>NC_090446.1:1231081037-1241081037 GCF_031143425.1 Pleurodeles waltl
GGCCTACCCACACAAGTGAGGTATCATTTTTATCGGGAGACTTGGGGGAACGCTGGGTGGAAGGAAATTTGTGGCTCCTCTCAGATTCCAGAACTTTCTGCCACAGAAATGTGAGGAACATGTTTTTTTTTAGCCAAATTTTGAGGATTGCAAAGGATTCTGGGTAAAAGAACCTGGCCTGAGCCACACAAGTCACCCCATCTTGGATTCCCCTAGGTCTCTAGTTTTCAGAAATGCACAGGTTTGGTAGGTTTCCCTAGGTGTCGGCTGAGCTAGAGGCCCAAATCTACAGGTAGGCACTTTGCAAAAAACACCTCTGTTTTCTTTCAAGAATTTGGATGTGTCCACGTTGCGCTTTGGGGCGTTTCCTGTCGCGGGCGGTAGGCCTATCCACACAAGTGAGGTATCATTTTTATCGGGAGACTTGGGGGAACTTTGGGTGGAAGGAAATTTGTGGCTCCTCTCAGAATCCAGAACTTTCTGCCACAGAAATGTGAGGAACATGTGTTTTTTTAGCGAAATTTTGAGGTTTGCAAAGGATTCTGGGTAACAGAACCTGGTCCGAGCCACACAAGTCACCCCATCTTGGATTCCCCTAGGTCTCTAGTTTTCAGAAATGCACAGGTTTGGCAGGTTTCCGTAGGTGCCGGCTGAGCTAAAGGCCCAAATCTACAGGTAGGCACTTTGCAAAAAACACCTCTGTTTTCTTTCAAAAATTTGGATGTGTCCACGTTGCGCTTTGGGGCGTTTCCTGTTGCGGGCGCTAGGCCTACCCACACAAGTGAGGTATCATTTTTATCGGGAGACTTGGGGGAACGCTGGGTGGAAGGAAATTTGTGGCTCCTCTCAGATTCCAGAACTTTCTGCCACAGAAATGTGAGGAACATGTTTTTTTTTAGCCAAATTTTGAGGATTGCAAAGGATTCTGGGTAACAGAACCTGGTCCGAGCCACACAAGTCACCCCATCTTGGATTCCCCTAGGTCTCTAGTTTTCAGAAATGCACAGGTTTGGCAGGTTTCCCTAGGTGCCGGCTGAGCTAAAGGCCCAAATCTACAGGTAGGCACTTTGCAAAAAACACCTCTGTTTTCTTTCAAAAATTTGGATGTGTCCACGTTGCGCTTTGGGGCGTTTCCTGTTGCGGGCGCTAGGCCTACCCACACAAGTGTGGTATCATTTTTATCGGGAGACTTGGGGGAACGCTGGGTGGAAGGAAATTTGTGGCTCCTCTCAGATTCCAGAACTTTCTGCACAGAAATGTGAGGAACATGTGTTTTTTTAGCCAAATTTCGAGGTTTGAAAAGGATTCTGGGTAACAGAACCTGGTCCGAGCCACACAAGTCACCCCATCTTCGCTTCCCCTAGGTCTCTAGCTTTCAGAAATGCACAGGTTTGGTAGGTTTCCCTAGGTTCCGGCTGAGCTAGAGGCCAAAATCTACAGGTAGGCACTTTGCAAAAAACACCTCTGTTTTCTTTCAAAAATTTGGATGTGTCCACGTTGCGCTTTGGGGCGTTTCCTGTTGCGGGCGCTAGGCCTACCCACACAAGTGAGGTATCATTTTTATCGGGAGATTTGGGGGAACGCTGGGTGGAAGGAAATTTGTGGCTCCTCTCAGAATCCAGATCTTTCTGCCACAGAAATGTGAGGAACATGTGTTTTTCTAGCCAACTTTTGAGGTTTGCAAAGGATTCTGGGTAACAGAACCTGGTCCGAGCCACACAAGTCACCCCATCTTGGATTCCCCTAGGTCTCTAGTTTTCAGAAATGCACAGGTTTGGTAGGTTTCCCTAGGTGCCGGCAGAGGTAGAGGCCAAAATCTACAGGTAGGCACTTTGCAAAAAACACCTCTGTTTTCTTTAAAAAATTTGGATGTGTCCACGTTGCGCTTTGGGGCGTTTCCTGTCGCGGGCGCTAGGCATACCCACACAAGTGAGGTATCATTTTTATTGGGAGACTTGGGGGAACGCTGGGTGGAAGGAAATTTGTGGCTCCTCTCAGATTCCAGAACTTTCTGCCACAGAAATGTGAGGAACATGGTTTTTTTTAGCCAAATTTTGAGGTTTGCAAAGGATTCTGGGTAACAGAACCTGGTCCGAGCCACACAAGTCACCCCATCTTGGATTCCCCTAGGTCTCTAGTTTTCAGAAATGCACAGGTTTGGCAGGTTTCCCTAGGTGCCGGCTGAGCTAAAGGCCCAAATCTACAGGTAGGCACTTTGCAAAAAACACCTCTGTTTTCTTTCAAAAATTTGGATGTGTCCACGTTGCGCTTTGGGGCGTTTCCTGTTGCGGGCGCTAGGCCTACCCACACAAGTGAGGTATCATTTTTATCGGGAGACTTGGGGGAACGCTGGGTGGAAGGAAATTTGTGGCTCCTCTCAGATTCCAGAACTTTCTGCACAGAAATGTGAGGAACATGTGTTTTTTTAGCCAAATTTCGAGGTTTGAAAAGGATTCTGGGTAACAGAACCTGGTCCGAGCCACACAAGTCACCCCATCTTCGATTCCCCTAGGTCTCTAGCTTTCAGAAATGCACAGGTTTGGTAGGTTTCCCTAGGTTCCGGCTGAGCTAGAGGCCAAAATCTACAGGTAGGCACTTTGCAAAAAACACCTCTGTTTTCTTTCAAAAATTTGGATGTGTCCACGTTGCGCTTTAGGGCGTTTCCTGTTGCGGGCGCTAGGCCTACCCACACAAGTGAGGTATCATTTTTATCGGGAGATTTGGGGGAACGCTGGGTGGAAGGAAATTTGTCCCTCCTCTCAGAATCCAGAACTTTCTGCCACAGAAATGTGAGGAACATGTGTTTTTTTAGCCAAATTTTGAGGTTTGCAAAGGATTCTGGGTAACAGAACCTGGTCCGAGCCACACAAGTCACTCCATGTTGGATTCCCCTAGGTCTCTAGTTTTCAGAAATGCACAGGTTTGGTAGGTTTCCCTAGGTGCCGGCTGAGCTAAAGGCCAAAATCTACAGGTAGGCACTTTGCAAAAAACACCTCTGTTTTCTTTCAAAAATTTGGATGTGTCCACGTTGCGCTTTGGGGCGTTTCCTTTCGCGGGCGCTAGGCCTACCCACACAAGTGAGGTATCATTTTTATTGGGAGACTTGGGGGAACGCTGGGTGGAAGGAAATTTGTGGCTCCTCTCAGAATCCAGAACTTTCTGCCACAGAAATGTGAGGAACATGTGTTTTTTTAGCAAAATTGTGAGGTTTGCAAAGGATTCTGGGTAACAGAACCTGGTCCGAGCCACACAAGTCACCCCATCTTGGATTCCCCTAGGTCTCTAGTTTTCAGAAATGCACAGGTTTGGTAGGTTTCCCTAAGTGCCGGCTGAGCTAGAGGCCAAAATCTACAGGTAGGCACTTTGCAAAAAACCCCTCTGTTTTCTTTCAAAAATTTGGACGTGTCCACGTTGCGCTTTGGGGCGTTTCCTGTCGCGGGCGCTAGGCCTACCCACACAAGTGAGGTATCCTTTTTATCGGGAGACTTGGGGGAACGCTGGGTGGAAGGAAATTTGTGGCTCTTCTCAGATTCCAGAACTTTCTGCCATAGAAATGTGAGGAACATGTGTTTTTTTAGCCAAATGTTGAGGTTTGCAAAGGATTCTGGGTAACAGAACCTGGTCCGATCCACACAAGTCACCCCATCTTGGATTCCCCTAGGTCTCTAGTATTCAGAAATGCACAGGTTTGGTAGGTTTCCCTAGGTGCCGGCTGAGCTAGAGGCCAAAATCTACAGGTAGACACTTTGCAAAAAACACCTCTGTTTTCTTTCAAAAATTTGGATGTGTCCACGTTGCGCTTTGGAGCGTTTTCTGTCGCGGGCGCTAGGCCTACCCACACAAGTGAGGTATCATTTTTATCGGGAGACTTGGGGGAACGCTGGGTGAAATGAAATTTGTGGCTCCTCTCAGATTCCAGAACTTTCTGCCACAGAAATGTGTGGAACATGTGTTTTTTTAGCCAAATTGTGAGGTTTGCAAAGGATTCTGGGTAACAGAACCTGGTCCGAGCCACACAAGTCACTCCATCTTGGATTCCCCTAGGTCTCTAGTTTTCACACATGTACAGGTTTGGTAGGTTTCCCTAGATGCCGGCTGAGCTAGAGGCCAAAATCTACAGGTAGGCACTTTGCAAAAAACACCTCTGTTTTCTTTAAAAAATTTGAATGTGTCCACGTTGCGCTTTGGGGAGTTTCCTGTCACGGGCGCTATGCCTACCCACACAAGTGAGGTATCATTTTTATCGGGAGACTTGGGGGAACGCTGGGTGGAAGGAAATTTGTCGCTCCTCTCAGATTCCAGAACTTTCTGCCATAGAAATGTGAGGAACATGTGTTTTTTTAGCCAAATGTTGAGGTTTGCAAAGGATTCTGGGTAACAGAACCTGGTCCGATCCACACAAGTCACCCCATCTTGGATTCCCCTAGGTCTCTAGTATTCAGAAATGCACAGGTTTGGTAGGTTTCCCTAGGTGCCGGCTGAGCTAGAGGCCAAAATCTACAGGTAGACACTTTGCAAAAAACACCTCTGTTTTCTTTCAAAAATTTGGATGTGTCCACGTTGCGCTTTGGAGCATTTTCTGTCGCGGGCGCTAGGCCTACCCACACAAGTGAGGTATCATTTTTATCGGGAGACTTGGGGGAACGCTGGGTGGAAGGAAATTTGTGGCTCCTCTCAGATTCCAGAACTTTCTGCCACAGAAATGTGAGGAACATGTTTTTTTTTAGCCAAATTTTGAGGATTGCAAAGGATTCTGGGTAAAAGAACCTGGCCTGAGCCACACAAGTCACCCCATCTTGGATTCCCCTAGGTCTCTAGTTTTCAGAAATGCACAGGTTTGGTAGGTTTCCCTAGGTGTCGGCTGAGCTAGAGGCCCAAATCTACAGGTAGGCACTTTGCAAAAAACACCTCTGTTTTCTTTCAAGAATTTGGATGTGTCCACGTTGCGCTTTGGGGCGTTTCCTGTCGCGGGCGCTAGGCCTATCCACACAAGTGAGGTATCATTTTTATCGGGAGACTTGGGGGAACTTTGGGTGGAAGGAAATTTGTGGCTCCTCTCAGAATCCAGAACTTTCTGCCACAGAAATGTGAGGAACATGTGTTTTTTTAGCCAAATTTTGAGGTTTGCAAAGGATTCTGGGTAACAGAACCTGGTCCGAGCCACACAAGTCACCCCATCTTGGATTCCCCTAGGTCTCTAGTTTTCAGAAATGCACAGGTTTGGCAGGTTTCCCTAGGTGCCGGCTGAGCTAAAGGCCCAAATCTACAGGTAGGCACTTTGCAAAAAACACCTCTGTTTTCTTTCAAAAATTTGGATGTGTCCACGTTGCGCTTTGGGGCGTTTCCTGTTGCGGGCGCTAGGCCTACCCACACAAGTGAGGTATCATTTTTATCGGGAGACTTGGGGGAACGCTGGGTGGAAGGAAATTTGTGGCTCCTCTCAGATTCCAGAACTTTCTGCACAGAAATGTGAGGAACATGTGTTTTTTTAGCCAAATTTCGAGGTTTGAAAAGGATTCTGGGTAACAGAACCTGGTCCGAGCCACACAAGTCACCCCATCTTCGATTCCCCTAGGTCTCTAGCTTTCAGAAATGCACAGGTTTGGTAGGTTTCCCTAGGTTCCGGCTGAGCTAGAGGCCAAAATCTACAGGTAGGCACTTTGCAAAAAACACCTCTGTTTTCTTTCAAAAATTTGGATGTGTCCACGTTGCGCTTTGGGGCGTTTCCTGTTGCGGGCGCTAGGCCTACCCACACAAGTGAGGTATCATTTTTATCGGGAGATTTGGGGGAACGCTGGGTGGAAGGAAATTTGTGGCTCCTCTCAGAATCCAGATCTTTCTGCCACAGAAATGTGAGGAACATGTGTTTTTCTAGCCAAATTTTGAGGTTTGCAAAGGATTCTGGGTAACAGAACCTGGTCCGAGCCACACAAGTCACCCCATCTTGGATTCCCCTAGGTCTCTAGTTTTCAGAAATGCACAGGTTTGGTAGGTTTCCCTAGGTGCCGGCAGACGTAGAGGCCAAAATCTACAGGTAGGCACTTTGCAAAAAACACCTCTGTTTTCTTTAAAAAATTTGGATGTGTCCACGTTGCGCTTTGGGGCGTTTCCTGTCGCGGGCGCTAGGCATACCCACACAAGTGAGGTATCATTTTTATTGGGAGACTTGGGGGAACGCTGGGTGGAAGGAAATTTGTGGCTCCTCTCAGATTCCAGAACTTTCTGCCACAGAAATGTGAGGAACATGTGTTTTTTTAGCCAAATTTTGAGGTTTGCAAAGGATTCTGGGTAACAGAACCTGGTCCGAGCCACACAAGTCACCCCATCTTGGATTCCCCTAGGTCTCTAGTTTTCAGAAATGCACAGGTTTGGTAGTTTTCCCTAGGTGCAGGCTGTTCTAGAGGCCAAAATCTACAGGTAGGCACTTTGCAAAAAACACCTCTGTTTTCTTTCAAAAATTTGGATGTGTCCACGTTGCGCTTTGGGGCGTTTCCTGTCGCGGGCGCTAGGCCTATCCACACAAGTGAGGTATCATTTTTATCGGGAGACTTGGGGGAACTTTGGGTGGAAGGAAATTTGTGGCTCCTCTCAGATTCCAGAACTTTCTGCCACAGAAATGTGTGGAACATGTGTTTTTTTAGCCAAATTGTGAGGTTTGCAAAGGATTCTGGGTAACAGAACCTGGTCCGAGCCACACAAGTCACTCCATCTTGGATTCCCCTAGGTCTCTAGTTTTCACACATGTACAGGTTTGGTAGGTTTCCCTAGGTGCCGGCTGAGCTAGAGGCCAAAATCTACAGGTAGGCACTTTGCAAAAAACACCTCTGTTTTCTTAAAAAAATTTGAATGTGTCCACGTTGCACTTTGGGGAGTTTCCTGTCGCGGGCGCTATGCCTACCCACACAAGTGAGGTATCATTTTTATCGGGAGACTTGGGGGAACGCTGGGTGGAAGGAAATTTGTCGCTCCTTTCAGATTCCAGAACTTTCTGCCATAGAAATGTGAGGAACATGTGTTTTTTTAGCCAAATGTTGAGGTTTGCAAAGGATTCTGGGTAACAGAACCTGGTCCGAGCCACACAAGTCACTCCATCTTGGATTCCCCTAGGTCTCTAGTTTTCAGAAATGCACAGGTTTGGTAGGTTTCCCTAGGTGCCAGCTGAGCTAAAGGCCAAAACCTACAGGTAGGCACTTTGCAAAAAACACCTCTGTTTTCTTTCAAAAATTTTGATGAGTCCACGTTGCGCTTTGGGGCGTTTCCTGTCGCGGGCGCTAGGCCTACCCACACAAGTGAGGTATCATTTTTATTGGGAGACTTGGGGGAACGCTGGGTGGAAGGAAATTTGTGGCTCCTCTCAGAATCCAGATCTTTCTGCCACAGAAATGTGAGGAACATGTGTTTTTTTAGCCAAATTTCGAGGTTTGAAAAGGATTCTGGGTAACAGAACCTGGTCCGAGCCACACAAGTCACCCCATCTTGGATTCCCCTAGGTCTCTAGTTTTCGGAAATGCACAGGTTTGGTAGATTTCCCTAGGTGCAGGCTGTTCTAGAGGCCAAAATCTACAGGTAGGCACTTTGCAAAAAACACCTCTGTTTTCTTTAAAAAATTTGGATGTGTCCACGTTGCGCTTTGGGGCGTTTCCTGTCGCGGGCGCTAGGCCTACCCACACAAGTGAGGTATCATTTTTATCGGGAGACTTGGGGGAACGCTGGGTGGAAGGAAATTTGTGGCTCCTCTCAGATTCCAGAACTTTCTGCACAGAAATGTGAGGAACATGTGTTTTTTTAGCCAAATTTCGAGGTTTGAAAAGGATTCTGGGTAACAGAACCTGGTCCGAGCCACACAAGTCACCCCATCTTCGATTCCCCTAGGTCTCTAGATTTCAGAAATGCACAGGTTTGGTAGGTTTCCCTAGGTTCCGGCTGAGCTAGAGGCCAAAATCAACAGGTAGGCACTTTGCAAAAAACACCTCTGTTTTCTTTCAAAAATTTGGATGTGTCCACGTTGCGCTTTGGGGCGTTTCCTGTTGCGGGCGCTAGGCCTACCCACACAAGTGAGGTATCATTTTTATCGGGAGATTTGGGGGAACGCTGGGTGGAAGGAAATTTGTGGCTCCTCTCAGAATCCAGATCTTTCTGCCACAGAAATGTGAGGAACATGTGTTTTTCTAGCCAAATTTTGAGGTTTGCAAAGGATTCTGGGTAACAGAACCTGGTCCGAGCCACACAAGTCACCCCATCTTGGATTCCCCTAGGTCTCTAGTTTTCAGAAATGCACAGGTTTGGTAGGTTTCCCTAGGTGCCGGCAGAGGTAGAGGCCAAAATCTACAGGTAGGCACTTTGCAAAAAACACCTCTGTTTTCTTTAAAAAATTTGGATGTGTCCACGTTGCGCTTTGGGGCGTTTCCTGTCGCGGGCGCTAGGCATACCCACACAAGTGAGGTATCATTTTTATTGGGAGACTTGGGGGAACGCTGGGTGGAAGGAAATTTGTGGCTCCTCTCAGATTCCAGAACTTTCTGCCACAGAAATGTGAGGAACATGTGTTTTTTTAGCCAAATTTTGAGGTTTGCAAAGGATTCTGGGTAACAGAACCTGGTCCGAGCCACACAAGTCACCCCATCTTGGATTCCCCTAGGTCTCTAGTTTTCAGAAATGCACAGGTTTGGTAGTTTTCCCTAGGTGCAGGCTGTTCTAGAGGCCAAAATCTACAGGTAGGCACTTTGCAAAAAACACCTCTGTTTTCTTTCAAAAATTTGGATGTGTCCACGTTGCGCTTTGGGGCGTTTCCTGTCGCGGGCGCTAGGCCTATCCACACAAGTGAGGTATCATTTTTATCGGGAGACTTGGGGGAACTTTGGGTGGAAGGAAATTTGTGGCTCCTCTCAGATTCCAGAACTTTCTGCCACAGAAATGTGTGGAACATGTGTTTTTTTAGCCAAATTGTGAGGTTTGCAAAGGATTCTGGGTAACAGAACCTGGTCCGAGCCACACAAGTCACTCCATCTTGGATTCCCCTAGGTCTCTAGTTTTCACACATGTACAGGTTTGGTAGGTTTCCCTAGGTGCCGGCTGAGCTAGAGGCCAAAATCTACAGGTAGGCACTTTGCAAAAAACACCTCTGTTTTCTTAAAAAAATTTGAATGTGTCCACGTTGCACTTTGGGGAGTTTCCTGTCGCGGGCGCTATGCCTACCCACACAAGTGAGGTATCATTTTTATCGGGAGACTTGGGGGAACGCTGGGTGGAAGGAAATTTGTCGCTCCTCTCAGATTCCAGAACTTTCTGCCACAGAAATGTGTGGAACATGTGTTTTTTTAGCCAAATTGTGAGGTTTGCAAAGTATTCTGGGTAATAGAACCTGGTCCGAGCCACACAAGTCACACCATCTTGGATTCCCCTAGGTCTCTAGTTTTCAGAAATGCACAGGTTTGGTAGGTTTCCCTAGGTGCCGGCAGAGGTAGAGGCCAAAATCTACAGGTAGGCACTTTGCAAAAAACACCTCTGTTTTCTTTAAAAAATTTGGATGTGTCCACGTTGCGCTTTGGGGCGTTTCCTGTCGCGGGCGCTAGGCATACCCACACAAGTGAGGTATCATTTTTATTGGGAGACTTGGGGGAACGCTGGGTGGAAGGAAATTTGTGGCTCCTCTCAGATTCCAGAACTTTCTGCCACAGAAATGTGAGGAACATGTGTTTTTTTAGCCAAATTTTGAGGTTTGCAAAGGATTCTGGGTAACAGAACCTGGTCCGATCCAGAGAAGTCACCCCATCTTGGATTCCCCTAGGTCTCTAGTATTCAGAAATGCACAGGTTTGGTAGGTTTCCCTAGGTGCCGGCTGAGCTAGAGGCCAAAATCTACAGGTAGACACTTTGCAAAAAACACCTCTGTTTTCTTTCAAAAATTTGGATGTGTCCACGTTGCGCTTTGGAGCATTTTCTGTCGCGGGCGCTAGGCCTACCCACACAAGTGAGGTATCATTTTTATCGGGAGACTTGGGGGAACGCTGGGTGGAAGGAAATTTGTGGCTCCTCTCAGATTCCAGAACTTTCTGCCACAGAAATGTGAGGAACATGGTTTTTTTTAGCCAAATTTTGAGGTATGCAAAGGATTCTGGGTAACAGAACCTGGTCCGAGCCACACAAGTCACCCCATCTTGGATTCCCCTAGGTCTCTAGTTTTCGGAAATGCACAGGTTTGGTAGATTTCCCTAGGTGCAGGCTGTTCTAGAGGCCAAAATCTACAGGTAGGCACTTTGCAAAAAACACCTCTGTTTTCTTTCAAAAATTTGGATGTGTCCACGTTGCGCTTTGGGGCGTTTCCTGTTGCGGGCGCTAGGCCTACCCACACAAGTGAGGTATCATTTTTATCAGGAGACTTGGGGGAACGCTGGGTGGAAGGAAATTTGTGGCTCCTCTCAGATTCCAGAACTTTCTGCACAGAAATGTGAGGAACATGTGTTTTTTTAGCCAAATTTCGAGGTTTGAAAAGGATTCTGGGTAACAGAACCTGGTCCGAGCCACACAAGTCACCCCATCTTCGATTCCCCTAGGTCTCTAGCTTTCAGAAATGCACAGGTTTGGTAGGTTTCCCTAGGTTCCGGCTGAGCTAGAGGCCAAAATCTACAGGTAGGCACTTTGCAAAAAACACCTCTGTTTTCTTTAAAAAATTTGGATGTGTCCACGTTGCGCTTTGGGGCGTTTCCTGTTGCGGGCGCTAGGCCTACCCACACAAGTGAGGTATCATTTTTATCGGGAGATTTGGGGGAACGTTGGGTGGAAGGAAATTTGTCGCTCCTCTCAGAATCCAGAACTTTCTGCCACAGAAATGTGAGGAACATGTGTTTTTTTAGCCAAATTTTGAGGTTTGCAAAGGATTCTGGGTAACAGAACCTGGTCCGAGCCACACAAGTCACTCCATGTTGGATTCCCATAGGTCTCTAGTTTTCAGAAATGCACAGGTTTGGTAGTTTTCCCTAGGTGCCGGCTGAGCTAAAGGCCAAAATCTACAGGTAGGCACTTTGCAAAAAACACCTCTGTTTTCTTTCAAAAATTTGGATGTGTCCACGTTGCGCTTTGGGGCGTTTCCTTTCGCGGGCGCTAGGCCTACCCACACAAGTGAGGTATCATTTTTATTGGGAGACTTGGGGGAACGCTGGGTGGAAGGAAATTTGTGGCTCCTCTCAGAATCCAGAACTTTCTGCCACAGAAATGTGAGGAACATGTGTTTTTTTAGCCAAATTTTGAGGTTTGCAAAGGATTCTGGGTAACAGAACCTGGTCCGAGCCACACAACTCACCCCATCTTGGATTCCCCTAGGTCTCTAGTTTTCAGAAATGCACAGGTTTGGTAGGTTTCCCTAAGTGCCGGCTGAGCTAGAGGCCAAAATCTACAGGTAGGCACTTTGCAAAAAACCCCTCTGTTTTCTTTCAAAAATTTGGACGTGTCCACGTTGCGCTTTGGGGCGTTTCCTGTCGCGGGCGCTAGGCCTACCCACACAAGTGAGGTATCATTTTTATCGGGAGACTTGGGGGAACGCTGGGTGGAAGGAAATTTGTGGCTCCTCTCAGATTCCAGAACTTTCTGCCATAGAAATGAGAGGAACATGTGTTTTTTTAGCCAAATGTTGAGGTTTGCAAAGGATTCTGGGTAACAGAACCTGGTCCGATCCACACAAGTCACCCCATCTTGGATTCCCCTAGGTCTCTAGTATTCAGAAATGCACAGGTTTGGTAGGTTTCCCTAGGTGCCGGCTGAGCTAGAGGCCAAAATCTACAGGTAGACACTTTGCAAAAAACACCTCTGTTTTCTTTCAAAAATTTGGATGTGTCCACGTTGCGCTTTGGAGCGTTTTCTGTCGCGGGCGCTAGGCCTACCCACACAAGTGAGGTATCATTTTTATCGGGAGACTTGGGGGAACGCTGGGTGAAATGAAATTTGTGGCTCCTCTCAGATTCCAGAACTTTCTGCCACAGAAATGTGTGGAACATGTGTTTTTTTAGCCAAATTGTGAGGTTTGCAAAGGATTCTGGGTAACAGAACCTGGTCCGAGCCACACAAGTCACTCCATCTTGGATTCCCCTAGGTCTCTAGTTTTCACACATGTACAGGTTTGGTAGGTTTCCCTAGGTGCCGGCTGAGCTAGAGGCCAAAATCTACAGGTAGGCACTTTGCAAAAAACACCTCTGTTTTCTTTAAAAAATTTGAATGTGTCCACGTTGCGCTTTGGGGAGTTTCCTGTCGCGGGCGCTATGCCTACCCACACAAGTGAGGTATCATTTTTATCGGGAGACTTGGGGGAACGCTGGGTGGAAGGAAATTTGTCGCTCCTCTCAGATTCCAGAACTTTCTGCCATAGAAATGTGAGGAACATGTGTTTTTTTAGCCAAATGTTGAGGTTTGCAAAGGATTCTGGGTAACAGAACCTGGTCCGATCCACACAAGTCACCCCATCTTGGATTCCCCTAGGTCTCTAGTATTCAGAAATGCACAGGTTTGGTAGGTTTCCCTAGGTGCCGGCTGAGCTAGAGGCCAAAATCTACAGGTAGACACTTTGCAAAAAACACCTCTGTTTTCTTTAAAAAATTTGGATGTGTCCACGTTGCGCTTTGGAGCATTTTCTGTCGCGGGCGCTAGGCCTATCCACACAAGTGAGGTATCATTTTTATCGGGAGACTTGGGGGAACGCTGGGTGGAAGGAAATTTGTGGCTCCTCTCAGATTCCAGAACTTTCTGCACAGAAATGTGAGGAACATGTGTTTTTTTAGCCAAATTTCGAGGTTTGAAAAGGATTCTGGGTAACAGAACCTGGTCCGAGCCACACAAGTCACCCCATCTTCGATTCCCCTAGGTCTCTAGCTTTCAGAAATGCACAGGTTTGGTAGGTTTCCCTAGGTTCCGGCTGAGCTAGAGGCCAAAATCTACAGGTAGGCACTTTGCAAAAAACACCTCTGTTTTCTTTCAAAAATTTGGATGTGTCCACGTTGCGCTTTGGGGCGTTTCCTGTTGCGGGCGCTAGGCCTACCCACACAAGTGAGGTATCATTTTTATCGGGAGATTTGGGGGAACGCTGGGTGGAAGGAAATTTGTGACTACTCTCAGAATCCAGAACTTTCTGCCACAGAAATGTGAGGAACATGTGTTTTTTTAGCCAAATTTTGAGGTTTGCAAAGGATTCAGGGTAACAGAACCTGGACCGAGCCACACAAGTCACTCCATGTTGGATTCCCCTAGGTCTCTAGTTTTCAGAAATGCACAGGTTTGGTAGGTTTCCCTAGGTGCCGGCTGAGCTAAAGGCCAAAATCTACAGGTAGGCACTTTGCAAAAAACACCTCTGTTTTCTTTCAAAAATTTGGATGTGTCCACGTTGCGCTTTGGGGCGTTTCCTTTCGCGGGCGCTAGGCCTACCCACACAAGTGAGGTATCATTTTTATTGGGAGACTTGGGGGAACGCTGGGTGGAAGGAAATTTGTGGCTCCTCTCCGAATCCAGAACTTTCTGTCACAGAAATGTTAGGAACATGTGTTTTTTTAGCCAAATTTTGAGGTTTGCAAAGGATTCTGGGTAACAGAACCTGGTCCGAGCCACACAAGTCACCCCATCTTGGATTCCCCAAGGTCTCTAGTTTTCAGAAATGCACAGGTTTGGTAGGTTTCCCTAAGTGCCGGCTGAGCTACAGGCCAAAATCTACAGGTAGGCACTTTGCAAAAAAACCCTCTGTTTTCTTTCAAAAATTTGGACGTGTCCACGTTGCGCTTTGGGGCGTTTCCTGTCGCGGGCGCTAGGCCTACCCACACAAGTGAGGTATCATTTTTATCGGGAGACTTGGGGGAACGCTGGGTGGAAGGAAATTTGTGGCTCCTCTCAGATTCCAGAACTTTCTGCCATAGAAATGTGAGGAACATGTGTTTTTTTAGCCAAATGTTGAGGTTTGCAAAGGATTCTGGGTAACAGAACCTGGCCTGAGCCACACAAGTCACCCCATCTTGGATTCCCCTAGGTCTCTAGTTTTCAGAAATGCACAGGTTTGGTAGGTTTCCCTAGGTGTCGGCTGAGCTAGATGCCCAAATCTACAGGTAGGCACTTTGCAAAAAACACCTCTGTTTTCTTTAAAAAATTTGGATGTATCCACGTTGCGCTTTGGGGCGTTTTCTGTTGCGGGCGCTAGGCCTACCCACACAAGTGTGGTATCATTTTTATCGGGAGACTTGGGGGAACGCTGGGTGGAAGTAAATTTGTGGCTCCTCTCAGATTCCAGAACTTTCTGCCACAGAAATGTGAGGAACATGTGTTTTTTTAGCCAAATTGTAAGGTTTGCAAAGGATTCTGGGTAACAGAACCTGGTCCGAGCCACACAAGTCACCCCATCTTGGATTCCCCAAGGTCTCTAGTTTTCAGAAATGCACAGGTTTGGTAGGTTTCCCTAAGTGCCGGCTGAGCTAGAGGCCAAAATCTACAGGTAGGCACTTTGCAAAAAACCCCTCTGTTTTCTTTCAAAAATTTGGACGTGTCCACGTTGCGCTTTGGGGCGTTTCCTGTCGCGGGCGCTAGGCCTACCCACACAAGTGAGGTATCATTTTTATCGGGAGACTTGGGGGAACGCTGGGTGGAAGGAAATTTGTGGCTCCTCTCAGATTCCAGAACTTTCTGCCATAGAAATGAGAGGAACATGTGTTTTTTTAGCCAAATGTTGAGGTTTGCAAAGGATTCTGGGTAACAGAACCTGGTCCGATCCACACAAGTCACCCCATCTTGGATTCCCCTAGGTCTCTAGTATTCAGAAATGCACAGGTTTGGTAGGTTTCCCTAGGTGCCGGCTGAGCTAGAGGCCAAAATCTACAGGTAGACACTTTGCAAAAAACACCTCTGTTTTCTTTCAAAAATTTGGATGTGTCCACGTTGCGCTTTGGAGCGTTTTCTGTCGCGGGCGCTAGGCCTACCCACACAAGTGAGGTATCATTTTTATCGGGAGACTTGGGGGAACGCTGGGTGAAATGAAATTTGTGGCTCCTCTCAGATTCCAGAACTTTCTGCCACAGAAATGTGTGGAACATGTGTTTTTTTAGCCAAATTGTGAGGTTTGCAAAGGATTCTGGGTAACAGAACCTGGTCCGAGCCACACAAGTCACTCCATCTTGGATTCCCCTAGGTCTCTAGTTTTCACACATGTACAGGTTTGGTAGGTTTCCCTAGGTGCCGGCTGAGCTAGAGGCCAAAATCTACAGGTAGGCACTTTGCAAAAAACACCTCTGTTTTCTTTAAAAAATTTGAATGTGTCCACGTTGCGCTTTGGGGAGTTTCCTGTCGCGGGCGCTATGCCTACCCACACAAGTGAGGTATCATTTTTATCGGGAGACTTGGGGGAACGCTGGGTGGAAGGAAATTTGTCGCTCCTCTCAGATTCCAGAACTTTCTGCCATAGAAATGTGAGGAACATGTGTTTTTTTAGCCAAATGTTGAGGTTTGCAAAGGATTCTGGGTAACAGAACCTGGTCCGATCCACACAAGTCACCCCATCTTGGATTCCCCTAGGTCTCTAGTATTCAGAAATGCACAGGTTTGGTAGGTTTCCCTATGTGCCGGCTGAGCTAGAGGCCAAAATCTACAGGTAGACACTTTGCAAAAAACACCTCTGTTTTCTTTAAAAAATTTGGATGTGTCCACGTTGCGCTTTGGAGCATTTTCTGTCGCGGGCGCTAGGCCTATCCACACAAGTGAGGTATCATTTTTATCGGGAGACTTGGGGGAACGCTGGGTGGAAGGAAATTTGTGGCTCCTCTCAGATTCCAGAACTTTCTGCACAGAAATGTGAGGAACATGTGTTTTTTTAGCCAAATTTCGAGGTTTGAAAAGGATTCTGGGTAACAGAACCTGGTCCGAGCCACACAAGTCACCCCATCTTCGATTCCCCTAGGTCTCTAGCTTTCAGAAATGCACAGGTTTGGTAGGTTTCCCTAGGTTCCGGCTGAGCTAGAGGCCAAAATCTACAGGTAGGCACTTTGCAAAAAACACCTCTGTTTTCTTTCAAAAATTTGGATGTGTCCACGTTGCGCTTTGGGGCGTTTCCTGTTGCGGGCGCTAGGCCTACCCACACAAGTGAGGTATCATTTTTATCGGGAGATTTGGGGGAACGCTGGGTGGAAGGAAATTTGTGGCTACTCTCAGAATCCAGAACTTTCTGCCACAGAAATGTGAGGAACATGTGTTTTTTTAGCCAAATTTTGAGGTTTGCAAAGGATTCAGGGTAACAGAACCTGGACCGAGCCACACAAGTCACTCCATGTTGGATTCCCCTAGGTCTCTAGTTTTCACACATGTACAGGTTTGGTAGGTTTCCCTAGGTGCCGGCTGAGCTAGAGGCCAAAATCTACAGGTAGGCACTTTGCAAAAAACACCTCTGTTTTCTTTAAAAAATTTGAATGTGTCCACGTTGCGCTTTGGGGAGTTTCCTGTCGCGGGCGCTATGCCTACCCACACAAGTGAGGTATCATTTTTATCGGGAGACTTGGGGGAACGCTGGGTGGAAGGAAATTTGTCGCTCCTCTCAGATTCCAGAACTTTCTGCCATAGAAATGTGAGGAACATGTGTTTTTTTAGCCAAATGTTGAGGTTTGCAAAGGATTCTGGGTAACAGAACCTGGTCCGATCCACACAAGTCACCCCATCTTGGATTCCCCTAGGTCTCTAGTATTCAGAAATGCACAGGTTTGGTAGGTTTCCCTAGGTGCCGGCTGAGCTAGAGGCCAAAATCTACAGGTAGACACTTTGCAAAAAACACCTCTGTTTTCTTTCAAAAATTTGGATGTGTCCACGTTGCGCTTTGGAGCATTTTCTGTCGCGGGCGCTAGGCCTATCCACACAAGTGAGGTATCATTTTTATCGGGAGACTTGGGGGAACGCTGGGTGGAAGGAAATTTGTGGCTCCTCTCAGATTCCAGAACTTTCTGCACAGAAATGTGAGGAACATGTGTTTTTTTAGCCAAATTTCGAGGTTTGAAAAGGATTCTGGGTAACAGAACCTGGTCCGAGCCACACAAGTCACCCCATCTTCGATTCCCCTAGGTCTCTAGCTTTCAGAAATGCACAGGTTTGGTAGGTTTCCCTAGGTTCCGGCTGAGCTAGAGGCCAAAATCTACAGGTAGGCACTTTGCAAAAAACACCTCTGTTTTCTTTCAAAAATTTGGATGTGTCCACGTTGCGCTTTGGGGCGTTTCCTGTTGCGGGCGCTAGGCCTACCCACACAAGTGAGGTATCATTTTTATCGGGAGATTTGGGGGAACGCTGGGTGGAAGGAAATTTGTGGCTACTCTCAGAATCCAGAACTTTCTGCCACAGAAATGTGAGGAACATGTGTTTTTTTAGCCAAATTTTGAGGTTTGCAAAGGATTCAGGGTAACAGAACCTGGACCGAGCCACACAAGTCACTCCATGTTGGATTCCCCTAGGTCTCTAGTTTTCACACATGTACAGGTTTGGTAGGTTTCCCTAGGTGCCGGCTGAGCTAGAGGCCAAAATCTACAGGTAGGCACTTTGCAAAAAACACCTCTGTTTTCTTTAAAAAATTTGAATGTGTCCACGTTGCGCTTTGGGGAGTTTCCTGTCGCGGGCGCTATGCCTACCCACACAAGTGAGGTATCATTTTTATCGGGAGACTTGGGGGAACGCTGGGTGGAAGGAAATTTGTCGCTCCTCTCAGATTCCAGAACTTTCTGCCATAGAAATGTGAGGAACATGTGTTTTTTTAGCCAAATGTTGAGGTTTGCAAAGGATTCTGGGTAACAGAACCTGGTCCGATCCACACAAGTCACCCCATCTTGGATTCCCCTAGGTCTCTAGTATTCAGAAATGCACAGGTTTGGTAGGTTTCCCTAGGTGCCGGCTGAGCTAGAGGCCAAAATCTACAGGTAGACACTTTGCAAAAAACACCTCTGTTTTCTTTCAAAAATTTGGATGTGTCCACGTTGCGCTTTGGAGCATTTTCTGTCGCGGGCGCTAGGCCTATCCACACAAGTGAGGTATCATTTTTATCGGGAGACTTGGGGGAACGCTGGGTGGAAGGAAATTTGTGGCTCCTCTCAGATTCCAGAACTTTCTGCACAGAAATGTGAGGAACATGTGTTTTTTTAGCCAAATTTCGAGGTTTGAAAAGGATTCTGGGTAACAGAACCTGGTCCGAGCCACACAAGTCACCCCATCTTCGATTCCCCTAGGTCTCTAGCTTTCAGAAATGCACAGGTTTGGTAGGTTTCCCTAGGTTCCGGCTGAGCTAGAGGCCAAAATCTACAGGTAGGCACTTTGCAAAAAACACCTCTGTTTTCTTTCAAAAATTTGGATGTGTCCACGTTGCGCTTTGGGGCGTTTCCTGTTGCGGGCGCTAGGCCTACCCACACAAGTGAGGTATCATTTTTATCGGGAGATTTGGGGGAACGCTGGGTGGAAGGAAATTTGTGGCTACTCTCAGAATCCAGAACTTTCTGCCACAGAAATGTGAGGAACATGTGTTTTTTTAGCCAAATTTTGAGGTTTGCAAAGGATTCAGGGTAACAGAACCTGGACCGAGCCACACAAGTCACTCCATGTTGGATTCCCCTAGGTCTCTAGTTTTCAGAAATGCACAGGTTTGGTAGGTTTCCCTAGGTGCCGGCTGAGCTAAAGGCCAAAATCTACAGGTAGGCACTTTGCAAAAAACACCTCTGTTTTCTTTCAAAAATTTGGATGTGTCCACGTTGCGCTTTGGGGCGTTTCCTTTCGCGGGCGCTAGGCCTACCCACACAAGTGAGGTATCATTTTTATTGGGAGACTTGGGGGAACGCTGGGTGGAAGGAAATTTGTGGCTCCTCTCCGAATCCAGAACTTTCTGTCACAGAAATGTTAGGAACATGTGTTTTTTTAGCCAAATTTTGAGGTTTGCAAAGGATTCTGGGTAACAGAACCTGGTCCGAGCCACACAAGTCACCCCATCTTGGATTCCCCAAGGTCTCTAGTTTTCAGAAATGCACAGGTTTGGTAGGTTTCCCTAAGTGCCGGCTGAGCTAGAGGCCAAAATCTACAGGTAGGCACTTTGCAAAAAACCCCTCTGTTTTCTTTCAAAAATTTGGACGTGTCCACGTTGCGCTTTGGGGCGTTTCCTGTCGCGGGCGCTAGGCCTACCCACACAAGTGAGGTATCATTTTTATCGGGAGACTTGGGGGAACGCTGGGTGGAAGGAAATTTGTGGCTCCTCTCAGATTCCAGAACTTTCTGCCATAGAAATGTGAGGAACATGTGTTTTTTTAGCCAAATGTTGAGGTTTGCAAAGGATTCTGGGTAACAGAACCTGGCCTGAGCCACACAAGTCACCCCATCTTGGATTCCCCTAGGTCTCTAGTTTTCAGAAATGCACAGGTTTGGTAGGTTTCCCTAGGTGTCGGCTGAGCTAGATGCCCAAATCTACAGGTAGGCACTTTGCAAAAAACACCTCTGTTTTCTTTAAAAAATTTGGATGTGTCCACGTTGCGCTTTGGGGCGTTTTCTGTTGCGGGCGCAAGGCCTACCCACACAAGTGTGGTATCATTTTTATCGGGAGACTTGGGGGAACGCTGGGTGGAAGTAAATTTGTGGCTCCTCTCAGATTCCAGAACTTTCTGCCACAGAAATGTGAGGAACATGTGTTTTTTTAGCCAAATTGTAAGGTTTGTAAAGGATTCTGGGTAACAGAACCTGGTCCGAGCCACACAAGTCACTCCATCTTGGATTCCCCTAGGTCTCTAGTTTTCAGACATGTACAGGTTTGGTAGGTTTCCCTAGGTGCCGGCTGAGCTAGAGGCCAAAATCTACAGGTAGACACTTTGGAAAAAACACCTCTGTTTTCTTTCAAAAATTTGGATGTGTCCACGTTGCGCTTTGGAGCGTTTTCTGTCGCGGGCGCTAGGCCTACCCACACAAGTGAGGTATCATTTTTATCGGGAGACTTGGGGGAACACTGGGTGGAAGGAAATTTGTGGCTCCTCTCAGATTCCAGAACTTTCTGCCACAGAAATGTGAGGAATATGTGTTTTTTTAGCCAAATTTTGAGGTTTGCAAAGGATTCTGGGTAACAGAACCTGGTCCGAGCCACACAAGTCACTCCATCTTGGATTCCCCTAGGTCTCTAGTTTTCAGAAATGCACAGGTTTGTAGGTTTCCCTGGGTGCCAGCTGAGCTAAAGGCCAAAATCTAAAGGTAGGCACTTTGCAAAAAACACCTCTGTTTTCTTTCAAAAATTTTGATGTGTCCACGTTGCGCTTTGGGGCGTTTCCTGTCGCGGGCGCTAGGCCTACCCACACAAGTGAGGTATCATTTTTATTGGGAGACTTGGGGGAACGCTGGGTGGAAGGAAATTTGTGGCTCCTCTCAGAATCCAGATCTTTCTGCCACAGAAATGTGAGGAACATGTGTTTTTTTAGCCAAATTTTGAGGTTTGCAAAGGATTCTGGGTAACAGAACCTGGTCCGAGCCACACAAGTCACCCCATCTTGGATTCCCCTAGGTATCTAGTTTTCAGAAATGCACAGGTTTGGTAGTTTTCCCTAGGAGCCGGCTGTGCTAGAGGCCAAAATCTACAGGTAGGCACTTTGCAAAAAACACCTCTGTTTTCTTTCAAAAATTTGGATGTGTCCACGTTGCGCTTTGGGGCGTTTCCTGTCGCGGGCGCTAGGCCTATCCACACAAGTGAGGTATCATTTTTATTGGGAGACTTGGGGGAACTTTGGGTGGAAGGATATTTGTGGCTCCTCTCAGAATCCAGAACTTTCTGCCACAGAAATGTGAGGAACATGTGTTTTTTTAGCCAAATTTTGAGGTTTGCAAAGGATTCTGGGTAACAGAACCTGGTCCGAGCCACACAAGTCACCCCATCTTGGATTCCCCTAGGCCTCTAGCTTTCAGAAATGCACAGGTTTGGTAGGTTTCCCTAGGTTCCGGCTGAGCTAGAGGCCAAAATCTACAGGTAGGCACTTTGCAAAAAACACCTCTGTTTTCTTTCAAAAATTTGGATGTGTCCACGTTGCGCTTTGGGGCGTTTCCTGTCGCGGGCGCTAGGCCTATCCACACAAGTGAGGTATCATTTTTATTGGGAGACTTGGGGGAACTTTGGGTGGAAGGATATTTGTGGCTCCTCTCAGAATCCAGAACTTTCTGCCACAGAAATGTGAGGAACATGTGTTTTTTTAGCCAAATTTTGAGGTTTGCAAAGGATTCTGGGTAACAGAACCTGGTCCGAGCCACACAAGTCACCCCATCTTGGATTCCCCTAGGCCTCTAGCTTTCAGAAATGCACAGGTTTGGTAGGTTTCCCTAGGTTCCGGCTGAGCTAGAGGCCAAAATCTACAGGTAGGCACTTTGCAAAAAACACCTCTGTTTTCTTAAAAAAATTTGGATGTGTCCACGTTGCGCTTTGGGGCGTTTCCTGTCGCGGGCGCTAGGCCTACCCACACAGGTGAGGTATCATTTTTATTGGGAGACTTGGGGGAACGCTGGGTGGAAGGAAATTTGTGGCTCCTCTCTGAATCCAGAACTTTCTGCCACAGAAATGTGAGGAACATGTGTTTTTTTAGCCAAATTTTGAGGTTTGCAAAGGATTCTTGGTAACAGAACCTGGTCCGAGCCACAAAGGTCACTCCATCTTGGATTCCCCTAGGTCTCTAGTTTTCAGAAATGCACAGGTTTGGTAGGTTTCCCTAGGTGCCGGCTGAGCTAAAGGCCAAAATCTACAGGTAGGCACTTTGCAAAAAACACCTCTGTTTTCTTTAAAACATTTGGATGTGTCCACGTTGCGCTTTGGGGCGTTGCCTGTCGCGGGCGCTAGGCCTACCCACACAAGTGAGGTATCATTTTTATTGGGAGACTTGGGGGAACGCTGGGTAGAAGGAAATTTGTGGCTCCTCTCAGAATCCAGAACTTTCTGCCACAGAAATGTGAGGAACATGTGTTTTTTTAGCCAAATTTTGAGGTTTGCAAAGGATTCTGGGTAACAGAACCTGGTCCGAGCCACACAAGTCACCCCATCTTGGATTCCCCTAGGTCTCTAGTTTTCAGAAATGCACAGGTTTGGTAGGTTTCCCTAAGTGCCAGCTGAGCTAGAGGCCAAAATCTACAGGTAGGCACTTTGCAAAAAAAACCTCTGTTTTCTTTCAAAAATTTGGACGTGTCCACGTTGCGCTTTGGGGCGTTTCCTGTCGCGGGCGCTAGGCCTACCCACACAAGTGAGGTATCATTTTTATCGGGAGACTTGGGGGAACGCTGGGTGGAAGGAAATTTGTGGCTCCTCTCAGATTCCAGAACTTTCTGCCATAGAAATGTGAGGAACATGTGTTTTTTTAGCCAAATGTTGAGGTTTGCAAAGGATTCTGGGTAACAGAACCTGGTCCGATCCACACAAGTCACCCCATCTTGGATTCCCCTAGGTCTCTAGTATTCAGAAATGCACAGGTTTGGTAGGTTTCCCTAGGTGCCGGCTGAGCTAGAGGCCAAAATCTACAGGTAGACACTTTGCAAAAAACACCTCTGTTTTCTTTCAAAAATTTGGATGTGTCCACGTTGCGCTTTGGAGCGTTTTCTGTTGCGGGCGCTAGGCCTACCCACACAAGTGTGGTATCATTTTTATCGGGAGACTTGGGGGAACGCTGGGTGGAAGGAAATTTGTGGCTCCTCTCAGATTCCAGAACTTTCTGCCACAGAAATGTGAGGAACATGTGTTTTTTAGACAAATTGTGAGGTTTGCA
Source organism: Pleurodeles waltl (assembly GCF_031143425.1). Taxonomy (NCBI): domain Eukaryota; kingdom Metazoa; phylum Chordata; class Amphibia; order Caudata; family Salamandridae; genus Pleurodeles; species Pleurodeles waltl. The sequence continues at coordinate 1,231,103,776 of NC_090446.1, forward strand.
AAGGATTCTGGGTAACAGAACCTGGTCCGAGCCACACAAGTCACTCCATCTTGGATTCCCCTAGGTCTCTAGTTTTCAGACATGTACAGGTTTGGTAGGTTTCCCTAGGTGCCGGCTGAGCTAGAGGCCAAAATCTACAGGTAGGCACTTTGCAAAAAACACCTCTGTTTTCTTAAAAAAAATTGGATGTGTCCACGTTGCGCTTTGGGGAGTTTCCTGTCGCGGGCGCTATGCCTACCCACACAAGTGAGGTATCATTTTTATCGGGAGACTTGGGGGAACACTGGGTGGAAGGAAATTTGTAGCTCCTCTCAGATTCCAGAACTTTCTGCCATAGAAATGTGAGGAACATGTGTTTTTTTAGCCAAATGTTGAGGTTTGCAAAGTATTCTGGGTAACAGAACCTGGTCCGATCCACACAAGTCACCCCATCTTGGATTCCCCTAGGTCTCTAGTATTCAGAAATGCACAGGTTTGGTAGGTTTCCCTAGGTGCCGGCTGAGCTAGAGGCCAAAATCTACAGGTAGACACTTTGCAAAAAACACCTCTGTTTTCTTTCAAAAATTTGGATGTGTCCACGTTGCGCTTTGGGGCGTTTCCTGTCGCGGGCGCTAGGCCTATCCACACAAGTGAGGTATCATTTTTATTGGGAGACTTGGGGGAACTTTGGGTGGAAGGATATTTGTGGCTCCTCTCAGAATCCAGAACTTTCTGCCACAGAAATGTGAGGAACATGTGTTTTTTTAGCCAAATTTTGAGGTTTGCAAAGGATTCTGGGTAACAGAACCTGGTCCGAGCCACACAAGTCACCCCATCTTGGATTCCCCTAGGCCTCTAGCTTTCAGAAATGCACAGGTTTGGTAGGTTTCCCTAGGTTCCGGCTGAGCTAGAGGCCAAAATCTACAGGTAGGCACTTTGCAAAAAACACCTCTGTTTTCTTAAAAAAATTTGGATGTGTCCACGTTGCGCTTTGGGGCGTTTCCTGTCGCGGGCGCTAGGCCTACCCACACAGGTGAGGTATCATTTTTATTGGGAGACTTGGGGGAACGCTGGGTGGAAGGAAATTTGTGGCTCCTCTCTGAATCCAGAACTTTCTGCCACAGAAATGTGAGGAACATGTGTTTTTTTAGCCAAATTTTGAGGTTTGCAAAGGATTCTTGGTAACAGAACCTGGTCCGAGCCACAAAGGTCACTCCATCTTGGATTCCCCTAGGTCTCTAGTTTTCAGAAATGCACAGGTTTGGTAGGTTTCCCTAGGTGCCGGCTGAGCTAAAGGCCAAAATCTACAGGTAGGCACTTTGCAAAAAACACCTCTGTTTTCTTTAAAACATTTGGATGTGTCCACGTTGCGCTTTGGGGCGTTGCCTGTCGCGGGCGCTAGGCCTACCCACACAAGTGAGGTATCATTTTTATTGGGAGACTTGGGGGAACGCTGGGTAGAAGGAAATTTGTGGCTCCTCTCAGAATCCAGAACTTTCTGCCACAGAAATGTGAGGAACATGTGTTTTTTTAGCCAAATGTTGAGGTTTGCAAAGGATTCTGGGTAACAGAACCTGGTCCGATCCACACAAGTCACCCCATCTTGGATTCCCCTAGGTCTCTAGTATTCAGAAATGCACAGGTTTGGTAGGTTTCCCTAGGTGCCGGCTGAGCTAGAGGCCAAAATCTACAGGTAGACACTTTGCAAAAAACACCTCTGTTTTCTTTCAAAAATTTAGATGTGTCCACGTTGCGCTTTGGAGCGTTTTCTGTTGCGGGCGCTAGGCCTACCCACACAAGTGTGGTATCATTTTTATCGGGAGACTTGGGGGAACGCTGGTTGGAAGGAAATTTGTGGCTCCTCTCAGATTCCAGAACTTTCTGCCACAGAAATGTGAGGAACATGTGTTTTTTAGACAAATTGTGAGGTTTGCAAAGGATTCTGGGTAACAGAACCTGGTCCGAGCCACACAAGTCACCCCATCTTGGATTCCCCTAGGTCTCTAGTTTTCAGAAATGCACAGGTTTGGTAGGTTTCCCTAAGTGCCAGCTGAGCTAGAGGCCAAAATCTACAGGTAGGCACTTTGCAAAAAAACCCTCTGTTTTCTTTCAAAAATTTGTCGTGTCCACGTTGCGCTTTGGGGCGTTTCCTGTCGCGGGCGCTAGGCCTACCCACACAAGTGAGGTATCATTTTTATAGGGAGACTTGGGGGAACGCTGGGTGGAAGGAAATTTGTGGCTCCTCTCAGATTCCAGAACTTTCTGCCATAGAAATGTGAGGAACATGTGTTTTTTTAGCCAAATGTTGAGGTTTGCAAAGGATTCTGGGTAACAGAACCTGGTCCGATCCACACAAGTCACCCCATCTTGGATTCCCCTAGGTCTCTAGTATTCAGAAATGCACAGGTTTGGTAGGTTTCCCTAGGTGCCGGCTGAGCTAGAGGCCAAAATCTACAGATAGACACTTTGCAAAAAACACCTCTGTTTTCTTTCAAAAATGTGGATGTGTCCACGTTGCGCTTTGGAGCGTTTTCTGTTGCGGGCGCTAGGCCTACCCACACAAGTGTGGTATCATTTTTATCGGGAGACTTGGGGGAACGCTGGTTGGAAGGAAATTTGTGGCTCCTCTCAGATTCCAGAACTTTCTGCCACAGAAATGTGAGGAACATGTGTTTTTTAGACAAATTGTGAGGTTTGCAAAGGATTCTGGGTAACAGAACCTGGTCCGAGCCACACAAGTCACTCCATCTTGGATTCCCCTAGGTCTCTAGTTTTCAGACATGTACAGGTTTGGTAGGTTTCCCTAGGTGCCGGCTGAGCTAGAGGCCAAAATCTACAGGTAGGCACTTTGCAAAAAACACCTCTGTTTTCTTTAAAAAATTTGGATGTGTCCACGTTGCGCTTTGGGGAGTTTCCTGTCGCGGGCGCTATGCCTACCCACACAAGTGAGGTATCATTTTTATCGGGAGACTTGGGGGAACACTGGGTGGAAGGAAATTTGTAGCTCCTCTCAGATTCCAGAACTTTCTGCCATAGAAATGTGAGGAACATGTGTTTTTTTAGCCAAATGTTGAGGTTTGCAAAGTATTCTGGGTAACAGAACCTGGTCCGATCCACACAAGTCACCCCATCTTGGATTCCCCTAGGTCTCTAGTATTCAGAAATGCACAGGTTTGGTAGGTTTCCCTAGGTGCCGGCTGAGCTAGAGGCCAAAATCTACAGGTAGACACTTTGCAAAAAACACCTCTGTTTTCTTTCAAAAATTTGGATGTGTCCACGTTGCGCTTTGGAGCGTTTTCTGTCGCGGGCGCTAGGCCTATCCACACAAGTGAGGTATCATTTTTATCGGGAGATTTGGGGGAACTTTGGGTGGAAGGAAATTTGTGGCTCCTCTCAGAATTCAGAACTTTCTGCCACAGAAATGTGAGGAACATGTGTTTTTTTAGCCAAATTTTGAGGTTTGCAAAGGATTCTGGGTAACAGAACCTGGTCCGAGACACACAAGTCACTCAATCTTGGATTCCCCTAGGTCTCTAGTTTTCAGAAATGCACAGGTTTGGTAGGTTTCCCTAGGTGCCGGCTGAGCTAAAGGCCAAAATCTACAGGTAGGCACTTTGCAAAAAACACCTCTGTTTTCTTTCAAAAATTTGGATGTGTCCACGTTGCGCTTTGGGGCGTTTCCTGTCGCGGGCGCTAGGCCTACCCACACAAGTGAGGTATCATTTTTATTGGGAGACTTTGGGGGAACGCTGGGTGGAAGGAAATTTGTGGCTCCTCTCAGAATCCAGAACTTTCTGCCACAGAAATGTGAGGAACATGTGTTTTTTTAGCCAAATTTTGAGGTTTGCAAAGGATTCTGGGTAACAGAACCTGGTCCGAGCCACACAAGTCACCCCATCTTGGATTCCCCTAGGTCTCTAGTTTTCAGAAATGCACAGGTTTGGTAGGTTTCCCTAAGTGCCGGCTGAGCTAGAGGCCAAAATCTACAGGTAGGCACTTTGCAAAAAACCCCTCTGTTTTCTTTCAAAAATTTGGACGTGTCCACGTTGCGCTTTGGGGCGTTTCCTGTCGCGGGCGCTAGGCCTACCCACACAAGTGAGGTATCATTTTTATCGGGAGACTTGGGGGAACGCTGGGTGGAAGGAAATTTGTGGCTCCTCTCAGATTCCAGAACTTTCTGCCACAGAAATGTGAGGAACATGTGTTTTTTTAGCCAAATTTTGAGGTTTGCAAAGGATTCTGGGTAACAGAACCTGGCCTGAGCCACACAAGTCACCCCATCCTGGATTCCCCTAGGTCTCTAGTTTTCAGAAATGCACAGGTTTGGTAGGTTTCCCTAGGTGTCGGCTGAGCTAGAGGCCCAAATCTACAGGTAGGCACTTTGCAAAAAACACCTCTGTTTTCTTTCGAAAATTTGGATGTGTCCACGTTGCGCTTTGGGGCGTTTTCTGTTGCGGGCGCTAGGCCTACCCACACAAGTGAGGTATCATTTTTATCGGGAGACTTGGGGGAACGCTGGGTGGAAGGAAATTTGTGGCTCCTCTCAGATTCCAGAACTTTCTGCCATAGAAATGTGAGGAACATGTGTTTTTTTAGCCAAATGTTGAGGTTTGCAAAGGATTCTGGGTAACAGAACCTGGTCCGATCCACACAAGTCACCCCATCTTGGATTCCCCTAGGTCTCTAGTTTTCAGAAATGCACAGGTTTGGTAGGTTTCCCTAAGTGCCAGCTGAGCTAGAGGCCAAAATCTACAGGTAGGCACTTTGCAAAAAACCCCTCTGTTTTCTTTCAAAAATTTGGACGTGTCCACATTGCGCTTTGGGGCGTTTCCTGTCGCGGGCACTAGGCCTACCCACACAAGTGAGGTATCATTTTTATCGGGAGACTTGGGGGAACGCTGGGTGGAAGGAAATTTGTGGCTCCTCTCAGATTCCAGAACTTTCTGCCACAGAAATGTGAGGAACATGTGTTTTTTTAGCCAAATGTTGAGGTTTGCAAAGGATTCTGGGTAACAGAACCTGGTCCGAGCCACACAAGTCACTCCATCTTGGATTCCCCTAGGTCTCTAGTTTTCAGACATGTACAGGTTTGGTAGGTTTCCCTAGGTGCCGGCTGAGCTAGAGGCCAAAATCTACAGGTAGACAATTTGCAAAAAACACCTCTGTTTTCTTTCAAAAATTTGGATGTGTCCACGTTGCGCTTTGGGGAGTTTCCTGTCGCGGGCGCTATGCCTACCCACACAAGTGAGGTATCATTTTTATCGGGAGACTTGGGGGAACACTGGGTGGAAGGAAATTTGTGGCTCCTCTCAGAATTCAGAACTTTCTGCCACAGAAATGTGAGGAACATGTGTTTTTTTAGCCAAATTTTGAGGTTTGCAAAGGATTCTGGGTAACAGAACCTGGTCCGAGCCACACATGTCACCCCATCTTGGATTCCCCTAGGTCTCTAGTTTTCAGAAATGCACAGGTTTGGTAGGTTTCCCTAAGTGCCGGCTGAGCTAGAGGCCAAAATCTACAGGTAGACACTTTGCAAAAAAAACCTCTGTTTTCTTTCAAAAATTTGGATGTGTCCACGTTGCGCTTTGGAGCGTTTTCTTTCGCGGGCGCTAGGCCTACCCACACAAGTGAGGTATCATTTTTATCGGGAGACTTGGGGGAACGCTGGGTGGAAGGAAATTTGTGGCTCCTCTCAGATTCCAGAACTTTCTGCCACAGAAATGTGAGGAACATGTGTTTTTTTAGCCAAATTTTGAGGTTTGCAAAGGATTCTGGGTAACAGAACCTGGCCTGAGCCACACAAGTCACCCCATCCTGGATTCCCCTCGGTCTCTAGTTTTCAGAAATGCACAGGTTTGGTAAGTTTCCCTAGGTGTCGGCTGAGCTAGAGGCCCAAATCTACAGGTAGGCACTTTGCAAAAAACACCTCTGTTTTCTTTCAAAAATTTGAATGTGTCCACGTTGCGCTTTGGGGCGTTTACTGTTGCGGGCGCTAGGCCTACCCACACAAGTGTGGTATCATTTTTATCGGGAGACTTGGGGGAACGCTGGGTGGAAGGAAATTTGTGGCTCCTCTCAGATTCCAGAACTTTCTGCCACAGAAATGTGAGGAACATGTGTTTTTTTAGCCAAATTGTGAGGTTTGCAAAGGATTCTGGGTAACAGAACCTGGTCCGAGCCACACAAGTCACTCCATCTTGGATTCCCCTAGGTCTCTAGTTTTCAGACATGTACAGGTTTGGTAGGTTTCCCTAGGTGCCGGCTGAGCTAGAGGCCAAAATCTACAGGTAGACACTTTGGAAAAAACACCTCTGTTTTCTTTCAAAAATTTGGATGTGTCCACGTTGCGCTTTGGAGCGTTTTCTGTCGCGGGCGCTAGGCCTACCCACACAAGTGAGGTATCATTTTTATCGGGAGACTTGGGGGAACGCTGGGTGGAAGGAAATTTGTGGCTCCTCTCAGATTCCAGAACTTTCTGCCACAGAAATGTGAGGAACATGTGTTTTTTTAGCCAAATTTTGAGGTTTGCAAAGGATTCTGGGTAACAGAACCTGGTCCGAGCCACACAAGTCACTCCATCTTGGATTCCCCTAGGTCTCTAGTTTTCAGAAATGCACAGGTTTGGTAGGTTTCCCTGGGTGCCAGCTGAGCTAAAGGCCAAAATCTAAAGGTAGGCACTTTGCAAAAAACACCTCTGTTTTCTTTCAAAAATTTTGATGTGTCCACGTTGCGCTTTGGGGCGTTTCCTGTCGCGGGCGCTAGGCCTACCCACACAAGTGAGGTATCATTTTTATTGGGAGACTTGGGGGAACGCTGGGTGGAAGGAAATTTGTGGCTCCTCTCAGAATCCAGATCTTTCTGTCACAGAAATGTGAGGAACATGTGTTTTTTTAGCCAAATTTTGAGGTTTGCAAAGGATTCTGGGTAACAGAACCTGGTCCGAGCCACACAAGTCACCCCATCTTGGATTCCCCTAGGTCTCTAGTTTTCAGAAATGCACAGGTTTGGTAGGTTTCCCTAGGTGCCGGCTGAGGTAGAGGCAAAATCTACAGGTAGGCACTTTGCAAAAAACACCTCTGTTTTCTTTAAAAAATTTGGATGTGTCCACGTTGCGCTTTGGGGCGTTTCCTGTCGCGGGCGCTAGGCCTACCCACACAAGTGAGGTATCATTTTTATTGGGAGACTTGGGGGAACGCTGGGTGGAAGGAAATTTGTGGCTCCTCTCAGATTCCAGAACTTTCTGCCACAGAAATGTGAGGAACATGTGTTTTTTTAGCCAAATTTTGAGGTTTGCAAAGGATTTTGGGTAACAGAACCTGGTCCGAGCCACACAAGTCACCCTATCTTGGATTCCCCTAGGTCTCTAGTTTTCAGAAATGCACAGGTTTGGTAGTTTTCCCTAGGTGCCGGCTGTGCTAGAGGCCAAAATCTACAGGTAGGCACTTTGCAAAAAACACCTCTGTTTTCTTTCAAAAATGTGGATGTGTCCACGTTGCGCTTTGGGGCGTTTCCTGTCGCGGGCGCTAGGCCTATCCACACAAGTGAGGTATGATTTTTATTGGGAGACTTGGGGGAACTTTGGGTGGAAGGAAATTTGTGGCTCCTCTCAGAATCCAGAACTTTCTGCCACAGAAATGTGAGGAACATGTGTTTTTTTAGCCAAATTTTGAGGTTTGCAAAGGATTCTGGGTAACAGAACCTGGTCCGAGCCACACAAGTCACCCCATCTTGGATTCCCCTAGGTCTCTAGTTTTCAGAAATGCACAGGTTTGGCACGTTTCCCAAGGTGCCGGCTGAGCTAGAGGCCCAAATCTACAGGTAGGCACTTTGCAAAAAACACCTCTGTTTTCTTTAAAAAATTTTGATGTGTCCACGTTGCGCTTTGGGGCGTTTCCTGTTGCGGGCGCTAGGCCTACCCACACAAGTGAGGTATCATTTTTATCGGGAGACTTGGGGGAACGCTGGGTGGAAGGAAATTTGTGGCTCCTCTCAGATTCCAGAACTTTCTGCACAGAAATGTGAGGAACATGTGTTTTTTTCGCCAAATTTCGAGGTTTGAAAAGGATTCTGGGTAACAGAACCTGGTCCGAGCCACACAAGTCACCCCATCTTGGATTCCCCTAGGTCTCTAGCTTTCAGAAATGCACAGGTTTGGTAGGTTTCCCTAGGTTCCGGCTGAGCTAGAGGCCAAAATCTACCGGTAGGCACTTTGCAAATAACACCTCTGTTTTATTTCAAAAATTTAGATGTGTCCACGTTGTGCTTTGGGGTGTTTCCTGTTGCGGGCGCTAGGCCTACCCACACAAGTGAGGTATCATTTTTATCGGGAGACTTGGGGGAACGCTGGGTGGAAGGAAATTTGTGGCTCCTCTCAGAATCCAGAACTTTCTGCCACAGAAATGTGAGGAACATGTGTTTTTTTAGCCAAATTTTGAGGTTTGCAAAGGATTCTGGGTAACAGAACCTGGTCCGAGCCACACAAGTCACTCCATCTTGGATTCCCCTAGGTCTCTAGTTTTCAGAAATGCACAGGTTTGGTAGGTTTCCCTAGGTGCCGGCTGAGCTAAAGGCCAAAATCTACAGGTAGGCACTTTGCAAAAAACACCTCTGTTTTCTTTCAAAAATTTGGATGTGTCCACGTTGCGCTTTGGGGCGTTTCCTGTCGCGGGCGCTAGGCCTACCCACACAAGTGAGGTATCATTTTTATTGGGAGACTTGGGGGAACGTTGGGTGGAAGGAAATTTGTGGCTCCTCTCAGAATCCAGAACTTTCTGCACAGAAATGTGAGGAACATGTGTTTTTTTAGCCAAATTTTAAGGTTTGCAAAGGATTCTGGGTAACAGAACCTGGTCCGAGCCACACAAGTCACCCCATCTTGGATTCCCTTAGGTCTCTAGTTTTCAGAAATGCACAGGTTTGGTAGGTTTCCCTAAGTGCCAGCTGAGCTAGAGGCCAAAATCTACAGGTAGGCACTTTGCAAAAAACCCCTCTGTTTTCTTTCAAAAATTTGGACGTGTCCACGTTGCGCTTTGGGGCGTTTCCTGTCGCGGGCGCTAGGCCTACCCACACAAGTGAGGTATCATTTTTATCGGGAGACTTGGGGGAACGCTGGGTGGAAGGAAATTTGTGGCTCAACTCAGATTCCAGAACTTTCTGCCATAGAAATGTGAGGAACATGTGTTTTTTTAGCCAAATGTTGAGATTTGCAAAGGATTCTGGGTAACAGAACCTGGTCCGAGCCACACAAGTCACTCCATCTTGGATTCCCCTAGGTCTCTAGTTTTCAGACATGTACAGGTTTGGTAGGTTTCCCTAGGTGCCGGCTGAGCTAGTGGCCAAAATCTACAGGTAGACACTTTGCAAAAAACACCTCTGTTTTCTTAAAAAAATTTGGATGTGTCCACGTTGCGCTTTGGGGAGTTTCCTGTCGCGGGCGCTATGCCTACCCACACAAGTGAGATATCATTTTTATCGGGAGACTTGGGGGAACACTGGGTGGAAGGAAATTTGTGGCTCCTCTCAGATTCCAGAACTTTCTGCCATAGAAGTGTGAGGAACATGTGTTTTTTTAGCCAAATGTTGAGGTTTGCAAAGGATTCTGGGTAACAGAACCTGGTCCGATCCACACAAGTCACCCCATCTTGGATTCCCCTAGGTCTCTAGTATTCAGAAATGCACAGGTTTGGTAGGTTTCCCTAGGTGCCGGCTGAGCTAGAGGCCAAAATCTACCGGTAGGCACTTTGCAAAAAACACCTCTGTTTTATTTCAAAAATTTAGATGTGTCCACGTTGTGCTTTGGGGTGTTTCCTGTTGCGGGCGCTAGGCCTACCCACACAAGTGAGGTATCATTTTTATCGGGAGACTTGGGGGAACGCTGGGTGGAAGGAAATTTGTGGCTCCTCTCAGAATCCAGAACTTTCTGCCACAGAAATGTGAGGAACATGTGTTTTTTTAGCCAAATTTTGAGGTTTGCAAAGGATTCTGGGTAACAGAACCTGGTCCGAGCCACACAAGTCACTCCATCTTGGATTCCCCTAGGTCTCTAGTTTTCAGAAATGCACAGGTTTGGTAGGTTTCCCTAGGTGCCGGCTGAGCTAAAGGCCAAAATCTACAGGTAGGCACTTTGCAAAAAACACCTCTGTTTTCTTTCAAAAATTTGGATGTGTCCACGTTGCGCTTTGGGGCGTTTCCTGTCGCGGGCGCTAGGCCTACCCACACAAGTGAGGTATCATTTTTATTGGGAGACTTGGGGGAACGTTGGGTGGAAGGAAATTTGTGGCTCCTCTCAGAATCCAGAACTTTCTGCACAGAAATGTGAGGAACATGTGTTTTTTTAGCCAAATTTTAAGGTTTGCAAAGGATTCTGGGTAACAGAACCTGGTCCGAGCCACACAAGTCACCCCATCTTGGATTCCCTTAGGTCTCTAGTTTTCAGAAATGCACAGGTTTGGTAGGTTTCCCTAAGTGCCAGCTGAGCTAGAGGCCAAAATCTACAGGTAGGCACTTTGCAAAAAAAACCTCTGTTTTCTTTCAAAAATTTGGACGTGTCCACGTTGCGCTTTGGGGCGTTTCCTGTCGCGGGCGCTAGGCCTACCCACACAAGTGAGGTATCATTTTTATCGGGAGACTTGGGGGAACGCTGGGTGGAAGGAAATTTGTGGCTCAACTCAGATTCCAGAACTTTCTGCCACAGAAATGTGAGGAACATGTGTTTTTTTAGCCAAATGTTGAGATTTGCAAAGGATTCTGGGTAACAGAACCTGGTCCGAGCCACACAAGTCACTCCATCTTGGATTCCCCTAGGTCTCTAGTTTTCAGACATGTACAGGTTTGGTAGGTTTCCCTAGGTGCCGGCTGAGCTAGTGGCCAAAATCTACAGGTAGACACTTTGCAAAAAACACCTCTGTTTTCTTTAAAAAATTTGGATGTGTCCACGTTGCGCTTTGGGGAGTTTCCTGTCGCGGGCGCTATGCCTACCCACACAAGTGAGATATCATTTTTATCGGGAGACTTGGGGGAACACTGGGTGGAAGGAAATTTGTGGCTCCTCTCAGATTCCAGAACTTTCTGCCATAGAAGTGTGAGGAACATGTGTTTTTTTAGCCAAATGTTGAGGTTTGCAAAGGATTCTGGGTAACAGAACCTGGTCCGATCCACACAAGTCACCCCATCTTGGATTCCCCTAGGTCTCTAGTATTCAGAAATGCACAGGTTTGGTAGGTTTCCCTAGGTGCCGGCTGAGCTAGAGGCCAAAATCTACAGGTAGACACTTTGCAAAAAACACCTCTGTTTTCTTTCAAAAATTTGGATGTGTCCACGTTGCGCTTTGGGGCGTTTCCTGTCGCGGGCGCTAGGCCTACCCACACAAGTGAGGTATCATTTTTATTGGGAGACTTGGGGGAACGCTGGGTGGAAGGAAATTTGTGGCTCCTCTCAGAATCCAGAACTTTCTGCCACAGAAATGTGAGGAACATGTGTTTTTTTAGCCAAATTTTGAGGTTTGCAAAGGATTCTGGGTAACAGAACCTGGTCCGAGCCACACAAGTCACCCCATCTTGGATTCCCCTAGGTCTCTAGTTTTCAGAAATGCACAGGTTTGGTAGGTTTCCCTAAGTGCCGGCTGAGCTAGAGGCCAAAATCTACGGGTAGGCACTTTGCAAAAAACCCCTCTGTTTTCTTTCAAAAATTTGGACGTGTCCACGTTGCGCTTTGGGGCGTTTCCTGTCGCGGGCGCTAGGCCTACCCACACAAGTGAGGTATCATTTTTATCGGGAGACTTGGGGGAACGCTGGGTGGAAGGAAATTTGTGGCTCCTCTCAGATTCCAGAACTTTCTGCCACAGAAATGTGAGGAACATGTGTTTTTTTAGCCAAATTTTGAGGTTTGCAAAGGATTCTGGGTAACAGAACCTGGTCCGAGCCACACAAGTCACTCCATCTTGGATTCCCCTAGGTCTCTAGTTTTCAGAAATGCACAGGTTTGGTAGGTTTCCCTGGGTGCCAGCTGAGCTAAAGGCCAAAATCTAAAGGTAGGCACTTTGCAAAAAACACCTCTGTTTTCTTTAAAAATTTTTGATGTGTCCACGTTGCGCTTTGGGGCGTTTCCTGTCGCGGGCGCTAGGCCTACCCACACAAGTGAGGTATCATTTTTATTGGGAGACTTGGGGGAACGCTGGGTGGAAGGAAATTTGTGGCTCCTCTCAGAATCCAGATCTTTCTGCCACAGAAATGTGAGGAACATGTGTTTTTTTAGCCAAATTTTGAGGTTTGCAAAGGATTCTGGGTAACAGAACCTGGTCCGAGCCACACAAGTCACCCCATCTTGGATTCCCCTAGGTCTCTAGTTTTCAGAAATGCACAGGTTTGGTAGGTTTCCCTAGGTGCCGGCTGAGGTAGAGGCAAAATCTACAGGTAGGCACTTTGCAAAAAACACCTCTGTTTTCTTTAAAAAATTTGGATGTGTCCACGTTGCGCTTTGGGGCGTTTCCTGTCGCGGGCGCTAGGCCTACCCACACAAGTGAGGTATCATTTTTATTGGGAGACTTGGGGGAATGCTGGGTGGAAGGAAATTTGTGGCTCCTCTCAGATTCCAGAACTTTCTGCCACAGAAATGTGAGGAACATGTGTTTTTTTAGCCAAATTTTGAGGTTTGCAAAGGATTTTGGGTAACAGAACCTGGTCCGAGCCACACAAGTCACCCTATCTTGGATTCCCCTAGGTCTCTAGTTTTCAGAAATGCACAGGTTTGGTAGTTTTCCCTAGGTGCCGGCTGTGCTAGAGGCCAAAATCTACAGGTAGGCACTTTGCAAAAAACACCTCTGTTTTCTTTCAAAAATGTGGATGTGTCCACGTTGCGCTTTGGGGCGTTTCCTGTCGCGGGCGCTAGGCCTATCCACACAAGTGAGGTATGATTTTTATTGGGAGACTTGGGGGAACTTTGGGTGGAAGGAAATTTGTGGCTCCTCTCAGAATCCAGAACTTTCTGCCACAGAAATGTGAGGAACATGTGTTTTTTTAGCCAAATTTTGAGGTTTGCAAAGGATTCTGGGTAACAGAACCTGGTCCGAGCCACACAAGTCACCCCATCTTGGATTCCCCTAGGTCTCTAGTTTTCAGAAATGCACAGGTTTGGCAGGTTTCCCAAGGTGCCGGCTGAGCTAGAGGCCCAAATCTACAGGTAGGCACTTTGCAAAAAACACCTCTGTATTCTTTAAAAAATTTTGATGTGTCCACGTTGCGCTTTGGGGCGTTTCCTGTTGCGGGCGCTAGGCCTACCCACACAAGTGAGGTATCATTTTTATCGGGAGACTTGGGGGAACGCTGGGTGGAAGGAAATTTGTGGCTCCTCTCAGATTCCAGAACTTTCTGCACAGAAATGTGAGGAACATGTGTTTTTTTCGCCAAATTTCGAGGTTTGAAAAGGATTCTGGGTAACAGAACCTGGTCCGAGCCACACAAGTCACCCCATCTTGGATTCCCTTAGGTCTCTAGCTTTCAGAAATGCACAGGTTTGGTAGGTTTCCCTAGGTTCCGGCTGAGCTAGAGGCCAAAATCTACCGGTAGGCACTTTGCAAAAAACACCTCTGTTTTATTTCAAAAATTTAGATGTGTCCACGTTGTGCTTTGGGGTGTTTCCTGTTGCGGGCGCTAGGCCTACCCACACAAGTGAGGTATCATTTTTATCGGGAGACTTGGGGGAACGCTGGGTGGAAGGAAATTTGTGGCTCCTCTCAGAATCCAGAACTTTCTGCCACAGAAATGTGAGGAACATGTGTTTTTTTAGCCAAATTTTGAGGTTTGCAAAGGATTCTGGGTAACAGAACCTGGTCCGAGCCACACAAGTCACTCCATCTTGGATTCCCCTAGGTCTCTAGTTTTCAGAAATGCACAGGTTTGGTAGGTTTCCCTAGGTGCCGGCTGAGCTAAAGGCCAAAATCTACAGGTAGGCACTTTGCAAAAAACACCTCTGTTTTCTTTCAAAAATTTGGATGTGTCCACGTTGCGCTTTGGGGCGTTTCCTGTCGCGGGCGCTAGGCCTACCCACACAAGTGAGGTATCATTTTTATTGGGAGACTTGGGGGAACGTTGGGTGGAAGGAAATTTGTGGCTCCTCTCAGAATCCAGAACTTTCTGCACAGAAATGTGAGGAACATGTGTTTTTTTAGCCAAATTTTAAGGTTTGCAAAGGATTCTGGGTAACAGAACCTGGTCCGAGCCACACAAGTCACCCCATCTTGGATTCCCTTAGGTCTCTAGTTTTCAGAAATGCACAGGTTTGGTAGGTTTCCCTAAGTGCCAGCTGAGCTAGAGGCCAAAATCTACAGGTAGGCACTTTGCAAAAAACCCCTCTGTTTTCTTTCAAAAATTTGGACGTGTCCACGTTGCGCTTTGGGGCGTTTCCTGTCGCGGGCGCTAGGCCTACCCACACAAGTGAGGTATTATTTTTATCGGGAGACTTGGGGGAACGCTGGGTGGAAGGAAATTTGTGGCTCAACTCAGATTCCAGAACTTTCTGCCATAGAAATGTGAGGAACATGTGTTTTTTTAGCCAAATGTTGAGATTTGCAAAGGATTCTGGGTAACAGAACCTGGTCCGAGCCACACAAGTCACTCCATCTTGGATTCCCCTAGGTCTCTAGTTTTCAGACATGTACAGGTTTGGTAGGTTTCCCTAGGTGCCGGCTGAGCTAGTGGCCAAAATCTACAGGTAGACACTTTGCAAAAAACACCTCTGTTTTCTTTAAAAAATTTGGATGTGTCCACGTTGCACTTTGGGGAGTTTCCTGTCGCAGGCGCTATGCCTACCCACACAAGTGAGATATCATTTTTATCGGGAGACTTGGGGGAACACTGGGTGGAAGGAAATTTGTGGCTCCTCTCAGATTCCAGAACTTTCTGCCATAGAAGTGTGAGGAACATGTGTTTTTTTAGCCAAATGTTGAGGTTTGCAAAGGATTCTGGGTAACAGAACCTGGTCCGATCCACACAAGTCACCCCATCTTGGATTCCCCTAGGTCTCTAGTATTCAGAAATGCACAGGTTTGGTAGGTTTCCCTAGGTGCCGGCTGAGCTAGAGGCCAAAATCTACAGGTAGACACTTTGCAAAAAACACCTCTGTTTTCTTTCAAAAATTTGGATGTGTCCACGTTGCGCTTTGGGGCGTTTCCTGTCGCGGGCGCTAGGCCTACCCACACAAGTGAGGTATCATTTTTATTGGGAGACTTGGGGGAACGCTGGGTGGAAGGAAATTTGTGGCTCCTCTCAGAATCCAGAACTTTCTGCCACAGAAATGTGAGGAACATGTGTTTTTTTAGCCAAATTTTGAGGTTTGCAAAGGATTCTGGGTAACAGAACCTGGTCCGAGCCACACAAGTCACCCCATCTTGGATTCCCCTAGGTCTCTAGTTTTCAGAAATGCACAGGTTTGGTAGGTTTCCCTAAGTGCCGGCTGAGCTAGAGGCCAAAATCTACAGGTAGGCACTTTGCAAAAAACCCCTCTGTTTTCTTTCAAAAATTTGGACGTGTCCACGTTGCGCTTTGGGGCGTTTCCTGTCGCGGGCGCTAGGCCTACCCACACAAGTGAGGTATCATTTTTATCGGGAGACTTGGGGGAACGCTGGGTGGAAGGAAATTTGTGGCTCCTCTCAGATTCCAGAACTTTCTGCCACAGAAATGTGAGGAACATGTGTTTTTTTAGCCAAATTTTGAGGTTTGCAAAGGATTCTGGGTAACAGAACCTGGCCTGAGCCACACAAGTCACCCCATCCTGGATTCCCCTAGGTCTCTAGTTTTTAGAAATGCACAGGTTTGGTAGGTTTCCCTAGGTGTCGGCTGAGCTAGAGGCCCAAATCTACAGGTAGGCACTTTGCAAAAAACACCACTGTTTTCTTTCGAAAATTTGGATGTGTCCACGTTGCGCTTTGGGGCGTTTTCTGTTGCGGGCGCTAGGCCTACCCACACAAGTGAGGAATCATTTTTATCGGGAGACTTGGGGGAAGCTGGGTGGAAGGAAATTTGTGGCTCCTCAAAGATTCCAGAACTTTCTGCCATAGAAATGTGAGGAACATGTGTTTTTTTAGCCAAATGTTGAGGTTTGCAAAGGATTCTGGGTAACAGAACCTGGTCCGATCCACACAAGTCACCCCATCTTGGATTCCCCTAGGTCTCTAGTTTTCAGAAATGCACAGGTTTGGTAGGTTTCCCTAAGTGCCGGCTGAGCTAGAGGCCAAAATCTACAGGTAGGCACTTTGCAAAAAACCCCTCTGTTTTCTTTCAAAAATTTGGATGTGTCCACGTTGCGCTTTGGGGCGTTTCCTGTCGCGGGCGCTAGGCCTATCCACACAAGTGAGGTATGATTTTTATTGGGAGACTTGGGGGAACTTTGGGTGGAAGGAAATTTGTGGCTCCTCTCAGAATCCAGAACTTTCTGCCACAGAAATGTGAGGAACATGTGTTTTTTTAGCCAAATTTTGAGGTTTGCAAAGGATTCTGGGTAACAGAACCTGGTCCGAGCCACACAAGTCACCCCATCTTGGATTCCCCTAGGTCTCTAGTTTTCAGAAATGCACAGGTTTGGCAGGTTTCCCAAGGTGCCGGCTGAGCTAGAGGCCCAAATCTACAGGTAGGCACTTTGCAAAAAACACCTCTGTTTTCTTTAAAAAATGTTGATGTGTCCACGTTGCGCTTTGGGGCGTTTCCTGTTGCGGGCGCTAGGCCTACCCACACAAGTGAGGTATCATTTTTATCGGGAGACTTGGGGGAACGCTGGGTGGAAGGAAATTTGTGGCTCCTCTCAGATTCCAGAACTTTCTGCACAGAAATGTAAGGAACATGTGTTTTTTTTCGCCAAATTTCGAGGTTTGAAAAGGATTCTGGGTAACAGAACCTGGTCCGAGCCACACAAGTCACCCCATCTTGGATTCCCCTAGGTCTCTAGCTTTCAGAAATGCACAGGTTTGGTAGGTTTCCCTAGGTTCCGGCTGAGCTAGAGGCCAAAATCTACCGGTAGGCACTTTGCAAAAAACACCTCTGTTTTATTTCAAAAATTTAGATGTGTCCACGTTGTGCTTTGGGGTGTTTCCTGTTGCGGGCGCTAGGCCTACCCACACAAGTGAGGTATCATTTTTATCGGGAGACTTGGGGGAACGCTGGGTGGAAGGAAATTTGTGGCTCCTCTCAGAATCCAGAACTTTCTGCCACAGAAATGTGAGGAACATGTGTTTTTTTAGCCAAATTTTGAGGTTTGCAAAGGATTCTGGGTAACAGAACCTGGTCCGAGCCACACAAGTCACTCCATCTTGGATTCCCCTAGGTCTCTAGTTTTCAGAAATGCACAGGTTTGGTAGGTTTCCCTAGGTGCCGGCTGAGCTAAAGGCCAAAATCTACAGGTAGGCACTTTGCAAAAAACACCTCTGTTTTCTTTCAAAAATTTGGATGTGTCCACGTTGCGCTTTGGGGCGTTTTCTGTTGCGGGCGCTAGGCCTACCCACACAAGTGAGGTATTATTTTTATCGGGAGACTTGGGGGAACGCTGGGTGGAAGGAAATTTGTGGCTCAACTCAGATTCCAGAACTTTCTGCCATAGAAATGTGAGGAACATGTGTTTTTTTAGCCAAATGTTGAGATTTGCAAAGGATTCTGGGTAACAGAACCTGGTCCGAGCCACACAAGTCACTCCATCTTGGATTCCCCTAGGTCTCTAGTTTTCAGACATGTACAGGTTTGGTAGGTTTCCCTAGGTGCCGGCTGAGCTAGTGGCCAAAATCTACAGGTAGACACTTTGCAAAAAACACCTCTGTTTTCTTTAAAAAATTTGGATGTGTCCACGTTGCACTTTGGGGAGTTTCCTGTCGCAGGCGCTATGCCTACCCACACAAGTGAGATATCATTTTTATCGGGAGACTTGGGGGAACACTGGGTGGAAGGAAATTTGTGGCTCCTCTCAGATTCCAGAACTTTCTGCCATAGAAGTGTGAGGAACATGTGTTTTTTTAGCCAAATGTTGAGGTTTGCAAAGGATTCTGGGTAACAGAACCTGGTCCGATCCACACAAGTCACCCCATCTTGGATTCCCCTAGGTCTCTAGTATTCAGAAATGCACAGGTTTGGTAGGTTTCCCTAGGTGCCGGCTGAGCTAGAGGCCAAAATCTACAGGTAGACACTTTGCAAAAAACACCTCTGTTTTCTTTCAAAAATTTGGATGTGTCCACGTTGCGCTTTGGGGCGTTTCCTGTCGCGGGCGCTAGGCCTACCCACACAAGTGAGGTATCATTTTTATTGGGAGACTTGGGGGAACGCTGGGTGGAAGGAAATTTGTGGCTCCTCTCAGAATCCAGAACTTTCTGCCACAGAAATGTGAGGAACATGTGTTTTTTTAGCCAAATTTTGAGGTTTGCAAAGGATTCTGGGTAACAGAACCTGGTCCGAGCCACACAAGTCACCCCATCTTGGATTCCCCTAGGTCTCTAGTTTTCAGAAATGCACAGGTTTGGTAGGTTTCCCTAAGTGCCGGCTGAGCTAGAGGCCAAAATCTACAGGTAGGCACTTTGCAAAAAACCCCTCTGTTTTCTTTCAAAAATTTGGACGTGTCCACGTTGCGCTTTGGGGCGTTTCCTGTCGCGGGCGCTAGGCCTACCCACACAAGTGAGGTATCATTTTTATCGGGAGACTTGGGGGAACGCTGGGTGGAAGGAAATTTGTGGCTCCTCTCAGATTCCAGAACTTTCTGCCACAGAAATGTGAGGAACATGTGTTTTTTTAGCCAAATTTTGAGGTTTGCAAAGGATTCTGGGTAACAGAACCTGGCCTGAGCCACACAAGTCACCCCATCCTGGATTCCCCTAGGTCTCTAGTTTTTAGAAATGCACAGGTTTGGTAGGTTTCCCTAGGTGTCGGCTGAGCTAGAGGCCCAAATCTACAGGTAGGCACTTTGCAAAAAACACCACTGTTTTCTTTCGAAAATTTGGATGTGTCCACGTTGCGCTTTGGGGCGTTTTCTGTTGCGGGCGCTAGGCCTACCCACACAAGTGAGGAATCATTTTTATCGGGAGACTTGGGGGAAGCTGGGTGGAAGGAAATTTGTGGCTCCTCAAAGATTCCAGAACTTTCTGCCATAGAAATGTGAGGAACATGTGTTTTTTTAGCCAAATGTTGAGGTTTGCAAAGGATTCTGGGTAACAGAACCTGGTCCGATCCACACAAGTCACCCCATCTTGGATTCCCCTAGGTCTCTAGTTTTCAGAAATGCACAGGTTTGGTAGGTTTCCCTAAGTGCCGGCTGAGCTAGAGGCCAAAATCTACAGGTAGGCACTTTGCAAAAAACCCCTCTGTTTTCTTTCAAAAATTTGGATGTGTCCACGTTGCGCTTTGGGGCGTTTCCTGTCGCGGGCGCTAGGCCTATCCACACAAGTGAGGTATGATTTTTATTGGGAGACTTGGGGGAACTTTGGGTGGAAGGAAATTTGTGGCTCCTCTCAGAATCCAGAACTTTCTGCCACAGAAATGTGAGGAACATGTGTTTTTTTAGCCAAATTTTGAGGTTTGCAAAGGATTCTGGGTAACAGAACCTGGTCCGAGCCACACAAGTCACCCCATCTTGGATTCCCCTAGGTCTCTAGTTTTCAGAAATGCACAGGTTTGGCAGGTTTCCCAAGGTGCCGGCTGAGCTAGAGGCCCAAATCTACAGGTAGGCACTTTGCAAAAAACACCTCTGTTTTCTTTAAAAAATGTTGATGTGTCCACGTTGCGCTTTGGGGCGTTTCCTGTTGCGGGCGCTAGGCCTACCCACACAAGTGAGGTATCATTTTTATCGGGAGACTTGGGGGAACGCTGGGTGGAAGGAAATTTGTGGCTCCTCTCAGATTCCAGAACTTTCTGCACAGAAATGTGAGGAACATGTGTTTTTTTCGCCAAATTTCGAGGTTTGAAAAGGATTCTGGGTAACAGAACCTGGTCCGAGCCACACAAGTCACCCCATCTTGGATTCCCCTAGGTCTCTAGCTTTCAGAAATGCACAGGTTTGGTAGGTTTCCCTAGGTTCCGGCTGAGCTAGAGGCCAAAATCTACCGGTAGGCACTTTGCAAAAAACACCTCTGTTTTATTTCAAAAATTTAGATGTGTCCACGTTGTGCTTTGGGGTGTTTCCTGTTGCGGGCGCTAGGCCTACCCACACAAGTGAGGTATCATTTTTATCGGGAGACTTGGGGGAACGCTGGGTGGAAGGAAATTTGTGGCTCCTCTCAGAATCCAGAACTTTCTGCCACAGAAATGTGAGGAACATGTGTTTTTTTAGCCAAATTTTGAGGTTTGCAAAGGATTCTGGGTAACAGAACCTGGTCCGAGCCACACAAGTCACTCCATCTTGGATTCCCCTAGGTCTCTAGTTTTCAGAAATGCACAGGTTTGGTAGGTTTCCCTAGGTGCCGGCTGAGCTAAAGGCCAAAATCTACAGGTAGGCACTTTGCAAAAAACACCTCTGTTTTCTTTCAAAAATTTGGATGTGTCCACGTTGCGCTTTGGGGCGTTTCCTGTCGCGGGCGCTAGGCCTACCCACACAAGTGAGGTATCATTTTTATTGGGAGACTTGGGGGAACGTTGGGTGGAAGGAAATTTGTGGCTCCTCTCAGAATCCAGAACTTTCTGCACAGAAATGTGAGGAACATGTGTTTTTTTAGCCAAATTTTAAGGTTTGCAAAGGATTCTGGGTAACAGAACCTGGTCCGAGCCACACAAGTCACCCCATCTTGGATTCCCTTAGGTCTCTAGTTTTCAGAAATGCACAGGTTTGGTAGGTTTCCCTAAGTGCCAGCTGAGCTAGAGGCCAAAATCTACAGGTAGGCACTTTGCAAAAAACCCCTCTGTTTTCTTTCAAAAATTTGGACGTGTCCACGTTGCGCTTTGGGGCGTTTCCTGTCGCGGGCGCTAGGCCTACCCACACAAGTGAGGTATCATTTTTATCGGGAGACTTGGGGGAACACTGGGTGGAAGGAAATTTGTGGCTCAACTCAGATTCCAGAACTTTCTGCCATAGAAATGTGAGGAACATGTGTTTTTTTAGCCAAATGTTGAGATTTGCAAAGGATTCTGGGTAACAGAACCTGGTCCGAGCCACACAAGTCACTCCATCTTGGATTCCCCTAGGTCTCTAGTTTTCAGACATGTACAGGTTTGGTAGGTTTCCCTAGGTGCCGGCTGAGCTAGTGGCCAAAATCTACAGGTAGACACTTTGCAAAAAACACCTCTGTTTTCTTTAAAAAATTTGGATGTGTCCACGTTGCGCTTTGGGGAGTTTCCTGTCGCGGGCGCTATGCCTACCCACACAAGTGAGATATCATTTTTATCGGGAGACTTGGGGGAACACTGGGTGGAAGGAAATTTGTGGCTCCTCTCAGATTCCAGAACTTTCTGCCATAGAAGTGTGAGGAACATGTGTTTTTTTAGCCAAATGTTGAGGTTTGCAAAGGATTCTGGGTAACAGAACCTGGTCCGATCCACACAAGTCACCCCATCTTGGATTCCCCTAGGTCTCTAGTATTCAGAAATGCACAGGTTTGGTAGGTTTCCCTAGGTGCCGGCTGAGCTAGAGGCCAAAATCTACAGGTAGACACTTTGCAAAAAACACCTCTGTTTTCTTTCAAAAATTTGGATGTGTCCACGTTGCGCTTTGGGGCGTTTCCTGTCGCGGGCGCTAGGCCTACCCACACAAGTGAGGTATCATTTTTATTGGGAGACTTGGGGGAACGCTGGGTGGAAGGAAATTTGTGGCTCCTCTCAGAATCCAGAACTTTCTGCCACAGAAATGTGAGGAACATGTGTTTTTTTAGCCAAATTTTGAGGTTTGCAAAGGATTCTGGGTAACAGAACCTGGTCCGAGCCACACAAGTCACCCCATCTTGGATTCCCCTAGGTCTCTAGTTTTCAGAAATGCACAGGTTTGGTAGGTTTCCCTAAGTGCCGGCTGAGCTAGAGGCCAAAATCTACAGGTAGGCACTTTGCAAAAAACCCCTCTGTTTTCTTTCAAAAATTTGGATGTGTCCACATTGCGCTTTGGGGCGTTTCCTGTCGCGGGCGCTAGGCCTATCCACACAAATGAGGTATGATTTTTATTGGGAGACTTGGGGGAACTTTGGGTGGAAGGAAATTTGTGGCTCCTCTCAGAATCCAGAACTTTCTGCCACAGAAATGTGAGGAACATGTGTTTTTTTAGCCAAATTTTGAGGTTTGCAAAGGATTCTGGGTAACAGAACCTGGTCCGAGCCACACAAGTCACCCCATCTTGGATTCCCCTAGGTCTCTAGTTTTCAGAAATGCACAGGTTTGGCAGGTTTCCCAAGGTGCCGGCTGAGCTAGAGGCCCAAATCTACAGGTAGGCACTTTGCAAAAAACACCTCTGTTTTCTTTAAAAAATGTTGATGTGTCCACGTTGCGCTTTGGGGCGTTTCCTGTTGCGGGCGCTAGGCCTACCCACACAAGTGAGGTATCATTTTTATCGGGAGACTTGGGGGAACGCTGGGTGGAAGGAAATTTGTGGCTCCTCTCAGATTCCAGAACTTTCTGCACAGAAATGTGAGGAACATGTGTTTTTTTCGCCAAATTTTGAGGTTTGAAAAGGATTCTGGGTAACAGAACCTGGTCCGAGCCACACAAGTCACTCCATCTTGGATTCCCCTAGGTCTCTAGTTTTCACACATGTACAGGTTTGGTAGGTTTCCCTAGGTGCCGGCTGAGCTAGAGGCCAAAATCTACAGGTAGGCACTTTGCAAAAAACACCTCTGTTTTCTTAAAAAAATTTGAATGTGTCCACGTTGCACTTTGGGGAGTTTCCTGTCGCGGGCGCTATGCCTACCCACACAAGTGAGGTATCATTTTTATCGGGAGACTTGGGGGAACGCTGGGTGGAAGGAAATTTGTCGCTCCTTTCAGATTCCAGAACTTTCTGCCATAGAAATGTGAGGAACATGTGTTTTTTTAGCCAAATGTTGAGGTTTGCAAAGGATTCTGGGTAACAGAACCTGGTCCGAGCCACACAAGTCACTCCATCTTGGATTCCCCTAGGTCTCTAGTTTTCAGAAATGCACAGGTTTGGTAGGTTTCCCTAGGTGCAGGCAGAGGTAGAGGCCAAAATCTACAGGTAGGCACTTTGCAAAAAACACCTCTGTTTTCTTTAAAAAATGTTGATGTGTCCACGTTGCGCTTTGGGGCGTTTCCTGTTGCGGGCGCTAGGCCTACCCACACAAGTGAGGTATGATTTTTATTGGGAGACTTGGGGGAACTTTGGGTGGAAGGAAATTTGTGGCTCCTCTCAGAATCCAGAACTTTCTGCCACAGAAATGTGAGGAACATGTGTTTTTTTAGCCAAATTTTGAGGTTTGCAAAGGATTCTGGGTAACAGAACCTGGTCCGAGCCACACAAGTCACCCCATCTTGGATTCCCCTAGGTCTCTAGTTTTCAGAAATGCACAGGTTTGGCAGGTTTCCCAAGGTGCCGGCTGAGCTAGAGGCCCAAATCTACAGGTAGGCACTTTGCAAAAAACACCTCTGTTTTCTTTAAAAAATGTTGATGTGTCCACGTTGCGCTTTGGGGCGTTTCCTGTTGCGGGCGCTAGGCCTACCCACACAAGTGAGGTATCATTTTTATCGGGAGACTTGGGGGAACGCTGGGTGGAAGGAAATTTGTGGCTCCTCTCAGATTCCAGAACTTTCTGCACAGAAATGTGAGGAACATGTGTTTTTTTCGCCAAATTTTGAGGTTTGAAAAGGATTCTGGGTAACAGAACCTGGTCCGAGCCACACAAGTCACTCCATCTTGGATTCCCCTAGGTCTCTAGTTTTCACACATGTACAGGTTTGGTAGGTTTCCCTAGGTGCCGGCTGAGCTAGAGGCCAAAATCTACAGGTAGGCACTTTGCAAAAAACACCTCTGTTTTCTTAAAAAAATTTGAATGTGTCCACGTTGCACTTTGGGGAGTTTCCTGTCGCGGGCGCTATGCCTACCCACACAAGTGAGGTATCATTTTTATCGGGAGACTTGGGGGAACGCTGGGTGGAAGGAAATTTGTCGCTCCTTTCAGATTCCAGAACTTTCTGCCATAGAAATGTGAGGAACATGTGTTTTTTTAGCCAAATGTTGAGGTTTGCAAAGGATTCTGGGTAACAGAACCTGGTCCGAGCCACACAAGTCACTCCATCTTGGATTCCCCTAGGTCTCTAGTTTTCAGAAATGCACAGGTTTGGTAGGTTTCCCTAGGTGCCAGCTGAGCTAAAGGCCAAAACCTACAGGTAGGCACTTTGCAAAAAACACCTCTGTTTTCTTTCAAAAATTTTGATGTGTCCACGTTGCGCTTTGGGGCGTTTCCTGTCGCGGGCGCTAGGCCTACCCACACAAGTGAGGTATCATTTTTATTGGGAGACTTGGGGGAACGCTGGGTGGAAGGAAATTTGTGGCTCCTCTCAGAATCCAGATCTTTCTGCCACAGAAATGTGAGGAACATGTGTTTTTCTAGCCAAATTTTGAGGTTTGCAAAGGATTCTGGGTAACAGAACCTGGTCCGAGCCACACAAGTCACCCCATCTTGGATTCCCCTAGGTCTCTAGTTTTCAGAAATGCACAGGTTTGGTAGTTTTCCCTAGGTGCAGGCAGAGGTAGAGGCCAAAATCTACAGGTAGGCACTTTGCAAAAAACACCTCTGTTTTCTTTAAAAAATTTGGATGTGTCCACGTTGCGCTTTGGGGCGTTTCCTGTCGCGGGCGCTAGGCATACCCACACAAGTGAGGTATCATTTTTATTGGGAGACTTGGGGGAACGCTGGGTGGAAGGAAATTTGTGGCTCCTCTCAGATTCCAGAACTTTCTGCCACAGAAATGTGAGGAACATGTGTTTTTTTAGCCAAATTTTGAGGTTTGCAAAGGATTCTGGGTAACAGAACCTGGTCCGAGCCACACAAGTCACCCCATCTTGGATTCCCCTAGGTCTCTAGTTTTCGGAAATGCACAGGTTTGGTAGTTTTCCCTAGGTGCAGGCTGTTCTAGAGGCCAAAATCTACAGGTAGGCACTTTGCAAAAAACACCTCTGTTTTCTTTCAAAAATTTGGATGTGTCCACGTTGCGCTTTGGGGCGTTTCCTGTCGCGGGCGCCAGGCCTATCCACACAAGTGAGGTATCATTTTTATCGGGAGACTTGGGGGAACTTTGGGTGGAAGGAAATTTGTGGCTCCTCTCAGATTCCAGAACTTTCTGCCACAGAAATGTGTGGAACATGTGTTTTTTTAGCCAAATTGTGAGGTTTGCAAAGTATTCTGGGTAATAGAACCTGGTCCGAGCCACACAAGTCACACCATCTTGGATTCCCCTAGGTCTCTAGTTTTCAGAAATGCACAGGTTTGGTAGGTTTCCCTAGGTGCCGGCAGAGGTAGAGGCCAAAATCTACAGGTAGGCACTTTGCAAAAAACACCTCTGTTTTCTTTAAAAAATTTGGATGTGTCCACGTTGCGCTTTGGGGCGTTTCCTGTTGCGGGCGCTAGGCCTACCCACACAAGTGAGGTATCATTTTTATCGGGAGATTTGGGGGAACGTTGGGTGGAAGGAAATTTGTCGCTCCTCTCAGAATCCAGAACTTTCTGCCACAGAAATGTGAGGAACATGTGTTTTTTTAGCCAAATTTTGAGGTTTGCAAAGGATTCTGGGTAACAGAACCTGGTCCGAGCCACACAAGTCACTCCATGTTGGATTCCCATAGGTCTCTAGTTTTCAGAAATGCACAGGTTTGGTAGTTTTCCCTAGGTGCCGGCTGAGCTAAAGGCCAAAATCTACAGGTAGGCACTTTGCAAAAAACACCTCTGTTTTCTTTCAAAAATTTGGATGTGTCCACGTTGCGCTTTGGGGCGTTTCCTTTCGCGGGCGCTAGGCCTACCCACACAAGTGAGGTATCATTTTTATTGGGAGACTTGGGGGAACGCTGGGTGGAAGGAAATTTGTGGCTCCTCTCAGAATCCAGAACTTTCTGCCACAGAAATGTGAGGAACATGTGTTTTTTTAGCCAAATTTTGAGGTTTGCAAAGGATTCTGGGTAACAGAACCTGGTCCGAGCCACACAACTCACCCCATCTTGGATTCCCCTAGGTCTCTAGTTTTCAGAAATGCACAGGTTTGGTAGGTTTCCCTAAGTGCCGGCTGAGCTAGAGGCCAAAATCTACAGGTAGGCACTTTGCAAAAAACCCCTCTGTTTTCTTTCAAAAATTTGGACGTGTCCACGTTGCGCTTTGGGGCGTTTCCTGTCGCGGGCGCTAGGCCTACCCACACAAGTGAGGTATCATTTTTATCGGGAGACTTGGGGGAACGCTGGGTGGAAGGAAATTTGTGGCTCCTCTCAGATTCCAGAACTTTCTGCCATAGAAATGAGAGGAACATGTGTTTTTTTAGCCAAATGTTGAGGTTTGCAAAGGATTCTGGGTAACAGAACCTGGTCCGATCCACACAAGTCACCCCATCTTGGATTCCCCTAGGTCTCTAGTATTCAGAAATGCACAGGTTTGGTAGGTTTCCCTAGGTGCCGGCTGAGCTAGAGGCCAAAATCTACAGGTAGACACTTTGCAAAAAACACCTCTGTTTTCTTTCAAAAATTTGGATGTGTCCACGTTGCGCTTTGGAGCGTTTTCTGTCGCGGGCGCTAGGCCTACCCACACAAGTGAGGTATCATTTTTATCGGGAGACTTGGGGGAACGCTGGGTGAAATGAAATTTGTGGCTCCTCTCAGATTCCAGAACTTTCTGCCACAGAAATGTGTGGAACATGTGTTTTTTTAGCCAAATTGTGAGGTTTGCAAAGGATTCTGGGTAACAGAACCTGGTCCGAGCCACACAAGTCACTCCATCTTGGATTCCCCTAGGTCTCTAGTTTTCACACATGTACAGGTTTGGTAGGTTTCCCTAGGTGCCGGCTGAGCTAGAGGCCAAAATCTACAGGTAGGCACTTTGCAAAAAACACCTCTGTTTTCTTTAAAAAATTTGAATGTGTCCACGTTGCGCTTTGGGGAGTTTCCTGTCGCGGGCGCTATGCCTACCCACACAAGTGAGGTATCATTTTTATCGGGAGACTTGGGGGAACGCTGGGTGGAAGGAAATTTGTCGCTCCTCTCAGATTCCAGAACTTTCTGCCATAGAAATGTGAGGAACATGTGTTTTTTTAGCCAAATGTTGAGGTTTGCAAAGGATTCTGGGTAACAGAACCTGGTCCGATCCACACAAGTCACCCCATCTTGGATTCCCCTAGGTCTCTAGTATTCAGAAATGCACAGGTTTGGTAGGTTTCCCTAGGTGCCGGCTGAGCTAGAGGCCAAAATCTACAGGTAGACACTTTGCAAAAAACACCTCTGTTTTCTTTAAAAAATTTGGATGTGTCCACGTTGCGCTTTGGAGCATTTTCTGTCGCGGGCGCTAGGCCTATCCACACAAGTGAGGTATCATTTTTATCGGGAGACTTGGGGGAACGCTGGGTGGAAGGAAATTTGTGGCTCCTCTCAGATTCCAGAACTTTCTGCACAGAAATGTGAGGAACATGTGTTTTTTTAGCCAAATTTCGAGGTTTGAAAAGGATTCTGGGTAACAGAACCTGGTCCGAGCCACACAAGTCACCCCATCTTCGATTCCCCTAGGTCTCTAGCTTTCAGAAATGCACAGGTTTGGTAGGTTTCCCTAGGTTCCGGCTGAGCTAGAGGCCAAAATCTACAGGTAGGCACTTTGCAAAAAACACCTCTGTTTTCTTTCAAAAATTTGGATGTGTCCACGTTGCGCTTTGGGGCGTTTCCTGTTGCGGGCGCTAGGCCTACCCACACAAGTGAGGTATCATTTTTATCGGGAGATTTGGGGGAACGCTGGGTGGAAGGAAATTTGTGGCTACTCTCAGAATCCAGAACTTTCTGCCACAGAAATGTGAGGAACATGTGTTTTTTTAGCCAAATTTTGAGGTTTGCAAAGGATTCAGGGTAACAGAACCTGGACCGAGCCACACAAGTCACTCCATGTTGGATTCCCCTAGGTCTCTAGTTTTCAGAAATGCACAGGTTTGGTAGGTTTCCCTAGGTGCCGGCTGAGCTAAAGGCCAAAATCTACAGGTAGGCACTTTGCAAAAAACACCTCTGTTTTCTTTCAAAAATTTGGATGTGTCCACGTTGCGCTTTGGGGCGTTTCCTTTCGCGGGCGCTAGGCCTACCCACACAAGTGAGGTATCATTTTTATTGGGAGACTTGGGGGAACGCTGGGTGGAAGGAAATTTGTGGCTCCTCTCCGAATCCAGAACTTTCTGTCACAGAAATGTTAGGAACATGTGTTTTTTTAGCCAAATTTTGAGGTTTGCAAAGGATTCTGGGTAACAGAACCTGGTCCGAGCCACACAAGTCACCCCATCTTGGATTCCCCAAGGTCTCTAGTTTTCAGAAATGCACAGGTTTGGTAGGTTTCCCTAAGTGCCGGCTGAGCTAGAGGCCAAAATCTACAGGTAGGCACTTTGCAAAAAAACCCTCTGTTTTCTTTCAAAAATTTGGACGTGTCCACGTTGCGCTTTGGGGCGTTTCCTGTCGCGGGCGCTAGGCCTACCCACACAAGTGAGGTATCATTTTTATCGGGAGACTTGGGGGAACGCTGGGTGGAAGGAAATTTGTGGCTCCTCTCAGATTCCAGAACTTTCTGCCATAGAAATGTGAGGAACATGTGTTTTTTTAGCCAAATGTTGAGGTTTGCAAAGGATTCTGGGTAACAGAACCTGGCCTGAGCCACACAAGTCACCCCATCTTGGATTCCCCTAGGTCTCTAGTTTTCAGAAATGCACAGGTTTGGTAGGTTTCCCTAGGTGTCGGCTGAGCTAGATGCCCAAATCTACAGGTAGGCACTTTGCAAAAAACACCTCTGTTTTCTTTAAAAAATTTGGATGTATCCACGTTGCGCTTTGGGGCGTTTTCTGTTGCGGGCGCTAGGCCTACCCACACAAGTGTGGTATCATTTTTATCGGGAGACTTGGGGGAACGCTGGGTGGAAGTAAATTTGTGGCTCCTCTCAGATTCCAGAACTTTCTGCCACAGAAATGTGAGGAACATGTGTTTTTTTAGCCAAATTGTAAGGTTTGCAAAGGATTCTGGGTAACAGAACCTGGTCCGAGCCACACAAGTCACCCCATCTTGGATTCCCCAAGGTCTCTAGTTTTCAGAAATGCACAGGTTTGGTAGGTTTCCCTAAGTGCCGGCTGAGCTAGAGGCCAAAATCTACAGGTAGGCACTTTGCAAAAAACCCCTCTGTTTTCTTTCAAAAATTTGGACGTGTCCACGTTGCGCTTTGGGGCGTTTCCTGTCGCGGGCGCTAGGCCTACCCACACAAGTGAGGTATCATTTTTATCGGGAGACTTGGGGGAACGCTGGGTGGAAGGAAATTTGTGGCTCCTCTCAGATTCCAGAACTTTCTGCCATAGAAATGAGAGGAACATGTGTTTTTTTAGCCAAATGTTGAGGTTTGCAAAGGATTCTGGGTAACAGAACCTGGTCCGATCCACACAAGTCACCCCATCTTGGATTCCCCTAGGTCTCTAGTATTCAGAAATGCACAGGTTTGGTAGGTTTCCCTAGGTGCCGGCTGAGCTAGAGGCCAAAATCTACAGGTAGACACTTTGCAAAAAACACCTCTGTTTTCTTTCAAAAATTTGGATGTGTCCACGTTGCGCTTTGGAGCGTTTTCTGTCGCGGGCGCTAGGCCTACCCACACAAGTGAGGTATCATTTTTATCGGGAGACTTGGGGGAACGCTGGGTGAAATGAAATTTGTGGCTCCTCTCAGATTCCAGAACTTTCTGCCACAGAAATGTGTGGAACATGTGTTTTTTTAGCCAAATTGTGAGGTTTGCAAAGGATTCTGGGTAACAGAACCTGGTCCGAGCCACACAAGTCACTCCATCTTGGATTCCCCTAGGTCTCTAGTTTTCACACATGTACAGGTTTGGTAGGTTTCCCTAGGTGCCGGCTGAGCTAGAGGCCAAAATCTACAGGTAGGCACTTTGCAAAAAACACCTCTGTTTTCTTTAAAAAATTTTAATGTGTCCACGTTGCGCTTTGGGGAGTTTCCTGTCGCGGGCGCTATGCCTACCCACACAAGTGAGGTATCATTTTTATCGGGAGACTTGGGGGAACGCTGGGTGGAAGGAAATTTGTCGCTCCTCTCAGATTCCAGAACTTTCTGCCATAGAAATGTGAGGAACATGTGTTTTTTTAGCCAAATGTTGAGGTTTGCAAAGGATTCTGGGTAACAGAACCTGGTCCGATCCACACAAGTCACCCCATCTTGGATTCCCCTAGGTCTCTAGTATTCAGAAATGCACAGGTTTGGTAGGTTTCCCTAGGTGCCGGCTGAGCTAGAGGCCAAAATCTACAGGTAGACACTTTGCAAAAAACACCTCTGTTTTCTTTAAAAAATTTGGATGTGTCCACGTTGCGCTTTGGAGCATTTTCTGTCGCGGGCGCTAGGCCTATCCACACAAGTGAGGTATCATTTTTATCGGGAGACTTGGGGGAACGCTGGGTGGAAGGAAATTTGTGGCTCCTCTCAGATTCCAGAACTTTCTGCACAGAAATGTGAGGAACATGTGTTTTTTTAGCCAAATTTCGAGGTTTGAAAAGGATTCTGGGTAACAGAACCTGGTCCGAGCCACACAAGTCACCCCATCTTCGATTCCCCTAGGTCTCTAGCTTTCAGAAATGCACAGGTTTGGTAGGTTTCCCTAGGTTCCGGCTGAGCTAGAGGCCAAAATCTACAGGTAGGCACTTTGCAAAAAACACCTCTGTTTTCTTTCAAAAATTTGGATGTGTCCACGTTGCGCTTTGGGGCGTTTCCTGTTGCGGGCGCTAGGCCTACCCACACAAGTGAGGTATCATTTTTATCGGGAGATTTGGGGGAACGCTGGGTGGAAGGAAATTTGTGGCTACTCTCAGAATCCAGAACTTTCTGCCACAGAAATGTGAGGAACATGTGTTTTTTTAGCCAAATTTTGAGGTTTGCAAAGGATTCAGGGTAACAGAACCTGGACCGAGCCACACAAGTCACTCCATGTTGGATTCCCCTAGGTCTCTAGTTTTCACACATGTACAGGTTTGGTAGGTTTCCCTAGGTGCCGGCTGAGCTAGAGGCCAAAATCTACAGGTAGGCACTTTGCAAAAAACACCTCTGTTTTCTTTAAAAAATTTGAATGTGTCCACGTTGCGCTTTGGGGAGTTTCCTGTCGCGGGCGCTATGCCTACCCACACAAGTGAGGTATCATTTTTATCGGGAGACTTGGGGGAACGCTGGGTGGAAGGAAATTTGTCGCTCCTCTCAGATTCCAGAACTTTCTGCCATAGAAATGTGAGGAACATGTGTTTTTTTAGCCAAATGTTGAGGTTTGCAAAGGATTCTGGGTAACAGAACCTGGTCCGATCCACACAAGTCACCCCATCTTGGATTCCCCTAGGTCTCTAGTATTCAGAAATGCACAGGTTTGGTAGGTTTCCCTAGGTGCCGGCTGAGCTAGAGGCCAAAATCTACAGGTAGACACTTTGCAAAAAACACCTCTGTTTTCTTTCAAAAATTTGGATGTGTCCACGTTGCGCTTTGGAGCATTTTCTGTCGCGGGCGCTAGGCCTATCCACACAAGTGAGGTATCATTTTTATCGGGAGACTTGGGGGAACGCTGGGTGGAAGGAAATTTGTGGCTCCTCTCAGATTCCAGAACTTTCTGCACAGAAATGTGAGGAACATGTGTTTTTTTAGCCAAATTTCGAGGTTTGAAAAGGATTCTGGGTAACAGAACCTGGTCCGAGCCACACAAGTCACCCCATCTTCGATTCCCCTAGGTCTCTAGCTTTCAGAAATGCACAGGTTTGGTAGGTTTCCCTAGGTTCCGGCTGAGCTAGAGGCCAAAATCTACAGGTAGGCACTTTGCAAAAAACACCTCTGTTTTCTTTCAAAAATTTGGATGTGTCCACGTTGCGCTTTGGGGCGTTTCCTGTTGCGGGCGCTAGGCCTACCCACACAAGTGAGGTATCATTTTTATCGGGAGATTTGGGGGAACGCTGGGTGGAAGGAAATTTGTGGCTACTCTCAGAATCCAGAACTTTCTGCCACAGAAATGTGAGGAACATGTGTTTTTTTAGCCAAATTTTGAGGTTTGCAAAGGATTCAGGGTAACAGAACCTGGACCGAGCCACACAAGTCACTCCATGTTGGATTCCCCTAGGTCTCTAGTTTTCAGAAATGCACAGGTTTGGTAGGTTTCCCTAGGTGCCGGCTGAGCTAAAGGCCAAAATCTACAGGTAGGCACTTTGCAAAAAACACCTCTGTTTTCTTTCAAAAATTTGGATGTGTCCACGTTGCGCTTTGGGGCGTTTCCTTTCGCGGGCGCTAGGCCTACCCACACAAGTGAGGTATCATTTTTATTGGGAGACTTGGGGGAACGCTGGGTGGAAGGAAATTTGTGGCTCCTCTCCGAATCCAGAACTTTCTGTCACAGAAATGTTAGGAACATGTGTTTTTTTAGCCAAATTTTGAGGTTTGCAAAGGATTCTGGGTAACAGAACCTGGTCCGAGCCACACAAGTCACCCCATCTTGGATTCCCCAAGGTCTCTAGTTTTCAGAAATGCACAGGTTTGGTAGGTTTCCCTAAGTGCCGGCTGAGCTAGAGGCCAAAATCTACAGGTAGGCACTTTGCAAAAAACCCCTCTGTTTTCTTTCAAAAATTTGGACGTGTCCACGTTGCGCTTTGGGGCGTTTCCTGTCGCGGGCGCTAGGCCTACCCACACAAGTGAGGTATCATTTTTATCGGGAGACTTGGGGGAACGCTGGGTGGAAGGAAATTTGTGGCTCCTCTCAGATTCCAGAACTTTCTGCCATAGAAATGTGAGGAACATGTGTTTTTTTAGCCAAATGTTGAGGTTTGCAAAGGATTCTGGGTAACAGAACCTGGCCTGAGCCACACAAGTCACCCCATCTTGGATTCCCCTAGGTCTCTAGTTTTCAGAAATGCACAGGTTTGGTAGGTTTCCCTAGGTGTCGGCTGAGCTAGATGCCCAAATCTACAGGTAGGCACTTTGCAAAAAACACCTCTGTTTTCTTTAAAAAATTTGGATGTGTCCACGTTGCGCTTTGGGGCGTTTTCTGTTGCGGGCGCAAGGCCTACCCACACAAGTGTGGTATCATTTTTATCGGGAGACTTGGGGGAACGCTGGGTGGAAGTAAATTTGTGGCTCCTCTCAGATTCCAGAACTTTCTGCCACAGAAATGTGAGGAACATGTGTTTTTTTAGCCAAATTGTAAGGTTTGTAAAGGATTCTGGGTAACAGAACCTGGTCCGAGCCACACAAGTCACTCCATCTTGGATTCCCCTAGGTCTCTAGTTTTCAGACATGTACAGGTTTGGTAGGTTTCCCTAGGTGCCGGCTGAGCTAGAGGCCAAAATCTACAGGTAGACACTTTGGAAAAAACACCTCTGTTTTCTTTCAAAAATTTGGATGTGTCCACGTTGCGCTTTGGAGCGTTTTCTGTCGCGGGCGCTAGGCCTACCCACACAAGTGAGGTATCATTTTTATCGGGAGACTTGGGGGAACACTGGGTGGAAGGAAATTTGTGGCTCCTCTCAGATTCCAGAACTTTCTGCCACAGAAATGTGAGGAATATGTGTTTTTTTAGCCAAATTTTGAGGTTTGCAAAGGATTCTGGGTAACAGAACCTGGTCCGAGCCACACAAGTCACTCCATCTTGGATTCCCCTAGGTCTCTAGTTTTCAGAAATGCACAGGTTTGTAGGTTTCCCTGGGTGCCAGCTGAGCTAAAGGCCAAAATCTAAAGGTAGGCACTTTGCAAAAAACACCTCTGTTTTCTTTCAAAAATTTTGATGTGTCCACGTTGCGCTTTGGGGCGTTTCCTGTCGCGGGCGCTAGGCCTACCCACACAAGTGAGGTATCATTTTTATTGGGAGACTTGGGGGAACGCTGGGTGGAAGGAAATTTGTGGCTCCTCTCAGAATCCAGATCTTTCTGCCACAGAAATGTGAGGAACATGTGTTTTTTTAGCCAAATTTTGAGGTTTGCAAAGGATTCTGGGTAACAGAACCTGGTCCGAGCCACACAAGTCACCCCATCTTGGATTCCCCTAGGTATCTAGTTTTCAGAAATGCACAGGTTTGGTAGTTTTCCCTAGGAGCCGGCTGTGCTAGAGGCCAAAATCTACAGGTAGGCACTTTGCAAAAAACACCTCTGTTTTCTTTCAAAAATTTGGATGTGTCCACGTTGCGCTTTGGGGCGTTTCCTGTCGCGGGCGCTAGGCCTATCCACACAAGTGAGGTATCATTTTTATTGGGAGACTTGGGGGAACTTTGGGTGGAAGGATATTTGTGGCTCCTCTCAGAATCCAGAACTTTCTGCCACAGAAATGTGAGGAACATGTGTTTTTTTAGCCAAATTTTGAGGTTTGCAAAGGATTCTGGGTAACAGAACCTGGTCCGAGCCACACAAGTCACCCCATCTTGGATTCCCCTAGGCCTCTAGCTTTCAGAAATGCACAGGTTTGGTAGGTTTCCCTAGGTTCCGGCTGAGCTAGAGGCCAAAATCTACAGGTAGGCACTTTGCAAAAAACACCTCTGTTTTCTTTCAAAAATTTGGATGTGTCCACGTTGCGCTTTGGGGCGTTTCCTGTCGCGGGCGCTAGGCCTATCCACACAAGTGAGGTATCATTTTTATTGGGAGACTTGGGGGAACTTTGGGTGGAAGGATATTTGTGGCTCCTCTCAGAATCCAGAACTTTCTGCCACAGAAATGTGAGGAACATGTGTTTTTTTAGCCAAATTTTGAGGTTTGCAAAGGATTCTGGGTAACAGAACCTGGTCCGAGCCACACAAGTCACCCCATCTTGGATTCCCCTAGGCCTCTAGCTTTCAGAAATGCACAGGTTTGGTAGGTTTCCCTAGGTTCCGGCTGAGCTAGAGGCCAAAATCTACAGGTAGGCACTTTGCAAAAAACACCTCTGTTTTCTTAAAAAAATTTGGATGTGTCCACGTTGCGCTTTGGGGCGTTTCCTGTCGCGGGCGCTAGGCCTACCCACACAGGTGAGGTATCATTTTTATTGGGAGACTTGGGGGAACGCTGGGTGGAAGGAAATTTGTGGCTCCTCTCTGAATCCAGAACTTTCTGCCACAGAAATGTGAGGAACATGTTTTTTTTTAGCCAAATTTTGAGGTTTGCAAAGGATTCTTGGTAACAGAACCTGGTCCGAGCCACAAAGGTCACTCCATCTTGGATTCCCCTAGGTCTCTAGTTTTCAGAAATGCACAGGTTTGGTAGGTTTCCCTAGGTGCCGGCTGAGCTAAAGGCCAAAATCTACAGGTAGGCACTTTGCAAAAAACACCTCTGTTTTCTTTAAAACATTTGGATGTGTCCACGTTGCGCTTTGGGGCGTTGCCTGTCGCGGGCGCTAGGCCTACCCACACAAGTGAGGTATCATTTTTATTGGGAGACTTGGGGGAACGCTGGGTAGAAGGAAATTTGTGGCTCCTCTCAGAATCCAGAACTTTCTGCCACAGAAATGTGAGGAACATGTGTTTTTTTAGCCAAATTTTGAGGTTTGCAAAGGATTCTGGGTAACAGAACCTGGTCCGAGCCACACAAGTCACCCCATCTTGGATTCCCCTAGGTCTCTAGTTTTCAGAAATGCACAGGTTTGGTAGGTTTCCCTAAGTGCCAGCTGAGCTAGAGGCCAAAATCTACAGGTAGGCACTTTGCAAAAAAACCCTCTGTTTTCTTTCAAAAATTTGGACGTGTCCACGTTGCGCTTTGGGGCGTTTCCTGTCGCGGGCGCTAGGCCTACCCACACAAGTGAGGTATCATTTTTATCGGGAGACTTGGGGGAACGCTGGGTGGAAGGAAATTTGTGGCTCCTCTCAGATTCCAGAACTTTCTGCCATAGAAATGTGAGGAACATGTGTTTTTTTAGCCAAATGTTGAGGTTTGCAAAGGATTCTGGGTAACAGAACCTGGTCCGATCCACACAAGTCACCCCATCTTGGATTCCCCTAGGTCTCTAGTATTCAGAAATGCACAGGTTTGGTAGGTTTCCCTAGGTGCCGGCTGAGCTAGAGGCCAAAATCTACAGGTAGACACTTTGCAAAAAACACCTCTGTTTTCTTTCAAAAATTTGGATGTGTCCACGTTGCGCTTTGGAGCGTTTTCTGTTGCGGGCGCTAGGCCTACCCACACAAGTGTGGTATCATTTTTATCGGGAGACTTGGGGGAACGCTGGGTGGAAGGAAATTTGTGGCTCCTCTCAGATTCCAGAACTTTCTGCCACAGAAATGTGAGGAACATGTGTTTTTTAGACAAATTGTGAGGTTTGCAAAGGATTCTGGGTAACAGAACCTGGTCCGAGCCACACAAGTCACTCCATCTTGGATTCCCCTAGGTCTCTAGTTTTCAGACATGTACAGGTTTGGTAGGTTTCCCTAGGTGCCGGCTGAGCTAGAGGCCAAAATCTACAGGTAGGCACTTTGCAAAAAACACCTCTGTTTTCTTAAAAAAAATTGGATGTGTCCACGTTGCGCTTTGGGGAGTTTCCTGTCGCGGGCGCTATGCCTACCCACACAAGTGAGGTATCATTTTTATCGGGAGACTTGGGGGAACACTGGGTGGAAGGAAATTTGTAGCTCCTCTCAGATTCCAGAACTTTCTGCCATAGAAATGTGAGGAACATGTGTTTTTTTAGCCAAATGTTGAGGTTTGCAAAGTATTCTGGGTAACAGAACCTGGTCCGATCCACACAAGTCACCCCATCTTGGATTCCCCTAGGTCTCTAGTATTCAGAAATGCACAGGTTTGGTAGGTTTCCCTAGGTGCCGGCTGAGCTAGAGGCCAAAATCTACAGGTAGACACTTTGCAAAAAACACCTCTGTTTTCTTTCAAAAATTTGGATGTGTCCACGTTGCGCTTTGGGGCGTTTCCTGTCGCGGGCGCTAGGCCTATCCACACAAGTGAGGTATCATTTTTATTGGGAGACTTGGGGGAACTTTGGGTGGAAGGATATTTGTGGCTCCTCTCAGAATCCAGAACTTTCTGCCACAGAAATGTGAGGAACATGTGTTTTTTTAGCCAAATTTTGAGGTTTGCAAAGGATTCTGGGTAACAGAACCTGGTCCGAGCCACACAAGTCACCCCATCTTGGATTCCCCTAGGCCTCTAGCTTTCAGAAATGCACAGGTTTGGTAGGTTTCCCTAGGTTCCGGCTGAGCTAGAGGCCAAAATCTACAGGTAGGCACTTTGCAAAAAACACCTCTGTTTTCTTAAAAAAATTTGGATGTGTCCACGTTGCGCTTTGGGGCGTTTCCTGTCGCGGGCGCTAGGCCTACCCACACAGGTGAGGTATCATTTTTATTGGGAGACTTGGGGGAACGCTGGGTGGAAGGAAATTTGTGGCTCCTCTCTGAATCCAGAACTTTCTGCCACAGAAATGTGAGGAACATGTGTTTTTTTAGCCAAATTTTGAGGTTTGCAAAGGATTCTTGGTAACAGAACCTGGTCCGAGCCACAAAGGTCACTCCATCTTGGATTCCCCTAGGTCTCTAGTTTTCAGAAATGCACAGGTTTGGTAGGTTTCCCTAGGTGCCAGCTGAGCTAAAGGCCAAAATCTACAGGTAGGCACTTTGCAAAAAACACCTCTGTTTTCTTTAAAACATTTGGATGTGTCCACGTTGCGCTTTGGGGCGTTGCCTGTCGCGGGCGCTAGGCCTACCCACACAAGTGAGGTATCATTTTTATTGGGAGACTTGGGGGAACGCTGGGTAGAAGGAAATTTGTGGCTCCTCTCAGAATCCAGAACTTTCTGCCACAGAAATGTGAGGAACATGTGTTTTTTTAGCCAAATGTTGAGGTTTGCAAAGGATTCTGGGTAACAGAACCTGGTCCGATCCACACAAGTCACCCCATCTTGGATTCCCCTAGGTCTCTAGTATTCAGAAATGCACAGGTTTGGTAGGTTTCCCTAGGTGCCGGCTGAGCTAGAGGCCAAAATCTACAGGTAGACACTTTGCAAAAAACACCTCTGTTTTCTTTCAAAAATTTAGATGTGTCCACGTTGCGCTTTGGAGCGTTTTCTGTTGCGGGCGCTAGGCCTACCCACACAAGTGTGGTATCATTTTTATCGGGAGACTTGGGGGAACGCTGGTTGGAAGGAAATTTGTGGCTCCTCTCAGATTCCAGAACTTTCTGCCACAGAAATGTGAGGAACATGTGTTTTTTAGACAAATTGTGAGGTTTGCAAAGGATTCTGGGTAACAGAACCTGGTCCGAGCCACACAAGTCACCCCATCTTGGATTCCCCTAGGTCTCTAGTTTTCAGAAATGCACAGGTTTGGTAGGTTTCCCTAAGTGCCAGCTGAGCTAGAGGCCAAAATCTACAGGTAGGCACTTTGCAAAAAAACCCTCTGTTTTCTTTCAAAAATTTGGACGTGTCCACGTTGCGCTTTGGGGTGTTTCCTGTCGCGGGCGCTAGGCCTACCCACACAAGTGAGGTATCATTTTTATAGGGAGACTTGGGGGAACGCTGGGTGGAAGGAAATTTGTGGCTCCTCTCAGATTCCAGAACTTTCTGCCATAGAAATGTGAGGAACATGTGTTTTTTTAGCCAAATGTTGAGGTTTGCAAAGGATTCTGGGTAACAGAACCTGGTCCGATCCACACAAGTCACCCCATCTTGGATTCCCCTAGGTCTCTAGTATTCAGAAATGCACAGGTTTGGTAGGTTTCCCTAGGTGCCGGCTGAGCTAGAGGCCAAAATCTACAGGTAGACACTTTGCAAAAAACACCTCTGTTTTCTTTCAAAAATTTGGATGTGTCCACGTTGCGCTTTGGAGCGTTTTCTGTTGCGGGCGCTAGGCCTACCCACACAAGTGTGGTATCATTTTTATCGGGAGACTTGGGGGAACGCTGGTTGGAAGGAAATTTGTGGCTCCTCTCAGATTCCAGAACTTTCTGCCACAGAAATGTGAGGAACATGTGTTTTTTAGACAAATTGTGAGGTTTGCAAAGGATTCTGGGTAACAGAACCTGGTCCGAGCCACACAAGTCACTCCATCTTGGATTCCCCTAGGTCTCTAGTTTTCAGACATGTACAGGTTTGGTAGGTTTCCCTAGGTGCCGGCTGAGCTAGAGGCCAAAATCTACAGGTAGGCACTTTGCAAAAAACACCTCTGTTTTCTTTAAAAAATTTGGATGTGTCCACGTTGCGCTTTGGGGAGTTTCCTGTCGCGGGCGCTATGCCTACCCACACAAGTGAGGTATCATTTTTATCGGGAGACTTGGGGGAACACTGGGTGGAAGGAAATTTGTAGCTCCTCTCAGATTCCAGAACTTTCTGCCATAGAAATGTGAGGAACATGTGTTTTTTTAGCCAAATGTTGAGGTTTGCAAAGTATTCTGGGTAACAGAACCTGGTCCGATCCACACAAGTCACCCCATCTTGGATTCCCCTAGGTCTCTAGTATTCAGAAATGCACAGGTTTGGTAGGTTTCCCTAGGTGCCGGCTGAGCTAGAGGCCAAAATCTACAGGTAGACACTTTGCAAAAAACACCTCTGTTTTCTTTCAAAAATTTGGATGTGTCCACGTTGCGCTTTGGAGCGTTTTCTGTCGCGGGCGCTAGGCCTATCCACACAAGTGAGGTATCATTTTTATCGGGAGATTTGGGGGAACTTTGGGTGGAAGGAAATTTGTGGCTCCTCTCAGAATTCAGAACTTTCTGCCACAGAAATGTGAGGAACATGTGTTTTTTTAGCCAAATTTTGAGGTTTGCAAAGGATTCTGGGTAACAGAACCTGGTCCGAGACACACAAGTCACTCAATCTTGGATTCCCCTAGGTCTCTAGTTTTCAGAAATGCACAGGTTTGGTAGGTTTCCCTAGGTGCCGGCTGAGCTAAAGGCCAAAATCTACAGGTAGGCACTTTGCAAAAAACACCTCTGTTTTCTTTCAAAAATTTGGATGTGTCCACGTTGCGCTTTGGGGCGTTTCCTGTCGCGGGCGCTAGGCCTACCCACACAAGTGAGGTATCATTTTTATTGGGAGACTTTGGGGGAACGCTGGGTGGAAGGAAATTTGTGGCTCCTCTCAGAATCCAGAACTTTCTGCCACAGAAATGTGAGGAACATGTGTTTTTTTAGCCAAATTTTGAGGTTTGCAAAGGATTCTGGGTAACAGAACCTGGTCCGAGCCACACAAGTCACCCCATCTTGGATTCCCCTAGGTCTCTAGTTTTCAGAAATGCACAGGTTTGGTAGGTTTCCCTAAGTGCCGGCTGAGCTAGAGGCCAAAATCTACAGGTAGGCACTTTGCAAAAAACCCCTCTGTTTTCTTTCAAAAATTTGGACGTGTCCACGTTGCGCTTTGGGGCGTTTCCTGTCGCGGGCGCTAGGCCTACCCACACAAGTGAGGTATCATTTTTATCGGGAGACTTGGGGGAACGCTGGGTGGAAGGAAATTTGTGGCTCCTCTCAGATTCCAGAACTTTCTGCCACAGAAATGTGAGGAACATGTGTTTTTTTAGCCAAATTTTGAGGTTTGCAAAGGATTCTGGGTAACAGAACCTGGCCTGAGCCACACAAGTCACCCCATCCTGGATTCCCCTAGGTCTCTAGTTTTCAGAAATGCACAGGTTTGGTAGGTTTCCCTAGGTGTCGGCTGAGCTAGAGGCCCAAATCTACAGGTAGGCACTTTGCAAAAAACACCTCTGTTTTCTTTCGAAAATTTGGATGTGTCCATATTGCGGTTTGGGGCGTTTTCTGTTGCGGGCGCTAGGCCTACCCACACAAGTGAGGTATCATTTTTATCGGGAGACTTGGGGGAACGCTGGGTGGAAGGAAATTTGTGGCTCCTCTCAGATTCCAGAACTTTCTGCCATAGAAATGTGAGGAACATGTGTTTTTTTAGCCAAATGTTGAGGTTTGCAAAGGATTCTGGGTAACAGAACCTGGTCCGATCCACACAAGTCACCCCATCTTGGATTCCCCTAGGTCTCTAGTTTTTAGAAATGCACAGGTTTGGTAGGTTTCCCTAAGTGCCAGCTGAGCTAGAGGCCAAAATCTACAGGTAGGCACTTTGCAAAAAACCCCTCTGTTTTCTTTCAAAAATTTGGACGTGTCCACATTGCGCTTTGGGGCGTTTCCTGTCGCGGGCACTAGGCCTACCCACACAAGTGAGGTATCATTTTTATCGGGAGACTTGGGGGAACGCTGGGTGGAAGGAAATTTGTGGCTCCTCTCAGATTCCAGAACTTTCTGCCACAGAAATGTGAGGAACATGTGTTTTTTTAGCCAAATGTTGAGGTTTGCAAAGGATTCTGGGTAACAGAACCTGGTCCGAGCCACACAAGTCACTCCATCTTGGATTCCCCTAGGTCTCTAGTTTTCAGACATGTACAGGTTTGGTAGGTTTCCCTAGGTGCCGGCTGAGCTAGAGGCCAAAATCTACAGGTAGACAATTTGCAAAAAACACCTCTGTTTTCTTTCAAAAATTTGGATGTGTCCACGTTGCGCTTTGGGGAGTTTCCTGTCGCGGGCGCTATGCCTACCCACACAAGTGAGGTATCATTTTTATCGGGAGACTTGGGGGAACACTGGGTGGAAGGAAATTTGTGGCTCCTCTCAGAATTCAGAACTTTCTGCCACAGAAATGTGAGGAACATGTGTTTTTTTAGCCAAATTTTGAGGTTTGCAAAGGATTCTGGGTAACAGAACCTGGTCCGAGCCACACATGTCACCCCATCTTGGATTCCCCTAGGTCTCTAGTTTTCAGAAATGCACAGGTTTGGTAGGTTTCCCTAAGTGCCGGCTGAGCTAGAGGCCAAAATCTACAGGTAGACACTTTGCAAAAAAAACCTCTGTTTTCTTTCAAAAATTTGGATGTGTCCACGTTGCGCTTTGGAGCGTTTTCTTTCGCGGGCGCTAGGCCTACCCACACAAGTGAGGTATCATTTTTATCGGGAGACTTGGGGGAACGCTGGGTGGAAGGAAATTTGTGGCTCCTCTCAGATTCCAGAACTTTCTGCCACAGAAATGTGAGGAACATGTGTTTTTTTAGCCAAATTTTGAGGTTTGCAAAGGATTCTGGGTAACAGAACCTGGCCTGAGCCACACAAGTCACCCCATCCTGGATTCCCCTCGGTCTCTAGTTTTCAGAAATGCACAGGTTTGGTAAGTTTCCCTAGGTGTCGGCTGAGCTAGAGGCCCAAATCTACAGGTAGGCACTTTGCAAAAAACACCTCTGTTTTCTTTCAAAAATTTGAATGTGTCCACGTTGCGCTTTGGGGCGTTTACTGTTGCGGGCGCTAGGCCTACCCACACAAGTGTGGTATCATTTTTATCGGGAGACTTGGGGGAACGCTGGGTGGAAGGAAATTTGTGGCTCCTCTCAGATTCCAGAACTTTCTGCCACAGAAATGTGAGGAACATGTGTTTTTTTAGCCAAATTGTGAGGTTTGCAAAGGATTCTGGGTAACAGAACCTGGTCCGAGCCACACAAGTCACTCCATCTTGGATTCCCCTAGGTCTCTAGTTTTCAGACATGTACAGGTTTGGTAGGTTTCCCTAGGTGCCGGCTGAGCTAGAGGCCAAAATCTACAGGTAGACACTTTGGAAAAAACACCTCTGTTTTCTTTCAAAAATTTTGATGTGTCCACGTTGCGCTTTGGAGCGTTTTCTGTCGCGGGCGCTAGGCCTACCCACACAAGTGAGGTATCATTTTTATTGGGAGACTTGGGGGAACTTTGGGTGGAAGGAAATTTGTGGCTCCTCTCAGAATCCAGAACTTTCTGCCACAGAAATGTGAGGAACATGTGTTTTTTTAGCCAAATTTTGAGGTTTGCAAAGGATTCTGGGTAACAGAACCTGGTCCGAGCCACACAAGTCACCCCATCTTGGATTCCCCTAGGTCTCTAGTTTTCAGAAATGCACAGGTTTGGCACGTTTCCCAAGGTGCCGGCTGAGCTAGAGGCCCAAATCTACAGGTAGGCACTTTGCAAAAAACACCTCTGTTTTCTTTAAAAAATTTTGATGTGTCCACGTTGCGCTTTGGGGCGTTTCCTGTTGCGGGCGCTAGGCCTACCCACACAAGTGAGGTATCATTTTTATCGGGAGACTTGGGGGAACGCTGGGTGGAAGGAAATTTGTGGCTCCTCTCAGATTCCAGAACTTTCTGCACAGAAATGTGAGGAACATGTGTTTTTTTCGCCAAATTTCGAGGTTTGAAAAGGATTCTGGGTAACAGAACCTGGTCCGAGCCACACAAGTCACCCCATCTTGGATTCCCCTAGGTCTCTAGCTTTCAGAAATGCACAGGTTTGGTAGGTTTCCCTAGGTTCCGGCTGAGCTAGAGGCCAAAATCTACCGGTAGGCACTTTGCAAATAACACCTCTGTTTTATTTCAAAAATTTAGATGTGTCCACGTTGTGCTTTGGGGTGTTTCCTGTTGCGGGCGCTAGGCCTACCCACACAAGTGAGGTATCATTTTTATCGGGAGACTTGGGGGAACGCTGGGTGGAAGGAAATTTGTGGCTCCTCTCAGAATCCAGAACTTTCTGCCACAGAAATGTGAGGAACATGTGTTTTTTTAGCCAAATTTTGAGGTTTGCAAAGGATTCTGGGTAACAGAACCTGGTCCGAGCCACACAAGTCA
Source organism: Pleurodeles waltl (assembly GCF_031143425.1). Classification (NCBI taxonomy): domain Eukaryota; kingdom Metazoa; phylum Chordata; class Amphibia; order Caudata; family Salamandridae; genus Pleurodeles; species Pleurodeles waltl. Next base: position 1,231,147,459 of record NC_090446.1, read on the forward strand.
CTCCATCTTGGATTCCCCTAGGTCTCTAGTTTTCAGAAATGCACAGGTTTGGTAGGTTTCCCTAGGTGCCGGCTGAGCTAAAGGCCAAAATCTACAGGTAGGCACTTTGCAAAAAACACCTCTGTTTTCTTTCAAAAATTTGGATGTGTCCACGTTGCGCTTTGGGGCGTTTCCTGTCGCGGGCGCTAGGCCTACCCACACAAGTGAGGTATCATTTTTATTGGGAGACTTGGGGGAACGTTGGGTGGAAGGAAATTTGTGGCTCCTCTCAGAATCCAGAACTTTCTGCACAGAAATGTGAGGAACATGTGTTTTTTTAGCCAAATTTTAAGGTTTGCAAAGGATTCTGGGTAACAGAACCTGGTCCGAGCCACACAAGTCACCCCATCTTGGATTCCCTTAGGTCTCTAGTTTTCAGAAATGCACAGGTTTGGTAGGTTTCCCTAAGTGCCAGCTGAGCTAGAGGCCAAAATCTACAGGTAGGCACTTTGCAAAAAACCCCTCTGTTTTCTTTCAAAAATTTGGACGTGTCCACGTTGCGCTTTGGGGCGTTTCCTGTCGCGGGCGCTAGGCCTACCCACACAAGTGAGGTATCATTTTTATCGGGAGACTTGGGGGAACGCTGGGTGGAAGGAAATTTGTGGCTCAACTCAGATTCCAGAACTTTCTGCCATAGAAATGTGAGGAACATGTGTTTTTTTAGCCAAATGTTGAGATTTGCAAAGGATTCTGGGTAACAGAACCTGGTCCGAGCCACACAAGTCACTCCATCTTGGATTCCCCTAGGTCTCTAGTTTTCAGACATGTACAGGTTTGGTAGGTTTCCCTAGGTGCCGGCTGAGCTAGTGGCCAAAATCTACAGGTAGACACTTTGCAAAAAACACCTCTGTTTTCTTAAAAAAATTTGGATGTGTCCACGTTGCGCTTTGGGGAGTTTCCTGTCGCGGGCGCTATGCCTACCCACACAAGTGAGATATCATTTTTATCGGGAGACTTGGGGGAACACTGGGTGGAAGGAAATTTGTGGCTCCTCTCAGATTCCAGAACTTTCTGCCATAGAAGTGTGAGGAACATGTGTTTTTTTAGCCAAATGTTGAGGTTTGCAAAGGATTCTGGGTAACAGAACCTGGTCCGATCCACACAAGTCACCCCATCTTGGATTCCCCTAGGTCTCTAGTATTCAGAAATGCACAGGTTTGGTAGGTTTCCCTAGGTGCCGGCTGAGCTAGAGGCCAAAATCTACCGGTAGGCACTTTGCAAAAAACACCTCTGTTTTATTTCAAAAATTTAGATGTGTCCACGTTGTGCTTTGGGGTGTTTCCTGTTGCGGGCGCTAGGCCTACCCACACAAGTGAGGTATCATTTTTATCGGGAGACTTGGGGGAACGCTGGGTGGAAGGAAATTTGTGGCTCCTCTCAGAATCCAGAACTTTCTGCCACAGAAATGTGAGGAACATGTGTTTTTTTAGCCAAATTTTGAGGTTTGCAAAGGATTCTGGGTAACAGAACCTGGTCCGAGCCACACAAGTCACTCCATCTTGGATTCCCCTAGGTCTCTAGTTTTCAGAAATGCACAGGTTTGGTAGGTTTCCCTAGGTGCCGGCTGAGCTAAAGGCCAAAATCTACAGGTAGGCACTTTGCAAAAAACACCTCTGTTTTCTTTCAAAAATTTGGATGTGTCCACGTTGCGCTTTGGGGCGTTTCCTGTCGCGGGCGCTAGGCCTACCCACACAAGTGAGGTATCATTTTTATTGGGAGACTTGGGGGAACGTTGGGTGGAAGGAAATTTGTGGCTCCTCTCAGAATCCAGAACTTTCTGCACAGAAATGTGAGGAACATGTGTTTTTTTAGCCAAATTTTAAGGTTTGCAAAGGATTCTGGGTAACAGAACCTGGTCCGAGCCACACAAGTCACCCCATCTTGGATTCCCTTAGGTCTCTAGTTTTCAGAAATGCACAGGTTTGGTAGGTTTCCCTAAGTGCCAGCTGAGCTAGAGGCCAAAATCTACAGGTAGGCACTTTGCAAAAAAAACCTCTGTTTTCTTTCAAAAATTTGGACGTGTCCACGTTGCGCTTTGGGGCGTTTCCTGTCGCGGGCGCTAGGCCTACCCACACAAGTGAGGTATCATTTTTATCGGGAGACTTGGGGGAACGCTGGGTGGAAGGAAATTTGTGGCTCAACTCAGATTCCAGAACTTTCTGCCACAGAAATGTGAGGAACATGTGTTTTTTTAGCCAAATGTTGAGATTTGCAAAGGATTCTGGGTAACAGAACCTGGTCCGAGCCACACAAGTCACTCCATCTTGGATTCCCCTAGGTCTCTAGTTTTCAGACATGTACAGGTTTGGTAGGTTTCCCTAGGTGCCGGCTGAGCTAGTGGCCAAAATCTACAGGTAGACACTTTGCAAAAAACACCTCTGTTTTCTTTAAAAAATTTGGATGTGTCCACGTTGTGCTTTGGGGAGTTTCCTGTCGCGGGCGCTATGCCTACCCACACAAGTGAGATATCATTTTTATCGGGAGACTTGGGGGAACACTGGGTGGAAGGAAATTTGTGGCTCCTCTCAGATTCCAGAACTTTCTGCCATAGAAGTGTGAGGAACATGTGTTTTTTTAGCCAAATGTTGAGGTTTGCAAAGGATTCTGGGTAACAGAACCTGGTCCGATCCACACAAGTCACCCCATCTTGGATTCCCCTAGGTCTCTAGTATTCAGAAATGCACAGGTTTGGTAGGTTTCCCTAGGTGCCGGCTGAGCTAGAGGCCAAAATCTACAGGTAGACACTTTGCAAAAAACACCTCTGTTTTCTTTCAAAAATTTGGATGTGTCCACGTTGCGCTTTGGGGCGTTTCCTGTCGCGGGCGCTAGGCCTACCCACACAAGTGAGGTATCATTTTTATTGGGAGACTTGGGGGAACGCTGGGTGGAAGGAAATTTGTGGCTCCTCTCAGAATCCAGAACTTTCTGCCACAGAAATGTGAGGAACATGTGTTTTTTTAGCCAAATTTTGAGGTTTGCAAAGGATTCTGGGTAACAGAACCTGGTCCGAGCCACACAAGTCACCCCATCTTGGATTCCCCTAGGTCTCTAGTTTTCAGAAATGCACAGGTTTGGTAGGTTTCCCTAAGTGCCGGCTGAGCTAGAGGCCAAAATCTACGGGTAGGCACTTTGCAAAAAACCCCTCTGTTTTCTTTCAAAAATTTGGACGTGTCCACGTTGCGCTTTGGGGCGTTTCCTGTCGCGGGCGCTAGGCCTACCCACACAAGTGAGGTATCATTTTTATCGGGAGACTTGGGGGAACGCTGGGTGGAAGGAAATTTGTGGCTCCTCTCAGATTCCAGAACTTTCTGCCACAGAAATGTGAGGAACATGTGTTTTTTTAGCCAAATTTTGAGGTTTGCAAAGGATTCTGGGTAACAGAACCTGGTCCGAGCCACACAAGTCACTCCATCTTGGATTCCCCTAGGTCTCTAGTTTTCAGAAATGCACAGGTTTGGTAGGTTTCCCTGGGTGCCAGCTGAGCTAAAGGCCAAAATCTAAAGGTAGGCACTTTGCAAAAAACACCTCTGTTTTCTTTAAAAATTTTTGATGTGTCCACGTTGCGCTTTGGGGCGTTTCCTGTCGCGGGCGCTAGGCCTACCCACACAAGTGAGGTATCATTTTTATTGGGAGACTTGGGGGAACGCTGGGTGGAAGGAAATTTGTGGCTCCTCTCAGAATCCAGATCTTTCTGCCACAGAAATGTGAGGAACATGTGTTTTTTTAGCCAAATTTTGAGGTTTGCAAAGGATTCTGGGTAACAGAACCTTGTCCGAGCCACACAAGTCACCCCATCTTGGATTCCCCTAGGTCTCTAGTTTTCAGAAATGCACAGGTTTGGTAGGTTTCCCTAGGTGCCGGCTGAGGTAGAGGCAAAATCTACAGGTAGGCACTTTGCAAAAAACACCTCTGTTTTCTTTAAAAAATTTGGATGTGTCCACGTTGCGCTTTGGGGCGTTTCCTGTCGCGGGCGCTAGGCCTACCCACACAAGTGAGGTATCATTTTTATTGGGAGACTTGGGGGAATGCTGGGTGGAAGGAAATTTGTGGCTCCTCTCAGATTCCAGAACTTTCTGCCACAGAAATGTGAGGAACATGTGTTTTTTTAGCCAAATTTTGAGGTTTGCAAAGGATTTTGGGTAACAGAACCTGGTCCGAGCCACACAAGTCACCCTATCTTGGATTCCCCTAGGTCTCTAGTTTTCAGAAATGCACAGGTTTGGTAGTTTTCCCTAGGTGCCGGCTGTGCTAGAGGCCAAAATCTACAGGTAGGCACTTTGCAAAAAACACCTCTGTTTTCTTTCAAAAATGTGGATGTGTCCACGTTGCGCTTTGGGGCGTTTCCTGTCGCGGGCGCTAGGCCTATCCACACAAGTGAGGTATGATTTTTATTGGGAGACTTGGGGGAACTTTGGGTGGAAGGAAATTTGTGGCTCCTCTCAGAATCCAGAACTTTCTGCCACAGAAATGTGAGGAACATGTGTTTTTTTAGCCAAATTTTGAGGTTTGCAAAGCATTCTGGGTAACAGAACCTGGTCCGAGCCACACAAGTCACCCCATCTTGGATTCCCCTAGGTCTCTAGTTTTCAGAAATGCACAGGTTTGGCAGGTTTCCCAAGGTGCCGGCTGAGCTAGAGGCCCAAATCTACAGGTAGGCACTTTGCAAAAAACACCTCTGTATTCTTTAAAAAATTTTGATGTGTCCACGTTGCGCTTTGGGGCGTTTCCTGTTGCGGGCGCTAGGCCTACCCACACAAGTGAGGTATCATTTTTATCGGGAGACTTGGGGGAACGCTGGGTGGAAGGAAATTTGTGGCTCCTCTCAGATTCCAGAACTTTCTGCACAGAAATGTGAGGAACATGTGTTTTTTTCGCCAAATTTCGAGGTTTGAAAAGGATTCTGGGTAACAGAACCTGGTCCGAGCCACACAAGTCACCCCATCTTGGATTCCCTTAGGTCTCTAGCTTTCAGAAATGCACAGGTTTGGTAGGTTTCCCTAGGTTCCGGCTGAGCTAGAGGCCAAAATCTACCGGTAGGCACTTTGCAAAAAACACCTCTGTTTTATTTCAAAAATTTAGATGTGTCCACGTTGTGCTTTGGGGTGTTTCCTGTTGCGGGCGCTAGGCCTACCCACACAAGTGAGGTATCATTTTTATCGGGAGACTTGGGGGAACGCTGGGTGGAAGGAAATTTGTGGCTCCTCTCAGAATCCAGAACTTTCTGCCACAGAAATGTGAGGAACATGTGTTTTTTTAGCCAAATTTTGAGGTTTGCAAAGGATTCTGGGTAACAGAACCTGGTCCGAGCCACACAAGTCACTCCATCTTGGATTCCCCTAGGTCTCTAGTTTTCAGAAATGCACAGGTTTGGTAGGTTTCCCTAGGTGCCGGCTGAGCTAAAGGCCAAAATCTACAGGTAGGCACTTTGCAAAAAACACCTCTGTTTTCTTTCAAAAATTTGGATGTGTCCACGTTGCGCTTTGGGGCGTTTCCTGTCGCGGGCGCTAGGCCTACCCACACAAGTGAGGTATCATTTTTATTGGGAGACTTGGGGGAACGTTGGGTGGAAGGAAATTTGTGGCTCCTCTCAGAATCCAGAACTTTCTGCACAGAAATGTGAGGAACATGTGTTTTTTTAGCCAAATTTTAAGGTTTGCAAAGGATTCTGGGTAACAGAACCTGGTCCGAGCCACACAAGTCACCCCATCTTGGATTCCCTTAGGTCTCTAGTTTTCAGAAATGCACAGGTTTGGTAGGTTTCCCTAAGTGCCAGCTGAGCTAGAGGCCAAAATCTACAGGTAGGCACTTTGCAAAAAACCCCTCTGTTTTCTTTCAAAAATTTGGACGTGTCCACGTTGCGCTTTGGGGCGTTTCCTGTCGCGGGCGCTAGGCCTACCCACACAAGTGAGGTATCATTTTTATCGGGAGACTTGGGGGAACGCTGGGTGGAAGGAAATTTGTGGCTCAACTCAGATTCCAGAACTTTCTGCCATAGAAATGTGAGGAACATGTGTTTTTTTAGCCAAATGTTGAGATTTGCAAAGGATTCTGGGTAACAGAACCTGGTCCGAGCCACACAAGTCACTCCATCTTGGATTCCCCTAGGTCTCTAGTTTTCAGACATGTACAGGTTTGGTAGGTTTCCCTAGGTGCCGGCTGAGCTAGTGGCCAAAATCTACAGGTAGACACTTTGCAAAAAACACCTCTGTTTTCTTTAAAAAATTTGGATGTGTCCACGTTGCACTTTGGGGAGTTTCCTGTCGCAGGCGCTATGCCTACCCACACAAGTGAGATATCATTTTTATCGGGAGACTTGGGGGAACACTGGGTGGAAGGAAATTTGTGGCTCCTCTCAGATTCCAGAACTTTCTGCCATAGAAGTGTGAGGAACATGTGTTTTTTTAGCCAAATGTTGAGGTTTGCAAAGGATTCTGGGTAACAGAACCTGGTCCGATCCACACAAGTCACCCCATCTTGGATTCCCCTAGGTCTCTAGTATTCAGAAATGCACAGGTTTGGTAGGTTTCCCTAGGTGCCGGCTGAGCTAGAGGCCAAAATCTACAGGTAGACACTTTGCAAAAAACACCTCTGTTTTCTTTCAAAAATTTGGATGTGTCCACGTTGCGCTTTGGGGCGTTTCCTGTCGCGGGCGCTAGGCCTACCCACACAAGTGAGGTATCATTTTTATTGGGAGACTTGGGGGAACGCTGGGTGGAAGGAAATTTGTGGCTCCTCTCAGAATCCAGAACTTTCTGCCACAGAAATGTGAGGAACATGTGTTTTTTTAGCCAAATTTTGAGGTTTGCAAAGGATTCTGGGTAACAGAACCTGGTCCGAGCCACACAAGTCACCCCATCTTGGATTCCCCTAGGTCTCTAGTTTTCAGAAATGCACAGGTTTGGTAGGTTTCCCTAAGTGCCGGCTGAGCTAGAGGCCAAAATCTACAGGTAGGCACTTTGCAAAAAACCCCTCTGTTTTCTTTCAAAAATTTGGACGTGTCCACGTTGCGCTTTGGGGCGTTTCCTGTAGCGGGCGCTAGGCCTACCCACACAAGTGAGGTATCATTTTTATCGGGAGACTTGGGGGAACGCTGGGTGGAAGGAAATTTGTGGCTCCTCTCAGATTCCAGAACTTTCTGCCACAGAAATGTGAGGAACATGTGTTTTTTTAGCCAAATTTTGAGGTTTGCAAAGGATTCTGGGTAACAGAACCTGGCCTGAGCCACACAAGTCACCCCATCCTGGATTCCCCTAGGTCTCTAGTTTTTAGAAATGCACAGGTTTGGTAGGTTTCCCTAGGTGTCGGCTGAGCTAGAGGCCCAAATCTACAGGTAGGCACTTTGCAAAAAACACCACTGTTTTCTTTCGAAAATTTGGATGTGTCCACGTTGCGCTTTGGGGCGTTTTCTGTTGCGGGCGCTAGGCCTACCCACACAAGTGAGGAATCATTTTTATCGGGAGACTTGGGGGAAGCTGGGTGGAAGGAAATTTGTGGCTCCTCAAAGATTCCAGAACTTTCTGCCATAGAAATGTGAGGAACATGTGTTTTTTTAGCCAAATGTTGAGGTTTGCAAAGGATTCTGGGTAACAGAACCTGGTCCGATCCACACAAGTCACCCCATCTTGGATTCCCCTAGGTCTCTAGTTTTCAGAAATGCACAGGTTTGGTAGGTTTCCCTAAGTGCCGGCTGAGCTAGAGGCCAAAATCTACAGGTAGGCACTTTGCAAAAAACCCCTCTGTTTTCTTTCAAAAATTTGGATGTGTCCACGTTGCGCTTTGGGGCGTTTCCTGTCGCGGGCGCTAGGCCTATCCACACAAGTGAGGTATGATTTTTATTGGGAGACTTGGGGGAACTTTGGGTGGAAGGAAATTTGTGGCTCCTCTCAGAATCCAGAACTTTCTGCCACAGAAATGTGAGGAACATGTGTTTTTTTAGCCAAATTTTGAGGTTTGCAAAGGATTCTGGGTAACAGAACCTGGTCCGAGCCACACAAGTCACCCCATCTTGGATTCCCCTAGGTCTCTAGTTTTCAGAAATGCACAGGTTTGGCAGGTTTCCCAAGGTGCCGGCTGAGCTAGAGGCCCAAATCTACAGGTAGGCACTTTGCAAAAAACACCTCTGTTTTCTTTAAAAAATGTTGATGTGTCCACGTTGCGCTTTGGGGCGTTTCCTGTTGCGGGCGCTAGGCCTACCCACACAAGTGAGGTATCATTTTTATCGGGAGACTTGGGGGAACGCTGGGTGGAAGGAAATTTGTGGCTCCTCTCAGATTCCAGAACTTTCTGCACAGAAATGTGAGGAACATGTGTTTTTTTCGCCAAATTTCGAGGTTTGAAAAGGATTCTGGGTAACAGAACCTGGTCCGAGCCACACAAGTCACCCCATCTTGGATTCCCCTAGGTCTCTAGCTTTCAGAAATGCACAGGTTTGGTAGGTTTCCCTAGGTTCCGGCTGAGCTAGAGGCCAAAATCTACCGGTAGGCACTTTGCAAAAAACACCTCTGTTTTATTTCAAAAATTTAGATGTGTCCACGTTGTGCTTTGGGGTGTTTCCTGTTGCGGGCGCTAGGCCTACCCACACAAGTGAGGTATCATTTTTATCGGGAGACTTGGGGGAACGCTGGGTGGAAGGAAATTTGTGGCTCCTCTCAGAATCCAGAACTTTCTGCCACAGAAATGTGAGGAACATGTGTTTTTTTAGCCAAATTTTGAGGTTTGCAAAGGATTCTGGGTAACAGAACCTGGTCCGAGCCACACAAGTCACTCCATCTTGGATTCCCCTAGGTCTCTAGTTTTCAGAAATGCACAGGTTTGGTAGGTTTCCCTAGGTGCCGGCTGAGCTAAAGGCCAAAATCTACAGGTAGGCACTTTGCAAAAAACACCTCTGTTTTCTTTCAAAAATTTGGATGTGTCCACGTTGCGCTTTGGGGCGTTTCCTGTCGCGGGCGCTAGGCCTACCCACACAAGTGAGGTATCATTTTTATTGGGAGACTTGGGGGAACGTTGGGTGGAAGGAAATTTGTGGCTCCTCTCAGAATCCAGAACTTTCTGCACAGAAATGTGAGGAACATGTGTTTTTTTAGCCAAATTTTAAGGTTTGCAAAGGATTCTGGGTAACAGAACCTGGTCCGAGCCACACAAGTCACCCCATCTTGGATTCCCTTAGGTCTCTAGTTTTCAGAAATGCACAGGTTTGGTAGGTTTCCCTAAGTGCCAGCTGAGCTAGAGGCCAAAATCTACAGGTAGGCACTTTGCAAAAAACCCCTCTGTTTTCTTTCAAAAATTTGGACGTGTCCACGTTGCGCTTTGGGGCGTTTCCTGTCGCGGGCGCTAGGCCTACCCACACAAGTGAGGTATCATTTTTATCGGGAGACTTGGGGGAACGCTGGGTGGAAGGAAATTTGTGGCTCAACTCAGATTCCAGAACTTTCTGCCATAGAAATGTGAGGAACATGTGTTTTTTTAGCCAAATGTTGAGATTTGCAAAGGATTCTGGGTAACAGAACCTGGTCCGAGCCACACAAGTCACTCCATCTTGGATTCCCCTAGGTCTCTAGTTTTCAGACATGTACAGGTTTGGTAGGTTTCCCTAGGTGCCGGCTGAGCTAGTGGCCAAAATCTACAGGTAGACACTTTGCAAAAAACACCTCTGTTTTCTTTAAAAAATTTGGATGTGTCCACGTTGCACTTTGGGGAGTTTCCTGTCGCAGGCGCTATGCCTACCCACACAAGTGAGATATCATTTTTATCGGGAGACTTGGGGGAACACTGGGTGGAAGGAAATTTGTGGCTCCTCTCAGATTCCAGAACTTTCTGCCATAGAAGTGTGAGGAACATGTGTTTTTTTAGCCAAATGTTGAGGTTTGCAAAGGATTCTGGGTAACAGAACCTGGTCCGATCCACACAAGTCACCCCATCTTGGATTCCCCTAGGTCTCTAGTATTCAGAAATGCACAGGTTTGGTAGGTTTCCCTAGGTGCCGGCTGAGCTAGAGGCCAAAATCTACAGGTAGACACTTTGCAAAAAACACCTCTGTTTTCTTTCAAAAATTTGGATGTGTCCACGTTGCGCTTTGGGGCGTTTCCTGTCGCGGGCGCTAGGCCTACCCACACAAGTGAGGTATCATTTTTATTGGGAGACTTGGGGGAACGCTGGGTGGAAGGAAATTTGTGGCTCCTCTCAGAATCCAGAACTTTCTGCCACAGAAATGTGAGGAACATGTGTTTTTTTAGCCAAATTTTGAGGTTTGCAAAGGATTCTGGGTAACAGAACCTGGTCCGAGCCACACAAGTCACCCCATCTTGGATTCCCCTAGGTCTCTAGTTTTCAGAAATGCACAGGTTTGGTAGGTTTCCCTAAGTGCCGGCTGAGCTAGAGGCCAAAATCTACAGGTAGGCACTTTGCAAAAAACCCCTCTGTTTTCTTTCAAAAATTTGGACGTGTCCACGTTGCGCTTTGGGGCGTTTCCTGTCGCGGGCGCTAGGCCTACCCACACAAGTGAGGTATCATTTTTATCGGGAGACTTGGGGGAACGCTGGGTGGAAGGAAATTTGTGGCTCCTCTCAGATTCCAGAACTTTCTGCCACAGAAATGTGAGGAACATGTGTTTTTTTAGCCAAATTTTGAGGTTTGCAAAGGATTCTGGGTAACAGAACCTGGCCTGAGCCACACAAGTCACCCCATCCTGGATTCCCCTAGGTCTCTAGTTTTTAGAAATGCACAGGTTTGGTAGGTTTCCCTAGGTGTCGGCTGAGCTAGAGGCCCAAATCTACAGGTAGGCACTTTGCAAAAAACACCACTGTTTTCTTTCGAAAATTTGGATGTGTCCACGTTGCGCTTTGGGGCGTTTTCTGTTGCGGGCGCTAGGCCTACCCACACAAGTGAGGAATCATTTTTATCGGGAGACTTGGGGGAAGCTGGGTGGAAGGAAATTTGTGGCTCCTCAAAGATTCCAGAACTTTCTGCCATAGAAATGTGAGGAACATGTGTTTTTTTAGCCAAATGTTGAGGTTTGCAAAGGATTCTGGGTAACAGAACCTGGTCCGATCCACACAAGTCACCCCATCTTGGATTCCCCTAGGTCTCTAGTTTTCAGAAATGCACAGGTTTGGTAGGTTTCCCTAAGTGCCGGCTGAGCTAGAGGCCAAAATCTACAGGTAGGCACTTTGCAAAAAACCCCTCTGTTTTCTTTCAAAAATTTGGATGTGTCCACGTTGCGCTTTGGGGCGTTTCCTGTCGCGGGCGCTAGGCCTATCCACACAAGTGAGGTATGATTTTTATTGGGAGACTTGGGGGAACTTTGGGTGGAAGGAAATTTGTGGCTCCTCTCAGAATCCAGAACTTTCTGCCACAGAAATGTGAGGAACATGTGTTTTTTTAGCCAAATTTTGAGGTTTGCAAAGGATTCTGGGTAACAGAACCTGGTCCGAGCCACACAAGTCACCCCATCTTGGATTCCCCTAGGTCTCTAGTTTTCAGAAATGCACAGGTTTGGCAGGTTTCCCAAGGTGCCGGCTGAGCTAGAGGCCCAAATCTACAGGTAGGCACTTTGCAAAAAACACCTCTGTTTTCTTTAAAAAATGTTGATGTGTCCACGTTGCGCTTTGGGGCGTTTCCTGTTGCGGGCGCTAGGCTAACCCACACAAGTGAGGTATCATTTTTATCGGGAGACTTGGGGGAACGCTGGGTGGAAGGAAATTTGTGGCTCCTCTCAGATTCCAGAACTTTCTGCACAGAAATGTGAGGAACATGTGTTTTTTTCGCCAAATTTCGAGGTTTGAAAAGGATTCTGGGTAACAGAACCTGGTCCGAGCCACACAAGTCACCCCATCTTGGATTCCCCTAGGTCTCTAGCTTTCAGAAATGCACAGGTTTGGTAGGTTTCCCTAGGTTCCGGCTGAGCTAGAGGCCAAAATCTACCGGTAGGCACTTTGCAAAAAACACCTCTGTTTTATTTCAAAAATTTAGATGTGTCCACGTTGTGCTTTGGGGTGTTTCCTGTTGCGGGCGCTAGGCCTACCCACACAAGTGAGGTATCATTTTTATCGGGAGACTTGGGGGAACGCTGGGTGGAAGGAAATTTGTGGCTCCTCTCAGAATCCAGAACTTTCTGCCACAGAAATGTGAGGAACATGTGTTTTTTTAGCCAAATTTTGAGGTTTGCAAAGGATTCTGGGTAACAGAACCTGGTCCGAGCCACACAAGTCACTCCATCTTGGATTCCCCTAGGTCTCTAGTTTTCAGAAATGCACAGGTTTGGTAGGTTTCCCTAGGTGCCGGCTGAGCTAAAGGCCAAAATCTACAGGTAGGCACTTTGCAAAAAACACCTCTGTTTTCTTTCAAAAATTTGGATGTGTCCACGTTGCGCTTTGGGGCGTTTCCTGTCGCGGGCGCTAGGCCTACCCACACAAGTGAGGTATCATTTTTATTGGGAGACTTGGGGGAACGTTGGGTGGAAGGAAATTTGTGGCTCCTCTCAGAATCCAGAACTTTCTGCACAGAAATGTGAGGAACATGTGTTTTTTTAGCCAAATTTTAAGGTTTGCAAAGGATTCTGGGTAACAGAACCTGGTCCGAGCCACACAAGTCACCCCATCTTGGATTCCCTTAGGTCTCTAGTTTTCAGAAATGCACAGGTTTGGTAGGTTTCCCTAAGTGCCAGCTGAGCTAGAGGCCAAAATCTACAGGTAGGCACTTTGCAAAAAACCCCTCTGTTTTCTTTCAAAAATTTGGACGTGTCCACGTTGCGCTTTGGGGCGTTTCCTGTCGCGGGCGCTAGGCCTACCCACACAAGTGAGGTATCATTTTTATCGGGAGACTTGGGGGAACACTGGGTGGAAGGAAATTTGTGGCTCAACTCAGATTCCAGAACTTTCTGCCATAGAAATGTGAGGAACATGTGTTTTTTTAGCCAAATGTTGAGATTTGCAAAGGATTCTGGGTAACAGAACCTGGTCCGAGCCACACAAGTCACTCCATCTTGGATTCCCCTAGGTCTCTAGTTTTCAGACATGTACAGGTTTGGTAGGTTTCCCTAGGTGCCGGCTGAGCTAGTGGCCAAAATCTACAGGTAGACACTTTGCAAAAAACACCTCTGTTTTCTTTAAAAAATTTGGATGTGTCCACGTTGCGCTTTGGGGAGTTTCCTGTCGCGGGCGCTATGCCTACCCACACAAGTGAGATATCATTTTTATCGGGAGACTTGGGGGAACACTGGGTGGAAGGAAATTTGTGGCTCCTCTCAGATTCCAGAACTTTCTGCCATAGAAGTGTGAGGAACATGTGTTTTTTTAGCCAAATGTTGAGGTTTGCAAAGGATTCTGGGTAACAGAACCTGGTCCGATCCACACAAGTCACCCCATCTTGGATTCCCCTAGGTCTCTAGTATTCAGAAATGCACAGGTTTGGTAGGTTTCCCTAGGTGCCGGCTGAGCTAGAGGCCAAAATCTACAGGTAGACACTTTGCAAAAAACACCTCTGTTTTCTTTCAAAAATTTGGATGTGTCCACGTTGCGCTTTGGGGCGTTTCCTGTCGCGGGCGCTAGGCCTACCCACACAAGTGAGGTATCATTTTTATTGGGAGACTTGGGGGAACGCTGGGTGGAAGGAAATTTGTGGCTCCTCTCAGAATCCAGAACTTTCTGCCACAGAAATGTGAGGAACATGTGTTTTTTTAGCCAAATTTTGAGGTTTGCAAAGGATTCTGGGTAACAGAACCTGGTCCGAGCCACACAAGTCACCCCATCTTGGATTCCCCTAGGTCTCTAGTTTTCAGAAATGCACAGGTTTGGTAGGTTTCCCTAAGTGCCGGCTGAGCTAGAGGCCAAAATCTACAGGTAGGCACTTTGCAAAAAACCCCTCTGTTTTCTTTCAAAAATTTGGATGTGTCCACATTGCGCTTTGGGGCGTTTCCTGTCGCGGGCGCTAGGCCTATCCACACAAGTGAGGTATGATTTTTATTGGGAGACTTGGGGGAACTTTGGGTGGAAGGAAATTTGTGGCTCCTCTCAGAATCCAGAACTTTCTGCCACAGAAATGTGAGGAACATGTGTTTTTTTAGCCAAATTTTGAGGTTTGCAAAGGATTCTGGGTAACAGAACCTGGTCCGAGCCACACAAGTCACCCCATCTTGGATTCCCCTAGGTCTCTAGTTTTCAGAAATGCACAGGTTTGGCAGGTTTCCCAAGGTGCCGGCTGAGCTAGAGGCCCAAATCTACAGGTAGGCACTTTGCAAAAAACACCTCTGTTTTCTTTAAAAAATGTTGATGTGTCCACGTTGCGCTTTGGGGCGTTTCCTGTTGCGGGCGCTAGGCCTACCCACACAAGTGAGGTATCATTTTTATCGGGAGACTTGGGGGAACGCTGGGTGGAAGGAAATTTGTGGCTCCTCTCAGATTCCAGAACTTTCTGCACAGAAATGTGAGGAACATGTGTTTTTTTCGCCAAATTTTGAGGTTTGAAAAGGATTCTGGGTAACAGAACCTGGTCCGAGCCACACAAGTCACCCCATCTTGGATTCCCCTAGGTCTCTAGCTTTCAGAAATGCACAGGTTTGGTAGGTTTCCCTAGGTTCCGGCTGAGCTAGAGGCCAAAATCTACCGGTAGGCACTTTGCAAAAAACACCTCTGTTTTATTTCAAAAATTTAGATGTGTCCACGTTGTGCTTTGGGGTGTTTCCTGTTGCGGGCGCTAGGCCTACCCACACAAGTGAGGTATCATTTTTATCGGGAGACTTGGGGGAACGCTGGGTGGAAGGAAATTTGTGGCTCCTCTCAGAATCCAGAACTTTCTGCCACAGAAATGTGAGGAACATGTGTTTTTTTAGCCAAATTTTGAGGTTTGCAAAGGATTCTGGGTAACAGAACCTGGTCCGAGCCACACAAGTCACTCCATCTTGGATTCCCCTAGGTCTCTAGTTTTCAGAAATGCACAGGTTTGGTAGGTTTCCCTAGGTGCCGGCTGAGCTAAAGGCCAAAATCTACAGGTAGGCACTTTGCAAAAAACACCTCTGTTTTCTTTCAAAAATTTGGATGTGTCCACGTTGCGCTTTGGGGCGTTTCCTGTCGCGGGCGCTAGGCCTACCCACACAAGTGAGGTATCATTTTTATTGGGAGACTTGGGGGAACGTTGGGTGGAAGGAAATTTGTGGCTCCTCTCAGAATCCAGAACTTTCTGCACAGAAATGTGAGGAACATGTGTTTTTTTAGCCAAATTTTAAGGTTTGCAAAGGATTCTGGGTAACAGAACCTGGCCTGAGCCACACAAGTCACCCCATCCTGGATTCCCCTAGGTCTCTAGTTTTTAGAAATGCACAGGTTTGGTAGGTTTCCCTAGGTGTCGGCTGAGCTAGAGGCCCAAATCTACAGGTAGGCACTTTGCAAAAAACACCTCTGTTTTCTTTCGAAAATTTGGATGTGTCCACGTTGCGCTTTGGGGCGTTTTCTGTTGCGGGCGCTAGGCCTACCCACACAAGTGAGGAATCACTTTTATCGGGAGACTTGGGGGAACGCTGGGTGGAAGGAAATTTGTGGCTCCTCTCAGATTCCAGAACTTTCTGCCATAGAAATGTGAGGAACATGTGTTTTTTTAGCCAAATGTTGAGGTTTGCAAAGGATTCTGGGTAACAGAACCTGGTCCGATCCACACAAGTCACCCCATCTTGGATTCCCCTAGGTCTCTAGTTTACAGAAATGCACAGGTTTGGTAGGTTTCCCTAAGTGCCAGCTGAGCTAGAGGCCAAAATCTACAGGTAGGCACTTTGCAAAAAACCCCTCTGTTTTCTTTCAAAAATTTGGACGTGTCCACGTTGCGCTTTGGGGAGTTTCCTGTCGCGGGCGCTATGCCTACCCACACAAGTGAGATATCATTTTTATCGGGAGACTTGGGGGAACACTGAGTGGAAGGAAATTTGTGGCTCCTCTCAGATTCCAGAACTTTCTGCCATAGAAGTGTGAGGAACATGTGTTTTTTTAGCCAAATGTTGAGGTTTGCAAAGGATTCTGGGTAACAGAACCTGGTCCGATCCACACAAGTCACCCCATCTTGGATTCCCCTAGGTCTCTAGTATTCAGAAATGCACAGGTTTGGTAGGTTTCCCTAGGTGCCGGCTGAGCTAGAGGCCAAAATCTACAGGTAGACACTTTGCAAAAAACACCTCTGTTTTCTTTCAAAAATTTGGATGTGTCCACGTTGCGCTTTGGGGCGTTTCCTGTCGCGGGCGCTAGGCCTACCCACACAAGTGAGGTATCATTTTTATTGGGAGACTTGGGGGAACGCTGGGTGGAAGGAAATTTGTGGCTCCTCTCAGAATCCAGAACTTTCTGCCACAGAAATGTGAGGAACATGTGTTTTTTTAGCCAAATTTTGAGGTTTGCAAAGGATTCTGGGTAACAGAACCTGGTCCGAGCCACACAAGTCACCCCATCTTGGATTCCCCTAGGTCTCTAGTTTTCAGAAATGCACAGGTTTGGTAGGTTTCCCTAAGTGCCGGCTGAGCTAGAGGCCAAAATCTACAGGTAGGCACTTTGCAAAAAACCCCTCTGTTTTCTTTCAAAAATTTGGACGTGTCCACGTTGCGCTTTGGGGCGTTTCCTGTCGCGGGCGCTAGGCCTACCCACACAAGTGAGGTATCATTTTTATCGGGAGACTTGGGGGAACGCTGGGTGGAAGGAAATTTGTGGCTCCTCTCAGATTCCAGAACTTTCTGCCACAGAAATGTGAGGAACATGTGTTTTTTTAGCCAAATTTTGAGGTTTGCAAAGGATTCTGGGTAACAGAACCTGGCCTGAGCCACACAAGTCACCCCATCCTGGATTCCCCTAGGTCTCTAGTTTTCAGAAATGCACAGGTTTGGTAGGTTTCCCTAGGTGTCGGCTGAGCTAGAGGCCCAAATCTACAGGTAGGCACTTTGCAAAAAACACCTCTGTTTTCTTTCGAAAATTTGGATGTGTCCACGTTGCGCTTTGGGGCGTTTTCTGTTGCGGGCGCTAGGCCTACCCACACAAGTGAGGTATCATTTTTATCGGGAGACTTGGGGGAACGCTGGGTGGAAGGAAATTTGTGGCTCCTCTCAGATTCCAGAACTTTCTGCCATAGAAATGTGAGGAACATGTGTTTTTTTAGCCAAATGTTGAGGATTGCAAAGGATTCTGGGTAACAGAACCTGGTCCGATCCACACAAGTCACCCCATCTTGGATTCCCCTAGGTCTCTAGTTTTCAGAAATGCACAGGTTTGGTAGGTTTCCCTAAGTGCCAGCTGAGCTAGAGGCCAAAATCTACAGGTAGGCACTTTGCAAAAAACCCCTCTGTTTTCTTTCAAAAATTTGGACGTGTCCACATTGCGCTTTGGGGCGTTTCCTGTCGCGGGCGCTAGGCCTACCCACACAAGTGAGGTATCATTTTTATCGGGAGACTTGGGGGAACGCTGGGTGGAAGGAAATTTGTGGCTCCTCTCAGATTCCAGAACTTTCTGCCATAGAAATGTGAGGAACATGTGTTTTTTTAGCCAAATGTTGAGGTTTGCAAAGGATTCTGGGTAACAGAACCTGGTCCGATCCACACAAGTCACCCCATCTTGGATTCCCCTAGGTCTCTAGTATTCAGAAATGCACAGGTTTGGTAGGTTTCCCTAGGTGCCGGCTGAGCTAGAGGCCAAAATCTACAGGTAGACACTTTGCAAAAAACACCTCTGTTTTCTTTCAAAAATTTGGATGTGTCCACGTTGAGCTTTGAGGCGTTACCTGTCGCGGGCGCTAGGCCTACCCACACAAGTGAGGTATCATTTTTATTGGGAGACTTGGGGGAACGCTGGGTGGAAGGAAATTTGTGGCTCCTCTCAGAATCCAGAACTTTCTGCCACAGAAATGTGAGGAACATGTGTTTTTTTAGCCAAATTTTGAGGTTTGCAAAGGATTCTGGGTAACAGAACCTGGTCCGAGCCACACAAGTCACCCCATCTTGGATTCCCCTAGGTCTCTAGTTTTCAGAAATGCATAGGTTTGGTAGGTTTCCCTAAGTGCCGGCTGAGCTAGAGGCCAAAATCTACAGGTAGGCACTTTGCAAAAAACCCCTCTGTTTTCTTTCAAAAATTTGGACGTGTCCACGTTGCGCTTTGGGGCGTTTCCTGTCGCGGGCGCTAGGCCTACCCACACAAGTGAGGTATCATTTTTATCGGGAGACTTGGGGGAACGCTGGGTGGAAGGAAATTTGTGGCTCCTCTCAGATTCCAGAACTTTCTGCCACAGAAATGTGAGGAACATGTGTTTTTTTAGCCAAATTTTGAGGTTTGCAAAGGATTCTGGGTAACAGAACCTGGCCTGAGCCACACAAGTCACCCCATCCTGGATTCCCCTAGGTCTCTAGTTTTCAGAAATGCACAGGTTTGGTAGGTTTCCCTAGGTGTCGGCTGAGCTAGAGGCCCAAATCTACAGGTAGGCACTTTGCAAAAAACACCTCTGTTTTCTTTCGAAAATTTGGATGTGTCCACGTTGCGCTTTGGGGCGTTTTCTGTTGCGGGCGCTAGGCCTACCCACACAAGTGAGGTATCATTTTTATCGGGAGACTTGGGGGAACGCTGGGTGGAAGGAAATTTGTGGCTCCTCTCAGATTCCAGAACTTTCTGCCATAGAAATGTGAGGAACATGTGTTTTTTTAGCCAAATGTTGAGGTTTGCAAAGGATTCTGGGTAACAGAACCTGGTCCGATCCACACAAGTCACCCCATCTTGGATTCCCCTAGGTCTCTAGTTTTCAGAAATGCACAGGTTTGGTAGGTTTCCCTAAGTGCCAGCTGAGCTAGAGGCCAAAATCTACAGGTAGGCACTTTGCAAAAAACCCCTCTGTTTTCTTTCAAAAATTTGGACGTGTCCACATTGCGCTTTGGGGCGTTTCCTGTCGCGGGCGCTAGGCCTACCCACACAAGTGAGGTATCATTTTTATCGGGAGACTTGGGGGAACGCTGGGTGGAAGGAAATTTGTGGCTCCTCTCAGATTCCAGAACTTTCTGCCATAGAAATGTGAGGAACATGTGTTTTTTTAGCCAAATGTTGAGGTTTGCAAAGGATTCTGGGTAACAGAACCTGGTCCGATCCACACAAGTCACCCCATCTTGGATTCCCCTAGGTCTCTAGTATTCAGAAATGCACAGGTTTGGTAGGTTTCCCTAGGTGCCGGCTAAGCTAGAGGCCAAAATCTACAGGTAGACACTTTGCAAAAAACACCTCTGTTTTCTTTCAAAAATTTGGATGTGTCCACGTTGCGCTTTGGAGCGTCTTCTGTTGCGGGCGCTAGGCCTACCCACACAAGTGTGGTATCATTTTTATCGGGAGACTTAGGGGAACGCTGGGTGGAAGGAAATTTGTGGCTCCTCTCAGATTCCAGAACTTTCTGCCACAGAAATGTGAGGAACATGTGTTTTTTTAGCCAAATTGTGAGGTTTGCAAAGGATTCTGGGTAACAGAACCTGGTCCGAGCCACACAAGTCACTCCATCTTGGATTCCCCTAGGTCTCTAGTTTTCAGACATGTACAGGTTTGGTAGGTTTCCCTAGGTGCCGGCTGAGCTAGAGGCCAAAATCTACAGGTAGGCACTTTGCAAAAAACACCTCTGTTTTCTTTAAAAAATTTGGATGTGTCCACGTTGCGCTTTGGGGAGTTTCCTGTCGCGGGCGCTATGCCTACCCACACAAGTGAGGTATCATTTTTATCGGGAGACTTGGGGGAACACTGGGTGGAAGGAAATTTGTGGCTCCTCTCAGATTCCAGAACTTTCTGCCATAGAAATATGAGGAACATGTGTTTTTTTAGCCAAATGTTGAGGTTTGCAAAGGATTCTGGGTAACAGAACCTGGTCCGATCCACACAAGTTACCCCATCTTGGATTCCCCTAGGTCTCTAGTATTCAGAAATGCACAGGTTTGGAAGGTTTCCCTAGGTGCCGGCTGAGCTAGAGGCCAAAATCTACAGGTAGACAATTTGCAAAAAACACCTCTGTTTTCTTTCAAAAATTTGGATGTGTCCACGTTGCGCTTTGGAGCGTTTTCTGTCGCGGGCGCTAGGCCTATCCACACAAGTGAGGTATCATTTTTATCGGGAGACTTGGGGGAACTTTGGGTGGAAGGAAATTTGTGGCTCCTCTCAGAATTCAGAACTTTCTGCCACAGAAATGTGAGGAACATGTGTTTTTTTAGCCAAATTTTGAGGTTTGCAAAGGATTCTGGGTAACAGAACCTGGTCCGAGCCACACATGTCACCCCATCTTGGATTCCCCTAGGTCTCTAGTTTTCAGAAATGCACAGGTTTGGTAGGTTTCCCTAAGTGCCGGCTGAGCTAGAGGCCAAAATCTACAGGTAGACACTTTGCAAAAAAAACCTGTTTTCTTTCAAAAATTTGGATGTGTCCACGTTGCGCTTTGGAGCGTTTTCTTTCGCGGGCGCTAGGCCTACCCACACAAGTGAGGTATCATTTTTATCGGGAGACTTGGGGGAACGCTGGGTGGAAGGAAATTTGTGGCTCCTCTCAGATTCCAGAACTTTCTGCCACAGAAATGTGAGGAACATGTGTTTTTTTAGCCAAATTTTGAGGTTTGCAAAGGATTCTGGGTAACAGAACCTGGCCTGAGCCACACAAGTCACCCCATCCTGGATTCCCCTCGGTCTCTAGTTTTCAGAAATGCACAGGTTTGGTAAGTTTCCCTAGGTGTCGGCTGAGCTAGAGGCCCAAATCTACAGGTAGGCACTTTGCAAAAAACACCTCTGTTTTCTTTCAAAAATTTGAATGTGTCCACGTTGCGCTTTGGGGCGTTTTCTGTTGCGGGCGCTAGGCCTACCCACACAAGTGTGGTATCATTTTTATCGGGAGACTTGGGGGAACGCTGGGTGGAAGGAAATTTGTGGCTCCTCTCAGATTCCAGAACTTTCTGCCACAGAAATGTGAGGAACATGTGTTTTTTTAGCCAAATTGTGAGGTTTGCAAAGGATTCTGGGTAACAGAACCTGGTCCGAGCCACACAAGTCACTCCATCTTGGATTCCCCTAGGTCTCTAGTTTTCAGACATGTACAGGTTTGGTAGGTTTCCCTAGGTGCCGGCTGAGCTAGAGGCCAAAATCTACAGGTAGACACTTTGGAAAAAACACCTCTGTTTTCTTTCAAAAATTTGGATGTGTCCACGTTGCGCTTTGGAGCGTTTTCTGTCGCGGGCGCTAGGCCTACCCACACAAGTGAGGTATCATTTTTATCGGGAGACTTGGGGGAACGCTGGGTGGAAGGAAATTTGTGGCTCCTCTCAGATTCCAGAACTTTCTGCCACAGAAATGTGAGGAACATGTGTTTTTTTAGCCAAATTTTGAGGTTTGCAAAGGATTCTGGGTAACAGAATCTGGTCCGAGCCACACAAGTCACTCCATCTTGGATTCCCCTAGGTCTCTAGTTTTCAGAAATGCACAGGTTTGGTAGGTTTCCCTGGGTGCCAGCTGAGCTAAAGGCCAAAATCTAAAGGTAGGCACTTTGCAAAAAACACCTCTGTTTTCTTTCAAAAATGTTGATGTGTCCACGTTGCGCTTTGGGGCGTTTCCTGTCGCGGGCGCTAGGCCTACCCACACAAGTGAGGTATCATTTTTATTGGGAGACTTGGGGGAACGCTGGGTGGAAGGAAATTTGTGGCTCCTCTCAGAATCCAGATCTTTCTGCCACAGAAATGTGAGGAACATGTGTTTTTTTAGCCAAATTTTGAGGTTTGCAAAGGATTCTGGGTAACAGAACCTGGTCCGAGCCACACAAGTCACCCCATCTTGGATTCCCCTAGGTCTCTAGTTTTCAGAAATGCACAGGTTTGGTAGGTTTCCCTAGGTGCCGGCTGAGGTAGAGGCAAAATCTACAGGTAGGCACTTTGCAAAAAACACCTCTGTTTTCTTTAAAAAATTTGGATGTGTCCACGTTGCGCTTTGGGGCGTTTCCTGTCGCAGGCGCTAGGTCTACCCACACAAGTGAGGTATCATTTTTATTGGGAGACTTGGGGGAACGCTGGGTGGAAGGAAATTTGTGGCTCCTCTCAGATTCCAGAACTTTCTGCCACAGAAATGTGAGGAACATGTGTTTTTTTAGCCAAATTTTGAGGTTTGCAAAGGATTTTGGGTAACAGAACCTGGTCCGAGCCACACAAGTCACCCTATCTTGGATTCCCCTAGGTCTCTAGTTTTCAGAAATGCACAGGTTTGGAAGGTTTCCCTAGGTGCCGGCTGAGCTAGAGGCCAAAATCTACAGGTAGACAATTTGCAAAAAACACCTCTGTTTTCTTTCAAAAATTTGGATGTGTCCACGTTGCGCTTTGGAGCGTTTTCTGTCGCGGGCGCTAGGCCTATCCACACAAGTGAGGTATCATTTTTATCGGGAGACTTGGGGGAACTTTGGGTGGAAGGAAATTTGTGGCTCCTCTCAGAATTCAGAACTTTCTGCCACAGAAATGTGAGGAACATGTGTTTTTTTAGCCAAATTTTGAGGTTTGCAAAGGATTCTGGGTAACAGAACCTGGTCCGAGCCACACATGTCACCCCATCTTGGATTCCCCTAGGTCTCTAGTTTTCAGAAATGCACAGGTTTGGTAGGTTTCCCTAAGTGCCGGCTGAGCTAGAGGCCAAAATCTACAGGTAGACACTTTGCAAAAAAAACCTCTGTTTTCTTTCAAAAATTTGGATGTGTCCACGTTGCGCTTTGGAGCGTTTTCTTTCGCGGGCGCTAGGCCTACCCACACAAGTGAGGTATCATTTTTATCGGGAGACTTGGGGGAACGCTGGGTGGAAGGAAATTTGTGGCTCCTCTCAGATTCCAGAACTTTCTGCCACAGAAATGTGAGGAACATGTGTTTTTTTAGCCAAATTTTGAGGTTTGCAAAGGATTCTGGGTAACAGAACCTGGCCTGAGCCACACAAGTCACCCCATCCTGGATTCCCCTCGGTCTCTAGTTTTCAGAAATGCACAGGTTTGGTAAGTTTCCCTAGGTGTCGGCTGAGCTAGAGGCCCAAATCTACAGGTAGGCACTTTGCAAAAAACACCTCTGTTTTCTTTCAAAAATTTGAATGTGTCCACGTTGCGCTTTGGGGCGTTTTCTGTTGCGGGCCCTAGGCCTACCCACACAAGTGTGGTATCATTTTTATCGGGAGACTTGGGGGAACGCTGGGTGGAAGGAAATTTGTGGCTCCTCTCAGATTCCAGAACTTTCTGCCACAGAAATGTGAGGAACATGTGTTTTTTTAGCCAAATTGTGAGGTTTGCAAAGGATTCTGGGTAACAGAACCTGGTCCGAGCCACACAAGTCACTCCATCTTGGATTCCCCTAGGTCTCTAGTTTTCAGACATGTACAGGTTTGGTAGGTTTCCCTAGGTGCCGGCTGAGCTAGAGGCCAAAATCTACAGGTAGACACTTTGGAAAAAACACCTCTGTTTTCTTTCAAAAATTTGGATGTGTCCACGTTGCGCTTTGGAGCGTTTTCTGTCGCGGGCGCTAGGCCTACCCACACAAGTGAGGTATCATTTTTATCGGGAGACTTGGGGGAACGCTGGGTGGAAGGAAATTTGTGGCTCCTCTCAGATTCCAGAACTTTCTGCCACAGAAATGTGAGGAACATGTGTTTTTTTAGCCAAATTTTGAGGTTTGCAAAGGATTCTGGGTAACAGAATCTGGTCCGAGCCACACAAGTCACTCCATCTTGGATTCCCCTAGGTCTCTAGTTTTCAGAAATGCACAGGTTTGGTAGGTTCCCTGGGTGCCAGCTGAGCTAAAGGCCAAAATCTAAAGGTAGGCACTTTGCAAAAAACACCTCTGTTTTCTTTCAAAAATGTTGATGTGTCCACGTTGCGCTTTGGGGCGTTTCCTGTCGCGGGCGCTAGGCCTACCCACACAAGTGAGGTATCATTTTTATTGGGAGACTTGGGGGAACGCTGGGTGGAAGGAAATTTGTGGCTCCTCTCAGAATCCAGATCTTTCTGCCACAGAAATGTGAGGAACATGTGTTTTTTTAGCCAAATTTTGAGGTTTGCAAAGGATTCTGGGTAACAGAACCTGGTCCGAGCCACACAAGTCACCCCATCTTGGATTCCCCTAGGTCTCTAGTTTTCAGAAATGCACAGGTTTGGTAGGTTTCCCTAGGTGCCGGCTGAGGTAGAGGCAAAATCTACAGGTAGGCACTTTGCAAAAAACACCTCTGTTTTCTTTAAAAAATTTGGATGTGTCCACGTTGCGCTTTGGGGCGTTTCCTGTCGCAGGCGCTAGGCCTACCCACACAAGTGAGGTATCATTTTTATTGGGAGACTTGGGGGAACGCTGGGTGGAAGGAAATTTGTGGCTCCTCTCAGATTCCAGAACTTTCTGCCACAGAAATGTGAGGAACATGTGTTTTTTTAGCCAAATTTTGAGGTTTGCAAAGGATTTTGGGTAACAGAACCTGGTCCGAGCCACACAAGTCACCCTATCTTGGATTCCCCTAGGTCTCTAGTTTTCAGAAATGCACAGGTTTGGTAGTTTTCCCTAGGTGCCGGCTGTGCTAGAGGCCAAAATCTACAGGTAGGCACTTTGCAAAAAACACCTCTGTTTTCTTTCAAAAATGTGGATGTGTCCACGTTGCGCTTTGGGGCGTTTCCTGTCGCGGGCGCTAGGCCTATCCACACAAGTGAGGTATGATTTTTATTGGGAGACTTGGGGGAACTTTGGGTGGAAGGAAATTTGTCGCTCCTCTCAGAATCCAGAACTTTCTGCCACAGAAATGTGAGGAACATGTGTTTTTTTAGCCAAATTTTGAGGTTTGCAAAGGATTCTGGGTAACAGAACCTGGTCCGAGCCACACAAGGCACCCCATCTTGGATTCCCCTAGGTCTCTAGTTTTCAGAAATGCACAGGTTTGGCAGGTTTCCCAAGGTGCCGGCTGAGCTAGAGGCCCAAATCTACAGGTAGGCACTTTGCAAAAAACACCTCTGTTTTCTTTAAAAAATTTTGATGTGTCCACGTTGCGCTTTGGGGCGTTTCCTGTTGCGGGCGCTAGGCCTACCCACACAAGTGAGGTATCATTTTTATCGGGAGACTTGGGGGAACGCTGGGTGGAAGGAAATTTGTGGCTCCTCTCAGATTCCAGAACTTTCTGCACAGAAATGTGAGGAACATGTGTTTTTTTCGCCAAATTTCGAGGTTTGAAAAGGATTCTGGGTAACAGAACCTGGTCCGAGCCACACAAGTCACCCCATCTTGGATTCCCCTAGGTCTCTAGCTTTCAGAAATGCACAGGTTTGGTAGGTTTCCCTAGGTTCCGGCTGAGCTAGAGGCCAAAATCTACCGGTAGGCACTTTGCAAAAAACACCTCTGTTTTATTTCAAAAATTTAGATGTGTCCACGTTGCGCTTTGGGGTGTTTCCTGTTGCGGGCGCTAGGCCTACCCACACAAGTGAGGTATCATTTTTATCGGGAGACTTGGGGGAACGCTGGGTGGAAGGAAATTTGTGGCTCCTCTCAGAATCCAGAACTTTCTGCCACAGAAATGTGAGGAACATGTGTTTTTTTAGCCAAATTTTGAGGTTTGCAAAGGATTCTGGGTAACAGAACCTGGTCCGAGCCACACAAGTCACTCCATCTTGGATTCCCCTAGGTCTCTAGTTTTCAGAAATGCACAGGTTTGGTAGGTTTCCCTAGGTGCCGGCTGAGCTAAAGGCCAAAATCTACAGGTAGGCACTTTGCAAATAACACCTCTGTTTTCTTTCAAAAATTTGGATGTGTCCACGTTGCGCTTTGGGGCGTTTCCTGTCGCGGGCGCTAGGCCTACCCACACAAGTGAGGTATCATTTTTATTGGGAGACTTGGGGGAACGTTGGGTGGAAGGAAATTTGTGGCTCCTCTCAGAATCCAGAACTTTCTGCCACAGAAATGTGAGGAACATGTGTTTTTTTAGCCAAATTTTAAGGTTTGCAAAGGATTCTGGGTAACAGAACCTGGTCCGAGCCACACAAGTCACCCCATCTTGGATTCCCTTAGGTCTCTAGTTTTCAGAAATGCACAGGTTTGGTAGGTTTCCCTAAGTGCCAGCTGAGCTAGAGGCCAAAATCTACAGGTAGGCACTTTGCAAAAAACCCCTCTGTTTTCTTTCAAAAATTTGGACGTGTCCACGTTGCGCTTTGGGGCGTTTCCTTTCGCGGGCGCTAGGCCTACCCACACAAGTGAAGTATCATTTTTATCGGGAGACTTGGGGGAACGCTGGGTGGAAGGAAATTTGTGGCTCAACTCAGATTCCAGAACTTTCTGCCATAGAAATGTGAGGAACATGTGTTTTTTTAGCCAAATGTTGAGGTTTGCAAAGGATTCTGGGTAACAGAACCTGGTCCGAGCCACACAAGTCACTCCATCTTGGATTCCCCTAGGTCTCTAGTTTTCAGACATGTACAGGTTTGGTAGGTTTCCCTAGGTGCCGGCTGAGCTAGTGGCCAAAATCTACAGGTAGACACTTTGCAAAAAACACCTCTGTTTTCTTTAAAAAATGTGGATGTGTCCACGTTGCGCTTTGGGGAGTTTCCTGTCGCGGGCGCTATGCCTACCCACACAAGTGAGGTATCATTTTTATCGGGAGACTTGGGGGAACACTGGGTGGAAGGAAATTTGTGGCTCCTCTCAGATTCCAGAACTTTCTGCCATAGAAGTGTGAGGAACATGTGTTTTTTTAGCCAAATGTTGAGGTTTGCAAAGGATTCTGGGTAACAGAACCTGGTCCGATCCACACAAGTCACCCCATCTTGGATTCCCCTAAGTCTCTAGTATTCGGAAATGCACAGGTTTGGTTGGTTTCCCTAGGTGCCGGCTGAGCTAGAGGCCAAAATCTACAGGTAGACACTTTGCAAAAAACACCTCTGTTTTCTTTCAAAAATGTGGATGTGTCCACGTTGCGCTTTGGAGCGTTTCCTGTCGCGGGCGCTAGGCCTACCCACACAAGTGAGGTATCATTTTTATCGGGAGACTTGGGGGAACGCTGGGTGGAAGGAAATTTGTGGCTCCTCTTAGATTACAGAACTTTCTGCCACAGAAATGTGAGGAACTTGTGTTTTTTTAGCCATATTTTGAGGTTTGCAAAGGATTCTGGGTAACAGAACCTGGTCCGAGCCACACAAGTCACCCCATCTTGGATTCCCCTAGGTCTCTAGTTTTCAGAAATGCACAGGTATTGTAGGTTTCCCTAGGTGCCGGCTGAGCTAGAGGCCAAAATCTACAGGTAGGCACTTTGCTAAAAACAGCTCTGTTTTCTGTGATGTGTCCACGTTGTGTTCTGGGGCATATCCTGTAGCGGGCGCTAGGCCTACCCACACAAGTGAGGTATCATTTTTATCGGGAGACTTGGGGGAGCGCTGGGTGGAAGGAAATTTGTGGCTCCTCTCAGATTCCAGAACTTTCTGCCACAGAAATGTGAGGAACATGTGTTTTTTTAGCCAAATTGTGAGGTTTGCAAGGGATTCTGGGTAACAGAACCTGGTCCGAGCCACACAAGTCACTCCATCTTGGATTCCCCTAGGTCTCTAGTTTTCAGACATGTACAGGTTTGGTAGGTTTCCCTAGGTGCCGGCTGAGCTAGAGGCCAAAATCTACAGGTAGGCACTTTGCAAAAAACACCTCTGTTTTCTTTCAAAAATTTGGATGTGTCCACGTTGCGCTTTGGGGAGTTTCCTGTCGCGGGCGCTATGCCTACCCACACAAGTGAGGTATCATTTTTATCGGGAGACTTGGGGGAACGCTGGGTGGAAGGAAATTTGTGGCTCCTCTCAGATTACAGAACTTTCTGCCACAGAAATGTGAGGAACTTGTGTTTTTTTAGCCATATTTTGAGGTTTGCAAAGGATTCTGGGTAACAGAACCTGGTCCGAGCCACACAAGTCACCCCATCTTGGATTCCCCTAGGTCTCTAGTTTTCAGAAATGCACAGGTATTGTAGGTTTCCCTAGGTGCCGGCTGAGCTAGAGGCCAAAATCTACAGGTAGGCACTTTGTAAAAAACAGCTCTGTTTTCTGTGATGTGTCCACGTTGTGTTCTGGGGCATATCCTGTAGCGGGCGCTAGGCCTACCCACACAAGTGAGGTATCATTTTTATCGGGAGACTAGGGGGAGCGCTGGGTGTAAGGAAATTTGTGGCTCCTCTCAGAATCCAGAACTTTCTGCACAGAAATGTGAGGAACATGTGTTTTTTTTTATCCAAATTTTGAGGTTTGCAAAGGATTCTGGGTAACAGAACCTGGTCCGAGCCACACAAGTCACCCCATCTTGGTTTCCCCTAGGTCTCTAGTTTTCAGAAATGCACAGGTTTGGTAGGTTTCCCTAGGTGCCGGCTGAGCTAGAGGCCCAAATCTACAGGTAGGCACTTTGCAAAAAACACCTCTGTTTTATTTCAAAAATTTGGATGTGTCCACGTTACGCTTTCGGCCGTTTCCTGTTGCGGGCGCTAGGCCTACCCACACAAGTGAGGTATCATTTTTATCGGGAGACTTGGGGGAACGCTGGGTGGAAGGAAATTTGTGGCTCCTCTCAGATTCCAGAACTTTATGCCACAGAAATGTGAGGAACATGTGTTTTTTTAGCCAAATTGTGAGGTTTGCAAAGGATTCTGGGTAACAGAACCTGGTCCGAGCCACACAAGTCACTCCATCTTGGATTCCCCTAGGTCTCTAGTTTTCAAACATGTACAGGTTTGGTAGGTTTCCCTAGGTGCCGGCTGAGCTAGAGGCCAAAATCTACAGGTAGGCACTTTGCAAAAAACACCTCTGTTTTCTTTCAAAAATTTGGATGTGTCCACGTTGCGCTTTGGAGCGTTTCCTGTCGCGGGCGCTAGGCCTACCCACACAAGTGAGGTATCATTTTTATTGGGAGACTTGGGGGAACGCTGGGTGGAAGGAAATTTGTGGCTCCTCTCAGAATCCAGAACTTTCTGCCACAGAAATGTGAGGAACATGTGTTTTTTTAGCCAAATTTTGAGGTTTGCAAAGGATTCTGGGTAACAGAACCTGGTCCGAGCCACACATATCACCCCATCTTGGATTCCATAGGTCTCTAGTTTTCAGAAATGCACAGGTTTGGTAGGTTTCCCTAAGTGCCGGCTGAGCTAGAGGCCAAAATCTACAGGTAGGCACTTTGCAAAAAAACCCTCTGTTTTCTTTAAAAAATTTGGACGTGTCCACGTTGCGCTTTGGGGCGTTTCCTGTCGCGGGCGCTAGGCCTACCCACACACGTGAGGTATCATTTTTATCGGGAGACTTGGGGGAACGCTGGGTGGAAGGAAATTTGTGGCTCCTCTCTTATTCCAGAACTTTCTGCCATAGAAATGTGAGGAACATGTGTTTTTTTAGCCAAATGTTGAGGTTTGCAAAGGATTCTGGGTAACAGAACCTGGTCCGATCCACACAAGTCACCCCATCTTGGATTCCCCTAGGTCTCTAGTATTCAGAAATGCACAGGTTTGGTAGGTTTCCCTA
The DNA here is from genome assembly GCF_031143425.1 of Pleurodeles waltl. Lineage (NCBI taxonomy): Eukaryota > Metazoa > Chordata > Amphibia > Caudata > Salamandridae > Pleurodeles > Pleurodeles waltl. The sequence continues at coordinate 1,231,176,975 of NC_090446.1, forward strand.
GGTGCCGGCTGAGCTAGAGGCCAAAATCTACAGGTAGACACTTTGCAAAAAACACCTCTGTTTTCTTTCAAAAATTTGGATGTGTCCACGTTGCGCTTTGGAGCGTTTTCTTTCGCGGGCGCTAGGCCTACCCACACAAGTGAGGTATAATTTTTATCGGGAGACTTGGGGGAACGCTGGGTGGAAGGAAATTTGTGGCTCCTCTCAGATTCCAGAACTTTCTGCCACAGAAATGTGAGGAACATGTGTTTTTTTAGCTAAATTTTGAGGTTTGCAAAGGATTCTGGGTAACAGAACCTGGCCTGAGCCACACAAGTCACCCCATCCTGGATTCCCCTAGGTCTCTAGTTTTCAGAAATGCACAGGTTTGGTAGGTTTCCCTAGGTGTCGGCTGAGCTAGAGGCCCAAATCTACAGGTAGGCACTTTGCAAAAAACACCTCTGTTTTCTTTCAAAAATTTGGATGTGTCCACGTTGCGCTTTGGGGCGTTTTCTGTTGCGGGCGCTAGGCCTACCCACACAAGTGTGGTATCATTTTTATCGGGAGACTTGGGGGAACGCTGGGTGGAAGGAAATTTGTGGCTCCTCTCAGATTCCAGAACTTTCTGCCACAGAAATGTGAGGAACATGTGTTTTTTTAGCCAAATTGTGAGGTTTGCAAAGGATTCTGGGTAACAGAACCTGGTCCGAGCCACACAAGTCACTCCATCTTGGATTCCCCTAGGTCTCTAGTTTTCAGACATGTACAGGTTTGGTAGGTTTCCCTAGGTGCCGGCTGAGCTAGAGGCCAAAATCTACAGGTAGACACTTTGGAAAAAACACCTATGTTTTCTTTAAAAAATTTGGATGTGTCCACGTTGCGCTTTGAAGCGTTTTCTGTCGCGGGCGCTAGGCCTACCCACACAAGTGAGGTATCATTTTTATCGGGAGACTTGGGGGAACGCTGGGTGGAAGGAAATTTGTGGCTCCTCTCAGATTCCAGAACTTTCTGCCACAGAAATGTGAGGAACATGTGTTTTTTTAGCCAAATTTTGAGGTTTGCAAAGGATTCTGGGTAACAGAACCTGGCCTGAGCCACACAAGTCACCCCATCCTGGATTCCCCTAGGTCTCTAGTTTTCAGAAATGCACAGGTTTGGTAGGTTTCCCTAGGTGTCGGCTGAGCTAGAGGCCCAAATCTACAGGTAGGCACTTTGCAAAAAACACCTCTGTTTTGTTTCAAAAATTTGGATGTGTCCACGTTGCGCTTTGGGGCGTTTTCTGTTGCAGGCGCTAGGCCTACCCACACAAGTGTGGTATCATTTTTATCGGGAGACTTGGGGGAACGCTGGGTGGAAGGAAATTTGTGGCTCCTCTCAGATTCCAGAACTTTCTGCCACAGAAATGTGAGGAACATGTGTTTTTTTAGCCAAATTGTGAGGTTTGCAAAGGATTCTGGGTAACAGAACCTGGTCCGAGCCACACAAGTCACTCCATCTTGGATTCCCCTAGGTCTCTAGTTTTCAGACATGTACAGGTTTGGTAGGTTTCCCTAGGTGCCGGCTGAGCTAGAGGCCAAAATCTACAGGTAGACACTTTGGAAAAAACACCTCTGTTTTCTTTCAAAAATTTGGATGTGTCCACGTTGCGCTTTGGGGCGTTTCCTGTCGCGGGCGCTAGGCCTACCCACACAAGTGAGGTATCATTTTTATTGGGAGACTTGGGGGAACGCTGGGTGGAAGGAAATTTGTGGCTCCTCTCAGAATCCAGAACTTTCTGCCACAGAAATGTGAGGAACATGTGTTTTTTTAGCCAAATTTTGAGGTTTGCAAAGGATTCTGGGTAACAGAACCTGGTCCGAGCCACACATATCACCCCATCTTGGATTCCCATAGGTCTCTAGTTTTCAGAAATGCACAGGTTTGGTAGGTTTCCCTAAGTGCCGGCTGAGCTAGAGGCCAAAATCTACAGGTAGGCACTTTGCAAAAAAACCCTCTGTTTTCTTTAAAAAATTTGGACGTGTCCACGTTGCGCTTTGGGGAGTTTCCTGTCGCGGGCGCTAGGCCTACCCACACACGTGAGGTATCATTTTTATCGGGAGACTTGGGGGAACGCTGGGTGGAAGGAAATTTGTGGCTCCTCTCTTATTCCAGAACTTTCTGCCATAGAAATGTGAGGAACATGTGTTTTTTTAGCCAAATGTTGAGGTTTGCAAAGGATTCTGGGTAACAGAACCTGGTCCGATCCACACAAGTCACCCCATCTTGGATTCCCCTAGGTCTCTAGTATTCAGAAATGCACAGGTTTGGTAGGTTTCCCTAGGTGCCGGCTGAGCTAGAGGCCAAAATCTACAGGTAGACACTTTGCAAAAAACACCTCTGTTTTCTTTCAAAAATTTGGATGTGTCCACGTTGCGCTTTGGAGCGTTTTCTTTCGCGGGCGCTAGGCCTACCCACACAAGTGAGGTATAATTTTTATCGGGAGACTTGGGGGAACGCTGGGTGGAAGGAAATTTGTGGCTCCTCTCAGATTCCAGAACTTTCTGCCACAGAAATGTGAGGAACATGTGTTTTTTTAGCTAAATTTTGAGGTTTGCAAAGGATTCTGGGTAACAGAACCTGGCCTGAGCCACACAAGTCACCCCATCCTGGATTCCCCTAGGTCTCTAGTTTTCAGAAATGCACAGGTTTGGTAGGTTTCCCTAGGTGTCGGCTGAGCTAGAGGCCCAAATCTACAGGTAGGCACTTTGCAAAAAACACCTCTGTTTTCTTTCAAAAATTTGGATGTGTCCACGTTGCGCTTTGGGGCGTTTTCTGTTGCGGGCGCTAGGCCTACCCACACAAGTGTGGTATCATTTTTATCGGGAGACTTGGGGGAACGCTGGGTGGAAGGAAATTTGTGGCTCCTCTCAGATTCCAGAACTTTCTGCCACAGAAATGTGAGGAACATGTGTTTTTTTAGCCAAATTGTGAGGTTTGCAAAGGATTCTGGGTAACAGAACCTGGTCCGAGCCACACAAGTCACTCCATCTTGGATTCCCCTAGGTCTCTAGTTTTCAGACATGTACAGGTTTGGTAGGTTTCCCTAGGTGCCGGCTGAGCTAGAGGCCAAAATCTACAGGTAGACACTTTGGAAAAAACACCTATGTTTTCTTTAAAAAATTTGGATGTGTCCACGTTGCGCTTTGGAGCGTTTTCTGTCGCGGGCGCTAGGCCTACCCACACAAGTGAGGTATCATTTTTATCGGGAGACTTGGGGGAACGCTGGGTGGAAGGAAATTTGTGGCTCCTCTCAGATTCCAGAACTTTCTGCCACAGAAATGTGAGGAACATGTGTTTTTTTAGCCAAATTTTGAGGTTTGCAAAGGATTCTGGGTAACAGAACCTGGCCTGAGCCACACAAGTCACCCCATCCTGGATTCCCCTAGGTCTCTAGTTTTCAGAAATGCACAGGTTTGGTAGGTTTCCCTAGGTGTCGGCTGAGCTAGAGGCCCAAATCTACAGGTAGGCACTTTGCAAAAAACACCTCTGTTTTGTTTCAAAAATTTGGATGTGTCCACGTTGCGCTTTGGGGCGTTTTCTGTTGCAGGCGCTAGGCCTACCCACACAAGTGTGGTATCATTTTTATCGGGAGACTTGGGGGAACGCTGGGTGGAAGGAAATTTGTGGCTCCTCTCAGATTCCAGAACTTTCTGCCACAGAAATGTGAGGAACATGTGTTTTTTTAGCCAAATTGTGAGGTTTGCAAAGGATTCTGGGTAACAGAACCTGGTCCGAGCCACACAAGTCACTCCATCTTGGATTCCCCTAGGTCTCTAGTTTTCAGACATGTACAGGTTTGGTAGGTTTCCCTAGGTGCCGGCTGAGCTAGAGGCCAAAATCTACAGGTAGACACTTTGGAAAAAACACCTCTGTTTTCTTTAAAAAATTTGGATGTGTCCACGTTGCGCTTTGGAGCGTTTTCTGTCGCGGGCGCTAGGCCTACCCACACAAGTGAGGTATCATTTTTATCGGGAGACTTGGGGGAACGCTGGGTGGAAGGAAATTTGTGGCTCCTCTCAGATTCCAGAACTTTCTGCCACAGAAATGTGAGGAACATGTGTTTTTTTAGCCAAATTTTGAGGTTTGCAAAGGATTCTGGGTAACAGAACCTGGTCCGAGCCACACAAGTCACTCCATCTTGGATTCCCCTAGGTCTCTAGTTTTCAGAAATGCACAGGTTTGGTAGGTTTCCCTGGGTGCCAGCTGAGCTAAAGGCCAAAATCTAAAGGTAGGCACTTTGCAAAAAACACCTCTGTTTTCTTTCAAAAATTTTGATGTGTCCACGTTGCGCTTTGGGGCGTTTCGTGTCGCGGGCGCTAGGCCTACCCACACAAGTGAGGTATCATTTTTATTGGGAGACTTGGGGGAACGCTGGGTGGAAGGAAATTTGTGGCTCCTCTCAGAATCCAGATCTTTCTGCCACAGAAATGTGAGGAAAATGTATTTTTTTAGCCAAATTTTGAGGTTTGCAAAGGATTCTGGGTAACAGAACCTGGTCCGAGCCACACAAGTCACCCCATCTTGGATTCCCCTACGTCTCTAGTTTTCAGAAATGCACAGGTTTGGTAGGTTTCCCTGGGTGCCGGCTGAGGTAGAGGCCAAAATCTACAGGTAGGCACTTTGCAAAAAACACCTCTGTTTTCTTTAAAAAATTTGGATTTGTCCACGTTGCGCTTTGGGCCGTTTCCTGTCGCGGGCGCTAGGCCTACCCACACAAGTGAGGTATCATTTTTATTGGGAGACTTGGGGGAACGCTGGGTGGAAGGAAATTTGTGGATCCTCTCAGATTCCAGAACTTTCTGCCACAGAAATGTGAGGAACATGTGTTTTTTTAGCCAAATTTTGAGGTTTGCAAAGGATTTTGGGTAACAGAACCTGGTCCGAGCCACACAAGTCACCCTATCTTGGATTCCCCTAGGTCTCTAGTTTTCAGAAATGCACAGGTTTGGTAGTTTTCCCTAGGTGCCGGCTGTGCTAGAGGCCAAAATCTACAGGTAGGCACTTTGCAAAAAACACCTCTGTTTTCTTTCAAAAATGTGGATGTGTCCACGTTGCGCTTTGGGGCGTTTCCTGTCGCGGGCGCTAGGCCTATCCACACAAGTGAGGTATGATTTTTATTGGGAGACTTGGGGGAACTTTGGGTGGAAGGAAATTTGTGGCTCCTCTCAGAATCCAGAACTTTCTGCCACAGAAATGTGAGGAACATGTGTTTTTTTAGCCAAATTTTGAGGTTTGCAAAGGATTCTGGGTAACAGAACCTGGTCCGAGCCACACAAGTCACCCCATCTTGGATTCCCCTAGGTCTCTAGTTTTCAGAAATGCACAGGTTTGGCAGGTTTCCCAAGGTGCCGGCTGAGCTAGAGGCCCAAATCTACAGGTAGGCACTTTGCAAAAAACACCTCTGTTTTCTTTAAAAAATTTTGATGTGTCCACGTTGCGCTTTGGGGCGTTTCCTGTTGCGGGCGCTAGGCCTACCCACACAAGTGAGGTATCATTTTTATCGGGAGACTTGGGGGAACGCTGGGTGGAAGGAAATTTGTGGCTCCTCTCAGATTCCAGAACTTTCTGCACAGAAATGTGAGGAACATGTGTTTTTTTCGCCAAATTTCGAGGTTTGAAAAGGATTCTGGGTAACAGAACCTGGTCCGAGCCACACAAGTCACCCCATCTTGGATTCCCCTTGGTCTCTAGCTTTCAGAAATGCACAGGTTTGGTAGGTTTCCCTAGGTTCCGGCTGAGCTAGAGGCCAAAATCTACCGGTAGGCACTTTGCAAAAAACACCTCTGTTTTATTTCAAAAATTTAGATGTGTCCACGTTGCGCTTTGGGGTGTTTCCTGTTGCGGGCGCTAGGCCTACCCACACAAGTGAGGTATCATTTTTATCGGGAGACTTGGGGGAACGCTGGGTGGAAGGAAATTTGTGACTCCTCTCAGAATCCAGAACTTTCTGCCACAGAAATGTGAGGAACATGTGTTTTTTTAGCCAAATTTTGAGGTTTGCAAAGGATTCTGGGTAACAGAACCTGGCCTGAGCCACACAAGTCACCCCATCCTGGATTCCCCTAGGTCTCTAGTTTTCAGAAATGCACAGGTTTGGTAGGTTTCCCTAGGTGTCGGCTGAGCTAGAGGCCCAAATCTACAGGTAGGCACTTTGCAAAAAACACCTTTGTTTTCTTTCAAAAATTTGGATGTGTCCACGTTGCGCTTTGGGGCGTTTTCTGTTGCGGGCGCTAGGCCTACCCACACAAGTGTGGTATCATTTTTATTGGGAGACTTGGGGGAACGCTGGGTGGAAGGAAATTTGTGGCTCCTCTCAGAATCCAGATCTTTCTGCCACAGAAATGTGAGGAACATGTGTTTTTTTAGCCAAATTTTGAGGTTTGCAAAGGATTCTGGGTAACAGAACCTGGTCCGAGCCACACAAGTCACCCCATCTTGGATTCCCCTAGGTCTCTAGTTTTCAGAAATGCACAGGTTTGGTAGGTTTCCCTAGGTGCCGGCTGAGGTAGAGGCCAAAATCTACAGGTAGGCACTTTGCAAAAAACACCTCTGTTTTCTTTAAAAAATTTGGATGTGTCCACGTTGCGCTTTGGGGCGTTTCCTGTCGCGGGCGCTAGGCCTACCCACACAAGTGAGGTATCATTTTTATTGGGAGACTTGGGGGAACGCTGGGTGGAAGGAAATTTGTGGCTCCTCTTAGATTCCAGAACTTTCTGCCACAGAAATGTGAGGAACATGTGTTTTTTTAGCCAAATTTTGAGGTTTGCAAAGGATTTTGGGTAACAGAACCTGGTCCGAGCCACACAAGTCACCCCATCTTGGATTCCCCTAGGTCTCTAGTTTTCAGACATGTACAGGTTTGGTAGGTTTCCCTAGGTGCCGGCTGAGCTAGAGGCCAAAATCTACAGGTAGACACTTTGGAAAAAACACCTCTGTTTTCTTTCAAAAATTTGGATGTGTCCACGTTGCGCTTTGGAGCGTTTTCTGTCGCGGGCGCTAGGCCTACCCACACAAGTGAGGTATCATTTTTATCGGGAGACTTGGGGGAACGCTGGGTGGAAGGAAATTTGTGGCTCCTCTCAGATTCCAGAACTTTCTGCCACAGAAATGTGAGGAACATGTGTTTTTTTAGCCAAATTTTGAGGTTTGCAAAGGATTCTGGGTAACAGAACCTGGTCCGAGCCACACAAGTCACCCCATCTTGGATTCCCCTAGGTCTCTAGCTTTCAGAAATGCACAGGTTTGGTAGGTTTCCCTAGGTTCCGGCTGGGCTAGAGGCCAAAATCTACCGGTAGGCACTTTGCAAAAAACACCTCTGTTTTATTTCAAAAATTTAGATGTGTCCACGTTGCGCTTTGGGGTGTTTCCTGTTGCGGGCGCTAGGCCTACCCACACAAGTGAGGTATCATTTTTATCGGGAGACTTGGGGGAACGCTGGGTGGAAGGAAATTTGTGGCTCCTCTCAGAATCCAGAACTTTCTGCCACAGAAATGTTAGGAACATGTGTTTTTTTAGCCAAATTTTGAGGTTTGCAAAGGATTCTGGGTAACAGAACCTGGCCTGAGCCACACAAGTCACCCCATCCTGGATTCCCCTAGGTCTCTAGTTTTCAGAAATGCACAGGTTTGGTAGGTTTCCCTAGGTGTCGGCTGAGCTAGAGGCCCAAATCTACAGGTAGGCACTTTGCAAAAAACACCTTTGTTTTCTTTCAAAAATTTGGATGTGTCCACGTTGCGCTTTGGGGCGTTTCCTGTCGCGGGCGCTAGGCCTACCCACACAAGTGAGGTATCATTTTTATTGGGAGACTTGGGGGAACGCTGGGTGGAAGGAAATTTGTGGCTCCTCTCAGAATCCAGATCTTTCTGCCACAGAAATGTGAGGAACATGTGTTTTTTTAGCCAAATTTTGAGGTTTGCAAAGGATTCTGGGTAACAGAACCTGGTCCGAGCCACACAAGTCACCCCATCTTGGATTCCCCTAGGTCTCTAGTTTTCAGAAATGCACAGGTTTGGTAGGTTTCCCTAGGTGCCGGCTGAGGTAGAGGCCAAAATCTACAGGTAGGCACTTTGCAAAAAACACCTCTGTTTTCTTTAAAAAATTTGGATGTGTCCACGTTGCGCTTTGGGGCGTTTCCTGTCGCGGGCGCTAGGCCTACCCACACAAGTGAGGTATCATTTTTATTGGGAGACTTGGGGGAACGCTGGGTGGAAGGAAATTTGTCGCTCCTCTCAGACTCCAGAACTTTCTGCCACAGAAATGTGAGGAACATGTGTTTTTTTAGCCAAATTTTGAGGTTTGCAAAGGATTTTGGGTAACAGAACCTGGTCCGAGCCACACAAGTCACCGTATCTTGGATTCCCCTAGGTCTCTAGTTTTCAGAAATGCACAGGTTTGGTAGTTTTCCCTAGGTGCCGGCTGTGCTAGAAGCCAAAATCTACAGGTAGGCACTTTGCAAAAAACACCTCTGTTTTCTTTCAAAAATTTGGATGTGTCCACGTTGCGCTTTGGGGCGTTTCCTGTCGCGGGCGCTAGGCCTATCCACACAAGTGAGGTATGATTTTTATTGGGAGACTTGGGGGAACTTTGGGTGGAAGGAAATTTGTGGCTCCTCTCAGAATCCAGAACTTTCTGCCACAGAAATGTGAGGAACATGTGTTTTTTTAGCCAAATTTTGAGGTTTGCAAAGGATTCTGGGTAACAGAACCTGGTCCGAGCCACACAAGTCACCCCATCTTGGATTCCCCTAGGTCTCTAGTTTTCAGAAATGCACAGGTTTGGCAGGTTTCCCAAGGTGCCGGCTGAGCTAGAGGCCCAAATCTACAGGTAGGCACTTTGCAAAAAATACCTCTGTTTTCTTTAAAAAACGTTGATGTTTCCACGTTGCGCTTTGGGGCGTTTCCTGTTGCGGGCGCTAGGCATACCCACACAAGTGAGGTATCATTTTTATCGGGAGACTTGGGGGAACGCTGGGTGGAAGGAAATTTGTGGCTCCTCTCAGAATCCAGAACTTTCTGCCACAGAAATGTGAGGAACATGTGTTTTTTTAGCCAAATTTTGAGGTTTGCAAAGGATTCTGGGTAACAGAACCTGGTCCGAGCCACACAAGTCACCCCATCTTGGATTCCCCGAGGTCTCTAGTTTTCAGAAATGCACAGGTTTGGTAGGTTTCCCTAGGTGCCGGCTGAGGTAGAGGCCAAAATCTACAGGTAGGCACTTTGCAAAAAACACCTCTGTTTTCTTTAAAAAATTTGGATGTGTCCACGTTGCGCTTTGGGGCGTTTCCTGTCGCGGGCGCTAGGCCTACCCACACAAGTGAGGTATCATTTTTATTGGGAGATTTGGGGGAACGCTGGGTGGAAGGAAATTTGTGGCTCCTCTCAGATTCCAGAACTTTCTGCCACAGAAATGTGAGGAACATGTGTTTTTTTATCCAAATTTTGAGGTTTGCAAAGGATTTTGGGTAACAGAACCTGGTCCGAGCCACACAAGTCACCCCATCTTGGATTCCCCTAGGTCTCTAGTTTTCAGACATGTACAGGTTTGGTAGGTTTCCCTAGGTGCCGGCTGAGCTAGAGGCCAAAATCTACAGGTAGACACTTTGGAAAAAACACCTCTGTTTTCTTTCAAAAATTTGGATGTGTCCACGTTGCGCTTTGGAGCGTTTTCTGTCGCGGGCGCTAGGCCTACCCACACAAGTGAGGTATCATTTTTATCGGGAGACTTGGGGGAACGCTGGGTGGAAGGAAATTTGTGGCTCCTCTCAGATTCCAGAACTTTCTGCCACAGAAATGTGAGGAACATGTGTTTTTTTAGCCAAATTTTGAGGTTTGCAAAGGATTCTGGGTAACAGAACCTGGTCCGAGCCACACAAGTCACTCCATCTTGGATTCCCCTAGGTCTCTAGTTTTCAGAAATACACAGGTTTGGTAGGTTTCCCTGGGTGCCAGCTGAGCTAAAGGCCAAAATCTAAAGGTAGGCACTTTGCAAAAAACACCTCTGTTTTCTTTCAAAAATTTTGATGTGTCCACGTTGCGCTTTGGGGCGTTTCCTGTCGCGGGCGCTAGGCCTACCCACACAAGTGAGGTATCATTTTTATTGGGAGACTTGGGGGAACGCTGGGTGGAAGGAAATTTGTGGCTCCTCTCAGAATCCAGATCTTTCTGCCACAGAAATGTGAGGAACATGTGTTTTTTTAGCCAAATTTTGAGGTTTGCAAAGGATTCTGGGTAACAGAACCTGGTCCGAGCCACACAAGTCACCCCATCTTGGATTCCCCTAGGTCTCTAGTTTTCAGAAATGCACAGGTTTGGTAGGTTTCCCTAGGTGCCGGCTGAGGTAGAGGCCAAAATCTACAGGTAGGCACTTTGCAAAAAACACCTCTGTTTTCTTTAAAAAATTTGGATGTGTCCACGTTGCGCTTTGGGGCGTTTCCTGTCGCGGGCGCTAGGCCTACCCACACAAGTGAGGTATCATTTTTATTGGGAGACTTGGGGGAACGCTGGGTGGAAGGAAATTTGTGGCTCCTCTCAGATTCCAGAACTTTCTGCCACAGAAATGTGAGGAACATGTGTTTTTTTAGCCAAATTTTGAGGTTTGCAAAGGATTTTGGGTAACAGAACCTGGTCCGAGCCACACAAGTCACCGTATCTTGGATTCCCCTAGGTCTCTAGTTTTCAGAAATGCACAGGTTTGGTAGTTTTCCCTAGGTGCCGGCTGTGCTAGAGGCCAAAATCTACAGGTAGGCACTTTGCAAAAAACACCTCTGTTTTCTTTCAAAAATTTGGATGTGTCCACATTGCGCTTTGGGGCGTTTCCTGTCGCGGGCGCTAGGCCTATCCACACAAGTGAGGTATGATTTTTATTGGGAGACTTGGGGGAACTTTGGGTGGAAGGAAATTTGTGGCTCCTCTCAGAATCCAGAACTTTCTGCCACAGAAATGTGAGGAACATGTGTTTTTTTAGCCAAATTTTGAGGTTTGCAAAGGATTCTGGGTAACAGAACCTGGTCCGAGCCACACAAGTCACCCCATCTTGGATTCCCCTAGGTCTCTAGTTTTCAGAAATGCACAGGTTTGGCAGGTTTCCCAAGGTGCCGGCTGAGCTAGAGGCCCAAATCTACAGGTAGGCACTTTGCAAAAAATACCTCTGTTTTCTTTAAAAAACGTTGATGTTTCCACGTTGCGCTTTGGGGCGTTTCCTGTTGCGGGCGCTAGGCCTACCCACACAAGTGAGGTATCATTTTTATCGGGAGACTTGGGGGAACGCTGGGTGGAAGGAAATTTGTGGCTCCTCTCAGATTCCAGAACTTTCTGCACAGAAATGTGAGGAACATGTGTTTTTTTCGCCAAATTTCGAGGTTTGAAAAGGATTCTGGGTAACAGAACCTGGTCCGAGCCACACAAGTCACCCCATCTTGGATTCCGCTAGGTCTCTAGCTATCAGAAATGCACAGGTTTGGTAGGTTTCCCTAGGTTCCGGCTGAGCTAGAGGCCAAAATCTACCGGTAGGCACTTTGCAAAAAACACCTCTGTTTTTTTTTTCAAAAATTTAGATGTGTCCACGTTGCGCTTTGGGGTGTTTCCTGTTGCGGGCGCTAGGCCTACCCACACAAGTGAGGTATCATTTTTATCGGGAGACTTGGGGGAACGCTGGGTGGAAGGAAATTTGTGGCTCCTCTCAGAATCCAGAACTTTCTGCCACAGAAATGTGAGGAACATGTGTTTTTTTAGCCAAATTTTGAGGTTTGCAAAGGATTCTGGGTAACAGAACCTGGTCCGAGCCACACAAGTCACTCCATCTTGGATTCCCCTAGGTCTCTAGTTTTCAGAAATGCACAGGTTTCGTAGGTTTCCCTAGGTGCCGGCTGAGCTAAAGGCCAAAATCTACAGGTAGGCACTTTGCAAAAAACACCTCTGTTTTCTTTCAAAAATTTGGATGTGTCCACGTTGCGCTTTGGGGCGTTTCCTGTCGCGGGCGCTAGGCCTACCCACACAAGTGAGGTATCATTTTTATTGGGAGACTTGGGGGAACGTTGGGTGGAAGGAAATTTGTGGCTCCTCTCAGAATCCAGAACTTTCTGCCACAGAAATGTGAGGAACATGTGTTTTTTTAGCCAAATTTTAAGGTTTGCAAAGGATTCTGGGTAACAGAACCTGGTCCGAGCCACACAAGTCACCCCATCTTGGATTCCCTTAGGTCTCTAGTTTTCAGAAATGCACAGGTTTGGTAGGTTTCCCTAAGTGCCAGCTGAGCTAGAGGCCAAAATCTACAGGTAGGCACTTTGCAAAAAACCCCTCTGTTTTCTTTAAAAAATTTGGACATGTCCACGTTGCGCTTTGGGGCGTTTCCTGTCGCGGGCGCTAGGCCTACCCACACAAGTGAGGTATCATTTTTATCGGGAGACTTGGGGGAACGCTGGGTGGAAGTAAATTTGTGGCTCCTCTCAGATTCCAGAACTTTCTGCCATAGAAATGTGAGGAACATGTGTTTTTTTAGCCAAATGTTGAGGTTTGCAAAGGATTCTGGGTAACAGAACCTGGTCCGATCCACACAAGTCACCCCATCTTGGATTCCCCTAGGTCTCTAGTTTTCAGAAATGCACAGGTTTCGTAGGTTTCCCTAGGTGCCGGCTGAGCTAAAGGCCAAAATCTACAGGTAGGCACTTTGCAAAAAACACCTCTGTTTTCTTTCAAAAATTTGGATGTGTCCACGTTGCGCTTTGGGGCGTTTCCTGTCGCGGGCGCTAGGCCTACCCACACAAGTGAGGTATCATTTTTATTGGGAGACTTGGGGGAACGTTGGGTGGAAGGAAATTTGTGGCTCCTCTCAGAATCCAGAACTTTCTGCCACAGAAATGTGAGGAACATGTGTTTTTTTAGCCAAATTTTAAGGTTTGCAAAGGATTCTGGGTAACAGAACCTGGTCCGAGCCACACAAGTCACCCCATCTTGGATTCCCTTAGGTCTCTAGTTTTCAGAAATGCACAGGTTTGGTAGGTTTCCCTAAGTGCCAGCTGAGCTAGAGGCCAAAATCTACAGGTAGGCACTTTGCAAAAAACCCCTCTGTTTTCTTTAAAAAATTTGGACGTGTCCACGTTGCGCTTTGGGGCGTTTCCTGTCGCGGGCGCTAGGCCTACCCACACAAGTGAGGTATCATTTTTATCGGGAGACTTGGGGGAACGCTGGGTGGAAGGAAATTTGTGGCTCCTCTCAGATTCCAGAACTTTCTGCCATAGAAATGTGAGGAACATGTGTTTTTTTAGCCAAATGTTGAGGTTTGCAAAGGATTCTGGGTAACAGAACCTGGTCCGATCCACACAAGTCACCCCATCTTGGATTCCCCTAGGTCTCTAGTATTCAGAAATGCACAGGTTTGGTAGGTTTCCCTAGGTGCCGGCTGAGCTAGAGGCCAAAATCTACAGGTAGACACTTTGCAAAAAACACCTCTGTTTTCTTTAAAAAATTTGGATGTGTCCACGTTGCGCTTTGGAGCGTTTTCTGTCGCGGGCGCTAGGCCTACCCACACAAGTGTGGTATCATTTTTATCGGGAGACTTGGGGGAACGCTGGGTGGAAGGAAATTTGTGGCTCCTCTCAGATTCCAGAACTTTCTGCCACAGAAATGTGAGGAACATGTGTTTTTTTAGCCAAATTGTGAGGTTTGCAAAGGATTCTGGGTAACAGAACCTGGTCCGAGCCACACAAGTCACTCCATCTTGGATTCCCCTAGGTCTCTAGTTTTCAGACATGTACAGGTTTGGTAGGTTTCCCTAGGTGCCGGCTGAGCTAGTGGCCAAAATCTACAGGTAGGCACTTTGCAAAAAACACCTCTGTTTTCTTTAAAAAATGTGGATGTGTCCACGTTGCGCTTTGGGGAGTTTCCTGTCGCGGGCGCTATGCCTACCCACACAAGTGAGGTATCATTTTTATCGGGAGACTTGGGGGAACACTGGGTGGAAGGACATTTGTGGCTCCTCTCAGATTCCAGAACTTTCTGCCATAGAAGTGTGAGGAACATGTGTTTTTTTAGCCAAATGTTGAGGTTTGCAAAGGATTCTGGGTAACAGAACCTGGTCCGATCCACACAAGTCACCCCATCTTGGATTCCCCTAGGTCTCTAGTATTCAGAAATGCACAGGTTTGGTAGGTTTCCCTAGGTGCCGGCTGAGCTAGAGGCCAAAATCTACAGGTAGACACTTTGCAAAAAACACCTCTGTTTTCTTTCAAAAATTTGGATGTGTCCACGTTGCGCTTTGGAGCGTTTTCTGTCGCGGGCGCTAGGCCTACCCACACAAGTGAAGTATCATTTTTATCGGGAGACATGGGGGAACGCTGGCTGGAAGGAAATTTGTGGCTCCTCTCAGATTCCAGAACTTTCTGCCACAGAAATGTGAGGAACATGTGTTTTTTTAGCCAAATTTTGAGGTTTGCAAAGGATTCTGGGTAACAGAACCTGGCCTGAGCCACACAAGTCACCCCATCTTGGATTCCCCTAGGTCTCTTGTTTTCAGAAATGCACAGGTTTGGTAGGTTTCCCTAGGTGTCGGCTGAGCTAGAGGCCCAAATCTACAGGTAGGCACTTTGCAAAAAACACCTCTGTTTTCTTTCAAAAATTTGGATGTGTCCACGTTGCGCTTTGGGGCGTTTTCTGTTGCGGGCGCTAGGCCTACCCACACAAGTGTGGTATAATTTTTATCGGGAGACTTGGGGGAACGCTGGGTGGAAGGAAATTTGTGGCTCCTCTCAGATTCCAGAACTTTCTGCCACAGAAATGTGAGGAACATGTGTTTTTTTAGCCAAATTGTGAGGTTTGCAAAGGATTCTGGGTAACAGAACCTGGTCCGAGCCACACAAGTCACTCCATCTTGGATTCCCCTAGGTCTCTAGTTTTCAGACATGTACAGGTTTGGTAGGTTTCCCTAGGTGCCGGCTGAGCTAGAGGCCAAAATCTACAGGTAGACACTTTGCAAAAAACACCTCTGTTTTCTTTCAAAAATTTGGATGTGTCCACGTTGCGCTTTGGGGAGTTCCTGTCGCGGGCGCTATGCCTACCCACACAAGTGAGGTATCATTTTTATCGGGAGACTTGGGGGAACGCTGGGTGGAAGGAAATTTGTGGCTCCTCTCAGATTACAGAACTTTCTGCCACAGAAATGTGAGGAACTTGTGTTTTTTAGCCATATTTTGAGGTTTGCAAAGGATTCTGGGTAACAGAACCTGGTCCGAGCCACACAAGTCACCCCTTCTTGGATTCCCCTAGGTCTCTAGTTTTCAGAAATGCACAGGTATTGTAGGTTTCCCTAGGTGCCGGCTGAGCTAGAGGCCAAAATCTACAGGTAGGCACTTTGCTAAAAACAGCTCTGTTTTCTGTGATGTGTCCACGTTGTGTTCTGGGGCATATCCTGTAGCGGGCGCTAAGCCTACCCACACAAGTGAGGTATCATTTTTATCGGGAGACTTGGGGGAGCGCTGGGTGGAAGGAAATTTGTGGCTCCTCTCAGATTCCAGAACTTTCTGCCACAGAAATGTGAGGAACATGTGTTTTTTTAGCCAAATTGTGAGGTTTGCAAAGGATTCTGGGTAACAGAACCTGGTCCGAGCCACACAAGTCACTCCATCTTGGATTCCCCTAGGTCTCTAGTTTTCAGACATGTACAGGTTTGGTAGGTTTCCCTAGGTGCCGGCTGAGCTAGAGGCCAAAATCTACAGGTAGGCACTTTGCAAAAAACACCTCTGTTTTCTTTCAAAAATTTGGATGTGTCCACGTTGTGCTTTGGGGAGTTTCCTGTCGCGGGCGCTATGCCTACCCACACAAGTGAGGTATCATTTTTATCGGGAGACGTGGGGGAACGCTGGGTGGAAGGAAATTTGTGGCTCCTCTCAGATTACAGAACTTTCTGCCACAGAAATGTGAGGAACTTGTGTTTTTTTAGCCATATTTTGAGGTTTGCAAAGGATTCTGGGTAACAGAACCTGGTCCGAGCCACACAAGTCACCCCATCTTGGATTCCCCTAGGTCTCTAGTTTTCAGAAATGCACAGGTATTGTAGGTTTCCCTAGGTGCCGGCTGAGCTAGAGGCCAAAATTTACAGGTAGGCACTTTGCTAAAAACAGCTCTGTTTTCTGCGATGTGTCCACGTTGTGTTCTGGGGCATATCCTGTAGCGGGCGCTAGGCCTACCCACACAAGTGAGGTATCATTTTTATCGGGAGACTTGGGGGAGCGCTGGGTGGAAGATAATTTGTGGCTCCTCTCAGAATCCAGAACTTTCTGCACAGAAATGTGAGAAACATGTGTTTTTTTTTATCCAAATTTTGAGGTTTGCAAAGGATTCTGGGTAACAGAACCTGGTCCGAGCCACACAAGTCACCCCATCTTGGTTTCCCCTAGGTCTCTAGTTTTCAGAAATGCACAGGTTTGGTAGGTTTCCCTAGGTGCCGGCTGAGCTAGAGGCCCAAATCTACAGGTAGGCACTTTGCAAAAAACACCTTTGTTTTCTTTCAAAAATTTGGATGTGTCCACGTTACGCTTTCGGCCGTTTTCTGTTGCGGGCGCTAGGCCTACCAACACAAGTGAGGTATCATTTTTATCGGGAGACTTGGGGGAACGCTGGGTGGAAGGAAATTTGTGGCTCCTCTCAGATTCCAGAACTTTCTGCCACAGAAATGTGAGGAACATGTGTTTTTTTAGCCAAATTTTGAGGTTTGCAAAGGATTCTGAGTAACAGAACCTGGTCCGAGCCACACAAGTCACTCCATCTTGGATTCCCTTAGGTCTCTAGTTTTCAGACATGTACAGGTTTGGTAGGTTTCCCTAGGTGCCGGCTGAGCTAGAGGCCAAAATCTACAGGTAGGCACTTTGCACAAAACACCTCTGTTTTCTTTCAACAATTTGGATGTGTCCACGTTGCGCTTTGGGGCGTTTCCTGTCGCGGGCGCTAGGCCTACACACACAAGTGAGGTATCATTTTTATTGGGAGACTTGGGGGAACGCTGGGTGGAAGGAAATTTGTGGCTCCTCTCAGAATCCAGAACTTTCTGCCACAGAAATGTGAGGAACATGTGTTTTTTTAGCCAAATTTTGAGGTTTGCAAAGGATTCTGGGTAACAGAACCTGGTCCGAGCCACACATGTCACCCCATCTTGGATTCCCCTAGGTCTCTAGTTTTCAGAAATGCACAGGTTTGGTAGGTTTCCCTAAGTGCCGGCTGAGCTAGAGGCCAAAATCTACAGGTAGGCACTTTGCAAAAAACCCCTCTGTTTTCTTTCAAAAATTTGGAGTTGTCCACGTTGCGCTTTGGGGCGTTTCCTGTCGCGGGCGCTAGGCCTACCCACACAAGTGAGGTATCATTTTTATCGGGAGACTTGGGGGAACGCTGGGTGGAAGGAAATTTGTGGCTCCTCTCTTATTCCAGAACTTTCTGCCATAGAAATGTGAGGAACATGTGTTTTTTTAGCCAAATGTTGAGGTTTGCAAAGGATTCTGGGTAACAGAACCTGGTCCGATCCACACAAGTCACCCCATCTTGGATTCCCCTAGGTCTCTAGTATTCAGAAATGCACAGGTTTGGTAGGTTTCCCTAGGTGCCGGCTGAGCTAGAGGCCAAAATCTACAGGTAGACACTTTGCAAAAAACACCTCTGTTTTCTTTAAAAAATTTGGATGTGTCCACGTTGCGCTTTGGAGCGTTTTCTGTCGCGGGCGCTAGGCCTACCCACACAAGTGTGGTATCATTTTTATCGGGAGACTTGGGGGAACGCTGGGTGGAAGGAAATTTGTGGCTCCTCTCAGATTCCAGAACTTTCTGCCACAGAAATGTGAGGAACATGTGTTTTTTTAGCCAAATTGTGAGGTTTGCAAAGGATTCTGGGTAACAGAACCTGGTCCGAGCCACACAAGTCACTCCATCTTGGATTCCCCTAGGTCTCTAGTTTTCAGACATGTACAGGTTTGGTAGGTTTCCCTAGGTGCCGGCTGAGCTAGTGGCCAAAATCTACAGGTAGGCACTTTGCAAAAAACACCTCTGTTTTCTTTAAAAAATGTGGATGTGTCCACGTTGCGCTTTGGGGAGTTTCCTGTCGCGGGCGCTATGCCTACCCACACAAGTGAGGTATCATTTTTATCGGGAGACTTGGGGGAACACTGGGTGGAAGGACATTTGTGGCTCCTCTCAGATTCCAGAACTTTCTGCCATAGAAGTGTGAGGAACATGTGTTTTTTTAGCCAAATGTTGAGGTTTGCAAAGGATTCTGGGTAACAGAACCTGGTCCGATCCACACAAGTCACCCCATCTTGGATTCCCCTAGGTCTCTAGTATTCAGAAATGCACAGGTTTGGTAGGTTTCCCTAGGTGCCGGCTGAGCTAGAGGCCAAAATCTACAGGTAGACACTTTGCAAAAAACACCTCTGTTTTCTTTCAAAAATTTGGATGTGTCCACGTTGCGCTTTGGAGCGTTTTCTGTCGCGGGCGCTAGGCCTACCCACACAAGTGAGGTATCATTTTTATCGGGAGACATGGGGGAACGCTGGGTGGAAGGAAATTTGTGGCTCCTCTCAGATTCCAGAACTTTCTGCCACAGAAATGTGAGGAACATGTGTTTTTTTAGCCAAATTTTGAGGTTTGCAAAGGATTCTGGGTAACAGAACCTGGCCTGAGCCACACAAGTCACCCCATCTTGGATTCCCCTAGGTCTCTTGTTTTCAGAAATGCACAGGTTTGGTAGGTTTCCCTAGGTGTCGGCTGAGCTAGAGGCCCAAATTTACAGGTAGGCACTTTGCAAAAATCACCTCTGTTTTCTTTCAAAAATTTGGATGTGTCCACGTTGCGCTTTGGGGCGTTTTCTGTTGCGGGCGCTAGGCCTACCCACACAAGTGTGGTATAATTTTTATCGGGAGACTTGGGGGAACGCTGGGTGGAAGGAAATTTGTGGCTCCTCTCAGATTCCAGAACTTTCTGCCACAGAAATGTGAGGAACATGTGTTTTTTTAGCCAAATTGTGAGGTTTGCAAAGGATTCTGGGTAACAGAACCTGGTCCGAGCCACACAAGTCACCCCATCTTGGATTCCCCTAGGTCTCTAGTTTTCAGAAATGCACAGGTATTGTAGGTTTCCCTAGGTGCCGGCTGAGCTAGAGGCCAAAATCTACAGGTAGGCACTTTGCTAAAAACAGCTCTGTTTTCTGTGATGTGTCCACGTTGTGTTCTGGGGCATATCCTGTAGCGGGCGCTAAGCCTACCCACACAAGTGAGGTATCATTTTTATCGGGAGACTTGGGGGAGCGCTGGGTGGAAGGAAATTTGTGGCTCCTCTCAGATTCCAGAACTTTCTGCCACAGAAATGTGAGGAACATGTGTTTTTTTAGCCAAATTGTGAGGTTTGCAAAGGATTCTGGGTAACAGAACCTGGTCCGAGCCACACAAGTCACTCCATCTTGGATTCCCCTAGGTCTCTACTTTTCAGACATGTACAGGTTTGGTAGGTTTCCCTAGGTGCCGGCTGAGCTAGAGGCCAAAATCTACAGGTAGGCACTTTGCAAAAAACACCTCTGTTTTCTTTCAAAAATTTGGATGTGTCCACGTTGCGCTTTGGGGAGTTTCCTGTCGCGGGCGCTATGCCTACCCACACAAGTGAGGTATCATTTTTATCGGGAGACTTGGGGGAACGCTAGTTGGAAGGAAATTTGTGGCTCCTCTCAGATTACAGAACTTTCTGCCACAGAAATGTGAGGAACTTGTGTTTTTTTAGCCATATTTTGAGGTTTGCAAAGGATTCTGGGTAACAGAACCTGGTCCGAGCCACACAAGTCACCCCATCTTGGATTCCCCTAGGTCTCTAGTTTTCAGAAATGCACAGGTATTGTAGGTTTCCCTAGGTGCCGGCTGAGCTAGAGGCCAAAATTTACAGGTAGGCACTTTGCTAAAAACAGCTCTGTTTTCTGTGATGTGTCCACGTTATGTTCTGGGGCATATCCTGTAGCGGGCGCTAGGCCTACCCACACAAGTGAGGTATCATTTTTATCGGGAGACTTGGGGGAGCGCTGGGTGGAAGATAATTTGTGGCTCCTCTCAGAATCCAGAACTTTCTGCACAGAAATGTGAGGAACATGTGTTTTTTTTTATCCAAATTTTGAGGTTTGCAAAGGATTCTGGGTAACAGAACCTGGTCCGAGCCACACAAGTCACCCCATCTTGGTTTCCCCTAGGTCTCTAGTTTTCAGAAATGCACAGGTTTGGTAGGTTTCCCTAGGTGCCGGCTGAGCTAGAGGCCCAAATCTACAGGTAGGCACTTTGCAAAAAACACCTCTGTTTTCTTTCAAAAATTTGGATGTGTCCACGTTACGCTTTCGGCCGTTTTCTGTTGCGGGCGCTAGGCCTACCCACACAAGTGAGGTATCATTTTTATCGGGAGACTTGGGGGAACGCTGGGTGGAAGGAAATTTGTGGCTCCTCTCAGATTCCAGAACTTTCTGCCACAGAAATGTGAGGAACATGTGTTTTTTTAGCCAAATTTTGAGGTTTGCAAAGGATTCTGGGTAACAGAACCTGGTCCGAGCCACACAAGTCACTCCATCTTGGATTCCCCTAGGTCTCTAGTTTTCAGACATGTACAGGTTTGGTAGGTTTCCCTAGGTGCCGGCTGAGCTAGAGGCCAAAATCTACAGGTAGGCACTTTGCTAAAAACAGCTCTGTTTTCTGTGATGTGTCCACGTTGTGTTCTGGGGCATATCCTGTAGCGGGCGCTAAGCCTACCCACACAAGTGAGGTATCATTTTTATCGGGAGACTTGGGGGAGCGCTGGGTGGAAGGAAATTTGTGGCTCCTCTCAGATTCCAGAACTTTCTGCCACAGAAATGTGAGGAACATGTGTTTTTTTAGCCAAATTGTGAGGTTTGCAAAGGATTCTGGGTAACAGAACCTGGTCCGAGCCACACAAGTCACTCCATCTTGGATTCCCCTAGGTCTCTACTTTTCAGACATGTACAGGTTTGGTAGGTTTCCCTAGGTGCCGGCTGAGCTAGAGGCCAAAATCTACAGGTAGGCACTTTGCAAAAAACACCTCTGTTTTCTTTCAAAAATTTGGATGTGTCCACGTTGCGCTTTGGGGAGTTTCCTGTCGCGGGCGCTATGCCTACCCACACAAGTGAGGTATCATTTTTATCGGGAGACTTGGGGGAACGCTAGTTGGAAGGAAATTTGTGGCTCCTCTCAGATTACAGAACTTTCTGCCACAGAAATGTGAGGAACTTGTGTTTTTTTAGCCATATTTTGAGGTTTGCAAAGGATTCTGGGTAACAGAACCTGGTCCGAGCCACACAAGTCACCCCATCTTGGATTCCCCTAGGTCTCTAGTTTTCAGAAATGCACAGGTATTGTAGGTTTCCCTAGGTGCCGGCTGAGCTAGAGGCCAAAATTTACAGGTAGGCACTTTGCTAAAAACAGCTCTGTTTTCTGTGATGTGTCCACGTTATGTTCTGGGGCATATCCTGTAGCGGGCGCTAGGCCTACCCACACAAGTGAGGTATCATTTTTATCGGGAGACTTGGGGGAGCGCTGGGTGGAAGATAATTTGTGGCTCCTCTCAGAATCCAGAACTTTCTGCACAGAAATGTGAGGAACATGTGTTTTTTTTTATCCAAATTTTGAGGTTTGCAAAGGATTCTGGGTAACAGAACCTGGTCCGAGCCACACAAGTCACCCCATCTTGGTTTCCCCTAGGTCTCTAGTTTTCAGAAATGCACAGGTTTGGTAGGTTTCCCTAGGTGCCGGCTGAGCTAGAGGCCCAAATCTACAGGTAGGCACTTTGCAAAAAACACCTCTGTTTTCTTTCAAAAATTTGGATGTGTCCACGTTACGCTTTCGGCCGTTTTCTGTTGCGGGCGCTAGGCCTACCCACACAAGTGAGGTATCATTTTTATCGGGAGACTTGGGGGAACGCTGGGTGGAAGGAAATTTGTGGCTCCTCTCAGATTCCAGAACTTTCTGCCACAGAAATGTGAGGAACATGTGTTTTTTTAGCCAAATTTTGAGGTTTGCAAAGGATTCTGGGTAACAGAACCTGGTCCGAGCCACACAAGTCACTCCATCTTGGATTCCCCTAGGTCTCTAGTTTTCAGACATGTACAGGTTTGGTAGGTTTCCCTAGGTGCCGGCTGAGCTAGAGGCCAAAATCTACAGGTAGGCACTTTGCACAAAACACCTCTGTTTTCTTTCAACAATTTGGATGTGTCCACGTTGCGCTTTGGGGCGTTTCCTGTCGCGGGCGCTAGGCCTACACACACAAGTGAGGTATCATTTTTATTGGGAGACTTGGGGGAACGCTGGGTGGAAGGAAATTTGTGGCTCCTCTCAGAATCCAGAACTTTCTGCCACAGAAATGTGAGGAACATGTGTTTTTTTAGCCAAATTTTAAGGTTTGCAAAGGATTCTGGGTAACAGAACCTGGTCCGAGCCACACATGTCACCCCATCTTGGATTCCCCTAGGTCTCTAGTTTTCAGAAATGCACAGGTTTGGTAGGTTTCCCTAAGTGCCGGCTGAGCTAGAGGCCAAAATCTACAGGTAGGCACATTGCAAAAAACCCCTCTGTTTTCTTTCAAAAATTTGGAGTTGTCCACGTTGCGCTTTGGGGCGTTTCCTGTCGCGGGCGCTAGGCCTACCCACACAAGTGAGGTATCATTTTTATCGGGAGACTTGGGGGAACGCTGGGTGGAAGGAAATTTGTGGCTCCTCTCAGATTCCAGAACTTTCTGCAACAGAAATGTGAGGAACATGTGTTTTTTTAGCCAAATTTTGAGGTTTGCAAAGGATTCTGGGTAACAGAACCTGGCCTGAGCCACACAAGTCACCCCATCCTGGATTCCCCTAGGTCTCTAGTTTTCAGAAATGCACAGGTTTGGTAGGTTTCCCTAGGTGTCGGCTGAGCTAGAGGCCCAAATCTACAGGTAGGCACTTTGCAAAAAACACCTCTGTTTTCTTTCAAAAATTTGGATGTGTCCACGTTGCGCTTTGGGGCGTTTTCTGTTGCAGGCGCTAGGCCTACCCACACAAGTGTGGTATCATTTTTATCGGGAGACTTGGGGGAACGCTGGGTGGAAGGAAATTTGTGGCTCCTCTCAGATTCCAGAACTTTCTGCCACAGAAATGTGAGGAACATGTGTTTTTTTAGCCAAATTGTGAGGTTTGCAAAGGATTCTGGGTAACAGAACCTGGTCCGAGCCACACAAGTCACTCCATCTTGGATTCCCCTAGGTCTCTAGTTTTCAGACATGTACAGGTTTGGTAGGTTTCCCTAGGTGCCGGCTGAGCTAGAGGCCAAAATCTACAGGTAGACACTTTGGAAAAAACACCTCTGTTTTCTTTCAAAAATGTGGATGTGTCCACGTTGCGCTTTGGAGCGTTTTCTGTTGCGGGCGCTAGGCCTACCCACAGAAGTGAGGTATCATTTTTATCGGGAGACTTGGGGGAACGCTGGGTGGAAGGAAATTTGTGGCTCCTCTCAGATTCCAGAACTTTCTGCCACAGAAATGTGAGGATCATGTGTTTTTTTAGCCAAATTTTGAGGTTTGCAAAGGATTCTGGGTAACAGAACCTGGCCTGAGCCACACAAGTTACCCCATCCTGGATTTCCCTAGGTCTCTAGTTTTCAGAAATGCACAGGTTTGGTAGGTTTCCCTAGGTGTCGGCTGAGCTAGAGGCCCAAATCTACAGGTAGGCACTTTGCAAAAAACACCTCTGTTTTCTTTCAAAAATTTGGATGTGTCCACGTTGCGCTTTGGGGCGTTTTCTGTTGCGGGCGCTAGGCCTACCCACACAAGTGTGGTATCATTTTTATCGGGAGACTTGGGGGAACGCTGGGTGGAAGGAAATTTGTGGCTCCTCTCAGATTCCAGAACTTTCTGCCACAGAAATGTGAGGAACATGTGTTTTTTTAGCCAAATTGTGAGGTTTGCAAAGGATTCTGGGTAACAGAACCTGGTCCGAGCCACACAAGTCACTCCATCTTGGATTCCCCTAGGTCTCTAGTTTTCAGACATGTACAGGTTTGGTAGGTTTCCCTAGGTGCCGGCTGAGCTAGAGGCCAAAATCTACAGGTAGACACTTTGGAAAAAACACCTCTGTTTTCTTTCAAAAATTTGGATGTGTCCACGTTGCGCTTTGGAGCGTTTTCTGTCGCGGGCCCTAGGCCTACCCACACAAGTGAGGTATCATTTTTATCGGGAGACTTGGGGGAACGCTGGGTGGAAGGAAATTTGTGGCTCCTCTCAGATTCCAGAACTTTCTGCCACAGAAATGTGAGGAACATGTGTTTTTTTAGCCAAATTTTGAGGTTTGCAAAGGATTCTGGGTAACAGAACCTGGCCTGAGCCACACAAGTCACCCCATCCTGGATTCCCCTAGGTCTCTAGTTTTCAGAAATGCACAGGTTTGGTATGTTTCCCTAGGTGTCGGCTGAGCTAGAGGCCCAAATCTACAGGTAGGCACTTTGCAAAAAACACCTCTGTTTTCTTTAAAAAATTTGGATGTGTCCACGTTGCGCTTTGGGGCGTTTTCTGTTGCGGGCGCTAGGCCTACCCACACAAGTGTGGTATCATTTTTATCGGGAGACTTGGGGGAACGCTGGGTGGAAGGAAATTTGTGGCTCCTCTCAGATTCCAGAACTTTCTGCCACAGAAATGATGAGGAACATGTGTTTTTTTAGCCAAATTGTGAGGTTTGCAAAGGATTCTGGGTAACAGAACCTGGTCCGAGCAACACAAGTCACTCCATCTTGGATTCCCCTAGGTCTCTAGTTTTCAGACATGTACAGGTTTGGTAGGTTTCCCTAGGTGCCGGCTGAGCTAGAGGCCAAAATCTACAGGTAGACACTTTAGAAAAAACACCTCTGTTTTCTTTCAAAAATTTGGATGTGTCCACGTTGCGCTTTGGAGCGTTTTCTGTCGCGGGCCCTAGGCCTACCCACACAAGTGAGGTATCATTTTTATCGGGAGACTTGGGGGAACGCTTGGTGGAAGGAAATTTGTGGCTCCTCTCAGATTCCAGAACTTTCTGCCACAGAAATTTGAGGAACATGTGTTTTTTTAGCCAAATTTTGAGGTTTGCAAAGGATTCTGGGTAACAGAACCTGGCCTGAGCCACACAAGTCACCCCATCCTGGATTCCCCTAGGTCTCTAGTTTTCAGAAATGCACAGGTTTGGTAGGTTTCCCTAGGTGTCGGCTGAGCTAGAGGCCCAAATCTACAGGTAGGCACTTTGCAAAAAACACCTCTGTTTTCTTTCAAAAATTTGGATGTGTCCACGTTGCGCTTTGGGGCGTTTTCTGTTGCGGGCGCTAGGCCTACCCACACAAGTGTGGTATCATTTTTATCGGGAGACTTGGGGGAACGCTGGGTGGAAGGACATTTGTGGCTCCTCTCAGATTCCAGAACTTTCTGCCACAGAAATGTGAGGAACATGTGTTTTTTTAGCCAAATTGTGAGGTTTGCAAAGGATTCTGGGTAACAGAACCTGGTCCGAGCCACACAAGTCACTCCATCTTGGATTCCCCTAGGTCTCTAGTTTTCAGACATGTACAGGTTTGGTAGGTTTCCCTAGGTGCCGGTTGAGCTAGAGGCCAAAATCTACAGGTAGACACTTTGGAAAAAACACCTCTGTTTTCTTTCAAAAATTTGGATGTGTCCACGTATCGCTTTGGAGCGTTTTCTGTCGCGGGCCCTAGGCCTACCCACACAAGTGAGGTATCATTTTTATCGGGAGACTTGGGGGAACGCTGGGTGGAAGGAAATTTGTGGCTCCTCTCAGATTCCAGAACTTTCTGCCACAGAAATGTGAGGAACATGTGTTTTTTTAGCCAAATTTTGAGGTTTGCAAAGGATTCTGGGTAACAGAACCTGGTCCGAGCCATACAAGTCACTCCATCTTGGATTCCCCTAGGTCTCTAGTTTTCAGAAATGCACAGGTTTGGTAGGTTTCCCTAAGTGCCGGCTGAGCTAGAGGCCAAAATCTACAGGTAGGCACTTTGCAAAAAAACCCTCTGTTTTCTTTAAAAAATTTGGACGTGTCCACGTTGCGCTTTGGGGCGTTTCCTGTCGCGGGCGCTAGGCCTACCCACACAAGTGAGGTATCATTTTTATCGGGAGACTTGGGGGAACGCTGGGTGGAAGGAAATTTGTGGCTCCTCTCTTATTCCAGAACTTTCTGCCACAGAACTGTGAGGAACATGTGTTTTTTTAGCCAAATTTTGAGGTTTGCAAAGGATTCTGGGTAACAGAACCTGGCCTGAGCCACATAAGTCACCCCATCCTGGATTCCCCTAGGTCTCTAGTTTTCAGAAATGCACAGGTTTGGTAGGTTTACCTAGGTGTCGGCTGAGCTAGAGGCCCAAATCTACAGGTAGGCACTTTGCAAAAAACACCTCTGTTTTCTTTCAAAAATTTGGATGTGTCCACATTGCGCTTTGGGGCGTTTTCTGTTGCGGGCGCTAGGCCTACCCACACAAGTGTGGTATCATTTTTATCGGGAGACTTGGGGGAACGCTGGGTGGAAGGAAATTTGTGGCTCCTCTCAGATTCCAGAACTTTCTGCCACAGAAATGTGAGGAACATGTGTTTTTTTAGCCAAATTGTGAGGTTTGCAAAGGATTCTGGGTAACAGAACCTGGTCCGAGCCACACAAGTCACCCCATCTTGGATTCCCCTAGGTCTCTAGTTTTCAGAAATGCACAGGTATTGTAGGTTTCCCTAGGTGCCGGCTGAGCTAGAGGCCAAAATCTACAGGTAGGCACTTTGCTAAAAACAGCTCTGTTTTCTGTGATGTGTCCACGTTGTGTTCTGGGGCATATCCTGTAGCGGGCGCTAAGCCTACCCACACAAGTGAGGTATCATTTTTATCGGGAGACTTGGGGGAGCGCTGGGTGGAAGGAAATTTGTGGCTCCTCTCAGATTCCAGAACTTTCTGCCACAGAAATGTGAGGAACATGTGTTTTTTTAGCCAAATTGTGAGGTTTGCAAAGGATTCTGGGTAACAGAACCTGGTCCGAGCCACACAAGTCACTCCATCTTGGATTCCCCTAGGTCTCTAGTTTTCAGACATGTACAGGTTTGGTAGGTTTCCCTAGGTGCCGGCTGAGCTAGAGGCCAAAATCTACAGGTAGGCACTTTGCAAAAAACACCTCTGTTTTCTTTCAAAAATTTGGATGTGTCCACGTTGCGCTTTGGGGAGTTTCCTGTCGCGGGCGCTATGCCTACCCACACAAGTGAGGTATCATTTTTATCGGGAGACTTGGGGGAACGCTGGGTGGAAGGAAATTTGTGGCTCCTCTCAGATTACAGAACTTTCTGCCACAGAAATGTGAGGAACTTGTGTTTTTTTAGCCATATTTTGAGGTTTGCAAAGGATTCTGGGTAACAGAACCTGGTCCGAGCCACAAGTCACCCCATCTTGGATTCCCCTAGGTCTCTAGTTTTCAGAAATGCACAGGTATTGTAGGTTTCCCTAGGTGCCGGCTGAGCTAGAGGCCAAAATTTACAGGTAGGCACTTTGCTAAAAACAGCTCTGTTTTCTGTGATGTGTCCACGTTGTGTTCTGGGGCATATCCTGTAGCGGGCGCTAGGCCTACCCACACAAGTGAGGTATCATTTTTATCGGGAGACTTGGGGGAGCGCTGGGTGGAAGATAATTTGTGGCTCCTCTCAGAATCCAGAACTTTCTGCACAGAAATGTGAGGAACATGTGTTTTTTTTTATCCAAATTTTGAGGTTTGCAAAGGATTCTGGGTAACAGAACCTGGTCCGAGCCACACAAGTCACCCCATCTTGGTTTCCCCTAGGTCTCTAGTTTTCAGAAATGTACAGGTTTGGTAGGTTTCCCTAGGTGCCGGCTGAGCTAGAGGCCCAAATCTACAGGTAGGCACTTTGCAAAAAACACCTCTGTTTTCTTTCAAAAATTTGGATGTGTCCACGTTACGCTTTCGGACGTTTTCTGTTGCGGGCGCTAGGCCTACCCACACAAGTGAGGTATCATTTTTATCAGGAGACTTGGGGGAACGCTGGGTGGAAGGAAATTTGTGGCTCCTCTCAGATTCCAGAACTTTCTGCCACAGAAATGTGAGGAACATGTGTTTTTTTAGCCAAATTTTGAGGTTTGCAAAGGATTCTGGGTAACAGAACCTGGTCCGAGCCACACAAGTCACTCCATCTTGGATTCCCCTAGGTCTCTAGTTTTCAGACATGTACAGGTTTGGTAGGTTTCCCTAGGTGCCGGCTGAGCTAGAGGCCAAAATCTACAGGTAGGCACTTTGCACAAAACACCTCTGTTTTCTTTCAACAATTTGGATGAGTCCACGTTGCGCTTTGGGGCGTTTCCTGTCGCGGGCGCTAGGCCTACACACACAAGTGAGGTATCATTTTTATTGGGAGACTTGGGGGAACGCTGGGTGGAAGGAAATTTGTGGCTCCTCTCAGAATCCAGAACTTTCTGCCACAGAAATGTGAGGAACATGTGTTTTTTTAGCCAAATTTTGAGGTTTGCAAAGGATTCTGGGTAACAGAACCTGGTCCGAGCCACACATGTCACCCCATCTTGGATTCCCCTAGGTCTCTAGTTTTCAGAAATGCACAGGTTTGGTAGGTTTCCCTAAGTGCCTGCTGAGCTAGAGGCCAAAATCTACAGGTAGGCACTTTGCAAAAAACCCCTCTGTTTTCTTTCAAAAATTTGGAGTTGTCCACGTTGCGCTTTGGGGCGTTTCCTGTCGCGGGCGCTAGGCCTACCCACACAAGTGAGGTATCATTTTTATCGGGAGACTTGGGGGAACGCTGGGTGGAAGGAAATTTGTGGCTCCTCTCTTATTCCAGAACTTTCTGCCATAGAAATGTGAAGAACATGTGTTTTTTTAGCCAAATGTTGAGGTTTGCAAAGGATTCTGGGTAACAGAACCTGGTCCGATCCACACAAGTCACCCCATCTTGGATTCCGCTAGGTCTCTAGTATTCAGAAATGCACAGGTTTGGTAGGTTTCCCTAGGTGCCGGCTGAGCTAGAGGCCAAAATCTACAGGTAGACACTTTGCAAAAAACACCTCTGTTTTCTTTCAAAAATTTGGATGTGTCCACGTTACGCTTTGGAGCGTTTTCTTTCGCGGGCGCTAGGCCTACCCACACAAGTGAGGTATCATTTTTATCGGGAGACTTGGGGGAACGCTGGGTGGAAGGAAATTTGTGGCTCCTCTCAGATTCCAGAACTTTCTGCCACAGAAATGTGAGGAACATGTGTTTTTTTTAGCCAAATTTTGAGGTTTGCAAAGGATTCTGGGTAACAGAACCTGGCCTGAGCCACACAAGTCACCCCATCCTGGATTCCCCTAGGTCTCTAGTTTTCAGAAATGCACAGGTTTGGTAGGTTTCCCTAGGTGTCGGCTGAGCTAGAGGCCCAAATCTACAGGTAGGCACTTTGCAAAAAACACCTCTGTTTTCTTTCAAAAATTTGGATGTGTCCACGTTGCGCTTTGGGGCGTTTTCTGTTGCAGGCGCTAGGCCTACCCACACAAGTGTGGTATCATTTTTATCGGGAGACTTGGGGGAACGCTGGGTGGAAGGAAATTTGTGGCTCCTCTCAGATTCCAGAACTTTCTGCCACAGAAATGTGAGGAACATGTGTTTTTTTAGCCAAATTGTGAGGTTTGCAAACGATTCTGGGTAACAGAACCTGGTCCGAGCCACACAAGTCACTCCATCTTGGATTCCCCTAGGTCTCTAGTTTTCAGACATGTACAGGTTTGGTAGGTTTCCCTAGGTGCCGGCTGAGCTAGAGGCCAAAATCTACAGGTAGACACTTTGGAAAAAACACCTCTGTTTTCTTTCAAAAATGTGGATGTGTCCACGTTGCGCTTTGGAGCGTTTTCTGTTGCGGGCGCTAGGCCTACCCACAGAAGTGAGGTATCATTTTTATCGGGAGACTTGGGGGAACGCTGGGTGGAAGGAAATTTGTGGCTCCTCTCAGATTCCAGAACTTTCTGCCACAGAAATGTGAGGAACATGTGTTTTTTT
The DNA here is from genome assembly GCF_031143425.1 of Pleurodeles waltl. Taxonomy (NCBI): domain Eukaryota; kingdom Metazoa; phylum Chordata; class Amphibia; order Caudata; family Salamandridae; genus Pleurodeles; species Pleurodeles waltl. The sequence goes on from NC_090446.1 coordinate 1,231,207,026, forward strand.
AGCCAAATTTTGAGGTTTGCAAAGGATTCTCGGTAACAGAACCTGGCCTGAGCCACACAAGTCACCCCATCCTGGATTTCCCTAGGTCTCTAGTTTTCAGAAATGCACAGGTTTGGTAGGTTTCCCTAGGTGTCGGCTGAGCTAGAGGCCCAAATCTACAGGTAGGCACTTTGCAAAAAACACCTCTGTTTTCTTTCAAAAATTTGGATGTGTCCACGTTGCGCTTTGGGGCGTTTTCTGTTGCGGGCGCTAGGCCTACCCACACAAGTGTGGTATCATTTTTATCGGGAGACTTGGGGGAACGCTGGGTGGAAGGAAATTTGTGGCTCCTCTCAGATTCCAGAACTTTCTGCCACAGAAATGTGAGGAACATGTGTTTTTTTAGCCAAATTGTGAGGTTTGCAAAGGATTCTGGGTAACAGAACCTGGTCCGAGCCACACAAGTCACTCCATCTTGGATTCCCCTAGGTCTCTAGTTTTCAGACATGTACAGGTTTGGTAGGTTTCCCTAGGTGCCGGCTGAGCTAGAGGCCAAAATCTACAGGTAGACACTTTGGAAAAAACACCTCTGTTTTCTTTCAAAAATTTGGATGTGTCCACGTTGCGCTTTGGAGCGTTTTCTGTCGCGGGCCCTAGGCCTACCCACACAAGTGAGGTATCATTTTTATCGGGAGACTTGGGGGAACGCTGGGTGGAAGGAAATTTGTGGCTCCTCTCAGATTCCAGAACTTTCTGCCACAGAAATGTGAGGAACATGTGTTTTTTTAGCCAAATTTTGAGGTTTGCAAAGGATTCTGGGTAACAGAACCTGGCCTGAGCCACACAAGTCACCCCATCCTGGATTCCCCTAGGTCTCTAGTTTTCAGAAATGCACAGGTTTGGTATGTTTCCCTAGGTGTCGGCTGAGCTAGAGGCCCAAATCTACAGGTAGGCACTTTGCAAAAAACACCTCTGTTTTCTTTCAAAAATTTGGATGTGTCCACGTTGCGCTTTGGGGCGTTTTCTGTTGCGGGCGCTAGGCCTACCCACACAAGTGTGGTATCATTTTTATCGGGAGACTTGGGGGAACGCTGGGTGGAAGGAAATTTGTGGCTCCTCTCAGATTCCAGAACTTTCTGCCACAGAAATGATGAGGAACATGTGTTTTTTTAGCCAAATTGTGAGGTTTGCAAAGGATTCTGGGTAACAGAACCTGGTCCGAGCCATACAAGTCACTCCATCTTAGATTCCCCTAGGTCTCTAGTTTTCAGAAATGCACAGGTTTGGTAGGTTTCCCTAAGTGCCGGCTGAGCTAGAGGCCAAAATCTACAGGTAGGCACTTTGCAAAAAACCCCTCTGTTTTCTTTAAAAAATTTGGACGTGTCCACGTTGCGCTTTGGGGCGTTTCCTGTCGCGGGCGCTAGGCCTACCCACACAAGTGAGGTATCATTTTTATCGGGAGACTTGGGGGAACGCTGGGTGGAAGGAAATTTGTGGCTCCTCTCAGATTACAGAACTTTCTGCCACAGAAATGTGAGGAACTTGTGTTTTTTTAGCCATATTTTGAGGTTTGCAAAGGATTCTGGGTAACAGAACCTGGTCCGAGCCACACAAGTCACCCCATATTGGATTCCCCTAGGTCTCTAGTTTTCAGAAATGCACAGGTATTGTAGGTTTCCCTAGGTGCCGGATGAGCTAGAGGCCAAAATCTACAGGTAGGCACTTTGCTAAAAACAGCTCTGTTTTCTGTGATGTGTCCACGTTGTGTTCTGGGGCATATCCTGTAGCGGGCGCTAAGCCTACCCACACAAGTGAGGTATCATTTTTATCGGGAGACTTGGGGGAGCGCTGGGTGGAAGGAAATTTGTGGCTCCTCTCAGATTCCAGAACTTTCTGCCACAGAAATGTGAGGAACATGTGTTTTTTAGCCAAATTGTGAGGTTTGCAAAGGATTCTGGGTAACAGAACCTGGTCCGAGCCACACAAGTCACTCCATCTTGGATTCCCCTAGGTCTCTAGCTTTCAGACATGTACAGGTTTGGTAGGTTTCCCTAGGTGCCGGCTGAGCTAGAGGCCAAAATCTACAGGTAGGCACTTTGCAAAAAACACCTCTGTTTTCTTTCAAAAATGTGGATGTGTCCACGTTGCGCTTTGGGGAGTTTCCTGTCGCGGGCGCTATGCCTACCCACACAAGTGAGGTATCATTTTTATCGGGAGACTTGGGGGAACGCTGGGTGGAAGGAAATTTGTGGCTCCTCTCAGATTACAGAACTTTCTGCCACAGAAATGTGAGGAACTTGTGTTTTTTTAGCCATATTTTGAGGTTTGCAAAGGATTCTGGGTAACAGAACCTGGTCCGAGCCACACAAGTCACCCCATCTTGGATTCCCCTAGGTCTCTAGTTTTCAGAAATGCACAGGTATTGTAGGTTTCCCTAGGTGCCGGCTGAGCTAGAGGCCAAAATCTACAGGTAGGCACTTTGCTAAAAACAGCTCTGTTTTCTGTGATGTGTCCACGTTGTGTTCTGGGGCATATCCTGTAGCGGGCGCTAGGCCTACCCACACAAGTGAGGTATCATTTTTATCGGGAGACTTGGGGGAGCGCTGGGTGGAAGATAATTTGTGGCTCCTCTCAGAATCCAGAACTTTCTGCACAGAAATGTGAGGAACATGTGTTTTTTTTAATCCAAATTTTGAGGTTTGCAAAGGATTCTGGGTAACAGAACCTGGTCCGAGCCACACAAGTCACCCCATCTTGGTTTCCCCTAGGTCTCTAGTTTTTAGAAATGCACAGGTTTGGTAGGTTTCCCTAGGTGCCGGCTGAGCTAGAGGCCCAAATCTACAGGTAGGCACTTTGCAAAAAACACCTCTGTTTTCTTTCAAAAATGTGGATGTGTCCACGTTGCGCTTTGGAGCGTTTTCTGTTGCGGGCGCTAGGCCTACCCACACAAGTGAGGTATCATTTTTATCGGGAGACTTGGGGGAACGCTGGGTGGAAGGAAATTTGTGGCTCCTCTCAGATTCCAGAACTTTCTGCCACAGAAATGTGAGGAACATGTGTTTTTTTAGCCAAATTTTGAGGTTTGCAAAGGATTCTGGGTAACAGAACCTGGCCTGAGCCACACAAGTCACCCCATCCTGGATTCCCCTAGGTCTCTAGTTTTCAGAAATGCACAGGTTTGGTAGGTTTCCCTAGGTGTCGGCTGAGCTAGAGGCCCAAATCTACAGGTAGGCACTTTGCAAAAAACACCTCTGTTTTCTTTCAAAAATTTGGATGTGTCCACGTTGCGCTTTGGGGCGTTTTCTGTTGCGGGCGCTAGGCCTACCCACACAAGTGTGGTATCATTTTTATCGGGAGACTTGGGGGAACGCTGGGTGGAAGGAAATTTGTGGCTCCTCTCAGATTCCAGAACTTTCTGCCACAGAAATGTGAGGAACATGTGTTTTTTTAGCCAAATTGTGAGGTTTGCAAAGGATTCTGGGTAACAGAACCTGGTCCGAGCCACACAAGTCACTCCATCTTGGATTCCCCTAGGTCTCTAGTTTTCAGACATGTACAGCTTTGGTAGGTTTCCCTAGGTGCCGGCTGAGCTAGAGGCCAAAATCTACAGGTAGACACTTTGGAAAAAACACCTCTGTTTTCTTTCAAAAATGTGGATGTGTCCACGTTGCGCTTTGGAGCGTTTTCTGTTGCGGGCGCTAGGCCTACCCACACAAGTGAGGTATCATTTTTATCGGGAGACTTGGGGGAACGCTGGGTGGAAGGAAATTTGTGGCTCCTCTCAGATTCCAGAACTTTATGCCACAGAAATGTGAGGAACATGTGTTTTTTTAGCCAAATTTTGAGGTTTGCAAAGGATTCTGGGTAACAGAACCTGGCCTGAGCCACACAAGTCACCCCATCCTGGATTCCCCTAGGTCTCTAGTTTTCAGAAATGCACAGGTTTGGTAGGTTTCCCTAGGTGTCGGCTGAGCTAGAGGCCCAAATCTACAGGTAGGCACTTTGCAAAAAACACCTCTGTTTTCTTTCAAAAATTTGGATGTGTCCACGTTGCGCTTTGGGGCGTTTTCTGTTGCGGGCGCTAGGCCTACCCACACAAGTGTGGTATCATTTTTATCGGGAGACTTGGGGAACGCTGGGTGGAAGGAAATTTGTGGCTCCTCTCAGATTCCAGAACTTTCTGCCACAGAAATGATGAGGAACATGTGTTTTTTTAGCCAAATTGTGAGGTTTGCAAAGTATTCTGGGTAACAGAACCTGGTCCGAGCCACACAAGTCACTCCATCTTGGATTCCCCTAGGTCTCTAGTTTTCAGACATGTACAGGTTTGGTAGGTTTCCCTAGGTGCCGGCTGAGCTAGAGGCCAAAATCTACAGGTAGACACTTTGGAAAAAACACCTCTGTTTTCTTTCAAAAATTTGGATGTGTCCACGTTGCGCTTTGGAGCGTTTTCTGTCGCGGGCCCTAGGCCTACCCACACAAGTGAGGTATCATTTTTATCGGGAGACTTGGGGGAACGCTGGGTGGAAGGAAATTTGTGGCTCCTCTCAGATTCCAGAACTTTCTGCCACAGAAATGTGAGGAACATGTGTTTTTTTAGCCAAATTTTGAGGTTTGCAAAGGATTCTGGGTAACAGAACCTGGTCCGAGCCACACAAGTCACTCCATCTTGGATTCCCCTAGGTCTCTAGTTTTCAGAAATGCACAGGTTTGGTAGGTTTCCCTAAGTGCCGGCTGAGCTAGAGGCCAAAATCTACAGGTAGGCACTTTGCAAAAAACCCCTCTGTTTTCTTTAAAAAATTTGGACGTGTCCACGTTGCGCTTTGGGGCGTTTCCTGTCGCGGGCGCTAGGCCTACCCACACAAGTGAGGTATCATTTTTATCGGGAGACTTGGGGGAACGCTGGGTGGAAGGAAATTTGTGGCTCCTCTCTTATTCCAGAACTTTCTGCCACAGAACTGTGAGGAACATGTGCTTTTTTAGCCAAATTTTGAGGTTTGCAAAGGATTCTGGGTAACAGAACCTGGCCTGAGCCACACAAGTCACCCCATCCTGGATTCCCCTAGGTCTCTAGTTTTCAGAAATGCACAGGTTTGGTAGGTTTACCTAGGTGTCGGCTGAGCTAGAGGCCCAAATCTACAGGTAGGCACTTTGCAAAAAACACCTCTGTTTTCTTTCAAAAATTTGGATGTGTCCACGTTGCGCTTTGGGGCGTTTTCTGTTGCGGGCGCTAGGCCTACCCACACAAGTGTGGTATCATTTTTATCGGGAGACTTGGGGGAGCGCTGGGTGGAAGGAAATTTGTGGCTCCTCTCAGATTCCAGAACTTTCTGCCACAGAAATGTGAGGAACATGTGTTTTTTTAGCCAAATTGTGAGGTTTGCAAAGGATTCTGGGTAACAGAACCTGGTCCGAGCCACACAAGTCACTCCATCTTGGATTCCCCTAGGTCTCTAGTTTTCAGACATGTACAGGTTTGGTAGGTTTCCCTAGGTGCCGGCTGAGCTAGAGGCCAAAATCTACAGGTAGGCACTTTGCAAAAAACACCTCTGTTTTCTTTCAAAAATTTGGATGTGTCCACGTTGCGCTTTGGGGAGTTTCCTGTCGCGGGCGCTATGCCTACCCACACAAGTGAGGTATCATTTTTATCGGGAGACTTGGGGGAACGCTGGGTGGAAGGAAATTTGTGGCTCCTCTCAGATTACAGAACTTTCTGCCACAGAAATATGAGGAACTTGTGTTTTTTTAGCCATATTTTGAGGTTTGCAAAGGATTCTGGGTAACAGAACCTGGTCCGAGCCACACAAGTCACCCCATCTTGGATTCCCCTAGGTCTCTAGTTTTCAGAAATGCACAGGTATTGTAGGTTTCCCTAGGTGCCGGCTGAGCTAGAGGCCAAAATCTACAGGTAGGCACTTTGCTAAAAACAGCTCTGTTTTCTGTGATGTGTCCACGTTGTGTTCTGGGGCATATCCTGTAGCGGGCGCTAGGCCTACCCACACAAGTGAGGTATCATTTTTATCGGGAGACTTGGGGGAGTGCTGGGTGGAAGATAATTTGTGGCTCCTCTCAGAATCCAGAACTTTCTGCACAGAAATGTGAGGAACATGTGTTTTTTTAATCCAAATTTTGAGGTTTGCAAAGGATTCTGGGTAACAGAACCTGGTCCGAGCCACACAAGTCACCCCATCTTGGTTTCCCCTAGGTCTCTAGTTTTCAGAAATGCACAGGTTTGGTAGGTTTCCCTAGGTGCCGGCTGAGCTAGAGGCCCAAATCTACAGGTAGGCACTTTGCAAAAAACACCTCTGTTTTCTTTCAAAAATTTGGATGTGTCCACGTTACGCTTTCGGCCGTTTTCTGTTGCGGGCGCTAGGCCTACCCACACAAGTGAGGTATCATTTTTATCGGGAGACTTGGGGGAACGCTGGGTGGAAGGAAATTTGTGGCTCCTCTCAGATTCCAGAACTTTCTGCCACAGAAATGTGAGGAACATGTGTTTTTTTAGCCAAATTTTGAGGTTTGCAAAGGATTCTGGGTAACAGAACCTGGTCCGAGCCACACAAGTCACTCCATCTTGGATTCCCCTAGGTCTCTAGTTTTCAGACATGTACAGGTTTGGTAGGTTTCCCTAGGTGCCGGCTGAGCTAGAGGCCAAAATCTACAGGTAGGCACTTTGCAAAAAACACCTCTGTTTTCTTTCAAAAATTTGGATGTGTCCACGTTGCGCTTTGGGGCGTTTCCTGTCGCGGGCGCTAGGCCTACACACACAAGTGAGGTATAATTTTTATTGGGAGACTTGGGGGAACGCTGGGTGGAAGGAAATTTGTGGCTCCTCTCAGAATCCAGAACTTTCTGCCACAGAAATGTGAGGAACATGTGTTTTTTTAGCCATATTTTGAGGTTTGCAAAGGATTCTGGGTAACAGAACCTGGTCCGAGCCACACATGTCACCCCATCTTGGATTCCCCTAGGTCTCTAGTTTTCAGAAATGCACAGGTTTGGTAGGTTTCCCTAAGTGCCGGCTGAGCTAGAGGCCAAAATCTACAGGTAGGCACTTTGCAAAAAACCCCTCTATTTTCTTTTAAAAATTTGGAGTTGTCCACGTTGCGCTTTGGGGCGTTTCCTGTCGCGGGCGCTAGGCCTACCCACACAAGTGAGGTATCATTTTTATCGGGAGACTTGGGGGAACGCTGGGTGGAAGGAAATTTGTGGCTCCTCTCTTATTCCAGAACTTTCTGCCATAGAAATGTGAGGAACATGTGTTTTTTTAGCCAAATGTTGAGGTTTGCAAAGGATTCTGGGTAACAGAACCTGGTCCGATCCACACAAGTCACCCCATCTTGGATTCCCCTAGGTCTCTAGTATTCAGAAATGCACAGGTTTGGTAGGTTTCCCTAGGTGCCGGCTGAGCTAGAGGCCAAAATCTACAGGTAGACACTTTGCAAAAAACACCTCTGTTTTCTTTCAAAAATTTGGATGTGTCCACGTTGCGCTTTGGAGCGTTTTCTTTCGCGGGCGCAAGGCCTACCCACACAAGTGAGGTATCATTTTTATCGGGAGACTTGGGGGAACGCTGGGTGGAATGAAATTTGTGGCTCCTCTCAGATTCCAGAACTTTCTGCCACAGAAATGTGAGGAACATGTGTTTTTTTAGCCAAATTTTGAGGTTTGCAAAGGATTCTGGGTAACAGAACCTGGCCTGAGCCACACAAGTCACCCCATCCTGGATTCCCCTAGGTCTCTAGTTTTCAGAAATGCACAGGTTTGGTAGGTTTCCCTAGGTGTCGGCTGAGCTAGAGGCCCAAATCTACAGGTAGGCACTTTGCAAAAAACACCTCTGTTTTCTTTCAAAAATTTGGATGTGTCCACGTTGCGCTTTGGGGCGTTTTCTGTTGCGGGCGCTAGGCCTACCCACACAAGTGTGGTATCATTTTTATCGGGAGACTTGGGGGAACGCTGGGTGGAAGGAAATTTGTGGCTCCTCTCAGATTCCAGAACTTTCTGCCACAGAAATGTGAGGAACATGTGTTTTTTTAGCCAAATTGTGAGGTTTGCAAAGGATTCTGGGTAACAGAACCTGGTCCGAGCCACACAAGTCACTCCATCTTGGATTACCCTAGGTCTCTAGTTTTCAGACATGTACAGGTTTGGTAGGTTTCCCTAGGTGCCGGCTGAGCTAGAGGCCAAAATCTACAGGTAGACACTTTGGAAAAAACACCTCTGTTTTCTTTCAAAAATGTGGATGTGTCCACGTTGCGCTTTGGAGCGTTTTCTGTTGCGGGCGCTAGGCCTACCCACACAAGTGAGGTATCATTTTTATCGGGAGACTTGGGGGAACGCTGGGTGGAAGGAAATTTGTGGCTCCTCTCAGATTCCAGAACTTTCTGCCACAGAAATGTGAGGAACATGTGTTTTTTTAGCCAAATTTTGAGGTTTGCAAAGGATTCTGGGTAACAGAACCTGGCCTGAGCCACACAAGTCACCCCATCCTGGATTCCCCTAGGTCTCTAGTTTTCAGAAATGCACAGGTTTGGTAGGTTTCCCTAGGTGTCGGCTGAGCTAGAGGCCCAAATCTACAGGTAGGCACTTTGCAAAAAACACCTCTGTTTTCTTTCAAAAATTTGGATGTGTCCACGTTGCGCTTTGGGGCGTTTTCTGTTGCGGGCGCTAGGCCTACCCACACAAGTGTGGTATCATTTTTATCGGGAGACTTGGGGGAACGCTGGGTGGAAGGAAATTTGTGGCTCCTCTCAGATTCCAGAACTTTCTGCCACAGAAATGTGAGGAACATTTGTTTTTTTAGCCAAATTGTGAGGTTTGCAAAGGATTCTGGGTAACAGAACCTGGTCCGAGCCACACAAGTCACTCCATCTTGGATTCCCCTAGGTCTCTAGTTTTCAGACATGTACAGGTTTGGTAGGTTTCCCTAGGTGCCGGCTGAGCTAGAGGCCAAAATCTACAGGTAGACACTTTGGAAAAAACACCTCTGTTTTCTTTCAAAAATTTGGATGTGTCCACGTTGCGCTTTGGAGCGTTTTCTGTCGCGGGCCCTAGGCCTACCCACACAAGTGAGGTATCATTTTTATCGGGAGACTTGGGGGAACGCTGGGTGGAAGGAAATTTGTGGCTCCTCTCAGATTCCAGAACTTTCTGCCACAGAAATGTGAGGAACATGTGTTTTTTTAGCCAAATTTTGAGGTTTGCAAAGGATTCTGGGTGACAGAACCTGGTCCGAGCCACACAAGTCACTCCATCTTGGATTCCCCTAGGTCTCTAGTTTTCAGAAATGCACAGGTTTGGTAGGTTTCCCTAAGTGCCGGCTGAGCTAGAGGCCAAAATCTACAGGTAGGCACTTTGCAAAAAACCCCTCTGTTTTCTTTCAAAAATTTGGACGTGTCCACGTTGCGCTTTGGGGCGTCTCCTGTCGCGGGCGCTAGGCCTACCCACACAAGTGAGGTATCATTTTTATCGGGAGACTTGGGGGAACGCTGGGTGGAAGGAAATTTGTGGCTCCTCTCTTATTCCAGAACTTTCTGCCATAGAAATGTGAGGAACATGTGTTTTTTTAGCCAAATGTTGAGGTTTGCAAAGGATTCTGGGTAACAGAACCTGGTCCGATCCACACAAGTCACCCCATCTTGGATTCCGCTAGGTCTCTAGTATTCAGAAATGCACAGGTTTGGTAGGTTTCCCTAGGTGCCGGCTGAGCTAGAGGCCAAAATCTACAAGTAGACACTTTGCAAAAAACACCTCTGTTTTCTTTCAAAAATTTGGATGTGTCCACGTTGCGCTTTGGAGCGTTTTCTTTCGCGGGCGCTAGGCCTACCCACACAAGTGAGGTATCATTTTTATCGGGAGACTTGGGGGAACGCTGGGTGGAAGGAAATTTGTGGCTCCTCTCAGATTCCAGAACTTTCTGCCACAGAAATGTGAGGAACATGTGTTTTTTTAGCCAAATTTTGAGGTTTGCAAAGGATTCTGGGTAACAGAACCTGGCCTGAGCCACACAAGTCACCCCATCCTGGATTCCCCTAGGTCTCTAGTTTTCAGAAATGCACAGGTTTGGTAGGTTTCCCTAGGTGTCGGCTGAGCTAGAGGCCCAAATCTACAGGTAGGCACTTTGCAAAAAACACCTCTGTTTTCTTTCAAAAATTTGGATGTGTCCACGTTGCGCTTTGGGGCGTTTTCTGTTGCGGGCGCTAGGCCTACCCACACAAGTGTGGTATCATTTTTATCGGGAGACTTGGGGGAACGCTGGGTGGAAGGAAATTTGTGGCTCCTCTCAGATTCCAGAACTTTCTGCCACAGAAATGTGAGGAACATTTGTTTTTTTAGCCAAATTGTGAGGTTTGCAAAGGATTCTGGGTAACAGAACCTGGTCCGAGCCACACAAGTCACTCCATCTTGGATTCCCCTAGGTCTCTAGTTTTCAGACATGTACAGGTTTGGTAGGTTTCCCTAGGTGCCGGCTGAGCTAGAGGCCAAAATCTACAGGTAGACACTTTGGAAAAAACACCTCTGTTTTCTTTCAAAAATTTGGATGTGTCCACGTTGCGCTTTGGAGCGTTTTCTGTCGCGGGCCCTAGGCCTACCCACACAAGTGAGGTATCATTTTTATCGGGAGACTTGGGGGAACGCTGGGTGGAAGGAAATTTGTGGCTCCTCTCAGATTCCAGAACTTTCTGCCACAGAAATGTGAGGAACATGTGTTTTTTTAGCCAAATTTTGAGGTTTGCAAAGGATTCTGGGTGACAGAACCTGGTCCGAGCCACACAAGTCACTCCATCTTGGATTCCCCTAGGTCTCTAGTTTTCAGAAATGCACAGGTTTGGTAGGTTTCCCTAAGTGCCGGCTGAGCTAGAGGCCAAAATCTACAGGTAGGCACTTTGCAAAAAACCCCTCTGTTTTCTTTCAAAAATTTGGACGTGTCCACGTTGCGCTTTGGGGCGTCTCCTGTCGCGGGCGCTAGGCCTACCCACACAAGTGAGGTATCATTTTTATCGGGAGACTTGGGGGAACGCTGGGTGGAAGGAAATTTGTGGCTCCTCTCTTATTCCAGAACTTTCTGCCATAGAAATGTGAGGAACATGTGTTTTTTTAGCCAAATGTTGAGGTTTGCAAAGGATTCTGGGTAACAGAACCTGGTCCGATCCACACAAGTCACCCCATCTTGGATTCCGCTAGGTCTCTAGTATTCAGAAATGCACAGGTTTGGTAGGTTTCCCTAGGTGCCGGCTGAGCTAGAGGCCAAAATCTACAAGTAGACACTTTGCAAAAAACACCTCTGTTTTCTTTCAAAAATTTGGATGTGTCCACGTTGCGCTTTGGAGCGTTTTCTTTCGCGGGCGCTAGGCCTACCCACACAAGTGAGGTATCATTTTTATCGGGAGACTTGGGGGAACGCTGGGTGGAAGGAAATTTGTGGCTCCTCTCAGATTCCAGAACTTTCTGCCACATAAATGTGAGGAACATGTATTTTTTTAGCCAAATTTTGAGGTTTGCAATGGATTCTGGGTAACAGAACCTGGCCTGAGCCACACAAGTCACCCCATCCTGGATTCCCCTAGGTCTCTAGTTTTCAGAAATGCACAGGTTTGGTAGGTTTCCCTAGGTGTCGGATGAGCTAGAGGCCCAAATCTACAGGTAGGCACTTTGCAAAAAACACCTCTGTTTTCTTTCAAAAATTTGGATGTGTCCACGTTGCGCTTTGGGGCGTTTTCTGTTGCGGGCGCTAGGCCTACCCACACAAGTGTGGTATCATTTTTATCGGGAGACTTGGGGGAACTTTGTGTGGAAGGAAATTTGTGGCTCCTCTCAGATTCCAGAACTTTCTGCAACAGAAATGTGAGGAACATGTGTTTTTTTAGCCAAATTGTGAGGTTTGCAAAGGATTCTGGGTAACAGAACCTGGTCCGAGCCACACAAGTCACTCCATCTTGGATTCCCCTAGGTCTCTAGTTTTCAGACATGTACAGGTTTGGTAGGTTTCCCTAGGTGCCGGCTGAGCTAGAGGCCAAAATCTACAGGTAGACACTTTGGAAAAAACACCTCTGTTTTCTTTCAAAAATGTGGATATGTCCACGTTGCGCTTTGGAGCGTTTTCTGTTGCGGGCGCTAGGCCTACCCACACAAGTGAGGTATCATTTTTATCGGGAGACTTGGGGGAACGCTGGGTGGAAGTAAATTTGTGGCTCCTCTCAGATTCCAGAACTTTCTGCCACAGAAATGTGAGGAACATGTGTTTTTTTAGCCAAATTTTGAGGTTTGCAAAGGATTCTGGGTAACAGAACCTGGCCTGAGCCACACAAGTCACCCCACCCTGGATTCCCCTAGGTCTCTAGTTTTCAGAAATGCACAGGTTTGGTAGGTTTCCCTAGGTGTCGGCTGAGCTAGAGGCCCAAATCTACAGGTAGGCACTTTGCAAAAAACACCTCTGTTTTCTTTAAAAAATTTGGATGTGTCCACGTTGCGCTTTGGGGCGTTTTCTGTGGCGGGCGCTAGGCCTACCCACACAAGTGTGGTATCATTTTTATCGGGAGACTTGGGGGAACGCTGGGTGGAAGGAAATTTGTGGCTCCTCTCAGATTCCAGAACTTTCTGCCACAGAAATGTGAGGAACATGTGTTTTTTTAGCCAAATTGTGAGGTTTGCAAAGGATTCTGGGTAACAGAACCTGGTCCGAGCCACACAAGTCACTCCATCTTGGATTCCCCTAGGTCTCTAGTTTTCAGACATGTACAGGTTTGGTAGGTTTCCCTAGGTGCCGGCTGAGCTAGAGGCCAAAATCTACAGGTAGACACTTTGGAAAAAACACCTCTGTTTTCTTTCAAAAATTTGGATGTGTCCACGTTGCGCTTTGGAGCGTTTTCTGTCGCGGGCCCTAGGCCTACCCACACAAGTGAGGTATAATTTTTATCGGGAGACTTGTGGGAACGCTGGGTGGAAGGAAATTTGTGGCTCCTCTCAGATTCCAGAACTTTCTGCCACAGAAATGTGAGGAACATGTGTTTTTTTAGCCAAATTTTGAGGTTTGCAAAGGATTCTGGGTAACAGAACCTGGTCCGAGCCACACAAGTCACTCCATCTTGGATTCCCCTAGGTCTCTAGTTTTCAGAAATGCACAGGTTTGGTAGGTTTCCCTGGGTGCCAGCTGAGCTAAAGGCCAAAATCTAAAGGTAGGCACTTTGCAAAAAACACCTCTGTTTTCTTTCAAAAATTTTGATGTGTCCACGTTGCGCTTTGGGGCGTTTCCTGTCGCGGGCGCTAGGCCTACCCACACAAGTGAGGTATCATTTTTATTGGGAGACTTTGGGGAACGCTGGGTGGAAGGAAATTTGTGGCTCCTCTCAGAATCCAGATCTTTCTGCCACAGAAATGTGAGGAACATGTGTTTTTTTAGCCAAATTTTGAGGTTTGCAAAGGATTCTGGGTAACAGAACCTGGTCCGAGCCACACAAGTCACCCCATCTTGGATTCCCCTACGTCTCTAGTTTTCAGAAATGCACAGGTTTGGTAGGTTTCCCTAGGTGCCGGCTGAGGTAGAGGCCAAAATCTACAGGTAGGCACTTTGCAAAAAACACCTCTGTTTTCTTTAAAAAATTTGGATGTGTTCACGTTGCGCTTTGGGGCGTTTCCTGTCGCGGGCGCTAGGCCTACCCACACAAGTGAGGTATCATTTTTATTGGGAGACTTGGGGGAACTTTGGGTGGAAGGAAATTTGTGGCTCCTCTCAGAATCCAGAACTTTCTGCCACAGAAATGTGAGGAACATGTGTTTTTTTAGCCAAATTTTGAGGTTTGCAAAGGATTCTGGGTAACAGAACCTGGTCCGAGCCACACAAGTCACCCCATCTTGGATTCCCCTAGGTCTCTAGTTTTCAGAAATGCACATGTTTGGCAGGTTTCCCAAGGTGCCGGCTGAGCTAGAGGCCCAAATCTACAGGTAGGCACTTTGCAAAAAACACCTCTGTTTTCTTTAAAAAATGTTGATGTGCCCACGTTGCGCTTGGGGCGTTTCCTGTTGCGGGCGCTAGGCCTACCCACACAAGTGAGGTATCATTTTTATCGGGAGACTTGGGGGAACGCTGGGTGGAAGGAAATTTGTGGCTCCTCTCAGATTCCAGAACTTTCTGCACAGAAATGTGAGGAACATGTGTTTTTTCGCCAAATTTCGAGGTTTGAAAAGGATTCTGGGTAACAGAACCTGGTCCGAGCCACACAAGTCACCCCATCTTGGATTCCCCTAGGTCTCTAGCTTTCAGAAATGCACAGGTTTGGTAGGTTTCCCTAGGTTCCGGCTGAGCTAGAGGCCAAAATCTACCGGTAGGCACTTTGCAAAAAACACCTCTGTTTTATTTCAAAAATTTAGATGTGTCCACGTTGCGCTTTGGGGTGTTTCCTGTTGCGGGCGCTAGGCCTACCCACACAAGTGAGGTATCATTTTTATCGGGAGACTTGAGGGAACGCTGGGTGGAAGGAAATTTGTGGCTCCTCTCAGAATCCAGAACTTTCTGCCACAGAAATGTGAGGAACATGTGTTTTTTTAGCCAAATTTTGAGGTTTGCAAAGGATTCTGGGTAACAGAACTTGGCCTGAGTCACACAAGTCACCCCATCCTGGATTCCCCTAGGTCTCTAGTTTTCAGAAATGCACAGGTTTGGTAGGTTTCCCTAGGTGTCGGCTGAGCTAGAGGCCCAAATCTACAGGTAGGCACTTTGCAAAAAACACCTTTGTTTTCTTTCAAAAATTTGGATGTGTCCACGTTGCGCTTTGGGGCGTTTTCTGTTGCGGGCGCTAGGCCTACCCACACAAGTGTGGTATCATTTTTATCGGGAGACTTGGGGGAACGCTGGGTGGAAGGAAATTTGTGGCTCCTCTCAGATTCCAGAACTTTCTGCCACAGAAATGTGAGGAACATGTGTTTTTTTAGCCAAATTGTGAGGTTTGCACAGGATTCTGGGTAACAGAACCTGGTCCGAGCCACACAAGTCACTCCATCTTGGATTCCCCTAGGTCTCTAGTTTTCAGACATGTACAGGTTTGGTAGGTTTCCCTAGGTGCCGGCTGAGCTAGAGGCCAAAATCTACAGGTAGACACTTTGGAAAAAACACCTCTGTTTTCTTTCAAAAATTTGGATGTGTCCACGTTGCGCTTTGGAGCGTTTTCTGTCGCGGGCGCTAGGCCTACCCACACAAGTGAGGTATCATTTTTATCGGGAGACTTGGGGGAACGCTGGGTGGAAGGAAATTTGTGGCTCCTCTCAGATTCCAGAACTTTCTGCCACAGAAATGTGAGGAACATGTGTTTTTTTTGCCAAATTTCGAGGTTTGAAAAGGATTCTGGGTAACAGAACCTGGTCCGAGCCACACAAGTCACCCCATCTCGGATTCCCCTAGGTCTCTAGCTTTCAGAAATGCACAGGTTTGGTAGGTTTCCCTAGGTTCCGGCTGAGCTAGAGGCCAAAATCTACCGGTAGGCACTTTGCAAAAAACACCTTTGTTTTCTTTAAAAAATTATGATGTGTCCACGTTGCGCTTTGGGGCGTTTTCTGTTGCGGGCGCTAGGCCTACCCACACAAGTGTGGTATCATTTTTATCGGGAGACTTGGGGGAACGCTGGGTGGAAGGAAATTTGTGGCTCCTCTCAGATTCCAGAACTTTCTGCCACAGAAATGTGAGGAACATGTGTTTTTTTAGCCAAATTGTGAGGTTTGCAAAGGATTCTGGGTAACAGAACCTGGTCCGAGCCACACAAGTCACTCCATCTTGGATTCCCCTAGGTCTCTAGTTTTCAGACATGTACAGGTTTGGTAGGTTTCCCTAGGTGCCGGCTGAGCTAGAGGCCAAAATCTACAGGTAGACACTTTGGAAAAAACACCTCTGTTTTCTTTCAAAAATTTGGATGTGTCCACGTTGCGCTTTGGAGCGTGTTCTGTCGCGGGCGCTAGGCCTACCCACACAAGTGAGGTATCATTTTTATCGGGAGACTTGGGGGAACGCTGGGTGGAAGGAAATTTGTGGCTCCTCTCAGATTCCAGAACTTTCTGCCACAGAAATGTGAGGAACATGTGTTTTTTTTGCCAAATTTCGAGGTTTGAAAAGGATTCTGGGTAACAGAACCTGGTCCGAGCCACACAAGTCACCCCATCTCGGATTCCCCTAGGTCTCTAGCTTTCAGAAATGCACAGGTTTGGTAGGTTTCCCTAGGTTCCGGCTGAGCTAGAGGCCAAAATCTACCGGTAGGCACTTTGCAAAAAACACCTTTGTTTTCTTCAAAAAATTATGATGTGTCCACGTTGCGCTTTGGGGCGTTTTCTGTTGCGGGCGCTAGGCCTACCCACACAAGTGTGGTATCATTTTTATCGGGAGACTTGGGGGAACGCTGGGTGGAAGGAAATTTGTGGCTCCTCTCAGATTCCAGAACTTTCTGCCACAGAAATGTGAGGAACATGTGTTTTTTTAGCCAAATTGTGAGGTTTGCAAAGGATTCTGGGTAACAGAACCTGGTCCGAGCCACACAAGTCACTCCATCTTGGATTCCCCTAGGTCTCTAGTTTTCAGACATGTACAGGTTTGGTAGGTTTCCCTAGGTGCCGGCTGAGCTAGAGGCCAAAATCTACAGGTAGACACTTTGGAAAAAACACCTCTGTTTTCTTTCAAAAAATTGGATGTGTCCACGTTGCGCTTTGGAGCGTTTTCTGTCGCGGGCGCTAGGCCTACCCACACAAGTGAGGTATCATTTTTATCGGGAGACTTGGGGGAACGCTGGGTGGAAGGAAATTTGTGGCTCCTCTCAGATTCCAGAACTTTCTGCCACAGAAATGTATGGAACATGTGTTTTTTTAGCCAAATTTTGAGGTTTGCAAAGGATTCTGGGTAACAATACCTGGTCCGAGCCACACAAGTCACTCCATCTTGGATTCCCCTAGGTCTCTAGTTTTCAGAAATGCACAGGTTTGGTAGGTTTCCCTGGGTGCCAGCTGAGCTAAAGGCCAAAATCTAAAGGTAGGCACTTTGCAAAAAACACCTCTGTTTTCTTTCAAAAATTTTGATGTGTCCACGTTGCGCTTTGGGGCGTTTCCTGTCGCGGGCACTAGGCCTACCCACACAAGTGAGGTATCATTTTTATTGGGAGACTTGGGGGAACGCTGGGTGGAAGGAAATTTGTGGCTCCTCTCAGAATCCAGATCTTTCTGCCACAGAAATGTGAGGAACTTGTGTTTTTTTAGCCAAATTTTGAGGTTTGCAGAGGATTCTGGGTAACAGAACCTGGTCCGAGCCACACAAGTCACCCCATCTTGGATTCCCCTAGGTCTCTAGTTTTCAGAAATGCACAGGTTTGGTAGGTTTCCCTAGGTGCCGGCTGAGGTAGAGGCCAAAATCTACAGGTAGGCACTTTGCAAAAAACACCTCTGTTTTCTTTAAAAAATTTGGATGTGTCCACGTTGCGCTTTGGGGCGTTTCCTGTCGCGGGCGCTAGGCCTACCCACACAAGTGAGGTATCATTTTTATTGGGAGACTTGGGGGAACGCTGGGTGGAAGGAAATTTGTGGCTCCTCTCAGATTCCAGAACTTTCTGCCACAGAAATGTGAGGAACATGTGTTTTTTTAGCCAAATTTTGAGGTTTGCAAAGGATTCTGGGTAACAGAACCTGGTCCGAGCCACACAAGTCACCCTATCTTGGATTCCCCTAGGTCTCTAGTTTTCAGAAATGAACAGGTTTGGTAGTTTTCCCTAGGTGCCGGCTGTGCTAGAGGCCAAAATCTACAGGTAGGCACTTTGCAAAAAACACCTCTGTTTTCTTTCAAAAATTTGGATGTGTCCACGTTGCGCTTTGGGGCGTTTCCTGTTGCGGGAGCTAGGCCTATCCACACAAGTGAGGTATCATTTTTATCGGGAGACTTGGGGGAACATTGGGTTGGAGGAAATTTGTGGCTCCTCTCAGAATCCAGAACTTTCTGCCACAGAAATGTGAGGAACATGTGTTTTTTTAGCCAAATTTTGAGGTTTGCAAAGGATTCTGGGTAACAGAACCTGGTCCGAGCCACACAAGTCACCCCATCTTGGATTCCCCTAGGTCTCTAGTTTTCAGAAATGCACAGGTTTGGTAGGTTTCCCTAGGTGCCGGCTGAGCTAGAGGCCCAAATCTACAGGTAGGCACTTTGCAAAAAACACCTCTGTTTTCGTTCAAAAATTTGGATGTGTCCACGTTGCGCTTTGGGGCGTTTCCTGTTGCGGGCGCTAGGCCTACCCACACAAGTGAGGTATCATTTTTATCGGGAGACTAGGGGGAACGCTGGGAGGAAGGAAATTTGTGGCTCCTCTCAGATTCCAGAACTTTCTGCACAGAAATGTGAGGAACATGTGTTTTTTTAGCCAAATTCTGAGGTTTGAAAAGGATTCTGGGTAACAGAACCTGATCCGAGCCACACAGGTCACCCCATCTTGGATTCCCCTAGGTCTCCAGCTTTCAGAAATGCACAGGTTTGGTAGTTTTCCCTAGGTGCCGGCTGAGCTAGAGGCCAAAATCTACAGGTAGGCACTTTGCAAAAAACACCTCTGTTTTCTTTCAAAAATTTGGATGTGTCCACGTTGCGCTTTGGGGCGTTTCCTGTTGCGGGCGCTAGGCCTACCCACACAAGTGAGGTATAATTTTTATCGGGAGACTTGGGGGAACGCTGGGTGGAAGGAAATTTGTGGCTCCTCTCAGAATCCAGAACTTTCTGCCTCAGAAATGTGAGGAACATGTGTTTTTTTAGCCAAATTTTGAGGTTTGCAAAGGATCCTGGGTAACAGAACCTGGTCCGAGCCACACAAGTCACCCCATCTTGGATTCCCCTAGGTGTCCAGCTTTCAGAAATGCACAGGTTTGGTAGGTTTCCCTAGGTGCCGGCTGAGCTAAAGGCCAAAATCTACAGGTAGGCACTTTGCAAAAAACACCTCTGTTTTCTTTCAAAAATGTGGATGTGTCCACGTTGCGCTTTGGGGCGTTTCCTGTTGCGGGCGCTAGGCCTACCCACACAAGTGAGGTATAATTTTTATCGGGAGACTTGGGGGAACGCTGGGTGGAAGGAAATTTGTGGCTCCTCTCAGAATCCAGAACTTTCTGCCTCAGAAATATGAGGAACATGTGTTTTTTTAGCCAAATTTTGAGGTTTGCAATGGATCCTGGGTAACAGAACCTGGTCCGAGCCACACAAGTCCCCCCATCTTGGATTCCCCTAGGTCTCTAGTTTCCAGAAATGCACAGGTTTGGTAGGTTTCCCTAGGTGCCGGCTGAGCTAGAGGCCAAAATCTACAGGTAGGCACTTTGCAAAAAAACACCTCTGTTTTCTTTCAAAAATTTGGATGTGTCCACGTTGCGCTTTGGGGCGTTTCCTGTCGCGGGCGCTAGGCCTATCCACACAAGTGAGGTATCATTTTTATCGGGAGACTTGGGGGAACATTGGGTGGAAGGAAATTTGTGGCTCCTCTCAGAATCCAGAACTTTCTGCCACAGAAATGTGAGGAACATGTGTTTTTTTAGCCAAATTTTGAGGTTTGCAAAGGATTCTGGGTAACAGAACCTGGTCCGAGCCACACAAGTCACCCCATCTTGGATTCCCCTAGGTCTCTAGTTTTCATAAATGCACAGGTTTGGTAGGTTTCCCTAGGTGCCGGCTGAGCTAGAGGCCCAAATCTACAGGTAGGCACTTTGCAAAAAACACCTCTGTTTTCTTTCAAAGATTTGGATGTGTCCACGTTGCGCTTTGGGGCATTTCCTGTCGCGGGCGCTAGGCCTACCCACACGAGTGAGGTATAATTTTTATCGGGAGACTTGGGGGAACGCTGGGTGGAAGGAAATTTGTGGCTCCTCTCAGAATCCAGAACTTTCTGCCACAGAAATGTGAGGAACATGTGTTTTTTTAGCCAAATTTTGAGGTTTGAAAAGGATTCTGGGTAACAGAACCTGATCCGAGCCACACAAGTCACCCCATCTTGGATTCCCCTAGGTCTCTAGTTTTCATAAATGCACAGGTTTGGTAGGTTTCCCTAGGTGCCGGCTGAGCTAGAGGCCCAAATCTACAGGTAGGCACTTTGCAAAAAACACCTCTGTTTTCTTTCAAAGATTTGGATGTGTCCACGTTGCGCTTTGGGGCGTTTCCTGTTGCGGGCGCTAGGCCTACCCACACAAGTGAGGTATCATTTTTTCGGGAGACTTGGGGGAACGCTGGGTAGAAGGAAATTTGTGTCTCCTCTCAGAATCCAGAACTTTCTGCCTCAGAAATGTGAGGAACATGTGTTTTTTTCGCCAAATTTTGAGGTTTGCAAAGGATCCTGGGTAACAGAACCTGGTCCGAGCCACACAAGTCACCCCATCTTGGATTCCCCTAGGTCTCTAGTTTCCAGAAATGCACAGGTTTGGTAGGTTTCCCTAGGTGCCGGCTGAGCTAGAGGCCAAAATCTACAGGTAGGCACTTTGCAAAAAAACACCTCTGTTTTCTTTCAAAAATTTGGATGTGTCCACGTTGCGCTTTGGGGCGTTTCCTGTCGCGGGCGCTAGGCCTATCCACACAAGTGAGGTATCATTTTTATCGGGAGACTTGGGGGAACATTGGGTGGAAGGAAATTTGTGGCTCCTCTCAGAATCCAGAACTTTCTGCCACAGAAATGAGAGGAACATGTGTTTTTTTAGCCAAATTTTGAGGTTTGCAAAGGATTCTGGGTAACAGATCCTGGTCCGAGCCACACAAGTCACCCCATCTTGGATTCCCCTAGGTCTCTAGTTTTCAGAAATGCACAGGTTTGGTAGGTTTCCCTAGGTGCCGGCTGAGCTAGAGGCCCAAATCTACAGGTAGGCACTTTGCAAAAAACACCTCTGTTTTCTTTCAAAGATTTGGATGTGTCCACGTTGCGCTTTGGGGCATTTCCTGTCGCGGGCGCTAGGCCTACCCACACGAGTGAGGTATAATTTTTATCGGGAGACTTGGGGGAACGCTGGGTGGAAGGAAATTTGTGGCTCCTCTCAGAATCCAGAACTTTCTGCCTCAGAAATGTGAGGAACATGTGTTTTTTTAGCCAAATTTTGAGGTTTGAAAAGGATTCTGGGTAACAGAACCTGATCCGAGCCACACAAGTCACCCCATCTTGGATTCCCCTAGGTGTCCAGCTTTCAGAAATGCACAGGTTTGGTAGGTTTCCCTAGGTGCCGGCTGAGCTAAAGGCCAAAATCTACAGGTAGGCACTTTGCAAAAAACACCTCTGTTTTCTTTCAAAAATGTGGATGTGTCCACGTTGCGCTTTGGGGCGTTTCCTGTTGCGGGCGCTAGGCCTACCCACACAAGTGAGGTATCATTTTTATCGGGAGACTTGGGGGAACGCTGGGTGGAAGGAAATTTGTGGCTCCTCTCAGAATCCAGAACTTTCTGCCTCAGAAATGTGAGGAACATGTGTTTTTTTAGCCAAATTTTGAGGTTTGCAAAGGATCCTGGGTAACAGAACCTGGTCCGAGCCACACAAGTCACCCCATCTTGGATTTCCCTAGGTCTCTAGTTTCCAGAAATGCACAGGTTTGGTAGGTTTCCCTAGGTGCCGGCTGAGCTAGAGGCCAAAATCTACAGGTAGGCACTTTGCAAAAAAACACCTCTGTTTTCTTTAAAAAATTTGGATGTGTCCACGTTGCGCTTTGGGGCGTTTCCTGTCGCGGGCGCTAGGCCTATCCACACAAGTGAGGTATTATTTTTATCGGGAGACTTGGGGGAACATTGGGTGGGAGGAAATTTGTGGCTCCTCTCAGAATCCAGAACTTTCTGCCACAGAAATGTGAGGAACATGTGTTTTTTTAGCCAAATTTTGAGGTTTGCAAAGGATTCTGGGTAACAGAACCTGGTCCGAGCCACACAAGTCACCCCATCTTGGATTCCCCTAGGTCTCTAGTTTTCAGAAATGCACAGGTTTGGTAGGTTTCCCTAGGTGCCGGCTGAGCTAGAGGCCCAAATCTACAGGTAGGCACTTTGCAAAAAACACCTCTGTTTTCTATCAAAAATTTGGATGTGTCCACGTTGCGCTTTGGGGCGTTTCCTGTTGCGGGCGCTAGGCCTACCCACACAAGTGAGGTATCATTTTTATCGGGAGACTAGCGGGAACGCTGGGAGGAAGGAAATTTGTGGCTCCTCTCAGATTCCAGAACTTTCTGCACAGAAATGTGAGGAACATGTGTTTTTTTAGCCAAATTTTGAGGTTTGAAAAGGATTCTGGGTAACAGAACCTGATCCGAGCCACACAGGTCACCCCATCTTGGATTCCCCTAGGTCTCCAGCTTTCAGAAATGCACAGGTTTGGTAGTTTTCCCTAGGTGCCGGCTGAGCTAGAGGCCAAAATCTACAGGTAGGCACTTTGCAAAAAACACCTCTGTTTTCTTTCAAAAATTTGGATGTGTCCACGTTGCGCTTTGGGGCGTTTCCTGTTGCGGGCGCTAGGCCTACCCACACAAGTGAGGTATAATTTTTATCGGGAGACTTGGGGGAACGCTGGGTGGAAAGAAAATTTGTGGCTCCTCTCAGAATCCAGAACTTTCTGCCTCAGAAATGTGAGGAACATGTGTTTTTTTAGCCAAATTTTGAGGTTTGCAAAGGATCCTGGGTAACAGAACCTGGTCCGAGCCACACAAGTCACCCCATCTTGGATTCCCCTAGGTGTCCAGCTTTCAGAAATGCACAGGTTTGGTAGGTTTCCCTAGGTGCCGGCTGAGCTAAAGGCCAAAATCTACAGGTAGGCACTTTGCAAAAAACACCTCTGTTTTCTTTAAAAAATGTGGATGTGTCCACGTTGCGCTTTGGGGCGTTTCCTGTTGCGGGCGCTAGGCCTACCCACACAAGTGAGGTATCATTTTTATCGGGAGACTTGGGGGAACGCTGGGTGGAAGGAAATTTGTGGCTCCTCTCAGAATCCAGAACTTTCTGCCTCAGAAATGTGAGGAACATGTGTTTTTTTAGCCACATTTTGAGGTTTGCAAAGGATCCTGGGTAACAGAACCTGGTCCGAGCCACACAAGTCACCCCACCTTGGATTCCCCTAGGTCTCTAGTTTCCAGAAATGCACAGGTTTGGTAGGTTTCCCTAGGTGCCGGCTGAGCTAGAGGCCAAAATCTACAGGTTGGTCACTTTGCAAAAAAACACCTCTGTTTTCTTTAAAAAATTTGGATGTGTCCACGTTGCGCTTTGGGGCGTTTCCTGTCGTGGGCGCTAGGCCTATCCACACAAGTGAGGTATCATTTTATCGGGAGACTTGGGGGAACATTGGGTGGGAGGAAATTTGTGGCTCCTCTCAGAATCCAGAACTTTCTGCCACAGAAATGTGAGGAACATGTGTTTTTTTAGCCAAATTTTGAGGTTTGCAAAGGATTCTGGGTAACAGAACCTGGTCCGAGCCACACAAGTCACCCCATCTTGGATTCCCCTAGGTCTCTAGTTTTCAGAAATGCACAGGTTTGGTAGGTTTCCCTAGGTGCCGGCTGAGCTAGAGGCCCAAATCTACAGGTAGGCACTTTGCAAAAAACACCTCTGTTTTCTTTCAAAAATTTGGATGTGTCCACGTTGCGCTTTGGGGCGTTTCCTGTTGCGGGCGCTAGGCCTACCCACACAAGTGAGGTATCATTTTTATCGGGAGACTAGCGGGAACGCTGGGAGGAAGGAAATTTGTGGCTCCTCTCAGATTCCAGAACTTTCTGCACAGAAATGTGAGGAACATGTGTTTTTTTAGCCAAATTTTGAGGTTTGAAAAGGATTCTGGGTAACAGAACCTGATCCGAGCCACACAGGTCACCCCATCTTGGATTCCCCTAGGTCTCCAGCTTTCAGAAATGCACAGGTTTGGTAGTTTTCCCTAGGTGCCGGCTGAGCTAGAGGCCAAAATCTACAGGTAGGCACTTTGCAAAAAACACCTCTGTTTTCTTTCAAAAATTTGGATGTGTCCACGTTGCGCTTTGGGGCGTTTCCTGTTGCGGGTGCTAGGCCTACCCACACAAGTGAGGTATCATTTTTATCGGGAGACTTGGGGGAACGCTGGGTGGAAGGAAATTTGTGGCTCCTCTCAGAATCCAGAACTTTCTGCCTCAGAAATGTGAGGAACATGTGTTTTTTTAGCCAAATTTTGAGGTTTGCAAAGGATCCTGGGTAACAGAACCTGGTCCGAGCCACACAAGTCACCCCATCTTGGATTCCCCTAGGTGTCCAGCTTTCAGAAATGCACAGGTTTGGTAGGTTTCCCTAGGTGCCGGCTGAGCTAAAGGCCAAAATCTACAGGTAGGCACTTTGCAAAAAACACCTCTGTTTTCTTTAAAAAATGTGGATGTGTCCACGTTGCGCTTTGGGGCGTTTCCTGTTGCGGGCGCTAGGCCTACCCACACAAGTGAGGTATCATTTTTATCGGGAGACTTGGGGGAACGCTGGGTGGAAGGAAATTTGTGGCTCCTCTCAGAATCCAGAACTTTCTGCCTCAGAAATGTGAGGAACATGTGTTTTTTTAGCCAAATTTTGAGGTTTGCAAAGGATCCTGGGTAACAGAACCTGGTCCGAGCCACACAAGTCACCCCACCTTGGATTCCCCTAGGTCTCTAGTTTCCAGAAATGCACAGGTTTGGTAGGTTTCCCTAGGTGCCGGCTGAGCTAGAGGCCAAAATCTACAGGTTGGTCACTTTGCAAAAAAACACCTCTGTTTTCTTTAAAAAAATTGGATGTGTCCACGTTGCACTTTGGGGCGTTTCCTGTCGTGGGCGCTAGGCCTATCCACACAAGTGAGGTATCATTTTATTGGGAGACTTGGGGGAACATTGGGTGGGAGGAAATTTGTGGCTCCTCTCAGAATCCAGAACTTTCTGCCACAGAAATGTGATGAACATGTGTTTTTTTAGCCAAATTTTGAGGTTTGCAAAGGATTCTGGGTAACAGAACCTGGTCCGAGCCACACAAGTCACCCCATCTTGGATTCCCCTAGGTCTCTAGTTTTCAGAAATGCACAGGTTTGGTAGGTTTCCCTAGGTGCCGGCTGAGCTAGAGGCCCAAATCTACAGGTAGGCACTTTGCAAAAAACACCTCTGTTTTCTTTCAAAAATTTGGATGTGTCCACGTTGCGCTTTGGGGCGTTTCCTGTTGCGGGCGCTAGGCCTACCCACACAAGTGAGGTATCATTTTTATCGGGAGACTAGCGGGAACGCTGGGAGGAAGGAAATTTGTGGCTCCTCTCAGATTCCAGAACTTTCTGCACAGAAATGTGAGGAACATGTGTTTTTTTAGCCAAATTTTGAGGTTTGAAAAGGATTCTGGGTAACAGAACCTGATCCGAGCCACACAGGTCACCCCATCTTGGATTCCCCTAGGTCTCCAGCTTTCAGAAATGCACAGGTTTGGTAGTTTTCCCTAGGTGCCGGCTGAGCTAGAGGCCAAAATCTACAGGTAGGCACTTTGCAAAAAACACCTCTTTTTTCTTTCAAAAATTTGGATGTGTCCACGTTGCGCTTTGGGGCGTTTCCTGTTGCGGGTGCTAGGCCTACCCACACAAGTGAGGTATCATTTTTATCGGGAGACTTGGGGGAACGCTGGGTGGAAGGAAATTTGTGGCTCCTCTCAGAATCCAGAACTTTCTGCCTCAGAAATGTGAGGAACATGTGTTTTTTTAGCCAAATTTTGAGGTTTGCAAAGGATCCTGGGTAACAGAACCTGGTCCGAGCCACACAAGTCACCCCATCTTGGATTCACCTAGGTCTCTAGTTTCCAGAAATGCACAGGTTTGGTAGGTTTCCCTAGGTGCCGGCTGAGCTAGAGGCCAAAATCTACAGGTAGGCACTTTGCAAAAAACACCTCTGTTTTCTTTCAAAAATGTGGATGTGTCCACGTTGCGCTTTGGGGCGTTTCCTGTTGCGGGCGCTGGGCCTACCCACACAAGTGAGGTATCATTTTTATCGGGAGACTTGGGGGAACGCTGGGTGGAAGGAAATTTGTGGCTCCTCTCAGAATCCAGAACTTTCTGCCTCAGAAATGTGAGGAACATGTGTTTTTTTAGCCAAATTTTGAGGTTTGCAAAGGATCCTGGGTAACAGAACCTGGTCCGAGCCACACAAGTCACCCCATCTTGGATTCCCCTAGGTCTCTAGTTTCCAGAAATGCACAGGTTTGGTAGGTTTCCCTAGGTGCCGGCTGAGCTAGAGGCCAAAATCTACAGGTAGGCACTTTGCAAAAAAACACTTCTGTTTTCTTTCAAAAATTTGGATGTGTCCACGTTGCGCTTTGGGGCATTTCCTGTCGCGGGCGCTAGGCCTATCCACACAAGTGAGGTATCATTTTTATCGGGAGACTTGGGGGAACATTGGGTGGGAGGAAATTTGTGGCTCCTCTCAGAATCCAGAACTTTCTGCCACAGAAATGTGAGGAACATGTGTTTTTTTAGCCAAATTTTGAGGTTTGCAAAGGATTCTGGGTAACAGAACCTGGTCCGAGCCACACAAGTCACCCCATCTTGGATTCCCCTAGGTCTCTAGTTTTCAGAAATGCACAGGTTTGGTAGGTTTCCCTAGGTGCCGGCTGAGCTAGAGGCCCAAATCTACAGGTAGGCACTTTGCAAAAAACACCTCTGTTTTCTTTCAAAAATTTGGATGTGTCCACGTTGCGCTTTGGGGCGTTTCCTGTTGCGGGCGCTAGGCCTACCCACACAAGTGAGGTATCATTTTTATCGGGAGACTAGCGGGAACGCTGGGAGGAAGGAAATTTGTGGCTCCTCTCAGATTCCAGAACTTTCTGCACAGAAATGTGAGGAACATGTGTTTTTTTAGCCAAATTTTGAGGTTTGAAAAGGATTCTGGGTAACAGAACCTGATCCGAGCCACACAGGTCAACCCATCTTGGATTCCCCTAGGTCTCCAGCTTTCAGAAATGCACAGGTTTGGTAGTTTTCCCTAAGTGCCGGCTGAGCTAGAGGCCAAAATCTACAGGTAGGCACTTTGCAAAAAACACCTCTGTTTTCTTTCAAAAATTTGGATGTGTCCACGTTGCGCTTTGGGGCGTTTCCTGTTGCGGGCGCTAGGCCTACCCACACAAGTGAGGTATCATTTTTATCGGGAGACTTGCGGGAACGCTGGGTGGAAGGAAATTTGTGGCTCCTCTCAGAATCCAGAACTTTCTGCCTCAGAAATGTGAGGAACATGTGTTTTTTTAGCCAAATTTTGAGGTTTGCAAAGGATCCTGGGTAACAGAACCTGGTCCGAGCCACACAAGTCACCCCATCTTGGATTCCCCTAGGTCTCTAGTTTTCAGAAATGCACAGGTTTGGTAGGTTTCCCTAGGTGCCGGCTGAGCTAGAGGCCAAAATCTACAGGTAGGCACTTTGCAAAAAAACACCTCTGTTTTCTTTCAAAAATTTGGATGTGTCCACGTTGCGCTTTGGGGCGTTTCCTGTTGCGGGCGCTAGGCCTATCCACACAAGTGAGGTATCATTTTTATCGGGAGACTTGGGGGAACATTGGGTGGAAGGAAATTTGTGGCTCCTCTCAGAATCCAGAACTTTCTGCCACAGAAATGTGAGGAACATGTGTTTTTTTAGCCAAATTTTGAGGTTTGCAAAGGATTCTGGGTAACAGAACCTGGTCCGAGCCACACAAGTCACCCCATCTTGGATTCCCCTAGGTCTCTAGTTTTCATAAATGCACAGGTTTGGTAGGTTTCCATAGGTGCCGGCTGAGCTAGAGGCCCAAATCTACAGGTAGGCACTTTGCAAAAAACACCTCTGTTTTCTTTCAAAGATTTGGATGTGTCCACGTTGCGCTTTGGGGCATTTCCTGTTGCGGGCGCTAGGCCTACCCACACGAGTGAGGTATAATTTTTATCGGGAGACTTGGGGGAACGCTGGGTGGAAGGAAATTTGTGGCTCCTCTCAGAATCCAGAACTTTCTGCCACAGAAATGTGAGGAACATGTGTTTTTTTAGCCAAATTTTGAGGTTTGAAAAGGATTCTGGGTAACAGAACTTGATCCGAGCCACTCAAGTCACCCCATCTTGGATTCCCCTAGGTGTCCAGCTTTCAGAAATGCACAGGTTTGGTAGGTTTCCCTAGGTGCCGGCTGAGCTAAAGGCCAAAATCTACAGGTAGGCACTTTGCAAAAAAAACCTCTGTTTTCTTTCAAAAATGTGGATGTGTCCACGTTGTGCTTTGGGGCGTTTCCTGTTGCGGGCGCTAGGCCTACCTACACAAGTGAGGTATCATTTTTATCGGGAGACTTGGGGGAACGCTGGGTGGAAGGAAATTTGTGGCTCCTCTCAGAATCCAGAACTTTCTGCCTCAGAAATGTGAGGAACATGTGTTTTTTTAGCCAAATTTTGAGGTTTGCAAAGGATCCTGGGTAACAGAACCTGGTCCGAGCCGCACAAGTCACCCCATCTTGGATTCCCCTAGGTCTCTAGTTTCCAGAAATGCACAGGTTTGGTAGGTTTCCCTAGGTGCCGGCTGAGCTAGAGGCCAAAATCTACAGGTAGGCACTTTGCAAAAAAACACCTCTGTTTTCTTTAAAAAATTTGGATGTGTCCACGTTGCGCTTTGGGGCGTTTCCTGTCGCGGGCGCTAGGCCTATCCACACAAGTGAGGTATCATTTTTATCGGGAGACTTGGGGGAACATTGGGTGGAAGGAAATTTGTGGCTCCTCTCAGAATCCAGAACTTTCTGCCACAGAAATGAGAGGAAGATGTGTTTTTTTAGCCAAATTTTGAGGTTTGCAAAGGATTCTGGGTAACAGATCCTGGTCCGAGCCACACAAGTCACCCCATCTTGGATTCCCCTAGGTCTCTAGTTTTCAGAAATCCACAGGTTTGGTAGGTTTCCCTAGGTGCCGGCTGAGCTAGAGGCCAAAATCTACAGGTAGGCACTTTGCAAAAAAACACCTCTGTTTTCTTTCAAAAATTTGGGTGTGTCCACGTTGCGCTTTGGGGCATTTCCTGTCGCGGGCGCTAGGCCTACCCACACAAGTGAGGTATAATTTTTATCGGGAGACTTGGGGGAACGCTTGGTGGAAGGAAATTTGTGGCTCCTCTCAGAATCCAGAACTTTCTGCCACAGAAATGTGAGTAACATGTGTTTTTTTAGCCAAATTTTGAGGTTTGAAAAGGATTCTGGGTAACAGAACCTGATCCGAGCCACACAAGTCACCCCATCTTGGATTCCCCTAGGTGTCCAGCTTTCAGAAATGCACAGGTTTGGTAGGTTTCCCTAGGTGCCGGCTGAGCTAAAGGCCAAAATCTACAGGTAGGCACTTTGCAAAAAACACCTCTGTTTTCTTTCAAAAATGTGGATGTGTCCACGTTGCGCTTTGGGGCATTTCCTGTTGCGGGCGCTAGGCCTACCCACACAAGTGAGGTATCATTTTTATCGGGAGACTTGGGGGAACGCTGGGTGGAAGGAAATTTGTGGCTCCTCTCAGAATCCAGAACTTTCTGCCTCAGAAATGTGAGGAACATGTGTTTTTTTAGCCAAATTTTGAGGTTTGCAAAGGATCCTGGGTAACAGAACCTGGTCCGAGCCACACAAGTCACCCCATCTTGGATTCCCCTAGGTCTCTAGTTTCCAGAAATTCACAGGTTTGGTAGGTTTCCCTAGGTGCCGGCTGAGCTAGAGGCCAAAATCTACAGGTAGGCACTTTGCAAAAAAACACCTCTGTTTTCTTTCAAAAATTTGGATGTGTCCACGTTGCGCTTTGGGGCGTTTCCTGTCGCGGGTGCTAGTCCTATCCACACAAGTGAGGTATCATTTTTATCGGGAGACTTGGGGGAACATTGGGTGGAAGGAAATTTGTGGCTCCTCTCAGAATCCAGAACTTTCTGCCAAGAAATGTGAGGAACATGTGTTTTTTTAGCCAAATTTTGAGGTTTGAAAAGGATTCTTGGTAACAGAACCTGATCCGAGCCACACAGGTCACCCCATCTTGGATTCCCCTAGGTCTCCAGCTTTCAGAAATGCACAGGTTTGGTAGTTTTCCCTAGGTGCCGGCTGAGCTAGAGGCCAAAATCTACAGGTAGGCACTTTGCAAAAAACACCTCTGTTTTCTTTCAAAAATTTGGATGTGTCCACGTTGCGCTTTGGGGCGTTTCCTGTTGCGGGCGCTAGGCCTACCCACACAAGTGAGGTATCATTTTTATCGGGAGACTAGGGGGAACGCTGGGAGGAAGGAAATTAGTGGCTCCTCTCAGATTCCAGAACTTTCTGCACAGAAATGTGAGGAACATGTGTTTTTTTAGCCAAATTTTGAGGTTTGAAAAGGATTCTTGGTAACAGAACCTGATCCGAGCCACACAGGTCACCCCATCTTGGATTCCCCTAGGTCTCCAGCTTTCAGAAATGCACAGGTTTGGTAGTTTTCCCTAGGTGCCGGCTGAGCTAGAGGCCAAAATCTACAGGTAGGCACTTTGCAAAAAACACCTCTGTTTTCTTTAAAAAATGTGGATGTGTCCACGTTGCGCTTTGGGGCGTTTCCTGTTGCGGGCGCTAGGCCTACCCACACAAGTGAGGTATCATTTTTATCGGGAGACTTGGGGGAACGCTGGGTGGAAGGAAATTTGTGGCTCCTCTCAGAATCCAGAACTTTCTGCCTCAGAAATGTGAGGAACATGTGTTTTTTTAGCCAAATTTTGAGGTTTGCAAAGGATCCTGGGTAACAGAACCTGGTCCGAGCCACACAAGTCACCCCATCTTGGATTCCCCTAGGTCTCTAGTTTTCATAAATGCACAGGTTTGGTAGGTTTCCCTAGGTGCCGGCTGAGCTAGAGGCCAAAATCTACAGGTAGGCACTTTGCAAAAAAACAACTCTGTTTTCTTTCAAAAATTTGGATGTGTCCACGTTGCGCTTTGGGGCGTTTCCTGTCGCGGGCGCTAGGCCTATCCACACAAGTGAGGTATCATTTTTATCGGGAGACTTGGGGGAACATTGGGTGGAAGGAAATTTGTGGCTCCTCTCAGAATCCAGAACTTTCTGCCACAGAAATGTGAGGAACATGTGTTTTTTTAGCCAAATTTTGAGGTTTGCAAAGGATTCTGGGTAACAGAACCTGGTCCGAGCCACACAAGTCCCCCCATCTTGGATTCCCCTAGGTCTCTAGTTTTCATAAATGCACAGGTTTGGTAGGTTTCCCTAGGTGCCGGCTGAGCTAGAGGCCCAAATCTACAGGTAGGCACTTTGCAAAAAACACCTCTGTTTTCTTTCAAAGATTTGGATGTGTCCACGTTGCGCTTTGGGGAATTTCCTGTCGCGGGCGCTAGGCCTACCGACACGAGTGAGGTATAATTTTTATCGGGAGACTTGGGGGAACGCTGGGTGGAAGGAAATTTGTGGCTCCTCTCAGAATCCAGAACTTTCTGCCACAGAAATGTGAGGAACATGTGTTTTTTTAGCCAAATTTTGAGGTTTGAAAAGGATTCTGGGTAACAGAACCTGATCCGAGCCACACAAGTCACCCCATCTTGGATTCCCCTAGGTGTCCAGCTTTCAGAAATGCACAGGTTTGGTAGGTTTCCCTAGGTGCCGGCTGAGCTAAAGGCTAAAATCTACAGGTAGGCACTTTGCAAAAAACACCTCTGTTTTCTTTCAAAAATGTGGATGTGTCCACGTTGCGCTTTGGGGCGTTTCCTGTTGCGGGCGCTAGGCCTACCCACACAAGTGAGGTATCATTTTTATCGGGAGACTTGGGGGAACGCTGGGTGGAAGGAAATTTGTGGCTCCTCTCAGAATCCAGAACTTTCTGCCACAGAAATGTGAGAAACATGTGTTTTTTTAGCCAAATTTTGAGGTTTGAAAAGGATTCTGGGTAACAGAACCTGATCCGAGCCACACAAGTCACCCCATCTTGGATTCCCCTAGGTGTCCAGCTTTCAGAAATGCACAGGTTTGGTAGGTTTCCCTAGGTGCCGGCTGAGCTAAAGGCTAAAATCTACAGGTAGGCACTTTGCAAAAAACACCTCTGTTTTCTTTCAAAAATGTGGATGTGTCCACGTTGCGCTTTGGGGCGTTTCCTGTTGCGGGCGCTAGGCCTACCCACACAAGTGAGGTATCATTTTTATCGGGAGACTTGGGGGAACGCTGGGTGGAAGGAAATTTGTGGCTCCTCTCAGAATCCAGAACTTTCTGCCACAGAAATGTGAGGAACATGTGTTTTTTTAGCCAAATTTTGAGGATTGCAAAGGATCCTGGGTAACAGAACCTGGTCCGAGCCACACAAGTCACCCCATCTTGGATTCCCCTAGGTCTCTAGTTTCAAGAAATGCACAGGTTTGGTAGGTTTCCCTAGGTGCCGGCTGAGCTAGAGGCCAAAATCTACAGGTAGGCACTTTGCAAAAAAACACCTCTGTTTTCTTTCAAAAATGTGGATGTGTCCACGTTGCGCTTTGGGGTGTTTCCTGTCGCGGGCGCTAGGCCTATCCACACAAGTGAGGTATCATTTTTATCGGTAGACTTGGGGGAACATTGGGTGGAAGGAAATTTGTGGCTCCTCTCAGAATCCAGAACTTTCTGCCACAGAAATGAGAGGAACATGTGTTTTTTTAGCCAAATTTTGAGGTTTGCAAAGGATTCTGGGTAACAGATCCTGGTCCGAGCCACACAAGTCACCCCATCTTGGATTCCCCTAGGTCTATAGTTTTCAGAAATGCACAGGTTTGGTAGGTTTCCCTAGGTGCCGGCTGAGCTAGAGGCCCAAATCTACAGGTAGGCACTTTGCAAAAAACACCTCTGTTTTCTTTCAAAGATTTGGATGTGTCCACGTTGCGCTTTGGGGCATTTCCTGTCGCGGGCGCTAGGCCTACCCACACGAGTGAGGTATCATTTTTATCGGGAGACTTGGGGGAACATTGGGTGGAAGGAAATTTGTGGCTCCTCTCAGAATCCAGAACTTTCTGCCACAGAAATGTGAGGAACATGTGTTTTTTTAGCCAAATTTTGAGGTTTGCAAAGGATTCTGGGTAACAGAACCTGGTCCGAGCCACACAAGTCACTCCATCTTGGATTCCCCTAGGTCTCTAGTTTTCAGACATGTACAGGTTTGGTAGGTTTCCCTAGGTGCCGGCTGAGCTAGAGGCCAAAATCTACAGGTAGGCACTTTGCAAAAAACACCTCTGTTTTCTTTAAAAAATGTGGATGTGTCCACGTTGCGCTTTTGGGAGTTTCCTGTCGCGGGCGCTATGCCTACCCACACAAGTGAGGTATCATTTTTATCGGGAGACTTGGGGGAACGCTGGGTGGAAGGAAATTTGTGGCTCCTCTCAGATTACAGAACTTTCTGCCACAGAAATGTGAGGAACTTGTGTTTTTTTAGCCATATTTTGAGGTTTGCAAAGGATTCTGGGTAACAGAACCTGGTCCGAGCCACACAAGTCACCCCATCTTGGATTCCCCTAGGTCTCTAGTTTTCAGAAATGCACAGGTATGGTAGGTTTCCCTAGGTGCCGGCTGAGCTAGAGGCCAAAATCTACAGGTAGGCACTTTGCTAAAAACAGCTCTGTTTTCTGTGATGTGTCCACGTTGTGTTCTGGGGCATATCCTGTAGCGGGCGCTAGGCCTACCCACACAAGTGAGGTATCATTTTTATCGGGAGACTTGGGGGAGCGCTGGGTGGAAGGAAATTTGTGGCTCCTCTCAGAATCCAGAACTTTCTGCCACAGAAATGTGAGGAACATGTGTTTTTTTTTATCCAAATTTTGAGGTTTGCAAAGGATTCTGGGTAACAGAACCTGGTCCGAGCCACACAAGTCACCCCATCTTGGATTCCCCTAGGTCTCTAGTTTTAAGAATTGCACAGGTTTGGTAGGTTTCCCTAGGTGCCGGCTGAGCTAGAGGCCCAAATCTACAGGTAGGCACTTTGCAAAAAACACCTCTGTTTTCTTAAAAAATTTGGATGTGTCCACGTTGCGCTTTGGGGCGTTTCCTGTTGCGGGCGCTAAGCCTACCCACACAAGTGAGGTATCATTTTTATCGGGAGACTTGGGGGAACGCTGGGTGGAAGGAAATTTGTGGATCCTCTCAGATTCCAGAACTTTCTGCACAGAAATGTGAGGAACATGTGTTTTCTTAGCCAAATTTTGAGGTTTGAAAAGGATTCTGGGTAACAGAACCTGGTCCGAGCCACACAAGTCACCCGATTTTGGATTCCCAAAGGTCTCCAGCTTTCAGAAATGCACAGGTTTGGTAGGTTTCCCTAGGTGCCGGCTGAGCTAGAGGCCAAAATCTACAGGTAGGCACTTTGCAAAAAACACCTCTGTTTTCTTTAAAAAATTTGGATGTGTCCATGTTGCGCTTTGGGGCGTTTCCTGTTACGGGCGCTAGGCCTACCCACACAAGTGAGGTATCATTTTTATCGGGAGACTTGGGGGAACGCTGGGTGGAAGGAAATTTGTGGCTCCTCTCAGAATCCAGAACTTTCTGCCTCAGAAATGTGAGGAACATGTGTTTTTTTAGCCAAATTTTGAGGTTTGCAAAGGATCCTGGGTAACAGAACCTGGTCCGAGCCACACAAGTCACCCCATCTTGGATTCCCCTAGGTATTTAGTTTCCAGAAATGCACAGGTTTGGTAGGTTTCCCTAGGTGCCGGCTGAGCTAGAGGCCAAAATCTACAGGTAGGCACTTTGCAAAAAACACCTCTGTTTTCTTTTAAAAATTTGGATGTGTCCACGTTGCGCTTTGGGGCGTTTCCTGTCGCGGGCGCTAGGCCTATCCACACAAGTGAGGTATCATTTTTATCGGGAGACTTGGGGGAACTTTGGGTGGAAGGAAATTTGTGGCTCCTCTCAGAATCCAGAACTTTCTGCCACAGAAATGTGAGGAACATGTGTTTTTTTAGCCAAATTTTGAGGTTTGCAAAGGATTCTGGGTAACAGAACCTGGTCCGAGCCACACAAGTCACCCCATCTTGGATTCCCCTACGTCTCTAGTTTTCAGAAATGCACAGGTTTGGTAGGTTTCCCTAGGTGCCGGCTGAGCTAGAGGCCCAAATCTACAGGTAGGCACTTTGCAAAAAACACCTCTGTTTTCTTGAAAAAATTTGGATGTGTCCACGTTGCGCTTTGGGGCGTTTCCTGTTGCGGGCGCTAGGCCTACCCACACAAGTGAGGTATCATTTTTATCGGGAGACTTGGGGGAATGCTGGGAGTAAGGAAATTTGTGGCTCCTCTCAGATTCCAGAACTTTCTGCACAGAAATGTGAGGAACATGTGTTTTTTTAGCCAAATTTCGACGTTTGCAAAGGATTCTGGGTAACAGAACCTGGTCCGAGCCACACAAGTCACCCCATCTTGGATTCCCCTAGGTCTCTAGTTTTCAGAAATGCACAGGTTTGGTAGGTTTCCCTAGGTGCCGGCTGAGCTAGAGGCCCAAATCTACAGGTAGGCACTTTGCAAAAAACACCTCTGTTTTCTTTCAAAAATTTGGATGTGTCCACGTTGCGCTTTGGGGCGTTTCCTGTTGCGGGCGCTAGGCCTACCCACACAAGTGAGGTATCATTTTTATCGGGAGACTAGGGGGAACGCTGGGAGGAAGGAAATTTGTGGCTCCTCTCAGATTCCAGAACTTTCTGCACAGAAATGTGAGGAACATGTGTTTTTTTAGCCAAATTTTGAGGTTTGAAAAGGATTCTTGGTAACAGAACCTGATCCGAGCCACACAGGTCACCCCATCTTGGATTCCCCTAGGTCTCCAGCTTTCAGAAATGCACAGGTTTGGTAGTTTTCCCTAGGTGCCGGCTGAGCTAGAGGCCAAAATCTACAGGTAGGCACTTTGCAAAAAACACCTCTGTTTTCTTTAAAAAATGTGGATGTGTCCACGTTGCGCTTTGGGGAGTTTCCTGTCGCGGGCGCTATGCCTACCCACACAAGTGAGGTATCATTTTTATCGGGAGACTTGGGGGAACGCTGGGTGGAAGGAAATTTGTGGCTCCTCTCAGATTACAGAACTTTCTGCCACAGAAATGTGAGGAACTTGTGTTTTTTAGCCATATTTTGAGGTTTGCAAAGGATTCTGGGTAACAGAACCTGGTCCGAGCCACACAAGTCACCCCATCTTGGATTCCCCTAGGTCTCTAGTTTTCAGAAATGCACAGGTATGGTAGGTTTCCCTAGGTGCCGGCTGAGCTAGAGGCCAAAATCTACAGGTAGGCACTTTGCTAAAAACAGCTCTGTTTTCTGTGATGTGTCCACGTTGTGTTCTGGGGCATATCCTGTAGCGGGCGCTAGGCCTACCCACACAAGTGAGGTATCATTTTTATCGGGAGACTTGGGGGAGCGCTGGGTGGAAGGAAATTTGTGGCTCCTCTCAGAATCCAGAACTTTCTGCCACAGAAATGTGAGGAACATGTGTTTTTTTTATCCAAATTTTGAGGTTTGCAAAGGATTCTGGGTAACAGAACCTGGTCCGAGCCACACAAGTCACCCCATCTTGGATTCCCCTAGGTCTCTAGTTTTCAGAAATGCACAGGTTTGGTAGGTTTCCCTAGGTGCCGGCTGAGCTAGAGGCCCAAATCTACAGGTAGGCACTTTGCAAAAAACACCTCTGTTTTCTTTCAAAAATTTGGATGTGTCCACGTTGCGCTTTGGGGCGTTTCCTGTTGCGGGCGCTAAGTCTACCCACACAAGTGAGGTATCATTTTTATCGGTAGACTTGGGGGAACGCTGGGTGGAAGGAAATTTGTGGATCCTTTCAGATTCCAGAACTTTCTGCACAGAAATGTGAGGAACATGTGTTTTCTTAACCAAATTTTGAGGTTTGAAAA
Source organism: Pleurodeles waltl (assembly GCF_031143425.1). NCBI lineage: Eukaryota > Metazoa > Chordata > Amphibia > Caudata > Salamandridae > Pleurodeles > Pleurodeles waltl. The sequence continues at coordinate 1,231,243,767 of NC_090446.1, forward strand.
GGATTCTGGGTAACAGAACCTGGTCCGAGCCACACAAGTCACCCCATCTTGGATTCCCAAAGGTCTCCAGCTTTCAGAAATGCACAGGTTTGGTAGGTTTCCCTAGTTGCCGGCTGAGCTAGAGGCCAAAATCTACAGGTAGGCTCTTTGCAAAAAACACCTCTGTTTTCTTTAAAAAATTTGGATGTGTCCATGTTGCGCTTTGGGGCGTTTCCTGTTGCGGGCGCTAGGCCTACCCACACAAGTGAGGTATCATTTTTATCGGGAGACTTGGGGAAACGCTGGGTGGAAGGAAATTTGTGGCTCCTCTCAGAATCCAGAACTTTCTGCCTCAGAAATGTGAGGAACATGTGTTTTTTTAGCCAAATTTTGAGGTTTGCAAAGGATCCTGGGTAACAGAACCTGGTCCGAGCCACACAAGTCACCCCATCTTGGATTCCCCTAGGTCTCTAGTTTTCAGAAATGCACAGGTTTGGTAGGTTTCCCTAGGTGCCGGCTGAGCTAGAGGCCAAAATCTACAGGTAGGCACTTTGCAAAAAAACACCTCTGTTTTCTTTCAAAAATTTGGATGTGTCCACGTTGCGCTTTGGGGCGTTTCCTGTTGCGGGCGCTAGGCCTATCCACACAAGTGAGGTATCATTTTTATCGGGAGACTTGGGGGAACATTGGGTGGAAGGAAATTTGTGGCTCCTCTCAGAATCCAGAACTTTCTGCCACAGAAATGTGAGGAACATGTGTTTTTTTAGCCAAATTTTGAGGTTTGCAAAGGATTCTGGGTAACAGAACCTGGTCCGAGCCACACAAGTCACCCCATCTTGGATTCCCCTAGGTCTCTAGTTTTCATAAATGCACAGGTTTGGTAGGTTTCCATAGGTGCCGGCTGAGCTAGAGGCCCAAATCTACAGGTAGGCACTTTGCAAAAAACACCTCTGTTTTCTTTCAAAGATTTGGATGTGTCCACGTTGCGCTTTGGGGCATTTCCTGTTGCGGGCGCTAGGCCTACCCACACGAGTGAGGTATAATTTTTATCGGGAGACTTGGGGGAACGCTGGGTGGAAGGAAATTTGTGGCTCCTCTCAGAATCCAGAACTTTCTGCCACAGAAATGTGAGGAACATGTGTTTTTTTAGCCAAATTTTGAGGTTTGAAAAGGATTCTGGGTAACAGAACTTGATCCGAGCCACTCAAGTCACCCCATCTTGGATTCCCCTAGGTGTCCAGCTTTCAGAAATGCACAGGTTTGGTAGGTTTCCCTAGGTGCCGGCTGAGCTAAAGGCCAAAATCTACAGGTAGGCACTTTGCAAAAAAAACCTCTGTTTTCTTTCAAAAATGTGGATGTGTCCACGTTGTGCTTTGGGGCGTTTCCTGTTGCGGGCGCTAGGCCTACCTACACAAGTGAGGTATCATTTTTATCGGGAGACTTGGGGGAACGCTGGGTGGAAGGAAATTTGTGGCTCCTCTCAGAATCCAGAACTTTCTGCCTCAGAAATGTGAGGAACATGTGTTTTTTTAGCCAAATTTTGAGGTTTGCAAAGGATCCTGGGTAACAGAACCTGGTCCGAGCCGCACAAGTCACCCCATCTTGGATTCCCCTAGGTCTCTAGTTTCCAGAAATGCACAGGTTTGGTAGGTTTCCCTAGGTGCCGGCTGAGCTAGAGGCCAAAATCTACAGGTAGGCACTTTGCAAAAAAACACCTCTGTTTTCTTTAAAATATTTGGATGTGTCCACGTTGCGCTTTGGGGCGTTTCCTGTCGCGGGCGCTAGGCCTATCCACACAAGTGAGGTATCATTTTTATCGGGAGACTTGGGGGAACATTGGGTGGAAGGAAATTTGTGGCTCCTCTCAGAATCCAGAACTTTCTGCCACAGAAATGAGAGGAAGATGTGTTTTTTTAGCCAAATTTTGAGGTTTGCAAAGGATTCTGGGTAACAGATCCTGGTCCGAGCCACACAAGTCACCCCATCTTGGATTCCCCTAGGTCTCTAGTTTTCAGAAATCCACAGGTTTGGTAGGTTTCCCTAGGTGCCGGCTGAGCTAGAGGCCAAAATCTACAGGTAGGCACTTTGCAAAAAAACACCTCTGTTTTCTTTCAAAAATTTGGGTGTGTCCACGTTGCGCTTTGGGGCATTTCCTGTCGCGGGCGCTAGGCCTACCCACACAAGTGAGGTATAATTTTTATCGGGAGACTTGGGGGAACGCTTGGTGGAAGGAAATTTGTGGCTCCTCTCAGAATCCAGAACTTTCTGCCACAGAAATGTGAGTAACATGTGTTTTTTTAGCCAAATTTTGAGGTTTGAAAAGGATTCTGGGTAACAGAACCTGATCCGAGCCACACAAGTCACCCCATCTTGGATTCCCCTAGGTGTCCAGCTTTCAGAAATGCACAGGTTTGGTAGGTTTCCCTAGGTGCCGGCTGAGCTAAAGGCCAAAATCTACAGGTAGGCACTTTGCAAAAAACACCTCTGTTTTCTTTCAAAAATGTGGATGTGTCCACGTTGCGCTTTGGGGCATTTCCTGTTGCGGGCGCTAGGCCTACCCACACAAGTGAGGTATCATTTTTATCGGGAGACTTGGGGGAACGCTGGGTGGAAGGAAATTTGTGGCTCCTCTCAGAATCCAGAACTTTCTGCCTCAGAAATGTGAGGAACATGTGTTTTTTTAGCCAAATTTTGAGGTTTGCAAAGGATCCTGGGTAACAGAACCTGGTCCGAGCCACACAAGTCACCCCATCTTGGATTCCCCTAGGTCTCTAGTTTCCAGAAATTCACAGGTTTGGTAGGTTTCCCTAGGTGCCGGCTGAGCTAGAGGCCAAAATCTACAGGTAGGCACTTTGCAAAAAAACACCTCTGTTTTCTTTCAAAAATTTGGATGTGTCCACGTTGCGCTTTGGGGCGTTTCCTGTCGCGGGTGCTAGTCCTATCCACACAAGTGAGGTATCATTTTTATCGGGAGACTTGGGGGAACATTGGGTGGAAGGAAATTTGTGGCTCCTCTCAGAATCCAGAACTTTCTGCCAAGAAATGTGAGGAACATGTGTTTTTTTAGCCAAATTTTGAGGTTTGAAAAGGATTCTTGGTAACAGAACCTGATCCGAGCCACACAGGTCACCCCATCTTGGATTCCCCTAGGTCTCCAGCTTTCAGAAATGCACAGGTTTGGTAGTTTTCCCTAGGTGCCGGCTGAGCTAGAGGCCAAAATCTACAGGTAGGCACTTTGCAAAAAACACCTCTGTTTTCTTTCAAAAATTTGGATGTGTCCACGTTGCGCTTTGGGGCGTTTCCTGTTGCGGGCGCTAGGCCTACCCACACAAGTGAGGTATCATTTTTATCGGGAGACTAGGGGGAACGATGGGAGGAAGGAAATTAGTGGCTCCTCTCAGATTCCAGAACTTTCTGCACAGAAATGTGAGGAACATGTGTTTTTTTAGCCAAATTTTGAGGTTTGAAAAGGATTCTTGGTAACAGAACCTGATCCGAGCCACACAGGTCACCCCATCTTGGATTCCCCTAGGTCTCCAGCTTTCAGAAATGCACAGGTTTGGTAGTTTTCCCTAGGTGCCGGCTGAGCTAGAGGCCAAAATCTACAGGTAGGCACTTTGCAAAAAACACCTCTGTTTTCTTTAAAAAATGTGGATGTGTCCACGTTGCGCTTTGGGGCGTTTCCTGTTGCGGGCGCTAGGCCTACCCACACAAGTGAGGTATCATTTTTATCGGGAGACTTGGGGGAACGCTGGGTGGAAGGAAATTTGTGGCTCCTCTCAGAATCCAGAACTTTCTGCCTCAGAAATGTGAGGAACATGTGTTTTTTTAGCCAAATTTTGAGGTTTGCAAAGGATCCTGGGTAACAGAACCTGGTCCGAGCCACACAAGTCACCCCATCTTGGATTCCCCTAGGTCTCTAGTTTTCATAAATGCACAGGTTTGGTAGGTTTCCCTAGGTGCCGGCTGAGCTAGAGGCCAAAATCTACAGGTAGGCACTTTGCAAAAAAACAACTCTGTTTTCTTTCAAAAATTTGGATGTGTCCACGTTGCGCTTTGGGGCGTTTCCTGTCGCGGGCGCTAGGCCTATCCACACAAGTGAGGTATCATTTTTATCGGGAGACTTGGGGGAACATTGGGTGGAAGGAAATTTGTGGCTCCTCTCAGAATCCAGAACTTTCTGCCACAGAAATGTGAGGAACATGTGTTTTTTTAGCCAAATTTTGAGGTTTGCAAAGGATTCTGGGTAACAGAACCTGGTCCGAGCCACACAAGTCCCCCCATCTTGGATTCCCCTAGGTCTCTAGTTTTCATAAATGCACAGGTTTGGTAGGTTTCCCTAGGTGCCGGCTGAGCTAGAGGCCCAAATCTACAGGTAGGCACTTTGCAAAAAACACCTCTGTTTTCTTTCAAAGATTTGGATGTGTCCACGTTGCGCTTTGGGGCATTTCCTGTCGCGGGCGCTAGGCCTACCCACACGAGTGAGGTATAATTTTTATCGGGAGACTTGGGGGAACGCTGGGTGGAAGGAAATTTGTGGCTCCTCTCAGAATCCAGAACTTTCTGCCACAGAAATGTGAGGAACATGTGTTTTTTTAGCCAAATTTTGAGGTTTGAAAAGGATTCTGGGTAACAGAACCTGATCCGAGCCACACAAGTCACCCCATCTTGGATTCCCCTAGGTGTCCAGCTTTCAGAAATGCACAGGTTTGGTAGGTTTCCCTAGGTGCCGGCTGAGCTAAAGGCTAAAATCTACAGGTAGGCACTTTGCAAAAAACACCTCTGTTTTCTTTCAAAAATGTGGATGTGTCCACGTTGCGCTTTGGGGCGTTTCCTGTTGCGGGCGCTAGGCCTACCCACACAAGTGAGGTATCATTTTTATCGGGAGACTTGGGGGAACGCTGGGTGGAAGGAAATTTGTGGCTCCTCTCAGAATCCAGAACTTTCTGCCACAGAAATGTGAGAAACATGTGTTTTTTTAGCCAAATTTTGAGGTTTGAAAAGGATTCTGGGTAACAGAACCTGATCCGAGCCACACAAGTCACCCCATCTTGGATTCCCCTAGGTGTCCAGCTTTCAGAAATGCACAGGTTTGGTAGGTTTCCCTAGGTGCCGGCTGAGCTAAAGGCTAAAATCTACAGGTAGGCACTTTGCAAAAAACACCTCTGTTTTCTTTCAAAAATGTGGATGTGTCCACGTTGCGCTTTGGGGCGTTTCCTGTTGCGGGCGCTAGGCCTACCCACACAAGTGAGGTATCATTTTTATCGGGAGACTTGGGGGAACGCTGGGTGGAAGGAAATTTGTGGCTCCTCTCAGAATCCAGAACTTTCTGCCTCAGAAATGTGAGGAACATGTGTTTTTTTAGCCAAATTTTGAGGATTGCAAAGGATCCTGGGTAACAGAACCTGGTCCGAGCCACACAAGTCACCCCATCTTGGATTCCCCTAGGTCTCTAGTTTCAAGAAATGCACAGGTTTGGTAGGTTTCCCTAGGTGCCGGCTGAGCTAGAGGCCAAAATCTACAGGTAGGCACTTTGCAAAAAAACACCTCTGTTTTCTTTCAAAAATGTGGATGTGTCCACGTTGCGCTTTGGGGTGTTTCCTGTCGCGGGCGCTAGGCCTATCCACACAAGTGAGGTATCATTTTTATCGGTAGACTTGGGGGAACATTGGGTGGAAGGAAATTTGTGGCTCCTCTCAGAATCCAGAACTTTCTGCCACAGAAATGAGAGGAACATGTGTTTTTTTAGCCAAATTTTGAGGTTTGCAAAGGATTCTGGGTAACAGATCCTGGTCCGAGCCACACAAGTCACCCCATCTTGGATTCCCCTAGGTCTATAGTTTTCAGAAATGCACAGGTTTGGTAGGTTTCCCTAGGTGCCGGCTGAGCTAGAGGCCCAAATCTACAGGTAGGCACTTTGCAAAAAACACCTCTGTTTTCTTTCAAAGATTTGGATGTGTCCACGTTGCGCTTTGGGGCATTTCCTGTCGCGGGCGCTAGGCCTACCCACACGAGTGAGGTATCATTTTTATCGGGAGACTTGGGGGAACATTGGGTGGAAGGAAATTTGTGGCTCCTCTCAGAATCCAGAACTTTCTGCCACAGAAATGTGAGGAACATGTGTTTTTTTAGCCAAATTTTGAGGTTTGCAAAGGATTCTGGGTAACAGAACCTGGTCCGAGCCACACAAGTCACTCCATCTTGGATTCCCCTAGGTCTCTAGTTTTCAGACATGTACAGGTTTGGTAGGTTTCCCTAGGTGCCGGCTGAGCTAGAGGCCAAAATCTACAGGTAGGCACTTTGCAAAAAACACCTCTGTTTTCTTTAAAAAATGTGGATGTGTCCACGTTGCGCTTTTGGGAGTTTCCTGTCGCGGGCGCTATGCCTACCCACACAAGTGAGGTATCATTTTTATCGGGAGACTTGGGGGAACGCTGGGTGGAAGGAAATTTGTGGCTCCTCTCAGATTACAGAACTTTCTGCCACAGAAATGTGAGGAACTTGTGTTTTTTTAGCCATATTTTGAGGTTTGCAAAGGATTCTGGGTAACAGAACCTGGTCCGAGCCACACAAGTCACCCCATCTTGGATTCCCCTAGGTCTCTAGTTTTCAGAAATGCACAGGTATGGTAGGTTTCCCTAGGTGCCGGCTGAGCTAGAGGCCAAAATCTACAGGTAGGCACTTTGCTAAAAACAGCTCTGTTTTCTGTGATGTGTCCACGTTGTGTTCTGGGGCATATCCTGTAGCGGGCGCTAGGCCTACCCACACAAGTGAGGTATCATTTTTATCGGGAGACTTGGGGGAGCGCTGGGTGGAAGGAAATTTGTGGCTCCTCTCAGAATCCAGAACTTTCTGCCACAGAAATGTGAGGAACATGTGTTTTTTTTTATCCAAATTTTGAGGTTTGCAAAGGATTCTGGGTAACAGAACCTGGTCCGAGCCACACAAGTCACCCCATCTTGGATTCCCCTAGGTCTCTAGTTTTAAGAATTGCACAGGTTTGGTAGGTTTCCCTAGGTGCCGGCTGAGCTAGAGGCCCAAATCTACAGGTAGGCACTTTGCAAAAAACACCTCTGTTTTCTTAAAAAATTTGGATGTGTCCACGTTGCGCTTTGGGGCGTTTCCTGTTGCGGGCGCTAAGCCTACCCACACAAGTGAGGTATCATTTTTATCGGGAGACTTGGGGGAACGCTGGGTGGAAGGAAATTTGTGGATCCTCTCAGATTCCAGAACTTTCTGCACAGAAATGTGAGGAACATGTGTTTTCTTAGCCAAATTTTGAGGTTTGAAAAGGATTCTGGGTAACAGAACCTGGTCCGAGCCACACAAGTCACCCGATTTTGGATTCCCAAAGGTCTCCAGCTTTCAGAAATGCACAGGTTTGGTAGGTTTCCCTAGGTGCCGGCTGAGCTAGAGGCCAAAATCTACAGGTAGGCACTTTGCAAAAAACACCTCTGTTTTCTTTAAAAAATTTGGATGTGTCCATGTTGCGCTTTGGGGCGTTTCCTGTTACGGGCGCTAGGCCTACCCACACAAGTGAGGTATCATTTTTATCGGGAGACTTGGGGGAACGCTGGGTGGAAGGAAATTTGTGGCTCCTCTCAGAATCCAGAACTTTCTGCCTCAGAAATGTGAGGAACATGTGTTTTTTTAGCCAAATTTTGAGGTTTGCAAAGGATCCTGGGTAACAGAACCTGGTCCGAGCCACACAAGTCACCCCATCTTGGATTCCCCTAGGTATTTAGTTTCCAGAAATGCACAGGTTTGGTAGGTTTCCCTAGGTGCCGGCTGAGCTAGAGGCCAAAATCTACAGGTAGGCACTTTGCAAAAAACACCTCTGTTTTCTTTTAAAAATTTGGATGTGTCCACGTTGCGCTTTGGGGCGTTTCCTGTCGCGGGCGCTAGGCCTATCCACACAAGTGAGGTATCATTTTTATCGGGAGACTTGGGGGAACTTTGGGTGGAAGGAAATTTGTGGCTCCTCTCAGAATCCAGAACTTTCTGCCACAGAAATGTGAGGAACATGTGTTTTTTTAGCCAAATTTTGAGGTTTGCAAAGGATTCTGGGTAACAGAACCTGGTCCGAGCCACACAAGTCACCCCATCTTGGATTCCCCTACGTCTCTAGTTTTCAGAAATGCACAGGTTTGGTAGGTTTCCCTAGGTGCCGGCTGAGCTAGAGGCCCAAATCTACAGGTAGGCACTTTGCAAAAAACACCTCTGTTTTCTTGAAAAAATTTGGATGTGTCCACGTTGCGCTTTGGGGCGTTTCCTGTTGCGGGCGCTAGGCCTACCCACACAAGTGAGGTATCATTTTTATCGGGAGACTTGGGGGAATGCTGGGAGTAAGGAAATTTGTGGCTCCTCTCAGATTCCAGAACTTTCTGCACAGAAATGTGAGGAACATGTGTTTTTTTAGCCAAATTTCGACGTTTGCAAAGGATTCTGGGTAACAGAACCTGGTCCGAGCCACACAAGTCACCCCATCTTGGATTCCCCTAGGTCTCTAGTTTTCAGAAATGCACAGGTTTGGTAGGTTTCCCTAGGTGCCGGCTGAGCTAGAGGCCCAAATCTACAGGTAGGCACTTTGCAAAAAACACCTCTGTTTTCTTTCAAAAATTTGGATGTGTCCACGTTGCGCTTTGGGGCGTTTCCTGTTGCGGGCGCTAGGCCTACCCACACAAGTGAGGTATCATTTTTATCGGGAGACTAGGGGGAACGCTGGGAGGAAGGAAATTTGTGGCTCCTCTCAGATTCCAGAACTTTCTGCACAGAAATGTGAGGAACATGTGTTTTTTTAGCCAAATTTTGAGGTTTGAAAAGGATTCTTGGTAACAGAACCTGATCCGAGCCACACAGGTCACCCCATCTTGGATTCCCCTAGGTCTCCAGCTTTCAGAAATGCACAGGTTTGGTAGTTTTCCCTAGGTGCCGGCTGAGCTAGAGGCCAAAATCTACAGGTAGGCACTTTGCAAAAAACACCTCTGTTTTCTTTAAAAAATGTGGATGTGTCCACGTTGCGCTTTGGGGAGTTTCCTGTCGCGGGCGCTATGCCTACCCACACAAGTGAGGTATCATTTTTATCGGGAGACTTGGGGGAACGCTGGGTGGAAGGAAATTTGTGGCTCCTCTCAGATTACAGAACTTTCTGCCACAGAAATGTGAGGAACTTGTGTTTTTTAGCCATATTTTGAGGTTTGCAAAGGATTCTGGGTAACAGAACCTGGTCCGAGCCACACAAGTCACCCCATCTTGGATTCCCCTAGGTCTCTAGTTTTCAGAAATGCACAGGTATGGTAGGTTTCCCTAGGTGCCGGCTGAGCTAGAGGCCAAAATCTACAGGTAGGCACTTTGCTAAAAACAGCTCTGTTTTCTGTGATGTGTCCACGTTGTGTTCTGGGGCATATCCTGTAGCGGGCGCTAGGCCTACCCACACAAGTGAGGTATCATTTTTATCGGGAGACTTGGGGGAGCGCTGGGTGGAAGGAAATTTGTGGCTCCTCTCAGAATCCAGAACTTTCTGCCACAGAAATGTGAGGAACATGTGTTTTTTTTATCCAAATTTTGAGGTTTGCAAAGGATTCTGGGTAACAGAACCTGGTCCGAGCCACACAAGTCACCCCATCTTGGATTCCCCTAGGTCTCTAGTTTTCAGAAATGCACAGGTTTGGTAGGTTTCCCTAGGTGCCGGCTGAGCTAGAGGCCCAAATCTACAGGTAGGCACTTTGCAAAAAACACCTCTGTTTTCTTTCAAAAATTTGGATGTGTCCACGTTGCGCTTTGGGGCGTTTCCTGTTGCGGGCGCTAAGTCTACCCACACAAGTGAGGTATCATTTTTATCGGTAGACTTGGGGGAACGCTGGGTGGAAGGAAATTTGTGGATCCTTTCAGATTCCAGAACTTTCTGCACAGAAATGTGAGGAACATGTGTTTTCTTAACCAAATTTTGAGGTTTGAAAAGGATTCTGGGTAACAGAACCTGGTCCGAGCCACACAAGTCACCCCATCTTGGATTCCCAAAGGTCTCCAGCTTTCAGAAATGCACAGGTTTGGTAGGTTTCCCTAGTTGCCGGCTGAGCTAGAGGCCAAAATCTACAGGTAGGCTCTTTGCAAAAAACACCTCTGTTTTCTTTAAAAAATTTGGATGTGTCCATGTTGCGCTTTGGGGCGTTTCCTGTTGCGGGCGCTAGGCCTACCCACACAAGTGAGGTATCATTTTTATCGGGAGACTTGGGGAAACGCTGGGTGGAAGGAAATTTGTGGCTCCTCTCAGAATCCAGAACTTTCTGCCTCAGAAATGTGAGGAACATGTGTTTTTTTAGCCAAATTTTGAGGTTTGCAAAGGATCCTGGGTAACAGAACCTGGTCCGAGCCACACAAGTCACCCCATCTTGGATTCCCCTAGGTTTTTAGTTTCCAGAAATGCACAGGTTTGGTAGGTTTCCCTAGGTGCCGGCTGAGCTAGAGGCCAAAATCTACAGGTAGGCACTTTGCAAAAAACACCTCTGTTTTCTTTAAAAAATTTGGATGTGTCCACGTTGCGCTTTGGGGTGTTTCCTGTTGCGGGCGCTATGCCTACCCACACAAGTGAGGTATCATTTTTATCGGTAGACTTGGGGGAACATTGGGTGGAAGGAAATTTGTGGCTCCTCTCAGAATCCAGAACTTTCTGCCACAGAAATGAGAGGAACATGTGTTTTTTTAGCCAAATTTTGAGGTTTGAAAAGGATTCTGGGTAACAGAACCTGGTCCGAGCCACACAAGTCACCCCATCTTGGATTCCCAAAGGTCTCCAGCTTTCAGAAATGCACAGGTTTGGTAGGTTTCCCTAGGTGCCGGCTGAGCTAGAGGCCAAAATCTACAGGTAGGCTCTTTGCAAAAAACACCTCTGTTTTCTTTAAAAAATGTGGATGTGTCCATGTTGCGCTTTGGGGCGTTTCCTGTTGCGGGCGCTAGGCCTACCCACACAAGTGAGGTATCATTTTTATCGGGAGACTTGGGGGAACGCTGGGTGGAAGGAAATTTGTGGCTCCTCTCAGAATCCAGAACTTTCTGCCTCAGAAATGTGAGGAACATGTGTTTTTTTAGCCAAATTTTGAGGTTTGCAAAGGATCCTGGGTAACAGAACCTGGTCCGAGCCACACAAGTCACCCCATCTTGGATTCCCCTAGGTTTTTAGTTTCCAGAAATGCACAGGTTTGGTAGGTTTCCCTGGGTGCCGGCTGAGCTAGAGGCCAAAATCTACAGGTAGGCACTTTGCAAAAAACACCTCTGTTTTCTTTAAAAAATTTGGATGTGTCCACGTTGCGCTTTGGGGCGTTTCCTGTTGCGGGCGCTATGCCTACCCACACAAGTGAGGTATCATTTTTATCGGTAGACTTGGGGGAACATTGGGTGGAAGGAAATTTGTGGCTCCTCTCAGAATCCAGAACTTTCTGCCACAGAAATGTGAGGAACATGTGTTTTTTTAGCCAAATTTTGAGGTTTGCAAAGGATTCTGGGTAACAGAACCTGGTCCGAGCCACACAAGTCACCCCATCTTGGATTCCCCTAGGTCTCTAGTTTTCAGAAATGCACAGGTTTGGTAGGTTTCCCTAGGTGCCGGCTGAGCTAGAGGCCCAAATCTACAGGTAGGCACTTTGCAAAAAACACCTCTGTTTTCTTTCAAAAATTTGGATGTGTCCACGTTGCGCTTTGGGGCGTTTCCTGTTGCGGGCGCTAGGCCTACCCACACAAGTGAGGTATCATTTTTATCGGGAGACTAGCGGGAACGCTGGGAGGAAGGAAATTTGTGGCTCCTCTCAGATTCCAGAACTTTCTGCACAGAAATGTGAGGAACATGTGTTTTTTTAGCCAAATTTTGAGGTTTGAAAAGGATTCTGGGTAACAGAACCTGATCCGAGCCACACAGGTCAACCCATCTTGGATTCCCCTAGGTCTCCAGCTTTCAGAAATGCACAGGTTTGGTAGTTTTCCCTAAGTGCCGGCTGAGCTAGAGGCCAAAATCTACAGGTAGGCACTTTGCAAAAAACACCTCTGTTTTCTTTCAAAAATTTGGATGTGTCCACGTTGCGCTTTGGGGCGTTTCCTGTTGCGGGCGCTAGGCCTACCCACACAACTGAGGTATCATTTTTATCGGGAGACTTGGGGGAACGCTGGGTGGAAGGAAATTTGTGGCTCCTCTCAGAATCCAGAACTTTCTGCCTCAGAAATGTGAGGAACATGTGTTTTTTTAGCCAAATTTTGAGGTTTGCAAAGGATCCTGGGTAACAGAACCTGGTCCGAGCCACACAAGTCACCCCATCTTGGATTCCCCTAGGTCTCTAGTTTTCAGAAATGCACAGGTTTGGTAGGTTTCCCTAGGTGCCGGCTGAGCTAGAGGCCAAAATCTACAGGTAGGCACTTTGCAAAAAAACACTTCTGTTTTCTTTCAAAAATTTGGATGTGTCCACGTTGCGCTTTGGGGCGTTTCCTGTTGCGGGCGCTAGGCCTATCCACACAAGTGAGGTATCATTTTTATCGGGAGACTTGGGGGAACATTGGGTGGAAGGAAATTTGTGGCTCCTCTCAGAATCCAGAACTTTCTGCCACAGAAATGTGAGGAACATGTGTTTTTTTAGCCTAATTTTGAGGTTTGCAAAGGATTCTGGGTAACAGAACCTGGTCCGAGCCACACAAGTCACCCCATCTTGGATTCCCCTAGGTCTCTAGTTTTCATAAATGCACAGGTTTGGTAGGTTTCCATAGGTGCCGGCTGAGCTAGAGGCCCAAATCTACAGGTAGGCACTTTGCAAAAAACACCTCTGTTTTCTTTCAAAGATTTGGATGTGTCCACGTTGCGCTTTGGGGCATTTCCTGTTGCGGGCGCTAGGCCTACCCACACGAGTGAGGTATAATTTTTATCGGGAGACTTGGGGGAACGCTGGGTGGAAGGAAATTTGTGGCTCCTCTCAGAATCCAGAACTTTCTGCCACAGAAATGTGAGGAACATGTGTTTTTTTAGCCAAATTTTGAGGTTTGAAAAGGATTCTGGGTAACAGAACTTGATCCGAGCCACTCAAGTCACCCCATCTTGGATTCCCCTAGGTGTCCAGCTTTCAGAAATGCACAGGTTTGGTAGGTTTCCCTAGGTGCCGGCTGAGCTAAAGGCCAAAATCTACAGGTAGGCACTTTGCAAAAAAAACCTCTGTTTTCTTTCAAAAATGTGGATGTGTCCACGTTGCGCTTTGGGGCGTTTCCTGTTGCGGGCGCTAGGCCTACCCACACAAGTGAGGTATCATTTTTATCGGGAGACTTGGGGGAACGCTGGGTGGAAGGAAATTTGTGGCTCCTCTCAGAATCCAGAACTTTCTGCCTCAGAAATGTGAGGAACATGTGTTTTTTTAGCCAAATTTTGAGGTTTGCAAAGGATCCTGGGTAACAGAACCTGGTCCGAGCCGCACAAGTCACCCCATCTTGGATTCCCCTAGGTCTCTAGTTTCCAGAAATGCACAGGTTTGGTAGGTTTCCCTAGATGCCGGCTGAGCTAGAGGCCAAAATCTACAGGTAGGCACTTTGCAAAAAAACACCTCTGTTTTCTTTAAAAAATTTGGATGTGTCCACGTTGCGCTTTGGGGCGTTTCCTGTCGCGGGCGCTAGGCCTATCCACACAAGTGAGGTATCATTTTTATCGGGAGACTTGGGGGAACATTGGGTGGAAGGAAATTTGTGGCTCCTCTCAGAATCCAGAACTTTCTGCCACAGAAATGAGAGGAAGATGTGTTTTTTTAGCCAAATTTTGAGGTTTGCAAAGGATTCTGGGTAACAGATCCTGGTCCGAGCCACACAAGTCACCCCATCTTGGATTCCCCTAGGTCTCTAGTTTTCAGAAATCCACAGGTTTGGTAGGTTTCCCTAGGTGCCGGCTGAGCTAGAGGCCAAAATCTACAGGTAGGCACTTTGCAAAAAAACACCTCTGTTTTCTTTCAAAAATTTGGGTGTGTCCACGTTGCGCTTTGGGGCATTTCCTGTCGCGGGCGCTAGGCCTACCCACACAAGTGAGGTATAATTTTTATCGGGAGACTTGGGGGAACGCTGGGTGGAAGGAAATTTGTGGCTCCTCTCAGAATCCAGAACTTTCTGCCACAGAAATGTGAGTAACATGTGTTTTTTTAGCCAAATTTTGAGGTTTGAAAAGGATTCTGGGTAACAGAACCTGATCCGAGCCACACAAGTCACCCCATCTTGGATTCCCCTAGGTGTCCAGCTTTCAGAAATGCACAGGTTTGGTAGGTTTCCCTAGGTGCCGGCTGAGCTAAAGGCCAAAATCTACAGGTAGGCACTTTGCAAAAAACACCTCTGTTTTCTTTCAAAAATGTGGATGTGTCCACGTTGCGCTTTGGGGCATTTCCTGTTGCGGGCGCTAGGCCTACCCACACAAGTGAGGTATCATTTTTATCGGGAGACTTGGGGGAACGCTGGGTGGAAGGAAATTTGTGGCTCCTCTCAGAATCCAGAACTTTCTGCCTCAGAAATGTGAGGAACATGTGTTTTTTTAGCCAAATTTTGAGGTTTGCAAAGGATCCTGGGTAACAGAACCTGGTCCGAGCCACACAAGTCACCCCATCTTGGATTCCCCTAGGTCTCTAGTTTCCAGAAATTCACAGGTTTGGTAGGTTTCCCTAGGTGCCGGCTGAGCTAGAGGCCAAAATCTACAGGTAGGCACTTTGCAAAAAAACACCTCTGTTTTCTTTCAAAAATTTGGATGTGTCCACGTTGCGCTTTGGGGCGTTTCCTGTCGCGGGTGCTAGTCCTATCCACACAAGTGAGGTATCATTTTTATCGGGAGACTTGGGGGAACATTGGGTGGAAGGAAATTTGTGGCTCCTCTCAGAATCCAGAACTTTCTGCCACAGAAATGTGAGGAACATGTGTTTTTTCAGCCAAATTTTGAGGTTTGCAAAGGATTCTGGGTAACAGAACCTGGTCCGAGCCACACAAGTCACCCCATCTTGGATTCCCCTAGGTCTCTAGTTTTCAGAAATGCACAGGTTTGGTAGGTTTCCCTAGGTGCCGGCTGAGCTAGAGGCCCAAATCTACAGGTAGGCACTTTGCAAAAAACACCTCTGTTTTCTTTCAAAAATTTGGATGTGTCCACGTTGCGCTTTGGGGCGTTTCCTGTTGCGGGCGCTAGGCCTACCCACACAAGTGAGGTATCATTTTTATCGGGAGACTAGGGGGAACGCTGGGAGGAAGGAAATTAGTGGCTCCTCTCAGATTCCAGAACTTTCTGCACAGAAATGTGAGGAACATGTGTTTTTTTAGCCAAATTTTGAGGTTTGAAAAGGATTCTTGGTAACAGAACCTGATCCGAGCCACACAGGTCACCCCATCTTGGATTCCCCTAGGTCTCCAGCTTTCAGAAATGCACAGGTTTGGTAGTTTTCCCTAGGTGCCGGCTGAGCTAGAGGCCAAAATCTACAGGTAGGCACTTTGCAAAAAACACCTCTGTTTTCTTTAAAAAATGTGGATGTGTCCACGTTGCGCTTTGGGGCGTTTCCTGTTGCGGGCGCTAGGCCTACCCACACAAGTGAGGTATCATTTTTATCGGGAGACTTGGGGGAACGCTGGGTGGAAGGAAATTTGTGGCTCCTCTCAGAATCCAGAACTTTCTGCCACAGAAATGTGAGGAACATGTGTTTTTTTAGCCAAATTTTGAGGTTTGAAAAGGATTCTGGGTAACAGAACCTGATCCGAGCCACACAAGTCACCCCATCTTGGATTCCTCTAGGTGTCCAGCTTTCAGAAATGCACAGGTTTGGTAGGTTTCCCTAGGTGCCGGCTGAGCTAAAGGCTAAAATCTACAGGTAGGCACTTTGCAAAAAACACCTCTGTTTTCTTTCAAAAATGTGGATGTGTCCACGTTGCGCTTTGGGGCGTTTCCTGTTGCGGGCGCTAGGCCTACCCACACAAGTGAGGTATCATTTTTATCGGGAGACTTGGGGGAACGCTGGGTGGAAGGAAATTTGTGGCTCCTCTCAGAATCCAGAACTTTCTGCCTCAGAAATGTGAGGAACATGTGTTTTTTTAGCCAAATTTTGAGGATTGCAAAGGATCCTGGGTAACAGAACCTGGTCCGAGCCACACAAGTCACCCCATCTTGGATTCCCCTAGGTCTCTAGTTTCAAGAAATGCACAGGTTTGGTAGGTTTCCCTAGGTGCCGGCTGAGCTAGAGGCCAAAATCTACAGGTAGGCACTTTGCAAAAAAACACCTCTGTTTTCTTTCAAAAATGTGGATGTGTCCACGTTGCGCTTTGGGGTGTTTCCTGTCGCGGGCGCTAGGCCTATCCACACAAGTGAGGTATCATTTTTATCGGTAGACTTGGGGGAACATTGGGTGGAAGGAAATTTGTGGCTCCTCTCAGAATCCAGAACTTTCTGCCACAGAAATGAGAGGAACATGTGTTTTTTTAGCCAAATTTTGAGGTTTGCAAAGGATTCTGGGTAACAGATCCTGGTCCGAGCCACACAAGTCACCCCATCTTGGATTCCCCTAGGTCTATAGTTTTCAGAAATGCACAGATTTGGTAGGTTTCCCTAGGTGCCGGCTGAGCAAGAGGCCCAAATCTACAGGTAGGCACTTTGCAAAAAACACCTCTGTTTTCTTTCAAAGATTTGGATGTGTCCACGTTGCGCTTTGGGGCATTTCCTGTCGCGGGCGCTAGGCCTACCCACACGAGTGAGGTATCATTTTTATCGGGAGACTTGGGGGAACATTGGGTGGAAGGAAATTTGTGGCTCCTCTCAGAATCCAGAACTTTCTGCCACAGAAATGTGAGGAACATGTGTTTTTTTAGCCAAATTTTGAGGTTTGCAAAGGATTCTGGGTAACAGAACCTGGTCCGAGCCACACAAGTCACTCCATCTTGGATTCCCCTAGGTCTCTAGTTTTCAGACATGTACAGGTTTGGTAGGTTTCCCTAGGTGCCGGCTGAGCTAGAGGCCAAAATCTACAGGTAGGCACTTTGCAAAAAACACCTCTGTTTTCTTTAAAAAATGTGGATGTGTCCACGTTGCGCTTTTGGGAGTTTCCTGTCGCGGGCGCTATGCCTACCCACACAAGTGAGGTATCATTTTTATCGGGAGACTTGGGGGAACGCTGGGTGGAAGGAAATTTGTGGCTCCTCTCAGATTACAGAACTTTCTGCCACAGAAATGTGAGGAACTTGTGTTTTTTTAGCCATATTTTGAGGTTTGCAAAGGATTCTGGGTAACAGAACCTGGTCCGAGCCACACAAGTCACCCCATCTTGGATTCCCCTAGGTCTCTAGTTTTCAGAAATGCACAGGTATGGTAGGTTTCCCTAGGTGCCGGCTGAGCTAGAGGCCAAAATCTACAGGTAGGCACTTTGCTAAAAACAGCTCTGTTTTCTGTGATGTGTCCACGTTGTGTTCTGGGGCATATCCTGTAGCGGGCGCTAGGCCTACCCACACAAGTGAGGTATCATTTTTATCGGGAGACTTGGGGGAGCGCTGGGTGGAAGGAAATTTGTGGCTCCTCTCAGAATCCAGAACTTTCTGCCACAGAAATGTGAGGAACATGTGTTTTTTTTTATCCAAATTTTGAGGTTTGCAAAGGATTCTGGGTAACAGAACCTGGTCCGAGCCACACAAGTCACCCCATCTTGGATTCCCCTAGGTCTCTAGTTTTAAGAATTGCACAGGTTTGGTAGGTTTCCCTAGGTGCCGGCTGAGCTAGAGGCCCAAATCTACAGGTAGGCACTTTGCAAAAAACACCTCTGTTTTCTTTAAAAAATTTGGATGTGTCCACGTTGCGCTTTGGGGCGTTTCCTGTTGCGGGCGCTAAGCCTACCCACACAAGTGAGGTATCATTTTTATCGGGAGACTTGGGGGAACGCTGGGTGGAAGGAAATTTGTGGATCCTCTCAGATTCCAGAACTTTCTGCACAGAAATGTGAGGAACATGTGTTTTCTTAGCCAAATTTTGAGGTTTGAAAAGGATTCTGGGTAACAGAACCTGGTCCGAGCCACACAAGTCACCCGATTTTGGATTCCCAAAGGTCTCCAGCTTTCAGAAATGCACAGGTTTGGTAGGTTTCCCTAGGTGCCGGCTGAGCTAGAGGCCAAAATCTACAGGTAGGCACTTTGCAAAAAACACCTCTGTTTTCTTTAAAAAATTTGGATGTGTCCATGTTGCGCTTTGGGGCGTTTCCTGTTGCGGGCGCCAGGCCTACCCACACAAGTGAGGTATCATTTTTATCGGGAGACTTGGGGGAACGCTGGGTGGAAGGAAATTTGTGGCTCCTCTCAGAATCCAGAACTTTCTGCCTCAGAAATGTGAGGAACATGTGTTTTTTTAGCCAAATTTTGAGGTTTGCAAAGGATCCTGGGTAACAGAACCTGGTCCGAGCCACACAAGTCACCCCATCTTGGATTCCCCTAGGTATTTAGTTTCCAGAAATGCACAGGTTTGGTAGGTTTCCCTAGGTGCCGGCTGAGCTAGAGGCCAAAATCTACAGGTAGGCACTTTGCAAAAAACACCTCTGTTTTCTTTTAAAAATTTGGATGTGTCCACGTTGCGCTTTGGGGCGTTTCCTGTCGCGGGCGCTAGGCCTATCCACACAAGTGAGGTATCATTTTTATCGGGAGACTTGGGGGAACTTTGGGTGGAAGGAAATTTGTGGCTCCTCTCAGAATCCAGAACTTTCTGCCACAGAAATGTGAGGAACATGTGTTTTTTTAGCCAAATTTTGAGGTTTGCAAAGGATTCTGGGTAACAGAACCTGGTCCGAGCCACACAAGTCACCCCATCTTGGATTCCCCTACGTCTCCAGCTTTCAGAAATGCACAGGTTTGGTAGTTTTCCCTAGGTGCCGGCTGAGCTAGAGGCCAAAATCTACAGGTAGGCACTTTGCAAAAAACACCTCTGTTTTCTTTAAAAAATGTGGATGTGTCCACGTTGCGCTTTGGGGCGTTTCCTGTTGCGGGCGATAGGCCTACCCACACAAGTGAGGTATCATTTTTATCGGGAGACTTGGGGGAACGCTGGGTGGAAGGAAATTTGTGGCTCCTCTCAGAATCCAGAACTTTCTGCCTCAGAAATGTGAGGAACATGTGTTTTTTTAGCCAAATTTTGAGGTTTGCAAAGGATCCTGGGTAACAGAACCTGGTCCGAGCCACACAAGTCACCCCATCTTGGATTCCCCTAGGTCTCTAGTTTTCATAAATGCACAGGTTTGGTAGGTTTCCCTAGGTGCCGGCTGAGCTAGAGGCCAAAATCTACAGGTAGGCACTTTGCAAAAAAACAACTCTGTTTTCTTTCAAAAATTTGGATGTGTCCACGTTGCGCTTTGGGGCGTTTCCTGTCGCGGGCGCTAGGCCTATCCACACAAGTGAGGTATCATTTTTATCGGGAGACTTGGGGGAACATTGGGTGGAAGGAAATTTGTGGCTCCTCTCAGAATCCAGAACTTTCTGCCACAGAAATGTGAGGAACATGTGTTTTTTTAGCCAAATTTTGAGGTTTGCAAAGGATTCTGGGTAACAGAACCTGGTCCGAGCCACACAAGTCCCCCCATCTTGGATTCCCCTAGGTCTCTAGTTTTCATAAATGCACAGGTTTGGTAGGTTTCCCTAGGTGCCGGCTGAGCTAGAGGCCCAAATCTACAGGTAGGCACTTTGCAAAAAACACCTCTGTTTTCTTTCAAAGATTTGGATGTGTCCACGTTGCGCTTTGGGGCATTTCCTGTCGCGGGCGCTAGGCCTACCCACACGAGTGAGGTATAATTTTTATCGGGAGACTTGGGGGAACGCTGGGTGGAAGGAAATTTGTGGCTCCTCTCAGAATCCAGAACTTTCTGCCACAGAAATGTGAGGAACATGTGTTTTTTTAGCCAAATTTTGAGGTTTGAAAAGGATTCTGGGTAACAGAACCTGATCCGAGCCACACAAGTCACCCCATCTTGGATTCCCCTAGGTGTCCAGCTTTCAGAAATGCACAGGTTTGGTAGGTTTCCCTAGGTGTCGGCTGAGCTAAAGGCTAAAATCTACAGGTAGGCACTTTGCAAAAAACACCTCTGTTTTCTTTCAAAAATGTGGATGTGTCCACGTTGCACTTTGGGGCGTTTCCTGTTGCGGGCGCTAGGCCCACCCACACAAGTGAGGTATCATTTTTATCGGGAGACTTGGGGGAACGCTGGGTGGAAGGAAATTTGTGGCTCCTCTCAGAATCCAGAACTTTCTGCCACAGAAATGTGAGGAACATGTGTTTTTTTAGCCAAATTTTGAGGTTTGAAAAGGATTCTGGGTAACAGAACCTGATCCGAGCCACACAAGTCACCCCATCTTGGATTCCCCTAGGTGTCCAGCTTTCAGAAATGCACAGGTTTGGTAGGTTTCCCTAGGTGCCGGCTGAGCTAAAGGCTAAAATCTACAGGTAGGCACTTTGCAAAAAACACCTCTGTTTTCTTTCAAAAATGTGGATGTGTCCACGTTGCGCTTTGGGGCGTTTCCTGTTGCGGGCGCTAGGCCTACCCACACAAGTGAGGTATCATTTTTATCGGGAGACTTGGGGGAACGCTGGGTGGAAGGAAATTTGTGGCTCCTCTCAGAATCCAGAACTTTCTGCCTCAGAAATGTGAGGAACATGTGTTTTTTTAGCCAAATTTTGAGGATTGCAAAGGATCCTGGGTAACAGAACCTGGTCCGAGCCACACAAGTCACCCCATCTTGGATTCCCCTAGGTCTCTAGTTTCAAGAAATGCACAGGTTTGGTAGGTTTCCCTAGGTGCCGGCTGAGATAGAGGCCAAAATCTACAGGTAGGCACTTTGCAAAAAAACACCTCTGTTTTCTTTCAAAAATGTGGATGTGTCCACGTTGCGCTTTGGGGTGTTTCCTGTCGCGGGCGCTAGGCCTATCCACACAAGTGAGGTATCATTTTTATCGGTAGACTTGGGGGAACATTGGGTGGAAGGAAATTTGTGGCTCCTCTCAGATTACAGAACTTTCTGCCACAGAAATGTGAGGAACTTGTGTTTTTTTAGCCATATTTTGAGGTTTGCAAAGGATTCTGGGTAACAGATCCTGGTCGGAGCCACACAAGTCACCCCATCTTGGATTCCCCTAGGTCTATAGTTTTCAGAAATGCACAGGTTTGGTAGGTTTCCCTAGGTGCCGGCTGAGCTAGAGGCCCAAATCTACAGGTAGGCACTTTGCAAAAAACACCTCTGTTTTCTTTCAAAGATTTGGATGTGTCCACGTTGCGCTTTGGGGCATTTCCTGTCGCGGGCGCTAGGCCTACCCACACGAGTGAGGTATCATTTTTATCGGGAGACTTGGGGGAACATTGGGTGGAAGGAAATTTGTGGCTCCTCTCAGATTACAGAACTTTCTGCCACAGAAATGTGAGGAACTTGTGTTTTTTTAGCCATATTTTGAGGTTTGCAAAGGATTCTGGGTAACAGAACCTGGTCCGAGCCACACAAGTCACCCCATCTTGGATTCCCCTAGGTCTCTAGTTTTCAGAAATGCACAGGTATGGTAGGTTTCCCTAGGTGCCGGCTGAGCTAGAGGCCAAAATCTACAGGTAGGCACTTTGCTAAAAACACCTCTGTTTTCTTTAAAAAATGTGGATGTGTCCACGTTGCGCTTTTGGGAGTTTCCTGTCGCGGGCGCTATGCCTACCCACACAAGTGAGGTATCATTTTTATCGGGAGACTTGGGGGAACGCTGGGTGGAAGGAAATTTGTGGCTCCTCTCAGATTACAGAACTTTCTGCCACAGAAATGTGAGGAACTTGTGTTTTTTTAGCCATATTTTGAGGTTTGCAAAGGATTCTGGGTAACAGAACCTGATCCGAGCCACACAAGTCACCCCATCTTGGATTCCCCTAGGTCTCTAGTTTTCAGAAATGCACAGGTATGGTAGGTTTCCCTAGGTGCCGGCTGAGCTAGAGGCCAAAATCTACAGGTAGGCACTTTGCTAAAAACAGCTCTGTTTTCTGTGATGTGTCCACGTTGTGTTCTGGGGCATATCCTGTAGCGGGCGCTAGGCCTACCCACACAAGTGAGGTATCATTTTTATCGGGAGACTTGGGGGAGCGCTGGGTGGAAGGAAATTTGTGGCTCCTCTCAGAATCCAGAACTTTCTGCCACAGAAATGTGAGGAACATGTGTTTTTTTTTATCCAAATTTTGAGGTTTGCAAAGGATTCTGGGTAACAGAACCTGGTCCGAGCCACACAAGTCACCCCATCTTGGATTCCCCTAGGTCTCTAGTTTTAAGAATTGCACAGGTTTGGTAGGTTTCCCTAGGTGCCGGCTGAGCTAGAGGCCCAAATCTACAGGTAGGCACTTTGCAAAAAACACCTCTGTTTTCTTTAAAAAATTTGGATGTGTCCACGTTGCGCTTTGGGGCGTTTCCTGTTGCGGGCGCTAAGCCTACCCACACAAGTGAGGTATCATTTTTATCGGGAGACTTGGGGGAACGCTGGGTGGAAGGAAATTTGTGGATCCTCTCAGATTCCAGAACTTTCTGCACAGAAATGTGAGGAACATGTGTTTTCTTAGCCAAATTTTGAGGTTTGAAAAGGATTCTGGGTAACAGAACCTGGTCCGAGCCACACAAGTCACCCGATTTTGGATTCCCAAAGGTCTCCAGCTTTCAGAAATGCACAGGTTTGGTAGGTTTCCCTAGGTGCCGGCTGAGCTAGAGGCCAAAATCTACAGGTAGGCACTTTGCAAAAAACACCTCTGTTTTCTTTAAAAAATTTGGATGTGTCCATGTTGCGCTTTGGGGCGTTTCCTGTTGCGGGCGCTAGGCCTACCCACACAAGTGAGGTATCATTTTTATCGGGAGACTTGGGGGAACGCTGGGTGGAAGGAAATTTGTGGCTCCTCTCAGAATCCAGAACTTTCTGCCTCAGAAATGTGAGGAACATGTGTTTTTTTAGCCAAATTTTGAGGTTTGCAAAGGATCCTGGGTAACAGAACCTGGTCCGAGCCACACAAGTCACCCCATCTTGGATTCCCCTAGGTATTTAGTTTCCAGAAATGCACAGGTTTGGTAGGTTTCCCTAGGTGCCGGCTGAGCTAGAGGCCAAAATCTACAGGTAGGCACTTTGCAAAAAACACCTCTGTTTTCTTTTAAAAATTTGGATGTGTCCACGTTGCGCTTTGGGGCGTTTCCTGTCGCGGGCGCTAGGCCTATCCACACAAGTGAGGTATCATTTTTATCGGGAGACTTGGGGGAACTTTGGGTGGAAGGAAATTTGTGGCTCCTCTCAGAATCCAGAACTTTCTGCCACAGAAATGTGAGGAACATGTGTTTTTTTAGCCAAATTTTGAGGTTTGCAAAGGATTCTGGGTAACAGAACCTGGTCCGAGCCACACAAGTCACCCCATCTTGGATTCCCCTACGTCTCTAGTTTTCAGAAATGCACAGGTTTGGTAGGTTTCCCTAGGTGCCGGCTGAGCTAGAGGCCCAAATCTACAGGTAGGCACTTTGCAAAAAACACCTCTGTTTTCTTGAAAAAATTTGGATGTGTCCACGTTGCGCTTTGGGGCGTTTCCTGTTGCGGGCGCTAGGCCTACCCACACAAGTGAGGTATCATTTTTATCGGGAGACTTGGGGGAATGCTGGGAGTAAGGAAATTTGTGGCTCCTCTCAGATTCCAGAACTTTCTGCACAGAAATGTGAGGAACATGTGTTTTTTTAGCCAAATTTCGACGTTTGCAAAGGATTCTGGGTAACAGAACCTGGTCCGAGCCACACAAGTCACCCCATCTTGGATTCCCCTAGGTCTCTAGTTTTCAGAAATGCACAGGTTTGGTAGGTTTCCCTAGGTGCCGGCTGAGCTAGAGGCCCAAATCTACAGGTAGGCACTTTGCAAAAAACACCTCTGTTTTCTTTCAAAAATTTGGATGTGTCCACGTTGCGCTTTGGGGCGTTTCCTGTTGCGGGCGCTAGGCCTACCCACACAAGTGAGGTATCATTTTTATCGGGAGACTAGGGGGAACGCTGGGAGGAAGGAAATTTGTGGCTCCTCTCAGATTCCAGAACTTTCTGCACAGAAATGTGAGGAACATGTGTTTTTTTAGCCAAATTTTGAGGTTTGAAAAGGATTCTTGGTAACAGAACCTGATCCGAGCCACACAGGTCACCCCATCTTGGATTCCCCTAGGTCTCCAGCTTTCAGAAATGCACAGGTTTGGTAGTTTTCCCTAGGTGCCGGCTGAGCTAGAGGCCAAAATCTACAGGTAGGCACTTTGCAAAAAACACCTCTGTTTTCTTTAAAAAATGTGGATGTGTCCACGTTGCGCTTTGGGGCGTTTCCTGTTGCGGGCGCTAGGCCTACCCACACAAGTGAGGTATAATTTTTATCGGGAGACTTGGGGGAACGCTGGGTGGAAGGAAATTTGTGGCTCCTCTCAGAATCCAGAACTTTCTGCCTCAGAAATGTGAGGAACATGTGTTTTTTTAGCCAAATTTTGAGGTTTGCAAAGGATCCTGGGTAACAGAACCTGGTCCGAGCCACACAAGTCACCCCATCTTGGATTCCCCTAGGTCTCTAGTTTTCATAAATGCACAGGTTTGGTAGGTTTCCCTAGGTGCCGGCTGAGCTAGAGGCCAAAATCTACAGGTAGGCACTTTGCAAAAAAACACCTCTGTTTTCTTTCAAAAATTTGGATGTGTCCACGTTGCGCTTTGGGGCGTTTCCTGTCGCGGGCGCTAGGCCTGTCCACAGAAGTGAGGTATCATTTTTATCGGGAGACTTGGGGGAACATTGGGTGGAAGGAAATTTGTGGCTCCTCTCAGAATCCAGAACTTTCTGCTTCAGAAATGTGAGGAACATGTGTTTTTTTAGCCAAATTTTGAGGTTTGCAAAGGATTCTGGGTAACAGAACCGGGTCCGAGCCACACAAGTCACCCCATCTTGGATTCCCCTAGGTCTCTAGTTTTCATAAATGCACAGGTTTGGTAGGTTTCCCTAGGTGCCGGCTGAGCTAGAGGCCCAAATCTACAGGTAGGCACTTTGCAAAAAACACCTCTGTTTTCTTTCAAAGATTTGGATGTGTCCACGTTGCGCTTTGGGGCATTTCCTGTCGCGGGCGCTAGGCCTACCCACACGAGTGAGGTATAATTTTTATCGGGAGACTTGGGGGAACGCTGGGTGGAAGGAAATTTGTGGCTCCTCTCAGAATCCAGAACTTTCTGCCACAGAAATGTGAGGAACATGTGTTTTTTTAGCCAAATTTTGAGGTTTGAAAAGGATTCTGGGTAACAGAACCTGATCCGAGCCACACAAGTCACCCCATCTTGGATTCCCCTAGGTGTCCAGCTTTCAGAAATGCACAGGTTTGGTAGGTTTCCCTAGGTGCCGGCTGAGCTAAAGGCTAAAATCTACAGGTAGGCACTTTGCAAAAAACACCTCTGTTTTCTTTCAAAAATGTGGATGTGTCCACGTTGCGCTTTGGGGCGTTTCCTGTTGCGGGCGCTAGGCCTACCCACACAAGTGAGGTATCATTTTTATCGGGAGACTTGGGGGAACGCTGGGTGGAAGGAAATTTGTGGCTCCTCTCAGAATCCAGAACTTTCTGCCTCAGAAATGTGAGGAACATGTGTTTTTTTAGCCAAATTTTGAGGATTGCAAAGGATCCTGGGTAACAGAACCTGGTCCGAGCCACACAAGTCACCCCATCTTGGATTCCCCTAGGTCTCTAGTTTCAAGAAATGCACAGGTTTGGTAGGTTTCCCTAGGTGCCGGCTGAGCTAGAGGCCAAAATCTACAGGTAGGCACTTTGCAAAAAAACACCTCTGTTTTCTTTCAAAAATGTGGATGTGTCCACGTTGCGCTTTGGGGTGTTTCCTGTCGCGGGCGCTAGGCCTATCCACACAAGTGAGGTATCATTTTTATCGGTAGACTTGGGGGAACATTGGGTGGAAGGAAATTTGTGGCTCCTCTCAGAATCCAGAACTTTCTGCCACAGAAATGAGAGGAACATGTGTTTTTTTAGCCAAATTTTGAGGTTTGCAAAGGATTCTGGGTAACAGAACCTGGTCCGAGCCACACAAGTCACTCCATCTTGGATTCCCCTAGGTCTCTAGTTTTCAGACATGTACAGGTTTGGTAGGTTTCCCTAGGTGCCGGCTGAGCTAGAGGCCAAAATCTACAGGTAGGCACTTTGCAAAAAACACCTCTGTTTTCTTTAAAAAATTTGGATGTGTCCACGTTGCGCTTTGGGGAGTTTCCTGTCGCGGGCGCTATGCCTACCCACACAAGTGAGGTATCATTTTTATCGGGAGACTTGGGGGAAC
Source organism: Pleurodeles waltl (assembly GCF_031143425.1). Taxonomy (NCBI): domain Eukaryota; kingdom Metazoa; phylum Chordata; class Amphibia; order Caudata; family Salamandridae; genus Pleurodeles; species Pleurodeles waltl. The sequence goes on from NC_090446.1 coordinate 1,231,270,059, forward strand.
GCTGGGTGGAAGGAAATTTGTGGCTCCTCTCAGATTACAGAACTTTCTGCCACAGAAATGTGAGGAACTTGTGTTTTTTAGCCATATTTTGAGGTTTGCAAAGGATTCTGGGTAACAGAACCTGGTCCGAGCCACACAAGTCACCCCATCTTGGATTCCCCTAGGTCTCTAGTTTTCAGAAATGCACAGGTATGGTAGGTTTCCCTAGGTGCCGGCTGAGCTAGAGGCCAAAATCTACAGGTAGGCACTTTGCTAAAAACAGCTCTGTTTTCTGTGATGTGTCCACGTTGTGTTCTGGGGCATATCCTGTAGCGGGCGCTAGGCCTACCCACACAAGTGAGGTATCATTTTTATCGGGAGACTTGGGGGAGCGCTGGGTGGAAGGAAATTTGTGGCTCCTCTCAGAATCCAGAACTTTCTGCCACAGAAATGTGAGGAACATGTGTTTTTTTTATCCAAATTTTGAGGTTTGCAAAGGATTCTGGGTAACAGAACCTGGTCCGAGCCACACAAGTCACCCCATCTTGGATTCCCCTAGGTCTCTAGTTTTCAGAAATGCACAGGTTTGGTAGGTTTCCCTAGGTGCCGGCTGAGCTAGAGGCCCAAATCTACAGGTAGGCACTTTGCAAAAAACACCTCTGTTTTCTTTCAAAAATTTGGATGTGTCCACGTTGCGCTTTGGGGCGTTTCCTGTTGCGGGCGCTAAGTCTACCCACACAAGTGAGGTATCATTTTTATCGGGAGACTTGGGGGAACGCTGGGTGGAAGGAAATTTGTGGATCCTTTCAGATTCCAGAACTTTCTGCACAGAAATGTGAGGAACATGTGTTTTCTTAACCAAATTTTGAGGTTTGAAAAGGATTCTGGGTAACAGAACCTGGTCCGAGCCACACAAGTCACCCCATCTTGGATTCCCAAAGGTCTCCAGCTTTCAGAAATGCACAGGTTTGGTAGGTTTCCCTAGTTGCCGGCTGAGCTAGAGGCCAAAATCTACAGGTAGGCTCTTTGCAAAAAACACCTCTGTTTTCTTTAAAAAATTTGGATGTGTCCATGTTGCGCTTTGGGGCGTTTCCTGTTGCGGGCGCTAGGCCTACCCACACAAGTGAGGTATCATTTTTATCGGGAGACTTGGGGGAACGCTGGGTGGAAGGAAATTTGTGGCTCCTCTCAGAATCCAGAACTTTCTGCCTCAGAAATGTGAGGAACATGTGTTTTTTTAGCCAAATTTTGAGGTTTGCAAAGGATCCTGGGTAACAGAACCTGGTCCGAGCCACACAAGTCACCCCATCTTGGATTCCCCTAGGTTTTTAGTTTCCAGAAATGCACAGGTTTGGTAGGTTTCCCTAGGTGCCGGCTGAGCTAGAGGCCAAAATCTACAGGTAGGCACTTTGCAAAAAACACCTCTGTTTTCTTTAAAAAATTTGGATGTGTCCACGTTGCGCTTTGGGGCGTTTCCTGTTGCGGGCGCTATGCCTACCCACACAAGTGAGGTATCATTTTTATCGGTAGACTTGGGGGAACATTGGGTGGAAGGAAATTTGTGGCTCCTCTCAGAATCCAGAACTTTCTGCCACAGAAATGAGAGGAACATGTGTTTTTTTAGCCAAATTTTGAGGTTTGAAAAGGATTCTGGGTAACAGAACCTGGTCCGAGCCACACAAGTCACCCCATCTTGGATTCCCAAAGGTCTCCAGCTTTCAGAAATGCACAGGTTTGGTAGGTTTCCCTAGGTGCCGGCTGAGCTAGAGGCCAAAATCTACAGGTAGGCTCTTTGCAAAAAACACCTCTGTTTTCTTTAAAAAATGTGGATGTGTCCATGTTGCGCTTTGGGGCGTTTCCTGTTGCGGGCGCTAGGCCTACCCACACAAGTGAGGTATCATTTTTATCGGGAGACTTGGGGGAACGCTGGGTGGAAGGAAATTTGTGGCTCCTCTCAGAATCCAGAACTTTCTGCCTCAGAAATGTGAGGAACATGTGTTTTTTTAGCCAAATTTTGAGGTTTGCAAAGGATCCTGGGTAACAGAACCTGGTCCGAGCCACACAAGTCACCCCATCTTGGATTCCCCTAGGTTTTTAGTTTCCAGAAATGCACAGGTTTGGTAGGTTTCCCTGGGTGCCGGCTGAGCTAGAGGCCAAAATCTACAGGTAGGCACTTTGCAAAAAACACCTCTGTTTTCTTTAAAAAATTTGGATGTGTCCACGTTGCGCTTTGGGCGTTTCCTGTTGCGGGCGCTATGCCTACCCACACAAGTGAGGTATCATTTTTATCGGTAGACTTGGGGGAACATTGGGTGGAAGGAAATTTGTGGCTCCTCTCAGAATCCAGAACTTTCTGCCACAGAAATGAGAGGAACATGTGTTTTTTTAGCCAAATTTTGAGGTTTGCAAAGGATTCTGGGTAACAGATCCTGGTCCGAGCCACACAAGTCACCCCATCTTGGATTCCCCTAGGTCTATAGTTTTCAGAAATGCACAGGTTTGGTAGGTTTCCCTAGGTGCCGGCTGAGCTAGAGGCCCAAATCTACAGGTAGGCACTTTGCAAAAAACACCTCTGTTTTCTTTCAAAGATTTGGATGTGTCCACGTTGCGCTTTGGGGCATTTCCTGTCGCGGGCGCTAGGCCTACCCACACGAGTGAGGTATCATTTTTATCGGGAGACTAGGGGGAACATTGGGTGGAAGGAAATTTGTGGCTCCTCTCAGAATCCAGAACTTTCTGCCACAGAAATGTGAGGAACATGTGTTTTTTTAGCCAAATTTTGAGGTTTGCAAAGGATTCTGGGTAACAGAACCTGGTCCGAGCCACACAAGTCCCTCCATCTTGGATTCCCCTAGGTCTCTAGTTTTCAGACATGTACAGGTTTGGTAGGTTTCCCTAGGTGCCGGCTGAGCTAGAGGCCAAAATCTACAGGTAGGCACTTTGCAAAAAACACCTCTGTTTTCTTTAAAAAATTTGGATGTGTCCACGTTGCGCTTTGGGGAGTTTCCTGTCGCGGGCGCTATGCCTACCCACACAAGTGAGGTATCATTTTTATCGGGAGACTTGGGGGAACGCTGGGTGGAAGGAAATTTGTGGCTCCTCTCAGATTACAGAACTTTCTGCCACAGAAATGTGAGGAACTTGTGTTTTTTTAGCCATATTTTGAGGTTTGCAAAGGATTCTGGGTAACAGAACCTGGTCCGAGCCACACAAGTCACCCCATCTTGGATTCCCCTAGGTCTCTAGTTTTCAGAAATGCACAGGTATGGTAGGTTTCCCTAGGTGCCGGCTCAGCTAGAGGCCAAAATCTACAGGTAGGCACTTTGCTAAAAACAGCTCTGTTTTCTGTGATGTGTCCACGTTGTGTTCTGGGGCATATCCTGTAGCGGGCGCTAGGCCTACCCACACAAGTGAGGTATCATTTTTATCGGGAGACTTGGGGGAGCGCTGGGTGGAAGGAAATTTGTGGCTCCTCTCAGAATCCAGAACTTTCTGCCACAGAAATGTGAGGAACATGTGTTTTTTTTTATCCAAATTTTGAGGTTTGCAAAGGATTCTGGGTAACAGAACCTGGTCCGAGCCACACAAGTCACCCCATCTTGGATTCCCCTAGGTCTCTAGTTTTCAGAAATGCACAGGTTTGGTAGGTTTCCCTAGGTGCCGGCTGAGCTAGAGGCCCAAATCTACAGGTAGGCACTTTGCAAAAAACACCTCTGTTTTCTTTCAAAAATTTGGATGTGTCCACGTTGCGCTTTGGGGCGTTTCCTGTTGCGGGCGCTAAGCCTACCCACACAAGTGAGGTATCATTTTTATCGGGAGACTTGGGGGAACGCTGGGTGGAAGGAAATTTGTGGATCCTCTCAGATTCCAGAACTTTCTGCACAGAAATGTGAGGAACATGTGTTTTCTTAGCCAAATTTTGAGGTTTGAAAAGGATTCTGGGTAACAGAACCTGGTCCGAGCCACACAAGTCACCCCATCTTGGATTCCCAAAGGTCTCCAGCTTTCAGAAATGCACAGGTTTGGTAGGTTTCCCTAGGTGCCGGCTGAGCTAGAGGCCAAAATCTACAGGTAGGCTCTTTGCAAAAAACACCTCTGTTTTCTTTAAAAAATTTGGATGTGTCCATGCTGCGCTTTGGGGCGTTTCCTGTTGCGGGCGCTAGGCCTACCCACACAAGTGAGGTATCATTTTTATCGGGAGACTTGGGGGAACGCTGGGTGGAAGGAAATTTGTGGCTCCTCTCAGAATCCAGAACTTTCTGCCTCAGAAATGTGAGGAACATGTATTTTTTTAGCCAAATTTTGAGGTTTGCAAAGGATCCTGGGTAACAGAACCTGGTCCGAGCCACACAAGTCACCCCATCTTGGATTCCCCTAGGTTTTTAGTTTCCAGAAATGCACAGGTTTGGTAGGTTTCCCTAGGTGCCGGCTGAGCTAGAGGCCAAAATCTACAGGTAGGCACTTTGCAAAAAACACCTCTGTTTTCTTTAAAAAATTTGGATGTGTCCACGTTGCGCTTTGGGGCGTTTCCTGTCGCGGGCGCTAGGCCTATCCACACAAGTGAGGTATCATTTTTATCGGGAGACTTGGGGGAACTTTGGGTGGAAGGAAATTTGTGGCTCCTCTCAGAATCCAGAACTTTCTGCCACAGAAATGTGAGGAACATGTGTTTTTTTAGCCAAATTTTGAGGTTTGCAAAGGATTCTGGGTAACAGAACCTGGTCCGAGCCACACAAGTCACCCCATCTTGGATTCCCCTACGTCTCTAGTTTTCAGAAATGCACAGGTTTGGTAGGTTTCCCTAGGTGCCGGCTGAGCTAGAGGCCCAAATCTACAGGTAGGCACTTTGCAAAAAACACCTCTGTTTTCTTTAAAAAATTTGGATGTGTCCACGTTGCGCTTTGGGGCGTTTCCTGTTGCGGGCGCTAGGCCTACCCACACAAGTGAGGTATCATTTTTATCGGGAGACTTGGGGGAATGCTGGGAGTAAGGAAATTTGTGGCTCCTCTCAGATTCCAGAACTTTCTGCACAGAAATGTGAGGAACATGTGTTTTTTTAGCCAAATTTCGACGTTTGAAAAGGATTCTGGGTAACAGAACCTGGTCCGAGCCACACAAGTCACCCCATCTTGGATTCCCCTAGGTCTCTAGTTTTCAGAAATGCACAGGTTTGGTATGTTTCCCTAGGTGCCGGCTGAGCTAGAGGCCAAAATCTACAGGTAGGCACTTTGCAAAAAACACCTCTGTTTTCTTTCAAAAATTTGGATGTGTCCACGTTGCGCTTTGGGGCGTTTTCTGTTGCGGGCGCTAGGCCTACCCACACAAGTGAGGTATCATTTTTATCGGGAGACTTGGGGGAACGCTGGGTGGAAGGAAATTTGTGGCTCCTCTCAGAATCCAGAACTTTCTGTCTCAGAAATGTGAGGAAGATGTGTTTTGTTAGCCAAATTTTGAGGTTTGCAAAGGATTCTGGGTAACAGAACCTGGTCCGAGCCACACAAGTCACCCCATCTTGGATTCCCCTAGGTCTCTAGTTTTCAGAAATGCACAGGTTTGGTAGGTTTCCCTAGGTGCCGGCTGAGCTAGAGGCCAAAATCTACAGATAGGCACTTTGCAAAAAACACCTCTGTTTTCTTTCAAAAATTTGGATGTGTCCACGGTGCGCTTTGGGGCATTTCCTGTTGCGGGCGCTAGGCCTACCCACACGAGTGAGGTATAATTTTTATCGGGAGACTTGGGGGAATGCTGGGTGGAAGGAAATTTGTGGCTCCTCTCAGAATCCACAACTTTCTGCCACAGAAATGTGAGGAACATGTGTTTTTTTAGCCAAATTTTGAGGTTTGCAAACGATTCTGGGTAACAGAACCTGGTCCGAGCCACACAAGTCACCCCATCTTGGATTCCCCTAGGTCTCTAGTTTTCAGAAATGCACAGGTTTGGTAGGTTTCCCTAGGTGCCGGCTGAGCTAGAGGCCCAAATCTACAGGTAGGCACTTTGCAAAAAACACCTCTGTTTTCTTTCAAAAATTTGGATGTGTCCAAGTTGCGCTTTGGGGCGTTTCCTGTTGCGGGCGCTAGGCCTACCGACACAAGTGAGGTATTATTTTTATCGGGAGACTTGGGGGAACGCTGCGACGAAGGAAATTTGTGGCTCTTCTCAGATTCCAGAACTTTCTGCACAGAAATGTGAGGAACATGTGTTTTTTTAGCCTAATTTTGAGGTTTGAAAAGGATTCTGGGTAACAGAACCTGATCCGAGCCACACAGGTCACCCCATCTTGGATTCCCCTAGGTCTCCAGCTTTCAGAAATGCACAGGTTTGGTAGGTTTCCCTAGGTGCCGGCTGAGCTAGAGGCCAAAATCTACAGGTAGGCACTTTGCAAAAAACACCTCTGTTTTCTTAAAAAAATTTGGATGTGTCCACGTTGCGCTTTGGGGCGTTTCCTGTTGCGGGTGCTAGGCCTACCCACACAAGTGAGGTATCATTTTTATCGGGAGACTTGGGGGAACGCTGGGTGGAAGGAAATTTGTGGCTCCTCTCAGAATCCAGAACTTTCTGCCTCAGAAATGTGAGGAACATGTGTTTTTTTAGCCAAATTTTGAGGTTTGCAAAGGATCCTGGGTAACAGAACCTGGTCCGAGCCACACAAGTCACCCCATCTTGGATTCCCCTAGGTCTCTAGTTTCCAGAAATGCACAGGTTTGGTAGGTTTCCCTAGGTGCCGGCTGAGCTAGAGGCCAAAATCTACAGGTAGGCACTTTGCAAAAAAACACCTCTGTTTTCTTTCAAAAATTTGGATGTGTCCACGTTGCGCTTTGGGGCGTTTCCTGTCACGGGCGCTAGGCCTTTCCACACAAGTGAGGTATCATTTTTATCGGGAGACTTGGGGGAACATTGGGTGGAAGGAAATTTGTGGCTCCTCTCAGAATCCAGAACTTTCTGCCACAGAAATGTGAGGAACATGTGTTTTTTTAGCCAAATTTTGAGGTTTGCAAAGGATTCTGGGTAACAGAACCTGGTCCGAGCCACACAAGTCACCCCATCTTGGATTCCCCTAGGTCTCTAGTTTTCAGAAATGCACAGGTTTGGTAGGTTTCCCTAGGTGCCGGCTGAGCTAGAGGCCCAAATCTACAGGTAGGCACTTTGCAAAAAACACCTCTGTTTTCTTTCAAAGATTTGGATGTGTCCACGTTGCGCTTTGGGGCATTTCCTGTCGCGGGCACTAGGCCTACCCACACGAGTGAGGTATCATTTTTATCGGGAGACTTGGGGGAACGCTGGGTGGAAGGAAATTTGTGGCTCCTCTCAGAATCCAGAACTTTCTGCCACAGAAATGTGAGGAACATGTGTTTTTTTAGCCAAATTTTGAGGTTTGAAAAGGAATCTGGGTAACAGAACCTGATCCGAGCCACACAAGTCACCCCATCTTGGATTCCCCTAGGTGTCCAGCTTTCAGAAATGCACAGGTTTGGTAGGTTTCCCTAGGTGCCGGCTGAGCTAAAGGCCAAAATCTACAGGTAGGCACTTTGCAAAAAACACCTCTGTTTTCTTTTAAAAATTTGGATGTGTCCACGTTGCGCTTTGGGGCGTTTCCTGTTGCGGGCGCTAGGCCTACCCACACAAGTGAGGTATCATTTTTATCGGGAGACTTGGGGGAACGCTGGGTGGAAGGAAATTTGTGGCTCCTCTCAGAATCCTGAACTTTCTGCCTCAGAAATGTGAGGAACATGTGTTTTTCTAGCCAAATTTTGAGGTTTGCAAAGGATCCTGGGTAACAGAACCTGGTCCGAGCCACACAAGTCACCCCATCTTGGATTCCCCTAGGTCTCTAGCTTTCAGAAATGCACAGGTTTGGTAGGTTTCCCTAGGTGCCTGCTGAGCTATTGGCCAAAATCTACAGGTAGGCACTTTGCAAAAAACACCTCTGTTTTCTTTCAAAAATGTGGATGTGTCCACGTTGCGCTTTGGGGCGTTTCCTGTTGCGGGAGCTATGCCTACCCACACAAGTGAGGTATCATTTTTATCGGGAGACTTGGGGGAACGCTGGGTGGAAGGAAATTTGTGGCTCCTCTCAGAATCCAGAACTTTCTGCCTCAGAAATTTGAGGAACATGTGTTTTTTTAGCCAAATTTTGAGGTTTGCAAAGGATTCTGGGTAACAGAACCTGGTCCGAGCCACACAAGTCACCCCATCTTGGATTCCCCTAGGTCTCTAGTTTTCAGAAATGCACAGGTTTGGTAGGTTTCCCTAGGTGCCGGCTGAGCTAGAGGCCAAAATCTACAGATAGGCACTTTGCAAAAAACACCTCTGTTTTCTTTCAAAAATTTGGATGTGTCCACGTTGCGCTTTGGGGCGTTTCCTGTCGCGGGCGCTAGGCCTACCCACACGAGTGAGGTATCATTTTTATCGGGAGACTTGGGGGATTGCTGGGTGGAAGGAAATTCGTGGCTCCTCTCAGAATCCAGAACTTTCTGCCACAGAAATGTGAGGAACATGTGTTTTTTTAGCCAAATTTTGAGGTTTGCAAAGGATTCTGGGTAACAGAACCTGGTCCGAGCCACACAAGTCACCCCATCTTGGATTCCCCTAGGTCTCTAGTTTTCAGAAATGCACAGGTTTGGTAGGTTTCCCTAGGTGCCGGCTGAGCTAGAGGCCCAAATCTACAGGTAGGCACTTTGCAAAAAACACCTCTGTTTTCTTTCAAAGATTTGGATGTGTCCACGTTGCGCTTTGGGGCATTTCCTGTCGCGGGCACTAGGCCTACCCACACGAGTGAGGTATCATTTTTATCGGGAGACTTGGGGGAACGCTGGGTGGAAGGAAATTTGTGGCTCCTCTCAGAATCCAGAACTTTCTGCCACAGAAATGTGAGGAACATGTGTTTTTTTAGCCAAATTTTGAGGTTTGAAAAGGAATCTGGGTAACAGAACCTGATCCGAGCCACACAAGTCACCCCATCTTGGATTCCCCTAGGTGTCCAGCTTTCAGAAATGCACAGGTTTGGTAGGTTTCCCTAGGTGCCGGCTGAGCTAAAGGCCAAAATCTACAGGTAGGCACTTTGCAAAAAACACCTCTGTTTTCTTTTAAAAATTTGGATGTGTCCACGTTGCGCTTTGGGGCGTTTCCTGTTGCGGGCGCTAGGCCTACCCACACAAGTGAGGTATCATTTTTATCGGGAGACTTGGGGGAACGCTGGGTGGAAGGAAATTTGTGGCTCCTCTCAGAATCCTGAACTTTCTGCCTCAGAAATGTGAGGAACATGTGTTTTTTTAGCCAAATTTTGAGGTTTGCAAAGGATCCTGGGTAACAGAACCTGGTCCGAGCCACACAAGTCACCCCATCTTGGATTCCCCTAGGTCTCTGGTTTCCAGAAATGCACAGGTTTGGTAGGTTTCCCTAGGTGCCGGCTGAGCTAGAGGCCAAAATCTACAGGTAGGCACTTTGCAAAAAAACACCTCTGTTTTCTTTCAAAAATTTGTATTTGTCCACGTTGCGCTTTGGGGCGTTTCCTGTCGCGGGCGCTAGGCCTATCCACACAAGTGAGGTATCATTTTTATCGGGAGACTTGGGGGAACATTGGGTGGAAGGAAATTTGTGGCTCCTCTCAGAATCCAGAACTTTCTGCCACAGAAATGTGAGGAACATGTGTTTTTTTAGCCAAATTTTGAGGTTTGCAAAGGATTCTGGGTAACAGAACCTGGTCCGAGCCACACAAGTCACCCCATCTTGGATTCCCCTAGGTCTCTAGTTTTCAGAAATGCACAGGTTTGGTAGGTTTCCCTAGGTGCCGGCTGAGCTAGAGGCCCAAATCTACAGGTAGGCACTTTGCAAAAAACACCTCTGTTTTCTTTCAAAGATTTGGATGTGTCGACGTTGCGCTTTGGGGCGTTTCCTGTTGCGGGCGCTAGGCCTACCCACACAAGTGAGGTATCATTTTTATCGGGAGACTTGGGGAAACGCTGGGAGGAAGGAAATTTGTGGCTCCTCTCAGATTCCAGAACTTTCTGCACAGAAATGTGAGGAACATGTGTTTTTTTAGCCAAATTTCGAGGTTTGAAAAGGATTCTGGGTAACAGAACCTGGTCCGAGCCACACAAGTCACCCCATCTTGGATTCCCCTAGGTCTCTAGCTTTCAGAAATGCACAAGTTTGGTAGGTTTCCCTAGGTGCCTGCTGAGCTATTGGCCAAAATCTACAGGTAGGCACTTTGCAAAAAACACCTCTGTTTTCTTTCAAAAATGTGGATGTGTCCACGTTGCGCTTTGGGGCGTTTCCTGTTGCGGGCGCTATGCCTACCCACACAAGTGAGGTATCATTTTTATCGGGAGACTTGGGGGAACGCTGGGTGGAAGGAAATTTGTGGCTCCTCTCAGAATCCAGAACTTTCTGCCTCAGAAATTTGAGGAACATGTGTTTTTTTAGCCAAATTTTGAGGTTTGCAAAGGATTCTGGGTAACAGAACCTGGTCCGAGCCACACAAGTCACCCCATCTTGGATTCCCCTAGGTCTCTAGTTTTCAGAAATGCACAGGTTTGGTAGGTTTCCCTAGGTGCCGGCTGAGCTAGAGGCCAAAATCTACAGATAGGCACTTTGCAAAAAACACCTCTGTTTTCTTTCAAAAATTTGGATGTGTCCACGTTGCGCTTTGGGGCGTTTCCTGTCGCGGGCGCTAGGCCTACCCACACGAGTGAGGTATCATTTTTATCGGGAGACTTGGGGGATTGCTGGGTGGAAGGAAATTTGTGGCTCCTCTCAGAATCCAGAACTTTCTGCCACAGAAATGTGAGGAACATGTGTTTTTTTAGCCAAATTTTGAGGTTTGCAAAGGATTCTGGGTAACAGAACCTGGTCCGAGCCACACAAGTCACCCCATCTTGGATTCCCTTAGATCTCTAGTTTTCAGAAATGCACAGGTTTGGTAGGTTTCCCTAGGTGCCTGCTGTGCTAGAGGCCAAAATCTACAGGTAGGCACTTTGCAAAAAACACCTCTGTTTTCTTTCAAAAATTTGGATGTGTCCACGTTGCGCTTTGGGGCGTTTCCTGTTGCGGGCGCTAGGCCTACCCACACAAGTGAGGTATCATTTTTATCGGGAGACTTGGGGGAACACTGGGTGGAAGGAAATTTGTGGATCCTCTCAGATTCCAGAACTTTCTGCACAGAAATGTGAGGATCATGTGTTTTTTTTGCCAAATTTTGAGGTTTGAAAAGGATTCTGGGTAACAGAACCTGGTCCGAGCCACACAAGTCACCCCATCTTGGATTCCCCTAGGTCTCCAGCTTTCAGAAATGCACAGGTTTGGTAGGTTTCCCTAGGTGCCTGCTGTGCTAGAGGCCAAAATCTACAGGTAGGCACACTGCAAAAAACACCTCTGTTTTCTTTCAAAAATTTGGATGTGTCCACATTGCGCTTTGGGGCGTTTCCTGTTGCAGGCGCTAGGCCTACCCACACAAGTGAGGTTTCATTTTTATCGGGAGACTTGGGGGAATGCTGGGAGTAAGGAAATTTGTGGCTCCTCTCAGATTCCAGAACTTTCTGCACAGAAATTTGAGGAACATGTGTTTTTTAAGCCAAATTTCGACGTTTGAAAAGGATTCTGGGTAACAGAACCTGGTCCGAGCCACACAAGTCACCCCATCTTGGATTCCCCTAGGTCTCTGGTTTCCAGAAATGCACAGGTTTGGTAGGTTTCCCTAGGTGCCGGCTGAGCTAGAGGCCAAAATCTACAGGTAGGCACTTTGCAAAAAAACACCTCTGTTTTCTTTCAAAAATTTGTATGTGTCCACGTTGCGCTTTGGGGCGTTTCCTGTTGCGGGCGCTATGCCTACCCACACAAGTGAGGTATCATTTTTATCGGGAGACTTGGGGGAACGCTGGGTGGAAGGAAATTTGTGGCTCCTCTCAGAATCCAGAACTTTCTGCCTCAGAAATTTGAGGAACATGTGTTTTTTTAGCCAAATTTTGAGGTTTGCAAAGGATTCTGGTTATCAGAACCTGGTCCGAGCCACACAAGTCACCCCATCTTGGATTCCCCTAGGTCTCTAGTTTTCAGAAATGCACAGGTTTGGTAGGTTTCCCTAGGTGCCGGCTGAGCTAGAGGCCAAAATCTACAGATAGGCACTTTGCAAAAAACACCTCTGTTTTCTTTCAAAAATTTGGATGTGTCCACGTTGCGCTTTGGGGCGTTTCCTGTCGCGGGCGCTAGGCCTACCCGCACGAGTGAGGTATCATTTTTATCGGGAGACTTGGGGGATTGCTGGGTGGAAGGAAATTTGTGGCTCCTCTCAGAATCCAGAACTTTCTGCCACAGAAATGTGAGGAACATGTGTTTTTTTAGCCAAATTTTGAGGTTTGCAAAGGATTCTGGGTAACAGAACCTGGTCCGAGCCACACAAGTCACCCCATCTTGGATTCCCTTAGATCTCTAGTTTTCAGAAATGCACAGGCTTGGTAGGTTTCCCTAGGTGCCTGCTGTGCTAGAGGCCAAAATCTACAGGTAGGCACTTTGCAAAAAACACCTCTGTTTTCTTTAAAAAATTTGGATGTGTCCACGTTGCGCTTTGGGGTGTTTCCTGTTGCGGGCGCTAGGCCTACCCACACAAGTGAGGTATCATTTTTATCGGGAGACTTGGGGGAAAGCTGGGTGGAAGGAAATTTGTGGATCCTCTCAGATTCCAGAACTTTCTGCACAGAAATGTGAGGATCATGTGTTTTTTTTGCCAAATTTTGAGGTTTGAAAAGGATTCTGGGTAACAGAACCTGGTCCGAGCCACACAAGTCACCCCATCTTGGATTCCCCTAGGTCTCCAGCTTTCAGAAATGCACAGGTTTGGTAGGTTTCCCTAGGTGCCTGCTGTGCTAGAGGCCAAAATCTACAGGTAGGCACACTGCAAAAAACACCTCTGTTTTCTTTCAAAAATGTGGATGTGTCCACATTGCGCTTTGGCGCGTTTCCTGTTGCAGGCGCTAGGCCTACCCACACAAGTGAGGTATCATTTTTATCGGGAGACTTGGGGGAACGCTGGGTGGAAGGAAATTTGTGAATCCTCTCAGATTCCAGAACTTTCTGCACAGAAATGTGAGGAACATGTGTTTTTTTAGCCAAATTTTGAGGTTTGAAAAGGATTCTGAGTAACAGAACCTGGTCCGAGCCACACAAGTCACCCCATCTTGGATTGCCCTAGGTCTCCAGCTTTCAGAAATGCACAGGTTTGGTAGGTTTCCCTAGGTGCCGGCTGTGCTAGAGGCCAAAATCTACAGGTAGGCACACTGCAAAAAACACCTCTGTTTTCTTTCAAAAATTTGGATGTGTCCACGTTGCGCTTTGGGGCGTTTCCTGTGCGGGCGCTAGGCCTACCCACACAAGTGAGGTATCATTTTTATCGGGAGACTTGGGGGAACGCTGGGTGGAAGGAAATTTGTGGCTCCTCTCAGAATCCAGAACTTTCTGCCACTGAAATGTGAGGAACATGTGTTTTTTTAGCCAAATTTTGAGGTTTGCAAATGATTCTGGGTAACAGAACCTGGTCCGAGCCACACAAGTCACCCCATCTTGGATTCGCTTAGATCTCTAGTTTTCAGAAATGCACAGGTTTGGTAGGTTTCCCTAGGTGCCGGCTGTGCTAGAGGCCAAAATCTACAGGTAGGCACTTTGCAAAAAACACCTCTGTTTTCTTTCAAAAATTTGGATGTGTCCACGTTGCGCTTTGGGGCGTTTCCTGTTGCGGGCGCTAGGCCTACCCACACAAGTGAGGTATCATTTTTATCGGGAGACTTGGGGGAACGCTGGGTGGAAGGAAATTTGTGGATCCTCTCAGATTCAAGAACTTTCTGCACAGAAATGTGAGGAACATGTGTTTTTTTAGCCAAATTTTGAGGTTTGAAAAGGATTCTGGGTAACAGAACCTGGTCCGAGCCACACAAGTCACCCCATCTTTGATTCCCCTGGTCTCCAGCTTTCAGAAATGCACAGGTTTGGTAGGTTTCCCTAGGTGCCTGCTGTGCTAGAGGCCAAAATCTACAGGTAGGCACACTGCAATAAACACCTCTGTTTTCTTTCAAAAATTTGGATGTGTCCACATTGCGCTTTGGGGCGTTTCCTGTTGCAGGCGCTAGGCCTACCCACACAAGTGAGGTATCATTTTTATCGGGAGACTTGGGGGAACGCTGGGTGGAAGGAAATTTGTGAATCCTCTCAGATTCCAGAACTTTCTGCACAGAAATGTGAGGAACATGTGTTTTTTTAGCCAAATTTTGAGGTTTGAAAAGGATTCTGAGTAACAGAACCTGGTCCGAGCCACACAAGTCACCCCATCTTGGATTGCCCTAGGTCTCCAGCTTTCAGAAATGCACAGGTTTGGTAGGTTTCCCTAGGTGCCGGCTGTGCTAGAGGCCAAAATCTACAGGTAGGCACACTGCAAAAAACACCTCTGTTTTCTTTCAAAAATTTGGATGTGTCCACGTTGCGCTTTGGGGCGTTTCCTGTGCGGGCGCTAGGCCTACCCACACAAGTGAGGTATCATTTTTATCGGGAGACTTGGGGGAACGCTGGGTGGAAGGAAATTTGTGGCTCCTCTCAGAATCCAGAACTTTCTGCCACTGAAATGTGAGGAACATGTGTTTTTTTAGCCAAATTTTGAGGTTTGCAAATGATTCTGGGTAACAGAACCTGGTCCGAGCCACACAAGTCACCCCATCTTGGATTCCCTTAGATCTCTAGTTTTCAGAAATGCACAGGTTTGGTAGGTTTCCCTAGGTGCCGGCTGTGCTAGAGGCCAAAATCTACAGGTAGGCACTTTGCAAAAAACACCTCTGTTTTCTTTCAAAAATTTGGATGTGTCCACGTTGCGCTTTGGGGCGTTTCCTGTTGCGGGCGCTAGGCCTACCCACACAAGTGAGATATCATTTTTATCGGGAGACTTGGGGGAACGCTGGGTGGAAGGAAATTTGTGGATCCTCTCAGATTCAACAACTTTCTGCACAGAAATGTGAGGAACATGTGTTTTTTTAGCCAAATTTTGAGGTTTGAAAAGGATTCTGGGTAACAGAACCTGGTCCGAGCCACACAAGTCACCCCATCTTTGATTCCCCTAGGTCTCCAGCTTTCAGAAATGCACAGGTTTGGTAGGTTTCCCTAGGTGCCTGCTGTGCTAGAGGCCAAAATCTACAGGTAGGCACACTGCAAAAAACACCTCTGTTTTCTTTCAAAAATTTGGATGTGTCCACATTGCGCTTTGGGGCGTTTCCTGTTGCAGGCGCTAGGCCTACCCACACAAGTGAGGTATCATTTTTATCGGGAGACTTGGGGGAACGCTGGGTGGAAGGAAATTTGTGAATCCTCTCAGATTCCAGAACTTTCTGCACAGAAATGTGAGGAACATGTGTTTTTTTAGCCAAATTTTGAGGTTTGAAAAGGATTCTGAGTAACAGAACCTGGTCCGAGCCACACAAGTCACCCCATCTTGGATTGCCCTAGGTCTCCAGCTTTCAGAAATGCACAGGTTTGGTAGGTTTCCCTAGGTGCCGGCTGTGCTAGAGGCCCAAATCTACAGGTAGGCACTTTGCAAAAAACACCTCTGTTTTCTTTCAAAAATTTGGATGTGTCCACGTTGCGCTTTGGGGCGTTTCCTGTTGCGGGCGCTAGGCCTACCCACACAAGTGAGGTATCATTTTTATCGGGAGACTTGGGGGAACACTGGGTGGAAGGAAATTTGTGGATCCTCTCAGATTCCAGAACTTTCTGCACAGAAATGTGAGGATCATGTGTTTTTTTAGCCAAATTTTGAAGTTTGAAAAGGATTCTGGGTAACAGAACCTGGTCCGAGCCACACAAGTCACCCCATCTTGGATTCCCTTAGATCTCTAGTTTTCAGAAATGCACAGGTTTGGTAGCTTTCCCTAGGTGCCTGCTGTGCTAGAGGCCAAAATCTACAGGTAGGCACTTTGCAAAAAACACCTCTGTTTTCTTTCAAACATTTGGATGTGTCCACGTTGCGCTTTGGGGCGTTTCCTGTTGTGGGCGCTAGGCCTACCCACACAAGTGAGGTATCATTTTTATCGGGAGACTTGGGGGAACGCTGGGTGGAAGGAAATTTGTGGATCCTCTCAGATTCCAGAACTTTCTGCACAGAAATGTGAGGATCATGTGGTTTTTTTGCCAAATTTTGAGGTTTGAAAAGGATTCTGGGTAACAGAACCTGGTCCGAGCCACACAAGTCACCCCATCTTGGATTCCCCTAGGTCTCCAGCTTTCAGAAATGCACAGGTTTGGTAGGTTTCCCTAGGTGCCTGCTGTGCTAGAGGCCAACATCTACAGGTAGGCACACTGCAAAAAACACCTCTGTTTTCTTTAAAAAATTTGGATGTGTCCACGTTGCGCTTTGGGGCGTTTCCTGTTGCAGGCGCTAGGCCTACCCACACAAGTGAGGTATCATTTTTATCGGGAGACTTGGGGGAACGCTGGGTGGAAGGAAATTTGTGGATCCTCTCAGATTCCAGAACATTCTGCACAGAAATGTGAGGAACATGTGTTTTTTTAGCCAAATTTTGAGGTTTGCAAATGATTCTGGGTAACAGAACCTGGTCCGAGCCACACAAGTCACCCCATCTTGGATTCCCCTAGGTCTCTAGTTTCCAGAAATGCACAGGTTTGGTAGGTTTCCCTAGGTGCCGGCTGAGCTAGAGGCCAAAATCTACAGGTAGGCACTTTGCAAAAAACACCTCTGTTTTCTTTCAAAAATTTGGATGTGTCCACGTTGCGCTTTGGGGCGTTTCCTGTCGCGAGCGCTAGGCCTATCCACACAAGTGAGGTATCATTTTTATCGGGAGACTTGGGGGAACTTTGGGCGGAAGGAAATTTGTGGCTCCTCTCAGAATCCAGAACTTTCTGCCACAGAAATGTGAGGAACATGTGTTTTTTTAGCCAAATTTTGAGGTTTGCAAAGGATTCTGGGTAACAGAACCTGGTCCGAGCCACACAAGTCACCCCATCTTGGATTCCCTTAGATCTCTAGTTTTCAGAAATGCACAGGTTTGGTAGGTTTCCCTAGGTGCCGGCTGTGCTAGAGGCCCAAATCTACAGGTAGGCACTTTGCAAAAAACACCTCTGTTTTCTTATCAAATATTTGGATGTGTCCACGTTGCGCTTTGGGGCGTTTCCTGTTGCGGGCGCTAGGCCTACCCACACAAGTGAGGTATCATTTTTATCGGGAGACTTGGGGGAACGCTGGGTGGAAGGAAATTTGTGGATCCTCTCAGATTCCAGAACTTTCTGCACAGAAATGTGAGGATCATGTGTTTTTTTAGCCAAATTTTGAAGTTTGAAAAGGATTCTGGGTAACAGAACCTGGTCCGAGCCACACAAGTCACCCCATCTTGGATTCCCCTAGGTCTCCAGCTTTCAGAAATGCACAGGTTTGGTAGGTTTCCCTAGGTGCCGGCTGTGCTAGAGGCCAAAATCTACAGGTAGGCACACTGCAAAAAACACCTCTGTTTTCTTTCAAAAATTTGGATGTGTCCACGTTGCGCTTTGGGGCGTTTCCTGTGCGGGCGCTAGGCCTACCCACACAAGTGAGGTATCATTTTTATCGGGAGACTTGGGGGAACGCTGGGTGGAAGGAAATTTGTGGCTCCTCTCAGAATCCAGAACTTTCTGCCACTGAAATGTGAGGAACATGTGTTTTTTAAGCCAAATTTTGAGGTTTGCAAATGATTCTGGGTAACAGAACCTGGTCCGAGCCACACAAGTCACCCCATCTTGGATTCCCCTAGGTCTCTAGTTTCCAGAAATGCACAGGTTTGGTAGGTTTCCCTAGGTGCCGGCTGAGCTAGAGGCCAAAATCTACAGGTAGGCACTTTGCAAAAAACACCTCTGTTTTCTTTCAAAAATTTGGATGTGTCCACGTTGCGCTTTGGGGCGTTTCCTGTCGCGAGCGCTAGGCCTATCCACACAAGTGAGGTATCATTTTTATCGGGAGACTTGGGGGAACTTTGGGCGGAAGGAAATTTGTGGCTCCTCTCAGAATCCAGAACTTTCTGCCACAGAAATGTGAGGAACATGTGTTTTTTTAGCCAAATTTTGAGGTTTGCAAAGGATTCTGGGTAACAGAACCTGGTCCGAGCCACACAAGTCACCCCATCTTGGATTCCCTTAGATCTCTAGTTTTCAGAAATGCACAGGTTTGGTAGGTTTCCCTAGGTGCCGGCTGTGCTAGAGGCCCAAATCTACAGGTAGGCACTTTGCAAAAAACACCTCTGTTTTCTTATTAAAAATTTGGATGTGTCCACGTTGCGCTTTGGGGCGTTTCCTGTTGCGGGCGCTAGGCCTACCCACACAAGTGAGGTATCATTTTTATCGGGAGACTTGGGGGAACGCTGGGTGGAAGGAAATTTGTGGATCCTCTCAGATTCCAGAACTTTCTGCACAGAAATGTGAGGATCATGTGTTTTTTTAGCCAAATTTTGAAGTTTGAAAAGGATTCTGGGTAACAGAACCTGGTCCGAGCCACACAAGTCACCCCATCTTGGATTCCCCTAGGTCTCCAGCTTTCAGAAATGCACAGGTTTGGTAGGTTTCCCTAGGTACCTGCTGTGCTAGAGGCCAAAATCTACAGGTAGGCACACTGCAAAAAACACCTCTGTTTTCTTTCAAAAATTTGGATGTGTCCACGTTGCGCTTTGGGGCGTTTCCTGTGCGGGCGCTAGGCCTACCCACACGAGTGATGTATCATTTTTATCGGGAGACTTGGGGGAACGCTGGGTGGAAGGAAATTTGTGGCTCCTCTCAGAATCCAGAACTTTCTGCCACAGAAATGTGAGGAACATGTGTTTTTTTAGCCAAATTTTGAGGTTTGCAAAGGATTCTGGGTAACAGAACCTGGTCCGAGCCACACAAGTCACCCCATCTTGGATTCCCTTAGGTCTCAATTTTTCAGAAATGCACAGGTTTGGTAGGTTTCCCTAGGTGCCGGCTGAGCTAGAGGCCAAAATCTACAGGTAGGCACTTTGCAAAAAACACCTCTGTTTTCTTTAAAAAATTTGGATGTGTCCACATTGCGCTTTGGGGAGTTTCCTGTTGCAGGCGCTAGGCCTACCCACACAAGTGAGGTATCATTTTTATCGGGAGACTTGGGGGAACGCTGGGTGGAAGGAAATTTGTGGATCCTCTCAGATTCCAGAACATTCTGCACAGAAATGTGAGGAACATGTGTTTTTTTAGCCAAATTTTGAGGTTTGAAAAGGATTCTGGGTAACAGAACCTGGTCCGAGCCACACAAGTCACCCCATCTTGGATTCCCCTAGGTCTCCAGCTTTCAGAAATGCACAGGTTTGGTAGATTTCCCTAGGTGCCGGCTGTGCTAGAGGCCAAAATCTACAGGTAGGCACACTGCAAAAAACACCTCTGTTTTATTTCAAAAATTTGGATGTGTCCACGTTGCGCTTTGGGGCGTTTCCTGTGCGGGCGCTAGGCCTACCCACACGAGTGATGTATCATTTTTATCGGGAGACTTGGGGGAACGCTGGGTGGAAGGAAATTTGTGGCTCCTCTCAGAATCCAGAACTTTCTGCCACAGAAATGTGAGGAACATGTGTTTTTTTAGCCAAATTTTGAGGTTTGCAAAGGATTCTGGGTAACAGAACCTGGTCCGAGCCACACAAGTCACCCCATCTTGGATTCCCTTAGGTCTCTAGTTTTCAGAAATGCACAGGTTTGGTAGGTTTCCCTAGGTGCCGGCTGAGCTAGAGGCCAAAATCTACAGGTAGGCACTTTGCAAAAAACACCTCTGTTTTCTTTAAAAAATTTGGATGTGTCCACATTGCGCTTTGGGGCGTTTCCTGTTGCAGGCGCTAGGCCTACCCACACAAGTGAGGTATCATTTTTATCGGGAGACTTGGGGGAACGCTGGGTGGAAGGAAATTTGTGGATCCTCTCAGATTCCAGAACATTCTGCACAGAAATGTGAGGAACATGTGTTTTTTTAGCCAAATTTTGAGGTTTGAAAAGGATTCTGGGTAACAGAACCTGGTCCGAGCCACACAAGTCACCCCATCTTGGATTCCCCTAGGTCTCCAGCTTTCAGAAATGCACAGGTTTGGTAGGTTTCCCTAGGTGCCGGCTGTGCTAGAGGCCAAAATCTACAGGTAGGCACACTGCAAAAAACACCTCTGTTTTATTTCAAAAATTTGGATGTGTCCACGTTGCGCTTTGGGGCGTTTCCTGTGCGGGCGCTAGGCCTACCCACACAAGTGAGGTATCATTTTTATCGGGAGACTTGGGGGAACGCTGGGTGGAAGGAAATTTGTGGCTCCTTTCAGAATCCAGAACTTTCTGCCACTGAAATGTGAGGAACATGTGTTTTTGTAGCCAAATTTTGAGGTTTGCAAAGGATTCTGGGTAACAGAACCTGGTCAGAGCCACACAAGTCACCCCATCTTGGATTCCCCTAGGTCTCTAGTTTCCAGAAATGCACAGGTTTGGTAGGTTTCCCTAGGTGCCGGCTGAGCTAGAGGCCAAAATCTACAGGTAGGCACTTTGCAAAAAACACCTCTGTTTTCTTTAAAAAATTTGGATGTGTCCACGTTGCGCTTTGGGGCGTTTCCTGTCGCGAGCGCTAGGCCTATCCACACAAGTGAGGTATCATTTTTATCGGGAGACTTGGGGGAACTTTGGGTGGAAGGAAATTTGTGGCTCCTCTCAGAATCCAGAACTTTCTGCCACAGAAATGTGAGGAACATGTGTTTTTTTAGCCAAATTTTGAGGTTTGCAAAGGATTCTGGGTAACAGAACCTGGTCCGAGCCACACAAGTCACCCCATCTTTGATTCCCCTAGGTCTCCAGCTTTCAGAAATGCACAGGTTTGGTAGGTTTCCCTAGGTGCTGGCTGAGCTGGAGGCCAAAATCTACAGGTAGGCACACTGGAAAAAACACCTCTGTTTTCTTCCAAAAATTTGGATGTGTCCACGTTGTGCTTTCGGGCGTTTCCTGTTGCGGGCGCTAGGCCTACCCACACAAGTGAGGTATCATTTTTATCGGGAGACTTGGGGGAACACTGGGGGGAAGGAAATTTGTGGCTCCTCTCAGAATCCAGAACTTTCTGCCTCAGAAATGTGAGGAACATGTGTTTTTTTAGCCAAATTTTGAGGTTTGCAAAGGATTCTGGGTAACAGAACCTGGTCCGAGCCACACAAGTCACCCCATCTTGGATTCCCCTAGGTCTCTAGTTTCCAGAAATGCACAGGTTTGGTAGGTTTCCCTAGGTGCCGGCTGAGCTAGAGGCCAAAATCTACAGGTAGGCACTTTGCAAAAAACACCTCTGTTTTCTTTCAAAAATTTGGATGTGTCCACGTTGCGCTTTGGGGCGTTTCCTGTCACAGGCGCTAGACCTATCCACACAAGTGAGGTATCATTTTTATCGGGAGACTTGGGGGAACTTTGGGTGGAAGGAAATTTGTGGCTCCTCTCAGAATCCAGAACTTTCTGCCACAGAAATGTGAGGAACATGTGTTTTTTTAGCCAAATTGTGAGGTTTGCAAATGATTCTGGGTAACAGAACCTGGTCCGAGCCACACAAGTCACGCCATCTTGGATTCCCCTAGGTCTCTAGTTTTCAGAAATGCACAGGTTTGGTAGGTTTCCCTAGGTGCCGGCTGAGCTAGAGGCCCAAATCTACAGGTAGGCACTTTGCAAAAAACACCTCTGTTTTCTTTCAAAAATTTGGATGTGTCCACGTTGCGCTTTGGGGCGTTTCCTGTTGCGGGCGCTAGGCCTACCAACACAAGTGAGGTATCGTTTTTATCGGGAGACTTGGGGGAACGCTGGGAGGAAGGAAATTTGTGGCTCATCTCAGATTCCAGAACTTTCTGCACAGAAATGTGAGGAACATGTATTTTCTTAACCAAATTTCGAGGTTTGAAAAGGATTCTGGGTAACAGAACCTGGTCCGAACCACACAAGTCACCCCATCTTGGATTCCCCTAGGTCTCTAGCTTTCAGAAATGCACAGGTTTGGTAGGTTTCCCTAGGTGCCGGCTGAGCTAGAGGCCAAAATCTACAGGTAGGCACTTTGCAAAAAACACCTCTGTTTTCTTTAAAAAATTTGGATGTGTCCACGTTGCGCTTTGGTGCGTTTCCTGTTGCGGGCGCTAGGCCTACCCACACAAGTGAGGTATCATTTTTATCGGGAGACTTGGGGGAACGCTGGGTGGAAGGAAATTTGTGGCTCCTCTCAGAATCCAGAACTTTCTGCCTCAGAAATATGAGGAACATGTGTTTTTTTAGCCAAATTTTGAGGTTTGCAAAGGATTCTGGGTAACAGAACCTGGTCCGAGCCACACAAGTCACCCCATCTTGGATTCCCCTAGGTCTCTAGTTTTCAGAAATGCACAGGTTTGGTAGGTTTCCCTAGGTGCCGGCTGAGCTAGAGGCCAAAATCTACAGATAGGCACTTTGCAATAAACACCTCTGTTTTCTTTCAAAAATTTGGATGTGTCCACGTTGCGCTTTGGGGCGTTTCCTGTCGCGGGCGCTAGGCCTACCCACACAAGTGAGGTATCATTTGTATCGGGAGACTTGGGGGAACGCTGGGTGGAAGGAAATTCGTGGCTCCTCTCAGAATCCAGAACTTTCTGCCACAGAAATGTGAGGAACATGTGTTTTTTTAGCCAAATTTGGAGGTTTGCAAAGGATTCAGGGTAACAGAACCTGGTCCGAGCCACACAAGTCACCCGATCTTGGATTCCCCTAGGTCTCTAGTTTTCAGAAATGCACAGGTTTGGTAGGTTTCCCTAGGTGCCGGCTGAGCTAGAGGCCCAAATCTACAGGTAGGCACTTTGCAAAAAACACCTCTGTTTTCTTTCAAAAATTTGGATGTGTCCACGTTGCGCTTTGGGGCGTTTCCTGTCGCGGGCGCTAGGCCTACCCACACAAGTGAGGTATCATTTTTATCGGGAGACTTGGGGGAACGCTGGGTGGAAGGAAAATTGTGGCTCCTCTCAAAATCCAGAACTTTCTGCCACTGAAATGTGAGGAACATGTGTTTTTGCAGCCAAATTTTGAGGTTTGCAAAGGATTCTGGGTAACAGAACCTGGTCCGAGCCACACAAGTCACCCTATCTTGGATTCCCCTAGGTCTCTAGTTTCCAGAAATGCACAGGTTTGGTAGGTTTCCCTAGGTGCCGGCTGAGCTAGAGGCCAAAATCTACAGGTAGGCACTTTGCAAAAAACACCTCTGTTTTCTTTAAAAAATTTGGATGTGTCCACGTTGCGCTTTGGGGCGTTTCCTGTCGCGAGCGCTAGGCCTATCCACACAACTGAGGTATCATTTTTATCGGGAGACTTGGGGGAACTTTGGGTGGAAGGAAATTTGTGGCTCCTCTCAGAATCCAGAACTTTCTGCCACAGAAATGTGAGGAACATGTGTTTTTTTAGCCACATTTTGAGGTTTGCAAAGGATTCTGGGTAACAGAACCTGGTCCGAGCCACACAAGTCACCCCATCTTGGATTCCCCTAGGTCTCTAGTTTTCAGAAATGCACAGGTTTGGTAGGTTTCCCTAGGTGCCGGCTGAGCTAGAGGCCAAAATCTACAGGTAGGCACTTTGCAAAAAACACCTCTGTTTTCTTTCAAAAATTTGGATGTGTCCACGTTGCGCTTTGGGGCGTTTCCTGTTGCGGGCGCTAGGCCTACCAACACAAGTGAGGTATCGTTTTTATCGGGAGACTTGGGGGAACGCTGGGAGGAAGGAAATTTGTGGCTCATCTCAGATTCCAGAACTTTCTGCACAGAAATGTGAGGAACATGTATTTTCTTAACCAAATTTCGAGGTTTGAAAAGGATTCTGGGTAACAGAACCTGGTCCGAACCACACAAGTCACCCCATCTTGGATTCCCCTAGGTCTCTAGCTTTCAGAAATGCACAGGTTTGGTAGGTTTCCCTAGGTGCCGGCTGAGCTAGAGGCCAAAATCTACAGGTAGGCACTTTGCAAAAAACACCTCTGTTTTCTTTAAAAAATTTGGATGTGTCCACGTTGCGCTTTGGGGCGTTTCCTGTCACAGGCGCTAGACCTATCCACACAAGTGAGGTATCATTTTTATCGGGAGACTTGGGGGAACTTTGGGTGGAAGGAAATTTGTGGCTCCTCTCAGAATCCAGAACTTTCTGCCACAGAAATGTGAGGAACATGTGTTTTTTTAGCCAAATTGTGAGGTTTGCAAATGATTCTGGGTAACAGAACCTGGTCCGAGCCACACAAGTCACGCCATCTTGGATTCCCCTAGGTCTCTAGTTTTCAGAAATGCACAGGTTTGGTAGGTTTCCCTAGGTGCCGGCTGAGCTAGAGGCCCAAATCTACAGGTAGGCACTTTGCAAAAAACACCTCTGTTTTCTTTCAAAAATTTGGATGTGTCCACGTTGCGCTTTGGGGCGTTTCCTGTTGCGGGCGCTAGGCCTACCAACACAAGTGAGGTATCGTTTTTATCGGGAGACTTGGGGGAACGCTGGGAGGAAGGAAATTTGTGGCTCATCTCAGATTCCAGAACTTTCTGCACAGAAATGTGAGGAACATGTATTTTCTTAACCAAATTTCGAGGTTTGAAAAGGATTCTGGGTAACAGAACCTGGTCCGAACCACACAAGTCACCCCATCTTGGATTCCCCTAGGTCTCTAGCTTTCAGAAATGCACAGGTTTGGTAGGTTTCCCTAGGTGCCGGCTGAGCTAGAGGCCAAAATCTACAGGTAGGCACTTTGCAAAAAACACCTCTGTTTTCTTTAAAAAATTTGGATGTGTCCACGTTGCGCTTTGGTGCGTTTCCTGTTGCGGGCGCTAGGCCTACCCACACAAGTGAGGTATCATTTTTATCGGGAGACTTGGGGGAACGCTGGGTGGAAGGAAATTTGTGGCTCCTCTCAGAATCCAGAACTTTCTGCCTCAGAAATATGAGGAACATGTGTTTTTTTAGCCAAATTTTGAGGTTTGCAAAGGATTCTGGGTAACAGAACCTGGTCCGAGCCACACAAGTCACCCCATCTTGGATTCCCCTAGGTCTCTAGTTTTCAGAAATGCACAGGTTTGGTAGGTTTCCCTAGGTGCCGGCTGAGCTAGAGGCCAAAATCTACAGATAGGCACTTTGCAATAAACACCTCTGTTTTCTTTCAAAAATTTGGATGTGTCCACGTTGCGCTTTGGGGCGTTTCCTGTCGCGGGCGCTAGGCCTACCCACACAAGTGAGGTATCATTTGTATCGGGAGACTTGGGGGAACGCTGGGTGGAAGGAAATTCGTGGCTCCTCTCAGAATCCAGAACTTTCTGCCACAGAAATGTGAGGAACATGTGTTTTTTTAGCCAAATTTGGAGGTTTGCAAAGGATTCAGGGTAACAGAACCTGGTCCGAGCCACACAAGTCACCCGATCTTGGATTCCCCTAGGTCTCTAGTTTTCAGAAATGCACAGGTTTGGTAGGTTTCCCTAGGTGCCGGCTGAGCTAGAGGCCCAAATCTACAGGTAGGCACTTTGCAAAAAACACCTCTGTTTTCTTTCAAAAATGTGGATGTGTCCACGTTGCGCTTTGGGGCGTTTCCTGTCGCGGGCGCTAGGCCTACCCACACAAGTGAGGTATCATTTTTATCGGGAGACTTGGGGGAACGCTGGGTGGAAGGAAAATTGTGGCTCCTCTCAAAATCCAGAACTTTCTGCCACTGAAATGTGAGGAACATGTGTTTTTGCAGCCAAATTTTGAGGTTTGCAAAGGATTCTGGGTAACAGAACCTGGTCCGAGCCACACAAGTCACCCTATCTTGGATTCCCCTAGGTCTCTAGTTTCCAGAAATGCACAGGTTTGGTAGGTTTCCCTAGGTGCCGGCTGAGCTAGAGGCCAAAATCTACAGGTAGGCACTTTGCAAAAAACACCTCTGTTTTCTTTAAAAAATTTGGATGTGTCCACGTTGCGCTTTGGGGCGTTTCCTGTCGCGAGCGCTAGGCCTATCCACACAACTGAGGTATCATTTTTATCGGGAGACTTGGGGGAACTTTGGGTGGAAGGAAATTTGTGGCTCCTCTCAGAATCCAGAACTTTCTGCCACAGAAATGTGAGGAACATGTGTTTTTTTAGCCACATTTTGAGGTTTGCAAAGGATTCTGGGTAACAGAACCTGGTCCGAGCCACACAAGTCACCCCATCTTGGATTCCCCTAGGTCTCTAGTTTTCAGAAATGCACAGGTTTGGTAGGTTTCCCTAGGTGCCGGCTGAGCTAGAGGCCAAAATCTACAGGTAGGCACTTTGCAAAAAACACCTCTGTTTTCTTTCAAAAATTTGGATGTGTCCACGTTGCGCTTTGGGGCGTTTCCTGTTGCGGGCGCTAGGCCTACCCACACAAGTGAGGTATCATTTTTATCGGGAGACTTGGGGGAACGCTGGGAGGAAGGAAATTTGTGGCTCCTCTCAGATTCCAGAACTTTCTGCACAGAAATGTGAGGAACGTGTTTTTTTAGCCAAATTTCGAGGTTTGAAAAGGATTCTGGGTAACAGAACCTGGTCCGAACCACACAAGTCAACCCATCTTGGATTCCCCTAGGTCTCTAGTTTTCAGAAATGCACAGGTTTGGTAGGTTTCCCTAGGTGCCGGCTGCGCTAGAGGCCAAAATCTACAGGTAGGCACTTTGCAAAAAACACCTCTGTTTTCTTTCAAAAATGTGGATGTGTCCACGTTGCGCTTTGGGGCGTTTCCTGTTGCGGGCGCTAGGCCTACCCACACAAGTGAGGTATCATTTTTATCGGGAGACTTGGGGGAACGCTGGGTGGAAGGAAATTTGTGGATCCTCTCAGATTCCAGAACTTTCTGCCACAGAAATGTGAGGAACATGTGTTTTTTTAGCCAAATTTTGAGGTTTGAAAAGGATTCTGGGTAACAGAACCTGGTCCGAGCCACACAAGTCACCCCATCTTTAATTCCCCTAGGTCTCCAGCTTTCAGAAATGCACAGGTTTGGTAGGTTTCCCTAGGTGCTGGCTGAACTGGAGGCCAAAATCTACAGGTAGGCACACTGCAAAAAACACCTCTGTTTTCTTCCAAAAATTTGGATGTGTCCACGTTGCGCTTTCGGGCGTTTCCTGTTGCGGGCGCTAGGCCTACCCACACAAGTGAGGTATCATTTTTATCGGGAGACTTGGGGGAACACTGGGGGGAAGGAAATTTGTGGCTCCTCTCAGAATCCAGAACTTTCTGCTACAGAAATGTGAGGAACATGTGTTTTTTTAGCCAAATTTTGAGGTTTGCAATGGATTCTGGGTAACAGAACCTGGTCCGAGCCACACAAGTCACCCCATCTTGGATTCCCCTAGGTCTCTAGTTTCCAGAAATGCACAGGTTTGGTAGGTTTCACTAGGTGCTGGCTGAGCTAGAGGCCAAAATCTAAAGGTAGGCACTTTGCAAAAAACACCTCTGTTTTCTTTCAAAAATTTGGATGTGTCCACGTTGCGCTTTGGGGCGTTTCCTGTCGCAGGCGCTAGGCCTATCCACACAAGTTAGGTATCATTTTTATCGGGAGACTTGGGGGAACTTTGGGTGGAAGGAAATTTGTGGCTCCTCTCAGAATCCAGAACTTTCTGCCACAGAAATGTGAGGAACATGTGTTTTTTTAGCCAAATTGTGAGGTTTGCAAATGATTCTGGGTAACAGAACCTGGTCCGAGCCACACAAGTCACGCCATCTTGGATTCCCCTAGGTCTCTAGTTTTCAGAAATGCACAGGTTTGGTAGGTTTCCCTAGGTGCCGGCTGAGCTAGAGGCCCAAATCTACAGGTAGGCACTTTGCAAAAAACACCTCTGTTTTCTTTCAAAAATTTGGATGTGTCCACGTTGCGCTTTGGGGCGTTTCCTGTTGCGGGCGCTAGGCCTACCAACACAAGTGAGGTATCGTTTTTATCGGGAGACTTGGGGGAACGCTGGGAGGAAGGAAATTTGTGGCTCATCTCAGATTCCAGAACTTTCTGCACAGAAATGTGAGGAACATGTATTTTTTTAGCCAAATTTCGAGGTTTGTAAAGGATTCTGGGTAACAGAACCTGGTCCGAACCACACAAGTCACCCCATCTTGGATTCCCCTAGGTCTCTAGCTTTCAGAAATGCACAGGTTTGGTAGGTTTCCCTAGGTGCCGGCTGAGCTAGAGGCCAAAATCTACAGGTAGGCACTTTGCAAAAAACACCTCTGTTTTCTTTAAAAAATTTGGATGTGTCCACGTTGCGCTTTGGTGCGTTTCCTGTTGCGGGCGCTAGGCCTACCCACACAAGTGAGGTATAATTTTTATCGGGAGACTTGGGGGAACGCTGGGTGGAAGGAAATTTGTGGCTCCTCTCAGAATCCAGAACTTTCTGCCTCAGAAATATGAGGAACATGTGTTTTTTTAGCCAAATTTTGAGGTTTGCAAAGGATTCTGGGTAACAGAACCTGGTCCGAGCCACACAAGTCACCCCATCTTGGATTCCCCTAGGTCTCTAGTTTTCAGAAATGCACAGGTTTGGTAGGTTTCCCTAGGTGCCGGCTGAGCTAGAGGCCAAAATCTACAGATAGGCACTTTGCAATAAACACCTCTGTTTTCTTTCAAAAATTTGGATGTGTCCACGTTGCGCTTTGGGGCGTTTCCTGTCGCGGGCGCTAGGCCTACCCACACAAGTGAGGTATCATTTGTATCGGGAGACTTGGGGGAACGCTGGGTGGAAGGAAATTTGTGGCTCCTCTCAGAATCCAGAACTTTCACCGCCACAGAAATGTGAGGAACGTGTTTTTTTAGCCAAATTTCGAGGTTTGAAAAGGATTCTGGGTAACAGAACCTGGTCCGAACCACACAAGTCAACCCATCTTGGATTCCCCTAGGTCTCTAGTTTTCAGAAATGCACAGGTTTGGTAGGTTTCCCTAGGTGCCGGCTGCGCTAGAGGCCAAAATCTACAGGTAGGCACTTTGCAAAAAACACCTCTGTTTTCTTTCAAAAATGTGGATGTGTCCACGTTGCGCTTTGGGGCGTTTCCTTTTGCGGGCGCTAGGCCTACCCACACAAGTGAGGTATCATTTTTATCGGGAGACTTGGGGGAACGCTGGGTGGAAGGAAATTTGTGGATCCTCTCAGATTCCAGAACTTTCTGCACAGAAATGTGAGGAACATGTGTTTTTTTAGCCAAATTTTGAGGTTTGAAAAGGATTCTGGGTAACAGAACCTGGTCCGAGCCACACAAGTCACCCCATCTTTAATTCCCCTAGGTCTCCAGCTTTCAGAAATGCACAGGTTTGGTAGGTTTCCCTAGGTGCTGGCTGAACTGGAGGCCAAAATCTACAGGTAGGCACACTGCAAAAAACACCTCTGTTTTCTTCCAAAAATTTGGATGTGTCCACGTTGCGCTTTCGGGCGTTTCCTGTTGCGGGCGCTAGGCCTACCCACACAAGTGAGGTATCATTTTTATCGGGAGACTTGGGGGAACACTGGGGGGAAGGAAATTTGTGGCTCCTCTCAGAATCCAGAACTTTCTGCTACAGAAATGTGAGGAACATGTGTTTTTTTAGCCAAATTTTGAGGTTTGCAAAGGATTCTGGGTAACAGAACCTGGTCCGAGCCACACAAGTCACCCCATCTTGGATTCCCCTAGGTCTCTAGTTTCCAGAAATGCACAGGTTTGGTAGGTTTCCCTAGGTGCTGGCTGAGCTAGAGGCCAAAATCTAAAGGTAGGCACTTTGCAAAAAACACCTCTGTTTTCTTTCAAAAATTTGGATGTGTCCACGTTGCGCTTTGGGGCGTTTCCTGTCGCAGGCGCTAGGCCTATCCACACAAGTTAGGTATCATTTTTATCGGGAGACTTGGGGGAACTTTGGGTGGAAGGAAATTTGTGGCTCCTCTCAGAATCCAGAACTTTCTGCCACAGAAATGTGAGGAACATGTGTTTTTTTAGCCAAATTGTGAGGTTTGCAAATGATTCTGGGTAACAGAACCTGGTCCGAGCCACACAAGTCACGCCATCTTGGATTCCCCTAGGTCTCTAGTTTTCAGAAATGCACAGGTTTGGTAGGTTTCCCTAGGTGCCGGCTGAGCTAGAGGCCCAAATCTACAGGTAGGCACTTTGCAAAAAACACCTCTGTTTTCTTTCAAAAATTTGGATGTGTCCACGTTGCGCTTTGGGGCGTTTCCTGTTGCGGGCGCTAGGCCTACCAACACAAGTGAGGTATCGTTTTTATCGGGAGACTTGGGGGAACGCTGGGAGGAAGGAAATTTGTGGCTCATCTCAGATTCCAGAACTTTCTGCACAGAAATGTGAGGAACATGTATTTTTTTAGCCAAATTTCGAGGTTTGTAAAGGATTCTGGGTAACAGAACCTGGTCCGAACCACACAAGTCACCCCATCTTGGATTCCCCTAGGTCTCTAGCTTTCAGAAATGCACAGGTTTGGTAGGTTTCCCTAGGTGCCGGCTGAGCTAGAGGCCAAAATCTACAGGTAGGCACTTTGCAAAAAACACCTCTGTTTTCTTTAAAAAATTTGGATGTGTCCACGTTGCGCTTTGGTGCGTTTCCTGTTGCGGGCGCTAGGCCTACCAACACAAGTGAGGTATAATTTTTATCGGGAGACTTGGGGGAACGCTGGGTGGAAGGAAATTTGTGGCTCCTCTCAGAATCCAGAACTTTCTGCCTCAGAAATATGAGGAACATGTGTTTTTTTAGCCAAATTTTGAGGTTTGCAAAGGATTCTGGGTAACAGAACCTGGTCCGAGCCACACAAGTCACCCCATCTTGGATTCCCCTAGGTCTCTAGTTTTCAGAAATGCACAGGTTTGGTAGGTTTCCCTAGGTGCCGGCTGAGCTAGAGGCCAAAATCTACAGATAGGCACTTTGCAATAAACACCTCTGTTTTCTTTCAAAAATTTGGATGTGTCCACGTTGCGCTTTGGGGCGTTTCCTGTCGCGGGCGCTAGGCCTACCCACACAAGTGAGGTATCATTTGTATCGGGAGACTTGGGGGAACGCTGGGTGGAAGGAAATTCGTGGCTCCTCTCAGAATCCAGAACTTTCACCGCCACAGAAATGTGAGGAACATGTGTTTTTTTAGCCAAATTTTGAGGTTTGCAAAGGATTCTGGGTAACAGAACCTGGTCCGAGCCACACAAGTCACCCCATCTTGGATTCCCCTAGGTCTCTAGTTTTCAGAAATGCACAGGTTTGGTAGGTTTCCCTAGGTGCCGGCTGAGCTAGAGGCCCAAATCTACAGGTAGGCACTTTGCAAAAAACACCTCTGTTTTCTTTCAAAAATTTGGATGTGTCCACGTTGCGCTTTGGGGCGTTTCCTGTCGCGGGCGCTAGGCCTACCCACACAAGTGAGGTATCATTTTTATCGGGAGACTTGGGGGAACGCTGGGTGGAAGGAAATTTGTGGCTCATCTCAGATTCCAGAACTTTCTGCACAGAAATGTGAGGAACATGTATTTTTTTAGCCAAATTTCGAGGTTTGAAAAGGATTCTGGGTAACAGAACCTGGTCCGAACCACACAAGTCACCCCATCTTGGATTCCCCTAGGTCTCTAGCTTTCAGAAATGCACAGGTTTGGTAGGTTTCCCTAGGTGCCGGCTGAGCTAGAGGCCAAAATCTACAGGTAGGCACTTTGCAAAAAACACCTCTGTTTTCTTTAAAAAATTTGGATGTGTCCACGTTGCGCTTTGGTGCGTTTCCTGTTGCGGGCACTAGGCCTACCCACACCCACACAAGTGAGGTATCATTTTTATCGGGAGACTTGGGGGAACGCTGGGAAGAAGGAACTTTGTTGCTCCTCTCAGAATCCAGAACTTTCTGCCTCAGAAATATGAGGAACATGTGTTTTTTTAGCCAAATTTTGAGGTTTGCAAAGGATTCTGGGTAACAGAACCTGGTCCGAGCCACACAAGTCACCCCATCTTGGATTCCCCTAGGTCTCTAGTTTTCAGAAATGCACAGGTTTGGTAGGTTTCCCTAGGTGCCGGCTGAGCTAGAGGCCAAAATCTACAGATAGGCACTTTGCAATAAACACCTCTGTTTTCTTTCAAAAATTTGGATGTGTCCACGTTGCGCTTTGGGGCGTTTCCTGTCGCGGGCGCTAGGCCTACCCACACAAGTGAGGTATCATTTGTATCGGGAGACTTGGGGGAACGCTGGGTGGAAGGAAATTCGTGGCTCCTCTCAGAATCCAGAACTTTCTGCCACAGAAATGTGAGGAACATGTTTTTTTTTAGCCAAATTTTGAGGTTTGCAAAGGATTCTGGGTAACAGAACCTGGTCCGAGCCACACAAGTCACCCCATCTTGGATTCCCCTAGGTCTCTAGTTTTCAGAAATGCACAGGTTTGGTAGGTTTCCCTAGGTTCCGGCTGAGCTAGAGGCCCAAATCTACAGGTAGGCACTTTGCAAAAAACACCTCTGTTTTCTTTAAAAAATTTGGATGTGTCCACGTTGCGCTTTGGGGCGTTTCCTGTCGTGGGCGCTAGGCCTACCCACACAAGTGAGGTATCATTTTTATTGGGAGACTTGGGGGAACGCTGGGTGGAAGGAAATTTGAGCATCCTCTCAGATTCCAGAACTTTCTGCACAGAAATGTGAGGAACATGTGTTTTTTTAGCCAAATTTTGAGGTTTGAAAAGGATTCTGGGTAACAGAACCTGGTCCGAGCCACACAAGTCACCCCATCTTGGATTCCCGTAGGTCTTGAGTTTTCAGAAATGCACAGGTTTGGTAGGTTTCCCTAGGTGCCAGCTGAGCTAGAGGCCCAAATCTACAAGTAGGCACTTTGCAAAAAACACCTCTGTTTTCTTTCAAAAATTTGGATGTGTCCACGTTGCGCTTTGGGGCGTTTCCTGTGCGGGCGCTAGGCCTACCCACACAAGTGAGGTATCATTTGTATCGGGAGACTTGGGGGAACGCTGGGTGGAAGGATATTCGTGGCTCCTCTCAGATTCCAGAACTTTCTGCACAGAAATGTGAGGAACATGTGTTTTATTAGCCAAATTTTGAGGTTTGCAAAGGATTCTGGGTAACAGAACCTGGTCCGAGCCACACAAGTCACCCCATCTTGGATTCCCCTAGGTCTCTAGTTTTCAGAAATGCACAGGTTTGGTAGGTTTCCCTAGGTGCCGGCTGAGCTAGAGGCCCAAATCTACAGGTAGGCACTTTGCAAAAAACACCTCTGTTTTCTTTCAAAAATTTGGATGTGTCCACGTTGCGCTTTGGGGCGTTTCCTGTTGCGGGCGCTAGGCCTACCCACACAAGTGACGTATCATTTTTATCGGGAGACTTGGGGGAACGCTGGGTGGAAGGAAATTTGTGGCTCCTCTCAGAATCCAGAACTTTCTGCCTCAGAAATGTGAGGAACATGTGTTTTTTTAGCCAAATTTTGAGGTTTGCAAAGGATTCTGGGTAACAGAAGCTGGTCCGAGCCACACAAGTCACCCCATCTTGGATACCCCTTGGTCTCCAGCTTTCAGAAATGCACAGGTTTCGTAGGTTTCCCTAGGTGCCGGCTGTGCTAGAGGCCAAAATCTACAGGTAGGCACACTGCAAAAAACACCTCTGTTTTCTTTCAAAAATTTGGATGTGTCCACGTTGCGCTTTGGGGCGTTTCCTGTGCGGGCGCTAGGCCTACCCACACAAGTGAGGTATCATTTTTATCGGGAGACTTGGGGGAACGCTGGGTGGAAGGAAATTTGTGGCTCCTCTCAGAATCCAGAACTTTCTGCCACTGAAATGTGAGGAACATGTGTTTTTGTAGCCAAATTTTGAGGTTTGCAAAGGATTCTGGGTAACAGAACCTGGTCCGAGCCACACAAGTCACCCCATCTTGGATTCCCCTAGGTCTCTAGTTTCCAGAAATGCACAGGCTTGGTAGGTTTCCCTAGATGCCGGCTGAACTAGAGGCCAAAATCTACAGGTAGGCACTTTGCAAAAAACACCTCTGTTTTCTTTAAAAAATTTGGATGTGTCCATGTTGCGCTTTGGGGCGTTTCCTGTCGCGAGCGCTAGGCCTATCCACACAAGTGAGGTATCATTTTTATCGGGAGACTTGGGGGAACTTTGGGTGGAAGGAAATTTGTGGCTCCTCTCAGAATCCAGAACTTTCTGCCACAGAAATGTGAGGAACATGTGTTTTTTTAGCCAAATTTTGAGGTTTGCAAAGGATTCTGGGTAACAGAACCTGGTCCGAGCCACACAAGTCACCCCATCTTGGATTCCCTTAGATCTCTAGTTTTCAGAAATGCACAGGTTTGGTAGGTTTCCCTATGTGCCGGCTGTGCTAGAGGCCCAAATCTACAGGTAGGCACTTTGCAAAAAACACCTCTGTTTTCTTTCAAAAATTTGGATGTGTCCACGTTGCGCTTTGGGGCGTTTCCTGTTGCGGGCGCTAGGCCTACCCACACAAGTGAGGTATCATTTTTATCGGGAGACTTGGGGGAACACTGGGTGGAAGGAAATTTGTGGATCCTCTCAGATTCCAGAACTTTCTGCACAGAAATGTGAGGATCATGTGTTTTTTTAGCCAAATTTTGAGGTTTGCAAAGGATTCTGGGTAACAGAAGCTGGTCCGAGCCACACAAGTCACCCCATCTTGGATACCCCTTGGTCTCCAGCTTTCAGAAATGCACAGGTTTCGTAGGTTTCCCTAGGTGCCGGCTGTGCTAGAGGCCAAAATCTACAGGTAGGCACACTGCAAAAAACACCTCTGTTTTCTTTCAAAAATTTGGATGTGTCCACGTTGCGCTTTGGGGCGTTTCCTGTGCGGGCGCTAGGCCTACCCACACAAGTGAGGTATCATTTTTATCGGGAGACTTGGGGGAACGCTGGGTGGAAGGAAATTTGTGGCTCCTCTCAGAATCCAGAACTTTCTGCCACTGAAATGTGAGGAACATGTGTTTTTGTAGCCAAATTTTGAGGTTTGCAAAGGATTCTGGGTAACAGAACCTGGTCCGAGCCACACAAGTCACCCCATCTTGGATTCCCCTAGGTCTCTAGTTTCCAGAAATGCACAGGCTTGGTAGGTTTCCCTAGATGCCGGCTGAACTAGAGGCCAAAATCTACAGGTAGGCACTTTGCAAAAAACACCTCTGTTTTCTTTAAAAAATTTGGATGTGTCCATGTTGCGCTTTGGGGCGTTTCCTGTCGCGAGCGCTAGGCCTATCCACACAAGTGAGGTATCATTTTTATCGGGAGACTTGGGGGAACTTTGGGTGGAAGGAAATTTGTGGCTCCTCTCAGAATCCAGAACTTTCTGCCACAGAAATGTGAGGAACATGTGTTTTTTTAGCCAAATTTTGAGGTTTGCAAAGGATTCTGGGTAACAGAACCTGGTCCGAGCCACACAAGTCACCCCATCTTGGATTCCCTTAGATCTCTAGTTTTCAGAAATGCACAGGTTTGGTAGGTTTCCCTATGTGCCGGCTGTGCTAGAGGCCCAAATCTACAGGTAGGCACTTTGCAAAAAACACCTCTGTTTTCTTTCAAAAATTTGGATGTGTCCACGTTGCGCTTTGGGGCGTTTCCTGTTGCGGGCGCTAGGCCTACCCACACAAGTGAGGTATCATTTTTATCGGGAGACTTGGGGGAACACTGGGTGGAAGGAAATTTGTGGATCCTCTCAGATTCCAGAACTTTCTGCACAGAAATGTGAGGATCATGTGTTTTTTTAGCCAAATTGTGAGGTTTGCAAATGATTCTGGGTAACAGAACCTGGTCCGAGCCACACAAGTCACGCCATCTTGGATTCCCCTAGGTCTCTAGTTTTCAGAAATGCACAGGTTTGGTAGGTTTCCCTAGGTGCCGGCTGAGCTACAGGCCAAAATCTACAGGTAGGAACTTTGCAAAAAACACCTCTGTTTTCTTTCAAAAATGTGGATGTGTCTACGTTGCGCTTTGGGGCGTCTCCTGTTGCGGGCGCTAGGCCTACCCACACAAGTGAGATATCATTTATATGGGGAGACTTAGGGGAACGCTGGGTGGAAGGAAATTTGTGGCTCCTCTCAGATTCCAGAACTTTCTGCCACAGAAAAGTGAGGAACATGTGTTTTTTTAGCCCGATTTTGAGGTTCGCGGGCGCTAGGCCTACCCACACAAGTGAGGTATCACCTATATCGGGAGACTTGGGGGAACGCTGGGTGGAAGGAAATTTGTGGCTCCTCTCAGAATCCAGAACTTTCTGCCACTGAAATGTGAGGAACATGTGTTTTTGTAGCCAAATTTTGAGGTTTGCAAAGGATTCTGGGTAACAGAACCTGGTCCGAGCCACACAAGTCACCCCATCTTGGATTCCCTTAGGTCTCTAGTTTCCAGAAATGCACAGGTTTGGTAGGTTTCCCTAGATGCCGGCTGAGCTAGAGGCCAAAATCTACAGGTAGGCACTTTGCAAAAAACACTTCTGTTTTCTTTCAAAAATTTGGATGTGTCCACGTTGCGCTTTGGGGCGTTTCCTGTTGCGGGCGCTAGGCCTACCCACACAAGTGAGGTATCATTTTTATCGGGAGACTTGGGGGAACGCTGGGAGGAAGGAAATTTGTGGCTCCTCTCAGATTCCAGAACTTTCTGCTCAGAAATGTGAGGAACATGTGTTTTTTTAGCCAAATTTCGAGGTTTGAAAAGGATTCTGGGTAACAGAACCTGGTCCGAACCACACAAGTCAACCCATCTTGGATTCCCCTAGGTCTCTAGCTTTCAGAAATGCACAGGTTTGGTAGGTTTCCCTAGGTGCCGGCTGCGCTAGAGGCCAAAATCTACAGGTAGGCACTTTGCAAAAAACACCTCTGTTTTCTTTCAAAAATTTGGATGTGTCCACGTTGCGCTTTGGGGCGTTTCCTGTTGCGGGCGCTAGGCCTACCCACACAAGTGAGGTATCATTTTTATCTGGAGACTTGGGGGAACGCTGGGTGGAAGGAAATTTGTGGCTCCTCTCAGATTCCAGAACTTTCTGCACAGAAATGTGAGGAACATGTGTTTTTTTAGCCAAATTTTGAGGTTTGAAAAGGATTCTGGGTAGCAGAACCTGGTCCGAGCCACACAAGTCACCCCATCTTTGATTCCCCTAGGTCTCCAGCTTTCAGAAATGCACAGGTTTGGTAGGTTTCCCTAGGTGCTGGCTGAGCTGGAGGCCAAAATCTACAGGTAGGCACACTGCAAAAAACACCTCTGTTTTCTTCCAAAAATTTGGATGTGTCCACGTTGCGCTTTCGGGCGTTTCCTGTTGCGGGCGCTAGGCCTACCCACACAAGTGAGGTATCATTTTTATCGGGAGACTTGGGGGAACACTGGGGGGAAGGAAATTTGTGGCTCCTCTCAGAATCCAGAACTTTCTGCCTCAGAAATGTGAGGAACATGTGTTTTTTTAGCCAAATTTTGAGGTTTGCAAAGGATTCTGGGTAACAGAACCTGGTCCGAGCCACACAAGTCACCCCATCTTGGATTCCCCTAGGTCTCTAGTTTCCAGAAATGCACAGGTTTGGTAGGTTTCCCTAGGTGCCGGCTGAGCTAGAGGCCAAAATCTACAGGTAGGCACTTTGCAAAAAACACCTCTGTTTTCTTTCAAAAATGTGGATGTGTCCACGTTGCGCTTTCGGGCGTTTCCTGTTGCGGGCGCTAGGCCTACCCACACAAGTGAGGTATCATTTTTATCGGGAGACTTGGGGGAACACTGGGGGGAAGGAAATTTGTGGCTCCTCTCAGAATCCAGAACTTTCTGCCTCAGAAATGTGAGGAACATGTGTTTTTTTTAGCCAAATTTTGAGGTTTGCAAAGGATTCTGGGTAACAGAACCTGGTCCGAGCCACACAAGTCACCCCATCTTGGATTCCCCTAGGTCTCTAGTTTCCAGAAATGCACAGGTTTGGTAGGTTTCCCTAGGTGCCGGCTGAGCTAGAGGCCAAAATCTACAGGTAGGCACTTTGCAAAAAACACCTCTGTTTTCTTTCAAAAATGTGGATGTGTCCACGTTGCGCTTTGGGGCGTTTCCTGTCGCAGGCGCTAGGCCTATCCACACAAGTGAGGTATCATTTTTATCGGGAGACTTGGGGGAACTTTGGGTGGAAGGAAATTTGTGGATCCTCTCAGATTCCAGAACTTTCTGCACAGAAATGTGAGGAACATGTGTTTTTTTAGCCAAATTTTGAGGTTTGAAAAGGATTCTGGGTAGCAGAACCTGGTCCGAGCCACACAAGTCACCCCATCTTTGATTCCCCTAGGTCTCCAGCTTTCAGAAATGCACAGGTTTGGTAGGTTTCCCTAGGTGCTGGCTGAGCTGGAGGCCAAAATCTACAGGTAGGCACACTGCAAAAAACACCTCTGTTTTCTTCCAAAAATTTGGATGTGTCCACGTTGCGCTTTCGGGCGTTTCCTGTTGCGGGCGCTAGGCCTACCCACACAAGTGAGGTATCATTTTTATCGGGAGACTTGGGGGAACACTGGGGGGAAGGAAATTTGTGGCTCCTCTCAGAATCCAGAACTTTCTGCCTCAGAAATGTGAGGAACATGTGTTTTTTTAGCCAAATTTTGAGGTTTGCAAAGGATTCTGGGTAACAGAACCTGGTCCGAGCCACACAAGTCACCCCATCTTGGATTCCCCTAGGTCTCTAGTTTCCAGAAATGCACAGGTTTGGTAGGTTTCCCTAGGTGCCGGCTGAGCTAGAGGCCAAAATCTACAGGTAGGCACTTTGCAAAAAACACCTCTGTTTTCTTTCAAAAATGTGGATGTGTCCACGTTGCGCTTTGGGGCGTTTCCTGTCGCAGGCGCTAGGCCTATCCACACAAGTGAGGTATCATTTTTATCGGGAGACTTGGGGGAACTTTGGGTGGAAGGAAATTTGTGGCTCCTCTCAGAATCCAGAACTTTCTGCCACAGAAATGTGAGGAACATGTGTTTTTTTAGCCAAATTGTGAGGTTTGCAAATGATTCTGGGTAACAGAACCTGGTCCGAGCCACACAAGTCACGCCATCTTGGATTCCCCTAGGTCTCTAGTTTTCAGAATTGCACAGGTTTGGTAGGTTTCCCTAGGTGACGGCTGAGCTAGAGGCCCAAATCTACAGGTAGGCACTTTGCAAAAAACACCTCTGTTTTCTTTCAAAAATTTGGATGTGTCCACGTTGCGCTTTGGGGCGTTTCCTGTTGCGGGCGCTAGGCCTACCAACACAAGTGAGGTATCGTTTTTATCGGGAGACTTGGGGGAACGCTGGGTGGAAAGAAATTTGTGGCTCCTCTCAGAATCCAGAACTTTCTGCCACTGAAATGTGAGGAACATGTGTTTTTGTAGCCAAATTTTGAGGTTTGCAAAGGATTCTGGGTAACAGAACCTGGTCCGAGCCACACAAGTCACCCCATCTTGGATTCCCCTAGGTCTCTAGTTTCCAGAAATGCACAGGTTTGGTAGGTTTCCCTAGATGCCGGCTGAGCTAGAGGCCAAAATCTACAGGTAGGCACTTTGCAAAAAACACCTGTTTTCTTTAAAAAATTTGGATGTGTCCATGTTGCGCTTTGGGGCGTTTCCTGTCGCGAGCGCTAGGCCTATCCACACAAGTGAGGTATCATTTTTATCGGGAGACTTGGGGGAACTTTGGGTGGAAGGAAATTTGTGGCTCCTCTCAGAATCCAGAACTTTCTGCCACAGAAATGTGAGGAGCATGTGTTTTTTTAGCCAAATTTTGAGGTTTGCAAAGGATTCTGGGTAACAGAACCTGGTCCGAGCCACACAAGTCACCCCATCTTGGATTCCCCTAGGTCTCTAGTTTCCAGAAATGCACAGGTTTGGAAGGTTTCCCTAGGTGCCGGCTGAGCTAGAGGCCAAAATCTACAGGTAGGCACTTTGCAAAAAACACCTCTGTTTTCTTTCAAAAATGTGGATGTGTCCACGTTGCGCTTTGGGGCGTTTCCTGTCGCGAGCGCTAGGCCTATCCACACAACTGAGGTATCATTTTTATCGGGAGACTTGGGGGAACTTTGGGTGGAAGGAAATTTGTGGCTCCTCTCAGAATCCATAACTTTCTGCCACAGAAATGTGAGGAACATGTGTTTTTTTAGCCAAATTTTGAGGTTTGCAAAGGATTCTGGGTAACAGAACCTGGTCCGAGCCACACAAGTCACCCCATCTTGGATTCCCTTAGATCTCTAGTTTTCAGAAATGCACAGGTTTGGTAGGTTTCCCTAGGTGCCGGCTGTGCTAGAGGCCCAAATCTACAGGTAGGCACTTTGCAAAAAACACCTCTGTTTTCTTTCAAAAATTTGGATGTGTCCACGTTGCGCTTTGGGGCGTTTCCTGTTGCGGGCGCTAGGCCTACCCACACAAGTGAGGTATCATTTTTATCGGGAGACTTGGGGGAACGCTGGGTGGAAGGAAATTTGTGGATCCTCTCAGATTCCAGAACTTTCTGCCACAGAAATGTGAGGAACATGTGTTTTTTTAGCCAAATTTTGAGGTTTGAAAAGGATTCTGGGTAACAGAACCTGGTCCGAGCCACACAAGTCACCCCATCTTTAATTCCCCTAGGTCTCCAGCTTTCAGAAATGCACAGGTTTGGTAGGTTTCCCTAGGTGCTGGCTGAACTGGAGGCCAAAATCTACAGGTAGGCACACTGCAAAAAACACCTCTGTTTTCTTCCAAAAATTTGGATGTGTCCACGTTGCGCTTTCGGGCGTTTCCTGTTGCGGGCGCTAGGCCTACCCACACAAGTGAGGTATCATTTTTATCGGGAGACTTGGGGGAACACTGGGGGGAAGGAAATTTGTGGCTCCTCTCAGAATCCAGAACTTTCTGCTACAGAAATGTGAGGAACATGTGTTTTTTTAGCCAAATTTTGAGGTTTGCAATGGATTCTGGGTAACAGAACCTGGTCCGAGCCACACAAGTCACCCCATCTTGGATTCCCCTAGGTCTCTAGTTTCCAGAAATGCACAGGTTTGGTAGGTTTCCCTAGGTGCTGGCTGAGCTAGAGGCCAAAATCTAAAGGTAGGCACTTTGCAAAAAACACCTCTGTTTTCTTTCAAAAATGTGGATGTGTCCACGTTGCGCTTTGGGGCGTTTCCTGTCGCAGGCGCTAGGCCTATCCACACAAGTTAGGTATCATTTTTATCGGGAGACTTGGGGGAACTTTGGGTGGAAGGAAATTTGTGGCTCCTCTCAGAATCCAGAACTTTCTGCCACAGAAATGTGAGGAACATGTGTTTTTTTAGCCAAATTGTGAGGTTTGCAAAGGATTCTGGGTAACAGAACCTGGTCCGAGCCACACAAGTCACCCCATCTTGGATTCCCCTAGGTCTCTAGTTTTCAGAAATGCACAGGTTTGGTAGGTTTCCCTAGGTGCCGGCTGAGCTAGAGGCCCAAATCTACAGGTAGGCACTTTGCAAAAAACACCTCTGTTTTCTTTCAAAAATTTGGATGTGTCCACGTTGCGCTTTGGGGCGTTTCCT
Organism: Pleurodeles waltl; assembly: GCF_031143425.1. NCBI lineage: Eukaryota > Metazoa > Chordata > Amphibia > Caudata > Salamandridae > Pleurodeles > Pleurodeles waltl. The sequence goes on from NC_090446.1 coordinate 1,231,311,464, forward strand.
GTTGCGGGCGCTAGGCCTACCAACACAAGTGAGGTATCGTTTTTATCGGGAGACTTGGGGGAACGCTGGGAGGAAGGAAATTTGTGGCTCATCTCAGATTCCAGAACTTTCTGCACAGAAATGTGAGGAACATGTATTTTTTTAGCCAAATTTCGAGGTTTGTAAAGGATTCTGGGTAACAGAACCTGGTCCGAACCACACAAGTCACCCCATCTTGGATTCCCCTAGGTCTCTAGCTTTCAGAAATGCACAGGTTTGGTAGGTTTCCCTAGGTGCCGGCTGAGCTAGAGGCCAAAATCTACAGGTAGGCACTTTGCAAAAAACACCTCTGTTTTCTTTAAAAAATTTGGATGTGTCCACGTTGCGCTTTGGTGCGTTTCCTGTTGCGGGCGCTAGGCCTACCCACTCAAGTGAGGTATAATTTTTATCGGGAGACTTGGGGGAACGCTGGGTGGAAGGAAATTTGTGGCTCCTCTCAGAATCCAGAACTTTCTGCCTCAGAAATATGAGGAACATGTGTTTTTTTAGCCAAATTTTGAGGTTTGCAAAGGATTCTGGGTAACAGAACCTGGTCCGAGCCACACAAGTCACCCCATCTTGGATTCCCCTAGGTCTCTAGTTTTCAGAAATGCACAGGTTTGGTAGGTTTCCCTAGGTGCCGGCTGAGCTAGAGGCCAAAATCTACAGATAGGCACTTTGCAATAAACACCTCTGTTTTCTTTCAAAAATTTGGATGTGTCCACGTTGCGCTTTGGGGCGTTTCCTGTCGCGGGCGCTAGGCCTACCCACACAAGTGAGGTATCATTTGTATCGGGAGACTTGGGGGAACGCTGGGTGGAAGGAAATTTGTGGCTCCTCTCAGAATCCAGAACTTTCACCGCCACAGAAATGTGAGGAACGTGTTTTTTTAGCCAAATTTCGAGGTTTGAAAAGGATTCTGGGTAACAGAACCTGGTCCGAACCACACAAGTCAACCCATCTTGGATTCCCCTAGGTCTCTAGTTTTCAGAAATGCACAGGTTTGGTAGGTTTCCCTAGGTGCCGGCTGCGCTAGAGGCCAAAATCTACCGGTAGGCACTTTGCAAAAAACACCTCTGTTTTCTTTCAAAAATGTGGATGTGTCCACGTTGCGCTTTGGGGCGTTTCCTGTTGCGGGCGCTAGGCCTACCCACACAAGTGAGGTATCATTTTTATCGGGAGACTTGGGGGAACGCTGGGTGGAAGGAAATTTGTGGATCCTCTCAGATTCCAGAACTTTCTGCACAGAAATGTGAGGAACATGTGTTTTTTTAGCCAAATTTTGAGGTTTGAAAAGGATTCTGGGTAACAGAACCTGGTCCGAGCCACACAAATCACCCCATCTTTAATTCCCCTAGGTCTCCAGCTTTCAGAAATGCACAGGTTTGGTAGGTTTCCCTAGGTGCTGGCTGAACTGGAGGCCAAAATCTACAGGTAGGCACACTGCAAAAAACACCTCTGTTTTCTTCCAAAAATTTGGATGTGTCCACGTTGCGCTTTCGGGCGTTTCCTGTTGCGGGCGCTAGGCCTACCCACACAAGTGAGGTATCATTTTTATCGGGAGACTTGGGGGAACACTGGGGGGAAGGAAATTTGTGGCTCCTCTCAGAATCCAGAACTTTCTGCTACAGAAATGTGAGGAACATGTGTTTTTTTAGCCAAATTTTGAGGTTTGCAAAGGATTCTGGGTAACAGAACCTGGTCCGAGCCACACAAGTCACCCCATCTTGGATTCCCCTAGGTCTCTAGTTTCCAGAAATGCACAGGTTTGGTAGGTTTCCCTAGGTGCTGGCTGAGCTAGAGGCCAAAATCTAAAGGTAGGCACTTTGCAAAAAACACCTCTGTTTTCTTTCAAAAATTTGGATGTGTCCACGTTGCGCTTTGGGGCGTTTCCTGTCGCAGGCGCTAGGCCTATCCACACAAGTTAGGTATCATTTTTATCGGGAGACTTGGGGGAACTTTGGGTGGAAGGAAATTTGTGGCTCCTCTCAGAATCCAGAACTTTCTGCCACAGAAATGTGAGGAACATGTGTTTTTTTAGCCAAATTGTGAGGTTTGCAAATGATTCTGGGTAACAGAACCTGGTCCGAGCCACACAAGTCACGCCATCTTGGATTCCCCTAGGTCTCTAGTTTTCAGAAATGCACAGGTTTGGTAGGTTTCCCTAGGTGCCGGCTGAGCTAGAGGCCCAAATCTACAGGTAGGCACTTTGCAAAAAACACCTCTGTTTTCTTTCAAAAATTTGGATGTGTCCACGTTGCGCTTTGGGGCGTTTCCTGTTGCGGGCGCTAGGCCTACCAACACAAGTGAGGTATCGTTTTTATCGGGAGACTTGGGGGAACGCTGGGAGGAAGGAAATTTGTGGCTCATCTCAGATTCCAGAACTTTCTGCACAGAAATGTGAGGAACATGTATTTTTTTAGCCAAATTTCGAGGTTTGTAAAGGATTCTGGGTAACAGAACCTGGTCCGAACCACACAAGTCACCCCATCTTGGATTCCCCTAGGTCTCTAGCTTTCAGAAATGCACAGGTTTGGTAGGTTTCCCTAGGTGCCGGCTGAGCTAGAGGCCAAAATCTACAGGTAGGCACTTTGCAAAAAACACCTCTGTTTTCTTTAAAAAATTTGGATGTGTCCACGTTGCGCTTTGGTGCGTTTCCTGTTGCGGGCGCTAGGCCTACCCACACAAGTGAGGTATAATTTTTATCGGGAGACTTGGGGGAACGCTGGGTGGAAGGAAATTTGTGGCTCCTCTCAGAATCCAGAACTTTCTGCCTCAGAAATATGAGGAACATGTGTTTTTTTAGCCAAATTTTGAGGTTTGCAAAGGATTCTGGGTAACAGAACCTGGTCCGAGCCACACAAGTCACCCCATCTTGGATTCCCCTAGGTCTCTAGTTTTCAGAAATGCACAGGTTTGGTAGGTTTCCCTAGGTGCCGGCTGAGCTAGAGGCCAAAATCTACAGATAGGCACTTTGCAATAAACACCTCTGTTTTCTTTCAAAAATTTGGATGTGTCCACGTTGCGCTTTGGGGCGTTTCCTGTCGCGGGCGCTAGGCCTACCCACACAAGTGAGGTATCATTTGTATCGGGAGACTTGGGGGAACGCTGGGTGGAAGGAAATTCGTGGCTCCTCTCAGAATCCAGAACTTTCACCGCCACAGAAATGTGAGGAACATGTGTTTTTTTAGCCAAATTTTGAGGTTTGCAAAGGATTCTGGGTAACAGAACCTGGTCCGAGCCACACAAGTCACCCCATCTTGGATTCCCCTAGGTCTCTAGTTTTCAGAAATGCACAGGTTTGGTAGGTTTCCCTAGGTGCCGGCTGAGCTAGAGGCCCAAATCTACAGGTAGGCACTTTGCAAAAAACACCTCTGTTTTCTTTCAAAAATTTGGATGTGTCCACGTTGCGCTTTGGGGCGTTTCCTGTCGCGGGCGCTAGGCCTACCCACACAAGTGAGGTATCATTTTTATCGGGAGACTTGGGGGAACGCTGGGTGGAAGGAAATTTGTGGCTCATCTCAGATTCCAGAACTTTCTGCACAGAAATGTGAGGAACATGTATTTTTTTAGCCAAATTTCGAGGTTTGAAAAGGATTCTGGGTAACAGAACCTGGTCCGAACCACACAAGTCACCCCATCTTGGATTCCCCTAGGTCTCTAGCTTTCAGAAATGCACAGGTTTGGTAGGTTTCCCTAGGTGCCGGCTGAGCTAGAGGCCAAAATCTACAGGTAGGCACTTTGCAAAAAACACCTCTGTTTTCTTTAAAAAATTTGGATGTGTCCACGTTGCGCTTTGGTGCGTTTCCTGTTGCGGGCACTAGGCCTACCCACACCCACACAAGTGAGGTATCATTTTTATCGGGAGACTTGGGGGAACGCTGGGAAGAAGGAACTTTGTTGCTCCTCTCAGAATCCAGAACTTTCTGCCTCAGAAATATGAGGAACATGTGTTTTTTTAGCCAAATTTTGAGGTTTGCAAAGGATTCTGGGTAACAGAACCTGGTCCGAGCCACACAAGTCACCCCATCTTGGATTCCCCTAGGTCTCTAGTTTTCAGAAATGCACAGGTTTGGTAGGTTTCCCTAGGTTCCGGCTGAGCTAGAGGCCCAAATCTACAGGTAGGCACTTTGCAAAAAACACCTCTGTTTTCTTTAAAAAATTTGGATGTGTCCACGTTGCGCTTTGGGGCGTTTCCTGTCGTGGGCGCTAGGCCTACCCACACAAGTGAGGTATCATTTTTATTGGGAGACTTGGGGGAACGCTGGGTGGAAGGAAATTTGAGCATCCTCTCAGATTCCAGAACTTTCTGCACAGAAATGTGAGGAACATGTGTTTTTTTAGCCAAATTTTGAGGTTTGAAAAGGATTCTGGGTAACAGAACCTGGTCCGAGCCACACAAGTCACCCCATCTTGGATTCCCGTAGGTCTTGAGTTTTCAGAAATGCACAGGTTTGGTAGGTTTCCCTAGGTGCCAGCTGAGCTAGAGGCCCAAATCTACAAGTAGGCACTTTGCAAAAAACACCTCTGTTTTCTTTCAAAAATTTGGATGTGTCCACGTTGCGCTTTGGGGCGTTTCCTGTGCGGGCGCTAGGCCTACCCACACAAGTGAGGTATCATTTGTATCGGGAGACTTGGGGGAACGCTGGGTGGAAGGATATTCGTGGCTCCTCTCAGATTCCAGAACTTTCTGCACAGAAATGTGAGGAACATGTGTTTTATTAGCCAAATTTTGAGGTTTGCAAAGGATTCTGGGTAACAGAACCTGGTCCGAGCCACACAAGTCACCCCATCTTGGATTCCCCTAGGTCTCTAGTTTTCAGAAATGCACAGGTTTGGTAGGTTTCCCTAGGTGCCGGCTGAGCTAGAGGCCCAAATCTACAGGTAGGCACTTTGCAAAAAACACCTCTGTTTTCTTTCAAAAATTTGGATGTGTCCACGTTGCGCTTTGGGGCGTTTCCTGTTGCGGGCGCTAGGCCTACCCACACAAGTGACGTATCATTTTTATCGGGAGACTTGGGGGAACGCTGGGTGGAAGGAAATTTGTGGCTCCTCTCAGAATCCAGAACTTTCTGCCTCAGAAATGTGAGGAACATGTGTTTTTTTAGCCAAATTTTGAGGTTTGCAAAGGATTCTGGGTAACAGAAGCTGGTCCGAGCCACACAAGTCACCCCATCTTGGATACCCCTTGGTCTCCAGCTTTCAGAAATGCACAGGTTTCGTAGGTTTCCCTAGGTGCCGGCTGTGCTAGAGGCCAAAATCTACAGGTAGGCACACTGCAAAAAACACCTCTGTTTTCTTTCAAAAATTTGGATGTGTCCACGTTGCGCTTTGGGGCGTTTCCTGTGCGGGCGCTAGGCCTACCCACACAAGTGAGGTATCATTTTTATCGGGAGACTTGGGGGAACGCTGGGTGGAAGGAAATTTGTGGCTCCTCTCAGAATCCAGAACTTTCTGCCACTGAAATGTGAGGAACATGTGTTTTTGTAGCCAAATTTTGAGGTTTGCAAAGGATTCTGGGTAACAGAACCTGGTCCGAGCCACACAAGTCACCCCATCTTGGATTCCCCTAGGTCTCTAGTTTCCAGAAATGCACAGGCTTGGTAGGTTTCCCTAGATGCCGGCTGAACTAGAGGCCAAAATCTACAGGTAGGCACTTTGCAAAAAACACCTCTGTTTTCTTTAAAAAATTTGGATGTGTCCATGTTGCGCTTTGGGGCGTTTCCTGTCGCGAGCGCTAGGCCTATCCACACAAGTGAGGTATCATTTTTATCGGGAGACTTGGGGGGACTTTGGGTGGAAGGAAATTTGTGGCTCCTCTCAGAATCCAGAACTTTCTGCCACAGAAATGTGAGGAACATGTGTTTTTTTAGCCAAATTTGGAGGTTTGCAAAGGATTCTGGGTAACAGAACCTGGTCCGAGCCACACAAGTCACCCCATCTTGGATTCCCTTAGATCTCTAGTTTTCAGAAATGCACAGGTTTGGTAGGTTTCCCTATGTGCCGGCTGTGCTAGAGGCCCAAATCTACAGGTAGGCACTTTGCAAAAAACACCTCTGTTTTCTTTCAAAAATTTGGATGTGTCCACGTTGCGCTTTGGGGCGTTTCCTGTTGCGGGCGCTAGGCCTACCCACACAAGTGAGGTATCATTTTTATCGGGAGACTTGGGGGAACACTGGGTGGAAGGAAATTTGTGGATCCTCTCAGATTCCAGAACTTTCTGCACAGAAATGTGAGGATCATGTGTTTTTTTAGCCAAATTGTGAGGTTTGCAAATGATTCTGGGTAACAGAACCTGGTCCGAACCACACAAGTCACGCCATCTTGGATTCCCCTAGGTCTCTAGTTTTCAGAAATGCACAGGTTTGGTAGGTTTCCCTAGGTGCCGGCTGAGCTACAGGCCAAAATCTACAGGTAGGAACTTTGCAAAAAACACCTCTGTTTTCTTTCAAAAATGTGGATGTGTCTACGTTGCGCTTTGGGGCGTCTCCTGTTGCGGGCGCTAGGCCTACCCACACAAGTGAGATATCATTTATATGGGGAGACTTAGGGGAACGCTGGGTGGAAGGAAATTTGTGGCTCCTCTCAGAATCCAGAACTTTCTACCACAGAAATGTGAGGAACATGTGTTTTTGTAGCCAAATTTTGAGGTTTGCAAAGGATTCTGGGTAACAGAACCTGGTTCGAGCCACACAAGTCACCCCATCTTGGATTCCCTTAGGTCTCTAGTTTCCAGAAATGCACAGGTTTGGTAGGTTTCCCTAGATGCCGGCTGAGCTAGAGGCCAAAATCTACAGGTAGGCACTTTGCAAAAAACACTTCTGTTTTCTTTCAAAAATTTGGATGTGTCCACGTTGCGCTTTGGGGCGTTTCCTGTTGCGGGCGCTAGGCCTACCCACACAAGTGAGGTATCATTTTTATCGGGAGACTTGGGGGAACGCTGGGAGGAAGGAAATTTGTGGCTCCTCTCAGATTCCAGAACTTTCTGCTCAGAAATGTGAGGAACATGTGTTTTTTTAGCCAAATTTCGAGGTTTGAAAAGGATTCTGGGTAACAGAACCTGGTCCGAACCACACAAGTCAACCCATCTTGGATTCCCCTAGGTCTCTAGCTTTCAGAAATGCACAGGTTTGGTAGGTTTCCCTAGGTGCCGGCTGCGCTAGAGGCCAAAATCTACAGGTAGGCACTTTGCAAAAAACACCTCTGTTTTCTTTCAAAAATTTGGATGTGTCCACGTTGCGCTTTGGGGCGTTTCCTGTTGCGGGCGCTAGGCCTACCCACACAAGTGAGGTATCATTTTTATCTGGAGACTTGGGGGAACGCTGGGTGGAAGGAAATTTGTGGATCCTCTCAGATTCCAGAACTTTCTGCACAGAAATGTGAGGAACATGTGTTTTTTTAGCCAAATTTTGAGGTTTGAAAAGGATTCTGGGTAGCAGAACCTGGTCCGAGCCACACAAGTCACCCCATCTTTGATTCCCCTAGGTCTCCAGCTTTCAGAAATGCACAGGTTTGGTAGGTTTCCCTAGGTGCTGGCTGAGCTGGAGGCCAAAATCTACAGGTAGGCACACTGCAAAAAACACCTCTGTTTTCTTCCAAAAATTTGGATGTGTCCACGTTGCGCTTTCGGGCGTTTCCTGTTGCGGGCGCTAGGCCTACCCACACAAGTGAGGTATCATTTTTATCGGGAGACTTGGGGGAACACTGGGGGGAAGGAAATTTGTGGCTCCTCTCAGAATCCAGAACTTTCTGCCTCAGAAATGTGAGGAACATGTGTTTTTTTAGCCAAATTTTGAGGTTTGCAAAGGATTCTGGGTAACAGAACCTGGTCCGAGCCACACAAGTCACCCCATCTTGGATTCCCCTAGGTCTCTAGTTTCCAGAAATGCACAGGTTTGGTAGGTTTCCCTAGGTGACGGCTGAGCTAGAGGCCCAAATCTACAGGTAGGCACTTTGCAAAAAACACCTCTGTTTTCTTTCAAAAATTTGGATGTGTCCACGTTGCGCTTTGGGGCGTTTCCTGTTGCGGGCGCTAGGCCTACCAACACAAGTGAGGTATCGTTTTTATCGGGAGACTTGGGGGAACGCTGGGTGGAAGGAAATTTGTGGCTCCTCTCAGAATCCAGAACTTTCTGCCACTGAAATGTGAGGAACATGTGTTTTTGTAGCCAAATTTTGAGGTTTGCAAAGGATTCTGGGTAACAGAACCTGGTCCGAGCCACACAAGTCACCCCATCTTGGATTCCCCTAGGTCTCTAGTTTCCAGAAATGCACAGGTTTGGTAGGTTTCCCTAGATGCCGGCTGAGCTAGAGGCCAAAATCTACAGGTAGGCACTTTGCAAAAAACACCTCTGTTTTCTTTAAAAAATTTGGATGTGTCCATGTTGCGCTTTGGGGCGTTTCCTGTCGCGAGCGCTAGGCCTATCCACACAAGTGAGGTATCATTTTTATCGGGAGACTTGGGGGAACTTTGGGTGGAAGGAAATTTGTGGCTCCTCTCAGAATCCAGAACTTTCTGCCACAGAAATGTGAGGAGCATGTGTTTTTTTAGCCAAATTTTGAGGTTTGCAAAGGATTCTGGGTAACAGAACCTGGTCCGAGCCACACAAGTCACCCCATCTTGGATTCCCCTAGGTCTCTAGTTTCCAGAAATGCACAGGTTTGGAAGGTTTCCCTAGGTGCCGGCTGAGCTAGAGGCCAAAATCTACAGGTAGGCACTTTGCAAAAAACACCTCTGTTTTCTTTCAAAAATGTGGATGTGTCCACGTTGCGCTTTGGGGCGTTTCCTGTCGCGAGCGCTAGGCCTATCCACACAACTGAGGTATCATTTTTATCGGGAGACTTGGGGGAACTTTGGGTGGAAGGAAATTTGTGGCTCCTCTCAGAATCCAGAACTTTCTGCCACAGAAATGTGAGGAACATGTGTTTTTTTAGCCAAATTTTGAGGTTTGCAAAGGATTCTGGGTAACAGAACCTGGTCCGAGCCACACAAGTCACCCCATCTTGGATTCCCTTAGATCTCTAGTTTTCAGAAATGCACAGGTTTGGTAGGTTTCCCTAGGTGCCGGCTGTGCTAGAGGCCCAAATCTACAGGTAGGCACTTTGCAAAAAACACCTCTGTTTTCTTTCAAAAATTTGGATGTGTCCACGTTGCGCTTTGGGGCGTTTCCTGTTGCGGGCGCTAGGCCTACCCACACAAGTGAGGTATCATTTTTATCGGGAGACTTGGGGGAACGCTGGGTGGAAGGAAATTTGTGGATCCTCTCAGATTCCAGAACTTTCTGCACAGAAATGTGAGGATCATGTGTTTTTTTAGCCAAATTGTGAGGTTTGCAAATGATTCTGGGTAACAGAACCTGGTCCGAGCCACACAAGTCACGCCATCTTGGATTCCCCTAGGTCTCTAGTTTTCAGAAATGCACAGGTTTGGTAGGTTTCCCTAGGTGCCGGCTGAGCTACAGGCCAAAATCTACAGGTAGGAACTTTGCAAAAAACACCTCTGTTTTCTTTCAAAAATGTGGATGTGTCCACGTTGCGCTTTGGGGCGTCTCCTGTTGCGGGCGCTAGGCCTACCCACACAAGTGAGATATCATTTATATGGGGAGACTTAGGGGAACGCTGGGTGGAAGGAAATTTGTGGCTCCTCTCAGATTCCAGAACTTTCTGCCACAGAAAAGTGAGGAACATGTGTTTTTTTAGCCCGATTTTGAGGTTCGCGGGCGCTAGGCCTACCCACACAAGTGAGGTATGATTTTTATCGGGAGACTTGGGGGAACGCTGGGAGGAAGGAAATTTGTGGCTCCTCTCAGATTCCAGAACTTTCTGCACAGACATGTGAGGAACATGTGTTTTTTTAGCCAAATTTCGAGGTTTGAAAAGGATTCTGGGTAACAGAACCTGGTCCGAACCACACAAGTCAACCCATCTTGGATTCCCCTAGGTCTCTAGCTTTCAGAAATGCACAGGTTTGGTAGGTTTCCCTAGGTGCCGGCTGCGCTAGAGGCCAAAATCTACAGGTAGGCACTTTGCAAAAAACACCTCTGTTTTCTTTCAAAAATTTGGATGTGTCCACGTTGCGCTTTGGGGCGTTTCCTGTTGCGGGCGCTAGGCCTACCCACACAAGTGAGGTATCATTTTTATCGGGAGACTTGGGGGAACGCTGGGTGGAAGGAAATTTGTGGATCCTCTCAGATTCCAGAACTTTCTGCACAGAAATGTGAGGAACATGTGTTTTTTTAGCCAAATTTTGAGGTTTGAAAAGGATTCTGGGTAACAGAACCTGGTCCGAGCCACACAAGTCACCCCATCTTTGATTCCCCTAGGTCTCCAGCTTTCAGAAATGCACAGGTTTGGTAGGTTTCCCTAGGTGCTGGCTGAGCTGGAGGCCAAAATCTACAGGTAGGCACACTGCAAAAAACACCTCTGTTTTCTTCCAAAAATTTGGATGTGTCCACGTTGCGCTTTCGGGCGTTTCCTGTTGCGGGCGCTAGGCCTACCCACACAAGTGAGGTATCATTTTTATCGGGAGACTTGGGGGAACACTGGGGGGAAGGAAATTTGTGGCTCCTCTCAGAATCCAGAACTTTCTGCCTCAGAAATGTGAGGAACATGTGTTTTTTTAGCCAAATTTTGAGGTTTGCAAAGGATTCTGGGTAACAGAACCTGGTCCGAGCCACACAAGTCACCCCATCTTGGATTCCCCTAGGTCTCTAGTTTCCAGAAATGCACAGGTTTGGTAGGTTTCCCTAGGTGCCGGCTGAGCTAGAGGCCAAAATCTACAGGTAGGCACTTTGCAAAAAACACCTCTGTTTTCTTTCAAAAATGTGGATGTGTCCACGTTGCGCTTTGGGGCGTTTCCTGTCGCAGGCGCTAGGCCTATCCACACAAGTGAGGTATCATTTTTATCGGGAGACTTGGGGGAACTTTGGGTGGAAGGAAATTTGTGGCTCCTCTCAGAATCCAGAACTTTCTGCCACAGAAATGTGAGGAACATGTGTTTTTTTAGCCAAATTGTGAGGTTTGCAAATGATTCTGGGTAACAGAACCTGGTCCGAGCCACACAAGTCACGCCATCTTGGATTCCCCTAGGTCTCTAGTTTTCAGAATTGCACAGGTTTGGTAGGTTTCCCTAGGTGACGGCTGAGCTAGAGGCCCAAATCTACAGGTAGGCACTTTGCAAAAAACACCTCTGTTTTCTTTCAAAAATTTGGATGTGTCCACGTTGCGCTTTGGGGCGTTTCCTGTTGCGGGCGCTAGGCCTACCAACACAAGTGAGGTATCGTTTTTATCGGGAGACTTGGGGGAACGCTGGGTGGAAGGAAATTTGTGGCTCCTCTCAGAATCCAGAACTTTCTGCCACTGAAATGTGAGGAACATGTGTTTTTGTAGCCAAATTTTGAGGTTTGCAAAGGATTCTGGGTAACAGAACCTGGTCCGAGCCACACAAGTCACCCCATCTTGGATTCCCCTAGGTCTCTAGTTTCCAGAAATGCACAGGTTTGGTAGGTTTCCCTAGATGCCGGCTGAGCTAGAGGCCAAAATCTACAGGTAGGCACTTTGCAAAAAACACCTCTGTTTTCTTTAAAAAATTTGGATGTGTCCATGTTGCGCTTTGGGGCGTTTCCTGTCGCGAGCGCTAGGCCTATCCACACAAGTGAGGTATCATTTTTATCGGGAGACTTGGGGGAACGCTGGGTGGAAGGAAATTTGTGGCTCCTCTCAGAATCCAGAACTTTCTGCCACTGAAATGTGAGGAACATGTGTTTTTTTAGCCAAATTTTGAGGTTTGCAAATGATTCTGGGTAACAGAACCTGGTCCGAGCCACACAAGTCACCCCATCTTGGATTCCCCTAGGTCTCTAGTTTCCAGAAATGCACAGGTTTGGAAGGTTTCCCTAGGTGCCGGCTGAGCTAGAGGCCAAAATCTACAGGTAGGCACTTTGCAAAAAACACCTCTGTTTTCTTTCAAAAATTTGGATGTGTCCACGTTGCGCTTTGGGGCGTTTCCTGTCGCGAGCGCTAGGCCTATCCACACAACTGAGGTATCATTTTTATCGGGAGACTTGGGGGAACTTTGGGTGGAAGGAAATTTGTGGCTCCTCTCAGAATCCAGAACTTTCTGCCACAGAAATGTGAGGAACATGTGTTTTTTTAGCCAAATTTTGAGGTTTGCAAAGGATTCTGGGTAACAGAACCTGGTCCGAGCCACACAAGTCACCCCATCTTGGATTCCCTTAGATCTCTAGTTTTCAGAAATGCACAGGTTTGGTAGGTTTCCCTAGGTGCCGGCTGTGCTAGAGGCCCAAATCTACGGGTAGGCACTTTGCAAAAAACACCTCTGTTTTCTTTCAAAAATTTGGATGTGTCCACGTTGCGCTTTGGGGCGTTTCCTGTTGCGGGCGCTAGGCCTACCCACACAAGTGAGGTATCATTTTTATCGGGAGACTTGGGGGAACGCTGGGTGGAAGGAAATTTGTGGATCCTCTCAGATTCCAGAACTTTCTGCACAGAAATGTGAGGATCATGTGTTTTTTTAGCCAAATTGTGAGGTTTGCAAATGATTCTGGGTAACAGAACCTGGTCCGAGCCACACAAGTCACGCCATCTTGGATTCCCCTAGGTCTCTAGTTTTCAGAAATGCACAGGTTTGGTAGGTTTCCCTAGGTGCCGGCTGAGCTACAGGCCAAAATCTACAGGTAGGAACTTTGCAAAAAACACCTCTGTTTTCTTTCAAAAATGTGGATGTGTCCACGTTGCGCTTTGGGGCGTCTCCTGTTGCGGGCGCTAGGCCTACCCACACAAGTGAGATATCATTTATATGGGGAGACTTAGGGGAACGCTGGGTGGAAGGAAATTTGTGGCTCCTCTCAGATTCCAGAACTTTCTGCCACAGAAAAGTGAGGAACATGTGTTTTTTTAAACCCGATTTTGAGGTTCGCGGGCGCTAGGCCTACCCACACAAGTGAGGTATCATTTTTATCGGGAGACTTGGGGGAACGCTGGGTGGAAGGAAATTTGTGGCTCCTCTCAGAATCCAGAACTTTCTGCCACAGAAAAGTGAGGAACATGTGTTTTTTTAGCCCGATTTTGAGGTTCGCAGGCGCTAGGCCTACCCACACAAGTGAGGTATCATTTTTATCGGGAGACTTGGGGGAACGCTGGGTGGAAGGAAATTTGTGGCTCCTCTCAGAATCCAGAACTTTCTGCCACTGAAATGTGAGGAACATGTGTTTTTGTAGCCAAATTTTGAGGTTTGCAAAGGATTCTGGGTAACAGAACCTGGTCCGAGCCACACAAGTCACCCCATCTTGGATTCCCCTAGGTCTCTAGTTTCCAGAAATGCACAGGTTTGGTAGGTTTCCCTAGATGCCGGCTGAGCTAGAGGCCAAAATCTACAGGTAGGCACTTTGCAAAAAACACCTCTGTTTTCTTTAAAAAATTTGGATGTGTCCATGTTGCGCTTTGGGGCGTTTCCTGTCGCGAGCGCTAGGCCTATCCACACAAGTGAGGTATCATTTTTATCGGGAGACTTGGGGGAACTTTGGGTGGAAGGAAATTTGTGGCTCCTCTCAGAATCCAGAACTTTCTGCCACAGAAATGTGAGGAACATGTGTTTTTTTAGCCAAATTTTGAGGTTTGCAAAGGATTCTGGGTAACAGAACCTGGTCCGAGCCACACAAGTCACCCCATCTTGGATTGCCCTAGGTCTCTAGTTTTCAGAAATGCACAGGTTTGGTAGGTTTACCTAGGTGCCGGCTGAGCTAGAGGCCAAAATCTACAGGTAGGCACTTTGCAAAAAACACCTCTGTTTTCTTTCAAAAATGTGGATGTGTCCACGTTGCGCTTTGGGGCGTTTCCTGTTGCGGGCGCTAGGCCTACCCACACAAGTGAGGTATCATTTTTATCGGGAGACTTGGGGGAACGCTGGGAGGAAGGAAATTTGTGGCTCCTCTCAGATTCCAGAACTTTGTGCACAGAAATGTGAGGAACATGTGTTTTTTTAGCCAAATGTCGAGGTTTGAAAAGGATTCTGGGTAACAGAACCTGGTCCGAACCACAGAAGTCAACCCATCTTGGATTCCCCTAGATCTCTAGCTTTCAGAAATGCACAGGTTTGGTAGGTTTCCCTAGGTGCCGGCTGCGCTAGAGGCCAAAATCTACAGGTAGGCACTTTGCAAAAAACACCTCTGTTTTCTTTCAAAAATTTGGATGTGTCCACGTTGCGCTTTGGGGCGTTTCCTGTTGCGGACGCTAGGCCTACCCACACAAGTGAGGTATCATTTTTATCGGGAGACTTGGGGGAACGCTGGGTGGAAGGAAATTTGTGGATCCTCTCAGATTCCAGAACTTTCTGCACAGAAATGTGAGGAACATGTGTTTTTTTAGCCAAATTTTGAGGTTTGAAAGGGATTCTGGGTAACAGAACCTGGTCCGAGCCACACAAGTCACCCCATCTTTGATTCCCCTAGGTCTCCAGCTTTCAGAAATGCACAGGTTTGGTAGGTTTCCCTAGGTGCTGGCTGAGCTGGAGGCCAAAATCTACAGGTAGGCACACTGCAAAAAACACCTCTGTTTTCTTCCAAAAATTTGGATGTGTCCACGTTGCGCTTTCGGGCGTTTCCTGTTGCGGGCGCTAGGCCTACCCACACAAGTGAGGTATCATTTTTATCGGGAGACTTGGGGGAACACTGGGGGGAAGGAAATTTGTGGCTCCTCTCAGAATCCAGAACTTTCTGCCTCAGAAATGTGAGGAACATGTGTTTTTTTAGCCAAATTTTGAGGTTTGCAAAGGATTCTGGGTAACAGAACCTGGTCCGAGCCACACAAGTCACCCCATCTTGGATTCCCCTAGGTCTCTAGTTTCCAGAAATGCACAGGTTTGGTAGGTTTCCCTAGGTGCCGGCTGAGCTAGAGGCCAAAATCTACAGGTAGGCACTTTGCAAAAAACACCTCTGTTTTCTTTCAAAAATGTGGATGTGTCCACATTGCGCTTTGGGGCGTTTCCTGTCGCAGGCGCTAGGCCTATCCACACAAGTGAGGTATCATTTTTATCGGGAGACTTGGGGGAACTTTGGGTGGAAGGAAATTTGTGGCTCCTCTCAGAATCCAGAACTTTCTGCCACAGAAATGTGAGGAACATGTGTTTTTTTAGCCAAATTGTGAGGTTTGCAAATGATTCTGGGTAACAGAACCTGGTCCGAGCCACACAAGTCACGCCATCTTGGATTCCCCTAGGTCTCTAGTTTTCAGAATTGCACAGGTTTGGTAGGTTTCCCTAGGTGACGGCTGAGCTAGAGGCCCAAATCTACAGGTAGGCACTTTGCAAAAAACACCTCTGTTTTCTTTCAAAAATTTGGATGTGTCCACGTTGCGCTTTGGGGCGTTTCCTGTTGCGGGCGCTAGGCCTACCAACACAAGTGAAGTATCGTTTTTATCGGGAGACTTGGGGGAACGCTGGGTGGAAGGAAATTTGTGGCTCCTCTCAGAATCCAGAACTTTCTGCCACTGAAATGTGAGGAACATGTGTTTTTGTAGCCAAATTTTGAGGTTTGCAAAGGATTCTGGGTAACAGAACCTGGTCCGAGCCACACAAGTCACCCCATCTTGGATTCCCCTAGGTCTCTAGTTTCCAGAAATGCACAGGTTTGGTAGGTTTCCCTAGATGCCGGCTGAGCTAGAGGCCAAAATCTACAGGTAGGCACTTTGCAAAAAACACCTCTGTTTTCTTTAAAAAATTTGGATGTGTCCATGTTGCGCTTTGGGGCGTTTCCTGTCGCGAGCGCTAGGCCTATCCACACAAGTGAGGTATCATTTTTATCGGGAGACTTGGGGGAACTTTGGGTGGAAGGAAATTTGTGGCTCCTCTCAGAATCCAGAACTTTCTGCCACAGAAATGTGAGGAGCATGTGTTTTTTTAGCCAAATTTTAAGGTTTGCAAAGGATTCTGGGTAACAGAACCTGGTCAGAGCCACACAAGTCACCCCATCTTGGATTCCCTTGGGTCTCTAGTTTTCAGAAATGCACAGGTTTGGTAGGTTTCCCTAGGTGCCGGCTGAGCTAGAGGCCAAAATCTACAGGTAGGCACTTTGCAAAAAACACCTCTGTTTTCTTTCAAAAATTTGGATGTGTCCACATTGCGCTTTGGGGCGTTTCCTGTTGCGGGCGCTAGGCCTACCCACACAAGTGAGGTATCATTTTTATCGGGAGACTTGGGGGAACGCTGGGTGGAAGGAAATTTGTGGATCCTCTCAGATTCCAGAACATTCTGCACAGAAATGTGAGGAACATGTGTTTTTTTAGCCAAATTTTGAGGTTTGAAAAGGATTCTGGGTAACAGAACCTGGTCCGAACCACACAAGTCACCCCATCTTGGATACCCCTAGGTCTCTAGTTTTCAGAAATGCACATATTTGGTAGGTTTCCCTAGGTGCCGGCTGAGCTAGAGGCCAAAATCTACAGATAGGCACTTTGCAAAAAACACCTCTGTTTTCTTTCAAAAATTTGGATGTGTCCACGTTGCGCTTTGGGGCGTTTCCTGTCGCGGGCGCTAGGCCTACCCACACGAGTGAGGTATCATTTTTATCGGGAGACTTGGGGGAACGCTGGGTGGAAGGAAATTTGTGGCTCCTCTCAGAATCCAGAACTTTCTGCCACAGAAATGTGAGGAACATGTGTTTTTTTAGCCAAATTTTGAGGTTTGCAAAGGATTTTGGGTAACAGAACCTGGTCCGAGCCACACAAGTCACCCCATCTTGGATTCCCCTAGGTCTCTAGTTTTCAGAAATGCACAGGTTTGGTAGGTTTCCCTAGGTGCCGGCTGAGCTAGAGGCCCAAATCTACAGGTAGGCACTTTGCAAAAAACACCTCTGTTTTCTTTCAAAAATTTGGATGTGTCCACGTTGCGCTTTGGGGCGTTTCCTGTGCGGGCGCTAGGCCTACCCACACAAGTGAGGTATCATTTTTATCGGGAGACTTGGGGGAACGCTGGGTGGAAGGAAATTTGTGGCTCCTCTCAGAATCCAGAACTTTCTGCCACTGAAATGTGAGGAACATGTGTTTTTTTAGCCAAATTTTGAGGTTTGCAAATTATTCTGGGTAACAGAACCTGGTCCGAGCCACACAAGTCACCCCATCTTGGATTCCCCTAGGTCTCTAGTTTCCAGAAATGCACAGGTTTGGAAGGTTTCCCTAGGTGCCGGCTGAGCTAGAGGCCAAAATCTACAGGTAGGCACTTTGCAAAAAACACCTCTGTTTTCTTTCAAAAATTTGGATGTGTCCACGTTGCGCTTTGGGGCGTTTCCTGTCGCGAGCGCTAGGCCTACCCACACAAGTGAGGTAGCATTTTTATCGGGAGACTTGGGGGAACGCTGGGTGGAAGGAAATTTGTGGATCCTCTCAGATTCCAGAACTTTCTGCACAGAAATGTGAGGATCATGTGTTTTTTTAGCCAAATTGTGAGGTTTGCAAATGATTCTGGGTAACAGAACCTGGTCTGAGCCACACAAGTCACGCCATCTTGGATTTCCCTAGGTCTCTAGTTTTCAGAAATGCACAGGTTTGGTAGGTTTCCCTAGGTGCCGGCTGAGCTAGAGGCCCAAATCTACAGGTAGGCACTTTGCAAAAAACACCTCTGTTTTCTTTCAAAAATTTGGATGTGTCCACGTTGCGCTTTGGGGCGTTTCCTGTTGCGGGCGCTAGGCCTACCAACACAAGTGAGGTATCGTTTTTATCGGGAGACTTGGGGGAACGCTGGAAGGAAGGAAATTTGTGGCTCATCTCAGATTCCAGAACTTTCTGCACAGAAATGTGAGGAACATGTGTTTTTTTAGCCAAATTTCGAGGTTTGAAAAGGATTCTGGGTAACAGAACCTGGTCCGAACCACACAAGTCACCCCATCTTGGATTCCCCTAGGTCTCTAGCTTTCAGAAATGCACAGATTTGGAAGGTTTCCCTAGGTGCCGGCTGAGCTAGAGGCCAAAATCTACAGGTAGGCACTTTGCAAAAAACACCTCTGTTTTCTTTAAAAAATTTGGATGTGTCCACGTTGCGCTTTGGGGCGTTTCCTGTTGCGGGCGCTAGGCCTACCAACACAAGTGAGGTATTGTTTTTATCGGGAGACTTGGGGGAACTTTGGGTGGAAGGACATTTGTGGCTCCTCTCAGAATCCAGAACTTTCTGCCACAGAAATGTGAGGAACATGTGTTTTTTTAGCCAAATTTTGAGGTTTGCAAAGGATTCTGGGTAACAGAACCTGGTCCGAGCCACACAATTCACCCCATCTTGGATTTCCCTAGGTCTCTAGTTTTCAGAAATGCACAGGTTTGGTAGGTTTCCCTAGGTGCCGGCTGAGCTAGAGGCCAAAATCTACAGGTAGGCACTTTGCAAAAAACACCTCTGTTTTCTTTCAAAAATTTGGATGTGTCCACGTTGCGCTTTGGGGCGTTTCCTGTTGCGGGCGCTAGGCCTACCCACACAAGTGAGGTATCATTTTTATGGGGAGACTTGGGGGAACGCTGGGAGGAAGGAAATTTGTGGCTCCTCTCAGATTCCAGAACTTTCTGCACAGAAATGTGAGGAACATGTGTTTTTTTAGCCACATTTCGAGGTTTGAAATGGATTCTGGGTAACAGAACCTGGTCCGAACCACACAAGTCAACCCATCTTGGATTCCCCTAGGTCTCTAGCTTTCAGAAATGCACAGGTTTGGTAGGTTTCCCTAGGTGCCGGCTGCGCTAGAGGCCAAAATCTACAGGTAGGCACTTTGCAAAAAACACCTCTGTTTTCTTTCAAAAATTTGGATGTGTCCACGTTGCGCTTTGGGGCGTTTCCTGTTGCGGGCGCTAGGCCTACCCACACAAGTGAGGTATCATTTTTATCGGGAGACTTGGGGGAACGCTGGGTGGAAGGAAATTTGTGGATCCTCTCAGATTCCAGAACTTTATGCACAGAAATGTGAGGAACATGTGTTTTTTTAGCCAAATTTTGAGGTTTGAAAAGGATTCTGGGTAACAGAACCTGGTCGGAGCCACACAAGTCACCCCATCTTTGATTCCCCTAGGTCTCCAGCTTTCAGAAATGCACAGGTTTGGTAGATTTCCCTAGGTGCTGGCTGAGCTGGAGGCCAAAATCTACAGGTAGGCACACTGCAAAAAACACCTCTGTTTTCTTCCAAAAATTTGGATGTGTCCACGTTGCGCTTTCGGGCGTTTCCTGTTGCGGGAGCTAGGCCTACCCACACAAGTGAGGTATCATTTTTATCGGGAGACTTGGGGGAACACTGGGGGGAAGGAAATTTGTGGCTCCTCTCAGAATCCAGAACTTTCTGCCTCAGAAATGTGAGGAACATGTGTTTTTTTAGCCAAATTTTGAAGTTTGCAAAGGATTCTGGGTAACAGAACCTGGTCCGAGCCACACAAGTCACCCCATCTTGGATTCTCCTAGGTCTCTAGTTTCCAGAAATGCACAGGTTTGGTAGGTTTACCTAGGTGCCGGCTGAGCTAGAGGCCAAAATCTACAGGTAGGCACTTTGCAAAAAACACCTCTGTTTTCTTTCAAAAATTTGGATGTGTCCACGTTGCGCTTTGGGGCGTTTCCTGTGCGGGCGCTAGGCCTACCCACACAAGTGAGGTATAATTTTTATCGGGAGACTTGGGGGAACGCTGGGTGGAAGGAAATTTGTGGCTCCTCTCAGAATCCAGAACTTTCTGCCACTGAAATGTGAGGAACATGTGTTTTTTTAGCCAAATTTTGAGGTTTGCAAATGATTCTGGGTAACAGAACCTGGTCCGAGCCACACAAGTCACCCCATCTTGGATTCCCCTAGGTCTCTAGTTTCCAGAAATGCACAGGTTTGGAAGGTTTCCCTAGGTGCCGGCTGAGCTAGAGGCCAAAATCTACAGGTAGGCACTTTGCAAAAAACACCTCTGTTTTCTTTCAAAAATTTGGATGTGTCCACGTTGCGCTTTGGGGCGTTTCCTGTCGCGAGCGCTAGGCCTATCCACACAAGTGAGGTATCATTTTTATCGGGAGACTTGGGGGAACTTTGGGTGGAAGGAAATTTGTGGCTCCTCTCAGAATCCAGAACTTTCTGCCACAGAAATGTGAGGAACATGTGTTTTTTTAGCCAAATTTTGAGGTTTGCAAAGGATTCTGGGTAACAGAACCTGGTCCGAGCCACACAAGTCACCCCATCTTGGATTCCCTTAGATCTCTAGTTTTCAGAAATGCACAGGTTTGGTAGGTTTCCCTAGGTGCCGGCTGTGCTAGAGGCCCAAATCTACAGGTAGGCACTTTGCAAAAAACACCTCTGTTTTCTTTCAAAAATTTGGATGTGTCCACGTTGCGCTTTGGGGCGTTTCCTGTTTCGGGCGCTAGGCCTACCCACACAAGTGAGGTATCATTTTTATCGGGAGACTTGGGGGAACGCTGGGTGGAAGGAAATTTGTGGTTCCTCTCAGATTCCAGAACTTTCTGCACAGAAATGTGAGGATCATGTGTTTTTTTAGCCAAATTGTGAGGTTTGCAAATGATTCTGGGTAACAGAACCTGGTCCGAGCCACACAAGTCACGCCATCTTGGATTCCCCTAGGTCTCTAGTTTTCAGAAATGCACAGGTTTGGTAGGTTTCCCTAGGTGCCGGCTGAGCTAGAGGCCCAAATCTACAGGTAGGCACTTTGCAAAAAACACCTCTGTTTTCTTTCAAAAATTTGGATGTGTCCACGTTGCGCTTTGGGGCGTTTCCTGTTGCGGGCGCTAGGCCTACCAACACAAGTGAGGTATCGTTTTTATCGGGAGACTTGGGGGAACTTTGGGTGGAAGGAAATTTGTGGCTCCTCTCAGAATCCAGAACTTTCTGCCACAGAAATGTGAGGAACATGTGTTTTTTTAGCCAAATTTTGAGGTTTGCAAAGGATTCTGGGTAACAGAACCTGGTCCGAGCCACACAAGTCACCCCATCTTGGATTCCCCTAGGTCTCTAGCTTTCAGAAATGCACAGGTTTGGTAGGTTTCCCTAGGTGCCGGCTGCGCTAGAGGCCAAAATCTACAGGTAGGCACTTTGCAAAAAACACCTCTGTTTTCTTTCAAAAATGTGGATGTGTCCACGTTGCGCTTTGGGGCGTTTCCTGTTGCGGGCGCTAGGCCTACCCACACAAGTGAGGTATCATTTTTATCGGGAGACTTGGGGGAACGCTGGGTGGAAGGACATTTGTGGATCCTCTCAGATTCCACAACTTTATGCACAGAAATGTGAGGAACATGTGTTTTTTTAGCCAAATTTTGAGGTTTGAAAAGGATTCTGGGTAACAGAACCTGGTCCGAGCCACACAAGTCACCCCATCTTTGATTCCCCTAGGTCTCCAGCTTTCAGAAATGCACAGGTTTGGTAGATTTCCCTAGGTGCTGGCTGAGCTGGAGGCCAAAATCTACAGGTAGGCACACTGCAAAAAACACCTCTGTTTTCTTCCAAAAATTTGGATGTGTCCACGTTGCGCTTTCGGGCGTTTCCTGTTGCGGGAGCTAGGCCTACCCACACAAGTGAGGTATAATTTTTATCGGGAGACTTGGGGGAACACTGGTGGGAAGGAAATTTGTGGCTCCTCTCAGAATCCAGAACTTTCTGCCTCAGAAATGTGAGGAACATGTGTTTTTTTTGCCAAATTTTGAGGTTTGCAAAGGATTCTGGGTAACAGAACGTGGTCCGAGCCACACAAGTCACCCCATCTTGGATTCCCCTAGGTCTCTAGTTTCCAGAAATGCACAGGTTTGGTAGGTTTCCCTAGGTGCCGGCTGAGCTAGAGGCCAAAATCTACAGGTAGGCACTTTGCAAAAAACACCTCTGTTTTCTTTCAAAAATGTGGATGTGTCCACGTTGCGCTTTGGGGCGTTTCCTGTCGCAGGCGCTAGGCCTATCCACACAAGTGAGGTATAATTTTTATCGGGAGACTTGGGGGAACGCTGGGAGGAAGGAACTTTGTGGCTCCTCTCAGATTCCAGAACTTTCTGCACAGAAATGTGAGGAACATGTGTTTTTTTAGCCAAATTTCGAGGTTTGAAAAGGATTCTGGGTAACAGAACCTGGTCCGAGCCACACAAGTCACCACATCTTGGATTCCCCTAGGTCTCTAGCTTTCAGAAATGCACAGGTTTGGTAGGTTTCCCTAGGTGCCGGCTGAGCTAGAGGCCAAAATCTACAGGTAGGCACTTTGCAAAAAACACCTCTGTTTTCTTTAAAAAATTTGGATGTGTCCACGTTGCGCTTTGGGGCGTTTCCTGTTGCGGGCGCTAGGCCTACCCACACAAGTGGGGTATCATTTTTATCGGGAGAATTGGGGGAACGCTGGGTGGAAGGAAATTTGTGGATCCTCGCAGAATCCAGAACTTTCTGCCACAGAAATGTGAGGAACATGTGTTTTTTTAGCCAAATTGTGAGGTTTGCAAATGATTCTGGGTAACAGAACCTGGTCCGAGCCACACAAGTCACGCCATCTTGGATTCCCCTAGGTCTCTAGTTTTCAGAAATGCACAGGTTTGGTAGGTTTCCCTAGGTGCCGGCTGAGCTAGAGGCCCAAATCTACAGGTAGGCACTTTGCTAAAAACACCTGTTTTCTTTCAAAAATTTGGATGTGTCCACGTTGCGCTTTGGGGCGTTTCTTGTTGCGGGCGTTAGGCCTACCAACACAAGTGAGGTATCGTTTTTATCGGGAGACTTGGGGGAACGCTGGGAGGAAGGAAATTTGTGGCTCATCTCAGATTCCAGAACTTTCTGCACAGAAATGTGAGGAACATGTGTTTTGTTAGCCAAATTTCGAGGTTTGAAAAGGATTCTGGGTAACAGAACCTGGTCCGAACCACACAAGTCACCCCATCTTGGATTCCCCTAGGTCTCTAGCTTTCAGAAATGCACAGGTTTGGTAGGTTTCCCTAGGTGCCGGCTGAGCTAGAGGCCAAAATCTACAGGTAGGCACTTTGCAAAAAACACCTCTGTTTTCTTTCAAAAATTTGGATGTGTCCACGTTGTGCTTTGGTGCGTTTCCTGTTGCGGGCGCTAGGCCTACCCACACAAGTGAAGTATCATTTTTATCGGGAGACTTGGGGGAACGCTGGGTGGAAGGAAATTTGTGGCTCCTCTCAGAATCTAGAACTTTCTGCCTCAGAAATATGAGGAACATGTGTTTTTTTAGCCAAATTTTGAGGTTTGCAAAGGATTCTGGGTAACAGAACCTGGTCCGAGCCACACAAGTCACCCCATCTTGGATTCCCCTAGGTCTCTAGTTTTCAGAAATGCACAGGTTTGGTAGGTTTCCCTAGGTGCCCGCTGAGCTAGAGGCCAAAATCTACAGATAGGCACTTTGCAAAAAACACCTCTGTTTTCTTTCAAAAATTTGGATGTGTCCACGTTGCGCTTTGGGGCGTTTCCTGTCGCGGGCGCTAGGCCTACCCACACAAGTGAGGTATCATTTGTATCGGGAGACTTGGGGGAACGCTGGGTGGAAGGAAATTCGTGGCTCCTCTCAGAATCCAGAACTTTCTGCCACAGAAATGTGAGGAACATGTGTTTTTTTAGCCAAATTTTGAGGTTTGAAAAGGATTCTGGGTAACAGAACCTGGTCCGAGCCACACAAGTCACCCCATCTTGGATTCCCCTAGGTCTCTAGTTTTCAGAAATGCACAGGTTTGGTAGGTTTCCCTAGGTGCCGGCTGAGCTAGAGGCCCAAATCTACAGGTACGCACTTTGCAAAAAACACCTCTGTTTTCTTTCAAAAAGTTGGATGTGTCCACGTTGCGCTTTGGGGCGTTTCCTGTCGCGGGCGCTAGGCCTACCCACACAAGTGAGGTATCATTTTTATCGGGAGACTTGGGGAACGCTGCGTGGAAGGAAATTTGAGCATCCTCTCAGATTCCAGAACTTTCTACCTCAGAAATGTGAGGAACATGTGTTTTTTTAGCCAAATTTTGAGGTTTGCAAAGGATTCTGGGTAACAGAACCTGGTCCGAGCCACACAAGTCACCCCATCTTGGATTGCCCTAGGTCTCTAGCTTTCAGAAATGCACAGGTTTGGTAGGTTTCCCTAGGTGCCGGCTGAGCTAGAGGCCAAAATCTACAGGTAGGCACTTTGCAAAAAACACCTCTGTTTTCTTTCAAAAATTTGGATGTGTCCACGTTGCGCTTTGGGGCGTTTCCTGTTGCGGGCGCTAGGCCTACCCACACAAGTGATGTATCATTTTTATCGGGAGACTTGGGGGAACGCTGGGTGGAAGGAAATTTGTGGCTCCTCTCAGAATCCAGAACTTTCTGCCTCAGAAATGTGAGGAACATGTGTTTTTTTTAGCCAAATTTTGAGGTTTGCAAAGGATTCTGGGTAACAGAACCTGGTCCGAGCCACACAAGTCACCCCATCTTGGATACCCCTAGGTCTCTAGTTTTCAGAAATGCACATATTTGGTAGGTTTCCCTAGGTGCCGGCTGAGCTAGAGGCCAAAATCTACAGATAGGCACTTTGCAAAAAACACCTCTGTTTTCTTTAAAAAATTTGGATGTGTCCACCTTGCGCTTTGGGGCGTTTCCTGTCACGGGCGCTAGGCCTACCCACACGAGTGAGGTATCATTTTTATCGGGAGACTTGGGGGAACGCTGGGTGGAAGGAAATTTGTGGCTCCTCTCAGAATCCAGAACTTTCTGCCACAGAAATGTGAGGAACATGTGTTTTTTTTTAGCCAAATTTTGAGGTTTGCAATGGATTTTGGGTAACAGAACCTGGTCCGAGCCACACAAGTCACCCCATCTTGGATTCCCCTAGGTCCCTAGTTTTCAGAAATGCACAGGTTTGGTAGGTTTCCCTAGGTGCCGGCTGAGCTAGAGGCCCAAATCTACAGGTAGGCACTTTGCAAAAAACACCTCTGTTTTCTTTCAAAAATTTGGATGTGTCCACGTTGCTCTTTGGGGTGTTTCCTGTTGCGGGCGCTAGGCCTACCCACACAAGTGAGGTATCATTTTTATCGGGAGACTTGGGGGAACGCTGGGAGGAAGGAAATTTGTGGCTCCTCTCAGAATCCAGAACTTTCTGCCACAGAAATGTGAGGAACATGTGTTTTTTTAGCCAAATTTTGAGGTTTGCAAAGGATTCTGGGTAACAGAACCTGGTCCGAGCCACACAAGTCACCCCATCTTGGATTCCCCTAGGTCTCTAGTTTCCAGAAATGCACAGGTTTGGTAGGTTTCCCTAGGTGCCGGTTGAGCTAGAGGCCAAAATCTACAGGTAGGCACTTTGCAAAAAACACCTCTGTTTTCTTTCAAAAATTTGGATGTGTCCACGTTGCGCTTTGGGGCGTTTCCAGTCGCGGGCGCTAGGCCTATCCACACAAGTGAGGTATCATTTTTATCGGGAGATTTGGGGGAACTTTGGGTGCAAGGAAATTTGTGGCTCCTCTCAGAATCCAGAACTTTCTGCCACAGAAATATGAGGAACATGTGTTTTTTTAGCCAAAATTTGAGGTTTGCAAAGGATTCTGGGTAACAGAACCTGGTCCGAGCCACACAAGTCACCCCATCTTGGATTCCCCTAGATCTCTAGTTTTCAGAAATGCACAGGTTTGGTAGGTTTCCCTAGGTGCCGGAAGAGCTAGAGGCCCAAATCTACAGGTAGGCACTTTGCAAAAAACACCTCTGTTTTCTTTCAGAAATTTGGATGTGTCCACGTTGGGCTTTGGGGCGTTTCCTGTTGCGGGCGCTAGGCCTACCCACACAAGTGAGGTATAATTTTTATCGGGAGACTTGGGGGAACGCTGGGAGGAAGGAACTTTGTGGCTCCTCTCAGATTCCAGAACTTTCTGCACAGAAATGTGAGGAACATGTGTTTTTTTAGCCAAATTTCGAGGTTTGAAAAGGATTCTGGGTAACAGAACCTGGTCCGAGCCACACAAGTCACCACATCTTGGATTCCCCTAGGTCTCTAGCTTTCAGAAATGCACAGGTTTGGTAGGTTTCCCTAGGTGCCGGCTGAGCTAGAGGCCAAAATCTACAGGTAGGCACTTTGCAAAAAACACCTCTGTTTTCTTTAAAAAATTTGGATGTGTCCACGTTGCGCTTTGGGGCGTTTCCTGTTGCGGGCGCTAGGCCTACCCACACAAGTGGGGTATCATTTTTATCGGGAGAATTGGGGGAACGCTGGGTGGAAGGAAATTTGTGGATCCTCGCAGATTCCAGAACTTTCTGCACAGAAATGTGAGGAACATGTGTTTTTTTAGCCAAATTTTGAGGTTTGAAAAGGATTCTGGGTAACAGAACCTGGTCCGAGCCACACAAGTCACCCCATCTTGGATTCCCCTAGGTCTCCAGCTTTCAGAAATGCACAGGTTTGGTAGGTTTCCCTAGGTGCCGGCTGAGCTAGAGGCCAAAATCTACAGGTAGGCACTTTGCAAACAACACCTCTGTTTTCTTTAAAAAATTTGGATGTGTCCACGTTGCGCTTTGGGGCGTTTCCTGTTGCGGGCGATAGGCCTTCCCACACAAGTGAGGTATCATTTTTATTGGGAGACTTGGGGGAACGCTGGGTGGAAGGAAATTTGTGGCTCCTCTCAGAATCCAGAACTTTCTGCCTCAGAAATGTGAGGAACATGTGTTTTTTTAGCCAAATTTTGAGGTTTGCAAAGGATCCTGGGTAACAGAACCTGGTCCGAGCCACACAAGTCACCCCATCTTGGATTCCCCTAGGTCTCTAGTTTCCAGAAATGCACAGGTTTGGTAGGTTTCCCTAGGTGCCGGCTGAGCTAGAGGCCAAAATCTACAGGTAGGCACTTTGCAAAAAACACCTCTGTTTTCTTTCAAAAATTTGGATGTGTCCACGTTGCGCTTTGGGGCGTTTCCTGTCGCGGGCGCTAGGCCTACCCACACAAGTGAGGTATCATTTTTATCGGGAGACTTGGGGGAACGCTGGGTGGAAAGAAATTTGTGGATCCTCTCAGATTCCAGAACTTTCTGCACAGAAATGTGAGGAACATGTGTTTTTTTAGCCAAATTTTGAGGTTTGAAAAGGATTCTGGGTAACAGAACCTGGTCCGAGCCACACAAGTCACCCCATCTTGGATTCCCCTAGGTCTCCAGCTTTCAGAAATGCAGAGGTTTGGTAGGTTTCCCTAGGTGCCGGCTGAGCTAGAGGCCAAAATCTACAGGTAGGCACTTTGCGAAAAAACACCTCTGTTTTCTTTCAAAAATTTGGATGTGTCCACGTTGCGCTTTGGGGCGTTTCCTGTTGCTGGCGCTAGGCCTACCCACCCAAGTGAGGTATCATTTTTATCGGGAGACTTGGGGGAACGCTGGGTGGAAGGAAATTTGTGGCTCCTCTCAGAATCCAGAACTTTCTGCCTCAGAAATTTGAGGAACATGTGTTTTTTTAGCCAAATTTTGAGGTTTGCAAAGGATCCTGGGTAACAGAACCTGGTCCGAGCCACACAAGTCACCCCATCTTGGATTCCCCTAGGTCTCTAGTTTCCAGAAATGCACAGGTTTGGTAGGTTTCCCTAGGTGCCGGCTGAGCTAGAGGCCAAAATCTACAGGTAGGCACTTTGCAAAAAACACCTCTGTTTTCTTTCAAAAATGTGGATGTGTCCACGTTGCGCTTTGGGGCGTTTCCTGTCGCGGGCGCTAGGCCTATCCACACTAGTGAGGTATCATTTTTATCGGGAGACTTGGGGGAACTTTGGGTGGAAGGAAATTTGTGGCTCCTCTCAGAATCCAGAACTTTCTACCAAAGAAATGTGAGGAACATGTGTTTTTTTAGCCAAATTTTGAGGTTTGCAAAGGATTCTGGGTAACAGAACCTGGTCCGAGCCACACAAGTCACCCCATCTTGGATTCCCCTAGGTCTCTAGTTTTCAGAAATGCACAGGTTTGGTAGGTTTCCCTAGGTGCCGGCTAAGCTAGAGGCCAAAATCTACAGATAGGCACTTTGCAAAAAACACCTCTGTTTTCTTTCAAAAATTTGGGATGTGTCCACGTTGCGCTTTGGGGCGTTTCCTGTCGCGGGCGCTTGGCCTACCCACACAAGTGAGGTATCATTTGTATCGGGAGACTTGGGGGAACGCTGGGCGGAAGGAAATTTGTGGCTCCTCTCAGAATCCAGAACTTTCTGCCACAGAAATGTGAGGAACATGTGTTTTTTTAGCCAAATTTTGAGGTTTGCAAAGGATTCTGGGTAACAGAACCTGGTCCGAGCCACACAAGTCACCCCATCTTGGATTCCCCTAGGTCTCTAGTTTTCAGAAATGCACAGGTTTGGTAGGTTTCCCTAGGTGCCGGCTGAGCTAGAGGCCCAAATCTACAGGTAGGCACTTTGCAAAAAACACCTCTATTTTCTTTCAAAAATTTGGATGTGTCCACGTTGCGCTTTGGGGCGTTTCCTGTTGCGGGCGCTAGGCCTACCCACACAAGTGAGGTATCATTTTTATCGGGAGACTTGGGGGAACGCTGGGAGGAAGGAAATTTGTGGCTCCTCTCATAATCCAGAACTTTCTGCCTCAGAAATGTGAGGAACATGTGTTTTTTTAGCCAAATTTTGAGGTTTGAAAAGGATTCTGGGTAACAGAACCTGGTCCGAGCCACACAAGTCACCCCATCTTGGATTCCCCTAGGTCTCCAGCTTTCAGAAATGCACAGGTTTGGTAGGTTTCCCTAGGTGCCGGCTGAGCTAGAGGCCAAAATCTACAGGTAGGCACACTGCAAAAAACACCTCTGTTTTCTTTAAAAAATTTGGATGTGTCCACGTTGCGCTTTGGGGCGTTTCCTGTTGCGGGCGCTAGGCCTACCCACACAAGTGAGGTATCATTTTTATCGGGAGACTTGGGGGAACGCTGGGAGGAAGGACATTTGTGGCTCCTCTCAGAATCCAGAACTTTCTGCACAGAAATGTGAGGAACATGTGTTTTTTTAGCCAAATTTCGAGGTTTGAAAAGGATTCTGGGTAACAGAACCTGGTCCGAACCACACAAGTCACCCCATCTTGGATTCCCCTAGGTCTCTAGCTTTCAGAAATGCACAGGTTTGGTAGGTTTCCCTAGGTGCCGGCTGAGCTAGAGGCCAAAATCTACAGGTAGGCACTTTGCAAAAAACACCTCTGTTTTCTTTCAAACATTTGGATGTGTCCACGTTGCGCTTTGGGGCGTTTCCTGTTGCGGGCGCTAGGCCTACTCACACAAGTGAGGTATCATTTTTATCGGGAGACTTGGGGGAACGCTGGGTGGAAGGAAATTTGTGGATCCTCTCAGATTCCAGAACTTTCTGCACAGAAATGTGAGGAACATGTGTTTTTTTAGCCAAATTTTGAGGTTTGAAAAGGATTCTGGGTAACAGAACCTGGTCCGAGCCACACAAGTCACCCCATCTTGGATTCCCCTAGGTCTCCAGCTTTCAGAAATGCACAGGTTTGGTAGGTTTCCCTAGGTGCCGGCTGAGGTAGAGGCCAAAATCTACAGGTAGGCACACTGCAAAAAACACCTCTGTTTTCTTTAAAAAATTTGGATGTGTCCACGTTGCGCTTTGGGGCGTTTCCTGTTGCGGGCGCTAGGCCTACCCTCACAAGTGAGGTATCATTTTTATCGGGAGACTTGGGGGAACGCTGGGTGGAAGGAAATTTGTGGCTCCTCTCAGAATCCAGAACTTTCTGCCTCAGAAATGTGAGGAACATGTGTTTTTTTAGCCAAATTTTGAGGTTTGTAAAGGATTCTGGGTAACAGAACCTGGTCCGAGCCACACAAGTCACGCCATCTTGGATTCCCCTCGGTCTCTAGTTTTCAGAAATGCACAGGTTTGGTAGGTTTCCCTAGGTGCCGGCTGAGCTAGAGGCCCAAATCTACAGGTAGGCACTTTGCAAAAAACACCTCTGTTTTCTTTCTAAAATTTTGATGTGTCCACGTTGCGCTTTGGGGCGTTTCCTGTTGCGGGCGCTAGGCCTATCCACACAAGTGAGGTATCATTTTTATCGGGAGACTTGGGGGAACTTTTTGTGGAAGGAAATTTGTGGCTCCTCTCAGAATCCAGAACTTTCTGCCACAGAAATGTGAGGAACATGTGTTTTTTTAGCCAAATTTTGAGGTTTGCAAATGATTCTGGGTAACAGAACCTGGTCCGAGCCACACAAGTCACGCCATCTTGGATTCCCCTAGGTCTCTAGTTTTCAGAAATGCACAGGTTTGGTAGGTTTCCCTAGGTGCCGGCTGAGCTAGAGGCCCAAATCTACAGGTAGGCACTTTGCAAAAAACACCTCTGTTTTCTTTCAAAAATTTGGATGTGTCCACGTTGCGCTTTGGGGCGTTTCCTGTTGCGGGCGCTAGGCCTACCAACACAAGTGAGGTATTGTTTTTATCGGGAGACTTGGGGGAACGCTAGGAGGAAGGAAATTTGTGTCTCATCTCAGATTCCAGAACTTTCTGCACAGAAATGTGAGGAACATGTGTTTTTTTAGCCAAATTTTGAGGTTTGAAAAGGATTCTGGGTAACAGAACCTGGTCCGAGCCACACAAGTCACCCCATCTTGGATTCTCCTAGGTCTCCAGCTTTCAGAAATGCACAGGTTTGGTAGGTTTCCCTAGGTGCCGGCTGAGCTAGAGGCCAAAATCTACAGGTAGGCACATTGCGAAAAAACACCTCTGTTTTCTTTCAAAAATTTGGATGTGTCCACGTTGCGCTTTGGGGCGTTTCCTGTTGCGGGCGCTACGCCTACCCACACAAGTGAGGTATCATTTTTATCGGGAGACTTGGGGGAACGCTGGGTGGAAGGAAATTTGTGGCTCCTCTCAGAATCCAGAACTTTCTGCCTCAGAAATGTGAGGAACTTGTGTTTTTTTAGCCAAATTTTGAGGTTTGCAAAGGATCCTGGGTAACAGAACCTGGTCCGAACCACACAAGTCACCCCATCTTGGATTCCCCTAGGTCTCTAGTTTCCAGAAATGCACAGGTTTGGTAGGTTTCCCTAGGTGCCGGCTGAGCTAGAGGCCAAAATCTACAGGTAGGTACTTTGCAAAAAACACCTCTGTTTTCTTTCAAAAATTTGGATGTGTCCACGTTGCGCTTTGGGGCGTTTCCTGTTGCGGGCGCTAGGCCTACCCACACAAGTGAGGTATCATTTTTATCGGGAGACTTGGGGGAACTTTGGGTGGAAGGAAATTTGTGGCTCCTCTCAGAATCCAGAACTTTCTACCACAGAAATGTGAGGAACATGTGTTTTTGTAGCCAAATTTTGAGGTTTGCAAAGGATTCTGGGTAACAGAACCTGGTCCGAGCCACACAAGTCACCCCATCTTGGATTCCCATAGGTCTCTAGTTTTCAGAAATGCACAGGTTTGGTAGGTTTCCCTAGGTGCCGGCTGAGCTAGAGGCCAAAATCTACAGGTAGGCACTTTGCAAAAAACACCTCTGTTTTCTTTAAAAAATTTGGATGTGTCCACGTTGCGCTTTGGGGCGTTTCCTGTCGCGGGCGCTAGGCCTACCCACACAAGTGAGGTATCATTTTTATCGGGAGACTTGGGGGAACGCTGGGTGGAAGGAAATTTGTGGATCCTCTCAGATTCCAGAACTTTCTGCACAGAAATGTGAGGAACATGTGTTTTTTTTGCCAAATTTTGAGGTTTGAAAAGGATTCTGGGTAACAGAACCTGGTCCGAGCCACACAAGTCACCCCATCTTGGATTCCCCTAGGTCTCCAGCTTTCAGAAATGCACAGGTTTGGTAGGTTTCCCTAGGTACCGGCTGAGCTAGAGGCCAAAATCTACAGGTAGGCACTTTGCAAAAAACACCTCTGTTTTCTTTCAAAAATTTGGATGTGTCCACGTTGCGCTTTGGGGCGTTTCCTGTTGCGGGCGCTAGGCCTACCCACACAAGTGAGGTATCATTTTTATCGGGAGACTTGGGGGAACGCTGGGTGGAAGGAAATTTGTGGCTCCTCTCAGAATCCAGAACTTTCTGCCTCAGAAATGTGAGGAACATGTGTCTTTTTAGCCAAATTTTGAGGTTTACAAAGGATTCTGGGTAACAGAACCTGGTCCGAGCCACACAAGTCACCCCATCTTGGATTCCCCTAGGTCTCTAGTTTTCAGAAATGCACAGGTTTGGTAGGTTTCCCTAGGTGCCGGCTGAGCTAGAGGCCAAAATCTACAGATAGGCACTTTGCAAAAAACACCTCTGTTTTCTTTCAAAAATTTGGATGTGTCCACGTTGCGCTTTGGGGCGTTTCCTGTCGCGGGCGCTAGGCCTACCCACACAATTGAGGTATCATTTGTATCGGGAGACTTGGGGGAACGCTGGGTGGAAGGAAATTTGTGGATCCTCTCAGATTCCAGAACTTTCTGCACAGAAATGTGAGGAACATGTGTTTTTTTAGCCAAATTTTGAGGTTTGAAAAGGATTCTGGGTAACAGAACCTGGTCCGAGCCACACAAGTCACCCCATCTTGGATTCCCCTAGGTCTCCAGCTTTCAGAAATGCACAGGTTTCGTAGGTTTCCCTAGGTGCCGGCTGAGCTAGAG
The DNA here is from genome assembly GCF_031143425.1 of Pleurodeles waltl. Classification (NCBI taxonomy): domain Eukaryota; kingdom Metazoa; phylum Chordata; class Amphibia; order Caudata; family Salamandridae; genus Pleurodeles; species Pleurodeles waltl. The sequence goes on from NC_090446.1 coordinate 1,231,343,997, forward strand.
GCCAAAATCTACAGGTAGGCACTTTGCAAAAAACACCTCTGTTTTCTTTCAAAGATTTGGATGTGTCCATGTTGCGCTTTGGGGCGTTTCCTGTTGTGGGCGCTAGGCCTACCCACACAAGTGAGGTATCATTTTTATCGGGAGACTTGGGGGAACGCTGGGTGGAAGGAAATTTGTGGCTCATCTCAGAATCCAGAACTTTCTGCCTCAGAAATGTGAGGAACATGTGTTTTTTTAGCCAAATTTTGATGTTTGCAAAGGATTCTGGGTAACAGAACCTGGTCCGAGCCACACAAGTCACCCCATCTTGGATTCCCCTAGGTCTCTAGTTTCCAGAAATGGACAGGTTTGGTAGGTTTCCCTAGGTGCCGGCTGAGCTAGAGGCCAAAATCTACAGGTAGGCACTTTGCAAAAAACACCTCTGTTTTCTTTCAAAAATTTGGATGTGTCCACGTTGCGCTTTGGGGCGTTTCCTGTCGCAGGCGCTAGGCCTATCCACACAAGTGAGGTATCGTTTTTATCGGGAGACTTGGGGAAACGCTGGGAGGAAGGAAATTTGTGGCTCATCTCAGATTCCAGAACTTTCTGCACAGAAATGTGAGGAACATGTGTTTTTTTAGCCAAATTTCGAGGTTTGAAAAGGATTCTGGGTAACAGAACCTGGTCCGAACCACACAAGTCACCCCATCTTGGATTCCCCTAGGTCTCTAGCTTTCAGAAATGAACAGGTTTGGTAGGTTTCCCTAGGTGCCAGCTGAGCTAGAGGCCAAAATCTACAGGTAGGCACACTGCAAAAAACACCTCTGTTTTCTTTCAAAAATTTTGATGTGTCCACGTTGCGCTTTGGGGCGTTTCCTGTTGCAGGCGCTAGGCCTACCCACACAAGTGAGGTATCATTTTTATCGGGAGACTTGGGGGAACGCTGGGTGGAAGGAAATTTGTGGCTCCTCTCAGAATCCAGAACTTTCTGCCTCAGAAATGTGAGGAACATGTGTTTTTTTAGCCAAATTTTAAGGTTTGCAAAGGATTCTGGGTAACAGAACCTGGTCGGAGCCACACAAGTCACCCCATCTTGGATTCCCCTACGTCTCTAGTTTCCAGAAATGCACAGGTTTGGTAGGTTTCCCTAGGTGCCGTCTGAGCTAGAGGCCAAAATCTACAGGTAGGCACTTTGCAAAAAACACCTCTGTTTTCTTTCAAAAATTTGGATGTGTCCACGTTGCGCTTTGGGGCGTTTCCTGTCGCAGGCGCTAGGCCTATCCACACAAGTGAGGTATAATTTTTATCGGGAGACTTGGGGGAACTTTGGGTGGAAGGAAATTTGTGGCTCCTCTCAGAATCCAGAACTTTCTGCCACAGAAATGTGAGGAACATGTGTTTTTTTAGCCAAATTTTGAGGTTTGCAAATGATTCTGGGTAACAGAACCTGGTCCGAGCCACACAAGTCACGCCATGTTGGATTCCCCTAGGTCTCTAGTTTTCAGAAATGCACAGGTTTGGTAGGTTTCCCTAGGTGCCGGCTGAGCTAGAGGCCCAAATCTACAGGTAGGCACTTTGCAAAAAACACCTCTGTTTTCTTTCAAAAATTTGGATGTGTCCACGTTGCGCTTTGGTGCGTTTCCTGTTGCGGGCGCTAGGCCTACCAACACAAGTGAGGTATCGTTTTTATCGGGACACTTGAGGGAACGCTGGGAGGAAGGAAATTTGTGGCTCATCTCAGATTCCAGAACTTTCTGCACAGAAATGTGAGGAACATGTGTTTTTTTACCCAAATTTCGAGGTTTGAAAAGGATTCTGGGTAACAGAACCTGGTCCGAACCACACAAGTCACCCCATCTTGGATTCCCCTAGGTCTCTAGCTTTCAGAAATGCACAGGTTTGGTAGGTTTCCCTAGGTGCCGGCTGAGCTAGAGGTCAAAATCTACAGGTAGGCACTTTGCAAAAAACACCTCTGTTTTCTTTCAAAAATTTGGATGTGTCCACGTTGCGCTTTGGGGCGTTTCCTGTCGCGGGCGCTAGGCCTACCCACACAAGTGAGGTATCATTTGTATCGGGAGACTTGGGGGAACGCTGGGTGGAAGGAAATTTGTGGCTCCTCTCAGAATCCAGAACTTTCTGCCACAGAAATGTGAGGAACATGTGTTTTTTTAGCCAAATTTTGAGGTTTGCAAAGGATTCTGGGTAACAGAACCTGGTCCGAGCCACACAAGTCACCTCATCTTGGTTTCCCCTAGGTCTCTAGTTTTCAGAAATGCACAGGTTTGGTAGGTTTCCCTAGGTGCCGGCTGAGCTAGAGGCCCAAATCTACAGGTAGGCACTTTGCAAAAAACACCTCTGTTTTCTTTCAAAAATTTGGATGTGTCCACGTTGGGCTTTGGGGCGTGTCCTGTTGGGGGCGCTAGGCCTACCCACACAAGTGAGGTATCATTTTTATCGGGACACTTGGGGGAACGCTGGGTGGAAGGAAATTTGTGGCTCCTCTCAGAATCCAGAACTTTCTGCCTCAGAAATGTGAGGAACATGTGTTTTTTTAGCCAAATTTTAAGGTTTGCAAAGGATTCTGGGTAACAGAACCTGGTCCGAGCCACACAAGTCACACCATCTTGGATTCCCCTACGTCTCTAGTTTCCAGAAATGCACAGGTTTGGTAGGTTTCCCTAGGTGCCGTCTGAGCTAGAGGCCAAAATCTACAGGTAGGCACTTTGCAAAAAACACCTCTGTTTTCTTTCAAAAATTTGGATGTGTCCACGTTGCGCTTTGGGGCGTTTCCTGTCGCAGGCGCTAGGCCTATCCACACAAGTGAGGTATAATTTTTATCAGGAGACTTGGGGGAACTTTGGGTGGAAGGAAATTTGTGGCTCCTCTCAGAATCCAGAACTTTCTGCCACAGAAATGTGAGGAACATGTGTTTTTTTAGCCAAATTTTGAGGTTTGCAAATGATTCTGGGTAACAGAACCTGGTCCGAGCCACACAAGTCACGCCATGTTGGATTCCCCTAGGTCTCTAGTTTTCAGAAATGCACAGGTTTGGTAGGTTTCCCTAGGTGCCGGCTGAGCTAGAGGCCCAAATCTACAGGTAGGCACTTTGCAAAAAACACCTCTGTTTTCTTTCAAAAATTTGGATGTGTCCACGTTGCGCTTTGGTGCGTTTCCTGTTGCGGGCGCTAGGCCTACCAACACAAGTGAGGTATCGTTTTTATCGGGACACTTGAGGGAACGCTGGGAAGAAGGAAATTTGTGGCTCATCTCAGATTCCAGAACTTTCTGCACAGAAATGTGAGGAACATGTGTTTTTTTAGCCAAATTTCGAGGTTTGAAAAGGATTCTGGGTAACAGAACCTGGTCCGAACCACACAAGTCACCCCATCTTGGATTCCCCTAGGTCTCTAGCTTTCAGAAATGCACAGGTTTGGTAGGTTTCCCTAGGTGCCGGCTGAGCTAGAGGCCAAAATCTACAGGTAGGCACTTTGCAAAAAACACCTCTGTTTTCTTTCAAAAATTTGGATGTGTCCACGTTGCGCTTCGGGGCGTTTCCTGTTGCGGGCGCTAGGCCTACCCACACAAGTGAGGTGTCATTTTTATCGGGAGACTTGGGGGAACGCTGGGTGGAAGGAAATTTGTGGCTCCTCTCAGAATCCAGAACTTTCTGCCTCAGAAATGTGAGGAACATGTGTTTTTTTAGCCAAATTTTGAGGTTTGCAATGGATTCTGGGTAACAGAACCTGGTCCGAACCACACTTGTCACCCCATCTTGGATTTCCCTAGGTCTCTAGCTTTCAGAAATGCACAGGTTTGGTAGGTTTCCCTAGGTGCCGGCTGAGCTAGAGGCCAAAATCTACAGGTAGGCACTTTGCAAAAAACACCTCTGTTTTCTTTAAAAAATTTGGATGTGTCCACGTTGGGCTTTGGGGCGTGTCCTGTTGGGGGCTCTAGGCCTACCCACACAAGTGAGGTATCCTTTTTATCGGGACACTTGGGGGAACGCTGGGTGGAAGGAAATTTGCAGATCCTCTCAGATTCCAGAACTTTCTGCACAGAAATGTGAGGAACATGTGTTTTTTTAGCCAAATTTTGAGGTTTGAAAAGGATTCTGGGTAACAGAACCTGGTCCGAGCCACACAAGTCACCCCATCTTGGATTCCCCTAGGTCTCCAGCTTTCAGAAATGCACAGGTTTGGTAGGTTTCCCTAGGTGCCGGCTGAGCTAGAGGCCAAAATCTACAGGTAGGCACTTTGCGAAAAAACACCTCTGTTTTCTTTCAAAAATTTGGATGTGTCCACGTTGCGCTTTGGGGCGTTTCCTGTTGCGGGCGCTAGGCCTACCCACACAAGTGAGGTATCATTTTTATCGGGAGACTTGGGGGAACGCTGGGTGGAAGGAAATTTGTGGATCCTCTCAGATTCCAGAACTTTCTGCACAGAAATGTGAGGACATGTTTTTAGCCAAATTTTGAGGTTTGAAAAGGATTCTGGATAACAGAACCTGGTCTGAGCCACACAAGTCACCCCATCTTGGGTTCCCCTAGGTCTCCAGCTTTCAGAAATGCACAGGTTTGGTAGGTTTCCCTAGGTGCCGGCTGAGCTAGAGGCCAAAATCTACAGGTAGCCACTTTGCAAAAAACACCTCTGTTTTCTTTCAAAAATGTGGATGTGTCCAAGTTGCGCTTTGGGGCGTTTCCTGTTGCGGGCGCTAGGCCTACCCACACAAGTGAGGTATCATTTTTATCGGGAGACTTGGGGGAACGCTGGGTGGAAGGAAATTTGTGGCTCCTCTCAGAATCCAGAACTTTCTGCCTCAGAAATGTGAGGAACATGTGTTTTTTTAGCCAAATTTTGAGGTTTGCAAAGGATCCTGGGTAACAGAACCTGGTCCGAGCCACACAAGTCACCCCATCTTGGATTCCCCTAGGTCTCTAGTTTCCAGAAATGCACAGGTTTGGTAGGTTTCCCTAGGTGCCGGCTGAGCTAGAGGCCAAAATCTACAGGTAGGCACTTTGCAAAAAACACCTCTGTTTTCTTTCGAAAATGTGGATGTGTCCTCGTTGCGCTTTGGGGCGTTTCCTGTCGCGGGTGCTAGGCCTATCCACACAAGTGAGGTATCATTTTTATCGGGAGACTTGGGGGAACTTTGGGTGGAAGGAAATTTGTGGCTTCTCTCAGAATCCAGAACTTTCTACCACAGAAATGTGAGGAACATGTGTTTTTTTAGCCAAATTTTGAGGTTTGCAAAGGATTCTGGGTAACAGAACCTGGTCCGAGCCACACAAGTCACCCCATCTTGGATTCCCCTAGGTCTCTAGTTTTCAGAAATGCACAGGTTTGGTAGGTTTCCCTAGGTGCCGGCTCAGCTAGAGGCCCAAATCTACAGGTAGGCACTTTGCAAAAAACACCTCTGTTTTCTTTCAAAAATTTGGATGTGTCCACGTTCCGCTTTGGGGCGTTTCCTGTTGCGGGCGCTAGGCCTACCCACACAAGTGAGGTATCATTTTTATCGGGAGACTTGGGGGAACGCTGGGAGGAAGGAAATTTGTGGCTCCTCTCAGATTCCAAAACTTTCTGCACAGAAATGTGAGGAACATGTGTTTTATTAGCCAAATTTCGAGGTTTGAAAAGGATTCTGGGTAACAGAACCTGGTCCGAGCCACACAAGTCACCCCATCTTGGATCCCCCTAGGTCTCTAGCTTTCAGAAATGCACAGGTTTGGTAGGTTTCCCTAGGTGCCGGCTGAGCTAGAGGCCAAAATCTACAGGTAGGCACTTTGCGAAAAAACACCTCTGTTTTCTTTCAAAAATTTGGATGTGTCCACGTTGCGCTTTGGGGCGTTTCCTGTTGCGGGCGCTAGGCCTACCCACACAAGTGAGGTATCATTTTTATCGGGAGACTTGGGGGAACGCTGGGTGGAAGGAAATTTGTGGATCCTCTCAGATTCCAGAACTTTCTGCACAGAAATGTGAGGAACATGTGTTTTTTTAGCCAAATTTTGAGGTTTGAAAAGGATTCTGGGTGACAGAACCTGGTCCGAGCCACACAAGTCACCCCATCTTGGATTCCCCTAGGTCTCTAGTTTCCAGAAATGCACAGGTTTGGTAGGTTTCCCTAGGTGCCGGCTGAGCTAGAGGCCAAAATCTACAGGTAGGCACTTTGCAAAAAACACCTCTGTTTTCTTTCAAAAATGTGGATGTGTCCACATTGCGCTTTGGGGCGTTTCCTGTCGCTTGCGCTAGGCCTATCCACACTAGTGAGGAATCATTTTTATCGGGAGACTTGGGGGAACTTTGGGTGGAAGGAAATTTGTGGCTCCTCTCAGAATCCAGAACTTTCTACCACAGAAATGTGAGGAACATGTGTTTTTTTAGCCAAATTTTGAGGTTTGCAAAGGATTCTGGGTAACAGAACCTGGTCCGAGCCACACATGTCACCCCATCTTGGATTCCCCTAGGTCTCTAGTTTTCAGAAATGCACAGGTTTGGTAGGTTTCCCTAGGTGCCGGCTGAGCTAGAGGCCAAAATCTACAGGTAGGCACTTTGCAAAAAACACCTCTGTTTTCTTTCAAAAATTTGGATGTGTCCACGTTGCGCTTTGGGGCGTTTCCTGTTGCGGGCGCTAGGCCTACCCACACAAGTGAGGTATCATTTTTATCGGGAGACTTGGGGGAATGCTGGGTGGAAGGAAATTTGTAGCTCCTCTCAGAATCCAGAACTTTCTGACTCAGAAATGAGAGGAACATGTGTTTTTTTAGCCAAATTTTGAGGTTTGCAAAGGATCCTGGGTAACAGAACCTGGTCCGAGCCACACAAGTCACCCCATCTTGGATTCCCCTAGGTCTCTAGTTTCCAGAAATGCACAGGTTTGGTAGGTTTCCCTAGGTGCCAGCTGAGCTAGAGGCCAAAATCTACAGGTAGGCACTTTGCAAAAAACACCTCTGTTTTCTTTCAAAAATGTGGATGTTTCCACGTTGCGCTTTGGGGCGTCTCCTGTCGCGGGCGCTAGGCCTATCCACACTAGTGAGGTATCATTTTTATCGGGAGACTTGGGGGAACTTTGGGTGGAAGGAAATTTGTGGCTCCTCTCAGAATCCAGAACTTTCTACCACAGAAATGTGAGGAACATGTGTTTTTTTAGCCAAATTTTGAGGTTTGCAAAGGATTCTGGGTAACAGAACCTGGTCCGAGCCACACATGTCACCCCATCTTGGATTCCCCTAGGTCTCTAGTTTTCAGAAATGCACAGGTTTGGTAGGTTTCCCTAGGTGCCGGCTGAGCTAGAGGCCAAAATCTACAGGTAGGCACTTTGCAAAAAACACCTCTGTTTTCTTTCAAAAATGTGGATGTGTCCACGTTGCGCTTTGGGGCGTTTCCTGTTGCGGGCGCTAGGCCTACCCACACAAGTGAGGTATCATTTTTATCGGGAGACTTGGGGGAACGCTGGGAGGAAGGAAATTTGTGGCTCCTCTCAGATTCCAGAACTTTCTGCACAGAAATGTGAGGAACATGTGTTTTATTAGCCAAATTTCGAGGTTTGAAAAGGATTCTGGGTAACATAACCTGGTCCGAGCCACACAAGTCACCCCATCTTGGATTCCCCTAGGTCTCTAGCTTTCAGAAATGCACAGGTTTGGTAGGTTTCCCTAGGTGCCGGCTGAGCTAGAGGCCAAAATCTACAGGTAGGCACTTTGCAAAAAACACCTCTGTTTTCTTTCAAAAATTTGGTTGTGTCCACGTTGCGCTTTGGGGCGTTTCCTGTTGCGGGCGCTAGGCCTACCCACACAAGTGACGTATCATTTTTATCGGGAGACTTGGGGGAACGCTGGGTGGAAGGAAATTTGTGGCTCCTCTCAGAATCCAGAACTTTCTGCCACAGAAATGTGAGGAACATGTGTTTTTTTTAGCCAAATTTTGAGGTTTGCAAAGGATTCTGGGTAACAGAACCTGGTCCGAGCCACACAAGTCACCCCATCTTGGATTCCCCTAGGTCACTAGTTTTCAGAAATGCACATATTTGGTAGGTTTCCCTAGGTGCCGGCTGAGCTAGAGGCCAAAATCTACAGATAGGCACTTTGCAAAAAACACCTCTGTTTTCTTTCAAAAATTTGGATGTTTCCACGTTGCGCTTTGGGGCGTTTCCTGTCGCGGGCGCTAGTCCTACCCACACAAGTGAGGTATCATTTTTAACGGGAGACTTGGGGGAACGCTGGGTGGAAGGAAATTTGTCGCTCCTCTCAGAATCCAGAAATTTCTGCCACAGAAATGTGAGGAACATGTGTTTTTTTAGCCAAATTTTGAGGTTTGCAAAGGATTTTGGGTAACAGAACCTGGTCCGAGCCACACAAGTCACCCCATCTTGGATTCCCCTAGGTCTCTAGTTTTCAGAAATGCACAGGTTTGGTAGGTTTCCCTAGGTGCCGACTGAGCTAGAGGCCCAAATCTACAGGTAGGCACTTTGCAAAAAACACCTCTGTTTTCTTTAAAAAATTTGGATGTGTCCACGTTGCGCTTTGGGGCGTTTCCTGTTGCGGGCGCTAGGGCTACCCACACAAGTGAGGTATCATTTTTATCGGGAGACTTGGGGGAACTTTGGGTGGAAGGAAATTTGTGGCTCCTCTCAGAATCCAGAACTTTCTGCCACAGAAATGTGAGGAACATGTGTTTTTTTAGCCAAATTTTGAGGTTTGCAAAGGATTCTGGGTAACAGAACCTGGTCCGAGCCACACAAGTCACCCCATCTTGGATTCCCCTAGGTCTCTAGTTTTCAGAAATGCACAGGTTTGGTAGGTTTCCCTAGGTGCCGGCTGAGCTAGAGGCCCAAATCTACAGGTAGGCACTTTGCAAAAAACACCTCTGTTTTCTTTCAAAAATTTGGATGTGTCCACGTTGGGCTTTGGGGCGTTTCCTGTTGCGGGCGCTATGTCTACCCACACAAGTGAGGTATCATTTTTATCGGGAGACTTGGGGGAACGCTGGGTGGAAGGAAATTTGTGGATCCTCTCAGATTCCAGAACTTTCTGCACAGAAATGTGAGGAACATGTGTTTTTTTAGCAAAATTTTGAGGTTTGAAAAGGATTCTGGGTAACAGAACCTGGTCCGAGCCACACAAGTCACCCCATCTTGGATTCCCCTAGGTCTCCAGCTTTCAGAAATGCACAGGTTTGGTAGGTTTCCCTAGGTGCCGGCTGAGCTAGAGGCCAAAATCTACAGGTAGGCACTTTGCAAAAAACACCTCTGTTTTCTTTCAAAAATTTGGATGTGTCCACGTTGCGCTTTGGGGCGTTTCCTGTTGCGGGCGCTAGGCCTACCCACACAAGTGAGGTATCATTTTTATCGGGAGACTTGAGGGAACGCTGGGAGGAAGGAAATTTGTGGCTCCTCTCAGAATCCAGAACTTTCTGCCACAGAAATGTGAGGAACATGTGTTTTTTTTAGCCAAATTTTGAGGTTTGCAAAGGATTCTGGGTAACAGAACCTGGTCCGAGCCACACAAGTCACCCCATCTTGGATTCCCCTAGGTCACTAGTTTTCAGAAATGCACATATTTGGTAGGTTTCCCTAGGTGCCGGCTGAGCTAGAGGCCAAAATCTACAGATAGGCACTTTGCAAAAAACACCTCTGTTTTCTTTCAAAAATTTGGATGTGTCCACGTTGCGCTTTGGGGCGTTTCCTGTCGCGGGCGCTAGTCCTATCCACACGAGTGAGGTATCATTTTTATCGGGAGACTTGGGGGAACGCTGGGTGGAAGGAAATTTGTCGCTCCTCTCAGAATCCAGAACTTTCTGCCACAGAAATGTGAGGAACATGTGTTTTTTTAGCCAAATTTTGAGGTTTGCAAAGGATTTTGGGTAACAGAACCTGGTCCGAGCCACACAAGTCACCCCATCTTGGATTCCCCTAGGTCTCTAGTTTTCAGAAATGCACAGGTTTGGTAGGTTTCCCTAGGTGCCGGCTGAGCTAGAGGCCCAAATCTACAGGTAGGCACTTTGCAAAAAACACCTCTGTTTTCTTTAAAAAATTTGGATGTGTCCACGTTGCGCTTTGGGGCGTTTCCTGTTGCGGGCGCTAGGCCTACCCACACAAGTGAGGTATCATTTTTATCGGGAGACCTGGGGGAACGCTGGGTGGAAGGAAATTTGTGGATCCTCTCAGATTCCAGAACTTTCTGCACAGAAATGTGAGGAACATGTGTTTTTTTAGCCAAATTTTGAGGTTTGAAAAGGATTCTGGGTAACAGAACCTGGTCCGAGCCACACAAGTCACCCCATCTTGGATTCCCCTAGGTCTCCAGCTTTCAGAAATGCACAGGTTTGGTAGGTTTCCCTAGGTGCCAGCTGAGCTAGAGGCCCAAATCTACAGGTAGGCACTTTGCAAAAAACACCTCTGTTTTCTTTCAAAAATTTGGATGTGTCCACGTTGCGCTTTGGGGCGTTTCCTGTTGCGGGCGCTAGGCCTACCCACACAAGTGAGGTATCATTTTTATCGGGAGACTTGGGGGAACGCTGGGTGGAAGGAAATTTGTGGCTCCTCTCAGAATCCAGAACTTTCTGCCTCAGAAATGTGAGGAACATGTGTTTTTTTAGCCAAATTTTGAGGTTTGCAAAGGATTCTGGGTAACAGAACCTGGTCTGAGCCACACAAGTCACCCCATCTTGGATTCCCCTAGGTCTCTAGTTTCCAGAAATGCACAGGTTTGGTAGGTTTCCCTAGGTGCCGGCTGAGCTACAGGCCAAAATCTACAGGTAGGCACTTTGCAAAAAACACCTCTGTTTTCTTTCAAAAATTTGGATGTGTCCACGTTGCGCTTTGGGGCGTTTCCTGTCGCGGGCGCTACGCCTACCCACACGAGTGAAGTATCATTTTTATCGGGAGACTTGGGGGAACGCTGGGTGGAAGGAAATTTGTGGCTCCTCTCAGAATCCAGAACTTTCTGCCACAGAAATGTGAGGAACATGTGTTTTTTTAGCCAAATTTTGAGGTTTGCAAAGGATTCTGGGTAACAGAACCTGGTCCGAGCCACACAAGTCACCCCATCTTGGATTCCCCTAGGTCTCTAGTTTTCAGAAATGCACAGGTTTGGTAGGTTTCCCTAGGTGCCGGCTGAGCTAGAGGCCAAAATCTACAGGTAGGCACTTTTCAAAAAACACCTCTGTTTTCTTTAAAAAATTTGGATGTGTCAACGTTGCGCTTTGGGGCGTTTCCTGTTGCCGGCGCTAGGCCTACCCACACAAGTGAGGTATCATTTTTATCGGGAGACTTGGGGGAACGCTGGGTGGAAGGAAATTTGTGGATCCTCTCAGATTCCAGAACTTTCTGCACAGAAATGTGAGGAACATGTTTTTTTTTAGCCAAATTTTGAGGTTTGAAAAGGATTCTGGGTAACAGAACCTGGTCCGAGCCACACAAGTCACCCCATCTTGGATTCCCCTAGGTCTCCAGCTTTCAGAAATGCACAGGTTTGGTAGGTTTCCCTAGGTGCCGGCTGAGCTAGAGGCCAAAATCTACAGGTAGGCACTTTGCAAAAAACACCTCTGTTTTCTTTCAAAAATTTAGATGTGTCCATGTTGCGCTTTGGGGCGTTTCCTGTTGCGGGCGATAGGCCTACCCACACAAGTGAGGTATCATTTTTATCAGGAGACTTGGGGGAACGCTGGGTGGAAGGAAATTTGTGGCTCCTCTCAGAATCCAGAACTTTCTGCCTCAGAAATGTGAGGAACATGTGTTTTTTTAGACAAATTTTGAGGTTTGCAAAGGATCCTGGGTAACAGAACCTGGTCCGAGCCACACAAGTCACCCCATCTTGGATTCCCCTAGGTCTCTAGTTTCCAGAAATGCACAGGTTTGTTAGGTTTCCCTAGGTGCCGGATGAGCTAGAGGCCAAAATCTACATGTAGGCACTTTGCAAAAAACACCTCTGTTTTCTTTAAAAAATTTGGATGTGTCCACGTTGCGCTTTGGGGCGTTTCCTGTTGCGGGCGATAGGCCTACCCACACAAGTGAGGTATCATTTTTATCGGGAGACTTGGGGGAACGCTGGGTGGAAGGAAATTCGTGACTCCTCTCAGAATCCAGAACTTTCTGCCTCAGAAATGTGAGGAACATGTGTTTTTTTAGCCAAATTTTGAGGTTTGCAATGGATTCTGGGTAACAGAACCTGGTCCGAGCCACACAAGTCACCCCATCTTGGATTCCCATAGGTCTCTAGTTTCCAGAAATGCACAGGTTTGGTAGGTTTCCTTAGGTGCCGGCTGAGCTAGAGGACAAAATCTACAGGTAGGCACTTTGCAAAAAACACCTCTGTTTTCTTTCAAAAATTTGGATGTGTCCACGTTGCGCTTTGGGGCGTTTCCTGTCGCGGGCGCTAGGCCTATCCACACAAGTGAGGTATCATTTTTATCGGGAGACTTGGGGGAACGCTGGGTGGAAGGAAATTTGTGGATCCTCTCAGATTCCAGAACTTTCTGCACAGAAATGTGAGGAACATGTGTTTTTTTAGCCAAATTTTGAGGTTTGAAAAGGATTCTGGGTAACAGAACCTGGTCCGAGCCACACAAGTCACCCCATCTTGGATTCCCCTAGGTCTCCAGCTTTCAGAAATGCACAGGTTTGGTAGGTTTCCCTAGGTGCCGGCTGAGCTAGAGGCCAAAATCTACAGGTAGGCACTTTGCGAATAAACACCTCTGTTTTCTTTAAAAAATTTGGATGTGTCCACGTTGCGCTTTGGGGCGTTTCCTGTTGCGGGCGCTAGGCCTACCCACACAAGTGAGGTATCATTTTTATCGGGAGACTTGGGGAAACGCTGGGTGGAAGGAAATTTGTAGCTCCTCTCAGAATCCAGAACTTTCTGCCTCAGAAATGTGAGGAACATTTGTTTTTTTAGCCAAATTTTGAGGTTTGCAAAGGATCCTGGGTAACAGAACCTGGTCCGAGCCACACAAGTCACCCCATCTTGGATTCCCCTACGTCTCTAGTTTTCAGAAATGCACAGGTTTGGTAGGTTTCCCTAGGTGCCGGCTGAGCTAGAGGCCCAAATCTACAGGTAGGCACTTTGCAAAAAACACCTCTGTTTTATTTAAAAAATTTGGATGTGTCCACGTTGCGCTTTGGGGCGTTTCCTGTCGCGGGCGCTAGTCCTACCCACACGAGTGAGGTATCATTTTTATCGGGAGACTTGGGGGAACGCTGGGTGGAAGGAAATTTGTGGCTCCTCTCAGAATCCAGAACTTTCTGCCACAGAAATGTGAGGAACATGTGTTTTTTTAGCCAAATTTTGAGGTTTGCAAAGGATTTTGGGTAACAGAACCTGGTCCGAGCCACACAAGTCACCCCATCTTGGATTCCCCTAGGTCTCTAGTTTTCAGAAATGCACAGGTTTGGTAGGTTTCCCTAGGTGCCGGCTGAGCTAGAGGCCAAAATCTACAGATAGGCACTTTGCAAAAAACACCTCTGTTTTCTTTCAAAAATTTGGATGTGTCCACGTTGCGCTTTGGGGCGTTTCCTGTCGCGGGCGCTAGTCCTACCCACACAAGTGAGGTATCATTTTTATCGGGAGACTTGGGGGAACGCTGGGTGGAAGGAAATTTGTCGCTCCTCTCAGAATCCAGAAATTTCTGCCACAGAAATGTGAGGAACATGTGTTTTTTTAGCCAAATTTTGAGGTTTGCAAAGGATTTTGGGTAACAGAACCTGGTCCGAGCCACACAAGTCACCCCATCTTGGATTCCCCTAGGTCTCTAGTTTTCAGAAATGCACAGGTTTGGTAGGTTTCCCTAGGTGCCGACTGAGCTAGAGGCCCAAATCTACAGGTAGGCACTTTGCAAAAAACACCTCTGTTTTCTTTAAAAAATTTGGATGTGTCCACGTTGCGCTTTGGGGCGTTTCCTGTTGCGGGCGCTAGGCCTACCCACACAAGTGAGGTATCATTTTTATCGGGAGACTTGGGGGAACTTTGGGTGGAAGGAAATTTGTGGCTCCTCTCAGAATCCAGAACTTTCTGCCACAGAAATGTGAGGAACATGTGTTTTTTTAGCCAAATTTTGAGGTTTGCAAAGGATTCTGGGTAACAGAACCTGGTCCGAGCCACACAAGTCACCCCATCTTGGATTCCCCTAGGTCTCTAGTTTTCAGAAATGCACAGGTTTGGTAGGTTTCCCTAGGTGCCGGCTGAGCTAGAGGCCCAAATCTACAGGTAGGCACTTTGCAAAAAACACCTCTGTTTTCTTTCAAAAATTTGGATGTGTCCACGTTGGGCTTTGGGGCGTTTCCTGTTGCGGGCGCTATGTCTACCCACACAAGTGAGGTATCATTTTTATCGGGAGACTTGGGGGAACGCTGGGTGGAAGGAAATTTGTGGATCCTCTCAGATTCCAGAACTTTCTGCACAGAAATGTGAGGAACATGTGTTTTTTTAGCAAAATTTTGAGGTTTGAAAAGGATTCTGGGTAACAGAACCTGGTCCGAGCCACACAAGTCACCCCATCTTGGATTCCCCTAGGTCTCCAGCTTTCAGAAATGCACAGGTTTGGTAGGTTTCCCTAGGTGCCGGCTGAGCTAGAGGCCAAAATCTACAGGTAGGCACTTTGCAAAAAACACCTCTGTTTTCTTTCAAAAATTTGGATGTGTCCACGTTGCGCTTTGGGGCGTTTCCTGTTGCGGGCGCTAGGCCTACCCACACAAGTGAGGTATCATTTTTATCGGGAGACTTGGGGGAACGCTGGGAGGAAGGAAATTTGTGGCTCCTCTCAGATTCCAGAACTTTCTACACAGAAATGTGAGGAACATGTGTTTTATTAGCCAAATTTCGAGGTTTGAAAAGGATTCTGGGTAACAGAACCTGGTCCGAGCCACACAAGTCACCCCATCTTGGATTCCCCTAGGTCTCTAGCTTTCAGAAATGCACAGGTTTGGTAGGTTTCCCTAGGTGCCGGCTGAGCTAGAGGCCAAAATCTACAGGTAGGCACTTTGCAAAAAACACCTCTGTTTTCTTTCAAAAATTTGGTTGTGTCCACGTTGCGCTTTGGGGCGTTTCCTGTTGCGGGCGCTAGGCCTACCCACACAAGTGACGTATCATTTTTATCGGGAGACTTGGGGGAACGCTGGGTGGAAGGAAATTTGTGGCTCCTCTCAGAATCCAGAACTTTCTGCCACAGAAATGTGAGGAACATGTGTTTTTTTTAGCCAAATTTTGAGGTTTGCAAAGGATTCTGGGTAACAGAACCTGGTCCGAGCCACACAAGTCACCCCATCTTGGATTCCCCTAGGTCACTAGTTTTCAGAAATGCACATATTTGGTAGGTTTCCCTAGGTGCCGGCTGAGCTAGAGGCCAAAATCTACAGATAGGCACTTTGCAAAAAACACCTCTGTTTTCTTTCAAAAATTTGGATGTGTCCACGTTGCGCTTTGGGGCGTTTCCTGTCGCGGGCGCTAGTCCTATCCACACGAGTGAGGTATCATTTTTATCGGGAGACTTGGGGGAACGCTGGGTGGAAGGAAATTTGTCGCTCCTCTCAGAATCCAGAACTTTCTGCCACAGAAATGTGAGGAACATGTGTTTTTTTAGCCAAATTTTGAGGTTTGCAAAGGATTTTGGGTAACAGAACCTGGTCCGAGCCACACAAGTCACCCCATCTTGGATTCCCCTAGGTCTCTAGTTTTCAGAAATGCACAGGTTTGGTAGGTTTCCCTAGGTGCCGGCTGAGCTAGAGGCCCAAATCTACAGGTAGGCACTTTGCAAAAAACACCTCTGTTTTCTTTAAAAAATTTGGATGTGTCCACGTTGCGCTTTGGGGCGTTTCCTGTTGCGGGCGCTAGGCCTACCCACACAAGTGAGGTATCATTTTTATCGGGAGACCTGGGGGAACGCTGGGTGGAAGGAAATTTGTGGATCCTCTCAGATTCCAGAACTTTCTGCACAGAAATGTGAGGAACATGTGTTTTTTTAGCCAAATTTTGAGGTTTGAAAAGGATTCTGGGTAACAGAACCTGGTCCGAGCCACACAAGTCACCCCATCTTGGATTCCCCTAGGTCTCCAGCTTTCAGAAATGCACAGGTTTGGTAGGTTTCCCTAGGTGCCGGCTGAGCTAGAGGCCCAAATCTACAGGTAGGCACTTTGCAAAAAACACCTCTGTTTTCTTTCAAAAATTTGGATGTGTCCACGTTGCGCTTTGGGGCGTTTCCTGTTGCGGGCGCTAGGCCTACCCACACAAGTGAGGTATCATTTTTATCGGGAGACTTGGGGGAACGCTGGGTGGAAGGAAATTTGTGGCTCCTCTCAGAATCCAGAACTTTCTGCCTCAGAAATGTGAGGAACATGTGTTTTTTTAGCCAAATTTTGAGGTTTGCAAAGGATTCTGGGTAACAGAACCTGGTCTGAGCCACACAAGTCACCCCATCTTGGATTCCCCTAGGTCTCTAGTTTCCAGAAATGCACAGGTTTGGTAGGTTTCCCTAGGTGCCGGCTGAGCTACAGGCCAAAATCTACAGGTAGGCACTTTGCAAAAAACACCTCTGTTTTCTTTCAAAAATTTGGATGTGTCCACGTTGCGCTTTGGGGCGTTTCCTGTCGCGGGCGCTACGCCTACCCACACGAGTGAAGTATCATTTTTATCGGGAGACTTGGGGGAACGCTGGGTGGAAGGAAATTTGTGGATCCTCTCAGATTCCAGAACTTTCTGCACAGAAATGTGAGGAACATGTTTTTTTTTTGCCAAATTTTGAGGTTTGAAAAGGATTCTGGGTAACAGAACCTGGTCCGAGCCACACAAGTCACCCCATCTTGGATTCCCCTAGGTCTCTAGTTTTCAGAAATGCACAGGTTTGGTAGGTTTCCCTAGGTGCCGGCTGAGCTAGAGGCCAAAATCTACAGGTAGGCACTTTTCAAAAAACACCTCTGTTTTCTTTCAAAAATTTGGATGTGTCAACGTTGTGCTTTGGGGCGTTTCCTGTTGCCGGCGCTAGGCCTACCCACACAAGTGAGGTATCATTTTTATCGGGAGACTTGGGGGAACGCTGGGTGGAAGGAAATTTGTGGATCCTCTCAGATTCCAGAACTTTCTGCACAGAAATGTGAGGAACATGTTTTTTTTTTGCCAAATTTTGAGGTTTGAAAAGGATTCTGGGTAACAGAACCTGGTCCGAGCCACACAAGTCACCCCATCTTGGATTCCGCTAGGTCTCCAGCTTTCAGAAATGCACAGGTTTGGTAGGTTTCCCTAGGTGCCGGCTGAGCTAGAGGCCAAAATCTACAGGTAGGCACTTTGCAAAAAACACCTCTGTTTTCTTTCAAAAATTTAGATGTGTCCACGTTGCGCTTTGGGGCGTTTCCTGTTGCGGGCGATAGGCCTACCCACACAAGTGAGGTATCATTTTTATCAGGAGACTTGGGGGAACGCTGGGTGGAAGGAAATTTGTGGCTCCTCTCAGAATCCAGAACTTTCTGCCTCAGAAATGTGAGGAACATGTGTTTTTTTAGACAAATTTTGAGGTTTGCAAAGGATCCTGGGTAACAGAACCTGGTCCGAGCCACACAAGTCACCCCATCTTGGATTCCCCTAGGTCTCTAGTTTCCAGAAATGCACAGGTTTGTTAGGTTTCCCTAGGTGCCGGATGAGCTAGAGGCCAAAATCTACAGGTAGGCACTTTGCAAAAAACACCTCTGTTTTCTTTAAAAAATTTGGATGTGTCCACGTTGCGCTTTGGGGCGTTTCCTGTTGCGGGCGATAGGCCTACCCACACAAGTGAGGTATCATTTTTATCGGGAGACTTGGGGGAACGCTGGGTGGAAGGAAATTCGTGGCTCCTCTCAGAATCCAGAACTTTCTGCCTCAGAAATGTGAGGAACATGTGTTTTTTTAGCCAAATTTTGATGTTTGCAATGGATTCTGGGTAACAGAACCTGGTCCGAGCCACACAAGTCACCCCATCTTGGATTCCCATAGGTCTCTAGTTTCCAGAAATGCACAGGTTTGGTAGGTTTCCTTAGGTGCCGGCTGAGCTAGAGGACAAAATCTACAGGTAGGCACTTTGCAAAAAACACCTCTGTTTTCTTTCACAAATTTGGATGTGTCCACGTTGCGCTTTGGGGCGTTTCCTGTCGCGGGCGCTAGGCCTATCCACACAAGTGAGGTATCATTTTTATCGGGAGACTTGGGGGAACGCTGGGTGGAAGGAAATTTGTGGATCCTCTCAGATTCCAGAACTTTCTGCAAAGAAATGTGAGGAACATGTGTTTTTTTAGCCAAATTTTGAGGTTTGAAAAGGATTCTGGGTAACAGAACCTGGTCCGAGCCACACAAGTCACCCCATCTTGGATTCCCCTAGGTCTCCAGCTTTCAGAAATGCACAGGTTTGGTAGGTTTCCCTAGGTGCCGGCTGAGCTAGAGGCCAAAATCTACAGGTAGGCACTTTGCGAATAAACACCTCTGTTTTCTTTAAAAAATGTGGATGTGTCCACGTTGCGCTTTGGGGCGTTTCCTGTTGCGGGCGCTAGGCCTACCCACACAAGTGAGGTATCATTTTTATCGGGAGACTTGGGGAAACGCTGGGTGGAAGGAAATTTGTAGCTCCTCTCAGAATCCAGAACTTTCTGTCTCAGAAATGTGAGGAACATTTGTTTTTTTAGCCAAATTTTGAGGTTTGCAAAGGATCCTGGGTAACAGAACCTGGTCCGAGCCACACAAGTCACCCCATCTTGGATTCCCCTAGGTCTCTAGTTTTCAGAAATGCACAGGTTTGGGAGGTTTCCCTAGGTGCCGGCTGAGCTAGAGGCCCAAATCTACAGGTAGGCACTTTGCAAAAAACACCTCTGTTTTATTTAAAAAATTTGGATGTGTCCACGTTGCGCTTTGGGGCGTTTCCTGTCGCGGGCGCTAGTCCTACCCACACGAGTGAGGTATCATTTTTATCGGGAGACTTGGGGGAACGCTGGGTGGAAGGAAATTTGTGGCTCCTCTCAGAATCCAGAACTTTCTGCCACAGAAATGTGAGGAACATGTGTTTTTTTAGCCAAATTTTGAGGTTTGCAAAGGATTTTGGGTAACAGAACCTGGTCCGAGCCACACAAGTCACCCCATCTTGGATTCCCCTAGGTCTCTAGTTTTCAGAAATGCACAGGTTTGGTAGGTTTCCCTAGGTGCCGGCTGAGCTAGAGGCCCAAATCTACAGGTAGGCACTTTGCAAAAAACACCTCTGTTTTCTTTAAAAAATTTGGATGTGTCCACGTTGCGCTTTGGGGCGTTTCCTGTTGCGGGCGCTAGGCCTACCCACACAAGTGAGGTATAATTTTTATCGGGAGACCTGGGGGAACGCTGGGTGGAAGGAAATTTGTGGATCCTCTCAGATTCCAGAACTTTCTGCACAGAAATGTGAGGAACATGTGTTTTTTTAGCCAAATTTTGAGGTTTGAAAAGGATTCTGGGTAATGGAACCTGGTCCGAGCCACACAAGTCACCCCATCTTGGATTCCCCTAGGTCTCCAGCTTTCAGAAATGCACAGGTTTGGTAGGTTTCCCTAGGTGCCGGCTGAGCTAGAGGCCCAAATCTACAGGTAGGCACTTTGCAAAAAACACCTCTGTTTTCTTTCAAAAATGTGGATGTGTCCACGTTGCGCTTTGGGGCGTTTCCTGTTGCGGGCGCTAGGCCTACCCACACAAGTGAGGTATCATTTTTATCGGAAGACTTGGGGGAACGCTGGGTGGAAGGAAATTTGTGGCTCCTCTCAGAATCCAGAACTTTCTGCCTCAGAAATGTGAGGAACATGTGTTTTTTTAGCCAAATTTTGAGGTTTGCAAAGGATCCTGGGTAACAGAACCTGGTCCGAGCCACACAAGTCACCCCATCTTGGATTCCCCTAGGTCTCTAGTTTCCAGAAATGCACAGGTTTGGTAGGTTTCCCTAGGTGCCGGCTGAGCTAGAGGCCAAAATCTACAGGTAGGCACTTTGCAAAAAACACCTCTGTTTTCTTTCAAAAATGTGGATGTGTCCACGTTGCGCTTTGGGGCGTTTCCTGTCGCGGGCGCTAGGCCTATCCACACTAGTGAGGTATCATTTTTATCGGGAGACTTGGGGGAACTTTGGGTGGAAGGAAATTTGTGGCTCCTCTCAGAATCCAGAACTTTCTACCACAGAAAAGTGAGGAACATGTGTTTTTTTAGCCAAATTTTGAGGTTTGCAAAGGATTCTGGGTAACAGAACCTGGTCCGAGCCACACATGTCACCCCATCTTGGATTCCCCTAGGTCTCTAGTTTTCAGAAATGCACAGGTTTGGTAGGTTTCCCTAGGTGCCGGCTGAGCTAGAGGCCAAAATCTACAGGTAGGCACTTTGCAAAAAACACCTCTGTTTTCTTTCAAAAATTTGGATGTGTCCACGTTGCGCTTTGGGGCGTTTCCTGTTGCGGGCGCTAGGGCTACCCACACAAGTGAGGTATCATTTTTATCGGGAGACTTGGGGGAACGCTGGGAGGAAGGAAATTTGTGGCTCCTCTCAGATTCCAGAACTTTCTGCACAGAAATGTGAGGAACATGTGTTTTATTAGCCAAATTTCGAGGTTTGAAAAGGATTCTGGGTAACAGAACCTGGTCCGAGCCACACAAGTCACCCCATCTTGGATTCCCCTAGGTCTCTAGCTTTCAGAAATGCACAGGTTTGGTAGGTTTCCCTAGGTGCCGGCTGAGCTAGAGGCCAAAATCTACAGGTAGGCACTTTGCAAAAAACACCTCTGTTTTCTTTCAAAAATTTGGATGTGTCCACGTTGCGCTTTGGGGCGTTTCCTGTCGCGGGCGCTAGTCCTACCCACACGAGTGAGGTATCATTTTTATCGGGAGACTTGGGGGAACGCTGGGTGGAAGGAAATTTGTGGCTCCTCTCAGAATCCAGAACTTTCTGCCACAGAAATGTGAGGAACATGTGTTTTTTTAGCCAAATTTTGAGGTTTGCAAAGGATTTTGGGTAACAGAACCTGGTCCGAGCCGCACAAGTCACCCCATCTTGGATTCCCCTAGGTCTCTAGTTTTCAGAAATGCACAGGTTTGGTAGGTTTCCCTAGGTGCCGGCTGAGCTAGAGGCCCAAATCTACAGGTAGGCACTTTGCAAAAAACACCTCTGTTTTCTTTAAAAAATTTGGATGTGTCCACGTTGCGCTTTGGGGCGTTTCCTGTTGCGGGCGCTAGGCCTACCCACACAAGTGAGGTATCATTTTTATCGGGAGACTTGGGGGAACTTTGGGTGGAAGGAAATTTGTGGCTCCTCTCAGAATCCAGAACTTTCTGCCACAGAAATGTGAGGAACATGTGTTTTTTTAGCCAAATTTTGAGGTTTGCAAAGGATTCTGGGTAACAGAACCTGGTCCGAGCCACACAAGTCACCCCATCTTGGATTCCCCTAGGTCTCTAGTTTTCAGAAATGCACAGGTTTGGTAGGTTTCCCTAGGTGCCGGCTGAGCTAGAGGCCCAAATCTACAGGTAGGCACTTTGCAAAAAACACCTCTGTTTTATTTCAAAAATTTGGATGTGTCCACGTTGCGCTTTGGGGCGTTTCCTGTCGCGGGCGCTAGTCCTACCCACACGAGTGAGGTATCATTTTTATCGGGAGACTTGGGGGAACGCTGGGTGGAAGGAAATTTGTGGCTCCTCTCAGAATCCAGAACTTTCTGCCACAGAAATGTGAGGAACATGTGTTTTTTTAGCCAAATTTTGAGGTTTGAAAAGGATTCTGGGTAACAGAACCTGGTCCGAGCCACACAAGTCACCCCATCTTGGATTCCCCTAGGTCTCCAGCTTTCAGAAATGCACAGGTTTGGTAGGTTTCCCTAGGTGCCGGCTGAGCTAGAGGCCCAAATCTACAGGTAGGCACTTTGCAAAAAACACCTCTGTTTTCTTTAAAAGATTTGGATGTGTCCACGTTGCGCTTTGGGGCGTTTCCTGTTGCGGGCGCTAGGCCTACCCACACAAGTGAGGTATCATTTTTATCGGGAGACTTGGGGGAACGCTGGGTGGAAGGAAATTTGTGGCTCCTCTCAGAATCCAGAACTTTCTGCCTCAGAAATGTGAGGAACATGTGTTTTTTTAGCCAAATTTTGAGGTTTGCAAAGGATTCTGGGTAACAGAACCTGGTCTGAGCCACACAAGTCACCCCATCTTGGATTCCCCTAGGTCTCTAGTTTCCAGAAATGCACAGGTTTGGTAGGTTTCCCTAGGTGCCGGCTGAGCTACAGGCCAAAATCTACAGGTAGGCACTTTGCAAAAAACACCTCTGTTTTCTTTCAAAAATTTGGATGTGTCCACGTTGCGCTTTGGGGCGTTTCCTGTCGCGGGCGCTACGCCTACCCACACGAGTGAAGTATCATTTTTATCGGGAGACTTGGGGGAACGCTGGGTGGAAGGAAATTTGTGGCTCCTCTCAGAATCCAGAACTTTCTGCCACAGAAATGTGAGGAACATGTGTTTTTTTAGCCAAATTTTGAGGTTTGCAAAGGATTCTGGGTAACAGAACCTGGTCCGAGCCACACAAGTCACCCCATCTTGGATTCCCCTAGGTCTCTAGTTTTCAGAAATGCACAGGTTTGGTAGGTTTCCCTAGGTGCCGGCTGAGCTAGAGGCCAAAATCTACAGGTAGGCACTTTTCAAAAAACACCTCTGTTTTCTTTCAAAAATTTGGATGTGTCAACGTTGCGCTTTGGGGCGTTTCCTGTTGCCGGCGCTAGGCCTACCCACACAAGTGAGGTATCATTTTTATCGGGAGACTTGGGGGAACGCTGGGTGGAAGGAAATTTGTGGATCCTCTCAGATTCCAGAACTTTCTGCACAGAAATGTGAGGAACATGTTTTTTTTTAGCCAAATTTTGAGGTTTGAAAAGGATTCTGGGTAACAGAACCTGGTCCGAGCCACACAAGTCACCCCATCTTGGATTCCCCTAGGTCTCCAGCTTTCAGAAATGCACAGGTTTGGTAGGTTTCCCTAGGTGCCGGCTGAGCTAGAGGCCAAAATCTACAGGTAGGCACTTTGCAAAAAACACCTCTGTTTTCTTTCAAAAATTTAGATGTGTCCACGTTGCGCTTTGGGGCGTTTCCTGTTGCGGGCGATAGGCCTACCCACACAAGTGAGGTATCATTTTTATCAGGAGACTTGGGGGAACGCTGGGTGGAAGGAAATTTGTGGCTCCTCTCAGAATCCAGAACTTTCTGCCTCAGAAATGTGAGGAACATGTGTTTTTTTAGACAAATTTTGAGGTTTGCAAAGGATCCTGGGTAACAGAACCTGGTCCGAGCCACACAAGTCACCCCATCTTGGATTCCCCTAGGTCTCTAGTTTCCAGAAATGCACAGGTTTGTTAGGTTTCCCTAGGTGCCGGATGAGCTAGAGGCCAAAATCTACAGGTAGGCACTTTGCAAAAAACACCTCTGTTTTCTTTAAAAAATTTGGATGTGTCCACGTTGCGCTTTGGGGCGTTTCCTGTTGCGGGCGATAGGCCTACCCACACAAGTGAGGTATCATTTTTATCGGGAGACTTGGGGGAACGCTGGGTGGAAGGAAATTCGTGGCTCCTCTCAGAATCCAGAACTTTCTGCCTCAGAAATGTGAGGAACATGTGTTTTTTTAGCCAAATTTTGAGGTTTGCAATGGATTCTGGGTAACAGAACCTGGTCCGAGCCACACAAGTCACCCCATCTTGGATTCCCATAGGTCTCTAGTTTCCAGAAATGCACAGGTTTGGTAGGTTTCCTTAGGTGCCGGCTGAGCTAGAGGACAAAATCTACAGGTAGGCACTTTGCAAAAAACACCTCTGTTTTCTTTCAAAAATTTGGATGTGTCCACGTTGCGCTTTGGGGCGTTTCCTGTCGCGGGCGCTAGGCCTATCCACACAAGTGAGGTATCATTTTTATCGGGAGACTTGGGGGAACGCTGGGTGGAAGGAAATTTGTGGATCCTCTCAGATTCCAGAACTTTCTGCACAGAAATGTGAGGAACATGTGTTTTTTTAGCCAAATTTTGAGGTTTGAAAAGGATTCTGGGTAACAGAACCTGGTCCGAGCCACACAAGTCACCCCATCTTGGATTCCCCTAGGTCTCCAGCTTTCAGAAATGCACAGGTTTGGTAGGTTTCCCTAGGTGCCGGCTGAGCTAGAGGCCAAAATCTACAGGTAGGCACTTTGCGAATAAACACCTCTGTTTTCTTTAAAAAATTTGGATGTGTCCACGTTGCGCTTTGGGGCGTTTCCTGTTGCGGGCGCTAGGCCTACCCACACAAGTGAGGTATCATTTTTATCGGGAGACTTGGGGAAACGCTGGGTGGAAGGAAATTTGTAGCTCCTCTCAGAATCCAGAACTTTCTGCCTCAGAAATGTGAGGAACATTTGTTTTTTTAGCCAAATTTTGAGGTTTGCAAAGGATCCTGGGTAACAGAACCTGGTCCGAGCCACACAAGTCACCCCATCTTGGATTCCCCTCGGTCTCTAGTTTTCAGAAATGCACAGGTTTGGTAGGTTTCCCTAGGTGCCGGCTGAGCTAGAGGCCCAAATCTACAGGTAGGCACTTTGCAAAAAACACCTCTGTTTTATTTCAAAAATTTGGATGTGTCCACGTTGCGCTTTGGGGCGTTTCCTGTCGCGGGCGCTAGTCCTACCCACACGAGTGAGGTATCATTTTTATCGGGAGACTTGGGGGAACGCTGGGTGGAAGGAAATTTGTGGCTCCTCTCAGAATCCAGAACTTTCTGCCACAGAAATGTGAGGAACATGTGTTTTTTGAGCCAAATTTTGAGGTTTGAAAAGGATTCTGGGTAACAGAACCTGGTCCGAGCCACACAAGTCACCCCATCTTGGATTCCCCTAGGTCTCCAGCTTTCAGAAATGCACAGGTTTGGTAGGTTTCCCTAGGTGCCGGCTGAGCTAGAGGCCCAAATCTACAGGTAGGCACTTTGCAAAAAACACCTCTGTTTTCTTTCAAAAATTTGGATGTGTCCACGTTGCGCTTTGGGGCGTTTCCTGTTGCGGGCGCTAGGCCTACCCACACAAGTGAGGTATCATTTTTATCGGGAGACTTGGGGGAACGCTGGGTGGAAGGAAATTTGTGGCTCCTCTCAGAATCCAGAACTTTCTGCCTCAGAAATGTGAGGAACATGTGTTTTTTTAGCCAAATTTTGAGGTTTGCAAAGGATTCTGGGTAACAGAACCTGGTCTGAGCCACACAAGTCACCCCATCTTGGATTCCCCTAGGTCTCTAGTTTCCAGAAATGCACAGGTTTGGTAGGTTTCCCTAGGTGCCGGCTGAGCTACAGGCCAAAATCTACAGGTAGGCACTTTGCAAAAAACACCTCTGTTTTCTTTCAAAAATTTGGATGTGTCCACGTTGCGCTTTGGGGCGTTTCCTGTCGCGGGCGCTACGCCTACCCACACGAGTGAAGTATCATTTTTATCGGGAGACTTGGGGGAACGCTGGGTGGAAGGAAATTTGTGGCTCCTCTCAGAATCCAGAACTTTCTGCCACAGAAATGTGAGGAACATGTGTTTTTTTAGCCAAATTTTGAGGTTTGCAAAGGATTCTGGGTAACAGAACCTGGTCCGAGCCACACAAGTCACCCCATCTTGGATTCCCCTAGGTCTCTAGTTTTCAGAAATGCACAGGTTTGGTAGGTTTCCCTAGGTGCCGGCTGAGCTAGAGGCCAAAATCTACAGGTAGGCACTTTTCAAAAAACACCTCTGTTTTCTTTCAAAAATTTGGATGTGTCAACGTTGCGCTTTGGGGCGTTTCCTGTTGCCGGCGCTAGGCCTACCCACACAAGTGAGGTATCATTTTTATCGGGAGACTTGGGGGAACGCTGGGTGGAAGGAAATTTGTGGATCCTCTCAGATTCCAGAACTTTCTGCACAGAAATGTGAGGAACATGTTTTTTTTTAGCCAAATTTTGAGGTTTGAAAAGGATTCTGGGTAACAGAACCTGGTCCGAGCCACACAAGTCACCCCATCTTGGATTCCCCTAGGTCTCCAGCTTTCAGAAATGCACAGGTTTGGTAGGTTTCCCTAGGTGCCGGCTGAGCTAGAGGCCAAAATCTACAGGTAGGCACTTTGCAAAAAACACCTCTGTTTTCTTTCAAAAATTTAGATGTGTCCACGTTGCGCTTTGGGGCGTTTCCTGTTGCGGGCGATAGGCCTACCCACACAAGTGAGGTATCATTTTTATCAGGAGACTTGGGGGAACGCTGGGTGGAAGGAAATTTGTGGCTCCTCTCAGAATCCAGAACTTTCTGCCTCAGAAATGTGAGGAACATGTGTTTTTTTAGACAAATTTTGAGGTTTGCAAAGGATCCTGGGTAACAGAACCTGGTCCGAGCCACACAAGTCACCCCATCTTGGATTCCCCTAGGTCTCTAGTTTCCAGAAATGCACAGGTTTGTTAGGTTTCCCTAGGTGCCGGATGAGCTAGAGGCCAAAATCTACAGGTAGGCACTTTGCAAAAAACACCTCTGTTTTCTTTAAAAAATTTGGATGTGTCCACGTTGCGCTTTGGGGCGTTTCCTGTTGCGGGCGATAGGCCTACCCACACAAGTGAGGTATCATTTTTATCGGGAGACTTGGGGGAACGCTGGGTGGAAGGAAATTCGTGGCTCCTCTCAGAATCCAGAACTTTCTGCCTCAGAAATGTGAGGAACATGTGTTTTTTTAGCCAAATTTTGAGGTTTGCAATGGATTCTGGGTAACAGAACCTGGTCCGAGCCACACAAGTCACCCCATCTTGGATTCCCATAGGTCTCTAGTTTCCAGAAATGCACAGGTTTGGTAGGTTTCCTTAGGTGCCGGCTGAGCTAGAGGACAAAATCTACAGGTAGGCACTTTGCAAAAAACACCTCTGTTTTCTTTCAAAAATTTGGATGTGTCCACGTTGCGCTTTGGGGCGTTTCCTGTCGCGGGCGCTAGGCCTATCCACACAAGTGAGGTATCATTTTTATCGGGAGACTTGGGGGAACGCTGGGTGGAAGGAAATTTGTGGATCCTCTCAGATTCCAGAACTTTCTGCACAGAAATGTGAGGAACATGTGTTTTTTTAGCCAAATTTTGAGGTTTGAAAAGGATTCTGGGTAACAGAACCTGGTCCGAGCCACACAAGTCACCCCATCTTGGATTCCCCTAGGTCTCCAGTTTTCAGAAATGCACAGGTTTGGTAGGTTTCCCTAGGTGCCGGCTGAGCTAGAGGCCAAAATCTACAGGTAGGCACTTTGCGAATAAACACCTCTGTTTTCTTTAAAAAATTTGGATGTGTCCACGTTGCGCTTTGGGGCGTTTCCTGTTGCGGGCGCTAGGCCTACCCACACAAGTGAGGTATCATTTTTATCGGGAGACTTGGGGAAACGCTGGGTGGAAGGAAATTTGTAGCTCCTCTCAGAATCCAGAACTTTCTGCCTCAGAAATGTGAGGAACATTTGTTTTTTTAGCCAAATTTTGAGGTTTGCAAAGGATCCTGGGTAACAGAACCTGGTCCGAGCCACACAAGTCACCCCATCTTGGATTCCCCTAGGTCTCTAGTTTTCAGAAATGCACAGGTTTGGTAGGTTTCCCTAGGTGCCGGCTGAGCTAGAGGCCCAAATCTACAGGTAGGCACTTTGCAAAAAACACCTCTGTTTTATTTAAAAAATTTGGATGTGTCCACGTTGCGCTTTGGGGCGTTTCCTGTCGCGGGCGCTAGTCCTACCCACACGAGTGAGGTATCATTTTTATCGGGAGACTTGGGGGAACGCTGGGTGGAAGGAAATTTGTGGCTCCTCTCAGAATCCAGAACTTTCTGCCACAGAAATGTGAGGAACATGTGTTTTTTTAGCCAAATTTTGAGGTTTGCAAAGGATTTTGGGTAACAGAACCTGGTCCGAGCCACACAAGTCACCCCATCTTGGATTCCCCTAGGTCTCTAGTTTTCAGAAATGCACAGGTTTGGTAGGTTTCCCTAGGTGCCGGCTGAGCTAGAGGCCCAAATCTACAGGTAGGCACTTTGCAAAAAACACCTCTGTTTTCTTTAAAAAATTTAGATGTGTCCACGTTGCGCTTTGGGGCGTTTCCTGTTGCGGGCGCTAGGCCTACCCACACAAGTGAGGTATAATTTTTATCGGGAGACCTGGGGGAACGCTGGGTGGAAGGAAATTTGTGGATCCTCTCAGATTCCAGAACTTTCTGCACAGAAATGTGAGGAACATGTGTTTTTTTAGCCAAATTTTGAGGTTTGAAAAGGATTCTGGGTAATGGAACCTGGTCCGAGCCACACAAGTCACCCCATCTTGGATTCCCCTAGGTCTCCAGCTTTCAGAAATGCACAGGTTTGGTAGGTTTCCCTAGGTGCCGGCTGAGCTAGAGGCCCAAATCTACAGGTAGGCACTTTGCAAAAAACACCTCTGTTTTCTTTCAAAAATTTGGATGTGTCCACGTTGCGCTTTGGGGCGTTTCCTGTTGCCGGCGCTAGGCCTACCCACACAAGTGAGGTATCATTTTTATCGGGAGACTTGGGGGAACGCTGGGTGGAAGGAAATTTGTGGATCCTCTCAGATTCCAGAACTTTCTGCACAGAAATGTGAGGAACATGTTTTTTTTTAGCCAAATTTTGAGGTTTGAAAAGGATTCTGGGTAACAGAACCTGGTCCGAGCCACACAAGTCACCCCATCTTGGATTCCCCTAGGTCTCCAGCTTTCAGAAATGCACAGGTTTGGTAGGTTTCCCTAGGTGCCGGCTGAGCTAGAGGCCAAAATCTACAGGTAGGCACTTTGCAAAAAACACCTCTGTTTTCTTTCAAAAATTTAGATGTGTCCACGTTGCGCTTTGGGGCGTTTCCTGTTGCGGGCGATAGGCCTACCCACACAAGTGAGGTATCATTTTTATCAGGAGACTTGGGGGAACGCTGGGTGGAAGGAAATTTGTGGCTCCTCTCAGAATCCAGAACTTTCTGCCTCAGAAATGTGAGGAACATGTGTTTTTTTAGACAAATTTTG
Organism: Pleurodeles waltl; assembly: GCF_031143425.1. Classification (NCBI taxonomy): domain Eukaryota; kingdom Metazoa; phylum Chordata; class Amphibia; order Caudata; family Salamandridae; genus Pleurodeles; species Pleurodeles waltl. The sequence goes on from NC_090446.1 coordinate 1,231,372,948, forward strand.
AGGTTTGCAAAGGATCCTGGGTAACAGAACCTGGTCCGAGCCACACAAGTCACCCCATCTTGGATTCCCCTAGGTCTCTAGTTTCCAGAAATGCACAGGTTTGTTAGGTTTCCCTAGGTGCCGGATGAGCTAGAGGCCAAAATCTACAGGTAGGCACTTTGCAAAAAACACCTCTGTTTTCTTTAAAAAATTTGGATGTGTCCACGTTGCGCTTTGGGGCGTTTCCTGTTGCGGGCGATAGGCCTACCCACACAAGTGAGGTATCATTTTTATCGGGAGACTTGGGGGAACGCTGGGTGGAAGGAAATTCGTGGCTCCTCTCAGAATCCAGAACTTTCTGCCTCAGAAATGTGAGGAACATGTGTTTTTTTAGCCAAATTTTGAGGTTTGCAATGGATTCTGGGTAACAGAACCTGGTCCGAGCCACACAAGTCACCCCATCTTGGATTCCCATAGGTCTCTAGTTTCCAGAAATGCACAGGTTTGGTAGGTTTCCTTAGGTGCCGGCTGAGCTAGAGGACAAAATCTACAGGTAGGCACTTTGCAAAAAACACCTCTGTTTTCTTTCAAAAATTTGGATGTGTCCACGTTGCGCTTTGGGGCGTTTCCTGTCGCGGGCGCTAGGCCTATCCACACAAGTGAGGTATCATTTTTATCGGGAGACTTGGGGGAACGCTGGGTGGAAGGAAATTTGTGGATCCTCTCAGATTCCAGAACTTTCTGCACAGAAATGTGAGGAACATGTGTTTTTTTAGCCAAATTTTGAGGTTTGAAAAGGATTCTGGGTAACAGAACCTGGTCCGAGCCACACAAGTCACCCCATCTTGGATTCCCCTAGGTCTCCAGCTTTCAGAAATGCACAGGTTTGGTAGGTTTCCCTAGGTGCCGGCTGAGCTAGAGGCCAAAATCTACAGGTAGGCACTTTGCGAATAAACACCTCTGTTTTCTTTCAAAAATTTGGATGTGTCCACGTTGCGCTTTGGGGCGTTTCCTGTTGCGGGCGCTAGGCCTACCCACACAAGTGAGGAATCATTTTTATCGGGAGACTTGGGGAAACGCTGGGTGGAAGGAAATTTGTAGCTCCTCTCAGAATCCAGAACTTTCTGCCTCAGAAATGTGAGGAACATTTGTTTTTTTAGCCAAATTTTGAGGTTTGCAAAGGATCCTGGGTAACAGAACCTGGTCCGAGCCACACAAGTCACCCCATCTTGGATTCCCCTAGGTCTCTAGTTTTCAGAAATGCACAGGTTTGGTAGGTTTCCCTAGGTGCCGGCTGAGCTAGAGGCCCAAATCTACAGGTAGGCACTTTGCAAAAAACACCTCTGTTTTATTTAAAAAATGTGGATGTGTCCACGTTGCGCTTTGGGGCGTTTCCTGTCGCGGGCGCTAGTCCTACCCACACGAGTGAGGTATCATTTTTATCGGGAGACTTGGGGGAACGCTGGGTGGAAGGAAATTTGTGGCTCCTCTCAGAATCCAGAACTTTCTGCCACAGAAATGTGAGGAACATGTGTTTTTTTAGCCAAATTTTGAGGTTTGCAAAGGATTCTGGGTAACAGAACCTGGTCCGAGCCACACAAGTCACCCCATCTTGGATTCCCCTAGGTCTCTAGTTTTCAGAAATGCACAGGTTTGGTAGGTTTCCCTAGGTGCCGGCTGAGCTAGAGGCCCAAATCTACAGGTAGGCACTTTGCAAAAAACACCTCTGTTTTCTTTCAAAAATGTGGATGTGTCCACGTTGCGCTTTGGGGCGTTTCCTGTCGCGGGCGCTAGGCCTATCCACACTAGTGAGGTATCATTTTTATAGGGAGACTTGGGGGAACTTTGGGTGGAAGGAAATTTGTGGCTCCTCTCAGAATCCAGAACTTTCTACCACAGAAAAGTGAGGAACATGTGTTTTTTTAGCCAAATTTTGAGGTTTGCAAAGGATTCTGGGTAACAGAACCTGGTCCGAGCCACACATGTCACCCCATCTTGGATTCCCCTAGGTCTCTAGTTTTCAGAAATGCACAGGTTTGGTAGGTTTCCCTAGGTGCCGGCTGAGCTAGAGGCCAAAATCTACAGGTAGGCACTTTGCAAAAAACACCTCTGTTTTCTTTCAAAAATTTGGATGTGTCCACGTTGCGCTTTGGGGCGTTTCCTGTTGCGGGCGCTAGGGCTACCCACACAAGTGAGGTATCATTTTTATCGGGAGACTTGGGGGAACGCTGGGAGGAAGGAAATTTGTGGCTCCTCTCAGATTCCAGAACTTTCTGCACAGAAATGTGAGGAACATGTGTTTTATTAGCCAAATTTCGAGGTTTGAAAAGGATTCTGGGTAACAGAACCTGGTCCGAGCCACACAAGTCACCCCATCTTGGATTCCCCTAGGTCTCTAGCTTTCAGAAATGCACAGGTTTGGTAGGTTTCCCTAGGTGCCGGCTGAGCTAGAGGCCAAAATCTACAGGTAGGCACTTTGCAAAAAACACCTCTGTTTTCTTTCAAAAATTTGGATGTGTCCACGTTGCGCTTTGGGGCGTTTCCTGTCGCGGGCGCTAGTCCTACCCACACGAGTGAGTTATCATTTTTATCGGGAGACTTGGGGGAACGCTGGGTGGAAGGAAATTTGTGGCTCCTCTCAGAATCCAGAACTTTCTGCCACAGAAATGTGAGGAACATGTGTTTTTTTAGCCAAATTTTGAGGTTTGCAAAGGATTTTGGGTAACAGAACCTGGTCCGAGCCACACAAGTCACCCCATCTTGGATTCCCCTAGGTCTCTAGTTTTCAGAAATGCACAGGTTTGGTAGGTTTCCCTAGGTGCCGGCTGAGCTAGAGGCCCAAATCTACAGGTAGGCACTTTGCAAAAATCACCTCTGTTTTCTTTAAAAAATTTGGATGTGTCCACGTTGCGCTTTGGGGCGTTTCCTGTTGCGGGCGCTAGGCCTACCCACACAAGTGAGGTATCATTTTTATTGGGAGACTTGGAGGAACTTTGGGTGGAAGGAAATTTGTGGCTCCTCTCAGAATCCAGAACTTTCTGCCACAGAAATGTGAGGAACATGTGTTTTTTTAGCCAAATTTTGAGGTTTGCAAAGGATTCTGGGTAACAGAACCTGGTCCGAGCCACACAAGTCACCCCATCTTGGATTCCCCTAGGTCTCTAGTTTTCAGAAATGCACAGGTTTGGTAGGTTTCCCTAGGTGCCGGCTGAGCTAGAGGCCCAAATCTACAGGTAGGCACTTTGCAAAAAACACCTCTGTTTTCTTTCAAAAATTTGGATGTGTCCACGTTGCGCTTTGGGGCGTTTCCTGTTGCGGGCGCTAGGCCTACCCACACAAGTGAGGTATCATTTTTATCGGAAGACTTGGGGGAACGCTGGGTGGAAGGAAATTTGTGGCTCCTCTCAGAATCCAGAACTTTCTACCTCAGAAATGTGAGGAACATGTGTTTTTTTAGCCAAATTTTGAGGTTTGCAAAGGATCCTGGGTAACAGAACCTGGTCCGAGCCACACAAGTCACCCCATCTTGGATTCCCCTAGGTCTCTAGTTTCCAGAAATGCACAGGTTTGGTAGGTTTCCCTAGGTGCCGGCTGAGCTAGAGGCCAAAATCTACAGGTAGGCACTTTGCAAAAAACACCTCTGTTTTCTTTAAAAAATGTGGATGTGTCCACATTGCGCTTTGGGGCGTTTCCTGTCGCGGGCGCTAGGCCTATCCACACTAGTGAGGTATCATTTTTATCGGGAGACTTGGGGGAACTTTGGGTGGAAGGAAATTTGTGGCTCCTCTCAGAATCCAGAACTTTCTACCACAGAAATGTGAGGAACATGTGTTTTTTTAGCCAAATTTTGAGGTTTGCAAAGGATTCTGGGTAACAGAACCTGGTCCGAGCCACACAAGTCACCCCATCTTCGATTCCCCTAGGTCTCCAGCTTTCAGAAATGCACAGGTTTGGTAGGTTTCCCTAGGTGCCGGCTGAGCTAGAGGCCAAAATCTACAGGTAGGCACTTTGCAAAAAACACCTCTGTTTTCTTTCAAAAATTTGGATGTGTCCACGTTGCGCTTTGGGGCGTTTCCTGTTGCGGGCGCTAGGCCTACCCACACAAGTGAGGTATCATTTTTATCGGGAGACTTGGGGGAACGCTGGGTGGAAGGAAATTTGTGGCTCCTCTCAGAATCCAGAACTTTCTGCCTCAGAAATGAGAGGAACATGTGTTTTTTTAGCCAAATTTTGAGGTTTGCAAAGGATCCTGGGTAACAGAACCTGGTCCGAGCCACACAAGTCACCCCATCTTGGATTCCCCTAGGTCTCTAGCTTTCAGAAATGCACAGGTTTGGTCGGTTTCCCTAGGTGCCGGCTGAGCTAGAGGCCAAAATCTACAGGTAGGCACTTTGCAAAAAACACCTCTGTTTTCTTTCAAAAATTTGGTTGTGTCCACGTTGCGCTTTGGGGCGTTTCCTGTTGCGGGCGCTAGGCCTACCCACACAAGTGACGTATCATTTTTATCGGGAGACTTGGGGGAACGCTGGGTGGAAGGAAATTTGTGGCTCCTCTCAGAATCCAGAACTTTCTGCCACAGAAATGTGAGGAACATGTGTTTTTTTTAGCCAAATTTTGAGGTTTGCAAAGGATTCTGGGTAACAGAACCTGGTCCGAGCCACACAAGTCACCCCATCTTGGATTCCCCTAGGTCACTAGTTTTCAGAAATGCACATATTTGGTAGGTTTCCCTAGGTGCCGGCTGAGCTAGAGGCCAAAATCTACAGATAGGCACTTTGTAAAAAACACCTCTGTTTTCTTTCAAAAATTTGGATGTGTCCACGTTGCACTTTGGGGCGTTTCCTGTCGCGGGCGCTAGTCCTACCCACACGAGTGAGGTATCATTTTTATCGGGAGACTTGGGGGAACGCTGGGTGGAAGGAAATTTGTCGCTCCTCTCAGAATCCAGAACTTTCTGCCACAGAAATGTGAGGAACATGTGTTTTTTTAGCCAAATTTTGAGGTTTGCAAAGGATTTTGGGTAACAGAACCTGGTCCGAGCCACACAAGTCACCCCATCTTGGATTCCCCTAGGTCTCTAGTTTTCAGAAATGCACAGGTTTGGTAGGTTTCCCTAGGTGCCAGCTGAGCTAGAGGCCCAAATCTACAGGTAGGCACTTTGCAAAAAACACCTCTGTTTTCTTTAAAAAATTTGGATGTGTCCACGTTGCGCTTTGGGGCGTTTCCTGTTGCGGGCGCTAGGCCTACCCACACAAGTGAGGTATCATTTTTATCGGGAGACCTGGGGGAACGCTGGGTGGAAATAAATTTGTGGATCCTCTCAGATTCCAGAACTTTCTGCACAGAAATGTGAGGAACATGTGTTTTTTTAGCCAAATTTTGAGGTTTGAAAAGGATTCTGGGTAACAGAACCTGGTCCGAGCCACACAAGTCACCCCATCTTGGATTCCCCTAGGTCTCCAGCTTTCAGAAATGCACAGGTTTGGTAGGTTTCCCTAGGTGCCGGCTGAGCTAGAGGCCCAAATCTACAGGTAGGCACTTTGCAAAAAACACCTCTGTTTTCTTTCAAAAATTTGGATGTGTCCACGTTGCGCTTTGGGGCGTTTCCTGTTGCGGGCGCTAGGCCTACCCACACAAGTGACGTATCATTTTTATCGGGAGACTTGGGGGAACGCTGGGTGGAAGGAAATTTGTGGCTCCTCTCAGAATCCAGAACTTTCTGCCTCAGAAATGTGAGGAACATGTGTTTTTTTAGCCAAATTTTGAGGTTTGCAAAGGATTCTGGGTAACAGAACCTGGTCTGAGCCACACAAGTCACCCCATCTTGGATTCCCCTAGGTCTCTAGTTTCCAGAAATGCACAGGTTTGGTAGGTTTCCCTAGGTGCCGGCTGAGCTACAGGCCAAAATCTACAGGTAGGCACTTTGCAAAAAACACCTCTGTTTTCTTTCAAAAATTTGGATGTGTCCACGTTGCGCTTTGGGGTGTTTCCTGTCGCGGGCGCTAGGCCTACCCACACGAGTTAAGTATCATTTTTATCGGGAGACTGGGGGGAACGCTGGGTGGAAGGAAATTTGTGGCTCCTCTCAGAATCCAGAACTTTCTGCCACAGAAATGTGAGGAACATGTGTTTTTTTAGCCAAATTTTGAGGTTTGCAAAGGATTCTGGGTAACAGAACCTGGTCCGAGCCACACAAGTCACCCCATCTTGGATTCCCCTAGGTCTCTAGTTTTCAGAAATGCACAGGTTTGATAGGTTTCCATAGGTGCCGGCTGAGCTAGAGGCCCAAATCTACAGGTAGGCACTTTTCAAAAAACACCTGTTTTCTTTCAAAAATTTGGATGTGTCAACGTTGCGCTTTGGGGCGTTTCCTGTTGCCGGCGCTAGGCCTACCCACACAAGTGAGGTATCATTTTTATCGGGAGACTTGGGGGAACGCTGGGTGGAAGGAAATTTGTGGATCCTCTCAGATTCCAGAACTTTCTGCACAGAAATGTGAGGAACATGTTTTTTTTTAGCCAAATTTTGAGGTTTGAAAAGGATTCTGGGTAACAGAACCTGGTCCGAGCCACACAAGTCACCCCATCTTGGATTCCCCTAGGTCTCCAGCTTTCAGAAATGCACAGGTTTGGTAGGTTTCCCTAGGTGCCGGCTGAGCTAGAGGCCAAAATCTACAGGTAGGCACTTTGCAAAAAACACCTCTGTTTTCTTTCAAAAATTTAGATGTGTCCACGTTGCGCTTTGGGGCGTTTCCTGTTGCGGGCGATAGAACTACCCACACAAGTGAGGTATCATTTTTATCAGGAGACTTGGGGGAACGCTGGGTGGAAGGAAATTTGTGGCTCCTCTCAGAATCCAGAACTTTCTGCCTCAGAAATGTGAGGAACATGTGTTTTTTTAGACAAATTTTGAGGTTTGCAAAGGATCCTGGGTAACAGAACCTGGTCCGAGCCACACAAGTCACCCCATCTTGGATTCCCCTAGGTCTCTAGTTTCCAGAAATGCACAGGTTTGTTAGGTTTCCCTAGGTGCCGGATGAGCTAGAGGCCAAAATCTACAGGTAGGCACTTTGCAAAAAACACCTCTGTTTTCTTTCAAAAATTTGGATGTGTCCACGTTGCGCTTTGGGGCGTTTCCTGTCGCGGGCGCTAGGCCTATCCACACAAGTGAGGTATCATTTTTATCGGGAGACTTGGGGGAACGCTGGGTGGAAGGAAATTTGTGGATCCTCTCAGATTCCAGAACTTTCTACACAGAAATGTGAGGAACATGTGTTTTTTTAGCCAAATTTTGAGGTTTGAAAAGGATTCTGGGTAACAGAACCTGGTCCGAGCCACACAAGTCACCCCATCTTCGATTCCCCTAGGTCTCCAGCTTTCAGAAATGCACAGGTTTGGTAGGTTTCCCTAGGTGCCGGCTGAGCTAGAGGCCAAAATCTACAGGTAGGCACTTTGCGAATAAACACCTCTGTTTTCTTTAAAAAATTTGGATGTGTCCACGTTGCGCTTTGGGGCGTTTCCTGTTGCAGGCGCTAGGCCTACCCACACAAGTGAGGTATCATTTTTATCGGGAGACTTGGGGAAACGCTGGGTGGAAGGAAATTTGTAGCTCCTCTCAGAATCCAGAACTTTCTGCCTCAGAAATGTGAGGAACATGTGTTTTTTTAGCCAAATTTTGAGGTTTGCAAAGGATCCTGGGTAAGAGAACCTGGTCCGAGCCACACAAGTAACCCCATCTTGGATTCCCCTAGGTCTCTAGTTTTCAGAAATGCACAGGTTTGGTAGGTTTCCCTAGGTGCCGGCTGAGCTAGAGGCCCAAATCTACAGGTAGGCACTTTGCAAAAAACACCTCTGTTTTATTTCAAAAATTTGGATGTGTCCACGTTGCGCTTTGGGGCGTTTCCTGTTGCGGGCGCTAGGCCTACCCACACAAGTGAGGTATCATTTTTATCGGAAGACTTGGGGGAACGCTGGGTGGAAGGAAATTTGTGGCTCCTCTCAGAATCCAGAACTTTCTACCTCAGAAATGTGAGGAACATGTGTTTTTTTAGCCAAATTTTGAGGTTTGCAAAGGATCCTGGGTAACAGAACCTGGTCCGAGCCACACAAGTCACCCCATCTTGGATTCCCCTAGGTCTCTAGTTTCCAGAAATGCACAGGTTTGGTAGGTTTCCCTAGGTGCCGGCTGAGCTAGAGGCCAAAATCTACAGGTAGGCACTTTGCAAAAAACACCTCTGTTTTCTTTAAAAAATGTGGATGTGTCCACATTGCGCTTTGGGGCGTTTCCTGTCGCGGGCGCTAGGCCTGTCCACACTAGTGAGGTATCATTTTTATCGGGAGACTTGGGGGAACTTTGGGTGGAAGGAAATTTGTGGCTCCTCTCAGAATCCAGAACTTTCTACCACAGAAATGTGAGGAACATGTGTTTTTTTAGCCAAATTTTGAGGTTTGCAAAGGATTCTGGGTAACAGAACCTGGTCCGAGCCACACAAGTCACCCCATCTTGGATTCCCCTAGGTCTCCAGCTTTCAGAAATGCACAGGTTTGGTAGGTTTCCCTAGGTGCCGGCTGAGCTAGAGGCCCAAATCTACAGGTAGGCACTTTGCAAAAAACACCTCTGTTTTCTTTCAAAAATTTGGATGTGTCCACGTTGCGCTTTGGGGCGTTTCCTGTTGCGGGCGCTAGGCCTACCCACACAAGTGAGGTATCATTTTTATCGGGAGACTTGGGGGAACGCTGGGTGGAAGGAAATTTGTGGCTCCTCTCAGAATCCAGAACTTTCTGCCTCAGAAATGAGAGGAACATGTGTTTTTTTAGCCAAATTTTGAGGTTTGCAAAGGATCCTGGGTAACAGAACCTGGTCCGAGCCACACAAATCACCCCATCTTGGATTCCCCTAGGTCTCTAGCTTTCAGAAATGCACAGGTTTGGTCGGTTTCCCTAGGTGCCGGCTGAGCTAGAGGCCAAAATCTACAGGTAGGCACTTTGCAAAAAACACCTCTGTTTTCTTTCAAAAATTTGGTTGTGTCCACGTTGCGCTTTGGGGCGTTTCCTGTTGCGGGCGCTAGGCCTACCCACACAAGTGACGTATCATTTTTATCGGGAGACTTGGGGGAACGCTGGGTGGAAGGAAATTTGTGGCTCCTCTCAGAATCCAGAACTTTCTGCCACAGAAATGTGAGGAACATGTGTTTTTTTTAGCCAAATTTTGAGGTTTGCAAAGGATTCTGGGTAACAGAACCTGGTCCGAGCCACACAAGTCACCCCATCTTGGATTCCCCTAGGTCACTAGTTTTCAGAAATGCACATATTTGGTAGGTTTCCCTAGGTGCCGGCTGAGCTAGAGGCCAAAATCTACAGATAGGCACTTTGTAAAAAACACCTCTGTTTTCTTTCAAAAATTTGGATGTGTCCACGTTGCACTTTGGGGCGTTTCCTGTCGCGGGCGCTAGTCCTACCCACACGAGTGAGGTATCATTTTTATCGGGAGACTTGGGGGAACGCTGGGTGGAAGGAAATTTGTCGCTCCTCTCAGAATCCAGAACTTTCTGCCACAGAAATGTGAGGAACATGTGTTTTTTTAGCCAAATTTTGAGGTTTGCAAAGGATTTTGGGTAACAGAACCTGGTCCGAGCCACACAAGTCACCCCATCTTGGATTCCCCTAGGTCTCTAGTTTTCAGAAATGCACAGGTTTGGTAGGTTTCCCTAGGTGCCGGCTGAGCTAGAGGCCCAAATCTACAGGTAGGCACTTTGCAAAAAACACCTCTGTTTTCTTTAAAAAATTTGGATGTGTCCACGTTGCGCTTTGGGGCGTTTCCTGTTGCGGGCGCTAGGCCTACCCACACAAGTGAGGTATCATTTTTATCGGGAGACCTGGGGGAACGCTGGGTGGAAATAAATTTGTGGATCCTCTCAGATTCCAGAACTTTCTGCACAGAAATGTGAGGAACATGTGTTTTTTTAGCCAAATTTTGAGGTTTGAAAAGGATTCTGGGTAACAGAACCTGGTCCGAGCCACACAAGTCACCCCATCTTGGATTCCCCTAGGTCTCCAGCTTTCAGAAATGCACAGGTTTGGTAGGTTTCCCTAGGTGCCGGCTGAGCTAGAGGCCCAAATCTACAGGTAGGCACTTTGCAAAAAACACCTCTGTTTTCTTTAAAAAATTTGGATGTGTCCACGTTGCGCTTTGGGGCGTTTCCTGTTGCGGGCGCTAGGCCTACCCACACAAGTGACGTATCATTTTTATCGGGAGACTTGGGGGAACGCTGGGTGGAAGGAAATTTGTGGCTCCTCTCAGAATCCAGAACTTTCTGCCTCAGAAATGTGAGGAACATGTGTTTTTTTAGCCAAATTTTGAGGTTTGCAAAGGATTCTGGGTAACAGAACCTGGTCTGAGCCACACAAGTCACCCCATCTTGGATTCCCCTAGGTCTCTAGTTTCCAGAAATGCACAGGTTTGGTAGGTTTCCCTAGGTGCCGGCTGAGCTACAGGCCAAAATCTACAGGTAGGCACTTTGCAAAAATCACCTCTGTTTTCTTTCAAAAATTTGGATGTGTCCACGTTGCGCTTTGGGGTGTTTCCTGTCGCGGGCGCTAGGCCTACCCACACGAGTTAAGTATCATTTTTATCGGGAGACTGGGGGGAACGCTGGGTGGAAGGAAATTTGTGGCTCCTCTCAGAATCCAGAACTTTCTGCCACAGAAATGTGAGGAACATGTGTTTTTTTAGCCAAATTTTGAGGTTTGCAAAGGATTCTGGGTAACAGAACCTGGTCCGAGCCACACAAGTCACCCCATCTTGGATTCCCCTAGGTCTCTAGTTTTCAGAAATGCACAGGTTTGATAGGTTTCCCTAGGTGCCGGCTGAGCTAGAGGCCCAAATCTACAGGTAGGCACTTTTCAAAAAACACCTGTTTTCTTTCAAAAATTTGGATGTGTCAACGTTGCGCTTTGGGGCGTTTCCTGTTGCCGGCGCTAGGCCTACCCACACAAGTGAGGTATCATTTTTATCGGGAGACTTGGGGGAACGCTGGGTGGAAGGAAATTTGTGGATCCTCTCAGATTCCAGAACTTTCTGAACAGAAATGTGAGGAACATGTTTTTTTTTAGCCAAATTTTGAGGTTTGAAAAGGATTCTGGGTAACAGAACCTGGTCCGAGCCACACAAGTCACCCCATCTTGGATTCCCCTAGGTCTCCAGCTTTCAGAAATGCACAGGTTTGGTAGGTTTCCCTAGGTGCCGGCTGAGCTAGAGGCCAAAATCTACAGGTAGGCACTTTGCAAAAAACACCTCTGTTTTCTTTCAAAAATTTGGATGTGTCCACGTTGCGCTTTGGGGCGTTTCCTGTTGCGGGCGATAGACCTACCCACACAAGTGAGGTATCATTTTTATCAGGAGAATTGGGGGAACGCTGGGTGGAAGGAAATTTGTGGCTCCTCTCAGAATCCAGAACTTTCTGCCTCAGAAATGTGAGGAACATGTGTTTTTTTAGACAAATTTTGAGGTTTGCAAAGGATCCTGGGTAACAGAACCTGGTCCGAGCCACACAAGTCACCCCATCTTGGATTCCCCTAGGTCTCTAGTTTCCAGAAATGCACAGGTGTGTTAGGTTTCCCTAGGTGCCGGATGAGATAGAGGCCAAAATCTACAGGTAGGCACTTTGCAAAAAACACCTCTGTTTTCTTTCAAAAATTTGGATGTGTCCACGTTGCGCTTTGGGGCGTTTCCTGTCGCGGGCGCTAGGCCTATCCACACAAGTGAGGTATCATTTTTATCGGGAGACTTGGGGGAACGCTGGGTGGAAGGAAATTTGTGGATCCTCTCAGATTCCAGAACTTTCTACACAGAAATGTGAGGAACATGTGTTTTTTTAGCCAAATTTTGAGGTTTGAAAAGGATTCTGGGTAACAGAACCTGGTCCGAGCCACACAAGTCACCCCATCTTGGATTCCCCTAGGTCTCCAGCTTTCAGAAATGCACAGGTTTGGTAGGTTTCCCTAGGTGCCGGCTGAGCTAGAGGCCAAAATCTACAGGTAGGCACTTTGCGAATAAACACCTCTGTTTTCTTTAAAAAATTTGGATGTGTCCACGTTGCGCTTTGGGGCGTTTCCTGTTGCGGGCGCTAGGCCTACCCACACAAGTGAGGTATCATTTTTATCGGGAGACTTGGGGAAACGCTGGGTGGAAGGAAATTTGTAGCTCCTCTCAGAATCCAGAACTTTCTGCCTCAGAAATGTGAGGAACATGTGTTTTTTTAGCCAAATTTTGAGGTTTGCAAAGGATCCTGGGTAAGAGAACCTGGTCCGAGCCACACAAGTCACCCCATCTTGGATTCCCCTAGGTCTCTAGTTTTCAGAAATGCACAGGTTTGGTAGGTTTCCCTAGGTGCCGGCTGAGCTAGAGGCCCAAATCTACAGGTAGGCACTTTGCAAAAAACACCTCTGTTTTATTTCAAAAATTTGGATGTGTCCATGTTGCGCTTTGGGGCGTTTCCTGTCGCGGGCGCTAGTCCTACCCACACGAGTGAGGTATCATTTTTATCGGGAGACTTGGGGGAACGCTGGGTGGAAGGAAATTTGTGGCTCCTCTCAGAATCCAGAACTTTCTGCCACAGAAATGTGAGGAACATGTGTTTTTTTAGCCAAATTTTGAGGTTTGCAAAGGATTTTGGGTAAAAGAACCTGGTCCGAGCCACACAAGTCACCCCATCTTGGATTCCCCTAGGTCTCTAGTTTTCAGAAATGCACAGGTTTGGTAGGTTTCCCTAGGTGCCGGCTGAGCTAGAGGCCCAAATCTACAGGTAGGCACTTTGCAAAAAACACCTCTGTTTTCTTTAAAAAATTTGGATGTGTCCACGTTGCGCTTTGGGGCGTTTCCTGTTGCGGGCGCTAGGCCTACCCACACAAGTGAGGTATCATTTTTATCGGGAGACCTGGGGGAACGCTGGGTGGAAATAAATTTGTGGATCCTCTCAGATTCCAGAACTTTCTGCACAGAAATGTGAGGAACATGTGTTTTTTTAGCCAAATTTTGAGGTTTGAAAAGGATTCTGGGTAACAGAACCTGGTCCGAGCCACACAAGTCACCCCATCTTGGATTCCCCTAGGTCTCCAGCTTTCAGAAATGCACAGGTTTGGTAGGTTTCCCTAGGTGCCGGCTGAGCTAGAGGCCCAAATCTACAGGTAGGCACTTTGCAAAAAACACCTCTGTTTTCTTTCAAAAATTTGGATGTGTCCACGTTGCGCTTTGGGGCGTTTCCTGTTGCGGGCGCTAGGCCTACCCACACAAGTGAGGTATCATTTTTATCGGAAGACTTGGGGGAACGCTGGGTGGAAGGAAATTTGTGGCTCCCCTCAGAATCCAGAACTTTCTGCCTCAGAAATGTGAGGAACATGTGTTTTTTTAGCCAAATTTTGAGGTTTGCAAAGGATTCTGGGTAACAGAACCTGGTCCGAGCCACACAAGTCACCCCATCTTGGATTCCCCTAGGTCTCTAGTTTCCAGAAATGCACAGGTTTGGTAGGTTTCCCTAGGTGCCGGCTGAGCTACAGGCCAAAATCTACAGGTAGGCACTTTGCAAAAAACACCTCTGTTTTCTTTCAAAAATTTGGATGTGTCCACGTTGCGCTTTGGGGCGTTTCCTGTCGCGGGCGCTAGGCCTACCCACACGAGTGAGGTATCATTTTTTATCGGGAGACTTGGGGGAACGCTGGGTGGAAGGAAATTTGTGGCTCCTCTCAGAATCCAGAACTTTCTGCCTCAGAAATGTGAGGAACATGTGTTTTTTTAGACACATTTTGAGGTTTGCAAAGGATCCTGGGTAACAGAACCTGGTCCGAGCCACACAAGTCACCCCATCTTGGATTCCCCTAGGTCTCTAGTTTCCAGAAATGCACAGGTTTGGTAGGTTTCCCTAGGTGCCGGATGAGCTAGAGGCCAAAATCTACAGGTAGGCACTTTGCAAAAAACACCTCTGTTTTCTTTCAAAAATTTGGATGTGTCCACGTTGCGCTTTGGGGTGTTTCCTGTCGCGGGCGCTAGGCCTAGCCACACAAGTGAGGTATCATTTTTATCGGGAGACTTGGGGGAACTTTGGATGAAAGGAAATTTGTGGCTCCTCTCAGAATCTAGAACTTTCTGACACAGAAATGTTATGAACATGTGTTTTTTTAGCCAACTTTTGGGGTTTGAAAAGGATTCTGTATAACAGAACCTGGTCCGAGCCACACAAGTCACCCCATCTTGGATTCCCCTAGGTCTCCAGCTTTCAGAAATGCACAGGTTTGGTAGGTTTGCCTAGGTGCCGGCTGAGCTAGAGGCCAAAATCTACAGGTAGGCACTTTGCAAAAAACACCTCTGTTTTCTTTCAAAAATTTGGATGTGTCCACGTTGCGCTTTGGGGCGTTTCCTGTTGCGGACGATAGGCCTACCCACACAAGTGAGGAATCATTTTTATCGGGAGACTTGGGGGAACGCTGGGTGGAAGGAAATTTGTGGCTCCTCTCAGAATCCAGAACTTTCTGCCTCAGAAATGTGAGGAACATGTGTTTTTTTAGCCAAATTTTGAGGTTTGCAAAGGATTCTGGGTAACAGAACCTGGTCCGAGCCACACAAGTCACCCCATCTTGGATTCCCCTAGGTCTCTAGTTTCCAGAAATGCACAGGTTTGGTAGGTTTCCTTAGGTGCCGGCTGAGCTAGAGGCCAAAATCTACAGGTAGGCACTTTGCAAAAAACACCTCTGTTTTCTTTCAAAAATTTGGATGTGTCCACGTTGCGCTTTGGGGCGTTTCCTGTCGCGGGCGCTAGGCCTATCCACACAAGTGAGGTATCATTTTTATCGGGAGACTTGGGGGAACGCTGGGTGGAAGGAAATTTGTTGATCCTCTCAGATTCCAGAACTTTCTGCACAGAAATGTGAGGAACATGTGTTTTTTTAGCCAAATTTTGAGGTTTGAAAAGGATTCTGGGTAACAGAACCTGGTCCGAGCCACACAAGTCACCCCATCTTGGATTCCCCTAGGTCTCCAGCTTTCAGAAATGCACAGGTTTGGTAGGTTTCCCTAGGTGCCGGCTGAGCTAGAGGCCAAAATCTACAGGTAGGCACTTTGCGAATAAACACCTCTGTTTTCTTTAAAAAATTTGGATGTGTCCACGTTGCGCTTTGGGGCGTTTCCTGTTGTGGGCGCTAGGCCTACCCACACAAGTGAGGTATCATTTTTTTCGGGAGACTGGGGAAACGCTGGGTGGAAGGAAATTTGTAGCTCCTCTCAGAACCCAGAACTTTCTGCCTCAGAAATGTGAGGAACATGTGTTTTTTTAGCCAAATTTTGAGGTTTGCAAAGGATCCTGGGTAACAGAACCTGGTCCGAGCCACACAAGTCACCCCATCTTGGATTCCCCTAGGTCTCTAGTTTTCAGAAATGCACAAGTTTGGTAGGTTTCCCTAGGTGCCGGCTGAGCTAGAGGCCCAAATCTACAGGTAGGCACTTTGCAAAAAACACCTCTGTTTTATTTAAAAAATTTGGATGTGTCCTCGTTGCGCTTTGGGGAGTTTCCTGTTGCGGGCGCTAGGCCTACCCACCCAAGTGAGGTATCATTTTTATCGGGAGACTTGGGGGAACGCTGGGAGGAAGGAAATTTGTGGCTCCTCTCAGATTCCAGAACTTTCTGCACAGAAATGTGAGGAACATGTGTTTTATTAGCCAAATTTCGAGGTTTGAAAAGGATTCTGGGTAACAGAACCTGGTCCGAGCCACACAAGTCACCCCATCTTGGATTCCCCTAGGTCTCTAGCTTTCAGAAATGCACAGGTTTGGTAGGTTTCCCTAGGTGCCGGCTGAGCTAGAGGCCAAAATCTACAGGTAGGCACTTTGCAAAAAACACCTCTGTTTTCTTTCCAAAATTTGGATGTGTCCAAGTTGCGCTTTGGGGCGTTTCCTGTTGCGGGCGCTAGGCCTACCCACACAAGTGACGTATCATTTTTATCGGGAGACTTGGGCGTACGCTGGGTGGAAGGAAATTTGTAGCTCCTCTCAGAATCCAGAACTTTCTGCCTCAGAAATGTGAGGAACATGTGTTTTTTTAGCCAAATTTTGAGGTTTGCAAAGGATCCTGGGTAACAGAACCTGGTGCGAGCCACACAAGTCACCCCATCTTGGATTCCCCTAGGTCTCTAGTTTTCAGAAATGCACAGGTTTGGTAGGTTTCCCTAGGTGCCGGCTGAGCTAGAGGCCAAAATCTACAGGTAGGCACTTTGCAAAAAACACATCTGTTTTCTTTCAAAAATGTGGATGTGTCCACGTTGCGCTTTGGGGCGTTTCCTGTCGCGGGCGCTAGGCCTATCCACACTAGTGAGGTATCATTTTTATCGGGAGACTTGGGGGAACTTTGGGTGGAAGGAAATTTGTGGCTCCTCTCAGAATCCAGAACTTTCTACCACAGAAATGTGAGGAACATGTGTTTTTTTAGCCAAATTTTGAGGTTTGCAAAGGATTCTGGGTAACATAACCTGGTCCGAGCCACACAAGTCACCCCATCTTGGATTCCCCTAGGTCTCTAGCTTTCAGAAATGCACAGGTTTGGTATGTTTCCCTAGGTGCCGGCTGAGCTAGAGGCCAAAATCTACAGGTAGGCACTTTGCAAAAAACACCTCTGTTTTCTTTCAAAAATTTGGATGTGTCCACGTTGCGCTTTGGGGCGTTTCCTGTTGCGGGCGCTAGGCCTACCCACACAAGTGACGTATCATTTTTATCGGGAGACTTGGGCGTACGCTGGGTGGAAGGAAATTTGTGGCTCCTCTCAGAATCCAGAACTTTCTGCCTCAGAAATGTGAGGAACATGTGTTTTTTTTAGCCAAATTTTGAGGTTTACAAAGGATTCTGGGTAACAGAACCTGGTCCGAGCCACACAAGTCACCCCATCTTGGATTCCCCTAGGTCTCTAGTTTTCGGAAATGCACATATTTGGTAGGTTTCCCTAGGTGCCGGCTGAGCTACAGGCCAAAAAATCTACAGGTAGGCACTTTGCAAAAAACACCTCTGTTTTCTTTCAAAAATTTGGATGTGTCCACGTTGCGCTTTGGGGCATTTCCTGTCGCGGGTGCTAGGCCTACCCACACGAGTGAGGTATCATTTTTATCGGGAGACTTGGGGGAACGCTGGGTGGAAGGAAATTTGTGGCTCCTCTCAGAATCCAGAACTTTCTGCCTCAGAAATGTGAGGAACATGTGTTTTTTTAGACAAATTTTGAGGTTTGCAAAGGATCCTGGGTAACAGAACCTGGTCCGAGCCACACAAGTCACCCCATCTTGGATTCCCCTAGGTCTCTAGTTTCCAGAAATGCACAAGTTTGGTAGGTTTCCCTAGGTGCCGGATGAGCTAGAGGCCAAAATCTACAGGTAGGCACTTTGCAAAAAACACCTCTGTTTTCTTTCAAAAATTTGGATGTGTCCACGTTGCGCTTTGGGGCGTTTCCTGTCGCGGGCGCTAGGCCTAGCCACACAAGTGAGGTATCATTTTTATCGGGAGACTTGGGGGAACTTTGGATGAAAGGAAATTTGTGGCTCCTCTCAGAATCCAGAACTTTCTGAAACAGAAATGTTATGAACATGTGTTTTTTTAGCCAACTTTTGGGGTTTGAAAAGGATTCTGTGTAACAGAACCTGGTCCGAGCCACACAAGTCACCCCATCTTGGATTCCCCTAGGTCTCCAGCTTTCAGAAATGCACAGGTTTGGTAGGTTTGCCTAGGTGCCGGCTGAGCTAGAGGCCAAAATCTACAGGTAGGCACTTTGCAAAAAACACCTCTGTTTTCTTTCAAAAATTTGGATGTGTCCACGTTGCGCTTTGGGGCGTTTCCTGTTGCGGGCGCTAGGCCTACCCACACAAGTGAGGTATCATTTTTATCGGGAGACTTGGGCGTACGATGGGTGGAAGGAAATTTGTGGCTCCTCTCAGAATCCAGAACTTTCTGCCTCAGAAATGTGAGGAACATGTGTTTTTTTAGCCAAATTTTGAGGTTTGCAAAGGATTCTGGGTAACAGAACCTGGTCCGAGCCACACAAGTCACCCCATCTTGGATTCCCCTAGGTCTCTAGCTTCCAGAAATGCACAGGTTTCGTAGGTTTCCTTAGGTGCCGGCTGAGCTAGAGGCCAAAATCTACAGGTAGGCACTTTGCAAAAAACACCTCTGTTTTCTTTCAAAAATTTGGATGTGTCCACGTTGCGCTTTGGGGCGTTTCCTGTCGCGGGCGCTAGGCCTACCCACACAAGTGAGGTATCATTTTTTTCGGGAGACTTGGGGAAACGCTGGGTGGAAGGAAATTTGTAGCTCCTCTCTGAACACAGAACTTTCTGCCTCAGAAATGTGAGGAACATGTGTTTTTTTAGCCAAATTTTGAGGTTTGCAAAGGATCCTGGGTAACAGAACCTGGTCCGAGCCACACAAGTCACCCCATCTTGGATTCCCCTAGGTCTCTAGTTTTCAGAAATGCACAGGTTTGGTAGGTTTCCCTAGGTGCCGGCTGAGCTAGAGGCCCAAATCTACAGGTAGGCACTTTGCAAAAAACACCTCTGTTTTATTTCAAAAATTTGGATGAATCCTCGTTGCGCTTTGGGGAGTTTCCTGTTGCGGGCGCTAGGCCTACCCACCCAAGTGAGGTATCATTTTTATCGGGAGACTTGGGGGAACGCTGGGAGGAAGGAAATTTGTGGCTCCTCTCAGATTCCAGAACTTTCTGCACAGAAATGTGAGGAACATGTGTTTTATTAGCCAAATTTCGAGGTTTGAAAAGGATTCTGGGTAACAGAACCTGGTCCGAGCCACACAAGTCACCCCATCTTGGATTCCCCTAGGTCTCTAGCTTTCAGAAATGCACAGGTTTGGTAGGTTTCCCTAGGTGCCGGCTGAGCTAGAGGCCAAAATCTACAGGTAGGCACTTTGCAAAAAACACCTCTGTTTTCTTTCCAAAATTTGGATGTGTCCACGTTGCGCTTTGGGGCGTTTCCTGTTGCGGGCGCTAGGCCTACCCACCCAAGTGAGGTATCATTTTTATCGGGAGACTTGGGGGAACGCTGGGAGGAAGGAAATTTGTGGCTCCTCTCAGATTCCAGAACTTTCTGCACAGAAATGTGAGGAACATGTGTTTTATTAGCCAAATTTCGAGGTTTGAAAAGGATTCTGGGTAACAGAACCTGGTCCGAGCCACACAAGTCACCCCATCTTGGATTCCCCTAGGTCTCTAGCTTTCAGAAATGCACAGGTTTGGTATGTTTCCCTAGGTGCCGGCTGAGCTAGAGGCCAAAATCTACAGGTAGGCACTTTGCAAAAAACACCTCTGTTTTCTTTCAAAAATTTGGATGTGTCCACGTTGCGCTTTGGGGCGTTTCCTGTTGCGGGCGCTAGGCCTACCCACACAAGTGAGGTATCATTTTTATCGGGAGACTTGGGCGTACGATGGGTGGAAGGAAATTTGTGGCTCCTCTCAGAATCCAGAACTTTCTGCCTCAGAAATGTGAGGAACATGTGTTTTTTTTAGCCAAATTTTGAGGTTTGCAAAGGATTCTGGGTAACAGAACCTGGTCCGAGCCACACAAGTCACCCCATCTTGGATTCCCCTAGGTCTCTAGTTTTCGGAAATGCACATATTTGGTAGGTTTCCCTAGGTGCCGGCTGAGCTACAGGCCTAAATCTACAGGTAGGCACTTTGCAAAAAAGCACCTCTGTTTTCTTTCAAAAATTTGGATGTGTCCACGTTGCGCTTTGGGGCGTTTACTGTCGCGGGCGCTAGGCCTACCCACACGAGTGAGGTATCATTTTTATCGGGAGACTTGGGGGAACGCTGGGTGGAAGGAAATTTGTGGCTCCTCTCAGAATCCAGAACTTTCTGAAACAGAAATGTTATGAACATGTGTTTTTTTAGACAACTTTTGGGGTTTGAAAAGGATTCTGTGTAACAGAACCTGGTCCGAGCCACACAAGTCACCCCATCTTGGATTCCCCTAGATCTCCAGCTTTCAGAAATGCACAGGTTTGGTAGGTTTGCCTAGGTGCCGGCTGAGCTAGAGGCCAAAATCTACAGGTAGGCACTTTGCAAAAAACACCTCTGTTTTCTTTCAAAAATTTGGATGTGTCCACGTTGCGCTTTGGGGCGTTTCCTGTTGCGGGCGATAGGCCTACCCACACAAGTGAGGAATCATTTTTATCGGGAGACTTGGGGGAACGCTGGGTGGAAGGAAATTTGTGGCTCCTCTCAGAATCCAGAACTTTCTGCCTCAGAAATGTGAGGAACATGTGTTTTTTTAGCCAAATTTTGAGGTTTGCAAAGGATTCTGGGTAACAGAACCTGGTCCGAGCCACAGAAGTCACCCCATCTTGGATTCCCCTAGGTCTCTAGTTTCCAGAAATGCACAGGTTTGGTAGGTTTCCTTAGGTGCCGGCTGAGCTAGAGGCCAAAATCTACAGGTAGGCACTTTGCAAAAAACACCTCTGTTTTCTTTCAAAAATTTGGATGTGTCCACGTTGCGCTTTGGGGCGTTTCCTGTCGCGGGCGCTACGCCTATCCACACAAGTGAGGTATCATTTTTATCGGGAGACTTGGGGGAACGCTGGGTGGAAGGAAATTTGTGGATCCTCTCAGATTCCAGAACTTTCTGCACAGAAATGTGAGGAACATGTGTTTTTTTAGCCAAATTTTGAGGTTTGAAAAGGATTCTGGGTAACAGAACCTGGTCCGAGCCACACAAGTCACCCCATCTTGGATTCCCCTAGGTCTCCAGCTTTCAGAAATGCACAGGTTTGGTAGGTTTCCCTAGGTGCCGGCTGAGCTAGAGGCCAAATTCTACAGGTAGGCACTTTGCGAATAAACACCTCTGTTTTCTTTAAAAAATTTGGATGTGTCCATGTTGCGCTTTGGGGCGTTTCCTGTTGTGGGCGCTAGGCCTACCCACACAAGTGAGGTATCATTTTTTTCGGGAGACTTGGGGAAACGCTGGGTGGAAGGAAATTTGTAGCTCCTCTCAGAACCCAGAACTTTCTGCCTCAGAAATGTGAGGAACATGTGTTTTTTTAGCCAAATTTTGAGGTTTGCAAAGGATCCTGGGTAACAGAACCTGGTCCGAGCCACACAAGTCACCCCATCTTGGATTCCCCTAGGTCTCTAGTTTTCAGAAATGCACAGGTTTGGTAGGTTTCCCTAGGTGCCGGCTGAGCTAGAGGCCCAAATCTACAGGTAGGCACTTTGCAAAAAACACCTCTGTTTTATTTCAAAAATTTGGATGTGTCCTCGTTGCGCTTTGGGGAGTTTCCTGTTGCGGGCGCTAGGCCTACCCACCCAAGTGAGGTATCATTTTTATCGGGAGACTTGGGGGAACGCTGGGAGGAAGGACATTTGTGGCTCCTCTCAGATTCCAGAACTTTCTGCACAGAAATGTGAGGAACATGTGTTTTATTAGCCAAATTTTGAGGTTTGAAAAGGATTCTGGGTAACAGAACCTGGTCCGAGCCACACAAGTCACCCCATCTTGGATTCCCCTAGGTCTCTAGCTTTCAGAAATGCACAGGTTTGGTAGGTTTCCCTAGGTGCCGGCTGAGCTAGAGGCCAAAATCTACAGGTAGGCACTTTGCAAAAAACACCTCTGTTTTCTTTCCAAAATTTGGATGTGTCCAAGTTGCGCTTTGGGGCGTTTCCTGTTGCGGGCGCTAGGCCTACCCACACAAGTGACGTATCATTTTTATCGGGAGACTTGGGCGTACGCTGGGTGGAAGGAAATTTGTAGCTCCTCTCAGAATCCAGAACGTTCTGCCTCAGAAATGTGAGGAACATGTGTTTTTTTAGCCAAATTTTGAGGTTTGCAAAGGATCCTGGGTAATAGAACCTGGTGCGAGCCACACAAGTCACCCCATTTTGGATTCCCCTAGGTCTCTAGTTTTCAGAAATGCACAGGTTTGGTAGGTTTCCCTAGGTGCCGGCTGAGCTAGAGGCCAAAATCTACAGGTAGGCACTTTGCAAAAAACACATCTGTTTTCTTTCAAAAATGTGGATGTGTCCACGTTGCGCTTTGGGGCGTTTCCTGTCGCGGGCGCTAGGCCTATCCACACTAGTGAGGTATCATTTTTATCGGGAGACTTGGGGGAACTTTGAGTGGAAGGAAATTTGTGGCTCCTCTCAGAATCCAGAACTTTCTACCACAGAAATGTGAGGAACATGTGTTTTTTTAGCCAAATTTTGAGGTTTGCAAAGGATTCTGGGTAACAGAACCTGGTCCGAGCCACACAAGTCACCCCATCTTGGATTCCCCTAGGTCTCTAGTTTTCAGAAATGCACAGGTTTGGTAGGTTTCCCTAGGTGCCGGCTGAGCTAGAGGCCCAAATCTACAGGTAGGCACTTTGCAAAAAACACCTCTGTTTTCTTTAAAAAATTTGGATGTGTCCACGTTGCGCTTTGGGGCGTTTCCTGTTGCGGGCGCTAGGCCTACCCACACAAGTGACGTATCATTTTTATCGGGAGACTTGGGGGAACGCTGGGAGGAAGGAAATTTGTGGCTCCTCTCAGATTCCAGAACTTTCTGCACAGAAATGTGAGGAACATGTGTTTTATTAGCCAAATTTCGAGGTTTGAAAAGGATTCTGGGTAACAGAACCTGGTCCGAGCCACACAAGTCACCCCATCATGGATTCCCCTAGGTCTCTAGCTTTCAGAAATGCACAGGTTTGGTAGGTTTCCCTAGGTGCCGGCTGAGCTAGAGGCCAAAATCTACAGGTAGGCACTTTGCAAAAAACACCTCTGTTTTCTTTCAAAAATTTGGATGTGTCCACGTTGCGCTTTGGGGCGTTTCCTGTTGCGGGCGCTAGGCCTACCCACACAAGTGACATATCATTTTTATCGGGAGACTTGGGCGTACGCTGGGTGGAAGGAAATTTGTGGCTCCTCTCAGAATCCAGAACTTTCTGCCTCAGAAAGGTGAGGAACATGTGTTTTTTTTAGCCAAATTTTGAGGTTTGCAAAGGATTCTGGGTAACAGAACCTGGTCCGAGCCACACAAGTCACCCCATCTATGGATTCCCCTAGGTCTCTAGTTTTCGGAAATGCACATATTTGGTAGGTTTCCCTAGGTGCCGGCTGAGCTACAGACCAAAATCTACAGATAGGCACTTTGCAAAAAACACCTCTGTTTTCTTTCAAAAATTTGGATGTGTCCACGTTGCGCTTTGGGGCGTTTCCTGTCGCGGGCTCTAGGCCTACCCACACGAGTGAGGTATCATTTTTATCGGGAGACTTGGGGGAACGCTAGGTGGAAGGAAATTTGTGGCTCCTCTCAGAATCCAGAACTTTCTGCCACAGAAATGTGAGGAACATGTGTTTTTTTAGCCAAATTTTGAGGTTTGCAAAGGATTTTGGGTAACAGAACCTGGTCCGAGCCACACAAGTCACCCCATCTTGGATTCCCCTAGGTCTCTAGTTTTCAGAAATGCACAGGTTTGGTAGGTTTCCCTAGGTGCCGGCTGAGCTAGAGGCCCAAATCTACAGGTAGGCACTTTGCAAAAAACACCTCTGTTTTCTTTCAAAAATTTGGATGTGTCCACGTTGCGCTTTGGGGCGTTTCCTGTTGCGGGCGCTAGGCCTACCCACACAAGTGAGGTATCATTTTTATCGGGAGACTTGGGGGAACGCTGGGTGGAAGGAAATTTGTGGATCCTCTCAGATTCCAGAACTTTCTGCACAGAAATGTGAGGAACATGTGTTTTTTTAGCCAAATTTTGAGGTTTGAAAAGGATTCTGGGTAACAGAACCTGGTCCGAGCCCCACAAGTCACCCCATCTTGGATTCCCCTAGGTCTCCAGCTTTCAGAAATGCACAGGTTTGGTAGGTTTCCCTAGGTGACGGCTGAGCTAGAGGCCAAAATCTACAGGTAGGCACTTTGCAAAAAACACCTCTGTTTTCTTTCAAAAATTTGAATGTGTCCACGTTGCGCTTTGGGGCGTTTCCTGTTGCGGGCGCTAGGCCTACCCACACAAGTGAGGTATCATTTTTATCGGGCGACTTGGGGGAACGCTGGGTGGAAGGAAATTTGTGGCTCCTCTCAGAATCCAGAACTTTCTGCCTCAGAAATGTGAGGAACCTGTGTTTTTTTAGACAAATTTTGAGGTTTGCAAAGGATTCTGGGTAACAGAACCTGGTCCGTGCCACACAAGTCACCCCGTCTTGGATTCCCCTAGGTCTCCAGTTTCCAGAAATGCACAGGTTTGGTAGGTTTCCCTAGGTGCCGGCTGAGCTAGAGGCCAAAATCTACAGGTAGGCACTTTGCAAAAAACACCTCTGTTTTCTTTCAAAAATTTGGATGTGTCCACGTTGCGCTTTGGGGCGTTTCCTGTCGCGGTCGCTAGGCCTATCCACACAAGTGAGGTATCATTTTTATCGGGAGACTTGGGGGAACTTTGGGTGGAAGGAAATTTGTGGCTCCTCTCAGAATCCAGAACTTTCTGCCACAGAAATGTGAGGAACATGTGTTTTTTTAGCCAAATTTTGAGGTTTGCAAAGGATTCTGGGTAACAGAACCTGGTCCGAGCCACACAAGTCACCCCATCTTGGATTCCCCTAGGTCTCTAGTTTTCAGAAATGCACAGGTTTGGTAGGTTTCCCTAGGTGCCGTCTGAGCTAGAGGCCAAAATCTACAGGTAGGCACTTTGCAAAAAACACCTCTGTTTTCTTTCAAAAATGTGGATGTGTCCACGTTGCGCTTTGGGGCATGTCCTGTTGCGGGCGCTAGGCCTACCCACACAAGTGAGGTATCATTTTTATCGGGAGACTTGGGGGAACGCTGGGTGGAAGGAAATTTGTGGCTCCTCTCAGAATCCAGAACTTTCTGCCACAGAAATGTGATGAACATGTGTTTTTTTAGCCAAATTTTGAGGTTTGAAAAGGATTCTGGGTAACAGAACCTGGTCCGAGCCACACAAGTCACCCCATCTTGGATTCCCCTAGGTCTCCAGCTTTCAGAAATGCACAGGTTTGGTAGGTTTCCCTAGGTGCCGGCTGAGCTAGAGGCCAAAATCTACAGGTAGGCACTTTGCAAAAAACACCTCTGTTTTCTTTCAAAAATGTGGATGTGTCCACGTTGCGGTTTGGGGCGTTTCCTGTTGCGGGCGCTAGGCCTATCCACACAAGTGAGGTATCATTTTTATCGGGAGACTTGGGGGAACTTTGGGTGGAAGGAAATTTGTGGCTCCTCTCAGAATCCAGAACTTTCTGCCACAGAAATGTGAGGAACATGTGTTTTTTTAGCCAAATGTTGAGGTTTGCAAAGGATTCTGGGTAACAGAACCTGGTCCGAGCCACACAAGTCACCCCATCTTGGATTCCCCTAGGTCTCTAGTTTTCAGAAATGCACAGGTTTGGTAGGTTTCCCTAGGTGCCGGCTGAGCTAGAGGCCCAAATCTACAGGTAGGCACTTTGCAAAAAACAACTCTGTTTTCTTTCAAAAATTTGGATGTGTCCACGTTGGGCTTTGGGGCATTTCCTGTTGCGGGCGCTAGGCCTACCCACACAAGTGAGGTATCATTTTTATCGGGAGACTTGGGGGAACGCTGGGAGGAAGGAACTTTGTGGCTCCTCTCAGATTCCAGAACTTTCTGCACAGAAATGTGAGGAACATGTGTTTTTTTAGACAAATTTCGAGGTTGGAGAAGGATTCTGGGTAACAGAACCTGGTCCGAGCCACACAAGTCACCCCATCTTGGATTCCCCTAGGTCTCTAGCTTTCAGAAATGCACAGGTTTGGTAGGTTTCCCTAGGTGCCGGCTGAGCTAGAGGCCAAAATCTACAGGTAGGCACTTTGCAAAAAACACCTCTGTTTTCTTTCAAAAATATGGATGTGTCCACGTTGCGCTTTGGGGCGTTTCCTGTCGCGGGCACTAGGCCTACCCACACGAGTGAGGTATCATTTTTATCGGGAGACTTGGGGGAAGGCTGGGTGGAAGGAAATTTGTGTCTCCTCTCAGAATCCAGAACTTTCTGCCACAGAAATGTGAGGAACATGTGTTTTTTTAGCCAAATTTTGAGGTTTGCAAAGGATTCTGGGTAACAGAACCTGGTCCGAGCCACACAAGTCACCCCATCTTGGATTCCCCTAGGTCTCTAGTTTCCAGAAATGCACAGGCTTGGTAGGTTTCCCTAGGTGCCGGATGAGCTAGAGGCCAAAATCTACAGGTAGGCACTTTGCAAAAAACACCTCTGTTTTCTTTCAAAAATTTGGATGTGTCCACGTTGCGCTTTGAGGCGTTTCCTGTCGCGGGCGCTAGGCCTATCCACACAAGTGAGGTATGATTTTTATCGGGAGACTTGGGGGAACTTTGGGTGGAAGGAAATTTGTGGCTCCTCTCAGAATCCAGAACTTTCTGCCACAGAAATGTGAGGAACATGTGTTTTTTTATCAAAATTTTGAGGTTTGAAAAGGATTCTGGGTAACAGAACCTGGTCCGAGCCACACAAGTCACCCCATCTTGGATTCCCCTAGGTCTCCAGCTTTCAGAAATGCACATGTTTGGTAGGTTTCCCTAGGTGCCGGCTGAGCTAGAGGCCAAAATCTACAGGTAGGCACTTTGCAAAAAACACCTTTGTTTTCTTTAAAAAATTTGGATGTGTCCACGTTGCGCTTTGGGGCGTTTCCTGTTGCGGGCGCTAGGCCTACCCACACAAGTGAGGTATCATTTTTATCGGGAGACTTGGGGGAACGCTGGGTGGAAGGAAATTTGTGGCTCCTCTCAGAATCCAGAACTTTCTGCCTCAGAAATGTGAGGAACATGTGTTTTTTTAGCCAAATTTTGAGGTTTGCAAAGGATTCTGGGTAACAGAACCTGGTCCGAGTCACACAAGTCACCCCATCTTGGATTCCCCTAGGTCTCTAGTTTCCAGAAATGCACAGGTTTGGTAGGTTTCCCTAGGTGCCGGCTGAGCTAGAGGCCAAAATCTACAGGTGGGCACTTTGCAAAAAACACCTCTGTTTTCTTTAAAAAATGTGAATGTGTCCACGTTGCGCTTTGGGGCGTTTCCTGTCGCGGGCGCTAGGCCTATCCACACAAGTGAGGTATCATTTTTATCGGGAGACTTGGGGGAACTTTGGGTGGAAGGAAATTTGTGGCTCCTCTCAGAATCCAGAACTTTCTGCCACAGAAATGTGAGGAACATGTGTTTTTTTAGCCAAATTTTGAGGTTTGCAAAGGATTCTGGGTAACAGAACCTGGTCCGAGCCACACAAGTCACCCCATCTTGGATTCCCCTAGGTCTCTAGTTTTCAGAAATGCACAGGTTTGGTAGGTTTCCCTAGGTGCCGGCTGAGCTAGAGGCACAATCTACAGGTAGGCACTTTGCAAAAAACACCTCTGTTTTCTTTCAAAAATTTGGATGTGTCCACGTTGGGCTTTGGGGCGTTTCCTGTTGCGGGCGCTAGGCCTACCCACAAAAGTGAGGTATCATTTTTATCGGGAGACTTGGGGGAACGCTGGGTGGAAGGAAATTTGTGGCTCCTCTCAGATTCCAGAACTTTCTGCCACAGAAATGTGAGGAACATGTGTTTTTTTAGCCAAATTTTGAGGTTTGAAAAGGATTCTGGGTAACAGAACCTGGTCCGAGCCACACAAGTCAAGCCATCTTGGATTCCCCTAGGTCTCTAGCTTTCAGAAATGCACAGGTTTGGTAGGTTTCCCTAGGTGCCGGCTGAGCTAGAGGCCAAAATCTATAGGTAGGCACTTTGCAAAAAACACCTCTGTTTTCTTTCAAAAATTTGGATGTGTCCACGTTGCGCTTTGGGGCGTTTCCGGTTGCGGGCGCTAGGCCTACCCACACAAGTGAGGTATCATTTTTATCGGGAGACTTGGGGGAACGCTGGGTGGAAGGAAATTTGTGGCTCCTCTCAGAATCCAGAACTTTCTGCCTCAGAAATGTGAGGAACATGTGTTTTTTTAGCCAAATTTTGAGGTTTGCAAAGGATTCTGGGTAACAGAACCTGGTCCGAGCTACACAAGTCACCCCATCTTGGATTCCCCTAGGTCTCTAGTTTTCAGAAATGCACAGGTTTGGTAGGATTCCCTAGGTGCCGGCTGAGCTAGAGGCCAAAATCTACAGATAGGCACTTTGCAAAAAACACCTTTGTTTTCTTTCAAAAATGTGGATGTGTCCACGTTGCGCTTTGGGGCGTTTCCTGTCGCGGGCGCTAGGCCTATCCACACAAGTTACATATCATTTTTATCGGGAGACTAGGGGGAACTTTGGGTGGAAGGAAATTTGTGGCTCCTCTCAGAATCCAGAACTTTCTGCCACAGAAATGTGAGGAACATGTGTTTTTTTAGCCAAATTTTGAGGTTTGAAAAGGATTCTGGGTAATAGAACCTGGTCTGAGCCACACTAGTCACCCCATCTTGGATTCCCCTAGGTCTCTAGTTTTCAGAAATGCACAGGTTTGGTAGGTTTCCCTAGGTGCCGGCTGAGCTAGAGGCCCAAATCTACAGGTAGGCACTTTGCAAAAAACACCTCTGTTTTCTTTCAAAAATTTGGATGTGTCCACGTTGGGCTTTGGGGCGTTTCCTGTTGCGGGCGCTAGGCCTACCCACACAAGTGAGGTATCATTTTTATCGGGAGACTTGGGGGAACGCTGGGAGGAAGGAACTTTGTGGCTCATCTCAGATTCCAGAACTTTCTGCACAGAAAAGTGAGGAACATGTGTTTTTTTAGCCAAATTTCGAGGTTTGAAAAGGATTCTGGGTAATAGAACCTGGTCCGAGCCACACAAGTCAAGCTATCTTGGATTCCCCTAGGTCTCTAGCTTTCAGAAATGCACAGGTTTGGTAGGTTTCCCTAGGTGCCGGCTGAGCTAGAGGCCAAAATCTATAGGTAGGCACTTTGCAAAAAACACCTCTGTTTTCTTTCAAAAATTTGGATGTGTCCACGTTGCGCTTTGGGGCGTTTCCTGTTGCGGGCGCTAGGCCTACCCACACAAGTGAGGTATCATTTTTATCGGGAGACCTGGGGGAACGCTGGGTGGAAGGAAATTTGTGGCTCCTCTCAGAATCCAGAACTTTTCTGCCTCAGAAATGTGAGGAACATGTGTTTTTTTAGCCAAATTTTGAGGTTTGCAAAGGATTCTGGGTAACAGAACCTGGTCCGAGCCACACAAGTCACCCCATCTTGGATTCCCCTAGGTCTCTAGTTTTCAGAAATGCACAGGTTTGGTAGGATTCCCTCGGTGCCGGCTGAGCTAGAGGCCAAAATCTACAGATAGGCACTTTGCAAAAAACACCTTTGTTTTCTTTCAAAAATTTGGATGTGTCCACCTTGCGCTTTGGGGCGTTTCCTGTCGCGGGCGCTAGGCCTACCCACACGAGTGAGGTATCATTTTTATCGGGAGACTTGGGGGAACGCTGGGTGGAAGGAAATTTGTGGCTCCTCTCAGAATCCAGAACTTTCTGCCACAGAAATGTGAGGAACATGTGTTTTTTTAGCCAAATTTTGAGGTTTGCAAAGGATTCTGGGTAACAGAACCTGGTCCGAGCCACACAAGTCACCCCATCTTGAATTCCCCTAGGTCTCTAGTTTCCAGAAATGCACAGGTTTGGTAGGTTTCCCTAGGTGCCGGATGAGCTAGAGGCCAAAATCTACAGGTAGGCACTTTGCAAAAAACACCTCTGTTTTCTTTCAAAAATTTGGATGTGTCCACGTTGCGCTTTGAGGCGTTTCCTGTCGCGGGCGCTAGGCCTATCCACACAAGTGACGTATCATTTTTATCGGGAGACTTGGGGGAACTTTGGGTGGAAGGAAATTTGTGGCTCCTCTCAGAATCCAGAACTTTTTGCCACAGAAATGTGAGGAACATGTGTTTTTTTAGCAAAATTTTGAGGTTTGAAAAGGATTCTGGGTAACAGAACCTGGTCCGAGCCACACAAGTCACCCCATCTTGGATTCCCCTAGGTCTCCAGCTTTCAGAAATGCACATGTTTGGTAGGTTTCCCTAGGTGCCGGCTGAGCTAGAGGCCAAAATCTACAGGTAGGCACTTTGCAAAAAACACCTCTGTTTTCTTTCAAAAATTTGGATGTGTCCACGTTGCGCTTT
The DNA here is from genome assembly GCF_031143425.1 of Pleurodeles waltl. Classification (NCBI taxonomy): domain Eukaryota; kingdom Metazoa; phylum Chordata; class Amphibia; order Caudata; family Salamandridae; genus Pleurodeles; species Pleurodeles waltl. The sequence goes on from NC_090446.1 coordinate 1,231,403,028, forward strand.
GGGGCGGTTCCTGTTGCGGGCGCTAGGCCTACCCACACAAGTGAGGTATCATTTTTATCGGGAGACTTGGGGGAACGCTGGGTGGAAGGAAATTTGTGGCTCCTCTCAGAATCCAGAACTTTCTGCCTCAGAAATGTTAGGAACATGTGTTTTTTTAGCCAAATTTTGAGGTTTGCAAAGGATTCTGGGTAACAGAACCTGGTCCGAGACACACAAGTCACCCCATCTTGGATTCCCCTAGGTCTCTAGTTTTCAGAAATGCACAGGTTTGGTAGGTTTCCCTAGGTGCCGGCTGAGCTAGAGGCCCAAATCTACAGGTAGGCACTTTGCAAAAAACACCTCTGTTTTCTTTCAAAAATTTGGATGTGTCCACGTTGCGCTTTGGGGTGTTTCGTGTTGCGGGCGCTAGGCCTACCCACACAAGTGAGGTATCATTTTTATCGGGAGACTTGAGGGAACGCTGGGTGGAAGGAAATTTGTGGATCCTCTCAGATTCCAGAACTTTCTGCACGGAAATGTGAGGAACATGTGTTTTTTTAGCCAAATTTTGAGGTTTGAAAAGGATTCTGGGTAACAGAACCTGGTCCGAGCCACACAAGTCACCCCATCTTGGATTCCCCTAGGTCTCCAGCTTTCAGAAATGCACAGGTTTGGTAGGTTTCCCTAGGTGCCGGCTGAGCTAGAGGCCAAAATCTACAGGTAGGCACTTTGCAAAAAACACCTCTGTTTTCTTTAAAAAATTTGGATGTGTCCACGTTGCGCTTTGGGGCGTTTCCTGTTGCGGGCGCTAGGCCTACCCACACAAGTGAGGTATCATTTTTATCGGGAGACTTGGGGGAACGCTGGTTGGAAGGAAATTTGTGGCTCCTCTCAGAATCCAGAACTTTCTGCCACAGAAATGTGAGGAACATGTGTTTTTTTAGCCAAATTTTGAGGTTTGCAAAGGATTCTGGGTAACAGAACCTTGTCCGAGCCACACAAGTCACCCCATCTTGGATTCCCCTAGGTCTCTAGTTTTCAGAAATGCACAGGTTTGGTAGGTTTCCCTAGGTGCCGGCTGAGCTAGAGGCCCAAATCTACAGGTAGGCACTTTCCAAAAAACACCTCTGTTTTCTTTCAAAAATTTGGATGTGTCCACGTTGGGCTTTGGGGCATTTCCTGTTGCGGGCGCTAGGCCTACCCACACAAGTGAGGTATCATTTTTATCGGGAGACTTGGGGGAACGCTGGGAGGAAGGAACTTTGTGGCTCCTCTCACATTCCAGAACTTTCTGCACAGAAATGTGAGGAACATGTGTTTTTTAGCCAAATTTCGATGTTTGAAAAGGATTCTGGGTAACAGAACCTGGTCCGAGCCATACAAGTCACCCCATCTTGGATTCCCCTAGGTGTCTAGTTTCCAGAAATGCACAGGTTTGGTAGGTTTCCCTAGGTGCCGGATGAGCTAGAGGCCAAAATCTACAGGTAGGCACTTTGCAAAAAACACCTCTGTTTTCTTTCAAAAATTTGGATGTGTCCACGCTGCGCTTTGAGGCGTTTCCTGTTGCGGGCGCTAGGCCTATCCACACAAGTGAGGTATCATTTTTATCGGGAGACTTGGGGGAACGCTGGGTGGAAGGAAATTTGTGGCTCCTCTCAGAATCCAGAACTTTCTGCCACAGAAATGTGAGGAACATGTGTTTTTTTAGCAAAATTTTGAGGTTTGAAAAGGATTCTGGGTAACAGAACCTGGTCCGAGCCACACAAGTCACCCCATCTGGGATTCCCCTAGGTCTCCAGCTTTCAGAAATGCACAGGTTTGGTAGGTTTCCCTAGGTGCCGGCTGAGCTAGAGGCCAAAATCTACAGGTAGGCACTTTGCAAAAAACACCTGTTTTCTTTAAAAAATTTGGATGTGTCCACGTTGCGCTTTGGGGCGTTTCCTGTTGCGGGCGCTAGGCCTACCCACACAAGTGAGGTATCATTTTTATCGGGAGACTTGGGGGAACGCTGGTTGGAAGGAAATTTGTGGCTCCTCTCAGAATCCAGAACTTTCTGCCACAGAAATGTCAGGAACATGTGTTTTTTTAGCCAAAATTTGAGGTTTGAAAAGGATTCTGGGTAACAGAACGTGGTCCGAGCCACACAAGTCACCCCATCTTGGATTCCCCTAGGTCTCCAGCTTTCAGAAATGCACAGGTTTGGTAGGTTTCCCTAGGTGCCGGCTGAGCTAGAGGCCACAATCTACAGGTAGGCACTTTGCAAAAAACACCTCTGTTTTCTTTCAAAAATTTGGATGTGTCCACGTTGCGCTTTGGGGCGTTTCCTGTTGCGGGCGTTAGGCCTACCCACACAAGTGAGGTATCATTTTTATCGGGAGACTTGGGGGAACGCTGGGTGGAAGGAAATTTGTGGCTCCTCTCAGAATCCAGAACTTTCTGCCTCAGAAATGTGAGGAACATGTGTTTTTTTAGCCAAATTTTGAGGTTTGCAAAGGATTCTGGGTAACAGAACCTGGTCCGAGCCACACAAGTCACCCCATCTTGGATTGCCCTAGGTCTCTAGTTTCCAGAAATGCACAGGTTTGGTAGGTTTCCCTAGGTGCCGGCTGAGCTAGAGGCCAAAATCTACAGGTAGGCACTTTACAAAAAACACCTCTGTTTTCTTTCAAAAATTTGGATGTGTCCACGTTGCGCTTTGGGGCGTTTCCTGTCGCGGGCGCTAGGCCTATCCACACAAGTGAGGGATCATTTTTATCGGGAGACTTTGGGGAACTTTGGGTTGAAGGAAATTTGTGGCTCCTCTCAGAATCCAGAACTTTCTGCCACAGAAATGTGAGGAACATGTGTTTTTTTAGCCAAATTTTGAGGTTTGCAAAGGATTCTGGGTAACAGAACCTTGTCCGAGCCACACAAGTCACCCCATCTTGGATTCCCCTAGGTCTCTAGTTTTCAGAAATGCACAGGTTTGGTAGGTTTCCCTAGGTGCCGGCTGAGCTAGAGGCCCAAATCTACAGGTAGGCACTTTCCAAAAAACACCTCTGTTTTCTTTCAAAAATTTGGATGTGTCCACGTTGGGCTTTGGGGCATTTCCTGTTGCGGGCGCTAGGCCTACCCACACAAGTGAGGTATCATTTTTATCGGGAGACTTGGGGGAACGCTGGGAGGAAGGAACTTTGTGGCTCCTCTCACATTCCAGAACTTTCTGCACAGAAATGTGAGGAACATGTGTTTTTTAGCCAAATTTCGATGTTTGAAAAGGATTCTGGGTAACAGAACCTGGTCCGAGCCATACAAGTCACCCCATCTTGGATTCCCCTAGGTGTCTAGTTTCCAGAAATGCACAGGTTTGGTAGGTTTCCCTAGGTGCCGGATGAGCTAGAGGCCAAAATCTACAGGTAGGCACTTTGCAAAAAACACCTCTGTTTTCTTTCAAAAATTTGGATGTGTCCACGTTGCGCTTTGAGGCATTTCCTGTCGCGGGCGCTAGGCCTATCCACACAAGTGAGGTATCATTTTTATCGGGAGACTTGGGGGAACTTTGGGTGGAAGGAAATTTGTGGCTCCTCTCAGAATCCAGAACTTTCTGCCACAGAAATGTGAGGAACATGTGTTTTTTTAGCAAAATTTTGAGGTTTGAAAAGGATTCTGGGTAACAGAACCTGTTCCGAGCCACACAAGTCACCCCATCTTGGATTCCCCTAGGTCTCCAGCTTTCAGAAATGCACATGTTTGGTAGGTTTCCCTAGGTGCCGGCTGAGCTAGAGGCCAAAATCTACAGGTAGGCACTTTGCAAAAAACACCTCTGTTTTCTTTCAAAAATTTGGATGTGTCCACGTTGCGCTTTGGGGCGTTTCCTGTTGCGGGCGCTAGGCCTACCCACACAAGTGAGGTATCATTTTTATCGGGAGACTTGGGGGAACGCTGGGTGGAAGGAAATTTGTGGCTCCTCTCAGAATCCAGAACTTTCTGCCTCAGAAATGTGAGGAACATGTGTTTTTTTAGCCAAATTTTGAGGTTTGCAAAGGATTCTGGGTAACAGAACCTGGTCCGAGCCACACAAGTCACCCCATCTTGGATTCCCCTAGGTCTCTAGTTTCCAGAAATGCACAGGTTTGGTAGGTTTCCGTAGGTGCCGGCTGAGCTAGAGGCCAAAATCTACAGGTAGGCACTTTGCAAAAAACACCTCTGTTTTCTTTAAAAAATTTGAATGTGTCCACGTTGCGCTTTGGGGCGTTTCCTGTCGCGGGCGCTAGGCCTATCCACACAAGTGAGGTATCATTTTTATCGGGAGACTTGGGGGAACTTTGGGTGGAAGGAAATTTGTGGCTCCTCTCAGAATCCAGAACTTTCTGCCACAGAAATGTGAGGAACATGTGTTTTTTTAGCCAAATTTTGAGGTTTGCAAAGGATTCTGGGTAACAGAACCTGGTCCGAGCCACACAAGTCACCCCATCTTGGATTCCCCTAGGTCTCTAGTTTTCAGAAATGCACAGGTTTGGTAGGTTTCCCTAGGTGCCGGCTGAGCTAGATGCCCAAATCTACAGGTAGGCACTTTGCAAAAAACACCTCTGTTTTCTTTCAAAAATTTGGATGTGTCCACGTTGGGCTTTGGGGCGTTTCCTGTTGCGGGCGCTAGGCCTACCCACACAAGTGAGGTATCATTTTTATCGGGATGCTTGGGGGAACGCTGGGAGGAAGGAACTTTGTGGCTCATCTCAGATTCCAGAACTTTCTGCACAGAAATGTGAGGAACATGTGTTTTTTTAGCCAAATTTCGAGGTTTGAAAAGGATTCTGGGTAACAGAACCTGGTCCGAGCCACACAAGTCAAGCCATCTTGGATTCCCCTAGGTCTCTAGCTTTCAGAAATGCACAGGTTTGGAAGGTTTCCCTAGGTGCCGGCTGAGCTAGAGGCCAAAATCTATAGGTAGGCACTTTGCAAAAAACACCTCTGTTTTCTTTAAAAAATTTGGATGTGTCCACGTTGCGCTTTGGGGCGTTTCCTGTTGCGAGCGCTAGGCCTACCCACACAAGTGAGGTATCATTTTTATCGGGAGACTTGGGGGAACGCTGGGTGGAAGGAAATTTGTGGCTCCTCTCAGAATCCAGAACTTTCTGCCTCAGAAATGTGAGGAACATGTGTTTTTTTAGCCAAATTTTGAGGTTTGCAAAGGATTCTGGGTAACACAACCTGGTCCGAGCCACACAAGTCACCCCATCTTGGATTCCCCTAGGTCTCTAGTTTTCAGAAATGCACAGGTTTGGTAGGATTCCCTAGGTGCCGGCTGAGCTAGAGGCCAAAATCTACAGATAGGCACTTTGCAAAAAACACCTTTGTTTTCTTTCAAAAATGTGGATGTGTCCACTTTGCGCTTTGGGGCGTTTCCTGTCGCGGGCGCTAGGCCTACCCACACGAGTGAGGTATCATTTTTATTGGGAGACTTGGGGGAACGCTGGGAGGAAGGAAATTTGTGGCTCCTCTCAGAATCCAGAACTTTCTGCCACAGAAATGTGAGCAACATGTGTTTTTTTAGCCAAATTTTGAGGTTTGCAAAGGATTCTGGGTAACAGAACCTGGTCCGAGCCACACAAGTCACCCCATCTTGGATTCCCCTAGGTCTCCACCTTTCAGAAATGCACAGGTTTGGTAGGTTTCCCTAGGTGCCAGCTGAGCTAGAGGCCAAAATCTACAGGTAGGCATTTTGCAAAAAACACCTCTGTTTTCTTTAAAAAATGTGGATGTGTCCACGTTGCGCTTTGGGGCGTTTCCTGTTGCGGGCGCTAGGCCTACCCACACAAGTGAGGTATCATTTTTATCGGGAGACTTGGGGGAACGCTGGGTGGAAGGAAATTTGTGGCTCCTCTCAGAATCCAGAACTTTCTGCCTCAGAAATGTGAGGAACATGTGTTTTTTTAGCCAAATTTTGAGGTTTGCAAAGGATCCTGGGTAACAGAACCTGGTCCGAGCCACACAAGTCACCCCATCTTGGATTCCCCTAGGTCTCTAGTTTCCAGAAATGCACAGGTTTGGTAGGTTTCCCTAGGTGCCGGATGAGCTAGAAGCCAAAATCTACAGATAGGCACTTTGCAAAAAACACCTCTGTTTTCTTTCAAAAATTTGGATGTGTCCACGTTGCGCTTTGGGGCGTTTCCTGTCACGGGCCCTAGGCCTACCCACACAAGTGAGGTATCATTTGTATCGGGAGACTTGGGGGAACGCTGGGTGGAAGGAAATTTGTGGCTCCTCTCAGAATCCAGAACTTTCTGCCACAGAAATGTGATGAACATGTGTTTTTTAGCCAAATTTTGAGGTTTGCAAAGGATTCTGGGTAACAGAACCTGGTCCGAGCCACACAAGTCACCCCATCTTGGATTCCCCTAGGTCTCTAGTTTCCAGAAATGCACAGGTTTGGTAGGTTTCCCTAGGTGCCGGCTGAGCTAGAGGCCAAAATCTACAGGTAGGCACTTTGCAAAAAACACCTCTGTTTTCTTTCAAAAATTTGGATGTGTCCACGTTGCGCTTTGGGGCGTTTCCTGTTGCGGGCGCTAGGCCTACCCACACAAGTGAGGTATCATTTTTATCGGGAGACTTGGGGGAGCACTGGCTGGAAGGAAATTTGTAGATCCTCTCAGATTCCAGACCTTTCTGCACAGAAATGTGAGGAACATGTGTTTTTTTAGCCACATTTTGAGGTTTGAAAAGGATTCTGGGTAACAGAACTTGGTCCGAGCCACACAAGTCACCCCATCTTGGATTCCCCTAGGTCTCCAGCTTTCAGAAATGCACAGGATTGGTAGGTTTCCCTAGGTGCCAGCTGAGCTAGAGGCCAAAATCTACAGGTAGGCACTTTGCAAAAAACACCTCTGTTTTCTTTCAAAAATTTGGATGTGTCCACGTTGCACTTTGGGGCGTTTCCTGTTGCGGGCGCTAGGCCTCCCAACACAAGTGAGGTATCATTTTTATCGGGAGACTTGGGGGAACGCTGGGTGGAAGGAAATTTGTGGCTCCTCTCAGAATCCAGAACTTTCTGCCTCAGAAATGTGAGGAACATGTTTTTTTTTAGCCAAATTTTGAGGTTTGCAAAGGATCCTGGGTAACAGAACCTGGTCCGAGCCACACAAGTCACCCCATCTTGGATTCCCCTAGGTCTCTAGTTTCCAGAAATGCACAGGTTTGGTAGGTTTCCCTAGGTGCCGGCTGAGCTAGAGGCCAAAATCTACAGGTAGGCACTTTGCAAAAAACACCTCTGTTTTCTTTCAAAAATGTGGATGTGTCCACGTTGCGCTTTGGGGCGTTTCCTGTCGCGGGCGCTAGGCCTACCCACATGAGTGAGGTATCATTTTTATCGGGAGACTTGGGGGAACGCTGGGTGGAAGGAAATTTGTGGCTCCTCTCAGAATCCAGAACTTTCTGCCACAGAAATGTGAGGAACATGTGTTGTTTCAGCCACATTTTGAGGTTTGCAAAGGATCCTGGGTAACAGAACCTGGTCCGATCCACACAAGTCACCCCATCTTGGATTCCCCTAGGTCTCTAGTTTCCAGAAATGCACAGGTTTGGTAGGTTTCCCTAGGTGCCGGCTGAGCTAGAGGCCAAAATCTACAGGTAGGCACTTTGCAAAAAACACCTCTGTTTTCTTTCAAAAATTTGGATGTGTCCACGTTGCGCTTTGGGGCGTTTCCTGTTGCGGGCGCTAGGCCTACCCACACAAGTGAGGTATCATTTTTATCGGGAGACTTGGAGGAACGCTGGGTGGAAGGAAATTTGTGGCTCCTCTCAGAATCCAGAACTTTCTGCCTCAGAAATGTGAGGAACATGTGTTTTTTTAGCCAAATTTTGAGGTTTGCAAAGGATCCTGGGTAACAGAACCTGGTCCGAGCCACACAAGTCACCCCATCTTGGATTCCCCTAGGTCTCTAGTTTCCAGAAATTCACAGGATTGGTAGGTTTCCCTAGGTGCCAGCTGAGCTAGAGGCCAAAATCTACAGGTAGGCACTTTGCAAAAAACACCTCTGTTTTCTTTCAAAAATTTGGATGTGTCCACGTTGCGCTTTGGGGCGTTTCCTGTTGCGGGCGCTAGGCCTCCCAACACAAGTGAGGTATCATTTTTATCGGGAGACTTGGGGGAACGCTGGGTGGAAGGAAATTTGTGGCTCCTCTCAGAATCCAGAACTTTCTGCCTCAGAAATGTGAGGAACATGTGTTTTTTTAGCCAAATTGTGAGGTTTGCAAAGGATCCTGGGTAACAGAACCTGGTCCGAGCCACACAAGTCACCCCATCTTGGATTCCCCTAGGTCTCTAGTTTCCAGAAATGCACAGGTTTGGTAGGTTTCCCTAGGTGCCGGCTGAGCTAGAGGCCAAAATCTACAGGTAGGCACTTTGCAAAAAACACCTCTGTTTTCTTTCAAAAATGTGGATGTGTCCACGTTGCGCTTTGGGGCGTTTCCTGTTGCGGGCGCTAGGCCTACCCACACAAGTGAGGTATCATTTTTATCGGGAGACTTGGGGGAACGCTGGGTGGAAGGAAATTTGTGGCTGCTCTCAGAATCGAGAACTTTCTGCCTCAGAAATGTGAGGAACATGTGTTTTTTTAGCCAAATTTTGAGGTTTGCAAAGGATCCTGGGTAACAGAACCTGGTCCGAGCCACACAAGTCTCCCCATCTTGGATTCCCCTAGGTCTCTAGTTTCCAGAAATGCACAGGTTTGGTAGGTTTCCCTAGGTGCCGGCTGAGCTAGAGGCCAAAATCTACAGGTAGGCACTTTGCAAAAAACACCTCTGTTTTCTTTCAAAAATTTGGATGTGTCCACGTTGCGCTTTGGGGCGTTTCCTGTTGCGGGCGCTAGGCCTACCCACACAAGTGAGGTATCATTTTTATCGGGAGACTTGGAGGAACGCTGGGTGGAAGGAAATTTGTGGCTCCTCTCAGAATCCAGAACTTTCTGCCTCAGAAATGTGAGGAACATGTGTTTTTTTAGCCAAATTTTGAGGTTTGCAAAGGATCCTGGGTAACAGAACCTGGTCCGAGCCACACAAGTCACCCCATCTTGGATTCCCCTAGGTCTCTAGTTTCCAGAAATTCACAGGATTGGTAGGTTTCCCTAGGTGCCAGCTGAGCTAGAGGCCAAAATCTACAGGTAGGCACTTTGCAAAAAACACCTCTGTTTTCTTTCAAAAATTTGGATGTGTCCACGTTGCGCTTTGGGGCGTTTCCTGTTGCGGGCGCTAGGCCTCCCAACACAAGTGAGGTATCATTTTTATCGGGAGACTTGGGGGAACGCTGGGTGGAAGGAAATTTGTGGCTCCTCTCAGAATCCAGAACTTTCTGCCTCAGAAATGTGAGGAACATGTGTTTTTTTAGCCAAATTGTGAGGTTTGCAAAGGATCCTGGGTAACAGAACCTGGTCCGAGCCACACAAGTCACCCCATCTTGGATTCCCCTAGGTCTCTAGTTTCCAGAAATGCACAGGTTTGGTAGGTTTCCCTAGGTGCCGGCTGAGCTAGAGGCCAAAATCTACAGGTAGGCACTTTGCAAAAAACACCTCTGTTTTCTTTCAAAAATGTGGATGTGTCCACGTTGCGCTTTGGGGCGTTTCCTGTTGCGGGCGCTAGGCCTACCCACACAAGTGAGGTATCATTTTTATCGGGAGACTTGGGGGAACGCTGGGTGGAAGGAAATTTGTGGCTGCTCTCAGAATCGAGAACTTTCTGCCTCAGAAATGTGAGGAACATGTGTTTTTTTAGCCAAATTTTGAGGTTTGCAAAGGATCCTGGGTAACAGAACCTGGTCCGAGCCACACAAGTCTCCCCATCTTGGATTCCCCTAGGTCTCTAGTTTCCAGAAATGCACAGGTTTGGTAGGTTTCCCTAGGTGCCGGCTGAGCTAGAGGCCAAAATCTACAGGTAGGCACTTTGCAAAAAACACCTCTGTTTTCTTTCAAAAATGTGGATGTGTCCACGTTGCGCTTTGGGGCGTTTCCTGTCGCGGGCGCTAGGCCTACCCACATGAGTGAGGTATCATTTTTATCGGGAGACTTGGGGGAACGCTGGGTGGAAGGAAATTTGTGGCTCCTCTCAGAATCCAGAACTTTCTGCCACAGAAATGTGAGGAACATGTGTTGTTTTAGCCAAATTTTGAGGTTTGCAAAGGATCTTGGGTAACAGAACCTGGTCCGATCCACACAAGTCAACCCATCTTGGATTCCCCTAGGTCTCTAGTTTCCAGAAATGCACAGGTTTGGTAGGTTTCCCTAGGTGCCGGCTGAGCTAGAGGCCAAAATCTACAGGTAGGCACTTTGCAAAAAACACCTCTGTTTTCTTTCAAAAATTTGGATGTGTCCACGTTGCGCTTTGGGGCGTTTCCTGTTGCGGGCGCTAGGCCTACCCACACAAGTGAGGTATCATTTTTATCGGGAGACTTGGGGGAACGCTGGGTGGAAGGAAATTTGTGGCTCCTCTCAGAATCCAGAACTTTCTGCCTCAGAAATGTGAGGAACATGTGTTTTTTTAGCCAAATTTTGAGGTTTGCAAAGGATCCTGGGTAACAGAACCTGGTCCGAGCCACACAAGTCACCCCATCTTGGATTCCCCTAGGTCTCTAGTTTCCAGAAATGCACAGGTTTGGTAGGTTTCCCTAGGTGCCGGCTGAGCTAGAGGCCAAAATCTACAGGTAGGCACTTTGCAAAAAACACCTCTGTTTTCTTTCAAAAATGTGGATGTGTCCACGTTGCGCTTTGGGGCGTTTCCTGTTGCGGGCGCTAGGCCTACCCACACAAGTGAGGTATCATTTTTATCGGGAGACTTGGGGGAACGCTGGGTGGAAGGAAATTTGTGGCTCCTCTCAGAATCGAGAACTTTCTGCCTCAGAAATGTGAGGAACATGTGTTTTTTTAGCCAAATTTTGAGGTTTGCAAAGGATAATGGGTAACAGAACCTGATCAGAGCCACACAAGTCACCCCATCTTGGATTCCCCTAGGTCTCTAGTTTCCAGAAATGCACAGGTTTGGTAGGTTTCCCTAGGTGCCGGCTGAGCTAGAGGCCAAAATCTACAGGTAGGCACTTTGCAAAAAACACCTCTGTTTTCTTTCAAAAATGTGGATGTGTCCACGTTGCGCTTTGGGGCGTTTCCTGTCGCGGGCGCTAGGCCTACCCACATGAGTGAGGTATCATTTTTATCGGGAGACTTGGGGGAACGCTGGGTGGAAGGAAATTTGTGGCTCCTCTCAGAATCCAGAACTTTCTGCCACAGAAATGTGAGGAACATGTGTTGTTTCAGCCACATTTTGAGGTTTGCAAAGGATCCTGGGTAACAGAACCTGGTCCGATCCACACAAGTCACCCCATCTTGGATTCCCCTAGGTCTCTAGTTTCCAGAAATGCACAGGTTTGGTAGGTTTCCCTAGGTGCCGGCTGAGCTAGAGGCCAAAATCTACAGGTAGGCACTTTGCAAAAAACACCTCTGTTTTCTTTCAAAAATGTGGATGTGTCCACGTTGCGCTTTGGGGCGTTTCCTGTTGCGGGCGCTAGGCCTACCCACACAAGTGAGGTATCATTTTTATCGGGAGACTTGGAGGAACGCTGGGTGGAAGGAAATTTGTGGCTCCTCTCAGAATCCAGAACTTTCTGCCTCTGAAATGTGAGGAACATGTGTTTTTTTAGCCAAATTTTGAGGTTTGCAAAGGATCCTGGGTAACAGAACCTGGTCCGAGCCACACAAGTCACCCCATCTTGGATTCCCCTAGGTCTCTAGTTTCCAGAAATTCACAGGATTGGTAGGTTTCCCTAGGTGCCAGCTGAGCTAGAGGCCAAAATCTACAGGTAGGCACTTTGCAAAAAACACCTCTGTTTTCTTTCAAAAATTTGGATGTGTCCACGTTGCGCTTTGGGGCGTTTCCTGTTGCGGGCGCTAGGCCTCCCAACACAAGTGAGGTATCATTTTTATCGGGAGACTTGGGGGAACGCTGGGTGGAAGGAAATTTGTGGCTCCTCTCAGAATCCAGAACTTTCTGCCTCAGAAATGTGAGGAACATGTGTTTTTTTAGCCAAATTGTGAGGTTTGCAAAGGATCCTGGGTAACAGAACCTGGTCCGAGCCACACAAGTCACCCCATCTTGGATTCCCCTAGGTCTCTAGTTTCCAGAAATGCACAGGTTTGGTAGGTTTCCCTAGGTGCCGGCTGAGCTAGAGGCCAAAATCTACAGGTAGGCACTTTGCAAAAAACACCTCTGTTTTCTTTCAAAAATGTGGATGTGTCCACGTTGCGCTTTGGGGCGTTTCCTGTTGCGGGCGCTAGGCCTACCCACACAAGTGAGGTATCATTTTTATCGGGAGACTTGGGGGAACGCTGGGTGGAAGGAAATTTGTGGCTGCTCTCAGAATCGAGAACTTTCTGCCTCAGAAATGTGAGGAACATGTGTTTTTTTAGCCAAATTTTGAGGTTTGCAAAGGATCCTGGGTAACAGAACCTGGTCCGAGCCACACAAGTCTCCCCATCTTGGATTCCCCTAGGTCTCTAGTTTCCAGAAATGCACAGGTTTGGTAGGTTTCCCTAGGTGCCGGCTGAGCTAGAGGCCAAAATCTACAGGTAGGCACTTTGCAAAAAACACCTCTGTTTTCTTTCAAAAATGTGGATGTGTCCACGTTGCGCTTTGGGGCGTTTCCTGTCGCGGGCGCTAGGCCTACCCACATGAGTGAGGTATCATTTTTATTGGGAGACTTGGGGGAACGCTGGGTGGAAGGAAATTTGTGGCTCCTCTCAGAATCCAGAACTTTCTGCCACAGAAATGTGAGGAACATGTGTTGTTTTAGCCAAATTTTGAGGTTTGCAAAGGATCTTGGGTAACAGAACCTGGTCCGATCCACACAAGTCACCCCATCTTGGATTCCCCTAGGTCTCTAGTTTCCAGAAATGCACAGGTTTGGTAGGTTTCCCTAGGTGCCGGCTGAGCTAGAGGCCAAAATCTACAGGTAGGCACTTTGCAAAAAACACCTCTGTTTTCTTTCAAAAATTTGGATGTGTCCACGTTGCGCTTTGGGGCGTTTCCTGTTGCGGGCGCTAGGCCTACCCACACAAGTGAGGTATCATTTTTATCGGGAGACTTGGGGGAACGCTGGGTGGAAGGAAATTTGTGGCTCCTCTCAGAATCCAGAACTTTCTGCCTCAGAAATGTGAGGAACATGTGTTTTTTTAGCCAAATTTTGAGGTTTGCAAAGGATCCTGGGTAACAGAACCTGGTCCGAGCCACACAAGTCACCCCATCTTGGATTCCCCTAGGTCTCTAGTTTCCAGAAATGCACAGGTTTGGTAGGTTTCCCTAGGTGCCGGCTGAGCTAGAGGCCAAAATCTACAGGTAGGCACTTTGCAAAAAACACCTCTGTTTTCTTTCAAAAATGTTGATGTGTCCACGTTGCGCTTTGGGGCGTTTCCTGTCCCGGGCGCTTGGCCTATCCACACAAGTGAGGTATCATTTTTATCGGGAGACTTGGGGGAACTTTGGGTGGAAGGAAATTTGTGGCTCCTCTCAGATTCCAGAACTTTCTGCACAGAAATGTGATGAACATGTGTTTTTTTAGCCAAATTTTGAGGTTTGCAAAGGATTCTGGGTAACAGAACCTGGTCCGAGCCACACAAGTCACCCCATCTTGGATTCCCCTAGGTCTCTAGTTTTCAGAAATGCACAGGTTTGGTAGGTTTCCCTAGGTGCCGGCTGAGCTAGAGGCCAAAATCTACAGGTAGGCACACTGCAAAAAACACCTCTGTTTTCTTTCAAAAATTTGCATGTGTCCACGTTGCGCTTTGGGGCGTTTCCTGTTGCGGGCGCTAGGCCTACCCACACAAGTGACGTATCATTTTTATCGGGAGACTTGGGGGAGCGCTGGGTGGAAGGAAATTTGTGGCTCCTCTAAGAATCCAGAACTTTCTGCCACAGATATGTGAGGAACATGTGTTTTTTTAGCCAAATTTTGAGGTTTGCAAAGGATTCTGGGTAACAGAACCTGGTCCGAGCCACACAAGTCACCCCATCTTGGATTCCCCTAGGTCTCTAGTTTTCAGAAATGCACAGGTTTGGTATGTTTCCCTAGGTGCCGGCTGAGCTAGAGGCCCAAATCTACAGGTAGGCACTGTGCAAAAAACACCTCTGTTTTCTTTCAAAAATTTGGATGTGTGTTGCGCTTTGGGGCGTTTCCTGTTGCGGGCGCTAGGCCTACCCACACAAGTGAGGTGTCATTTTTATCGGGAGACTTGGGGGAACGTTGGGTGGAAGGAAATTTGTGGATCCTCTCAGATTCCAGAACTTTCTGCACAGAAATGTGAGGAACATGTGTTTTTTTAGCCAAATTTTGAGGTTTGAAAAGGATTCTGGGTAACAGAACCTGGTCCGCGCCACACAAGTCACCCCATCTTGGATTCCCCTAGGTCTCTAGCTTTCAGAAATGCACAGGTTTGGTAGGTTTCCCTAGGTGCCGGCTGAGCTAGAGGCCGAAATCTACAGGTAGGCATTTTGCAAAAAAACCCTCTGTTTTCTTTCAAAAATGTGGATGTGTCCACGTTCCGCTTTGGGGCGTTTCCTGTTGCGGGCGCTAGGCCTACCCACACAAGTGAGGTATCATTTTTATCGGGAGACTCGGGGGAACGCTGGGTGGAAGGAAATTTGTGGCTCCTCTCAGAATCCAGAACTTTCTGCCTCAGAAATGTGAGGAACATGTGTTTTTTTAGCCAAATTTTGAGGTTTGCAAAGGATTCTGGGTAACAGAACCTGGTCCGAGCCACACAAGTCACCCCATCTTGGATTCCCCTAGGTCTCTAGTTTCCAGAAATGCACAGGTTTGGTAGGTTTTCCTAGGTGCCGGCTGACCTAGAGGCCAAAATCTACAGGTAGGCACTTTGCAAAAAACACCTCTGTTTTCTTTAAAAAATTTGGATGTGTCCACGTTGCGCTTTGGGGCGTTTCCTGTTGCGGGCGCTAGGCCTACCCACACAAGTGAGGTATCATTTTTATCGGGAGACTTGGGGGAACGCTGGTTGGAAGGAAATTTGTGGCTCCTCTCAGAATCCAGAACTTTCTGCCACAGAAATGTCAGGAACATGTGTTTTTTTAGCCAAATTTTGAGGTTTGAAAAGGATTCTGGGTAACAGAACGTGGTCCGAGCCACACAAGTCACCCCATCTTGTATTCCCCTAGGTCTCCAGCTTTCAGAAATGCACATGTTTGGTAGGATTCCCTAGGTGCCGGCTGAGGTAGAGGCCAAAATCTACAGGTAGGCACTTTGCAAAAAACACCTCTGTTTTCTTTCAAAAATTTGGATGTGTCCACGTTGCGCTTTGGGGCGTTTCCTGTTGCGGGCGCTAGGCCTACCCACACAAGTGAGGTATCATTTTTATCGGGAGACTTGGGGGAACGCTGGGTGGAAGGAAATTTGTGGCTCCTCTCAGAATCCAGAACTTTCTGCCTCAGAAATGTGAGGAACATGTGTTTTTTTAGCCAAATTTTGAGGTTTGCAAAGGATTCTGGGTAACAGAACCTGGTCCGAGCCACACAAGTCACCCCATCTTGGATTCCCCTAGGTCTCTAGTTTCCAGAAATGCACAGGTTTGGTAGGTTTCCCTAGGTGCCAGCTGAGCTAGAGGCCAAAATCTACAGGTAGGCACTTTGCAAAAAACACCTCTGTTTTCTTTAAAAAATTTGAATGTGTCCACGTTGCGCTTTGGTGCGTTTCCTGTCGCGGGCGCTAGGCCTATCCACACAAGTGAGGTATCATTTTTATCGGGAGACTTGGGGGAACTTTGGGTGGAAGGAAATTTGTGGCTCCTCTCAGAATCCAGAACTTTCTGCCACAGAAACGTGAGGAACATGTGTTTTTTTTGCCAAATTTTGAGGTTTGCAAAGGATTCTGGGTAACAGAACCTGGTCCGAGCCACACAAGTCACCCCATCTTGGATTCCCCTAGGTCTCTAGTTTTCAGAAATGCACAGGTTTGGTAGGTTTCCCTAGGTGCCGGCTGAGCTAGAGGCCCAAATCTACAGGTAGGCACTTTGCAAAAAACACCTCTGTTTTCTTTCAAAAATTTGGATGTGTCCACGTTGCGCTTTCGGGCATTTCGTGTTGCGGGCGCTAGGTCTACCCACACAAGTGAGGTATCATTTTTATTGGGAGACTTGAGGGAACGCTGGGTGGAAGGAAATTTGTGGATCCTCTCAGATTCCAGAACTTTCTGCACGGAAATGTGAGGAACATGTGTTTTTTTAGCCAAATTTTGAGGTTTGAAAAGGATTCTGGGTAACAGAACCTGGTCCGAGCCACACAAGTCACCCCATCTTGGATTCCCCTAGGTCTCCAGCTTTCAGAAATGCACAGGTTTGGTAGGTTTCCCTAGGTGCCGGCTGAGCTAGAGGCCAAAATCTACAGGTAGGCACTTTGCAAAAAACACCTCTGTTTTCTTTAAAAAATTTGGATGTGTCCACGTTGCGCTTTGGGGTGTTTCCTGTTGCGGGCGCTAGGCCTACCCACACAAGTGAGGTATCATTTTTATCGGGAGACTTGAGGGAACGCTGGGTGGAAGGAAATTTGTGGCTCCTCTCAGAATCCAGAACTTTCTGCCTCAGAAATGTGAGGAACATGTGTTTTTTTAGCCAAATTTTGAGGTTTGCAAAGGATCCTGGGTAACAGAACCTGGTCCGAGCCACACAAGTCACCCCATCTTGGATTCCCCTAGGTCTCTAGTTTCCAGAAATGCACAGGTTTGGTAGGTTTCCCTAGGTGCCGGATGAGCTAGAGGCCAAAATCTACAGATAGGCACTTTGCAAAAAACACCTCTGTTTTCTTTAAAAAATTTGGATGTGTCCACGTTGCGCTTTGGGGCGTTTCCTGTCACGGGCGCTAGGCCTACCCACACAAGTGAGGTATCATTTGTATCGGGAGACTTGGGGGAACGCTGGGTGGAAGGAAATTTGTGGCTCCCCTCAGAATCCAGAACTTTCTGACACAGAAATGTGAGGAACATGTGTTTTTTTAGCCAAATTTTGAGGTGTGCAAAGGATTCTGGGTAACAGAACTTGGTCCGAGCCACACAAGTCACCCCATCTTGGATTCCCCTAGGTCTCCAGCTTTCAGAAATGCACAGGTTTGGTAAGTTTCCCTAGGTGCCGGCTGAGCTAGAGGCCAAAATCTACAGGTAGGCACTTTGCAAAAAACACCTCTGTTTTCTTTCAAAAATTTGGATGTGTCCACGTTGCGCTTTGGGGCGTTTCCTGTTGCGGGCGCTAGGCCTACCCACACAAGTGAGGTATCATTTTTATCGGGAGACTTGGGGGAACACTGGGTGGAAGGAAATTTATAGATCCTCTCAGATTCCAGACCTTTCTGCACAGAAATGTGAGGAACATGTGTTTTTTTAGCCACATTTTGAGGTTTGAAAAGGATTCTGGGTAACAGAACTTGGTCCGAGCCACACAAGTCACCCCATCTTGGATTCCCCAAGGTCTCCAGCTTTCAGAAATGCACAGGTTTGATAGGTTTCCCTAGGTGCCAGCTGAGCTAGAGGCCAAAATCTACAGGTAGGCACTTTGCAAAAAACACCTCTGTTTTCTTTCAAAAATTTGGATGTGTCCACGTTGCGCTTTGGGGCGTTTCCTGTTGCGGGCGCTAGGCCTACCCACACAAGTGAGGTATCATTTTTATCGGGAGACTTGGGGGATCGCTGGGTGGAAGGAAATTTGTGGCTCCTCTCAGAATCCAGAACTTTCTGCCTCAGAAATGTGAGGAACATGTGTTTTTTTAGCCAAATTTTGAGGTTTGCAAAGGATCCTGGGTAACAGAACCTGGTCCGAGCCACACAAGTCACCCCATCTTGGATTCCCCTAGGTCTCTAGTTTCCAGAAATGCACAGGTTTGGTAGGTTTCCCTAGGTGCCGGCTGAGCTAGAGGCCAAAATCTACAGGTAGGCACTTTGCAAAAAACACCTCTGTTTTCTTTCAAAAATGTGGATGTGTCCACGTTGCGCTTTGGGGCGTTTCCTGTCGCGGGCGCTAGGCCTACCCACATGAGTGAGGTATCATTTTTATCGGGAGACTTGGGGGAACGCTGGGTGGAAGGAAATTTGTGGCTCCTCTCAGAATCCAGAACTTTCTGCCACAGAAATGTGAGGAACATGTGTTTTTTTAGCCAAATTTTGAGGTTTGCAAAGGATCCTGGGTAACAGAACCTGGTCCGAGCCACACAAGTCACCCCATCTTGGATTCCCCTAGGTCTCTAGTTTCCAGAAATGCACAGGTTTGGTAGGTTTCCCTAGGTGCCGGCTGAGCTAGAGGCCAAAATCTACAGGTAGGCACTTTGCAAAAAACACCTCTGTTTTCTTTCAAAAATGTGGATGTGTCCACGTTGCGCTTTGGGGCGTTTCCTGTTGCGGGCACTAGGCCTACCCACACAAGTGAGGTATCATTTTTATCCGGAGACTTGGGGGAACGCTGGGTGGAAGGAAATTTGTGGCTCCTCTCAGAATGCAGAACTTTCTGCCTCAGAAATGTGAGGAACATATGTTTTTTTAGCCAAATTTTGAGGTTTGCAAAGGATCCTGGGTAACAGAACCTGGTCCGAGCCACACAAGTCACCCCATCTTGGATTCCCCTAGGTCTCTAGTTTCCAGAAATGCACAGGTTTGGTAGGTTTCCCTAGGTGCCGGCTGAGCTAGAGGCCAAAATCTACAGGTAGGCACTTTGCAAAAAACACCTCTGTTTTCTTTCAAAAATGTGGATGTGTCCACGTTGCGCTTTGGGGCGTTTCCTGTCGCGGGTGCTAGGCCTACCCACATGATTGAGGTATCATTTTTATCGGGAGACTTGGGGGAACGCTGGATGGAAGGAAATTTGTGGCTCCTCTCAGAATCCAGAACTTTCTGCCACAGAAATGTGAGGAACATGTGTTTTTTTAGCCAAATTTTGAGGTTTGCAAAGGATCCTGGGTAACAGAACCTGGTCCGAGCCACACAAGTCACCCCATCTTGGATTCCCCTAGGTCTCTAGTTTCCAGAAATGCACAGGTTTGGTAGGTTTCCCTAGGTGCCGGCTGAGCTAGAGGCCAAAATCTACAGGTAGGCACTTTGCAAAAAACACCTCTGTTTTCTTTCAAAAATGTGGATGTGTCCACGTTGCGCTTTGGGGCGTTTCCTGTTGCGGGCGCTAGGCCTACCCACACAAGTGAGGTATCATTTTTATCGGGAGACTTGGGGGAACGCTGGGAGGAAGGAACTTTGTGGCTCCTCTCAGATTCCAGAACTTTCTGCACAGAAATGTGAGGAACATGTGTTTTTTTAGCCAAATTTCGATGTTTGAAAAGGATTCTGGGTAACAGAACCTGGTCCGAGCCATACAAGTCACCCCATCTTGGATTCCCCTAGGTCTCTAGTTTCCAGAAATGCACAGGTTTGGTAGGTTTCCCTAGGTGCCGGATGAGCTAGAGGCCAAAATCTACAGGTAGGCACTTTGCAAAAAACACCTCTGTTTTCTTTCAAAAATTTGGATGTGTCCACGTTGCGCTTTGAGGCGTTTCCTGTCGCGGGCGCTAGGCCTATCCACACAAGTGAGGTATCATTTTTATCGGGAGACTTGGGGGAACTTTGGGTGGAAGGAAATTTGTGGCTCCTCTCAGAATCCAGAACTTTCTGCCACAGAAATGTGAGGAACATGTGTTTTTTTAGCAAAATTTTGAGGTTTGAAAAGGATTCTGGGTAACAGAACCTGGTCCGAGCCACACAAGTCACCCCATCTTGGATTCCCCTAGGTCTCCAGCTTTCAGAAATGCACAGGTTTGGTAGGTTTCCCTAGGTGCCGGCTGAGCTAGAGGCCAAAATCTACAGGTAGGCACTTTGCAAAAAACACCTCTGTTTTCTTTCAAAAATTTGGATGTGTCCACGTTGCGCTTTGGGGCGTTTCCTGTTGCGGGCGTTAGGCCTACCCACACAAGTGAGGTATCATTTTTATCGGGAGACTTGGGGGAACGCTGGGTGGAAGGAAATTTGTGGCTCCTCTCAGAATCCAGAACTTTCTGCCTCAGAAATGTGAGGAACATGTGTTTTTTTAGCCAAATTTTGAGGTTTGCAAAGGATTCTGGGTAACAGAACCTGGTCCGAGCCACACAAGTCACCCCATCTTGGATTCCTATAGGTCTCTAGTTTCCAGAAATGCACAGGTTTGGTAGGTTTCCCTAGGTGCCGGCTGAGCTAGAGGCCAAAATCTACAGGTAGGCACTTTGCAAAAAACACCTCTGTTTTCTTTCAAAAATGTGGATGTGTCCACGTTGCGCTTTGGGGCGTTTCCTGTTGCGGGCGCTAGGCCTACCCACACAAGTGAGGTATCATTTTTATCTGGAGACTTGGGGGAACGCTGGGTGGAAGGAAATTTGTGGCTCCTCTCAGAATCCAGAACTTTCTGCCTCAGAAATGTGAGGAACATGTGTTTTTTTAGCCAAATTTTGAGGTTTGCAAAGGATTCTGGGTAACAGAACCTGGTCCGAGCCACACAAGTCACCCCATCTTGGATTCCTATAGGTCTCTAGTTTCCAGAAATGCACAGGTTTGGTAGGTTTCCCTAGGTGCCGGCTGAGCTAGAGGCCAAAATCTACAGGTAGGCACTTTGCAAAAAACACCTCTGTTTTCTTTCAAAAATTTGGATGTGTCCACGTTGCGTTTTGGGGCGTTTCCTGTCGCGGGCGCTAGGCCTATCCACACAAGTGAGGTATCATTTTTATCGGGAGACTTGGGGGAACTTTGGGTGGAAGGAAATTTGTGGCTCCTCTCAGAATCCAGAACTTTCTGCCACAGAAATGTGAGGAACATATGTTTTTTTAGCCAAATTTTGAGGTTTGCAAAGGATTGTGGGTAACAGAACCTGGTCCGAGCCACACAAGTCACCCCATCTTGGATTCCCCTAGGTCTCTAGTTTTCAGAAATGCACAGGTTTGGTAGGTTTCCCTAGGTGCCGGCTGAGCTAGAGGCCCAAATCTACAGGTAGGCACTTTGCAAAAAACACCTCTGTTTTCTTTCAAAAATTTGGATGTGTCCACGTTGGGCTTTGGGGCGTTTCCTGTTGCGGGCGCTAGGCCTACCCACACAAGTGAGGTATCATTTTTATCGAGAGACTTGGGGGAACGCTGGGAGGAAGGAACTTTGTGGCTCATCTCAGATTCCAGAACTTTCTGCACAGAAATGTGAGGAACATGTGTTTTTTTAGCCAAATTTTGAGGTTTGAAAAGGATTCTGGGTAACAGAACCTGGTCCGAGCCACACAAGTCAAGCCATCTTGGATTCCCCTAGGTCTCTAGCTTTCAGAAATGCACAGGTTTGGTAGGTTTCCCTAGGTGCCGGCTGAGCTAGAGGCCAAAATCTATAGGTAGGCACTTTGCAAAAAACACCTCTGTTTTCTTTCAAAAATTTGGATGTGTCCACGTTGCGCTTTGGGGCGTTTCCTGTTGCGGGCGCTAGGCCTACCCACACAAGTGAGGTATCATTTTTATCGGGAGACTTGGGGGAACGCTGGGTGGAAGGAAATTTGTGGATCCTCTCAGATTCCAGAACTTTCTGCCTCAGAAATGTGAGGAACATGTGTTTTTTTAGCCAAATTTTGAGGTTTGCAAAGGATTCTGGGTAACAGAACCTGGTCCGAGCCACACAAGTCACCCCATCTTGGATTCCCCTAGGTCTCTAGTTTTCAGAAATGCACAGGTTTGGTAGGATTCCCTAGGTGCCGGCTGAGCTAGAGGCCAAAATCTACAGATAGGCACTTTGCAAAAAACACCTTTGTTTTCTTTCAAAAATTTGGATGTGTCCACGTTGCGCTTTGGGGCGTGTCCTGTCGCGGGCGCTAGGCCTACCCACACGAGTGAGGTATCATTTTTATCGGGAGACTTGGGGGAACGCTGGGAGGAAGGAAATTTGAGCTCCTCTCAGAATCCAGAACTTTCTGCACGGAAATGTGAGGAACATGTGTTTTTTTAGCCAAATTTTGAGGTTTGAAAAGGATTCTGGGTAACAGAACCTGGTCCGAGCCACACAAGTCACCCCATCTTGGATTCCCCTAGGTCTCTAGTTTCCAGAAATGCACAGCTTTGGTAGGTTTCCCTAGGTGCCGGATGAGCTAGAGGCCAAAATCTACAGATAGGCACTTTGCAAAAAACACCTCTGTTTTCTTTAAAAAATTTGGATGTGTCCACGTTGCGCTTTGGGGCGTTTCCTGTCACGGGCGCTAGGCCTACCCACACAAGTGAGGTATCATTTGTATCGGGAGACTTGGGGGAACGCTGGGTGGAAGGAAATTTGTGGCTCCCCTCAGAATCCAGAACTTTCTGCCACAGAAATGTGAGGAACATGTGTTTTTTTAGCCAAATTTTGAGGTGTGCAAAGGATTCTGGGTAACAGAACTTGGTCCGAGCCACACAAGTCACCCCATCTTGGATTCCCCTAGGTCTCCAGCTTTCAGAAATGCACAGGTTTGGTAAGTTTCCCTAGGTGCCGGCTGAGCTAGAGGCCAAAATCTACAGGTAGGCACTTTGCAAAAAACACCTCTGTTTTCTTTCAAAAATTTGGATGTGTCCACGTTGCGCTTTGGGGCGTTTCCTGTTGTGGGCGCTAGGCCTACCCACACAAGTGAGGTATCATTTTTATCGGGAGACTTGGGGGAACACTGGGTGGAAGGAAATTTGTAGATCCTCTCAGATTCCAGACCTTTCTGCACAGAAATGTGAGGAACATGTGTTTTTTTAGCCACATTTTGAGGTTTGAAAAGGATTCTGGGTAACAGAACTTGGTCCGAGCCACACAAGTCACCCCATCTTGGATTCCCCGAGGTCTCCAGCTTTCAGAAATGCACAGGTTTGGTAGGTTTCCCTAGGTGCCAGCTGAGCTAGAGGCCAAAATCTACAGGTAGGCACTTTGCAAAAAACACCTCTGTTTTCTTTCAAAAATTTGGATGTGTCCACGTTGCGCTTTGGGGCGTTTCCTGTTGCGGGCGCTAGGCCTACCCACACAAGTGAGGTATCATTTTTATCGGGAGACTTGGGGGAACGCTGGGTGGAAGGAAATTTGTGGCTCCTCTCAGAATCCAGAACTTTCTGCCTCAGAAATGTGAGGAACATGTGTTTTTTTAGCCAAATTTTGAGGTTTGCAAAGGATCCTGGGTAACAGAACCTGGTCCGAGCCACACAAGTCACCCCATCTTGGATTCCCCTAGGTCTCTAGTTTCCAGAAATGCACAGGTTTGGTAGGTTTCCCTAGGTGCCGGCTGAGCTAGAGGCCAAAATCTACAGGTAGGCACTTTGCAAAAAACACCTCTGTTTTCTTTCAAAAATGTGGATGTGTCCACGTTGCGCTTTGGGGCGTTTCCTGTTGCGGGCGCTAGGCCTACCCACACAAGTGAGGTATCATTTTTATCGGGAGACTTGGGGGAACGCTGGGTGGAAGGAAATTTGTGGCTGCTCTCAGAATCGAGAACTTTCTGCCTCAGAAATGTGAGGAACATGTGTTTTTTTAGCCAAATTTTGAGGTTTGCAAAGGATCCTGGGTAACAGAACCTGGTCCGAGCCACACAAGTCACCCCATCTTGGATTCCCCTAGGTCTCTAGTTTCCAGAAATGCACAGGTTTGGTAGGTTTCCCTAGGTGCCGGCTGAGCTAGAGGCCAAAATCTACAGGTAGGCACTTTGCAAAAAACACCTCTGTTTTCTTTCAAAAATGTGGATGTGTCCACGTTGCGCTTTGGGGCGTTTCCTGTCGCGGGCGCTAGGCCTACCCACATGAGTGAGGTATCATTTTTATCGGGAGACTTGGGGGAACGCTGGGTGGAAGGAAATTTGTGGCTCCTCTCAGAATCCAGAACTTTCTGCCACAGAAATGTGAGGAACATGTGTTTTTTTAGCCAAATTTTGAGGTTTGCAAAGGATCCTGGGTAACAGAACCTGGTCCGAGCCACACAAGTCACCCCATCTTGGATTCCCCTAGGTCTCTAGTTTCCAGAAATGCACAGGTTTGGTAGGTTTCCCTAGGTGCCGGCTGAGCTAGAGGCCAAAATCTACAGGTAGGCACTTTGCAAAAAACACCTCTGTTTTCTTTCAAAAATGTGGATGTGTCCACGTTGCGCTTTGGGGCGTTTCCTGTTGCGGGCGCTAGGCCTACCCACACAAGTGAGGTATCATTTTTATCCGGAGACTTGGGGGAACGCTGGGTGGAAGGAAATTTGTGGCTCCTCTCAGAATGCAGAACTTTCTGCCTCAGAAATGTGAGGAACATGTGTTTTTTTAGCCAAATTTTGAGGTTTGCAAAGGATCCTGGGTAACAGAACCTGGTCCGAGCCACACAAGTCACCCCATCTTGGATTCCCCTAGGTCTCTAGTTTCCAGAAATGCACAGGTTTGGTAGGTTTCCCTAGGTGCCGGCTGAGCTAGAGGCCAAAATCTACAGGTAGGCACTTTGCAAAAAACACCTCTGTTTTCTTTCAAAAATGTGGATGTGTCCACGTTGCGCTTTGGGGCGTTTCCTGTCGCGGGTGCTAGGCCTACCCACATGAGTGAGGTATCATTTTTATCGGGAGACTTGGGGGAACGCTGGATGGAAGGAAATTTGTGGCTCCTCTCAGAATCCAGAACTTTCTGCCACAGAAATGTGAGGAACATGTGTTTTTTTAGCCAAATTTTGAGGTTTGCAAAGGATCCTGGGTAACAGAACCTGGTCCGAGCCACACAAGTCACCCCATCTTGGATTCCCCTAGGTCTCTAGTTTCCAGAAATGCACAGGTTTGGTAGGTTTCCCTAGGTGCCGGCTGAGCTAGAGGCCAAAATCTACAGGTAGGCACTTTGCAAAAAACACCTCTGTTTTCTTTCAAAAATGTGGATGTGTCCACGTTGCGCTTTGGGGCGTTTCCTGTTGCGGGTGCTAGGCCTACCCACATGAGTGAGGTATCATTTTTATCGGGAGACTTGGGGGAACGCTGGATGGAAGGAAATTTGTGGCTCCTCTCAGAATCCAGAACTTTCTGCCACAGAAATGTGAGGAACATGTGTTTTTTTAGCCACATTTTGAGGTTTGAAAAGGATTCTGGGTAACAGAACTTGGTCCGAGCCACACAAGTCACCCCATCTTGGATTCCCCGAGGTCTCCAGCTTTCAGAAATGCACAGGTTTGGTAGGTTTCCCTAGGTGCCAGCTGAGCTAGAGGCCAAAATCTACAGGTAGGCACTTTGCAAAAAACACCTCTGTTTTCTTTCAAAAATTTGGATGTGTCCACGTTGCGCTTTGGGGCGTTTCCTGTTGCGGGCGCTAGGCCTACCCACACAAGTGAGGTATCATTTTTATCGGGAGACTTGGGGGAACGCTGGGTGGAAGGAAATTTGTGTCTCCTCTCAGAATCCAGAACTTTCTGCCTCAGAAATGTGAGGAACATGTGTTTTTTTAGCCAAATTTTGAGGTTTGCAAAGGATCCTGGGTAACAGAACCTGGTCCGAGCCACACAAGTCACCCCATCTTGGATTCCCCTAGGTCTCTAGTTTCCAGAAATGCACAGGTTTGGTAGGTTTCCCTAGGTGCCGGCTGAGCTAGAGGCCAAAATCTACAGGTAGGCACTTTGCAAAAAACACCTCTGTTTTCTTTAAAAAATGTGGATGTGTCCACGTTGCGCTTTGGGGCGTTTCCTGTTGCGGGCGCTAGGCCTACCCACACAAGTGAGGTATCATTTTTATCGGGAGACTTGGGGGAACGCTGGGTGGAAGGAAATTTGTGGCTGCTCTCAGAATCGAGAACTTTCTGCCTCAGAAATGTGAGGAACATGTGTTTTTTTAGCCAAATTTTGAGGTTTGCAAAGGATCCTGGGTAACAGAACCTGGTCCGAGCCACACAAGTCACCCCATCTTGGATTCCCCTAGGTCTCTAGTTTCCAGAAATGCACAGGTTTGGTAGGTTTCCCTAGGTGCCGGCTGAGCTAGAGGCCAAAATCTACAGGTAGGCACTTTGCAAAAAACACCTCTGTTTTCTTTCAAAAATGTGGATGTGTCCACGTTGCGCTTTGGGGCGTTTCCTGTCGCGGGCGCTAGGCCTACCCACATGAGTGAGGTATCATTTTTATCGGGAGACTTGGGGGAACGCTGGGTGGAAGGAAATTTGTGGCTCCTCTCAGAATCCAGAACTTTCTACCACAGAAATGTGAGGAACATGTGTTTTTTTAGCCAAATTTTGAGGTTTGCAAAGGATTTTGGGTAACAGAACCTGGTCCGAGCCACACAAGTCACCCCATCTTGGATTCCCCTAGGTCTCTAGTTTCCAGAAATGCACAGGTTTGGTAGGTTTCCCTAGGTGCCGGCTGAGCTAGAGGCCAAAATCTACAGGTAGGCACTTTGCAAAAAACACCTCTGTTTTCTTTCAAAAATGTGGATGTGTCCACGTTGCGCTTTGGGGCGTTTCCTGTTGCGGGCGCTAGGCCTACCCACACAAGTGAGGTATCATTTTTATCCGGAGACTTGGGGGAACGCTGGGTGGAAGGAAATTTGTGGCTCCTCTCAGAATGCAGAACTTTCTGCCTCAGAAATGTGAGGAACATGTGTTTTTTTAGCCAAATTTTAAGGTTTGCAAAGGATCCTGGGTAACAGAACCTGGTCCGAGCCACACAAGTCACCCCATCTTGGATTCCCCTAGGTCTCTAGTTTCCAGAAATGCACAGGTTTGGTAGGTTTCCCTAGGTGCCGGCTGAGCTAGAGGCCAAAATCTACAGGTAGGCACTTTGCAAAAAACACCTCTGTTTTCTTTCAAAAATGTGGATGTGTCCACGTTGCGCTTTGGGGCGTTTCCTGTCGCGGGTGCTAGGCCTACCCACATGAGTGAGGTATCATTTTTATCGGGAGACTTGGGGGAACGCTGGATGGAAGGAAATTTGTGGCTCCTCTCAGAATCCAGAACTTTCTGCCACAGAAATGTGAGGAACATGTGTTTTTTTAGCCAAATTTTGAGGTTTGCAAAGGATCCTGGGTAACAGAACCTGGTCCGAGCCACACAAGTCACCCCATCTTGGATTCCCCTAGGTCTCTAGTTTCCAGAAATGCACAGGTTTGGTAGGTTTCCCTAGGTGCCGGCTGAGCTAGAGGCCAAAATCTACAGGTAGGCACTTTGCAAAAAACACCTCTGTTTTCTTTCAAAAATGTGGATGTGTCCACGTTGCGCTTTGGGGCGTTTCCTGTTGCGGGCGCTAGGCCTACCCACACAAGTGAGGTATCATTTTTATCGGGAGACTTGGGGGAACGCTGGGAGGAAGGAACTTTGTGGATCCTCTCAGATTCCAGAACTTTCTGCACAGAAATGTGAGGAACATGTGTTTTTTTAGCCAAATTTCGATGTTTGAAAAGGATTCTGGGTAACAGAACCTGGTCTGAGCCATACAAGTCACCCCATCTTGGATTCCCCTAGGTCTCTAGTTTCCAGAAATGCACAGGTTTGGTAGGTTTCCCTAGGTGCCGGATGAGCTAGAGGCCAAAATCTACAGGTAGGCACTTTGCAAAAAACACCTCTGTTTTCTTTCAAAAATTTGGATGTGTCCACGTTGCGCTTTGAGGCGTTTCCTGTCGCGGGCGCTAGGCCTATCCACACAAGTGAGGTATCATTTTTATCGGGAGACTTGGGGGAACTTTGGGTGGAAGGAAATTTTTGGCTCCTCTCAGAATCCAGAACTTTCTGCCACAGAAATGTGAGGAACATGTGTTTTTTTAGCAAAATTTTGAGGTTTGAAAAGGATTCTGGGTAACAGAACCTGGTCCGAGCCACACAAGTCACCCCATCTTGGATTCCCCTAGGTCTCCAGCTTTCAGAAATGCACAGGTTTGGTAGGTTTCCCTAGGTGCCGGCTGAGCTAGAGGCCAAAATCTACAGGTAGGCACTTTGCAAAAAACACCTCTGTTTTCTTTCAAAAATTTGGATGTGTCCACGTTGCGCTTTGGGGCGTTTCCTGTTGCGGGCGTTAGGCCTACCCACACAAGTGAGGTATCATTTTTATCGGGAGACTTGGGGGAACGCTGGGTGGAAGGAAATTTGTGGCTCCTCTCAGAATCCAGAACTTTCTGCCTCAGAAATTTGAGGAACATGTGTTTTTTTAGCCAAATTTTGAGGTTTGCAAAGGATTCTGGGTAACAGAACCTGGTCTGAGCCACACAAGTCACCCCATCTTGGATTCCCCTAGGTCTCTAGTTTCCAGAAATGCACAGGTTTGGTAGGTTTCCCTAGGTGCCGGCTGAGCTAGAGGCAAAAATCTACAGGTAGGCACTTTGCAAAAAACACCTCTGTTTTCTTTCAAAAATGTGGATGTGTCCACGTTGCGCTTTGGGGCGTTTCCTGTTGCGGGCGCTAGGCCTACCCACACAAGTGAGGTATCATTTTTATCGGGAGACTTGGGGGAACGCTGGGTGGAAGGAAATTTGTGGCTCCTCTCAGAATCCAGAACTTTCTGCCTCAGAAATGTGAGGAACATGTGTTTTTTTAGCCAAATTTTGAGGTTTGCAAAGGATTCTGGGGAACAGAACCTGGTCCGAGCCACACAAGTCACCCCATCTTGGATTCCTATAGGTCTCTAGTTTCCAGAAATGCACAGGTTTGGTAGGTTTCCCTAGGTGCCGGCTGAGCTAGAGGCCAAAATCTACAGGTAGGCACTTTGCAAAAAACACCTCTGTTTTCTTTCAAAAATGTGGATGTGTCCACGTTGCGCTTTGGGGCGTTTCCTGTCGCGGGCGCTAGGCCTATCCACACAAGTGAGGTATCATTTTTATCGGGAGACTTGGGGGAACTTTGGGTGGAAGGAAATTTGTGGCTCCTCTCAGAATCCAGAACTTTCTGCCACAGAAATGTGAGGAACATGTGTTTTTTTAGCCAAATTTTGAGGTTTGCAAAGGATTCTGGGTAACATAACCTGGTCCGAGCCACACAAGTCACCCCATCTTGGATTCCCCTAGGTCTCTAGTTTTCAGAAATGCACAGGTTTGGTAGGTTTCCCTAGGTGCCGGCTGAGCTAGAGGCCCAAATCTACAGGTAGGCACTTTGCAAAAAACACCTCTGTTTTCTTTCAAAAATTTGGATGTGTCCACGTTGGGCTTTGGGGTGTTTCCTGTTGCGGGCGCTAGGCCTACCCACACAAGTGAGGTATCATTTTTATCGAGAGACTTGGGGGAACGCTGGGAGGAAGGAACTTTGTGGCTCATCTCAGATTCCAGAACTTTCTGCACAGAAATGTGAGGAACATGTGTTTTTTTAGCCAAATTTCGAGGTTTGAAAAGGATTCTGGGTAACAGAACCTGGTCCGAGCCACACAAGTCAAGCCATCTTGGATTCCCCCAGGTCTCTAGCTTTCAGAAATGCACAGGTTTGGTAGGTTTCCCTAGGTGCCGGCTGAGCTAGAGGCCAAAATCTATAGGTAGGCACTTTGCAAAAAACACCTCTGTTTTCTTTCAAAAATTTGGATGTGTCCACGTTGCGCTTTGGGGCGTTTCCTGTTGCGGGCGCTAGGCCTACCCACACAAGTGAGGTATCATTTTTATCGAGAGACTTGGGGGAACGCTGGGTGGAAGGAAATTTGTGGCTCCTCTCAGAATCCAGAACTTTCTGCCTCAGAAATGTGAGGAACATGTGTTTTTTTAGCCAAATTTTGAGGTTTGCAAAGGATTCTGGGTAACAGAACCTGGTCCGAGCCACACAAGTCACCCCATCTTGGATTCCCCTAGGTCTCTAGTTTTCAGAAATGCACAGGTTTGGTAGGATTCCCTAGGTGCCGGCTGAGCTAGAGGCCAAAATCTACAGATAGGCACTTTGCAAAAAACACCTTTGTTTTCTTTCAAAAATTTGGATGTGTCCACGTTGCGCTTTGGGGCGTTTCCTGTCGCGGGCGCTAGGCCTACCCACACGAGTGAGGTATCATTTTTATCGGGAGACTTGGGGGAACGCTGGGAGGAAGGAAATTTGTGGCTCCTCTCAGAATCCAGAACTTTCTGCATGGAAATGTGAGGAACATGTGTTTTTTTAGCCAAATTTTGAGGTTTGAAAAGGATTCTGGGTAACAGAACCTGGTCCGAGCCACACAAGTCACCCCATCTTGGATTCCCCTAGGTCTCCAGCTTTCAGAAATGCACAGGTTTGGTAGGTTTCCCTAGGTGCCGGCTGAGCTAGAGGCCAAAATCTACAGGTAGGCACTTTGCAAAAAACACCTCTGTTTTCTTTAAAAAATTTGGATGTGTCCACGTTGCGCTTTGGGGCGTTTCCTGTTGCGGGCGCTAGGCCTACCCACACAAGTGAGGTATCATTTTTATTGGGAGACTTGAGGGAACGCTGGATGGAAGGAAATTTGTGGCGCCTCTCAGAATCCAGAACTTTCTGCCTCAGAAATGTGAGGAACATGTGTTTTTTTAGCCAAATTTTGAGGTTTGCAAAGGATTCTGGGTAACAGAACTTGGTCCGAGCCACACAAGTCACCCCATCTTGGATTCCCCTAGGTCTCCAGCTTTCAGAAATGCACAGGTTTGGTAAGTTTCCCTAGGTGCCGGCTGAGCTAGAGGCCAAAATCTACAGGTAGGCACTTTGCAAAAAACACCTCTGTTCTCTTTCAAAAATTTGGATGTGTCCACATTGCGCTTTGGGGCGTTTCCTGTTGCGGGCGCTAGGCCTACCCACACAAGTGAGGTATCATTTTTATCGGGAGACTTGGGGGAACACTGGGTGGAAGGAAATTTGTAGATCCTCTCAGATTCCAGACCTTTCTGCACAGAAATGTGAGGAACATGTGTTTTTTTAGCCACATTTTGAGGTTTGAAAAGGATTCTGGGTAACAGAACTTGGTCCGAGCCACACAAGTCACCCCATCTTGGATTCCCCTAGGTCTCCAGCTTTCAGAAATGCACAGGTTTGGTAGGTTTCCCTAGGTGCCAGCTGAGCTAGAGGCCAAAATCTACAGGTAGGCACTTTGCAAAAAACACCTCTGTTTTCTTACAAAAATTTGGATGTGTCCACGTTGCGCTTTGGGGCGTTTCCTGTTGCGGGCGCTAGGCCTACCCACACAAGTGAGGTATCATTTTTATCGGGAGACTCCGGGGAACGCTGGGTGGAAGGAAATTTGTGGCTCCTCTCAGAATCCAGAACTTTCTGCCTCAGAAATGTGAGGAACATTTGTTTTTTTAGCCAAATTTTGAGGTTTGCAAAGGATCCTGGGTAACAGAACCTGGTCCGAGCCACACAAGTCACCCCATCTTGGATTCCCCTAGGTCTCTAGTTTCCAGAAATGCACAGGTTTGGTAGGTTTCCCTAGGTGCCGGATGAGCTAGAGGCCAAAATCTACAGGTAGGCACTTTGCAAAAAACACCTCTGTTTTCTTTCAAAAATGTGGATGTGTCCACGTTGCGCTTTGGGGCGTTTCCTGTTGTGGGCGCTAGGCCTACCCACACAAGTGAGGTATCATTTTTATCGGGAGACTTGGGGGAACGCTGGGAGGAAGGAACTTTGTGGCTCATCTCAGATTCCAGAACTTTCTGCACAGAAATGTGAGGAACATGTGTTTTTTTAGCCAAATTTCGAGGTTTGAAAAGGATTCTGGGTAACAGAACCTGGTCCGAGCCACACAAGTCAAGCCATCTTGGATTCCCCTAGGTCTCTAGCTTTCAGAAATGCACAGGTTTGGTAGGTTTCCCTAGGTGCCGGCTGAGCTAGAGGCCAAAATCTATAGGTAGGCCCTTTGCAAAAAACACCTCTGTTTTCTTTCAAAAATTTGGATGTGTCCACGTTGCGCTTTGGGGCGTTTCCTGTTGCGGGCGCTAGGCCTACCCACACAAGTGAGGTATCATTTTTATCGGGAGACTTGGGGGAACGCTGGGTGGAAGGAAATTTGTGGCTCCTCTCAGAATCCAGAACTTTCTGCCTCAGAAATGTGAGGAACATGTGTTTTTTTAGCCAAATTTTGAGGTTTGCAAAGGATTCTGGGTAACAGAACCTGGTCCGAGCCACACAAGTCACCCCATCTTGGATTCCCCTAGGTCTCTAGTTTTCAGAAATGCACAGGTTTGGTAGGATTCCCTAGGTGCCGGCTGAGCTAGAGGCCAAAATCTACAGATAGGCACTTTGCAAAAAACTCCTTTGTTTTCTTTCAAAAATTTGGATGTGTCCACGTTGCGCTTTGGGGCGTTTCCTGTCACGGGCGCTAGGCCTACCCACACAAGTGAGGTATCATTTGTATCGGGAGACTTGGGGGAACGCTGGGTGGAAGGAAATTTGTGGCTCCTCTCAGAATCCAGAACTTTCTGCCACAGAAATGGGAGGAACATGTGTTTTTTTAGCCAAATTTTGAGGTTTGCAAAGGATTCTGGGTAACAGAACTTGGTCCGAGCCACACAAGTCACCCCATCTTGGATTCCTCTAGGTCTCCAGCTTTCAGAAATGCACAGGTTTGGTAAGTTTCCCTAGGTGCCGGCTGAGCTAGAGGCCAAAATCTACAGGTAGGCACTTTGCAAAAAACACCTCTGTTCTCTTTCAAAAATTTGGATGTGTCCACGTTGCGCTTTGGGGCGTTTCCTGTTGCGGGCGCTAGGCCTACCCACACAAGTGAGGTATCATTTTTATCGGGAGACTTGGGGGAACACTGGGTGGAAGGAAATTTGTAGATCCTCTCAGATTCCAGACCTTTCGGCACAGAAATGTGAGGAACATGTGTTTTTTTAGCCACATTTTGAGGTTTGAAAAGGATTCTGGGTAACAGAACTTGGTCCGAGCCACACAAGTCACCCCATCTTGGATTCCCCTAGGTCTCCAGCTTTCAGAAATGCACAGGTTTGGTAGGTTTCCCTAGGTGCCAGCTGAGCTAGAGGCCAAAATCTACAGGTAGGCACTTTGCAAAAAACACCTCTGTTTTCTTACAAAAATTTGGATGTGTCCACGTTGCGCTTTGGGGCGTTTCCTGTTGCGGGCGCTAGGCCTACCCACACAAGTGAGGTATCATTTTTATCGGGACACTCCGGGGAACGCTGGGTGGAAGGAAATTTGTGGCTCCTCTCAGAATCCAGAACTTTCTGCCTCAGAAATGTGAGGAACATTTGTTTTTTCAGCCAAATTTTGAGGTTTGCAAAGGATCCTGGGTAACAGAACCTGGTCCGAGCCACACAAGTCACCCAATCTTGGATTCCCCTAGGTCTCTAGTTTCCAGAAATGCACAGGTTTGGTAGGTTTCCCTAAGTGCCGGCTGAGCTAGAGGCCAAAATCTACAGGTAGGCACTTTGCAAAAAACACCTCTGTTTTCTTTCAAAAATGTGGATGTGTCCACGTTGCGCTTTGGGGCGTTTCCTGTTGTGGGCGCTAGGCCTACCCACACAAGTGAGGTATCATTTTTATCGGGAGACTTGGGGGAACGCTGGGTGGAAGGAAATTTGTGGCTGCTCTCAGAATCGAGAACTTTCTGCCTCAGAAATGTGAGGAACATGTGTTTTTTTAGCCAAATTTTGAGGTTTGCAAAGGATCCTGGGTAACAGAACCTGGTCCGAGCCACACAAGTCACCCCATCTTGGATTCCCCTAGGTCTCTAGTTTCCAGAAATGCACAGGTTTGGTAGGTTTCCCTAGGTGCCGGCTGAGCTAGAGGCCAAAATCTACAGGTAGGCACTTTGCAAAAAACACCTCTGTTTTCTTTAAAAAATGTGGATGTGTCCACGTTGCGCTTTGGGGCGTTTCCTGTCGCGGGCGCTAGGCCTACCCACATGAGTGAGGTACCATTTTTATCGGGAGACTTGGGGGAACGCTGGGTGGAAGGAAATTTGTGGCTCCTCTCAGAATCCAGAACTTTCTGCCACAGAAATGTGAGGAACATGTGTTTTTTTAGCCAAATTTTGAAGTTTGCAAAGGATCCTGGGTAACAGAACCTGGTCCGAGCCACACAAGTCACCCCATCTTGGATTCCCCTAGGTCTCTAGCTTCCAGAAATGCACAGGTTTGGTAGGTTTCCCGAGGTGCCGGCTGAGCTAGAGGCCAAAATCTACAGGTAGGCACTTTGCAAAAAACACCTCTGTTTTGTTTAAAAAATGTGGATGCGTCCACGTTGCGCTTTGGGGCGTTTCCTGTTGCGGGCGCTAGGCCTACCCACACAAGTGAGGTATCATTTTTATCGGGAGACTTGGGGGAACGCTGGGTGGAAGGAAATTTGTGGCCCCTCTCAGAATCGAGAACTTTCTGCCTCAGAAATGTGAGGAACATGTGTTTTTTTAGCCAAATTTTGAGGTTTGCAAAGGATCCTGGGTAAGAGAACCTGGTCCGAGCCACACAAGTCACCCCATCTTGGATTCCCCTAGGTCTCTAGTTTCCAGAAATGCACAGGTTTGGTAGGTTTCTCTAGGTGCCGGCTGAGCTAGAGGCCAAAATCTACAGGTAGGCACTTTGCAAAAAACACCTCTGTTTTCTTTCAAAAATGTGGATGTGTCCACGTTGCGCTTTGGGGGGTTTCCTGTCGCGGGCGCTTGGCCTATCCACACAAGTGAGGTATCATTTTTATCGGGAGACTTGGGGGAACTTTGGGTGGAAGGAAATTTGTGGCTCCTCTCAGATTCCAGACCTTTCTGCACAGAAATGTGAGGAACATGTGTTTTTTTAGCCAAATTTTGAGGTTTGCAAAGGATTCTGGGTAACAGAACCTGGTCCGAGCCACACAAGTCACCCCATCTTGGATTCCCCTAGGTCTCTAGTTTTCAGAAATGCACAGGTTTGGTAGGTTTCCCTAGGTGCCGGCTGAGCTAGAGGCCAAAATCTACAGGTAGGCACACTGCAAAAAACAGCTCTGTTTTCTTTCAAAAATGTGGATGTGTCCACGTTGCGCTTTGGGGCGTTTCCTGTTGCGGGCGCTAGGCCTACCCACACAAGTGAGGTATCATTTTTATCGGGAGACTTGGGGGAACGCTGGGTGGAAGGAAATTTGTGGCTCCTCTCAGAATCCAGAACTTTCTGCCTCAGAAATGTGAGGAACATGTGTTTTTTTAGCCAAATTTTGAGGTTTGCAAAGGATTCTGGGTAACAGAACCTGGTCCGAGCCACACAAGTCACCACATCTTGGATTCCCCTAGGTCTCTAGCTTTCAGAAATGCACAGGTTTGGTAGGTTTCCCCAGGTGCTGGCTGAGCTAGAGGCCAAAATCTACAGGTAGGCACTTTGCAAAAAACACCTCTGATTTCTTTAAAAAATGTGGATGTGTCCACGTTGCGCTTTGGGGCGTTTCCTGTTGCGGGCGCTAGGCCTACCCACCCAAGTGACGTATCATTTTTATCGGGAGACTTGGGGGAACGCTGGGTGGAAGGAAATTTGTGGCTCCTCTAAGAATCCAGAACTTTCTGCCTCAGAAATGTGAGGAACATGTGTTTTTTTAGCCAAATTTTGAGGTTTGCAAAGGATTCTGGGTAACAGAACCTGGTCCGAGCCACACAAGTCACCCCATCTTGGATTTCCCTAGGTCTCTAGTTTTCAGAAATGCACAGGTTTGGTATGTTTCCCTAGGTGCCGGCTGAGCTAGAGGCCCAAATCTAGAGGTAGGCTCTGTGCAAAAAACACCTCTGTTTTCTTTCAAAAATTTGGATGTGTCCACGTTGCGCTTTGGGGCGTTTCCTGTTGCGGGCGCTAGGCCTACCCACACAAGTGAGGTGTCATTTTTATCGGGAGACTTGGGGGAACGTTGGGTGGAAGGAAATTTGTGGATCCTCTCAGATTCCAGAACTTTCTGCACAGAAATGTGAGGAACATGTGTTTTTTTAGCCAAATTTTGAGGTTTGAAAAGGATTCTGGGTAACAGAACCTGGTCCGAGCAACACAAGTCACCCCATCTTGGATTCCCCTAGGTCTCTAGCTTTCAGAAATGCACAGGTTTGGTAGGTTTCCCTAGGTGCCGGCTGAGCTAGAGGCCAAAATCTACAGGTAGGCATTTTGCAAAAAACACCTCTGTTTTCTTTCAAAAATTTGGATGTGTCCACGTTGCGCTTTTCGGCGTTTCCTGTTGCGGGCGCTAGGCCTACCCACACAAGTGAGGTATCATTTTTATCGGGAGACTCGGGGGAACGCTGGGTGGAAGGAAATTTGTGGCTCCTCTCAGAATCCAGAACTTTCTGCCTCAGAAATGTGAGGAACATGTGTTTTTTTAGCCAAATTTTGAGGTTTGCAAAGGATTCTGGGTAACAGAACCTGGTCCGAGCCACACAAGTCACCCCATCTTGGATTCCTATAGGTTTCTAGTTTCCAGAAATGCACAGGTTTGGTAGGTTTCCCTAGGTGCCGGCTGAGCTAGAGGCCAAAATCTACAGGTAGGCACTTTGCAAAAAACACCTCTGTTTTCTTTCAAAAATTTGGATGTGTCCACGTTGCGCTTTGGGGCGTTTCCTGTCGCGGGCGCTAGGCCTACCCACACAAGTGAGGTGTCATTTTTATCGGGAGACTTGGGGGAACGTTGGGTGGAAGGAAATTTGTGGATCCTCTCAGATTCCAGAACTTTCTGCACAGAAATGTGAGAAACATGTGTTTTTTTAGCCAAATTTTGAGGTTTGAAAAGGATTCTGGGTAACAGAACCTGGTCCGAGCCACACAAGTCACCCCATCTTGGATTCCCCTAGGTCTCTAGCTTTCAGAAATGCACAGGTTTGGTAGGTTTCCCTAGGTGCCGGCTGAGCTAGAGGCCAAAATCTACAGGTAGGCATTTTGCAAAAAACACCTCTGTTTTCTTTCAAAAATTTGGATGTGTCCACGTTGCGCTTTGGGGCGTTTCCTGTTGCGGGCGCTAGGCCTACCCACACAAGTGAGGTATCATTTTTATCGGGAGACTCGGGGGAACGCTGGGTGGAAGGAAATTTGTGGCTCCTCTCAGAATCCAGAACCTTCTGCCTCAGAAATATGAGGAACATGTGTTTTTTTAGCCAAATTTTGAGGTTTGCAAAGGATTCTGGGTAACAGAACCTGGTCCGAGCCACACAAGTCACCCCATCTTGGATTCCTATAGGTCTCTAGTTTCCAGAAATGCACAGGTTTGGTAGGTTTCCCTAGGTGCCGGCTGAGCTAGAGGCCAAAATCTACAGGTAGGCACTTTGCAAAAAACACCTCTGTTTTCTTTCAAAAATTTGAATGTGTCCACGTTGCGCTTTGGGGCGTTTCCTGTCGCGGGCGCTAGGCCTATCCACACAAGTGAGGTATAATTTTTATCGGGAGACTTGGGGGAACTTTGGGTGGAAGGAAATTTGTGGCTCCTCTCAGAATCCAGAACTTTCTGCCACAGAAATGTGAGGAACATGTGTTTTTTTAGCCAAATTTTGAGGTTTGCATAGGATTCTGGGTAACAGAACCTGGTCCGAGCCACACAAGTCACCCCATCTTGGATTCCCCTAGGTCTCTAGTTTTCAGAAATGCACAGGTTTGGTAGGTTTCCCTAGGTGTCGGCTGAGCTAGAGGCCCAAATCTACAGGTAGGCACTTTGCAAAAAACACCTCTGTTTTCTTTCAAAAATTTGGATGTGTCCACGTTGCGCTTTGGGGCGCTTCCTGTTGCGGGCGCTAGGCCTACCCACACAAGTGAGGTATCATTTTTATCGGGAGACTTGGGGGAACGCTGGGTGGAAGGAAATTTGTGGATCCTCTCAGATTCCAGAACTTTCTGCACAGAAATGGGAGGAACATGTGTTTTTTTAGCCAAATTTTGAGGTTTGAAAAGGATTCTGGGTAACAGAACCTGGTCCGAGCCCCACAAGTCACCCCATCTTGGATTCCCCTAGGTCTCCAGCTTTCAGAAATGCACAGGTTTGGTAGGTTTCCCTAGGTGACGGCTGAGCTAGAGGCCAAAATCTACAGGTAGGCACTTTGCAAAAAACACCTCTGTTTTCATTCAAAAATTTGGATGTGTCCACGTTGCGCTTTGGGGCGTTTCCTGTTGCGGGCGCTAGGCCTACCCACACAAGTGAGGTATCATTTTTATCGGGAGACTTGGGGGAACGCTGGGTGGAAGGAAATTTGTGGATCCTCTCAGAATCCAGAACTTTCTGCACAGAAATGGGAGGAACATGTGTTTTTTTAGCCAAATTTTGAGGTTTGAAAAGGATTCTGGGTAACAGAACCTGGTCCGAGCCCCACAAGTCACCCCATCTTGGATTCCCCTAGGTCTCCAGCTTTCAGAAATGCACAGGTTTGGTAGGTTTCCCTAGGTCACGGCTGAGCTAGAGGCCAAAATCTACAGGTAGGCACTTTGCAAAAAACACCTCTGTTTTCATTCAAAAATTTGGATGTGTCCACGTTGCGCTTTGGGGCGTTTCCTGTTGCGGGCGCTAGGCCTACCCACACAAGTGAGGTATCATTTTTATCGGGAGACTTGAGGGAACGCTGGGTGGAAGGAAATTTGTGGCTCCTCTCAGAATCCAGAACTTTCTGCCTCAGAAATGTGAGGAACATGTGTTTTTTTAGCCAAATTTTGAGGTTTGCAAAGGATTCTGGGTAACAGAACCTGGTCCGAGCCACACAAGTCACCCCATCTTGGATTCCCCTAGGTCTCTAGTTTCCAGAAATGCACAGGTTTGGTAGGTTTCCCTAGGTGCCGGCTGAGCTAGAGGCCAAAATCTACAGGTAGGCACTTTGTAAAAAACACCTCTGTTTTCTTTAAAAAATGTGTATGTGCCCACGTTGCGCTTTGGGGCGTTTCCTGTCGCGGTCGCTAGGCCTATCCACACAAGTGAGGTATCATTTTTATCGGGAGACTTGGGGGAACTTTGGGTGGAAGGAAATTTGTGGCTCCTCTCAGAATCCAGAACTTTCTGCCACAGAAATGTGAGGAACATGTGTTTTTTTAGCCAAATTTTGAGGTTTGCAAAGGATTCTGGGTAACAGAACCTGGTCCGAGCCACACTAGTCACCCCATCTTGGATTCCCCTAGGTCTCTAGTTTTCAGAAATGCACAGGTTTGGTAGGTTTCCCTAGGTGCCGGCAGAGCTAGAGGCCCAAATCTACAGGTAGGCACTTTGCAAAAAACACCTCTGTTTTCTTTCAAAAATTTGGATGTGTCCACATTGCGCTTTGGGGCATTTCCTGTTGCGGGCGCTAGGCCTACCCACACAAGTGAGGTATCATTTTTATCGGGAGACTTGGGGGAACGCTGGGAGGAAGGAACTTTGTGGCTCCTCTCAGATTCCAGAACTTTCTGCACAGAAATGTGAGGAACATGTGTTTTTTTAGCCAAATTTCGAGGTTTGAAAAGGATTCTGGGTAACAGAACCTGGTCCGAGCCACACAAGTCACCCCATCTTGGATTCCCCTAGGTCTCTAGCTTTCAGAAATGCACAGGTTTGGTAGGTTTCCCTAGGTGCCGGCTGAGCTAGAGGCCAAAATCTACAGATAGGCACTTTGCAAAAAACACCTCTGTTTTCTTTCAAAAATTTGGATGTGTCCACGTTGCGCTTTGGGGCGTTTCCTGTCGCGGGCGCTAGGCCTACCCACATGAGTGAGGTATCATTTTTATCGGGAGATTTGGGGGAACGCTGGGTGGAAGGAAATTTGTGGCTCCTCTCAGAATCCAGAACTTTCTGCCACAGAAATGTGAGGAACATGTGTTTTTTTAGCCAAATTTTGAGGTTTGAAAAGGATTCCTGGTAACAGAACCTGGTCCGAGCCACACAAGTCACCCCATCTTGGATTCCCCTAGGTCTCTAGTTTTCAGAAATGCACAGGTTTGGTAGGTTTCCCTAGGTGCCGGCTGAGCTAGAGGCCCAAATCTACAGGTAGGCACTTTGCAAAAAACACCTCTGTTTTCTTTCAAAAATTTGGATGTGTCCAAGTTGGGCTTTGGGGCATTTCCTGTTGCGGGCGCTAGGCCTACCAACACAAGTGAGGTATCATTTTTATCAGGAGACTTGGGGGAATGCTGGGAGGAAGGAACTTTGTGGCTCCTCTCAGATTCCAGAACTTTCTGCACAGAAATGTGAGGAACATGTGTTTTTTTAGCCAAATTTCGATGTTTGAAAAGGATTCTGGGTAACAGAACCTGGTCCGAGCCACACAAGTCACCCCATCTTGGATTCCCCTAGGTCTCTAGCTTTCAGAAATGCACAGGTTTGGTAGGTTTCCCTAGGTGCCGGCTGAGCTAGAGGCCAAAATCTACAGGTAGGCACTTTGCAAAAAACACCTCTGTTTTCTTTCAAAAATTTGGATGTGTCCACGTTGCGCTTTGGGGCGTTTCCTGTCGCGGGCGCTAGGCCTATCCACACAAGTGAGGTATCATTTTTATAGGGAGACTTGGGGGAACTTTGGGTGGAAGGAAATTTGTGGCTCCTCTCAGAATCCAGAACTTTCTGCCACAGAAATGTGAGGAACATGTGTTTTTTTAGCCAAATTTTGAGGTTTGCAAAGGATTCTGGGTAACAGAACCTGGTCCGAGCCACACTAGTCACCCCATCTTGGATTCCCCTAGGTCTCTAGTTTTCAGAAATACACAGGTTTGGTAGGTTTCCCTAGGTGCCGGCTGAGCTAGAGGCCCAAATCTACAGGTAGGCACTTTGCAAAAAACACCTCTGTTTTCTTTCAAAAATTTGGATGTGTCCACGTTGCGCTTTGGGGCATTTCCTGTTGCGGGCGCTAGGCCTACCCACACAAGTGAGGTATCATTTTTATCGGGAGACTTGGGGGAACGCTGGGAGGAAGGAACTTTGTGGCTCCTCTCAGATTCCAGAACTTTCTGCACAGAAATGTGAGGAACATGTGTTTTTTTAGCCAAATTTCGAGGTTTGAAAAGGATTCTGGGTAACAGAACCTGGTCCGAGCCACACAAGTCACCCCATCTTGGATTCCCCTAGGTCTCTAGCTTTCAGAAATGCACAGGTTTGGTAGGTTTCCCTAGGTGCCGGCTGAGCTAGAGGCCAAAATCTACAGGTAGGCACTTTGCAAAAAACACCTCTGTTTTCTTTCAAAAATTTGGATGTGTCCACGTTGCGGTTTGGGGCGTTTCCTGTCGCGGGCGCTAGGCCTACCCACACAAGTGAGGTATCATTTTTATCCGGAGACTTGGGGGAACGCTGGGTGGAAGGAAATTTGTGGCTCCTCTCAGAATCCAGAACTTTCTGCCTCAGAAATGTGAGGAACATGTGTTTTTATAGCCAAATTTTGAGGTTTGCAAAGGATCCTGGGTAACAGAACCTGGTCCGAGCCACACAAGTCACCCCATCTTGGATTCCCCTAGGTCTCTAGTTTCCAGAAATGCACAGGTTTGGTAGGTTTCCCTAGGTGCCGGCTGAGCTAGAGGCCAAAATCTACAGATAGGCACTTTGCAAAAAACACCTCTGTTTTCTTTCAAAAATGTGGATGTGTCCACGTTGCGCTTTGGGGCGTTTCCTGTTGCGGGCGCTAGGCCTACCCACACAAGTGAGGTATCATTTTTATCGGGAGACTTGGGGGAACGCTGGGTGGAAGGAAATTTGTGGCTGCTCTCAGAATCGAGAACTTTCTGCCTCAGAAATGTGAGGAACATGTGTTTTTTTAGCCAAATTTTGAGGTTTGCAAAGGATCCTGGGTAACAGAACCTGGTCCGAGCCACACAAGTCACCCCATCTTGGATTCCCCTAGGTCTCTAGTTTCCAGAAATGCACAGGTTTGGTAGGTTTCCCTAGGTGCCGGCTGAGCTAGAGGCCAAAATCTACAGGTAGGCACTTTGCAAAAAACACCTCTGTTTTCTTTCAAAAATTTGGATGTGTCCACGTTGCGCTTTGGGGCGTTTCCTGTTGCGGGCGCTAGGCCTACCCACACAAGTGAGGTATCATTTTTATCCGGAGACTTGGGGGAACGCTGGGTGGAAGGAAATTTGTGGCTCCTCTCAGAATCGAGAACTTTCTGCCTCAGAAAGGTGAGGAACATGTGTTTTTTTAGCCAAATTTTGAGGTTTGCAAAGGATCCTGGGTAAGAGAACCTGGTCCGAGCCACACAAGTCACCCCATCTTGGATTCCCCTAGGTCTCTAGTTTCCAGAAATGCACAGGTTTGGTAGGTCTCCCTAGGTGCCGGCTGAGCTAGAGGCCAAAATCTACAGGTAGGCACTTTGCAAAAAACACCTCTGTTTTCTTTCAAAAATGTGGATGTGTCCACGTTGCGCTTTGGGGCGTTTCCTGTCGCGGGCGCTTGGCCTATCCACACAAGTGAGGTATCATTTTTATCGGGAGACTTGGGGGAACTTTGGGTGGAAGGAAATTTGTGGCTCCTCTCAGATTCCAGAACTTTCTGCACAGAAATGTGAGGAACATGTGTTTTTTTAGCCAAATTTTGAGGTTTGCAAAGGATTCTGGGTAACAGAACCTGGTCCGAGCCACACAAGTCACCCCATCTTGGATTCCCCTAGGTCTCTAGTTTTCAGAAATGCACAGGTTTGGTAGGTTTCCCTAGGTGCCGGCTGAGCTAGAGGCCAAAATCTACAGGTAGGCACACTGCAAAAAACACCTCTGTTTTCTTTAAAAAATTTGGATGTGTCCACGTTGCGCTTTGGGGCGTTTCCTGTTGCGGGCGCTAGGCCTACCCACACAAGTGAGGTATCATTTTTATCGGGAGACTTGGGGGAACGCTGGGTGGAAGGAAATTTGTGGCTCCTCTCAGAATCCAGAACTTTCTGCCTCAGAAATGTGAGGAACATGTGTTTTTTTAGCCAAATTTTGAGGTTTGCAAAGGATTCTGGGTAACAGAACCTGGTCCGAGCCACACAAGTCACCACATCTTGGATTCCCCTAGGTCTCTAGCTTTCAGAAATGCACAGGTTTGGTAGGTTTCCCCAGGTGCTGGCTGAGCTAGAGGCCAAAATCTACAGGTAGGCACTTTGCAAAAAACACCTCTGATTTCTTTAAAAAATGTGGATGTGTCCACGTTGCGCTTTGGGGCGTTTCCTGTTGCGGGCGCTAGGCCTACCCACACAAGTGACGTATCATTTTTATCGGGAGACTTGGGGGAACGCTGGGTGGAAGGAAATTTGTGGCTCCTCTAAGAATCCAGAACTTTCAGCCTCAGAAATGTGAGGAACATGTGTTTTTTTAGCCAAATTTTGAGGTTTGCAAAGGATTCTGGGTAACAGAACCTGGTCCGAGCCACACAAGTCACCCCATCTTGGATTCCCCTAGGTCTCTAGTTTTCAGAAATGCACAGGTTTGGTATGTTTCCCTAGGTGCCGGCTGAGCTAGAGGCCCAAATCTAGAGGTAGGCACTTTGCAAAAAACACCTCTGTTTTCTTTCAAAAATTTGGATGTGTCCACGTTGCGCTTTGGGGCGTTTCCTGTTGCGGGCGCTAGGCCTACCCACACAAGTGAGGTGTCATTTTTATCGGGAGACTTGGGGGAACGTTGGGTGGAAGGAAATTTGTGGATCCTCTCAGATTCCAGAACTTTCTGCACAGAAATGTGAGGAACATGTGTTTTTTTAGCCAAATTTTGAGGTTTGAAAAGGATTCTGGGTAACAGAACCTGGTCCGAGCCACACAAGTCACCCCATCTTGGATTCCCCTAGGTCTCTAGCTTTCAGAAATGCACAGGTTTGGTAGGTTTCCCTAGGTGCCGGCTGAGCTAGAGGCCAAAATCTACAGGTAGGCATTTTGCAAAAAACACCTCTGTTTTCTTTCAAAAATTTGGATGTGTCCACGTTGCGCTTTGGGGCGTTTCCTGTTGCGGGCGCTAGGCCTACCCACACAAGTGAGGTATCATTTTTATCGGGAGACTCGGGGGAACGCTGGGTGGAAGGAAATTTGTGGCTCCTCTCAGAATCCAGAACTTTCTGCCTCAGAAATGTGAGGAACATGTGTTTTTTTAGCCAAATTTTGAGGTTTGCAAAGGATTCTGGGTAACAGAACCTGGTCCGAGCCACACAAGTCACCCCATCTTGGATTCCTATAGGTCTCTAGTTTCCAGAAATGCACAGGTTTGGTAGGTTTCCCTAGGTGCCGGCTGAGCTAGAGGCCAAAATCTACAGGTAGGCACTTTGCAAAAAACACCTCTGTTTTCTTTCAAAAATTTGGATGTGTCCACGTTGCGCTTTGGGGCGTTTCCTGTCGCGGGCGCTAGGCCTACCCACACAAGTGAGGTGTCATTTTTATCGGGAGACTTGGGGGAACGTTGGGTGGAAGGAAATTTGTGGATCCTCTCAGATTCCAGAACTTTCTGCACAGAAATGTGAGGAACATGTGTTTTTTTAGCCAAATTTTGAGGTTTGAAAAGGATTCTGGGTAACAGAACCTGGTCCGAACCACACAAGTCACCCCATCTTGGATTCCCCTAGGTCTCTAGCTTTCAGAAATGCACAGGTTTGGTAGGTTTCCCTAGGTGCCGGCTGAGCTAGAGGCCAAAATCTACAGGTAGGCATTTTGCAAAAAACACCTCTGTTTTCTTTCAAAAATTTGGATGTGTCCACGTTGCGCTTTGGGGCGTTTCCTGTTGCGGGCGCTAGGCCTACCCACACAAGTGAGGTATCATTTTTATCGGGAGACTCGGGGGAATGCTGGGTGGAAGGAAATTTGTGGCTCCTCTCAGAATCCAGAACTTTCTGCCTCAGAAATATGAGGAACATGT
Source organism: Pleurodeles waltl (assembly GCF_031143425.1). Lineage (NCBI taxonomy): Eukaryota > Metazoa > Chordata > Amphibia > Caudata > Salamandridae > Pleurodeles > Pleurodeles waltl. Next base: position 1,231,447,564 of record NC_090446.1, read on the forward strand.
GTTTTTTTAGCCAAATTTTGAGGTTTGCAAAGGATTCTGGGTAACAGAACCTAGTCCGAGCCACACAAGTCACTCCATCTTGGATTCCTATAGGTCTCTAGTTTCCAGAAATGCACAGGTTTGGTAGGTTTCCCTAGGTGCCGGCTGAGCTAGAGGCCAAAATCTACAGGTAGGCACTTTGCAAAAAACACCTCTGTTTTCTTTCAAAAATTTGGATGTGTCCACGTTGCGCTTTGGGGCGTTTCCTGTCGCGGGCGCTAGGCCTATCCACACAAGTGAGGTATAATTTTTATCGGGAGACTTGGGGGAACATTGGGTGGAAGGAAATTTGTGGCTCCTCTCAGAATCCAGAACTTTCTGCCACAGAAATGTGAGGAACATGTGTTTTTTTAGCCAAATTTTGAGGTTTGCATAGGATTCTGGGTAACAGAACCTGGTCCGAGCCACACAAGTCACCCCATCTTGGATTCCCCTAGGTCTCTAGTTTTCAGAAATGCACAGGTTTGGTAGGTTTCCCTAGGTGTCGGCTGAGCTAGAGGCCCAAATCTACAGGTAGGCACTTTGCAAAAAACACCTCTGTTTTCTTTCAAAAATTTGGATGTGTCCACGTTGCGCTTTGGGGCGTTTCCTGTTGCGGGCGCTAGGCCTACCCACACAAGTGACGTATCATTTTTATCGGGAGAATTGGGGGAACGCTGGGTGGAAGGAAATTTGTGGCTCCTCTAAGAATCCAGAACTTTCTGCCTCAGAAATGTGAGGAACATGTGTTTTTTTAGCCAAATTTTGAGGTTTGCAAAGGATTCTGGGTAACAGAACCTGGCCCGAGCCACAGAAGTCACCCCATCTTGGATTCCCCTAGGTCTCTAGTTTTCAGAAATGCACAGGTTTGGTATGTTTCCCTAGGTGCCGGCTGAGCTAGAGGCCCAAATCTAGAGGTAGGCACTTTGCAAAAAACACCTCTGTTTTCTTTCAAAAATTTGGATGTGTCCACGTTGCGCTTTGGGGCGTTTCCTGTTGCGGGCGCTAGGCCTACCCACACAAGTGAGGTGTCATTTTTATCGGGAGACTTGGGGGAACGTTGGGTGGAAGGAAATTTGTGGATCCTCTCAGATTCCAGAACTTTCTGCACAGAAATGTGAGGAACATGTGTTTTTTTAGCCAAATTTTGAGGTTTGAAAAGGATTCTGGGTAACAGAACCTGGTCCGAGCCACACAAGTCACCCCATCTTGGATTCCCCTAGGTCTCTAGCTTTCAGAAATGCACAGGTTTGGTAGGTTTCCCTAGGTGCCGGCTGAGCTAGAGGCCAAAATCTACAGGTAGGCATTTTGCAAAAAACACCTCTGTTTTCTTTCAAAAATTTGGATGTGTCCACGTTGCGCTTTGGGGCGTTTCCTGTTGCGGGCGCTAGGCCTACCCACACAAGTGAGGTATCATTTTTATCGGGAGACTCGGGGGAACGCTGGGTGGAAGGAAATTTGTGGCTCCTCTCAGAATCCAGAACTTTCTGCCTCAGAAATGTGAGGAACATGTGTTTTTTTAGCCAAATTTTGAGGTTTGCAAAGGATTCTGGGTAACAGAACCTGGTCCGAGCCACACAAGTCACCCCATCTTGGATTCCTATAGGTCTCTAGTTTCCAGAAATGCACAGGTTTGGTAGGTTTCCCTAGGTGCCGGCTGAGCTAGAGGCCAAAATCTACAGGTAGGCACTTTGCAAAAAACACCTCTGTTTTCTTTCAAAAATTTGGATGTGTCCACGTTGCGCTTTGGGGCGTTTCCTGTCGCGAGCGCTAGGCCTACCCACACAAGTGAGGTGTCATTTTTATCGGGAGACTTGGGGGAACGTTGGGTGGAAGGAAATTTGTGGATCCTCTCAGATTCCAGAACTTTCTGCACAGAAATGTGAGGAACATGTGTTTTTTTAGCCAAATTTTGAGGTTTGAAAAGGATTCTGGGTAACAGAACCTGGTCCGAACCACACAAGTCACCCCATCTTGGATTCCCCTAGGTCTCTAGCTTTCAGAAATGCCCAGGTTTGGTAGGTTTCCCTAGGTGCCGGCTGAGCTAGAGGCCAAAATCTACAGGTAGGCATTTTGCAAAAAACACCTCTGTTTTCTTTCAAAAATTTGGATGTGTCCACGTTGCGCTTTGGGGCGTTTCCTGTTGCGGGCGCTAGGCCTACCCACACAAGTGAGGTATCATTTTTATCGGGAGACTCGGGGGAACGCTGGGTGGAAGGAAATTTGTGGCTCCTCTCAGAATCCAGAACTTTCTGCCTCAGAAATATGAGGAACATGTGTTTTTTTAGCCAAATTTTGAGGTTTGCAAAGGATTCTGGGTAACAGAACCTAGTCCGAGCCACACAAGTCACCCCATCTTGGATTCCCCTAGGTCTCTAGCTTTCAGAAATGCACAGGTTTGGTAGGTTTCCCTAGGTGCCGGCTGAGCTAGAGGCCAAAATCTACAGGTAGGCATTTTGCAAAAAACACCTCTGTTTTCTTTCAAAAATTTGGATGTGTCCACGTTGCGCTTTGGGGCGTTTCCTGTTGCGGGCGCTAGGCCTACCCACACAAGTGAGGTATCATTTTTATCGGGAGACTTGAAGGAACGCTGGGTGGAAGGAAATTTGTGGATCCTCTTAGATTCCAGAACTTTCTGCACGGAAATGTGAGGAACATGTGTTTTTTTAGCCAAATTTTGAGGTTTGAAAAGGATTCTGGGTAACAGAACCTGGTCCGAGCCACACAAGTCACCCCATCTTGGATTCCCTTAGTTCTCTAGTTTTCGGAAATGCACATATTTGGTAGGTTTCCCTAGGTGCCGGCTGAGCTAGAGGCCAAAATCTACAGATAGGCACAATGCAAAAAACACCTCTGTTTTCTTTCAAAAATGTGGATGTGTCCACGTTGCGCTTTGGGGCGTTTCCTGTCGCGGGCGCTAGGCCTACCCACACGAGTGAGGTATCATTTTTATCGGGAGACTTGGGGGAACGCTGGGTGGAAGGAAATTTGTGGCTCCTCTCAGAATCCAGAACTTTCTGCCTCAGAAATGTGAGGAACATGTGTTTTTTTAGCCAAATTTTGAGGTTTGCAAAGGATTCTGGGTAACAGAACCTGGTCCGAGCCACACAAGTCACCCCATCTTGGATTCCCCTAGGTCTCTAGTTTCCAGAAATGCACAGGTTTGGTAGGTTTCCCTAGGTGCCGGCTGAGCTAGAGGCCAAAATCTACAGGTAGGCACTTTGCAAAAAACACCTCTGTTTTCTTTCAAAAATTTGGATGTGTCCACGTTGCGCTTTGGGGCGTTTCCTGTCGCGGTCGCTAGGCCTATCCACACAAGTGAGGTATCATTTTTATCGGGAGACTTGGGGGAACTTTGGGTGGAAGGAAATTTGTGGCTCCTCTCAGAATCCAGAACTTTCTGCCACAGAAATGTGAGGAACATGTGTTTTTTTAGCCAAATTTTGAGGTTTGCAAAGGATTCTGGGTAACAGAACCTGGTCCGAGCCACACTAGTCACCCCATCTTGGATTCCCCTAGGTCTCTAGTTTTCAGAAATGCACAGGTTTGGTAGGTTTCCCTAGGTGCCGGCTGAGCTAGAGGCACAAATCTACAGGTAGGCACTTTGCAAAAAACACCTCTGTTTTCTTTCAAAAATTTGGATGTGTCCACGTTGCGCTTTGGGGCGTTTCCTGTTGCGGGCGCTAGGCCTACCCACACAAGTGAGGTATCATTTTTATTGGGAGACTTGAGGGAACGCTGGGTGGAAGGAAATTTGTGGATCCTCTCAGATTCCAGAACTTTCTGCACGGAAATGTGAGGAACATGTGTTTTTTTAGCCAAATTTTGAGGTTTGAAAAGGATTCTGGGTAACAGAACCTGGTCCGAGCCACACAAGTCACCCCATCTTGGATTCCCTTAGTTCTCTAGTTTTCGGAAATGCACATATTTGGTAGGTTTCCCTAGGTGCCAGCTGAGCTAGAGGCCAAAATCTACAGATAGGCACTTTGCAAAAAACACCTCTGTTTTCTTTCAAAAATTTGGATGTGTCCACGTTGCGCTTTGGGGCGTTTCCTGTCGCGGGCGCTAGGCCTACCCACACGAGTGAGGTATCATTTTTATCGGGAGACTTGGGGGAACGCTGGGTGGAAGGAAATTTGTGGCTCCTCTCAGAATCCAGAACTTTCTGCCTCAGAAATGTGAGGAACATGTGTTTTTTTAGCCAAATTTTGAGGTTTGCAAAGGATTCTGCGTAACAGAACCTGGTCCGAGCCACACAAGTCACCCCATCTTGGATTCCCCTAGGTCTCTAGTTTCCAGAAATGCACAGGTTTGGTAGGTTTCCCTAGGTGCCGGCTGAGCTAGAGGCCAAAATCTACAGGTAGGCACTTTGCAAAAAACACCTCTGTTTTCTTTCAAAAATTTGGATGTGTCCACGTTGCGCTTTGGGGCGTTTCCTGTCGCGGTCGCTAGGCCTATCCACACAAGTGAGGTATCATTTTTATCGGGAGACTTGGGGGAACTTTGGGTGGAAGGAAATTTGTGGCTCCTCTCAGAATCCAGAACTTTCTGCCACAGAAATGTGAGGAACATGTGTTTTTTTAGCCAAATTTTGAGGTTTGCAAAGGATTCTGGGTAACAGAACCTGGTCCGAGCCACACTAGTCACCCCATCTTGGATTCCCCTAGGTCTCTAGTTTTCAGAAATGCACAGGTTTGGTAGGTTTCCCTAGGTGCCGGCTGAGCTAGAGGCCCAAATCTACAGGTAGGCACTTTGCAAAAAACACCTCTGTTTTCTTTCAAAAATTTGGATGTGTCCACGTTGCGCTTTGGGGCATTTCCTGTTGCGGGCGCTAGGCCTACCCACACAAGTGAGGTATCATTTTTATCGGGAGACTTGGGGGAACGCTGGGAGGAAGGAACTTTGTGGCTCCTCTCAGATTCCAGAACTTTCTGCACAGAAATGTGAGGAACATGTGTTTTTTTAGCCAAATTTTGAGGTTTGCAAAGGATTCTGGGTAACAGAACCTGGTCCGAGCCACACAAGTCACCCCATCTTGGATTCCTATAGGTCTCTAGTTTCCAGAAATGCACAGGTTTGGTAGGTTTCCCTAGGTGCCGGCTGAGCTAGAGGCCAAAATCTACAGGTAGGCACTTTGCAAAAAACACCTCTGTTTTCTTTCAAAAATTTGGATGTGTCCACGTTGCGCTTTGGGGCGTTTCCTGTCGCGGGCGCTAGGCCTATCCACACAAGTGAGGTATCATTTTTATCGGGAGACTTGGGGGAACTTTGGGTGGAAGGAAATTTGTGGCTCCTCTCAGAATCCAGAACTTTCTGCCACAGAAATGTGAGGAACATGTGTTTTTTTAGCCAAATTTTGAGGTTTGCATAGGATTCTGGGTAACAGAACCTGGTCCGAGCCACACAAGTCACCCCATCTTGGATTCCCCTAGGTCTCTAGTTTTCAGAAATGCACAGGTTTGGTAGGTTTCCCTAGGTGTCGGCTGAGCTAGAGGCCCAAATCTACAGGTAGGCACTTTGCAAAAAACACCTCTGTTTTCTTTCAAAAATTTGGATGTGTCCACGTTGCGCTTTGGGGCGTTTCCTGTTGCGGGCGCTAGGCCTACCCACACAAGTGAGGTATCATTTTTATCGGGAGACTTGAGGGAACGCTGGGTGGAAGGAAATTTGTGGATCCTCTCAGATTCCAGAACTTTCTGCACGGAAATGTGAGGAACATCTGTTTTTTTAGCCAAATTTTGAGGTTTGAAAAGGATTCTGGGTAACTGAACCTGGTCCGAGCCACACAAGTCACCCCATCTTGGATTCCCTTAGTTCTCTAGTTTTCGGAAATGCACATATTTGGTAGGTTTCCCTAGGTGCCGGCTGAGCTAGAGGCCAAAATCTACAGATAGGCACTTTGCAAAAAACACCTCTGTTTTCTTTCAAAAATTTGGATGTGTCCACGTTGCGCTTTGGGGCGTTTCCTGTCGCGGGCGCTAGGCCTACCCACACGAGTGAGGTATCATTTTTATCGGGAGACTTGGGGGAACGCTGGGTGGAAGGAAATTTGTGGCTCCTCTCAGAATCCAGAACTTTCTGCCACAGAAATGTGAGGAACATGTGTTTTTTTAGCCAAATTTTGAGGTTTGCAAAGGATTTTGGGTAACAGAAACTGGTCCGAGCCACACAAGTCACCCCATCTTGGATTCCCCTAGGTCTCTAGTTTTCAGAAATGCACAGGTTTGGTAGGTTTCCCTAGGTGCCGGCTGAGCTAGAGGCCCAAATCTACAGGTAGGCACTTTGCAAAAAACACCTCTGTTTTCTTTCAATTATTTGGATGTGTCCACGTTGTGCTTTGGGGCGTTTCCTGTTGCGGGCGCTAGGCCTACCCACACAAGTGAGGTATCATTTTTATCGGGAGACTTGGGGGAACGCTGGGTGGAAGGAAATTTGTGGATCCTCTCAGATTCCAGAACTTTCTGCACAGAAATGTGAGGAACATGTGTTTTTTTAGCCAAATTTTGAGGTTTGAAAAGGATTCTGGGTAACAGAACCTGGTCCGAGCCCCACAAGTCACCCCATCTTGGATTCCCCTAGCTCTCCAGCTTTCAGAAATGCACAGGTTTGGTAGGTTTCCCTAGGTGACGGCTGAGCTAGAGGCCAAAATCTACAGGTAGGCACTTTGCAAAAAACACCTCTGTTTTCTTTCAAAAATTTGGATGTGTCCACGTTGCGCTTTGGGGCGTTTCCTGTTGCGGGCGCTAGGCCTAACCACACAAGTGAGGTATCATTTTTATCGGGAGACTTGAGGGAACGCTGGGTGGAAGGAAATTTGTGGCTCCTCTCAGAATCCAGAACTTTCTGCCTCAGAAAAGTGAGGAACATGTGTTTTTTTAGCCAAATTTTGAGGTTTGAAAAGGATTCTGGGTAACAGAACCTGGTCCGAGCCACACAAGTCACCCCATCTTGGATTCCCCTAGGTCTCTAGTTTCCAGAAATGCACAGGTTTGGTAGGTTTCCCTAGGTGCCGGCTGAGCTAGAGGCCAAAATCTACAGGTAGGCACTTTGCAAAAAACACCTCTGTTTAAATTCAAAAATTTGGATGTGTCCACGTTGCGCTTTGGGGCATTTCCTGTTGCGGGCGCTAGGCCTACCCACACAAGTGAGGTATCATTTTTATCGGGAGACTTGGGGGAACGCTGGGAGGAAGGAACTTTGTGGCTCCTCTCAGATTTCAGAACTTTCTGCACAGAAATGTGAGGAACATGTGTTTTTTTAGCCAAATTTCGAGGTTTGAAAAGGATTCTGGGTAACAGAACCTGGTCCGAGCCACACAAGTCACCCCATCTTGGATTCCCCTAGGTCTCTAGCTTTCAGAAATGCACAGGTTTGGTAGGTTTCCCTAGGTGCCGGCTGAGCTAGAGGCCAAAATCTACAGGTAGGCACTTTGCAAAAAACACCTCTGTTTTCTTTCAAAAATTTGGATGTGTCCACGTTGCGCTTTGGGGCGTTTCCTGTTGCGGGCGCTAGGCCTACCCACATGAGTGAGGTATCTTTTTTATCGGGAGATTTGGGGGAACGCTGGGTGGAAGGAAATTTGTGGCTCCTCTCAGAATCCAGAACTTTCTGCCACAGAAATGTGAGGGAACATGTGTTTTTTTAGCCAAATTTTGAGGTTTGAAAAGGATTCTGGGTAACAGAACCTGGTCCGAGCCACACAAGTCACCCCATCTTGGATTCCCCTAGGTCTCTAGTTTTCAGAAATGCACAGGTTTGGTAGGTTTCCCTAGGTGCCGGCTGAGCTAGAGGCCCAAATCTACAGGTAGGCACTTTGCAAAAAACACCTCTGTTTTCTTTCAAAAATTTGGATGTGTCCACGTTGGGCTTTGGGGCATTTCCTGTTGCGGGCGCTAGGCCTACCAACACAAGTGAGGTATCATTTTTATCGGGAGACTTGGGGGAACGCTGGGAGGAAGGAACTTTGTGGCTCCTCTCAGATTCCAGAACTTTCTGCACAGAAATGTGAGGAACATGTGTTTTTTTAGCCAAATTTCGATGTTTGAAAAGGATTCTGGGTAACAGAACCTGGTCCGAGCCACACAAGTCACCCCATCTTGGATTCCCCTAGGTCTCTAGCTTTCAGAAATGCACAGGTTTGGTAGGTTTCCCTAGGTGCCGGCTGAGCTAGAGGCCAAAATCTACAGGTAGGCACTTTGCAAAAAACACCTCTGTTTTCTTTCAAAAATTTGGATGTGTCCACGTTGCGCTTTGGGGCGTTTCCTGTCGCGGGCGCTAGGCCTACCCACACGAGTGAGGTATCATTTTTATCGGGAGACTTGGGGGAACGCTGGGTGGAAGGAAATTTGTGGCTCCTCTCAGAATCCAGAACTTTCTGCCACAGAAATGTGAGGAACATGTGTTTTTTTAGCCAAATTTTGAGGTTTGCAAAGGATTCTGGGTAACAGAACCTGGTCCGGGCCACACAAGTCACCCTATCTTGGATTCCCCTAGGTCTCTAGTTCCCAGAAATGCACAGGTTTGGTAGGTTTCCCTAGGTGCTGGATGAGCTAGAGGCCAAAATCTACAGGTAGGCACTTTGCAAAAAACACCTCTGTTTTCTTTCAAAAATTTGGATGTGTCCACGTTGCGCTTTGAGGCGTTTCCTGTCGCGGGCGCTAGGCCTATCTACACAAGTGAGGTATCATTTTTATCGGGAGACTTGGGGGAACTTTGGGTAGAAGGAAATTTGTGGCTCCTCTCAGAATCCAGAACTTTCTGCCACAGAAATGTGAGGAACATGTGTTTTTTTAGCAAAATTTTGAGGTTTGAAAAGGATTCTGGGTAACAGAACCTGGTCCGAGCCACACAAGTCACCCCATCTTGGATTCCCCTAGGTCTCCAGCTTTCAGAAATGCACATGTTTGGTAGGTTTCCCTAGGTGCCGGCTGAGCTAGAGGCCAAAATCTACAGGTAGGCACTTTGCAAAAAACACCTCTGTTTTCTTTCAAAAATTTGGATGTGTCCACGTTGCGCTTTGGGGCGTTTCCTGTTGCGGGCGCTAGGCCTACCCACACAAGTGAGGTATCATTTTTATCGGGAGACTTGGGGGAACGCTGGGTGGAAGGAAATTTGTGGCTCCTCTCAGATTCCAGAACTTTCTGCACGGAAATGTGAGGAACATGTGTTTTTTTAGCCAAATTTTGAGGTTTGAAAAGGATTCTGGGTAACAGAACCTGGTCCGAGCCACACAAGTCACCCCATCTTGGATTCCCTTAGTTCTCTAGTTTTCGGAAATGCACATATTTGGTAGGTTTCCCTAGGTGCCGGCTGAGCTAGAGGCCAAAATCTACAGATAGGCACTTTGCAAAAAACACCTCTGATTTCTTTAAAAAATGTGATGTGTCCACGTTGCGCTTTGGGGCGTTTCCTGTCGCGGGCGCTAGGCCTACCCACACGAGTGAGGTATCATTTTTATCGGGAGACTTGGGGGAACGCTGGGTGGAAGGAAATTTGTGGCTCCTCTCAGAATCCAGAACTTTCTGCCACAGAAATGTGAGGAACATGTGTTTTTTTAGCCAAATTTTGAGGTTTGCAAAGGATTTTGGGTAACAGAACCTGGTCCGAGCCACACAAGTCACCCCATCTTGGATTCCCCTAGGTCTCTAGTTTTCAGAAATGCACAGGTTTGGTAGGTTTCCCTAGGTGCCGGCTGAGCTAGAGGCCCAAATCTACAGGTAGGCACTTTGCAAAAAACACCTCTGTTTTCTTTCAAAAATTTGGATGTGTCCACGTTGCGCTTTGGGGCGTTTCCTGTTGCGGGCGCTAGGCCTACCCACACAAGTGAGGTATCATTTTTATCGGGAGACTTGGGGGAACGCTGGGTGGAAGGAAATTTGTGGATCCTCTCAGATTCCAGAACTTTCTGCACAGAAATGTGAGGAACATGTGTTTTTTTAGCCAAATTTTGAGGTTTGAAAAGGATTCTGGGTAACAGAACCTGGTCCGAGCCCCACAAGTCACCCCATCTTGGATTCCCCTAGGTCTCCAGCTTTCAGAAATGCACAGGTTTGGTAGGTTTCCCTAGGTGACGGCTGAGCTAGAGGCCAAAATCTACAGGTAGGCACTTTGGAAAAAACACCTCTGTTTTCTTTCAAAAATTTGGATGTGTCCACGTTGCGCTTTGGGGCGATTCCTGTTGCGGGCGCTAGGCCTACCCACACAAGTGAGGTATCATTTTTATCGGGAGACTTGAGGGAACGCTGGGTGGAAGGAAATTTGTGGCTCCTCTCAGAATCCAGAACTTTCTGCCTCAGAAATGTGAGGAACATGTGTTTTTTTAGCCAAATTTTGAGGTTTGCAAAGGATTCTGGGTAACAGAACCTGGTCCGAGCCACACAAGTCACCCCATCTTGGATTCCCCTAGGTCTCTAGTTTCCAGAAATGCACAGGTTTGGTAGGTTTCCCTAGGTGCCGGCTGAGCTAGAGGCCAAAATCTACAGGTAGGCACTTTGCAAAAAACACCTCTGTTTTCTTTCAAAAATTTGGATGTGTCCACGTTGCGCTTTGGGGCGTTTCCTGTCGCGGTCGCTAGGCCTATCCACACAAGTGAGGTATCATTTTTATCGGGAGACTTGGGGGAACTTTGGGTGGAAGGAAATTTGTGGCTCCTCTCAGAATCCAGAACTTTCTGCCACAGAAATGTGAGGAACATGTGTTTTTTTAGCCAAATTTGGAGGTTTGCAAAGGATTCTGGGTAACAGAACCTGGTCCGAGCCACACTAGTCACCCCATCTTGGATTCCCCTAGGTCTCTAGTTTTCAGAAATGCACAGGTTTGGTAGGTTTCCCTAGGTGCCGGCTGAGCTAGAGGCCCAAATCTACAGATAGGCACTTTGCAAAAAACACCTGTGTTTTCTTTCAAAAATTTGGATGTGTCCACGTTGCGCTTTGGGGCGTTTCCTGTCGCGGGCGCTAGGCCTACCCACACGAGTGAGGTATCATTTTTATCGGGAGACTTGGGGGAACGCTGGGTGGAAGGAAATTTGTGGCTCCTCTCAGAATCCAGAACTTTCTGCCACAGAAATGTGAGGAACATGTGTTTTTTTAGCCAAATTTTGAGGTTTGCAAAGGATTTTGGGTAACAGAACCTGGTCCAGGCCACACAAGTCACCCCATCTTGGATTCCCCTAGGTCTCTAGTTTTCAGAAATGCACAGGTTTGGTAGGTTTCCCTAGGTGCCGGCTGAGCTAGAGGCCCAAATCTACAGGTAGGCACTTTGCAAAAAACACCTCTGTTTTCTTTCAAAAATTTGGATGTGTCCACGTTGTGCTTTGGGGCGTTTCCTGTTGCGGGCGCTAGGCCTACCCACACAAGTGAGGTATCATTTTTATCGGGAGACTTGGGGGAACGCTGGGTGGAAGGAAATTTGTGGATCCTCTCAGATTCCAGAACTTTCTGCACAGAAATGTGAGGAACATGTGTTTTTTTAGCCAAATTTGAGGTTTGAAATGGATTCTGGGTAACAGAACCTGGTCCGAGCCCCACAAGTCACCCCATCTTGGATTCCCCTAGGTCTCCAGCTTTCAGAAATGCACAGGTTTTGTAGGTTTCCCTAGGTGACGGCTGAGCTAGAGGCCAAAATCTACAGGTAGGCACTTTGCAAAAAACACCTCTGTTTTCTTTCAAAAATTTGGATGTGTCCACGTTGCGCTTTGGGGCGTTTCCTGTTGCGGGCGCTAGGCCTACCCACACAAGTGAGGTATCATTTTTATCGGGAGACTTGAGGGAACGCTGGGTGGAAGGAAATTTGTGGCTCCTCTCAGAATCCAGAACTTTCTGCCTCAGAAATGTGAGGAACATGTGTTTTTTTAGCCAAATTTTGAGGTTTGCAAAGGATTCTGGGTAACAGAACCTGGTCCGAGCCACACAAGTCACCCCATCTTGGATTCCCCTAGGTCTCTAGTTTCCAGAAATGGACAGGTTTGGTAGGTTTCCCTAGGTGCCGGCTGAGCTAGAGGCCAAAATCTACAGGTAGGCACTTTGCAAAAAACACCTCTGTTTTCTTTCAAAAATTTGGATGTGTCCACGTTGCGCTTTGGGGCGTTTCCTGTCGCGGTCGCTAGGCCTATCCACACAAGTGAGGTATCATTTTTATCGGGAGACTTGGGGGAACTTTGGGTGGAAGGAAATTTGTTGCTCCTCTCAGAATCCAGAACTTTCTGCCACAGAAATGTGAGGAAAATGTGTTTTTTTAGCCAAATTTTGAGGTTTGCAAAGGATTCTGGGTAACAGAACCTGGTCCGAGCCACACTAGTCACCCCATCTTGGATTCCCCTAGGTCTCTAGTTTTCAGAAATGCACAGGTTTGGTAGGTTTCCCTAGGTGCCGGCTGAGCTAGAGGCCCAAATCTACAGGTAGGCACTTTGCAAAAAACACCTCTGTTTTCTTTCAAAAATTTGGATGTGTCCACGTTGCGCTTTGGGGCATTTCCTGTTGCGGGCGCTAGGCCTACCCACACAAGTGAGGTATCATTTTTATTGGGAGACTTGGGGGAACGCTGGGAGGAAGGAACTTTGTGGCTCCTCTCAGATTCCAGAACTTTCTGCACAGAAATGTGAGGAACATGTGTTTTTTTAGCCAAATTTTGAGGTTTGCAAAGGATTCTGGGTAACAGAACCTGGTCCGAGCCACACAAGTCACCCCATCTTGGATTCCTATAGGTCTCTAGTTTCCAGAAATGCACAGGTTTGGTAGGTTTCCCTAGGTGCCGGCTGAGCTAGAGGCCAAAATCTACAGGTAGGCACTTTGCAAAAAACACCTCTGTTTTCTTTCAAAAATTTGGATGTGTCCACGTTGAGCTTTGGGGCGTTTCCTGTCGCGGGCGCTAGGCCTATCCACACAAGTGAGGTATAATTTTTATCGGGAGACTTGGGGGAACTTTGGGTGGAAGGAAATTTGTGGCTCCTCTCAGAATCCAGAACTTTCTGCCACAGAAATGTGAGGAACATGTGTTTTTTTAGCCAAATTTTGAGGTTTGCATAGGATTCTGGGTAACAGAACCTGGTCCGAGCCACACAAGTCACCCCATCTTGGATTCCCCTAGGTCTCTAGTTTTCAGAAATGCACAGGTTTGGTAGGTTTCCCTAGGTGTCGGCTGAGCTAGAGGCCCAAATCTACAGGTAGGCACTTTGCAAAAAACACCTCTGTTTTCTTTCAAAAATTTGGATGTGTCCACGTTGCGCTTTGGGGCGTTTCCTGTTGCGGGCGCTAGGCCTACCCACACAAGTGAGGTATCATTTTTATCGGGAGACTTGAGGGAACGCTGGGTGGAAGGAAATTTGTGGATCCTCTCAGATTCCAGAACTTTCTGCACGGAAATGTGAGGAACATGTGTTTTTTTAGCCAAATTTTGAGGTTTGAAAAGGATTCTGGGTAACAGAACCTGGTCCGAGCCACACAAGTCACCCCATCTTGGATTCCCTTAGTTCTCTAGTTTTCGGAAATGCACATATTTGGTAGGTTTCCCTAGGTGCCGGCTGAGCTAGAGGCCAAAATCTACAGATAGGCACTTTGCAAAAAACACCTCTGTTTTCTTTCAAAAATTTGGATGTGTCCACGTTGCGCTTTGGGGCGTTTCCTGTTGCAGGCGCTAGGCCTACCCACACAAGTGAGGTATCATTTTTATCGGGAGACTTGGGGGAACGCTGGGTGGAAGGAAATTTGTAGATCCTCTCAGATTCCAGACCTTTCTGCACAGAAATGTGAGGAACATGTGTTTTTTTCGCCACATTTTGAGGTTTGAAAAGGATTTTGGGTAACAGAACCTGGTCCGAGCCACACAAGTCACCCCATCTTGTATTCCCCTAGGTCTCCAGCTTTCAGAAATGCACAGGTTTGGTAGGTTTCCCTAGGTGCCGGCTGAGCTAGAGGCCAAAATCTACAGGTAGGCACTTTGCAAAAAACACCTCTGTTTTCTTTCAAAAATTTGGATGTGTCCACGTTGCGCTTTGGGGCGTTTCCTGTTGCGGGCGCTAGGCCTACCCACACAAGTGAGGTATCATTTTTATTGGGAGACTTGGGGGAACGCTGGGTGGAAGGAAATTTGTGGCTCCTCTCAGAATCCAGAACTTTCTGCCTCAGAAATGTGAGGAACATGTGTTTTTTTAGCCAAATTTTGAGGTTTGCAAAGGATTCTGGGTAACAGAACCTGGTCCGAGCCACACAAGTCACCCCATCTTGGATTCCCCTAGGTCTCTAGTTTCCAGAAATGCACAGGTTTGGTAGGTTTCCCTAGGTGCCGGCTGAGCTAGAGGCCAAAATCTACAGGTAGGCACTTTGCAAAAAACACCTCTGTTTTCTTTCAAAAATTTGGATGTGTCCACGTTGCGCTTTGGGGCGTTTCCTGTCGCGGGCGCTAGGCCTATCCACACAAGTGAGGTATCATTTTTATCGGGAGACTTGGGGGAACTTTGGGTGGAAGGAAATTTGTGGCTCCTCTCAGAATCCAGAACTTTCTGCCACAGAAATGTGAGGAACATGTGTTTTTTTAGCCAAATTTTGAGGTTTGCAAAGGATTCTGGGTAACAGAACCTGGTCCGATCCACACAAGTCACCCCATCTTGGATTCCCCTAGGTCTCTAGTTTTCAGAAATGCACAGGTTTGGTAGGTTTACCTAGGTGCCGGCTGAGCTAGAGGCCCAAATCTACAGGTAGGCACTTTGCAAAAAACACCTCTGTTTTCTTTCAAAAATTTGGATGTGTCCACGTTGGGCTTTGGGGCATTTCCTGTTGCGGGCGCTAGGCCTACCAACACAAGTGAGGTATCATTTTTATCAGGAGACTTGGGGGAACGCTGGGAGGAAGGAACTTTGTGGCTCCTCTCAGATTCCAGAACTTTCTGCACGGAAATGTGAGGAACATGTGTTTTTTTAGCCAAATTTTGAGGTTTGCAAAAGGATTTTGGGTAACAGAACCTGGTCCGAGCCACACAAGTCACCCCATCTTGGATTCCCCTAGGTCTCCAGCTTTCAGAAATGCACAGGTTTGGTAGGTTTCCCTAGGCGCCGGCTGAGCTAGAGGCCAAAATCTACAGGTAGGCACTTTGCAAAAAACACCTCTGTTTTCTTTCAAAAATTTGGATGTGTCCACGTTGCGCTTTGGGGCGTTTCCTGTTGCGGGCGCTAGGCCTACCCACACAAGTGAGGTATCATTTTTATCGGGAGACTTGGGGGAACGCTGGGTGGAAGGAAATTTGTGGCTCCTCTCAGAATCCAGAACTTTCTGCCTCAGAAATGTGAGGAACATGTGTTTTTTTAGCCAAATTTTGAGGTTTGCAAAGGATCCTGGGTAACAGAACCTGGTCCGAGCCACACAAGTCACCCCATCTTGGATTCCCCTAGGTCTCTAGATTCAAGAAATGCACAGGTTTGGTAGGTTTCCCTAGGTGCCGGATGAGCTAGAGGCCAAAATCTACAGATAGGCACTTTGCAAAAAACACCTCTGTTTTCTTTCAAAAATTTGGATGTGTCCACGTTGCGCTTTGGGGCGTTTCCTGTCACGGGCGCTAGGCCTACCCACACAAGTGAGGTATCATTTGTATCGGGAGACTTGGGGGAACGCTGGGTGGAAGGAAATTTGTGGCTCCTCTCAGAATCCAGAACTTTCTGCCACAGAAATGTGAGGAACATGTGTTTTTTTAGCCAAATTTTGAGGTTTGCAAAGGATTCTGGGTAACAGAACTTGGTCCGAGCCACACAAGTCACCCCATCTTGGATTCCCCTAGGTCTCCAGCTTTCAGAAATGCACAGGTTTGGTAGGTTTCCCTAGGTGCCAGCTGAGCTAGAGGCCAAAATCTACAGGTAGGCACTTTGCAAAAAACACCTCTGTTTTCTTTCAAAAATTTGGATGTGTCCACGTTGCGCTTTGGGGCGTTTCCTGTTGCGGGCGCTAGGCCTACCCACACAAGTGAGGTATCATTTTTATCGGGAGACTTGGGGGAACACTGGGTGGAAGGAAATTTGTGGCTCCTCTCAGAATCCAGAACTTTCTGCCTCAGAAATGTGAGGAACATGTGTTTTTTTAGCCAAATTTTGAGGTTTGCAAAGGATCCTGGGTAACAGAACCTGGTCCGAGCCACACAAGTCACCCCATCTTGGATTCCCCTAGGTCTCCAGCTTTCAGAAATGCACAGGTTTGGTAGGTTTCCCTAGGTGCCAGCTGAGCTAGAGGCCAAAATCTACAGGTAGGCACTTTGCAAAAAACACCTCTGTTTTCTTTCAAAAATTTGGATGTGTCCACGTTGCGCTTTGGGGCGTTTCCTGTTGCAGGCGCTAGGCCTACCCACACAAGTGAGGTATCATTTTTATCGGGAGACTTGGGGGAACGCTGGGTGGAAGGAAATTTGTGGCTCCTCTCAGAATCCAGAACTTTCTGCCTCAGAAATGTGAGGAACATGTGTTTTTTTAGCCAAATTTTGAGGTTTGCAAAGGATCCTGGGTAACAGAACCTGGTCCGAGCCACACAAGTCACCCCATCTTGGATTCCCCTAGGTCTCTAGTTTCCAGAAATGCACAGGTTTGGTAGGTTTCCCTAGGTGCCGGCTGAGCTAGAGGCCAAAATCTACAGGTAGGCACTTTGCAAAAAACACCTCTGTTTTCTTTCAAAAATGTGGATGTGTCCACGTTGCGCTTTGGGGCGTTTCCTGTTGCGGGCGCTAGGCCTACCCACACAAGTGAGGTATCATTTTTATCGGGAGACTTGGGGGAACGCTGGGTGGAAGGAAATTTGTGGCTCCTCTCAGAATCGAGAACTTTCTGCCTCAGAAATGTGAGGAACATGTGTTTTTTTAGCCAAATTTTGAGGTTTGCAAAGGATCCTGGGAAACAGAACCTGGTCCGAGCCACACAAGTCACCCTATCTTGGATTCCCCTAGGTCTCTAGTTTCCAGAAATGCACAGGTTTGGTAGGTTTCCCTAGGTGCCGGCTGAGCTAGAGGCCAAAATCTACAGGTAGGCACTTTGCAAAAAACACCTCTGTTTTCTTTCAAAAATGTGGATGTGTCCACGTTGCGCTTTGGGGCGTTTCCTGTCGCGGGCGCTAGGCCTACCCACATGAGTGAGGTATCATTTTTATCGGGAGACTTGGGGGAACGCTGGGTGGAAGGAAATTTGTGGCTCCTCTCAGAATCCAGAACTTTCTGCCACAGAAATGTGAGAAACATGTGTTTTTTTAGCTAAATTTTGAGGTTTGCAAAGGATTCTGGGTAACAGAACCTGGTCCGAGCCACACAAGTCACCCCATCTTGGATTCCTATAGGTCTCTAGTTTCCAGAAATGCACAGGTTTGGTAGGTTTCCCTAGGTGCCGGCTGAGCTAGAGGCCAAAATCTACAGGTAGGCACTTTGCAAAAAACACCTCTGTTTTCTTTCAAAAATTTGGATGTGTCCACGTTGCGCTTTGGGGCGTTTCCTGTCGCGGGCGCTAGGCCTATCCACACAAGTGAGGTATCATTTTTATCGGGAGACTTGGGGGAACTTTGGGTGGAAGGAAATTTGTGGCTCCTCTCAGAATCCAGAACTTTCTGCCACAGAAATGTGAGGAACATGTGTTTTTTTAGCCAAATTTTGAGGTTTGCATAGGATTCTGGGTAACAGAACCTGGTCCGAGCCACACAAGTCACCCCATCTTGGATTCCCCTAGGTCTCTAGTTTTCAGAAATGCACAGGTTTGGTAGGTTTCCCTAGGTGTCGGCTGAGCTAGAGGCCCAAATCTACAGGTAGGCACTTTGCAAAAAACTCCTCTGTTTTCTTTCAAAAATTTGGATGTGTCCACGTTGCGCTTTGGGGCGTTTCCTGTTGCGGGCGCTAGGCCTACCCACACAAGTGAGGTATCATTTTTATCGGGAGACTTGAGGGAACGCTGGGTGGAAGGAAATTTGTGGATCCTCTCAGATTCCAGAACTTTCTGCACGGAAATGTGAGGAACATGTGTTTTTTTAGCCAAATTTTGAGGTTTGAAAAGGATTCTGGGTAACTGAACCTGGTCCGAGCCACACAAGTCACCCCATCTTGGATTCCCTTAGTTCTCTAGTTTTCGGAAATGCACATATTTGGTAGGTTTCCCTAGGTGCCGGCTGAGCTAGAGGCCAAAATCTACAGATAGGCACTTTGCAAAAAACACCTCTGTTTTCTTTCAAAAATTTGGATGTGTCCACGTTGCGCTTTGGGGCGTTTCCTGTCGCGGGCGCTAGGCCTACCCACACGAGTGAGGTATCATTTTTATCGGGAGACTTGGGGGAACGCTGGGTGGAAGGAAATTTGTGGCTCCTCTCAGAATCCAGAACTTTCTGCCACAGAAATGTGAGGAACATGTGTTTTTTTAGCCAAATTTTGAGGTTTGCAAAGGATTTTGGGTAACAGAAACTGGTCCGAGCCACACAAGTCACCCCATCTTGGATTCCCCTAGGTCTCTAGTTTTCAGAAATGCACAGGTTTGGTAGGTTTCCCTAGGTGCCGGCTGAGCTAGAGGCCCAAATCTACAGGTAGGCACTTTGCAAAAAACACCTCTGTTTTCTTTCAATTATTTGGATGTGTCCACGTTGCGCTTTGGGGCGTTTCCTGTTGCGGGCGCTAGGCCTACCCACACAAGTGAGGTATCATTTTTATCGGGAGACTTGGGGGAACGCTGGGTGGAAGGAAATTTGTGGATCCTCTCAGATTCCAGAACTTTCTGCACAGAAATGTGAGGAACATGTGTTTTTTTAGCCAAATTTTGAGGTTTGAAAAGGATTCTGGGTAACAGAACCTGGTCCGAGCCCCACAAGTCACCCCATCTTGGATTCCCCTAGCTCTCCAGCTTTCAGAAATGCACAGGTTTGGTAGGTTTCCCTAGGTGACGGCTGAGCTAGAGGCCAAAATCTACAGGTAGGCACTTTGCAAAAAACACCTCTGTTTTCTTTCAAAAATTTGGATGTGTCCACGTTGCGCTTTGGGGCGTTTCCTGTTGCGGGCGCTAGGCCTAACCACACAAGTGAGGTATCATTTTTATCGGGAGACTTGAGGGAACGCTGGGTGGAAGGAAATTTGTGGCTCCTGTCAGAATCCAGAACTTTCTGCCTCAGAAAAGTGAGGAACATGTGTTTTTTTAGCCAAATTTTGAGGTTTGAAAAGGATTCTGGGTAACAGAACCTGGTCCGAGCCACACAAGTCACCCCATCTTGGATTCCCCTAGGTCTCTAGTTTCCAGAAATGCACAGGTTTGGTAGGTTTCCCTAGGTGCCGGCTGAGCTAGAGGCCAAAATCTACAGGTAGGCACTTTGCAAAAAACACCTCTGTTTAAATTCAAAAATTTGGATGTGTCCACGTTGCGCTTTGGGGCATTTCCTGTTGCGGGCGCTAGGCCTACCCACACAAGTGAGGTATCATTTTTATCGGGAGACTTGGGGGAACGCTGGGAGGAAGGAACTTTGTGGCTCCTCTCAGATTTCAGAACTTTCTGCACAGAAATGTGAGGAACATGTGTTTTTTTAGCCAAATTTCGAGGTTTGAAAAGGATTCTGGGTAACAGAACCTGGTCCGAGCCACACAAGTCACCCCATCTTGGATTCCCCTAGGTCTCTATTTTTCAGAAATGCACAGGTTTGGTAGGTTTCCCTAGGTGCCGGCTGAGCTAGAGGCCAAAATCTACAGGTAGGCACTTTGCAAAAAACACCTCTGTTTTCTTTCAAAAATTTGGATGTGTCCACGTTGCGCTTTGGGGCGTTTCCTGTCGCGGGCGCTAGGCCTACCCACATGAGTGAGGTATCATTTTTATCGGGAGATTTGGGGGAACGCTGGGTGGAAGGAAATTTGTGGCTCCTCTCAGAATCCAGAACTTTCTGCCACAGAAATGTGAGGAACATGTGTTTTTTTAGCTAAATTTTGAGGTTTGAAAAGGATTCTGGGTAACAGAACCTGGTCCGAGCCACACAAGTCACCCCATCTTGGATTCCCCTAGGTCTCTAGTTTTCAGAAATGCACAGGTTTGGTAGGTTTCCCTAGGTGCCGGCTGAGCTAGAGGCCCAAATCTACAGGTAGGCACTTTGCAAAAAACACCTCTGTTTTCTTTCAAAAATTTGGATGTGTCCACGTTGGGCTTTGGGGCATTTCCTGTTGCGGGCGCTAGGCCTACCAACACAAGTGAGGTATCATTTTTATCGGGAGACTTGGGGGAACGCTGGGAGGAAGGAACTTTGTGGCTCCTCTCAGATTCCAGAACTTTCTGCACAGAAATGTGAGGAACATGTGTTTTTTTAGCCAAATTTCGATGTTTGAAAAGGATTCTGGGTAACAGAACCTGGTCCGAGCCACACAAGTCACCCCATCTTGGATTCCCCTAGGTCTCTAGCTTTCAGAAATGCACAGGTTTGGTAGGTTTCCCTAGGTGCCGGCTGAGCTAGAGGCCAAAATCTACAGGTAGGCACTTTACAAAAAACACCTCTGTTTTCTTTCAAAAATTTGGATGTGTCCACGTTGCGCTTTGGGGCGTTTCCTGTCGCGGGCGCTAGGCCTACCCACACGAGTGAGGTATCATTTTTATCGGGAGACTTGGGGGAACGCTGGGTGGAAGGAAATTTGTGGCTCCTCTCAGAATCCAGAACTTTCTGCCACAGAAATGTGAGGAACATGTGTTTTTTTAGCCAAATTTTGAGGTTTGCAAAGGATTCTGGGTAACAGAACCTGGTCCGGGCCACACAAGTCACCCCATCTTGGATTCCCCTAGGTCTCTAGTTCCCAGAAATGCACAGGTTTGGTAGGTTTCCCTAGGTGCCGGATGAGCTAGAGGCCAAAATCTACAGGTAGGCACTTTGCAAAAAACACCTCTGTTTTCTTTCAAAAATTTGGATGTGTCCACGTTGCGCTTTGAGGCGTTTCCTGTCGCGGGCGCTAGGCCTATCTACACAAGTGAGGTATCATTTTTATCGGGAGACTTGGGGGAACTTTGGGTAGAAGGAAATTTGTGGCTCCTCTCAGAATCCAGAACTTTCTGCCACAGAAATGTGAGGAACATGTGTTTTTTTAGCAAAATTTTGAGGTTTGAAAAGGATTCTGGGTAACAGAACCTGGTCCGAGCCACACAAGTCACCCCATCTTGGATTCCCCTAGGTCTCCAGCTTTCAGAAATGCACATGTTTGGTAGGTTTCCCTAGGTGCCGGCTGAGCTAGAGGCCAAAATCTACAGGTAGGCACTTTGCAAAAAACACCTCTGTTTTCTTTCAAAAATTTGGATGTGTCCACGTTGCGCTTTGGGGCGTTTCCTGTTGCGGGCGCTAGGCCTACCCACACAAGTGAGGTATCATTTTTATCGGGAGACTTGGGGGAACGCTGGGTGGAAGGAAATTTGTGGCTCCTCTCAGATTCCAGAACTTTCTGCACGGAAATGTGAGGAACATGTGTTTTTTTAGCCAAATTTTGAGGTTTGAAAAGGATTCTGGGTAACAGAACCTGGTCCGAGCCACACAAGTCACCCCATCTTGGATTCCCTTAGTTCTCTAGTTTTCGGAAATGCACATATTTGGTAGGTTTCCCTAGGTGCCGGCTGAGCTAGAGGCCAAAATCTACAGATTTGCACTTTGCAAAAAACACCTCTGATTTCTTTAAAAAATGTGGATGTGTCCACGTTGCGCTTTGGGGCGTTTCCTGTCGCGGGCGCTAGGCCTACCCACACGAGTGAGGTATCATTTTTATCGGGAGACTTGGGGGAACGCTGGGTGGAAGGAAATTTGTGGCTCCTCTCAGAATCCAGAACTTTCTGCCACAGAAATGTGAGGAACATGTGTTTTTTTAGCCAAATTTTGAGGTTTGCAAAGGATTTTGGGTAACAGAACCTGGTCCGAGCCACACAAGTCACCCCATCTTGGATTCCCCTAGGTCTCTAGTTTTCAGAAATGCACAGGTTTGGTAGGTTTCCCTAGGTGCCGGCTGAGCTAGAGGCCCAAATCTACAGGTAGGCACTTTTCAAAAAACACCTCTGTTTTCTTTCAAAAATTTGGATGTGTCCACGTTGCGCTTTGGGGCGTTTCCTGTTGCGGGCGCTAGGCCTACCCACACAAGTGAGGTATCATTTTTATCGGGAGACTTGGGGGAACGCTGGGTGGAAGGAAATTTGTGGATCCTCTCAGATTCCAGAACTTTCTGCACAGAAATGTGAGGAACATGTGTTTTTTTAGCCAAATTTTGAGGTTTGAAAAGGATTCTGGGTAACAGAACCTGGTCCGAGCCCCACAAGTCACCCCATCTTGGATTCCCCTAGGTCTCCAGCTTTCAGAAATGCACAGGTTTGGTAGGTTTCCCTAGGTGACGGCTGAGCTAGAGGCCAAAATCTACAGGTAGGCACTTTGCAAAAAACACCTCTGTTTTCTTTCAAAAATTTGGATGTGTCCACGTTGCGCTTTGGGGCGATTCCTGTTGCGGGCGCTAGGCCTACCCACACAAGTGAGGTATCATTTTTATCGGGAGACTTTAGGGAACGCTGGGTGGAAGGAAATTTGTGGCTCCTCTCAGAATCCAGAACTTTCTGCCTCAGAAATGTGAGGAACATGTGTTTTTTTAGCCAAATTTTGAGGTTTGCAAAGGATTCTGGGTAACAGAACCTGGTCCGAGCCACACAAGTCACCCCATCTTGGATTCCCCTAGGTCTCTAGTTTCCAGAAATGCACAGGTTTGGTAGGTTTCCCTAGGTGCCGGCTGAGCTAGAGGCCAAAATCTACAGGTAGGCACTTTGCAAAAAACACCTCTGTTTTCTTTCAAAAATTTGGATGTGTCCACGTTGCGCTTTGGGGCGTTCCCTGTCGCGGTCGCTAGGCCAATCCACACAAGTGAGGTATCATTTTTATCGGGAGACTTGGGGGAACTTTGGGTGGAAGGAAATTTGTGGCTCCTCTCAGAATCCAGAACTTTCTGCCACAGAAATGTGAGGAACATGTGTTTTTTTAGCCAAATTTGGAGGTTTGCAAAGGATTCTGGGTAACAGAACCTGGTCCGAGCCACACTAGTCACCCCATCTTGGATTCCCCTAGGTCTCTAGTTTTCAGAAATGCACAGGTTTGGTAGGTTTCCCTAGGTGCCGGCTGAGCTAGAGGCCCAAATCTACAGATAGGCACTTTGCAAAAAACACCTGTGTTTTCTTTCAAAAATTTGGATGTGTCCACGTTGCGCTTTGGGGCGTTTCCTGTCGCGGGCGCTAGGCCTACCCACACGAGTGAGGTATCATTTTTATCGGGAGACTTGGGGGAACGCTGGGTGGAAGGAAATTTGTGGCTCCTCTCAGAATCCAGAACTTTCTGCCACAGAAATGTGAGGAACATGTGTTTTTTTAGCCAAATTTTGAGGTTTGCAAAGGATTTTGGGTAACAGAACCTGGTCCAGGCCACACAAGTCACCCCATCTTGGATTCCCCTAGGTCTCTAGTTTTCAGAAATGCACAGGTTTGGTAGGTTTCCCTAGGTGCCGGCTGAGCTAGAGGCCCAAATCTACAGGTAGGCACTTTGCAAAAAACACCTCTGTTTTCTTTCAAAAATTTGGATGTGTCCACGTTGTGCTTTGGGGCGTTTCCTGTTGCGGGCGCTAGGCCTACCCACACAAGTGAGGTATCATTTTTATCGGGAGACTTGGGGGAACGCTGGGTGGAAGGAAATTTGTGGATCCTCTCAGATTCCAGAACTTTCTGCACAGAAATGTGAGGAACATGTGTTTTTTTAGCCAAATTTGAGGTTTGAAATGGATTCTGGGTAACAGAACCTGGTCCGAGCCCCACAAGTCACCCCATCTTGGATTCCCCTAGGTCTCCAGCTTTCAGAAATGCACAGGTTTTGTAGGTTTCCCTAGGTGACGGCTGAGCTAGAGGCCAAAATCTACAGGTAGGCACTTTGCAAAAAACACCTCTGTTTTCTTTCAAAAATTTGGATGTGTCCACGTTGCGCTTTGGGGCGTTTCCTGTTGCGGGCGCTAGGCCTACCCACACAAGTGAGGTATCATTTTTATCGGGAGACTTGAGGGAACGCTGGGTGGAAGGAAATTTGTGGCTCCTCTCAGAATCCAGAACTTTCTGCCTCAGAAATGTGAGGAACATGTGTTTTTTTAGCCAAATTTTGAGGTTTGCAAAGGATTCTGGGTAACAGAACCTGGTCCGAGCCACACAAGTCACCCCATCTTGGATTCCCCTAGGTCTCTAGTTTCCAGAAATGCACAGGTTTGGTAGGTTTCCCTAGGTGCCGGCTGAGCTAGAGGCCAAAATCTACAGGTAGGCACTTTGCAAAAAACACCTCTGTTTAAATTCAAAAATTTGGATGTGTCCACGTTGCGCTTTGGGGCATTTCCTGTTGCGGGCGCTAGGCCTACCCACACAAGTGAGGTATCATTTTTATCGGGAGACTTGGGGGAACGCTGGGAGGAAGGAACTTTGTGGCTCCTCTCAGATTTCAGAACTTTCTGCACAGAAATGTGAGGAACATGTGTTTTTTTAGCCAAATTTCGAGGTTTGAAAAGGATTCTGGGTAACAGAACCTGGTCCGAGCCACACAAGTCACCCCATCTTGGATTCCCCTAGGTCTCTATTTTTCAGAAATGCACAGGTTTGGTAGGTTTCCCTAGGTGCCGGCTGAGCTAGAGGCCAAAATCTACAGGTAGGCACTTTGCAAAAAACACCTCTGTTTTCTTTCAAAAATTTGGATGTGTCCACGTTGCGCTTTGGGGCGTTTCCTGTCGCGGGCGCTAGGCCTACCCACATGAGTGAGGTATCATTTTTATCGGGAGATTTGGGGGAACGCTGGGTGGAAGGAAATTTGTGGCTCCTCTCAGAATCCAGAACTTTCTGCCACAGAAATGTGAGGAACATGTGTTTTTTTAGCCAAATTTTGAGGTTTGAAAAGGATTCTGGGTAACAGAACCTGGTCCGAGCCACACAAGTCACCCCATCTTGGATTCCCCTAGGTCTCTAGTTTTCAGAAATGCACAGGTTTGGTAGGTTTCCCTAGGTGCCGGCTGAGCTAGAGGCCCAAATCTACAGGTAGGCACTTTGCAAAAAACACCTCTGTTTTCTTTCAAAAATTTGGATGTGTCCACGTTGGGCTTTGGGGCATTTCCTGTTGCGGGCGCTAGGCCTACCAACACAAGTGAGGTATCATTTTTATCGGGAGACTTGGGGGAACGCTGGGAGGAAGGAACTTTGTGGCTCCTCTCAGAATCCAGAACTTTCTGCACAGAAATGTGAGGAACATGTGTTTTTTTAGCCAAATTTTGAGGTTTGCAAAGGATTCTGGGTAACAGAACCTGGTCCGGGCCACACAAGTCACCCCATCTTGGATTCCCCTAGGTCTCTAGTTCCCAGAAATGCACAGGTTTGGTAGGTTTCCCTAGGTGCCGGATGAGCTAGAGGCCAAAATCTACAGGTAGGCACTTTGCAAAAAACACCTCTGTTTTCTTTCAAAAATTTGGATGTGTCCACGTTGCGCTTTGAGGCGTTTCCTGTCGCGGGCGCTAGGCCTATCTACACAAGTGAGGTATCATTTTTATCGGGAGACTTGGGGGAACTTTGGGTAGAAGGAAATTTGTGGCTCCTCTCAGAATCCAGAACTTTCTGCCACAGAAATGTGAGGAACATGTGTTTTTTTAGCAAAATTTTGAGGTTTGAAAAGGATTCTGGGTAACAGAACCTGGTCCGAGCCACACAAGTCACCCCATCTTGGATTCCCCTAGGTCTCCAGCTTTCAGAAATGCACATGTTTGGTAGGTTTCCCTAGGTGCCGGCTGAGCTAGAGGCCAAAATCTACAGGTAGGCACTTTGCAAAAAACACCTCTGTTTTCTTTCAAAAATTTGGATGTGTCCACGTTGCGCTTTGGGGCGTTTCCTGTTGCGGGCGCTAGGCCTACCCACACAAGTGAGGTATCATTTTTATCGGGAGACTTGGGGGAACGCTGGGTGGAAGGAAATTTGTGGCTCCTCTCAGATTCCAGAACTTTCTGCACGGAAATGTGAGGAACATGTGTTTTTTTAGCCAAATTTTGAGGTTTGAAAAGGATTCTGGGTAACAGAACCTGGTCCGAGCCACACAAGTCACCCCATCTTGGATTCCCTTAGTTCTCTAGTTTTCGGAAATGCACATATTTGGTAGGTTTCCCTAGGTGCCGGCTGAGCTAGAGGCCAAAATCTACAGATTTGCACTTTGCAAAAAACACCTCTGATTTCTTTAAAAAATGTGGATGTGTCCACGTTGCGCTTTGGGGCGTTTCCTGTCGCGGGCGCTAGGCCTACCCACACGAGTGAGGTATCATTTTTATCGGGAGACTTGGGGGAACGCTGGGTGGAAGGAAATTTGTGGCTCCTCTCAGAATCCAGAACTTTCTGCCACAGAAATGTGAGGAACATGTGTTTTTTTAGCCAAATTTTGAGGTTTGCAAAGGATTTTGGGTAACAGAACCTGGTCCGAGCCACACAAGTCACCCCATCTTGGATTCCCCTAGGTCTCTAGTTTTCAGAAATGCACAGGTTTGGTAGGTTTCCCTAGGTGCCGGCTGAGCTAGAGGCCCAAATCTACAGGTAGGCACTTTTCAAAAAACACCTCTGTTTTCTTTCAAAAATTTGGATGTGTCCACGTTGCGCTTTGGGGCGTTTCCTGTTGCGGGCGCTAGGCCTACCCACACAAGTGAGGTATCATTTTTATCGGGAGACTTGGGGGAACGCTGGGTGGAAGGAAATTTGTGGATCCTCTCAGATTCCAGAACTTTCTGCACAGAAATGTGAGGAACATGTGTTTTTTTAGCCAAATTTTGAGGTTTGAAAAGGATTCTGGGTAACAGAACCTGGTCCGAGCCCCACAAGTCACCCCATCTTGGATTCCCCTAGGTCTCCAGCTTTCAGAAATGCACAGGTTTGGTAGGTTTCCCTAGGTGACGGCTGAGCTAGAGGCCAAAATCTACAGGTAGGCACTTTGCAAAAAACACCTCTGTTTTCTTTCAAAAATTTGGATGTGTCCACGTTGCGCTTTGGGGCGATTCCTGTTGCGGGCGCTAGGCCTACCCACACAAGTGAGGTATCATTTTTATCGGGAGACTTTAGGGAACGCTGGGTGGAAGGAAATTTGTGGCTCCTCTCAGAATCCAGAACTTTCTGCCTCAGAAATGTGAGGAACATGTGTTTTTTTAGCCAAATTTTGAGGTTTGCAAAGGATTCTGGGTAACAGAACCTGGTCCGAGCCACACAAGTCACCCCATCTTGGATTCCCCTAGGTCTCTAGTTTCCAGAAATGCACAGGTTTGGTAGGTTTCCCTAGGTGCCGGCTGAGCTAGAGGCCAAAATCTACAGGTAGGCACTTTGCAAAAAACACCTCTGTTTTCTTTCAAAAATTTGGATGTGTCCACGTTGCGCTTTGGGGCGTTCCCTGTCGCGGTCGCTAGGCCTATCCACACAAGTGAGGTATCATTTTTATCGGGAGACTTGGGGGAACTTTGGGTGGAAGGAAATTTGTGGCTCCTCTCAGAATCCAGAACTTTCTGCCACAGAAATGTGAGGAACATGTGTTTTTTTAGCCAAATTTTGAGGTTTGCAAAGGATTTTGGGTAACAGAACCTGGTCCAGGCCACACAAGTCACCCCATCTTGGATTCCCCTAGGTCTCTAGTTTTCAGAAATGCACAGGTTTGGTAGGTTTCCCTAGGTGCCGGCTGAGCTAGAGGCCCAAATCTACAGGTAGGCACTTTGCAAAAAACACCTCTGTTTTCTTTCAAAAATTTGGATGTGTCCACGTTGTGCTTTGGGGCGTTTCCTGTTGCGGGCGCTAGGCCTACCCACACAAGTGAGGTATCATTTTTATCGGGAGACTTGGGGGAACGCTGGGTGGAAGGAAATTTGTGGATCCTCTCAGATTCCAGAACTTTCTGCACAGAAATGTGAGGAACATGTGTTTTTTTAGCCAAATTTGAGGTTTGAAATGGATTCTGGGTAACAGAACCTGGTCCGAGCCCCACAAGTCACCCCATCTTGGATTCCCCTAGGTCTCCAGCTTTCAGAAATGCACAGGTTTTGTAGGTTTCCCTAGGTGACGGCTGAGCTAGAGGCCAAAATCTACAGGTAGGCACTTTGCAAAAATACCTCTGTTTTCTTTCAAAAATTTGGATGTGTCCACGTTGCGCTTTGGGGCGTTTCCTGTTGCGGGCGCTAGGCCTACCCACACAAGTGAGGTATCATTTTTATCGGGAGACTTGAGGGAACGCTGGGTGGAAGGAAATTTGTGGCTCCTCTCAGAATCCAGAACTTTCTGCCTCAGAAATGTGAGGAACATGTGTTTTTTTAGCCAAATTTTGAGGTTTGCAAAGGATTCTGGGTAACAGAACCTGGTCCGAGCCACACAAGTCACCCCATCTTGGATTCCCCTAGGTCTCTAGTTTCCAGAAATGGACAGGTTTGGTAGGTTTCCCTAGGTGCCGGCTGAGCTAGAGGCCAAAATCTACAGGTAGGCACTTTGCAAAAAACACCTCTGTTTTCTTTCAAAAATTTGGATGTGTCCACGTTGCGCTTTGGGGCGTTTCCTGTCGCGGTCGCTAGGCCTATCCACACAAGTGAGGTATCATTTTTATCGGGAGACTTGGGGGAACTTTGGGTGGAAGGAAATTTGTGGCTCCTCTCAGAATCCAGAACTTTCTGCCACAGAAATGTGAGGAAAATGTGTTTTTTTAGCCAAATTTTGAGGTTTGCAAAGGATTCTGGGTAACAGAACCTGGTCCGAGCCACACTAGTCACCCCATCTTGGATTCCCCTAGGTCTCTAGTTTTCAGAAATGCACAGGTTTGGTAGGTTTCCCTAGGTGCCGGCTGAGCTAGAGGCCCAAATCTACAGGTAGGCACTTTGCAAAAAACACCTCTGTTTTCTTTCAAAAATTTGGATGTGTCCACGTTGCGCTTTGGGGCATTTCCTGTTGCGGGCGCTAGGCCTACCCACACAAGTGAGGTATCATTTTTATCGGGAGACTTGGGGGAACGCTGGGAGGAAGGAACTTTGTGGCTCCTCTCAGATTCCAGAACTTTCTGCACAGAAATGTGAGGAACATGTGTTTTTTTAGCCAAATTTTGAGGTTTGCAAAGGATTCTGGGTAACAGAACCTGGTCCGAGCCACACAAGTCACCCCATCTTGGATTCCTATAGGTCTCTAGTTTCCAGAAATGCACAGGTTTGGTAGGTTTCCCTAGGTGCCGGCTGAGCTAGAGGCCAAAATCTACAGGTAGGCACTTTGCAAAAAACACCTCTGTTTTCTTTCAAAAATTTGGATGTGTCCACGTTGCGCTTTGGGGCGTTTCCTGTCGCGGGCGCTAGGCCTATCCACACAAGTGAGGTATAATTTTTATCGGGAGACTTGGGGGAACTTTGGGTGGAAGGAAATTTGTGGCTCCTCTCAGAATCCAGAACTTTCTGCCACAGAAATGTGAGGAACATGTGTTTTTTTAGCCAAATTTTGAGGTTTGCATAGGATTCTGGGTAACAGAACCTGGTCCGAGCCACACAAGTCACCCCATCTTGGATTCCCCTAGGTCTCTAGTTTTCAGAAATGCACAGGTTTGGTAGGTTTCCCTAGGTGTCGGCTGAGCTAGAGGCCCAAATCTACAGGTAGGCACTTTGCAAAAAACACCTCTGTTTTCTTTCAAAAATTTGGATGTGTCCACGTTGCGCTTTGGGGCGTTTCCTGTTGCGGGCGCTAGGCTTACCCACACAAGTGAGGTATCATTTTTATCGGGAGACTTGAGGGAACGCTGGGTGGAAGGAAATTTGTGGATCCTCTCAGATTCCAGAACTTTCTGCACGGAAATGTGAGGAACATGTGTTTTTTTAGCCAAATTTTGAGGTTTGAAAAGGATTCTGGGTAACAGAACCTGGTCCGAGCCACACAAGTCACCCCATCTTGGATTCCCTTAGTTCTCTAGTTTTCGGAAATGCACATATTTGGTAGGTTTCCCTAGGTGCCGGCTGAGCTAGAGGCCAAAATCTACAGATAGGCACTTTGCAAAAAACACCTCTGTTTTCTTTCAAAAATTTGGATGTGTCCCCGTTGCGCTTTGGGGCGTTTCCTGTTGCAGGCGCTAGGCCTACCCACACAAGTGAGGTATCATTTTTATCGGGAGACTTGGGGGAACGCTGGGTGGAAGGAAATTTGTAGATCCTCTCAGATTCCAGACCTTTCTGCACAGAAATGTGAGGAACATGTGTTTTTTTCGCCACATTTTGAGGTTTGAAAAGGATTTTGGGTAACAGAACCTGGTCCGAGCCACACAAGTCACCCCATCTTGTATTCCCCTAGGTCTCCAGCTTTCAGAAATGCACAGGTTTGGTAGGTTTCCCTAGGTGCCGGCTGAGCTAGAGGCCAAAATCTACAGGTAGGCACTTTGCAAAAAACACCTCTGTTTTCTTTCAAAAATTTGGATGTGTCCACGTTGCGCTTTGGGGCGTTTCCTGTTGCGGGCGCTAGGCCTACCCACACAAGTGAGGTATCATTTTTATCGGGAGACTTGGGGGAACGCTGGGTGGAAGGAAATTTGTGGCTCCTCTCAGAATCCAGAACTTTCTGCCTCAGAAATGTGAGGAACATGTGTTTTTTTAGCCAAATTTTGAGGTTTGCAAAGGATTCTGGGTAACAGAACCTGGTCCGAGCCACACAAGTCACCCCATCTTGGATTCCCCTAGGTCTCTAGTTTCCAGAAATGCACAGGTTTGGTAGGTTTCCCTAGGTGCCGGCTGAGCTAGAGGCCAAAATCTACAGGTAGGCACTTTGCAAAAAACACCTCTGTTTTCTTTCAAAAATTTGGATGTGTCCACGTTGCGCTTTGGGGCGTTTCCTGTCGCGGGCGCTAGGCCTATCCACACAAGTGAGGTATCATTTTTATCGGGAGACTTGGGGGAACTTTGGGTGGAAGGAAATTTGTGGCTCCTCTCAGAATCCAGAACTTTCTGCCACAGAAATGTGAGGAACATGTGTTTTTTTAGCCAAATTTTGAGGTTTGCAAAGGATTCTGGGTAACAGAACCTGGTCCGATCCACACAAGTCACCCCATCTTGGATTCCCCTAGGTCTCTAGTTTTCAGAAATGCACAGGTTTGGTAGGTTTACCTAGTGCCGGCTGAGCTAGAGGCCCAAATCTACAGGTAGGCACTTTGCAAAAAACACCTCTGTTTTCTTTCAAAAATTTGGATGTGTCCACGTTGGGCTTTGGGGCATTTCCTGTTGCGGGCGCTAGGCCTACCAACACAAGTGAGGTATCATTTTTATCAGGAGACTTGGGGGAACGCTGGGAGGAAGGAACTTTGTGGCTCCTCTCAGATTCCAGAACTTTCTGCACGGAAATGTGAGGAACATGTGTTTTTTTAGCCAAATTTTGAGGTTTGCAAAAGGATTTTGGGTAACAGAACCTGGTCCGAGCCACACAAGTCACCCCATCTTGGATTCCCCTAGGTCTCCAGCTTTCAGAAATGCACAGGTTTGGTAGGTTTCCCTAGGCGCCGGCTGAGCTAGAGGCCAAAATCTACAGGTAGGCACTTTGCAAAAAACACCTCTGTTTTCTTTCAAAAATTTGGATGTGTCCACGTTGCGCTTTGGGGCGTTTCCTGTTGCGGGCGCTAGGCCTACCCACACAAGTGAGGTATCATTTTTATCGGGAGACTTGGGGGAACGCTGGGTGGAAGGAAATTTGTGGCTCCTCTCAGAATCCAGAACTTTCTGCCTCAGAAATGTGAGGAACATGTGTTTTTTTAGCCAAATTTTGAGGTTTGCAAAGGATCCTGGGTAACAGAACCTGGTCCGAGCCACACAAGTCACCCCATCTTGGATTCCCCTAGGTCTCTAGATTCAAGAAATGCACAGGTTTGGTAGGTTTCCCTAGGTGCCGGATGAGCTAGAGGCCAAAATCTACAGATAGGCACTTTGCAAAAAACACCTCTGTTTTCTTTCAAAAATTTGGATGTGTCCACGTTGCGCTTTGGGGCGTTTCCTGTCACGGGCGCTAGGCCTACCCACACAAGTGAGGTATCATTTGTATCGGGAGACTTGGGGGAACGCTGGGTGGAAGGAAATTTGTGGCTCCTCTCAGAAACCAGAACTTTCTGCCACAGAAATGTGAGGAACATGTGTTTTTTTAGCCAAATTTTGAGGTTTGCAAAGGATTCTGGGTAACAGAACTTGGTCCGAGCCACACAAGTCACCCCATCTTGGATTCCCCTAGGTCTCCAGCTTTCAGAAATGCACAGGTTTGGTAGGTTTCCCTAGGTGCCAGCTGAGCTAGAGGCCAAAATCTACAGGTAGGCACTTTGCAAAAAACACCTCTGTTTTCTTTCAAAAATTTGGATGTGTCCACGTTGCGCTTTGGGGCGTTTCCTGTTGCGGGCGCTAGGCCTACCCACACAAGTGAGGTATCATTTTTATCGGGAGACTTGGGGGAACACTGGGTGGAAGGAAATTTGTGGCTCCTCTCAGAATCCAGAACTTTCTGCCTCAGAAATGTGAGGAACATGTGTTTTTTTAGCCAAATTTTGAGGTTTGCAAAGGATCCTGGGTAACAGAACCTGGTCCGAGCCACACAAGTCACCCCATCTTGGATTCCCCTAGGTCTCCAGCTTTCAGAAATGCACAGGTTTGGTAGGTTTCCCTAGGTGCCAGCTGAGCTAGAGGCCAAAATCTACAGGTAGGCACTTTGCAAAAAACACCTCTGTTTTCTTTCAAAAATTTGGATGTGTCCACGTTGCGCTTTGGGGCGTTTCCTGTTGCAGGCGCTAGGCCTACCCACACAAGTGAGGTATCATTTTTATCGGGAGACTTGGGGGAACGCTGGGTGGAAGGAAATTTGTGGCTCCTCTCAGAATCCAGAACTTTCTGCCTCAGAAATGTGAGGAACATGTGTTTTTTTAGCCAAATTTTGAGGTTTGCAAAGGATCCTGGGTAACAGAACCTGGTCCGAGCCACACAAGTCACCCCATCTTGGATTCCCCTAGGTCTCTAGTTTCCAGAAATGCACAGGTTTGGTAGGTTTCCCTAGGTGCCGGCTGAGCTAGAGGCCAAAATCTACAGGTAGGCACTTTGCAAAAAACACCTCTGTTTTCTTTCAAAAATGTGGATGTGTCCACGTTGCGCTTTGGGGCGTTTCCTGTTGCGGGCGCTAGGCCTACCCACACAAGTGAGGTATCATTTTTATCGGGAGACTTGGGGGAACGCTGGGTGGAAGGAAATTTGTGGCTCCTCTCAGAATCGAGAACTTTCTGCCTCAGAAATGTGAGGAACATGTGTTTTTTTAGCCAAATTTTGAGGTTTGCAAAGGATCCTGGGAAACAGAACCTGGTCCGAGCCACACAAGTCACCCTATCTTGGATTCCCCTAGGTCTCTAGTTTCCAGAAATGCACAGGTTTGGTAGGTTTCCCTAGGTGCCGGCTGAGCTAGAGGCCAAAATCTACAGGTAGGCACTTTGCAAAAAACACCTCTGTTTTCTTTCAAAAATGTGGATGTGTCCACGTTGCGCTTTGGGGCGTTTCCTGTCGCGTGCGCTAGGCCTACCCACATGAGTGAGGTATCATTTTTATCGGGAGACTTGGGGGAACGCTGGGTGGAAGGAAATTTGTGGCTCCTCTCAGAATCCAGAACTTTCTGCCACAGAAATGTGAGGAACATGTGTTTTTTTAGCTAAATTTTGAGGTTTGCAAAGGATCCTGGGTAACAGAACCTGGTCCGAGCCACACAAGTCACCCCATCTTGGATTCCCCTAGGTCTCTAGTTTCCAGAAATGCACAGGTTTGGTAGGTTTCCCTAGGTGCCGGCTGAGCTAAAGGCCAAAATCTACAGGTAGGCACTTTGCAAAAAACACCTCTGTTTTCTTTCAAAAATGTGGATGTGTCCACGTTGCGCTTTGGGGCGTTTCCTGTTGCGGGCGCTAGGCCTACCCACACAAGTGAGGTATCATTTTTATCGGGAGACTTGGGGGAACGCTGGGTGGAAGGAAATTTGTGGCTCCTCTCAGAATCCAGAACTTTCTGCCTCAGAAATGTGAGGAACATGTGTTTTTTTAGCCAAATTTTGAGGTTTGCAAAGGATCCTGGGTAACAGAACCTGGTCCGAGCCACACAAGTCACCCCATCTTGGATTCCCCTAGGTCTCTAGTTTCCAGAAATGCACAGGTTTGGTAGGTTTCCCTAGGTGCCGGCTGAGCTAGAGGCCAAAATCTACAGGTAGGCACTTTGCAAAAAACACCTCTGTTTTCTTTCAAAAATGTGGATGTGTCCACGTTGCGCTTTGGGGCGTTTCCTGTTGCGGGCGCTAGGCCTACCCACACAAGTGAGGTATCATTTTTATCGGGAGACTTGGGGGAACGCTGGGTGGAAGGAAATTTGTGGCTCCTCTCAGAATCCAGAACTTTCTGCCTCAGAAATGTGAGGAACATGTGTTTTTTTAGCCAAATTTTGAGGTTTGCAAAGGATCCTGGGTAACAGAACCTGGTCCGAGCCACACAAGTCACCCCATCTTGGATTCCCCTAGGTCTCTAGTTTCCAGAAATGCACAGGTTTGGTAGGTTTCCCTAGGTGCCGGCTGAGCTAGAGGCCAAAATCTACAGGTAGGCACTTTGCAAAAAACACCTCTGTTTTCTTTCAAAAATGTGGATGTGTCCACGTTGCGCTTTGGGGCGTTTCCTGTTGCGGGCGCTAGGCCTACCCACACAAGTGAGGTATCATTTTTATCGGGAGACTTGCGGGAACGCTGCGTGGAAGGAAATTTGTGGCTCCTCTCAGAATCCAGAACTTTCTGCCTCAGAAATGTGAGGAACATGTGTTTTTTTAGCCAAATTTTGAGGTTTGCAAAGGATCCTGGGTAACAGAACCTGGTCCGAGCCACACAAGTCACCCCATCTTGGATTCCCCTAGGTCTCTAGTTTCCAGAAATGCACAGGTTTGGTAGGTTTCCCTAGGTGCCGGCTGAGCTAGAGGCCAAAATCTACAGCTAGGCACTTTGCAAAAAACACCTCTGTTTTCTTTCAAAAATGTGGATGTGTCCACGTTGCGCTTTGGGGCGTTTCCTGTCGCGGGCGCTTGGCCTATCCACACAAGTGAGATATCATTTTTATCGGGAGACTTGGGGGAACTTTGGGTGGAAGGAAATTTGTGGCTCCTCTCAGATTCCAGAACTTTCTGCACAGAAATGTGAGGAACATGTGTTTTTTTAGCCAAATTTTGAGGTTTGCAAAGGATTCTGGGTAACAGAACCTGGTCCGAGCCACACAAGTCACCCCATCTTGGATTCCCCTAGGTCTCTAGTTTTCAGAAATGCACAGGTTTGGTAGGTTTCCCTAGGTGCCGGCTGAGCTAGAGGCCGAAATCTACAGGTAGACACTTTGCAAAAAACACCTCTGTTTTCTTTCAAAAATGTGGATGTGTCCACGTTGCGCTTTGGGGCGTTTCCTGTTGCGGGCGCTAGGCCTACCCACACAAGTGAGGTATCATTTTTATCGGAAGACTTGGGGGAACGCTGGCTGGAAGGAAATTTGTGGCTCCTCTCAGAATCCAGAACTTTCTGCCTCAGAAATGTGAGGAACATGTGTTTTTTTAGCCAAATTTTGAGGTTTGCAAAGGATTCTGGGTAACAGAACCTGGTCCGAACCACACAAGTCACCACATCTTGGATTCCCCTAGGTCTCTAGCTTTCAGAAATGCACAGGTTTGGTAGGTTTCCCCTGGTGCTGGCTGAGCTAGAGGCCAAAATCTACAGGTAGGCACTTTGCAAAAAACACCTCTGATTTCTTTAAAAAATGTGGATGTG
Organism: Pleurodeles waltl; assembly: GCF_031143425.1. NCBI lineage: Eukaryota > Metazoa > Chordata > Amphibia > Caudata > Salamandridae > Pleurodeles > Pleurodeles waltl. Next base: position 1,231,483,367 of record NC_090446.1, read on the forward strand.
TCCACGTTGCGCTTTGGGGTGTTTCCTGTTGCGGGCGCTAGGCCTACCCACACAAGTGACGTATCATTTTTATCGGGAGACTTGGGGGAACGCTGGGTGGAAGGAAATTTGTGGCTCCTCTAAGAATCCAGAACTTTCTGCCTCAGAAATGTGAGGAACATGTGTTTTTTTAGCCAAATTTTGAGGTTTGCAAAGGATTCTGGGTAACAGAACCTGGTCCGAGCCACACAAGTCACCCCATCTTGGATTCCCCTAGGTCTCTAGTTTTCAGAAATGCACAGGTTTGGTATGTTTCCCTAGGTGCCGGCTGAGCTAGAGGCCCAAATCTACAGGTAGGCACTGTGCAAAAAAGACCTCTGTTTTCTTTCAAAAATTTGGATGTGTCCACGTTGCGCTTTGGGGCGTTTCCTGTTGCGGGCGCTAGGCCTACCCACACAAGTGAGGTGTCATTTTTATCGGGAGACTTGGGGGAACGTTGGGTGGAAGGAAATTTGTGGATCCTCTCAGATTCCAGAACTTTCTGCACAGAAATGTGAGGCACATGTGTTTTTTTAGCCAAATTTTGAGGTTTGAAAAGGATTCTGGGTAACAGAACCTGGTCCGAGCCACACAAGTCACCCCATCTTGGATTCCCCTAGGTCTCTAGCTTTCAGAAATGCACAGGTTTGGTAGGTTTCCATAGGTGCCGGCTGAGCTAGAGGCCAAAATCTACAGGTAGGCATTTTGCAAAAAACACCTCTGTTTTCTTTCAAAAATTTGGATGTGTCCACGTTGCGCTTTGGGGCGTTTCCTGTTGCGGGCGCTAGTCCTACCCACACAAGTGAGGTATCATTTTTATCGGGGGACTCAGGGGAACGCTGGGTGGAAGGAAATTTGTGGCTCCTCTCAGAATCCAGAACTTTCTGCCTCAGAAATGTGAGGAACATGTGTTTTTTTAGCCAAATTTTGAGGTTTGCAAAGGATTCTGGGTAACAGAACCTGGTCCGAGCCACACAAGTCACCCCATCTTGGATTCCTATAGGTCTCTAGCTTTCAGAAATGCACAGGTTTGGTAGGTTTCCCTAGGTGCCGGCTGAGCTAGAGGCCAAAATCTACAGGTAGGCACTTTGCAAAAAACACCTCTGTTTTCTTTCAAAAATTTGGATGTGTCCACGTTGCGCTTTGGGGCGTTTCCTGTCGCGGGCTCTAGGCCTATCCACACAAGTGAGGTATCATTTTTATCAGGAGACTTGGGGGCACTTTGGGTGGAAGGAAATTTGTGGCTCCTCTCAGAATCCAGAACTTTCTGCCTCAGAAATGTGAGGAACATGTGTTTTTTTAGACAAATTTTGAGGTTTGCAAAGGATTCTGGGTAACAGAACCTGGTCCGAGCCACACAAGTCACCCCATCTTGGATTCCTATAGGTCTCTAGTTTCCAGAAATGCACAGGTTTGGTAGGTTTCCCTAGGTGCCGGCTGAGCTAGAGGCCAAAATCTACAGGTAGGCACTTTGCAAAAAACACCTCTGTTTTCTTTCAAAAATTTGGATGTGTCCACGTTGCGCTTTGGGGCGTTTCCTGTCGCGGGTGCTAGGCCTATCCACACAAGTGAGGTATCATTTTTATCGGTAGACTTGGGGGAACTTTGGGTGGAAGGAAATTTGTGGCTCCTCTCAGAATCCAGAACTTTCTGCCACAGAAATGTGAGGAACATGTGTTTTTTTAGCCAAATTTTGAGGTTTGCATAGGATTCTGGGTAACAGAACCTGGTCCGAGCCACACAAGTCACCCCATCTTGGATTCCCCTAGGTCTCTAGTTCTCAGAAATGCACAGGTTTGGTAGGTTTCCCTAGGTGCCGGCTGAGCTAGAGGCCCAAATCTACAGGTAGGCACTTTGCAAAAAACACCTCTGTTTTCTTTAAAAAATTTGGATGTGTCCACGTTGCGCTTTGGGGCGTTTCCTGTTGCAGGCGCTAGGCCTACCCACACAAGTGAGGTATCATTTTTATCGGGAGACTTGAGGGAACGCTGGGTGGAAGGAAATTTGTGGATCCTCTCAGATTCCAGAACTTTCTGCACGGAAATGTGAGGAACATGTGTTTTTTTAGCCAAATTTTGAGGTTTGAAAAGGATTCTGGGTAACAGAACCTGGTCCGAGCCACACAAGTCACCACATCTTGGATTCCCTTAGGTCTCTAGTTTTTGGAAATGCACATATTTGGTAGGTTTCCCTAGGTGCCGGCTGAGCTAGAGGCCAAAATCTACAGATAGGCACTTTGCAAAAAACACCTGTTTTCTTTCAAAAATTTGGATGTGTCCACGTTGCGCTTTGGGGCGTTTCCTGTTGCGGGCGCTAGGCCTACCCACACAAGTGAGGTATCATTTTTATCGGGAGACTTGGGGGAACGCTGGGTGGAAGGAAATTTGTGGATCCTCTCAGATTCCAGAACTTTCTGCACAGAAATGTGAGGAACATGTGTTTTTTTAGCCAAATTTTGAGGTTTGAAAAGGATTCTGGGTAACAGAATCTGGTCCGAGCCCCACAAGTCACCCCATCTTGGATTCCCCTAGGTCTCCAGCTTTCAGAAATGCACAGGTTTGGTAGGTTTCCCTAGGTGACGGCTGAGCTAGAGGCCAAAATCTATAGGTAGGCACTTTGCAAAAAACACCTCTGTTTTCTTTCAAAAATTTGGATGTGTCCACGTTTCGCTTTGGGGTGTTTCCTGTTGCGGGCGCTAGGCCTACCCACACAAGTGAGGTATCATTTTTATCGGGAGACTTGGGGGAACGCTGGGTGGAAGGAAATTTGTGGCTCCTCTCAGAATCCAGAACTTTCTGCCTCAGAAATGTGAGGAACATGTGTTTTTTTAGCCAAATTTTGAGGTTTGCAAAGGATTCTGGGTAACAGAACCTGGTCCGAGCCACACAAGTCACCCCATCTTGGATTCCCCTAGGTCTCTAGTTTTCAGAAATGCACAGGTTTAGTAGGTTTCCCTAGGTGCCGGCTGAGCTAGAGGCCAAAATCTACAGGTAGGCACTTTGCAAAAAACACCTCTGTTTTCTTTCAAAAATGTGGATGTGTCCACGTTGCGCTTTGGGGCATTTCCTGTTGCGGGCGCTAGGCCTACCCACACAAGTGAGGTATCATTTTTATCGGGAGACTTGAGGGAACGCTGGGTGGAAGGAAATTTGTGGATCCTCTCAGATTCCAGAACTTTCTGCACGGAAATGTGAGGAACATGTGTTTTTTTAGCCAAATTTTAAGGTTTGAAAAGGATTCTGGGTAACAGAACCTGGTCCGAGCCACACAAGTCACCCCATCTTGGATTCCCCTAGGTCTCCAGCTTTCAGAAATGCACAGGTTTGGTAGGTTTCCCTAGGTGCCAGCTGAGCTAGAGGCCAAAATCTACAGGTAGGCACTTTGCAAAAAACACCTCTGTTTTCTTTCAAAAATTTGGATGTGTCCACGTTGCGCTTTGGGGCGTTTCCTGTTGCAGGCGCTAGGCCTACCCACACAAGTGAGGTATCATTTTTATCGGGAGACTTGGGGGAACGCTGGGTGGAAGGAAATTTGTGGCTCCTCTCAGAATCCAGAACTTTCTGCCTCAGAAATGTGAGGAACATGTGTTTTTTTAGCCAAATTTTGAGGTTTGCAAAGGATCCTGGGTAACAGAACCTGGTCCGAGCCACACAAGTCACCCCATCTTGGATTCCCCTAGGTCTCTAGTTTCCAGAAATGCACAGGTTTGGTAGGTTTCCCTAGGTGCCGGCTGAGCTAGAGGCCAAAATCTACAGGTAGGCACTTTGCAAAAAACACCTCTGTTTTCTTTCAAAAATGTGGATGTGTCCACGTTGCGCTTTGGGGCGTTTCCTGTTGCGGGCGCTAGGCCTACCCACACAAGTGAGGTATCATTTTTATCGGGAGACTTGGGGGAACGCTGGGTGGAAGGAAATTTGTGGCTCCTCTCAGAATCGAGAACTTTCTGCCTCAGAAATGTGAGGAACATGTGTTTTTTTAGCCAAATTTTGAGGTTTGCAAAGGATCCTGGGAAACAGAACCTGGTCCGAGCCACACAAGTCACCCTATCTTGGATTCCCCTAGGTCTCTAGTTTCCAGAAATGCACAGGTTTGGTAGGTTTCCCTAGGTGCCGGCTGAGCTAGAGGCCAAAATCTACAGGTAGGCACTTTGCAAAAAACACCTCTGTTTTCTTTCAAAAATGTGGATGTGTCCACGTTGCGCTTTGGGGCGTTTCCTGTCGCGTGCGCTAGGCCTACCCACATGAGTGAGGTATCATTTTTATCGGGAGACTTGGGGGAACGCTGGGTGGAAGGAAATTTGTGGCTCCTCTCAGAATCCAGAACTTTCTGCCACAGAAATGTGAGGAACATGTGTTTTTTTAGCTAAATTTTGAGGTTTGCAAAGGATCCTGGGTAACAGAACCTGGTCCGAGCCACACAAGTCACCCCATCTTGGATTCCCCTAGGTCTCTAGTTTCCAGAAATGCACAGGTTTGGTAGGTTTCCCTAGGTGCCGGCTGAGCTAAAGGCCAAAATCTACAGGTAGGCACTTTGCAAAAAACACCTCTGTTTTCTTTCAAAAATGTGGATGTGTCCACGTTGCGCTTTGGGGCGTTTCCTGTTGCGGGCGCTAGGCCTACCCACACAAGTGAGGTATCATTTTTATCGGGAGACTTGGGGGAACGCTGGGTGGAAGGAAATTTGTGGCTCCTCTCAGAATCCAGAACTTTCTGCCTCAGAAATGTGAGGAACATGTGTTTTTTTAGCCAAATTTTGAGGTTTGCAAAGGATCCTGGGTAACAGAACCTGGTCCGAGCCACACAAGTCACCCCATCTTGGATTCCCCTAGGTCTCTAGTTTCCAGAAATGCACAGGTTTGGTAGGTTTCCCTAGGTGCCGGCTGAGCTAGAGGCCAAAATCTACAGGTAGGCACTTTGCAAAAAACACCTCTGTTTTCTTTCAAAAATGTGGATGTGTCCACGTTGCGCTTTGGGGCGTTTCCTGTTGCGGGCGCTAGGCCTACCCACACAAGTGAGGTATCATTTTTATCGGGAGACTTGGGGGAACGCTGGGTGGAAGGAAATTTGTGGCTCCTCTCAGAATCCAGAACTTTCTGCCTCAGAAATGTGAGGAACATGTGTTTTTTTAGCCAAATTTTGAGGTTTGCAAAGGATCCTGGGTAACAGAACCTGGTCCGAGCCACACAAGTCACCCCATCTTGGATTCCCCTAGGTCTCTAGTTTCCAGAAATGCACAGGTTTGGTAGGTTTCCCTAGGTGCCGGCTGAGCTAGAGGCCAAAATCTACAGGTAGGCACTTTGCAAAAAACACCTCTGTTTTCTTTCAAAAATGTGGATGTGTCCACGTTGCGCTTTGGGGCGTTTCCTGTTGCGGGCGCTAGGCCTACCCACACAAGTGAGGTATCATTTTTATCGGGAGACTTGCGGGAACGCTGCGTGGAAGGAAATTTGTGGCTCCTCTCAGAATCCAGAACTTTCTGCCTCAGAAATGTGAGGAACATGTGTTTTTTTAGCCAAATTTTGAGGTTTGCAAAGGATCCTGGGTAACAGAACCTGGTCCGAGCCACACAAGTCACCCCATCTTGGATTCCCCTAGGTCTCTAGTTTCCAGAAATGCACAGGTTTGGTAGGTTTCCCTAGGTGCCGGCTGAGCTAGAGGCCAAAATCTACAGCTAGGCACTTTGCAAAAAACACCTCTGTTTTCTTTCAAAAATGTGGATGTGTCCACGTTGCGCTTTGGGGCGTTTCCTGTCGCGGGCGCTTGGCCTATCCACACAAGTGAGATATCATTTTTATCGGGAGACTTGGGGGAACTTTGGGTGGAAGGAAATTTGTGGCTCCTCTCAGATTCCAGAACTTTCTGCACAGAAATGTGAGGAACATGTGTTTTTTTAGCCAAATTTTGAGGTTTGCAAAGGATTCTGGGTAACAGAACCTGGTCCGAGCCACACAAGTCACCCCATCTTGGATTCCCCTAGGTCTCTAGTTTTCAGAAATGCACAGGTTTGGTAGGTTTCCCTAGGTGCCGGCTGAGCTAGAGGCCAAAATCTACAGGTAGACACTTTGCAAAAAACACCTCTGTTTTCTTTCAAAAATGTGGATGTGTCCACGTTGCGCTTTGGGGCGTTTCCTGTTGCGGGCGCTAGGCCTACCCACACAAGTGAGGTATCATTTTTATCGGAAGACTTGGGGGAACGCTGGCTGGAAGGAAATTTGTGGCTCCTCTCAGAATCCAGAACTTTCTGCCTCAGAAATGTGAGGAACATGTGTTTTTTTAGCCAAATTTTGAGGTTTGCAAAGGATTCTGGGTAACAGAACCTGGTCCGAACCACACAAGTCACCACATCTTGGATTCCCCTAGGTCTCTAGCTTTCAGAAATGCACAGGTTTGGTAGGTTTCCCCTGGTGCTGGCTGAGCTAGAGGCCAAAATCTACAGGTAGGCACTTTGCAAAAAACACCTCTGATTTCTTTAAAAAATGTGGATGTGTCCACGTTGCGCTTTGGGGTGTTTCCTGTTGCGGGCGCTAGGCCTACCCACACAAGTGACGTATCATTTTTATCGGGAGACTTGGGGGAACGCTGGGTGGAAGGAAATTTGTGGCTCCTCTAAGAATCCAGAACTTTCTGCCTCAGAAATGTGAGGAACATGTGTTTTTTTAGCCAAATTTTGAGGTTTGCAAAGGATTCTGGGTAACAGAACCTGGTCCGAGCCACACAAGTCACCCCATCTTGGATTCCCCTAGGTCTCTAGTTTTCAGAAATGCACAGGTTTGGTATGTTTCCCTAGGTGCCGGCTGAGCTAGAGGCCCAAATCTACAGGTAGGCACTGTGCAAAAAAGACCTCTGTTTTCTTTCAAAAATTTGGATGTGTCCACGTTGCGCTTTGGGGCGTTTCCTGTTGCGGGCGCTAGGCCTACCCACACAAGTGAGGTGTCATTTTTATCGGGAGACTTGGGGGAACGTTGGGTGGAAGGAAATTTGTGGATCCTCTCAGATTCCAGAACTTTCTGCACAGAAATGTGAGGCACATGTGTTTTTTTAGCCAAATTTTGAGGTTTGAAAAGGATTCTGGGTAACAGAACCTGGTCCGAGCCACACAAGTCACCCCATCTTGGATTCCCCTAGGTCTCTAGCTTTCAGAAATGCACAGGTTTGGTAGGTTTCCATAGGTGCCGGCTGAGCTAGAGGCCAAAATCTACAGGTAGGCATTTTGCAAAAAACACCTCTGTTTTCTTTCAAAAATTTGGATGTGTCCACGTTGCGCTTTGGGGCGTTTCCTGTTGCGGGCGCTAGTCCTACCCACACAAGTGAGGTATCATTTTTATCGGGGGACTCAGGGGAACGCTGGGTGGAAGGAAATTTGTGGCTCCTCTCAGAATCCAGAACTTTCTGCCTCAGAAATGTGAGGAACATGTGTTTTTTTAGCCAAATTTTGAGGTTTGCAAAGGATTCTGGGTAACAGAACCTGGTCCGAGCCACACAAGTCACCCCATCTTGGATTCCTATAGGTCTCTAGCTTTCAGAAATGCACAGGTTTGGTAGGTTTCCCTAGGTGCCGGCTGAGCTAGAGGCCAAAATCTACAGGTAGGCACTTTGCAAAAAACACCTCTGTTTTCTTTCAAAAATTTGGATGTGTCCACGTTGCGCTTTGGGGCGTTTCCTGTCGCGGGCTCTAGGCCTATCCACACAAGTGAGGTATCATTTTTATCAGGAGACTTGGGGGCACTTTGGGTGGAAGGAAATTTGTGGCTCCTCTCAGAATCCAGAACTTTCTGCCTCAGAAATGTGAGGAACATGTGTTTTTTTAGACAAATTTTGAGGTTTGCAAAGGATTCTGGGTAACAGAACCTGGTCCGAGCCACACAAGTCACCCCATCTTGGATTCCTATAGGTCTCTAGTTTCCAGAAATGCACAGGTTTGGTAGGTTTCCCTAGGTGCCGGCTGAGCTAGAGGCCAAAATCTACAGGTAGGCACTTTGCAAAAAACACCTCTGTTTTCTTTCAAAAATTTGGATGTGTCCACGTTGCGCTTTGGGGCGTTTCCTGTCGCGGGTGCTAGGCCTATCCACACAAGTGAGGTATCATTTTTATCAGTAGACTTGGGGGAACTTTGGGTGGAAGGAAATTTGTGGCTCCTCTCAGAATCCAGAACTTTCTGCCACAGAAATGTGAGGAACATGTGTTTTTTTAGCCAAATTTTGAGGTTTGCATAGGATTCTGGGTAACAGAACCTGGTCCGAGCCACACAAGTCACCCCATCTTGGATTCCCCTAGGTCTCTAGTTCTCAGAAATGCACAGGTTTGGTAGGTTTCCCTAGGTGCCGGCTGAGCTAGAGGCCCAAATCTACAGGTAGGCACTTTGCAAAAAACACCTCTGTTTTCTTTAAAAAATTTGGATGTGTCCACGTTGCGCTTTGGGGCGTTTCCTGTTGCAGGCGCTAGGCCTACCCACACAAGTGAGGTATCATTTTTATCGGGAGACTTGAGGGAACGCTGGGTGGAAGGAAATTTGTGGATCCTCTCAGATTCCAGAACTTTCTGCACGGAAATGTGAGGAACATGTGTTTTTTTAGCCAAATTTTGAGGTTTGAAAAGGATTCTGGGTAACAGAACCTGGTCCGAGCCACACAAGTCACCACATCTTGGATTCCCTTAGGTCTCTAGTTTTTGGAAATGCACATATTTGGTAGGTTTCCCTAGGTGCCGGCTGAGCTAGAGGCCAAAATCTACAGATAGGCACTTTGCAAAAAACACCTGTTTTCTTTCAAAAATTTGGATGTTTCCACGTTGCGCTTTGGGGCGTTTCCTGTCGCGGGTGCTAGGCCTACCCACACGAGTGAGGTATCATTTTTATCGGGAGACTTGGGGGAACGCTGGGTGGAAGGAAATTTGTGGCTCCTCTCAGAATCCAGAACTTTCTGCCACAGAAATGTGAGGAACATGTGTTTTTTTAGCCAAATTTTGAGGTTTGCAAAGGATTTTGGGTAACAGAACCTGGTCCGAGCCACACAAGTCACCCCATCTTGGATTCCCCTAGCTCTCTAGTTTTCAGAAATGCACAGGTTTGGTAGTTTTCCCTAGGTGCCGGCTGAGCTACAGGCCCAAATCTACAGGTCGGCACTTTGCAAAAAACACCTCTGTTTTCTTTCAAAAATTTGGATGTGTCCACGTTGCGCTTTGGGGCGTTTCCTGTTGCGGGCGCTAGGCCTACCCACACAAGTGAGGTATCATTTTTATCGGGAGACTTGGGGGAACGCTGGGTGGAAGGAAATTTGTGGATCCTCTCAGATTCCAGAACTTTCTGCACAGAAATGTGAGGAACATGTGTTTTTTTAGCCAAATTTTGAGGTTTGAAAAGGATTCTGGGTAACAGAATCTGGTCCGAGCCCCACAAGTCACCCCATCTTGGATTCCCCTAGGTCTCCAGCTTTCAGAAATGCACAGGTTTGGTAGGTTTCCCTAGGTGACGGCTGAGCTAGAGGCCAAAATCTATAGGTAGGCACTTTGCAAAAAACACCTCTGTTTTCTTTCAAAAATTTGGATGTGTCCACGTTTCGCTTTGGGGTGTTTCCTGTTGCGGGCGCTAGGCCTACCCACACAAGTGAGGTATCATTTTTATCGGGAGACTTGGGGGAACGCTGGGTGGAAGGAAATTTGTGGCTCCTCTCAGAATCCAGAACTTTCTGCCTCAGAAATGTGAGGAACATGTGTTTTTTTAGCCAAATTTTGAGGTTTGCAAAGGATTCTGGGTAACAGAACCTGGTCCGAGCCACACAAGTCACCCCATCTTGGATTCCCCTAGGTCTCTAGTTTTCAGAAATGCACAGGTTTAGTAGGTTTCCCTAGGTGCCGGCTGAGCTAGAGGCCAAAATCTACAGGTAGGCACTTTGCAAAAAACACCTCTGTTTTCTTTCAAAAATGTGGATGTGTCCACGTTGCGCTTTGGGGCATTTCCTGTTGCGGGCGCTAGGCCTACCCACACAAGTGAGGTATCATTTTTATCGGGAGACTTGAGGGAACGCTGGGTGGAAGGAAATTTGTGGATCCTCTCAGATTCCAGAACTTTCTGCACGGAAATGTGAGGAACATGTGTTTTTTTAGCCAAATTTTAAGGTTTGAAAAGGATTCTGGGTAACAGAACCTGGTCCGAGCCACACAAGTCACCCCATCTTGGATTCCCCTAGGTCTCCAGCTTTCAGAAATGCACAGGTTTGGTAGGTTTCCCTAGGCGCCGGCTGAGCTAGAGGCCAAAATCTACAGGTAGGCACTTTGCAAAAAACACCTCTGTTTTCTTTAAAAAATTTGGATGTGTCCACGTTGCGCTTTGGGGCGTTTCCTGTTGCGGGCGCTAGGCCTACCCACACAAGTGAGGTATCATTTTTATCGGGAGACTTGGGGGAACGCTGGGTGGAAGGAAATTTGTGGCTCCTCTCAGAATCCAGAACTTTCTGCCTCAGAAATGTGAGGAACATGTGTTTTTTTAGCCAAATTTTGAGGTTTGCAAAGGATCCTGGGTAACAGAACCTGGTCCGAGCCACACAAGTCACCCCATCTTGGATTCCCCTAGGTCTCTAGTTTCAAGAAATGCACAGGTTTGGTAGGTTTCCCTAGGTGCCGGATGAGCTAGAGGCCAAAATCTACAGATAGGCACTTTGCAAAAAACACCTCTGTATTCTTTCAAAAATTTGGATGTGTCCACGTTGCGCTTTGGGGCGTTTCCTGTCACGGGCGCTAGGCCTAACCACACAAGTGAGGTATCATTTGTATCGGGAGACTTGGGGGAACGCTGGGTGGAAGGAAATTTGTGGCTCCTCTCAGAATCCAGAACTTTCTGCCACAGAAATGTGAGGAACATGTGTTTTTTTAGCCAAATTTTGAGGTTTGCAAAGGATTCTGGGTAACAGAACTTGGTCCGAGCCACACAAGTCACCCCATCTTGGATTCCCCTAGGTCTCCAGCTTTCAGAAATGCACAGGTTTGGTAGGTTTCCCTAGGTGCCGGCTGAGCTAGAGGCCAAAATCTACAGGTAGGCACTTTGCAAAAAACACCTCTGTTTTCTTTCAAAAATTTGGATGTGTCCACGTTGCGCTTTGGGGCGTTTCCTGTTGCGGGCGCTAGGCCTACCCACACAAGTGAGGTATCATTTTTATCGGGAGACTTGGGGGAACACTGGGTGGAAGGAAATTTGTAGATCCTCTCAGATTCCAGACCTTTCTGCACAGAAATGTGAGGTACATGTGTTTTTTTCGCCAGATTTTGAGGTTTGAAAAGGATTCTGGGTAACAGAACTTGGTCCGAGCCACACAAGTCACCCCATCTTGGATTCCCCTAGGTCTCCAGCTTTCAGAAATGCACAGGTTTGGTAGGTTTCCTTAGGTGCCAGCTGAGCTAGAGGCCAAAATCTACAGGTAGGCACTTTGCAAAAAACACCTCTGTTTTCTTTCAAAAATTTTGGATGTGTCCACGTTGCGCTTTGGGGCGTTTCCTGTTGCGGGCGCTAGGCCTACCCACACAAGTGAGGTATCATTTTTATCGGGAGACTTGGGGGAACGCTGGGTGGAAGGAAATTTGTGGATCCTCTCAGATTCCAGAACTTTCTGCACAGAAATGTGAGGAACATGTGTTTTTTTAGCCAAATTTGAGGTTTGAAATGGATTCTGGGTAACAGAACCTGGTCCGAGCCCCACAAGTCACCCCATCTTGGATTCCCCTAGGTCTCCAGCTTTCAGAAATGCACAGGTTTTGTAGGTTTCCCTAGGTGACGGCTGAGCTAGAGGCCAAAATCTACAGGTAGGCACTTTGCAAAAAACACCTCTGTTTTCTTTCAAAAATTTGGATGTGTCCACGTTGCGCTTTGGGGCGTTTCCTGTTGCGGGCGCTAGGCCTACCCACACAAGTGAGGTATCATTTTTATCGGGAGACTTGAGGGAACGCTGGGTGGAAGGAAATTTGTGGCTCCTCTCAGAATCCAGAACTTTCTGCCTCAGAAATGTGAGGAACATGTGTTTTTTTAGCCAAATTTTGAGGTTTGCAAAGGATTCTGGGTAACAGAACCTGGTCCGAGCCACACAAGTCACCCCATCTTGGATTCCCCTAGGTCTCTAGTTTCCAGAAATGGACAGGTTTGGTAGGTTTCCCTAGGTGCCGGCTGAGCTAGAGGCCAAAATCTACAGGTAGGCACTTTGCAAAAAACACCTCTGTTTTCTTTCAAAAATTTGGATGTGTCCACGTTGCGCTTTGGGGCGTTTCCTGTCGCGGTCGCTAGGCCTATCCACACAAGTGAGGTATAATTTTTATCGGGAGACTTGGGGGAACGCTGGGAGGAAGGAACTTTGTGGCTCCTCTCAGATTCCAGAACTTTCTGCACAGAAATGTGAGGAACATGTGTTTTTTTAGCCAAATTTTGAGGTTTGCAAAGGATTCTGGGTAACAGAACCTGGTCCGAGCCACACAAGTCACCCCATCTTGGATTCCTATAGGTCTCTAGTTTCCAGAAATGCACAGGTTTGGTAGGTTTCCCTAGGTGCCGGCTGAGCTAGAGGCCAAAATCTACAGGTAGGCACTTTGCAAAAAACACCTCTGTTTTCTTTCAAAAATTTGGATGTGTCCACGTTGCGCTTTGGGGCGTTTCCTGTCGCGGGCGCTAGGCCTATCCACACAAGTGAGGTATAATTTTTATCGGGAGACTTGGGGGAACTTTGGGTGGAAGGAAATTTGTGGCTCCTCTCAGAATCCAGAACTTTCTGCCACAGAAATGTGAGGAACATGTGTTTTTTTAGCCAAATTTTGAGGTTTGCATAGGATTCTGGGTAACAGAACCTGGTCCGAGCCACACAAGTCACCCCATCTTGGATTCCCCTAGGTCTCTAGTTTTCAGAAATGCACAGGTTTGGTAGGTTTCCCTAGGTGTCGGCTGAGCTAGAGGCCCAAATCTACAGGTAGGCACTTTGCAAAAAACACCTCTGTTTTCTTTCAAAAATTTGGATGTGTCCACATTGCGCTTTGGGGCGTTTCCTGTTGCGGGCGCTAGGCTTACCCACACAAGTGAGGTATCATTTTTATCGGGAGACTTGAGGGAACGCTGGGTGGAAGGAAATTTGTGGATCCTCTCAGATTCCAGAACTTTCTGCACGGAAATGTGAGGAACATGTGTTTTTTTAGCCAAATTTTGAGGTTTGAAAAGGATTCTGGGTAACAGAACCTGGTCCGAGCCACACAAGTCACCCCATCTTGGATTCCCTTAGTTCTCTAGTTTTCGGAAATGCACATATTTGGTAGGTTTCCCTAGGTGCCGGCTGAGCTAGAGGCCAAAATCTACAGATAGGCACTTTGCAAAAAACACCTCTGTTTTCTTTCAAAAATTTGGATGTGTCCACGTTGCGCTTTGGGGCGTTTCCTGTTGCAGGCGCTAGGCCTACCCACACAAGTGAGGTATCATTTTTATCGGGAGACTTGGGGGAACGCTGGGTGGAAGGAAATTTGTAGATCCTCTCAGATTCCAGACCTTTCTGCACAGAAATGTGAGGAACATGTGTTTTTTTCGCCACATTTTGAGGTTTGAAAAGGATTTTGGGTAACAGAACCTGGTCCGAGCCACACAAGTCACCCCATCTTGTATTCCCCTAGGTCTCCAGCTTTCAGAAATGCACAGGTTTGGTAGGTTTCCCTAGGTGCCGGCTGAGCTAGAGGCCAAAATCTACAGGTAGGCACTTTGCAAAAAACACCTCTGTTTTCTTTCAAAAATTTGGATGTGTCCACGTTGCGCTTTGGGGCGTTTCCTGTTGCGGGCGCTAGGCCTACCCACACAAGTGAGGTATCATTTTTATCGGGAGACTTGGGGGAACGCTGGGTGGAAGGAAATTTGTGGCTCCTCTCAGAATCCAGAACTTTCTGCCTCAGAAATGTGAGGAACATGTGTTTTTTTAGCCAAATTTTGAGGTTTGCAAAGGATTCTGGGTAACAGAACCTGGTCCGAGCCACACAAGTCACCCCATCTTGGATTCCCCTAGGTCTCTAGTTTCCAGAAATGCACAGGTTTGGTAGGTTTCCCTAGGTGCCGGCTGAGCTAGAGGCCAAAATCTACAGGTAGGCACTTTGCAAAAAACACCTCTGTTTTCTTTCAAAAATTTGGATGTGTCCACGTTGCGCTTTGGGGCGTTTCCTGTCGCGGGCGCTAGGCCTATCCACACAAGTGAGGTATCATTTTTATCGGGAGACTTGGGGGAACTTTGGGTGGAAGGAAATTTGTGGCTCCTCTCAGAATCCAGAACTTTCTGCCACAGAAATGTGAGGAACATGTGTTTTTTTAGCCAAATTTTGAGGTTTGCAAAGGATTCTGGGTAACAGAACCTGGTCCGATCCACACAAGTCACCCCATCTTGGATTCCCCTAGGTCTCTAGTTTTCAGAAATGCACAGGTTTGGTAGGTTTACCTAGGTGCCGGCTGAGCTAGAGGCCCAAATCTACAGGTAGGCACTTTGCAAAAAACACCTCTGTTTTCTTTCAAAAATTTGGATGTGTCCACGTTGGGCTTTGGGGCATTTCCTGTTGCGGGCGCTAGGCCTACCAACACAAGTGAGGTATCATTTTTATCAGGAGACTTGGGGGAACGCTGGGAGGAAGGAACTTTGTGGCTCCTCTCAGATTCCAGAACTTTCTGCACGGAAATGTGAGGAACATGTGTTTTTTTAGCCAAATTTTGAGGTTTGCAAAAGGATTTTGGGTAACAGAACCTGGTCCGAGCCACACAAGTCACCCCATCTTGGATTCCCCTAGGTCTCCAGCTTTCAGAAATGCACAGGTTTGGTAGGTTTCCCTAGGCGCCGGCTGAGCTAGAGGCCAAAATCTACAGGTAGGCACTTTGCAAAAAACACCTCTGTTTTCTTTCAAAAATTTGGATGTGTCCACGTTGCGCTTTGGGGCGTTTCCTGTTGCGGGCGCTAGGCCTACCCACACAAGTGAGGTATCATTTTTATCGGGAGACTTGGGGGAACGCTGGGTGGAAGGAAATTTGTGGCTCCTCTCAGAATCCAGAACTTTCTGCCTCAGAAATGTGAGGAACATGTGTTTTTTTAGCCAAATTTTGAGGTTTGCAAAGGATCCTGGGTAACAGAACCTGGTCCGAGCCACACAAGTCACCCCATCTTGGATTCCCCTAGGTCTCTAGATTCAAGAAATGCACAGGTTTGGTAGGTTTCCCTAGGTGCCGGATGAGCTAGAGGCCAAAATCTACAGATAGGCACTTTGCAAAAAACACCTCTGTTTTCTTTCAAAAATTTGGATGTGTCCACGTTGCGCTTTGGGGCGTTTCCTGTCACGGGCGCTAGGCCTACCCACACAAGTGAGGTATCATTTGTATCGGGAGACTTGGGGGAACACTGGGTGGAAGGAAATTTGTGGCTCCTCTCAGAATCCAGAACTTTCTGCCACAGAAATGTGAGGAACATGTGTTTTTTTAGCCAAATTTTGAGGTTTGCAAAGGATCCTGGGTAACAGAACCTGGTCCGAGCCACACAAGTCACCCCATCTTGGATTCCCCTAGGTCTCCAGCTTTCAGAAATGCACAGGTTTGGTAGGTTTCCCTAGGTGCCAGCTGAGCTAGAGGCCAAAATCTACAGGTAGGCACTTTGCAAAAAACACCTCTGTTTTCTTTCAAAAATTTGGATGTGTCCACGTTGCGCTTTGGGGCGTTTCCTGTTGCAGGCGCTAGGCCTACCCACACAAGTGAGGTATCATTTTTATCGGGAGACTTGGGGGAACGCTGGGTGGAAGGAAATTTGTGGCTCCTCTCAGAATCCAGAACTTTCTGCCTCAGAAATGTGAGGAACATGTGTTTTTTTAGCCAAATTTTGAGGTTTGCAAAGGATCCTGGGTAACAGAACCTGGTCCGAGCCACACAAGTCACCCCATCTTGGATTCCCCTAGGTCTCTAGTTTCCAGAAATGCACAGGTTTGGTAGGTTTCCCTAGGTGCCGGCTGAGCTAGAGGCCAAAATCTACAGGTAGGCACTTTGCAAAAAACACCTCTGTTTTCTTTCAAAAATGTGGATGTGTCCACGTTGCGCTTTGGGGCGTTTCCTGTTGCGGGCGCTAGGCCTACCCACACAAGTGAGGTATCATTTTTATCGGGAGACTTGGGGGAACGCTGGGTGGAAGGAAATTTGTGGCTCCTCTCAGAATCGAGAACTTTCTGCCTCAGAAATGTGAGGAACATGTGTTTTTTTAGCCAAATTTTGAGGTTTGCAAAGGATCCTGGGAAACAGAACCTGGTCCGAGCCACACAAGTCACCCTATCTTGGATTCCCCTAGGTCTCTAGTTTCCAGAAATGCACAGGTTTGGTAGGTTTCCCTAGGTGCCGGCTGAGCTAGAGGCCAAAATCTACAGGTAGGCACTTTGCAAAAAACACCTCTGTTTTCTTTCAAAAATGTGGATGTGTCCACGTTGCGCTTTGGGGCGTTTCCTGTCGCGGGCGCTAGGCCTACCCACATGAGTGAGGTATCATTTTTATCGGGAGACTTGGGGGAACGCTGGGTGGAAGGAAATTTGTGGCTCCTCTCAGAATCCAGAACTTTCTGCCACAGAAATGTGAGGAACATGTGTTTTTTTAGCTAAATTTTGAGGTTTGCAAAGGATCCTGGGTAACAGAACCTGGTCCGAGCCACACAAGTCACCCCATCTTGGATTCCCCTAGGTCTCTAGTTTCCAGAAATGCACAGGTTTGGTAGGTTTCCCTAGGTGCCGGCTGAGCTAAAGGCCAAAATCTACAGGTAGGCACTTTGCAAAAAACACCTCTGTTTTCTTTCAAAAATGTGGATGTGTCCACGTTGCGCTTTGGGGCGTTTCCTGTTGCGGGCGCTAGGCCTACCCACACAAGTGAGGTATCATTTTTATCGGGAGACTTGGGGGAACGCTGGGTGGAAGGAAATTTGTGGCTCCTCTCAGAATCCAGAACTTTCTGCCTCAGAAATGTGAGGAACATGTGTTTTTTTAGCCAAATTTTGAGGTTTGCAAAGGATCCTGGGTAACAGAACCTGGTCCGAGCCACACAAGTCACCCCATCTTGGATTCCCCTAGGTCTCTAGTTTCCAGAAATGCACAGGTTTGGTAGGTTTCCCTAGGTGCCGGCTGAGCTAGAGGCCAAAATCTACAGGTAGGCACTTTGCAAAAAACACCTCTGTTTTCTTTCAAAAATGTGGATGTGTCCACGTTGCGCTTTGGGGCGTTTCCTGTTGCGGGCGCTAGGCCTACCCACACAAGTGAGGTATCATTTTTATCGGGAGACTTGGGGGAACGCTGGGTGGAAGGAAATTTGTGGCTCCTCTCAGAATCCAGAACTTTCTGCCTCAGAAATGTGAGGAACATGTGTTTTTTTAGCCAAATTTTGAGGTTTGCAAAGGATCCTGGGTAACAGAACCTGGTCCGAGCCACACAAGTCACCCCATCTTGGATTCCCCTAGGTCTCTAGTTTCCAGAAATGCACAGGTTTGGTAGGTTTCCCTAGGTGCGGGCTGAGCTAGAGGCCAAAATCTACAGGTAGGCACTTTGCAAAAAACACCTCTGTTTTCTTTCAAAAATGTGGATGTGTCCACGTTGCGCTTTGGGGCGTTTCCTGTTGCGGGCGCTAGGCCTACCCACACAAGTGAGGTATCATTTTTATCGGGAGACTTGCGGGAACGCTGCGTGGAAGGAAATTTGTGGCTCCTCTCAGAATCCAGAACTTTCTGCCTCAGAAATGTGAGGAACATGTGTTTTTTTAGCCAAATTTTGAGGTTTGCAAAGGATCCTGGGTAACAGAACCTGGTCCGAGCCACACAAGTCACCCCATCTTGGATTCCCCTAGGTCTCTAGTTTCCAGAAATGCACAGGTTTGGTAGGTTTCCCTAGGTGCCGGCTGAGCTAGAGGCCAAAATCTACAGCTAGGCACTTTGCAAAAAACACCTCTGTTTTCTTTCAAAAATGTGGATGTGTCCACGTTGCGCTTTGGGGCGTTTCCTGTCGCGGGCGCTTGGCCTATCCACACAAGTGAGATATCATTTTTATCGGGAGACTTGGGGGAACTTTGGGTGGAAGGAAATTTGTGGCTCCTCTCAGATTCCAGAACTTTCTGCACAGAAATGTGAGGAACATGTGTTTTTTTAGCCAAATTTTGAGGTTTGCAAAGGATTCTGGGTAACAGAACCTGGTCCGAGCCACACAAGTCACCCCATCTTGGATTCCCCTAGGTCTCTAGTTTTCAGAAATGCACAGGTTTGGTAGGTTTCCCTAGGTGCCGGCTGAGCTAGAGGCCAAAATCTACAGGTAGACACTTTGCAAAAAACACCTCTGTTTTCTTTCAAAAATGTGGATGTGTCCACGTTGCGCTTTGGGGCGTTTCCTGTTGCGGGCGCTAGGCCTACCCACACAAGTGAGGTATCATTTTTATCGGAAGACTTGGGGGAACGCTGGCTGGAAGGAAATTTGTGGCTCCTCTCAGAATCCAGAACTTTCTGCCTCAGAAATGTGAGGAACATGTGTTTTTTTAGCCAAATTTTGAGGTTTGCAAAGGATTCTGGGTAACAGAACCTGGTCCGAACCACACAAGTCACCACATCTTGGATTCCCCTAGGTCTCTAGCTTTCAGAAATGCACAGGTTTGGTAGGATTCCCCTGGTGCTGGCTGAGCTAGAGGCCAAAATCTACAGGTAGGCACTTTGCAAAAAACACCTCTGATTTCTTTAAAAAATGTGGATGTGTCCACGTTGCGCTTTGGGGTGTTTCCTGTTGCGGGCGCTAGGCCTACCCACACAAGTGACGTATCATTTTTATCGGGAGACTTGGGGGAACGCTGGGTGGAAGGAAATTTGTGGCTCCTCTAAGAATCCAGAACTTTCTGCCTCAGAAATGTGAGGAACATGTGTTTTTTTAGCCAAATTTTGAGGTTTGCAAAGGATTCTGGGTAACAGAACCTGGTCCGAGCCACACAAGTCACCCCATCTTGGATTCCCCTAGGTCTCTAGTTTTCAGAAATGCACAGGTTTGGTATGTTTCCCTAGGTGCCGGCTGAGCTAGAGGCCCAAATCTACAGGTAGGCACTGTGCAAAAAAGACCTCTGTTTTCTTTCAAAAATTTGGATGAGTCCACGTTGCGCTTTGGGGCGTTTCCTGTTGCGGGCGCTAGGCCTACCCACACAAGTGAGGTGTCATTTTTATCGGGAGACTTGGGGGAACGTTGGGTGGAAGGAAATTTGTGGATCCTCTCAGATTCCAGAACTTTCTGCACAGAAATGTGAGGCACATGTGTTTTTTTAGCCAAATTTTGAGGTTTGAAAAGGATTCTGGGTAACAGAACCTGGTCCGAGCCACACAAGTCACCCCATCTTGGATTCCCCTAGGTCTCTATCTTTCAGAAATGCACAGGTTTGGTAGGTTTCCATAGGTGCCGGCTGAGCTAGAGGCCAAAATCTACAGGTAGGCATTTTGCAAAAAACACCTCTGTTTTCTTTCAAAAATTTGGATGTGTCCACGTTGCGCTTTGGGGCGTTTCCTGTTGCGGGCGCTAGTCCTACCCACACAAGTGAGGTATCATTTTTATCGGGGGACTCAGGGGAACGCTGGGTGGAAGGAAATTTGTGGCTCCTCTCAGAATCCAGAACTTTCTGCCTCAGAAATGTGAGGAACATGTGTTTTTTTAGCCAAATTTTGAGGTTTGCAAAGGATTCTGGGTAACAGAACCTGGTCCGAGCCACACAAGTCACCCCATCTTGGATTCCTATAGGTCTCTAGCTTTCAGAAATGCACAGGTTTGGTAGGTTTCCCTAGGTGCCGGCTGAGCTAGAGGCCAAAATCTACAGGTAGGCACTTTGCAAAAAACACCTCTGTTTTCTTTCAAAAATTTGGATGTGTCCACGTTGCGCTTTGGGGCGTTTCCTGTCGCGGGCTCTAGGCCTATCCACACAAGTGAGGTATCATTTTTATCGGGAGACTTGGGGGCACTTTGGGTGGAAGGAAATTTGTGGCTCCTCTCAGAATCCAGAACTTTCTGCCTCAGAAATGTGAGGAACATGTGTTTTTTTAGACAAATTTTGAGGTTTGCAAAGGATTCTGGGTAACAGAACCTGGTCCGAGCCACACAAGTCACCCCATCTTGGATTCCTATAGGTCTCTAGTTTCCAGAAATGCACAGGTTTGGTAGGTTTCCCTAGGTGCCGGCTGAGCTAGAGGCCAAAATCTACAGGTAGGCACTTTGCAAAAAACACCTCTGTTTTCTTTCAAAAATTTGGATGTGTCCACGTTGCGCTTTGGGGCGTTTCCTGTCGCGGGTGCTAGGCCTATCCACACAAGTGAGGTATCATTTTTATCGGTAGACTTGGGGGAACTTTGGGTGGAAGGAAATTTGAGGCTCCTCTCAGAATCCAGAACTTTCTGCCACAGAAATGTGAGGAACATGTGTTTTTTTAGCCAAATTTTGAGGTTTGCATAGGATTCTGGGTAACAGAACCTGGTCCGAGCCACACAAGTCACCCCATCTTGGATTCCCCTAGGTCTCTAGTTCTCAGAAATGCACAGGTTTGGTAGGTTTCCCTAGGTGCCGGCTGAGCTAGAGGCCCAAATCTACAGGTAGGCACTTTGCAAAAAACACCTCTGTTTTCTTTAAAAAATTTGGATGTGTCCACGTTGCGCTTTGGGGCGTTTCCTGTTGCAGGCGCTAGGCCTACCCACACAAGTGAGGTATCATTTTTATCGGGAGACTTGAGGGAACGCTGGGTGGAAGGAAATTTGTGGATCCTCTCAGATTCCAGAACTTTCTGCACGGAAATGTGAGGAACATGTGTTTTTTTAGCCAAATTTTGAGGTTTGAAAAGGATTCTGGGTAACAGAACCTGGTCCGAGCCACACAAGTCACCACATCTTGGATTCCCTTAGGTCTCTAGTTTTTGGAAATGCACATATTTGGTAGGTTTCCCTAGGTGCCGGCTGAGCTAGAGGCCAAAATCTACAGATAGGCACTTTGCAAAAAACACCTGTTTTCTTTCAAAAATTTGGATGTTTCCACGTTGCGCTTTGGGGCGTTTCCTGTAGCGGGTGCTAGGCCTACCCACACGAGTGAGGTATCATTTTTATCGGGAGACTTGGGGGAACGCTGGGTGGAAGGAAATTTGTGGCTCCTCTCAGAATCCAGAACTTTCTGCCACAGAAATGTGAGGAACATGTGTTTTTTTAGCCAAATTTTGAGGTTTGCAAAGGATTTTGGGTAACAGAACCTGGTCCGAGCCACACAAGTCACCCCATCTTGGATTCCCCTAGGTCTCTAGTTTTCAGAAATGCACAGGTTTGGTAGTTTTCCCTAGGTGCCGGCTGAGCTACAGGCCCAAATCTACAGGTCGGCACTTTGCAAAAAACACCTCTGTTTTCTTTCAAAAATTTGGATGTGTCCACGTTGCGCTTTGGGGCGTTTCCTGTTGCGGGCGCTAGGCCTACCCACACAAGTGAGGTATCATTTTTATCGGGAGACTTGGGGGAACGCTGGGTGGAAGGAAATTTGTGGATCCTCTCAGATTCCAGAACTTTCTGCACAGAAATGTGAGGAACATGTGTTTTTTTAGCCAAATTTTGAGGTTTGAAAAGGATTCTGGGTAACAGAATCTGGTCCGAGCCCCACAAGTCACCCCATCTTGGATTCCCCTAGGTCTCCAGCTTTCAGAAATGCACAGGTTTGGTAGGTTTCCCTAGGTGACGGCTGAGCTAGAGGCCAAAATCTATAGGTAGGCACTTTGCAAAAAACACCTCTGTTTTCTTTCAAAAATTTGGATGTGTCCACGTTTCGCTTTGGGGTGTTTCCTGTTGCGGGCGCTAGGCCTACCCACACAAGTGAGGTATCATTTTTATCGGGAGACTTGGGGGAACGCTGGGTGGAAGGAAATTTGTGGCTCCTCTCAGAATCCAGAACTTTCTGCCTCAGAAATGTGAGGAACATGTGTTTTTTTAGCCAAATTTTGAGGTTTGCAAAGGATTCTGGGTAACAGAACCTGGTCCGAGCCACACAAGTCACCCCATCTTGGATTCCCCTAGGTCTCTAGTTTTCAGAAATGCACAGGTTTAGTAGGTTTCCCTAGGTGCCGGCTGAGCTAGAGGCCAAAATCTACAGGTAGGCACTTTGCAAAAAACACCTCTGTTTTCTTTCAAAAATGTGGATGTGTCCACGTTGCGCTTTGGGGCATTTCCTGTTGCGGGCGCTAGGCCTACCCACACAAGTGAGGTATCATTTTTATCGGGAGACTTGAGGGAACGCTGGGTGGAAGGAAATTTGTGGATCCTCTCAGATTCCAGAACTTTCTGCACGGAAATGTGAGGAACATGTGTTTTTTTAGCCAAATTTTGAGGTTTGAAAAGGATTCTGGGTAACAGAACCTGGTCCGAGCCACACAAGTCACCCCATCTTGGATTCCCCTAGGTCTCCAGCTTTCAGAAATGCACAGGTTTGGTAGGTTTCCCTAGGCGCCGGCTGAGCTAGAGGCCAAAATCTACAGGTAGGCACTTTGCAAAAAACACCTCTGTTTTCTTTAAAAAATTTGGATGTGTCCACGTTGCGCTTTGGGGCGTTTCCTGTTGCGGGCGCTAGGCCTACCCACACAAGTGAGGTATCATTTTTATCGGGAGACTTGGGGGAACGCTGGGTGGAAGGAAATTTGTGGCTCCTCTCAGAATCCAGAACTTTCTGCCTCAGAAATGTGAGGAACATGTGTTTTTTTAGCCAAATTTTGAGGTTTGCAAAGGATCCTGGGTAACAGAACCTGGTCCGAGCCACACAAGTCACCCCATCTTGGATTCCCCTAGGTCTCTAGTTTCAAGAAATGCACAGGTTTGGTAGGTTTCCCTAGGTGCCGGATGAGCTAGAGGCCAAAATCTACAGATAGGCACTTTGCAAAAAACACCTCTGTATTCTTTCAAAAATTTGGATGTGTCCACGTTGCGCTTTGGGGCGTTTCCTGTCACGGGCGCTAGGCCTACCCACACAAGTGAGGATTCATTTGTATCGGGAGACTTGGGGGAACGCTGGGTGGAAGGAAATTTGTGGCTCCTCTCAGAATCCAGAACTTTCTGCCACAGAAATGTGAGGAACATGTGTTTTTTTAGCCAAATTTTGAGGTTTGCAAAGGATTCTGGGTAACAGAACTTGGTCCGAGCCACACAAGTCACCCCATCTTGGATTCCCCTAGGTCTCCAGCTTTCAGAAATGCACAGGTTTGGTAGGTTTCCCTAGGTGCCGGCTGAGCTAGAGGCCAAAATCTACAGGTAGGCACTTTGCAAAAAACACCTCTGTTCTCTTTCAAAAATTTGGATGAGTCCACGTTGCGCTTTGGGGCGTTTCCTGTTGCGGGCGCTAGGCCTACCCACACAAGTGAGGTGTCATTTTTATCGGGAGACTTGGGGGAACGTTGGGTGGAAGGAAATTTGTGGATCCTCTCAGATTCCAGAACTTTCTGCACAGAAATGTGAGGCACATGTGTTTTTTTAGCCAAATTTTGAGGTTTGAAAAGGATTCTGGGTAACAGAACCTGGTCCGAGCCACACAAGTCACCCCATCTTGGATTCCCCTAGGTCTCTATCTTTCAGAAATGCACAGGTTTGGTAGGTTTCCATAGGTGCCGGCTGAGCTAGAGGCCAAAATCTACAGGTAGGCATTTTGCAAAAAACACCTCTGTTTTCTTTCAAAAATTTGGATGTGTCCACGTTGCGCTTTGGGGCGTTTCCTGTTGCGGGCGCTAGTCCTACCCACACAAGTGAGGTATCATTTTTATCGGGGGACTCAGGGGAACGCTGGGTGGAAGGAAATTTGTGGCTCCTCTCAGAATCCAGAACTTTCTGCCTCAGAAATGTGAGGAACATGTGTTTTTTTAGCCAAATTTTGAGGTTTGCAAAGGATTCTGGGTAACAGAACCTGGTCCGAGCCACACAAGTCACCCCATCTTGGATTCCTATAGGTCTCTAGCTTTCAGAAATGCACAGGTTTGGTAGGTTTCCCTAGGTGCCGGCTGAGCTAGAGGCCAAAATCTACAGGTAGGCACTTTGCAAAAAACACCTCTGTTTTCTTTCAATAATTTGGATGTGTCCACGTTGCGCTTTGGGGCGTTTCCTGTCGCGGGCTCTAGGCCTATCCACACAAGTGAGGTATCATTTTTATCGGGAGACTTGGGGGCACTTTGGGTGGAAGGAAATTTGTGGCTCCTCTCAGAATCCAGAACTTTCTGCCTCAGAAATGTGAGGAACATGTGTTTTTTTAGACAAATTTTGAGGTTTGCAAAGGATTCTGGGTAACAGAACCTGGTCCGAGCCACACAAGTCACCCCATCTTGGATTCCTATAGGTCTCTAGTTTCCAGAAATGCACAGGTTTGGTAGGTTTCCCTAGGTGCCGGCTGAGCTAGAGGCCAAAATCTACAGGTAGGCACTTTGCAAAAAACACCTCTGTTTTCTTTCAAAAATTTGGATGTGTCCACGTTGCGCTTTGGGGCGTTTCCTGTCGCGGGTGCTAGGCCTATCCACACAAGTGAGGTATCATTTTTATCGGTAGACTTGGGGGAACTTTGGGTGGAAGGAAATTTGAGGCTCCTCTCAGAATCCAGAACTTTCTGCCACAGAAATGTGAGGAACATGTGTTTTTTTAGCCAAATTTTGAGGTTTGCATAGGATTCTGGGTAACAGAACCTGGTCCGAGCCACACAAGTCACCCCATCTTGGATTCCCCTAGGTCTCTAGTTCTCAGAAATGCACAGGTTTGGTAGGTTTCCCTAGGTGCCGGCTGAGCTAGAGGCCCAAATCTACAGGTAGGCACTTTGCAAAAAACACCTCTGTTTTCTTTAAAAAATTTGGATGTGTCCACGTTGCGCTTTGGGGCGTTTCCTGTTGCAGGCGCTAGGCCTACCCACACAAGTGAGGTATCATTTTTATCGGGAGACTTGAGGGAACGCTGGGTGGAAGGAAATTTGTGGATCCTCTCAGATTCCAGAACTTTCTGCACGGAAATGTGAGGAACATGTGTTTTTTTAGCCAAATTTTGAGGTTTGAAAAGGATTCTGGGTAACAGAACCTGGTCCGAGCCACACAAGTCACCACATCTTGGATTCCCTTAGGTCTCTAGTTTTTGGAAATGCACATATTTGGTAGGTTTCCCTAGGTGCCGGCTGAGCTAGAGGCCAAAATCTACAGATAGGCACTTTGCAAAAAACACCTGTTTTCTTTCAAAAATTTGGATGTTTCCACGTTGCGCTTTGGGGCGTTTCCTGTCGCGGGTGCTAGGCCTACCCACACGAGTGAGGTATCATTTTTATCGGGAGACTTGGGGGAACGCTGGGTGGAAGGAAATTTGTGGCTCCTCTCAGAATCCAGAACTTTCTGCCACAGAAATGTGAGGAACATGTGTTTTTTTAGCCAAATTTTGAGGTTTGCAAAGGATTTTGGGTAACAGAACCTGGTCCGAGCCACACAAGTCACCCCATCTTGGATTCCCCTAGGTCTCTAGTTTTCAGAAATGCACAGGTTTGGTAGTTTTCCCTAGGTGCCGGCTGAGCTACAGGCCCAAATCTACAGGTCGGCACTTTGCAAAAAACACCTCTGTTTTCTTTCAAAAATTTGGATGTGTCCACGTTGCGCTTTGGGGCGTTTCCTGTTGCGGGCGCTAGGCCTACCCACACAAGTGAGGTATCATTTTTATCGGGAGACTTGGGGGAACGCTGGGTGGAAGGAAATTTGTGGATCCTCTCAGATTCCAGAACTTTCTGCACAGAAATGTGAGGAACATGTGTTTTTTTAGCCAAATTTTGAGGTTTGAAAAGGATTCTGGGTAACAGAATCTGGTCCGAGCCCCACAAGTCACCCCATCTTGGATTCCCCTAGGTCTCCAGCTTTCAGAAATGCACAGGTTTGGTAGGTTTCCCTAGGTGACGGCTGAGCTAGAGGCCAAAATCTATAGGTAGGCACTTTGCAAAAAACACCTCTGTTTTCTTTCAAAAATTTGGATGTGTCCACGTTTCGCTTTGGGGTGTTTCCTGTTGCGGGCGCTAGGCCTACCCACACAAGTGAGGTATCATTTTTATCGGGAGACTTGGGGGAACGCTGGGTGGAAGGAAATTTGTGGCTCCTCTCAGAATCCAGAACTTTCTGCCTCAGAAATGTGAGGAACATGTGTTTTTTTAGCCAAATTTTGAGGTTTGCAAAGGATTCTGGGTAACAGAACCTGGTCCGAGCCACACAAGTCACCCCATCTTGGATTCCCCTAGGTCTCTAGTTTTCAGAAATGCACAGGTTTAGTAGGTTTCCCTAGGTGCCGGCTGAGCTAGAGGCCAAAATCTACAGGTAGGCACTTTGCAAAAAACACCTCTGTTTTCTTTCAAAAATGTGGATGTGTCCACGTTGCGCTTTGGGGCATTTCCTGTTGCGGGCGCTAGGCCTACCCACACAAGTGAGGTATCATTTTTATCGGGAGACTTGAGGGAACGCTGGGTGGAAGGAAATTTGTGGATCCTCTCAGATTCCAGAACTTTCTGCACGGAAATGTGAGGAACATGTGTTTTTTTAGCCAAATTTTGAGGTTTGAAAAGGATTCTGGGTAACAGAACCTGGTCCGAGCCACACAAGTCACCCCATCTTGGATTCCCCTAGGTCTCCAGCTTTCAGAAATGCACAGGTTTGGTAGGTTTCCCTAGGCGCCGGCTGAGCTAGAGGCCAAAATCTACAGGTAGGCACTTTGCAAAAAACACCTCTGTTTTCTTTAAAAAATTTGGATGTGTCCACGTTGCGCTTTGGGGCGTTTCCTGTTGCGGGCGCTAGGCCTACCCACACAAGTGAGGTATCATTTTTATCGGGAGACTTGGGGGAACGCTGGGTGGAAGGAAATTTGTGGCTCCTCTCAGAATCCAGAACTTTCTGCCTCAGAAATGTGAGGAACATGTGTTTTTTTAGCCAAATTTTGAGGTTTGCAAAGGATCCTGGGTAACAGAACCTGGTCCGAGCCACACAAGTCACCCCATCTTGGATTCCCCTAGGTCTCTAGTTTCAAGAAATGCACAGGTTTGGTAGGTTTCCCTAGGTGCCGGATGAGCTAGAGGCCAAAATCTACAGATAGGCACTTTGCAAAAAACACCTCTGTATTCTTTCAAAAATTTGGATGTGTCCACGTTGCGCTTTGGGGCGTTTCCTGTCACGGGCGCTAGGCCTACCCACACAAGTGAGGATTCATTTGTATCGGGAGACTTGGGGGAACGCTGGGTGGAAGGAAATTTGTGGCTCCTCTCAGAATCCAGAACTTTCTGCCACAGAAATGTGAGGAACATGTGTTTTTTTAGCCAAATTTTGAGGTTTGCAAAGGATTCTGGGTAACAGAACTTGGTCCGAGCCACACAAGTCACCCCATCTTGGATTCCCCTAGGTCTCCAGCTTTCAGAAATGCACAGGTTTGGTAGGTTTCCCTAGGTGCCGGCTGAGCTAGAGGCCAAAATCTACAGGTAGGCACTTTGCAAAAAACACCTCTGTTTTCTTTCAAAAATTTGGATGTGTCCACGTTGCGCTTTGGGGCGTTTCCTGTTGCGGGCGCTAGGCCTACCCACACAAGTGAGGTATCATTTTTATCGGGAGACTTGGGGGAACACTGGGTGGAAGGAAATTTGTAGATCCTCTCAGATTCCAGACCTTTCTGCACAGAAATGTGAGGTACATGTGTTTTTTTCGCCAGATTTTGAGGTTTGAAAAGGATTCTGGGTAACAGAACTTGGTCCGAGCCACACAAGTCACCCCATCTTGGATTCCCCTAGGTCTCCAGCTTTCAGAAATGCACAGGTTTGGTAGGTTTCCTTAGGTGCCAGCTGAGCTAGAGGCCAAAATCTACAGGTAGGCACTTTGCAAAAAACACCTCTGTTTTCTTTCAAAAATTTTGGATGTGTCCACGTTGCGCTTTGGGGCGTTTCCTGTTGCGGGCGCTAGGCCTACCCACACAAGTGAGGTATCATTTTTATCGGGAGACTTGGGGGAACGCTGGGTGGAAGGAAATTTGTGGCTCCTCTCAGAATCCAGAACTTTCTGCCTCAGAAATGTGAGGAACATGTGTTTTTTTAGCCAAATTTTGAGGTTTGCAAAGGATCCTGGGTAACAGAACCTGGTCCGAGCCACACAAGTCACCCCAT
The DNA here is from genome assembly GCF_031143425.1 of Pleurodeles waltl. NCBI lineage: Eukaryota > Metazoa > Chordata > Amphibia > Caudata > Salamandridae > Pleurodeles > Pleurodeles waltl. The sequence continues at coordinate 1,231,511,536 of NC_090446.1, forward strand.
CTTGGATTCCCCTAGGTCTCTAGTTTCCAGAAATGCACAGGTAGGCACTTTGCATAAAACACCTCTGTTTTCTTTCAAAAATTTGGATGTGTCCACGTTTCGCTTTGGGGTGTTTCCTGTTGCGGGCGCTAGGCCTACCCACACAAGTGAGGTATCATTTTTATCGGGAGACTTGGGGGAACGCTGGGTGGAAGGAAATTTGTGGCTCCTCTCAGAATCCAGAACTTTCTGCCTCAGAAATGTGAGGAACATGTGTTTTTTTAGCCAAATTTTGAGGTTTGCAAAGGATTCTGGGTAACAGAACCTGGTCCGAGCCACACAAGTCACCCCATCTTGGAATCCCCTAGGTCTCTAGTTTTCAGAAATGCACAGGTTTGGTAGGTTTCCCTAGGTGCCGGCTGAGCTAGAGGCCAAAATCTACAGGTAGGCACTTTGCAAAAAACACCTCTGTTTTCTTTCAAAAATGTGGATGTGTCCACGTTGCGCTTTGGGGCATTTCCTGTTGCGGGCGCTAGGCCTACCCACACAAGTGAGGTATCATTTTTATCGGGAGACTTGAGGGAACGCTGGGTGGAAGGAAATTTGTGGATCCTCTCAGATTCCAGAACTTTCTGCACGGAAATGTGAGGAACATGTGTTTTTTTAGCCAAATTTTGAGGTTTGAAAAGGATTCTGGGTAACAGAACCTGGTCCGAGCCACACAAGTCACCCCATCTTGGATTCCCCTAGGTCTCCAGCTTTCAGAAATGCACAGGTTTGGTAGGTTTCCCTAGGCGCCGGCTGAGCTAGAGGCCAAAATCTACAGGTAGGCACTTTGCAAAAAACACCTTTGTTTTCTTTAAAAAATTTGGATGTGTCCACGTTGCGCTTTGGGGCGTTTCCTGTTGCGGGCGCTAGGCCTACCCACACAAGTGAGGTATCATTTTTATCGGGAGACTTGGGGGAACGTTGGGTGGAAGGAAATTTGTGGCTCCTCTCAGAATCCAGAACTTTCTGCCTCAGAAATGTGAGGAACATGTGTTTTTTTAGCCAAATTTTGAGGTTTGCAAAGGATCCTGGGTAACAGAACCTGGTCCGAGCCACACAAGTCACCCCATCTTGGATTCCCCTAGGTCTCTAGTTTCAAGAAATGCACAGGTTTGGTAGGTTTCCCTAGGTGCCGGATGAGCTAGAGGCCAAAATCTACAGATAGGCACTTTGCAAAAAACACCTCTGTATTCTTTCAAAAATTTGGATGTGTCCACGTTGCGCTTTGGGGCGTTTCCTGTCACGGGCGCTAGGCCTACCCACACAAGTGAGGTATCATTTGTATCGGGAGACTTGGGGGAACGCTGGGTGGAAGGAAATTTGTGGCTCCTCTCAGAATCCAGAACTTTCTGCCACAGAAATGTGAGGAACATGTGTTTTTTTAGCCAAATTTTGAGGTTTGCAAAGGATTCTGGGTAACAGAACTTGGTCCGAGCCACACAAGTCACCCCATCTTGGATTCCCCTAGGTCTCCAGCTTTCAGAAATGCACAGGTTTGGTAGGTTTCCCTAGGTGCCGGCTGAGCTAGAGGCCAAAATCTACAGATAGGCACTTTGCAAAAAACACCTCTGTTTTCTTTCAAAAATTTGGATGTGTCCACGTTGCGCTTTGGGGCGTTTCCTGTTGCGGGCGCTAGGCCTACCCACACAAGTGAGGTATCATTTTTATCGGGAGACTTGGGGGAACACTGGGTGGAAGGAAATTTGTAGATCCTCTCAGATTCCAGACCTTTCTGCACAGAAATGTGAGGAACATGTGTTTTTTTCGCCAGATTTTGAGGTTTGAAAAGGATTCTGGGTAACAGAACTTGGTCCGAGCCACACAAGTCACCCCATCTTGGATTCCCCTAGGTCTCCAGCTTTCAGAAATGCACAGGTTTGGTAGGTTTCCCTAGGTGCCAGCTGAGCTAGAGGCCAAAATCTACAGGTAGGCACTTTGCAAAAAACACCTCTGTTTTCTTTGAAAAATGTGGATGTGTCCACGTTGCGCTTTGGGGCGTTTCCTGTCGCGGGCGCTAGGCCTACCCACATGAGTGAGGTATCATTTTTATCGGGAGACTTGGGGGAACGCTGGGTGGAAGGAAATTTGTGGCTCTTCTCAGAATCCAGAACTTTCTGCCACAGAAATGTGAGGAACATGTGTTTTTTTAGCCAAATTTTGAGGTTTGCAAAGGATCCTGGGTAACAGAACCTGGTCCGAGCCACACAAGTCACCCCATCTTGGATTCCCCTAGGTCTCCAGCTTTCAGAAATGCACAGGTTTGGTAGGTTTCCCTAGGTGCCGGCTGAGCTAGAGGCCAAAATCGACAGATAGGCACTTTGCAAAAAACACCTGTTTTCTTTCAAAAATTTGGATGTTTCCACGTTGCGCTTTGGGGCGTTTCCTGTCGCGGGTGCTAGGCCTACCCACACGAGTGAGGTATCATTTTTATCGGGAGACTTGGAGGAACGCTGGGTGGAAGGAAATTTGTGGCTCCTCTCAGAATCCAGAACTTTCTGCCACAGAAATGTGAGGAACATGTGTTTTTTTAGCCAAATTTTGAGGTTTGCAAAGGATTTTGGGTAACAGAACCTGGTCCGAGCCACACAAGTCACCCCATCTTGGATTCCCCTAGGTCTCTAGTTTTCAGAAATGCACAGGTTTGGTAGTTTTCCCTAGGTGCCGGCTAAGCTACAGGCCCAAATCTACAGGTCGGCACTTTGCAAAAAACACCTCTGTTTTCTTTCAAAAATTTGGATGTGTCCACGTTGCGCTTTGGGGCGTTTCCTGTTGCGGGCGCTAGGCCTACCCACACAAGTGAGGTATCATTTTTATCGGGAGACTTGGGGGAACGCTGGGTGGAAGGAAATTTGTGGATCCTCTCAGATTCCAGAACTTTCTGCACAGAAATGTGAGGAACATGTGTTTTTTTAGCCAAATTTTGAGGTTTGAAAAGGATTCTGGGTAACAGAATCTGGTCCGAGCCCCACAAGTCACCCCATCTTGGATTCCCCTAGGTCTCCAGCTTTCAGAAATGCACAGGTTTGGTAGGTTTCCCTAGGTGACGGCTGAGCTAGAGGCCAAAATCTATAGGTAGGCACTTTGCAAAAAACACCTCTGTTTTCTTTCAAAAATTTGGATGTGTCCACGTTTCGCTTTGGGGTGTTTCCTGTTGCGGGCGCTAGGCCTACCCACACAAGTGAGGTATCATTTTTATCGGGAGACTTGGGGGAACGCTGGGTGGAAGGAAATTTGTGGCTCCTCTCAGAATCCAGAACTTTCTGCCTCAGAAATGTGAGGAACATGTGTTTTTTTAGCCAAATTTTGAGTTTGCAAAGGATTCTGGGTAACAGAACCTGGTCCGAGCCACACAAGTCACCCCATCTTGGATTCCCCTAGGTCTCTAGTTTTCAGAAATGCACAGGTTTGGTAGGTTTCCCTAGGTGCCGGCTGAGCTAGAGGCCAAAATCTACAGGTAGGCACTTTGCAAAAAACACCTCTGTTTTCTTTCAAAAATGTGGATGTGTCCACGTTGCGCTTTGGGGCATTTCCTGTTGCGGGCGCTAGGCCTACCCACACAAGTGAGGTATCATTTTTATCGGGAGACTTGAGGGAACGCTGGGTGGAAGGAAATTTGTGGATCCTCTCAGATTCCAGAACTTTCTGCACGGAAATGTGAGGAACATGTGTTTTTTTAGCCAAATTTTGAGGTTTGCAAAGGATTCTGGGTAACAGAACTTGGTCCGAGCCACACAAGTCACCTCATCTTGGATTCCCCTAGGTCTCCAGCTTTCAGAAATGCACAGGTTTGGTAGGTTTCCCTAGGTGCCGGCTGAGCTAGAGGCCAAAATCTACAGGTAGGCACTTTGCAAAAAACACCTCTGTTTTCTTTCAAAAATTTGGATGTGTCCACGTTGCGCTTTGGGGCGTTTCCTGTTGCGGGCGCTAGGCCTACCCACACAAGTGAGGTATCATTTTTATCGGGAGACTTGGGGGAACACTGGGTGGAAGGAAATTTGTAGATCCTCTCAGATTCCAGACCTTTCTGCACAGAAATGTGAGGTACATGTGTTTTTTTCGCCAGATTTTGAGGTTTGAAAAGGATTCTGGGTAACAGAACTTGGTCCGAGCCACACAAGTCACCCCATCTTGGATTCCCCTAGGTCTCCAGCTTTCAGAAATGCACAGGTTTGGTAGGTTTCCTTAGGTGCCAGCTGAGCTAGAGGCCAAAATCTACAGGTAGGCACTTTGCAAAAAACACCTCTGTTTTCTTTCAAAAATTTTGGATGTGTCCACGTTGCGCTTTGGGGCGTTTCCTGTTGCGGGCGCTAGGCCTACCCACACAAGTGAGGTATCATTTTTATCGGGAGACTTGGGGGAACGCTGGGTGGAAGGAAATTTGTGGCTCCTCTCAGAATCCAGAACTTTCTGCCTCAGAAATGTGAGGAACATGTGTTTTTTTAGCCAAATTTTGAGGTTTGCAAAGGATCCTGGGTAACAGAACCTGGTCCGAGCCACACAAGTCACCCCATCTTGGATTCCCCTAGGTCTCTAGTTTCCAGAAATGCACAGGTAGGCACTTTGCAAAAAACACCTCTGTTTTCTTTCAAAAATTTGGATGTGTCCACGTTTCGCTTTGGGGTGTTTCCTGTTGCGGGCGCTAGGCCTACCCACACAAGTGAGGTATCATTTTTATCGGGAGACTTGGGGGAACGCTGGGTGGAAGGAAATTTGTGGCTCCTCTCAGAATCCAGAACTTTCTGCCTCAGAAATGTGAGGAACATGTGTTTTTTTAGCCAAATTTTGAGGTTTGCAAAGGATTCTGGGTAACAGAACCTGGTCCGAGCCACACAAGTCACCCCATCTTGGATTCCCCTAGGTCTCTAGTTTTCAGAAATGCACAGGTTTGGTAGGTTTCCCTAGGTGCCGGCTGAGCTAGAGGCCAAAATCTACAGGTAGGCACTTTGCAAAAAACACCTCTGTTTTCTTTAAAAAATTTGGATGTGTCCACGTTGCGCTTTGGGGCGTTTCCTGTTGCGGGCGCTAGGCCTACCCACACAAGTGAGGTATCATTTTTATCGGGAGACTTGGGGGAACACTGGGTGGAAGGAAATTTGTAGATCCTCTCAGATTCCAGACCTTTCTGCAAAGAAATGTGAGGAACATGTGTTTTTTTCGCCAGATTTTGAGGTTTGAAAAGGATTCTGGGTAACAGAACTTGGTCCGAGCCACACAAGTCACCCCATCTTGGATTCCCCTAGGTCTCCAGCTTTCAGAAATGCACAGGTTTGGTAGGTTTCCCTAGGTGCCAGCTGAGCTAGAGGCCAAAATCTACAGGTAGGCACTTTGCAAAAAACACCTCTGTTTTCTTTGAAAAATGTGGATGTGTCCACGTTGCACTTTGGGGCGTTTCCTGTCGCGGGCGCTAGGCCTACCCACATGAGTGAGGTATCATTTTTATCGGGAGACTTGGGGGAACGCTGGATGGAAGGAAATTTGTGGCTCCTCTCAGAATCCAGAACTTTCTGCCACAGAAATGTGAGGAACATGTGTTTTTTTAGCCAAATTTTGAGGTTTGCAAAGGATCCTGGGTAACAGAACCTGGTCCGAGCCACACAAGTCACCCCATCTTGGATTCCCCTAGGTCTCTAGTTTCCAGAAATGCACAGGTTTGGTAGGTTTCCCTAGGTGCCGGCTGAGCTAGAGGCCAAAATCTACAGGTAGTCACTTTGCAAAAAACACCTCTGTTTTCTTTCAAAAATGTGGATGTGTCCACGTTGCGCTTTGGGGCGTTTCCTGTTGCGGGCGCTAGGCCTACCCACACAAGTGAGGTATCATTTTTATCGGGAGACTTGGGGGAACGCTGGGTGGAAGGACATTTGTGGCTCCTCTCAGAATCCAGAACTTTCTGCCTCAGAAATGTGAGGAACATGTGTTTTTTTAGCCAAATTTTGAGGTTTGAAAAGGATTCTGGGTAACAGAACCTGGTCCGAGCCACACAAGTCACCCCATCTTGGATTCCCCTAGGTCTCCAGCTTTCAGAAATGCACAGGTTTGGTAGGTTTCCCTAGGCGCCGGCTGAGCTAGAGGCCAAAATCTACAGGTAGGCACTTTGCAAAAAACACCTCTGTTTTCTTTAAAAAATTTGGATGTGTCCACGTTGCGCTTTGGGGCGTTTCCTGTTGCGGGCGCTAGGCCTACCCACACAAGTGAGGTATCATTTTTATCGGGAGACTTGGGGGAACGCTGGGTGGAAGGAAATTTGTGGCTCCTCTCAGAATCCAGAACTTTCTGCCTCAGAAATGTGAGGAACATGTGTTTTTTTAGCCAAATTTTGAGGTTTGCAAAGGATCCTGGGTAACAGAACCTGGTCCGAGCCACACAAGTCACCCCATCTTGGATTCCCCTAGGTCTCTAGTTTCAAGAAATGCACAGGTTTGGTAGGTTTCCCTAGGTGCCGGATGAGCTAGAGGCCAAAATCTACAGATAGGCACTTTGCAAAAAACACCTCTGTATTCTTTTAAAAATTTGGATGTGTCCACGTTGCGCTTTGGGGCGTTTCCTGTCACGGGCGCTAGGCCTACCCACACAAGTGAGGTATCATTTGTATCGGGAGACTTGGGGGAACGCTGGGAGGAAGGAAATTTGTGGCTCCTCTCAGAATCCAGAACTTTCTGCCACAGAAATGTGAGGAACATGTGTTTTTTTAGCCAAATTTTGAGGTTTGCAAAGGATTCTGGGTAACAGAACTTGGTCCGAGCCACACAAGTCACACCATCTTGGATTCCCCTAGGTCTCCAGCTTTCAGAAATGCACAGGTTTGGTAGGTTTCCCTAGGTGCCGGCTGAGCTAGAGGCCAAAATCTACAGGTAGGCACTTTGCAAAAAACACCTCTGTTTTCTTTCAAAAATTTGGATGTGTCCACGTTGCGCTTTGGGGCGTTTCCTGTTGCGGGCGCTAGGCCTACCCACACAAGTGAGGTATCATTTTTATCGGGAGACTTGGGGGAACACTGGGTGGAAGGAAATTTGTAGATCCTCTCAGATTCTAGACCTTTCTGCACAGAAATGTGAGGAACATGTGTTTTTTTCGCCAGATTTTGAGGTTTGAAAAGGATTCTGGGTAACAGAACTTGGTCCGAGCCACACAAGTCACCCCATCTTGGATTCCCCTAGGTCTCCAGCTTTCAGAAATGCACAGGTTTGGTAGGTTTCCCTAGGTGCCAGCTGAGCTAGAGGCCAAAATCTACAGGTAGGCACTTTGCAAAAAACACCTCTGTTTTCTTTGAAAAATGTGGATGTGTCCACGTTGCGCTTTGGGGCGTTTCCTGTCGCGGGCGCTAGGCCTACCCACATGAGTGAGGTATCATTTTTATCGGGAGACTTGGGGGAACGCTGGGTGGAAGGAAATTTGTGGCTCCTCTCAGAATCCAGAACTTTCTGCCACAGAAATGTGAGGAACATGTGTTTTTTTAGCCAAATTTTGAGGTTTGCAAAGGATCCTGGGTAACAGAACCTGGTCCGAGCCACACAAGTCACCCCATCTTGGATTCCCCTAGGTCTCTAGTTTCCAGAAATGCACAGGTTTGGTAGGTTTCCCTAGGTGCCGGCTGAGCTAGAGGCCAAAATCTACAGGTAGTCACTTTGCAAAAAACACCTCTGTTTTCTTTAAAAAATGTGGATGTGTCCACGTTGCGCTTTGGGGCGTTTCCTGTTGCGGGCGCTAGGCCTACCCACACAAGTGAGGTATCATTTTTATCGGGAGACTTGGGGGAACGCTGGGTGGAAGGACATTTGTGGCTCCTCTCAGAATCCAGAACTTTCTGCCTTAGAAATGTGAGGAACATGTGTTTTTTTAGCCAAATTTTGAGGTTTGCAAAGGATCCTGGGTAACAGAACCTGGTCCGAGCCACACAAGTCACCCCATCTTGGATTCCCCTAGGTCTCTAGTTTCCAGAAATGCACAGGTTTGGTAGGTTTCCCTAGGTGCCGGCTGAGCTAGAGGCCAAAATCTACAGGTAGGCACTTTGCAAAAAACACCTCTGTTTTCTTTAAAAAATGTGGATGTGTCCACGTTGCGCTTTGGGGCGTTTCCTGTTGCGGGCGCTAGGCCTACCCACACAAGTGAGGTATCATTTTTATCGGGAGACTTGCGGGAACGCTGGGTGGAAGGAAATTTGTGGCTCCTCTCAGAATCGAGAACTTTCTGCCTCAGAAATGTGAGGAACATGTGTTTTTTTAGCCAAATTTTGAGGTTTGCAAAGGATCCTGGGTAACAGAACCTGGTCCGAGCCACACAAGTCACCCCATCTTGGATTCCCCTAGGTCTCTAGTTTCCAGAAATGCACAGGTTTGGTAGGTTTCCCTAGGTGCCGGCTGAGCTAGAGGCCAAAATCTACAGCTAGGCACTTTGCAAAAAACACCTCTGTTTTCTTTCAAAAATGTGGATGTGTCCACGTTGCGCTTTGGGGCGTTTCCTGTCGCGGGCGCTTGGCCTATCCACACAAGTGAGGTATCATTTTTATCGGGAGACTTGGGGGAACTTTGGGTGGAAGGAAATTTGTGGCTCCTCTCAGATTCCAGAACTTTCTGCACAGAAATGTGAGGAACATGTGTTTTTTTAGCCAAATTTTGAGGTTTGCAAAGGATTCTGGGTAACAGAACCTGGTCCGAGCCACACAAGTCACCCCATCTTGGATTCCCCTAGGTCTCTAGTTTTCAGAAATGCACAGGTTTGGTAGGTTTCCCTAGGTGCCGGCTGAGCTAGAGGCCAAAATCTACAGGTAGGCACACTGCAAAAAACACCTCTGTTTTCTTTAAAAAATTTGGATGTGTCCACGTTGCGCTTTGGGGCGTTTCCTGTTGCGGGCGCTAGGCCTACCCACACAAGTGAGGTATCATTTTTATCGGGAGACTTGGGGGAACGCTGGGTGGAAGGAAATTTGTGGCTCCTCTCAGAATCCATAACTTTCTGCCTCAGAAATGTGAGGAACATGTGTTTTTTTAGCCAAATTTTGAGGTTTGCAAAGGATTCTGGGTAACAGAACCTGGTCCGAGCCACACAAGTCACCACATCTTGGATTCCCCTAGGTCTCTATCTTTCAGAAATGCACAGGTTTGGTAGGTTTCCCCAGGTGCTGGCTGAGCTAGAGGCCAAAATCTACAGGTAGGCACTTTGCAAAAAACACCTCTGATTTCTTTAAAAAATGTGGATGTGTCCACGTTTCGCTTTGGGGTGTTTCCTGTTGCGGGCGCTAGGCCTACCCATACAAGTGAGGTATCATTTTTATCGGGAGACTTGGGCGAACGCTGGGTGGAAGGAAATTTGTGGCTCCTCTCAGAATCCAGAACTTTCTGCCACAGAAATGTGAGGAACATGTGTTTTTTTAGCCAAATTTTGAGGTTTGCAAAGGATTCTGGGTAACAGAACCTGGTCCGAGCCACACAAGTCACCCCATCTTGGATTCCCCTAGGTCTCTAGTTTTCAGAAATGCACAGGTTTGGTAGGTTTCCCTAGGTGCCGGCTGAGCTAGAGGCCAAAATCTACAGGTAGGCACTTTGCAAAAAACACCTCTGTTTTCTTTCAAAAATGTGGATGTGTCCACGTTGCGCTTTGGGGCATTTCCTGTTGCGGGCGCTAGGCCTACCCACACAAGTGAGGTATCATTTTTATCGGGAGACTTGAGGGAACGCTGGGTGGAAGGAAATTTGTGGATCCTCTCAGATTCCAGAACTTTCTGCACGGAAATGTGAGGAACATGTGTTTTTTTAGCAAAATTTTGAGGTTTGAAAAGGATTCTGGGTAACAGAACCTGGTCCGAGCCACACAAGTCACCCAATCTTGGATTCCCCTAGGTCTCCAGCTTTCAGAAATGCACAGGTTTGGTAGGTTTCCCTAGGCGCCGGCTGAGCTAGAGGCCAAAATCTACAGGTAGGCACTTTGCAAAAAACACCTCTGTTTTCTTTCAAAAATTTGGATGTGTCCACGTTGCGCTTTGGGGCGTTTCCTGTTGCGGGCGCTAGGCCTACCCACACAAGTGAGGTATCATTTTTATCGGGAGACTTGGGGGAACGCTGGGTGGAAGGAAATTTGTGGCTCCTCTCAGAATCCAGAACTTTCTGCCTCAGAAATGTGAGGAACATGGGTTTTTTAGCCAAATTTTGAGGGTTGCAAAGGATCCTGGGTAACAGAACCTGGTCCGAGCCACTCAAGTCACCCCATCTTGGATTCCCCTAGGTCTCTAGTTTCAAGAAATGCACAGGTTTGGTAGGTTTCCCTAGGTGCCGGATGAGCTAGAGGCCAAAATCTACAGATAGGCACTTTGCAAAAAACACCTCTGTTTTCTTTAAAAAATTTGGATGAGTCCACGTTGCGCTTTGGGGCGTTTCCTGTAACGGGCGCTAGGCCTACCCACACAAGTGAGGTATCATTTGTATCGGGAGACTTGGGGGAACGCTGGGTGGAAGGAAATTTGTGGCTCCTCTCAGAATCCAGAACTTTCTGCCACAGAAATGTGAGGAACATGTGTTTTTTTAGCCAAATTTTGAGGTTTGCAAAGGATTCTGGGTAACAGAACTTGGTCCGAGCAACACAAGTCACCCCATCTTGGATTCCCCTAGGTCTCCAGCTTTCAGAAATGCACAGGTTTGGTAGGTTTCCCTAGGTGCCGGCTGAGCTAGAGGCCAAAATCTACAGGTAGGCACTTTGCAAAAAACACCTCTGTTTTCTTTCAAAAATTTGGATGTGTCCACGTTGCGCTTTGGGGCGTTTCCTGTTGCGGGCGCTAGCCCTACCCACACAAGTGAGGTATCATTTTTATCGGGAGACTTGGGGGAACACTGGGTGGAAGGAAATTTGTAGATCCTCTCAGATTCCAGACCTTTCTGCACAGAAATGTGAGGAACATCTGTTTTTTTCGCCAGATTTTGAGGTTTGAAAAGGATTCTGGGTAACAGAACTTGGTCTGAGCCACACAAGTCACCCCATCTTGGATTCCCCTAGGTCTCCAGCTTTCAGAAATGCACAGGTTTGGTAGGTTTCCCTAGGTGCCAGCTGAGCTAGAGGCCAAAATCTACAGGTAGGCACTTTGCAAAAAACACCTCTGTTTTCTTTCAAAAATTTGGATGTGTCCACGTTGCGCTTTGGGGCGTTTCCTGTTGCGGGCGCTAGGCCTACCCACACAAGTGAGGTATCATTTTTATCGGGAGACTTGGGGGAACGCTGGGTGGAAGGAAATTTGTGGCTCCTCTCAGAATCCAGAACTTTCTGCCTCAGAAATGTGAGGAACATGTGTTTTTTTAGCCAAATTTTGAGGTTTGCAAAGGATCCTGGGTAACAGAACCTGGTCCGAGCCACACAAGTCACCCCGTCTTGGATTCCCCTAGGTCTCTAGTTTCCAGAAATGCACAGGTTTGGTAGGTTTCCCTAGGTGCCGGCTGAGCTAGAGGCCAAAATCTACAGGTAGGCACTTTGCAAAAAACACCTCTGTTTTCTTTAAAAAATGTGGATGTGTCCACGTTGCGCTTTGGGGCGTTTCCTGTTGCGGGCGCTAGGCCTACCCACACAAGTGAGGTATCATTTTTATCGGGAGACTTGGGGGAACGCTGGGTGGAAGGAAATTTGTGGCTCCTCCCAGAATCGAGAACTTTCTGCCTCAGAAATATGAGGAACATGTGTTTTTTTAGCCAAATTTTGAGGTTTGCAAAGGATCCTGGGTAACAGAACCTGGTCCGAGCCACACAAGTCACCCCATCTTGGATTCCCCTAGGTCTCTAGTTTCCAGAAATGCACAGGTTTGGTAGCTTTCCCTAGGTGCCGGCTGAGCTAGAGGCCAAAATCTACAGGTAGGCACTTTGCAAAAAACACCTCTGTTTTCTTTGAAAAATGTGGATGTGTCCACGTTGCGCTTTGGGGCGTTTCCTGTCGCGGGCGCTAGGCCTACCCACATGAGTGAGGTATCATTTTTATCGGGAGACTTGGGGGAACGCTGGGTGGAAGGAAATTTGTGGCTCCTCTCAGAATCCAGAACATTCTGCCACAGAAATGTGAGGAACATGTGTTTTTTTAGCCAAATTTTGAGGTTTGCAAAGGATCCTGGGTAACAGAACCTGGTCCGAGCCACACAAGTCACCCCATCTTGGATTCCCCTAGGTCTCTAGTTTCCAGAAATGCACAGGTTTGGTAGGTTTCCCTAGGTGCCGGCTGAGCTAGAGGCCAAAATCTACAGGTAGTCACTTTGCAAAAAACACCTCTGTTTTCTTTCAAAAATGTGGATGTGTCCACGTTGCGCTTTGGGGCGTTTCCTGTTGCGGGTGCTAGGCCTACCCACACAAGTGAGGTATCATTTTTATCGGGAGACTTGGGGGAACGCTGGGTGGAAGGAAATTTGTGGCTCCTCTCAGAATCCAGAACTTTCTGCCTCAGAAATGTGAGGAACATGTGTTTTTTTAGCCAAATTTTGAGGTTTGCAAAGGATCCTGGGTAACAGAACCTGGTCCGAGCCACACAAGTCACCCCATCTTGGATTCGCCTAGGTCTCTAGTTTCCAGAAATGCACAGGTTTGGTAGGTTTCCCTAGGTGCCGGCTGAGCTAGAGGCCAAAATCTACAGGTAGGCACTTTGCAAAAAACACCTCTGTTTTCTTTGAAAAATGTGGATGTGTCCACGTTGCGCTTTGGGGCGTTTCCTGTCGCGGGCGCTAGGCCTACCCACATGAGTGAGGTATCATTTTTATCGGGAGACTTGGGGGAACGCTGGGTGGAAGGAAATTTGTGGCTCCTCTCAGAATCCAGAACTTTCTGCCACAGAAATGTGAGGAACATGTGTTTTTTTAGCCAAATTTTGAGGTTTGCAAAGGATCCTGGGTAACAGAACCTGGTCCGAGCCACACAAGTCACCCCATCTTGGATTCCCCTAGGTCTCTAGTTTCCAGAAATGCACAGGTTTGGTAGGTTTCCCTAGGTGCCGGCTGAGCTAGAGGCCAAAATCTACAGGTAGTCACTTTGCAAAAAACACCTCTGTTTTCTTTAAAAAATGTGGATGTGTCCACGTTGCGCTTTGGGGCGTTTCCTGTTGCGGGCGCTAGGCCTACCCACACAAGTGAGGTATCATTTTTATCGGGAGACTTGGGGGAACGCTGGGTGGAAGGACATTTGTGGCTCCTCTCAGAATCCAGAACTTTCTGCCTTAGAAATGTGAGGAACATGTGTTTTTTTAGCCAAATTTTGAGGTTTGCAAAGGATCCTGGGTAACAGAACCTGGTCCGAGCCACACAAGTCACCCCATCTTGGATTCCCCTAGGTCTCTAGTTTCCAGAAATGCACAGGTTTGGTAGGTTTCCCTAGGTGCCGGCTGAGCTAGAGGCCAAAATCTACAGGTAGGCACTTTGCAAAAAACACCTCTGTTTTCTTTAAAAAATGTGGATGTGTCCACGTTGCGCTTTGGGGCGTTTCCTGTTGCGGGCGCTAGGCCTACCCACACAAGTGAGGTATCATTTTTATCGGGAGACTTGCGGGAACGCTGGGTGGAAGGAAATTTGTGGCTCCTCTCAGAATCGAGAACTTTCTGCCTCAGAAATGTGAGGAACATGTGTTTTTTTAGCCAAATTTTGAGGTTTGCAAAGGATCCTGGGTAACAGAACCTGGTCCGAGCCACACAAGTCACCCCATCTTGGATTCCCCTAGGTCTCTAGTTTCCAGAAATGCACAGGTTTGGTAGGTTTCCCTAGGTGCCGGCTGAGCTAGAGGCCAAAATCTACAGCTAGGCACTTTGCAAAAAACACCTCTGTTTTCTTTCAAAAATGTGGATGTGTCCACGTTGCGCTTTGGGGCGTTTCCTGTCGCGGGCGCTTGGCCTATCCACACAAGTGAGGTATCATTTTTATCGGGAGACTTGGGGGAACTTTGGGTGGAAGGAAATTTGTGGCTCCTCTCAGATTCCAGAACTTTCTGCACAGAAATGTGAGGAACATGTGTTTTTTTAGCCAAATTTTGAGGTTTGCAAAGGATTCTGGGTAACAGAACCTGGTCCGAGCCACACAAGTCACCCCATCTTGGATTCCCCTAGGTCTCTAGTTTTCAGAAATGCACAGGTTTGGTAGGTTTCCCTAGGTGCCGGCTGAGCTAGAGGCCAAAATCTACAGGTAGGCACACTGCAAAAAACACCTCTGTTTTCTTTAAAAAATTTGGATGTGTCCACGTTGCGCTTTGGGGCGTTTCCTGTTGCGGGCGCTAGGCCTACCCACACAAGTGAGGTATCATTTTTATCGGGAGACTTGGGGGAACGCTGGGTGGAAGGAAATTTGTGGCTCCTCTCAGAATCCATAACTTTCTGCCTCAGAAATGTGAGGAACATGTGTTTTTTTAGCCAAATTTTGAGGTTTGCAAAGGATTCTGGGTAACAGAACCTGGTCCGAGCCACACAAGTCACCACATCTTGGATTCCCCTAGGTCTCTATCTTTCAGAAATGCACAGGTTTGGTAGGTTTCCCCAGGTGCTGGCTGAGCTAGAGGCCAAAATCTACAGGTAGGCACTTTGCAAAAAACACCTCTGATTTCTTTAAAAAATGTGGATGTGTCCACGTTTCGCTTTGGGGTGTTTCCTGTTGCGGGCGCTAGGCCTACCCATACAAGTGAGGTATCATTTTTATCGGGAGACTTGGGCGAACGCTGGGTGGAAGGAAATTTGTGGCTCCTCTCAGAATCCAGAACTTTCTGCCACAGAAATGTGAGGAACATGTGTTTTTTTAGCCAAATTTTGAGGTTTGCAAAGGATTCTGGGTAACAGAACCTGGTCCGAGCCACACAAGTCACCCCATCTTGGATTCCCCTAGGTCTCTAGTTTTCAGAAATGCACAGGTTTGGTAGGTTTCCCTAGGTGCCGGCTGAGCTAGAGGCCAAAATCTACAGGTAGGCACTTTGCAAAAAACACCTCTGTTTTCTTTCAAAAATGTGGATGTGTCCACGTTGCGCTTTGGGGCATTTCCTGTTGCGGGCGCTAGGCCTACCCACACAAGTGAGGTATCATTTTTATCGGGAGACTTGAGGGAACGCTGGGTGGAAGGAAATTTGTGGATCCTCTCAGATTCCAGAACTTTCTGCACGGAAATGTGAGGAACATGTGTTTTTTTAGCAAAATTTTGAGGTTTGAAAAGGATTCTGGGTAACAGAACCTGGTCCGAGCCACACAAGTCACCCAATCTTGGATTCCCCTAGGTCTCCAGCTTTCAGAAATGCACAGGTTTGGTAGGTTTCCCTAGGCGCCGGCTGAGCTAGAGGCCAAAATCTACAGGTAGGCACTTTGCAAAAAACACCTCTGTTTTCTTTCAAAAATTTGGATGTGTCCACGTTGCGCTTTGGGGCGTTTCCTGTTGCGGGCGCTAGGCCTACCCACACAAGTGAGGTATCATTTTTATCGGGAGACTTGGGGGAACGCTGGGTGGAAGGAAATTTGTGGCTCCTCTCAGAATCCAGAACTTTCTGCCTCAGAAATGTGAGGAACATGGGTTTTTTAGCCAAATTTTGAGGGTTGCAAAGGATCCTGGGTAACAGAACCTGGTCCGAGCCACTCAAGTCACCCCATCTTGGATTCCCCTAGGTCTCTAGTTTCAAGAAATGCACAGGTTTGGTAGGTTTCCCTAGGTGCCGGATGAGCTAGAGGCCAAAATCTACAGATAGGCACTTTGCAAAAAACACCTCTGTTTTCTTTAAAAAATTTGGATGAGTCCACGTTGCGCTTTGGGGCGTTTCCTGTAACGGGCGCTAGGCCTACCCACACAAGTGAGGTATCATTTGTATCGGGAGACTTGGGGGAACGCTGGGTGGAAGGAAATTTGTGGCTCCTCTCAGAATCCAGAACTTTCTGCCACAGAAATGTGAGGAACATGTGTTTTTTTAGCCAAATTTTGAGGTTTGCAAAGGATTCTGGGTAACAGAACTTGGTCCGAGCAACACAAGTCACCCCATCTTGGATTCCCCTAGGTCTCCAGCTTTCAGAAATGCACAGGTTTGGTAGGTTTCCCTAGGTGCCGGCTGAGCTAGAGGCCAAAATCTACAGGTAGGCACTTTGCAAAAAACACCTCTGTTTTCTTTCAAAAATTTGGATGTGTCCACGTTGCGCTTTGGGGCGTTTCCTGTTGCGGGCGCTAGCCCTACCCACACAAGTGAGGTATCATTTTTATCGGGAGACTTGGGGGAACACTGGGTGGAAGGAAATTTGTAGATCCTCTCAGATTCCAGACCTTTCTGCACAGAAATGTGAGGAACATCTGTTTTTTTCGCCAGATTTTGAGGTTTGAAAAGGATTCTGGGTAACAGAACTTGGTCTGAGCCACACAAGTCACCCCATCTTGGATTCCCCTAGGTCTCCAGCTTTCAGAAATGCACAGGTTTGGTAGGTTTCCCTAGGTGCCAGCTGAGCTAGAGGCCAAAATCTACAGGTAGGCACTTTGCAAAAAACACCTCTGTTTTCTTTCAAAAATTTGGATGTGTCCACGTTGCGCTTTGGGGCGTTTCCTGTTGCGGGCGCTAGGCCTACCCACACAAGTGAGGTATCATTTTTATCGGGAGACTTGGGGGAACGCTGGGTGGAAGGAAATTTGTGGCTCCTCTCAGAATCCAGAACTTTCTGCCTCAGAAATGTGAGGAACATGTGTTTTTTTAGCCAAATTTTGAGGTTTGCAAAGGATCCTGGGTAACAGAACCTGGTCCGAGCCACACAAGTCACCCCGTCTTGGATTCCCCTAGGTCTCTAGTTTCCAGAAATGCACAGGTTTGGTAGGTTTCCCTAGGTGCCGGCTGAGCTAGAGGCCAAAATCTACAGGTAGGCACTTTGCAAAAAACACCTCTGTTTTCTTTAAAAAATGTGGATGTGTCCACGTTGCGCTTTGGGGCGTTTCCTGTTGCGGGCGCTAGGCCTACCCACACAAGTGAGGTATCATTTTTATCGGGAGACTTGGGGGAACGCTGGGTGGAAGGAAATTTGTGGCTCCTCCCAGAATCGAGAACTTTCTGCCTCAGAAATATGAGGAACATGTGTTTTTTTAGCCAAATTTTGAGGTTTGCAAAGGATCCTGGGTAACAGAACCTGGTCCGAGCCACACAAGTCACCCCATCTTGGATTCCCCTAGGTCTCTAGTTTCCAGAAATGCACAGGTTTGGTAGCTTTCCCTAGGTGCCGGCTGAGCTAGAGGCCAAAATCTACAGGTAGGCACTTTGCAAAAAACACCTCTGTTTTCTTTGAAAAATGTGGATGTGTCCACGTTGCGCTTTGGGGCGTTTCCTGTCGCGGGCGCTAGGCCTACCCACATGAGTGAGGTATCATTTTTATCGGGAGACTTGGGGGAACGCTGGGTGGAAGGAAATTTGTGGCTCCTCTCAGAATCCAGAACATTCTGCCACAGAAATGTGAGGAACATGTGTTTTTTTAGCCAAATTTTGAGGTTTGCAAAGGATCCTGGGTAACAGAACCTGGTCCGAGCCACACAAGTCACCCCATCTTGGATTCCCCTAGGTCTCTAGTTTCCAGAAATGCACAGGTTTGGTAGGTTTCCCTAGGTGCCGGCTGAGCTAGAGGCCAAAATCTACAGGTAGTCACTTTGCAAAAAACACCTCTGTTTTCTTTCAAAAATGTGGATGTGTCCACGTTGCGCTTTGGGGCGTTTCCTGTTGCGGGTGCTAGGCCTACCCACACAAGTGAGGTATCATTTTTATCGGGAGACTTGGGGGAACGCTGGGTGGAAGGAAATTTGTGGCTCCTCTCAGAATCCAGAACTTTCTGCCTCAGAAATGTGAGGAACATGTGTTTTTTTAGCCAAATTTTGAGGTTTGCAAAGGATCCTGGGTAACAGAACCTGGTCCGAGCCACACAAGTCACCCCATCTTGGATTCGCCTAGGTCTCTAGTTTCCAGAAATGCACAGGTTTGGTAGGTTTCCCTAGGTGCCGGCTGAGCTAGAGGCCAAAATCTACAGGTAGGCACTTTGCAAAAAACACCTCTGTTTTCTTTCAAAAATGTGGATGTGTCCACGTTGCGCTTTGCGGCGTTTCCTGTTGCGGGCGCTAGGCCTACCCACACAAGTGAGGTATCATTTTTATCGGGAGACTTGCGGGAACGCTGGGTGGAAGGAAATTTGTGGCTCCTCTCAGAATCGAGAACTTTCTGCCTCAGAAATGTGAGGAACATGTGTTTTTTTAGCCAAATTTTGAGGTTTGCAAAGGATCCTGGGTAACAGAACCTGGTCCGAGCCACACAAGTCACCCCATCTTGGATTCCCCTAGGTCTCTAGTTTCCAGAAATGCACAGGTTTGGTAGGTTTCCCTAGGTGCCGGCTGAGCTAGAGGCCAAAATCTACAGCTAGGCACTTTGCAAAAAACACCTCTGTTTTCTTTAAAAAATGTGGATGTGTCCACGTTGCGCTTTGGGGCGTTTCCTGTCGCGGGTGCTTGGCCTATCCACACAAGTGAGGTATCATTTTTATCGGGAGTCTTGGGGGAACTTTGGGTGGAAGGAAATTTGTGGCTCCTCTCAGATTCCAGAACTTTCTGCACAGAAATGTGAGGAACATGTGTTTTTTTAGCCAAATTTTGAGGTTTGCAAAGGATTCTGGGTAACAGAACCTGGTCCGAGCCACACAAGTCACCCCATCTTGGATTCCCCTAGGTCTCTAGCTTTCAGAAATGCACAGGTTTGGTAGGTTTCCCTAGGTGCCGGCTGAGCTAGAGGCCAAAATCTACAGGTAGGCATTTTGCAAAAAACACCTCTGTTTTCTTTCAAAAATTTGGATGTGTCCACGTTGCGCTTTGGGGCGTTTCCTGTTGCGGGCGCTAGGCCTACCCACACAAGTGAGGTATCATTTTTATCGGGGGACTCGGGGGAACGCTGGGTGGAAGGAAATTTGTGGCTCCTCTCAGAATCCAGAACTTTCTGCCTCAGAAATGTGAGGAACATGTGTTTTTTTAGCCAAATTTTGAGGTTTGCAAAGGATTCTGGGTAACAGAACCTGGGCCGAGCCACACAAGTCACCCCATCTTGGATTCCTATAGGTCTCTAGCTTTCAGAAATGCACAGGTTTGGTAGGTTTCCCTAGGTGCCGGCTGAGCTAGAGGCCAAAATCTACAGGTAGGCACTTTGCAAAAAACACCTCTGTTTTCTTTCAAAAATTTGGATGTGTCCACGTTGCGCTTTGGGGCGTTTCCTGTTGCGGGCTCTAGGCCTATCCACACAAGTGAGGTATCATTTTTATCGGGAGACTTGGGGGAACTTTGGGTGGAAGGAAATTTGTGGCTCCTCTCAGAATCCAGAACTTTCTGCCTCAGAAATGTGAGGAACATGTGTTTTTTTAGACAAATTTTGAGGTTTGCAAAGGATTCTGGGTAACAGAACCTGGTCCGAGCCACACAAGTCACCCCATCTTGGATTCCTATAGGTCTCTAGTTTCCAGAAATGCACAGGTTTGGTAGGTTTCCCTAGGTGCCGGCTGAGCTAGAGGCCAAAATCTACAGGTAGGCACTTTGCAAAAAACACCTCTGTTTTCTTTCAAAAATTTGGATGTGTCCACGTTGCGCTTTGGGGCGTTTCCTGTTGCAGGCGCTAGGCCTACCCACACAAGTGAGGTATCATTTTTATCGGGAGACTTGAGGGAACGCTGGGTGGAAGGAAATTTGTGGATCCTCTCAGATTCCAGAACTTTCTGCACGGAAATGTGAGGAACATGTGTTTTTTTAGCCAAATTTTGAGGTTTGAAAAGGATTCTGGGTAACAGAACCTGGTCCGAGCCACACAAGTCACCCCATCTTGGATTCCCTTAGGTCTCTAGTTTTTGGAAATGCACATATTTGGTAGGTTTCCCTAGGTGCCGGCTGAGCTAGAGGCCAAAATCTACAGATAGGCACTTTGCAAAAAACACCTCTGTTTTCTTTAAAAAATGTGGATGTGTCCACGTTGCGCTTTGGGGCGTTTCCTGTCGCGGGTGCTAGGCCTACCCACACGAGTGAGGTATCATTTTTATCGGGAGACTTGGGGGAACGCTGGGTGGAAGGAAATTTGTGGCTCCTCTCAGAATCCAGAACTTTCTGCCACAGAAATGTGAGGAACATGTGTTTTTTTAGCAAAATTTTGAGGTTTGCAAAGGATTCTGGGTAACAGAACCTGGTCCGAGGCACACTAGTCACCCGATCTTGGATTCCCCTAGGTCTCTAGTTTTCAGAAATGCACAGGTTTGGTAGGTTTCCCTAGGTGCCGGCTGAGCTAGAGGCCCAAATCTACAGGTAGGCACTTTGCAAAAAACACCTCTGTTTTCTTTCAAAAATTTGGATGTGTCCACGTTGCGCTTTGGGGCATTTCCTGTTGCGGGCGCTAGGCCTACCCACACAAGTGAGGTATCATTTTTATCGGGAGACTTGGGGGAACGCTGGGAGGAAGGAACTTTGTGGCTCCTCTCAGTTTCCAGAACTTTCTGCACAGAAATGTGAGGAACATGTGTTTTTTTAGCCAAATTTCGAGGTTTGAAAAGGATTCTGGGTAACAGAACCTGGTCCGAGCCACGCAAGTCACCCCATCTTGGATTCCCCTAGGTCTCTAGCTTTCAGAAATGCACAGGTTTGGTAGGTTTCCCTAGGTGCCGGCTGAGCTAGAGGCCAAAATCTACAGGTAGGCACTTTGCAAAAAACACCTCTGTTTTCTTTCAAAAATTTGGATGTGTCCACGTTGCGCTTTGGGGCGTTTCCTGTTGCGGGCGCTAGGCCTACCCACTCAAGTGAGGTATCATTTTTATCGGGAGACTTGGGGGAACGCTGGGTGGAAGGAAATTTGTGGCTCCTCTCAGAATCCAGAACTTTCTGCCTCAGAAATGTGAGGAACATGTGTTTTTTTAGCCAAATTTTGAGGTTTGCAAAGGATCCTGGGTAACAGAACCTGGTCCGAGCCACACAAGTCACCCCATCTTGGATTCCCCTAGGTCTCTAGTTTCCAGAAATGCACAGGTTTGGTAGGTTTCCCTAGGTGCCGGCTGAGCTAGAGGCCAAAATCTACAGGTAGGCACTTTGCAAAAAACACCTCTGTTTTCTTTCAAAAATTTGGATGTGTCCACGTTGCGCTTTGGGGCGTTTCCTGTCGCGGGCGCTAGGCCTATCCACACAAGTGAGGTATCATTTTTATCGGGAGACTTGGGGGAACTTTGGGTGGAAGGAAATTTGTGGCTCCTCTCAGAATCCAGAACTTTCTGCCACAGAAATGTGAGGAACATGTGTTTTTTTAGCCAAATTTTGAGGTTTGCAAAGGATTCTGGGTAACAGAACCTGGTCCGAGCCACACAAGTCACCCCATCTTGGATTCCCCTACGTCTCTAGTTTTCAGAAATGCACAGGTTTGGTAGGTTTCCCTAGGTGCCGGCTGAGCTAGAGGCCCAAATCTACAGGTAGGCACTTTGCAAAAAACACCTCTGTTTTCTTTCAAAAATTTGGATGTGTCCACGTTGCGCTTTGGGGCATTTCCTGTTGCGGGCGATAGGCCTACCCACACAAGTGAGGTATCATTTTTATCGGGAGACTTGGGGGAACGCTGGGAGGAAGGAACTTTGTGGCTCCTCTCAGATTCCAGAACTTTCTGCACAGAAATGTGAGGAACATGTGTTTTTTTAGCCAAATTTCGAGGTTTGAAAAGGATTCTGGGTAACAGAACCTGGTCCGAGCCACACAAGTCACCCCATCTTGGATTCCCCTAGGTCTCTAGCTTTCAGAAATGCACAGTTTTGGTAGGTTTCCCTAGGTGCCGGCTGAGCTAGAGGCCAAAATCTACAGGTAGGCACTTTGCAAAAAACACCTCTGTTTTCTTTCAAAAATTTGGATGTGTCCACGTTGCGCTTTGGGGCGTTTCCTGTTGCGGGCGCTAGGCCTACCCACATGAGTGAGGTATCATTTTTATCGGGAGACTTGGGGGAACTTTGGGTGGAAGGAAATTTGTGGCTCCTCTCAGAATCCAGAACTTTCTGCCACAGAAATGTGAGGAACATGTGTTTTTTTAGCCAAATTTTGAGGTTTGCAAAGGATTCTGGGTAACAGAACCTGGTCCGAGCTACACTAGTCACCCCATCTTGGATTCCCCTAGGTCTCTAGTTTTCAGAAATGCACAGGTTTGGTAGGTTTCCCTAGGTGCCGGCTGAGCTAGAGGCCCAAATCTACAGGTAGGCACTTTGCAAAAAACACCTCTGTTTTCTTTCAAAAATTTGGATGTGTCCACGTTGCGCTTTGGGGCATTTCCTGTTGCGGGCGCTAGGCCTACCCACACAAGTGAGGTATCATTTTTATCGGGAGACTTGGGGGAACGCTGGGAGGAAGGAACTTTGTGGCTCCTCTCAGATTCCAGAACTTTCTGCACAGAAATGTGAGGAACATGTGTTTTTTTAGCCAAATTTCGAGGTTTGAAAAGGATTCTGGGTAACAGAACCTGGTCCGAGCCACACAAGTCACCCCATCTTGGATTCCCCTAGGTCTCTAGCTTTCAGAAATGCACAGGTTTGGTAGGTTTCCCTAGGTGCCGGCTGAGCTAGAGGCCAAAATCTACAGGTAGGCACTTTGCAAAAAACACCTCAGTTTTCTTTCAAAAAATTGGATGTGTCCACGTTGCGCTTTGGGGCGTTTCCTGTCGCGGGCGCTAGGCCTACCCACATGAGTGAGGTATCATTTTTATCGGGAGACTTGGGGGAACGCTGGGTGGAAGGAAATTTGTGGCTCCTCTCAGAATCCAGAACTTTCTGCCACAGAAATGTGAGGAACATGTGTTTTTTTAGCCAAATTTTGAGGTTTGAAAAGGATTCTGGGTAACAGAACCTGGTCCGAGCCACACACGTCACCCCATCTTGGATTCCCCTAGGTCTCCAGCTTTCAGAAATGCACAGGTTTGGTAGGTTTCCCTAGGTGCCGGCTGAGCTAGAGGCCAAAATCTACAGGTAGGCACTTTGCAAAACACACCTCTGTTTTCTTTCAAAAATTTGGATGTGTCCACGTTGCGCTTTGGGGCGTTTCCTGTTGCGGGCGCTAGGCCTACCCACACAAGTGAGGTATCATTTTTATCGGGAGACTTGGGGGAACGCTGGGTGGAAGGAAATTTGTGGCTCCTCTCAGAATCCAGAACTTTCTGCCTCAGAAATGTGAGGAACATGTGTTTTTTTAGCCAAATTTTGAGGTTTGCAAAGGATTCTGGGTAACAGAACCTGGTCCGAGCCACACAAGTCACCCCATCTTGGATTCCCCTAGGTCTCTAGTTTCCAGAAATGCACAGGTTTGGTAGGTTTCCCTAGGTGCCGGCTGAGCTAGAGGCCAAAATCTACAGGTAGGCACTTTGCAAAAAACACCTCTGTTTTCTTTAAAAAATTTGGATGTGTCCACGTTGCGCTTTGGGGCGTTTCCTGTCGCGGGCGCTAGGCCTATCCACACAAGTGAGGTATCATTTTTATCGGGAGACTTGGGGGAACTTTGGGTGGAAGGAAATTTGTGGCTCCTCTCAGAATCCAGAACTTTCTGCCACAGAAATGTGAGGAACATGTGTTTTTTTAGCCAAATTTTGAGGTTTGCAAAGGATTCTGGGTAACAGAACCTGGTCCGAGCCACACAAGTCACCCCATCTTGGATTCCCCTACGTCTCTAGTTTTCAGAAATGCACAGGTTTGGTAGGTTTCCCTAGGTGCCGGCTGAGCTAGAGGCCCAAATCTACAGGTAGGCACTTTGCAAAAAACACCTCTGTTTTCTTTTAAAAATTTGGATGTGTCCACGTTGCGCTTTGGGGCATTTCCTGTTGCGGGCGATAGGCCTACCCACACAAGTGAGGTATCATTTTTATCGGGAGACTTGGGGGAACGCTGGGAGGAAGGAACTTTGTGGCTCCTCTCAGATTCCAGAACTTTCTGCACAGAAATGTGAGGAACATGTGTTTTTTTAGCCAAATTTCGAGGTTTGAAAAGGATTCTGGGTAACAGAACCTGGTCCGAGCCACACAAGTCACCCCATCTTGGATTCCCCTAGGTCTCTAGCTTTCAGAAATGCACAGGTTTGGTAGGTTTCCCTAGGTGCCGGCTGAGCTAGAGGCCAAAATCTACAGGTAGGCACTTTGCAAAAAACACCTCTGTTTTCTTTCAAAAATTTGGATGTGTCCACGTTGCGCTTTGGGGCGTTTCCTGTCGCGGGCGCTAGGCCTACCCACATGAGTGAGGTATCATTTTTATCGGGAGACTTGGGGGAACGCTGGGTGGAAGGACATTTGTGGCTCCTCTCAGAATCCAGAACTTTCTGCCACAGAAATGTGAGGAACATCTGTTTTTTTAGCCAAATTTTGAGGTTTGAAAAGGATTCTGGGTAACAGAACCTGGTCCGAGCCACACAAGTCACCCCATCTTGGAATCCCCTAGGTCTCCAGCTTTCAGAAATGCACAGGTTTGGTAGGTTTCCCTAGGTGCCGGCTGAGCTAGAGGCCAAAATCTACAGGTAGGCACTTTGCAAAAAACACCTCTGTTTTCTTTCAAAAATTTGGATGTGTCCACGTTGTGCTTTGGGGCGTTTCCTGTTGCGGGCGCTAGGCCTACCCACACAAGTGAGGTATCATTTTTATCGGGAGACTTGGGGGAACGCTGGGTGGAAGGAAATTTGTGGCTCCTCTCAGAATCCAGAACTTTCTGCCTCAGAAATGTGAGGAACATGTGTTTTTTTAGCCAAATTCTGAGGTTTGCAAAGGATTCTGGGTAACAGAACCTGGTCCGAGCCACACAAGTCACCCCATCTTGGATTCCCCTAGGTCTCTAGCTTTCAGAAATGCAAGGGTTTGGTAGGTTTCCCTAGGTGCCGGCTGAGCTAGAGGCCAAAATCTACAGGTAGGCACTTTGCAAAAAACACCTCTGTTTTCTTTCAAAAATTTGGATGTGTCCACGTTGCGCTTTGGGGCGTTTCCTGTCGCGGGCCCTAGGCCTACCCACACGAGTGAGGTTTCATTTTTATCGGGAGACTTGGGGGAACGCTGGGTGGAAGGAAATTTGTGGCTCCTCTCAGAATCCAGAACTTTCTGCCACAGAAATGTGAGGAACATGTGTTTTTTTAGCCAAATTTTCAGGTTTGCAAAGGATTCTGGGTAACAGAACCTGGTCCGAGCCACACAAGTCACCCCATCTTGGATTCCCCTAGGTCTCTAGTTTCCAGAAATGCACAGGTTTGGTAGGTTTCCCTAGGTGCCGGATGAGCTAGAGGCCAAAATCTACAGGTAGGCACTTTGCAAAAAACACCTCTGTTTTCTTTCAAAAATTTGGATGTGTCCACGTTGCGCTTTGAGGCGTTTCCTGTCGCGGGCACTAGGCCTATCCACACAAGTGAGGTATCATTTTTATCGGGAGACTTGGGGGAACTTTGGGTGGAAGGAAATTTGTGGCTCCTCTCAGAATCCAGAACTTTCTGCCACAGAAATGTGAGGAACATGTGTTTTTTTAGCAAAATTTTGAGGTTTGAAAAGGATTCTGGGTAACAGAACCTGGTCCGAGCCACACAAGTCACCCCATCTTGGATTCCCCTAGGTCTCCAGCTTTCAGAAATGCACATGTTTGGTAGGTTTCCCTAGGTGCCGGCTGAGCTAGAGGCCAAAATCTACAGGTAGGCACTTTGCAACAAACACCTCTGTTTTCTTTCAAAAATTTGGATGTGTCCACGTTGCGCTTTGGGGCGTTTCCTGTTGCGGGCGCTAGGCCTATCCATACAAGTGAGGTATCATTTTTATCGGGAGACTTGGGGGAACTTTGGGTGGAAGGAAATTTGTGGCTCCTCTCAGAATCCAGAACTTTCTGCCACAGAAATGTGAGGAACATGTGTTTTTTTTAGCCAAATTTTGAGGTTTGCAAAGGATTCTGGGTAACAGAACCTGGTCCGAGCCACACAAGTCACCCCATCTTGGATTCCCCTAGGTCTCTAGTTTTCAGAAATGCACAGGTTTGGTAGGTTTCCCTAGGTGCCGGCTGAGCTAGAGGCCCAAATCTACAGGTAGGCACTTTGCAAAAAACACCTCTGTTTTCTTTCAAAAATTTGGATGTGTCCACGTTGTGCTTTGGGGCGTTTCCTGTTGCGGGCGCTAGGCCTACCCACACAAGTGAGGTATCATTCTTATCGGGAGACTTGGGGGAACGCTGGGAGGAAGGAACTTTGTTTCTCATCTCAGATTCCAGAACTTTCTGCACAGAAATGTGAGGAACATGTGTTTTTTTAGCCAAATTTCGAGGTTTGAAAAGGATTCTGGGTAACAGAACCTGGTCCGAGCCACACAAGTCAAGCCATCTTGGATTCCCCTAGGTCTCTAGCTTTCAGAAATGCACAGGTTTGGTAGGTTTCCCTAGGTGCCGGCTGAGCTAGAGGCCAAAATCTATAGGTAGGCACTTTGCAAAAAACACCTCTGTTTTCTTTCAAAAATTTGGATGTGTCCACGTTGCGCTTTGGGGCGTTTCCTGTTGCGGGCGCTAGGCCTACCCACACAAGTGAGGTATCATTTTTATCGGGAGACTTAGGGGAACGCTGGGTGGAAGGAAATTTGTGGCTCCTCTCAGAATCCAGAACTTTCTGCCTCAGAAATGTGAGGAACATGTGTTTTTTTAGCCAAATTTTGAGGTTTGCAAAGGATTCTGGGTAACAGAACCTGGTCCGAGCCACACAAGTCACCCCATCTTGGATTCCCCTAGGTCTCTAGTTTTCGGAGATGCACAGGTTTGGTAGGATTCCCTAGGTGCCGGCTGAGCTAGAGGCCAAAATCTACAGATAGGCACTTTGCAAAAAACACCTTTGTTTTCTTTCAAAAATATGGATGTGTCCACGTTGCGCTTTGGGGCGTTTCCTGTTGCGGGCACTAGGCCTACCCACACGAGTGAGGTATCATTTTTATCGGGAGACTTGGGGGAACGCTGGGAGGAAGGAAATTTGTGGCTCCTCTCAGAATCCAGAACTTTCTGCCACAGAAATGTGAGGAACATGTGTTTTTTTAGCCAAATTTTGAGGTTTGCAAAGGATTCTGGGTAACAGAACCTGGTCCGAGCCACACAAGTCACCCCATCTTGGATTCCCCTAGGTCTCTAGTTTTCAGAAATGCACAGGTTTGGTAGTTTTCCCTATGTGCCGGCTGAGCTAGAGGCCCAAATCTACAGGTAGGCACTTTGCAAAAAACACCTCTGTTTTCTTTCAAAAATTTGGATGTGTCCACGTTGCGCTTTGGGGCATTTCCTGTTGCGGGCGCTAGGCCTACCCACACAAGTGAGGTATCATTTTTATCGGGAGACTTGGGGGAACACTGGGTGGAAGGAAATTTGTAGATGCTCTCAGATTCCAGACCTTTCTGCACAGAAATGTGAGGAACATGTGTTTTTTTAGCCACATTTTGAGGTTTGAAAAGGATTCTGGGTAACAGAACTTGGTCCGAGCCACACAAGTCACCCCATCTTGGATTCCCCTAGGTCTCCAGCTTTCAGAAATGCACAGGTTTGGTAGGTTTCCCTAGGTGCCAGCTGAGCTAGAGGCCAAAATCTACAGGTAGGCACTTTGCAAAAAACACCTCTGTTTTCTTTCAAAAATTTGGATGTGTCCACGTTGCGCTTTGGGGCGTTTCCTGTTGCGGGCGCTAGGCCTACCCACACAAGTGAGGTATCATTTTTATCGGGAGACTTGGGGGAACGCTGGGTGGAAGGAAATTTGTGGCTCCTCTCAGAATCCAGAACTTTCTGCCTCAGAAATGTGAGGAACATGTGTTTTTTTAGTCAAATTTTGAGGTTTGCAAAGGATCCTGGGTAACAGAACCTGGTCCGAGCCACACAAGTCACCCCATCTTGGATTCCCCTAGGTCTCTAGTTTCCAGAAATGCACAGGTTTGGTAGGTTTCCCTAGGTGCCGGCTGAGCTAGAGGCCAAAATCTACAGGTAGGCACTTTGCAAAAAACACCTCTGTTTTCTTTCAAAAATGTGGATGTGTCCACGTTGCGCTTTGGGGCGTTTCCTGTTGCGGGCGCTAGGCCTACCCACACAAGTGAGGTATCATTTTTATCGGGAGACTTGGGGGAACGCTGGGTGGAAGGAAATTTGTGGCTCCTCTCAGAATCGAGAACTTTCTGCCTCAGAAATGTGAGGAACATGTGTTTTTTTAGCCAAATTTTGAGGTTTGCAAAGGATCCTGGGTAACAGAACCTGGTCCGAGCCACACAAGTCACCCCATCTTGGATTCCCCTAGGTCTCTAGTTTCCAGAAATGCACAGGTTTGGTAGGATTCCCTAGGTGCCGGCTGAGCTAGAGGCCAAAATCTACAGGTAGGCACTTTGCAAAAAACACCTCTGTTTTCTTTAAAAAATGTGGATGTGTCCACGTTGCGCTTTGGGGCGTTTCCTGTCGCGGGCGCTTGGCCTATCCACACAAGTGAGGTATCATTTTTATCGGGAGACTTGGGGGAACTTTGGGTGGAAGGAAATTTGTGGCTCCTCTCAGATTCCAGAACTTTCTGCACAGAAATGTGAGGAACATGTGTTTTTTTAGCCAAATTTTGAGGTTTGCAAAGGATTCTGGGTAACAGAACCTGGTCCGAGCCACACAAGTCACCCCATCTTGGATTTCCCTAGGTCTCTAGTTTTCAGAAATGCACAGGTTTGGTAGGTTTCCCTAGGTGCCGGCTGAGCTAGAGGCCAAAATCTACAGGTAGGCACACTGCAAAAAACACCTCTGTTTTCTTTCAAAAATTTGGATGTGTCCACGTTGCGCTTTGGGGCGTTTACTGTTGCGAGCGCTAGGCCTACCCACACAAGTGAGGTATCATTTTTATCGGGAGACTTGGGGGAACGCTGGGTGGAAGGAAATTTGTGGATCCTCTCAGAATCCAGAACTTTCTGCCTCAGAAATGTGAGGAACATGTGTTTTTTTAGCCAAATTTTGAGGTTTGCAAAGGATTCTGGGTAACAGAACCTTGTCCGAGCCACACAAGTCACCACATCTTGGATTCCCCTAGGTCTCTAGCTTTCAGAAATGCACAGGTTTGGTAGGTTTCCCCAGGTGCTGGCTGAGCTAGAGGCCAAAATCTACAGGTAGGCACTTTGCAAAAAACACCTCTGATTTCTTTAAAAAATGTGGATGTGTCCACGTTGCGCTTTGGGGCGTTTCCTGTTGCGGGCGCTAGGCCTACCCACACAAGTGAGGTATCATTTTTATCGGGAGACTTGGGGGAACGCTGGGTGGAAGGAAATTTGTGGCTCCTCTAAGAATCCAGAACTTTCTGCCTCAGAAATGTGAGGAACATGTGTTTTTTTAGCCAAATTTTGAGGTTTGCAAAGGATTCTGGGTAACAGAACCTGGTCCGAGCCACACAAGTCACCCCATCTTGGATTCCCCTAGGTATCTAGTTTTCAGAAATGCACAGGTTTGGTATGTTTCCCTAGGTGCCGGCTGAGCTAGAGGCCCAAATCTACAGGTAGGCACTGTGCAAAAAACACCTCTGTTTTCTTTCAAAAATTTGGATGTGTCCACGTTGCGCTTTGGGGCGTTTCCTGTTGCGGGCGCTAGGCCTACCCACACAAGTGAGGTGTCATTTTTATCAGGAGACTTGGGGGAACGTTGGGTGGAAGGAAATTTGTGGATCCTCTCAGATTCCAGAACTTTCTGCACAGAAATGTGAGGAACATGTGTTTTTTTAGCCAAATTTTGAGGTTTGAAAAGGATTCTGGGTAACAGAACCTGGTCCGAGCCACACAAGTCACCCCATCTTGGATTCCCCTAGGTATCTAGCTTTCAGAAATGCACAGGTTTGGTAGGTTTCCCTAGGTGCCGGCTGAGCTAGAGGCCAAAATCTACAGGTAGGCATTTTGCAAAAAACACCTCTGTTTTCTTTAAAAAATTTGGATGTGTCCACGTTGCGCTTTGGGGCGTTTCCTGTTGCGGGCGCTATGCCTACCCACACAAGTGAGGTATCATTTTTATCGGGAGACTCGGGGGAACGCTGGGTGGAAGGAAATTTGTGGCTCCTCTCAGAATCCAGAACTTTCTACCTCAGAAATGTGAGGAACATGTGTTTTTTTAGCCAAATTTTGAGGTTTGCATAGGATTCTGGGTAACAGAACCTGGTCCGAGCCACACAAGTCACCCCATCTTGGATTCCTATAGGTCTCTAGTTTCCAGAAATGCACAGGTTTGGTAGGTTTCCCTAGGTGCCGGCTGAGCTAGAGGCCAAAATCTACAGGTAGGCACTTTGCAAAAAACACCTCTGTTTTCTTTAAAAAATTTGGATGTGTCCACGTTGCGCTTTGGGGCGTTTCCTGTCGCGGGCGCTAGGCCTATCCACACAAGTGAGGTATCATTTTTATCGGGAGACTTGGGGGAACTTTGGGTGGAAGGAAATTTGTGGCTCCTCTCAGAATCCAGAACTTTCTGCCTCAGAAATGTGAGGAACATGTGTTTTTTTAGCCAAATTTTGAGGTTTGCAAAGGATTCTGGGTAACAGAACCTGGTCCGAGCCACACAAGTCACCACATCTTGGATTCCCCTAGGTCTCTAGCTTTCAGAAATGCACAGGTTTGGTAGGTTTCCCCAGGTGCTGGCTGAGCTAGAGGCCAAAATCTACAGGTAGGCACTTTGCAAAAAACAACTCTGATTTCTTTAAAAAATGTGGATGTGTCCACGTTGCGCTTTGGGGCGTTTCCTGTTGCGGGCGCTAGGCCTACCCACACAAGTGATGTATCACTTTTATCGGGAGACTTGGGGGAACGCTGGGTGGAAGGAAATTGGTGGCTCCTCTAAGAATCCAGAACTTTCTGCCTCAGAAATGTGAGGAACATGTGTTTTTTTAGCCTAATTTTAAGGTTTGCAAAGGATTCTGGGTAACAGAACCTGGTCCGAGCCACACAAGTCACCCCATCTTGGATTCCCCTAGGTCTCTAGTTTTCAGAAATGCACAGGTTTGGTATGTTTCCCTAGGTGCCGGCTGAGCTAGAGGCCCAAATCTACAGGTAGGCACTGTGCAAAAAACACCTCTGTTTTCTTTCAAAAATTTGGATGTGTCCACGTTGCGCTTTGGGGCGTTTCCTGTTGCGGGCTCTAGGCCTACCCACACAAGTGAGGTGTCATTTTTATCGGGAGACTTGGGGGAACGTTGGGTGGAAGGAAATTTGTGGATCCTCTCAGATTCCAGAACTTTCTGCACAGAAATGTGAGGAACATGTGTTTTTTTAGCCAAATTTTGAGGTTTGAAAAGGATTCTGGGTAACAGAACCTGGTCCGAGCCACACAAGTCACCCCATCTTGGATTCCCCTAGGTCTCTAGCTTTCAGAAATGCACAGGTTTGGTAGGTTTCCCTAGGTGCCGGCTGAGCTAGAGGCCAAAATCTACAGGTAGGCATTTTGCAAAAAACACCTCTGTTTTCTTTCAAAAATGTGGATGTGTCCACGTTGCGCTTTGGGGCGTTTCCTGTTGTGGGCGCTAGGCCTACCCACACAAGTGAGGTATCATTTTTATCGGGAGACTCAGGGGAACTTTGGGTGGAAGGAAATTTGTGGCTCCTCTCAGAATCCAGAACTTTCTGCCTCAGAAATGTGAGGAACATGTGTTTTTTTAGCCAAATTTTGAGGTTTGCATAGGATTCTGGGTAACAGAACCTGGTCCGAGCCACACAAGTCACCCCATCTTGGATTCCCCTATGTCTCTAGTTTTCAGAAATGCACAGGTTTGGTAGGTTTCCCTAGGTGCCGGCTGAGCTAGAGGCCCAAATCTAAAGGTAGGCACTTTGCAAAAAACACCTCTGTTTTCTTTAAAAAATTTGGATGTGTCCACGTTGTGCTTTGGGGCGTTTCCTGTTGCGGGCGCTAGGCCTACCCACACAAGTGAGGTATCATTTTTATCGGGAGACTTGGGGGAACGCTGGGTGGAAGGGAATTTGTGGCTCCTCTCAGAATCCAGAACTTTCTGCCTCAGAAATGTGAGGAACATGTGTTTTTTTAGCCAAATTTTGAGGTTTGCAAAGGATTCTGGGTAACAGAGCCTTGTCCGAGCCACACAAGTCACCCCATATTGGATTCCCCTAGGTCTCTAGTTTTCAGAAATGCAGAGGTTTGGTAGGTTTCCCTAGGTGCCGGCTGAGCTAGAGGCCAAAATCTACAGGTAGGCACTTTGCAAAAAAACCCTCTGTTTTCTTTAAAAAATTTGGACGTGTCCACGTTGTGCTTTGGGGCGTTTCCTGTCGCGGGCGCTAGGCCTACCCACACAAGTGAGGTATCATTTTTATCGGGAGACTTGGGGGAACGCTGGGTGGAAGGAAATTTGTGGCTCCTCTCAGATTCCAGAACTTTCTGCCACAGAAATGTGAGGAACATGTGTTTTTTTAGCCAAATTTTGAGGTTTGCAAAGGATTCTGGGTAACAGAACCTGGTCCGAGCCACACAAGTCACCCCATCTTCGATTCCGCTAGGTCTCTAGTTTTCAGAAATGCATAGGTTTGGTAGGTTTTCCTAGGTGCCGGCTGAGCTAGAGGCCAAAATCTACAGGTAGGCACTTTGCAAAAAACACCTCTGTTTTCTTTCAAAAATTTGGATGTGTCCACGTTGCGCTTTGGGGCGTTTTCTGTCACGGGCGCTAGGCCTACCCAAACAAGTGAGGTATCATTTATATCGGGAGACTTGGGGGAACGCTGGGTGGAAGGAAATTTGTGGCTCCTCTCAGATTCCAGAACTTTCTGCCTCAGAAATGTGAGGAACATGTGTTTTTTTAGCCAAATTTTGAGGTTTGCAAAGGATTCTGGGTAACAGAACTTGGTCCGAGCCACACAAGTCACCCCATCTTGGATTCCCCTAGGTCTCTGGTTTTCAGAAATGCACAGGTTTGGAAGGTTTCCCTAGGTGCCGGCTGAGCTAGAGGCCAAAATCTACAGATAGGCACTTTGCAAAAAACACCTCTGTTTTCTTTCAAAAATGTGGATGTGTCCTCGTTGCGCTTTGGGGCGTTTCCTGTCGTGGGCGCTAGGCCAACCCACACAAGTGAGGTATCATTTTTATCGGGAGACTTGGGGGAACGCTGGGTGGAAGGAAATTTGTGGCTCCTCTCAGAATCCAGAACTTTCTGCCACAGAAATGTGAGGAACATGTGTTTTTTTAGCCAAATTTCGAGGTTTGAAAAGGATTCTGGGTAACAGAACCTGGTCCGAGCCACACAAGTCACCCCATCTTGGATTCCCCTAGGTCTTTAGTTTTGAGAAATGCACAGGTTTGGTAGGTTTCCCTAGGTGCCGACTGAGCTAGAGGCCAAAATCTACAGGTAGGCACCTTGCAAAAAACACCTCTGTTTTCTTTCAAAAATTTGGATGTGTCCACGTTGCGCTTTGGGGCGTTTCCTGTCGCGGGCGCTAGGCCTACCCACACAAGTGAGGTATCATTTTTATTGGGAGACTTGGGGGAACGCTGGGTGGAAGGAAATTTGTGGCTCCTCTCAGAATCCAGAACTTTCTGCCACAGAAATGTGAGGAACATGTGTTTTTTTAGCCAAATTTTGAGGTTTGCAAAGGATTCTGGGTAACAGAACCTGGTCCGAGCCACACAAGTCACCCCATATTGGATTCCCCTAGGTCTCTAGTTTTCAGAAATGCACAGGTTTGGTAGGTTTCCCTAGGTGCCGGCTGAGCTAGAGGCCAAAATCTACAGGTAGGCACTTTGCAAAAAAAACCTCTGTTTTCTTTAAAAAATTTGGACGTGTCCACGTTGCGCTTTGGGACGTTTCCTGTCGCGGGCGCTAGGCCTACCCACACAAGTGAGGTATCATTTTTATCGGGAGACTTGGGGGAACGCTGGGTGGAAGGAAATTTGTGGCTCCTCTCAGATTCCAGAACTTTCTGCCACAGAAATGTGAGGAACATGTGTTTTTTTAGCCAAATTTTGAGGTTTGCAAAGGATTCTGGGTAACAGAACCTGGTCCGAGCCACACAAGTCACCCCATCTTGGATTCCCCTAGGTCTCTAGTTTTCAGAAATGCACAGGTTAGGTAGTTTTCCACAGGTGCCGGCTGTGCTAGAGGCCAAAATCTACAGGTAGGCACTTTGCAAAAAACACCTCTGTTTTCTTTCAAAAATTTGGATGTGTCCACGTTACGCTTTGCGGTGTTTCCTGTCGCAGGCGCTTGGCCTACCCACACAAG
The DNA here is from genome assembly GCF_031143425.1 of Pleurodeles waltl. Taxonomy (NCBI): domain Eukaryota; kingdom Metazoa; phylum Chordata; class Amphibia; order Caudata; family Salamandridae; genus Pleurodeles; species Pleurodeles waltl. The sequence goes on from NC_090446.1 coordinate 1,231,545,692, forward strand.
TGAGGTATCATTTTTATCGGGAGACTTTGGGGAACGCTGGGTGGAAGGAAATTTGTGGCTCCTCTCAGATTCCAGAACTTTCTGCCACAGAAATGTGAGGAACATGTGTTTTTTTAGCCTAATTTTGAGGTTTGCAAAGGATTCTGGGTAACAGAACCTGGTCCGAGCCACACAAGTCACCCCATCTTCGATTCCGCTAGGTCTCTAGTTTTCAGAAATGCATAGGTTTGGTAGGTTTTCCTAGGTGCCGGCTGAGCTAGAGGCCAAAATCTACAGGTAGGCACTTTGCAAAAAACACCTCTGTTTTCTTTCAAAAATTTGGATGTGTCCACGTTGCGCTTTGGGGCGTTTTCTGTCGCGGGCGCTAGGCCTACCCAAACAAGTGAGGTATCATTTATATCGGGAGACTTGGGGGAACGCTGGGTGGAAGGAAATTTGTGGCTCCTCTCAGATTCCAGAACTTTCTGCCTCAGAAATGTGAGGAACATGTGTTTTTTTAGCCAAATTTTGAGGTTTGCAAAGGATTCTGGGTAACAGAACCTGGTCCGAGCCACACAAGTCACCCCATCTTGGATTCCCCTAGGTCTCTGGTTTTCAGAAATGCACAGGTTTGGAAGGTTTCCCTAGGTGCCGGCTGAGCTAGAGGCCAAAATCTACAGATAGGCACTTTGCAAAAAACACCTCTGTTTTCATTCAAAAATGTGGATGTGTCCTCGTTGCGCTTTGGGGCGTTTCCTGTCGTGGGCGCTAGGCCAACCCACACAAGTGAGGTATCATTTTTATCGGGAGACTTGGGGGAACGCTGGGTGGAAGGAAATTTGTGGATCCTCTCAGAATCCAGAACTTTCTGCCACAGAAATGTGAGGAACATGTGTTTTTTTAGCCAAATTTTGAGGTTTGCAAAGGATTCTGGGTAACAGAACCTGGTCCGAGCCACACAAGTCACCCCATCTTGGATTCCCCTAGGTCTTTAGTTTTGAGAAATGCACAGGTTTGGTAGGTTTCCCTAGGTGCCGACTGAGCTAGAGGCCAAAATCTACAGGTAGGCACCTTGCAAAAAACACCTCTGTTTTCTTTCAAAAATGTGGATGTGTCCACGTTGCGCTTTGGGGCGTTTCCTGTCGCGGGCGCTAGGCCTACCCACACAAGTGAGGTATCATTTTTATTGGGAGACTTGGGGGAACGCTGGGTGGAAGGAAATTTGTGGCTCCTCTCTGAATCCAGAACTTTCTGCCACAGAAATGTGAGGAACATGTGTTTTTTTAGCCAAATTTTGAGGTTTGCAAAGGATTCTGGGTAACAGAACCTGGTCCGAGCCACACAAGTCACCCCATCTTGGATTCCCCTAGGTCTCTAGTTTTCAGAAATGCACAGGTTTGGTAGGTTTCCCTAGGTGCCGGCTGAGCTAGAGGCCAAAATCTACAGGTAGGCACTTTGCAAAAAAACCCTTTGTTTTCTTTAAAAAATTTGGACGTGTCCACGTTGCGCTTTGGGACGTTTCCTGTCGCGGGCGCTAGGCCTACCCACACAAGTGAGGTATCATTTTTATCGGGAGACTTGGGGGAACGCTGGGTGGAAGGAAATTTGTGGCTCCTCTCAGATTCCAGAACTTTCTGCCACAGAAATGTGAGGAACATGTGTTTTTTTAGCCAAATTTTGAGGTTTGCAAAGGATTCTGGGTAACAGAACCTGGTCCGAGCCACACAAGTCACCCCATCTTGGATTCCCCTAGGTCTCTAGTTTTCAGAAATGCACAGGTTAGGTAGTTTTCCCTAGGTGTCGGCTGTGCTAGAGGCCAAAATCTACAGGTAGGCACTTTGCAAAAAACACCTCTGTTTTCTTTCAAAAATTTGGATGTGTCCACGTTACGCTTTGCGGTGTTTCCTGTCGCAGGCGCTTGGCCTACCCACACAAGTGAGGTATCATTTATATCGGGAGACTTGGGGGAACGCTGGATGGAAGGAAATTTGTGGCTCCTCTCAGATTCCAGAACTTTCTGCCACAGAAATGTGAGGAACATGTGTTTGTTTAGCCAAATTTTGAGGTTTGCAAAGTATTCTGGGTAACAGAACCTGGTCCGAGCCACACAAGTCACCCCATCTTGGATTCCCCTAGGTCTCTATTTTTCAGAAATGCACAGGTTTGGTAGGTTTCCCTAGGTGCCGGCTGAGCTAGAGGCCAAAATCTACAGGTAGGCACTTTGCAAAAAACACCTCTGTTTTCTTTCAAAAATTTGGATGTGTCCACGTTGTGCTTTGGGGCGTATCCTGTCGCGGGCGCTAGGCCTACCCACACAAGTGAGGTATCATTTTTATCGGGAGACTTGGGGGAACGCTGGGTGGAAGGAAATTTGTGGCTCCTCTCAGATTCCAGAACTTTCTGCCACAGAAATGTGAGGAACATGTGTTTTTTTAGCCAAATTGTGAGGTTTGCAAAGGATTCTGGGTAACAGAACCTGGTCCGAGCCACACAAGTCACTCTATCTTGGATTCCCCTAGGTCTCTAGTTTTCAGACATGTACAGGTTTGGTAGGTTTCCCTAGGTGCCGGCTGAGCTAGAGGCCAAAATCTACAGGTAGGCACTTTGCAAAAAACACCTCTGTTTTCTTTAAAAAATTTGGATGTGTCCACTTTGCGCTTTGGGGTGTTTCCTGTTGCGGACGCTAGGCCTACCCACACAAGTGAGGTATCATTTTTATCGGGAGACTTGGGGGAACGCTGGGTGGAAGGAAATTTGTGGCTCCTCTCAGAATCCAGAACTTTCTGCCACAGAAATGTGAGGAACATGTGTTTTTTTAGCCAAATTTTGAGGTTTGCAAAGGATTCTGGGTAACAGAACCTGGTCCGAGCCACACAAGTCACCCCATCTTGGATTCCCCTAGGTCTCTAGTTTTCACAAATGAACAGGTTTGGTAGGTTTCCCTAGGTGCCGGCTGAGCTAGAGGCCAAAATCTACAGGTAGGCACTTTGCAAAAAACACCTCTGTTTTCATTCAAAAATGTGGATGTGTCCACGTTGCGCTTTGGGGCGTTTCCTGTTGCGGGCGCTAGGCCTACCCACACAAGTGAGGTATCATTTTTATCGGGAGACTTGGGGGAACGCTGGGTGGAAGGAAATTTGTGGCTCCTCTCAGAATCCAGAACTTTCTGCCACAGAAATGTGAGGAACATGTGTTTTTTTAGCCAAATGTTGAGGTTTGCAAAGGATTCTGGGTAACAGAACCTGGTCAGAGCCCCACAAGTCACTCCATCTTGGATTCCCCTTGGTCTCTAGTTTTCAGAAATGCACAGGTTTGGTAGGTTTCCCTAGGTGCCGGCTGAGCTAGAGGCCAAAATCTACAGGTAGGCACTTTGCTAAAAACAGCTCTGTTTTCTGTGATGTGTCCACGTTGTGTTTTGGGGCATATCCTGTCGCGGGCGGTAGGCCTACCCACACAAGTGAGGTATCATTTTTATCAGGACACTTGGGGGAACATAGAATAGCAAAACAAGTGTTATTGCCCCTTGTCTTTCTCTACATTTTTTCCTTCCAAATGTAAGACAGTGTGTAAAAAAGACGTCTATTTGAGAAATGCCCTGTAATTCACATGCTAGTATGGGCACCCCGGAATTCAGAGATGTGCAAATAACCACTACTTCTCAACACCTTATCTTGTGCCCATTTTGGAAATACAAAGGTTTTCTTGATAGCTATTTTTTACTCTTTATATTTTAGCAAATGAATTGCTGTATACCCAGCATAGAATGAAAACCCACTGCAGGGTGCAGGTCATTTATTGGCTCTAGGTACCTAGAGTTCTTGATGAACCTACAAGCCCTATATATCCCCGTAACCAGATGAGTCCATCAGACGTAACAGTATATTACTTTAAAAAATCTGACATTGCAGGAAAAAGTTACAGAGTAAAACGTAGAGAAAAATTTATGTTTTTTCCACCTCAATTTCAATATTTTTCTTTTTCAGTTGTTATTTTCTGTAAGAAACCCTTGTAGGATCTACACAAATTACCCCTTGCTGACTTCAGAATTTTGTCTACTTTTCAGAAATGTCATGGTTTCTGGGATCCAGCGTTGGTTTCATGCCCATTTCTGTCACTGACTGGAAGGAGGCTGAAAGCACAAAAAATCTTAAAAATGGGGTATGTCCCAGTAAAATGCCAAAATTGTGTTGAAAAATTGGGTTTTCTGATTCAAGTCTGCTTGTTCCTGAATGCTGGGAAGCAGGTGATTTTAGCACCGCAAACCTTTTGTTGATGCCCTTTTCAGGGAAAAAACCACAAGCCTTCTTCTGCAGCCCCTTTTTCCCATTTTTTTTTTAAAAAAACGAAATTTTCACTGTATTTTGGCTAATTTCTTGGCCTCCTTCTGGGGAACCCACAAAGTCTGGGTACCTCTAGAATCCATAGGATGTTGGAAAAAAAGGACGCAAATTTGGCGTGGGTAGCTTATGTGAACAAAAAGTTATGAGGGCCTTAGTGCGAACTGCTCCAAATAGCCAAAAAAAGGCTCGGCACACGAGGGGGAAAAGGCCTGGCAGCGAAGGGGTTAACTTGTGAAGAAAATATTGCCTAAAAAATATTAATATTTCCTACAAAGTATAGCGCGGCCTCGTGTGATATTCAGAGTTGTAGAAAGTTTACCCGCATTGAAATTAATGCTGAAAAACTTGAAAGGGAACGCATTCAGAACATTTTCTCAAATTGTAATTAAAAGCCACATCTTGTAAAACCACCACACCAGTTCGAGTTTGCCGGGTCCTACTTCATCTTCGTAAGCCTGGATGGTAATCAAAGGAGAGGTGCAAAGTCAGCGCATGGAAGCGATAATAAGCTAATTGGAGTCCCAGATGTGTACTCGACCGGAAGTCGAGGCTACCTAATGACTTTCAAAGCGTCCACGTTTCATGCTGCAGACAGTGCTTAAGGAATAGCTGCTTGCTTCTTGGAAAATTCACTTGGGGCTGTATTCAGCTCTATTCAGCTCACAAGACGCGGGCTAACTTTAGGGAGAACATTGATAGGAATTCAATTTCCCTTAAAAATAATATCTGGTACTTTTGAATCAATTACCAGACCTCCTCAGAGCATACATACCTCAACAGCATGGTCCATGCCTGAAGGAGGTAGAAGTGATGAATACGGGTATTAATTAGATACGGATAAATAAGGCATACTATATATTGAAGTGCAATCATTCAGTAGATGAAAGCATAACCTACAGAATCCTCAATTATACTAAGATAGTTTTCTTGACTTGCTGAAGTCGTTAAAAAGCACTGTTTTGTTTGTGAAACAATGCTAACAAGATATTAGAAGGCAGAGAAAAGGCCTGTTGGTAATTTAGGGGCATATTTATACTCGGTTTGCGCCGAATGTGCTTCAAAGTTTGTGACGCACATTCGGCGCAAACCTTGCCCCATATTTAAACTTTGACACACGAGCCTGCGGACGTAAAAATTCCTCCGTGTGAGTTATTTTTTGGATGCAGGAAACTGCCTTGTGTTAATGACATGCAAGGTAGGCGTTCCCGCCAAAAAAATGACTTTAAGGCCTGTGCGCCTTATTTATACTACTGCATCCTTTTGACACACAGGAGAGGGCAGGCCTTAAAAAACGGCGCAAAGCCTGAGGTGCGTCGTTTTTTAATGCCTGGGTCAGGGCAGGCGTTAAGGGATCTGTGGGCTCACTTCCATGGTCTCGGACCATGGAAGGAGTCCAGAGGTGCCCTTCCCTGCCCCCAGGGACACTCCCTGCCACCCTCGCCCACCCATGGAGGACACCCATGGATGGGAGGACCCATCCCAGGTAAGTACAGGTAAGTTGAGGTAAGTATATATTTTTTTATTTTATTAAAGTCTCATGGGGGGCCTATTTTGGGCCCCCCTACATTCCACTGTGCACAATGACAATGCCCAGGGGGCAGAAGTCCCCTGGGCATGGCCATTGGGCAAGGGGGCATGAGTCCTGTATTTGCCAAGACAGGAGTCATTTCAATGGGGGTTGTGCGTCAAAAAATGGTGCAAGTTCAATTTGAGGCACGATTTTTGCCTCAAACCTGACTTGCACCATTTTTTGATGCACAACCCCCATTTTCCCCTACACCGGCGCTGCCTGGTTTGAGTCATTTGTTTTTACTCTGACCAGTCCGCAGCGCCGGCTAACATCATTTCTTAAATAAGGCGCCCGCATGATGCGTAGGAATTGTGTTAGCCGGCGGTAAAAAAAATTACGCCATCTAGCGCCGGCGCTGGTTTGCGTCAAAAAAGTATAAATATGGGCGTTAGTGTGAAGTGTATACTTGGAAGTTCAATGAAAACATGCAAAACGCATTGTGGAAAATTGAGGGAAGGCCAAAGAGAATCCTTTTCAGCCATGAGCAGCTTTTCAGAACATGAATTTGTCTATAGACATCGTGCCAGCTTTCCTGAGAAGAAATCACCACTTAGGAGATAATTTGTTCTTAATGCCTGGTATTACATTTTAATGGATTGCCTTCTGGCAGGTGCGTTCTTATTTTAGCTGGTATTGTGTTTCCTGGTTTCTCCCTGTGTGCGTTCTTTCTAGGTTTATGTTTATTTGTTTTACTTCCCTTGGCACTAAAGGTATCCTGACTACCTTAGTGCTTGACCCTGCGATTTCTAGTGCTAAATTCGTAAGGTAAAACAATAGGATATTTTCCTCCACCATCGGGCTCGAATGGTTGCACAAGGTTTGCAGGGGGTTTCACTGCATTTTAGACTTCCTCCACAAATGTATGACTTTCAATTCTCCGTAAATTTAAATCCGACCATCAATTCCTCATTACAAGGAGGGGCCAACATCAAGGTGCAAATTATACACCATTCATTTGTGTTAAAGTAGAGTGGGCTTTCTAGTGAGTGTTTGCAGCCTATTATTAGATCTGCATCTAAAAACACCTCTGAACCTTTTCTTTTACTTGTACACCCATCTCTTTTCATGTAATTTTGCTAAGAGCATGATTGTGAAGAAAACAAATTGCAAAAGTGTCACAGCATCCAATCAAAGAAAAGCAGACCACAACCTGTGTTTTAATACTTAATATGTTATGTGAAATCTGGAAAGCCCTGGTATAAAAAACTAACTAGGTACTAGCACTTTTTGCCAGTACAACCATGACCATTTTTCACATGCATTTATCGTTATAAATAATATGTGCTAATAATTTATGGTTGAACCTATAGCATGTAAAACAAGATCCTAATACTTGTTAAAAATCATAACTCGATCCAAGAATAGCATTAATATAAGTTCATGAGAATTAGCTTCTACTTCTCCAAAGAAAATATATATTTTGTCAATATATAACAATATGAGGGCACCCAATACTTTTAACATGTAATGCTTAAAATGAAACAAGGTAATTTATCTTTACTTAGCTGACATTCTGTGCTAATGATTGCATACATAGCGCAGACTGGGTAACCCTGTCAGATTACTCTATGCTCACCATAATCAAGATCCAAGCTGAGTGTAGCATGTGTACAAATTTAAAAGCTTTATACACATCTCCAAAATCAGGGGTCTTTATTGTCTTCCCCATAAATTCATATTTAACCAGGTTGAAGGCTTTGACACTTCGAAGGTAGTGATTGCCAGAGGAAAACCATATTTTCTGTTCTTCTGAGTAACTGTAATTAAACTTATGTATAGCTCCCACATGCATCAGTCTAGTATAAACCTTTTTTAATATATTGGGCAACTTGTGTTAATAACATATTAATGGGTACAGCTAAGATTTTAATTGAGTGATGTTCTGGTGGTGCTATGCAGTGCACCACATTTACAAGAAACGGCTAAGCCACTTTTTGTGCCCCTCCCATGCAGATTTCTGCATCAGAGGAGTGTGCAATGGCTGTTGCTGTTGGCGTACCACCACAACACCCATTGCCTTTGATGCTGCCTCTGATTTAATAGAAGGCGTAAATCTGTGGAGGTGTCAAAAGCTAATGCCACTCCAGGGGTGGCATTAGCATGGCACAACAAGGAGGAATACTGTAATATCGCCTCATTTTTTTGTTTGTTGCACGTTCCTTCTTGCACATAAACAAGCATTCAATAATTATAATTTGCTACTTCTATGTGTGCTGCATTCCGCATGTATTGCCAAATCGCCATTGTAGATTGTTTATGTGCATGAAGGCACATCTTCTTGCACATAAACAAGTCCTAAAATCACAATGGATTTCCAAATCCACTCCCCAGCCCAGAGCAGGAGGTAAATGAATGCTGCAGCTGGGTAGGAGTTGGAGGTAGGGGCATTTGGGTGTAGGGTGGGGAAGGAGAAACTAGGGCCAGATGTATCAAGCCTTTTTGCATTCGCAAACGGAGTGAATGCACGTTTGCGAATGCAAAAATGCCTTTCAGTATTTATGAAAGGTATTCGCAACGCAAATTTAAGGAATCGCTAAAATAGCGATTCCTTAAATTTGCGAGCCTGTTTAGAGATTTGCAAATTGCGATTCTCTAAATAAGAAATTGCAAATAAGAAATCCTTATTTGCGATTTCTAAACCACATGTAACAAGCAATTCCTTAATGCAAATTGGGCATTAAGGAATCGCTATTACCACCAAGTTGAACTTGGTGGTAACCATGTGAAAATTTAAAAAATGCATTAAAAATGAATTTTAAAAATTGACATGTAGTGCACACCTGCCCCTTTGGCATGTGTGTGCCTCACATGTCCTTAAAAAACTTCTTGGGGTGCAGCAGAAGGGACTTAGGCCCCCAGCACCCTGGGGTTTGCATTTCCCAAATTTGCGAATTCCAGTTAGGAATTTGCAATTTGGGAAATGCAAAATATTCACAAATATGGGTCTACTGGCCCATAGATGCGAATGGTGCCGGTATCGCAATTTGCGATTCCGTAATAGCATTTGCGATTTTTAAGAAATCGCTATTACCGAATCGCAAATATGATACATTGCATTTTGCGAATCAGAAATAGCGATTTCCTAAAAATCACCATTTCCGAATCGCAAATGCCTTTTTTGAAACATCTGGCCTTAAATCCTTATGGGGGAACATTCAATCCTCATGCCTAAACCCCACGTGAATTACCACCTGATAAATTAATGTCTGATGTTCCCATACCCAGGAAAACTAGATGTGAGAACACTAGCCTACTCAGAATCAGGTTGATCAGAATTCTATATGGTAATTCCAGTCTGTCTGTCTCATAATCACGTCCTAAGCAATTTGCGACAATTTGCCAAAATATATGCTCAGCACCAACATTTACCAGATTAACTCCAAATGGCTCTATAATCTAGGGGAAAAAATACTGATACTACCCACCTCTGTAGCGTCCTCCCCAGCCCTGGAACATGCAAATGAATTTGCCATACATGGAGCTCTATAACAGATATCTGTATTCCTCACAGACAATGACACACTATACTGTGATTATGTCTTTACCATTGATAACCACACTATTGGAAATGCTCCTCTTTGCAGGGTAATCCGCAAACATTTTGCTTCTGACCTCCTGTTTTGACTGTATATTGCATTTCATTTTTGCTGGCTTTAGGACTCTTAGCACTTTACCACTGCTGACCAGTGTTAAAGTGCAAGTGCTCTCTGTCTAAATTGTATGAGTGATTGGGTTATCCATGATTTGCATATTTTAATTCACTAGTAAGTCCCTAGTACACTGCAACATATATGCCCACGGCCCGTAAATTAAATGCTACCAGTGGGCCTGCAGCACTGATTGTGCCACCCTTTGGATCTTCAAAGGCTCAGGCTGGCAATGGAGGCAAAGAAACTCGCCATTAAAGACAAAAATGATCTTGCTCAAGAGCAGGGCATAAAGGAGCTGGCCTGGAAAAGCAAGACAGCACTGATGGTGGTAACATTTTATCAGTGCAGTCTGAAAGAAGGGTATTCCTACCCAAAGACCTAGGGAAAGAGTATACTAAGGAGGAAAACATACACAAGTGGTTCCAGAGCTAAGAGGCAGCTCTCCACAAGCATGGGATCCCTGAGGGAGATTAGGGGCAGGTCTGTGGAACTACTTCACAGTGGAAGTGAGGGAGACCTTACTGTCACTAGGGGCAACAAGCAAGCTCACCTACACTACCAGGAAGGATGCCATTATCACTGGGTGTGGCCTGACACTAGAGATGTACAGAAGGAAGTTTAGGGAGAGTAGGAAACTTGATTGCCAGACCTGGCTTGAGTGTGTGGATTCCTTTCAAAGAGCACTGGATAGTTGGGTGAAGGGCAGGGAGTTAACAGATTATCAGGGGCTGTACAATTTGTTTGTATGGGGACCCTTGTCTAGTCTGTGTGCTCCAGAGAAGCACCAGCACTTGGATTATCAGTAGGCTTACTGACGCCAAGAAACTTGCTTAGGAGGTTGACCACTGAATGAGTATCAGGGTCCACAAGAAGTTGTTTGGGGGAGACTCCCCCAAAGGTGAGAAGGGTCACCATCAGAAGAAGGAGGGAGGGGGTCAAAGGAGACACAGATAGGTCCCAGGATAAGGGGGGAGAAAAAGGTTCACATGTCCCTTCTTACAGGAAGGAGGGAAGTTCTGGTGGGCAGTGGCCCAGGGTGCCCCATTTTCAACCCTTTGCTTTGAATGCTCCCAGGTAGGACGAAAGGAAGGATACTTTCTGTCCTATGGAACCCCCCACTGGCGGTCCCTCTAAAGGAGTGGCCAATGTGGCCTTAGGGGGAAATAATGTCCAGGGGCAGGTCATAGACCATGCTGTAATCTCTCTCAGTTAGGAGGTGAACTCGAACTCAGAGGGTGAGTTGGTGACCCCAGAGGGTGGGAGTCACTAGATGGAACTGGAGGGGGTCCCTGTCACTGCACTGAAGGATACGGTGGCCTGCTGGACTTTGGTTGTGGAAAGGCTGCTTTACCCAAAGCAGGTGTGTTGAGTGACTCCAGACCATGGGCAGGACTTTTTCTGCCTTATGGCTCTGGTGTCCCTAGAGTGCAGTGGGGAGGTGACCCAGAGAAGGGTTATAGCTAGTCCCCAGATGCACGTGGACTGCATCCTGGGGAATGAGTTGCACCTGGTGTCAGGACAACTGGGAGGGGCGGCCACCAAAGGTACTCTAATAGTTCAGATTTCTGGGGATCCCACTCCAAAGTGGAAGGCACAGGATCCCAACAAGAGGGACAGGAGGAGGGAGTGCCCAGCCTGAGTGTACAGACCCTAGGTTGAGTGACCAGTCTCAGAATACCACCCCTGAACTGGTGGGAGGTGAAGTGGGAAAAAGTTGCAAGGCACCTGGGTCTAATGTCTCCCACTTTTTGAAACCACAGAGGCTAGAGACACTTGGTTGGCCTTGGGCCTAGCTAATAACACTGACAGCTGTCAGTGGCTTCTGTTGGTTGTTGTCCTTGTGGTCAAAGTTTTCCCTGGTTTGGGGACCGAAGCCAGACCCAAGAGGTGGAATGGGCCACATCACATTGTTGACCATGGTGGTACTGTCTGCCTGCCGGGATGCATCAGTGAGCAAGGTAATGTTAGTTAGTCCACAGATGAGGAGAAGGGTTCCCCCTAGGTTAGTTGAGTGGGCTCTGAGAGTGTAGATAGAGAGACTGACTTGGGTTATGAGCGGTGTATAACTGCCAAGAGCCCCTTCAGTAGTGGGCCATTGTAACAGTTCTATTGCCCTAAGCAGGAACGTCCAGCAAGGTATTGCTTGGCCTACCCTAGTTTAAGCTGTGAGGGTGTTGTTTTGGAAATGGCCCTTTTGCAGGGTTATCCACAAACCTTTTGCCCCTGACCTCCTGTTTTTGACTGTGTGCTGCATTTCATTTTTGTTTTCCTTAGCTCTCTATGAACTCTACCACTGCTGACCAGTGCTAAAGTGCAAGTGCTCTGTGTCTAAAGTGTATAAATGGTTGGTTTATCCATTATTGGCATACTTCGATTTACTGTTAAGTCCCTGGTGTAGTGCAACACGTGTGCCCAGGGCCTGTAAATCAATCGAATGCTACTAATGGGCCTACAGCACTGATTGTGCCACCCACATGAGTAACCCAGAAAACATGTCTCTGGCCTGCCATTGCAGTGTCTGTGTGCAATTTTACACTGACATTCTGACCTGGCCAGTGCACCCACTTGCCAGGCCCAAACCTTTCCTTTTACTACATGTAAGTCACCCCTTAGGTAGGCTCATGGCAGCAACATGGGCAGGATGCAGTTTATTTAAGAGGTAGGACATGTTCTGGTGTGTTTTACATGTCCTGATAGTGAACTACTTCTAAATTTGTTTTTCACTATTGCAAGGCCTATCTCTCCCATGGGGTGACATGGGTATTGCCTTGAAATATCTTTTAAGTGTAATTTCCCATTGGGAGCAGATAGAGAAATGGAGTTGCAACCTCTGAAGTCACAATTTACGAATACATCTTTTGGTGAAGTTGTTTTTAGATTTTAAAGGGCATATTTACAAGAAAGTGGTGAATCTGTCCACATGCACCACTTTTCTTGCATGCCCCTAACAAAACCATGGCTGCGTTGTATTTACCATATAGTGCCACATGGCGGTCATTAGGACAATAGCATCAACATTTCTGACGCTATTGTGGCACTTTGCAGGATTAGCCCCAGAAAATATGGCTATCCTGCAAAACAAATGGAGACCTAGTGAAAACAAGGGGAGCCTCATTTTAACGCCTGCTTTGGGCAAGTGTTCAAAATGATGTTAAAAATGCTGTAGTGAAAGCTTTTAAATTTCACTCCACCTTTTTTATGAACCTTCTAATGGAGGAACACCCCCCTTGCATACATTATGCCTGGTGAAGGTATAATGTGACACAAGGAGTTACGAAGTGGCGCTATACATGCATTATTTGCTATTGATTGGCAGACCATTGTCATTTTTGCGAATGGCAGGGATACCCCTCGCTTCAAAGATATCATCTAGCTGCTTGATGACCTTGTCATGGGTTGTTGATGATAGCTCCTGTACTAAAAGAAAGTGTGAATGCTCATCAATGACTACTGCGAGAAGATGCTCATTTATTAAGGGCCCAAAGAAATCAACTGCAACTTTTACCAAGACCTGTGCAGGAAGGTCAGACATTGTCAATAGATGCTGCATCCCTTTGGGTTGAAGGCTTGTTGCAAAGAAGGTGCTCTTTTAGTTCCATCTCAACTCTCTTGTCTAGATGGGGGAACCACAGTTGAGGCCTCATTTTGAGTTTGACAGGCAGCAGAGGCCGCCTGTCAAACTCTTTAGTACGGAAAACCACCATTATGGTTTTCCACACTCCAGCCCTATTATGAGTTTTCTGCTGGGACAGCGGGCAGAAACAGCGTTTTTGCCCGCTGGCCCAGTGGAACATTCACCACAACATTGAGGCTGGCTCGTAATCGAGCCGGCGGCAATATTGCAGAGTGTCAGGTGCAATAGCACCTGCTGCACTTTTCACTGCCCGTAATTCAGGCAGTGAAAAGCTCAACAGGCTGTCCATGGGGACCCCTGCATTGCCCATGCCAAATGCATAGGCAGTATAGGGGCCTACCATGGGACCCTCGTCACCCTGTCTGTGCCAGCCTTTGCTTGACAGCGGGACTGCCATGGAAAAGCCATCAGAGAGGGGACTTGTAATCCCCAGGGCAGTGCTGCTTGCATGAAGGATCGCAGTGTGGTGACATATTGCAGGGGACAACTAATTGACAGTGCTTGCACTTTATCTGGGTCAGGAGTCATTCCTCCATCAGAGAATATATGCCCAAAGAATTTGAGTTTGGCCTTGCGCAACTCACACTTTGCTGTGTTCAGAGTGAGACCTGCATCAGCAAATAACAGGCACACTTGTGTGAGAGCCTTGTCATGCTTCTTTTGTATTGCTCCAAATACCAGTGTGTCATCACTGTTATTAAAAGCTTGCATGAGAGGCCAAATTATTCAACGTATAACATCCTAAAATTTCTCTGCAGCTCACAACACTCATAAACTCAACCTTTTGTTTCTGAACCAATAAACATGAGTCAAAAACATAGAGATGTACCCACAGTTCTCTTCCAACTCAAGTTATTGGTATCCCTTGTTCAGTTCAAGACAGGAAAAGACTTTGGTACTGTTCAGTTGCATGATCATGTCATGTGTAGAGCAGGATGTCTTTCTCTCTTGATTGCTTTCTTGGCCTGGCACATAACAACCCAGAAATGCACTGCACCTCCACTGTTCTTTTTTTGACACCACCACTATGGGCAAAGCCCCTGGTGTAGATCGGTGGAGGGCTTGCTGATATAATGCTTCAACTGCGTTTCTAGTTCTTTCTCAATGGCTTCTTGCAGGTGAAAATCAACTCTGTGGTGCCTCTGGGCAACAGGACAAATGTCCTCATTAATGTGAAGTTGCACTTTCATTTCTTGAGTTTTCCTAGGACAAAACCCAATGAGGGAAACTGACTCACAATTTCAGATTGAGTGTGGACGATGTGATTAAGAGATATCAGTCCCATATCAGTAGCAGTGAAAAAACTGAAGAAAGCAAATTGGCACTTGCGCTGATACTGCTTGATGTTGCATTGTCACTGTGAATGACCCTTGACTGCAACAGTTTAGAAGCAGCCCATGTCAATACCTTTGTGTTTGACGGGTTGAGGCATAGCACAGGAGACGGCTATTGAACTTCTCAATTGGCATGATGTTCAGCAATACACCACTGTCTATAATAAAGGTTATGGGGCATCCATTGACCTTATTGTGATCTTGCGGCACCATCCAAATGACTTTGAATATTTTGTTTGATGAGTTACCTTTGTCAAAATGAGTCTGTTGTTCTTTGGTCAATACCATCAACACAAATCCACCTTCTTCTCAGGGGGTTGAATAATGACATTGGAGAACCACTGTAGGATGAGCTTGACTTTGTCTGGTTTCCACTTGTTATAACTGCTGTTGCTTTTTGGCCTTCAGGGCATGGGAAGAATGGTTCTGGAACCTTATGGTGTCCATTTTCTCTTCTTGCTGTGATGTACTCGGTTTCTCTTTCACTTTACAAACCATTATGAAGTGGTTTTCTTTCCTGCAGCCTTTGCATGCATGTCCTATGGTTGGACATTTACCTTCATAGGAAATTAAAACCCACCTCGGGAACACAACTTTTTCTTCTTTGAAGACATTGACTTGCGTGCATCTACCTGGTACTCATGCTTTCCTTTTATGACTAACAGTGATTCATTTTTTGCTATGCCAGCTTCCATATTAACAGCTTTTACATCTGTTCTTTAATCAGCCCTTGCAGCCATTAGTATTTTCCCTAAACTGAGGATCTCTCTCAACATACACCTTCTGAAAGATTCCGAAAGACAGCCATCGATGAGACTGAGTGCATGGCTACTTCATTATTAAATTCACTAAACTTACAGTGTTTGATAAGAACATCAAGTCTTTCAAGAAACTCAGCCATTGTTTTACCAACTTGCTGTCTTGCTTGACTGAAAATGCACCTTTCATAGTCGACATTCGGCATTTGATTGAACTTGGTACCCAATGCTTCTTTGATATGATGATCCTATATTTCATCAGTCTAGGAGATGTTCTGCAGCACTTCTTTCACTCCAGCAACTGCAAGGTTATTTAAGTACTTAATGATTTTCTTATCATCAACTTCTTCTTGGGCATCTATGAAGTTATTGAATGTCTTGGTCCAGGCAGTCCACCTAGTGCTGTAGTGAATCCTAGTTCGTTTTAATGGGATAACAGGAGTTAGCTCCGCCTCTGGCTTGCAGACTTGTGTACCCTCGTCACCTAGTGACTTTTAACCTACTTAGCTTGCTCTGTCTTAGCCCATTTAATTATTTAATTCTTCTAAGATGGCTGCCTTGTTTATAGTTAGGCCACTTGTTATGAATTACATTATCAGTGTCACCGAGCTAAGGCATCAAGGTCAAGCAACAAAGACAAACAAACAGTAGGCATTCACACTTGGGGATTTTCCCTCTCTATACTTTTGTGGGATTGTTTATATTAATTGCTGTCCTAAGCATGTCTGTTATCTATTGTTTGGGAACACACCTACATTAGGGGTCCTTGTAGATCTGTATAAATACATCGCACTTTAGACAGATAATCAGAGGGATTCTGACCAGAGGGCATCGCCGCCATCGCTAATATCGATGCTGCACGTCGTCTTGACGCTGACCCAGTCTTCGTGTCCCTGCAGAGTCTGAGATTGAGACCTCATTCCAAGGTAATGAGGGTTGGGGGCTACTATCATGGACATGGCATTGGCAGATTAGGTTTAGCAAACCCGGCTCTCCTTTCGGTAGGAGGTTAGGCCTTTCAAATTAGGGTATTAGGGCTTATTACATCTCGTATGTCTTTTCTATGCATTGCAAGATGGTGAGGGTCTTTGTAATAATGACTCTCGTCTTCACAATTCTGTTTCTTGCATTATTCATTATCCTAATCATTGCAGCACATGCAACTTATCGCAAATTGCAGTTATGTTAAATAAAAACTATTGAAACTTTACTGCATCTTTGTCATTGCCTGTGTTTGTATGAGACATGATATGTCTGTGAGAAAGGGGTAATCTCCATTTAACCACAACACTCCCTGAGATGTCTTATTCTCGAGTCCATGCGTAAAGGCTGCCACAAATCACCTTTTACTATTGTGTTTCTGGTGAGGTGCTGCTATTGAGCCGGTAAGGTTGGGACAGCAGTTGCGACTTGTTGTAGGAAAGGCGTAGTCGCCTACAAGCAAAAGTACTGTCATTCTTTAACCAGCAGTCTTGTCCAGAGCAAGGGTCCATACTACGACATGGCGCCACCAATGATGGTGTTTAGGCACTCATTTATGGATACCCTATCACTGTCTCACAGACAACAGGTACCCTAAGTACCATTATACGGAGACGTCCGTGTTCTTTGGGAAAAATTCTCCTCAGCTGAAAAGGTAACACCTGATTAAGCTGTAGGTTGTTCGAGCTCGAACTCATAAAAGGACTTGTACTCCCCAGTTTGGTGTTCCGTTTCTCTAAACAAAATGGCTGCTGCCATAGACATTCCTGAAAATGCTAGACAAGCATTAACACAACATTTATTAATGCATGGCCTTACAGATGAGGGCGGGGATGTTACTCTTATAATAGGAGCTAATGAAGCATACCAAACAGAAACATTTTACTGTTGGGTCACCTTTTCTGAAGTCGACCAAAGAACAAATACGCTCCATACATATGAAATTGCGAACGTACCTCAACGGTACCGAGCATACCAGTACCATGAAATATCGCTCACATACCAAGAGCATCAGAACTGGTTCGAAGGCGCCCTAACACATGTACTACAAAGAGTGAGGTTAGGTCCATTAAGTAATGACGGGCCAACATAGCCTATGTTTGGCACATACACACCTAACCCAGGAATACAAGATATGCCGATAGCAGATCTGTGAGATTTATATAATGAATTGGTGACATTATATAGACGATTAGTTCAGTTCGTAATGCGAACATTGAACACAACACCAGCGCGTCCAGCACCGGCAGCACCTGATGGTTATCAATTGGCTACTGGGATGAATCCACAAACAGTACATACTATTATGGGTAAAGTACCCGCAGAACGGGAAAAAATACCGTTCTGGATTGCCCAGAAAACTAATCAACTGGAAGCTGTGTTTCCCCATACGGGACCACAGGAAAAACATAGACTGCTCACTATGTGCTTGCCTTTTGGAATGGTTCCCTCGGTGGATGACTGTGCCACATGGGGTACAGTCTTCGCTGCCATATGTACTACCACACATGGTACCCCGACACTTGCCAATTTACCGGAAGTGCTAAAACAAATACAAAATGAGCGTGGGGCTGCACCAGCCCTGGATTTGGGGATGAAATTAATGCGTAACTTTGACGCAGTTTCCTCAATAATACTCAGTAATATTAAAGGGGAAGCGTTAGTACTGGCAATACGCCAGCGTCTCCGGGAAACTCCACACCAGGAACAAGAGAGACAGCTACCGAAAATAATTTCCGACACCAATACTAGTATAGGACGAGATAGTTTGGGCGCCAAACCAAAGAAATTGGAGCTACAAGGTACCGCCCATAAGGAGGGTACAAAGCAGGCACAAAGGGGCTCTAAGAAGCGCTGGGACAAACAAAAAGATTTCAAAGAAAGAAGAAATAAGAGAGCTGATTCTCCACACATGGAGAACTCTGAAAGGAGATATAGGGGGTCATTACAACCCTGGCGGACGGTGTTAAAGGTGCGGTAATACCGCAAACAGGCCGGCGGACAAAAAAAGGGAATTATAACCGTGGCGGAAACCGCCAACATAGACAGCCACTGTAACACACCGCCCGCCACAGCGGTACAGACAAGCAGCGCGGCGGTCACCTCCAACAGACAGGCAGAAGACAATGTACTGCCCACAGTATCACAACCCGCCAATCCGCCACCTTTTCTGGGGCGGATTCACAGTGGATAAAAACACGGCGGAAACAGCTTTTGCAATGGAAAAAACGCTCACCTCAACACACTCCACGAGGGAGGAGGACACCATGGAGCCGGAATTACAAATACTCCCTGCCCTTGTCTTCCTGCTCATCTACGAACACCAGCAACGGCGGCACCGAAGACAACAGTGAGTACTGCACCTACGACATAGGGAAGGGGGGAGGCAAAAGGCAGGGGGACAGACATGCAACACCCCCAACCCCTCCCTCGAACATTACAACACACACACCAATGCATTTCCAAACATCACAGTAACAACCCACAACCCCCCCGGAATAATGCAAAGACAAAAGGAAATTAGTCCAAACATTGTAATGTATCAAAATACAGTTCCAAATATATACAGCTTTATATACACAATCAAAATTATATACATTACGAGAAGTAGTGCAGGTATGCACATATCAATGTCCGTGCACCACTGGTCCAAAAATGCATGGGCGAGGCCCACACTAGATACCTGTACACAAACGGAGAGAACACTGCAGGGGCATCAGATAGAAATAGAACAGGCACCTCAGGGGGAAGGGAAGGAGGGGGCACCTCAGCCGGATTACAGCACCACGCCAGATCCACGACGGGGCTCCATGCCCATTGATGTACCCTGGGGAGTGCAAAGCCACAGTCTCTCTAGTCTCTACAGTGGGTGGTTTGCCCACCGTTACATCCTGGGGAGTGCAAAGCCACAGTCTCTCAAGTCTCTATAGTGGGTGGTTTGCCCACTGTTACATCCTGGGGAGTGCAAAGCCACGGTCTCTCAAGTGTATAACAGTCTCCACTGGTTCTGGAGGGGGACTGGTGCCCAGAGTGCTTCATCCTGTTAAGGGCAGACAGAGCGGATGCATGTCTCCACTGGTTCTGGAGGGGGAATGGTGCCCAGAGTGCTTCATCCTATTAAGGACAGACGGAGTGGATGCATGTGTCCACTGGTTCTGGAGGGGGAATGGTGCCCAGACTGCATCAGGCTCCCTGTGACGGTTCCTGTTCCGTCACTGTCCCAGCTGCACATGAGATAACGATGCTTGATATGGCGGTGCTTTTCCTTGTGCAGCGGTGCTTTGCCATGGCGGTCTCTGACCTGTTCAGCGGTGCTTTGCCCTGTTCAGCGGTGCTTTGCCATGGCGGTCTCTGGCCTGTTCAGCAGTGCTTTGCCCTATTCAGCGGTGCTTTGCCATGGCGGTCTCTGACCTGTTCAGCGGTGCTTTGCCCTGTTCAGCGGTGCTTTGCCATGGCGGTCTCTGACCTGTTCAGCGGTGCTTTGCCCTGTTCAGCGGTCTTCACCATGGCAGTCTTTTCCTTGTGCAGCGGTGCTTTGCCATGGCGGTCTCTGACCTGTGCATTGGTGTGTGGCATGATGCTCCCTCATTGCCCTGCGGGGCTGTGGCTGCCAGGGCCCTCCTGGGCACTGACTCCGGCGGTGGTCTCCTGACCAGTGATGATACTGCTGCCCTCCTGGTCACTGACTCCAGTGGTGGTCTCCTGACCAGTGACGATACTGCTGCCCTCCTGGGCACTGACTCTGGCGGTGGTCTCCTGACCAGTAACGACGGTGCTGGCGGTAGCGTCCCAGCCGCCGGGGAGGATGGCGCCCTTCTACGCCTTGCTGCTCTTACCAGACTTCTTCTGGCCCCTCACCACCTTTGGAGGAGTCACAGCTGACTCTGCAATCCCCCTGGGACCCTTGTGTGCAGTTTTGCAGCCAGGAGTCTTCACCCTGTCCCGTCGGCCACTTTACAATTTGATGTGCTTCACAGGGGGTGGACTGGCAGTATTTTGGCTCCATGTCACACTGGCTGCCCTGGTGGCCGGTGCACTCCACACACCTTGAACACGCACCACAGGTCCTGGTGATTTTTTGGCTGAGGTGCTACTACGGGACTTATGAATTGGAGGGGAGGGGGGGTGGCAAAGAGGTCAACGTTGCTGAGGAAGAGTTGCTGACGAAGACTGGGATGGGTAGCTGGAGGGGGTCTGGGAGTGGAGGAAGAGGAGGTGGTTGTAGGAGGTGTAACTTTAGGTGTTTTGGGTGCAGGTGCAGGTACTGGAGGCTGTCGTGACGTGGATGGATGTTGGGTGTGTGGGTGCCCGCGTTTGTGTACTTTGGGCGGGGGCATCACAGACACATTGGGAGTGGACACAGGGGACGTGTAAATGATAGTGGGGGTAGTGAGTGCAGATGAGCGGGGTGTGGTGCTGGGTGTTCTGTGCGAGTCCTACTGCCTCCTGTAGATGTAGTGCATCCAGGTGAGAGTGTAGACGAGACTGGGAGGGAGGAGGGAGATGACCAGGAGGGGGACACAGTGGAGGCAGTGGATGTTGCTGTGTCTATATGTGGGTGATGCTTGTGTGAGTGCCTGTGGGTTGTGTGGTGCCTATGTTTGCCTGAGCTACTTGTGTGTGTTGACGTGTATGCATGCTTGTTTGATGGTGTGCTTGGGATAGGCTGGGGTACAGGGGATTGGGTCTGGGTGGAGGAAGTTGGAGGGGGGAGGCTAGACACAGGGACAATGGCTGCCATCAGTGCTGAGGCCAGAGATTGCAGGGTTCGATGATGGGCAGCCTGACCAGAATGAATGCCCTCCAGGAATGCATTAGTGTGTTGCAACTCCCTTTCTACACCCTGGATGGCATTCACAATGGTAGACTGCCCAACAGTGAGTGACCTGAGGAGGTCAATGGACTCCTCACTGAGGGCAGCAGGGGTGACAGGGGCAGGGGCTGAGGTGCCTGGGGCAAAGGTGATGCCCACCCTCCTGGGTGAGCGGGCACGGGGCGAACGCTGAGGGGCTGCTGGGAGGGCGGTGCTGGTAGGGGAGGTGGCGGCTGTACCTGTAGAAGTGGGGGCACAGATGGTGCCGCCACCACAAGGGAGCTCCCATCGGCGGACGAGTCCGTGTCGCTGGTTGGTGATCCTGTGCCCGATGTGAAGCTCCCCTTGCCCTCCGTCCCACTGGTGTATTTAGAGTCTGTGGTGTGGCCCTCCATGGCCATGTGGGATGCAGCTCCCTCGTGCTCCGGTGCCACTGTACCTCCGCCTCATGATGCTGATGCACAAAAGAACAGGGAGAGCAGAAAAAGGGGGGGGGGGCGACAGAAGAAAGACAGGTTGAGTGCATGGCTTATCGCTACTGTCAGCAGACAATACAGACACAGCAGCCCTCTGCACTACGTCGTGCTCTTGGCCACTACAGATGCAATTCCTGGGATCTGGCCTACATGGCTATGGTGGACATCTGCACACATGGATGCCACAGAGGCATGTATACCTGTACTTGGCCCTCTACTGAGGTGGGGTGGAGTGGCACATTGCCTGCTTTACAGAGGGGCCTAGCCTACGTAAGTCGCCCTGGCCTAGGGAAACCCACAGCCCTCCTCCCCCACTCAGACCCCTCCACTGCGCGCAAAGTCCCCAGAATGAGAGTGTACTCACCCCCTTGTGTCTGCTGTGATGCCCTCAAGCGCCCATCCAACTCCGGGTAGGCCACCGTCAGGATCCTGAACATCAGGGGGGTCATGGGGCGACGGGCACCCCTCCCACGTTGGGAGGTCATCCCCAGCTGAGCCTCCGCCGTCTTCTTGCTCCAGCGGCGAATGTCCTCCCATCTTTTCTGGCAGTGGGTGCCCAGTCTCTGGTGGACCCCCAGGGTCCGGGCGTCCCTGGCTATGGCAGTGAAGGCAGGGCCCTTTCCCCAGATGCAGCAGCCATTGTCTCTTCCAGACCGAGGTCACAGCAGCACTTGCAGTGTAGGTCCTCTCCTGTCGAAGATCAGGTATCGAGTGATTGAACAGATAGAAAATGGTGGTCACGTCCGCAGCGGTGACGTCCGCGGCGGTCCGTATCATCACCGCCGGCGCACTTCATCATTGGCTCCTGGGACCCATAGGGTCCAATGTTAACCAATGCAGCATTGCGCCGCAGTTTACGACCGCCTACCGCAATGGTGTACAACGCCAGCGCAGATACCTCACATCCCATTGTCCCAGTTTAGAGGTCAGGCAACCGCCATTTCAGGGACCCACATGGCTTCATTTACTACTGCGTCACACATACCTAGGCCTACACTCAACACACATACAGGAAGAGTTTTGTGTTTGGTGTCGTGTTCTGTGTATCTGTGGGTACATACCTGGAAATTTGTTGACTCTGTGGTCGCTGTTGTCCTTCCTAGGCACCGTCAGCTTGGACATGTGAGAAGATGGCGGAATCCTCCGGTGTACCGACCGCTGGTGGACCTGTTGACATTGGAGGAGCGACATTTAATCATCACCTACAGGTTTGACCGTGCCACTATCCAGGAACTATGTACCCAGTTGGAGCCACACCTGATGTCACCAATCCGCCATCCCACTGGAATCCCCCCTGATGTGCAGGTGCTGTCAGTGCTCCATTTCCTTGCAAGTGGGTCTTTTCAGACAACAGTGGCCATGGCATCAGGGATGTCACAGCCTATGTTTTCCAACGTGTTGTCCAGAGTGTTGTCTGCCCTGCTGAAACACGTAAGGAGCTACATAATTTTCCCTCAGGTGGAGGATTTGGCTACAGTTAAAGGTGACTTCTATGCCCTTGGACATATCCCCAACATCATAGGTGCTATTGATGGGACCCATGTAGCTCTGGTCCCCCCCCCACAGGGGTGAACAGGTGTACAGGAACCGGAAGAGTTATCATTCGATGAATGTACAGATGGTGTGTTTGGCAGACAAGTACATCTCCCAGGTAAATGCTATGTTCCCTGGCTCTGTGCATGACGCCTACATCCTGCGGAATAGCAGTATCCCGTATGTGATGGGTCAACTCCAGAGGCACTGTGTGTGGCTATTAGGGGACTCTGGTTACCCCAACCTGTCCTGGCTATTGACCCCAGTGAGGAATCCCAGGACCAAGGCAGAGGAACGCTACAATGAGGCCCATGGGCGGACTAGGAGGGTGATCGAACGCACCTTCGGCCTACTGAAGGCCAGGTTCAGGTGCCTCCATATGACAGGTGGTTCCCTATTCTACTCACCAAGGAAGGTGTGCCAGATCATCATCGCCTGCTCGATGCTTCATAATCTTGCTTTGCAACGCCAGGTGCCTTTTCTGCAGGAGGATGGTCCAGATGGCGGTTTTGTGGCAGCTGTGGAGCCTGTGGACAGTGATGAGGAGGAAGCTGAGGAAGAAGACATAGACAACAGGGAGTCAGTCATACAGCAATATTTCCATTGACACACAGGTGAGAACATTTCTTTCTTACCATTACATTCACTTTCACACTTCTACCTCTATCATGTCTGTCATTCCATAGCACTATTTGGTCACTGAGTTGTACCTTTCCATTACGGTTTCACAGGTGTGGTTACCAACATGTGTTATTTGCTTGCATCCTTCAAGGACTTGTGATGTGTGACATAGGTATGTTGGCTTTAAAATAGAAAACGCATTTTGACACTGTCATTGATAATACAAATTTACCAAATCACAGACTGACTCCAGATTGTTTTGTGGTTCAAGGGTGTTTATTTAAGTGCTCATAAATGGAGGGGGTTGTAAAATGGTGATGGGGGACGGTGGAGGAATGACCATGGCAGAGTCCAGTCTATTGGTCACACAGGTGCACTGCCCATATGGGCATAGGAAGTGGAGCTGGGGCAGTTAAAGTATGGACAGGGTAACAAAGTGAGACAGTGTGATGACAATCAGGGTGGTCTCATTTCCTGGCGGGGGTCTTGCCATCTTGCTCTGTCCTATTCCTGGATCTCAGGGACCGCTTGCATGGTGGTTGTCCGTCTGCAGGGGGTGGGGTGCTGGTGTGGTGGTCCTGTGGCGGGGCGTCCTGTCCACTAGCGCCGGTGGAGGTGGTGGGCAGTTCATCGTCCATGCTAGTGTCAGGGGCCCCTTGGAGTGCCACGGTGTCCCGCATGGTGTTTTGTATGTCCTTCAGCACCCCTACGATGGTGCCTAGCGCGGAGCTGATGGTTCTGAGTTCCTCCCTGAACCCCAAATACTGTTCCTCCTGCAGGCGCTGGGTCTCCTGAAACTTGGCCAGGACCGTCGCCATTGTCTCCTGGGAGTGGTGGTATGCTCCCATGATGGAGGAGAGGGCCTCGTGGAGAGTGGGTTCCCTTGGCCTGTCCGCCCCCTGTCGCACAGCAGCCCTCCCAGTTCCCCTGTGTTCCTGTGCCTCCGTCCCCTGGACCGTGTGCCCACTACCACTGGCCCCAGATCCCTGTTGTTGTTGGGGTGGTGGGTTATCCTGGGTTCCCTGTAGTGGTGGACACACCGCTGATTGACGTGTCCTGGATACGGATGTATGGGCCCGCTGGGTGGATGCTGTGCTGGTGTTCCCAGAGGGTCCAAGGTCAGTGTTGGGCTGTGCCTGTGCAAGGGGAACCGACTGTCCCGAGGCCCACGATGGTCTGGGCTGGTCATCAGGATCCAGTAGGGCAGAGCGGCTGTCGTCACTGTGGGCCTCTTCTGTGGGTGGAGTGGAGATGTCTGGACCCTCCGGTGTAGTGACGTTCCGTAGTGGTCCTGCAGGGATATGAGAGCATGATTATTGCATGTCTGTGTGTAATGGTGTGCAATGGGTGGGTGTGCGTGTACCCCAGTGCAAGAATTCCTGTGTGTGGGTTTGTGTTATGATGGTTAGGGGGTTGTTCTGGGTATGTGCAGTGAGCATGCTTTGGTGAGGGGTGACCATGCTTAGTTGTGTCATGCAGGGCTTGGTGTTGGGATGAGTGGTTTGTGTTATTAGTACATTAGTGAGGATTTGGGGTGATAGGGAAGGGTGTGAGGGTGGGGGTGTGTGATAGCATGCAGGTAGGGTGGGGGATATGATAGTTAAGATTTGACTTACCAGTGTCCATTCCTCCACCGACTGCTCCGAGGTCCTCTGGATGCATGATGGTCAAGACTTGCTCCTCCCATGTTGTTAGTTGTGGGGGAGGAGGTGGGGGTCCGCCGCCAGTCAGCTGTACCGCGATGTGGTGCCTGGAGACCACAGAACGCATCTTCCCCCGTAGGTCGTTCCACCTCTTCCTGATGTCCTCCTGATTTCTTGGATGCTGTCCCACAGCGTTGAACCTCTCCATGATTCTGAGCCATAGCTCCATCTTCCTGGCTATGGAGGTGTGCTGCACCTGTGAGCCAAATAGCTGTGGCTCTACCCATAGGATTTCCTCCACCATGACCCTGAGCTCCTCCTCGGAAAACCTGGGGTGTCTTTGGCGTGACATGGGGTGGTGTAGGTGATGTGTGGGGTGGTGTAAGTGTTGATGTGTGTGGTGATGTGTAGTGGTGTGTGGTGTTTTGTGCGTGGAATGTTGTATGGGTGATGGTGTTGTGTTCCTCTGTGTGGTGGGGTTGTCAATTGCTGTGCTCTCTGTCTCTCTGGCCTTCGTTCATGAATTATGGTTGTAGGGGTTTTTGGGTGAAGTGGGTGTGTGTTTTATATTGTGTTGGGTGTGTGGGAGTGGTGTTTGTATGTGTCTCAGGTGTGTGTATTTGGAATTGTGCAATGTGGCGGTGTTTTGGAGATGTGTGTGTATTTTGAGCGCGGCGGTGTGTACCTCCAATGGAATACCGCGGTTGAAAGACCGGTGCGTGGATTCGTGTGTCGTGATAGCATGGGCGTTTTTCTGTTGGCGTGACGGTGGAGGAATTGTTTTCGCCAGTTTAACATTGACCTTTGGTGTGGCGGCCTTGTGTGGGTGTCTGGATTTTGGCGGATTCCGAGATGTGTGTCATAATAGCTGTGGCGGTATTCCACGGCCGCAGCGGTTTTTTGGCGGTCTTCTGCACAGCGGTAAGCGTCTTTTACCGCCGATGTTGTAATGAGGGCCATAATCTCAGAAATAGGGAAAGCATTAAAACTCCAGACAGATATACTGATTCACGTCCCTCTCGTTCCTTTCAGGACGCACCGGATAGACGTAGCGAGAGCGGGCCGTCAAGATCGACGTCCTGAATATGTGAAAGCAAAGAAAGACTCACAACAGTCTGCCATCAAAAAAGAAGAAAAGACTCTTCAGCAAAAGCCACAGTTTAAAAAGAAGCAGGCGGCAGCACTGACAGCTAAAAATGCCAGTATACTTGAGAACACTGTTGAGGAACAAGACGTGGGCAGTGACTCTGTTAGACAGCTCGGCAGAGGTCACAATATGTCGCCAGAGTCTGAAAGATCATCTGGATGCGACAGCAACTAACGATTATATCACGGTTGAAACAGCGGATGGCCGTGTTCTCCCCCGATAGGGTTTATGATTTAAAAATTCAGATAGAGGACACGTGGAGCGCACTATTAGTGTGATATTTTGGGATGAACTTACTAGTGATGTCCTATTAGCCGAAAGAGACTGGCCACCTGAATACGTCCGAAAGCTCCTATATGGGGAAGATGTAATTTTGCCTTCTTTCTCCAATTTTGTTCCGGAAGCAGACAAAGAAGCCTATGCTGCTGAATGGGCTTTAGCGCAGGCACCTGCATAATATCGCAATCATGTAGGTTGAGATAAGAAGTCTCCTTGTCATGTTATTCCTGTTAAGTCTACACCCCAACCACAGCCACAATATCCTGTTAAACATGAAGCAAAATCTCAGGTGAGAGAGATCCTAACCCAACTTGAGTCCCAGGGAGTGATAGAGCCCTGTACATCTGCAATGAATAATCCGTTATTTCCCATTGCAAAGCCGGACCATTCATGTAGAATAGTCACTTGTTATAGATCGTTAAATAGTCATACACGCACATATGCTATACAAAATTCACACAGCAGGGCACTAATAAACAATATAGTGCGTAAAAAATATAAAACAACATTAGACACATCTAATGGATTCTTCTGTCAGAATTTAGCACATGAAAGTCAGGACTTTGCATTCTCATTAGGCTCTCAGAAATGCTTTTGTCTTTTACCTCAAGGCTATAAAAATAGCCCAGGGCTATTTTCAGCCCGTGTAACGTCAATATTACATGATATTGATTCCAAGGCGTTATCCTACGTGGATGACATATATCTCACAGACGACTTCCTCGACATTCATCTTGCAAGGGTCGATCGGATCATTTTGGGATTTGCAGACCTCAGTTACAAATTCAATTTTAAGTAAAGCAAGATAGCCTTTCTTAGTGTATTATTTCCGGGATATGAGCTATCAAAAGAGGGAAAGAGCCTGGCCCGCACTTTCTAGAAAAATGTGCTCAACTGCACCCTCCTAACACACTTAAGAAACTGCAGTCATTACTAGGTTTCTTTAACTTTGGCAGAACATACATTCCAGATTATGCGCAATGGATCAAGCCACTTTATGACTTGGTTCAGCCCAATTTTTCTAGCAGACATTGGATGGTTGAACACACCCGCTTCCTTAGGGAAATGCAACAGGACCTGCTAGAAGCTAAACACTTGCACACACGTGACAATAAAACTACTTTGGTCATCAGAATAATTGCTGGTGCCACTGGATTTACTTCTGCCACCTTCAATGAGAACGACACGGTATCCATAGCATATAAATCACATTTGTACTCAAATGCTGAACAGCGTTTTGCACCTACAGAAAAATTCTGACGGCAGTTCAGATGGTCATCATAAAAGAGGCCACTTGCGCAGGGGAAACGTATTATTGTTGTCTCCCTGGTACCGGCCTTAGAGGCTATCACCAAAGTAAGCGTTCCTAAGGCTAAAGCATTACTTCCATGTTGGATTCAATGGGCAGCGTCTCTGACTGCCACTGATGTCGATTATATATTCGATCCAAAACTTCAGACACAAGAGTTTCTCCAGTACGAACAAGAGTACCCCGCTTCTCTAAATATCTTGCCAGTAGACAAAAAACATACTGTCATATACACTGATGGTTCAGCACAGCCGGCTGTAGGTACTAAACATCCGTACTCAGCAGCTTGCACAGCTGTGAGCGGAGTGATGGAAGATGAAGTCTTCCGCCCTCAAAATACCTACACGCAGACATTAGGGGACTGCACAGCCCAGTTGTCTGAGCTTAAAGCTCTTATACTAGCGCTCGAACATTCTGAGCCAGGATGCCGGACTTTAATAGTTTGTGACTCTTATTACTGCGTCCAGTCATACAATGACTATCTCAATCATTGGAAACTGAACTGGTTTAGAGATTCTAAGGGGAACACCATTAAACATAAAATATTGTGGGGGAGGGTGGCTGATCTTAAGGATAAGCTACTGGGTGTCCATGTAGTACACACATTGGGACACCAACATGTAGGAGTACACGTTACTGGCAATACATTGGCTGATGAAGTGGCCAAAGCAGCAGTAGCTATGTCTTCTGTGGCTGCAGTGACTCGTTCTCAGATGAGATTGGATAATGAAATATTGACTGCCGTTAAAGCCTCAGCTGCAGGCAAGCCCCTTCCAAAAGGATACCCTACAAATATATACTTACCATATCAGTGTGCAGAATGTTGCTTACACAATTCCTGGGGTGGGAGATGGAGTGATCCCCAATGAAGACCAGAGATTAGATCTAATTAAAGCAGCAAATGAGGGTGTCGCATCTGCACATGCTGGTATATCGGCCACGATAACACTCCTACAGAAAAGCTTCTGGTGGCCTGGTCTATGCAGATGAAAAAAGCAGTATGGGCCAGATGGATCATCACGGCCCTTTGCGATTCGGAAATAGCGATTTTTAAGAAATCGCTATTTCCGACTCGCAAAGTGCCATGTATGATATTTGCGAATCGTTAATAGCAATTTCTTAAAAATATCAAATGCTATTACCGAATCGCAAATTGCGATACCGGCCCCATTCACAGCTATGGGCATGATGGTCCATATCTGCAAATTTTTTGCATTTCCAAAATTGCGATTTCTGAACCAGAAATCGCAATTTTGGAAATGCAAAACCCCAGGGTGCTGGGAGGCTAAGGCCCCCTCTGCTGCACCCCAAAATATTTTTGGGGGACATGTAAGGTGCACAGATGCCAAAAGAGCATGTGCTTTACATGTACAATTTTAAATGCATTTTGAAATTTTGCACATGGTTACCACCAAGTTCAACTTGGTGGTAATTAGCGATTCTTAAATGCCAAATCGCATTTAGGAATTGCTTCATACATGTGCTAAGAAATCGCAAATAAGGAATCCTTATTTGCGATTTCTAATTTAGAGGGTAGCAATTTGCGACTCTCTAAACAGGGTCACAATTTTAAGGAATCGCTATTTTAGCGATTCCTTAAAATTGCATTCAGAATGTATTTCATACATTCTGAAATGGCATTTTGCATTCGCAAACAGGCATTTGCACCATTTGCTAATGCAAAATGCTTTCATACATCTGGCCCTATGTCCTTTGCTGTGACATTTGCCAGCAGATAAAGGGCTCTAATATCAAACGCCCACCGCAGACATCCCTCTTAGTGTCCAACAGGCCACTACAGTGTATGTACCTGGACCATTGTGGTCCCTTACAGCCTGATGGTGCATACAAATACATTTTAGTTGCTGTAGATTCTTGTTCTAGATTCCTGTGGGTATGGCCACAGTGGTCGGCTGAAGCCCGGACTGTTATAAAAGACTTACTGATCTTTATCGGTACATATGCGGTTGCAGCATTCCATTCGGACCAGGGCCCTGCATTTGCCCCTAAGGCATTCAAGGACACCATGGGGACGATGGGTGTTGAACTCCATTACTCCTCACCTTACCATCACGAGGGAAATTTGGTGGTGGAGAGGCGGAATCGTGATCTAAAGCAGTCCTAAACAGCTCGAGTACTAGGTTCAGGCCGCAGTTGGTTACATCACCTATATGTGGTCCAGAGAGCACTGAATAATCTGCCAAGACAGTCCTTGGAGGGATGCACTCCATATGATGTTCTCTTTGGGATACCTATGTATGTCCCAGATCTTGATTCCCCTGGTATGGTGGAAGCAGAAACACCATTTGACATAAATGAACGTCTCACTGTTTCACAGGAGCTTCAGCAATTTTGTGATGATAAATCATCTGCAAGTGCTGCCACCTTAGGAATAAGGGATTTAGTGAACACTTCGACTGGCTGGATTCCTAAAGTTGGGGATCTGGTTTGTGAGAAGATCGCAGTGAAGAAGAAGTTCGGTCCATCATACAGAGCACCTGTATCGGTCTTGGGAATTCAAGGCACCAGGACTGTCATCTTGCCACCACTGTCTGGTTCTAAAACGAACAGATTAATCTCCATTGATGACATCAAATTACACCATGTGCTGATCCTTCACAGTAGACCAAGAGGTCCCTTAGGTGGTTCCCGATCCTCTCTCACTACCCAAAAGGACATACATCTACATAGTAGGATGAACATCACTACTACAGACTATGCATCAATGTCTAATGCTGTTCCAGACACCTTCTTGACAATGGGGAGGGCAGAAAATGAACTCTTGCTAGTTCCTGTCACTACTTCAGTGTAGGAAAGTACCATCTTGCCTGGCACGTTACCCCCATATTTCACTGTATATATGTTGTTTTAGTCTATGTGTCACTGGGACCCTGCCAGGCAGGGCCCCAGTGCTCATAAGTATGTGCCCTGTATGTGTTCCCTGTGTGATGCCTAACTGTCTCACTGAGGCTCTGCTAACCAGAACCTCAGTGGTTATGCTCCCTCTGCTTTACAAATTTGTCACTAACAGGCTAGTGACTAAATTTACCAATTCACATTGGCATACTGGTACACCCATATAATTCCCTAGTATATGATACTGAGTACCCAGGGTATTGGGGTTCCAGGAGATCCCTATGGGCTGCAGCATTTCTTTTGCCACCCATAGGGAGCTCTGACAATTCTTACACAGGCCTGCCAGTGCAGCCTGAGTGAAGTAACATCCACGTTATTTCACAGCCATTTACCACTGCACTTAAGTAACTTATAAGTCACCTATACGTCTAACCTTCACCTGGTGAAGGTTGGGTGCAAAGTTACTTAGTGTGTGGGCACCCTGGCACTAGCCAAGGTGCCCCCACATCGTTCAGGGCAAATTCCCCAGACTTTGTGAGTGCAGGGACACGATTACACGTGTGCAATATACATAGGTCAATACCTATGTATAGCGTCACAATGGTAGCTCCGAACATGGCCATGTAACATGTCTAAGATCATGGAATTTTCACCCCAATACCATTCTGGTATTGGGGGACAATTACATGATCCCCTGGGTCTCTAGCACAGTACCCGGGTACTGCCAAACTGCCTTTCCGGGGTCTCCACTGCAGCTGCTGCTGCTGCCAACCCCTCAGACAGGTTTCTGCCCTCCTGGGGTCCAGGCAGCCCTGGCCCAGAAAGGCAGAACAAAGGATTTCCTCTGAGAGAGGGTGTTACAGCCTCTCCCTTTGGAAATAGGTGTGAAGGGCTGGGGAGGAGTAGCCTCCCTCAGCCTCTGGAAATGCTTTGATGGGCACAGATGGTGCCCATCTCTGCATAAGCCAGTCTAAACCGGTTCAGGGATCCCCTAGCTCTGCTCTGGCGTGAAAACTGGACAAAGGAAAGGGGAGTGACCACTCCCCTGACCTGCACCTCCCGGGGGAGGTGCCCAGAGCTCCCCCAGTGTGTCCCAGACCTCTGCCATCTTGGAAACAGAGGTGCTGGGGGCACACTGGACTGCTCTGAGTGGCCAGTGCCAGCAGGTGACGTCAGAGGCTCCTTCTGATAGGCTCTTACCTCTCTTGGTAGCCAATCCTCCTAACCTGGTAGCCAAACCTCCTTTTCTGGCTATTGAGGGTCTCTGCTTTGGGGAATTCTTCAGATAACGAATGCAAGAGCTCACCAGAGTTCCTCTGCATCTCCCTCTTCACCTTCTACCAAAGGATTGACCGCTGACTGCTCAGGACGCCTGCAAAACCGCAACAAAGTAGCCAGATGACTACCAGCAACATTGTAGTGCCTAATCCTGCCGGCTTTCTCAACTGTTTCCAGGTGGTGCATGCTCTTGGGGTAGCCTGCCTTCACCCTGTACCAGAAGCTCCAAAGAAATCTCCTGTGGGTCAACGGAATCTTCCCCCTGGTAACGCAGACACCAAAAGACAGCAACACTGGTCCTCTGGGTCCCCTCTCATACTGACGAGCGTGGTCCCTGGAACTCAGCAACTCTGTCCAAGTAACGCCCACAGTCCAGTGACTCTTCAGTCCAAGTTTGGTGGACGTAAGTCCTTACATCCCCACGCTAGACTGCATTGATGGATACTGCGTGATTTGCAGCTGCTCCGGCTCCTGTGCACTCTTCCAGGATTTCCTTCGTGCACAGCCAAGCCTGGGTCCCTGGCACTCCTTCCTGCAGTGCACAACCTTCTGAGTTGCCCTCCGGCATCGTGGGACTCCCCTTTTTGACTTCATGTGGACTCCAGTTCACTTTCCTTCCACATGCCTGTTCAGGTACTTTTGCAGGTGCTGCCTGCTTCTGTGAGAGCTCCCTGAGTTGTTGGGCACCCCCTCTGTCTCTTCTTCTAAGTGGTGATATCCTGGTCCCTCCTGGGCCACAGCAGCACCCAAAAACCTCTACCACAACACTTGAGGCTAGCAAGGCTTGTTTGCAGCCTTTCTGTGTGGAACACCTCTGCAAGCTTCATGGCGAGGTGGGACATCCATCCTCCAAAGGAAAAGTTCCTAGACCTCTTCTTTCTTGCAGAACTCCAAGCTTCTTCCAACTGGTGGCAGCTTCCTTGCACCCTCAGCTGGCATTTCCTGGGCTCCAGCCCACTCTCTACACTGTTGCGACTATTGGACTTGGTCCCCTTGTCTTACAGGTACTCAGGTCCAGAAATCCACTGTTGTTGCATTGCTGGTGTTTGTTCTTCCTGCAGAATCCCCCTATCATGACTTCTGTGCTCTCTAGGGGTAGTAGGTGCACTTTACACCTACTTTTCAGGGTCTTGGGGTGGGCTATTTTTCTAACCCTCACTGCTTTGTTACAGTCCCAGCGACCCTCTACAAGCTCACATAGGTTTGGTGTCCATTCGTGGTTCGCATTCCACTTTTGGAGTATATGGTTTGTGTTGCCCCTATACCTATGTGCTACTATTGCAATCTATTGTAATTCTACACTGTTTGCATTACTTTTCTTGCTATTACTTACCTAATTTTGGTTTGTGTACATAAATCTTGTGTATATAACTTATCCTCATACTGAGAGTACTCACTGAGATACTTTTGGCATGTTGTCATAAAAATAAAGTACCTTTATTTTTAGTAACTCTGTGTATTGTGTTTTCTTATGATATTGTGCATATGACACCAGTGGTATAGTAGGAGCTTTACATGTCTCCTAGTTCAGCCTAAGCTGCTTTGCCATAGCTACCTTCTATCAGCCTAAGCTGCTAGAAACACCTCTTCTACACTAATAAGGGATAACTGGACTGGGCCCAAGGTGTAAGTACCTCTGGTACCCACTACAAGCCGGGCTAGTCTCCTACATTCAGTGACCACCCCGGTTCAAGATCTAGCTGTTTTTTATACAACCACATTACAGACTAATGACACTGTCTACCAAGAGCCCCCAGATGAAGTGGATCAAAGTACATATGGTGCACCGGCTCCCGTGTTTGCAGAGACTGCCTCTGGCTACTTCA
Organism: Pleurodeles waltl; assembly: GCF_031143425.1. Lineage (NCBI taxonomy): Eukaryota > Metazoa > Chordata > Amphibia > Caudata > Salamandridae > Pleurodeles > Pleurodeles waltl. Next base: position 1,231,579,719 of record NC_090446.1, read on the forward strand.
TTGACATTGATGATTTTTCTTCAGATTCATCCACTACTGTGATTGACACTGTTTCAAAAAGAAGTAAGCTGTATCAATGGCTTAAAAAGAACTATTTGAAATACCCATGGAACTATTTATGGTTCTGTTTGACATTTTTTGCATTATTTTTATGGATTGGTTTTGTGACTGTTTTCTTTTTGCTTATAAATGGTCACTATATTCCTGATCGCTCCTCTGTGGAGCCTGTTGATGAAGTTTTAACTCCATATCATTCTTCACATAAGGTCCGAAGCGATTTGTCCCCTGTAAATATTACAGCAATACAGATTTCTGATGGGATTCTTTGGGACAAAGTTCCATTCGATATTTACGGGCCTACTGAAATTATTCAAATACCATACGTGTTTAAAATTTCAATGACTGATGTAATTACACCTGATGTTGTCTCTGATGATTGGGATGTCCAAACAGTTGATTCCATGCTAACTGAAATGAAGGACTATTCCGCTTTTGAAAGTGATGATGTAAATGAATATACAATGAATTATGGGGAAATGTTCTGCTATAACAACTGGGGACATTACAACCTACACCGTGCCACTAGATACAGGCCAGTATTAAACTACACACAGTGGGAACACTGTTCTACACCACCGGTGGGAAGCCCAAACTACTATAGTGATAAATATACATACTTTTCTGGGCATGACACAAAAACAGCAGAGTCATATTATTTTAAAATACCTCTAGCACAAATTAGGAGAATTTTGCTAACTGATACAAAAATGATTTATTCAGATCCCTTTGTTTCTCGGCTCGCAGTTGGCAGATACAGGATAGGGAGGCTTTATTTCGAGCATGCCTGATTCCTGTGCAAATGATTTTCTTAAATGACACTATTCAGCAGACATCCTGTCTGAGGTCAGCAAAAATTAAAGACTTGAACACGCACAGTATCCCTACTCCGGCATAGTTTAAAGATTGGCAATACTTCCTTAATATCACAGAGGACAAGTTAGATGCAATGGTCAAGGCTGATACCTACAATTCTTAACTTTCCAGCCCCGGCTGGTGGTTAATATGGCCCACTGACACTAATGAGTGTCAAGCACATTTTTTTAACTCTTCAGGTTTTTTTTCAATTAACAGGCCAGACCCTCGCTTTGTATCGGGTCAACATACAAGTATAGTTACGACATACAGTGTGGGTAAGATGTGCCAGCAATGGGTACAGACCAACACGTTAGCCGCAGTTAAGAAACACCTGAACACTCTTTCTGAAGATGTAGACTTGCAGGATTTTCTGCTGGGTCCTACGAAAAAGCGCTCGAAAAGGTTTTTATATGCTATGCACAATGAAATTTGGAAACTTTCCCAGATTGAGGCTGCTGCGCGTTTAAGCCAATTGGATAAAGAAAATTTAGAAAAGGCATTAGCTGTTTTCAACAATGGCATGAATACACTGTCCAACAGGATTTATTCACTATCGAATATAGTGTCGTCTGCTATTGATATCACTCAGACAGACTTGTCCCGGTTATATTATGGGCAAACACAGCTACGTTCCATCATGCAGCTGGGTTGGACATTACAGACACTGAAAAGTGGCCGCATTCCATGGAAGTATAGTAGTGGGAGTGAATTCTTCACTGCTTTTAATTTTTCCAAGGAACAACAGACAATGGCTTAAAGGGAGGCTAGTTTCACCATGCTTCGCATGGAAAAGTTAGATAAGTTGCCCTTCATGGTAGCAGAGAGTCCTTCAACTATCTGGCTCTTACGTGGCATAATTAATTTACAGATTTTGACCTTTCGTTTCTCGAGCTGCCTGAAACATCTTGCAGTAGGATGGTACGAGCAACTAGGAGATAGCTATATTAGAGTAGGAGTTGCCCTTTGACTATAAATGTGTGAACGGCGAAAAAGAGGTCTTTCTTAGCGGAAGCGAATGTGAGACTGCAGTTCATCATTCCATGATATGCAAGCAGGTGTCTCTTCACGGTCTTTGCAATGCGGGGGTCGCAAATTTGGCCTGTTTGCTGAAGGGTACTCCCGTCCCTTTGATTCGCCCGATATTTCTTGTACTTTCCAATGGAGGTTATGTGGTATTGAACGATCAAATCTGTTGCGGCATGCGACCAGGAATTGCCTACGCAATCTCGGTCACGAAGGTCGTTACGTGTTGTGGACATATTTTGTTCCCCCCCACACGAGAGATAAAAGTATCTGACATGTGACCCCACATAGTTACTATTAATGTGAACTATGACAAGCTGAGGAGGTTAAAGGCGCTATTGTTTCAAAATCAGGTCGCCTTGACATCTGCAAAGGAGACGTATGCTCTCCAGATTGCGAGATCATCAGCCGAGATACAATCCCTATTACATACCAACTTCCCCAAGCCCTTTGGAGAATTGGAATCCAGAACGTTCAATGCTTCAAGCACCACTGGGATTGTTCATTTCTTTTAGGCTGTCGGGTCTGGTTTCGTGTCCATCTTCCAGACTGTCTTTGGAGTCATCCCTTCAGCCATCCATTCACTCTTTTCAAGTGTGTTTGGTGGCTTTCCAATCATTTTGGCTTTGATTGGCGGACTACTACTGCTATTTCTTCTGATTCGCAGTGGTTGTTTCTTTCCAGCAACACAGAGCAATGGAGCCGCTCCCACTATCTCCACTGTGCCGTGAGCGCATGGTTCGGATCTTCGGTGCACCCTTGCTGGTGTAATTGGAGCATGAGTGATCGTTGTCATTTCGGCCCCTTCTCTGGTGCGTACAACCAGTCTTCCGCTGCATATGGTGCCTCTTTGAACATCTGCCCATGGTCTGCCTTGCTGTTGCACTGACATCTCCTATGGACCACGAACTGCTGATGTCCCCGATGAGGGTTCATACACGGTCATGCCTCTTGAGACTGAGGTTGCTCTGCGAGGCCACCTATGATCCTTCCGTTTTGAGATCTACCGTGGATGAGGACACTGCAACGGATAACGTTACACCAGGAAATACTGCTCACTACTGCTCTGTGGATCCGTTTCTCCGCCCATCACTCGATTTAATATCAGATGATGTTGACTCGTTTTTGAGAGCCTTGGTTGGTGACTTCGATGACACTCTTCAAGATCATGCGTACAGCAAATAATTTGATGAATTGACTTGCCATATCTGATTCAAAATTATGCATTTAATTTAACTTTGCTTTGGCACGCTGTGTTTGTCATGGTTGACATTAACATCTCTGTATGTGTTTTTGCAGAATTGTTTTTTATCTTTTTAACACATTTTAAACATTTTTAGCTGATTTTATACTTTTAGCTTTTTAGTTCAGAGCAATTTTAGCATTTGGGTTTCTGTACCTTTGTCATAACTGTTACGGCAATAGGGAGGGTGTAGTGAATCCTAATTTGTTTTAATGGGATAACAGGAGTTAGCTTAGCCTCTGGCTTGCAGACTTGTGCCCCCGTCACCTAGTGACATTTAACCTACTTAGCTTGCTCTGTCTTAGCCCATTTAAATCTTCTAAGATGGCTCCCTTGTTTATAGTTAGGCCACTTGTTATGAATTACATTATCAGTGTCACCGCGCTAAGGCGTCAAGATCAAGCAACAAAGACAAACAAACAGTAGGTGTTCACACTTAGGGATTTTTCCTCTCTATACTTTTGTGGGATTGTTTATATTAATTGCTGTCCCAAGCATGTCTGTTATCTATTGTTTGGGAACGCACCTACATCAGGGGTCCTTGTAGATCGCACTTTAGACAGATAATCAGAGGGATTCCGACCAGAGGGCATCGCCACCATCACTAATATCGATGCTGCACGTTGTCTTGACGCTGACCCAGTCTTCGTGTCCCTGCAGAGTCTGAGATTGAGACCTCATTCCAAGGTAACGAGGATTGGGGGCTACTATCATGGACATGGCATTGGCAGATTAGGTTTAGCAAACCCGGCTCTCCTTTTGGTAGGAGGTTAGGCCTTTCAAATTAGGGTATTATCTCGTATGTCTTTTCTATGCATTGCAAGATGGTGGGGGTCTTTGTAATAATGACTCTCGTCTTCACAATTCTGTTTCTTGCATTATTCATTATCCTAATCATTGCAGCACATGCAACTTATCGCAAATTGCAGTTATGTTAAATAAAAACTATTGAAACTTTACTGCATCTTTGTCATTGCCTGTGTTTGTATGAGACATGATATATCTGTGAGAAAGGGGTAATCTCCATTTAACCACGACACTCCCTGAGATGTCTTATTCTCGAGTCCATGCGTAAAGGCTGCCACAAATCACCTTTTACTATTATGTTTCTGGTGAGGTGCTGCTATTGAGCCGGAAAGGTTGGGACAGCAGTTGCGACTTGTTGTAGGAAAGGCGTAGTCGCCTACAAGCAAAAGTACTGTCATCCTTTAACCAGCAGTCTTGCCCAGAGCAAGGGTCCAAACTACGACAGTGCCAATATTTTGCTCCTTTGCAGCATCGAATAGCGGTGGTGGTTTGAGAAACACGGCTGTATCATACTGCAGCCATTGAAAATATTCACTATTCTGATGGCTTTTGTTGCACTGGATGTTAGTTGGTGTTGTGCATGCATTGCCTGCTCAACAGGTCCTTGATCGTCAAACTCAATTCAAGGTCATATGGCACTTCCCTAAGTCGTGCTGGTAAATACATTTGCACTTTCATAACTGGTTATGGCTGCCTTGAGTGTTTGCTTTGAATGGATGATGCCTCTGTGTTATGGCATGATGCTGTATTTCTTCTTTCAGCCTTACCAATGGATTCTAGTAGGCTTTTCGATTGTGCTGCTCCTTAGGGCCTTCAACTTCTTCGATAGCCATAAATGGGTTGAAGTGGGGCTTAGACTCCACACATGCCAACTTCATATTGCTTTTCATTGATTTGGGAGCATGTCTCATGCATGAGCAGTTTGCTGTGTTGTAAACTCTCAAGGAGAGCAGTTTCATTTCTTCAGGGCAAATATCCCCTACTCCTCACCAGTTGTAAAATCCTTTCCAACTTGTGGGCAGGCAAATAAACACATCACTCATGGAGCTCTATAACAGATGATTTTATTCCTCAGCAAATTATCACACACTCCACTCTGATAACGTCAGAAGAGTTCATATCTACACCTTAACACCTCCCAGCAAGTTACATAATTTCTCTGTTGAGTCCAACTAGAACCTCAAAGACGCTAGTGCACATAATCTCAGGACAATCCAGGACAATCCAGCCTCCACATTTTAAAATGTGCTAAAAATATAGGTCTATTCTTCAGCATCAATATTGACTAAGTTCAATTCAAGATAGGTACTTGACCTTGGAATTAAAATTACTGGGTCCGCCCACGTCCATCTTCCTTGCCAATATTACACCAGTGGTTGGCCACCCGTTGACTCAATCAAATTAGCTGCTCTCAATGTATGTTTGATACCATCAGTTAACTTGCAACATACCAGGTCTTGTTTTTTAAAGATCATTCACTCAGATTAATTTCTTAACCTCCAATAAGGTACTTTCAGCTGTCATACAACTTGAGCCGTGTTAAGGTACCTATCTTTTTGGACTGCTAGATTAGCAACAACACCCCAAGGAAATGTCCTGAAGACATTCCAAAATTTCTGAAGCAAAATTGTATGCTTATACCAAAATAAAACAGAACAGGCTGTGGTCAGTGTAATACTGGTGGTAGTACCGCCAACAGGCTGGCAGTACATACCCCCATTTTATGACTTTGGCGGTTTGGCAAATGCCAAACCGGCAATGTACCACACTGACCACCATGGCAGTAAGGACTGTCGGGCTGGAGACTGCAGTCTCCAGCGCAGCAGCTATCACTAGGCAGCCCATGGGAATATGACCCCACCCACCGCCATGGTTTCCGTGGCTTTCTTATCCCCACGAATACCATGGCAGTAGGCCCTATCAATGCCAGGGGATTGCTTTCCTGGAACTGATAGGGGTCTACCCAACACCTCTCCCCAGAGTCCTCCCCACCCATCCCTTCCGACACCCCCGACATACACACACCTACAGGCACAGACATACACACGCATACACACACACATACCCACATTCACCCATGCATGCATACATCCATGCACACACACATCCACACACACTGACAAACATAAAAGCTCACACACATTCACACAACACAACATACACGCACACTCACATCCATGCATGCACACATGCATTCCACACGCCCCACACCCGCATACACGCACACAGAAACATACACACACACACCCACACACACTAACAACACCCCCCGTTCCCATCTCGGAGCACCTGACTTACCTGCTTGCAGGGGGTCCTCTGGCAGGAGACGGGTCGGGTGCTGCTGCCAGCAGCAGCGTCCGCCAGCAGAACACCGCCAGGCCGTACCATGGATCATGATACGGTCTGCGGCGGTCTAATGGCATGGCGTGGCTGCTGGCAGCAGCACCACCTAACTGCCGTCTGCCGCCACGACCGTAGCCGGAATTCCACCAGCCTTCTGGCAGAATTCCTGCTACGGTCTTTTGGCGGCCATCGCTGTGGCGGCATTTACTGCCGATGGCTGAATGAGGGCCTTTATCTTTAGCACTGTCTAAACTCTGGAGCAAGCAGAATTTTTAAATCAATCTTTCACCACCTTAATTATTATGATATTATTAAACCAAGTCACAAAAATAATTTTACTGTTGCATGATCCGACCTATTTCTTTTTTCATTTACATGTCCCCTTATTGTGTCTTTTCCTTTTCATCTTATACTAGGGCTTTGTCTCCTTTATTAGAACACCATTGTTTTAAGATTGCTGCCAAGTCAGTAAAGTAGATCTAGTTTCTTTGGCTGAGTGCGTTGTGTACTCTTTGTTGTTTATGCATAACCTATTATTATGCTAGGAATCTCAGTTGTCTCAACTTCCTCAGAAAATCCATATGTTGTCCCAGGGCCAATTGTCTATCCTCAGCAGTTCAGCCATTATCAAATTGACCAGAACTATGGAAACTCTTGGACACAACAACTTTATGAATGAACACCTCCCAGAGAGTATTTTTCTTAATTGTGTTGTTCAGGAAATTCACAAAAATGTGTCTTGTTTTCTTACTTTAAGAGTTCAAGATGAAGGTTCTTCGAAATCTAGATGAGCTAAGTGCCACCTTTTTCTTAAGATGTGCTTCTGCATTTTAGACACAATGGGTGAATTTAAGGTTTTTTTAGAGGTGAGAAGTAACTGAATATCTGTATTAAATCGATGGATGACCTCCTCCAACCACCTTCTAGTTCCCATGCCTAATGCAGAGTGAGGGAACTGCTGGATTTCTATGAGCAGAGGTTCAGGCTACTCCGCTACTGAAAATCCTAACCTAGCAGACCATCCAACACAGATTTGTCCATATTTCAACATAAAATATCTGCCCAATTTTGAGCATATCTCGGACGCTGATTGTTCCTGTTTGTAACCATCATGGAGGTTGTGAACAGAGTAAAAAGAATTACCACCATCCTGCAAGGAGAGAATCCTCTGTCATTATTCAAAAGAAACAACCTGGCGATAGGGGATGTTTATTGGCAAACAAAAAATGCTGACGGGACACAAAACATGGGATGCCAAGAATCCATATTTTGCTGCTTTCCATCCTTTGAGAAAGGATCAATATTTGCAGGAATACTATGATTTTCTTCCATGACCCCAAACCCCAGGAAATATGAAAGTCAATCTTTTATTTTCACTTGTCACAATTACTGATCTGATCAGATTCATCATGGATGAAAAACAAGATCAATAATCATGTGGGAAATGCAGTAACAACATTCTAATCACAGTTTACTTACCTTCTGACCTTTTCATCAATGACAAGACCCCTCTTAAATAAAATCTAGACAACACTGTGGTCATAAAGAATTAGTTCACTTGACCTTTTAGCTCAAACATCACCAAAGCTGTTTCTCCTGTACACAAAGTGCCACGTTGTGAACAGCCTTTTGACGATCATGTAAGCCTTATTTGTCATGTATTTTCTTGCCCTGTTCATTTTCAGACTCCTTGAACTGAAACTGTTCATTTGTATCTATCCAATATTTTTTATGTTATCTTGAAAATGCTCTTGGAATTTGCTGTACCGCCGAGTAGATGTTCAGGGGCTTTATACAGAGATCTAGGTCACACAGTTCCTGAATGAAAGAGGGCCTGAGGAGAGTTAGAGTTGGAGGCCTTTATAATTTTCTTAGTATAGCCACCTTTCTTTGCAGTCCAAACTGCCATTTACTAAGACTTGTGATTGGACATTAGGCTTCTTCTATCAGCCTCACTAGGATGCTTTTGTCAGATGTGGTTAGTCGGACCCAGTCATAGGTAAAGGAAAGAATGGCGTTGGCTCTCATAAATATCAAAACTAAGGTGATTTTTGGGGACACGTGCAAACAACAAGCTGGTGATGCTACTCAGCTTAATAATGTCAACAACATCTTTTCAGGACAGCAGTTTGAAGGGCATGGTAATGGCTCTCATTAGGATCAAAACGGAGGGGATTTTTGGGGACACATGCCAATTGATGAGCTGGTGACGCTACTGTCCTTAATAGGGTCAATAACGCCGTTGTAGACAGCAGTTTAAATGGCATTCCAGAATGTGGGAGAATATGAGAAGTCTAGGGAATTGATAGGAGTGAAGGGATGATCAGTTTTAGAATTAGACAGGAAAAGTCAATTCAAGGTTTCCTTTTCCTACTTAACAGCACCCCAATGGAATTTACTGCCCCTTGGCATCCGGCCCACGAAGAGCCACATACTTTTCAGAAAAAAAGTTGAAAACTTGGCTTTTTCCAGACTAATTTTTCTACTTCATTATCAACCTGATTCTCTATAAAATGTGCCTTGTACTTCTAAATCTCAGTGATTTCAGTGCTGTGACATCCCCCTGGGGATGAGTGAAGCACTCTACAAAAATCATAATTAAATAAGGTTCATTGCTCTGTGGATAAAGTACCAGCCAGAGAGTCACAATATTCCTAGGCATGGCTTATGCTAATGGAGGTGCATTTGAAAGTCTAGAAATCATGTTTTGACAGTTCCTCTGTTGAGTATGTTGCTTCTGAGTTACAGTGGGTGTAGTGAAGCGTCTAGCCTGACCTGATGACTGCTGGAATTCTGCAGTGGCACGTGAAGCAATTATTATGATTAGGTTGTTTGCTTTAAAAAAAAAACTGTCAACTTTGCACTTGTATAGTGCACTACTCACCCGTTAGGGTCTCAAGGCACTGTATGCATACTGCTGTGGAACCCCTCCTGGCTTTTCCCTGTGAGGTGCCCCAAGGCGAAGCCAGGGATCCAAGCACTGTCAGGGACATTGTGGAGATTAAGTAAGATATTGTCCAGAGTTACAGAGTGGGACCCATTAATTAGATTAGGCACTGAGGCGAGAATTATCTGGTCCAAGAGAATTGAGCCCAAGACACACCGAGGCAGAAATTGAACCCTGGTCCCAGGGCAGATCTCTGCATCAGGGTCTGCCACTCTGACCATTCTGCCACACTTCTCCGCTGCTTTCATTATCTTTGTTTTCATTATTCCGTTTTCAGCTTTCAATGCTTTCGCAACAGATTTGAACTAGTCTCCATGGCTGTGGTGTGAAAGCATACAGATTAATTTAGAACAGCTGATATGTTGAAAACAGTGAAAAACCCCGGTGGAATTGCTGAACTGTTATCAGCGGGGTGATAAGCAAAGAGATTGTCCCTTGCAACGTTGTCAGTTTTGAAGGAGAACAGTCTGGCCTGTGATTGAGCATGCAAGATCTTGGCAGTTGTAGTGAAGTTGGGGCATCAATACATTTAGTTAGAAAGTGTCATTCAAGGTTCATTGTTCTTAAGAGCAAAGATCAACTAGAGAGAATCACAATTCCTTGATATAAATATTTCACCTTAAAGTCAACTTCAGAAATACTGTACTAACAAAATATTGTGGCAAAATATCGAGGATCCGTTATCACGTTTCTGTGGTCGATATTTGGACCTACACACATAATACTGGAGAAGGTTTAGTCAGAGTCTAGAGTCAGTTCCACTTACATTGGCAGTCTAATACAGGAGTAACACCGAGGTAGAGTCACTTACAAGCTGTAAATGTTTTTATTGGTATCCATTATGGAGCATGAATAAAAGGTTATCTTGCACCTACATAGTATGATCCTTGTTTCCCCTTAAAACATACACCCTGATCTTGAAATACATGAATGAGACAGTTAATAGCATAGACCCCTTTACAGTGTCCAGGTAGTTTCCTGATAAATGTGCTACTCGTCTCTACCCAGCCCTGTCACTGACTCAGTCCAGGGCTGCATTTGCTACCTTTAATAGCTATTATCGCGCGTAAAAGGTATACTATGCACAGTTAATCAAGACCTACATGCTTTTCTGATTGACTGTTACACTCATTATTAACAAATAAACATAGGCACTAGTGATTTTGAAAAGGAAATATACGAAGAATTAAATAGTAATTAATACGTCTACACAGAGAAACATATTTATGAATTTAGTGCGATTCCTAAACCACAAAAAACAGCTGTTTCCCTTTGAACTAGCCTCTTCAGCAAAATAAGGAATGCCACAGCTTTTCTCTCAGTCTGGCACTCATGAGCACGTAAGATTAGCACAAAGTGTTCTAGTTTAGGCTCGGCTGAGTCACTGTGGCATAGTGCAATTATCCCTTTGTGGCAAAGTTTCAGAAACAGCTTCAAGCTTGACCAGCTGTCACTTATTACTTGAACACATAACCCTGCTTCCAATGCTAATGAATCGCTGTATTGCCACTTTGTTGCAATTATTTTGTCGTTTTTTATTCAATAAAATGCTTAGATCATCTTCCTGTTCTCTTGGCCTTCCTCCTGTCATTCAAATGTTACACTCTGTAGCCAAAAGACACCAATTATGATGAGCTCTGATATTGTCGTTGCTCATTAATTTGGCTGCAGTTTGCCGGGTGATTGGCTTTCATCCTTTGAAGTCTTTAACACACGAAGTATTCTCGTTTTCGCCCATACTCTGTTAATAGTTTGCATTTCACAGCAAAAGGAAATTTAATTTGTTTAAACATTATCGATCGGAATGCCCGACAAGACAAAGAAAATCGCAAATAATGTATTTTTGAGACTGTTTTTCCCAGAACTACGGGACAAATTAATTTGCTTCACATTCACATGATACGAAGATGAAGGCACATTTACATTAAACCTGATTCTTATAACAAATGCTTATAACCATTTGTCAGAACAAACATAGGGACTTTAGGGCGTTTTCATAACCAAGAAAGTCGGGAAGGATTAACAACAATTAATTTTCGAATCGGAATTATTTGTACCTAAAAAGTGAAAGAAAGCTGATCAAATATGGATGTAAATTAAGAGGGTAAAAGTGAACAAAGAAGCAAGAATGAAACAAATAGGGTATTATCTTAAAACTCTCCCTGAGAAATCCTTCTTTATAGTGATGAAGAGCAAGTTTTATCAGTAAACTAGTGGAATAGAAGTAGCATATGGCAGATAACAAATCTGTGGCTTCTAAGGTCTAACAGAGAAAGTAACAGAAATGAAAATGTACATGTTTAAATTGTGGTGGATATTTGTGACTACCATTCGCATTTTGACACCACATTTATTATGAAATTATTGTACGTTGATAAATGTGTGAATTATTAATGAATATTAATAGGAAAGTATTGTTTTAGAAACAGTATAAATGAAATGTATTATCAGTATTAAATGAATACGAATGAAACGCACTTGTATTAAATTAAATGAATTCCATTAACATGAAAAGAAAACGAATATGTTTCAAAATTGCTTTGACATAACATGAATAATATTTGAAATTACATAATTTGCTTTGCCCATATGATCAGAATTGTATGGTGTGCAATACGTTAATTGACGTATTATTTGTATTAATGTGTAGTTAGGCTTCATAATTTGAGTAGGCCTGGCAGTTCATTTTGGAAGCAGCAGTGGAAAATCACTTGTTTATTCTGTCCCCTCTGACCTGAATGTTTTCCCTAGGCAGTAAATGTAATGTTGAATGTTCTATTGTATTGCAGGAGAAGAGCATGTTTCAAGTTTAGTTAATGTATCAAAGTTTGTCTTAGCTGTTGAATCAGACAGGAAATCACAGTGTTTATGTGGAAGAATTTTTGTTCAGTTCATTGTGTGTCAAAGGAACTGGCAGTAAAAAAATATTAGAAAAAGCAATATGTTGGCAGAATTGTAGGAAGTCATGTAGCAAACAACACATTTTTGCTGAGAAGATACTTAAAAGTATCAGAACTTAGTAGTACCATCTGCAGTGGTTGGATGCTGAAACTGACACACAGAATGTGCCCACCTGAAGAACCAATTAATTAATTGTGTGTATTTTAACTAGTGAAGAACTTTGGAACTGAAGTCAGTCTTCTCCCCTGCTTGATACCGTTTAGAATTCTGTTGGAGTTTGTCTATTCTTGGCTAAGTCTGCTCTCTCTCTCACTCCAATTCTCTTACTTCCCTGTTGAGTTTTTTCATCTTAGTCATAATTGCCCAATGTTGTTTCAGTACTACTATGCCTAACTAATTCCAAACTGCTGATCCATCCTATGTGTAGCTTGTGTTCTGCACCATCCTGATCCTGATGTCAACTGATGCTGGAGATGATGACTGCCCTGTCTTAATGAATCATCCTGTATGTTGTACCATGAGGAGAGGTATAACTAAATGTGGTTTCTTGTTTCCTTTTTAGCCTAGTCACTTACACCAGTATATTTTTATAGAGAGTTGCCATAGTTAGATGATTTTCCGATTTATTTTTTGTCTTCATTTATTTGTGGTTTTGCCCGCATATGTTAACCCACTCCCACACATGTAAGTCCCAATATTGGTTAGTGTCAGGAATGGCCCAGCTCCGAAAATGATTGTTAAAGTTGTGATTTGTTGATTTACTGATGTCACTATCCTTTACTTTGAATGCTCTTAATCATGAACATACTGTATTGTTGCTAATGTATGTTATTCTTTTGTAGTGTCTAACAATATTGATGTTTAGTGGATTGAATCTTTTCAGACGTTTCGGTCATGTGTATTTATAAATGAGTTTTGCGCACTGTTAGAAATGGGATCTTTAGCTGGCAATCAGGTTAACCCCTGTCCAAGCAAGGACCCTCGCCCTAGTCAGGGTAAAGAAGAAGCACCCTCAGCTCACCCCCTTAGTAGCTTGGCACGAGCAGGCAGGCGTAACTTCAGAAGCAATGTGTAAAGCATTTGTACCAACACACACAGTAACTCAGTGAAAAGACTACAAAATGACATAACACAGGTTTAGAAAAATATATAATATTTAGCTGAACAAAACAAGACCAAAACGACAAACATCCAACATACACAAGTCAAGATATGATTTTTGAAAAGAATAAGAGTCTTAGGGGGTCATTCCGACCCCGGCGGGCGGCGGGCACCGCCCGCCAGAAGACCGCACCGCGGTCAAATGACCGCAGCGGTCATTCTGACTTTCCTGCTGGGGCGGCGGGTGACCGCCAAAAGGCCGCCCGCCGGCCCAGCGGGAAAGACCCAGCAACGATGAAGCCGGCTCCGAATGGAACCGGCGGAGTTGCTGGGGTGCGACGGGTGCAGTGGCATCCATCGCGATTTTCAGTGTCTGCAAAGCAGACACTGAAAATCATTATGGGGCCCTGTTAGGGGGCCCCTGCACTGCCCATGCCGGTGGCATGGGCAGTGCAGGGGCGCTCATGGGCCCCACGACACCCGTTCCCGCCATCCTGTTGTGGCGGGAAGGGGGTCGGAATCCCCATGGCGGCGCTGCAAGCAGCGCCGCCACGGAGGATTCCCTGGGCCAGGGGAAAATCGGCGGGAAACCGCTGGTTCCCCTTTTCTGACCGCGGATTTACCACCGCGGTCAGAATGGCCCAGGAAGCACCGCCACCCTGTTGGCGGTGCTTCCGTGGTCGTTGGCCCTGGTGGTCGGTGACCGCCAGGGTCAGAATGACCCCCTTAATCTTTAGAAAATAGTGAGAATGCTGTTAACGCACAAAAGTACCTGGGAAGCATCAAAATAAAGCTGCACGGGTGTGTGTGCATCACAAAAGGCCAGTGGTGTGTCAATTTCTCACCCGCAAGCGAGAACGTGCATCGCTCCTCCTTCAGTCGGGTTGGTGTGTGTGTAGTTTCTTCTCTCCCACAAGACAACGATGCACCGATCCGGACGGGCACCTCAGGTCCGGGCAGGCTTTTCGTAGTTTGTCTGCGCACAGTGATGTTGCTTTGAAATACAGTCTCTCGGTGTCAAGAAACCGCAATGCATGGAGGCTTGCGTCGTTAACAGCAGCCGCTGCGTGTGTTGCGAGTCATTTCACTAGCCACCTTGCGTCGAACTTCCAGCTGTGATGCAGATGGAGCATTGATTTTAGCCACAAGGCTGGCTGCGTGTTGTTTAACAGCCACAAGGCGGGCGGTGTGTCAAAAGGTACCCCTCACAGTGCTCTTTGAGGTGATTTTCAGTTCTTAGCTGCAAGCTTCACCTCTCAAGGGACCAGGCACTGGTTAGGGCACCACTTGGCCGGGCAGGAGTCTCAACAGAGAGTCCTGGTGCTGGCAGGGGAAGTCTTTGGTGGCCCTGAGTCTTCAACAACAGTCATGCCAGTGGCGTGGGCAGTGTAGGGGCCCCCAGGGGCCCCACGGGAGAGGGACTCGTAATCCCCTGGGCAGCGCTGCAAGAAGCACTGTCCTGGGGGATTACAACTGACGGGACCAACGTGGCGGTAAACCACCGGTCCCCACGGTGCGACCACGGCGCTTCCTCCGCAGTCGTAATCCCAAGGATTGCACCGCCAGCCTGTTGGTGGTGCAACTGTCGAAACAGCCCTGATGGTCTTTGACCACCAGGGCTGTAATAAGGGCCAGAGTGCTGAGCTGACAGGTAGTCTCTAACTTATGGTGGAGACTTTAAAGATAAGACGTTCCTTTTTTTACAAGATTGCCCTTTTACGACATTTTGATTGATGTTGCTTACCGACGAAAATGATCAATAACATTGGCAACCACTAGCAAGAAATAAACGTAAGGATTAATCTAGAAAATCTTGGAACAAATTGGTGCTACCAATATAGAGAGATTTCCAGTCCTGATGATGACCTGCTGTTGATTTATATCTGTACAAAGGGTTGAAACAGCTACAAAAAATTCAATGTGGATTAATGTAAAATAACATAGTGACTTCAAGACTCCTGGATTGAAGGATGCTTTTTGGAAGTTCACTGTTCGTTGTTTAACCGCATTTTTGTATATATTGTATATAACACTGGCACTTTATGCATCACAATTTTCACTTTCACTGTGTTTTTATTTTAGGAGCACCTAGTACTTATCAAAAACTACAAGAAATATTTGTGATTGAACTAAAAGGTCATAGTGAATGATTTTGTAAAGAAATAAAATATGAATTAATTGGAAGTCAAGGCATATATTTCCCCCTTTTTGACTGTATATTGTGTTTCTTGTTTATCGACCCAGGTCCAAGGGTTATTGGTTTTTGCCTCATTTTTGAAAATAACACTTTCTAAAAGTGGCAATTTCAAACACACAATCTAAAAACCAACTTCACTAAAAGATGTATTTTTAAATTATGAGCACAGAGACCCTAAACTCCAAATTTCTATCTGCTCCCAAAGGGAATTTGCACTTTAATAATATTTAAAGGCAGCCCCCATGTTAACCTATGAGAGAGATAGGCCTTGCAACAGTGAAAACTGAATTGGGCAGTATTTCACTGTTAGGATATGTAAAACACATAGGCACATGTCCCACCTTTCTTATACACTGCACCCTGCCCATGGGGCTACCTAGGGCCTTCCTTAGGGGCACCTTACATGTATAAAAAGGGAAGGTTTAGACCTGGCAAAAGGGCAAGTCGAATTGGCAGTTTAAAACTGCACTCACAGACACTGCAGTGGCAGGTCTGAGCCATGTTTATAGGGCTACTAATGTGGGTGGCACAACCAGTGCTGCAGACCCACTAGTGAAAGTAAATTATTGGTCTATCCAAGGGGAAGTTACCTAGACTTCCAGGGTAATCCAATGACTAAATACCTGAATTTTCCCACTCCTGATGATGACCCACCTTTGATTTGTTTCTGAAATTGGGTTGGAACAACGACGTATCTTTAAATGTGCAATATAAAACTGTAAATTCATTTTATATGACTTCAGGGCTTCACGGATTGACGGAGCTGCATGAAGTCCATATTATTCCTAAACCACCTGTTGTACATATTGTATATATCACCCTCACTTCCCTGCACAATATTAACTTTTGTTGTTTTTAATAGGAGCACCTATTCAGATAAGTATAACCTTGTGTCTACAATAATATGTCAAAAAGATGCTGTTGGACCTGGCTTTTTGACAGGGACATCCCCAAACTTTTTGCCTCCTTCCTCCTATTTTTTTCTGACCTGTTGTTGTTGGCTTTTGACCTCTGAGCACTTTACCACTGCTAACCAGTGCTAAAGTGCATATGCTCTCTGTGTAAATTGTACTATTGATTGGTTTATCCATGATTGACTATTTAATTTACCTGTAAGTCCCTAGTAGAGTGCACTACATGTGCCTGGGGCATGTAGATTAAATGCTACTAGTGGGCCTGCAGCACTGGTTGTGCCACCCACCTCAGTAGCCCCTTAACCTTGTCTCAGGCCTGCCATTGCAAGGCCTGTGTGTGCAGTTTCACTGCCACTTCGACTTGGCATTTAAAAGTACTTGCCAAGCCTAGAACTCCCCTTTTTTTTCTACATATAAGTCATCCCTAATGTGTGCCCTAGGTAACCCCTAGAGCAGGGTGCTGTGTAGGTAAAAGGCAGGACATGTACCTGTGTAGTTATATGTCCTGGTAGTGTAAAACTCCTAAATTCGTTTTTACACTACTGTGAGGCCTGCTCCCTTCATAGGCTAACATTGGGGCTGCCCTCATACACTGTTGAAGTGGCAGCTGCTGATCTGAAAGGAGCAGGAAGGTCATATTTAGTATGGCCAGAATGGTAATACAAAATCCTGCTGACTGGTGAAGTCGGATTTAATATTACTATTCTAGAAATGCCACTTTTAGAAAGTGAGCATTTCTTTGCACTAAAATCTTGTTGTGCCCTTCAATCCACGTCTGGCTAGGTTTAGTTGACAGCTCCTTGTGCATTCACTCAGACACACCCCAAACACAGGGTACTCAGCCTCACTTGCATACATCTGCATTTTGAATGGGTCTTCCTGGGCTGGGAGGGTGGAGGGCCTGCCCTCACACAAAGGACTGCCACACCCCCTACTGGGACTCTGGCAGACAGGATTGAGCTGAAAGGGAACTTGGTGCATTTCTTAGAGACTCTTTGAAATCACCCCCACTTCAAAGGCACAACTTAGTATAAAACAGGGCCTCTGCCCTACCTCATCAGACACTTGCTGGAGAAGAAACCGGAACCAGAAACTACATCCTGCCAAGAAGAACTGCCTGGCTGCTCAAAGGACTCACCTGTCTGCTTTCTCCAAAGGACTGCTGTCTTGCTGTTGCCCTGCTGCCTTGCTGAACTCTTGTCTGGCTGTGAAAGTGCTCTCCAAGGGCTTGGATAGAGCTTGCCTCCTGTTCCTTGAAGTCTCAGGACCAAAAAGACTTCTGCCTTTCACGTGGACGCTCCGTGCGCCGAAAATTTCGACGCACAGCTTGTTTCGCGGCGAGAAAAACGCCGCACACCGACGCTGATCAACGCGACGCCCTCGGGACGATCGAGACTTCGACGCACACCCTCGCAAGGACAAAGCCGCCCGACTTCCAAGGAGAAATCGACGCGACGCCTACCGTGAGTGCGAAACTTTGACGCACGGCCTCGCAAGGACAACGCCGCCCGACTTCCAAGGAGAAATCGACGCGACGCCTGCCGTGAGACCAAAATTTCGACGCACGGCCTCGCAAGGACAACGCCGCCCGACTTCCAAGGAGAAATCGACGCGACGCCTACCGTGAGATCGAAACTTCGACGCGCAGCCCCGCAGAACGACGCGCAGCCGGAAAATAAGCAGGAGAATCCACGCACAGACCCGGGACATCTGGTAATCCCCGCGATCCACAAAAAGAGACTGTCTGCGCGCCGGAAAACGACGCCCGACTTCCCCGCGTGGAAAAGAACGACGCAAGTCTGTGTGTGCTGAGGAGAAATCGACGCACACACCCCTTTTTCCACGCATCTCTTCTCCTGTGGCCCTCTGAGGAGATTTCCCACCAGAAACCAGGTACTCTGTGCTGGAAAGACACTTTATTGCCTTTTAAAAGACTTAAAGACACTTAATATCACTTTTCAGTGATATCTTACAAATTCGTATTGCAACTTTGATTGTTTTGACCTACAAGTACCCAGATAAATATTCTATATTTTTCTAAACACTGTGTGGTGTATTTTTGTGGTGTTATACTATGGTGTTGTATGATTTATTGCACAAATGCTTTACACATTGCCTTCTAAGTTAAGCCTGACTGCTCGTGCCAAGCTACCGGAGGGTAAGCACAGGCTGATTTTGGATTGTGTGTGACTTACCCTGACTAGAGTGAGGGTTCTTGCTTGGACAGAGGGCAACCTAACTGCCAACCAAAAACCCCATTTCTAACATTGGTGATCAGCGGTGAGGATAGGACTTGTGTTTGTGCAGTGACATACAGTAGCTAAGTATTTCACTACCTACCCACAGTTGAAGGTCAACTTGATTTTTTATCTCTTTTTTGACTTTTGGTCTCTGATGTCCTCCTGGATATACTATTGATATTTTGGACTTTGGATTTTGGTTTTTGCTGGTAAGATCCTATCAGAATGGGATCGCTTACCTACTTATTCTTTTTGCCTACTGACCACCTCACTAAGG
The DNA here is from genome assembly GCF_031143425.1 of Pleurodeles waltl. Taxonomy (NCBI): domain Eukaryota; kingdom Metazoa; phylum Chordata; class Amphibia; order Caudata; family Salamandridae; genus Pleurodeles; species Pleurodeles waltl. Next base: position 1,231,598,627 of record NC_090446.1, read on the forward strand.
CTGACCTAAGGAAGCTTTGCAGAGAATGTGGCCTTCCTGTAGCAAAGAGATCTACTAAAGCAGAGATGCTACATGCCTACATAGTCTGGGAGGAAGACAGAGGGGCAGAGAGAGAGGCAGCAAGAAACCAAATGACTAAGTACCCCTCAGAGGAGGAGGAGGACGACTCAGATGAGGAAAGAGACCCAGTGAAAAAAGAATGGCTCATGGCTCAAGCACGGTGGATGGAAGAGCTAGATGAGTTTATTGAAAGGGCTGAGGCAGCAAGTCTCTTAGCCCTGGAAGAAGAAAAGATTGCAGCTCAAGAGCTGAGCTGTAAAGAGCTGAAACTGGAGGCCGGAAGGGCTGAGTCCAGTTCAGATGGTGGCAGCAAAAATCTTGCATCTAGTACTGCTGAAGAAGGGCACAAGCCCAGAGATGTGGTACCCAACTTGAAGAAGAGAGTTGACACACCCCAGGCGGTTCAAGGGTATGAGGTAGTTCCCGTTATGCACAGGGTCCCTGAGAAGGATTGGGGAACTGGCACAGGGAATCATATTCCTACTGGGGGGAGGGACACTTTACTGACTCTAGCAGAGAGTGACAGAGAAAAGGGTTCCCCCCTGGTGGACGTCCTGGATATAGAGTGTAGAGACATCCCAGAAGAGTTTGGGTTGAGTGTCAGGGACAGACAGATACTGTCTCACCAGTCTCAGGAGGGTGAAGTAGAGTGCTTTTCCAAGGTTGAGTTACTGGGTGGTTGGGTGAAGGGTACTGTGGTTAATACATGTGAAGGGCAGAGTGATGTAATTGCTGGAGAGCATATGTCTGGTCCTTATTTTCCAGAGCTACGCCAACACCAGGTGGAGTGTGAGTTCTCTGACCCCAGGGAACTTACAGTGGAGGCAGACTTTTGGGTGAGTACCAGAGAGTCTGAAGAGGCATTTGGGGGTGCTCCTGAAGGGAGTGGTCTAGGTGGTTCCCGACCAAGTGAGGTGGGAGAGGATTGTAGTGTCCCAGGTAGGTCTCAGAGCCTAACCTGTACCGTAGGGCTACCTTTTGAGGGAAGCCCCGCAGTGTCAGAAGAACTTGGGGGGATGACTGTAGACAGCATCCCAACAGTTCTGGTGTCTGGCAGTACCACTCCTAGTGAGGGGGTGCAGAAGTCCAGACATAGGGTTGAGAGGGGGTGGCCGACCCCAGTGGAGGATCTTGAAAGTCAGGGGTCAGCTCTGAGAGCAGAGCCCCCCAGGAATGACCCAGGTGAAACCGTTTCTGGTTTGGGGGAAACCCAGACTCTGCCGGATGGGCAGAGGTCGGGAGACCTGCGCCAACCAGACTCTTGTGTGGCCCTTGGGGACGGCGTGTCCCTTGTGGGGGGTGAGAGTGCCCCCCAGGAAGTCCTGGCATGCCAGGCAAAGATTCAACCTCAGGGTGGTGACTCTGGGTTGGATAACCGGGTTCAGAGGTTAAACTTTGACCTGGTGGGGGGTAGATGTGCCCCCCAGAAAGTCCTGGAATGCCAGGCAATGGTTCAACCTCAGGGTGGTGACTCTGGGTTGGCTTACCAGGTGAAGAGGTCAAACTCTGACCGGGTGGGAGGTAGGTGTGCCTCCCAAGAAGTCCTGCTGTGCCAGGCAATTGTCCAACCTCAGGGTGTTGACTCTGGGTTGGATGGTCAGGTTCAGAGGTTAAACTCTGACCTGGTGGGGGGTAGGTGTGCCCCCCAGAAAGTCCTGGCGTGCCAGGCAGTTGTCCAACCTCAGGGTGTCGACTCTGGGTTGGATGGCCAGGTTCAGAGGTTAAACTCTGACCTGGTGGGAGGTAGGTGTGCCTCCCAGAAAGTCCTGGGGTGCCAGGCAATTGCCCAACCTCAGGGTGGTGACTCTGGGTTGGCTAACCAGGTTCAGAGGTCAAACTCTGACCTGGTGGGGGGTAGGTGTGCCCCCCAGAAAGTCCTGGTATACCAGGCAATGGTTCAACCTCAGGGTGGTGACCCTGGGTTGGAGAACCAGGCTCAGAGGTTAAACTCTGACCTGGTGGGAGGTAGGTGTGCCTCCCTGAAAGTCCTGGCCTGCCAGGCAATGGTTCAACCTCAGGGTGGTGACTCTGGGTTGGATATCCCGGTTCAGAGGTTAACCTCTGACCTGGTGGGGGGTAGGTGTGCCCCCCAGAAAGCCCTGGTGTACCAGGCAGTTGTCCAACCTCAGGATGGTGACCCTAGGTTGGAGAACCAGGTTCAGAGGTTAAACTCTGACCTGGTGGAGGGTCAGTGTGCCCTCCAGGAAGTCCTGGCATGCCAGGCGATTGTTCAACTTCAGGGTGGTGACTCTGAGTTGAATGGCCCAGTTCAGAGGTTAAACTCTGACCTGGTGGAGGGTCAGTGTGCCCTCCAGAAAGTCCTGGCGTGCCAGGCAATTGTTCAACCTCAGAGTGCTGACTCTGGGTTGGATAACCGGGTTCAGAGGTTAAACTCTGACCTGGTGGGGGGTAGGTGTGCCCCCCAGAAAGTCCTGGCGTGCCAGGCAATTGTTCAACCTCAGGGCGGTGACTCTGGGTTGGATACCCAGGTTCAGAGGTTAAACTCTGACCTGGTGGGAGGTAGGTGTGCCTCCCAAGAAGCCCTGCTGTGCCAGGCAATTGTCCAACCTCAGGGTGTTGATTCTGGGTTGGATGACCAGGTTCAGAGGTTAAACTCTGACCTGGTGGGGGGTAGGTGTGCCCCCCAGAAAGTCCTGGCGTGCCAGGCAATTGCCCAACCTCAGGGTGGTGACCCTGGGTTGGGGAACCAGGCTCAGAGGTTAAACTCTGACCTGGTGGGAGGTAGGGGTGCCTCCCAGAAAGTCCTGGTGCGCCAGGCAATTGTTCAACTTCAGGGTGGTGACTCTGAGTTGAATGGTCAGGTGCAGAGGTTAAACTCTGACCTGGTGGAGGGTCAGTGTGCCCTCCAGGAAGTCCTGGTGTGCCAGGCAATTGTTCAACTTCAGGGTGGTGACTCTGAGTTGAATGGTCAGGTGCAGAGGTTAAACTCTGACCTGGTGGAGGGTCAGGGTGCCCTCCAGGAAGTCCTGGCGTGCCAGGCAATTGTTCAACTTCAGGGTGGTGACTCTGAGTTGAATGGGCAGGTGCAGAGGTTAAACTCTGACCTGGTGGGGGGTAGGTGTGCCTCCCAGGAAGTCCTGGTTTGCCAGGCAGTGATCCAGTCTGAGGGTACAGACCCTGGGCTGGAAGGCCAGGTTCAGGGTGTCCCCCCGGACCTGGAGGGAGGGGCTGCTGATAACAGTGCCCCTACCATGTTGTCTTCTGAGGAGGCCACTCCTAGTTGGAGGGTGCTGGACCCCAGAAGGGAGGGCAGGGGGAGGGAAGCCTCACCCCGGGCCCTAGTCCAACCTGAAGGTACAGGCCCCATGTTGGAGGGCCAGTGGCAGGTTAACAGCCCTGCACTGGTGGAGGAATGGTACAGGGTGACTTCTGTAAGCACCCTGACCATGTTGGACCCTGGGGGTACCGCTTCAGGAGGGAGGGTACAAAGCCCCAGAGGGGAGGACCAGGTTCAGGCTGTCATCCCTGACCTGGTGGAAGGGAGAGTGGTTAAAGGGTGCCCAGCACCTGGGGCTACCGCCCCCCACTCTCCACAGCCACAGTGGTTGGAGAGCTTTGAGAGGCCTGGGGCCTGGCTCTCATCCCTGGCAGCTGTCAGTAATCACTGTGGCTTGCTGTCCGGGTGGACAGAGTTATCCCTGGGGAGGGGACAAGTGTCACACCCCAGGGGTAGAGTGGGCAACACCACTATGTTGGTCATGGTGGTACTATCCTGCTCCTGGGATACATCTGTGAGCAAAGTAAGGTTAGGTGCTACACAGATGGGATCCACAGGAAAGGAGAAAGGTTCCCCATGGATGGGCTTAGTGGGCCCTGAGAGTATGGACAGAGGGATCCAATGGGAGTCAGGAAGGCGAAGAACTGGAGCATGCCCTGCTGTTGTGGGCCTGGGTCCTTGTTCTGTCGCCTCAAACAGGGAAGTACATCAGGATAGTGATTGTTCTCTCCTGGCTTTAGGCTGGTGGGGGGTCATGTTGGACCTGGCTTTTTGACAGGGACATCCCCAAACTTTTTGCCTCCTTCCTCCTATTTTTTTCTGACCTGTTGTTGTTGGCTTTTGACCTCTGAGCACTTTACCACTGCTAACCAGTGCTAAAGTGCATATGCTCTCTGTGTAAATTGTACTATTGATTGGTTTATCCATGATTGACTATTTAATTTACCTGTAAGTCCCTAGTAGAGTGCACTACATGTGCCTGGGGCATGTAGATTAAATGCTACTAGTGGGCCTGCAGCACTGGTTGTGCCACCCACCTCAGTAGCCCCTTAACCTTGTCTCAGGCCTGCCATTGCAAGGCCTGTGTGTGCAGTTTCACTGCCACTTCGACTTGGCATTTAAAAGTACTTGCCAAGCCTAGAACTCCCCTTTTTTTTCTACATATAAGTCATCCCTAATGTGTGCCCTAGGTAACCCCTAGAGCAGGGTGCTGTGTAGGTAAAAGGCAGGACATGTACCTGTGTAGTTATATGTCCTGGTAGTGTAAAACTCCTAAATTCGTTTTTACACTACTGTGAGGCCTGCTCCCTTCATAGGCTAACATTGGGGCTGCCCTCATACACTGTTGAAGTGGCAGCTGCTGATCTGAAAGGAGCAGGAAGGTCATATTTAGTATGGCCAGAATGGTAATACAAAATCCTGCTGACTGGTGAAGTCGGATTTAATATTACTATTCTAGAAATGCCACTTTTAGAAAGTGAGCATTTCTTTGCACTAAAATCTTGTTGTGCCCTTCAATCCACGTCTGGCTAGGTTTAGTTGACAGCTCCTTGTGCATTCACTCAGACACACCCCAAACACAGGGTACTCAGCCTCACTTGCATACATCTGCATTTTGAATGGGTCTTCCTGGGCTGGGAGGGTGGAGGGCCTGCCCTCACACAAAGGACTGCCACACCCCCTACTGGGACTCTGGCAGACAGGATTGAGCTGAAAGGGAACTTGGTGCATTTCTTAGAGACTCTTTGAAATCACCCCCACTTCAAAGGCACAACTTAGTATAAAACAGGGCCTCTGCCCTACCTCATCAGACACTTGCTGGAGAAGAAACCGGAACCAGAAACTACATCCTGCCAAGAAGAACTGCCTGGCTGCTCAAAGGACTCACCTGTCTGCTTTCTCCAAAGGACTGCTGTCTTGCTGTTGCCCTGCTGCCTTGCTGAACTCTTGTCTGGCTGTGAAAGTGCTCTCCAAGGGCTTGGATAGAGCTTGCCTCCTGTTCCTTGAAGTCTCAGGACCAAAAAGACTTCTGCCTTTCACGTGGACGCTCCGTGCGCCGAAAATTTCGACGCACAGCTTGTTTCGCGGCGAGAAAAACGCCGCACACCGACGCTGATCAACGCGACGCCCTCGGGACGATCGAGACTTCGACGCACACCCTCGCAAGGACAAAGCCGCCCGACTTCCAAGGAGAAATCGACGCGACGCCTACCGTGAGTGCGAAACTTTGACGCACGGCCTCGCAAGGACAACGCCGCCCGACTTCCAAGGAGAAATCGACGCGACGCCTGCCGTGAGACCAAAATTTCGACGCACGGCCTCGCAAGGACAACGCCGCCCGACTTCCAAGGAGAAATCGACGCGACGCCTACCGTGAGATCGAAACTTCGACGCGCAGCCCCGCAGAACGACGCGCAGCCGGAAAATAAGCAGGAGAATCCACGCACAGACCCGGGACATCTGGTAATCCCCGCGATCCACAAAAAGAGACTGTCTGCGCGCCGGAAAACGACGCCCGACTTCCCCGCGTGGAAAAGAACGACGCAAGTCTGTGTGTGCTGAGGAGAAATCGACGCACACACCCCTTTTTCCACGCATCTCTTCTCCTGTGGCCCTCTGAGGAGATTTCCCACCAGAAACCAGGTACTCTGTGCTGGAAAGACACTTTATTGCCTTTTAAAAGACTTAAAGACACTTAATATCACTTTTCAGTGATATCTTACAAATTCGTATTGCAACTTTGATTGTTTTGACCTACAAGTACCCAGATAAATATTCTATATTTTTCTAAACACTGTGTGGTGTATTTTTGTGGTGTTATACTATGGTGTTGTATGATTTATTGCACAAATGCTTTACACATTGCCTTCTAAGTTAAGCCTGACTGCTCGTGCCAAGCTACCGGAGGGTAAGCACAGGCTGATTTTGGATTGTGTGTGACTTACCCTGACTAGAGTGAGGGTTCTTGCTTGGACAGAGGGCAACCTAACTGCCAACCAAAAACCCCATTTCTAACATTGGTGATCAGCGGTGAGGATAGGACTTGTGTTTGTGCGGTGACATACAGTAGCTAAGTATTTCACTACCTACCCACAGTTGAAGGTCAACTTGATTTTTTATCTCTTTTTTGACTTTTGGTCTCTGATGTCCTCCTGGATATACTATTGATATTTTGGACTTTGGATTTTGGTTTTTGCTGGTAAGATCCTATCAGAATGGGATCGCTTACCTACTTATTCTTTTTGCCTACTGACCACCTCACTAAGGCTGACCTAAGGAAGCTTTGCAGAGAATGTGGCCTTCCTGTAGCAAAGAGATCTACTAAAGCAGAGATGCTACATGCCTACATAGTCTGGGAGGAAGACAGAGGGGCAGAGAGAGAGGCAGCAAGAAACCAAATGACTAAGTACCCCTCAGAGGAGGAGGAGGACGACTCAGATGAGGAAAGAGACCCAGTGAAAAAAGAATGGCTCATGGCTCAAGCACGGTGGATGGAAGAGCTAGATGAGTTTATTGAAAGGGCTGAGGCAGCAAGTCTCTTAGCCCTGGAAGAAGAAAAGATTGCAGCTCAAGAGCTGAGCTGTAAAGAGCTGAAACTGGAGGCCGGAAGGGCTGAGTCCAGTTCAGATGGTGGCAGCAAAAATCTTGCATCTAGTACTGCTGAAGAAGGGCACAAGCCCAGAGATGTGGTACCCAACTTGAAGAAGAGAGTTGACACACCCCAGGCGGTTCAAGGGTATGAGGTAGTTCCCGTTATGCACAGGGTCCCTGAGAAGGATTGGGGAACTGGCACAGGGAATCATATTCCTACTGGGGGGAGGGACACTTTACTGACTCTAGCAGAGAGTGACAGAGAAAAGGGTTCCCCCCTGGTGGACGTCCTGGATATAGAGTGTAGAGACATCCCAGAAGAGTTTGGGTTGAGTGTCAGGGACAGACAGATACTGTCTCACCAGTCTCAGGAGGGTGAAGTAGAGTGCTTTTCCAAGGTTGAGTTACTGGGTGGTTGGGTGAAGGGTACTGTGGTTAATACATGTGAAGGGCAGAGTGATGTAATTGCTGGAGAGCATATGTCTGGTCCTTATTTTCCAGAGCTACGCCAACACCAGGTGGAGTGTGAGTTCTCTGACCCCAGGGAACTTACAGTGGAGGCAGACTTTTGGGTGAGTACCAGAGAGTCTGAAGAGGCATTTGGGGGTGCTCCTGAAGGGAGTGGTCTAGGTGGTTCCCGACCAAGTGAGGTGGGAGAGGATTGTAGTGTCCCAGGTAGGTCTCAGAGCCTAACCTGTACCGTAGGGCTACCTTTTGAGGGAAGCCCCGCAGTGTCAGAAGAACTTGGGGGGATGACTGTAGACAGCATCCCAACAGTTCTGGTGTCTGGCAGTACCACTCCTAGTGAGGGGGTGCAGAAGTCCAGACATAGGGTTGAGAGGGGGTGGCCGACCCCAGTGGAGGATCTTGAAAGTCAGGGGTCAGCTCTGAGAGCAGAGCCCCCCAGGAATGACCCAGGTGAAACCGTTTCTGGTTTGGGGGAAACCCAGACTCTGCCGGATGGGCAGAGGTCGGGAGACCTGCGCCAACCAGACTCTTGTGTGGCCCTTGGGGACGGCGTGTCCCTTGTGGGGGGTGAGAGTGCCCCCCAGGAAGTCCTGGCATGCCAGGCAAAGATTCAACCTCAGGGTGGTGACTCTGGGTTGGATAACCGGGTTCAGAGGTTAAACTTTGACCTGGTGGGGGGTAGATGTGCCCCCCAGAAAGTCCTGGAATGCCAGGCAATGGTTCAACCTCAGGGTGGTGACTCTGGGTTGGCTTACCAGGTGAAGAGGTCAAACTCTGACCGGGTGGGAGGTAGGTGTGCCTCCCAAGAAGTCCTGCTGTGCCAGGCAATTGTCCAACCTCAGGGTGTTGACTCTGGGTTGGATGGTCAGGTTCAGAGGTTAAACTCTGACCTGGTGGGGGGTAGGTGTGCCCCCCAGAAAGTCCTGGCGTGCCAGGCAGTTGTCCAACCTCAGGGTGTCGACTCTGGGTTGGATGGCCAGGTTCAGAGGTTAAACTCTGACCTGGTGGGAGGTAGGTGTGCCTCCCAGAAAGTCCTGGGGTGCCAGGCAATTGCCCAACCTCAGGGTGGTGACTCTGGGTTGGCTAACCAGGTTCAGAGGTCAAACTCTGACCTGGTGGGGGGTAGGTGTGCCCCCCAGAAAGTCCTGGTATACCAGGCAATGGTTCAACCTCAGGGTGGTGACCCTGGGTTGGAGAACCAGGCTCAGAGGTTAAACTCTGACCTGGTGGGAGGTAGGTGTGCCTCCCTGAAAGTCCTGGCCTGCCAGGCAATGGTTCAACCTCAGGGTGGTGACTCTGGGTTGGATATCCCGGTTCAGAGGTTAACCTCTGACCTGGTGGGGGGTAGGTGTGCCCCCCAGAAAGCCCTGGTGTACCAGGCAGTTGTCCAACCTCAGGATGGTGACCCTAGGTTGGAGAACCAGGTTCAGAGGTTAAACTCTGACCTGGTGGAGGGTCAGTGTGCCCTCCAGGAAGTCCTGGCATGCCAGGCGATTGTTCAACTTCAGGGTGGTGACTCTGAGTTGAATGGCCCAGTTCAGAGGTTAAACTCTGACCTGGTGGAGGGTCAGTGTGCCCTCCAGAAAGTCCTGGCGTGCCAGGCAATTGTTCAACCTCAGAGTGCTGACTCTGGGTTGGATAACCGGGTTCAGAGGTTAAACTCTGACCTGGTGGGGGGTAGGTGTGCCCCCCAGAAAGTCCTGGCGTGCCAGGCAATTGTTCAACCTCAGGGCGGTGACTCTGGGTTGGATACCCAGGTTCAGAGGTTAAACTCTGACCTGGTGGGAGGTAGGTGTGCCTCCCAAGAAGCCCTGCTGTGCCAGGCAATTGTCCAACCTCAGGGTGTTGATTCTGGGTTGGATGACCAGGTTCAGAGGTTAAACTCTGACCTGGTGGGGGGTAGGTGTGCCCCCCAGAAAGTCCTGGCGTGCCAGGCAATTGCCCAACCTCAGGGTGGTGACCCTGGGTTGGGGAACCAGGCTCAGAGGTTAAACTCTGACCTGGTGGGAGGTAGGGGTGCCTCCCAGAAAGTCCTGGTGCGCCAGGCAATTGTTCAACTTCAGGGTGGTGACTCTGAGTTGAATGGTCAGGTGCAGAGGTTAAACTCTGACCTGGTGGAGGGTCAGTGTGCCCTCCAGGAAGTCCTGGTGTGCCAGGCAATTGTTCAACTTCAGGGTGGTGACTCTGAGTTGAATGGTCAGGTGCAGAGGTTAAACTCTGACCTGGTGGAGGGTCAGGGTGCCCTCCAGGAAGTCCTGGCGTGCCAGGCAATTGTTCAACTTCAGGGTGGTGACTCTGAGTTGAATGGGCAGGTGCAGAGGTTAAACTCTGACCTGGTGGGGGGTAGGTGTGCCTCCCAGGAAGTCCTGGTTTGCCAGGCAGTGATCCAGTCTGAGGGTACAGACCCTGGGCTGGAAGGCCAGGTTCAGGGTGTCCCCCCGGACCTGGAGGGAGGGGCTGCTGATAACAGTGCCCCTACCATGTTGTCTTCTGAGGAGGCCACTCCTAGTTGGAGGGTGCTGGACCCCAGAAGGGAGGGCAGGGGGAGGGAAGCCTCACCCCGGGCCCTAGTCCAACCTGAAGGTACAGGCCCCATGTTGGAGGGCCAGTGGCAGGTTAACAGCCCTGCACTGGTGGAGGAATGGTACAGGGTGACTTCTGTAAGCACCCTGACCATGTTGGACCCTGGGGGTACCGCTTCAGGAGGGAGGGTACAAAGCCCCAGAGGGGAGGACCAGGTTCAGGCTGTCATCCCTGACCTGGTGGAAGGGAGAGTGGTTAAAGGGTGCCCAGCACCTGGGGCTACCGCCCCCCACTCTCCACAGCCACAGTGGTTGGAGAGCTTTGAGAGGCCTGGGGCCTGGCTCTCATCCCTGGCAGCTGTCAGTAATCACTGTGGCTTGCTGTCCGGGTGGACAGAGTTATCCCTGGGGAGGGGACAAGTGTCACACCCCAGGGGTAGAGTGGGCAACACCACTATGTTGGTCATGGTGGTACTATCCTGCTCCTGGGATACATCTGTGAGCAAAGTAAGGTTAGGTGCTACACAGATGGGATCCACAGGAAAGGAGAAAGGTTCCCCATGGATGGGCTTAGTGGGCCCTGAGAGTATGGACAGAGGGATCCAATGGGAGTCAGGAAGGCGAAGAACTGGAGCATGCCCTGCTGTTGTGGGCCTGGGTCCTTGTTCTGTCGCCTCAAACAGGGAAGTACATCAGGATAGTGATTGTTCTCTCCTGGCTTTAGGCTGGTGGGGGGTCATGTTGGACCTGGCTTTTTGACAGGGACATCCCCAAACTTTTTGCCTCCTTCCTCCTATTTTTTTCTGACCTGTTGTTGTTGGCTTTTGACCTCTGAGCACTTTACCACTGCTAACCAGTGCTAAAGTGCATATGCTCTCTGTGTAAATTGTACTATTGATTGGTTTATCCATGATTGACTATTTAATTTACCTGTAAGTCCCTAGTAGAGTGCACTACATGTGCCTGGGGCATGTAGATTAAATGCTACTAGTGGGCCTGCAGCACTGGTTGTGCCACCCACCTCAGTAGCCCCTTAACCTTGTCTCAGGCCTGCCATTGCAAGGCCTGTGTGTGCAGTTTCACTGCCACTTCGACTTGGCATTTAAAAGTACTTGCCAAGCCTAGAACTCCCCTTTTTTTTCTACATATAAGTCATCCCTAATGTGTGCCCTAGGTAACCCCTAGAGCAGGGTGCTGTGTAGGTAAAAGGCAGGACATGTACCTGTGTAGTTATATGTCCTGGTAGTGTAAAACTCCTAAATTCGTTTTTACACTACTGTGAGGCCTGCTCCCTTCATAGGCTAACATTGGGGCTGCCCTCATACACTGTTGAAGTGGCAGCTGCTGATCTGAAAGGAGCAGGAAGGTCATATTTAGTATGGCCAGAATGGTAATACAAAATCCTGCTGACTGGTGAAGTCGGATTTAATATTACTATTCTAGAAATGCCACTTTTAGAAAGTGAGCATTTCTTTGCACTAAAATCTTGTTGTGCCCTTCAATCCACGTCTGGCTAGGTTTAGTTGACAGCTCCTTGTGCATTCACTCAGACACACCCCAAACACAGGGTACTCAGCCTCACTTGCATACATCTGCATTTTGAATGGGTCTTCCTGGGCTGGGAGGGTGGAGGGCCTGCCCTCACACAAAGGACTGCCACACCCCCTACTGGGACTCTGGCAGACAGGATTGAGCTGAAAGGGAACTTGGTGCATTTCTTAGAGACTCTTTGAAATCACCCCCACTTCAAAGGCACAACTTAGTATAAAACAGGGCCTCTGCCCTACCTCATCAGACACTTGCTGGAGAAGAAACCGGAACCAGAAACTACATCCTGCCAAGAAGAACTGCCTGGCTGCTCAAAGGACTCACCTGTCTGCTTTCTCCAAAGGACTGCTGTCTTGCTGTTGCCCTGCTGCCTTGCTGAACTCTTGTCTGGCTGTGAAAGTGCTCTCCAAGGGCTTGGATAGAGCTTGCCTCCTGTTCCTTGAAGTCTCAGGACCAAAAAGACTTCTGCCTTTCACGTGGACGCTCCGTGCGCCGAAAATTTTGACGCACAGCTTGTTTCGCGGCGAGAAAAACGCCGCACACCGACGCTGATCAACGCGACGCCCTCGGGACGATCGAGACTTCGACGCACACCCTCGCAAGGACAAAGCCGCCCGACTTCCAAGGAGAAATCGACGCGACGCCTACCGTGAGTGCGAAACTTTGACGCACGGCCTCGCTAGGACAACGCCGCCCGACTTCCAAGGAGAAATCGACGCGACGCCTGCCGTGAGACCAAAATTTCGACGCACGGCCTCGCAAGGACAACGCCGCCCGACTTCCAAGGAGAAATCGACGCGACGCCTACCGTGAGATCGAAACTTCGACGCGCAGCCCCGCAGAACGACGCGCAGCCGGAAAATAAGCAGGAGAATCCACGCACAGACCCGGGACATCTGGTAATCCCCGCGATCCACAAAAAGAGACTGTCTGCGCGCCGGAAAACGACGCCCGACTTCCCCGCGTGGAAAAGAACGACGCAAGTCTGTGTGTGCTGAGGAGAAATCGACGCACACACCCCTTTTTCCACGCATCTCTTCTCCTGTGGCCCTCTGAGGAGATTTCCCACCAGAAACCAGGTACTCTGTGCTGGAAAGACACTTTATTGCCTTTTAAAAGACTTAAAGACACTTAATATCACTTTTCAGTGATATCTTACAAATTCGTATTGCAACTTTGATCGTTTTGACCTACAAGTACCCAGATAAATATTCTATATTTTTCTAAACACTGTGTGGTGTATTTTTGTGGTGTTATACTATGGTGTTGTATGATTTATTGCACAAATGCTTTACACATTGCCTTCTAAGTTAAGCCTGACTGCTCGTGCCAAACTACCGGAGGGTGAGCACAGGCTGATTTTGGATTGTGTGTGACTTACCCTGACTAGAGTGAGGGTTCTTGCTTGGACAGAGGGCAACCTAACTGCCAACCAAAAACCCCATTTCTAACAGATGCATAATGCAATAAATCACTATTGATGTTACATTGTTTGTACACTTAGATTTATTTAGTCATTGGATTACCGTGGAAGTCTAGGTTACTTCCCCCTTGCATTGACCAATAATTTACTTTCATTTACAACCCTGGTCAAAAGGGTTAGAGGGTACCTGCCTCATTGTTTTTACCTGCAGGCCCACTAGTAGCATTTGATTTACAGGCCCTAGGCACCTCTAGTGCACTTTACTAGGGACATACTAGTAAAGCAAATATGCCAATCATGGATAAACCAATCAACAGGACAATTTACATGGAGAGCATATGCACTTTAGCACTGGTTAGCAGTGGTAAAGTGCCCAGAGTCCTAAAGCCAATGAAAACAGGTCAGAACAAATAAGTGGAAGGAGGCAAAAAGATTGGGGATGACCCTGCAAAAAGGGCCAAGTCCAACATACACCTTGTATGAGACATTGATTTTGAGATTATAATAAAGCTTTGAAACTTTACTCAGTTCCGAATTTGATTTGGTTTAACTTGTTATGGTGTTTAGCATTGTTTGTGATATAATGTAATTGGTTTGTTATGGAATGATTCTGAGTACTACACTCTTCACCAAGTCCAAAGATCCAGTCGACCTCCATAAGTGAGATTGGTGTTAGTGTCTCATAACCCCGAGCACTGGTAGTTGCTTTGCCTGGAACAGGAGAGTAGGAATTTTCTGGGGCCCCAGCACTCCAGCAATTGCTTAGCCTTTCATATCTCAATTAGCTTTTTCTTTAGGTTCTTTGGGCCATATTTATACTTTTCGACGCACAACTGCGCCAACGCAGTTGTGCGTCAAAAAATCTAACGCCGGCTAGCGCCATGCGGGCGTCGTATTTATTCAATGACGTTAGCCGGCGTTAGCCGGCGGAGCTGCCTGGTGTGCGTTAAAAAAAATGACTTACACCAGGCAGCGCCGGCGTAGGGGAATATGGAGCTTGGGCGTCAAAAAATGGGGCAAGTCAGGCTGAGGCAAAATTTTCGCCTCAACCCGATTTGCGCCATTTTATTTGACTCCCAACCCCCATTGAAATGACTCCTGTCTTAGCAAAGACAGGAGTCATGCACCCTTGCCCAATGGCCACGCCCAGGGGACTTATGTCCCCTGGGCATGGTCATTGGGCATAGTGGCATGTAGGGGAGCACAAATCAGGCCCCCCTATGCCACAAAAAAAAAAAAAAAAAAATACTTACCTGAACTTACCTTAAGTTCCCTGGGATGGGTCCCTCCATCCTTGGGCGTCCTCCTGGGGTGGCCAAGGGTGGCAGGGGGTGTCCCTGGGGGCATGGGAGGGCACCTCGGGGCTCCTTCCAAGCCCACAGGTCCCTTAACGCCTGCCCTGACCAGGCGCTAAAAAACGACGCAAAAGCGGCTGGACGTCATTTTTTTTGACCCGCCCACTCCCTGGCGTCATTTTTGCCCGGGAGTGTAAATACGGCGCACATGCCTCGGAGTCATTTTTTAGAAGGGAACGCATACCTTGCATATCATTAACGCAAAGTAGGTGTCCACGCTAAAAAATTACGCAAACTCCATGAACTTTGGCGCTAGACGCATCTAACGCCAGAGTATAAATATGGAGTTCGTTTTGCGTCGAATTTGCGCCAAAAAAAACGACGCAAATCCGGCGCAAACGGAGTATAAATATGGCCCTTTGTACATTGAAATATGTGGGCAAAATTGACTGTGTTGCATGCAAGAACAGACTTTCCTTTTGATGTCAAATTGTGAGCTTAACAGACATGCTGTGTGCGATTCACCCTGTTTCTTTTGAATGCCACCATATGTTTAATTAACCATGTTTAGTTCGAAAAAAATTGTTGTTCAGTGATTTTCATTTTTGATTTCTGTTTTTGTACCATTAGACAAGTAATTTAGCTTAGGTAAACATTGCTAATCTGGGGCGGATTTTGTCTGGACAACATTTTTTAAATGGCTCTAGTGTTGCAGCAATGATGTGATATTTCAGGAACCATGAGACCTAAATACTTCATTTTGGTGTCACAACATAGTTGTTAGGGGTCAAGTAGTCATATGGAGATTGAAAATAACTCCTCAGAGCAAACCTTCTGCCATTTTCCAATATGGCAGCTCTATAATCATGTGTTTTAGCCTTTATGTTGGTAATTTATTTGAATATTGGTTTTGTTTCAGGATTTCCATTCAAATTCGTAAACATGAGAGAAGCAGGTGGTAGCAGATGATCTTTACCTCCTGACATGGTGTTGCTAAAAACAAAATCTGAGGACTCCTTCAACAAAGAAAAATGTGTAATAAGCCAAACTAATTTGAAATAAGCTAACATCAACTGCAGCTGGACAGAAGAGAGTTTGAGGTGCTGCAGAAATGCGGCAAACAAAGTTTACAAAAGATTGAAACTGATGTGTGAAGAGGATCAAATATTTTATCATTGTAACAACAAGTGCTATTAATTGTATTCAATAGAAAAAAGCCTGGAAAACCCTTTTCAAAGAATATCAGAAACCGGTGAATCACTACAAGAATCTGAGTCTTCTGAGAAAACGACAACAACCAAACCCAATGCCCATCCACTTAGAAGATCGATGGCCACCCCTTGTACACCTCCAACAACTGATCAGAAAGCAGAGGATCTTCAATGTGTTATCTTTGTTTTAGTCAGAACAAGGGCCAAAGGGATTGACAAAAGAACAAAGTACAGAGTATGTGAGTCTCAAAGGGCAAACATGTTTAGCTGCAGCTAGTTTTTCCTAGTATGAAGTTTTCAGCTGAGTAGCTGATCTAAACAGGGAGGTGAATGTATTTGCAGACGATTTGTATGCCCACCTGAACTGCATGAATCCAAACATTTGGAATTATGAATGTACAATGAACTCCCAACAGCAACGTAACCACAAGCCTTCAGTTAAGCTTGCACTCTTTGAAAACGCCAATTAAGTTTTAAAGCCACTCTTGAGCGCTGGCTATGGGTTCACACTCAGTGAGAGCAGAGAAATAATGGTCAACATCGATGAAACTGTATTGATCCAAAATAATTGTGAGAAAACAGGGCTGATTGCAGAGGCCCCCTAACTTTTTGCCCCCATTTTCCACTTTTTGCTGGTGTTTTCCTGACTCTGATGGTGCCCTGGGTACTGCTAACCAGTCCCAGGGCCTGTGCTCTATGTAAAATCAATATGCAAATTAGGCTAATTATAATTGGCTAAGTTAACCTACCTATAAGTCCCTAGTATATGGTAGGGCATGTAGGTTTAGGGACCACAGCATAGGTGGTGCACACATAGGTGCACTGCTGAGGTGCCCAGTGTCATTTTCAAGGCAGGCCTGCCTTGCTGGCTGCTTTTAAATTAAAGTTATATGCAAATTCGACTTTGGAATTAACAGTAGTTCCAAAGTCTTAAACTACCTCATTTTTACATATAAGTCACCCCTAAGGTGTGCCCTATGTGCCCCTAGGGCTGGGTGCCATGTAACTATAAGCAGGGACTTTATAAAAAATAGTTTTACAAGCCCTGGTGAGGTAAAAACAGCCAAATTCGTTTTTCCCTCATTGTAGTAAATGGCCTTCATAGGCTAGAATGGGGAGACTTTATTTTAAATTTTAAAGTCTCCTTAAATGTTGCATACCAAGAATTTGGTATCAAATTAATTGTTGTAATAAATCCCACAACTTCCAGTTGTTGGATTTAATATAACTTGTTCAGGTAAAAAGTTTTAGACTTTACCTAAAAAGTTGCCAATTTCAGACCTGCATTGTTTTTGCTGCTGTGCTCTGATTGGCCAGCCTGCAGCAGCTTAGCCAAGCTGCCTTGATGAGGTGTGAAGTGGCCTGGCTTCACACAAAGGAATGTGCCTGTGGGAGAGAATCTCCCCTCAGCAGATGGTGAGGCAGGAAGGGGGAGGGCTGCCAAACTGGTCTTCAAAGGCAGAGAAGGACATTTGGAGCACCCAGCAACACCCCCACATCCTGCAACCCCAGACAACTAGGTGCCCCCTTGTTTAGATTAGGAGAGGGCAGGAGAGGGGTGTGTTTATGATTTTTAGCCAGACCAGTGGGTGGGCTCAGCCAGATGTAACCTCCAAAAATCAGATTCAGCCATGATGGATTTTTAGAGAATGTTGCCTTCTGGGATGGATTTTTACCACACTTCCCAGGAAGTGGTCATCACAGGTGGACGACCCTGTACCTGATTGGAGAACCAGGACCCCCCTGCTTTTCACCCAGGAGCAAGGATAAAACTGGTAGACCTGCACCCACACCTCAGATCCCCACCAGATTTCAACAAGAAAAGAACTAAAGGAGAAGAAGGACTGCCCTGCTGGACCCCTGGCCTGCACCTGGAACCTGCACTCAGAAGGACTGCACCTACTGCACACTTGGGCTTCACCACAAGAAGGACTTTGCCTGGCTTCAACTGGTTCAAGGAGGGACTCCCTGTTTTCTACAGGTGAAAAATTGCTAACCAGAGTCCCCTGCACCAACTCCTGAAGAAAGCGACCAGCTGACCACTGCCCAGTGGCCAAAAAGGAGTTTGCGCCAGTTGCATTCTGGGAGTTGTAGTCCGCACCCCCCCAAGGACCATCTCAGAACTTCTGGACCCCTGGGGTGAGCTGTGGACCCCAAAAAAACCTTAATAGGACATCTGGGTGATGCCCCAGAAGTTTGGAGAAGATTTGAGAATTTTTGTAAAAAAGTTCCATAGAGGGACCGACCCGCCGCGGCAATTCTAGCCGGCTTGCCTCAACCGCGACCCGGCCTGATTTGGTGGTTCGTCCCGGTAAAGAAAAATCTCCGAAAAAGAGACTAAGTCCGAAGGTAAAAAGTTGACCGGGACCTCCCAGCCATCGTATCCGAGAAGGGCTCCATGGACGTCGGATCAAGATCCAGGTTGACCCCGGTCGAAGGATTTTCACCTCGAAAAAACGACTAAGTCCGAAGGTAAAAATCTCCACCGAGGAATCCAGCATCGCGTATCCAGAGAAGGGCTCCAGGAGGTCGGATTGGACTGGCAGGTTCGTCCCGGTGAAGAAAATCTTCAAAATAAAGACTAAGTCAGAAGGTAACTTTTTAACCGAGGCATCCCGCGACCTGTAGCCGAGCAGGGCTCCATCGCGGTCGGCCAGAAACTTTGACTTTGCCCCGGTCGAGGTGCAACCAGATGACCCGATTGGCGCTTTTTGTTTCTAAGCGCTAGAAAAATAATAATTCTTTAAAAATTCATATCTCCGGTTCCCTTTATCCGATTTTATTCGTTTTTGTGTCATTTTAAAGATAAAAATATAAACTACTTTTATAAATTGGTTTTGGATTTTTAAACTGTTTCCTGTGTTTTATTTAATTACTGTTTTGTGATATTTGAATGCTTTACACACTGTCTCCTAAGTTAAGCCTTGACGCTCGTTGTCAATCTACCAAGGGTTGAGCTGGGGTCAATTTACTGAGACCTAACTGGACCTAAGTGGAGGTTAGTGGCTTGTTGCTAGGTGTAGGTACCTACCTGCCCTTACCAATAACCCATTTTCCAACATTTTTGGTGGCAGCGGTGGGATCCTGTACTTGTGTTCAGTATCACGTTACAGTTTTAAGTAAAACAAATTAAAAATCCTTTAAATTGTCCTAGTGCAAAAATTGTTTTTAATTTTTAATTTGGATTAATTTCAATTATTGAATTTTTGTGATTTTTCTAAATTCTTGTTTCCAATTTTTGCAAAAAGTTTTTGTTGACACAAAACCAGGGAACCATGGAGCTTGATCTGGCTAGCCTACCCACACTGACAGTAGTCCAGCTTAGGGGGTTGTGTACTGAAAGAAGGTTGCCTGCAACCACTGACCTCAGGAAGCAAGTCCTGATCAAATCCCTGACAGCATGGGATGAGGCCCAAGAGGTAGGCCCAGAGGAACCTCCAGAGGAGGAAGAAGGAGGGGAGGATGCTAGCTCTAACCACTCAGGGGAGGGAGGGCATCTGAGCCTAAGTGAGGATGGGGAAGACCGGTCCTCAGTACATACAGTCACTAGGTGCAGATCCAAAGCCAGTGATGGGAAGGGGGTCCCTTCAGGAGGAGAGAACCCATCCATCAGGGAAAGAGAGCTGGAGGCCCAGCTAGCATATATAGCTTTGGAAGCAGACAAGCTGGCCCTAGAAAAGAAAAAGTGGGCAAAGAAAGAGAAAAGAGATGGTGGCAGCGACAGAGAAGTTGAGGTGTCCATGGGTGGGGGAGTTTGCCCCAGATTACCCAAAGGGGTGGTTCCTGCTTATGTAGAGGGGGATGATATAGACAAGTGGTTGGAGGCCTTTGAGAGGGCACTCCAAATGAGAAGGGTTAGGCCTCAATACTGGGGTTCCCTTTTGTGGGAGTTGGTCCCCAACTCAGGGAGGGATAGGCTCTGACCTCAAGGGGGGAGGAGGCAGATTCATACCCTAGTATGAAGAGGTGCTTAACCAAGAAGTTTGGTCTGACCCCAGAGCAGTATAGAATGAAGTTCAGGGACACCCAGAAGGTCAGTACCCAGTCTTGGGTTGACTTTGTAGACACCTCACTTAAGGCACTAGAGGGCTGGATTATTGGTAACAAAGTAAATA
This sequence comes from Pleurodeles waltl, assembly GCF_031143425.1. Classification (NCBI taxonomy): domain Eukaryota; kingdom Metazoa; phylum Chordata; class Amphibia; order Caudata; family Salamandridae; genus Pleurodeles; species Pleurodeles waltl. The sequence continues at coordinate 1,231,618,098 of NC_090446.1, forward strand.
CTTATGAGGGGTTATACAATCTGATCATGAGAGAGCACATCTTGACCAATTGTACCCAAGAAAGGTTACGCCAGCATCTAGTGGACTCTAAGCAGACCAACCCTAGAGAGCTAGGGGAGGCAGCTGATGAGTGGTTGAGAACCAGGGTGGTTGTCAAGTCCCAGGGGGGAGACTCCAAGAAGGAGGGGGCAGGTCCCCAAAAACCTAAGGAGGGAGGTGGTAAGCCCACCACAGAGACTCCCTCTGTACCCCAGAACACTAAGAAGGAGGAGAGTAAATCCCACTCCCACTCTGACAAGCAGAGACAGGGAGACCCAGGGTTAAAAAAGCTCTTGGACAGTAGGGCTTGCTTTGACTGTCAGCAGACAGGTCACTTCAGAGGAGATGCAGCCTGTCCAAAGAAGGTGGTTAGCACTGGGCTGTCCAGTGTAGCCATGGAGGAGGACTCCTCAGATGATGAAGTCCTCCTAGCATTGAGCTGGGAGACAGGACCAGATGGTAATCTGGTGATCCCTGAGGGTGTAAGTAGGCACTTCCACCCCATTCAGGTGAATGGGATCCCTACCACTGGCCTGAGAGACACCTGTGCCAGTCACACTATAGTGAGTGACCGGTTAGTGACCCCAGACATGTATGTCCCAGGAGAGACAAGGAAAGTCAGGATAGCCACAGGGGAGGTCACCTACAAACCTGTAGCCATAGTGCCCCTAGAGAGGGAGGGTATCCTTGACCGGTTTAGGGTGGTAGTCAGTGCTGACCTCCCCCTAGATTGTATCCTGGGCAATGACCTCCCAGAGGTGGGTCTGGTCCCAGATGGGGCGGTCGCCCAGGGCGCCCCCCCAAACCAAAGTCCTGGGGAGTCAGTCCCTACAGTTAGGAGACAGGGGTCCCCAAGAAAAGGAAAGAAGAAAAGGAAGGGTAGGCCACTCTTAAAGAGAGTTCCAGGGAGCCAAAGGCCTTCTGCCCCAGTAGGGGGGGAGCCCAGAGTTGGCACTGGTGAGGCCTCCCCTGGCCCCAAGGAAGTCCTGAGTAGTCAGGCAGCTGTCCAGATGCAGGGTGTTGCCCCTGCACTGACAGAAGGGAGAGTGGAAGGAGGGTGTCTGCCACAGGAGGTGGTAGCCCCCCACTCTAGACAGCAAGAGGGGTGCCAGGACCCCAAAGTTGCCCCTAAAGCAGCTCAGCCACCTGTCAGTGGAGAGCTTAGGGTGTGGTTCTGGGTACTGACAGCTGTCAGTAGCCTCTGCTGGGTGCTAGCCTTCCTGGCAGCACTGTACTTGGCCTGGGAGGCAGACCCCAGGGCCAATAGCAAAGTAGGCCCCCTAACCCTGTTGGTGATGGTGGGGTTGCTCAAGTGTTGGGTGACCTCTTTGGGTAAGCTAGGTGTTGCCCTAGCAAAGTTAGGAGTAGGGTAGGTGGGCACCTCACTACCCAAGTTGGCAGAGAGAGAGGAGGAAGACCCCCTAGAGGGAAGTTTCAGTTTGAGATGGGTCCTTTCACTGTTGGGATGGCTTCACTACCCAGAGGGAGTGACCATGATAGGAGGATGTAAGGCAGAGTAGGCCCTGCAAAGGGACAGCCAGTTTTCTTCACTGTCTTCCTCGCCTAACAAGCCAGGAAGACTCTCCCAGGGTGGGCTGAGTCTCCTGGGCGTGTGGGCTGGGGGGGGCTTGTGTGAGAAAACAGGGCTGATTGCAGAGGCCCCCTAACTTTTTGCCCCCATTTTCCACTTTTTGCTGGTGTTTTCCTGACTCTGATGGTGCCCTGGGTACTGCTAACCAGTCCCAGGGCCTGTGCTCTGTGTAAAATCAATATGCAAATTAGGCTAATTATAATTGGCTAAGTTAACCTACCTATAAGTCCCTAGTATATGGTAGGGCATGTAGGTTTAGGGACCATAGCATAGGTGGTGCACACATAGGTGCACTGCTGAGGTGCCCAGTGTCATTTTAAAGGCAGGCCTGCCTTGCTGGCTGCTTTTAAATTAAAGTTATATGCAAATTCGACTTTGGAATTAACAGTAGTTCCAAAGTCTTAAACTTCCTTATTTTTACATATAAGACACCCCTAAGGTGTGCCCTATGTGCCCCTAGGGCTGGGTGCCATGTAACTATAAGCAGGGACTTTATAAAAATAGTTTTATAAGCCCTGGTGAGGTAAAAACAGCCAAATTCGTTTTTCCCTCATTGTAGTAAATGGCCTTCATAGGCTAGAATGGGGAGACTTTATTTTAAATGTTAAAGTCTCCTTAAATGTTGCATACCAAGAATTTGGTATCAAATTAATTGTTGTAATAAATCCCACAACTTCCAGTTGTGGGATTTAATATAACTTGTTCAGGTAAAAAGTTTTAGACTTTACCTAAAAAGTTGCCAATTTCAGCCCTGCATTGTTTTTGCTGCTGTGCTCTGATTGGCCAGCCTGCAGCAGCTTAGCCAAGCTGCCTTGATGAGGTGTGAAGTGGCCTGGCTTCACACAAAGGAATGTGCCTGTGGGAGAGAATCTCCCCTCAGCAGATGGTGAGGCAGGAAGGGGGAGGGCTGCCAAACTGGTCTTCAAAGGCAGAGAAGGACATTTGGAGCACCCAGCAACACCCCCACATCCTGCAACCCCAGACAACTAGGTGCCCCCTTGATTAGATTAGGAGAGGGCAGGAGAGGGGTGTGTTTATGATTTTTAGCCACACCAGTGGGTGGGCTCAGCCAGATGTAACCTCCAAAAATCAGATTCAGCCATGATGGATTTTTAGAGAATGTTGCCTTCTGGGATGGATTTTTGCTCACCCAGGAGCAAGGATAAAACTGGCAGACCTGCACCCACACCTTAGATCCCCACCAGATTTCAACAAGAAAAGAACTAAAGGAGAAGAAGGACTGCCCTGCTGGACCCCTGGCCTGCACCTGGAACCTGCACTCAGAAGGACTGCACCTGCTGCACACTTGGGCTTCACCACAAGAAGGACTTTGCCTGGCTTCAACTGGTTCAAGGAGGGACTCCCTGTTTGCTACAGGTGAAAAATTGCTAACCAGAGTCCCCTGCAGCAACTCCTGAAGAAAGCGACCAGCTGACCACTGCCCAGTGGCCAAAAAGGAGTTTGCGCCAGGTGCATTCTGGGAGTTGTAGTCCGCACCCCCCAAGGACCATCTCAGAACTTCTGGACCCTTGGGGTGAGCTGTGGACCCCAAAAAAACCTTAAAAGGACATCTGGGTGAAGCCCCAGAAGTTTGGAGAAGATTTGAGAATTTTTGTAAAAAAGCTCCATAGAGGGACCGACCCGCCGCAGCAATTCTAGCCGGCTTGCCTCAACCGCGACCCGGCCTGATTTGGTGGTTCGTCCCGGTAAAGAAAAATCTCCAAAAAAGAGACTAAGTCCGAAGGTAAAAAGTTGACCGGGACCTCCCAGCCATCGTATCCGAGAAGGGCTCCATGGACGTCGGATCAAGATCCAGGTTGACCCCGGTCGAAGGATTTTCACCTCGAAAAAACGACTAAGTCCGAAGGTAAAAATCTCCACCGAGGAATCCAGCATCGCGTATCCGGAGAAGGGCTCCAGGAGGTCGGATTGGACTGGCAGGTTCGTCCCGTGAAGAAAATCTTCAAAATAAAGACTAAGTCAGAAGGTAACTTTTTAACCGAGGCCTCCCGCGACCTGTAGCCGAGCAGGGCTCCATCGCGGTCGGCCTGAAACTTTGACTTTGCCCCGGTCGAAGTGCAACCAGATGACCCGATTGGCGCTTTTTGTTTCTAAGTGCTAGAAAAATAATAATTCTTTAAAAATTCATATCTCCGGTTCCCTTTATCCGATTTTATTCGTTTTTGTGTCATTTTAAAGATAAAAATATAAACTACTTTTATAAATTGGTTTTGGATTTTTAAACTGTTTCCTGTGTTTTATTTAATTGTTTATTTTATTTGTTTTGTGATATTTGAATGCTTTACACACTGTCTCCTAAGTTAAGCCTTGACGCTCGTTGCCAAGCTACCAAGGGTTGAGCTGGGGTTAATTTACTGAGACCTAACTGGACCTAAGTGGAGGTTAGTGGCTTGTTGCTAGGTGTAGGTATCTACCTGCCCTTACCAATAACCCATTTTCCAACAATAATGAAAGTAAGATTTTTTATTGAGAATGTACAATGACAGAATTTGTTTTTGTCAGTCAAACAAAAAGAATGAGACACTTATGGTGTTCTCAGTTGATGTGACTCCTAAAGTTTTTGCTTGCAAAATATGTCACAGGATGCAGTAATATCAGCATGAACCACTCAAAAAAAAGTCCTGAAAGATTTCGATTTTGGACGAAGTGGCACATTTTGTGATGCCCCAGAGCTCTTCAATCATGAGAGTCAACAAGAATGCCTGATGTTGTCTTAACTTTTTTTTACATCATTGTTTAATATCAGCAAAGCAACACTGTTACAAACTAAACTGCTTGATTTCAGAATAGAAGCTGACAACATTGATAATGGCTTTGAAGCGATAGGTGACAAAGTGAAAGACAATCCCATGAACCGACAGGTATATGCTGTACAAATGCACTGTCTTTTACAAATCATGTTTTATTAATTAAATCACTGTGAAAAGAAAACTCAGCTACAGATGATGACTGTCTGCACAATCTATGAAACGTGCAAAAGTAGGGAGCCAATTACTTCAATTCATAGGATTGGTCTATCAACAAGTTATAATGAAATAGTGTGGAGCAGGAACTTGTTAGCAGTTCATGCTGTAAAATCTTGTGACTCCTACAGCACACCACCTCCAAGTCCCTTTACCAGGAAAGGATTTAAAATTGCCGCTGTTCATAATTTTGATTTTGAAGAAAGTTCTTCCTTGTCTGGACCATCCAGCACACAGGATACTGCCATGGTGCTTTTTCAAGGCTGTACCAATGAAGAAGCTGCTAGAAAACAAGCTGTGTGAACTATAAGCTTAAACAAATAAAACTGAAAATGTAGAACACAACTGTCTTGCCAATGTGTGCAAAAATCACTACAAGCCATCAACACGTTCCAGTCTACCAGAAAATTTAAAAGTGCCTGCGAACATGGATCTTCTTCTACCTGATGCTGTGGTACGCAAAGCTGATTTAACTGATTTTATCATATTGCTTATTCTTTATGGACTGAAGGATAAAGAAAAAACAGTTCTTCTGTGGGCTGAAATTCATGATCTGGTCTCCCTGAAATTCATGATCTGGTCTCCCAGAATTCCATCCCACTGAAGAAGGTTGGATTTTTACCAATAATACCATCTCCAGTGACACACTGCGCAACAGTATACACAGCTCTAAAAAAGTTCCAAACGGTGCATGGTCAGTTTGAAGACACGCCGATCCTGCCAATTTTCAGCGATGAAGGTTTTTTCCATATTGTAGGTGATCTTTTTTATGAGCAATCCAGTAGAATAGGTGTTTTCCACAAAACAGAAGTTGTGTTACGGTGTGCAGAATGTTATCTCAGTGGATGTGGCATAGATAATGTACTCATTGAGTCTGAAATCATTGAGGCAAAACTCTTCAGTCTTAATTGAGAGAAACTCATTATGTTCATTCTCATTATGTTCATTCTTTACAAGGTATGCTGATCACACTTGAGGCAATTGACACATTGCGTTAGAATTCTTTCTGGAACAAAAATGATAAATTAGGCTTTGCATTTCTTATCTCAGAAGTGAACAAGGCACAGTGTGCACTTAATTCAAAAGACATAATGCAGTGCCAGGCAATATTCAATACCCTCAGTTCAAAATCAGAAAACCTGAAAAACAAGTTTGTAGAGTTTGTCAAAAAATTTAAAGAAAAATCAGAGATGTGCAAGTACTGGGGACATGTTTTACAAATGATGACTCTAGTGAAAACTGGGTACATGCTGATTGGGAAGGTGATTGGGAGCTGCATGTGAAGACTGTGTAGTAACTAATTATTGTGTTTCACTAATTCAATTACAAAAACTTCCTGAGATATGGGTCCTGGTATTTGGAAAGAGTGAAGAAGCTAGAGGTAGAAAAAACATATCTCTACAGAAAATTCACCCAAAGACATTTTGTGATGAAAAACAGAGAGGGAAGGTTTGATGCTGTGGCTCCATATATGAAACTGGAACAGATAATCCAAAGAAAAGCTCCAACGGAATTGTTGGTCAGACATGTAAAAGTGAATATGTTGCTCAATGACAGCTAGTTTAATATGAAGTCTTTCTATTTGCAATGTTTTCAGAGAGATGACAAATTCAAAATTAATGGACCATCGTGAAACTTCCTCACCATTAACTTGCGGGAAAGAGAGTGGGACATTTTAATAAACAAGTTGACAGCCTTCTGCATTTCACGCAGCAGTAAGGAAACCCCTTTGAAATGACTGAGCTTGTGAGACTACACAACTTCTTGACAAAAGAATATGTGGCTAATGAGATAAAGACACGTATACAAGATGTCCTGGAACATGGATCGAAGCTATATGCAGAACTGAAGCAGTAGGGATTTGTATTGAAAGAGAAAAAGTTGTTTGACATAATCACTAAAGCTGAACTTTCATGCTTTAATGACCATAGTAAGAGTTTCGTCCAACCAGCCACTACAAAACATGTTATAAAAAAACATCTTTTGTAAGCACATAGAGAGATGGATGTAGCAAAAGAAAGGGGTGAATTTATCAAGGACATTCTGCTGCAAGATCTTCTTCAAGCAAACACATTATTTGATGGAGATGCTGTAGCCAAACCAGTGAAGCACAAACTTGTTCAAGAGCTCGAAAAAAAACCTTTCACCTGAAGAATTTAAATTCAAAAAGATGTCCTAACTATAAGTCAGTTTTGTGAAAGGTCAAAGTTCCATCCGTGCAAAACTTCGGCAAGGTCATTCAGACTGTTCTTCAGATATTAAAGTAAGTGTGCCCCTTGCATTAACTGCACGTTGTCTTTGACAGTTATCTTGAACTATCTGTCAAAGAATGTGAGAGAATCCAGATGAATGTCTACAAGTGGAAAATTGACCTTGCCTGTATCACAAATTCAACACCTATACCTGTGCAACTTGATAAATTCTGGTCATCAACATCGAAAATGATGACCTTGGAGATGTTAACTTGCCAAAACTTTGCTGATGCTTCAGTGGACATTGACTTTCTAAATATTGCAAGTGGAATGATTGTCAATGAGGAGTTGATGCCTACAGAGATATATTTAAAAGGTACTGGCCATATTGTTAAAGAACTTAACAGCAAATTAGAGGAAGGTGGCCTTTGTGTTGTGCCACATGTTGAGTGGGCTGTTCAAAATGGTACTTGTACTATCAAATGACACAGATGTTACTATTGTGCTACTTAGGTTTGTTGCAACGTTCATAAGTCAAGGATTGTCAGAGTTATGGAAACTTTATCGAACAGGTGAGAAAAGACAATTAATCCTACTTCATGTTCTGTACAATAATCTTGACCCAGACATGCCCAGTGTTCCTATCAAGCTACATATTCTTACTGGTGATAATATTATGAGCAAAATTGGAACAGAGCTTGTAGCTTTAACTGCTGAACCTGTGAAGTTTCTAAAAGTATTTCCTGAGACAGAAGAAGAATGTGACTTTAAAGACATAGAAAAATACCTTGTGCATGTGTGTAAAACTAGTTCTGACTTTCACACATTTGCCGATCTTCGGTACAGTGAGTTCAAGAGATCAAGGGCCAGATGTATCATACAACCGATTTGCAATTCTCAAATAGCGATTTTTAAGAAATCGCTATTTCAGAAATGCAAAAAGGTATGTATGATTTTTGTGATTCGGTAATATCGATTTCTTAAAAATCGCAAATGCTATTACCGAATCGCAAATAGAGAATCTGTCTCCATTCGCACCTATGGGCCTGTTAACCCATATCTGCAAATTTTTTGCATTTCCAAAATTGCGATTTCTTAACCAGAAATAGCAATTTTAGAAATGCAAAACCTCTGGGTGCTGGGGGCCTAAGGCCCCCTCTGCTGCACCCCCAAATTTTTTGGGGGGACATGTATGGTGCACACATGCCAAAAGGGCATGTGTGCTTTACATGTACATTTTAAAAATGCATTTTAAGTGCATTTTAAAATTTTGCACATGGTTACCACCAGGTTCAACCTGGTGGTAAATAGCGATTCCTAAATGCCTAAATCGCATTTAGGAATGGCTTCATACATGTGCTAAGAAATCGCAACTAAGGAATCCTTATTTGCGATTTCTTAATTAGAGAGTCACAATTTGCGTCTCTCTAAACAGGGTCGCAATTTTAAGGAATCGCTATTTTTGAGATTCCTTAAAATTGCATTCAGAATGTCTTTCATACATTCTGAACTGGCTTTTTGCATTCGCAAATGGGCATTCGCACCGTTTGCGAATGCAAAAAACCTTGATACATCTGGCCCCAAGTCTTGCTAAGTGACCTTCCACTGATGTCATATTCTGTGCATGGACACATTAAAGTAGTGTTTTACTTGATCACAAGATGTGTGAATGTTTTAGATCATATATGATATATAGAGAGAGATCTGTGTGAATTTGGTTGAGAAGATGTTGAAGGGGTGCTAAAACCTACAAAATTTCTAAAGCCTCTACCTACAGAACATACACGTGCATGTACTTGCAAAACCTGTGCTACAAAAAGATGTCCCTGTTGATATGCTCGTCTCGACTTTTCAACATTGTGAATGTACCATGAGCAATTCCCGAAACAAATAAATAAAGTGAACTATGAAAATGTGTCTAAAACAGAAGTGATAAAAAATATTTTGTTTTCATATTCAGATCATAAACATTATTGGTGAAAACTTAAAATGATTAAAAAACATATTATTTGTTTCATTTCTATATATGTCGCTTCTTCCTCTATTATAGCCGCCATTTTGGAAAAAGGTGAAAGGGTTGCTCTGAATAGTTATTTTCTGTATCTGGAAAACTACTTGACACCCAAAATCTATGTTTTGACACCAACATGAAATATAAAGGTCTCATGGTTCCTGAAATATTACATCACCACTGTAACACTTCTGCCTTTTTCTAAAAAACAATTGCTCAGCAATGTCTACCCAAGCTAAATTACTTCTCAAATGATCCAAAAATGCAAATCAAACATGAAAATATCTGGTCAACATTTTTTTCACGAAGGTATGTCAGGGGGCCAGTATTTGTAGGCAGGACATTGCTCTCGCAAAGAAATACTGAGCTCTGTTATGATTTAGGCGGTCATTCTGACCCTGGCGGTCAAAGACCGCCAGGGCGGAGGACCGCGGGAGCACCGCCGACAGGCTGGCGGTGCTCCAATGGGGATTCCGACCGCGGCGGTAAAGCCGCGGTCGGACCGGCACCACTGGCGGGCTCCCGCCAGTGTACCGCCGCCCCATTGAATCCTCCAAGGCGGCGCAGCTTGCTGCGCCGCCGAGGGGATTCCGACCCCCCCTACCGCCATCCAGATCCCGGCGGTCCGACCGCCGGGATCCGGATGGCGGTAGGGGGGGTCGCGGGGCCCCTGGGGGCCCCTGCAGTGCCCATGCCACTGGCATGGGCATTGCAGGGGCCCCCGTAAGAGGGCCCCTACATGTATTTCACTGTCTGCTGTGCAGACAGTGAAATACGCGACGGGTGCAACTGCACCCGTCGCACAGCTTCCACTCCGCCGGCTCGATACCGAGCCGGCTTCATCGTGGAAGCCTCTTTCCCACTGGGCTGGCGGGCGGTCTGAAGGCGACCGCCCGCCAGCCCAGCGGGAAAGTCAGAATTACCGCCGCGGTCTTTCGACCGCGGAACGGTAACCTGACGGCGGGACTTTGGCGGGCGGCCTCCGCCGCCCGCCAAGGTCAGAATGAGGGCCTTAGTGTGAATCCTAAGGCAAGTCCACATGTGATTCTTAATTGAGTTTCCCTAAAAAACAGTGTTTTTGAAAAAAAGTGTGGGCCTGACTCTAAATTGGATGTGCTGTCTGATGCAACTTGACATGTTATTGAAGAATGTTTGTGCCAATCATGTGAGAAAGACTGTAGTTTTGCTGAGGAACAGAGAAGGCATGAGCGTTAGGCCTGTCAGGCTTACGGTGGTCTTCCCTCAAACCTTTTGCCTTCCCCCTCCAGTTTACTGTTCAAAATTTTGGCCTCGGGACCCTGGGCACATTACCACTACTAACCAGTGCTAAAGTGTGTGTGCTCACTTCCAGAAACATGGTAATAATGGCTTATATCCAACTGGCACTTTTAATTTTCTTGTAAGTCCCTAGTAAAGTGGTGCTACATGTACTGAGGGACTGCATATTAAATTATACTGGTGGACCTGCAGCACTGATTGTACCACTTACTTACATAACTCTTTTATTCTTGTCCCAGGCTTGCCATTGCACCCTGAGTGGGTAGTTTTAAAATGCCATTTAGACCTGGCAAAATAAGTCTTTCACCAGGCCTAATCCTACCTTTTTAGTACATTTAGGTCACCCCTACAGTAGCCCCCGTATAGCTCATAGGGCAGGGTGTACTGTATTTAAAAAGTTGCATATGCACTTTTAAGTTTTACATGTCCTGTTAGTGTAAAACTCTCATATTCATGTTTCACTACTACAAAGCGTACCTTTTCCATGTGATTTTTTTCCAACCATCTTTATTATTTTTTTGCATCATTTACAACAATACTATACATCTATCACATCTGACTTGAAGATGTGGTAATAATGTACAGATGCATAACCATAAAAACAAAAAACAGAAGTGAGAGCCTTGTCCCATATAATACTGCTGGTGTAGGTGGTCTGGATCTGCCATCCCCATGAGTGGTGCCTCACATTTATATCTCAGGAGTTTGTAGAGCACTGGCGTGTGTTGGCAGGATCTGATTCTGACTGCTTACAGTGTCACTGCTCCACTCAATCCTCGGCATCGGCTCCGTGAATAAGTAGGTCTTTTGGTTTACAATGACTTTAAGTTTTGCCTGGATCAATAGAAAGTATATGAAACTGGCCTCCCATAGCTTGCTTTTCGCCGCCATGAAGGAAGGTCACTTGCGGTGGACTGCTAGTGTATAACCCGGGAAAAGAGATATCTGTGCATTTTCACAGGCCATGTAGCCCAGACACCTAGCACCTGGAAGAATCACATCTTTATCTCTGAAGTTGAACAATTTAGCTACCACTGGAAATGAGGGGTACAGAGAGGGGGATAACGAGAGGGCACCTGGTGGACCTGTTCCACTGTGAACGGGGATAGATTTGTGGGTGCTACATAAATGGATAGCCAGTTCTCAAAGAAGATGGAGGGGGTCTGCACACTCTACACCCTTTAGGAAGCAAATTATGCATAGGTGGCATGATCTATCTTCAGCATCTTCAAGTCCGCTTTCCAGAAAGCAAAGTTTATTAGAAAGATCCATGACCTGGCTGGTAAGGTCTAGAGTTTGAGGTTGAAGGGCTTGTATGGCTATTTCAGTGTCCATAACTGTCTAAGAATTTGCAATGGTCTTCAAGTAGCAGACCCAGCTCCACTGCGTCTATGTCCACCCTGTCCTGTCTGATGTCTACAATAGCCTCAGATTTACTGCTGTAGAGTCCGGAATGACCCAATATATTTCCGTAGGTGTCATGAGAGTGAAGAGGCACCTCAAGGCCAATGGCAAGAGGCTCAGTGGGTGATGCCACTGAGGTGGGAGCCATGCTAGTCCCACTGTGTTTCTTTCATGAGGTGTGCTGAAGCATGCTGATACTATCTTCTGTGATACTCCGGGGAGGGGGATGGTGAGGTTAACGGTATTACTGAGTGGGACAGCAATTCACTGAAGCTAGTAGGTGCTACTGCCTGGTCTGGGGAGGAATGTGCAGACCCTCAAGGTGTAGGGGTCCGCCATGTGGAAGATGCAGACCAACAGTCAGTTCCCCAAGGTGGACTGTGATGGGTGTTGGCAGTGCAACACTCCCCTTGAGGACACCTTTCCTACCACCAGTTTAATACATTGAAGCAAGTCTGACCTGGGGAGACCGTCTCAACTTATGGTATTCAGACCCCAAGGGGTAGGGGCTTTCTCCATGGCTGAGAAGGGGCATCCACTTTGTTGCATGAAGTGCCACTATATATCCTGGGAGGGGGACCATTTCACGCCTAGGCTAATGGTGCTCTCCACTGCTAACAGAATAAGTACCTGACTATGCATGTACCCCCAGGGCTCGTAGTGGATGTGCATATAATGGGAGGGGGATCTTTATTCACTTGGGGTCAAACCTTCGCACTTGTGGAAAGAAAAGAGACAATTTATGCCACCTGCACAATGACCTTCTAACCACATAAAAGCAGCACACATCCTAGGCTCTGTTTTTCCAAAGACATTTTTCACCTGGCTCCTCAATGCTTTGACTGATCTTGCCCATCTGCCAATTGTCAGCATGTTAAATGTCAGGAGGCAGAAATCATCACACAGGAGAATCAAATGATAGTAAAATTGGTAGTGGGCAGCTACAAAACGCTCTATGGTCTACCTCCAAACCTCACCAGTGCAACACAGAATGCAGTCCTATGGTAGCAATTGGTTAATTCAGTCAATTTACTGGGGAAGAATGTCTGGACCATCACTGACATCAACAATAAGTGGCAGGATGAGAGGAGACAGGTGAAGGAGATGTTCACCAAGGTAGACTTCTGTCTGACAGCTTGAGAAGGACATCCTCTCCACCATGCACACCCAATTGCTGCATAGACTGCCTGTGACAGATGACCTTATTGCAGTGTCAAGTAAAATGTAATGGTTAAACAATTGGCTTGATTCACAAAGCACCTTCACAATCGATGTGGAATCTAGGCAGTAAGAAACCATAGTGTAAAGATTCCACCATGAATGTGGAGGCTCTTTGTTGTCACTCACTCACTTGGGTACGATTAGGAGCCACAACCTTAACATCACACACTGGCCTGAGGGGAAGAGGGTCGGGATAAAACAAGAAAAGATAGACTTGTGCCACCAGGTCTGCTCTGCTGTCTTGTGACACTGCATAGGAGGGTCTGCACTCCCAGAATCTTTTGGTGTTGGTGTGAATGCATGTACTGAAAACAACAACGAGAATAGTTTATCAGCATTTCTCAGCCTATAGTGACTAAGGTCCTCATTAAAAAATTTGGCGGTCTTTTTTAAAAAACGCTGAAGCCGCTTGAGCCAGCATACCTCAAGTGCTGGTGGTATGCTGACTGCCATATTTGGAGTTGTATGTGGACGGAAGTGTGACTCCGTGGGCCTGGCTGATGGAGTTGAAGTTGTGGTTTCATCACCAGCACTGCCATGCCAGCAAGACTCGGCCTGCCGTATTATGAGCCATGATATGGCTTGGCAGAGTCGTGCTGGCGTGGTGGTGATGGTGGTGCAAAACTGCCAGGACCCATCCTCTCCTGGACAACCTCCTCGATGGAGAAGGTAAGTGATTGTCCGACAGGGGGGTGTCTGTGTGTGCGTGTCTGAGTGTGTGTGCATGGTAGTTTGAATGTGGGAGGGTGAGTGGGGGTATCTGAGCACATGAGTGTAAATATGCACAGGGGGTGTAGTATGAGTGCGAGTATGGGGAGGAGGCATAGTATGAGTGTGCGTATGTGGAGGGGATGGGGGCTGTGAATGCTTGTGTGTATGCAATTGAATGTGAATGTTTGTGTGCGTGTGGGTGCATGAATGGGGATGTGCATGTGTGCGTTTGCATGGGTGTGCCTGAGTGTGTGTAGGTGCGTGAATGTGTGTTTCAGTGTGCATGTTTGAGTGTGTGTCTCTGAGTGAATGGGGGTGTATGTAGTGAGTGCGTGGGTGAGTGGGGTGCATGTTTGTAAGAGTGTGGACGTGTCGGTTCATGTATGCATGTGTGCTGATGTGTGGGGGTGGTTGTGCCAGTGACAGGAATGTGGATTGCTGTCACCGGGTGGTTACCGCCAGCATTTTCGTGGTGGGGTGACTGCCATGGAAAGCCTGGCGGTGTTGAGCCTTGTAATCTGGCCGGCAGGCGGAGGCCTGTCACCAGGCTGGAAGAGCTCACCACTGGCTGCGTCGGTGTGACCGCACTGGCAGGTCAGGCGGCGCTGTGGCGGTTTGGCTTCTACCAAACCCCACAACTTGTAACGCTGCGGTCTTTACCTCCAGGTCTGCAGCATTAAGACTGCCGCAGCGAGGCTGCGGTCTGATGGCCACCAGCCTCGGAATGAGGGCCTAAGTGTTATTTTACAAAAGTATACCCTTACGGGCTTCATCACAAACACTGCATGGGAGCAGGTGCAATTCATAGATAAAGCTGAGAATTCTGGCAATCCCAAGAATTGATTAAAACACAGTTTTCAGTTCAAGCTCAAATATATATATTGTGCACTCTAAAGGCTTCTCTTGTTACAACAACTTGTAAAGAAATACTGGCGTGAGGGTTTTCAGTTCTGATGCAGTTTAATTTTGGAGCATCCACTTTGTAAATATGTCCAGATTACTAAGACTATAGAAACATTGAGAACAAAGATAATGTCCAATTTCAAAAACGAAGAGCGTTCTTTTTAAAGAAACTCAGTTTTGTCTTTAGTCATATTCTTAATCCTAATCTATAGATCAGTGCGCACTAACTTGTGATCAAGTACTTAGCCTTGTCTTCATTCCTTCAACTGTAATCTGGAGGAAGACTTATGGCTGTTGCACATGGAGACAGAGAGCAAGAGGAATTGTCGCACTGAACATGAAGATAAGGAAACGTCAATGGTGTTGGGTTCACAGGAGCAACAAGGAGGCTTGGACTGAGGCAGACTAGAGCGATGGAGGATTCTGGCCAACTCTTAAGGTGAGTGCAGGGATGATGCTTTCTGAGGACAGGAACGAGGCTAAGCACTGAGGCAGATTTATTAAAGGCACATGCGTCACATGTGAGGCATGAAAGTTCCAATTGAACCATGGGATTAAACACATGTTAACAAGACGATTTTGACCTTTACTGGAGGCAGGTGCAAATGATGGGTGGAACAAATCAGCACTAACATTTGAAATCAATTAACATTAGCAGGGGGAGTCAATAGGTCATGACAGTTGGAGCCAATTAACCATGGCAGCTGGAACCAATAAACGAGGAAATATGTGACTCTTCTTCACAAGCTGAACAAACTACATGATCAACGGTACATGAGGTTCAGTGAGTTTACTGAGTTCATATGTTCTGGGAGGATGTCTACAAAAGGGTGAGTCCATGAAGTGCCACTGGGAAATACAACATGGGTCCTGTGCACCAAACTCACAGTATAGAGGGCAAAAGAGGGGATTGTGACATTTGTGAATCAGGTCCAATGATTTGATTAGAAAAAATGTCCAATAAGAAGAGCAGTTGTAACTATAGCAGGCACTATGAGTTTGTGCAGATATTCATGATGCATTCTAGTCTCATATATTTAATTTTGGTCATCACACTACATGTCACAGAATCCTAAGAACTGCACATTTTAACTTCCAATTTTTTCTTCAGAAACAGTTGATCTCTGCTGATAATTTCAATTAGGTTTTGTTGCTGGCACGTGAAATTGTGCATGAATTGGTAAACATCACATTTGCATTGTAAATGTTATTAAGTTGCTATTTTAAAAGTTGTACACAATCACCATTTGTTGTATTTGTCTGTTGACTTCTCATTTAATTTCCACATACAGCCAGAGAAATTCCACCCACTGGAGCAGAGGTTCTTGCACTTCTAAGAAGTCAACATCATGGGAAAGATCAACCACTACTACCTGTACAAACTGTTACACAAATTTGCACTACAATATAATTATACAACCCATGGATGTTTTTCCTAACCCCTAATATTTGTTTCACACATGTAATTTTAACTAGTATATGTTGGGTTTAACATGTGTTAAATAGAATGATAATAAAATAATGTTCATATCATTTTAGGCCTAGTGATGTTGTTAAGGAAAACACATGCTAAAGTGACCTCTGCTCCATGTACGGGTGTGACAAATGGTTACCCACCACAGACTGGGGCATAGAC
Organism: Pleurodeles waltl; assembly: GCF_031143425.1. Taxonomy (NCBI): domain Eukaryota; kingdom Metazoa; phylum Chordata; class Amphibia; order Caudata; family Salamandridae; genus Pleurodeles; species Pleurodeles waltl. The sequence goes on from NC_090446.1 coordinate 1,231,634,068, forward strand.
TTTAATTTCAAATTTTATAGTGGTGGGTGGCCTGGATTTTTTAATTATGGGCCTAGTTACTATTTATTTAGCATTTCCTTGAGTTTAATTGTTGCACAGCCCAGGACTGTTTCTACGTGGTTGTAAGAGTTGCAATATTATTTACATATTACTTTAAATAACACTCATAGTCTAATATATTGGAGGACATGTTAGCAGTATGTGGTTTGTGTTTATATCACTGTTGTCACAGATCTCCATATGCTCAGGTATGGTTATAGAGCATTGCATACTACTTCTTAACATGTTAGCTAATGAGAGTATAACATAATTTAAATTGAAATAATGAAGTACTTACCCAGTCGCTTGTATTGTCTTGTCTAAAGAAGAGTAGCACTAACTGTTTTGAAAGTATATTTTAATTACACATGCTTAAAGAATAATACACATCATCTTTTGTATTGTACTATGCATATGTTTTCTTCATTACAGTTTCTGTCAGCAGTACCTCAGTCATCCAATGTACATCATCCAGGGAATCAGAAGATATGGCTGCAGGAATCAGAAGACATGGCTGCAGTAGTCAGACCCATTACCATCCGTCAGTCAGGTAAGTGTGCCATACAGTGTTGTAAACTATTATTATGTAAAGTGGTCACAATTATCAATTCATTGTGAAAGTAATTTTGCAGGTACAGCCACTTTTTCTAAGCATATAATGTTGGTGTTTATTCATTTGTTCCTAACATGATCAGTGATGTGTACGTTTATTTTGCATGTTCACTTATTATTCATGCTGAACAATAATTAAGGTGCCACTTCTTTCTAAAACTGCTGGATCGAGGATCACGTCTTCCACAATATAATAATGGAGCCAGGTTCAGCAGCTGACATAATGAGGGATATCAATACCAGACAGCTCTGTGGCTGGAGTTGGTGAGTGTGATTTTGCATTTCACATCTTCATTGAACACCTCAATGCTACAGTCCGAGCTGTTAAGTAGGTGTTTATAAACCAGAGCACATGTTGAACGTCAGACAGATGCAAAGATGAATTGTTCAAACTGTTGTAGCACATAACGTACCAGGGCAAATACTTAATATTTTGCAACCTTTGTCTTTCAGGTGATGGGGACAATAAGTTGCTTGTTTAAGCTAACCATTTATCACTAGAAGGTGATTGGCAATCCAAGGAGAGAACCCGATCCTCCTTCAAGCAGCAATATCAGCACCTAGTCCTGCTCAACAAGAGAGGGATGAGGAGAAAGAAGTTGAGCAGATGCTGGTCACAGAGAAGGACATGAATGAGGGGAAGGACATTGTTGGCCTACTGGCCAAAAGACTGAAGGATACATGAGGTCTGCACAGCATTGTACATCCCACTTCCCTTCTGAGGATTGCCCATTCTAAGCAATCAGCAAACCAACCACATAGTTCACCTCTCCCAACACAACCATCACCTCCCCACAGCCATCACCTCAGAGATTGATGTGTTGAATCTCCAACACACTCCTTCCAACGCAGTGCACCCTAGGCCTACTCTCAAGCATCTTAAAGACATAACACCCCTGGTGAGGAGCAGGTACCCTCTGGACATGAATCTCCTCCCCACAGCCTACCACATGCTACGTTTCCCCGCACTGGTGGATCTGACTATAATATCAGAAGGCATCCCATGAGGAGGAGGATGGCAGGCACTCGTGCAGGCCAATGGGAGGAAGATTTATTCCAACAACACAGTCTGATGTGAAGAAGGACATTCATGCAATAGGGTCTTCATTGTCTCACATTTCAGAATCACTTCATGAAATCCCTCAGATGTTTGACAGACGGCGCTGGGATATCATCTTCCCTATCACCTCCTGGAGTGCAGCCACAAGAGTAAACACACATGGAGGGGTTTGGGTTGCACATGAGAGTTGTGGGTGTGTGGGGCAGAGGTCTCCCTCAGCTCTTTGTGGCAGGCAATTGGAGAAGGATAAGTGGCAGGGTGTGTAGATAGAGGCCCTGATGGAATAGGGGTCTCAGGAAATAGGTAGGGGTCAGTGGGAGCTCCAGATGGTGTCGGGCATAGTCAGAGTACAACATTTCTATTTCTAGTTCTTGTGGGCCAGGGGTGACCAACATTCATCATCCCCATGGCTAGTGGTGTCCCTCCCAATGTCTTCCCCTTTGGCCTCCTAAGCTTCCACACAGCTGTTGAAGTAGATGTCAGTGTCTCTGTCTTGCTGGGAGCACCTTCCCAGCTTGTTGCTTGGCCTCCCTCCTCCTCTTCCTCTTCCTCACTGGAGGCTGCTTCATAAATTGGAAATTACATACATACCACTGTTAAGAATATGTGTATATCATCCTGCTGCTTCAACACCCTTCGCATGCTACGGAAGACTTTCAAATGGATACCTTTAGAAACAAGAAGAACAGTCACCCATGCCCTCATTAGCAACAGACTGGACTACGGCAACACCCTCTATGCAGGGACCATAGCCAAGCTTCAAAGAAAACGCCAGCGAATCCAGAACGCAGCCACACGTTTCATCCTCAACCTCCCTCACCACAAACACATATCCACCCACCTCAGATCCCTACACTGGCTGCCCATCAACAAAAGGATCATTTTCAAAGTCCTTGTCCACGCTTACAAAGCCCTCCACAATACTGGACCGGCCTACCTCAACGAACTAGTAAACTTCCACATACCAACCCGACAGCTCCGCTCTGCCAACCTCGCCCTCGCTACATTCCCCTGCATCCAATGCACCAACTCCGACAGCAGATCCTTCTCCTATCTCACCACTAAGACCTGGAACTCTCTCCCCACCAACCTACGCAAGACCCAGGACCTCCTAACCTTCAGAAAGCACCTTAAAACATGTATTTTTGAGCAGTAACCGGCACCCCTGCTCCCCAGCGCCTTGAGACCCTACTGGGTGAGTAGTGCGTTTGAGACATTATTTAATTGATTGATATTTAGTACACATTGGATATGTATGTATCATTTTCAGTGAGACAAGTGACATAATGTCAGCCTTTATTTTTTTGTGCAACAAGTATTAGTAGTTATGACAAACACAAAATGCATACATGATACAACATACCTTGTCTAATCCATTCATTTGCCATAGCATGCAACAGTTATAATGTCCTTAGTTCACTGGTCATGATTATGCAAGTATATTTTATCTTAAAAATGCAATTGTAATGGAAATATACCCATTTGTGTTCTAAAAACTACAAGTCCCCAGATATCCTTCAGAGAACATCATTCTAATAGTTCCACTGATGCACAGACCTTATACTTTTAGAAGCTATTACTCATATAAAGTGAAAGGTAATAAACAACACATGATGGCCCATCTCCCTCAAAACACACATCATTCTTCAGAACATATAATGCATTTCATTCACGTACCAGTTCTCTGCTGCTTAAAGTCCTCCAACCTAGCATGGACAGTCAGCAAAGCTGCCTTCTCAAATCTCCTGCACACTGGGTTTATAGGGGATATTGTGAATATGGCTAGGCGGACACTCCCATGATGTCTTGGGCCTGCAGGAATAGAGACATATATCCTCCCATCGCTTGCAGCACATCTTGCCCTACCTCAGGTACATACCAACTGCACTTCAGAGTGTAGCGACACAACACCAGATCTGCGTATGTGCTGTATTACTCATCTGGCTATCTGGAGCCCTATAAAGCTAAGAAAACTTATCAAATAACCCCTCTGTAATTACATTCATTTCAGACACACTGAATGGGGTGTCTTGTCATCAAGTCTCTCAGCCATGTTGGGGGCATGATAGATGTGCAGAGAATCTGAAAGACAGAGGATGTTGCTCTGAGGTGTGAATGGCACAGAATGAGCCTTCATCTTCCTGTATGTAATTTCCTGTGTGCTTTAATTGGTTTCTGGCTTGTTCACGGAGTCTCTTCCCAAAAGCTGAACCTCGGCCCTGAGTGTGGGATCTCTGCCCGGAGGGCATAATCTCTGATCCAAATGTGGGTTGGAGACTCTGCATTCAGGCCAGATACCAGCGTTCAATTACACATGAAATGACATGCAGAAAATTACATACAGGTTGTGTAGGTTCACCATTTACATCTCAAAAAGTACCAATCACTCCTTGTCAGTTATTTATCATGCTTCCTGTAGGTATCCATGGAGCAGTTACATATAATAATAGATGCACATTAGACTTCATTAGCATGTGTGATGCTTCTAGCATCACACATACAACCCCAATCAACCTTCTACTTTTTAATTAGGCACATTCAGGAGTTCTTTTCTGAGTAGAGACAATCCAGTTTATCACAGAGGTACACATGCATATGGTGTATGTACGACGGACATATAGGGGGTCATTACAACATTGGCTGTAAAAGCCGCTTACCGCCGTTCAGAAGACCGCCAACACACCGCCGCGGTGGCGGAATTCCACCACGGTCATTATGACCCACAGCTCGGAATCCGCCAAAATTTAGACACCCACACAAGTCCGCAACACCAAAGGTCAGTGATAAACTGGCGAAAACAAAACTTCCACCGTCATGCCAACAGGAATATGCCCACACTATCACGACCCACAAATCCACGCAGTGATCTTTCACCCGCGGTATTCCATTGGTGGTACACACCTCCGCGCTCAAAATACACACTCTCTTACAAAACACATCCACATTGGACAATTTGAAATACACACACCTGATACACATACACACACCACTCCCACACACCCAATACAATATAAAACACACACCCACATCACCCACAAACCCCTACTACCAAAAATTCTGAAAGAAGGCCAGAGAGAGACACCACAATCTACAAACAAGCATCCACAGGCACTCAACACCATCACCCGCATAACATCCACGCACCTCACACAACACACCACTAAATATCACCCCACACATCACAACACACACCAACCCACACATCACCCACACCACCCCATGGCACGGCAAAAACACCCCAGGTTTTCTGAGGAGGAGCTCAGGGTCATGGTGGAGGAAATGATCTGGGTAGAGCCACAGCTATTCGGAGCACAGGTGCAGCACACCTCCATAGCTAGGAAGATGGAGCTATGGTGAAGAGTAGTGGACAGGGTCAACGCAGTGGGACAGCACCCAAGAAATAGGGATGACATCAGGAAGAGGTGGAACGACCTACAGAGGAAGGTGCGTTCCATGGTCTCAAGACACCACCTTGCGGACCCCCACCTCCTCCCCCACAACTAACAACATGGGAGGAGCAAGTCTTGGCTATTCTGCATCCTGAGGGCCTCGCAGGAGTAGCTGGAGAAATGGACTCTGGTAAGTCAAATCTTTAATACTATATCCCCCACCCTACCTGCATGCCATCACATACCCCCACCCTCGCCCTCACCCCCATCACTCCAACTCCTCACAAATGTCCCAATATCACAAACCACCCATCCCAGCACCAAGCCCTGCATCCAACAACAAAGCATGGACACCCATCACCAAAACATGGCCACTGCACATACCCATGCACCCCCCTAAACCATCATCACACAAGGTCCCACACAGGAATGCAAACACTGGGGTACACGGTCACCCACCCATTGCACACCATGGCACACACAGATGCAATAATCATGCGTTTACACCCCTGCAGGACCCCTACCCAATGTCACCGCACAGGAGGGTCCAGACATGTCCACACCACCAACAGAAGAGGCCCACAGTGATGACAGCAGCTCTGTTCAACTGGATCTAGATGATCAGCCCGGTCCATCTGGGAGCTCGGGACAGTTGGTTCCCCTGACACAGTCACAGGCCACCACAGAGCTTCCCCCCCTAGAAACACCAGCACGGCACTCACTCAGCGGGCCCATACCTCTGTGCCCAGGACACGTCAATCAGCAGTGTGTCCACCACTACAGGGAACCCAGGCTAACCCACCACCCCAACAACAACAGGGACCTGGGGGCAGTGGCAGTGGGCACACGGTTCAGGGGACAGAGGCCCAGGGAAACAGGGGAACTGGGAGGGCTGCTGTGCAACAGGGGGAGGACAGGCCCAGGGAACCCACTGTCCACGAGGCCCACTCCAACATCATGGAAGCCTACCATCATTCCCAGGAGACGATGGCAACGGTACCGGCCAAGTTTCAGGAGACCCAGCGGCTGCAGGAGGAACAGTATTTGGGCTTCAGGGAGGAACTCAAATCCATCAATTCTACCCTGAGCACCATTGTAGGGGTACTGAAGGAAGTCCTCAACACCAGGAGGGGCAGAGTGGCACACCAAGGGGCCCCTGACACTAGCCTGGACGATGAAATGCCCACCACCTCCGTCCGCGCTAGTGGACAGGAGGCACTGCCACAGGACCACCACACCAGCACCCCACCCCCTGCAGATGGAGAACCACCCCGCAAATGGTCCCTGAGATCCAGGACAAAGACAAAGAACGATGCCAAGACCCCCGCCAAGAAATGAGACCACCCTGATTGTCATCCTTTTGTCCCACCTTGTCACCCTATCCATCCTCAAACTGCCCCAGCTCCACTTCCTATGCCCCTTTGGACAATGCACCTGTGAGACTAATAGCTTGGACTCTGCCATGGACATTCCTCCACCATCACCCCTCACCATTTTACAACCCCCTCCAATATTGAGCACTTAAATAAACACACTTAAAGCACAAAACAATCTTGAGTCTGTCTGTGATTTCAAATTAGTGTATTAGCAATTACGGTGACAAAATGCTCTTTCAAATGTAATGTCAACATAGCTATGTCACACAGCTCTAGTCCATGAGGAAACAAAGCAGATGTCACCCAGTGGGTCCCACATCTGTAAAATCGTAAGTGAAAGTGAAAACTAAGTGACCATACACTGGGTGAAAAGGACAGACAGTAGAGAGGTAGTAGTGTTAAAGTACATGTAGCAGGCAGGTTTGTCTTCTTACCTGTGTCTCACTGGAAGTATTGCAGGATCACCGAGTTCCTGTTGTTGATGTCCTCTTCTTCTGCTTCCTCGTCTTCACTGTCCACAGGCTCCACAGCTGCCACAACACCTCCATCTGGACCATCCTCCTGCAGAAAAGGCACCTGTCATCGCAAAGCCAAGTTGTGAAGCATACAGCAGGCCACGATGATCTGGCACACCTTCTTTGGTGAGTAGAATAGGGAACCACCTGTCATATGTAGGCACCGGAACCTGGCCTTCAGGAGGCCGAAGGTCCGCTGTATAATCCTCCTAGTTCGCCCATGGGCCTCATTGTAGCGTTCCTCTGCCCTTGTCCTGGGATTCCTCACTGGGGTCAGTAGCCATGACAGGTTGGGGTAACCAGAGTCACCTGCAAATGGCGAGGGACAACTGTTAGACACACACTAACCTGTAGGGATGTCCCCAGACAACTATTCCCACTGATTTGCTTCCAGGTGCTCACCTGATAGCCGCACATGGTGCCTCTGGAGTTGACCCATCACATAAGTGATGCTGCTATTCCTCAGGATGTAAGCGTCATGAACTGAGCCAGGGAATTTGGCATTAACATGGGAGATGTACTGGTCTGCCAAACACAACATCTGCACATTCATTGAATGGCAGCTCTTCCGGTTTCTGTACACCTGTTCACTCCTGCGGGAGGGACCAAGGCCACATGTGTCCCATCAATGGCACCTATGATGTTGGGAATATGTCCCAGGGCATAGAAGTCACCTTTCACTGTAGGCAAATCCTCCACCTGAGGGAAAACGATGTAGCTCCACATGTGTTTCAGCAGGGCAGACAACACTCTGGACAACACGTTGGAAAACATAGGCTGGGACATCCCTGATGCTATGGCCACTGTTGTTTGAAATTACCCATTTGCAAGGAAATGGAGTACTGAGAGCACCTGCACTTCAGGGGGGATTCCTGTGGGATGGCGGATAGCTGACATAAGGTCTGGCTCCAACTGGGCACACAGTTCCAGGATGGTGGCACGATCAGGCCTGTAGGTGATGATCACATGTCTTTGCTCCATTGTCGTCAGGTCCACCAGCGGTCTGTACACTGGACATCTCCTCACATGCCCCAGCAGACGGTGCCTATGGAGGAGAACAGCGAGCACAGAGTCAACCAACTCTGAGGTACGTAAACACAGCTTACTCAGAAAACGAATCATAAACTGAAATTAGCCTGTATGAGTGTTGAGCCAAGGCTTAAGTATGTGTGACGCAGATAAAAATAAAGCCATGTGGGCCCCTGAAATGGCAGCTCCCTGACCTGTAAAGTGGGACAATGGGATATGAGGTAACTGCGCTGGCATTGTACACCGTTGCGGTAGGTGGTCGAAGACCACGCTACAATTCTGCATTGGTTAACATTGGACCCAGGAGCCAATGACAATGTATGCCGGTGGTGACGGTACGCACCGCCGCAGACGTGACTGCCATTTTCTATCTGTTCAATCACTCGATACCTGATCTTCGACTGGAGAGGACCTACACTGCAAGTGCTGCTGTGACCTCGGTCTGGAAGAGACAATGGCTTGTGCGTCTAGGGAAAGGGCCCCTGCCTTCAGCACGGAGGATTGGAGAAACTCATGGATGGGGTCCTCCCCCAATACACGCTACTCTACGGTCCTCAAGACAAACAGGTAAGTACACTGGGAGCATGCTGTATGGGCAATGACTGTGTGGAGTGGTGTGGATGAAAGATGGGGGGGAAAATGAGGCGTGCATGAAACAACGGTGAGTGCATGTGCCACATGGCAAGGGTAGGGATGCGGGCCAATGACTGTGACGGTGCAGTTGGTAATAACTTCTTTTTTTCCCCTGTACAATTCCTGTAGGTTAGCGCCCACCCTAAGAAGGATATTTGGCGTGTCATCGCCAAGGACGTCCGGACCCTGGGGGTCTACCACAGACGGAGCACCCACTGCCGGAAAAGATGGGAGTACATTTGCCGCTGGAGCAAGAAGACAGCAGAGGCCCAGCTGGGGATGGCCTCCCAACGTGGGAGGGGTGCCTGTCGCACCATGACCCCCCTGATGTTCAGGATCCTGGCGGTGGCATACCTGGAGTTGGATAGGTGCTTGATGGCATCACAGCATCAACAAGGGGGTGAGTACACTCTTGTTCAGCTGATTCAGTCTACATTGTAGGTCTCTGCGTGGGGGAGGTGCGCTGTGGGTTTCCCTAGGCCAGGGCGAGTTTGCTAGTTAAGTCCCCTTTTTCAGGCAGACCCTTTGGCACCCCACCCCACCTGGGTAAAGTGCCAACTACCCCTAGTCAGGCTCCTGTTACATCCATGTATGCAGAAATCAGCCATAGCCTTGTAAGCCATGTCCCAGGGATTGAATAGTGGACCCCAAGTGCGCAGCGTAGTGCAGGGGGCTTCTGTGTCTTTCGTGTCCGTCAATGGTAGCGGTATTGCATGCACTGAACATGTCTTTCTTCTTTCTCCCCCTCTTTTTGTGGTCTCCCTGGACTTGTGTGCATTAGCATCATCAGGCAGAGGAGCAGTGGCACCTGAGCAGGAGGGAGCGGCATCCCACATGGCCCTGGAGGGCGAGACTACGGACTCCGAATTCACCAGTGCGACGGAGGGCGAGGGGAGCTCCACGGTGGGGACAGAAGCTGACACCAGCGATACTGACTCCTCCTCTGATGGGAGCTCCCTTGCGGTGGCGGGCCCATCTGTGCCCCCCGCATCTACAGGTACAGCCGCCACCCCCCCTCCCGCCCCACCCTCCCAGCAGCCCTTCAGCCTTTGCTCCGTGCCCGCTCACCCAGGAGGGTGGCCATCACCTTTGCCCCAGGCACCTCACCCCCTGCCCCTGTCACCCCTGCTGCCCTCTGTTGGGCAGTCTACCATTTTGAATGCTATCCAGGGTGTAGAGAGGCAGTTGCAACAAACCAATGCATTCCTGGAGGGTATTCATTCTGGTCAGGCAGCCCTTCTTCAAGCTTTTCAGACTCTGGCCTCAGCACTGATGGCAGCCATTGTCCCTGTCTCTAGCCTCCCCCCTCCAACTTCCTCCACCCAGACCCACACCCCTGTACCTCAGCCTATCCCAAGCACACCATCAGACCAGCATGCACACACCTCAACACACAAAGGAAGCTCAGGCAAACATAAGCAGCACACATCCCACAGGCACTCACGCAAGCATCAGACACATGCAGATATACCAACATCCACTGCCTCCACTGTGTCCCCCTCCTCCTCGTCTCCCTCATCCCTCCCTGTCTCGTCTCCACTCACACCTGCATGCGCTACATCTTCAGCCACTACGTCCATCACCAGCACAACCACCACCACATCCCGCTCACGTGTAGTCACCACCCCCACCCACATTCACACATCCCCTGTGTCCTCTCCCACTGTGTCTGTGAGGCCACCTCCCAAGGTACACAAACGCAGCCACACACCCACCCAAAAGCCATCCACCTCACACCAGCCTCCAGCCCATGCACCTTCACCCAAAGTCCCTAAATGTACACCTCCTACGACCACTACCTCTTCCTCCACTCCCAAACGCCCTCCTTCTACTCGTCCCAGTGTTCCTAAGAGGGTTTTCCTGGCCACCCGCGACCTCTTTCCCTCTCCTCCCCCACCCCGTCAGTCTCCTAGTGCCCAACTCTCCAGGTCCCAACCTAGCACCTCAGCCACAACATCGGCGGGACCAGTGGTGCCAGTAGTCACCGGATTATGGAGTGCACCAGGCAGCAGGGCAGGCGGTGTGGCAAGGAGCCACAGCACAGACAGTCCCCCACCTGTCAAGCATCAACAGTTGGCCAGTGCCCGGCGGGAGAGGTTGAAGACACCAGCCAGGGGTACAGTTGTGATTGTGGACTCAGCTGCGACACCTTCCAAGGTGGGGAAGGGGCACAAGAAAACCGGCAAGTCTGGGAAGATCAGCACGGCGGAGAAGACCGCCATCAGCCCCGCTGCCCAGGAGGTGACCGCCGGCAGCTACACTGCCCCCGACAGGACCGCCAGCAGCAGCCCCGCTGCCCAGGAGGCGACCGCCAGCAGCCACACTGCCCCAGACAGGACCACCAGCAGCAGCCCCGCTGCCCAGGTGGCGACCGCCAGCAGCCCCACTGCCCCAGAAAGGACTGCCAGCAGCAGCCCCACTGCCCCTAGCAGCCCCACTGCCCCAGACTGGACCGCCAGCAGCTGAACCGCTGCCAAGGACACCGCTGCCACAAGCACCGCTGCCAAGGAGACCGCTGCCACAAGCATTGCTGCCAAGGACACCACCGCCACAAGCACCGCCGCCAAGAGCACCGCGGCCAAAGACACCGCCGCCACAAGCACCGCTGCCAAGGACACCGCCGCCACAAGCACCGCAGGCCCAGAAGCGGCAAAAGCTCTGACGCTACTGAGGCCGCCACGAGCAGGATGAAGCACTCTGGGCACAAAGCCCCCTACAGAACCAGTGGAGATTGACATCCGCTACCTCAGTCCTTGGCAGGATGAAGCACTCAGGGCACAAAGCCCCCTCCAGAACCATTGGAGACTGTTATCCACTAACTCAGTCCTTGGCAGGATGAAGCACTCTGTGCACAAGGCCCCCTCCAGAACCAGTGGAGATTGACATCCACTTGACAGACTGTGACTTTGCACTCCCCAGATATAGCAGTGGGCAAACCACCCACTGTAGAGACTTGAGAGACTGTGGCTTTGCACTCCCCATGATATGGCAGTGGGCAAACCACCCACTGTAGAGATTTGAGAGACTGTGGCTTTGCACTCCCCAGGATTGAACAGTGGGCATGGGGCCCCCTCGTGGATTTGGCATCATGCACTCAACCGGCTGAGGTGCCCACCCTTCCCCTTCCCCCTGAGGTGCCTGTTTTATTTCTATCTGATGCCCCTGCAGTGTTCTCTCCGTCTTGTTCGGGTATCTTGTGTGGGCCTCGCCCATGCCTTTTGGGCCCAGTGATCCACGGACTATGATGGTGGACTCCCTTGGACTTGTGTTCTTGGTGTATCTAATTGTATATAGTATAAATGTATATATTTGTAAATATTTTGGATGTATGTAATAGAATATATCACAGTTTTTTTTACTCATTTCCTTTAGTCGTTGTATTCTTCCAGGGGGGGCTGGTGGGTGTAACTGTGATGTATCATGATGTATTAGCATGTGTGTTGTAGTAAGTGAGGGTGGGGGTGGGGGTATTGCGTGTGCGTGTCACTGTTTTTTCTCTCCCTTGTGTCGTAGGTGCAGTACTCACCGTGGTCTTCCCCGCTGGTGTTTGTGCTCCTGGTAGAGGAGCAGGAAGATAAAGGCTGGAAAAATCTGGAGCTCCGGTTCCATGGAATCCTGGTTCCTCGTGGGGTGTGCAGAGGTGAGGGTTTTCCTTTTGAAGTCCTGTTTCTGCCGTGTTTTTGTTTGCGGTGAATCCACCCCAGAAAAGGTGGCGGATTGGTGGGTTGTAGTTCTGTGGGCGGTAGATTGGCATCCACCTGTCTGTTGGCGGTGACCCCCACTGTGTTTGTTTGTACCGCCGTGGCGGTCGGAGTGTTAAAGTGGCTGTGTATGTTGGCGGTTTCCTCCACAGTAGTAATTAAAAATTACCGCCGGCCTGTTGGCGGTCTAAACGCCGCTTTAACACCGACTACCAGGATTGTAATGACCACCATAGTTACATCACCACATGAGTAGTAACACACACAGATACAATATATATTTCCCTACCTGTACATACATTTTTATTGTTTCAATTCCACACAGCTACTTACCATTATGCATTTAGTTCTGTCTGAGTGCATCACATATGCAACATGGAGATTTAATGAGTGTGTGGTATGTTACTATTGCATCATGATACCCATCAAGGTACAATGTTGGTAAACACTAGATCGTGACCACTAAAATCTTAAACATTGCAAGCGCACTTAGGGCCTCATTTAGATTTCAGCAGACTGGTTACTCCGTCACAACGGTGACAGATATCTTGTCCACCAAAATATAAATCCCATTATTTTCTATGGAAATTATATTTCTGTGAACAGGATATCTGGCACTGTTTTAATGAAGTGATCCATCTGCCCAAATCTAAATCTGGTCCTAAGTCTGCACCACGGGCTATTCTGTTTCCAGCGCTGACATTAACTTCCATATGTAGCTAACAGTATGTAGTTTGTTACATTTTGAATATTAGTTGTCCCTAAAATGTACAGTGAGTGGACTAATAAGTTGTCATCACTGCCTGTCAATGTAACATATGTTAGTAAGGGTCATTGTAAAACATACAGTTTGCCACACAGCAAGCCACATATAAACCATGGAGAAGGCATAATTGATTGCAACATGTATAACCCAAAATTAAAAAGATGACACCTCATATCTATATTTTTAAAGTCATCTTTTTCACATATACCAATAGGTTTCCATCTTGTTCACAATGCCAATCCTCACTCACTGTATACATAGCCATGACTTATTGTAAAACTTGGTGCATACAAATGTTCAGATGTCCACTGTCGAGGGAGATCTCACACATTCAGTGGCATTTACTCCCTGCGGGCATTGGATTCCGTTGAGACTTTGTCCACACTAAATTCTATCAAGAAATGTGTTCCATTTGACCCTTGACAAAAGCTGTTGTGTACATACATTATGTATGGGTTACAGAAAATCTCAGGATGGAATTTCTGGATGGAGTAATGTTAATTGGCTCGCAAAACCATATAAAGGCAGAAACAAAGTTGGTGGGTCAAGAGAAAAAACTGTTAACCAGCTGGTCATACACCTGCATACCCTGCCCTCTGTTTGGGACAATGCCCCTTTTCCCTGGATTCTGACCTTGGTGAGGGTTCAGAAGTATGTGTAAGCCTTGATGTACTGCAATGTTGTGCAGGACGCAACAGGCTACTGTTATCTTGCACACAACTGTATGATCAACAAATCTGAATCAAAACTTCAGAAGTCCAAAAGTGCTGTCTATAATGGCTTGTGTGCCCTAATATGCCTACACTGAGGTATACTGACTGCATGTCTGTACGGTGTGAGGAGATGAGGTCATATGCATCATCATCTGAGGAGGAAAATGAGGAAATACTTGTATGTGTCACATCCTGCAAATGTAGAGTTTAGGATGTATAGAATGGTACATGCAGTTTCTGTTGGGGTGAGGCATGTGTCATGAAGGTTAGTAACATGTAATGGCTGTGAGTATTCAAACAACACTTATACATATCAGAATTGTATGGTGCTTGAGTACTTAACTGAATGAATACTTAACTAGAAGCAACATATTGCCAAATTCTCCCCCTGCCAGTTGCCAGGCAAGAGGTGACCCAAACAGTATGTACTGACATAACCATCAGTAAAGCAGTCATTGGCACTGAACACACTGTAAGTTAATGGAGTGCCAGTTGTGTCTGTTGCGGAAGATGTATGCATTGTAGTCAAGTGGTTGAAGAGGAGTGCAATCAATTGCATCTACCCCACGTGGGAAGTAGGAAAAGAGGCAACAATTAATCCCTGGTGCAGAACTCCACTCCACTGGTGGAGTTTTAGAAATTCAGGCACTTCACGCTACACAGAGTAGTGCGGAGTTCCCAAATTTCAGCTGAGTTCATTCACGTATGCAAAATTTGGTTTTGGTGCTTGTTCGTGAGCGCCACATCATTCACAGACCGCTAACTCCCGCACATAATACTTTGCGTTTCATTATGCTGCTTGCTCCCCACGCGTAACACTTTGGGGGTCATTCTGACCCTGGTGGCCGGTGACCACCAGGGTCACCGACCACGGGAGCACCGCCAACAGGCTGGCGGTGCTCCCGAGGGCATTCTGACCGCGGCGGTTCAGCCGCGGTCAGAAAGGGTAAACCGGCGGTCCCCCGCCGGTTTACCACTGCCCTACAGAATCCTCCATGGCTGCGGAGCGCGCTCCGCAGCCATGGGGATTCTGACACCCCCCACCGCCATCCTGTTCCTGGCGGGTCTCCCGCCAGGAACAGGATGGCGGTAGGGGGTGCCGCGGGTCCCCTGGGGGCCCCTGCAGTGCCCATGCCTATGGCATGGGCACTGCAGGGGCCCCCGTAAGAGGGCCCCGCAAAGTATTTCAGTGTCTGCAAAGCAGACACTGAAATACGCGACGGGTGCAACTGCACCCGTTTCACCCCTGCAACTACGCCGGCTCAATTCTGAGCCGGCGTCCTCGTTGCAGGGGCATTTCCTCTGGGCCGGCGGGCTCTCTTTTGGAGAGCGCCCGCCGGCCCAGAGGAAATGTCTGAATGGCCGCCGCGGTCTTCTGACCGCGGTGCGGTCATTTGGCGGTGGTACCTTGGCGGACGGCCTCCGCCGTCCGCCAAGGTCATAATCAGGGCCTTTGTGTTCAATCACGCTGCTTTCGTCTGTGGTAGCAGCCAAAGTCACGAGGGCACATGGAGCAGATTTACTACTTAAGATGCATCTATATCTACCAAGGTTTTTGAGTAGACTTTCTTCTCCAATGGATCTGTCAAGTTGTTTTTTTTAGTATGAGGAGCTTTCTTTTTTCAAACAGGAAGGAAGTGTCCCGAAGACTCCAAATTCCTGTTCTCCTACAGCAGGCTCCTCCCAGTGATTTGTTCACCTCCTGGTCAATTTTCACTTGGATTTCATTGTGGAAGGTTCACTTTCTTTGTCTCCTGAATATACCTTTGGATTAAAGTATTTTGTTTCTGTGAAATCACACAAGTAAGTTCATTAAACTAATGTATAAGGGTGTTGTTTTTTTGCTTGGGTATGCACCAGTATTTCTTTGTTCTTTATTTTTATTTTTAAATGTTATAGTTGTGGGGGGCCTGGATTTTAAAAATGGACCTAGTTATAATTTAGTTTGCATTTCATTGATTTTTCATCTTTTCATCTTCTGTAAAGGAAACCTGGTGTACAGCTCAGTACCTTTTCTACATGTTTGTAACATTTGCAATACTACTTTACTATGTGGTCCAGATGTCCAAAGGCCCATCTAGCTAGTAGGCCGAGTACTAGTAGTCATCAGTGCATGACATAAATGTTTTAGAGATATATGTTTATAAAACTTCATTTATGACAGGGGTAGCTTTTGAGTAAATTAAACATGTTGGCTATAGTTTGCATTTCATTTTTGTTTTGCAAAAAGTGCATGTATTGTGTTGTAATATTTGCTGGTATAGGAGGATGTGCGTTGTGAAATTTTTATAGCTCAGTTAATTTTCGTGTTTTGCATTGCTGAATTAATGCTAGTGTTTTCTCAAGCATTACCACTATGCCTCCTTATGGCCAGTGTGTGTGTGTGTGTGTTTGTCATCATCTACCATTTGCCTTTGTTCTGTATGCCGTGTGGCCAGGGACATTTTGTGTAGTCTATGTCCATAGACCTGCATGTGTTCTTTGTTCTCCATGCCTTCTTGTTCGCAGTTGTTGTTTGACTATGTGGCTGGCAGCCATGTTGTGCTTCCAGCCAGTGTGTCTTTGTCATAGGCTTGCATGTGTTCTTTGATCTCCTTGCTCCTTGTTGTTGTTCTTTGACCATGTGCCTGGCAGCCATTCTGTACATGCAGCCAGTGTGCCTTTGCCATAGGCTTGCATATGTACTTTGTTCCCAATGCCTCCTTGCTCCTTGTTATTATTGTTTGACCATGTGGCTGTTGACCATTTTGTGCCTCCAGCCAGTGTCTTTTTGCCATAGGCTTGCATGTTTTCTTTGTTCCCCATGTCTCCTTGCTCCTTGTTGTAGTTTACCTGTGGCTGGAGGCCATTTAATGCATCCAGTCTGTGTCATTTTGCCATAGACTTGTGTGTGTTCTTTGTTCCCCATGCATCCTTGCTCATTATTGTTGTTGTTTGACCATGTGGTTGGAAGTCATTTTGTGTATCCTGCCAGTGTCCCTCTGCCATAGGCTTGCATGTGGTCTTTGCTCCCCATGCCTTCTTGCTCTTTATTATTGTTGTTTGACCATGTGGCTGGCGGCCTTTTTGTGCCTTCTGGCAGTGTGCCTTTCCCAAAAGCTTGCATGTGTTCTTTATGTATTCTGCATGTCTCCTTGTTCCGTGTTGTTGTTATTTGACCATGTGGCTGGTGGCCATTTTGTTCATCCAGCCAGTATCTTTTTCACATAGGCTTACATGTGTTCTTTGTCACTCACGCCTCCTTGCTTCTTCTTCTTCTTGTTTGACCATGAGGCCATAGGCCTTTCTGTGCACTCAGCCAGTGTGCCTTTGCCATTGGCTTGCATGGATTGATGTGATACCAGTGTAAATCGATATGCTTGGGTATCATTGTTATATAGGTATACCAAAAGAATTTGATTCTGGCAAACGTCCTTCCTTTTCTTTGCATTTTTTATTTTGTGTCTCATTTGTCCTTTCTTCACAGTAGTTGTTTTCTTATTTCCTCCCATACAAACATTGGTGATTATTTAGCAATTGTTTAATAAGTATATATTCCAATTATCAATTTTAGGAGGAACTTGGGAGCAGCACTCCCACAACTGCAGCACTACCCCAAGCTAAGCCCAGGGCATGTCTGTCAGTGAGGCAGCCACTACAGTCATGGTGAGGCTGACAAGCAGTGACTGATAGCTACCCAAGGCCAAGAGGTGCAGTTAGCATAGCACTTGCACATGTGTGGGGATGGCGCTGCCGCGCATTGTCTGGCGTTGAAGCTGCGGATTGAGTAGTTCAATTAAGTCTAATATTGCTGCACTGCTGAGTCTGTATTTGTTATAGATCTCCTCCTCAGTTTGTTGAAAAAGTGTCTGCCTGGTTCTGCATATTCTCTCCTGTCTCTGGCTCCTCCTCCTCCTCTGCTGGGCGGCGTGGACTCTCCTCCTCCTTGCTATCACATACAGTTCAGCCATTTTGAGAAACCCAGATGCCTTCTGGGTCTCCTTTTATACTTTCGTTCTTGTTACCACCTGCTCTGACTGGTAATTTGGGTGTGCAAAATGGGCTTTTTGCGACTAGTCGCAATTTGCTAGTGGCTTTTTCATATGGTTTGCGACTCGCAAATTGCGACTTCCTCTTTGCGAGTCGCACAATGAGGTCGCTATTTTGAGAGTCGGTAATGGCTCGCATCGCAATTTGCACTTTGGAAATGGGATTTTTGCATCCCATTTCCGATTTTGCAGAGTCGCAAATTGCGATTCGGGCCATTTGCAACTCGCAAAACTTTGCTACATCTGGCCCATAGAGTGGACCCTGACAGAGTCCAGGTGATGCCAGGAGAGACAAGGGAAAAGAAAGTTCCAGAAAGCCTTAGACTCATGGAAGGGGATGATGATGAGGAGGATGATTATGTTGAGCAAGTCATTGTAGAATATTGAACAGAGAAGTCCAACATTAATATCCAACCTGCTCTGAGAGATGTGGCACAGGCAGCATCACCAGCTCCTATAATTGTAAGGCCCCATGTGAGACCTGCACCAATGCCTACCTCAGTAGAAGTATGCACTGCAGAGAGGTAATCAACATACTCTCCTACCTCCAGTTCTTCTTCAGGCATTGGCAGTAGCTCTGTAAGAAAGTACTTCTCCCAGTTTGGGACTTTTTACAATTCGCAAAGAGGAGGAGAACATTGCAATATGCTCCATTTGCCACACAAATGTTTGTCGAGTTAATCCTGTTTCACATCACAGTGCTGTAGGCCAAATGACCCATGTGAAAAAAACATCACACAATGCGGCAAGAGGAGCACCTTAAAAAATTTGCTGAACATGGTTGTGGTGGTGAAGGTAAGGAAAGCCGGGAAACATCAACTAAAGCTGGTTAAATCATGGTGGAAGGTGAGGAAGAAGAGTGTGATATCTTCAGATAAAACAGCTCTGTCCCAGCAGTGTGCCAGAATCACCCCTTCAGTGACCTCACTATGACACAGGAATATTCAGAGTCAGATGGAGACACCAAGGCACATGGTGCCTGCTCCATGACACACATTGAGTTTACCAACACTTACTTCCTGAAAGTCGCCTGCATTTGTGGCCATAGGAATTAAGAAAATCCAGGCTTCTATTATGGGCATGTTGAGGTAGGAGTGGCCCTATGATTACAACTTCCCAATGGCATGTTTTTACAATGGGAAGCTGACAAAAATGTTAGAACTGGATCTCCTCCCTTTTTCTTTTGTAGAAGGAGTAGGATTCTTAGAATGTTTGGCAGCTATCTGCCCAAAATGGAATGTTTCAGGTGGAATCTATTTTGCAGAGTTGCTGTTCTAGCAATGCATCATCAAACCTGCAATTAGTTGGACAATCATTGAAGCAGAGTGTTGTCCACGCTACTTGAGGATAGACATGTGGACCAGTTGTCAGGCTACTGATTATATGTGCATCACTGCGCACTGGATCACTTTTGCAGAGGTAATGCAAAAGCTTTCTGTACTCTTTTCAGCCATTTTTTGCAAGCCCGGAAGACATTGTGGATTATTCAGCATGCTAACAAAGTTCCAGTTAAAGACCTGATACAAGAGGTGCCTACATGTTGCAACTAAACCTATTATATGTTGCAAATTCCGTTTTAGTAGTACTTAAAAATGAATGACTATGGGCCTCAGTATGGCCATGGCGATCATCATCACGACCACGGCATTATGAGCTCAGCAACAGCACCATAATTGGACTACCGGTACATCCAGGTTGCCACCAGTTGACAGCTTGGCAGTCTCAGCTGTTGAAATCCTCGAGGACAGTGCTTCTTGCAGCCAAATTAAAAAGAGTGTCTATGTCATTCAAAGAGGAGGGGATGCATGGATGCGGACAAATGTGGTCTGGTCAAATCCCTGACACAGATGATGCTACCTTTTGAGGTTTTCAAGTGGGAAGTTAGTAAGGAGAACAGCACAATGGGCCAATCTATCTTGTTGTATCTGCTATAGGAGCAGCTAAAAAAGGTGTGTAAAAGTTTTGCACTCAGATGTGTGAATGAAAACTCAAAAGGGCATGCCTTGGTTGAGAGCCTAAGCCACTGCTTGACTTGTAATTTATGGCTGCAAAATGACATTATCTCATCCAAAGAGTACATCTGTGTGAACCTACTTAATCCACGCTACAAAAAAAATCTTTGTACTTTCATTCCTTATTTTAAAAAGGATGTTTCAAAATACAAGAGGTGGTTTGTTGAGCAAGTCGGAGAACTGGAGGAACTGTTGAAACTTATAGTCCAAATCCACAGATATGGGATGCTACCTTCAACTTCCAGAAGAGGCAGTCTTGTCTCACAGCAGCCAACACCAGCATAGAGAACACTAGCAACAACAGTATCAGAAGAAACAGACCCAACCTCTGCATTGGCCTGGTTTCAAGTGGCAGGTCTGAAGTCCAGTGAAGAGGCAAAGGCAAAAGAGATTGAGCTAGAGGGAGTACCAATGACACTACAGAGGATGTTACAGGAGTATCTGGATGACCCAAAAGACGTGTATGTAGATAAAAACCCATTAGTGTATTGGTATGCATAGTTGTGCCAATGGCCACAGCTCCGCAGGCTGCAATAAAGTGTCTGGCTTGTCATGTACCCAGAGTTTCTGCTGAACGTGTGTTCACTGCAGTTCGCACAGTTGTTATGGTGAGAAAGACGAGTCTCTCACCTCAAAATGTAGAGTTGTTAACCATGATCAAAATGACCCAGTATTTTAGAACAACTGATTACACCATTCCCAAAACACCACAGGAGGAGGAAGAGGACGACTGGGCCGAGTCAAGTTTGATGATTAACGTTTGGGTGAATCACTTGAATTTGAGGGTGAACTCTACTTCTCAGACTGAGCAAGCCAGTGCCACCATATTACTTTTTAATTATTTCTCATTAAACTTCTTAATATAGGTAGTGGGATAGTATGATTGTGTCAGATTTATGCTGCCCCATAATTTTTTAATCACATATATGGCTGGATTGCATTTGGGACTGAGTGCAGTAAAGAAGCCCCCACATTTCCTTCAGGACAATGGAGACAATGTCTGCCTCCCTCACATGGCATTGCCCATCATTTTTACTTCAACTAGCAGGACTGCCCTGGAGATTATTTAGTAAAAGACTGCCAGTGCCAATACCAAATTTCAATATGTACTACCATCAAACAGGAGATAATATTTTGTGTTAACTTGTAAGAGGTTACTACTAACTATTGCACCAGTGAACTGTGATATATTGAGTGAGTGTGAGTGATGATTAATGATGTATGTGGTGGCTGACAGTGAAGGAGGGAGTTCAACAAATTTGTAAACTTGATTTCGATGATTAGCAATGTGTGGGAGCTGATAGGAGGTCATTTTTTTCCTCAAAGTGATTGGCCTTTCAAACTTAGCAAAATTTACCTGCAGGTTCCTCTCATTTTTCTCTGGTTCCACAGAGACCAGACTAGTCACTTTAGTTACCAAACACAAATCTACACAAAATATTCTAATTCTGCTTCTCTATTTGTTCTTCAGCAGCAGGGCACTACACAGGTCTACCTCACTTGATGGAGACAGAGTTACTCAGAATCAGAAGGAGGAGGATGGAAGGACTCGGGGGACTACCTCAACAGATAGGAGGAGAAAGTTATCTACTTCCAAGAGAAACCATGATGATGCTGAAGACTTAGAGGTCTAGTACTCACTCAGCTCTGTGGACTGGACAGAGATGTGTTGATTTGGGAAATGCTGCTGAATGTGTGTTTGCTGCATTGCTGACTCAAACATGACTCTATTCCTTATGTTATTGCTCTGCCTTTGAGTCTTCTTGGTACACCCTTGACTCCTTATGAAGCTTACCTTGCTTTCTTTTGTACTTTTCCTTTACTCTAAAATACAATTACTTTTGTTCAATACGCAGGCCTTATCCTAGTCCTCTCCTGCATAGGTAAAACTTGGGGAAAGCTCAACACTCCAGCTTACCTACCATACAGGTTCAGCCAGGCACCCAAGAGTGATAGACATTCCAAGAAGAATGACGATACACTACCCAATTTGGCAATACAGTATCATTTTCCTTTTAACAATCATAATTTTTAAATCTAGATAGGTTAAATTCAATCCTCCATCATTTATATTTTTCAAACCTAGAAGACATAACATTTAAAAATATACTATTGTGGGTCTCTCTGGGGCAGAATTACATTTTGCAATGCATTTAACTGAACTGTGTCATACTTATCCCTTCATCACTTCTTTCCACAACAGATTGGTGATGGTATTCTGCTCAGCTCCCCAATAAATATTGTTGTGGTTTCTTTTCTTTAGTACTTGTCTTTTTCACACCTTTCCCCAAATCCCCTTTCCCATCCATTCATTGAGCCTGTAACCCTCTTCCCCCAGGCTGTATGATTTATTGAGGTATGACTTAATGTTACATCATAAAAGGATCACATACTTGCTGGGAGTGAAAGTGACACCAACTCACTGCATGACCGTCTATTATTTGAGCAATATTCCACACCAGCCCCATCAACATCATCATTAAGGCTCTGTGTTACATAAACTCTCAACCTTGTCCAACCATTCCTGACTCTGAGCCCACTTCTCATGACTTGAGGATTTTATGTCCTAAGTTTAGTTTTCATTATATACTAGCTCCCCATTGCTCAGAAGAAGTTGAAATTGCTAGTTTTTATTGTCTTATCAGGTCTTCTTCATTGTGTGTCTGTCATTGTGGTAGTAGGGTATGATAAAATATATGACCCACTAACTCTCTGTTTTCTTTCAATCTAGTTGACAGTGATGGATAACTCTTTGATTAATCTTGCAGTTGGAGTTCGCAAAGGTGGGAGAGGCACTTTGTGTCTTTCCAGTTGGCCAGTTAGCCTGGTATTAGAAGTCTCAGGTATCAGCCCTCGCCTCATCTATTCAGTTAAGAGAATAACTATATATTGAAGTGAAGTTGTTTAGTTAGTAATGAACTTGTACTGAAAAAGATGTTGTTTGTGTGTCTCTAGGTTGTTGTAGGCAAAATAGGTAAAGGTAGTCATCCCCCAGTGATCAATGTAGTTACAGAGGGCAGTAGATCAAGGGTATAAGTAAATGTAATACATTTCTTTTAGCATATTTCAAAAACAGGCTACACTAAAACACAGCAGTGTGAACTAAAACATGAAAATAAATATTTAAGGCATAATTTAAATAAAATACATTATTTCTTTTTTATTTTTTACAAATATAAAACCCACCCTTTCCACCCACAACAGACCTACCTCTCTCCCCAAACAAAAGCCCAATAGTCCAACAAAAGTTCAGAGTGAAAAAAAACAGTTCCAACTCCCTTAACACTCTCTCCTTCCCCAAGTCCCTCCCATCAAAACAAAAAAATAAAAAAATGGGCTCAGAACAGGTCACTGTCTATTTTGGTCTAGCTGAGCTGGCTTGCCACACGGTCCATCCACTGCAGGATGATCTCCACAAATCCCCTGTCAGAGCGGGAAGGCACAGCAGCAGTTCTAGTCCGGGCCACTGACAGGTGGTGGTAGAGCTGGTGATGTAATGGCTGAGAGGCTGGAGGCAGGGGCTGGTGTATTGAACTGGAGCCTGTATCAGATGTAGCTATTACTGCCTCTTCATCCTCCAGGGCCACCAGCCACTGGTATTCTGCCTCTGTGGTCTTCAGCCTCTGCTGCTGTAGACGGGCCACTCTCTACTGCCTGGTGGGTGGTGCTGGTGGATGAACGGGAGTATATGTATCGAGAAAAACAAAAAGAAAAAAGACAAATTGTAAACAATGCACTGTGTTTAAAAGTAATGGGTGGCATAGTAGCAGTACATTACTGGTCCCCTAGGAACACTGAAATTTGTTGTGATTATGATTAGGAGGGTCAGAGGGCCAATTTTATTTGTTTACCCACACATGAATTACAAGAAAAGCACTTATTCATCTGGCATAAATGAACCAAGGCAAAATAACACAGGATTTAAAAAAAAAAGTGATTTGATTTTTTTGTCTTTTAATGGGTTTTCAAGTAACTAAATTGACACTTTGGACCTCATTACAAGTCGGGGGTCCCTAGACCACCAGACTCACGGTGACAGTCTGGACCACCGCTGCTGTGGCAGTTTGGACCACCGCCACATTATGACCCTGATGGTCTAACCGCCAGGGTATCACTAGATTGGTGATCTCGATGTGTTGATGACGGATACAGGCTGCTATCAGCTAGGCACGTAGTGCCGACCTGCTGAATTCAACCTGGTTCTCCGCCAGCCTTTTCATGGCAGTTTGCTGACCATGAAAAAGCGGGCAGCGAACAGGTGTGGGGAGCCGCAGGGGGGCATGGGGAGTGCAGAGGTCCCCCTTACCAGCTGCCTCATAATGTGCACTGTCTGCCTGCAGACAATACGCATTACTATGGTGCTGGTGCCCCCTGCGGGCAACAGCATTGCCGCCAGCTCGATGACGAGCTGGCGACAATACTGCTGCTACTTTCCTGCTGGGCTGATGGGCAGAAACCTTGGGTTCTACCCATTAGCCCAGTGGGGAAGTCATAATAGGTCTGGTGGGGAGGTCACCGCTACAGTGGCCGGGAGATTGGCAGCTGGGTGTTCCCACCCACCAAACTCATGATTAGGCCCTTTGAGTGAAAACAATCAAAATAAATTACTTCTCAGTTATGAGTAAAGTATTATGCACTATGGAATACAAATTCTTGTGCTAAATTAATGGGAGCATGTTAGCATTGGATACTTTGCTACTGTCTGTACCTGAGGAAAATGTAGTTGTCAATTATCAATCTTTACTTCCAGTGACCCTGCTCTTCTCCAAATGCCTTCACTTTCTTTCGTGATTCCAAAGAGGCAGATGAATAACAAAATAAGATATTATGTCACACACATCATGCATAAAATGCAGATATTATTATCCTGTCTGCCGTAAGTAGATGGTGGGGAAAATTATGCACTGCAGTACAAGGAAAGGAAGAGGCTACAACATTGTATTTGGCACATTCATCACAGAGTATATCTTTTGCCAAACTTGAAATCAAATCAAGCACTTAGTCCTACTTTACTTACTGGCTTTACCTACCACCACAAATTATTTCCAACAAATTCATTTGCTGGGCAGTAAGAAAAGGAAACTTCACTTACCCTACAACAGGGTAAGGTAAAGGGATTAGGTGAATAGGTAAAGCTTTTTCTATAGAAGAGAAGGGTGTCACTGATCATGGATTCGTCATGTGCTTAACCTTTGACTTATTTAGTCACTGTAATAGACGAAAGTCCAAAGGGACAAATCTGAACAGGAGTAAAATAAGTCTGTCATGGGAAACCATCAAATATATGTTGGAATCATTTCATGTGGCCTTAAAAATGTGGCACATGTCAATAATGGGTTTTTCAACTTTTTTTTGGTAGGTTGGGATAGAAGAACTTAGGAAGGAATAAAGGACTGAAGTACTAAAAGGTGACTGAGTGGGTAATGGAAAACACACCTTGTGTGCTTGGCTTGTAATGCATTGAAAACTTTGTTAAGGCCACATGAACTGAAGCAGACACACAATGAACAGCCAACACTGCAGTCTCAAATTCAACCATATTGCACTTCCTCGGTCATGGGTGGCGAAATGCCATGGGTACAGAGGGGATTTATAAATAATGATGGGTGGGACACATATCTGCCTGGCTTAACAAATACAGTGAGTCAAGGGATTCGAATAAAAATTATACTATCCCCCACTTTGAACAATCGCTTTGATAACCATAAAATAAAGTATCAGTTTGAACCCATCCATCCATTTACCCAACACTCACTCACCCACTGATCCTTTCCTTTCTCTCATTTCACCCATACTGTCTTTTAACCTTCCGTTCTTTCCCATTTCCATCAAGCCATCATTTTTTCTATATCTAATTTGAGCTTTTGATGAGTTGCTGGTAGAAGAGGCGGAAACTCCACCACTACTGTAGCCGCTAAAGTGGGGGGGGTCACAATCATGAGTCATGCTGCCTCCTTTGTAGCTAGTGAGTATAATAGTAATTGTCAACAACAAAGCAATGTGACTTACCACCACCTGTCCCTGCCATTGCTTCTTCCCCTCCAACTGAATCTTCTCCTGCAGCAACACTCTGTGGCAAGAAAAAAATTACTAATTTTTCAGATGTCAGATTTGCCTCCCCTTTTTTCTTTTAATCAAATGTATACAACCACAACACATCACTACAGTTCGGTCAGCCCTGCATTATCTTCTATTAAAAATATCACTCTGGGCATTTTGTTGATTCACAATGTTAGAAAAGCCAGGTAGTCAAACCAACAAAAAACTTTTCATAATGGAGGGGCAGAGCTGTAGCCTATAATGATGGTGACTCAGAATCACTGAAGCGCAATGAAGGGATTGAATAATAATGGTCAATGAAAGACATATGGTGTTGGTTGGAAAATGCAATGGGACATACTACTTTCCAGCCATGGTGCACTGTCAGGGGAAGTTCTGGTATACTGTATAAATTAATTACACAGAACAACATTGGGAGTTGGGAGTGGTCCATGACTATTGCCTCTCTCTCGTTAACTGTTAGAGCATGACCAAGAACAAGAAAGCCTTCTCAACAAACAATTGGTGAATATTATTTACAATACTAATTTACTTGGGCCTGCAATCTTCACAGTAGATCCTAGAGTACGAAACATCTGTTCTTCGTCTTACAGTACCACAAGATATATAGGGGAGAAGGAAAAATTGCCACATAGCAGAAGAAATCTACAGACTAGTACAGACCAGAAAAAGTCAGCTACCAAAAAAAAAAAACACGAAATGAAGAAAAAAAGAAAAATACAGGGATTACAGAAATAAATAAAAAATTGGATAGAGGAATTTGAAAGAAAGGGGACAGTATAAAAATAAACAAGGCCAAATTGAATGTAGTTTAATAGTAGGAAGAAGTAAAAGTTAAGGAAATGCTAATAATAAATGAACTGACTTACTGGGGTGAGCAAAGACTTCAGCAGTTGGGCTGGTGGTCACAGACTTCTCCCCAACGCTGTCCCTCTTCTTGCCCTTAGGTGCTGATGTAAGAAATAAAGAAGGTAACAAAATAGATTAGTGGTACAGTTAATCTCCACAAAATTATTTTAACTGGCAAAAGCAGTAGCATTGTACTTATCCAAATCAGTGTATCAACCTTTGGTACTAGTAACCACTATCATTGAGTTTTCTATTCTAACCATAAAATCCCTATTCCCTATTCCAAATTTACTTAGCAAAATCTACATTTTGCAATCATCTTTGATTCCATTCTCATTCCTCAACCCCCTTGATGGACCAACTCAGTCTTCCGTTTTTGCAGTGCATTGATGCGTACTAGTGCTACACATCACTATGAAATGACAAAGAATGGCTTTCCAGGCGTCCAGGCACCCGGGGGAAGTTACCGACACCCTGTTAAGGGGCAGGAGCCCTTTAATTTCTGAAGAGGGCAGGAGCCCTTTAATTTTTGAAAAACGCTCCCGCGATACGCACACCGGCATCACGTTAAGGGGCAGGAGCCCTTTAAATCTCTGAAAACGCTCCTGCCTCGCCAAGGGCGGGTCCGTCCTGCGCCCATCAGCGGCCGGCAGAGGCTGGGCTGGGCCACCCCCCTGAGAACTTCTTCGGGATCTCAGGATTAGGTTCTTTGGACTTCCAAAAGGTACTGCATTTTTCTTTTCTGAACCTTTGTGATTGTTTCTCCATAGCCCCCTCTGGGTTTTACGGCTTAGGAGGTCCCAAGTAACCGGCATCCAAGTAAGATTTACTAACTGAGCAGTCTTATTCATTTACTTACCTTCTTCATACTGCCATAGCTTCCCTGTGTACTACTTATACTGGCTTAGATTGGTGTTCTGCCCCATTAATTGTTTGTAAGGCGATGGGTAAAAGGAAGATCACCACACTTGGGGCTGATGGAGCACATGTTGTGCCTGTCCAATCAACAATAACCAGCTATTTATCTTCAGTTATTGGGGCCATTGAAACTGAAATTGTCCAAGTAGAAGAAAGGATTGGGGTGGCTAATAATTTGACTCAAAGAACTTCTCTAGAACCTACGACTCACATACAGTCTGCCGACTCTTCAATTGCCCCCCATAATTCCAAACCGCCTCTGCCTGAAGATGAAGCTAATGCTTTGCATTCCTTACAGCCCTTTAACGCAGCTAACACTGAACACTTAGTTGACACTCCCCCTCCTTCAAAAAAAAGGAAAGCTGGAGGACACCGCAAGTGTAATAAGTTATTTAAACAACCAACGAAGGCCAAGGAATTTATTTCTACACCTTTGGATGCCCCGGCCGGGCCTTTCCCAAAGAAAAGTCTATCATTTGGTGAACTAGGCTCAGAATGCAGGATTTTAAGAGAAAATCATTTGACCAATTTAGACTCGATCCTCAAACCCCTTTTTTCGGCCTTAGAGGAGAAACTAACACTACTAATTAATTCTAAATTTGAGCAGCTACAAGAAGCTATTCTTAAATATTTGCCTCAGCAGTCCACTTTAAAAACTAGTACAAATTCCCCTTCTTCTATTACGAAATTGGTGTCTGATCCCAAAGCCTCTCAGCAGGCTAATTGTGTAATGAATTATAACCAACTCCCGTCCCAATGCATACTCACTCGCGATTCCTATGATGATTAATTAATCGATTCTCTGCCCACTTTGACTGGTGGTGCGACTGCCTTATTGAAGCCTGAAACTGCTCTTAAACGTAGATCCTCTACCAGTACAAAGGAAGTTTTACAGCTTCCACCGGATAGTCTGCCATATGTTTTAGTTTTAGCAAACGTACCTCCTCTTGATTGTACTCAGAAGGAAGATACTCATGCGCTAACAAGGAAATGTACACATTGGATGAGCCAAAAACTTAGATACCAAGATGATCTAAATAATAGAATAATTACGGCAAGAAGGGTGAAGTGGGTAGGTTTGTCTAAAAAAGTATATGAAGGTGATTGTATAGTGATAAACTTTGCAAATCCTCATTTTCTTAATTATTTGTTGGCGTCTTTACCATTGTGTGCAAAATGGGAAGGTGGGATCAAAGTTTACCCATTAAGCTTTTTCTACAGGCCGCCCACTTTATCACTTCCTTTTATGAAGGCTTCCCATGGTCAAAATACTTCAATAAAGGCACTTTTACAGAACCCCACCCCTGACATTGAGGGTATCCAAAATCATTCTTCCCTTGATGCTATTGATTGACAATTGGAGGGTTTGGGGCTCTCAAATGATTGTTTACAGGAAATCGAGTTGATGGGAGGGCATACATCTTTGGAATCGCCCACAGGGTCTGATGAGCCAGATAGTTTCCCACATCTCATAACAGAGACGGCCATAATTAAGGAGTCTGTGATAACGCCCCAGCAAAGTAATGCATTTTTATCTTTAATTAGCTGGAATATTGCTGGGCTTCGTTCTAAAGCTGAAAATTTAGAATGGTTGGAGTTCATATCTACATTTGATATCATTTGCTTTCAAGAAACTTGGCTCACGGCACCCTTCTATTTAGATGGCTACTATTCCGTGTCTCAGCCAGCTACTCCATCCACAGCAGGCAGAGCAAGTGGTGGCCTTCTGGTACTTGTGTCATTACTACTTCCAAAAATTGAGATTTCATTGATTTGGTCTTCTGCTTTCTTCTTGGTAGTTTTATTATCAATAACCGGACGGAAAGACACCCTACTCTTAAATTTGTACAATAACATTCCAAGTGCCCCCCTGCCAGGAAGCCTCAAAGAGCTCACAGACCTGCTAGACTCTGCTGGGAAACTCCAGGACAGGGAATTTGATATGATCTGGGTCAGAGATTTTAATGTTCAGCTATGTACGTATGAATTACCTCACTTATGTGGTGCTGCTACAGAAGGCAGAGAGTCACTTATTCATTTTATTCACTCTAATTTAGGAAATGCCTTGAATACCCTTATCTATACATTTAATCTTGCTTTTGCAAGGGATATGGCAAATAGTTGGATAAGAGAAATACCCACCTACACAGGGAGTACGAATGGTAGCATTATTGATTTTAATCTTTTCAGTTCTTCACTTTCACGTTCAATAGCGGATTTTAAAATTAAATTTCACTGTGCCAGCGACCATAATCCCTTGAGCATAAAATTATCTTTCAAAACTAGAGTAATTTTACCCAGGATTGTACATAAAGGGAAAGAGGTTTCTAAAAGAAATTCTGGCCCTCGCATGAGGTGGGAGAGAGTAAAACCTAACACCTTTCATGTGAACCTTATAACTCAAAATAAGGTCCACATTAATACTTGCTTGTCCCTGCAATCCACTTCCGTCCACCTTATAACTGCTTTTGAGTCTTTAATCTGTGCTATTTCTGAGGCACTGACGTGTCCCCAATATCCCAAAGGCATAAAACCTCAACGGTGGTTTAATTCGGCCTGTACGGCTGCCCATAGAGATCTAAAGACAGCCATTAAAACTATTCCATTCAGTAGTGATCTAGTTAAACAGGCCAGGGGCCAAGACAAATCAGTCCTTGAAGAAAGAAAGAATGAAATACGCACTAACGCATGGGAAGATCTCATGGCAGCCACGGAATTACGGGATCCCTCTCAATTTTGGAAGGTGGTTAATCACCCATGTTTCTCAGGAAAGGTAAATAGGGACGATGACTGTCTGATACCAGAGGGGGTTTGGGTAGACCATTTCTCATCTGTATTTCAATCCGTAAATAATCTCAAGTATGGAGGGGAGGCACGTGGCCTCCCATGTTCGGCTACTCTTATTCCAATTAAGAGTGGCATTTCACTTGGGGCATATGAGATCAGTGCAGCAATAACTAAAATGAAACTAAGGAAAGCCCCTGGCCCCGATGGGGTACCGGTGGGCTTATTTAAATCTCTACCTGATTTGTGGGTTCTACTAATCACAAATTTTCTGAACAGTGCTATTCAAAGTGCTATCCCCTGTTCATGGTTAATGGCAATAATCGTCCCGATCTTCAAAAAGGGTAATAGGCTTGACCCCCTTTGCTATAGACACATCTCTCTTATTGACTCCACGGCAAAGATCTTGGGGAGTGTCATTTTGACCCGGCTCGAGGATTGGGTTGTAAGGACAAACATTCTATCGCCAATTCAATATGGGTTTAGGCCTGGATTAGGCACAGTGGATCAGGCCCTAAATTTACATCTTATCCTTAGCAAATATGTTATTGCAAAAAGGGAACCTATCCACTTAGCCTTCATAGATCTGTCCAGTGCATTTGATATGGTGAATAGAGCAAAACTGTGGGATATAATGGATACAATGGGGATTGAGCAAGATTTGTTGGATTTGATCAAACGCTTATACTCTGACCTTTCTATTATAATTCAGTTTGGACAACATGGCGAAAGGTCTTATCCCCTTGCTTCCAATCGGGGTGTTAGACAGGGCTGCACTCTGGCACCTTTTTTATTTCTACTGTATACAAATGGCTTGTATAGTTATTTAGTCCAAAATGGTAAGGATTTCCCAAGGATGAGTTTTAGACAATTGCCAATTTTATTATATGCCGATGATGCCGTTTTAATTGCCCGTACGGCCAATGGTCTACAGACCCTTTTGGATTTTTTTTAACACGTACACGTGAGCTTGATTTGAAAGTCAACTTTAAAAAGTCACACGTCATGACTTGCGGTCCTAAAAACACCCGCACCAAATGTTTTACAATGGGGGGAACACCTTAACAAAGGTAAAAGACTTTTGCTATCTAGGCCTGTATCTAAGCTCCACTCTGTCATGGAAATTCCATTTGAATTTTAAGTTCAAACAACTGGAAAGAAATGTTGAGGCAATCTTCCGCTTTGCCCGTAGATTAGGGCATAGACCGGTCCATCAGATCATCACGCTCTACAATTCTAAATGTGTCTCGGCGGCGAGTTACGGGGGTGGCCTTTGGGGATACACCAGTACAAGTACTTTACAGCTGGCAGAGAATACATTCCTTCATCGGTTACTTATGGTACCTAAGAACATAGCAAATATTTTATGCCATGAGGAGCTGGGAATCCGCTATATTACAGATTTGATAGATATTGCCCCCTTCTGTTATGGATAAAAGTATGGTCAAATCCTGAGGCTACTTTAACACACGATTGTGTAAAAGATTGCATTTCATTAACAAATTGTAACAAAATTCCATGGCTACATTTTGTTCACAATGGTTTTCGAAACTTGGACTTGGAGTTTATGTATTTTAAACCAGAGCTTCTGCCCGCCAATGCGAAAGAAATTGTTAAACTTCGACATAAAGAGCATGTTAAGAACCTTAGATATCAAGTGGCAGAGAAATTGAGCTCTTTTAATTCATATGTACAAATTCCATCATCGGACTTGTTAGAACCTTATTTTGTTTGGTTCCCGATCCCTTCTTTATATTCTTTACTTGTACTTTTTAGATTTAATATGATCCATTTTAGAGTGGCGTTCCTGACAAAATGCGTGTGGGAAAAAACACTACCGCCATGCCCTTGTGATAACTCTTCAAAACAAAGTACTTGCCACTTTATTTTGTTTTGTACACTTTACTCAGCTCCTAGGAAAACCTTTCTATTACCCATTTTGCGCAATTTGAACACTTTTTCCTATAAAGAAGGATTGACTGGCATTCAAAGCCTCTCATCCAAACAAATGTGCAGTTCTATTCTTGGTTTTATTAAATCTGCTATCACCATTAGAAACCGATATGAATTGGTAATGTGACTATTTATTAAGAGAAACTAGATATTGTCTTATTGTTACACACAATTTTATAAGTATTTATTATTTTATACCGATTTAGTAAGCTTAGGCGGTAAGCTTGGATTCCATAGTTTGCCTTTGAATTATGTAATAAGTACTGTATTTTATGATGACTTTTATGTATGTATGTGTACTGTTATGGCAACACGCCGAATAAAGTTATTTTGACTAACTGACTGACTGACTGACAAAGAATGTTAACTTACTGATATCTCTAATTCGCTATAGTGACAAGAGGGCAGAGGAGTGTGCATTGTATAGGTTTGTTAACAAATCAGCCAAAGTGAGTGCTGAAGAGTATGATTAGGTAGTGCAGAGCACATGCCTAGCTCAAACTGGATCACATAATAATATTCTTAACATGAACTAAGTGTAAAATACCTTTGAGAGTGAGTAGCATTATATTTGGAAATAAAATTAGCATTGTAAAACACAAACACAACAAATGATATAATGAATACTCACTGAGTCCAGGAATCTTAATGCCTAGCAGATGGAGCAGGTCCTCCTCCCTGTCGAGGACATCTGTCCACTGATGTGTCAGCTGCTGTGTGGTGCGCTCGACCTGGCTGGTGTGTCACATATACCTGAGAACCTTTCCCCAATGCCAGACATGCCGCCTTTCGCCAGCATGGAGGAGAGGTGGCGTTGTACATAAAAAACATTGCTGCCAGCTCCTCCTCATGAAAGATTCGATGGGACTGCACCCCTTGGTGCCGGCGCTGTCCACAAGTTAGGCAGCTGCTGCTGACTGTTCTGGGGGGCACGGTGCCTCCACTCCACTGGTATCCGCTCTGCTCTGCCATAGTGCTGGGTGGGGTAAGGAAAAGAAACAGGAGAAGGAAGGAAGGAAGGAAGGAAAGAAGGAAGGAAGGAAGGAACAAAGGAAGGAAGGAAGAAACGAAGGAAGGAAGGAAGGAAGGAAGGACAAAAGAAAGGAAGGAATTAAATGGAAAATTAAATTACAAAAAGTCAAGAAAAAACACGAACAAATAATTAAAACATAAAATACACAAACACAAAAACACACACTAATACAATAAATAAAAATGAGGGGTAGATTAATTAGGAGGGTAGAGGATTGAAAATACTAGGAAGGGATTAAAAACAGGCCCTGTACCATGAACAGAGTAAGAAAACAAGAGGGCTGCAACCACGCAGACTGAGTGGTGCAGTTCACGTGCAATGTTTTAATGCAAACGACATGCTCCATATTACGTCTGACATAAAATGCAATGCGAACAGGCGTGACAGGAAACTCTGCCCTCCCAGGGATCTCATCATAGCATTGCAGAGTTTTTTAATCACTTTGTAGAGAGATGCATAGCATGGTAATGCAACTATATGAACTCTGCTCAGTGCTAGTAAAAAACCCTAGAATCCCTTTGCCTTCCTGCCAGTGTATATGGTACATCTATCTAGAGATGCACCATCCTATTTATGCAGCTCAGAACCTGAGGCAAGAATCTGGACTGGTGTGCCTGAGAACTGCCCACAATGTCACTGGACACTTTTTGGAATGGCCCAGTAGAAAAAAAGTAGAGCTGATAGGATCTTGATATAGGCTGGGATGGCATGGGAGCTGCCTGTAACAGAATCAAGATCTGCTCCCACTCAGAAACCAGGTCCATGATGACATTGGGGCAAAACAGAATCTGCAGATAACATCTTGGCTGGACATCCCAAAGAGGTTGATCCTTTGGCTGACAAACCTTTCATCTCTCCTCACATGCAATGACATGTTGTAAGGTCTGAAATGGGTTTGTTTGTGGTGGGTCATATTTTATGTATGTAGCCAGACTGTGATTGGCTTTTGGGCAAATAACTTTCTGGTAGAGCTTGGTATGAGGTGACAAGCACAGACAGAGGTATGTGTGCAATGTTTGGGAGAAACATGGAAGCCAGAGGTTTAAACAGAGGTTTTGACTTGTGTATGTCATTCACACTTGAACTGACTGTGGAAGCATTATATGACAGATAAGAACTAGTTAAATGTGTTTCTAAAGTATAGATGTAACAAATATATATGTGATTTTCTTGTTGCCACTTGAAGAGTCATATGAATATGTTTCTGGTATTGATCTTACTTGATATATCTACACTGTTGTGGAAGTTTGTGTTGGCCGCCACAATTACCCCTCCAAGGCACTCCCACTATAGCTCACTGGTCCTATTCCCATCACATTTGTTCAACAGCTTTTGTTTTTTTTATCTCATTGTGTAGTTCAATGTTTAGTAGTACATACATATGTCTTACACATACACATATGTAACAACCCAGTGCCTACATATAGTGGTTTTTATTTTTAAGTGAGGTGTATTGTATTATGTTGGTTCCACAACTACATGTTCTATATCTTATGGGTGAACCACGGTATATGTGTGTGACATTCACCAATGTTTGTCCTGTTATTTCACTATGCTGTTGTCTTCCCAAGTGTGTTGGTTGTGCACTCAAGGCAGTGATTCCACCCCGAGTACAGAATCTTTTCCCAGAGTACGGAACCTCTGCACTAGTAAAGATACTAGTCTAAGGGCCTCATTATGAATCTGGCAATCCAAGGACTGCCAGACTTGTGGTAGCAATCGGACGACCACACTCCAGGTGGTCTGTCTGCTACATTACGACCCAGGATAATGGTTCCCGACGGGCTGACTGCAGTTTACACCACTTTTCTGAGCACGAGGCCCCTTTCCACCAGCCTTTTCATGGCAGTTTGACTGCCATGAAAAGTCTGGTGGAAAGTAAGTGCCGGGAGCCACGAGGGGGGCCCTGCTCTGCCCAAGACCATGTTGTGGGCAGTGCAGTGCCCCCCCTGCCTAATGCCCATGGAATGCGCACTGTCTGCTTTGTTGGGGGTGCTATGGAATTTGCCTCAGCTCCCTTAAGGGAGCCGAGCCCATTACGTCTCACTATTCTCGTCAGGCTGACTGATGGGAATGTCGTAATACGATGTTCCCGCCGGTCAGCCCAGTGGGAACATCATAATATGACTGGGGGTAGGTCTCTGGTATGACAGCAGCCTCCTCTCTGCTGCTTCGGCAGTCAGCAAAGTCCAACAGCCAAAGTCATAATGAGGCCTGAAGTCCCTTTGGGAATACCTAAAAGTAATAGAGTTAGACTTTTGGTCAAAGTTAAAGTTTTGGTCTTAATTTACCTTCATGAATCGGGCCCTCAGTGTCTAACTAGGTGATTTTATCTCACACTATATCATTATAATTAATTTACTAGTCCACAATTCAATATTTCCAATGCATTCAGAATTTAGTTTAGTTGGTCTTAATCAGTCCTTAGTTCAGCCATCCTCGAATTAGTGTGCTTCTGTTGATGTTACCTCAGTGAATAATCAGTGGCATCAATGGCACTTTGATGGTCCACCTTTAATTTTTGGAAATACAAAAAATATATATTTGCATACGAATGTCAGCAGAAATTTCTGCTAAACACAGATTTTTCTATACTTGGAGGTCTACACCTACAACTGAATGTAGGTGTACTCTTCTGTGAAAATCATGTATTCTGAAAGGATTCTACAGGGAAAGCAGTTCCTAATACAGGTTTTCCTGTTGATTTAGTGGGGAATTACACGATTTCCAAATCTGTATCCAATTTCTTCTGCATGCAAATCTCAATGGCAGGTAACTATGTACAGGAGTGACAGAATACCAAGGGAAAATTCTGATTTTTCTCTTTGCTTAGAAAAGATTTTTCTCAATGTGCTAATCTCTTCCCCTATTCCTCAAGCAAATTTTCTGGAGGTTAACTAGTTTCCTTTTCAACCTGGAAAAGGGATTTATGTCAGTATTTGGCTTTCCAGGTGAAAAATAGCATTTATTTTTTCCATTGGTTATAAAATAGTTTAAATTAATCATTTAATGTTTTAAAATGTTAAATTATTCTATATTTTAATTGGATCATTACTTTATTATGTATTTTAATCAGTTTGATTAATTTATGTTCATTTTAACACGTTAATTTTGTAAAGATATACATTTATTTTATTTCTTTTTGTTGTTGTTATTTATTGATTTTTTACAATTATTTTTCCACTTATTATGGGCTGTGGGGATTGTAGACTGATATTATGGGATGCATTTTTATTATACATATTTTAGTATTTTATTTGGAAAACAATGTTTACATTAGTAAGGTTTTCAATAAGTAATTATTTTTAAGTATTTTAAAGTACCTTAATAGAGTTTTTGGGTAATTATATAAACTGATTTACATGTTTCAAATACATGTTCTTTTTAATTATTTTTCATTTCTATAGACATTTTTGCTGCAAAAATATTTTTGCAACACTGCCCTACTGTTGTGTAGGTTGGGGTGGGAATAGTAAATCTCAATCCCCGAAGTCCAGTGCTTTTCCTACTGTTGTTATGGTTTGAGTTAGAATAGCAAAATCTAACACCAATATATTCACCCAGTTTTCCTACTCTTTCTCTGGGGGGGGGGCAGAGGGAATTGATACTTAGACCTCAATGCTTCTAACATCATTGTGAGGTATTGTCAACCATTAGAAGCTACTGAATACCAGCACACCACAGCCACAAGCAAAGCTCATAGCTCAAGTAGGCCCAGGCGTAGAACTCCACTTTGAAGGCAGAGTTTGTAGATTTTGGGCACTTTACGGTACACAGAGTAGTGCGAAGTTCTCGAAATTCTGCAATCATGCACGGAGCGGAGTTTGTTAATGCATGTGAAATATGGTTTCACAAGTGCCACAACACTCTTGGTCCACTAGCAAGCACGTGAGAGATGTTGTTTGTGTTCACTGTCGCTGTTTCTGGTTGTACTTGCAAGACTTTGCATTTGCCCATGCTGCTTCTGGCCTTAATGGTGGCAAAAACAGTCACTCTCCTGAGCGTGAATGCACCTGGAGTAGATTTTCTACCCGAGAGACATGTAAATCTAGTAAAAAATACATTTTTGAGTGAATTTTCTTCTCCAATGGACCATTCAAGCGTTTTTTTTATTGTGAGGGGCAATTTTTTCTTTTTATTCAAACAGGAAGGAAGTGCCCCAAAGATGCCAACTTCCTGTTCGTGTCCAGCAGGCTTCTTCCAGTGCTTTGTCCATCTCCTGGACACTTTTCACTTGGATTTCGAGGTGGAAGTATCACTCTCTTTGTCTCCTGGATATACCTTTGGATTCAAGTACTTTGTTTTTGTGAAATCACAGAAGTTAAAAAGCTATTGAATAAAGTGTTGTTTGTTTGCTTGGGCATCTACCAGTATTTCTTTGTCCTGTAATTTGATTAAAAAAAATTCTAGTAGTGGGTGGCCTGAAGTTGAAGTATGGGCATAGGTATTATTTATTTAGTATTTAATAGATTTTACATATTTTGTAAAGGAAAATTGATGCACATCTCAGTACCTTGTCTAAAGGTTTGTAACATTTGTAATATGTAATATTATTTTCATATGTGGCCTAGATTTCCAAAGGGCCATCTAGCCGGTAGGCCAAGTATTATTAGTTATCTCTGCATGAAATAAATGTTTCAGTGGTATATGTTTTTAAAAATGCATTTAAGGCAGGAAATAAATTAAAAATGGTGGCTATTGTTTGCATTTCATTTCATTTGTTGCAAAAAATGTATATACTTGGGGTAATATTTGATGACATAGGATAATGTGTACTGTAGCTGTGAAAATTTTATAGCATTGTTAACTTTCATGTTTTGCATTGCTGAATGAATGTTACTGATTTTATTTGATGTTACCACCATGCCTCCGTATGACCAGTGTGTGTGTGTGTGTGTGTATGTGTGTTTGTTATCAGCAGTCTATGCTGATAGGCTTGCATGTGTGCTTTGTTTGCCATAACTTCTTGCTTTATGTGTTGTTTGATCGTATGTCTGGCAGCCATTTTGTGTATCCAACCAGTGTCCCTCTGCCATAGGCTTGCAAGTGTTCTTTGTTCCCCATGCCTCCTGCTCCTTGTTGTTGTTGTTTGACCATGTGGCTAGTGGGCATTTTGTGCATCTAGCCAGCGTTTCTTTGTCGTAGGCTTGCATGTGTTCTTTGTTTGCCATGCCTCCTTACTCCTTGTTGTTGTTTGACCATGTGGTTGGAATCTATCTTGTGGATCGAGCCAGTGTGCTTTTGCTACTGTCTTCTGTATTTTCTTTGTTCTTCATGCCTATCTACTCCTTGTTGTTGAGTTTGACCAAGTGGCTGGTGCCCATTTTGTGCATCCAGCCAGTGTTGGTCATTACAACCCTGGCAGGCGGTGTTAAAGGTGCGGTAATACCACAATCAGGCCGGCGGACAAAAAAAGGTAATTATGACCGTGGCAGAAACCGCCAACATAGACATCCACTTTAACATTCCACCCGCCACGGCGGTACAGACAAGCAGCGCGGCGGTCACCGCCAACAGACAGGCAGAAGACAATGTACCGCCCACAGTATCACAACCTGCCAATCCGCCGCCTTTTCCGGGGCGGATTCACCGTGGATAAAAACACGGCGGAAACAGCTTTTGCAATGGTAAAACGCACACCTTAACACACTCCACGAGGAAGGAGGCCACCATGGAGCCCGAACTCCAAATACTCCCTACGCTTGTCTTTCTGCTCCTCTACGATCACCAGCAACGTAGGCGCCGAAGACAACGGTGAGTACTGCACCTACGACATAGGGGAGGCAAAAGTCAGGGGGACACACACGCAACATCCCCACCCCCAACCCGACCCTCACCCACTACAACACACACACCAATGCATGTCCAAACAGCACAGTAACAACCCTCCCCACCCCCGGAAGAATGCAAAGACAAAAGGAAATCAGTTCAAACATTGTAATGTATCAAAATACAGTAACCAAATATATACAGATATATATACACATTCCAGATTTTATACATTACGATAAGTAGTGCAGGTATGCACATATCAATGTCCGTGCACCACTGGGACGAAAATGCATGGGCGAGGCCCACACTAGATACCTGTCCACAAACGGAGAGAACACTGCAGGGGCATCAGATAGAAATACAACAGGCACCTCAGGGGGAAGGGAAGGGGGGGCACCTCAGCCGGATTACAGCCAGATCCACGACGGGGCTCCATGCCCATTGATGTATCCTGGGGAGTGCAAAGCCACAGTCTCTCAAGTCTCTACACTGGGTGGGTTGCCCACTGTTACATCCTGGGGAGTGCAAAGCCACAGTCGCTTAAGTCTCTACAGTGGGTGGGTTGCCCACTGTACCATCCTGGGGAGTGCAAAGCCACAGTCTCTAAAGTCTCTACAGTGGGTGGGTTGCCCACTGTTCAATCCTGGGGAGTGCAATGCCACAGTCTCTCAAGTGGATAACAGTCTCCACTGGTTCTGGAGGGGGACTGGTGCCCAGACTGCATCAGGCTCCCCGTGACGGTTCCTGTACTGTCACTGTCCCAGCTGCACATGGGCTAACGATGCTTGATTTGTCGGTTTTTTCCCTGTCCAGGGGTGATTTGCCATGTCGGTCTTTGCCCTGTTCAGCTGTGCTTTGCCCTGTTCAGCGGTCTTCACCATGGCGGTCTTTTCCCTGTTCATCGGTGCTTTGCCCTGTTCAGCGGTGCTTTGCCCTGTTCAGCAGTCTTCACCATGGCGGTGTTTTCCCTGTTCAGAGGTGCTTTGCCAAGGCGGTCTGTGCCGTGTTCAGCGGTGCTTTGCCATGTTCAGCGGTGCTTTGCCATGGCGGTCTGTGCCCTGTTCAGCGGTCTTCACCATGGCGTCTTTTCCCTGTTCAGCAGTGCTTTGGCCTGTTCAGCGGTGCTTTGCCCTGTTCAGCGGTCTTCACCATGGCATTGTTTTCCCTGTTCAGCGGTGCTTTGCCATGGCGGTCTGTACCCTGTTCAGCGGTTAGTTGCCATGTTCAGCGGTGCTTTGCCATGGTGGTCTGTGCCCTGTTCAGCGGTGCTTTGCCATGGCGGTCTGTGCCCTGTTCAGCGGTGCTTTGCCCTGTTCAGCGGTCTTCACCATGGCGGTGTTTTCCCTGTTCAGCGGTGCTTTGCCATGGCGGTCTGTGCCCTGTTCAGCAATGCTTTGCCATGGCGGTCTGTGCCCTGTTCAGCGGTGCTTTGCCCTGTTCAGCGGTCTTCACCATGTCGTTTTTTTCCCTGTTCAGCGGTGCTTTGCCATGGCGGTCTCTGACCTGTTCAGCGGTGCTTGCCTTTGCTGTCTGACATGTGCATTGGTGTGTGGCATGACGGTCCCTCATTACCCATGGGGGCTGTGGCTGCCGGGGCCCTCCAGGGCACTGACTCTGGCAGTGGCCTCCGGACCAGTGATGATTGTGCTGCCCTCCTGGGCACTGACTCTGGCGGTGGTCTCCCGACCAGTGACGATTGTGCTGCCCTCCTGGGCACTGACTCTGCCGGTGGTCTCCAGACCAGTGACGACAGTGCTGGCGGTGGCGTCCCGGCCGCCGGGGAGGATGGCGCCCTTCTCCACCATGCTGCTCTTCCCAGACTGTGCAGACTTCTTCTGGCCCTTCACCACCTTTGGAGGAGTCACAGCTGACTCGGCACTCCCCCTGGGACCCTTGTGAGTAGTTTTGCCGCCAGGAGTCTTCACCCTGTCCCGTCGGCCACTTTCCAACTTAAGGTGCTTTACAGGGGGTGGACTGGCAGTGCTTTGGCTCCGTGTCACACTGGCTGCCCTGGTGGCCAGTGCACTCCACACACCTTTAACACGCACCACTGGTGCTGGACTTTTTTTGGCTGAGGTGCTACTATGGGACCTATCAATTGGAGGGGAGGGGGTGGGGGCAAAGAGGTCAACGTTGCTGAGGAAGAGTTGCTGACGAAGACTGGGATGGGTAGCTGGAGGGGGTCTGGGAGTGGAGGAAGAGGTGGTGGTTGTAGGAGGTGTAACTTTAGGTGATTTGAGTGCAGGTGCAGGTACAGGAGACTGTCGTGAGGTGGATGGATGTTGGGTGTGTGGGTGCCCGCGTTTGTGTACTTTGGGAGGGGGCGTCACAGACACACTGGGAGTGGACACAGGGGACGTGTAAATGGTAGTGGGGTGGTGAGTGCAGGTGAGCGGTGTGTGGTTCTGGGTGTTCTGGTGCGAGTCCTAGAGCCTGTAGATGTAGTGCATGCAGGTGAGAGTGTAGACGACACTGGGAGGGAGGAGGGAGACGACGAGGAGGGGGACACAGTGGAGGCAGTGGATGTTGCTGTGTCTGTATGTGGGTGATGCTTGTGTGAGTGCCTGTGGGTTGTGTGGTGCTTATGTTTGCCTGAGCTACTTTTGTGTGCTTGGGATAGGCTGGGGTACAGGGGATTGGGTCTGGGTGGAGGAAGTTGGAGGGGGAGGCTAGACACAGGGACAATGTCTGCCATCAGTGCTGAAGACAGAGATTGCAGGGTTCGATGAAGGGCAGCCTGACCAGAATGAATGCCCTTCAGGAATGCATTACCGTGTTGCAACTCCCTTTCTACACCCTGGATGGCATTCACAATGGTAGACTGCCCAACAGTGAGTGACTTGAGGAGGTCAATGGCCTCCTCACTGAGGGCAGCAGGGGTGACAGGGGCAGGGGCTGAGGTGCCTGGGGCGAAGGTGATGCCCACCCTCCTGGGTGAGCGGGCATGGGGCGAAGGCTGAGGGGCTGCTGGGAGGGCGGTGCTGGTAGGGGAGGTGGCAGCTTTACCTGTAGAAGTGGGGGGCACAGATGGTGCCGCCACCACAACGGAGCTCCCATCGGCGGACGAGTCCGTGTCGCTGTTTGGTGATCCGGTGACCGATGTGAAGCTCCCCTCGCCCTCCGTCCCACTGGTGTATTCAGAGTCTGTGGTGTGGCCCTCCATGGCCATGTGGGATGCAGCTCCCTCGTGCTTCGGTGCCACTGTACCTCCGCCTGATGATGCTGATGCACAAAAGAACAGGGAGA
Source organism: Pleurodeles waltl (assembly GCF_031143425.1). Taxonomy (NCBI): domain Eukaryota; kingdom Metazoa; phylum Chordata; class Amphibia; order Caudata; family Salamandridae; genus Pleurodeles; species Pleurodeles waltl. The sequence continues at coordinate 1,231,676,556 of NC_090446.1, forward strand.
GCACAAAAAGGGGGGGGCGACAGAAGAAAGACAGGTTGAGTGCATGGCTTACCGCTACTGTTGGCGGACAATACAGACACAGCAGCCCCCTGCACTACGCCGTGCTCTTCCTGGGATCTGGCCTACATGGCCATGGTGGACATCTGCACACATAGATGCCACAGGGGCATGTATACCTGTACTTGGCACTCTACTGAGGTGGGGTGGAGTGCCACATGGCCTGCATTATGGAGGGGCCTAGCCTACAGAACTCGCCCTGGCCTAGGGAAACCCACAGCCCTCCTCCCCCACCCAGACCCCTCCACTGCGCGCAAAGTCCGCAGAATGAGAGTGTGCTCACCCCCTTGTGTCTGCTGTGATGCCCTCAAGCGCCCATCCAACTCCAGGTAGGCCACCGCCAGGATCCGGAACATCAGGGGGGTCATGGTGCGACGGGCACCCCTCCCACGTTGGGAGGCCATCCCCAGCTGAGCCTCTGCCGTCTTCTTGCTCCAGCGGCGAATGTCCTCCCATCTTTTCAGGCAGTGGGTGCCCCGTCTCTGGTGGAGCCCCAGGGTCCGGACGTCCTTGGCGATGGCACGCCAAATGTCCTTCTTCTGGTGGGCGCTGACCTACATGACGTGTACAGGGGAAGAAGAGAAGTCATTACCAACTGCACCGTTGATGTGAGTGGCCCCACATCCCTACCCTTGCCATGTGGCACATGCATTCACAGTACTTCATGTTCCCTGAACTCTGCCCCCTTCCAACTAACATCCAGCCCTCTCCACCTAGGCATAGCCCATACAACTTGCTCCCTGTGTACTTACCTGTTGGTCGGGAGGACCGTAGAGTAGCGTGTACTGGGGGAGGAACCCGTCCACGAGCTTCTCCAACTCCTGGGCAGTGAAGGCAGGGGCCCTTTCCCCAGATGCAGCAGCCATTGTCTCTTCCAGACCAAGGTCACAGCAGCACTTGCAGTGTAGGTCCTCTCCTGTCGAAGATCAGGTATAGAGTGATTCAACAGATAGAAAATGGCGGTCACATCCGCGGTGGTGACGTCCGCAGCTGTGCGTATCATCACCGCTGGCGCACTTCATCATTGGCTCCTGGGACCCATAGGGTCCAAAGTTAACCAATGCAGCATTGCGCCGCGGTCTACGACCGCCTACCGCGTCGGTGTACAACACCAGCGCAGATACCTCACATCCCATTGTCCCAGTTTAGAGGTCAGGCAGCCACCATTTCAGGGGCCCACATGGCTTCATTTACTACTGCATCACACATACCTAGGCCTACACTCAACACACATACAGGAAGAGTTTTGTGTTTGGTGTCGTGTTCTGTGTATCTGTGGGTACATACCTGGGAATTTGTTGACTCTGTGGTCGCTGTTGTCCTTCCTAGGCACCGTCAGCTGGGACATTTGAGAAGATGGCGGAATCCTCCGGTGTACCGACCGCTGGTGGACCTGTTGACAATGGAGGAGCGACATTTAATCATCACCTACAGGTTTGACCGTGCCACTATCCAGGAACTATGTACCCAGTTGGAGCCAGACCTGATGTCACCAATCCACCATCCCACAGGAATCCCCCCCGACGTGCAGGTGCTGTCAGTGCTCCATTTCCTTGCAAGTGGGTCTTTTCAGACAACAGTGGATATGGCATCAGGGATGTCCCAGCCTATGTTTTCCAACATGTTGTCCAGAGTGTTGTCTGCCCTGCTGAAACACATAAGGAGCTACATCGTTTTCCCTCAGGTGGAGGATTTGGCTACAGTGAAAGGTGACTTCTATGCCCTTGGACATATCCCCAACATCATAGGTGCTATTGATGGCACCCATGTAGCTCTGGTCCCCCCCGCAGGAGTGAACAGGTGTACCGGAACCGGAAGAGTTATCATTCCATGAATGTACAGATGGTATGTTTGGCAGACCAGTACATCTCCCAGGTAAATGCTATGTTCCCTGGCTCTGTGCATGATGCCTACATCCTGCGGAATAGCAGTATCCTGTATGCGATGGGTCAACTCCAGAGGCACTGTGTGTGGCTATTAGGGGACTCTGGTTACCCTAACCTGTCATGGCTATTGACCCTAGTGAGGAATCCCAGGACAAGGGCAGAGGAACGTTACAATGAGGCCCATGGGCGGACTAGGAGGGTGATCGAACGCACCTTCGGCCTCCTGAAGGCCAGGTTCAGGTGCCTCCATATGACAGGTGGTTCCCTATTCTACTCACCAAAGAAGGTGTGCCAGATCATCATCGCCTGCTCGATGTTTCACAGTCTTGCTTTGCGACGCCAGGTGCCTTTTCTGCAGGAGGATGGTCCAGATGGTGGTGTTGTGGCAGCTGTGGAGCCTGTGGAGCCTGTGGACAGTGATGAGGAGGAAGCTGAGGAAGAAGACATAGACAACAGGGAGTCAGTCATACAGCAATATTTCCAGTGACACACAGGTGAGAATTTTTTTTTTACTATTACATTCACTTTCACACTTCCTTTCTGTCGTTTAGTAGCAGTATTTGGTAACTGAGTTGTACCTTTCCATTACGGTTTCACAGGTGTGGTTACCAACGTGTGTCATCTGCTTGCATCCTTCATGGACTTGTGATGTGTGACATAGGTATGTTGGCATTACAATTGAAAACGCATTTTGACACTGTCATTGATAATAAAAATTTACCAAATCACAGACTGACTCCAGATTGTTTTGTGCTTCAAGGGTGTTTATTTAAGTGCTCAAAAATGGAGGGGGTTGTAAAATGGTGATGGGGGATGGTGGAGGAATGTCCATGGCAGAGTCCAGTCTATTGGTCACACAGGTGCACTGCTCATATGGGCATAGGAAGTGGAGCTGGGGCAGTTTAAGTATGGGCAGGGTAACAAAGTGGGACAGTGGGAGGACAATCAGGGTGGTTTCATTTCCTGGCGGGGGTCTTGTCATCTTGCTCTGTCCTGTTCCTGGATCTCAGGGACTGCTTGCAGGGTGGTTCTCCATCTGCAGGGGGTGGGGTGCTGGTGTGGTGGTCCTGTGGTGGGGCGTCCTGTCCACTAGCGCCGGCGGAGGTGGTGGGCAGTTCATCGTCCATGCTTGTGTCAGGGGCCCCTTGGAGTGCCACGGTGTCCCTCATGGTCTTCTGTATGTCCTTTAGCACCCCTGAGATGGTGCCCAGGGCGGAGATGATGGTTCGGAGCTCCTCCCTGAACCCCAAATACTGCTCCTCCTGCAGGCGCTGGGTCTCCTGAAACTTGGCCAGGACCGTCGCCATCGTCTCCTGGGAGTGTTGGTATGCTCCCATTATGGAGGAGAGGGCCTCGTGGAGAGTGGGTTCCCTTGGCCTGTCCGCCCCCTGTCGCACAGCAGCCCTCCCATTTCCCCTGTGTTCCTGTGCCTCCGCGTCCTGGACCGTGTGCCCACTACCACTGCCCCCAGGTCCCTGTTGTTTTTGGGGTGGTGGGTTATCCTGGGTTCCCTGTAGTGGTGGACACACCGCTGATTGACGTGTCCTCGGTACGGAGGTATGGGCCCGCTGGGTGGGTGCTGTGCTGGTGTTACCAGAGGGTGGAAGGTCAGTGTTGGGCTGTGCCTGTGCAAGGGGAACCGACTGTCCCGAGGCCCACGATAGTCCGGGCTGGTCATCAGGATCCAGTTGGCCAGAGCTGCTGTCGTCACTGTGGGCCTCTTCTGTGGGTGGAGTGGAGATGTCTGGACCCTCCTGTGTGGTGACGTTCCGTAGTGGTCCAGCAGGGATGTAAGAGCATGATTATTGCATCTGTGTGTGTAATGGTGTGCAATGGGTGGGTGTGCGTGTACCCCAGTGCAAGCATTCCTGTGTGTGGGTTTGTTTGATGATGGTTAGGGGGTTGTTATGGGTATGTGCAGTGAGCATGCTTTGGTGAGGGGTGACCATGCTTAGTTGTGTCATGCAGGGCTTGGTGTTGGGATGAGTGGTTTGTGTTATTAGTACATTAGTAAGGATTTGGAGTGATAGGGGGGTGGGGGGGGTGTGATACCATGCAGGTAGGGTGGGGGATATGATAGTTAAGATTTGACTTACCAGTGTCCATTCCTCCACCGACTCCTCCGAGGCCCTCTGGATGCATGATAGTCAAGACTTACTCCTCCCATGTTGTTAGTTGTGGGGGAGGGGGTGGGGGTCCGCCGCAAGTTCGCTGTACCGCGATGATGTGCCTGGAGACCACAGAACGCACCTTTCCCCGTAGGTCGTTCCACCTCTTCCTGATGTCCTCCCGATTTCTTGGATGCTGTCCCACAGCGTTGACCCTGTCCACGATTCTGCGCCATAGCTCCATCTTCCTGGCTATGGAGGTGTGCTGCACCTGTGAGCCAAATAGCTGTGGCTCTACCCGTAAGATTTCCTCCACCATGACCCTGAGCTCCTCCTCGGAAAACCTGGGGTGTCTTTGGCGTGACATGGGGTGGTGTGGGTGATGTGTGGGGTGGTGTATGTGTTGATGTGTGTGGTGATGTGTAGTGGTGTGTAGTGTTTTGTGCGTGGAATGTTGTATGGGTGATGGTGTTGTGTGCCTCTGTGTGGTGGGGTTCTCAATTGCTGTGCTCTCTGTCTCTCGGCTTCCTCAAAATGTCTGGTCGTAGGGGTTTGTGGGTGATGTGGGTGTGTGTTTTATATTGTATTGGGTGTGTGGGAGTGGTGTTTGTATGTGTATCAGGTGTGTGTATTTCGAATTGTCCAATGTGGAGGTGTTTTGGAGATGTGTGTGTATTTTCAGCGCGACGGTGTGTACCGCAATGGAATACCGCTGTTGAAAGACCGCCGCGTGGATTCGTGGGTCGTGATAGCATGGGCGTGTTTCTGTTGGCGTGACAGTGGAGGAATTGTTTTTGCCAGTTTAACACTGACCTTTGGTGTGGCGGACTTGTGTGGGTGTCTGAATTTCGGCGGATTCCGAGATGTGGGTCATAATAGCTGTGGCGGAATTCCGCGGCCGCGGCAGTGTATTGGCGGTCTTCTGCGCGGCGGTAAGCGGCGTTTACCGCCAATGTTGTAATGACCCCCAGTATCCCTTTGCCATAGCCCTGCATGTATTTTTTTTTGCCATGCCTCCTTGCCTCGTGTTGTTCGACCATGTGGCTGGCAGCCATTGTCTGCATCCAGCAAGTGTGCCATTGCCATAGGCTTGCATGTGTTCTTTGTTCCCAATGCCTTCTTGGTCCTTGTTGTTGTTGTTGTTTGACCATGTGGCTGGCAGTCATTTTTTGCATGCAGCCAGTGTGCCTTTGCCAAAAGATTACATACAAACATCATCAATTATTGATCATGTATTTATATTACGCTTCATTTCATTTTTTTAATTTAAACGTTCTATTAGAATTTTTATCTTTACGTTTTATTTTTTATTGTCATTTTTTTCATTCTTATTTTGATTTTGTCATTTCATTTTTAAAATATTTATTTTCGTTTTTTTTATTTTTGTTCTTTTTTCATTTAATTTTTTATTTCATTTTATTCAGTTCTGCATTTTGCCTTGATCCATCCATTTATCCATTACTCCATCCATCCATCCACCCACCAAAGGTAAACATCTGGGCTAAAGCTTTCGGGTTTCTTTAGGTATATATTAATTTCATTTCCTCCTGGACAGCCTGGCTGCGGTGCTCTGCATACACTTCAACAGCATAAATCATTTTTTAAATAATCATTTTATTTTCCTCGGACCTCCTTGCCACCAAAGGTTTTTTAAGGGTTGTTCCGTTTACCCATGTACCTACATCTGACTACAACAGTTGTCTCCTTTACAGATCCAGAGAAAGCAAAGAGCTATATCTGCATGGTGTGCTGCCTAACTGGAAATTCAATTGTATGGTGTGGTTTGACTTTACAATGTTTGATTAAATTGGTATGTATTACTTAAATAACCAACCACACTGATATGGCATTTGTCTGTACTATTTCAACCTGCACAATGCCACATTTCACTACCTAAATATTTTTATTGCTTAGTTGCTTTTAGGTGAACATGAGAAGAGATGTCACATCACCAGCAGTGCAACCAAAGAGAAGGCCTGTACAGTAAGTCCTCTAATCTCTTCCACTTGTGCAGCTTATTGCCACTGCCAACTATGAGCTTTAAGATGGCCGCAAAAAAAGTGGTCAGTGAGAAGAAGCAGTTTTTCACCAGTGGCTTGCTGACTGCCACCGTTTTCGAGAGACGTGTGCCTGCCACACCGGCCTCCAGGGAAGAACCTGGGAGCAGCACTCCTGGATCAAGAGAACCATCTTAACCTAAGCCCAAGACCATGACTGTCAGTGTGGCACCAACTGCAATTATGGTGACGCTGATGAGCAGTGACATTAAAATTGATTTGTCCCTTTCACAAAGTAGCACCCAATCATTTCAGGAAACAGAACAAAGTGGACAGCAGCCTCAGCCAGCAATAGTAGATCTTCCAGAAGTTGGAGCAGAAAAGGATGTTGAGCTTCCTACTGAGCAATAACTTCCTCTTTTAGAATCAATGGCTCCCAGATCTCCAGCAAGAAAAATGAAGAAACTCCACCATTTTCTACAAGCACCACTTCTGATGAGGATGATAGTGACATCGAGTGGATCCCATCAGAGTCCGGGAGACGCCAGGAGAGGCAAGGGAAAAGTAAAGTTCCAGACAGCCTTAGAATCATGAAAGGGGATTGTCAAGCTTCAGCTCTGTGTTTTAAAATCAACCCCTGTGAGAAAGCTTGCATCGTGCTTGAACACTGCCAGCATTACAAAATTGACCTTCTTGAACAAACAATATTTGTTTTCAATACCTGTATTTTTTTAAGTTATTACAATCAAAAAGACTTAGGAACACTATCTTAAGGCACTGTGCATTGTATTGCCTATGAAGCATTTCTTAGGCCAGAAACTATTGAAAAGTGAAAGAACCTTTGTGACCTACAGTTCCTATGAAACTATGCTGTTGTTACAGGAAGAAAAAAAGCAAGCAGCCGGGATGGGTGTAGCACTCTTATGAGAGGTGACCCACCCAGCTGATCATTGCTTATTGGTGTGCAATGTCAGTGGGCAGCAATAGCGTTCAGATAGGCCAACAGTATCACTTGTGAAGCCGAACTGAGAACTCAGCACAGCCTTTCTAAGTATCCAGGCAACAGAAGAACTACAGTATGGTAGGGGTGCACTCGCAACAACGGTTTGAACTTTGTTTACATTCTGAACAGCTACTGTTGCAAGAGCAGTAGGAAGGGAAACAGTCTCAACCTCTGCTCTCAATTGAGTGGACACCTTGCTTTGAAGGCAATTGAAAGCGGGTAGGCTACGGCATCTTTTGAGCGATTTGTGCATAAAATGTAGCTCGGATGAGTATAAGGGAAAAACATTCAGGGCACAAATCAGTATGGGTGGGGTGCTTTTGAGACTTTAACAAAGGAGCACACAGAGACAATCTACAAATTGGCTCACATAGATGAAGAGCCCTAAAATTAATATATTAAGAAATTAAATTGAAATCGTATTACTGTTATCACTTAACAGGGAAAGAAAAATGTAAGGAATTCCCTATGTTGTGAAAGCGTCAAGAGTTAAGGTAGGAAACAGTATTTTGCAATATTCCACAGATTAGGGAATAACTGAAAGTCATTAAAAGTATTGATACAATGTTTGTATTTCATAGATACACTGGGACTTGGGTAGGATTACCTGAGAGTTCTTCAAACAACAAATTCAAAATAGTTTTCTTTTCAGGTGAGATAACAGGGTGAGGACATAATATTGAATAGAGATGCTCAAGTGACAAGTCACTAAATTCAGACATTTGCATTTTTCAGATCTATCTCCCACCAGACCCATCCTGTCCTCCCTTTTCCTCACTTGATCCTTTCAATTGATTGTGCTTCAATAGCCCTCAGCAGTTGGAATTATCAAGATGTGGACCCAATTGAGCATTGTGTCAACCCCAAGAAGTTTGTCTGGCTGACAGGGATGATGGTGAGGAGGATTATGACGATGAGCCACTCATTACGGAAGCTGGCACAGAGGAGTCCGTCATTATTATCCACATACCTCCAGTTCTTCTTCAGGTATTGGCAGTGACCTAGTAGGAAAGTAGTCCTCTCCAGTCCGGGACTTTTTTATGGTTAGCAAACAGGAGGAGAACATTGTGATATGCTCCATTTGCAACAAAATTGTTTGTCGAGGTAAGCCTGGTTCATGTTGTTGTGCTGGAGGCCAGATGACCAATATAAAAAAACATCACCCAATCTGGTGGGAAGATTAACTTAAATAAATTGCTGGACGTGGTTGCAGTGGTAAAGATTAGAAGAGCCAGGAAACATTAGCTACAACTGGTCAACTAACAGTGGAGGTGACAAAGAAGAGGGTGACATCCTCAGCAAAGCAGACATGTCCCCAGCATTGCACCAGAATCTCCTGCCTCAGCAACCTCGCAATGGCACAGGAAGACTGAGAGTCAGATGGAGAAACCACAGCATGCGATGACTGCACCACAAGACACATTGAGTAGACCACCACCTACTTCTCAGAAGACACCTACATCAGTGGACCCACAAACAAAGAAAATCCAGGCTACCATTATGGGCATGTTTAGGCAGGAGGGTCCCTACGACCTCAACAACCCAGTGGCATGTTTGAACAATGGGAAGCTGGCAAAAAAGTTAACGCTGGAAATCCACCCTTTTTCGTTTGTGGATGGAATGGGATTCTTAGAGTTTGTGGCACCTATCAGCCAGAAATGGAAGGTTCCAAGTCAGACCGGTTTTGCCAGAGTTGTTGGTCTAGTGCTACATCAAGATGTGCTGCTATTGGCTGGACAAGCATTGCAGCATGAGGACAGCCATGTGGACCAGTTGTCAGGCTACTGATTACATGTGCATCACTGCACACTGGATCTGTTTTGTGGGGGTAAAGCAAAAGCTATCTACAAGGCTTGGCCCTGAAGACATGTTTAAGGGCATTCGGTGGCACGCAACAGTAGCCTTGTTCACCATGAAGAAATCATATACAGCGGCAAACATCTTGGACTAATTTAATAGAAAGATGTCTGAATTGGATTTATTGCCACGGACAATGACAGTAACATAGTCAAGCCCATAGCAAATGATGGATATTTGAGGATCCTTTGTTTGATGCACTGCATCAACCTGTTGTGCAAGACTTCTCAACAAGACATAGGCCCTCATTACAACCCTGGCGGTCAAAGACCGCCAGGGCTGTTTCATCGGATGCATCGCCAACAGGCTGGTGATGCAATTCATGGAATTACGACTGCGGCAGGAAGTGCTGCGGTCGCACAGCCCGGACCAGCGGTTCACCGCCACGTTGGTCCCGGCGGTTTACCACCACGTTGGTCCCGGCAGTTGTAATCCTCCAGGGCAGCACTGCCCAGGCGATTACGAGTCCCCCTCCCGCCAGCCAAAGGCTGGCGGAAAGGGGAGTCGCGGGGCCCTTTGGCATGGGCAGTGCCGGGGCACACTTCCACGGCCCCATGGAGCTTTTCACTGTCTGCATAGCAAACAGTGAAAAGCGCGATGGGTGCAACTGCACTCGTGGCACCACCGCAAGTCTGCTGGCTCCATTTGGATCCGGCTCCCGTGTTGCAGCCAACATCCCCGCCGGCCCAGCGGGAATGTTAAAATGGCCACTGTGGAAGTGCGGCCGCATTGGCGGATGTGCGGCGGATACAACTTTGTGTTAATGAGGGCCATAGTTGTAATGAGGGCCATAGTCAGCAACATACTGACCACCCAAAGACAAATCTGCACTCATTCCAGCCATTTTTAAAGCCCTAAAGAAGTTGCAGATTATTCAGCATGGTACAGAGTACCAGTTACTGTCCTGATACAGAAGGTGCCAACATGTTGGAAATCAACTTATTATATTTTGCAACATCTGTTTCAGCAGTACAGACAGATTAATGACTACGACATTCTAAGAGAAGGGCCTGAAATTGGGAAAGCTATGACCATGGATGTGGACAAATAGTGCCTTGTCAAATGCCTGACACAGATGCTGCTCCCTTTCGAGGTTTTCACATTGGAATTTTACAATGAGGACAGTACGATGGGCCATGCTATCTCGATATTGCATCTGATACAGAAGCAGCTAAATAAGGTGTCTGAAAGGTTCACACTATGAGGTGTGAATGAAAACTCAGGACTTGGTTGAAAGCCTAAGCTATCAATTAACTAGTAATGCAAGGTTGCAAAATAACATTAGCTCTTTCAAAGAGTACACCTGTGCCAACCTATTTGATCCATGCTTCAAAAAAAATCTTCACACTTTCATTCCTTTTTCTAAAGGGGATGTTTCAAAATACAAGAGGTGGATTGTTGAGCAAGCCAGAGAACTGGAAGAACGGTGGGAGAGCCCCACTCTGCAGTTCTAGGATGCCACCTTAAACATCCAGAGAGTTCGGTCTTGTCTCAAAACAGCCAACACCAGGAACAGGAACACCGGCAACAACAGCATCAGAAGAAACAGACCCAACCTCTGCATTGGCTTGGTTTCAAGCGGCAGGTCTCAAGTCCAGTGTAGAGGTGAAGACGAAAGAAGTCCAGCAACTGGCAGAACCAATGACACTTCAGAGGATGTTCCAGGAGTATCTAGATGACCCAAAAGAGGTGCATATAGATGAAAAGTAATGGTTATATTGGTATGGGAAGATGAACCAATGGCCAGAGCTAAGCACCCTGGCAATCAAGTATCTGGCTTGTCCTGTAGCCAGCTTGTCTGCTGATTGTGTGTTTAGTCCAGCTAGTGCAGTTATTACAGTGAGAAGGGCCAGTCTCTTGCCTGAAAATGTGGAGAGATTAACCATGATCAAAAGGAGCCAGCATCTTATACCACCTGATTACACTGTTACCTGAAACACGACAGGAGGAGGAAGAGGATGATTAGTCAGACTCAAGTGTGTTTGCTGACTAACTTCTGGGTGAACCACATGAGTTTGGCGATGAACTCTACTTCCCTGACTAAGTATGCCAGTGCCACCATAGAACTTTTTAATTATTACTCATTGAATGACTTTCACATACATGGATAGATTGGATTAGCACCCATGTGCAGTGAAGAAGCCCTCCCATCCCCTCCAGGACATTCAAGACAATGGCCCTCATTACAACGCTGGTGGTCGGTGTTAAAGCAGCGGTAATACCGCAAAAGGCCGGCGGAAAAAAAATTGAATCATGACCATGGCGGAAATCGCCAACATAGACAGCCACTTTAACACTCCGACCGCCATGGCGGTAGAAACAAACAGTGTGGCGGTAACTGCCAACAGACAGGCGGAAGACAATGTACCGCCCACCCTATTACAAGATGCCTATCTGCCACCTTTTCCAGGGCGGAACCAACGCAAACAAAAACACGGCGGAAACAGTACACAGAAGGGAAAACACCCACCTCTCCACACTCCACAAGGAACCAGGACGCATGGAGCCCGAATTGCAGATACTGCCGATGCTGGTCTTCCTTCTCTTCGATCAGGAGCACCAACGACGGGGGTGACGACCACGGTGAGTACTGCACCTACAACACAGGGAAGGGGGGAGGGAAAAGAGAGTGACACACACAAGGAAACATGCAACACCCCCACCCACACCCACAACACCATACACACAAATACATGCAGAAACAGTACACGTACCCCCCGCATCCCCTGGAAGAACACAAGGACAAAAGGAATTGATTTGAACAAATGTAATCATGTGAAATCTCATTATCAAAGTTCAAAATCCAGTAAACACAAATATGTACTCCAACTACACAAGTCCGGATAGTGCACCAATCATTGTCTGTGGACCACTGGGCCCAAAATGCATGGGCGAAGCCCACTCATGATACATGACTGGAAACAGAGAGAACACTGCTGGGGCATCAGATCGAAATGAAACAGGCACCTCAGGGGGGGTGGGTGGCACCTCAGCCAGATGAACGCATGACACCACTGCTGCACGAGGGGGCTCCATGCCCATTGATATATCCTGGGAGTGCAAAGCCACAGTCTCTCAAGTCTCTCCAGTGGGTGGTTTGCTCACTGCTTTATCCTGGGGAGTGCAAAGCCACAGTCTCTCAAGTCTCTCCAGTGGGTGGTTTGCCTGCTACTTTATCCTGGGGAGTGTAAAGCCACAGTCTCTCAAGTGGATGTATCTCTCCACTGGTTCTGGAGGGGGCTTTGGGACCAGAGTGCTTCATCCTGCCAAGGACTGAGGTAGTGGATGCAGCTCTCCAATGGTTCTGAAGGGGGCCTGGTGCCCAGTGTGCTTCATCCTGCCAAGGACTGAGATAGTGGATGTCAATCTCCACTGGTTCTGGAGGGGGCCTGGTGCCCAGAGTACTTCATCCTGCCAAGGACTGAGGTAGTGGATGTCAATCTCCACTGGTTCTGGAGGGGGCTTTGTGCTCAGAGTGCTTCATCCTGCCAAGGACTGAGGTAGTGGATGTATCTCTGCACTGGTTCTGGAGTGGGCTTTGTGCCCAGAGTGCTTCATCCTGCCAAGGACTGAGGTAGTGAATGTATCACTCCACTGGGTCTGGAGGGGGCCTGGTGCCCACTGTGCTTCATCCTGCCAAGGACTGAGGTAGTGGATGGCAATCTCCACTGGTTCTGGAGGGGGCCTGGTGCCCAGAGTGCTTCATCCTGCCAAGGACTGAGGTAGTGGATGTCAATCTCCAATGGTTCTGGAGGGGGCCTGGTGCCCAGAGGGCTTCATCCTGCCAAGGACTGAGGTAGTGGATGTATCTCTCCACTGGTTCTGGAGGGGGCCTGCGGCCCAGAGTGCTCTACGTGCAGTGTGGCCGGTACAATTCCCTAACCTGGGTGTGTGTGCCATGAGATTACCAAGGTACAGGTAGCATGATACGCCATGTAGGCAGCGACATACCCCACACTGCTGTGGCTTCTGATTCCACCTGCAGATGACAACAGTGATGACAGTAATGCTTCATGGAAGCTGGCCAGGGTCCTGAAACTCACTACCAGCCTGGGACAACTGACCACTTGGGATGGTAGGCATGTCAGCAGTGGTGCCACTGTCCGAGGACGTTGCGGGGCCGCTGCCGGTGCTTGCGGCGGTGTCTGTCGTGGCAGTGCTGGCGACGATGTCTGTCGTGGCGGTGCTGGCGGCGGGGTCTGTGACGGTGGTGCTGGCTGCCGGTCTGTCGTGGCGGTGCTGGGGGTGGTGTCTCTCGTGGCGGTGCTGGCTGCGGGGTCTGTGGCAGCGGTGCTGGCTTCGGGGTCTGTGGCGGCAGTGCTGGCGGTGCGGTCTGTGGCGGTGGGGCATGTGTCAGCACCTGCTGAGGGAGAAAGCAGGATGTCTCCTGAAGCCTCGACGGCTGCCCACCGGGGGAGAGGCTGGGGACTGTCGCAGCGGCTGTAGATGTGCCAGAGGCGGTCCAGGTGGCGGTGTTCGCCGTCGTACAGGTTGGCGTGGATGTGGACAGAAGGTTTGATACTGGTCGCTCAGTCTGTGCCACCATGCCCTCTCCTGACCTGCCCTTCTGTTTTTGGCCCTTCCCCTCCCTTGATGGTGGCACAGTTGTCTTGCCACTATCCCCTTTCGTTTTCGCTGACACCTTGGCAGCTGGTGGTTACGGCTTCTCCCTCTGGGATGTGGGAACCTTTTCACCTTGGCAGGTGGTGGAATGTCCTTGCCCTCACTACATGGCACACTGGCAGCCCTGATGGTTGGCGCACTCCATGACTCCGCACTTGCTGGCACCACTGTGTCTGGGGATGTGGTGGCTGAGGTGCTGGGCTGGGACCTGGAAAGCCTGGCCCTAGGGGAAGGACGGGGGGGAGGTGAAGGGAAGAGGTCAAGGTTTGACAGGAAAAGTTTTTTAGACACATTGGGACAGGTAGATGGAGGGGGTTTGGGAGTGGAGGAAGAGGTAGTGGTTGTAGGAGGTGTACGTCTGCTGAATGTGGGTTAAGATGCATGGGCTGGAGGCTGTTGTGAGGTGGAGGGCTGTTGGGTGGGTGTGTGCCTGCGTTTGTGTACTCTGGGATGAGGGCTGACAGACACACTGGTAGAGGACACTGGGGATGTGTGAATGATAGTGGCGGTGGTGAGTGCACGTGAGCGGTGTGTGGTGATAGGCGTGTTGGTGATGGAGGTAGTGGCTGAGGATGTAGTGCATGCAGGTGTGAGTGGAGACGAGACTGGGAGGGAGGAGGGAGACGTGGAGGAGGGGGACACAGTAGAGGAAGTGGATGTTGGTGTGTGTGCATGGGTATGGTGCTTGTGTGAGTGCCTGTGGGATGTGTGGTGCTTATGTTTGCCTGAGCCACTCTTGTGTGTTGATGTGTGTGCATGCTGGTCTGATGGTGTGCTTGGGATAGGCTGAGGTACAGGGGATTTGGTCTGGGTGGAGGAGGTTGGAGGGGGAGGCTGGACACAGGGACAATGGCTGCCATCAGTGCTGAGGCCAGAGCCTGAAATGCTCTTTGTCGGGCTGCCTGGCCAGATTGAATGCCCTCCAGGTATACATTTGTTTGTTGCAAATGCCTCCCAACACCCTGGATGGATTTCAGAATGGTAGACTGCCCAACAGTGAGGGATCTCAGGAGGTCAATAGCCTCCTCACTGAGGGCAGCAGGGCTGACTGGGGCAGTGCCGGAGGTGCCTGGGGTGAAGGAGATGCTCACCGTCCTGGATGAGCGAGCACGGGACAGATGCTGAGGGGCTGCTGGGAGGGAGGTGCTGGTAGGGGGGTGGCGGCTTTACCTGTTGATGCGGTGGGCCCGCTACCGCAAGGGAGCTCCGATCAAAGGAGGAGTCACTATTGTTGGTCTCTGCTCCTGTCCCCGCCGTGGAGCTCCCCTCGCCCTCCGTCCCACTGGTGCCTTCAGACTCCGTTGCTTCACCCTCCAGGGCCAAGTGGGATGCAGTTCCCTCCTGTTCCAGTGCCAATGCTCCTCCCCCTGATGATGCTATTGCACACAAGAACAGGGAGACCACAAAAAGGGGGGGGAAGACAGAAGAAAAACATGTTCAGTGCATGCAACACCACTACCGTTGGTAGACACAACAGACAGTGAGCAGCCCTCTGCAATACTCCATGCACTTATAGTTCCTAGATTTATCACATGCCCATGGGGTACGAGGCCTAAGCCCAATTGCTGCACACCTGGAAGTCACAGGAGCCTGACTAGGTGTAGATGGCTCTAACCACTATTGGGGTTGGGGTGCCACAAAGCCTGCCTCACAAGGGACATTACCTATCAAGAACGCCCTGGCCTAGGGGAACCCACTACCAACCTCCCCCGCCCAGACAAATCGTAATGCGCGCAAAGTCAGCTGCATGAGAGTGTACCCATCCCCAGCTGGGCCTCTGCCATCTTCTTGCTCCAGCGGCGCAGTTCCTCCCATCTTTTATGGCAGTGGGTGCTCCGTCTGTGGTAGACCCCCAGGGTCCGGACGCCCGTGGCGATGGCATGCCAAACAGCCTTCTTCTGGTGGGCGCACACCTAGGGGAATGGTACAGGGGGAAAGGACATTACTCACCCGTCCGGACCATCATACTCATTGCCCACCAGTTCCCACCAATGCCAGGACACACACAAACTCCCCATCCGCACATGTAGGTCTCAGCCCCCCCATGTATCTTCCAGCCACACCACGCAAAGTAGGCATTTCCCATTCAGCATGCTTACAGTGTGCTCACAGTTTGTCTGGAGGAACGTAGAGTTGTGTGTACTGGGGGAGTACCCCATCCACTCGTTTCTCCAACTCCTCCGGAGTGAAGGCAGGGGCCCTTTCCCCAGACACATGAGCCATCGTCGCTTCCAGACACAGGTCACGGCAGCACTTGCAGTGTAGGTCCTCTCCTGTTGAAGGTCAGGTATCAAGTGAGTGAACAGACAGAAAATGGTGGTCACGTCCGCGGCAGTGCGTACTGTCACCGCCGGCGTACATCGACATTGGCTCTTCAGACCCATAGGGCCCAATGTTAACCAATGCAGAATTGTGCAGCGGTCTTTGACCGCCCACTACGAAGGTGCACAACGCCAGCTCAGTTACCTCATATCCCCTTGTCTCACCTTACAGGTCAGGCAGCCGCCATTTCAGGGGGCCACATGGCATTAATAATAACTGTGTCACACCAATGTAGGCCTGGAATACACATAGTTACAGGCACATTGCAAATTAATAAATGTGTGCAAATGACATTTTGGGATACCTCAGGGTTCTCCTCCATAGGGCACGTCTGCTGGGGCAGGTGATGAGATGGCGGCATCCTCTGGTGTACAGACCACTGGTGGACCTGTCGACAATGGAAGAGAGACACATAATAGTCACATACAGACCTGATCGTGCAACAATCCATGAACTGTGTGCCCAGTTGGAGCCAGACCTGATGTCAGCTATCCGCCATCCCACAGAGATACCCCCTCTAGTGCAGATCCTGTCAGTACTCCATTTCCTGGCGAATGGTTCCTTTCAAACAACAGTGGCCATTTCATCAGGGATGTCCCTACCAATGTACTCTAACGTGTTGTCCAGAGTGTTGTCTGCCCTGCTGAAACACATGCGCAGCTACATCGTGTTCCCTCAGGTGGAGGATTTGCCCACAGTGAAAGGTGACTTCTATGCCCTGCGACATATCCCCAACATCATTGGTGCCATTGATGGGACACATGTGGCATTAGTACCCCCGCAGGAGTGAACAGGTGTAAATAGAAAAAGCTACTATTCGATGAAAGTGCATATGGTGTGTTTGGCAGACCAGTACATCTCCCAGGTGAATGCCAAGTTTCCAGGTTCAGTGCATGACGCTTACATTTTGAGGAATAGCAGCATCCCTTATGTGATGGGGCAACTCCAGAGGCACTGTGTGTGGCTAATAGGTGAGGCCAAGGACCCACTACAGTGTGAATAGGTGTGTGGGCATGGGGCTGTCCCTAAGGGTTATTGTGTGTCTAACAGTTGTTGCTCGATATTTGCAGGTGACTCTGGTTGCCCCAACTGCTATGGCTACTGACCCCAGTGAGGAATCCCAGGACAAGGACAGAGGAACGCTACAATGAGGCACATGGGCGAACTAGGAGGTTGATTGAATGCACCTTTGGCCTCCTGAAGGCCAGATTCCGGTGCCTCCATATGACAAGTGGTTTCTTCCACTACTCACCAAAGAAGGTGTGCCAGATAATCGTGGCCTGCTGTATGCTGCACAACCTGGCTTTGTGACGGCAGGTGCCTTTTCTGCAGGAGGATGGGCCAGCTGGTGGTCTTGTGGCAGCTGTGGAGCCTGTGGACAGTGAAAAAGAGGAGGCAGAAGAAGAGGATATTGACAACCGAAACAACATAATCATGCAATACTTCCAGGGAGACACTGGTAAGAAGATGTCACTGCCACCCACATCTCATACAATTTTTGGAACTAGCATAAGTCTTTCATTTTCACTCAGTGTATGGACCCTGACTTGTCACTTTGACTTTCCATTTCACAGATGTGTGCCCTCTGCTATATTTCCTCCAGGCCTACAGCTGTGTTACATCGGTATGTGCACAAGTAAATTGACATTGCTATACTCCATGGTTATTGCAATTACACTTTTGTGAAAGCACAGACTGACTCCAGATTGTTTTGTGATTGAAGTGTGTTTATTTCTGTGCTAATAAGTGGAGGGGGTTGTAAAATGGGCTGGGGGGATGGTGGATGAATTTCCATGGCAGAGTCCAGTCTATTTGTTTCACATGTGCATTGTCCAAAGGGGCATAGGTAGTGGAGCAATGGCAGTTGAAGGATGGACAGGGTGACAAAGTGGGACAGAAGGGTGACATTCTGGGGGGTCTCATTTCCTGGCGGGGGTCTTGGCAATGTTCTCTGTCTTGTTCCTGGATCTCAGGGACCGTTTGCGGCGTGGTTCTCCATCTGCAGGGGGTGGGGTGCTGGTGTTGAGTTCCGGTGGTGGTGTCTCTTGTCCACTATGCCGGCGGAGGTGGAGGGCTGTTCATCGTCCAGGCCAGTGTCAGGGGCCCCTTGTTGTGCCACTGTGTCCCTCCTGGTGTTGTCAAGGTTTGCAGCACCCCTGCAATGGTGACCAATCGCACAGCAGTAATCCCAGCTTCCTTGTTTTCCTGAGCCTCTGTCCCCTGAACCGTGTGCCCACTGCCACGTCCCCCATTTTCTTGGGTTAGTGGGTTTGCCTGGGTTCCCTGTAGTGGTGGACACATTGCTGATTGACGTGTCCTGGGGACAGAGGGTTGGGCCCGCTGGGTGGGTGCTGTGGTGGTGTTTCCTGAGGGGGAGGCTCTGTGGTGGCTTGTGACTGTGTCAGGGAAACCGACTGTCCCAAGGTCCCTGATGGGCCGTGCTGTTCATCTTGATCCAGTTGTGCAGAGCTGCTGTCATCACTCTGTGTCTCTTTTGTGGGGGGACTGGATATGTATGGCACCTGTTGTCCGGTGACGTTGGGTAGGGGTCATTTAGGGGTGTAAAGGCATGATTATTGCATCTGTGTGTGCCATCGTGTGCACTTGGGTGAGTGACCCTGTACTATAGTGCTTGCATTCTTGGCTTGGTCCTTGTGTGATTGTTGGTTTGGGGTCTGTGTGGGTATCTGTAGTGGACATGCTTTGGTGATGGGTGTCCATGCATTGGTGTTACATGCAGGGCTTGTTTTTGGGATGTATGGGTTGTGTTGGTGGGGTATCTGTGGGTTGTTGGGGTGATGGGTGTGAGGGTAAGGGTGGGGTATGTGATGGCATGCAGGTAGGGTGGGGGATGTAATAGTAAAGATTTGACTTACCAGAGTCTATTCCTCCAGCTACTCCTGCAAGGCCCTCAGGATGCAGTATTTCCCAGACTTGCTCTTCCCATGTTGTTAGTTGTGGGGGAGGAGAAGGGGGTCCACGGCCAGTCCTCTGTACAGCAATCTGGTGTCTGGAGACCACGGAACGCACCTTCCCCCGTAGGTCGTTCCACCTCTTCCTGATGTCATCCTGTGTTCTTGGATGCTGTCCCAATGTGTTGATCCTTTCGACAATTCTCCTCCATAGCTCCATCTTCCTTGCAATGGATGTCTGCTGCACCTGTGATCCGAATAGCTGTGGCTCTACCCCGACGATTTCCTCCACCATGACCCTGAGCTCCTCCTCAGAGAACATGGGGTGTCGTTGAGGTGCCATGATGTGGTGTGGGTGATGTGTGAGGTGGTGTCTGTTGTGATGTGTGAGGGGATGTGTTGTGTGTTGTCTGAGGTGCATGGATGTTGTGTAAGTGATGGTGTTGTGTGTCTGTGGATGCTGGTGTTGTTTTAGGTAGTGTCTCACTCTGCCCTGCTTTCAAATTTCTGGTAGTAAGGGTCTGTGGGTGATGTGGGTGTGTGCTTTATATTGGATTGGGTGTGTGGGTGTGGTGTGTGTGTATGTGTATCAGGTGTGTGTATTTTGATTTGTCCAATGTGGTTGTGTTTTGTATATGTGTGTGTATTTTGAGCACGGAGGTGTGTACCGCCAACGGATTACCGCAGTTGAAAGACTGCCGCCATAGTGTGTGCGTATTGTTGTTGGCATGAAGGTGTGGGTTTTGTTATCGCCAGTTTATCACTGACCTTTGATGTGGTGGACTTGTGTGGGTGTCTGTATTATGGCGGATTACGAGCTGTGGGTCGTAATACCTGCAGCGGAATTCCGCGGCTGCAGCGGTATGTTGGTGGTCTTTTGCGCGGCGGTAAGCGGCATTCACCGCCAGGGTTGTAATGAGGGCCAATATCTGCATCATTCACATGCCACTGCCTACCCTTTTTTTATTTTTACAACACCTAGTTAGGCTGCCCCAGAGATCATTGATTAAAAGACTGCCAAAGCCAAATTGCAATGTGTTGCTACCTTCAAAGAGGAGGTAATATTTTGCATCATCCACGTGCTTGGATTGGAACAGGTACCTACTAACTATTGCACCAATGAATGGTGATATATTAAGTGATTTTGAGTGATGATGATATATGTACGTGGTGGCTGACATTGAAGGAAGGAGTTCAACAAATTAGTAAACTTGATTTTGATGATTCGCAATGTTTGGGCGATGATGGGTAATAATTTTTCCCTGAAAGTGATTGGACTTTCAATCTTAGCGATATTTACCTTCAGGGTCCACTCCTTTTTCCTGGTTTCTCAGAGATCAGACCAGCGACTTTAGTTACCAAATACAGATCTACACAAAATACATCCATTCTGTTTCTCAATTTGTACTTCAACAGCAGTGCACTACTCAGGTCTACTGCTGGGTTTGGGACTTGGATGAAGTACTCAGTCAGGATGAGGAGTATCAATGATTTAGGGTGGGACTTCCTCAACAGCTAGAAGGCAAAAGTTATTGACTTCACTGAGAAACCATGATGAGGGAGAAGACTCTGAGGCCTAGTAGGCACCCAGCTCTATGGACTGGAGAAAGGTGCATTGAATTAGGAAATGCTGCTGTGTGTGTTTGCTGCATTGCTGACTCAAACGTGAAACCCCTCTTTCTGTTCTTGCTCTGCCTCTAAGTCTTCTTTGTACACTCCTGACTCCTCATGAAGCTCACGAGCTTCCTTTTGTCCTTCTCTTTTACTCTATATTACAGTTAGTTTTTCAATATGCAGGCCTTCTCCTAGTTGTACTTGCATGAACAAAAGTTGGTGAAAGCTCAACACTCCAACTTACTTACCGAACAGGGTCAGATGGGCACCCATGAGTGACAGACATTTCTGTTCACAGCAGCTTGATGATGATGTGCCGCTTAGTGCCCTGATGAATATTGTCATTGTTTCCTTTGCATAGTGTTTGTATTTGTCATACCTTTCCCCAAATCCCCTTTCTCATCCACTCATCAAGCCACTAACTCTCTTCACCCAGGCTGTGTGATTTCTTGAGTTGTGACTTAATTTTATACTGTAAATGTATCACACACTTGCTGGGGCGGATGTAGTGAAAGCAACACTAACTCACTCCATGACCTTCTACTACCTAGGTGATATTCCTCACTGGTCCCATCAACATCATCAATTAGGCCTTGTGTTCTGTGTTGCATAAATGCTTAACCTTGTTCAACCACTTCTTACTCTGAGTCTACTTCTCCTGACTCGAGCATTTAATTTCCTAATTTTCATTTACTAATACACAGGATACATATCTGCCTTGCTTCAACTACAGTGAGTTAAGGGAGAAGGCAGAAAACTAAAATACCCCCCTTTGAACAAAGGTTTTATAACCATGCACACTCTCTCCTCCAGGCTTTTACCATTCGAATATAGCCACCCATCCATCCATACACTGACCTATCTAGTACCCATCCTGTCAAACACACTGTTTTTACCTATCCAACCATTTAGCCATGCATAATTTGTTACCATTGTTCCTTACCATCCACCCATTCCGTACCCAAGCATTATTTGACCCATCCACCAGTCACCCATTGAGGTATCCTTTCACCCTTTTCATTCATCCTTTCCCCTACCCATGCATCTTCTATCACTCACCTATGTATCCTTTCCTTTCAATCACACAACCTTTCACACATATATAATTTCACACATTCTTTTTTGTAGCAGTAAATTCATTGATCGCTTTTCCATCAAGCCATCATTTGTAGCATCTGTTCATTATGAGATTTCATCTACTGATCTGCAGAAAAAGAGGCCAATAAGAACTCAACCCCCAATGTGGCTTCTAAACCAGGGGATTCAGAAGCAATACCGTTGCAGTGAGTATACTAGTAATTGTCAATGAGCAAGAGCAATATGACTTACCGATGCCTGTCCCTGTTGCTGCCAGTTGTCTCCTTTCGACCACTGCCATATCCTGTGCACTGGTGCTGCCACTGGCCACTGCAGTGGTGGTCAGTGTGGCTGAAAAAAGTTACACATTTTAGAGTTCAACAAAATACAACCGCACTAGATCACTCCAGTTCTATCTTCTTCTAACATTCATTTTAAGAGTATTGTCAATAGTTAGAAAAGTCAAATAGGCAAATCAACTGCAAATATTTCAAAGTGGAGGGGCAGAGGTAAGGGCCAGATGTAGCAAAGTAAGAATTTTCGATTCTGAAATTGCGAGTCAGTGCGACTCGCAATTTCAGAATCGCAAATCCTGAAGCAGATCGGTTTCTCAGACACCGTCTCCGACTCACTATGAGGTCGCCATGACCCACCTCATAAATATTAATGATGTGGGTTACATTTTGCGACCCCATAGCGAGTCCCTGCACTCACAGGGATGGTGGCCTGCTGAAGTCAGCAGACCTCCATGTCTGTGACTGCTTTTTCATTAAAGCTGTTTTTTATTTTTTATTTTGCAGCCCGTTTTCCTTAAAGGAAAACGAGTTGCAAAATAAAATATATATTACCTACTGGCAGTCGCAGGTAGTTAGTTATAAGTAGGATCTAGTGTCCATAGGAAGAATGTTTTTTTTGCCAAAAAACTTTGGCACAGCTTCATAAATTTTCACACAATTTTCAAAAGTTATACTTTGCTCAGTTCAGCTGCTATCTAGGGTGATCCTTCATACAGGGGCTGAGAAAAAGGAGGGGTTCCAAAACGCATTTTCCCATAGGGTCTTTACACACTCCTACAGCCCAAACTGCTGAACATAATTACAGCACATTTGGCAGGAAGCTAGATTTTGGTTAGCAGATTACACTGTTTGTTATTTGGTGTAAATCCATTCAGCAGTTTCTGAGATATTAGAGTTTAAAAATTATAGATATATGGGGACACAGATTCTCTATGGATCTGGACTCACATATCCGGGTCTGGATTTTCAAATCTTGGGGAAAAGCACGGTCCTGATTGGCTGGCCACAGCCTGACAGAATAGATGCATCTTCCATTTTTTTGTTGCATCGGCTGGCGGAGTAGGAAGGTAAGAGTGCAAAAACAAATAAGGGGTCAGGATACAAGTATCCTTACCCCATAGGACACATAGAGGTGTCTCCCTCATGGCCAAACTATTGCCCAACTATTTTTTTTTGTTGGCTCTGCACATCTGTGGGTGGATCCTTGAATCTAGAGAAAAATTGAAAAAAAAACACCCACTGCATCCATCCTCATGCTGCGCATGGCTGAAGGCCAGGCGCCACTTGGGCTTGGGTACATGCAGGAAGGTTGGCCCCTTGGCCTGGCCATTAGCTAGACCCCCACTGCTCACGGCCAAAGGCCATGAGCTGCACTTATTATATTTCAGATGTGAGTGCTAAAAGAAATATAGAAATTCACTGAAAAAACCAAAGGTTACAGTGAAGTTATACTTAGGTTCTGAATTAACTCAAACAAAACCATTGAAATTCAGCAGTTATGGTTATCTTTGACCCAAGTAACTATAACTTGCGCCCTAATGTATTCTCTTACATGGGGCTGTGATGGCAAACTTTAATAATGTGCGGGTTTTAAGCAGCCTCTAACGTGTATGGGACAAAGGAGTGTTTTTATCCTAAAACAGCTGACATTCTAAGAAAGGGTGCCCACGTAGAAATGTGTGTGTTTCTGTGAATGTTGGAGACACAGCGTATCACGTTGCTGGCATCCCTATCTGTCTGCAGCCTTGAAGAAAGCAGAATATGAAATGAATGTCCTACTGAGAACGTAATGCTTTCCTAGGTGAAAGAACAATTAGATAGAGAAAAATAAAACAATACCACAAATGTGGCTATTGGTAGAAAAATAAAGCGATACTGAATAAAATATAACTGGGCTAAAGTGCACAATGGCAGGCCTAGTTTGCTAAAATAATGTATATAAACTATGGCTAAAATAGCTATTCAACACCCTCGCCTTGCCAGTTTAAAGGTGGTTTAAAGCCTGAGTTAAAATAAAGCCTAACAAAATCTATTTATAAAAGCATATAAACATAAATGACAATAGTGACAAGTTAAAAGACACGAGCATGATGGAAAAAAGGACTATTTAAAACTTCAATAGTGGCACCAAAGACAGCCAAATTCAAAGGTCAGTATCATTTTGGAAGTTGTCAAATATATCAGAGACATTTGACGCAGGAAATGTTTACTTCGGCAGGTGGTAAAATATCCAAATCTTTTCCAAGAAAGACCATAGAGCACTCGAGTTCCAAAGCCTGAGCTCCAGCTGAGGCAGCAGCATTCCATGTTGTGCCCAATGTTGAGTTAAAAGTCGCACTATCCACAAAGGGCAACTCATAAGCAGCTTCTCGTAGAAAACGCACCCTCAACATGCATGTCTGATAATGAGCCCTCATCGAGAACATCAACAGATCAGCATCCAATGTAAGTAAGCGCTGCGTAGAAAGACAGACTTTCAGTGCACATTTGAAAAAAGGCACCAAAGGCATTGAAACATGGGCTGCACACAATCCAATACAGGTCTGAATGACAGAGACCAGTCACACTCCAATTGCTCAAGAGTGGAAACTCCATCATGGGTTCATGACACAGTTGCATTGGCGGAAGCGCTTTTAGTCCTCCTTGCTGTGAAGGGACAGCCATTGCACAGAAAAAGTAGCAACAGCAAAATGCCACCTTTTATAGCCAAAGTAATTGTAGGCGGGCGTCGCTCACCTCGCCTACGAACATCCAGACTTGGCGTTCGCCCAACGCCTTCCCCGACTTCCGCCCACGTCGTCAGGGAGACGCGTGGGGGCGGAGACAGCAATCGGCACCCGACTTCCGGGTTGCCGGATCTCTTAAGATGGAAGACGCCGCGAGAGAAGAGGAGGCGGTGAAACCGGAGCCGAAGGAATTCCCTGCTGACGACAAACAAGGAGAACAGGAGCCGAGAGCGAACTCCGGCGGAGAGAAGACGGCCGGAGCGACGAACCCCAGAGGACACGAAGTAGCCTGCCACGGCCCAGGAGGGTCGTGGCTAAACAAGGTACGGGGCCTTTTTAAGGGCAACAACAGTAAGGGAAACAAAGGGAAGGGGGAGAGGGAAGGTGGGGAAAGAACAGGAGGTGGGAGCAGGGAAGGATACCCAGGGCACCCTCCCACTCCCTTCTAGATAAAGAGAAACCTCCCTCCCTCCTCCTCACAAAAACCCTGTTTTCTGCACGAAAAGAAGAACTCCATAAAAACATTAGAGTTTGTTAACCCCTCACTACTTCCCTCACAACCACCCCTCTCCCCTCACTAATCACAGAAGCCAAAAGACCAAGGGAGTATCGTCCCACTTACCTGCTGTATCCTCTGTTGTTCTTCCGAGGGAAACTGTGGACCAAGGGGAGGACCTCTGAAACTCGCCACCTGAAAGAGAGAAGGTTAAAGAAACCCTTAAGGACCTCGGGCCTCCCACAGAGTAGAAGAAGAAGAACAAAAAGGAGGAAAGAAAGGATACTCTCCTATACATGTGTTCACCCTCTTACAGAATCAAAAAAATAAAGCAAGAAAAACCCCTGCCAAGGGTTACAAAACTCTGCATTAGCGTTCTCTGTATCCCAGGCCATAGCCCCAATCCCCCACAGTAATAAAAAATCTTCTGAAAATACTTGCTGAAAAGGGACTCAATCTCTGCCAATGACGTCGCAACTTGAAGCGCATAGGTCTTGCATGCAGATGTAAGCGCCACATGCTTTTGAAACAATAAAGCCTTGAGTCTGCTCAACTTGTCCTAATTCACATTAGAACTAGCAATGTGAGGCCAAATGTTCGCTACTCCTCTTTGTTGTGTAAGGGGAAAAAGGACATTCCTGCAGCATGTAACCATTTTGGAGACCGAAACGACATTCCGGCTCGCATTCCTAAACAGCTCTCACTGTTAAGGAGCACATAGCTACCATTCGAGTGCACATGGAACGCAGATCTAATCAAGGGGACTGCAACTTCTTTCAGACAACAAGCCAAGTTTGCTGCCTAGGGTTTACATGCCCAGTGCAATGACAGCTGTTTGCAAACCATTGAATGGCTCACAGAAGTCTTACATTTACTACCACTAAGAAAGATCTCTTTCATGCCACTGAAGCATTTGTATGAAAAGGGAATCTCTCACATCTCATGTATACAACTATCTGCCAGCCTTTCATATCTGCCTACTGGAATGTGTTTCAAACAGGATGTGAATTGAAGTATTGAAATTGGCAGATTTATAACCCAGTGTATTAGCCATTCAGCAAATGGTATTTCAGCCACAGTAAAAGGCAACTTTTCTAATTTCTCGATGTTTAGCATGACGTAAGTTGCTTCCTTTTTAGCCATTATTTTTTGTTGTTGCATTAAATTAAATGTTGAAAATATGTCACTTGCACTAATGGGTTGCCAGGAAATGCGACCTGCCTTCAGTGTTTGTAGAGTCTAACCTAACTGCATAGTGGACCTTAGCTGACTCTGTCCGTGGTGTAAAGATGACATGTCCCTCTGTACTATGTCTATTGCAGAGGATACAATGCTATTTAGACTATATATCAAGTTGGACAGTGAGGTTAATACCATTAGCTACAACGACTAATGCTTTCTGTAAATGTACCTGATCCATTTGCCTTAACCGGGCAGCCGCTTCTTGTTGGTAAAGTTTCCAAATTTCATTATATACTGCACATAGGAAGCATTTCCTGCGTTGTCTTCTGGGGCCTAACAGGAAATCCTGTAAATCTGTTTTGTTAGACAGGAGACTAAGGTGTCTTTAACAGCATCTAGTGAGGAACTTTTCAACCATTGCTGGCATAATTTTCCTACACTCTATGTTGTCACTATACATGAGTGTTCTGAGGACACATAGCGAGGGTCTGGCCTGTTTGTTCTAAAACACCCCATGGAGTTTACAAAACGTGTGTGGCACCCATTGGTGTCTACTGGCCACAATAACCATGCACCTGGACATGAAACTGATGTGTTAAATGTTCCATTCTGGACACACTAATTGAGCTGATCTTCAGATGCATTGATATACTTTTGCCATTTGCAAACAAATCCACGGGTAGGAATGCTGGGCGCATTCAATTCCTTAATCTTTGCTAAACCTAAGCAACGTGTCTGTTGTACAGTTTCATAATTCAAAAATATAATTTGAACAGGTAACAGGCATGCTCTAGATAAAACTTCCTTTCCCCTTATTTCCCAATTTGTAGTTCCCCACACACTTTTCAAGTTTACCAAATTCAACTAGTAATCATAGCCTTCAACAGCCAACTGGGAAATAAAGGAATCAGAATAAATTATTTTTGTATCAGTCAATAGAACGTTTTCACTTTCCATTACTGGCAATTTAAAACAATACGACTTACCATTTTTAACATTGACCCAGAGAAATATGTAAACTTCTCAGTATACTTTTGGAACTCCCCACTGGTGGAGTTCGACAGTGTTCTCACTCTGTATAATTAAAAATAGTCTTTGGGGTACTTTATCTGTGACTAAAATGATGTCCATTAGAATTATAGCAGAACATATCTCCATAATTTTCTTTGTATTGATACACATCTTCTTTTTCAAATACTGTATAATACTGCAAATCAGACATCATAGAATAAACTGTTTCCACATCCCAATCATTAGAAGCCACTCTTGGTGCAATTACATCATTCAACAAAAGTTTGAATACATATGGATTTTGATTGACCTCAGTCGGTCCATATGTATCAAATACGACTTTATCCCAAACAATCCTATCAGGAATTAGTAACGCAGAAATGTTCACTAACGACAAGTCTCTTTGAACTTTGACCCATAGTATTTTGAAAGTTTGCGTCACTTTTGGGTCAAAAAATGATGCAAATGTGGCACTAAAAAAGTATAAATATGGGCCTTTGTGTGAGGAAAAATGTAGTTTTAAGATCTCATCCACCAGTTCAACTATAGAGCGTTCAGAACGGTAATGATCATATATAAGTAAGAAGAAAACAATGACAAACCCATTCCAAAGGACAAATGTGAGTCCAGTTAAGAAGAAGCATAGATAGGTCCATGGAATAATACAATAGTTAATTTTGAGCCAAATTATCATCTTACATGCTCTTGATAATTCTGTTGCAGTAGACATAGATGAGTCAGTGAAAGTGTCATTGATGTCGGCAAAATATCCAGAAGCAGTTTGTGTAACAACTGAAGCCGTGTTTGGAAGAGGAGAGCTTGCAGAAAACTCCCTCTGTGGTTCATAGTAGACTATGCCATCCACTTGTGGAGGATTTTAATAAAATCAATCAACATTATTGGTGTTATTTGTAATAGTAGACGTTAGTGGAACCAATGAAAGCTAATTTTCCACCCTCCCCAAGCTCGGAGAGGTATCAGCGTTGCTGCTTAAAACCTGTAAAGGAACAGCCAGGTCTGCAGTGAGAGGAATTTGGGTACTACCCCGGAGTCCCCTAGGTCTGCTGTGCAGGATTGGCCAAATGGTGTAGCTTAACATTGTTGATGGAGACGAGCGGTAGAAAAAATTCAGTTCTGGTACTGTGCATTCCCTGGAGTGGAACCGGTGCATGATAAGAAGGACCAAACTCCTTTTACACAGCAATCTTTTCATGCACTAGATCCCCAACATTTGGAATCCAGTCAGTAGATGTTACTGGTACATCACTTATTCCCAAGGAGGCGACACTGGCAGATGCGTTGTCATCACAGAACTGTTGTAAGTCCTGCAAGACTGTGGCATGTTCCTTTATGTCAAAATGTATATCTGCTACCTCTGCACCAGGACCATTAAGATCTGGAACATACATTTGTGGTCCAAACAGGCATTCGTATGAAGTATGCCCCCCCAGGGACCTTCTCTGGACTTCATACAGGTGTTTAAGCCAACTACGACCCGTTCCTAATACTCTGGCTGTTAAGAATTGCTTTAAATCTTGGTTTTGTCAATCCACAACACTATTTCCCTCATAATGAAATGGAGAAGAGTAATGCAGTTGAACCCCTAACAGAGCCATGGTGTCCCTGAAAGCCCTTTAGGCAAAAGCAGGGCCCTGGCCCGAATGGAAAGCCGCAACACCATATGTGCTGATAATGACTTGCAAATCTTTAATAACAGTTCAAGCGTTGTGGTCGAATCCACAGAAATCTGGAGCATGAATCAACAGTGACTAAGATGTATTTGTATGCACAGGTGTCAAGGGACCACAATGGTCCAAGTACATACATTGTAATAGTTTGTTGGAAATTAGGAGGGGGTGTCTGCGGTGGGCGTTTGATGGTGGATCCTTTTATTTGTTGGCAGATGTCACAACAAAGGAAATACTGCTTGGTGTGTTTGTAGAGACCTGGCCACAAGTAACATGCTTGTAAGAGTGAAATTGTAGCCGCCACACCAGCATGGGTGGAAGCAACCGCTTGTACGCTGCTTTGATCAATTCTGATCTTTTGTCTTTATTGGGAATCACACCATTTCCCACCCCTGGTATTACTGCTAAGGTTGTAGTGAGACATGATATGTGGTAGGAATATTTAGCAGGATATACTTTTGGTAAGGGCGTGCCATGAGTCAAAGGCTTCACAGCTGCCAGTGTTTCATCATCCAATTTTGTTCTAGAAAGAGTTACTGCAGCAACAGAAGCCAAAGCTACTGTTGATTTGGCTGCTTCATCAGCCAAGGTATTGCCTGCACTGTGTATTCCAACACGATGATGTCCTAATGTATGCACAACATGGACATTGAGTAGAGTTTACTTCAGATCAGCTACTTTCCCCCCAGAAGTCTGTGTTTAATGGTGTTTCCTTTTGAATTTCTGAACCCATTCTGGTTCCAGTAATGCAGATATTCATTGAAGAACTGGGCACAATAATATGAATCACAGGCAATCAGTGTCATCTGCTCAGGATCTGTATGTTCCAGTGCCATTACCAGAGCCTTGAGCTCTGCAAAGATGCAGTGTAGTCCCCTAGGGTCTGCGTGTAAGTATGTTGTGGATGGAACTTGCCGCCATCC
Organism: Pleurodeles waltl; assembly: GCF_031143425.1. NCBI lineage: Eukaryota > Metazoa > Chordata > Amphibia > Caudata > Salamandridae > Pleurodeles > Pleurodeles waltl. The sequence continues at coordinate 1,231,706,334 of NC_090446.1, forward strand.
ATGTATCTACTCATGACTGCGCAAGCAGCGGAATATTGATGTTTGGTGCCTCTAACTGGTTGGGGTGAACCATCAGTATACAAAATTGTCTGATATTGTTCAATAGGCAATGTATTTGCTGGAACTGGATATTCAAGTTCATGTTGCAAAAACTCTTGGGTTTCTAATTTTGAGTCAAAAATATAGTCAACATCAGTGGCCGTCAGAGACATTGCCCATTGGATCCAGGGTGGATGTAATACTTTAGCATTAGGAATGCTAGCTTTGATAACAGCCTCAAGAGCTGGTATGGGGGATATGACAATCATACGTTTCCCCTTGGTCAGCGGTCTCTCTTTGATGACAGCCATCTAAACAGCAGTGAGAATTTTCTCAGTGGGAGCAAAGCATTGTTCAGCTGTAGAGTACAAGTGTGATTTGTATGCAATCAGGACAGTCTCACCCTCATTGAATGTTACGTAGGTGAAACCAATGGCACGAGCAATTACTCTGATGACCATGTGTTTTTTGTTGTCCATTGTATGTAGGTGTTTTACTTCAAGCATGTCTTTCTGTAATGCTCTGAGAATGCATGTGACGTATTAAGTCATATAATGGTTTAATGAATTGGGCATAATCTGGAATGTATGTTCTGCCAGAATTTAAAAAGCCCATTAAGGACTGGACCTTTTTTATTGTGTTTGGTGGTTGTAGTTGTGTGCATTTTTCTAAAAATTGGGGCGCACGACTCTTGCCTTCATCCGACAGTTCATATTGCAAAAATAGGAGACTTAGGAAGGCTATTTATTAAATCTGTAGCCGAATTTGGCAAATCCTGCAACAATGTGGGCTACCAGTCTGATATGTTGCATGAGGTCATCTGTAAGGTATATGTCATCCACGTATGACAAAGCCAACACGAGCGGAGAACAGTTCTGGACTGTTCCTATACCCTTGTGGGAGTCAGCAGAATTTTTTTCTGAGAGCCTAAGGCGCTGAAACTTGTTAATTCCCTACTTTCAACTGCTATAATTTTGGCAGAAGAATCCATTGTAAATATCGAGGGTAGTTTTGTATTTTTTGTGCACTATATTGTCCATGAGTGCTGTGCTGTGTGCATTTTGTATAGCAAGTGTGCGTGTATGACTGTTTAAATGTCTGTAGTCTAATACTATTCTATATGTATGGTCGGGTTTGGCGATAGGGAACAATGGATTGTTCATTGGTGAAACACAGGGTTCAATTACACCCTGGTACTCTAATTGTTTAAGGATTTCCCCCACAGGTGCTTTAGCTTCATGCTTTATTAGATATTGGGGTTGAGGTTGGGTTTTAATTGGTATTACATGCTAGGGAGAATCTTTATCCCACCCTGCGTGGTTGCAGTATAACGCACTGCCCAATCAATGGTGTGTATTTCAACAAGCTTTCTGGGAACAAGCGCAAGACAGATTTTTCAATAATCTCTTCTCCATATGCGAGATTGTGAACAAATTCTGGTGGCCAATCTTTTTCAACTAGTAAAATATCACAAATGGTGATGACACAGTCCCAAAAGATACCGTCAATTGTGCATTCAATATTCCCCCCCAACTGTATAGTTACTTTATACACCCTGTCAGGCGTGGAGACACGCATGTCCGTAGTCTCAACTTGTAAGAAAGTCATCAAATGCTTTCACCTCTAGAAGCTCTTTAAGATGCCGGAAAACTATTGTGACCTCTGCTGCACTGTCTAGCAGTGCCAGTGCCCACTTACTGTTCTTCAGTAAAGCCCTCTTCCTGAGTGGCATTTCCTATTGCAACTGATGACACTTTTTTCTTTTTGAATTGGGGATTTTGTTGGGGAAGTTTCTCTTCATTCTTAACAGAAACTTCAGACGAGTGTTGGGAGTCCTTTCTCGGTTTCATGTACTCTGTTTGCTGCTCTGACCGCCCACCTCTCTCATTGCATTTTTCCGGCGTGTCCTGAAAGGAACGAGATTGGCGTGCATCAGTATATTGATATCTGTCAGGCGTTTTTATATTATCTCTATTTCTAAGATTATGGCCCTCATCACAACTTTTCCAAAGACCGCCAAAGCGACCGGTGCTGAAATACTGTCTTAAGACCATCCTAATAAGTCTGATCTCTGAGTTCTGCCCGAAATCGGTTGGAATTCCGAGACCAGTCATGCTGGTGTGGGCAAAGGCGGTACCGCCCCCGGTACCGCCACACCAACTTCAGGAACTTTTTCTGTAGACCTGAAAAAGGCATACATACGACCGTTATTAAAGAAAACAAACCTAGACCCGCAAGACCCCAACAACTACAGACCAATCACAAATGGACCTTTCCTGGCCAAAGTGATAGAAAGAGCAGCATTCTCCCAGATGTCACAATTCATTGAAGACAATTCTATACTTTCAGACTTCCAAACTGGATTCCGCCCAGGAAGAAGCACTGAATCGGCACTCATAGCAATCTGGGATGATCTTAAAAACACAGTTGACCGCAATGGAGTTGCTGCACTACTTCTCTTGGACCTCTCAGCTGCCTTTGATACGGTTGACCATGACACCCTAATTCAAAGACTCCACGAAGCTGGCATACAAGGGATTGCTCTCGACTGGATTACTTCCTATCTTAAAAAAAGATCTAATATCATCCACTCGCCCCCCTTCTCATCAGAGCCCTACCTCACAAAAGCAGGGGTCCCCCAAGGATCAATCATCTCACCTTTGCTTTTCAACATCTACATGATATCTTTACCAGAACTGATCAATGATTTCCATCTTACATGCTACAACTATGCAGATGACACACAAATACTTAAATTAGAATGCCCCAAAAACATTGAAAACTCACAAATCTTCAGTTGCTTCAGAGCCGTTGATTAGTGGATGACCTGGAGCCATCTCAAACTAAAAACCTCCAAAACAGAAATACTCATATGTGGTGACTGGAAAAATGATGACCCTCTGTGTGTCTGGCCTGACGATCTCGGACCACCTGCTCAATTATCCAAGGAAGTTAAAAACCTAGGAATCACCATGAATTCCTAGTTAACTATGAATGCCCAAGTGGACAAATTAGCACGAACAAGCTTCATCACCTTGAAGACTTTACGACGCATCTTCCCCCACTTTGGATTTCCACACAAGGTGCAAGCTACTATCTCGCTTGTACTATCCAAACTGGATTATGCCAATGACCTCTACCATGGATCATCTCTATCTATTATGAAAAAACTACAACGTATCCAGAATTCCGCAGCCAGGCTACTATTACATGTAAAGCCGCAAGCCCACATCTCCCCTGCCTTGAGAGCACTACACTGGTTACCCGTTGCCAGAAGATGCACTTTCAAGCTGCTTTGTATCACCCACAAAGGTATACATGGAACAGGTCCGCTTTTTATCAGAAACAAAATAACCAAATACATCCAACAAAGAAACCTCCGCTCAAGATTGGCACCCCGCCTTAGAACACCACCATACAAGAAAAAGACTATAGGTGGTACATCCTTCTCCGTTCAAGCAGCCAAACTATGGAATTCATTACCCCAACTATAAGAGCCACAGATAACTTTCTTGTCTTCAGAAAACTACTCAAGAGTTGGCTCTTTCCTTCACAACCACCATATTCAAACAACTATGGACTGCATATGCCTATGTTGATAAATATTTTTTTCTGATTATGTGTATATTTCTAGTTATGTATAGTTCTTTAGAAAATATGTATCGCTACCATGTCATAACAATAAAATACACATACACTCTTTAAACCTTTTTGACTAAGTATATTTAACCATGGTTCTAATTATGTATTGTATGTGCATATGTGTGTGTATTCATGTGTTTTTGTATGTGTGTGTGTACATATATATATATATATACAGATATATATATATATATATATATATATGTATGTATGTATGTGTATATGTTGTTTCTGTGCTTGGCATGTTCGTGGGTCATTGCATGGCCCCTGGGTGGGATGTTATACTAGATATCTATGAATTCCTGCTCTCATCTTATCACACTTATCTACCCATCATCATATGTCATGTCTCTATCAAACTATCCTCCATTCCCACTCTGACTCACCCCAAATCCTTTCTACTACTTTCATCTCCTAAATAACTCTGCCTAAGCTTTTCCCCAGCTTCCACATCTAACTCACCAAACCTCACTCTACTACCGTGACCTCCCACACAACCCTACTAAATTCTCCCTCATTTATCCCACCCTGCTACTATCCTCTCCCTAACCCTTCCACATACTTTTCCCTCCTCCATCCCCCTTTACTCATCCCAAGCCTTTGGGTTGAGTAAATGAAGGATATACTACCATTTAACACTTCTGGATTTCTTTCCTCCTCCACCCCTCCATTACTCCAGTTAATCTAACTAACAAACTCTCATATTCACGGCTCAAATTAACTCATAATAATACTAAAACTGTACTCATTATTTCCCAATACTAATTCATCACTAATTCTTGTTGGGTTCTAGAGTAGCGTGCTACTCACCGAAAAGCACTTCAACGCCTCGTCAGGGGTAATAAGCGCTGTATAAATACTATTAAAATACAATACAACAATAAATAGACTGCACACCGTATTACAACCCATAATACGGTGTGTCGGTGTCCAGATGGCAAGGTGCTGCCGGTGGTAGAAGAGCCTGGGCCCATCCCCTCCCAGAAGACCTTCACGACGGACAAGGTAAGTGGGTCATTCAACATGGGAGGGTGTGTGTGTAAGTGTGTGAGTGTGTGTATGTCGTGAATGCAGGGGGAGTGCTGGTAGGTGTATGTCTGCATGTGTGAGTGATGGTGTGTGGATGGGGAGGGAGGTGAGTATGTGAGTGGATGGGGAAAGCAGGTGAGTGTGTGTATGTGGTGCAGGGGTGTGTGTGTGTGTATGAATGTAAGTATAGGATGGGGAGGGGTGTGAATGTATGTATGCAGTGGAGGGGGCAGGGGGTGTGAATGTATGTATGTGATGCAGGGAAGAGGGGGTGTGAACGTATGTATGTGCTGGGGAGGGGGTGTGAATGTATGTATGCAGTGCAGGGGGAGAGGGCTGTGAACGTATGTATGCGCATGGGGAGGGAGAGTGAATGCATGCATGTATGCGGTGTGAATGGGTGTGTATGTCGCGTTTGCGTGGGCAAGTGGGGGTGTGTGAGTGCATGTGAGCGGGTATGTGGACATGTGTGCAAGTGTATCCTGGCGACTGGCATCCTTATTCTTATTGCCTGGTTGGAAGACCGCCAGAATAAATGCTGGCAGTCTCCTGAGTCATGATACCACTAGCGGTATCAAACTATCCGCTGTGCTGGAGAGGCTCATGTACAGCCTGTCTGAACGCAGTAATGTGGCAGATGGGTGAAGTTCGGCGCTTTGACTTCTGGCGGTATTTACTGCCGGCCCATAGGCAGGGACACCGCCACAGCCGCCCTGGCGGTCTTCAGTCTGCCACGCTCATGATGAGGGCCTATATCTATTTTGAGGGGGTTACGAATGTGGAGATTTGCCCCTTTCTTTTTTAGGTATTTTTTTGTTTTTTTTATCCTAGTGCTTCTTACATCCTTCCGGTGCTTGCTTAGTATAATCTTTATTAGATATACCTTGTAATTGTGGTTTAATTGGTCTGGCCCCAGACTATCTCTATGAATGCTGGAGTAGGTCTCGTGATAATCTTTGGCAGCTCAAATTATTGATCCTGTACAGGAATGTCCTGGACTCGCATACGCACTGCTAGTGCAACTGCTTCCCCTTTACGGTTACTTAATATAATTGAAGACACAGTGGCAAAATTGCTCTTTAATTGCATCCTCAAGTACAGTGACCGGGCAGCCCCGCATTCATCTTGAATTTGTTTTAACACCTCAGGAAGATTGGCAAGTGTTGGTGTACTGTGTGCAGTGGTATAGAGTGTGCCAAAATACCCTGCCCCATGTGTTGCAGTTATCTTATGTGGGAACCATCCCAAATGGCAAGCACATAGTGAGTATTCTAGCTATATCCTCACCCGTAAGGAGGAAGACTGCTTCCTGTGCATTTCTTTTTTGAGTTAACCAAAATGGAATTTCCTCCTGTTTGGCAGGTGCCTTATCCCTGATTGAGTGGACAGTTGCAGGATTAATGCCTTGCGTAACTGTGTGTTGGGTTAGTATTTAATGTTTGCATTACAAACTGTATTAATAGTCTGTATATTTTTGTGAGTTCTGTATATAAGCGGTGGACCTCAGCTGCCACTAAGGTTGCTGCATCAGGGTGCGGTGTGTATGTGGCCAATAAAGGCCAGGTTGGGCCATCATTGCTCAGAGGACCCAACCTAACGTGTAATATTGTGTATGCCATCGAGCCAATTATTATGGTCTTGATAAAATAGAGGTATTTTTAAATATGCATAAGCTCTGTATTGTGCAGGTATATTTGCAGGTGTATAGTGATGAAATGTGTTTGTGTTCCCATCAACTGCTGGAAAATTGACCCAAGAATAAAATGTTTCTGTTCTATAGGCTGGATGAGCCTCAAGAACAAATGTGACTTGGCCCTCCTGGGCCGTTAGGCCATTTGCCAATAAGTGTGCATTAAAGGGTGGTCGCATATTTATTGCAATTGCTGCCCGTTGCAGGTTCGCCATGTTAATGGTAAAGGTATTTGTTCAGAGATAAGGACACTAAATGCGGATTGATCCTTTTAAGGTTCAAGCTTGAACAACCTACAGTGTTAGATAGGTGCTACCCACTTAGGTGTGGAGGAAATCCTCAATATCACGGACTTCTTTGTTTATAGTATTGAGGTGCCTTTAGCCTTTAGTGAGACTTCAGATACTTATGAGGATCCAAAAATGAATGCCTGACCAATCGTTGGTGGCACCATGTCACGTAGGTTCTCATTATCCTAATGAGACCACTGGATTTGGGCAGTAGGATCTCATAGATTGTGGAGTACAAAGTACAATTCCACACCATGTCACTAGACACTGACTTGTTTCAGCCTGTGATGCTGTCTCATTTATGGTGCAATAGAAATATCTTATCCTGCTTTTCAATACCATTTAAAAAGAAGTCCCTCCCTGCCATTAAAAACAACTTACCAGTCATACACCATCTTCATACCCACATCTCTGGTAAAAAAAAAAGCCACTGTGTGTGCCTTATGTGTTCAGGTCATTAAAGTCACTTAGATACTGCTTATGGAACATGTCCCCCCACCCATTAAGAGCTACCCCCTTCTTAGGTATACTTATCCAATTACATAGTAGAATTCTTGTAATCTCAGGCTACTCTTGCATTGAAAATACTGATCCTTTTTTTATTAGTAATTCTGAAGTGAAATTATTTCATCCGACCTAGGCCACCATTACAACACGGTACAGCCAATGTCCCTGAGAGGACACCACTGTGATGCCGGCAGTACCCCCCACCCTATTACAATGTTCCCACTGGGCTGACTGGTGGGAATATTGTAATAGAGTGTTCCAGTTGGTGAGTCCAGTAGGAGCAGTGTTACGATATAGGACTTGACTCCCTTAAGGGAGCTGAGTTCTATACTGTAGCATAGAGGTGACCGACCAGCACCCTCAAAATGCCTTCCAAGAGTGCTGGGCAGGGGTCCTCATTACATACAACAATGCCCTAACGGGGAAAGATGGACAAATTAATTATATATCATAAAACAACATAGGTGAAAACAAAAAAACTATTTATTCATATAAACATATATATTCATTTATTTACTTATACATAAATATCAATTTAATATATTCGTCCTATATGGACAACCCTTCTAGTAAAACAACACACCAAAGGACAGATAGTGTGAGAAAAAGTGCTAGTGATAGATAGAAAGAAGAATACATATTCCAATGAATCAAAAACCTATACAAAAAACATTAAAAACGGTTGGTTCTTTTCTGTTTGCTGCATTAACTCCATTCCAAATCCTCAGAGAGTCTAAATCAATTCCCTTAATCCTCCAAAGATCCTCTGCAGAAACCAATCCAGACTATGATATATCCGTCGACGTTTCGACCCCTCTATACCCTGGGCCAAATCCCAGCTCCACAATGGGTCTTCTTCAGGACTAGTACGATGGGAGTCCCTTAAATATATCCTCAGACTTCTTCACTTCTTTTACTTGTCTACTTATGAGGAGATCATATCTTCGTTCACGTGTGAGCCTTCAGAAGACTGAGCGTTCACAAAGTGAGGGGTCCTCTGCACTGCCCATGCCATAGTCATGAACATTGCAAGGGCCCCTCTGGGCCTCCAGCACACCTTTACCGCTAGCCTTTCTATGCCAGTAGGTCTGCCATGGAAAAGCTTGCAGTAAGGGGAGTTGTAATCAGCCCTGGCTGAGTACAGCTCCGACCTCCGTCATGCTGTTGGGAACCATGTTCCCAGCAAGGACAATGGTCGCCTGGTGCATCTACCCACCAGGGTTGTAATTGGGCAGTTGGACTGCCTGGAAGGCAGAGGTCTGACTGTCAACATGATTGTGGGGGTCCTCGACCGCCACACTAATAATGAGGCCCTTAGTGTTGTGGGTGAATTTAGGGGATTAGTACATTTCAAGGAATATTTAAATCCTTTATTGTCCTTCTGGAAATTTCAGCACTAGCCAATCCTGCTTTTTCTACGTTAAACCTTTTCCCTCAGCATAATCAACGTTAACGTTTCCTGTAAACAAGTACTTACATACCTCTTATTTTAAGAAACATTTATAATACACTATTTGGCATTCTATACACCAATGATCCAAAAATGCAATGGGATCAGTCTATGTTACCTGTAATACTATTTTTGCGTACCATCTTGTTGCTATATACGGCACTTCCCTCGCAAGAGCATTTAGTAGTCATTTAAAACAAATAGAAGTCATGAATCTTTACTATCTCCATTAGCCGGTACTTAAAGGAAAGGATGGTGGCGCCGCATGCTGGTGCTTTATAAGTATGAAAAACAAGAGTAAATATACATTTATGCAGCTTCAATTACATTTTCCCTGATTGTTCTAACTCTATAAACAATGAACGTTATTTTTACATATATTCTGTGAATATGTCATCTCCGTAAATGAAAATGAAACAAATACAGGAACTAGATCTAGAGAAGAGATAAAGGGGAGACAAGGAAAATAAATTATAAGAATTCACTGATGGAAGCACCTTTGATGACCACAAAGAATCCTCGATAAAGTTGGTGATATTTCCTTAAACATCCCTTATCTGCTAGTTACTGGTGACCCGAGGCGCAGTGGTATTTTTCTTTGATGGTCGTCAGACCATTTAATCCGTTTGAGGACAGACATGAAGAGCGCTTGTTAATGAGATAGTGTTAAAATGGAATGTAATGTTTATTAATGGTATGTAAAGCTCTTTGAGGCCTTCAGATATAATGTGCTGCGCAAGCACAAAACTGAACTCTTAGAAAAGAGCAATGGAGACAAGGTTTTCTTTTCTGCCTTGTTATACTAATAATGTGTTTGTGCATAATGTACTAACCTCTAACTTAATTATTATGGAAATTATATGCTGTGTCAAATCAAGGAATGCTCTTTCAGCAGCTTGATTCAAGGCAGGCTGCCTGGGAACTGCTCGTTCTGAGACGGCGTTAATAGGGGTGATATAATATGCTCTGAATTCTGTACATAGTCCATTGGACTTCTAATCTGTTTGTTGTCTCCCAGGGTAAAATACACTTAAAGCGATGTGTATATTCAGTCTAGTATTGCTCAGCATCGCAGCGTTCAACTGCCTCTTTTGAGGATAGGAAAAGTTATATTGCCGTTTAGGGTGACTCATTTCAAAGAGTACTGATAAGCAGGTATCAGATGTATAACACCAGAGGATATGCATCGGTACAGGTATATTGATCCGTCAGGGCTAAGGAGACACATACAATGATCATAGAAGAATTCATTAATTAATAATGTCTTCCTTTAAAAATGCATAACCTACAGTCACCCCACAACGTCGTTGTGCTAACACTCAGAGCAGTAACGTGACCCAAAATAGCCCCTCTGACTCCTCTTAGATTTTCTTTAGCCCCTTAGTGCTGAGCACTTTTCTGGCTATTTGGGGTAGTTCACGCTTACCCATGCCACTTTGAGTCTTTTTGTCCAGTAACATGGGGATTTTAAAGGTACCCAAGATTTGTGATTCACCTGGTGGAGACCAAGAAATTAGCCAAAATACAGCTAAAATGTGGTGTTTTTGGGAAAAATGGGAAAAAGTGCTGCAGACGAAAGCATCTGTTTTTTCCCTGCAAGTGTCATCAACAAAGGGTTTGTGCTTCTAAAATCACCATCTACCCAGCTTTTAAGGAACAGGCAGACTAGAATCAAAAAACCAAGGGCCTGACTGGGTGCAGCGCCACTTTCCTTGCTCCCTTTAGCGCCCCACTAATGCTACCATGTGTGTGCCGTATCTAAGATACGTGCACCATGGTGGTAGTTAGGCAAACGAGGGTAAAACATTTTGACGCTAGTTTGTAGCTTTGCAGGACTAGCATAAAAAAGTTTGACACTAATCCTGCAAAGCCCATTGAGGCCCGTTGAAAACAATGGTGTGCCTCCTTTTAACGTCTGCTCTGAGCGGGCATAAAAAATGTAAAAAAATGACGTAAATAAATCTCCTAGATTTATTTGTGCCATTTTTTCAGCCCGCCTAATGGGGGACTGCCCCCTTTACATACGTTATACCTGGTGCAAGGGAAAACACAGAGGATTATTCGAGAGTCCCTAGTGCCACAGAAGTGTCACTTTTTGTGATGTTCCTGAGGCGCTAAGCACTGCTCCATATTTACAAGGAGGTAAAAAGCCACTTTTTTGTGGTGTTATGCCTCCTTGTAGATATGGGCCCCTTCAACGCAGTTTTCATTCATCATGAGGGGTGTAGAATGGGGGGGGGCGGTTGGGGTTCCACTGCAACACCCATTGCTTTTGATGCTGCCTCATATTTACGAGTTGTCATAAACCTGAGGCAGCACCAAAAACAAAATGCCACCCGAGGGGTGGCATTAGCATGGCAAAACGAGAAGGAATGCTTTTATTCCTCCTCAATTTTTGCTTTTTCTATGTGTGCTGCATTCTGCAGCACACATAGAAGAAGCAAAATGCCATGTATAATGGTTTACGTGCAGGAAAGGACACCTTCCTGCACGTAAACAATCGTTCAAAATGACAATTTGGTACTTATATGTGTGCTGCATTTTGCAGCACACATAGAAATGCTAAATCACCATTATAGATTGCTTATGTGCACTAAGGGACACCTTCGTGCACATAAACAATCTATCCTCTCAAGGCAGACACCCTTGCACTATGGTGTAAAGATGCCTGCGTTGGCACTAAGCAGCTTAATTCACCACCAGTGCAGGGGGAAATTCAGGGGTGGGTGCGCGGTATTCCTCTAATTTATTTTCCCACCAGAGTAGACAGCAGCATTACCTGCTGCCTCCTGCTCCAGTGGGGAACCAAACTGACATCAGCGCGCCTTGTGGCAGGCTGACGTCACAGATGAGGGGGTGGGGGGTCAGATGGAGACACAGAAGCTCTTCCATGTCTCCCAGGCTATTTAAGTTAAAGAAAAGTTCTCCAGTGCAGAGCACTGGATGATTTTTAAAACCTCTGCCTGGTGGCAGCCAATGGTCGTGGCCCGCACCAGGGAGGGTGTGTGTCTGGCGGCCATTTCTTGACAAATTAAAAATACTTTGTGAATCACTGAGTCAATCGGCCAGGTGTTCCCTCACAAAATGGCCATTGCAAACAAGCTTGTCAAGCACAGGCAAGACCCAAAATTAATACAATACTACACATGAGTTTTCAGTATGAACAAGATGACAATTTTCATGCAAGGAATGTAAGCAGGTGCCTAGCTGAGCTTGTTAAAATGGGAGAACAACTTTCACCAATAATAAAATGTAAATAGGTAGTTTTTGGCAGGGCTAACTATTCTAGTATTTCTCAGCTCTGAGTTAAAACACAAGTCATATCAACATCAGAGACAAACACTTCCTGTCGGAATTGATAGCCTGAGCAGGTAAACCTGGAAGAAGCACTTACACTATTACACAAACATTTATTGAAACTCTTTCACAACAGTCAAGCCTAGTGGGCCCACAATAATAGATCCCCATTGTTTAAGGATTACATCTAGAACATGAGCATTACCAACACGTTCTATATTTTTAAAGTTCAGTGGTGGTCCTGAAATATAAATAGAATTTGTGGTTAAAAAAGTTTAGGTCAGAAATATTGGTCATTATTTGATAATGGCACACTAAAAGGACTCTCATGAGAAACGTGTGTAGAGGTTGTTAGCAACTGGTGCACATTGCTTCACTTTATAAATGTATCTTCCACATTGCAATTAAGTATTAATGTATTTTTTTAACAAAACAAAAAACACATTTGGATAAAATATATGGGGCCACATGTACGTACCGGTTCGCACACCGCAAACGGCGAATCGGGCTGTTTGCGACATGCAAAATGGACTTTGACATGTACCAAACCATTTTTGCAATTCAGTAAACTATTTACCGAATCGCAAAAAGGGATTGAGAGTCACAATTAGGAAGGGGTGTTTCCTTCCTAATGGCGACTCGCAGTCCCATGTATGATTGTTTTGTGACCGCGAATGTGGTTGTAAAACAATCACAGTTAGCACCAGGTTCAAACTGGTGCTAACCCATGTGACCCCTTCCCCTTTGTGAATGTCATGAAAAACTTTTTTTCAGAGAAGGTAGTGGTCCTATGGACCACTGCCTGCTCTTAAAAAATTAAACAAAAAGTTTCAAACTTTGATACATGCAGCCCATGTTCCTTTGTGAATATTCACTTTATTTGTTACTCACTTTCCTCATGCAGGCATCTAAAAAACGGGTCAGTGGAATTAAATGTTTGTCTGCAAAGTTGGTCTACCTCTGTAATGTTCTCCCTATGCAGTTTACACTAGGCAGGCAGCGTTTCTCATATTATCCTGATTATTAATTGAACCGCTTTTCCTTGCAGGTCTAATCCTGCCAGATATGACAGGAGTTCAGGCCGCAAGGAATTGGCTGGTGAGTGGGAATGTGTCCTGCTGTCACTCAGAGCTGGCCAGAGCCATGAACTAAAGCTGGGAAATACAACAGCTGCTGCTCAGCCACCATGTGCATTCAATTTACTTTGTTGGGAGTGCTGCCTATGGACTTCTGGCACTGAGGAATGGGCCAAAAGTGAACAAGCTGTTGAGTGGTTGTCACATGGTTGCGTCCGAAAGCTGCAGAGCAAACATTTCCAATGTCACATAAAGCCCATACCTAAGTACTTATGATAGAAATACTCAGATGACCAAGGGTAAAGGAAGAGGATTGACCACTGTGTTGTTTAAACAAAAAATGACTGCGTGAAAGAAGAAATCAAAAAAGTGTGTGAGTGCTACTTAAAATGGAGGTGAGTGGCAGTAAAAAGCTCTTTGCTAATCTAACATTTATTAGAACTAATGGAAAAGCAGGATTTAAACTCGGTTTGAATGAGCACTTAAATATCCAGAGGCATGGGTACTGTAGGAAAGTAGAACCTTTTAGAGATATAAAAAAAATATGCTTTGCACTATCCCTTTCTCCTCCTTTTTTAAATATTCTGCGCAGGAGGAGAACAGGAGTACATGTTTATCCAGCCACACTATCTGCAAGAAGCATTATCAGTGCTCTTGAGCAGAGGTTCAGCAAAATGTTTCTCCACAAAAAGAAATAAGCATTGGCATTGAATACAGGGGCCTATTTTCAATAAAGTGGCACATCTGTCCCGATGTGCCATGTCTCTTGCATCCCGCCGCACTCTCCCTACTGACATCATGGTTGCACCACATTTACTATACGTCACAACATGGCGGTCGTTAATAGCATCAACATTTTTGGTGCTGCTGTGGCACTTTTCTGCACCAGCTCCAAAAATGTTGGTGCTAGTGCAGCAAAGCACAGGGAGGCAATTAGGCCAATACATGAGCGTCACTTTAACGCCCGCCTGTGGAAAAAATAGTACAGTGAAATCTTGTAAATTTCACTGTGCCATGTTTTCAGGCTGCCTTTGGTTGGTGCAAGCATAATGTGGCCAAGGGGTTAGAAAGTTGCACAATGCATGCATTGCGCCACTTTGTAAATATGGCGTGAAAAAATGGCCTCCTTAACACTGCCCTAGCATAAAAAAATGCTGCTATGTCGGTGCAAGGCGGTGGTAGGGGCTTGTAAGTATGCTCCACAGTGAGGAAGATGTGCAGAGTAGAGTGAAGTAGAGTGCAATGGCATAGAGAAGAGTGGGGCAGAGTAGATTAGAATGGCATAGAGTGCAGTGGCATAGAGTGGTACAGATTAGAGTAAATGTGGCACATAGTGCATTAGTGTAGAGTGGTGCAGAGTTAAGTGGAGTAGACTGCAGTGGTATTAACGGCAGTGGTGTGGAGTGGTGCAGAGTAGAGTGGTGTAGAGTTCAGTAGCAAAGAGTGTAGTGGCCTAGTGCAGAGTACAGTGCAGTGGCATAGAATGCAGTAGGGCACAGTGATACAAGCAGAGTACTGTTGAGTGCAGTGGCATAACGTGCAGTGGGATAGAGTGCAGTGGCATAGAACAGTGCAGAGTATAGTGCATTTCCTTGGCATGCAGTGATGTAGAACAGAGTGGAGGAGAGTATAGCAAAGTTGTGTTACTTGCAGTGGCATAGAGAAGTGCAGAATATAGTGATATAGAGTGGAGTGGTGCAGAGAAGAGCAGAGTGGTGTAGAGTAAAGTGCAGTAGCGCAGAGTATAGGGTAGAAGGCTATGGGGTGGGAGGGTAAAAAGGCAACATGGAAGGGGACAGGTGAGAGGGAATAGAAGCTACATGGGCATAGACATAAGAGATGTACTGAAAACATAGGCAATGATGCGACGTGCTTGAATACAAATAAAAAAGCAACTCCAAAAGGAGAGTTTTGGACACTAGTACTTGGTCCATGACCCTGGGGAGAGCCAAACCAAAGAAAAGGACATATCGCCTGAATGCCATGACCAACAGGAATGTAGGAAATGAGAGCAATACTAAAGCTAACAAATAGTTACACACAGAAGCTGCCTGCACCCCAAGAGCAAACCCAATACTTTTAGTCATAATTGGGGGTGAGTCAAAAAGGAAGACCAGCGTCTGGCCTTAGAGAGGCATTAGGAGAGTTTGGAAGTGGGACAGGGTTCATGGGTGCAGAACGTTAACTCCTGGATAAGGGAAGCCATTGAGGAAGTTGCACCACTAAGGGAGATTAAAATAAAGAAAGAGAAAAGAGCATCAGCCCCGAGGTACACTGATGATCTCAAGGCCCTTCAAAGGCAATACAGGAAACAAGAAAGAAAATGGTAATTCGACTCTGGACCGGTGGGAAAAGCGAAGCTTAGGGAGCTTTGGAGAACATACAAAGGTGCCATGAGAACTGCCAAATCATGCCTCTACTCCCAGAAAATCAGATGTGCTTCCAACACCCCCAAAGAATTATTCAAAGTGGTTAAGGCACTAGCTGCTCCTCCCTCTCATGAATCAGACAACTCACAAATCTCGTGCAATAGAATAGCCAAGTTCTTTAGAGATAAAATCCTAAAAAATCATACCAAAGTCTCTCCCCTAAGCATAGATCAGGAGGCACTCTGTTCCAGCACCAGAGAAGAAACTGATGGAGGCCCTATTGTTGTAATTTAATAGGGATTAGATTAAGCATTAGTTGAAGACATCTTGTATTTAGCAACTATTGTGAACATTTGGCGGAATCCATTTTGTATTCATGGCAGCCATTTTCTCTGCCAAGGGCTCGCCATGTGCTCTGTCCTACCTTTCTGTTAACTACTCTTGAAAATCTGTCTAGTGACAAGTTATATTTAGCATCTTCCACTTTCGCACATGCCCAGTAAGATCTGCAGCTGTTAGTAATCAGTAACAGACAGTAATGTGTCAACTAGTCCTTGAAACTGTTAGCCCCTCCTACCTGTCGACTGTGCATTTCCATATGACCTTACATGTATGTAAGTCTTGCTTCTATAAATGTACCACCTTCTTTTAGCCCCTGCGTGGGTATAAAAGGACCATCCTCTCTTAGTTCAGTGTGCTACTTCAAACATTACCGAAGGGTCTTGTTTGAACTGTAGTACCACCTCATGAGGTTTAACAAACTTTGTCTTTTATTTCAGTTTCTGTGCCAACTTCTTCCTATATGGTCTGAGGACTTTGTGCAGAGAAGGGCGAACACCTTGCACTAGTAGGCCTTGCTGAGGCTTACTTCAACAAATTGGCGCCCGAACAGGGACTTATCGGTGACTCGGACGCCCGACGGATTGGTTGCAACAAAGGATTGGGATCTCGCTGCGGACGATCAATGCCTGAGGAGACCCGAGTCTTGGCAACCACGGCGTTTTTCCCTTCTTTCTAATTTGACCATCCAGGTGGCACCGGTCCTCGACTGAGATCCTTTTTGTGCATTCGTCATGCAGTGACCATTTGGTCGATTTTAGAACTTGGCAGTTGGAACCTGGACACCCTGTGATTGGTAAGAGCCGTTTTACGGCACTTGCTGTGGGTTTTGATGCCTTTGTTTGGTAATGAAGTTTAGCACTACTTACTGTGGCTCCCGTGTTTTCGATGACTCGTCAATTTGTGTCCTTTGAATTGATATATAAATTGCAATTTATATAGGCAGGTAATGAGGAGAATTTTCTCCAATTTTATTTTAATTTGAACAGCACCATAAGTGCTACTTTGATTATAATATTGCATAGTCTGCACTATTTTCGGCATGCCTGTTTTTAGCGCACTTCGTAATTTGAGACAGGAAGAATCGCAACCGGCACCCCCAGAGGGGACGCCCAATAGAGATATGTTTGTTAAACATGGTCTTTCTTCTATAATGTACAGCACATTATGGAATAAATATCAAATCAAATCAAATCATTAGCATTTGTAAAGCGCGCTACTCACCCGTGCGGGTCTCAAGGCGCTAGGGGGGAAAGGGGGGGTTATCGCTGCTCGAACAGCCAAGTCTTTAGGAGTCTCCGGAAAGCGGAGTGGTCCTGGGTGGTCCTGAGGCTGGTGGGGAGGGAGTTCCAGGTCTTGGCCGCCAGGAAGGAGAAAGATCTCCCACCCGCCGTGGAGCGGCGGGTGCGAGGGACGGCAGCAAGTGCGAGGCCAGCGGAGCGGAGGGGGCGGGTGGAGACGTAGAAGCTGAGGCGTCTGTTGAGGTATTCCGGTCCCTTGTTGTGGAGGGCTTTGTGTGCGTGGGTGAGAAGACGGAAGGTGATCCTTTTGCTGACTGGGAGCCAATGCAGGTGTCTCAGGTGTGCGGAGATGTGGCTGTTGCGGGGTACGTCGAGGATGAGGCGGGCCGAGGCGTTTTGGATGCGTTGCAGGCGGTTTTGGAGTTTGGCGGTGGTCCCGGCGTAGAGGGTGTTGCCGTAGTCCAGGCGACTCGTGACAAGGGAGTGGGTCACGGTTTTTCTGGTGTCGGCGGGGATCCAGCGGAAGATCTTGCGGAGCATGCGGAGAGTGAGGAAGCAGGCGGAGGACACGGCGTTGACTTGCTTGGTCATGGTGAGAAGAGGGTCCAAGATGAAGCCGAGGTTGCGGGCGAGGTCTGCGGGGGTCGGTGCGGTGCCGAGGGCCGTGGGCCACCAGGAGTCGTCCCAGGCGGACAGGGTGTTGCCGAGGATGAGGACTTCCGTTTTTTCAGAGTTCAGCTTTAGGCGGCTGAGCCTCATCCAATCTGCGACGTCCTTCATACCCTCTTGTAGGTTGGTCTTGGCGCTGGCGGGGTCCTTGGTGAGGGAGAGTACAAGTTGGGTGTCGTCGTCGTAGGAGGTGATGATGATGTCGTGCTTGCGTACGATGTCGGCGAGGGGGCTCATGTAGACATTGAAGAGTGTCGGGCTGAGCGATGAGCCTTGAGGTACGCCGCAGATGATCTTGGTGGGTTCTGAGCGAAACGGAGGGAGGTAAACTCTTTGGGAGCGGTTAGCGAGGAAGGAGGCGATCCAGTCCAGGGCCTGGCCTTGGATCCCGGTGGAGCGTAGGCGGGTGATTAGGGTGCGGTGACAGACGGTGTCAAAGGCAGCCGAGAGGTCGAGGAGAATGAGGGCGACTGTTTCACCGTTGTCCATCAGGGTTCTGATGTCGTCTGTGACTGAGATGAGGGCGGTTTCCGTGCTGTGGTTGGTTCGGAATCCGGTTTGTGAAGGGTCGAGCAGGTTATTGTCTTCCAGGAAGGTGGTCAGCTGTTTGTTGACGGTCTTTTCTATTACCTTGGCTGGGAAAGGTAGAAGAGAGATGGGGCGGAAGTTTTTCAGGTCGCTTGGGTCAGCCGTAGGTTTCTTTAGTAGGGCGTTGACTTCAGCGTGCTTCCAGCATTCGGGGAAGGTAGCAGAAGAAAAAGAAGAGTTGATGACGGTCTGGAGGTGCGGGGCGATGATGTCGTCGGCTTTGTTAAAGATGAAGTGCGGGCAGGGGTCCGAAGGGGCGCCGGAGTGGATAGAGTTCATGATGGATTTGGTTTCTTCCGTGTTGATGTGGGTCCAGTTGTTGAGGGTGATGTCCGGGGAAGCGGGTTCAGTGGTGTATGGTTGGGTCTGGTGTCCGAAGCTGTCGTGGAGGTCGCTGATCTTGCGATGGAAGAAAGTGGCGAGGGATTCGCACAAATCCTGTGAGGGCGTGACGGCGTTGGCGCTGGCGCTGGGGTTGGAGAACTCTTTGACGATGCTGAAGAGTTCTCTGCTGTTGTGGCTGTTTTTGTCTAGTCTGTCGGTGAAAAAGTTCCTTTTGGCAGTGCGGATCAGGTGGTGGTGTTCGCGTGTAGCGTTCTTGAGGGCGGTCATGTTGTCAGCGGTGTGGTCCTTGCGCCAGGCCTTCTCAAGGGCACGACAAGTTTTCTTTGATTCTTTGAGGGTGTCAGAGAACCAGAGAGGTTTTTTGGTGTTGGTCTGTCGATGCGTGCGTTTGAGGGGAGCAAGGTTGTCAGCGCAGTTGGAGATCCAGTTTGTGAGGTTGAGAGCTGCGTCGTTGGGGTCGGTGGTGAGGGTGGGTTGGTTGGCGGCGAGAGCGGAGAAGAGTTGCTCTTCAGGGATCTTGTTCCACTGTCGACGAGGGATGGGTTGAGTGCGGAGGTGGGAGGTCTCGCGTCGGAATGTGAAGTGGACGCAGCTGTGGTCGGTCCAGTGCAGGGCAGAGGTGTGGCTGAAGAAGACGTGTTTGCTGGCGGAGAAGATAGGGTCGAGCGTGTGTCCGGCGATGTGGGTGGCGGTGTTCACCAGTTGTTTGAGGCCGAGGTTGGCGAGGTTGTCGAGCAGGGTGGTGGTGTTGGGGTCGTTGTTTTGTTCCAGATGGAAGTTGAGGTCGCCTAGGAGGATGTAGTCCGGTGAGGCGAGGGCGTGCGGGGAGATGAAGTCGGCGATGGCGTCGCTGAAAGAGGCGCGAGGTCCGGGAGGACGGTAGACGAGGGATCCTCTGAGGGTGGTCCTTGGGTCGGTGCGAATCTGAAAATGCAGGTGTTCAGCGGCGAGGGGGGGGTCTTCGGTGGAGGTGGTGACGCTGATGGAGTCTTTGAAGATGATGGCGACACCTCCTCCTACTTGGTTGGTGCGGTCTTTTCTGGAGATCTTGTAGCCTTCGGGGATGGCGGGTAGCGATGTCTGGAGCAGAGGAGGCGTTCATCCATGTCTCCGTGATGAAGGCGACGTCCGGGGCTGTGGAGTCCAGGAGGTCCCAAAGTTCAACGGCGTGCTTGTGGACGGAACGAGCGTTGACCAGGATGCACTTGAGGTGGTTGATGGCGCGTGGGCTTGTGGTCGTGGTAGTTGCGTGGTGGAAGATGCGTTTGCAGGAGTTGCAGGCGAAGGGTCCATGGGTGCGTTTGGGGTGAGCTAGGAAGCAGGTTTTGGAGCGCCCTGGGTTGAGGGCGTGGAGGGTGGTGGGGTCGTAGCGGATCAGCGGGGCTTGGGGGAGCTGGGGACCAGGGGTCGTGGTGCTGGGCGCGGGCCAGGCGCGGACGGGCGCAGACGGGCTTGCCTCCGGCACGCCAGCGGCGTGCCCGCTGCGCGCGCCCGCTGCGCAGTCGCGCAGCGGCCGCCATAAGAGGTAGGAGGGGGGGGGGAGGGGTCAGCTGGGGGCGAATGGGAGCTGGGGGGCGGGGGCGTGCAGGAGGTCGCGGCGGGAAAGCGCGAGGGAGGGGGGGGGGACAGGTAGAGTGAGAGGAGCTGGGGGAGGGGGTTTAGGGTGGAGGAGGGTGAGTGTTAGGAGGTTTGGAGATTAGGGAGAGAGATAGGAGTAGGGTTGTGAAGGTAGGGGAGGGGGGGTTGTAGAGGTGGGTGAGGGAGAGAGGTAGAGTGAGAGGATAGGGAGATAGGTAGTAGAGGGGGTGGCGGGAGGGGGGGAGAGATAGAGAAATAGATAGAGAAAATAGATAGAGAAGTCGATAGATAGGGAAATAGATAGATAGACAGATAGGTAGGTAGGAGGAGGTGGAGAGTGGGGGAGTTAGATAGTGAGATAGGGAGCTAGAGAGATAGGAAGATAGGAGGAGTGAGGGAGGTAGATAGCGAACGGGTTAGCTAGGGGTGAGAGAGGGGGAGGCGAGTGAGGGAGGGGGATGAGGAAGGAGCAGGAGGGCAGGCTCGGGGGAAGAAGACGGAGGAGGTAGAAGAGCCGAAGACAGGAGAACAGAAGACAGGAGATCAGAAGACAGAAGAACAGAAGACAGAAGAACAGAAGACCGGAAGAGCAGAAGACAGAAGAACAGAAGACAGAAGAACAGAAGACAGAAGCACAGAAGATCGGAAGAGCAGAAGAACAGAGAAGAACAGAGAAGAACACAGAAGAACAGAGAAGAACAGAGAAGAACAGAGAAGAACACAGAAGAACACAGAAGAACACAGAAGAACCGAGAAGAAGAACACAGAAGCACAGAGAAGAACAGAGAAGAAGAACACAGAAGACCGGAAGAACACAGAAGAACAGAAGGGAAGAACAGAAGAACAGAAGGGAAGAACAGAAGAACACAGAAGAAGATTGCAGAGGGGGAGCGAGGAGGAAGAGACAGAGAGGAGGAAAAGAAGCAGGAGCAGAAGAGAAGGTGAGTGGCGCGGGGCAGGGCGAGGGGCTGGGAGGAGGGGGGTACTTACAGTTAGGTGGGTCTCAGGAACACAGGAACTCGGGAACTTGGAGGAGCTGCAGCGGCAGGGGGAGCGACCTACCCTTGGGTCAAGGGTCGCTACCACTGTCGCGCAGCGGCCGCCATAAGAGGTAGGAGGGGGGGGGGAGGGGTCAGCTGGGGGCGAATGGGAGCTGGGGGGCGGGGGCGTGCAGGAGGTCGCGGCGGGAAAGCGCGAGGGAGGGGGGGGACAGGTAGAGTGAGAGGAGCTGGGGGAGGGGGTTTAGGGTGGAGGAGGGTGAGTGTTAGGAGGTTTGGAGATTAGGGAGAGAGATAGGAGTAGGGTTGTGAAGATAGGGGAGGGGGGGTTGTAGAGGTGGGTGAGGGAGAGAGGTAGAGTGAGAGGATAGGGAGATAGGTAGTAGAGGGGGTGGCGGGAGGGGGGGAGAGATAGAGAAATAGATAGAGAAAATAGATAGAGAAGTCGATAGATAGGGAAATAGATAGATAGACAGATAGGTAGGTAGGAGGAGGTGGAGAGTGGGGGAGTTAGATAGTGAGATAGGGAGCTAGAGAGATAGGAAGATAGGAGGAGTGAGGGAGGTAGATAGCGAACGGCTTAGCTAGGGGTGAGAGAGGGGGAGGCGAGTGAGGGAGGGGGATGAGGAAGGAGCAGGAGGGCAGGCTCGGGGGAAGAAGACGGAGGAGGTAGAAGAGCCGAAGACAGGAGAACAGAAGACAGGAGAACAGAAGACAGAAGAACAGAAGACAGAAGAGCAGAAGACAGAAGAACAGAAGACAGAAGCACAGAAGATCGGAAGAGCAGAAGAACAGAGAAGAACAGAGAAGAACAGAGAAGAACACAGAAGAACAGAGAAGAACAGAGAAGAACACAGAAGAACACAGAAGAACACAGAAGAACACAGAAGAACACAGAAGAACCGAGAAGAAGAACACAGAAGCACAGAGAAGAACAGAGAAGAAGAACACAGAAGACCGGAAGAACACAGAAGAACAGAAGGGAAGAACAGAAGAACAGAAGGGAAGAACAGAAGAACACAGAAGAAGATTGCAGAGGGGGAGCGAGGAGGAAGAGACAGAGAGGAGGAAAAGAAGCAGGAGCAGAAGAGAAGGTGAGTGGCGCGGGGCAGGGCGAGGGGCTGGGAGGAGGGGGGTACTTACAGTTAGGTGGGTCTCAGGAACACAGGAACTCGGGAACTTGGAGGAGCTGCAGCGGCAGGGGGAGCGACCTACCCTTGGGTCAAGGGTCGCTACCACTGTCGCGCAGCGGCCGCCATAAGAGGTAGGAGGGGGGGGGAGGGGTCAGCTGGGGGCGAATGGGAGCTGGGGGGCGGGGGCGTGCAGGAGGTCGCGGCGGGAAAGCGCGAGGGAGGGGGGGGGACAGGTAGAGTGAGAGGAGCTGGGGGAGGGGGTTTAGGGTGGAGGAGGGTGAGTGTTAGGAGGTTTGGAGATTAGGGAGAGAGATAGGAGTAGGGTTGTGAAGGTAGGGGAGGGGGGGTTGTAGAGGTGGGTGAGGGAGAGAGGTAGAGTGAGAGGATAGGGAGATAGGTAGTAGAGGGGGTGGCGGGAGGGGGGGAGAGATAGAGAAATAGATAGAGAAAATAGATAGAGAAGTCGATAGATAGGGAAATAGATAGATAGACAGATAGGTAGGTAGGAGGAGGTGGAGAGTGGGGGAGTTAGATAGTGAGATAGGGAGCTAGAGAGATAGGAAGATAGGAGGAGTGAGGGAGGTAGATAGCGAACGGGTTAGCTAGGGGTGAGAGAGGGGGAGGCGAGTGAGGGAGGGGGATGAGGAAGGAGCAGGAGGGCAGGCTCGGGGGAAGAAGACGGAGGAGGTAGAAGAGCCGAAGACAGGAGAACAGAAGACAGGAGATCAGAAGACAGAAGAACAGAAGACAGAAGAACAGAAGACCGGAAGAGCAGAAGACAGAAGAACAGAAGACAGAAGAACAGAAGACAGAAGCACAGAAGATCGGAAGAGCAGAAGAACAGAGAAGAACAGAGAAGAACAGAGAAGAACACAGAAGAACAGAGAAGAACAGAGAAGAACAGAGAAGAACACAGAAGAACACAGAAGAACACAGAAGAACACAGAAGAACCGAGAAGAAGAACACAGAAGCACAGAGAAGAACAGAGAAGAAGAACACAGAAGACCGGAAGAACACAGAAGAACAGAAGGGAAGAACAGAAGAACAGAAGGGAAGAACAGAAGAACACAGAAGAAGATTGCAGAGGGGGAGCGAGGAGGAAGAGACAGAGAGGAGGAAAAGAAGCAGGAGCAGAAGAGAAGGTGAGTGGCGCGGGGCAGGGCGAGGGGCTGGGAGGAGGGGGGTACTTACAGTTAGGTGGGTCTCAGGAACACAGGAACTCGGGAACTTGGAGGAGCTGCAGCGGCAGGGGGAGCGACCTACCCTTGGGTCAAGGGTCGCTACCACTGTCGCGCAGCGGCCGCCATAAGAGGTAGGAGGGGGGGGGGAGGGGTCAGCTGGGGGCGAATGGGAGCTGGGGGGCGGGGGCGTGCAGGAGGTCGCGGCGGGAAAGCGCGAGGGAGGGGGGGGACAGGTAGAGTGAGAGGAGCTGGGGGAGGGGGTTTAGGGTGGAGGAGGGTGAGTGTTAGGAGGTTTGGAGATTAGGGAGAGAGATAGGAGTAGGGTTGTGAAGATAGGGGAGGGGGGGTTGTAGAGGTGGGTGAGGGAGAGAGGTAGAGTGAGAGGATAGGGAGATAGGTAGTAGAGGGGGTGGCGGGAGGGGGGGAGAGATAGAGAAATAGATAGAGAAAATAGATAGAGAAGTCGATAGATAGGGAAATAGATAGATAGACAGATAGGTAGGTAGGAGGAGGTGGAGAGTGGGGGAGTTAGATAGTGAGATAGGGAGCTAGAGAGATAGGAAGATAGGAGGAGTGAGGGAGGTAGATAGCGAACGGGTTAGCTAGGGGTGAGAGAGGGGGAGGCGAGTGAGGGAGGGGGATGAGGAAGGAGCAGGAGGGCAGGCTCGGGGGAAGAAGACGGAGGAGGTAGAAGAGCCGAAGACAGGAGAACAGAAGACAGGAGAACAGAAGACAGAAGAACAGAAGACAGAAGAGCAGAAGACAGAAGAACAGAAGACAGAAGCACAGAAGATCGGAAGAGCAGAAGAACAGAGAAGAACAGAGAAGAACACAGAAGAACAGAGAAGAACAGAGAAGAACAGAGAAGAACACAGAAGAACACAGAAGAACACAGAAGAACACAGAAGAACCGAGAAGAAGAACACAGAAGCACAGAGAAGAACAGAGAAGAAGAACACAGAAGACCGGAAGAACACAGAAGAACAGAAGGGAAGAACAGAAGAACAGAAGGGAAGAACAGAAGAACACAGAAGAAGATTGCAGAGGGGGAGCGAGGAGGAAGAGACAGAGAGGAGGAAAAGAAGCAGGAGCAGAAGAGAAGGTGAGTGGCGCGGGGCAGGGCGAGGGGCTGGGAGGAGGGGGGTACTTACAGTTAGGTGGGTCTCAGGAACACAGGAACTCGGGAACTTGGAGGAGCTGCAGCGGCAGGGGGAGCGACCTACCCTTGGGTCAAGGGTCGCTACCACTGTCGCGCAGCGGCCGCCATAAGAGGTAGGAGGGGGGGGGAGGGGTCAGCTGGGGGCGAATGGGAGCTGGGGGGCGGGGGCGTGCAGGAGGTCGCGGCGGGAAAGCGCGAGGGAGGGGGGGGGACAGGTAGAGTGAGAGGAGCTGGGGGAGGGGGTTTAGGGTGGAGGAGGGTGAGTGTTAGGAGGTTTGGAGATTAGGGAGAGAGATAGGAGTAGGGTTGTGAAGATAGGGGAGGGGGGGTTGTAGAGGTGGGTGAGGGAGAGAGGTAGAGTGAGAGGATAGGGAGATAGGTAGTAGAGGGGGTGGCGGGAGGGGGGGAGAGATAGAGAAATAGATAGAGAAAATAGATAGAGAAGTCGATAGATAGGGAAATAGATAGATAGACAGATAGGTAGGTAGGAGGAGGTGGAGAGTGGGGGAGTTAGATAGTGAGATAGGGAGCTAGAGAGATAGGAAGATAGGAGGAGTGAGGGAGGTAGATAGCGAACGGGTTAGCTAGGGGTGAGAGAGGGGGAGGCGAGTGAGGGAGGGGGATGAGGAAGGAGCAGGAGGGCAGGCTCGGGGGAAGAAGACGGAGGAGGTAGAAGAGCCGAAGACAGGAGAACAGAAGACAGGAGAACAGAAGACAGAAGAACAGAAGACAGAAGAACAGAAGACCGGTAGAGCAGAAGACAGAAGAACAGAAGACAGAAGAACAGAAGACAGAAGCACAGAAGATCGGAAGAGCAGAAGAACAGAGAAGAACAGAGAAGAACAGAGAAGAACAGAGAAGAACACAGAAGAACACAGAAGAACAGAGAAGAACACAGAAGAACACAGAAGAACACAGAAGAACACAGAAGAACCGAGAAGAAGAACACAGAAGCACAGAGAAGAACAGAGAAGAAGAACACAGAAGACCGGAAGAACACAGAAGAACAGAAGGGAAGAACAGAAGAACAGAAGGGAAGAACAGAAGAACACAGAAGAAGATTGCAGAGGGGGAGCGAGGAGGAAGAGACAGAGAGGAGGAAAAGAAGCAGGAGCAGAAGAGAAGGTGAGTGGCGCGGGGCAGGGCGAGGGGCTGGGAGGAGGGGGGTACTTACAGTTAGGTGGGTCTCAGGAACACAGGAACTCGGGAACTTGGAGGAGCTGCAGCGGCAGGGGGAGCGACCTACCCTTGGGTCAAGGGTCGCTACCACTGTCGCGCAGCGGCCGCCATAAGAGGTAGGAGGGGGGGGGAGGGGTCAGCTGGGGGCGAATGGGAGCTGGGGGGCGGGGGCGTGCAGGAGGTCGCGGCGGGAAAGCGCGAGGGAGGGGGGGGGACAGGTAGAGTGAGAGGAGCTGGGGGAGGGGGTTTAGGGTGGAGGAGGGTGAGTGTTAGGAGGTTTGGAGATTAGGGAGAGAGATAGGAGTAGGGTTGTGAAGATAGGGGAGGGGGGGTTGTAGAGGTGGGTGAGGGAGAGAGGTAGAGTGAGAGGATAGGGAGATAGGTAGTAGAGGGGGTGGCGGGAGGGGGGGAGAGATAGAGAAATAGATAGAGAAAATAGATAGAGAAGTCGATAGATAGGGAAATAGATAGATAGACAGATAGGTAGGTAGGAGGAGGTGGAGAGTGGGGGAGTTAGATAGTGAGATAGGGAGCTAGAGAGATAGGAAGATAGGAGGAGTGAGGGAGGTAGATAGCGAACGGGTTAGCTAGGGGTGAGAGAGGGGGAGGCGAGTGAGGGAGGGGGATGAGGAAGGAGCAGGAGGGCAGGCTCGGGGGAAGAAGACGGAGGAGGTAGAAGAGCCGAAGACAGGAGAACAGAAGACAGGAGAACAGAAGACAGAAGAACAGAAGACAGAAGAACAGAAGACCGGAAGAGCAGAAGACAGAAGAACAGAAGACAGAAGCACAGAAGATCGGAAGAGCAGAAGAACAGAGAAGAACAGAGAAGAACACAGAAGAACACAGAAGAACACAGAAGAACACAGAAGAACAGAGAAGAACACAGAAGAACACAGAAGAACACAGAAGAACACAGAAGAACCGAGAAGAAGAACACAGAAGCACAGAGAAGAACAGAGAAGAAGAACACAGAAGACCGGAAGAACACAGAAGAACAGAAGGGAAGAACAGAAGAACAGAAGGGAAGAACAGAAGAACACAGAAGAAGATTGCAGAGGGGGAGCGAGGAGGAAGAGACAGAGAGGAGGAAAAGAAGCAGGAGCAGAAGAGAAGGTGAGTGGCGCGGGGCAGGGCGAGGGGCTGGGAGGAGGGGGGTACTTACAGTTAGGTGGGTCTCAGGAACACAGGAACTCGGGAACTTGGAGGAGCTGCAGCGGCAGGGGGAGCGACCTACACTTGTGCGGATCCTGAGTTACGTTGGCCTATGCATGGGTCATTTGATTTGCGATAGATGAGTATGTGGAACAATGTATGTGTAAGCAGAGGTCTAGGCAAGATATGTTTGACTGTGTACGAATGTGGGAGAAAGTAGTGCGTGGACGAGTGAAGCGTGAGCAAGCCTTGCTTGAGAAAGAGCAGCGGAAGAATGTATATGTGAAAGCATTGGAAATTAGAAAGAAAGAAGTAAGGGCCAGATGTAGCAAAGGGTTTTTCCCGTTCTGTGTCAATGGTAAAATGTGTTCGTACATATGGCCCTAAATGACTTAAAGGAGCTAGAAGAGAAAGAACATAAGTTACAGGTAACTGGCCAATACACCGTTAGGCAACCTCTCTATCCTCTCCTTAATAAACCACACAATGATTTTTTGTTATTAGATGGCCCTCCACCTCCGTATGTCGTTCCTTCTGCCCCTCATGAGTTAGCTAAGGTCTCCGGTTCGGAGCAACAGAAGATACGAGACAGTCGCTCTATGTTGCCTGCTAACCGTGCGTCTGAGCTTAGATCTATTGCTCGTAAAACAATTTGTAGCGTTGTCTCTGCTTCTGAACTTTTAGACAACATGAAAGGGTGGACGGAAAAGGAGCAGCTATATTTTACTGAGGCATTTGGCACAGAAGTTATTGAACTATATTGGAAATATTCTGATGAGTTAGAGCCCAATGATGTAGCAGCTGATGATAAGCAAATGCGTGATAGTCTTTTTGTTTTCTCCCTGGTGGCTGATGCAATCAGGCATTTGGTGAAATTATGTGTTGTGGCAGTCCGTTTGCAAGAGGATAAAAGGGCAGTGGACGTAGTTGAACGGACATCTCAGACCGGCGGGGTACAAGCTCCCATCTTCGGAACAGATAAGACTATGATAGTTCACGCGAAACCAATGCGGGAGGCCGCGCCTTTGTATGTTCCTCCTAAAGGATTGGGTACAAGTGATGATAAAACTTCTGTTGATGATAAGGGTTATTTTATTTATAATTGGGTGTATACTCCTTGGAATAGGGCAGATTTAATGGCACTTAAAACAGCATTACCTGACCCGCGGAAAAATCCAGCCGCCTTTTATGAGGAAGTTGAGGGAGCAATTAGTTCTTGTAAAAAGCCATATCAGTTGATTCTAGATCTTCCAGCAGCCATATTAGTTAAGTTAAAAACGATTATTCCCCCTAAAAAGATAGATTGGACTGTTTTAGTGTCTTGTAAGCAAAAGGCAGATGAATCGGTCTCTGATTTCTTTACACGCTTTGAAGAAGCATTTCATGATTTTAGCGGGCAGTTATTGTCAGATGATACGGGCAGACATTTGTTTGTCGATAAATATGTCGCAAATCTGTTACCAGGAATAGCTAGTAGACTAAAAGCTAGTGAAAGTTAATGGACTACCTCTACTCCGGTTTCTCTTTTGACTATGGCTCAGTATTATGAAAATCAGGAATTAGAAGCAAAAGGTAGCGAGGATAAAAAGATTAAAGAATTAAAGACGAAGGTTATGTTGGCTCAAGCTGCCTTTTAGAGGTAGCGATTGAGGTGGACGTGGATCTTATGGTTCTTCTTTCACTCGTTTGAATTTGTCTGTTGATCAGTGTGCGTATTGTAAGAAAGTTGGGCATTGGGCTGCCGATTGTCCAGCACTACGTGTTCAGCAGTGTTCACGTGGTTGGGAACAAATGAGAAATAGCTCAGGATATTCAGGGCCCAGAAAAAGCACGAATGATCATGCTAGGGTTGATGCTAATGTACAAGGGCAGGATGGGTTTAACACTTTTGATAGACGGAACCAATACCAGATGTCTAACTATGTGCAGCCTGATTTCCAAGATTCTGCTTAGGATTGCCTAGGATGGGGTAAGGAATCAGTTTAAGTTCCAGTAGATCAGAGGGGTCCCTATGTTACTCGTAGCGCCTTGTCTAAACAATTGATTCCAAGGGCTCCCCTGTCTGGCTTAACCATTACATCGATAGGTTTCGATGGAACACCTTCCCCTAGCCCATTGTCACAACCACTTGCATTCCATGTTGATAAATTTACTGCTACATGTCCATTTTTGCTTTCTCCAAATACACCAGGCAATATTGTGGGTCTTGATATGCTCAAGTATTTCAGAGCTACAATACGATGCTCTCCTGAAGGGGTGCGTGTTATTTTAAATGATAATCATCCTGTGATGGAAAGAGTTTGTCTTGTTAAAGAGGATATTGCATTAGCTTCACTCCCTACTACTTTGTGGGCTACTTCAGATACTGATGTGGGACAAATTATTATTCCACCGGTACATATTAGTGTCAAGGAGGGAGCTGTATTGCCACATTTGCCTCAATACAAAATTTCACAGGAGGGCGAAGAAGCACTCACACAAATTGTGCATGATCTTATTGCAGTTGAAGTTGTTGAGGACATTCCGTTTAATGTTTGTAACAGTCCGATTCTTCCTATTCTGAAAAAGGATACTGATACTAGGATTTACCGATT
Source organism: Pleurodeles waltl (assembly GCF_031143425.1). Classification (NCBI taxonomy): domain Eukaryota; kingdom Metazoa; phylum Chordata; class Amphibia; order Caudata; family Salamandridae; genus Pleurodeles; species Pleurodeles waltl. Next base: position 1,231,735,880 of record NC_090446.1, read on the forward strand.
CATTATTGATTTACGAGAAGTCAATAAGATTGTGATACCACAATATCCTGTGGTATCTGACATCACAACACTTCTTACTTTGGTTCCCCCGACAGCAACTACGTTCTCTGTGGTAGACTTGAAGAATGCTTTCTTTTCGATCCCTATTCATCCTGACAGCCGATATTTGTTTGGTTTTACTTTGAATAAACGATCATGTAGATTTTGCAGAGTTCCTCAAGGCTATACTGAGAGTCCTAGCCCTAGTATTTACAGTCAAGCGTTAAAATGACAACTTGATTCTTTTGTTTTGCCTCATGTGACCCTGTGGGTCTCATACAATATGTCAATGATATTTTTTTGGCAGCTGATACCCCTGAGCAATGTGAAAAGTGCACTTACTTTCTTTTCTTGCTTCACACCATCATAAAGTGTCACGAAAGAAATTGCAATATTGTAGAGCAAAGTAACCTATTTAGGTCACCTTTTGTTTAAGGAGGGCTGTGCACTTACATCAGATCGTATTCAAGCAATTTTAGACACACCAGTACCCTCTACTCAGAAAGATGTTCGGGCATTCCTTGGTCTTACTTCTTTTTGTAGGCAATGGATATTAGGGTTTTCACACATTGTCAAACCTTTGCTAGCACTTTTGACTAAAGATACTTCAATGCCCCTCCCATGGACAGATGAATGTGAGACTGCTTTCCGGCAGCTATGACAAGCCCTTTGTTCAGCACCAGTGTGAGGTACTCCAGATTACATGAAGCCTTTTGCACTTTACGTACATGAGAAAGATGGATGTGCATTGTCAGTTTTAGTACAGACACATGGCGATAAGCAGCGTCCCTGTGCATATTTTTCAGCAGTACTTGATCCTGTCGCTCGAGCGTTGCCTGGGTGTTTTTGTTCAGTTGCCGCAACAGCTGTGTTAATACGTCAGAGTGAAGGGATAGTTTTGTCATATAAGCTGTTGGTGTTAGTACCCCATGCGGTTGATGTTCTTTTAAATCAAACAAAGACACAACATTTAACTAGCGTTCGCCTGACAGGATATGAATTGACATTGCTGGCTCCTCACATTACTCTGAAGAGATGTGCAACACTAAATCCAGCCACTTTGTTGCCATATCCGGTGACTCAGCCTCAGTCACAAGAAACACATGATTGTATATTCCTTACCAAAGAACAGACAAAGGGTCGACTTGATTTACAAGATACGCCCCTTCCAGATGTAGACGGGGGATTGTGGGTTGATGGGTTTTGTTTGAAGTTGCCAGACGGTACGACCTCAGCTGCATATGCAATCACCACAATACACACGGTAGTGGAGACAGCTCATATACCACAGAAGTCATCTCAAGCAGCTGAACTAATAGCTTTGACACAAGCATGTGAGCTTAGTACTGACTTATGTGTGAACATTTATACAGACAGCTGCTATGCTTTTGGAGTGGCTCATGATTTTGTTTTGCTTTGGAAGGAGAGAGGCTTTCTCACATCCCACAGGATGCAGATAATGCACAGAGAATTAGTGCATAAGCTCTTGACTGCATTGACATATCCAAAGAAACTAGCTATTGTGAAATGTCGTGCACACAAGAAAGTGACCGATAAGATAGGGCAAGGTAATGCTCTTGCGGACCCCGTAGCACGTGAAACTGCGATGCAGCAAAGTACTACTTCTATGTATGTAGTGAAGTCACAAGCTGAACGTTGGCATAATGCTAGACATTGGGGGTCATTCCGACCCCGGCGGTCAAGGACCGCCGGGGCCGTGGATGCGGGAGCACCGCCAACAGGCTGGCGGTGCCCCGCAGGGCATTCTGACCGCGGCGGTTTGGCCGCGGTCAGACCAGGAAAACCGGCGGTCTCCCGCCGGTTTTCCGCTGCCCTGGGAATCCCCCATGGCGGCGCAGCTTGCTGCGCCGCCATGGGGGATTCCGACCCCCTCACCGCCATCCTGTTCCTGGCGGTTCCGACCGCCAGGAACAGGATGGCGGTGAGGGGTGTCGTGGGGCCCCTGGGGGCCCCTGCAGTGCCCATGCCAATGGCATGGGCACTGCAGGGGCCCCCGTAAGAGGGCCCCACTTTGGATTCCAGTGTCTGCTTTGCAGACACTGGAATCCGCGACGGGTGCCACTGCACCCGTCGCACATCATCCACTCTCCGCCGGCTCCATTCGGAGCCGGCTTCCTCGTGGGGAGGGGTTTCCCGCTGGGCTGGCGGGCGGCTTTCTGGCGGTCGCCCGCCAGCCCAGCGGGAAAGCCAGAATGGCCTCCGCGGTCATTCGACCGCGGAGCGGCCATATGGCGGCTCCCTCCAGGCGGGCGGCTCCCGCCGCCCGCCGGGGTCAGAATGACCCCCATTATCTAGTATTGTTTATGGTATATTGTAATTGATTTGTGTTTGAGTAGTTCTGACTACTACACTCTTCACCAAGTCCTTCACATGGGGTTGGAAAGCTCTCATAAATAAACTAAAAAGTCAAATCTCCATGAACTCTGAGAAACTCTACTGAGCTGTTTCGAATTTGACTGCAAATTCAAGTGTATTTTTTTGCACTTTTTTTGCAAGCAGTTTTTTTTTTCAAAATCGTGTTTTTAATGTAATTTTTTGTACAACATTGATGTTTTCAAATATTGCAAATTATTCAAAAAAATCCTACCTATTGGCAGGCCCCAATCTGTGTTTTCACCATAGTCCATGATGTACTTGCATGAGTCTCAGTTGGTGGTGCACTTTTTCCACAGAGAGGTGTGCTCATGGCCCAACTCGGTATCCACCCAGTCATTGCTGGCCAGGGCAGTGATGTTGAAGATGATGGCAGAGAGAGGCAGAAGCATCAGAATCTACTTGCAGTGCAGGTAGGCGATGTCACACTTCAACATGGTGAGGGCAGGTGACTATCTACGGCCCCAACAACAGCAAGAGTAGGCGGCCCCACCTCAAGAATGCAGTGAATCAAAGTATAGCGTGGCTGAGCAGCACCTGAGCCTTCCCCCTGCAGCTGCCTAGGCAAGGAGGCACTTTGGGTTACACCGCACGCCCTGCCATCCCAGCGTTTAACTGAATACAAGAGTGAGTTTTGTGGCTTTTGCTGAGAAGCAACAGAAAAAACAATTTGTGCAGACAGGGGGAGAATATGTAAACAATCAGAGCACAAGTGCTGTACAGACAAATGCTTAAAAAAAAAAGTCCCACAAAGCAGATGAAAACAGTAGTTGGGACTCGGTACACTGATAAGTACAAACACATGAGGAATAAGCATTGCTAACCAGCATTGGCAAATGCAGGACATATGCGAAAGCTAATAGAAATGGAGGAAAAGTAAGTGGGATGTAAGTCTCTTTTAAGATTTAAATTGAATGCAATAGATTTCACAAGCACAGCACAGGCTCTGTGTAGGCAAAACCTAAAAAAGGAATCCACCAGTCTTATCATTCTACTGATAATATTGATTCAAGTTATGCAATTATGCTCACCTGTGGGCCACAAGCCAGTCCAGTAAAACAGACTTTGTATTAGCTATTTTGTATATCTGCTAAGCAGCAAGTCAGAATGATCTGAACACAAAGGCAAAACATTGATTATTTTATGAGGGGCAAACCAACTTGTTAAGCATGAGATTGTTTTATCAATTCTGATTAACTTTCTTCTGACTAATCTGAAAGGTGTCTGTTTTTAGAGCATCATTGGTCTCTGGGCAGTGAACCACAATAGCTAAACGATAGGTAATTTGATAACTAGATTAATAACTACAGTGGCTATATTACCTAGAAGAATGTATGATTAGGTGGTCTGTTAAAACCTACAATGAACTGTGAAATATACAGCTGTCATGTTAGGTTGTTTTTCTTTAGAGGCCAAAGGTGAGAGTTTGGAATTATAATCCCTTACAGCACAGGGTTATATTTGAAAAGGTACCAATGGAAGATCAGTAAGAGAGACAGTTATTGATGCCTAAGTACACATGCAAGGGTCATTATTACTGGTTGTTAGAGTACACCCAATATACATTCTTTACATTTAAATTTTGGCTTACTTGAAGATTTCTGTGATGCACTGAATAGGTATTGAGCCATGCTCCTGTGCTGAAGACCACTGAGTTGATTGTCTTTTCTCTGATGCCACATTTGCACAGGATTTCTCTGGAGTAACTGTGTCTAAACAGAGTTCTGGGTGAGCCCCCAATCCCTGGTATTGAGGTACAATTAACAGCACTCATTAATGTAAGGAGCCAGGTCTGGGGCCTCTTGGTGGATACTGAAGGGTCAACACTTTGCTGCTCTAGACCGGACTGGGTCTCAACAATGGCACTTGTGGATGAGTAGCTCTGGAGTGGTGGTCTGATGCAACAGTAAGTATGCATCTGGTGCTTCAACTGACAGATTTCTATCCCTTTGTGGCAATCACACCTGCTATGAATTGGAACCAGATCTTCTAAAGCAAAGATGCTGCTTACTGTGGTGTAAAATATTTATGTTGTATGAATATAAAGTGCCTTCTGCTGTTCTGCTAAGACACAAGATAGGAGATCATGACCCTTCTCATTTCCTCAATGTGCAAGAACAAGCTTGGACTGGGCAAGGAGTAGGGACCACACACAATGGAAGGAAAGCCTAAGGTTCTGATGAACCCCTTTCCTGAATGGCCATGTGTACAACCTGGCAACCTTAGGGTGGTCTTACCCCCTAACTTTTAGCCTGTTGCCTCACATTTTTGCAGTATATTTGTATTGGCCTTAGGACTCAGATCACTTTACCACTGCTGACCAGTGCTAAAGTGCATGTGCTCCTCCCATAAACATGGTACTATTGGTGTCTCCACAACTGGCATATTTAAAGTACTGTAAGTCCCTTATAAAGTGTTGTCCCATATACCAAGGGCATGTAAATTAAATGCTACTAGTGGGCCTGCAGCACTAACTTTGCCACCCACCTCAGTAGCCCTTTAAACATGTCTCATGCCTTCCACTGCAGAGCCTGTGGGTGCAGTTTCACTGTTACTTTGACTTGACATTTAAACCCCTTGTCAAGCCTTAAACTCCCCTGTTATTATAAATATGTCACCACTAAGGTCGACCCAAGGTAGCCCAAAGGGCAGGGTGCTATGTAAATAAAAGGCAGGACATGTACTTTTAAGTTTCACATGTCCTAGTAGTGAACAACTCCTAAAGCCATTACTATTGAGATTCCTACTCTTCTCAAATGCCAGCATTGGGAATTCTTTAATGCACATTTAAGCTGTAATTCCTGAACATAAAGGAATAGTTGCACCATTTTTCATATCATTGTAATTGTATTGATAAGTCATTTTAACGGGGTAATGACAGATTTAACATTACTATTTTCAAAATACCACTGGGCATTTCTCTACTCTTAGAGCTCTGTGTGCCTGCAGCCTATCTCCAAAACACATCTGGTGTGCATTCCCTCTAGTCACCCACAAACCCAGGAGGATAAGTGTGTCTGAGCACTCATCTGCATTCATCTGCATTTTAATGGCTCTTCCTGAGCAGAAAGGGTGGAGTGGAACTGAAACTCACAATAGGGAGAGGCCTGTCCCTACACAAAGGTCTGATTGCCCCATATGGGTAATTTGGAGCAAGGGCTGAGGAAGAAAAGACCTTTGTGCACCTCAAAGGCCATTCTTTGATGTCAGCCACACTTCAAAGGCACATTTGGCCATGAGAACTGGGTCTCTGACCACTATCAAATCAGACCCTACTGGACCAGTGAAGAACTCTGCCAGGAGTAAGAACTGTGGTGCTACAAGGTGTGTCACTCTGCTGGACTGCTTTCCAAGAAGGACTGCTCTCTCCTTTGATGAGTTACCCTGCTGCCTGCTAGTCTTTGACTTGTTGAGGAAGGACTGGACACCTCTCATCCAAACACAGAGTGACTCCAAGGGCTTACTTGCTTGCATCCTGTTTCTAGAGTCTCACAGCCATCAAAGACTTCCTACGACCTTGCTGCTGGTGCTGGACTCTGCCATCTCTGAGTCCTAACCTTGCCTCAGGTGCCAATCCAGTGTTGGGCCTGATGCAGCTGCTGCTCGAAGGCAACATTTCTATAGCCAGTGTGGCTCGACAACGACAATCTGTGCGGCTGGCCAATGATGCAGTGCCTGGATCTCAACAGAGTTTGATGCTGATGAGTATCCAACTACGAGGCTCAATTTCGATGCATCTAACCGACTGCATGGGTTGAAACCGAAGCATCAAGCTTTTGACACTTGCTCCATTCAAGGTACTTTCTCAGCTGGCCCTGCGTGGGACCTGTAGCCAGCTTTCCCTTCAAAGTGGTCAGTCAGAACTTTCGATTTATGCCATTTCAGTATGACCTCAAGTAACCTTTTAGTGCTATTGACTTCTAAGCCCTAATTTTGGTTTATTCTTCAATTCGATTTATTTCATTTTGGTCTTGATTTACTCATAAAGTTATTCTCTATTTTCTATCCATGTGTGGAGACTTTTGGGGATATTTTCATTTGGTTAATGTCTGTGTGTGTTGCACAAATACTTTACACATTGCCTCTTTAGTTAAGCCGGCTGGCTCTGTGCCAAGCTACAATAGGGTGAGCACAAGTTATCATTAATTGTGTCTAGGTTACCCTGACCAGAAGTGGTGGTTCCTGCTTATGCAGGGTGCATTCTCCCACAGCCATAAACTCCAGTACTAACACTGTGCTTCATTCAGCCAGTTGGGGTGCTGGAAGATGGTATCCTATTGTAGACTTTAAAGTGAATCTAGAGTCTGACATTGGCAGAGCATGACCCTGCTGAGCAGAATTGCAAGTAAGACTGAAATGATGAAGACATGGTGTGCTTGTGCTCTGTGACTGGTCAATGTATAGCAGAAGATATTCTTATACTAATCTAGTACACATGCAGGTACTGAATGACTGTCCTTTCTCAGACAGTGGTGACGGGCTGAGCTAGGAACAGGTGAATCTTCCACCAGTCCACATTGCTGGGTGCTTCTACCAGTGCCACATTGATGCAGACCCTGGAGAAGAAGTTGGGCTTATCACAATAACACATATCATCTTTTTTCAGGTGTTATAGACAAAGGAGACACAAGACATTTCCTTATGGTTTAAGCCCCCAAGAGTCACAACTTTGCCGTAACTGTATTGACCATAGGCTTGGACTTTTTCCAACAAGTTGATGTGTAGGTAGAGGGGCACTGGGTGGCAGTGTAATGTGCCCTCTGGTGGCTTGAGAGAGATGTCCATCAAAGGAATATAACAAACAAAGTATACCTGCATACACTTCCATGATGTTTTCCCCAACATGTGGAATTTAATCATGAAGGATCATTGTACTTCTCTGTGTGTATATATATATATATATATATATATATATATATATATATATATATATATATATACTCCATTTGAAATTCATTATTAAGGGTCAGGTGTACAATACATTTTCCCAGTCACAAATGGTCTGATTCATAGAACTGGGCCATAGAATTGGAAAAATGCTTTTGTGAACGTTCTTTTCCAAGTTATCGTTATTTTTTATTTTTTTTCTCCTCTGCAGTGGATGCTCTACCACCAAGAGGCCAAATAGTGATGAGTCTGCCACATATCTTGCTGTGTGGTAAACACATGATACATTGCTTTGGAGTGTCTCTGCTCCAGGAATTGAGCTTACATTGGTTTCTGTCATTTTGATCAGTTTGGTTACAATATGTACAGCCTGTGCTCCACTGACTGCTGTGCCCTTTTGAATGTGCACAGGACATGTGTCTGGCCACACAATCGGTTTAATCTGTAGAGATTAACCTACATGTGAGTTTGTTGATGACCTACCTAAGGTTAGCCAATGAGGGAAGGCAGCAGTCTAAAACCTCTGAGGTCTCAGGAGGACTGAGACTGCTGCCTTCCCTCATTGGCTGACCTTAGATCAGGCAAGGAGGAAAGAACAGAATTGCCATTGTCTGATGCAATCAGTGATGCTCACCCTCGTCACAAGCATGAGGGCCTTGAGGTACTTTGCCAGGCTGAAGATGTCACACCCACAGGAGCTGGTTCTTCTTCAGCCTGGCAAAGTTCAGCTCAGGCAGCAAGGGGCCTGCTCATTTAGTGCATGTCTAGCTCCTGGCTACCTGACCTGAAAATAAAGAGTGTCTGTCAGGCTAACCTTTGCTCAGCCTGACAAAGAGTCTTTGTGGTGACCTAAAGGGGAGCCCTTCAGATGGGCCATAGCTGAACCCCTTCCAAGAACTTGAATGCAAGAAGTGATAATACTGGTCCTTCCACCTCTTTTCAATTGTGTTAGATTCCGCTATAGTAAATCAGTACTTAATTTGTGAAAGCAAAAACTTCAGTGCCAGAGTCTCTGCTCTGAAGCCCATGGTCAGTGCAAGTTAGTGTTAGTGTGCTGAATAGCACAACTGGTAGACTTTGAACAATTAACACTCATGGCCCCTTTTTCTCATACTTCTAGGTCCTGTTTTGTGTTTCGGATGGCTATGCCATCTTTTTCTTTCTCTTTTGTTGCAATCTGTGTATTTTTCCATCTCCTGCACTCTGTAGATATATAAAGGAAAAATAAGTGAAAGACCCCAAAAGAAGTGCTGGGATCAAATTAAGCACTTAGATAAATGAGTCTTTTGGAGTAACGGCATCTGCACTATTTTTTTTTTCAAACAAGAGCCCACCCATCTCCCTATTAGGTAAATTTTCAGATGCCTGATGTTCTCTGTCATTAATTTAATCCTCCTCAGGTTTTTCAATATTCAGCATGGTTGCCTGCTTCAGGTTCAACATAGTTGTTTGTTGCACTGAAGGCAACCCATTAGTTTATCAATTGCGCACCTCAAACAGCAAAGAATTATAAACTATCAAAAATATTCAAGCAACATCCTTGGATTCTGAAACAGGTAGGGATATTGAGTTGCCCAGTATACAAAGTTGTGAATAATCTATTCACAAAATATGCCATCAATACTAGGGCCAGATATACTAATATTAGGAATACCGGTTTCCTACTTTCTATTCACTCTGAATCACAATTAGGAAACATGCATTCCTAATGTATGAAACTCTTTTGAGTTTCATTACTGATTCCTAGTGGGTCACAAATAGACTTAGTCATGCATATTAATGAGGTAAGTCGCAAATGTGACCCATTGGGAACCACATCCATCACAGGGATGGTAGACTACTGAGGTCAGTAGACCACCACATTTGAGAATGCTTTTGAATAAAGCAAACTTTGTTTTTAAATGCAGCCCATATTCCGAAAAACAAAAACCGGATGCATTTAAATATGAAACTTTGCAATTGCAGTTTCTAAGAGTAGGCATTGGTTTGTGGGACCACTGCCTGCTCCTAAAAATATTATTAATTACATTCTCAAAGGGAAGAGGTCCCTTAGGGATCCTTTTGCAAATGGGTTACCACCATCTTGAAACTGGTGATAAAGTATTATTCTTTTGCCACTGGAATTTGGTCGCAAAACAGTAATACATACCAATCTGATTCAATTGTTGAAATGGATGCCTAAACACACCCTTTTCAAATCTCAAATGCAAAATGTGATTCTGTATCAAGTTATGAATATCATTTTGCACTTTGTACATTAGATAAAGCTTTTTTCCAGTCACAAACGATCCGATTCTGCAAATCGCCCTATTTGAGACTGGAAAAATGCTTTGCACATATGGCCCCACAGGCCACTTTCTCTAATATGGAGCACATTTCTCTGGCACAGGTCAATGTAAATTATCCAATTATCCTTTTCTCTTTCTTTCCTCAGCCCAGTATTTATTATTCCACTACAGAACCACTGAGCATATGCTTTAAAATACTCCTTGCCAATACATGTTCTTTCCTGAAGTAGTTTTCATATGGAGCTTCATCAGGGCTAGACTTACTGTTAAATGATATAGGGATACAAGTACTATGATTAAAAAATCTTGATTTCCTAATTGTGATTTCCTTAGAAAAACAATTTAAAAAAATGCTATTTCTAAAGTATGAAACTCTTTTGAGTTTCATTTGCAATTCCTAATGTGTTGCAAATCAACCTACTTCATGAATATTATTGAGGTAGGTCCCAATGTGTGACTCATTAAGATTCATGTCCATCACAGAGATAGTGGCCTGCTGGAGTCAGCAGACCACCATGTCTCTGACTGCTTTTCAATACAACAATCTTTTTTTGTTTTTCAATGCAGCCCATTTTCCTTAAAGGATAAAGGGATGCATTTAAAGAGATAAAGCTAAAACTTTGCAGTTTCATGTTTTAAGAGTTTGCAGTCATCCGTGGGACCAGTGTCTACTCTTAAAAAATAAAATATTATTATTTACATTCTCTTCCCTTTAGGACCCCTTTCCTTTTTTGGATGGGTTAACACCAGCTTTAAACTGATGGTAAAGTATTAATGTTTTGCAACTGAGATTTGGTCGCAAAATGGTAAGAAATACCATACTGATTAGGTATTTGGAAGGGATGCCCTAAACACACCCCTTCCAAATACTGAATCACCCCAAAACACATGGGAAACCAAAGATTACAGAAAGGACTGGATCACTTTAAAAAGTATCTGGAATGTGCTCATAAACCTAGACCCAATCACTTCTAAATAGGTGTACTACACCCATGGTGTTTGAAGCATTAAGCATCTGATGAATAAGTTCCTCAAAATGCTGAGTCAAGTTAATATGTAGTATCGATAGTACTTCAGCAGAAGACCTTGCAACTTGGAGATAAAAAGTCTCTCTAGCAGATGTTAACGTGACGTCCTTCTGAAACAATAAGGATTTCAATTTATTCAGCTTATGAACTTTACACTAAAAATAGAGATGGAAGGCCAAATCATACTCCCCCTTGCTACATGCAAGGGCAGAAATAGCACATTACTACAACAAGTTTCAACCATGTAGACCATCACCACAAAGGGGACACCTTCTTTCATCCCACAACAACCTTGATCCTTCAGGACCAAATAACTCAAATTTGAGAGGAACCAGAACACTGGGAGAATCAAGGAGACTAGTGTGCCTTTCAAATAACACACTGTTTGCCATAGATGCTTTGCATGCACCATGCAGTGTGACTTCTTTACAAAGCAATGAGTGGCCAAATTACCTTTCACATTTGTTTGCACTAAGGAACACTTTGATGTAACCTTGCTCACATTTGTTATAGTAGGACCCAGGACTCATGAACAAAACTATCCACCATAGCTTCATATCTATCTACGTGATAGTGTTTTAAACAGGATTTTAACTGAAATGTAGATGTTGATAATGAGATAAACCCAAGGATAAGCCACAGGGCTGATTGAGTTAACTACTCGAAAGTGTAACTTTTCTAAATGCTCAAAGTAAAGCATGGTGTAAGTTGCATGTTTTTAACATAACCTTCCATAAGCATATTAAATTAAACAGCAAAAACAACTGTGTTGTGTTCTGGTATTTTTATGGTACGCAATTTGATCTTAAAACCTGCAATGTCCAACTCAATTGCATAATTGCTCTGAGCTGGCTCTGTCCATGCTGAAACAAAGATGTATTACTTTATATACTATTGAATGCAGATGTCACAATAGTATTAATCAAATAAATATGAGTTCACAGAGTAATCATACCGTGGTCCACAACAGATACATTGTTTTCTAAATATTCCCTATCAATCTGTCTCAATCATTTAGTAGCGTCCTGTTGGGACATTTTTGAAATCTCTCTCTCTCTCTCTATATATATATATATATATATATATATATATATATATATATATATATGAAACATGGTGTTCTAGGACCTAACAGAAAATCTTGTAAATCCATGTCATCAGATAGGAGAGACAGGAGTTATTTCACTGCAGTTAATGTGAAATGTTGTAACCATTGTTGGGAAAATTTCCCCACACTGTTGGTGGTCACTACCCCTGAACGTTGTGACTGTAAGCATCAGAGGTCTCATCTGCTAGTTTTAAAACCCAAATTGGAGTCTAAAAAACATGCATGACAACCATTAGTGCTAACTGGCCACACTAACCACCTGTTTGGACCTGAAAGAACTATATACACCATTCTCTGTCATATAATTTAATTCACCTTCAGAATAGTTTGCAAAGCAATGCCAATTGTCAAAAAATGATAATAGAGGGAATACTAGGCGTAGTCATGTCCTTAATTTTGGCCAGGCCCATGCATGTTGTTAGTTGCACTGTTTTGTTCAGAAAAATCATTTGCAGTGGTAATAGACAGGCTCGAAATAAAGCATCTGTACCTTGAATTTGTTAATTATGTGTCCTCCAAATTGAGTTTGAGTCAAACTTGTTTTTACAATATGCATAGCCCTGTAGGATTAAATCAGATATAAATTAATGTGAATAAATCAATTTAGTTTGTGCAAGCATGTTTTTCTTTGCTAGTGAAGGGGTATGTTTATAATAATAGAATGTTCAGTCCATGCCATTATGTCCTGAAAAATATGTAAAGTTTCTCATGTATGTTTTTGAACTGTCTCCTGGTGGTGTCAGGCAATGTTCTTATTATATGTAATTAAAACCTGCACAGGGAGAACTAGCCCTGTGTAAATAATAGTGAGCATGTTGATGGTACCAAAACACTTTACCATAATTAGTTGAATTCAGATACAAATCTTCATTTTCAAATAAAGAATAGATTTCCAAATCAGACAACATGCGTCACACCTTTGTCACATCCCATTCATCAGAGACTACAGGGACAATAATGTTGTCCAGTGATATTTTAAAGACAAATGCTATTTGAAGAGTTTCAGTAGGACCAAAATTATCATGTGAGACCTTATTACCCAAGGGTAGGTCGCTCCCCCTGCCGCTGCAGCTCCTCCAGGTTCCTGAGTTCCTGAGACCCACCTCACAGTAAGTACCCCCCACCTCCCAGCCCCTCGTTCTGCCCCGCGCTACTCAACCTCTCTCCTGCTCCTGCTTCTTTTCCTCTTTTCTTCTTCTCTGTTCTTCCTCCTCTCTCCTCGTCTGTATTCTTCTTCTGTACTTCTCTTCTCGCCGTCTTCTCTCCTCTTCTCTTCTTCCTCATCTTCTGCTGTGGTCTTCTGCACTCTGTCTCTTCGTTTTTTGTATCTTCCTCCGTGATCTTCTGTGTTCTTCTGTGTTCCTCTGTCTTCTTCTGTCTTCCTCTGTGTTCTTCTGTCTTCCTCAGTGTTCTTCTGTCTTCCTCTGTGTTCTTCTGTCTTCCTCGGTGTTCTTCTGTCTTCCTCTGTGTTCTTCTGTCTTCCTCGGTGTTCTCCTTTCTTCCTCTGTGTTCTTCTGTCTTCCTCTGTGTTCTTCTGTATTCTTCTCTGTTCTTCTGTCTTCCTCGGTGTTCTTCTGTATTCCTCTCTGTTCTTCTGTTTTCTTCTGTGTTTCTTCTGTTCTTCCGGTCTTCTGCTCTTCCGGTCTTCAGTCCTTCCGGTCTTCTGTTCTTCTTTTCTTCTGTTCTTCTTTTCTTCTGTTCTTCTGTTCTTCTGTTCTTCTTGTCTTCTTGTCTTCTGCCTTCGGCTCTTCTGCCTCCTCCATCCTCTTCTCCCCGCGCCTGCCCTCCTGCTCCTGCCTCATCCCCCTCCCCCACTCGCATCCCCCATCTATCTCCCCTATCTAACCCGTTCACTTTCTACCTCCCTCACTCCTCCTATCTACCTATCTCTCCATCTCTCTATCCCACTATCCAACTCCCTCAATCTCCACCTCCTCCTATCTTCCTATCTCTCTATCTTTTTCCCTATCTATCGATTTCTCTATCTACCTTTTCTCTCTACCTATTTCTCTATCTCTCCCCCCTCCCGCCACCCCCTCTATTACCTATCTTCCTATCCCCTCACTCTACCTCTCACCCTCACCCACCTCTACAACCCCCCCTCCCCTATCTTCACAACCCTACACCTATCTTTCTCCCTAATCTCCTAAACCTCCTAACACTCTCCCCCCTTAAACCCCCCTCCCCCAGCTCTTCTCACTCTACCTGTCCCCCCCCTCCCTCGCGCTTTCCCGCCGCGACCTCCTGCACGCCCCCGCCCCCCAGCTCCCATTCGCCCCCAGCTGACCCCTCCCCCCCTCCTACCTCATATGGCGGCCGCTGCGTGTTTGCGCAGCGGGTGTGCCGCTGGCTCGCCGGAGGCGCGCCAGAGGCAAGCCCGTCTGCGCCCGTCCGCGCCTGGCCCGCGCCCAGCGCCACGACCCCTGGTCCCCAGCTCTCCCAAGCCCCGCTGATCCGCTACGACCCCACCACCCTCCATGCCCTCAACCCAGGACGCTCCAACACCTGCTTTCAAGCTCACCCCAAACGCACCCATGGACCCTTCGCCTGCAACTCCTGCAAACGCATCTTCCACCACGCAACAACTACGACCACAAGCCCACGCTCCATCAACCACCTCAAGTGCATCCTAGTCAACGCTCGCTCCGTTCACAAACATGCCGTTGAACTCTGGGACCTCCTAGACTCCACAGCACCGGACGTCGCCTTCATCACGGAGACCTGGATGAATGCCTCCTCTGCTCCAGACATCGCCACCGCCATCCCTGAAGGCTACAAGATCTCCAGGAAAGACCGCACCAACCAAGTAGGAGGAGGTATCGCCATCGTCTTCAAAGACTCCATCAGCGTCACCACCTCCACTGAAGACTCCCCTCTCGCCGCTGAACACCTGCATTTTCAGATTCGCACCGACCCGAGGACCACCCTCAGAGGATCCCTCGTCTACCGTCCTCCCGGACCTCGCACCCCTTTCAGCGACGCCATCGCCGACTTCATCTCCCCGCACGCCCTCGCCTCACCGGACTACATCCTCCTAGGCGACCTCAACTTCCATCTGGAACAAAACAAAGACCCCAACACCACCATCCTGCTCGACAACCTCGCCAACCTCGGCCTCAAACAACTGGTGAACACTGCCACCCACATCACCGGACACACACTCGACCCTATCTTCTCCGCCAGCAAACACGTCTTCTTCAGCCACGCCTCCGCCCTTCATTGGACCGACCACAGCTGCGTCCACTTCACATTCCGACGCGAGACCCGCCACCTCCGCACTCAACCCATCCCTCGCCGACAGTGGAACAAGATCCCTGAAGAGCAACTCTTCTCTGCACTCGCCGCCAACCAACCCACCCTCACTACCGACCCCGACGACGCAGCCCTCAACCTCACAAACTGGATCTCCAACTGCGCAGACAACCTTGCTCCCCTCAAACGCTCGCAGCGACAGAACAACACCAAGAAACCCCTCTGGTTCTCTGACACCCTCAAAGAATCAAAGAAAACTTGTCGCGCACTTGAGAAAGCCTGGCGCAAGGACCGCACCGCTGACCACATGACCGCCCTCAAGAACGCTACCCGCGAACACCACCACCTGATCCGCGCTGCCAAAAGGAATTTTTTCACCGACAGACTGGACAAAAACAGCCACAACAGCAGAGAACTCTTCAGCATCGTCAAGGAGTTCTCCAATCCCAGCGCCAACGCCGTCACGCCCTCACAGGATCTATGCGAATCCCTCGCCACTTTCTTCCATCACAAGATCAGCGACCTCCACGACAGCTTCGGACACCAGACCCAACCAAACACCACAGAACCCACATCCCCGACCATCACCCTCAACAACTGGACCCACATCAGCACGGAAGAAACCAAATCCATCATGAACTCTATCCACTCCGGCGCCCCTTCGGACCCCTGCCCGCACTTCATCTTTAACAAAGCCAACGACATCATCGCCCAGCACCTCCAGACCATCATCAACTCTTCTTTTTCTTCTGCTACCTTCCCCGAATGCTGGAAACACGCCGAAGTCAAAGCCCTACTAAAGAAACCTACGGCTGACCCGAGCGACCTGAAAAACTTCCGCCCCATCTCCCTTCTGCCTTTCCCAGCCAAAGTAATAGAGAAGACCGTCAACAAACAGCTGACCACCTTCCTGGAAGACAACAACCTGCTCGACCCCTCACAGACCGGATTCCGAACCAACCACAGCACTGAAACCGCCCTCATCTCAGTCACAGACGACATCAGAACCCTGATGGACAACGGTGAAACAGTCGCCCTCATTCTTCTCGACCTCTCAGCTGCCTTTGACACCGTCTGTCACCGCACCCTAATCACCCGCCTCTGCTCCACCGGGATCCAAGACCAGGCCCTGGACTGGATCGCCTCCTTCCTCGCAAACTGCTCCCAAAGAGTCTACCTCCCTCCGTTTCGCTCAGAACCCACTGAGATCATCTGCGGCGTACCTCAAGGCTCATCACTCAGCCCGAAACTCTTCAATGTCTACATGAGCCCCCTCGCCAACATCGTACGCAAGCACGACATCATCATCACCTCCTACGCCGACGACACCCAACTTATACTCTCCCTCACCAAGGACCCCGCCAGCGCCAAGACCAACCTACAAGAGGGTATGAAGGACGTCGCAGATTGGATGAGGCTCAGCCGCCTAAAGCTGAACTCTGAAAAAACTGAAGTCCTCATCCTCAGCAACACCCCGTCCGCCTGGGACGACTCCTGGTGTCCCACGGCCCTCGGCACCGCACCGACCCCCGCAGACCATGCCCGCAACCTCGGCTTCATCTTGGACCCTCTTCTCACCATGACCAAGCAAGTCAACGCCGTGTCCTCCGCCTGCTTCCTCACCCTCTGCATGCTCCGCAAGATCTTCCGCTGGATCCCCGCCGACACGAGAAAAAACGTGACCCACGCCCTCGTCACGAGCCGCCTGGACTACGGCAACACCCTCTACGCCGGGACCACAGCCAAACTCCAAAATCGCCTACAACGCATTCAAAACGCCTCGGCCCGCCTCATCCTCGACGTACCCCGCAGCAGCCACATCTCCGCACACCTGAGACACCTGCATTGGCTCCCAGTCAGCAAAAGGATCACCTTCCGACTTCTCACCCACGCACACAAAGCCCTCCACGACAAGGGACCGGAATACCTCAACAGACGCCTCAACTTCTACGTCCCCACCCGCCCCCTCCGCTCCTCTGGCCTTGCACTCGCCGCCGTCCCTCGCATCCGATGCTCCGCGGCGGGTGGGAGATCTTTCTCCTTCCTGGCGGCCAAGACCTGGAACTCCCTCCCCACCAGCCTCAGGACCACCCAGAACCACTCCGCTTTCCGGAGACTCCTAAAGACCTGGCTGTTCGAGCAGCGATAACCACCCCCTTTGTCCCTAGCGCCTTGAGACCCGCACGGGTGAGTAGCGCGCTTTATAAATGCTAATGATTTGATTTGATTTGATCTCACACAATTCCTTCTGAAATGGGAAAACGGATATGTTCACATGTTTTCTTTGCGCCCTATGCGAAGAAGAATAAGGCCTCAATACCTTGGCTAACAGATCAGGAGCTTTGCATTCTGGGAAATAATGGACATTCAAAATCAAGAAAAATACTGTGATAAACCCAATCCAAATAAACCTAAAAATGAATGGAATAGTATTTCAAACACAGGACCAGGGTGGAATTAGGTAAGTATTTTTCAGCCAAGCAAGAAAAGCACGTACTCCATGCACAGAAGAGTGTAAAGAATGTGAAGAAAATCATCAATGTTGATAAAGTAACCAGAAGCAGTTCACACAAAAAGAGGGAACTCACATGCTGAAGTGGAACTGGTAGTCACTTCCAAGAGTGGTTGATTATACATAATTTCATTGTTGGAAACAGCAGCTGAAGACTGAAGATTTGTATCAGGAGCTTGTACTGTAGTAGCAGTGGTAACAGGAATCAGTGGAAAATCATTATCTTCTTATGATGTTTAATCCATGTGGAGGGTTCTCATGCAGATTAGTGAGAGGAGACAGGAGCCCCCGTGGCCTACCATGTAAGACTGCCCACATGGTGCAACATTATCTAGTCTATTGAAACAAAGTGATTACTTTTACAAACAAGTGGTGGCAGAATCACAGTTCTTATGCCTTGAATGTCTATGACTGGTACCGGTGATTGGTATGATGGTCCACAATCTTTATTTGGCAGTCTTGTTGTGCACTAGGGCCCAGATTGCAAACAATCCACAGTGTGCAGTGCAGTAGCCAAAAAGGCTGCACCGTGTTGTGTGACAGGGAGAGCGCCATATCTACGAAGGTATGGCACTCTACTGCCCTATCCCTATCGCCAGCTCTGATTCTATCTGCTATGTGCCAAGCACACATCTTTGCACTATATTTCAATTGTGTGTGCATGAGTCTACCATAGGTTTTATACTGGAAGGGTACCCTTCTAGTACAAAATACTATGCTCAGACACACTATAAAACATGTCCTACTTTGTATGTGTGCTGCACACTGAACATATTTCTCCTTTTAATGCCAGCTATGAAATGGTGTTAACTTTTAGCGTAAAACCTTGTTTATTATTGTTTGCAGATACGGTATTGCATCAAAAGGCATGGATGGTTGTAAGAGAACACCCATATAATGCGCCCTCATGCTCCAAGTAACACAAAGCACTGCTTCGTGTTGCTTTGCTTTTCTTTTAGGGTCATTTCCATCACAAAATAAGTTTTGCGTTGGAAAGTAAATGAGGAAAATAATATTTTTTGCTGGTTGGCATCGCTTTTGTGATGCTAACCCAGTGCAAAAAGCTTGTAAATCTGAATCTAGATCCTCAACCTTTGGAATCCAGCCGGGAGTTGCTGGTTGCTCCTTCACTCCATCAGTGGGAAAATGTTTGGTAATTTTATTTGAGCGCTTGTCACTGAAGTCTTGTAATTCCAGTAAGAAAGTTAAATGTTCATCTAGGTCAAAAGGAGTGTCTGCTGACAATGTACCTGTGTTATCAAGATCTGGAATGTACAACAGGACCTTGTATGGGGTCTGTCAGATTTTCTGGGTAGATTATTAAAGCCCTCTGGACTCCAAACATGTGATGGATTTAGCTATGACCTGAACCTAATACTCTTGCTGTCAAGGATTGCTTTAAGTCATGGTTCTTCCTCTTCACTGCTGAATTTCCCTCATGCTGATAGGAAGAGAAGTAATGCACAGCAAAAGCCAGGGTTTCCCATTGTATCCCTGTAAGCCTCAGAGGCAAAAACAGGACCTTAACCAAGTAGATTGCCACCACTACATATGCCCCACAAACACTTGCAAATCTTTAATGTTTCCTGTGGCCACACCCATAGGAATCTAGGACATTAATCTACAGAAAGAACATCCCACAATGGTCTAAATATACACACTGAAGGGGTATCTTTGAAACAAGGAGGAGTGTGTGGGGTAGGTGTACAGTGGTGAAACTTTTAATCTGTTGTCAAATGTCACAGTTAAAGATGCCGGGGCATATTTAAGAGCCCCTAGCGCCATTCTAATGCCACATTAGCATCATTTTTACTGCTAATGTGGCGTTAGAAAGCCAAAAACACAGTGCCATATTTGCAAAGTGGCTCAAAGCATGCATTGCGCCACTGTGTAATCCTTTGCGATACATTATGCATGCACCAGTGTAGGAGGCTGGACTGGCTTGTAGTGAGTACCAAGGGGTACTTACACCTTGCACCAGGCCCAGTTATCCCTTATTAGTGTATAGGGGTGTCTAGCAGCTTAGGCTGATAGAAAAGGTAGCTTAGCAGAGCAGCTTAGGCTGAACTAGGAGACGAGTGAAGCTCCTACAGTACCACTAGTGTCATATGCACAATATCATAAGAAAACACAATACACTGATATACTAAAAATAAAGGTACTTTATTTTTATGACAATATGCCAAAAGTATCTCAGTGAGTACCCTCAGTATGAGGATAGCAAATATACACAAGATATATGTACACAATACCAAAAATATGCAGTATAGTAATAGAAAACAGTGCAAACAATGTATAGTTACAATAGGATGCAATGGGGACACATAGGGAGAGGGGCAACACAAACCATATACTCCAAAAGTGGAATGTGAACCACGAATGGACCCCAAACCTATGTGACCTTGTAGAGGGTCGCTGGGACTGTAAGAAAACAGTGAGGGTTAGAAAAATAGCCCCCCCCAAGACCCTGAAAAGTGAGTGCAAAGTGCACTAAAGTTCCCCAAAGAGCACAGAAGTTGTGATAGGGGAATTCTGCAGGAAAGACCAAAACCAGCAATGCAACAACAATGGATTTCCAGACGAGGGTACCTGTGGAACAAGGGGACCAAGTCCAAAAGTCACGATCAAGTCGAGAGTGGGCAGATGCCCAGGAAATGCCAGCTGTGGGTGCAAAGAAGCTGCTACTGGAAGGTAGAAGCTGAGGATTCTGCAGGAATGACAAGGGATAGAAACTTCCCCTTTGGAGGATGGATGTCCCACGTCGTGAAGAGTCGTACAGAAGTGTTTTCCTGCCAAAAGACAACAAACAAGCCTTGCTAGCTGCAAAGCTTGCGGTTATGGTTTTTGGATGCTGCTGTGGCCCAGGAGGGATCAGGATGTCACCAATTGCGTCAGGGGACAGAAGGAGCACCCAGCAAGACAAGGAGCCCTCTCAGAAGCAGGCAGCGCTCGCAGAAGTGCCAGAACACGCACTACGAAGTGGAGTGAAATGGTGTTCACCCGAAGTTGCACAAGAGAGTTCCACGCCGCCGGAGGACAACTCAGGAGGTCGTGCAAAGCAGGTTAGAGTGCCGTGGACCCAGGCTTGGCTGTGCACAAAGGAAATCTTCGTGGAGTGCACAGGAGCCGGAGTAGCTGCAAAATATGTGGTTCCCAGCAATGCAGTCTGGCGTGGGAAGGCAAGGACTTACCTCCACCAAACTTGGACTGAAGAGTCACTGGACTGTGGGAGTCACTTGGACAGAGTTTCTGAGTTCAAGGGACCTCGCTCGTTGTGCTAAGAGGAGACCCAGAGGACTGGTGATGCAGTTCTTTGGTGCCTGCGGTTGCAGGGGGAAGATTCCGTTGACCCACGGGAGATTTCTTCGGAGCTTCTAGTGCAGAGAGGAGGCAGACTACCCCCACAGCATGCACCACCAGGAAAAAAGTTGAGAAGGCGGCTGGATCAGCGTTACAGTGTCGCAGTAGTCGTCGTTGCTACTTTGTTGCAGTTTTGCAGGCTTCCAGCGTGGTCAGCAGTCGATTCCTTGGCAGAAGGTGAAGAGAGCGATGCAGAGGAACTCTGATGAGCTCTTGCATTCGTTATCTAAGGAATTCCCCAAAGCAGAGACCCTAAATAGCCAGAAAAGGAGGTTTGGCTACCTAGGAGAGAGGATAGGCTAGCAACACCTGAAGGAGCCTATCAGAAGGAGTCTCTGACATCACCTGCTGGCCCTGGCCACTCAGAGCAGTCCAGTGTGCCAGCAGCACCTCTGTTTCCAAGATGGCAGAGGTCTGGAGCACACTGGAGGAGCTCTGGGCACCTCCCAGGGGAGGTGCAGGTCAGGGGAGTCACTCCCCTTTCCTTTGTCCAGTTTCGCGCCAGAGTAGGGCTGAGGGATCACTGAACCGGTGTAGACTGGCTTATGCAGAAATGGGCACCATCTGTGCCCATGAAAGCATTTCCAGAGGCTGGGGGAGGCTACTCCTCCCCTGCCTTAACACCTTTTTCCAAAGGGAGACGGTGTAACACCCTCTCTCTGAGGAAGTCCTTTGTTCTGCCTTCCTGGGCCAAGCCTGGCTGGACTGCAGCAGCTGCAGTGAAACCCCTGAAAAGGCAGTTTGGCAGTACCCGGGTCTGTGCTAGAGACCCGGGGAATCATGGGATTGTCTCCCCAATACCAGGATGGCATTGGGGGGCAATTCCATGATCTTAGACATGTTACATGGCCATGTTCGGAGTTACCATTGTGAAGCTACACATAGGTAGTGACCTATGTGTAGTGCACGCGTGTAATGGTGTCCCCGCACTCACAATGTCCGGGGAATTTGTCCTGAACCATGTGGGGGCACCTTGGCTAGTGCCAGGGTGCCCACATACTAAGTAACTTAGCACCCAACCTTTACCAGGTAAAGGTTAGACATACAGGTGACTTATAAGTTACTTAAGTGCAGTGGTAAATGGCTGTGAAATAACGTGGACGTTATTTCACTCAGGCTGCAGTGGCAGGCCTGTGTAAGAATTGTCAAATCAAATCATTAACATTTATAAAGCGCGCTACTCACCCGTGCGGGTCTCAAGGCGCTAGGGGGGAAAGGGGGGGTTATCGCTGCTCGAACAGCCAAGTCTTTAGGAGTCTCCGGAAAGCGGAGTGGTCCTGGGTGGTCCTGAGGCTGGTGGGGAGGGAGTTCCAGGTCTTGGCCGCCAGGAAGGAGAAAGATCTCCCACCCGCCGTGGAGCGGCAGGTGCGAGGGACGGCAGCAAGTGCGAGGCCAGCGGAGCGGAGGGGGCGGGTGGGGACGTAGAAGCTGAGGCGTCTGTTGAGGTATTCCGGTCCCTTGTTGTGGAGGGCTTTGTGTGCGTGGGTGAGAAGACGGAAGGTGATCCTTTTGCTGACTGGGAGCCAATGCAGGTGTCTCAGGTGTGCGGAGATGTGGCTGTTGCGGGGTACGTCGAGGATGAGGCGGGCCGAGGCGTTTTGGATGCGTTGCATGCGGTTTTGGAGTTTGGCGGTGGTCCCGGCGTAGAGGGTGTTGCCGTAGTCCAGGCGACTCGTGACAAGGGCGTGGGTCACGGTTTTTCTGGTGTCGGCGGGGATCCAGCGGAAGATCTTGCGGAGCATGCGGAGAGTGAGGAAGCAGGCGGAGGACACGGCGTTGACTTGCTTGGTCATGGTGAGAAGAGGGTCCAAGATGAAGCCGAGGTTGCGGGCGTGGTCTGCGGGGGTCGGTGCGGTGCCGAGGGCCGTGGGCCACCAGGAGTCGTCCCAGGCGGACGGGGTGTTGCCGAGGATGAGGACTTCCGTTTTTTCAGAGTTCAGCTTTAGGCGGCTGAGCCTCATCCAATCTGCGACGTCCTTCATACCCTCTTGTAGGTTGGTCTTGGCGCTGGCGGGGTCCTTGGTGAGGGAGAGTACAAGTTGGGTGTCGTCGGCGTAGGAGGTGATGATGATGTCGTGCTTGCGTACGATGTCGGCGAGGGGGCTCATGTAGACATTGAAGAGTGTCGGGCTGAGCGATGAGCCTTGAGGTACGCCGCAGATGATCTTGGTGGGTTCTGAGCGAAACGGAGGGAGGTAAACTCTTTGGGAGCGGTTAGCGAGGAAGGAGGCGATCCAGTCCAGGGCCTGGCCTTGGATCCCGGTGGAGCGTAGGCGGGTGATTAGGGTGCGGTGACAGACGGTGTCAAAGGCAGCCGAGAGGTCGAGGAGAATGAGGGCGACTGTTTCACCGTTGTCCATCAGGGTTCTGATGTCGTCTGTGACTGAGATGAGGGCGGTTTCCGTGCTGTGGTTGGTTCGGAATCCGGTTTGTGAAGGGTCGAGCAGGTTGTTGTCTTCCAGGAAGGTGGTCAGCTGTTTGTTGACGGTCTTTTCTATTACCTTGGCTGGGAAAGGTAGAAGAGAGATGGGGCGGAAGTTTTTCAGGTCGCTTGGGTCAGCCGTAGGTTTCTTTAGTAGGGCGTTGACTTCAGCGTGCTTCCAGCATTCGGGGAAGGTAGCAGAAGAAAAAGAAGAGTTGATGACGGTCTGGAGGTGCGGGGCGATGATGTCGTCGGCTTTGTTAAAGATGAAGTGCGGGCAGGGGTCCGAAGGGGCGCCGGAGTGGATAGAGTTCATGATGGATTTGGTTTCTTCCGTGTTGATGTGGGTCCAGTTGTTGAGGGTGATGTCCGGGGAAGCGGGTTCAGTGGTGTATGGTTGGGTCTGGTGTCCGAAGCTGTCGTGGAGGTCGCTGATCTTGCGATGGAAGAAAGTGGCGAGGGATTCGCACAAATCCTGTGAGGGCGTGACGGCGTTGGCGCTGGCGCTGGGGTTGGAGAACTCTTTGACGATGCTGAAGAGTTCTCTGCTGTTGTGGCTGTTTTTGTCTAGTCTGTCGGTGAAAAAGTTCCTTTTGGCAGTGCGGATCAGGTGGTGGTGTTCGCGTGTAGCGTTCTTGAGGGCGGTCATGTTGTCAGCGGTGTGGTCCTTGCGCCAGGCCTTCTCAAGGGCACGACAAGTTTTCTTTGATTCTTTGAGGGTGTCAGAGAACCAGAGAGGTTTTTTGGTGTTGGTCTGTCGATGCGTGCGTTTGAGGGGAGCAAGGTTGTCAGCGCAGTTGGAGATCCAGTTTGTGAGGTTGAGAGCTGCGTCGTTGGGGTCGGTGGTGAGGGTGGGTTGGTTGGCGGCGAGAGCGGAGAAGAGTTGCTCTTCAGGGATCTTGTTCCACTGTCGACGAGGGATGGGTTGAGTGCGGAGGTGGGAGGTCTTGCGTCGGAATGTGAAGTGGACGCAGCTGTGGTCGGTCCAGTGTAGGGCAGAGGTGTGGCTGAAGAAGACGTGTTTGCTGGCGGAGAAGATAGGGTCGAGCGTGTGTCCGGCGATGTGGGTGGCGGTGTTCACCAGTTGTTTGAGGCCGAGGTTGGCGAGGTTGTCGAGCAGGGTGGTGGTGTTGGGGTCGTTGTTTTGTTCCAGATGGAAGTTGAGGTCACCTAGGAGGATGTAGTCCGGTGAGGCGAGGGCGTGCGGGGAGATGAAGTCGGCGATGGCGTCGCTGAAAGAGGCGCGAGGTCCGGGAGGACGGTAGACGAGGGATCCTCTGAGGGTGGTCCTTGGGTCGGTGCGAATCTGAAAATGCAGGTGTTCAGCGGCGAGGGGGGGGTCTTCGGTGGAGGTGGTGACGCTGATGGAGTCTTTGAAGATGATGGCGACACCTCCTCCTACTCGGTTGGTGCGGTCTTTTCTGGAGATCTTGTAGCCTTTGGGGATGGCGGTAGCGATGTCTGGAGCAGAGGAGGCGTTCATCCATGTCTCCGTGATGAAGGCGACGTCCGGGGCTGTGGAGTCCAGGAGGTCCCAAAGTTCAACGGCGTGCTTGTGGACGGAACGAGCGTTGACCAGGATGCACTTGATGAGCTCCCTATGGGTGGCAAAAGAAATGCTGCAGCCCATAGGGATCTCCTGGAACCCCAATACACTGGGTACCTCAGTACCATATACTAGGGAATTATAAGGGTGTTCCAGTATGCCAATGTAAATTGGTAAAATTGGTCACTAGCCTGTTAGTGACAATTTGAAAGAAATGAGAGAGCATAACCACTGAGGTTCTGATTAGCAGAGCCTCAGTGAGACAGTTAGTCATAACACAGGTAACACATACAGGGCACACTTATGAGCACTGGGGCCCTGGCTGGCAGGGTCCCAGTGACACATACAACTAAAACAACATATATACAGTGAAATATGGGGGTAACATGCCAGGCAAGATGGTACTTTCCTACAACCAGGCATAATGTATGCAAAGAGAGTGTACCCCCGTTAGGGGGGCTGAAAAAATGGCACAAGGAGATTTCCTTGCATCATTTTTTTGGCACTTTTAACACCTGGTCAGAGCAGGCGTTAAAAGGGAGCATGCCATTGAATACAATGGGTCCCTATGTACTCTGCAGTAGTAGTGCCAGAATGTTGGTGCTACTCCTGTAGTGTACATTAAGGGCCATATTTATACTCCGTTTGCGCCGGATTAGCGTCGTTTTTTTTTAACGCAAATTCGACGCAAAACGAACTCCATATTTATACTCTGGCGTTAGACGCGTCTAGCGCCAAAGTCCATGGAGTTTGCGTAATTTTTTTAGTGTGGACACCTACTTTGTGTTAATGATATGCAAGGTAGGCGTTCCCGTCTAAAAAATTTACTCCGAGGCATGTGCGCCGTATTTACACTCCCGGGCAAAAATGACGCCCGGGAGTGGGCGGGTCAAAAAAAATGACGTCCAGACGCTTTTGCGTTGTTTTTTAGCGCCTGGTCAGGGCAGGCGTTAAGGGACCTGTGGGCTTGGAAGGAGCCCAGAGGTGCCCTCCCATGCCCCCAGGGACCCCCCCGTCACCCTTGCCCACCCCAGGAGGATGCCTTTTTTTTTTGTGGCATAGGGGGGCCTGATTTGTGCCCCCCTACATGCCACTATGCCCAATGACCATGCCCAGGGGACAGAAGTCCCCTGGGCATGGCCATTGGGCAAGGGGGCATGACTCCTGTCTTTGCTAAGACAGGAGTCATTTCAATGGGGGTTGGGAGTAAAAAAAAATGGCGCAAATTGCCTCAGCCTGACTTGTCCCATTTTTTGGCGCCCAAGCTCCATATTCCCCTATGCCGGCGCTGCCTGGTGTACGTCATTTTTTTTTGCGCACACCAGGCAGCTCCGCCGGCTAACGCCGGCTAACGTCATTGAATAAATACGGCGCCCGCATGGCGCTTTAGAATGGCGTTAGCCGGCATTAGATTTTTTGACGCACAACTGCGTTGGCGCAGTTGTGCGTCGAAAAGTATAAATATGGCCCCCAGAGCGCAAAAATAATTACGCTATTGCCCCCTACCCTGAGCCATGGTGTGCCGTATTATAAGTACGTTGCAAACATGGTGGTGGTGGGGGGTACCAAAGGGTGCAAGAAAAGTTCTTGAATATGCCCCATACTGTTACATCTGTCTGTGCAGACCATGCCACCAGTGGTGTTTCTGAAGTAAAGAAGCTTTTGCTGCCCCACCAGCATGCGCAGATGCCAAAACCTCCTGAACAGCTATTATTAGTTCTAACCTCCGTTTCTGGTTGGGAATCACCCAATCACATACCCTAGAAATGAAGGCAAAAGGAATGTTTTGGGCATACAATAAATAGGAGTATTTTTCTGGATATCCTTTAGACAAAGGTGTGCCACTGTGCGAAGCAGTGACCGTAGCCATGGTGTCATCATCCACCGTCATATGCAAACTAGTAATCACAGCTGTTGCAGCTGATGATATTGCAGCTTTTGCATATTCATGAATTCCCCACAAGGTGTATTCCAACATGTTGATGACTCAATGAATGAATTACATGAGCCACTGGCAAACAATTTTTGAGATTGCAACTTTTCCTCAAAGTAATTTATGCTTGATCGTATTCTCCTTGGAATCTCCAAATGCATTCAGGCACCAATAATGAATGCTTTCATTGTAAGGCTAGACAGAGTAATATGAATTGCAAACCATCAGTGTGGGGAATTCAGGATCCATATTCTCTAGTGCCATTATCAGTGCTTTTAAATTTTCCAGCTGGGCTATGCAATCCCCTAAGGACTACATGAATGTTTTTATTAGATGAGTACTGCTTTTTGGTTGCTATCGCATATTGGGATGAATCATCACTATAGATTTCATAATCATGCTGTTCAAGAGGCAATATATCACTTGACACTGGGTATTCTTGTTCATACTGAAAAAAAGTTAAGTCTGCAAAGTTGAATCAAACACGTAATCTGAATCAGTAGCCTTCAAGGAAATGGCCCGCTGTATCCATCTTGGATGTAAGGCTTTCATATTCGGAATGCTCACCTTGGTAGCAGCCTCAAGGGCTGGCACGTGAGTTTCAACAATAATGCCTTTCCAGTAGTCTTTCCTTTATGACAGCCATCTGAACTGAAGTCAATATTTTTTCAGCGGATGCAAACACATTTCAGCATTTGAATAGTGATGTGATTTATATGCAATAGGCACCGTGTCACTTCATTGAAGTCGACATAAGTACAGCCAGTGGAACCAGCAATGACACACATTACCAATTCGTTTTGTTGACGCAAGTGTGCAAATATCTGGAGGACAGCAAGTCAGTTTGCAATGATCTCAGTATTTGTGTATGTTTAATGTGTACTGGAAAAATCTGGATGAATTAAGTCATACAACAATTTATTTCATTGTATGCAGTCTGGTTTGCATATTCTCTCAAAATTTAAGAAGCCTAACAGTGACTGTAGTTTCTTTATGGTGTTTGGTGGTTACAAAAGAGCACACATTTAATGGAAGTTTGAGGCAAGGCTTTTGCATTCGCTGGACAATTTGTATCCTAGAAATTGAACACTAAGAAAAGCAATTTTTGATTTTTGAAAATTGAATTTGTAGCCATATTCATCAAACACCAACACTGTGTGAACTACTGGTGCTAAATGTCAATTTAAATCACCATCCATTGGATAAATGTCATTAATATAGCACAATGCTTCTGAGTCAATTTCAAGTAAAATTCTTGTTGCTAGGACAGCGAACAGTCCAGGACTCTTTTTATACCCATGAGGGAGGGGGCAAAATCCACGTTGTGAGACTAGGGCACAGAATGCCATTAGGTTTCAGCTTTCTAGCACTATATTTTGACAGAAAAAAAAACAAAACATTGGAAATGTCCAAGGATGTTTTGTATTATTTACGTACTGTTCTGTTCATTAGAGCCATATTATATGAGTTTTGAAATGCGAAAGTGCATGTCTGACTGTTTAAATGTCTGTAGTTTAAGACTATGCAATAGGAATAGTCAGGCTTCATGACGAGAAAAAAAGGATTATCATTGGAGACACAATTACACCCTGGTATTCAGGTTGTGAAATAATTTCTCTCATAAAAACTTTCGCTCTGTGCTTAATGGGGTATTGTGGTTGCACTTGTTGATTTGAGCAGATGGTTATTATATGGTAGAGGGATCCTTTGTCTCAACCTACATGATTGTGGTACAATGCAAAGGCTTTTGCAAGAGCTCAATCATTGGCATACATCTGTTTTACTGCTTCAGGAACAAGAACTCAAAAGGACAGTTGTATAACATCTCCTTGTGGACCTTTCCTAACAAGCTTAGGTGACCAATCTACTTCAGCCAAGAGAATATTGTAACTGTATGTTAATTTTCCCCAGAAAATCAGTTTATTAGTGCACGTAATGTCACTCTCAATTTGAATCTTCAGTTCAATTAATCTGATGGGAAGCCCCTCCAATTGATCTGGTATTTTGGCCCTCGTTACGAACACTGTGGTAAACACCGCACCAGCAGCGGTGGTGGTAACAACCGCCAACATTCGTGTGGTCTGGACCGCCAAATAATGAACCACCTCACCGCCAGCAGAGGAGTGCCGAAAACGACGGCAGAGCCCGCCCACAGTCCGACTGAAAGGCCCTACCCGCCCATCAAATAATGAAGCACTAGACCACTGTCAGTTCCTAGACAGGAACCACCACCACGCAGAGCCAGGCGGATACAAACCAAATAAAAGGAAACACTCACCGGAGGCACACACAACACGCCAAAGCATAAATGGATAGTGGCTATGCAGATCATGCCAGCCGGGCTCCTTGCTGTATACCTCCATGACCGAGACCTCCGACGAAGATGACAACGGTAAGTACTGCATCCTACTAAACAAGGGAAGAAAGGGCACAGTTACATACCCACCCACTCCACCAACCCCGCAACACTCCCACAACCCTTCACAACAGCACAAGCCATACTCCCCACAGCAAGAGGTACTTACCTGACACAAGGCAAATCCAACCTGCCCTAAGTACACACATGTGCCCAACACCCCCAACCAAAGAAACGATGAAGCACGGATCCTGAGTGTGCCATACACAACACTGGCCACACATGAATTTTTTTTCAGCTCAATGAGCAATATATGAGCAACATAAGTCCAATGGCCAGTCCAGTGTGCATTGTCCGATTGGCCAAATTGGCCCGAACTTTACTCCCACAAGTGCAAATGTACTCCACCTCATAGGGGCAACAATGGGGCATCCAGGCACCTCAGGGAACAGGGGCAGGGGGTGGTGGGGGTGGGGACGTACGACTGGAAGGGGGGATTGTCCTTACATTTGGAAGGTGGAGGGGGCTTGGATCTGGACCTTGAGGCAGGTGGAGCAGACTTGGCCTGGGGTGCGGCAGATGTTCCAGGGCCAGCACGGGGTCTCTTGCTCACAGGGGAGGTAGCATGGGAATGGGAAGGGCGGAGAGGGGAGGGCTGTGATGTGGGAGGAGCAGATAGGGCAAGGAGGTGGGCACGTTTAGGGACAAGATGGGGTGGGCCAGTGGGTTTGAATAGGTCTACACGGGAGAGGAAAAGTTTCTTAGGGGCAATTGAGGTGGACCTGGAGGAAGGAGTGGGAGTGCAGGCAGAGGGAGTGGTCGTGACAGGTTTAGGTGTGCGTGACTTGGGTGCAGGTGACTGGACAGTATGCTGAGGTATGTTGGATGTGTGGGTGTTTTGGTGTGTTTGAGTGTCTTGGGAAGAGGGGGGGTTGGACACAGTGGGAGAAGACAGGCTGTCAGTGTAAATGTATGTTGTCTGGGTGTCTGCAAGTCTGATGAGTGTGCTGCATGTGTTAACTAAAGTCGTTGTTTTGAGTGCAGGTGTGGTGTCTGGGGTACATGAATGGATGTCTGATATTGTGGTGACTGCAAGAATAGGGTCAGCAACATTGAATGAGGTTGCAGTGCCTGAGGGTGTGAATGTAGAGGGGACAGACAAGGAGGCAGAAGATGCAGACACACTGGGGGAAGTGGATGTTGGTGTGTGTGTCTGTGAATGTTGGCTGCGTGTATTCCTGTCGTGGGAGGTGTGGTGCTTGTGTTTTGAAGTGTGCTTCTTGTGTTTTGAGGTGTGTGCCTACGTGTCAGTATGTGTGCTTTGGACGGGTAAAGGGAGTGGGGTGCTGGAAGGGGTAGAGGTTGTTGGAGGGGGGACGGAATGACCAGGGACACTGGCTGCCATCAAAGAGGAGGCCAGAGCCTGAAAAGATCTCTGTCGGGCAGACACGGCACCATGAATGTCATCCAGGTAGGCACTGGTCTGCTGCACCTCTGATGCTAGCCCCTGGATGGCATTGATGATGGTTGTCTGCCCTACAGAGATGGTTCTCAGGAGGTCAATAGCCTCCCCCGTGAGGGCAGCAGGGCTGACTTGGGCAGGGAAGGAGGTGCCTGGGGCGAAGGAGACGCCCACCCTTTTGGGTGAGCGGGCACGGGCAACTCGCTGGGGAGCAAATGGGAGGGGGATGATGGTATGGGGGTGGCGGAAAGTGACACAGAATGGGTGGGCCCACTAGGGTCCGCCACCGCCAGGGAGCTCCCATCGGAGGAGGTATCAGAGTCGCTACCTCCAGTGGTAGTTGCCTCCCCCGTGTACTCCCCTCGCCCTCCAACCCACTGGTCCCCTTGGAGTCGGACGACTCTGCCTCCGTGGAATAAGGGGCTGCTGCATTCCCACTCGCCGGTGCCTCAGCTCACTCGCTAGATGATGCTGATGTACACAGACAACACAAAAGAACAGGGATGGGGAGACAAAATGGGAGAGACAATTGCAAATAGCAGAATGGAGGTACATAAGTGGTTCACACATACACCCACCCGGCAACTTTCAGACCATGCAGCACCTGCCACTATTAATATGGCTATGCCCCTGACTAGTGGCCACAACCCTGCTCTACTGCCATCCCCTACAGCACTGAAGGGCCTGAAGTCCTACAGACCTAACCCTTATAACCCTACTCCCCACGGGGCAATTATTTAGATGGACATCAGTCAGAGTCCCTGCCACTAGACAGCATACATACGACCGCACACACACACATCCATCAAGGAACCAAAGTACTTTTTTTGTACTCACCCCCTTGTGACTGTGTAGCCTTCAAGCGCCCATCCAGGTCCAGGTACACCACCGCCAGAATGTGTTGGGGTGTCAGTGCCCGACGGGCACCCCTTCTATGTTGGGAGGACTTCACCAGCTGGGCCTAGCAGCTCTTCCTCACCCAGCACCGCAGGTCCTCCCACCGCTTCCTGTAATGGGTGCTCCTCCAGTTGTAGACCCCCAGGGTCCGCACCTCCCTCGCAATGGCCTTCTAAAGTCCCCTCTTCTGATGGGTGCTGACCTATATGGCAGACACAGAAAAAGGAACACAGAGGTCAGGTAATGGCCATTACATACAGTTGGCTATACGTCCACTATGGGATGGACATACAGTATATAACAGCACAGATGCAGCATTTCAGGAACCCTGGACTATACAGTGTCACACGTGCACACGTTTACAGCCATCTACCACCATTACACACATCCATGACCCCCAATCCTCCTACTCACCTGTACCTCTGGCTGACCGTAGAGCTTGGGGCACCCGGGCAGGACCCCATCCACGAGCTTCTCCAGTTCCTTGCTGGTGAAGGCCAGGGCCCTTTCCCCTGCACCACGTGCCATTTCCATGACCAGAGGCAGGACACAGCACCACACTCAGTGGAGTACCTGCATGCACGAGATCCGAGAGTCAAGTGAAGTTTGGGGTGACGAGTGAGCGTACGCACCACAGCGGTGTGCACCATCATGGCTGGCGGCAATTAGGATACACTAAGATTAACCATTGACAACCATGTTAACCAATGAATTTACGCATGGCAGTAAACACCGCCTTACGATATTACGTCAACCGCTAGCGGTATGAGGTCACTTTCACCACAAAACTTCTGGATTACAGTGGGCAGACATTTTGGCCTTAACTACGCAGTTGTTAAATCCTCATCTGCCCCATGCAGGCCCTATTGTCCCCAGACACCCATAGGCATGAATCAATATACATTTGCTCACTTGAACAGTCCTGATATATCATTGTGGACATGTTGCCACAGTGTCACACATACTATGCATATGTGTTGTCGACAATCATGTTAGCAGTGCTGAATAGGAAACATTGTAGGCAGATATATGTGTGTTCCTCACATGTGTTCTATACTCTTCCTAGGTACATACCCTTGTAGCGAGGGAGGGCCCCATCGGTGTACAGACCACTTGTTGATTTGCGGACCATGGTGGAGTGTCACATCATTATCAATTACAGACTCACTCGTGCTACTATTCATGAACTTTGTGCATTACTGAATCCAGCACTGAGACCGGCTAATCATAATCAGCATGCCATCCCTACTGAAGTGCAGGTGTTCTCTGCGCTCCATTTTCTGGCTACAGGCTCATTTCAAGTGACAGTGTGTATGGGTGCAGGTTTTCCACAGCCAATATATAGCATTATACTGTCCAGATTCCTGAATGCATTTGTACGACACCTGCAGTCCTCTGTGAGGTTCCACAAAGTGCTGACCTCCCTGCCATCAAGTTGGACTTCTATGTCTTTGCCAACATACCCCATGTGATAGGTGCCATCGATGGAACCCACATTGCCCTCATCCCCCCAAGAGTCAGTGAACAGGTGTACAGAAACAGGAAGAACCTTCACTCCATGAACATTCAATTGGTGTATACTGCAAACCAGGACATATCCCATGTGAATGCCATGTTTCCTGGATCAGTCCATGATTCCTTTGTGCTAAGGAACAGTAGTGTGCCACACAAGATGGAATAACTACAAGGGGACAGAGGATGGATCATCGGTAGGTGTGTCTGACACTTCTTGCCACACTTCTGTCATTGACAGTCCTGTTTTGCCCCCTTTTTTATGTGATTCTGGCAACCCCAACATGTGTTGGCTCCTAACACCAGTGAGGAAACTTAGGACAGATGCAGAGAGGAATTACAATGAGGCCCATGGACATACTAGGAGGGTGATAGAGCGCACAATAGGTCTTCTGAAGGCTAGATTTCATTGCCTACATATCTCTGGCGGATCCCTGGCCTATGAGCCTGAAAAGGTGTGTAGAATAGTGGTGGCCTTCTGCATGCTGCACAACATGGCAGTGAGAAATTCTATCCCCCTCTTGGAGGAGGAGGGTGCTGTATATCCAGACCTGCTTCCTCAGGGAGGGGATGAGAGTGATGGTGATGATGAGGAGGGGGAAGATGTACATTCCAGGAACCAACTGATATAACTCTACTTCCAGTAACTATGTGGGACTAATCAATGAGATTGCTGTCTGTGCAGCATACTGTCAGTGTGCCTTTTCATCTAGGGGGGTGTTGGGTCAATAGACATTGCCACTGTGACCAGGTCTGCATAGGACATGTAACATTATGGTAAAATGTTTGACAATTCTGGTGGCACAACCACATGTTATGTGTGGGGTGCAATTCTGCTACTCAGATAAGAATAAATAATTTATAAGACAATAGCATTCATACTTCAATTTGTTTCGACATAATGACAGGGAACATTGTAATTGGTGAACTGATGTTTTTTTGGTGCAGGGATTACATCGTGCAGTTTACAGTGATGGGAGTGGGCTACTGGTGGCTGTACAATATGACAACATGGTTGCAGCATCTGTTGGCAGTAGTGGTATGTCCATCTATTATTTCCAAGGTTTGGTGTTGTTTTTACATGGTTTGGTCGTTGGTTCAGTGGGACACTTGGAGGAACGTTCTTGCCACAGTCACTTCTTTTAGGGGGCCTTTGTCTTGGCAGGTGTTCCTGTCCCATATCTTGGCCTGAGGGACCGTTTGGGTGCTTGGTATTGGCCTGTACTGGTTGAGATGCAGGTCTCCTGTCTGTCCTGAGATGGTGGCACAAGTCCAGTTGCTGCTGCCTTTGTTGTTGCCCAGTCTGTATCTTGGTCTGTAGTAGGGGCTTCCTCGTCTGTGGGGGCCTCAGGCTGTGTTGGGACAAAGTGCAGCAGCGCACCTGCTATGGTGGCCATTGTGGCATTGTGCAGTTTCCACTGCTCCATGGCCTCTTGGTGTTGTGCTACCTGCATCCTTTGAATCTGCTCCAGGGTGGACACTATGGTGGTCATTACATCCCTGGCGGTCGGTGTTAAAGCAGCGGTAAGACCGCCAACAGGCCAGCGGAAACAAAATTTGAATTACGACCCTGGCGGAAACCGCCAACATAGTCAGCCACTTTTTAAAACTCCGACCGCCACTGCTGAACAAACAAACACAGCGGCGGTCACTGCCAACAGACAGGTGGAGGACAATGTACCACCCACAAAATTACAGCCCACCAATTCGCCACCTTTTCCGGGGCGGATTCACGCGAACAAAAACATGGCGGAAACAGGACTTCGAAGGGAAAATGCTCATCTCTGCACACCCCACGAAGAACCAGGACGCCATGGAATCAGAGCGCCGGATTTTTTCCATCCTTTATCTTCCTGCTCCTCTACCAGGAGCACGAATGCCGGCAGCGAAGACCACAGTGAGTACTGCACCTACGACACAGGGGAGGGGGTAGGGAAAAAACAGTGACACACACACACGCAACACCCCCACCCCCACCCTCACCCACTACAACACACACGCTAATACATCATGATACATCACAGTTACACCCCCCAACCCACCCTGGAAGAATGCAAGGACAAAAGGAAATGAGTTGAAAAATGATGATTTATTCAATTACATACATCCAAAATATTTACAAATATATACATTTATACTATATAAAATTAAATACACGAAGAACACAAGTCCAAGGGAGTCCACCATCATATTCCGTGGATCACTGGGCCCAAAAGGCATGGGCGAGGCCCACACAAGATACCCGTACAAGATGGAGAGAATACTGCAGGGGCATCAGATAGAAATAAAACAGGCACCTCAGGGGGAAGGGAAAGGGTGGGCACCTCAGCCGGCTGAGTGCACAACGCCAAATCCACGAGGGGGTTCCATGCCCACTGTTCAATCCTGGGGAGTGCAAAGCCACAGTCTCTCTAGTCTCTACAGTGGGTGGTTTGCCCACTGCCATATCCTGGGGAGTGCAAAGCCACAGTCTCTCAAGTCTCCACAGTGGGTGGTTTGCCCACTGCTATATCCTGGGGAGTGCAAAGCCATAGTCTCTCAAGTCTCCACAGTGGCTGGGTTGCCCACTGTTCAATCCTGGGGAGTGCAAAGCCACAGTCTCTCAAGTCTCTACAGTCGGTGAGTTGCCCACTGTTCAATCCTGGGGAGTGCAAAGCCATAGTCTCTCAAGTCTCTACAGTGGGTGGTTTGCCCACTGCTATATCCTGGGGAGTGCAAAGCCACAGTCTCTCAAGTCTCTACAGTGGGTGGTTTGGCCACTGCTGCATCCTGGGGAGTGCAAGGCCACAGTCTCTCAAGTGGATGTCAATCGCCACTGGTTCTAGAGGGGGCCTTGTGCCCAGAGTGCTTCATCCTGTCAAGGACTGAGGTAGTGGATGTGATACTCCACTGGTTCTGGAGGGGGGCTTGTGCCCAGAGTGCTTCATCCTGCCAAGGACTGAGGTAGTGGATGTCATTCTCCACTGGTTCTGGAGGGGGCTTTGTGCCCAGAGTGCTTCATCCTGCCAAGGACTGAGGTAGTGGATGTCAATCTCCACTCGTTCTGGAGGGGGCTTTGTGCCCAGAGTGCTTCATCCTGCCAAGGACTGAGGTAGTGGATAACAGTCTCCACTGGTTCTGGAGGGGGCTTTGTGCCCAGAGTGCTTCATCCTGCCAAGGACTGAGGTAGTGGATGTGATACTCCACTGGTTCTGGAGGGGACTTTGTGCCCAGAGTGCTTCATCCTGCCAAGGACTGAGGTAGTGGATGTCATTCTCCACTGGTTCTGGAGGGGGCTTTGTGGCCAGAGTTCTTCATCATGCTCGTGGAGGCCTCAGTAGCGTCAGAGCTTTTGACGCTCATTGGCCTGCGGTGCTTGTGGCGGCAGTGTCCTTGGCAGCGGTGCTTGTGGTGGCGGTGTCTTTGGCAGCGGTGCTTGTGACGGCGGTGTCCTTGGTAGCGGTGCTTGTGGCGGCGGTGTCCTTGGCGGCTGTGTCCTTGGCAGTGGTGCTTGTGGCGGCAGTGTCCTTGGCAGCGGTGCTTGTGGCAGATGTGTACTTGGCATCGGTGCTTGTGGCAGAGGTGTCCTTGGCAGTGCTTCAGCTGCTGGCGGTCCTGTCTGTGGCAGTGGGGCTGCTGGCAGTCACCTCCTGGGCAGCGGGCTGCTGCTGGCGGTCCTGTCAGGGGCAGTGTGGCTGCTGGCGGTCGCATTCTGGGCAATGGGGTTGCTGCTGGCGGTTCTGTCTGGGGCAGTGTGGCTGCTGGCAGTCGCCTCCTGGGCAACGGGGCTGCTCCTGGCGGTCCTGTTTGGGGCAGTGAGGCTGCTGGCAGTCGCCTCCTGGGCAACAGGGCTGATGGCGGTCAACTCCTGGGCAACGGGGCTGCTGCTGGCGGTCCTGTCTGGGGCAGTGTGGCTGCTGGCGGTCGCCTCCTGGGCAACGGGACTGTTGCTGGCGGCCCTGTCTGGGGCAGTGGGGCTGCTGGCAGTCGCCTTCTGGGCAGCGGGCTGATAGCGGTCACCTCGCCTCCTGGGCAGCGGGGCTGATGGCGGTCTTCTCCACAGTGCTGATCTTCCCAGACTTGCCGGTTGTCTTGTGCCCCTTCCCAACCTTGGAAGGTGTGGCAGCTGACTCCACAATCCCAACTGTACCCCTGTGAGCGGCTTTGGTGGCTGGTGTCTTCCCCCTCTCCCGCCGGGCACTGGCCAACTTTTGATGCTTGACAGGTGGGGGAATGTATGTGCTGTGGCTCCGTGACACACTGCCTGCCCTGCTGCCTGGTGCACTCCATAATCCGGTGACTACTGGCACCACTGGTCCCGTCGATGTTGTGGCTGAGGTGCTAGGCTGGGACCTGGAGAGTCGGGCCCTAGGAGACTGACGGGTGGGGGAGGTGAGGGAAAGAGGTCAAGGGTGGACAGGAAACGTTTTCTGAGGAACACTGGGACGGGTATCTAGAGGGAGTTTGGGAGCGGAGGAAGAGGTAGTGGTCATAGGAGGTGTACGTTTGCTTACTTTGGGTGAAGGTGCATGGGCTGGAGGCTGTCATGAGGTGCATGGCTGTTTGGTGGGTGTGTGCCTGCGTTTGTGTACCTTGGGAGGTGGCCTCAAAGACACACTGGGAGAGGACACAGGGGATGTGTGAATGGTAGTGGGGGTGGGACGTAGTGGCTGAAGACGTAGTGCATTCAAGTGTGAGTGGAGATGAGACAGGGAGGGATGAGGGAGACGAGGAGGAGGGAGACACAGTGGTGGCAGTGGATGTTGGTATGTCTGCGTGTGTCTGATGCTTGTGTGAGTGCCTGTGGGATGTGTGGCACTTATGTTTGCCTGAGCTTTCTTTGTGTGTTGAGGTGTGGTGCATGCCTACATATGACAGGTGTTTCCCTATTCTACTCACCAAAGAAGGTGTGCCAGATCATTGTGGCCTGCTGTATGCTTCACAACTTGGCTTTACAACAACAGGTGCCTTTTCTGCAGGAGGATGGTCCAGATGGAGGTGTTGTGGCAGCTGTGGAGCCTGTGGACAGTGAATATGAGAAAGCAGAAGAAGAGGACATCGACAACAGGAACTCGGTGATCCTGCAATACTTCCAGTGAGACACAGATAAGAAGACAAACCTGCCTGCTACATGTACTTTAACACTACTACCTCTCTACTGTCTGTCCTTTTCACCCAGTGTATGGTCACTGAGTTTTCACTTTCCCTTACGATTTCACAGATGTGGGTCCCACTGTGTGACATCTGCTTTATTTCCTCATGGACTAGAGCTGTGTGACATAGGCATGTTGACATTACATTTGAAAGAGCATTTTGTCACTGTAATTGCTAATACACTATTTCGAAATCACAGACAGAATCCAGATTGTTTTGTGCTTTAAGGGTGTTTTTTTAGGTGCTCAATATTGGAGGGGGTTGTAATATGGTGAGGGGTGATGGTGGAGGAATGTCCATGGCAGAGTCCAAGCTATTAGTCTCACAGGTGGATTGTCCAAAGGGGCATAGGAAGTGGAGCTGGGTCAGTTTGAGGATGGACAGGGTGACAAAAGGATGACAAAAGGATGACAATCAGGGTGGTCTCATTTCTTGGCGGGGGTCTTGGCATCGTTCTCTGTCTTTGTCCTGGACCTCAGGGACCGTTTGCGGGGTGGTTCTCTATATGCAGGGGTGGGGTGCTGGTGTGGTAGTCCTGTGGTGGTGCCTCCTGTCCACTAGCGCCGGCAGAGGTGGTGGGCAGTTCATCGTCCAGGCTAGTGTCAGGGGCCCCTTGTTGTGCCACAGTGTCCCTCCTGGTTTTGATGACTTCCTTCAGCACCCCTACGATGGTGCCCAGCGTGGAATTGATAGATTTGAGTTCCTCCCTGAAGCTCAAATACTGTTCCTCCTGCAGCCGCTGGGTCTCCTGAAACTTGGCCAGTACCGTTGCCATTGTCTCCTGGGAATGATGGTAGGCTCCCATGATGTTGGAGAGGGCCTCGTGGAGAGTGGGTTCCCTGGGCCTTTCCTCCCCTTGTCGCACAGCAGCCCTCCCAGTTCCCCTGTTTCCCTGGGCCTCTGTCCCCTGAACTGCGTGCCCACTGCCACTGCCCCATGGCCCTGTTGTTGGGGTGGTGGGTTAGCCTCGGTTCCCTGTAGTGGTGGACACACTGCTGATTGACGTGTCCTGGGGACAGAGGTATGGGCCCGCTGGGTGGGTGCTGTGCTGGTGTTTCCAGAGGGTGGAAGCTCTGTGGCGACTGTGACTGTGTGAGGGTAACCGACTGTCCCGAGGTCCCAGATGGGCCGGGCTGGTCATCTAGATCCAGTTGGACAGAGCTGCTGTCATCACTGTGGGCCTCTTCTGTTGGTGGTGTGGACATGTCTGGACCCTTCTGTCCGGTGACGTTGGGTAGGAGTCCTGCAGGGGTGTAAAAGCATGATCATTGCATCTGTGTGTGCCATGGTGTGCAATGGGTGGGTGACCGTGTACCCCAGTGCTTTCATTCCTGTGTGGGACCTTGTGTGATGATGGTTTGGGGGGAGTATGGGTATGTGCAGTGGCCATGCTTTGGTGATGGGTGTCCATGCTTTGTTGTTGCATGCAGGGCTTGTTGTTGGGATGGGTGGTTTGTGATATTGGGACATTTGTGAGGAGTTGGAGTGATGGGGGTGAGGGCGAGGGTGGGGGTATGTAATGGCATGCAGGTAGAGTGGGGGATGTAATGGTAAAGATTTGACTCACCAGAGTCCATTCCTCCAACTACTCCTGCGAGGCCCTCAGGATGCATGATTGCCAAGACTTGCTCCTCCCATGTTGTTAGTTGTGGGGGAGGAGGTGGGGGTCTGCCGCCAGTCCTCTGAATGGCAAAGTTGGTGTCTTGAGACCAC
Organism: Pleurodeles waltl; assembly: GCF_031143425.1. Classification (NCBI taxonomy): domain Eukaryota; kingdom Metazoa; phylum Chordata; class Amphibia; order Caudata; family Salamandridae; genus Pleurodeles; species Pleurodeles waltl. The sequence goes on from NC_090446.1 coordinate 1,231,775,722, forward strand.
GGAACGCACCTTCCCCCGTAGGTCGTTCCACCTCCTCCTGATGTCATCCCTATTTCTTAGGTGCTGTTCCACTGCGTTGACCTTGTCCACGATTCTTTGCCATAGCTCCATCTTCCTAGCTATGGAGGTGTGCTGCACCTGTGCTCCGAATAGCTGTGGCTCTACCCGGATGATTTCCTCCACCATGACCCTGAGCTCCTCCTCAGAAAACCTGGGGTGTCTTTGCTGTGCCATGGGGTGGTGTGGGTGATGTGTGAGTTGGTGTGTGTTGTGATGTGTGGGGTGATATTTAGTGGTGTGTTTTGCAAGGTGCGTGGATGTTATGTGGATGATGGTGTTGAGTGCCTGTGGATGCTTGTTTATAGATTGTGGTATCTCTCTCTGGCCTTCTTTCAGAATTGTTGGTAGTAGGGTTTTGTGGGTGATGTGGGTATGTGTTTTATATTGTATTGGGTGTGTGGGAGTGGTGTGTGTATATGTATCAGGTGTGTGTATTTCGAATTGTCCAATGTGGTTGTGTTTTGTAAATGTGTGTGTATTTTGAGCGCAGCGGTGTGTACCGCCAATGGAATACAGCAGTTGAAAGACCACTGCGTGGATTCGAGGGTCGTGATAGTGTGAGCGTATTCCGGTTAGCGTGACGGTGGAGGTTTTGTTTTCACCAGTTTATCACTGACCTTTGATGTGGCAGACTTGTGTGGGTGTCTAAATTTTGGCGGATTCCAAGCTGTGGGTCATAATGACCGTGGCGGAATTCTGCAGCCGCGGCAGTGTGTTGGCGGTCTTCTGCACGGTGGTAAGCGGCTTTTACCACCAATGTTGTAATGACCCCCTATCTGGGCCAATCTATCCTGGATATGGAGGTATGCTCCCAGGACCTCAGAGATCACGTCCTGGGCTGCAGCATCCATCCTGTGACCTCCCCCCTGGGCTACTGATGCCCTCCCACTGGGCCTAGTCCCCTGTGCCTGTGTCCCCTGCACAGGTATGGCGGTACCACTTATACTGGGGCCATTGTCTTCCTGTCTGTTGGTAGGGGGTGGCTGTGGCCTCTGTCCATGTGTTCCACCAGTCTGTGGCCTGGAAACACAGGTGTGGGGACTGTTGCCTGGGGCTGATGTTGTTGGCTGAGTGGTGGTGTCAGTGGTGTCCTGGGTGGGGCTGCTGGATGGTGACAGTCCAGGACTGAGTGAGAGGCCAGGGTGTTTGTCAATGTCCAGGGTTCCATCTCCAGTGTATCTGTCTCCCTGTGGAGCACTGCCAATCCTTATCCTGTCCTTCAAGGTGGCATGGGTGCTGGTGCCCGTTGGGGAGAATGGACATGTCTGTTACAACTGCATGATCAGATGGGGTGCACAGGTCTTTGGGGCCATGCAGGGTGCCTCTGTGAGGTTTGAATTGCATTTTGCTTAGGATGTGGAGGTGCATTGTGGGTGGTGTAGTGCCTTTGTGATTCCTTGCAGGGGTAGGTGGCTGTGCACAGGGGAGGGATGTGAGCCTGTGAATGGGTTTGTGGGCATGCAGGGTGACTGGGTTTTGTGAATGTGGGCTGGGTGGGGTAGTGGTCGTGGTGGCTGTTGGAAGGGTGGGGTGGTGCATGCATCACAGGTGTGATGAATATGGGGTAATTGTAGATGACTTACCCGAGTCCATTCCTCCAGTGAGTCCAGTGAGTCCCACAGGGTGCAGGATGACCAATACCTTTTCCTTCCAATCAGTGTAGTTGAGTGGTGTTGGTGGAGGTCCTCCCCAAGTCTTCTGGACTGCAATGTTTTGCCGGGATGCCATGGACCTCACCTTCCCACGCAGGTTGTTCCATCTCTTGTGGATGTCATCCCTCATGCGTGGATTGTGTCCCACTGCATTGACCTTGTTCACTATTGTCTGCCATAGCTCCATCTTCCTGGCGATGGGTGTGTGCTGGACCTGTGCTCTGAATAATTGTGGCTCGACCTTCAGTATCTTGTCCATCATGGTCCTCAGGTCCCTTTCTGTGAAGCGTGGGTGTTTGGGGGGTGCCATGGTGTGTGTTGTGAATGGTGCCTAGAAGGATCTAGGTGAGGGTGCTCTTGTGTGGTTGGGTGTATGCATTGTGTATTGTGGCGTTCAGTGTCTGCTTCTGGTGTTCTCTGTATCAGTTGTCCTAATTTCGCTGCAAAGGATTGTGGAGTGTGTCTGTGAGTGTTTTATAGTGATGTGGATGTGTGTCAGATGTGTGGGTTTCGAACTTGCCAATGTGTGCATTTCTTAATGTTGGGTCCACTTGCCGGCCGTGGCAGTCTGTACCGCTAATGGTCATTTGTCTTCCACTGACCGCCGCAGTGATTTGTGCATCATTATTTGGAGGGCGGGGAGTTTGTGTGCTCGGCAGTGGCGGGGTGGGAGGTCCAACATTTCCACCGACAAGCTCCTGGCGGTGACTGGTGGCAGGGAGATTTTTGTTGGTTTCTGATTTTTGCTTCATTATATGGCTGTTCACCACCAACGGTGGTCTTCTGTTCGCCGTCACCACAGCAGACGATGGTGTTTACCGCTGTGTTCATAATGAGGTCCTTTGACTTGTACACATTTATTAGTGGCGCTTGAAACCAGAAAATGTTGAAGATTCAAATTAACTATTGTGACCTCTGCTGCACTGTTTAGCAGTGCCAATACCCAAGTCTTGTTCAGAAGGAGTGATCTAAGTATGCATGGCATATGTAACAGATCCATTTGTCACTTTCTTCTTCTTGAATTAGTGTTTTTGTTGTGGAGTTTCTCTTCATTTTTTATGATGATGTCAGATGAGTGTTGTGAGTCCATTTTCGGGTTTCACATAGTCTTCAAGCCAGTGCTCAGACCATCCTCCTCTATTAGAATGCTTGTCTGGTGAGTCATGAAAGGAATGAGAAGGGCGAGTGCTAGTAAACTGATAGCTATCAGGCTGTTTCAATGTATCACAGTTACGCAAATGTAAAGTTACTCAGTGGGATTGGGTGGCGCAGATTCACCCCATGTTTTTGTTCTATCTTTATTTTTTGCTTGTTTGTCCCAGCATTTTTTAGAGGACTCTTGTGCCTGTTTGAAACTTTATTGTTCTGATTTGCTCTTAAGCTGTGGCTTATCAGGCCTGGTTCTGAAATTATCTTGACCTATAGATATATAGGCGTCCCTTTGGGGGAACCATCCCAAGTGGAAAACACAAAGTAAGCATCCTGCATTTATCTTGGGGTACCAAATGGGAAAATACAGCTTCAAGATAATTGATTTTTTTTTAACAATTCAGAACGGAATCTCTTCCTGTTCGGTGGGAACCTTGCCCATTATTACATTATTAGTAACAGGACTAATTCCAGGCACAGCTAACTGCAGCTCGACAACTTGAACAGCCCTAGCTGGGACAGTTGTTAGTATTTGCATAACAAATTGAGCCAGACATCTATACTTACTTACAAGCTTATTGTATAAGGGGTGGTGTTCATTTGCACTCAATCCTGCTATATTAGGATATGGTGTGTAACCGAATAGGACTGGCCAGGTCACCCCATCAGTACTGAATGGATCCAGGCATGAATGTTAGAATGTATGTGGAAAGGCACCTGGAAACCAATTGTGATGTTCCTGGAATGTTAGTAATATTTCTAAATCCTGATACGCTCTGTATTGATTAGGTGCTGCCACCTCAGTGTATGTATGAAATGTGTGTGTGTGTCTGCTCCAACTGCAGGAAAGCTGACCCATGAATAAAATACTTCTCATTTATATGCTTTGTGGGCTTCTACCAAGAAGGTAATTCAACCATGTAGTGTCAAATATGTTGTGACTACAGTCAATCAGAATGTTAACTGGATTTGCCATTTTTAAGAATTGGATTCAGAGTTGGAACACAATAGTGGGGTATTTGATGGGCTCAAGCTTGAACAACCTACAGACTAAAATAGGGGTTCCCTTTTAATCTGAGGAGGATTAATCCCTGACACCATGGACCTTTCAGAATAAGTTGAGAAGAGAATGCTTGGGTGCTTAACAACTCCTCAGGAGACCTGACCTAGAACATTGGTGGTACCATATTGAATGGTTCCTACTACTAAAGTAGGTACGTGTATTTGGTCAACAGAAACATCAGGTTATAGGGACACAGCCCATATATGCTATCTGGAAATGTTGACACGATTCCTAGCTATCTCACAGTTCACCGTCTGTACACCTTAATATACCAGGGTACCAGATGAGATTGCTAGCCTCAAACCCGACTACTCATATTCCCAAGAAAATTGTGGAAACTGATTTACCCATTTGTTGTACATTAGAATATCCAAGATTATATCCAGAAAAGTAAGCAAAAATTGTATTTACAGCATTTGCTGTGAAAATCTCTTGCAAATAACATTTAACTAACACTCATGAAAGGATGACACAATAGACATACATATCAGTATAAAGTATGCTTTAAGAATTAATTATTTTATGACAATGCAGGGAACTTAAAAAAACAGAACAAATTGCTGGTGTGGATAGCATTTGAAGATACAGAAAAGCAGGTCTGTGTTCTAAGAATTGGCAAAAAGTGCCTGTCCCAAAAGATTCATAATAAATACAAAGTAGGGTAAAATGCTCCAGTGTCTGAATGGAAAACCATCACAAGGGCAAATCGATATGGAGCTCGGGTCAGATTGTCCATGTGAAAAACAAAGATGTGTTCCAACCAAGCCTAATCAAAAGTTAGTTTAAAGCAAACATTCCCACAGGTTTCTCACAGGGAAAGATAGGGCTATGGCCCCTTGTTAATTTTTATGATTAGAGAACTTCTCAAAATTGGTTTGTCAATGGCCATAATCTCTATTGCATCTGAAGTGCACTTAATGAACAGTTCTTTAACTTTAGCATGCTCACCCTTCTTCATCATATGAGGAAGCTAATACAAATCTAGTCTTCCCAGTGATTCTGCAGTTCTCCTAAGATAAGCATGCCAAGGGATTCTGGGGACATGCTCACAGTTCAAACAATATTGGATCACAATTGAAGGTAGTATGCTTGTTGCTCCAAACTGCAAGCCATAAGAGGAGAGGAGCAAGGTTCATGAATACTTTGGCATAGTCTAAATTCAGTTCTCCATGAACACAAAAACTAGAACTACAAGGCCCAGTCCTAACGACCGCCTACAGAAGTGTTACTCTTCCTGCTGTAACTCCAAACAATCACAATATCACCAAATAGCAGCCCCATATGTCAGGAGGGGGAACCACTTCATTTTAAACACTTACAAAAGTGGTAGAATAGGTTCACTGTCAACACAAGCAGCAAACCTAAAGACAGTTAACTCCCAGATAAGGGAACTTGAAAACCCCTCCAGTGTTATTCCCATTAATGGAGATTGGTCCAATAATATAAAAGCCTGCCTCCCACATACCATATAGCGCATATTGTCGACATTGGTATCTAAATGTAAATCATTTGTGAATTTTACAAAAGCGTCAATGAGACTCCTAAGGCTATTGGGGATGCGGGAAAGCAAAACTGCATCGTCAGCATAAAAAAGGGCAGGGACAGATGCAGATTTCACCTTAGGCATATCTTTCCCATTAGTGATCAAGTATGGATTCAAACCATTAATATATAACGAAAATAGAATAGGGCAAAAGCACCGCCTTGTCAAATAGCCTGAGACAAATAAAAATAATCTGTACATTTCCTCCCAGAACCATATCTGGCAGAAGCACTAACCTCCACGTGTCAGGCCCATAAGAAATCAATTAGCGGTGTAGGCATTCCAATACTAATTAAAATAGACCACAACTTCGATCGATTGAATGCACTACTTAGATCCAGAAATGCTAAGTAAATTGGCTGTTTCTTTGCTGTTACATTTCCCTATGATGAGGTTAAGTTTCAAACACTGTTTCAAGGTATCCAGCCCTTCCCTAAAACCATAAACCAAAAGCCAAAAAGTATATCATTGTGTTAAGCTCAGTACTCAACTTGTTTCAGGAAGATATGTTATACAGTCTTAACTATTGAGTCTAAGACTGATATTGGTTTGTAGTATTGGGGTTCTGTCTGTTCTCTTTCTAAACACTGATACAAGAGATGTGGTTTTCTTTGAACATTGGTAATCAATGAGGCCGATAGCTGAATGTTCGACTTATGAAGGCCTATGGGCACCACATCAGGCCTTGTTGGAGAGACTAGCCATGAGAGCAGAAGATACCTCCTCTAGCCCAATGGAGAATCCCCAAGGGAAACAGTTGGATCTCCTATACAAATTCTCCTGTGTCCTAAGGAACACACCTGCTTAAAAAAAGACACTCATTTATCTGCATTGTTGTTAGAACCTAAACCATCGGACGGGGTGATGATGTCCGTTTACGATTAACAATCTCCCAAAAACCCCTAGATTCTCTGGCATTACATATATATATATACATATATATATATATATATATATATATATATATATACACACATATATATATAGCATACATATATATATATATATATATATACATGTATATACATATATATATATACATATATATACATATATATATACACACATATATAAATATATATATATATATATATATATATATATATATATATATATATATATATATATATATATATATATAAATATACATGCAACTAAGTAGGTAGAAATAACATCTTTGATGAAGACATAAAAGAGCTATACTTGAAACCACCACCCAGTACCTTGGACATGGTTGCGGTAGTAGGTACCCATGCACTCTGTAAGTTGATGACAAAAAATAATTTTGTAGGGAGCAGAAACACTAGGGGAATCCACGGTCCAAACACAGAATAGTTACTGGTGGATCACTAAAAGTTGACTGGTACAGTACATATGGGCAGTTGTGATTAAAAGACATCTTGTAGCAATGGAGGTGGGGGGAGCCACATGAATACATGTGTAATCTATATGATAGCCAAGAATGGCAATGGTGCCCAAATCCAACATATCCTCTCTGGATTACATAGCTTTCTCTCCATATTCAACTGTCCAAATAAGCAACTCAGAAAGAAGTTTATAAATTACATTTTCTACAAGCAATAGTGGCACTGAACTATGTCTATTAGTGTGGGTCTATGCCTATGAGAAGAACCACTGAGAAGTTTATTCTGCCTGCTCTGAAAAAATTAAACAAAAACGTTTCATTTTTCGTTTTTGTAATGCATCTCGTTTTCGTTTAAGTTAAACGGGCTGCATTACAAAAAAAACTGCTTTATTGAAAAGCAGTCACAGACACGGTGGTCTGTTGTCCGCAGTAGGCCACCATCCCTGTGAGGGCCGCCATTCGCAAGGGGGTTGCAAATTGCGTCCCACCTCATGATTATTTATGAGGTGGGCATTTGCGACCCCCTTGCGAATCGGAGATGGTGTCATGGACACCATCCAACATTTTGATTTGCGACTCGCAATTTGCGGGTCGCAAATCTGAATGTTGCTACATGTGGCCCATAGTGTGCACTTGTTTGTGTGTTTTTTGCATTATTGTTGATATACAAATTGTACAAATGGTTTAGGTGTTATTGGCGTCAAGCTATTACTTGATGGTGTCAACAGAAGTCAGAAGGTTAGGAATCACTGTTCTAACTCTTATTTTGCCTTATATTCTTATTCTGTCTCAACCAAACCATTTGACCTTATAAGGGACACTCTGGGATGTTTTACTATTGGGCAGAGGGAGAACTAGAGTGAGAGAGTGAGATAGGAGAAAGAGAGGGAAAGAGTGAGAGAGTTTGTGAGCAAGAGAGAATGAGAAAAGGCAGGGAACCGAGAGAGAAAAGATTTAGAGGCATATTTCCAAGAAAGTGGCACATTGGTCCCAATGCGCCACTTTTTTGCGTCCCCTTCTCCCCCCTAGTGACATCATGGTTGCACCATATTTACTGTAAGGTGCACCATGGTGGTCGTTACCACGACAACTTCAAAATATTTGGAGTTGTTGTGGAACTTTTCTGCACTAGCGTCACAAATTTTGACGCTAGTGCAGTAAAGCACAGGGAGGTTCATAGATAATTATGGGCGCCACTGTAATTCCTGCTCTGAGCGGGTGTTAAAAATTATGAGAAAAAATGATTGAAAAAATGGCACAGTAAAAGCTTGTACATTTCACTGTGCCATTGTTTGGGCCTCCCTGCATTGGAATGCCCCCTTGCCTGGCCAGGCATAATGTGGCACAAGAGTTTGAAAGGTGGCTTTGTAAATATGGAGTGGGGAAATTGACGCCTTAACGCCACCTTAGCATTATAAAAATGATGCTAAGGCAGTATTAAGGCAGTGCTAGTTGCTGATAAATCTGCCCCTTAATCCACTAAAGGGTCTAAAAATGAACTGTACTGTACTGATGTGATGGTATGTCCATGACAGCAGTGTGCACTTACTCATAAAGGCACACAATCACTAATTCTGACTTTTAAAAAAAGAGTAAGTACTGATTAGCTGTTTCAATATGATATCAAGTATGCTAGTACAGAACTCACATGCATTTCAGATCCATGTGTGAGTAGCTCAATCAGTGTGAAATTTAGCCTTGCATTCTGGTTGTTTTAGTGCTGATAATGAGATAGTAAGGACTAACAATACCAGAAAGCTAAGAAATAAACCTGGACTGTGACACCTATCTACTCATGGAACTCGTAAACATGAGTGATCCACATTATTGTTTAGCCTGTCATCTGATCCTCTGATTTATCCAATTTAGGGAACAGTTATATTGTGTAAGGCCTTGCAGCTTGTACCTGTGCTTATAGGCCTAAGAGTGATACGCTGAGAAACTGTCAGTGGTGCTACCTGTAGCTTTTCTGTTGCCGGTCTCTGTGATGCATTACACATTTGTAATATCCAGGAGGACAGGCAGCATCTTGTAACAGACTTCAGTCAGCTCTGCTGTACTCATGTCCTCATCTTTGACTTGCCTTGTCTATGAATGGTATGTTGTGAGAGCAGCAGTACTGCTTTTAACCCTTCCTCAGAACTGTTCTGTCTTCTGAATTTCCTATTGGAAGAGTCAGGGATGTCAAAAAGCCATTGTATTTGCTGATTACATGCAAATAATGACACTTTATTTGTAATGCATGTATTTTTGAACACCACAATGCCCTTACAGTAAAAGCAAAAGTACCTGAAAATTAGATAAATTTATGAGGGTGCGTCAATGTAGCCTCAAGAAACATAACAGCTCCAGGTATTTGGAAATGTTTATGTAATTGAAGAACCATGCATCTCTCTGAGTCACTAATTGAAGTAAAAATGTTAAATTAGTTTAATCAATAGTGTAACAGGAAACTACTGCTGATGTTGAAACAACTTCGTAACTGTCTCAAATACTAGACTTTGATACAAGAGGTATGTTTTTGTACCCTTTACTTCTAAATCAATAATTTAGTTTGATTTGTACATATATTATGTACCAATGTAATTTTACTGGATATTTGGGCGTTCAAACATACAATTTTGTATTACATTTAATTGCACATTATATAATGGTTTTATTTCATCAGGCAGTAAAGATTTGTATTCATTCATTATTGAAAGAACTGTACTTTAAATTGTGTAGCTAGAGAGTGGCTGTTATGAGAGTTTTGATATGTTGTTAGTTTTATGTTAGCATTTGTGAGATGTTTTGTTTGGCGCTTACTATTTCAGAAGATTCTGTGTGAAGTAAAATGTGTGGGTTCTGTTAGACTGGAGTTAGGATATTACATTGGAGCCCCCACACCAACACATCTGCATTACTGTACTTTCCCAAAAGTTTGTTAGTCTAGATTTAGAAAAAGTATTTCCAACTCCCCCAACCAATGTATGCATTTTTCCTCCTGTGTGTGTCAGACTAATATTAGAATATTAATAATGTTTATTTGACACTCTAATATATGTATTAGATCGGATTTCAAATAGTAAATGTGTTTTCTTTCTCCCCAGAATATCTTTCCTGATGTTTGGACAATACTACTTATATTAGTGTACTGGAATAATATTTTGTTTTAATGTTTTGCTTTGGAGTTTGCTATTTCTTTTGATGTTTTGAACTATTTCATGAATATTTTATTTATCAAAATATATTTTAAAAGTTATATAAAAATGTCATATTTTTAACATACATTTTCCTATTTTTAAAAATGGGGTTTTCGTTTGTAATTTTTTTAATGTGGTTTCATATTTGGTATACATTTTTTATATTTATAATTTTAAAAGTATTCCTCTTGGTTTAATTAATTCTACAGTTTGCTTTTAATATTTTATAGAATAATAAATGTAATATGTATATTACTTTTAATATATTATTATTTTAATTATTGATACATTTTACATTTACACAGTACTTTTAGTTAATAAAAATAAAAATATATATATGTATATTTGTATATATTTGGATTTATAATATCATTCTAAAAGTAATTTTTATTGTTGCCATGAAGTTTCTTTTTAGTGTTATTAATGAACATTTTGTCTGTTGATCTTATAACAGAAGAGGCCCATAATCAACTAATGAACCTTTTAGTGGGACCTAATTTACTAGCTCATTAGCCCAGCTGAAAACTCCTCCTACAACTGCTCGGGGTGGGGAGTTGACCATTCTGAATGGTATGGTAGCTAGGATACTGTAAGTACAGTAGGTTTGGTACGTTGGGCATGGTCAGTTAATTATGGTAGTAGGGTATAATATGATAGATATGGTATAGTATGTTTGCCGTGGTAGGTTAGGTAAGGTAGGTTAGGAAGGTTTGGTAAGTTAGCAGGTCAGATTGGTAGATAAGAAGGTAGGTAGGATTACTAGGTAGGTATGATAGTTATGATATGTAGGTATGGTATGTAGGCACTGTATGTTAGGTATGGTGCTTTAGCTTGACAGCTATGGTAAGCAGATAGTTGTGATAGGCTAGGTACAGTATTATGATAGACAGGTTATATATGGTAGACATGTATCTAGGTGGGCATGATAGGTATATATTATAGGTAGCTATTGTATGTATTCAGATATAGCAGGTAGGTACAATAAGTAGGGCATGTACGCATGGCAGGAAAGGTAGTACAGGTATGACAGGAAGGTATGGGATGTTATCCAAGATATATATGGTAACTAGATATAGTAAGGTATGGTATGCAGATAGGTATGTTATACAGGTATTTTAGGAATGATAGGTGAAGTATGTTAGATAGCCATGGTATTCTAGGTATGGTAGGTTAAGTACGGTAGGTGGGTAGAATATGCATTGCATGTATGGTAAGTATATTGTTGGACTAATGTGAAGTGGTTAAAACGTCATAGAATATTATTAAATACAATTATTAATGTGCTATTATATTGTGGGTTTGTCCTAATAAAAATGAAAACGTGTTTTCACACAGCTCGTTCATTATTTCCATTGATGGACATGATAATAAAACATACTGCATTTTTTATTTAATATGCTGCAAAAACATCAAATCACCGAAAACCCTTTTTGCTTTGTATTACCTTTTGACAATATGGCATTTCATCAAACTTCAATATCGTTATATCTTTAAGAAAGCTTGTCTGTGTCCATGTTTTCACTTTTGGAAAGAAAAAGGTTGTAACGCCAACAATGTATTATCATGACAGTAAAAAAATGAATGTGCAAGGGAGATTAGTGAGGAGCACTCTGGGCCTCATTACGAGTAAGGTGCTCTTTTGGCAAGACTGCTGCCCTGGCGGCCCCCAAAAGACCGCCATATTAAGTCAAACTGTAAAGTCAGCCAAATTTCCGATACTTCCAGGACAATGGAAGAAGGAAAAGAAGCGGTCCCACCACCAGCCCAGCCAGCCCAGCAAAAGTCCACCTATAATATAACGATCCACAGATCACGACAGATCACAACAGCAGTTCTTCCCTGGCGGAAAACCATTGGCATTGTGAACTGCAGCGGTCTTCACCCACATCACACTGAACACAATATTATGTTTTGGATATTTTGAATATCCCACACCTGACACACATCCACACACCCAACACACCTACAAACTACTATAAAACTCACCCCTACACAACCCACAATCCTTTGCAACAAAAATGCCAAATGCAACCACAGACATACAACAGTTTAGAGAGAAACAAAAAGCAAGAATAGGCACCCATTTACATTTCACTACACACACATCACACACATGCACAACATACACAACACACATTTTACTACCATACACAATCCACAACAAGCATTACCCATTCACGTCACAGCAACTACCCCTCACCAGTTACATTTTTTTTGCATCCTTTGTTCTTTGAACACTACCATGCAATCTTCACCACCACTACCATGGCCCCACAAGAACAACTAAGTTTCATAGATGAGGAGTTGAGGGTCATAGTGGACGAAATTGTCAGGGTAGAGCCAGACCTGTTCAGAGCACAGGTCCAATAAGCATCCATTGACAGGAAAATGGAGTTGTGGCAAAGAATAGTCAACAGGGTCAATTCTGTAGGCAGCTATCCACACACAGAAGAGGACATCAGTAACAGGTGAAACTATCTCAGGGGAAAATACTTTCCATGGCATCCAGGCACCAGCTAGTGGTAATGAAGACTGGTGGTGAGCATCTACTTTCACATTTTGAGAGGAGATGGTCTTGGACCTATTACATCCTGGGGGCCTGACAGGAATACCTGGGGGAGTGGAGCTGGGTAAGTTCCCACAAAATCTATGTCATGCAATTGTCATGTCCTTCCTGCTCCCTCACCACCTTAACCCACACCAATTAACATACCACCCACTACACCTCTGTCGAAATGTTCCACTAGACCACTCTGGCATTCCACATGTCCATTAAACTCACCTGGCTCCACAGCCCTTGGGAATGGCACATGAAATACAGGCAACTCATAGCACTACTACTCCCAGAATGCAATATCCCACCAATGTGAAAACCTGAACAGTGCACCAAATGTGAGATTTCATGCACGTGAAACTAACTGCTAATCTAACCCATCTTGTATGTGCAAGTGTGAAACAGTTAATGCCAATGACAGCAATGCATTCTGCCACTTCCATTATCATCACAAGCAAAACACAGCTATAGAGAAAAGCGAGTGAAAAGTGAGTGCTTAATTCTAATGCCTATAGAATAAAGATTCCTAAGATTGTAAGTTACTCACCTGTGCTGGAAATGTGGATGCAAAAGTGGATACACATGCAGTACATCCAGTTTCAGGCCAATGTCTATTGCTTACTCCCATACTGTGTCCCTACTCTGACAGTATTGTGCATTGTACACCTCTTTTTTTGTACCATGTATCATGTTAGACACTTCACTAGGCAACAAAGATGAACACCCATGTCAATAATCAGACAACATAAGATGGTATCAGTAGTTCAATCACTACGAACATCATTTAACAGCTTCAAGCATGGTGTATGGTAAAGAACTTACAGAGTCACATGGTGTACTAATTAATATTCTGCAGTAGCTGTCATTGTCACTTCTGGGATCATGTTAGGGCACTGTCTGAATCTCACACAACATTCAATAATACCCTAAATGAAACAGCAACTCTGTGTTCCAGTTTTCCATCAGGGAACCTTGCGAATGTCATCATGGACAGGATACCAGAGACAGTCACTACCCCTCTGGATGATGGCCCCAGTGAGGACACCACCCCTGGATGTGTGTACACTGAAGACAAAGCTGGCCCATCAGGGACACCTGGTCAGTCAACAACTGTCAGCCTCACCTTGCCCACATCGACTCCTCCCAGCCCTGTTGCATCTACATCACAGGCAACCATTCACCCCAAAACCTATATCCAAAGGGCTGTGTCATCCATTGTTGCCTCAAAGTACAGGTACCTAAGTCTCTTCTTGTCACTCCTGACAATGATGGTTCTGCCGCCACTGGAAGTGGGCACACTGTACCAGGGGCACAGGCACATGGAGGTAGGGTGTGTGGGAAGGATGGTGTGGGCAGGAGGATGGGGACTCAAAGGGACTTTACTCACCAGGAAACCATCTCCCAAGTCTTGGGAGACCACCACAATTCCCAAGGCATAATGGGTCAGGTAATCACCATGATGGGGGAAATCCAACAGCTACAGAGGGACCACCAGCAGGAAGTCATGCAGCAGTGGCAGGCACAAAAGGCCTGCCTGGCTTATACTGCCGGGGTGCTGAGGGACATCAACATCACCCTGAGTAGGTCTACAGCACAACATCAGGCCTCTTACATTAGTAATTACTTTTTAGGCCATTCAACATCTGCAGTTGCTATTGGAATTGAGGCCCTGCCAGGGTAAAGACATGCCTCAGACACCCCACCCTCTGTAGCAGAGGACCCCCCGCAAATGTGGATGTCCACCCAAACATCCAGGAGGAGAAGATGCCAAGACCAATCCCACTGCCAGGAAATGAACCTCTCTTGACCTGTTCCCCTTGTGTGCCATAGATACATCCTGTTGACTGTTCTGAAACCAATCTCCATTTCCCCATGGTACAAGGACACTGGACTTGTGTATCCTAATGGTGTAGCAGCTACCCTCATGAATCCAGCCACCATGACTGAACCCTTCACTGTTTATAATTTGTTTTTGTAAGTTACTAGTCACACATATTGGTTTACTGTTCACAATCAATTACACTTGAACACAAGTCCTGTGTATATGTCATTTACCAACCATGTACAATTGTGATTAATGCCAACTCTGCTATCAATATCTCCCTCTGTATTGTACAACCTATGTTATGAACATCACACATGGACACTTTCAGCAGGAGACTTATTACATCAGGATTCCAACACTGGCAGATTCAAAAACAGTTGTATTCTACACCAACACACATTTATTGCTAGACATGCAAACAAAACATTGAATATAAGTGATAGTAACATCAGGATGTTTGCTAAGGTAACAAACACTGCTAAACCACAGGATACAGAAGTTAAGGACATGTCATTCTTCCTACAAGCCAGAAGGCATACATATTGGGACTTTGAATCACCTGGTAAAGCCTTATCAAATAAACATTCCTTAGCTTCCTAATATTTATACACCATGGCACAGACAGATATCAATACTGATGTCCCCAGTTCATGGATCTTTTACTTACATTGGTCACACACCTGCAGGCTTGCCACTCACCTTTGTCAGTCCACACAGACATGCACACACTGACAGCAAGGTTCAAGGTAGGTTACATGCAACAAAAACCATTGTGATGGTAGAGGGTATGGTGCTACATTTTCAAATTTGCCAGACACATATGGAAACACAAATGACACCATTTGACCAGCTCTAGTACCCTACAGGCTATCTTGATGGGTAAACATAATCCCATCCCATCGTCCTCACAGTCTGGCCATGTTAGTTGCACTCCACATACTCATTGTGATTAATACCTGCTTTCAGCCACATCCACTTCTCATGTCTGTCTGCAATTCCTTTCTGCGTTTGATATTGTTTGTGACTTGTCAAGGATGAGGAGCCAAACTGGAACTTAGCAAATCTGTGACTGACATAGATAAGAGATAGGACATAGCAGAACACATTCCTCAATTCAGACATGTAATGTTCCCAAGAGTGACTTTGCATGTGTGTTAACAAAAACATTACACTGTAGACAACTCTGTTCTGTCCACAATACAAAATTACAGTCTGCATGCACAACTCACTCATAGGCACTGAAGCTACCTAAAACCTCATAGCTTATGGTAAAAAGGAGGTGGCATACTACCCATCAACTTTAGGTTACAAATTTAAATCACTGCATCAAGAATACATCACATACCTTGAGTGAGTTGAAGTACTGATTGATGAGATCTGCCCTGAAATCTCCTGCTTCATCCTCATCAGTTTTTTGGCAAATCAGAATTTCCATCCGTCAGTTCTGTTGGCTCACCCTCATCTGATAGGAATGGTATATGACGTCTCAGGGCAAGATTGTGGAGCATGCAGCAGGCAACAATTATTTGGCCTACTTTGTTGGGTGAGTAGAGGAGGGCTCCTCCTGATCGATCCAGGCAGTGAATTCTTGCCTTCAGGAGCCCAAAAGTCCGCTCCCTGACATGCCTTGTCCTTCCATGGGCCTTACTGTAGTGGACGTAACCTGGTGTGGTTGGGTACCTCACTGGTGTCAACAACCAAGGACTGTTTGGATAGCCGGAGTCACCTGTAAGCAAAAAGGTAGAATTAAACAAACATATATCGAGGACCTGCACAATTGTGATAGCAGGAAATAAACTTTGCAAACACACATGTAAATTCTGACTTAACAGCCAGTCAGGCCCTCTCTGTGTTGAGTCATGTCATCATCAATAGGATATTGCTGTTCTGCATGATGCAGGAATCATTGACTGATCCTGGATACTTTGCACTGACTTGTGAAATATACTGGCCTGCAAAACACACAACTTGAACGTTGATGGAGTGGTAGTTGTTTCTTGTTCCTATATGCATGTTCTTTGGCACTGGGGGGAACCAAGGCTACATCTGTGCAGACTGAACATGGGGTGAGACGTCCCTGCAGTTAGGGTCACTATATTCTGAAAGGACCCAGTAGCAAAGAAGTGTAGCACTGATAATACTTGAATGATGGGAGGTATGCTACAGGGATTATGAATGGCAGGCTTCAGATTTGGCTCCAAATGATCACAAAGATCCATGATTGTATGCCTATTCAAACAATATATCTGGATAATATGTCTCTCCTCCATATTGTGCAGGTCTACTAGTGGTCAGCACACTGAAGATTGTCTTCCTCTCCTCAAGCCAGGGTAACTACATGGAAACATATACATTTTGTATGTGACAAGAAAGATGCACACATAATGAATATGTACATATGCAACTCACACATATCTGCAGTCGAGGTTTGTTACACTACAGTACAACATACTGCTATGCATCGTATGGCACTCCCCTTGGTGTACATTCCCTCAGTTATCTAAGGTACTATACGTGCATTTTTATCTGTGACTGTCAGTGTTTGTTAGTCCAATCGACTTTACATGTGAACCACATTATGTGGCACCTATTCTACATTACCGACGCACATAGGATGTTGACGATAGGCGTACATTTCTAACACCACAAAACCTAAACCCTCTGTTACACAGCTTTAACTACTCACATGAACAAATTGACTACTAAACCTGAAGGCAGTACTTACTGATATTTAGCAAATTATAGTTATTTGGTAATGATGCAGATTCCATTACTTTTTCCTACAAGAAATGTCCTCAAAATGGCTGCCACCCGACCTACTGTACTGAACATGTGGAAGTGACCTAACTCTGCCGACGGAAGTCATTATGGCGGTAGGTGGTCACAACCGCCATGGAAATTGCCATTGGAACACATTACTGCCTTTGGTGGTCTTGGGCCAATGGCAATGTCTGCCGGAGGTGACGGTCCTGTATGTGGTGGACGTGACCACCATCTTCTGCAGTATTGCTTACTTGACTCCTGACACTGCTGCCAACAAGACATCCACTATCTGAGCTGCTGTGTACTGCTTCTGGGAGCTATCATGCCATGTCTTGAGCCAGCCCCAGCCTTCACCCAAGAAGATCTGGACAAGCTCGTGGAGGAGGTCCTACCCCTGTATGAACAGCTATACACCAGAGAAGCAGGTGAGTTAAATGGTATATGTATATATGAAAGGTGGGGTGTATGTTGGTGTACCTAAAATTTAAAGTTGTAAATGTCTGCATGCAGATGCTAAATTGTTCATTAGTGTGTACTGAGAGGATGGACATGTTTGCCTACTTGCTGACACTGAAGTGTTCTGTCCACTTGTGTTGGTATGGTGCATGTGGACATTACTTTTTGATTTTGTCTGTGTCATCCATGCAGGTCAACGCCAATCAAAAAAAGGAATCTGTTGTGCCATTGCCAAGCAAGTGCAGACCCTGGGGGTCCTCAGCCAGCAGAGCACCCACTGTAGGAAGTGGTGGGAGGGTTCGAGATGCTGGGCCCGGAAGACTGCAGAGGACCAGCTGGGGAAGTCCTCCCAATGAGGGAGAGGTGCCCATCAGACCTTGACCCCTTTAATGGCCTGCATTTTGGCGGTGGCCTACCCTGAGGAGCATGTGCATTTGAGGGCAGTACAGCAGCCACAAGGATTTATGTATGGACTAAACACATGCACATGTCTCCGCCAGTTAAGTATATGATGTCTAAGTATTTCAGCTGTGACTATGTGGTAAGTGCTGCAGGTAAAGGGTCTCCTAGGAAGACATAGTACTACAGTTGCCACCATTGATACACAGGTGTGGTATGGGCATTGTATAGTGTAGAGGGACATGTTACTCACCTATGTTAACCAAATGTTATGACAGCATGTGGTGGTGCACATGTGACACTGTTATACATATGTGTAACCTGCTGTGTCATCCTTACTACCTACTGATCCACAGTCCATATACCCAATTGGTAAGTTGCCCAGCTCTCTAGTCTCTGACCAGTCCTATTCTACTGGATCTAGTTCTATGTGCTATATTGGGTCTGACAGATGAGTAACAGGGCCAATTAAACCTGTGTTCTGCAATAATTGGAAGCTTCATACGAGGCTGTCATCCAAAACAGGAATTAGACTTAGCATACTTACTACAATCCCTCTGAGGTGTGAGGAGGTGTCCCCATTGTCATATTTGAACTATACATTGGCAAATGTGATGCTTGATCAGGGTGGAGATACTACATAGTGAAAAGCACGGGTTAATACAAGATTAATAGTACAAGACATTTAATTTATATGTGTTTTAATTCATTTTCTACCATCTATATGGTATTGAGAAGATAAGTGGCTAGCCTGCTGATCCCTTAGACCATGTATACTGTCCATGCTACATAGGGCAGTGGCATACATATATGTGTGAAACATACACAGTTTGGTGCCCACATCATGTATCGATTGGTACTTTGTGCCTTTTGTTATGTTGAGGCATCTACTTTGCCAAACGTACCTTTGCTAATCTGATGCTGTTAACACAGATTTTAGGTAATGGATCAGCTCATTTCATCCTGACTTAATAGTGTAGCAGGTGTTCAATTTGACATAGACATGATGGTGGAATGGGATATGTTGTCAGTCAATTTGCTGGACTCTAGGAGTATGTGTCCGTCATGGTTACATTAGAAGTGGGTTATGTCAGTGTTACCTCAGTCCTAAAATGTTAGGTTACACATGTCTGGACAGATATTAGTGATGTAGGTTTTTTGATGTAGTCATGTAGAAGTTTCTACTCAGCATGAATAGTGGAATAGTATGTGGCCTTAATCCACATCATTTGTGTCCATTGTATTGAAGCTGTTGGTATACTCTCTGTGGTTGTCTGTGGCTTTATCCCATGTGCTAAGTAGGCTCCTTTTGCTGGCCATTACTGTGTTGTCTATGTGTCAATGTATAATATAAGTGGGTCCAGAAACTCTATCTAAGAATTTTTAAAGGACTTGTGTCAGATGTTTTACTGACATGCTATGTAATTTTACGAGCCTCGCTAATTGGGTGTGCCATATGTAGTGTTTTCATCTGACATATTTGACATTGTGAATGTTATGGACAGAGTCACATGTTAGGTATGTGATTGAAAAGCAATATGCTGTGTTGTAGTTGAAGTTAGATGAGTTTGCTTTCATGAAACATGAGTACTGGTGATGGACTGGGCAACTGTGAATTAGGGGTGGACATGTTAATGTGATCTCAATTGACAGCATTTGCTAAGGATGATTTGTTGATACACAGTGATGATATGTACAGTGAGAGACTTTTGATATTGCCAATTGATCTTAGTAGTTTGTGCTACAGCTGAATTGATGGGCTGATGATGTAGTGGTCAGATGGTTGGCTTATGTTGTGGGTGAAACATTTGTCATATAGGATTATTGGAAGTATGTTGTTGTGAGATGATGTAGGCTCTAAATGGTTCCTAACTGGGGCTTTTTAAAACATAGATGTGATATTACAGTTGTATATGATGTAAGGTAGGTGTATTTTAAGAATGTGATAATCCTCTCTCTCTGTTTCGCTGCATCAGCTTCAGCAGGTGAAGGAGACAGGGCACAGCTTAGTGGGGAAAACTGCTGGCCACAGTACCCAGAGTGCTAATACTACTGACTCCGAGGGACCAAGTGGTCCCGAGGGCGAAGGGAGTGCCACGGGGGAGACAGGATCCAGTTCATTATCTTCGGAATTCTCTTCCAGTGGACACTTCCTGGTGGTGGCAGACCCATTTGGGACCACCCCAGCACCATCTCAGTCTGCCACCCTCTTACTACCACTGTCCTCTCTAACCACCACCCAGTCAACCATGCCCGCTCACCCAAAAGGGTGGGCAGCTCCTTTGACGCTGGCACCTGTCTCTGCCCGCATCAGCCCTGCTGCCCTGAGTGAGGAGGCTATTGACCTCCTGAGGTCCATCTCTGTGAGTCAATCGACCATTGTGAATGCCATTGAGGGACTGGCAACTGAAGTCCAAAAGAGCAATGCGTTCCTGGAGGCCATTCACAGTGCACTGGCTGGCCTACAGAGATCCTTTCAGGTTCTAGCCTTAATACTGATGGCAGCCAGTTATCCTTTGTCTCCCATCCCCCCTCTACCTTCCTCTCCCCAAACCCAAACCCCTCCTCCCTGACCCAGGCAAAGCACACAGACAGGCATGCATGCATCCACTTCAACATCCAAGGGTAGTTCAGACACACACAAGCACCACAAGACACACCACCGGCATGCACACAAGCACCATACAGCTGCACACATAGCAACAGTCACAACCTACACTGACACCTCCATGACCCCCAGCATCACTGACAGGACACCTTACACACCTGCAGACACCACACAAAGATTAACAGACACAGCCACTTCACTACCCACAGACAGCACCACAACAGACCCTCAGACATCTACCCTTTCACTACACCTGCAGACACCACAACCAAAGATATACCTACATTCAGCACATTCACAATACCTGCAGTCACTACCCCAATAGACACTCACCCGCCCACCATGGCATTCCCTAGCATCTCTACCCCACCTCTTCCCAAGACACATAAACACCCTCACTCACCCACCCACCAGACACCCACCACCCACAAACCTACCTTGCATAAACATTCACCCAAGACATCAACAACAACACCTCAGACAACCACTCCCTCTTCCTCCAAACCCTTTTGCAGTGACCATCTCCATGAGTTGAAAAACAAAATTCCTTTCAGAATTTGCCCTTTTCCCCACTCATCTCCCGCCCTCTGATACCCCTAAACGGTCTGTGTCCTTCCCCAAGCCCAGCCCTTCCACCTCCAAGACCCTCCCCATCCCCCTGCAAATTCACATGCCCCTCGCACTGCCAAAAAGTCAACCCCTCCATCTAAATGCCATCCCTCCACTAAACCTAGAACCAAGGCCAAACACCCCCTCTCCAGATACCAAAGGCCCCCCTCCAAGACCGAAACCCAAACCCCTTCAACCCCCTTCCCCAGATTACCCCTGAGGTGCCTGCCTGTCTCATAAAGGCCCCTACCTGTGGAGGTTATATGGCAGTGAATAGTCAGGTTCATGGCACTCATATGTGCATTGTGTGCATTGAGACTTTTATGATGGACTGGCCTATGGCCTTTGTTTACAAATGGTACGGTTCTAATAATTATTTGACCCAACCAGTTGTTGGCTCCCTGATAACATCTTTATCATGCCTGTATTTCCCTACTGTGGAGCTGTTCCTGGCTGACATTAGTTGTGTGTCTGTATGTGTGTGTGTTCTGCTTGGTCTATGTGTGTTAGTTAGGAAGTACATGAGGTTGTGTGCATGGCTTTTGTCTGAAAGTGGTAGGGTATGTGTTGTGTAATGGACTTTTGTGTTTCCAAGTTTGTTGTGTTGGTATTATGTGTTCTTTGTGTTGAGATGTGGTTGTTGGTGTGCTGTGTGGCTTTGTGTGCTTTGAATGTGTGCATATTATGCGTTTGTAATGTTATATAGAGTGCTTTATAAGTCGATCGGAAAGTAGTATGATTGTGTATGTTTGAGACATGTTGTGGTGGTGTGTGGGCTGTGCAGTGTTTCCGTGCATACCTGCGTGTGTTTGTGATGTGTGTATATGTGTATGTGTATATTTGGTTGCCCTTGTGTGTTTGTTGTGTATATGCCAGTGTGTATGTGGCTGTATGTGAGAATGCATGTTAATGTGCAGTTATGTTTGAGTGTCACTGTTGCACTCCCTTCCCAAATGTCAATTGTGTGAGTGTACAAAACTTGACAGTCTGCAACATTAACAGGGAAGAGTGTGTACTTACGGTTGCTGTTGTCGTCGCAGATTCCAAAGTCATTGGGCAAGCAGAAGCAGCGCAAAGACGTGTAGTTCTGGTTTCATGGCAGCTCCAAACAAGTATGGCTTCCTGAAGGTGAGTGTCTCCTTTATGCAGTTGGTTTCCACCTAGGTTTCCAAGGTGGTGCGACCACGGAGGAAACCTTGACGGTGTGCAACCTTGTAATCTGTCCAGCAGTAACATGGTCTCCGCCGGCCTGCAGGTGGCAACCGTTCTCCGTGTCTGCCAGAATGCAATGGCGGTGCCTGGTAGTGCTTTAGATGTATTCTATCAACATTTGGCAGTCTTCTCTGCCAGTCTGTTGACGATACGACTGCCACCGCCAACATGGTAGACTTGAGACCACCAAACTCATAATAACCCCCTGTGTCTTTATGGCAGGTTAAGGCAATTAAACAAAAAAAACTCACTGTACTAGCCAAATAAATTCATCTTAAGGTATCAATTCCAAGCTACATGTCATGTGGCATCTGCAGTATAACAAAAACATTATGGCCCTCATTTCCATCTTGGCTGTCTTTTGGAAAGACCGCTGAGGTACCGCCGTGCTGAAGACCGCCAATGCAGGCGGTTTCCCACGCTGCGTAGTTTGACTGTTGGCAGCCCTCCATCCTTTTTCGAATGGAGAGCCGCCAGCAGCCACACTGGCAGTCGGTGGGGAAGTGGATGCTGCTCCACCTCCACCGCCCTGTCATCAGAACACTGTCTACCGAATCACATCCCATGATTCGGTGTGGCGGTGTTCTGGTGACGGGGTGCTGGTGGCGGAGCAGCCCCCATGGATCCCGTTCCCTCCCGGAGGATCACCGGAACAGGTATGGTGATCGTCCATTAGGGGAGGTGGGGGGTTGTGTAGTGTGTGCGTGCATGGGGGTGTGAGTGTGAGTGTGAGTGTGTAGAGGGGGTGTGTGAGTGCGTGTATGCATGCAGGGGTATGTTTGGAAATATGTGCATGTCTGTATGTTTGACTGTGCGTATGTCTGCGTGTATGTTTGTATGTATGTGTGCGTGTATGACTGTGTGTGTCTGCTGGAATGTTTGTTAGTGTAAGTGCGGGTATGTGTGGTGGTGGTGGTGTCTGTGTGCGTGAAGGGGAGGTGTGTGTCGATATAGGAGGGGTGTGGGGAGTGGGGTACTACCACCTTTGGGGGATGGTAGGGGGGTCGAGGTGTGTGGGGAGGACTCGGGGGTGTCTACCGCCATGGATTTCGTGGTGGTTCCAAACTACACAAAATCCATGGCGGTATGCAGGGTCATGATACCACTGGTGGTCTGGTGACGGCCGCCGGGCTGGAGACCGAAGTCTCCAGCCCAGTAGTTGGAGTCGAGAAGTGGCGGATGACCATGGCGGTAACCGCCATGGTCATAATTCCATTTTTTTCTGAAGGCCTGTTGTCGGTATTACCGCCACTTCTCCCCCGTCCGCCAGGGTCTTAATGAGTGCCTATATGATGCCAATCACCAAAAACTAATGGAAGCAAGAATAGGATAATGTATCCATCTACAAAATGCCGTGACTTGAGTGGACAGCCATACCACACATAAAATCTGATTGCTGATAGAGGCTGAGCCAAAGCCCACTCTTCTCTGAACTTTTTACTGTACTTTTTTGAAGAATTAATAATGTGTGGTCCACAGACGTTGGCACCTCCATTTTCATGACAATCACTGAAAAGTCATTGATTGACATGGACTCTAACCTTAACCTAGAATCACGGACAACATGCTTGTCAAGGGTTGTATGGCATTATATCAATGTCAACAATAATGATTCATAATTATATCACAGCCAGTAGATCATCTAACACTATCTTTTAATGGGAAGTATATTATCACAGTTTTTACCTCCAAATCATCTAAGTCTATTATCTATTATATCACTCTACTATATTTATCTATACTTATCTTGCTATATAGTGGTTATGTCGATGTAGTCGGTGTGATATAAGTATCATGCTATATAATGCATGTGATATACCTCGTCAACACTTCCTTTTATTGACTGGGAACCACAGAGGGAAACTTTTTATCCCATTGTTTCTCTTTTGTTCGAGTGATTATTACACTTAAACTGTCCTGTCAAGACTCTGTAAATGCTGTGTATCTTGATATTTTCAGATATTTGCTTTGCAGGCCACAATGGATCTCAAACACTGCAGCAAGGAGAACACAGTGCATGGTGGAGTGGAGAGTTATAGTTAGTGAGGTCTGGTTGGTGAGCTGAAAAGAGAGTATAATGAGGTCCGCTTCTTTCAAGCATCTAAAGGTGGTGGGTACATTTTAAATACAAGTCATAACTATAAGAATAGAATTTTAAAAATTAGTGTAGTTTAAACTTGGTTTGTAAAAGGAAAACAAGTTTTCCTAACTATAACTAAAATTGAACCTTTGTTTTTTCACTGAATTTCAATGTTCCTTTTGAATTTTTAATAAATACATGTTTCAAATCAGAGTCCAGTGTCACAAGTGGACAGCTGTGATGCTGAGTGTCATACAGTACAGTGGAGGAGAGTTTTCTAAAGTATCTTTTCATAGACTGGAGTATAGTAGACTGGACTCGAGTAGAGTAGAGTTTAGTAGCATAATCTACAGTGTGGGAAAGCATTAAATAGGCCCTCATTACCACCCTGCCGGTCAGTGTTAAAGCGGCGGTAATACCGCCAACAGGCCGACGGAAAAAAAATGGAATCACGACCATGGAGGAAACCGCCAACATAGACAGCCACTTTAACACTCCGACCGCCACGGCGGTAGAAACAAACACCGCAGCACAACCGCCAACATACAGGCGGAAGACAATGTACTGCCCACCCTATCACAACAGGCCTATCCGGCACCTTTTCCGGGGCGGAACCAACGATCATCCACTTGAGGGAAAACAATGTAGCTGCACATGTGTTTAATCAGGGCAGACAACACTTTGGTCAGCACTATGGAGAACATTACCTGTGACATTCCTGCTGCCAAGCCACTGTCACTTGGAAAGAACCAGTTGCCAAGAAATGGAGCACAGATAGCACTTGCACAAGAGGGGGGGTCCCAGTGGGGTGACGGATAGCAGATATCATGTCAGGCTCCACTTGGGCACACACCTCTGTGATTGTGGCCCTGTCAAGTCTGTAGGTGAAGATGATGTGCATGTCCTCCAGTGTTGCCAAGTCCACCAGGGGTCTGTACACTGTGGTATGTCTCCATCTCCAATTCATCTGCAGCGGTAGCAATCTTTGGGGCAAAAGAGGGAGGAGTCAGTCATAAACTGAACATTGGCGCCTCAACAGTAAAATGCATGATGTCAATTGTAAGTGTATAAATGGCATTTGTCCTGAATGTCCAATTGTAAGATGTGACACAGTTATAATCCAGTGCCTGCCCCTTAACTCCCTGTAATGGTGTCCGCCTGTCCTGTGTTGAGGGACAGGTGGAAATGAAGTAATTCCACTGACGTTGTGTGCCCTTGTGGGAGGCAGCCGGGAACCGCCGTGCAACTCCTCATTAGTTATAACTGAGCCCTATGGGGTACAGTGGGCAATGGAGATGTACGCCGGCAGTGACGGCATGCACTGCCGCAGACGTCACCACCATTTTCTATCTGTTCTCTCACTTGCTACCTGACCGTCAACAGGAGAGGACCTACACTGCATATGCTGCTGTGACCTGGGTCTGGGACCTACGATGGCAGGTGTGCCTGGGGAAATAGCCCCTGCCTTCACTTCGGCAGAGTTGGAGAGACTAGTGGATGGGGTCCTACCCCAGTGCGGACTGCTGTATGGGCCTTCAGACCAACAGGTGAGTACACTGTGAGCACGATGCATAGGGCATGAATGCATGGAGTGGTATGTGTGAAGGCCTCGTGTAGGGGGGGTTGGTGGATGTCCCCTGGGCAGTGTGCTGCTTGTGTGCTGGGCCCGGTCTGTGCAAATGAGGATTGGAAGGGGTATGGTGTGCCATGAGTGTAACAGGCAGGACGGTCTGACTTATACCTTTCCCTGTGTGTATTTCCCCTGCAGGTCAGTGCCCATCAAAAGAATGGTATATGGTGGGCCCTCGCCAAGGACGTGCGGACCCTGGGGGTCTACGACAGGCAAAGTACCCACTGTTGGAAACAGTGGCAGACCTGGGACGCTGGGCACGGAAGACGGCAGAGGCCCAGCTGGGAATAGCCTCCAAACGAGGAAGGGTGCCCCATCAAACCCTGACCCCTCTGATGGGTCGCATACTGGCGGAGGCCTATCCGTAGCTGGATGGGTGCTTGAGGGCATCACAGCAGCCACAAGGGAGTGAGTACAATGCCCCTCATTAATACTTACGCCTGATGGGGTGATATCCATGTGGGGGATGTGTGTTTGTGGGTGCCCCTAGGCCAGGCCTGACATTGCAGAGTAGCTCTCCTGGTGGCAAGGTTCTGATGTGACAGTCCTCCCACCTAGCTTGTAGGCATCCACTACTGGGCAGGGCTGTGTGGGTCCCAGGTATACTGCAGTTGGTGGTATGTGTCCCTCCCCATGCCCTGTTGACTAGCATTGTTACTGGTAGTGCATTGAATAGTGTGTAGGCCTGTTACCTGTGTGTAAGGGTGCTGTGTACGCAAACAGTGGTGTTGGTGCAGCCATTGACCAAGTGTATCCTTTGCCCCCCCCCCTTTTTTGTTATGTCATCCTGTCATTATGTGCATTAGCATCATCTGGCGGAGGAGCAGAGGCACCAGCGACGGAGGGAGCTGCATCCCACAGGACCCAGGAGGCACAGTCCACCGACGGTGAGGGCACTAGTGGGATGGAGGGCAAGAGGAGCACCATGGCGGACACAGGAGGGGACAGTTCAGACATAGATACCTCCTCCGATGGAAGCTCTCTGGTGGTGCCGGACACCTCTGTGACCACCCCAGCTATAGGTACAACCGCCACCCCCGTACCAGAACTGCCCTCCCAGCAGCCCCTCATCGAGTTGCCCATGCCCGCTCACCCAGGAGGGTGGGCATCTGCTTCGCTCCAGGCACCTAAGGCCCTGCCACAGTTAGCCCTGCTGCCCTGAGTGAGGAGGCTATTGACCTCCTGAGATCCATCTCAGTTGGGCAGTCAACCATTGTGAATGCCATCCAGGGCTGGCAGCCCAAATGCAACAGACCAATGCATTTCTGGAGGGCATTCACACGGGATTGGTGGCCCAACAGAGATCGATCCAGGCTCTGGCCTCCTCTCTGATGGCAGCCATTGTCCTTGTTTCCACTCTCCAACTTCCTCTACCCAATCCCATTCCTCTCAACCCCAACCTATCCCAAGCACACAGGCAGACGAGCATGCATACAAGACAACACACAAGAGTGGCACAGGCAAACACAAGCACCACACATCATCGCACAGGCACTCACACAAACACCATCAAGATGCAGACATACGAACATTCACAGATTCCAATGTCTCCCCCTCCTCCTCATCCTCCAACTCCCTCCCAGTTGCGTCTACACTCACACCGGGATGTACTACATCTTCATCCACCACCAGCATCACCACCACACCAAGCAGAACACACACCTCACTTGCAGACACCACCACAACAGCCATGCACTTGTCCCCTGTGTCCTCTCCCACTGTGTCTGCCCCCCTCCCAAGGTACACAAACACAAGCACTCAGACACCCAACAGCCATCCACCTCACAACAGCATCCAGCCCATGCACCTGTACCGAAACACAGCAGACAGACACCTCCCATAACCATTCTCTCTTCCTCCACTCCCACACCTTCACCCTCTTCCCACCCCAATGTCCCTAAGAAGCTTTTCCTCTCCACCATTGACCACTTCCCTACCCCTCCCCCAGTCCTTCACGTCTGGCCAGGGTGGCGAAAACCCAGGCAAGCACCTCAGCCACCCAGTCCACGGGCCCAGTAGTGTCCACACCCACTCATGGATGGAAAGAATCCAGGGCACTAGGCTGCCTCACGGAAAAGGTGCCACCCCAAGTGCTGCCAGGAAGGGCAAGGAGTCATCCCCAGCTGCTGCCAGGAAGGGCAAGGAGCCATCCCCAGCTGCTGCTAGGAAGGGCAAGGGGCCTGCACCAACCAGGAAGGACAAGGGGCCTGGTGCTGGGACTCAGTCGGAACCCCCACCACCAACCATGGTTGTGCAGCTATCGGAGGCTGCAGGGGATGGGCTGGAGCTTTTCCCCACAACCACCACCAGCACCACCACCACTGGGCAGCCGTCCGAGGCTGCAGGGGATGGGCTAGAGCTTCCCCCCACAATCACCAGCAGCAGCACCACCACCACCACCAGTGGGCAGCTGTCCAAGTCTGTAGGGGATGGGCTGGAGCTCCACCCCACAACAACCAGCAGCAGCACCACCACCAGTGGGCAGCCGTCTGAGGCTGCAGGGGATGGGCTGAAGCTTCCCCCCACAATCATCAGCAGCAGCACTAACACCACCATCAGTGGGCAGCCATCTGCGGCTGCAGGGATGGGCTGGAGCTTTCCCCAACAACCAGCATCAGCAGCCCTGCCACCACCACTAGTGGGCAGCCGTCCTAGGCTGCAGGGGATGGGCTGGAGCTTCCCCCCACAGCCACCAGCAGCACCACCACCAGTGGGCAGCCGTCCGAGGATGCAAGGGATGGGTTGGAGCTTCCCCCCATTCCACCAGCAGCAACACCACTGCCACCTCTGAGCAGCCGTCACCACTGGAGGACGGTCTGTAAACCTGCCTCCATGGGCTGTTGTGCTGCCTGCCCCCTGCAAATCCTATGGGAATGAGACCCACTTGATAGACTGTGACCTTGCCCTCCCCAAGATCTGCATCACAGGGCACTATGCCCCCTCTAGGACCAGTGGGTATGGCACCCACCAACCCCAGCCTCCCTAGGATCAGAAACACAGGGCATGTTGCCCCCACCAGAACCAGTGGGCAAGACTCCCATTTGAGAAATTGTGGCCTTGCACTCCCCAGGACAAAGCAATGGGCATTTTCTCCCCTCCAGAACCAGTGGGCAAGTCACCCACTTGAGAGACTGTGGCCTTGCACTCCCCAGGACAGAGCATAGGGCATGTTGACCCTCTAGAGCCAGTGGGCAAGTCACCCACTTGAGAGACTGTGGCCTTGCACTCCCCAGGACAGAGCAATGGGCATGATGCCCCCTCCAGAGCAGGTAGGCAAGTCACCCACTCAAGGGACTGTGGCCTTGCACTCCCCAGGACAGAGCAATGGGCATGTTGCCCCCTCCAGAGCATGTGGGCAAGTCACCCACTTGACAGACTGTTGCCCTGCACTCACCAGGATCAAGCAGAGGGCATGTTGCCCCCTCCAGAACCAGTGGGAAAGTCACCCACTTGAGAGACTGTGGCCTTGCACTCTCCAGGACAGAGCAATGGGCATTTTCCCCCTCCAGGACCAGTGGATTTGTTCCATCTGCCGGCTGAGGTGCCCCCCATTCCCCATCCCCCTGAAGTGCCTGTCTATTTACCAACTGATGCCCCTGCAGTGTTCTCTCCGTGTTGGTGCAGGAGACAAGTGGGGCGTTGGACTTTGTCATGTGGCCCTGTGGCCCACGCACATTGAGGACTGGGCAGTGTCCCTTGAATTGTACATATGTATATATTTTTAGATTGGATGTACGTATTTCTACTGAATTTATATTATTACACTCACTTTCATCTATTGGTGTTGTCCCTGCATTATTCCTGAGGGGTACGGGGTAAATATGTTTTATTGCTGCATCTGATTATTTTGTGTATGCTGTTAGGGATGGGGGTGTGTGTGATGTGTATGTGTCACTCTCTTTTTCTTCCCCCCCTCCCCTGTGTGCTAGGCGGCTGTACTCACCATGGTCATCTTTGCCATCGTTGGTGTTTGTGGTGGAGCAGGACGTAACAATTAATTGGAAATATTTGCAGCTCGGGCTCCATGGCAGCGTATTTGTTGCCTGTGTCTCCAATGGTGTGTCCTTTCCCTTCTGAGGTCTGTTTCTGCCAGGCTTTTGATGTCGTTGGTACCGCCTTGGAAAAGGTTATGGTGGGCAGAACATTGACTTCCGCCTGGCTGTAGGCGGCTACTGCGATGGTGGCTGTTGTTTCCACCCTGGCGGTCAGTGTGGTAAAGTGGCTGTCTATCTGAGCTCTTTCTGCCATGGTCATAATGTGGCGATAATTACCGCCGGCCTGTTGGTGGTATTACCGCCACTTTATCACTGACATCCAGGGTTGTAATGAGGGCCCTAGAGTGGAGAACCATCAAGTGGAGTATTGTCAAGAAGAATCGAGGAGAGTATTGTAGAATGGAGTACTGAGTCATATAGTGGAGTGGTGTATCTTAAAGAGAAGTTGAGTGCCTTGTTGTTGAGTGTCATGCAATCTAGTACAGTGGCATAGAGTGGATGGGCATCAAGTGGAGTAGTGTCATAGAGTGACATTGAGCCTAGCATGGTTTTGTAGAGTGGAATTGCTTACAGTGGAGAAGAATCTCAGACAGTGGAGCAGCGTGGAATGGAGTATAGTGGCATAGGGTACAATAATGTGTAGTAGACTGGAGTGTAGTGGAGTGGAGTACACAGTAGTGCATTTTGTAGACTATAGTGGCAAGGAGTGCAGTAGGGTGGAGTGGTATAACAAGCAGTTGAGTGAAGTGTCATAAATCGGAGTCCAGTAGAGTGTAGCGGGGTGTCGTACAACATTGAAAGTGATGTAAACTACAATCTAGTTGATTTATGTAGAATGGAGTGGTGTACCTGTACAGTAGATTGGCATACAATGTTTTAGACCTGACAGCCTTAGGGTGGTCTTTCCCCAATTTTTTTGCCTGTCTCCCTTTATTTTTCTTATCTCGCTTTTGCTTTGTTTTAGGACTCTGCACACTTTACCACTTCAAACCACTGATAAAGTGCTTGGGCTCTTTCCTCTAAATATGGTAACCTTGGCTGCTACCCAAATGGCATACTTAATTTACCTATAAGCCCCTACTAAAGTGTACTACATGTGCCCGGGGCCTGTAAATTAAATGCTACTAGTGGGCCTGCAGCACTGATTGTGCCACCTACATAAGTAGCCCCTAAACCATGTCTCAGGCCAGCCACTGTAGGGCCTGACTAGGCAGTTTCTCTGCCAACTCAACTTGGCATGTAAAGCCCTTTGCCAATCCTCAAATCCCTCTTTTTTATTACATATAACTCACCCCTAAGACAGGGTCTAGGTTACCCACCGGGCAGGGTGCAGTGTATATGAGAGACATGACATAAAATAGTAAGTTTTACATGCCATGGTAGTGAAAAACTTCCAAAGCCATGTTTCACTATTGGGAAGTCTGCTCCTCCTATTGGCCAGCATTGGGGATTCCTTCAAAATACATTTAAGTTGTAACTCCAGATCAAGAAGGAGTGGCTACGTCATGTTTAATTTAATTGGAATGGTAATGATAAATCCTCTTTATAGATCAAGTAGGATTTGACATTATTATTTTATTAATGTCACTTTTAGAACGTAGGTATTTCTCTGCTCCTACTGTTCTATGTGCCTTGCAGGCTATCTCCAATCCAAGTCTGGTCTGTGCCGGGTGACAGATCCCCTTGTGCATTCCCTCCAGACAGCCATAAACACAGGACACTCACCTGCATCTGCATTCATCTGCATAATGATGGCTCTTCCTGGGCAAGAAGGGTGGAGGAGCTCGCACTTACATTTCAAAGGGTAGCAGCCTAACCCACACAAGAGAGAGATGACCCCTGCAGATACGCTGACAAACAGGACTGGGCTGAAAGGGAACTAGTGCACTTCAAAACCTCTCTTTGAAGTTTTCCCCAACTTCAAAGGCACATTTGGGATCTGACCCCCCCTCAAATCGGACCAGAAAGTAAGACTCTCTAAGAAGAACTGCCCAAAAGACTCAAAAGGACTGCTTTCCTGGAATGGCTGCTCTGCTGCTGGTTGCCTTGCTTCCTGCCTCCCTCTGACCCTGCAAAAGTGATTTCCGAGGGCTTTCTGGAATGCCCCCCATTTTTACTCAATGTCACAAGGACATCAAAGACATTGTGAAGGATGCTTCATTAGCCCCAGTCTAGTCACTCAGATGAGGTAGAACTTTGTTATGGACTATCAGTAGCAAGTGTGGTGTCTCTGAGGCCCACATGCCACTCCTCTGAAGTTGTGTCTGTGGTCCTGTAACAATGCTAATGAGCACTGCACTGCCCTTCTGAAACTGTGCCTCTTGCTATGGGTTATCGCTGCTGAGCATGGAGCCCCTCTGCAGCCTTGAGCTGCTTTTCCAAAGCTATACCTACTATCCCAAATCACTATCATCTAGTACAGGCCTCTCCATAGCCTGTGAACCACTAGCCCAAGAGTTGTTTCTACTGCTGTGGGTTCCAGTTAGCAAGCTCAGTGCCTCTTTGTAGACCTGCACCACTTTACCGGTGTGGTTCCTCCCTCACCCTCTGAACCACTCTGCAGCTAGGACCCCACCTGGTGGACTGTAACAGGCATCTCAGGAGGAGTGGGTTTGCCCACCACGAGTGTCCCAAGCCGAGTACGGCTGCACTTCCCGTACAGGTGCTGACTTATTTGGGCCCGCATGCTCTGTCACCGGCCCGCTCCCTGTCACCCATTCATAATCTGTGGGCCCGTGCATTGACTTTACTCTAACACTCCTAAAAGGAGTGCACACAATTTGCAAACCACCATAAGGATACTTTTGCCAAAGATTATCTCATTGTACGCTTATTGGATCTATGCCGTCAATCTTGCCTCCTTCAGATAAATAGCTTATATTTTAATACTTGGTGTGGAGTAATCTTTGAAGTGTTTTATTATGTTGCTGTATGTGTAGTCGCAAATTGCCTTCTAAGTTAGGCCTGCCTGCTCTATGCCAAGCTACCTGAGGGTTAGCACAGCGTAATTTAGTTTGTGTTGTGACATGCACTGTTAAGAATTATGGTCTCTACTTGGACAGTGTGCAGACATTTGCCAACTAAAGACCACAGTTTCTAACACAGTGGTATAGAGTATAATGGCATTGAGTAGCATAGAGTAGAGTGGAGTACAGTGGAGTAGTGGAGTACAGTAGAGTACTGTGTCAGAGTAAAGTGGGGTAAAGTGGCATACATAGAGTTGTATACTGTGTCAGATAGTAGACTGGAATATCATAGACTAGAATAGAGTAGAGTGTTGTCCAGTGACATACAGTACAGTGCAGTCTTGTCTTGTACAGTGGAGTGAAGGGGTATAGACAGGAGTAAAGTGTCAGAGATTGGCATACATTATAGTCAACTGTTTTATAGTGGAGGTGTATAGAGTACAGTAGTGTGTGAAACAGTTGAGCTGTGTAGAGTAGATTGTTGTATAGTAGTGTAGAGTGAGGTTAAGTCTTATACACTGGTTTAGAGTCATGTGGAGTGGTGTAACCTATTGTGGAGTAAAGTACAATAGAGTGCATTGGTATTTCATAGAGTAGAGTGGAATGGAGTGGAGTGGAGTGTACTGGTGTAGCATAGGTAGTAAACCGTTATAAACTGGAGCAGGATATTGCAAGATAGAGTGAAGTGTTGTATAGAAATGATGTATAGTGAAATAGAGTGTTGCACATTGAAGGGTACAGGCATATAAATATAGAGTTGGACATTGGCTTGTACTGGGATAGATGGAGTTGAATGTTGTGGAGTGCCATGAGGTGTAATATACTTTTATAGAATGGAGTTATATAGAGTGGAGGACAGTGTCATACAATGAAGCAACACAGAGTGGAGTGGCATACACTGTTGTGACATAGAGTGGATTGCTGCAAAGTGGAGTAGCATACAGTGGAATAGCATACAGTTGAATACTGTAGAGTGGAGCATAGAAGAGTGGAGTGGCATTGAGTAGAATAGTGTACAGTAGAGAGGCATTTTGTGGAGGTGGGTAGAGTGCATTAGCATACAGTGCAGCGGCATACATTGAAATGGCGCAGCATAGTGTTGAGGAAACTGTTATAAATTGGAGTGGTGTCTTATAGAGTACAGTGGAGTTCTGCATCGTACAGTGTTGGAAACTGTCATAGAGTGAACTAGAGTGGGAACAATAGACTGTACGGGTATAGAGTTGAGTGCAAATTTGGACAGTGGAGTGTATGGGCATATAGGCCCATATTTATACTTTTTTTAGCGCCGCACTTGCGCCGCTTTTTGACGCAAAACGGCGCAAACCTACAAAATACAATGGCATTTTGCAAGTTTGCGCTGTTTTTGTGTCAAAAAACGACGCAAATGCGGCGCAAAAAAAGAATAAATACGGGCCATAGTGTGTGAGAGGCTAGTAGAGAAGTATAGAATGTAGTACAGTTTTGTAGAGTGGAGTTTTATAGAATGTAGGAGAGTACTCTGGAGTGTCACAGAGTGGAGTAGAATACAGGGCAATGGCATACAGAGGAATATCATCAAATAGGGTAGCGTAGACTGGATTGGAGTTCAGTGGAGTGGCTTATAGCTTAATACCATATAGAGTAGTAGCATACAGTAGAGTGTGATAAAGTGTAAACGCTAATAGTGTAGTAGCATACTGTGGGTTGGCATACAGTGAAGTCATTTAGACTGGAGTTATGTATTGTGGGGTGAGGTAGAGTGTAATAGCATAAAGTGGAGTGGTGTGCAGTGGAGGGGGATAGAGTGGAATACCATGTAGTAGATGGGCTAATCATTGAAGCTGTGTACAGTGTAATAGCATAGAATGGAGTGGCATACAGTGGAATACCATAGAGTGGAGTAGTATATCATAAAATAGCGTAGAATGGAATAGCGTAGAGTAGAATGGCATTGAGTGGAGTAGCTTACAATGGAGTGGTTCAGACTGGAATAGTGCACAGTGGAGTGGGGTAGAGTGAAATAGCATATAGTGGGTTGGCGTACAGAGGAGTGGCATCCAATGGACTAGCAAACAAATGGAGTGGCATAAAATGGATTGATGTACACTCGATTGGGGAAGAGCTGAATAGAGTATAGTGGAGGGGCATACAGTGGAATATCGTAGAGTGGAATGGTGTACAGTAAAGTGGCATAGCCTGGAATAGCGTATATTGGAGTATGGTAGAGTGCAGTGGCTTACTGTGAATTAGTATAGACCGGACTCACCTACACTGGAATGGAGTAGAGTGCAAGAGCATACAGTGGAGTGGCATTCAGTGGAGTGGCATCTAGAAAAGTGTAGAATGGAGTGAGGTAGAGTGGAGTGGCATACACTGGAATGATGTAGAGTGGGGTACAGTGTCATAGAGGGGTGTGTTTTATAGTGGAGCGGCTTAAAGTGTAATAGTGTATAGTGGAGTAGCGTGCAGTGCAGTGGCATATAATAAAATGATGTAGACTGGAATTGCATACAGTGGCGTGGGTTGAAGTGTAATGGTATACTGTGGATTGCCATACATTGGAGTGGGGTTCAATTAACTACCATAAATTGAAGTGGCATAAAGTGAAGTGCCATACACTGTATTTTCATAAAGTGCAGTGGTGTACAGTGGATTTGCAATTAGTGGAACAGCATAGACGGAAGTGGCATAGAGTGGAATAACGTAGAATGTAATAGCATATAACAGAGTACCACATAGCAGTGGGGTGTACAGTGGCGTGACAAACACTTAGAAAGGCAGTGGTGTTGCAAACAGTGTTATAGCATAGAGCATAATTGTTTACAGTGTGATAGTGCAAAGTGGACTGGCATAGAGGGGAGTATTGTAAAGTGGAGTCTCATAGAGTGTAATAATGTATAGTGGAGTGGCAAACAGTGGAATAGCGTATAATGGAGTGGTATAGATGGAATGGTGTACAGTGCCGTGGGGTAGAGTCTTTTAGCATACAGTGGACTGGTGTACATTGGAGGAGGGTTCAATTGAATAGCATGGAATTCAGTGGCGTAGAGTGGAGTGCTGTGCACAGGAGTGACAAAGTGGAGTGGCAAACAGTGGAAATAGCATACAGTAGAGAGGCATACAGTGGAATCGAGCAGCATGGTGTACAGTGGAAATGCACAGAGTGGAAATGTGTATAGTGGTGTAGTGTCCAGTGGAGTAGCGTACAGTGGAGTGACATAAACTAGAGTAGCTTACAGTGGCATTGCGTACATTGTAATAAATTAGACTGGAATGGTGTAGAGTGGAGTATCCTTCAGTGGAGAGCCATAGGTTGGAGTGGCATAGAGTGGAATAGCATATAGTGGAGTGGCTACAGTTGTGTGGCATACAGATGTAAGTGACATTTAAAAGCATGCTAGATTGTAGATTGCAGAATAACACAATACAGGGAATTGCCCTGTCTTGCATTTCTCCAGATTTACTAATCAACACAGGGCTGTGCATGGTGGCCTAGCATTCCTTTGCAAATCTGACTTTATTGCCCATGTCACTCCATGAGTGATGCAAGGGTACTACAATCCAATAATACAGCTAGGCCTTAATTTTATTTTGGGCCATGGTATACAGTGATACCTTGCATGGTACATGCTGATGACAAGCCAGTATATGATTGAGTAAAGGCTAATTATTGTGAATGAAAATTCAGCCATATTGCTATTACTATACTTTGGCTGGGTTCAGTGTTAGTGCCTTAGATATAGGTAATTAGTAGGTCCCTACTTATTACCACTATATTAAAGTAATAATAGGTAGAGAAATGTATTTACTTTGTATATATTGTTGAATAAGTTTACTGCCATGTTCCACAAGAGTTTAAAAAAACGTAGTGGATTCTGTGAAAGTACCCCAGTGACACATGTTGTTAAGATTAAGTACCTTATCACTTAAACAATACTTACCCAAAATGATTTCAGTCGCCATAAAGCACCATCTCTGCACGATAATGTAAAATTCCACCAAATTTCATCTAAATCCATTGAGCCATTTTTGAGCTACAACAAATACAATTGTCTATGGAAAATGGATTAGTGGAAAAATGCATTATGGGAACCACTA
Source organism: Pleurodeles waltl (assembly GCF_031143425.1). Lineage (NCBI taxonomy): Eukaryota > Metazoa > Chordata > Amphibia > Caudata > Salamandridae > Pleurodeles > Pleurodeles waltl. The sequence continues at coordinate 1,231,812,914 of NC_090446.1, forward strand.
TTATCTTTGCAGCCCGATAACAATTCACCACAAAAAGTTATCTGATCTTAAATTGTTAAAAACTATGTAGGCCTGGAAAGGTTTGTGGTCATTTGTCTAATGGGTGGAAAGTACTTAGGGCTGTAATATCCAAGGAATTCTTATCTTTGGGAATACTAACTATAACTATAGAGTAGCAGTCATATTTAATGGTTTCTTTCTTTTTACCTATTTTATTTGTTATGTATTTTTTTAATTATTTACATAATCATGTGACCATAAATGGGCCTTTCAGTTGTTTATGACCTAAATCTGAAACTTTACATTTGAAGTCTAGTTTATTCTTTGGGCTCTACTTTTAGTAGGATTGTGCTACATAAAAAGGCCAAAATGAAAGAAAAGCAATTGGTGCTGCTGATAAAAAAATTTACATTATAAGTTTTACCTAGTGGCCAATCATCATGTCCTCCAAATAGTAGTTTGTGTGGCACACTGTTATGGCAATTTGTAGGACAAGATGTGGTCTATTTGATAATTATTTGTTTATTGGTTCCCACTAGCATGTGGCCATAAAAAAGTATTTTAGTTGTTTACATAGTAAACCTGAAACTTTACATATGCAGTCTAGTAAGTTTTTTTGTGCTAGCTTGATACTTTTTGTAGGATTGAACCACATATGAATGCCAATGTGAATGAAAGGCAATCAGTGTTATAAAAATGTATTGAGATTATTTGTCTATTTTCCTGTGACTTAGTACAGTTAATTCAGGGACCTACTCACAACAGAGGACATACACTTGATTTAGTTTTCTCTAACGTATCACGTTTAGAATTTATATCTTCACTTCCACTTGCATGGTCAGATCATTATCTGATAGAATTAGAACTATCTATTTCACAGCAGAGGTTTTTGAATACGGCCGCCTCTTCATGCAGAAGAAAGTGGCATAAACTAAAAGCCACTGAGTGGATTAAGGCACTCGAAAAAAAGAAGCCATGGCAGATAAATACAAACAATATATCAGACTTCACGCAATCCATGAATAAATGGATAAAGGATAGCTTGGATGATACAATACCTTTCTACTACACCAGAAATATAGGCCGAAAGAATTCGGCACCCTGGTTTAATGACCGCCTCCTAGAGAAGAAAAGAGGCTGTAGGAAACTAGAAAGGAAATGGAGATATACTCAAGATGACTCTATCAAAAAGGAGTATAAGACTATGATTCGAGAGTATCACTCAGAAATTCGGGAAACACAGGCGGCATATTATGCTGGAAAAATTGAGGCAGCAGCTAACTCATCTAAAGAGATATTTAATGCTTTAAAAGACATCATTAATCCCTCCGAGGAAGTAGAAAATAGGGATTTTCCACAGCAACACGTAGAGGATCTGGCAAGCTTCTTTTTGAGCAAAATTCAGAATATTTATGAAACATTTCCTAATTTTCAAAGTAAAGAACAGGAGATGGGGCATCAGGAAGAGCAGGAGGACATCCGCTTTACAAATTTTATGCCTATTAGTTTGGATATAGTGGAAAAATCACTGAATTCAATAAAATCAGGATCCCCGTTGGACCCTGCGCCCCCCCAGATTTTAACTATGGGATTACCCATCTTAGGCCCATTAATCACTAAACTGATTAACACCTCATTAGTTTCTGGTAGGGTGCCAGATTCTTGGAAACAAGCAATTGTGAAACCTCTGCTGAAAAAACCCAATGCAGATTCTAAAATATTGAATAATTATAGACCAATCTCGCTGCTACCCTTAATGGCTAAACTGACAGAGAAGCATGTACATAGCCAGCTGTCTACGCTTCTGGAGGAAGAAAAACTCTTACATCATACTCAGATGGGTTTTAGGCCTAAACATGGAACAGAAACCGCACTGATTGCCATCACGGAGGAAGCAAAAAAAAGGATGGATAACGGATGTGAGACCGCAATCATCCTTTTAGATCTGAGCGCAGCATTTGATACAGTTGATCTAAGCATCCTCGCAACTAGATTGCGGGAATGTGGAATCGCGGGCACGGCACTAGAATGGATCAACTCATATGTATATGGTAGATCCTTTCAGGTGCTGGATAGATCCTACATCTCTAAGCGCACCGTCAGTACTTGCGGTGTTCCTCAGGGGTCGGCGCTGAGTCCGTAACTCTTTAATGTCTATATGCGGCCTTTGGCAGGGATCGTAGAACCATTTGGAGTAAAATTGGTCTCATATGCAGATGATACCCAACTAGTTGTCTCCTTCTCGAAAGCCCGACCAGACCTGGGCACGGCATTAGGACCATGCCTGGAAGCAGTGGCTACATGGATGGCGGGTAGTAAAATGAAACTTAACAATGAAAAAACAGAGGTGATGTACTTTGGGAGTAATAAGCCCTTAGCTATGTCCAGCAATCTAGACGGAGCCTCCACTCTGCCTCCTCCCAAAAGCCTTATTAAAAGCTTGGGCGTCTGGTTGGATCCCCTACTATCAATGGCACAACATGCCAATAGAATAGCAGGAACTTCATTTGCCCTGCTTAGGATGCTCAGAAAGGTTCTAACAATACTACCTTTTTTGGCCAGAAGATTGGTCATCCAGGCGGTGATAGGCTCGCGAATTGACTATGGCAACGCCTTGTTTATAGGATCTCCTAAATTTGTTATCCAAAGACTACAAAGAGTACAGAATGCCGCGGCACGCCTACTTTTAAACATCCCTAAACAACACTCTATAAGAGCAGGAATCGTCTCCTTACACTGGCTTCCGGTTGCAGAGAGGATTCAGTTTAAGGCCCTCTGTCATATTCACAGGGCCATCTTTAATAAGGGTCCTGAAATGCTTAAAACACTGGCACAGATTTATGTTCCAGCTAGGCCACTCAGATCCTCATCAGCTAACCTGATCATGGTACCGTTGGTTAGGAAGGCAAGATGGGGAGGAAGATCACTGGCATATCAAGGTGCTGTGCTGTGGAACAACCTGCCTTTCAGTATAAGATCCAATTCTCAAGAAACTTCCTTTAGGAAGGACCTGAAAACATGGTTATTTAAAACCTAAATTCTTCAACGAATAGAAATAGTTTCATCTTTGCGATGGCACTTGAAGCGCTACGAGGCCTTAGGGCAGTTAGGCGCTATATAAATACGCATAACATAACATAATGGTCAGTTATCATGCCTTCCAAAAAGTAGTTTGTGTGGCACACTGCTAGATAAATTTTTCATTTTGTTGCATGGGTGTGCATAAGAAAGATAGTATTTGTTTGGTGTGTTGGGCCAGTTTTGTTTTGTGAGCCAGAGATTATGCAAAGAAAACTTATGTAGATTAAGATGTGTTCTATTTGTTATGTATTTGTTTATAGGTTTCCATTAGCATGTGACCATAAATGGGTATTTCAGTTGTTCAGAAAGTAAATCTGACATATTACATATGCAATCTATCTTATGCTTTGGGCTTCCTTGCTACTTTTAGTAGCATTGTGCTACACGATATCACTAAGGGCCTGATTTATAATTTGACAGAGGGGTTACTCCATCACAACAGTGACAGATATCATGTCTGCTGAAATATACATCTCATAGGATATAATGGGATTTATATTTCTTCAAACAGGATTACCATCACTGTTGTAAAGGAGAAACAACTCTGCCAAACTCAAATCAGGCTCTACATTGAAAACCGTTATAACGTAATCTTTACTTACTCTACTTACCTGCAGTACCCCCACAGAACCATTTGCACACTGTTATGGTAATGGAATTACACCACATTCTGCAGGAAGCTAGATCTTGGTATTCAGATTGTGTTGTTTTTATTTGATGTAAATGTGTTCAGTAGTTGTTGAGAAGGATAAAAAATAATTACATATTTGGACAGCTGGGCTCACAAGAGTCATACGGCATCCTGTTGCAGGGCAAATAAAAAAATGGAGCCCCGTTTTTGGTTGAGAAGCTCGTTTTTCCTGTGATCCTTCATGGTCTTGCAAGAGTGGAAAGCTCCTGCAAGTCTCAGAAGAGAGAGCACTCTGATTGGCTTGTGTAGGAAGTTGGCTCTGTATATGCTATTTCAAAGTGAGAAATAGGGGGTCTGTAAAAAAATGTGAATTATGACCGTGGCGGAAACCGCCAACAGAGACAGCCACTTTAACACTCCGACCGCCACGGCGGTACTGACAAACAGCTTGGCGGTCACCGCCAACAGACAGGCGGGAGACAATGTACCGCCCACAGTATCACATCTACCAATCCGCCACCTTTTCCGGGGCGGATTCACCGCGGATAAAAACACGGCAGAAACAGCCATTTCAAAGGGAAAAACGCTCACCTCTACACACTCCACGAGGAACGACGGCACCATGGAGCCGGAACTCCAAATTCTCCCTGCGATAGTCTTCCTGCTCCTATACTACGATCATCAATGCTGGTGGTGAAGACAATGGTGAGTACTGCACCTACGACATAGGGGAGGGGGAGGCAAAAGACAGGGACACACACACGCAACATCCCCACCCGACCCTCACCCACTACAACACATACACCAATGCATATCCAAACATTACAGTAACAACCCCCAACCCCCCGGAAGGAAATGAGTTCAACCATTGTAATATATCAAAATACAGTAACCAAATATATACACATATATATACACATTCAACAAAATATACATCACGGTTAGTAGTGCAGGTAATGCACCATTCATTGTCCGTGGACCACTGGGCCCAAAATGCATGGGCGAGGCCCACACCAGATACCTGATCAAAACGGAGAGAACACTGCCGGGGCATCAGATAGAAATATAACAGGCATCTCAGGGGTAAGGGAAGGCAGAGCACCTCAGCCGGATGAGTGCACCACGCCAGATCCACGAGGGGGCTCCATGCCCATTGATGTAGCCTGGGGAGTGCAAAGCCACAGTGTCTCAAGTCTCTACAGTGGGTGGGTTGCCCACTGTACCATCCGGGGGAGTGCAAAGCCACAGTCTCTCAAGTCTCTACAGTGGGTGGTTTGCCCACTGTACCATCCTGGGGAGTGCAAAGCCACAGTCTCTCAAGTCTCTGAATTGGGTGGTTTGCCCACTGTACCATCCTGGGGAGTGCAAAGCCACAGTCTCTCAAGTCTCTGCATTGGGTGGTTTGCCCACTGTACCATCCTGGGGAGTGCAAAGCCACAGTCTCTCAAGTCTCTGCAGTGGGTGGTTTGCCAACTGTACCATCCTGGGGAGTGCAAAGCCACAGTCTCTCAAGTCGATAACAGTCTCCAAAGGTTCTGAAGGGGGACTGGTGCCCAGAGTGCTTCATCCTGTGAAGGACAGATGGAGTGGATGCATGTCTCCACTGGTTCTGGAGGGGGACTGGTGCCCAGAGTGCTTCATCCTGTGAAGGACAGATGGAGTGGATGCATGTCTCCACTGGTTCTGGAGGGGGGCAGGTGCCCAGAGTGCATCACTCACCCCATGACGGTCCCAGTTGCGTCACTGCCCCTGCCGCCCATGGGCTAGAGGTGCTTGCGTTGGCGGTCTTGCCCTGTTCAGCGGTGCTTGAGTTTGCAGTTTCTGACCTGTTCAGCGGTGCTTGCCCTGTTCAGCGGTGCTTGCCATGGTGGTCTTTGCCCAGTTCAGCGGTGCTTGAGTTTGCAGTTTCTGACCTGTTCAGCGGTGCTTGCCCTGTTCAGCGGTGCTTGCCATGGCGGTCTTTGCCCTGTTCAGCGGTGCTTGTCATGGCGGTCTTTGCCCTGTTCAGCGGTGCTTGAGTTTGCAGTTTCTGACCTGTTCAGCAGTGCTTGCCCTGTTCAGCGGTGCTTGCCCTGTTCAGCGGTGCTTGCCATGGAGGTCTTTGCCCTGTTCAGCGGTGCTTGAGTTTGCAGTTTCTGACCTGTTCAGTGGTGCTTGCCCTGTTCAGCGGTGCTTGCCATGGCGGTCTTTGCCCTGTTCAGCGGTGCTTCAGTTTGCAGTTTCTGACCTGTTCAGTGGTGCTTGCACTGTTCAGCGGTGCTTGCCGTTCCGGTCCTTCATTGCCCAGCTGGGCTGGGGCTGGCGGTCCTTCATTGGGCAGCTGGACTGTGGCTGCCGGGGCCCTCCTGGGCAGCTGGGATGTGGCTGGCGGTGGCCTTCTGGGCACTGACTCTGGTGGTGGCCTCCTGACCAGTGACGATCGGGCTGCCCTCCTGGGCACTGACTCGGGCGGTGGCCTCCTGGCCAGTGACGATTGGGCTGGCGGTGGCCTCCTGGGCAGCGGGGATGATGGTGGACTTCTCTGCCATGCTGCTCCTCCCAGACTTTGGAGATTTCTTCTGCCCCTTCCCCACCTTGGGAGGAGTCACAGCTGAGTCGTCACTCCCCCCGGGACCCTTGTGAGCGGCTTTGCTGGCTGGAGTCTTCACCCTCTCCCGCCGGGCAATGTCCAACTTCTGGTGCTTCACACGGGGGGACTGGCTGTGCTGTGGCTCCTTGTCACACTGGATGTCCTGGTGGCCGGTGCACTCCACATACCTGCAACAACAGGCACCACTGGTCCCGGAGATTTTTTGGCTGAGGTGCTAGTACGGGACCTATGATTTGGAGAGGGGGGTGGGTAAGAGGTCAAGCTTGGTCAGGAAAACTTTCTTAGGAACACTGGGACGGGTAGGTGGAAGGGGTTTGGGGGTGGAGGAAGAGGTAGTGGTTGTAGGAGGTGTACGTTTGGTGACTTTGGATAAAGGTGCATGCGCTGGAGGCTGTCGTGAGGTGGATGGCTGTTGGGTGGGTGTGTGCCTGCGTTTGTGTATCTTGGGAGGGGGCGTCACAGACACACTGGGAGAGGACACAGGGGACATGTAAATGGGAGTGGGGGTGGTGAGTTCACGTGAGCGTGGTGTGGTGGTGGGTGTGCTGGTGCGGGACGTTGTGGCTGTAGTGGTAGTGCATGCAGGTGAGAGTGTAGACGACACTGGGAGGGAGGAGGGAGACGAGGAGGAGGGGGACACAGTGGAGGCAGTGGATGTTGCTGTGTCTGCATGTGTGTGATGCTTGCGTGAGGGCCTGTGGGATGTGTGGTGCTTATGTTTGCCTGAGCTTCCCTTGTGTGTTGACGTGTGTGCATGATGGTCTGATGGTGTGCTTGGGATAGGCTGGGGTACAGGGGATTGGGTCTGGGTGGAGGAAGTTGGAGGGGGGAGGCTAGAGACAGGGACAATGGCTGCCATCAGTGCTGAGGCCAGAGTTTGCACGGTTCGATGAAGGGCAGCCTGACCAGAATGAATGCCCTCCAGGAATGTCTTTGTATGTTGCAATTCCCTTTCTACACCCTGGATGGCATTCAAAATGGTAGACTTCCCAACAGTGAGTGACCTGATGAGGTCAATGGCCTCCTCACTGAGGGCAGCAGAGGTGACAGGGGCAGGGGCTGAGGTGCCTTGGGCGAAGGTGATGCCCACCCTCCTGGGTGAGCGGGCACGGGGCGAAGGCTGAGGGGCTGCTGGGAGGGCGGTGCTGGTAGGGGGGGTGGCGGCTGTACCTGTAGAAGTGGGGGGCACAGATTTTGCCACCACCACAAGGGAGCTCCCATCGGAGGGCGAGTCCGTGTTGCTGGTTGCTGATCCTGTGACCGCCGTGAAGCTCCCCACGCCCTCCGACCCACTGGTGTGTTCCGAGTCCATGGTGTGGCCCTCCATGGCCATGTGGGATGCAGCTCCCTCGTGCTCCGGTGCCAGTGTACCTCCACCTGATGATGCTGATGCACACAAGAACAGGGAGACCACAAAAAGGGGGGGACGACAGTAGAAAGACTGGTTGAGTGCATGGCTTACCGCTACCGTTGGCGGACAATACAGACACAGAAGCCCCCTGCACTACGCCGCGCTGTTGGGCTCCACAGAAGTAATTCCTGGGATATATCCTACATGGCTATAGTCGACATCTGCACACATAGATGACACAGGGGCATGTATACCTGTACTTGGCACTCTACAGAGGTGGGGTGGGGTGCCACATGGCTTGCATTACGGAGGGGCCTAGCCTACGTAACTCGCCCTGGCCTAGGGAAACCCACAGCCCTCCTCCCCCACCCAGACACCTTCACTGCGCGCAAAGTCCGCTGAGTGTTGTTGTACTCACCCCCTTGTGTCTGCTGTGATGCCCTCAAGCACCCATCCAACTCCGGGTAGGCCACCACCAGGATCCGGAACATCAGGGGGGTCATGGTTCGACGGGCACCCCTCCCACGTTGGGAGGCCATCCCCAGCTGAGCTTCCGCCGTCTTCTTGCTCCAGCGGCGAATGTTCTCCCATCTTTTCTGGCAGTGGGTGCTCCGTCTGTGGTGGACCCCCAGGGTCCGGACATCCTTGGCAATGGCACGCCAAATATCCTTCTTCTGGAGGGCGCTGACCTACATGAAATGTACAGGGGAAGAAGAGAAGTCATTACCAACTGCACCGTCGAAGTGAGTGGCCCACATCCCTACCCCTGCCATGTGGCACATGCATTCACAGTCCTTCATGCACGCAGAACTGTGCCCCCTTCCTTCTTACAACCAGCCCTCTCCACATAGGCACAGCCCATACAACGTGCTCCCTGTGTACTTACCTGTTGGTCTGGAGGACCGTAGAGTAGCGTGTACTGGGGGAGGACCCCGTCCACGAGCTTCTCCAACACCTCTGTAGTGAAGGCAGGGGCCCTTTCCCCAGACGCATGAGCCATTGTCTCTTCCAGACCGAGGTCACAGCAGCACATGCAGTGTAGGTCCTCTCCTGTTGAAGATTAGGTATCAAGTGATTAAACAGTTAGAAAATGGCGGTCACGTCCGCAGTGGTCACGTCCGCGGCGGTTCATACCATCACCGCCGGAGTACATCGTCATTGGCTCCTGGGACCCATAGGGTCCAATTTTAACCAATGCAGCATTGCGCCGCGGTCTCCGACCGCCTACCGCGACGGTGTACAACGCCAGCGCAGTTACCTCACATCCCATTGTCCCACTTTAGAGGTCAGGCAGCCGCCATTTCAGGGGCCCACATGGCCTGATTCACAACTGCTTCACACAGACCTAGGCCTTGTCGCACAACACAAATACAGGCCAGATTCTGTGTATGAATGGTGTTCTATGTAGACTGTGGGTACATACCTCTGAGTTGTTTGACTCTGTGGTCGCTGTTGTCCTTCCTAGGCACCGTCCGCTGTTACATGTGAGGAGATGGCTGAATCCTCCGGTGTACTGACCGCTGGTGGACCTGTTGACAATGGAGGAAAGACATTAGATCATCACCTACAGGTTTGACCATGCCACAATCCAGGAACTGTGTACCCAGTTGGAGCCAGACCTGATGTCAGCAATCCGCCATCCCACAGGGATCCCCGCTCAAGTGCAGGTGCTATCAGTGCTCCATTTCCTTGTAAGTGGGTCATTTCAAACAACAGTGGCCATGGCATCAGGGATGTTCCAGCCTATGTTTTCCAACGTGTTGTCCAGAGTGTTGTCTTCCCTTCTGAAACACATGCTGAGCTACATCGTTTTCCCTCAGGTGGAGGATTTGGCTACAGTTAAAGGTGACTTCTATGCCCTTGGACATATCCCCAGCATCATCGGTGCCATTGATGGGACCCATGTAGCTCTGGTCCCCCCCCACAGAAGTGAACAGGTGTACAGGAACCGGAAGTGTTATCATTCGATGAATGTACAGATGGTATGTTTGGCAGACCAGTACATCTCCCAGGTAAATGCTATGTTCCCTGGCTCTGTGCATGACGCCTACATCCTGCGGAATAGCAGCATCCCTTATGTGATGGGTCAACTCCAGAGGCACCAGGTGTGGCTATAAGGGGACTCTGGTTACCCCAACCTGTCATGGCTACTGACCCAGGTGAGGAATCCCAGGACCAGGGCAGAGGAACGCTACAATGAGGCCCATGGGTGGACTAGGAGGGTGATCGAACGCACTTTCAGCCTCCTGAAGGTCGGGTTCAGGTGCCTCCATATGACAGGTGGTTCCCTATTCTAGTCACCAAGGAAGGTGTGCCAGATCATCGTGGCTTGCTGTATGCTTCACAATCTGGCTTTGCGACAACAGGTGCCTTTTCTGCAGGAGGATGGTCCAGATGACGGTGTTGTGGCAGCTGTGGAGCCTGTGGACAGTGATGAGGAGGAAGCAGAGGAAGAAGACATTGACAACAGGGACTTAGTTATCCAGCAATATTTCCAGTGACACACAGGTGAGAACACATTCCTGCCTACTACAAGTACTTTCACACTTCTACCTCTATCCTGTCTGTCGATTTGAACCAGTATATGGTAACTGAGTTGTACATTTCCATTACGGTTTCACAGGTGTGGTTACCAACGTGTGTCATTTGCTTACATTCCTCATGGACTTGAGATGTGTGACATAGGTATGTTGACATTCCATTTGAAACAGCATTTTGGCACTGTCACTGCAAATACAAATTTTCAAAATCACAGACTACTCCAGATTGTTTTGTGCTTCAAGGGTGTTTATTGAAGTGCTAAATATTGGAGGGGAGTGCTAAAATGGTGAGGGGTGATGGTGGAGGAATGTTCATGGCAGAGTCCAGTCTATTAGTCTCACAGGTGCACTACCTATATGGGCATAGGAAGTGGAGCTGGGGCAGTTCCAATATGGACAGGGTTACAAAGTGGGACAGTGGGATGACAATCAGGGTGGTCTCATTTCTTGGCGGGGGTCTTAACATCGTACTCTGTCCTGTTCCTGGATCTCAGGGACCGCTTGCGGGGTGGTTCTCCGTCTGCAGGGGGTGGGATGCTGGTGTGGTGGTCCTGTGGCGGTGCCTCCTGTCCACTAGCGCCGGCGGAGGTGGTGGGCAGTTCTTCGTCCATGCTAGTGTCAGGGGCCCCTGGAGTGCCACAGTGTCCCTCCTGGTGTGAAGTATCTCCTTCAGCACCCATACGATGGTGCCCAGGGCGGTGCTGATGGTTCTGAGTTCCTCCCTGAACCCCAAATACTGTTCCTCCTGCATGCGCTGGGTCTCCTGAAACTTGGCCAGGACCGTTGCCATCGTCTCCTGGGAGTGGTGGTATGCTCCCAGGATGGAGGAGAGGGCCTCATGGAGAGTGGGTTCCCTAGGCCTGTCTGCCCCCTGTCGCACAGCAGCCCTCCCAGTTCCCCTGTGTTCCTGGGCCTCTGTCACCTGGACTGTGTGCCCACTGCCCCCAGATCCCTGTTGTTGTTGGGGTGGTGGGTTATCCTGGGTTCCCTGTAGTGGTGGACACACAGCTGATTGACGTGTCCTGGGTACAGAGGTATGGGCCCGCTGGGTGGGTGCTGTGCTGGTGTTACCAGACCGTGGAAGGTCTGTGGTGACCTGTGACTGGGCGGGGGGAACCGACTGTCCAGAGGCCCACGATGGTCCGGGCTGGTCATCTGGTTCCAGTTGGACAGAGCTGCTGTCATCACTGTGGGCCTCTCTCGTGGGTGGGGTGGAGATGTCTGGACCCTCCTGTCTGGTGACGTTGGATAGTGGTCCTGCAGGGGTGGAAAAGCATGATTATTGCATCTGTGTGTGTCATGGTGTGCAATGGGTGGGTGACCGTGTACCCCAGTGCTAGCATTCCAGTGTGGGGGCTTGTGTGATGATGAGGGGGTGTTATGGGTATGTGCAGTAGGCATGCTTTAGTGATGGGTGTCCATGCTTTGTTGTGTCATGCAGGGCTTGGTGTTGGGATTGGTGGTTTGTGTTAGTAGTACATATGTGAGGAGTTGGAGTGATAGGGGAGGGGGTGTGGGTGGGGGTCTGTGATAGCATGCAGGTAGGGTGGGGGATATGATAGTTAAGATTTGACTTATCAGAGTCCATTCCTCCACCGACTCCTGCGAGGCCCTCAGGATGCATAATAGTCAAGACCTGCTCCTCCCATGTTGTTAGTTGTGGGGGAGGAGGTGGGAGTCCGCCGCCAGTCCGCTGTACCGCAATGTTGTGTCTGGAGACCACGGAACGCACCTTCTCCCGTAGGTCGTTCCACCTCTTCCTGATGTCGTCCTGATTTCTTGGGTGCTGTCCCACTGCGTTGAACCTGTCGACTATTCTTCGCCATAGCTCCATCTTCCTAGCTATGGAGGTGTGCTGCACCTGTGATCCAAATAGCTGTGGCTCTACCCGTACGATTTCCTCCACCATGACCCTGAGCTCCTCCTCCGAGAACCTGGGGTGTCTTTGCCGTGCCATGGGGTGGTGTAGGTGATGTGTGGGGTGGTGTACGTGGTGATAAGTGTGGTGATATGTAGTGGTGTGTAGTGTTTTGTGCGTGGAAGTAGTGTGGGTGATGGTGTTGTGTGCCTCTGTATTGTGGGGTTGTCTATGCTGTGCTGTCTCTCTGGCCTTCGTCTAAATTTTTGGTTGTAGGGGTTTGTGGGTGATGTGGGTGTGTGTTTTATATAGTATTGATTGTGTGGGAGTGGTGTGTGTATGTGTATCAGGTGTGTGTATTTCGAATTTGTCCAATGTGGTGGTGTTTTGGAGATGTGTGTGTATTCTGAGCGCGGCGGTGTGTACCGCCAATGGAATACCGCGGTTGAAAGACCGCTGCGTGGATTCGTGGGTCATGATAGCATGGGCGTATTTCTGTTGGCGTGACGGTGGAGGTTTTTTTATCGCCAGTTTATCACTGACCTTTGGTGTGGCGGACTTGTGTGGGTGTCGGATTTTTCGCGGATTTCGGGATGTGTGTCATAATAGCTGTGGCGGATTTCCGCGACCACGGCGGTGTGTTGGCGGTCTTCTGCACGGCGGTAAGCGGCTTTTACCGCCAATGTTGTAATGACCACCATAGTGTGCACAGAGTCCAAGGGTTCTCCTTAAAGGTAAGATAGTGGCAAAATTAGATCATTCTAATGCTCTGTTTTGTGGTAGTGAGGTTCAGCAGTAGGCTTACCAGAGGGTAGTGTTAAGCATTTGTTGTACACAAACAGGCAATAAATGAGGAACACACACTCAAAGACTTACTCCAGGCCAATAGGTTTTTATATTGAAAAATAACTTTTCTTAGTTTATTTTAAGAACCACAGGTGCAAGATTAACATTAAACACTTTAAATGCAAGGTGCTTCACTTAGATACTTTAGGAACTTTGAATAAAAGCAATATCATATACAGTCTTTGTAAAAATGGCAATAAGCTATTTTCAAAGTGGACACAGTGCAACAATCAACAGTTCCTGTGGGAGGTAAGTAAAGGTTAGATTAAGAGGTAAGTAAAACACTTACAAGTCTCAGTTCTGGGGCATAGGCAGCCCACCTTTGGGGGTTCAAGGCAACCCCAAAGTTACCACACCAGCAGCTCAGGGCCGGTCAAGTGCAGAGGTCAAAGAGGTGCCCTAAACACATAGGCGCCTATGGAGAACAGGGGTGCTCTGGTTCCAGTATGCCAGCAGATAAGTACATGCGTCCTCAGGGGGAAGACCAGGGGCATTTTGTAGAGCACTGGGGGGACACAAGTAGGCACACAAAACACACCCTCAGCGACACAGGGGCGGCTGGGTGCAGTGTGCAAAGCAGGCGTCTGGTTTCAGGTCGAAAACAGTGGAGGGACTCGGGGGTCTCTCTAGCGGTGCAGGCAGGCACAGGGGGGGCTTCTCGGGACAGCCACCACCTGGGCTAGGCAGAGGGTTGCCTGGGGGTCACTCCTGGGTTGAAGTCCGGTTCCTTCAGGTCCTGGGGGCTGCGGGTGCAGTCTTGGTTCCAGGCGTCTGGTCCCTTGTTACAGGTAGTCGCGGTCAGGGGGAGCCTCTGGATTCTCTCTGAAGGCGTCACTGTGGCGGCTTAGAGGGGTCGTCTCTGGTTACTCACGGGCTAGCAGTCACCAGGGAGTCCTCACTGAGGTGTTGGTTCTCTGAATCTCGAGCTGGGGATGTCGGGTGCAGAGGGAGAATTCTCACGCTTCTAGTGGGAAATGTGCAGTCTTTGGAAGTTGCTTCTTTGTTGCAATGAAGTAGCTGGTTTTGAACAGGGCCACTGTTCACAGGAGCTTCTTGGTCCTTTAGTCCAAGGCAGTCCTCTGAGGCTTCAGAGGTCGCTGGTCCCTGTCGGATGCGTCACTGGTTGCAGGTTTTCAAAGTTGGAGACAGGCCGGTAGGGCTGGGACCAAAGCAGTTGTTGTCTTCCTCCTTCTCTGCAGGCTTGTAGGTCAGCAGTCCTTCTTGTTTCTTCAGGTGGCAGGAATCTGATTTCCTGGGATCTGGGTTGCCCCTAAATACTGAATTTAGGGGGGTGTTTAGGTCTGGGAGGGCAGTAGCCAATGGCTACTTTACTTGACGGTGGCTACACCCTCTTTGTGCCTCCTCCCTGTGGGGAGGGGGCACATCCCTAATCCTATTGGGGGAATCCTCCAAACTCAAGATGGAGGATTTTTCAAGGCAGGGGTCACCTCAGCTCAGGACACCTTAAGGGCTGCCCTGACTGGTGGGTGGCTCCTCCTTGTTTTTCTCATTATCTCCTCCAGCCTTGCTGCCAAAAGTGGGGGCAGTGGCCAGAGGGACGGGCATCTCCACTAACTGGGATGCCCTGGGGCGCTGTAACAAGCGGGATGAGCCTTTGACGCTCACCGCCAGGTGTTACAGTTCCTGCAGGGAAAAATTAAGCTAATGTGGCGTTGGAATGGCGATAGGCCCTATTAAATCTGGGCCTCTATTTTTAGGAATTCATATTGTGGTGATTATTTTTGTGAGGAAGTCTGTAAGAGATACGTAGTGTGATAAGTAGATGGTAAATTCCTATTTTCCAAACACATTATGATCTTACGAGACTCTTGCTGGATCGTGAACAGTAGAAAGGAGTAGTTGATCTTTGAATACACTTTTGTATGCACACTTACTACTGGAGGGAAGAATATTATTGGAGGTGGTGTTTGTCAGAATGTACTATTTACACCTATCTTCTTTGTAAGAGTTGTGAGTAGGGTGTAGTCTTTTCTCACACCCTACTATTTTTATCTATTATCAGAAAGAGGGTTGTTAAAATGGCGGAAAATTCCTGGAGAGAGCATACTATTCACACTTGTCTTCCAAGGGAGAGGTCTCAGAGGAAAGGCCAGTCTCTCTCCACACATCCTACTATGTACAACCATCCTCTGAGACAGAATTGTGACAGAAGAGGCCACTCCTTGTACACAGCCTAAAACACACACCTGTCATCTGAGAGACAGTTCTGACAGAAGAGACTAGTCTATGTATACAACCTAACCACACCCTTCATCTGAGATCACACTGGAAAAGTCTGTTTTTATCCACCCACCGTACTACACACACCCATCATCTGAGAGAGAGGTCTGGAAGAAGAGGGTAGTCCATGTACATATACTACTATGCACCGCTGTATTCTGAGAGAGAGGTCTGATAGAAGGGGCCAGTCCACATACACGCCCTAAAATGTACACCCGTCATATGAGAGAGAGGACTTAGTTGAGAGGCAGTGTCTCTCCAAACACCCTACTAAGCAAGCTCATAATATGAGAGAGAGGTCTCATGTTTTCTGAGAAAGAGTTGTAGAATGAGAGGGCAGTCCATGCAAACACCCTACTATGCACACGTTTTATGTATGGGAGGTCTAAGGGAAGAGGCCAGTCTCTCCTCACACCCTACTATGTACACCCATAATCTAAGAGAAGGGCGTCACTGAAGTGGTCAGTCCCTCCATACACACTACTATCTACACTGTCATCTGAGAGAGAGATCTGTGTGGCAAGGCCAGCCTCTCTTTATACCCTATTTCACGCACCTGTCATTTAAGAGGTAGGTTTCAGTGGAAAGGATATTCTTTCCAACATACCACTATTTACCTACAATTTTGATGTGACTCAACAAGACTCTCTGAGAGGCTTGCGAAACCTCAGGGAAACTTACTAAGCCTGGAATGAGGTATTATTTGATCCCTCAAGCCTCTCACAAGACCCCTATGGAAAATGAATGGGTCTGCACAAGGTGTTTTATGATGCTGCATGAGACTCACAAGGTCCTATAGGGGAAGTAAAATAAAAATGGCCAAGGCTCAACCACTAGTTACCATTCTTATTAAATGGTTGAAGAAATTGTGTGATGTGACTGGGTGCAGAACCAGGGATAGCTATGATTGTTCTTGAGGATTTGGAGGAGAAGGAAGTCTGTTGGAGTTGTGCTCAGCAGAAGTGACTGAGGGCCTCATTACGAGTTTGGGGTCCTTGCAAAGCCATGGCAGTGGTGGTAGTCCGAACGTATCAGCTTTGTGGTTTGACCACAGTATTACGACCCTGACTAGCATATGACTAAAGACCATTGCGGTTCCGCTGGCACTGCCAGGCATTGCAGACTGCCACTGTGACGAGGTGGGACAAACAGGCTGGAGGAGCCAGTGTTTCTGCCAGACACATTATTATGTTGCACACTGCCAATGTGACTGTGGCGGACCAACCACCATGTCCCAGCAGGGGGAAACAGAGAGTATTAAGGGAACAACTCACCTTCAGGAAGCATTACACGTCCTGTGCCACAATGGAGCCTATCACACACGTCCTGCCTCTGCTCATCAAAGGTGCCAAAGTTCATGCCACCCTGGATGCACCAGACGGTAAGCACACACACCTATCTATGTCGTTACGCTCAACAACATATAGTTGCGTGCTCATCCACATAATATGGGGCACACACTACGGGCACCAACTACACTTATCATTGTGTATACAGTTGTCTGCACATCTTAGGCACAGGGACAGTGAAGTATACACAACACTGTGTCACACAGCAGCAACAACACAGCAACATCACATCTACCAATACAACTGACACCCTCACATTGTCGGCAGATTCAACACACATATGTATGGATGTGTCATTTAACACAAACACCACTCCCATTAAACATCCCTTTAATGGACCCACACATCACCCACATTGCAACACAATGTAAGAAGAATGGGATGCATAATAGTCAGAGAGACAAATAGTCAAAGCACACTATGCAAACAATACTTGCACAATACCTGGGGGCACCAGGAGCACCCAGAGAAGGATGCCACCCTGGGACACATATCGCTTTGCACATGCCCCTAAAACAATGGCCCAGATTAATACTTTTTGTCTCAAAACTGTGCAAATGTATTTTTGAGGCAAAAAGTATAGCGCCGGCTATGGAATGGCCACTGGAGGTTGAATCCAAAAATGAGGATATAGATCTGGTCTCCTCAGTGGCACTCCCCTCACACTCTGGCCACTGGATCCCTTCGTGTTGGTGGTGTCTTGACCAGAGGTACAGTTTTGAGATGCTTCTGCACTTGGTTGTGCCCTATCTCCTTCACTTGCCTGAGATGATGCTGCAAATACAAAGAGAAAAAGGATCACCACATGTTTATGAACACACTTGAACAACAGCTGTGATTAGCAAACATTACCATGACATCAAGTAGGCCCCACCAATAAACTACATGAAAACGGCTCCTTCATGCACCATAGCATATACATGCCATCTGAACTGTCAATAGTTGCCCACAAGAAAATCAGGATCTCAGCCAACTACAATTGCATGGCTGAAGCTGTACAATCACAGTTACCATTGAACAAGTAGGAGACCATATTACCTTCAATGTTTTGCCTCATGGAGCATACCTCAGTTACCTGTTGACATACAATAGTAGCCGAATGCCAACTTCATTTCCACAGATCTGCCACAAGGTCATGCAGACATCTATTTGTAACTTATACAATAACACAACAATTTGAAATGATGTTCCCAGGACATGTCATGTTGCTGACAACAGTACAGTAGCCTGGAAAAGTTGACATCAAAATACTCATGTCACACTGGAAACATATCCACCATCCACACTTCCCCATGTGCAATTTGTCCCAGTAAAGTCATGGAGGTCATTCTAATGTTGCTCAGATAAGCCACACATTTGCAATGGACTGGACACATTGACAGGGAAATATGTCCCTAAAGTCCACAACACAATGAATCAGCAAGCGCCAGGGGAAGCCACCATTAATGTTGCCCCCCCTTACAATGACATACTCGGATTACATTGGTAGGCATCATTAGTCCATTGTATGTTGGAGAGGCACAGAGATTTTCAAGCACTTATAGAAGGCCCTCAAAATGTTTTTTCAATGAGAAGCTGCATTACTGTCTCAATTTTGGTCCTACAAACCCAGATGTCTGTGGATGAATGTGTGTACACAAACACTTATGCTTCCAACATAACTGCTACTCACTCAATGATGCATGCCAACAGTCAGGTTACAAACCTTCCCCCACTTTCATGCATGGTGCCACATCAATGGCATGGAAACGCACATTGTGGCAAAAAAATCTGGTCATACACGTCATGTCCCTCATTGGTACTGCAATTGTACATTCCAAATGACATGCAATGATAGTTGAGGGTATATGTCAGCCAATAATCAGTGGTGATACACTCCTATCTGTGACATCACATGAAAACTACCCCCATTGCATATGTCCTATTTCAAACATAGGATGGCATGCATGTATATGTGAGAAAACACAGATATCATCCTGTTAACACAGGTAGACATTGCATGAAACAGCACTTTACTCATTTTGTCAAATGAGAAAGAGACACATGCTAACATGCAGGCACAAGGAATGTTGGGCACCATGATGGCACACAAATCATGTCAATGAATATTCCCCACTTAACAAGGGAAAATATTGATGCGTGGCTGGCCTAAAGAACAATTTATGTTCTGTCACATGCATGATGGCCATCTTCACATTACAGACAGTAGTGAGGCACCAGCATATGTCACGAGCTGAAGACAAATAGCCTCCGGGTGGCACATGCCAATATACTCATTTAACCAGATGTATGGCTGAAGACAGTGATCCATCACTTCCTTTCCTTTGGCTGGTAACACTGAGGTGTAGTGGTATGTAGCACAGAATTTACACCCATACCAACAACATACATTAAGTGTGCAGCACGCAAGCCAATAAGTACAGGAACATGACTACAGATGTTTTATCCATCTTCAGACTAATGCACTACCCTCCTCAGGGCCTACAATGACTAATCAAGTCTACTGACATCAGGTAGCCCATGCTCCAGCAACATGTACTGTGATGTGAACCACAATGAAACTCTACACACATATGTGGCGTCTAAAGGGTAAACTGCTTAGGCCTGAATGGACAAGCACATTCACACTCTGCGAGATTGACTCACTGCTTAGAGTCCCTACAGGCCACTTCCCTGGTACAGACTTTACCATTACACTTGGGTGACAATGAAGGAGCTGGCATTGTGAGTATAAAAAATGTCCTCCTTGCGCACGTGTGGACCTGTGGCCTACCAGATGCAGGTTCATGCCACTCCAGAGGGTGGGTTCTGTGGTATGTACCTGTACCACTGAACACTCCTTTGGACATATGTTTGTATCCTACAGAGATGGCATCCATGATACAAAGTTATGCACTGTATACTTTCTGCTATGTGACCAGGTACTTACTTAAGTCATGGCCTCCCAGGAATCAACACACTGTCTGCACTGTGGGTCTGTTATTCCTTCAATAAACCTGTAAAGGACAAATATGACTTATGTGAAGCTGACCACAGAGCTGTGGGAGTAAGGGACCTGTCATGAGTCAAATCCACACCTTGACAATGATACAAAATGCACATATGGACTACTTTAGTACCATATTTAGTACTTGGAGCAAGAACATCAAGGCCAGTGCTTTTGGCTTCCTGAAAGCCAGATTTAGGTGCCTGGACAGGACTGGTGTAGTCCTCCTCTACTACCCTGGGAAAGTGTGTCAGATCACAGTGGCATGCTGCATGCTCCACAACATCGACTCGTGGAGGAATATCCTGTACATCCCAGAGGAGAGGGAGCTTGTAATGCCACTGGGTGAGAATTCAGAAATGCCAACTGAGAATGACAGTGGTGAAGAGGAAGGAGCTGACTTGCGCAAAGATCTCATCCACAGCTACTTCTCATGAGTGTAAGTATGTCTTGTGATGTTATGATTGCGACTGTGTGATGAACTTTAGTTGTGAGGATGTTTTGAGTTGAGTGTTTTGGATAATGCTAGGGAGATAATACTCTGCAATAATCAGCCAAAGGCTGCTGGATGACATAACCTTTGACACATTCTGACCTTAATGATGTTGCTTTGTTTGTGTCAGTGTCCTTGCAATGTACTTTGTTTTCCATATGCTTGCTGTGTGACTTGTGTTATATGTAAGGTTTCAAGTCTATAGTCCTTTTCTTGTTCATTGTACAGGTAGCTTCACCATGACATCTTCATGTGGGCATTTCAGAGTTGTGACTTTGGCAGGTGTGTGATGCTGTTCTGATGTCCAAAGTGGACATGAATTGTTCCAGGAAATTTGGGTATGAGACCTGTGCCAAGACAGCTAGCACAGTGTTTGGGTGGAAGGTCAGAAGTGCCCATTGGACTTGTTTTGTGTGCTGTGGTGGGCCGATTGCATCATATACGTCATCAACTCGGCATGAAATATGCAGTCCTAGCTTACGACTAAGTCATTTTTCCTTCACATTGCCTAAACACCCTTCTGTCTGACCTCCATCTGGCTGTAGATGTGTTTCATCATTGTAGGCCACAGTGCCTGCACCACAACACTTACATATGTTTGTGTCATACCACCATTCCTAATCTACTCAATGGACGTAGGCATTCGAAGGCATGTTTTGTCACATATTCTCCACATGTCCGGATCTGCTGGTGTGCCGGGAGTGGGTACAGTGCCACAGTTGCTTAGCCACAGTGACTCTCCTACAGCCTGGGACTAGGTCCTATATTGGGAGAACCAGGTGGCAGGCCCTGGTCTCTGGAGGCGGAGCACACAGTCACTCACATTTACACCACTCCCATGAGTGACAGTGCAAAAGTAACAACCAAAAGTAGCAAGTCATCTGCATCTATTGGAAGCAGTAAATCAAATATAAGCAAAACTGTTGAAGGAAGCACATTGATAAGTTGCTATGGAAACAGCCGGCCCAGTGGAATGCTGAGCCTGGACATTGCCGACGGCTCCACATGGATCCGTCGTCAATGTAGCAGTGCGGTGGGTGCAGCAGCACCCGTTGCGCTTATCAATGCCCATAAATCGGGCAGTGACATGCGTGACGGGGCTATGCACGGAGGTCCCTGCACTGCCCATGCCAAATGCATGGGCAGTGCAGGGGCCCAAGGGGAGCTCTGGGGCCCCAATTCCGCCAGCCTTTTCCTGGAGAGGGAAACCATCAGGTAAAGGCTGGTGGACACAGGTTCTTTATCCGGCGGGCAGCGCTGCTTGCAGCTGGCGGCGGTGGCGGGGTTCTGCCTGTGGCAGTCCCATCATGAACATAATATGGTGGTCCGGACCACGGCCGACATGGCGGCCCAGACCTCCTATGTTCATAATGACCGCCCATGTCTTGTCACACATAAGTACCCTGGGAGAGGGAGGATGCGACAACCTCCTGTCTACTGTCCACTACTAGACCTTTAGACAATGGAGCAAGAACTCCAAGGCCAGTGCTTTTGGCCTCCTGAAAGTCAGATTTAGGTGCCTGGACAGGACTGGTGTAGCCCTCCTCTACTCCCCTGGGAAAGTGTGTCAGATCACTGTGGCATGCTGCATGCTCCACAACATCGACTTGTGGAGGAATATCCTGTACATCCCAGAGGAGAGGGAGCTTGTAGTGCCACTGAATGAGAATCCAGAAATGCCAACTGAGAATGACAGTGGTGAAGAGGAAGGAGCTGACTTGCGCGAAGATCTCATCCACAGCTACTTCTCATGAGTGTAAGTATGTCTTGTGATGTTATGATTGCGACTGTGTGATGAACTTTAGTTGTGAGGATGTTTTGAGTTGAGTGTTTTGGATAATGCTTTGGAGATAATACTCTGCAATAATCAGCCAAAGGCTGCTGGATGACATAGTCTTTGACACATTCTGACCTTAATGATGTTGCTTTTTTTGTGTCAGTGTCCTTGCAATGTACTTTGTTTTCCAGATGCTTGCTGTGTGACTTGTGTTATATGTAAGGTTTCAAGTCTATAGTCCTTGTCTTGTTCATTGTACAGGGAGCTTCACCATGACATCTTCATGTGGGCATTTCAGAGTTGTGACTTTGGCAGGTGTGTGATGCTGTTCTGATGCCCAAAGTGGACATGAATTGTTCCAGGAAATTTGGGTATGAGACCTGTGCCAAGACAGCTAGCACAGTGTTTGGGTGGAAGGTCAGAAGTGCCCATTGGACTTGTTTCGTGTGCTGTGGTTGGCCGATTGCATCATATATGTTATCAACTCGGCATGAAATATGCAGTCCTAGCTAACGACTAAGTCTTTTTTCCTTCACATTGCCTAAACACCATTCTGTCTGACCTGCATCTAGCTGCAGATGTGTTTCATCATTGTAGGCCACAGTGCCTGCGCCACAACACTTACATATGTTTGTGTCATACCACCAGATACATGGGCATTAGATTATGATGACGCAGTGATTAGGGACTGTTGTACTGTCATCTGTCTGTATCTTGGATTATGTGAATTTAGATTACTTTGGTGTGGTATGTGATAAATGTCAAGCTGCTGACATAAACCACATCAGTGTTTACCAATTCTTCATGAAAGTGTCTGAACTATCTCTTCCTACTGTGGCCTTGAAGTCAATACCTGTTCATTTACTTAGTATG
Organism: Pleurodeles waltl; assembly: GCF_031143425.1. Taxonomy (NCBI): domain Eukaryota; kingdom Metazoa; phylum Chordata; class Amphibia; order Caudata; family Salamandridae; genus Pleurodeles; species Pleurodeles waltl. The sequence goes on from NC_090446.1 coordinate 1,231,835,530, forward strand.
AGTCAATTATTTTTGCTTTCCAATAGTCCTGATAGATTGACAGTTTATGTGAGGCAGAGAGTAATATTTTTTTACCTTTAGCAGACACTTGTAGGTATGATTTTGTGTGAAAGGGGTTTAACCCTGAGCTAGGCACTGTGTACATGCAACATATCCCATCTTGGACAAGTAGCTTGGATCTTCATTGTATGGTTCATGTGGTTTGACATATCTACACGGCTAAATATGAAATCAAAATCAGCAGACAAAATCAGTGAAGGGTGATTTTGTTGAGCAGCTACTACTAACATAAAATATATATGACATGACTCAACAACAAATCAAATGTGAAGGGGTCAGACATGGATTAGATGCCACACCATTGCAAGTCCAACATCCAGAGTACTCATCCTTTTTCAAATGGTAGGTGGTTCAGGTTCAGTCCAGAGTGAATGTGTAACACACAAAGGAGGTCCTTAAGGATGAGGGCTATTACTGGCAGTGGAAGGTGCCTTGTCAGCTGCACCTCCTAGATTCTTTGCTAGATTCCCCCACTTGCATGGGGGAATCTGGGCCTTGGTGTTCCTCTGGCAGGGCCTCTCTTCCATTGGCTGGCACTGATGTTGCGGGGCCTGCTGTGGATTGGCTGAAGGAATGGGTATACTGATGTTTAAAAACTCTGATCAAGGTAGTACGTATGTCCCTCAACACCCTTGTTAGGGAGGCCATGTTGTTTTTGCGGGCCGCCATCTGTTCCTGCCTGTCCCAATGCATGTCCCTCTGTAGATGCTTCATTTCCCGGAGTTCTGTCAACACCTGCCCATCACACCTTGGGACTCTTGATAGACCCCCAAAATGTCTCTGACAGTGTCCTGGCCAAGTGCAGCCCCAGTGTCCTCTCCCTTCTGGCCCACAGCATCCCTCCAATGCACCCTACCCCCACGACCCTGTGCCCTTGCCACAGGGTACCACCTCCAACTTGTTCCTGGACTTTCATTGTCTGAAATGTTGTGCTGCACCTGAGGATCCAGGACTGGGGGTACAAGATGGTAGACACTGTGCTTGGGACACAGTTTGAGGGGGTGAATGGTTGCCTGTGATGTTGAAGCAAGAGGGCTGGGAGGTGATGTTGTGGGCACAATGAGACTCACTATTGCTGTCTGGCCAGGTTGCCCAGATAGGTCAGAACCGTCCTCCATGTCCAGATGTCCAAGAGTGTTGCCCTCACTGATCGCTTCATCCAGGGGGGTAGTGGCAGTCTGTTCCATGGTCTCTGTGTGCCTAGCGGCAGATCCGCCTGTTGATGTAAAACATACATTGTTACAGGTTGTATTGTAAGACGCACCTCAAAGGTTTAGAGTTACAAAGTTAAGTTGTAGGTAAATAAATTGTGGCAAGTAACCATGGTATTGGGTGATTTTACACGACACGTATAAAGCATGCCAACTCATTTAGGCTCAAACAGCTGCTGAGATGTGCAGATCAACTGCACTTGGGAGGATGGCCTAAACATGACATCTTGCCACCAGTGAGGCAAAGACAGTGGAGAGGCAACATTTGCCTTTGACCATTTGGAGGCCTAGTTGAGTGGGATGTAGGCAGACCCAGAACTTGGTTTCATATGTGACTGGAGCCATCATGTGCACAGTGCTAGGTCACTGTGTCACTGTGATTCACCTTGAGACCTTAGGAATACTTGTTGCTCACACTGGGTAAGCTGTCCTTTATGTCCTCAATAGTTTCATCTTGGGTTAGCAAATCAAGATAAAGCTAGGTAGATAGACATGCCTCTGATATGAGCATGATCGGTGCTTGCTCACTCCTAGGTGAGTACCCTTCATTTGTGAATTGCCAAACAGGGGTCTTTGGACCAGAGGACACTGCGTTGGGGACAGGATTTGCTGAAACAGGGCCTCCTTTGATTTCCAGTCAGGTCACTCCCTGTACTACACACATTAGACCAATTTTATCCCCCCAAATGAGTACACTTCATTTGAGAGTTGACAAACTGATGTATTGGGGCATGTGACCACTGTGGTGGTGTTTGGAATAAAAGAAGTAGTGCCTGGTGGGAGTTTCAGTCAGGTCAATCCCTGTGCTATACACACTAGAACAATGTTGTCCCCCTAGGTGAGTACATTTCAATTGTGAGTTGACAAACAGATGCATTGGGGCATGTGACCACTGTGCTGGTGGTTGGAGTAAAAGAAACAGGGTCTGCTTGTGGTCACATGGTCACTTCTTGTACTTCACACACTTGACAAATGGTATCACCCCCCAGGGGAGTACGATTCAATTGAGAGTTAAAACACAGGTGTATTTAGACAAGAACACTCTGGGCTGGTGTTTCAGAGTTACAGAAACAGGGCCTCCCATGAGTTGCAGTCAGGTCACTCTCTCTACAACACACACTATCTAAATGGTATCCTCCCAGGTAACACTTCAATTGTGAGTAAACAAACAAGGGTAATTGTGTATCCTCTCAGGTGAGTGCAATTCAGTCATGAGTTAACAAACAGATGTATTTGGACAAGTGAACACTGGGCTAGTGTTTGGAGTTACAGACACAAAGCCTGTTGGAAGTTGCAGTCTGGTTACTCTCTCTTACACACACTATACAAATGGAATCCTCCCAGGTAACACTTCAATTGTGAGGAAACAAACAAGGGTGATTGTACAAGTGAAGCCTGGGCTGCTAGTTGCAGTTACAAATCAAGGGCATCCTGGGAGTTTTAGTCAGGTCAGTCCCTCTTCTTCTTAACACTTGACAAATGGTATCCTCCAAGGTGAGTACAATTCAATTGAGAGTTGACAAACAGCCCTATACGGAGAAATTAACACTGTGCTGGTGGTTGGAATTACAGACACAAGGTCTCCTGGGAGTTGCAGTTAGGTCATTCCCTCTACTTCTCAACACTTGACAAATGGTATCCTCTCAGGTAAGTAAAGTTCATTTGAGAGTTAACAAACAGGGGTCTACGGGCAAGTGAAAAATGGGCTGGTGGTTGGAATTCACAGGCACAGGGCCTATTATGCTTTGCAGTCAGGTCAACCCCTCTACTTCCCAAATCGTGACAAATGGCATACTATCAGGTGAGTAAACATCATTTGAGAGTTGACAAACAGATCTATTGGGGCATGTGACCACTGTGCCGGTGGTTGGAATAACAAAAACAGGGCCTGCTGGGAATTGTAGTCAGGTCACTACATACACTTGACAAATTATATTCCCCCAGGTGAGTACACTTCAATTGAGAGGTAAGACACAGGGGTACTTGGGCAAGTGCACACTGGACTGGTGTTTGGAGTTAAAGATACAAGGCCTCCTGGAAGCTGCAGTCAGGTCACTCTGTCTACTACACATACTACATAAATGGTATCCTCCCAGGTGAGTACAATTCAATTGTGAGTTAACAAATGCAGATAATTGTGCAAGTGAACCCCTGTGCTGGTGGTTGGAGTTACTGAAACAGGGTCCCCTGGGAGTTTTATTCAGGTCAGTCCCTCTACTTCCCAACACTTAACAAATTTCATCGTCCTCGGAGAGTATCATTCAATTGAGAGTTGACAAACAGGGATATATGAGAAGTAAATACTGTGCTGGGGGTTGGAATCACAGATGCAAGGCCTCCTGGGAGTGCAGTCAGGCCACTCCCTCTACTTCCTAAAACTTAACAAATGTTATACCCCCAGATGAGTGAAGTTCATATGTGAGTTGACAAACAGGGGTCATCGACAAGAGAACACTAGGCTGTTGGTTGGATTTGCTGAAAGAGTGTGTCCTGGGATTTGCAGTCAGGTCTCTCTCACTATTCCCAAATACTTGTCAAAAGTTGTGTTTTACATATCTGTATGCAGGCTGCATTTATGTTTGTGAATACATTGTCATTTTGGGATATACCATAGATCCTGGAATGTGTTTCTCATGTTGTGAGATTTTCAGGCCTCGTTTGGACACATGACATGTGATAGGCCTTGGATGCTGGGTCTAATTATACACACTGACAGTATTAACACTCAGATACTCCGGATATTGAATGTTGGTGAGGTACATGTATGAAACAGTGGGCAAAGCTGAGCTATGAGCATGCATGACATTGCATTTGGTGACATTTTTTGTGTTGCGACTTACCATACTTTACTTCACCAGGTATCCTGTTGAGCCCTCAGGATGCAGAATGGCCAAGTTCTTCTCATCCCAGGGAAAGAGTAGTAATGGGGCACTGGGAGGACCACTTCCAGTGTTCTTGGCCTGCAGCTAGTGCCTAAAGGCCAGGGAACTGATCTTCTCCTGAGGTTGTTCCACCTCTTCCTGATGTCCTCCTTTATGGTGCCTACATCATTCCCTCGGTTGACGATCCTGTCCCACATTTCCATTTTCCTACTGAGGGGAGTGTGCTGGACTTGTGCTCCAAACACATGTGGCTCTACTCTTAATATTTAATCCACCATAACTCTTAACTCATCTTCAGAAAAATAGGGATTTTTGGAATTTGACATGGTGGAAAAAACACTAATGAGGGTGGGAGGGACTTACTTAACAGGGGAAGTGAAATAGGGTGGGATGGACAAAAGTGTGTGCAGGGTGTTCAATTGGATGGTGAAAAAAGGGGTGCTTAATCTATACACTTGACGGATTTCAGTTGCTCAGGCTTCTTGGTCTTGCTGCGTAAGTGCAAAGGATTGTTGTCTGTGAAAGGGTGTGTTTACTTGACCAATGTTTGTCAGCTATGTTGTTTTTTAATTTATCCAATGTGCAGTTGTGTGTTACTTTGCTGACCGCGAACCGCCATGGTCCTGACTGCCATTGGCCTACTCCCATGATGGGACCGTCACAATGACTGTATGCTTATAATAAGCTCAATGGTTGGCTGTGGTGCTGGAGGTTGGACTGCTGAGATCCAGGCTGCCACACTGCTGGCAGTCTGCCATTTTTGCTTAGCGGTCGGCAATTCTGCCTATATGACCCTTCCAGACCACCCATATGATGGTCTTTTCAGGACCGCCAACATGGCAGTCTGGCAGTCGGACAGCCAAACCGGTAATGAGACCCTGAATCTGGAACTCACAGAAACTGCTCTAAGTTTAGGTAATTAAAAATATACTTTTTGATCTTTTTGAGAAGTGTCAGTAGGTGCACAACTGTTGGTAAATTAATACTTTACACGGTTTTGTCTGTAAAAATCTGATTGTAGAGGTGCATGTTCATTTGCATAGTTTTTGAGAAGTAAGCTTTTTAATATGGAAAGATGTAGCTAAGCATTGGATGTTGTGTTAGAAAATGAAATGTTCTATCTGTATGTAGTTGTAAGTAAAAGAGGCAGTGTTTCTGAAATTATAAAATAAAGCATCTGCAACCTGGCACTACAAGGCTTAGGGTCTTTATGAACTTTACTGTGTACATATTTGACACCTAATAGATGTTTGCCATTTCTAGACTGAAACACTGTAGACACTTTCAGACAAGGTGTGTAAATTGTGGAAAAAAAGCACTGGTTGAGGATGCTGAATTCTTCAAGAGAAATAAATATGGAGATAGTGGAGATAGTGGTACTGCACATATATCTGTGATTAATGGTTAAAAATGTAAACAACATTAGAGTATATAGTGATGTAACACTGTTATCAATTATTGATCAGTAAGTAACTTTACATTTTTTGGTTTTCTTGTCTTTTTTTAGGTGGAAAATGGTAAACAGAAGTTTTGAAAAACAGAAGGATTATGTCAGAGAATATTTGGAGGAGAAAAACAAATAATGTTCACTTTGGAAGAAAGAGGAAACAGTAACTGTGTGGAAAGCCAGGACATTTTTTTATTGTAGAACTGATGTTGTTGTTACTGGTTACGGTGACATTTGTACCCTTAAAGAAGCTTGTCTGTGTAGGTCTACTTGTTTTTGATGACATAATGATCTGCTCACTTAAACAGCAATATGCAAATGTGCTTTGTTTAAAAAAGTAGGGTTGTTATCCCTGTAGATTCCTGTGATTGTGCAACACACTGGCTGTTTCTAATTTTCCTGAACTCCTTTCTTGTTTCTGCACATTTTGTTTTGTTTTACATTACGTTTTTGCCCATTAGACTGCCAGAAAAAAGACTACTAAAAAAGATATTGTTTGGCAGTCTAAAGTGGCTGAAACATAGGAAATGAAGATTTATAAACATGAACATCCAGTAAACAAATGAAGCAAAAGGGAAGGAGATGTTGGTGCTAGAGTGAGGAAAATATTTTATAGATTAATTAGGTTTGTTGTTTCATTTGTTTTACAATTGTTGTAATTTGCTAATGTAGTTGTTGTTTGAAATGTTGTTAAATTTTGATTGTAATAAAGAGTAAAGTCATTACTGATTTATTTTATTAATAGCTTTTAAAGCTTTTAATATTGTTACAGTGTTGCAATCTTGAGGTAAAGTGGCAGTTCAATCTTCAAGAATTACAACTATGCTGCCTGATGTATATGTATGTATACAGTATTATAGAAAGATAAGAGCTTCTTCTCCCTGGTGTATAAAGAGTTTCATGCAAGAGAGAAGTTTTGGCACAGAGGTGAATGCATTCTCATAGTACACTACACACTGCTGTCAGCTGGTGGAAATGGCAGTTCTTTTGCACATCTAAGTATATATGTTTGTCACTCTGCAGAGAGATTTCAGGGCAAAGGTCTTTCTCTGTGTACACCTTATTTCACATGCCTGCCCCCATAAGGAGGTGTCCAAGAGAGAGGTGAATGTGTCTTTACATTCAAATATACACACTGCTTGTCCAAGACACAGTGGGCAACAGAAAGGACACTCCATTTTATACTCTAATAATGATATTCATTATCATAATGAGGGGTATGAGCAGAGAGAACAGTCACTATCGACAGCTTAATTTGCACATGTGTTACCCTGGGGAGATGTCTGAGCTGACTCTGCAGTCTATCTATACCTTATTCTATATGCTTGTCATCCAAGAGAAACGTCTCTGTATAGAGCTTACTTTCTCTCTGTATCATAGTTTTACATTTGTAATTCAACAGAGATGTCTCAGCAGAGAGGCCAGTCCCTACTAACACCCTACTATGCATACCCATCATCTAAGTAAGAGATCTAATTATAGGGGCTAGCCCCTTCCAAAACCCTATAACACACCATTCTTCCTTAGTGAAGAAGCCAGTACCTACCCATGCCCTACTACTCCCACCTGTGATCTGAGAAAAGGTGTAGAGGGCAGCTTCTACCTATACCATAGTACACATAGGCCCAGATTTAAGAGGGCCTAGCGCCTCCTTGCGCCACATTAGCATACTTTTTTATGCTAATGTGGCCCAACCAAACCAAAATCGCTGCACCAGATTTACAAAGTGGAACAATACATGCATTGTGCCACTTCGTAACCGCTTGCACCAACTTATGCCGGCAACAGGCATAATGTATTCAGGGGGAGGAGGTTCCCCTGTGAGGGGGGCTCAAAAAATGTCACAAAGACATTCCCATTGTTTTTGCCATTTTTAGCACCTGCTTAGAGCAGGCTTTAAAAGGTGGCACACCATTGCTTACAATGGGTCCCCATGTACTGATCAGGGTTAGGGCCAACATTTTGGTAAGGGGTGCTCAGGGGCACAAGGAAAGTAGAGCTGCACTGGGTGCAGTTCCACCTTTCTTAAATATGCCCCACAGTCCTCAACCAAGACAGAGTTCTCAGTGTTGAGGTCACTCCTTCCCCACACTGTATTGCCCATCCTTATTGTCCTGGGGAGAGGCCTTAGTGGAATGGCCAGTTTCTACTATGTAGAAGGGTTTTTGGAGAGTCCAGTCTCTCCTGGCTCCCTACCATGCACTGCTGCATACTGTGAACAGCTGGGTGAGGAGTAGTCACTTTTTCCTAAACTCCAAGGAGAATGAAGTAAAAGTTATAAGTACTGTAATGAAGAAGAGTGGACATTATGTAACTTTTAAAAAGTTACATCTCACAAGATCCTGCATTTTCTGTATAAATTGATACAGCTTTACACAATCAACCTATATGGGAAACCCTCATTTAGTACGGTGTTCAATCTGTATATAACTTTCAGAGAAAGTCAAAATAATGAATGCCAGTATCAAAATAAATGCTCTACTTAACACAGCTTTTTTCAGCATCAAACGACTGACACACACTGAACATACATTAAGAAATGAAGTTGATAACAGTAGAGAACAGAATACCAAAAACACTGTTTACTTTATGTAGAAGGTTCTCTCTATGCCACAGTTTGCAAACAGTGAAACTCTCATGACAAAAATAGGGTATTGAAAATAATCTACTAAGAATAGTGTACATTCTATGTAACAGTTGTAAAAAAACACTATTTGCTAAAATAACCATGATCTGAAAATGCTAAAGATCATACGACGTGCAGCCTTCATACTGTGGGGAAAACTTTACAGATAGTCCTTCTGAAGCAAAACAAGTATGTGCACATTGGTTAGTACCTGGTTCACACACTCTTCCAAGTTAACTACAATTTATCATGGTGACACAATTCTCTCTAATAACTCAAGGCTGCTCATGAAAGTTAGTATCTACTATGTAGACTCTTTCTTCTGTTGGAAACTTTTCATCAGAACCAAAAAGTCATGTGAAGCATAATCAATACAGGTTAACTGTCACTCACACACAGAGTTACTCATGAGTTCAAACATTTATAACATGTTCAATACCTCTGCACAGCTATGGTACATTAGGAGCAAAAATATTTTGTAAAGACACGCACTAGCTGAACCCACGCTGTAAACAATTACATAGAATTAATGTGGTAGTTACTTGTTGATATGTAAACTGTAAAACAAACTAGCGCACTCATTAGATTAGGTCATGAGTGATGCAATCAATTATGTCTTTGAAATGTCATCAGTGATATAAATGATGTCATAGAACATCATAAACTATGTCATATGTGAGGTCATAAGCAGAGCATGGAAGGGACACAAATTATAGTTAGTGCTGCTAACTATAACTGGTGAATTTCTTATTTTTTAGTTAATCTGCACTGCCATCTGGGGAGCCCAGGGCTTACCCTAGAGGTGGCATGTTTACTAAAAAAGGACTTAGGCCTTGCCAAGGAGGGTTTATTGCCATGTCGACATGGCAGTCTAAAAATGTATTCAGGCTGCAGTGACAGTCCTGGGAGATATTTAAAGTGACAGTCCTGGGAGATATTTAAAGCTGCTACTAAAGTGTGTGGCACACTAAGTGCTGAGGGCCTACTTGTAGCATTGAATTCACAGGGCCTGAGTGTATGTTATACAACTCCACAAGGAATCTATAAGTAAACTAAATATGTGAATTGGGTGTAAGCCAGTGCTACTAAGTTTTAAGGAGAGAGAGCACAAGCACTTTAGCATAGGATGGCAGAGGTACAATGCTGATCCTAAGGCCAACGTAAATGGGTTGAGAAAGCAAGAGGGTGAAGGCAAAAAGTAGGATGACCCTGAATAAAGGGCCAAGTCCAACACAACCCACTTCCAGACAAAAATGTAGATTAATCAATATCTTGATGGGCTTTCCTGCTTAGGCAATAGAGCAAGGATGAAGGCTCTGTGATGCAAGGGCACTTGTCAGCTCTACACCTCTATGAACTCAGTTGGATCCCTCTACCTTTATTGAACCACTGAACTGACCCATGAGGAATACTTCTCCTCATCTGTGGACCTCATTTGTGCAGCACCGAACCTTAACTTGCTCACAGATGAAACCCAGTAGGCAGAGAGTGCTACCATGGCCAACAAAGTGATGTGCCCATTTCACCTAGTCTGTCCCCAACCCCAGGACAATTCTGTACGTAAGAACAGCAACCAACAAAGGTTACTGACAGCTGTCAGTGTCAAGAGCCAGGCTCTGGGCCTTCCACTGCCACATGGAAGTTGTACACACAGAGATTTTGAAGGTTTCTTTACCAGTCTTTAGGTTGGCAAGGAATTCCCTACAGGCGTCAGAGGTTTCTCTGACCTCTGAGGTGTCTCAGAGTACACAGCAACAACCCAGGTGTTAGACACTTTAGTTCCACTCTCTCTCCCAGTAGTTCAGGGGTAGTGTCCTGAGACTGGGCATTCAGTACAGGTCCTATACCCGGAGGCTGACCAGAGGATGGAGATGAGTCCTGCCTCACCCAGCCCTTCTACCTGGGCCTCAGTAGCCTCTGTTTGGAAGTGATACTCCCAGAAAACAGAGCCTTCAGTGTGCCCTCATCGCTCCCCCCTCCCAGCTTTCCTGACACTGTTGAGCTCCCTCCAAGGGAAGGTTTCTTGGTACAGACCAGGTTTTCTTGCTTGTCCCCCACCTGGAAGCAATCTAAGCACCAAGAGTAGAAATGGTGCACCCTGGGTCTCCACCCACCATAACTTCCCCTTCTATCTTTAAAAGAGAAATGAGAACCCATTCACCTCACACTATACTGTGGCCTGTCTGGGTTATTGTGTATTTCCCCCTCACTCGGTCAGAGAGAAGCTGGTTCACCCTTCTTAGGATCACTCATCAATGTCTTCAGATACTCTGGAACTAACCTAGAGGTCTGCCTCCTTTGCAAGGTCCGTGGGGTCAGCAAGCATGCAGTCAACCAGGAGTGGGTAAAGCTCTGTGTAGGAGGCTGGCCCTCAATGTAGTGTACAAAACTAGTCACACAGTGCAGGGGGTCCAGACAACTACACATTGGTTTCCAGAGGTAGAAAACAAATCTCCTAATGCTCCAATTTTTTAGGTAACTTGGTCGAGCAGTTAGGCCAATCTAGAAGGAATACTAAGCATTTGTTGTACTCACGGTATCAATCATGCACCACACACACACTCAAAGAGTAACTCTAGATGAGTTTTATAAAAATACTGCAGATTTTTAAATATTGACAAGATGGTCAAGATTTGTTAAGTACTTTTTGGGTTGTGATTTTTCAAAGTTTTAAGAAAGTTAGTCTTACTCTGCGTAATTATGCACCATAGGAATCAATAGGCAGTCACTTTTAAAAATGTATTAAAAATCGTACAGTTGGGTTACCACTCTGTTTTTTTACAGGATGGTCGAAGCAGTGGGTAGGCACGCTGTGCCAGCTGGAGAGCCTTGGGCGGCTCCTGGTTCTGCCGAGAGCAGAGCTGGAAAGTCTCTTGGCACAGGCCACTTGGAGGGGCCACCTGGAAAAGGAGAGGGTTTGCAGATTTAAAGGTGGTGCCTTCCGGTCCCCTTGGGCTGTCAAGGTTGCAAGCAACTAGGGACCTGTGGCACACAGCGGGTTTCACGTTGCAGGGTACAGGGCCGCCGGAGACGGGGCGAGTTGGTGATCCATGAACTGTGAGTAATGGAGCCTTTTGGAGATGGAGGTAAGGTTCTTTGAGGATGGCTTGCAGGACAACAGTGGCACTCTGGCACTCTGGCACTCTGGGGCTTCCTCCTCATCAAGTTGCAGCCCTGTGTGAGCAGGTTTTCGTGGAGTCTGATGTGCACTTGCCAGTACCTGGGGTATTAGCATGGCTTAGCCACTGGAGGGTGCAACGTCACCAAAGTTGGCACACTTGTAGATCTCATCAGGTCTGTCGTTGGAGTGTGGGACTAGGGAATTATAGTGGTAGATAAGAGTGTAACTAATTGTGTCAATGCATCGCAACAGATTTATGGAAAGAGCACTGACCCAGGGAACCTTGGGCCCTGGGTATTATAATTTCTTTAACAAATCAACATCAGGCAAAAAGTGGGGGATAACCATATCAAAAAGAGGCCCTCTCTCACACTACCACCCCAAACAAAAGTGGATGAGACTACCCTTTTACTAGTGAGTCTTCATCATCCAAGTGGAAGAACCTGGAGAGGCCATCTGCATTGGCATAGGCAGTCACAGGTTTGTGTTCCACTTGAGCGTCCATCCCCTGTAGGGAAATGGACCACTTAAGCAGTTTGGGGTTTTCACCTTTCTTTTGTAGTAGCCATCTGTGAGGCCTCTGGTCAGTCTGAACTATGAAGTGAGAATACAACAGCTATGGCCTCAGCTTCTTCTGGACCCAAACCACAGCAAAGGCTTCCCTCTCTATGGCACTCCATTTTTTATTCCTAGGGAGTAGTTTCTTGCTTAGAAAAGCAACTGGCTGGTCATGTCCATCATCATTTTTCTGGGAAAGGACCGCTCCTAGCCCCATTTCAGAGGCATCAGTTTGGACTATGAATTCCCTGGAGTAGTCTGGTGCTTGTGCAACTGGAGCAGAGCACATAGCTTCCTTCAGAGTGTCAAAGGCCTTTTGACAAATCACTGTCCTTTTGATCTTTTTGGGCTTTTTCTTGGAGGTGTGCAAGTTGAGGATGGCAAATATTGAGCCATAATGCTTCACAAACCTCCCGTAATACCCAGTCAAGCCAAGGAATGCCCTGACTTGCGTCTGGGTTGTGGGAGCTTCCCAAGCCAGAATAGTCTGAATCTTAGGTTGGAGGGGTTGCACTTGGCCTCCACCAACCAGGTGGCCCAAGTAAACAACTATTCCCTGCCCTATCTGGCACTTACTGGCCTTGATACTAAGGCCTGCCTTTTGCATAGCTTCAAGGACCTTTCCAAGGTAGATCAGGTGATCCTGCCAAGTGGAACTATAGACAGGTATGTCACCTAAATAAGCTTCACTAAATGTTTTCAGTCCAGCAAGGATTTGGTTCACCAACCTCTGGAAAGTGGCAGGTGCATTGACTTGTCCAAAGGGCACAACAGTGAACTGATAATGCCCACTAGGAGTAGACAATGCTGACTTCTCTTTTGCTCCTGGGGTCAGACCAATCTGCCAGTACCCAGATGTTAAATTTAATGTACTCAGGAATATGGCTGTCCCTAATCAGTCTATGAACTCATCAGCTCTTGGAATTGGGTGTGCATGTGTCTTTGTTACAGAGTTGAGGCCCCTGTTCTCCACACAAAACCTTCTTTCCTTTGGAGTGAGACTTGTTGACTAAAACTACGGGGCTAGCCCCGGGACTCTCAGAGGGTTCAATGACACCTAAATCCACCATTCACTTCTGCCTCCATGCTCGCTCTGACATGGTCTGACTGTCTGTATATTTAGTTTTTGACAGGAAAGCTGTCACCAGTGTCCAAATCATGACTAGACCAGTTTGTCTTTATAGGGATCAGAGAGAAGAGTTCAGCACACTGGTTGAGGACTTGCCTGCAATCAGTTTGCTGTTGTCCTGTGAGGGTGACTGACAAGACCAATCCATCCACAGAACCATCTTCTGGGTTGCTGGAGAGGAGATCAGGGAGAGGCTCACCCTCATCTTCCAGTTCCTCATCTGTAACCATGAGCACAGTCACATCAGCTCTATCATAAAATATCATCATGACATGGATGATTCTTTTGGGCATTTTGCAACTGCCTAGGTCAACTAAATAAGTGGCCTTCCCTGTTCTTTCAAGGATGGGTTAGGGCCCGGACCATTTGTCCTGGATGGCCCTTGCAGCAACAGGCTCCAACAACCATCTTTCTGCCCTGGTTGGAATGCCACCATAGCAGCTTTCTGGTCTTATCAGCGCTTTTGAAACTCCTGGCTGGCCTGAAGGTTTTTGCTGGCTTTTTCCGTGTACTCAGCCATTCTGGAATGTAGGCTAAGCACATAGTCCACAATGTCCTGTTTGGGTTCTTTGAGAGGCTTCTCCTAGCCTTCCCTTACAAGACTTAGTGGTCCTCTAACAGGGTGCCCAAACAAAAGCTCAAATGGAGAAAACCCACTCCCTTTTGTGACATTTCCCTGTTGGCAAGCAGCAGGCAAGGAAGTAGGGCATCCCATTAACTTCTGAGTTTTTCAGGGAGTCCTCCAATCATGCCTTTTAGGGTCTGGTTGAAACTTTCTACCAGCCCATTGATTTGTGGATGGTGAATTTATAAGTTCCTCTACATTCCTGCCACATTTAATTTAAGTATGCAAACATGAGATTTGACCCTCTGCCTGATACTACCTCCTTAGGGAACCCCACCCTGGTGAAAATACCCAGGTGCAGTAATAGACCTAAAGGATATTGCTTCAGGATACCTAGTGGCATGATCCACTACCACTAGTGTGTATCTGTTTGAGGGTCGAAGGGGCCAACAATGTTGACTCCTACCCTTTCAAATGGTACCCCACCCAATGGAAGTGGCATTAAGGAGGCCTATAAGTCCCCACCAGCTTTGCCACTGGCCTGGAAGGTGGGGCAGGACTGAAAAAAGCCCTTCACGTTTTGGTACATATCACTTTTTGGGACATGGATGATTCTTTTGGGCATTCAGGTGGGGCAGGACTGAAAAAAGCCCTGCACGTTTTGGTACATATCACTTTTTGGGACATGCCTGACCATTAAAAATGGTTACTTAACTGACTCCAGGTTTTTGTGTAGCTCAGGTGCCCTGCTAGGGGAATGTCATGGGCTAGAGTGACAAGAAATTATCTGAACTTCTGGGGCACTACCATCCTTCTGGTTGCACTAGGTTTGAAGTCTCTGGCCTCACTGAACCAGAACCTCTCCTCCCAATAGACCCTGTGGGTACCACTGACAGTTCCTAGATTTTCCTGAGCAGCTTGCTTTCTCGGGTCTTCAAGAGTGGGACAGGTTCTCTGCCCCTGGCATAGATCTTCCCTAGAGGATCCCCCTGGGCTCAAAAGCTCTGCATGGTAAGGGTCAAGCTCTTCAGGCTCAGTTCCCTCTAAGGTGGGTGACTCATCTTCCTGAGGTGAGGGGTCCTGTTTTGTGATCTGCTTTGAAGCTGGTCCCCCAGTGTTCTTTCCTTTTCTTTTGGGAGGCTGTTCCACTATTTCAGTATCAGCTCTCATTTTTCTCTCCAAAGTTTTCTCTGAGTGGGTCTTAACACATACCCACTCAGGGATCCCTTGCATTGCTGCATGGGTCTATAGTTCTACTTTAGCCCAGGGGAACTTCTCCAGGTCATTTCCAAGCAGGCAATCTACTTGGATGGATGAGAACACAATCACTTATTTCTGTGCTACTACGTCCCCCAGTCAGAGGTTACCATAGCCATGGGATCGAACTTTGTCTCATTGTCAGTATTTGAGACAAGATAAGCTTTCCAGGAACTTATTTGAGTGGATCAGGTGTTGAGTCACCATAGTGATACTAGCCCCTGTGTCCCTCTATCTTTTCCCCATTAATCAAAGGGTACTGCCTATATATTTGCATACTACTTGGCCAGGGAGCACAGGATAATTCTACCCCACCCTCAATGGCTAAAGTTGCCTCTGTGGGGACACTGACATGGTGAGGTCACACCTCTAACCCCATCTGGATATTGGCAACTGCATTTACTGCAGGTTGGCTAGAGGCATTCTTTTTGTTTTTACAGCCAGAGTCTCCAGTTTGGTACACTTTGGTTTTGCAATCTTGGCACCATGCCTTGCTGGGGTCAAAGTGTTTCCCTATGTACCCACCCCTGGACTGTGAGTAGTCTCTGGACCCACCCTCCTATGCAGATTTTTTAGGAGACTCTTTATTATTTATACCCTCACTCACATCTGTCCCTTGGGGGTGCTTTTTTGGCCAATTTCTTTTGGTATCCCCCACCAGTGGTAGTTTTGGTCACCCTTGTCTTGACCCAGTGGTCTGCCTTCCTCCCCAATTCCCGAGGGGAAAGTGGACCCAGGTCTACCAGATGTTGATGTAGTCTATCATTGGAACAGTTACTAAGCAGATACTCATTCATGAAAAAGATATACAGACCATCATAATCTTGTACCGTGTTCCCAGCTAACCAACCACCCATCATTCTTATTGAATGGTCCACAAAGTCTACTGAGTTCTTGATCTGGGATTTACAAGCCTTCCTGAACTTTATCCTGTACTTTCCAGTTGTAAATCCAAAGCCCTCAATCTGGTGACCCTTCATGAGGTCATAGGATTTAGAATATGCCTCATTCAGTGCCAGGAGCCTATCCATACACTTTCCTGAGAATAACTCCTGCATCAATGTGCCCCAATGTTTCTTTTCAATTTCCCACCCAATGCAGGCTCTTTCAAAGGCAGAAAACCTGAGTGAATGGTGGGACAACTTATTTTGGGAGTTTAATGTTGAAAGCTTTTTCCTTCAACACTTGAATGCTACCACCAGAGAATGGTTCTAAGTCCAACTCTTTTCTCTGTTTCTCTATTTCCAAGAGCTGACTCTCTAAGGCCAGTCTCTTTGTCAGCCTGGCAATATCCAGGTCTGTCTCTGTGGGTGCTATAGAGCTGCTGAGGAAAGAAGAGCTACCCCCATCCATATTCTCCACAGGATCTTCACCCATCACAGATGCATCATCATAATTTACTTCATCTGTGGGGTTGTCTCTTTCATACTGGACCACCAGAAACCTACTTTTTCTCTGTTTTGGGGCTTTTTCCAGTCCGAATCTTGTATAGTCTGCAGTGTTTTCTTAATTGGTCATAGCTATATGCCTCATAAGGTTCTAGGTTGAGCTCCTGGGTTCTGACCTCTGTATCAGACATATTTACTTCACTAAAGTTGGGACCTTTATAGAAATGTAGAATTCCCTCTTTGGATAGGCCAACTAAATAAATTTGTTAGAGCTGTAGGGACCTAACCAGGGCCCTAACAATTATTTAAAAAACGTGCACACAATTGCTAGTCAATTATAAAATCAAAAATAATTATCTTAATCCAATTTAGAGAGAAATGTGTGTGCCCACACAATTGACAAAGTGGTATAAGCAAATGCAAAGTCTTTATCTCACCACTGATCCACCAACTGTAGGAGGCTGGCCCTCTATGTAGTGTGCAAAGCTGGGAATAGAGTGCAGGGGGTCCAGGCAACCACACGTTGGTTTCCAGAGGCAAAAATCAGATCACCTAATGCTCCAATTTTTGAGGTAGCTTGGTTGCCACCATTCCTGTTGGAGTCTGACAGCTGTTGCACCTTCGTGACCAGCTTCATAAGACTCAGTTCATAAGCCAAAAAGATTTCTGTCTCTTCCAAGGTTTTCGCACCCTCAGCCTCCTTGGTGCTGCCGCCATTGCCAGTTCATGCTTGGCTACGGCCCTTCTCTCCTCCACTACGTTTTATTCAGCCTCTTCTCTTCTCTTTTCTGCAACACAATGGCTAGGTGCAGCTTCAGGTCCCACTCACCCTACTTGTCCGTCAACTCCTCAGCAGACAGAGGTGTAGGAGGATATACTACTTACTCCATTGAATCCTGCAGGGAACTCCATTTCTGTGGGCCCTCCTTCCTCCCTCTCTCTCTGGAGCTACACAAATTAATTTCTGTTCTCCTCCTTATTATCCCGCTCATGGTCATCACCCTTTTTGAGCTTTCTCATTGTAGAAATCCTTCAGCTCCCTCATATGGTAGAATGATATCTAGTTGATGTCCAGGACTTGTCCTATTCTGGCAAGGTATCAAGGTGCAACAACAAATGAGTCCCATGTTTATGAAAGTGAGGTAGTAATCAAATTTGGAGAAATTACCTACTGAGAGAAAAAGGGTGTTGTGTCATGTGAAGTGACTTCCTGTGATGTCAAGTTGAAACCAAATTAGAGAGCCCTCACAATTTACCTCCTTTGTAAGGTCTGTGGGGTCAGAAAGCTTGCAGTCCGCCAGGTGTGGGTATAGCTCTGTGTAGGAGGCTGGCCCTCAAAGTAGTGTGAAAAACTAGTCACCCAGCCCAGGGGTTCCAGACAACCACACATTGATATTCAGAGGCAGAAAACAGATCTACTAGAGCTCCAATTGTTTAGGTAACTTGGTCGAGCAGTTAGGCCAATCTAGAAGGAGTACTAAGCATTTGTTGTACTCACGGTATCAATCATGCACCACACACTCAAGGAGTAACTCAAGACCAGTTTTATAAAAACACTTCAGATTTGTATATAATTTTTAAGACCAAGATGGTCAAGATACGTTAAGTACTTTTTGAGTTATGATTTTTCAAAATTTAAATGAAGTTAGTCTTTCTCTACATAATTATGCACCATAGGAATCAATAGGCTGTCACTTTTAAAAATGCATAAAAAATTGTACAGTTGGGTTACCACTCTCTTCTTTTACAGGATGGTCGAAGCAGTGGGTAGGCATGCTGTGCAAGCTGGAGAGCCTTGGGCAGCTCCTGGTTCTGCCAGGAGCAGAGCTGGAAAGTCTCTTGGCCCAGGTGCAGGTATAGGCCACTTGGAGGGGCCACCGGGAAAAGAGATGGTTTGCATATTTAAAGGTGGTGCCTTCCGGTCTCCTTGGGCTGTCAAGGTTGCAAGAGTCTAGGGACCTGTGGAGCACAGCTGGTTCCTCGTTGCAGGGTACAGGGCGGCCGGATACAGGGCGAGATGGTGATCCAGGAATAGTGCGTAATGGAGCCTTTTGGAGATGGAGGTAAAGTTCTTTGAGAGTGGCTCACAGGACAACAGTGGCACTCTGGGGCTTCCTCCTCATCCAGTTCCAGCTCTGGGTGAGCAGGTTTTCTTGGAGTCTGATGTGCACTTGCCAGTACCTGGGGTATTAGCACGACTTGGCCACTGGAGGGTGCAGCATCACCAAAGTTGGCACACTTGTAGATCTCATCAGGTCTGTCGTTGGTGAGTGGTCAAGTCCAACTACAACTTCCGGATGCAGAGATATCGGCCAGTCAGTAAAGTGACCCTCACTGGCTTGTTGGTTCTTGCTGCTTTCTTGAGTGATGCCTACACTCAGGAGGAAAGTCTTGGGCTATTTGTAAAGCCCAGAGGTCCTCAGGCTCTTTTGAGGTCAGTCCAGTGGTCAGCTCCTCCGTAGCTGCAATTGTTGGGACACAGATACAGCAGGCAGGATCTTGGCTCTTCTTCTGATGTAGAAGGTCCTCAATTCTCTTGCTGTGGTCTTCTCTGGGGATGTCTTCTTCTTTGTCCTTTCAAATCAGATTTTTAGGTCTAGGGATGCCCACTAAATACTGAATTTAGTGGACATTTTAGGGGGAACCTGTTAGTGTCCAATGGGACACTTACACTTGGCTGATTACACCCACGATAGTGACCACTTCCTGTGGGAAGGGTCACTTCCCTGAACCTCATTGGCTATTTTCCGCCATTCCAAGATGGAGGAAACTGAATTTGAGCATCCACCGCACAGGCAACACCTTAGGGGTGGTGCATGCCGGGTGAGGCCACTCCTCCTACCCTTTGTTAGGTTTCCCTCCTTTGCTCCCACCAAAATTGGGGGTTTGCAAAGGGGGATGCCAGCTGCTGCTAGCAGCAGGCTGTGGTGTCGGGTTCCAAGGGCATTAAGCCCTATTAAGCGCACTGCCAGGACAGTGCACATTCTTGAGGGAGGGGGCATTAGATTCTCCACCCAGGAAGGGCATTGTCTTACAAACTAGAGAGGCTGGCCTCTTCCCCAAGGTTTGTATATTGGCTGTTTGGAAATGGCAACTGGATAAGACCAGTCAGCAACCAGGCCAGGTTAGGTTAGCTTTTGCAGGGGCACCTCTAAGGCAACCCCTGGGTACATTTAGGGATAAATCCTATACTGGCACCAGTTTGGATTTATCATTCTGAGTTGTTTGATAACAAATAACCCAGGGTTCAGGGTGGCCATCATGTAACTGGGAAACTCGTATTTGACCAGTGTCCAGTACATGTATAAAAATGGCTGACCTGTTTACTTATGGTGGTCATTATGAACATGGCGGTAAACATTGCACTGCTGGTGGTGGTGGTAACTACCGCCAACAGGCTGGCGACCAGGACCGTCAAATAATGAAGCCAATGATAAACAAGTAGCGGTCCATACACACACCGCCATTTTTGTAGTCCCGACGACGATGGAGGAGGCCGCCCTCAGGCCAGCGGAAAGGCCCTACCCTACCCACCAAATAACAAAACACCACACCGCCATCTGTTACAGGGTGGGGACCACCGCCAGGGAATCGTGGCAGAAACGAACAATAGAAAAGGAAACACTCACCGCAGGTACACAGAACACGCCCATGCAGACATGGAACGAGAGTTGGAAATAATGCCAGTGCTTTTCCTTGCCATAATCCTCCAGGACCGTGACCAGCGACGAAGACAACGACGGTAAGTAACGCAGCCCAGTACACATGGGAAGAAAGGGCACAGATACACAGTCACCGCACCCACACCGAAATGCACTTCCAACCCCTCCCACCATCCCAAGCTATACATACCATAACAAAATGTACTTACCAGACATAAGCCAACAAATAACTGTACCAATGTACACACCAGTGCACACCACACTCCCACAGTGAAATGCTGCACAACGTCTCTATATTGTGCCAACAGCACTGCTGGGCACTTAATTTTCTTTGAATTGCCAAACGTAATGTCCAATTAATGCCTTTGGCCAGTCCACGATGAGGTTCCTGAAGGGTAAATATAGCCCAAACCTGACCCCCATGTATGCAAAGGAAACTCCACTGGTAAGGGGCATCAATGAGGCAGCCAGGCACCTCAGGGAACAGGGCAGGAGGTGGCAGGGGCGGGAACTCAGGTCTTGAAGGGGGGGTCTTGGGCTTAGGAGGTGGAGGGGGTTTGGGCTTGCCCTTGGAAGGAGGGGGACTGGGCTTGGACTGGGAGGTGGAAGAGAGACCTAGGGCAACACAGGGCTTCTTCCTCCCTGGGGAAAGGGAACAGGAATGGGAAGGGCAGGCTGGGTCAGACTTAGACGAGGAAGGAGTGGACTGGTCAAGGGCATGGGAACGTTTAGGAACAAGATGGGGTGGGCCAGTGGGTTCAAACAGGTCAACATGGGATAGGAAAAGCTTCTTAGGTGCAGTTGGAGGGGATCTGGAGCCAGGTCTGGGAGTGGAGGTTGAGGGAGTGGTCGTACCAGGTGTAGGTGTGCCGGACGTGGATGCAGGTGCCTGTTTAGTATGCTTATGTGTGTAGTGTGAATGGGAGTGAACGTTTGAGTGTTTTGGGAGGAGGGGGGGGTGGACACAGTGGGAGAAGATAGGCTGCCAGTGTAGATGGATGTTGTGTGGGTGTCTTCAGGTCTGGTGAGTGTGCAGCAAGTGTATGTGAATGTAGTCTTGGTGAGTGCAAGTGTGGTGTCTGGGGTGCATGTCTGGATGTTAGCTGGTGTGGTGACTGCATGCATGGGGCAGCAGCAGTGACAGAGGGTGCAGTGCATGTGGGTGTGCATGTTGAGAGGACAGACAGGGTGACAGGTGAAGTTGACACACTGGGGGAGGTGGATGTTGTTGTGTGTGCTTTGGTATTTTGGGTGTGTGCATGCCTGTGGTGGGAAGTGTGGTGCTTGTGTTTTTCTGTGTGCTTCTTGTGTGTTGATCTTTGTGCATGGCTGTCTGTATGTGTGCTTGGGAAGGGTGAAGGGAGTGGGGTGCTGGAAGGGGTAGAAGTGGGGGAGGGGGGACACTGGCTGCCATCAAAGAGGAGGGCAGAGCCTGAAAAGATCTCTGTAGGCCAGGCATGGCACCGTGAATGCCTTCCAGGTATGCATTGCATTGCTGCATCTGGGATGCTAGCCCCTGGATGGCATTCACAATGGTAGTCTGCCCTACTGAGATGATTCTCAGGAGGTCAATAGCCTCCTCCATGAGGGCAGCAGGGCTGATTGGGGCAGGGGATGAGGTGTCTGGGGCGAAGGAGATGCCCACCCTCCTAGGTAAGCGGGCACTGGCAATTCGGCGGGGAGCAACTGGGAGGGCAGTGATGGTATGAGGGGTGGCGGAAGAAGACAAAGAATGGGTGGGCCCAGTAGGGTCTGCCACCACCAGGTAGTTGCCATCGGAGGAGGTATCAGAGTCACTACCTCCAGTGGTCGTTGCCTCCCCCATGGTACTCCCCTCACCCTCCAACCCACTGGTCCCCCTGGCATCAATCAACTATGCCTCCTTGGAACCGTGAGATGCTGCATCGCCACTCGCCGGTGCCTCAGTTCCCTCGCCAGATGATGCTAATGTACACAGGGACACAAGAGCACAGGGAAGGGCAAACAAAACAAGAAAAGGGTATGTCAAATCCCTGAAATAGGTACATTTTTGGACATAGACACTCCCACCCAGTTCAGGCACGAAACCTCAGCACACACAACATATGTTTTGAATGTGCCCCTGACTAGTAGGCATGACCACAGAATACACCACAATATCTTCTTGAAACACAACTCTGATACACTGTGTGAAGTGAACCCATGAGAGACTATGCCAAGCTAATACATCTACAAGTTTATAAGGCCACAATGAATACCAGATGACAAAAAGGGGACCCCTCATAGGTGTGCAGACCCTGCCAAAACTAGCTATGACACTATCCTAAGGACGTGGAGGGGGGCAAGACTGCAGGGACACACCTGTATAAGTGCCTGGCACTACAATGCATGCATCCCCCAGCACTCAACTACACCCATCATAGTGGTATCACAACACTGTTGGTATTCACCCCCTTGTGGCTGCTGTGCTGCCTTCAAGCGCCCATCCGAATCCGGATATGCCACCGCCAGAATGCGGGCCGTTAGGGTGGTCAGGTTGAGATTGGCACCCCTTCCTCGTTGGGAGGCCTTCCCCAGCGGGGCCTCTCCGGTCTTCCTGGCCGAGCACCTCAGGTCATCCCACCGCTTCCTGCAGTGGGTGCTCCGCTGGTTGAAGACCCCCAGGGTCGGCACTTCCTTGGCGATGGCTTTCCACGGGCCTCTCTTTTGCTGGGCACTGACCTGCATGGGACACACAGAGTAAAGAAACAGACATCAGTGTGGGTGTCCCCTACACAAATGCCATGCCTGTTCATATTGACATGGCCCATGGAGACTTGCAAATGAACAAATTACAAGCAGAAAGTGCCAGACAACCTACGGCTGGGCAGTCACATAACGAACACACATGCATACAGGCATCCGCCACAAGCACACACATCTAAGGATGACAGATAGCAACTCACCTGCTCCTTTGGTCGCCCATACCACTTCGCATACAGGGGTAGGACCCCGTCCACCAGCTTCTCAAGCTCCTCCGTGGTGAATTCCGGGGCACATTCCCCTGTCACACGTGCCATCTCAGGGACCAGAGTCAGGACACAGCAACACGATCAGTGGAGTTCTACCCTTCACGTGATGTAGGAGTCAAGAGTCAAGGGTCTGTCAAAATAGCAGTAGATACGGCGGCGGTGTGCACCGTCACCGCTGGTGGCGATCGTGATTGACCCAGGTTCCCCTTTGACAACAATGTAATCCAATGATCAGGTGCACGGCGGTGAACACGGCCTACCGCCATGCCGACTGATACCAGCCGAATGAAGTCACTTCGACCTTACGATTCCTGGATGGCAGGAGGCTGCCATTTTGCTTTCACCACGTCTCCATAGCCTTGCCCGGGGCCTCATCCATGGCCCAATTCTCTCTCCCCTTTGTTGATTACTGACATGATTCTTTGATCCCCACATGTACTCACGGTTGGAAGTGTGTCTACAATGCAATGCCATTATGACAGAGAAACCTCAGCACACATTAGCCTGATGGTGTACCTCTTTCTTTCTCTTTGTGTGCGTTACCTATGTGTTGCATTTTAGAAAAGTATAGTGACATCATGTGATGCAAGTGTATGTCAAAACTCAAAATGTGTTCTTTCATCACCCATAGGTACAGACCCATGTGGCAAGGGAGGGCCCCGTCTGGTTACAGACCCCTGGTAGATCTGGCCAATATGGAGGAACATTACCTACCGACTTAGTAGAGCTACAATTCATGACCTCTGTGCATTAATGGATCCTGTTCTGAATCCGGCCAATCGGAATCAGCATGCCATCCCTACAACTGTGCAAGTGATATCTGTGTGCCATTTTTTGGCCACGGGCTCATTTCAGGTGACAGTGGGCATGGCTGCAGGGGTATCACAGCCAATGTTCAGCCACATCCTGTCCCATTTCCTGGATGCATACATTCAACATTTGCAAACTCATGTCCAGTTTCCCCAAAGGGCTGAACTCACTGCCATCAAAACTGGATTCTATGCCTTTGCTAATATCCCCAATGTGATTGGTGCCATTGATGGAATCCACATAGCCCTCATACCCCCAAGAGTGAATGAAAATGTGTATAGGAATCGTAAGAACTATCACTCAATGAATGTCTAATTGATGTGTACTGCTAATCAATACATTTCACATATCAATGCAAGGTTCCCAGGATCTGTCCATGATTCATCTGTCCTGAGAAACAGCACTATGCCACACATGATGGGACAACCACAGGGGGACAGAGCTTGGCTCATAGGTGAGTGTGTATGACACTGGATCAGTTACATAGCTGACAGGCAGGCTGTATGCAAGTAAAATGTGTGTGTTCAAGTTCTCTTTTGCCCACTTTTGCAGGTGATTCTGGCTACCCCAACATGCAATGGCACCTGACACCTGTGAGCAATCCCAGGACAGATGTAGAGAGGAATTATAATGAGGCTCATGGTCATACTAGGAGGGTGATAGGGAACGCTATAGGACTCCTGAAAGCAAGATTTATTTGCCTGAATCTTTCTGGAGGATCCCAGTGCTGTGTCCCTGACAAGGTGTGTAAGATAATGGTGGCCTGCTGCACAACCTGGCTGTGAGGAAAGCTATTCCACTTCTGGAAGAGGAGGGTGCTGTTCAACCAGCCCTGCAACCTTAAGGATGGACGAGATTGATGGTGAGGAAGAAGAGGGGAAGATATCAACTCCAGGACCCAGCTAATCCAGCTATACTTTCAGTGACTCTCAGGTACT
Source organism: Pleurodeles waltl (assembly GCF_031143425.1). Taxonomy (NCBI): domain Eukaryota; kingdom Metazoa; phylum Chordata; class Amphibia; order Caudata; family Salamandridae; genus Pleurodeles; species Pleurodeles waltl. The sequence goes on from NC_090446.1 coordinate 1,231,860,174, forward strand.
GTTCAATGATGCTAATGTCTTCACTGCATTGTTTCAGTCTGCCTCATGTAATAAGTACTGTGTTGTCTTTTGTCAGTGACAATGCAAAGCTCAGTGGCACACAAGGGAGACTGTTTAGGACAGGGTCACTTCCTGAGGCTGGGTTTGGTCTTGGCTGGTGTTTCAGTGGCATATCTGGGTCTGAGGACACGTTTGCGAAGGTGCAGCTGGGATGCATGGGTAGGGGTGATGATGTCCTGTGTGTCCTCTGGCAGTGCCACCAGTCCAGTGGATGCTGCAGATGTAGATTGCAGGGCAGTGTCCTGGCTAGTGGTAGGGGCCTGCAGGTGGGTGGAGGATTCAGGATGGCTGTGGTACCCCTGCAATGGAGGCCATGTTGGCATTGGGCTGTTTCCATTGCTCCATGGCCTCCTGGAGTGGTATTTACAGCCTATGATTCTGCTCCAAGGTGGCCAGGATCTGGCCCATCCTGTCCTAGAAATGGTGGTTTGCTCCCAGGACCTCAGATATCACCTCCTGGGCTGCTGCATCCATCCTTTGGCCACCCCCCCTGGGCCACTGATGTCCTCCCACTGGCCCTAGCCCCCTGTGCCTGTGTCCCCTGCACTGGTCTGGCAGTCCCACTTGCAGTTGGCCCTACATCATCCTGCCTGTTGGTGGGTGGACACTCTGGCCTCTGTACATGTGGGCAGCCAGTCTGTGGCTTAGTGACACTGGTGTGGGGTTGTTTGGCCAACGCTGATGATGGTGGCTAAATGGTAGGGGTGTCAGTGGTGTCCTGGATAGGGCTTCTGGAGGGTGACTGTCCAGGGGTGTGGGATGGGCCACTGATTTCCTCTGTGTTCAGCCATCCTCCTGCACTCTCCTGAGTAGGGATCCATCTATAGGTGGAAGGTTGGCATTCCTTGACGTCTCCGTCCGGGAGGCATGGGTGGAGGTGCCTGTGTGTGAGAGAATAGAGATGTGGGTGTCCTGTACATATTTGTCAATTGCAACACTGGTCAGCACTAATTGATTAATATATTCCTTTGTAGTGGCATGCAAGGTCCCTTTGTGTGCATTTTTTTGTGGGGTGTGGAAGTGCATTGTGGGTTCTGTAGTGCCACTGGGATTCCATGCAGGGTTAGGTGACTGTGTACAGGGGGCTGGATGGTGATTTGTTTAGGGGATTGTGGGCATGCAGAGGACTTGGATGTGGGTGTGTGGGTGTTGTTGACTGGATAGGGGATGGGGTCCTGGTGGTAGTGAGGGGATGGAGTGATATATGCATTATAGGTGTGGTGACTGTTAAGGTATTGTAGTTGACTTTCCCAAGTCCAGTCCTCCAGTGAGTGAGGCCAATGCATCACAATAGATTTAGGGAAAGAGCTCTGACACAGAGAACCTGGTAAGCAGGGGCCCTGAGTACTACAATTTCTAGAACACATCAACATCAGGCAAAAGGTGGGGGTATAACCATGTCAAAAAGAGGTCCTCTCTCACAATGACTGCAAAACAATGACTGAACATGTGCTCTCCGGTGATCAAACTGTACAGCTCTTCATAGGTGTTTACCTCACTATCCTTTACCCAACTATTCAGTGCCTTGCAGAAGTAATTCACAAAATTCCCCCTGCACTTGTGAGACAGTTTCTTACTGCCCCTGAACTTCAACTTGCACTTTTCTGGGGTTAGTCTATATTTCTTGTTTAGGGTCTCAGTCATAGGGGTATACCTCATCCTGTCCCCCTTCTCTAGGGAAAGTAGGGCATTCCTCCCCTCAGTATATATAGGCCTCCAGAGGCCAGCTCCCCATCCCTCCCAAGGCATCCTGTGCATCTTCAGAGCTACTTCGTGTGCCTCAAACAACCTATCTATGTCATTCACCACCTCAAAGTTAGGCACATTGTCCCTGGTTATGTAGATATTTTCTTTCCCACAGGACACTGTGGCGGTCATTCTGACCCTGGCGGTCAAAGACCGCCAGGGCGGAGGACCGCGGGAGCACCGCCGACAGGCCGGCGGTGCTCCAATGGGGATTCCGACCGCGGCGGTAAAGCCGCGGTCGGACCGGCACCACTGGCGGGCTCCCGCCAGTGTACCGCCGCCCCATTGAATCCTCCAAGGCGGCGCAGCTTGCTGCGCCGCCGAGGGGATTCCGACCCCCCCTACCGCCATCCAGACGCCGGGATCCGGATGGCGGTAGGGGGGGTCGCGGGGCCCCTGGGGGCCCCTGCAGTGCCCATGCCACTGGCATGGGCATTGCAGGGGCCCCCGTAAGAGGGCCCCTAAATGTATTTCACTGTCTGCTGCGCAGACAGTGAAATACGCGACGGGTGCAACTGCACCCGTCGCACAGCTTCCACTCCGCCGGCTCGATTCCGAGCCGGCTTCATCGTGGAAGCCTCTTTCCCGCTGGGCTGGCGGGCGGCCTGAAGGCGACCGCCCGCCAGCCCAGCGGGAAAGTCAGAATTACCGCCGCGGTCTTTCGACCGCGGAACGGTAACCTGACGGCGGGACTTTGGCGGGCGGCATCCGCCGCCCGCCAAGGTCAGAATGAGGGCCTGTATTTTTACATCCACCATTCCTGCTGGAGTCTGACAGTTGTTTCACCTTCATGTCCAGCTTTTAAGACTCGGTCTCTTCCTAGGTTTTCTCAACATCAGCCTTCTTTGTTCTGGTCAGTTTATGCTTGGCTAAGGCCCTTCTCTCCTCCACTAAGGCTGTTTCAGCCTGTGCTCTTCTCTTTTCTGCAGCCACAATGGCTAGGTGCAGCAGAAGGGTCCCACTCACCCTGTCTGTCCTTCAACTCCTCTGTAGACAGAGGTGTAGGAGGATGCACTGCTTCCTCCATTGAATCCAGCAGGAAATTGCTTTTCTGTGGGCCCTCCTCTCTCTCTCTCTCTCTCTCTCTGGAGCTTCTGCAAAGTAATTTCCGTTCTCCTCCATATTATCCTGCTCTGGGTCATCACCCTTTTGGGCCTCTGTTTAAGCTTTCTCTGTGTAGAAATTCTTCAGCTCCCTCACATGGTAGAATGATACGTAGTTGATGTCCAGGACTGGTCCTATTCTGGCAAGGTATCACAGGTGCAACAACAAAATAGTCCCATGTTTATGTAAGTGAGGTAGTAATCACATTTGGAGAAATTACCTATTGAGAGAAAAAGGGTGTCATGTCATGTGAAGTGACTTCCTGTGATGTCAAGTTGAAAACAAATTAGAGAGCCCTCACAATTTACCATTCTCTCCAGGGCCTCACAAATCCCAGAACTGGCACTGGTTGTAATGGGGGCTGGTGTAGCAGCAGCATGCTCCTGTGGGCCATCTCAATGAGGTAGGGTCACCTGAAAAAGTGGGAATAGTACTTATAACTGTTTTCTTGAGGTGACCCTTTCTAAATCAAAGGCAGCAAAGAGATTAAGAAGGCACAAGTCGGAGTGGGCTCAGGTATACATTGTTCTCCTACTATTCACAAGCCTGAAGAATGAGCTTTATTTTCAGGGCTTTATGCATGTGTCATGTTTCTACACAGCGCTGTCTGTAACCCCTTCTTTTTTTCACTCCGTACTTTGGCATATACTAGTTAAACGGCCCGAGAGGTCCTTTTTTAAACCTTGTGCTGCATCCTCTTTGTGTGATGGAACCACCTGAGAGAGGGGACCTCCTTGGAGCTCTTTATCACAAAGGTAATTGTAGACCCTTTTCACTTTCAACATTTAATGATGTACCAATATTTCCAAAGAGCTCACAAAAGCAATGCTGTGCTTTGGGAAAACAAAATGACTAACAGGACGGAAATTCATTAACACAAATGTTTCTACTACTATATACCTACATTTTTGTCACTTTGATCAATTTTTAAGCTGCACTGCCTTTTACATATTAATAACAAAAAATAAAAGTTAAAACTTTGTTTCACCTCACTTTGTGACCATCTTATATTTGTCATTTCATTTAGAGCTCTTGCAGTCAAGAAGCCACTTATAGAGATAAAGTTAAATCTGCACAGTGCGTTAAGTAAGCCATTCACCAATGCATTAACTCATGACCATACTTATCTTGTTATATGTTTAATGTACCACAAACAATGTGCTTCTCATTGATGGGAGTTTCAAAAATTATTTGCTCAGTTTCCCATAGTAATATTTGTCTTCCTTAATTAATAACAAATTTTTTAGCAGTCATGTACATTTGTTCATTACTTCGTTACTAAGTTATCATCATTTAAAACCACATAGATTTTTTTGGAACTTTCTTAAATGAGCTATACAAAAGCCTCAAAACATAACCTTGGACTAATTTATTGCCTACGGCATACAAACAGGCACCTGTTCTAGAAATGAATATGTGCACTAAACACAAATATGTACATCAAAGTTTGTATTTCAAGTTTGACTGTTCAACATTAGTGAGGGGCACGGTTGATCAAGGCTATCAAACGCACTTTTATACTGCTTAACCCCTTCACTGCTAAGCCTTTTCTCCTCTTCTTCCCAGCTTTCAGGAACAGGCAGACTCCGATCAGAAAACCATTTTTTTCAACACAGTTTAGCCATTTTACTGGGACATACCCAATTTTTCCTCTTTTGTGTGCCTTCAACCTCCTTTGAGTTGGTGAAGGGAATGGGTATGAAGCCAATGGTGGATCCTGGAAAACTATACATTTCTGAAGAGAACACAAAATTCTGAATCCGCCAACGTGTAATTTGTGTAGATCCTTCAAGGTTTTCTATAGAAATTAACACTTGAAATAGAAAGATATTGAAACTGAGTTGAAAAAAAACAACAGTTTGTGTATAAGTTTTCTTCTGCAACTGTTCTAAGTATGGCAGATTTTCAAAAGCAATACTCTGATACGTCTGCTGGACCCTTCTGATTGCAGGAATGCATAGGGCTTGTAGGTTCTCCAAGAACCCAAGCTACCCAGAGCCAATAACTGAGGTGCACCTAGATATGGTTTTCATTGTGTACCGGGTATACAGCAATTCATTCGGTAAAATATCAAGAGTGAAAAATAGGTATCAAGGAAACCTGTATATTTTCAAAATGGGCACAAGATATCGAGTTTAGAAGCAGTGCTTATTTGCACATCTCTGGATTTGGGGGTACCAATACTAACATGTGAATTAGAGGCAAATTCTCAAAATGACTTCTTTCTTACACACTGTCTTACATTTGGTAGGCAGAAATGCAGAGAACAATTGGTAATAACCCTTGTTCTGCTCTTCTGTGTTCCACCAAGTCTCTCGATAAAAATTGTGTGGGTAGGCCTAGTTCCTGGGACAGGAAACGGCCCAAAACATAACATGGACATCGCATTGGTCCACTGAAAAATGACTTGTTCTTTGCAATGCGCTTAGCTTTTGATTTTGGGCCCTAGCACGGCCAGAACCTTAGGAAACCTAGCCAACCTGTGCATTGTTTAAAACTAGACACCTAGGGGAATGCAGAATGGGGTGGCTTGTGTGGCTTTACCCAGGATTATGTTACGCAGAATCCCTTGCAAATCTCAAAACTTGTCTAAAAAAACAAATTTTCTTCACATCTGTGATGCATATTCTTGAAATCTGAGAAAAGCCACAAATGTCCTTCCAGTCATCATTTCCTCAAGTTTCCCAATAAAAATGATATCTCACTTGGGTTGGAAGGCCTAATGTCGGTGACAGAAAACACCCTAAATCGCAAGGTGGGCACATCACATTTTTCCACTGAAAACTCACTTGTTTTTTGTAATGTGCCTAGCTGTGGATTTTAGGCTCTAGATCAGATGGCACATAGGGAAACTTAGCAAACCTGTACATTTTTAGAAATAGACACCTAGGGGAATCTAGGATGGGTAGACGTGTGTGCTCTTACCACATTTTTATACCCAGAATCCCTTGTAAACCTCAAAATGTGTCTAAATAAAATCTTTCCTACACATTTTTGTGATGGAAAGCTCTGGAATCTGAGATTAGGCACAAACATCCTTCCACCCAGCATTTCCCAAAGTCTCCTGATAGACACAGTGCCTCACTTGTGTGGCTAGTGCCCATGGCAGGAAGTGCCATAAAACACAATGTGGACACATCACATTTTTCCACTGAAAATTGACTTGTTTTTTGCAATGTGCCTAGCTGTGGATTGTGGGCTCTAGCTCAGCTGGCACCTAGGGAAACCTAGAAAACCTGTGCATTTATGAAACCTAGACACATTCAGGATGGGTGACTTGAATGGCTCTTATCGCACTTTTCTACCCAGAGTCCTTTGCAAACCTAAAAATGTATCTAAAAACACATTTCCTCACATTTCTGAGATAGTAAATTGGGGAATCTGAGGAGATCAACACATTTCCTATCACTCAGTGTTTCCTTCAGTCTTCCAATGAAAATTATACCTTTCTTGTGTGGGTGGGCGAAATGCCCGTGGCAGGGAAGGGCAAAAAACGTGCAGGGATGAGTGACATCAAAAAGTATTCATAAGTGCAGTTTTATATTTTTATATGTTTTTAGGCTGACTCTGTGTGAGAAAAGTGGGCTGACTGCAGAAGCCACCTTATGTTTTGGCCCCTATGTTTACTTTTTGCTTGTGTTTTCCTGACTCTGATGGTTCCCTGGGTACTGCTAACCAGTCCCAGGGCCTCTGCTCTGTGTAAAATGAGTATGCAAATAAAGCTAATAATAATTGGCTATGTCAACCTACCTATAAGTCCCTAGTCTATGGTAGGGCATGTTGGTTTAGGGGACCCCAGCATAGGTGGGCTACCCATAGGTGCACAGCTGAGGTGTCCAGTGTCATTTTAAAGGCAGGCCTGCCTTGCTGGCTGCTTTTAAATTAAAGTTATATGCAAATTAGAATTTGGAATTAAAATTACTTCCAAAGTGTTAATGTACCTTATATTAACATATAGGTCACCCCTATGGTGTGCCCTATGTGCCCCCAGGGTTGGGTGCAGCATAACTATAAGCAGAGGCCTTATAAAATATGTTTTATAAGTCCTGTTGAGGAAAAATAGCCAACTTTGTTTTTCCCTGATTGTAGTGAATAGGCTCCATAGGCTAAAATGGGGAGACTTTGTTTTAAATAATGAAGTCTCCAAATGAGCTTAATATAACACGTTTTGTTCTAATAAATGCAACAGCATGCCATTGTGGGATTCAATATAACTGGTTCAGGGAAAGAGTTTTAAAACTCTTCCTAAAAGTTACCAGTTTCAGCTCTGTAGTGCTCTTTTTCTGATTGGCCAGCCTCTGGCAGCCTGGACAGGATGCCTTGATGAGGTGTGAAGTGGCCTGGGTTGAACACAAAGGAAGTGCCTGGGAGAGGAGATCTGCCTCAGCAGATGGTGAAACATGATGGGGGAGAGTAGCCAAACTGGTCTTCAATGGTGTGAAGGACATTGGGAGCAGCTCTGGACCACCCCCATTTCCTGAAAACCCAGATGACCAGGTGTCCTGTTGATTAGATTAGGAGAGGGCAGGAGAGCGGAGTGTTAAGGATTTTTAGCCACACCCATGGGTAGGCTCAACTAGACCAAACCTCCAAAATTCAGTTTCTGCCATTTTGGATTTTTAAGGAATGTTGCTCCCTGGGATTGATTTTTGCCACACTTCCCATGAAGTGGTCATCCAAGAGGCTGGTGGCCTGGCTGTAATTGGACAGTCGCTCCCCCTGCTTTTCACCCCAGGAGTAAGGATAAATATGGAAGAGCTGCACCCACACCTCAGCTCCCTACTAGGAACAAGACAAGAAAAGGAAGGACTTCCCTGCTGGACCCCTGACCTGCACCTGGATACTGCATTCTGAAGGTCTGCACCAGCTGCACACTTGGGCTTCACCACAAAAAGGACTTTTCCTAGCTTCAATTGGTTCAAGATATGACTCCCTGCTTGCTACAGGTAAACAGTAGCTAACCAAAGTCCCTTGCATCAAGTCCTGAAGAAACTGACCAGCTGACCACTGTCCAGTGGTCATTTTGGAGTTTGGGCCAGGTAAAATCTGGGAGGAGTTGGAGTCCTAGCCATTATCGAGCAACTCAGAGTTTCTGAACCTTGAGGTGAGCTGTGGATTCCTAAAGGAACTTCAGAGACCTTCTGGAAGAAGATCCAGAAGTTTGGAGAAGATTGGAGAACTTTTGGTAAAAAGCTCCATAAAGGGACCGACCCACCGTCGTGAGACAAGCCAGCTTATATCGACCATGAACCGGCCTGACTTGCAGGTTTCCATTGAAAAGCTCAGGGAACCCCAGACTTCCAGGATTTCACTTGGGCTCCTGGAAAGGCAATCCAATGATGTTGACTCGAAATCTTCTTGCTGTGGAGAGTCGTCCGACGTTGGAGAGAAAAAACTCCAGAAAAATTACAAAGTCTGAACGTAAAAAGTTGACCAGGACTTCCCGTGCAGCATATCCGAGGAGGGCTCCAGGGATGTCGGAACAAGATTCAGCTTTGTCCCAGATGAAGATTTCCATCCTGAAAAATTGTCCTGAGGTAGAATTCTTCATGGAGCTCTCATGTGACAGGTATCCTAAGAAGGCTCTAGGGAGGTCAAATTGGTTTGAAGAAAATCTTCAAGAAAAAGACTAAGTTGAAGGTAAACTTTGACCGAGCCCTCCCGCTTGCTGTAGCTGAGCACGGCTCCAACGGGGTCAGCCTCAAACTTTGACTTTGCCCTGGTCAAGTGCGACCGGATGACCAGCTTTTAGTTTCTATGCACTAAAAACAATAATTATTTGAAAATTCATATCCCTGGTTCCCCTTACCTGATTTTAATCCCTTTGGTGTAATTTTGAAGATAAAAATATACTCTATTTTTATAAATTGGTGTGGGATTTTTACTGTGTTGTTGTGTTTTACTTATTTACTGTTTTGTGATTTTTAAATGCTTTACTGGTCTCCTAAATTAAGCCTTGACGCTCGTTGCCAAGCTACCAAGGGTTGAGCAGGGTTACATTTATTGAGACCTAATTGGACCTAAGTGGGGGTTAGTGGCCTATTGCTAAGTGTAAGTAGTTACCTGCCCTTACCAATAATCCACTTTACAACACTGTGCTTTGGGCACCCATGCAAGTGATGTACTCTTTTTTCAGAATACTGAGGGGTATGCTGGAGACTAGGGAATTTGTTGTTCATTTCTGTTTCTAGAAGAATATGGCACAGAAATGCAGCAACATTTTGGGTATTTTGGTCACTTTTGAGAATTGCAGGGCATTGTGGGTATGAAATCCTGTTGGGATCCACGAGAGGCACACCACCCTGTACTCCCCTGGATGTCTAGTTTTCAAACATATATATAGTTGGTAGATTTGCCCTAGACAAGAAGCGAGCACACTACCAAGTCTCTTACTTCTGTTATGTCCCAAACATTCACATTGTGAAAAAAAGTCCTCAGGTTTTATTTAAAAGACCTCTCACCCACCAACCTAGTTGGTGGCATGCTTCATCATTGCAGTCCAACACAAGACACATGCGGTGTCAGGGGTATGCTTCAATGCCTGATTCCAGTGGAGTGTTTTGTTTTGTGAGTTGAATTTCCAACTGAGGAGAAGTGCTATAAAAGTCCTTTTTACACATACATACTGGTTAGATTTGACACAAGGGTGAGTGATGTTTCAATATATACAATTTTATTGACTAGAGATTTCACAGAAATGAAATGCTCTAATAATAATTTATAGGTCAAAACACTGGACCAATGACTCACAGCTCATGAGCTGTAAAGACGCGACAAGACACCAACCGCTATACAGGTCATTCACATTCCTTTCATCCATGATATACTCAAGACCACTCACACTGCCAGACAAAGCTGCTGCACATGAAAACATTCACATTAAGAGACAATGTAGAGACAATTTACACCCTGGCAGAGAAAGGCAGAGAAAGACAGAAAAGTCAATTATTAGTGTACAACCACCTCTTCCTCATGAACACACACATACTGGTTGGATTTTGGATGAGGATGAGTGATCATTCAATATATACAATTTTATTACCAAGAGATTTCACAAAAATGAAATGCACTGTTAATAATTGAATGGCCAAAAACTGAACCACTGACTTACAGCTCATGAACTGTAAAGACACTTCAAGGCACTAACGACTTTACAGTCCTTTCACACACCGTTCATATGTGACGCACACAAGACCATTCACGCTGTCAGCCATGGGCCCAGTACATTACAACACTCACATCAATAGACAGCACCGTTCAAGGGCCCATCACTTCCATACGCCCACATGACTTACAAAGCAATCACACTGGCTGGCGAAGTGTGTAGACTGGTATTTGGCTAGTAGTATATATAGTGACCAGCAGCAAGTCACTACTCACACATCACCAGCAAAGAAACAGCTCACACACACCACCAACCAAATGCCAGTTCACACAGACTGCCAGCCAAGCACCAGTCCACACGCACCACCATCACAATTTTTTAACAAGAAAGAAAACACAAACCAATTGTAAGTAAATGCTAAACTACAAACACAACAGCTCTAACTAAATACACCACACTAATGGCAACCATGAAGCTGAACAAAAAATATAAAATGATACAGACCAGGCAATGCTCTCAGGTGCTCCCAAAAACTCTTTTGTGTGTAGTACATTCTAGAACAAGTGGGCACACACAACCCAGGTTTACAAGAACAATCTGGGCAGTGCATCCGACTTTCCTGCCACATGCTTCGTCGAATACAGACTCTACATCTCTTACAGGGATTGCTTTTTCTGGGCGTGTGAGGAATGTGATCAGCAAAGTGGCGATCTTTCAATCTAGTCACATCCTCCACCACCCGTACCCTAGGAACACTTGCCTGTTGCACTACAACAAGGCTGGCTATCACAGATTTCTGAAACTGAGAAAATGTCATCTTTGACTCTGGAGAATAATCCATGAACATCTTATACCAAATGTAAGCCTTATGAACAGCAGTATTAGGTTCAAACCTCCAATCTACTCTATCTACACCACCCATATGCTTATTTTAGTCTAAAATGCACACAGGTTTGTGCATTGCAGCAAACTGGCCCCAAACAGTCACAGGTGAAGTACCTTCATCATGGATAGTATTTGCCATGTAGACATCACTCCTGTCTGCAAATTTCCCACCTAGCAGTTCTTCACTACGCAAGGCACTGCATAGTCCCCTCTCAAGTTTGTTTACATAGAAGCTTCTTTGGATAACCTTTATGGTTAGAGCTGACTGTGCCAGAAGCAACAATGCCCACCGTAAACAATTATTCACCAGGGTATAAGTTATCTAGGTACAAATGGTGACCTTTGTTAAAAAGTCCTCTTCCAAGTTCCCACACAATTTTCTCACTAATTCAGAAAGTGGAAGGACAACCAGGGGGTTCAATAGTGGAGTTCTTATCAGTGTAAACCCAGAAATTATAGACATATGATATACTACTCTCAGACAGCATACACATCTTAATTCCATTAATATGTACTGCCTAAAAAACAAAACGGCCCTTGAATAGGACTAAAGACTCATCCACAGCTATTTATTTCACTGGAACATAGAACTCTCAAAGTCGATCTTCAAAGTGATCAAGGACAGGCAGAATCTTAAAAAGATGCTCACAATCAGGATGATCTTGTGGCAAAGCTAAAGCTTTATCAACAAAATGGAGCATCTGAAGCAGGAGCAAATATGAATCACGACTCATGATTGCAGGAAATAAGGGTGTTGCTATTAAGGGACTGGTAGACCAATAAGAAGACAGTGATGGCTGCCTTCTCAAACTCATCAAAAAAAATTTAACCTAAGAACTTCTTCAACTCTTCCAGGCTTGTAGGAGTCTACCGGATAGCTCTATAGCAGGTCTTAAGTCTGGCACTGTTGTCCATCAAAAACTGTTCAGCATACAATTAGTCTGCTCAACAGTCTCACCAAAAAATACATTATCCATAAATAATAAATTTATAGGCAAAAAGTTTTCAGAATTTACTCTACACCGTACGACACCTGTACAGGCAGGCAATTCTGACTGCACCATAGTCGGGCAACTCAGAGTTTAGCTCTTCCAATGAAAAGCCTTTTAGCACCAAGCTGCAATCCAGATGTCTCATGCTTCACATCAATGTCCTCCTCTAAAACAGGCACTTCATCCACATTGAGAGTGGCCTCATATTCAGATGATTTCTTTCTGACATAAAATTACTGCCAGAATCTTGCCCTTCCTCCTTTGCGTCAGATGCAGAGTCAGTCTCATAATCATGGTCAGACAAAGATTCAAAAAGCATAGCACAACCTGCTGAGCGGTCATCTTGCAGCTAGTCATAATCTTTGCTAATAAAATTAGCTTGGCAAAGAAGCTGACAACAACCAACACTGAGGAGAACTAAGTAATAAACAAAGTGTGGCTTCATCATAAAGATCTAAATACTAAAAAAATACTACCACTCACTTGCCAGAGACAGTGAAACTCATTAGAACCTACTCTGCACAGACACTGCCAGCACCAATGATATCCCACTAAAAAGGAAAAACAAAATACATTTGCACATAACACAATACAATACACATAGTGCACAAATACAAGGAGAATGTCACACAGAATAAAACATAAGCTAAATATGCTGCAATTATTACATTTACAAAAAACACATTAATTCATGGCAGTGGTGTTTATTATAGTAAACAGTACAAAAAAGTAGTTTTTCATACCAAACACAAGCCACTTTGCAAATTGAAGATCTACCACTGCAGAAACCGCAAATAGGAACCACAGTAAAGGAATCAAAAGATTTACACTAGAATAAAAAGGAGAAATAAACATTATGATCACAAATGCAGATAATGCGCCACTCCACATATACCAAGCTGGGGGTCAGATGGGCCTAAAAATATCACCAAAACATTCACCCCCTAAAGGGGAGCGATCCTTACCCAAGAGGCCACTCCCCACAACAAGAGCAACAACACAGTGAATCAATCATACCTGTTGTCTGTTGGTTTCTGCCACATTGGCCTAAAAAAAAGAGGCTGACGTGCCCACAAGGGTGGCAGAAACAGCCAAAATATACCCCAGAGGGAGTAACAGTAGCTCAAGGGCCGGCTCCCCAAAATTGCCAAAATTTCAAAGTCTAGTGGTTTCTGTTCCCCTTGGAAGCAGATGGGCCTAACAAAAAGAGACAGATCCGCCCCCAAGGTGGGCAAAAATGGCCAAAATGTGTGCGACCCCAACACAAGGGGCCACTCCCCAAAATCAATAAAATGTACCTTCCCTGGTGTCTAATGGTTTCTGCCCCCATGGGCCTAAAAAAAGAGCCCGAGTTGCCCCCAAGGGGGGCAGAAACAACCAAAAACATTGTTCTCAAAAGGAGTGATCCTTGCCCAATGGGTCGCTCCCCAAAATCACCAAAAATTGTAATTCCTGGTGTCTTTTGGCTTCTGCCCAACTTGGGGGCAGAGCGGCCTAAAAAAATGGCCGATCTGCTTCCACAAGAGGCATAAACAGCCAAAATACATGCCCCTCAAATGGAGTGACCCTTACCCAAGGGGCCGCTCCCCACACATAAAATCATACGCAGCTGCACGATCATAGAGCCATACACAAAAGTGCAGCAGAAATACATTTTAAAGAGACACCGAGGGAAAGGAACATCTCTTTATTTTCCTGCTGGTGCCACTTTGAACCCCCATCCCTTTCTCCTGTGGTGTTGAAGCAAATGGCTTCCAGCACTGATGGCCTGCTCTGAACACACCAGTGTGCGGGGTGCACACCAACTTCATCAGATCACTGGGGGGAGTCGTGAGGCTGCAGAAGCACTTCTGCTGCCATCTCTTGTGGGTGGTGGAGAGGCGGCCCATTTGGGGAAGACAGAAATTTCCCAAGAGTGGGTACCTGGGCAGCCGGGAGCCGTCTGATGCACACACACACTGTGGCATTGGACATCTCCTGGTCATTCAACACACGCAAAGGGGTTAAATTTGTACTTTAAATGAGTGGCTAAGCAGAACTATGAAGTGCACAGTATGGTGTTCGTGTTTGTTTAGTATAGGCCACTGCAATATTGATTTCCTGTATGAATAAAGCATCTTTTATGCCGAGTTCCGTTATTACATTTTAAGTCATTAACAAAACTACAACTAAATTCAGGTTACAAAACACCCACCTGTCTACATACTAGCAGCTCAAGCATACAGTTAGTTCTTACATTAATGGGCTGATAGGAAAGCTAGAAGTGTCACCTCAAGAAGTAACAAAACAAAACAGATGGCCTGAAAGCCAGATGGAAAAAGACATAGGCCAAATACAAAATGGGTTACAGTAGGAAGCATGTGCATAAACCCAAGAGTTACTAGCAACATATGGTTTCCACTTGGTCCACTTAAAAAACCTTTATACAGTGTACAAGGATTCAGCTGTAGATATTTGAGTGAACTGTTATGTAAATGTAAAAGGAGGTGGGTACACACTGCCTAACATCCCAGCACTCAGTTCTCACCAATGCATTATGGTAAATGAAGTACATGATAACACTTACTTCAGCCATAGTCTTTAGTTTTTCACCCTTGGTGCAGCCAGTGCTGTGTATCTCTAGACACGTTTTTAGAATAGTTGTCCTTCTTTAGTAGACAGCAACATATTATTTTGGGGCTCCTGGAAATACTGCTCAAAGTCTTCTCAGGTCTCTGTATCACTCACTGGGTGCAAGTGCAGGTGCATCAGCCAGAGTTTGTCAGCTCATTAGCTCAAGGGAGCCTTTTCAAACCAAAAGATGAAGCACTGAAATGTGATTATGGAGCTGTGGCCAAAAGAGTACTTTTATTTCAACATTTTAGAGCTACTTGGTCATAGAGAAATACTGGGAGGAAGTCGGTAGGAAGATGAAAGTGACACTGGCATTCACTATCAAAGAGAAATATAGAAGTCTAATGGAGCAGCCATTACCACCAGCCACTGAGGAGTGGGCACACAATATGGACTGATGTATGGCAGTGAGCATGTACCGTACAGCCACTAGAAAAAGTAATGACTCAGTATAAGAACTCAAAATGTACTCTGTAACAAATGTTTAGTAGATGAAACTGCTTATGAGTGTACAGGTGGTATATCATGCTATTTTGCCTGCATTAGTCTCATATTTGGTCATAAGTATAATACTTAAATCTGGCAGACGCCTATATTTTCTTTTGTAGTGTTGTCACAAAATGTTACCAACTATTTAAATGAACCTAAGGGATAAAAAACTCAATACAATATATATTTTTAAAACTTCTCTTCATCCTATAATCTATTAATTTTTTTTCTTTGGTAGAGTTTTATTGAATATAAGTAGATACAAACAGAATAATGAATTAAAAGCTTAAAACAGAAAATGTAGTAAGGTGGGGAGGGGGAAGAAAGGGAAGGTACTATGGCCCATATTTATACTTTTTTAGAGACGCAAAAGTTTGCGCTGCTTTTGCGTCAACAAAATGATGCAAATGCGGCGCTAAAAAGTATAAATATGGACCTATATGTTCAAAATCCTAAATATACACAGACCAATATAAATAAAAGAATAAACAATATTAAAATACATGCTCATGGGTATATGAAGTATTGTAAAGTTATAAGAAATCATATATTTGTTCAGAAAAGAACATCAGAAAATCAAGAGGGTTTGGAAACCTCAGCTCTAATCGGATGACAATAGGATGAGCGTCTAGCATGATGATCTATGAAACTCATGATGGGGCTCCATAAAACAGAACGCTTAATGGCAGAAGAAATATGATGAGTGGAGGCTCTATCAAGTCTGTGGTTGTAACAGACCAGATACCACCATGCCTGAAAAGACAATTTAGAAAAGTCTTTCCAATTTTCGGTAATTTTCTGAAATGCGACAGCTAAAATGAGGTCAATGATTTTTATGTGAGGTGATATCGGTTCCCAGTTAATAGATAAACTTCTTAAAAGAACTGCAATGTGCGAGAAGGGTTTGTTGGTTTACAAAATAGAGTTGATCTGATTCCAGACCTGTGGCTAGAAAGAGTGATCAAGCGTGCTGTTAGAAACTGGGTCTCTGGTTGGCAGTCAGTTTGCACTATATCCAAGCAGGGACCCACACTCTAGTCAGGGTTAGGAAGTTACACTCCTTGGTGTACCACAAAGCACCTGGTTTGCATAAAAAATAAAGCTGTGCAGGCGAGCGTGCATCGGAAAAGTCAGCAATGCATTGATTCCTTACTTGCAAGCGAGGCCATGTGTTGTTTATTCTTTGTTCGGCGATGTGTTGTTTTTCTCTCCCTCAAGAAAATGATGTGTCAATTTCCCTTCAGGGGCACTATGGATTTGCGCAAATTCATGATGACTTTGGCGCCCAGAGATGTTACTGTGTGGGGTTTGCGTTCTTATCAGCAGCCATCATAGGGTGTTACGTTGTTTCTCCAGCTGCAATGCATGTGATGCATTGATTTCTCAGCCATGATGCAGATGGGGCAACAATTTCAGCCGCCAAGGGGGTGGTGGGTCATTTGTACAGCCGCATTGCAGGTGGTGCATCAAAATGTTCCCTGCACGGCTTCCTGTGTGTGGATTTCAGTCCGTAGTATACCAGCTTCACCTTTCAAGGGCCCAGGGACTGGATAGGGTACCACTTGGCAGGGCAGGAGTCTCAGCAGAGAGTCCAGGCACTGGCAGAGGAAGTATTTGATGGCCTTGAGACTTCAAAACAGGAGCTAAGCTCAGTCCAAGTTCTTGGAGATTCTTCACAAGCAGGAATATACCACAGAGTCCAGGCGTTCTCCTCTTTCAAGCAGAAGCAGCAAATGCAGGCAAACTCAGCAAAGCACAGTAACAGGTAAAGGGGCAGTACTGCTCCTCCAGCTCTTCAGCTTGTCTCCTTGGCTAAAGTTCCTCTTGGTCCCAGAAGTAATATAAACATCTGGGATTTTGGGTCCTTTACTTACTGCTTTGAAGTAAGCAAACTTCAAAGGAAAGTCTCTGTTGTTCACAAGATCCTGCCTTGCCCAGGGCTGTCCCCAGACACATGCCAGAGGGGTTGGAGACTGCATTGTGTGAGGGGATGCACAGCCCATTCAGGTGTAAGTGATCATCACTCCACCTTCTACTCTAGCCCAAATGGATCATCGGGATATGCAGGCTACACCATAGCTCCCTTTGTGTCACTGTCTAGAGGGGTTTCACAGAAAGCCCAAATGTCAGTCTGACCCAGGCAGGGAATACACAAGCAGGCTGAGTCACAGAATGGTGTAAGCAAGAACATCCCCACTTTCTAAAAGTGGCATTTTCAAACTGACCATTTAAAAAACAACTTTGCCAAAAGATTTATGTTTAAATTATGATTTCAGAGACACCAAACTCCCAATTTCTATCTGCTCCCAAATGGAAACTACACTTAAATGATATTTAAAGGTAGTCCCCATGTTAACGTATGACAGAGATAGGCCTTGCAACAGTCAAAACCAAATCTGGCCGTATTTCACTGTTAGGACATGTACAACACATCAGTACATGTTCCACCTTTAATATACACTGCACCCTGCCGATGGGGCCACCTAGGGCCTACCTTAAGGGTGCCCTACATGTGAAAAAAGGGAAGGTTTGAGCCTGGCAAGTGGGTACATTTGAGAGATTGAATTGGTAGGTTAAAACTGCATACACAGACACAGCAGTGGCAGGTCAGAGCCACATTGATAACATGATAACTGATCAGAGCTGATGTGCCACTATCTTGTAAATATGCCCCTAAGTTTTGGTGTGACCTTAACTGCAGAGATTTTTCAAATTGTTAATAAATGTATCATGGAACCTGTTCTAAATGCTTTCAACTATAGCAATGACATTCGTTTTTCAGAGCTACACAAAAGTAACATGACAAAGCTTTAAGACAAATTTGCCATTTACTTGTCTGCACAGGTTTAATGCTAAATGCGGAATTCAGTAAGACAAAGCTGATCCAGCTAAGGTACAAGCATTGTCAACTGCCAGTCTCCCACAAGATGTTTCCATGTTACATTCCTTTCTTAACATGGTCAATTAGTGTTCCAGATATATACAAGACTTTGCCACTGTGAGTGCTCCATTGAAAAAAAAGAATGTTTCTTTCCACTAGTCACATGAATGCAAGCTAAATTTTAAAAGAATTAAAAAAGCTATTGAAACGCTCATTATGTGGCACATTTTGATCCAAAGCTACATACAGAAGTTGTTGTTGATGCTAAGCCAGTCAAGTTAGGCATCGTACTTGCACAACACAACCGATAGCTGAATGCTCCAAAGACATACTGTGGAGTATGCAAGTAAACTTCTGTCCCAGGCTGAACATGCTTATTCACAACCTGAAAAATAAAGTTTAGCAGTGGTGTGGGCTTGTGAACATTTCTATGTGTTCCTGTAGAGGGAAAACCTTTCACATTTGTGACAGATCATCAAGCACTGCTAACTTTCTTTGGCAATCCAAAAGCCAAGATGCCTCCATGCATTGAACATTGGGTTCCACGATTGCAAGAGTACAACTACACAATTGTGCATCATACAGGGAAAGATAAAAACCCTGCTAACTAACCCCACATAAGACTGCTGAAGCCTAAATAATCTTCATTGTGAAGTCGAGCACACCTGCTGCCATTTCGTTGGAACAGGCTGTCACTGCCATTAGTAAAGATAGTGACATGTTAAAATTAGAAGACGCTATTACACATCATGGAATCAACATGCTAAACCTTTTACCAGTAACAGCCAGTATCAGAAAAATAAAAATGTCATAGATTAACTGTCCATGACACAAGTTGGAGCTATCCTGAGGGGTTCACGAATTGTGATTCCGGGAAGTCTCCAACAACAAGTGATTGAAGAATATCGTGGAATCGTTGCCACCAAACAAGCTCTCTGTTATAGAGTCTGGGTTCCTCATTTCAATGAACGGGTTGAAAAAGAATGAAGACCTGTCATCACAAACTACTCAACACCTCTTTAATTTGTCAGGGTTGCCAAAGCATGCCTCGGAAAAGATTGCTGTTGACTTTTTTGGTCCACTTGACAATGGACATCACCTGGCGGTGATTGTGAATGAATACGTTCAGTTCCCCTTAATTGAAGATCTCTGGTCTATCACTCAGGACAAAGTCTTTGAGAGATTAGATGGCACCTTGGCAACATGGGGCATTCATACAATTCTGAAAACTGACCGTAGCCCTCCTATTAATAGCAGGGAATTCAAAGACTGCCTTGATCTGCTTAATGTGAAGCATCAGAAGAGCACACCTCTTTGGCCACAGGCTAACAGCCTTATAGAATGTTTCATGAGTAAGTTAAAGAAAGCTGTTCTGGGTGCTACATTAGAGAAGCTCAACCTAAAGACTCTAATGAATTCTACTTTACAAGCCTATCATTCATCTTCTCACTCAAGCACAGGTGAAAGCCTTTCAACGTTTATGTTCAGGTGAGCCATCACAACCAAGTTACCTCAGTGGACCAGATCCAGAAATGATACAGAGACATGTACAACAGACTTAAGTTATAAACGGAAAATGAAGGCCTATGCTGACAAACAGCAATATGCAAAGAAGATTATCTTCACACAAGGAGATCGAGTGCTCGTTCATCAGTAACAAAGACATAAATCTGATGCACCTTTGGATGTCGAGCCATTTCATATTGTAACCAGCATAGGGCACATGGTGACTGCCCAAATTCTAGGAAAATCTACCACATGAGATTCCTCGCACTTCAAACGTGGCTCAGTGCTCGTCAGACACTAATGTCAATGTAGGGACTGGTTCAGAGAAGACAGTTTGAGAATTATGATTACTGATTCCCAGTTTCCAAAGACATGATCCAGAGGAGTCATCTAAGTGCCAAGAAGGATCAATGAAGAGTTACAATGTGTATATGTTGTAAAAATTGCAGTCATTTGTTTGACAGAGAGGGAGATGTTGTGTCTTGTGAGTGCGTATGATGGAACTTTTGTGGACCCGGAAAGACTCCGCAGGATGATGACGTCAGTGTTAGGATGTGGTGAAGTGAATGCAGGTTCAGAATGTTGAGTTTGTTGTTACATGCTGCAGAATAATGATGTGTAATACATAGCTCCATGTGTGGTGCATTCATTGGCGGGTTCTCAGGCTGGGGAGGACGTTACACCATGGTGGAGGAATTCTTGTAACACGGAATGTAAAGTATGTAGCTCATTGGAGGTGATTAATGTGTTAAAAAATATGAGCACCTGAAATATCAGATGACCAGAACATTTTTTTGAATTTTTAAGCTGCTGCCATTCATCTTCATGACCGGTCCATGCCTTTTCATGGCCCTCTTAGATGCAAAAGTCTGAATCCGGGCTTCTATGCCATTCCAGTGGTCTAATGTGCACTTCATAAATGCCAAATAACGAGAGTTCTGACGTCCTATGGTTTAAATATTTTGGGTGGCCATGCGCATCTGATATGCCAATTAGTCCCTCCATTAATTTTTCACTTGTGCCTTTAGACTCGGGGAAGGGTTTTT
Organism: Pleurodeles waltl; assembly: GCF_031143425.1. Classification (NCBI taxonomy): domain Eukaryota; kingdom Metazoa; phylum Chordata; class Amphibia; order Caudata; family Salamandridae; genus Pleurodeles; species Pleurodeles waltl. The sequence goes on from NC_090446.1 coordinate 1,231,880,601, forward strand.
GGTTCTTGTTCTGAAGTTTTAATGCTTTAAATTTCAGTCCTCAGACAGAGAAGCTGCAGGTATAAAATGTGTTTTTAATGCCATTAAGATTTGTGCAGTCAGATGTAGGTTCCCACTGGTATGTCTGCTGTCAACACATATTAAGAGCATGACAAAATAAAACAGGTCCATGAAAACAAGTGAAGCATTGTTGTATTATTTTAGTAACTGTTTAGTTTTCTGTGAACTTGGAGGCTGAAACTAGCTTCTGCAGGCTGACCCAGGCATCCTACCAAGGATTTGTCTGGCTTGGCCAAATGACTAGTTCGACACATTTCTGAAGTGCAAGCTGTGCCCCTATGATGTTACACAGTGAGTGCAGTTAATGATCTGTTCTTGTGTGAGAGGGTACCTCTGGGCATGAGAGTTTCTGTCTAGGTGTGAGAGTGAGTGTGAGAGGGTCTATGTGGTTGTGAAAGCAGCTCTGAGAGTGTCTGTCTGGGTGTGAGAGTGGGTGTGAGATGGTCTATGTGGTTGTGAGAGTAGAGTGTCTGGTTGTGAGAGTAGGTGTGATAGGGTATCTCTGGGTGTGAGAGTGGGTGTGAGAGTGTCTCTGTGAGTGGGTGTATGAGTGTCTGTGTGGGTCTGTGAGTGGCTGTGTGAGAGTCTGGGTGGGTCTGTGAGTGGGTGTATGAGTGTTTAAGTGGGGCTGTGAGTGAGTATGAGTCTCTGAATGTGTCTGTGAGTGTGTTCATGACTTTCTGTGTGTATATGTGAGTGGGTGGATGAGCCTGAGTTGGTCTGTGTGTGGGTGCATGAATGTCTCAGAGGGCCTGTGAGTGGATGCATGAGTGTCTAAGTGGGTCTGTGAGCAGGTACGTGTGTCTGAGTGGGTCTGTGAGGTGGTGCATGAGTGTCTGAGTGAGTGTCTGAGTACATCTGTGACTGGGTGTGTGAGTGTCTGTCGGGGGGTGTCAGCAGCTGTGTGAGTGATTAGCCACAAAGGAATCTCGTCTGCCCTTTTATCTAACAAAAGTCTACAAAAATCTACCCAAGTTAAGTTCTCTCTGCCTCCTTGGGTAAATATCCAGTTTGTATTACACACTACAGCTGCAGAAGGAAATGTTACCAGTGACCTTGTGTGTATTTTAGCAATATGATTTTTCCTGGTGTGTCTTTATCTAGAAATATGTGATAACATGAATCATCCTATAAAGAGGCCAATGGGGGTACAAAGACCTAAATCTCCACCAAACCAGAGTCCTCCCTGCTATCTACAAGTGCTTCTTTGTTGTGTACAGATGTCTTGATATCCCTCAGCATCAAGAATGAGCCAACAAAATTGGCAGCAAACGCACTGGGGGGCCCTTTGGTAAGCTGTCTCTCATCCTGTTAAAATGCAGGAATACCTTTGCATACTACTAAGGTGGATGGTATGGGGCAATGTGGGTGGTGCTTCTAGGTGATTTGCACATTTGCATACTCATAGCAATTTAAAGGGAGAACCAAAGAATACATGAAAGAACCCACTCGTTACAGTCACAAACAGATTGCACTTCAATAGATCAACGATGCATTCACCACCACAAAAGCTTTCAGATCATTTTCTAATACAGAATCGCTGAGTAAACATACTGAATAGAAAAAGGGGGCATTGGAGATCCCCTCCCAGAGCTGATTTTGTCCCCACGCACCCCATACCCCATGACCCAGCCATGTCTCCTGAATGCCCCCCAGGGCACAAAGTATTCAATGTGACCATGGGAGGAACCTCCAAGCTCCCACAGTCCCAGCCAGCTTTCCACCTCCTGCGGGAGCCAACATTGCTATTGCACACAGGGAGCTGTTAAACATGCATCTCCCTGTGTGCAAGAGCAATCATTTTGTCTTGCAGGGAAGGATACAAAATCTCTTCTTCCAGTAGACAAGAGCAGTTTGACAACTCTTGCTTGGTGGAAGCGGAGTGTTTGCTCCGACTTGGTGGGAGCTGTCAAAGCTCCTGCCAAGTCAGAGCAAAGACCTATGTCCCAGGGGCAGGCACCCCAGGACAATGCAGGAGCCGGCCATAGGAATTTGTGGGCCCCAGGGCCACATATGGCTCCACAAGGAGGGCTGCCAATGTTTTATACTGTATAGCCCGGGGAGGTGGTGGTTCCCAGAGGTCCACAAGAGGCCCCCTTCATTGTTTTATTTCAGCAATAGGGAGGTGACAGTACCCAGGGCTGTGGGATTGTGTGTGGCCACCCTTTAATTTGAATGAATTGCCCTGGGGAGGTGGTGGACCCTGGGGTGCTGGGGGTCCATGCAACCTCCCGCATATAATAGAAGCTTATCCCCTGGGAAGTGTAGGTCCCTAGGGAACGGGGGTTCTGCAGGATTCTTCTACTATTATAAAAGTATCTTGCCCTAGGGAGGTGGTGGTCCCCAGGGTGCGTGGGCCACGCTGCACCCACATATTTTTGCATCATTACCCCAGGGAGGTGGTATTCCCAGGGGCTAATATAAGATTTAGGAGGGAGAGCACCAACTCCCCCCCTCCTTTTTCAAGCCTCTAGTGCCCCCAGAACCTGGACCAGCTGGGGCAAAATAAAAGAAAGGATGGGAAACAGCCTTTTCTTTCAAACAAAATCTCAGAAAAATCCACAGATTCTTCTGTGGATTTTTCTGAGATTTTATATTTAGACAATGCTTTTTTTTAGCCCTGGCGGGGTCCACTGGGGAACCCTGAACCATGGTTAGGGGCTCAGGGTGTCCCTACCCTGGTCCCTTTTCTATTTTGTTAATCTTTTTTGTTTCTGAGACCCAAGATGGCTGCCAACACTTCCTTGGTGATGTGCTGACAGCCAATCAGATATTAGTATGGGGACAGTTTGATCCGCAGAGGATCTGTGCCCCTAGATATCTATGGGGCAGATTTAAGAAAAGTGGCGCTGCACCCAGTGAAGCACGACTTTCCTGGCACTTCTTAGCACCCCCTACCACCACTATGTGTGTGCCGTAATTAAAATACGGTGCCCCATGATGCAGGGTAGAGGGCAATAGCATCAGAATTATTGATGCAATTGATGTACTGTTCAGGGTTAGGGACAAAATTTTGTGACCAATGGTGTGCCCCCTGTTAATGTCTGCTTTGAGCAGGCGATAAAAATGTTGAAAGAAATGGCACAAAGACATTTTTAGATTTCTTTGCGTCATCTTTTAGGCCCCCCCTAATGGGGAACGCCCCCACTGCATACATTACGCCTGGGGCAGGCAAAATGTGGCACATGGTTTAGAAAGTGGTGCAGTGCATGCATTGCTCCACTTTTTAAATCGAGTGCAGCAATTTTGGCCTTGAGGTCCTGGACCTATATTTTTTAACCTTCAATATCTCCAAAACTACTGAACGGATTTACACCAAATCACAGAAAGCACACTCTGTGGAACACGATCCAGCTTCCTGCCAAATTTTGTGCAATTCCATTCAGTGGTTTGGGCTGTAAGAGTGTCAAAAGACCCTATGAAAAATGAAAGGGGAAAACACATTTTGGGACCCCTCTTTTTCTCGCCGCCACTTGACGGATCACCCTAAAACTTTCAAGACAGCAGCTCAGCTGACAAAAGTACAAGTTTTGAAAATTTTGTGAAGATTCGTCGAGTGGTGCCAAAGCGCAAAATAAGCAACAGAAAACTGACCAGTCAATCTTTGCAAAAGGCTTTTTACTGTGCAGCAACACTTGTCACTGTGTTTTAGTAACCTTTGGTCCGTTTGAGCTAAAAACATTTTTTGTTAAAATCTAGAGATTATGTAGCAGATGATGGATTACATTGCAAATATGCAAATACAGTGGCCACTAAATTGCATAATTACAAAGACCCAGACTAAATCACAATTTTGGCTGTTTTACTAGCCATCCTTGCTTGCACGAGGGGCGAGTGCCCACTTAGTATGCCAATGTTACTTGGGGCCTCAGAACAATGGCCCACGAGAGGGAAAAATTGAAGCAAAGGAGACACTGAAATGTGGGAGTCAGTGAGATGGGAGCACAGGGAACAGGGTAAGAGGGGAGGCCATCTTTTAAACAAATGGCAGAGGAAACAGTCAACTTCACAAGGCAGTAGCCATCATTAGTGAAGAAGGTGTAACAGCGCTGTTGTACATGGGTCTGAGGAACCTACTAGATCACTATTATGACTCTTCTTCTTTTTAAAAAAAGGGATTGGACTGATTTTCCTTGGTAGCATAAGTCAGATGGCACCGTTTCTGAACAAAAGGTAGCCAACACATGGGGGTACATTTATTTCTAAAGTGGAGGAGATGTGGCCTAACAGCAAAACTGCTGACAATAGAGCTGGGGGAATGGCTTCACGTTCCAGTATCTGCACAACATTCTATGAGTCTGGGAAAATCACATAATCGCCCCATGCCTAAGTAAAAGGGAATCTGGCATTGTATAATGAAATTGGTGCTCATATAAAGTGTTTAATTAATCTTGGGCTGAGTATGTGCTATATAAACTTATCCGGCTCCCGTAGAAAAGGTAAAGAGAACCTGTTTCAAGACTGGAGTGATGACCAGGCATGGTGGGAAGGGTTGAGGGAGGAAAAGGAGATAGACTGTTACCCAGGATTGCAATTATCGTAAGTGCAGTAGGTGCATTTGCATTGGCACCGAGTACAGAGAGGGGCTCACAACACTTAAATTAAGAGGAGCAGTTTTTTGGTTAAAAGGTCTTTTTGTTTGATACATTTGCCCCATTAGGAATGTCAAATTTATTGTGAATTGCAAGCTACAGAAAAATATCCATGAAATGAGCTGACCATAAGCTTGCCTTTTCTCCTCCTGCTCCTCCAATTCTTGTCATGAAGTGTTGGGGGGGGGGGGTGTCGAGTTCAAAATGTTTTGCTTTGGAAGGACTATGAGCAAAAAAGTTGGAAACCACTGGGATAAAGGAAGACTAGAATTGAAAACATGTCAAGTTTTGTTTCAGTAATGAAAGATTTTTCAATTCCGAAAGCTTATTTTCAAGGGAACATAAGTATTGCAAGTTTCTAAAGAAGACGATCTTTGGTTGAACAAATGGTTCTTTAAAATAATTCGCTTTAAAAGTATATTCAAATAAACTTCCAAAGATGATTTGCTAGACAAACGATGAACTCAGTTGTAGGTGGGCAGTTTTAGAACAAAGCAATACCCATGGATTAACTTGGGTGTGTGTCAAGCAACTGTGTATTCGATTACCCAAACAAACAATACGAGATTTCTTCACACCAGGAGGGGATAGTGCAGAAAGTTTTGGGCAGGAAGGGAATTAAACATACTATAACCTAACCTAGCCCGTTTTTAGGCTCTGGGTGGAATGCCCGAATACACTGGGCTGAACTTTAAAGAATAGCCAGAAAGGTTATTCTCACAGTGATTCGTACATTGTGACTGCTGCAAGGAGAGGACTGATTTTAAGTATTGCAGGGCAGCAAATGGAGAACCATGCAGTGTCCACATTTACAAAGAGTAACGGTCTGAGGATGGCCTCTGTAAGATGATCAAACCCCTGAAATGCATCGGTTGCGGATATAGAGATTAAAGGAGTGTGTGATCAATGCTAAACATTTCCCCAAAATATAAAGTAAAGACAAATTACTTATATGAAATCTCTTGGAGCCCATCAGAGTACAAACACCACCCTCTGGGGCTTCATTTGATGAAAAAAGAGAACCCTAATAAGGACTTAGCAATTCTCTATCCTAATTAATGGGACCTTGATTTCATGTTTGCACTTACTTTGATTTCTGTGCGATTCATTTTGTGTCATATTTTTATGTATATTCATGTTTACAGTTTGTGGAGCGCATAATAACTAATTTCTGAAATAACACAAAATAACTATTGTATGTAAATGGTGTCAAACCCTTATTTATTACAAATAAATCAGTACTGGATTCATGGGGTTCGGGGTGTCTTTCTGTTCTGTTTTTAGCATATTGATCCCTTCCTCATAAGCCTTAAGAGGATCAAACCCAATTTCGTTCAAGCTTATTTAGGCCTTGATGGTCAGCCATTGAGGAGAAGGGCATGGCCACTGCTTCCCCGGTGAAAGGGCAACTGCTTCGTTTAGAGATCCCAGTCTGCCTGGGGATCTCTCTGCTGTGAAAAGAACAGCCACGGTGGACGGCCATTTCATGGCAATGAAGTGTGCTGAGCTGGCTTCATATTTAAAGTGCTGGCACAGAAAACTTCATTCAGAAAAAAACAAACTCAGAGATTGATTCTGTTTAACAAAAAAGTAATTTGTTGTAATACACAGGAAGCTTTTTACCTGCATGTGGGTGCCATTTAACATTTTTGATGTCTGACACACTGGCGCGGTGGACACAAGATGGAACAATCAGTGAACCAATGGACCAGCATTTGCTGCCAGTAGTTCAATAGGTTTGGTGGAGGGGGAGAACTTCCGATTTATGCGTCCTTCCCTTTGCCAAACCCTAATCAATGCTCCTAGCTCTTTGGTGGCCTAAGGATGACTCAGCCACTGTGTGCTGATGTAAGGATGATGTTTGGCTCCATTATGAACTATAAAGCTTGCTGATTCAACTGTGGTGTTATGTTTATGGCCATTGTGGTATAAATAAATACGAATTACGGGCCGTATTTAGGGCCGTATTTATACTCTGGTTGCGCCGAATTAGCGTCGTTTTTTTCGACGCAAATTCGACGCTAAACTAACGCCAACTAACGCCATATTTATACTATGGCGTTAGACGCTTCGGGCGCCAAAGTGCCCGGAGTGAGCGTCATTTTTTAGCGTGAACCCCTTCCTTGCGTTAATGAGATGCAAGGGAGGCGTTCCCGTCTTAAAAAATGACTCCCAGGCCTTTACGTGGTATTTATACTCCCGGGCAAAAATGACGCCCGGGAGTGGGCGTGGCCAAAAACGGCGCATTTGCGCCGCTTTTTAACGCCTGGGTCAGGGATGGCGTTAAGGGACAAGTGGGCTCAAAATGAGCCCACAGTGCCCTCCCCTGCCCCCAGGGACCCCCCTGCCACCCCTGCCCACCCCAGGAGGACACCCAAGGATGGAGGGACCCATCCCAGTGAAGTACAGGTAAGTTCAGGTAAGTATAATTTTTGTTATTTTTCAATTTTTTTTTGTGGCATAGGGGGGCCTGATTTGTGCCCCCCTACATGCCACTATGCCCAATGACCATGCCCAGGGGACATAAGTCCCCTGGGCATGGCCATTGGGCAAGGGGGCATGACTCCTATCTTTACAATGATAGGAGTCATGTTGATGGGGGATGGGCGTCGAAAAAAAATGGCGCAAGTCGGGTTACGACGATTTTTTCGACGTAACCTGACTTGCCCCATTTTAAGACGCCCATACGCCATTTTCCCCCTACGCCGGCGCTGTCTGGTGTACGTGGTTTTTTTCCACGCAAACCAGGCAGCGCCGGTCTGCTTGCGCCGGCTAACGCCATTCCATAAATACGGCGCCCGCATGGCGCTTCAGAATGGCGTTAGACGGCGCAAAAATTTTTGACGCTAAACTGCGTTAGCGCAGTTTAGCGTCAAAAAGTATAAATATGGGCCTTATACTCTGGTTGCGCCGAATTAGCGTCGTTTTTTTCGACGCAAATTCGACGCTAAACTAACGCCAACTAACGCCATATTTATACTACGGCGTTAGACGCTTCGGGCGCCAAAGTGCCCGGAGTGAGCGTCATTTTTTAGCGTGAACCCCTTCCTTGCGTTAATGAGATGCAAGGGAGGCGTTCCCGTCTTAAAAAATGACTCCCAGGCCTTTACGTGGTATTTATACTCCCGGGCAAAAATGACGCCCGGGAGTGGGCGTGGCCAAAAACGGCGCATTTGACCCGCTTTTTAACGCCTGGGTCAGGGATGGCGTTAAGGGACAAGTGGGCTCAAAATGAGCCCACAGTGCCCTCCCCTGCCCCCAGGGACCCCCCCTGCCACCCCTGCCCACCCCAGGAGGACACCCAAGGATGGAGGGACCCATCCCAGTGAAGTACAGGTAAGTTCAGGTAAGTATAATTTTTGTTATTTTTCAATTTTTTTTTGTGGCATAGGGGGGCCTGATTTGTGCCCCCCTACATGCCACTATGCCCAATGACCATGCCCAGGGGACATAAGTCCCCTGGGCATGGCCATTGGGCAAGGGGGCATGACTCCTATCTTTACAATGATAGGAGTCATGTTGATGGGGGATGGGCGTCGAAAAAAAATGGCGCAAGTCGGGTTACGACGATTTTTTCGACGTAACCTGACTTGCCCCATTTTAAGACGCCCATACGCCATTTTCCCCCTACGCCGGCGCTGTCTGGTGTACGTGGTTTTTTTCCACGCAAACCAGGCAGCGCCGGTCTGCTTGCGCCGGCTAACGCCATTCCATAAATACGGCGCCCGCATGGCGCTTCAGAATGGCGTTAGACGGCGCAAAAATTTTTGACGCTAAACTGCGTTAGCGCAGTTTAGCGTCAAAAAGTATAAATATGGGCCTACATTTTTTTAAATAGTGCGGTGTGTGTTTTTATTTATGAGGAGGCCGGTCCCGCGTTTTGCCAGCTCCACAGACTATATCCAACATTTTGTTTGGTACTCGGTCATCACAACCACAGGGGAAGAGTAAAAGTATAACCCTCCTTCATGTGTGTGGAATATATCCTGTAAGAATCCCATAGGTGCATATAGAAATAGTGCAGCAGAGTAGTCTGGTGAGGTAGACATTCTTCTAATGTTTAAGTACATGCATTTATTTAAACCTATAAATTATAGTCATAGAGATATAACAAGAGAATAGAAGCCCAAAAAGGACGTGCTCATGGTTTTGCGCCAAAGCATTCTGAACTTAATAAGGGCCTAAACCTATTCAGGCATTTTACAGCCGTGGTCGGAGCTGTCAGCGTGTTACCTCCAACACCGGCTCGTGAAACCGGAAAGCCGATATAATTTCACGGACTGCACTTGCCTCCTTGTCATTGCTGCATAGATTGCAATACAGTCATCTGGCATGACTCGCTACGCAGGGACTAGCTTTTCCAATTTCACAAAGGCATTCATCAATTTTAATGCAATACAAAGACTGAGAAAGTACGGTAAAATTGCCTACGGGTGGAGTTTTTGCGTGTGCGCGTACATTAGTTCAAATAGCACGAGTTCTCAAAGGCATTGCTGTCTGCCAGGGCTGTGGCTGCTCAGTAAAATCTAGAAGTTATGATTACAAACCCAGTTGACAATTTAAGTCTTTCTTTTCAGTTAATCGCTATAAAAAAATCAATAATAATTCGGAGCTTATGGACCTATTTAAGTGCGACAAGCATTATTACCCTCAAGATTTGTAATCATTTAGCTTCCGAACGGGCAGGCATAGAACGCAGAGCTCTGAGACTAAACAAATGCGCGCAATATCTTGGAGCGTTAGTGCTTGTGTTCCACATATTGGTTGTACAATCAATAGCGCACACAGTTCACATTCTCATATGGTCAACTGAGTCTGTTATCTGCATGGAAGTCGTTTAGGGGTCGCCAGGGGTCTGGCGCTGCTTTGTGACCCCTGGCCTCAGAGTTGGCAAATCAGTACAAGGAAGGCAGGTGCAGCTGGTCCTTATAGAGGTTGTGTGGGACCCCACTTCCTTTTTTTCAATCAGTTTTTTATTACACTAGGAGTGAATACTAGTATAATATTCACTATTAGCATAGTAAAAAAAATGAAGTAAAGCTAGCTGTAAAATAAACCTCCTTGGTAGCTGAGGTAAGTAAAAACACTTTTAATTATATATTGTGTGCATACTTGCGGGTGAGAGTGTGCTTATGTAAGAGAGTGTGTGTATCAGTGAATGTGTGTGTATGTGTGAGCATGTGTGTGAGTAAAAGTTAAGATGAATGGCGTATGATGTCACTTTCGCTACCCCTGGCATTTTGGTGAATTGGCATCCATGGTTATTAATCAATCAATCAGTATTTGTAAAGCACGGCTACTCACCCATGAAGGTCTCAAGGTGCGGGGGGAAAGGGAGGGGCCTCGTCTGAAGAGCCACATCTTGAGGTTCCTCCTGAAGATGGTGAGCGACGGGCTTTGTCTGAGGTGCAGGGGGAGGTAGTTTCTGCTCTTTGCTGAAGTGTAGGTGAAGGATCGTCCTCCGGTGGTGGTTTTACAGATGTGAGGGATGATGGACAGGGCCATCTGGGTGGAGCAGAGGGATCTGCCGGGGGTGTGGAAGGAGAAGCAGTGGTTCAGGTAGGCTGGCCCTACATTGTGTATGGCCTTGTATGTGTGGGTAAGAAGTTTGAAGGTGATTCACCTCTTGACCGGTAGCCAGTGGACGGTCCTCAGGTGTTGGGAGGTGTGTTCTCGGCAAGGGAGGTCCAGAATGAGCCTGGCAGCGGTGTTCTGGATGAGTTGTAGTATTTTGATGTTCCTAGTTGAGGTACCGGCGTATAGGGCATTGCCGTAGTCGAGCTTGCTAGTGACTAAGGCGTGGGTCACTGTCCTGCAAAAGTCTGCTGGGATCTATCTGAAGATCTTCCGAAGTTTGCGGAGTGTATGCCAGAAGTAGTAGGCAACAAAGTTTAACTAGCGGGTCATGGATAGGGAGGAGTCTCAGATGAATGCTAAGTTGTGGGCATGCTCAGTCGGTGCAGGGGGGCGCTGAGTGATGTGGGCCACCAGGAGTCGTCACAAGCTGAGGTGTCTTTTCCAAAGATGATGAGCTCAGTCTTCTCAGAGTTGAGATGAGGCAGCTTTCTCTCATCTAGGTGGTGACAGCTTCCATTCCTGAGTGAGAGTTCCTTTTGGCTGTATCCAGGTCTTCGATGAGGGAAATGGTGAGTTGTGTGTCATCGGCATATGACACAATGTTCATACCGTGGCTTCTGACGATGGCACAGAGAGGGAACATGTATATGTTGAACAGTGTGGGACTCAGTGAGGATCCTTGGGGGACTCTGTAGTTGACTCCTGTGGGTCTGGAAGTGTAGGGTGGGAGTCTTACCCTCTGCATCTTCCCAGAGAGGAAGGAGTGGATCCATTCCAGGGCTCTTCCATGGATTCCTATGCCATGGAGTCTGATGTTCAGAGTGCTGTGGGAGACCGTGTCGAATGCTGCTGAGAGGTTGAGTAATATGAGTGCTGCGGTGTGGCTGCAGTCTAGGAGTAATATGATATCGCCGGTAGCTGCCAGGAGGGCTGTCTCCATGCTGTGTGCTTGTTGCAGAAGCCATACTGGGAGCTGTCCAGGGAGTTGTTGGGCTTGGTGAAATTCCATAGTTGTGCGTGGATTGCTTTTTCCAGTACTGTGGTGGGGTAGGGTAGCAGCCAGATGGGCCAGAAATTCTTTAGTTCTGATGGGTCGGCTAAAAGTTATCTGTCTCAGGTTGACAAAGTGAGCACCTTTCATTTAGCAAATAGCAAGACTTAAGCATCATGCGATACACCACAACAGTTCGAGAAAACTTCAAGCTCACAACTCACACCATTTTAACCAAGTACAGCTGTAAATGAAATTAAACCACATATGTCACACCCTTCACTGTGCCTCCTTCCACTACATGCTTAGGCGGTGCAATCTACCATAGGCAAGAGAATCGCTCTGGTCAAAACACGTGACACTAAACGCTTCCAACACAAGATACACTAATTCAGCACTCCTTGCACCAAGCGCGCTATACCATGCTGCCAGTCCGTCAATGCACATACATCTATGCCTTATCTGGTGTGTAAAACGCTATATGCGTGAAAAATGCAACACAACTCGTTTGCAGTAGTGACTGAAAGCCGCGGGACAGTGGGAGCAAGTGGTGTTTAACAACTTTACATTAATGCTGCATATCTGTGAGATGCCTACATGTTTAACAAGTGCCTTCTCTATTCAGCAAATATCTGCTAAACTATCCTCGCTCTTCCAACAAACGCCACCGAAAAATCCAGCTGCCGGCTCGGGATCGCTCTTTTCATGCATGAAATGCTGCGTGTTGAAAAATCCAGGCCTCGGAGGACCATTTTACATAAAGACGTGCGCTCTTCAAACATTTGAGAGATCACTCAAAACCTGACAGAAGAGGAACAATCATCTTTTTTTCTTCGGCGCGAGGGGCAGCGTACTGCTATATCTGCAGAAAGTAAATGAGGTCCCCGGTGACAGGTGGGGAATCTTATAGCCATATTGCACACATCCTCAGCTGCTTTTATCTTCATTGTTATCCGAGGTGTGGTTGATCTCATAACGTGCTCTTCCAGGTATCTCGTTTTTTCCACGGGAAATGCATTTTTCGTACTCTTTCGCTACTACTGAACATATCTAGTTTGAAATATGCAGTGGAATGGAACGTCACCAAAGAAAATGGAAAATATCTGCTCTTTTAGTCAAGTTCCTCGTTTTCATTCCATTCGTACGTATTAGTGCTTATTTTATTATGAAAATATCCACAGTGCTGTGCTTTTGAAAACCTGTGCACAGTTCTGCTAATGAAAAGGTATACAAGTGTTTATTTTTTTATTTTCTGCCGTGGTAAAATGACTCGTTTACTTACTAATAATCTTCATTACTCAGAGGCATTCTCTTGCACGTCACAGGCCTGACAAGATAAGCAAACCCTTGGCTCGCGAACATGGACAAAAAAACTTTAAGCCCCACCCTTTCAACTGCACAGGAAGTGCATCATCAGCTGACTATTAGGGTGGGACTTATCCCTAACACTGCCTGTTAATAACAAGTCTTATAAATAAATGAAATACATGCATTTACGCTCCCCACCAGGGAGGGTACGCACCGTGGAGAGGAAGACTATAACTTGGAGTGCATAATCAACTGCTGAAAGCACCTTAGATCCAAAGACTGTTGAAAATAACTTCCCCCACACGAAGTTTGAAGTGTAAAATAAATGTGTGAGAAGTAGGATAGGTAGAAGCTGCACAGACTTCTTGTGGAGGAGCACCCCTGAAAGAAGTCCATGAGGAGGAAATCAATCTAGGGGAGCGCCATTGGATTGCAGCTGGGAGGGAAACTCTTTCATTCTGGTAGGCCAAACTACTAACTGCCTTTACCTATCTACTCAAGGTAGACACTGAAGGATGTTGACCACGATTGCCCAATCCAAAATAAATAAAAAGAAAGTCTACTTTCTGAAGGGACCAGGATCTATTCAAATAAATAGTCTAGGTTCTGAGCAGATCAACAGAATGTTCTGCTCCAAAGAAGGAGCGGGAAAAAAAAGGTAAAAAATGTCCTGAGAAAGATGGAAAGAAGATGAAACATTGGGAAGAAAAGTAGGGGCTGGACGGACAGCATATTTATCCCAAAACTCTTCATAAATGGTTTGTGGTACAGAACAGCACCCATTTCCCCCAGTCTATGGCCTGAATTAATAGCCACAAGAAAAACACCTTCAAAGTCAGGAATTTTGGAGACACAGAGAGAGGGGTTCAAAGGGAGGAACATTAAGATAACATAGTTTCAGAGAAAGATCCCAAGGAGGAGTAGGCTTGTGAACAACTGGCCTTCGCAAATGAAAACTATGATGAAGTCTAAAGGGCAGAGATTCAAAATGAGATATAGAAGGATCTCTAATACCTTTACTAGCCGTCCATTACCTTCTCAAGGATGACAAAAATAATCCTAAGAGAAAACCATCTCTAATAAATTCTAAACTAGTACCACCCTCTTAAGGGACTGGGAGCAAATCCCTGGAGGGACACCACTTAGAGAAGTTACCACAGTGAAATTCATAGACCTTTAGAGTACTGCTTTTCTGAGAGTTGTGGCTAGAGAGAACAGTCTTGAGAGAACACCCAACCAACCAAACCATCAGAGTCAGACAACAAAGAGATTTCTCTGAGAGGGTTGGGAAACTTAGGGGAGATAGATGCAGTGGAAAGAAGGAGGGAGGCTGAATGGACAGCTGAAGAAATAGCCAAAGCCAAGGTTGCCCCTTCCAAATTGGCACCACCAACAATATCTTGACACTTTCCTTCAGACTTTTGGGTAGAAAATTACTGGAAGAAGGGGGCAAGGCAAAAAGAAGACCCTGAGGCCAAAGAACGTTAATTGTATCCACTACTCTGACTTGTTAGCAGGCAAGGAAATAGGAGAAGCTGGGAAGAAGGGCATTCTTGAGGGATGCAAACAGGTTCAGTCATGGAGCTCTGAACCAATCCATTGTCTCAATGAATGTCCAAGGAGAGAAAAACAGAGAAGCCAAAGAGGGAAAAATCTGATTCAAGCATTCGGCAAACCCATTCTCCCTCCACGGGAAAATAGATCACTTTTATAGACATCAGATTAATCTCTGCCATGACCCAACCTCCTCTGCCAGAGAAGACTACTGACTCAACCTGGTGCCACCCGGTAGTTCACATACGCGCAGGACACCTGGTTGTCTGTTGTGATCTGAATGTGGCTAAACTGAATCAGAGGAATTAAAAAAGCAGAGATCTCTGAAAATTGTTACAAGCTCCCTCCATTTGGACGATTGTCTGTCCTCTGTCATGGTTCATTAACCTTGAGCACAAGAGTTCCCCATTGTTGTTCCCCGACTGAGACTGCTGGCATCTGTCATAGTTGTCTGAGGAATTGGGGGAGAGAGGAGGACCCCTTTGCTCAAGTTCTGAACATCCAACCACCCCTGTAGTTTGTGAGAAACAGCTGGAGTCACTGGAACCAGGGCATCGTACTCCTTCAAACGGGGATCCTACAGAGGGAGAAGAGGAGACACAAGGTGGTACAGATGTAGACAAGCCTATGGCATTAACAACATGGTAAACACTGCTATGTCCTGTTGAACATGAAGCCATTCCCTTGCTGTGGCCTGGTGTTGGGCTGGGAGAAGAGAGATACGAGCCAATAGCCACTACTGCTAAGCTTCTGGAAAAAACCTTGCCCTGTAGAGTTTCGAAGTGGGCCCACATGAACTAAAATTGTTGACAAAGAACTATGCAGGATTTCTCTGAATTCATGAGGATACCATGATTCCTGAAGCAATTATATACTCGCCAGACTGTTTCATTGGTCTTGGAAAAAGAAGCATCACAAATTAGTCAATTATTCAAATAGGGAAAGATTAATAGACCCAAGGAGTTTACTTCCCCACCAGAAGAGCCAGAGTCTTTGTAAACATGTGAGGTGCTAAAACAGACTAAAAGGCAAAATACCGAACTGAAAGTGATGCCTCAACGGAGAGAATCGAAGAAATCTCTGAGAAGTAAAAATGTATAGAACGGTAGAGATAGACATCCATCAGTTCAAGTGAGGCCAGAAAAGTGGCAGGAAATACCAGTGGGAGAATATCCTGAAAACCAACCATCTTGAATCTCTGATGAGGGATATACAGATTCGTTTGGTTTAGATCAAGGACTGCGTGAAAAGCTCTTGAAAGTTTTCGATTAAAAAACATCAGGGAATAGCATCCCTGACGTTTTTCTGCTTCTGGAACCAAAACTATTTCATTCTTTAGAGAAGATCCTTAATTCCTATTTGCAGGGCAAAAAAACTTGCGGCTATTGCAAGGAGTAGGTGTATGAATGAAGAAGTTGTTTGAAAGTGTGTTAGAAATTGGGTTTCTAGTTGTCAGAGGTATATACCAGGGGTGGGTGGTGAGCTCCGTTCCGCTGGCCGAGTTAACAGAGGTTTTAGCACTCTGCGCTCTGCTTGGAGAGTGGAGTTCATCCAAAAACTCTACTAGCCCCGGCAGCAGAGCAGAGCTCACTACATGCACACTGCAGTCCAGTTATGGGCCACACAGCGCAAGCACAGACTATCTGGTCGTGGCTGGGCTGCAGTGTGCACTCAGCCAACATCGGTGGCATGGAGCTGCTGCAAGCTGTGGGGCTACACCGGCACCAGCTCCAGATCCAGGCCTCCCTCCTTTCACTGTCCTCAGCAGCCCAGCCGGAACCAGGGTGCATAGGGAGGCAGAGAGCTAGGCTGTTGGCAACGGGGACTATGGGCCCCCAGTAAAAACGGCCTCGCTTAGCTTTTTCTTCTATGTTCACACAGAGGCCAGCACTGGGCATGGACAGAATTTGCACATGAAGGGCGTCTGTGCTTGGAAAAAAAGGAAACTTGCCATCAAAGCTCCACTTGAAAAGAACCTGTCTCCCCAGAGTACCTGGGAAAGGAAGTTGTGTTATGGGGTACAGTGCTGGGGCCAGCAGGGAGAGCTGGAGACCGGGGGAGCATCAGCTGCTGAGTGGTAGTCTGGCAGTCCCCGTCAAATACAGATGTGTGTGGCTTGAGAGAGTGCCTTAAAGCCCAGTGGCACTCAAGGCTAGGCACTATGTGAAAATACCAGGCTGCTGCTGGTGAGCTGGTTTGCTGCTGCTAGTGTTGGACCTTAAAGAAAGGGCCCTCTGGGGCTGTGTGCAGAGGAAGCGATTGCAAGGCTAGTGCAAGACAAGGGATATGCGTGGCGCTCCTTAGCAAGTTTGTGAAGGAGGACAGTTGGTGAAGGGAAGTGTGCAGGTGTGGAGAGCAACATGCTTCAGACCTGTGAGTGTGTCAGCACAAGAGACCTGAATGTGCCCAATCTCGGAAGTGCTCCGCATGTTCGGGCCTGGCTCGCCAGATGCACTGGGTGCATTCGGACCAGGGTGCCAGTAGGGCAAGTGGCATTCTGACGCATGCAGAACTCCACAGAATTCCACAGAGTTTTAAGCCAGCTCTGCAGAATTCTGCAGAGCATAACTCCGTGAGCTTAGCCCACTCCTAGTATATACCCTTATCCAAGTAGGGACCACTGTCCTAGTTGGGTAAGTCACTACACAACCTAAATTTTCCTGTGTTCACCCTCTGGTACCTTGGCACAGAGCAGGCATGCTTAACTTAGAAGACAATGTATAAAGTACTTGTGCAATAACTCATACAGTAACATAGTGAAAACACCACAATAAGTACTCCACACCAGTTAAGGAAAGTAGATCATATTTATCTGAATAAAATAAGTCCAAAGCAACAAAAATCCAATATGCACAAGTCAAGATATCACTTTTTAAAGGTTTAAAGGAGTCTAAAACCTTGAGAATCAGTAGATGTAACATTTTAACACACAGTAGCTGGGATGCATCAAAAACAAGAATGCATGGGGTCTGCAAAGGAGGAATCCTTGACACACTAGTTAGAAGCAGCAGGCGCTGCGTTAATCCAGTAGGCCAGGTGGTGATTTTTCAAACCTGAGGCATGAGCTGCATAGATTCTGGCAGGTGTTGGGTCATGGGAATTCTCTTCTCTTTGCTTAAGTCTTTGTGGCTCTGCAACTTCAGAACAGGAAGCAAGTTCAATCCACACCCTTGGAGAGCACTTGTGGGCAAGACAGAGTCCTTTCAGGAGAGTCAAGGGCCAGCAGGCAGCAGAACAAGAAGGGCAGCAGTCCTTCCAGCAAACCAGTGCAGGTGACTCCTTTAGGCAGCCGGGCAGTCCCTCTGTAGATCTAGATGTGTCTAATTTTGGAAGGTCAAGGACCCAATATATAAACCCATAAATGTCTTTAAAGTGGAAGAAACCTCAAAGGGTGGTTTTGAAGTGCACACCTGTCTGCCAGGATCCCTGTGGGGGGTTATCAGTCCTTTGTGTGAGGGCAGGCAGCTGTCCTTTGAAGTGTAAGCAGTGTAAGAGAGAGGCCCCCACAAATTCTGCCCTCGGAGACCCATTCAGTATTCAGATGAATGCAGATGTGACTGAGTGTCCTGTGTTAATGGCTGTCTCGGTGGAATGCACAAGGAGAGCTGTCAATCAGCATAGACCAAATGTATATTGGAGACAGGCTGTGAGGCACAGATGGCAGTATGTTCAGAGAAATGCCCACTTTCTAAAAGTGACATTTCTAAAATAGTAACATTAAATCCAACTTCACCAGTGAACAGGATTTTCTATTTCCATTCTGGCCATACCAAACATGACAGGGCTACTCCTTTCAGATCAGAATCTACCACTTAAAAGTATATAAGGGAAGTTCTAATGCTGGCCTATAAGAGAAGCATGTCTCACAGTAGTGAGGATGAAATGTTTGTTTATTTTCACTACCAGGATATGTAAAACACATAAGTGCATGTCCTGCCTTTCACTTACATGTCACCCTGCCCTATGGGGTACCTAGAGCCTACCTTAGGGGTGATTTGTATGTTAAGAAAGGGGAGCTTGAGTCTCAGCAAGTAATTTAAATGCCAAGTCGAACTGGCAGTGAAACAATCATTGCTGCAGGCCCACTAGTAGCATTTAATTTACAGTCTGTGGGCACCTCTACTGCACTTTACTAGGGACTTACAGGTAAATTAAATATGCCAATTGGGTAGCAGCCAATGTTACCATGTTTAGGGGAGAATACCCATGCTGCTTAGCACTGGCCAGCAGTGGTAAAGTGCACAGAGTCCTAAAACCAGCAAAAGAAGGGTCAGAAAAATGGAGCAGGGCAGGCAAAAAGTTGGGGGATGACCACCCTAAGGCTTTCAGGTCTACCAAAGAGTACCCATCCTTGATTACTTTAAGAACCCAGGAATCTGAAACGCTGCCTTCCCTAGTCAAGAAGAAAGAGCACATTTTTCCACCCACCATCACCCCGGGATAGCATGCCTTGGGGATTGAGACTAGGGGTTGGTCCCAGGATTTGTCTTGGGAAGGAGTACCACAGCCACGTCCCCTTCCCTAAGAGGGCTGACTTATTCCTTTGACAGCAGAGCTAGATCTAAAGGCCCTATGACACCCAAAACCCCTTCCTCTGGAATCAAAGATATTGGCACCCTGAAAAGGGAGGTGAGAAAGGCGCGACTTCTGCTGGTTGTCTGCTATCCATGTCCACATCCAAACGTGGCGTCTTGCAGATATGGCAGAACCTGAAGCAGCAGCAATGGACAAGGAGTCAAAAGTCAGACCAGAAAAGAATCACACCTCCTTTTCCATGACTGACAATTTGGTGCACCATCCCCTCATCTTGCAACTCCTCTAACAAGTCATGGACATAGTGCAGACAGGACTGTACAACATAAATAGTATTGAAACTTACCCTAACGGCGAGGTTCATGGCTGAATAGGCTCTTTCAAATGCCCCCTCCATTTTTTTTATCAACTTGGTCAGGAGGAGAGACCTCTTTGGAAATAATGGAAACGGTCGAAGCAAGACCTGCCATCTGGGAGTCACTTTTCACTGTCGCGGGCAATTAAACAAAATTCTCCAGCAGGTACCTTGTGGAAAGAAAACTAGGAAAACCCATCTTTTCAATGTTCACCCACTCTCTACTAAAGACACCTTCAAATCTGAACCCTGAATATATCTGACTCTGATTTTCCCATCCCCAGAGTAGTCAGAATCTGGAGCAGTAGAAAATTAAGCTCAAGGGACTTTGGGGATGGAGCTCCTTTCTTACTGCAAAATCAGGTTTCACTGCTTTGTTGATCATAAAATGCAAAAGCTGAAGATCAAGCAAGGAGCTCCCCCTCCCCCAGAAGGAACTACAGGGATAGGACCCTCCTCTCCTGAGGAAACCTCAGTATGATGTTGCTTAGATACACATTCTACCTCCATTGCAGTAATAAAGAGAAAAGAAAATGTACATCTAAATAGCCTGGCAGGCCTGTGTCTGAGATGTTCAGCAACAAAGAAGAGGCCACATCCACCCGTTGCACCACCGAGGAATAAGGACAGGAAGAAGCAGCAACTACACCATGCATTTAGGATGTCCTAATGCAACCTCCCACAACAGAAGCAAGGCGCGGTCCAATATACCCACTCCTGAGATCAGCAGAGCAGCAGGAACACAAGTACTGAGAGTGCTCCAAGAGCTAGCTTTCTTCAATCTGAGCTGCCTCCTAATCACTCAGAAGAAGGGCCAGCAAACAGCAACATCCCAAAAATTGATGTCATTAAGCAGCCACTACAGTAGGCTGGTATAAAAGGCACACACTCTCAAAGTAAATGTTAGACCTGGCATCCTTGGCGTGGTCTTCCCTGTCTTTTTCCTTCTGCTTCCCATGTTTTGACTGTGTGCTGGACTCTCCTTTTGCTGTTTTTGATTCCTGGGCACTTTGGCGGTCGGTGTTAAAGTGGCGGTAAGACCGCCAACAGGCCGGCGGTTAAAAATTTGCAATTACGACCGTGGAGGAAACTGCCAACACGGCGGTACAAACAAACAGCGCGGCGGTCACCGCCAACAGACAGGCGGAGGACAATGTACCGCCCACACTATTATGACAGGCCAATCCGCCACCTTTTCCGGGGCGGATTCAACGCGGATAAAAACACGGCGGAAACAGGAATTTCGAAGGGAAAACGCTCACCTCTACACACTCCATGAGGAACGAGGACACCATGGACCCGGAACTCCAAATCCTACCTGCGATAGTCTTCCTGCTCCTGTACCAGGAGCACCAACGCCGGCGGCGAAGACCACAGTGAGTACTGCACCTACGACACAGGGGAGGGGGAGGCAAAAAACAGGGACACACACATGCAACACCCCCACCCTCACCCACTACAACACACACACTAATACATATCTATACATTATAGTAGCACCCCCCAACCCCCCGGAAGAATGCAAAGACAAAAGGAAATGAGTGTAACCATTGTAATATATTAAAATGCAGTACGCAAAAATATACATATATACACTATTAACAAAATATACACCAAGAATAGTATTACAGGTATTGCACCATTTATAGTCCGTGGACCACTGGGCCCAAAATACATGGGCGAGGCCCACACTCAATACCAGATCAAAACAGAGAGAACACTGCAGGGGCATCAGATAGAAATACAACAGGCACCTCAGGGGGAAGGGAAGGGGAGGCACCTCAGCCGGATGAGTGCACAACGCCAGATCCACGAGGGGGCTCCATGCCCATTGATGTATCCTGGGGAGTGCAAAGCCACAGTCTCTCAAGTCTCTCCAGTGTGTGGTTTGCCCACTGTTCAATCCTGGGGAGTGCAAAGTCACAGTCTCTCAAGTCTATACAGTGGGTGGTTTGCCCACTGCATTATCCTGGGGAGTGCAAAGCCACAGTCTCTGAAGTCTATACAGTGGGTGTTTTGCCCACTGTTCAGTCCTGGGGAGTGCAAAGCCACAGTCTCTCAAGTCTCTACAGTGGGTGGGTTGCCCACTGCATTATCCTGGGGAGTGCAAAGCCACAGTCTCTCAAGTGGATAACAGTCTCCACTGGTTCTGGAGGGGGAGTGGCGCCCAGAGTGCTTCATCCTGTGAAGGACAGAGGTAGTGGATGCATGTCTCCACTGGTTCTGGAGGGGGACTGGTGCCCAGAGTGCTTCACCCTGTTAAGGACAGACGGAGTGGATGCATGTCTCCACTGGTTCTGGAGGGGGACTGGTGCCCAGAGTGCTTCATCCTGTAAAGGACAGAGGTAGTGGATGCATGTCTCCACTGGTTCTGGAGGGGGACTGGTGCCCAGAGTGCTTCATCCTGTGAAGGACAGAGGTAGTGGATGCATGTCTCCACTGGTTCTGGAGGGGGACTGGTGCCCAGAGTGCTTCATCCTGTGTAGGACAGACGGAGTGGATGCATGTCTCTACTGGTTCTGGAGGGGGACTGGTGCCCAGAGTGCTTCACCCTGTTAAGGACAGACGGAGTGGATGCATGTCTCCACTGGTTCTGGAGGAGGACTGGTGCACAGAGTGCTTCATCCTGTAAAGGACAGAGGTAGTGGATGCATGTCTCCACTGGTTCTGGAGGGGGACTGGTGCCCAGAGTGCTTCATCCTGTGAAGGACAGACGGAGTGGATGTATGTCTCTACTGGTTCTGGAGGGGGACTGGTGCCCAGAGTGCTTCATCCTGTGAAGGACAGAAGGAGTGGATGTAACTCTCCACTGGTTCTGGAGGGGGACTGGTGCCCAGAGTGCATCACGCACCTTGTGACGCTCCCAGTTGCGTCAGTGCCCCTGCCGCTCATGGGCTAGCGGTGCTTGAGTTGGTGGTGCCCTGTTCAGCGGTGCTTGAGTTGGCGGTGCCCTGTTCAGTGGTGCTTGAGTTGGCGGTGCCCTGTTCAGCGGTGCTTGAGTTTGCGGTGCTCTGTTCAGCGGTGCTTGATTTGGCGGTCCTTCATTGCCCAGCTGGGCTGGGGCTGGCGGTCCTTCATTGGGAAGCTGGGCTGTGGCTGGCGGGGCCCTCCTGTGCAGCTGGGCTGTGGCTGGCGGGGCCCTCCTGGGAAGCTGGGCTGTGGCTGGTGGGGTCCCCCTTGGCAGCTGGTCTGTGGCTGGCGGGGCCCTCCTGGGCAGCGAGGATGGGGCTGGCGCTGGCCTCCTGGGCAGCAAGGATGGGGCTGGCGGTGACCTCCTGTGCAGCGAGGATGGGGCTGGCGGTGGCCTCCTGGGCAGCTGGGCTGTGCCTGGCGGGGCCCTCCGGGGCAGCGAGGATGGGGCTGGTGGTGGCCTCCTGTGCAGCGAGGATGGGGCTGGCGGTGGCCTCCTGGGCAGCGAGGATGGGGCTGGCGGGGCCCTCCTGGGCAGCGGGGATGATGGCGGTCTTCTCCGCTGTGCTGCTCCTCCCAGACTTGCCGGGTTTCTTGTGGCCCTTCCCCACCTTGGAAGGAGTCACAGCTGAGTCCACACTCCCACCGGGACCCCTGGGAGCGGCTTGGGTGGCTGGAGTCTTCACCCTCTCCCGCCCGGCACTGGCCAACTTCTGGTGCTTCACAGGGGGGGGGGCTGGCTGTGCTGTGGCTCCGTGCCACACTGGCTGTCCTGGTGGCCGGTGCACTCCACATACCTGTGACAACAGGCACCACTGGTCCCGGAGATGTTGTGGCTGAGGTGCTAGTTCAGGACCTATGAGTTGGACGGGGGTGATAAATAGGTCAAGGCTGGACAGGAAACGTTTTTTGGACACACTGGGACGGGTAGCTGGAGGGGGTTTGGGAGTGGAGGAAGAGGTGGTGGTTGTAGGAGGTGTACGTTTGGTGGCTTTGGGTGCAGGTGCATGCGCTGGAGGCTGTCGTGAGGTGGATGGCTGTTGGGTGGGTGTGTGCCTGCGTTTGTGTATCTTGGGAGGGGGCATCACAGACACACAGGGAGAGGACACAGGGGACGTTTGTATGGTAGTGGGGGTGGTGACTGCACATGAGCGGGGTGTCCTGGTGGGTGTGCTGGTGAGGTACGTAGTGGCTGTAGAGGTAGTGCATGCAGGTGTGAGTGTAGACGAGACTGGGAGGGAGGAGGGAGACGACGAGGAGGGGGACACAGTGGAGGCAGTGGATGTTGGTGTGTCTGTATGTGTGCGATGCTTACGTGAGTGCCTGTGGGATGTGTGGTGCTTATGTTTGCCTGAGCTTCCCTTGTGTGGTGAGGTGTGTGCAGGCTGGTCTGATGGTGTGCTTAGGATAGGCAGAGGTAGAGGAGAATGGGTCTGGGTGGAGGAAGTTGGAGGAGGGAGGCTAGACACAGGGACAATGGCTGCCATCATGAAGGGCCGCCTGACCAGAATGAATGCCCTCCAGGAATGCATTTGTTTGTTGCAACTGTCTTTCTACGCCCTGGATGGCATTCAAAATGGTAGACTGCCCAACAGTGAGGGACCTGAGGAGGTCAATGGCCTCCTCACTGAGGGCAGCAGGGGTGACTGGGGCAGGGCCTGAGGTGCCTGGGGCGAAGGTGATGCCCACCCTCCTGGGTGAGTGGGCACGGGGCGAAGGTTGACGGACTGCTGGGAGGGCGGTGCTGGTAGGGGGGGTGGCGGCTGTACCTGTAGATGCGGGGGCACAGATGTTGCCGCCACCACAAGGGAGCTCCCATCAGAGGACGAGTCTGTGTCGCTGGTTTCAGCTCCTGTCCCCGCCGTGGTGCTCCCCTCGCCCTCCATCCCACTGGTGAATTCTGAGTCCGTAGTGTGGTTCTCCATGGCCATGTGGGATGCAGCTCCCTCGTGCTCCGGTGCCACTGCTCCTCCGCCTGATGATGCTAATGCACACAAGAACAGGGAGACCACAAAAAAAGGGGGGGGAACAGAAGAAAGACATGTTGAGTGCAGGATTACTGCTACCGTTGGCGGACAAGACAGACACAGAAGCCCCCTGAACTACGTCGCGCTCTTGGGCTCTACAGTGCAGTTCATGGGAAATGGCCTACAAGGCTATGGACGACATCTGCACACATAGATGACACAGGTGCATGAATAGCTGTACTTGGCACTCTACAGAGGTAGGGTGGGGGCCACAGGGCCATGCCTTACGGAGGGGCCTAGGGAAACCCACAGCCCTCCTCCCCCACCCAGACACCTCCACTGCGCGCAAAGTCAGCTGAATGAGAGTGTACTCACCCCCTTGTGTCTGCTGTGATGCCCTCAAGCGCCCATCCAACTCCGGGTAGGCCACCACCAGGATCCTGAACATCAGGGGGTTCATGGTTCGACGGGCACCCCTCCGACGTTGGGAGGCCATCCCCAGCTGAGCCTCCGCCGTCTTCTTGCTCCAGCGGCGAATGTCCTCCCATCTTTTCCGGCAGTGGGTGCTCCGTCTGTGGTGGACCCCCAGGGTCCGGACGTCCTTGGCGATGGTACGCCAAATATCCTTCTTCTGGTGGGCCCTGACCTACATGAAATATACAGGGGAAGAAGAGAGGTCATTACCAACTGCGCCGTCAAAGTGAGTGGCCCCCCATTCCTACCCTTGCAATGTGGCACATGCACCCACCGTCTTTCATGCACGCAGAACTCTGCCCCCTTCCTTCTTACAACCAGCACTCGCCACACTGGCATAGCCCATACAACATGCTCCCTGTGTACTTACCTGTTGGTCTGGGGGACCATAGAGTAGCGTGTACTGGGGGAGGACCCCATCGACGAGCTTCTCCTACTCCGCACGACCCATTGTCTCTTCCAGACCGAGGTCACAGCAGCACTTGCAGTGTAGGTCCTCTCCTGTCGAAGATCAGGTATTGAGTGATTATACTGATAGAAAATGGCGGTCACGTCCGCGGCGGTGCGTACCATCACCGCCGGCGTACATCGTCACTGGCTCCTGGGACCCATAGGGTCCAATGTTAACCAATGCAGCATTGCGCCGCGGTCTTCGACCACCTACCGCAACGGTGTACAAGGCCAGCGCAGTTACCTCACATCCCATTGTCCATTTTAGAGGTCAGGCAGCCGCCATTTCAGGGGCCCACACGGCCTAATTTCCAAATGCGTCACACATACCTAGGCCTAGACTCAACACACAAACAGGCCACATTTTGTGTATGATTGGTGTCTTGTGTAGACTGTGGGTACATACCTCTGAGTTGTTTGACTCTGTGCTCGCTGTTGTCCTTCATAGGCACCGTCCGCTGAGACATGTGAGGAGATGGCGGAATCCTCCGGTGTACCGACCGCTTGTGGACCTGTCGACAATGGAGGAAAGAAATGTGATTATCACCTACAGGTTTGACGTTGCCGCAATCCAGGAACTGTGTACACAGTTGGAGCCTGACCTGATGTCAGCAATCCGCCATCCCACAGGAATCCTCCCTCAAGTGCAGGTGCTATCAGTGCTCCATTTCCTTGCAAGTGGGTCGTTTCAAACAACTGTGGCCATGGCATCAGGGATGTTCCAGCCCATGTTTTCAAACGTATTGTCCAGAGTGTTGTCTGCCCTGCTGAAACACATGCGAAGCTACCTCGTTTGTCCTCAGGTGGAGGATTTGCCTACAGTGAAAGGTGACTTCTATGCCCTTGGACATATCCCCTACATCATAGGTGCCATTGATGGGACCCATGTGGCTTTGCCCCCCCCCCACAGGAGTGAACAGGTGTACAGAAACCGGAAGAGTTATCATTCCATGAATGTACAGATGGTATGTTTGGCAGACCAGTACATCTCCGATGTGAATGCCATGTTCCCTGGCTCAGTGCATGACTCCTACATCATGCGGAATAGCAGCATCCCTTATGTGATGGGTCAACTACAGAGGCACAGTGTGTGGCTACTAGGTGACTATGGTTACCCCAACCTGTCATGGCTACTGACCCCAGTGAGGAATCCCAGGACAAGGGCAGAGGAACACTACAATGAGGCCCATGGGTGAACTAGGAGAGTGATCGAGCTGACCTTCGGCCTCCTGAAGGCCAGGTTCAGGTGTCTGCATATTACAGGTGGATCCCTTTTCTACTCACCAAAGAAGGTGTGCCAGATCATCGTGGCCTGCTGTACGCTTCACAACTTGGCTTTGGGATGACAGGTGCCTTTTCTGCAGGAGGATGGTCCAGATGGCGGTGTTGTGGCAGCTGTGGAGCCTGTGGACAGTGATGAGGATGAAGCAGAGGAAGAAGACATGCAGAACAGGGACTCAGGTGAGAATACATTCCTGCCTACTACATGTACTTTTACACTTCTACCTCTATCCTGTCTGTCGTTTTCACCCAGTGTATGGTCACTGAGTTGTCACTTTCCCTTACGGTTTCACAGGTGTGGGTCCCAACGTGTGTCATCTGCTTAGATTCCTCATGGACTAGAGCTGTGTGACATAGGTATGTTGACATTACTACTTCAAGAACATTTTGTCACTGTAATTGCAAATACACTATTTCGAAATCACAGACAGACTCCAGATCTTTTGGTGCTTTAGTTGTGTTTATTTAAATACAAAATATTGGAGGGGGAAGTTAAATGGTGAGGGGTGATGGCGGAGGAGTGTCCATGGCAGAGTCCAGTCTATTAGTCGCACAGGTGCATTGCCCATGTGGGCATAGGAAGTGGAGCTGGGGCAGTTTCAATATGGACAGGGTGACAAAGTGGGACAGTGGGATGACAATCCGGGTGGTCTTATTTCTTGGCGGGGGTCGTCGCATCATGCTTTGTCTTGTTCCTGGATCTCAGGGACCGTTTGCGGGGTGGTTCTCCGTCTGCAGGGGATGGAATGCTGGTGTGGTGGTCCTGTGGCGGTGCTTCCTGTCCACTAGCGCCGGCAGAGGTGGTGGGCAGTTCATCGTCCATGCTAGTGTCAGGGGCCCCTTGTAGTGCCAGAGTGTCCCTCCCGGTGTTGAGTACTTCCTTCAGCACCCCTACGATGGTGCCCAGGGTGGAGCTGATGGTTCTGAGTTCCTCCCTGAACCAAAATAATGTTCCTCCTGCATCCGCTGGGTCTCCTGAAACTTGGCCAGTACCGTTGCCATTGTCTCCTTGGAGTGGTGGTAGACTCCCATGATGGAGGAGAGGGCCTCGTGGAGAGTGGGTTCCCTTGGCCTGTCCGCCCCCTGTCACACAGCAGCCCTCCCAGTTCCCCTGTGTTCCTGGGCCTCCGTCCCCTGGACCGTGTGCCCACTGCCACTGCCCCCAGGTCCCTGGTGTTGTTGGGGTGGTGGGTTATCCTGGGTTCCCTGTAGTGGAGGACACACAGCTGATTGACGTGTCCTGGGGACGGAGGTATGGGCCCGCTGGGTGGGTGCTGTACTGGTGTTTCCTGAGGGGGGAAGGTCTGTGGTGGCCTGTGCCTGTGTGAGGGGAACCGACTGTCCCGAGGCCCCGATGGTCCAGGCTGGTCATCTAGATCCAGGTGGACAGAGGTGCTGTCATCACTGTGGGCCTCTCCTGTGGGTGAAGTGGACATGTCTGGACCCTCCTGTCTGGTGACGTTGGGTAGTGGTCCTGCAGGGGTGGAAAGTCATGATTATTGCATCTGTGTGTGGCATGGTGTGCAATGGGTGGGTGACTGTGTACCCCAGTGCTGGCATTCCTGTGTGTGAGCTTGTGTGATGATGGTTTAGGGGGTTGTATGGGTATGTGCAGTGGGCATGCTTTAGTGATGGGTGTCCATGCGTTGTTGTTGCATGCAGGGCTTGGTGTTGGGATGTGTGGTTTGTGATATTGGTACATTTGTGAGGAGTTGGATTGATGGGGTGAGGGCGAGGGTGGGGGTATGTGATGGCATGCAGGTAGGGTGGGGGATGTAATAGTTAAGATTTGACTTACCAGAGTCCATTCCTCCACCGACTCCTGCGAGGCCCTCAGGATGCAGAATCACCAAGACCTGCTCCTCCCATGTTGTTAGTTGTGGGTGGGGAGGTGGGGGTCCGCCGCCAGTCCGCTGAACTGCCTGGTGGTGTCTTGAGACCACGGAACGTACTTTCGCCCGTAGGTGGTTCCACCTTTTCCTGATGTCCTCCCGATTTCTTGGGTGTTGTCCCACTGCGTTGACCCTGTCGACTATTCTTCGCCATAGCTCCATCTTCTTTGCAATTGAGGTGTGCTGCACCTGGGATCCAAATAGCTGTGGCTCTACCCGGACGATTTCCTCCACCATGACCCTGAGCTCCTCCTCCGAGAACCTGGGCTGTCTTTGCCGTGCCATGGGGTGGTGTAGGTGATGTGTGGGGTGGTGTGTGTGGTGATAAGTGTGGTGATATGTAGTGGTGTGTTGTATGAGGTGCGTGGAAGTTGTGTGGGTGATGGTGTTGTGTGCCTGTGCATGCTAGTTTGTTGATGGTGGTGTCTCTCTCTGTCCTTCGGTCGTGATTTGTGGTCGTAGGGGTTTGTGGGTGAGGTGTGTGTGTGTTTTATATTGTATTGGGTGTGTGGGAGTGGTGTGTGTATGTGTATCAGGTGTGTGTATTTCAAATTGTCCAATGTGGCTGTGTTTTGTAAGAGTGTGTGTATTTTGAGCGCGGCGGTGTGTACCGCCAATGGAATACCGCAGTTGAAAGACCGCTGCGTGGATTCGTGTGTCGTGATAGTGTGGGCGTATTTCTGTTGGTGTGACGGTGTCGGTTTTGTTATCACCAGTTTATCACTGACCTTTGGTGTGGCGGACTTGTGTGGGTGTCTGAATTTTGGCGGATTCCGAGATGTGGGTCATAATAGCTGTGGCGTAATTCCGCGGCTGCAGCGGTGTGTTGGCGGTTTTCTGCACGGCGGTAAACGGCTTTTACCGCCAATGTTGTAATGAGGGCCTTTGTCACTGCTGACAAGTGCCAAAGTGCAAGTGCTCTCTGTTTAAATTACAGGTGTAATTGACTTTGCCATGATTGGCAAATGTGATTTACTTGTAAGTCCCTAGTAAAGTGCACTAGAGGTGCCCAGGGCTTGTAAATCAAATTCTAATGGTAAGCCTGCAACACTGATTGTGACATCCACATTAGTAGCCCTGTAAACATGGCTCAGACCTGTCACTGCAGTGTCTGTGTGTGCAGTTTTAAACTTCAAATTTGACCTGGCAAGTGTACCCACTTGCCAGTCCCAAACCTCCCCTTTAAGGTAGGTCCTATGTATCCCCATTGGCAGTATGCAGCGTGTATGTTAAAGGTGGGACATGTACTGATGTGTTTTACATGCTCTAACAGTGAAATACTGCCGAATTTGGTTTTCACTGTTGCAAGGGGTCTGCCTTTAAATAACTTTTAAGTGCAGTTTCCCGTTGGAAACAGGTAGAGACATGGAGTTCGGGGTCACTGATCTTATAATTTAAAAATGGTAAATTTGGTTTTTAAATTGTCTGTTTGAAAATTTCACTTTTAGAAAATGGGCATTTTCTTGCTTAAACCGTTCTGTGACTCTGCCTGCTTGTGTATTTCCTGTCTCGGTCAGACTGACAGTTGGGCTGTTTGCGAATCTTTACTAGACAGTGACACAAAGGGAGTTGGGGTGTAGCCTGCATATCCTGATGGGCCATCTGGGCTAGATTGGAGGGAGGAGTTGCCACTTACACCTTAAAGGGCTTTGCCTGCCCTCACACATTGCAGTCTCCAACCATCTGGTGTGTGTCTAAGGCCAGTTCTGGGCAAGGCAGGATCTTGTGAACAACAGAGACTTTCGTTTGAAGTTTGCCTAGTTCAAAGGCAGAATAGGGTATAAGCAGTGGGCCCAAAACCCCAGATTTTCAGATCATTTCAAGGATTCAAGAGGAACCTCTGCCAGAAGAAGAGCCGAAGGAGAAGCGCTGCCCCTGCCTGTGACTGTGCTTTGTTGGGCTATCCTGCAGTTTCTGCTTCTGCCTGAGAAAGGGGACAAAGACTGGACTTTGCTGTATATTCTTGCTTGAGAAGCTTCTTTAAGGACTTGGACTGAGCTTGCCTCCTGTTTTGAAGTCTCAGGGCCATCAAAGACTTCCTCTGTCAGCACTTGGAGTCTCTGCTGAGACTCCTGCCCTGCCAAGTAGTGCACTATCCAGTCCTTGAAAGGTGAAGCTGGTAGAACAAGAATTGAAATCCACACACATGAAGCTGTGTGAGGAACATTTTGACACACCACCTGACACACAGCTATAAAAAACGACGTGCCTCCTGCTTCGCGGCTGAAATCGATGCACCACCTCCCGCGCGGCTGGGAAATTGATGCATCACCTGCATCACGGCTGGAGAAACTACGCAGCACCCGCTTGTGGATGCTGAAAATGACACAAACCCAACGTAGCACAGTTTTCCATCACCGTGCGGCCGGATCTCATACACATCATTGCAGGGCGTCAAAATCATTGTGAACTTACACAGATCTGAAGTGCCCCATCTGGAAATCAATTCATTGCTCTCTTGCGGGAGAGAAAAACTATGCATTGTCTACCGACAGGAGAAGTAATGATGCACAGCCTCACTTGTGATTCAGGAATTGAAGCATTGCTGACTTTTCCAGCACACTCACCTGTGTGGCTTTATTTTTGATGCAAACCAGGTACTTTGTAACACCCTGCTATTCAAATGTGCCTGTGAGAAGTTTATGTCTTGTAGATGGCTACCCACCAGCCAATAAGATAGCCACTGCAGCTGTGCTGTGAGGCAATATGTATGGATGTCGGGAGCTCCCATCCCTCCCTCATCTGTTGGCAATTGTAGCTTTTGGAATCTAAGGCGTCTTTATCCAGCAGCCCATATTAGCTCTGTCAACAGTATATTCAGTGTTGTGAAGATCCACTGCAGTATACGAATAGCGCTGTTTACAAAGTAGTGCAGTAATCTGGGTAGCATCACCATCTTGGTCAGTGCCAAGCTGCCAGCCACTGATAAGGGTAAAGTGGTCCAGAATTTAATCTGTGCTCTCAAGGCTGTTATCGCCTTTTATAGATTGCCCTCAAGAAAATCGATGTGGGAGCGGTATACCTGTACACCCAAATGTCTGAATGTTTGTTGGGCTACAGGAATCTTAAGTGCACCCAAGGAGACTGTGTTAGTGGAGGCTAATCCATCTCAAAATGAGAATGCCTGCAATTTTGAGTGGTGAACTCTCAAGCCAGAGATTGTGCCAAATCACCTTAAAGTATCTCCTATTTGCTTAAGATCCATGTCCATGTCACACACATATATTAGCATGTCATCTGCATACAGGGACACTGTGTGTGCTCACCACCATCATGAATACCCCATTCCCTCCCTTCCTGCCTTAGTTTTTGCGCTAGTGGCTCCTTCGCCACAGAGAACAGTAAAGGGGACAGTGGGCAACCTGGGATATCGGGTAAGGTGGTGAGATGTGTTCTCCAGTCCAAGCATATAGTACCATAACCAATTTGATAAACACAGAAGACAGGTTGAACCTCTTGAGCACCACGAAAATATATTCCCATTCTAGTGAATCAAAGGCCTACTGCAGGTCCAGGGAACAGCATCCTCCTCTAGAAAGGGCGAATTGTGCTGACCCCATCACCTGATACAGGCGATGGATATTCAAAGATGTACTCCTACGGGGTAGAAATCAATATTGATCTTCATTAATTAATTGGGGAGGAGTGGTAATAACCTCTGTGCAAGGACTTTGCTAAATCTGTGGTTAATATCGATAGTGATCTATATGAGGAAAGTGTATCTGGAGGCTACCAAGCTTTAATAATGAGATGACAAGGGCCTGGCTGTGTGGCAAATGTCATAAAAATGTTAATGGGCAGCCCATGCCCTCCTGGGGTCTTATTACGTGGCATTTCTTTGGCCAACCAGATCAGCTCCTATGTTATAGGCGCTGCAAGTTGTGTGCGGGCTTTACCATCCAAGCGAGGGAGTTGGAGGTCCAGGAGGAAATCTTCACATTGATCTGGGGGGTGGGATTGGCCCTGTGCAATGTCCTGTAGTATTCTTAAATGACCAAATTACCTCCAGTTGTGTGGAGCATTGTTGTCTGGTGTACGAGAACACTTGGAGGATTGGGACAGGGGATCTATGGATGTTGTATCATGCGTACTAGTAGAGCACCAGGCTTGCCCCCCTCAGCATGTTCCCAATGTGTGTACGTTTTGTGGTCATAGACACAATTATTCCAGGTGTTCTGCATGACGCACCTTTAGATCTTGTAAGTAAGATAAGAGTTTGTGGTCATCGATTACCGCTTGTTCCATGCTTCCCACACTGGTCAGATCCTGTAGGATATGCTGCCTGGCCCCCGTCAACGTTTTAATAGATACTCCCCTGACAACCACCTTAAAAGCCTCCCAATATATGACTCATGATGAGGCAGCACCCTCTTTCATGACAAAGTAATCGTCAAGAGCAGTGCTGATGGATTTCCTGAATACAGCATCCTCTAAGAGAGATGGCTGTATGTACTAATTGGGAATTGGTACGAGGACGTGACCCCTTTGGAGTGTCACCTCTAGTGGATTGTGGATCCGAGAAAGTCTTTGCTCAATAAGTAATCTGTAAAGCACCCACCATGTGGGACGGACAGAGGATGCAGTCTAACCAGGTGTGTAAGCCATGTGGTGGAGAAAAGAAGGAATACTCATGCATCCCCTCATGATGGGTTTGCCACATGTCTACTAGATCCCAGTTGAAATCTAAGCTGTGAGGGCAACCGCTTGTTTAAATCAGTTAGTATTGGGCAGTGGGGGATGAGCCTGTGTATGTGTGCCCACTCTGCTCATGTTTTTGACAGGCGTGGCAAAAAAACATTTTGGTCAATGTTGGGACAAAACACACTCCTTAAAATCACTGGTTCCCCATCTACATGTTCCAGGGCAATGTTCCAGGGTGTAAATTTTAGTACTCAGAATCTGAAAAAGAACACCAGCTTGGATCCAAATGGCCACCCCCCTGGGAAATCCTGAGTAGGAGGTGGTGACTACTTGACCTCTTCACTTCGTCTTAGGTCGGGCTACTTCTGGGGATGTGTTTCCTGTAAGTAAATGATAAATGCCTCACAGCAGTGCAGCTGAGCCAGAACCCTATGTCACTTTTAAGAGGGAACCCAGCACTCTGACATTCCAGGTCATTATGTTGTATTGGTTCGATTTTGTTGCCATGACCCCATATTAGGGAAGACGTAGTTAGTTGTGTTTCCACCGACCTCCCTTGTCAATGGCAGATGTAGCAACATTTTATAAATCCCAACTTTAAGGTCCAACATAAAACGCCTGTTCAACCAAACAGCAACTTTCAACACAACAAACATTGATATGTAACCATTAGTGCATTTACTATTGGAGGGGTTCAATCCAAACTCAAGTCTGGATCATCTGGGCCAACCCAGTGCGCGTGCACTAGTGTCCCTGCCTCGGCTCTTCCACCCTGGCGAGCCTGTAGTAATTTAGAGGCCATCAATGTATAATTGACATTAAGTCTGGGGGAGGAAGCAAGGGGTTGCAATGGATCCTCCCATAACCCGGCACAAACAGATATGTCCCCCTAAATGCATTTGTAGAAAAATATGGGTAATGCAAAATTAGAGCATCTTATGCTTTCATCCAGGCTTTCAAATGAGGGAGTTTCACTTTGATTAAATGACAGAGTCTGCAGTCTGTGGCGTGATTGTGGGGAATAACTCAATACTACAGTTGGACTCAGGGGCAAGGGCATTGAGGAAGGCACTCTCATCTGTTGCTGCCTGCATTGTTTTAAAGTTTCCCTGTTGATTTTCTGGGTACCCTCTTCTATGGCCCGGCGGCTGACTGCGGGGTATTAGCATCCAAGCCAGTCTCAGTCAGCTTTAGGTGACTCAAAGAACAGAGAGCAGTCGTTGTGCAGAATTTTCAAGTGTGCTGGAAATAACAGGTATATGTTGGCCCTTTAGACTGTGGCATTGTTCACTGTAATGGGTGCCACTTTCAGGGCCATTTGGAATAGGTGGCAGGATCCTGGCCACCATGGTTTAGGGTGGTGCCCCTGGCAGCAGGCTCTGTGCCCACACTCTGTGTGCCCTTTTAACAACAAACAAGTTAGAGAGGCCTTGAGGAGCCACTGCCATCTGAAACCACTCCTCGATGAACTGGGTGGGGTTGGTGCCCTCTTCTGCCTCAAGCATTCCTACTATTCTTACATTATTACACCACACCCGACCCTCAGCGTCCTCTGAGTGATTGTGCAACATCTGGATCCACCAATGAAGATCTGAGATGGCATTGGTGTTCTGAGTGTGCTGGGGCGCTAGCTCAGTGAGGGTACCCTTAGCAGTATGAACCTTCTCAGCTAGTTTCCTATGGTCATCTTTTCAGATGATGAGGTCTGTGGCAATGATAGCTATGCAGTGATCAACACGCAAATTGCATATTTCCTGTAATATCAGGTCCAGCTTATCTGCTGGAGGAGCTGGATTGGTAGGGGGATACAGTCCTCAGATGTCGATATAGTGTGCCTCTCGGTGTGTTCCTGACAAGTGTTGGAGTCCCCAAGGTGGGACAGCGTATGCACCATCATGGTGCACCTCATTGTAGCCCTGTTTAGGGCTCGTTCTTGCTTCCGAGTAAGAGGTGCACCGGTGAGGCAGGCATACGGGATCTCCCGCACTTCTGAACCCTTTATCCTAGTAGGTATTGCAACAGGGTGGTGGTTGGCAAGAGCCCTGGGAGGCCCAAGGCAGAGAAGGCAGTCCACATTGGTACATGGGTGACCCTGGCTAATGGAGGTCTCCCTGTAGCCACCTCAATTCAGGGAGGAGGAGTAGGGGAAGAAGGTCCTCACACGCTGAACTGCAAGACTGCAAGTATTGGTAGTTGGCAGCACCTGACGCTGCCAATTATTAAGATAGTGCCCCCAGTGAATGTATTATGAGCTCCTCTCCCATCCATCCATGTAAGGGGGTGGTATGTGTCATCCTAGACCATGTAGTGGCCCTCCAGTCGGGGTGCCCCATACAGGCTCTGCCTGGTGCAGTGGGAGTCACAGGCCCCGTCAGGCCGATCAAGAATGCTGCTTTTGCTCAACCCCTCGCTGGGAGCACCACAGGCAGCACAGGTCCCATAAAGGAGGCTGAGCCACGGTGCACATCCCCCCCAGGTAACTCGCCACCCACCTCGGACCGGAGAGTCACACTGCTGCCCCGCTACACAGTCGCCATAGTGTGGCCCACCTTACCCTACAGCCTAGAGGGGCCTGCCTCGCCTTTCCAGGTCTCTCAGCTCAGCGAGGCCTCTGGGTGCAGCGTCTGTCCCATGCTGACGCCCCTCTCTCTTCAGTCCAGGGGAGAAAACGTGCCAACCTCCTTTTATGCGGCTCTGCGCCATGTACTAGGCCAGTGCAGGCCTTTTAGCTTCATCTCTCGGGTGCCTGGTAGCACGTAGCTGGAGTCTTTTGGGGACCACACAGGTCTGAAGCAGGTCCCCCCGGCCTCCCCTCTGCAGTAGATTGTGTGGCATAGGATTGTGCAGGCAGGATGGAGACAGACTCCAGGGTGGACCCCGGGAGCTCTATGAGTTCACATATGCCGTGTATGATGCCAAGGCATGCCTTCTCAGGCTTTTTATTCCATAACACCATCCTCTAGATCAGAATCTTCTACACCTTAAAATACATAGTTAGGCTAGATATTGAGTTTATCAACTATTATTCCAATGTAATTAGGCCCTGATTTCTACTTTTTTGTGTTGCATTACTGTCATTTTTTTATGCAAAAGCAGCGCAAACTTACAAAATACAATTGTATTTTGTAAGTTTGCACCGCTTTTGTGTCAATAAATGATGGTAATGCAGCATAAAAAAACAATAAATCAGGGCCTTAGTATCTGATGTGCAGTTCCTCTACCTCTTTATTTCGTTACCCTTGACGTCTTGCTGTGGTACTCTGAGAAATTCAAATGTACAGAGGTAGTAATGTGATTGTTGATGGGAATTAAAAAGCATCACAGGCCCTGGAACACTAATAGTAAACAAAAGTATCTATTACAGATGCTGATTGGTAACCATCAACTGCCTTATGACAAAGAGGAAAGGCCTCAAAATTTCTCTCTGCCTTTATTACTTCAACTATAAACATTCAGGGCACTTAGAAACAGGATCTAACCAGGTAGTGAGTTCCACAGAAAAACAACTTTGAAAGACTATCAGCATTTGAGATAACTTATTCGCTAGGATGGGTAGGCAGCATCACTCTTACCATTAGATTTGGGATAGAGAGAAGATAAGAGCATCCATTGACCTAGGTGACCTGACACCTAATTATGCTGGACATGGACATTGTGTTAAAAATAAGTGCATGGCTCCTAACATAGAAGCATTTCCAAAAGAGAATTGTCCTGAGCCTTGCTGTTAGTGCCAAGCTCATTCCAGTTGTGGTGTAGTGGACAAGCAAGAAATTATGGAACCAGTGGATGTGGGGGCATTTTATGGAAGCGAGAAAGTAGAACAACACCCTATCTACTAAGATATGATGTTTATTTCTCTTCTCCTGTGCTGGCACACTTAAGGCTGCCTTCCACCATACACAAACTGTTGCACAATCGTGCAACAGTCTGTATGTGATGTCTATCATGGATTTTGACCTGAAAGTACAAAATAAAATGCTTGACATAGTTTAATGTTTTTTCCAAGTTTGTATGTGTGCTGTACATTCCAGCCCAAATGCAAAGCTGGAGAACTTTGGAGAAAAGAAAACACTTTAATGTTACACCTGCCTCAAAGGGGAATACATTTGTGGCACAAAACCCTGTTTATCTTTCTTAACATAGAGGCCCTCATCATGACATTGGCGGTAAATCCCGCAGATGGTGCGGTGATGGCCCCCAACATACCGCTGCAGAGGCGAACATCCATTCGTCAAATAATGACGCACACACACACCAATCCGACGGACTACTGCCACATACACAAATCCACCAGCCCAAAAGTCAGTGTTAAAGCGTCGGTACTAACACCCATACCGTTATGCCAACAAAACAACGCCCACCACATCATGACGCACTAATCTCCACGACGGACATTCAATGGCGGTAAACCATTGGCGGTGCACTCCAGCACGTTCAGAATGGACACTCAAACACTAACCCACACAACATTGGCCAATTCCAAAAACACACAACTGACACCAATACACACACCATCGCCACCCACCCACAGCACTCTGAAACACACACCCACATTACCCACAACCCTTTACGAATGCAAATTATTGACACAAGACTGACTCCAAGAAAACTACGACAACTAGACACACACACCAACCACACCCATACATCCCTCATGCACCTCACTTCACACACCCAACCACATCACCCAACACCCTCACACCTACACACACCACACAACACCCATGTCCCCACAAACGTACCCCGTTTCACAGATGAGGAGTTGAGGGTCATGGTGCAGGAAATAGGCAGGGTAGAGCCACAGCTCTTTGGAGCACAGATACAGCAAATATCTATTGCCAGGAAGATGGAGCTATGGCAGAGAATCGTGGACAGCGTGAACGCCGTGGGACAGCATCCATGAATAAGGGACGACATCAGAGAGAGGTGGAACGATCTACGGTTGAAGGTACGTTCAGTGCCAGCAAGGCACCAGCTCGCCATCCAGAGGACTGGCGGTGGACCCCAACCTCCTCCCCTTCAGCTAACAGCATTGGAGGAGCAAGTCTTGGCAATACTGCATCCTGAGGGGCCCACTGGAGTAGCCAGAGGACTAGACACCTGGTGCATCTAGATTTACTACTTATCACCCCCATACCTGCGTGCCATCTCACCCCCCTCACCCTCACTCCCATTACACCACTCCAGCCTGTACACTGCCCCTACACATCTGACCAACCCTAATGCCAAAGCCTGCATACTATACCAATGCATGGACAGCCCTCCCAGCCCTGCATGGACACCCATCACAAAAGCATGCACAGCATAGAGGAACTAACAATCCCACAATACATCACTGTTACAAATGGGGTCTTTGGTTGGCAGTCAGGTTACCCCTTGTCCAAGCAAAGACCCTCACTCTAGTCAGGGTAAGTAACACAAAATCCAAATTATCCTGTGCCAACCCTCTGGTAGCTTGGCACTAAGCAGTCAGGCTGAACTTAGAAGGTAATGTGTAAAGTATTTGGGCAATAAATCATACAATACCACAATATAACACCACAAAAATACACCACACAGTGTTTAGAAAAATATATAATATTTATCTGGATAAATGCAGGTCAAAATGATTAAAGATTCAATAAGCCAATGGAAGGATATCACTGAAAGTGATATCAAGTGTCTTTAGAGTTAAAATATTGCTGTAAAAGTAATAAAAAGTGCCTTAAGTTCTCCTAGAAACAACAAGTGTCTCTTGCAGGACGAATTACCTGGTTTGCATTGAAAAATCCTCGCAAAGGACCACAGAGGAGGAGATGCATGGAAAACGGTGAGTGTGCGTCGGTTTCACCCCTTCACACACGGACTTGCATCGTTATTTTCCAAGTGGGGAAGATGTTGTATCAATTTCTGGCGCGCAGACTTGGATCCTCTTCAGGTTGCGGGGTTTTCAGACAGCCAGGGACGATGCGTGGAATTTGGGCTTGCGGAGCGAAGTCACAGGGGCTGGGTCGATTCCGGTAGGCGATGCAGGGAATTTTCTACCGCACGGCAGATGCTGTGTCAATTCCTCTCAGGAAGTTGGGCAGCGTTGTTCTGAGTAGGCTTGCATTGATCAAGTCGGGCCATGTGTTGAAGTTCCAGTCGCAACGCTGGAGCTGCGTCGATCTTCTGTCGCAAAGTTGGGCTGCGTCGTTCTGGACTCAATGTGCGGTGAATTTTGAACTGCGAGCTGGCTGTGCGACGTTCTTGGCAGGTGGTGCGTCAAATTTCCACCGCACAGGGATTTCAGCTGCAGGAGAGAAGTCTTTTTGGTCCTGAGACTTCAGGGAACAGGAGGCAGGCTCTATCCAAGCCCTTGGAGAGCAGTTCTGCAGCAAAGCAAGAGAGCAGGGCAACATCAAGCCAGCAGTCCTCTTCAGAAAGCAGTCAGGTGAGTCCTTTAGGCAGCCAAGCAGTTCTTCTTGTCAGGGTGGAGGTTCTGGTTCAGGTTTCTTCCCCAGGAAGTGTCTGAGATGATAGGGCAGAGGCCCTGTTCTTATACCCAAATGTGCCTTTCAAGTGGGGCAGACTTCAAAGAGTGGCTTAGAAGTGCACCAGGTCCCCTTTTAGTTCAATCCTGTCTGCCAGGGTCCCAGTAGGGTGTGTGGCAGTCCTTTGTGTGAGAGCAGGCCCTCCACCCTCCCAGCCCGGGAAGACCCATTCAAAATGCAGATGTATGCAAGTGAGGCTAAGTATCCTGTGTTTGGGGTGTGTCTGAGTGAATGCACAAGGAGCTGTCAACTAAACCCAGCCAGATGTGGATTGTAAGGCACAGAAAGATTTAAGTGCAGAGAAATTCTCACTTTCTAAAAGTGGCATTTCTCAAATAGTAATATTAAATCCAACTTCACTAGTCAGCAGGATTTTGTATTACCATTCTGGCCATACTAAATATAACCTTCCTACTCCTTTCAGATCAGCAGCTACCACTCAAACAATGTATGAGGAAAGCCCCAATGTTAGCCTATGAAGGGAGCAGGCCTCACAGTAGTGTAAAAACAAATTTAGGGGTTTTACACTACCAGGACATGTAAACTACACAGGTACATGTCCTGCCTTTTACCTACACAGCACCCTGCCCTAGGGGTTACCTAGGGCATACCTTAGGGGAGATCTATATGTAGATGTAGAAAAAGGGGAGTTGTAGGCTTGGCAAGTACTTTTAAATGCCAAGTCGAATTGGCACTGAAACTGCACACACAGGCCTTGCAATGGCAGGCCTGAGACAAGGTTAAGGGGCTACTGAAGTGGGTGGCACCATCAGTGCTGCAGACCCACTAGTAGCTTTTAATATACAGGCCTGGGCACATATAGTGCATTCTACTAAGGACTTAAAAGTAAACGAAAGAGCCCAATTGGGTGTGATCCAATGTTACCATGTTTAAAGGGAGAGAGCATATGCACAATAGCAGTGGTTAGCAGTGGTACAGTATGCACAGTCTATAAACCAGCAAAAACAGTATTTCAAAAGTGGAGGGAGGTAGGCAAAAGGTTAGGGGTGACCACCCTAAGGCTGTCAGGTCTAACAATCACCATACACATATAAAGGTGGCAGGGCAACTGCAA
The DNA here is from genome assembly GCF_031143425.1 of Pleurodeles waltl. Taxonomy (NCBI): domain Eukaryota; kingdom Metazoa; phylum Chordata; class Amphibia; order Caudata; family Salamandridae; genus Pleurodeles; species Pleurodeles waltl. The sequence goes on from NC_090446.1 coordinate 1,231,920,773, forward strand.
CGATAGAGGGGAAGCTAGTGATGTACAATATGTCACGGACATGAAGCATAACACATCACTAACATTCACACAGGTGCCCCAGCCAATATCAGCGGCGAGGAGGTGCCACGACAAAGCAGTCCCCCAACAGAAGATGCCCATAGTGATGACAGTAACCACAGAGCCTCCCCCATCAGTATCCAACACCACAGCACCCACCTAGCGTCCTCACATCTCTATCCCCAGAACACATTAATCAGCAGTATGCCCATCTGTACAGGGACCCCAGTCCACATCTCGCCTCCAAGACAATCAGGGACCTGGGGTCAGTGGCAGTGGGCACACCGTTCAGGGGACACAGGCACAGGGCAACAGGGACACTGGGAGGACCGCTGTGTGCCAGGGGGAGGACAGGCCCAGGGAACCGACTCTCCAGGAGGCACTCACCAAGATCCTGGGGGCCTACCAATAATCCCAGGACATTATGGCCCATATCCATACCAACATGCAGAAGAACACGTAGATGTAGGAGGAACAACATCAAGAGATCAGGAAGGACTTGCAGGCCCTCAACACCACCATGATTTCCATAGCAGGGGTGCTGGCAGACATGGCCAACATCATGAGGGAATCAACAGCACACCAGCGGGCCCCTACCACTAGCCATTCTATTGACCAGCCCTCAACTTCCGCTGCTAGTGGGCAGGAGGCCCCGCCACAGGACCCACAGGCCACCAGCACCCCTCCCCCTGCAGAAGGTGGACCACCCCGCAAACGTTCCCTGCGACCCATACAGAAGCCAGAGACACTTGCCAGGACCAAGACCACCTCCAGAAAATGAGAATCTCCTGATTGTCCCCCTTGTGTCCCACCCTGTCACCTTGTCCACTTGGAACTGCCTTTGCTCCCCTTCCTATGGCCCCTTGGACACTGGACCTGTGCTACAAACAGGCTGGGACAATACCCTGGACTTAATTCTACCATCACACCATTCCATTGCACATTTCCCTCAATTATTTGCACTACAATAAACACCCTTTAACACCACTTGAGTGACACTGTTTTATGTTTTGAAAATGTGCATTTATGGGAACAGTAACATCTAGTGCAAATCATTTGAACACTGTGAAAGCATACACATAATGACCTGTAGCTGTCAGTAGCAATCACATCAGGACAATGTTGTCATATTACCAACGTCTGTAAAATGACACGCCATAGGTGACAGTAAGTTGAGATGCAAGGGAAGTGAATTCCTCCATGCCACAGCCACACAGATAAAATAAATAGTCTTAGTAATGGTCAGTCCTACTGTCTGACCTGTGTGTCATTGGAAGTATTGACATATAACTGATGTTCTGTTGTCCACATCCACATCCTCATCCTCTGCCTCTTCATCCTCACTGACCTGAGGGTCCACTGCTGCCACAGTGACCTCCTCCTGCCAAAAAGGCACATGTCATCTGAAGGCCAGGTTGTGCATAATGCAGCATGTCACTACTATCCGGCAGACCTTCTCAGGTGAGTAGCGCAGGAATACACCTGTCAGATGCAGGCATCTGAACCTGGCCTGCAGGAGGCCAAAAATCCATTTGATTATTCTTCTGGTTCACTCATGTGCATCATTATAACGGTTCTTAGCCCCTGTCCTGGCATTCCTCACAGGGGTCAGGAGCCACAATAAATTTGGGTAGCCGGAGTCACCTGCAAGTATTGAGGGACAAACATTAGACTTACACAGTGGTATTGCAGTGAATCCTAGTTCGTTTTAATGGGATAGCATGAGTTAGCTTAGCCGCTGGCTTGTAGACTCGTGCCCCCGTCACCTAGTGACTTTGAACCTACTTAGCTTGCTCTGTCTTAGCCCATTTAATTATTTATTTCTTCTAAGATGGCTGCCTTGTTTATAGTTAGGCCACTTGTTATGAGTTACATTATCAGTGTCACTGTGCCAAGGCGTCAAGATTAAGCACCAAAGACAAACAAACAGTAGGTGTTCACACTTCGGGATTTTCCCTCTCTATACTTTCGAGGGATTGTTGATATTAATTGCCGTCCCAAGCATGCCTGTCATCTATTGTTTTGGAATACACCTACATCAGGGGACCTTGTAGATCTGTATAAATACATCACACTTTACACAGATAATCAGAGGGATTCCAACCAGAGGGCATCGCCACCATCGCTGATACCGATGATGCTGTCGTCTTGACGCTGAACCAGTCTTCGTGTCCCTACGGAGTCTGAGATAGAGACCTCATTCCAAGGTAACGAGGGTTGGGGGCTCCTCTCATGGACACGGCTTTGGCAGATTAGGTTTAGTAAACCCAGCTCTCCTTTAGGTAGGAGGTTAGGCCTATTCTCATTAGAGTATTAGGGCATATTCCATCTTATTTATACATATATATATTTCTTTCATATATTGCAAAATGGTGGGGGTCTTCATAACAATGACTCTCTTCTTCACAATACTGTTACTTGCTATATTCATTATCCTAATCATTGCAGTCCATGCACCTTATCGCAATTGCGGCTATGTTAAATAAAAAGCTATTATAACTTTACTGCATCTGTGTCATTGCCTGTGTTTGTGTGAGACATAATATATCTGTGAGAAAAGGGTAATCTCCGTTTAACCACGACATACCCTGAGATATCTTACTTTGAGTCCATGCGTAAGCGACTGCCACAAATCACCTTTTACTATTGTGTTTCTGGTGAGGTACTGCTAGTGAGCCGGTAAGGTTGAGACAACAGTTGCTACTTGTTGTAGGAAAGACTCAGTCGCCTACAAACAAAAGTACTGTTATCCTTAAACCAGCAGTCTTGCTCAGAGCAAGAGTCCAAACTACGACATGGTGCCACCAACGATGGTGTTTAGGCACTAATTTGCAGATACCCTGACTATCACTGTCTCACAGACAACAGGTACCCTAAGTACCGTTATATGGAGACGTCCGTGGTCTTTGGGAGAATCCTCCTCAGCTGAACAGGTAACACCTAATTAAGCTGTAGGTTGTTCGAGCTCGAACTCATAAAAAGGAAAAACTTTCCCCATCTGGTGTTCCGTTTCCCTAAACAACTATAGCTAATACCATAGATATTCCTGCAAATGCTAGACATGCCCTTGCACAACATTTATTAGCGCATGGCCTTACAGAAGAGGGCGGGGATGTTACTCTGATAATAGAAGCAACTGAAGCATACCAAACAGAAACGTTTTACTGTTGGGTCACCTTTCCTGAGACTGACCAAAGAACGCACACATTTCACACATATGAAATTGCGAACGTACCTGTAAGGTACGAAGCATACCAGTATCATGAAATATCGCTCACATATCAAGAGCATCAGAACTGGTTTGAAGGCGCCCTACCACATGTACTACGGAGAGTGAGGCTAGGTCCTTTAAGTAATGAGGGACCTACATGGCCTATGTTTGCCACATATATACCTCACCCAGGCATACAGAATATGCCGATAGCAGATTTACGAGTTTTGTATAATTAATTAGTGGCATTATATAGACGATTGGTTCAGTTCGTAATGCGAACATTGAACACAATACCAGCGCGTCCAGCACCACCAGTAGCTGGGGATTATCAATTGGCTACTGGGATTAATCCACAAACAGTGCATACTATTATGGGTAAAGTACCCATGGAGCGGGAAAAAAGACCGTTCTGGATAGCCCAGAAAACTAATCAGCTGGAAGCTGTGTTTCCCCATACGGGACCACAGGAAAAACATAGATTGCTCACTATGTGCTTGCCGTTTGGGATGGTTTCCTCGGTGGATGACTGTGCCACATGAGGTACGGTCTTCGCTGCTGTGTATACTACCACACATGGTACCCCGACACTTGCCAATTTACCTGAAGTGTTAAACCAAATACAAAATGAACATGGGGCTGCACCGGCCCTGGATCTGGGGATTAAATTGATGCGTAACTTTGACGCCGTCTCCTCGATAATACTGAGTAATATTAAAGGGGAAGCAGTGGCACTGGCACTACCCCAGCGTCTACGGGAAACTCCAAATGTGGAACAAGAGAGACAGCTACCGAAAATAATTTCCGATACCTATACTAGTATAGGACGGGATAGTTTGGGAGCCAAATGTAAAACATTGGAGTTACAAAGTACTGCCCATAAGGAGGGTACGAAGCAGGCACAAGAGGGCTCTAAGAAGCGCTGAGACAAACAAAAAGATTTCAAAGAAAGAAGGAATAAGAGAGTACTCCGGAGTACTCCGAAAGGAGGTATAATCTCAGAAATAGGGAGCACATTAGACCTCCAGACAGATATACTGATTCACGTCCCTCTCGTTCCTTTCAGGACGCACCGGATAAACGTAGCGAGAGAGGGGGCCGTCAAGATCGACATCCGGAATACGTGAAAGAGAAGAAAGACTCACCTCAGTCTACCATTAAAAAAGAAGAAAAGACTCCTCAGCAAAAGCCACAGTTTAAAAAGAAGAAGGCGGCAGCACTGACAGTTAAAAATGCCAGTAATATTGAGAACACTGTTGAGGAACAAGAAGTGGGCCGTGACTCTCTTGGACAGCGCGGCAGAGGTCACGATATGTCGCCAGAGTCTGAAAGATCATCTGGATGCGACAGCAACTAGCGATTACATCGCGGGTTGAGACAGCGGATGGCCGCGTTCTTCCCCTGATAGGGTTTATGATTTGACAATTCAGATAGAGGGAGACGTGAAACGCACTATTAGTGTAATCTTTTGGGATGAACTTACTAGTGATATCCTATTGACCGAGAGAGGCTGGCCACCTGAACACGTCCGCATGTTCCGGACGGGGAAGATGTAATTTTGCCTTCTTTTTTCCGATCTTGTTCCAGAAGCAGTGAAAGAAGCCTATTCTGCTGAATGGGCTTTAGCGCAGGCACCAGTGCTATATCCCAATCATGTCAGTTGGGACAAGGAGTCTCCTTGTCATGTTATTCCCGTTAGGTCTACACCCCAACCGCAGCCACAATACCCTGTTAAACATGAAGCAAAAGTTCAGGTGAAGGAGATACAATCACAACTTGAGTATCAGGGGGTAATTGAGCCCTGTTCATCTGCGATGAATAACCCATTATTCCCCGTTGCGAAGCCGGATCATTCATATAGAATAGTGGTTGATTATAGACACTTAAATAGTCATACACGCACTTATGCTATACAAAATTCACACAGCACAGCACAGCACTGATAAACAATATAGTGCGTAAAAAATATAAAACTACATTGGATATATCTAATGGATTTTTGTGCCAGAATTTAGCGCATGAAAGTAGGGACCTAAGTGCATTTTCATTTGGCTCCCAGAAACACTTTTGTTGTTTACCTCAAGGCTATAAAAATAGCCCAGGCCTGTTTTCAGCCCGTGTAACATCAATTTTGCACGAGCTTGATTCAGATGCATTGTCCTATGTGGATGATATCTATTTCACTGACGACGCCCTCGACATTCATCTTGCGAGGGTCGATCGGATAATTTTGGGATTTGCAGACCTCGGTTATAAATTTAATTTTAAGAAAAGCAAGATAGCCTTTCTTAGTGTATTGTTCCTGGGATATGAGCTATCGCACGAGGGGAAGAGCCTGTCCCCTCACTTCCTAGAAAAGTGTGCTCAACTACAGCCTCCGAACACACTTAAGAAATTACAGTCATTACTGGGTTTCTTCAATTTTGGCAGAACATACATTCCAGATTATGCAGAACGCATCAAGCCGCTTTATGACCCAATTCAGCCCAATTTTTCTAGCAGGCGATGGACGATTGAACACACACACATCCTTAGAGATATGCAACGGGACATGCTAGAAGCTAAACATTTACACACACGTGACAATAAAACAAATTTGGTCATCAGAATAATTGCTGGTGCCCTTGGATTTACTTATGTCACCTTCAATGAGGATGACACAGTGCCAATAGCATATAAATCACATCTATATTCAAATGCTGAAAAACGTTTTGCACCTACAGAAAAGATTCTGACAGCAGTTCAAATGGCCGTCATAAAAGAGAGGCCACTTGCCCAGGGGAAATGCATTATTGTTGTCTCCCCGGTGCCGGCCTTAGAGACTGTCACTAAAGCGAGCGTACCAAACGCTAAGGCATTGCATCCACGCTGGATTCAATGGGCAACGTCTCTGACTGCCACTGATGTCGATTATGTATTCGATCCAAGGCTTCAGACACAAGAATTTCTCCAGTATGAACAGGAGTAACCTGCTCCTCTGCATATCTTGCCACTAGACAGTTATAATACTATCATTTATACTGACGGATCAGCACAACCGGCTGTAGGTACTAGACATCAATACTCGGCAGCTTGCGCAGCCGTGTGCGGGGTGATGGAAGATGGAGTTTTCCACCCTCATAATACCTACACGCAGACCTTAGGGGACTGCACAGCCCAGTTGGCTGAGCTTAAGGCTCTTCTTCTAGCACTCAAACATACTGAGGCAGGAAGCCAGACTTTGATAGTCTGTAATTCATATTACTGCGTCCAGTCATACAATGAATATCTCAATCATTCGAGATTGAACGGGTTTAGGGATTCTAAAGGGAACACCATTAAACACAAAATGTTGTGGGGAAGGGTGGCTGATCTTAGGGATAAGCTACCATGTGTCCATGTAGTTCATACATTAGGACACCAACGTGTAGGAATATACGTTGCCGGCAATACATTGGCTGATGAAGCGGCCAAAGCATCAGTAGCTGCGGCTTCTGTGGCTGCAGTGACTCGTTCTCGGACGAGGTTGGATAATTAAATATTGATTGCTGTTAAAGCTTCGGCTGCAGGCAAGACCCTTCCGAAAGGATACCCTACAAACTATACTTACCATATCAGTGCACAGAATGTTGCTTATACAACAATTCCTGGGCTTGGGGATCGAGTGATCCCCAATGAAGACCAGAGATTAGAGCTGATTACAGCCGCACATGAGGGTGTTGCTTCTGCACATGCTGGTATACAGGCCACGATAACAATTCTACAGCAACAATACTGGTGGCCTGGTCTATGCAGACAAACTAAGCAGTATGTCCTTTGCTGTGACATTTGCCAGCAGATTAAGGGCTCCAGTATCAAACGCCCTCTGCAGACATCCCTCTTAGTGTCAGACAAGCCACTTCAGTGTGTGTAGCTGGACCATTGTGGTCCCTTAGAGCCTGATGGTGCATACAAATACATTCTAGTGGCTGTGGATTCCTGTTCTAGATTCCTGTGGGTATAGCCACAGCGGTCGGCTGACGCCCGGACTGTTATAAAAGATTTGCTGATCTTTATCGGTAAATATGCGGTTGCAGCATTCCATTCGGACCAGGGCCCTGCATTTGCCTCTAAAGCATTCAGGGACACCATGGGGACGATGGGTGTTGAACTTCATTACTCCTCACCATACCATCCTGAGGAAAATTCAGATGTAGAGAGGCGGAATCGTGATCTAAAGCAGTCCTTAACAGCTCGAGTATTAGGTTCAGGCAGCAGTTGGTTACATCACCTCTATGGGGTCCAGAGAGCACTGAATAATCTGCCAAGACGGTCCTTTGGGGGAAAGTTTCCATATGAGGTTCTCTTTGGGATACCTATGTATATCCCCGATCTTGATGCCCCTGGTATGGTGGCAGCAGAAACACCATTTGACATAAAAGAACGTCTCACTGTTTTACAGGAGCTTCAACAATTTTGTGATGATAAATCATCTGCAAGTGCTGCCACCTTAGGAATAAGGGAATTGGCGAAAACTTCGACTGGCTGGATTCCTAACGTTGGGGATCTGGTTTGTGAGAAGATCGCTGTGAAAAAGGAGTTCGGTCCATCATACAGATCACCTGTACCAGTCTTGGGAATAAAAGGCACCAGGACTGTCATCCTACCACCACTGTCCGGTTCTAAATCGAATCGATTCATCTCCATTGATGACATCAAATTACACCATGTGGCCGATTCTTCACAGTAGACCAGGAGGTCCCTTGGGTGGTTCCCGATCCCCTCTCACTACCCAACAGGACATTCATCTACATAGTAGGATGAACGTCACTGCTACTGACTATGCAACAATGTCAACTGCTGTTCCAGACACTTCCTCGACCATGGGGAGGGCGGAAAATGAACTTTTGCTGGTTCCAGTCACATCTTCGGTGACCACCCTGCTTCAAGATTTGTCTGTATTTTACACGAATACTTCCACGACTAATGATTTTGTCTATCAGGAACCTCCACGAGCGGTGGATCAGAATTCAGCGGGTCCTGTGTTTGCAGAGACTTCCTCTGGCTATTTCATTGACATTGATGATTTTTCTTCGGATTCATCCTCAACTGTGTCTGACAAACTTACAAAAAGTAGTAAGCTGTATCAATGGCTTAAAAAGAACTATTTGATCTACCCATGGAACTATCTATCGTTCTGTTTGACATTTATTGCATTATTTTTATTGATTGGTTTTGTGACTGTTTTCTTTTTGCTGATTAATGGTCACTATATTTCTGATCGCTCCTCTGTGGAGCCTGTTGATGAAATTTTAACACCACATCATTCTTCACATAAGGTCCAACGAGATTTGTCCCCTGTAAACATTACAGCTATACCGATTACTGATGGGATTGTGTGGGACAAAGTTCCATTCGATATATACGGACCTACAGAGATTATTCAGATACCATACGTGTTCAAAATTTCAATGTCTGATGTTGTTACACCTAATGTTGTCTCTGATGATTGGGATGTCCAAACAGTTGATTCCATGCTAGCTGAAATGAAGGACTATTCCGCTTTTGGAAGTGATGATGTATATGATTATACAATGAATTATGGGGAAATGTTCTGCTATAACAATTGGGGACATCACTACCTACACCATGCTACTAGATATAGGCCTCTCTTGAACTACACACAGTGGGAACACTGTTTGACACCAAAGGAGGGGAGTCTAAAGTATTACAGCAATAAATGTACATACTTTTCCGGGCATGATACAAGAAAAGCAGAGTCATATTATTTTAAAATAGCTCCGGCACAAATTAGAAACCTTTTGCTAACAGATACAAAACTGATTTATTCAGATCCCTTTGTTTCCCGGCTCTCGATTGAGGGTTACGAATATTGGAAAAACACTATTGATTTGAAAAGTGTATGGGAAACACAAGATTGGCAGATACAGGGTAAGGAGGCTTTGTTTCGGGCATGCCTGATTCCTGTGCAAATGATTTTCTTAAATGACACTATTGAGCAGACATCCTGTCTGGGGTTAGCAAAAATTAAAGACCTGAACACACCCAGTATCCCTACTCCGACAAAATTTTGAGATTGGCAACACTTTCCTAATGTCTCAGAAGATAGGCTAGATGCAATGGTTAAGGCCGGTTCCTATAATTCTTCACTTTCCCGTCCCGGCGGGTGGTTGGTATGGCCCTCCGACACTGATAAGTGTCAAAAGCGTTTCTTGAACTCTTCAGGGTTTTTTTCAATTAACAGGCCTGACCCTCGCTTTCTGTCAGGTCAACATATAGGTATAATTACAACATACAGTGTGGGTAAGCTGTGCCAGCAATGGGTGCAGACAAACACGTTAACAACGGTTAAAAAACACCTGAACACTCTTTCTGACAGTATAGACTTACAGGATTTCCTGTTAGGTCCTAGAAAACAGCACTCGAAATGGTTTTTATATGCTATGTTCAATGAAATTTGGAAACTTTTCCAGATTGAGGCTGCTGCACGTTTAAGGCAACTAGATAAAGAGAGTTTGGAAAAAACATTAGCTGTTGTCGATAATGGCATGAACACGCAGTCCAACAGGATTTATTCACTATCAAATATAGTATTGTCTGCTATTGATATCACTCAGGCAGACTTGTCCCGGTTATATCATGGGCAAACACAGCTACGTTCCATCATGCAGCTGGGTTGGACATTACAGACACTGAAAAGTGGGCACATTCCATGCAGGTACATTAATCGGAGTGAACTATTCACTGCTTTTAATTTTTCCAGGGAACAAGAGACAATGGCTAAAAGGGAGGCTAGTTTCACCCTGCTTCAAGTAGAAAAGTTACATAAGTTGCCCTTCACAGTAGCAGAGAGTCCTTCAACTATCTTGCTCTTGCACGGCATTATTAATTTACCAATTTCAACGTTTCATTTCTCGAGCTGCCTGAAACATCTTGCAGTGGGACGATATGAGCAGCTAGGAGATAGCTTTATTAAGGAAGAGTGGGAGTTACCCTTTGACTATAGATATCTGAACAGTGAACAGGAGGTCTTTCTTAGCGGAAGTGAATGTGAGACTGCTGTTCGTCATTCTATGATGTGCAAACAGGTGTCTCTTCAAGGTCTTTGCAATGCGGGGGTCGCGAATTTGGCCTGTTTTCTGAAGGGTACTCGCGTCCCCTTCATTCGTCCAGTATTTCATGTACTTTCCAATGGCAGTTATGTGGTACTGAACGATCAAAGCTGTTGCGGCTTGCGACCTGGAATTGCCTATGCAATCTCGGTCACGAAGGTCGTTACGTGTTGTGGACATGTTTTGTTTCCCCCCACACGAGAGATAAAAGTATCTGACATGTGGCAAATGTTCCCTGTAAGGCACGCGCGCAAGGGCGCGCGCGCACCTTTACTTCCCCCATCGCGCAGGCCCCTTCGGCAAGCGCGCACGTTAATAAATATGCCTTTTACAGCGATATACGTGCTCTCCTAAGGCAGATAATGCTCATATTTGAATCTGGATTGAAGTGAATGAAAACAGCGTTTAAATGCCGCGGGGAGTGTTTTAAACATCATTTGGCGTACTTTAGCATACAAGCGAGCAAGTGATATTTATGTTGAAAATTAATGGTAATGAGCTAGGAAATGCTTCAGAACAGTAGGAAATGTGCTGTTATCAACTTTTCCATCATTGTCATACTTCATAGTTGTTTATATGCATTATCACTTTCTCTGCTCAAATAAGCCTTTTAGAGCGATAGTCGTGCTCTCCTATTGCAGAAAATGCTCATATTTGAATCTGGATTGAAGTAAATGAAAACAGCGTTTAAAGGCCGCGGGGAGTGTTTTAAACATCATTTGGCGTACTTTAGCATACAAGCGAGCAAGTGATATTTATGTTGAAAATTAATGGTTAATGAGCTAGGAAATGCTTCAGAACAGTAGGAAATGTGCTGTTATCAACTTTTCCATCATTGTCATACTTCATAGTTGTTTATATGCATTATCACTTTCTCAGATCAAATAAGCCTTTTAGAGCGATAGTCGTGCTCTCCTATTGCAGAAAATGCTCATATTTGAATCTGGATTGAAGTCAATGAAAACAGCGTTTAAAGACCGCAGGGAGTGTTTTAAACATCATTTGGCGTACTTTAGCATACAAGCGAGCAAGTGATATTTATGTTGAAAATTAATGGTTAATGAGCTAGGAAATGCTTCAGAACAGTAGGAAATGTGCTGTTATCAACTTTTCCATCATTGTCATACTTCATAGTTGTTTATATGCATTATCACTTTCTCAGCTCAAATAAGCCTTTTAGAGCGATAGTCGTGCTCTCCTATTGCAGAAAATGCTCATATTTGAATCTGGATTGAAGTCAATGAAAACAGCGTTTAAAGACCGCGGGGAGTGTTTTAAACATCATTTGGCGTACTTTAGCATACAAGCGAGCAAGTGATATTTATGTTGAAAATTAATGGTTAATGAGCTAGGAAATGCTTCAGAACAGTAGGAAATGTGCTGTTATCAACTTTTCCATCATTGTCATACTTCATAGTTGTTTATATGCATTATCACTTTCTCAGCTCAAATAAGCCTTTTAGAGCGATAGTCGTGCTCTCCTATTGCAGAAAATGCTCATATTTGAATCTGGATTGAAGTAAATGAAAACAGTGTTTAAAGGCTGCGGGGAGTGTTTTAAACATCATTTGGCGTACTTTGGCATACAAGCGAGCAAGTGATATTTATGTTGAAAATTAATGGTTAATGAGCTAGGAAATGCTTCAGAACAGTAGGAAATGTGCTGTTATCAACTTTTCCATCATTGTCATACTTCATAGTTGTTTATATGCATTATCACTTTCTCAGATCAAATAAGCCTTTTAGAGCGATAGTCGTGCTCTCCTATTGCAGAAAATGCTCATATTTGAATCTGGATTGAAGTCAATGAAAACAGCGTTTAAAGACCGCGGGGAGTGTTTTAAACATAATTTGGCATACTTTAGCATACAAGCGAGCAAGTGATATTTATGTTGAAAATTAATGGTTAATGAGCTAGGAAATGCTTCAGAACAGTAGGAAATGTGCTGTTATCAACTTTTCCATCATTGTCATACTTCATAGTTGTTTATATGCATTATCACTTTCTCAGCTCAAATAAGCCTTTTAGAGTGATAGTTGTGCTCTCCTATTGCAGAAAATGCTCATATTTGAATCTGGATTGAAGTCAATGAAAACAGCGTTTAAAGGCCGTGGGCAATGTTTCTCTGTTTTCTCTAACTGGGGTGTAGGTGGCACTTAACAGCTCATGTCCTTGGGGTGTGCAACCAGGTCACAAAACTGCCTTGATGCCCTATTGCATGGAGCAATGATATCCCTTTTTTGCTTTAGTGGTATGGAGAGGCTAATGCCAAAGATCTTGGCTAGTTATGCGCTGCGCGCGCTTGAATGGTCAATTTCTTGGCACACGTATCCTTGGCTGCAGCGCACAGAGACCGCACACGGCCGCACACAGTGGAAAAAAATTAGAGGGAACATTGCATGTGGCCTCACATAGATACTATTAATGTGAACTATGACAAGTTGAGTAGACTAAAGGCGCTATTGTTTCAGAAACAGGTCGCCTTGACATCCGCAAAAGAGACGTATGCTCTCCAGATTGCGAGATCATCAGCCGAGATACAATCCCTTTGAAATACCGATTTCCCCAAACACTTTGGAGAGCTGGTATCCAGAAAATTCAATGCTTCAAGCACCACTGGGATTGTGCATTTCTTTAAGGCTGCCGGGTCTGGTTTCGTGTCCATCTTCCAGACTGTCTTCGGAGTCATCCCATCAGCCATCCATTCTCTCTTTTCAAGTGTGTTTGGTGGCTTTCCAATTATTTTGGCTTTAATTGGCAGACTACTACTGCTTTTTCTTCTGATTCGCGGTGGTTGTTTCTTTCCAGCAACACAGAGCAATGGAGCCGCTCCCGCCAACTCCACTGTGCCATGAGCGCATGGTTCGGATCTTCGGTGCACCTTTGCTGGTGGAACTGGAGCTTGACCGGTCGTTGTCATTCCGGCCACTTCTCTGGTGTGTACAACCAGTCTTCCGCTGCATATGGTGTCTATTTGAACATCTGCCTATGGTCTGTCTTGCTGTTGCACCGACATCTCCTGTGGACCACGAACTGCTGATGTCCCCGATGAGGGTTCATACACGGTCATGCCCCTTGAGACTGAGGTTGCTCCCCGAGGCCACCTATGAGCCTTCCGTTATGAGATCTACCATGGATGAGGACACTGCAGCAAGTGTTGATGCACCAGGAAATACGGCTCACTTCTGCTCTGTGGATCCGTTTGTCCGCCCAGCACTAGACTTAACTTCGGACAATGTTGACTCATTTTTTAGGTCCTTGACTGGTGACTTTGATGACATTCTTCAAGATCATGCGTATAACACATAATTTGATGAATTGACTTGCCATTCCCGATTCCAAATTATGCAATTAAATAGACATTTGCTGTTGCACGCTGTATTTGTCATAGTTGATATTAACATCTCTGTATGTATTTTTAAACAGATTTGTTTTAACACATGCAAATTATTTTTTTGCCTTGTTTTAGCATTAAGATTTTAGTTCAGGAGCAATTTTTTTTAACTTTTGGGTTCCTGTACCTTCATCATACCTGTAACGGCAATGGGGAGGGTGTAGTGAATCCTAGTTCGTTTTAATGGGATAGCATGAGTTAGCTTAGCTGCTGGCTTGTAGACTCGTGCCCCCATCACCTAGTGACTTTTAACCTACTTAGCTTGCTCTGTCTTAGCCCATTTAATTATTTATTTCTTCTAAGATGGCTGCCTTGTTTATAGTTAGGCCACTTGTTATGAGTTACATTATCAGTGTCACCGTGCCAAGGCGTCAAGATCAAGCACCAAAGACAAACAAACAGTAGGTGTTCACACTTCGGGATTTTCCCTCTCTATACTTTCGAGGGATTGTTGATATTAATTGCCGTCCCAAGCATGCCTGTTATCTATTGTTTTGGAATACACCTACATCAGGGGACCTTGTAGATCTGTATAAATACATCACACTTTAGACAGATAATCAGAGGGATTCCGACCAGAGGGCATCGCCACCATCGCTGATACCGATGATGCAGTCGTCTTGATGCTGACCCAGTCTTCGTGTCCCTACGGAGTCTGAGATAGAGACCTCATTCCAAGGTAACAAGGGTTGGGGGCTCCTCTCATGGACACGGCTTTGGTTGATTAGGTTTAGTAAACCCAGCTCTCCTTTAGGTAGGAGGTTATGCCTATTCTCATTAGGGTATTAGGGCATATTCCATCTTATATATACATATATATATTTATTTCATATATTGCAAAATGGTGGGGGTCTTCATAACAATGACTCTCTTCTTCACAATACTGTTACTTGCTATATTCATTATCCTAATCATTGCAGTCCATGCAACTTATCGCAAATTGCAGTTATGTTAAATAAAAAGCTATTATAACTTTACTGCATCTGTGTCATTGTCTGTGTTTGTATGAGACATAATATATCTGTGAGAAAAGGGTAATCTCCGTTTAACCACGACATACCCTGAGATATCTTACTTTGAGTTCATGCGTAAGCGACTGCCATAAATCACCTTTTACTATTGTGTTTCTGGTGAGGTACTGCTAGTGAGCCGGTAAGGTTGGGACAACAGTTGCGACTTGTTGTAGGAAAGACTCAGTCACCTAAAAACAAAAGTACTGTTATCCTTAAACCAGCAGTCTTGCTCAGAGCAAGAGTCCAAACAACAACAGTATGAGGATAACACATGTACTGGTCGGGCACACCATTTGCACATTCAGTGAGTGGAAACTCTTCCAATTCCTGAACACTTGTTCATTCTGGCGAGGGGGAGCAGTCGCAATCGTAATATGTGTACCTTCAATCACCCCAATAATTTTGGATATATTTCCCATTGCATAGAATCCTACCTTTACAGTGGCCAAATCTTCAACCTGAGGGAAAGCAATCTAGCTGCACATGTGTGTCTCCGAGGCAGACAATGCCCTTGCCAGCATGATTTAGAACATTGGCTGTGACATTCCTACTGCCAATCCCACTGTCATTGGAAAACACCAGTTGCCAGGAAATGAAGCACTAACCTGCACAAGAGGGGGGATCCCAGTGGGATGATGGATAGGTCATATCAGGTCAGGCTCCAATTGAGCCCAAAGCTATGTGATTGTGACCCTGTCCAGTCTGTAGATGAGTATTATGTGCCTGTCCTCCAGTGTAGCCAAGTCATTAAGGGGTCTGTAACTGTAATGGTACTTGCAATAGTATTTATATTGGGTTTACTGCCGCCGATGAGGCGTCAAAGAGCTTTTCTGCAAATAGCATGCTACTCCGGAATCAAAGAGGAATTAGTGGTGGATTAGTATGGGGAAATTGAGTTCAGTTTTAGTATTTTTATGAGTTAATTTGAGCAGAGGATATGTGATTTTATTGGTTGGATTGACTAGAGTAATGGAGGGATAGAGGAGGGAAGAATCCAGAAGTGTTAATTGGGAGTTTATAGTAATAGGATGAGGCTTGGGATGAGTAAAGGAGAGATGGAGTCTGTGGAAAGGGTGAGGGAGATCATATTAGCAGGAGGGGTTTTGGGTGAGTCAAGGTAAGATAAATGAGGGAGAATTTATTAGGGTTGTTTGGGAGATCATAGTAGAAAAGTGAGGCTTGGGTAAGCTAGGTATGGAAGAGGAGGGAAGAGCTTACGTTATTTTGGAGATGAAAGTAGTAGAATGGGTTTTGGATGAGTCAGAGTGGGGGTGGAGGATAGATTGATAGAGACATGACATATGGTGATGGGTAGACACAGTAAATCTTACAAGAGTTTAAATTTATATTATGTTTTTTTTTTGTGATTTGATTTATATGTCTACTTTTGTTAATCATTATTTTTCTTACATTTATTTATTCATTATAAATATTCTTATTATTCTTATTATTTTCTTACTTTAATTTACTTATTTACTATTTATTCATTTATTATGTACATGGGGATTTGTCTCCTCCTCCTATTCATCCGCAATGGTAAGTATCTAAGGGACACAAGCATGAGTAGGCTGTCACTATCTGAACAATGGAACCACCACCTCAGTGTGCATACAGCATTAATGTGATGGGACAGTGGGAATGGCAGTGTATGTGCAATTTTCGGCAATGATGCAGTTATGGAAGATCTGAATGTTGTCCACCACCATCAAATGGCGGCTGACTGTCCTGTATCTAGGGACAGGTGGAAGTGAGGGAACTCCGCCGACATTGGGCGTTGTGGCGGAAGGCGGTCTTGCACCACTGTGCAATTCCTCATTAGCTAATATGGGGCACTATGGAGTACAGTGGCGAATGGGGATCAGCAGCTGTGGTGACGGTGTACACCACAGTGGACGTGACCGCCAATTTTCCATCTGAATCCTCACTTGATTCCTGACGCCCCACAGGACAACACCTACACTGCGTCTGCTGCTGTGACCTGTGTCTGGAACATACCATGGTCCGTGTGACCGCGGAAAGGGCTCCTGCTTTCACTTCAATGGAATTGGAGCACTTGGTGGATGGGGTCCTACCCTAGTATGGACAGCTGTATGAGCCTCCAGACCAACAGGTGAGTACACCTTGGGCTCGATGCATGTGGGAAGGTTGTATGGAGATGTGTGTGCAGGCATTGTGTCATTTGTGGGGGGATGTCTGGTGTTGGTGTTCACGGTGGGCGCCGGGCGATCTGTGTGCCAATGGAGTTGGAAACGTGATTTATAGGCCATATGTGTGACAGGCTGGATTGTATGTGTAATGTTGTCGTCCTGTCTGTATTACCCCTGCAGGTCAGAGCCCATCAAAAGAAGGGATTGTGGTGAGCCATCACCAAGGACGTGAGGACCCTGTGGGTCTACAGCAGGCAGAACACCCACTCCAAGAAATGGTGGGAGGACCTGAGACGCTGGGCACGGAAGACCGCGGAGGCCCAGCTGGGTATGGCCTCCTAACGAGGAAGGGGTGCCTGTCGGAACCTGGCTCCCCTGATGGTCCCCATACTGGCGATGGCCTACCCAGGGCTGGATGGGCACTTGAGGGCATCACAGCAGCCACCAGCGGGTGAGTACAGTGGGCGTTACTACAATAATTGGTAGGTGGCATGCGATCTGGGTGGTGGGTGCCTCTTAATGCCAGGACAGACATTGCAGCATGATCCAGCTCAATGACAATGGGTGAACAGCAATTGCAGGTAACCGAGCTCGGTTGCATTCCATGTCAGTCAGGGCTTTGTGGGTCCCAGGAGGGGTGCAGTTGGTGGTGGTTGGCCCATATCTTGCCGTGGCATATAGCCAATTGTTTGGCAGTACAATGGATAGTGCTCAATCCTGATCCCTGTGTGTGACGGTACTGTGGTTGTGGTGCCGTAATTGACCCGGTGCTCCCTTACTCTCCCTCACCCCCTTTCTCCTTCTGTCATCCTGTTCATGTTTGCATTATCATCATCTGGCGGAGGAGCAGGGGCACTGGCGACAGAGGAAACTGCATCCCACAGGACCCAGGAGGCAGAGTCCACCGATGCCGAGGGACCAGTGGGACGGAGGGCGAGGGTGGCACCATGGCGGAGACAGTATGTGAGAACACTGACTGAGATTCCTCCTCCGATGGAAGCTCCCTGGTGGTGGTGGACACCTCTGTGACCATCCCTGCTGCAGGTACAGCCGCCACCCCCATACCAGCGCTGCTCTCCCAGTAGCCCCTCAGCGAGTTGTACGTGCCCACTCAACCAGGAGGATGGGCATCTCCTTCACCCCAGGCACTTCAGGCCCTGTTCCAGTGAGCCCTGAGTGAGGAGGCTATTGACCTCCTGAGATCCATCTCTGTAAGCCAGTCAACCATTGTGAATGCCATACAGGGTCTGGCATCCCAGATGCAGTAATGCAATGCATTCCTGGAGGGCATCCACGGTGGATTGGCAGCCAAACAGAGATCGATTCAGGCTCTAGCCTTCCCTCTGATGGCAGCCATTGTTCCTGTTCCTATCATCCCCCTCCAACTACCACTTCCCAGTCTTCTCAACCCCAACATATCCCATGCACACATACACATGAGAATGCACACAAGACATCACACAAGAGTGGCACAGTCAAACACAGGCACCACACTTCAGTCCACAAGCACTCACACAAACAACAGACAGTCGCACACACATCCACATCCACTGCCTCCAGTCTCCCCCTCCTACTCCCCAACCCCACCTACCTCCAGTCACGTCTACACTCATCCTGCCCCACTGTCCCTAAGAAGCTTTTCCTTGACCAACTTCACCTCTTCCCTCTCCCTCACCTATGTCCTCCCCATAAGAGCAGGGTCCCAACGACCTAGCCCAGCACCATAGCCAAACAGTCCATGGGAACAGTGGAGGCACTTCCTAGTCGTGGAGGCAAGACAGTGAACAATCCCACTCCACCAGCCAGGAAAGGGAAGGATCCCACTCCACCAACCAGGAGAGGGAAGTATCCCACTCCACCAGCCAGGAAAGGGAAGGATCTCACTCCACCAGCCAGGAAAGGGAAGGATCCCACTCTACCAGCCAGGAAAGGGAAGGGGCCCACTCCACCAGCCAGGAAAGGGAAGGATGCCATTTTACCAGCCAGGCAAGAGACGGATCCCACTCCAGCAGCCAGGAAAGGGAAGAAGCCCTCACCTCCAGCTGAGACACAGCAGCCCTCACCTCCTACAGAGGCTGGCAGGATACCAACACCACTACCACCAGTGGGCACGGGGCTCTCATCCCCTGCTGAGACACAGCAGCCCTTGCCTATAGCAGAGGCTGCCCAGGAGGCACCTTCCATAGCTGAGACACATCAGCTATCACCTCCTGCAGCGGCTGGCAGGCTACCAACACCACCACCACCACCACCAGTGGGCATGGTGCCCTCATCCCCTGTTGAGACACAGAAGTCTCACCTCCAGTAAAGGGCATTTAGGCCACCCTCCAGGGACTGATGTACAAGGATCTCCTTCCAGAACCAGTGGGCAGGTTCCCTACCTCAGTGACTGTGACCCTGCACTCCCCAGCAC
The DNA here is from genome assembly GCF_031143425.1 of Pleurodeles waltl. Classification (NCBI taxonomy): domain Eukaryota; kingdom Metazoa; phylum Chordata; class Amphibia; order Caudata; family Salamandridae; genus Pleurodeles; species Pleurodeles waltl. The sequence continues at coordinate 1,231,940,082 of NC_090446.1, forward strand.
AGAGAAATGGGCATTGAGCCCCCTCCAGAACCAGTGGGCAACTTCCCGACTTCAACTGAGGTCCCCCCTCACCCTCCTTCCCCCTGAGGTATCTGTCCACTTGTGAGATGTTGCAACTGCACAGTTTTTTGCAGAGTTAGTCAGGATCAAGTTGGGACTTGGACTGTTCCCTGTGGCCATGTGAGCATTTTGTACTTTGGACTGGGCATCGGCCCTTTCTGGACCATTGTTCGCATATCTTTGTTCTCCAATTGGTTCATATGGTGGCTGTTGCCATGCAAATAAAATCTCAGTACTACCGACCTGTAGTCCTGATATTATTATGCTGTGTGTCCTGTGCCAATGGTTGGCATCTGCAGCTGGTTGTGTGCATGGTGTGTATGTGAATGTTGTGTGTCGTGCAAATGTGTGTCACTCTCCTTTTCCTCTCTCCCTCCCTTGTGTGCTAGGCGGCTGTACTCACCGTCGTCGTCTTCATTGGTGTTGGCGTTCTAGGTGGAGCATGGCGGAGAAGAGCATCAGGAAGACTTGAAGTTCCGGTTCCATGGCGGTGTTTTATCTGTGTCTCTGTTGGTGAGTCTGTGGTCTTCTGTGTTCTGTTTCTGTCAGGGTTTTGATGGTGTTGGCACCACGGGAAATTGTTTGACGGTTTGCTGTGTCATGATATGGTGGGCTGTACCTTGTCTTCTGCCTGAATGTTGATGGCTACAGCTGTGGTGCATGGTGTTAACGTTGCGGTGGTTGGTGTGATACATTGGCTGTCTATGGGAGTTATCACTACCATGGTCTTAATTTGGCGGTAATTACCACCAGCCTGTTGGTGGTATTATCACCACTTTAACAGTCATCACTAATGTCATAACGACCACCATAGAGCTTTGGGTCAAAAAGCAAGGGTGATTGCATGGAAACACCCAAGTACCACCAAATGGCCTGCCTCATGCTGCAAAGTAGTCTGATTAAGGCCCTCATTATGAACATGGAGGGTTGTCACGCCATGCCAGCATTGGCGGCTGAAACCGCCAGCCGGCATGGCGGGACAACCCGCCGCATAATGGACCAGGCGAGGGCCGTCATTGGCAGCCCTCACTCACCACCAGGCTTCTGCCATCAGGCAGCCTGGCAGTGAGTGGAAACACTATCCGCCAGGGTAGCTGTGCTACCCTGCAGATAATGTTCCCATTTCCACCAGCCTTTTCCTGGCGGCTTCACCCTGGCAGAGGGGGTGCCACGGGGCCCCCTGCACTGCCCATGCACTCTGCAGGGGCCCCGGTGCAGTGCCCCGTCACACAGGTGCACCTGCCGCACAGAGGCATTGACGGCAGCTCCATGTGGAGCCGCAGTTAATGTCCCGGCCAGGCCTTTCTGTGAGCCGGCGGGCGGAAACAATGTTTCCACCCGCCGGCCCACAGCAATGTTCATAATTTGGCCGGTGGGGTTCCACAGTCACTGGCGGTCAGTGTTTTGACAGCCAGCATGAACACCTAAGTGTCTAGCTACTTTCCAGTGCAAAACATGTTTTGCTGTAGAAAGTAAACCCAAGCTCCAACATTTTTTGACAGTTTGTGTCACCTCTGTGATGCAAACCTGGAAATAGTTTTACTAATTCTGAGTCATGTCTTTTAATCCCAGAATTCCCAGGCAAACAAATTGAGTGTTCTTCTATAGAAGGAATCTGTTTTTCAATATATTCTGCTCCTATGCTTGGTGGAGATTGGATGTTCTTGAAATATTCTACATGGTGGCAGTAATTAAATGAATAAAATTAAATATATGTTAGTTATTTACCCATGGCAAACAGCACCCAATCTCCAGGTCTGGTCACAAAGCTGTGATATAGTGGGAAAGTGGCAGAACTGAAACCAAAAAAAGGTCCTGCATTGTAATTTTAAATCTCCTATTTGATCAAATTGTTTGGACAAATCCTGTTCTCCCTTTAAAATTATCACTCTATCCACCATTATACAAGAACTTTGAAATAATTTCAATACAGGATACATTCCCAGGACAGGCCTCTGATGTGTTTTGTTTAAAAAAACATTATGATTCCATCATGCATTCACGGATAAATGGGTGGCACTAGACAACCACTAACCACCTTACCATCCATTCTCCTGATTAATGAAACACCAGAAAGTGTTAATTTTCTCAAGTGCATGTTTTTACTTTTTCAATAAAGATGAGTGAAATTTCAAATACCCACAACATCCCAGAGTTGAAGAAAATAGGTTTTGAAGAATAATGTTATATGCTTCACTTTCAGAGATGAAATAAGTTAAAGCAATTAAACTGTTTAATGTGCTCCGAGGAAGGGTTTACCCACAAAATGTCAATGTTAGGGGGCTGGAAATGGCCCTTGATGCAGGGCCATACCCAACATTTCCCCTTTTTGCTCAATTTGTTTTGTTGGCTTTAGGGCTTTGGGCACTTTACCACAGCTAACAAATGCTAAAGTGCTCATGTTCTCTCCTTAAAACATGGCCACACTGCCATATACTGAATTACCATTTTAATTTAGTGCTAAGTCTTTAGAAAAAGTGTACTACACATGCCCAGGGTATGTAAAGTAAAAGCTACTAGTAGGCATGCAGCACTGATTGTGCCATCCACTTATGTAGGACTTTAAACTTGTCTCAATCCTGCCATTGCAGAGCCTGTATGTGCAGTTTAACCTGTCATCTTGACCTGGCAAAATAAACACTGTGCCAGGCCAAATCCTTCCTTTTTAATACATTTAACTCACCCTCTAAGGTAGGCCCTAGACAGCCCAAGGACAGGTGCAAAGTATTTAAAAAGTTGGGCATATACTTTTAAATATTACATGTCCTGGTTAGTGAAAAACTCTTTAATTCCTTTTTCATTACAGTGAAAAAACGAGATGGTGGTTGACAGGGGTGTGAGCCCTGGTCAAGCAATAGCCACAGTCCCTTGCAAGCTGAAACACCCCAAAAATTCTACCTGTGCTTAACTCTTGGTAGCTTGGCACAAAAAGCAGTCATGCTAAATTTAGAGGCAATGTGGTAGTTATTTATGCAGCACACAAATAGCAATACAGGGAAAACATAACACTATCAAAATCTCAAACCAATGTAGACACATAGAGGAAATGCTACTAAATAATTTGACAATAAAATCACCAAAATTCAGTTATTAGAAGAACTAGAGTTGTGAATTACTAAAGTTTAAGGTTCAAAATAGCAAGTCTAACATTTTGGAGAATGGCCACCTGGGCATTTTTAACACTACAACCAAGGGTCCAGGAGTTGATAGAGACCTCTTTAGGGTTCAAGACTCATCAGGCTGGGTCAAGGTGCGGGTTCAAGATCTTGGGAGCCTGCTATGACCCTGTGGGTCTGAATAGGAGGCCAGCTGAACTGGCCCTTAGAATCACTTCTAAAGGCCTCGGTGAAGGTGAAGATGCCGGGATCCACAGCAGGGCTGGACTTTGAAGGTTGAAGGCTGGCTCTAGACAGCAAAGCAGCACTTCCAGGTACAGCAGCAGCCTGGTAGAGTACACAACAGGTAACAGCAGCAGGCAGTCCTGTGAGAGTCCTTCCGCAGTTCCAGTAGTGAAATGAGGAGTAGGTCTGCGAGGCTAATTTTTACACCCTGGTTCCCTGTTTCTAGAAGCTGGAAGATGTTTCCAAAAGGTTTCTCTGAAGTTCCAGGAATTTCCTGCATTCCCTCTCCAGGCTCCTAGCTGGCTATATTGACAGAACCGGGATGTTAAGCCTATTGTGTGGCAGCAGAGCTCAGCCTATTCAGGTATAAGTGGAGCTGTGCTCAGCTCCGCCCCCATCAAGTCAGTTAATTGCCATGTTAGGCCTGCCAGCTCATGGAATGGATTCCTCTGCCTTTTTAGCTTCTGACCTCCTGTTCTTGATTCTGTGCTGAATAAAAATTTTGCTGGCTTTAGGACTCTGTGCACTTTACCACTTCTGACCAGTACTAAAGTGAAAGTGCTCTCTGTCTAAATAGTATTAGTGATTGGTTTATCCATGATTGGCATATTTGATTTACTAGTAAGTCCCTGGTACAGTGCAAAGAGCGTGAACATCATATGCTACTAGTGGACCGTTAGCACTGATTGTGCCACACACATGACCAGGCCTGTAAACATGTCTCAGACCTGCCACAGCAGTGTGTGAAGCTGTGAGTGCAGTTGTAAATGGCCATTTTGATCTGGCAAGTGCACGCACTTGAAATACTGCACTTGCCAGGTCAAAATGGCCATTTAAAACTGCACTCACAGTTTCACACTGTGAAATACTGCTAAACTTGGTTTTTACTGTCGCAAGGGCTATCTCACCCATTGTGTAACATGGGGAGTACCTTGAAATAGCTTTTAAGTGTAATTTCCAATTAGGATCAGATAGAGATATGAAGTTTGGGGTGTCTGAACTCACAATAAGTAAATACATCTTTTGGTGAATTTGGGTTTTAAATTGTGAGTTTGAAAATGCCACTTTTAGAAAGTGGGCATTTTCTTCCTTAACCATTCTGTACCTCTGCCTGGCTGTGGAATGGGTCAGGCTGACAATTGGGCTCTTTGTGAATTCACACTAGACAGTTACAGAAAGGGAGCTGAGGTGTGCCCTACATATCCTGATGGGTTTACCTGGGCTAAAGTGGTGGGAGGAGATGACACTTGCACCTGAATAGGTCTGTGCGTGCCTTACACAAAGCAGTCTCCAATGCTCTGGTGTGTGTCTGGGGCCAGGACAGGAAAGGCAGGGTCTTGTGCACTGCAAAAACTCTTCTTAGAAGTTTGCCTACTTCAAAGGCAGAAATTAATATAAGAATTGGACCTCTAAGACCACAACTTTAGCACGTTCTGGACTAAGGACATTCTGACACGAAGAAGAGCAAGATGCTGTAAGATGGACAGCCACTCTGTCTGATGCTTTGTTGTGCTGGCCTGCTGCATGCTGCTTCTGTCCAGGGAGTGAAAGGACTGGACTTTGCTTTCTTCATCCTGCTTTGAAAGGTTCTCCAAGGGCTTGGGCTGAGCTTGCCTCCTGTTAAAAGTAACAGGGACATCAAAGATTTCATATGCCGGCACCTGGGATTTCTTGCTGAGAATCCTGACTCATCAAATGGTGCCCAATCCAGTTCCAGGGTTCTTGGGAGTGAGTTCTGGTGTAACCAAGAAGAAACCAAGTACATTGACTCCAAAGTGACTAAGGAACTGGCATTGTAGTCCATCTCTGCACTGCTGCCTGCACCAGAGTTGTGGTGTCTGCTGAGTGCAATGACCAAGGCTGCAGGCCCAATACACTGCAGCGCCTCTGAAGACCCGCCACAGAGGGAGTACTGAATGCCATGTCCCCAACGTCCGGGATTCCTGACTACAACTCTGCTACTGCACATGTGGCCCCGTGGTGTGATCACAAAACATCGAAGTCGATACATCACATCATGACCTGCTGGATTCATTGATCCATTAAATCATAAGGAATCAATGCCTCGCCGCGGATGCCGCATCATCTCCCCTGCAACCATAGGTAACTGACTCCTCACCTCCCCTGCCTCGCAGTAAGGAACTGACGCCTCATCTCCCTGGTAGCAGTAAGGAACTGACACTGCACTGGCCCCAGTGACACCTCACCTCCCCGACTGAGTGCAATATCTTTGTTTCCTCATCGTTTTCAAAGGTACTGGGCCTGTGGTCCGTGGGACTCCGTAACTGGCCCGCTCTCCCTCTTGAGCGACATCAAACTGTTGGGAATGACTTTGTTAAGACATTGTGATAGCCCCAGTTGGAGCTACTGTATTTCTGAACACTTTAATGAGGTTTAATTGTCAATTTGTATCTTTGATTGGGTATGTTGGATTTGTATCTTTTTAGTCTTGTTTTACTTTTCTAAGCTGGCGAGGAGTGTATTTGTGGTGTTTTCACTGTGTTCCTCTGTGGGTGTACAAATAGTTTACACATTGCCTCTGAGATAAGCCAGACTGCTCATGCCAAGCTACCAAGGGGGTGAGCAGGGTTACCTTAGCTGTGTGACTCCCTTACCCTGACTAGAGTGAGGCTCCCTACTTGGACAGTGTCTTAACCACTGTCAACTAGAAACCCCATTTCTAATAGGCCCATTAGGCTCTGCTAATCCCACTATTGTGTCTGGGGTGAATTCCCTCAGTCTGAACTGTCAGTTTGACACAGGCATGTGATGTAAGGCAGATTACATGCACAGGGGTCTAAGGGCAGGAAAATGCCAACTTTCTAAAAGTGGCATTTTCAAACATATAATGATAATTTTGACTTTACAGTTAAAGATGGCTTTTCATTACAAGTTCATGATGCCACATATAACATATCTACCACCTCTAATTTAGGAATTTCATCTTATTAAATATAATAATGAATCCCCAATGTTATCGATGGCAGGGGTTGACCTCAGAATAATGAAAAAAAATGGGAGTTTTTCGCTATTAGGACATGTAAAATTAAAAAGTACATGTCCTACCTTTTAATTACATAGCACCCTGCCATATAGTATGCGTAGGGCCTACATTAGGGGTGACATATGCAATAAAAGTGGTGTTTAAGGCTTGGCAAGGGGTCTTAAATGCCAAGTCAACATTGTGGTGAGACTGCCTTCAGGAGGAAATGGCAGGCCTGGGACATATTTTAATGTGTTACTTAAGTCGGTAGCACAGTAAGTGCTGAAGGACCACTGGTAGCATTTAATTTACAGACCGTGGGTTTATGGTATACCAATCTACAAGTAACATACATGTAAATTAAATATGCCAATTAGGTACATACTAGTCAAACCATGTTTCAGGAGAGAACACAAGTACTTTAGCATTGGTTAGAAGTGGTAAAGTGTACAGAGTTCTAAGGCTAACAGAGCAAAAATTCAGAACAATGTAGGCGGAGGAAGGCAAAAAGTTTGGGGAGGTTCCCATTAAGAAGGCCATTATGAACAACTACTGCCAGGCCTATCTCTCCCACTGCATAACATTGAAGATGCCTTATTAGATTTGAGAGAGATACCGCTCCAAGTTTGGAGTCTCTGGAATCACAATTAAAAATCCAAACTCATGGCGAGGTCTGATTTTAAATTGTAATTCTGAAAATTATACTTTTAGAAAGTTGGCATTTTCTTGCCTTGGCCATTTGGTGCCTACAGTCTGTCTCTGATCACATGTCTGCAGTGAGTGAAAGCTGGGCTTTGTGCATTCCCCCTAGACAGCCACACACAAAGGGAGCATAGATGTGACTTGATGGGCCATTTGTGTCCTGATGGACCACCCTGGCAGGATGGGAGGGAGGACACAGCCTTATTGACACCTGGATCGGGTACGTCCTGTCCACACACAAAGGGCTACATACCCCCAACCAGTGAGTCTGGAGACAGGAAAGGAAGGACTTGCCATTTCTGTACTTCAAAGGCATGTCTTTGAAGTCTTCCCCACATCAAAGGCACCATTGGCTATAAGAACTGGACCTCAGACACAACCATCTCAGTAAACCTCAGGACATTCTGGACATTCTGCTAGGTAAAAAGTACTGTTGTGCTGTTAAAGACCTGTCACTCTGCTGGACTGCACTCTGCTGGACACCTGCTTTGCTGTGCTGACATGTGGCCTGCAGCCCTCTTACTTGAGAGGGAGAAGGACTGGAGCTACATCTCTTCAATCCAGAACCCACAGTGACTCCAAGGTCTAAATGGCTAGCCTCCTGATCTAAAGACATAGGGACATAAAAGATTTCCCACCTGTTCTGCACCTGAACTCTACCATCTGTCAGTCCACACTGCTAAGTGGAGCCACCCCAGTCCTTGACCCTCGGATGTAGGCCTATGGTACTTCCTAGTAGAACCGATGCATCCCTGAGCATAACTGATGCATCTCGTTGGCTGAGAAGTGCTTCCTTGAGCAGAACTGATGGATTGCAGCTACTGCGAAGTTGGACCCAGCGCAACAGACTTGCATCTCAACCACATCCCACATGTTCGGTCCGACGCGTCATCTTTGGAGCTGTCGCTGCATGACATTTCCCCAGAGTAGGTCCTCACATTCCTTGTCAACAGCAGTCTCAACAATGATGCTAAAGCTCGATATTGCAGCTTCACCGCTCATCAGAACCAACACATCACCTTGGCTATGCCATGCATCTCCAACACCGGTCTTCACATCACAAGCCCCTCAACCTCGATGTGACAGGACCTCACACCAATGCCTAGGTGCATCTCAGAACCAGTGCATCACATTGGCTGCATGACACTTCTTTGGCTCGGATCCCCACAATGCTCTGCAATCAGGCTTTAAGGTAATTTTGTTCAGGGTGCCTAACTGGGTCCCTGTAGCCAGCTCATGCTCCATTGCAGTCGGATTGAACTTTTAACTTTGTCTCAGTCCAATGTGACCATATATCACTGGTTGGAACTTTCTGCTTCTAAGCGCTAGTCTACAGTTTATTCATTGAAAATTCATAACTTGAGTTCTAGTAATTTTATTTTTGTTGTTAAAGTATTGCCTTATTAAATAAAAGCAAAGTATTTTTTCTACCCTGGTATCGGATTCTTTTTGTGTGGTATTTCACTGTTTTACTGTTTGAAGTGTTGGATAAATACTTTATAAATTGCCTTCAAATTAATCCTGACTGCTCTGTGCCAAGCTGCAGAGGACAAGCACAGGTTAATTTAGGCCTTGCTTGTGCCTTACCCTGACAATTATTGTGGTTGCTGCTTGACCAGCACTCGCATCCCAGTCAACCAACAACCCGATTACTCACACTAGTGATCAGCAGTGAGGATAGGACTTATGTTTGTGCAGTGCCATACAGTGATTTGGTGTACACTGCCATCCCATATCTAAGACCAATTAGATATCAATAGACTGCATTCTGGGGAATGAGCAGCTCACATTGTCAGGGGAGCAAGGAGAAGTGGGCGGCAAAAGCGCCCTAACAGTTCAGTTTTCTCAGCGTACCACTCCCAAGGAGAGGGTACAGTATGGAGGAGCAGGGTGAGGGAGAGCGCACCCTGTGTCCTGTTTAGCCTCAGGGTACAGACCTTGGACTGGGTAATTATATTCAGGATAGCACCCCTGAACTGGTAGGAGGTAGGGTAGAAAAAGGGTTCTAGAAACCTGGGGCTGCTGCTCCCCACTCTGAGAAACCACAGAGGTCAGGAGACCCCTAGATGGCATGGGGCCTGGATGTGGATGCTGACAACTGCCGATGGCCTCTGTTGATTGTTGTCCTTGTGAACAGAGTTTTGCTTGGGTTTGGGACAGGAGTCGAGCCACAGGGTGGAAGGGGCCACATCACTTTGTAGGGTCATGGCAGTACTGTTTGCCCACTGCGGCAAATCTGTGAGCAGGTTATGGTTAGGTGGTGCATAGATGGGGTCCAAAGAAGAGGAGAAGAATTTCCCATGGGTCCATTCAGTGGCTCAAGAGGGTATAGCAGAGGGATCCAACTGGCTTCGGAAAGGTGTAGAACTGACAAGTATCCCTGCAGTAGAGTGCCATGGTCCAAGTTCTATTGCTTAAGCTGAGAGTGTATAGGCAGAGGGATCCAGTTGAGTTCAGAGATGCATAAAACGGACAAGTGCACCTGCAGAACAGGGCCAAAGTTTAGGCAGGAAAGTACATCAAAGCATTGTTTAGTCTGTCCTGGCTTTAGGCTGGGGGAAGGTTGTATTGGAAATGGCCCTTTCTGGAGGGTCATCCCCAAACATTTAGCCTGCTTCCTCCACTTTTCTGACTGGGTTTTTGCTGGTATTAAGACTCTGTTCATGTTACCACTGCTAACCAGTTTTAAGGTGATTGCTATTTCTCCTCTAAACATGGTAGCATTGGCTTATCCCCAATTGGTATACGTAATTTTCTTCTGAATACCTAGAAAATTACACTACATGTGCCCAGGTCCTGTAAATTGAATGTTACTACTGCAGCATTGATTGTGCCACCCACTTCAGTAGCCTTCTATCAATTCCACAAGCTTGCAATTGTAGAACCTGAATGTGTTGTTTTTACACCACCACATCAACCTAGCAAAATAAACATTTTGCCATGCCAAAACCTTCCTTTTTAATACATATGTCACTGGTAGGGTAGGCCCTAGCCAGCCCAGAGGGCAGGGTGCAATGCATTTAAAAAATCAGGACATATACTTTTAAGTTCTACATGTCCTGGTAGTGAAAATGCCTAAATTCATTTTTCACTATTGCAAGTCCTAGCTCTCTCACAGGATATTATTGGGATTGCTTTATTACAATTTATAAGTGTAATTTCTAAATTAGAAGAGATAATTCTTTCAAGATTGGTGTCTCTAGAATCACAATTTAAATTCCTACCTTATAGTGAAGTTGGATTATAAACTGCAATTCTGAAAATTACACTTTTAGAAAGTTGGCATTTTTTTACTTGAGCAAGTTGGTGCTTCCTGTCCCTCTCTGACCACATGTCTTGGGTGGGTGGCAGCTGGGCTTTGTGTATTCCCCTAGAATGCCACATACAATTGGAGCTGAGGTGTGACTTGATGGGCCATCCTGGCAGGATGGAAGGGAGGAGTTGATCCCAGGCTTACTTACTCGTGACTAGGCTGTGTCCTATCCCCACACAGAGGGCTGTGCAGCGTCTTCCCCAGCCTGCTACCTGCTGAATAACTAGACCACATACTAAGATGAAAATCTCACCTCTTTATTTCTCTGTGTGTCTAAACCAAGCTTTCAGTACATTCTCTTCTAACGATTACATCACACTGATACAGAGCCCTTGAGGATTCAGAAAGGTTATCTTCTATATCATGCTAGACACTACAGCTCCCCCTCTGTTAAATGAAAAATTGCAAATGTTTTTGGAAATTCATTAGACATAGGCAACAATATGTACCTATATATATATTTATATCTACACAGAAACTGTACAAATATATCTCTTCAAATAATCTTCTTGACACTTCGATCTGTAGATCTAATATGGTTACTGTAACCTGTAAACGGTCCTCTGTTGGAAATTGACAACAATGGTAAGTAATCAACTGTCATTGATTTTTCAGAATGAGTCTTTCTTTTACTATCTTGAGTTGACGACCAATGAAGTATAGGCCTGCAGTGAGAAGAGTCTCAGTGTTAGAAATGGGGTTTTTGGTTGGCAGTCAGGTTACCCTCTGTCCAAGCAAGAACCCTCACTGTAGTCAGGGTAAGTCACACACAATCCAAATTATCCTGTGCCCACCCTCTGGTAGCTTGGCACGAGCAGTCAGGCTCAACTTAGAAGGCAATGTGTAAAGTATTTGTGCAATAACTCATACAATAACACCATATAGCACCACAAAAATACATCAACAGTGTTTAGAAAAATATAGAATATTTATCTGGATATTTGTAGATCAACACAATAAAAGAGGTAATAAGAATTTGTAGAAGTATCACTGAAAAGTGATATAAAGGCCCTCATTCCGAGTTACCGCCGCCAGCCAAACGGGAACCGCCACTTGGCCGCTCCGCGGTCAAAAGACCGCGGAGGCCATTCTGGCTTTCCCGTTGGGCCGGAGGGCGCCCGCCAAAGGAGCACCCGCTGGCCCAGCGGGAAAGGCCCTGCAACAATGAAGCCGGCTCCGAATGGAGCCGGCGGAGTTGCAGGGGTGCGACGGGTGCAGTTGCACCCGTCGCGATTTTCACTGTCTGCAATGCAGACAGTGAAATCTTTCTGGGGCCCTGTTAGGGGGCCCCACAACACCCGTTCCCACCATCCTGGTTCTGGCGGTGAAAACCGCCAGAAACAGGCTGGCGGGAAGGGGGTCGGAATCCAAGCAGCGCCGCCATGGAGGATTCTCCCAGCCGGGGGTAATCCGGCGGGAAACCGCCGGACCCGGCTGGGCGACCGCGGCTACACAGCCGCGGTCGGAATACAAAAGGAAGCACCGCCAGCCTGTTGGCGGTGCTTCCGTGGTCGTCGACCCTGGCGGTCGATGACCACCAGGGTCAGAATGACCCCCAAAGTGTCTTAAGTCTTTAAAAAGCCAACAAAGTCTCTTTCAAGCACAAAGTACCTGGTTTGGAGTGGAAAATCTCCGCAGAGGGCCGCAGAGGAGGAGATGTGTGGAAAAATAATGTGTGCGTCGGTTTCGCCCCTTCACACACGGACTTGCATCGTTATTTTTCACGCGGGGAGACGTGCGTCGTTCTACGGGAAGAAAAATGGTGTGTGCGTCAGTTTCGCCCCTTGACACACGGACTTGCATCGTTATTTTTCACTCGGGGAAGACGTGCGTTGTTGTCCTGGCACGCGGGCCGACTCCTCCTATGGTTCCCGGGATTACCAGATGTCCTAGGTCTGTGCGTGGACCTCGGCTTGTTATCCAGCTGCGCGTCGTTCCGGGAGGCTGTGCGTGGAATTTTCTTTCTCACGGCAGGCGTCGCGTCGATTTCCTCTCTGGAAGTCGGGCGGCGTTGTCCATGCGAGGCTGTGCGTCGAAGTTCTGGTCGCCCTGTAGGTGTCGCGTCGGGCATCGTCGACGTGCAGCGATTTTCTCACCGCAGAGCAAGCTGTGCATTGAAATTTTTGGCACACGAGGAGTCCAAATGAAAAAGATAAGTCTTTTTGGTCCTGAGACTTCAGGAAACAGGAGGCAAGCTCAATCCAAGCCCTTGGAGAGCACTTTCGCAGCCAGAAAAGAGTTCAGCAAGGCAGAAGGCCAACAGCAAGGCAGCAGTCCTTTGTAGATAGCAGACAGGTGAGTCCTTTGAGCAGCCAGGCAGTTCTTCTTGGCAGGATGCAGGTTCTGGTTCAGGTTTCTTCTCCAGCAAGTGTCTGAGGTGGTAGGGCAGAGGCCCTGTTTTATACCCAAATGTGCCTTTGAGGTGGGGGAGACTTCAAAGAGTGGCTCAGAAGTGCACCAGGTCCCCTTTCATTTCAATCCTGTCTGCCAGGGTCCCAGTAGGGGGTGTGGCATTCCTTTGTGTCAGAGCAGGCCCTCCACCCTCTCAGCCCAGGAAGACCCATTCAAAATGCAGATGTATGCAAGTGAGGCTGAGTACCCTGTGTTTGGGGTGTATCTGAGTGAATGCACAAGGAGCTGTCAACTAAACCTAGCCAGACGTAGATTGGAAGGCACAGAAAGATTTAAGTGCACTTTCTAAAAGTGGCATTTCTAAAATAGTAATATCAAATCCAACTTCACCAGTCAGCAGGATTTTGTATTACCATTCTGGCTATACTAAATATGACCTGCCTACTCCCTTCAGATCAGCACCTGCCACCTCAACAATGTATGAGGGCAGCCCCAATGTTAGCCTATGAAGGGAGCAGGCCTCACAGTAGTGTAAAAATGAATTTAGGAGTTTTACACTACCAGGACATGTAAACTACACAGGTACATGTCCTGCCTTTTACCCAGACAGCACCCTGCTATAGGGGTTACCTAGGGCACACATTAGAGGTGTCTTATGTGTAGAAAAAGGGGAGTTTTAGGCTTGGCAAGTACTTTTCAATGTCAAGTCGAAGTGGCAGTGAAACTGCACACACAGGCCTTGCCATTGCAGGCCTGGGACAAGGTAAAGGGGCTACTTGAGTGGGTGGCACAACCAGTGCTGCAGGCCCACTAGTAGCATTTAATCTACAGGCCGTAGGCACATAAAGTGCACATTACTAGGGACTTATAAGTATATTAAATATTCCAATTGTGTATGATCCAAAGTTACCATGTTTAAAGGGAGAGAGCATATGCACTTTAGCACTGGTTAGCAGTGATAAAGTGCGCAGAGTCTAAAAGCCAGCAAAAACAGGTCCAAAAAGTGGAGGGAGGCAAGTTAGGGGTGACCACCCTAAGGCATGTCAGGTCTAACACTCAGGTAATGGTAATTTCAGGTCATTGGGCAGTCACCATGTGTCCATTGGTAGACACTACTTGGAAAGGTTAAGCATCATAAGGAGCATCAGATTTTCTCTTGCGTATCTGTAGCGTGGTCACCAAATCTCCTTGTTTGAATGAGAAGTCTTTTGCATGCCACCTCTCATCTGCATGACCTTTAATTTTCTCTTTATGGACCAAGTCCCTTGTAGGCATCATGTTTTCACTTATATTTCTTGTAGTGGTCCATTGAGGTAACTTGATTGCTACTGCTCTCCAGAACACCAAAGTAACAGGGCTTTCATCTGTGGTCAAGTGGGGTGTTAAACAATAAGTTTGTAAGGTTTAGTTCAGTATTGTTTTTTAACTGAGCTTCTCAAGAGTTGCATGCTGCACTGCTTAGTTTAGAGTACTAATAAAATGCTCAACAAGTCCATTGGCTTGTGGCCATAAGTATGTGATCTGCTTATGTGTTATGTTCAGATGCTTCAGAAATTTGTTAGATTCTTACTGTTAAAGGGTGGACTATTGTCAGATTTCACAATAGATGGGAAGCCCCATGTTGCAAAGATGCCATCAAGTTTTTCAATTACTCCCTCCTGTGTTGTAGATGAAAGAGCTTTGACCAAAGGAAAGCATGAATATTCATCTACAATCATCATAAAATGATGTCCATTTTTAAGTGGACAAAAGAAATTGATGGCTATGCTCTACCAGGCATGTTTTTGGATTTCTGACATGTTCAGAATATGTTGCGTGAGTTTGGTTGACAGGCAATTACGTGTGACAAGCTTGAGTTCCTTTTCAACTTCTTTATCTAGGTATGGAAATAAATCTCAATCTCTGAGTGCTCTGTTTGTATCAACAGTACCACAATGTCCTTTGAGAGCCACTTCTATCACCTTGTGTCATAGACTCTCCGGAATCAAGATCCTCGATTCTCCCAATAAGACTAAAATGGCAAAAATCCAGCTAACCAAAAAGGAGATATCAATTTTTAAGGTAAAAAGAGTCATAATCCATAGAAATCAATTGATGCGTTGTTTTAACACAAAGTACCTTGGGAGCGTCAAAAATGAAGCCGCAGGAGAGGTAATGCATTGGAAAAGCAGAATTACTTACTCCAAAATGGGGCTGTGCATCGATTCTTTCCCCGCCGGTTAGGTGATGCGTCAATCTTTTTCCCGCAGGAGAGCCATGTGTCGATTTTGGGGCACAGCGAAGATGCGTGAGAAATCCAGAGGCACTGCACCAATGAATCCACGCTAAGCAGGCGAAGTGTTAATTTCTGCAGCTACGAGGCAGGTGCTGAGTGAATTTTACAGCTGCAATACGTGTGCTGCATTGATTTTACAGCTGCGGTCCGGATGCTGCTTCCACTCAGCTCTGGTGCGGGGATGTTCACCAGATTCTCCTTTCATGGGCCCAGGAACTGGATGTGGTACCACTTGGCTGGTCAGGGGTCTCCACAAGAGAACACAGGTGCTGGCAGATGAAGTCTTTGATGGCACTGAGACTTCAGAACAGAGGGCAAACTCCGTCCAAACCCTTGGAGAAACATCACAAGCAGGATTTTTAGAAAGCAAATTCCAGTCCTTTCACTCCCAAAGCAGAAGCAGCAGCAGCAGGCCAGCACAGCAAAGTAACAGGCAGAGTGGCAGGTCCTCCTCAAGCATAAAGCTCTTCTCCTTGGCAGAGGTTCCTCTTAATCCAGAAGTAATCTAAAATTGTGTGGTCAGCAGTTCAATACTCATTTCTGCCTTTGAAGTTGGCAAACTTCAAGGGAATGACTCTGCCTCTTACTTGCGCTGCCCCATACACTCTTAGGGGTTGGAGACTGTATGTGAGGGGATAGATACAACCCTTTCAAGTGCAGGTAATAGCTCCTCCCTCCCACTTTAGCCCAGGAAGACTCATGAGGATATTCAGGACATACCTCAGCTCCCTTTGTGTGACTGTCTAGGATGAATTCACAAACAATCCAACTGTCATCCTGACCCAGAAGAGTATTCCACAGCCAGGAAGGGTCACAAAATGCCTACTTTCTAAAAGTGGAATTTTCTAACTTACAATATAAAAAACAACTTCACCAAAAGATGTCATTTTAAATTGTTAGTTTAGAAACCCCAAACTCAACATCTCTATCTGTTCCCAATGGGAAATTACACTTGAACGCTATTTCAAAACAGTCTCCATGTTACCCTAAGGGAGAGATAGGGCTTGCAATGGTGAAAACTGAATTTAGCAGTATTTCACTGCCAGGACATGTAAAACACACCAGTACATGGCCTACCTTTTAAATGCACTGCAGCCTTCCCATTGGGCTGCTTTGGGCCTTACCTAGGGGGGACTTACGTGTAGAAAAAGGTAAAGTTTGGGCCTGGTAAGTGGGTACACTTATCAGGTCGAACTAACAGTACAAAACTACGCATACAGACACTGCAATGCTAGGTCTGAGGCATGTTTACAGGGCTACTCAGGTGCCCTGTAAACATAGAACTGCTGATGCTGCTGACATAGAACTGATATCAGTGAATTACAACATTAATGCTCATTTTGAAATAATAAGTTAATTCTCTTAATTGTTTCATGGTTTAGGAAAGCTAAACACTATGAAAGTAAAACTGCACATTAATGAGGATGTCCACCCTAGTACTCAGAGACATAGACAAATTGATTTTCATTTATAAGAAGCTGTTTAAAAAGAACTTGAATTATTTTTTAACCATGACACTATTGAACGTTCTACTGGTCCAACACCATGGGTTTCTCCCATAGTAGTGGTGCCTAAAAGGAGCCATGAAGGAGCTGTGCACATATGCGTTGACATGCCTCAGACGAACAAATTGATTGAAGGAGATCAACATCCAGGGCCTCATGATGATGACATGATCAAGTATTTGAATGGTGCCAAAGTCTTCTCTCAACTTGATTTGCATGAAGGTTATCAACAGTTAGAGCTTGCAAAAAGTAGCAGATATATACAATATTTTCTACCCATATTGGTTTGTTTAGATACGAGAGACTTAGGGCCATATTTACAAGAAAGTTGTGGCCCCCTGGATTCCCCGAACACCACCATGGTGCGCCATGGTGCATGTTAAGGGCAATAGCGTTAGTTTTTATGATGCTAGTGTAACACTATACAGGAGTAGTGTAAAAACAAATGACTCTAATCCAGTATGGCATTACGAGGCGCACTGAAATCAATAGAAGCCTCATTTTAACATCTCAACACACCTACAGAGGGGTGAGAGGATAAGGTTCCTTGCCTTACCTCCCAAGGTACCAACCACTCTCACAAAAAAGGACATCTAATAAAGGTAGAAACATCCTACCTCAGCTGAATGAGCTGCTACCACATTATAGAAACAGCACAGCTGTTTAAAAACTGCCCTCACCCACTAATTGTGGCTTCATCATTGGGCTTCTGCTAACACATTCCTATGCAGACCCACGTTATTTCTTGTCCTTTTTTGTGAGAGTGCAGCCTCATTGTAAGGCCTGCTTCAAGCAGGCATTAAAAATGATGATAGAAATGGCGTAATGAAATCTTGTAGATTCCATTGCACCATTTGTAGTGACCCTCTAACGAGGGAAAGCCCCCTTTGCATACATCATGCATACATTATGCATGATGTTGAGCAAAGGGTCTACAAGGTGGCGCAAACCTATTTTGTGCCATCTTGTAAATATGGCACTATGGTAGTGACCCTTTAGCATCACATTTGCTGCAAACATTTTGCTCAAAATGTGGTGCTAAGGGGCGCAAGGCCTTGTAAATTTGGCCCTTAGTTTGGTGTGTCATCTGCTGCAGAACTTTTCCAAGACGTTATACAGTGCATCATCCAACCTATTGTGAATGCATTTAACTATAGTGTTTTTGTATTTGTTTTTGGAGATACACAGAAGGAGTACTATAGAGTCCACACACTAGTCAGTCACTCAATGATGCAGATTTGCCTTAAAAGCAGACAAAGCTGAAGTTCTTTGGCCATATCGTTTCAGATGGGGCCATGATGCTAGATCCTACAAAAATACAAGCTTTAACACATTTTGAAACCCCACAAGCTGTGTCCATGCTACCCTCTTTTCTTGGAATAGCCAGTTACTGTTCAAGATACATAAAAGACTTTGCCACTGTCAGTGCTCCATTGCAAGAGTTATCAGAGAATTTTTTTTCTTTTACATGGTAACAAGAATGTGAAAAGAGTTTCAAGAGAATCAAACACACCATCAAAAATGGCACAGAAATGGCATATTTCAATTGAAAGCTCCGTATCGACATTGTAGTTGATGCTAGCCCCAGGCTATTAGCATAGTGGACGCCCAAATGCAAGATTACATATTGTAGCCTATGCTAGTAGAAGTCTGTCTCAAACAGAACATGCTTAATCACAGCCTGAGGACAAAAGTTTGGCTGTTATATGGGCTTATGAACATTACCAGGTTTTCCTGTATGGAAAGCATTTTACTGTGGTGACTGATCGTCAAGCTTTGCTGACCATCTTCCACAATCCAAAAGCCTTGATGCCTCCTCGAATTGAACAACAGGGACTGCGATTGCAAGAATACAATTATACAATTGTGCATCGAAATGGAAAAGATTAAAATCCTGCTGACTACTTTTCGAGAGTGCCTATCAGAAGGGCTGAGTCCTATATCATTTTCATTGTCAAGTAAAGTACACCAGCTGTTATATTGTTAGCCCAGATTGTGACTGCCACAAATTATTACTGTTGAACCTGACCCTTTTTGCATAGTCATTCCCAATCGTTTTGTCTCCTTCCTCCTATTTTTTCTGATCTGTTTTACTGCTAACTAGTGCTAAAGTGCATATGCTCTCTGTGAAATTGTGATTCTGATTGGTTTTCCATAACTCGCATATTTTATTTACTAGTACATCCCTAGTATCGTGCACCAGGTGTGCCCCAGGCCCGTAAATCAAATGCTGCCACTGAGCAAACAGGCACTTGCCGCTGTGTCTTAAAGCACATGGTTTGGTGCTTGTACTTTTGTTTTCTTATGTTTCACTGTTGCTATAAACAAACCCCAACTCTTCATGGGTATCGATGCAGTCCAAATATACATTTTAGCCTTTGACAGTGTAAGCCACAGTAATGGAGACAGTTCATTGTACTTTCTTCAGGCATATTTACTGAGGCCCCCACTATTGATAAGGAGAAAGGTATTGAACAACTGTTTTTTTCTATGTAGTCTTTTGATAGAGTTTGTATGATTTTGTTGCTTTGACATGTCGACTTTTCTTTGTCTGACTTTTCACCTCACAGGCAACTAGGCTGACGTGTACATTTGTGTGAGGTAAGCATTGACATGGCACAATCACTTTCTTCACTTTCACTTATTACTGAGGCAGAAGAACTGTTTGATGATGATTTAGATGACAATCAACTTTGTTTAGTATCTATTTGCCATAACTAATGTAGCTGCTTAGCATGGTGGTCATGCATCGAACATTGCTTCTGGAATGTTCCTGCAACTATTTTGTCTGCGCCATGACTTTGTCGCGTAGGCTCTCATTATTCTAATGAGACTATTGGATTTCGAGTGGCAGTATCTCCTGCAGTGTGGGAGACTAGGTCTAACCTACTACAGGTGACACCTATCGCTCCAATATGGGTTCTGCTCCGACTAACTAGCAGTGCTGCATCTCTCCCCAAGGGCAGGGATGATTGGGCAGCTGAGCGCATGACATAACTGGTTTCTCAGGGAAGCTGTTTCTCTCAGTTACATTAGTCTCACATACACAATGACAAACAGAGGCAGTATATATTTCAATAATGCCTTAATAAAGCAACTGCATCTTAGATAGCAATGCGTGGATTGCAATAACAAGGACGATACAGCATGACAAGATTAAACTTGTGACACGGAGAGTAAAACATAAAAATAATGCTACCATATTGTTACTAGAGTCAACATACTAATTCCTACCTAGGCTACGATAGAGCACAGCGTGTTAAGCTTTAATTCTGCCTTTCAGGTTCCCCTGGGAAGACATAATCCCCCATACATGAGCAATGGCCTGAAGTCTGTAAAACAGCTGTAGCAAAGCAGTGAGCAATCAGCATACAGTTGTGGATCTCTGGCTGGAATCTCCCTCTAACGTGTAAGGGACAGGAAAGTGTTTTTATAATAAAACAGCTGGTGTTCTAAGAAAATGTCCCTACCTAAGGATGTGTATTTTCTATGAATGTCCGAGACTAAACTTATACTACGTTCACCGGCAACCTATCTTGCTGTAGCCTTGAAAGAAGCACAGAGTGAGCAAGAATGTCTTGTTTGAGAACAGAGTGCTGACCTAGGCAAAAACAGTAAGATAGAGAGGAAATAAAACAAGACCGTAAAAGTGGCTACTATAACAATAATAAAGCAAAGCCCAAACAAATATGTCTAGGTTAAAGTGCACAGTGGCAGGCCTAGTATGTTAAAATAATGTGCATGGAGCTGTAACTAAAACGGCTACACAACAACTTTTTCCTTCACTCAGCACATTATCACAAAATGGTTCACTTTATCACACTCTTTGCATATCTGACCAATGGAGAAACACTTTCCTTCATTGTGGAAATGCAAATCCACACCAGAAACACAACTTCTTTTTGTGTACAGGCATCTTTGTGTCCTTCAGTCTTCTGTTTCAAATTACTCCTCCATGTCAGCAGCTTGTCTCTCAGCATGTTACTCAGCTCTGGCAGCTCTGAACACCGACTCCAGACTAAGAGCTTCTCCAAGCATTCCTAGTCTGCGTGAATCAGACAAGCATCCATCGATCACTCTAAGCTGCATGGTTTCTTCAGCATTAAGATCATTGAATTTACAGTGTTTGATGAGTGTGTCAAGACTTTCCACAAATTCATTGCCTTGCTCCATCTATGTCAGGATACCTCTGGGAGTAATATGTACTGGTTACAAACAATGATAACATATGTTCAATATAGCAGGAGTGAGCTGATTGTTGTAACAAGCCAAGGGTTACAGGTATGCCTCTGATTAGTTCAATGTGAATAGTTAAATCGGATGCTGTGGGTCTGATGCATTGATTATAAAAAGATAGAGCAAAGCAAAGGCGTATTGATTGGTAAAAGTAAATAGGGATTCAGTATTGATTGTTATTGTGTATTTAAAGCCATTAGCCAGGTAATTAGTTATACCGAATATCACAGATTACTGTAGCAGGCAAGAGTGTTGGTGTTGGTTACTCTCTCTGACAAACACAAGGAGCAGAAGCAGAAGATTTGTACTGTGAGAATTGTAGTTAGGCTCATTTAGGAGTGGGTGTGTATTGTTTGGCCAACTGTACTTGGGTACATATTTGTAATTTCATTATTGTATCTGAGTTGCTGCTCTGTGAGAAAGCTTGTGTTCAGTGCAGTATGCCTAAGCTGGTTATGGTGACACATTAATGATAAAGTCTGTAGGCTTGGTTGGTTCATGAGGAAGGCTTAAATCAGATGTCATAAGTCTGATCTGTTTATTATGAAAAGTTATATCTACGATTTGAGAAAATATCCCTTCTTGTGTGGGCACTCTCATTGTTTTCCTGAATTGTATTACTGGGAATAGACTCTGCACACTGGAACACTGCTGTCCATTACCCAGCCTATGTGATGTGATCAGTAAAACATTCCAAAATTGCCTAATCCATGATTGGTGTGTGTTAGACCTTACAGCCTTAGGGTGCTCATCCCCCAACTTCTTACCAGCCTCCCTCCACTTTTCTGACACAGTTTCTGCTGGTTTTAGGACTCTGCGCACTTTACCAGTACTAACCAGTGCTAAAGTGCATTGGCTCTCTCCTCTAAACATGGGAACATTGGTTCATTCTCAATTGGAATATTTAATTTACTTGTAAGTCCCTAGTAAATTACACAACATGTGCCCGGGGCCTGTAAAATAAATTCTACTAGTGGGCCTTCAGCACTGGTTGTGCCACCAAAATAAGTAGCCCCTTAACCATGTCTCAGGCCTGCCATTGCAAGGGCTTTGTGTGCAGTTTCACTGCCACCTCGACTTGGCACTTAAAATTACTTGCCAAGCCTTAACCTCCCCTTTTTCTATGTATAAGTCACCCATAAGGTAGGCTCTAGGTAACCCATAAGGCAGGGCATTGACATGTGTGTTTATGTCCTGGGAGTAGAAAACTCCTAAATTCGTTTTCCACTAATGTGAGGCCTGGTCAAATTTAGTATGGGCAGAATGGTAAAAGGAAATCCTGCTTATTGGTGAGGTTGGATTTTATATTACTTTTTTAGAAATACCACGTTTAGAAAGTGAGCATTTCTCTGTATTTAAAATCCATCTGTGCCTTACAGCCTGTCTCTAATCAATGTCTGGGCTGGGCTAGTTGACAGCTTCCTTGTGCATTTCACCTAGACGACCACAAACACAGGATACTCAGTCACACCTGGACTCATCTGCATACTGAATGGGTCTTCCTGTGATGAAAGGGTGGAGGGCCTGACTCTTACTTTTCAAAGGGTAGTGGCCTGCCCTCACACAATGGAAAGCCAACCCCCTACTGGGACGCTGGCAGACAGACCTGTGCTGAATGTGTACCTTGTACACTTCAAAACTACTCTTTGAAGTCTCCCCCACTTCAAAGGCTTTTTTGGGTATATAAACTGGGTCCCTGACCCCACAAACTCAGACACGTCTGGACCTGAACCTGCAACCTGCCAAGAAGAACTGCCTAGCTGCCCAAAGGACTCATCTGGAGTGCTATGCTGAGAAGGACTGCTGCCCTGCTGTTGCCCTGCTGCCCTCTGACTTTGCTGAGAAGTGTTCTCCAAGGGCTTGGATTGAGCTTGCCTCCTGTTTTCTGAAGTCTCAGGGCCGTCTCTTCTGGAAACTCCTTGTGCCCCAAAAATCAATGCACAGCCTCCCAGAAACGACGGTCATTCTTTTTTGCGACTGAGAAATCACTACACAGCTGCGTCAGAATGACACAGCCTGACTTCATGCGTGAAGAATCGACGCATCGCCTGCTTTGCCGCTGGAAATTCGACGCATCACCTACCGGATCGACACAATGCCTGTGACTTCTTCCTGCACACCCAGGATATTCCCTACATTGTCCCTGAGTGTCAAACAGGTCCCTACATCACAGTGGGTAACCAATACTATGCACTGGAAAACGATGTAAATCCCTCTGCAGCGTGAAAAGGAACTACCCATTGCCTGTGCTGCACCAGAAAATCTGACAGACACCCTATTTTTCCACATATCTCCTCCTCTGTGGTCGGCATGTGTGTTATTTTTGATGCAAAGCAGGTTCTTTGTGCAAACAAGAGACAACTGTTGATTTCTAAGATTTAAGACTCTTTTTAATCTTGCAAAAGTAATATCTCAACTTGTGCTTATTGAATCTTTACCATGTTTACCTTAATTTAACCAGATAAATATCATATATTTTTCTAAACTTTGTGATGTACTTTGTGGTGTTTTCACTGTGTTTCTGTAAGATTTATTGCACAAATACTTTACACATTGCCTTCTGAGTTAAGCCTGACTGCTCAGTTCAAAATTACCAGAGGGTGGGCACAGGATAATTTTAATTGTGTGTGACGTACCCTGACTAGGATTGTAGTGCCTACTTGGACAAGGGTGTATACCTCTGTCAACTAGAGACCCCATTTCTAATAGTGTGTATAACTTTCTTATAAGGCCATAGTATATGGTGTTGAAACTGCTATCATTGCATGGACAGCTACTTTGTCTCAATTACTTATTGTGAAAAACACGTTCATGCCAAATGGGCCTTCAAGGGTGCATTGCTCCTATACTGCAATAAAGCTTGGGGTCATGCATTTTGTTGCTTGGAATCTAAAAAATTACAGTAGTGTGGCAAGCAAGAGAGTGTGTATTGCCTTCCCTCTATCAATCAATCAGGGATTTGTAAACCACACTACTCACCCGTGAGGGTCTCAAGGTGCTGGGGGGTGGGTGGGGAACCTGGGGAGAGGAGAGGTGCTGCTATTGCCCGAACAGCCAGGTCTTGAGAAGTTTCCTGAAGGTAAGGAGGTCTTGGGTCTGGCGCAGGTGGGTGGGAAGAGGTGCCAGAAAATGACAAACACTGTGGGTAGATGAGTTTTAGTATGGTGGTCCTCACTGGGTTCTGTATGAGGGTTTGAATCTTATTTTGCCAACAGTCATTTTGTGCCTATTTGTATTTATACAACTGTATGGATGTTGACTTCTTTGCGCAAAAGGTTAGGTTCACAACCGTAGAAGTAAGTTTTTTAATGGTAACACGCAATTGATAAAGATGCTACTCCTCGTTGGTTTAATGGGAAACAGTAAGTTAAATGCAATATATCTGATATGTTTATTATGAAAAGCTACAACAAATCTTACAGTTTAACATAATAGGCAAGAGTTTTAGTGTTGGTTACTCTCTTACAAATCACAAATATATACAATTCAGACTGTGGTATTCATTGTTAGCCACTCTTAGGATGTTATGTCCAGATATTTGTCAAATGGCACTTTGCAAATATTTGTAATTTTATAACTGCTTAGCATGATGGCAACCTTGTGTCAAAGTTTAACCTCAAAACAGTAGGCCTGAATTTGTTACTGGGACAAGCAAATGATAAAGATTGCTTTTTTGGGGGGAAGAAAGCAAGACATCATAGTCCTGAACTGTTTATTACAAAACATCTTATAACAAATACAATAGGTCTGCCATATTAATTGGGAAAACCTTATATTAAAAGGATTAGGCCTGTTAGGTTAGATTGTTATTATCAACCAAACCTGTACATATGTATTTTATGACATGGGTTCTCACGGGTACTATCAAATGTAAAGCCCTGCAACCACTCAAATAGAGTGTGAAAGTGAAGATGAATTAGAGCGTATTGTCTTGAACAAGGACCTCAACACCCAAATTCTTCAGCAGCCCTCCAAGGGAAAAGACAAAGTGAATACTAATCTGGAGACACCTGCAGGCCAGAAACTGGAGAGCCTTTTTAATGAGAGAAGACATAAGGATTATTCACTTTTCATGAAACAATCAAAAAGCTGTTTAGATAATACTATGCCATAGCTAGTACCTTTGTTGGAAGGCAATACTATGGGAGGCATTAGTTCACCACTCATTTTATTGGACAATATTGCCTCTACATCAAAACAACTAACCTCTCAATCACCATGCACTGGCTCAGTCTCAGTCTCAAAAACCCAGAGGTCATCGATCTTAGTACTGGCAGCCTGAGGTAAATATGTGTCAACATGGTAATCTCCAAAAATCTGGGTTAGGTCAAAGATCAGCTACTCCACAGGGGAATGGACAATTAGAGCCTGCTACGTTTAAATTAAACACAATATTGATTGAAATCCTGAATTTAAAACAATCAAAAGTCCAAGTGATTGCAGCTCTTCACAAGAAACTGACCCTAAATTGAGGAGAGCATGGTGCAGTTGCCAGCTACACTACAAGTGGCTAAATCCAGAATGTCAGACATGGATGACAAAATTGCATCTTTTAGCAAAACAGTGTTGAGTATACAGAAACGAAACATGCCATTTCAAGAACATGTTGAGGAACTGGAAAATTATGCGAGATGTACCAATCTTTGTTTTTTGGGTATTCCAGAGGAGAGCAAGGATCAAAATATGTTCCAATGGGCCGAGTCTCTGATTAAATCTCATGGCCTGCCAGATGCCCCTGGCGATTTTTCAATTATGAGGACTCATCAGATTCCAGCACAACGTCAGCTCAATTTTAAATATGCATGCACTATTTCTGTTAATTTTACTGACTATCATATTAAGGAATACATATTATTTACAAAAAGTCAAAAGAAACCTTTTTCTACCTCAGAGAACTTTCAATTTTGTATTTTCTCTGAAATGTCTGTCACAGCAGCTCAGCGCCACAGAGAACTTCACAGACTTATGGTTTCATTTAAATCCCTGTGGGTGTAGACATCTATGACATAGCAATCGAAATTGAAGATTTTAGTGAAGGGCCAATTTCATCTTTTTTAATGTTGAGGAGGCTCAAAAATGGCTGTCTAAAATACAGAGATAGTTCTCAAGAAGGCTATAGATATTGTAATAATTTGATAGACTAGTTTGTGGTAGTAGGTGAGTTGGGGGTCACTCTCATTTTGGGAGGTTTGAACAATGCCAGGTGCTGTTACATGGCACCAGTTAGATGGTGCAGGGTGTAGAAGGTAAAGAGGAAATTTCCTCTTCCTAGTGGGTAGTAGGTCACAGGGCGTATGGGTGGTGTGGTCAGGGTGGTGGTAAAGGGGTAGCACGATCAGTAAAAATGAGCAGAATTTAGGAGATCCTTGTAGAGTTATCCAGAGGAACAGATTGAGCTGGAAAGTTGGTGCTAGAAGTATCTGATGACTGTTTAATGGTTATGGTTCAAAATGTTAATATAATTTCAAGCATTGCTAATGGTGTGTTAAAGGAATGCAAATATGGTGCAATGATGAATTGGTTGTCTTTGTTGAACCCTGGAGTGATTTTTCTTCAGGAGACACACCTCAAGAATAATAGTTCTAAACTCTATATTCCTAAGAGACATTCCCATGCATATTCTGCTTTAGCAAGAGTTGCAATGAGGGGCGTGCTGATCTACATGGTTAGGTCTATTGAGTGGTATTAGAGGGATGTAATAAAGGATGGAAATGGGAGGTACATCTGGACAAAGGTTTTAGTCAAGGGTTCCGCTGTGATTCTCGTGATCTTAATCCTGCCATGGGTGCATATGGGCCCTTGATTTTGGGGGAGATTTTAATTGCATTCAGGATCTAAAATTAGACACCTCTAATAGGACCAAAAGCAGTTAAAGCGGTAAGGGTTCTTGCTACTATTAAGCAGGATTTTGTATTAGCTGATCCTAGGAGTAAAGGCCATTCCAATATTTAACAGTTAAATTGCTCTTCATGCCAATTTAATACTGTTTCATGTTTGGATTGTTTTAATAGCCCATTCAATTAGATGGAGGGCAACAGTTATTTAGATAAATGATTTTTCTGACCACTTGATAGTGTGGGTTCAATTCGGATTAGAAATTGTTTTAAGAGAAAGACCGAAGTTTCAATCTGATAAGTATCTATTATCAGATCAGATATGGTTGGATAAAACAAGAGCTTTCATAAAAGAGTTTTTTAGGTTAGTTGTAATTCTGCCTCTTCCTTTGCAGTTTGGGAGGCCTTCAAAGATACTTTTGGAAGATGGGGGAATAGCATATCCAATATAAATAAGATTCGAACAGGAGTTATATTCAGTGGTTAATCTTGCCACAGGGGCATTCATGGGTGTAGAAGAAGGGTCTGGTGGTCTCAAAGAACAGCTCACTAGAATGAAGTATAATCTAAGAGACATTTTTGGTTGAGGATGTTAGTAATAACAGACCATATCAGCAGACAATGCATGAGGAAAGTCAGCAAATAGGAAAATTCCTCAGCTGGTCAACTAAGATCAAGCAGAATAAACAACGTATTAGTAAGATCTAGAATCCAGATACCTATACAGTAGTAACAGAGAATGATGAGATTACTAAGGTTTTTCTGCAATATTATATCAATACCGCACTTGCGGTCTCCTGAACATGGGAGTTTAGCAGGTGGCATTTTCCACCCGCCAAAACTCATGATGAAGTCTTAAGTGTTTTCCAAATCTCAGATATTGTTGAGACTATCAATCGCGAGGTATTGAGACACTTTCAGATTTTGTAGCACTTTAGCAGTTTGTAAGGGGGTGGTTATATTTTGTCTATCAGGTATGTTTAATGTAGTTGATTAAAAATTGAAACTGAATTTCTTTTATACACTTTCTTTTTCAAGATGTTTATATCTGCTCAATTTCTGCTCAATATATATATATTTTTTTTTAAAAGGGAGGTAGACTGTTTTTCAAACTGTAATTGTATATGTTTATACTTTTATGCACAGCATTTAGCAGTATGTTTAATAAAGTACTTTTTATATCCAACCTGACAACCCTCTGTGAGATTACATTTTTCCTGGTAAAGCGCATATCCAGCTGAAACATAGTGCACTTCAGTGCGACTGTCATACTAGTTTTGCCTTTTCTCCTTTTAAACAGCTCTCTTTTTGTTATTTATGTATTTCTTGAGTGCCTGTGAGCTCCTGGGACAAAGCTACTGGGCTGCTTGCTTACTGAGAATTTCATCTGCAGTGCACTGCATCCCAGGTTGTCATCTTGAAATATATGATCCAAAGTTTACTATAGTGTTACCATTCCAAGATGTCTGTCACATTTATATGCTGTGTGTTAGGATCTTATGTGACAGCATTTTTCTATTTCTACTTGTATTCTTTTAATCTTGCACATGTTATTTTGTGGAATGGTGAGTGGATGAATGTATGAATGTGTCAGTGGATGGAGGAATGGATTCATGAGTGCAAAGGTGAGTGACTGAATGCTTGTATGATGACGTTTTGAGTACCTATTTTCACCAGTTAACAGAAGAGGCAGTTACAGTTACAAGCCAGACCTATTGCTACTGCCAATACCTGCTGTAACCTCTGCTGTAAATCTTTCATGCACAAAGCATTTTTTATATTATTTTTAGTTAAATTCTCATCACTGTGCAAATTCTGATGATTTATCAATAATGATAATACATATTATGCTGCGAGACAAATTAAATTCTATTGTTTTGGGCTGTGATAAATTCAGGGCTGGTATAGATTTGCCATGAATCCACCTACTGGCATGTAATCTGAAGATTGTTAAAAATTAAGGGGCATATTTAAGAGCCTCTAGCGCCATTCCAATGCCACATTAGCGTAAAAAATTCTGGCGCTAGTCCCCTCAATACCGCCGTGGTGTGCCATATTTTAAATATGGCACACTCATGGTGCCATTAACAAAATTATGTATATATGATAAAATAAGCAACTGCGCTGCGACACAAAAGGCTAGCTAGTCCCTTTTCAACTTGGATTGTTTTATTGAGGAATCACAAGTGGTCAACAGTTCTTTCAGGGGGGTATTAAAATGTCTAATGTTCTCCTGATGGAGTGGAGTGGGCTTGTGTAAAGCCGGAATCAAAAACCTATCTTTTAAAATAAGTTTGGAACAGGATAGAAAGATTGATAGGTTGTTTGTCATGAAAATGTTTTGTTTCTGTGTTCTTAATTGCATTGCAATGTTCTCAGCAGGAGTGACACTTTTCTCTCTCTTTTGGTCAAAAGTTTTGAATCTTGAAGTTCCTCCTGGTGAGACACCTATCTAATAATTTTTGTATAATGTGTTTTTCGGCAACCTGTAGCTTGTTGAAAAGAGATCCTGTCACACAGAATACCGAACACGGAATAAACACAGCACTAAACTCTACAGAGGTTTTTGTTCTGCTGAGTACAAATTTATATATGTTTTACTCAGACTAACTCTGAAATGTAGAGTGATAAATTAATCCATTGTCATTTCTGTGCTTTTTTGTAAGAAAAAAAATTGTTGTTAGATAAACTCACTGTAAATGTCACCTCACAACTATGTACAGTTTTCTTTTTAAAGGAACAGGAATACATTTTCCTAACCGTTCCTAAGCGTTCTATACATTTTGATTTAGTTTCTATGTGTGTCAACTCGATAGATAGTAATTCCACAGAATGTGCAACATACTATGCTGCCATATAATTAGCACAATTTGCCTTTTTTCCAGTTTTGAGTAATCTCTGCAACGCCTATCGCATAATGTAATCAAACTTGTCCATAGCGATCTAGTCCACAGGCTATCCTTAGTGCATGCACCACAGAGTGACAGGAACACTGATCAGGACAGAACGGTTTTCAGAGATTTTGGGCCATATTTACAAGAAAGTGGCCTATTACTAGTGATGCACCACTTTTCTTGATGCCCCTTGCATTTCCTAACGCCACCATGGTAGCGCCGTATTTACAATAAGGTGCACCATGGGGCATGTTAGGGCCAATAGCGTCATTTTTTATGCTATTGTAACGCTATACTAGATTAGCATACAAAAAACAATTACGCTAATCCAGTATGGTGTTAAAAGGCCCATTGAACTCAATGGGAGCCTCCTTTTAACATCAGCTTTCAGCAGGCGTTAAAAATGAGGCTAGAAATGGCATAATGGAATCTTGTTGATTCCATTGCGCCATTTTTAGCGATCCTCTAATGGAAGAATGCCCCCTTTGCATATATCATGGATATATATATAATGCATGATGTGGCGCAAACCTAGTTTGCTCCACTGTGTATATATGGTGTAATGGGAATGGGCCGTTAGCATTACATTTGCGGCAAATAGTTTTCTGCAAATGTGGCATAAGGGGCACATGGGCCTTGCAAATCTGGTCCTTGGTTTCTTTTATGTTTTGTCATGCAAAATATATGAACATGTTTTGGTCTTGTGTTATGGTGGCATGTGTGTGCATGAAACAAGAACAATGTACATAATGCTAAGGATTTTGAATCTGAGCCTATATTTAAATGGTAATCCGTGAATTTAGGGCCACTGTGTTGTGGGCTTCTTTCTCTATATTTCCTCACACTTTATTTTCTTCGATATGCCCTTTGTGCCCGGTGCTGCATGTTGGGTAAGGAATTGAAAGGGCAAAAAAGCACTTTTCAAAATTCATCAAACTGGCCATGTCTATTCCTACCAAATAACTCATCACATCCTTCAGTACTAGATTGCTGACCACCACAAATCCACATGAAAACCCATTTGATGACCTTTACTGGCCCTTCCAGTGCAATGTTACCTTCAGAACATTCCTGTCATTTGAAAATGAAGACAAACAGTGGAGTTCTACAAGCACTCTCTTGAAAACATTACAAATGGGCATTTGGAATTACCTGTGTGAGAAATTGCATTGTTGGTTGTGAAAGGCCCTCTCTCTCATCACAGGCCCTCTGGTTAATGGCTTTTAACCATCTACATAGCCTATAGCAGAGTGCTAAAAGACTATGGGCCCTCCTAACGCCACCATGTGCGCACTGTATTTAAGATACGATGCACCATGGCAGTAGTTTGAGGAACTAGCATCAAAATTGTTGACACTAGTTCGGAGCTTTGCAGGATTAGCGTGAAAAATTGGATGCTAATCCTGCAAAGCCCATTGAGGCCCATTATAAATAATGGTGTGCCTCCTTTTAGTACCTGTTCTGAGCAATCGTTAAAAGTGATGACAAAAATGACGTGAAGAAATCTTTTAGATTTCTTTGCATCATTTTTTTGCCCCCTAACGGGGAACGCCCTCTTTGCCTACATTATGCCTGGCGCAGGCATAATTAGCACAAAGGGTTTAAGAATGATGCAATGTATATGTTGCAGCACTTTGTAAATTTGACGTGGCGATTTTGACCTCGTTGGACCACATCCGTGTAAAAAAAAAAGATGCTAATGTGGCGCACGGAGGCACCAGGGGCTCTTAAATCTGCTCCTATATTGTCCATTGAGGAAATTGGTAATTATTACAGAATTCTGGAATACTGCACACAATTCCCATTCTTATTCATTAGTTTCAACTTGGAGATTTCTGGTCCTTTTTGCTATGGAAATGCAGTGCTCTGCTTTGGCATCACTTGAGTCCCAGGTGCGCCCTGGATCACTTGTAATGAGCACTTGCGAGAAACACAACTAAGCACTCATGGTCTCTTTAAGGATACTTTTCTGTGAAGCAGATGTCTGTCGTTTTAGGGCGGTTGTTATCCAAGCCCTTTTGATTTTACTAAAAATATATGTATATGCTTACAGGGGCTTTCAGCCTGCCCTCTTCATTCGCTCACATTTTTCTTCTGTGCTCTGTGGCCTGTACAATGAGACAGTGGGCCAGCCTAGTTCCACCACTGTCTAACTTGATTGTGAGTGTCTGCATTCTCCCCTTTCATAAGGAGCACATTCACCCACAATATAGTTTCCTTCTGTGCCAGGGGCCTTTTATGGCAATATGTTTATTTTTAGACTAAACAAATATATTTGCTTTTAGGCATTTTTTTATTTGATGAGCGCCTGGCAGCTTACTCATCAATAAAGGTTTGCAAAACGCCGTGACAAAACAAAATCAGCACTGACCAGGTCAAATGACTGCCTGGCAATACTAGACCTATTGGTTTCACCAAAGTTTTTATAACATATAATCGCCTTTAAAATGCAGGCATGTTCCCATTGAAACCATAATTTCAAACGCACTGAACCTAGAAACTGATAAAGAGCGACAGTCGTCAAGCCCATTCACGCATGAATGGGATAGCACTGTGTACACTGAAACATTAAACACATTTTAGATGTAAAGAGACACCACAGGAAGCTGGAATGCAGCTTCAAAATTAAAATATACAAAGCAAGCTGCCATGACCCCATTTCCAAACTCACAAGCTATCCGCAAATCTTTCATCAGGTTGAAGACTTTACCTTTGCAGTCCATGTGTTGTTTCGTTTCTTTATCGCTCATTCATTCAGTAAAGATGATTGACAACCTCTCTTTGAGATTTTCCTTCTTTTTTGTTTCATTCAAAAGATCCATAACAACCCCAGAAAATTCAGCGCTGATCTATTATTGTTTTCAGTTTCTGACACGTATTGTAATATACTTTTGTAAGAAACGTGTTAAGGATATGATGGAACTTTCTACCACGCATCCATTTATTGCCACCAGGTTTGAAGTCAGATTCGATTCAATGGAGAACATATGGCAAATCTTTACTGCGTCAGTGGGAGATTGCTCCGTCAATATCCAGCCTCTCAATGTATCTAATTTGCTGTACCTCGCGATGCTCCCTAATGGGAGTATGAGTCCTAGCACGCATGATTAATTGTCTGGTAAGAGAGCACTTACTGAGAGTTCAGTAATTAATGAGAAAATAGACACTAATTTTTCGAGTCCTGAAAATTGAACGTCCAAAAGGTAAAGTTGTATGATCAATGTATTTTGCTTTTGAGAAACCTTAACAGTGTACATTTTTGACATATAGTGACCATTCATTGGAAAAAATGAGCAATGTTCTGCAGAAGTGTTTCCAGTGGAGGGTGCATGAGGCATGGGATTCCCATTGTTTTGCTGAGCTTGCAAGTGCAGCAGAGCTGCTTGCTCTAAGCCCAACAAGAATGTTGCTCACAGATGATTGGTTGAAGTAATGGGAATATTCTAGATGAAGGACTAACTGTGCATAGTTGGGATTGTTAGTGGGATATGCCTCAAGGTTTTTGGCTGTAATGAATGGGAGAGATCAAGTGGACGAATGGCTTTGGGTAAGCGCCAGGATGGTTCATTTCTTTGTCTATGTTTGAAATGGTAATTTGGTGACTGAATACTTATTTTACTTTGAAGTTTTGTGTCGGTGATCTTGAAGTGGTGGAGTTCTTTCTAAAGAAGAAAACTACAAGAAGTCATACTAAGCACCCACCCGTCTATCATGTCACTGCTTCAGTCTAATGTGGCTGCAAACTCGTGTAATTAGAAGTGCTGCAACTGGAAAACAAAATCTCCTGAAATCCATAAATTAGCAGTAAAGGTGTGACAGAGGAAAGGATGTGAAGTCGTGAGGGGCAGACCTTGAAAAGCAAAGTCTGACAATCTATAATTTAAAAAACAAAATCTGCTGCAAAGAGATTGGCAGCAGGGACATATGTGACAGTTAATCTTCTCTAGATTACTTAATTAGCCACAAAATGGTAGTAATATAGTATTGCTAGTATAGACAATCACTGTGCTATGATTTATATCATGACTTAGGCGGTCATTACAACATTGGCGGTAAAAGCCGCATACCGCCGTGCAGAAGACCGCCAACACACCACCGCGGCTGCAGAATTCCGCCACAGCTATTATGACCCACATTTCGGAATCCGCCAAAATTCAGAAAACAACACAAGTCCGCCACACCAAAGGTCAGTGATAGACTGGCGAAAACAAAACCTCCACCGTCACGCCAACAGAAATATGCCCACACTATCACAACACACAAATCCACGCTGCGGTCTTTCAACCGCAGTATTCCATTGGCGGTACACACCGCCGCGCTCAAAATACACACACTCTTACAAAACACTACCACATTGGACAATTCAAAATACACACACCTGATACACATACACATACCACTCCCACACACCCAATACAATATAAAACACACACCCACATCACCCACAAACCCCTACGACCACAATTACCAAGAGAAGGCCAGAGGGAGAGCACGAGAACAACAGCATTCACAAGCACACAACACCATCACCCACACAACTTCCACGCACCTCACACAACACACCACTACATATCAGCACATATATCACCACACACTCCACCCCACACATCACCTACACCACCCCATGACACGGCAAAGACACCCCAGGTTCTCGGAGGAGGAGCTCAGGGTCATGGTGGAGGAAATCGTCCGGGTAGAGCCACAGCTATTCGGATCACAGGTGCAGCACACCTCCATTGCAAGGAAGATGGAGCTATGATGAAGAATAGTGGACAGGGTCAACGCAGTGAGACAGCACCCAAGAAATCGGGAGGACATCAGGAAGAGGTGGAATGACCTACGGGGGAAGGTGCATTCCGTGGTCTCAAGACACCACCTGGCTGTTCAGTGGACTGGCGGCGGACCCCCACCTCCTCCCCCACAACTAACAACATGGGAGGAGCAGGTCTTGGAGATTCTGCATCCTGAGGACCTCGCAGGAGTAGGTGGAGGAATGGACTCTGGTAAGTCAAATCTTAACTATTACAACCCCCACCCTACCTGCATGCTATCACATAACCCCACCCTCACCCTCACCCCCAGCACCCCAACTCCTCACATATGTCCCAATATCACAAACCACCCATCCCAACACCAAGCCCTGCATGCAACAACAAAGCATGGACACCCATCACTAAAGCATGTCCACTTCACATACCCATTCAACCTCCTAAACCATCCTCACACAATGTCTCACACAGGAATGCAAGTGCTGGGGTACACGATCACCCACCCATTGCACACCATGACACACACAGATGTAATAACCATCCTTTTATACCCCTGCAGTACCCCTACACAACGTCATCAGACAGGAGGGTCCACACATGCCAACACCACCAACAGAAGAGGCCCACAGTGATGACAGCACCTCTGTCCAACTGGATCTAGATGACCAGCCCGGCCCATCGGGGACCTTGGGACAGTCAGTTCCCATCACCCAGTCACAGGCCACTACAGACCTTCCACCCTCTGGAAACACTAGCACAGCACCCACCCAGCGGGCCCATACCTCCGTCCCCAGGACATGTCAATCAGCTGTGTGTCCACCACCACAGGGAAGCCAGGATAACCCACCACCCCAACAACAACAGGGACCTGGGGGCAGTGGTAGTGGGCACACGGTCCAGGGGACGGAGTCCCATGAACAAAGGGGAACTGGGAGGGCTGCTGTGCGACAGGGCGCGGACAGGCCAAGGGAACCCACTCTCCACGAGGCCCTCTCCTCCATCATGGGAGCCTACCACCACTCCCAAGAGACGATGGCAACGGTACTGGGCAAGTTTCAGGAGACCCAGCGCCTGCAGGAGGAACAGTATATGGGCTTCATGAGGAACTCAGAACCATCAGCTCCACCCTGGGCACCATCGTAGGGGTGCTGAAGGAACTTGTGAACACCAGGAGGGACACTGTGGCACTACAAGGGGCCCCTGACACTAGCATGGACGATGAACTGCCCACCAACTCCGCCGGCGCTAGTGGACAGGAGGCACCACCACAGGACCACCACACCAGCACCCCAACCCCTGCAGAGGGAGAACCACCCGCAAACGGTCCCTGAGATCCAGGACAAAGACAGAGCACGATACCAAGACCCCCGCCAAGAAATGAGACCAACCTGATTGTCATCTTACTGTCCCACTTTGTCAACCTGTCCATACTGAAACTGCCCCAGCTCCACTTCCTATGCCCATATGGGCAATGCACCTGTGAGATTAATAGACTGGACTCTGCCAGGGACATTCCTCCACCATCACCCCATACCAATTCACTACCCCCTCCAATATTGAGCCCTTAAATAAACACACTTAAAGCACAAAACAATCTGGAGTCAGTCTGTGATTTCAAAATAGTGTATTAGCAATTACAGTGACAAAATGCTCTTTCAAGTTTAATGTCAACATACCTATGTCACACAGCTGTAGTCCATGAGGAATCTAAGCAGATGTCACACAGTGGGACCTACATCTGTGAAATCGTAAGGGAAAGTGACAACGCAGTAACCATACACTGGGTGAAAACGACACACAGTAGAGAGGTTGTAGTGTTAAAGTACATGTAGTAGGCAGCTCTGTATTCTTACCTGTGTCTCACTGGAAATATTGCTTGATCACTGAGTCCCTGTTGTGAATGTCTTCTTCCCCTGCTTCCTCGTCTTCACTGTCCACAGGCTCCACAGCTGCAACAACACCTCCATCTGAACCATCCTCCTGCAGAAAAGGCACCTATTGTCGCAAAGCCAAGTTATGAAGCATACAGCAGGCCACGATGATCTGGCACACCTTCTTTGGTGTGTAGAATAGGGATCCACCTGTCATATGGAGGCACCTGAACCTGGCCTTCAGGAGGCCGAAGGTCCGCTCGATCACCCTCCTAGTTCGCCCATGGGCCTCATTGTAGCGTTCCTCTGCCCTTGTCCTGGGATTCCTCACTGGGGTCGGTCAGTAGCCATGACAGGTTGGGGTAACCAGAGTCACCTGCAAATGGTGAGGGACAACTGTTAGACACGCACTAACCTGGAGGGATATCCCCAGACCCACACAACCATTCCCACTGACTTGCTTCCAGGTGCTCACCTAATAGCCAAACACGGTGCCTCTGGAGTTGACCCATCACATAAGGGATGATGCTATTCTGCAGGATGTAGGTGTCATGCAGTGAGCCAGGGAACATGGCATTCACATGGGAGATATACTGGTCTGCCAAACATACCATCTGTACATTCGAAGAATGATAACTCTTTCGGTACACCTGTTCACTCCTGTGGGGGGGTACCAAAGCCACATGTGTCCCGTCAATGGCACCTATGATGTTGGGGATGTGTCCCAGGGCATAAAAATCACCATTCACTGTAGGCAAATCCTCCACCTGAGGGAAAACAATGTAGCTCCGCATGTGTTTCAGAAGGGCAGACAACACTCTGGACAATACGTTGGAAAACATAGGCTGGGACATCCCTGATGCCATGGCCACTGTTGTCTGAAAGGAACCACTTGCAAGGAAATGGAGCACTGACAGCACCTGCACTTGAGGGGGGTTCCTGTGGGATGGCAGATTGCTGACATCAGGGCTGGCTCCAACTGGGTACACAGTTCCTGGATTGTGGTATGGTCAAGGCTGAATGTGATAATCACATGTCGCTCCTCCATTGTCGACAGTTCCACCAACAGCCGGTACACCGGAGGATGCTGCCATCTCCTTACATGTGCCAGCTGACGGTGCCTATGAAGGACAACAGCGAGCACAGAGTCAAACAACTCAGAGGTACGTATCCACAGTTTACACAGAACACCATTCATACACAAAAGGTGGCCTGAATGTATGTTGAGTCTAGGCGTAGGTATGAGTGACGCAGTTGGAAATGAAGCCATGTGGGCCCCTGAAATGGCGGCTGCCTGACCTGTAAAGTGGACAATGGGATGTGAGGTTACTGGGCTGGCATTGTACACGTCGCGTGAGGGCAGGCGAAGATCGCTGCACAATGCTGCATTGGATAACATTGGACCCTATGGGTCCCAGGAGCCAATGACGATGTATGCCGGCGGTGACAGTACGCACCGCCGTGGACATGACCGCCATTTTCTATCACTTCAATCACTCGATACCTGATCTTCGACAGGAGAGGAGCTACACTACAAGTACTGCTGTGTCCTTGGTCTGGAAGAGACAATGGCTCGAGTGTCTGGGGAAAGGGCCCCTGCCTTCACATCGGAGGAGTTGGAGAAACTCGTGGATGGGTCCTCCCCCAGTACACGCTACTCTACGGTCCTCCAGGCAAACAGGTAAGTACACTGGGAGCATGCTGTATGGGCTATGCCTGTGTGGAGAGGGCTGTATATAAGATGGAAGGGGGGAGAGTGCTGTATGCATGAAAGACGGTGAATGCATGTGCCACATGGCAAGGGTAGGGATGGGGGTCAATCACTTCGACGGTGCAGTTAGTAA
The DNA here is from genome assembly GCF_031143425.1 of Pleurodeles waltl. Taxonomy (NCBI): domain Eukaryota; kingdom Metazoa; phylum Chordata; class Amphibia; order Caudata; family Salamandridae; genus Pleurodeles; species Pleurodeles waltl. The sequence goes on from NC_090446.1 coordinate 1,231,978,061, forward strand.
TAACTTATCTTTTTCCCCTGTACATTTCATGTAGGTCAGCGTCCACCAGAAGAAAGATATTTGGCATGCCATCGCCAAGGACGTCCGGACCCTGGGTGTCTACCACAGACGGAGCACCCACTGCCGGAATAGATGGGAGGACATTCGCTGCTGGAGCAAGAAGACGGTGGAGGCTCAGCTAGGGATGGCCTCCCAACGTGGGAGGGGTGCCCGTCGCACCATGACCCCCCTGATGTTCAGGATCCTGGCAGTGGCCTACCCAGAGTTGGATGGGCGCTTGAGGGCATCACAGCAGACATAAGGGGGTGAGTGCACTCTCATTCTGCTGACTTTGCACACAGTGGAGGTGTCTGGGTGAGGGAGGAGGGCTGTGGGTTTTCCTAGGCCAGGGCGAGTTCCGTAGGCAAGGCCCCTCCGGATGTCAGGCCATGTGGCACCCCAGGCCACCTCTGTAGAGTGCCAAGTACAGGTAGTCATGCCCCTGTGTCATCTATGTGTGCAGAGGTCGTCCATAGCCTTGTAGGCCACTTCCCAGAAATTGGAAACAGTGGAGCCCAAGAGTGCGGCATAGTGCAGGGGGCTTCTGTGTCTGTCGTGTCTGCCAACGGTAGCGGTAATGCATGCACTCAACATGTCTTTCTTCTGTCGTTCCCCCCTATTTTTGTGGTCTCCCTGTTCTTGTGTGCATTAGCATCATCAGGCGGAGGAGCAGTAGCAACGGAGCATGAGGGAGCTGCATCCCACATGGCCCTGGAAGGCGACACTATGGAGTCTGAATTCACCAGTGAGACGGAGGGCGAGGAGAGCTCCACGGCGGGGACAGGAGCTGACACCAGCGACACAGACTCGTCTTTTGATGGGAGCTCCCTTGTGGTGGTGGCAACATCTGTGCCCCCCGCATCTACAGGTACAGCCGCTACCCCCCCACCAACACCGCCCTCCCAGCAGCCCCTCAGCCTTTGCCCCATGCCTGCTCACCCAGGAGGGTGGGCATCACCTTCGCCCTAGGCACCTCAGGCCCTGCCCCAGTCACCCCTGCTGCCCTCAGTGAGGAGGCCATTGACCTCCTCAGGTCCCTCACTGTTGGGCAGTCTACCATTTTGAATGCCATCCAGGGTATAGAGAGGCAGTTGCAACAAACCAATGCATTCCTGGAGGGCATTTATTCTGGTGAGGCGGCCCTTTACTGAGCTTTTCTGACTCTGGCCTCAGCACTGATGGCAGCCATTGTCCCCGTCTCTAGCCTCCCCCCTCTAACTTCCTCCACCCAGACCCAATCCCCTGTACCTCAGCCTGCCCAAGCACACCTACAGACCAACATGCACACACGTCAACACACAAGGGAAGCTCAGGCAAACATAAGCACCACACATCCCACAGGCACTCACGCAAGCATCACACACATGCAGACACACCAACATCCACTGCCTCCACTGTGTCCCCCTCCTCCTTGTCTCCCTCCTCCCTCCCAGTCTCGTCTACACTCACACCTGCATGCACTACCTCTACAGCCACTACGTCCCTCTCCAGCACACCCACCACCACACCCTGCTCACTTGCAGTCACCACCCCCACTACCATTCACACGTCCCCTCTGTCCTCTCCCAGTGTGTCTGTGACGCCCCCTCCCAAGATACACAAACGCAGGCACACACCCACCCAACAGCCATCCACCTCACGACAGCCTCCAGCGCATGCACCTTCACCCAAAGTCACCAAACGTACACCTCCTACAACCACCACCTCTTCCTCCACTCCCAAACCCCCTCCAGCTACCCGTCCCAGTGTGTCCAAAATGTTTTTCCTGTCCACCCTTGACCTCTTTCCCACACCTCCCCCACCCCGTCTGTCTCCTAGGTCCCGAACTAGCACCTCAGCCACAACATCTCCGGGACCAGTGGTGCCTGTAGTCACCGGAATCTGGAGTGCACCGGCACCAGGGCAGCCAGTGTGGCACGGAGCCACAGCACAGACAGTCCCCCACCTGTGAAGCATCAGAAGTTGGCCAGTGCCCGGCGGGAGAGGGTGAAGACTCCAGCCACCAAAGTCGCTCCCAGGGGTCCCGTTGGGAGTGTGGAGTCAGCTGTGACACCTTCCAAGGTGGTGAAGGGCCACAAGAAACCCGGCAAGTCTGGGAAGAGCTGCACGGCAGAGAAGACCGCCATCATCCCAGCTGCCCAGGAGGCCAGCAGCAGCCCAGCTGCCCATGAGGCCACCACCAGCACCAGCTCAGCTGCCCAGGAGGCCAGCACCAGCCCAGCTGCCCAGGAGGCCACCGCCAGCACCAGCCCAGCTGCCCAGCTGCCCAGGAGGCCACCGCCAGCACTGGCCCAGCTGCCCAGGAGGCCACCGCCAGTACCAGCCCAGCTGCCCAGGAGGCCACCGCCAGCACCAGCCCAGCTGCACAGGAGGCCACCGCTAGCACCGGCCCAGCTGCCCAGGAAGCCACCGCCAGCACCGGCCAAGCTGCCCAGGAGGCCACCGCCAGCACAAGCCCAGCTCGGCCATGAAGGACCGCCAGCAAAAGGCCCGTTGGGCCATGAAGGACCACCAGCGCCAGCCCCGCTGGGCCATGAAGGACCGTCAGCAGCTGAGAACCTGCAATGGAGACCGCCATCTGAAGCACTGCTGAACAGGGCACCACCATCTGAAGCACCACTGAACAGGGCACCGCCATCTCAAGCACCGCTGAACAGGGCACACCATCTCAAGCACTGCTGAACAGGGCACCACCATCTGAAAGCACTGCTGAACAGGGCACCGCCATCTCAAGCACCGCTGAACAGGGCACCGCCATCTCAAGCACTGCTGAACAGGGCACCGCCATCTGAAGCACCGCTGAACAGGGCACCGCCATCTCAAGCACCGCTGAACAGGGCACTGCCATCTGATGCACAGCTAGTCCATGAGCGGCAGGGGCACTGATGCAACTGAGTCCGTCACGGGGTGAATGATGCACTCTGGGCACCATGCACCTCCAGAACCAGTGGAGACTGGCCTCCACTAACTCTGTCCTTAACAGAATGAAGCACTCTGGGCACCATGCCCCCTCCAGAACCAGTGGAGACTGACATCCACTACCTCTGTCCTTAACAGGATGAAGCACTCTGGGCACCATGCCCCCTCCAGAACCAGTGGAGACTGTCATCTTCTTGTGAGACTGTGGCTTTGCACGCCCCAGGATTAAACAGTGGGCAACCCACCCACTGTAGAGACTTGAGAGACTGTGGCTTTGCACTCCCCAGGATGGAACAGTGGGCAACCCACCCACTGTAGAGACTTGACAGACTGTGGCTTTGCACTCCCCAGGATGGAACAGTGGGCAACCCACCCACTGTAGAGACTTGTGAGACTGTGGCTTTGCACTCCCCAGGATATGGCAGTGGGCAACCCACCTATTGTAGAGACTTGTGAGACTGTGGCTTTGCACTCTCCAGGATAAGGCAGTGGGCAACCCACCCATTTGTGAGACTTGAGAGACTGTGGCTTTGTACTCCCCAGTATTGAACAGTGGGCAGACCACCCACTTGTGAGACTTGAGAGACTCTGGCCTTGCACTCCCCAGGATGGAACAGTGGGCATGTTGCCCCTTCGTGGATTTGGCGTCGTGCACTCAAGCGGCTGAGGTGCCCCCCCTTTCCCTCCCCCTGAGGTGCCTGTTTTCTTGTTCTCTGATGCCCCTGCAGTGTTCTCTCCCTCATGGTCGGGGATCTTGTGTGGGCCTCGCCCATACCGTGTTGTCCCAGTGTTCCACGGACTATCTTAGTGCACTACCTGGACTACTATGCTTGGTATATATTTTGTACATGGTGTATATATATATTTCTGCCTACTTGTTTTTAATATATTACAATGGTTACACTAATTTTCTATTGTCTTTGCATTCTTCCAGGGGGTTTGGAGGGTGTAACTGTGATGTATTGATATGCATTTGTGTGTGTTGAAGTGGGTGAGGATGGGGGTGTTGCGTGTGTGTGTCCCTGTTTTTTTCCCTCCCCCCTCCCCTGTGTCATAGGTGCAGTACTCACTGTGGTCTTCGCCGCTGGCGTTCGTGCTCCTGGTAGAGGAGCAGGAAGACTATTGCAGGGAGACTTTGGAGTTCCGGGTCCATGTTGTCCTCGTTCCTTGTGGGGTGTGTAGAGGTGAGCGTTTTCTCTTCGAAATTCCTGTTTCCGACGCGTTTTTATCCGCAGTGAATCTGCCACGGAAAAGGTAGCGGATTGATAGGTTGTGATACTGGGGGCGGTACATTGTCTCCCGCCTGTATGTTGGCGGTGACCGCCGCGCTGTTTGTTTGTACCGCCGTGGCGGTCGGAGTGCTAAAGTGGCTGTCTTTGTTGGCGGTTTCCGCCACAGTCATAATTCCATTTTTTTTACCGCCGGCCTGTTGGTGGTTTTACCGCCACTTTAACACTGTCCGCCAGGGTTGTAATGACTACCTTAGTGTTTCCCCCCATTAATTCAGTATTAACGTTAGGGCCTGATTTAGATTTTGGCTGTTGGAATACTCCCTCGCAAACGTGATAGATATCCCGTCCACCATATTACAATTTCCATAGGATACAATGGGATTGTAATACCGCGAACGTGATATCCACCACATTTGTCAATCAATCAATCAATCAATCTATTTATAGAGTGCCCTACATACCCGTTAGGGTTTCAAGGCGCTGAGGGGGGGGGGGTTAAGCTGCTACTGGTCGAAGAGCCAGGTCTTGAGGAGTCTTCTGAAGGCGAGTAGGTCCTGGTTCCATCACAGGTTGATTGGGAGAGTGTTCCATGTTTTGGCGGCGAGGTAGGAGAAGGATCTGCCGCCGGATGTCTTTCGGTGGATGCGGGGGACGGTGGCGAGTGCGAGGTCTGCGGAGCGGAGCTGGCGGGTGGGGGTGTAGAAGCTGAGTCTGTTGTTGAGGTAGGCATGTCTGGTGTTGTGGAGTGCTTTGTGTGCGTGGGTGAGGAGCTGAAAGTGATCCTCTTGTCAACGGGGAGCCAGTGGAGGTCTCTCAGGTGGGGTGTGATGTGGTTGCGGTGGGGTACGTTGAGGACCAGTCGGGCGGAGGCGTTTTGGATGCGTTGGAGGCGCCGTAGTTGTTTTGTCAGGATGCCTGTGTAGAGTGCGTTGCCGTAGTCTAGCCAGCTGCTGACGAGGGCCTGCGTCACTGTTTTTCTAGTGTCTGTTGGGATCCACTTGTAGATCCTGTGGAGCGTGCGGAGAGTGTTGTAGCAGGAGGAGGTGACTGTGTTGACCTGTTTTGACATGGAGAGGGAGGAGTTGAGGATGAAGCCCAGATTGCGTGCGTGGTCAGTCGGTGTTGGGGGGGTTCCTAGGGATGTTGGCCACAAGGAGTCATCCCAGGTGGAGGGGTTGGGTCCGAGGATGAGGACCTCCGTTTTGTCCGAGTTCAGTTTCAGACGGCTGTTTCTCATCCATTCGGCAATGGCCTGCATTCCCTCGTGGAGGTTGGACTTGGCGGTGTGCAGGTCTTTGGTGAGGGAGCGGATGAGCTGGGTGTCGTCGACGTACAAGATGTTGTTGAGGTTGTGTTGGCGGGCTAATTGGGCGAGGGGTGCCATGTAGATGTTGAATAATGTTGGGCTGAGGGATGAGCCCTGGGGTACGCCGCAGATGATTTTGGTGGCTTTGGAGCGGTAGGGAGGGAGGCGGACTCTCTGGGTTCTGTCGGAGAGGAAGGATGTGGTCCACTTGAGGGCTTTCTCTTGTATTCCGGCTTCGGAGAGGCAGGTTCTCAGAGTGTGATGGCACACCGTGTCGAAGGCTGCTGATAGGTCCAGGAGGATGAGGGCTGATGTTTCGGCGTTGTCCATTTGGCGTCTGATGTCGTCTGTGGGGGCTTGGAGCACTGTCTCGGTGCTGTGGTTTTGTCGGAAGCCGGACTGGGAGGGGTCCAGGATGTCGTTGATTTTGAGGTAGCGAGTCAATTGTGAGTTGACGATTTTCTCGATGACCTTCAAAGGGAACGGGAGTAGGGAGATGGGTCAGAAGTTCTTAAGTTCCTGGGGGTCTGATTTGGGCTTCTTAAGGAGGGCGTTGATTTCGGCATGTTTCCAGCTTTCAGGGAATGTTGCTGTTTCGAAGGAGATGTTGATGACCTTCCGTAGTTGGGGAGCAATGGCTGCGTCCGCTTTGTTGTACACGTGGTGGGGGCATGGGTCTGACGGTGATCCGGAGTGGATGGAGTTCATGAATTTGCATGTCTCGGTGTCGCTGACGTTGGCCCAGGAAGTTAGGCAATCGAATCGGGTAGTATTAGCGGGGGTGGTGTCTGGCGTGGTGGGGGCGGCTGTGGTGTTGAAGCTGTCGTGAATGTCGGTGATTTTTTGGTGGAAGAAAGTGGCCAGAGAGTCGCAGAGCTCTTGTGAGGGTGGAATGTCGTTGATGTTGGTGCTGGGGTTGGAGAGTTCTTTCACGATGCTGAAGAGCTCTTTGCTGTTGTGTGCCTTGTTATCTAGGCGGTCTTTGAAGGACGATCTTTTGGCTAGTCTGATTAGTTGGTGGTGTCTGCGGGTGGCATCTTTGTGGGCCGTGAGGCTGTCGGGTGTGTGTTCGGTGAGCCATTTATTCTTAAGTTTCCGGCAGATGCGCTTGGAGGTCTGGAGCTCTTCGGTGAACCAGGTGGCTTTCTTGGTGGCTTGGTTGTTGGAGGTCTTCTTGAGTGGGGCAAGTGAGTTGGCGCAGTCGTTGATCAACTGTCTGAGGTTGTGGGCAGCGGTGTCTGGGTCAGTGGGGTCGTTGGGCGGGTTCTGGGCAAGGGCGCTGGTCAGCTGGTCTTGTGTGACTTTGCTCCAGTGGCGGCGTGGTGGTTGTAGGGTACGGTGGTGCTTGACCTGTTTCTGGAAGGTGAAGTGGATGCAATGGTGGTCGGTCCAGTGGAGTTCGGTGGTGTGGTTGAAGGTGATGTGGGCGCTTGTGGAGAAGATGGGGTCAAGTGTGTGGCCGGCTGCGTGGGTGGGTGTGGTGACGAGTTGTCTGAGGCCGAGGTTGTCGAGGTTGTCCATCAGGGTGGTGGAGTTGACGTCGTTGTTGTTCTCGAGGTGGAAGTTGAGGTCCCTGAGGAGGATGTAGTCTGTAGAGGTGAGTGCGTGGGCGCTGGCGCGGTCAGAGATGGAGTCGCTGAAGGGTGCCCGTGGTCCTGGGGGTCTGTAGATGAGCGTTCCTTTGAGGGTGGTGTTGGGGTCAGTGTGTATTTGGAAGTGCAGATGTTCAGCGGTCTTGAGGGTGTCATCCGTGTGGGTGTGGACCTTGAGGGTGGTCTTGTGGGTGATGGCTATTCCTCCTCCGATTCCGTTTGTGAGATCCCTTGTGAGAGAGTATTCACCTCCACCAAGATCTATATCAGGCCCATAATGTCTACAAATATGGATGATATGTGCTTCCTACACCTTATAACCCTCACTGTCTTCTATAACATTTTCCGTACATTGATGTACATTGTTTGTTAGCATGATCAGAATGTATGTGATAGCATTTTATGTTAAGACATAGGATTCTTTCTGTAAATTTATGGAGGTAAAATATTTTTACTGGTAGCCTCACATAGAAAATCAGGTAACCATCATTGAAGCCTTTTGAATGTACGTTCTGTAAATGTACCCAACTTTGGCAATTCATTCCCAGGACTTCCATTCTTGATGGCAGTTTTGGAATACCACCAGGAAATTCTCCCCAAAACATCTTCCTTCACATGGGCTCGGCCAGACCTACAGACTGGCTAGCACCACTGTACATTCACAGTCAAGAAAACCTTTGGTCCATAGTATATATAAGAGATATGCAAGTTTTAAGATAAATCAAAGCAGTTCCAGCATGCAATAAAGGAGATTTTGCAGAGTTCTCCCAAACGACTATTTCATAAGAGACAAAACAGAAGTACTAAAGAACAAAACAAATATGATTAAATATTATTCATTACTCTAGTGATTATTCATCACAAAACCTTCAATAGAGTTCTGCCAAAAGAAAAGTTCAGATCTCAAGCAAATTCCTATTTCTATAATTAAATATACTTTCTTTCCCCAGTAGCAACATATGAGGTAAACCCAGCTATTTTTGGTTGCTGAAATTTGAATTCAGTCTTAAATTACTGATACTTGACTCTAGAATTGAGATTCAAATATATTTAAGTCTTTAGCTTATTTTTTGGAATGGGTCCCAGTGATCATCAACACTTTGCCTGATAAAAAATGACCATGGGTTAAATCATATTTTCCTCCTCTCAAATAAAAATGAGTAAATTAAACAATTACATATCGACCAAACACTCCCCAGAATGTCACTTATATCTCTTAATATCCTTTCCCAAAATATGCATATCAGATGACACTGACAAATTAAGGCAACAATGTAGCTTACAAAGTATTAAAAGAAGCATATTTCAGTTCTATATCTGGATTAGTCTTCTGCAACAGAGGGTAAACTACATAGCTCCAAAGTGACATGCTGAAATTTATCAATCTTGACCTTGGATTTGATATATTTTTGGGGACGTGGCCAAAACTCCCGACATGGCAGATTCCTAAGCTCAGAGCTCTGTGCTGGCCGGCATAAATCTTGATCAGATCTGTCTCGAATCTGGGGCCAACTTGCAATCAGACACCCCTTGTGGAGGGTGACAGCTGGACGATGGCCTGGAGGTGATTTCTACCCTGGGGGATGGCTGGACACCTGTTGGGGCCTGCAGGTGAGTCACAGTTGTGTGGCCTCTTGTGATGGACCAAGACTCCAGCCTTTGAGTGGGCAGGTCCGTCAAGGAGGGCTGGCCCTGAAGCCGCAGCATTTTACCCCGATATGGCCAGGAGGGCCTGCTGCCCAGAACAAGGAGGCAGCGCACATGGGCCCATGTCTGTAGGGGGCCCTGCCTGAGAAGAGAACACCAAGCCCACACAGAGGACCATGGTGGTATGAAGCAGAGCTGCAGTGCTGAATTCCTAGACTGAGACATGGCTGATCTCACCTCAGCAGCTAAAGAGACCATGCTGCCGGGAGTCAGGGGTGTCCCCCATTGGAGACAATATTCAGGGCCCCCTTAAGGGCACTGGAGAGGATTGCCTGCCTGGTGACTCCAGGCAGCAACGGTGAGGACAGAGAAACAGGGGCCTGAATGAGGTTTATTGAGAGTGGTTGAAGCACCTGTGACCTCCAGCAATCTGGCCTGCAGAGGAAGTGTACAGTTGTGGCCCGTATCAGTACTTGCTGAGACCAATGGAGGAAGCTTAGCTGCTACAACATGGACAGAGAATTGGGCACTCCCTTCAAGCAGAGAAGAGATGTAGGCCCCACCTTGGAGTGACTTTTGTAACCTAACAGGCTCATCCCTCATCACCAGCCCTATATGGGGTGGGAGGGGGAAAGCAGACTAGGGGCCCATGCAGGGAGCAATGCACTCAGATCACCTCAGTTTCTCACAGTTACATTAGTCTCACATATGTAAGGACAATCAGAGGCAGTATATATTTCAATAAGGTTTTAATGAAGCAACTGCATCTTAGATAATAAAGCACGTACTGCAATAACTAGGAAGATGAAGCATGGCAGGATCAAAATTGTGACAAAGAGAGTAAAGCATAAAAATAACACTACCATATTGTCACTAGAATAATTACAATAATTCCTACCTAGGTTATGTTAAAGCACAGCATGTTAAGCTCTAGTTCTGCTCTTCAGGTTCCCCTGGAAGACATCATCCCTCATACCTGAGCAAGAGGTCTGCAGTCCACATAAGCAGTTGTAGCGAAGCATTCATCAATCAGCTTACAATCGTGACATGGGTCAAAGTAGTGTTTTTATAATAAAATAGCTGATGTTCCAAGAAAGGACCCCTACGAAAGAGTGTGTATGTTTCTATGAACACTAGAGACAAAGCGTTACTATGTTTGCAGGCAACCTATCTTACTGCACCCTTGAGAAAAGCACAGAGTGAAAGAAATGTCTTGTTTAAGAACGCCGTGCTGGCCTAGGCAAAGAACAGCTAGAGACAGAAAATAAAACAAGACCGCACATGTGGCTTTTATTAAAATAATAAAACAAAGCTACTAGGTTAGAGTGCACAGCAGCAGACCTAGTTTGCTAAAATAACGTGTATGAAGCTATAACTAAAATGGCTACACAACAAATGCAGCTCACTCACCTGACAGACCACGTTCACGAGCTGGAACACCAAGCCAAGGATGAGAAGAGGTGCATTCAGTGCAATGACCCGTATACGGTGGGCCTCCCCAATGACACAGAAGGGTCAGACATGGTGGCTTTCCTGGAGACATAGATGCGCATATAGGTGGCTCTGACCCAACTCATGTAATTCTTTGCCTTAGAGAGAGCAAATAGCCCATGTGTTGGAAATGGCCTTTCTGCAGGGTTATCCCCAGACTTTATGCCTTCCTCCTTCTCTTTTTCTGACCTCATTTTTGCTGGTTTTTAGACTCTGCACACTTTACCACTGCTAACCAGTGCTAAAGTGCATATGCTCTCTCCCTTTAAACATGGTAACATTGGATCATACCCAATTGGACTATTTAATTTACCTATAAGTCCCTAGTAAAGTGCACTTTATGTGCCCAGGGCCTGCAGATTAAATGCTACTAGTGGGCCTGCAGCACTGGCTGTGCCACCCATTTTAGTAGCCCTTTTACCTTGTCTCAGGCCTGCCATTGCAAGGCCTGTGTGTGCAGTTTCACTGTCACTTCGACTTGGCATTTAAAAGTACTTGCCAAGCCTAAAACTCCCCTATTTCTACACATAAGTACCCCCCTAATGTGTGCCCTATATAACCCCTAGAGCAGGGTGCTGTGTAGGTAAAAAGCAGGACATGTACCTGTTTAGTTTACATGTCCTGGTAGTGTAAAACTCCTAAATTCGTTTTTACACTACTGTGTGGCCTGCTCCCTTCATAGGCTAGCATTGGGGCTGCCCTCATACATTGTTGAAGTGGTAGCTGCTGATCTGAAAGGAGTAGGAAGGTCATATTTAGTATGGCCAGAATGGCAATACAAAATCCTGCTGACTGGTGAAGTTGGATCTAACATTACTATTTTAGAAATGCCACTTTTAGAAAGTGAGCATTTCTCTGCACTTAAATCTTTCCGTGCCTTACAATCCACGTCTGGCTGGGTTTAGTTGACAGCTCCTTGGGCATTCACTCAGACACACCCCAAACACAGGGTACTCAGCCTCACTTGCATACATCTGCATTTTGAATGGGTCTTCCTGGGCTGGGAGGATGGAGGGCCTGCTCTCACACAAAGGACTGCCACACCCCCTACTGGGACCCTGGCAGAGAGGATTGTACTGAAATGGGACCTGGTGCACTTCTAAGCCACTCTTTGAAGTCTCCCCCACTTCAAAGGCGCATTTGGGTATAAAACAGGGCCTCTGCCTTACCACCTCGGACACTTCCTGGAGAAGAAAACTGAACCAGAACCTGCACCCTGACAAGAAGAACTGCCTGGCTGCCCAAAGGACTCACCTGACTGCTTTCTACAGAAGACTGCTGCCTTACTGTTGCCCTGCTGTCTTGCTGCTCTCGTGCTTTGCTGCAGAAGTGCTCTCCAAGGGCTTGGATAGAGCTTGCCTCCTGTTCCCTGAAGTGTCAGGACCAAAAAGACTTCTCTCTTGCAACTGGACTCCTTGTGCGGTGAAAAATTTGATGCACAGCTTGTGCTGCGGTGAAAAATTCACCGCTCGACGAACCGGAATGACACCGCTTGACTTCGCGAGGAAAAGATTGACGCGGCGCCAGTGGTGGGACCGGAACTTCAACGCACGGCCCACCTGGACAACGGCGCCCGACTTCCAGAGGGGAAATCAATGCAGTGCCTGCCGCGAGGGAGAAATTTCCCCGCATCACCCACCGGAACAACGCAGAGCTGGTCAACAAGCACAGGATTCCACGCACAGACCCCGGGGTGTCTGAAAACCCCGCAACCCGAAGAGGAGAATCATCCGCACACCGGAAATCGAAGCAACGTCTTCCCCGCGTGGAAAATAACGACGCAAGTCTGTGTGTGAAGGGGCGAAACCGACGCACACACCATTTTCCACACACCTCCTCCTCTGTGGCCTTTTGCAGAGATTTTTCACTCCAACCAGGTACTTTGTGCTTGAAAGAGACTATGGCCCTCATTCTGACCTTGGCGGTCTTTTCGCAAGACCGCCGAGTTACCGCCGCGGTGAAGACCGCCGACCGCGGCGGTGTGCCGCTGTGCGCATTCTGACCGCTGGGAGCGTTCCGCCGGAAAACCGCCAGCAGCCACACTGGCGGTCGGCGGGAAAGTGGAGACTGGTCAACCTCCACCGCCACGCCAGCAGAACACCGCCCACAGAATTACGACCCACATATCTGTGTGGCGGTCTTCTGTTGGCGGTCTTCTGTTGGCGGTCACGTCCCTATGGCTCCCGTCGCCTCCCGGAGGACCAACGCACAAGGTAAGTTGATCGTCCGTGAGGGGAGGGGGTGGGGGGGTGTTGTGTGATGTGGGCGTGCATGGGGGTGTGCGTGTGAGTGTGTAGAGGGGGTGTGTGAGTGCGTGTATGCGGGCGGGGGGTGCTGCTGTGTCTATGGGTAATGTGTGCTGTTCGGCGGGTGCGCATGTCGGCATGTATGTGTGCGGGTATGTGTCCCCGTTGTGTATGTGTGTGTAGGGGGGGTGTATATGTGCATGTTGGGGGTGTGTGCATGTCGGGGTACATGTATGTGCATGTCGGGGTGGGGGTGGGGAGGGGGTTCGTACCACCTCTGGGGGGTGGCAGGGGGGTGGAGGGTGTGGGGGGAGGACTCGGGTGGGTAGTGGGGGGTGGGGGAGACCCCTATCAGTGCCAGGGAAGGAATTCCCTGGCCCCGATAGTGCTTACCGCCATGGTTCGCACGGCGGTTCCCGCTCGCAAGAAACCGCGGCGGTAGGCAGGGTCATAATACCCTTGGCGGTCTTGGGACGACCGCCGGGCCGGAGTGCGCAAACTCCAGCCCCGCGGTCATGACCGCCGCGGCGGTCGGAGTGGAGAAGTAGCGGTCGGTCGCGGCGGGGACCGCCGCGGTCAGAATGCCATTTTTAATACCGCCGGTCTGTTCGCGGTCCGACCGCCGTCTCTCCGCCGACCGCCAGGGTCAGAATGAGGGCCTATGTTTGCTTTTTAAAGACTTAAGACACTTTGGCCCTCATTACAACATTGGTGGTAAAAGCCGCTTACCGCCGTGCAGAAGACCACCAGCACACTGCTGCGGAATTCCGCCACAGCTATTATGACCCACATTTCGTAATCCACCAGAATTCAGACACCCACACAAGTCCGCCACACCAAAGGTCAGTGATAAACTGGTAAAAGCAAAACCTCCGCCGTCACGCCAACAGAAAAACGCCCACACTATCATGACACGAATCCACACGGCGGTCTTTCAACCGCAGTATTCCATTGGCGGTACACACCGCTGCGCTCAAAATACACACACTTTTACAAAACACAGCCACATTGGACAATTTCAAATACACACACCTGATACACATACATGCACCACTCCCACACACCCATTACAATATAAAACACACACCCACATCACCCATAAACCCTTACGACAAAAAAATCCGAAAGAAGGCCAGAGAGAGACAGCACCAGCAAGAACAACAGCATCCACAGGCACACAACACCATCACCCATAGAACTTCCACGCACTTCACACAACACCCCACTGCATATCAGCACACTTATCACCACACACTCCACCCCACACATCACCTACACCACCCTATGGAACGGCAAAGACACCCCAGGTTCTCGGAGGAGGAGCTCAGGGTCATGGTGGAGGAAATCATCCGGGTAGAGCCACAGCTATTCGGATCACAGGTGCAGCACACCTCCATTGCAAGGAAGATGGAGCTATGGCGAAGAATAGTGGACAGGGACAACGCAGTGGGACAGCGCCCAAGCAATAGGCAGGAAGAGGTGGAACGACCTAAGGAGGAAGGTGCGTTCCGTGGCCTCAAGACACTACCTGGCGGTTCAGCAGACTGGCGGCGGACCCCCACCTCCTCCCCCACAACTAACAACATGGGAGGAGCAGGTCTTGGTGATTCTGCATCCTGAGGGCCTCGCAGGAGTAGGTGGAGGAATGCACTCTGGTAAGACAAATCTTAACTATTGCATCGCCCACCCTACCTGCATGCCACACATACCCCACCCCTCACCCTCACCCCCAGCACTCCAACTCCTCACATATGTCCCAACATCACAAACCACCCATCCCAACACCAAGCCCTGCATGCAACAACAAAGCATGGACAACCATCACTAAAGCATGCCCACTGCACATACCCATACAACCCCCTAAACCATCATCACACAAGGTTCCACACAGGAATGCAAGCACTTGGGTACACGGTCACCCACCCATTGCACACCATGCCACACACAGATGTAATAACCATCCTTTTATACCCCTGCAGGACCCCTACCCAACGTCACCGGACAGGAGGGTCCACACATGTCCGCACCACCAACAGAAGAGGTCCACAGTGATGACAGCAGCTCTGTTCAACTGGATCTAAATGACCAGTCTGGCCCATCGGGGATCTCTGGACAGTCGGTTCCCCTCACCCAGTCACAGGCCACCACAGACCTTCCCCCCTCTGGAAACATCAGCACAGCACCCACCCAGCGGGACCATACCTCCGTCCCCAGGACACATCAATCAGCTGTGTGTCCACCACTACAGGGAACCCAGGCGCAATGCTGCATTGGTTAACATTGGACTCTATTGGTCACAGGAGCCAATGACGATGTATGCCGGCGGTGACAGTACGCACCGCCGTGGACGTGACTGCCATTTTCTATCTGTTCAATCACTCTATACCTGATCTTCGACAGGAGAGTACCTACACTGCAAGTGCTGCTGTGACCTCGGTCTGGAAGAGACAATGGCTCGAATGTCTGGGGAAAAGGCCCCTGCCTTCACATCGGAGGAGTTGGAGAAATGCGTGGATGGGGTCCTCCCCAGTACACGCTACTCTACGGTCCTCCAGACAAACAGGTAAGTACACAGGGAGCATGTTGTATGGGCTATGCCTGTGTGGAGAGGGCTGGATGTAAGAAGGAAGGGGGGAGAGTGCTGCGTGCATGAAAGACGGTGAATGCATGTGCCACATAGCAAGGGTAGGGATGGGGGCCAATCAGTTTGACGGTGCAGTTGGTAATTACTTACTCTTCCCCCTGTACATTTCATGTAGGTCAGCGCCCACCAGAAAAATGATATTTGGCGTGCCATCGCCAAGGACGTCCGGACCCTGGGGGTCTACCACAGACGGAGCCCCCACTGCTGGAAAAGATGGGAGGACATTCGCCGCTGGAGCAAGAAGACGGCGGAGGCTCAGCTGGGGATGGCCTCCCAACGTGGGAGGGGTGCCCGTCACACCATGACCCCCCTGATGTTCAGGATCCTGGCGGTGGCCTACCCGGAGTTTGATGGGCGCTTGAGGGCATCACAGCAGCCACAAGGGGGTGAGTACACTCTCATTCTGCTGACTTTACGCGCAGTGGAGGTGTCTGGGTGGGGGATGTGGGCTGTGGGTTACCCTAGGCCACGGCGAGTTCCGTAGGCAAAGCCCCTCCGTAAGGCAGGCCATCTGGCACCCCACCCCATCTCTGTAGAGTGCCAAGTACACCTAGTCATGCCCCTGTGTCATCTATGTGTGCAGATGTCGTCCATAGCCTTGTAGGCCATTTCCCAGGAATTGAACAGTGGAGCCGAAGAGCGTGGGGTAGTGCAGGGGGCTTCTGTGTCTGTCGTGTCCGCCAACGGTAGCTGTAATGCATGCACTCAACATGTCTTTCTTCTGTCGTCCCCCCCTTATTGTGGTCTCCCTGTTCTTGTGTGCATTAGCATCATCAGGCGGAGGAGCAGTGGCACCGGAGCAGTAGGGAGATGCATCCCACATGGCCCTGGAGGGCGACACTACGGAGTCTGAATTCACCAGTGGGACAGAGGGCGAGGGGAGCTCCACGGCGGGGACAGGAGCTAACACCAGTGACACAGACTCGTCCTCTGATGGGAGCTCCCTTGTGGTGGCGGCAACATCTGTGCCACCCCCATCTACAGGTACAGCCGCCACCCCGCTTCCAGCACCGCCTCCCAGCAGCCCCTCAGCCTTCGCCCCGTGCCCGCTCACCCGGGAGGGTGGGCATCACCTTCGCCCCAGGCACCTCAGGCCCTGCCCCAGTCACCTCTGCTGCCCTCAGTGAGGAGCCCATTGACCTCCTCAGGTCCCTCACTGTTGAGCAGTCTACCATTTTGAATGCCATCCAGGGTATAGAGAGGCAGTTGCAACAAACCAATGCATTCCTGGAGGGCATTCATTCTGGTGAGGTGGCCCTTCACCAAGCTTTTCAGACTCTGGCCTCAGCACTGATGGCAGCCATTGTCCCCGTCTCTAGCCTCCCCCCTCCAACTTCCTCCACCCCGACCCAATCCCCTGTACCTCAGCCTATCCCAAGCACACCGACAGACCAGCATGCACACACGCCAACACACAAGGGAAGCTCAGGCGAACATAAGCACCACACATCCCACAGGCACTCACGCAAGCATCACACGCACGCAGACACACCAACATCAACTGCCTCCACTGTGTCCACCTCCTCCTCATCTCCCTCCTCCCTCCCAGTCTTGTCTACACTCACACCTGCATGCACTACCTCTACAGCCACTACATCCCTCTCCAGCACACCCACTACCACACCCCGCTCACTTGCAGTCACCACCCCCACAACCATTCACACGTCCCCTGTGTCCTCTCCCAAACCGTCTGTGACACCCCCTCCCAAGACACAGACGCAGGCACACACCCACCCAACAGCCATCCACCTCACGAGAGCCTCAAGCGCATGCACCTTCACCCAAAGTCAGTAAACGTACATCTCCTACAACCACCACCTCTTCCTCCACTCCCAAACCCCCTCCAGCTACCCGTCCCAGTGTGTTCCAAAAACCTTTTCTGTCCAACATTGACCTCTCTCCCACACCTCCTCCACCCCGTCCATCTCCTAGGTCCCGAATTAGCACCTCGGCCACAACATCTCCGGGACCAGTGGTGCCTCTAGTCACCAGAATCTGGAGTGCACCGGCCACCAGTGCAGCCAGTGTGGCACGGAGCCACAACACAGACAGCCCCCCACCTGTGAAGCATCAGAAGTGGGCCAGTGCCCGGCGGGAGAGAGGGAAGACTCCAGCCACCAAAGCCGCTCCCAGGGGTCCCGGTGGGAGTGTGGAGTCAGCTGTGACACCTTCCAAGGTGGGGAAGGTCCACAAGAAACCCGGCAAGTCTGGGAAGAGCAGCACGGTGGAGAAGACCGCCATCATCCCCGCTGCCCAGGAGGCCACCTCCAGCACAAGCCCAGCTACCCAGGACAGGCCCGCCAGCACAAGCCAGGCTGCCCAGGACAGGACCGCCAGCACAAGCCCAGCTGCCCAGGACAGGGCCCCCAGCACAAGCCCAGCTGCCCAGGACAGGCCTGCCAGCACAAGCCCAGCTGCCCAGGACAGGGCCCCCAGCACAAGCCCAGCTGCCCAGGACAGGCCTACCAGCACAAGCCCAGCTGCCCAGGACAGGGCCCCCAGCACAAGCCCAGCTGCCCAGGACAGGCCCTCCAGCACAAGCCCAGCTGCCCAGGACAGGCCAGCCAGCACAAGCCCAGCTGCCCAGGACAGGACCGTCAGCACACGCCCAGCTGCCCAGGACAGGCCTGCCAGCACAAGCCCAGCTGCCCAGGACAGGACCGCCAGCAGAAGCCAGGCTGCCCAGGAGGGGCCCGCCATCACCAGCCCACCTGCCCAGGAGGCCACCACCAGCACAAGTCCCGCTGGGCCATGAAGGACCACCAGCAAAAGCCCCGCTGGGCCATGAAGGACTGCCAGCAAAAGCCCCGCTGGGCCATGAAGGACCGCCAGCAGCTGAGTCCCTGCAATGGAGACCGCCACCTCAAGCACTGCTGCACAGGCACCGTTGTCTCAAGCACCGCTGCACGGGGCACCGCCATCTCAAGCACCGCTGAACAGGGCACAACCACCTCAAGCACCGCTGAACAGGGCACCGCCGTCTCAAGCACCGCTGCACAGGGCACCGCCATCTCAAGCCCCGCTGAAAAAGGCACTGCCGTCTCAAGCTCCGCTGAACAGGGCACCACCGTCTCAAGCACCGCTGCACAGGGCACCACCATCTCAAGCACCGCTGAACAGGGCACCGCCGTCTCAAGCACCGCTGGCCCATGAGCGGCAAGGGCAGTGACGCAACTGAATCCATCACAGGGTGAATGATGCACTCTGGGCACCATGCCCCCTTCAGAACCAGTGGAGACTGACATCCACTACCTCTGTCCTTAGCAGGATGAAGCACTCTGGGCACCATGCCCCCTCCAGAACCAGTGGAGAGATCCATCCACTACCTCTGTCCTTAGCAGGATGAAGCATTCTGGGCACCATGCCCCCTCCAGAACCAGTAGAGACTGTCATCCACTACCTCTGTCCTTAGCAGGATGAAGCACTCTGGGCACCATGCCCCCTCCAGAACCAGTGGAGACTGTTATCCACTTGAGAGACTGTGGCTTTGCACTCCCCAGGATATGGCAGTTGGCAAATCACCCACTGTAGAGACTTGAGATACTGTGGCTTTCCACTCCCCAGGATTGAACAGTGGGCAACCCACCCACTGTAGAGACTTGAGAGACTGTGGCTTTGCACTCCCCAGGATATGGCAGTGGGTAAACCACCCACTGTAGTGACTTGAGAGACTGTGGCTTTGCACTCCCCAGGATTGAACAGTGGGCAACCCACCCACTCTAGTGACTTGAGAGACTGTGGCTTTGCACTCCCAGGATTGAACAGTGGGCAACCCACACACTGTAGAGACTTGAGAGACTGTGGCTTTGCACTCCCCAAGATGGAACAGTGGGCATGTGGCCCCTTCGTGGATTTGGCGTCATGCACTCAAGCGGCTGAGGTGCCCCCCCTTTCCCTCCCCCTGAGGTGCCTGTTTAGTTGCTCTCTGATGCCCCTGCAGTGTTCTCTCCGTCATGGCCGGGGATCTTGTGTGGGCCTCGTCCATACCGTGTGGTCTGAAGTGTTCCACTGACTTTCTTAGAGCACTACCTGGACTACTATGCTTGGTATTTATTTTGTACATGGCGTATATATATATATATTTCTGCCTACTTGCTTTTAATATATTACAATGGTTACACTCATTTCCTATTGTCTTTGCATTCTTCTGGGGGGGTTGGGTGGTGTAACTGTGATGTATTGATATGCATTAGTGTGTGTGTTGTAGTGGGTGAGGGTGGGGGTGTTGCGTGTGTATGTCCCTGTTTTTTCCCTCCCCCCTCCCCTGTGTCGTAGGTGCAGTACTCACAGTGGTCTTCGCCGCCGGCGTTCGTGCTCCTGGTAGAGGAGCAGGAAGATTATTTCAGGTAGAATTTGGAGTTCCGGATCCATGGCATCCTCGTTCCTCGTGGGGTGTTTAGAGGTGAGGGTTTTTCCTTTGGGATTCCTGTTTCCGCCGTGTTTCATCCGCAGTGAATCCGCCCCGGAAAAAGTGGCGGATTGGCCTGTCAAAATAGTGTGGGCGGTACATTGTCTCCCGCCTGTCTGTTGGCGGTGACCGCCGCGCTGTTTGTTTGTTCCGCCGTGGCGGTCGGAGTGTCAAAGTGGCTGTCTTTGTTGGCGGTTTCCGCCACGGTCGTAATTGCAATTTTTTAACCGCCGGCCTGTTGGCGGTCTTACCGCCGCTTTAACACCGACCGCCAGGGTTGTAATGACCACCTTTATATCACTTTCCAGTGATATCTTTACATTTTCTTATTGCACATTTTATCGTTTTGACCTGCAAATATCCAGATAAATATTATATATTTTTCTAAACACTGTGTGGTGTATTTTTGTGGCGCTATATTGTGTTATTGTATGATTTATTGCACAAATACTTTACACATTGCCTTCTAAGTTAAGCCTGACTGCTCAATGCCAAGCTACCAGAGGGTGGGCACAGGATAATTTGGATTGTGTGTGACTTACCCTAACTAGAGGGAGGGTCCTTACTTCGACAGGGGGTAACCTGACTGCCAACCAAAGACCCCATTTCTAACACTATGGTTCAGCCGCTGGCCCCTGGATGTCTGCTGAAGCCCATTGTCACAAAACTCCTAGACTACAAAAACATACACTCATTGTTGCAGTGTGCAAGAGAGGGAGGCCTGCTGAGAGTGGGAAATGGCCAGGTATCCATGTTTCCAGACTTTACCACAGCTGTCTAGGCCAAGCGAGCCTCCTCCTTAGGAGTGAAAAGGGCATTGCATGAGGAAAGGATCTGCTACTTGCTCATTGTCCCCGTCAGGCTGATGATCATGCTGGATGGCAGAACCCACTTTTGTCAGGGTCCTGATGAGGTCTTGTCTTGGTTGAAGAACTACTGTGCGGGGAATCAGCAGCTGAGGTGGGGGGGGCACTGGGGACACTGGCCTCCGTTGACGATGGAGTTGTCACTTGAAATGGACCGCCTAGCATGGCACACTGACAAAGCCTGTGCAAACGCAGTCGGACATGGAAAAGACAGAACCATTACAGACAGCAGTGGCAATCACTGCAGAGAAAGTATCAAAAACGGATGGCATCATGACTTCAGGGCACCGCTCTGATAACTCAGAATAAGCTTCCCTAAGTCTGGTGGGAGATAAGCTCCAAGGAGTGACGCTCCAGACAGCCCAAGGGCTGATGAGACAATCCCCCAGGAAGGACAATAAGTACAGTGATGGTGCCAACCTGGCAGATGGAGACTGCATATTTGTCTGGACTTTGAATCCTGCGTATCATCATTCCTGTGGTACTGGAAAGGTGGTGAAGTGTGTTACTTGCACTTTTGATCAATACTGTTTGGGTGTTCTCTAGGGTTCAGGAGTTAGGACTATTGTTTTTGGTTCTACAGTGAGTGTACTAGGCGGAGGGTGCTGAGGAGGGTGCGGGACAAGTTTGCAGCCTTGCTTGTATCACTGCATCTAGCATGACCACCACACATGAGGCTTACAAAATATTGACATGAAACGCACCTGGGTAGAAACTGGATGAGGTCTGAATCTTTTATTGACATGTAGCTAAACCAATTCTTCTTATACACATGTTTTTTCCTCAACAGCCAACACATGTTTCGTCACAACCATGAATTTTTCAAGGCTGAAAAGATTTTGAAAAACCAGTCCAATATTAAATCATGTAGTGGCCTCTAAAGAGAATGTATAAAAGCCAAAAAAAGCCATAAACACTAGGAATAATATGTGGAGTCCCAGTGGAGAAAGTTGCAAGGATGTATGCATCCAAAATCCACTCTGTTCAGTCAGGAGTTAAGAATTAGGACAAAGAAGTTATCTTCCAGGTAGGCAATGTGTTGTAAGAAATATGAAACATCTGACAAAGCCTTGGGCAATGAAGTAGTTCCTCATGACACATAGGAATACTCCTGAAATATGCCTTTTGGGAGTCTTCTCTAAACCCCTGCTCAAGAATGTTTGGAATAGGTTTATAGACCTGAAGCTGATCTTGGCTAAGAGATTCATAGCAATGGCCCAGAAGTCTTCTGTATGGCCCAAAGTGGAAACCTGGTCAGAGACGTAACCATGTGGGCCCTTTGCAATGAGGGAGTGCTGCTGTGGAAAGAAGCTTGTGGGGTCAGTAAGAGGCCAATAGTGGCCCTGTGGTCAGAGGTGGCAGATGAATGGGAGTTGCCTACAGCCACAGAAGTCCATGCTGCAGACAGGTGGGCGGGACATGGGGTGACAGCCTAGCCTTAGCAGACAGAGTGGTGTTTCATGCAGGGCTGCCCTGGCTAGTTGGGAGGGTTGAGCAGCTGGGTGCCAGTGCCACATGTGGCAGTGACTTCAGCTGGGACCCGTCCACCCACCCCATTGAGATCACCCCATTGTAGTCCTCCCCTGATGTCCACCTGCAGGCTTCACAATATCCCCTCCCCACATCCAGCGCAGAAGTTTGAGTTAGAATAAGGTTTCATTATATTTCTGTTTTTTTTCATTTGTTCTCTTTTAAGTACTGGCATTGTTGCCACATCCCTGTCCCCCATGAGGGAATACCGCAATTGAATAACACACCCAAAGACCCAGCTACAATGGTTGTTTATTGCACCTTATTGCCCACTGACCCTGTTATTGGCCACAATATATGGGCCTGCCTGCCCCCCTGGTGTAAACACAATCTAGGGTGGCCTAGGACCCAACAGAGGACACCACTGCTGCCAGTTGGGGATGAGGGTATGGTAGAACAATCATACCAGGGATCGTGGAGATAATATCTAAGGGAACATTGGATAAGGATGTTAAGTTGTCATATGCTCCTTACATGAATTCACAATCTCTGTTGCAACACACATCTTTGAGCTTGCCGTTAAAATATATGTTAAAAGAAAAGAATTTGATAAAATTTTGCTGGACCCACTGAACATCACAGCCTATTGTACAATACCTAGTTTTAGATCTTTCTCGTACAGGGCTCTGACACAACTAGTTCCCAATTTGATATTGCAATGAATAGACTAAAATTATATTGATCTACAGAGCCTTGGAGAATATTTCCTACCGAGGTCTAAGCACTGCCAAATCTGCACATATCTTAGTGTGGTCATGAGCCGCTGTTCCACTAGAATTTCCACAGTCACTCCTGACCAGAATGTGAAGTCATTCAGTTTCCAACCTCCCCATCTTTCCCAGATGCCCACTTATGGTGCAGTGATGAATTCTAATTACTTGCATTAGAACTTGTATATGTCATCTATCTAGCTTGCCTCATATTTCCATGCTACAATACAACATCCTTCATCAGATTTCTTCCATATATTATTGTTGCCAATTGCTGTGCCTGTATCAAAAGGCTTCCATCATCAGTTATCTTCAAGGACATTTCCTCACTCTAATTCTCCACATCTTCAAAGACTTCCTAAACCAATGAACATTCCCAGATGCCCTTATGACAGGCCAAATTCTTCTACTGCATAGACATCATTACTGGATCCAACTGACTCATTGACTTTCACCCTATTACCCACCTTCCATTCATGGGGAAAATCAATGAGAAAACAGTTGTCACCTAGCATCTACGTAATCTTTTAAATGATTACCAATCAGACTTCAGGCTGAGCTGCAAGGGTTGCACAAGTGGTGTAAGTTACTGCCTACTAATTTATTTTTTCCAACCTGTGAAGAAAGAGGTTGTAAAGATCAAGTTTAATTTTCCAGCTGGAGCTGCAAATGATGGCATATGAGTCTGGAAGTTCACATCAGTTCTCTGCTGGAGACTGGAGAGTTGTTTTTTCTTATGATCGGAGATGTAATGGCAAGCAAAGTCTTCTGGATGAACTTGGTTATATAGATGAAGTCACAGCCAAGATAGCCGACATTCCTGTTAGATATCCTGATCATGCAGGAAATGCAGCTTTGGGTTTTGCCTCCACTACTTTAGCAGGATTTGAATTAAGCTGGAATTTCAGAGTGAATGCTTGAAAGACAGTAAAGACAGAGCAAGGGTTTTACAAGGCCTCTACATCACTTCACCTGGTCACATGACATTAATGGAAGCCGTGACCTGATTCAACATGGTGCTTTAGCCAATGACCTCAGGAACTGAGGGGGCAGATTTGTATGGGTGGTGTTCACCTTGGAAAAATTTCAGAACTGTAACACTCAACTACCTCATGTGTTTGTTTACCCAGCTCACGCAAACTTCTTACTATTATGATAACTGTCAAAATCCTCACCAAACTTGTTCTGCCAGTATTCAACAATGGTACAGGAAGGTATGAACTGTCCTATATAGTTTCCTCATTTGGTTTGAGGAACACTGCTATTCAGGTCTACCTCAATAGCACAGTTAAACCTTCAAGTGACTTTGCCTATCTAGTAATTTAGAACACTTTTGCAGCTGAAATTAGTACATAGGGCTTATGAATTTCAGTATTAAGATTAACTAAAACTGATCCCTTGCTTGACATTAATTAAGACAAAGCCTCTATCACATCATGCACCATAATCACCCAATTCAATTACCAATATTCTACTTTCAACCTGATAAATTCTATTCCTGTACAGATACACCTTCATCACATCCTCATAATCAGTGATTAACATCCCTCACAAGACACTCGTATTCCAGTAGCCTCACTTATTTTTTGAACTAATAACCTCAAAGCAATCTCAATCCTCCTCCCCATAGCTTTTCAAAACATTTTAGTGATGCAAACTTGGGTATACTCCTATGGCTGCTCAGTAGTGACAATCTGCAGCCATCATTTGGCTAAATGCTGATATCCTAGTCCACTACTGGCCATACCCAGGCCCAACTTGCTCTTCACATATTTCCCCCCATTATTGGGACATTCCTTCTACAATTCCATTGGCATTGTCTGATTACTTATTCTGAGTAAGACAGCTCCCTGTCCTGCTCTCCAATCCACTAATGTATTTGTCTATAGTAGCAGATTATCCATGCTGTCAGATGCACTAACCAGAGCTACAATGCTGCTGCCTAACCCATGACAACTTTAGTCCAATTCAGGATAAAGAGATGAACTCTAGAAGGTCTCTCTTGATATGAATAATAGGGTATGTCCAAGGTTAGCAGAACTAAGGGCTAAGTCTATAAGTAGGGGCAGAGATGATATGAACAAAGCAGTGTTAGAGGTGCCAGGGTAGAGGAAGGGGCACAAGGGTATAGGTCATGTAGAGAGCCTATAGTAGAGTTATGCGTGACTAAGATTTGGGCAAGGTTAGGGGAGGAAGGGACTAAATAGCAGTGAACACACTAGGGTATTGTATAGGCAACAGCAGTCCTAGAGTATAGGTAGTCCATAGAAGGGGTAGAGTGTAGATAAGGGAGGCATACAAAGGTATAGGTAGGAAAAGATCAGGGCACAAGTTGAGGGTATACGCAGATAGACAGCGTCTACCCACTCTTTTCACAATGGGGATGCCGTCTACACTGCCAAGTGATTGGGCCCCATAGAAAAATACTAAACAATTCCCTGTGTGATTATCAGACACCGGGACACATTCAACATTGCCTGCACGTTGTCTGCTTTCATTCTGGTCAGCAGCATAAAGGCAGCTGAGCCCATAACAAAGGCAGAAGTTAAAGGGCTATCAGTCCTCGTTTTGATGGAGTATTCTTGCTTGGACCTACGAAGCCTCACACCTAAATGCAATGGAGGAGAAACAAAGGCACACACCTTATCACTTCACATGTAAATAAGAGAGCATTGCTTTTGACTTTGTTCAGTCCCTTCATATGAAAAATATGCATGCACTGTAAGAATGTTACATGTGCTAATCCGTCTCAATATTTTACACAACTAACAATGTGAATACCACTATTTTGTTTTATTTCCTTTATAGCGCTATTGCACTACTTATCCCAATGTAGGGTGTCAGAGAGATTTACATCAAGCGTACAGAATATACATTGACAAATGTGCAAATCAATGTGCAGGATGTGTTACGTAAGACAGTGGAAATGTTCAAACTGCAAGTGATAAAAGGATCTCTATGTTAAAAGAAGTAAGCCACTTCACCGATTTACATAAAATAAAAGTGTAATTTGCGTGTTAAATAATGTGCTTTGCAGGAGACATATTAACCCTCTCTGCTAATTTAATTCAAAACTTGGACTAGATGAAATTAGATTTCGCCAGCAAATAATTAAACCTCCAGAGTTATCTTACCTTTATTATTATTATAAAAGATCTGTGCAGCAGGTGCCTTAACCCAGAAGACATTTTAAAATGCAGTCTTTGGAACCAATTATGCAGAACAGATTTACTGCCATTTATAGGGTTGAGCACACAAGCGCTGTAGCCTGTTGTAATCTCTCTGTGGGCTTTTAACCAGGCCCACTCTTGCTATTCATTTGTTGTGCTTGTCTTAAATGCTTCATTTTTGTTGGTGCATTTTGTAAAAATCCCTCCTTAGTGTGCTGAGTCCTCTCCCATGGCATTTTAACTAAGTGAACATTTCTGTTGGCCATCACACTACGTCAGTGATGGCCCCTGCTCCGGTTTCGGTTTGCCTGTTATCCCAGCCGTGATCCTTTCTTGACATTGTGCATCTCATCATACTTCCTTGAATGTATGACCTTTCTACTTTTGGCAGATAAGAGAAATGTATTAGGTGGACTTGTGGTTTGAATAGGATAACACAATCTGCTTCAACACAGAAGAGGCTTGGGTTAGATTCCAGGACCAGAATTTCAGACAGGGGGCTCCGCCGTTCCATATCATGCTTTTTCTCTTGCCGTCTCTGTTTCTTCTATGTTAATCCTGCACTCCTATTACCACCCCCAGCGTTCCCAGCGCATTCTTTGTCCCTCCCCTCTCATGAGTTTTCTGCCCATCCCTCACCCCTTCCTCCATCTCCAGTCACTCCCGTCACTTATGGTATCCATTATTTGGCTCTCACAGCTGCTCCTGCTCTCTTACAGCTCCTGCCACGAGGCTTTCACTCTGCACACCCCTCACCTCACCTCATGGACTCCTGTACACCCTGGCTCCCTTGCAGTATGTCTCTGTGCAAGTTTAGGTGCTCAGTCTATGTCAGTGTCTGGCCCCACCCCTTCTTCCACGAGCCCCTCTCTCCACCACCCCCTCATACAGCTGTGTATTCGGCCCCCTGTCCTCCTGCCTGTGTGCACCTGAGCTCACCGCCAGTGCTTCATTTGCAGAATGAGTGCAGGTGCCTAAAGTCTTTCTTATTAGCTTAAATTTAGAACTGTCAAATGATGCCCCCCAAACAGTGACTGCGGTGCTCTCTGCCTGCACAAATTAAGCACTGCGTCACTTCCAATGACAGTTGCAGTTACTCTGTCTGTCCCACGCAGGCCCTTCTGTCATTAATACACACTCTGGTCGTAGTACCCCCTTTCACTTTTACCCGGGTCTCAGCTCAGAGTTATTTCGGTATGTAGTAGGCAGGAAGACAGTGCCCACCCCAGAAGGGAACAATACTGTCCCTAGTGAAAGCCACACTGCCCAATTGACACAGAAAAAGAGTCACATTCCTGGTGGTGGAACAATTGCAATTGTATGACCTCCTGTGTTCATTTGTAAGGAATCAAGATGAATTCATATTTATCAATGGCAATATGTGCAGGCTGAAATACTCTGCAAACCAAGCCCAGCTGAGGTTTCTTAAAGCCTGGGTAGGGGTGACACACCACACTTCGATAATGGCTGTGCTTCTATCGCCACCCCCTCAAATGAACACTTACGTTACAAGACCTGACATATTTTTACTGCTGGGGAGGAAAACAACTGTTGGTCGGAAGAAAATGTTAGCTCTACCTTCTGAACAGCAGAAAAGGATTTCCTTCTCGCCGTGAATTGTTACTGCTGTCTATAATTACCACCGGCGGTATTTGAAAGTAGAGTGAAGACCTACCGCCTACGTTAAGATAGCAAAGTCAATGTGGTGAGCACAGATAGCCTATATATCAGATATGTCAAGTACGTGGGCATTTAACGCCACTGTTTCCCCCAAAATAAAACCTTTTTGACTTCTGTACTCCTCACAAGCAGGTGCACTCTCTTCCATTCACATTCTGTGACAGTCTGCTGTACTTCCCCTCTCTCTCTCAAAGCATCTCTCCCCTTAAGCATGTGCACTAACTTACAGTCACCTTCTGTGACTCTCCCCTCTCTCTCACAAAACATCTCTCCCCTCAAGCTTGTGCACTCTTCCATTCACCTTCAGTGACAGTCTGCTGTACTCTCCCATCTTTCTCACAAACATCCTTCCCCTCAAGCTTGTGCACTCTTCCAGTCTCATTCTGTGATTGTCTGCTGTACTTTCCCCTCTCTCTCACAAAAATCTCAACTGACAAGCATGTGCACTCTATTCCAGTCACATTCTATGAGGTCTTCTGTGGCCTTCCCACTCCCTCACAAAACTTCCATCCCTTCAAGCATGTGCACTCTTTACCAGTCACATTTCATGAGGTCCCCTGTACTCTCCCCTCTCACTCACAAAACATATTCCCCCTCAAACACGTGCACCCTCTACCAGTCACCTTCTGTGACGGCCTGCTGTACTTATCATCTCTCTCGCAAACATTTCTCCCCTCAAGCAATTTCACTCT
Organism: Pleurodeles waltl; assembly: GCF_031143425.1. Lineage (NCBI taxonomy): Eukaryota > Metazoa > Chordata > Amphibia > Caudata > Salamandridae > Pleurodeles > Pleurodeles waltl. The sequence goes on from NC_090446.1 coordinate 1,232,006,233, forward strand.
CTTCCAGTCCCCCTTTTGTGCCTGTCTCGGTGTACATTTCCAGCTGTCTATCCACCAGCATGAGCACTCTCTCCCAATGTCCGTCTGTTGTTCTCCTCTCGAAAAAGCTCCCTATTCTTCATACAGGTGCACCCACCCTTGGTTATCACTCTGTCTGTCACTTGCACTCACCTTCTTTCTTTACACTTGTCAGCCCCTTGATGCTGTCTCTTTCACCCCCTCATTAAATCTCAGCCCTCTCTGTACCTGTCTCCTGTACTTCTGTACCCTTACGAGCCCCTCATTAAATCTCAGCTCTCTGTACCTGTCTCTTGTACTTCTGCTCTTTCATGACCCCTCTCTAGCCACCACTCTGTGCCTGTCTCCTGTACTTCTGCTCTCTCATGAGCCCGACGCCCCTCTCCCGCCACATGCACCCAGCTACCAGTCTGTATTTTGAACCCCATTTAACCTCTCACCCCTTGTCTCTTGCACACCATCTCTCATTAAAAATCTCAGCCCTCTTGCAGTCTGCATTTTACTTCCTCCCTCTTCTGAACCCTCGCCTGTCTCCTGGCACATGCATCCAGTTATCTTTCTATCTCTTGCACCTCCCCTCACGTTGACACCTCGGCACCCTGCCCCTTGTGCCGCCTTATTAGAGCACTCAATTCCCGGTGAGCCTGTTTTTACCACACCATCATAAAGCCCATTTCCAACCTCATGCACTCAGTTACATCTACAGGCATGTGCACCCAGTTACGGTTATCTCTCCATGTACCTGTACTCGGTTACAGTTAACACTCCATTCATGTGCACTCAGTTACAGTCACCTCTCCATGCCGCCCACTCTGTTACAGTCACCTCTCCATGCACGTTCACTTAGTCACCTCTCAATGCACGTGCACTCCGTTACCTCTCATGCACCTACACTCAGTTACAGTCACCTCTCCACGCACCTATATTCTGTTAGAGTTACTTCTCCATGCATGTGCAGTCAGTTACAGTCACCTCTCCATGCATTTGCACTATGTTTCAGTTACCTCTCCAAGCACCTGAACTCAGTTACAGTTACCTGTCCATGCACTTATTTACCTCTCCATGAATGTGCACTCCGTTACCTCTCTATGCCCCTACACTCAGTTACAGTCACCTCCCCATGCACCTATACTCTGTTACAGTTACTTCTCAATGCATGTGCACTCAGTTACAGTCATCTCCAAACACCTGCACTCAGTTACAGTTACCTCTCAAAGCACCTGCACTCAGTTACAGTTGTCGCTCCATGCATGTGCACTCACGTCTCTATGCATCGGCACTCAGCTACAGTTAACTCTCCATGGAAGTGTGCTCAGTTACTTTTACCTCTCAAAGCCGTTCCATTCAGTTACAGTTACCTCTCCATGCATGTGCACTCAGTTACCTCTCCACACAAGTGCACTCCGTTACCGCTCCATGCATCTGCACTCAGTTACAATTATCTCTCCAAGCCGCTCCACTCAGTTACAGTCACCTCTCCATGCACCTGCACTTAGTTACAGTTACCTCTCCAAGCACCTGCACTCAGTTATATTTACCTCTCCAAACACCTTCACTCAGTTACAGTCACCTCTACAAGCACCTGCTCTGTTACAGTTCCTCTTCAAGTACCTGCACTCAGTTACAGTTACCTCTCCACACATTTGCACCCAGTTACAGTTACCTCTGCAAGAACCTGCACTCAGTTACAGTTACCTCTCCATGCAGTGCACTCAGTTACAGTTATCTCTCCAAGCGCCTGCACTCAGTTACGGTCACATCTTTCCATGCATGCACACTCAGTTACCTCTCCATGCACCTAACCTCAGTTACAGTGACCTTTCCTTGCACCTGCACTCAGTCACACTTACCTCTCCATGCACCTGTACTCAGTTGCATCTCCTCGCATGTGCACTCTGTTACCTCTCCATGCACCTGCACTCAGATACAGTTATCTCTCCAAACATCTGCACTCAGTTATAGTTGGCGCTCCATGCACATGCACTCAGTTACAGTTATCTCTCCGTGTACCTGCACTCAGTTACAGTTACCTCTCCAAGCACCTGCACTCAGTTACAGTTTTGTCTCCATGCATGTGCACTCAGTTACAGTCACCACTCCACGAACCTGCATTCAGTTACAGTTACTTCTCCAAGCACCTGCACTCAGTTACAGTTACCTCTCCATGCATGTGCACTCAGTGAGAGATACCTCTCTATGGACTTGCACTCAGCTACAGTTACCTCTCCATGAAAGTGCGCTCAGTTACATTCACCTCTCCATGCACCTCCACTCAGTTACAGTTACCTCTCCATGCATGTGCACTCAGTAACTTTTCCATGCACGTGCACTCCGTTACCTCTCAATGCACCTGCACTCAGTTACAGTTACCTCTCCAAGCACCTCCACTCAGTTACAGTCACCTCTCTAAGCACCTCCACTCAATTGCAGTTACATCTCCAAGCACCTGCACTCAATTACATTCACACCTCTCCACGCACACTCAGTTACCTGTACACACGTGTGCACTGTTACCTCTCTATGTACCTGCACTCATTTACAGTTACCTCTCCAAACACCTGCACTCAGTTACTGTTAAGTCTCCATGCATGTGCATTCAGTTACAGTCACCTTTCCAAGGACCTGCACTCATTTACAGTTCCCTCTCCAAGCACCTGCACTCAGTTACAATTACCTCTCCATGCATTTGCACTCCGTTACAGTTACCTCTTCAGGCACCTGCAGTCAGTTACAGTTACCGCTCAAAGTACCTGCACTCAGTTACAGTTGTCTCTCCATGCATGTGTACTCAGTAAGAGATACCTCTCTATGGACCTGCACTCAGCTACAGTTACATCTCCATGGAAGTGCGTTCAGTTACATTCACCTCTCCAAGCACCTCCGCTCAGTTACAATTACCTCTCCATGCATGTGCACTCAGTTACCTCTCCATGCACGTGAAACTCTGTTACCTCTCCATGCACCTGCACTCAGTTACAGTTACCTCTCCAAGCACCTCCACTCAATTACAGTCGCATCTGCACTCAATTACAGTTGCATCTTCAAGCACCTGCACTCAGTTACAGTCACACCTCTCATGCACGCACACTCACCTCTCCACGCATGTACACTGTAACCTCTCCATGCACCTGCACTCAGTCACAGTTACCTCTCCTTCCACGTGCAGTCACAGGCACCTGTATTCAGTTACCTCTCCTCCCATGTACACTCTGTTACCTCTCCATGCACCTGCACTCAGATACAGTTATCTCTCTAATCATCTGCACTCAGTTATAGTTGTCGCTCCATGTATGTGCACTCAGTTACAGTTATCTCTCCATGTACCTGCACAAAGTTACAGTTACCTCTCCAAGCACCTACACTCAGTTACAGTTATGTCTCAATGCATGTGCACACAGTAACAGTCACCTCTCCAAGAACCTGCACTCAGTTACTGTTCCCTCTCCAAGCACCTGCACTCAGTTACAGTTGTCTCTCCATGCATGTGCACTCAGGTAGAGATACTTCTCTATGCACCTGCACTCAGTTACAGTTACCTTTCCAAGCACCTCCACTCAGTTACAGTCACCTCTCTAAGCACCTCCACTCAATTACAGTTACATCTCCAAGCACCTGCACTCAATTACAGTCACACCTCTCCATGCACGCACACTCAGTTACCTGTACACACGTGTGCACTGTTACCTCTCCATGTACCTGCACTCATTTACAGTTACCTCTCCAAGCACCTGCGCTCAGTTACTGTTAAGTCTCCATGCATGTGCATTCAGTTACAGTCACCTCTCCAAGGACCTGCACTCATTTACAGTTCCCTCTCCAAGCACCTGCACTCAGTTACAATTACCTCTCCATGCATTTGCACTCCGTTACAGTTACCTCTTCAAGCACCTGCAGTCAGTTACAGTTACCGCTCAAACCACCTGCACTCAGTTACAGTTGTCTCTCCATGCATGTGTACTCAGTAAGAGATACCTCTCCATGGACCTGCACTCAGCTACAGTTACATCTCCATGGAAGTGCGTTCAGTTACATTCACCTCTCCAAGCACCTCCGCTCAGTTACAATTACCTCTCCATGCATGTGCACTCAGTTACCTCTCCATGCACGTGAAACTCTGTTACCTCTCCATGCACCTGCACTCAGTTACAGTCGCATCTGGACTCAATTACAGTTGTATCTTCAAGCACCTGCACTCAGTTACAGTCACACCTCTCCATGCACACACACTCACTTACCTCTCCACGCATGTACACTGTTACGTCCATGCACCTGCACTCAGTTACAGTTACCTCTCCAAGAACCTGCAATCAGTTACAGTTACCTCTTCAAGCACCTGCACTCAGTTACAGTTACCTCTCCATGCATTTGCACTCAGCTACAGTTACCTCTCCAAGCACTTGCACTCAGTTAGTTACCTCTCAAAATCCCTATACTCATTTACAGTTGTCTCTCCATGCATGTGCACTCAGTTAGAGATACCTCTCTATGCACCTGCACTCAGCTACAGTTACCTGTCTATGGAAGTGCACTCAGTTTCATTCACCTATCCAAGCACCTCCACTCAATTACAGTTACATCTCCAAGCACCTGCACTCAGTTACAGTCACACCTCTCCATGCACGCACACTCAGTTACCTTTCCACGCATGTGCACTGTTACCTCTCCATGTACCTGCACTCAGTTACAGTTACCTCTCCAAGCACCTGCACTCAGTTACAGTTTTGTCTCCATGCACGTGCACTCAGTTACAGTCACCACTCCACGAACCTGCATTCAGTTACAGTTACTTCTCCAAGCACCTGCACTCAGTTACAGTTACCTCTCCATGCATTTGCACTCAGTTACAGTTACCTCTCCAAGCAGCTGCACTCAGTTACAGTTGTCTCTCCATGCATGTGCACTCAGTGAGAGATACCTCTCTATGGACTTGCACTCAGCTACAGTTACCTCTCCATGAAAGTGCGCTCAGTTACATTCACCTCTCCATGCACCTCCACTCAGTTACAGTTACCTCTCCATGCATGTGCACTCAGTAACCTTTCCATGCACGTGCACTCCGTTACCTCTCAATGCACCTGCACTCAGTTACAGTTACCTCTCCAAGCACCTCCACTCAGTTACAGTCACCTCTCTAAGCACCTCCACTCAATTACAGATACATCTCCAAGCACCTGCACTCAATTACAGTCACACCTCTCCATGCACGCACACTCAGTTACCTGTACACACGTGTGCACTGTTACCTCTCCATGTACCTGCACTCATTTACAGTTACCTCTCCAAACACCTGCGCTCAGTTACTGTTAAGTCTCCATGCACCTGCACTCAGTTACAATTACCTCTCCATGCATTTGCACTCCGTTACAGTTACCTCTTCAAGCACCTGCAGTCAGTTACAGTTACTGCTCAAACCACCTGCACTCAGTTACAGTTGTCTCTCCATGCATGTGTACTCAGTAAGAGATACCTCTCCATGGACCTGCACTCAGCTACAGTTACATCTCCATGGAAGTGCGTTCAGTTACATTCACCTCTCCAAGCACCTCCGCTCAGTTACAATTACCTCTCCATGCATGTGCACTCAGTTACCTCTCCATGCACGTGAAACTCTGTTACCTCTCCATGCACCTGCACTCAGTTACAGTTACCTCTCCAAGCACCTCCACTCAGTTACAGTCGCATCTGGACTCAATTACAGTTGCATCTTCAAGCACCTGCACTCAGTTACAGTCACACCTCTCCATGCACACACACTCACTTACCTCTCCACGCATGTACACTGTTACCTCTCCATGCACCTGCACTCAGTTACAGTTACCTCTCCAAGAACCTGCAATCAGTTACAGTTACCTCTTCAAGCACCTGCACTCAGTTACAGTTACCTCTCCATGCATTTGCACTCAGCTACAGTTACCTCTCCAAGCACTTGCACTCAGTTAGTTACCTCTCAAAATCCCTATACTCAGTTACAGTTGTCTCTCCATGCATGTGCACTCAGTTAGAGATACCTCTCTATGCACCTGCACTCAGCTACAGTTAACTGTCTATGGAAGTGCACTCAGTTTCATTCACCTATCCAAGCACCTCCACTCAATTACATTTACATCTCCAAGCACCTGCACTCAGTTACAGTCACACCTCTCCATGCACGCACACTCAGTTACCTTTCCACGCATGTGCACTGTTACCTCTCCATGCACCTGCACTCAGTTACAGTTACCTCTCCTTGCACGTGCCCTCAGTCAAAGTTGCCAATCCATGCACCTGTACTCAGTTACCTCTTCTCACATGTGCACTCTGTTACCTCTCCATGAACCTGCACTCAGATACAGTTATCTCTCCAAGCATCTGCACTCAGTTATAGTTGGTGCTCCATGCACGTGCACTCAGTTACAGTTATCTCTCCAAGCATCTGCACTCAGTTATAGTTGGTGCTCCATGTACGTGCGCTCAGTTTCAGTTAGTTACAGTTATTTCTCTGTGTACCTGCACTCAGTTACAGTTACCTCTCCAAGCAACTGTACTCAGTTACAGTTACGTCTCCATGCATGTGCACTCAGTTACAGTCACCTCTCCTTGAACCTGCACTCAGTTACAGTTAACTCTCCATGCATTTGCACTCAGCTACAGTTATCTCTCCAAGCACCTGCACTCAGTTACAGTTACCTCTCAAAGTCCCTGTACTCAGTTACAGTTGTCTCTAAATGCATGTGCACTCAGTTAGAGATACCTCTCTATGCACCTGCACTCAGCTACAGTTACCTCTCCATTGAAGTGCGCTCAGTTACATTCATCTCTCCAAGCACCTCCACTCAGTTACAGTTGCCTCCCCATGCATGTGTACTCAGTTACCTCTCCACACACATGCACTCAGTTACCTCTCCATGCACCTGCACTAAGTTACAGTTACCTCTGCAAGCACCTCGGCTCAGTTACAGTAACCTCTCCATTCACCTGCACTCAATTACAGTTACATCTCCAAGCACCTGCACTCAGTTACAGTCACACTTCTCCATGCAGGCTCACTCAGTTACCTCTCCACGCATGTGCACTGTTACCTCTCCATGCACCTGCACTCAGTTACAGTTACCTTTCCTTGCACATGCACTCAGTCACAGTTACCAATCCATGCACCTGTACTCAGTTACCTCTCCTTGCATGTGCACTCTGTTACCTCTCCTTGCACCTGCACTAAGATACAGTTCTCTCTCCAAACTTCTGAACTCAGTTATAGTTGTTGCTCCATGCACGTGCACTCAGTCACAGTTATCTCTCCATGTACCTGCACTCAGCAACAGTCACCTCTCCAAGCACCTGCACTCAGTTACAGTTACCTCTCCATGCATTTGCACTCAGTTACAGTTACCTCTCAAAGCACCTGCACTCAGTTACAGTTATCTCTCCAAGTACCTGCATTCAGATGCAGTTACCTCTCCAAGCACCTGCTCTCAGTTACACTTTCTTCTCCATGCATGTGCACTCACTTACAGTCAGCACTCCAAGAACCAGCATTCAGTTACAGTTACTTCTCCAAGCACCTGCACTCAGTTACAGTTATCTCTCCACGCATTTGCACTCAGTAACAGTTACCTCTCCAAGCACCTGCACTCAGTTTCAGTTACCGCTCAAAGCACCTGCATTCAGTTACAGTTGTCTCTCCATGCATATGCACTTAGTTAGAGATACCGCTCTATAGACTTGCACTCAGCTACAGTTACCTCTCCATGGAAGTGCGCTCAGTTACATTCACCTCTCCATGCACCTCCACTCAGTTACAGTTACCTCCCCATGCATGTGCACTCAGTAACCTTTCGATGCACGTGCACTCCGTTACCTCTCAATGCACCTGCACTCAGTTACAGTTACCTCTCCAAGCACCTGCACTCAGTTACAGTCACCTCTCCAAGCACCTCCACTCAATTACAGTTACATCAGCAAGCACCTGCACTCAGTTACAGTCACACCTCTCCATGCACACACACTCAGTTACCTGTACACACATGTGCACTGTTACCTCCCCATGTACCTGCACTCATTTACAGTTACCACTCCAAACACCTGCACTCAGTTACAGTTACCTCTCCAAGCAACTGCACTTAGTTACAGTTTCGTCTCCATGCATGTGCACTCAGTTAGAGATACCTGTCTATGCACCTGCACTCAGCTACAGTTACCTCTCCATGGAAGTATGCTCAGTTACATTCATCTCTCCAAGCACGTCCACTCAGTTACAGTTACCTCCCCATGCATGTGTACTCAGTTAGAGATACCTCTCTATGAACCTGCACTCAGCTACAGTTACCTCTCCATGGATGTGCGCTCAGTTAAATTAATCTCTCCAAGCACCTCCACTCAGTTACAGTTACCTCTCCATGCATGTGCACTCAGTTAGAGATACCTCTCTATGGACTTGCACTCAGTAACAGTTACCTCTCCAAGCACCTCCACTCAGTTACAGTCACCTCTCCAGGCACCTCCACTCAATTACAGTTACATCTCCAAGCACCTGCACTCAGTTACAGTCACACCTCTCCATGCACGCACACTCAGTTACCTGTACACACATGTGCACAGTTACCCCTCCATGTACCTGCACTCAGTTACAGTTACCTCTTCAAGCACCTGCACTCAGTTACAGTTACCTCTCCGTGCATTTGCACTCAGCTTCAGTTACCTCGCCAAGCACCTGCACTCAGTTACAGTCACCTCTCCAAGCACCTCCACTCAATTATAGTTACATCTCCAAGCACCTGCACTCAGTTACGGTCACACCTCTCCATGAACACACACTCAGTTACCTGTACACACATGTGCACTGTTACCTCCCCATGTACCTGCACTCATTTACAGTTACCACTCCAAACACCTGCACTCAGTTACAGTTACCTCTCCAAGCAACAGCACTCAGTTACAGTTTCGTCTCCATGCATGTGCACTCAGTTACAGTCACCTCTCCAAGAACCTGCACTCAGTTACAGTTACCTCTTCAAGCACCTGCACTCAGTTACAGTTACCTCTCTATGCATTTGCACTCAGCTACAGTTACCTCTCCAAGCACCTGCACTCAGTTACAGTTACTTCTCCATGGATGTGCGCTCAGTTACATTCATCTCTCCAAGCACCTCCACTCAGTTACAGTTACCTCTCCATGCATGTGCACTCAGTTAGAGATACCTCTCTATAGACTTGCACTCAGCTACAGTTACCTCTCCATGGAAGTGCGCTCAGTTACATTCACCTCTCCATGCACCTCCACTCAGCTGCAGTTACCTCCCCATGCATGTGCACTCAGTAAGCTTTCCACGCATATGCACTCCGTTACCTCTCAAAGCACCTGCACTCAGTTACAGTTACCTCTTCAAGCACCTCCACTCAATTACAGTTACATCTCCAAGCACCTGCACTCAGTTACAGTCACACCTCTCCATGCACGCACACTCAGTTACCTGTACACACATGTGCACTGTTACCTCCCCATGTACCTGCACTCATTTACAGTTACCTCTCCAAACACCTGGACTCAGTTACAGTTACCTCTCCAAGCAACTGCACTCAGTTACAGTTACGTCTCCATGCATGTGCACTCAGTTACAGTCACCTCTCCAAGAACCTGCACTCAGTTACAGTTACCTTTCCTTGCACGTGCACTCAGTCACAGTTACCAATCCATGCACCTGTACTCAGTTACCTCTCCTTGCATGTGCACTGTTACCTCTCCATGCACCTGCACTAAGATACGGTTCTCTCTCCAAACATCTGTACTCAGTTATAGTTGTTGCTCCATGCATGTGCACTCAGTTACAGTTATCTCTCCATGTACCTGCACTCAGCAACAGTCACCTCTCCAAGCACCTACACTCAGTTGCATGTACCTCTCCATGCATTTGCACTCAGTTACAGTTACCTCTCCAAGCACCCTGCACTCAGTTACAGTTATCTCTCCATGTACCTGCACTCAGTTGCAGTTACCTCTCCAAGCTCCTGCACTCAGCTACAGTTTCATCTCCATGCATGTGCACTCAGTTACAGTCACCATTCCAAGAACCTGCATTCAGTTACAGTTACTTCTCCCAGCACCTGCACTCAGTTACAGTTATCTCTCCATGCATTTGCACTCAGTTACAGTTACCTCTCCAAGCACCTGCACTCAGTTACAGTTACCGCTCAAAGCACCTGCATTCAGTTACAGTTGTTTCTCCATGCATGTGCACTCAGTTAGAGATACCTCTCTATAGACTTGCACTCAGCCACAGTTACCTCTTCATGGAAGTGCGCTCAGTTACATTCACCTCTCCATGCACCTCCACTCAGTTACAGTTACTTCCCCGTGCATGTGCACTCAGTAACCTTTCCACGCACGTGCACTCCGTTACCTCTTAGTGCACCTGCACTCAGTTACAGTTACGTCTCCAAGCACCTGCACTCAATTACAGTCACCTCTCCAAGTACCTCCACTCAATTACAGTTACATCTCCAAGCACCTGCACTCAGTTGCAGTCACACCACTCCATGCACGCACACTCAGTTACCTGTACACACATGTGCACTGTTACCTCCCCATGTACCTGCACTCATTTACAGTTACCGCTCCAAACACCTGCACTCCGTTACAGTTACCTCTCCAAGTAACTGCACTCAGTTACAGTTTTGTCTCCATGCATTTGCACTCAGTTACAGTCACCTCTCCAAGAACCTGCACTCAGTTACAGTTACCTCTTCAAACACCTGCACTCAGTTACAGTTACCTCTCCATGCATTTGCACTCAGCTACAGTTACCTCTCCAAGCACCTGCACTCAGTTCCAGTTACATCTCAAAGTCCCTGCACTTAGTTACAGTTGTCTCTCCATGCATGTGCACTCAGTTAGAGATACCTGTCTATGCACCTGCACTCAGCTACAGTTACCTCTCCATGGAAGTATGCTCAGTTACATTCATCTCTCCAAGCACGTCCACTCAGTTACAGTTACCTCCCCATGCATGTGTACTCAGTTAGAGATACCTCTCTATGAACCTGCACTCAGCTACAGTTACCTCTCCATGGATGTGCGCTCATTTAAATTAATCTCTCCAAGCACCTCCACTCAGTTACAGTTACACCTGCACTCCGTTACAGTTACCTCTCCAAGCCCCTCCACTCAGGTACAGTTTCGTCTTCATGCATGTGCACTCAGTTACAGTCACCTCTCCAAGAACCTGCACTCAGTTACAGTTACCTCTTCAAGCACCTGCACTCAGTTACAGTTACCTCTCCATGCATTTGCACTCAGCTACAGTTACCTCTCCAAGCACCTGCACTCAGTTCTAGTTACATCTCAAAGTCCCTGCACTTAGTTACAGTTGTCTCTCCATGCATGTGCACTCAGTTAGAGATACCTGTCTATGCACCTGCACTCAGCTACAGTTACCTCTCCATGGAAGTATGCTCAGTTACATTCATCTCTCCAAGCACGTCCACTCAGTTACAGTTACCTCCCCATGCATGTGTACTCAGTTAGAGATACCTCTCTATGAACCTGCACTCAGCTACAGTTACCTCTCCATGGATGTGCGCTCATTTAAATTAATCTCTCCAAGCACCTCCACTCAGTTACAGTTACCTCTCCATGCATGTGCACTCAGTTAGAGATACCTCTCTATAGACTTGCACTCAGTAACAGTTACCTCTCCAAGCACCTCCACTCAGTTACAGTCACCTCTCCAGGCACCTCCACTCAATTACAGTTACATCTCCAAGCACCTGCACTCAGTTACAGTCACACCTCTCCATGCACGCACACTCAGTTACCTGTACACACATGTGCACTGTTACCTCTCCATGTACCTGCACTCAGTTACAGTTACCTCTTCAACCACCTGCACTCAGTTACAGTTACCTCTCCGTGCATTTGCACTCAGCTTCAGTTACCTCTCCAAGCACCTGCACTCAGTTACAGTTACCTCTCAAAGTCCCTGCACTCAGTTACAGTTGTCTCTCCATGCATGTGCACTCAGTTAGAGATACCTGTCTATGCACCTGCACTCAGCTACAGTTACCTCTCCATGGAAGTGTGCTCAGTTACATTCATCCCTCCAAGTACCTCCACTCAGTTACAGTTACCTCCCCATGCATGTGTACTCAGTTACCTCTCCACGCACGTGCACTCAATTACAGTTACATCTCCAAGCACCTGCACTCAGTTACAGTCACAACTCTCCATGCACGCACACTCACTTACCTCTCCTTGCATGTGCACTCTGTTACCTCTCCGTGCACCTACACTCAGATACAGTTATCTCTCAAAGCATCTCCACTCAGTTATAGTTGTCGCTCCATTCACGTGTACTCTGTTATAGTTTTCACTCCATGCACATGCACACAGTTAAAGTTATCTCTCCATGTACCTGCACTCAGTTACAGTTACCTCTCCAAGCACCTCCTCTCAGTTACAGTTACCTCTCCATGCAACTGTAATCAATTACAGTTACATCTCCAAGCACCTGCACTCCGTTACAGTCACACCTCTTCATGCACTCACACTCAGTTACCTCTCCACGCATGTGCAGTGTTACCACTCCATGCACCTGCACTCAGTTACAGTTACCTCTCCTTGCACGTGCACTCTGTCACAGTTACCTCTCCATGCACCTGTACTCAGTTACCTCTCCTCGAATGTGCACTCTGTTCCCTCTCCATGCACCTGCACTCAGATACAGTTATCTCTCCAAGCATCTGCACTCAGGTATAGTTGTCGCTGTAATGCATGTGCACTCAGTTACAGTTATATCTCCATGTACCTGCACTCAGTTACAATTACCTCTCCAAGCACCTGTACTCAGTTACAGTTACGTCTCAATGCATGTGCACTCTGTTACAGTCACCTCTCCAAGAACCTGCACTCAGTTACAGCTCCCTCTCCAAGCACCTGCACTCAGGTACAGTTACCTCTCCATGCATTTGCACTCAGTTACAGTTACCTCTCCAAGCACCTTCACTCAGTTACAGTTGTCTCTCCATGCATGTGCACTCAGTTAGAGATACCTCTCTATGCACCTGCACTCAGCTACAATTACCTCTCCATGGAAGTGCGCTCAGTTACATTGACCTCTCCAAGCACCTCCACTCAGTTACCTCTCCATGCATATGCACTCAGTTAACCTCTCCAGGCACGTGCACTCCGTTACCTCTCCATGCACCTGCACTCAATTACAGTTACATCTCCAAGCACCTGCACTCAGTTACAGTCACACCTCTCCATGCTGGCACACTCATTTACCTCTCCACGCATGTGCATTGTTACCTCTCCATGCACCTGCACTCAGTCACAGTTACCTCTCCTTCCACGTGCAGTCAGAGTTACCTCTCCATGCACCTGTATTCAGTTACCTCTCCTCCCATGTACACTCTGTTACCTCTCCATGCACCTGCACTCAGATACAGTTATCTCTCTAATCATCTGCACTCAGTTATAGTTGTCGCTCTATGTATGTGCACTCAGTTACAGTTATCTCTCCATGTACCTGCACAAAGTTACAGTTACCTCTCCAAGCACCTACACTCAGTTACAGTTATGTCTCAATGCATGTGCACACAGTAACAGTCACCTCTCCAAGAACCTGCACTCAATTACTGTTCCCTCTCCAAGCACCTGCACTCAGTTACAGTTGTCTCTCCATGCATGTGCACTCAGGTAGAGATACCTCTCTATGCACCTGCACTCAGCTGCAGTTACCTCTCCATGGAAGTGCGCTTAGTTGCATTCACCTCTCCAAGCACCTCCACTCAGTTACAGTTACCTCTTCATGCATGTGCACTCAGTTACCTCTCCACGCATGTGCATTCCGTTACCTCTCCATGCACCTGCACTCAGTTACAGTCACCTCTCCATGCACCTGCACTCAACTAGTTACATCTCCAACCACCTGCACTCAGTTACAGTTACAATTACCTTTCCAAGCTCCTACACTCAGTTACATTTGTCTCTCCATCACGTGCACTCAGTTGTAGTTACCTCTTAGTGCACCTGCACTCAATTACAGTTACATCTCCATGCACATGTGCTCATTTACAGTCACGTCTTCAAGCACCTCCACTCAGTTACAGTCTCCTCTCTATGCATGTGCATTCAGTTACCTCTCCACGCACGTGCACTCTGTTGTCTCTCCATGCACTTGCACTCAGTTACAATTACCTCTCCATGCATGTACGCTCAGTTACAGTCACCTCTCCAAGCACCTTCACTCAGCTATAGTTATCTCTCCATGCACAGACACTTAGTTACAGGTACCTGTCCGCGCATGTGCACCCAGTTAAAGTTTTGAGGGACACACAGTCTGCTCATCATTTTTAGGGTCGAGCACGCAAGCGCTCTAGCCTGTTGTAATCTCTCTGTGGGCTTTTAACAACACCCACTCTTGCAATTCATTCTTTGTTGTGCTTGTCTTAAATGCTTCATTTTTTTAGGGTCCAATGCGCAAGTGCTCTAGCCTGTTGTAATCTGTCTGTGGGCTTTTAACTACACCCACTCTTGCAATTCATTCTTTGTTTTTCTTGTATTAAATGCTTTATTTTTCTTGGTGCATTTTGTCAAATCTCCTTCCTTTGTGTGCTAAGTTCCCTCCCAGGTGATGTCACTAAGTGAACATTTCTGTTGACCATCACACTACATCACGCTTCCTTCTGTTGCAGTGTGTGATGGCCCTTCCTTCGGTTTCGGTTTGCCTTTCATCCCAGCCACGATCCTTTCTATACATTCACACAGGGAGCCAATAACTCTCTCACTCATGGTGGTAGTGGTGCTTTGAATCTGCTTGCTTCTGTCAAATTTTTTACTTTTAATTTTCAGTTTATGTGGCAAGAAAAGTCCTGTTAGGAGTTTGCAATGCTAATAGCTCTAACTCGTGCAAACGTGAGACCCATTGCATTGCAAATGCTTGTTCTCATTGGTGACAATTTTGTTGTTGCAGACTTTTAGAAAGTAAATGTATATGTTGGTTCTCTTATTTTGTGTTTAGATTCTGTCACTTTTTTGGCACAACCCAACACAAACACTCATTTGTTAAATATTGTAATGGCCTCACGTTTTCCCATGATAGACCTACTAAACATATGTGTGAGATCTTAAGATCTGATGTCATGTCTTGTGATGTTAGTTACTGTTAGATCATGGGTTGTTATGCCACTTCTTGTGATGCTGCGTGCATTGTCACTCACCGGGATGTCACGCACCATGTAGTCACATGCATACTGTCTAACTTGATTAGTCCGCCCACTTGTTTTATAGAACTTGTGCCCTAGAAAAGATTGATTAACTCTATGAATGGTGCTGGACCTGGCTCTTTTGGCAGGGTTATCCCCAAACGTTTTGCCTTCCTCCTCCAATTTTTTCTGACCTATTTTTGTTGGCTTTAGGACTCTAGGCCTGACCTGTAAATCAACTGCTACTAGTGGGCCACAAGCACTGATTGTGCCCCCACTCAGAAGCCCTTTAATCATGGCTGAGGTCTGCCACTCCGGCGCCTGTGAGTGCAGTTTGAAACTGCCATTTTGACCTGCCAAGTGCACGCACTTGCAATGCCTAAACCTTCCCATTTATTACCTGTAAGTCACCCATAAGGTAGACTTAAGGTCTACTGCAGGGTGCAGTGTATTCAAAAGATAGGACATACAGTAGTGTATTTTACATGTCCTGAAAGTGAAATACTGCTAAATCCAGGTTTCACTATTGCAAGCCTTAACTCTCCATAGAGTAACATGAGGATTGCCTTGAAATATCTTTTAAGTGTAATTTCACATTGGAAGCAGATGGAGATATGGAGTTTGTGGTCTCTGAACACAATTTAAAAATATTAATTTTGGTGAAGTTGGTTTTTGAACAGTGAGTTTGAAAATGCCACTTTTAGAAAGTGGGAGTTTTCTTGCTTAACCATTCTGTGTCTCTGCCTGTCTGCTGAGTGCATGTCTGGGTCAGGGTGACAGTTGGGCCGTTTGTGCATTCACTCTCGACAGTCAAACAAAGGGATCTGAGGTGTGCCCTGCATACCCTGATGGCCCTTAACCAGGCTGATGGGTCTTCCTGTGCTAGAGTGGTCAGAGGAGCTGACACTTGCACCTGAATAGGGCTGTGCCTGTCCTTACACAAAAGGGCCAGTGCAGGGAAGGCAGAGTCTAGTGCACTACAAAGTCTTCTCTTTGAAGTTTGCCTACTTCAAAGACAGAAATGGGTATAAGTACTGGATCTGTGACACCACATTGTTGGTACATTTCTGGACTGAGGTCATTCTGCCAGGAAGAAGAGCTGGATGCCGTAGGAGGGACTGCCACTCTGCCTGTTGCTTTGTTGTGCTGGCCTGCTGCTTCTGTGCTGCGAGTGAAAGGACAGCACTTGGCTTTATAAATCCTGCTTTCCAAGGTTATCCAAGGCATTGAATTGAGCTTGCCTCCTGTTAAGAAGTCTCAGGGCTATCACAAACATCATCTGCCAACACCTGGGCTCTCTTGCTGAGAGTCCTGACTTGCCAAGTGGTGCCAAATATAGTTCCTGGGCCCTTGGAAGTGAGCTCTGATGCAACCAAGAAGAAACAAATCTCATTGACTCCAGAGCCACATCAGAACTGGTGCCGCTCTCTGACTCTGTGCCGCTGCCTGCACCAGAGGCATGGTCCCCACTGAGTGCTACGACCACAACCTACAACACAGGCCTGAAGCTGACACAGCACGTTCGAAGCCCCCCCACAGTGTGATTCCTGAGTGCAGTGCCATCGATGTTTGTGACACTTGACTCTGACTCCACCCCACCACCTGTGGCTTCGTGGTGAGATTGAGGCACTGCAAAGTTGACATCTTGCATATTGACCTGCTGGATTCATCAACCCTGCCTTGTTGTGAGGAACCAATGCCTCGCCATGAACACCCTATCACCTTCCCTGCAACCGTAAGGAACCTACGCCTCACCTCCCCTGCCTAGCAGTAAAGAATTGACACCTCACCTCCTCGGTGGCAGTAGGGAACCAATGTTGCACCGGCTCCAGCGATGCCTCACCACCCAGACCCTCTGCAATGTCTTTGTTTCCTCATCATCTTCCAAGGTACTGTACCCAGGGTTAATGCGTTACTGTGACAGCCAGCACTCCCTAAAGAGATATTGTATTTCTAAGCGTTGTACTAAGATTTAGGTGGTCATTACAACCCTGGCGGTCGGTGTTAAAGCGGCGGTAAAACCGCCAACAGGCCAGCGGTAAAAAAAATGGAATTACGACCGAGGTGGAAACCGCCAACATAGACAGCCACTTTAACACTCCGACCGCCAAGGCGGTACAAACAAACACTGCAGCAGTAACCGGCAACAGACAGGCAGAGGACAATATACCGCTCACAGAATTACAACAGTCCAATCCGCCACCTTTTTCGGGGCGGATTCACCACAAACAAAAACACGGCAGAAACAGGACTTGGAAGGGGAAACGCTCACTTCTACACATCCCACGAGGAACTAGGACGCCATGGAACCGGAACTTCAGATTCTTCCAGCCTTTATCTTCCTGCTCCTCTACCAGGAGTACGAAAGCCGGCTGCGAAGACCACGGTGAGTACTGCACCTATGACACAGGGGAGGGAAAAATCAGGGACACACACACGCAACACGAAACACTCAAACCCCCACCCTTACCCACGACATCACACACACTAATACATCATGATACATTACAGTTACACTCCCCCAGACCCCCCATGGAAGAATGCAAGGACAAAAGGAAATGAGTTGAATGATTGTAATATATTCAAATACAGTAAACAAAAATACAGTATATACATATATAAAGATATTCACACTATAAACAAATATATACACCAAGAATACAAGTCCAAGGTATTCCACTATCATAGTCCGTCGACCACTGGGCCCAAAAGGCATGGGCGAGGCCCACACTCAATACCCGAACAAGACGGAGAGAACACTACCGGGGCATCAGATAGAAATAAAACAGGCACCTCAGGGGAAAGGGAAGGGGGGGCACCTCAGCCGGATGAGTGCACAATGCCAGATCCACGAGGGGGCTCCATGCCCACTGTTCAATCCTGGGGAGTGCAAAGCCACAGTCTCTCAAGTCTCTACAGTGGGTGGTTTGCCCACTGTTCAATCCTGGGGAGTGCAAAGCCACAGTCTCTAAAGTCTCTACAGTGGGTAGTTTGCCTAATGTTCAATCCTGGGGAGTGCAAAGCCATAGTCTCTCAAGTCTCTACAGTGGGTGCTTTGTCCGCTGTTCAATCCTGGGGAGTGCAAAGCCACAGTCTCTCTAGTCTCTACAGTGGGTAGTTTGCCCACTGTTCAATCCTGGGGCGTGCAAAGCCACAGTCTCTCAAGTGGATAACGGTCTCCACTGGTTTCTGGAGGGGGCTTTGTGCCCAGAGTGCTTCATCCTGCCAAGAACAGAGGTAGTGGATGTCTTTCTCCACTGGTTCTGGAGGGGGCTTTGTTCCCAGAGTGCTTCATCCTGCCAAGGACAGAGGTAGTGGATGTGAATCTCCACTGGTTCTGGAGGGGGCTTTGTACCCAGAGTGCTTCATCCTGCCAAGGACAGAGGTAGCGGATGTCTTTCTTCACTGATTCTGGAGGGGGCTGTGTGCCCAGAGTGCTTCATCCTGCCAAGGACAGAGGTAGTGGATGTGAATCTCCACTGGTTCTGGAGGGGGCTTTGTGCCCAGAGTGCTTCATCCTGCCAAGGACTGAGGTAGTTGATGTCTTTCTCCACTGGTTCTGGAGGGGGCTCTGTTCCCAGGGTGCTTCATGCTGCCTGTGGTGGCCTCAGTAGCGTCGGAATCATTGGTGCTCACTGGCCTGCGGTGCTGCTGGCATGGTGTCCTGGGCAGCGGTGCTGCTGGCAGCGGTGTCCTGGGCAGCGGGGCTGGTGGGGGCGGTGTCCTGGGCAGCGGTGCTGCTGGCGGCGGTGTCCTGGGCAGCGGTCCTGCTGGCGGCGGTGTCCTGGGCAGCGGTGCTGCTGGCGGTGGTGTCCTGGGCCTGGGCAGCAGTGCTGCTGGCGGCGGTGTTCTTGGCAGCGGGGCTGGTGGCAGCGGTGTCCTGGGCAGCGGGGCTGGTGGCTGCAGTGTCCTGGGCAGCGGGGCTGGTGGCGGCTGTGTCCTGGGCAGCAGGGCTGGTGGCAGTCTTGTCCGCCGTGCAGATCTTCCCAGACTTGCCGGTTTTACTGTGCCCCTTCCCCACCTTGGATGGTGGCACAGCTGTCTCCACACTCCCAACTGTACCCCTGGGAGCGGCTTTGGTGGCTGATTTCTTTCCCCTCTCCCGCCGGGAACTGGCCAACTTTTTATGCTTTACAGGTGGGGGACTGTCCGTGCTCTGGCTCCTTGCCACACTGGCAGCCCTGCTGCCTGGTGCACTCCAGAAGCCGGTGACTACTGGCACCACTGGTCCCGCCAATGTTGTGGCTGAGGTGCTGGGTTGGGACCTGGAGAGTTGGGCCCTAGGAGAACGAAGGGGTAGGGGAGGTGAGGGAAAGAGGTTAAGGTTGGACAGGAAAAGTTTCTTAGGAAGACTGGGACGGGTAGCTGGAGGGGGTTTGGGAGTGGAGGAAGAGATTGTGGTTGTAGGAGGTGTACGTTTGGTGACTTTGGGTGAAGGTGCATGGGCTGAAGGCTGTCGTGAGGTGGATGGCTGTTGAGTGGGTGTGTGGCTGCATTTGTGTACCTTGGGAGGTGGCCTCACAGACACATTGGGAGAGGACACAGGGGACGTGTGAATGGTAGTGGGGGTGGTGACTGCACGTGAGTGGGGTGTCGTGGTGGGTGTGCTGGTGAATGACGTAGTGGCTGAGGACGCAGTGCATGCAGGTGTGAGTGGAGACAAGACAGGGAGGGAGGAGGGAGACAAGGAGGAGGGGGACACAGTGGAGGCAGTGGATGTTGGTGTGTCTGCATATGTTTAATACTTGCGTGAGTGCCTGTGGGATGTGTAGTGCTTATGTTTGCCAGAGCTTTCCTTGTGTGTTGAGGTGTGTGCATGCTGGTCCGATTGGTGTGCTTGGGATAGGCTGAGGTACAGGGGCTTGGGTCTGGGTGGAGGAAGTTGGAGGGGGGAGGCTAGACACAGGGACAATGGCTGCCATCAGTGCTGAGGCCAGAGTCTGAAAAGCTTGCTGATGGGCTGCCTGACCAGAGTGAATGCCCTCCAGGTATGCATTGGTCTGTTGCAACTGCCTCTCTACACCCTGGATGGCATTCAAAATGGTAGACTTCCCTACAGTGAGGGACCTGAGGAGGTCAGTGGCCTACTCACTGAGGGCAGCAGGGGTGACAGGGGCAGGGGCTGAGGTGTCTGGGGCGAAGGAGATGCCCACCCTCTTGGGTAAGCGGGCACTGGACACACGCTGAGGGGCTGCTGGGAGGGAGGTGCTGATAGAGGGGGTGGCGGCTATTCCTGTAGATGCGGGGGGCACAGATGGGCCCGCCACAGCAAGGGAGCTCCCATCAGAGGAGGAGTCCGTATCGCTGGTGTCAGCTCCTGTCCCCGCCGTAGAGCTCCCCTCGCCCTCTGTCCCACTGGTGAATTCAGACTCCGTAGTGTCGCCCTCCAGGGCAATGTGAGATGCAGCTACCTACTGCTCCGGTGCCCTGTTCGTCCGCCTGATGATGCTAATGCACACAAGAACAGGGAGACCACAAAAAGGAGGGGAAGACAGAAGAAAGACATGTTGAGTGCATGCAATACCGGTACCGTTGGCAGACACTACAAACACAGAAGCCCCCTGCACTACGCCGCAAACTTGGAGTTCCCTATTCAATCCCAGGGACATGGGTTACAAGGCTATGCCCGATTTCTGCACACATGGATTTCACAGGAACCTGACTAGGTGTAGTTGGCACTGTACACAGGTGGGGTGGGGTGCCACAGGGCCTGCCTTAAGAAGGGCACTTGCCTACTAAACCCGCCCTGGCCTAGTGGAACCCACAGCACACCTCCCCCACCCGTTCACCTCCAATGCGCGGTGAATCAGC
Source organism: Pleurodeles waltl (assembly GCF_031143425.1). Classification (NCBI taxonomy): domain Eukaryota; kingdom Metazoa; phylum Chordata; class Amphibia; order Caudata; family Salamandridae; genus Pleurodeles; species Pleurodeles waltl. The sequence continues at coordinate 1,232,027,239 of NC_090446.1, forward strand.
AGAATGAGAGTGTACTCACCCCCTTGTGGCTGCTGTGATGCCCTAAAGGGCCCATCCAACTCCGGGTACCCCACCGCCAGGATACTGAACATCAGGGGGGTCATGGTACGACGGGCACAGCTCCCACGTTGGGAGGCCATCCCAAACTGGGCCTCCGCAGTCTTCTTGCTCCAGCGGCGAATGTCCTTCCATCTTTTCCGGCAGTGGGTGCTCTGTCTGTGGTAGACCCCCAGGGTCCGGACTTCCTTGACGATGGCACACCAAATGTCCTTCTTCTGGTGGGCGCTGACCTATATGGAATAGTACAGGGGAAAAAGAGGAGTTATAACCGTCATTGGCCCGCATCCCTACCCTTGCCATTACGCACATGCACTCACCGTCGTATCATGCATGCCTTATTCTCACCCCCCATCTTTCATCCACACCACTCCACACAGGCATCGCCCATACAGCATGCTCACAGTGTACTTACCTGTTTGTCTGGAGGACCGTAGAGGAGTGTGTACTGGGGGAGGACCCCATCCACGAGTTTCTCCAACTCCTCTGTGCTGAAGGCAGGGGCCCTTTCCCCAGGCACATGAGCCATTGTCTCTTCCAGACTGAGGTCACAGCAGCACTTACAGTGTAGGATTGAACATAGAGAAAATGGCGGTCACGTCCGCGGCGGTGCGTACCGTCACCGCTGGTGTACATCGTCATTAGCTCCTGGGACCCATAGGGTCCAATGTTAACCAATGCTGGATTGTGCTGCCGTCTTCGACCGCCTACCACGACGGTGTACAACGCCAGCGCATTTACCTCATATCCCCTTGTCCCACTTTACAGGTCAGGCAGCCGCCATTTCATGGGCACACATGGAATTATTTTGGACTGTGTCACACATATCTAGGCCTTGCCTAAACACTCATACAGGCATATGTTGATTTGCTAATATTTTCAGAGTAAGCTGTGTTTACGTACCTCAGAGTTGGTTGACTCTCTGCTCGCTGTTCTCCTCCATAGGCACCGTCCGCTGGGGCATGAGAGTAGATGGCGGCATCGTCCAGTGTACAGACCGCTGGTGGACCTGTCAACAATGGAGGAGCAACATGTGATCATCACCTACAAACTTGATTGTGCCACAATCCAGGAACTGTGTGCCCAGTTGGAGCCAGACCTGATGTCAGCTATCCGCCATCCCACAGGAATCCCCCCTCAAGTGCAGGTGCTGTAAATGTAAATGTAAATTAGCACTTGTATAGCGCACTACTCACCCGTTAGGGTCTCAAGGCGCTGTACTCATACCGCTATGGAACCCCTCCTGGCTTTTCCCTGTGAGGCACCCACTCCTGAGCACCCCCAGGGTGAAGCCAGGCATCCAAGCACTGTTGTGGCCGTTCTAGAGATTAAGCAAGCTATTGCCCAGAGTTGCAGAGTGGGACCCATGAATTAGATTAGGCACCAAGGCGAGAATTATCTGGTCAAGGGGAATTGAGCCCAAGACCTGCCGAAGCGGGACTTGAACCCTGGTCTTGAGCCAGATCTCTGCTTCAGGGTCTGCCGCTCTAACCATTGAGCCACACTTCTCTGTCAGTACTCCATTTCCTAGCAAGTGGGTCTTTTCAAACTACAGTGGCCATAGCATCAGGGATGTCCCAGCCTATGTTTTCCAACGTGTTGTCCAGAGTGTTGTCTGCCCTGCTGAAACACATGCGGAGCTACATCGTTTTCCCTCAGGTGGAGGATTTGCCTACAGTGTAAGGTGATTTCTATGTCCTGGGACATATCCCCAACATCATAGGTGCCATTGATGGGACACATGTGGCCTTGGTCCCCCTCGCAGGAGTGAACAGGTGTACAGAAACCGGAAGAGTCACCATTCGATGAATGTGCAGATGGTGTGTTTGGCAGACCAGTACATCTCCCATGTGAATGCCAAATTCCCTGGCTCAGTGCCTGACGCTTACATTCTGAGGAATAGCAGCATCCCTTATGTGATGGGGCAACTCCAGAGGCACAGTGTGTGGCTATTAGATGATGATATGGACCCAATACAGTGTGAATAGTTGTCTGGGTCTGGGGATGTCCCTATGAGTTGGTGTGTGTCTAAGAGTTGTCCTTCGCCATTTGCAGGTGACTCTGGTTACCCCAACCTGTCATGGCTACTGACCCCAGTGAGAAGTCCCAGGACAAAGGCAGAGGAACGCTACAATGAGGCCCATGGGCGAACTAGGAGGATTATAGAGCGGACCTTCGGCCTCCTGAAGGCCAGGTTCTGGTGACTCCATATGACAGGTGGTTCCCTATTCTACTCACTAAAGAAGTTATGCTAGATCATCGTGGCCTGCTGTATGCTTCACAACTTGGCTTTGCAACAACAGGTGCCTTTTCTGCAGGAGGATGGTCCAGATGGAGGTGTTCTGGCAGCTGTGGAGCCTGTGGACAGTGAAGACGAGGAAGCAGAAGAAGAGGACATAGACAACAGGAACACAGTGATCCTGCAATACTTCCAGTGAGACACAGGCAAGAAGACAACACTGCCTGCTACATCTGATTTAATTCTACTACCTCTCGTCTGTCTGTCATTTTCACCCAGTGTATGGTCACTGAGTTGTCACTTTCCCTTAAGATTTCACAGATGTGGGTCCCACTGTGTGACATCTGCTTTGTTTCCTCATGGACTAGAGCTGTGTGACATAGGTATGTTGACATTACATTTGATATAGCATTTTGCCACTGTAATTGCTAATACACAATTTCGAAATCACAGACAGTCTCCTGATTGTTTTGTGATTTAACGGTGTTTATTTAAGTGCTCAATATTGGGGTTTGTAAAATGGTCAATGGAGGAATGTCAATGGCAGAGTCCAGTCTATTAGTCTCACAGGTGCATTGTCCAAAGGGGCATAGGAAGTGGAGCTGGGGCAATTTACAGATGGACAGGGTGACAAAGTGGGACAAAAGGATGACAATCAGGGTGGTCTCATTTCTTGGCGGGGGTCTTGACATTGTTCTCTGTCTTTGTCCTGGACCTCAGGGACCGTTTGCAGGGTGGTTCTCCATCTGCAGGGGGTGGGGTGCTGGTGTGGTGGTCCTGTGGCGGTGCCTCCTGTCCACTAGAGCCGGCGGAGGTGGTGGGCAGTTCATCATCCAGGCTAGTGTCAGGGGCCCCTTGGTGTGCTACAGTGTCCCTCCTGGTGTTCACGAGTTCCTTCAGCACCCCTACAATGGTGCCCAGGGTGGAACTGAAGGATTTGAGGTTCTCCCTGAACCCAAATACTGTTCCTCCTGCAGCCTCTGGGTCTCCTGAAACTTGGCCAGTACCGTTGCCATCGTCTCCTGGGAATAGTGGTAGGCTCCCATGATGTTGGAGAGGGCCTCGTGAAGAGTGGGTTACCTGGGCCTGTCCTCCCCCTGTCACACAGCAGCCCTCCGAGTTCCCCTGTGTTCCTGTGCCTCTGTCCCCTGAACCGTGTGCCCACTACCACTGCCCCCAGGTCCCTAGTGTTGTTGGGTTGGTGGGTTAGCTTGGGTTCCCTGTAGTGGTGGACACACTGCTGCTTGACGTGTCCTGGGGACAGAGGTATGGGCCCGCTGGGTTGGCGCTGTGCTGGTGTTTCCAGAATGGGGAAGCTCTGTAGTGGCTTGTGCCAGTGTGAGGGAAACCGACTGTCCCGAGGTCCCATATGGGCCAGGCTGGTCATCTAGATCCAGTTGGACAGAGCTGCTGTCATCACTGTGGGCCTCTTCTGTGGGTGGAGTCGACATATCTGGACCCTCCTGTCTGGTGACGTTGTAAAAGCATGATTATTGCATCTGTGTGTGCCATGGTGTGCAATGGGTGGGTGACCGTGTACCCGAGTGCTTGCATTCCTGTGTAGGACCTTGTGTGATTATGGTTTAGGGGGGTGTATGGGTATGTGCAGTGGCCATGCTTTGGTGATGGGTGTCCATGCTTTGGTGTTACATGCAGGGCATGGGTTTGAGATGTGTGGTTTGTGATATTGGGACATGTGTTGGAGTGATGGGGGTGAGGGCGAGGGTGGGGGTATGTGATGGCACGCAGGTAGGGTTGGGAATGAAATAGTGAAAGATTTGACTTACCAGAGTCCATTCCTCCAGCTACTCCTGCGAGGCCCTCAGGATGCAGTATAGCCAAGACCTGCTCCTCCCATATTGTTAGTTGTGGGGGAGGAGATGGGGGTCCGCCGCCAGTCCTCTAAACTGCCATGTGGTGTCTTGAGACCACGGAACACACCTTCCCCCATAGGTCGTTCCACCTCTTCCTGATGTCATCCCTAGTTCTTGGGTGCTGTCCCACTGTGTTGACCCTGTCCACGATTCTTCGCCATTGCTCCATCTTCCTAGCTATGGTGGTGTGCTACACCTGTGATCCGAATAGCTGTGGCTCTACCCGGATGATTTCCTCCACCATGACCCTGAGCTCCTCCTCAGAGAACCGGGGTGTCTTTGCAGGGCCACGGGGTGGTGTGGGTGATGTGTGGGGTGGGGTGTGTTGTGATGTGTGGGGTGATATTTAGAGGTGTGTTGTGTGAGGTGTTTGGATGTTGTGTGTGTGATGGTGTTGAATGCCTGTGAATGCTAGTGTTGTTTCTGGTGGTGTTTCTCTCTGGCCTTCATTCGCAATTGTGGTCGTAAGGGTTTGTGGGTGATGTGGGTGTGTGTTTTATATTGTATTGGGTGTGAGTGAGTGGTGTGTGTATGTGTATCAGGTGTATGTATTTCGATTTGTCCAATGTGGTGGTGTTTGTAAATGTGTGTGTATTTTGAGCGCGGCGGTGTGTACCGGCAATGGAATACCGTGGTTAAAAGACCGCCGCATGGATTCGTGGGTCGTGATAGTGTGGGCGTATTCCTGTTGGCGTGGCGGTGGAGGTTTTGTTATCACCAGTTTATCACTGACCTTTGGTGTGGCGGACTTGTGTGGGTGTCTAGATTTTGGCAGATTCCGGGCTGTGGGTCATAATGACCGTAGCGGAATTCCGCGGCCGCGGAGGTGTCTTTGCTGTCTTCTGCATAGCAGTAAGCAGCTTTTACCGCCAATGTTGTAATGACCCCCTTAATCTTTGAAAATAGATATCTTTACATGTGTATGTTGTTTGTTTGTTGTTTTTGTCTTGTTTTGCTCAGATAAATGTTGCGTATTTTTGTAAACTGGTGTTGAGTATTTGTGTGTTTTTTCACTGTGTTACTGTGTGTGTGTGTGTGTGTATGTGTGTAAATAATTCACACATTGCCTCTGAGATAAGTTGGACTGCTTGTGTCAAGTTACCAAAGGGGTGAACAGGGGTTATCTTACCTGTGTGACCCCCTTACCCTTACTAAAGTGAGGGACTAGAGTGAGGGTCCCTACTTGGACAGGGTGCAGGCCACTGCCAACTAGAGACCTCATTTCTAATAAATGGTATACATAGGTCTACATATGTATTTATTAACGGTATGGGTTGGTGTAAGAATATTATGCTAAAATTAATGGGGATGAGGTGCTAAGGTGTACATATGGGCAGTAGTAAAAGAGTGCTGGTAAGGCCAATGGCAACATAATATGGGTTTGAGTTTAAATGCTATCATTTGAATAGAGGTAAAAACACTAAGGTATATATAGGAGTATAAGTACCATGATAAAATCAGGTGTAGAGGTGACAGTATAGGTTTAGAGACACAAGGTTTCAGGAAGAAGCTAGAGCCAATGTTGGTAAGAGTCAAGGTACAAGAGTACAAGGCACAAATATGAATTTGTCAGTGTGCAAAAGCATAAATGTAAATCCATATAACAAATGTCCACCTGTCAATAAACATGTAACTTCTTCAGTTTAATTCAGCTCTACTTAGCAAATGGTCACTCCGGTAGCATTAGGCACTCTCCTATTTGAAAAACATAGCCTCCTCAGGACTGAAACACTTGTGTCTTGTCTCATTTAACCTTAAACTTCACAGGATGTAGGACAGCATATTTGATTTGTTTTCTGATTCATAGCTATGAGAAAACAGTGCTGATTGCAAAGCCCCCCTAACTTTTTGCCACCATTTTTCACTTTTTGTTGATGTTTTCCTTACTCTGATGGTGGCCTTGCTAGTAACTGCTAACCAGCCCCAGGGCCTGTGCTCTGTGTATAATGAGAATGCAAATTAGGATAAGTATAATTGGCTATGTCAACCTACCTATAACTCCCTATTATATGGTAGGGCATGAAGGTTTAGCGACCCCAAAATAGATAGTGCTGCTGAGGTGCCCGTGGTCATTTTAAAGGCAGGCGTGCCTTGCTGGCTGCTTTTAAATAAAAGTTATATTCAAATTAGTCAGGGACCTGGGGGCAGTGGTAGTGGGCACATGGTCCAGGGGACGGAGGCCCAGGAACACAGGGGAACTGGGAAGGCTGCTGTGCGACAGGGGGCGCACAGGCCCAGGGAACCCACTCTCCATGAGGCCCTCTCCAACGTCATGGGAGCCTACCACCACTCCCAGGAGACAATGGCAACCTGACCACCCTGAATGTCATCCTACTGTCCCACTTTGTTACCCTGTCCAGCCTTAAACTGCCCTAGCTCCACTTCCTATGCCCATTAGGGCAATGAACTTGTGAGACTAATAGACTGGACTCCGTCATGGACATTCCTGAGCCATCACCCCTCACCATTTTGCTATCCCCTCCAATATTGAGTACTAAAATAAACACCCTTAAAGAACAAAACAATCTGGAGTCAGTCTGTGATTTCGGAATACTGTATTAGCAATTACTGTGGCAAAAAGCTCTTTCATTTGTAATGTCATCATACCTATGTCACACAGCTGTAGTCCATGAGGAATCAAGGCAGATGTCAAACATTGGGAACCACATCTGTGAAATCGTAAGGGAAAGTGACAACTCAGTGATCATACACTGTGGGAAAACGACAGACAGTAGAGAGGTAGTAGTGCTTAAGTAAATGTAGTAGGCAGGTTTGTATTCTTACCTGTGTTTCACTGGAAATATTGCTGGATCACTGAGTCCCTATTGTCTATGTCTTCTTCTTCTGCTTCCTCGTCTGCACTGTCCACAGGCTCCACAGCAGCAACAACACCGCCATCTGGACAATCCTCCTGCTGAAAAGGCACCTGTTGTCGCAAAACCAAGTTGTAAAGCATACAGCAGGCCACAATGATCTGGCACACCTTATTTGGTGAGTAGAATAGGGAACCACCTGTCATATGGAGGCACCGGAACCTGGCCTTCAGGAGGCCGAAGATCCGCTCAATCACCCTCCTAGTTCGCTCATGGGCCTCATTGGAGCGTTCCTCTGCCCTTGTCCTGGGATTCCTCACTGGGGTCAGTAGCCATGACAGGTTGGGGTAACCAGAGTCACCTGCAAATGGCGAGGGGCAACTGTCAGACACACACCAACATGTAGGGATATTCCCAGACCCAGACAACCATTCCCTCTGACTTGCTTCCAGGTGCTCACCTAATAGCCACACACAGTGCCTCTGGAGTTGACCCATCACATAAGGGATGCTGCTATTCCGCAGGATGTAGGCATCATGCACTGAGCCAGGGAACTTGGCATTCACATGGGAGATGTACTGGTCGGCCAAACATACCATCTGTACATTCATAGAATGATAACTCTTCCGGTTTCTGTACACCTGTTCACTCCTGCGGGGGGACCAAAGCCACATGTGTCCCATCAATGGCACCTGTGATGTTGGGGATATATCCCAGGGCATAGAAGTCACCTACACTCTAGGCAAATCCTCCACCTGAGGGAAAACGATGTAGCTCCGCATGTGTTTCAGCAGGGCAGACAACACTCTGGACAACACGTTGGAAAACATAGACTGGGTCATCCCTGATGCTATGGCCTCTGTTGTTTGAAATGAGCCACTTGCAAGGAAATGGAGCACTGACAGCGCCTGCACTTGAGGGGGGATTCCTGTGGGTTTGCGGATAGCTGACATCAGGTCTGGCTCCAGCTGGGTACACAGTTCCTGGATTGTGGCACGTTCAAGCCTGTAGGTGATGATCACATGTCTTTCCTCCATTGTCGACAGGTCCACCAACAGTTGGTACACCGGAGGATGCCGCCATCTCCTCACATGTCCCAACGGACGGTGCCTATGAAGGACAACAGCGAGCACAGAGTCAACCAACTCAGAGGTGCGTATCCACAGCTTACACAGAACACGAATCATAATCTAAAAAGTGGCCTGTATAATTGTTGAATCTAGGCCTAGGTATGTGTGACGCAGTTAAAAATTAAGCCATGTGCTTATCTGAAATGGCGGATGCCTGACCTCTAAAGTGGGACAATGGGATGTGAGGTAACTGCGCTGGCGTTGTACACCGTCGCGGTAGGCGGTCGAAGACCGCGGCGCAATGCTGCATTGGTTAACATTGGACCCTATGGGTCCCAGGAGCCAATGACGATGTACGCCAGCGGTGACAGTACGCACTGCCGCGGACGTGACTGCCATTTTCTATCTGTTCAATCACTCGATACCTGATCTTTGACAGGAGAGGACCTACACTGCAAGTGCTGCTGTGACCTAGGTCTGGAAGAGACAGAGGCTCGAGTGTCTGGGGAAAGGGCCCCTGCCTTCACATTGGAGGAGTTGGAGAAACACGTGGATGGGGTCCTCCCCCAGTACACGCTACTCTACGGTCCTCCAGACAAACAGGTAAGTACACTGGGAGCATGCTGGATTGGCTATGCCTGTGTGGAGAGGGGTGGATGTAAGAAGGAAGGGGGGAGAGTGCAGCGTGCATGAAACGACGGTGACTGCATGTGCCACATGGTAAGGGTAGGGATGGGGGCAGGTGACTGTGACGGTGCAGTTGGTAATACGTTTCTCTTCCCCCTGTACAAATCATGTAGGTCAGCGCCCACCAGAAGAAGGATATTTGGCATGCCATCGCCAAGGACGTCCGGACCCTGGGGGTCTACCACAGACGGAGCACCCACTGCCGGAAAAGATGGGAGGACATTCGCCTCTGGAGCAAGAAGACGGCGGAGGCTCAGCTGGGGATGGCCTCCCAACGTGGGGGGGGTGCCCGTCGCACCATGACCCCCCTGATGTTCAGGATCCTGGCGGTCGGGTACCTGGAGTTGGATGGGTGCTTGAGGGCATCACAGCAGCCACAGGGGGGTGAGCACACTCTCATCCTGCTGATTTTGCGCACAGTGGAGGTGTCTGGGTGGGGGAGGTGGGCTGTGGGTTTCCCAGGCCAGGGCAAGTTCTGTAAGCAAGGTCCCTCCATAAGGCAGGCCATGTGGCACCCCACCCCACCTCTGTAGAGTGCCAAGTACACCTATACATCAAAAAAGAGGGTGAATAGTGAGTAATAAGCGCTCCCTACTCTAACTCTGTAATATTTATACTTCACAATATCGTACGGTGCAAATGACTGGGATCAGACCCTCAACATCCCCTAAAAAGACAACATTATGTTGTCTACCATGAACATAAATACACTTGCACACGTAATATTAACGCAAAAACCAATTCTAGTTTCAGTTATGTATTCTGATCTTATTGACATCTAGTATAAACAAAAACAAAACTCTAAATATTGCAATTCAATCTTCAATCAAATGTTCCTCAAATAGTAGTTTCATATAATTGTTTCACAATATTTGTGTTTTCTCCACAGTCCAAAGATAATATCTCCAAGTCCATAATAAATGTCCTATATGATTGATTCCAGAGTTACCAATTTAAGCCATCCAATTGTGTCTCCTATGTAATTCGTTTCAAAGTACCATTCAGTCCAGCAACTTCCTCCTTTGTTCCTTTGTCTAATTGATTCCAAAGTTACCATTCAGTCCAGCAACTTCCTCTTTTGTCCCTTTGTCTTGTCCCTTTGTCAACACGTGTTTCATCCGGGGAGTACCCCTGGATTTCATCAGGACCTCCTATAATAACATTATGCACATAATGTTATATCATACAAATATTATGTGTCCCATAAGGTCATTCGAATTATTGCATTGCAGCGAAATTACATACTTAGCAGTGGAAATATATGTATACGTCTGTCGCTTGGTTATGACAAGTTAAATATTAATACTCCACATTTATAAATCCAACTTCCATGTGTGGAAAACAGTAACTGGTTTTACAAAGTGTGCATGCACATCCTTTACATAACCAAATAGAAAGAGGTGTAAATCCCATGCATAGGTCACCCCATTTTGCAGTGTATTCATAGAGGATCCTACCCAAACCATTTCAACTGATCATATCTTAACTGAAACTTGATCGTTATATATGCACCATTAAATCTTATTATAACTGTTTGGTTTGTTTCTTGTATCCTATTAGAACACAGGTGAGATAACACAACTATTCCACAGATATTTCTTTATAGGTGTCATCTAAGATTCTTACATTATTACAATATGCATATATATAACACTCACCCAATGCGACTATGGGGGTCATTCTGACCCTGGCGGTCTAAGACCGCCGGGGCCAGGGTCGGCGGGAGCACCACCGACAGGCCGGCGGTGCCCCGCAGGGCATTCTGACCGCGGCGGTTCATGCTGGATTGTGCTGCCGTCTTCGACCGCCTACCACGACGGTGTACAACGCCAGCGCATTTACCTCATATCCCCTTGTCCCACTTTACAGGTCAGGCAGCCGCCATTTCATGGGCACACATGGAATTATTTTGGACTGTGTCACACATATCTAGGCCTTGCCTAAACACTCATACAGGCATATGTTGATTTGCTAATATTTTCAGAGTAAGCTGTGTTTACGTACCTCAGAGTTGGTTGACTCTCTGCTCGCTGTTCTCCTCCATAGGCACCGTCCGCTGGGGCATGAGAGTAGATGGCGGCATCGTCCAGTGTACAGACCGCTGGTGGACCTGTCAACAATGGAGGAGCAACATGTGATCATCACCTACAAACTTGATTGTGCCACAATCCAGGAACTGTGTGCCCAGTTGGAGCCAGACCTGATGTCAGCTATCCGCCATCCCACAGGAATCCCCCCTCAAGTGCAGGTGCTGTAAATGTAAATGTAAATTAGCACTTGTATAGCGCACTACTCACCCGTTAGGGTCTCAAGGCGCTGTACTCATACCGCTATGGAACCCCTCCTGGCTTTTCCCTGTGAGGCACCCACTCCTGAGCACCCCCAGGGTGAAGCCAGGCATCCAAGCACTGTTGGGGCCGTTGTAGAGATTAAGCAAGCTATTGCCCAGAGTTGCAGAGTGGGACCCATGAATTAGATTAGGCACCAAGGCGAGAATTATCTGGTCAAGGGGAATTGAGCCCAAGACCTGCCGAAGCGGGACTTGAACCCTGGTCTTGAGCCAGATCTCTGCTTCAGGGTCTGCCGCTCTAACCATTGAGCCACACTTCTCTGTCAGTACTCCATTTCCTAGCAAGTGGGTCTTTTCAAACTACAGTGGCCATAGCATCAGGGATGTCCCAGCCTATGTTTTCCAACGTGTTGTCCAGAGTGTTGTCTGCCCTGCTGAAACACATGCGGAGCTACATCGTTTTCCCTCAGGTGGAGGATTTGCCTAGAGTGAAAGGTGATTTCTATGTCCTGGGACATATCCCCAACATCATAGGTGCCATTGATGGGACACATGTGGCCTTGGTCCCCCTCGCAGGAGTGAACAGGTGTACAGAAACCGGAAGAGTCACCATTCGATGAATGTGCAGATGGTGTGTTTGGCAGACCAGTACATCTCCCATGTGAATGCCAAATTCCCTGGCTCAGTGCCTGACGCTTACATTCTGAGGAATAGCAGCATCCCTTATGTGATGGGGCAACTCCAGAGGCACAGTGTGTGGCTATTAGATGATGATATGGACCCAATACAGTGTGAATAGTTGTCTGGGTCTGGGGATGTCCCTATGAGTTGGTGTGTGTCTAAGAGTTGTCCTTCGCCATTTGCAGGTGACTCTGGTTACCCCAACCTGTCATGGCTACTGACCCCAGTGAGAAGTCCCAGGACAAAGGCAGAGGAACGCTACAATGAGGCCCATGGGCGAACTAGGAGGATTATAGAGCGGACCTTCGGCCTCCTGAAGGCCAGGTTCTGGTGACTCCATATGACAGGTGGTTCCCTATTCTACTCACCAAAGAAGTTATGCTAGATCATCGTGGCCTGCTGTATGCTTCACAACTTGGCTTTGCAACAACAGGTGCCTTTTCTGCAGGAGGATGGTCCAGATGGAGGTGTTCTGGCAGCTGTGGAGCCTGTGGACAGTGAAGACGAGGAAGCAGAAGAAGAGGACATAGACAACAGGAACACAGTGATCCTGCAATACTTCCAGTGAGACACAGGCAAGAAGACAACACTGCCTGCTACATCTGATTTAATTCTACTACCTCTCGTCTGTCTGTCATTTTCACCCAGTGTATGGTCACTGAGTTGTCACTTTCCCTTAAGATTTCACAGATGTGGGTCCCACTGTGTGACATCTGCTTTGTTTCCTCATGGACTAGAGCTGTGTGACATAGGTATGTTGACATTACATTTGATATAGCATTTTGCCACTGTAATTGCTAATACACAATTTCGAAATCACAGACAGTCTCCTGACTGTTTTGTGATTTAACGGTGTTTATTTAAGTGCTCAATATTGGGGTTTGTAAAATGGTCAATGGAGGAATGTCAATGGCAGAGTCCAGTCTATTAGTCTCACAGGTGCATTGTCCAAAGGGGCATAGGAAGTGGAGCTGGGGCAATTTACAGATGGACAGGGTGACAAAGTGGGACAAAAGGATGACAATCAGGGTGGTCTCATTTCTTGGCGGGGGTCTTGACATTGTTCTCTGTCTTTGTCCTGGACCTCAGGGACCGTTTGCAGGGTGGTTCTCCATCTGCAGGGGGTGGGGTGCTGGTGTGGTGGTCCTGTGGCGGTGCCTCCTGTCCACTAGAGCCGGCGGAGGTGGTGGGCAGTTCATCATCCAGGCTAGTGTCAGGGGCCCCTTGGTGTGCTACAGTGTCCCTCCTGGTGTTCACGAGTTCCTTCAGCACCCCTACAATGGTGCCCAGGGTGGAACTGAAGGATTTGAGGTTCTCCCTGAACCCAAATACTGTTCCTCCTGCAGCCTCTGGGTCTCCTGAAACTTGGCCAGTACCGTTGCCATCGTCTCCTGGGAATAGTGGTAGGCTCCCATGATGTTGGAGAGGGCCTCGTGAAGAGTGGGTTACCTGGGCCTGTCCTCCCCCTGTCACACAGCAGCCCTCCGAGTTCCCCTGTGTTCCTGTGCCTCTGTCCCCTGAACCGTGTGCCCACTACCACTGCCCCCAGGTCCCTAGTGTTGTTGGGTTGGTGGGTTAGCTTGGGTTCCCTGTAGTGGTGGACACACTGCTGCTTGACGTGTCCTGGGGACAGAGGTATGGGCCCGCTGGGTTGGCGCTGTGCTGGTGTTTCCAGAATGGGGAAGCTCTGTAGTGGCTTGTGCCAGTGTGAGGGAAACCGACTGTCCCGAGGTCCCATATGGGCCAGGCTGGTCATCTAGATCCAGTTGGACAGAGCTGCTGTCATCACTGTGGGCCTCTTCTGTGGGTGGAGTCGACATATCTGGACCCTCCTGTCTGGTGACGTTGTAAAAGCATGATTATTGCATCTGTGTGTGCCATGGTGTGCAATGGGTGGGTGACCGTGTACCCGAGTGCTTGCATTCCTGTGTAGGACCTTGTGTGATTATGGTTTAGGGGGGTGTATGGGTATGTGCAGTGGCCATGCTTTGGTGATGGGTGTCCATGCTTTGGTGTTACATGCAGGGCATGGGTTTGAGATGTGTGGTTTGTGATATTGGGACATGTGTTGGAGTGATGGGGGTGAGGGCGAGGGTGGGGGTATGTGATGGCACGCAGGTAGGGTTGGGAATGAAATAGTGAAAGATTTGACTTACCAGAGTCCATTCCTCCAGCTACTCCTGCGAGGCCCTCAGGATGCAGTATAGCCAAGACCTGCTCCTCCCATATTGTTAGTTGTGGGGGAGGAGATGGGGGTCCGCCGCCAGTCCTCTAAACTGCCATGTGGTGTCTTGAGACCACGGAACACACCTTCCCCCATAGGTCGTTCCACCTCTTCCTGATGTCATCCCTAGTTCTTGGGTGCTGTCCCACTGTGTTGACCCTGTCCACGATTCTTCGCCATTGCTCCATCTTCCTAGCTATGGTGGTGTGCTACACCTGTGATCCGAATAGCTGTGGCTCTACCCGGATGATTTCCTCCACCATGACCCTGAGCTCCTCCTCAGAGAACCGGGGTGTCTTTGCAGGGCCACGGGGTGGTGTGGGTGATGTGTGGGGTGGGGTGTGTTGTGATGTGTGGGGTGATATTTAGAGGTGTGTTGTGTGAGGTGCTTGGATGTTGTGTGTGTGATGGTGTTGAATGCCTGTGAATGCTAGTGTTGTTTCTGGTGGTGTTTCTCTCTGGCCTTCATTCGCAATTGTGGTCGTAAGGGTTTGTGGGTGATGTGGGTGTGTGTTTTATATTGTATTGGGTGTGAGGGAGTGGTGTGTGTATGTGTATCAGGTGTATGTATTTCGATTTGTCCAATGTGGTGGTGTTTGTAAATGTGTGTGTATTTTGAGCGCGGCGGTGTGTACCGGCAATGGAATACCGTGGTTAAAGTTAAAAGACCGCCGCATGGATTCGTGGGTCGTGATAGTGTGGGCGTATTCCTGTTGGCGTGGCGGTGGAGGTTTTGTTATCACCAGTTTATCACTGACCTTTGGTGTGGCGGACTTGTGTGGGTGTCTAGATTTTGGCAGATTCCGGGCTGTGGGTCATAATGACCGTAGCGGAATTCCGCGGCCGCGGAGGTGTCTTTGCTGTCTTCTGCACTGCGGTAAGCAGCTTTTACCGCCAATGTTGTAATGACCCCCTTAATCTTTGAAAATAGATATCTTTACATGTGTATGTTGTTTGTTTGTTGTTTTTGTCTTGTTTTGCTCAGATAAATGTTGCGTATTTTTGTAAACTGGTGCTGAGTATTTGTGTGTTTTTTCACTGTGTTACTGTGTGTGTGTATGTGTGTAAATAATTCACACATTGCCTCTGAGATAAGTTAGACTGCTTGTGTCAAGTTACCAAAGGGGTGAACAGGGGTTATCTTACCTGTGTGACCCCCTTACCCTTACTAAAGTGAGGGACTAGAGTGAGGGTCCCTACTTGGACAGGGTGCAGGCCACTGCCAACTAGAGACCTCATTTCTAATAAATGGTATTCATAGGTCTACATATGTATTTATTAACGGTATGGGTTGGTGTAAGAATATTATGCTAAAATTAATAGGGATGAGGTGCTAAGGTGTACATATGGGCAGTAGTAAAAGAGTGCTGGTAAGGCCAATGGCAACATAATATGGGTTTGAGTTTAAATGCTATCATTTGAATAGAGGTGAAAACACTAAGGTATATATAGGAGTATAAGTACCATGATAAAATCAGGTGTAGAGGTGACAGTATAGGTTTAGAGACACAAGGTTTCAGGAAGAAGCTAGAGCCAATGTTGGTAAGAGTTAAGGTACAAGAGTACAAGGCACAAATATGAATTTGTCAGTGTGCAAAAGCATAAATGTAAATCCATATAACAAATGTCCACCTGTCAATAAACATGTAACTTCTTCAGTTTAATTCAGCTCTACTTAGCAAATGGTCACTCCGGTAGCATTAGGCACTCTCCTATTTGAAAAACATAGCCTCCTCAGGACTGGAACACTTGTGTCTTGTCTCATTTAACCTTAAACTTCACAGGATGTAGGACAGCATATTTGATTTGTTTTCTGATTCATAGCTATGAGAAAACAGTGCTGATTGCAAAGCCCCCCTAACTTATTGCCACCATTTTTCAATTTTTGTTGATGTTTTCCTTACTCTGATGGTGGCCTTGCTAGTAACTGCTAACCAGCCCCAGGGCCTGTGCTCTGTGTATAATGAGAATGCAAATTAGGATAAGTATAATTGGCTATGTCAACCTACCTATAACTCCCTATTATATGGTAGGGCATGAAGGTTTAGCGACCCCAAAATAGATAGTGCTGCTGAGGTGCCCGTGGTCATTTTAAAGGCAGGCGTGCCTTGCTGGCTGCTTTTAAATAAAAGTTATATTCAAATTAGTCAGGGACCTGGGGGCAGTGGTAGTGGGCACATGGTCCAGGGGACGGAGGCCCAGGAACACAGGGGAACTGGGAAGGCTGCTGTGCGACAGGGGGCGCACAGGCCCAGGGAACCCACTCTCCATGAGGCCCTCTCCAACGTCATGGGAGCCTACCACCACTCCCAGGAGACAATGGCAACCTGACCACCCTGAATGTCATCCTACTGTCCCACTTTGTCACCCTGTCCAGCCTTAAACTGCCCTAGCTCCACTTCCTATGCCCATTAGGGCAATGCACTTGTGAGACTAATAGACTGGACTCTGTCATGGACATTCCTGAGCCATCACCCCTCACCATTTTGCTATCCCCTCCAATATTGAGTACTAAAATAAACACCCTTAAAGAACAAAACAATCTGGAGTCAGTCTGTGATTTCGGAATACTGTATTAGCAATTACTGTGGCAAAAAGCTCTTTCATTTGTAATGTCAACATACCTATGTCACACAGCTGTAGTCCATGAGGAATCAAGGCAGATGTCAAACATTGGGAACCACATCTGTGAAATCGTAAGGGAAAGTGACAACTCAGTGATCATACACTGGGTGAAAACGACAGACAGTAGAGAGGTAGTAGTGCTTAAGTAAATGTAGTAGGCAGGTTTGTATTCTTACCTGTGTTTCACTGGAAATATTGCTGGATCACTGAGTCCCTATTGTCTATGTCTTCTTCTTCTGCTTCCTCGTCTGCACTGTCCACAGGCTCCACAGCAGCAACAACACCGCCATCTGGACAATCCTCCTGCTGAAAAGGCACCTGTTGTAGCAAAACCAAGTTGTAAAGCATACAGCAGGCCACAATGATCTGGCACACCTTCTTTGGTGAGTAGAATAGGGAACCACCTGTCATATGGAGGCACCGGAACCTGGCCTTCAGGAGGCCGAAGATCCGCTCAATCACCCTCCTAGTTCGCTCATGGGCCTCATTGGAGCGTTCCTCTGCCCTTGTCCTGGGATTCCTCACTGGGGTCAGTAGCCATGACAGGTTGGGGTAACCAGAGTCACCTGCAAATGGCGAGGGGCAACTGTCAGACACACACCAACATGTAGGGATATTCCCAGACCCAGACAACCATTCCCTCTGACTTGCTTCCAGGTGCTCACCTAATAGCCACACACAGTGCCTCTGGAGTTGACCCATCACATAAGGGATGCTGCTATTCCGCAGGATGTAGGCATCATGCACTGAGCCAGGGAACTTGGCATTCACATGGGAGATGTACTGGTCGGCCAAACATACCATCTGTACATTCATAGAATGATAACTCTTCCGGTTTCTGTACACCTGTTCACTCCTGCGGGGGGACCAAAGCCACATGTGTCCCATCAATGGCACCTGTGATGTTGGGGATAAATCCCAGGGCATAGAAGTCACCTACACTCTAGGCAAATCCTCCACCTGAGGGAAAACGATGTAGCTCCGCATGTGTTTCAGCAGGGCAGACAACACTCTGGACAACACGTTGGAAAACATAGACTGGGTCATCCCTGATGCTATGGCCTCTGTTGTTTGAAATGAGCCACTTGCAAGGAAATGGAGCACTGACAGCGCCTACACTTGAGGGGGGATTCCTGTGGGTTTGCGGATAGCTGACATCAGGTCTGGCTCCAGCTGGGTACACAGTTCCTGGATTGTGGCACGTTCAAGCCTGTAGGTGATGATCACATGTCTTTCCTCCATTGTCGACAGGTCCACCAACAGTTGGTACACCGGAGGATGCCGCCATCTCCTCACATGTCCCAACGGACGGTGCCTATGAAGGACAACAGCGAGCACAGAGTCAACCAACTCAGAGGTGCGTATCCACAGCTTACACAGAACACGAATTATAATCTAAAAAGTGGCCTGTATAATTGTTGAATCTAGGCCTAGGTATGTGTGACGCAGTTAAAAATTAAGCCATGTGCGCATCTGAAATGGCGGATGCCTGACCTCTAAAGTGGGACAATGGGATGTGAGGTAACTGCGCTGGCGTTGTACACCGTCGCGGTAGGCGGTCGAAGACCGCGGCGCAATGCTGCATTGGTTAACATTGGACCCTATGGGTCCCAGGAGCCAATGACGATGTACGCCAGCGGTGACAGTACGCACTGCCGCGGACGTGACTGCCATTTTCTATCTGTTCAATCACTCGATACCTGATCTTTGACAGGAGAGGACCTACACTGCAAGTGCTGCTGTGACCTAGGTCTGGAAGAGACAGAGGCTCGAGTGTCTGGGGAAAGGGCCCCTGCCTTCACATTGGAGGAGTTGGAGAAACACGTGGATGGGGTCCTCCCCCAGTACACGCTACTCTACGGTCCTCCAGACAAACAGGTAAGTACACTGGGAGCATGCTGGATTGGCTATGCCTGTGTGGAGAGGGGTGGATGTAAGAAGGAAGGGGGGAGAGTGTAGCGTGCATTAAACGACGGTGACTGCATGTGCCACATGGTAAGGGTAGGGATGGGGGCAGGTGACTGTGACGGTGCAGTTGGTAATACGTTTCTCTTCCCCCTGTACAAATCATGTAGGTCAGCGCCCACCAGAAGAAGGATATTTGGCATGCCATTGCCAAGGACGTCCGGACCCTGGGGGTCTACCACAGACGGAGCACCCACTGCCGGAAAAGATGGGAGGACATTCGCCTCTGGAGCAAGAAGACGGCGGAGGCTCAGCTGGGGATGGCCTCCCAACGTGGGGGGGAGTGCCCGTCGCACCATGACCCCCCTGATGTTCAGGATCCTGGCGGTCGGGTACCTGGAGTTGGATGGGTGCTTGAGGGCATCACAGCAGCCACAGGGGGATGAGCACACTCTCATCCTGCTGATTTTGCGCACAGTGGAGGTGTCTGGGTGGGGGAGGTGGGCTGTGGGTTTCCCAGGCCAGGGCAAGTTCTGTAAGCAAGGTCCCTCCATAAGGCAGGCCATGTGGCACCCCACCCCACCTCTGTAGAGTGCCAAGTACACCTATACATCAAAAAAGAGGGTGAATAGTGAGTAATAAGCGCTCCCTACTCTAACTCTGTAATATTTATACTTCACAATATCGTACGGTGCAAATGACTGGGATCAGACCCTCAACATCCCCTAAAAAGACAACATTATGTTGTCTACCATGAACATAAATACACTTGCACACGTAATATTAACGCAAAAACCAATTCTAGTTTCAGTTATGTATTCTGATCTTATTGACATCTAGTATAAACAAAAACAAAACTCTAAATATTGCAATTCAATCTTCAATCAAATGTTCCTCAAATAGTAGTTTCATATAATTGGTTCACAATATTTGTGTTTTCTCCACAGTCCAAAGATAATATCTCCAAGTCCATAATAAATGTCCTATATGATTGATTCCAGAGTTACCAATTTAAGCCATCCAATTGTGTCTCCTATGTAATTCGTTTCAAAGTACCATTCAGTCCAGCAACTTCCTCCTTTGTTCCTTTGTCTAATTGATTCCAAAGTTACCATTCAGTCCAGCAACTTCCTCTTTTGTCCCTTTGTCTTGTCCCTTTGTCAACACGTGTTTCATCCGGGGAGTACCCCTGGATTTCATCAGGACCTCCTATAATAACATTATGCACATAATGTTATATCATACAAATATTATGTGTCCCATAAGGTCATTCGAATTATTGCATTGCAGCGAAATTACATACTTAGCAGTGGAAATATATGTATACGTCTGTCGCTTGGTTATGACAAGTTAAATATTAATACTCCACATTTATAAATCCAACTTCCATGTGTGGAAAACAGTAACTGGTTTTACAAAGTGTGCATGCACATCCTTTACATAACCAAATAGAAAGAGGTGTAAATCCCATGCATAGGTCACCCCATTTTGCAGTGTATTCATAGAGGATGCTACCCAAACCATTTCAACTGATCATACCTTAACTGAAACTTGATTGTTATATATGCACCATTAAATCTTATTATAACTGTTTGGTTTGTTTCTTGTATCCTATTAGAACACAGGTGAGATAACACAACTATTCCACAGATATTTCTTTATAGGTGTCATCTAAGATTCTTACATTATTACAATATGCATATATATAACACTCACCCAATGCGACTATGGGGGTCATTCTGACCCCGGCGGTCTAAGACCGCCGGGGCCAGGGTCGGCGGGAGCACCGCCGACAGGCCGGCGGTGCCCCGCAGGGCATTCTGACCGCGGCGGTTCAGCCGCGGCCAGAAAGGGTAAACCGGCGGTCTCCCGCCGGTTTACCGCTGCCCTTAGAATCCCCCATGGCGGCGCAGCTTGCTGCGCCACCATGGGGGATTCTGACACCCCCTACCGCCATCCTGTTCCTGGCGGTTCGCCTGCCAGGAACAGGATGCCGGTAGGGGGTGCCGCGGGGCCCCTGGGGGCCCCTGCGGTGCCCATGCCACTGGCATGGGCACAGCAGGGGCCCCTGTAAGAGGGCCCCACAAAGTATTTCAATGTCTGCCTAGCAGACACTGAAATACGTGACGGGTGCAACTGCACCCGTCGCACCTTCCCACTCCGCCGGCTCAATTCTGAGCCGGCATCCTAGTGGGAAGGTTGATTTGCCCTGGGCTGGCGGGCGGCCTTTTGGCGGCCGCCCGCCAGCCCAGGGTAAATCTCAGAATCGCAGCCGCGGTCTTTCGACCGCGGTGCGGTGTTCTGACGGCAGAACCTTGGCGGACGGCCTCCGCCCTCCGCCAAGGTTAGAATCAGCCCCTATGTATCCTTTTAATCCTATTTTTATCTGTTTCTCTCTTCTTTGTAAATGGCTTCAATTGTTATTTTTGAATCTTTTTTGTGTCCCTGTAAAATTATATTAGGAGTACGATGTTTATCCTTATCCTTACGACCAAATCTCCTGCAGTATAACCTTAAAGTTATACTCATAATCTTAGTATTCTAGTCTTACCTGATAGTTTAAGTTCGTGCGAGCGAGTACGCTGTGATTGTGCCGTCTTGTTCGGCCCCGGTATTTGAAACCAAGGCTCCGTAACCCCCAACTATTTATACGTCTCTTCCTAAGATAGAAATAGTGGACGGACTCCATTCAGTCCCATCCTCATTTATGAAATGGTAAAAACTGATGACGGACTTCATTTCGATCTGTTCAATTATAACAAATGCATTTCCCTGATGCTATCGACTGGAGCTGTAATGTTCCAATTCACCTTAACAATAATGTATATGCCGCTTTCACCATTTTTTTATATTTAAGATTAATAGATAAGATGCAAAATAGTACATTACCCAACCTATCTATAGATTTAATTATATGTATCTTACTCCATATAATAAGTGCTTATCTATGACTATTGTCCTATGTATTTCACACTATTCTATTGTGTTATTTAGATAACTTATGTCTAAATAGGTATAGGCTCTTTATTTAAATTGAACTAGATTGTTCTAAAGCAAATGTAATACAATTAAGTTGGTATATTATACTCTAAGGGACAAATCTCACATGAATCTACATAATTCATAAAATGAAATCTAGACCTTGCACATGATTAAATTATTTATCACCTAAAAAATACTCCATCTCATAATCTGTATTCATACCCCGTTCTACTGCTCCCAGTCTCATGATCCATTTTGATTCTCTTCTCCGTAAGTCTAGCTCCCTATTGCCCCCCCGTGGATTTGTTTCACAATAGTCAAAACCTCTAAATTTAAACATTTTATGAACATTCTGTGCTGTACATGTTTTCATATGGAATGCTATGGGATAGCGTTCATCCCCTTGCTTAATTGCCCTCCAATGTTCCGAAATTCTAACTCTCAAAGGCCGTATCGTACTGCCTACATATATTTTGTCGCAAGCGCATATGAGCATATATACAACAAATTTTGTATTACAGTCAATATGTGATCTTATAAGTATTTTTTCATCTCTAATGCCCTCCAGAAGATCTTTTGGTTGCCATGCCCATTTACATACTGCTCATGATCCGCATTTAAAGAAGCCCAGTTTCCGCTTTGTAAGCCAGTCTTTTGTGGTTTCATCTGTCAAATAACTCGGACTAAGAATACTATTGAGGGTGTTTCCTCTTCTATATACCACCTCTGGTCTTTTGCCTATAAATTTCTTAAGTGTCTCATCCCGACTCAATACCGACCAGTGTTTATTCATGATTTGTACTAATTTGTTAGAGTTTTCCGTATAATCCAAGACGATTCTAATTTTGTGGTCCCTATTATGTGCTTTGTCTTTCTTTCGACTTGTACCAAGATCCAATGTCTGCCTGCAGGGTATTTTCCACACTTTACGCATAGATTTATGTATAAGTGTCTCAGAATAGCCTCTCGCTATAAATCTTTGTCCCATGTCCCTAATTTGTTTACCAAATTCTTCAGTCTTGCTACAGTTCCTCCTTGCTCGTATCATCTCTCCCAATGGTATAGCTTCGATCTGATGTCGAGGGTGGGCACTAGTGGCGTGCAGCAGGGTATTACAAGCAGTTGGTTTACGATATAATCTACTTTCAATTTTATCTCCCTCTATATATAGTTCAACATCATGAAATTCCAAATGGGTTGCACTATATTTACATGTAAACTCGATATTCGCTTCATTTGCATTCAAATAATTGCAAAACTCTTGTAGTGATGTTTCATCTCCTGTCCATAGCATAAAGCAATCATCAATGTACCGTCCCCAGTATAAAATGTGTGTATGCCAGCATGCTGCACCTGGGCCCCATAACCATGTTTCTTCTAGCCACCCCATAAATAAGTTGGCATACGAGGGGGAACATTTCGATCCCATCGCTACCCCCCATTTTTGTTTAAACCATTCTTTCTTAAATAGAAAGTAATTATTATTCAATATGAAGTCTATCAAATTTAGAATCATCTTGGTATTTTCTAAATACTGCGCTGCTCTTCTGTTCAAGAAATGTTCTACTGCCCTCATTCCAAAATCATGCTGTATAGAGGTGTATAATGCTACTACATCTAGAGTAACCATAAACATACCCGGTTCCCACTGTATGTCCGATAATATACTGAGTATGTGTCTAGTATCTTTAATAAAGGACGGTAAATTACAAACAAATGGTTGTAAAAATATATCGACGAACTCTGAGAGTCTCTCCGTAGGACCCCCCATACCTGAAACGATCGGTCTTCCAGGCGGGAAGGGTGACTGTTTATGTATCTTCGGTAGAATATATAAACATGGATACTTCGGACGATGTACCTTTAAGTATAGAAACTCATCTTCATCCAATAGCTCTCTATCTCTATAGTTTTTCAACATCTCATTGATTTCCCTAGTTAAAGTCATAATAGGATTATGTATCACCTTCTCATAGGAGTTTATATCATTCAGTTGCGTATAAATTTCTTGCTCATATTCCTTGCGATTCATAACCACTATATTCCCACCTTTATCGGCTCTTTTTATGACTATATCTTTGTCTGTTCTAAGATCTTTTAATGCAATGCATTCTCGACTAGTAAGGTTCGGTTTTCTCAGAATCGTTTCCCTCCTCGCCTCTTTATTAAGATCAGTCCATACCAGTTTGAAAAAAGTTTCTAAATTCCCATCTACCAAGGATCTAGGTACCCAAGTGGATCTTTGTTTCAGACCACTTGTGATATGTCTACTCGATGCTAAGTCTAAATCTTGTAGAACAGTAGCAACGGTAATTGGATATTCCTCATAATCCGTAATTGACATTAGTGTCACCGTATCATAGATGTCCTGGATGGATAGACCACCATATACCAATTCCTCTTGTTGGGTTGCGTCCTCATCTCTCCTTCTGGAATAAAAATATTTCTTAAGTTTCAATTTCCTTACAAATTTATACAGGTCTATTTTGGAATTACAAATATCTCCCTTAGATGATGGACAGAAACCAAGACCCTTATTAGCAAAGATATCATATCTGAAGATAACTCTTTATTTGACAAATTCACTACATTATTCTCAACCACTGTACATGATTCTACATCTTTTTGTCCCGTGATCTTGTTTTCATTCCTGAGTATATTTCGCTTTTTTCCTCCTCTTTTCCCTCTTCTGGTCTTCCTACTCGATTCCTTCTTTGATTTAGTTCCCAATTCCCCTGTTTTATTCTCTTTAATTCTTGTAAAAAACCCACTCCTTGTGAACTTAATTCCACATGTGGTTCACTCGATCCTGTATCACTAATGTTTGTAGCTGAACTACTCCTCGATGTAGATGGAGATTCCATAGAGATAGTGGATTCCCCTGTGGCTGTCCCACTTTTTATCAAATGATCATATTTCCGCAAGAACGTAAAAACTCTCCCGTTAATATAATCCAATTCATCTCTCCTAAGTTTCCTAGCTTTCCTCTGTTTAATCTCGTCTTGAAATTTCATAATCACATCATTTAGAATAGTATAATTCTTATCTGTAGCTTCTTTCAGTCCCATTTCTCTTATGTCCTTTTCTAGTGCATCTATCTCTAATTGTAATTTCCCAACTTTTCTTTCTGCATTCTCTATCAGAATGTCCATCAACTTCATTGAATTAATCTTTAATTCTTCTTCCCATCTCTTCAGTAGATCAGCCTCAAGATCGTCATATATAGGAAATAAATGTGAGCGTAAACCCCTTGGTATTCTGTCCAACTTTCTATATTGCTTCAATGTTATTGCATCCCACCATCTAGACATTTCGTTTCTTTTTAATTTTTCCAACCTAATAAATTTATCTCTAAGCCCTTCTTTCGTCCTCTGATTCCCACCGCCCACAGCTTGTCGTACCGTAACCCCTTTATCTAGATTTCTAAATAATTCTTCTGCTTCTTTTAGTCTCTCTTCCATTTTGCAATTAGAAAAACCCTGAAATTATTTCTATTTTTATTTTTTTATTTTTTTAGAGTAAGGAGCAGCCCACTCCACAAGTATACATCAAAAAAGAGGGTGAATAGTGAGTAATAAGCGCTCCCTACTCTAACTCTGTAATATTTATACTTCACAATATCGTACGGTGCAAATGACTGGGATCAGACCCTCAACATCCCCTAAAAAGACAACATTATGTTGTCTACCATGAACATAAATACACTTGCACACGTAATATTAACGCAAAAACCAATTCTAGTTTCAGTTATGTATTCTGATCTTATTGACATCTAGTATAAACAAAAACAAAACTCTAAATATTGCAATTCAATCTTCAATCAAATGTTCCTCAAATAATAGTTTCATATAATTGGTTCACAATATTTGTGTTTTCTCCACAGTCCAAAGATAATATCTCCAAGTCCATAATAAATGTCCTATATGATTGATTCCAGAGTTACCAATTTAAGCCATCCAATTGTGTCTCCTATGTAATACGTTTCAAAGTACCATTCAGTCCAGCAACTTCCTCCTTTGTTCCTTTGTCTAATTGATTCCAAAGTTACCATTCAGTCCAGCAACTTCCTCCTTTGTCCCTTTGTCTTGTCCCTTTGTCAACACGTGTTTCATCCGGGGAGTACCCCTGGATTTCATCAGGACCTCCTATAATAACATTATGCACATAATGTTATATCATACAAATATTATGTGTCCCATAAGGTCATTCAAAAAAATAAAATAAAAAAAAAATAACAATTGAAGCCATTTACAAAGAAGAGAGAAAAAGATAAAAATAGGATTAAAAGGAAATATAGTCGCATTGGGTGAGTGTTATATATATGCATATTGTAATAATGTAAGAATCTTAGATGACACCTATAAAGAAATATCTGTGGAATAGTTGTGTTATCTCACCTGTGTTCTAATAGGATACAAGAAACAAACCAAACAGTTATAATAAGATTTAATGGTGCATATATAACGATCAAGTTTCAGTTAAGGTATGATCAGTTGAAATGGTTTGGGTAGCATCCTCTATGAATATACTGCAAAATGGGGTGACCTATGCATGGGATTTACACCTCTTTCTATTTGGTTATGTAAAGGATGTGCATGCACACTTTGTAAAACCAGTTACTGTTTTCCACACATGGAAGTTGGATTTATAAATGTGGAGTATTAATATTTAACTTGTCATAACCAAGCGACAGACGTATACATATATTTCCACTGCTAAGTATGTAATTTCGCTGCAATGCAATAATTCGAATGACCTTATGGGACACATAATATTTGTATGATATAACATTATGTGCATAATGTTATTATAGGAGGTCCTGATGAAATCCAGGGGTACTCCCCGGATGAAACACGTGTTGACAAAGGGACAAGACAAAGGGACAAAGGAGGAAGTTGCTGGACTGAATGGTAACTTTGGAATCAATTAGACAAAGGAACAAAGGAGGAAGTTGCTGGACTGAATGGTACTTTGAAACGAATTACATAGGAGACACAATTGGATGGCTTAAATTGGTAACTCTGGAATCAATCATATAGGACATTTATTATGGACTTGGAGATATTATCTTTGGACTGTGGAGAAAACACAAATATTGTGAACCAATTATATGAAACTATTATTTGAGGAACATTTGATTGAAGATTGAATTGCAATATTTAGAGTTTTGTTTTTGTTTATACTAGATGTCAATAAGATCAGAATACATAACTGAAACTAGAATTGGTTTTTGCGTTAATATTACGTGTGCAAGTGTATTTATGCCAAGTACACCTAGTCATGCCCCTGTGTCATCCATGTGTGCAGATGGCGTCCATAGCCTAGTAGGCCATTTCCCAGGAATTGAACAGTGGAGCCCAGGGGCGTGGTCTAGTGCAGGGGGCTTCTGTGTCTGTCGTGTCCACCAGCGGTAGCGGTAATGCATGCACTCAACATGTCTTTCTTCTGTCGTCTTCCCCCTTTTTATGGTCTCCCTGTTCTTGTGTGCGTTAACATCATCAGGCAGAGGAGCAGTGGCACTGGAGCACGAGGGGCCTGCATCCCACATGGCCATGGAGGGCCACACTATGGACTCGGACTTCACAGTGGGACGGAGGGGGGAGCTCCCCTCATCTACAGGTACAGCCGCCATCCCCCCTTCCAGCACCGCCCTCCCAGCAGCCCCTCAGCCTTTGCCCCGTGCCCGCTCACCCGGGAGGGTGGGCATCACCTTCGCCCCAGGCACCTCAGGCCCTGCCCCAGTCACCCCTGCTGCCCTTAGTGAGGAGGCCATTGACCTCCTCAGGTCCCTCAGTGTTGGGCAGTCTACCATTTTGAATGCCATCCAGGGTGTCGAAAGGCAGTTGCAACAAACAAATGCATTCCTGGAGGGCATTAATTCTGGTCAGGCGGCCCTTCAGCGAGCTTTTCAGACTCTGGCCTCAGCACTGATGGCAGCCATTGTCCCTGTGTCTAGCCTCCCCCCTCCAACTTCTTCCACTCAGACCCAATCGCCTGTGCCCCGGCCTATCACAAGCACACCTACAGACCAGCATGCACACACGTCAACACACAAGGGAAGCTCAGGCAAACATAAGCACCACACATCCCACAGGCACTCACGCAAGCATCACACACATGCAGACACACCAACATCCACTGCCTCCACTGTGTCCCCCTCCTCCTTGTCTCCCTCCTCCTTCCCAGTCTCGTCTACACTCACACCTGCATGCACTACATCTACAGCCACTACTGCCATCACTAGCACACCCACCAAAACACCCCGCTCACGTGCAGTCACCACCCCCACTACCATTCACACGTCCCCTGTGTCCTCTCCCAGTGTGTCTGTGACGCCACCTCCCAAGATACACAAATGCAGGCACACACCCACCCAACAGCCATCCACCTCACGACAGTCTCCAGCGCATGCACCTTCACCCAAAGTCAGCAAACGAACACCTACAACCACAACCTCTTCCTCCACTCCCAAACCCCCTCCAGCTCCCCGTCCCAGTGTGTCCAAAAAACTTTTCCTCTCCAACCGTGACCTCCTTCCCACACCTCCCCACCCCGTCCGTCTCCTAGGTCCTGAACTAGCACCTCAACCACAACATCTCCTGGACCAGTGGTGCCTCTAGTCACCGGAATATGGAGTGCACCGGCCACCAGGGCAGCCAGTGTGGCACGGAGCCACAGCACAGACAGTAACCCACCTGTGAAGCATCAGAAGTTGACCAGTGCCCGGCGGGAGAGGGAGAAGACTCCAGCCACCAAAGCCGCTCCCAGGGGTCCCGGTGGGAGTGTGGAGTCAGCTGCGACACCTTCCAAGGTGGGGAAGGGCCACAAGAAAGCAGGAAAGTCTGGGAAGATCAGCACAGCAGAGGAGACCACCATCATCCCCGCTGCCCAGGAGGCCACAGCCGTCATCCCCGCTGCCCAGGAGGCCACAGCCATCATCATCCACGCTGATCAGGAGGCCACAGCCATCATCCCCGCTGACCAGGAGGCCACAGCCATCATCCCCGCTGGGCCAGAGAGGACCGCCAGCACAAGCCCTGCTGAGCTAGAGAGGACCGCCAGCACAAGCCCCGCTGGGACAGAGAGGACCGCCAGCACAAGCCCCGCTGGGCCAGAGAGGACCGCCAGCACAAGCCCCGCTGGGCCACAGAGGACCGTCAGCACAAGCCCCGCTGGGACAGAGAGGACCGCCAGCAGCTGAGTCACTGCAAAGGAGCCCGCCGTTCGAAGCACCGCTGAACAGGGCACCGCTGCCTCAAGCACCACTGAACAGGGCACCGCCTCCTCAAGCACCGCTGAACAGGGCACCGCCGCCTCAAGCAACGCTGGCCCATGAGCACCCAGGGCACTGATGCTACTGAGTCCGTCACGGGCAGAATGAAGCACTCTGGGCACCATGCCCCCTCCAGAACCAGTGGAGAGATCCATCCACTACCTTTGTCCTTAGCAGGATAAAGCACTCTGGGCACCATACCCCCTCCAGAACCAGTGGAGAGATACATCCACTATCTCAGTCCTTAGCAGGATGAAGCACTCTGGGCACCATGCCCCCTCTAGAACCAGTGGAGAGATACATCCACTACATCAGTCCTTAGTAGGATGAAGCACTCTGGGCACAAAGCCCCCTCCAGAACCAGTGGAGACTGTTATCCACTTGAGAGACTGTGGCTTTGCACTCCCCAGGATTTAACAGTGGGCAACCCACCCACTGTATAGACTTGAGAGACTGTGGCTTTGCACTCCCCAGGATATGGCAGTGGGCAACCCACTCACTGTAGAGACTTGAGAGACTGTGGATTTGCACTCCACAGGATTGAACAGTGGGCAACCCACCCACTGTAGAGACTTGAGAGACTGTGGATTTGCACTCCCCAGGATGCAGCAGTGGGCAACCCACCCACTTTAGAGACTTGAGAGACTGTGGCTTTGCACTCCCCAGGATGGAACAGTGGGCAAACCACCCACTGTAGAGACTTGAGAGACTGTGGCTTTGCACTCCCCAGGATTGAACAGTGGGCAACCCACCCACTGTATAGACTTGAGAGACTGTACTTTGCACTCCCCAGGATATGGCAGTGGGCAACCCACCCACTGTAGAGACTTGAGAGACTGTGGCTTTGCACTCCCCAGGATTGAACAGTGGGCATGTGGTCCTCTCGTGGATTTGGTGTTGTGCACTCAACCAGCTGAAGTGCCCCCCTTTCACTCCCCCTGAGGTGCCTGTTTTCTTGCTCTCTGATGCCCCTGCAGTGTTCTCTCCGTCATGGTCGGGTATCTTGTGTGGGCCTTGCCCATACCGTGTGGGCCCAGTGTTCCACGGACTTAATTGGAGCACTACCTGGATTACTATGCTTGGTGTATATTTTGTTAATGGTGTATATATATATATTTTTGCCTACTTGATTTTAATATATTACAATGGTTACACTCATTTCCTTTTGTCTTTGCATTCTTCTGGGGGGGTTGGGGGGTGTAACTGTGATGTATCAATATGTATTAGTTTGTGTGTTGCAGTGGGTGAGGGTGGGGGTGGTGGTGGTGCGTGTGTGTGTCCCTGTTTTTTCCCTCCCCCCTCCCCTGTGTCGTAGGTGCAATACCCACTGTGGTCTTCTCGCCGACGTTCGTGCTCCTGGTAGATGAGCAGGAAGACTATCGCAGGGAGAATTTGGAGTTCCGGCTCCATGGTGTCCTAGTTCCTCGTGGGGTGTGTAGAGGTTTTCCCTTCGGAATTCTGTTTCTGCCATGTTTTTATCCACGGTGAATCCCCCCGGAAAAGGTTGCAGATTGGCCTGTTGTGATACTGTGGGCGGTACTTTGTCCTCCGCCTGTCTGTTGGCGGTGTCCGCCGCGCTGTTTGTTTGTACCGCTGTGGTGGTCGGAGTGTTAAAGTGGCTGTCTTTGTTGGCGGTTTCCGCCACAGTCGTAATTGCAAACTTTTTACTGCCGGCCTGTTTGCGGTCTTATCGCCGCTTTAACACCGACCGCCAGGGTTGTAATGACCACCTTTATTTTAATTAACAAAGTCCCCTTAAGTCCCAAATACCTTAAGTTTGGTATCAAATCAATTGTTATAATAAATCACACAACTTGCAGCTGTTGGATTTAATATAACTAGTTCAGGTAAAGAGTTTTAAAACTCTACCTGAAAGTTGCCAACTTCAGCTCTGTAGTCCCTTCTCTGATTGGCCAGCCTCTGGCAGCCTGGCCACGCTGCCTTGATGATGTGTAAAGTGGCCTGGGCTGAACAGAAAGGATGTGCCTGGGGGAGGAGATCTGCCTCAGCAGATGGTGAAAAAGAATAGGGGAGAGCAGTCAAACTGGTCTTCAAAGGCAGGGAAGACATTTGGAGCAGTTCAGGACTTCCCTCACTTTCTGCAACCCCAGACAATTAAGTGCCCTCTTGATTAGACTAGGAGAGGGCAGGAGAGGGGTGTGTTTAGGATTTGTAGCCACACCAATGTGTGAGCTCATCCAGATCTAACCTCCAAAAATCACTTTCAGCCATGTTGGATTTGTGAAGAATGTTTCTCCTTCGGATTGATTTTTGCCACACTTTCCAGGAAGTGGTCAGCAAAGGGGGAAAGAGCCTGCCTGTGATTGGAAAACCAGGACCCTACTGCTTTCCTACCAGAATCAAGGATAAATATGGCAGAGCTGCACCCACACCTCAGATCCCTACAAGGAACAAGACAAAGAAGATTACTGCCCTGCTGGACCCCAGACCTGCACCTGGACACTGCACTCTGAAGGACTGCACAAGCTGCACACCAGGCTTCACTGCTAAAAGAACTTTGCCTGTCTTCCCCTGCTTCAAGAAGGGACTCCCTGTTTGCTACAGGTACAAAGTAGCTGCCCAGAGTCCCCTGCATCAAGTCCTGCAAGCAGAGCCCAGCTGGCCAGGCTGGTCAAGTGGCCATTTGAGGATTCTGACCAGGTGCATTCTTGGAATTGTAGTCCCAACTCCTAAGGAGCAACTCAGAGCTTCTGGAACCTTGGATCAAGTTGTGGACACTTCAAGGACCCAAAAAGGACCTCTGGAAGAATATCCAGAAATTTGGAGACATTTGGAGCAACTCCGTAAGTTGAAGAGGTGCATTGTGGGTGTTGTAGCCCCAGACCCCAAGAGGAGCCTCCTAACCCTTGGCTGGTGCTGTGGACCACTTTCCTGAATTAGGAAACACCTCTGAAAGTAAGTGTAACAGTGTTACCTTGTGGGTGGCCTGAACTCTGGACTTTGTCCCTTTCCAGTGTGACCTTTTTTAACCCTTTGAGCGCTAGTTGCTTCTATGTGCTAGAAAACATTCATTCTTTAGAAACTCATATCTCCGGTTCACCTTATCCGATTTTAATAATTTTGGTGTCATTTAAAAAATAAACATATAATCTATTTTTTATAAAATGCTGTTAGATTCTCATTCTGTTTTGCTTATTTGCTGTTTTAGACAGTGTAAAGTCTGGACAGTAAGCAGTTCATTCATTGTCATGTGAACAAGACAATATTATAAATATAAGTGCAAAATATAAAATAAGTGATGGATGGAATGTTTGAATTATCTCAGCCACTGATAATTACCCAGAGAGTATTCCAGTCCATTGGATTTTCCCCACCATGCCACCTCAGATTTGGCTAGGTCACATGGAAATCAGCCTTGGTCCTGCTCAAATAGGAACACTGCAACCTGAACTGCCAAGCAGAGTTGCATAGTGAGCATGGGACCTACACTCTTTCACTCTAAGGGTAATACAATACAACAGATGAAAGAGTGACGGATAGAACACTTGAATTAATCTCAGCCACTGGTAATTAAACAGGGCCGCATCCTACTCCCATGCTTTTGCCCACCTTTCGGAAGACCACCAAATGTGTTAACCATAACTATGCTTCATTAGTGAGGTATTTCTATCAACATAGCTGCTTTTCAAATTTACATAATGATTTGCACATACATCTAATGAAAAAAACAGAATATCTGCTGATGCGTTTCCGCAAATCCTAAGTGAAAGTGTAATAAGCTACATTTGCGGTTGCAGGATCCAAAAAAAAATACGGACACTGGAATAAAATGTAAAAATTAGCAAGAGAGATTTTTTTGTAAGTGTCGTTTCCATATCAGAGGCTAGAATGGATTGGCAACCCCAGAACACTCCACCAGCTGGTTTGTCCTCAAGTTACACATCAAACTGTGTCGGCTTCAGGGCTAATGCACTGGCCATTAGTAGCTGTGAGATAGCCATGCCCCTGGGCCTAGGACTCTCTAAGTGTGACCTGAGTCAAGAACAGCCATTGAGCCTACAGCTGCAAGAAGTGCATTTGCAAAACAATGGTTATTAACTCTAGATTTGGACATCATATAATTTGTTCAGCCAGTATCACTTCTCCGTATGGCCAGCAAAATTCTCTGCTGTCCTAACTGGTGCACAATCAGAATAAAATTGTAGTATAGCAAGTAATATATATAAAACAGTACAGCAAATAATATCACATCTAAATAAAGAGTAAGCCTCTTTGTGGCTGAAGAGAAAAAATCTAATATCCATCAAGGCAAATTAGCATGAAATCCCAACAGACCAAAAAAAATTCCTGCAGAAAGAATACAATAGGATCATCGGTGTCAACTGATTTCTTCAGACCCTCTAACTTCCAGACAGCAGATTAGCCAGACCTGCTCAGTTGTGTTTGCCGCCTGTGCTGTTTCCGGAGATACTTAAGTACAGTGTGTCAGCAAATCTACATTACATTGGTGTCGA
The DNA here is from genome assembly GCF_031143425.1 of Pleurodeles waltl. NCBI lineage: Eukaryota > Metazoa > Chordata > Amphibia > Caudata > Salamandridae > Pleurodeles > Pleurodeles waltl. Next base: position 1,232,060,434 of record NC_090446.1, read on the forward strand.
GAATGCAATACATAGGTTTGCCCATGAAAGGCATGAGTCTGATGACTAAGATCTAAGGCCATCCTAGGTTACTTGTGTGTCCTTGATTTTATGGATTACTATACATATCAGGAGCTATGGAGAATTTCACTTGACTTACCCACCTCAATACGACAAGTGGGATTTGTGTGCATCAGCAATTTTTATTGTCTCACCATATCCGAAAGTACTGCAAACAGTTTTGGTAACTAATCGACGTGGTGGATCACAATATTCAGATTGTGTCAGGATACTCAATCGTAAATGTGTCAAGTAGGTATACTATGTAGCCATTCCTAAGTCTGATCTGACTATTTTAATTGCAAGCGTTTTGAAATCTCAAAAAGGGAGAGGCTGTTAATGTGTCAAATTGCTTCTTAGGGCTCCGGTGAAGATGAAGTCGAATATGAAAACTGCTTTTCTCCAATTTCGATTCGAAGTTCAACTCTAATTCAACACTAACCTGGTTTTGTTCGGACCCAGATTTCTCCAGGTATACCAGAGGAATTATACGCATGAAAAACAGCTTAGAAAGGGGGAAACAGGCAGCTTTAGTAGTTGGTAAGAACACAACTGCATGTTACTACTCGCTCTATCATGTGTAATTGAAAATCTGCAAGTAAATCGTCATTGGGATAATAATGCATTCAGATGCAAAATTATTTCCCTAGGCAGCTTTACCGACAACATTTATTTCCTGACCACCTCAAAATGAGGGGCTAAACTTCTCTAGCTTTCAGATCAATTTACTTTTTGCGCTCTGTGCGAGCCATGTATCTCGTCAAAATCATTACTGTGTTGTGAAGTAACTAACTTCCTTCCTTTCTTTCTTTCTACATAACCTGCTCTTGCTGTAATATCTAAGCATCTCCAATCTGCTAATCATTGTAATTGCAGTCGTAAATTGTATTTATATAGTGCTCACTACATCTGACATAGCGGTTGAGGCACTATGTGGCACATAGCATGACACTCCGGCACCCAAGATTAGAGATAAAGTTAAATAGTGGTTTTGTTCGCACCCAGATTTCTCCAGGTAAACCAGAGGAATTGTACGCACGAAAAACAGCTTAGAAAGGGGGAAACAGGCAGTTTTAGTAGTTGGTAAGAACACAACTGCATGGTACTACTCGCTCTATCATGTGTAATTCAGAATCTGCAGGTAAATCCTCATTGGGATAATAATGCATTCAGATGCAAAATTATTTCCCTAGCCAGCTTTACCGACATTTATTTCCTGACCACCTCATAATGAGGGGCTAAAATTCTCTAGCTTTCAGATCAATTCACTCTTTGTGCTATGTGCGTGCCATGTATCTGTAATAAAAATCATTACTGTGTTGTGGAGTAACTAACTTCCTTCATCCCTTTCTACAAAACCTGCTCTTGCTGTAATATCTAAGCATCTCCAATTTGCTAATCATTGTAATTGCAGTTGTAAATTTTATTTATATAGTGCTCTCTACATCTGACATAGCAGTTGAGGCACTATGTGGCACATAGCATGCTACTCCGGTACCCAAGATTAGAGATAAAGTTAAATAGTGCATTAGTAATATGTGCCTTCTTTTTTTCCTTGTGGATTAGTTGTGGCAAGTTTGTTACTTATGTGCTATTGAGTTCTTGAGTGTTTAATAGTATTTCTAGTTGGGATTACAATGATGGTCGTAAATTGTTATTGGGAGTAGTGGGCATGTACACATGTTGGGTGAATTGTTGAAAATGTAGGAGGAAGTTTGAAAAAAGATGTTTGGGAGTTCTTAGTAGTCAGAAGGTTTTGGATGAGTTTGAGAGAGGAGGGATGGAACAAAGGTTGAAGGAAATAGATTTTTTAACAAATCGCTGAATTGAACTGTTAGAAATTGAGTCTTTGGTTAGCAGTCAGGTTACCCCCTGTCCAATCAAGGACCCTCACTCTAGTCAGGGCAAAGGAGAAACACACCTGGTTAACCCCCACTCACCCCCTTAGTAGCTTGGCACAAGCAGGCAGGCTTAACTCAGAAGCAATGTGTAAAGTATTTGTACCAACACACACAGTAATACAATGAAGACACTAGAAAATGGACACCACACCAGTTTAGAAAAATAGGTCATATTTATATAAATCAAACAGGACCAAAACAACAAAAATCCAGCATACACAAGTTAAAATATGAATTTTCAAAAGTATAAGAGGCTTAACCTATAGAAAACAATGGAAACAATGATTTTGCACAAAGTACCTGGTTAGGATCAAAATTAAAGCAGCACAGCATCGGAAAAGGCAAAAATGCATTGATTCCTTCCTCCCAAGGGAGGCCGGCAATCATTTCTTCTCCGGTCGGGTCAGCGATGTGTTGATTTCTGGATGGAGCACCTCTGATGCACACTGAGTCGGGTTGACATTGACACCCAGGGACGATACGTGGAAAATCCTGTTGCCTGGTATTAGAAAACCACGCTGCATGGGGTTTGTGTTGTTATCAGCAGCCGCAAGCGGTGTTGTGCATCGTTTCTCCAGCCGCGATGCATCGATCTCTCAGCCGTAATGCAGGTGGAGCGTCGATTTTAGGAGGAAAGCTGACGGCGCGTCGTTTCTTAGCTGCGTTGCAGGTAGTGCGTAGAAACTTTCCCTGCATGGCATTCTGTACATGGATTTTCAGCTCTTGTTCTGCCAACTTCACCTTTTAAGGGCCCAGGGACTGGATAGGGCACCACTTGGCAGGTCAGGACTCTCAACCGAGAGTCCAGGTGATAGCAGAGGAAGTCTTTAATGACCCTGAGATTTCAAAACAGGAGGCAAGCTTAGTTCAAGCCCTTGTTGGTTCTTATCAAGCAGGACAATACCACAAAGTCCAGTCTTTGTCCTCTTTCACAGACAGAAGCAGAACCTGCAGGATAGCCCAACAAACCACAGTCACAAGCAGGGGCAGCACTTCTCCTCAGCTCATCAGCTCTTCTTCTTGGCAGAGGTTCCTCTTGGTTCCAGAAGTGATCTAATTTCCAGGGATTTTGGATCCAATACTTATACCCCTTTCAGCCTTCGAAGTAGGCATACTTCAAAGGAAAGTTTCTGTTGTTCACAAAATCCTGCCTTGCCCAGGCCAGGCTCCAGACACACACCAGGGTATTGGGACTGCATTGTGTGCAGACAGGCACAGCCCGTCCAGGTGTAAGTGACCACTCCTACCTCCACTCTAGCACAGATGGCTCATCTGGATATGCAGGCTACACCCCAAGCTCCCTTTGTCTCACTGTCTGGAGGGGATTCAGAAACAGCCCAACTGTCAAATTGACCCAGACAGGGAATCTACAAACAGGCAGAGTCACAGAACGGTTTAAGCAAGAAAATGCCTACTTTCTAAAAGTGGCGTTTCCAAACTAACAATCTAAAAACCAACTAAAAGATGTATTTTTTAATTGTGAGTTCAGAGACACCAAACTTCACATTTCTATCTGTTCCCAAAGGTGATCTGAACTTTAAAGTTATTTAAAGGCAGCCCCCATGTTAACTTATGAGAGAGATAGGCCTTGAAACATTGAAAACTGAATTTAGCAGTATTTCACTGTTAGGACATGTAAAACACATAAGTACACGCCCACCTTTAAGATACACTGCAACCAGCCAATGGGGCTACCTAGGGAGTACCCTAAGGGTACCTTACATGTATAAAAAGGGAAGGTTCAGGTCTGGCAAGTGGGGACACTTGCCAACTCAACCTGGCAGTTTAGAACTGCACACAGACACTGCAGTGGTAGGTCTGTACCATGTTTACAGGGCTACATATGTGGGTGGCAAAACCGGTGCTGCAGGCCCATTAGTAGCATTTGCTTTACAGGCCCTGGGCACCTCTAGTGCACTTTACTAGGGACTTACTAGTAAATAAAATATACCAATCATGTATAAGCCAATTACGCATAAATTTTACATAGGAGCACTTGCACTTTAGCACTAGTAGCAGTGGTAAAGTGCAATTGCTCTTTACTGAGTTGAGTGGTGTGTCAAAGGTTTCCTCACACGGCGGTCTTTGCATGGATTTCTATCCTTTTCCACCAGCTGCACCTTTCAAGAGCTCAGAGATAGGTTAGGGCACCACTTGGCAGGCAGGACTCTCAGCAGACAGCCCAAGTACTGGCAGAGAGAAGTCTTTGTTATCCCTGAGACTTCAACAACAGGAGGCAAGCTCAATTCAGCCATTGGAGATTCTTCACCAGTGGGAAGTCACACAAAAGTCAGTCTTTGTCCTCTCTCAGGTAGAAGCAGCTACTGCAGGCCAGCCCAGCAAACCACAGTGACAGGCAAAGGGGAAGTCCTCCTCCTCCAGCTTCTCCAGCTCTTCTCCCGGGCAGAGGTTCCTCTTGGTTCCAGAAGTAATCTGATTTTCAGGGGTTCCTATACCACTTTCTGTCTTTGAAGTAGGCCTACTTCAAAGAGAAGTCTCTGTTGTTTTCAAGATCCTGCCTTGCCCAGGCCATGCTTCAGACACGAACCAGGGGGTTGAAGACTACATTGTGTGAGGGTAGGCAGAGCTCTTTCAGGTGTAAGTGACCACTCCTTCCCTCCCCTCAGCCAAAATGGCCCATCAGGATATGCAGGCTATACCCCAGCTCCCTTTGGGTCACTGCCTAGAGGAGAGATGTTAACAGCCCAACTGTCAAACTGACCGTGACAGGGAATCCACAAACAAGCAGAGTCATAGAATGGTTTAAGCAAGAAAATCCCTACTTTCTAAAAGTGGCATTTTCAAAATAACAATCTAATAACCAACATCACTAAAAGATATTTTTTTTAAATGTGATTTTAGAGACCCCAAACTCCACTTGCCTATCTGCTCCCAAAGGGAATCTGTGCTTTAATTATACTTAAAGGCAGCCCCCATGTTAACCTATGCAAGAGATAGACCTTGCAACAGTGAAACCCACATTTGGCAGTATTTCACTGTCAGGACATGTAAAACACATAAGTACATGCCCCACCTTTAACATTCACTGCACCTTGCCCATGGTGCTACCAAGGGCCCACCTTAGGGGTGCCTTACATATATAAAAAGGGAAGGTTTAGGCTTGGCAAGTGGGTACACTTGCCAAGTTGAATTGGCGGTTTAAAACTGCACTCACAGACACAGCAGTGGCAGGTCTGAACCATGTTTACAGGGCTACTAATGTGGGTGGCACAACCAGTGCTGCAGGCCCACTAGCAGCATTTGTCTTACAGGCCCTGGGCTCCTTTAGTGCACTTTAATAGGGACTTACTAGTAAATCAAATATGTCAATCATGGATAAGTAAATGTACACATACACTTTATACAGGGAACACTTATACTTTAGCACTGGTCAGCAGTGTTAAAGTGTCCAGAGCAAACAAAAACAGCAAAAACAGAGTCCAGCACACAGAAACAACCTGTGCAGTAGAGGCAAAAAGTTAGGAGAGACCATGCTGGCCAAATGATGCCAAGTTTAACAATCATCATATATGTATATACCCATAACGAGGCCTCCAAAGACTGTGATATATTTCTTTGTGGGTGATACAAAGTATAGATTCTTACCATTATCCAATTTTTGATAGCACAAGTGTGTTTGTCTCTTGGACTTTCTGGTGAAACCCTAGGCACGTGAAGATGCATCACAGTGCCTTCTTTGTAGGAAAGCTTGATTTGGCAACCTGATACACTTGGACATTCATTAACTGCTTGGCATCAGTGGTAATTCTGAGGTTTGCAATCTCTATAGACTTTTTTGGGTGGTCGCCCTAGATTGGCAGGCTTGGTGCAGAGATTTTCATTAGTTTTCATGTCACCACAGATGAGTATTATCCTTCCACTGAAGAGATTTGTTGTAAATGGGTTGTGGTTGTTGGTTTTTGTTGGTTAAATACAAATCCAGAATGTTTACTTCAGCTGTTCTCAAGATTTTCCAGTCTGTCATACAACTGATCCAAGTTGGGATTGGTACCACTGAATATTGATTTATGGAATTCTGTTAGCATTTTATAAACATCATTATTAGTGCATTTTGTGGATTTGGCTGAAATAGAATAGTTTTTATATTTTTGGGTTGTTGATTTGTATATTCTGTTAATCCTGTGAGCGTGTATTTTGTCTTGAGGGTTTGCTTTGAGCCAGTTGGTTTAAGATAAGCAATTTGTTTTTGACATTTTTAAATTGTTCAATCATTCAAGGGGTGTGTTTTCTTTAGTTATGTGCAGATGTTTCCATGGAATTAAAAGATCAAAAACTTCCTGGAGCCATCATGTAAGGAACTGGGTTATTAGTTGAGAGGGATGGAAGCCCCACTCAGGTCATCTGGCTGCACTAGACTGAGGGAAAACACAAGTTTAGACCGACCACAATGGAGCATCATCTATTGTCGTTGCTGTAGCGCAATGACCCACTCAACACTGGAGCTTCATGTTGGATGATCATCATGTATGGTCTGGTTGTGCTGTCATGGATGGTCAGTGTTGACAGCAGGAGCTGATCCTCTGGGAGCTTTGCATTAGCAGTCGTTGCGGTTGGTTGATTTTGAACGTGAAGAGGTCACTACTTGGTTGCAAGGATTTTTACTTTTTTAGGTGAAGTGTTCCCACTGATGTCAGCCAAGAGACTAGGACCTGGGGATTACCACTTGCTGAGTAGGACTTATTCCAGCAGAGGCCATCAGCAGGGCTCTAGCACGTCTAAACCAGTCCAGTTATTGTTGGTCCACTGGGCAATTTCAGGGAAGCCTTTGGAAGCCTGGTGTGCCCCTATAGTTCAAACAAGTGTCACTTTGGATAGCCTGGACGCAAGGCAAGCAATTCCAATCTACCTTCTTCAGACACCAAGGCAGTCCTTCTAGAAGAAGTTTAGCCTTTTTCTGAATCTTCCATAGGTCCAGGAGTGTTCTTATGGTAGGGTCTGAACGTTCCATCTTCATACCTGGTGCCAGAATTTGTATGAGGGAAATCCCTGACCAACCCCAAAAACTGGTTCTGATCAGTACTTCCCCTTTGAAGTGTAATCAGGACGGGGCACAGCACCCCCAGCCATCCTGTCAGGAAGACCCCTTCCCCTCACAACTAGGCTTCTTTTACCTCACTATCAGAAAGCAATACACAAACCACATTAACAGAGCCTGACACCACCAATAAAGAGGATTTTACCTTACATTTCATTTGAGTGTAAAAGCATCTCTCTTTTTACAAGTAAATTAAATATACCAGTTAGGTTTAGTCCAATTTTACTAACTTTTAAGAAGCGAACACACACACTTTAGTAGTGGTTAGCAAGGTTAGGGTGCACAGAGCCCTAATGCTAAGGGAATGAAGGCAAATGGTTTGGGGGAATACTATGTCAAAGATGTCAGGTCTACCACATCCAAGGAGTGTTTTACAGAATGTATTCTGATCAGATGGTATAGTTTAGTTTTTAATTGTTCTCCAAATACTGGCTTCTGCATGTGACAAAGTGATGCATCCTATCTCTTTTCTTAGGCTACTTTACTTCTTCTCCCTTTCCTTTTTTCATATGTTCATATTTCTCTAGCTTACCTGTTTATACTACTGGATAAATACATTCCCCTTCATTCCAAAATTCTTTATGGGATTCCATGAAGATCTACTATCGCACATCTTAATTTCTTTACCTACAACCTTTCTCCCACTTTTCTGCATATTCTAATTTAGCGTTGCACTTAAGTCATATTCCATTCAAAGGGACATATTGTTTGCAGAACACTGCTTACTGCAGTCATCTGCACTAGAGTTTGATAAATGTAGGCTATTTTTCCCAGAACGAAGACCCAGATCTTGCTCTGTCAATACCTTCTGCTCCCAATCGGATTCACTTTTCTAAAGCAAAGAGTAAAATTCTACTGGCACCAGGACTCAAAGCAACATCTAATATCTTACCGCGATTCTCTTATTCAGCACTTACTTTAAGTACCCCCTAGTCGTCCAGCAATTGCACCCTATATCTTCATATATTGGCCAATGCTCTTGACCCTTGACCTGAAGCTTGCTTGCTCTGCACCCAGCTCTGTGATCCATAGCCTTTTCATAGTGTTCATTAATCCTGACTTGCAGAACCTTATGCTTTCTCCAGCAAATAATCGAAAGGAACCTCTCCATTTTCTCTCACTTACTTTGCAGAATGCTTTGCTTTCCTAAACCAATTCAAGAGCACCTCGTTCCTGTTCATCCACACTTCTTTATCTCCCTGCAAATGAACCACTAACACACTGCCATTATTCCTGTGTTCTGATGTGCAGCACTCTTAATACCAGCATTTGGAGCCACATATTTCTCAATGTTACACGCATCTTATCTGCAGCTCTCCATGTTCTGTCAGCAAGCACAGGAAGCTAGATGCAGCTGTTCAAAAGTTCCTCGGCTTTCGACTACAGCATCACGTGGTCTTCTATCAAGGGGCCTACTCAAAGTTTTTGTAGTACTCTACTGTCTTCAGCGACTGATCTCCCTGCACAGTTTAAGTAACCTAAAAAACATTTATAGATGAAACATTATTTGCAGTTAATAAAATATCTGTGAATGCGTGTGAGCATACTTTTTGTAACGTGCCTATATGAAAAAGATAGGAAATATCCCAAGGAATTAAAAGACAAACAAATAAACAAAATAATACAAGGTCTATGTTAAAGCACATTATGAATTGATAGAAATGTGCAAAAGAAGAAATGAGGTGAGAGCTGGGTCGCTCTTAATCCATTAGTCACTAAGGGCCAGATGTATCAAAGGTTTTTACCCATTCTGTGTCTATTGGAAAAAGTGTTCGTACATATGGCCTTAGATGTCAGAACTGTTAATGTCAGAACTGCTCAAAGCAAATGCTAAAAACAGGTATGTAATTTTCATGCAATAGCCCACGCACTCATGCTTGGGGCACCTCCATGGAATAATTATTGACTCAGGAGGCAGATGCAGGTTTACTTTGGTTTAATATTTGCTATCTCTATGCAAGGATGGTGATAGCAGGATAATCGTTTTAGCGTTACAAATGGTACCTACTATTAGGTTTGAAAACCATTATTTTGGGCTTAAATTTGCCGTAGAAAGAATTAACATCCGCAGCCTACTTGTAATGTGGGTAGACTCAATGCATTAACCACATATATTATCACAAGGTTTTTGCAAAATCATGTTGTACTACTGGTTAGAGCTGGCATTAATTTAGGCCAAGGTTTCCTTGCCTTTCATTGGCATTTTCAATCATATTTCTTTTTAATTGGGTATGGCTTCAGACTGGGCCTTTTAATTATTTATCTAAAATTATGGCATACAGCGGAGTTACCTAGAGTGGGGTTGGTATACAATGGAATGGTGTACACTGAAGTCAAATACTGTAGAGTGATGTATATTGCATTAGCACAGTGTAGTGACAGACAGTGACTTGTTATACAGTGGGATAGCAAAGAGTGGAGTGTTGTTAAGTGGAGTAAGAATGGAGCTACATCCTGTAAATTTTTCAGAGTGCATTCATGTAGATTGTATTGGCATACAGTAGAGGGCTATAGAGTGGAGTGTTGCATAGTTAGTGTAGGGCCATATATTGGAATAGTGTATACTACAATAGCACACGGTCAAGTGGTGTACAGTGAAGTGTTGTACATTGAAGTGGAATGAACTGGAGAAGCATACACTGGAGTGGGATACAGTGGAGTGCCATACAGTAGAGTGGCCTAGAGTTGAGTGGTGTACAATGGCTTAAGTAAAGTTGAGTGTTGTGCAGTGTATGCTGTAAAGTACATTTGAATAAAGTAGGGTGGTGCATATAGGAGTGCCATACAGTGCAGTGGTGCAGAGCGGAATAGTGTAAACTATAGTGTTGTATAGTGTAATGGCATGACCAAGTGGGGCTGATTGTAAAAGCGCTCTCACATTTTGCCCCATTTTTAAGCTGATGTTTTTTTTTCCCCTGAGTGTGCCCTGGGCACTGCTAACCAGTCCCAGGTCCAGTGTCCTATTTAAGATGGTATATGCAAATCAGGCATAATTATAATTGGCTCTTTCAACCTACCTATATGTCCCTAGCATATGCTAGGGCACTTAGTTTTCGGGACCCCAGTGTAGTCAGGGCACACATGGGTGCACTGCTGTGGTCTCCAGTATCATTGTAAAAGCAGGCCTGCCTTGCAGGCTGCTTCTTAATTAAAGTTAACACCAAATTTGACTTTGGAATTAAAAGTACTTCCAAAGTCCTAAACTACCCTAATTTAGCATATGTCACCCCTAGGGTCTGCCCTAGATGCCCCAAGGGTTGGGTGCAGTGTAACGGTAAGCAGCGACTTTATAAAAGATGTTTCATAAGTTCTGGTGAGGGAAAACAGCCCAACTCGTTTTTCCCATTGTAGTACATTAGTTCCAAAGGCTAACATTGGCAGCCATTTAAAAAAAATTAATAAAGTCTTATTTCTGCTAGAAAATAGATAAATATGTCAAGTGTAATATCAAATTAAAAGTTAGAATAAATCCAACAACACACCAAGGTTCGATTTATTGTAACTAGTACAGAGGAAGAGTTTTAGAACTCTTTCTGAAAGTTACCAAAATCAGTCCTGTAGTGTACTTTCCCGATTGGTCAGTATCTGGCAGCCTGAGCCAAGCTATTTTAATGAGGTGTGGAGTGGCCTAGGCTGAAACAAAGGAAGCATCTGGTGGGAAGAGAACTGCTGCAGCAGATGGCAGAGCAGGATGGGAGTAGAGTGGCCAAAATGGTTTTCAAAGGAGCGAAAACCACCTAGGACAGAAACTAGACCTCCCCCATTTCCTGCTAACCCTGCCAGATGGGAACCCCATAAATTAGATTAGGAGTGGGTCTGGAAGGTGTCTGCTAGGAAAACTTAGCCACACCCGTGGGTAGGCTCAGCTAGAAGTAACCTCAAAGGAAATGTATTCTCCATGCTGGAGTTTTAAAGAATGTTGCTGTCTGGGATTGATTTTTGCCGCACTTCTGAGGAAGTGCTCACCCCAGAGGGTGGCACCCTGCACCCCATTGGTCAAGGATGCCCCCTTTCTTGCCAACCAAGGAACAAGGATAAATATGGTATAGCTGCCCAGCAATTCAGACTCCTGCTGGAAGAAGATACTGGAGAAGAAGGACTGCCCTGCTGAACCCCTGGTCTGCACCTGAAGGAGTGCGCCCACAAGGACTGCACCAGCAGCACACTATGCGCTTCACCAAGAAAAGGACTTTCCTTTGCTTCTGCAACTCCAGGAGTAGACTCCCTATAAGCTACAGGTACAGAGGAGCTGGTCAGAGTCCTCTACACCAAGTCCTGCATGAAGAGCCTACCTGTACAGTGTCTAGTGGCCGTTTAAGGATCTTGACCAGGTGCATTCTGAGAACTGAAGTCCCAACTTCCAAGGAGCAACTCTAAGACTCTGGAATCTGGGATCAAGTTTGTAGACCCAAAAAGGACTTCTGGAAGAAGATTCAGAAGCTTGGAGCAACTTTGTGAAAAATCTCCATAGGGTGACCAACCCGTCAAAGGTAGTAAAGCCGACAACGTCAAGACCCGATCCAACCTGAATTTCAGGTTTGTCCCACTGAAACACCAGAGCTTTTCCACATCAACAAGACATCCAGGCCTTGACAGGGCCTTGTGCTGAGCCAAGCCGACAACGTCACATTGCAAGCTGGCCTAAATAGGAGCCTTGACCGTCGACAAGAGAAAAATCTCTAAAAAAGAGACTAAGGGCCTGATTTAGATTTTGATGGGGGGAACTCTCCATCACAAATGTGATGGAGATCCCATCTGCCTTATTATGGTCTCCATAGGATATCACGGGATGATAATAAGGAGGGTGGGACATCTCTCACATTTGTGACGCAGTATGCCCCTCCGCCAAGATTTAAATAAGGCCCTAAGTCAGAAGGTAAAATTTTGACCAAGGCCTACCACTCAGCATATCTAACTTGGGCTCCATCGCTAGATTGGCACTTTTTGTTTTTAGGCAGTAAAAAGCACATTTTTCATTTAATCTTTAAACATTTATATCTCGGATTCCCAGCCTTTGATTTTTGTTATTTTGGTGGAATTGTAAAGATAAAAATATTTCCCATTTATATAAATTGGTGCTAAATGTTAATTTTGTGTTATGTTTTACTTATTTATTGTTTATTTATTTATTGTTTTGTTTACATTAAATGCTCTACATACCTGTCTCTTAATTTAAGCCTAACTGCTCATGGGCCAAGCTACCAAGGGTTGAGTAAGGATTCATATATTGAAACCTTGATTGGAGACAGTGGGCCTGATTCTGACCCTGGCGGTAAATACCGCCAGGGCCGTGGTCCGCGGGAGCACCGCCAACAGGCTGGCGGTGCTCCTTTGGGCATTCTGACCGCGGCGGTACAGCCGCGGCCAGAAACGGAAAGTCGGCGGTGTACCGCCGACTTTCCGCTGCCCAGGGGAATCCTCCCTGCGCCGCCATGGGGATTCCGACCCCCATACCGCCATCCTGTTCCTGGCGGTTTCGGCTGCCAGGAACAGGATGGCGGTATGGGGTGTCGTGGGGCCCCTGGGGGCCCCTGCAGTGCCCATGCCAATGGCATGGGCACTGCAGGGGCCCCCGTAAGAGGGCCCCACTTACAATTTCAGTGTCTGCTTAGCAGACACTGAAATTCGCGACGGGTGCTACTGCACCCGTCGCACCCCTTCCACTCCGCCGGCTCCATTCGGAGCCGGCTTCCTCGTGGAAGGGTGTTTCCCGCTGGACTGGCAGGCGGCCTTTTGGCGGTCGCCCGCCAGCCCAGTGGGAAACCCAGAATGACCGCCCGGTCTTCTGGCGGTTCCCGCTTGGCGGGCGGCTCCCGCCGCCCGCCAAGCTTGGAATGACCCCCAGTGTCTGTTGCTAAGTGTAGGTACCAACCTGACTTTACTAATAATCCACTTTCCAACATTTTGGTGTGCAGTGGTGGAATCCATTACTTGTGTTTAATATCAACATATGGCATTTAGGTGAAGCATAGTTAAAATCCTCCAAAATTGACTTAGAACAAAATTGTTTTGGATTTTACATATTTGGATTCATTATTTTTTAATTACTTTCTTTTTGATTTTTCTAAATTGTTCTTATCAATTGGTGCCAAAGCCTTCTGTGACCCAAAACTAGGAATGCCTTGGAGCTTGATCTTTCTAGCTCACCCACACTCACTACAGCTGAGTGTAGAGTGTTGTGCAGAAAGAGGGGATTACCGACTGCTAACAACCTTAGGAAGACTGAAATGGTTAGGTCCATTGAAGCATAGGCAGTGCTAGTAGAAACAGAGGAAGCTCCAGGGATAGAGGAGGAGGGGCAGAATGGCCCCCCCAACATCCAGGAGGAGGACAGTGCTCACCTGTCCCTTACTTCAGAGATCAGGGCACTATCCCAAGCTAGTGAGGGGTGAGGGTCTGTAGTATCCACCCAAAAACGCAGATCTGGTCCTCAGGGAGAAGGAACTTGAGACCCAGTTATCCTACATAGCTTTAGAGGTGGAGATGTTGGCCCTGGAGAAGAGGAAGTGGGCAAGTGGATAACAGAGAGATGGTGGCAGAAAAGGTGAGTTTGAGGTATCCAGTGGCAGTTGGTATTGCCACAGACTCCCAGGAGAGTGACAACACTGACATGTAGTTGACAGACTTTGAGAGAGCTCTCACGACGAGAAAGGTTAAGTGACAGTATTAGGATTTACCTCTGTGGGAACTGATCCCAGTCACTGGAAGGGATATGCTCCTGACTCTAGGGTGGAATGAAACAGTGCCCTATCCCAATATGAATAGATGTTGCATCAAGAAATTTAGTCTCACCTCAGAGCAGTATAAGATTAACTTTAGGGGCACTCAGAAGATCAATACCAAGTCCTGGGTTGACTTTGTAGACACCTCAGTTAAGGCACTAGAGGACTGGATACATAGTACTTATGAGGGGCTATACAATTTTATCATGAAGGAGGACATCTTGACAAATTGTATCTTAGAGAAGCTAAACCAGTATCTAGTGGACTCTGAGCTGTCCAGTCCCAGGTACCTGGGAGTGGCAGCTGATGAGTGGTTAAGAACCAGAGTAAAGTCCCCATCGAGAGACTCTAAGAAGGAGAGGTCAGGTCTACAAAATCCTAAGGAGGAAGGTGGTAAGCCCACCACAGCAACTCTCTTTGTATCCCAGAACCCTAAACAGAAGGAGAGTAGACCCCCCTCCAACTCTCACAAGCAGAGGCAAGGATACTCAGGGTTAAAAAAGATTTTGGATAGCGGGCCTACTTTGACTGTCAACAGACAGGACACTTCAGAGGTATTGCAGCCTGACCCAGCAAGGTGGCTAGCACTTTGCCGTCCAGTGTAGCCATGTCAGATGATGAGGTCCTCATAGCATTGTGCTGGGAGGCAGGTTCAGATGGTAAGCTGGTGATTCCTCAGGGTGGGGGTAGGTGCTTTCACTCCATTCAGGTGAATGGGATCCCTATCACTGGCCTGAGGGATACCTGTGCCAGTCACACCATAGTGAGTGACAGACTGGTGTCCCAAGACATGTATGTGCCAGGAGAAGCAAGGAGGGTAAAGTTAGCCCCATGTGAGATTGCAACCAAACCTGTAGCCAATGTGCCCCTAGAGAGGAAAGGTACCCTTGGCTGGTATAAGGTGGTGGTCAGCGCTGACCTCCCCTTAAATTGTACCATGGGCAATGTCGTCCCAGAGGTTGGTCTGATCACAGATGGGGCTGGACACCCATCAACGCGCCCCCCAACAAAAGATCCCAGGGAACCAATCCCTACAGTTAAGAGAAAGGGGTCCCTAAGAAAAGGGAAAAAGAAGAAGAAAAGATGGACAATCTTAAAGTGAGGTCCAGTGAGCCATAAGCCTTCTGAACCAGTAAGTGGGAACCCAGATTTGGCACTTGTAAGGCTTCACCTGACCACAAAGAAGTCCTGAGTAGTCAGGTAGCTGTTCAGCCACAGTTTGTCGCCCCTGCACTGACAGAATGGACTGTGTGTGCCACAGGATCTGGTAGCACCTCACTCTGAGCAGCAAGAGAGGTGCCAGGATCCCACAGTTTCCCCTAAAGCAGCTTGCCTACATGTCAGTGAAGAACTTAGGGTATGGTTCTGGATTCTGACAAGTATTAGTAGCCTCTGTTGGGTATTGGACTTCATGGCAGCACTGCACTTGGCATGGGAAGCAGACCCCATAACCAAAAGCAAAGTAGGTCCACTGACCCTGTTGGTCATGGTGGGATTACTCAAGGGCTGAGTAACCTCTGTGGATAAGCTAGGTATTACACTAGCAAAGTTAGGAAAAGAGTAGGTGGGCACCTCACTAGCAAACCAGCACAGGGAGAGGACAACGACATCCCTGTTTGTTTGTGATGTTTCAAGCTAAAATAGGTCAAGTTACTGTTGGGATGGGTCAACTGCCCAGAGTGAGTGGCACTGACAGGAGGATGAAAGGCAGAGTAGGCCCGAAATAATACAGACAGTTTTCCTCACCGTCTCCTTTGCCTGACACATAAGTAAAACTCTTCCAGAGTTGGGCTGAGTCTCTTGGTCGAGTTGGCTGGGGTGGGGGTGGGGGGAGGTTGTGTGAGAAAACTGGAGTGATTGGGAAGCCCCCTCACTTTTTGCCCCCATTCTGACCTCATACTGGTGTTTTCTGACCCTAATTGTGCCCTGGGCACTGATAACCAGTCCCAGGGCCAGAGCTCTGTTTAGAGTGGTGTATGCAAACAAATTAGGCATAATTATAATTGGCTACATATAAGTCACTAGTATATGATAGGCATGTACGTTTAGGGACTCCAGTGTAGTCGGGTCACCCATGGGTGCACTGCTGTGGTCTCTGGTGTCATTGTAAAAGGAAGCATGTGTAGGAAAGTACCATCTTGCCTGGCATGTTACCCCCATTTTTGCCTGTGTCATTGGGATCCTGCTAGCCAGGACCCCAGAGCTCATAAAGTATGCCCTGTATGTGTTCCCTGTGTGGTGCCTAACTGTATCACTGAGGCTCTGCTAACCAGAACCTCAGTGTTTATGCTCTCTCTGCTTTTAAAAGTGTCACTGCAGGCTAGTGACTAATTTTACCAATTCTCATTCGCACACTGGAACACCCTTATAATTCCCTAGTATATGGTACCTAGGTACCCAGGGTATTGGGGTTCCAGGAGATCCAAATGGGATGCAGCACTTCCTTTGCCACCCATAGGGAGCTCAGACAATTCTTACACAGGACTGCCACTGCAGCCTGAGTGAAATAACGTCAACGTTATTTCACAGCCATTTTACACTGCACTTAAGTAACTTATAAGTCACCTATGTGTCTAGCCCTCACTTAGTGAAGGTTAGGTGCAAAGTTACTTATTGTATGGGCACCCTGGCACTAGCCAAGGTTCTCCCACATTGTTCAGGGCAATTTCCCTGGACTTTGTGAGTGCGGGGACACCATTACACACGTCCACTACATATAGGTCAATACCTATATGTAGCATCACCCTGGTAACTCCGAACATGGCCATGTAACATGTCTAGGATCATGGAATTGTCACCCCAATACCATTCTGGTATTAGGGGGACTATTCCATGCATCCCCGGGTCTCCAGCATAGAGCTCGGGTACTGCCAAACTAACTTTCCGGGGTCTCCTCTGCAGCTACCGCTGCTGCCAACCCCTCAGACAGGTTTTTGCCCCCCTGGGACCTGGACAGCCCAGTGCCAGGAAGGCAGAACAAAGGATTTCCTCTGAGAGAGGGTGTTACACACTCTCCCTTTGGAAATAGGTGTGAAGCGCCTGGGAGGAGTAGCCTCTCCTGGCATCTGGAAATGCTTTGAAGGGCACAGATGGTGCCCTCCTTTCATAAACCAGTCTACTCCGGTTCAGGGATCCCCCCAGCCCTGCTATGGTGCGAAACTGGACAAAGGAAAGGGGAGTGACCACTCCCTTGACCAGCACCTCCCGGGGGAGGTGCCCAGAGCTCCTCTAGTGTGTCCCAGATCCCTGCCATCTTGGATGCAGAGGTGTGAGGGCACAATGGACAGCTCTGAGTGGCCAGTGCCAGCAGGTGATGTCAGAGACCCCTCCTGATAGGTGCTTACCTTTCTCTGTAGCCAATCCTCCTCTGAGGGCTATTTAGGGTCTCTCCTGTGGGCATCTCACCAGATAACAAATGCAAGAGCTCACCAGAGTTCCTCTTCCCTCTTCGAGTTCTGCCAAGGATTGACCGCTGACTGCTCCAGGGCGCCTTCAAAACCGCAACAAAGTAGCAAGAAGACTACCAGCAACATTGTAGCGCCTCATCCTGCCGGCTTTCTCAACTGTTTCCTGGTGGTGCATGCTCTGAGGGCTGTCTGCCTCCACCCTGCACTGGAAGCCAAGAAGAAATCTCCTGCGGGTTGAAGGAATCTTCCACCTGCCAACGCAGGCACCAAACTTCTGCATCACCAGTCCTCTGGGTCCCATCTCACCCTGACGAGCGTGGTCCCTGGAACACAGGAGCTGGGTCCAAGTGTCCCCGACGGTCCAGTGGCCCTTCTGTCCAAATTTGGTGGAGGTAAGTCAGTGCCTCCCCACGCCAGACAGTAATCCTGTGTACTGTGTGAACTGCAGCTTCTAGGGCTTCTGTGCACTTTTTCAAGACTTCCTTCATGTACAGCCTAGCCCAGGTCCCCAGCACTCCGTCCTGCATTGCCCAACTCACTGAGTTGGACTCTGACGTCGTGGGGCCCTCTTTGTTGTGCTGAGTTGACCGTCATCCTCAGATCTTCTGAATACCTGTTCAGGTGTTTCTGCGGGGGCTGCCTGCTTCTTCATGGGCTCTCTGTGTTGCTGAGCACCCCCTCTGTCTTCTCCTCCAAGGGGCGACCTCCTGGTCCTTCATCGGCCCTGGCAGCACCCAAAATCTTCAACTGCAACTGTTACAGATAGCAAGGCTTGTTTGCAGTCTTTCAGTGTGGAAACAACTCTGCATCCTCCAGCACACCATGGGACATCTTCTGACCAAAGAAGAAGTTCCTGGAAGCTTCCATTGTTTCAGAATCTTTGGATTCTTCCACCCAGAGACAGCCCTTTTGCACCTTCATCCCGGGTTTAGTGGGCTCCTGCCCCCCCGGACACTTGTGTGACTCTTGGACTTGGTCCCCTTCCTTTGCAGGTCCTCAGGTCCAGGAATCCATCTTCAGTGCTTTGCAGTCAGTTGTTGTCCTTGCAGAATCCCCTATCTCGACTTTACTGTCTTTCGGGGGTAATAGGTAACTTTACTCCTACTTTCCAGGGTCTTGGGGTAGGGTATCTTGGACACTCTTAGTGTTTTCTTACACTCCCAGCGACCCTCTACACACTACTTTAGCCTGGAGTCCATTTGTGGTTTGCATTCCACTTTTGGAGTATATGGTTTGTGTTGCCCCTAGGCCTATTTTTCCCTATTGCATTCTATTGTGTTCTACACTGTTTGCGCTGCTTTTCTAACTGTTTACTTGCCTGATTTTGGTTGTGTGTGTATATTTTGTGTATATAACTTACCTCCTAAGGGAGTATATCCTCTGAGATACTTTTGGCATATTGTCACTAAAATAAAGTACCTTTATTTTTAGTAACTCTGAGTATTGTGTTTTCTTATGATGTAGTGCTAAGTGATATAAGTGGTATAGTAGAAGCTTTGCATGTCTCCTAGTTCAGCCTAAGCTGCTCTGCTATAGCTACCTCTATCAGCCTAAGCTGCTAGAACACCTCTAACCTACTAATAAGGGATAACTGGACCTAGCACAAGGTGTAAGTACCACAAGGTACCCACTAGAAGCCAGGCCAGCCTCCCATAGCATGCCTTCCAGGCTGCTTTTAAATTAAATGTACCCCCAAATTCTACTTTGAAATTTAAAGTCATAAATGACCTTATTTTTACATATAAGTCACCCCTAAGGTCTGCCCTAGGTGCCCCAAGGGTTGGGTACAGTGTAACTATAAGCAGGGACTTTATAAAGGATGTTTTATAAGCCCTGGTGGGGGCCTACTGCTTAGTGATCCAAACTTTTGACTTTGCCCTGGTGAAGCACGACCAGATGTCCCCGGTTGGCACTTTTTGTTTTTCACTCATAAGAAAGCCCATTTTTACATTTTTTCTCTCATTACGACCCTGGCGGGGAGTGATAAAGTGGCGGCCAATCATCACCATGGTGGTGATAACTCCCATAGACAGCCAATGTACCACACCAACCGCCAGGGTGGAAACAACACTCACCACAGCATTAACCAACAACAGCCAGGCGGAAGACAAAGTACCGCCCACCAGATTAAGGCACAGCACACTGCCACCTTTTCGGGGGCGGTACCAATGCCAGCAAAAGCCTGAGAGAAAAAAATCACTGAAGAGTAAGGACTCATCATCGGACGCACAGGGAGGAACAACGCTGCCATGGAACCCAAACTGCAAGTCTTTCCAATGATCTTCTACGTTATGCTCCACCTGGAACACCAACGCAGACTAAGATGACGACGGTGAGTACAGCCGCCTAGAAAACAAGGGAGGGAGGGAGGAAAGCAAGAGTGACACACACACACCCACACAATACACACCCATCACACACACATCATCCACACAACCAGCTGCACACATAAAACAATTTGTCCCTGAAAAACAGCAGAATAATGCAAAGACAACAGGAATGCACAAAAGTGATTGTAATCAGATCAAATTCAAAATTAATAATTTGATTTGTCAATGAAACAGATATGAACACATGTACACAAAGGGACACTGCCCAGTACAATGTTCCTAGGGCCCACATGGCCACAGGGCACAGTCTAAGGCCCAACTCAAATACTGACCGCATCCTGATAGTGCACTACAGGGGCATCAGTTTGTAAATAGGCAGGCACCTCAGGGAGAGGGGGGCACCTCAACCGGATGTGGGAACAAGCCCAATGGCTCTGGAGGTTGAGGAGGGGCCTGGAGGGGGCTAATTGCTCTGTCCTGGGGGGTGATAGGCCAAAGTATCTCAGGTGGGTGACTTTCCCACTGGTTCTGGAGGGGGTAACATGCCCATTGCTCTGTCTTGGGGAGTGCAAGGCCAGTCTCTCAGGTGGGTGACTTGCCCACTGGTTCTGGAGGGGGCAACATGCCCATAGTTCTGTCCTGGGGAGTTCAAGGCCACAGTCTCTCAGGTGGGTGACTTGCCCACTGGTTCTGGAGGGGGCAACTCACACAGCAGCCCCTGGAGTGTGGCCTACATGTCATCCGCTGGCGATGACAGCTGCAGTGTGTTGGTGGATGGAGGAACCTCCTCGGCAGCCTCTGCACTTTTTGATGGCTGCAGTGTGGTGGTGGATGGTGGTGCCTCCTGGGCAGCTTCTGCACTTTCTGATGGCTGCAGTGTGGTGGTGGATGGAGGAGCCTCCTGGGGAGCCTCTGCACTTTCTGATGGTTGCAATTCATCAGCTGGCAGTGGGGGCCCCATGACAGCTAGAGGTGGTGGAGGTGTCACCCTGACAGCCTCCGCTGGAGTAGAGGGCTCCGTTTCCTGCAGTACATGGGACGTGGATCCCTTATCCTTCCCGGAAGGGGTAGATGGGCTCTTCCCCTTCCTGCCTAGTAGTGCAGGCTCCTTCTCCTTCTTTTCTGGTGGTGCAGGCTCCTTCCCCTTCTTGCCTGGTGGTGCAGGCTCCTTCCCCTTCTTGCCTGGTGGTGCTGGCTCCTTCCCCTTCTTCGATGGAGGTGTGGTATCCTTACCACGACGAGTAGGTGGTGCTACCACTGTCCCTGTGATATATTTGGCTGAGGTAATGGGCTGTTTCCTTGATATCCTGCTCCTACAGGCAGGCCGGGGGAGGGGTAGGGAAGAGGTCACATTGGGAAAGAAAAAGCTTTTTAGGGGCATTGGGGCGGGAGGGGAGTGGAGGTTGAGGGAGTGGTTGTTGGAGGTGTATGTCTGCTGGACTTGGGTGCAGGTGCATTGGCTGTATGCTGATGTGAGGTGGACAGCTATTGGGTGTTTGAGGGCTTGCGTTTCTGTCCTTTAGGAGTGGGGCAGACAGGGTGGGAGAGGACAGAGGGGACGCATTTATGGCTGTTATGGAGGTGTCTGCCAGTGAGGTGGATGTCCTGCTTGGTGTGGTGATGCTGGTAGTGGATGTTGATGTAGTGCATGCAGGTGTGGGTGCGGACGTGACTGGGAAGAAGATGGTGGAGGAGGAGGAGGAGGGGGAGACAGTGGAGGCAGTAGATGTTGTCGTGTCTGCAACTGTATGGTGTTTGCATGAGTGCTTGTGGGAAGAAGTGTGGTGCCTGTGTTTGCCTGTGACACTCATGGGTATTGCCTTGTGTGCATGCTCATCTCTATGTGTGCTGGGATGAGTTGGGGTTGAGGAGAATTGGACTGGGAAGTGGGAGTTGGAGGGGGGGCAGTAGAAACAGGGACAATGGCTGCCACCAGAGAGGAGGCCAGAGCCTAAATCGACCTCTGTTGGGCCGACAATCCACTGGGATGCCCTCCAGGAATGCATTGCATTGCTGTATCTGGGCTGCAAGCCCCAGGATGGCATTCACAATGGTTTACTGCCCTACAGAGATGGATCTCAGAAGGTCAATAGACTCCTCACTCAGGGCAGCAGGCTGACTGAGGCAGGGTCTGAGCTACGTGGTGTGAAGGAGATGCCCACCCTCCCGGGTGAGAGGGCACAGGAAAGTTACTGAGGGGTTGCCGGGAGGGTGGTGCTGGTACGGGGGTGGCAGCTGTACCTGCAGCTGGGGTCGTCACAGAGGTGTCCGCTACCACGAGGGAGCTCCCATCGGAGGAGGTATCTGAGTCTGTGTTGTCTCCTCCATTCTCTGCCGTGGTGCTTCCCTCTGCCTCCGTCCCACTGGTTCTCTCGACGTCGGTGGATTCTGCCTCCTGGGTCATGTGGGATGCAGAGGTGCCCCTGCTCCTTGGCAAGATTATGCTAATGCACACAAGGACAGGATGACAAAACAAGAAACGGGGAGGAGAGAGAGACAAAGGATACACTGGGTCAATGACTGCACCAACACCACAGTAGGCATACACATCACCGTCACAAACAGGGAACAGGCTTCAGCACTATGCATTGCACTACCAGGGATATGGCTAGTCACTAAGGCAAGATGAGGACAACAAACTGACAACTGCAGCACTCCGGGAACCCACGATTCCCTGCCTGAAATGGACTGCTAACAAGCTCGGTCACCTGTATTTGCTATACACCCATTACCCTTCAGATGACCCATGATGCAATGTCTGGCCTGGCCTTAGAGGCATCCACTAACACACATCCACCACCTTGATACCAACCTACCTGCAAAAATATATATAGATACCCACTGTACTCACCCCCTTGTGGCTGCTGTGAAGCCCTCAAGCGCCCATCCAGCTCAGGTTAGGCCACCGCCAGTATACGGGCCATCAGGAGGGTCAGGTTCCGAAGAGTACCTCTTCTTCGTTGAGAGGCCATCCCCAGCTGGGCCTCCGCGGTCTTCCGTGCCCAGTGTCTCACGCTCTCCCACCGTTTCCGACAGTGGGTGCTCTGCCTCCCATAGACCCCCAGGGTCCACACACCCTTGGCGATGGCACACCATAATCCCTTCTTTTGATGGGTGCTGACCTGCAAATACAATACAGACAGAAGAACACATTAAACAAACAGTCCAGCCTGTCACACAAATAGACCACCATACCTGTTTCCATCACCATTGGCACACAGATGGCCCAGCCCACACCATGTACACTGCCAACAGACAATCTCTCTACCCCCCACCCACCCTTACACAATGCTTGCACACACATCTCCATGTATCCTTCTCATATGCATCGTGGCCAAAGTGTACTCACCTGTTGGTCTAGAGGCCCACACAGCTGTCCGTACTGCAGTAGGACCCCATCCTCCCGTCGCTCCAACTCCTCCGGAGTGAAGTCTGAGGCCCTTTCCCCGGTCACATGGGCCATTGTAGGTTGCAGACACAGGTCACAGCAGCAAAGGCAGTGTAGGTCTTCTCCTGTTGAAGGTCAGTAAACAAGTAAGGATTGAGATAGAAAATGGTGGTCACATCCACGGCGGTGTACACCGTCACTGCCGGCGTAGATCCTCATTGGCCACTGTACTCCATAGAGCCCCATATTATCCAATGAGGAATTGCACGGCGGTGCAAGACCGCCTTCCGCCACAACGCCCAATGTTGGCGGAGTTACCTTAATTCCACCTGTCCCAACATACAGGACAGGTGGTCGCCATTACAGGGGTCAGGAACAGGCATATCGACAATTGCTGCATCACAGATTAGATTGCACCTACTTCGCCATTAACACTGTCCCAATACATAAGTGCACCATGTGGACTGCTGTTGTGGTTTTGTTGTTCCAATTGTGAAAGCCTACTCACTCTTGTGTCCCTTAGATACCTACCGCTGCGGATGAATAGGAGGTGGAGACATACCCCCTGTACAGACCCCTGGTGGACTTAGCTACACTGGAGGCCAGGCACATTGTACTCACCTATAGACTGGACAGGGCCACAATCACAGAGCTGTGTGCCCAGTTGAAGCCGGACCTGATCTCATCTATCCATCATCTGGCTGGGATCCCCCATCTTGTGCAAGTGCTGTCAGTTCTCCATCTCCTGGCGACAAGTTCTTTCAAGTGACAGTGGGCTTGGCAGCAGGAATGCCACGGCCAATGTTCTCAATTGTGCTGGCAAGAGTCTTGTCTGCCCTGGTAAAACACATGTGAGGCTACATAGCTTTCCCCCAGGTGGAGGATTTGGACACTGTGAAGGACAGATTCTATGCAATGGGACATATCCCCAATAATATTGGCTACCCAACCCTATTGTGGCTGCTGACCCCTGTGAGGAATGCCTGGACAAGTGCTGAAGAACGTTATAATGAGGCACATGGGCAAACCAGACGGGTCATCGAAAGAACCTTCGGTCTCCTAAAGGTGAGGTTCAGGTGCCTCCATCTGACAGGTGGATCCCTGTGCTACTCACTCAAGAAGGTCTGACAGATAGTAGTGGCATGCTGCATGTTGCACAACCTGGCCCACAGGGGCGCCATGTACCTTTTCTGCAGGAGAAGGAGACTGGAGATGCCCCTGTGGCTGCAGTGAACACTGATGACAGTGAGGATGAAGAGGCTGAAGATGAGGATGAGGACAACTGAACATCAGTTCTCAGTCAGTACTTCCAATGAGACACAGGTGAGACAGAACTTCACATTTCTATAACTATTGTTGTATTCTGTGTGGCTGTGGCATGATGGCATTAACTACTTTTTACCTCTACTTACTGTCACCTATGGTTTATCATTTTACATATGTTGGTGCTATGACAACTGTGTACTGATGTGCTGACTACAGCCAGCTACAGGTCATTATTTCTATGCTCCTACAATATACAGTTTATTTACAATGGATGTAACTGTTTCCTTAAATACACTTTTTCAACGCATGACATACAAGCATTCGAGTTGTGTTTAAAGGTGTTTATTTTAGTGCTAACAAATTGAGGGAAAAGGGCAATGAAATAGGGTGATGATGGAGGGAAGTCCTGGATATTGTTCCAGTCTGTTTGTAGCATAGGTGCAGTGTCCAAATGGCCAAAGGAAGGGGAGCAACAGTAGTTCAAGGTGGACAAGGTGACTGAGTGGGACACAAGGGGGACAATCAGGAGAGTCTTATTTCCTGGTGGTGGTCTTGGTAAGTGTCTCTGGCTTCTGTATGGGTCACAGGGGACGTTTGTGGGGTGGTTCACCTTCTGCAGGTAGAAGGGTGTTGATGGCCTGTGGGTCCTGTGGCGGGGCCTCCTGCCCACTAGCGGCAGTGGAAGTGGGGGGCTAGTCAATGGACTGGCTAGTGGTAGGGGCCCGCTGGTGTGCTATTGTCTCTTCATGATGTTGGCCATGTCTGCAAAAAACCCCTGCTAAGGAGATCAGGGTAGTGTTAATGGCCTGCAAGTCTTCCCTGATCCCCTGATACTGTCCCTCCTGCAGCCACCTTTTCTCCTGCACGTTGTCAAGGATCTGGCCCATTATGTCCTGGGAATGTTGGTAGGCTCCCAGGATCTCGGAGAGTGCCTCCTGGAGGGTCGGTTCCCCGGTCTTGTCCTCCCTCTGGCGCACAGTGGTCCTCCCAGTGTCCCTGTTGGCCTGTGCCTCTGTCCCGTGAACAGTGTGCCCACTGCCACTGACCCCAGGTCCCTGATTGTCTTGAATATGAGGTGTGGCCTGAGGTCCCTGTACAGGTGGGCACACGGCTGATTGACATGTCCTGGGGGCAGAGGTGTAGGTATGCTGGGTGGGTGCTGTGGTGTTGGATCCTGATGGGGGAGGCTCTGTGGTGGTCTGTGACTGGACTTGGGTAATTGGCTGTCCAGTGGTCCCTGATGGGCCAGGTAGGTCATCCCGATCCAGAAGTTCAGAGTTACTGTCATCACTGGGTGCGTCTTCTTTTGGGGGACTGGATAGTCGTGGCACCTCCTCTCGACTGACATTGGCTAGGGTACCTGTGGGGATGTAAGTGATGTATTATGCTTCATCTGTATGACATTTGTACATCCCTGGTTTCCCCTCTATCTTATGTGTTGCCCTGACACCTTTTGCTTGTGTATGGTGATGTATTGTGGGAATGTTAGTTTCCCTATGCTGTGCATGCTTTAGTGATGGGTGTCCATGCAGGGCTGGGAGGGGTGTCCATGCATTGGTGTAGCATGCAGGGCTTGGCATTGTGATTAGGCATTTGTATAGGTGCAGTGTGTGGGATGGAGTGGAGTGATGGGACTGAAGGTGAGGGTGTGTGATGGCATGCAGATATGGGGGTGATAAGTAGTAAATGTTGACTTACCAGTGTCCAGTCCTCCGTCTAATCCAGCGAGTCCCTCAGGATGCAGTAGTGCCAGTACTTTCTCCTTTCATGCTGTGAGCTGTGGGGGAGGGGATGGGGGTCCTCCGCCAGTCCTCTGTATGGCAAGCTGATGCCTTGCTGCAATGGAACATACCTTCCCCCATAGGTCGTTCCACCTCTTCCTGATGTTGTCCTTTGTTCTTTGGTGCTGTCCCACGGCATTCACCCTGTCCACGATTCTCCGCCAAAGCTCCATCTTCTGCAATGGAAATCTGCTGTACCTATGATCCAAACAGCTGTGGCTCTACCCTGACAATTTCCTCCACCATGACCCTTAACTCCTCCTCAGTGAAACGAGGGTGCCTTTGTGGTGCCATTGGTGTTGTGTGGTGTGTGTTGGTGGGAGTGTGTTGAGTAAGATGGTGGGGTGTGTGATGATGGGTGCATGAGGGATGTATGGGTGTATGTGGTGAGTGTGTCTAATTGTGTCTGTGTTGTTCGTGTCACTCTCCTGGCAGTAGTTGTTGTTCATAAAGGGTTGTGGGTACTGTGGGTGTATGTTTTATAGTGGGGTGGGTGGGTGGGTGTGGTGTGTGTATGGGTGTCAGGTGTGTGTTTTTGGCATTGGCCAATGTAGTGTTGTTATGTATGTGGGTGTTTATTCTGAGCAGAGCGGTATGTGCTGCTAATGGTTTACCGCCATTGAATGTCCGCCGTGGTGATTTGTGGGTCGTACTGTGGTGAGGGTTGTTTTGTTGATGTAACAGTGTGGGTGTTGGTACCCCCACTTTAGCACGGACCTTTGGGCTGGAGGATTTGTGTATGTGGCTGTATTCTGTATATACCTATCTAGATAGATAGATAGATAGATAGATAGATAGATAGATAGATAGATAGATAGATAGATAGATAGATAGATAGATAGATAGATAGATAGTTAGATAGATAGGTAGATAGAGTTAGAAATATTTGACCTACCTGTTACCAGTTTATTAAAGTGGTATTAGGTATGGGAAAAATACCAAACCTAATTCTTAACCTACAATGAATGGTGAAACCCAGGACACAGGGAAACTTGAGCATAAAACAACATACCTGCCTTCCACTGACTTGTCAAAGCAAAACACAAACGCTGTGGGATAGCGTAACTGGATGGACGGAATGCGGAACCAATCAAACATTCACCCCCAGTCACAGATCTGGGTTTAATCCATCCATTATTTTGCTCACCATGCCACCCCAGTTTGAACCCAGCCATATGCAAATCAGTCTTGACGCTGTTCCTCATGGGAACAGTCCAGCCCGAACTGCCAGGCTAGGTTCTCCCTGGACCGGAAACAAGCATCCTGGGACCGGTTTCGGGGTTTCACCCCTCATCAGCCAGGCTAGCTTGAATCCAGTGGCACAGTGAGCCCGGGACCCACGTCTGGGCATACCCGGCGCACTTAGGGCGGCAAAAGCAAAGCAAAACACAAACGCTGTGGGATAGCGTAACTGGATGGACGGAATGCGGAACCAATCAAACATTCACCCCCAGTCACAGATCTGGGTTTAATCCATCCATTATTTTGCTCACCATGCCACCCCAGTTTGAACCCAGCCATATGCAAATCAGTCTTGACCCTGTTCCTCATGGGAACAGTCCAGCCCGAACTGCCAGGCTAGGTTCTCCCTGGACCGGAAACAAGCATCCTGGGACCGGTTTCGGGGTTTCACCCCTCATCAGCCAGGCTAGCTTGAATCCAGTGGCACAGTGAGCCCGGGACCCACGTCTGGGCATACCCGGCGCACTTAGGGCGGAAAAAGCAAAGCAAAACACAAACGCTGTGGGATAGCGTAACTGGATGGACGGAATGCGGAACCAATCAAACATTCACCCCCAGTCACAGATCTGGGTTTAATCCATCCATTATTTTGCTCACCATGCCACCCCAGTTTGAACCCAGCCATATGCAAATCAGTCTTGACCCTGTTCCTCATGGGAACAGTCCAGCCCGAGCTGCCAGGCTAGGTTCTCCCTGGACCGGAAACAAGCATCCTGGGACCGGTTTCGGGGTTTCACCCCTCATCAGCCAGGCTAGCTTGAATCCAGTGGCACAGTGAGCCCGGGACCCACGTCTGGGCATACCCGGCGCACTTAGGGCGGCAAAAGCAAAGCAAAACACAAACGCTGTGGGATAGCGTAACTGACTTTTCACCACTATATACCTCGGAAGTACTGTGGTACTACCTCGGCCACAGATGTAGCTAAAGTAAAAACACTTACAACTCCTTAAGTACTTACCCTAGTTACATACATTACACTGAAGAATCATCTAAGCACCATAATATATAATTCTTTCAAATTTCAACAAAATCCAACTGATGGATTTCATGCGACACGAAAAACAAATGTCTAGGTAAAATGGATTGGATTTTACACTCATTTTTGGGACCTCCCTTTTCTCTTTGCACCCTCTTGACAAAATGATTTAGAAGCTTTCAGAATGCCAAGAATAAAATGGGGGCAGCAGGTCAGCAGTTTCATAGATATTCCTTAAACAGGTGCAAAGTTATTAAGGGACAAAAATCCCCAAAATACCTATCTCTGGTCACCTGGTCACCTCAACCATAACTAAAGAGTGGCTACCACCAGCGTGTCATATATTTTCACTGAAAAAAAAACAAATGTTACAGGGACTTCATAGTTAGAGTCTGAATTTACACACAGAAAACATAGAAATTCAGCCATTATAGTTATTTCAAGTAACTTTAACTCATAACCTAAGGTAACTGTAACTTGCACCCCTGCCATGCACAGTTTTCTCATCAATATTTTTTTGCACATGTTGCAGAGATAATATCAATAATGCCATTGAAGATGTGTTAGAAATGGAGTATTTGGTTGGCAGTCCGGTTACCCCCTGTCCAAGCAAGGACCCTCACTCTAGTCAGGGTAAAGGAGAATCACCCTCAGCTAACCCCCGCTCACCCCCTTGGTAGCTTGGCACGGGTAGGCAGGCTTAACTTCAGAGTTCTAGGTGTAAAGTATTTGTACCAACACACACAGTAACTTAGTGAAAACAATACAAAATGACACAACACAGGTTTAGAAAAATAAAATAATATTTGTCTAAACAAAACAAGACGAAAATGACAAAAATCCAACATACACAAGTCAAGATATTAATTTTAAAAGCAAATCTTTAAAAAAAGCAAGTCTTAAATCCTTTTGTAAACAGGTAACCCACTGTTAGCGTTGAATAGTACCTGGATAGCATCAAAGTAACATGCACGGGAGAGTGTGAATCAAAAAAGGTAAGTGGTACGTCGAGTTCTCACCCACAAGCAAGATTGTGCATTGTTTCTCCTCCGGTCCGGTCAGCGTGCATCAATTTTCCTCTCTGCAAGAGAATGATGCGTCGATCCAGGCAGTACTCGGGTCCGGGCAGGCGTTGCATTGTTGTTCTGTGCCCAGCAAGGTTTGCATCAAGAATCCTGCTGCACGGTGATAGCAAAACGGTGCTGTGTGGGTTGCGACATTACCAGCCTCCGTTAGCGATGCAGCGTGTCGTTTCTCCAACCGCGAGCGTCGATCTTCCATCCACGCTGCAAGCGCTGCCTCGATTTCAGACCTGGAGCTGGTGACGCGTCGTTTCTTCAGCGTCATCTCGGAGGTTGCATCAGAAATTTCCCAGCACGGCGGTCGGTGTGTGGATTTTCAGTCTTGGTCTACCAGCTTCACCTGTCAAGGCCCCAGGAACTGGATAGGGCACCACTTGACAGGGCATGAGTCTCAGCAGAGAGTCCAGGTGCTGGCAGGAGAAGTCTTTGATGGCGCTGAGACTTCAATAACAGGAGGCAAGCTCTGGACAAGCACTTGGAGATTGTCCTCACAAGCAGGAATGCACCACAAAGTCCAGTCTTTGTCCCCTTTCACCAGGCAGAAGCACCAACTGCAGGATGGCTCCACAAAGCACAGTCACAGGCAGGGCAGCACTTCTCCTCAGCTGTTCAGCTCTTCTCCAGGAAGAGGTTCCCTCTTGATGTCCAGAAGTGATCTGAAGTCTGTAGTCTCGGGTGCCCTTCTTATACCCATTTTGGCTTTTGAAGTAGTCTTACTTCAAAGGAAAGTCTCTCTTGTTTGTAAATACCTGCCTTGCCCAGGCCAGGCCCCAGACACACACCAGGGGGTTGGAGACTGCATTGTGTGAGGGCAGGCACACCCCTTTCAGGTGTGATTGACCACTCCTCCTCTCCCTCCTAGCACAGATGGCTCATCATGATATGCAGGCTAAATCCCAGCTCCCTTTGTGTCACTGTCTAGAGAGAGGTGCAAACAGCCCAACTGTCAAACTGACCCAGACAGGGAATCCACAAACAGGCAGAATCACAGAACGGTTTAAGCAAGAAAATGCTCACTTTCTAAGAGTGGCATTTTCAAACACACAATATTTAAATCAACTTTACTAAAAGATGTATTTTTAAATTGTGAGCACAGAGACCCCCAAACTCCAAATGTCTATCCGCTCCCAAAGGGAATCTAGGCTTTAATCATATTTAAAGGCAACCCCCCTGTTAACAGTGAAAAACGAATTTGGCAGTATATAACTGTTAGAACATACAAAACACATTAGTATATGTCCTACCTTAAACAAACACTGCACCCTGCCCATGGGGCAACTAAGGACCTACCTTAGGGGTGTCTTACATGTAAGAAAAGGTAAGGTTTAGGCCTGGCAAGTGGGTACACTTGCCAAGTCGAAATGGCAGTTTAAAACTGCACACACAGACACTGCAGTGGCAGGTCTGAGACATGATCACAGAGTTACTAATGTGGGTGGCTCAACCAGTGCTTCAGGCCCACTAGTAGCATTTGATTTACAGGCCCTGGGCACCTCTAGTGCACTGTACTAGGGACTTACCAGTAAATCAAATATGCCAATCATGGAGATCCAATTACATACACATTTTATACAGGATCACTTGCACTTTAGCACTGGATAGCAGTGGTAAAGTGCCCAGAGCAACAAAAACAGCAAAAACAGAGTCCAGCACACATCAACAACCTGGGAAACAGAGGCAAAAGGTTAGGGGAGACCACGCCGAGGATGCCAAGTCTAACAAGATGCATCAATGATGTAATATGTGTGGTAAGTAGCTGTGCATGGTGAGGATGCGAAGTATAGCTACCTTATTCCACGAGTTATAATTACTTGAAAAAACTCTAACTGAAACAGCTGAAATTCTGTAGTTTTGTGTGCATAAATTCAGAACCTAATTATAATATCCCTATAACCTTTGTTTTTTTCAGTGCATTTCTAAGGTTTTTAGTTGGAAAGTAGATTATTCGTAAGGGCACGTGAGTACCTACACTTAGCAATAGCCTACAAATGCCCACTAAGTCAAATCAGGGTCTCAATACATTAATCCCAGCTGAACCCTTGGTAGCTTGGCAACAAGCAGTTAGGCTTAACTTAGGAGACAGGTGTGTAAACCATTTATTAATCACAAAACAGTAAATGAGTTAAACACAAAACACAATAAAAATCTAACCCCAACTTATAAACATAGTTTATATTTTTATCTTTACAATAACACACAAACAACAAAAACCCAATAAAGGGAACTGGAGATATGAAGTTTCAAAGATTAAGGGCCTCATTACAACATTGGCGGGCGGCGGTAACCGCCGTGCGGCCGCCAATGCGGCCGCACTCCCGCGGTGCCCATTTGGACATCCCGCTGGGCCGGCGGGCGGTAACCAAATTTCCGCCTGCCAGCCCAGCGGGGATGTGGGCCGCAACATGGGAGCCGGCTCCAAAAGGAGCCGGCGGTGTTGCGGCCGTGCGACGGGTGCAGTTGCACCTGTCGCGCTTTTCACTGTCTGCACAGCAGACAGTGTAAAGCAGCATGGGGCCCTGTCAGGGGGCCCCTGCACTGCCCATGCCAGTGGCATGGGCAGTGCAGGGGCCCCCAGGGGCTCCACGACTCCCCGTACCGCCAGCCTTTTCCTGGCAGTTCAGACCGCCAGAAAAAGGCTGGCGGTCGGTGAGTCGTAATCCCCTGGGCAGCGCTGCAAGCAGCGCTGCCCTGGCGGATTACATCCGCCGGAGCCATTGTGGCGGTAAACTGCCGGAGCCATTGTGGCGGTAAACCGCCGGCCCCAGCGGTGCGACTGCGGCGCTACCACCGCGGTCATAATAGGCCGGGAGGCACCGCCAGCCTGTTGGCGGTGCTCCCGTCGTTTTGGCCCTGCGGTTGTAATACTGCCAGGATCAAAATGACCACCTAAATGTCTTCTAGTGCATAGAAATCAAAAGTGCCAATCTGGACATCTGGTTGCACTCGACAGGGCTAATCTACTGCAATGGAGCATTGCTCGACTTCAGTGAGTGGGAGGCCTCCATTAACGTTTTACCTTTGGACTTAGTCATTTTCTTGAAGATTTTCTGGACTGGAATAAAGTCACCTCTTGAAGCCAACCTCCCTGGAGCTCCCTATGGATACATGTTGCAGGAGGCCTTGGTCAAGGATCCTACGTTTGGACTTAGATGATTATTTGGGACTGAAATATTCAACTAGGGCCAAGTTCAAATTGAAGCCAACCTCCCTGGAACCCTCTTTAGGTAGGGGGTCACAGGAAACCTCGGTCAACTTTTTACGATCGGACTTAGAAACCTTTTGGCGCTTTTTCTCTCTGTCGTCGGGCGACCCTCTTCTGCCAGCCAATTTCGATGCAACATCAATGGATTGCTTTTCCATGAACCCTCGGTAAAATCATAGAAGTCTGGGTTCCAGAGCTTTTCAGCTGGATGAACCTGCAAGTCAGAATAGGTCATGGTCAGCATAAACCCGCTTGACTCACAACGTCGGGTCGGTCCAATTATTGAGCTTTCTCCAAAGTTGCTCCAAACTTCTGGATCTTCTTCTACAAGGTCTTTTAAGGTTCTTTAGGTGTCCACATCTCACCCCAAGGTTCCAGTTAGAGTTAGAGTTATAACTCGCACCTTCGCCATGCCCAGCAAATTACTCCACATATTATATAATTGATGAGCTATTGCATGGCATCTTTGATGCTATTACTGCAACATTTGCAATAAAAGTTTTGATATGAAAACTGTGCATGGCAAGATGTGAGTTATAATTACCTTAGGGCATGTAATATTGTTATTATTGAAAGAACTCTGACTATAACTGTTGAATTTTTGTGGTTTTTTATGAGTAAATTCCGAACCTAACTATAACGTCCCTTTAACCTTTGTTTTTCTCAGTGAAAAAAATATATATATATATATATATATATTTTACAAAATAGAACATTAGTGTGTGGCCTGCACAAGTAATGGGTCCACATTTGTCCCTCACTGGGAACCAAACACTCTATTCTAGCGCTTGACTCTCACAGGGAGGCAGAGTAGAACAGTCCAAGGCCTATTCATGGTAGGAGGTGTGGGCTAGTAATCACCTTTCACAGATATACAATAATAGCACTCAAAAAATGATTGTCCAGTCTATGCTTTATCTTATGAAAAAGGAAAAAGTACATTTATTGCACACACATATTACTAAAAACAGTGCAACAATTTACAAATATAAACAAGCTGTAATAAATACTTCTTGAAGACATTACATAAACATTCTGGTACCTCCCAAGGGAAGATCACGACTAACAAATCACATATCAAAAACATTCACTTGTATTTAAATGCAATACTTGAGTATAACTTAGGGTGAGTGCACTTAATACTGGCATTAAAGCGTACAATTGCCTATCAGTCTCATTATTTAAATAAAGCATTTGCAAGAATAATAAATAGTCATGTTTGAATGATTTTTGCTAGCAAGGTTACTCCTAGCATGAAATATCCAGTTTAACCACAGTCACTAAAGGGCATAACCTTTGTGTTTAGAGCCCTATGTAATTTTACAGTTTAACACCTAGGGGATGTTGACAGTGTTTAATCACATTCAACATAACATAATTCAGCATAAATACTGAACATATAACACAGTTCCTAAAAGACTTTTGTGAAAACACAAGTGGCATGACCACTTTTCACCCCTCGAGGGCGTTTGTTAACATGAAAACTCACATTATACTACTTCAGGCTCCTGGTGTTGTTGCCATAATCTCTGCCCCTAGAGTGTGCAGCACTCAAAGCTGTAAAGCACAATCTCCAGCCCTGGGAATGCTTCACTAATTCTTGGAAATCCTTGGGAGGTTCCTCTTTTTGAGTCCCCCCCAATGAACAGGGGAGTCTCTGGTAATGTTTTTTGGGAGGAGGGTGCACTGTCCTGGTGTCCATCCACACACTTTAGTATAATTCTGGTGGGGACCCTGTTCTTCTCGCGCCATCATAATATGAAAACATCTATTTATTATTTCACTGTTTGCGGGTAAGCCCGGCTTGCCATAATGGGGATTTCCTTGTGCTGGCTTCATGAATACCGCTGCACTGGGGAGAGCCCCTCTGAGGTTTCCTTTCTTTGCTTCTGCACTTCTCTTGAAGCAGCCTCGCACCACAGTTTTCAACCTTGGGGTGCCTGGTCTCACCTGGGAACCCAGTGTGCACTCCTACGATAGAGCAGCTCGGGTATCCTACCCCAGGCCACTCTCTCTGGCATCCTGAGCAAGAAGCAGACTGTCATGCTATTGCAGGAACCAGCACCTTAACTTGGGTCTGCCCAGACACACCCTGTTCTGCCGACATTCCGGCTCCACAGGACACAAGTTCAGGGAGCAGGGACGGCCAGGCTCATCGGGGTGTGCAACATCACTGTCCCTATCCTCACTGCAACTCTGGGATCAGGGATGGGGTCCTGGGACCCTCCTTGGCTTTGCGAGAGGGCATGACGGTGCTCTCTCTAGCTCATAATCATATTACAGGGCCCAGGCATGGGCTCCTGGGCCCCCTCTTCTATCTGGCCGGGAGAGCGCAACAGCACTTCCTCAACATCACTCCTCTCAGGGCTCTCTGATGGGGTGCTGGGCCCCTTTCCAGGATTCAAAGGGGAGAGGGTGCATCAGCGCTCCCTGGCAGCTTCTTTGGGGCCCAGGGTTGAGGTCCTGGACCACCTGCCACTCTTGTGGGGGAAGCGCAATGGCTCTCCTCTGCAAGTTTCCTTTGTGGGGGCAGCCTCTGGGCTCTGGCCCACTGCAGAGGCAGAAATCAAATATGGCAACAGAGCTCCATGCGCTTCACTACTAAAAGTAGGTCAAAGGCCAACAAATATTTAAATTGTCATGACTTTGCCCCCGATAGTGGATTTTGATGATCTTGGGCTCCTTTGCTCCTGGTGGTGAGCTCCAGCAAACCAGAGTACTTTCTTCAAGCCTCCTTGTCTCCAAACCAACAAACTTTGTAGTGAGCAGGATCCACTGGCTTCCTGTGCAAGCCTTTCACCTTGTTTTCCTCTAGGTCTCTCCTCCTTAAAGCCAAGTCCCAAATAAAAAGTGCAAAAAAACCAAGGACACACAGTAGAAATACCAAGGCAAAAAAGCATTGTTTTGTAAATTTTTGGAAAAATCTGCGAATGGATCCACAGAGCCATGAAAATTAAAAAGGGAAAAGAACACAGTCATGCACTTGTGGTTTTAATAGCCCCTGGGAGGACCAGGTCCAGGGAGTATTGTGCCAATGTAAAAACAAATGGACGGGGGCACACCGGCCCCCCTCCAATGGCTTATTAAAGCCACAATGACCACCACCTCCACGGTGCTATCCATTATAAAATGTGGCTAGTGGGCACAGAGATCCCCCCAGGCCCTAGGGACCACCACCTCTAAGGAACTACATTAATATAATGAAGTTGGGTGCCATGCTGACCGCCTCAAGTCCCAGGACCACCACCTCCACCGGGCTACAAAAATGAATTTCTATGGGGGCAGCCATGAGGATCCCCTGGCCCCGGGGACCACCACATCGCCGGGGCTACAATAATTTAATGATGTGTGGACCCCCGGGGATCATCACTTTCCCAGGCCTACAATAATAATATGATGCAGGGGCTGCACTGTTCCCATTAGGCCCAAGGGACCACCACTTCTCTGGGGCTATGATAAGTATCAGATGTGGGGGAACTGCATGGACCCCCCGGGACCCTGTGAACCACCATCTCCCTGGGGCTACAATTATAATATGATGCAGGA
Source organism: Pleurodeles waltl (assembly GCF_031143425.1). Classification (NCBI taxonomy): domain Eukaryota; kingdom Metazoa; phylum Chordata; class Amphibia; order Caudata; family Salamandridae; genus Pleurodeles; species Pleurodeles waltl. Next base: position 1,232,096,373 of record NC_090446.1, read on the forward strand.
GACCATGCAAGGGACCATGCGGACCCCGCTGGGCTCTAGAAACCACCAACTCTTCGGGGCCAATTCACCTTTAAAAAAATGAGGCGCCATGTGGCCCCTATCCTGGGCCATAAACGGCCCTGGGGACTAGCAACTCTCCAGGGCCGGCCCTGTTCTGAAAAAAGGAGGGGGGCCCTGCTCCTTCCTAGAACCATACATGGCCCTGGGGACTGCCACCTACCAGGGCCGGCTCCTGCTACCTCCTCAGGTGCCCACCCTCAGGAGGTAGCTTTTTGCTTGGGAGGAGTGGTCAGAGCTCCCATCAAGCAAAAGCAAACTCTCCACTTTCCGCAAGAGGGAGCTGTAAAAATGCTTCTGCTTGTTGGTAGCAGATGTTTAATATCTGATGAAAGCATTGCTTCTGCACACAGGGAGCTGCATTTACAGCAGCCCCCTATGTGCATGAGCAATGCTGGCTTCTGCAAAAGGCAGGGAGCCAACTGATGCCACAGGGGCCTTGAGGTTCCCGCTCTGGTCCCCAATGCACTTTACTGTGTACCCTCGGATGGGGTCCCTGGGTCTGAAATCAGCCTGGGAAGGGTAGCCATGTTGCCCCCTTCCCATTTTAAAACACATATTTGGTCCAGCAGAGGTAGTGGTCCCCGGGGCCCAAGAGGGTCCACACAGTCCCCCCTTTAATTTATTTAATATAGCCCCAGGGAAGATGTGCCCAGCCAAAGGTGGTATGTGGCACAGGGTTATATATGTGTGAATATATATATATATATATATATATATATATATATATATATATATATATATATATATATATATATATATATATACAGTATATATATATGTGTATATATATATATATATATATATATATATATATATGTATATTCCACCTTTTGGTGGTCGTCTGTAATTAGTTATAGTTAAGACCTCGTTTAGTTATAGTAAGGACCTAGTTTCCATAGCAAAACTGTTTTTTTTAAATATTGTTTGTACCGTTAGATAAATCTTCACGAAATTTTCAAAACTAGTACACCTCTCACTTCAGCTGCTATCTTGAATGTTTTGCTGTGATTTGTCAAGTGAGGGAAAGAAAATAGGGGTGGGGTGCATTTGTCTGCATTCAATTTCCTTTGGGAATTTTAGATAAGACTATAGCCCAAACCACTGGATAGATTTATACCAAATTTAGAGGTACAAATCTAACTCTTGGTTCAGAAAGAGGATTTTTGTGGTCTGGTGTAAATCTGTTCAGTAGTTGCAGAAGAAAAACAAAATTATATTTCTAGGGATGCCCTGCCAGCAATGCTGTGATTGGCTGGCTGCAACCTGACAGGGAGGTTCCGGCCACCATTTTAAGTATCAAGAAATGGCCCAGGGGCCTGAAAATTTGTGTCTGATTGTCATGACGTAGTCAGGGTAGAAGTACACTAACCACATGGGTATGTTAGAGGGCTGACAAAAGTATGTATGATGGGCAAGAAATTGCTGCAAAATGTTTTTTTTCCACATGCGAGGATCTATATCAACCACAGTGCTCAGAGGCAGCCCCCATGTAAATCCACAATGTATCTCACCCACTCACAGACCTACTGACAGACCCACAGAGGTACGTCCAAAAACACTAAGAGAGACACACACACATGCACCCCTCACAAAAGAATACAGGCACTCTCACACCCACTCACAGACCACACAAAGAATCTGACACCCATTCAGATACCCATTCAGACACTCACACACCCACTCAGATTCTCCTGTGCCCACTCACAGGCCCCCACAGACACTTATATGCATACCCACAGACCACACAGATACCCCCACTCACAGACCTTTCCAGGATCTTACATGGCCACTTGAAGGAAAGTACCCTCTTTCTTGGTATGGTTATCCCCTTTCTCTGCCTGATGTCAGTGTGTTTGACTGTGTTCACTGGGATCCTGCTAACCAGGACCGAGTGAGTATGCTCTCGCTCCCAAAACTTTGTATTAAATCCCACAATTACCACACTGGTGCCCCACTGTAAGTCCCGAGCATGTGGTATCCAGGTACCCAGGGCATTGGGATTCTAGGGGATCCCTATGGGCTGCCGCATATATTGTGCCACCCATAGGGAGCCCAAGCAAAGGGTCCTGCAGGACTGGCATTGCAGCCTGCATGAAAAGGTGCAAGCACCCTTTCACTGCCACTTTTCACTGCACCAGGTCACTTATAAGTCAACCCTATGGCAGGCCTTCTAGCACAGAGGGCTGGGAGCAAAGTACCTCTGTGGGAGGGCACCCTTGCACTAGCAGAAGTGCCCCCACAAACTCCAGGCCTATTTTCCCGACTTTTGCGAGGACGGGGACGCTATTTTACATGTGTAGTGGACATAGGTCAATACCTATGTCCAACTACACAAAGGTAACTCCGAACATTAGGCATGTTTGGTATCAAACATGTAGGAATCTTACCCCTATGTTTTTTCAAGCATTGGTTGTATGAGTCCATGTACTATGGGGGCTCTGTAGAGGACCCCCAGTATTGCCATTACAGCCTTCTGAGGATTTCCAGGCAGCCCAAGCTGCTGCCACTTCACAGACAGGTTTATGCCCTCCTGTGGCTTGAGCAGCTCAAGCCCAGGTAGGCATAACAAAGGATGTCTTTTCAGAGAGTGGTGTTACACCCTCTCCCTTTGGAAATAGGTGTTACAGGCTTGAGAGGGGTAACCTCCCCAAGCCACTGGTAATGCTTTGAAGGGCACATTTGATACCCTCCTTACATAAACTAGTCTACACCATTTCAGGGACCCCCAGTCCCTGAAATTGTGCAAAACTGGACAAAGGAAAGGGGAGTGACCACTCCCCTGTTCATCATCACCCCAAAGGTGGAGCTCAGAGCTCCTCCAGAGGGTCCCTGTGTTTTTCAATCTTTGATTCAAGGTTGGCAGGGAACTCTGGGAGCATCTGAGTGGCTTGGGCCAGTGGGTGACGTCGGAGCCCCCTCCTGATAGGTGGTCACCTAGCTAGGTGACCAATCCCCCTTTCAGGGCTATTTAGAGTCTCTCTCTTGGGTGGTACCTCAGATTCAGCTTCCAAGACTCCAGCAGGATTCCTCTGCAACCTTCACTTTGACTTCTGACGGAAGAAACTGTATCTGGATGCTTCAGGACATGACAAGCTGCAACAAAGAAGCAAGATGCCTCCTGCAACATTGTATCCACAGATCTTTCCAGCAACTGCAACATTTCCCCGGTCGAGCATCCTCTGAGGACAGCCCATCTTCAGCCTGCACCCGAAAGAAGAAGGAATCTCCCTTGGTGTGATGTAGTCATTCCCTTGCATGTGCAGGCACCAACTGCAACGAGGACCAACTACATGGATCCCCTCTCCTGCAGAGCTGCGTGGATCCTGCAACATGGGTGGCAGACTGAAGTGGTCCTGACCGTCCTCTCTTCCAGCTGTCCAACTTGGGTGTAGGTAAGGCGTTGCCTGCCCATGCAGGACAGTATCCCCATGTACAACATCCTTTGCAGCTACCACGCTTTGTTAGCATCTTTTCCAAGGGATCTTCAGGCATTTTGAAACTCCAGCCCCCAGCGCTCCATCCTGCAACACACAGCTCCCTGAGTGCTTCCCCGGCAGCACATGGTCCTTTTTCATTTTCCCCATCCTATGGTACTCCTGTGGGTTCTGCCTGTGCTTTTGTAGGCTCTATGTGTTGCTGAAGGCCCCCTCTGACTCCCCCTCCTGGGTAGAGTCCACCTGCTCCTTCCTGGTCCCGGGCAGCTCCAATTTCTGCTAACCACGAGTTTTGCATGTGCCAAGGCTTGTTGGTGGAATCCAAAGACGCAAACCAGACTGTAATCCTCCTTCCAGCGTGGGACATCACCTGCATCCTCTAGGAACTCAACTTCGTCTTCTTGGGTGCAGTGCTGACTCTCCTTCCTCGCCGTCGACTCATTTCTTGCATCTTCAGTCTGGTGGGGTAGGAGCTCCTGCCCTTCATGGATTCTGCTGTGCTTGTTGAACTTGGTCCACTTCTTGCACAGGTTCTCTTGTCCCGGAATCCACTGTTGGTGTCTTGCAGTTTTTTCTGGGCTTTGCATTATTCTTTCTTACAAGTGGGTGTTCTGGGGAATTTACAGTGATTTACTCCTGCTTTCCTGGTTGCTGGGGGATGTTGTGGTACTTACCTTTGGGCTTTCCTAGTAATCCCAGCTCCCCTCTACACACTCCACTTACCTAGGTGGGGGACCAACTCTTGCATTACACTTATTTAGTATATGGTTTGTGCTCCCCTAGGGCTATTTCTATCCATTTTGATTTTCACTAATTGCACTGTTTTCTAACTGTTGTTATGCCTAATTTCAAATACTAGTGCATACAATTTGTGTATAACTTGCCCCCTAAATGTACATAGCCTCTATGGTATTTTTGGTATTTGTGTCCCCAAAATAAAGTACCTTTATTTTTTGTAACAGTGAGTGTTTCCTTTTGTGTGTAAGTACTGTGCTGTGTGTGCTTACTGTGGTTTTGCATCAGCTTTGCATGTCTCCTAGATAAACCTTGGCTGCTCATCCACAGCTACCTCTAGAGAGCCTGTCTTCTAGACACTGACTACACTACACTAATAAGGGATACCTGGACCTGGTATAAGGTGTAAGTACCATAGGTACCCACCACACACCAGGCCAGCCTCCTACACCACTCACAAATCCACACAGAGACTCCCAAACCCACTCACACTCCCATAGAAACACTCACACACCCACTCACAGACCCACTCAGACACTCACAGAACCATTCACAGACCTACTCAGATACTCACACATCCACTCAAAGACAGTCAAGCACCCTTTCACAGACATATTCAGACTGTCACACACCCAGTCATACATAGTCAAACACCCACTCAGAAACCCACTCAGTCTCTCATAGGCCCACTGACGGACCCACTCACAGACCCACTCAGGCACGCTCACACCCACTCACAGACCCACTCAGACAATCACATGTCCACTGTCAGACCAACTTACAGACCAACTCAGACACTCAACACTCCCTCACAGACCCACTGAGGCACTCACACACCCACTCATAGAAAATCAAACAACTACTCACAGACCCATTCAGACACTCATGCACCCACTTATAGACAGTGAAACACCGACTCACAGACTCACTCAGACTCTTACATGCCCACTGAGAGTCCCACTCACAGACCCTTTTAGACACGCACTCATTGACCCACTGACAGACCCTTTGAGACACTCACTGAACCACTATCAGAGCCACTCGGACAGTCAGATACTCACTCACAGACCTACTCAGATAATCAGAGACCCATAGCACCACTGAAGCATCCATTTATGGATTTGAATAACTAGTAAAACACCACCAAACACATTCTTAATTGTTGATATTGTGTGTTGAATGAGTGTTTTTGATCTGTGAATCTGCAATGGATCTGTTGATCTGAATTATATTTTTTTTTAAAGGGATTGAAAATTAAATAAACTTGTCCTGGAAAGATCAGTAGCTCTGAAAAGAGCCTTTGTGTTTATGATGTGTAAATGATAACTATACAAAAAACAGGATGCAGTCTTTCAAGTTGTTCAGGTATACCCTGTTGCCTTTCTCTGTAATATGATCCCTTATGTACATTCTGTCCATATATAACCGTAAAAGACTGTGATATATAGATCCCATGTTATGGTCTCTGACGAATGCAGAAATAGGTTTATTAACATGTTTCCTGGATTTGTCTTTCTGTGGACAGAATTCAGTTGACCAGCTTCACTTCTGTCTTTGACAAATGTTTGAGAACACCAAAGCAGTGAATGGGAAAAGTGCCATTAATTTACCAAAGGTATCTTTGATTAGGATTTGCAGTCCTACCCAGTAATTGTGCCTGCTTCTTGGCTCCCACAGTGCACAGTCATGAGGTTTGCATTTTGGCTGTCCATAATGCTTTCAACCGAAGAGAGCAATTGATGCCACTTTAAACATCTCTGGTCAACCCAAGTAATGTCTACACTAGGTGAAGCCAAGTCCCTGCAAATACCATTCTAGCAGTTTCTCTGGCCCAAAACACAAAACTATGACCCACAATCTGCACTCTGACTATTTTGGAGGCATGCAGGAGTAGCACACAGGAGAAAGTAGTAATTGAATGAGACAGGTTTCAAAATCAAAGGTAATTAAAGTGGAAGATAGCACCTAAAATGTAAAAGAAGATATTTGATTGTACAATGTAAATACGAAGCTGCCTAAAATTAAGTAGTGATATTGAGGAAACGTTTACTTTATGTGCGACTGACTTTGGTACGAAAAAATAATGCTGTTTGGAATGTGGTTAGGTAGAAATTTGGTAATTTATAGAAAGTAGATTACAAATGCCATGCTTTATGACCAGATTCCTAAATGGTTTTACATGCTCCCATGGGGGTCTACAGGCCCTGGTGAGCGCTGTGGCAGATCTGCCCAAAACCCCTAACAAATTGGGCTTCTGAACAGGAGTCTTACAAAGGGTTAGAAAAGATTGACCATTCAAAAGTTGCATAACAAAAGTCAAATAGGAAAGGAAGGTTGTGATTTGGGGCCAGATGTATGATGGTCAGCTTTTGTGATGTATAAATTGTGATTTTTAGCAACTAGCAACTTGTGATTCACAAAAGCTGGTGTACAACAGTGTCTTAGACACTGTTTGCGATTTGTAAATGGTTTGCAAGGGAATGGCCAACACTCACAGGGATGGTGACCTGCTGGGATCCGCAGACCACCATGTCTGTGGCTGCTTTTTAAATAAAGCAGTTTTTTTAAATGCACCACATTTTTCTTAAAGACAAAACAGGATGCATTACAAAAAAATTAAAAGTTTACTTTTCATTTTTTCAGAGTATGCGATGGTCCATGGACCACTGCCTGCTCTGAAAAAATGTTGGCACCCTCATTTACAAATGGTAAGGGGTCCCAAAGGGATCCATTCCCGTTTACAAATGTGTCACCATTAATTTGAAATTGGTGGTAACTGCAATTGTTTTGCGACCACATTACCGGTCGCAAAACAATCATGCATCCACCTGCGACTCTCTTTTAGGAAGTGGTGCCCTTGGCACGCCCCTTTCTAATAGCGAGTTGCAAACCTTATCCTAAAAATTAGTAATAGGTTAGTAACTCCCAAAATAGGGGTGATACATGGTACAAGGCCATTTAGGGGTCGCAAATGGCAAATTTCACCGCTTGCGACGGCTAAATAGCTTTATACATCTGGCCCTTATTCTCTACATCATTATCGCTGAAACCAGAGTCGAAAAGGTTTTCATTAATGGTTTCTTAGTACTGCTAGTTGTATACCATTCTTGTACTTGCAACTTTACATTTTCTGTGAGAAGAGATTCTAACTGATATTGAGAAAACATTTGAAGAACAACAAAGAAATTTTGAAGGTATATGAATTAGGGTATGCCTTTTGGAAAGAAAATGTATTTGAAAGGCATATGTGTATATGAGGTGTGCAACACTTATGCAAGAGATAAAGGGAATATAAAAGTGAGAGTACACGATAAGGAAAAGTACAGTAAAAAGCAAAAGAGAAAGAACATTTTTTAAAGACTAAGGGCTGTGTTTATAGGCCTCTAGTGCCACAGGAGCGTCAACTTAAGTGACGCTCCTGTGTCGCTGAGCACAGCGCTGTATTTACAAGGTGGCATTTAGCACAGCACCTTCCGTGGAAAGGGCATGCAATGGGTGTTGCTGTGGGTGTGCCACAGCAACACCCATTGCATTTTGACACTACCTCAGATTTATGAAATCTCGTAAATCTGAGGCAGCGCCAAAATCTAACGTCACCCCCAGGGGTGGGTTTATCAGGGCTCAACAAGGAGGGTCATCCCCAGTCTTTTTGCCTCCTGCCTCCTATTTATTCTGACCTGTCGCTGTTGGCTCTAGGACTCTGAGCACTTTATCACTGCTGCCCAGTGCTAAAGTGCAGATGCTCTCCCATCTAAAGTTGGTATGATTGGCTTATACCTAATATCATGTTTAATTCACCTGTAAATCCCTTGTACAGTGGTATTTCTATACCCAGGGCCTGTAAATTAAGTTCTACTAATGGTCCTGCAGCACTGTTTGCACCACCCACTGAAGTAGACTTTCAAACCTGTCTCAGGCCTGCTAGCACAGGGCCTGTGTGCGCAGTTTTCTGCCACAAGGACCTGGCATATAAATTTACTTGCCAGACCCAGAACTCTCCTTTTACTACATGTAAGTCACCGCTAAGGTAGGCCCTAGCTAGCCCTATGGGCAGGATGCCATGTATGTAGAAGGCAGGACATGTGCCAGGTTGCGTGGCCTGTCCTGGTAGTGACAAACAGCCTAACTTGGTGTCTCACTGCTGTGAGTGCTGCCTTCTCATAGGATTGCATTAGAAATGCCCTGCTTTATGTGTAAGGGGTATTGTCTGATTTATGAGGGGTAGCGTAGGCATGTTTGGTATGGTATCTCTATACCCAGGGCCTGTAAATTAAATGCTACTAGTGGGCCTGCAGCGCTGCTTGTGCCACCCACTGAAGTAGACTTTCAAACCTGTCTAAGGCCTGCTATCGCAGAGCCTGTGTGCACAGTTTTCTGCCACAGGGACCTGGAATCTAAATTTACTTGCCAGACCCAGAACTCCCCTTTTACTACATGTAAGTCACTCCAAAGGTAGGCCCTAGCTAGCCCTATGGGCAGGGTGCCATGTATGTAGAAGGCAGGACATGTGCCAGGTTGCGTGGCCTGTCCTGGTAGTGACAAACAGCCTAACTTGGTGTCTCACTGCTGTGAGTGCTGCCTTCTCACAGGATTGCATTAGAAATGCCCTGGTTTATGTGTAAGGGTATTGTCTGATTTATGAGGGGTAGCGTAGGCATGTTTGGTATGATTGTAATGGTGATAATAAATGCTGCTTTCTGGTGTAGGTGTATTTGTTATTACTATTACAGAAATGCCACTTCTAGAAAGTGTGCATTTCTATGTGCTTATGATTCTGGTGTTTTGCAGCTTGACTCCAATCCACGTCTGGGCAGAGTGACAGTTGGGGCTTTGTGCATACTTTTCAGACAGCCTGTACACAGGGAGGGTGGAGGTGTCACAGAGGTGTATCTGCATACTGAATAGTCTTCCTGGGCTGAGAAAAGGGAGAGGCGGGACACACCTACATTTGTAAAGGCTGTGCCCTGGCCTCACACAATAGGGTTGTTTACCCCCAGCTGATGTTTGGAACCTGGGCTGGAGGAGAGAGGGGGCACTCCCAGAACCAGTTGTAACTGATTGGAACCTCCTCTCCCCACCATTATAACACTGTAAGGACTGAGTATAAGTACAGGGTAATTTTCCCCACAATTTGGAGACTCTTGGAATCATCTTGGAACTGGACACCAAAGGGTGGAAGGACTCACCAGGAACCACTATGGACTGCTGCTTCTGTGCTGACCTGTGACCTGCCTGTCGCTGGGCCCCCTCACCTGTGGGCCTGCCCTTAATTTCCGCTCCCCAGGTGCAGGGTGCTGTAGCCCCTAACCCCTGCAACATAGTGAAGCACGAGAGGTGCTTCCATATTTGGCGAGACCAAGCACTTTGGAAAGCGCTTTATATTTGAGAGGCTTATCGCTGAAACGGGAAAGCGCTGCCTCTTCTTTTCATCTAGCTCTTGAAAAGCGCTTCATCTTGCTGGGAAAACCATCACCGCCGCGACCTGGGCTGTATCGAATACAGCGCTGGAGTCACTCTGTTTTCTGTGCCCCGGGGGCATGAAGGAAACAGTGGAATCAACTTTGGAGCAAGTGTGCTCCTAGCGGTGCCCCCGGGGCAAGGATCGCTCCAAGGAAAGCCCCCGGGACACCAGAAGGCCCTTACTGGGCCTGAATGAGATGCACAGGGGAGAAGGAAGCCTGTCCCTGCCCCATCGAGCCAAGGAGAAGTCTCTGTTGGCCCGCAGTGGGGCAGAGGCCTCGCCGGAGGCTCCCCCGCACCGCCGGTTCCTTGTGTAACTATCTTGCCCTGACTAGAGTGGGTGGGTTCTGCCTGGTTTAGGTGCATGCCTAGCCAACCAGAAACCCCATTTCTAACACTATGCGTGCTGCATTCTGCTGCACGCATAGAAAGAGAAAAATGCCAGAAATTATTGTTTATGTGCTGGAATGCTTCCCTTAAACAATCATTTGAAAATTACACTTTGGCACTGCTTTGTGTGCTGCATTGTGCAGCACACACAGAAGTGCCAAAGCGCCATTAGTGATTGTTTATGTGCAGGAAGTGACCCTTCCCGCACATAAACAATCACATCCCTCAACGCAGACATTCTTGCACGATGGCACACCTAGTCACTCATCCATGCACTAACTCATAAACACATATATGCATGCAAACTGACAGACTTAGACTGCCTGTTACACATTTACATAACTACTTATGAAGCTACTTAATTGCTTTAAGTATGGCATTTAATAGTATGTAATGTAAACCTAAATGTATTGCTTTTTGGTTTTCAGGCATCTACGTTTAATTACAAAGAATGATTTACAAAGCCAAAAAAGACAGCAACAAGAAAAAACAGAAAAAAATAATATTATCTCCTTAAACTTTACAGTGAAAATGGACATAATACAGAGAATGTGCTTAAAGAGAAAAGAACTGCTGATAAGAGCACTAAGAAATTTCTTAGAATAGTATGTGGAAAAATGCAAAAAAAGCATGCAAATGAACATCAATGTTTAAAATCAGCTGAGAAAGGAGAAGAAGGAAGTAACATTGTGACATTAAAATTGAGAGATCTTATAAGAAAACAGCTAGTTCAACAAGAAGACAGAAACAATTTAAGGAAATACAAGTATGTTTCATAGTAGGGTAATACAGAATTTGGTATCAAACATGAAACACTATAAGAGGAGAAGGGAAGCAGTGAAGCAAAAATAGCATACTAAGAGTATATTTGATAGAGCATTTGCCCTCAAGTGGAAACTATTTATTTAGATTCTGAACACTGAATAAAACAGTGTTGTCTATGAAGAGAAGAAGAAAAAAATAAATCAATACAAATAATTTTGCAAAATTTTCAGACAAGAATGGAAGCATACGTCTAGTACTGAGCCTTTCTTTAATGAAGAAAGCTACTTGCAAGAGAACATATTAGTGTATGGAGATTAAATAACTAGTTGATGCTATGAAGTAAAATATTGTACTCCCATTGCAAAAGAGAAGTTGGTTCCTTGAAATGCAGAGGAAGCGATAGCTGCAGAGTTGCAAAGAAGGCACAGACATGCCCCTGTATATAAATGGAACTGTAGTAGTATTTTCAGTGTTGGTCATGAATCAATTGATATATTAAGAACTTTTGTGCAAACGTGTGAAGCAGACAACTGGAATGCTGCAAGTATTAGATCCGTGCAAAGTGAGAAAATATACTAATTTACAAGGACAGTCACTGGTGTGTTTATCCAAGAAAGTGTGCACAAACACCTTTGATCATTTCCGAATGTTGAGTGTTCATCACTCTGAAATGAGAAGTTTATTTAGGAAACTTTACTTTATAAAATGCATTGTATTTAGATGAAATTAATAAAGCTATTTTGTATGGAACACTATCAGAAATAGAAAAAGTTTGTGCAGGTGTTCAGTTACGTTTCTTTCGTCCTGAAAGTGAGTTGAGGTAAAATGAAGAGTTGGTATGTCCAACAGAGAACAAAAGACAGATATTGTGAGGAACAGAACACAGATATTAATAGTGATAACTGCATAAGACATTGCAAGGTTCAATGGAGTTTCTACTGGGAAACCAAACTGTTTGTTGTTGTCACACTCCCTACAAAAGTCAACCTCAAAATGTTGATTTGCTCTCTGCGAGGAGGCATGCTTTGATTTGTCAACACAGGAAACTATTGTTATGATATGTTACAGAACAACAAAATGCCTGCCAGTGCCATACATAACAAGTTAGAGCTGGTTTCAATTCCAAAAGAACTTAGACATTTAGGGGGTCATTACAACATTGGCGGTAAAAGGCGCTTACCGCCGTGCAGAAGACCGCCAATACACTGCCGCGGCCGCGAAATACCGCCACAGCTATTATGACCCACATCTCGGAATCCGCTGAAATTCAGACACCCACACAAGTCCGCCACAACAAAGGTCAGTGATAAACTGGCGAAAACAAAACCTCCACAGTCACGCCAACAGAAACAGGCCCATGCTATCACGACCCACGAATCCACGCGGCGGTCTTTCAACTGCGGTATTCCATTGGCGGTACACACCGCCGTGCTCAAAATACACACACATCTCCAAAACACCGCCACATTGGACAGTTCAAAATACACACACCTGACACACATACAAACACCATTCCCACATACCCAAAACAATATAAAACACACACCCACATCACCCACAAACCCCTACGACCAAAAAATCTGAAAGAAGGCCAGAGAGAGACTACAGCAATAGACAACCCCACCACACAAAGGCACACAACACCATCACCCATACAACATCCACGTTCAAAACACCCCACACCACCACACTCATCAACACATACACCACCCCACACATCACCTACACCACCCCATGTCACACCAAAGACACCTTATGTTTTCTGAGGAGGAGCTCAGGGTCATGGTGGAGGAAATCCTACGGGTAGAGCCACAGCTATCTGGAGCACAGGTGCAGCACACCTCCATAGCCAGGAAGATGGAGCTATGGCGAAGAATCAGCGACAGGGTCAATGCTGTGGGACAGCATCCAAGAAATCGGGAGGACATCCGGAAGAGGTGGAATGACCTACGGGGGAAGGTGCGTTCAGTGGTCTCCAGGCACAACATCGCGATTCAGCAGACTGGCGGCGGACCCCACCTCCTCCCCCACAACTAACAACATGGGAGGAGCAGGTCTTGACCATCATGCATCCAGAGGGCCTTGAAGGAGTCGGTGGAGGAATGGACACTGGTAAGTCAAATCTTAACTATCATATCCCCCACCCTACCTGCATGCTATCACACACCCCCACCCTCACCCCCTCCCCTATCACTCCAACTCCTCACTAATGTACTAATAACACAAACCACACATCCCAACACCAAGCCTTGCATGACACAACTAAGCATGGACACCCAGCACTAAAGCATGCTCACTGCACATACCCATAACAACCCCCCAACCATCATCATACAAGCCCCCACACAGGAATGCTTGCACTGGGGTACATGCACACCACCCATTGCACACCATGACACACTCACATGCAATAATCATGCTCTTATACCCCTGCAGGACCACTACGTAACGTCACCACACAGGAGGGTCCAGACATCTCCACCTTCCCCCACAGAAGAGGCCCACAGTGACGACAGCAGCTCTGGCCAACTGGATCCAGATAACCAGCCCGGACCATCGCGGGCCTCGGGACAGTCACATCCCAACACTGACCTTCCACCCTCTGGTAACACCAGCACAGCACCCACCCAGCGGGCCCATACCTCCGTACCCAGGACACGTCAATCAGCGGTGTGTCCACCACTACAGGGAACCCAGGATAACCCACCACCCCAACAACAACAGGGACCTGGGGGCAGTGGTAGTAGGCACACGGTCCAGGGGACGGAGGCACAGGAACACAGGGGAACTGGGAGGGCTGCTGTGCGACAGGGGGCGGACAGGCCAAGGGAACCCACTCTCCACGAGGCCCTCTCCGCCATCATGGGAGCATACCACCACTCCCAGGAGACAATGGTGACGGTCCTGGCCAAGTTTCAGGAGACCCAGCGCCTGCAGAACGAACAGTATTTGGGGTTCAGGGAGGAGCTCAGAACCATCAGCTCCGCCCTGGGCACCATCGTAGGGGTGCTGAAGGACATACAAAAGACCATGAGGGACACCGTGGCACTCCAAGGGGCCCCTGACACTAGCATGGATGATGAACTGCCCACCACCTCCACCGGCACTAGTGGACAGGACGCCCCGCCAAAGGACCACCACACCAGCACCCCACCCCCTGCATATGGACAACCACCCCGCAAGCGGTCCCTGAGATCCAGGAACAGGACAGAGCAAGATGGCAAGACCCCCGCCAGGAAATGAGACCACCCTGATTGTCCTCCCACTGTCTCACTTTGTTACCCTGTCCAGATTTGAACTGCCCCAGCTACACTTCCTATGCCCATATGGGCAGTGCACCTGTGAGACTTATAGACTGGACTCTGCCATGGACATTCCTCCACCATCACCCATCACCATTTTGCCACCCCCTCCAATAATTAGCACTTCAATAAACACACTTGAACCACAAAACAATCTGGAGTCAGTCTGTGATTTGGAAAATGTATATTAGCAATGACAGTGACAAAATGCGTTTTCAAATGTAATGCCAACATACCTATGTCACACATCACAAGTCCATGAAGGATGCAAGCAGATGACACACGTTGGTAACCACACCTGTGAAACCGTAAGGGAAATGTACAACTCAGTTACCAAATACTGCTACTAATTGACAGACAGGATAGAGGTAGAAGTGTGAAAGTGAATGTAATAGTAAAACAATTGTTCTTGCCTGTGTGTCACTGGAAATATTGCTGTATGACTGACTCCCTGTTGTCTATGTCTTCTTCCTCAGCTTCCTCCTCATCACTGTCCACAGGCTCCACAGGCTTCACAGCTGCCACAACTCCGTCATCTCGACCACCCTCCTGCAGAAAAGGCACCTGGCGTCGCAAAGCAAGATTGTGAAGCATCGAGCAGGCGATGATGATCTGGCACACCTTCCTTGGTGAGTAGAATAGGGAACCACCTGTCATATGGAGGCACCTGAACCTGGCCTTCAGGAGGCTGAAGGTGTGTTCGATCACCCTCCTAGTCCGCCCATGGGCCTCATTGCAGCGTTCCTCTGCCCTGGTCCTGGGATTCCTCACTTGGGTCAATAGCCCAGGTTGGGGTAACCAGAGTCCCCTAATAGCCACACCCGGTGCCTCTGGAGTTGACCCATCACATACGGGATATTGCTATTCCGCAGGATGTAGGCGTCATGCACTGAGTCAGGGAACATAGCATTTACCTGCGTGATGTACTGGTCTGCCAAACATACCATATGTACATTCATGGAATGATAACTCTTCCGGTTCCTGTAAGCCTGTTCACTCCTGCGTGGGGGGATCAGAGCTACATGGGTGCCATCAATAGCACCTATGATGTTGGGGATATGTCCCAGGGCATAGAAGTCACCTTTCACTGTCGCCAAATCCTCCACCTGAGGGAAAAACGATGTAGCTCCTTACGTGTTTCAGCAGGGCAGACAACACTCAGGACAACACGTTGGAAAACATAGGCTGGGACATCCCAGATGCCATGGCCACTGTTGCCTGAAATGACCCACTTGCAAGGAAATGGAGCACTGATAGCACCTGCACTTCAAGGGGGATTCCTGTGGGATCGCGAATTGGTGAGATCAGGTCTGGCTCCAACTGGGTACACAGTTCCTGGATTGTGGCATGGTCAAACCTGTAGGTGATGATCAAATGTCGCTCCTCCATTGTTAACAGGTCAACCAGTGGTCGGTACACCGGAGGATTCCGCCATCTCCTCAAATGTCCCAGCTGACGGTGCCTAAGAAGGACAACAGCGACCACAGAGTCAACAAATTCCCAGGTATGTACTCACAGCAACACAGAACACGACACCAAATACAAAACTCTTCGTGTATGTGTGTTGAGTGTAGGCCTATGTATGTGTGACGCAGTAGTAAATGAAGCCATGTGGGCCCCTGAAATGGCGGCTGCCTGACCTCTAAAGTGGGACAATGGGATGTGAGGTAACTGCGCTGGCGTTGTACACCGTCGCGGTAGGCGGTCGTAGACCGCGGCGCAATGCTGCATTGGTTAACATTGGACCCTATGGGTCCCAGAAGGCAATGATGAAGTGCGCGGGCGGGGATGATACGCACCTCCACGGGCGTCACCGCCGCGGACGTGACCGCCATTTTCTATCTGTTTAATCACTCGATACCTGATCTTGACAGGAGAGGACCTACACTGCAAGTGCTGCTGTGACCTCGGTCTGGAAGAGACAATGGCTGCTGCGTCTGGGGAAAGGGCCCCTGCCTTCACTGCTCAGGAGTTGGAGAAGCTAGTCGACGGGGTCCTCCCCCAGTACACGCTACTCTACGGTCCTCCAGACCAACAGGGAAGTACACAGGGAGCACGTTGTATGGGCTATGCCTGTGTGGAGAGGGCTGGTTGTGAGAAGGAAGGGGGCAGAGTTCAGCGAGCATGAAGGAGTGTGAATGCATGTGCCACATGGCAAGGGTAGGGATGGGTGCCACTCACTTCGATGGTGCAGTTGCTAATGACTTCTCTTCTTCCCCTGTACATGTCATGTAGGTCAGCGCCCACCAGAAGAAGGACATTTGGCGTGCCATCGCCCAGGACGTCCGGACCCTGGGGGTTCACCAGAGACGGGTCACCCACTGCCGTAAAAGATGGGAGGACATTCGCCGCTGGAGCAAGAAGACAACGGAGGCTCAGCTGGGGATGGCCTCCCAACGTGGGAGGGGTGCCCGTCGCACCATGACCCCCCTGATGTTCCGGATCCTGGCGGTGGCCTACCCTGAGTTGGATGGGTGCTTGAGGGCATCATAGCAGACACAAGGGGGTGAGTACAACATAATTCAGTGGACTTTGCGCGCAGTGGAGGGGTCTGGGTGGGGGAGGAGGGCTGTGGGTTTCCCTAGGCCAGGGCGAGTTACGTAGGCTAGGCCCCTCCGGAATGCAGGCCATGTGGCACTCCACCCCACCTCTGTAGAGTGCCAAGTAGAGGTATACATGCCCCAGTGTCATCTATGTGTGCAGATGTCCACCATAGCCATGTAGGCGAGATCCCAGGAATTGCATCTGTAGAGGCCAAGAGCACGGCGTAGTGCAGGGGGCTGCTGTGTCCGTATTTTACGCCAACAGTAGCGGTAAGCCATGCACTCAACCTGTCTTTCTTCTGTCATCCCCCCCCCCCTTTTTTGTGCTCTCCCTGTTCTTTTGTGCATCAGCATAATCAGGCGGAGGTACAGTGGCACCGGAGCACGAGGGAGCTGCATCCCACATGGCCGAGGAGGGCCACACCACGGATTCTGAATACACCAGTGGGACGGAGGGCGAGGGGAGCTTCACGTCGGTCACCAGATTACCAAACAGCGGCACGGACTCGTCCGCCGATGGGAGCTCCATTGTGGTAGCAGCACCATCTGTGCCCCCCACTTCTGCAGGTACAGCCGACACCCCCCTACCAGCACCGCCCTCCCAGCACCCCCTCAGCCTTCGCTCTGTGCCCGCTCACCCAGGAGGGTGGGCATCACCTTCGCCCCAGGCACCTCAGCCCCTGCCCCAGTCACCCCTGCTGCCCAAAGTGAGGAGGCCATTGACCTCCTCAGGTCCCTCAATGTTGGGCAGTCTACCATTGTGAATGCCATCCAGGGTGTAGAAAGGGAATTGCAACACAGTAATGCATTCCTGGAGGGCATTGTCCCTGTGTCTAGCCTCCCCCCTCCAACTTCCTCCACCCAGACCCAGTCCCCTGTACCCCAGCCTATCCCAAGCACACCATCAGACAAGCATGCACACACCTCAAAACACAAAAGTAGCTCAGGCAAACATAAGCACCACACAACCCACAGGCACTCACACAAGCATCACCCACATGCAGACACAGCAACATCCACTGCCTCCACTGTGTCCCCCTCCTCGTCGTCTCCCTCCTCCCTCTCAGTGTTGTCTACACTCTCACTTGCATGCACTACATCTACAGGCACTAGGACTCGCACCACAACACCCAGCACCACACCCCGCTCACCTGCACTCACCACCCCACTACCATTTACACGTCCCCTGTGTCCACTCCCAGTGTGTCTGTGACGCCCCCTCCCAAAGTACACAAACGCGGGCACCCACACACCCAACATCCATCCACCTCACGACAGCCTCCAGTACCTGCACCTGCACCCAACTCACCTAAAGTTACACCTCCTACAACCACCTCCTCTTCCTCCACTCCCAGACCCCCTCCAGCTACCCGTCCCAGTGTTCATCAGAAACTCTTCCTCAGCAACGATGAGCTCTTTCCCACCACCCCACCCCTCCAATTCATAGGTCCCATAGTAGCACCTCAGCCAAAAATAGTCCGGTACCTGTGGTGTGTGTTAAAGATGTGTGGAGTGCACTGGCCACCAGGGCAGCCAGTGTGACACGGAGCCAAAGCACTGCCAGTCCACCCCCTGTAAAGCAACTTAAGTTGGAAAGTGGCCGACAGGAGAGGGTGAAGACTCCTGCTGGCAAAACAGCTCACAAGGGTCCAGGGGGGAGTGCTGAGTCAGCTGTGACTCCTCCCAAGGTGGTGAAGGGGCAGAAGAAGTCTCCAAAGTCTGGGAAGAGCAGCACAGCGGAGAAGGCTGCCATCCTCCCCGCCGGCCGGAACGCCACTGCCAGTACTGTCGTCACTGGTCCAGAGACCACCGCCAGAGTCAGTGCCCTGGAGGGTAGCAGTATCGTCACTCGTCCGGAGACCACCGCCAGAGTCAGTGCCCTGGAGGGCAGCAGTATCGTCACTGGTCAGGAGACCACCGCCAGAGTCAGTGCCCTGGAGGGCAGCAGTATAGTCACTGGTCCGGAGACCACCGCCAGAGTCAGTGCCCTGGAGGGCAGCAGTATCGTCACTGGTCCGGAGACCACCGCCAGAGTCAGTGCCCTGGAGGGCAGCAGGAGACCACCGCCAGAGTCAGTGCCCTGGAGGGCAGCAGTATCGTCACTGGTCCGGAGACCACCGCCAGAGTCAGTGCCCTGGAGGGCAGCAGTATCGTCACTGATCAGGAGACCACCGCCAGCGTCAGTGACCTGGAGGGCCCCAGCAGCCACAGCCCCGCTGGACACTGAGGGACCGTAATGCCACACACCGCTGAACAGGGCAAAGCACCGCTGAACAGTTCAGAGACAGCAAAGGCAAGCACCGCTGAACAGGGCAAGGACCGCCATGGTGAAGACCGCTGAACAGGGCAAAGCACCGCCATGGTGAAGACCGCTGAACAGGGCAAAGCACCGCTGAACAGGTCAGAGACAGCAAAGGCAAGCACCGCTGAACAGGGCAAGGACCGCCATGGTGAAGACCGCTGAACAGGGCAAAGCACCGCTGAACAGGTCAGAGACAGCAAAGGCAAGCACCGCTGAACAGGGCAAGGACAGCCATGGTGAAGACCGCTGAACAGGGCAAAGCACCGCCATGGTGAAGACCGCTGAACAGGGCAAAGCACCGCTGAACAGGGCAAAGACCGCCATGGTGAAGCCCGCTGAACAGGGCAAAGCACTGCTGAACAGGGCAAATACAGCCATGGTGAAGACCGCTGAACAGGGCAAAGCACCGCCATGGTGAAGACTGCTGAACAGGGCAAAGCACCGCCATGGTGAAGACCGCTGAACAGGACAAAGCACCTCTGAACAGGGCAAAGACCGCCATGGCAAAGCACCACTGAACAGGTCAAAGACAGCAAAGGCAAGCACCGCTGAACAGGGCAAAGACCGCCATGGTGAAGACCGCTGAACAGGGCAAAGCACTGCCATGGTGAAGACCGCTGAAAAGGACAAAGCACCACTGAACAGGGCAAAGACCGCCATGGCAAAGCACAGCTGAACAGGTCAGAGACAGCAAAGGCAAGCACCGCTGAACAGGGCAAAGACCGCCATGGTGAAGACCGCTGAACAGGGCAAAGCACCGCCAAATCAAGCATCGTTAGCCCATGTGCAGCAGGGACAGTGACAGAACTGGGACCGTCACGTGGAGCGTGATGCACTCTGGGCACCATTCCCCCTCCAGAACCAGTGGAGACCTGCATCCACTCTGTCTGTCCTTCACAGGATGAAGCACTCTGGGCACCATTCCCCCTCCAGAACCAGTGGAGACCTGCATCCACTCTGTCTGTCCTTCACAGGATGAAGCACTCTGGGCACTATTCCCCCTCCACAACCAGTGGAGACCTGCATCCACTTGAGAGACTGTGGCTTTGCACTCCCCAGGATGGTACAGTGGGCAACCCAACCACTGTAGAGACTTGAGAGACTGTGGCTTTGCACTCCCCAGGATGGTACAGTGGGCAACCCACCCACTGTAGAGACTTGAGAGACTGTGGCTTTGCACTCCCCAGGATACTTCAATGGGCATGGAGCCCCGTCGTGGATCTGGCGTGGTGCTGTCATCCGGCTGAGGTGCCCCCCCTTCCCTTCCCCCAGAGGTGCCTGTTGTATTTCTATCTGATGCCCCGGCAGTGTTCTCTCCATTCCAGGACAGGTATCATGTGTGGGCCTCGCCCATGCATTTTGGGCCCAGTGGTCCACGGACATTGAAATGTGCATACCTGTACTACTAATCGTGATGTATATATTTGGAATGTGTATATATTGATGTATATATGTGCTTAATGATTTTTGATACATCACAATGTTTGAACTAATTTCCTTTTGTCTTAGCATTCTTCCGGGGGGGTTGGGGGTTGTTACTGTGATGTTCGGAAATGCACTGGTGTGTGTGTTGTAGTGGGTGAGGGTCGGGGTGGGGTGTTGCGTGTGTGTCCCCCGGACTTTTGCCTCCCCCCTCCCCTATGTCGTAGGTGCAGTACTCACCGTTGTCTTCGGTGCCCACGTTGCTGGTGATCGTAGAGGAGCAGGAGGACAAGCGCAGGGAGTATTTGTAGTTCGGGCTCCATGGTGGCCTCCTTCCTCGTGGAGTGTGTTAAGGTGAGCGTTTTCCCATTGCAAAAGCTGTTTCCGCCGTGTTTTTATCCATGGTAAATCCGCCCCGGAAAAGGTGGCGGATTGGCGGGTTGTGATATTGTGGGCGGTACATTGTCTTCTGCCTGTCTGTTGGCGGTGACCGCCGCGCTGCTTGACTGTTCCGCCGTGGCGGTCGAAGTGTTAAAGTGGCTGTCTATGTTCGCGGTTTCCGCCATGGTCATAATTCCCTTTTTTTGTGCGCCGGCCTGTTTGCGGTATTACCGCAGCTTTAACACCGTCCGCCAGGGTTGTAATGACCCCCTTAATTATTTATGAATAAATACTGATACAATCTATACACCCTTTTCAAGCAATAGTTTGTATGGAACCAAAGAGTGGGAAACTACCACCGACTGAGCTACAGAAAGGCCTTAAAGGTAGAGTTGTTTACTTATCTTTAGATTTTAAATGCAATACTAAAACGGTGGATGTAGAGAGAGACATAGATGAACCACATATTTTTCTAGTCAATGGTGCGCCAACAAAAAGCAAAAAAAAATGGCAAGAATTAGTAGATGTAAATAAAGTAAAACAAGCTACATTATACCTGAAACAAAATAATGTGTATTACAAAGATGTTAATGTTGTGGCAGATGGAAGTTGTATGAAGGACAAAATGTTACCATCAAGTGGACAGATTGAAAAAGTGGATAGGAGTACCTCAGAAGAAATATTTGAGAATTACAGGATCCATCCACTATATTCAAAAGAGGTTATGCAGGATGCTATTAATCTGTTTCAGATGAAACAAGGGAAAGGAGCTACAATGAGTGTGTGGGAGAAAAATTTGGGCCCATATTTAAGAAACGTTAAGGCTGCCTTTGCACCTTTATTTTGACAGTAAAGTGGCGCTAATCTAACGCCATATTTAGATTTTGTCGTAGGAATCTTACTTAACATTAAAAAACCTAGAAATTCACTGAAAAATTATTGGTATTGTAAAAAATTCACTAAATAAACAAAGGTTACAGGAACGTTTTAGATAGGTTCAGATTTTACACACACAAAACCATACAAATTCAGCAGTTACAGTTAGAGTTATTTCAAGTCTAAACTTAGACTTTTGGTCGGAACTCAGACAAAAAGTCTAAACTTAGACCAAAAATCTAACTTTATTACTAGTAAAGTAAGACTTCAAGTTTAAATTTAGGGGCATATTTATTGTCCCCTAGCCCCACATTAATGTAATTATTTTGTATGTTAATGTGGCCCAATGAGGCCGAAGTCACTGCACCATATTTACTGAGTGGCGCAATGCACGCATTGTGCCACTCTGTAACCCTTTGCGCTACATTATGTCTGCACCAGGCATAATGTATGCAAAGTGGGCATTCCCCCATTAGGGGAGCTGGAAAAATGGCATAAGGAAATCTATGAGATTTCCTTGTGACATTTTTTATGGCACTTTTAACACTTGCTCAAGAGCAGACTAAAAGGGGGTTTCCATTCTTTAGACTGGGCCCCTGTGTACTCTGTAGGAGTAGCACCAATATTTTGGTGCTACTCAGGCAGAGTACATCAATAGCGTCAGGAAACATTACGCTATTGCACCCTACCCTGCACCATGGTGCACTGTATTTCAAATTTGGTGTACACATTGTGATGTCAGTGGGGGGCTAAGGGTTGCAGGGAAAGTGGCGCTGCATTTGGTGCAGCTCCACTTTCTGTAAATCTGACCCTTAGATTTTTGGTTCAAACTTAGGGCCTCATTAATAGGTTGGTGTGCCAACTGTCAACCTGCCTGCCCCGTGTAGGGGAGACCGCTGCGTAGTTGGAAGTCTTCCTCTCTGACCCAATTACAAGGTTTCCATGGGGTTGACTGGTGGAAACCTCAGAAAACTGAGGTTTTCATTGATCAGTCTAGTGGAAACTATGTGGTGGCATTAGCCATGGCACCTAATGGAGCCGAGGCCAATGCCGTGGCACAGAGGCCCTTGGAATACATACTGTCTGCCTTAGCAGACAGTGTGCATTCCGAGGGTGCTGGGCAGGGGGGCACCCACAATGCTCATCCCAAGGGCATAGGCAGGGCAGGGGACTGTGTTTCTGCCAGCCTTTCCATGGCAGGGTCCTCGCCATAGAAAGGGGGCCAAAACAGGAGTCATGATCAGCAAGGTAGCGCTCAGTTCACCGCCGCTGTAGCTGACCGCGATTCGACTGGCATCAGCCAGTCAGGAGCCATGTTTCTGTTGGGCACTGTAGTCCCCTGGAGTGTAGCCAGCCGACCTCCACTGTGTGTCTGGTGATCCTTGGACCACCAGACTCGTAATAAGGACCTTAGACTTTTGGTCTAAGTTCATCTTTGTGAATTGGGCCTAGTGTAAAACACAAACAATGTTGTGTGACCAAATAAATACAATGGCCCTCATTACAACCCTGGCGGTCAAAGACCGCTAGGGTTGTTTTGGCAACCGTACCACCAACAGGCTGGTGATACAAATCGCCATATTTTGACTGCGGCGTTAACGCCGCGGTCGCACCGCCAGGACCAGTGGTTTTCCGCCATTGTTGTCCTGGCGGTTTTAATCCGCCAGAGCACTGCCCTAGGGAATATGACTCCCCTTCCCGCCAGCCTTTTCATGGCGGTAGAGACCGCCATGGAAAGGCTGGCAGGAAGGGAAGTTGCGGGGCCCCTGGGGGCCCCTGCACTGCCCATGCACTTGGCAGGGGCTGTGCAGGGGCCCCCAGGCACAGACCCACCCTGCTAAAGCACAACGGGTGCAGCTGCACCCATCAGGAGCCGGCTGCAATGTTACGGCAGACATCCCTGCTGGGCCGGCCCAGGGGGGATGCTGTAATGCGGCCGGCGGTTCAACTGTGGTGGGTGGAAGGATTAAACGATTCACTCAGACAATGTAGTCATATTGGATAGCATGTCTTTATCATAGCGGTGGATAACACATGATCTTGTTGTATATATTTATGGTCATTTGACATTATTTATTTTTTATTCTGTTTCTTTTTCTCTATATTAAATAAGTATACATTATATTATCTAATCTTTTGACTAGTTTCCGCCCGCGTCTTCGAACTACTTCTAATATGGCCGCTTTAGACCGCTTATCTATCTTTCACCCTTGCGGCCCAGTGCTTTTATTAACACTATTCTGTAGCCGTATAAGAACGTTCACGTGCAGCAGCAGCTGACTCTAGTCAGCAGACATGGAGCGTTCGAACATTGTGATCTGTATTTTTCAAAAGTATTTATTTTTCTTCCCTTTTTTTATATTGTATCCACTCTATTATACTATTTGACAATACGATTTGAGCGGTCCATAGCAAAGTGTTCAAATATTTTTGTCTCTTTTCTTTGTAACCTGTAATAGTTTCGTCTATCATACCTCTATATATATATATATTCTGGATGTATTCTTTGTATCGCTCCGACCTTGAGGACTCATAAAAACCTTTTATCTGGACTCAATTTGAACAGCTACTACCAGCCAACATTCAGGTGAATCCCAGCGTTTATACATAATATTAGTAATATATACTCATTACACAACGAACATCTAATCTATTCATCTATTTATTTATTTACTTATTATATGTTTTTTGTCATTCACTCAGTTCATCTCTTTTTACAACAATTGGCATCATCCTGCTCTGTAGTGAGATAGAAACAGCCGGAAAGACTATTGCATTACAAAAATGCTAGAAAAGACTCCCCAAGTAAGGTTTTTCCTCATTATAATTTATCATTTTTATCATTTAACATACACCAGGACGCATGTATTCACTGAAGGGAACTAAAGAACGTTGTTAGCACAATGTAAGGCACCCTTCAATTATAACATACTAACTACTGGTTCCCCTAACAACATTCAGAATGCATTATTGTTATTAATTTATCACTTGGCACTCTATGCTTCCTAATAAAATGTTTTCATTTTTTAGTCCTCTATACTTTATTCTCCATCACTAATAATACAACTCAAAGTACACTCAGACTTCTTGGGCATTTATTTCAATATGATAACATGTCACCTTTGAGTGATATATATGTAAAATATAGACAGGTGACTTCTAGGAAACTAGCACGATGGTTCGTATAAATTATCATATAATTCTTTTTATCAGATACCTTGACTACTTTATCAAAAAAACACATCACAAACTCAAAATTAAATTGACCAGAAGATTCGGCTGCTAAGACTAGACCATTATTGAACAGTGCCACTGGGAACGGCCCTGAGGAAGGTGACCCACAATTGCTTCATTTGTGTATTAAATTATCATTATTATTGTACTAGAAGAACTAATATTTATATATATTTATTATCAAGAACTGTTTTAGCCTTATCATGTCATTAGGACTAGCTTTATTGATGTAAATTTTCACTTGTAGATAAGACATCTTTCTCGATCTTGTTTTGTTTAGCGTGCATGTGGGCTGTCTGATTTAGGTATTTTGTTTGTTCATTATTGTTTTTCTTAATGTGATAATGTATATTTTTCTATGATTGTAGTATCATTTAATAATAAAAAATATATATAAAATCATGTAATAGGATTATTCTATCTGTGATTAACCGCTAGAGTATAGCAGCCTAATATTATGGGGGTCATTCTGACCTCGGCGGTAAAAGGCCCTTACCGCCGGTCAGAAGTCCGCCATACTACCGCCGCGGCCGCGGTAGACCGCCACAGTCATTCTGACCACCAACTGTGAAACCGCCAAAAATCCGACATCCAAGGAAGGCCGCCACATCAGCGGGCCGCGGAAAACTGGAGATGACCAAACATCCACCGTCACGCCAACACAAACACGTCCATGCCATTCTGACCCATGAATCCACGCGGCGGTCTTTCAACCGCGGTATTCCATTGGCGGTACACACCGCCACGGTCAAAATACACACACAGCACCAAAACACTGCCACATTGGACATTTTGAAATACGCACACCTGAGACACATACAAACAACGCTCCGACACATCCAATCAACTATAAAACACACACCCACATCACCCACAAACCCCCACTAGTTGGAAATCGGAGCGAAGGCGAGAGCGAGAGAGATAAAGATAGCGAGCACAGCATTAGAAAACCCCAACACACACAGGAACCCAACTTCATCACCCACACCACATCTACGCACACATCACCACATATCACCACGCACATCACCACAAACACCACCCCACACCTCATCCACACCACCCCATGGCACCCCAAAGACACCCACGGTTTTCGGACCAAGAACACCGGGTCATGGTGGAGGAAATCATGAGGGTTGAGCCCCAGCTCTTCGGCACACAGGTGCAGCACACCACCATAGCAAGGAAGGCTGAGCTATGGCAAAGGATCGTAGACAGGGTCAACGCTGTGGGACAGCATCCCAGAAATCGGGAAGATATCAGAAAGCGATGAAACGACCTACTGGGGAAGGTGCGCTCGATGATCTCCAGGCACAACATCGCTGTGCAGAAGACTGGTGGCGGACCCCCACCCACCCCACCTCAATTCACAGCATGGGAGCAAGAGGTGGTAAACATCCTGCATCCTGATGGCCTCGCTGGAGTACACGGAGGAATGGACTCTGGTAAGTCGAATCTCAACTACTTCACCCCCCCCAACCACCAGCATGCCAACCCCCCCCCCCCAATTTCACCCCCAGCACATAACCTCCCTGCCAATGTCTCACCAGCACAACCCACCCTAAACAACACCAACCCCTGAATGCCAACACAAACCATAGACAGCTACCACCAAAGCATGACCATTGCACATACCCATACACCCCCCCCAAACCCTCACAACACCTCCCACAAGGGAATGCCAGCACTGGGGGACAAGGGCACCCAAAATGCACGCCAGGGCACACACAGAAACAATAACCATACTCTTTCACCCCTGCAGGGCCCGAACGCCAACACACCGCCACGGAGGGTCCAGAGATGTCCATCCCACCCCCAGAACAGGCCCCCAGCGAGGACAGCAGCTCTGTCGACCTAGAACCTGACGACCAGCCCGGACCATCGGGGACCTCTGGACAGTCGGTTCCCCACACACAGACACAGGCCACAGCAGACCCAAACCCCTCTCGGAACACCAGCACAGCTCCCACCCAGCGGGCCCATGCCTCTGTCCCGTGGACGGGTCAATCAGCGGTGTGTCTGCCACTACAGGGCATCCAGGCTGACCCAACACCCCAACAACAACAGGGACCTGGGGGCAGTGGTAGTGGGCACACCGTCCAGGGGACAGAGGCCCGGGGAAAGAGGGCAACTGGGAGGGCTGCTGTGCGACAGGGGGGGGAGGACAGGCCCAGGGAACCGACTCTCCAAGAGGCCCTCACCACCATCATGGGAGCATACCATCACTCCCAGGAGACGATGGCGACGGTACTGGCCAGGTTCACCGAGATCCAGGCACAGCAGGAGGAACGGTACATGGGGTTCAGCAATGAACTCCGGGACATCGCTACCGCAATGGGGACCATAGTCCAGGCCCTCAACCGGATAGAAACCACATTGCGGGACCATGTGGCACCGCAAAGGGCCCCTGTCACTAGCCAGGAACAGCCTACCACCTCTGCCGGCGCTAGTGGTCAGGAGGCCCCCACAGAATGACAGGCCACGAGAACCCCACCTCCTGCTGAAGAACAACCACCCCGCAAGAGGAACCTGAGATCTCAAAGGAAGACAGAGTAGGATGCCAAGACCCCCGCCAGTCTAATATCCCCCCGGATGTCATTCCACTGTCCCACAGTGTCACCCTGTCCAACCTTGAACTGCCCCTGCTCCATCCTTCCACAGCCATATGAACAATGCACCTGTGCGACCGAGAACTGGACTCTGCCATGGACATAACTCCACCCTCACCCTTCACCGTTTTAATATCATGTGCCAAAATATAGCACTAAAAATAAATCACTCATTGCACATAAATCATTCTGGAGTCAGCCTGTATTATTTACAAATGTATAACACATTACTTATCAATAATGTTCTGTTATTTATGTGTGGACAATATACCGATGTCAATAAGCATTAGTCCATGGGCTAACCAAGCAGATAGTCACGCAGTGGGTCATACAGCACTGAAAAGGGAAGGGAAAAGTAAACTTCAGTTTAAAAGAACTGGGGGGAAATACACAAAGTAAAGATGCAGGGGGCATTCAGTAAATGGTAAATGGCGTGGGTGATTCCTACCTGTGTGCTACTGAAAATACTGATGGATAACTCTGTCCCTGTTGTCTGGGTCGTCCTCTTCGTCTTCCTCCTCTTCACTCTCCGCAGGCTCCACAGCTGCTTCAACACCACCATCTGGACCATCCTCCTGCAGGAAGGGCACCTGACGTCGCAATGCCAGATTGTGAAGCATGCAGCAGGCCACGATGATCTGGCACACCTTCTTTGGTGAGTACATCAGGGATCCCCCTGTCATATGTAGGCACCTAAACCTGGCCTTCAGGAGGCCAAAGGTTCTTTCAATGACCCTCCTAGTTCGCCCATGGGCCTCATTGTACCGTTCCTCTGCCCTGGTCCGGGGATTCCTCACTGGGGTCAATAGCCAAGGCAGGTTGGGGTAACCAGAGTCACCAATTAGCCACACACGTTGTCTCTGTAGCTGTTCCATCACATAAGGGATGCTGCTATTTCGCATCACATACGCGTCATGCACTGACCCAGGGAACATGGCATTCACATGGGAGATGTACTGGTCAGCCAAACAGACCACCTGAACGTTCATCGAATGGTAACTTTTCCTGTTTCTGTACACCTGCTCATCGTCTTTTGGGGGTACTAAAGCCACATGGGTCCCATCAATGGCACCAATTATGTTGGGAATATGTCCAAGGGCATAAAAATCACCCTTCACAGTGGCCAAATCGACCTCCTCAGGGAATACAATGTAGCGCCGCATGTGTTTCGTCAGGGCAGACAACACTCTAGACAAGATCTTTGAAAACATAGGCTGAGACATTCCAGATGACATGGCCACTGTTGTCTGGAATGAGCCACTTGCCAGAAAATGGAGGACTGACAGAACCTGCACTAGAGGGGGAATTCCTGTGGGTTGGCGGATGGGGGACATCAGGGCTGGCTCCAGCTGGGCACACAGTTCATGTATAGTGGCTCGGTCAAGTCGGTATCGTAGTATGATGTGGCGTCCTTCCATTGTCGACAGGTCCACCAGCGGGCGGTACACGCGAGGATTCATCCTTCTCCTCGCAAGTCCCAGTGGACGGTGCCTAGGAAGGACAACATGGAGCACAGAGTCAAGCAAGTCACAGGTACGTTCACCACTGCATGCACAGTACACGAAAAGGTATGGATGGCTATGTTTGGATGTGTGGCAATGCAAGGCCTAGGCCTGTGTGACGCAGTTGAAATTAAGCCATGTGGGCCCTTGAAATGGCGTCTGCCTGACCGGTGAAGTGGGACAATGGGATGTGGGGTCAATGCCCTGGCGTGGCACACCGTGGCGGTAGGCGGTCGAAGACCGCTATACGAAGCCGCATTGGTTAACATTGAACCCTATGGGATTCAGGAGCCAATGACGATGTGCGCCGGCGGTCGCGGTACGCACCGCCGCGGTACGCACCGCCGCGGTACGCACCGCCGCGGCCGTGACCGCCATTTTCTATCTGCCTAATCACTCGAGACCTGATCATCCACAGGAGAGGACCTATACTGCAATTGCTGCTGTGACCTCGGTCTGGAAGTGACAATGGCTGCTGCGACTGGGGAAAGGGCCCCTGCCTTCACGTCTGAAGAGTTGGAGAAACTAGTGGATGGGGTCCTCCCCCAGTATGCGCTACTCTACGGTCCTCCAGACCAACAGGTGAGTACACTGAGTGCACATTGAATGGGTTATGCCTGTGTGGAGTGGGGTGGATGTAAGTTGTTGGGGTGGGGAGAAAATGAGGAGTGCAACGCACGACAGATGAGAGAATGGGCCACATGGCAAGGTTGGGGAGGGGGGGCATGTACTCCAAACATGCCGAAATTTCACGTTTTCTCTTTCCCACCCTGTACATGTCTAACAGGTGAGCGCCCATCAGAAAATCGACATTTGGCGTGCCATCGCCAAGGAAGTCCGAGCCCTGGGGGTCTACACCAGACGGGGCACCCACTGCCGCAAGAGGTGGGAGGACATCCGCCGCGGAACCCGAAAGACCGCCGAGTCACTGCTGGGGATGGCCTCCCGACCTAGGAGGGGTGCCAGTCGTACCCTGACCCCCTGATGTCCCGGATCCTGGCGGTGGCCTACCCTGATTTGGATGGGCGCTTGAGGACATCACAGCAGACACAAGGGGGTGAGTACCTGCACATTCTGCTATCCTTAAGCGCAGTTGAGGCGTCTGGGTGGGGGAGGAGGGCCGTGGGTGACACTAGGCCAGGGCGCTTTCTGTAGTGTAGTCCCCTCCCTTAGACATGGCCCTGTGCCCCCGCCCCCCACCTCTGTAGGGTGCCAAGTACAGCTATCCATGGTCCTGCATCACCCATGTGCGCGTCTGTTGTCCCTAGACCTGTTGGCCTAGTCAGAAGTACTGAGTAGTGTACCCCAATTTCGCGGCTTAGTGCATGAGGCACCTGTGTCTGTCCTCTCCGCCAACGGTATTGACAAGGCATACACTCAACTTTGTTTTATTTCTCCCCCCACCCTTATTCTTTGTCTTCTTGTGCATTAGCATCATCAGGCGGAGGAGAATTGGCGTCGGAGCACGAGGGAGCAGCAAGTCACAAGGCCCCGGTGGGCACTGGAACAGACACCGAGGGCACCAGTGATCCGGAGGGTGAGGGGAGCACCACAACGGGGACCGGTGAAGACACCAGCGACACGGACACGTCTTCGTTTGGGAGCTCCCTAGCGGTGGCGGCAACATCCGGGCCCCCGCCTCCACAGGTACAGCCACCACCCAGCGCTCCAGCTCCGCCCTCCCAGCAGCCCCTCAGCCTTCGCTCCGTGCCCGCTCGCCCAGGAAGGCGGGCGTCTCCTTCGCCCCAGGCACCTCAGCCCCTGCCCCAGTTACCCCTGCTGCCCTCAGTGCGGAGCTCATTGACCTCATGAGGACGCTCATTGTTGGGCAGACTACCCTTTTGAATGCCATCCAGGGGATGGAAAGGGAGGTGCATCGGAGCAATGCCTACCTGGAGGGCATTCATTCGGGTCAGGCTGCCCATCAACGATCGTTCACTGCTCTGGCCTCAGCACTGACGGCAGCCATTGTCCCTGTCTCCAGCCTCCCTCTTCTAACTGCCTCCACCCTTTCTCTGTCTCCTGTTCCTCAGCCTATCCCATCCACACCATCAGACCAGCCTGCACACACCTCAACACCCAAGGCCAGATCATCCAGACACAAGCACCACAGGACACACAAGCATTCACCCCAGCAACACCCAGATGCAGACATTCCAACAGTCACTACCACCTCTGTGTCCCCCTCCTCCTCGTCTCCCTGCCTCCCTCCTTGTGACGTCTACACTCACACCTGCATGCACACCACCATCAGCCAGTGCTTCCATCACCAGCACACCCTCCACTACAGTCCTCACACGTGCTGTCACCACCCCCACTGCCATCTACACGTCCCCTGTGTCCTCTCCCACTGTGTCTGTCACCCCCTCTTCCAAGACACATAAACGCAGGCAGACACCCAAACAACAGCCAACCACCTCACGACAGCCTACGCCTCAGTCACCTGCACCCAAAGACAGCACACCTGACTCTCCTACAACCACATCCTCTTCCTCCACTTCCATCACCACTACTCCTACCCTTTACCTTGGTCCTAAGAAATATTACCTCTCTAATCTTAACCTCTTTCCCTCCCCTGACCCACCCCCTCCATCGGTTAAGAGTCCCAAGAGCACCTCAGCCACCACCAGCCCAGCTTCGAGTGTCCAAGTGGTGCATGGCTTCTGGAGTCCACCCTTTGGCGGCAGTGACACTTCACTGAGCAGCAAGGGGACATCCAGCCCACCCCCAGGCAAGAGGACACGTAAAGTGAAGGGCCGCCGTGAGAGGACTGAGACGGCTGCCCCCAAGGAGCCAACAACGGCCACTTCACCTGCCACAACAGCCAGGAGAGGCAAGGGCCCGAGAGCCCCATCTAAGGAGCGAAAGGGCAGCAGGGCGGAGAGGTCATCCATCAGGAGCGCGGAGCTGGAGGGCCCCGCAAGCCCCATCTCGCCTGCAAGGGACGACAGCAAAGGGCCCAGGACTCCGTCCCCTATGGGGCCTGCCACTGCACAGTTGGAGGGCGAGTGAGCAGGGTGTCCAGCCCAGGTCTGGCTCCCTAGACTTCCTGGAAGAGCACCGCTGAAGAGGGCCCCGCCGTGAAGACAGGCACCGCTGAACAGGGCCCCGCCGTGCAGAAGAGCACCGCTGAAGAGGGCCCCGCCGTGAAGACAGGCACCGCTGAACAGGGCCCCGCCGTGCAGAAGAGCACCGCTGAACAGGGCCCCGCCGTGCAGAAGAGTACCGCTGAACAGGGCCCCGCCGTGAAGACAGGCACCGCTGAACAGGGCCCCGCCGTGCAGAAGAGCACCGCTGAACAGGGCCCCGCCGTGCAGAAGAGCACCGCTGAAGAGGGCCACACCGTGAAGACAGGCACCGCTGAACAGGGCCCCGCCGTGCAGAAGAGCACCGCTGAAGAGGGCCCCGCCGTGAAGACAGGCACCGCTGAACAGGGCCCCGCCGTGCAGAAGAGCACTGCTGAACAGGGCCCCGCCGTGCAGAAGAGCACCGCTGAAGAGGGCCCCGCCGTGAAGACAGGCACCGCTGGAGAGGGCCCCGCCGTGAAGACAGGCACCGCTGAACAGGGCCCCGCTGTGAAGACAGGCACCGCTGAAGAGGGCCCGCCGTCTCAGGCACCGCTCCGCTGGGCCCTTCCTGTCAAGCACCGCTCCGCTGGGCCCCGCCGTCTCAAGCACCGCTCCGCTGGGCCCTTCCTGTCAAGCACCGCTCCGCTGGGCCCTTCCTGTCAAGCACCGCTCCGCTGGGCCCCGCCGTCTCAAGCACCGCTCCGCTGGGCCCTTCCTGTCAAGCACCGCTCCGCTGGGCCCCGCCGTCTCAAGTACCGCTCCGCTGGGCCCCGCCGTCTCAAGCACCGCTCCGCTGGGCCCTTCCTGTCAAGCACCGCTCCGCTGGGCCCCGCCGTCTCAAGCACCGCTCCGCTGGGCCCTTCCTGTCAAGCACCGCTCCGCTGGGCCCTTCCTGTCAAGCACCGCTCCGCTGGGCCCTTCCTGTCAAGCACCGCTCCGCTGGGCCCCGCCGTCTCAAGTACCGCTGGGCCCCGCCGTCTCAAGCACCGCTCCGCTGGGCCCTTCCTGTCAAGCACCGCTCCGCTGGGCCCGCCGTCTCAAGCACCGCTCCGCTGGGCCCTTCCTGTCAAGCACCGCTCCGCTGGGCCCCGCCGTCTCAAGCACCGCTCCGCTGGGCCCTTCCTGTCAAGCACCGCTCCGCTGGGCCCCGCCGTCTCAAGTACCACTCCGCTGGGCCCTTCCTGTCAAGCACCGCTCCGCTGGGCCCTTCCTGTCAAGCACCGCTCCGCTGGGCCCCGCCGTCTCAAGCACCGCTCCGCTGGGCCCTTCCTGTCAAGCACCGCTCCGCTGGGCCCCGCCGTCTCAAGCACCGCTCCGCTGGGCCCTTCCTGTCAAGCACCGCTCCGCTGGGCCCTTCCTGTCAAGCACCGCTCCGCTGGGCCCCGCCGTCTCAAGTACCGCTCCGCTGGGCCCCGCCGTCTCAAGCACCGCTCCGCTGGGCCCTTCCTGTCAAGCACCGCTCCGCTGGGCCCCGCCGTCTCAAGCACCGCTCCGCTGGGCCCTTCCTGTCAAGCACCGCTCCGCTGGGCCCTTCCTGTCAAGCACCGCTCCGCTGGGCCCCGCCGTCTCAAGCACCGCTCCGCTGGGCCCTTCCTGTCAAGCACCGCTCCGCTGGGCCCCGCCGTCTCAAGTACCGCTCCGCTGGGCCCTTCCTGTCAAGCACCGCTCCGCTGGGCCCTTCCTGTCAAGCACCGCTCCGCTGGGCCCTTCCTGTCAAGCACCGCTCCGCTGGGCCCCGCCGTCTCAAGCACCGCTCCGCTGGGCCCTTCCTGTCAAGCACCGCTCCGCTGGGCCCCGCCGTCTCAAGCACCGCTCCGCTGGGCCCTTCCTGTCAAGCACCGCTCCGCTGGGCCCCGCCGTCTCAAGCACCGCTCCGCTGGGCCCTTCCTGTCAAGCACCGCTCTGCTGGGCCCCGCCGTCTCAAGTACCGCTCCGCTGGGCCCCGCCGTCTCAAGCACCGCTCCGCTGGGCCCTTCCTGTCAAGCACCGCTCCGCTGGGCCCCGCCGTCTCAAGTACCGCTCCGCTGGGCCCTTCCTGTCAAGCACCGCTCCGCTGGGCCCTTCCTGTCAAGCACCGCTCCGCTGGGCCACGCCGTCTCAAGCACCGCTCCGCTGGGCCCTTCCTGTCAAGCACCGCTCTGCTGGGCCCCGCCGTCTCAAGCACCGCTCCGCTGGGCCCTTCCTGTCAAGCAAAGCTCCGCTGGGCCCCGCCGTCTCAAGCACCGCTCCGCTGGGCCCTTCCTGTCAAGCACCGCTCCGCTGGGCCCCGCCGCCTCAAGTACCGCTCCGCTGGGCCCCGCCGTCTCAAGCACCGCTCCGCTGGGCCCTTCCTGTCAAGCACCGCTCCGCTGGGCCCTTCCTGTCAAGCACCGCTCCGCTGGGCCCCGCCGTCTCAAGCACCGCTCCGCTGGGCCCTTCCTGTCAAGCACCGCTCCGCTGGGCCCTTCCTGTCAAGTACCGTTCCACTGGGCCCCGCCGTCTCAAGCACCGCTCCGCTGGGCCCTTCCTGTCAAGCACCGCTCCGCTGGGCCCTCCTGTCAAGCACCGCTCCGCTGGGCCCCGCCGTCACAAGCACCGCTCCGCTGGGCCCTTCCTGTCAAGCACCGCTCCGCTGGGCCCCGCCGTCTCAAGCACCGCTCGGCCCTTCCTGTCAAGCACTGCTCCGCTGGGCCCCGCCGTCTCAAGTACCGCTCCGCTGGGCCCCGCCGTCTCAAGCACCGCTCCGCTGGGCCCTTCCTGTCAAGCACCGCTCCGCTGGGCCCTTCCTGTCAAGCACCGCTCCGCTGGGCCCCGCCGTCTCAAGCACCGCTCCGCTGGGCCCTTCCTGTCAAGCACCGCTCCGCTGGGCCCCGCCGTCTCAAGCACCGCTCCGCTGGGCCCTTCCTGTCAAGCACCGCTCCGCTGGGCCCTCCTGTCAAGCACCGCTCCGCTGGGCCCCGCCGTCTCAAGCACCGCTCCGCTGGGCCCTTCCTGTCAAGCACCGCTCCGCTGGGCCCCGCCGTCTCAAGTACCGCTCCGCTGGGCCCCGCCGTCTCAAGCACCGCTCCGCTGGGCCCTTCCTGTCAAGCACCGCTCCGCTGGGCCCTTCCTGTCAAGCACCGCTCCGCTGGGCCCCGCCGTCTCAAGCACCGCTCCGCTGGGCCCTTCCTGTCAAGCACCGCTCCGCTGGGCCCCGCCGTCTCAAGCACCGCTCCGCTGGGCCCTTCCTGTCAAGCACCGCTCCGCTGGGCCCTTCCTGTCAAGCACCGCTCCGCTGGGCCCCGCCGTCTCAAGCACCGCTCCGCTGGGCCATTCCTGCAAACACAGTTCACGGTTCACTGTGGCCATCATGCATCCTCCTTGACCAGTGGAGCAATTCCTCCACCTGATGGACTGTGGCTTTGCACTCCCCAGGATATGGCAGTGGGCAATCCAACCACTGTAGAGACATTGAGAGACTGTGGCTTTGCACTCCCCAGGATATGGCAGTGGGCAATCCAACCACTGTAGAGACATTGAGAGACTGTGGCTTTGCACTCCCCAGGATATGGCAGTGGGCATGGTGGCCCCTTCGTGGGTCTGGCGTCGTGGACTCATGTGGCTGAGGTGCCCCCCCTTCCCTTCCCCCTGAGGTGCCTGTAGTTTTGTCATCAGATGCCCCTGCAGTGTTCTCTCCAAAGGACTCAGGTCTCGTGTGTGGGCTTTGCCCTTGTGTTGCTACACTTTGGCCCACGGACAAATCGTTAATACGTAAAATGTGCAGGACTGATTTCTTCAGTTGTCCACTGCTGTGTATATCGACTTTTTAAATGTAAATATTCTGGCTAGTTGACCAATACTTATCGGAGGCTATTTTGGACATAAATAT
Source organism: Pleurodeles waltl (assembly GCF_031143425.1). Classification (NCBI taxonomy): domain Eukaryota; kingdom Metazoa; phylum Chordata; class Amphibia; order Caudata; family Salamandridae; genus Pleurodeles; species Pleurodeles waltl. Next base: position 1,232,132,303 of record NC_090446.1, read on the forward strand.
TTATTGTCAATTTTGAAATGTCATTGCATTTTTTACGGGGGTTTGGTTGGTGTCACTGTGACTTGTTCTCTGCATTGGTGTGTACATATTGGGGGGGGGGGTTGCATATGTGTGTGCCCGTAACCTTTCGTCCTCCCCCCTCCTGTGTGTCGTAGGTGCTGTACTCACCGTTGACGTCTGCGCCGGAGTTTGTACTCGTGGTAGATGAGCAGGTAGACGAGAGCAGGTATGATGTTCAATTCGGGTTCCATGCTGTCCTCCGTACTCGTGGAGTGCGTAGAGGTGAGCGTTTTCACATTCGTAGTCTGTTTCCGCCGTGTTTTTATCGGCGGGGCTCCCGCCCCGGAAAAGGTGGCGGATTGGTGGGTCATGATAGTGTGGGCAGTACATTGTCTGCCGCCTGGCTGTTGGCGGTGACCGCCGTTCTGTTTGTTTGTCCCGCCGTGGCGGTCGGAGTGTTAATGTGGCGGGCTGTGTTGGCGGTTCCCGCCAGGGTCAGAATTCCATTTTTTGGACCGCCAGCCTCTTTAGCCGCCGCTTTATCACCGACCGCCAGGGTAAGAATCACCCCCTATGTGTCTATAATAGGTCTATTGTATAAAGTTGCAATTATCTAAAACTACAGTGTTCCATTCTTGAAGATTATGGTATCTTCATGTGTATTTGAGTAGCTCCTTTAGTATTTTTCCCTACATTGGTTAATTCCCTGTTTGAGCTACGCTTATTCTTTCAGGGAATCCCCTTATAGTTATTTTCCTATGTTTCTTATTTTGTGCCAGGTACTTTTTAAAATGTTTCTGGCAGGCACAGTGGTAGCTGTGTACAGTAACTCTTCAAACTGCTTTTGGTACATGCATGCTTCATCGACCGTCTCTATAAGTATGTCTCTTACGCATTTATGTTTTCAGCATTTCACAGCACAGACATCAGACTGCCAGTCCATAATGGCTGCTGTCTTTGATTAGTTTTGAGAATGCCTTACATGCATTGCCCTTTATTTCTGTTTGTTGTACAACTGTATCAACTTGCACACTATTTGTCCACATTTTATATGATCAATATTGTTTCTCAGTCGAAATGCGTTACTGAGGCCAGGCGCTTTGGCCAATCCCCTATAACCACCTTATCCCACAATGCGCATGGCCTTTGGCCATGAGCAGTGGAAGTTGGCCACAGAGGCTGTTTCTCTGGGTGTGAGAATACATGTGAGAGTGTCTGGGTATGAGAGTGAGAGTGGGTAAGAGAGGGTCTATGTGGGTGTGAGAGTGGGTATCAGAGTGTCTGGGTGTGAGAGTAGGTATGAGAAGGTGTCTCTGGGTGTGAGAATGTCATTGTAAGTGGGTGTGTGATTGTCTGTGTGGGTCTTAGTGTATGTCTGAGAGTTGGAGTGGGTCTGTGAGTGGGTGTGTGAATGTCTGAGCTGATCTGTATGTGGGTGCATAAGTGCATAGATGGGTCTGTGAGTGCATGAGTCTTTGAGTGGGTATGTGAGTGTTTGTGTGTGTCTGTGAGTAGGTGTGTGAGTCTGAGTGGGTCTGTGAGTGGGTGCGTGGGTGTCTGAGTGGGTCTGTGGGTGGATGCATGAATCTCTGAGTGGGTCTGTGAGTGGGTGTGAAAGTCTTTGCTTTGAGTAGGTCTAGAATGAGTGTTTGAGTCTCTGAGTGGTTCTGTGAGTGGGTGTGTAAGTGTCTAAGTAGGTCTGTGAGTGGGTGTATGAGTGTCTGAGTGGATCTATGAATGGGTGCATGAGTCTCTGAGTGGGTCTGCAAGTGAGTGATTGAGTGTCTGTGTGGTTGTGTCAGCAGCTGTGTGAGAGACTCTGCCACAAATGAACCTCACCTGCCCTTTTATCCCACAAGAGTTCACAGCTTTGCATGAAATATTTCCCCAAGTGGATTGTTCTGCCACCTTGGGCAAATGCCCAGTATATATTCTACACTACAGCTGTGCAATGGAACACAAGGTGCACCATTGACCTTGTGTGCATTTTGGTGACATGATTGTTTATGTTCCCTGTTTATCTAGAATTCTGTGATAACATGAATCATCCTATAGCGAGGCCGATGAGACTACAAAGATGTAAATCTCCACCAAATCAGGGTCCTTCCCCTTATCTTTATCTTTGTTTTGTGGAGATGCCCTAATAGTACTTGGCATAAAAAATGTGTCATCAAACCTGGCAGGAAATGAACTAGGGGCCCTTTCATAAGCTGTTTGTCATCCTTGCAAAAGGGAGAAGACCTTTGCATACTACTAAGGTGGATAGTGTGGGGTCAAGTGGGCTCAGCTTCCAATTGATTTGCTCATTTGCATACTCATTACAATTTAAAGGGGGAATCATGTACTGTAGGGGAGGGGACCAATTTTTTGGGCCAGGGGCCCCATCCCCCAGGGCTGACGATTATTTAATGGGGGAGGAAGGCTGTGCAGCCCCATGACGATTTTGGCCCCGGAGACCCCATCCCCCAGGTCCCACCACTGTTCAGTTTGGAAGGTGGCAGCAGGGCCCCCCTCCCTTGGCTCATTTTGGCATTGGGAACCCCATACCCTGGGGCCTGGCCATGTCACCTGGGTGCCCTGTGCAAACATCAGCTACCTACATGCAAGAGCAATCAGCACTTTGACAGCTCTCGTCTGCTGAAAGCAGTGTTTGCTCCAACTCAGCAGGAGGTGTCAAAGCTCCTGAGAAGTCAAAGCAAATAGCTATGACCCAGGGGTGGGCACTCTGGCACATAGCAGGAGCTGGCCCTGGGTGGTGGTGGTCCCCAGGGCCATGTATGGCTCCACCAGGTCCCCATCCAACTTTTAATTAAGCCTAGAGGAGGTGGTGGTCCCCAGGGCCAGGGGTTTGTGGCAGACCCCCTTAATTATCTTTTTTCAGCCCTGTGGAGGTGGTGTTCCCTGGGGCTGCATAGGGCCATGTGGGACCCCTGCACAAGTTCTTCATTTAGCCCCAGGAAGGTGGCGGTCCCCAGGGCTGTGGGGGAGGCCATACGGGCCTCATCCTATTTAAATAAAGTTTTTGCCCCAGAGAGGTGGTGGTCCCTGGGGTTAATATTGGCCCTAGGTTGGGGGGGCCATGCGCCCTCCTCCTTTTTCAATCCCCAAATTTCCAACACACTTTGGGTGGATATCTGACAGTAGCCATGCTGGCAGGCGGTGGCACACTGGCATTGCTACCACCTGAACCGCCCCGCCAGAAGCACGCCGCCAGCCGTAGTAAGACCATTAATATGGCCTGCCGGTGTCCTGTTGGTGGGGTGCTGCCGGCGGTGGCAGCTCCCCTTCCCGTTCCCTGACGGACGACCTTCTCACCAGATAGTTAAGTCAGGCGTCTGACAGGAGAAGGGGTAGGAGGGTGTGGGGTGTTGTATGTGCATGTCTGAGTGTGTGGTGTCTGCGTGTGTGTATGTATGTATGTGTGCATGTGTGAATGTGACTGTGAGTGTTGAGGTATATACATGGTTGTATGCATGTGAGTGGAGAAGAGTGGCTCACTGGTTAGAGCGGCAGACCCTGATGCAGAAATCTGGCCCGGGACCAGGGTTCAATTCCCGCCTCGGTGGGTCTTGTACTCAATTTCCTCGGACCTGATAATTCTCGCATCGGTGCCTCATCTAATTCATGGGTCCCACTCTGTAACTTTGGGCAATAGCTTGCTTAATCTCCACAACGGCCCCAACAGTGCTGGGATGCCTGGCTTCACCTTGGAGGTTGCCCAGGAGTGGGCACCTCACAGGGAAAAGCCAGGAGGGGTTCCACAGCCGTATGCGTACAGCGCCTTGAGACCCTAACGAGTGAGTATTGAGCTATACAAGTACGAAGTTTACAATGCCTGTATGAATGTTGAAGTGAGTGCATGTCTGCACGTCAGTGTGTATGCGTGTGAGGATGCATGTTTGGATGTTTGTGGGTATACGTGGATGGATGCATGTGAGTGAATGCTTGTATCAATGAGTGTGAGTGGACGTGTGTCTGGAAGTGTAGGTGAGAGGGTGTTTGCGTGGGTGTCTGTGTGCATTAATGAGGGGAGAGGGGGGCCTATGTGAGTAGTGATGCTGTGACTGTAGGAGGGGTGGGGGTAGAGGGTGCTATGTGAGTAGAAGGCATGGGGGCACTGTGACTGTAGGTGGTGGGAGGCACTGAGACTGTACAGGGTGTGGGGGGTGAGGTCCTTGCTTGGGAGCCGTCTACCGGTGACAGGGAAGGAATTCCTTGTCACCAGTAGCCATACCTCCATGGTTTTCGTGGCGGTGCTACCACCATGGAAACCATTATGGTGGGCCGGCTCCTAATATCGCCGGCAGTCTTCTGTGGACTGCCGGGTCGGAGATGAAAATCTCCGGCCTGGCGGTTCATACTGCCATGGCGATATGAGTGGAGTTGTGGCAGGTTGGCAGCGGCCAACCCGTCACACTCATAATGTGGTGGTCCTCACTGCCAGCCTGTTGGTGGTGATACCGCCACATTAACCCTGGCAGTCAGAAGACTGCCAGGGTCATAATGACCACCTATCTGTTTTACATTAACCATGATTATTCCATCCCCTTTATTCAGACTCATCATCCTCATAAGTTACATAGCTTTGTCCCTCCATTACAATGTTTTTGGTTTGCTTGACCATCTGTCTTTTCTAACAAAGTGAACTAACAAAATGCTCAGAGTGATATTTTCCATCTAAGTTACAACAGTGGTAACCAAACTGTACTGATATATTGTGCTTGTATTTTTTTTCAAACAAAATTAAGGGTAGGCATGTCTGGCTCCTAGAAACATGTATAATGTTTCTTTCTGGCCACCTAGAGTGCAACCCCTTCAAGTTCCACTGCAGGAGCAGAAGGAGCAGGGGGAGAAGCAGCGGCAAGGATGGGTGGTGGTAAGTCACATTGCTTGCTTATTGACAATTACTTTTATACTTACTAGTTATAAGGGTATTGTCGTAAACCCCCACTTTACCAGCTACAGCAGTGGTTGAGTTATGGCCTCTTCTATCTACAGCTCAGCAAAAGCTCACATAATGTCAGCTAAAAATGAAGGCTTCATAGAAAGGTGAAAAATGGAAGGTTAAAGAAAAGGATGGGTGAAATGAGTGAAAGGAAAGTGCGTGCATGAGTGGGTGAAAGGATGCATGAGTGAGTATTGGGTAAATGGATGGATGGCTGAAATGGATGATTGAAAGAAAGGATGGATACTGAATGGATAGGTAATTGTTAGAAATGGGGTCTTTGTTTGGAAGTCAGGTTATCCCCTGTCCGAGCAAGGACCCTCACTCTAGTCAGGGTAAGTCACACACAATCCAAATTATCCTGTGCCCACCCTCTGGTAGCTTGGCACTGAGCAGTCCGGCTTAACTTAGAAGGCAATGTGTAAAGTATTTGTGCAATAAGTCATACAATACCACAATATAGCACCACACAAATATACCACACAGTGTTTAGAAAAATATATAATATTTATCTGTTCAAATGCAGGTCAAAATGATTAAATATGAAATAAGCAAATGTAGGGATATCAATGAAAGTGATATCAAATGTCTTAGAGTTGAAATATTGCTGTAAAAAAAATAAAAAGTGTCTTAAGTTCTCCTAGAAACAACAAGTGTCTCTTGCAGGGCAAAGTACCTGGTTTGCATTAAAAAATCCTTGCAAGGGACCGCAGAGGAGGAGGTGCGTGGAAAACAGTGAGTGTGCGTCGGTTTCACCCCTTCGCACCCGGACTTGCGTTGTTATTTTCCATGCAGTGAGGACGTTGTGTCGATTTCTGACGCGCGGACTTAGATCCTCTTCGGGTTGTGGGGTTTTCAGACACCCTGGGGACGATGCATGGAATCATTGGCTTGCAGAGCAAAGTCACAGGGGCTGCGTCATTTCCAGTAGGCAATGCGTAGAATTTTCTACCGCACTGCAGGCGCAACATCGATTCCTCTCAGGAAGTCAGGCGTCGTCGTTCTGAGTTGGCTTGCGTCGATCCAGTAGGGCCGTGCATCAAAGTTCAGGTCACGACGCTGGCACTGCGTTGATCTTCTGCCACGAAGTCAGGGCTGCGTCATTCTAGTCTGTGTTTGGGGTGTGTCTGAGTGAATGCACAAGGAACTGTCAACTAAACCAAGCCAGACGTGGATTGTAAGGCACAGAAAGATTTAAGTGCAGAGAAATGCTCACTTTCTAAAAGTGTCATTTCTAAAATAGTAATATTAAATCCAGTCAGCAGGATTTTGTATTACCATTCTGGCCATACTAAATATGACCTTCCTACTCCTTTCAGATCAGCAGCTACCACTCAAACAATGTATGAGGGCAGCCCCAATGTTAGCCTAGGAAGGGAGCAGGCCTCACAGTAGTGTAAAGACGAATTTAGGTGTTTTACACTACCAGGACATGTAAACTACACAGGTACATGCCCTGCCTTTTACCTACATAGCACCCTGCCCTAGGGATTACCTAGGGCACACCTTAGGGGTGTCTTGTATGTAGAAAAAGGGTAGTTTTAGGCTTGACAAGTACATTTAAATGCCAAGTCGAATTGGCAGTGAAACTGCACACACAGGCCTTACTATGTCAGGGCCTGAGACAAGGTTAAGGGGCTACTTAAGTGGGTGGCCCAATCAGTGCTGCACGCCCAATAGTAGCTTTTAATCTACAGGCCTTGGACACATATAGTGCACTCCACTAGGGACTTATAAGTAAATTTAATAGCCTAATTCGGTGTGATCCAATGTTACCACGTTTAAAGGGAGAGAGCATATGCACTTTAGCACTGGTTAGCAGTGGTAAAGTGTGCAGAGTCTAAAAACTAGCAAAAGCAGTATCTCAAAGGTGGAGGGAGGCAGGAAAAAAGTTGGGGTGACCACCCTAAGGCTGTCAGGTCTAACAGTAATGGATTGTAAATTTTGGTGAAAAACTGGATGAGAGAACGTAAAGCTTAAATCATGGTGGCTATGGATAAATATACTTAGGAAGAATGAAAGGATGATAGAATAATTGCTTGGGTGATTACACAAGGAAGCTCATCTGAAGAAGGGCATACTGCTCAACTACTTCACTTACTTTGTTTAATGGTTATCAAAGATATGGTTCAAGGTGGGGGGTATTTTAAATTATGTACTTCTAATCCATTGACTCACTGTATTTGTTAAGTGATGCAAATTTGTATCCCTCCCATCATCATTCATCAATCACCTCCTTGCCCATTGCATTTTGCCTCCCATGACTGAAGAAGTGCAGTATTGTTCAATTTGTGACTGCAGTTTTGGCTGTGCAATGTGCATCTGCTTCAGCTAATGTAGCATTTACAAAGTTTTCAATGCATTGCAAACTGAATACACAAGGTGTGTTTCCTTTGCCTACTCAGCCACCTCTCTTAGTACTTCACTCCATTGGTCTTTTATAAGTTCTTACATCCCAGCCTAACAAAACAATTCAAAAATCCATGTTTGGCTTGTGCCACATTTTTATGGCCATGAGAAGTGTTTCAAAAATATATTTTATGGTTTCAAATAACAGAATTATTTTACCCCTGTTCATGTTTTTTCTTTTAGAATTTCATCGATTATAGTGATTGAATAAGCCAAAGCTCAGGCACATGAATCGATGACCAAGGACACCCCTCTATTCTATTCTATAGCAAAAGTTCTTCCTACCCACCTAATCTACTTACTTTATCCTACAGTAGAGTATGTCACCTTTCCTTTCCTTACTGCCCAACAAATTAATTTGTTGGAAGTAGTTTGTGGTGGTGGGCAAGGCCAGTGAGTAAAGTGAGACTATTAAGTGCCTCATTTGATTTCAAGTTTGGCGTAAGGGATACTCTGTGATGAACATGCTAAATACAAAATACAATCTAGCCCGTTCCTTTCTCTGTAGTGTAGTGCATCATTTTCCCCACCAGCTACTTCAGGCAGACAGGATAATATGTCTGCATTTTACATGTGACGTGTGTGACATAGTATCATATTTATTATTCATCTACCTCTTTGGAGTCAGGGTAGAAATTAAGTGAAAAGCATTTGGAGAACAGCAGGGCCATTGGAATTAAAGATAGATAATGGTCAACTACAGCTGCCCAGCTGCAGACAGTAGCAAAGTACCTGAAGCACTGGCTGGCATGCCTCCATTAAATCGGCACAACAACTTGTACTCCATAGTGCATACTTTAATCATAAATGAGAGGTAATTTATTTTTATTTTTTCACTAAAAATGTCTGTTTAGTTACTAGAAAAACATTTAAAAGAAAAACAAATCACAGCTTTTTAATCTGGTGTTATTCTGCCTTGTACAAGTCAGTTTTTGTTATGTGAGGCATTTGTGGGTAAAGAAATAAAATTGGCCCTGTGACTCTCCTAATCATAATCACATCAGATTTCAATGTCTACATTGACTAGCAATATACTGCTACTGTGCCACCCATTGCTTACTTTTAAGAAGTGTTCGCTCAGAGCATTGTTTACAATTTGTCTTTTTTATATTGTTTTCTCGAAATAGCTAATCCTGTTGGTCGACCAGCACCACCCACCAGGCAGGAGATTGAGGGCCATTTGCAGAGGCTGGAGAACATCCAGGCCAAATACCTAGTGGTTGGTGTTCCTGGAGGATACTATAAATTAGAGTACAGTGTTCCAAACTACTCTGGCGTCCTAAGGGAACCAGGGGCTTCAGGAGCAAGGGCCCTCAAGCATCACAATGGATGACTGGCATCATCATCGGGAAATGCTCCTCGCCAGGCCGGCACTGCAACGCCTGACGGGCTCCCAGAAGGGGGCTCTTACGCCATACTGTTCTAGTAGTAAAACTAAAAAGTTATACTAACAAATGTGAAAGCCTGCAGCAAAGGTATGCTAGGGTTGGAGAGAACAGAAAAAAATATAGATATTTAAAATTGGTTATTCATCACGCCAAAACATCATATCTTTAATCAGTATAAGGTGGGTGAAGACCAAGATAAAAAAAAGGGGTGAAAGTCACACTAGAGTGCAATGCTCAAATGACTCTCAAAAATAACAAACCTAGGGGACTATTAGAAATATAGTACCTCTACACCAAGGCCAACTTGTTTCGCGTCCACACGGTCCAGCCGGATCCATTGACGCTTCATCAGGACCAAAAATTCAAAAAGTTAGATTTCTTCTCCAATGTGCAACAAAAGTTTAGATATGTCCTTATTTTAGGATTGAAAACAGTCACTTACATTGAAGTCAAACTGGTCAGGTCATCCTAGGAAACAAAAGCATATGTATACGTAGGCCAGAGAAACCAACAATATAGTGGAACAAAAGTAAAAAATGAAATGCATATGTAATGTGTCAAACACCAAGGGTAAAATGAAAAAACACACATGGGTGTTGCGGCTTACCATCCCCAAAATGAGAGAAGGCTCCATGGGACGCACATTTACCAGGACTCACATAACCACTGTGCATAATAACAAACATAATCATTAACACAGGTAATACTCCGAAAATAATAATGTATATAACAAGACCATTGTCATATATAAACAGGATAGCTATGGCATAAGATGCTAGCACAGGCAACACGTAGTCACTATAATGTGTAGAACACATCAGGTATCCCTCACACAAGACAAAAGTAATTGGAGCCGAGTCAGAATGATAGCGTCCCCAAATATAAACCAATAACATGAATTCACCTCAGTTAGGTATGGAGTACTAAAGTGGCAGCGTACTTACAATTTTGACGGAGGTCCTGAGTAATGGACCTACCCTCTGAACAGCGCCCCGTATCAGAATTCTGTGGGCGCTGTCAGAGTCTTTTAAAAAGACACTGCGGGAGACGGGGAGAGATTCCTCCTTCCGGCTTGCGCGCATCGGAAAAGGTTGAAATAACCGACGGACTCGTGTCTAAAGAAAAAATAAAAATAGAAGAGGGACTCAAAAACCCGGAGTATACCGGCTGCCGATCCGAGATATTTCTCATGAGTGATCATGATCCACATGTGTTAAATAACGAGGAAAGAGAGTATCGTTAAGAGCAATCTAACAATAACTGTCATAAATTAGTTATGCATCAAGCATTGTGTGTTATGGAGCATGTAGAAAATGGAGCAATAGGTTATAAAGCCGGATGTGAATATACAGTTAGTAGGTCACCAAATGTAGAAAGACAGTCTAAAAAAAGTCCACATCCTATCCCTTTCTTATAAAAAAATCATATAGGACATCATGAACTCAGGGATCGAAGAAAGAGGACCTAATTTTGGTTTAATTGGTATACACCATCAACATATAAGAAGGTATATGTTTTAATGTTTTAGAAGTGAAGTTCATAGTCAATTTCAGGATAGAGAGGTCCACAGAATATTGTCATTTAATCCATGGATATTAGTCCCTAGTCTGAATACCCATCTTTGTTCAATCTTGAAAAAGTATACTGGGTCATTAGGGCGGACTTTAGGAACATCCAGAACTACCCACCATAGATCATCAGGTGTGTGAGGTGCTTCGAGAAAATGAGCCCAAACTTTAGTGGTAATTCTCTGGCACCTAATGTTGCTTCTGTGTTCATTAATACGTAGTTTAACTGGTCTAGTGGTCATGCCAATATAACGTAATTCACAAGGACATGAGATCATGTAGATGCAGTTTATGGTGTTACAATTAGTATGTTTTTTAAGGCGCCAGATACCTATGGGATTCAGCTGCAATGTTTTCAAATGTCTAGTGAGAGAACATATATTGCAAGCCCCACAGGGTTGGTGACCTTCCACTGGGGGAAGATCCCAGAGTGGCCTTTGGCTAGAGACTTCACGTAATGGTCGTGGTCGAGTGTGCACTACAATGTCCTTAATGTTAGCTGTACGTTTAAAGGCAAAAAGAGGTCTAGGTAATTCATTGGCCCCACTTGTAAGTATTGGCCATCGTTTACTAATCAATTTCTTGATTTGATTAGACAGAGGAGTATAAGTGGATACACATGTTAATCTAGTCTGAGGTGCCTTCTCGATGGTAGTGAGTAAGGCTTCCCCGTTGTTGTTCCTAGCTCTTTTGCGTGCCTGGTTCACAATTTTGGCGGTGTAGTGGCGTTTGTAAAGTTTCTCTTGGAGTACATCCACCTGGTGGTCAAATTCATGAGGTGAACTACAATTTCGTCTTAGCTGTAGAAACTGGCCTACCGGGAGATTGTCCCGTAGAGATTTCGGATGGTAGCTCTCATAAAACAAAAGGGATTTCCGGTCTGTAGGTTTATGGTAAATACTGGTGGACAATTTACCAATGGTAATAGTGATCATCGAATCCAAAAAAGGTAAGTGAGTAGCAGATACTGTGGCAGTGAACTTCAAAAATGGGTCAAGAGTGTTGATCCAAGTTATGAAGTGATCTGCAGTTCTTAATGGACCCTGCCATATAATTAAAATGTTGTCAATGTAGCATCGCCACAACCTGATGGAATTTTTAAATGGATTGTTGGACGGTAGTATGTTCTTTTTTTCAAAGTCATACATGTATAGGCATGCTAGACTTGGTGCGAAAGTGCTCCCCATCGAAGTTCCTCAAATCTGATGGTAGAATTGGTCCTCAAAGAGGAAGAAATTTTCTGTTAGTGCGATTTTTGCACATTGTATGATAAACGGAACAGGAGTGGATAATCCTGATGATGCTTCCTGTAAAGTTGACTCAACAACCTGTAGAGTAGCTGTCTGTGGAATGTTAGTGTACAAAGCATCAACATCCAAGGTGATGATACCTTGTACACATCCTGACTGATTGATAGTTTCTATTAGGTTCAGGACATCTTTGGTGTCTTTCAAGTAGGGGGATGAACTATGCACCAGGGGTTGTAGAAAATGATCACAGAACATTGACAGGGGTTCCAAAATAGAACCCAACCTGGATACAATAGGGCATCCTGGGGGGTGGGGAATAATACCCTTGTGGATCTTGGGTAAACAGTAGAAGTATGGAATGCAGGGATGAGATGTATCAAGGAATTCAGCCTCCTTGGGTGAAATCCACCGGTTGTTACTGGCTTCTTCAATGAGGCTTCTGATCTGAATTTCCAGTGGGGTCACTCGGTATTTTTGCATAGTAGGTGGTATCGCTTAGAAGACGTAAACATTCATGTCTATAACTAGTGGAGTCCATGATCACAACGGCTCCTCCTTTATCAGCCTGCTTAATGGTAATGTTAGGATCTGACGCTAAGGATGGCAAAGCCCTCTTTTCTTTAGAAGGTAAGTTGATGTAAGAGTGTTTCGGACTCAGTTTGTTTATATCCGCTAGAACTGCTTTTTCAAAAGTTTGGACTTCACTGGGAATAGTTGTTGATAGAGGAACAAAACTAGAGATTTTTTTTAACCCTGAGTCAGTAGTTTGTGGTGCCTCAGCTTTGTCCTTAAAGAAAAAGTGTAAACGAACTTTGTGGAAAAATTGGGCAAGTTCAATATGGAGACGGAAAAAGTCATCCTCAGGGGTAGGAACAAAACCAAGACCCCTATTCAACACACTGGTTTCTTCTTCTGTGAGGCGACGCTTGGACAAATTAACAACTAAGTTCTCGCTTGGGGATTTCTCACTTGGCTCCTGGTCACCATCTGAGGTTGTTCTCCGGACCATTGAATATGTCTGCCTCTTCCTCTCCTTCTGCCTCTGCCTCTGCCTCTGCCCCGCCCGTGGCCTAAAAAAGGCACAAAAGGCATCATGGGGCGTGGTTGAAAGTAAGGATAAGGAGGATGCCAAGGCATTGGTTGTTGTACAGGATATGGAGGGTAATTATAAAAAGTTTGAGGTTGATTCTCATCTGAGCTCCACCCATCGGGTGAAGATCCACTATTTTGGTTCCGTGGTTTCATATAGGATGAAGTGGAATCATCTGATGACCGAGACTGGTTATCCACATCATAATCATCCTTTATGTAAGGATATACCTTCTCTCTGCTAAATTTTACAATGTCTTTCTGAAGTTTGGTGATCTTTTGTTGAGTCAGAAACTCCCTTGTTTCATTCAGCTCAGCAGTAATTTCAGATAGACGGCTTTTGAAGGCTGTCAAGGTGACAGTAGTTTTTAAGGTGTTCTCTATGGCACTGACTTGGATGGTAATCGTGTCACCTAAACGTTTGGAAGTATTGATGATTAAGACCAGCCAGTCTCTGGTACACTTCCACGCTATCTGTGCCCAATCTTTTTAAAAGGCCAAATCCTGTAAGAATATCCGGGGTATATTAGACACAAGAAGGCCATTGGGTGCTATGTTAGCACGCAGATAATCGGTCTTGATCGTCCCGTGCATAACAGTTTTTATCAGTTCCCTTTTTAGTGTTGATAATTTCTCCCAATCAGCCTTGAGGCTACCCGTGGGGGCTGACCCATCACTACTAAGAATAGATGGTGTCTGCAAAATTGCTGACACCATCTCGTCATTGTAACTGAGACCTTGGAAATCATCCATATTAGAGGTCCCAAAGAAGGGAAAAACATTTTTTTTAACAGGAAAATATAAGTGGAAGGTCGCACAGCTAGCTGCTGTACATATATCTAAATCAAACCAGGAGGATAAACAGGTAGAGATTGCCTCCTCTGGCCCAGGACCCAGTTCATCAGCAGCATGCCAGGCCCAGCCATCAGACTCCTGGCCATCACATCACCGGCGCTGCCACCTTGACTACACCTGCTGCCGCCCCCTTCTGCTCTGACAGGGCATTGCTCCAGCATACCCTGAGGCACTCCAGGATTGAGCAGAGTCCGAACCAGCTCCAGACCCAAATACACAGTGCCCTCTTCTGAGCCCTTTTTAAATTTTTTGTTTTGGTGGGAGTGGGTGACGAGGAAGTTGGGTACTGTGTTTTATTTTGGAATTTCATTGGACTTTTTGGTGATGGTCTATTTGGGGTGGGTCTGTTGTGGGTGGAAAGAATGGAGTTTCTTATTTGTTAAATATGAAAGAGGAATATTTTGTTTTATTTATTTATGCCTCAAATGCTTATTTTGGTGTTTTAGTTTGCACTGCTGTCTTTTATTGTAGTCTGTTTTTTTTGTTTTTTTAATTTGCTAAAAAGTGTAAGCCATCAACTCATACCCTTACTCTGCGGCCTTCTATAACTATTTTGACAACTAGGGGATGATTGCATTGCCTATTTTGTCTACGCAAACCTAGATACAGACAAACAACATATTCTTCGGTAGAAATGAATTACTAACTAAACAAGTTAACTTAAATCCATTGTTCTTCTTTTACTTGAACAGATGGTGTGAGGGCTGATATCTCAGTCTTGTTACTACAGGGATTACCCAAGGTGGCATCTTAACATAAGGGGGTGGTAGTAGTAGTAGCAGGCTAGCGAGCTAAGAAGCAACACACCAGGTGCCACTCCCACCTATGCGAACTCCTGCTGCATGGTGAATCAAATGGTTATTCATCACTATCAAATAGATAGAAAGAAAACAGAGAGTTAGTGGGTTATATATTATATAACACCTTTAGTAAAACTGAGACTAGACTATTACAATGACAGTATTTGACACACAACAAAGAGGACCTGATATGGTAACAAAAAGTAGCAATATCAACTTCTTCTGAGCAATGGGACGCAAGTATAAACTCCTTCAAGAGAAGTGGGCTCCACAGAGTCAGGTGTGGTTGGACAAGGTTAAGCGTTTGCGCAATACACAACACAAGGCCTTCACAATGATGTTGGTGGGGCTGGTTTAGAATATTGATCAGGTAATAAAAGGTCATGCAGTGAGTTCATGTCACTTTCTCCACATCCACCCAAGTGAGTGTTTGATCCATTTATGGTGTAAAATTAAGTCATGCCGCAATAAGTTACATAGACCTTGGGAAGAGGGTTAGGGGCTTGATGAATTGATGTGAAAGGGCATTTGGGGAAAGGTGTGACATAGACAAACACTACACAAAAGAAACCACAACAATATTCATTGGGCGCTGAGCAGCACACCAACATCAATCTGTGGTGGAACAATGAAATGATAAGTATGACATAGGTCAGTTAAAGGCATTGCAAACAGGCCTCCTGCCCCAGAGAGTTCCCATTTAGTATATCTCTAAATGTTATGTCTTCTAGGTTGGAAAAATACAGGGAAGATTGAAGTTAACCTCTCCAGTTCTATGAATTATGACTGTTAAAAAGAAAATTATACTGTATTACCAAATTAGGCGTAGCATTTCCATTCTTCTTGGAATGTCTGTCACTCTTGAGTGCCTGATTGAACTCATCCAGTCAGGAAGCTGGAGTGTTGAGCTTTCACCAAGTTTTGTTTGTGCAGGATAGGACCAGGAGAAGGCCTTCATATTGAAAAATAGTAACTGTGTTACAGAGTAAAGGAGAAGGACAAAAGGAAGAAAGGTGAACTTCATGAGGAGTCAGGACTGCACCAAGAAGACTATGAGTCAGAGCAAGAACATAAAGAGAAGTTCCACATTTGAGCCAGCAATGCAGCAAACACACACTCAGCAGCATTCCCCAAACAATCTCACCTCTCTCCAATCCTCAGAGCTGAGTGAGTACTAGGCCTCTGAGTCTTCACCATTATCATGGTTTCTCTTTAATATGAATAACTTTCTTATTTTAGCTGTTGAGGTAGTCCTGTCCTGACTCCTTCCATCCTCCTTCTCCTTTTCCTGTCGCTGCGTAACTCTGTCCCAGTCCCAAACCGAGCAAGGTAGAACTGTGTAGTTCCCTGCTGTTGAAGAACAAATAGAGAAAGAATTGGAGTATTATGTGTAGATCTGTGTTTAGTACCTAAGTAACTGGCCTGGTCTCTGAGGAAATGTAAAAAAGCAGTGGTCCCTGCAGGAACATTTCACTAAGTTTGAAAGATCAATCTCTTTCAGGAACAAATGATCACCCTTCAGCCCCCAAACTTTGCAAATTGGTTGAATGCCCTCCCTTACTGTCAGCCACAAGCCTTCAATCAGCACTCACAACCACTCAATATATCACCACTCACTGGTGCAATAGTTAGTAGTTACCTTTTCCAATCAAGGGTGGTGATTGATTGATACAAAATATTACTTCATCTTTGATGGTAGCAACACATTTGAGTGTGGCATTGGCACTGGCAGTCTTTTACTGACTGATCGTCTGCTAGATGATGTAAAAGAATGTTTGACAATGGCATGTGAGGGAGGCAGGCATTGTTCCCAATGTCCAGAAGAGAATACAGGGGCTTCTTCCCTGTACACAGGTCCAACTATTTTTTTTTTTGTGCAAAGAAAGAAAGAGGTTCAGTGAGAAATAATTAAAATGTTCTATGGTGGCACTGCCATATTCAGTCCAGGATGTAAAGTTTGTCCTCTTTCTCCTCCTGTGGTGTTTTGGAAAAAGTGTAATTAGGTGGCATAAAATGCTATTTAATTTTGATCATTGTTAATCTCCCCATATTTTGAGGTGAGAGACTGGTCCTTCTCAGAGTAACAACTGCACCGTCTGCACTGAACACACATTCAGCAGACAAGCTGGCTACAGGACAAGCCAGATACTTTATTGCCAGCCTGCTGAGCTCTGGCCACTGGCACATTTTCCTATACCAATAAACCAATGGGTTTTGATCCACATACACCTCTTTTGGGTAATCCAGATACTCCTGGAACATCCTCTGAAGTGACATCTGCCACTTGCTTGACCTCTTTTACCTTTGCCTGTGCATTGGACTTCTGACCTACCATGCCAATTTAGAGGTTGGGTCTCATTCTCCTAATGCTGTTGTTGTTGGTGTTGTTAATGTTGTTGTTGCTGGGGTTGGCTGCTGTGAGACAA
Organism: Pleurodeles waltl; assembly: GCF_031143425.1. Lineage (NCBI taxonomy): Eukaryota > Metazoa > Chordata > Amphibia > Caudata > Salamandridae > Pleurodeles > Pleurodeles waltl. The sequence continues at coordinate 1,232,149,033 of NC_090446.1, forward strand.
GACTGCCCTCTCTAGAAGTTGAAGGCGGTACCCCAGACCAGAGAAGTGGGAGTCTACATTTCAGCCATTCTTCTTCCAGTTCACCGGCTTGCTCAACAACCCACCTCTTGTGCTTGAAACATCTCCTTCCGAAAAAGGAATGAAAGAGGAATACATTTTTTGTAGCGGTGTTCAAGTAGCGTGGGACAGGTGTACTCTTTGGATGAGATAATGTCATTTTGCAGCCTTGCATTATAAGTCAAATGATGGTTTAGGCTCTCAACCAAGGCATGCATTTCTGGGTTTTTGTTCACATTTTAGAGTGCAAACCTTTCAGACAACTTCTTTACCTGGTCCTGTAGCAATAGGAACAATGGAATAGCTTGGCCTATAGTACTGTTCTCCTAGCTAACCTCCTGTGTGAAAACCTCAGAATCAGTGTCAGGCATTTGACTATGCCCCATTTGTCTGTATCCATGGTCATAATTCTCCCTATTGCACCCCTTCCCTTAGAATGGCATAGTCATTGCTGTGTCTGTACTGCTCAAACAGACATTGCAAAATATAATAGGCTGAGTTCCAATGTGTTGGCATCCTCCTCTACCATGGCTTTAACTGGTACTCTGTTAACATGCTGAATATTCCACAGCAGTTTCCTGGCTTCAAAAGAAGGGTTGAAATGAGTGCAGATTTGCCTGCAGGTGGTCAGTATGTTGCTTACTGTGGCCCTCATTATTATATTGGCAGTAAAAACCACCTACCGCAGTGGCGATGGCCGCCAAAAGACTATCGCCATGCTAACCAGCCGTCCGCTGTATTACCACTGCCGGATTTCCACCAGAAGAATGGCAGAAATCCAGCTGTGGCCATGCCGGCGGATGGCGGTAAGGTGGAGCTGCTGCCATATTATGACCCATAATACAGCCTGGCGGTGTTCTGCTGGGAGACGCTTCTGGTGGCAGCAGTGCACCCGTCCCGTCTCCTGGCCGAGGACCCCCTGAACACAGGTAAGTGGGTGCTCTAACAGGGGAGGGGGCTGGGGGTGTTTTGTGTGTCTGCGGGGGTGTGTGTGAATGCTTGTACGTGCGTGTATGGGGGGGGTGTTTCGTGCTGAATTTGTGTACATGTATGGAGGTGTGAGTGCGTGTATGTTGTGTTCTGTGAATGCGTGTCTGCATGTATGTATGAAAGTGTGTGGATGTGTGTGTGAAAGGATGTATGCATGCATGGATGCATGTGGGAATGGGTGTGTGTATACATGTGTGTGTGAAGGGTGTGTGAATGTAGGGGGGATTTGGAGAGGAAGGGGGTGGGGGTATCTGGAGAGGAGAATTAGAGTGGGGAAGTTATCTATCAGTGACAGGGAAGGGGTCCCCTGTCACTGATAGTGCCTACCGCCGTGGTTTTGGTGACGGTAAGGAAGCCACGGAAACCATGGCAGTAGGCGGGGTCATTATTCCGCAGGCGGTACAGTGACGGCACTGTAACTGTGGCCATGCAACTGAGGAACCAGGCCCACTCACTGTAGACCTTCAGATTCTTGGATGTGGCCAATATCTTCATGAGCAGGATTTGGCCAGAATGTTTTTACATTGTCTACATTAGGAATGGGGATTGAGGTAACCACCTGACCTGGTGCTCATTTACATTGACCTTTATTGTCAATGTGTGATAATGACTTATGACAGGCCCCTTACACAAGTCTGTTGTCACCTCTCCATAAGTCATGTTTGTACAGTGAAGACCTAGTGCACAGGTGACAAACACACAGTGCGGATAGTTGGTTTTATTCAGGGGAAATCATGATGTGTGAATCATTAGCTTTGCAACATGCAACCAGTTCCACCAAGCATACCTTGCTATGTTGGATGTCATCTCTGTCGGAGTGCCACATGTGGTAACAGGCATCTCCTGTGATACCAGTACATACCATACAAACCCACTCAGAAGTGGTATGAGATCCCATTAGGTTGGCAACATGTCAACACATCCAAAGAGAAGAAGCTTGCAGTGACACCCATGCCAACTCTTTCATCGGCACCTAAGTCTTCGGGTGTAGTTGGTTACATTGTAGTTGTCAGTATGAACCGTATGAAGCGAGTCATTGTGCCTGGATGTTAAGGTATCTGTACAATTATGCACAAGTAGTTTACCCTTCAGAAGATCACAATGGTGAGTTATGTGCAATTGTGCTCACATCATAGTACAGGTTGCTTGGGTCTGGGCTACATGATGTCAGTGGGCTTGCTTAGTCATTGTAGACCATGAGCAGGGTAGTGGTTTAGTCTGTAGATGACTCCAAAAGTGTGTATTTCTGTCCCTGTACTTATCACCATGTGTGCTTTATACTTGTGGTGTGCTGATAATTACATTTATTGTGCTTGGTTTTTCTGAAATATGTGTGACATAACAAATTGGACAAATTAATGGAATTGTAACCTTTCCATTTGTCTTTTACATCCATTCAGGCCACCGCTCATCAGAAGAAAGTGATATGGAGAGTCAAAGCCCAGAAGGTGCCGATCCTAGGGGTCCATACATAGCAGAGTGCCCACTGTCAGAAGAGGTGGGAGGACCTGAGGCACTGGGCCTGGAAGATCACAGAGGGCCAGTTGGGGTTGTCCTCCCAACTTGGCCTGGTGTACACTGGACCCTGAACCCCCGAGGCTGGCATACTGGTGGTGGCCTACCCAGAGCTTGATGAGCATTTGAGGGAAGCACAGCAGATACAAGCAGGTGAGTCCTGAGCATATTCCTGCACGTTATGTTGCCAGGTTTATGTGTTAGAGGCAGCCATCTCCCACGAATATTGGAGATGGCCCATGTGTGATACACAAGATAAGTTGATGCTTGTGTAGGTATGGTGGTTGGTGCATCTCCTGACCATGGAGACAACATAGTACATTCCACTACCAATATGCTCTCGTGGGCAGATACATGGCTGAGTACAGAGGTCAATCATCTCATGTTGTTTGATGCTGTGGGTGACATTTGTACTCAACAATCCACTTGTCCTCTGCTGGTGCCTTACTACTGTTTCTCATGTGATGGTGGCCATCATACATGTGACATGGCAAACATTGTCCTTTGTGTGCAGTCAATGAACAATATTTTCCCTTATAAGTAGTGAATGCACAGTTACATGATTACTGTTAGCAACAGTATTTGTGCCAACACAGGAGCATATATACCTCACACTTTTGTAGTATCATTTGCACTACTATTTTATACATGTTATACCTGTCCTTATGGGATGATATCTGATTCCATCACATATGTGTGCATGTCAAAATCTCTCTGGAAATATTTGTCTATGATGAGTATACAGTTAATTTGGTACCACAGACAGGAGTATGTCAACATTGTTTGTTCGGTCACACATACCCAAAGCCAGCACTCCATGTAATTTCTTATGAACAATTTCAGGAGTAATGATGGACATGACAGGTAGACCTACACTACTTACTCACAATGTGCATTTTTATGTCATTGATGAGGAATCAGTTGGCTAGGTGATTGGCACATGTCAATTGTTGTAGGTTCATTACCTGACTGTTGACATGCATCAGGAATGACATGTAGAAATGTTGGAATGATATGTGAGTGTGTGCACTCAGTAATCCAATGGAATTTGTGCATGCATGACAAAAAGGTACAGTGATGCACCTTCCCACTGAGAACCATGTTAAAGGCCCTCTTCAGATGATGAAAATTCCCTAAGCCACAACAGCATTCAATGGACTATTGGCTTTTAGTTATGCAGTGTTAAAAGGGTGTTCTCAGCAGTACTAAGACGGGTGATTTCCCTAGGTCTAGCTGATTCATTATGCTCTGGATATTTCTGGACAAGTCTCCCAGACATTTTCACCAGGTTGTCTCTATTGCATCATGTTTCATGTACCAAAGCAACATTACTACAACCTCCATCAGACTATTTTCCAAGACCGCTGAAGCCGCAGCCTCCAACAGACCACCAGTGCTGGTGGTCCTAATACCCCCATATTTGGGCATAGGTAGGATTTCTGCCCGTTTATGGGGGAAATCCGACCCTGTCTGCCTGGCCAACAGAGGAAGAGAGGCGGTTCCACCACCAGCACCGCCACACCAACAAGACTCTGCCTCCTGTATTACGATACATAAAACATGGTGGTGGAGTCCTGTCGGCGATGCAGTGCTGGCGGTGCTGGCAGTGGAAAATACCAGGACATATTTCCTTCCAGATGACCACCTCACAGGAAAAGGTAAGTTGATCGTCCAAAATGGGGGTTTGGGATGGTGGGGGATGTTGTGTTAATGTGAGTGGTGTCTGTGTGTGCATGTATGTTTGTATGAATGCAGGAGAACTCGGTTGGGGTTGTCTGTGTGTGTGTGAGCGCATGTATGTTTGTGTGAATGTGGGGGAAAGGGAGTGTGTGTGTGTGTGTGAGTGCGTGTATGTTTGTGTGAATGTGGGGGAAGGGGTGTATGTCTGAGTGCGTGCATGCAAGTGAATGTGTATGTCTGAGTGCGTGCATGCAAGCGAGTGGGATAATCTAAGTGAGTGTTTGGGTGCGAGTGTGTGGGGGTGCATGTAAGTGAATGCGTGGGTGAGTGGCTGTGCGTGTATGTGTTTGTGTGGGGGATGTCTGTCGGTGACAGTAATAGAGATTCTTTTCACTGGGTGCATGAGTGCCAGCATTTTAGTGGCGGTGCGACCGCCACAAAAATGCTGCCGGTCTACAGAGTCGAAACACCGATGGTGGTATTGCCGCTAATGCCTGGCCGGAGGTGTTCATCTCCTGCCTGGTGATCCGACCACCCTAGCGGTACGGGTGGTGTTTCGGCAGTTTGGCTTTGATACAACGGATGAAGTCCTAATGTGGTGGTCTTCACCACCGGCCGACCGGCGGACCGACCACCTCCGGTACCATAGCGGTCACGTGACCACCAATATCATAATGACCACCAATGTACATATTGTGAAGTAATCACTGTTTTTACAATGTGACATGGATGTGTCAATGTCACCTTCTTCCTGCTACTATTCTTCCTACTGCAAAATGGCCATATTATTGTCAATATATGCATATGCTGATTGCAGGACCTTGTGTTGAATCTGTGAGAATGAAGTTGGCATTGCCATGATAAATGATGCCAGCAGGTTAGTGACGGGTGCTACAAGAGCTAAACCATTCAAGGTGACAAGGCCTTCTACTTGAGCCATAGGTATTGTGATTGGACAATTTCACTCATTAAATTGAAGTTGTATGTGAATCTGAATTTCCTGTGTGCAAATGTTTACAATTCATGTAGCATGCATGCATGTGCTGTAGCAGATGCTTGAGATACTTTGGAGGACCTTGTGGCTAGGGGCTACTGTACCTTTTGCTAATGTGTTGTGATCAAAGCTGTTGTTGAGGCGCATGGAATAACCCTATTATATTTGTGATTTCAGCATCATCCCAGGCTACCAGAGGAAACAGGGCCAATATCAGTGGGGAAGCAGCTGGCCACAGTACCTCCAGTCACGTGACAACAAACACAGACCCAGGGGTTGAAGGCAGTGCCAGAGGATACCAGCTCCACATCATCATCTTCAGAGTCAACCTCCAGTGGACACTTCCTAGTGGTGCCAGAACACTCAGGACCTGCTCCAGTTCCATCCTTGTCTGCCACCCTCAGTTCCATCTGCACCCTCCCTGTTGCTGCCCACCCAGTTGGCCAGGCCACCTCCCACACTAGGGTAGCTATCTCCTTCGCACCAGGCATCCCACCCCCTGCCCCAGTTACCCCTGCTGCCCTGAGTGGGGAGGCTATTGACATCCTGAGAAGCATCTCTGTGGGCCAGACTTCTATTCTGAATGCCATCTAGGTGCTGGGCTCCCAGCTCCAACAGACAGTTGCGTACCTGGAACACATTCATAGTGCAATGTCTGGCCTACAGTGATCTTTTCAGGCTCTGGTCTCCTCCCTCATGGTAACCTTCCACCCACCAGAATCCTCCCCACCACCTTCCTCTTCCCCACCTAATTTCCCAGTTCCCATACCTTTCCATAGCCCACTCACACATATGCATGCACACACCTCAACAGCCACAAGCAGCACACATAGACACAAACACCATGAAACACACAAGTATGCAAACACTCAACAGTCACTCACCCCACTTACAACCAGCACCACATCCACCATACCCCTGGACACCATCCCAATAAAGACTGACACAGCCACCACTCCCACCATTCCCCCAGACACTACCCAAACAACCACAGACATAGCCACCTCTCACCCCATACACCACTGAACACACACAGACACACCCAACACATCAACCATACCCGCAGACATCACCCATCACACACAGACACCCACAACATCCTCCATACCCCCAGACACCACCCCAACACACAGACCCACCCACCACTCCAAACGTACCTAGCAAATCCACATCCCATTCCACCAAGAAGTGCTAATGACAACAACAAAACACAAACATACTTTATAGACACATGCAACAGCAACAACACACAAAGCCACAGCAGACCCAAACACTTCCTCAACTTCCCAACCCTTAATCCCTCCTGTACACCCTTGGGTGATCATTGAAGTGCCAGGTCGGCCCATTAGATTCCCCTTCCTTTGGAGGTTCTTGTGGCAGTGAATAGTGAGGCAAGTGTTGGGCAGGCACTGCTGTGTGCCATGTACATATGTTCATGGACTGGCCATTGGCCTTTACATCATTTTTGGAGTATTGACAGTAAAGGTCATTTGATTTCTTGTGCCAAACATTGGATCTGCAATGCCTTTCCTACCTTTTTGATGGTCATGTATTATTTGTGATGTATTATTACAGTTGTGTTTGAGCCTTGATCCGTTTGATGTAGTAGTGAAGATCTGATTTTGGAACCAGTGCTGGAGTCCACCAGGACATGGGGGGATATTGGATGGATGGATGTGTTGGTTGTGATCCAATTGAGGTAGAATTGCATTGTATGATTTTTCATAAGGTAAATACTTGATCTTGGCTTGGCCATTGTCAACATCTATTGTGTTTCATTTCTCTCCTTGTTGCAGATTGAAAATGTGTATCATGTGTGCAGGCTAAATGTTTGTTTGTCCAGACATACATGGAGGTTGTTCAATTTTGCTACCTTGCTATACATTTGAATGGACATTTGTCCATTTTTGATATGTGTACCTTATATCTACTTTATCTAACTGTGTGACCCATGCTGTTACTGTTGTATTTGCTGCCTAGACTTACACTTACATATTTGCCACAAGAGCATGACACTTGTTAATCCTAGTGGTTGTCCCTAATATTTATCAGACCATAGTTCCTTTGCAAATAGTGGTTTTGAAGCATGTGCAAAGTGGAATGCGTTCCGGGGCAGCATCCTTCCTGTGCTCTTCCTGATGCCACCATATCTACTGTGCTGCGCTTTGGATGTTTGCTACACAAATTATTCTGCATACCATTTACCATACATTCTTCTGCAATGTGGGTGATACGTGTGAGTCCATTGCAAGGATATTGAACGGGAAGTGTATTTGGGCTCAAGGACACATTCATACAGATGTATCTGCTATGTCACGACAGTCCATACACAATGAGAGGGTGTCACTTCAATTTGTAGGTGTGAGATTGATGAGGATCAGCTGTTGTGTGACACAATGTTATGAATATATCACTATCCCTGTGACTGGAATGTGCACACATTGAACGTTTTGTAGTGTGTGGCGGTACAGTGTCAGTGACTTGGCCAAAGGGGCTGCCATGGGACTGTGATTGTGGCCTATGCTGTGTATGACTCCGATCCTGGGCACAGACAATCTTTTGGACCATGACGCACAGCCCACAGACCAGGTCAATAGCTGCCACTTAAATTGCTGTGGAGTGTGAGGGAACATGTAGGTGTTTGGCTTACTGTCAGTTGCGTCCAGGACACCGTCAATTTTGTGCACCATCAAACAGCACAAGCAGTGGGAGGACATGAAGGATCAGCTCCATGGTAGCACTGTATGTGTGAGGATGCATACAGGTGAGCTTCAATCATACATCACCCTGTTTCCGCCAGCTCAAATTTGGTGATTGGCCCACCATGGTCACATCAGCAGTAAGCAACATTGTGATTGGAACAGTGGGTAAAATGGCAGTCACCCATTTGATAGCTACATTGGGCTATCTCTCCAACATATGTAACTATATGTATTGTAGTATGGCAGTTGGACTGCCAACACTGCGACGGTCATGGTCATCAATCAAGCCCAAAGTCCTTAAAACTAAAGGTATATCCAGAAGACAAAAAGAGTGATCCTTCCACCTCAAAGTCCAAATGAAAAGTGACCAGGAGATGGGCAAAGCCCTGAAAGGAGCCTGCTGGACAGAAACAGGAGGTTGGAGTCTCTGTGGCACTTCCTTCCTGTTTGGAAAATCTGAAAAAACAACTTGAACGGTCCATTGGAGAAGAAAATCCACTCAAAAACACTTTTTGAATAGTGTTATATCTATCTCAGTAGAAACCCTACTCCAGATGCATTCATGCTTGCAAAGGGGACTATTGGGACACAGTCGTGGGAGGAAGCTGCACGACTAAATGTGAATCTCACGCACGCGGCCGGAAATATGGCAAGTGAATGAAATGTCTTGCACATGCTCCCTAGTGCCTGGGAGTATCATGGCACTCATGATAGAGCACCAAAACCTAACTTTGCACATGCGAACAAACTCTGCTCTGGGCCAGATTACGGAATTCAGGAACTCCCCACTACTCCTTAAAATTTCACCCTGGCCTACTTATGGGGGAGTCTTCACAGGAACAAAGGTATTATAATTAACATCAGAGAAAACAATCAGCCCTCAAACAGAGATAGAAGTAGGGCATGTACTCTAGACTCATATTTATAGGTTTTGTAGCACAGGGCAGTGCAGCACGTCACCTTGCTGCCCTGCCTCAGTCACAAAGAAAGGGCGGGAATGCACTGTATTTATCCAATACGGCACATTTGTGTTCTTTTTCCCTACACCAATGCCCTTCTGGTAGCCTAGCAGCAATGCAGGCACCCTTGTACTATGGTGCAAGAGTGCCTGTGTTGCATGCAGGAATGTTTTTGTGCAGGAAAGGACACCTTCTTGCACAAAAACAATCACATGAGATGTTTCTCCTTGTTATGCTTCTCTTGGGAGGCATATCTTTTTGGCGCATTTCAAAGCTTACCTGTTCTTGTTAATATGAGAATGTATCAAACACCATGAGAGTTGCGTAGGAACACCCATGCAACTCCCACGGAATGCCTCTCTAGCACAGAGTAAAGCAATGCTGCAATTTGTGCTACTTGCTTTACTCCATATTTTGATGGTCATTCAAAGCCATGTAAAAAAGGATCGTTCAGTCAGTAAGCCAAATCAAACCTAAAATAACTAAACAAACCAGGAAAATAAAATAAACTCTACAATTCAAAGTCAAACTCTTTGTTAATAACACAGGAATACTACATACAAATGACAGCTTAATCACTATTATAAACCACCAACCTACAAATATACTCACAACTAAGATAGAACGTAACATAACACCCATAATATAAACATTGGTAAATACATATTAGAATAATTATTTTCTTAAATCATTCTTTAACAAACATATAATAATAAAGTACAAAATAAACCTGATAAAGAAAAATAATGTATTTTATAATTTAATTTAAATATTCATAGGAAAACTAAAAAGATGCAATACAAAAAACACATCTCATGCATTAAAACACTTGCATACAAAATACAAATTTTCTATATCAGTAAAAGCAAAATACACATATATATTAAAATATAAAAGTCCCCTCCCAAAATAGAGAATAACATTGCACTTACAGTTGTGTAGCTGATGTCCTTGATACACTTCACCTCCTAAAAATCCAATCCACAAAGTAATAAAAAAGTCCCCTCAAAAAAGAATGCAAAACCAAAATGTCCAAATTAAATCCACCAACATAATCCACAGTCACTGGAACCATAAAAACCCCCAAAACAAAAAGTAAAACCTGCTCCATTAAATTTGAAACTAAAATATAAATGAAAACAAATTAATTTCATTTAAGATAAATAAATACATTAAAAATAGTGGCAATAGAAAGTACCTCAAAAGAGTAATAAAAATATAAGTAGCAGTACAAAAGTGGGAGCTGAATGAAAATATAATGAAAAATGATTTAACCATCAGAAATTTAAAAACAAATTATTATTCACTGTTTAAGAATGTATACAAAATATATTAAAATGTAAAAATGTAAAACAATGCATTAAAAAACAAATATATGTAAAACATTAATTAAATAGTACTATACAAATCTAACTTTATAATAAATGTTAGTAATTATCTTATGCTAAAAAGACATTATAAAAATGTAAAAATGCAAAGAACTATGGGTTGATTACGACTATGGTGGTCCTGGGAATGCTGTACCAGTGGTTGTGGTCTGATCGACCCTCCTCAGCAGTCCAACTGCCAGGTTGCGAGGATGGCGGTCAGACAGCCACAAGACCTCCACAGCTCCCAGGATCTTGGATCCCGCAGCGGCGGTGGTTGGGAAAGCCCTGATCAATCATGACAGTGATAATGCCTGCACCGCCGTGCTGGTCACGACCTGCCTTTCTGCTGAGCTTTTCATAGCAGGGACCCCACCATGAAAAGCTCAGTGGAAAGGCAGGGAAGGGGCCCCAAACATGGGCCCAGGGAGAATTTGCCCATAGGGCAGTGTGGATGGGGGCACATGTTGGCCCACCCCATGCCTGCACTATCAGTGCACACTGTTTACCATGCAGAACATTGTCAATGGCAACAGTGCACCTGAGTTGCATCTGGTGCTGCGCTGCGGTGACATGTGCTTCTGGCTCACTTTATGAGCCAAAGCATGCTGCTGTAGTGCCACTGCAGCAGACACTACTGCCATCCGAGTAGTAGAGTCATAATGTGTGGTCAGGAGGCTTCCGGTTGGCGGCATCCTCCTGACCACAGCATTGGTGGTCTGGCAGTCTGACCGCCAAACTCAAAATCGGGACCTATGTAAAAAAATATATGCATGAAAAAATAATTATGTGCCATTTTTGTGTAAATGTTTAAAGATATTTATATCTTAAAATTATGTTTGAAATGCAGTACATGTTATACTACATCAGAAAAACCTACAAAAATGTTGCACCACTGTAAAATGTGAATATGATTTTTTTGTAGAAAAAAAGTATGAGCCTCATTACAAGTTTGGTGGTCTTTTGACAAGACCGCCATGGTGGCGTACGCCAAAAGACAGCCATGTTGGCGGCAATCCGACTGCCGTATTAACAGTCACACTTTGAAGTCTGCAAAAAACAGCCAAATTCCCGAAACAGCCAGGACACTTAGGAACAGAAAAGAGGCTGTGCCACCACCATCACCGCCAGCCTGACAAAAATCCTCACATCATATTATGATCCACAAATCACAGCAGCAGTTCTTCCATTGGCAGTGTGAACTGCGGCTGTCTCAACTCACTTCTGTCAGAACAACATACCACATTGGATAGTTTGGATACCCCACAACTGATACACATCCACACACCCGACAGACCTACTCACTAACCTATATAACACAGTTATACACAACCCACAATCCTTTGCAATCAAAAGCCACACACAGCCACAGACAACCAGCATCCCAGATAGTTTAAATTAGCAAGAATAGGCACCCATTTACACTTCACTATGCACACATCACACACCAGCACAACATACAAAACAAGTATTTGTAGCACACACAATCCACAGTACCAGTCACCCACTTATATCACCTACGCCTCACCATTTACCTAACTCTGCACCCTTTCACATTGAACACAACTACACAGTTTTCACAACCACTACCATGTCCCCACAAAAACACCCATGTTTCAGTGATGAGGAGCTGAGTATCATGATGGATGAAATTGTCAGGGTAGAGCCACACCTGATCAGAGCACAAGTACAACAAACATCTATTACCAGGAAAATTGTGGCAAAGATTAGTTGACAGGGTGAATTCTGTAGGCAGTTATAAACGCACAAGGGAGGACATCAGGAAGAGGTGAAATGACCTCAGGGGCAAGATCTGTTCCATGGCATCCAGGCACCAGCTCGCGGCACTGAAGACTGGCGGTGGGCCCCCTCCTCCTCCTTCTACTTTCATATCTTGGGCGGAGAAGGTCTTGGACATCCTGCATCGTGAGGGCCTGACAGGAGCACCTGGGGGATGGAGTCTGGTAAGTACCAACAACATTCATGTCACCCAATCGTCTTGAATCAGACAATCCAAGGCACATGTGTAGGTAAAGAATTAGTGTCCGTGTCTTGTAATATATCCAGTTTTCTTTTTAATTCAAGATTGTTCCAAAAGACAAACAGCCAACAGCCAGCACGTGTTTCATCGTGCAAAAATTGCTCGCAATGACTTCCTCAGGGCTGTAAATAACACAATTAATCATATTCACACAAATGAATTCTAACAATCTGCCATTCAGCAGGCTTATTAAAATGTAACCCTTCACCATCATGAAAATTGTACTTGTGTTAATTGCAAGCAATAATAATTCAAAAAGGTGTACCCACATGGCTTAAGAGTAGCCCAATTAGCCATCTCCATAAAAGTTGTTGCAAACTAATGTGACTTAGTAACAACAGTGCCGAACAGTGAAGAAAGACACCCCCTAAGTGATATGCTGCCTCTCCCACTCGCAAACTAAATCCACCAGTTCATTAAAAACACTGGATAAAGACAGATATCATTATCCCAAAGTATCCCCAAGTTATCTCAAAAGAGTGTCACCCTTGGGCTAGAGCCCAAAAACACCAAAACACATACCTCTTCAATTATTTCCATAATAATATAAATCCAAAGTGTATCGTGTGATTAGAGATCCAAACTAGGCACAAAATTCCAATATAATCATCTGCAGTAATCAAAGACATAATGTAAATCATCAACTAAAGTGCTTAAGCAAGCATGGCATGTGTCTAAGATTACCCAATTCTCCCAAATGACCTACCGTAAAGTGAAAACTGAATAGAAATGGAAGACAGGAGTTTTCCTTTCACTCCCGACCGGTGGGTACGCAGAACCTGAATAACCCGAGCCAATGTGAAATCCCGAGGTAAGTATTGGCGGTCAGAAATAAAAAGAGGATTAGCAGTCCCTGAGTCAGAGCGCCATATTGGTAATGTCAAATAGTGGTTAATTACTGTGCCATGCTCGTGATCACTAATAGTTGCTGTATCCGAAACAAAAACTGTAATTTTTTATAAAAACACAACCATGTGCATGATAATAACTGAGAAACCTCCATACGTATGCGATATTCTTTTGAATAAAACCGAATAAAACATATAGGAATACCATCACACAAGTTTGACATCAATTACCAGAAACAGACTGGAATCAATAATAAGTATTAATGTGACACAACATGTCGGTATAAAATCACTCTAGCCAGCTATCTATGAGATTACACAGATGTGTGAGGCAGCACAACAAGGAATAACTTATCCTCATGTTCAGTCCGAAGTAATGAAAAAACTGTGATGAATATAATGTGAAATAATACATTAATATGAAATAGCATCAGTGCAATATTTTGAAAATCCAAAAGTATGTGAAGCAACATGTCCAGAGATATCTCTATTTCATATTTGAGTGAACAACCAATATTGAGAGACCTATAAATTCTAAGCATGTAGAATTAGAAAAAGATTACATACCAAAACGTAAATATCTTAGTTAATTTTGTAGCGATTATTATATATCACCAATAGTGAAACTGCTAGAACATTTGTACAAATATAGATTGACCATGACACACAAATGGAAATTTTAAAATTCAGTAACATTTTGAGATTCATGATTACTCCCCCAGAAAGAATTCCATTTCATGATTGGTATTTAAACCCTCCTCCACTACTCTCAATTTCAAAATCCAAATGCATTCCTGCTTTCTAAGTAATAGTTCTCTATTTCCCCCACGTGGATCCCTATGTACATGTTCCAAACCAAAGAATTCAAAACTTTTTACAGGTCCTTGTTTGGGACACTGTCTCATATGTACTACAATGGGGTAGCGAGCATCATCCTGTCTCAGGGCCCTATGATGTTCACTTATCCTGATTCTTAGTGATCTAATTGTACTTCCCACATACATTAGTCTACATTAAAGACAATTGTGTAAATCACAAAGTTACTGTTACAAGTAATATTGGAAAGAATGTGACATTTTTCACCAATATAGTTACTGAACGTGCAAGTTCCAGACCTGGCCCATTTACACATTCCGCAATGTCCACACTTGTAAAATCCTTTAGTGCGAGTAGTGAGCCAATTATCATTACGTTTTCTACAGGGGTAGCTGGGACATAAAATGTTCTTTAAATTCTTGCCCCTACGATACATAAAGAGTGGAGTATCAGAGATGTAACCTCTCAAATTATCATCTGCTGATAATACATGCCAATGTTTATACATGCATCTGCGCAAAAGGGCAGAAGTCTGTGTGTAATTTACAATGCAGCGAATTTCTTCACTACTCTGTTTTGGTTTGTGACTTAAGGTGTCTCCTCTAGGTATTTTCATGATTCTGTTACAAGCTTGTTTCAAAGTATGTGGCTGATAGCCACGTTGTTTAAAGCGTTTCTCCATGTCATCAATACATTGTAAAAAATCAGTATCATTACTGCAATTGTGTCTAGCATGCATCATTTCACCATATGTAATAGACTCTATCTGGTGTTGTGGGTGTGCACTAGTAGCATATAGTATGGAGCTGCATGCTGTGCTTTTTCTACATAATCGACTCTCAATTTTATGTCTAGACCGGAGGCTCATATTATGCTTCTCTAACTTGTTTTATTTTAACAGCAGCAGTCAAGAAACTACAATTCTCATGAGGCTTGAAAACAGAAAGCCAATGGGAAAGCAAAACGTAACAGATAAGGCACCAATCAAAACACTAGGGGTAATATAATCACTAAACTTGACTGCGACCAGCCCTCTTTCTTGCTGCTCGCAGTCAAGATAAGTGACGATTCATTTCTTCTCTATTTATAATTCTATCAATGTTTATAATAATAATTGCATGTTTTATCTACGGCGCTCGCCTTTTGATTACATGAAGCATTCTTTTTCCCTATAAACGCTTTCGTGCGTTAGCTATTGCTGTGACGGCTTCCCTCAAGTTTTTTTCCCTTAATAACGTTCGTGTGCGTTCTGTGGCAGTTCCAACGGCCGTTTCTGTCGACGAACGGACGCGCTGCTCACCGCTCACTTCTTCGCTGCCTCAGGTCTCAGCTGATTTCACCACTGCTTCGTTTCCTCTGTTCCGGTCACCACTGCTTCGACCCCCAGGCCTCAGTTACAACTTGGTCACGCCTCCTTGGGCGTGTGTTTTTTCCTGCTACTATTGTTTTCCTCAGCTGTTAACCCTTTAATCTCCAGTGATATTTTGGCATACCTTTTATATCTTTTTTTCTCAATTTCACGATGGAACATCAAAGCTCTTTTGATAATTTAACTGACAATGATGATATTGGAGCCTTTATTAATGAGGCTGTTTCTAAGGCTGTTTCAGCCACTATAAACAAAATATCTAAAAATATTGAGACCTCTGTACATAACATGGTTTACAAGTCCTTACTGGCCCATTCGGCAGGGGATAGAAGAAAACGAAAATTCAAGGATTTGTCTTCACAAAAACCATCTGATGGCGCTTCTTTGACTGGTGAAGTATCTTCACCCCTGATTGAGGACGAGTCTCCTCCCAAGCCTCCTTCCCAGGAGGGGAATTCTAAAAATATATTCATAGGAAATGTAAGTAAAAAAACAAACATGTTTTAACTGCACCAAAAAAGATTGTGATTTGTCACATTTCGGATACCGATGATGATGTCGGTGATGTAGATGATCTGGACAATTGTTCAGATATTTGGGGTTTGCAATCTCAAGCTTCCCCTTCCAAGAAGCCTAAATTAGACATTTCCGATCCCTTTGTGGCCAAAACTATGTTTGATTCAGATGGTAATCTCATGTTTGACCCTTCTCTCCAACATCACCCCAATTCCACAGGATGGGTTCCTTCATCCCATGTTGGGAAATATATTGCTTCCAGGTTAAGGCTCCCCCTGGATTAGCAGACTAGAGCCAAACTAAAATCTGAATGCCCCAGGCCTTCTCTTTTTTCCAACATCACCTCCACTCCAACTATTGATCAACCCCTTCTCACCTTCTTTTCAAAATTCGGAAAAGACCCCCGTAAAGGGGTAGACTAGGCCTGGTCGAAGTGCCAGGATAAACTCTTGGACCTGGCAGGTCCTCTGGCCCGTATCTTTGATTTAGCGTAATCTGCCAAGATGGAAAATGCAGATATTGACCCTATGGAACTTTCTCTAGGGATCCAAAGAGCCTTTTGCCTTCTAGGCAATGCAAACACCACCATTACCCACAAGAGGAGAAAGGGGCTAATCCTGAAACTAGACCCCAAGTTGGCTAATCTAGCCACCATGGATCCTGGAATTAAAGCGGAAGGACGTCTTTTCAGAGATTCTTTTATCAGAGACCTGGGAAAATTTGTTTCCACTTTTGCCTCCATTGACAAGGCTCAACAGAACATTAAAAAAGTCTTTAACTTACAAGTTTTTGCCAGGGCCGGTACAGGCAGGGGTCGCTCTACCGGCTGATCCTTTCATCCATAAGGATACAGAGGCTCCTCCTATTCTGCATACGGATCTCAATCCTATAAGCCCCAGTTCTATCCTCGACGAGGCAGAGGCTCAAGTGGTCATGGACAACCAGGCTTCAGGACCAACAACACACAAGGTAAGCCTTATTTCTGGCCTTCCTCCAATAGGGGGTTGTCTTCGTTGTTTCATTCCAAATTGGTGCGCTATAACAACAGATCCATGGGTTCTGGATACTATTAAAGGTTATCAGATAGAGTTTTACTCGAGAGCTCACCAAGTTTCTTTTCCTCCCCCCTTGTGTTTTTTGACAGAAATGTCCTTTCTCATCTCAGAAGAAGTGTGTTCTCTTCTATCTTTTCTTGGTTCAAAAGAAAAACAAGAAAATTAGGCCAGTCATCAACCTCAGAAATTTCATTCAGTTTGTCGTTTACCGACATTTCAAAATGGAAACCATTCTCCATTTAAGGGACATTCTTCTTCCCTTTGACTTCATGGTTCGTCTGGACCTTCAGGATGCGTACCTTTCCGTTCCTATTCATACAAGTCACAGAAAATACCTCCAATTCCAATGGCAAGGTCAAACTTACTAGTTTTCCTCCCTTCTATTCGGCCTTTCGTCAGCACCTTGGTGCTTCACCAAACTGATGAACCCGGTAACGGCCCATCTCAGATCTATAGGCATCAGACTGTTAATTTATCTGGATGATATTCTCATCATGCATCAGAGTCGTCTTACTCTTCAATCACATCTACAAATAACATGTTCTCTTCTTTCCCAACTAGGTTTCTTACTCAACATTAATAGTTTTTTGAGACAATGTTTTGAGAAGCAACTATTAGATCAGGATGAGTACATAAATCTTCGCATTTTCAGACCCAGATATCCGTGTCTATATACTTTACCAAAGATACATAAAAATTTACAATTTCCACCAGGCAGGCCGATAGTCTCAGGCATAGGAGGCCCTACAGAGAGACTTTTGGAGTTTGTTGATATTTTTTTGCAACCATTTGTTCTTAATCTCCCATCATTTATTAAAGATATGAAGCATATTTTGAGTGTTCTGGACGATATTACCTGGGAACCAGAGATGACCTTGGTCACCTTGGACGTGACCGCATTATACACCAGTATTAAACACAATTTGGGAGTTATAGCATTAAAATACTTTTTGAACAATAGATCAGCTAGTTTATATGAACATACTCAAATGCTGCTGAACATGACCGAGATGGTATTACGCAACAATTTTTTTCTATTTAAAACAGATTGATATCAGCAGAAACAGGGGGTCGCTATGGGTTCCAGATTTTCTCCGGCATACACGAATCTGTTTATGGGCTATTTTTAACAGAATATAATTTAGGGTGTGGAGGGCAAGTCGTGGAATACCAATATGCTTTATTGGTGTAGGTATATCGATGACTGCCTGATGATTTGGACCGGCAGCATACTGGAACTGAATAGTTTCTGTGAATATTTGAACTCCAATGATTTAAATATTAAATTTACATGGAAATGCAGCACTACTCAAATTCAATTTTTGGATGTGGAATTGTATATTCACAATGGGAAAATTGAGAGTCGATTATAAAGAAAAAGCACAGCATGCACCTCCATACTACATGCCACTAGTACACACCCACGACACCAGATAGAGTCTATTCTGTATGGTGAAATGATGCGTGCTAGACGCAATTGCAGTAATGATACTGATTTTTTACAATGTATTGATGGCATGGAGAAACGCTTTAAACAACGTAACTATCAGCCACATGCTTTGAAACAAGCTCGTAACAGAATCATGAAAATACCTAGAGGAGACACCTCAAGTCACAAACCAAAACAGAGTAGTGAAGACATTTGTTGCATTGTAAATTACATGCAGACTTCTGCCCTTTTGCGCAGATGCATGTATAAACATTGGCATGTATTATTAACAGATGATAATTTGAGAGGTTACATCTCTGATACTCCGCTCTTTACGTATCGTAGGGGCAAGAATTTAAAGAACATTTTATGTCCCAGCTACCCCTGTAGAAAACTTAATGATAATTGGCTCACTACTCGCACTAAAGGATTTTACAAGTGTGGACACTGTGGCATGTGTAAATGGGCCAGGTCTGGAACCTGCACATTCAGTAACTGTATTGGTGAACAATTTCACATTCTTTCCAATATTACTTGTAACAGTAACTTTGTGATTTACACAATTGTCTGTAAATGTGGACTAATGTATGTGGGAAGTACAATTAGATCTCTAAGAATCAGGATAAGTGAACACTATGGGGACCTGAGACAGGATGATGCTCACCACACCATTGTAGTACATATGAGACAGGGTCCCAAACAAGGACCTGTAAAAAGTTTTGAATTCTTTGGTTTGGATCATGTACATAAGGATCCACATGGGGGAAATAGAGAACTATTACTTAGAAAGCGGGAATGCATTTGGATTTTGAAATTGAGAGTAGTGTAGGAGGGTTTAAATACCAATCATGAAATGGAATTCTTTCTGGGGGAGTAATCATGAATCTCAAAATGTTACTGTATTTTACAATTTCCATTTATGTGTCATGGTCAATCTATATTTGTACAAATGTTCTAGCAGTTTCACTATTGGTGATGTACAATAATTGCTACAAAACTAACTAGGATATTTACGTTTTGGTATGTAATCTTTTCCTAATTCTATATGCTTATAATTTATAGGTCTCTCAATATCGGTTGTTCACTCAAATATGAAATAGAGATATCTCTGGACATGTTGCTTCACATACTTTTGGATTTTCAAAATATTGCACTGATGCTATTTCATATTAATGTATTATTTCACATTATATTCATCACTGCTTTTTCATTATTTCGGACTGAACACAAGGATAAGTTATTCCTTGATGTGCTGCCTCACACATCTGTGTAATCTCATAGATAGCTGGCTAGAGTGATTTTATACCGACATGTTGTGTCACATTAATACTTATTATTGATGCCTGTCTGTTTCTGGTCATTGATGTCAAACTTGTGTGATAGTAGTCCTATATGTTTTATTCGGTTTTATTCAAAAGAATATTACATACATTTGGAGGTTTCTCAGTTATTATTATGCAAAAGGTTGCTTTTTTATAAAATATTACAGTTTTTGTTTTGGATACAACAACTATTAGTGATCACGAGCATGGCACAGTAATTAACCACTATTTGGCATTACCAATGTGGCGCTCTGACTCAGAGACCGCTAGTCCTCTTTTCATTTCCGACCGCCAATACTTAACTCGGGATTTCACATTGGCTCGGGTTATTCAGGTTCTGCGGACACGCCGGTCGGGAGTGAAAGGAAAACTCCCACCTTCCGTTTCTATTCAGTTTTCACTTTACGGTAGGTCATTTGGGAGAATTGGGTAATCTTAGACACATGCCATGCTTGCTTAAGCAGTTTAGTTGATGATTTACATTATGTCTTTGATTCCCACAGATGATTATATTGGAATTTTGTGCCTAGTTTGGATCTCTAAATACGCGATACACTTGGGCTTTATATTATTATGGAAATAATTGAAGAGGTATGCGTTTTGTTTTTTTGGGCTCTAATCCAAGGGTGACACTCTTTTGAGATAACTTGAGGATACTTTGGGTTAATGATATCTGTCTTTATCCAGTGTTTTTAATAAACTAGTGGATTTAGTTTGCGAGGGGGAGAGGCAGCATATTACTTAGGGGGTGTCTTTCTTCACTGTTCAGCACTGCTGGTACTAAGTCACATTAGTTTGCAACAACTTTTATGGAGATGCTTAATTGGGCTACTCTTAAGTCATGTGGGTACACATTTTTGGATTATTATTGCTTGTAACTAACACAAGTACCATTTTCATGATGGTGAAGGGTTAAATTGTAATAAGCCTGCCAAATGGCAGATTGTTAGAATTAATTTGTGTAAATATGATTAATTGTATTATTTACAGCCCTGAGGAAGTCATTGCAAGCAATTTTCGCACGAAGAAACACGTTTTGGCTGTTGGCTGTTTGTCTTTTGGAACAATCTTGAATTAAAAAGAAAACTGGATATACTACAAGACATGGACACTAATTCTTTACCTACACGTGTGCCTTAGATTTTCTGATTGTTGTCGTTTTCTCTCACTGCGAAGTGTGGAGGAGTTGGGACTATCCTCCTTCCGAGAGCACTGTGACAATTAATGTTTGTTTATTAGTGATATATGGTGGAATTTCTGTGAGTGCCAGCCCTATAATAAATCCCCCTGTTCTATTGTTACACACAATTGTCTTGTCCTGCATGCTCCCTCACTACCTATACCCACCTCAAATTACATTCCACCCATTACTGTCACGTTGTAGATGCTCCTCAGACTCGGTGCGATGCAAATAAGGGTCCGCCTCCTGACACCACCAAGTCACCTATATAAACCACGGTGCATTGGAGTAATCGGGTGAGGGAAGGAAGGGGAAGGAACAGCAGGGACGGGATATCTGTAAAGAGAGAAATACACAGTGTTAATATCACATTGCCTGTCTACTCTCGCAATGTCTCGCTAAAGTACCAACGACCGTACCTGCCCATAACTCATGAGGCAGAACTAATCCAACACCTAACTGTGCTCCATCTGAATCATAGATGGACGCCCCAAGCCAACAATTAATACCGATGATCTCTAATGGGTTGCTCAACACCCACTTTTATACAAGATAGTCACGAAATAATGAGGAGACAGAAACGAAGAGAAAGGGAATAAAATTAACGATGATAAGAACCTATCTCGTAGTCCTTTCTATGACTCAGTTAATCCACTAAGCCCCATGTCATAGTCACGCAATTTGTAGGAATAACTCGGTGTTATTTCATTACGTATTGAAAAGAAAAATCGTCCCGGCAGTTCAATTCCCGCAAAAATAAACATTAACCCCCTGTCGTAGCCAAACATATAATGTTCTCTGGCCCCAAGGATAATCGTTCGTGCTTTATTGGTAACTCAAACAAAAGACCGCCGTGCTTCAGAAGTTACCAGTGTCCTTGTCGAACTGTAAAATGAAAGGCGAGGGATTCCGGCACCAAATCGTCTCACCGCTTACCACCTCTCCTTCGTGGCAGGTTCCCCTGGGAAAAAAACTCGACACTCCGGAAGGTCCCAGGCTCCACGGAAAACCGGAGGAGGAATTAAACCTCCTAAGCAAACAACTCAACCTCGGAAACGCCGTCAGCAAGAGCCCTCGTTGTCCATCCGACTGGTTTCTAGGAAACGAATAACGCACATTACTTCCTGTATGTGCTTGCTTTTTAAGTGACCTCTTCCCCTCTAGGCGTCATGGGATATGTAGTCCAAAAGGACTATGTTATCCCGATCGGCAATGTAGGCGCCGTGGCTAACACCTGACAATTACAACTCTCTTCTAATCACCTAATACCCCTCCCTGGCATGCCACATGACCACTACAGCCCCACAGACCTTGTAAATGGAACGTGAAGCACTGGCTAATTATAGCACTACAACATCCAGAATGCTAAATTCCAACATAGTACAGTGCACCAAATATTACTTGTCATGTATGTCAAATCAATATCCAATCTAACCTATCTTGATTGTACTAGTGTTGAACAGTACATGAAAATGGCAGAAATGCAATGGCTCACTAAAACAGACATCCCAAGCAGAACACAGCTATAGCTAAGTGTTCATATAAAATGGCTACAGAGCAAAGACCCCAAGCTAGAAATATACCCACTTGGTTTGGAAAGTTAGATGGCTGAGTGTACACACATGGAGTACATCCGGATACAGGTCAATGTCCATTGTAAACTCATATATTGTGTTCCAACAAGGAGACCAAAGTGCATTCTACAGCTATTACTTGTGCCAGCTATCATGCCAGACAGTCCACTTGGTAACAGAGGTGAACAGCCATGTCAATTATCTGACAATATCAGATGCCATCAGCTGTACAATCACTGCTAACATGGTTTACCAGCATAAAAGAAGGTGTATGAAATTGAAGTTATAGAGTTCCATGTTGTATACAAGTTACATTGTGCATCAACTGTCAATGTCATTGCTAGGGATCATGTCAAGGCACTGTCTGCATTTCACACAACTGCTGGAATACCCCTATTGTAACCTGAACTCTGTTTGCCATTCCCTCCACAGGTAACCTTGCCATTGTCAGAATGTAGAGGATACCAGAGACTGCCACTACCCTGCTGGATGAAGGTGAGGACAACACACCTAGATATCTGGACTGTGATGAATAACCTGGCCCATCTTGCAAACCTATTCAGTCAACAACTGTCAGCCTCACCCTGCTCACATCAACTCCTTCCAGTCCTGTTGCATCTACATCACAGGCAACCATTCCCTCCCTAACCTGTAACCCAAGGACTGTGTCATCCATTGTGTTCCCCACAGTACAGGTACCTGAGTCTCATCTTGCCACCCCTGACAAGGATGGACCTGTGTCAGTTCCATATTACAAGGCAGGGGAGGCAAGGCATTGGTTCCATCCGGTTGCAGGCGGAGCTGGTGCGGTGTCGGTGGTGAGGTGTCGGTTCCTTGTGACCCAGCAGGGTTGATGAATCCAGTCAGTCAAGACATGATGACTCAACTTGGCAGTGTCACGATCACACTGTGTGAATTCAGCAGTGTTGCAGCAATGTTGGACTTGCGTTGCAGGCCGTGGTTGTTGTGCAGTAATGTCCACAGAGTGGAAGCAGGCTGTGGCGTGGGTGCCGGTGTCACTGAAGTCGTTCCTGGCATCGCTGAAGTTGGAAAACTAGCTAAAAGCCAGTAGATAAAGCCTTTGCTGTCTCTGAGACTTCAGAACAGGAGGCAAGCTCAATCCAATCCCTAGGAAAGCACTTTTGGGGAAGGCAGCATCCTTCCAGCACAGTCAGAGGCCAGCAGGGCAACAGTAGGGCAGCAGTGCTTCTCAGCAAAGCAGTCTAGATGAGTCCTTTGGACAGCCAGGCAGCTCCTCTGACAGAGTTCAGCTGTAGATCCAGAAGTGTCTGATTTAGTGGGGTGAGAGACCTAGTTTGTATACACAAAAATGCCTATGAAGTGGTGGAAACTTCAAATAGTGGTTTTAAAGTGCACAAGTTCCCCTTTCAGCTCAGTCCTGTCAGCCAGGATACCTGTGGAGGGTAATCAGTCCTTTGTGTGAGCGCAGGCCACTGGCCTTTGAAATGTAATAGAGAGGCCCTCCACCCTCCCTGCCCAGGAAGACCCATTCAGTATGCAGATGAATGCATATGTGACTGAGGCCCATATTTATACTTTTTGACGCACAACTGCGCCAACGCAGTTGTGCGTCAAATATTTTACCGCTGGCTAACGCCATTCCAATGCGCCATGCGGGCGCCTTATTAATGGAATGACGTTAGCCGGCGCTGCGGACTGGTGAGTGGGAAAAAAAATGACTCACACCAGGCAGCGCCGGCGTATGGAAAAATGGGGGTTGTGCGTCAAAAAACTGTGCAAGTCAGGTCTGAGGCAAAATTCAGGCCTCAAACCGGATTTGCGCCATTTTATTTTACACCCAACCTCCATTGACATGACTCCTGTTTTAGCAAAGACAGGAGTCATGCCCCCTTGCCCAATGGCCATGCCCAGGAGACTTATGTCCCCTGGGCATGGTCATTGGGCATAGTGGCATGTAGGGGGGCCCAAATCAGGCCCCCCTATGCCACAAAAAAAATCTGAAAAAAAGACTTACCCGAACTTACCTTTACTTCCCTGGGATGGGTCCCTCTATCCTTGGGTGTCCTCCTGGGGTGGGCAAGGGTGGCAGGGGGTGTCCCTGGGGGCAGGGGAGGACACCTCTGGGCTCCTTCCGAGCCCACAGGTCCCTTAACGCCTGCCCTGACCCAGGCGTTAAAAAACAGCGCCCATCAGGCTGTGCGCCGTTTTTTAAGGCCTGCCCCCTCCTGTGCGTCAAAATGACGTCAGAGTATAAATAAGGGGCACAGGTCTTAAAGTCATTTTTTGGAAGGGAACGCCTACCTTGCATATAATTAATGCAAGGCTGGTTCCCCCTTCCAAAAAATGACGCACATGGTGGAATTTTGACGCCCGCGTGGTCGGACATCAAAGTATAAATATGGGGCAGGGTTTGCGCCGATTGTGCGTCAAACATTTTGACGCACATTCGGCGCAAACAGAGTATAAATATGCCCCTGAGTGTCCTATGTTTAGGGCAGTTTGGGAGGAATGCACAAGTGGAGCCGTCAACCAGTACCGACCAGATGTAGATTGGAGACACAGATGCCAGTAAGTGCATAGTGGTTTAGGGGCTTGTTATGTGGATGGCACAAGCAGTGCTGCAGGCCCACTAGTAGCCTTTAACATACAGGGCCTGGGCACAAGTGGTGTAGTTTACTAGGAACTTACAGGTAAATTATATATGCCAATTGGGTAAGAACCAATGTTATCATGTTTAGGAGAGAGAGCTTATGCACTTTAGCACTGCATAGTGGTAAAGTGTGCAGAGTCCTACAACCAGGAAAAACAGGGTCAGAAAAATGAAGGGAGGCAAGTAAAATGTTGGGGGATAACCACTCTAAGGCTGTCAGGTCTAACAAAAGACTACTATGATATGGCACAGTTCTGCTCTCTCGTAGTGCTGATGTACTTCTGTCTGCCTTGCATCAACTCAGGCACTCTTGTGTCGCTAAGCAGGGAGGTCTGCATTGTGTTCAGAATAGTTTTTGTGCAGGAAGGTTTTTGTGCATGAAGGGGTACCTTCCTGCAGAAAAACTATTCTTAGAGGCATATTCCATTTTGTAGGTGTGCTGGTTTTTTCTTCTTCTTATGCCACACCATTTTAGCGCAAACCTATATTTACCATCTTTAGTCAAAAGACAAGGGTAGATGCACAGAGACGACCATGCTTCACCCAAAACACTTCCCAAATAGACAGCCATAAAAACCCATGCATAGCCACACAAATGTTGATGTGCTTGCCTTGGTAAATACAAACATGAATTTTGCATCAGCGCTGCGCCACAAAGGTGTTGCAATTCTGGTGAAAAATCTTTGTAAATCTGGGACTGGGAGAAGTGGGACAGTACGAACCCACATTATCTCCTTTTCTCATTGTCGAAATATCAAGTCTCTTGCTGTTAAGATTTTGAGAGGGCAAGGCTAGGTACCATAAAAACAGACCTTATCATCAATAAAGCCCTCTAACTATTGCACAAGTGCACATGGGAAAAATACGTAAAATAAAATACTTTAAAACTAGTACCAAATACTGAAAACTTACAACTGCAGGAGGTCTCCTTGCTGATATTATTACCTTGAATAGTCTATAGGACTCGTTTAGAGTTTGGTGGGCTTATGAACGACTATTAAGAGGTAAGAGGAAATCTTTAACAGTGAAGACTCAGCTGGCTCTGCCTAAAGAAATCCTTCACCTGGTGACTCAGCAACCACAGTACCTCCAGTTCACAGTGGCAGTCTTCCTGCCCTATTTGCGGCAGGTCAACAATCACTACATTTCCTGTTCAGGTCTGCCAGTGATTTTCCATCTCAGACCGCTTTGAGAAACATCGCACTTTTGGGAAGGATTATGTAAAAATGTTTCTGACATGCCGGGAGGGGGTTTTCTGCACATCAGGGGCATGTCCTTTTCAGTTATAAACTAATGCTTTTTTTTTTTTAACTGAAAAGCAATAGAGAATGTTGAGAAAGCCGAAAAAAACACTCAGTGGTCTCTTAGGCATTCAGCCCTCTCAAAGAGAATCCATCACACTGGTAGATGTACATGACTGATGTTGATATCTCTAGACATAATGGGTGGCCCTCTGTTGAGTGTGCAAAGGCAATGGGCATTCGACCCACCCAGTGGGCTGGAGCTCACCCAGCAGCCATGCTGTAAACGAGCCCGTCAGATGATTTCTGAGATTGACTCTTCTTAAGGCGTGGCTTGGTGACGTCCACACAAGAACGCCAAATCACCCCAAAAAGCATTTGTAATACCCATTCCACGGGTAAACCTATCTGAAAGAACGTAAACGTATCACTATTCTACGGGCGTGAATGATTCTGTAAAACCTCCCCAATCTGCTCATTCATCCTGCCGCACATTTTAGGGCGCTTAGAATAAAGTGGCAAACACTAAAATGTGGTATTACTCCAATAAATTGCTGATACAGACTTTATCTAAATGCCTGGCACCTTATGAACTTCGGATTCAATGAGACGCACACTTAACTTATCCAGGTGCCTGACTCACGAGAAGCTGCACAGGCACGAGTGGGTGCTTAGACACCAGGGGGCGCACTGTCGGCTAACACTTCACTGCAGATGCCAGAATGTGTGACCAAGTGGAAGGAAGCATGCTCTCCCAGTGACTAATTGCTGGCACAGGGAAGCGGCTTAATGCAGAGCAGATGGGGCTTTTGTAGTGTTGTGATAGCAGATGTACATGCCCATCACACACTGGCACCAATGCAGTCCAAGCACCTTGCGAGTAAGCACCAAGCCACGGCAGCAGATGGGCACGAGTTTTGAAAGTGGCAGCCAGGAGGCCGCGCAAATGCTCCAATGGTATGGGGAAAGCGAGCTGTATCACAGTATTTCCTAAGCAGTTACAGGTCTCATTCCTCCATTCACAGCGGATAGCGTTAAATGTATTAACGAGTGCATTCCTTTGTGATTTAATGATAAACAGGAAGTGTCAAAATGCAAGAGTAACATATTTTCTTGTAAACCAAAAACTGAGTAAATCTGGGGGACACGTGTAAATGACAACTTCGTTCGCTTATGTTTCATACACTGTAAAATGGACATCCTAGTTACACCTCTAACAAGCGCTGATTTTGCGCGCTCACTAGATACCTTTTTGACATACCAGTAGGATTGACAAGTCATCTCAACCTCCCTCACTTCTTTGCTACATCTGGCGGTCTTCCTCTCACTTCTATATTTATTTACTGAGCTGCAGTTTTACAAACCGCCTCCCGGGTGTCAGAGCGCTTCCAAAGTCAGTTCATTTACAATGTTACCGTGGCGAGGAAACACATTTACAGTTAACGGAAGCACAAAATACAAATGGATATGTAGCAGCAAAACATCATCTAGCAGATGACCCATAAGGCGCTGCATATAGAAAATACATATTTACATCAGCAAAGGAACATTGAAGGGATAGATCTGAAAGAACAAGCATTTGTAGTGCAATGAGTCTCACGTTTGCTCAGGTTAGAGCTATTAGCGTTTGCTAGCGCGCCTGGTCCTTAGTAAGTAAACTTACAAGGGGACGTGTATAGGTCGATGAACCTTTTGAATCGCATGGAGTATCCTAGTTAAGCGGTAGACCATTGAACCATTAACAATCACTATAATCAAATCAAACATCAATAACACTTCTGTTAATGAAAACCCTATATAATACGAAATACCATCACTCTCAAAAAGGTTAATCATTTTTATTCCCTATTAATTACAATTTGAAGCAAAACATTTCTTCAATGTTCACCAAAAGAATCTCGAGCAATCAAAATACAACATAAGCCAGCAATTTCCAACATTAATGGAGTAATTCAGCAATGCAATTCAGTCAGTCAATTGTCACCAACCAAGTCACCCCTGTCAGCCTACCTAACCCAGATTAGCATCAGTATGTGGGTCTTCATGCCAAAACAATTTACACAAAACATTAATTTGGAAAAATCTATCTAAGAGAAAATAATATTTAAACAGTGCAGTTGGTACCTAGAAGAAAAAGCACAAATTAGTCAGTCACATTGTTATAGCTACCTATCCAAGATGGATCAGCAACAAGTTAGTGTTCATCTCCAGGTCACCAGTCATCAGCAAAGTATCAGGCTCACAGAAGGTAAAGGTAAGCCCAATTATCAGCACTTTGGACAGCGTCTCCTGACGTCATCAACTTTCGCCTCTCTGCTCTAAATTTTCTCCCCTTGTCATGACTTTTTATTAGGGTCTTTCAGTCTGTCCCGCTAATTGCTAATTGGTCAACATTATCAGAAGTTATGACTCTAACCTATAGTTTTTGTTTACCACATGTACACGTCTATTCATGATTCAAGTTCCATTAGTTTGATTGGTTCTTCTGTCGATGAGAAAATCATCCGGCTCTTCAGGTAACAAAATTGTTGCACAAAGTCCCTTAGTCAGTGCTTCCATTGTTCAAGTCCTGGGAAAGTGCGTTTTAGCATACACTACACATAATTGAATCAAATTGTCTTCATCATCTCCTGTCCACTGGTACGTTTGCAGAATGTTCTATCAGAGCCATCTGAACTCTGCACAGTTCAAGGTCCTTCTCTCCAGTTCCAGTCCTCAGAATCCTTGTCGTGTCTCCACGTTAAAGCAGGCAAGGCCCAGCGAAAACCAGGCCCTCGGTATGGCTAAGTTAAGAATACGAATTAACACAAAACATAGGTTATACATGCAAAAATGACATATTAATACATTTTCCGTGAATATTTTCATTATTTAGCATCTTGTTAACACACATGGTGACCACTCCCCATGGACACAATTTGCTCACACACGTTATTTTTCAATTATTAGTTTCTTTATCAAATTTTCTCATTAGTTTCTCATATTAGCATATCTGCTCCAAAACGTTGTAAGTTCCAAACTGGACTTTACTTGCCACATAAATTGAAAATGAAAAGTAAAACAGTTGACATAAACAAGCCAATTCAAAGCACCATGGCCACCATTAGCATGAGCGCAAAGGAGAGACACAAAAAGAAAAAGAAGCTCGCTCGCAGTCAAACGTATCGGCAAACATGCAATTGTCCATGAAACAGGGTTGATGGCCAAGGTGGTATCAAAACTGCCCCAAGGAGGGACAAACATAAAGCATTTACCAATGATAACAAAGTATATTCGAAAGGCAAGCCCATAAATGAGTGATAGTGATAGGCGTGCAGTGGGCCTGGTTAAAAGCCCTCATAGATACCAACACCTCAAAGTGCTTGCGTGCTCGACCTAAAAATTAAGGATTCAATGACCCACACGTATCACTAATGCAGGAAGAGGAGGCTCTTTGCATCTTTTTGATGAAAATGCCTACCGTTTTGTCTGACAGTGAACATTGCGATGGTGCTGGCCAGGTGGGTTTGGCATGGGCAGTACAATGCAGGGCCCCCCTGGGGCCCTCTGCACCCGTTTTCCATCAGCCTTTTCATGGTGGTGCTACTGCCATGAAGCCACTCGTGGAGAAGGGGGTTGTAGTCCCTAGGGCTGTGTGGTTTATAGTGCTGCCTTGGCAGATTAGGACTGCCACCAACCTCCAGACCGCCGGGATCTGAGATCCTGGTGGAGCTGGAGGTTCTATGGTGGCCTGAATGCCAGGATTGTAATGTGGCGGGCAGACCACTGCATTGGCCTCAGCCCAGACCACCACCACGAGTGTGGCGGATGAGAGACCACCACACTCATAATTGGGCCCTTAGTAACAGCCCACAATCCCACACTAGGTCCAGTCAAGGTCTCAGTAAACTAATCCTTGCTCAACCCAAAAAAGTAAATAAGTAAAACACAACACACAATAAAAATCTAACACCAATTTTATTTGTATCTTTGAAATGGCAACAAAACAACAAAAATTCAACATAGAGACCCAATGCTATATATTTTTTAAAATTAAGGGCCTCATTACGAGGCTGGCGGTCTTGGGATTGCCAGCCTCGTAGTCTCAGTCAGACTGCTGCACTCCTGGTGGTCCAACCACCACATTATGACTCTGGTGGACCACCAGAGGACCACCATCCCTTTCAGGAACATGGTTTCCGATAAGAAAACAGTGGTTGGACACATGGTCAACAATGGTGCTGCTGAGTTCAGCACCGCCGTGCTGATCATGAGTCTGCTTTACACCAACCTTTTCATGGTGGTTTAGCCACCGGGGGGCCACAGGGGAGGGCCTGCACTGCCCATGGTCATGTTGTAAGCTGTTCAATCAATCAATCAGAAATTTGTAAAGCGCACTACTCACCCGTGAGGGTCTCAAGGTGCTTAGGTAGGGGGGTGAGGTGGGGCGGAGGTGCTGCAACTGCTCGAACAGCCAGGTCTTGAGAAGTTTGCCAAGGATAAGGAGGTCTTTGGTCTGACACAGGTGAGTAGGAAGAGTGTTCCACATCTTGACGGAGAGGTGCGAGAATGATCTGTCACCGGTTGTAGTTCTGCAGATGCACAGGACGCGGGACAGTTACGAGGGCAAGGTCGGGGGAGTGGAGATGCTGGGTCGGGTTGTAGAAGGAGAGCAGTTTGTTGAGGTATTCTGGTCCGGTGTTGTGCAGTGCTTTGTGAGCATGGATGAGGAGTTTGAAGGTGATTCTCTTGTTGACTGGGAGCCAGTGCAGGTCTCTCAGAAGGCCTGTGATGTGGCAGTGGCAGGGGATGTCCAGGATGAGGCGTACAGAGGCGTTCTGGATGCGTTGCAGCCTCTTCAGGAGTTTGGCTGTGTTTCCTGCATATAGAGCATTGCCGTAGTCCAGTTTGCTGCTTACGAGGGCTTGGGTGAATGTTCTTCTGGTTTCGGTGGGGATCCATTTGTAGATCTTATGGAGCATGCAAAGGGTGTTGAAGCAGGAGGCAGAGATGACGTTGACCTTCTCGGTTCAGGGATAATGAGGAATCCAAGATGAATCCCAGGTTGCATGCATGGTCGGTGGGAGTTGGAGCGGCTCCAGGAGTGTCAGGCCACCAGGAGTCATCCTATGTGGAAGGGGAGGAGCGAAGATGAGGACTTCCATCTTGCCGGAATTGAGTTTAAGGCAGCTATTCTTCATCCATTTGGTGATGGCCTTCATTTGTTCATGGAGGTTGGTTTTGGCAGAGACCTTGGTGAGGGAGAGGATCAGCTGGGTGTCGTCGGCGTATGAGATGATGATGAGGTTGTGGGATCGGGCGGTGTTAGCGAGCGGGCCATGTAGATGTCGGAGAGGGTCGGGCTGACGGACGAACCCTGGGGTACCCCGCAGATTAATTTGGGGCCTCAGAGCAGAATGGGGAAGGCGGAATCTGGGTTCTGCCAGTGAGAAAGGAGGTGAGCCAGTACAGGGCTCTGTTGCAGATTCCTGCAATGCTGAGGCATGAGCATAGGGTGTGGTGGCAGACGGCGTTGAACGCAGCGAGAGGTCCAGGTGGATGAGGGCCATGGTTTCGCCATTGTCCAGTATGGTTCTGATGTAGTCAGTGGCGGCGATGGGGGCAATTTGGTACTGTGGTTGCTGTGGAATCCGGATTGGGAAGGGTCCAGGGTGCAGTTCTCCTCGAGAAAGCCGGTTAGTTGTCTGTTCAGGGGTCCCCCTACCCAGGACTCTCAGAATGCACACTCTCTGCAAAGCTGTTGTGCTACAGTATTGGCCCGGCTCCCTTAGGGCAACTGAGACCAATACCGTAGCACTCTTCCTGCCGGGTTGACTGGCAGGAACATTGTAATATGATGTTCCCACTAGTCAGCTCAGTGGTGACATTGTAATAGGACTGGGGTTGAGGCTGCGGGTGATCTCATCCCTGTGAGTTTGTCGGTCAGGTTGTCAGACGGCCAAACTTGTAATCAGGCCTTAAATGTACAAATGTGCTTTCTGGTGTCTAAAAACAAAAAGGGCCAACTGGGGACACCTGATCGTGCTTGACCAGGGCAAAGTCAAAGTTTGATGCCGACCGTGATGGAGCCCAAGTCTGATACACTGAGCGGTAGGTCTCTGTCAAAATTTTATCTTCTCACTTAGGGCCTGATTAGGAGGCTGGTAGTTCGAAAAGTGATACCTTCACGCTGAGGGAGGTTCTTTGCAGAAAGCTGGAGGTGCTCTAGGGATTTCTGAATCCTTCAGGTTTCCAGATGACACATCAGCGGCGACTGTTTAGTCCTTGGAAGAGCAGGCAGGGTTTGGATCCTTTTTCTTCTTGGAGCATGACTTCTGTTCTTGTGTCTCAGGTGTTCTTTGTTCCTGGTAATCTTGTGTCCATCGAATCTGATCTGCTGGTCTAGGGATGTCCACTAAATACTGCATTTAGTGGGCATTACGGGGAGTAACTGGTAGTGGCCAATGGGCCACATACCTTAGGGTGACTACACCCACTACGTAACAACTTCCTGTGGGAAGGGGTTGCATCCCTAACCCTGACTGGCTATTTTCCTTCCATCAAAGATGGAGGAAATAGGAGTGAGTCACCTCACCTGAGGGGCGGTGCAGGCTGAGGAGGGCCACTCCTCCTACTCTGACCAACTGTTCCCACCAGTTAACCCGCTCAAATTGATGCTTGTATGTTACACCACGTGCCTTCCACATAGCCTTCATCTGCAGCAACATGAAATTGGTACCCTGGTCAGATACCACTTCCTTGGGGAAACCCACATGGCTAAGGATCCCCAGTAGTTCCCTGGCCACTGTGGGTACAGTCACAGTCCTTAGGGGGATAGGTTCCAGGTACTGGGTGTCATGGTCCACTAAGACCAGGATTAACCTGTTGCCCATGGCTGTCTTGGGATCCAGAAGCCCAACAATGTCAATGCCCACCCACTCAAAAGTAGTGCCCACAACAGGAAAGGGTTGAAGAGAAGCCTTGCACCTCTTCTCAGAGTTGCCACTTGCCTGGCAAGTCTGACAAGTCCTGCAGAATACATTTGAGTTTTTTCTCATTTGAGGCCAACAAAAGTGGGTGACAAACCTGTCAAAGGTATTGCCTTGACCCAAATGACCTGCAAGTGGCACACCATGAGCCAGACCCAATAGGAAGGCTCTGACACACTGGGGTACCACTGGCACATGGGCTGACCTAGGCTCAGCAACCTTAGGCTCACTATCCAGGAGATCATTCTACAGTAAAGTAGGTGAGTTCCAGAGGTGTCACCAGCTGCCTGTTTCCAAAGTCCCTCAAGGGTGCAGCATGTTGTCTGCACTGTGCAGAACTCTTCTTTGGTGGGCCCCCCTTCCTGCTGCCAATGGGTCAGCTCAGGCAGGTCCCCCAGTTCAGCCACCTCTCCCCATGTAGGTTCCAGAGAATCCCCCTCAGGTTGAGCTTCCTCCCAGACTGTGGGAATTTCAGGAGCGGGTCCTTACTCCTTCCTCTCCTGGCCTGCACCTGAGCCACTGTTTCAGGTTTCAGGCCGTCTTGACTACCCTATCTGGTGGCCATGGACCATGTGGTCATGCACGCCCACTCTGGCAATCCCAACATTTCCAAATGGTACCAGAGCTCCACCTCCTTCCATGCAGTATCCTCTAGGTCATTCCCTAGCAGACTTTCAACAGGCATGGATGGACTCACACCTACCCTCAAGGAACATGAGACCACCCCACCCATTCGAAGGGATACTGAGCTACCAAGCATTGGCACTCACTGTTGTCTACGGCTACAATTTGATGGACCACATTAGGGACTACTTGCTCTTGGGACACCAAATGGAAGCTGACTGTTGTCATTCCCACTCCTGTGTCTCTAAGAGCCTCCACCAGCCTTCCATTTATGGCCACCCACTGCCTCTACTTCTTTGTATAATCAGGCATGAGCGTTCTGTGGACCACCTCACCCAGGGAGACTAGGGTTAATTTAGCTGGCTCACCACCACTAACTGGGGCCGACTCCTCACCAAGCGCTACACTGGCTACTCCATGTGTCTGCCCACCGGTGGGGGGCTGTGCCCACCTAGGACACTTGGGACTCCCTTTAGTGTGCCCTTCCTGATGATAGGCAAAGCACATGATGGGTCCCTTCTGTGTAGGCTTACCTGAAGTGATCCAACTCTTCTCCTCAACAGGGGGCTGGGAATCCTTACCTTTGGAACTAGTTTGGGGCCCTTTAGAGAACTTTTATCCTTGCCCCCACCTTCTTTTGTTGGGGACGCTACCCACCCTTGACAGAGTCTGCCCCATACAACTTCTTGTAGACCCTGGTACTAACCCAATAGCCTGCCTCCTGAGCAAGCTTCCTGGGTTTAGTAAGCCTGCTGTAAATCAAGTGCTGGTGCAGCTCTGAAAAACACAGACTAGACAAATGCTCTCATACAAACAAATTGTGAAGTCCCTGGTAATCTTTTACCTCACTGCCCTTCACCCAACCATCCAGTGCTCTGCAAAATGAATCCACACCCTCAAGCTAGGTCTGGAAATCAAGTTTCCTACTTTCCCTGAACTTCTTTCTGTACATGTCAGGCCATACCTGGTTATGAGGGCATCCTTCATGTTAGAATAGGTGAGCTCCATAACTGCCCCTAGTGCTAACAAGGTGTCCCTCCCTTCTGCTGTGAAGTAGCTCCACAGGCCAACCCAGTCTCTCTCAGGGACCCCGTGCATATGGAGGGCTGCCTCATAGCCCTGAAACGGTTGTACAATGGAACACCGATTTCCTAAACAACTAGTGCCTTAACAACGAGGTCGGAACACCAACCTCGTTGCTACTACTAATGATCTTACCACGAATGCCTTAACAACGATTTTCATTGTAAAGGCATTCCTGATAAAAGCATTACCCCCCACCCCCTCCCCAAAACCAAAAATGCCCCACCCCCCCAACCCCACCCCAAAACCTAAAACCCCCTCACCCCCACCCCCTCCCCAAAACCAAAAACGCCCCACCCCCCAACCCCACCCCAAAACCTAAAACCCCCCACCCCCCAACCCCACCCCAAAACCTAAAACCCCCTGAACCCCCACCCCTCCCCAAAACCAAAAACACCCCACCCCAAAACCTAAAACCCCCTAACCCCCACCCCCTCCCAAAACCAAAAACACCCCACCCCCCCAACCCCACCCCAAAACCTAAAACCCCCTACCCCCACACACTCCCCAAAACCAAAAACGCCCCAACCCCACCCCAAAACCTAAAACCTCCTAACCCCCACCCCCTCCCCAAAACCAAAAACACCCCAGCCCACTCCAAAACCTAAAACCCCTCACCCCCTCCCCAAAACCTAAACCCACCACTTACCTTAGTCGACCCCTTCTCACCTGCGTCGTCCTCCTTCGCCAACTCCCTTCTTTGTACCTTAACCACGCATGTTCGTTGTTCAGAACATACGTAGTTAAGGCACAAAATAACGGAGCAGTGGGTAAAAAAAGCATTGTTGCGCTTTCGTTATCCACGACTTTCGTAAAAACAAAGTCGTAAAAAAGGATGGTTCCCCCCTGAAACCACCTGTGAATATCATCCTCCTTAGAGTACTCCTTCTCTACACTCTTGGGATAGTGCACTTTCCTCTCAGCTTACACTGAAGAAACGCTGCCGCCGTTTGTGCTGGACCCGCTCCTGCAATCCGGCTCCTGAAAAGCTCAGCTCCTAAATGCATTTTCCATGGCAATTATCTCTTTTTCCACAGCAACTCTTTCTTTCTCCTCTACCTTCTCATCCTTGCCGGGTCCATCTCTCCTTCATGCTTGAGCCTTTCCATTTCCAGTTGGTTCATCCTGGTTTACTGCCTGTCCTCCAGTTCCTTCTGGGACAGTCCTTTGGAAGACACAGCGCTGCTTGCCCTGGAGACCCTCCCTCCAGGCAGGTCTTGGTTGTCAAACAAAACATCATGGATACTTTACACCTCAACCTCTCTAGCACCATTCTCATCCTCTGTGGGCACATCAGCCTCCTTTGCCGCCGGCCAGGCTCTAAGCACCTTTTACAGCTCTTCTTTTTAGTGAGAGTTTTAATAGGACACTTAAAACTCCCTGCAGAACATTTTGAGCTGAGACACCGTATGGTTTTCCAGCCTCTCCTGCTCAAATACCACTTTTGCAGATCCAACTGATGGCTCACCAGACTGAGACATGAATGTGAGAAGGTTCAACAAAGATGCAAAGTTCAGAAGGCAGGAAAAGTCCCAAAAAAGAAAAATGTAAAAAATGCCAAGCAAAAACAGTATGTGGTTTTGTAATGGTCTGCAATAACACAGTAGTGTATACCAATCACTGTATGTCAAGTAAAAATACAAGTCCTATCCTCACCACTAATCACCAATGTTAGGAAGGGGGTCTCTGGTTGGCTGTCAGTTTGCACTCTGTCCACACAGGGACCCTCACTATAGTCAGGGTAAGGGAGATACACAGCTCAGATAAATCCTTCTCATGCTCATCCTCTTGGTAGCTTGGCACCAGTAGACGGACTTATCTCAGAGGCAATGTGTAAAGTATTTGTACAAACACACAAAACAACACAGTGAAAACACCACAGAAGGACGCAACACCAGTTTAGAAGAATATCTAATATTTAGCCAAATCAAACATGACCAAAATGACCAAGATCCAACATACCTGTAGGAAGTTGGCTCTGTATGTGCTATTTCAAAGTAAGGAATAGCATGCACAGAGTCCAAGGGTTCCCCTTAGAGGTAAAATAGTGGTAAAAATAGATAATACTAATGCTCTATTTTGTGGTAGTGTGGTCGAGCAGTAGGCTTATCCAAGGAGTAGTGTTAAGCATTTGTTGTACATACACATAGACAATAAATGAGGTACACACACTCAGAGACAAATCCAGCCAATAGGTTTTGTATAGAAAAATATCTTTTAGGGTTCAGTTCTTGGTCCAAGGTAGCCCACCGTTGGGGGTTCAGAGCAACCCCAAAGTTACCACACCAGCAGCTCAGGGCCGGTCAGGTGCAGAGTTCAAAGTGGTGCCCAAAACGCATAGGCTCCAATGGAGAGAAGGGGGTGCCCCGGTTCCAGTCTGCCAGCAGGTAAGTACCCGCGTCTTCGGAGGGCAGACCAGGGGGGTTTTGTAGGGCACCGGGGGGGACACGAGCCCACACAGAAATTTCACCCTCAGCGGCGCGGGGGCGGCCGGGTGCAGTGTTAGAACAAGCGTCGGGTTCGCAATGGAAGTCAATGAGAGATCAAGGGATCTCTTCAGCGCTGCAGGCAGGCAAGGGGGGGCTTCCTCGGGGAAACCTCCACTTGGGCAAGGGAGAGGGACTCCTGGGGGTCACTTCTGCAGTGAAAGTCCGGTCCTTCAGGTCCTGGGGGCTGCGGGTGCAGGGTCTTTTCCAGGCGTCGGGACTTAGGTTTCAGAGAGTCGCGGTCAGGGGAAGCCTCGGGATTCCCTCTGCAGGCGGCGCTGTGGTGGCTCAGGGGGGACAGGTTTTGGTACTCACAGTCGTAGAGTAGTCCGGGGGTCCTCCCTGAGGTGTTGGTTCTCCACCAGCCGAGTCGGGGTCGCCGGGTGCAGTGTTGCAAGTCTCACGCTTCTTGCGGGGAGATTGCAGGGTTCTTTAAAGCTGCTCCTTTGGATAAAGTTGCAGTCTTTGTGGAGCAGGTCCGCTGTCCTCGGGAGTTTCTTGTCGTCGTCGAAGCAGGGCAGTCCTCAGGGGATGCAGAGGTCGCTGGTCCCTTTGGAAGGCGTCGCTGGAGCAGAGTTCTTTGGAAGGCAGGAGACAGGCCGGTGAGTTTTCTGGAGCCAAGGCAGTTGTTGTCTTCTGGTCTTCCTCTGCAGGGGTTTTCAGCTAGGCAGTCCTTCTTCTTGTTGTTGCAGGAATCTAATTTCTAGGTTCAGGGAGAGCCCTTAAATACTAAATTTAAGGGCGTGTTTAGGTCTGGGGGGTTAGTAGCAAATGGCTACTAGCCCTGAGGGTGAGTACACCCTCTTTGTGCCTCCTCCCAAGGGGAGGGGGTCACATCCCTAATCCTATTGGGGGAATCCTCCATCTGCAAGATGGAGGATTTCTAAAAGTTAGAGTCACCTCAGCTCAGGACACCTTAGGGGCTGTCCTGACTGGCCAGTGACTCCTCCTTGTTATTCTCATTATTTTCTCCGGCCTTGCCGCCAAAAGTGGGGGCCGGGGCCAGAGGGGGCGGGCAACTCCACTAGCTGGAGTGTCCTGCGGTGCTGTGACAAAGGGGTGAGCCTTTGAGGCTCACCGCCAGGTGTTACAGCTCCTACCTGGGGGAGGTGTTAGCATCTCCACCCAGTGCAGGCTTTGTTACTGGCCTCAGAGTGACAAAGGCACTCTCCCCATGGGGCCAGCAACATGTCTCTAGTGTGGCAGGCTGCTGGAACCAGTCAGCCTACACAGATAGTCGGTTAAGTTTCATGGGGCACCTCTAAGGTGCCCTCTGTGGTGTATTTTACAATAAAGTGTACACTGGCATCAGTGTGCATTTATTGTGCTGAGAAGTTTGATACCAAACTTCCCAGGTTTCAGTGTAGCCATTATGGTGCTGTGGAGTTCGTGTAAAACAGACTCCCAGACCATATACTCTTATGGCTACCCTGCACTTACAATGTCTAAGGTTTTGCTTAGACACTGTAGGGGCACAGTGCTCATGCACTGGTACCCTCACCTATGGTATAGTGCACCCTGCCTTAGGGCTGTAAGGCCTGCTAGAGGGGTGTCTTACCTATACTGCATAGGCAGTGAGAGGCTGGCATGGCACCCTGAGGGGAGTGCCATGTCGACTTACTCATTTTGTTCTCACTAGCACACACGAGCTGGTAAGCAGTGTGTCTGTGCTGGGTGAGGGGTCTCTAGGGTGGCATAATACATGCTGCAGCCCTTAGAGACCTTCCCTGGCATCAGGGCCCTTGGTACCAGAGGTACCAGTTACAAGGGACTTATCTGGATGCCAGGGTGTGCCAATTGTGGAATCAAAAGTACAGGTTAGGGAAAGAACACTGGTGCTGGGGCCTGGTTAGCAGGCCTCAGCACACTTTCAATTCAAAACATAGCATCAGCAAAGGCAAAAAGTCAGGGGGTAACCATGCCAAGGAGGCATTTCCTTACAATACCCATGTAAAGTTATACATTTTTAAAATTCAACTTGAATATAGCACTTAGAAACAGTTGAGGGTTATTGCCGCTTCATGACGGAGTCGTTCCCAACAATCTGACCCCAATGGCGCCCGTCACAAAGTAACACGGACTCCCATGTACAGTACTTTTGGTAATGAAGAAACAAGCAGGTGTACGGAGTCGGGGAGGAGAGGCATCTCTGGATCCAGTGCGGTGTCTGTTCCTTACTGTGGAGCAGGGGAGGTGATGCAGCATCTGTGCAAATTGTCGGTTTCCTAGACTCTGGCAGGATTGATGTCTGGTGGATCAAGATGTGGTGGGGCGACCTGACGAGGTGGTAGTCACACCATGGGGCTGCTGGTGCCATGGCAGAGTTGGGTGTCACGGATGTCAGTGACAAGCACTGAAGACTCACAAAGTAACGGGACATCAGAGGGGCTGCAGCAGCGTCAGGCCTGGGATTGTTGCAGGGTCATTGCACTCTAGCGGAACCACAGTTTCGCTTGCAGGCGATGTCTCAGTCTCAAGCAGCAACGTCAGTCCGGGCATTGTCTGGAGTCAGTGCACTGTTTTTTCTTATATTTCAACCAGCTTTCCCTCCCAGGGGCCCAGAGACTGGAGTAGGCACCACCGGGTGAGCTAGGATGCACAGCAAGTAGACCCATAGGCTGGTAAGTGAAGCCTTTGCTGTTCCTGAGACTTCTTAACAGGGGAAAGTTCAGACACTTAACCAGCAAGATTGCAGAAAGCAGAGTCCAGTCCTTTCCCCGTTAGGCAGAACCAGCAGGAGCAGGCCAACACAGCAAAGCAACAGGCAGAGTGGCAGTTCCTCCTCAAGTATCAAGCTCTTCTCCAATGCAGAGGTTCCTCTTGATCTAGAAGTGACCTAAAAAATCTGAGATTTTGGGTCCTCTCATTATACCAAATTCTGCCTCTGAAGTAGGCAAACTTCAGAGAAAAGTCTCTGTTGTTCACAAGATTCTGCCTTGCCCAGGCCTGTCCTCAGACACACACCAGGGGGTTGGAGACTGCATTGTGTGGGTACAGGCACAGGCTTTTCAGGTGTCAGTGTCAGCTCCTCCCTGCCCACTCTAACCCAGGAGACTAACCAGGATATGCAGGCCACATCCCTGCTCCTTTTGTATCACTATCTACACTGTCTAGAGGGAATTCACAATAGACCAACTGTCAGTCTGCCCAGATGTGAAATACACTCACAGGCAGAGGAGTAGAATGGTTAAAGCGAGAAAATGCCCACTTTCTAAAAGTGGCATTTTCGAACAGACAATCTGAAAATCCAACTCTGTCAAAAGATGTATTTTTAAATTGTGAGTTCAGAGACCTCAAACTCTATATGTCTATTTGCTCCCAATGGGAAACTGTACTTAAAAGATATTTGAAGGCAGTCCCCATGTTAACCTATGAGAGAGAAATGCCTTGCAATAGTGAAAACCGACATTGGCAGTATTTCACTATTAGGAATCTGTACGTTCCCTCCCTTTGAAATACACTGCACCCTGTCCAAGGGTCTAGCTAGGGCCTACAACAGGGGTGACTTACATGTAGTAAAAGGGAAGGTTTGGGTCTGACAAGCGGGTATACTTA
The DNA here is from genome assembly GCF_031143425.1 of Pleurodeles waltl. NCBI lineage: Eukaryota > Metazoa > Chordata > Amphibia > Caudata > Salamandridae > Pleurodeles > Pleurodeles waltl. The sequence continues at coordinate 1,232,190,036 of NC_090446.1, forward strand.
CCAGTTTACAGGGCCGATCATGTGGGTGGCACAATCTGTGCTGCAGGCCCACTAGCAGCATTTGATTTACAGGCCCTGGGCACCTCTAGTGCACTTTACTAGGGACTTATTAGTAAATCAAATATGCCATTTGTGGATAGTCAATCACCACTACAATTTAGACTGAGAGCACTTGCACTTTAGCACTGGTTAGCAGTGATAAACTGGCCAGAGTATCAAAACCAACCAAAACGAATTCCAGCACAGGGTCCAAATACAGGAGTTCAGAATCAAAAAGTACAGGGAAACAATAGAAAGAGCTGCCAGGTTTAACACTGTACATCTCTGGTTCAACTGATTGAATGTCTGTCATTTTGGTTTTGTTTTATTTATTAAACATCACTCTGTTTTTTTTATAAACTGGTGTAGCATCCTGTTGTGGTGTGTTTTCACTGCGTTACTGTTTGAAGTGTTGGAGAAATAATTTACATGTTGCCTCTGAGTTAAGACTGACTGCTCTGTGCCAAGCTACCCGAGGGTTGAGCACAGGCTAATTTAGGATTTGTTTTTGACTTCACCCTGACAAGATGGTCCCTGCTTGAGTAGGGTTTCACTGTCATCAAACAGTAACCCAATTTTTTACAATTGTTTCAAAATTAATTTACTTACATCAAAAATGTACTTTGTTATGGTAGTTATTTTTGGATATGAATTATCCAGTAAAGGAAAAGGACTAGCAGCAGTCTCTCTACAGAAATGTGCTATTTCACAGCCCCTGGACAGATTAAGAAATCTAAAAGCTGTAATGAAGTTCATGGATTTTGGAGGAGCTTTTCTGCCACATCATGCTTAGTGGGTGAAGTCTTTATGTGATTTAATGTCACCCTTTTATAAAATGAATTGCATAGATGGTCAAAAGGATATCTTATGTGTACTAAAAGCAGATGTGTTGGAGATTAAATATACACAAACACAGGACCATAGCAAAACCTTAGTTTTTGAAGCTGTTTCAAGCAAATCTCTCAATGCCTATGTTTTATTTAATCAGATATACGCAACCCCTGCAGGCTACAAATCACCTTTATATTCACCAGCTGAGTCATGATTTACTCAGACTGAAAACAATCTCGTGGCTGTGCAGAGGGTCATTTGAAAAAGCATCCTCTTTCACAAGGAAAATAAAATATACTATCTACATTAGAGCCAGCAACTAAGCCTAGCATACTGAATGTTTGTGCATTACACTTGCACTCAATGTCATCCACCTCAACTCAGAATTTGAGTGGCATAAAATAAGAGGATGACTCAACACTTATAAGTCACAATATCAACAGGAAATACAACATAGTCCTCAGACACTTCACACTTATAAGTAAAAGTGGGTATTTTGTAAGGATTGCTTTGGGCAGCCAGCAATGGGCACTGAACAAAAGCTCTCTGCAGCCTGGTCTGCAGTGCAGGGAGAGGACAAGCTACAAACTCAACCTAAAACATTATGGCCCGTATTACAACCCTGGCGGTAAATCCCGCTTTCTGCCATGCAGAAGCCCGCCAACATACCAGTGCGGCCACGGAATTCCGCTACAGGTATTATGACCCACAGCTCGGAATCCGCCATAATACAGACACCCACACAAGTCCGCCACACCAAAGATCAGTGATAAACTGGCGATAACAAAACCGACACCGTCAGGCCAACAGGAATACGCCCACACTATCATGACCCATGAATCAACGCGGCGGTCGTTCAACTGTGGTAAACCATTGGCAGTACACACCGCTGCGCTCAAAATACACACACATTTATAAAACACAACCACATTGGACAATTCGAAATACACACACCTGATACACATACACACACCACACCCACACACCCAATCCAATATAAAACACACACCCACAAACCCTTACTATCAGAATTCTGAAAGCACGCCATAGAGAGACACTACCAAAAACAACACCAGCATCCACAGACACACAACACCATCACTTACACAACATCCACACACCTCAAACAACACACACCAACACACACCCTCACACATCACAACACGCACCACCTCACACATCACCCACACCACATCATGGCACCTCAACGACACCCCAGGTTCTCTGAGGAGGAGGTCAGGGTCATGGTGGAGGAAATCGTCCGGGTAGAACTACAGCTATTCAGATCACAGGTGCAGCAGACATCCATTGCTAGGAAGATGGAGCTATGACGCAGAATCTTCGACAGGGTCAACGCAGTGGGACAGCATCGAAGAACATGGGATGACATCAGGAAGAGGTGGAATGACCTATGGGAGAAGGTGCGTTCCGTGGTCTCCAGACACCAGATTGCTGTACAGAGGACTGGGGGTGGACCCCCACCTCCTCCCCCACAACTAACAACATGGGAGGAGCAAGGCTTGGCTATACTGCATCCTCAGGGCCTCACAGGAGTAGCAGGCTCTATATACCCCCCACCCTACCTGCATGCCATCACATACTCCCACCCTTACCCTCACACCCATCACCCCAACAACCCACAGATACCCCACTAACACAACCCACACATCCCAAAACCAAGCCCTGCATGTAACACCAATGCATGGACACCCATCGCCCAAGCATGTCGACTACAGAGAGTCACTCATGCCCCAAAATCACCAATCACACAAGGACCAAGCCACTAATGCAAGCAATGGAGTACAGTGTCAACCACCAATTGCAAACAATGACACACATACAATAATAATGCATTTACACCCCAACAGGACATCTACCCAACGTCACCGGACAGGAGGTGCCCCACATATCCAGTCCCCCCCACAGAAGAGGCCCACAGTGATGACAGCAGCTCTCCACAACTGGATCAAGATTACCAGCCTGGCCCATCTGGGACCTCGGGACAGTCGGTTCCCCTGACACTGTCACAAGCCACCACAGAGCCTCCACCCTCAGGAAACACCACCATAGCACCCACCCAGAAGGCCCATCCCTCTGTCCCCACTACAGGGAACCCAGGCAAACCCACCAACCCTAAAAAATCAGGGTCCTGGGGGCAGTGGCAGTGGGCACATGCTTCAGAGGACAGAGGCACAGGACAACAGGGAAACTGGGAGGACTGCTGTGCGACGGGGGAGGACAGGCCCCGGGAACACACTCTTCACGAGGCACTCTCCAACATCATGGGAGCTTACCATCATTCCCAGGAGACAATGGCAATGGTACTGGCCAAGTTTCAGGAGACCCAGGGGCTGCAGGAGGAACACTACCTTGGGATCAGGGAGGACTTGAAGTCCATTAACACCACCATGGTCACCAATGCAGGGGTGCTGGCAGACCTCACCAACACCAGGAGGGACACAGTGGCACAACAAGGGGCCCCTGACACTAGCCTCGATGATGAACAGCCCACCACCTCTGCTGGCGCTAGTGGACAGGAGGCACTGCCACAGGAACAACAGGACACCAGCACCCCACCCCCTGCAGATGGAGAACCACCCCACAAACGGTCCCTGAGATCCAGGAACAAGACAGAGAACAATGCCAAGACCCCCACCAGGAAATGAGACCCCCCTGAATGTCACCCTTCTGTCCCACTATGTCTCCCTGTCCATCCTTGAACTGCCATTGCTCCACTTCCTATGCCGCTTTGGACAATGCACCTGTGAAACAAATAGACTGGACTATGCCATGGACATTCCTCCACCATCCCCCCAGCCCATTTTACAAACCCCTCCACTTATTTGCACAGGAATAAACACACTTCAATCACAAAACAATCTGGAGTCAGTCTATGCTTTCACAAATGTGTAATTGCAATAACTATGGAATATAGCAACGTCAATTTACTTGTTCACATAACAATGTAACACAGCTGTAGGCCAGCAGTACACATAGCAGAGGGCACAAAGTGGGACCCAAACCTGTGAAATGGAAAGTCAAAGTGACAAGTCAGGGTCCATACACTAAATGAAAATGACACACTTATGCCAGTTCCAACAATAGGATGAGATGTGGGAAGCAGTGACATCTTCTTACCTGTGTCTCACTGGAAGTATTGCCTGATGATGTTGTTTCGGTTGTCGATATCCTCTTCTTCTCCCTCCTGTTCTTCACTGTCCACAGGCTCCACAGCTGCCACAAAACCACCATGTGGCCCATCATCCTGCAGAAAAGGCACCTGGCGTCACAAAGCCAGGTTGTGCAGCATACAGCAGGCCACGATTATCTGTCACACCTTCTTCAGTGAGTAGTAGAGGGATCCACCTGTCAGATGGAGGCACCGGAATCTGGCCTTCAGGAGGCCGAAGGTGCACTCGATCACCCTCCTAGTTCGCCCATGTGCCTCATTGTAGCGTTCCTCTGCCCTTGTCCCGGGATTCCTCACTGGGGTCAGTAGCCATGACAGGTTGGGGTAACCAGAGTCACCTGCAAATGTCGAGGGACAACTGTTAGACACCCACTAACCCTTAGGGACAACCCCATTCACAGACACCTATGTCAACTGTAGTGGGACCTTGACCTCACCTGTTAGCCACACACAGTGCCTCTGGAGTTGGCCCATCTCATAAGGGATGCTGCTATTCCTCAAAATGTAAGCGTCATGCACAGAGCCAGGATACTTGGCATTGACATGGGAGATGTACTGGTCAGCCAAACACACAATCTGCACATTCATCAAATGGTAGCTCTTCCGGTTTCTGTACACCTATTCATGTCGGCGGGGGGGGGGGGGGACAAACGCAACATGTGTCCCATGAATGGCACCAATGATGTTGGGGATATGTCCCAGGGCATAGAAGTCACCTTTCACTGTGGGCAAATCCTCCACCTAAGGGAAAACGATGTAGCTGCGCATGTGTTTCAGCAGGGCAGATAACACTCTGGACAACACGTTAGAGAACATTGGCTGGGACATCCCTGATGCCATGGCCACTGTTGTTTGAATAGACCCACTGGCCAGGAAATGGAGTACTGACAGGACCTGCACTAGAGGGGGGATTCCTGTGGGATGGCTGATAGCTGACATCAGGTGCGGCTCCAACTGGGCACACAGTTCCTGGATTGTTGCACAATCAAGTCTGTATGTGACCAGGATCTATCTCTCTTCCATTGTCGACAGGTCCACCAGGGGTCTGTACACCGAAAGATGCTGCCATCTCATCACCTGCCCCAGCGGACGTGCCCTATGGAGGAGAATAGCGAGCAGAGAGTCATCCAGCACTGAGGTATTACAATGTTTTATTTTCAGAAACATAATTAATCCACAATGTGCCTGTAGCTGCTATTATTCCCGGCCTAGATAGGTGTGACACAGTTAACTTCCATCCCATGTGGCCTCCTGAAATGGCAGCTGCCTGACCTGTAAGGTGGGATAAGGGGATATGAGGTAACTGCGCTGGCGTTCTACACCGTCGCGGTGGGTGGTCGAAGACCGCGGCGCAATTCAGCATTGGTTAACATTTGGCCCTATGGGTCTCAGGAGCCAATAACAATTAACGCCGGCGGTGACGGTATGCACCGCCACGGACATGACCGCCATTTTCTGTCTGTTCATTCACTTGATGCCTGACCTTCAACAGGAGAGGATCTACACTGCAAGTGCTGCTGTGACCTCAGTCTGGAAGCGATGATGGCTCATGTGTCTGGGGAAAGGAGAAACTAGTGTATGGGGTCCTCCCCAGTACACGCAACTGTACAGTCCTCCAGACAAACAGGTGAGTACATTGTGAGCATGCTGCATGGGTAATGCCTGTTTTGAGTGGTGTGGATGGAAGATACATGGGGGGGGCCTGAGGCCTGCATGTGCGGATGGGGAGTGTATGTGTGTCAGGGCAAGGGTGGGAACTGGGGGGCAATGAGTATGACGGTCCGGACGGGAAAGTATTTTCCATTTCCCCCTGTACCATTCCTCTAGGTCAGCGCCCACCAGAAGAAGGGCATTTGGCGTTCCATCGCCAAGGACGTCCGGACCCTGGGGGTCTTCCACAGACAGAGCACCCACTGCCGTAAAAGATGGGAGGACCTGTGCCGCTGGAGCAAGAAGACGGCGGAGGCCCAGCTGGGGATGGCTCCCAACGTGGGAGGGGTGCCCGTCGCACCATGACCCCCCTGATGTTCCGGATCCTGGAGGTGGCCTATCCGGAGTTGGATGGGCGCTTGAGGGCATCACAGCAGCCACAAGGGGATGAGTACACTCTCATTCAGCTGACTCTGCGCACATTACAAGGTGTCTGGGTGGGGGAGGCGGGCAGTGGGTTCCCCTAGGCCAGGGCGAAGTTTGAAGGCAAGGTCCCTTGTGAGGCAGGCTATGTGGCACCCCAACAGTGGTAAGAGCCATCTACATCTAGTCAGGCTCCCGTGACTTCCAGGTGTGCAGCAATTGGTGTTAGGCCTCGTACCCCATGGTCAGGTGAAATTTCTAGGAACTATTAGTGCATGGCGTAGTGCAAGGGCTGCTCCATGTGTGTTGTGTCCAACGGTAGTGGTGTTGCATGCACTGAACATGTCTTTCTTCTGTCTTTCCCCCCCCTTTTTGTGGTCCCCATGTTCTGGTGTGCAATAGCATCATCAGGCGGACGAGCATTGGAACTGGAGCAGGAGGGAGCTGCAACCCACTTGGCCCTGGAGGGTGAAACAATGGAATCTGAAGCCGCCAGTGGAACGGAGGTTGAAGGGAGCTCCACGGCAGGGACAGGAGTAGACAGCAGTGGCAGTGACTCCTCCTCTGATGGGAGCTCCCTTGCAGTGGCAGGCACCTCTGTACCCACCGCATCAGCAGGTACAGCCGCTACCCCCCTACCAGCACTGCCCTCCCAGCAGCCCCTCAGCATGTGTCCCGTGCCCGTTCACCCAAGAGGGTAGGCATCTCCTTCACCCCAGGCACCTCAGGCCCTTCCCCAGTCAGCCCTGCTGCCCTCAGTGAGGAGACTATTGATCTCCTGAGATCCCTCTCTGTTGGGCAATCTACCATTGTGAATACCATCCAGGGTGTTGAGAGGCATTTGTAACAAACAAATGCATACCTGGAGGGCATTCATTCTGAGCAGGCAGCCCAACAGAGAGCATTTCAGGTTCTGGCCTCAGCACTGATGGCAGCCATTGTCCCTGTGTCCAGCCTCCCCCCTCCAACTTCCTCCACCCAGCCCCAGTCCCCCGTACCTCAGCCTATCCCAAGCACACCATCAGACCAGCATGCACACTCATCAACACACAAGAGTGGACATGGCAAACATAAGCACCACACATCCCACAGGCACTCACACAAGCACCATCCCCATGCAGACACAGCAACATCCATAGCCTCCACTGTGTCCCCCTCCTCCACGTCGTCCTCCTCCCTCCCAGTCTCATCTCCACTCACACCTGCATGCACTACATCCTCAGCCACTGCCTCCATCACCAGCACGCCCATCACCACACACCGCTCACATAACCCTCACCACCCCCACCACCATGCACACATCCCCAGTGTCCTCTCCCAGTGCATCTGTGAGCCCTCCTCCCAAAGTACAAAAACGCAGACACACACCCACCCAACAGCCATCCACCTCACAACAGCCTCCGGCCCATGCACCTTCTCCCAAATTCAGCAGACGTACACCTCCTACAACCATTACCCCTACCTCCACTCCCAAACCCCCTCCATCTTCCCAGTGTGTCTAAGAAACTCTTCCTGGCTAACATTGACCTTTTTCCTACACCTCCCCCTCCGTCCTTCCTCTAGGGCCAGGCTTTCCAGGTCCCAGCCCAGCACCTCAGCCACCAAATCCCCAGGCACAGTGGTGCCAGCAACTGCGGGGTCATCGAGTGTGCCACCCATCAGGGCTGCCAGTGTGCCACGTAGCGAGGGCAAGGACATTCCGCCACCTGCCAAGGTCAAAAAGGTGCCCACATCCCAGAGGGAGAAGCCCAAAGTACTAGCCACCAAGGGCTCAGCAAAAACCAAAGGGGATAGTGGCAAAACAACTGCGGCACCATCAAAGCTGGGGAAGGGCCAAAAGCTGAAGAGCAGGTCAGGAGAGGGCATGGTGGCACCGATTGAGGGACCAGTGTCACACTTTCTGTCCACGACCATGCCAAACTGTATGGCGGCGAACACCGAAAGCTGCCCCGCCACCACAACCGGCACCTGCACCATCACCTGCACCGCCCCTGGCACGTCTACAGCCTCAGCGACAGTCCCCTGCATCTTCCCCAGTGGGCAGCCGTCCGAGGCTGCAGGAAATGACCTGCTGTGTCCCTCTGCAGGTGCTGACCCATGCACTGCCGCAAGCACCGCCGCAAGCACCCCCGCAAGTACCGCCACAAGCACCGCCGCAACAGACACCACCACAAGCACCGTCACCTGCACCTCCCCCGGCACGTCTACAGCCTCAGCAACAGTCCCCAGCATCTTCCCCAGTGGGCAGCCATCCGAGGCTGCAGGAAATGTCCTGCTGTGTCTCTCTGCAGGTGCTGACCCATGCACCGCCACAAGCACCGCCGCAAGCACCGCCACTGGCCCCGCGGCATCATCAGACACAGGCACCACCGCTGACATGGCTACCATCCCCAGTGGTCAGTCATCTGAGGTTGGAGGAAAGTTCCTGGACCCTGGGCAGCTTCCATGAGCCATTTCTTCCATCACTGTTTGCACCTGCAGGTGGAAGGCGAAGCCGCAGCAGTGTGGGGCATGTCGCTGCCTCCATGGCTATCATGCTACCTGAACCTCACCAATCTCGTGGCACACACACCCAAGTGAGGGAATTGTACCGGCCACACTGCACGTGGAGCACTCTGGGCACCAGGCCCCCTCCAGAACCAGTTGAGAATGACATCCACTACCTCTGTCCTTGGCAGGATGAAGCACTCTGGGCACCAGGCCCCCTCCAGAACCAGTGGAGAATGATATCCACTACCTCAGTCCTTGGCAGGATGTAGTACTCTGGGCACCAGGCCCCCTCCAGAACAAGTGGAGAATGACATCCACTTGAGAGACTGTGGCTTTGCACTCCCCAGGATGCAGCAGTGGGCAAACCACCCACTAGAGAGACTTGAGAGACTGTGGCTTTGCACTCCCCAGGATGCAGCAGTGGGCAAACCACCCACTGGAGAGACTTGAGAGACTGTGGCTTTGCACTCCCCAGGATGCAGCAGTGGGAAAACCACCCACTGGAGAGACTTGAGAGACTGTGGCTTTGCACTCCCCAGGATGCAGCAGTGGGCATACCACCCACTGGAGAGACTTGAGAGACTGTGGCTTTGCACTCCCCAGGATACATCAATGGGCAGGGAGCCCCCTCGTGCAGCAGTGGCGTTGTGCGTTCATCAGGCTGAGGTGCCCCCCCTCCCCCTCCCCCTGAAGTGCCTGTATATTTTCGATCTGATGCCCCTGCAATGTTCTCTCCGTTTTGAGTCAGGTGTCAAGTGTGGGCCTCGCCCATGCATTTTGGGCCCATTGGTCCACAGACAATGATTAGTACACTATCCAGACATGCGTAGTTGGTGTACATATTTGTATATACTGAATTTTAACTTTTGAATATTGGATACTTCTTGATTACAATGGTTACAATCATTTCCTTTTGTCCTTGCTTTCTTCCAGGGGGTGGGTGGGTGTATATGTAATGTCGCTGCATGTATTTGTGTGTGGTGCTGAAGGTGGGGGTGTTGCGTGTGTGTGTCACTCTGTTTCCTCCCACCCTCCCCTGTCTTGTAGGTGCAGTACTCACCGTGTTCGCCACCGTTCGTACTCATCATAGAAGTGGAGGTAAACCAGCATGGGCAGGACATGGAGTTCAGGCTCCATGGCGTTCTGGTTCCTCGTTGGGTGTCGAGAGGTTTTCCCTTCTGTGTACTGTTTACGCCGCGCTTTTGATAGCCTTGTTTCCGCCCCGGAAAAGGTGGTGGATAGGCCTCTTGTAATAGGGTGGGCGGTACTTTGTCTCCCGCCTGTCTGTTGGCGGTGACCGCCCCGCTATTTGTTTCTACCGCCATGGCGGTCAGAGAGTTAAAGTGGCTGTCTATGTTGGCGGTTTTCCGCCACGGTTGTAATACCATTTTTTTTACGCCAGCCTTTTTGCGGTATTACCGCCGCTTTAACACCGACCACCAGGGTTGTTATGAGGGCCTATGTGATTCCCCTGCACAGATAGCTGAAATAAATGCTCACCTTATATCACTTTAGAAGACAGATCTGTTAGTGCCCACACATATTGCTAGGGTGGGCAGAACTCACAAAGTTTCACTCTGTGGTATTCTGTGGCGTTACATAAAAAGTATGCGCGAATCTACAGAGTCCCGCCAAGGGGCAAAAATATACATGATGACTGTTTGTGCTGCAATTTAGTGTCAGTAGCATGAGAAGCACTGAAAATCAGCGCAAACTGTGACATGTGGTGTGCAAGAGTGTACATCCATTCGAGTTGATTTTGCTGCAGCCCAAGTAAAAAATGTATTTGAGCAGCAAAAAATCTACTAGAGGAGCACCCTTAGTAAATGGTGCTTTGGGATGCCAAATCTCCCTCGCAATCTCATTTCTGGAGCCTCAGGGGAAGAAATTCCACCATGCAGTAACTGATGGAATTCGACCCAAACTCTGTGTTACAAGAGTAACATGGAGTTACGACATTCTGCTAATTCAACCCACCCCTACTTATTGCATTAGAATCTGCTTTCCAGGTATGGATTTGCAAGTTTTATCTAGTCCTTTGGTGCTTAAATGGATGAAGAAATTCAAAAGGTAAACAATAAATACTAATCAACTAAGAGGAAAGATTGTCCTGCAGGATAATTTTCCTTTGCCAATGCAGATGCTAATAATACAGTATCACTGCTATAGAAATCATATTGGTGGATGTGTTAGTCTAAAGCGACAAAGAAGTATGGACAGCAATGTACTATTTGCAACAATTAAAATCCTTAACTGCTATGAGTCTGTGTCCTACTCTTTTGAATATATCTGGTAGACCTTTGAGCATCATCTAGCTTGACCACATTAGCTCTTTGCCAGTTGCCAAAAATTACAAGTATTTCCTTGGTTCATGCTCTAGACTCCTCTTGTTATGTCTATAATCAGCTGCTACTGTGCCCACGTTCATAACCGGCTTGCAGTACTCTGTAGGGATGGGAACAGTGTATAACTTTTATTCAGACAACAGTCAGGCATTTACCACAAAGGCATTTACAGATGATATCTCTGCCATGAGACTATGCCTGTATGCTTGCATACATTCCTGCTGGAAGCAAACCGTATAATTGAATGAGCTAATGGCATGCTTAAGTAAGTATATTCTGTGAGTGTGTTGGACACAGAATTTCTGTATTTACCGTTGTCAGGTTCAGCAAGCATTCAATAATTTGTAGGGGGTGTAAATGATGGTTGCACACCAGAGGAACTTCTCATTGACTTATGTATAAATGTTTCCAACTTACTGCCCCCTAAAAAGATGTATATGCAAATTGATTCACAAGAACAATGTTTTAATCTGTTTGCAAATCTCTAGGATGTCAGAGGGAGTTCATTGGAGTTGGCCCTTTCTGCAGGTCATGTCCAAACCCTTTGTCTTCATCTATCTTTTTCTATAAACCACTTGTTGTTGTCCTTTAGGAGTCTGTGCACTTTGCCACTGTTAACCTTTGCTAAAGTGTTTGTGCTCTCTCCTTCAAACATGGTAAAATTGGCTTATACCCAATTGGCACCTTTAATTTGCTTGTAAGTCCCTAGTAAAGGGGGATTACATGTGCCCAGGGCCATTCAATTCAATGCTGCTAGTGAACCTGCAGCACTGGTTGTGCCACCCACTTAAGTAGAGCCCTAAAACATGTGCCAGATCTGCCACTACAGCCTGAATGCAGTTTCATATTGCCATTATGACCTGGAGAAATAAACCTTTCACCAAGCATAAAGGAGGGGGTGCATTGTATTTAAAAAGTTGGACAAGTACTTTTAAGTTTTACATGTCCTAGTGGTGAAAAGCTCCTAAATGTGTTTCATACCACTGCAAGATCTACGTCTCCCATTGGATAACAATGGGCTACCTTATCACATTTAATAAGTGTTAACTTTTGATTTAGATAAGGTAGGAATGTCATGTTTGGTGTCTGAGGGATTGAAATTTAAAACCTTCTTTAATGGTACTGTAGGATTTTGAGTCACAATTCTGAAAATGTCACTTTTGGAAAGTTGGCATTTTTTTGTCCTTACCATTTGGTGCCTGCAGCCTGGTCTTGGGTCACATGACTAGGTGTAGGTTGTAGGTGGCCTTTGTGTATTCCTCTCAAACAGTATCACAATAGAGGGTCTTGCTTTTGGTAGGATCGGCCAGCCGGTCTTGATGGGGGCGGAGTTGTCACCTACCACACTTGCACCACAGGTGACCTTCAGACTCACTCTTCAGTACACCTCTGGACCTGTGAGTACTAAAGAAGAAGGACATACTACTGCCCTGCTACTCAAGAACTGCCTGGCTTGTTTGTTTAGAAGGAAGAGTGTACTGAGGCTCAGTGACTCCAAGGGCAAGTAGACTGACCTCCTTTTCTGAACTACAGGGACAAAACAAGCTGCAGAGGCCTTCCTGCAACTGCACAGCTGGCCTGTTGCACTGAACCTGCCTGGACCTGCCTAAGCCTTGCTTGTCTCTGCTGGAGTGAGTTCCTTGTCCACAAGTGTGTGTCTCCACTTGTCCTGGGACCTTGGCCTGCATCAGAGAGTGTTCCTCCTGGCATAACTTAAGAGTCCATCAAAACCATTGTGAAGAGACATAAAGCTCTGCAAAGTCTTGCCGCACAGCTGCAAGCTTTATCAGAATTGAAGCTGGGTGACTTAAAGCCCCACCAAGCCTCACTGCACAGGTGCCAGCCTCATCAGAATCAATGACAAGCAATGAAAAAAGCCCCACAATGCCTTGCTGAACAGCTTCTATCTTTATCTGAACCGACGCTGAGCAAAACAAAGCCTCATCGCACAGTTCATTGGAGCAACACAGACCTGCAAAAAGCCTCATCACATAGCTTCATCTGAACCAACGCTGGATGAAGCAGAGCCTCAAGGCCATTCCAACTGTGCACCAAGGACATAAGGTACAATCATCAGCAAGCCAAACTTCTTCCTGTGCCTGGCCTGTGCTCTATCACAGTTGATTTGAACTTGTGACATTGCCCCGGTTCAGTGCTATCAGATAACTTCAGTTGTTGCTTTGCACATTTTGGCATTCTTTAAGATTGCATATCTCTAGTTCTACTAATTGGATTTCTGTTGTTTTGCCATTAAATAATTTTTAAACTTGCTCTCTATTATCCTAAATTGGTCTGGATGTTTGTTTGTGTTGAGTTTTCACTTTATTGCTGTTGGTGTGGTATATAAATGCTTTACACATTGTCTCTAAGTTGTCTGTTTTTACCAAGCTACCAGATATTTAAGCACAGGTCCATTTAGCAACTTTTTGTGGTTCAACCTGACAAGGATTGTGGCTGTTGCTTGAGCACGGCTTCACTCCCCTCAACCCAATTTCTCAAACTTATGCACAAGAAGAGTTATTTTGGTATCTTGCATGCTCTGCTGATAGTGTGCTAAGAGGCTCTCCCCATACCTAACTTTGAAGGTGAGTGTTTTCAGGGTCATGCTTTCCAAGTTTGGCATGCAGTGGTGGCACTGTCACATGTTAGAGAGGTGTGTGAACAGCAATGGTGGGTGCTGTTTCCCTCTAGGAATCCAGAACATTGATGCTCTTGTCAAGGCCAGTTGAGACGATGTAAGCTGCGGAACACAGCCACATGAAAATTGGAGAGATGAGGTGGACAGATAATGGTGAGAGCAGGCCCATCCCAAAGGCAGAGGTGAGTACATCTGGAGTCAGAACAGTTTAATGCTAGCACCCACAGGGTTGTGGTGCTGCAACAAGTGTTTTTATTTTTCTGGAAAGCTGTTCCCCAAGGATGTTCTACAAAGAACTAGCCAAATTTTCCTGGAACTGTCTAAAACTATGGCCCTCATTACGACTTCCATGGTCTTTTCGTAAAACTGCCGAAGCCGCAGGTGCTGAAAGACTGCCCTATTATGACTGATTTCGGAACTCTACCTGAAATTGGGTGGAATCCTAACACCAGTCATGCTGCCGGTCGGTGGTGAAGAGGTGGTTCCACTGCCGGCACCACCACGGCAAAAGGATGCCGCATGCCGTATTACGTCACGTAATACGGTGTGGCGTGTCCTGATGGTGGAGAGTTGCCGGTGTTGGAAGTGCCGCCACAACCATTCCCCTCCTGGACGACCTCCTCGTCGGACGAGGTAAGTGGATTGTCTGACAGGGGAGGAGGGTGTGTGTGTGGGCATTTGCAAATGTGTGAGTGCATGTATGAATGTTGTGAATGCGGTGGGAGGAGGAGTGAATGCATGTATCTGCTGAAGGGGGAGACTGAATGTATGTATGCGCTGGAGGAGGGAGAACAGAGGGGGTGTGAATGTATGTATGTGCTGGGGGAGGGGGAGTGAATGTGTACGTGAGTGCAGTGTTTGTGTATGTATGTAGGTGTGAATGGGGTGCATGATGTGTGGGTGAGTGGAGTCATGTTTATTTGTGTGTGGGAGTATGTGTGTGCATGTGTGCCGGTGTGTGGATGTGTGTGAGGGCGTATCCAGGCAACGGAATGCAGATTCCTGTCACCGTGATACAAGACTGACAGATCTTCTGGCGGTGCAACCACCAGAAAAATGCCGGCGGACTTCTGCTTTGTAATACCACTAGCGCTATTATGGCATCCACTGGGCCGAAGGTGCTCACCTCCAGCTCAGTGGACCCCGGAAAAGCGGTGGGATGGATGGAGTGTCGGTAGTTTGGCTTAGGCCAAACCACTGAACTTGAAATTTGGCAGTGTTCACCGCTGGCCCATCGGTGGTGAGACCACCACTGCAGGTCTGGTCATAAGACCGCCAGACTTATAATGAAGGCCTATGTCTTCACTATGAACACATGCAGTATTGGCTCCAGTGAATGTCTGCTCATTTGTTTGCTTGCACCAGGTTTTTCTCATGTACCACTGGGCTAACGTTTTTGAGTACCAGATAAACTCAAGCACTGCGGGATGAGAAATGAAAGGAATCTGGAGAAGCACTTTGCTGGGGCAAACTTTGGGAAAAATGTCAATCCCATTGGAACTGAGTGATATTTGTTTAAATACTTTTTTCATTATTACAAGCTCAGACTGTCAGGCAAGGTGCAAAGCAACACAAAAAAAAGAAAAGGCAAGGTAAAGCAAGTGGAGACAATACAACAAAAGTGATGATTAATATAATTCCCATAGGTATAAGAAAGCAACATTTCAAGGCAAGTGTCACTGCAAGCGCTACTAACGCCTTGCCCACTTCTCAGAGAGGGAAAAGATGTGCAATTCAGGCCAAGTCGGCAATAGCTCGGGCAAACTGTAACCCCCAGTTAAGGATGGATTCAAAATCTGCAGCTGTGCAAAATGCTAGCATGATCCGCAACCAGAGTGGCAGTGAGAGGGAGATGGAACTTGAGAGAATGATGGAACTCATAGAGAGTGGGCTTAATATTGCCAAACCTTCTTCTACAGGAGATGAATTGGGAGACGTTACCAAAAGAGGGGCTAAATCCTCCAAAGCCAAAGGGTACTCATTTTTGGCTAAACAAGCTAAGGTCAATAGAAATGTGTTAACAGATCACACTGAATCCCCCACGGGACAAAAATCCTTCAGAAACTCAGTCTATTTCTTTGTCTATTGTGGGAAACTGGCACCTTGTTGCAGTAATCCCATCCCCCACTTTTTGCCTGGGTTCTGAATGTAACTCTGACTGGAGTGCTCTGGGATCCTGGTCTCAGTGCTAGTGTTATTTTCTTAAAGCACTGTAAAGGTAATTAGATATACCTTTAGCTACCTTTAGCTACCACCATAAGTCCCTAGTAAAAAGTACTTAGCTACCCAGGTCATGGGGCACTAAGAGTAACCCGATGAGGGCAGCAGCACTGATTGTGCCACCCTCTAGGGGCCATGCATCCAGATGCCCTCAGCACTGCCCTGTCAATCATACACTATATTTACTGTGGATAAGACACCCCTAAGGCAGGGTGCTCCCTATTATATGTGATGGCATAG
The DNA here is from genome assembly GCF_031143425.1 of Pleurodeles waltl. NCBI lineage: Eukaryota > Metazoa > Chordata > Amphibia > Caudata > Salamandridae > Pleurodeles > Pleurodeles waltl. Next base: position 1,232,206,102 of record NC_090446.1, read on the forward strand.
TTGCATGAGCAATATGCCTCCACTGTGTCCCTGTTAAACCTGGGACATAGTGAGTGAACATAGCAGCCATTTTAATATATGTGCTGGACACTGGTCAACATGAGTTTCCCAGCTACATAATGGCTACTCTGCACCCTGAGTTATTTGGTATAAAAAAAACTCAGAATGGAAAATCCAAACTGATATCCATACTGGAGTCATTACAAAATGTACCCAGGGGTCACCTTAGAGGTGCCCCCTGCAAAAGCTAACTATCCTGGCATGGTTGCTGACTGGTTCCAGGCAGCCTGCCACACCCCGAAAGCCAATACACAAACCTTGGGGGAGAGCCCTGTCTCTCTGGTTTGTAAAGAAATGCCCTTCCTGGGCAGAAGAGCCAACAGCCTCTCCCTGAAGAATGTGCACTGCCCTGGCAGTGAGCTTCAAAGGGCTACCACCCTTGAAACTCAATCTACAGGCCTGCTGCTAGCAGCAGATGGCCACCCCCTTAGCAAACTTACACCTTTGAAGGGAGCAAAGGTGGGAAACCACACAAAGGGTAGGAGAAGTGGCCTCACCTAGCATGCACCAACCCTAAGGTGTTGCTTGGGAAGTAGACCCTCAAATTCAGTTCCCTCCATCTTGGAATGGAGGAAAATAGCCAATTAGGTTTAGGGCAGTCACCCTTACCACAGGAAGTGGTCACTATAGAGGGTGTAGCCAACCAAAGGTAAGTGCCCCATTGGACACTACCAGGTTCCCCTTAAATCGCCCACTAAATTCAGTATTTAGTGGATACCCCTAGACCAAGAAATAAGATCTGAAAGGACAAAGAAGACTAGCACCAAAGAAGATCCAAAGCAAGAGAACTGTGAATCTACTGTTCATGAAAAGGTGCCAAACCCTGCCTGCTGCACCCAGGACCTAAAAAATTGCTACTGCGGAGGAGATGGACACTGGACTGACCCAAAGAAACCCAGGGGATCTCCAATCTTCACAAATCAACCTAGGTCTCCCATCTGAGTGGAGGCACCGCTCTACAAACCAACAAAGACGAACAAGCCAGCGAGGGTCACTTCACTGACTGGCCAATATCTCCACAACTGGAAGTTGCAGCTGGACCCGTTGACACACTGATGACAGCCAAATGAGACCTACAAGTGTGCTAAGTGTGGTGGCACTGCACCCTCCAGTGGCCGAGTTGCGCCAATACCCTGGGTACTGGTCATTTGATGTTGGACAACCAGAAAACCAGCTCTCTAGGAGCTGAAAAAGGATCAGAAGGAAACCCCAGTTGAGGGATTTTAGGAACACCCAGACCTCCCACCACAGTGCCCCTGTTGTCCTGTAAGTAGCCCTCAAAGAGACTCACCTCCAGCTCCAAAGAACTCCGTTGCACAGAGCTCCTGGATCACCAACTCGCCCTGCATCCAGCCACCCTGCACCCTGCAATAAGGAACCAGTTGTGTTCCACGGGTCCCCAACTCCTTGTGACCCCGACAGCTCAAGGGGACCTCAAGGGACCACCTTTAAGTTTGCAAACCATCTCCTTTTTCAGGTGACCCCTGCAAGTGGCCCTGTGCCTGTGTCAAAAGACTTTCCAGCTCCACTCCCACCAGGAGCCGCCCGAGGCTCTCCAGCTGGCACAGTGTGCCCACCATCCTCATCGACCATCCTAAAAAAGAAGAGTCTGGTAGCTCAACTGTGTGATTTCATATGCATTTTTACAGGTGCCTTCCATTTACTCCTATGTTGCGTAAAAATTCACAGAAAGACTAACTTCATTAAAATTTCAAAAAATCATGACTCAAAAAGTACTTAACGTATCCTAACCATTTTGGTCTTGAAAATAATATAAAAATCTGATGTATTTTTATAAATTTTGTCTGGAGTTATTCATTGAGTGTGTGGGTGCATGATTTATACTGTGGGTACAACAAATACTTAGCACATCTGCTGGATTAGCCTAACTGTTCAACCAGCTACCTCAGAAATTGGAGCATTAGATGATGCACAGTGTGCCTAGTTTTGCACACTACATAGAGGGCCAGCCTCCTACATCTATTTCTCAGACAGCATGCCCCAGGGCAATAATGACTGAGCTTTCAGCCCCTGTGCAAATGGTGACAATATGACTGGCTACTGAGTCAACTTCGGAGCCCCAGAATGCTGCCCAGGATCAGACTTTTGCAGACATCAAAGGGGGCTCCTTGTGTGAGGATACCTCTAAGGACTCTGTTAAAAGCAGCCTTGATATTATATTATTGGAAGTAAGATAGGTTAAGTGCATAAGATTGAGGTTCTCCATGAGAGACTTTTGAAGATAGAGGAGAGCATGAAATGGCTGGCATAGCTCCCAGGAAAATTAGAAGAGGCAGAATCTAGGATATAAGATCTAGAGGTTAAGCATGAGCATGTGCAGCAAGGGATGCCTAAATTGGGGAAGCAAAAGGGGCACTTGGAGAACAAATTTGAAGAGCTTGAGAATTACACAAGATGTTTCAACCTTCACATTGTGGGTATACGAGAGGTGTATGAGGGCCAGCAGGTACCCCACTGGGTAGACTCTTTGATTAAAAATTCTGTTTTGTCCAATTTTTCAGAGGACCTCACCATCACAAAGGATCATCAAGTCCTGGCTCAACGTCTAGCCAGCTCTAAATATCCACGCATCATTTTGATGAATTTTGCTGACCATCTAATTAAGGAGTGCATTCTCACCAAGGCAATTAAGAAGGGGTGATGTCTACATGACTAGGGATATGGGGGATTCCTCCTTTAGGGGACATGAGTGAAGAAGGGTGCAGTTCCATGGCACCCTTTTTTGAGGTCCTAGGTTGTGTGGGCTATTCACTCAAATTGGGTTTGAAGAGACATAGGGCCTCATTAGGAGTTCAGCAGATGATTTTCACTGTCTGCCGAACATCCAATGGTGAGGTTGCTGCCACACTGGATACCTTCCCGCTGGAGCCATTCGGAGTTTCCCACTAGGCTGGCGGGTGGAAACCAGGTTTCTGGCCACCAGCCTGGTGGGAAACAGGAAACAGCATTGTCTCCATCCCCTAATCGAGCCAGCAGCAATGCTGTAGCCAGCAGGGTGCACCAGCACCCTCGCAATGTTCTCTGTCGACACACTTTGCTAGAATATATGAGAACACCTCTCCTGCTACACGTTTTGCAATTGAACACTATATTAGCTCTATCCGACTGCCTCAATTGCCAAGAACTTATACAGATGCAATCTTATCAAACATAACAGTATACAAGTGTAGGGAGCTGGGTTCTGGTTGCATACCCCCCACTTTCTTGCCTGGTTTTTAGATGCAACATTGACTGAAGTGCACTGAGTTCCTGCTATTCAGGTCCCCATTGCCAATGGTCCCTTCCCAAAACAAGACACCTGGGGCCAGATGGAGGTAGGTTTCATATTGCGACTTGCAATTTGCGAGTCATAGCGACTCGCAAATTGCAACTCACAATATGAAATGCAGAAAGGTTTCTCAGACACCTTCTGCGACTCGCTATGGGGTCGCAAAGAACCAACTCATGAATATTTATGAGGTGGGTCGCAGTTTGCGACCCCATAGCGAGTCTAGGCACTCACAGGGATGGTGGCCTGCTGGAGACAGCAGACCACCATGTCCGTGACTGCTTTCTTAATAAAGCAGTTTTTTTTTTCTTTTTGCAGCCCGTTTTCCTTAAAGGAAAACGAGCTGCAAAAAGAAAAAATACTGAAACCATTTAGTTTCGCTTTTTTCAGAGTAGGCAGTGGTCCTTAGGACCACGGCCTGCTCTGAAAAAATATTTTTTTTGCCATTCACAAAGGGGAAGGGGTCCCCTGGGGACCCCTTCCCTTTTGCGAATGAGTTACCATCCACTTCAAGTGGATGGCAACTGTGAGTTGGTTTGCGACCGCTTTCGCGGTCACAAAGCAACTCTACATCGCGATGCGGTCGCAAATAGGAAGGGAACACCCCTTCCTATTTGCGAGTCAGAATCACATTTTGCGAGTCGGTACCAACTCTCAAAATGTGATTCTGCATTGCGTGAGGCCTTTTGCGCCTCGCAAACAGCGTTTTTTTGCGAGGTGCAAAGGGCTTACTACATCTGGCCCCTGGTCACTTAATCCCCAAGTGAACAGGGCCTTCAGCACCTATATAAGTCCCTAGTAAATTGTACCCCTGGTATCGAGGGCATGGGTACTGAATAGGGCTCCTCAGAGCTGCAGCACAACTTGTGCCACTCTCAGGGATCCTGCACCAACCTTATTCAGATGGCCATTGCAGGCTCTGTGACAAAGTGCTCCCAAAATTGAAACCACAACATGGAACACACTTGTGTGCCATGTCCCCTAATACACTGCTTGTAATATATGTAAATCACTCCTACAGCAGGCCTTCAGCCCTAAGGCAGGGTGAGGGTATATATGCATGATCAAATATGACCCTACTATGTCTTTGTCAATTCATAGACATAGTAAGTGTGCAGGGAAGCCATTTTAAATACATGTGCTGGACACTGTTCGATATGAGTGCCCCACCAAATGATTGATTCTCTGAACCTAGAGATGTTTGGTATCAAACCTCTCATATTAATAAACCCTCACTGATTCCAGTGATGGATTTATTAATACATGCACTCAGAGAGAACTTTAGAGGTGCCCCTTGTAAAACCTACCAACTTCTGGTGAGCTCACTGACCGGTTATGGCCAGTCTGCCAGCAACAAACTAAAATTTGATCCCCCACCCAGGGAGAGAACCTCTGCTCTTGAGGAGTCAAAAACAAAAGCCTATCCGGGCTGGAGTGTTACACACCCTTCCTCACAGGATAACCTGCATTCCAAGGAAGGAGCTTCAAAGAAGTCCACCACCTCTGATATGCAGGTCTGGCCTTCCTCAGAGGAGGATGGAAACCCCCCTGCCCCAGGATCCATCTGGCACCTGGACTGGCAGGAAAATTAGCTATGCAGGAGGCATGTCACACTTCCAGAATGGGAACACCCCTAGGGTGACCAGCCTGGAGTGGACTTGACTAAGGAAATTCTGCCATCTTGCATGTGGTGGGATTTAGGACCTCTGAACAGGATGATGCCCACTCCCCACAGGAAGCGGTCATCTAGGGGGCGTAGTGACCCCAAGAGTAAGTATCCCATTGGCTACTACCCATCACTCCCCTTAATGGCCCCTGAATTGAGTACTTAGGGGACCTCGATACCAGATCCTCAAAAGAAGGAGTGGACAATAAGCCTGCTGAACTCAAGAACTGAGGAGCACAACTGACTTGGCACCTATTGTGCTGGTCAGCCTGCTACCCCCAACCTTCAAAGAGCAACTGACCTGTCCTGCTGCTGCAGCCTCCAAGAAATTGGGAGAGCTGCCAGTGCTTTGCCGATCATGAGAAGAGGAGTTGCTCCCCTGCATCCACAGGCCATCAAGAAAGACTTGAGAGGAATGGAACTGCCAGAAACCTGATGCCGGACTTCAACGCTGCACCCGAGCTGCCCAGCCTGTGTTGAAGTGGGCCATTGGTGACAGTGTGGTCCTCAGGCCCTCCTGAAAAGAAGCCTACCCTGTGCTCTCCCACTGTGGTCTTCATAATGGCATCTGTAGACTGTTTCTGCAGACCTCCCTGCAACTGCGAGTGACCAGGAACCAAAAACCTGATGTCATGAACACTTCTGCACCCGCCCACCTCAGACCGAGAAGAAGAGAACCAAGGGTGCCCCACATCTCCACAACTTGCGAGACCTGAGCCCACATATTGACTCAGTCAAACTGGACCCCTAGTCCATGCCTGCAAAGTGTTTCTGCGGTCCCCCCTGCAACCACAAGGAACTCCACTACCAGACCTGATGCCAGAGGATACCCCTGCACCCAGGCCCCAGAGCCAGAGGAGGAGTGGACTGATTGTGTCCCCACATGCCCAAGGGACCTCAAGGGTCGAGCCTCCCTGTGGCTTCTCCTAGACTGTCCTTCCAGTCCATCCCTGAAGCAACTTTTTAACTAGACCGATACCCACAGACTTGGACACCAGACGCCGTAACACACCTCTGCTCCCGGACCCACCAGAACTTCCTGAGGTGACCTGTTGATGTGGCCTTAGACCTTGCACCAAACGTACCTTAAGTCCACAAGATTGGTCCTGTAAGTCGGTGTACTCTACCCGGTTTGCATCTTTGTTTTCCTCCGAAGGATTGCATTGCAGCCTCCTAAAAATTCACTGTCTACTTTTAAAATCTCTAAAAATTAATAACTCAAAAAGTACGTACCTGACCCCGCTAATTTTGGTATCAAAATGTATATAAAAGTATGTGTTATCTATATAAATGAGTGTCAGATGCCTTATTTGAGTGTGTGTCTCCCTTACTGCATGAGTGCCTTACATGCTTAGCACTACCCTCTGATGTGCTTAACTGCTCAAACACACTACCCAAAAAGAGAGCATTTGGGATGTCATTTGTGCCTTTCTGATACCTCTGGGGATTGCTTGGACTCTTTGCACGGGTTACCTCATTTTGCTGCACTATATAAAAAGCCAGCTTCGTAGAACTAAGTTGCAGAAACACTCAAAAAAACGCCTAATGCAAAAGAAGCTGGAAAATATGGTTTTCCATCACAAGGGTTTGTAAAAGATTTGGTCCCATTTCTAGTATACTTGTTTAATGATATAGTGGAAAGTGAGAAGATCCTTTCAAGTTTTAAAGAATCCACCAAAGCTAGGTTTCTGAAGGACAAATGTCTAAACAATGTCAGCTCGCATATTCCGATAAACTTGCTTAGGGCAGACTACATATTGTTGACAAAGGTCTGGGCCGCTCAAATTACCTCCACTGCGCAAACGTTAATCCACGGAGGTCACACTGAATTCATAGCCAACAGAATAATGGCATCAAAAAGTAAGTTTCTAAGCCATGCTATAGATTTTTCTTGCACAACCAAACTGCTGCAGCAGTAATAAAGATTGACACCAAGAATGGAATCGATTAAGTTAGCTGGGATGCCTTGTTTTATAGCTTGGGCCAATTTGGGCTCCCCGCTCAAGCATTTATATCAAGGGGCACATGCCAAGATAATAATCAATTCTAGGGTTGTAGGCTTGTTGATAAATAGGAGGCACCCGATAGGGATGCCCCTTATTCCCTATTTTATTAGGGCTTTTTATTGAGCCATTGGCAGTAAGGATTCGTATTATGGAGGAAAGTCACTTAGCTATAGCAGACATGCCCAAAATAAAGCTATTCACAGATGATAGTATACTATGTTTGAAGCTGTAAGAGACAAATATACAAGTGTAATTTGATTTGATGAAATAATGTATTAAAGTAGGTGTATAAAGGATTAATCATAGTGAAATGGAGGTGCTTCCCTTCAAAGCATCGGTTAGCGATCTGCCTCTGTTTTTTATACACAACAAGCTTGTTCACTGGGACCAATTTGTAATTTGGATGTGTATGTAGGCTAAAGTTATGATACGTTATTTCTATTAAACTACACAGCCATGTTAAGAAAAGTTCAAGCACAATTGCAAAGATGTTTGGTTCTTCCGTTAAAGCTGATAGGAAGGGTTTTACTCATTAAGATACCTTTATTTATTTTTCTTCTAAGGGATGTGCCAGTAAAAATGACTGGTTCTTACTTTCAGGAACTAGACTCTCCTGTGAAGAGTTTTATATGGAATGAGAAAGGCTGGACGGTGAAGTATTCAATACTGCAACTTGATAAGACTCAAGGGGGTCTAGCACTCTGCCATTTCCAGAGTTATCACCAGGCGGCATTGCTTAAATAATTGAAGGCAAAGAGGTGTTGGAGTTTTTTTTCCTCGGAAAGATGGTCCAGGAATCAGTAATTAATCTGCCAGCTTTTATCAAAACCGCAAAGTGCCTAAGAGAACACGCTCTAAATCTATTCAAGAATTACAAAGTAGGATCGACTCCCTTTTTTCTCGCCAGATTGCAGCTCCCTATAGCTTTTTTGAAGTTGCAGGATTGCAACTATTCTGGTCAGGGCATCGATAGGATTCTGGAACTCTAAGGGATTTCAGAAGCAGAGCGATTTTGTCATTATAGGTAATTATATCCAATGGAAAGAGATTATTTTGCAGTATGGGGTACAGGGTAATCCATTTTTCCTAAAGTATGGACAGACAACTCATTTTCTTTCCACTAATATATAGCTAGTGAGTCAACAAGAGCACTCGGCCTGGCATGCCCTAGTTAGTATTATGCTTACAGGTATTGGTAATTGGCTTAGACGGCTTCAAACGCAGTCAGGCCAGGAACTGGCTGCTGATTTCCTGGGAAACGTTTTTGAAAGAACTGGATGCAGGATTTCAGAGGGAGATTGGCAGCTAATTGCTGAGCTCAGCTCATAAATTCCTTAGGGCAGCAAAATACAAATAAATGTTCTTTTTGTCTCAATGGATGGCATATGATACTCCTCACGCTCTTCATAAAAGATTTTCCTCAGAGCAGAATCAGTGTTTTCGCTGTTATCAGGAAGGAATGGGGGATTGGCTTCACATATGTTATGCATGCCCAAAATTCACTCACTTCTGGGAGGAAGTATTTACCGTTATTAATAAATTGTGCAGTCAATAGAGGCGAGTGTAGTGTAGTCTTATTTGGTGCTTCCAAAGAGGCCAATAAGTTATATAGACACGACCAGTACTTTATGTCGATAGCTTAACAATAGCAAGTTCACTAATACTGAAAAAGTGGAGGACACAGTAGCTTCCAACCCTCCAGGGGTGGTATGCAAAAATGCTAAAGACAAAACAGTTTGAAGACGCATGTGCAAAGAGAGCTTGGAATGATATGAGGTTTACAGTTATCTGGCAGCAATCGGAATTACCTAGTAGATTACAATAAATACAAAGCACACGCACCTTCTTGTCTTTTGCATCCTAATCAAGATTTTTTTTTTTTTACTGTAGTTGCTTATTTGCACTTTCTTTAGATCAATGCACTAGCACGTTTTTCATTGTAGTATTTCATTTAAGATTGAAGGTTGTTTGCACTTACAGTCTGAATTAAATAATGTGTTTTATGATAATTTGTGATTTTATGATGAGAAACTATCTTGAGGAGAAGGACGGAGAATTAGTGAGTGAGATATGATTTCCAATTATAGCAACCATTATAGTTTGAGTCTTATGCAGTTCTCCAAGTTACGATGAGCCTCTTCTATTGTTTCAGGAGATTACTTGTCAGCTCGTTAAAGATCCCTTTTGCACTGTTTTGATTTGTGATGGTTTAGTGTATGTTCTAATAAGTACTAAGCACTAGCACTTTGTTTCGTTTTGCATATCAATTCAGAATGAAAGGTCTTGTTGTTTTTGCCTATTTGCACTTCTTTCTGATGTAAATTATATGGATCACTATAAACCCATAAAATATTTCTAGGGGGAAATAATGAATGTGTATCTACCTCGCTTTCTGGGGGTATCCGTTTACCGATTATAGTAACCATTCTCGTTTGAGTGTTATGTCGCTAAAATACAATTAACTTCTTCTTTTGTTTTAGAAGGTTATTAACAAGCTGGTTAAAGGCTCCTGTTGTACCGCTTTTGATCCGTGATGGCTTAATATATATCATAATAAGCACTAGCACTTTTTGTGTTTTTCAGACAATTAAGATTGAAGGGTCTTGTGATTTTTGCCTATTTGCACTTCTTTCTGATGTAAATATTGTGGATTATGAAAATCCCATAAAATATTTTACGGGAGAATAATGAAGGTGTGCCAAATTAGCGATTTTGGGGGTTTTGTTTTAATCAAATTGCAAAATCTGTTACTCTAAACTGATTTTACAGGTATATTGTAATATATGGCTATACCTGCTCAATAAAAATAAATAAAAAAAGAGAATTGCGTTGACTCCGCCATTGAAAGTAAAGCTGGCCATAGGTGGCTAAAGCATTTCACATAAAATTCCCACAATTATGTCATTACAGCACTATGCATAACTACATGACGCTCACAGTAAAAAATCTCTAGCTTTACTGGTTAGTAAAAATTTACAGTGAAAGCGCAGCTTGTGGTAAATATATATCAGGAATGCATGGGAGCAACAGAATATGAATGGCTATTATTCGTGATGCTTTCATATTTTTGCCCATCTGTTTTTGACACAAAATGTATCGTCGCATCAAAATTTGACATGAGAATGAATTCCACGCTAAAATATAAAGTCAAATAATAAATCTTAATTTTGCATAAATACGCTTAACTTTGCATATTTACCTGGAATTTTGAGTAATTATACAAAAGCAAATTTCACAGATTTAACACGTCCCTACTTTACACCCAAAACAACTGTCCAGTTCTGATTTGAGTCAAGCAGCGACATCCACAGCTGAACGTGGCTCAACATTGACTGCATCCGCTGCACCACAAGAATACCCACCGATAGAAAAATGTGATTCCTTTGAAGTTGCAATATCAAAAGAGGATCCTGAACCACAAGAAACAATAATTGTTCTTCCTCTATCTCTTGGGGAAATGCCAGTGTCTGAAGTCAGTCAACGACAATTTCAATAAATGATCACCTGTTTCGGGGTGGTGATGGACAAATTCATCCACCAGTGTCATGTGTTTGAAATTTTGCAGCTAGCTCATCCTTCCTTTTGTGGATTGTAATGCTGGTTGTCATCTTGGGGATGGTGAATGGTCACTCTCTTACAAGATATTCCCATTATCTCCTATGTTACAAGAGTTGTGGCTGCATTCATCGTCATACGTGTGGCAAGAAGCTGCACTGGTAAAATCACGTTAATTTTCAAGAAGACCAGTGAAAACATGGCTGCAAGACATTGTCTCCTTGAGCCAGCCTCGTGCTGATTTCTCATATGAATTTTCAGCTGAGGTATTCCTCTGCACTTCATACACAACACAACCAGTGAATTTCACAAATCTCTACATCATTTTGTATTATTTATATGAAAGGCCTGCAGAATACTAATATTCTATGCCATTATAACTGTCATTTCGTCTTGTGAAAGTAAGGGCCATTGGCATAATTCTCAAATGTAAAATGTTTATGCTCTACCTTATTGCATGCTTTATGGGATAAACTAATGATGGAGCAAACAAGGCTGCACACAGTATCTAGATACTACTTATTTGTAATTCCAGGGTTGAAAATTATTAGAATGCTATTAATGCAAGCAATAACTAATTATTAGAAGTAAAAAAAACATTTGGTAACATGAGTTTTACATTTTTATTACATAGGAATGACATTACATTTATCTCATAAGAATGCATTTTAGACAGTGTAAGAAAATGTGTTGCTAGTGGCGGGTGGTGTGAGTCCTTCCCAAGTAATACATCCAAATATTGTCAGGCCCCAAACCACAATTTCAATAAATATACCCACAGTCAATCCCTTGTACCTAAGGAACAAAGTTAAAAGGCTTAACTTGAAGAATAGGTTGTAAAGTATTTAGAAGTACCACAACATTTAATAAAAGTCAGAACACAACCCAGTTCAATCTCATAACCAATTTTCAAAGCTAGAGAAAATTTTAACAGGGAAAATGACACCAAAATGCCTAAAATCATTTAGGGCAAACTAGAAATATGATTTATTCAAATTTTAATGTAAAAATCAACAAGAAATAGTAACACAGCAATGAGAAGTGACTGTAATTGACTGCGATCTAGGCATGATTTTAGGCTGATCATGATACAATGGAAGTCAGATCTCTCAAGTGGGCTGTCCCTGTATCCACCAAAGCCAGCTAGCCAAAGGACGATGTCCCATTGAAGCTGTTGGGTTTGGTGGGAAAAACTCAGAGCACAAATATTCAGATTTTACAGCTGCCAAATGTCTTTTATCAGATGGATGCTTATGAGTCCTTTACCCAATCAAGACTTCTACCTTCAGACTTAGGGCCTGATTACAAATTTGGCAGTCCGTGCTTTGCCATGGTGGAAGCACCGTCCGACCACCATCCGTTTGATGGTCCGACCACCGTATTGGGATGCTGGTGGTCCCGGAGAGGAAAAAATGCCACAGTCCTGCCAGCATGACAAGGCAGCACAAACCGCTGCACTGGCAAGGCAGGCCAAACAGACCGACAGAGTACATGTTTCTGCCAGACAGATTATGATGTTACCCAATGCCAACATGACCGTGGCGGTCTAACCACCATGTCCCAGTAGGCTGAAACACAGAGGATAAAGGAAGCAACTCACCTGCAGGCAGCATTACAGGCCCTGTTCTGCCATGGAGCCCATCACACATGACCTGCCGCTGCTCATCAATGGAGCCCAAATTCCACACTGCCGGGAATAAGAACACACACCTGCCTGTGTCATTAAGCTCCACAACAGGTCATCGTGCCGTCATCCACTTGATATGGGGTTTACGCTATGGTCAACAAGAACACTTGACATTGTGTCCACAGTCAGAGTCATTCACACAGAATGACACATTCACAGCTAACAAATGCCCCCTTTGGGCAGGTCACTGGCACTGCACCACCCCACTGCACAAAAACACATGTCTGCTCATTTCAGGCACAGAGACAGTGAAGTGGACAGAACATTGTGTCACACAACAGCAACACCACAGCAGCATCACTTCTACAAATTCAGCTGACACCCTCACATTGCTCACATGCCTTGGACTGACATATGTATAGATGTGACAAGGAACACAAATACCCCTTCCTTGAAACATCCCTTTAAATTTGAGCCAGTTGACATGTCTGTCTGCCAAATGTGTTAGTGGGACTCAAGAAAGCACATACAACAACAACAGCGTGGGCCATACATCTAGATGAAGTAGCTGCAAGGTATACACATAAAAATGCACATATGGTCAGTCAACAGCAAAGGAAGCTAGCACAATTGAATATCCTCCATGTGGGGACCAACAAAACTTTAGCTCCCACACATGGGACAAATGCACCATACATGCTGACATTGGTTAACATAAAATGAAATACCATAGCAAATATAACACAATGCAATGACACTCCAATCAGATTACTACCCAAGTATATTTACCCTTGTCTTGGATGACACCAACACTGCTCACAAAGTCAGATATTGCAAACAACAACAAATGGATCAGCAATCAGGGTGAAACACAACTGTAAGCATACAACCCAAGTTACTTATGAGCAACAAAAAGGCAGAGATGTAGTGGCAGGACAAATGTGTACCAAACAAGACAACAGCTTGGGTTTATTCAAACCAAATGCTGAAGAGCAAAAGGCCTTGGACTGTCCATATGACTCCATGCACAGTACTGTGCCCAACCTTGACTCCAATCACTGCCAGGTAACCTCCACAGGAAGGAGTATCAAGTGGGCAGGTTGGTTTTTCAGGGATAATGCTTGGGTGGCATGGGTTGGATTTTGGAAGGTTGGGTTTGTGGGCTTTTTCTTCAGAGGGGTGGGCTTCTTGAGGGGGAGGGGGGGGGCATGGGTGTTTGCAGAAAGGGGCAGGTGTGATAGGGGAGGACTTGGATGTGAAAGGGATTGGTTGGTATGTGAATAGGGTCCTTGTGGGTTTGGGAGAGGGCTTGGAGGTAACAGGGGAAAGGGTAAGGTTGAAAAGGAAACTCTCCATGGGAAAACAGGGTGGGTCATCAGACGGGGTTGGGGATTTGGAGGTTGAAGGAGTAGTGGGCTTGTCTGTGGGTGTAGGAGCCTTGGGTGTATGAGTGTGTGAGCTATGCTTGTGTTTGGGTGGTGTCTGTACCATGTATGAGTGCAGGTGTTTTCATGCCATGGGGGCTGGGATGTGGAGGCGCTGGGAAATTTTGGAGTGGTGGATGTGTGTGTTTGCCTGTTGGGGTGGTATCTGAGGGTATGGTAGATGTGGATGTGTCTGTGTGTGTTGGGGTGTTGTCTGTGGGTATGGTGGATGTGATGGATGTGCCTTTGTTTGTGGAGGTGGTGTCGAGGTGTGGTGGCTGAGGTGTGTGCGTCTGTGGGTCGTGAGCTGTTGTCTGGGTGTTAGTGTGTGTTGTGGATGTGTCATTAGGTGTTGTGGTGGTGTATGTGGATATGGTGATTGTGGTGTGTAGGTCAGTGGGGGTGGTTGGGGAGTCTGTTGAAATGGTGGCTGATGTGGTATCTGAGGATGAATGTTGAGTTTGTGCATGTCAGTGTAACCTGTGTGCTGCTTGTGTTTGTTGAGGTGGGTGCATGCAGATGTGTATGTGTGCTTGGGACATGTAGGGGAATAGGGAGTTTGGATTGGGAAGACAGAGGTGGTTGGGGGAGGATTGTAGAGGGTGATGGCTGCCATCAGTGAAGAGGCGGGAGCCTTAACCCCTTCTGTGCCCAGGACGTAATGGTTACGTCCTGAGGCACAGTGCTGCTGTGCCCAGGACGTAACCATTACGTCCTGTGCACAGAGCCCAGAGCGAGCGCTCTCGCTCCCTCTGTGGGGTTCCCCCCCACCCCCCCAAGTCAGGGATGGAAGGGGAAGCCCTTCCCCTCCCACCCCGACCCCCCCAACCCCCCCTGTGACGTCAGCGCGCGAGCGCGTGCTGATTAGTCACAGGGTCTCCCCCATCGCGCAAATTGTTAGAAATGGGGTTTTTGGTTGGCAGTCAGGTTACCCCCTGTCCAAGCAAAATCCCTCACTCTAGTCAGGGTAAGTCACACACTATCCAAGATTATCCTGTGCCCACCCTCTGGTAGCTTGGCACGAGCAGTCAGGCTTAACTTAGAAGGCAATGTGTAAAGTATTTGTGCAATAAATCATACAATACCACCATATAGCACCACAAAAATACACCACACAGTGTTTAGAAAAATATATAATATTTATCAGGATAATTGTAGGTCAAAAAGAATAAAGATGCAATGGAAAATTGTAGAACTATCACAGGAAAGTGATATAAAGGGTCTTAAGTCTTTAGAATGTAATAAAGTGTCTTTCAAGCACAAAGTACCTGGTTTCTGGTGGAAAATCTCCTCAGAGGGCCACAGGTGAAGAGGTGCGTGGAAAAAGGGGGGTGTGCGTCGATTTCCTCTCAGCACACACCGACTTGCGTCGTTCTTTTCCACGCGGGGAAGTCGGGCGTCGTTTTCCGGCGCGCAGACAGTCTCTTTTTGTGGATCGCGGGGATTACCAGATGTCCCGGGTCTGTGCGTGGATTCTCCTGCTTGTTTTCCGGCTGCGCGTCGTTCTGCGGGGCTGCGCGTCGAAGTTTCGATCTCACGGTAGGCGTCGCGTCAATTTCTCCTTGGAAGTCGGGCGGCGTTGTCCTTGCGAGGCCGTGCGTCGAAAGTTTGGTCTCACGGCAGGCGTCGCGTCGATTTCTCCTTGGAAGTCGGGCGGCGTTGTCCTTGCGAGGCCGTGCGTCAAAGTTTCGCACTCACGGTAGGCGTCGCATCGATTTCTCCTGGAAAGTCGAGCGGCTTTGTCCTTGCGAGGTTGTGCGTCGAAGTCTCGATCGTCCCGAGGGCGTCGCGTCGATCAGCGTCGGTGTGCGGCGTTTTTCTCGCCGCGAAACAAGCTGTGCGTCGAAATTTTCGGCGCACGGAGCGTCCAAGTGAAAGGAAGAAGTCTTTTTGGTCCTGAGACTTCAAGGAACAGGAGGCAAGCTCTATCCAAGCCCTTGGAGAGCACTTTCACAGCCAGACAAGAGTTCAGCAAGGCAGCAGGGCAACAGCAAGACAGCAGTCCTTTGTAGAAAGCAGACAGGTGAGTCCTTTGAGCAGCCAGGCAGTTCTTCTTGGCAGGATGTAGTTTCTGGTTCCGGTTTCTTCTCCAGCAAGTGTCTGATGAGGTAGGGCAGAGGCCCTGTTTTATACCCAAATGTGCCTTTGAAGTGGGGGAGACTTCAAAGAGTGGCTAAGAAGTGCACCAGGTCCCCTTTCAGTTCAATCCTGTCTGCCAGGGTCCCAGTAGGGGGTGTGGCAGTCCTTTGTGTGAGGGCAGGCCCTCCACCCTCCCAGCCCAGGAAGACCCATTCAAAATGCAGATGTATGCAAGTGAGGCTGAGTACCCTGTGTTTGGGGTGTGTCTGAGTGAATGCACAAGGAGCTGTCAACTAAACCTAGCCAGACGTGGATTGTAAGGCACAGAAGGATTTAAGTGCAAAGAAATGCTCACTTTCTAAAAGTGGCATTTCTAGAATAGTAACATTAAATCCGACTTCACCAGTCAGTAGGATTTTGTATTACCATTCTGGCCATACTAAATATGACCTCCCTGCTCCTTTCAGATCAGCAGCTGCCACTTCAACAGTGTATGAGGGCAGCCCCAATGTTAGCCTATGAAGGGAGCAGGTCTCCCAGCAGTGCAAAAACGAATTTAGGAGTTTTACACTACCAGGACATATAACTACACAGGTACATGTCCTGTCTTTTACCTACACAGCACCCTGCTCTAGGGGATACCCAGGGCACACATTAAGGGTGACTTATATGCAGAAAAAGGGGAGTACTAGGCTTGGCAAGTACTTTTAAATGCCAAGTCGAGGTGGCAGTGAAACTGCACACACAGGCCTAGCAATGGTAGGCCTGAGACAAGGAAAAGGGGCTACTTAAGTGGGTGGCACAATCCGTGCTGCAGGTCCACTAGTAGCATTTAATCTATATGCCCTAGGCACCTGGAGTGCACATGACTGGGGACTTATAAGTAGATTAAATAGTTCAATCAGGTATGATCCAAAGTTACCATGTTTACAGGGAGAGAGCATATACACTTTATCACTGGTTAGCAGTGGTAAAGTGCGCAGAGTCTAAAAACCAGCAAAAACAGTATCCAAAAAGAGGAGGGAGGCAGGCAAAAAGTTAGGGGTGACTACCCTAAGGCTGTCAGGTCTAACATGTGTCCCCCCCAGCTGAAAGTGGGGAGAGCTACCCGACCTCCTGGGAGCTCTCATCGCTAAGGCGGAAGTACGTGGAGAGACCATCAGCATTGGCGTGGTCAACCCCTGGGCGATGTTCCACCGTAAAGTCCATCCCCTGTAGGGAAATGGACCACCTCAGAAGTTTTGGATTCTCACCCCTCATCTGCATGAGCCATCTGAGGGGCCGGTGGTCTGTCTGAACTAGGAAGTGAGTCCCAAACAGGTAGGGCCTCAGCTTCTTCAGTGCCCAGACCACAGCAAAAGCTTCTCTTTCAATAGCACTCCACCTCTGTTCCCGTGGTAATAGCCTTCTGCTAATAAAGACTACCGGTTGATCTTGGCCCTCCTCATTTAGCTGTGCTAGGACTGCCCCTATGCCATGCTCTGAAGCGTCTGTCTGCACGATAAATTCCTGGGAGTAGTCAGGGGCCTTGAGCACGGGGGCCGTGCACATGGCTTCCTTCAGGGCGTCAAAGGCTTTCTGACAAGCCTCTGTCCAATTCACCAACCTAGGTTGCTTCTTGGACGTGCGTTCTGTCAAGGGGGACACAATGGTACCATAGCCCTTGACAAACCTGCGGTAGTATCCGGTGAGGCCTAAAAAGGCTCTCACCTCAGTCTGGGTTCGAGGTGGTTGCGAGGCCTTGATAGTTTCGATCTTGGCCTGGAGTGGCTGCACCTTGCCACCACCTACTAGGTGTCCCAAGTACACCACGGAACCCTGCCCAATCTGGCACTTACTAGCCTTGATGGTCAGGCCTGCCTGTTGCAGGGCCTGAAGCACCTCCTTGAGGTGGAGCAGGTGTTCCTCCCAGCTGGAACTGTAGACAGCTATGTCATCCAGGTAGGCTGCACAGAAGGCATCCTTGCCAGCCAGGACCCCGTTAACCAACCGTTGGAAGGTAGCGGGGGCATTTTTCAATCCAAACGGCATCACCCGGAACTGGTAATGGCCGTCAGGGGTGGAAAAGGCGGACCTTTCCTTAGCCCCCTCAGTCAGGGCGATCTGCCAGTACCCTGAAGTAAGATCAAACGTACTCAGGAACTTGGCAGCGCCTAGTCTGTCCACGAGCTCATCAGCTCGGGGGATGGGGTGAGCATCAGTCCGTGTGACTGAGTTGAGACCCCGGTAGTCCACGCAGAACCGGAGTTCTGGCTTCGCGCCTGGGGCAGTAGCCTTAGGGACCAACACCACAGGGCTGGCCCAGGGACTACTGGACTTCTCAATAACCCCTAGCGTCAACATCTTGGAGACCTCCTCCTTGATGCTGGCCTTCACCTTATCTGACAACCTGTAAATTTTGTTCTTCACAGGGAGACTGTCACCGGTGTCAATATCATGAACACAGAGGTGGGTCAGTCCAGGAGTAAGGGAGAAGAGGGGGGAGAACTGCTCCAACAGCTCATAGCAGTCTCCTTTCTGGTTTAGAGTCAGGGAGTCAGACAGAATGACCCCGCTTACGGACCCATCACCTTCTTGGGCAGAGAGGAGGTCAGGGAGAGGTTCACTCTCCTCTTCCATTCCTTCATCTGTGACCAGAAGCATGTTGATCTCCGACCTCTCAAAATGAGCTTTTAGTCGGTTCACGTGGAGCACCCTTAGGGGGTTCCTAGGGGTTTGGAGGTCCACTAGGTAAGTGGCCTCCCCTTTCCGCTCCTTTATTTCAAATGGGCCAGACCAGCGGTCCTGGAGAGCTCTGGGGTCTACTGGCTCCATTACCCACACTTTGTCTCCAGGTTGAAACTCTACCAGAGTGGCCTTCTGGTCATACCATTGTTTCATCACCTCTTGACTGGCCTCCAGGTTACTTTGGGCCTCTTTCCAGAAGCGGGTCATCTGATTGCGGAGGGCCAACATGTAGCTGACCACGTCCTGAGGGGGTGTCTTTGGAGCGTTCTCCAATCCCTCCTTGACAATGCTTAAGGGTCCCCTGACGGGGTACCCATAGAGAAGCTCAAAGGGACTGAACCCTACCCCCCTCTGGGGGACTTCTCTGTAAGCAAAGAGAAGGCATGGTAAGAGGACGTCCCATTTACGCCTCATGGCCTCAGGGAGGCCACCAATCATGCCTTTCAGGGTCTTGTTGAATCTCTCCACAAGCCCATTAGACTGGGGGTGATAGGGTGTGGTGAACTTGTAGGTTACACCACACGCATCCCACAGATGCTTCATGTACGCGGACATGAAGTTAGTGCCTCTGTCAGACACTATCTCCTTGGGGAATCCCACACGGGTAAATATCCCCATCAGGGTTCTGGCTACCACCGATGCAGTTACGGTCCTCAGAGGGATTGCCTCTGGGTACCGGGTGGCATGGTCCACCAAAACCAGGATAAACCTGTTGCCTAAGGCAGTTTTGGGGTCCAAGGGGCCAACAATGTCGACGCCCACCCTTTCAAAGGGGGTGCCAACGACAGAAAGTGGAATCAGGGGGGTTTTAACCCTCTTTCCTGCTTTACCACTAGCCTGGCAGGTAGGACAAGCCCTGCAGAATTTGTCTGAGTGTGTCCTCATTTTGGGCCAGTGAAAGTGGGTGACAAGCCTGTTGAAGGTCTTGTCTTGTCCCAAATGTCCTGCCAGGGGAATGTCGTGAGCCAGACCCAGTAGGAAGGCTCGGTAACATTGGGGGACCACCAGCACACGTGCTGCCCCAAAGACCGGAACCCTAGGCTCACTGTAGAGGAGATCATTCTCCCAATATAGGTGGTGATTGCCAGAGGCGTCACCTGCTGCCTGGTTTAAGGCTTGTTTCCTCAACCCTTCTAGAGTGGGACACTCTTTCTGCGCCTTGCAGAATTCCTCCCTGGTGGGTCCACCCTCAACTTGCCAGCCAGCAAGCTCAGGTAAGTCACCTAGGGTGGCAATGTCTTCCCCAGTTGGCTCGGGAGTCTCCTCCTCAGGAGCCCCGTCAGCCACTGTGGGAACTTCTGGGGCCGGTTTCCCGCGCCCCTTGTCCCTCCTCTTGGCAGCTCCCTGGGCCATCGTTCCAGGCTCCAGATGCCCTTGACTTCCCTCTCGGTCAGCCATGGACCGGGTGGTCATGCAGACCCACTCAGGTAACCCTAACATCTACAGGTGAGATCTGAGCTCTACTTCTTTCCAAGCAGTATGCTCTAGATCATTGCCTAACAGACAATCTACAGGCATGGCAGGACTCACAGCTACTTTCAGAGTACCAGAGACCCCCCCCCACTCAAAGGGAACCCGAGCCACCGGTAGGTGACTCTCGCGATTGTCAGCGACTATGACCTGGTGGAATGTATTAGGGATTATCTGCTCTGTGGACACCAGCTGACTCTTGATAGTAGTCATACTGGCTCCTGTGTCACGCAGAGCCTCCACCTTCTGCCCATCAATGAGGACCCACTGCCGGTACTTGGAAGTATTTTTAGGCATGTGGACCTTGGACATCATTTCTCCTTCTCCCAGGGACACTAGGGAAATCTCTACCTGCTCCCCAAAGCTAGTTGGGTCCATCTCCCCCCCGAGTGCTACACTAGTCAACCCAGGTGCCTGTCCGGTAGTGGACGGTGCCCTCTTGGGGCACTGTGGATCGCCTTTGTAGTGACCATATTGGTAACACTCCATGCATTTGGGGCTAGATTTTCCTGACCTGTCAAATGTCCCTGGCTTCTTCCCAAATTTGGAAAAGGAAGGGTTGCCACCCCCTCCCTGGGAATTCTTTTGGGGGCCTTTAGAGAGTTCCTTATCTGTAAGTTTATCTCCCCCCTCTTTCTTCTGTTGGGAACCCTGACCACCTTTGTGGGAGTCCCACCCAGGTACCTTTTTGTACACTCTGGTGCTAACCCAGAGGTCCGCCTCCTCAGCAAGCTTCCTGGGATCAGTCAGCTTACTATCCACTAGGTGCTGGCGCAAATCGGTATAAGTAACATTAAGCATATGCTCTCTCAGGATCAAGTCATATAAACCTTTATAATCTGCTACTTTGTTGCCCCGCACCCATCCATTCAGTGCCTTACTAGAGAAATCAAAGAAATCTACCCATGTTTGTGTGGTTTGTTTGGTGCTGTCCCTGAACCTCTGACGGTATCCCTCAGGGGTCAGCCCAAACTTGGCAAGTAAAGTGGCTTTCTGGAGTGGGTATGTGTTTTGATCCGGTGGATCCAATGTGAGAAGTGTGTCCCTCCCCAATGGCGGCACATAACCCCACATAGCTACCCCCCATTGCCCTTCAGGAACCTCATGAGCCCTTAGTGCAACTTCATAAGCAGCTAACCATTTATCTATGTCATCTCCCACCACAAAACTGGGCACCACATTTTTGGGTATACGAACCTTCTTTTCTCCAGCAGGTCCTGTCTGTATGCTGCCACCATTATTGCTGGATTCAGACTGTCTTGCTTTGATCTCCAGCTCCTTGAGACTCAGTTCATGAGCCAACAATAGTTTCTTTTCAGCTAACGCTCTTTCAGCTTCCACTTGTTTGGCTGCTCTTTCAGCTTCTGCTTGTTTGGCTGCCATTTCAGCTTCTGCTTGAATCTGTTTGGCTGTTCTTTCAGCTTCAATCTGTTTGGCTGCTCTTTCAGCCTCAGCTTGTTTGGCTTCTCTTTCTGCCCTCCTCTCCTCCTGTTGTGCCTCAATTTTCAGTTTTGCCATTTGCAATTGGAACTCCCTTTCCTCTCTCCTTTCCTCTGCGGTCAGGCTTTGCATGGAGACACTGCTCCCTGGTCTGGAAGGGTGCACAATTGCAGTGGTAACACCATCCATAGATAGTGAAAATCCTTCTGAGGGGCCATTTTCTGGCTCCTCTTCCTCATCATCTTCTAAATGGGCTTCTGCCCAGGCCCTCAGCGCCACTTGAAAGTCCTCCTTTCTGGAGGCCCCTTGGGTGGGTACCCTTAATGCCCTGCAGAATCCTCTTAGTTGTTTGACCGTGTATGTATCCAACTGGACTAGGTCAAAGTCCCCTGTCTGAGACCCAGTCAGAGACATGTTGAGTGAGGATTTAGTTTTTGAAAATTGTCAGGAAAAAAATGGATTTTCAAAAAGAGATAAAAACCAAGTTGACCTTCAACTGTGGGTAGGTAGTGAAATACTTAGCTACTGTATGTCACTGCACAAATACAAGTCCTATCCTCACCGCTGATCACCAATGTTAGAAATGGGGTTTTTGGTTGGCAGTCAGGTTTCCCCCTGTCCAAGCAAAAGCCCTCACTCTAGTCAGGGTAAGTCACACACTATCCAAGATTATCCTGTGCCCACCCTCTGGTAGCTTGGCACGAGCAGTCAGGCTTAACTTAGAAGGCAATGTGTAAAGTATTTGTGCAATAAATCATACAATACCACCATATAGCACCACAAAAATACACCACACAGTGTTTAGAAAAATATATAATATTTATCAGGATAATTGTAGGTCAAAAAGAATAAAGATGCAATGGAAAATTGTAGAACTATCACAGGAAAGTGATATAAAGGGTCTTAAGTCTTTAGAATGTAATAAAGTGTCTTTCAAGCACAAAGTACCTGGTTTCTGGTGGAAAATCTCCTCAGAGGGCCACAGGTGAAGAGGTGCGTGGAAAAAGGGGGGTGTGCGTCGATTTCCTCTCAGCACACACCGACTTGCGTCGTTCTTTTCCACGCGGGGAAGTCGGGCGTCGTTTTCCGGCGCGCAGACAGTCTCTTTTTGTGGATCGCGGGGATTACCAGATGTCCCGGGTCTGTGCGTGGATTCTCCTGCTTGTTTTCCGGCTGCGCGTCGTTCTGCGGGGCTGCGCGTCGAAGTTTCGATCTCACGGTAGGCGTCGCGTCGATTTCTCCTTGGAAGTCGGGCGGCGTTGTCCTTGCGAGGCCGTGCGTCGAAAGTTTGGTCTCACGGCAGGCGTCGCGTCGATTTCTCCTTGGAAGTCGGCGGCGTTGTCCTTGCGAGGCCGTGCGTCAAAGTTTCGCACTCACGGTAGGCGTCGCGTCGATTTCTCCTGGAAAGTCGAGCGGCTTTGTCCTTGCGAGGTTGTGCGTCGAAGTCTCGATCGTCCCGAGGGCGTCGCGTCGATCAGCGTCGGTGTGCGGCGTTTTTCTCGCCGCGAAACAAGCTGTGCGTCGAAATTTTCGGCGCACGGAGCGTCCAAGTGAAAGGAAGAAGTCTTTTTGGTCCTGAGACTTCAAGGAACAGGAGGCAAGCTCTATCCAAGCCCTTGGAGAGCACTTTCACAGCCAGACAAGAGTTCAGCAAGGCAGCAGGGCAACAGCAAGACAGCAGTCCTTTGTAGAAAGCAGACAGGTGAGTCCTTTGAGCAGCCAGGCAGTTCTTCTTGGCAGGATGTAGTTTCTGGTTCCGGTTTCTTCTCCAGCAAGTGTCTGATGAGGTAGGGCAGAGGCCCTGTTTTATACCCAAATGTGCCTTTGAAGTGGGGGAGACTTCAAAGAGTGGCTAAGAAGTGCACCAGGTCCCCTTTCAGTTCAATCCTGTCTGCCAGGGTCCCAGTAGGGGGTGTGGCAGTCCTTTGTGTGAGGGCAGGCCCTCCACCCTCCCAGCCCAGGAAGACCCATTCAAAATGCAGATGTATGCAAGTGAGGCTGAGTACCCTGTGTTTGGGGTGTGTCTGAGTGAATGCACAAGGAGCTGTCAACTAAACCTAGCCAGACGTGGATTGTAAGGCACAGAAGGATTTAAGTGCAAAGAAATGCTCACTTTCTAAAAGTGGCATTTCTAGAATAGTAACATTAAATCCGACTTCACCAGTCAGTAGGATTTTGTATTACCATTCTGGCCATACTAAATATGACCTCCCTGCTCCTTTCAGATCAGCAGCTGCCACTTCAACAGTGTATGAGGGCAGCCCCAATGTTAGCCTATGAAGGGAGCAGGTCTCCCAGCAGTGCAAAAACGAATTTAGGAGTTTTACACTACCAGGACATATAACTACACAGGTACATGTCCTGTCTTTTACCTACACAGCACCCTGCTCTAGGGGATACCCAGGGCACACATTAAGGGTGACTTATATGCAGAAAAAGGGGAGTACTAGGCTTGGCAAGTACTTTTAAATGCCAAGTCGAGGTGGCAGTGAAACTGCACACACAGGCCTAGCAATGGTAGGCCTGAGACAAGGAAAAGGGGCTACTTAAGTGGGTGGCACAATCCGTGCTGCAGGTCCACTAGTAGCATTTAATCTATATGCCCTAGGCACCTGGAGTGCACATGACTGGGGACTTATAAGTAGATTAAATAGTTCAATCAGGTATGATCCAAAGTTACCATGTTTACAGGGAGAAAGCATATACACTTTATCACTGGTTAGCAGTGGTAAAGTGCGCAGAGTCTAAAAACCAGCAAAAACAGTATCCAAAAAGAGGAGGGAGGCAGGCAAAAAGTTAGGGGTGACTACCCTAAGGCTGTCAGGTCTAACAGAAATGCTTTTGCATTTCTTTTTCAATCCCATGGGGGAGGCCCCGAGAGGCTTCAAAGGGAAGGAAATGTATTTCCTTCCCTTTGAAGTCTCTCACAGGTTTCAAAAGCCGGATTGCTTGCAATCCGGCTTTTGAAACCCCACTAGACACCAGGGATTTTTTTTTTCATTCTTGAAATTGGCAAAAGGGAGCGACCCCTTGGGCAAGGGTCGCTCCCAGGGGGGCATTTTTTTAGGAAGGCCTTTTCTGCCCCCCCTGGGGGCAGATTGGCCTATTATTAGGCCGATCTGCCCCCAGGGGGGGCAGAAACCTCTAGGCACCAGGGACCATTTTTTTTTTTTTTTTTTTTTGTGATGAATTCTTTTTTTTTAGGTGGGGAGCGATCCCTTAGGCAAGGGTTGCTCCCCTACGGGGCAATATATATTTAGGCCATTTCTGCCCCCGTTGGGGGCAGATTGGCCTATTTTGATAAGGCCAATCTGCCCCCAAGGGGGGCAGAAACCATTAGACACCAGGGAGTTTGTTTTTGCGCGCGAATGTCACGCAACAAAGCGACCCCTTTGGCAAGGGTCGCTCCCAGGGGGGGCAATTTTTTGGGAAGGCCTTTTCTGCCCCCCCTGGGGGCAGATCGGCCTATTATTAGGCCGATCTGCCCCCAGGGGGGGAAGAAACCTCTAGGCGCCAGGGCAAAAAAAAAATTTGTGTTTTTTTTTTTGTTCTTTTTTTTTTTTTAGAGATGGGGAGCGACCCATCAGGCAAGGGTCGCTCCCCTGGGGGGCAAATTGTATTTAGACCATTTCTGCCCCGATTTTAGGTCAATCTGCCCCCATGGGGGCAGAAACCACTAGGCACCGGGGATTTGTTTTTTGGCGCCAATGTCACGCAGGGGGAGCGACCCCGTAGGCAAGGGTCGCTCCCGGGGGGGGGGGGGGTTGGGGGGGCAAATTTATTTTAGGCCATTTCTGCCCCCCGGGGGACAGATCGGCCTATTATTAGGCCGAACTGCCCCCGGGGGGGGGGGCAGAACACTCTAGGCGCCAGGGCAATTTTTTTTTTGTGTTTTTTTTTTTTGTTGTTTCTTTTTTTAGAGATGGGGAGCGACCCATCAGGCAAGGGTCGCTCCCCTGGGGGGGCAAATTGTATTTAGACCATTTCTGCCCCCCTGGGGGCAGATTGGCCAATTTTAGGTCAATCTGCCCCCAAGGGGGCAGAAACCACTAGGCACCGGGGATTTGTTTTTTGGCGCCAATGTCACGCAGGGGGAGCGACCCCGTAGGCAAGAGTCGCTCCCGGGCGGGGGGGTTGGGGGGGCAAATTTATTTTAGGCCATTTCTGCCCCCCGGGGGACAGATCGGCCTATTATTAGGCCGAACTGCCCCCGGGGGGGGGCAGAACACTCTAGGCGCCAGGGCAATTTTTTTTTTGTGTTTTTTTTTTTTGTTGTTTCTTTTTTTAGAGATGGGGAGCGACCCATCAGGCAAGGGTCGCTCCCCTTGGGGGGCAAATTGTATTTAGACCATTTCTGCCCTCCTGGGGGCAGATTGGCCAATTTTAGGTCAATCTGCCCCCAAGGGGGCAGAAACCACTAGACACCGGGGATTTGTTTTTTGGCGCCAATGTCACGCAGGGGGAGCGACCCCGTAGGCAAGGGTCGCTCCCGGGGGGGGTGGGGGTTGGGGGGGGCAAATTTATTTTAGGCCATTTCTGCCCCCCCGGGGGACAGATCGGCCTATTATTAGGCCGAACTGCCCCCGGGGGGGGGCAGAACACTCTAGGCGCCAGGGCAATTTTTTTTTGTGTTTTTTTTTTTTTTTTTTTTCTTTTTTTAGAGATGGGGAGCGACCCATCAGGCAAGGGTCGCTCCCCTGCGGGGGCAAATTGTATTTAGACCATTTCTGCCCCCCTGGGGGCAGATTGGCCAATTTTAGGTCAATCTGCCCCCAAGGGGGCAGAAACCA
The DNA here is from genome assembly GCF_031143425.1 of Pleurodeles waltl. Lineage (NCBI taxonomy): Eukaryota > Metazoa > Chordata > Amphibia > Caudata > Salamandridae > Pleurodeles > Pleurodeles waltl. Next base: position 1,232,232,235 of record NC_090446.1, read on the forward strand.
CTAGGCACCGGGGATTTGTTTTTTGGCGCCAATGTCACGCAGGGGGAGCGACCCCGTAGGCAAGGGTCGCTCCCGGGGGGGGGGGGTGGGGGTTGGGGGGGCAAATTTATTTTAGGCCATTTCTGCCCCCCCGGGGGACAGATCGGCCTATTATTAGGCCGAACTGCCCCCGGGGGGGGGGCAGAAACCTCTAGGCGCCAGGGGAATTTTTCTTTTTTTTCTTTTTTTTTTTCTTTCTTTTTTTTTTTTAGAGATGGGGAGCGACCCATCAGGCAAAAGTCGCTCCCCTGGGGGACAAATTGTATTTAGGCCATTTCTGCCCCCCTTGGGGGCAGATTGGCTGAGTTTAGGTCAACCAAGGGGGCAGAAACCACTAGGCACCGGGGATTTGTTTTTTGGTGCCAATGTCACGCAGGGGGAGCGACCCCGTAGGCAAGGGTCGCTCCCGGCGGGGGAGGGTGGGGGTTGGGGGGGCAAATTTATTTTAGGGCATTTCTGCCCCCCCCCCCGGGGCCGGCTGAGCTACAGGCCAAACACCACAGGTAGGCACCTTGCAAAAAACACCTCTGTTTTCTGTGAAAAAATATGTTGTGTCCACGTTGTGTTTTGGGCCATTTCCTTTTGTGGGCGCTAGGCCTACCCACAGAAGTGATGTACCATTTTTATCGAGAGACTTAGCGGAACGCTGGGTGGAAGGAAATTTGTGGCTCCTCTCAGATTCCAGAACTTTCTGTCACCGAAATGAGAGGAAAAAGTGTTTTTTGGGCCAAATTTTGATGTTTGCAAAGGATTCTGGGTAACATAACCTGGTCAGAGCCCCGCAAGTCACCCCATCTTGGATTCCCCTGGGTTTCTAGTTTTCAAAAATGCACTGGTTTGCTAGGTTTCCTCAGGTGTCGGCTGAGCTATAGGCCAAAATCCACAGGTAGGCACTGCTTTTTATAAAAAAATGTGATGTGTCCACGTTGTGTTTTGGGCCCTTTCCTTTCGTGGGCGCTAGTCCTACCCACACAAGTGAGGTATCATTTTTATCGGGAGACTTGGAGGAACGCTGGGTAGAAGGAAATTTGTGGCTCCTCTCAGATCCAGAACTTTCTGCCACAGAAATGTGAGTAACATGTGTATTTTTAGCCAAATTTTGAGGTTTGCAAAGGATTCTGGGTAACAGAACCTGGTCCGAGCCCCGCAAGTCACCCCTCCTTGGATTCCCCTAGGTCTCTAGTTTTCAGAAATGCACAGGTTTGGTAGGTTTCCCTAGGTGCCGGCTGAGCTAGAGGCCAAAATCTACAGGTAGGCACTTCGCAAAAAACACCTCTGTTTTTTTCCAAAATTTAGGATGTGTCCACGTTGCGCTTTGGGGTGTTTCCTGTCGCCGGCGCTAGGCCTACCCACGCAAGTGAGGTATCATTTTTATCGGGAGACTTGGGGGAACGCTGGGTGGAAGGAAATTTGTAGCTCCTCTCAGATTCCAGAACTTTCTGCCACAGAAATGTGAGGGACATGTGTTTTTTTAGCCAAATTCTGAGGTTTGCAAAGGATTCTGGGTAACAGAACCTGGTCCGAGCCCCGCAAGTCACCCCTCCTTGGATTCCCCTAGGTCTCTAGTTTTCAGAAATGCACAGGTTTGGTAGGTTTCCCTAGGTGCCGGCTGAGCTAGAGGCCAAAATCTACAGGTAGGCACTTCGCAAAAAACACCTCTGTTTTTTTCCAAAATTTAGGATGTGTCCACGTTGCGCTTTGGGGTGTTTCCTGTCGCCGGCGCTAGGCCTACCCACGCAAGTGAGGTATCATTTTTATCGGGAGACTTGGGGGAACGCTGGGTGGAAGGAAATTTGTAGCTCCTCTCAGATTCCAGAACTTTCTGCCACAGAAATGTGAGGGACATGTGTTTTTTTAGCCAAATTTTGAGGTTTGCAAAGGATTCTGGGTAACAGAACCTGGTCCGAGCCCCGCAAGTCACCCCTCCTTGGATTCCCCTAGGTCTCTAGTTTTCAGAAATGCACAGGTTTGGTAGGTTTCCCTAGGTGGCGGCTGAGCTAGAGGCCAAAATCTACAGGTAGTCACTTTGCTAAAAACAGCTCTGTTTTCTGTGATATGTCCACGTTGTGTTTTGGGGCATATCCTGTCGCGGGCGCTAGGCCTACCCACACAAGTGAGGTATCATTTTTATCGGGAGACGTGGGGGAACGCTGGGTGGAAGGAAATTTGTGGCTCCTCTCAGATTCCAGAACTTTCTGCCACAGAAATGTGAGGAACATGTGTTTTTTTAGCCAAATTTTGAGATTTGCAAAGGATTCTGGGTAACAGAACCTGGTCCGAGCCCCGCAAGTCACCCCTCCTTGGATTCCCCTAGGTCTCTAGTTTTCAGAAATGCACAGGTTTGGTAGGTTTCCCTAGGTGGCGGCTGAGCTAGAGGCCAAAATCTACAGGTAGTCACTTTGCTAAAAACAGCTCTGTTTTCTGTGATATGTCCACGTTGTGTTTGGGGGCATATCCTGTCGCGGGCGCTAGGCCTACCCACACAAGTGAGGTATCATTTTTATCGGGAGACGTGGGGGAACGCTGGGTGGAAGGAAATTTGTGGCTCCTCTCAGATTCCAGAACTTTCTGCCACAGAAATGTGAGGAACATGTGTTTTTTTAGCCAAATTTTGAGATTTGCAAAGGATTCTGGGTAACAGAACCTGGTCCGAGCCCCGCAAGTCACCCCTCCTTGGATTCCCCTAGGTCTCTAGTTTTCAGAAATGCACAGGTTTGGTAGGTTTCCCTAGGTGGCGGCTGAGCTAGAGGCCAAAATCTACAGGTAGTCACTTTGCTAAAAACAGCTCTGTTTTCTGTGATATGTCCACGTTGTGTTTTGGGGCATATCCTGTCGCGGGCGCTAGGCCTACCCACACAAGTGAGGTATCATTTTGATCGGGAGACGTGGGGGAACGCTGGGTGGAAGGAAATTTGTGGCTCCTCTCAGATTCCAGAACTTTCTGCCACAGAAATGTGAGGAACATGTGTTTTTTTAGCCAAATTTTGAGGTTTGCAAAGGATTCTGGGTAACAGAACCTGGTCCGAGCTACACAAGTCACCCCTCCTTGGATTCCCCTAGGTCTCTAGTTTTCAGAAATGCACAGGTTTGGTAGGTTTCCCTAGGTGCCGGCTGAGCTAGAGGCCAAAATCTACAGGTAGTCACTTTGCTAAAAACAGCTCTGTTTTCTGTGATATGTCCACGTTGTGTTTTGGGGCATATCCTGTCGCGGGCGCTAGGCCTACCCACACAAGTGAGGTATCATTTTTATCGAGAGACGTGGGGGAACGCTGGGTGGAAGGAAATTTGTGGCTCCTCTCAGATTCCAGAACTTTCTGCCACAGAAATGTGAGGAACATGTGTTTTTTTAGCCAAATTTTGAGATTTGCAAAGGATTCTGGGTAACAGAACCTGGTCCGAGCCCCGCAAGTCACCCCTCCTTGGATTCCCCTAGGTCTCTAGTTTTCAGAAATGCACAGGTTTGGTAGGTTTCCCTAGGTGGCGGCTGAGCTAGAGGCCAAAATCTACAGGTAGTCACTTTGCTAAAAACAGCTCTGTTTTCTGTGATATGTCCACGTTGTGTTTTGGGGCATATCCTGTCGCGGGCGCTAGGCCTACCCACACAAGTGAGGTATCATTTTTATCGGGAGACGTGGGGGAACGCTGGGTGGAAGGAAATTTGTGGCTCCTCTCAGATTCCAGAACTTTCTGCCACAGAAATGTGAGGAACATGTGTTTTTTTAGCCAAATTTTGAGATTTGCAAAGGATTCTGGGTAACAGAACCTGGTCCGAGCCCCGCAAGTCACCCCTCCTTGGATTCCCCTAGGTCTCTAGTTTTCAGAAATGCACAGGTTTGGTAGGTTTCCCTAGGTGGCGGCTGAGCTAGAGGCCAAAATCTACAGGTAGTCACTTTGCTAAAAACAGCTCTGTTTTCTGTGATGTGTCCACGTTGTGTTTTGGGGCATATCCTGTCGCGGGTGTTAGGCCTACCCACACAAGTGAGGTACCATTTTTATCGGGAGACTTGGGGGAACATAGATTAGCAAAACAAGTACTATTGCCCCTTGTCTTTCTCTACATTTTTTCCTTCCAAATATAGGAGTGTGTGTAAAAAAGACATCTATTTGAGAAATTCCCTGTAATTCACGTGCTACTATGGTCACCCCGGAATTCAGAGATGTGCAAATAAACACTGCTCCTCAACACCTTATCTTGTGCCCTTTTTGGAAATGCAAAGGTTTTCTTGATAGCAATTTTTTACTCCTTATATTTCAGCAAATGAATTGCTGTATACCCGGTATAGAATGAAAACGCACTGCAGGGTGCAGCTCATTTATTGGCTCTGGGTTCCTCGGGTTCTTGATGAACCTACAAACCCTATATATCCCCGCAACCAGAGGAGTCCAGCAGACGTAACGGTATATTGCTTTCGATAATCTGACATTGCAGGGAAAAGTTACAGAGTAAAACGTAGAGAAAAATTGATGGTTTTTTCACCTCAATTTCAATATTTTTCTTTTTCAGCTGTTATTTTCTGTAGGAAACCCTTGTAGGATCTACACAAATGACCCCTTGCTGAATTCAGAATTTTGTCTACTTTTCAGAAATGTTTAGGTTTCTGGGATCCAGCATTGGTTTCATGACCATTCCTGTCACTGACTGGAAGGAGGCTGAAAGCACAAAAAATTTCACAAATGGGGTATGCCCCAGTAAAATGCCAAAATTGTGTTGAAAAATTGGGTTTTCTGATTCAAGTCTGCCTGTTCCTGAAAGCTGGGAAGCTGCTGAGTTTAGCACCGCAAACCCTTTGTTGATGCCATTTTCAGGGGAAAAACCACTAGCCTTCTTCTGCAGCCCCTTTTTCCAATTTTTTTGAAAAAAACGAAATTTTCACTGTATTTTGGCCAATTTCTTGGCCTCCTTCAAGGGAACCCACAAAGTCTGGGTACCTCTAGAATCCCTAGGATGTTGGAAAAAAAGGACGCAAATTTGGCTTGGTTAGCTTATGTGGACAAAAAGTTATGAGGGCCTAAGCGCGAACTGCCCCAAATAGGCAAAAAAAGGCCCGGCACAGGAGGGGGAAAAGGCCTGGCAGCGAAGGGGTTAAAATATCTCTGTAGGCCAGACATGTCACTATGACAGGAGGTACCGTAGGCAGATTCTTCCCAACTTGGCTGCACCCTGTCTCCTTCAGTTGCCTGTGATGATGCTGCAAATACAAAGAGGAAAAGGATCACCCCGTGTTCCTGATCACACTTGAATAACAGCTCTGATTAGCAAACATCACCATGACGTTAATTAGGCCCCAGCAACAAACCTTATCAAAATGGCTCCTACATGCATCATACCATATGCATGCATTCCACATGAACTGTCAACAGTTTCCCACAGGAAAATTAGGATCTCACACAACTATAATTACATGGGTGAAGTCGTGCTAAAATGTGCAAATTGTCAGGGAGATATGTCTCTAAAATCAACAACAGAATGAATCGGCTAGCCCCAAGGAATTCACCTTTACTGTAGGGCACCCCTTACAATGACATACTCTGATTGCATCAGTAGAGCCATTAGTCCTTTGTATGTTGGAGAGGCCCACTGATTCACAAGTACTTGTAGAAGGCCCACAACATGTTGCCCAATGGGAAGCGACATCACTGTCTCCATTTTGGTCCTAGAAAACCAGATGTTCGTGGATGAGTGGTTGTACCAAAGCACATATAATTCCAGGATAAATGCAAATCACTCCATGATTCATGACAACAGTCATGTAGCAAACCTTCCCCATTTTACATGTTCAGAGCATTTTGCCATATGATGCCACATCAATAGCATGGAAATGCACATTGTTTGTTAAAAACTGCAGTCCTACCCATCATGTCCCTCTTTGCTACAGCAGTTGTGCATGCCAAATAACATGCAATGAAAGTTGAGGGTATGTGTGAGCTAACAATCAATGGTGAAGTACTCCTGTCTGTGGCACCACATGAAATGTAGCCCCATTACATATGTCCAATTCCAAACAGAGGTTGGCATGCACATAAATGTGAGGGATATAGTAATCATCCCATGAACACAGGTAGAAAATACACGAAACAGCAGTATACACAGTGTGTCAAAAGAGAAAGGGACACATGCTAAAATGTCGGCATAAGGAATGTTGGCAACAGTGATGGCACATAAATCAAGAAAATGGATATCCCCGACTTACTGAGGGAAAGATTTGATCTGTAGCTGCACCCAAAGAACAATGTATGCTCTGTCACATGTATGATGACCACCTCCACATGATAGAACGTTGTGAGGCACCAACAGTTATCACACACTGAAGACAAGTGACCTCTTGGTGGCAGATGCCAATTTACCAGACACATGACATCAGGACAGTGATCCATCACTTCTTATTCTTTGGGCTGTAACACTAAGGAGTAGTGGTCTGGTGCATAGAATTTAGGCCCACCTTAACAACTATTGCTTGAATGTTCAATGCACACAGCCGTGGAGAGCAATTTTTGGGTGGATTGTATTCAGTCGTGTCTTAGGTCCCTGGGCTAATAGGCAAGGTACATCAGTATGCACCAAATTAAATGTCTACGTAAACAGTTACTCATCTTATGTGTCACACATGACCCATTCCCAATCGTCAGAGGGACACATCAACTTAACTATGTTGCAAGTAGGAATATGCCCTGTACGCACCCCCTTAGGTCTGCTGTTTTCCCCTGAAACACCCATCAAGGTCAGGGTACACCGCCATCAGAATGCAGGCCATTATGGGGGGGGGGTCATACGCCGATGTGCAACCTACTCTTTTTGGGAGGACAGTCTGAGCCAGACTTTAGCGATCTTCTGGGCCAGCACCCTAGGTCCTCCCACCTCTTGCGACCCCAGGGTCAGCACCCTCCAGGTAATAGCTCTCCAAATCTCCTTCTAATGGGCGCTTACCTGTATGGACTCAGGAGACAAATCAAGCGATTACAAACACAAGTTTGTGCCCAAATGGTTGTGTCACATGTGTCAGAAACACCAAGCACAAAATGGGAAATTTATCAACACAACAAAAGTGTAAAGCACACATACCAATAAGTACAGGGACATGACAACACACTTTTGGAGTCATCTGCAGACTAACGCACTGACCTGCTTATGACCAACAATGACTAAGCAAGCCTACAGACATCAGGTAGCCCATGCTCCAGCAAAATGTACTGTGATGTGAGCCACAATGAAACACTACACACCAATGTGGCTTGTGAAAGGTAAACTCCTTAGGCCAAAATCATTTACAGTCTGCAAGATTGACTCAATCCATACATTTCCTAAAGGGAACTACCATAGTACAGACCTCACCCTTACACTTGACTGAGAATCAAAGGGCTGGCATTGTGGGGACTGAAAGTGTCTTCCCTCTGCATGTGTGGACTAAATGCAGACTAATGCAACTTCAGGGTGCATTTCTGTGGTATGCACCTGAACCACAGAACAAACCTTTGTGATCAGCCTGTACACGACAGATATGACTTCTGTGAAGATGACAACAGACCTGTGGGAGTAAGGTACCTGTCATGAGTCAAAGACACTGTTAGACCTGACAGCCTTAGGGTGGTCGCCCCTAACTTTTTGCCTGCCTCACTCCACTTTTGAGATGCTGTTTATGCTGGTTTTAGACTCTGCACACTTTACCACTGCTATCCAGTGCTAAAGTGCATATGCTCTCTCCCTTTAAACATGGTAACATTGGATCACACCCAATTGGGCTATTTAATTTACTTATAAGTCCCTAGTAGAGTGCACTATTTGTGCCCAGGGTCTGTAGATTAAAAGCTACTAGTGAGCCTGCAGCACTGATTGTGCCACCCACTTCAGTAGCCCCTTAACCTTGTCTTGGGCCCACCATTGGAAGGCCTGTGTGTGCAGTTTCACTGCCAATTCGACTTGGCATTTAAAAGTACTTGCCAAACCTAAAACTCCCCTTTTTCTACATACAAGTCACCCCTAAGGTGTGCCCTAGAGCAGAGTGCTGTGTAGGTAAAAGGCAGGACATGTACATGTGTAGTTTACATGTCCTGGTAGTGTAAAACTCCTAAATTCATTTTACACTATTGTGAGGCCTGCTCCCTTCATAGGCTAACATTGGGGCTGCCCTCATACATTGTTTTAATGGTAGCTGCTGATCTGAAAGGAGTAGGAAGATCATCTTTAGTATGGCCAAAATGGTAATACAAAATCCTGCTGACTGGTGAAGTTGTATTTAATATTACTATTTAAGAAATGCCACTTTTAGAAAGTGAGCATTTCTCTGCACTAAAATATTTCTGTGCCTTACATTCCACGTCTGGCTGGGTTTAGTTGACAGCTCCTTGTGCATTCACTCAGACAGACCCCAAACACAGGATACTCAGCCTCACTTGCATACATCTGCATTTTGAATGGCCTGCCAAGAACGATGCACAGCCTGCTCGCTGTGAAAAATTCACCACACGCTGATTCCAAAACAACGCAGCCTGGCTTTGCAACAGAAGATCGACGCAGCGCCAGCAGCGTGACCGGAACTTCGACCCATGGCCCTACTGGATCAACGCAAGCTGACTTAAAATGAAGCCGCCAGATGTCCTGAGAGGAATTGATGCTGCGCCTGCCATGCGGAAGAAAATTCCACGCATGGCCGACCGGAATCAACACAGCCCCTGTGACTTCGCTCCGTAAGCCCAGGATTCCATGCATCGTCCCCAGGGCATCTGAAAATCCTGAAACCCAAAGAGGATCCAAGTCCGCGTGCTGGAAATCGATGCAGCGTCTCCCCGCGTGGAAAATAACGACGCAAGTCCATGTGCGAAGGGGCAAAACTGACGCACACTCATCATTGTCCACGCATCTCCTCCTCCGTGGTCCCTTGCGAGGATTTTTCAACGCAAACCAGGTACTTTGCCCTGTAAGAGACACTTGTTGTTCCTAGGAGAACTTAAGACACTTTTAATTGATTTTACAGTAATATCTTAACTCTAAAGACAGTTGATATCACTTTCAGTGATATCCCTATATTTGCTTATTTCATCTTTAATAGTTTTGACCTGCATTTATCCAGAGAAATATGACATATTTTTCTAAACACTGTGTGGTGCATTTTTGTGTTGTTATATGGTGGTGTTGAATGATTTATTGCACAAATACTTTCCACATTGTCTTCTAATATAAGCCTGACTGCTCAGTGCCAAGCTACCAGAGAGTGGGCACTGGATAATTTGGATTGTGTGTGACTTACCCTGACTAGAGTGAGGGTCCTTGCTTGGACAGGGGGGTAACCTGACTGCCAACCAAAGACCCCATTTCTAACATTGGTGATCAGTGGTGAGGATAGGACTTGTATTTGTGCAGTGACATAGAGTGGCTAAGTATTTCATTACCTACCCACAGTTAAAGGTCAACTTGACTTTTATCTCTTTTTGCAAATTCGTTTTTCCTGACAATTTTCTAAACCAAAATCCTCACTCAACATGTCTCAGGCTGGGCCTCAAGCAGGAGATTTTGATCTAGCTCTGGTGGAGACATATACTGTCAAACAACTAAAAGGGTTCTGCAAGGAGATGAGTGTACCCACTCAAGGGGCCTCCAGAAAGGACTTTGTAGTGTCGCTGAGGGCCTGGGCAGAAGCCCATTTAGAGGATGATGCTGAGGATGAGGAGCCAGAAGATGGCCCCTCAGAGGAGTTTATGCTATCAGTGGATAAAGTTACCACTGCAATTGTGCCCCCTGCCAGACCAGGGAGCAGTATCTCTGATCAAACCTGACCACAGAGGAAAGGAGAGAGAAGAGGGAGTTCCAATTACCAATGGCAAGACTGAAAATTGAGGCTCAACAGGAGGAAAGGAAGGCAGAGAGAGAAGCTCAAGCAGTTGAGAGAGCCTTGGCTGAGAAGAAACTCTTGTTGGCTCATGAACTGAGTCTCAAGGAGCTGGATCTTAAGGCGAAGCAGTCTGAGTCCAGCAGTAATGGTGGCAGCATACAGGCAGGACCTGCTGGAGGAAAGAAGGTTTGTATACCCAAAAATGTGATGCCCAGTTTTGTGGTGGGAGATGACATAGATAAATGGCTAGCTGCTTATGAAGCTGCACTAAGAGCTCATGATGTCCCCGAATGGCAATGGGGTACAGCTATGTGGAGTTATGTGCCAGCACTTGGGAGGGACATACTTCTCACTTTGGACCCAAAGGATCAAAACAAATACCCACTTATGAAAGCCATTTTACTTGCCAAGTTTGGGCTGATCCCTGAGAAATATCATCATAGGTTCAGGGACAGCACCAAACAGTCCACACAGACATCGGTAGATTTCTTTGACTTTTCCAGTAAGGCACTGAATGGATGGGTGCGGGGCTGCAAAGTAGAGGATTACACAGGATTGTATAATTTGATTCTGAGAGAGCATATGCTCAATATTTGTTTTACAGAGTTGCACCAGCACCTAGTAGACAGAAAGCTGACTGATTCCAGGAAGTTTGCTGAGGAGGAGGACCTCTGGACTAGCACCAGAGTGTCCAGAAAGGTATCTGGTGGGGGGACACCCACAAAGGTGGCCAGGGTTTCCATCAGAGGAAAGAAGGGGGAGAAAAACTTAAAAACATGGAGTTCTCAAGAGGCCTCCAAAATAGTTTCCAAGGGAGTAGTGGAAACCAGTCCCCATCTGATTCCAAAAGGAGAGGTTTTACTCACCATAAGACAGGGAGGTGTGTACCCCAATGTGCAGAATGAAATAAGTATGGACACTCTGAGGGCAACTCCAAGTGTCCCAAGAGGGCACAGCCCCCCAAAGGGGGGCAGACAGCTGGGCTGGCTAGCATAGCGCTTGGGGAGGAGATGGTCCCAGACAGTTTTGGGGAGCAGACAGAGGTAACCTTAGTGTCCCTGGGAGATGCAGAGATGGTGCCAAAAACCCACATGCCTACCAATACTTCCAAGTATAGGCAGTGGGTTACCATCAATGGGCAAAGGGTAGAGGCTCTGCGTGACACAGGAGCCAGCATGACTAATGTCAAGGGTCAGCTGGTGTCAGCAGAGCAGGTCCTCCCAAATACATTCCACCAAGTCATAGTCACAGACAATCGTGAGAGCCACCTACCGTTAGCTCTGGTTCCCTTTCAGTTGGAGGGTCTCTGGTACTCTAAAAGTAGCTCTGAGTCCTGCTATGCCTGTAGATTGTCTGTTAGGCAATGACCTTGAGCACACTACCTGGAAGGAGGTAGAGCTAAGGTCTCACTTGGATTTGTTAGATTTGCCTGAGTGGGTCTGCATGACCACACAGTCCATGGCTGCCCAAGAGGGAAGTCAAGCGAGCCTAGAGCATGGAACAATGGCCCAGACAACTGGCAAGAGGAGGGGCAAGGGGCACGGGAAACCGGTCTCAGAAGTTCCCACAGTTGTTGACGGGGTTCCTGAGGAGAAGGCCCGAGCCAACTGGGAAAGACATTGCCGCTCTCGGTGACCTACCTGAGCTTGCTGGCTGGCAAGTTGAGGGAGGGCCCACCAGGGAGGAATTCTGCAAGGTGAAGAAAGAATGTCCCACTCTAGAGGGCATGATGAAGCAAGCCTCAGCCCAGGCAGCAGGTGAAGCCTCTGGCGATCACCACATATGTTGGGAGAATGATCTCCTCTACAATGAGCCTAAGGTTCCGGCCATTGGGGCAGCGTGTGTGCTGGTGATCCCCCAGTGTTACTGGACCTTCCTACTGGGACTGGCTCACGACATTCCCCTAGAAGGACATTTGTGGCAAGACAAGACCTTTGCCAGGCTTGTCACCCACTTCTATTGGCCCCGAATGAGGACAAACTCAGATACGTTCTGTAAGTCCTGTCCTACCTGCCAGGCCAGTGGTAAAACAGGAAAAAGGGTTAAGGCCCCTCTGATACCACTTCCTGTCTTTGGCACCCCCTTTCAAAGGGTGGGCATCAACATTGTTGGCCCATTGGACCCCAAAACTGCCTTAGGCAACAGGTTAATTCTGGTTTTGGTGGACCATGCCACCCGTTACCCAGAGAAAATCCCTCTGAGGACCCTAACTGCACCGGTGGTGACCACAACTCTAATGGGGATATTTACCCATGTGGGGTTCCTAAAGGAGATAGGGGGTCATTATGACGCTGGCGGAAGGTGGAGAACCGGCGGTAAGACCGCCAACAGGCTGGCGATCTTACTTTGTGGAATTATGACCATGGCGGTTACCGCCATGGTCATCCGCCAGTTCTCCGTTCCACCCGCTAGGGCGGAGACGACCGCCAGGCTGAAGACCTGGGTCTCCAGCCCAGCGGCCGCCACTATACCACCGGCAGTATTTGGACCCGGCTTACAGCCGTGGATTTCCGGCCGGTTTGAACCGCCATGAAATCCATGGCGGTAAGCACTATCAGTGCCAGGGAATTCCTTCCCTGGCACTGATAGGGGTCTCCGCCACTCCCCACCCCCACCCCAACTGCCTCCCCTACCCCCCCACCACCCCTGCCACCCTCCAAAGGTGGCAGGGCCCCCCTCCCCACCCCGACCCCCAACATCACTTCACCCATACCCACACGACATGCACGCAGGCACCACCTACATACTTACACGCACACATGCCGACATACATGCCTATATCCACACACACAGTCATACACGCACACCCACATTCAAACATACACGCACACATCCATACAGACATACCCACAGACATACACGCACTCATTCCCATACACACAACACCCCCGCAGGCATACACGCACTCACACACCCCCTCTACATACACACATGCACAGCCCCATGCACCCACACCACACACAACACCCCCCCACAACCCTCCCCTCACGGACGATCGACTTACCTGGTCAACGATCCTCCGGGAGGGGAATGGAGCCATGGGGGCTGCTCCGCCGACACCACACCGCCAACAGAACACCAGCACGGCAAATCACAGGACGTGATTCGCTGGGCGGTGTTCTGTTGGCGTGGCGGTGGAGGTGGAGTAACTTCCACTTCCCCGCCTCCCGCCAGTATGGCTGTTGGCAGCTCTCCGTCCGCAAAAGGATGGAGAGCTGCCAACGGTCATAATAGGCCGAGCGGCAAACCGCCACCACTGGCGGTCTTCCGCACGGCGGTCCCTCGGCGCTCTTTAAAAAAGACTGCTGAGGTCAAAATGACCCACATAGTGTCTGACAGAGGCACTAACTTCATGTCTGCATACAGGAAGTCCATGTGGGATGCGTGTGGTGTAACCTACAAGTTTACCACACCCTATCACCCCCAATCTAACGGTCTTGTGGAGAGATTCAACAAGACCTTGAAAGGTATGATCACAGGCCTCCCTTAGGCCCTGAGGCGGAAGTGGGACATCCTCTTACCATGCCTTCTCTTTGCTTACAGAAGGGGGTGGGGTTCAGTCCCTTTGAGCTTCTCTATGGGTACCCTGTCAGGGGACCCTTAAGCATTGTCAAAGAGGGGTTGGAGAAAGCTCCAAAGGCACCCCCTGAGGATGTGGTCAGCTACATGCTGGCACTCCGCAAGCAGATGCACCATTTCTAGAAAACAGCCAAAAGTAACCTTGAGGCCAGTCAAGAAGTAATGAAACGCTGGTATGACCAGAAGGCCACCCAGGTAGAGTTTCAACCTGGAGACAAAGGCCCTCATTATGAACATGGCGGTCCGTTCCGCACCGCCGGCAGTGGTGGCAGAAACCGCCAACAGAGGAGCGGTCCGGACCGTCAAATAATGAACCAAACAAAACTCATGCATCCCGCGCACCACCCACTGCCAGGAAAGGATTCCCGCTGACAATGGCAGAGGCCGCCCATAGGCCGTCGGAAAGGCCCAACCCGCCCATCAAATTATGAACCACCATTCTGTGGACCTTCCTACTGGGACTGGCTCACGACATTCCCCTAGAAGGACATTTGTGGCAAGACAAGACCTTTGCCAGGCTTGTCACCCACTTCTATTGGCCCCGAATGAGAACAAACTCAGATACGTTCTGTAAGTCCTGTCCTACCTGCCAGGCCAGTGGTAAAACAGGAAAAAGGGTTAAGGCCCCTCTGATACCACTTTCTGTCTTTGGCACCCCCTTTCAAAGGGTGGGCATCAACATTGTTGGCCCATTGGACCCCAAAACTGCCTTAGGCAACAGGTTCATTCTGGTTTTGGTGGACCATGCCACCCGTTACCCAGAGGCAATCCCTCTGAGGACCGAAACTGCACCGGTGGTGACCACAACTCTAATGGGGATATTTACCCATGTGGGGTTCCTAAAGGAGATAGGGGTCATTATGACCCTGGCGGAAGGCGGAGAACCGGCGGTAAGACCGCCAACAGGCTGGCGATTTTACTTTGTGGAATTATGACCATGGCGGTTACCGCCATGGTCATCCGCCGGTTCTCCGTTCCACCCGCTAGGGCGGAGACGACCGCCAGGCTGAAGACCTGGGTCTCCAGCCCGGCGGCCGCCACTATACCACCGGCGGTATTTGGACCCGGCTTACCACTGTGGATTTCCGGCGGTTTGAACCGCCATGAAATCCATGGCGGTAAGCACTATCAGTGCCAGGGAATTCCTTCCCTGGCACTGATAGGGGTCTCCGACACCCCCCACCCCAACTCCCTCCCCTACACCCCCACCACCCCTGCCACCCCCCAAAGGTGGCAGGGCCCCCCTCCCCACTCCGACCCCCAACATCACTTCACCCATACCCACACGACATGCACGCAGGCACCACCTACATACTTACACGCACACAGGCCGACATACATGCCTATATCCACACACACAGTCATACACGCACACCCACATTCAAACATACACGCACACATCCATACAGACATACCCACAGACATACACGCACTCATTCCCATACACACAACACCCCCGCAGGCATACACGCACTCAAACACCCCCTCTACATACACACACGCACAGCCCCATGCACCCACACAACACACAACACCCCCCCACACCCCTCCCCTCACGGACGATTGACTTACCTGGTCGACGATCTTCCGGGAGGGGAATGGAGCCATGGTGGCTGCTCCGCCGACACCACACCGCCAACTGAACACCAGCACGGCAAATCACAGGACGTGATTCGCTGGGCGGTGTTCTGTTGGCGTGGCGTTGGAGGTGGAGCAACCTCCACTTCCCCGCCTCCCGCCAGTATGGCTGTTGGCGGCTCTCCGTCCGCAAAAGGACGGAGAGCTGCCAACGGTCATAATAGGCCGAGCGGCAAACCGCCACCACTGGCGGTCTTCCGCACGGCGGTCCCTCGGCGCTCTTTAAAAAAGACCGCTGAGGTCAAAATGACCCACATAGTGTCTGACAGAGGCACTAACTTCATGTCTGCATACAGGAAGTCCATGTGGGATGCGTGTGGTGTAATCTACAAGTTTACCACACCCTATCACCCCCAATCTAACGGTCTTGTGGAGAGATTCAACAAGACCTTGAAAGGTATGATCACAGGCCTCCCTTAGGCCCTGAGGCGTAAGTGGGACGTCCTCTTACCATGCCTTCTCTTTGCTTTAGAAGGGGGTGGGGTTCAGTCCCTTTGAGCTTCTCTATGGGTACCCTGTCAGGGGACCCTTAAGCATTGTCAAAGAGGGGTTGGAGAAAGCTCCAAAGGCACCCCCTGAGGATGTGGTCAGCTACATGCTGGCACTCCGCAAGCAGATGCACCACTTCTAGAAAACAGCCAAAAGTAACCTTGAGGCCAGTCAAGAGGTAATGAAACGCTGGTATGACCAGAAGGCCACCCAGGTAGAGTTTCAACCTGGAGACAAAGGCCCTCATTATGAACATGGCGGTCCATTCCGCACCGCCGGCAGTGGCGGAAGAAACCGCCAACAGAGGAGCGGTCCGGACCGTCAAATAATGAACCAAACAAAACTCACGCATCCCGCGCACCACCCACCGCCAGGAAAGGATTCCCGCTGACAATGGCAGAGGCCACCCACAGGCCGTCGGAAAGGCCCAACCTGCCCATCAAATTATGAACCACCATTCCGCCACCAGTTCCGGGGCGGGAACCACCACCACACAAAGCCAGGCGGAAATGAAACAAATAGAAGGAAACACTCACAGGAGCTCTACAAAACGTGCAGCGGCAGCCATGGACAGAGAGCTGCAGATCATGCCAGCCTTGCTCCTTGCCATATATCTACACGACCGAGACCGCCGACGAAGACGACGATGGTAAGTACCGCAACCTACGTGACAAGGGAGGAAAGGGCAAAGTTACATACCCACCCACTCCACCCACCCCGCAAAGCCCCCCAACCCCACCCAGCAGCAATAGTCAGACACCCCACACCAAGAGGGACGTACCCGACTGTAGTGCTTTCCTCTTATCTAGTTTCTAAGCACTAACATAACACAACAGAAATGCACTTCTGAGGTCAAAGAAGACTTTTATTGTTGTTAATTCTTCCCCAACCACAATATTTATGAATGACGAATTAGTAGCTTTCAAGTCCGCGTTAATCAAACAAAATATATCAGTTTGCAATATACACAGCAGGTTATATTTATAAGATATTGAATGCAAAGCAAAACAAATACTTCACCGTGTGGGAAACTATTTACAGCTTCATCTTTCTAAGGTCTGCAAGCTGATGACCCCTGTCAGCCGCGAGAAAGAGATTCATCTACCCACACAGGATTGCTGGCAGCTGGCGCCAAGCTCCAGCACGAGGTCCGGCAGATTTGAATCTGACCCTCTGCAGCCTGTTACATTCGTTACAAAGGTGTGCCCCCTCCTCTCAGACCTGGGAAACTGAGCAAGCCTTTTGGAGACTGGCCAGGTCTCCAAGACTACTCCTGTTCCCAAGCTCAAGCGAAGAAAAACAACACCCATGTACTCTCTCTTATCATGTCTAGTCTACTGTGAGAAAAACATCTTGGTTCTCTGGTGCAAAAACACAGCTTGGAAAAATACAGCTTGGATTCTCAACTGCAAGATCTAACTCCACGTTAAAGGCAATAGGCAGCTAACCTAAGTATCAAATGCAATGTCATGTTAAAGGCAATAGGCAGCTAACCTAAATATCAAATGCAATGTCTAGTGTCATGTCAAAGCCAATAGGCAGCTGAGCTGAATACAAAATGCAATATATAATATCATGTCAAAGCCCATAGGCAGCTGAGCTGAATATAAAATGCAATGTATAATATCATGTCAAAGCCAATAGGCAGCTGAGCTGAATATAAAATGTAATATATGATATCATGTCAAAGCCAATAGGCAGCGGAGCTGAATACAAAGTGTAATATATGATATCATGTCAAAGCCAATAGGCAGAATATCTAATAGCATGTCAAAGTCAATAGGCAGCTAAACTGAATACATCATGTCAAAGCCAATAGGAATGCAATGTCAAAGCCAATAGGCGGCTAGACTGGATACAGCATGTCAAAGCCAATAGGCAGAATACAGAATGTAATGGCTAATGCAATGTCAAAGCCCATAGGCGGCTCAACTGAATACAGAAAGTAATGGCTAATGCCATGTCAAAGCCCATAGGCGGCTAAACTGAACAAAACATACCATGTGCTACTGGTGAACATTGAGCAACTAATATGCGCAGTGGTGAAACACAAAGTCATTGGTCAAAACAAACTCCATCAAATGGCAGTACACCGACCAAAGGCTACTGCAACTTGGCCATAGGACACACACTAGCACCACAGCCATAAATTATTTAAACAAACACCAGGGCGGAACTGCATGCAGCCCAAACACAGGCCACACCAAAACTTTATTATGAAGCTCACTGAGCGAAATTATGAAAACGGGGCCAATGGGCAGTCCATAAAAAGACAATTTTCCTAGGCCACAACTGGCCACACATGACTCCCACAAGGGCTGGGTACTCCACTCAACAGGGCACCATAGGGGGATTCCAGGCACCTCACGGAATGGTGTGGGGGGTGGGGGGTTCTTCTACGACGGGGTGTGACTTTGACTTGCATGAGGAGGTTGGAGGGGGTGGGCTTCTCCTTAGAAGGGGGTGGGAGCTGTTTGGCACGGGCAGAGCTGGATGCCTTAGGCTCAGAGCGGGCCTTCTTCTTAAGTGGAGAAGGGGCACAGGAATGGGAAGGCTGGACCGGGGTGGGCTGTGATGTGGAAGGAGTGGAAAGGGCAAGGAGAAGGGCATGTTTCGAGGCAAGATGCGGTGGGCCAGTGGGTTCAAACAGGTCTTAATGGGAGAGGAAAAGTTTCTTGGGAGCAATTGGGGTGTGCGTGGATGAGGGCGGGGGAGTGGAGGCAGAGGAAGTTGATGTATGGGATGTAGGTGTGCATGTAGTGGCTGCCGGTGACTGCTCAGTATCCTGTGGTGGTGGATGTCTGATGGGTGGGTGTCTTGCTGCGTTTGAGTGTTTTGGGAGGTGGGGGGTAGACACAGTGGGAGAAGACAGACAGCTAGTGTGGATGTATGTTGGGTGGGTGTCTGCAAGGCGGGTGAGTGTGCTGCATGTGTCAACTACAGTGGAGGTGGTGAGTGCAGGTGTGGTGTATGGGGTGCATGTATGGCTGTCTGCTATTGTGGTAAGTGAAGGAAGAGGAGCAGTAACAGTGAGTGACGGTGCAGTGCATGAGGGTGTGCATGTAGAGGGGACAGACAGGGAGGCAGAAGAGGCGGGTACACTGGGGGAAGGTGTCGCTATAAATAAGGAGCCAGTGCATAGGATCCCTAACATTAACAAACCTTTATCTTTGATTAGTTGGAACATTGCAGGGCTTCGGTCCAAGGCTAGAAATTCAGAGTGGCTGGAGTTTATATCCATCCATGATGTTATTTGTCTCCAGGAGACTTGGACCATGGAGCCTTTCCACTTGGATGGGTATTTTTCTGTGTTCCAGCCAGCACTCCCATCTCCAGCGGGAAGGGCAAGTGTGGGGCTCCTGATTCTTGTCTCTTTCCAACTTCCTAAAATTGAGGTGTCTTTGATCTGGTCCTCTGCATTTTTTATGGTGGTCCAACTATTGATGGAGGGGAATAAGGGTATCTTGAGTCTAAATTTTTATAATAATATCCCTTGTGACTCCCTGCAAGGAAGTTTCGAGGAACTAACATAATTCCTTGATTCCGCCGGGAAGTTCCAAAACAGAGAGTTAGTAATGATTTGGGTTGGAGATTTTAATGTCCTGTCATGCAATCAGGAACTCCCTCATATGTGTGCTGCCTTTATTAAGCAGAGAGTCACCCACTCATTTTATTCATTCTAATCAAGGCAAAGCTCTAAATACCCTTATTTACACATTTGATCTTGTCTATGCAAGGGATAAGGCAGCTAGACACATTCAAAAGATACCCACCTATACGGGGAACTCTAAAGGTAGTATAATTGATTTTATTTTAATTAGTTCTCTAGACTCGCATTTAATTTTGGATTTTAAAATAACACCACATTGTGCCAGTGACCATAACCCCTTGTGCATTAACTTAGCCTTTAATAATAGGTTAGTTTCATCTAGCATAGAATGCAGGGGTAAACCAGTTTTCAACAGAAATGTTGGTCTTCGCATGAAATGGGATAGAGTAGATCCTAAAACCTTCCATAAGGAAATTATAGAGCAAAATTTTGATCCTATTAATAAATGTCTGTCGCCACAGCCAACTTATGCCCACCTTGTAGCTGCTTTCAAACTTTTAAGCCATGCTATTCCTGAGGCTTTAGTGTGCGGTAGGTCCACTCAGGGCTCAAAGCCCCGACGATGGTTTAATTCTACCTGTACAGCTGCCCATAAAGATCTAAAAGTAGCCATCAAGACAGTTCCATTTAGTCATGAATTAGTTAGACGGGCCAGGGGCCGATATAAGACAGCCCTGGAGGATTGAAGGAAGGAAATTAGAGCTTTTGGCAGCCACAGAACTGAAGGACCCTGCACAATTCTGGAAAGTGGTTAACCATCCCTATTTCCTTGAATGTGAAAATAAGGAGGATGATTGTTTGGTACCCGAGGGGGCCTGGGTGAAACATTTTACTACAGTATTCCAAACTGCAAATTACACCAGTCATGAAAAAGGGTTTTGATTGTAGTAATCCGGCTATGGCTACCCCAAACCTGAGCATGAATGATCTATTTTTCGAGGTACATGAGGTAACTACAGCTATTTCTTATTTCTGTTATATATTAATAGCCTCTACAGCTTTTTAGTAAAAAATGGCAAGGATTTCCCTAGGATGTGTTCTAGACAACTCCTGATTTTGCTGTATGCTGATGATGCTGTTTTAATTACCTGCACAGCAAACAGTCTTCAGAATGTATTGGATCTCTTTCTAACTTTTATGCAGGAGCTTGATTGAGTCAATTTTACAAAGTCACATGTCATGACCTGTGGTCCTAGGAATACGCGAACTAAACGTTTTATTATGGGGGGAAATATTTTAACTAAGGTGAAAGATTTTAGTTATCTAGGACTATATTTAAGCTCTTCTTTGTCATGGAACCCCCATCTTATTTTGAAGACCCAACAAATGGAGAGAAACATGGAAGCGATTTTCTGCTTTGCTCGGAAATAAGGACATAGACCAGTCCACCAGATTATTTTGCTTTATAAATCTAAATGCGTTTCTGCAGCTATTTATGGGGTGGGTCTTTGGGGATACACTAATTCAGCCCTTTTACAACGTACAGAGAATACATTTTTGCGCAGGCTGCTTCTGGTACCTAAGAATGCAGCAAATATCATCTGCAGCGAGGAGTTGGGAGCACGGTATATTGAGGATCTGACTGGCATTGCCCCACTCCTGTTATGGATACAAGTTTGGTTAAATCCGGTGGCTAGCCTAGTATGAGACTGTTTATCTGATTGCATTCATTTAGCCAATCATAACAAGATTCCATGGCTTACTTTTGTACATAATTCTTTTTGGAAATTGGGCCTGGAGAATATGTTTTCGAACCCAGAGCTTCTGGCTACCAATGCTAATGAAATGGTTAAAACCCAATATATAGAGTATTCTGCGAACCATAGAGATCAAGAGGCAGAAAAAGTGAAAACATTTGATCCATATGTGCAGATTTCAACTCTGATAGAACCATATTGTTTTTGAGTCTCAAATTCTTCACTGTATTCTCTACTTGTTCTTTTTAGATTAAACATGATACATTTTAGAGTGGCCTTTCCAAAGAAATATATATGGCAAAAAACGCTTGCGCTTTGTCCCTCTGACGATTTTTCTAAGCAAAGAACTTGCCATTTTGTCTTATTTTGCTCGCTTTATTCTGCTCCTAGAAAAGCTTTTATATTGCCAATTTTGCACAATTTACATACTACTTTTTATAAGGAAGCGTTGATTAGTATTCAAAGACTTTCATCAATACAAATGTGTCATTCAGTTTTAAGTTTTATCAAATCTGCCATTGCCATTAGGAATCGATATGAATTGGTCGAAGTACCTATTTATTAACTTAATTTTGACAATTTATGATTTGATTCTGATGTTGGGATTCCATTGTATGTAAACTATTATATTCCCATATATATGGGTTGTTGGACAGTTTGACAAAGACATTGTATATAGTTCTGCAACCTTAGTTGATTGAAGATGTTTTTGTATTTTGTCTTAATCTATACGTATTGTATTTTAATTATTTATATTTTGTGTAACGTATATGCGCTTTTATGGAATAACGCCGAATAAAGATCTTTCACTGACTGACACTGTTGGAAGTGGACGTTGTTGTGTGTGCAGGTGTATGTTGGCTGTGTGAATGCTTGTGGTGGGAGGTGTGGTGCTTGTGTTTGGAAGTGTGTTTTTTGTGTGTTGATGTGCTTGACTGCGTGTCTGAATGTATGCCTTGGACGGGTGAAGGGAGTGGGGTGCTGGAAGGGGTAGAGGAGGTTGGAGGGGGGAGGGAATGGCCAGGGAAACTGGCTGCCGTCCAAGAGGAGGCCAGAGCCTAAAAAGATTTCTGTAGGGCAGACACAGCACTGTGAATGCCATCCAGATAGGCATTAGTGTGCTGCACCGCTGATGCTAGCCCCTGGATGTTATTGACAATGGTTGTCTGCCCTACAGAGATGGTTCTCAGGAGGTCAATAACCTCCTCTGTGAGGGCAGCAGGGCTGACTGGGGAAGGGGAGGAGGTGCCTTGGGTGAAGGAGACGCCCACCTTTCTGGGTAGGCGGGCACGGCCAACTCGGTGGGGAGCAGAAGGGAGGGCACTGATGGTATGGGTGGAGGCGGAAGATGTCACGGTTGTGATTTGTCCACTAGTGTCCGCCACCGCCGGAGGACCCCCATCGGAGGAGGTTTCAGAGTCACTACCACCGGTGGTAGTAGCCTCTCCTATGGAAGTCACCTCACTCTCCCACCCACTGGTATCCTGGGCGTCCGTTGTCTCTGCCTCCGAGGATCCGTGGGTTGCTGTCTCCCCACTAGCCGGTGCCTCAGCTCCCTCACCTGATGTTGATACTGTACCAGACACACACAAGAGAACAGGGATGGGGAGACAAAACAGGAGAGACACTTGTAAGTAGCTGAATGCTGATACACAATGGCCAGACATACACCTACCCAGCAGACACACCCAACAGGCAGCACCGTGCACTAGGCCCATGACCATGGCTCTGACTAGTATATAGTATATAGTATACTGACCTACACCCATATCCTGTCAATGCATTGAAGCTGAGGTAGGTGAAACCAAATAAAGCGGTTCCTGAAAATGATGAACATTGAGTCAGTCTGTACGGTGGAGGTCCCTGATAAGCCCCTTGACCCTTGAACCGTACTCTCATGGGCACTGTGAGTTTTAACTCTCAGTGCCCATGAGAGTACGGTTCGGGGGGCTTATCAGGGACCTCGACCATACAGACTGACTCAATTTCAACGATTGCTGCCTCCGAGGCTTCAATGTTCATCATTTTCAGGAACCGCTTTATTATGAAACACTACTAGCTGCCACAGGAATACACGCTCATTTAGTGGCTTCACACGGATACTTCCCTTGTTTTACAGTTCTGCCTTTGGACTCTCATTTATTTTGAATTTGATTCTCTTCGGACTACTTTCAGGAGTGCCCTGGTATCTTTGTTTTGAAATTCACTTTCCAGCACGGCTCAAAGGAAGCTCCTTTCTCTGATCTAGTGCAGTGTAATACCCTGGGTGGTTGGGTATTATTACCAGGCTTAGCACCCATTCAAGGACTCAATGGATCGATCATTGTGACATTTATTTGTTTGTGTTCAGATGTGCGAATGTTTTAGCACCAACCACCACTTTTTCTAGACATATGGCAGGTTTCCATTCGCCGCCGCCGGTGGGATTCTGTTCACCGCCGCCACGGCGGTCGGCGGTCTTTACCACCATCTACATAATGACCGCCAAAGTGTGGGTAATGGAACCAGTAGAGTCTAGAGCTCTCCAGGACCGCTGGTCTGGCCTATTTGAAGTGAAGGAACGGAAAGGGGAGGCAACTTACCTAGTGGACCTTCAATTCCCTAGGAATCCCTTAAGGGTGCTCCATGTCAACCGACTGAAGCCTCACTTTAAGAGGACCGAAGTCAACATGCTTTTGGTTACAGATGAGGGTATGGAAGAGGGGAGTGAACCCCTCCCCAACCTCCTCGCTGCCAAGGAAGGTGATGGGTCAGTGGAGGGTGTCATTCTCTCTGACCCCCTGGCCCTAGACCAGAGAGGGGGCTGCTACCAGTTACTGGAACAGTAGTCCTCCCTGTTTTCTCTCACCCCTGGACTCACACACTTGTGTGTCCATGACATTGACATGGGAGACAGTCCCCCTTTAAAGAACAAAATGTACAGGTTGTCAGACAAGGTGAAGGCCAGCATGAAAGAGGAAGTCTCCAAGATGTTGGCTCTAGGGGTTATTGAGAAGTCTAGTAGTCCCTGGGCTAGCCCTGTGGTGCTGGTACCCAAGGCTGCTTCACCCGGTGCCAAGCCAGAACTCCGGTTCTGCGTGGACTACCAAGGTCTCAATTCAGTCACATGGACTGACGCTCACCCCATCCCCCGAGCTGATGAACTTGTGGACAGACTAGGCGCTGCCAAATTCCTCAGTACTTTTGATCTCACATCAGGGTACTGGCAGATCGCTTTGACTGAGGGGGCTAAAGAGAGATCAGTATTTTCCACACCTGAGAGCCATTACCAATTCCGGGTGATGCCCTTTGGTTTTAAAAATGACCCGCTACCTTCCAACAGTTGGTTAGTTGGGTCCTAGCTGGCAAGGATGCCTTCTGCGCAACCTACCTAGACGACATTGTCATCCACAGTGACAGCTGGGTGGAACACCTGCTCCACCTTAAGGAGGTGCTTCAGGCTCTGCAATAGGTAGACCTGACCATCAAGGTCAGTAAGTGCTAGATTGGGCAGGGTTCCGTCCTGTACTTGGGACACCTAGTAGGTGGTGGCAAGGTGCAGCCCCTCCAGGCTAAGATTGAAACTATCAAGGCCTGGCAACCACCATAGAACCCAAACAGAGGTGAAAGCCTTCTTAGGCCTCACTGGATATTACCGCAGATTTGTCAAGGGCTATGAAACCATGGTGACAACCTTGACAGAACTCACATCCAAAAAGCAACCTAGGATTGTGAATTGGACAGAGGAAGCGATGTGCATGGTCCCCATACTCAACGCTCCTGACTACTCCAAGGAATTTTTCATGCAGACAGACGCTTCGGAGCAGTGCATAGGGGCAGTCCTAGCACAGCTAAATGAGGAGGGCCTAGACGAGCCAGTAGTCTTTATTAGAAGAAGACTATTACCAAGGGAACAGAGGTGGAGTGCTATTGAAAGAGAAGCATTTGCAGTGGTCTAGGCACTGAAGAAGCTGAGACCATACCTGGATGTGACTCACTCCCAGGTTCAAACAGACCACAGGCCCCTCAGATGGCTCATGCAGATGAGGGGTGAGAATCCTAAACTCTTGAGATGGCCCATTTCCCTACAGGTAATGGACTTTACGGTGGAGCATCGCCCAGGGATTTACCATGCCAATGTTGATGGTCTCTCCAGATACTTCCGCCTTAGCGATGAGAGCTCCCAGGAGGTTGGGTAGCTCTCCCCACTTTCAGCTGGGGGGGACACATGTTAGACCTAACAGCTGTAGGGTGGTCAACTCTAACTTTTTGCCTGCCTCCCTCCTCTTTTGAGATACTGTTTTTGCTGGTTTTTAGACATTGCGCACTTTACCACTGCTATCCAGTGCTAAAGTGCATATGCCCTCTCCCTTTAAACATGGTAACATTGGATCACACCCAATTGGGCTATTTAATTTACTTATAAGTCCCTAGTAGAGCGCATTATATGTGCCCAGGTCCTGAAGATTGAAGCTACTAGTGGGTCTGCAGCACTGATTGTGCCACTCACTTCAGTAGCCACTTAGCCTTATCTCAGGCCTGCCATTGCAAGGCCTGTGTGTGCAGTTTCACTGCCAATTCGATTTAGCATTTAAAAGTACTTGCCAAGCCTAAAACTCCCCTTTTTCTACATATACGTCACCCCTAAGGTGTGCCCTAGAGCAGTGTGCTGTGTAGGTAAAAGGCAGGACACATACCTATGTAGTTTACATTGCCTGGTAGTTTAAAACTCCTAAATTCATTTTTACACTACTATGAGGCCTGCTCCCTTCATAGGCTAACATTGGGGCTACCCTCATACATTGTTTGAGGGGTAGCTGCTGATCTAAAAGGAGTAGGAAGGTCATATTTAGTATGGCCAGAATGGTAATACAAAATCCTGCTGACTGGTGAAGTTGTATTAAATATTACGATTTTAGAAATGCCACTTTTAGAAAGTGAGCATTTCTCTGCACTTAAATCTTTCTGTGCCTTACAATCCACGTCTGGCTGAGTTTAGTTGACAGCTCCTTGTGCATTCAGTCAGACAAACCCCACACCCAGAATACTCAGCCTCACTTACATACATCTGCATTTTGAATGGGTCTTCCTGGGCTAGGAGGGTGGAGGGCCTGCTACTTACATGTCAAAGGATTGTAGCCTGGCCTCACACAAAGGACTGCCACACCCCCTACTGGGACCTTGGCAGACAGGAATAAACTGAAACGGGACCTGGTGAACATCTAAGCCACTCATTGAAGTCTCCCCCACTTCAAAGGCACATTTGAGTATCAAAACAGGGCATCTGCCCTACCACCTCAGACACTTCCTGGAGAAGAACCTGAACCAGAACCTGCACCCTGACAAGAAGAACTGCCTAGCTGCCCAAAGGACTCACCTGACTTCTTTCTGAAGAAGAGTGCTGCCTTGCTGTTGCCCTGCTGTCTTGCTGCTGTCTTGCTTTGCTGCAGAAGTGCTCTCCAAGGGCTTGGATAGAGCTTGCCTCCTGTTCCCTGAAGTCTCAGGACCAAAAAGACTTCTCTCCTGCAGCTGAAATCCCCGTGCAATGAAATTTTGAGTCACCGCCTGCCAAGAACAAAGCACAGCCTGCTCGCGGTGAAAAATTCACTGCACGCTGAGTCTGGAATGACGCAGCCCGACTTCGCGACAGAAGATTGACGCAGCGCCAGCGATGCGACCGGAACTTTGACACATGGTCCTACTAGATCGATGCAAGCTGACTCAGAACTATGCCGCTCGACTTTCTGAGAGGAATCTACGCAGCACCTGCCGTGCATAAGAAAATTCCACACATCACCGATCGGAATCAATGCAGCCCTTGTGACTTAGCTACACAAGCCCAGGATTCCACGCATCGTCACCGGGGCGTCTGAAAACCCCGCAACCCGAAGAGGATCCAAGTCTGCACGCCGGAAATTGATGCAACGTCTTCCCCACAGGAAAAATAACAACGAAAGTCTGTGTGCGAAGGGGTAAAACCGATGCACACTCACTGTTGTCCACGCATCTCCTCCTCTGCAGTCCCTTGTGACAATTTGTCAACATAAACCAAGTACTTTGCCCTGCTAGAGGCACTTGTTGTTTTTAGGATAACTTAAGATACTTTTTATTGCTTTTACAGTAATATCTTAACTCTAAAGACACTTGATATCACTTTCAGTGATATCCCTACATTTGCTCATTTGATCTTTAATCGTTTTGACCTACATTTATCCAGATAAATATTATATTTTTTTATAAACACTGTGTGGTGTATTTTTGTGGTGCTATATGGTGGTATTGTATGATTTATTGCACAAATACTATACACCTTGCCTTCTAAGTTAAGCCTGACTGCTCAGTGCCTGGTTACAAGAGGGTGGGCACAGGATAATTTGGATTGTGTGTGACTTACCCTGACTAGAGTGAGGGTCCTTGCTTGGACAGGGGGTAACCTGACTGCCAACCAAAGACCTCTTTTCTAACAGATACACATTGATAATGATGTAAAATGCACATACAGGCTGGTTCTGGGATTTACCTCAGTACCCATTTCTAATCTAGCCAATGAACTGAGGCATTCAAGTCACATTTCCATTACAGCCTCATATAGGCCACCCGACAGGATCTACAGTTCTACAGGGAGTGGGCACAGTGCCAAAGTTGCATAGCCACAGTGGCTCTTCCACAGCCTAGACTATGTCCCATACTGGGGGATACATTTGACAAAACCTGATCTCTGCCGAATCAGCATGTAGAACATACATGACACTCACATTTCTATCACTTCCATGCATGACAGTACATCATGTGGCCAGCAGCAATGTGGCTTTTGGCTTGTGTAGCAACCTGAAGGGCACAGTGTGTCATGATATGCCTTCCAAACAACAGTTTGGCAAGGTCAGATGTGGGGTGAAAGATCTGTGGCACAATACACATTGCTTACAAGATCTTCAAATGACTCAGACAAGATGCATACACAGCTCATGCTGTCATGCACATACATGCTGTCTAACATTTACAACAATCATAAACAAAGAAATGTCATTGTATGGCAGGACAGTCTCCTTTCCTACTCATGTACATCCAAAACAAGTAGGATCTAGGTCCCCAAAAACATCACATAACACAATGTGAATAAACACAACATATAGTAGTGGTCTCCAATCCCTGTACCATGTACATCTCATTTATGCCACACAAATTGCAGCAACAGGCCCACATGAAGTCTCACTAGCACATAGGGGCACATTGTAGCATGTGAGGGGGAAAGCACGATGTTGAACAGAGTCAATCATGCCTATGAGGTACTTACCTCCTCCACTGGTGAGCCATAGCGATGACCATACCTCAAATATCTGTGCTTGTTTCCCGGGATCAGCCCATGATTCCCTTATATTGCAGAACAGCACCATACCCCAGCTGATGTCACAAGTTCAACCAGAGAGGGGGGGCCTGACTGCTTTGTAAGTCATGTCTGTCCTGATTGTGTGTGAGCAATGTCAGGTGCTACAATCATGAAGTGAGTGACACTTTGTTGCACATATGCCCCATTCCTTATCAGGAGACTCAGCATATCCAAACTGTCCTTGATTATTGACACCAATGAGGAATCCAACTACACCAGGGGAAGTCCACTTCAATGAGGCCCATGGAAGACACCAGTGGTCAGTGGAGCAGGCTTTTGGGCTTCTGAAGACCAGAGTTCCCAGTCTGGACAGGAATTATGGAGCCAAACTCTACTCACCGGGAAAGGTGTGTCAGATCACCGTGGCATGCTGAATGCTCCACAGCATCACCCTGCGGAGGAATATCACATACATCCGAGAGGAGAGTGAGCCTGCAGTGCCACCAGGTGAGAATCCTGAAATGCCAACTGAAGATGACAGTGATAACGAAGAAGGAGCTGACTTGTGATAAGATCTCATACACAGCTACTTCTCATGAGTGTAAATATGTGAAGTGATGTCATGACTGACTCTGCAATGAACTGTAGTTGTGAGAATATATGGAATTTAGGCCTAAATTTAGGAAGGTTCTTGCACTAGTGCCACATTAGCTCCATTTGTTTTTCACTAATGTGGCATTAGGTTGGCAGAAATGCCACACCAAATTTACAAAGTGGTGCAATGCACATTGCACCACTTTGTAAACCCTTGTGCGATATTATCTCTGCGCCAGACATAATGCTTGCAAGGGAGGCGTTCCTCCGTTATGAGGCCCAGAAAAATGGCACAATGGAATCTGTGAGATTCCACTGTGCCATTTTTCTGTGCATTTTTAAAGCCTGATCAGTGCAGGTGTTAAATTGAGGCACACCATTGTTTATAATGGGCCTCTATGTACTTTGCGTGATTAGCGTCAAAATTTCAGAGTTGTGACACTGGCAGGTATGTGATGCTCTTCTGTCATACAAAGTGGATATGGCTTGTTCTAGGTAATATAGGTCACCGAGTTTGGGTTTAGGAAGCCTTTGCCATGACAGCTTGCACAGTGTTTGGATGTAAGCTCAGAAGTACCCATTGGACTTATTTTATGTCCTGTGTTGGGCCTGATACATCATGAGTCATCATGTGGTCATATGTCACAACCAAGTCAGTTTCCATTCACATTGGTTAAACACTCTTTTTGTGTGACCTAAATATGACTGTGGATTTGTTTCCTCATTGTAGGCCACAGTGTCTGTGCCAAAACAGAGACATATGTTTGTGTCATACCACAAAATGCATGAGCATTGCATTATATTGGCCCTGTGATCAGGAACTGATGTCCTGCCATCTGTCTGAATCTTGGATTGAGTGATGGTGGATTATTTTGGTGTGGTATGTGATAAGGCTCAACCTGGTGACATCAGTTACTTCAATGTTTGCCTATTCTACAGGACAATGTTTGACAAATCCCTTTGTTTTTCGTTTTCTGGAGGTTTGTACATGTGAATATGTCCATTTACTCAGTATGAGTCAATCATTTATGATTTCTAATAGTTCAGACATACTGACAGCCTATGTGCTGAACACTGTAATTTTTTTTTGTTTTTTTTCAACCAGACATTTGTATGTATGTGTTTGTGTGGTTTGGTTGTAATCCTGAGCAGGAAACTGTGTATAAGCAACATATCCCTTCCTGAACAAGTAGCTTGGATCATTATTGTTAGGTTCACATGGTCTGACATATCCACATGGCTAAATATGAAATCAAAATCAGCAGACAATGAGTCAGTGAGTGATGATTTTATTGTGAAACTATAGCTAACAGAAAATATACATGGCATGAAGCGCCAACAAAAATTATGTGAAGGGATCAGTCATGGTGAATAAAATCACTGAGGTAGATGCCACGCTACTGGAAGTCCAAAGTACAGAATATTCTTTCCATTGGAAATGTAACGTGGTTCATGATCTGTCCAGAAAGTGAATGTCTAACACACAAAGGAGGACTTTAAGGAGGTGGGTAATTGGTGGCCATGGTGGGTGTCTTGCCATCCGCCCCTCCTAGGTACTTTGCTGGACATCACCGCTTGCTTTGGGGGGGCATCAGCTGCTACAGAGGCAGGGGTACCTGTGGCTGGTTGCTTTTCTGGAGGGGCTTCCATTCCTGTGGCTGCCACCAATTTTGATGGGCCTGATGATGAGCCAAAGGAAGTGAAAGATTGGTTTTGAAAAGTCCTTGCCAGGGTTGTGTGTATGCCCCTCAACACCCCTGTTAGGGATGCCATGTTGGAATTGTGGGCTTCCATCTGTTCACCCTATGTATGTTCCTCTGTAGCTGCGTGATTTCCTGGAGTTAGACCAACACCTGTCCCATCACACCTTGGGACTCCTGATGGACCCACAAAAAGGGTCTGATGGTGTCCAGGCAGAGAGTAGGTCCAGTGGCCTCACCTCGGTGGCCCAGAGCATCCCTCCCATGCTCTCTACCCATACAGGTCTGTGCCTTTGGCACAAGTTGCCCTTACTAACTTGGTCCTGGACCCTCACTGTTTGAACTGTTAAGCTGCACCTCAGGATCCAGGACTGGGGGGAACAAGATGGTGGAATCTGTGTAGGTACACAGGTTGGGGGGGCACATGTTTTTGGTGATGTTGAAGGAACAAAGCTGGGAGGTGACATTTTGAGCACAGTGAGACTCACTGTTGCCATCTGACTAGGTTGCCCAGATGGGCCAGATCTGTCCTTCACATCCACAAGTCCAGGAGTGTTGTCATCACTGAGGACTTCATACAAGGTGGTAGTGGTAGCCTGTTCTGTGTCCTCCAAGTGCCCCTTGGCAGATCCACCTGTTGATGAAAAATGTACATTGTTAGTGGTTGAACCTCCAAAGGTTTTGTGTTACAGTAAGTAGAGACCTTGGTCAAAGTTAAGTTGTAGTTAATCCAATTGTGCCAAGTAACCATTGCATTGGGTGATTTGACATCGCATGTGTGAAGAATGACAATCCGCTTTGACTGAAGCAGCTGATGAGATGTGCAGATCAGTTGCACTTTGGAAAATGGCCTGAAAATTAGATCTTACCCCCACTGTAGCCAATACAGTTGAGAGGCAAGACATGGCTTTAACAGTTTGGAGGCCTAGATGAGTGAGATGCAGGTAAACCCGGGACTTTGTATTATATGTGACTGGAATCATCATGTGCACAGTGCTGTGTCATTGTGTCTGTTGCCAATACCAACCTGGTGATACATCTCGAGGCCTTAGGAATACTTGTTGCACACATTAGGTAAGGTGTCATTCCTGTCCTCAAAACTTTCATCTTGGGTTAGCAAGTCAAGATGGTGCTAGGTAGACAGACACATCTCTGAGTTGAGCATGATCTGTATCTTGGTCACTCCCATGTGAGCAAACTTCAATTGAAAGTTCACAAACAGGGGTATTTGGGCAAGTGTTCACTAGGCTGGTGTTTGGAGTTACTGAAACCAGGCCTCCTGCGATTTTAATCGGGTACTTGGACAAGTGACCAATGGGCTAGTGTTTGGAGTTACTCAAACGCAGTCGGGTCACTCCCTCTAATACATACACTTGACAAATTGTATCCTCCCAAGTGAGTAGACTTCAATTGACAGTTAAGAAACAGGGGTATTTGGACAAGTGAATGGTGGGCTGGGGTTTGGAGTTACTAAAACGGGGCCTCCTGGCAGTTGCAGGCAGTTCACTCCCTCTACCACACACACTTGACAAATGGTATCCTCTCAAGTGAGCATACTTCAATTGAGAGTTTGGGATCAGGGGTATTTGTACAAGTGGGCTGGTGTTTGGAGTTTGAGAAACATTGCCTCCTGGGAGTTGCAATCAGATCACTCTTCCTAGTCCCCAACTCTTGACAAGTGTTTGGTAATGCATATCTGTATGCAGGCTGCATTAAGGTTTGAACATAAAATTATATTTTGGGACATACCATGAATCCTGGAATGTTATTTTTGTATTGTGAGATTTCCAGTCATCATTTGGACATATGGTATGTGATGGGCCATGGTAGCTGTGATGTTGGATCCGGTTATACAGATTGGCAGTGTTAAATCTCAGATACTCTGGGTGTTGAATGTTGGTGAGGTACATGAAGAATACAGTGGCAAAATTGAGGTGTGAGCATGCATGAAATTGCATTTTGATGACAGTTGTAGTGTTGTAACAATTTAAGCGCTTCAGTTCACAGATGTAAAGCGCTCTTGGCATGACAATTCAAGTGCTTCAGTTCACAGATGTAAATCCCTCTTGGCACGGAAGTTCAAGCGCTTCAGTTCACAGATGTAAAGCGCTATTGGCACAACGATTAAAGCGCTTCAGTTCACAGGAGTAAAAGGTTCTTAGCACAACAATCAAAGTGATTAAGGACACTTGAGTAAAAGCGCCCCCATTGGTATAATGGGCTTAGTGCTTTAAGGCAAAACACGTAAAAGCGCTTCCTGGTATTATTAAGCAAAGCGTTTCAAGTTCTAGGAGTAAAAACCTTTTGGCCTTTATTGTTGTGAATGTGATATTATTTCTGAAGATAAACCAATCATAGTTTTCATTGTTCTTTGAAAAGCTTAAGATGTGAAAAAGCATATTTAATTCTTTGAGATTTTCTAAGTTGTGATCAAAGGTTTATGTTGTGAATACATAGATGTTACAGGATTGATATTCTGTGTATAATCATAGTTCAAAGTTCTTGCCATCTCATGATTCTGAGGTCGTAGTTTACGCTTGTTCCATGTTTCGAAGAAGGGGCTTTGCCCTCATTTCAAAAGAGGTCTCCACCTGATATCTCGGAGAGGCATTTATTCAAGAGTCTATTGATGAGTTACATTACTATGAATGAGTAAATACATATTTGTTCTAACCTTTACTTTTAAGATCTCTCTCCCTGCTGGTCCCTACCCTAATTCTCTTTCCCCCAACTGGCTTCATCATAACTCTGTGCTATAATAGGTTTCTGAGTTGATGACGCTGGAAGGTGGGCCTTTTGTTCAGCGACGTGCTGATCCAGAGGAAAGGACACTGTGACAGTTACTTTGCTGAACGTGGACAGTGGTGGGTTGACCAACATTGGAAAATGACTGTGAGGATACTGCCATGGTGACTGTGTTTGTAATAGGCTCAGTAGTTAGCCACGGTGCTGACACCACTGAAGGTCGGTCAAGCCACTGTGCCACGGACAGTGTGTTTTTTTTGCGGGCCCGATGGCAGTCCTACGTGTATTCATCATAATACGGCAGTCTTTTGGGGACCTCCAAAATTGCTGTCTAGTTGCCCAGCCCCCAAACTCATAATCAGGCCCTTAGTCTGTCTGTTTTTGGAGCTGAACATCCAAAAGTGAGGCACACCTAGAGCTGTATCAGACAAAGTCCTCTCAAAATCTGACATCTTAGCTGCAACGTCACACTGATACACCAGAAATCTCAGAAGTCCCACATTTTTGAAATTCCAGCTTTTCACACTTTGTGGAGCAGTTCCTCTTAGTCTCTTCTAAGGCTCCCAGGACCTAAAGGACAGCACTTGGGGTCCAGGACTCTCTCCAGCAGGTGCCACTAGCAGGGTCCAATAAAGGTCCAGTTAATTATAGTCAGTCAGGCACTTCAAGAAAAATATCTCTTGCAGCGTGTTGTGACCCTGTAGCTATTACAGAGGAGGGCAGCCTACTATTCCTTACAGCCCACTTCCCAGTCCTGGGTACCAGTGCCAACAAGTAAAGCCCCCAGGTATTCATACAGGCCACAGACAGCAGGAGCAATCCTGTTTATCCTTTTGTGTTCTTCCTGGAGTCATGATGTGTTTGATGAGCTGTGGGTAAGGTGCCACTTTACATGATTCACTAGCTAGTAGGTAAAAGGGACTTCTTGACACCTCTGGACACTTCTTCGCCAATGAGAAAAAAGATCCAGAGGGAACCCCCTGCATACATTGCAGCACATCCTGTTTTGCTTTTTGAAAACTATACTACAGCACAATACTGAATAAAATCCATAATGACAACAATCCTCTGCCCTTGGAGGTTGCCTGTATCTCGGTCAGGGGATGTTTATCGAAATGAGCATTTCCCTTTTCCTCAACCCCGCAAACTGGTTCTGGGACAAGCTCCTCCTCCCACTGCAATGGTTTTAAGTTGACTTCTCTTACATTTAACTACTGTATAAATTGCAGGTTCCATCACGATCTCTTGAAAGTTAATGAATTTTGTGAACTCTAGCTAATTTTCCTGAGCTGACATGGAGTCAAATACACCATACCCAGGTCTTTCAACCAAAAGGTCTAAGTCTTTCACACCCTGTTAGGGGAAAACACTGGCAGTCTAATGCTATAGGAAGGTCAGTCAGAAAAAGTCTAAAAGTTCCTTTTTTTAAGCATTTATCAGGAATCCAATTTTACTATGGAGTTGGATTGCTAATAAATATCACAATAGGGGTTTCATCTTTCCTATAGCTTTGTCGCGTAAAATATATCTAGGTTAAAGTGCACAGTGACAGGCCTAGTGTGCTAAAATAGTGTGCATTGAGCTATAACTAAAATGGCTACACAACAGCTTTTCCCAAACTCAAGTAAGCAAAAATTGTATTTTAAACTGAACTTTACCTTTTTTTTTAGCAGAAACAGCTACAGGGCCTTATACTAATAGTACGTTTTAGGTGGCAATCACTGTAGGTACATACCTACACTGTTATTGCATGCACCATGCTAGACATTGTGCTACAGGTGTAAGCCCTGGTCAACCAGCAGCCACAATCCTAGACAGGATAAGACACAAACAAACTCCAAAGTAACCTATGCTCAACCCTCTTATAGCTTGGTACAGAGCAGTCAGGCTATTATATCAGATAAGTGTAATTCCCAAGTGTAGAACTCCAGGTGTGGTGTCTCGGGAAGCACATTTTAAAATCACCACTGTCTGAAGTCTGATGTCAAATTGGAATTCTGAAAATGCCAAATTTAGAAAGATTGGCATATTCTTACCTTAACCATTTGGTGCTTACTGCCTGTCTCCAGTACATGTCTAGGGTAGGGAGACTGCTGGGCTGGTGCATTTTCTCTGTGTGCATTCACACACAAAGAGAGCTTAGCTGTGACTGATGGGCCATCTACAGGTTGATGGGGTTCCCTCTGCAGGATGGGAGGGAGGAGGTGACACTGACACATGAATAGAGAGTATTCTGTTTGCACAGAAAGGGCTATATACCCCCTGTAGTGAGTCTGGTGTCAGGGCAGGAAGGGCGGGGACACAGTGCACATCAAAGGCTTCTCTTTGAAGTCTCCCCTACTTCAAATGCATAACTGGGTATAAGTGCCAAACCCCAGATACACCAACTCAGTACACTTCTGGACCTGTGAGTACTTTGCCAGGAAGAAGGATTGTTGTGATATAAAAATGGCAATTTACAAAAAAAATGCAAACTGCTAAAAATAATGATGAAACATATTGAAAAAAATCAACTAGAGGGCCTATGAGGCATCAGAAATGCAGGATGAATTCTCTGAAATGTTTAACATGCCCATATACTCATTAGGGTATAGGAAGGAACATGCATCCACATGCGACAGATCCACAGAAGCCTTAAGAGCAAGATCCAAGGAATGAACATGGTCAGTACAATCCATTCAGCAGAAGTTGAAGGCATCAGTTCCAGGAGTGCAGCCTCAGCAGAGGAGCCAGACCCAAAGGCAACCTGGCGCAGAAGCATCTGTAAATATTGGTGAAAACAACTCATAATAGGCATTTTGTAGCAAAGGGGGAGTCAGCACAGGACACCACTTTAGATGCGACCGAAAAGGACACACCAGCAGATTTATAGCCACAGACTGTGGCAATAGATTAGAAAAGCATAAGTCTAGTGGACACTCTAAAGAGCACCACAGACAGAGAAACACGGGCTGCACACCCTGAAATCACATGGGTCTGAAGGGCAGAGGCCTGGTTTTGTTCAGTTCCAGTAAGAATGATGTTCCAAAGCAATGTAGCATGCGTTCATGTCATAGAAGAATGTCAGGCAATTCCATCACCATTTGGCCTCATTGTGGGACATTCATTGTGAAGCAATAAAAATAGAACGAAAATAGCTACCAACAAAAATAACACAATTGGAATGCCTCTAAAATGCTTGAAAATGGAAAAGGAAATCCACAGTGGAGACTAAGCGTGGGCCCTACAAAATTATTCTGTAGCATACTTCATATACTCCAGATAAGGGTTACCAAATTCTGTTATGTTTTAGGGGTTTTGGTATTATCTGGTGGTATAGATTTCTTTGGCATAATTAACCCCATTACACTAAAGCTATGGCGAGAGAATACCATCCGGCAATTCTCCATTGAAAGAGAGGTATAATAAAAAATTGCCTAGAAACTTTTTGTTTTCAAATGCAGACCCCTAAAGGAGGGAGGTTGGTTTTGAAAATCAAAAGACATTTGGCTTTGATACCCTGCAAGTTTTCTTCAAGAGTGTGGGGGTATTTTTTATTTATTTTATGTTCCGACCATCAGAAAAAAAAGTATGTCAGAACATCTGCACTAAAGGGGATAAGTGCTGTAGTACTTAAACTGATGGCCACGTGTCCGTTAGCCACTGCTGGAAACATGACAGTTTGCCTGCCTTTAAATAGAGGGAATGAACTGTTGGTTTTAAGAACAGGATACTCGTTCATGTTGTGTTGGACTATACTATCCGCCAATTTCTAAATAAACCCACTAGTCTTTCCTCAATAGGAGAAGTCCAGACAGGACAGTTATGTCAGACCGCCTCTTGATGTGAAGATAAGCAAACCTAGAAGCCTTGTTTGTCATCATCAGTGAGGTGCAGCATGATTTCTGTGGCACTGCAACAAACTATGTCTTGGCACACCATCATACTTCTGACATTACATTGTCTTAGTGAGCCTCATCAG
The DNA here is from genome assembly GCF_031143425.1 of Pleurodeles waltl. Classification (NCBI taxonomy): domain Eukaryota; kingdom Metazoa; phylum Chordata; class Amphibia; order Caudata; family Salamandridae; genus Pleurodeles; species Pleurodeles waltl. Next base: position 1,232,269,417 of record NC_090446.1, read on the forward strand.
GTATCTGGAGGTTGAGTCCAGTGGCACAGCCTGCACAGGACCCACAACTGGGTAACCCCTCACACTGTAACACAAGTGTTTGCTAAGGTCTCCCTGTAACCCTCTTTGTGTTTCATTGTGACCACCTAATCTGTCAAGAACAATTACAAACATTTCAATACAAGTTAGACTATTAGGGAAAGAGCACGAAATCACAATCCTAATCTGTCAACTACAACTGAAAACATGAGTTAAACACATTTCAAAACAAGTTAGACAACTGGGGAAAGAGGAAACATCACAGACCTTTCAATATATAAAATAAAGTTCTATGGTCTCTTTGTAAAAGGATTAGAAATATGTAGCTGCTTAAGAAAATTACAAGTGAATTTATTCCTGGTACATAATATTAGCAAGGAAATAAACAATTTTAGAAATACCGCAAGGACTACTGTGATCATGATAATATTTCAAGATGTATTTATATTAAGAGCCAATTAAAAGCCATATCAATCCACGTGAATGTGATACTAGTAAAAAACAGAGGATCCAAATTAATTTTAAATTTTATGTAATGCTTTTTTTTCTTGCATAGTGTGTGTATGAGACTTTCTTCTATATTTCGTTAGCTAAGTGTGTTTTTCTAGCGCACCTGCATATTACAGTATGTCCAGAATTAAACGTGGTTCTTTCTTTCCTTTCTACTCAATTTAAGCACAGATTTATGAAACATGGCACAGCCCCCAATGCACCACCACTTTTCTTGTGCCCCTTAGTGTCCCTCTAATGCCACCATGTGTGCTCCGTAGTTGAGATACGGTGCACAATGTCAGTTGTTATGGAACTTGCAGTTGAATTTTTTACGCTAGTTCAGCACTTTGCAGGATTAGCGTAATTTTAGAGAGTCCCATTGAAAAAAAAGGGGAGCCTCATCTTAATGCCTGCTCTGTGCAGGTGTTAAAAATGCCAATAAAATTGATGAAAGAAATCTCTTAGATTTCTTTGTGCCATTTTTACGGTCCCCAATGGGGCGATGCTCCCCTGGCATAAATTATGCCTGGTGCAGGCATAATGTGGCGCAAGGGGTTACAAAGTGGGGCAATGGAAGCATTGCACCACTTTGTAAATATGGCCGGCATTTTTGGCCATCTAACGCCAAAATAGTGTTGAAAAATGATGCTAATGTGTCGTTAGGCCCTCTTAAATCTGGGCCTCATTAGTTTAGAATTGCGCACCACCTCGACATTCAGGGGCGTAGCTTGGTCAGTGAGATTGAGGGGGGTGGGTGAACGTCAGATTTCCCAACAATCACACAGGCATATAGTACATTGAAATTAAGGGAACAAGGCCAGGGAAATGGCACAGCGCGGTGCCACGAACAATCTTGCTGCGCTAAGCTCGTCATTTCTAAAACGCATAGATTCACCATATTTAAAAGAATCCCTGTGTTTCCTCCTGCGCCAGTGCTAAATTAGCTGCCTAGCACCAACGCAGCCACCCTTGCACCATGGTGCAAGGATGGCTGCATTGTAGGGAAGGAACACCTAACTTCACAAAAACAATCTTTAATGGCGATTTGCTCCTTCTGCAGCGCACATAGAAAGAGCAAAAAATGAGGAGAAAAAAAAGTATTTCTCCTTGTGCTAGTCTAACGCCTCTGCCTAGGGGTTTTTGGCGCTGCCTCAGGTTTTCAATTTCTCATAAACTGAGGCAGTGCCAAAAGGCAGTGGGTGCTGCAAAGGTACACCCATAGCAAAACCTATTGCACGCCCGTTGACTGCAGGAAACTGCATTGGGGTGGCCCATATCTACAAGGCTGTGTTAAGCCAGGAAAAGTGGCTTAACGCCTCCTGGTAGATATATAGAGCATTACACAGCGCCACTGGAGCGTAGCAAAAAGTAATGCTCAGGTGGCACTAGGGCCTAGTAAGTGAGGCCCTAATAAATTAAAACACATTATTCAAGAAGCAGGGCGCATGAGAGGGGCCTAAAGGGCAGTGAAAAGTGAGATGAATGCTGAGTATTAGGAATGCCAAGTGAAAAAAAACATTATTGTGTAAAATAGGCAACATTTTTTAGTACTTTCCAAACAGAAAGGAAGAGAGTGTGTGTGTGTGTGTGTGTAAGAATTCCTAATAAATAGCACCAGCACCTCACTATACCTTACCGGAAACACTTGTTTGTACTCAACTATGTATAATAAAATACATTTATTAATGGGGTGTCACACCCAAACACACTCCCTGAACCTACACCCACTGCCCTCTAACCACCAATTTGAAGTCATTGGTGAAAGCTATGGAGCTGATGGTTTTAAGCAATGTTACTTCACATCCCTCAGGAACCGTCATGTCCTTTCTTCCCATAATGGCTGAGAAACCGAGACATTAATGTAGATGTAACTGAATAAAGGACATATAGCTGTGACCCACGCCAAACTTACAGCCAACAGTTTGAAGTAGAACGGTCTCAACGCATTACAGAATGACAGAAAGCAAATTACTGTTTACTGAGGTAAATGTTTGGAAATATACATGGATGAGAGTTCATCTTTATATTAGAGGTTAAGTGACATTCCATTTAGAGTTCAATTTCTAGGCAAATTTCTAATTACGCGCTTCCAGTGTCGAGGACGTGAATTTCAATTAAATATGTGCTAATTGTTCACTGATCGTTGACTATAAAAACAGTGGGCTGAGTTGTGAGTAATTATTGCGGCTGACCACCTGCTGCTCACCTATTTCGCTGTTCCAATGTGAAGGAAAGGCCTTGCAATCAGCCTTATGTGATATTAAAACCTGAACACTCCCGGAGGAATAGCACGTTGCATTTTGCATGTTTGCCTTGATATATCCCACATGACATATTAAAATAGGTATTCTTTTCCGTCTATGACCCATTCATAAACTAACTTACAAAATGATGCATTAATTGTATATTTGTATGAAATAAAAAAATGCGGATTTTGGCAAAGCATCTTCTTCACATAACAAAATACGCCCAGACTTTTCCTACACTAGCACTTTTAGATGTATGCAGCAGGAGAGGAACAAATTATGCAGCGGGGTTGACTAAATTATGCAGCAAGGAAAGGCAAATTAAGCGATGTAATGGGGTCCATTTTGTGCTAGTATTTTATTTTTATTTTTTCATCTTTACAGATGCAAATACTGGCTTGGCAAAGGTTTCACCCAAATACAGCAATAAGCAATAGAATGTTGACCAGTCAAATTTCGCGAAGCTTCTTTCACTTTGATGCAACACGGGTGGCCGCATTTTTCATAACTTTCAGCTAGAAACCTTTCTTGTATAAATTTGCAGATTACGCGGCCACAAAATATAATTATTCCACTGGGTTTGCCGCAGTGTTTCTGTGCCTTTACCATTGATGTGTCAACATTTCACAGTTCCAGAGGATGTTGCAGTAATAATTACATTTTACTGTACAGACCTGAACATTTACTGTTTGCACATATTTTTCAGACCATAAAAATAAAAGTTTGATTATAGAGTATAGCACTTTCTAACAGGAAAGACGAATCTAGAATGAAACAGTTTTCGCAATCTATGCATAACGTAACCACAGGTAATAAAACATGTGTTCATTGACACTTGTCTCTAATAGTCACCCTTCTGAAATTCGATGCAGTCATTATCCTCTCAAGGTTTCAAAGGGAATTTTGTGATGATTTGCTGGGGTGCATCTCAAATTCAACATGTTCAGGATACAAACAGATTTGTGAGAATTTTTCATAATTTGGTTTCCACAATGACATTTTGGCAAAAATGCTTAATAATCTAAAATGCAAACATGTCATTTTACACTGTTATTTAGAGTGAAATGTGTCCGTGTAAGAAACTGAGATATTGGTTGAGGGGGTGGAAGCACCACTCAAGCAGCAACCCCAGTCCTTATCAGGGAGAATTATAAAGGTCACCAATTTTACCATTGCTTAATCTTTTGCTTGCTTGACACAGAACATTGAGACTTACTTTGGAGGCAATTGTAAATTATTTATGCATCACACAAACAGTAATAAAGTGAAATTACAGCACAAGAAGAATCTTAAGCCAAGTTAGGCAAGAGTACATGTTAAAAAATAACATGATGGCAGAACAGCAAAATTTAAATCAGTAGAAACTGAGACATTGGTGTTTGAAGGTTCAAGTAAAAATACGTCTAGAAGCACCAAGTGCCAAATTTGGTTATCCGGTCTTGCCGGACCTGGACAAAGTCAGAATTTCAGGTCACCATAATGGAGTGCAGGCCAGATACACAGACCAGGTGAGTTCCATTAAGAGTTGTGACTTACATCCTTGATGCAAGGCTTAGTGTTGCTTGATGTTGGTTCCAATTAAGATCTGCGCAATGCTGTGATGCAAAGTCCTGTGTCAAGATGGGATGCGCTGCATGGGTTCTATTCAGGAGTTGAGAGGGCTGTGATGTGAGGTCCTGCATCTTGCTGTGCCATGCTGCATCTGTTCCAGTCAGGACACTGATCAGGAGCTGCGAGGGGCTGCGATTCAAGGTCCTGTGTTGAGCTGTGTCGCACTGCATCCGATTTGATGGAACTCACAGTTAAGCAGGGAGGTCTTCACTCTTATCCGAGCCAAGGGTCCAGGATCTGGGGGCAGCTCTTGGGGGATCAGGACTCACTGCAGGCCAGCAGCAGGGAGCTGACAGCTGCAGTGCACGGAAGACCCTGAAGCTCGCCGTGTCCCTGTAGCTCACACAGGAGGTCAGCCAACTGACCTTGGCTGACCTCCAGTAGTTCACATAGGCGTCAGCCATCTGACCTTTGGAGTCACTCTGGTCAGCCTGGGAGGAAGGCAAGCAGGCCCAATGTTCCTTCTCAGACAGCACGGTCTTCTGAGTGTTCTGAAGTGTGGCTCTGGAGGTCAAAAATTTACACCTGGTGCCAGTCTCCATGTGAGGAAACTCACTGTCCTCACTATATCTGAGCGGACTCACTGTCCTACCCTTACATCTGGTCATGGAAAGTTCTTCCCATTTTCCTGTCAAGGCTCAAAACCGTCTGAGGTGACAAAAGGCAGGGCAGGATTGGTGTCAGATTAATTTGTGTGTGCAGGATGCATAGCCCTTTGAAATGTGAGTTGGTCTGGGTGTGGACCAGACAATCATCCTGCCAGGATGGCCCATCCTGTCCACACCTATGCCCCCTTTGTGTTACTGTCTGGAAGCAATACATAAACCAAAACAACAGAGCCACTCAGAGTCATGTGATACAGAACACTGTCAGCAGGCACACATGGATAGGGTAAGAAAATGTAAACTTTCAAATGATGGCTTTTTTTTAGCGTTGAGAACTTCCAAAGTGGTGTTTTCAGAATTGTGACTTAAAATCCAACATTACCATTAAATAGAATTTGAAATTACAATTCATTTGAGTGTAACCACCATGTCCGTATCCATTCCAAATCCAAAGTGTTCACTTATTAACTGTAATATGGTAACCCAGTGTTTGCCAATGAGAGAGACAGCCCTATACCTTCCAAGTGTTGGAAAGTGGATCATTGGTAAGGGCAGGTAAGTAACTACACTTAGCAATAAGCCACTAACCCCCACTAGGTCCAGTCAGGTCTCAATAAATTAATCCCAGTTCAATCCTTGGTAGCTTGACAATGAGCAGTTAGGCTTAATTTAGGAAGCAGGTGAGTAAAGCATTTAAAATCACAAACCAGTAAATAAGTAAAACACAAAACACAACGAAAATCCAACTCCAATTTATAAAAATAGAATATATTTGTACCCTTAAAATTACACTAATATGACAAAAGTCCAATAAGGGGAACATGAATTTTTAAAGAATAAATGTTTTCTGATGCATAGAAACTAAAAGCACCAATCTGGACATCTCATTAAACTTGACTGGGGCAAAGTCAAAATTTGAGGCAGACCGCAATGGAGCAGTGCTCAGTCAAAGTTTTACCTTCGGACTTGGGGCCAGAATTAAGAAAAGTGGTGCTGCACCTAGAGCAGCTGCACTTTTCTTGCGCCGCTTAGTGCACCCCTTAACTTCACCATGTGTGCAGTGATTTAAGATATGGCTCACCATGGCAGTAGTTAGAGAAATATCATGAACATTTTATATGCTAGTTTAGAGCTTTGCAGGATTAGTGTAAAAAATGTTGATGCTAATCCTGCAAAGCCCATTGAGGCCCGTTATGAATACTGGTGTGCCTCCTTTTAACCCCTTCTCCTCTTAGCAGGAGTTAAAAGTTACGAAAAAAATGGTGCAAAGAAATCTCTTACAGGGGAATGCCCCTTTTGCATACATTATGCATGGCACATTCATTATGTGGCGCAAAGGGTTACAAAGCGGCGCAATGCATGCAGTCCTAAATCAGCCGCTTTGTCTTTTCTTGAAGATTTTTCTTACCGGGACGAAGTCACAAATCCGATACGACCTCCCTGGATCGCTCTTTGAATACACGTTGCAGGAGACCTCGTGAAGAATTCTGCCTTCGAACCTAGATGATTTTTCGTGACAGAAATCTTCATGTGGGCTGAACTTGAAATTGGATGTAACGTCCCTAGAGCCCTCCTCAGATACCCTGCGGGGGAAATCCTAGTCAACTTTTCACGGTTGGACTTTGTCACTTTTTTAACGCTTTTTCTCTCTGATGTCAGATGACCCTCCACAGCAATCCAATTTCGAGTCGATGTAATTGGATTGACTTTCCAGGAACCCCTAGTGAAGTCCTGGAAGTCTGGGGCTCCGGAGCTATTCAGCAGGACAAACATGCAAGTGAGGTTGACTCATGATGTCGGGTCGGTCCCTTCATGGAGGTATTTTCCCAAAGTTCTCCAATCTTCTCCAAACTCCTGGATCTTCTTCCAGAAGGTCTTTGAAGGTAATTTAGGAGTCCACAGCTCACCCCAACATTCCAGAAGCTCTGGGGTGGCTCATTGAGGATTAAGTCTCTAACTCCCAGAATGCACCTGGCTCAAATCCAAAAATGACCACCAGACAGTGGTCATCTAGTCAGTTTCCTCAGGTTTTGATTCAAAGTGCTCTGGTTAGCTATTTTCTACCTATAGCAAAGAGTGAGTCCCTTCTTGAAGCAGTTGAAGCCAGACAAATTCTTTTTTGTGGTGAAGCCCAAGGGTGTCCAGGTGCAGGTCAGGGATCAAGCAGAGCAGTCCTTCTTTATGTCTTTTTTTCTGATACGGATCTGAGGTCTTGGTGCAGCTCTGCCATATTTTTCCTTGCTCCTGGGGTGAAAAGTGGGGGGGAGGAATGTCAAATCACAGACAGGCCACCACCCTCTTAGATGAAAACTTCCCAGGAAATGTGGCAAAAAATCAATACCAGGAAGCAACATTCCTTAAAAATCCAAAATGCCGGAAATTCAAATTTGAAGGTTAGGTATGGCTGGTTCCACCCACTGGTATGGCTAAAATTTCTTAGCACAGCCCTTTCCTGCCCTCTTCTAATCTAATCAAGGGGGCTCCTGGCTGTCTGGATTGAAAGGAAATGGGGAGGTCCTTAGCTGCTCCAAATGTCCTTCCATTCTTTGAATTCCAGTTTGGCTTCTCTCCCCCTGTCCTGTTTCATCATCTGCTGAGGCAGATCTCCTCCCACAGGCACTTCCTTCGTCATCAGCGCCGGCCACTTCACATCTCATTAGGGCAGCCTGGAAAAGCTGCCAGAGCCTGGCCAAACAGAGAAGGGCACCACAAAGCTGGAGTTGGCAACTTTTAGTAGGTTTCTAAAACTCTTTCCCTGAACTAGTTATATTAAATTCAACAATGGCAAGCTGTAGAATTTATTATAACAAAAGTTGAATACTAAACTTGAATTATCTAGCTCCTTTTGAGGCATTATTAATTTTAATTAAATTCTTACCACGTTAGCCTATGGAGTCCATTCTCCACAATGGGGAAAACAAATGTAGCTATTTTTCCCTCGCCAGGGCATATAAAACATCTTTTATAAGGTCTGTGGTTATAGTTACACTGCACCCAACCCTGGGGAACCTAAGGCACACCTTAGGAGTGACTTAAATGTAGAAATAAGGTAGTTTAAGACTTTGGAAGAACATTTAATTCCAAAGTCTAATTTGGGGTTAACTTGAACTTAAAAGCATTCAGCAAACCAGACCTGCCTTTAAAATGACCCTAGGCACCTCAGCAGTGCACCTATGGGTGTGTCACCTATGCTGGGGTTCCTAAACCTACATGCCGTACCATTCATTAAGGACCTATAGATAGGTTGAACTAGCCAATTAGAATTAGCCTAATTTGCATAATCATTTTGATCAGAGCACAGGCCCTGGGAATGGTTAGCAGTGCCCAAGGCACCATCACAGTCAGGAAAACACCAGCAAAAAGAGAAAAATGGGGGCAAAAGATTAGGGGGCTTCTGCAGTCAGCCCTATTTTCTCACACCCAGGGGTAGATTTAAGAGCCCCTAGCACCACCGTGCACCACATTAGTGTCATTTCTTTATGCTAATGTGGCCCAATGAGGCCAAAATTGCTGCACCAAATTTCCAATTTGGCGCAATGCATGCATTGCACCATTTTGTAACCCTTTACACTACATTATGCCTGCCCCATGCATAATGTATGCAAAGGGGGCGTTCACCCCTTAGGGGGCTGAAAAAATGGCTCAAAGAAATATAAGAGATTTCTTTATGTTGTTTTATTCGCCACTTTTTACACCTACTCAAAACAGTTTACAATGGGCCTCATTGGGCTTTGCAGGATAAGCATAGCTAATCCTGCAAAGATCTGAACTAGCATAAAATATGTTGACGCTAGTTCCCTAACTGCTGCCATGGTGTGCCGTATCTTAGGTATGGCACCCACATGGTGGTGTTAGGGGGCAATAAGGGATGCAAGAAATGTAGCGCTGCACTGAGTGAAGTGCCACTTTTCTTAAATTAGGTCCCAAGCATATATTATTTTTGTAGAACATTTAACCCAGGGAAAAGGGCAACCACTGTCTTTTATACGTCAGCAAGTTTTTTCATCCCCATGCTAGGGAATGCAAAAGGAGTATCTCAGATGAGAAGATCCATATGGCCCTCAAAGTGTGCAGCACTATTACTAGTCTTCCAATCTCATAATCCACATCTAGCTGATTGGAGGGCACAATATATTGAGATTTCCACTTGTGAGTTGGTTACTTCTAGTATTTTTGTACTAGCCTCTATTTTTCCTCACTGGATGTTAGGTGAATACTAATCTGATTAACATTGGCTGGTTCACTAACGTTCTGAGGAAGAAACAGGAAGAAATCCTACTTGACATAAAAAAGTTATCAAGGAATTTAAAAAGGGTATCTATGAGGCAAAAACAGTCAATGAATCACTCCTTTCCACTTTTGCAGGTCAGTTGATTCCATGGGATTTTGGAAATGAATTACTAATCTATATGATATTACAAGATAACCTCAGGAGGACATTGTATCTGTGTCATCATGAGTGTCAACTATACAGAAAATGTATACTGGAAATACTTCATCAGTGCAACTTGTGTAACCACCTGACACTAACCCTGATTGGGGATAAAAAAATAATCACTTGGATGAAATCTTGAAATTAATACAGCAGGTGATCAAAAATATATTTGGTTTTGGTAAATAATATTTTTTGCTGTAGCTCTGTCATATAATTTTGATGAACACGACTGTGTAACATTTTACCTCCCTTTTCAAAAGTGTTTGGAAATCTGCATATGGTTGGCAATGAAATAATAGATGTATTCTCACTTAAACAGATAAAGGAGACAATATTATCTTTTAGGGTTAGTAGAGCTGCTGTTCCAGATAATATCCCCGCGATAAAAAAAAATAGAAACATTGATTTGTGGGCAGATACGTTTCAGTTTTGTATTTTCAAACCATAGCAAAAAGTGGAATTACAGCAGTATCTTGAAGGAGCTCTAAAATAAAAATAAATTTCAAGAGAGGTGACGGGAGGACTGCCACAACATATTGGATAACTACCCACCTCGTCATCTCTGAAAAGATTTTCCCTAAAATTCTGTTAATCCATCTGTAGAGTCCAGCTGGACTCATTCTAGTGTTTCTGCCAGCCACTCTGCTGAGGGCTGGTCTTACTTGTGTAACCCACACCCACCCAACACAGGCATCACCAGTCAGGTGACCCTGCCAATAAAAGGGGCCGGGCGCACGTGCCTGAGGCCAGTTTAATACCACCCTACCACCGTGTCTGCGTCCCCTTATTTACCAGCATGAGGGCCTAGAGCCCCGCATTACATTGGCGACGAGTGGGATCTGAAACCCCACGTGGTCGCAGACATGGACTCAACAGCAACTCAGTGAAGAGGAGAAGTGAGGCCTTCGCAGCCCCAGCCCCATTGGTGCCAAAGAAGGGGGTGAGTGCTGTCGATCACAGCTTCCCGCAGCGCTGCCAAAAGGCTGTGGTGCCGAAAATAAGTAAAGCGCTGTGAGACGCCCAGTGCTGGGTTACCGGTGCCCCCGAAGAAATTGCCCTGAGCCCGCCCCCCTCCCCAGAGTCGGATAAAGCGCGCCCCAGGGCTGCGGGGTCTGCTCAGTAGATGGGCAAAAGGCGCTGCTGCGCGCCGTGAAAAAAGTGAAGAGAAAGTGGCAAAAATGGCCGGGGCCGGTCGCCCCAGGAAAAGAAGGCGGTCCGCAGCGTGTCAGGCTGCTGTAGCCACGTGTGATATACATGGTGCGATCGGGCACCAAGAATAAAGACAATTAACGGGGCCGATTTCCCTTTTTTTCCATTTAAAGTGGCGCTGTTGTGCGCCGTGAGGAGAAGTTGGCAAAGCGTCGCCCCTTTTCATTTTAAAGAATGGTGCTATCTCGCACCGAAGAAGATTTGCCCAGGGCCGCCCCCACCCCAAACATGCCGGCAAAACGGCCGCAGCCCGGAGGACTGCTGCGGCCGCACAAGTGACCCGCGACGGTGCTACCAGGCACCAGAAAATAGAAATGAAAATGCCCAGGGGCTGCCCCCCTCGTCCTGGCAGCAACTAAAGCAAGAGGTGCAGACATGCACCGAAAGTAAGTTAAAATAAAATGGTGCATCCACGCACCAAAGCAACAGGTGCCCAGGGCCGCTCCCAACAAACCAGTAAAGAAGTGAGGTGCTCACACGCACCTATGGAAAAAAAAGAACTGTGCCCGGAGCGCCCCCACGCCCCCCTCACTGACATTGGTGCCATCTGCACGCCTCTTCAAACGAGGCTGTGCAGGTTGAAAGAAAATAAATTGGAAAGAAAGAAAAAAAAAAACAAAGAGAAGAGAAGAGAAAAAGGAGAGAAGATAGAAAATAAATAAAATTGCACTTACCTGTAGCCCCCACCAGCATGACGAAGTCCTCCCAGCAGCATGCCCTCCTCACCGGCATCTGTTGAAATAAACGATGCCGGTAACAGGAAAGACTGTCTTGAAGCTAGAAAAAAAAAGTGCACTACTGGCATCCAGTGGCCAGAGTTGGTATTGCACCCTATTTCTGTTTTAAAGGGAAAACAAGCTTGGATGAAGGCAAGTTTGCAGCAGCACCTTCAGAAAGTGACTGCTCCAAACCAAGAGTGCGCCCATGGACAGAAATGGCGCAGAAGACGGAAACGGCGAGGAAGAAGGAAGCGACACAGGCGACGCTGGAAAAGGGAAGAAGAAGACTGCAGCTGTCCCAGCCAAGCTGCAACAGTGAGAAACGGACGCAAGTGCCACGTGAGGTACGAAGAGAGCGCGCATGGACTGCGCAGCCCCTGGAGGCCGTCCGCCGCCACCGCCGAAAGAACGCCACATGCCCCAGCAGTGATGGACATCACCGCAGGACAAGAAAGGGACATGCCAGGCGTTGCCACAGGACGCCCAGAAAAAAAAAGAGACTGACACGTGCGCAGCGTGCACAGAGAGCTGCGCCAGAGAATGTGACGACATGGGTAAAGTCCGTGAAGATGGAGAGAGTACCCGAGAGCGTGACGTAACGCACGGGAAAAGAGGCCATGTCAGCTGGCCGCGCAGCGATGGAAGATGGCCACTGTTGGCCCATCAGTAAGCAGGTCATCTGAACTGACCGACCCTGCCAGAGCAGATGGCAGGAGTGAGCGCCGTAACAGCGCAGCCTCGAGGCGCAAGAATGGCACCCTCGAGTGAAGAGAAGAAAGAAGAGAGCGGGGACCCTCCTGCCAGAGAGAGGTCCACCAAGAGGATCCGGGAACGGACCAGACCGGGAGAGGTCTGCCTGAAGAGCAGATCATGTCCTACCCACAGGACTCAGCCTGTGAGAGGCTGCGACCGAGCAAGATGCACCAGAGAAGGTGCAGTGATAGGTCCGTGTGAAGCAGCATGCGACCTGTGGCCCAATGCCACATCGAGGACGAAGAGGAAGATGCACCAGCAAAGGTGCAGTGATAGGTCCGTGTGAAGCAGCATGCGACCCGTGGCACCACGCCACGTCGAGGACAAAGAGGAAGATGTACCAGCAGAGGTGCAGCGCAAGGTCAATGTGCCGACAAGAAATGAGGAGAGGAGTGTGACAGACCGGTCACACCACAGATCAACTCCATCGCAGGTGTGAAAGTGGAAGGAAGTAGAGTGACACAACTGAGGACTCGTGCGAGCAGATGAGGAGGCACTCATCAGTACAAGACAGTCACCGGGGTGAGCAGACGTCACTGAAGACAGCGATGCGGGTGGTCCCCCACGCTTCCCAGTATGACCGTCCTGTCACCTGTCACCAGCTGCTTGGCTGTGATGGCATCCCTGACGCCCACTGCACAGGCCACACAAGACCCGCCGTGGCCACTACTTCCATCAAGTGGTCCTTCCGCTGACGAAGCCGCCGCCACCTGTTTGATCTGCAAAAGGATGAAAAAACATCATCATCATGATGAGGTGCATCGCCCAATCATCGAAGGAGGAGCACAGCACCACCTGAGTGGAGACAGTCAGCAACAAGAACCGATGCTGACAAGGCATGTCTGGCAACGTAGAAATTTATCATCTGAACACCTGCCATGAGCTCCGTGAACCAGACGCCTGCCGGTGAGAGCAGACCAGATCATTTGGACCATCCACCCTTGGAGTTGCACAAGACTAGGACGTGGCCCTGTTGGGAGTTCAGAGAGACTCCTTTGGCGTGGCCTACGTTGGCCCGCACAGCCCACGCAGTCCCGCCGCAATCCAGGGCAACAAATTCCTGTGAGAGCGGAATATCGCTGAGAGAGAATGCATCTGACACAGCTCCACGTTAGGCATCCGGAAGCACGGAGGTCTCATATCGAGAGACTGGTCACCTGAAGACTTTGCACTATGGCCAGAGCACCTAAATCCGGATGGCTCGAGCAAGCGGACCCTGCATCAACAACCCTTGTGGCTCCATGCAAGACTAGGATGTGGTCCTGTAGGCTGTTCCTCTGAGACGTCTTTGCTGGGCCTGAGATAGGCAAGCACAGTCCACACAGTACTGTGGAAGCCCGCGAAAGGGCCTTGAGGAGACTCCTGTTTGATGGAGGTCTGGCACGAGAGGGAAGACTGCCGCTGCTCTGCCGCTGGACTCCCAGGCGCCCCAGGCCGTCACGTCATCTGCAGTCTTAGGAGGTAGACAATCTCCAGAGTCAGAATGCCGTCCAGAACTGTATACAGTGGACTCCCCACTGCTCCAGATGCACCCGCATCAGAATCTGTAAATAGACTTTGACCACATGAGCCCAGGCAGGACCGGATCAACAATATCCAGCGAACTGTGAGGTCGTGGACAAGCGACTGAAGTATCTGGACTTCATCCACACAGTGTTCGTGCCCAGCTGTACCTGGTTAAATTATGGACTCGTGCGGAGGTGTCCGGGTGCTCCCAGCTGCACCATGTCCCCTGCAATTCTGCAATCTGCCTGTTCGAGGCCGAGAGACTGATTGTGGTGCTTTGTTATTGTTTCTTTTACAGGTTGGACTTTTGTTTGGTTCCTCAATAAAGTTTGGGAGGGATGTAGAGTCCAGCTGGACTCATTCTAGTGTTTCTGCCAGCCACTCTGCTGAGGGCTGGTCTTACTTGTGTAACCCACACCCACCCAACACAGGCGTCACCAGTCAGGTGACCCTGCCAATAAAAGGGGCCGGGCGCACGTGCCTGAGGCCAGTTTAATACCACCCTACCACCGTGTCTGCGTCCCCTTATTTACCAGCATGAGGGCCTAGAGCCCCACATTACACCATCTTCTGAGAGGAATTGCTAATAGTAAGCTATAGCCTTTCGAGCATCGCATCGGGGGCTTTTGGGTCGGTCATTCTACAACCACTGCTTTGATCTGTAGGTAATTATAAGTAAATTCTTAGAAATAAATCAGAGTCTGTGCTTATACTTCGTTGACTTCCACACAACCTTTGATAAGGTCAAGAGATGGCAGCTATGAAATACATTGTTGTACTGGAGTGTCCTGTGGTCCCGTGGTTAATTTTAACTTTAATTCAAACTCTATATAATGTAAATTGGGTTTGAGCGGAAGTAGAGTTTTGACCGTCTTTCTAAAAAGGTTGATGTCTAAAAGCTTATGTAATTTGTGTCTCTTTTAGTCTTATATGTGACGGATCTGCCAGCCACATTAAATACTTCACAATTCTTTTCTCAAAAAATGCGCTCAATCCAAATCCCTTGTCTCTTTTACGTAGATGACCTTGCCATGATAGATTATATTCCAAGGGGGCTTCAGAAGAAGCTTGATGCGTAACCAGTTATTGCAAGGACGTTTTGTAAAGAAAAATAGGAAAATTTAGAAACAAACTAAAATACTAAAAAATGTAGAACACTTTTGCAGACGAGCCCGCTGGCCAAATATAATCATATCTATAGGAGGTTATCACTTGCACTTTCCTAAAAGCCGTTTTCTATAAGATTCCACTTCTGGCACTGTATAGGTTAGAAATATTGTTTCTGGAAAAAATAACGTTCTACACTCTGGGGAAAATGCATGTTTTAAGATAATTTAAGATCTTCCAAGGTGGTCAGTGATACAAAATGTTCGTGGTAAACTGTTTTTGATGTAATTGGCATGTATCTATTTTTTAAACGTTTTGTATAAACTTTCTTCAGATGATAGCTTATCCAAAATATTCCAAATTTACCAGCTTCAATATAGGAAACGCAGGTAGGCTCAGGTTCCTCTGAAACACACTAACGCACTTAAACAATAATACCTGTCTTTAGGGGCCATAGGATGTCGGGATCTTTTTCATCAAAAAATACTTGTGTGAAGGAGTATTTCTACTTCTCGCCATATAAATCCTTACCTAAAAATGCTCAATCGTATTGCTCTTGGGTAATACTCACCTTTTTCCAGACTTCTATGTTTTACCGCATCCGTCACTCCATCAAGGAATTAAAAAAAACAGTTAGGCTGCAATTCGATTATGTGGGTTCCAGTATATTTTCAAGAATCAAGAATAGAGGGGGTAACTATACATATTTTTCTAAAGTGAAGTGTGCTATTGTTCATGTCCTAATTAATTGTTTATTTCTTCAGATCTCTGGCGTACTCTTTTGAAGCACTGTTTTAAAAAAGAGAATGTATGAAATATAATGCTGCAAAACGTTTGTCTAATATGGTTTTAGATATTACTATTGTGGGCTGTTTATAACAGTCTTTCGAAATGTGTATAGTTGTTTATGTAGTTGGAACATATTATGAAAAAAATTAAATTCATAATTGTGTTTTATTTGCTTTATGGAGACAAGTTTTAATAAACATACTTCGAAACTGATTTTCACACTGCTAAGATCACTGCCACAAATTTGAATAAAATAATCACAGCAAGTCTACTCTATGGAGCACCATGCCCAAATCTGCATCCAGCTACCCTGTTTAAAGCACACACAGATATTTGGTTTGAAACGCTGGCCCTGCTGTATTGCTCCTATTTAGATGCCTTCAATGAGCATGAATCCTGGAATGGCTCAAACATATGTCCCTATATAAAAAAGGAAATACTTTTTACTTTAAAACTTTAGAAGAATGATTAGACAAGACCCTCTTTATCCTGCCTTTACAAACCACTTCCCAGCCATTCTGTGGATCATTGGACAATATTGTCACTCTGAATATGTTTGTCCATAAAATCACACACATATTACAAAGATATGCATCACCCAAGATTCTAACTTATCTCGGCCAGAAGCAGGGGTGTGTTGTTGCTCCAATACTATTTAGCATATATACTGCTGATCCTATCAGATACCGCAATTATGCATACATTTCTACCAAAGTCACACAGTACCCTATTTGCAATTTTGGAATAACTGGATGACATCATAATATATGACCCTACTCTAATGGCACTCCTGGCGACTGTATAATTTGAATAATACAACAAACTGGAAATAATTGGAGATGAAACAAAAAAATGTTTGGTAAAGTCAGTAAAATCCAGTTGTAATAGTGCCATTCTACAACTATCTGGGATTACAATAGGAATCATACGATTGAACGCATGAGGTAGTAATTAGTATCATACTAAATTGAAACACAGAGTCTCCACTCTGTTTGTTGTAATATGCAGAATTTACGTTCTACTCTCTATTTAGTCTGATGGAACTGTACCAAAAGTTACTCAACCAAACTTTCTCTCATACTTAACTTGTGTTACTGAAGGTGACTCAATGAGATGGCATTGGCTGAGAGTATAATTTGGCCTTAAACAAGCATACATTAGCAGCAGTGATAACATTTATAAAATATTGCAATGTAGCTAGATAATCCCTGCAAACACAAGAAAAGCAGAGATCTGTGGGATGATGCAGTATAAGTACTCCACATATCTTCCCTTTCCCTGGAGAGACTACATTAAGGGCCAGATGTAGCAAATGATTGCGAGTCGCAAACGGCTCACAGCGCTATTTGCGACCCCACAAAATGCGAAATGGGATGTTCAAATCCCATTTTGGAGTACCAAATAGCGATGCGACCCATTACCGACTCGAAAAAATTGCAACCTGATTTTGAGACCTGCAATTAGGAAGTCGCAAATTGCGAGTCGCAAACCGTATGCAAAAGCCAGTTGCAAATTGCGACTAGTCGCAAAAAGCCCGTTTTGCACACCCAGATTACCACTGATTCAGAGCAGGTGGCAACCAGAACCAAAGTATAAAAACAGACCCAGAAGGCATCTGCGCCACTCAAAATGGCTGCACTATATGTGACTGCATGGAGGAGGAGAGTCCAGGCTGCCCAGCAGAGGAGGAGGAGACAGAGACAGGAGAGGATATATCGAACCAGGCAGACACTATTTCAACAAACTGAGGAGGAGATATATGATAAATACAGACTGAGCAGCGCTGTTATCTTAGAGATAATTGAACTGCTGAAACCTCAGCTTGAATGACAGACAATGGGCGGCAGCGCCATCCCCACACATGTGCAAGTGCTCTGCTCACTGCACCTCTTGGCCTCGGGTAGGTACCAGGGGGTAATTGCTGTGACAGGTGGGGTATCCCAAAGTGCACTCTCACGATTCTTCAGATGTTTCCTAGATGCCATACTCGCACACATGTCCAGATATATATACCTTCCCAGAAATGAGGCAGAAATGAACAGCACCAAGTTGGACTTCTACAGAATTGCCAACTTTCCCCATGTAACAGGGTGTGTGGACGGAACACATATACCAATTTGCCCACCAGCAAATCTGGAATATGTGTTCCGCAATAGGAAATGGACCCACTCACTAAACATCCAGGTGGTATGTGACGCCCATAATGTCATTACTGACATTGTGGCTAAATATCCAGGGAATACACATGATGCCTACATATTCAGGCACAGTGTGATACATCAACGTCGAGAACGTGGGGAGTTTGGAGAAGGATATTTATTAGGTATTGGCGAGTACACTCTGAAGCCTTACATACAGGTCACTGTGTAACCCTGTGATGCCCTGCTAAATTTGCCTCTTTTGTCAAACAGGTGACGGTGCATATGCCCTGAGACCATGGATATTCACCCCATACCAAATACCTGGCAATCAGAATGAGAGGCGATACAACTTTGCACATCGGCGGACCAGAACTGTAGTCGAGAGGACGTTTGGCTTGTTGAAGTCAAGATTCCGATGCCTCCACAAAAGTGGAGAAGCACTTCAATATGCCCTAGAAACAGCATGGAAGATAATTGCCACCTGTATCATCCTACACAACATTGCCACCAGATGTGGGCTATATCTCACCCCTGAAGACACAGATACGGAGGATAAGGAGCAAGAGCTACCACACCGACAGCCTGTTGATAGAAGCATCGCAATGGAGGGCAGACAGAGACGGAACCACATTGCAACCCACTACTTCGGCAGGTACGTGGCAACTGTGACAACACTCACTAATGTAAGACACACATAGCCAAGTTGTGTAGTCAAACAAACTAACCCTTTTATTGCAACACTAAAATGTTGAAATCATTGTGAACTATGCTACAGTATGGAAAAAAAAACTGTCAAATCGGACACATTATGTCCATGTGCCTCTGTAGCAGTACATGTCAGTAGCTCACAGCCTCCTACGACTGCAGCCAACATGGCTCACTCCAACTTGGGCCCCTGAGCCCTGCCATGCACTGCTACTCCGCACCACACGTGCATCAGTGGCAGACACACTACTCACAGTTAAGCCCTCCTCACTGTCCTCCGGGTTATCCCCAGTGCCCCTTGCAGCCTGTCTGGTCTCCAGCAGATCTGCCACATGGCTGATGCGGCCAAGTCCACATGCCACATCTCCTGCAAAATGCCCCAGTTCTACTTGCAGGCTGACAGTGCGCCTTGACAGGCAGGTTGTGTTGGTTGCCAGGCGCCCTATGGATGCACCTAGCCTGTCTAGCAGTGTTGCGCTCCCTGCGCCGTGCCTGTGCCCTGTCAGCCACCAGTTCCCTGACCAAATTGTCAATGGAGGTCATCAGGTTACCCAAATGTGTGCTCATTGTGGTGAACTGGTTGTCCACATTTGCCAGCCCATGTGTGATAGTGGTCTGCAGTCTTGAGAGGTTACGGTTCATTAACCTAATTTGTCTATTTTGCAGGCACTGACTCTGCAATAAGGATGCCTCAAGTTCCACAAAATCTACATCTGACACATCCTCACTGCGCACAGACTGCATTGTGCGTCATTGTCTACACACTGCACCTGATGATGCATGTGTTTGCCTTTCCATAGGTATTGGCCCTGGTGTTCCAACGGCTGCCTCCATACCCAGCGCAGGATCATCCATGGTCTCCTGTGCCAATTCCACGGGTGGTGTTGTCCTGCACTCCCCGGCGGTGTCTGTGGCAGCCTCCTCCTGTGGGTCTGTGCCATGTTCCTCTCCCTGTACAGTGGCACTGATGGGGAGGCCTTGTGGGAGACCTGTGGGACATAGGGGATACACTGTCAGTCTCGCACATATGTTTGATGCCAAAAAATAAACATTTGCCTATATTTGGACTACTGTACTCCATTGCCCACAATGACCTATTCTATGGGTTGCTAAACTGTGAATGGAGCTAGTCTGGAGGTGCCTGCTGATGGGTACTGGGATTGTGTGCATAGTGCATATGCAGGTGTGAATGCATATATTTTGGTACTTCATTTTTGATGTTCCTGGTACAGAACTGTCTACGTCTCCAATGCCCAGTACAGCCTCCGGCTCCAGAGTTGTCTCCACCATGCTTTCTATTGCTCTAGGGGGAGAAACAGTAGATGGCCCTCCTCCAGTGCCATGTATCTCCCTCATGCGCTCCACCACCCTCTCCTTGGTCCTGGAGCGAAGGTCATACCACCTTTTGCATATTTCATCCAGGGTGCGGTGGCTTACACAATGGTATTTATCTTGTTCTGGATGTTCTGCCAGATCTTCCTTTTTTGGGTGTCAGGGACACTCATTGCTGCCTTGCCAAAAGATTCTTTATGGTGCTGGCAGCACTCCTCGGTCAGCACCTCCAACTCCTTGTCAGAAAACTTCATTTCGCGTTTTCTGCCTCCACTGGGTGTTTCCTTCTCCTGTGTAGCCATTGTTGCCTGGGTGGGCTCCTCCCTCCTCCTTGTTCCATGTGGTTACTTCCTGGTTCTGATGTCATCACTCAGAACCAGGAAGTGGGTATTTCAAAAGTTTAATTCCACCTGCAGGAAATTTGCGAGTCAGTCGCAATTTGTGACACAAGACCACACTCTTCGTGCAATTTGCGACCTTGCTTTTTGCGAGGTCTCAAAATGCTGTGCGACTCCACTGCGACTCGCTATTTGGAATTGTGATTTTTACTGGAATATCATTTTGCGAGTCGGAAATAGTGATTCGCATGGAGTCGCTATTTCCGACTCGCAAATTTTTTCGTTCCTACATCTGGCCCCAAATTATTTGCCTTTTAAACTTGTGGCTCCTCTCTTATGCTCAAGATGTTGCCTCACTATGTAATTCTAACCAAGTAAAGTAGGTTGTAGATACTTATAGTGACGTGAAAGCACAGAACTACCTCTCTTAGCCCTTTTTAAAATGCACTCATCATAAATTTGTCAGATTATGGTTAATGTTGATATAGTCAATGGAATTTAAAAAGGCAGTCACAGCATAAAGGGATGCCTAGGGACTGCCAGCTAGCTATATGTAATGGAAAGTAATGGAAAGTGGATTTGAAGATCGCTGTTGTCACCCATGAGGGTATCCAGGCACTGATATATGGCATGTGGAGGGAAAAATGTATGTTATATTCTGTGCCTTATTTATTAGACACATCGTCATCAATTACAATAACCTTATTTACTTGCTACTAAAATGCACCTAATCTGCACTTCTGTTGATGCTTGTCTTGATAATCTGCCACATTGAATGTTGTTAATTATTTTAACCAGACAACTACATTGTTAAAAACTACTGGCAATAATGCTGTATTTTAACAGAATAATAGATTAATCATTCAATTATAATGTATGGCATTTATGATAATTATTATTTCATAATGTTTTAATAAACCCTTCAACAAATTCATGCATTCATTCTTTTATTATTCATTCATGTACAGTGTATGTATAGGTTTTAAGACTACCTTCACACCTTTCTGCAGTGAGGTTCACTGTGCATTCCCAGGGGAGATTCTCCTTGTCATATAATCCATTATTTTGGCAAGTTATTCCAGTCATGATGATGAAGAGATTGTGCTCTCATTGCAAGTGGCCAATGAGGGTATGACACCAGCTAGGTCACATTCAGTAAGAGAAATCTTTGGGTCACAGTGGGTCATCTGGAGTACTTCTAGGCTGTGATTCTACAGGTGCTAAAACCAGTGCCACATTTTATAATTGCAGCTACACAAGGCTCACCTGTTGACCCATCCTACACAGCTAACAGATGCGCCTACTGACTCACATATCCATCATGCTGCATTTCCCTACTTTAGTCTAAAATGCTACTACAGTAATACCTCGGTTTAGACATTATCTGTTCCTTTACCCACCTTTTCTG
The DNA here is from genome assembly GCF_031143425.1 of Pleurodeles waltl. Lineage (NCBI taxonomy): Eukaryota > Metazoa > Chordata > Amphibia > Caudata > Salamandridae > Pleurodeles > Pleurodeles waltl. The sequence goes on from NC_090446.1 coordinate 1,232,290,831, forward strand.
CCTCTTTGAGGCTCACCTCAAGCTCACTCCTCAGTCACTCAGGGATCATTATCCACGAGCAATAGCAGACAAAGTGATATGAAGGCTTCATATCATAGAGATGTCACATATTGCTTTCGACTCATGGTTATCTAGTACAGACCCTGCATGCCAGATTGCTACTGAGTCCTGCATGCTACAATAGAGTTGCAACAGTAAAACCTCACAGTGGTGAGGCAGACCACCAGGTAGTGTAACATGGTCCTACAGCTGTTTTAGCCCAAAAGGGTGTAGATCTATCAGTATTACCTAGCCAAATGTGTCAGTCTTTCTGCTGCAGCTCTTCCACCATCCACTGAGTAAACAGGAGAGAACATGGGCCCTGACATCAATGTACGGCCAGTTAGGACCAATTTTGTAAAGTTAGGAATGCTAGCCAGACTCTTCCAAGTTTAGGCTTTAATACAATCCGCAATATTGAACCAGTAGAATATTTAGGTAAATATGTTAAAAAGAATGCAATATAAAACCAAAAATATGATATGTATTGTTGTCAGATTTTGAGTTATAACTTGTGAGGAGTCACTCCTAACAACTTAATAAACATAATCTGGTTAGGTGAAAACACATTTCAAACCAATGTAGAACAATAAAGAAAATGCAAAGGGCAAAAAGACACCAACATAATTCAAATAGGAACAGGAGAATTGGAGAAATGAATTATAAAAGCTTTAAGGTAGCAAGCACCTAGAAAAAAGTAAAGCCTCTTCGAAAAACAACTGCTCATGGTTGACCGGGACCAAGGGGTGATTTCAGGCTTAAGGTGATGGAGCAGAAGCCAAATTCATCAATCAGATAAGTTTAGTCAAAGTTTTTACCCCTAGATGAATGGCCTTATTTAGAGTTTGGCGGATGGGATACTCATCAGAAATGTGACTAATGTCCTGTCCCCTATAGGAGATAATGCACTTGTACTATGGTGGATGTGATATCTTCCAATCTTTTGACAGAGTATCCCGTCTGACAAATTCTAAATAAGGCCTATAGTCTCTGAAAATGAGGTCAAAATCTTCAAGGCTCAAAGACTGTGGGGAGCAAGGGCCTCTGAAGCCAGATATGTCATTGTCAAATTCCTACAAATGTTGTTGATTTTGGCACCCAAAACTCTAAGTAGGCCAACCTGAAATTCATTTCCACAGATCGTGCTTTGTGGGTCAGGCAGATTTGCTTCCTCACCCAGAATCAAGTTTTTACGTACTGACTTAGGGATTCATTCCGACCTTGGCAGAGGGGATTACTCTGTCACAAACATGAAGGATATCCAGTCCACCATTTTACAAGTTTCATTATATCCTAAGGAACTTGTAATACGGCAGACTGGATATCTGACATGTTTGTGACGGCGTGATCCCCTCCGCCAAGGTGGTAATTAGGCCCTTAGTCAGTTTGTTGGAATTCAAAATCCCCCAGTGGGAAAAGGCTAGAAATTGCAGTTGGGAAGGCCAAACACATTTACTACTGGGAATTGCTGCAATGCTTTCAGAGTAGCAAAACCTCTGAGAGGGGCACACTTTGTTTTCTTGCCTACTGTTGGAAATGGGGTCTTTGGTTGGCAGTCAGGTTACCCCCATCCAAGCAAGGACCCTCACTCTAGTCAGGGTAAGTCACACACAATCCAAAATTGCCTGTGCCCACACTCTGGTAGCTTGGCACTGAGCAGTCAGGCTTCACTTAGAAGGCAATATGTAAAGTATTTGTGCAAAGAAACATACAATAACACAGTATAGCACCACAAAAATACACCAAACAGTGTTTAGAAAAATATATAATATTTATCTGGATACATGCAGGTCAAAACGATTAAAATACAATAAGTTTATGTTGAGAAATCACTGTAAAAGTGATATAGAGGCCCTCATTATGACATTGGCAGTAGATCCCGCTTACCGCCATGATGACTGACACCAACATACCACTGGCGTGGCAGATTACCGACACCCATATTTTGACACACGTAGCAATCTGTCACCATGCAGCCACACACACAAGTTCGCCAGCTTAAAGGTCAGTGATAAACTGGCAGTACCAAAACCCACATGTTACGCCAACAGAACTACGCCCACAGCATTATGACCCACGAATCACCACGGCAGACATTAAATGGTGGTAAACCATTGGCGGTACATACCGCTGTGCTCAAAATACACACACACATACAAAACAACACTACATTGGAGAATTCAAACTACACACACCTGACACCCACACACCCACACCACTATAAAACACACACCCATATTACTCACAACCCTTTCCGACTACAAACAATTGACAACTGAGAGAGAGACACCAAGAGCACCCACAGAACCAGAGCCACATTACACCATCACCCATACACCATCTGCACACCTTACAGCACACACCCCAACACATCACCCCACACACCCTCACACACACCACTCACACTACACCCATGGCACCACAAAGACACCCCATGTTCTCAGAGGAGGAGCTAAGGATCATAGTAGAGGAAATCATCCAGGTAGAGCCACAGCTATTTGGAGCACAGGTGCAGCAGACATCCAGTGCTAGGAAGATGGAGCTATGGCTGAGAATCGTGGACATATCAACGCCATAGAGCAGCACCCAAGAACAAGGGATGACATCAGGAAGAGGTGGAACGACCGACATGGGAAGGTACGTTCCGTGGTAGAAAGACACCAGATAGCAGTATATAGGACTGGCAGTGGACCCCCACCTCCGCCCCTACAACTAACAACATGGGAGGAGCAAGTCTTGGCAATACTGCATCCCGAGGGCCTGGCAGGAGTAAGAGGAGGACTGGTCTCTGGTAAGTAAAATCTCTATTACTATCACCCACCCTACCTGCATTTCATCACAAACCCCAACCCCTACCCTCATCCCCATCACTCCACCACCTCACATACACCCCACCATCACAACCCACCCATCCCAATACCAAGCCCTGCACGTAACACCAATGCAAGAACCCCCATCGCAGACCTGAATGGACACACATCACTAAAGCATGCACATTATAGAGAATCACCTGTCCCACAAAATCACTACTGACACAAGGCAAAGCTGTCAGGGCAATCACAAACATAGAGGGCAACACACCCATGCACAAGATGTCACACGCAAAAACAATAACACTGCATTTACATCCCCACAGGTTTCCCACACGTCACCAGAGAGGATGTGCCAGCAACATCCAGTCCCCCCCACAGAAGAGGCCCACAGTGATGACAGCAGCTCTGGACACCTGGATCTGGATGACCAACTTGGCCCATCAGGGATCTCCTGACAGTCGTTACCCAGGCACAGTCCCATACCACCACAGAGCCTCCCCCCTCAGGAAACACCACCACAGTACCCACCCAGCGTAGGCACACCTCTGTCCCCCAGGACACGTCAATCAGCAGTGTGTCCACCACTACAGGGACCCCAGGCCACCCCACAAACACAGGACCTGGGAGTCAGTGGCCATAGGCACATGGTTCAGGGACACAAGACAACAGTAAAGCTGGGAGGACTACTTTGCGACAGGGGAGAACAGGCCCAGGGAACCGACTCTCCAGGAGACACTCACCAACATCTTGGGAGCATACCACTATTCCCAGGAGACGATGGGGCAAATACTGGACAAGTTGCAGGAGACCCAGCGGCTGCAGGAGGGACAGTACCTGGGGATCAAGGAGGACCTGAAGGACATCCACACCACCCTGGTCACCAGTCCAGATGTGCTTGCAGACATGGCCAACACCATGACGGAGGCAGTGGCACACCACCGGGCCACTGACACTAGCCACACTGATGATCAGCCCTCCACCTCCGCTGCCGATAGTGGACAGGAGGCCCCACTACAGGAACAACAGGCAACCAGTACCCATCCTGCAGAAAGAGAACCACCCCACAAACGGTTCCTGCGATCCAGGCAGAAGCCAGAGAACATTGCCAAGACCCCTGCCAGGAAATAGGACTCCCCTGATTGTCACCCTTGTGTCCCACTCTGTCATCCTGTCCACCTTGAACTGCCATTGCCCCACTCCCTATGCCCCCTTGGACAATGCACCTGTGATACAAATAGACTGGAATCTATCCTTGACATTCCTCCGCCATCACCCAAGCCCATTACATATACCCCTCCACTTAATGGCACTTAAATAAATACGATTTAAAAAAATAAAAGTATGAAGTCTGTCAAATGATTGAACAATGTATTCGTTTAACAAGCTTTATACACAGCAATACAACTGTACAGGAATGTATACATATTAATGACCTGTAGTAGGCTGCAGTCAACACACCAGGTGCCAGAGTGGGACACAGATATCTGAAAATAGAGATGCCAAAGGGTACAGTAAGTGGCCATAGAATTAGAAGAATCTGCCTGCCATGAACAATGTTGAACACAAAACTGTCAACGTAAAGTGAAGTTACAGTGTCTTACCTGTGTGTCACTGGAAGTACTGTTGTACTTTTGTGTTCTGTATTCCTCATCCTCTGCCTCCTCATCTTCACTGTCCACAGGGTCAACTGCTGCCACACGCCCATCTCCAGCCTCATCCTCCTGCAGAAAAGGCACCTGGCGTCTCAAGGCAAGGGTATGCAACGCGCAGCATGCCACGATTATCTGGCAGACTTTCTTGGGTGATTAGTACAGGGATCCACCTGCTAGATGGAGGCAATTAAACCTGGCCTTCCGGAGGCCAAAGGTCCTCTCGATAATCCTTCTTGTCCACCCATGTGCCTTATTGTAACATTCCTCTGCCCTTCTCCTGGCATTCCTCACTGGTGTCAGTAGCCATGAGAGGTTGGGGTAACCAGAGTCACCTGAAAATATCAAGGCATACCTGATAGACACACACTAACTATTATGACCCACACCATACCCATAACCAACATCCACTGGGTGGGAACCAGGGCTCACCTATTAGCCACAACTGGTGCCTCTGGAGTTAAGCCATCACATGTGGGATGCTGCTATTCCTCATCTTCAGGATAAAGGCATCATGCACAGACCCTGGATACTTTGCATTGACGTGAGAGATGTACTGGTCCGCCAGGCACACTATCGGCACAATCATGGACTGAAAGCTCTTACGATTTCTGAACACCTGTTTATTTTTTCGGGGGGCCAAATGCAATATGCGTACCATCAATAGCCCCAATTATGTTGGGGATATGTCCCATTGCATAGAAGTTAGCTTTCACTGTGGCCAAATCCCCCACCTGGAGGAAAACGATATAGCTGCGCATGTGTTTAATCAGGGCAGACAACACTCTGGTCAGCACCATTGAGAACATCGGCTGATACATTCCTGCTGCCAAGCCCACTGTCACTTGGAAGGAGCCAGTTGCCAAGAAATGGAGAACAGATAGGACTTGCACAAGAGGGGGGATCCCGGTGGGCTGCCGAATAGCAGATATCAGGTCAGGCTCCAATTGGGCACACAGCTCTGTGATTGTGACCCTATCCAGTCTATAGGTGAGGATAATGTGCCTGTTCTCCATTGTTGCCAAGTCCACCAGGGGTCTGTCTCCATCTCCTATTCATCTGCAGTGGTTGTAATCTAGGGGGAAAAGCGGGGAGCAGCTGGTCAGTATTCCACCTTTCCAAACACTACACTGCATTGCATGTTGTGACTGTAACAGTATATTGTTGCATAGGCCCAAAAGGGTGCCTATGTGTACTGTGACACAGTTAGATGCCATGGCCTGCCTCCCCCCCCCCGAAATGGCGACCGCCTGTCCTGTGTGGATGGATATTTGAAAATGAGGTAATGCCGTTGACATTGTGTGCCGTTGCGGGAGGTGGTCGAGTGCCGTCGTGCAACTCCTCATTGGTTGTCATTGGGCCCTAAGGGTTACAGTGGCCAATGGTGATGTACGCCGGCTGTGATGGTACGCACTGCCACGGACGTGACCCCCATTTTCCATCTGATGACTCACTTGCTACCTGACCTTCAACAGGAAAGGACCTAAACTGCAAGTGCTGCTGTGACCTGTGTCTGGAACTGACCATGGCTAGTGTCACTTGGGAAAGGGCCCCTGCCTTCACTGCTGCAGAGTTGGAGAGACTTGTAGATGGGGTCCTACCCCAGTACCGAATGCTGTATGGTCCTCCAGACCAACAGGTGAGTACACTGTGAGCACGATTCATGGGACATGAGTGCATGGAGTGCTGTGTGTGAGGGCCTCGTGTGGGGGAGTGTTGGTGGATGTGCAACGGGCAGTGTGCTGCATGTATAGTGGGCAATGTCTGTGCGTAAGGGGATGTGAGGGCTATGGTGGGACATGAGTGTAATAGACCGGACGGTCTGACTGATACCTTTTCCTATGTGTATTTCTCTGCAGGTCAGCATCCATCAGAAAAAAGGTATACGGTGTGCCATCACCAAGGACGTGCGGACCCTGAGGGTCTATGGTGGGTGGAGCACCCACTGTCGCAAACGGTTGGAGGACCTGAGACGCTGGGCAAGGAAGATGGTGGAGGCCCAGCTGGGGATGGTCTCCCAACGAGGAAGGGGTGTCCATCGAACCCTGACCCCCTGATGGCCCGCATACTGGTGGTGGCCTATCTGGAGCTGGATGGGCACTTGAGGGCATTAGAGCAGACACAAGGTGGTGAGTACACTTTCCCAATATACTACTTGCGCGTGGTGGGGTGGTCTTCGGGTGGGGATGTGGGCCTGTGGGTACCCCTAGGCCAGGCAGCACATTGCAGGGTAGGACCCATGTTGGGCAGGGTCTGCTGTACACCACCTCCTACCAAGCTAGTAGGCATCAACTACTGAGCAGGGGTCTGTGGGTCTCAGGTGTGCTGCTATTGGCGTTAGGTATTCCTGTCCATGGCCTGGTGACTAGCATTGTGACTGGTTGTGAATTGCCTAGTGTGTAGGGCTGTTCCCTGTGTGTGTGTGTCGTGTACGTCAACTGTGGTGTTGGAGAAGCCATTGACCAAGTGCATCCTTTGTCTCTCCCCCCCTTTTTGTTTTGGCATCCTGTCCTTATGTGCATTAGCATCATCTGGCAGAGGAGCAGAGGCACCGGCAACTGAGGGACCTGCATCCCATAGGGCCCATGAGGCCGAATCCACTGATGGTGGGGGTACCAGTGGGATGGAGGGTGAGGGGAGCACCACGGCGGAGACAGGAGGGGACAGTTCTGACAGTGATTCGTTCTCTGACGGAAGCTCCCTGGTGGTGGCGGACACCCCTGTGCCCACCCAAACTACAGGTACAGCCGTCACCCCTGTACCAGCACTGCCCTCCCAGCAGCCCCTCAGCGTGTTTCCCGTGCCCGCTCACCCAGGAGGGTGGGCATCTCCTTCGCCCCAGGCACCTCAATCCCTGCCCCAGTTAGCCCTGCTGCCCTGAGTGAAGAGGCTATTGACCTCCTGCGATCCATCTCTGTTGGGCAGTCAACCATTGTGAATGCCATCCAGGGGCTGGCAGGCCATTTGCAACAAACTAATGCATTTCTGGAGGGCATTCACTCTGGCATGGCTTGCCAACAGTGATCACTCCAGGCTCTGGCCGCTGCTCTGATGGCAGCCATTGTCCCTGTTTCTAACCTCCCCCTTCAACTTCCTCTACCCAGTCCCATTTCCCTCAACCCCAACCTATCACAAGCACACAGGCAGACCAGCATGCACAGAAGACAACACACAGGAGTGGCTCAGGCAAACATAAGGATCACACATCATCCCACAGGCACTCACACAAGCACCAACATCCACTGCCTCCACTGTGTCCCCCTCCTCCTCTCGTCGTCCACCTCCATCCCAGTAGCATCTCCACTCACACCTGCATGCACTAAACCCTCATCCACTACCTCCATCACCAGCATGCCTATCACTACACGCCCCTCACTGGCAGTCACCACCCCCCACATCCATGCACATGTTCCCTGTGTCCTCTCCCACTGTGTCTGTGACCCCTCCTCCCAAAGTACACAAATGCAATCACACACCCACCCAACAGCCATCCAACTCACAACAGCATCCAGCTCATGCACCTTCACCCAAACACAGCAGACTGACACCTCCTACAACCACTCTCTCTTCCTCCACGCCCAAACCTTCACCCTCTTCCTGCCCCAGTGTCCCTAAGAAGGTTTTCCTCATCAGCATTGACCTATTCCCTGACCCTCCCCCCCATGTCCTTCACCTCAGGCTAGAGTGTCCAGAACCCAGCCCTGCACCGCAGCCACCAAGTCCACGTCCGCTGTAGTTTCTGAATTTCAGAGAGGCCCTAAGGAGGCATCCGTCAGGCCACCCAGTGTGCTACCAACACCTGCCAAGGACAAGAAGGTTCCACCACCAGGAAAGGGCAAAAAGGGGAGAGCATCCAGCAAGGAGAAGGAGGCACAACCAGCCAGCAAGGCCAAAGCAAAGACTTCAGCTAGCAGAAGCAAGGAGGCACCACCATCTGCCAAGGGCAGAAAGGGGCACAGAACACCAGGCAGGGCACTTCAGCCATCCGAGGCTGCAGGGGAAGGGCTAGAGCCTACCCCCTCCACTGGCAGCACTGCCAACTGCACCGCCACCTGCACCACGGCCAGCACCGCCACCTGCACTGCAGACACCACCGCCACCTACACCGCGGACAGCAGCACCACCACCAGCAAAAGCAGCCCCAGTGGGCAGCCATCCGAGGCTGCAGGGGAAGGGCTGGAGCCTCCCCCTCCACTGGCAGCACTGCCACCTGTACTGTGGCTACCACCGCCAGCTGCACCACGGCCACCACCGCCAACTGCACCGCGGCCACCACCACCAGTTGCCCGCTTCCAGCACCGCCACCTGTACCACAGACAGCAGCACCGCCACCAGCAGAGGCAGCCCCAGTGGGCAGCCGTATGAGGCTGCAGGGGAAGGGCTGGAGCCTCCCCCCACCACTGGCAGCACTGCCACCTGCACTGCGGCCACCCTGTCAGCTGCACCATGCCAGCACCGCCACCTGTACTGTTGCAAGCACCACCGCAAGCAGCACCGCCACCAGCAGCAGCAGCCCTAGTGGGAAGCCGTCTGAGGCTGTAGGGGAAGGGCTGGAGCCTCCCCCCACCACTGGCAGCACCGCCACCTGCACCAGCACTGCAACCACTGTACAGTCTTCCCCATTGCCAGATGGACTGTAGTCATGCATCCATGGTGTGTCATGCATCCTGCATGGCCCACAGAAAATCGTACGGATCTGACACCCAGGTGGCTGACTGTGGCCTTGCACACCCCATGTGCTGCATCACTGGGCACCAAACCCCCTCCAGGACCAGTGGAAGAAGGCATCCACTCTCCCTATCCTTGGCAGCATGAAGCACACTGGGCACCGCGCCCCATCCAGAACCACTGGAAGAAGGCATCCACTCACCCTATCCTTGGCTGTATGAAGCACACTGGGCACCAAGCCCCTTCCAGAACCAGTGGAAGAAGGCATCCAATCACCCTATCCTTGGCAGGATGAAGCACACTGGGCACAAAGCCCCCTCCAGAACCAGTGGAAGAAGGCATCCACTCACCCTATCCTTGGCAGGATGAAGCACACTGGGCACAAAGTCCCCTCCAGAACCAGTGGAAAACCGGCAACTACTAGAGAGACTGTGGCTTTGCACTCCCCAGGACCAAGCAGTGGGCAAACCACCCACTTGAGAGACTGTGGCCTTGCACTCCCCAGTACCAAGCAGTGGGCAAACCACCCACTTGAGAGACTGTGGCCTTGCCCTCCGCAGCACCAAGCAGTGGGCAACCCACCCACTTGAGAGACTGTGGCCTTGCACTCCCCAGGACCAAGCAGTGGGCAAACCATCCACTTGAGGGACTGTGGCCTTGCACTCCCCAGGACCAAGCAGTGGGCAAACCACCCACTTGAGAGACTGCAGCTTTGCACTCCCCAGGAGCAAGCAGTGGGCAAACCACCCACTCGAGAGACTGTGGCCTTGCACTCTTAAGGACCAAGCAGTGGGCAAACCATCCGCTTGAGAGACTGTGGCTTTGCACTCCCCAGGACATCGCTGTGGGCATGGAACCCCCTCCAGAAGCAGTGGCATTGTCCCATCTTATGGCTGAGGTGCCCCCCTTCCCTGTCCCCCTGAGGTCACTGTGTGTTTTCGACCTGATACCCCTACAGTGTTCTCTTTGTATTGAGGCAGGAGTGAAGTGTGGGCTTGGCCTATGTGTTTTGGCCCAGTGGGCCACGGACATTTTGAGTGGACATTGTCCCACCTTTTGTACATATTGTATATTTTGTAAATACTGTTTTTGAATTATTAACATACTTCTAACTATTTCTAATATAACACTCATTTGTCTCAATTACTTTTGTCCTTGCGTTATTCCGGAGGGTTACAGAGTGTATATGTTATGTTGTTGCATGTGTTTGTGTGTATGGTGTTGGGGGTGAGGGTGGGAGTGGGGGCGTTGCATGTTGCGTGTGTGTGTCACTCTTTTTTTCCTCCCCCCTCCCGTATGTGCTAGGTGCAGCACTCACCGTGGTCATCGCTGCCACCATTGGTACTCCTGGTATATGAGAAGAAACATCAGCATGGGGAAGACCTGCAGCTCGAGCTCCATGGCATCCTGGTTCTTCCTTGAGTGTCGAGAGGTGAGTGGTTTCCCTTCAAAGTACTGTTTCTACCATGCTTTTGATGGTGTTGGTACCGCCCCGGAAAAGCTGCTGGATGGGCGGGTTGTAATGGGATGGACGGTACATTGTCTTCCGCCTGGCTGTTGGCGGTTACCGCCGCGGTGTTTGTTGCTACTGCTGTGGCGGTCGGAGTATTAAAGTGGCTTTATCTGTTGGCAGTTTCTGCCGTGCTCATGATTCCGTTTTTGTTACCACCGGCCTGTTGGCGGTATTACCGCTGCTTTAACACCGACCACCAGGGATGTAATGAGGGCCTAAGTCTTTTTGGTCCTGAGGCTTCAGGGAACAGGAGGCAAGCTCTATCCAAGCCCTTGGAGAGCACTTCTGCACCACAGCCAGAGAGCAGCAAGGCAGCAGGGCAACAGCAAGGCAGCATTCCTTCACAGAAAGCACACAGGTTAATCCTTTGGGCAGCCAAGCAGTTCTTCTTGGCAGGATGCAGGTTCTGGATCAAGTTTCTTCTCCATGAAGTGTCTGAGTTGGTAGGGGCAGAGGCTCTGTTTAAATACCCAATTGTGCCTTTGAAGTGGGGGAGACTTCAAAGAGTGGCTTAGAAGTCCACAAGATCCCCTTTCAGTTCAATCCTGTCTGCCAGGGTCCCGGTAGGGGGTGTGGCAGTCCTTTGTGTGAGGCCAGGCTACAATCCTTTGAAATGTAAGTGTCAGGCCCTCCACCCTCCCAGCCCAGGAAGACCAATTCAAAATGCAGATGTATGCAAGTGAGGCTGAGTATCCTGTGTTTGGGGTGTGTCTGAGTGAATGCACAAACGATCTGTCACCTAAACCCAGCCAGGCATGGATTGTAAGGAACAGAGGGATTTAAGTGCAGAGAAATGCTCAATTTCTAAAAGTGGCATTTCTAAAATAGGAATATTAAATCCAACTTCACCAGTCAGCAGGATTTTGTATTACCATTCTGGCCATACTAAATATGACCTTTCAACTCCTTTCAGATCTGCAGCTACCACTCAAACAATATATGAGGGCAACCACAATATTAGCCTATGAAGGAAGCAGGCCTCCCAGCAGTGTAAAAACTAATTTAGGAGTTTTACACTACCAGGACATGTAAACTATATAGGTACACGTCCTGCCTTTTGCCTACACAGCACCCTGCCCTATGGGTTACCCAGGGCATACTTTAGGGGTGACGTATATGTAGGAAAAGGGGAGTTGTAGGCTTGGCAAGTACTTTTAAATGCCAAGTCAAATTGGAAGTGAAACTACACACATAGGCCTTGCAATGGCAGGCCTGAGACAAGGTTAAGGAGCTACTTAAGTGGGTGGCACAACCAGTGCTGCAGGCCCACTAGCAGCATGTAATCTACAGGCCCTGGACACATAGAGTGCACTCTACTAGGGACTTACAAGTAAATTAAATAGTCTAATTGGGTATGATCCAATGTTACCATGTTTAAAGGAAGAGAGCATATGCACTTTAGCACGGATTAGCATTGGTAAAGTGTGCAGAGTCTTAAAACCAGCAAAAACAGTATCTGAAAAGTGGAGGGAGGCAGGCAAAAAGTTAGGGGTGACCACCCTAAGGCTGTCAGGTCTAACACCAACCCACAGTACAACCTTCAGGACAACCCTCAGCACCTTTTCCCCATCCTCCAATGAGTTAAAAATTATGGGTGCTTTATTTATTGAGGGGTGGGAGGCCTTCTGTCTATCGGGATGGTGAAAGACATTAGAAATGTCATCCTGATGGCCTAATTCCCACTATATTCTGGTCCTATATGGAAATCTCAGTACCTTAAGAGTAACTACTATCACTGTGTTTGTACTGAAAGTACTGAAAGGTTAAGGTGCATCCACAGACTTTCATGCACCTGTGTCCCAAAGTTAAAAAAGTATAGCTTTGAAAAACAAAGAAATTATACCCCTCACCAAGGGAGTTTTCTCTATGGGTTTAGGGGTCATTTATCTTTATTATTTCTGTCCAAGACATCCACATTTTTCCTTAATAGGGTGGGCAGTATTTTGTCCTTATTCCAACTGCCCTTATTTCCAATAGGAGAACCAGAAAGATGTTGGTGTTCCCGACTCTAAATAGGATGGGTGTTCCATCGGTTTAGTGAACAGGGCACTGCGACAAGTTTTTGGAGTACCTTGTCCTCCAAACTTTAATTTGGTCCCCTAGTCACACTTTTCTCTAACTTCCTGATCAGTCATGCAGTACCTAAATACTCATGGCAGGCTTCTAGGCACCAGGTCTCTCTCTAGCCATGCATTCAGCATGTCCAGTCATCTGTGGTCAGCTGGTTTCTCTTGGAGTCAGGAGTCCTTCAGTTATTTTTTTCCCTGATGCAAGCAAACGGAAGGCCAACCACTTCACCCTTGGAGAGAGGTTCCAATCAATGAGTCCAGGCATGAGTCAGGAGTCCTTGAGCCCTGGAGAAGTAAGGAGTATTCTTCCAGCAGGGCATTCTTTTTTAGATCAAGTCTGTCCAGGTCTAGGAATATTCTGATGATTTGTTAATTGAAGTGTCAGATTTTTCCTGTGCATTAACTAGTCTTTACTATTTCCTCACAGCCCTTCTGTAAAATTGCACACAACCCGTATTTTAATATAGCAGATCCCTTCTGTTACCACGCAGACCTATCTTCATCACCTCAGTCACTGCCGTATTTAGATGAGTTCACCTCCCGCTTGATTTGGTCCAAACTGGGTGTCTTCCCATGTTGACTGTAGAGTGTTTGTCTATGGGGGTCCTAGGAACGAACAGAAGTCCCCCAGCCATTTAAAGGTCAAAAGAGGTTGTGCTCAGGCTGTCTTGTGGGCAACCTGCTGATCCTGCTCGCTCCTAAATAGCTCACCCCTGCTAAGTTGTCACCAGTTAAATTCACTGTGTCCATCCTGGGCTCAGAGGCAGGCCATTGTCTCCTGAGCAAGAGATGTGAATTACAACCTTGGAGGTGTAATGAGTAGCAGAACAGGTATTAAGCTAGTTCTCGCTCTAGCTTCCTAAAGTATATTTTTATGAAGTTAATTTACCACTTAAGTTATTAAAAATCATAGTTCACCATGAAGTGAGCCTTTTCTTGTTTTTTTCCAGTCAGAGATGTAGAACTATATATTTGAATCACAAATAGACGTGTTCTATGGAAAATGGTAGACACTGTAAATATAGTTCATTCAGTACCAGGAGCAATGTAGATGGCAAGACAGACAAGGTAGGCCTTATAGCAAAATAATGGAGGATGCTTAGTTCTGTGGTCAGATTGAATTTATACATTCCTCAGCTATGGTAAAAGCTAACAATTCCAGGATCGTGACCATAAACAATAGCAGTGAAGGCAGCATAAAATTTGATCTCAAGATACCAGCAGACATCAAAGAGCAAAGAGAAAGTTACCTGTTTTAAATATTTCTCACCATGAAGACTTATATTATCTTCTGCCATCTGCCACCACTAATATCACCAGTTCACTATAGATAACACTCTTATAAATAGCCAAGAGCTTAATAGTGGTTTTCTCCTATTCATTTTTTAAAAACTATCACACATAACTACTAGATACATTAAAAGGAACAATGTTGCAAAAGATGACAGTGGAACCAATGTAACAAGAGTATTCTTCTGTTGAAATTAGACCTTTCTACAGGGTCACCCCCAAACTTTGTACCTTCCTCCTCTTCTTTTTCTGACCCTGTTTTTGTAGGCTTTAGGACTCTGGGCTCTTTACCACTGCTATCCAGTCCTGATGTACATGCACTCCATGTCTAAATCATAGTGGCAATGGCTTCTTCATGACTGTCATATTTGATTTACTAGTAAGTCTCTAGTAAAGTGCACTAGGTGTGCCAAGGGCCTGTACTTCAAATACTACTAGTGGGCCTGCAAAACTGGTTGTGCCACGTACTACGGTAGCCTCTCAACCATGTCTCAGGCCTGCCATTGCAGAGCATGTGTGTTCAGTTAAACTGAAATTTCGACCTGGCAAATGTACCTACTTGTTAGGCCCCAACCTTCCTTTTTCAAACATGTAAGTAACCCATAAGCTAGGCCCTTGTTAGCCCCCAGGGCAGAGTGCAGTGTATTTAAAAAGTTAGACAAATGCTTTGGAGTTGAACAGGTGCATGTAGAGAAACACCACTAACTTTGTTTTCCACTATTGCAAGGACTATCTCTTCCATAGGCTGATGTTAGGCTTACCTTGGAAGATCTTCTAAGTGTAATTTCCAATTGGGAAAAGAGAGAAAAATGGAGTTTGGTGTCTCTGGACCCACAATTTAAAATACATCTTTTGGTAAAGTTTTTTTTTATTTTTTTTATTGCAGGCCTGAAAATACCACTTTAAAAAAAATGTAATTTTCTTACTTTAATCATTCTGTGCCATAGCCTGTCTCTGAATACACATCTAGGTTTAGGTGACAGCTACGTTTCTGCATTCTCTCTAGACAGCCACAAACAAGAAGGCTGGGTGTGTGTCAGGAGATAAATCTGCATGCTGATAGCCATCCTGGGCAGGGAGCGGGTGGGACAGTTCAAAAATCATTCTGAAAAAGGCTGTGTCCTGCCCTCACACAAAGGGCAATTACCCCCTACTGGTAGTCTGGAGCCAGGTTTGGGCTGAAAGGGAACTTTGTGTACTTCAGATAATTTTATTGAAGTTATCCCTACATCAAAGGCCTTTTTGGATATAAATATTGGGCCTCTGATGCCATATACTCAGAACAGTTCTGGACTGAGGACATTCTACCAGGAAGAAGGACCATTGTGCTGTCAGGAGATTCTGCCACTTTGCTGTTTGCACTGCTAGGTTGGCCTACTGCCTGCCACTTCTATCTTGGGAGTGACAGGACTATTTTTAACTCTCTAAATCTTGCAATCTAATATTTCTTCAAATGCCCAACTGAGCTTTACTTCTGTTGACTCAAGGATATCAAAAGCTTCATCTGCATCTTGCTACCAGCACCTGGGCATCTCTGCTCTGAGTCCTGCTCTGCCAACTAGTGCCAAATTCAGTCCTCGGCCCTTGAAGGTGAGTGCAATGGTGCAACATAAGAACTGACGTAACAACACTGGCATGTAACTTGGAACCAATAGATTCCGCTGCAGAAATGCCACATCGTGGCCGCCTGCAACAAAGGTGGGGATGCCGTTCACTAATTGCATAATGCAATGGCCCCAACGTACAACATAGCCCTGTCTTGGCCGACACAGCACAGATGCATAGGAACCAGTACTCATCGCTTCTAGACATCGAGACATCAACAACATTGCCCAATTGAAAAACCTGCCTGCTCAATGCATCCCCTCCTCTGGATCAATGCATCATCACCAAGCATTGACGCAACAACTGTACTGTCAGGGGATCTGCGTGACTCTTGTACCTGGGCCCGTGCTCCATCGTTCTCAGATTGCACTTTTGGATCACCCCAGTCCAGGACGACCAGATAGCGCCGGTTGGAGCTAATGCCTTTTAAACACTGCATTTCTTTCAACCTTTAAAAATTCATAACTTGAGTTGTGTGTGTTAGATATTTGTCATTTCGGTCTTGTTTGACTCAGTTTAATATTGACTATGTTTCTAAACTGGTGTGGAGCCTTTTTGTGGTGTTTCTAAGTGTTACTGTGTGTGTGCACAAATACTTTACACATTACCTCTTGAGTTTAGCCCGACTGTTCTGTGCCAAGCTTCCAGAGGGTGAGCAGGATTATGGTCCCTACTTGGACAGAGTGCAAACCTCTGCCAACTACAGGCCCAATTACTAATACTTATTCTCAATTTGTCTGTGATTGGTAATAAAAGGAATGTGAAATATTGAGTGATATGATTATATATTGTTACAATGAATTTTATATTAAAAATAAAGGTTCATTGCCAGTCAAAAATAGACATTTATCATTTCAGCAAATAGCATGTGTTAGAAATTGGTTCACTAGTTGGCTGAGGTATACACCCTTGTCCAAGTAGGGACTGCAATCCTAGTCAGGGTAAGTCACTACACAACCTAAATTATCATGTGCTCACTCTCTGGTAGCTTGGCACAAAGAAGGCAGCCTTAACTTAGAAGGCAATGTATAAAGTATCTGTGCAATAACTTACGCAGTAACACAGTAAAAACACCACAGAAAGTATCCACACCAGTTTAGGCAACTAGACAATATTTAACTGAACAAATAAGACCAGAACATCAAAAATGCAAGATGAACAAGTAAAGATATAACTTTTTAAAAGTTTAAATGAGTCTCAATCCTTAAGAATCAGTGGTTGAGTGGTTGTATCCTTTTTACACACAGTACCTGGGATATGTCAAAAATAATGATGCAAAGGGGCTGCAGAGGATGAGATGCATCATTTCCGTTCATGCTGTGAGGTGATACATCAATTTTCAGCAGCGCAGCCTTGGTTCCTCACTGTGATGCAGGGATATTTTTATGCTCAGGGACGATGAGTTGAAAATGCAGAAAGCGTTGGTAGAAAGGAGCAGGTGCTGCGTTGATTCGATAGGTGATGCAGTGATTTTCTAGACACAAGGCAGGCACTGCATCGATTTTGGCAGGCCTTGCAACGATTTTTTGATGCACAGGGATTTTCTTGTCCCATACATGTTAGAGGGAGATTCCAGCCAGAGGATGATGACTGTATGCTGATTGCTGAACGCTTCACTACAGCTGCTTATGCAGACTTCAGGCCCATGCTCAGTTATGGGGGACTGATGTCTTCCCAGGGGAACCTGAATGGCAGAACTAGAGCTTAACATGCTGTGCTCTAATATAGCCTAGGTAGGAATTAGTCTATGTGTCTCTAGTGACAATTTGGTAGCGTTATTTCTATGTTTTACTCTCCTTGTCACAATTTTAATCCTGTCAAGCTTTATCATCCTGGTTATTGCAGTACATGCTTTATTATCTAAGATGTAGTTGCTTCATTAAAACCTTATTGAAACATATACTGCCTCTGCTTGTCATTGTATATTTGAGACTAATGTAACTGAGAGAAATGGATGAGATCTGAGTAACCACAATTTCCTTGAGGAGACAATTGTGTCATGCGCTCGGCTGCCCAATCATCCCTGCTCTTGGGTAGAGATGAGGCACTGCTAGTTAGCCGGAGCAAAGCCTGGATTGGGGCGACAGGTATCACCTGTAGTGGGTTAAGACTCAGTTTCCCCCATCACAGGCGATTCTGCCATCCAAATCCAGTAGTCTCATTAGAATAATGAGAGCCTACACGACATGAAGTCATTGTTGACCCTGAGACTTCAGAACAGAAAGCAAGCTCAATCAAACCCATTGGAGAGCACGTGTGGAGGAAGGCAGAGTCCTTCCAGCATGGTTAGGGGCCAACAGGCAGCAGGGCAGCAAACAGGAGGACAGTCCTTTCAGCAAAGCAGTCCAGATGAGTCCTTCAGGCATCCAAGCAGTTACACATCTGGAAGTGTCTGATTTGATGGGGTCCCAGACCTAGTATATATATCCAAAAGTACCTTTGAAGTGGAGGAAACATCAAAGAGTGGTTTTGAGGTGCACAAGTTCTCCTTTCAACCCAGTCCTGACTGCCAGGAGCCCTTTGGGGTGCTACCAGTCCTTTGTATGAGGGCAGGCCACTGGCCTTTAAAGTGTAAAAGAGAGCTCCTCCACCATTCCTGACCAGGGAAACCTGTCTGTATGCAGACAAATACAGATTCAGCTGAGTGTCCTGGGTTCATGGCTGTCTGGGTGGAGTGCACAAGGGGAGCAGTCAACCAGCACAGACTAGAAGAAGATTGGAGACAAGCTGTAAGGCAGAGAGGGCAGAGAATTGCCTACTTTTTAAAAGTGGCATTTGTTAAATAGTACTATAAGGTCCAACTTCACCAGTAAGTAGGATTTCTCACTACCATTCCAAACATACCAAATATGACAAGGCTCCACCTCTTTGATCAGAAGGGTCCACTTAAAAACATATAAGGGAATTTATAATGCTAGGCTAGGAAAGAAGCAGGCTTCATAGTAGTGAAAAATGACTTTGGAAGTCTTTCACTACTAGGACATGTAAAACTTATAAATACATGCACTGCCTTTTACTTGCATAGTATGCTGCCCTATAGGCTACCAATGGCCTACATTAGGGCTGGCTTATATGTAATAAAAAAGGGAGTTTAAAGTTCGCCAAGTAGCTTTAAATACACAAAAGTATGATGGACGGAGTGCTGAAACGTTTCAAACACTCACCCCGTGTCAAGACATTTCAAACCTGTCATGCCGTAACCACAAAAAGTGCAACGAAAGCAATCAGGATGCAGGCAAAGAAGTATCCTCAATGGAGACAGCATCGTCCTAGTTGGAGGAGGATTTGCCAAGTTGTGTTGCGCTTTTTACAACGAAGAGGTATGGAGCAGGAATTCAAGATGGCCGACGCTTAGGCAGACAGTAAAGTTGCAGTTCTAGTGTTTCATTTAGTTTAGTTGCTAGGGAACCCGCATGCTGCTTGAGAGCGTCACACTTCAACTATGATCTGACAGAAGTCAGTTGTTCCGAGAGAGAGCGCGTCTGGAGGAAACATTTTGTGAGGAGAATTCAGCTTCACAACATTTTGACAGAGAAAACAAGCATTGTAGTGAACCCTAGATTGAGAAAAAGAAAAACCAATTCAGAGACTAACGAATTTCTGAAAGTTTTTTCAAGAATATGAGGTAAGAAACATTTGATAATTCAAGAAATACTAGAGAATACACCAACCACTCACATAACATAGGTTATAAGAAACATCAACAGAAAGTAAAACATCTCTACGGGAGAATACATCCATTAATTACAGCTCAAATGAGTTTATTCAAAGACAGTTAATTAGAAAGTCATTCCCTTCATATGCAGCCAGAATAAGAAGTAACTATATATATATATATATATATATATATATATATATATATATATATATATATATATTAACATCATGTTGTTTCCACTTCAAAGGAAATCCCGCGATGAAGAACAAACAGCTGTGACATCAATGACGTTGTTTATTGACACAAAAGTTCATGACAAGTTTCAGAGTACCCGCTCCTTGATCACAGGTTCTAAAGACACACTCACTCATGCCAGTATTTATTTTAACAACACAAAAGAAGGACTAGCAGCTATGCTTATACTAATACTTGTGCTAATGTCAGCCATATTGGAGTGGAGCAGATATAATACATTAATTACATCTCTACTGTAATATCATGTATATTCCAATAAATTCAATATACCCAACCTTGTTATAACTAAATTAAAACCAACTCCCTGCTACATCTATATGAAAATCAATTAAAAAAATGGAAATAAAAATAATAATAAAAAAATATAAATGAAATATAAATAAAAATAGAAAATAGTGAATAAATACATATATATCAATCTCTATACTTATTTGCCTTAACATGAACATCATACTAAATTAATTTTATATCAGGAAACCTAACCCTCTATAACATCCATAATCATAAATGGGTATGTATAACATTATATCTCAACACTAATAAAGTGGTATGGTACTCATCTTATATGTAGAGTATACTGGTCAAGATATAATAGCTCCTTGCATTACTTGCTGCTCCATCTCCTTACAATCCTTGAAAAAACAACAATCACATGATAAGTAATCAGATAATATACCAAAGGTCACACTTAACATGTATACAGTATAATTCATTAATTTTAATCCCTCCTACGAACATATAAACATATAAATGACATCTCTACTACTAAGCAGACTTCAAATGAACAAAAAGTTCCTCATCTTGATTAAATCCATCTGGTGTATTAGTGGAATACTTAATTATAAACTTAGATTCCAGTTGTCTCAATTCCAATTCCCTATTGCCTTCTCTTATACCTGGAGGAATATTATCCAATACACAGAATGTTAACAAATCTCTGTTTTTCCCATGCACCTCAGCAAAATGTCTTGCCATTGGATAACTTTTATCAACATTCGTAATGGCTCTCATATGTTCCAGCACTCTTTTCTTGGCCCTGTGTATCATACTGCCTATGTAATACTTATTGCATGGGCAGCTGAGTGCATAAACACAATAATCTGTATTGCAAGTGAAATACTTTTTGATAGTAAAAGGGTTTGAATTCCTAGATAACGTGATCTTACAACAATTATTACTGCCTTTACATGCTTTACATTTCCCGCATATAAGAAAACCCTGAACATGAGTACCTTTATTCGCATGAGGTGATTGTATCAAGCTCTTACATAACCGATCTTTGAGAGACGCACACCTTCTGAAGGTCACCTGTGGTTGTTGACCAATAAACTCAGCTACCACTTCGTCACTTATAAGGATATCCCAATTCTTCAATAAAACACGTTAAACTTCCCAAGCCTGAGTACTGTATATAGTAATAAACCTCATTGTCTGGCTATCTGACTGATCTATACCCTTCTGGGATACCAAAAGTTTCTCTTGATCAAACAATAGTACTTTTTTACAAGTGCCCTGAATCAATTTCCTCGAGTATCCTCTTTCAAGGAACCTCTTTGTCATCACTTGCATTTCCTTCACAAAATCACTATTGTCACTACAATTCCTTCTAGCTCTTAAAAGTTCGCCATAAGGGATACTGTGAATCAAATTCTTCGGATGACAACTACTCGCATGTAAGAGACTATTTCCAGCTGTCTACTTACGAAATAAGGTACTGGTTAATTTAGTATTCTAGCTGGCTAGTTGAGTTATGGAGATGTAAGGATAACATTGCAGATGCCTGTGACTGATTATAACATCAAGCGTCAGCGCTCTTAATCGAATACCACTAACGGAGAATTGCCAAATATACCATTATCGTCGCAGGGAGTACTGTTGACTTCTAAGACGTCAAAGACATGCGGGACTGCTGAAGTACACGCCTGTGCAAGCCCGAAGGTGCGACACGTGTATAGCATTTGGCTATTTGAGTTAATGGAGATATGAGGATAACACCGCAGTTGCTTATGATTGATTATGACAACAAGCGTCAGCGCTTTTTAATTGAATGCCACTAACAGAGAATCGCCTGGTGATAACATGCTGTAAATTCAGTTTTCTGATTATTGCGTAGTAGTTAAGGCACACGGCAACAGACTTGAATAGTGCATCGAGTCACTGTTGGCAAGACGTTACATTATTGATATTTGTATAAATGTAATTGTTTTGGAACATTTACAGCAAGTATTGTGCTCATTGTGTTGCCATTATGATCTCTACACGGGAACAAAAATGAGAAGAAGCAGCAGCTAAGTTATTGATGCCTACTGGGGGACAATATAATATTATTTCTTATGAACATATTGAACGTAATGAGGGAGGCAATAAGAAAAGACAGTGAGATAATTTTTGGAAAGCTGCGAAGCGAGAACAAGTCAAATGGTGGGAGGCCACCACTCTTCATAAATATGTTGATGTGGAACGGGTGCCACGTGGCCTGAGAATTTTTATTCTACCAACAATCTTTAACCCAGACCCTGAAATGGTTGAAGAATGGGCTAATAATAACCACCAATGCTCGATGGGAATGTTAATAATATTAATTAAATATGCTAAGAAGGATGTGGAGAAGGCTGCAAAGGAGATAGAGAAACATACCCTTGCATTACAAGAGATATGTAGTGTGGATGAATTTAAATCTGAGATGGAAAAAATGCAAGTGAGATTGGATAAAGTAGAGTGTGAAATTATGGCTAAAAGAACAACATAAATTTCACAGAGATGAATGTGATTATGAAAAGGGTCAAATTTGAACCTTTTCATGCAAATAGGAACACTTGAGGGAAAATCAGGGAAACAAAGGAACACAACAAGGAGCACGGAATATACAGGCCTCTTCTTTGGAATATAATGACATACAGGAGAACATACTGAGAGAATCTGCTGAGAGTGATGTAAGCGAAAGTGATGTGTCAAGTCACTCTGAATCTGAGGGAGTAAAATCCCAAATTTTAAAGGAGTTCAATCTATTGGCCCAAGGAAGAGTAAAAGCCCAACAAGGCCGAGGCGCAACAGGTTTCAGAGCTCGTGGAAGAGGAGGAAGAGGAGATCCAAAACCAAGCGGATTACGACAAAGAGATATAGAAAGCACATGGGGAATACATACCAGAGGTTAGACTGCTACAAACCCATAGAAGGAACTGTCGTAAATTTATCAGATGTAAGTTTATCTAAAGAGCAGGAGAAGGTTTTATCCCTTGGTTTATCATTTTGTCCGTCATCATTATTTCACTATACTCAGAGTAGAATAGATCTGTTTCATTTTATTAGGAAATTAAAGCTCAAATATTGGTATGCTATTAAGGTTAATGAGGGACAACGACCAATAGGGGAAAAGATGACACCATCCCCGCTACAAATTGCTGATATTGAGACACTTCAAACCATGGGACAGTTAACAGGCTACAGTGGGTGGGTCACTGACCCAATATTCAATTTGGAGAGGGGACGGTTTCCAAACGAATTTATATTGTGCAGATATTAATAGATTCAAAGTTAGATCAACTTTCTATCCCCAAGTAAAGTGTGCAGCAATTGATGTATTTGAGAAATGTGTTGTTAGGGATTTAAAGAAATTTAATGCAAGCAGGAATAAAAGACCTTGCCATCAAAATCTGGATCATGATCAGCTTCAAGTTAATCAGGAGCTGAGTAGAAATGTGAATGTAGTTATTAAGCCCTCCGATAAAGGGGGCAATGTGGTTATCTGGCCTACATCTAAATATTTAGAGGAAGGCTTGAAACAATTGACAGATGGTACCAAATTTGAGAAAACTAGCAAACAGAGATATCATGAAGCCAATGATAAGTACACAGAGAAATTAATTGACTGGGCAAACAACAGGATCATAGTTAAGGAAGAATTCTTATTTTTAAGGTGTCCTCATCCGAAATTACCGGTGTTATACCTATTACCTAAACTACATAAGGATTACAACAACCCACCTGGTAGACCGATAGTCTCTTCGGGGGGCAGTGCATTGGAAAATACGTCTAAATATATCGATTTTTTCTTGAGACCTTTTGAAGAAGCACTGCCATCCTATATTAAAGATACAAGGGACTTCCTAAAAAGGATTCATGAGATACAGTGGGAGGAGAAATTTTTACTACTAACATTGGATGTGGAAAGTTTGTACACCTGTATCCCACATGATTTAGGTACCTGGCATGTAAACACTTTTTTAGAGCAAGATCACTTTCCTATTTCCAGCATACTGAAATGTTACTCGATATGATGCAAATTTGTCTAACTAACAATTTATTTATATTTAATCATCAAGTGTACCGACAAATGCAAGGGACACGTAGTGTTGTGGATTCGGTACATTTATGAAATTTTTTGTATTTGGAAAGGCAGTGAAGAACAGGTGGAAGAATTTGTTAAACAACTTAATACTAATGAGATGAATCTGAAACTAACCACACATATACATTGCTCAAAAATTGAATTTTTGGATCTGAAATTATGTGTCAGGAATACAAAATTAACCAGTACCTTATTTCGTAAGAAGACAGCTGGAAATAGTCTCCTACATGCGAGTAGTTGTCATCCGAAGAATTTGATTCACAGTATCCCTTATGGTGAACCTTTAAGAGCTAGAAGGAATTGTAGTGAAGATAGTGATTTTGTGAAGGAAATGAAAGTGATGACAAAGAGGTTCCTTGAAAGAGGATACTCGAGGAAATTGATTGAGGGCACTTGAAAGAAAGTACTATCGTTAGATCGAGAGAAACCTTTGGTATCCCAGAAGGCTACAGATCAGTCAGATTGCCAGACGATGAGGTTTATTACTACATACAGTACTCAGACTTGGGAAGTTAAACGTGTTTTATTGAAGAATTGGTATATCCTTAGAAGTGACGAAATGGTAGCTGAGTTTATTGGTCAACAACCACAGGTGACCTTCAGAAGGTGTGCGTCTCTCAAAGATCGGTTATGTAAGAGCTTGATAAAATAACCTCATGCGAATAAAGGTACTCATGTTCAGGGTTTCTTTATATGCGGGAAATGTAAAGCATGTAAAGGCAGTAATAATTGTTGTAAGATCAAAATATCTAGGAATTTAAACCCTTTTACTATCAAAAAGTATCTCACTTGCAATACAGATTATTGTGTTTATGCCCTCAGCTGCCCATGCAATAAGTATTACATAGGCAGTACGATACATAGGGCCAAGAAAAGAGTGCTGGAACATATGAGAGCCATTACGAATGTTGATAAAAGTTATCCAATGGCAAGACATTTTGCTGAGGTTCATGGGAAAAACAGAGATTTGTTAAACTTCTATGTATTGGATAATATTCCTCCAGGTATAAGAGACAGCAATATGGAATTGGAATTGAGACCACTGGAATCTAAGTTTATAATTAAGTATTCCACTAATACCCCGGATGGATTTAATCAAGATGAGGAACTTTTTGTTCAATTGAAGTCTGCTTAGTAGTAGAGATGTCATTTATATGTGTATATGTTCGTAGGAGGGATTAAAGTTACTGTGTACATGTTAAGTGTGTCTTTTGGTATATTATCTGATTACTTATCATAAGATTGTTGTTTTTTCAAGGATTGTAAGGAGATGGAGCAGCAAGAAATGCAAGGAGCTATTATATCTTGACCAGTATACTCTACATATAAGATGAGTACCATACCACTTTATTAGTGTTGAGATATAATGTTATACATACCCATTTATGATTATGGATGATGCAGAGGGTTAGGTTTCATGATATAAAATTAGATTCGTATGTTGTTCGTGTTAAGGCAAATAAGTATAGAGATTGATATATATGTATTTATTCACAATTTTCTATTTTTATTTTTATTTATTTATATTTTTTTATTATTATTTTTATTTTCATTTTTTACTTGATTTTCATATAGATGTAGCATGGAGTTGGTTTTGATTTAGTTATAACAAGGTTGGGTATATTGAATTTATTGGAATATACATGATATTACAGTAGAGATGTAAGTAATGTATTGTATCTGCTCCATTCCAATATGGCTGACATTAGCACAAGTATTAGTATTAGCATAGCTGCTAGTCCTTCTTTTGTGTTGTTAAAATAAATACTGGCACAAGGGAGTGTGTCTTTAGAACCTGTGATCAAGGAGCAGGTGCTCCGAAACGCGTCAGGCATTTTTTTTGTCAATAAACAACATCATTGCTGTCACAGCAGTTTGTTCTTCTTAGAAGGATTTCCTTTGAAGTGGAAGCAACATGATGTTAATTTGTGAAGGGGTTTCCGCCCTGCCGTGACTCCATGAGTAAGTGGCTGGAAGCAAAGGCATTATCGTTTGTTACATATATATATATATATATATATATATATATGTAGCAACCTTATGAGTACAGCAACAAAAACTAGTAGAGACAACAAATACTCAAGAATACCATCAAGGTTAAGAAGCAGACTATTCATCTAATTGAGTGTGAGAGTTTAATAGAAGATCAATTCTATTACAACCACACACATTAAGACAACAGAGAGAGGCAGTTCAGGCTGGACTGTTCTCATGAGGAGCAGGGTCAAGATTAATTTGCCCATGGCTGGGTCCCAACTGGGGTGACATGGCGAGCAAAATAATGATGGATTGAACCCAGATCTGTGACTGGGGATGAGTGCTTGAAAACTTTCAACACTCCGTCCATCATATTATTTTCTGGTGTTGCTAAGTAGTTTTATATGCCAGCACAAAGTAGGATTGAAACTGCATACACCTACCTGGCAATGGCAAGCTTGAGACATGGTTAAGGAGCTTTCTTATGTGGGTGGTACAATCAGTGCTGCAGACCCACTTATAACATTTAATAATGTATGGGCCTAGTCACATCTAATGCACTCTACTAGGGACTTACAAGTAAATTAAATATGCCAATTGGGTCTGAGCCAATATTTTAAGGAGACAGCACATTAACTTAATCACTGGTTAGCAGTGGTAAAGTGCTTAGAGTCCTAAAGCCAACAAAAATGAAGTCAGAAAAAGAGGAGGGAGGCAGAAATTGAGAGTGATCCTTTAGAGAGGATTCTGACCTGGTAAGTCTAACATTCACAGCATATTTTCACTAAACTATATCATAAGTCTCATAACAGAAAAATGTGCAGCACATGTCTGTTTTGCTGATTTCGAGTCAATATTAGATGTGGAGTATCATGGTCTTCTCTGGCCTAAGCTTGAAAGATTGGGAGTACAGAATGATTTGGTGTTATCTTTGGTAGCATTCAATGCCACCAATTTGAAGTCTTAGCTTTACTTCCATTTTCCATACGTAGCCTTCTAGCTTCTATTAAAGTGCCAGGAGCTTTTCACCCTCAAATTAAACGGAGTCCAGTGAATGTATCACTTTGTACAGATGACCTCACAATCTTGGACAGGACAAGGACTGGCGCATTTCAGGGGCAAACCCTCACCCTATTGTTTCCTACTAAGAAATGTGAATTCACATTTTTGAGAGTTATTTGTATTAGTTTTAATTTGAATAATCACAGATGGCATATCATAAATTGTGGGAACATTTCTTTATTGGGCTGACTTCATTGTAATTCTCAGTGAGGCAGTCCCATCAGTGCCCCTGTCTTAAAAGCATATTCGGTCAAAACTGATCCCCATTCGAACCACTGTATTACAGGGATAATATTGGATAAAATTATAGATTTTAAAAAATGTCAAGGGATGGTATTTCTGTCTGGCTTTCAGACTGCCTTCTTCTATTAGTCTCAAAATAAACCACTGTGAATTAGGGTTGATCTAGGGAGCATGTATTAATTGTTTGATTTCATTTACAAATGAGAGCAATGCTATCTTAACTAGTAAGTAGTTATGAGATGCTTGCAAAAGCCAGTTTGCATTTCTAATTGAGTGCTGTAAACTGTATAGACTGTAAAACTTTTTTTTATGGTAGATCTGTCTCCATTAACAAAAATGTACTTAATAGGCAGTTAAGGCAAACTCTTTCCAGGCACACAGGGATCCCATTTTCAATAGGCTTGAGATTGATAATGCTCAATATTTAATTCTCATAACTAATGTTAGATTCCGGTGACATGTATAACTCAGGAGAAGGGATGCTTACAACAACATTCATTATATTAGGAACAGTGGGGTAAATCCCTAAAGTAGTAAGTTGCATTCTATTCTTTTATTTAACATGTTCTGATGATATATCCATCTGTATTAAAAGAAAGACTTTTTTTAAAATCACTAACGAAAGTGGCATAAGAACAGTGAAAAATCACATTTGACTGTTTATGAGCAGTTTAGCAAAGAAAGAAGGTTTTGCGGTTTCTCTTTTTAATGCTGTTTTAAAGGGAATTCATTTTTTAAGATTTTAATTGAATGTCTTTGTACTGGTAATGCTATCCATATATGTCTCATGCATGCTTTGTTTATTCTGCTAGTATCATGGAAAATGTAGCTAAACCCACACATTAATATAACCTTTAGTTCTTCAGCCACTGAGGGGAGCACACAAAACATAGGGGGTCATTCCTAGATTGGCGGGCAGCGGTCGCCGCCCGCCAAGTGGGAACCGCCAGAAGACCGGTCATTCTGAGTTTCCCGCTGGGCTGGCGGGCGACCGCCAGAAGGCCGCCCGCCCGCCCAGCGGGAAACCCCCTTCCACGAGGATGCCGGCTCCGAATGGAGCCGGCGGAGTGGAAGGGGTGCGACGGGTGCAGTTGCACCCGTCGCGATTTTCAGTGTCTGCCACGCAGACACTGAAAATCTATGTGGGGCCCTGTTAGGGGGCCCCACAACACCCTTTCCCACCAGCCAGGTTCTGGCGGTGAAAACCGCCAGAACCAGGCTGGCGGGAAGGGGGTCGGAATCCCCATGGCGGCGCTGCTTGGAGCGCCGCCGTGGAGGATTCCCTTTTCTGACCGCGGCTTTACCGCCGCGGTCAGAATGCCCCCGGAAGCACCGCCAGCCTGTTGGCGGTGCTTCCTCCGTCACCTACCCTGGCGGTCATAGACCGCCAGGGTAGGAATGACCCCCATAGTGTCCTCCTTTTTTATGCATTAGGCACTGTCCCTAATGGGCTTTTAATTCAGAATTTAAAGGTAATTTATTTTTACGAACCAAAACAGCTTTTCCTAAATTGCAAAGTCACGTTGCCTTGTCAAATATATTCGTATGTTACTGCAGTGCCTTTAGACTCCAATCCAGCCAGCACACAGTGGTGCTCCTGGCATCCATATACCTTTTTGACATATATGTGGGTGGTGCACCTACCCCCTGCAGTCGGCATATGAGATTTAACTTCCATGCTATTGGTGCATTTTCTGCATCATCTACTGTTCCTAACAGGAAAGTTAAATAGACCATTGGGATGAAACTAACTTTAATTATGTCAGTCCAGTGCCAGAGCATGTTCATATAGTGCACCAAGTCCTAATACCAGAAAATATTGTGCCCAGAATATATCTTGAACTAGCATAAAAACTGTGAATTTGCTACAAATGGTACTTACAACGCTAATAGGATATTGTGAGCATGCACAACAGAGTGCTCAAATAGTTTGTTAGGTGTTGGGAGATCACCCATAATTCTCATGATGTGTCCTTGGATCCAATCTGTTACTTTATACCTTAGTTTGTGAGTTACTGCCTAATAGCTTTTCTTGAGCGATGTTCTTCTCTCTTGTAAATGCATCACAGCTCACTTAACTGATACATCTTGTGTCATTACTTTCCATGCTAAAGTCACATAAGCACCTCATTACTACTTTGATAACTTACTTCTCTGCTCCTGATGCGTCACTGAATGCTAATGTTAGAACATATTGTGGCTCCAGAATGAATAGGAAGCATCATAGTAGTTTTCTTGGCAATGCAGTTTTCCTTTGCTTTGCACTAAGCTTAAAGAAACATGCTTTACCCTTGGATAAATAAATCTAATTCAAAACAGCTATGCTTGCTGAGAAGTATATCGATAAATAAATAAAAAAACACTGGTTTCAGAGTCAACAGTGTCCTTCTGGGCACCTCTGTATTGCTTTCAAAACTAGTCCTGGATGTAAAACTCTGCTTGCTTTCATTGGCGGGCCCTTGATGTCATTGCACATGCACGCAAAGAGCAATGAGAAATTTGCTGGGTACTTGCGGGTGTAAAAAATATTTTCTAGCCGCCTGCGAGATTTTGGGGGCGCTAGCATGCCTTTAGGCCATGCCGGTGAGTTCCATTGCTTCTTTTTTCATGTAGGCGAGTGGGCGCGATCAACTGCGGTTGCAACCTGCAGAAGATTCTTTTGGTGGGAAGCAGCTAAATCTCCTCAAAAATACAATTTGGAGTTAAAAACCTTCTCCAATGGACCATTCATGTTGTTGTTTTGTGCGAGGAGTTATTTTGAAATTATTTTTGGCAGGAAAAGGCAAACGCAGTAACATTGATGTTTTTTTATTCAGATTGCCTGTATAGTACTAGTATTGTGGGCCTTCCTATTCCAAATTTCCTTAACCTAACCCTATTCCAAATTTCCTATACTACATTTTGGTACTACTGATAACTTAAAATGAATAATCTTTGCTTCTCAATTCATTCTCAATCACTCAACCACCTTTGACTGGCCAACTCAGTCTGCATATTTCAATGCATAGATGGACGCATGCATGCATACTACACATCACTGCGAAATTGCTTGGCACTGTACGAGATACAAAAAATAAAGGCACAGATAAGTGAGAGAACGCCCTTACTCACTTAGACTAGTAACTACCACTATCTTAGTCACAGGACACAGGAGTCTCTGCATTACTTATGATTAGGTAGCACCGAGCAGCCGTCTAGATGACAATCACATAATGTTTTTAGCATAAACTTAACTTACCTGCATGTGAGCAGCATGCTTGCTATTTGGGAAAAATATTAGCAGAGAACACAACTAATAAATAATTATTATTTACTCACCGAGCCCCGCAACCTCCATGCTTAGCAGGTTGAGCACGTCTATCTCTCTATCTAGGATGTCGGCCCACTGGTGCGTTAGCTGTTGCTGCAGTGCACAGCCCAGCACACCCTCTCCCAGGCCGTCTGGCATTACCAGAACCTGTACCCACTCCCAGCCCTGCCGCCTGCTGCCAGGGTGGAGGGGAGAGGGTGCTGCATATAATAAACTAGTGCCATCACATTCACATCAGAAAAAATGGCACGGGGCTACACCCCTCCGTAGTCCTGGTGCCCACAAGGAAGGTGGTTGGTAGTGGTGGTTCGGGGGGCCTGGCACTCCCGCTCCCTGGCTCTGCCATGGCGCTAGGCACTGGGGGGGAGAAGAGAGAAGAAAGGAAAAAGAAGGAAGGAAGGACAAAAATAAGAAAGTAAAGCAAAAAATGTGAAAAAATATTAAAATACACTAACACCAAGACAAAAGGTAAGATAATGAATTAAATAAGGGGAACATAAGTTTTATAGGGGTAAGATCAAAGAGATTAATCAGGGATTCAAAGTAGGCCCCAGCACCAACAGACCAAAGTTAGCCACGCCCATGCGAACCGCGTGGTGCCGTTCGCATGAGACTTCCAGCGGGAGAATGCACTTTGTGTTGCCATTGATGTAAAATGTCACACGAATGGGCACGGCAAGAAACTCTGCCCATTCACGGATCTCCGCAAAGCAGAGTTATTTTGTCACTTTGTTAATTCCGCATAGCACAACTTCGCGAAACTCTCTCCGGCCCGATCCAAAACAAACAAAACACACAAGCAATTAATTATCAGGCTAATGGAAAGTATTGTAGTACAAACTGCCTTAGATTTTAAGGTGTGTTATTAATAGGATACAACATGTCAAAAACCTAAACTCTAAACTCTGTTTAATACGAAAATACCAAGAACAGCAAAATATTCCACTCTATACTACTTTACTTTATGCCACTGCACTGTACTCCACTCTGCAATTCCACTGTACACTAATCCGCTGTACTCTATTATACTGCATGCAGTAACAATCTTTCCCCCTTGACTGTCTGGTATTACACTCTACCCAATCCACTGTACTCCACTCTACAGTATGCAATTGCACTCTCACTCCCACTTCCGCATTTCACTTTCAATCCAACTGTGAGCCATCATTTTGCTCGTGGCATGCTCTAGTGTTTCAGAATTGTTTTTTCTTTTACTATATATGCCCTCAATGACATGGATGTGCAGATGTTAGTTTTGCTAAAAAAACAGTTATTATTGTTTTTATCACTTTCATTGTTATTTTGCCTGCTCATTTTTGAATTTTAATTTCATGTGGGGGACTGAGTTTGGGGGCTGACTTTGATCATATAGTTTCAGCTTTATGTACTGATTTGGGGGTTGTTGGGCTAACTTGGATGTTGCTGCACTTTTGCCCAAGGGAACTTGTTTTTAGTGTTTTGGCAGTACGTAGTGATAGACTGCTCAAACTCTTCCAGTGTCTCGATGCTCTCACTCCCACTTCCACATTTCACTTGCAATCCCATTGTGAGCCACCATTTTGTTCATGGTGTGCTCTAATGTTTCAGAATCACTCTTTTCATTAACTATAAATTCTATCAATGGAACAGACATGTTGCTGGCATGCAGAGGGCGTACCAAAGGCAAGCCCATCTGCACCAGTACGCCTCAAGATCCCAGGCAGTGCCAGCCGCGCTGCCAGTGAGGTACACTGCCTCACTATTTTATACTAAGGGTGAGCTACTTACCCTCTGCTCTGCCACCTGTTATCATGCCTGTGAGCAGACATACGTTGAAGAGCATTGTGGATTTCTATGCCCTGCCTGTGGTTTTACACTTTTAGAAAGTCCCGTTGGGCTATTGGGAAGGATGATGACTCCTCACACTACAATCATTTAGATACTGTGGGTCTACCCTTGCGGCCCTCTTACTGCCTGCCTTATCAACTATCAATCCCTGCTCTAGATATTTTCAACCTGCTTGATGAGAACCATTGGGACCTGGTGTTTCTTACTGAAACTGGGTTCAAGGAGTGGTCTACTGCTGACGTAGCCTTGGGTTTCCCCCTTGACTTTGCTATTAGACACATTGACCCGTTGCAGAGAAATGGGAGTGGGCTGGCAAATATACATCGCTCTTCTTACTCTTGGTCCATCACTGAATTGATAAACATCAATAATATTGGAGGGATGACCTACACTATTATCCTTGTCCCCTCTTTTGCACTTTCTGGAGCTCTTATTCATAGCCCCCGATGCCTCAGCTGAATCTTTGCAATTACTTTCTGATACCCTGGCCCAACTGTCTCTTTGCATGCCAATTTTGCTGTTCTTGTGGATTTTAATTTGCTTGTTCATGACCAGAGTAACAGAATGGCGCAACAATTCTTATCCTCACTGGAAGGTTTTAATTTGGATCAACTTGTAGGGGAGCCCACCCATAAAGCTGGTCACACGCTACATCTTAACCTACAGTTAGGGTTGGCTTTGCTTCTTAAACTTACTTGGTCAGACCAATTTTTGGTTGCTTTCAGCATCCCTACCCCAGCTCCATGTCAGGTGCAGGGTCAGGACAGTACAATTTCTAGTCCATGGCATAAAATCTCTGAAGCTCTTGTCACTGTGATACTAAAGTTTATCCCTTTTAAGTGTAGTGGAGACCTGAAAGTAGAATCTGTTTGGCTTAACAACTGGCTGGTTGACGCACTGGATTATATCGCTCCTCAAAACACCCTCAAGTCTAATACATCTAAACCAGGGGTCTTCAACCTTTTCTGTAGTTAAAGCTACTTATGTTCAATAAAAATCATCCAGAGCTACAAATATTAATACTGACCACATCAGAAAAATTGGCACGTTGTTTTAAATATACACTTTTCAGTTTTTCTAGGCTGGACTGCACACAGGAGAACTACTTATGGGTAGCTCGAGAGCTATTAGTAGCACATGAGCTACTCGTTGGATACACCTGATCTAAACAATCTGCGTCTTGGTTCTCTGGTTTACTTAAATTTGAAAAATCCTGAGAAAAAAGCTTGAGTGGAGATGGAGGCTGGATTATGACATTAAAGATGAAGCAATATTCAGGGCTGCGCAGAAAAGCTACCTTGCCTCTGCACGGACGGCGCAAAAATCATTCATTGCCTCCTCCATATCTGAAGCAGTCAGCAAATCTAGTGCAGTATTTGAAAATGGCTAAATTCCATCCTCTCTCACACTGCCAAAGAAAACATTCCGTCCCCTTCAGCAGAGCTATGTCAAGAGCAGAGTTCTTCTTCCTGAAAATCCAGAACATCTACCAGTAATTTAGGGGCTTATTTACAAGCCCCTCACGCCGCCGGTGCGTCACTTTTTATATGGGAAAAAGTGATGCACTGGCAGGGCAAAGGACTGGTAAATAAGTCCCTTAATATGCAGACCCATGCGGGGCCAGGAGATTCAGCTTCTACTCAATCCGGCCCAGTTGTCATGAGGTTTGAGACCACCTCCTTGAAAGACGCAGAGATGGAACTACTAGCACTTTGCAAATCTGGCTCCCCATTGGATCCTTGCCTTCCTGTGATGTTAAATCTCCTCTTTCCTGTTGTTATCCCTGTTCTCAATGAACTGATGAATGGTTCACTTAAATCAGTAGTGGTTCCTAAAAATTGAAAATAAGCCCTATTGCTCCCTTTGTAAAAATGTTGTCTGACAACCCAAAAGTATTAAGCAATGCTAGACCTACTTCTCTTCTCCTCACAATCGCTAACATTTTGGGGAAAAGAGTTAACAGGCAGCTATCTCAAATTTGGGTTTTTACATTGGTTACTGTACCATATCTCCCCAGTTCGAGGTTGCCGAATTTGTAAACAATAATCTTGACCAGAGATTTTCATTTATGGATATACTTTTGCATTTGTCCTCAGCCTTCAATACTGGGAGTGACCCAGGGCTCAGCCCTACCCTAATAATTAATATCTGCCTAGAGCCTCTAGCTAAACTTGTTGGGTCGGGGGGTACATGTGGTCTCTTACTCTGATGGCACTCAGCTCCTCCTGGCCTTTCATGAAAATGCCTCAGCTACTTTGAGCTCTTTCAAGCCCTGCCTGAGGGCAATTGTGGAATGGATGAATGGAAGCTGGTTGAAACTGAATTCTGAGAAAATTTAGATGCTCTTTTTTGGCATTAGGTATTCCTCACTCCCCGGCTACAGTAGTGAGAAATCTTGGGATAAAATTTTACTCCAATCTCACTTTTGAGTTACAAATTAAGGTGGTCATTACAACCCTGGCGGTCAGTGTTAAAGCGGCGGTAAGACCGCCAACAGGCCGACGGTAAAAAATGTGCAATTACGACCGTGGCGGATACCGCCAACAAAGATAGCCACTTTAACACTCCGACCGCCACGGCGGTACAAACAAACAGCTTGGCGGTCACCACCAACAGACAGGTGGAGGACAAAGTAACGCCCACAGTATCACAACCTACCAATCCACCACCTTTTCCGGGTCGGATTCACCGTGGATAAAAACAAGGCGGAAACAGGATTTCGAAAGGAAAGGGCTCACCTCTATACAAAAATATATATATATACACCATAAACAAAATGTACACAAAGCATAGTAGTCCAGGTAGTGCTCCAATTAAATCCATGGAACACTGGGCCCACACGGTATGGGCGAGGCCCACACCAGATCCCCGACCATGACGGAGAGAACACTGCAGGGGCATAAGAGAGCAAGAAAACAGGCACCTCAGGGGGAGGGAAAGGGGGGCGCCTCAGCCGGTTGAGTGCACAACGCCAAATCCACGAGGGGGCCACATGCCCACTGTTCAATCTTGGGGAGTGCAAAGCCACAGTCTCTCAAGGCTCTACAGTGGGTGGGTTGCCCACAGTTCCATCCTGGGGAGTGCAAAGCCACATTCTCTCAAGTCTATACAGTGGGTGGCTTGCCCACTGTTCCATCCTGGGGAGTGCAAAGCCACAGTCTCACAAGTCTATACAGTGGGTGGCTTGCCCACTGTTCCATCCTGGGGAGTGCAAAGCCACAGTCTCTCAAGTCTATACAGTGGGTGGCTTGCCCACTGTTCCATCCTGGGGAGCGCAAAGCCACGGTCTCTCAAGTGGATAACAGTCTCCACTGGTTCTGGAGGGGGCTTGGTGCCCAGAGTGCTTCATCCTGCTAAGGACAGAGGTAGTGGATGTATCTCTCCACTGGTTCTGGAGGGGGCTTAGTGCCCAGAGTGCTTCATCCTGCTAAGGACAGAGGTAGTGGATGTATCTCTCCACTGGTTCTGGAGGGGGCATTGTGCCCAGAGTGCTTCATCCTGCTAAGGACAGAGGGAGTGGATGTATCTCTCCACTGGTTCTGGAGCGGGCATAGTGCCAAGAGTGCTTCATCCTGCTAACAACAGAGGTAGTGGATGTATCTCTCCACTGCTTCTGGAGGAGGCATTGTGGCCAGAGTGCTTCATCCTGCTGAGGACAGAGGTAGTGGATGTATCTCTCCACTGGTTCTGGAGGGGGCATAGTGCCCAGAGTGCTTCATCCTGCTAAGGACAGAGGTAGTGTATGCATCTCTCCACTGGGTCTGGAGGGGGCATTGTGCCCAGAGTGCTTCATCCTGCTCGTGATGGACTCAGTAGCCTCAGTGCCCTTGGCGCTCATGGGCCAGCGGTGCTTGAGGCGGTGGTGCCCTGTTCAGCGGTGCTTGGAGCGGTGGTGCCCTGTTCAGCGGTGCTTGGAGCGGTGGTGCCCTGTTCAGCGGTGCTTGAGGCGGCGGTGCCATGTTCAGCAGTGCTTGGAGCGGCGGGCTCCTTTGCAGTGACTCAGCTGCTGGCAGTCCTCTCTGTCCCAGCGGGGCTTGTGCTGGCGGTCTTCTCTGTTCCAGCGGGGCTTGTGCTGGCGGTCCTCTGTGTCCCAGCGGGGCTTGTGCTGGCAGTCCTCTCTAGCCCAGCGGGGCTTGTGCTGGCGGTCCTCTCTGGCCCAGCGGGGATGATGGCGGTGGCCTCCTGGGCAGTGGGGATGATGGCTGTGGCATCCTGGCCAGCGGGAATGACGGCTGTGGCCTTCTGGGCAGCGGGGATGATGGCGGTCTCCTCCGCTGTGCTGCTATTCCCAGACTTTCCTGGTTTCT
The DNA here is from genome assembly GCF_031143425.1 of Pleurodeles waltl. Lineage (NCBI taxonomy): Eukaryota > Metazoa > Chordata > Amphibia > Caudata > Salamandridae > Pleurodeles > Pleurodeles waltl. The sequence continues at coordinate 1,232,327,464 of NC_090446.1, forward strand.
TGTGGCCCTTCCCCACCTTGGAAGGTGTTGCAGCTGACTCCACACTCCCACCGGGACCCCTGGGAGCAGCTTTGGTGGCTGGAGTCTTCCCCCTCTCCCGCCGGGCACAGGCCAACTCTTGATGCTTGACAGGTGGGGGACTGTCCGTGCTGTGGCTCCGTGCCACACTGGCTGCCCTGGTGGCAGGTGCACTCCAGATTCCGGTGACTACAGGCACCACTGGTCCCTGAGATGTTGTGGCTGAGGTGCTAGTTCGGGACCTAGGAGACGGACGGGGTGGGGGAGGTGTGGGAAAGAGGTCAAGGTTGGACAGGAAAAGTTTTTGGGAGACACTGGAACGGGTAGCTGGAGGGGGTCTAGGAGTGGAGGAAGACGTTGTGGTTGTAGGAGGTGTTCATTTGCTGACTTTGGGTGAAGGTGCATGCGCTGGAGGCTGTTGTGAGGTGGATGGCTGCTGGGTGGGTGTGTGCCTGCGTTTGTGTATCTTGGGAGGTGGCGTCACAGACACACTGGGAGAGGACACAGGGGACGTGTGAATGGTAGTGGGGTGGTGACTGCACGTGAGCGGGGTGTGGTGGTGTGTGTGCTGGTTATGGCAGTAGTGGCTGTAGATGTAGTGCATGCAGGTGTGAGTGTAGACAAGACTGGGAGGGAGGAGGGAGACGAGGAAGAGGGGGACACAGTGGAGGCAGTGGATGTTGGTGTGTCTGCATGTGTGTGATGCTTGCTTGAGTGCCTGTGGGATGTGTGGTGCTTATGTTTGCCTGAGCTTCCCTTGTGTGTTGACGTGTGTGCATGCTGGTCTGTAGGTGTGCTTGTGATAGGCTGGGGTACAGGGGATTGGGTCTGGGTGGAGAAAGTTGGAGGGGGGAGGCTAGACACAGGGACAATGGCTGCCATCAGTGCTGAGGCCAGAGTCTGAAAAGCTCGCTGAAGGGCCGCCTGACCAGAATGAATGCCCTCCAGGAATGCATTTTTTTGTTGCAACTGCCTTTCGACACCCTGGATGGCATTCAAAATGGTAGACTGCCTAACAGTGACGGACCTGAAGAGATCAATGGCCTCCTCACTGAGGGCAGCAGGGGTGACTGGGGCAGGGCCTGAGGTGCCTCCCGGGTGAGCGGGCACGGGGCAAAGGCTGAGGGGCTGCTGGGAGGGCGGTGCTGGAAGGGGGGGTGGCGGCTGTACCTGTAGTTGGGGGGGGGGCACAGATGTTGCTCCCACCACAAGGGAGCTCCCATCAGAGGACGAGTCTGTGTCGCTGGTCTCAGCTCCTGTCCCCGCCGTGGAGCTCCCCTCGCCCTCCATCCCACTGGTGAAGTCCGAGTCCATAGTGTGGCCCTCCATGGCCATGTGGGATGCAGCCCCCTCGTGCTCTGGTGCCACTGCTCCTCCGCCTGATGATGCTAATGCACAAAAGAACAGAGAGACTACAAAAAGGGGGGGGGACAGAAGAAAGACATGTTGAGTGCATGCCTTACCGCTACCGTTGGCGGACACAGAAGCCCCCTGCACTACGCCGCGCTCTTGGGCTCCACTGTTCAATTCCTGGGCCTACCAGGCTATGGACGACATCTGCACACATGGATGACACAGGGGCATGACTAGGTGTACTTGGCAGTCTACAGAGGTGGCGTGGGGTGCCACATGGCCCGCCTTACGGATGGACCTTTCCTACTGAACTCACCCTGGCATAGGGAAACCCACAGCCCACCTCCCGCACCAGGACACCTCCACTGCGCGCAAAATCAGCAGGGTAAGAGTGTACTCACCCCCTGTGGCTGCTGTGATGCTCTCAAGCAGCCATCCAACTCCAGGCAACCACCAGGATCCTGAACATCAAGGGGGTCATTGTGCGACGGGCAACCATCCCACGTTGTGAGGCCATCCCCAGCTGAGCCTCCGCTGTCTTCTTGCTCCAGCGGCGAATGTCCTCCCATCTTTTCCGGCAGTGGGTGCTCCGTCTGTGGTAGACCCCCAGGGTCTGGACGTCCTTGGCGATGGCACGCCAAATATATTTTTTCTGGTGGGCGCTGACCTACATGAATTGTACAGGGGGAAGAGAAAATTATTACCAACTGCACCGTCACAGTCATTGGCCCCCATCCCTACCCTTGCCATATGGCACATGCACTCACCATCGTTTCATGCACGGCACAATCTCCCCCCCTTCTTACATCCACCCCTCTCCACACAGGCATAGCCCATACAGCATGCTCCCAGTGTACTTACCTGTTTGTCTGGAGGACCGTAGAGTAGCTGGTACTGGGGAAGGACCCCATCCACAAGTTTCTCCAACTCCTCCGATGTGAAGGCAGGGGCCCTTTCCCCAGACACTCAAGCCATTGTCTCTTCCACACACACTTGTCTCTTCACAGCAGCACTTGCAGTGTAGATCCTCTCCTGTCGAAGATCAGGTATCGAGTGATTGAACAGATAGAAAATGGCGGTCACGTCCGCGGCGGTGCGTACTGTCACCGCCGGCGTACATCGCCATTGGCTCCTCAGACCCATGGGGTCCAATGTTAACCAATGCAGCATTGTGCCGCGGTCTTCGACCGCCTACCCCAACGGTGTACAACGCCAGCGCAGTTACCTCACATCCCATTGTCCCAATTTACAGGTCAGGCAGCCGCCTTTTCAGGGGCCCACATGGCTTCATTTTTAACTCCGTCACACATACCTAGGCCTAGACTCAACACACATACAGGCCACTTTTTGGATTATGATTAGTGTTCTGTGCAATCTGTGGGTACGTACCTTTGAGTTGGTTGACTCTGTTCACGCTGTTGTCCTTCATAGGCACCGTCCGCTGGGACATGTGAGGAGATGGCGGCATCCTCCGGTGTACCGACCGTTGGTGGACCTGTCGACAATGGAGGAAAGACATGTGATCATCAACTACAGGCTTGACCGTTCCACAATCCAGGAACTGTGTACCCAGCTGGAGCCAGACCTGATGTCAGCTATCCGCCATCCCACAGGAATCCCCCCTCAAGTGCAGGTGCTGTCAGTGCTCCATTTCCTTGCAAGTGGGTCATTTCAAACAACTGTGGCCATAGCATCAGGGATGTCCCAGCCTATGTTTTCCAACGTGTTGTCCAGAGTGTTGTCTGTCCTGCTGAAACACAAGCGGAGCTACATCATTTTCCCTCAGGTGGAGGATTTGCCTACAGTGAAAGGTGATTTCTATGCCCTGGGACATATCCCCAACATCATAGGTGCCATTGATGGGACTCATGTGGCTTTCGTACCCCCCCCCACAGGATTGAACAGGTGTACAGAAACCGGAAGAGTTACCATTCCAGGAATGTACAGATGGTATGTTTGGCAGACCAGTACATCTCCATCTCCTATGTTAATGCCAAGTTCCCTGGCTCAGTGCATGACGCCTACATCCTGCGGAATGGCAGCATCCCTTATGTGATGGGTCAACTCCAGAGGCACCGTGTGTGGCTATTAGGTGAGCACCTGGAAGCAAGACAGTGGGAATGGTTGTCTGGGTCTGGGGATATCCATACAGGTTAGAGTGTGTCTAACAGTTGTCCCTCACCATTTCAGGCGACTCTGGTTACCCCGACCTGTCATAGCTACTGACCCCAATGAGGAATCTCAGAACAAGGGCAGAGGAACGCTACAATGAGGCACAAGGGTGTACACGGCGGATAATCGAGCGGACCTTCGGTCTCCTGAAGGCCAAGTTCAGGTGCCTCCATATGACAGGTGGATCCCTTTTCTACTCACCAAAGAAGGTGTGCCAGATCATCGTGGCCTGCTATATGCTTCACAACTTAGCTTTGCGACGACAGGTGCCTTTTCTGCAGGAGGATGGTCCAGATGGCGGTGTTGTTGCAGCTGTGGAGCCTGTGGACAGTGAAGACGAGGAAGCAGAAGAAGAAGACATGGACAACAGGGACTCAGTGATCCAGCAATATTTCCAGTGAGACACAGGTAAGAATACAAACCTGCCTACTACATGTACTTTAACACTACTACCTCTCTACTGTCTGTCATTTTCACCCAGTGTATGGTCACTGAGTTGTCACTTTCCCTTTCGATTTCACAGATGTGCGTCCCACAGTGTGACTTCTGCTTTGATTCATCATGGACTACAGCTGTGTGACATAGGTATGTTGACATTACAAATGAAAGAGGTTTTTGACACTGTAATTGCTAATACACTATTCTGAAATCACAGACTGACTCCAGATTGTTTTGTGCTATAAGGGTGTTTATTTTGGTGCTCAATATTGGAAGGGGTAGCAAAATGGTGAGGGGTGATGGCGGAGGAATGTCCATGGCAGAGTCCAGTCTATTAGTCTCACAGGTGCATTGCCCAAATGGGCAAAGGAAGTGGAGCTGGGGCAGCTTAAGGATAGACAGGGTGACAAAGTAGGACAGAAGGATGACATTAAGGGTGGTCTCATTTCTTGGCAGGGGTCTTGGCATCGTTCTCTGTCTTTGTCCTGGATCTCAGGGACCGTTTGCGAGGTGGTTCTCCCTCTGCAGGGGGTGGGTTGCTTGTGTGGTGGTCCTGTGGCGGTGCCTCCTGTCCACTAGCGCCGGCAGAGGTGGTGGGCAGTTCATCGTCCAGGCTAGTGTGAGGGGCCCCTTGTAGTGGCACAGTGTCCCTCCTGGTGTTGAGTACTTCCTTCAGCACCCCTATGATGGTGCCCAGGGTGGAATTGATGACTCTGAGTTTCTCCCTGAAGCCCAAATACTGTTCCTCCTGCAGGAGCTGGTCTCTTGAAACTTGGCCAGTACCGTTGCCATTGTCTCCTGGGAGTGGTGTTAGGCTCCCATGATGTTGGAGATGGCCTCGTGGAGAATGGGTTCCCGTGGCCTGTCCTTCCCCTGTCGCACTGCAGCCCTCCCAGTTCCCATGTGTTCCTGGGCCTCCGTCCCCTGGATCGTGTACCCACTACCACTGCCCCCAGGTCCCTGTTGTTGTTGGGGTGGTGGGTTAGCCTGGGTTCCCTGTAGTGCTGGACACACTGCTGATTGACGTGTCCTGGGGACGGAGGTATGGTCCCGCTGGGTGGGTGCTGTGCTGGTGTTTCCAGAGGGGGGTAGCTCTGTAGTGGCCTGTGACTGTGTGATGGGAACCGACTGTCCGAGGTCCCCGATGGGCCGGGCTGGTCATCTAGATCAAGTTGGACGGTGCTGTCATCACTGTGGGCCTCTTCTATTGGTGGTGTGGTCATGTGTGGACCCTTCTGTCCTGTGACGTTGGGTAGGGGTCCTGCAGGGGTATAAAAGGATGTTTATTACATCTGTGTGTGCCATGGTGTGCAATGGGTGGGTGACCGTGTACCCCAGTGCTTGCATTCCTGTGTGGGACCTTGTGTGATGATGGTTTAGGGGGGTGTATGGGTATGTGCAGTGGACATGCTTTAGTGATGTGTGTCCATGCTTTGTTGTTGCATGCAGGGATTGGTGTTAGGATGCGTGGTTTGTGATGTTGGGACATTTGTGAGGAGTTGGAGTGATGGGGGTGAGGGTGAGGGTGGTGGTATGTGATGGCATTCAGGTAGGGTGGGGGATGTAATAGTTAAGATTTAACTTACCAGAGTCCATTCCTCCAGCTACTCCTGCGAGGCCCTCAGGATGCAGAATCGCCAAGACCTGCTCCTCCCATGTTGTTAGCTGTGGAGGAGGAGGTGGGGGTCCGCCGCCAGTCTGCTGAACCGCAAGGTGGTGTCTTGAGACCACGGAACGCACCTTCCCCCGTAGGTCGTTCCACCTCTTCCTGATGTCATCTTGATTTCTTGGGTGCTGTCCCACTTCATTGACCCTGTCCACTATTCTTCACCATAGCTCCATCTTCCTTGCAATGGAGGTGTGCTGCACCTATGATCCGAATAGCTGTGGCTCTACCCGGACGATTTCCTCCACCATGACCTTGAGCTCCTCCTCCGAGAACCTGGGGTGTCTTTGCCATGCAATGGGGTGGTGTGGGTGATGTGTGGGGTGGTGTGTGGGGTGATAAGTGTGCTGATATGTAGTGGTGTGTTGTGTGAGGTGCGTGGAAGTTATGTGGGGATGGTGTTGTGTGCCTGTGGATGCTAGTATTGTTGATGGTGTTGTCTCTCTCTGTGCTTCTTTCTCAATTGTGGTCGTAGGGGTTTGTGGGTGATGTGGGTGTGTGTTTTATATTGTATTGGGTGTGTGGGAGTGGTGTGTGTATGTGTATCAGGTGTGTGTATTTCGAATTGTCCAATGTGGTTGTGTTTTGTAAGAGTGTGTGTATTTTGAGCACGGCGGTGTGTGCCGCCAATGGAATACCGTGGTTGAAATACTGCCGCGTGGATTCGTGGGTCGTGATAGTGTGGGCGTATTTCTGTTGGCGTGACGGTGGAGGTTTTCCTTTCGCCAGTTTAACACTGACCTTTGGTGTGGCAGACTTGTGTGGGTGTCTGAATATTGGCGGATTCCATGCTGTGGGTCATAATAGCTGTGGCGGAATGCCGTGGCGGTATGTTGGCGGTCTTCTGCACGGCAGTGAGCGGCTTTTACCGCCAATGTTGTAATGACTGCATAAGTCTCTATCCGACATTCGTTCTGCCACCTTTAGGGCTCTTCGTAGGAAGCTTCCCCTGATTCCTGAGGATTGCCAGAAAATGATTGTCCATGTTTTGGTCACAACCAAACTGGTTTATGCCTGTGATTAGCCTGCCTGATATCTTAATTCAACAACTCCAAACTATTCAAAACTCTGTTGCACAACTAATTCTGAAGATTCCCCAGTGCAGTTCTGCCCCTCATAATCTTTGTCATCTTCACTGGCTCCCTATTACCAAGATGATTCAATTTAAGTCTCTCAACTTGGCTTATAGAGCTTGTCTCGCAAAGGTCCTCTTTATCTTAGGAACAGATTGAAGTCTTATTTTCAATTCAGAGTCTTAAGATTGAAAAATCTGAATTTGCTCCATGTTCTGCACATTAGAAGAGGTAGAAGGTTCATTACACACCTGGCTCCTAAACTATGGAATACACTACTACTTAGTCTGTGGTGCAGCTCTTGTGAATCTAGCTTTAGACAGAGTCTCAAGTCCCTGCTCTTTGACTCTGGTTAATTAGGCCTAACCCTTTTTGGCTTCTCATTTCCCTGAGCCTACCACTAACACTAGGAGACCTCTTTGGAGGCAGCTGCATACTTAAGAAATGCTGTGAATTGAATTGAATTCTATCCCACCCCACAATTTACCACTCCAGTCTACATGACTGTACTGCACGCTACTCCATTGTACATTACCACACTATACGCTATTGCACTATATGCTATTCCACTGTACACTATGATACTATATGCTATTACAATCTATGTCACTCCACTGTATACCATGGAAGTCAACGCTACTCCATTCTACACAATTCCAATTTATGCCACTTCAATGTACGCTACTCCACTCTATGCCACTCCAGTGTACTCTTTCACTCTACATAACTCCACTGTGGAAAACTATATTACACTCTACTAGACTGTATTCCACTCTATCCTAGCACATTCCACTGTCCAAATTTGCACTCAACTCTGCACCCATGCACTCTATTGTACAACACTCTACTCCACTGTACGTCAATTTTTAACACTGCATGACACAGCACTCATCTCTACTGTATGACACCACTCCAATAATATAACAGCTTCTTTGACTCTATGATATTCCACTTCAATATGTACCACCCCACTCTATGCTAATCCACTGTTCCCCGCTCACTCTGCGCCACTCCACTGTACACCACTCCACTCTACACTAGTCCACTCTATGCAACTCCACTTTTCTCCTGTGTACAGTTTTCTACTGTACACTATTACACTGTATACTACTCCACTTTATAGAAATCCACTATACACCACTACAGTGTTCACCACTCCACTCCATGCTGTTCCACAGTATGAAACTCTCCTCCACTCTTTATAACTCCACTCTATAAAAGTCTACCACACTTTGTGGCACTCTAGAGCATTCTATTCCACTCTGTCCCCATACACTCCACTGTCCAACTCTTTACTCCACTCTATGCCTGTACACTCCAATGTACAACACCCTATTTGACTACGCAACAGTTTTCTCTTTGGCACAACACCTCCACTCTGCGAGGCACCACTCTAACTTATATCAGTTTATTACCTATGCTACACCAGTACACTCCTCTACATGCCACTCAACTCTGCAGTGCATTATGGGGGCATCATTTATACGTAGCTCAATTAACTATAACTGCTAAATTTCTATGGCTTTGCGTGTGTAAATCTGAACCTAACCATAACGCCCTGTAACCTTTGTTTTTTCAATGAATTTCAATTTTTTTTAAATTCTATTTCCTAACTATAATATCCCTGAAACCATTGTTTTTTTCAGTATATATAATCATAACCATGCATATATGTGTGTGTGTGTTTGTGTGTGTGTGTGTCTGTGTATGTGTGTCTGTGTGTTTGTGTGTCTGTGTGTGTGTATTGCCGGTCACCAGTAGGTAGTTATAGTTAGGTCTGCTTTTCCGTAGAAAGAACAATTTTTGGTTTGCTAATATATTTGGCCCGTTGGGACCATTTCACAAATCTCCATGAAACATCATCCACCTCAGGTCCTTACTGGAAAGTTTCAGGGTGTTTCATTATGCATGGGCCAAGAACAAAGGGGGGGCCCCATACATAAATTCCCCATGCATGTTTCTGTAGAGCTCTTTAGACACGGTTAGAGCAAAAACTGCTGAACGGAATTACACCAAATTCAGCAGGAAGCCAACTCTCGGTCCACAGACTGTGCATGTTTGTGATTTGGTGACAAACACACAGTCACTAACACACTCAGTCACACACCCACACAGTTAATTTCACATCCAGTGATGTACCCATATTCCATCAACTGCTGACACACACATTCACCCACCCATACAGCCACTGATATACCCATCTATACACATTCACCCATACTCAGACATTTACATAGCCTGTTACACAGTGACATAACCACTTATGTAGCTAGTCAGTCATTTGGTGTGTGAATTGTAATAGTATGTGATGTAAAGGTAAATGTATTCTATATTTGCTTTGTAGATATCTACTTGTTTTTAAAGAGGAATGGAAGATGGAACTGTCAGATGACAGTATCCATAATCCAGGCAACAGATGACATTTTCAGTGCAACTGACATATGGTATTTGCACCAATGAGTGACCGTGCCTTCCAGTTTTGGAGACACAACCGGGATGGGACCCATCTGGTCAAGAGATAAAGGTCATGCAGATGGTCCAGCTGCTGATGAAGATGACGCACCACCTTCCCTCTCTCTTACCTTTTTGTAATATGTCTTTCTATGTATGGTTTTCAGGTTTTTCCAAATAGAGGATGAGTCACAAGAGTGAATAGCTCTTCACTATACCTCTTGACAGTTTTTCACTGTATATATTGCACTGGACAGAATTTAGGAAGAACTTTCTTTTCTCCTGAAGGGATGGAGAAATGTTTTTAAACATTGGAGGAATTCTTTGGAAAAGGTAAGTCTTTTTCTTCATGCTGCTGTTGACCTACTCTTCTATCTTCATCAGGAGACATCTTAGCTTTGAAACTCAGTTTGTTTGACGGAAAGCCAGAAAAACAATGGAGATGTGGTTTTGAGTCTGTCTCCAGAGACATGTGGCACCCAAATAACTGATTCCGGGTATGGTTTGCAATGTGGATGGATGAAGACTTATGGCCTGATTTAGATCGCTGCCAAAGGAATGCTCCATCACAAACATGACATATGTCCATTCAGCCGTATTACGATCCCCATAGGATATAATGGGATCATAAGATGGTGGATGAGATATTTGTCCCATTTGTGACAGAATATTCCCTATGACAAGATCTAAATCAGGCCTTTAGTGTATCCAATGAGAAGCAAATGTTTGGGTGTGTACTTGGAATTGTGGCAGAGTCACTGTGATATCACAGCAGAGCCATGAATTCATAAAATAAATACAAATAAATAAAGACTTGCTGTATTCCATTTATATGAGGTTTACATAAGTTACTTTATGTTGTTTTGTTAACTGATACTTTTACAATGTATTAAAAGAATAAGTGTGGTCATAAAATGTATTTAAAACTATACATTTTTGCTGGGGTCTTAAAGTGTCCACAAACGTAATTGAAGGCTTTAGGAGCACTGAGTTGCTTCTTGGGAGTTAGAACTACAAATCCTACAATGTACCTGGTCAAATCCTTAAACGTCCTTTGGATGCTGATCAGCCGGGCTCTTCTTGCAGGACTTTATGCAGGGGACTCTTGGTAACTTCTTTGTACCTGTTGCTTACAAGAAGTCTACTGCTAAATCTTTAGAAGTAAGGCAAAGTCTTTTTTGTGGCAAAGCCTACAGTGTGCAGCAGGTTCAGTCCTTCAGAGTACACTCCTTCTTGGTGCAAAACCATGGTTTCGCAGGGCCGTTCATTTTCTTCTGATTTCTTCCAGCAGGGATCTGAGTTGCTGGGCAACTTTTCCACTTTCATTGAGGTTTCTGGGCTGGCAAGCAACAGGCACCCCTGACCTATGGGGTGCAGTGTGCCACCTTCTGTGATAAGCTCCTTCTGCAAAGTGTGGCACATTTCAATCCCAGAAAGCACTGTTTATCAAAAATGTAAGATGGAGAAAATCTCTCCTGGAGGTTCAGGTCTGAGTACACCCAGCCATAGGTGTGGCTAACTTCCCCTAATACTCCTCTTTTAGCCCCTCTCCTAATCTAATTACAGGGGCTCCCATCTGGCTGGGGGTGCAGGAAATGGGGGAGGTCTGGTTTATGTCAGAACTCTCTTCCCCTCTTTGAAGATCAGTTTGGTCACCCAGCCCCCTTCCTGCTCTAGCATCTGCTGCTGCAGTTCTCCTTCCACCATATGGTTTCTTTTTCTCACGCCAGGTCACTTCACACCTCATTAAGGTGGCTTGGTTCAGCCTGTGAAAGGCTGATAAATCAGGAAAGGCTACTTCAGGGCTGATTTTAGGTAACTTTATGAAAGGCTTCTAAAACTCTTTACTTGTAGCAGTTATAATAAATCTAACATTGGCAAGTTGTTAGATATATTCTAACTTTGAATTTGATACAGTGATTGATATTTTTAACTCAACCCTATCACGATTAAGACTTTATTAATTTTAAATAAAGCCTGCTCATTATAGCCGACAGTTTTTCCCTCACCACGGCTTACAAAACAACTTTTATTATGCCACTGCTTATGATTACACAGCACCCTACCCTTGAGGCACCTAGGATAGACCTTAGGGGTGACATATATGTACAAATAAGGTAGCTGAAAACTTTGGAAGTACTTTTTATTCCAAACTCGAATTTGGGCTTTATTTCATTTTAAAAGCAGCCAGCTGCCAGAGCTGCCTTTAAAGTGACATCAGACTCCACAGCACTGCACCCAAAGGTGCCTTAACTCCATTGAGGTCCCGAAACCTACACGCCATACCACATAATAGGGACTATAGCTCCATTGTAAGAGCTAATTATAATAACATTTAATTATCATATATCGTTTAAACAAAGTTTGTCCCTGGTTGCTGTCCCAGAAAATGGAGGCTATTGTGATCCTCGTGAAAAGGTGGAAGACACTGTTCCTGCTCTGGAGACTTAGGGGGTCATTATAAACACAGCGGAACCAACCGCCGTGTTTATGCTGGCGGTCAAAACACTGACCGCCAGCGACCCCAGAACCCCGCCGGCCAAATTACAAACATTTCTGTGGGCCGTCGGGCAGAAACCTAGTTTCTGACCGCCGGCTCACAGAAAGGCCTTACCGGGACATTGACGGCAGCTACACATGGAGCTGCTGTCAATGCCTCTGTGCGGCAGGTGTAGTTGCACCCGTCGCGCAGATCACTGCTCAAAAATCGGGCAGTGACCTGCGCAACGGGGCTCTGCACCGGGGCCCCTGCACTGCCCATGCAAAGTGCATAGGCAGTGCAGGGGCTCCCAGGGGTGCCCCGGGGCACCCCCTCTGCCAGCCTTTCCCTGGCGGGATATCCCGTCTGGAAAAGGCTGGCAGAAATGGAAACATTATCCGCAGTATAGCGCAGCTACCCTGGCGGATAGTGTTTTGACTCACCGCCAGGCTGCCTGATGGCGGAAGCCTGGCGGTGGGTGAGGGCTGTCGATGGCAGCCCTCACCATGTTCAGAATATGGCAGTTTGGCCCGCCATGCCGGCTGGCGGATTCAGCTACCAATGCCGGCATGGCGGGCCAAACTGCCATATTCGTAATGAGGGCCTTGGTTTGGTCAGCAGTCAGTTGAATCCTGGCCACGCTAGATTCACCACCGTATGCAGTCACGGTCCCAAGTGCCACTTTCCACAAACCATAGAGGCCATACAGCAGCAAGTACTACAAAGGATGGAGGATGCCGGTATTCTCAGCACACAGCAACTATTTTAAGGAGTAAGCAATTGACGGATCTTCCTTTTGACCGTGCTGTAGGTTGAGAAGGTGTGCTGAACTCTTAGGGCTGTGTAAATGTGACTAGCTAGGGAGAGAGGTGCGTCTGTTCCATAAGAGCAGTTGGGGATAGGACAGCGGATGGGAGTTTCGATTTTTATTTTAATAAATGGGTTTTCAATGTTTCTTAATTCTTTTTTTATTTATTACTAGATATTACTGACTAGTGTAGCATCCCTGTTAATACAACAATATGCTCTATCTGCATAGTAATAACAGAGGCTGAGCACCACACCTGGGCTACTACAAAGCAATTGCCCAATTGTGTTCATCCCAATAATCTTCTTTTTATCCTCTCTCTACCTGAGCTCCTTTGCCAGATTAGATAGGTTACCTCACTTCCTCCAGCAATCACCCACCCCCTACAGTCAAAGTGGGGAAACTGACCATGATCTTGACCATGCCCAATCCTTCCCCTATTTATCGCTTTAACTGCAGAGGCTTTTTCACCCCAATGCTGAGCCCTTTTTTTGGCTTTTTGGGTAGTTAGCTCTTAGGCCTCCATAAAACTATTTCTGAAAAATAAAATGTGTTCATGCTAACTGTGCACCCTATTTTCCCAGCATCATGAGGATTCTAAAGGTACCCAGAGTTTAGGGATAGCCCTGGATGGGAACCAAAGAAAATATGAAAAATGCAGCTAAATTTTGTGGTTTTGAGCAATATGTGAAAAAGAGTGCTCTTAAAAAATGTGTCTTTTTTTACCTAAAAATGCCATCAAAAAAGGTTTGTGGTGGTAAACTCACCATCTCCCCAGCTTTCAGGAACAAGTAGCCTGTATGGTAAAAGCATTTTTTGAACCACTGTTTTGGCATTTTTCTAAGAGTTAGCTAATTTTTATGAATTTTTGTACTTTCAACCATCCTCTAGGTAGTGGTGCACACAGATGTGAAACTCATGGGTGATGCTGGAAAACTATACATTTCGAAAAAATTAGAAACAATTTTAAATTCATAAAAGGGTCAATTGTGTAGATCCCTCAAGGTCTTCTCAATAGCTGATCTACAAAAGCAATACACCAGTACATCTGCTGGACTCTTTTGGTGGTGAAGATATAAAAAGGTTAGTAGGTTCTTCAAAACCAGAGATACCCAGAACCAACAACTGAGCTGCACCTTACAATGGTGTTTCATTGTTTACAAAATATCAATCAATTCATATGGTAAATATAAAGAGTCAAAAATGGGTTTGAAGGAAACGTACATATTTTTTAAAGGTACACCAGAAGTGGAGTTGAGGAGTAGTGGTTATTGTGCACATCCATACTTGCATGTGGTTCAGAGGGTATTTTGCAAACTGTCTTCTTTCTTACACAATGGCTTTCATTTGGCAGGCACAAATGCAAAGAGATTATGGAATGTGAGCAGAATCAATGCAAGTAACACCTCCCAAACACTTCTATGTATTTATTTCTGAAATAAATGAGGGGTTGTTACTAAACTTTAGAATTTGAACCAACACTTACATTGGTTGGTTTTGGAAACTCCAAAAGTGCTAGCTTCAACGAACAAATACTAATCACTATATCTAACTATTGAAACCAAGATTACTGAATGTGATCATAAATGTATGACTTCTTCATTGGCCATTCATGTGACATTTATGCACCATACACAAAGATTTTATATGGCCAGATATGGGCCCACTCCATCACAGGAGTATGCTCACATCAACATGCTGCCACTATTCAAGGGTTTATCACATTCAGACACCACAAGATGAAATCCCAAATCAAACCACCTCTCACAGTTAAGCTATCTTGCATACAAACACACCACATGCAAACCTCTACCCACACATGGCCAGACAAGTTGATGGTTAGTACCTCAACAACATTTTCAAATAAAATAAAGTTTGATAATGTTTTTACTACCTGTCAAATGTCTGCTTTGGTAGATATTCCAAGAGTTACTGAACACATGCTTAGTGAGTTACCTTAAGCTCAGGAAGATGTGTCTTTCATACCCTTTTAGCATATTCATTATGCTAAATCCAACTCCTTCCAAATTGTGGATGTGAGTTGGGGAGGACTGTCCTAAGTTCCCTAAAGAACCCACCCTAAACTACTAAGTATCTTAGTTTTTGGCACAAAGAGGACTTTGACAATGTGGCATATTTCCCATCCATTGTTATTGGTGGTGCTGTCATTTAATGCATGTCATACGGCAAACTAAACATCTACCACATTCTAATAGAGGATGAACATGGCAAGCAGGCCACAACTGTGACCCATATGTGGTATGGGGTTCAGAGTTCCGTGTAGTGATACAGGTATTGGTAAATCAAGCTATCAACTTGGAAAGTATCCTGCAACTGAGAAAGGAGTAGTCTGGGCCGATCTTTGGACTTGCATAATTGCAGAGTCAAGTTTTCAGCTTCTTGGGAAATACAATGATTTTGGAGCCAGCACAGAGCCGTAGGGGCACAGCATTTCAGGCTTGTGAAGCAAGGTAGGAGAAGGTACTACTGCCTATTCTAGTGCTACGTATGCAGCACATGCATGCGGGTAGGAGTCCAGCTGAGAGGAGATGTCTGGAAAGTTTATGAAATCTGAAGTAGTTGTTGATGTGCTGTGCCAAAGCTGTGTATGGCTTTGAATGTATGTGAGTAGTTTGAAAAAAACTCACTTCTGGATGGGGAACAGGCTTTTGTGTGCAGGGAAACAGAGATTGCTCCTGCATGGAGCAGTTCCTGCTCCCACCAGGTGGGAGCAAAGCCGACTCCTGCTCCTCCATCATGGTGTAAATCAATTCATGCTGGGACCTGGCAGGGTTGTGTGCTGTGGGCACAAGAGCACACACCTAAGGCCCCAGGGAATTGGTCCCAATGGCCAGTATTGGCTTGAGGAGGGGGTGCGTGTGCCCCTCCACTTGAAAATGAAATACATGCCTAGGGAGTGGGGTGTCTATGGCCCGTAACGGCTCAGGAGGGGGCTGCGAACACCCTTGCCTTCATAAATAGTAAGGCCTTGGAGATCAGGTCCCGGAGACCAATGTTGGTTCAGGGAGAGGGCCATGCAGCCCACCCCTTAGAGGAAAACTCCAATGGGGGATGGGGTCTCCAGGACGGGGTTGGCTCAGGGGTGGAGTTTGTCTTCCTCTTTGATAATAATTGAAATGTCCCAGGTGGATGGGGTTCCCAGGGCCAGTGTTGGCTTGGGGAAAGTGACTATGCACCCCTCTGTAATATTAGAAATAAATAGGTAATTCCTGGGTTCTTTCAGCATCAGGATGGGTGCTAACAGGGGATTTGGTAGGGCCATGAGGAATCTGGGGCTCTCCCCTCAGTCCAATATATAAAGATGTGGCTGCCTCCGGTACGCACCAGAACACCCAAAATATAAAGAAAAAGAACAAAATGACTAATTTATTTTTCACTGCTCCTTGCTAGCAGTAGTAGATCTAAATGTGTGCAGTATTGTTAAAATGATAAAGCTGAAAAACTGAGTTATGTGCTATGCTGCAGTATACCACAATAACTTCTCGTTATAGTGCAGTACTTCACAATAAGAAAGCAGAAGATGATTGGGTAATGAAAGCCCTTATGAAATTAAAAAGAGGCCATATTTTTCAGATCATGCTTAGCCGGAGTTCTGTGTTTTAAGTTGAAATGTAATGTACTACTGTATTATAAGTGCACTGGAAGGAATGACGAAGTTTAGGTAAATATGTAAAAGTAAGAAAAAGTAGTTTTATTACTTGATATTTCTTTACAAAAAATTGCAGGGTACTGCACTAAGTATTGGGATAGGTACAGCATTGAAAAAAAAATATGTAAACAATTAAAAAAACAGTTTAGTACTCTTGATTTGTGAAATATAGTGTAGTACAGTGTATTTTTAATTTGCTTACACTTTTTTTTATTAGTAGCAAAGTACTTTCTTGGTAGTTCTCTGGTTCTTTGTAAACTTGTTTCTAAAAAATATTAAATATGAAAAATTAAAATACTCTGTAGTGCACTATATTTATATACCGTAGTAGTGTGTGTTTAATTTTTTTACACATTTATTTTTATTAAAAAAGTTTCTAAGTACTGCAGTACTTCCTAGGTAGTACCACTGTACTCTAGTATGTTGTTAAAAAATATATAGAAAAATGTAAATCGTTTTCCTACCTACTACCAATTTAAGAAAGTAGTAATAGCCAGGAAAAAAAATAAAACCTATGACTTACCTATATACAAGGCCCTAACCCAGAACACAGCCAAAGTGGGATCAATACAATACGGCTGCCTTTTACTTTTGTAAACTCAGCCATTAACCAATCACATACTGTATTGTCATTGGCATTCACCTCTATATACCATAAAATTAGAGCTGTATCTCATGCCTCAATATAGCTACAGGAGTTAGAACTTTATGATTTGATAACTACTGAACCAATGCACTTGCAATACAAAAAAAGATCATTTACACAACATAATCCATAGACGTGCACATTTTATTAAAATCAGTTCAGCCATTTTAATGAACCCTTTTTTTCTTTGCACCCACTGAATGAACCTCTGTGATATTTTGCATTATCTGCCAAAGTACAAAAGGCAATAGGTGTGGAAAGTGTTGTGGTGATTGATCAAATGGTGGCAAAGTTATTAGTGAGTGAAAATCAGAGGAATTGTTGTCTCTGGGAATCCTAACTATAACTACAGAGTTTTTCATACTCAAATCTTTCATCTGTTTCTCCTCAAATTCTGGGGGCCCTGGAGGATGATCACTTGCCACACATATGGTATCTGAGCAATTGTCCTTATCCATAGATATGTCTTCTGAACCTTATAATTTTTGAGAATTAAATATTTATTAATTTTAAACATCAGCAGACATTTTGAGGTGAGAGACAAGTGATTCAGCTGCACTGAACAAATTGCCCAAAGGTTCTTTAGCTGCTGGACATGCTAGATACTTTATTGCCAGCCTGCTAAGTTAAAGCTATTTTTCTTTTTTCCCATCTTCTCAATTGTAATTGTCATTGACTCTTGCTCTATTTGCATTGCCTGCATCTGTATAGACCTAATTTAAGTCCTTCCATGCAAAACAATCCCATTTCAAGTGTCCTAAGTGAAGTTCTTGCTGCTGTCAGCTGAGCAGCCACAGATAATATTGTTGAGTGCAGCTGGTGAAGTTGCAGCATGCTTCTGGAGGACTCAGCCCAAGCAGCAACAGCCTCTCTAGAAGTTGAAGGCTGCACTTTACTTCTGTCATCACCTTGCAATCATTTATCTTCTGAATCATCCATTTCATGATGATTCAATTCTTGTACATTGAGACATCCAAAGTTGAGAAAGGAATGAAAGTGACCAGTTTCTTTTTGACTGTCATTGTTAAATTTTTGATCCATCTTTTGCAAATGTTCTTGCAGCAGGTGCAACAACGTGATCACTTGGCTCACTTTGCTAACTTCCTGTGTCATAATCTAAAAAAACATTAGCACTAGGATCAGGCACAACAGTAGCTACCATTTGCATAACTCTATCACCTTGGCTTTGGCAGGGTCATCCCCTCAAATGTTTTGTACATAATCATTGATAGGCCTGTACGGCTCTAACAGGAATTGCAGCACACAGTAGGTGAAGTTACAATTTGTTGACACCTCACATAAGAGCAATTTTATGAGACTTTTATTAGGCGCTGAATGATTTTTGAAAATTTCCAGGCTTTAAACAAATCATTAAAATGAGGGTAATTTCTACAAATAGGTTACAAGTAAGTGATTGACTACTACATCTTTTTTTAGAGAAATTGCTGGGCAATTAGGTTTACATAATGCTTTAAACATAGGATGTGAAGGATCTGTGACCAGTCATCACTTTGACAATATTACTGCCATTGTCACTGTCAGCAAATTCAGTGTTAAAACCTCTGGGTTAAAAGTATTCACAGCCTTTGGTTTTAAATTCATTAAATTAATCCAAGATGTTTGCAGCTATATGCTATTTCTTCATGAAGAGCATGACAACTGTGGCATGCTGATCAAGAGTACTTGAAAAGCATTATAAACAGTGAGATAAGCAGCCAGTCTTCACTTCATTGAAGTGTTAAAGTATGCAGGGATCCCCATGTGATCTGTTGCTTGACAACTGGACCACATGTCTGTCATAAGGTGGAACAGATTGAACAGTGCTTTCCTTCATAGCGTTCTCAACCAATTGCAGCACTTGATGGAACAGCATGGGCACAGCAACAACTGAAAAAATGGCCTGCCTGGGATCATTCCATTTTGGACAAAGGGTCTCAACAAATTCCATAAACCTTTGTCCTTTTATGAAAATAAAAGGGAGGATATCAAGAACTAACATTATGGCTATATTCCCACTCTATAAATTGGCTTTTTTATGGTTTTAGTGATACAGTGACTCCTTGTACACATAGCTGTGATAGTTGGTTGCTGGGAATGTTTGCTTTGTGATACCACCATGACATAAGGGTAACATGTAGCCTGCTTGGTTGCTTTGATGTGACTGTATACTTCTGTACAACTGGGGGTGACTGTATAGTATGAGTGACAGTCATATGGCTGCTTCATATGATACTGCCATCCCCTTTTTGTTTTCTTCCTCATCCCCACCTTCTTCAGTTATTTCAACTTTTTCTCTCTCACCATCTGCTATCTTTTGAGGTGCTCTTCATGCCTGATTGTGTGCTGATTTGTCCGATGGATCAGTTAACCCTCAGTACTGTACTGTCCACCTGACGTACTACAATAAACTTTTTTGTGACAAATTGAGCATTCTGCTATGTGTTGCTCATGTGGTAGTTTTAGTGTAACGAAGTCCCAAACTGTAGAGGAAAGCTTTCTTGTTGTGCCAAAGCATGAAGAACATATTGAGGTGTAGCTAACCAGTAATGTGTGCATTTTGATGGGGTAGGCAGTCCTTTACTAGGATGAGCTGTCACTATGGTAGGGTTGATGGTGGCTATAGTTTTTTGGGGTCTGGAGAAGATGGGAGCTAGTGGTGTTTGTGGAACGTCATGACTCAGAGCAGGTTAAATAGGGGTGATCTGCACTTCCTGTGGGCCAGTCTCCACACCAACAATCTCAGGTTTATCATCCTCCTCATTTCCAAGGATTTCTGCAACCACCCTTTTCCCTCATCCTTGTGGTGTGCCTCTGTCAGGTTCCAATCCAAGTTATTATCATGGGAAGGAGGTGTGGAGAACATGTAAGAGCGTTCTGTATTTCTCTTACATAAGATAGTGAAGCTGATGTTCTCAAAGGAAGAAAAGTTGCATGAACAGTCTGCTCGCCATCAAGCTCAATGTTCTGCTCTGTTCCTAGTTCCAGAAGATCAGGAGTTGCAGACTGTGGTTCCTATTTTTGGATGTTCCTGTGAAGATTCAGTTGGCTGTTAGGAGAAATTGTTTTAGGACTCACTACTCTCCATGGCAGCAGTCACTGCAGTGCTGAGAGACTTGGGCTTTAGTTTTGGTGATAGTGCCATTGATCGAGCCTCTTCTTGCCCAAAGGAGGGTGCAGAGGGTGCAGTAGGTATGTCACATTTGTGAAAAAGAATAATGGTTTGATGCCGGTGGTTGTCCTGACAACAGGCCGCTTCTCCTCACTGGCTATGTTCTTGGTAGGAACCTCCTTCTTTGGGGCCATCTTCTTTACTTTTTTGTATGAGTTAGCACTCGGCACAAGTAGTAGCACTTAGAAGAACGCATTGGTGTCACTGTCAGCTAACTTGCAGACTTCTTTCCATCGCACTATTGTGCTTTACATCTCATGAAAAACAGGCAATAAAAATGAAGCAGGAAGCCAGAAAGGCTTAGGCAATCTGCCAATGTAATACACGCATCATCATCAGAAATGCTTAACAAAGTGTGCCCATACATAAACTATATTTCTTTCTAGACATCACACATGAAAAGCTAAGTTGGTGTCTCTCCAGGGTCCATGGGACCCCTATGGAAAACAGGCAAAAATTCTAAAGAAATTATTTTAAAAAATGGATAGCAGTGTCAGACAATATTTATAGCAGGGAGGGTTCACAAGGGACAAAAATGGACACATAAACACTGACTTACACCCATGCATTCAGACATGCACACACACACACACACACATATCCATTCACATCATTCACTCCTATATATTAATGCATTCTGGAACAGACCAAACATTAAAAATGAAAAAATAACACTTACCTGCAGTCCTGCCTCTGGGGTCCCAAGAGGACCTGAGAACCTGATCTGAGAAGGGAATGCAGCAGTCCCCACTCATCACAGAGTGGGATTTTTTTCTGCACAAGTTTCTGATCCTACCCCACTCTGTGACAAGGTGTCACTGATTGATCCGGGCCCTAGTCACACCAGGGCTTAGGAACTGAAGTGCCCAGATCCAAGGCAATAACTGATGCTCACCATTGTCACAAGCTGGAGGGTCTCAAGATGCTTTGCCAGGCTGAAGATGCCACACCTACAAGACCTGTGACATCTTCATCCTGGCAAACCTCAGCTCGGGCAGCCAAGAGCCTGCACATTTAGCGCATGTCTGGCTCCTGGCTGCCTAACCTGTAAATAAAAAGTGTCTCTCAGGTTCACCTTTGCTCAGCCTGACAGACACTCTTCTTTTCAGGCAAAAGATGAAGGGGTGTGGACCCTTCACCCATTAGGACTGGCCATGGCTGATAGCTAGTGATCATAAAGGGCACATTGGACCAGCACAGAGAGGCAGTCAAAAACCTAATACATCAATTAAATATTAGCTACTTCTAGGGCCCAAAGGGCCACTCCAGGAGCCAAGAGAAGGGAGGCAAAAATTGAATAAGTAAATTAAAAAATAGCTGATATCCATCCAGAGCCCTTTGTTACCCCCTATGAGAGGCAGGCAAATTTTGAAAATTGCTTAATAGCAGGTGCCTATCCAGTGTGCATAGGACACCTACTGGGGGCAAGGGAAAGCAGGAAAATGTGGTAGTAATTAAGTAATTAATTAGTAGCCCAAGACCTTCCAGGGCCGGGTGCGTGGGAGATACAAACTGAAAAAAATAATCCAATAGAGCAACTCTATGGTACAAATTATTACAGTCAGCCACAAGCACAAATAAATATATAAGAAATATATGTTAGGTGCTATTACAAAATGAACATAAATGTTAGGAGATTCTTAATAGCAATACTCCTAGCAAAGTGAATAAAATAGAGAATAAATAGAAGCACTCACTGGCTCAACAAAAAGGTAACCACTCACCACATTGCATGGCCAGCAAGGAAGGAGGCAGGGAGAACAAAGACCAAATGGCACATCTATGGGACTGCTCTGAGTCTTAACCTCCCACCCCCACTAAATCTGCAATGTAAGAAAAGAAAGTAAACTTGACAAATGCCCAAGATCAATCCACCAAAGGCAATAAAAATTACAATGGCAAATGCTTTTAAAAGGTGGACATGCACAAACTCACAAAACTAGATGTTGAGCACATGGTGAAGCAGGAAGCTGAGAAGAAAATAAAGAATCTGGCAGCATGGGCCTGGACTTTAGGAGCCACTCTATCCTAGCACATGCACACAAAAAATAACCTACATTTTGCATGAATACAAGGCGATCCATGGGCCTCTAAAATCATAAAAAACTATAGCACAGAAGGGAGAATTTGAGACGTATATTAAAAATACACCAAATGCCAATTGCAGAGCAGAACAGGCCACAACATCACAGTTATGTGATAACATAACCTGTACAAACTTTACCAAACACAAGGAAATTAAAGAAAATGTATATTATAACCCCCGATCTCCGCCATCCCCAATATTTCACAAATACTTTTCCTTAAGAAAATGTAATTCCATGTATTTTCCTACTCTAAGCTATGGGCCATCCAAAAACAAGCAAAAAGAAAAACATGAACAAAAATAGTGGTGTTTGCAATCCCTCAATCACCAACCATTTGCAAAGTAATGCATTGGGCTTGATTTTTCCCAAAAAATAAAGATTCCAAGGGTGTGGCTGCAGCCAAGAATCCAGATAAAAATAGAGTAATGCTGCCCCTCCGAAATTCAAATCCAAAATGACCAGGGGCTGAGGAAAGCAGAAGGAGAAGTCTTCAGGAGAGGAGGAGGAGGCAGTTATTGTATGTGTGGCTATTCTGAAAAAAAAATTATTGCCCTAAAAAAAATGCCCAAATGGTCTTCTCAAGTACCAATCTGAGTGCCCGTGTTAAAGAACTGCCATTTGTATTCAGTAAAGCAGATCATATGTGTGCTGCTCATGTTTCTTCTCTTGCTCTTGCGCTAAGATTTTTCCCTAAATGATTTTCTTGCGAGGTGGCTTAATGACATTATATTAGATACTAACCGTGCATTTTGCTACCCCGAATGTCAGAAATTACACCCACCTCTATTGTTTATTACATGGCTTCTGAAATCAAGTCAACTTCCTGTGGCAATTGTAAATTAGAAACATTCAACAGACAACTGAAGTTATGTTATCTCACTTTCGGTCATGTTTTGAAAAGCAAAGCATCTACAGACCTTCCAGAAGATAACAGATATATTTTTTTCCAACTATTTCTCACTGCTTCAAGCTAATGCAGAATCAGGTGTAGCCATAATTGCTGAAAAGTGGAAGACGGTTCGGAACATACATCTATCTGTTGTTCTATCTACCAAAAGCTAGCTTTTTAGAGGAGCAAGGCTTTCATTGTGACAGTACTATATACGTTTTCAGGAAACGTTGATCTCTTTTCATTAATGTGCAAGTGTACCTGGGTTTGAATACAAGAAGCCTTCTCTATTATCCACTGAACTGTTAAAGAACAAACTGTTTTCATGAGTACAATATTAACAAGAATCAAAGACAGCATCTCACCCGCCTCGTTTCTCTGAATCACAAGCTTGTGGCTATTTCCCAGGCAACCGTCCCTTCAATCTCATTCAGCCTCGAAAGTATCACTGAATGTCAAGCTATGTTTTCTCATTCAAATCCTTTCCTGGTACACTTTCCTGATAATTTCTTTCTCTCCTCATTGGCAGATTGTACACCAGTGTGCCAGTCTCCCACCTGGACAAACGTGCCCTATATTAAAAGTACTCTTTCAAATCAGAGATTGCTCTTATGCGGACATTCTACACTCTGCTTCTGCATAAAAAACAAACAAACAAAAAAACATTCAGTCCCAGGGTTTATCTAATATTGGGCCTAGTGCTTGAATCATTTAAGTTTTTTACGGTACTCCCTATTTGAATGCACAGTGAGGAAGACCAAAGACACACACGAATTGATGGAAACCAGAACAGCCCAAAGTAAATTCCTCTGGTACGCAGATTACTGGCTAGATGTACTACGCCGAGGTTTAATGAGGCCAATGTAAAAACTTGTAATAAAGCCAGTGAGAGGGTGAAGAACTAGTAAATCTACTTAAAACATTTATCGGTAAAAGAGCATAAGCATTCAGCGGAACCTTTCCCGAATGACTGAAAGATGAAACTCCACCATGGATTAAATGCTAGGACCATGTCAGCAGTAGAGGTGTGCGAAAATTGTTGTACTTGCTTTCGTATATTTATGTGAAATTTCAGGAAAAAAACACAAAATTACACATAGGTATGCAAAATATAAATGTATAATTGAAGGCTTTATCTTAATGGAAAATATGTTCTTGCATCATGTAAGTGCCTTGGAATACAAGTATTCCAGGCTCCACTGAGAAATAAAGGCATGCTCCACGTGAGTCTGCAGGAATTTCCTCATTTGTCCTCAGTATTTTGCTCCAGACGTGGCACCTAGGTGAAACGGGAGAGCTCGACTCTGGCTCCACCAGTGCAGCCGAAGCTACACCAGTGTAGACATTGCTCCACTGGTGCAGCTTCTCAGACTTGAGCCGTTGCACCAGTGGAGCACAAAAGAGAAACTCTTTATTAAAGGGATTTAAAATTATATGGAGATATACATTATGTTTAGCATGTTATTAAACCTCATAAATGACCTTTTGTTTCATTTTTGACCATTTTTGAGCGTTTTAGAGCACTTTGAAACACTGGTGCAGCTTTGAGATTTTGATGAATATTTTGATCAGAGATGCTCATAAAGGGCTGAAAATTCATTTTGTATGTAATCGAGACACCACAATTGCACCTATATAGTTTTTAAATGATTATGCATTACTAAATTTTTGACTTCCATAAGGGGGCAAGGCTGAAATTTTACCCGATGTGGAGTTCCATGACCTCGGGTACAAAAAGTGACTTTGTCCCCCTGAATTTAAAAATGAAAATTGACAACTTTAAGGGTAAAAACAACTATTTAGTGTATTGAGCATGCTATTAGGCCATTATAACATACTTTTTCTTACATTCTTGACCTTTTTTGCTTTTTGTAGTGTTTATGAGCACACTTAGAAATATATTGGGACTTAGAAATAATTTCGGTTCAATGATACCTAAAGTGTGATAAATCCATTTTGGAGGTACATGGGACCCTGAAAATGCACCTATACACTAATAAGAACACAACTAATACTCCCATATAGTTTTCAAATGAATAAACATTTACAAAAATTTTGACTTCCATGGAGGGGGGTTGAGGCAGAAATTTTGCACGATGTGGAGTTCCATGGCCTCGGGTACAAAAAGTGACTTTGTCCCCCTTCAACCTGAACACCTCAAATTGTACCAATATTACTGAAAGTGGTGTCCGGAGGCTAGAATTGGGTCCTAGACACTACTGCTGTGTCACCTGAGGTATAATATGGGGTCCTGATGTCAACAGCGACCCACAAAGTGACTTTAGGGCTGATACCAAAAATTAGCAAAAGCTGTCAAAATTCTTTTTTGACAAGATTTGCTAATTTTGGAAATAGCTCAGACTGGATATCAGAATCACTCTGTGAGTCCACAGGACCTAAATATGCTTCTTAGAAAGCTCAGATCTTATGCTTTGAAGGGGATTATGTACCTTTTGGACTATATGAAGTTTTTTTTTCACCTCTGGCCAGGGGAAAAACCTGCAATCTTACCCGACTCGGAGCTCCATAGCTCTGGGTTGAAGAAGTGGCTTTGTCCCCCTTCAACTTGAACACCTCAAATTGTCTCAAATATTACTAAGAGAGGTGTCTGGAGGCTAGAATTGGGCCCTGGACACTACTGCTGTGTCACCTGAGGTACAATATGGGGTCCTGATGTCAACAGGGACCCACAAACTGACTTTAGGGTTGATACAAAAATTAGCAAAATCTGTAACAAAAAAAACTTTTTGACAAGATTTGCTAATTTGGCAAATAGCTCAGACTGGATATCAGAATCACTCTGTGAGTACACAGGACCTAAATATGCTTGCTAGAAAGCTCAGATCTTATGCTTTGAAGGGGTGTATTTATCTTTTGGACTAAATGAAGTTTTTTTCACCTCCAGCCAGAGCAGCAATCTTAGCTCCATAGCTCTGGGTAGAAGAAATTACTTTGTCCCCCTTCAAACTTGAACTCCTCAAATTGTCCCAATATTACTAAAAGAGGTGCCTGGAGGCTAGAATTAGGTCCTAGACACTACTGCTGTGTCACCTGAGGTATAATATGGGGTCCTGATGTCAACAGGGACCCACAAACTGACTTTAGGGCTGATACCAAAAATTAGCAAAAGCTGTCAAAAAAATTTTTTTTGACAAGATTTGCTAATTTTGCAAATAGCTCAGACTGGATATCATAATCAGTCTGTGAGTTCACAGGACCTAAATATGCTTGTTAGAAAGCTCAGATCTTATGCTTTGAAGGGGATTATGTACCTTTTTGACAATATGAAGTTTTTTTTTTCACCTCCAGCCAGGGGAAAAACCTGCAATCTTACCCGACTCTGAGCTTCATAGCTCTGGGTTGAAGAAGTGGCTTTGTCCCCCTTCAACTTGAACACCTCAAATTGTCCCAAATATTACTAAAAGCGGTGTCTGGAGGCTAGAATTGGGTCCTAGACACTACTGCTGTGTCACCTGAGGTATAATATGGGGTCCTGATGTCAACTGGGACCCACAAACTAACTTTAGGGTTGATACCAAAAATTAGCAAAAGCTGTCAAAAAAATTTTTTGGGACAAGATTTGCTAATTTTGCAAATAGCTCAGACTGGATATCAGAATCACTCTGTGAGTCCACAGGACCTAAATATGCTCCTTAGAAAGCTCAGATCTTATGCTTTGAAGGGGATTATGTACCTTTTGGACTATATGAAGTTTTTTTTTCACCTCCAGCCAGGGGAAAAACCTGCAATCTTAACAGACTCGGAGCTCCATAACTCTGGGTTGAAGAAGTGGCTTTGTCCCCCTTCAACTTGAACACCTCAAATTGTCTCAAATATTACTAAAAGAGGTGTCTGGAGGCTAGAATTGGGTCCTGGACACTACTTCTGTGTCACTTGAGGTATAATATGGATTATGTACCCTTTGGACTATATGAAGTTTTTTTTTTCACCTCCAGCCAGGGGAAAAACCTGCAATCTTACCCGACTCGGAGCTCCATAGCTCTGGGTTGAAGAAGTGGCTTTGTCCCCCTTCAACTTGAACACCTCAAATTGTCCCAAATATTACTAAAAGCGGTGTCTGGAGGCTAGAATTGGGTCCTAGACACTACTGCTGTGTCACCTGAGGTATAACATGGGGTCCTGATGTCAACTGGGACAAAAAAACTGACTTTAGGGTTGATACCAAAAATTAGCAAAAGCTGTCAAAAAATTTTTTGGGGACAAGATTTGCTAATTTTGCAAATAGCTCAGACTGGATATCAGAATCACTCTGTGAGTCCACAGGACCTAAATATGCTTCTTAGAAAGCTCAGATCTTATGCTTTGAAGGGGATTATGTACCTTTTGGACTATATGAAGGTTTTTTTCACCTCCAGCCAGGGGAAAAACCTGCAATCTTACCCGACTCGGAGCTCCATAGCTCTGGGTTGAAGAAGTGGCTTTGTCCCCCTTCAACTTGAACACCTCAAATTGTCTCAAATATTACTAAAAGAGGTGTCTGGAGGCTAGAATTGGGTCCTGGACACTACTGCTGTGTCACCTGAGGTATAATATGGGGTCCCGATGTCAACAGGGACCCACAAAGTGACTTTAGGGTTGATACCAAAAATTAGCAAAATCTGTCAAATGTTTTTTTTTTTACAAGATTTGCTAATTTTGCAAATAGCTCAGACTGGATATCAGAATCACTCTGTGGGTACACAGGACCTAAATATGCTTGCTAGAAAGCTCAGATCTTATGCTTTGAAGGGGTTTATGTAACTTTTGGACTAAATGAAGTTTTGTTCACCTCCAGCCAGAGCAGCAATCTTAGCTCCATAGCTCTGGGTAGAAGAAATTACTTTGTCCCCCTTCAAACTTGAACTCCTCAAATTGTCCCAATATTACTAAAAGAGGTGCCTGGAGGCTAGAATTGGGTCCTAGACACTACTGCTGTGTCACCTGAGGTATAATATGGGGTCCTGATGTCAACAGGGACCCACAAACTGACTTTAGGGCTGATACCAAAAATTAGCAAAAGCTGTCAAAATTTTTTTTTTTGACAAGATTTGCTAATTTTGCAAATAGCTCAGACTGGATATCAGAATCACTCTGTGAGTATACGGGACCATAAATATGCTTCTTAGAAAGCTCAGATCTAATGCTTTGAAGGGGATTATGTATCTTTTGGACTATATGAAGTTTTTTTTGTTCACCTCCAGCCAGGGGAAAAACCTGCAAGGTTACCCGACTCGGAGCTCCATAGCTCTGGGTTGAAGAAGGGACTTTGTCCCCCTTCAACTTGAACACCTCAAATTGTCTCAAATATTACAAAAAGAGGTGTCTGGAGGCTAGAATTGGGTCCTAGACACTACTGCTGTGTCACCTGAGGTATAATATGGGGTCCTGATGTCAACTGGGACCCACAAACTAACTTTAGGGTTGATACCAAAAATTAGCAAAAGCTGTCAAAAAAATTTTTGGGGACAAGATTTGCTAATTTTGCAAATAGCTCAGACTGGATATCAGAATCACTCTGTGAGTCCACAGGACCTAAATATGCTCCTTAGAAAGCTCAGATCTTATGCTTTGAAGGGGATTATGTACCTTTTGGACTATATGAAGTTTTTTTTTCACCTCCAGCCAGGGGAAAAACCTGCAATCTTAACCGACTCGGAGCTCCATAGCTCTGGGTTGAAGAAGTGGCTTTGTCCCCCTTCAACTTGAACACCTCAAATTGTCTCAAATATTACTAAAAGAGGTGTCTGGAGGCTAGAATTGGGTCCTGGATACTACTGCTGTGTCACTTGAGGTATAATATGGATTATGTACCTTTTGGACTATACGAAGTTTTTTTTTTCACCTCCAGCCAGGGGAAAAACCTGCAATCTTACCCGACTCGGAGCTCCATAGCTCTGGGTTGAAGAAGTGGCTTTGTCCCCCTTCAACTTGAACACCTCAAATTGTCCCAAATATTACTAAAAGCGGTGTCTGGAGGCTAGAATTGGGTCCTAGACACTACTGCTGTGTCACCTGAGGTATAACATGAGGTCCTGATGTCAACTGGGACCCAAAAACAGACTTTAGGGTTGATACCAAAAATTAGCAAAAGCTGTCCAAAAATTTTTGGGGGACAAGATTTGCTAATTTTGCAAATAGCTCAGACTGGATATCAGAATCACTCTGTGAGTCCACAGGACCTAAATATGCTTCTTAGAAAGCTCAGATCTTATGCTTTGAAGGGGATTATGTACCTTTTGGACTATATGAAGGTTTTTTTTCACCTCTAGCCAGGGGAAAAACCTGCAATCTTACCCGACTCGGAGCTCTATAGCTCTGGGTTGAAGAAGTGGCTTTGTCCCCCTTCAACTTGAACACCTCAAATTGTCTCAAATATTACTAAAAGAGGTGTCTGGAGGATAGAATTGGGTCCTGGACACTACTGCTGTGTCACCTGAGGTATAATATGGGGTCCCGATGTCAACAGGGACCCACAAAGTGACTTTAGGGTTGATACCAAAAATTAGCAAAATCTGTCAAATGTTTTTTTTTTGACAAGATTTGCTAATTTTGCAAATAGCTCAGACTGGATATCAGAATCACTCTGTGGGTACACAGGACCTAAATATGCTTGCTAGAAAGCTCAGATCTTATGCTTTGAAGGGGTTTATGTACCTTTGGGACTAAATGATGATTTTTTCACCTCCAGCCAGAGCAGCAATCTTGGCTCCATAGCTCTGGGTAGAAGAAATTACTTTTTCCACCTTCAAACTTGAACTCCTCAGATTGTCCCAATATTACTAAAAGAGGTGTCTGGAGGCTAGAATTGGGTCCTAGACACTACTGCTGTGTCACCTGAGGTATAATATAGGGTCCTGATGTCAACAGGGACCCACAAACTAACTTTAGGGTTGATACCAAAAATTAGCAAAAGCTGTCAAAAAATATTTTTTTGACGAGATTTGCTAATTTTGCAAATAGCTCAGGCTGGATATCATAATCAGTCTGTGAGTTCACAGGACCTAAATATGCTTGTTAAATAGCTCAGATCTTATGCTTTGAAGGGGATTATGTACCTTTTGGACTATATGAAGTTTTTTTTTTCACCTCCAGCCAGGGGAAAAACCTGCAATCTTACCCGACTCGGAGCTCCATAGCTCTGGGTTGAAGAAGTGGCTTTGTCCCCCTTCAACTTGAACACCTCAAATTGTCCCAAATATTACTAAAAGCGGTGTCTGGAGGCTAGAATTGGGTCCTGGACACTACTGCTGTGTCACCTGAGGTATAATATGGGGTCCTGATGTCAACAGGGACCCACAAACTGACTTTAGGGTTGATACCAAAAATTAGCAAAAGCTGTCAAAACTTTTTTTTTTGACAAGATTTGCTAATTTTGGAAATAGCTCAGACTGGATATCAGAATCACTCTGTGAGTACACAGGACCTAAATATGCTTGCTAGAAAGCTCAGTTCTTATGCTTTGAAGGGGTTTATGTACCTTTTGGACTAAATGAAGTTTTTTTCACCTCCAGCCAGAGCAGCAATCTTAGCTCCATAGCTCTGGGTAGAAAAAATTACTTTGTCCCCCTTCAAACTTGAACTCCTCAAATTGTCCCAATATTACTAAAAGAGGTGCCTGGAGGCTAGAATTGGGTCCTAGACACTACTGCTGTGTCACCTGAGGTATAATATGGGGTCCTGATGTCAACAGGGACCCACAAACTGACTTTAGGGCTGATACCAAAAATTAGCAAAAGCTGTCAAAAAATTCTTTTTTGACAAGATTTGCTAATTTTGCAAATAGCTCAGACTGGATATCAGAATCACTCTGTGAGTCTGCGGGACCTAAATATGCTTCTTAGAAAGCTCAGATCTAATGCTTTGAAGGGGATTATGTATCTTTTGGACTATATGAATTTTTTTTTTCACCTCCAGCCAGGGGAAAAACCTGCAAGGTTACCAGACTCGGAGCTCTTTAGCTCTGGGTTGAAGAAGGGACTTTGTCCCCCTTCAACTTGAACACCTCAAATTGTCTCAAATATTACAAAAAGAGGTGTCTGGAGGCTAGAATTGGGTCCTAGACACTACTGCTGTGTCACCTGAGGTATAATATGGGGTCCTGATGTCAACAGGGACCCACAAACTGACTTTAGGGTTGATACCAAAAATTAGCAAAAGCTGTCCAAAATTTTTTTTTTTACAAGATTTGCTAATTTTGCAAATAGCTCAGACTGGATATCATAATCAGGTTGTGAGTTCACAGGACCTAAATATGCTTGTTACAAACCTCAGATTTTATGCTTTGAAGGGGATTATGTACCTTTTGGACTAAATGAAGTTATTTTTTTACCTCCAGCCAAGGGAAAAACCTGCAATCTTACCCGACTCAGAGCTCCATAGCTCTGGGTTGAAGAAGTGGCTTTGTCCCCCTTCAACTTGAACACCTCAAATTGTCCCAAATATTACTAAAAGCAGTGTCTGGAGGCTAGAATTGGGTCCTAGACACTACTGCTGTGTCACCTGAGGTATAATATGGGGACCTGATGTCAACAGGGACCCACAAACTGACTTTAGGGTTGATACCCAAAATTAGCAAAATCTGTCAATTTTATTTTTTTTGACAAGATTTGCTAATTTTGGAAATAGCTCAGACTGGATATCAGAATCACTCTGTGAGTCCACAGGACCTAAATATGCTTCTTAGAAAGCTCAGATCTTATGCTTTGAAGGGGATTATGTACCTTTAGGACTATATGAAGTTTTTTTTTCACCTCCAGCCAGGGGAAAAACCTGCAATCTTACCCGACTCGGAGCTCCATAGCTCTGGGTTGAAGAAGTGGCTTTGTCCCCCTTCAACTTGAACACCTCAAATTGTCTCAAATATTACTAAAAGAGGTGTCTGGAGGCTAGAATTGGGTCCTGGACACTACTGCTGTGTCACCTGAGGTATAATATGGGGTCCTGATGTCAACAGGGACCCACAAACTGACTTTAGGGTTGATACAAAAAATTAGCAAAATCTGTCAATTTTATTTTTTTTGACAAGATTTGCTCCTTTTGCAAATAGCTCAGACTGGATATCAGAATCACTCTATGAGTACACAGGACCTAAATATGCTTGCTAGAAAGCTCAGATCTTATGCTTTGAAGGGGTTTATGTACCTTTTGGACTAAATGAAGTTTTTTTCACCTCCAGCCAGAGCAGCAATCTTAGCTCCATAGCTCTGGGTAGAAGAAATTACTTTGTCCCCCTTCAAACTTGAACTCCTCAGATTGTCCCAATATTACTAAAAGAGGTGCCTGGAGGCTAGAATTGGGTCCTAGACACTACTGCTGTGTCACCTGAGGTATAATATGGGGTCCTGATGTCAACAGGGACCCACAAACTGACTTTAGGGCTGATAACAAAAATTAGCAAAAGCTGTCAAAAAATTCTTTTTTGACAAGATTTGCTAATTTTGCAAATAGCTCAGACTGGATATCAGAATCACTCTGTGAGTCTACGGGACCTAAATATGCTTCTTAGAAAGCTCAGATCTAATGCTTTGAAGGGGATTATGTATCTTTTGGACTATATGAATTTTTTTTTTCACCTCCAGCCAGGGGAAAAACCTGCAAGGTTACCAGACTCGGAGCTCTTTAGCTCTGGGTTGAAGAAGGGACTTTGTCCCCCTTCAACTTGAACACCTCAAATTGTCTCAAATATTACAAAAAGAGGTGTCTGGAGGCTAGAATTGGGTCCTAGACACTACTGCTGTGTCACCTGAGGTATAATATGGGGTCCTGATGTCAACAGGGACCCACAAACTGACTTTAGGGTTGATTCCAAAAATTAGCAAAAGCTGTCCAAAATTTTTTTTTTTACAAGATTTGCTAATTTTGCAAATAGCTCAGACTTGATATCATAATCAGGTTGTGAGTTCACAGGACCTAAATATGCTTGTTACAAACCTCAGATTTTATGCTTTGAAGGGGATTATGTACCTTTTGGACTATATGAAGTTATTTTTTTACCTCCAGCCAAGGGAAAAACCTGCAATCTTACCCGACTCAGAGCTCCATAGCTCTGGGTTGAAGAAGTGGCTTTGTCCCCCTTCAACTTGAACACCTCAAATTGTCCCAAATATTACTAAAAGCAGTGTCTGGAGGCTAGAATTGGGTCCTAGACACTACTGCTGTGTCACCTGAGGTATAATATGGGGACCTGATGTCAACAGGGACCCACAAACTGACTTTAGGGTTGATACCCAAAATTAGCAAAATCTGTCAATTTTATTTTTTTTGACAAGATTTGCTAATTTTGGAAATAGCTCAGACTGGATATCAGAATCACTCTGTGAGTCCACAGGACCTAAATATGCTTCTTAGAAAGCTCAGATCTTATGCTTTGAAGAGGATTATGTACCTTTTGGACTATATGAAGTTTTTTTTTCACCTCCAGCCAGGGGAAAACCCTGCAATCTTACCCGACTCGGAGCTCCATAGCTCTGGGTTGAAGAAGTGGCTTTGTCCCCCTTCAACTTGAACACCTCAAATTGTCTCAAATATTACTAAAAGAGGTGTCTGGAGGCTAGAATTGGGTCCTGGACACTACTGCTGTGTCACCTGAGGTATAATATGGGGTCCTGATGTCAACAGGGACCCACAAACTGACTTTAGGGTTGATACCAAAAATTAGCAAAATCTGTCAATTTTATTTTTTTTGACAAGATTTGCTCCTTTTGCAAATAGCTCAGACTGGATATCAGAATCACTCTATGAGTACACAGGACCTAAATATGCTTGCTAGAAAGCTCAGATCTTATGCTTTGAAGGGGTTTATGTACCTTTTGGACTAAATGAAGTTTTTTTCACCTCCAGCCAGAGCAGCAATCTTAGCTCCATAGCTCTGGGTAGAAGAAATTACTTTGTCCCCCTTCAAACTTGAACTCCTCAGATTGTCCCAATATTACTAAAAGAGGTGCCTGGAGGCTAGAATTGGGTCCTAGACACTACTGCTGTGTCACCTGAGGTATAATATGGGGTCCTGATGTCAACAGGGACCCACAAACTGACTTTAGGGCTGATAACAAAAATTAGCAAAAGCTGTCAATTTTTTTTTTTTTGACAAGATTTGCTAATTTTGCAAATAGCTCAGACTGGATATAATAAACAGTCTGTGAGTTCACAGGACCTAAATATGCTTGTTAGAAAGCTCAGATCTTATGCTTTGAAGGGGATTATGTACCTTTTGGACAATATGAAGTTTTTTTTTTCACCTCCAGCCAGGGGAAAAACCTGCAATCTTACCCGACTCTGAGCTTCATAGCTCTGGGTTGAAGAAGTGGCTTTGTCCCCCTTCAACTTGAACACCTCAAATTGTCCCAAATTTTACTAAAAGCGGTGTCTGGAGGCTAGAATTGGGTCCTAGACACTACTGCTGTGTCACCCGAGGTATAATATGGGGTCCTGATGTTAACTGGGACCCACAAACTAACTTTAGGGTTGATACCAAAAATTAGCAAAAGCTGTCAAAAAAAAATTTGGGACAAGATTTGCTAATTTTGAAAATAGCTCAGACTGGATATCAGAATCACTCTGTGAGTCCACAGGACCTAAATATGCTCCTTAGAAAGCTCAGATCTTATGCTTTGAAGGGGATTATGTACCTTTTGGACTATATGAAGTTTTTTTTTCACCTCCAGCCAGGGGAAAAACCTGCAATCTTAACCGACTCGGAGCTCCATAGCTCTGGGTTGAAGAAGTGGCTTTGTCCCCCTTCAACTTGAACACCTCAAATTGTCTCAAATATTACTAAAAGAGGTGTCTGGAGGCTAGAATTGGGTCCTGGACACTACTGCTGTGTCACTTGAGGTATAATATGGATTATGTACCTTTTGGACTATATGAAGTTTTTTTTTTCACCTCCAGCCAGGGGAAAAACCTGCAATCTTACCTGACTCGGAGCTCCATAGCTCTGGGTTGAAGAAGTGGCTTTGTCCCCCTTCAACTTGAACACCTCAAATTGTCCCAAATATTACTAAAAGCGGTGTCTGGAGGCTAAAATTGGGTCCTAGACACTACTGCTGTGTCACCTGAGGTATAACATGGGGTCCTGATGTCAACTGGGACCCAAAAACTGACTTTAGGGTTGATACCAAAAATTAGCAAAAGCTGTCCAAAAATTTTTTTGGGACAAGATTTGCTAATTTTGCAAATAGCTCAGACTGGATATCAGAATCACTCTGTGAGTCCACAGGACCTAAATATGCTTCTTAGAAAGCTCAGATCTTATGCTTTGAAGGGGATTATGTACCTTTTGGACTATATGAAGGTTTTTTTTCACCTCCAGCCAGGGGAAAAACCTGCAATCTTACCCGACTCGGAGCTCCATAGCTCTGGGTTGAAGAAGTGGCTTTGTCCCCCTTCAACTTGAACACCTCAAATTGTCTCAAATATTACTAAAATAGGTGTCTGGAGGCTAGAATTGGGTCCTGGACACTACTGCTGTGTCACCTGAGGTATAATATGGGGTCCCGATGTCAACAGGGGCCCACAAAGTGACTTTAGGGTTGATACCAAAAATTAGCAAAATCTGTCAAATGTTTTTTTTGTTGACAAGATTTGCTAATTTTGCAAATAGCTCAGACTGGATATCAGAATCACTCTGTGGGTACACAGGACCTAAATATGCTTGCTACAAAGCTCAGATCTTATGCTTTGAAGGGGTTCATGTAACTTTTGGACTAAATGATGTTTTTTTCACCTCCAGCCAGAGCAGCAATCTTAGCTCCATAGCTCTGGGTAGAAGAAATTACTTTGTCCCCCTTCAAACTTGAACTCCTCAGATTGTCCCAATATTACTAAAAGAGGTGTCTGGAGGCTAGAATTGGGTCCCAGACACTACTGCTGTGTCACCTGAGGTATAATATGGGGTCCTGATGTCAACAGGGACCCACAAATTAACTTTAGGGTTGATACCAAAAATTAGCAAAAGCTGTCAAAAAAAATTTTTTTGACAAGATTTGCTAATTTTGCAAATAGCTCAGACTGGATATCATAATCAGTCTGTGAGTTCACAGGACCTAAATATGCTTGTTAAAAAGCTCAGATCTTATGCTTTGAAGGGGATTATGTATCTTTTGGACTATATGAATTTTTTTTTTTCACCTCCAGCCAGGGGAAAAACCTGCAATCTTACCCGACTCGGAGCTCCGTAGCTCTGGGTTGAAGAAGTGGCTTTGTCCCCCTTCAACTTGAACACCTCAAATTGTCCCAAATATAACTAAAAGCGGTGTCTGGAGGCTAGAATTGGGTCCTGGACACTACTGCTGTGTCACCTGAGGTATAATATGGGGTCCTGATGTCAACAGGGACCCACAAACTGACTTTAGGGTCGATACCAAAAATTAGCAAAAGCTGTCAAAAAATTTTTTTGGGACAAGATTTGCTAATTTTGGAAATAGCTCAGACTGGATATCAGAATCACTCTGTGAGTACACAGGACCTAAATATGGTTGCTAGAAAGCTCAGTTCTTATGCTTTGAAGGGGTTTATGAACCTTTTGGACTAAATGAAGTTTTTTTCACCTCCAGCCAGAGCAGCAATCTTAGCTCCATAGCTCTGGGTAGAAGAAATTACTTTGTCCCCCTTCAAACTTGAACTCCTCAAATTGTCCCAATATTACTAAAAGAGGTGCCTGGAGGCTAGAATTGGGTCCTAGACACTACTGCTGTGTCACCTGAGGTATAATATGGGGTCCTGATGTCAACAGGGACCCACAAACTGACTTTAGGGCTGATACCAAAAATTAGCAAAAGCTGTCAAAAAATTCTTTTTTGACAAGATTTGCTAATTTTGCAAATAGCTCAGACTGGATATCAGAATCACTCTGTGAGTCTACGGGACCTAAATATGCTTCTTAGAAAGCTCAGATCTAATGCTTTGAAGGGGATTATGTATCTTTTGGACTATATGAAGGTTTTTTTTTCACCTCCAGCCAGGCGAAAAACCTGCAAGGTTACCCGACTCGGAGCTCCATAGCTCTGGGTTGAAGAAGGGACTTTGTCCCCCTTCAACTTGAACACCTCAAATTGTCTCAAATATTACAAAAAGAGGTGTCTGGAGGCTAGAATTGGGTCCTAGACACTACTGCTGTGTCACCTGAGGTATAATATGGGGTCCTGATGTCAACAGGGACCCACAAACTGACTTTAGGGTTGATACCAAAAATTAGCAAAAGCTGTCCAAAACTTTTTTTTGGACAAGATTTGCTAATTTTGCAAATAGTTCAGACTGGATATCATAATCAGGTTGTGAGTTCACAGGACCTAAATATGCTTGTTAGAAACCTCAGATCTTATGCTTTGAAGGGGATTATGTACCTTTTGGACTATATGAAGTTATTTTTTTCACCTCCAGCCAAGGGAAAAACCTGCAATCTTACCCGACTCAGAGCTCCATAGCTCTGGGTTGAAGAAGTGGCTTTGTCCCCCTTCAACTTGAACACCTCAAATTGTCCCAAATATTACTAAAAGCAGTGTCTGGAGGCTAGAATTGGGTCCTAGACACTACTGCTGTGTCACCTGAGGTATAATATGGGGAACTGATGTCAACAGGGACCCACAAACTGACTTTAGGGTTGATACCAAAAATTAGCAAAAGCTGTCCAAAAATATTTTTTTGACAAGATTTGCTAATTTTGGAAATAGCTCAGACTGGATATCAGAATCACTCTGTGAGTCCACAGGACCTAAATATGCTTCTTAGAAAGCTCAGATCTTATGCTTTGAAGGGGATTATGTACCTTTTGGACTATATGAAGTTTTTTTTTCACCTCCAGCCAGGGGAAAAACCTGCAATCTTACCCGACTCGGAGCTCCATAGCTCTGGGTTGAAGAAGTGGCTTTGTCCCCCTTCAACTTGAACACCTCAAATTGTCTCAAATATTACTCAAAGAGGTGTCTGGAGGCTAGAATTGGGTCCTGGACACTACTGCTGTGTCACCTGAGGTATAATATGGGGTCCTGATGTCAACAGGGACCCACAAACTGACTTTAGGGTTGATACCAAAAATTAGCAAAATCTGTCAATTTTATTTTTTTTGACAAGATTTGCTCCTTTTGCAAATAGCTCAGACTGGATATCAGAATCACTCTGTGAGTACACAGGACCTAAATATGCTTGCTAGAAAGCTCAGATCTTATGCTTTGAACGGGTTTATGTACCTTTTGGACTAAATGAAGTTTTTTTCACCTCCAGCCAGAGCAGCAATCTTAGCTCCATAGCTCTGGGTAGAAGAAATTACTTTGTCCCCCTTCAAACTTGAACTCCTCAGATTGTCCCAATATTACTAAAAGAGGTGCCTGGAGGCTAGAATTGGGTCCTAGACACTACTGCTGTGTCACCTGAGGTATAATATGGGGTCCTGATGTCAACAGGGACCCACAAACTGACTTTAGGGCTGATACCAAAAATTAGCAAAAGCTGTCAAAATTTTTTTTTTTGACAAGATTTGCTTATTTTGCAAATAGCTCAGACTGGATATCATAATCAGTCTGTGAGTTCACAGGACCTAAATATGCTTGTTAGAAAGCTCAGATCTTATGCTTTGAAGGGGATTATGTACCTTTTGGACAATATGAAGTTTTTTTTTTCACCTCCAGCCAGGGGAAAAACCTGCAATCTTACCCGACTCTGAGCTTCATAGCTCTGGGTTGAAGAAGTGGCTTTGTCCCCCTTCAACTTGAACACCTCAAATTGTCCCAAATATTACTAAAAGCGGTGTCTGGAGGCTAGAATTGGGTCCTAGACACTACTGCTGTGTCACCTGAGGTATAATATGGGGTCCTGATATTAACTGGGACCCACAAACTAACTTTAGGGTTGATACCAAAAATTAGCAAAAGCTGTCAAAAAATTTTTTGGGACAAGATTTGCTAATTTTGAAAATAGCTCAGACTGGATATCAGAATCACTCTGTGAGTCCACAGGACCTAAATATGCTCCTTAGAAAGCTCAGATCTTATGCTTTGAAGGGGATTATGTACCTTTTGGACTATATGAAGTTTTTTTTTCACCTCCAGCCAGGGGAAAAACCTGCAATCTTAACCGACTCGGAGCTCCATAGCTCTGGGTTGAAGAAGTGGCTTTGTCCCCCTTCAACTTGAACACCTCAAATTGTCTTAAATATTACTAAAAGAGGTGTCTGGAGGCTAGAATTGGGTCCTGGACACTACTGCTGTGTCACTTGAGGTATAATATGGATTATGTACCTTTTGGACTATATGAAGTTTTTTTTTTCACCTCCAGCCAGGGGAAAAACGTGCAATCTTACCTGACTCGGAGCTCCATAGCTCTGGGTTGAAGAAGTGGCTTTGTCCCCCTTCAACTTGAACACCTCAAATTGTCCCAAATATTACTAAAAGCGGTGTCTGGAGGCTAGAATTGGGTCCTAGACACTACTGCTGTGTCACCTGAGGTATAACATGGGGTCCTGATGTCAACTGGGACCCAAAAATTGACTTTAGGGTTGATACCAAAAATTAGCAAAAGCTGTCCAAACATTTTTTGGGGACAAGATTTGCTAATTTTGCAAATAGCTCAGACTGGATATCAGAATCACTCTGTGAGTCCACAGGACCTAAATATGCTTCTAGAAAGCTCAGATCTTATGCTTTGAAGGGGATTATGTACCTTTTGGACTATATGAAGGTTTTTTTTTCACCTCCAGCCAGGGGAAAAACCTGCAATCTTACCCGACTCGGAGCTCCATAGCTCTGGGTTGAAGAAGTGGCTTTGTCCCCCTTCAACTTGAACACCTCAAATTGTCTCAAATATTACTAAAATAAGTGTCTGGAGGCTAGAATTGGGTCCTGGACACTACTGCTGTGTCACCTGAGGTATAATATGGGGTCACGATGTCAACAGGGACCCACAAAGTGACTTTAGGGTTGATACCAAAAATTAGCAAAATCTGTCAAATGTTTTTTTTGTTGACAAGATTTGCTAATTTTGCAAATAGCTCAGACTGGATATCAGAATCAGTCTGTGAGTTCACAGGACCTAAATATGCTTGTTAAAAAGCTCAGATCTTATGCTTTGAAGGGGATTATGTATCTTTTGGACTATATGAATTTTTTTTTTTCACCTCCAGCCAGGGGAAAAACCTGCAATCTTACCCGACTCGGAGCTCCGTAGCTCTGGGTGGAAGAAGTGGCTTTGTCCCCCTTCAACTTGAACACCTCAAATTGTCCCAAATATTACTAAAAGCGGTGTCTGGAGGCTAGAATTGGGTCCTGGACACTACTGCTGTGTCACCTGAGGTATAATATGGGGTCCTGATGTCAACAGGGACCCACAAACTGACTTTAGGGTCGATACCAAAAATTAGCAAAAGCTGTCAAAAAATTGTTTTTTGACAAGATTTGCTAATTTTGCAAATAGCTCAGACTGGATATCAGAATCACTCTGTGAGTCTACGGGACCTAAATATGCTTCTTAGAAAGCTCAGATCTAATGCTTTGAAGGGGATTATGTATCTTTTGGACTATATGAAGGTTTTTTTTTCACCTCCAGCCAGGGGAAAAACCTGCAAGGTTACCCGACTCGGAGCTCCATAGCTCTGGTTTGAAGAAGGGACTTTGTCCCCCTTCAACTTGAACACCTCAAATTGTCTCAAATATTACAAAAAGAGGTGTCTGGAGGCTAGAATTGGGTCCTAGACACTACTGCTGTGTCACCTGAGGTATAATATGGGGTCCTGATGTCAACAGGGACCCACAAACTGACTTTAGGGTTGATACCAAAAATTAGCAAAAGCTGTCCAAAAATTTTTTTGGGACAAGATTTGCTAATTTTGCAAATAGTTCAGACTGGATATCATAATCAGGTTGTGAGTTCACAGGACCTAAATATGCTTGTTAGAAACCTCAGATCTTATGCTTTGAAGGGGATTATGTACCTTTTGGACTATATGAAGTTATTTTTTTCACCTCCAGCCAATGGAAAAACCTGCAATCTTACCCGACTCAGAGCTCCATAGCTCTGGGTTGAAGAAGTGGCTTTGTCCCCCTTCAACTTGAACACCTAAAATTGTCCCAAATATTACTAAAAGCAGTGTCTGGAGGCTAGAATTGGGTCCTAGACACTACTGCTGTGTCACCTGAGGTATAATATGGGGACCTGATGTCAACAGGGACCCACAAACTGACTTTAGGGTTGATACCAAAAATTAGCAAAAGCTGTCCAAAAATATTTTTTTGACAAGATTTGCTAATTTTGGAAATTGCTCAGACTGGATATCAGAATCACTCTGTGAGTCCACAGGACCTAAATATGCTTCTTAGAAAGCTCAGATCTTATGCTTTGAAGGGGATTATGTACCTTTTGGACTATATGAAGTTTTTTTTTCACCTCCAGCCAGGGGAAAAACCTGCAATCTTACCCGACTCGGAGCTCCATAGCTCTGGGTTGAAGAAGTGGCTTTGTCCCCCTTCAACTTGAACACTTCAAATTGTCTCAAATATTACTAAAAGAGGTGTCTGGAGGCTAGAATTGGGTCCTGGACACTACTGCTGTGTCACCTGAGGTATAATATGGGGTCCTGATGTCAACAGGGACCCACAAACTGACTTTAGGGTTGATACCAAAAATTAGCAAAATCTGTCAATTTTATTTTTTTTGACAAGATTTGCTCCTTTTGCAAATAGCTCAGACTGGATATCAGAATCACTCTGTGAGTACACAGGACCTAAATATGGTTGCTAGAAAGCTCAGTTCTTATGCTTTGAAGGGGTTTATGTACCTTTTGGACTAAATGAAGTTTTTTTCACCTCCAGCCAGAGCAGCAATCTTAGCTCCATAGCTCTGGGTAGAAGAAATTACTTTGTCCCCCTTCAAACTTGAACTCCTCAAATTGTCCCAATATTACTAAAAGAGGTGCCTGGAGGCTTGAATTGGGTCCTAGACACTACTGCTGTGTCACCTGAGGTATAATATGGGGTCCTGATGTCAACAGGGACCCACAAACTGACTTTAGGGCTGATACCAAAAATTAGCAAAAGCTGTCAAAATTTTTTTTTTTGACAAGATTTGCTAATTTTGCAAATAGCTCAGACTGGATATCATAATCAGTCTGTGAGTCCACAGGACCTAAATATGCTTGTTAGAAAGCTCAGATCTTATGCTTTGAAGGGGATTGTGTACCTTTTGGACTACATTAAGTTTTTTTTTTAGCTCCAGCCAGGGGAAAAACCTGCAATCTTACCCGACTCGGAGCTCCATAGCTCTGGGTTGAAGAAGTGGCTTTGTCCCCCTTCAACTTGAACACCTCAAATTGTCCCAAATATTACTAAAAGAGGTGTCTGGAGGCTAAAATTGGGTCATAGACACTACTGCTGTGTCACCTGAGGTATAATATGGGGTCCTGATGTCAATAGGGACCCACAAACTGACTTTAGGGCTGATACCAAAAATTTGCAAAACCTGTCAAAAAAACTTTTTTTGACAAGATTTGCTAATTTTGCAAATAGCTCAGACTGGATATCAGAATCACTCTGTGAGTCCACAGGACCTAAATATGCTTGTTAGAAAGCTCAGATCTTATGCTTTGAAGGTGATTATGTACCTTTTGGACTATATGAAGTTTTTTTTTCACCTCCAGCCAGGTGAAAAACTTGCAATCTTACCCGCCTCGGAGCTCCATAGCTCTGTGTTGAAGAAGTGCTTTGAACCCTTTCAACTTGAACACCTCAGATTGTCCCAAATATTACTAAAAGAGGTGTCTGGAGGCTAAGAATTGGGTCCTAGACACTACTGCTGTGTCACCTGAGGTATAATATGGGGTCCTGATGTCAACAGGGACCCACAAACTGACTTTAGGGCTGATACCAAAAATTAGCAAAAGCTGTCAAAAAAGTTTTTGGGACAAGATTTGCTAATTTTGCAAATAGCTCAGACTGGATATCATAATCAGTCTGTGAGTTCACAGGACCTAAATATGCTTGTTAGAAAGCTCAGATCTAATGCTTTGAAGGGGATTATGTACCTTTTGGACTATATGAATTTTTTTTTTTCACCTCCAGCCAGGGGAAAAACCTGCAATCTTACCCGACTCGGAGCTCCGTAGCTCTGGGTGGAAGAAGTGGCTTTGTCCCCCTTCAACTTGAACACCTCAAATTGTCCCAAATATTACTAAAAGCGGTGTCTGGAGGCTAGAGTTGGGTCCTAGACACTACTGCTGTGTCACCTGAGGTATAATATGGGGTCCTGATGTCAACAGGGACCCACAAATTGACTTTAGGGTTGATACCAAAAATTAGCAAAAGCTGTCAAAAATTTTTTTTTGACAAGATTTGCTAATTTTGGAAATAGCTCAGACTGGATATCAGAATCACTCTGTGAGTACACAGGACCTAAATATGCTTGCTAGAAAGCTCAGTTCTTATGCTTTGAAGGGGTTTATGTACCTTTTGGACTAAATTAAGTTTTTTTCACCTCCAGCCA
Organism: Pleurodeles waltl; assembly: GCF_031143425.1. Taxonomy (NCBI): domain Eukaryota; kingdom Metazoa; phylum Chordata; class Amphibia; order Caudata; family Salamandridae; genus Pleurodeles; species Pleurodeles waltl. The sequence continues at coordinate 1,232,370,846 of NC_090446.1, forward strand.
GAGCAGCAATCTTAGCTCCATAGCTCTGGGTAGAAGAAATTACTTTGTCCCCCTTCAAACTTGAACTCCTCAAATTGTCCCAATATTACTAAAAGAGGTGCCTGGAGGCTAGAATTGGGTCCTAGACACTACTGCTGTGTCACCTGAGGTATACTATGGGGTCCTGATGTCAATAGGGACCCACAAACTGACTTTAGGGCTGATACCAAAAATTAGCAAAAGCTGTCAACATTTTGTTTTTTGACAAGATTTGCTAATTTTGCAAATAGCTGATATCATTCACTCTGAGTACAAGGGACCTGTTAGAAAGCTCAGATCTGATTCTTTGAATGGATTTTTTGTAACTTTTTGAACTCTATCCCTGTTTGGCTGTGTTCTCAGAGTACTGGCCAGGCCCCTGCTTGGCCATGGGTGGGTGCTACCTTCATCCAGCCTGCAGTTCCCTGAGGGGCCCAGACATGGGAGTCCAGCGGGCCTGGGTAGGTTTTCCTGGCTAGTTCAGGTTCATGAGGCCCCACTGTGCCCTGGGTGGGCGCTCCCTTCCTCCAGCCTGCCGTGCCCTGAAGGGCAGGGGCCTGGGAGTCCAGAGGCCCGGCCAGTTTGGGTTCAGGGGCCTCTGCTGGGCCCTGGGGCAGATGCTCTTTTCCTCCAGCCTGCCCTGCCTTGAGTCCTGCCCTGCCCTGGGATTCCAATGAGCCCAGAGAATCATCCCCAGCCAGTTCAGGTTCAGGGGCTCCAGCCGAGCCCCCACTAGACCCTGGGGTGGGCACTCCCTTCAGCCTGCGGTCCTGGGAGTCTGAGAGGCCTAGGGAGGCTTCCCTGATCCATTCGAGTTCAGGGGCCTTCCGCCGGGCCCTGCTTTCCTCCAGCCTGCTGTGCCCTGAGGGACCCAGGCCTCAGTGTCCACCAGGGACACTTCCCTTGCCGCTCAGAGTCAGTGGCCCCGACCGGGCCCTGGCAGACGCTCCCTGCCTCCAGCCTAACCTGCCCTGAGGGGCCTGGAAGTCCGGCAGGCCCGGGAGGCTTCCATGGCCTGTTCAAGTTCAGGGGCCATGGCAGGGCCTTGGATTGGGCACTCCCTTCCTCCAGCCTGCCGTGGTCTGAGGAGCTCTGGCCTGGGAGTCCAGTGGAACCACGGAGGCTTCCCAGTCTGTTTAGGTTCAGGGGCCCGTGGCCCCAGCTGGGGCCTGGCGGGCCCCCCACCAGGCCCTGGGTTGGGCACTCCCTTCTTCCAGCCTGCCGTGTCACGAGGGGCCTGGGCCTGGGTTTCCAGCCGTCCCCGGATGCCTCCCAAGCCAGTTTGTGTTCAGGGGCCCAGGGCCCCTAGCCGGGCCCCTACCAGGCCCTGGATGAGCCCCCTCCAGGCCCTGGGTTGGGCACTCCCTTCCTCCAGCATTCCGTGCCCCGAGGGGCCTGGGCCTGGGTATCCAGCGCAACTGGGAAGTCTTTCCTGACCGGTTCAGTTTCAGGGGCCCGGGGCCCCGGCTGGGCTACCACCAGGCCATGGATCGGTCACTCCCTTCGTCCAGCTTACTGTGCCCCGAGGGGCTGGGCCTGAGTGTCCAGCGGGCCCTGGGAGGCTTTCTTGGCCGTTTCGGTTGGAGGGGCCACAGGGCCCCACCAGGGGCCCCACAGGGCCCTGGATTGGGCACTCCCTTCCTCCAGCCTGCTGTGCCCTAAGGGTTGGTCCTGGGTGTCGAGCAGGGCCAGAAGGCTTCCCCCGGTCGGTTCAGGTTCAGGGGCCCAGCCGTCCCCGGACGCTTCCCAGGCAAGTTTGTGTTCAGGGGCCCAGGACCCCTAGCCGGGCCCCTACCAGGCCCTGGACGAGCCCCCACCAGGCCCTGGGTTGGGCACTCCCTTCCTCCAGCATTCCGTGCCCCGAGAGGCCTGGGCCTGGGTATCCAGCGCAACCGGGAAGGCTTTCCTGACCGGTTCAGTTTCAGGGGCCCGGGGCCCCGGCTGGGCTACCACCAGGCCATGGATCAGTCACTCCCTTCGTCCAGCCTACCGTGCCCCGAGGGGCTAGGCCTGAGTGTCCAGCGGGCCCTGGTAGGCTTTCTTGGCCAGTTCGGTTTGAGGGGCCCCAGGGCCCCACCAGGGGCCCCACCAGGCCCTGGATTGGGCACTCCCTTCCTCCAGCCTGCTGTGCCCTTAGGGTCGGTCCTGGGTGTCGAGCAGGGCCAGAAGGCTTCCCCGGCCGGTTCAGGGTCAGGGGCCCGGGACCTGAAGCCAGGCCCCCACCGGGCCCTGGGGCCGATGCTCCCTTCCTCCAGCCTGCCGTGCCCTGAGGGGCCCGGGCCTGGGAGTCCAGTGGGCCCGGGGAGGCTTTCCCATCAATTTTGGGTTCAGGGACTAGATGCCCGTCCTCTGAGCCCAGCCATCTGGTCTCTCCAAGAACCGGGAGCATCTGGTCGCACTCTGCGCATGTTGCTATGGCGCATCCAGATGGCCGTGCTTCCCTGGAAGTGCCGATGAGGGCTCATTCACTTCCTCATGCCCAGCCAGGGCTCCAGGACGTCGGGTGCGTTCTCGCCGACGGTCCCCTCTGTCGCTGGGTGCCCACCAACTCCCAGGAAGGGCCTAAATCTTCCTCCGGATTACTAGGGACAGGGTACGCCAGACCCCCTTGTGGTCCAGTGGTTATCAACTGGGCGTAGCAAGGGCCAGGTCAGGCCCCTCCCGGGGCCCGGGGCCAGGGGCCCGGCCCCTGACCGGGGCCCAGGTGCACTTCCGCCTTGCAGCCCTGTCCAATGCGTTTCTCCTCTGAACCTGAATTCTCACCCACTTTAATAGGGTGCAGCTAGCACCATACTTTGATCGATTAGGCACACTTGGTCTGTTTGAGGATGGACTGCTTGGCCAGCCTTGGCTGTTGTTTCAAGCAAAAAGCTTCCACCCCCCCAGGGACCGTCCGACTCGAGGGCCTGCTCGAGCGACCCCTGCGTCTCATTCAGGCTGCGCACACAGGAACTAGATACACTTGTTAGAAAGGTCAGATCTGATACTTTGAAGGGGTTTATGTACCTTTTGGACTATATGAAGTTTTTATTGCACCTCCAGCCAGAGGAAAAACCTGAAATCTTACCTGCCTCTGCACATCATATCCCTGGGTAGAAGAAATTACTTTGTCCGCCTTGAACCTAAACACCTCAAATTGTCCAAAATGTTACTAAAAGAGCTTTCTGGAGGCTAGAATTTGGTCCTAGACACTACTACCATGTCAACTGAGGTATATCATGGGGTCCTGATGCCCATAGGTACCCACAAACTGACTTGAGGTTTGATACCGATAATTAGGCCATAAATACACTCATCTTCCTTATCCATGACAGTATATCAAAACCCTGGAGCCCTACTCGTACATGTGGGCTAATCCTCCCTTGGGAACAAAGAGCAAAAGCTTTTTATAGTGTAACCCTCACCCACCAAGGTTACCCCTTGGTGGCATGCTTCATCATTGGGTTCTTCCCGTGCCACTGCGGAACGGGGCGTGCTGCGACCTGTGGGTTACACGGGAGCACTGTGTCATATTTAATCCACCCAAATGATGGAGAATAGGAGTTGGAAGTGTTTGTAAAGTAAAGTTAAAAATACATGCCCATGTCTGGTATACATACCCACTTCACCATGTATACAAGTCCAAAATATACTTGTTAGAAAGCTTAGATATGATACTTTGAAGGGGCTCATAAGGCAAATCCCTAAATAATATTATGTTGTCCTGATGTCCACAAGACCCACAAAGTGTCATCCAGTCAGGAAATATTTCTCAGTTGAGGTATGTGAGCAGAACTAGATAAGATGGCAAGTGGTCAAAACATGCCTAACCTGCATGGGACAGCCATTTAGGGTAATAAATCTCCATTTGCATCATGGCATGCTTCATCACTGGACCCCTCACCCAGAAATATTTTTCTGGATGGGCTCAACCAGAGATCTAGGAGCTCTTGATATTGACGGCAATGAACAATTTAAAATGATCCATAGTGTAATTTAAATGAATTGATTTAATGGTGGTCACCCTAATTAGGTCAAAACCCCTTCAATGCATTAGATCTGAGTTTTCTAACCTTTTCTTGTTCATGTATCTAACCAGTTTAAGTCTGCTCCCTCTCCCTTAAATGATTTCCTTGACACTCCATAATCAAAAAGTAGTTCTTCTTCAACATTAATATCTCTCAATGCAGTGAAAATGATTACATTTTGAATACTGCCAAATACTAGTAGTGTTACCTGGTTAGGCTTGATGTTGCACTTTTTCTTTGAATGATTTATTAACCGTCCTATTATTGTCTCATTTGAGTGACACACACAGGGCTGTGTTTTTGCATCTACACACCATTTCTTACCTGATGGTTCCTGAAAGAAGAATAAGTATCCCATCTCTTCTTCCTGTGACTCTTCCATCATTCTATTCCTTTCCTCTGCAGTTATTACCATTCCATGGTAATCACAAATAATTTCTCCTTTCTTGAAGACTCGGGTAGTAATGACTTTTTTCCCCTTTATGGCATCGGTTGTGACATGAAGTCCTCTCTATGACTGACGTTCCACCAATGATGCAATTTCTTGATTGCTTAGGTCCCATTTTGTGGTTGCTGTAGGAATCCAGCCTTCAATGATATTTTGTACTCCAGGAAGGTTCTTGCTCCATTGCATTTTCTTATAGAAATGGCTGATTTGGTGTTCTGTTGGCTGTCGTCTTGTAAAATGCTCTACAGATAAAAAAAGGCAGTACTTGAATGTTATATATCAATATATAATTCTACACCATATCTACACTCTGATTATAAGATTTAATTAAAAGTCACAAACACTTACTCTGCACTTCTTCCTTTCTCAGCTGTTTATATCTAATACAAATAATTTATTTGCCTGTGTCACATGGGAAAGACACTGAAATACACTTATAAAGATTTGTAATATTTTTTATTTTGGCGGCAAAATCTTCAAAGTACACCATACAAATTGCTTTGTAGTTCAAGAACCACAAATGATAGAAACATAATGTAACTAGCAGAATGTAGGGGGGATACAGCCACCCTAGTGTGTTAATTCTCATGTCTATAGCATATAAGGAAATAGCTTAAATAAATCAGGAACTCACTTGCATCTTTTTGCACTGTGCACTTTTGATTATCATTAATTTACTCATTACACACCCTCACTTTGAAAGCTTAGTTGCATACGTATGAGAATTAGGCTTAATAAAATGGTACACTGTAATAAAATGTTGTTTTAAAACTGCAAGGAGTGTCTTTAGCACATCTCTGCTCTTGCACTGAAAGTTTGTGCCCTTCCTTCAGGCAGGTGTGAAATTCCTCCCATTTGCATAAGCTGAGCTGGGAGATGGCAGCTGGTGGGAGGAGTTGACACTAAGTAGGTGTGAAATACCTTTCATTTGCACAACCTGAGCTGGCAGATGGTAGCTAGTGGGAGGATTTGACACTAAGGAGGTGTAACCTTACAAAATGTAGGGGAGATCAATCTTCCTTAGTGTGACAATTTGAATGCCAGTAGCTTATAGGGCAGTTCCTACAAACAAATTGGAAACATGTTTGTAGCTTTTAGGTTTTGGCAGCAAAGTCTTAACTACATTATTCAAAACAATTTACATTTAGAGACACACAAATGAAAGAAACTTGGTAGTATGTTACATCTGTCCAATAAGCAGAAAAAGTTAGAACACTGACAAAAAGAAAAAAGTTCCTACAAAAAACATGGTTTGTATTGGTGAAAATCTTTGAAATAGTTTACTGTACTTCACATCATAAACTTACCCCATAGAAGAGTCCATGCTTAAAGACTGGAAAGTGGAGATCTGGGAAGCACTAAACAGTTCTGAACACCCTTGCCTGTCTGTACACTTCAGAGCTGTGGAAGCACTGAATTCTAATGGAGAATAAGCCTGGCATTTATGCAGACTGTCAGGTGGGTGGTGACCTGCTTCCAGTGATTCTATTGGCTACACCTTTCTGCAGTGTAGGAGATGGGTTACACCCATTTGCATATCCTGAGCTGGAGGATAATAGCTTGTGGGCGGAGTTCACACCTAATGCAAGCCTCCGCAGAAACTGCAACCAGAGCAGTTTCAAATATTTTAGTTGTTAAATACATTTAACAACTTACATTTAAGGTTTTTATGTAGGTTATTTCTATCTAATAGAAATAATTTATTTGCCTATGTTACATGTGAAAGTTACTGAAATACTATAGGAAAGATTTGTATTTTTTAAATTTTAGCGACAAAGTCTTCAAACTACACATTACAATACGCTTTATATCTCAAGAACCAAAATAGATAGAACCCTGATTTAAATTGTAGAATGAAGGGAAGATAAATCCACTCTAGTGTGTCAATTTGCATGCCTGTAGCTTAAAGGGAAGTTGCTGAATAAATTCAGGGAAATGTTTGTATCTTTTTGCTTTTAGCTGGAAAGTCTTCAAAGTACACATAACAAACCGCTTTATATGTCAAGAACCACAGATGATAGAAACTTAATTTAAATTATAGAATGTATATTTTTCAGAATTAAGCTTAACAAAATGTTACATTGTACTACAATCTTGTTTCAAAACTACAAGGGATGCCTTTAGCACATCTCTGCTCTTGCACTGAAAGTGTGTGCCCTTCCCTCAGGCAGGTGTGAAATTCCTCCCATTTGCATAAGCTGAGCTGGGAGATGGCAGCTGGTGGGAGGAGTTGACACTAAGTAGGTGTGAAATACCTTTCATTTGCACAACCTGAGCTGGCAGATGGTAGCTAGTGGGAGGATTTGACACTAAGGAGGTGTAACCCTACTCTGCAACAACAGTGGGGACTAGCCAATGAATTAATTAACTTTACTACAATATATGTTTATATTAGGGTTGTTTATATATAATACAAATAATTTATTTGCCTGTGTCACATGGGAAAGATACTGAAATACGCTTGGAAAAATGTTATTTTTTTAATTTTGGCGGCAAAGTCTTTAAAGTACACCATACAAATTGCTTAGCAGTTCAAGAACCATAAATGACAGAAACTTAATTTCATTTACAAAATGTAGGGGAGATCAATCTTCCTTAGTGTGACAATTTCCATGCCAGTAGCTTATAGGGCAGTTCCTACAAACAAATTGGAAAAATGTTTGTAGCTTTTAGGTTTTGGCAGCAAAGTCTTAACTACATTATTCAGAACAATTTACATTTAGAGACACACAAATGAAAGAAACTTGGTAGTATGTTACATCTGTCCAATAAGGAGAAAAAGTTAGAACACTGACAAAAAGAAAAAAGTTCCTACAAAAAACATGGTTTGTATTGGTGAAAATCTTTGAAATAGTTTACTGTACTTCACATCATAAACTTACCCCATAGAAGAGTCCATGCTTAAAGACTGGAAAGTGGAGATCTGGGAAGCACTAAACAGTTCTGAACACCCTTGCCTGTATGTACACTTCAGAGCTGAGGAAGCACTGAATTCTAGTGGAGAATAAGCCTGGCATTTATGCAGACTGTCAGGTGGGTGGTGACCTGCTTCCAGTGATTCTATTGGCTACACCTTTCTGCAGTGTAGGAGATGGGTTACACCCATTTGCATATCCTGAGCTGGAGGATAATAGCTTGTGGGCGGAGTTCACACCTAATGCAAGCCTCAGCAGAAACTGTAGACAGAGCAGTTTCAAATATTCAAGTTGTTAAATACATTTAACAACTTACATTTAAGGTTTTTATGTAGGTTATTTCTATCTAATAGAAATAATTTATTTGCCTATGTTACATGAGAAAGTTACTGAAATACTCTAGGAAAGATTTGTATTTTTTAAATTTTAGCCACAAAGTCTTCAAACTACACATTACAATACGCTTTATATCTCAAGAACCAAAATAGATAGAACCCTGATTTAAATTGTAGAATGAAGGGAAGATAAATCCACTCTAGTGTGTCAATTTGCATGCCTGTAGCTTAAAGGGACGTTGCTGAATAAATTCAGGGAAATGTTTGTATCTTTTTGCTTTTAGCAGGAAAGTCTTCAAAGTACACATAACAAACCGCTTTATATGTCAAGAACCACAGATGATAGAAACTTAATTTAAATTATAGAATGTATATTTTTCAGAATTAAGCTTAACAAAATGTTACATTGTACTACAATCTTGTTTGAAAACTACAAGGGATGCCTTTAGCACATCTCTGCTCTTGCACTGAAAGTGTGTGCCCTTCCCTCAGGCAGGTGTGAAATTCCTCCCATTTGCATAAACTGAGCTGGGAGATGGCAGCTGGTGGGAGGAGTTGACACTAAGTAGGTGTGAAATACCTTTCATTTGCACAACCTGAGCTGGCAGATGGTAGCTAGTGGGAGGATTTGAAACTAAGGAGGTGTAACCCTACTCTGCAACAACAGTGGGGACTAGCCAATGAATTAATTAACTTTACTACAATATATGTTTATATTAGGGTTGTTTATATATAATACAAATAATTTATTTGCCTGTGTCACATGGGAAAGATACTGAAATACGCTTGGAAAATTTTTATTTTTTTAATTTTGGCGGCAAAGTCTTTAAAGTACACCATACAAATTGCTTAGCAGTTCAAGAACCATAAATGACAGAAACTTAATTTCATTTACAAAATGTAGGGGAGATCAATCTTCCTTAGTGTGACAATTTCCATGTCAGTAGCTTATAGGGCAGTTCCTACAAACAAATTGGAAAAATGTTTGTAGCTTTTAGGTTTTGGCAGCAAAGTCTTAACTACATTATTCAGAACAATTTACATTTAGAGACACACAAATGAAAGAAACTTGGTAGTATGTTACATCTGTCCAATAAGGAGAAAAAGTTAGAACACTGACAAAAAGAAAAAAGTTCCTACAAAAAACATGGTTTGTATTGGTGAAAATCTTTGAAATAGTTTACTGTACTTCACATCATAAACTTACCCCATAGAAGAGTCCATGCTTAAAGACTGGAAAGTGGAGATCTGGGAAGCACTAAACAGTTCTGAACACCCTTGCCTGTCTGTACACTTCAGAGCTGTGGAAGCACTGAATTCTAATGGAGAATAAGCCTGGCATTTATGCAGACTGTCAGGTGGGTGGTGACCTGCTTCCAGTGATTCTATTGGCTACACCTTTCTGCAGTGTAGGAGATGGGTTACACCCATTTGCATATCCTGAGCTGGAGGATAATAGCTTGTGGGCGGAGTTCACACCTAATGCAAGCCTCAGCAGAAACTGCAGACAGAGTAATTTCAAATATTCAAGTTGTTAAATACATTTAACAACTTACATTTAAGGTTTTTATGTAGGTTATTTCTATCTAATAGAAATAATTTATTTGCCTATGTTACATGTGAAAGTTACTGAAATACTCTGGGAAAGATTTGTATTTTTTTAATTTTAGCCACAAAGTCTTCAAACTACACATTACAATACGCTTTATATCTCAAGAACCAACATAGATAGAACCCTGATTTAAATTGTAGAATGAAGGGGAGATAAATCCACTCTAGTGTGTCAATTTGCATGCCTGTAGCTTAAAGGGAAGTTGCTGAATAAATTCAGGGAAATGTTTGTATCTTTTTGCTTTTAGCTGGAAAGTCTTCAAAGTACACATAACAAACCGCTTTATATGTCAAGAACCACAGATGATAGAAATTTAATTTAAATGATAGAATGTATATTTATCAGAATTAAATTTAACAAAATGTTACATTGTACTAAAATCTTGTTTCAAAACTACAAGGGATGCCTTTAGCACATCTCTGCTCTTGCACTGAAAGTTTGTGCCCTTCCTTCAGGCAGGTGTGAAATTCCTCCCATTTGCATAAGCTGAGCTGGCAGCTGGTGGGAGGAGTTGACACTAAGGAGGTGTAACCCACTCTGCAACAGCAGCGGGGATTAGCCAATGAAATCCCTTTAAGTAATGTTTCACCCCCTGAATGCCTGCATAAATAGCAGGGTTTTTCCCCACTAAAATCCTGTACTTGAAGAGCTCTGCTGAGTACAGGTGGACACAGGTGGTCAGAACGGTCAAGTGCTTCCCAATTATCCTTCTTCCTTAAAACATTTAGAATGGATTCTTCTCTGAGGTAAGTCTATAGGCATGCGCTGTTTGTGCACTGTTTGATATTTTAATACATTTACTTAATGTTTGTTTTGCTTATAGCACATAGCAAAGATACTGAAAAACTCTTGGGAAGATTTTTATTTGTTGCATTGCAATAGCAAAGATAGTAAAGTACACTGTACTTATTATATCCCAAATCAAGACCCAAATCAGCTATATAATTACTTTAATATTCCTTAGCTTTACAGGATCAGTCTGCCCTAGTTTGCCAATTGTCAAGCAAGTATCTTATAAAGAAGTTGGTGAAACAATTCAGGGAATTGTTTCTATCTTTTAGAATTTAGATACAAAATCTTTAAAGTACACCATACAAATCACTTTATAGTTCAAGAACCACAAATGATAGCAACTTAATTTAAATTTCAGAATGTAGGGAAGATGTATCCGCCCTAGTGTGCCAATTTGAATGCCTGTAGCATATAAGGAAGTTGCTTAAATAAATCAGGAAATCATTTGCATCTTTTTTCACTGTGCACTTTTGATTATCATTAATTTACTCATTACACACTCTCACTGTGAAAGCTTAGTTGCATATTTAGCAGAATTAAGCTTAATAAAATGGTACATTGTAATAAACTGTTGTTTTAAAACTGCAAGGGAATGTCTTTAGCACATCTCTGCTCTTGCACTGAAAGTTTGTACCCTTCCTTCAGGCAGGTGTGAAATTCCTTCCATTTGCATAAGCTGAGGTGGCTTTCTGACATTATATTAGATACTAACCGTGCATTTTGCTACCCCGAATGTCAGAAATTACACCCACCTCTATTGTTTATTACATGGCTTCTGAAATCAAGTCAACTTCCTGTGGCAATTGTAAATTAGAAACATTCAACAGACAACTGAAGTTATGTTATCTCACTTTCGGTCATGTTTTGAAAAGCAAAGCATCTACAGACCTTCCAGAAGATAACAGATATATTTTTTTCCAACTATTTCTCACTGCTTCAAGCTAATGCAGAATCAGGTGTAGCCATAATTGCTGAAAAGTGGAAGACGGTTCGGAACATACATCTATCTGTTGTTCTATCTACCAAAAGCTAGCTTTTTAGAGGAGCAAGGCTTTCATTGTGACAGTACTATATACGTTTTCAGGAAACGTTGATCTCTTTTCATTAATGTGCAAGTGTACCTGGGTTTGAATACAAGAAGCCTTCTCTATTATCCACTGAACTGTTAAAGAACAAACTGTTTTCATGAGTACAATATTAACAAGAATCAAAGACAGCATCTCACCCGCCTCGTTTCTCTGAATCACAAGCTTGTGGCTATTTCCCAGGCAACCGTCCCTTCAATCTCATTCAGCCTCGAAAGTATCACTGAATGTCAAGCTATGTTTTCTCATTCAAATCCTTTCCTGGTACACTTTCCTGATAATTTCTTTCTCTCCTCATTGGCAGATTGTACACAAGTGTGCCAGTCTCCCACCTGGACAAACGTGCCCTATATTAAAAGTACTCTTTCAAATCAGAGATTGCTCTTATGCGGACATTCTACACTCTGCTTCTGCATAAAAAACAAACAAAAAAAAAAACATTCAGTCCCAGGGTTTATCTAATATTGGGCCTAGTGCTTGAATCATTTAAGTTTTTTACGGTACTCCCTATTTGAATGCACAGTGAGGAAGACCAAGCATAAGCATTCAGCGGAACCTTTCCCGAATGACTGTTACACAAATTACACATAGGTATGCAAAATATAAATGTATAATTGAAGGCTTTATCTTAATGGAAAATATGTTCTTGCATCATGTAAGTGCCTTGGAATACAAGTATTCCAGGCTCCACTGAGAAATAAAGGCATGCTCCACGTGAGTCTGCAGGAAATTCCTCATTTGTCCTCAGTATTTTGCTCCAGACGTGGCACATAGGTGAAACGGGAGAGCTTGAAATTCTAGTATGGTCGTAATAGGGGTTACGGCCCGAGAAGAAATTCACGAAGCTTTAAAAAATGCATGTTTCTCAAGCTTCTTTGCGTTCACAGTTAGCCAAATTTAATCTATTGCTTCAGCTCAGTGATAATAAAACCAAACAACCAGTATGGTGCATTCAACTAAAAAGTATTTTCTAAACGTATTCAGGGACGGCTCCTCCGCTATGGCAGAGAAATGTTTCCAACACCCCCACACCGCCGCAGTAGCTGCAACACTTTTATAGTAAAAACATAATAAACTATTTGTTATGCTTTTACTATGAAAGGGGCAGGGCCACTGGTGTTGCAGGGACAGAGATAGAGTGTACAGGACTCCTGCTCAGTAAGGATGTATGTTTGGCTGGACATCTGGGGTTGGCCAAACACACATGCGCACTGTGCTCCCTCCAGCACTGTGTTGCCGGGCTAGAGAGAGCAGGTACAGGCTCACAGCCAATCCTAATGCTCTTCTGAGCAGTGTCAGGATTGGCCGCAGGGCAGGCTGGGAGCCTGTGCCTGCAATGCAAGACACAGCGGATGGAGCTGAGTTTTTTTTTTTACTATTACATGTTTTATTGGTTCTCCCCCACCACATGACACACCATCTGCCCTCTTTTCCCTCACGCGAGCCGCAACTGAAAGTACAAACAAACCCCTCTTTGTAGTGTAGCTCAAATTGTCACAGTTAGACACGTGTCGCTTTATAATGACAGCAAAAGGTTTACCTCTACTTCACATGCACCTAATGTACCAGACAAATAGGAACTCATTATGAGTTTGAAGGATGGGAAAGCCTGTCCGCCAAACTCTTGACAGAATAGCTGCTGCCTTTGTGGCGACCACCCCGCCAGATCAGTTAGGAGTTTCCGGCTAGGTCCACGGGCAGAAACCTTGGGAAACAGGCTACAGCATTGTCTCCGGCTCAGAATCGAGTTGGTGGCACTGCTGTAGCTCGCAAGGTGCACCAACGCCCTCGCAATGTTTACTGTCTGCGACGGTACAAGGCTGGGTGACACTTGCAATGCTCATGCCAAGTGCATGGACAGTGCAGGGACCCCTCTGTGGCCCCCTGCATCTGTTCTCCACCAGCCTTTTCATGACGGTGAAACCACCATGAAAAGGCTGTCAGAGAATGCGGTCGTAATCCCCAGGGCAGCACTGCATGCAGCGCTGCCCTGGCAGATTAGGGTGTCCACCTCTGCCACGCCATCGGGTCATGGATCCTGGCATTGCTGGCGGAACTTTCGTGGTCTGACCAAAAGTGTCTTTATATGGTGGTCGGACCACAACAGCAGCGGCGGTCCTGACAGCCACCGCGATGCAGAAGGCCTTAAGACCACCAGGCTCGTAATGAGACCCATAATTGCTAATGCTCTATATTTTGTAAGATTTAACCAACTTCTCCATACCACTAACATTGCACAGACAAAAACATTCTTGTTTGTCACTGAACGTATATTTGTTTAGGGCAACCATCTATGGTATGTACATCTTTTTGGCTTCAAGGTTGGGGACTGATACCAAAAACTACCACCTGACATCAAGAAGACTAGTCTGTCAAAATGTTCCAATTAAGGACTTTTTTGGCTTCATCCATTCAATAAAACTAGAAAGCTACAGTCTTCTAAACTCCAACTGAACTGCATCAGAAACATGGGATATCGTTCTCATTTCACTGAACACTAAAGTCCAATTTCCGCTACCTTTTATGGCATGGAGAGGTAATTTATGATGTGTACTTTAAGTGAATATGCATATGATTATTTTTTAACCACATCATTCTTAAAATATCGAAATATATTAGGTTAGTAATTTGTAATGAGCAATGGGATTTATTATGGAAGAATTGTCAAAAAGGGTTTAATAACATACATAGGGGGTCATTCTGACCTCGGCGGTAAAAGGCTCTTACCGCCGGTCAGAAGTCTGCCATTCTACCACCGCGGCCGCGGTAAACCGCCACGGGCATTCTGACCCACAATTGCCAAACCGCCAAAAACCCGACATCCACGGAAGGCCGCCTCATCAGCGGTCAGCGATAAACTGGAGATGGCCAAACCTCCACCGTCACGCCAACACAAACACGCCCATGCCATTACGACCCACGAATCCAAGCGGCGGTCTTTCATCCGCGGTATTCCATTGGCGGTACACACCGCCGCGGTCAAAATACACACACCTTCACAAAACACAGCCACATTGGACAATTCCAAATACACACACCTGATACACATACATACACCACTCCCACACATCCAATCAACTATAAAACACACACCCACATCACCCACAAACCCCCACTACTAGAATTTCGGAGAGAAGGCGAGAGAGAGAGAGAGAGCACAGCTATCGACAAACCCAGCACACACAGGAACACAACATCATCACCCACACTACATCCACGCACAAAACACCACACACCACCACACACACCACACTCATCACCACAAACACCACCCCACACCACCCCATGGCACCCCAAAGACACCCCAGGTTCTCGGACCAAGAACTCAGGGTCATGGTGGAGGAAATAATAAGGGTAGAGCCCCAGCTATTCGGCACACAGGTGCAGCACACCACAATAGCTAGGAAGGCGGAGCTATGGCAAAGGATCGTCGACAGGGTCAACGCTGTGGGACAGCATCCCAGAAACCGGGAAGACATCCGAAAGCACTGGAACGACCTACGGGGAAGGTGCGGTCGATGGTGTCAAGACACAACATCGCTGTGCAGAAGACTGGCGGCGGACCCCCACCCACTCCACCCGAATTCACAGCATGGGAGCAAGAGGTCTTGAACATCCTGCATCCTGAGGGCCTCGCTGGAGTAGGCGGAGGAATGGACTCTGGTAAGTCTAATCTCAACTACCTTACCCCCCCAAACACCAGCATGCCAACCCACACCTCCGCCCTCACCCCCAACCCCTCAGCACACATCCTCCCTGCCAATGTCTCACCAGCACAACCCACCCAACACAACACCAATCCCTGAATGCCAACACAAACCATGGACACCCCTCACCAAAGCATGACCACTGCACATACCCATCCCCCCTCACAAACCACCTTCACAACTCCTCCCACAAGGGAATGCCAGCACTGGGGGACAAGGGCACCCACAAATCGCATGCCATGGCACACACAGAAGCAATAACCATACTCTTTTACCCCTGCAGGGCCCGAACGCCAACTCACCGGCCAGGAGGGTCCAGATTTGTCCATCCCGCCCCCAGAACAAGCCCCCAGTGATGACAGCAGCTCTGTCGACCTAGAACCTGATGACCAGCCCGGACCATCGGGGATGTCTGGACAGTCGGTTCCCCACACACAGACACTGGCCACAGCAGACTCAACCCCCTCTGGGAATACCAGCACAGCTCCCACCCAGCGGGCCCATGCCTCTGTCTCACGGACGCGTCAATCAGCGGTGTGTCCGCCACTACAGGGCACCCAGGCTGACCCACCACACCAACAACAACAGGGACCTGGGGGCAGTGGTAGTGGGCACACCGTCCAGGGGACAGAGGCCCGAGGAAACAGGGCAACTGGGAGGGCTGCTGTGCGAGAGGGGGTGGACCGGCCCAGGGAACCAACTCTCCAAGAGGTCCTCACCACCATCATGGGAGCATACCACCACTCCCAGGAGACGATGGCGACGGTACTGGCCAGGTTCCAGGAGATCCAGGCACAGCAGGAGGAACGGTACATGGGGTTCAGAGACGAACTCAGGACCATCGGTACCGCAATGGGGACCATCGTCCTGGCCCTCAACCAGATAGTCACCACATTGCGGGACCATGTGGCACCCCAAAGGGCCCCTGTCACCAGCCCGGACGACGAACAGCCTACCACCTCCGCCGGCGCTAGTGGACAGGAGGCCCCCACACCACGACAGGCCACCAGAACCCCACCTCCTGCTGAAGATCAATCACCCCGCAAGCGGAACCTGAGATCACACAAGAAGACAGAGTAGGATGCCAAGACCCCGCCAGCATAAGATACCCCCTGATGTCATCCCACTGTCCCACGTTGTCACCCTGTCCAACCTTGAACTGCCCCTGCTCCATCATTCCACAGGCATATGGACAATGCACCTGTGCAACTGAGAACTGGACTCTGCCATGGACATTACTCCACCCCCACCCATCACCATTTTACTATCATGGACCTATACGCAGCACTTTAAATAAATCACCAATTGCACTTCAAATGTCAGGAGTCTGCTTGTATTCTTTACAAATGTATTACACATAACGGTGCAATAATGTTCATTTACATTGTGATGACAACATACCAGTGTCAATAAGCATTAGTCCATGGGCAAACAAAGCAGAGGTCACGCTGTGGGTCATACAGCTCTGAAAAGGGAAGGGAAAGTCAAAAATCAGTGAAAAGTAACTGGGGGGAAACACAGAAAGTAGAGATGCAGGAGGCCAGAAGTAAATGTAAAATGGCGTGGGTGATTCTTACCTGTGTGCTACTGGAAATAATGTTGTATAACTGTGTCCCTGTTGTCCGTGTCGTCCCCGTCGTCTTCCTCCTCTTCACTCTCCACAGGCTCCACAGCTGCTACAAAACCACCATCTGGACCATCCTCCTGCAGGAAAGGCACCTGGCGTCGCAAAGCCAGGTTGTGAAGCATGCAGCAGGCCACGATGATCTGGCACACCTTCTTTGGTGAGTACATTAGGGATCCACCAGTCATATGGAGGCACCTAAACCTGGCCTTCAGGACCCCGAAGGTCCGTTCTATAATCCTCCTAGTTCGGCCATGTGCCTCATTGTAGCGTTCCTCTGCCCTGTTCCGGGGATTCCTCACTGGGGTCAATAGCCAAGGCAGGTTTGGGTAACCAGAATCACCTATTAGCCACACACGGTGTCTCTGTAGCTGTTCCATCACATAAGGGATGCTGCTATTTCGCATGACATACGCGTCATGCACTGACCCCGGCAACTTTGCATTTAGATGGGAGATGTACTGGTCAGCCAAACAGACCACCTGGACATTCATCGAATGGTAATTCTTTCTATTTCTGTACACCTGCTCATCGTCTTTTGGGGGTACTAAAGCCACATGGGTCCCATCAATGGCACCAATGATGTTGGGGATATATCCAAGGGCATAGAAATCACCCTTCACAGTGGCCAAATCACCCTCCTCAGGGAAAACAATGTATCTCCGCATGTATTTCATCAGGGCAGACAACACTCTGGACAAAACCATAGAAAACATAGGCTGAGACATCCCTGATGACATGGCCACTGTTGTCTGAAAAGACCCACTTGCCAAAAAATGGAGAACTGACAGAACCTGCACCAGAAGGGGAATCCCTGTGGGTTGGCGGATGGGGG
This sequence comes from Pleurodeles waltl, assembly GCF_031143425.1. NCBI lineage: Eukaryota > Metazoa > Chordata > Amphibia > Caudata > Salamandridae > Pleurodeles > Pleurodeles waltl. The sequence continues at coordinate 1,232,388,224 of NC_090446.1, forward strand.
ACATCAGGTCTGGCTCCAGCTGGGCACATAGTTCATGTATAGTGGCTCGGTCAAGTCGGTATCGAAGTATAATATGTCGTTCTTCCATTGTCGACAGGTCCACCAGCGGTCGGTACACGGGAGGATTCATCCTTCTCCTCGCAAGTCCCAGCGGACGGTGCCTAGGAAGGACAACATGGAGCACAGAGTCAAGCAACCCACAGGTTAGTTCACACAGCTTGCACAGTACACGAATCGCTATGCATTGAAAGGCTTGTATGAGTGGCAATGCAAGGCCTGGGCCTGTGTGACGCAGTAGAAATTAAGATATGGGGGCCCTTCAAATGGCGGCTGCCTGACCTGTGAAGTGTGACAGTGGGATGTGAGGTCACTGCGCTGGCGTGGCACACCGTGGCGGTAGGCGGTCGAAGACCGCGGCGCAAAGCAGCATTGGTTAACATTGAACCCTATGGGTCTCAGGAGCCAATGACGATGTGCGCCGGCGGTCGCGGTACGCACCGCCGCGGTACGCACTGCCGCGGGCGTAACCGCCATTTTCTATCTGATTAATCACTCGAGACCTGATCATCCACAGGAGAGGACCTATACTGCAAGTGCTGCTGTGACCTCGGTCTGGAAGATACCATGGCTGCTGCGACTGGGGAAAGGGCCCATGCCTTCACTTCAGAAGAGTTGGAGAAACTTGTGGATGGGGTCCTGCCCCAGTATGCGCTACTCTACGGTCCTCCAGACCAACAGGTAAGTACACTGGGTGCACGTTGAATGGGCTATGCCTGGGTTGTGTATGGTGTATGTAAGATGGTGGGGTGGGGAGCGAATGAGGAGTGCAAGGCACGACAGATGAGAGCATGTGCCACATGGCAGGGTTGGGGAGGGGGGGGCAAACAAATCCAACATGCCGAAAATGTTGAAATTTTCTTTCCCACCCTGTACATGTCAAATAGGTCAGCGCCCATCAGAAAGTCAACATTTGGCGTGCCATCGCCAAGGAAGTCCGGGACCTGGGGGTCCACAACAGACAGGGCACCCACTGCCGAAAGAGGTGGGAGGACATCCGCCGCGGGACCAGGAAGACCGCTGAGTCACTGCTGGGGATGCCCTCCCATCGTAGGAGGGGTGCCAGTCGTACCTTGACCCCCCTGATGTCCAGGATCCTGGCGGTGGCCTACCCCGATTTGGATGGGCGCGTGAGGACATCACAGCAGACACAAGGGGGTGAGTACCTGCACATTCTGCTATCTTTACACGCAGTGGAGGTGTCTGGGTGGGGGAGGAGGGCTGTGGGTGACATTAGGCCAGGGCGCTTTCTGTAGTGTAGTCCCCTCCTTTAGGCATGGCCCTGTGCCCCCGCCCCCCACCTCTGTAGGGTGCCAAGTACAGCAATCCATGGTCCAGCATCACCCATGGGCGCATTTGTTGTCCATAGACCTGTTGGCCTAGTCACAAGTACTGAGTAGTGTACCCCGATTGTGCGGCGTAGTGCATGAGGCACCTGTGTCTGTCCTCTCCGCCAACGGTGTTGGCAATGCATGCACTCAACCTGTTTTTATTTCTCCCCCCACCCTTTTTCTTTATCTTCTTGTGCATGTGTGCATTAGCATCATCAGGCGGAGGAGAATTGGCATCGGAGCACGAGGGAGCTGCAAGTCACAAGGCCCCGGTGGGCCATGGTACAGACACCGAGGTCACCAGTGATACGGAGGGCGTGGGGAGCACCACAACGGGGACCCGTGGTGACACCAGCGACACCGACACGTCCTCGGAAGGGAGCTCCCTAGCGGTGGCGGCAACATCCGGGCCCCCCGCCTCTACAGGTACAGCCGCCACCCAGCGCACCAGCTCCGCCCTCCCAGCAGCCCCTCAGCCTTCGCTCCGTGCCCGCTCGCCCAAGAAGGCGGGCATCTCCTTCGCCCCAGGCACCTCAGACCCTGCCCCTGTTACCCCTGCTGCCCTCAGTGAGGAGGTCATTGACCTCCTACAGACCATCATTGTTGGGCAGTCTATCCTTTTTGCCATCCAGGGGGTAGAGAGGGAGGTGCATCGGAGCAATGCATACCTGGAGGGCATTCATTCGGGTCAGGCTGCCCATCAACGATCGTTCACTGCTCTGGCCTCAGCACTGACGGCAGCCATTGTCCCTGTTTCCAGCCTCCCTCTTCTGACTGCCTCCACCCTGTCTCTGTCTCCTGTTCCTCAGCCTATCCCATCCACACCATCAGACCAGCCTGCACACACCTCAACACCCAAGGGCAGCTCATCCAGACATAAGCACCACAGATCACACAAGCATTCACCCAAGCAACACCCAGATGCAGACATGCCAACAGTCACTACCACCCCTGTGTCCCCCTCCTCCTCATCTCCCTCCTCCCTCCCTGTGACGTCTCCACTCACACCTGCATGCACACCACCATCAGCCAGTACTTCCATCACCAGCACACCCTCCAGTACAGTCCGCACACGTGCATTCACCACCCCCACTGCCATTTACACGTCCCCTGTGTCCTCTCCCACTGTGTCTGTCACCCCCTCTTCCAAGACACACAAACGCAGGCAGCCACCCACCCAACAGCCATCCACCTCACGACAGCCTCCGTCACAAGCACCTGCACCCAAAGACAGCACACCTGACTCTCCTACAACAACATCCTCTTCCTCCACTCCCATACCCACTACACCTACCCTTTACATTGGTCCTAAAAAACTTTACCTCTCCAAACGTAACCTCTTTGCCCCACCTGACCCACCCCCTCCATCTGCTAAGAGTCCCAAAAGCACCTCAGCCACAACCAGCCCTGCTTCAAGTGTCAGCATTGTGCATGGGTTTTGGAGTCCACCCTTTCCCAGCACAGATACATCGGCCAGCAGCAAGGGGACAGCCAGCCCCCCCCCCTGGAAAGAGAACCCGTAAACAGAAGGGCCGCCGCGAGAAGGCTGACACGGCTGCCTCCAAGGAGCAAAGTCCTGGCCCGTCACCTGCCACAATATCCAGGGGAGGCAAGGGCCAGAGAGCCTCATCGAAAGAGGGCAAGGGTAGCAGGGCGGAGAAGACAGCCAGCAGGGGCGTGGACCAGGAGGGCCCCACAAGCCCCATCCCGGGTGTGAGGGAGGACACCCACGGGCCCAGGACTCCGTCAGCGAAGGGTCCAGCAACTGCACGGTCGGAGGGCGACTAAGCAGGGAGTCCTGGCCAGGTCTGGCTCCCTTGATTGACTGGACAAGGCCGCTGAAAAGGGCCTCGCCGTGAAGAAAGGCACCGCTGAAGAGGGCCCCGCCGTGAAGAAAGGCACCGCTGAAGAGGGCCCCGCCGTGAAGAAAGGCACCGCTGAACAGGGCCCCGCCGTGAAGAAAGGCACCGCTGAAGAGGGCCCCGCCGTGAAGAAAGGCACCGCTGAAGAGGGCCCCGCCGTGAAGAAAGGCACTGCTGAAGAGGGCCCCGCCGTGAAGAAAGGCACTGCTGAAGAGGGCCCCGCTGTGAAGAAAGGCACCGCTGAAGAGGGCCCCGCCGTGAAGAAAGGCACCGCTGAACAGGGCACCGCCGTCTCAAGCACCGCTCCGCTGGGCCCTTCCTGTCAAGCACCGCTCCGCTGGGCCTCGCCGTCTCAAGCACCGCTCCGCTGGGCCCTTCCTGTCAAGCACCTCTCCGCTGGGCCTCGCCGTCTCAAGCACCGCTCCGCTGGGCCCTTCCTGTCAAGCACCGCTCCGCTGGGCCCTTCCTGTCAAGCACCGCTCCACTGGGCCTCGCCGTCTCAAGCACCGCTCCGCTGGGCCCTTCCTGTCAAGCACCGCTCCGCTGGGCACCGCTGTCACAAGCACTGCTCCGCTGGGCACCGCCGTCTCAAGCACCGCTCCGCTGGGCACCGCCGTCTCAAGCACCGCTCCGCTGGGCCCTTCCTGTCAAGCACCGCTCCGCTGGGCCTCGCCGTCTCAAGCACCGCTCCGCTGGGCCCTTCCTGTCAAGCACAGCTCCGCTGGGCCTCGCCGCTCAAGCACCGCTCCGCTGGGCCCTTCCTGTCAAGCACCGCTCCGCTGGGCCCTTCCTGTCAAGCACCGCTCCGCTGGGCCTCGCCGTCTCAAGCACCGCTCCGCTGGGCCCTTCCTGTCAAGCACCGCTCCGCTGGGCCTCGCCATCTCAAGCACCACTCCGCTGGGCCCTTCCTGTCAAGCACCGCTCCGCTGGGCCCTTCCTGTCAAGCACCGCTCCGCTGGGCCTCTCCGTCTCAAGCACCGCTCCGCTGGGCCCTTCCTGTCAAGCACCGCTCCGCTGGGCCTCGCCGTCTCAAGCACCGGTCCGCTGGGCCCTTCCTGTCAAGCACCGCTGGCCCATTGACAGTGCCGGTTCTGTGTCGAGCTAGTGTTCACGCTGCACTCGGGGCACCCTGCCTCCTCCATTACCTGTGGAGTCTGTCATCCACCTGATGGACTGTGTCTCTGCACTCCCCAGGATGGCTGAGTCGGCAGACCACCCACTGTAGAGACTTGTGAGACTGTGGCTTTGCACTCCCCAGGATGGCACAGTGGGCAGACCACCCACTGTCATCCACTTGAGAGACTGTGGCTTTGCACTCCCCAGGATGGCACAGTGGGCAGACCACCCACTGTTGAGACTTGTGAGACTGTGGCTTTGCACTCCCCAGGATGGCACAGTGGGCATGGTGGACCCTTCGTGGATCTGGCGTCGTGGACTCATGTGGCTGAGGTGCCCCCCCTTCCCTTCCCCCTGAGGTGCCTGTAGTTTTGTCATCTGATGCCCCAGCAGTGTTCTCTCCAACGGACTCAGGTCTCCTGTGTGGGCTTTGCCCATGTGTTGATACACTTTGGCCCACGGACAGTGGAAATTTAAGTGACTGTGCAGGACTTTTTGCCTATGTTTATCGGTTTCGCAAGGTTCTTACTTGATTTTTTAAAAATCATATTGCTATTGTACCATGACTTCAATGACCCTCTTTCATACATAATTTTTGATTCTCACTTTAATTATGTGTTTGGATTATTCCGGGGAGTTTGGGTGGTATCACTGTGACTTGGTGCTCTGCATTGGTGTGTAGATAGTTGGGGGGGGTGGGGGCGCATATGTGTATGCACGTAAGCTTTCGTTCTCCCCCCTCCCCTGTGTCGTAGGTGCAGTACTCACCGTTGTCGTCTGCGCCGGTGTTCGTACTCGTGGTAGATGAGCAGGTAGACAAGAGCTGGTAGGATGTTTAATTCGGGTTCCATGCTGTTCTCCGTCCTCGTGGAGTGTGTATAGGTGAGCGTTTTCCCGTTCGTAGTCTGTTTCCGCCGTGTTTTTATCGGCGGGGCTCCCGCCCCGGAAAAGGTGGCAGGTTGGTGAGTTGTGATAGTGTGGGCGGTACATTGTCTGCCGCCTGTCTGTTGGCGGTGACCGCCTCGCTGTTTGTTTGTGCCGCCGTGGCGGTCGGAGTGTTAAAGCGGCGGCCTTTGTTGGCGGTTCCCGCCCGGGTCAGAATTCAATTTTTTGGACCGCCAGCCTGTTGGCGGTTTGGCTGCCACTTTAACACTGACCGCCAGGGTTAGAATGACCCCTATAATGTCTCGGAGTGACTTCTTAGTGTTTGCACTCTTGTTGTCTGCTATTCATTCAGGAAATAAACTAAGTAGAGCAAAAGGAAAGGAACTTCTTCAGGATCACAATTGTGCTGGCTCTGGTCATCCAGAAGTGTATTGTCTCATTAATTCACCAGACCCGTGAAACTATCCAATGCACAGAAGTGAACACGTTGAAAATCAGACAGAATATCTGTGTCATATGTAAATCCCAAAACATCAGTAGGCACTTTCAGAGTTTTATACTTTCTTAAAAATATCAACCGTCTGGTAAAAACATATTCTTACACTGAGTTTTAAAAGGATAAATTAATACATGTATCATCTACAGTTTTGAGAATGATAATTTTCAACAAAAGTTAAGTGGCCATGAAATAATTTCCTCCTTTCCTGGGTAAAATGATGTACAAGGAAGCAAGTGTTAGAAATGGGGTCTTTGGTTAGCAGTCAGGTTATCCCCTGTCCAAGCAATGACCCTCACTCTAGTCAGGGTAAGTCACCCACAATCCAAATTATCCTGTACTCACCCTCTGGTAGCATGGCACTGAGCAGTCAGGCTTAACTTAGAAGGCAATGTGTAAAGTATTTGTGCAATAAATCATGCAATATCACCATATAGCACCACAAAAAGACACCACACAGTGTTTAGAAAAATATATAATATTTATCTGGGTAAATGCATGTCAAAACGATCAAAGATGCAATAAGTAAATGTAGAGGTATCACTGAAAAGTGATATAAAGTGTACTGTGTCTTTTAAAAGCAAACAAAGCCTCTTTCAAACACAAAGTACCTGGTTCGAATAAAAAATCTCCACAGAGAACCGCAGAGGAGGAGATGCGTGGAAACAAAGGGATGTGCGTCAATTTCTCAGGCCACACATGACGATGAGTCATTCTGTTTTCACGCAGGGTCCCCTGTGTGTCGATTTCCAGTGCTCGCCAGTGGATCCTCTTCAGGTTGCGGTGTTTTCAGAAGCCCCGGGAACGGTGTGTGAAATTCCTGCGCTGGCAGGACGAAGTCACTGGAGCTGCGTCGATCCGGTGGGCTTGGCGTCGAATTATCTACTGCACGGCAGGTGCTGCATTGATTCCTCTCTGGAAGTTGGGCTGCGTCATTCCAGCTTGGCTATGCCCCGATCCAGTGGGCCGTGCATCAAATTTCCAGTTGTTACGCTGGCGCTGCATTGATCTTCTCGTTGCAAAAATGGTCTGCGTCGTTTCAGTTTGGTGTGCAGTGAAAGTTTCACCGTGGTGCAGGCTGTGCATTGTTTCTGGCAGGCTGTGCATCGAATTTCGCTACACAAGAAGTCCTTCTTGAAGAGATTAAGGGGGTCATTCTGACCTCGGCGGTAAAAGGCTCTTACCGCCGGTCAGAAGACCGCCATCATACCGCCGCGGCCGCGGTAAACCGCCACGGTCATTCTGACCCACAACTGCCAAATCGCCAAAAACCCGACATCCACTGAAGGCCGCCTCATCAGCGGTCAGCGATAAACTGGAGATGACCAAACCTCCACCGTCACGCCAACACAAACACGCCTATGCCATTACGACCCACGAATCCACGCGGCGGTCTTTCAACCGCGGTATTCCATTGGCGGTACACACCGCCGCGGTCAAAATACACACACATTTACAAAACACAACCACATTGGACAATTCGAAATACACACACCTGATACACATACATACACCACTCCCATACACCCATCACTATATAAAACACACACCCACAACACCCACAAACCCCCACAACTCGAAATTCAGAGACAAGGCGCAAAACACAGAGAGAGAGCACAGGGAACGCAAAGCACAACACACACAGGAACCCAACATCATCACCCACACCACATCTACGCACAAAACACCACACACCACCACACTCATCACCACAAACACCACCCCACCCCACACCTCATCCACACCACCCCATGGCACCCCAAAGACACCCCAGGTTCTCGGACCAAGAACTCAGGGTCATGGTGGAGGAAATAATGAGCGTAGAGCCCCAGCTCTTCGGCACACAGGTGCAGCACACCACAATAGCCAGGAAGGCGGAGCTATGGCAAAGGATCGTCGACAGGGTCAACGCTGTGGGACAGCATCCCAGAAATCGGGAAGACATCCGAAAGCACTGGAACAACCTACGGGGGAAGGTGTGGTCGATGGTGTCAAGACACAACATCGCTGTGCAGAAGACTGGCGGCGGACCCCCACCCACTCCACCCGAATTCACATCCTGCATCCTGAGGGCCTCGCTGGAGTAGGCGGAGGAATGGACTCTGGTAAGTCTAATCTCAACTACTTCCCCCCCCACCCACCAGCATGCCAACCCACACCCCCACCCTCACCCCCAACCCCCCAGCACACATCCTCCCTGTTAATGTCTCACCAGCACAACCCACCCAACCCAACACCAACCCCTGAATGCCAACACAAACCACGGACACCCATCACCTAAGCATGACCACTGCACATACCCATCCCCCCCCCAAACCACGCTCACAACTCCTCCCACAAGGGACTGCCAGCACTGGGGGACAAGGGCACCCACAAATCGCACGCCATGGCACACACAAAAGCAATAACTATACTCTTTTACCCCTGCAGGGCCCGAACGCCAACACACCGGCCAGGAGGGTCCAGATTTCTCCATCCCACCCCCAGAACAGGCCCCCAGTGATGACAGCAGCCCTGTCGACCTAGAACCTGATGACCAGCCCGGACCATCGGGGACCTCTGGACAGTCGGTTACCCTCAGTCAGCCACAGGCCACAGCAGACCTACCCCCCTCTGGAAACACCAGCACAGCACCCACCCAGCGGGCCCATGCTTCTGTCTCCAGGACAGGTCAAGCAGCGGTGTGTCTACCACTACAGGGCACCCAGGATAACCCACAACCCCAACAACAACAGGGACCTGGGGGCAGTGGTAGTGGGCACACCGTCCAGGGGACAGAGGCCCAGGAACAAAGGGGAACTGGGAGGGCTGCTGTGCGACAGAAGGAGGACAGGCCTAGGGAACCCACTGTCCAAGAGGCCCTCACCACCATCATGGGAGCGTACCACCACTCCCAAGAGACGATGGCGATGGTCCTGGCCAGGTTCCAGGAGATCCAGGCCATGCAGGAGGGCCAGTACATGGGGATCCGGGAAGAAATGCGCAGCATCAGTTCCGCAATGGGTACAATCGTGGTGGCACTCAACCAGATTGTCACCACATTGCGGGACCATGTGGCCCCCCAAAGGGCCCCTGCCACTAGCATGGAGGAAGAACAGCCCACCACCTCCGCCGGCGCTAGTGGTCAGGAGGCCCCGACACAACAGCAACGGCCCACCTGGACCCCACCCCCTGCAGAACAAGAACCACCCCGTAAGAAAGGCCTGAGATCTAGGAAGAAGACAGAGTAGGATGTCAAGACCCCTGCCATGCACGGAATCCCCCGGATGTCATCCCACTGTCCCACTTGATCACCCTGTCCAACCTTGAATTGCCCCTGCTCCACCTTCCACAGGCATATGGACAATGGACCTGTAGGAACGACAGTCTGGACACTGCCATGGACATGCCTCCACCATCACCCATCACCCTTTTAGAACTATACACCTATTTGAAAACTACAATAAACACATTTTTTGCACAAAAACAAACTGGATTCTGCTATCTATTTATTTAAACCAAATGTATTCGAGATAACCAACAAAACATTTCTATTAACATTGTGATGACAACATACCAGTGTCACACAGCGGTAGTCCATGGGGAAAAAAAACAGAGGGCACTCCGTGGGGATAAGATCACTGAAATAGGAAGTGAAATACACAACTAAGTTACCATACATTGGGGTGAAAGGTCAGACAGTAGAGAGCCTCTACAGTTACAGATATAATACAATGCAGGAGTAGATTCTTACCTGTGTGTCACTGGAAATACTGCAGTATCACTCTGTCCCTGTTGTCTGTGTCGTCCTCTTCGTCTTCCTCCTCTTCACTCTCCGCAGGCTCCACAGCGGCCACAACACCACCATCTGGACCATCCTCCTGCAGGAAAGGCACCTGGCGTCGCAAAGCCAGGTTGTGAAGCATGCAGCAGGCCACGATGATCTGACACACCTTCTTTGGTGAGTACATTAGAGATCCACCAGTCATATGCAGGCACCTAAACCTGGCCTTCAGGAGGCCGAAGGTACGCTCAATCACCCTCCTAGTACGCCCATGGGCCTCATTGTACCGTTCCTCTGACCTGGTCCTGGGATTCCTCACTGGGGTCAATAGCCAAGGCAGGTTGGGGTAACCAGAGTCACCAATTAGCCACACACGGTGTCTCTGTAGCTGTTCCATCACATAAGGGATGCTGCTATTTCGCATGATGTACGCGTCATGCACTGACCCTGGGAACTTGGCATTTAAATGGGAGATGTACTGGTCAGCCAAACATACCACCTGGACATTCATCGAATGATTTTTTTTTTCGGTTCCTGTACACCTGTTCATTGTCTTTTGGGGGAACCAAAGCCACATGGGTACCATCAATGGCACCAATGATATTGGGAATGTGTCCAAGGGCATAGAAATCACCCTTCACTGTAGGCAAGTCACCCACCTCAGGGAAAATTATGTAGCTCCGCATGTATTTCATCAGGGCAGACAACACTCTGGACAACACCTTTGAAAACATAGGCTGAGACATCCCAGATGAAATGGCCACTGTAGTTTGAAATGATCCACTGGCAAAAAAATGCAGTACTGACAGCACCTGCACTAGAGGCGGAATCCCTGTGGGTTGGCGGATGGGTGACATCAGGTCTGGCTCCAGCTGAGCACACAGTTCCTGTATAGTGGCACGGTTGAGTCTGTAGGTGAGTATGACGTGTCTTTCTTCCATTGTCGACAGGTCCACCAGCGGTCTGTACACGGGAGGATTCCTCCATCTCCTCGCAAGTCCCAGCGGACGGTGCCTAGGAAGGACAACATGGAGCACGAGTCAAGCAACCCACAGGTAAGTGCCCACAGCATGCACAGTACACGAATCTCTCGGGATTGAATGGCTAGTGTGAATGTCGGTGCAAGGCCTAGCTATGTGTGGCGCAGTAGGAATTAAGCCATTTGGGCCCTGGAAATGGCTGCTGCCTGACCTGTGAAGTGTGACAATGTGAAGTGAGGTCATTGCGCAAGCGTGGCACACCGTGGCGGTAGGCGGTCGCAGTCCGCGGCGCAAAGCCGCATTGGACAACATTGAACCCTATGGGTTTTAGGAGCCAAAGGCGGTACGCACCGCCGCGGCCGTAACCGCCATTTTCTCTATGCTTATTCACACAAGACCTGATCATCCACAGGAGAGGACCTATACTGCAAGTGCTGCTGTGACCTCGGTCTGGAAGTGACAATGGCTGCTGCGACTGGGGAAAGGGCCCCCGCCTTCAGTTCCGAGGAGTTGGAGAAGCTCGTGGACGGGGTCCTCCCCCAGTATGCGCTACTCTACGGGCCTCCAGACCAACAGGTGAGTACACGGGGGCAATGCATAGCGCCCAATGCCTGGGTTGAGTGGGGAGGATGTTCGATGGAGGCGAGGGCAGCGAATGACGAATGCATGGCACAACAGATGAGAGCATGTGCCACATGGCAAGGTTGGGGAGGGGGGGCCACTCACATCGAGCATGCAGAAAAGTGATGATGTTTCTCTTCCCCCCCTGTACATGTCACATAGGTCAGCGCCCATCAGAAGATCGACATTTGGCGTGCCATCTCCAAGGACGTCCGGGCCCTGGGGGTCCACAACAGAAGTGGCACCCACTGCCGCAAGAGGTGGGAGGACATCCGCCGCGGGAGCAGGAAGACCGCTGAGGCTCTGCTGGGGATGGCCTCCCAACCTAGGAGGGGTGCCAGTCGTACCTTGACCCCCCTGATGTCCCGGATCCTGGCGGTGGCCTACCCCGATTTAGATGGGCGCTTGAGGACATCACAGCAGACACAAGGGGGTGAGTACCAGCACATTCGGCTATTTAGCGCGCAGTGGAGGTGCCTGGGGGGGGGGGAGGGCTGTGGGTATCCCTAGGCCAGGGCGATTTCTGTAGGATAGGCCCGTCCGTGAGGTATGGTCCTGTACCCCCGCCCCCCACCTCTGTAGGGTGCCTAGTAATGCGATTCATGGACCAGTGTATACTGTGTGGGCAGTTGTCGCCCATAGGCTTGTAGGGCATGTCCCAGTGAATGAGTAGTGTACCCCAAGTGCGCAGCGTAATGCAGGGGGCTTCTGTGTCTGTCCTCTCCGCCAACGGTGTCCCCAATGCATGCACTCAACTTGTCTTTATGTTTTCCACCCCCCCCCGCCCCCATTTTCTTTGTTTTTCTGTGAATGTGTGCATTAGCATCATCAGGCGGAGGAGAAGTGGCATCAGCGCAAGAGGGAGCTGCATCTCACATGGCCCCGGAGGGCCATGCAACTGACTCCGACATGACTAGTGAGACGGAGGGCGAGGGGGGCTCCACCACGGGGACCCGTGGAGACGTCAGTGACACCGACACGTCCTCGGAAGGGAGCTCCCTTGCGGTGGCGGCAACATCCGTGCCCACCGATCCTACAGGTACAGCCGCCACCCAGCGCACCAGCTCCGCCCTCCCAGCAGCCCCTCGGCCTTCGGCCCGTGCCCGCAACGCCAGGAAGCCGGCCATCTCCTTCGCCCCAGGCACCTCAGGCCCTGCCCAGTCACCCCTGCTGCCCTCAGTGAGGAGGTCATTGACCTCCTGAGGACCATCATTGTTGGGCAGTCTACCCTTTTGAATGCCATCCAGGGTGTGGAGAGGGAGGTGCATCAAAGCAATGCATACCTGGAGGGCCTTCATTCGGGTCAGGCTGGCCATCAACGATCGTTCAACGCTCTGGCCTCAGCCCGGCCGCAGCGATTGTCCCTGTCTCCAGCCTCCCTCTTCTGACTCCCTCCACCCAGTCCCACTCCCCTGTTCCTCTGCCTATCCCATCCACACCTACAGACCAGCCTGCACACACCTCAACACCCAAGGGCAGCTCATCCAAACATAAGCACCACAGAACACACAAGCATTCACCCAAGCAACATCCAGATGCAGACATGCCAACAGTCACTACCTCCTCTGTGTCCCCCACCTCCTCGTCTCCTTCCTCCCTCCCTGTGACGTCTCCACACACACCTGCAAGCACACCACCATCAGCCATTGCACCCATCACCAGCACACCCTCCAGTACAGTCCGCACACGTGCAGTCACCACCCCCACTACCATGTACACGTCCTCTGTGTCCTCTCCCAGTGTGTCTGTCACCCGCGCTTCCCAACCACACAAACGCAGGCAGGCACCCAAACAACAGCCATCCACCTCACGTCAGCCTCCAGCCCAAGCACCTGCACCCAAAGACAGCACACTTGACTCTCCTACAACCACATCCTCTTCCTCCACTCCCATACCCACTCCAGCTACCCTTCCCATGGCTCCAAAGAAAATGTTCCTCTCTAAACATGACCTCTTTTCCTCACCTGACCCACCCCCTCCATCCAGTAAGAGTTCCACAAACACCTCAGCCACCACCAGCCCAGTAACTCCCAAGAACGTCGTGCCTGGTTTTTGGAGTCCGCCCTTTCCTTGGTCTGGGACATCGTCCAGCAGCAAAGGCACAGCCAGCCCCCCCCCCCTGGGAAGAGGAGCAAAAAACTCAAGGGCAGGCGCGACAGGCCTGATACGCCTGCCCCCAAGGAGGGTAGCCTTACACCGTCACCTGCCACATCGGGTAAGGGAGCCAAGGGCCACGGACAGTCTGCCAAGGAGGGCAAGGGCAGCAAGGAGCAAAAGGCAGGGAGCAGCCGACCTGGCCATGAGGGCCCCACCAGCCCCATTCCGGGGGTATCGGAGGAGACACAGGGCCCGGGGGCTCCATCACAGGAGGGCCCCGCAACGGAGAGGTCCGATGCAGACTGAGCGGCAAGTATTGGCCAGGTGTGGTTCACTGGAAAAACAAGACAGGCACCGCTGAACAGGGCACCGCCGTGAGAAGCACCGCTGAACAGGGCCCCGCCGTGAGAAGCACCGCTGAACAGGGCCCCGCCGTCTCAAGCACCGCTGAACAGGGCCCCGCCGTGAGAAGCACCGCTGAACAGGGCCCCGCCGTGAGAAGCACCACTGAACAGGGCCCCGCCTGTCAAGCACCGCTGAACTGGGCCCTTCCTGTCAAGCACCGCTCTGCTGGGCCCTTCCTGTCAAGCACCGCTGAACTGGGCCCTTCCTGTCAAGCAATGCTCCGCTGGGCCCTTCCTGTCAAGCCCTGCTGAACAGGGCCCGCCGTCTCAAGCACCGCTGAACAGGGCCCGCCGTCTCAAGCACCGCTGAACAGGGCACTGCCGTCTCAAGCACCGCTGAACAGGGCCCCGCCGTCTCAAGCACCGCTGAACAGGGCCCCGCCATGAGAAGCACCGCTGAACAGGGCCCCGCCGTGAGAAGCACCGCTGAACAGGGCCCCGCCGTGAGAAGCACAGCTGAACAGGGCACCGCCGTCTCAAGCACTGCTGAACTGGGCCCTTCCTGTCAAGCACCGCTGAACTGGGCCCTTCGTGTCAAGCACCGCTCCGCTGGGCCCTTCCTGTCAAGCACCGCTCCGCTGGGCCCTTCCTGTCAAGCACAGCTGGCCCATTGGCAGTCCCGGTTCTGTGTCGGGCAGGCCTTCACGACGCACTCTGCCCACCATGCCTCCTCCATGACCAGTGGTCTCTGTAATCCACCTGATGGACTGTGGCTTTGCACTCCCCAGGATGTAACAGTGGGCAAGCCACCCACTGTAGAGACTTGAGAGACTGTGGCTTTGCACTCCCCAGGATGGCACAGTGGGCAATCCACCCACTGTAGAGACTTGAGAGACTGTGGCTTTGCACTCCCCAGGATGGCACAGTGGGCAATCCACCCACTGTAGAGACTTGAGAGACTGTGGCTTTGCACTCCCCAGGATGGCACAGTGGGCATGGAGGCCCTTCGTGGATCTGGCGTCGTGGACTCATGTGGCTGAGGTGCCCCCCCTTCCCTTCCCCCTGAGGTGCCTGTTTTATCTTTTTGTGATGCCCCAGCAGTGTTCTCTCCAATGGACTCGTTCTCGTGTGTGGGCTTTGCCCATGTGTTGCTGCACATTGGCCCACGGACATTTGGACTTTGAAAGACTGGGCCGGACTTTTGCTACTTGTATGTATATAGTTCTAGATGTGTATTTATTATTCATATATTGCTAAGATCGCTATACTTTATTGTTGCAATAATATAGTTCTACTTTTACATTCATTGCCTTTTGTCTTAGCTTTTTTTGGGGGGGGGGTTTGGGGGTGTCACTCTGACTTTTTATATGCATAGGTGTGTAGGTATTTTGGTCGGGGTGAGGGTGGGGGTGGGTGTGTCGCGTATGTGTGTGCCCGTAACCTTTCCTCCTCCCCCCTCCCCTGTGTCGTAGGTGCAGTACTCACCGTTGTCGTCTGCGGCGAGGTTCGTGATCCTGGAAGAAGAGCAGGAAGGCAATGGCTGGGAGGATGTGGAGTTCGGGTTCCATGCTGTTCCGATTCCTCGTGGAGTGTGTCGAGGTAAGCGTTTTCCTTTTGAAATGTCTGTTTCCGCCGTGTTTTTATCGGAAAAGGTGGCGGATTGGTGAGTCGTGATAGGGTGGGCGGTACATTGTCTGCCACCTGCCTGTTGGCGGTGACCGCCGCGATGTTTGTTTGTACCGCCATGGCGGTCGGAGTGTTAATGCGGTGGCCTGTGTTGGAGGTTCCCGCCAGGGTCAGAATTCAATATTTTTGGCCGCCAGCCTGTTGGCGGGTTGGCCGCCGCTTTAACACTGACCGCCAGGGTCAGAATGACCCCCTAAGTCCTTTTGGTCCTGAGACTTCAGGGAACAGGAGGCAAGCTCTATCCAAGCCCTTGGAGAGCACTTCTTCACCGCAGCCAGAGAGCAGGACAGCAGAAGGGCAACAGCAAGGCACCAGTCCTTCACAGAAAGCAGTCAGATGAGTCCTTTGGGCAGGCAGGCAGTTCTTCTTGGCAGGATGCAGGTTCTGGTTACAAGTTTCTTCTCCATTAAGTTTTTGAGTTGGAAGTGGCAGAGGCCATGCCTATATACCCAAATGTGCCTTTGTAGTGGGGGAGACTTTAAAGAGTGGCTTAGAAGTGCATCAGGTCCCCTTTCAGTTCAATCCTATCTGCCAGGGTCCCAGTGGGGGGTGTGGCAGTCTTTTGTGTGAGAGCAGGCCCTCCACCCTCCCAGACCAGGAAGCCCCATTCAAAATGCAGGTGTATGCAAGTGAGGCTGACTATCCTGTGTTTGGGGTGTGTGTTTGGAGTGAATGCACAAGGAGCTGTCAACTGAACCCAGCCAGACGTGGATTGTAAGGCACAGAAAGATTCAAGTGCAGAGAAATGTTCATTTTTGAAAAGTGGCATTTCTAAAATAGTAATATTAAATCCAACTTCACCAGTCAGCAGGATTTTGTATCACCATTCTGGCCATACTAAATATGACCTTTCTACTCCTTTCAGATCAGCAGCTACCACTCAAACAATGTATGAGGGCAGCCCCAAGGATAGCTATGAAGGGAGAAGGCCTCACAGCAGAGTAAAAATGAATTTAGGAGTTTTACACTACCAGGACATGTAAACTACATAGGTACCTGTTCTGCCTTTTGCCTACACAGCACCCTGCCCTTACGGGTTACCTACGGCATACCTTAGGGGTGTCTTATATGTAGAGAAAGGGGAGTTTTAGGCTTGGCAACTACTTTTAAATGCCAAGTTGAATTGACAGTGAAACTGCACACACATGCCTTGCAATGGCAGGCCTGAGACAACGCTTAGGGGCTACTTAAGTGGGTGCACATTCAGTGCTGCAGGCCCACTAGTGACATTTAGGGCCAGATGTAGGAACACAGCAAATTGCGACTTGCAATTTGCGAGTCCGAGCGACTCGCAAATTGCAACTCGCAATTTGCAATGCAGAAAGGTGTCTCAGACACCTTCTGCGACTCGCTATGGGGTCGCAAAGACCCACCTTATTAATATTAATGAGGTGGGTCGCAATTTGCGACCCCATAGCGAGTCTGGGCACTCACGGGGATGGTGGCCTGCTGGAGACAGCATACCACCATGTCCGTGACTGCTTTCAAATAAAGCAGTTTTTTTTTTTCAAAGTGTAGCCCGTTTTCCTAAAAGGAAAACGAGCTGCACTTTGAAAAAAAAAACTAAACCTTTTGTTTTGGATTTTTTCAGGGCAGGTAGTGGTTCCTTGGACCACTGCCTGCTCAGAACAAATATTTTTATGTTCAGTCACAAAGGGGAAGGAGTCCCATTGGGACCCCTTCCCGTTTGCGACTGGGTTACCATCCACTTCAAGTGGATGGTAACTGCGATTCCATTTGCGACCGCTTTCCCCTTCCTATTTGCGAGTCGGAAATGCATTTTGCGAGTTGGATCCGACTCACAAAATGCATTTCTGCATTCCGGTGAGGCTTTTGCGACTCGCAAACGGCGTTTTTCTCTCCGGTTGCACCCTCCCAGACGGAGACACCCGCCAACAAGAAGGAGTCAGGGCTCTGAAGGGGGCCACCACACAGACAAACTGCAGGACTGCTCAGTTCTTTCACAGGAAGGTAAAGACATAGCCCTCAAAGCAGTTAAACACCTTACACAGAACCGAGGCCATGATAGGTCCTAATCCCCAATGAACCTGATTCACCCAAGGACTGAGGCACACACCTCCTCACTCAGATTCCTGCTCCTCTACTCTGACTGCTGCTCCACAGGACATTCAGCACCCTCCAGACAGATGGCTGAATATATCCTTGATGCCTGAATGCCTACCTCCTGCAATGCGGGTCTGATATGTTTTGCAATGGCCAGCATTCTTTGCACTGTTTTGCAATGTTTTGCAATGTTCTGCACTGCTTTGCACTGTTTTGCTAATTCTTGCTGTGATTTCTATGTTTTGCTATATTTTGCCATTCCTTGCGATGCCTTGCTAGGTATTGCCATGATTAACAGTTTGTTATCAATGTTGCTGCTGCACTCCTCCTTCGTACAATGGGGCCATTGCTGACTAGAGGGGCAGGGCCTCATTCTGCAGCCCATATTGCCCAGCCCACCTCCCCCTGCTCTCCTAATTCTCCCTTCCTGTATCCAGGACTGTATGCTAGCATCCCAGACAAAACCCACTTGCCATTGCCCCACTCATTTAGCCCCTGCGCTGATGTGCTCACCCACCTTGGGCCTTTGTGACCCTGTGCCCTTGGCTCTGTCTCAGTTTGACCCCACAGCTTTTCCACCACCCAGGCAACTGACCCTCCCACTTTTTCTCTCCCTTGGGACCCCTGCTGCATATCAACTCCCAGGTTTAGAATCGTGGCACATAGTTTCCGGCTCCCACCAAGGCCCCCGACCTCAGGTCAACACCAGCTTACCTTCCTTTATCACCATCACCTGACCCTGCCTCACGCTACCTGGTCACACCCATAGACTTGAGTCTTCTCCTAACCCAGTAAAGCACCCTTCCCCCCTTATTCACTTTCTGCCACCCCTACTATTCCTCCCTTTGCCCAGGGGATTCTCTCCTCACTCCTCACTCTCTTTCTCACACTCCCTCTCTCTCTGTTTCCCTCTCTTTTTCTTCTACTCTCTCCCACCTCACACTTTAGTGCTCCCACAACACAAACAATTATTTGTCCTACCTGCAGTCTAAGCACATCAATGTGGCTTTATTACAGGGGACCCACCTATCCCAAGAGAAATCAGAGAAACTGTGATCCAATTGTGTGGGAAAGGTGGTACATAGTACCTGCCCGGGTACAACAGTTGAGGGACCAGGACTTGGGCAGCCTAGATTATGTGGTGTAGCGATTCTCTTAGACAAATCTTTGCCCCTTACTATCTTCAAGACCTGGACTGACCCTGAGGACTGCTATGCTTTTGTCAAACTTTGTATTGGTGAGCAGACACTCTGAGTTGGGCCAGTGTATGTACCGATGGGACCCAAGCACCAATTTATATTCAGACCCAACTATCTCCTCATGTAAATTAGGGCCACCCATTGGCTCACAGGGGGGGACTGGAACCTAGTCCTAGATACGGTCCTCAGTCACAACAGCCCATTGGACGCAGGCAACAATGAAGATCGGTCCCTCCTGGGAGATATCATATCTGATCATGCGCTCATGGATTTCTGTCACCTCTCGCACCCCGCGGACCAGGAGTATACTTTCTTATCACCAGTACATAGCAGTCAGTCCAGTTTAGATTATTTTCTGGTCTCCCAGTCAGTGGTCTCCCTCTCCGGGAGACATGGATTTTGGAGAGTGCAATCTCGGACCATGGTCTGACAAACCTCTTCCTAGACTTGGGGCAATCTTCCCAAGGTTGCACACCCTGGTGCCTCAAAATCTAGCACTATCCTACCCTTCAGGACACGTTTCAATTATGGTCCCACGTTTCCACATGCCTAGAGCACAAGGGATCTATCACCTCCTCTCAGACTCTGCGGGCAGCACCAAAGCAACTATCTGAGGTCAGCTGATGAGAGATGCTACCCTCACCAATGCCCAGAGAGTGAAATAACAAAGGGCCTTTGAGGACATTTCGTCCCTCACCCGTCACTAACTGACAAACTCTCAACACCTCTTCACCATCAACTGGAGAAGGCCCTCATAGACCTTAATGCACTATGCACTTTTAAAGCCAGGAATGTGCTTCATAAGTTGAAGGGACATCGTTATGAGTAGGGCAAGAAGGAGCAGAGGTTACAGACAACTCCACGGTGCCAGTAAGAGGCAGAAAGGATAATGGGATTTCCTAGTCAATAATGTATTGTTGGGAATGTAGATTGTCAGTACAACTAAGATGCTCTCTCATTCTTTCCAGTCATCAGAGCTAAGAAACACTTGTAATTTCTGATTAAGGAAATTGATGTTCTTGAGTTGCAGTTTCCGTGAAATGGGAACTGAGCCTGATGTACTGTTATTCAATACAAATTGTGCACTGACCTTTTTGAATGGAATAATATTTTGTAATCTGATCTATGTACAATTGACAACAAAATGACAAAAATCCGTGAATGGGGACAAGAGGTTTTTTTATTTTTTTATTTAAAGGGCAAAAGGCACCAAGAAAAAGCAAAGCACTAATAAAAAATCAGAGTTTGTGGTTGAGCAGGACCTAAGTACAATTTGAGGATGACCCTGATGGAGTGCAGATCAGATAGACTAAGCGGGTGTGGTACTGAAAATTCTGGACCCGTGTTATAAACGTCGTCGTATCACAACGATTTTGGTATCAGCAGACCGGGAATGATTAGAACAGTATGCACAAGCATTGTATTCATATTCGGGTAACGAAATCACCCGAATATCAGTGTTTCCGTCCTGAACCCTCGTGTTCCATTTAAACGACAGCCATTTTGTGATTGCCCACACATAGGCCAATGTCTAATGCTGAAAACGAGTCTGAAGGACACGTACACCTTTGCTGACTCCTCTGTGACCTGGGCAAGCTGACTCCACTGCCTGAAGCCAAACCTGTTCGGCCAGTTTCTTTCCCAGTGGCCGAATGAGATTAGTATCAAGGCACAACACATCATAAACCTTTCATCACACACAAACCATGCCTAATCTTACACACACCTGTCCCTGTTTCTTTCTTTATGACTTGCTTTACAAGGAGGAGGTGCCCGTTTATATTGGGGGTCCGTCGATATCTGATGAAAGTACTAAGCCTTGCCGGGTAATTGATTGAGGGCTGGACAAACTGAAATATGGGCTTGTCATCATAAACCTGCTATTTCTTTGTAGTGAAAATATGTGAATGGTCAACTGTAAAATAAGGAATGTTTGCCTATAGCATAATATTTTGTATAAAAGAGAAGGTTAGCTTTGCAAAGGGAGCAGTCTCCTGAGAATATACACCGTGTTGTACTTCTAGGATACCTGTTACTGGCTGCAGCCAATAAACAAGATCTTTGACTTCACCAAGAAGACTCTGGCCCTCATTCTGACCTTGGCGGGCGGCGGAGGCCGCCCGCCAAAGTCCCGCCGTCAGGTTACCGTTCCGCGGTCGAAAGACCGCGGCGGTAATTCTGACTTTCCCGCTGGGCTGGCGGGCGGTCGCCTTCAGACCGCCAGCCAGCCCAGCGGGAAAGAGGCTTCCACGATGAAGCCGGCTCGAAATCGAGCCGGCGGAGTGGAAGCTGTGCGACGGGTGCAGTTGCACCCGTCGCGTATTTCACTGTCTGCGCAGCAGACAGTGAAATACATGTAGGGGCCCTCTTACGGGGGCCCCTGCAATGCCCATGCCAGTGGCATGGGCACTGCAGGGGCCCCCAGGGGCCCCGCGACCCCCCCTACCGCCATCCGGATCTCGGCGGTCCGACCGCCGGGATCTGGATGGCGGTAGGGGGGGTCGGAATCCCCGCGGCGGTGCAGCAAGCTGCGCCGCCGCGGAGGATTCAATGGGGCGGCGGTACACTGGCGGGACCCCGCCAGTGGTGCCGGTCCGACCGCGGCTTTACCGCCGCGGTCGGAATCCCCATTGGAGCACCGCCGGCCTGTCGGCGGTGCTCCCGCGGTCCTCCGCCCTGGCGGTCAGGGTCAGAATGACCACCTCTGTGTTTCTTTAGTCTGAAACAGGAAGGACTCGAAGTCTTAGGGTGTGTTCCCTGGCACCGCTGGGTTCTGAAAAACCCAGTACTTCACGGGTGTTCACAATCAAAGCTTTAATCTTCTGAATTAGTCATTTTTATGAAAGTTGAAATCCACCAGCAGAGCATGGATAAATGCTGTATCTACCAAAATCCTCTTGAAGCAAGGTAGATGCTGGATGAGACTCCTCTGAAGTTGTTTGGTTTGTAGGATAAGCTAGGAGCAGGAGAATTTAAAATGTTGTATCTGATGAAGTAATTGTATGGCAGACAATTTTTGTTCCTTCGCCCAGTCAGGGTATCTAACTTCAGACTTGGGGTCTGATTTAAAGTGCAGAGTACAGTATTTACTTTATTGGAGTGACAGAGGAAAATACTCCATCTCCCTGAAAGAGTATGAGTGGTCCAAATTTAGAGATCTCTACCAGCCCTGCAGACATCTCTTAACATTTACAAGAATTGCATTCACAAATATTCCTATCAGTGTGTTAAAAGTTTGACAGATGACACTGTCAAACATGAAAGTGCCCATCAAATTTTTTGCTTCAGATTGTCTTTTTACAAAGCCAAAAACCAAGACTACATCATTGAGTTGGGGATCATTATTTTACTTTTATTGTTCATGTTTGACTTGGCCCTTTCAGCAGGGTCATCGCAGACTTTTTGCCTTCATTCCTCAATATTTGCTGAATTTGTTTTCATTAGCCTTAGGATCTGGGCTAAGTGACCGGTCTAAGATTACCAAGCCTGAACAGGTGCAGTGTAGAGTGGAAGTAGGGTGCAAAACACTCAACAATACTGCCTCCTATTCTGAGAAAACTCAGAGGTCAGAAAACCCCAGATGACCTGAAACCTTGTTCTCGACACTAACAGCTGTCAGTGGCTTTTGTTGGTTACTGTCCTTATTGATAGATTTTTCTTTGGGTTGGAGCAGAAGTCCGATCCAAGGGGTGGAATGGGACAGTTGGCTGTGGTGGTACTGTCTGCCTACGGGGATACTTTTATAGGCAAATCAGGGTTAGGTACTGTTGGGTTGTGTCCTTCGTGCGTTCCGCGCGACTAGACAAAGGAATGTAGAATGTAGGCATGAGAATGTTGGGTCGAGGGGGGCAGTTGCAATCGGGAATGGAAGTGGACGGACAGAGGGAAAAGCTGTTACGATTTATCCTGAAATAAAATCTTACTTCAATCAAGATATTGTGCCCGACTTCGGTACTTTTCAGTGGCGACGAGGGTCCAGGTACAGACATCTTCCTTTGGCCGCATGAAGATTATGTCATCAGCTTTTCCTTCCAACGGTGTTGGTGTTCTTCATTTCGGTGCTTCATGGTGTGAATCGTTTTCGCTGTCGTCGCACTGTGAACTGGAGGTTTCGTACCGGTGCCGTAGGGAGAGGATAACATTTTAAAGAAACCCTCCCTCCCTCTCCTATTCGTCATCGCGCATCTAGAGCGCGCCCCCTGCGTCTAGTGCGCGTATCCAGCGGCCATATTGCTGCGTGTCACGGTGACAAGCACACCTTTGGCGGCCATTTTTAAGTTTTCGTCTTCCAGTTCTCCTCATTCTATAGCGCGTCACGGTGATGTGCACACCTTTTGAGAACGCGTCTCTGTGCATATTGTGCACCGCTCGCTATCTTTGTGTTTAATTGCAGCGTGTCACGGTGACACGCACACCTTTTCTTTTCTATTTTGAAGATCATATTACAAAAATGTTTATTCAGCGCGTCACAGTGATGCGCACACCTAACTAATTCTTCAGCGCGTCGCGGTGATGCGCACACCATTATTTCCGTTGAAGGTACATTTATTTGTGTGCAATAATTGGCACTTTACTGGAATTATTTTCTTGTTGTCCTGTTTTCACTATACTCACCCTTTAAGAAGCGTTAACGTGTTACTTAACACGTTTAATTTACCTTAGTATTTTTAATTTAACTTTACCTCACCTTCATCATCTTAGGTTTTATTCTTTGTTGTATTGAAACGCAGTATCCATGCAGCAATCCATTACTCCGCCGCCTCCTTTTGTTCCTAATCCAGCCTCGCCGGACGCTGATTGGGAACAATGGAAAGAGGCATTTGAGGCATATTTAGATGCTCTTGAGGGTGAAACCTTCACCCACAAGAGGAAATATGCAATTTTAAGACATTGCCTTGGCAGTGAAGGGCGGAAAATTTTGAAATATATACCTAAAGTGCCAGTATTAACTATTGAAGGTGAAGGTGACGGTGTTGAAGATGAGTATAGTACTGCTATTAAGTCTCTGGATGTAAGATTTAAGAAGTGTAGAAATGTTACTCTGGAAAGGCACAAGTTTTACAAGAGAGATCAGGCCGAAGGAGAATCTGCATCCAGTTACGTTGGAGCTTTGAGACTTTTGGCAGTTTCGTGTGAGTACAAAGAATTTGAAGAGGAAATGATTAAGGATCAGCTAGTGGAAAAAACAAACAACAAGAAAGTACAAGAAGCTTTATTATCTACGCTAAATTTAACTTTACAAAAGGCGTTGGAAATCGCCACCAGAATAGAAAGTACTGTTGCATTCATGGAACAGATGTCAGTTTCTGAGGTCAAGAATCAAACCTCACGTTCTGATGTATTTGCTATAAAACCTAAGTATAAGAAAAACAACAAGAAGAGTGAGGGTTTACAATTTACAGGGGCTAAAACTAAGAAAAAACTTTTTAAACCTTTAGAATGTTACAGATGCGGTAGCACTTCTCATTTGGGCAATGCTAAGTTTTGTCCGGCTGTTAATAAAATGTGTGCCAAGTGTTATAAAAAAAAGGCCACTTTGCGAGGGTGTGCAAATCTAACAAAGCTAACAACGCTGAACGATCTAATTCCAACCGGGTCAACAGCGTGGTTACTAATAGTTGTGCTTCTTCCAGCAGTGTTTTTAGTGTGAGAAAATGAGAGTGTTCATAAGAAAAGACCATTTTGTTCAGTGGAAATAAATGGAATCCAAGTCCATATGATGGCTGATTCCGGGTCACCATTCACACTCTTGAGTGAGAATAAGTGGAACAATTTGTTTAAAGTTCACAGGGCCATTTTGAATCAATCTTATATTCGGCCAATAGGTTATGGTGGTAGTTCTATCGATGTGCTTGGAGAATTTTAAGCTGAATTTAAATTTAAGAGCAATACCATACGATCGACTGTATATGTTGCCAAAGATGATGCGTGTTTGTTAGGTTGGTTTGATCAAGGTAAATTAGAATTAATACTGGATCCAAACAATCCTGAACAGGTTATACTGAGGAATGAGTTCATACAAGTTTCTACCATCATGAGTGATAAATGGGAAGTGTGTTATCCCGAAATCTTTAAAGGTGGTGTTGGTCTATATAAGGGATTCGCTCACAAAATTAAGATTAAGAAGGATGCTCAGCTTAAAGTTCATAAAGTACGGAAAGTTCCCCTCACCCTTAAAGATGATTTTAAGAAAGAACTGGATAAATTGTGTTTTCAGGACATAATTGAACCAATTGAGTCTTCTGTTGGGTTGCACCTGTAGTCCTGGCTCGCAAAAGGAATGGTCAGTTGCGTATGTGTGTTGACCTACGCGATCTTAATGATCAAATTTGGGTGGATCAGTTTCCCCTACCGAACATTTCAGAAATGTTATCTTCAATTACAGGTGCTAAGGTATTTTCGTTGCTCGACATGACGTCAGCATACCACCAAATTAATCTACATTCAGATTCTAGACATTACACTGCTTTCATTACGCCATTTGGTTTATTCCAATTTAAACGCATGCCATTTGGTCTTGCATCTGCATCTGCTGTCATTCAGATGACTGTAGATAGTATGTTTAGGGAACTGAGTGGTGTGAAAGCTTTCCAGGACGACATTTTAGTTTACGGAAAGGATGAGCAGGAACATGATAAGAGATTAGTTGTGTTTTAAACACGTTAAAATTGAAGGGAGTAACTTTAAGTTCTACAATATGTCATTTTGGAGTATCTGCTGTTAATTATCTTGGTTTCGAATTGTCGGCTGATGGTATCAAACCCAAAGGATGTTTAGTGGAAACTATTCAAAATTTTGGGAGTCCAGAGAACAAAGACCAATTGAGGTCTTTCATGGGTTTGGTAGAGTTTTACGCCCGATTTATCCCAAATTGTTCAGGAAAAATGTATAATTTAAGGAATCTTTTAAAAAAGAATGTCAAGTTTGTATGGGACGAACACTGTAATGGTGAGTTGAACATATTAAACATGAGATTTCTCAGGCAATTCCTTTGAAACCATTTGACACTAGGGATCATACCATCATCATGACTGACGCCAGCCAAAAGGGGTTGGGAGCTGTGTTGTTACAAAGGAGGGATGGCAGGGAAGAAGTGGTTGCGTTCGCATCAAGAAGTCTGAAGGGCGCTGAAGTGACGTATTCGGTAATTGAACGTGAGGCTTTGGCATGCTGGTGGAGCATTAATCATTTTAAACAATTTGTGTGGGGCTCAAGATTCACAGTGAGAACAGATCATAAACCACTGGTTTAATTGTTTACTACCAACGGTGCTGAGAAAGCTACTCCTAGGATTGCCAAGTGGCAATATAGTTTCTGTGAACATAATTTTAAAATAGAATATGTGCCAGGTAAAAAAAATGTTTTGGATGATTGTTTGTCTAGGTTGCCTAGCACTGATCTGTTAAGTGAGTTTTCTGCTGACAACGGTCCTAAGAACGATGATAATTATATTGTTGTTTGCTCTATTAATGAGCAATTGGATGGTGCGTTGCGTGAACAAGAGTGGAAGAATGCTTGTGAAGATGATCACGAGATGAAATTGGTTATGAATGCTGTGATCTGTGGATGGTCGCATTGGACCTCTGAAGAGGAGATAAAGAGTAAGTATAAACATATCTTTGACGAGTTGTCAGTAATTAGAGATTTGTTATATAGGTCCAAACAGTTAGTTGTGCCAAGTGGGATGAGAAATAAAGTTTTATTTTTGGCACATGAAGGCCATATTGGGATGCGAGCCATGAAGCGCAGGATAAGAGAAGGTTTTTGGTGGCCGGGAGTTGATAACTGTATTGAACATTTTGTAAGAGATTGCATATATTGTGCTACCAGTGATAAGTCCCAAGTTACAGTTCCAAGCCCAATTGAAGCAGTGTGTGTGCCAGACAAACCGTGGAGTAAACTTGCGATTGATATCATTGGCCCATTGAAGTTGTCTCATGGGATCCAAGAATATGAGATGGTTTTAATTGACTACTACAGCCGATGGCCTGAAGTGAAATTTGTGAAGATTCCTGATACTGATAATCTGGTCCAATGGTTAGAAGATATTTTCGCTAGAGAGGGCATTCCCAATGAAATTTTGACAGACAATGGTCCTCAGCTTACTTCTATGCAATTTATGAAGTTCATGCAGTTTTTAGGAATCAAACATTTGAAAACCTCGTTGTATCATCCAAGAAGTAATGGCCTTGTAGAGAGGTTCAATAGAGTCCTAAAGGACAATATTCAGTTGTCCAAAGCAAGCGGACTACATTGTAAGTCAGAATTGGCAAAATTATTATGGGCAGTACGCACTACGAATAACTCTGATACGCATGTTTCACCGTTTGTTTTGTTACGTGGTCGCATTCCGTCCTCAAAATTATCGAAAGAATGGATGGGTCATTTTAGTGTTACAAGGTTGACAGTGTGGTAGATAAACGCATGACTGCTCAACAGAGTAACACGTCTAATTCTCAAATAATGAGTAACCACAAGTGTGAGTGGAAGGAGGGTGATTTGGTGAGAGTGAAGTTTCCAAGGGTCATGGTCAAAGTTATGTCCAAATTTAGTGATTGGAAGAAAATAATACAGGTGGGTGATAGTGCTGTCAAATTGGACGATGCAAGTGGTGGAACAAGAGTAAAATATCTGTATCGAAGATTGTGGATAAAGATTTTGAACAGAGTGCAAATGTCAACAAGCGGAACGTGTATGATAACAATAATGTTTCTAGAACGTCTGTTCCGTCTGTTCAGCATGGTGTACGTTCTTCCAGAACTGTCATAATGCCCAAAAAATTTTATGACTATGTGATGTTGTTAAGTAATACTTCATGATGTAATCTTTATTTTTGGGTGTCATGATTTTAGAACATCATTAGATAACGGAAGTTATTAGTTAAGTACATTTATCGTATAGTTAGAATTGTTTTTGTTGTTTCCAAATAGTGTAAGGGAGGAGATGTGTTGGGTTGTGTACTTCGTGCGTTCCACGCGACTGGACAAAGGAATGTAGAATGTAGGCATGAGAATGTTGGGTCGAGGGGGGCAGTTCAACGGGGAATGGAAGTGGACGGACGGAGGGAAATGCTGTTACGATTTATCCTGAAATAAAATCTTACTTCAATCAAGATATTGTGCCCAACTTCAGTACTTTTCAGGTACATCACAAGAAATGTCCATAAGTGAGGAGAAGAGTTCCCCATCGGTCACTTCAGTGGCTCAGGAGATTATAGACCAGTGGGTCCAACTGAGTTCAGAAAGGTATAGAGCGGACAAGTGCCTCTGAATAACAGGGCCATCATCCATATCCTATTGCCTAAGCAGGGTAACCCATGAAGATACTGATTAGTCCATCCTGGCTTTTGGCTGGAGGGAGACCACGTTGGACTTGATCCTTTTTGCAAGTTCATCCCCAGATTTTTTGACTTCACTCTTCCATCTGTCCTCAATTTGTTTTCATTGGCCTCTGGTCTCTGTGCACTGGGCCACTGCTAACCAGTGCTAAACTGCTTGTGCTCTCTCTTAAAACATGGTAGAAGTGGCTTATACCTAATTAGCTTATTTAATTTACTTGTAAATCCGTAGTAAAATGGCACTACCTGTGCCTAGGGCTTGCAAATTAAATGCTACTAGCGGAATGGCAGCATTGATTGCGTAATCAGTTAGGTATCACTTTAAACCTGCCATTGCAGCCTGTGCAGGCAATTTTAAACTATCATTTTGATCTGGCAAAGTAAACATTTTGCCAGGCCCAAACTTTCCTTTTTAATACACATAGGTCACCCCCAGGATAGGCCCAAGGTAGGTACAATGTATTTAAAAAGTAGGACATGTACTTTCAAGTTTTACATGTCCTGGTTGTGAAAAACTCTTAAATTAGTTTTTCACTACTCTAAGACCTACCTCTCCCACAGGATAATATTGAGTTACCCTATTACATTTATAAGAGATGTCACACAGATTCTGTCTCAGCACGCTTACAAATAATTTCACACTAGTCTTTTGTGCCCCCAGAAAAGCTGGGTTCAGGACAGGAAGCCAAGAAATTCCAAATACCTTTAGGGGTAGAAAACTCAAAAACCTTCTTCTATTTCAAAGATATAACCAGGTATAAATATTGGACCCTCAGTTCCAACTCTTCTTTACACCTCTGGAACTGTGGAAGACTCAGATGGACTGCTGTGCTGCTTGCTGCAAGAATGACTGCTGCTGTGCTGCCCTTGTACTTTGCTGCCCTACTGCCTAGTGAAAAGGACTGTATCTTGGAGGTGGGCCTCAAGGTGCTCTGCCAGCTGGGCAGAACTGATGCAGTGTGATGCATCTTCTTGAAGCCCCTCATCACATGCATCCAGAAGGCAGGATCTTGCATCGCAGCTCCTCGGAACCACTTCGGCATGACCCATCTCCTTAAAACCTTTCATCTCAAGCCTTTGTTGATTCCTTCTTCAACAGCAGCACAACATGTCACATCACAAGCCCCATCAACAACTTCATCAGAACCACCACTGCGTGATGCATGTTTGACACAGCACTTTGCATCACAGCCTGTAGATTCTCTAGAATTGCCAATCCCTAAAGCATCCTTGACACAGGATCTCACAGCATTTCTCCGCCAGGATTTAAGGTACTTTGTTCAGTGGACGTAACTTGATTCTGATATCTGGCCCGCACTCCATCCTGACCGGATTGAACTTGTGACTTTGTCCTGGTCTACTCAACCAGTAAACCATAGTCAGTGCTTTTAGCTTTTAAGCACTACTTTTACCAAAAATCTTTAAAATTGCATATTTCCAGTTCTACTGAATGGAATTTTGTTGTTTTTGTCAAAAATAATTTATTACATTTTACTCAATTTCTAAATAGATAGAACATTTTTCTTGTGTTGTATTCTCTCTGTATTACTGTTTGAAATGCAGCATAAATACTTTACACATTACTCTCAAGTTAAAAATGACTGTTTTTGTACCAGAGGGTTGTGCACAGATTAATTTAGGGTTTGCCTGTTTTTCACCCTGACAAGAATTGTGGTTGCTACTTGAGCAGGGTTTCACCTTTCTCAACCAGTAACCCACTTTCCTGTATTGGTATTTAGTGGTGACATTCAGGACTTGTATTTGTGCAGTACCATACAATAATTTTATCTAACATTAAAATCCCAGATAAATAATTTTATACCAATTCAACTTTCTTTTATATTCTCCTTGACTGGCTCTTTTGCTTTTACCAAATTTGCTCTCAATCTACCTGACAGTCTGTGACCATTCCTGCAGAAATGGAGTTCAAACTCATCAATCTAAAGAGCTACACTGGGCTATCGTCAAGGAGTTCTGTGAGGAAAAGAGATTTCCAACCAAGAAGTTGGAGCTTCAGAAAGCTCTCGGGGAATGGATGCAGGCTCTCCAGTTGCTGACGGCAGCAGAGGATCAGTATGAGGAGAATGATTTGGAAGAGAACGGAGAACACCTGGTTGCAGGTCCTGAGATACAGCATTCAGGAGAGGGAGGTAACTTGTCTCCTGAGTTGACCCTCCCTGCCAGACTGGACAACAGTGTGTCCTGCTTCTCAAAGAGGTTCACTTTCTTCCCATCTATAACTCTTTTCAAACTCCTAACACCACTGCTCAGCTTGTCTGCTACTTGCACACACCCTATGCATACACAGCACTAGGACAGGCAGTAGTGACCTCTCCTACCTTGTTCCAAATGCCTGGAATGATCTGCTTCTACACATCTTTGGCACCTCCAAAACTCTTGTACTCTAAACTAAAATACTGTGCTCTTCAGCTAGGTGAGTTCATGATTCAGCCCTTTACAAATACACATCACATTTCAGAGGACTCTGAACCCCGCACTATGGGTCATGTTTGTGTCCTCCTTGATATATTCCCCCTCCGTCAGAACATGGTAGATGTTCATTTTACCGTATACCAAGTGCATTACAGTCACAGGAATGCACACAAAAGTGGATGGGCTATATATTCCACATTCTAAATGAATACGTTGTGTGCCAAAATCTAATTTCCTTCATAGTTTAGGATTTGTTCTTTAGGGAATGCTGGACGGTTTTCTCCAGGATGTTTGATTTAACTTCAAAGGTAGATATACTCACTCAGTTTGAAGAATCTAGGAATTGATACATCCTCTTTGATGAGCTGGATTAAGCATAGTGAGTGCGCTAAAGGTGCATGAAAGGCGTGTTCAATAAATCAATCAATTAATCATGGATTTCTCAAGCGTGGCTAATAACCCAAAGGGTCTCAAGGCTCGGAAGGTAGGTGTGATGTTCAGTTGAAGAGCCACGTCTTGAGGTCCTTCCTGAACTGCTTCAGTGACACGGTCTGCCTGGGCTTGAAGGGAAGTGTGTTCCATGTCCGGGCTGCTAGGTAGGAGTAGGTCTTCCTCCTGCTGTACTTTTTGAGATCTTGGGGACGGCTGCGAGGGTGAGCTGGGAGGAATGGAGACATCTATTGAGCACGTAGAAGGTGAGGCGTGGTTGAGGTATGCTGGTCCTATGTTGTGCAGTGCCTTGAAGGTGTGGAGCAGGAGTTTGTATGTGATCCGCTTGTTGATTGGGAGCCAGTGTAGGTATCTGAGGTGGGAGGAGATTTGGCTGTGTCGGGGGATGTCCAGGATGAGTCTGGCTGCTGCATTCTTGACTCTTTGTATTCTTGACTGAAGATTCTTGGTGATGCCAGCATAGAGTGCGTTCCCGTAGTCCAGTTTGCTGGTGATGAGTGCGTGGGTGACTGTCTTCCTCATGTCAAGGGAATCCATTTGAAAATCTTCTGCAGGAGATTGAGGATGTGAACTCTTGATGAGGAGATGGTGTTAACTTGTATGTCATCGATAGAAAGAAGTCAAGGATGATGCCCACGTTGTGCGCATGTTCAGTGGGGGCAGGAGCTTTACCCAGAGTGGTGGGCCACCAGGAGTCATTCCAGGCAGAAGGGGTGGAGCCGATCACGAGGATCTCTCTGTTATCCAAGTTGAGCTTGAGACAGCTGGCCTCTATCCAGGTGGCGAATGCTCTGATCACGTTGTGGAAATTCCTCTTGGCATGCACAGAGTCCTCGGACAAGGAGAGGGTAAGTTGGATGTCGCTGGCATAGGAGACTGTGTTTAGCTTGTGTTGTTTGATGATCTTAGCGAACCGGGCCATGTAGACGTTGAAAAGCGTTGGGCTGAGTGAGGATTCTTGGGGCACTCCACAGCAAATGTCTTCAGGTTCTGATGTGAACAGTGGTAGTCTGACCCTCTGTGTTGTTCCGGTGAGGAAGGACCTGATCCAGTTTAGGGTTTGTCTCGGATGCTGATGTTGTGTAGTCCGTCGCAGAGGGTGGAGTGGGAGATGATGTCAAATGCGGTGGAGATGGCTGCTAAGAGTGTGGTTCAGTGCTGTGGTTGCCTCGGAAACCGGACTGACAAGGGTCTAGGATACAGTGTGTTTTGAGGAACTCAGTGAGCTGCTGGTTGACGGCTTTCTCCTTTACCTTGGCTGGGAAAGGGAGCAGAGAGATGGGTCTGTATTTCTTCAGCTCCCTAGGGTCGGTGGTGGGTTTCTTGAGTAGCGGTCTGATTTCAGTGTGTGTTTCCAATCTGAGGTGAATGTATTGAAGGATATGCTGATGGTTCAGCAGTGCTCCAGTGCTATGGATATGCTGGCCAAGTTGGGGATGTGATGAGGGCATGAATCCGAGGGTGCTCCTGAATGGGTGGAGTTCATCAGTCTTTGGGTGTCCTTCATGGTGATGGGCATCTGTGGTGGTGAAGCATTCTGGTGGGCTATGGTTCATGAAGTCTTCGTATATGCCTTGGATCTTACAGTGAAAGAAGGTGGTGAGGTTGTTGAAGTTGTCTTGGGAGGGAAGGATGGATCAGCTGTGTGCCCCAGGGCTCATGAACTCTTTGACGATGGTGAAGAGCTCATGCTGTTGTGAGTGCTGGTGTTGAGACCTGCATGAAAGGCAACTTTTTTGGCTGCTCTGATGGTCTGGTGGTGCAACGTGACTCCGTTTTTGTAGGCTGTGCGGTCTTCAGTGGATTTGCTGAGCCTCCATTTACGTTCCAGTCATTTGCGGGCACGCTTGGAGTCCTATAGGTCTGGCATAAAACACTTTTGTTCTGTCGATTTCCTGCTGATTTCATTAGGGGGCTATGTTATTGGTGCAGTTTGAGAGCCAGCGGTGAAGGTTGTTTGTGGCTTTATTAGTGTGTGTTGCGTCTGGTGGGAGGGAGTAGTTGAGAGTGTTGGTGAGCTGTGCTTCTGTGGATTTACACCAGTGTCTGCTGGGGGAATGGGCAGTGTGATGTCTTGTGGTGTTCTTTGTGTAGGTAAAGTGGATGCATTTTTGGTTGGTCCAATGGTGTTCAGAGGTGTGGGAGATGGTGATGTTGTCCCCTGCTGAGAAGACGGGGTTGAGAATGTGTCTGGCTCTGTGAATGGAAACATTGATGAATTGTTTGAGGCAGAGAGTTGTGAGGTTGTCCAGGAGGTTTGAGGTGTTGGGGTCATCAAGGGCATCAAGGTGGAAAATGAGGTCATCGAGTAGGATGTAATCGGAGGAGATGAGGGCTTGGGGGGCGACGAGGTCGGCGATGTCTTTGCAGAACTGGGGTTGGGGTCTCAGTGGCCTGTAGATGAGGGTGCCATGTAGGGAGGTGTTACAGTTAGTCTGGATCTGGAAATGTAGGTGTTTGTGTGTTGACTGAGACTGCGACTCAGTAGTAGTCAGGCAGAGATTGTTCTTGTAAATTGTGGCAATGCCTCCTCAAGGCTGATTGGCTCTGTCCTTGTTGATGATTTTGCAGTTGTCCAAGATGGCCATGATAATGTCTGTGGCAGCAGTGGGGGTGATCCATGTCTCCGTGAAGAAGGCGATGTCCAGGGCTGCTGAGTCAAGAAGGTCCCAGACTTCTACGAGGGAGTGTGTGTTGAGGAGTATGCACTTGAGGTGGCTGTCGGTGCTTGGTTCGGGATAATGGGGTGGTCCTTGGAGGGTGCTGGAGCAGGCGCAGCAAGAAAAATGTCCATGGGTTCTTCTGTGGTCGGCTTAGTGGCAGGCTGATGATCTTCCTGGGTTGAGGACACGTAGATTGCTGGCATCGAACCAGTGGATGGGGTGGGAACCAGGGTCCGTGGCGCTGCGTGCAGTCCAGGCATGGACGGGCGCATCGGGGTGCCATTACAAAGGGGAGGGAGGAGGAGGGTCCGGTCAGCTGGGAGACAGGAGGGTGGTAATAGTGTTTCACAGGGTGGAGGGGGACTGGGCCGCAGGGGCAGCAGCGGCATGGGGAGACCATTTTTGGGAGAAGAGAGAAGAGGAAAAACAGAGTAGAGATAAAAAAATCAAAAGGCAGAAGTAAAAGGCAGGAGTAAAGAGAGACAGAGAGAGACAGAAGATACTTACTTGCTGATGGCCACTAGGCCACCAGGGATGAGGTGCAGGCAGGAGCCTGCAGGTGGAGAAGGGCCTCAAACTGAGAGTCAGGCAGGCTCTCCGTTCGTCCCAAGCAGTGGCGGCAGCAGCAGAAGGAGCTGCACTGGGGAGAGCAACAGACGCTGACCAGAAGGTCAGAGGAGTCGCCCTCTCACAGCGCTGTGGCTGCCATCAGGAAGGGGAGGGAGGTGGGGGGGTCTGGTCAGCTTTGGGGCGGGAGGGTAGGAAAAATCACTTCACAGGCTGAGGGGTGGGGCCACAGCGACAACAGCGTTGCAGGGAGAACACAGGCAGGAGAAGAGAAAAGAGGGAAAAAAGAAAGAAGAGGCAGAAAAATAAAACCAAAGTCAAACAGAAGTAAAGGCAGAAGTAAAAGGATTAAGTAAAGAGAGACAGAGAGACACAGAAGATACTTACTTGCAGATGGCCACTAGGCTATCAGGGATGAGAAGCAGGCAGGAGCCTGGGGTGGAGGAGGGCCACAAACTATGAGTCAGGCAGGCCTTCAGTTCGACCCAAGCAGAGGAGACAGCAGCAGGAGCTGCACTGGGGAGGGCAACAGACAATGACCAGGAGGTCAGAGGAGTCGCCCTCTCACAGCGCTGTGGCCGACATTAAGAAAGAGAAGGAGGTGGGTGATCTAGTCACCTGGGAGGTGAGAGAGTAGGAAAAGTGCTTCACGGGGGTGAGGGGGGTGGGGAAGCAGGGGCAGCAGCAGTAGAGAGAGAACAACGGCAGAACAAGAGACAAGAGGGAAAAAGGAGAGAAGAGGCAGAAAAATAAAAACAAAGTCAAACAGAAGTAAAGGCAGAATTAAAAGGCAGGAGTAAAGAGAGCCAGAGAGACAGAGAGAAGATACTTACTTGCAGATAGTCCAGGGATTAGGAGCAGGCAGGAGCCTGTAGGTTGAGGAGGGCTGTGAACTGAGAGTTAGGCAGGCTCTCAGTTAATCTCATGCAGAGACTGCAGCAGCAGCAGAAGAAGCTGCACTGGGGAGGACAACAGATGCTGACGAGGAGCCCAGAGGAGTTCCTGAGCCTCATGCGGCTCTCATTGGAGCCTTAAGCCTTAAGTAAAGGTTAACTAGGCACACATCCTATAATCCTCACAATGTCCACAGAGTTAGATAGATGACAGTCAGTAAAAACTTAGTCAAACTTTTTTTCATTATGATGACTGTTGAGGAACCAGTTGTCATCATGTCTGGCCATACGTGTGTACAGATTTGATAGTGGTCTGTTTGTATGCAAGTTGATTGATGTCTGGATGAGAGGTGTGTTATTTGGGAATTTTGTCCTGGGCATGTGAATTTAATGATGGGCCCTTAAATGGTGGTGGTATGTCAGGTATAGTGATCTGTTGTTTTGGACCGTGGCTGGTGCTATGAAAGTCTTTAATGTGGTGCATCAATGGTGTGTGAATGGCCCATAAAACGGTTGGTGCCATGGTGTGGCTTTATGACTCATCTTCAGTAGACTTGATTTCAATATTCAAATACTATGGTTAGTATTTGTTCTTTAAAGCTAGGACTTCTGGAAGTGCCAAACAAACTAGTGCAAGTGGTGGGTGAACTTCAAAAACTTGGGACCATATTTATTTCTTGTCAGTAAGGATAATTTGTTGCAATGGTGTGGGAATTTCCTTAAGCCAAGATAATATTTTTTCTGCCTAGTTTATATGGGGCTGACAATTGGTGTAACCATGCCATAGACTTCTCCATACCCGCCATGGTTACACCTTGCTGAAGGTACAACAGAGTTCAGGCTGTTAGAGGCTGACCTCTATATCCGTTCACCTAATTTAGATGGGCAGACATTCAGGTAAGTTTTAACTGCTGTCACCTCTAGGAAAACCCTGGTAGCAAGGGGCAGTGAAAACTGTATAATGCCCCCTTGCCATTGGGGATGACTCCAATAGTGAAGGGGTCTTTTTTTGTTTATAATGAAAAAGAAATCCCACTTAAGGATTTTCTTTTTAAAACTAACAAAATATAAGTTTGACGAATGGCTCTGTCATGTTGATGGAGCTGTGTGTCAAACTCAAGAAACCATTTAAAGGTACCCCTGTGGCAATCCCAAATATCACAGCTATCCCTATTGCTGATTGCTCCAAGTAACATTTTAAGGGGGGTGCGTGGCCTGAGGCCGATGGAGCAGCACGCATAGAGTGGAACTCCTGATGGCCTCCGCCTATCCGACTTTATCCTGCATCCCCAGCTTACAAAAATCGGAACTGGGGCATAGCCACACGAAGAGCGCTCCATGTCCATAAACACACGGTGATCCGGTGTGGTCTGTGGAACCGGCAAGAGCTCTGCGCGAGGAGCATCCGGGAAACAAAATGGCGCCTACACCGCAAGGTGGCAGAAAACTCGGGCGATAGCGTCGAGACCTCGGAGCGTGGACGAAAGCTGCTGGAAATCTGATGCGGCCTGCCTGCGGAGAAACCTGCTGGGCCGGGGCGGTTGAGCGGAGTGCGGAAATGGGCCAGTGACCGGCAGCCTCGGGAGGATCGGTGAACGGGGTGAGTGGCGCCCTGAGACAACACGTGGCATTGCCCGTGGCGGTGTGGGCGGCCCGGCCACTGCTGCAAGGGGCCTTGGGGGATGTCACTGGCACCTTATCTTTCCCTCCCCCCAGGAACGTGTGGAGGGTGAGGTGGCTTGCCGTCAGGGGCCGCAGAGTGCACGGACAGATAGAAGATAGTGGGAACAGGGTTGATCTTTCTGCCGATCATCAAGGAGCGAGGGGCATACAGCCCGAGAGACAAGAAACCAAACTAGGTGCTGTCGGCCAGGACGAAGGAACCCTAAACAGAGTGCTTGACTACAGCGAGAAGGAGAGGCTTGCACTTAGGGGGGCTCGTGGACCACCCCTTCTTCGCAGAGTTGGGACACAGCGGGAACTAGAACAGCACAACCACTCCCCCACAAACAGAGCTGGCAATAGAAAGGACACTAACACGAATAAAGATGAAAAAAAGAGATTGCCTGAATAGGGGGATGTTGGGGGGCCCCAGAGCGGAGGTGGACGGCACCAGGGATGAAGGGTCAGATCGTGACTTAGCCCATGAGACTTACCTCTCTCACTGTACTCCAAGCAATACAAGCATCCCAAGAAGCCCTGAAACTGAAGATTGACACATTATCTGTGGATCTGACCCTTTTCAGAGATGATCACCGCCGACTGGCGGACAGAGTCATTATGAATGAAAAATCTTTTGAACAATTTGCCCTGAACTGTCAAAAATTAACAAAGAACGTAGCTGAATTAACATCCTGCATTAAAACCTTAGAAACTCGAGCAGAGGATACAGAAAACAGAGCTCGCAGAAACAATCTGAGACTGGTGGATCTTCCAGAAAGAGCAGAACAGGGAGAGAAAAATAGGGAAACTTTCCTGGAACGATGGATATGTGAGGAGGTGGCTCCTGAGGGCCTGTCGCCTTACTTTGCAACTGAGCGCACCCACAGAGTGCCGACACTCCCTCCGGGGGCAAAACCACGGCCAATAATTGCCAAGCTGCTTCACTTTAAGGACAGAGATCACATCCTGGCACAGGCAAGGCTGAAAGGGGAGCTCAAAATGGGGGACCAGAACATACTGATCTTCCTGGACTTCACCAAAGACACACAGAAACAAAGAGCGTCCTTTCTTGACGAAAAGAGACAACTCCAAGAGAGGGGACTCCAATATGCCATGCTATTCCCAGCTAAATTACGAGTAGCCACTAATAACAAAATAATTTTCTTTACAACACCACAGCAGGTTAAGGAATGGCTAGAAACTTTGGGCCCTGCCATAGCTGAGTCCATGGTAAACAATAATCGATCACGTACTAGGGTGCGTAGAAGAACTGGGAGACTATCAACTTCTGCGGCCCGCCATGCAAACAGGCCCTACAGGAAATGCGAGACGCAGTGGACATTGCGGCGTCCCTGAATAGTAGAGGCTCGGGATCGCAGCACCCATCTGAGATTCTCTCTGATCATGAATCTACATCTGGAAGTGCATCCCTCTCCTCACATGACACTTCTGACATCCTCCTGAAAGTGACTCCAGGGACCTCAGACAAAATTGCATAATGGACACCAGCCTGTGGAGACTAAAATTTACTTTGTGTAGGAGCATGGGCGGTACACGCTCACACGGATGCCACGGACAATACTTGTTATACCTTCACCTGTTGCAATGGATCAGACGGCAAATCTGCAAGCCCACTACGGTGGCAGAAGCTGAACTGCCTTAACACTACATGCCAAGCGCATTAGAACTCTCTCCATTAAAGCCCGGATGGAGACGTTTCACTGGCACTATTAGATGACGGGTGCTCCCCGGAGGGCCTGTTCCTGGTCTTTCGCACCTCAGCCCAGGCACATTGTTAATGACGTTATTGATTGTTTGGATGGGAATAGTTTTGAAGCAGGTCCTGTGGAGAGGGAGTAGGGAAAACAGTGACACTGTTTTGTTTACTTATGTACAAATACATATAGGTGTATCAGCTCCACATCAGTTATCCACACATAGACTCACCCTCCCACAGGTAGTGGAACCTAACCAAGGGGTAGAACAGACAGAACTACAAGACTTCACAACACAGTATGGCCTTCTACCTAACCTATACATTTCTAACCTGGAATGTTAGGGGACTGAACAGCATGAATAAGAGGTACAAAGATTACAGCCGACTTAAAAGACGAGGGGTACATATTGCTGTCCTTCAGGAAACACATCTCACTAAGCAGGAAGTCAAGGCCATAACTAAAAGATGGCGTGGTCAAGTCTACGCTACAGCCTACTCGGCATACACTAGAGGGGTCCTTATTTGGATCCGACCGGGAGTCCTGTTTAAAAAACTGGAGGGAATCATAGATAAGGAGGGCTGCTTTGTCCTGTTGAGTGGGAGACTATAGGGTAGAGATATCACACTAGGGGGTATCTACGCACCAAATCAGGAGCAGGGCGCTTTCCTGTCATCGCTGTCACACAAACTTGGATCATATCTTACACAAACAACTATCATAGGCAGTGATTTTAATTGTATTGCGGACACAGCACTTGACAGATCCCACCCCCCACTACAACATTCCCCTGCTCACAGGCTGGCCAAGACTTTCCTTAACTAGCAATGGCACTGGGGCTTCCCTACTGTTAGAGACACCTTCACCCTATGGAAAGAGATTATTCCTTTTACTCTCACTTACATGATTTACAGGTCCGTCTAGATGTTTTTGTAGCATCCCCGAGGTTAATTGCACGACACTGGCAGCAGAATACTTATGTCGCACAGTATCAGATCATAATCCATAACTCTTAATGCTAGACTGGAGAAGGGGCCGCCCTCATATACCGGTCTGGCGACTCAAGGTAGAGTCACTTGAAGATGACGCCTTCTGACAATCTCTCAAAACCACAATCCGAGACTACTTTAAACACAATCAGGGAACTACATCATCCCGTGCACTGGAATGGGAGGCCTTTAAAACTGTCATCAGGGGCCAGGGCATAGCGGAGGTGGTGGGGTCGGGAAAACTCTGGAAACTGAGATTGACAAACATGAGGAGGAACTTAGAGAGTTGGAACGTAGGAGGCCTGAGGCCCCGGGCGTGGCCCCCCCTGCTCGCAGAGACCAGGGAAAAAGAAGCGATTGCGGTTAAAAATCTGCGATGCTTTGACTATAAGAAATACATAATGTGCAGACACCCGGAGGGAGACAGGGCTGGAGCATTGTTGGCCTGGCTCTCGGCTTCACCGCAGCAACATTTCCTGGTGATGGAAATTGAAAATCAGTCGGGTGTGGCTTTACCGGCAGGGGGAAATTAATGACACTTTTACAACCTACTACTCTACTATATAGCCACCCGAAAGAGAATATACCCCCTGTCCACTTGCGGATCTTGGATGTTCTTCGCCTCCCGGTGCTGGGGGAGAAGGCTCAGCAAGTTTTGGGGGAATCTATCTCCCCTACAGATATATCCACAGCAGTGAGAGCGATGGCTAAAGGGAAAGTACCAGGCTCAAGTGGATTCCCCGCAGAGTTCTATAGTACATACATAGATATTCTAGCTCCACAGTTGAGTACACTCTACTTAGAGGCGCTGGAACACGGAGTGCTGCCCCATCCACTAATGAAGCGATCATGATACCACTCTTAAAACCAGACTGCCCGCAACAGACGTGCGCTCCTACCGTCCTTTTTCCATTCTCAATATGGACTATAAGATACTCAGCCGCATTCTGGTCACAAGACTCCTACCGCATATGCCTGTGCTGATTCACCCAGACCAGACGGGGGTTCATCCCTCATCGCAGCACTGCCATTAATATCAGATGTCTGATCTCGATCTTGCAATCCAAATCCCCGAATTTACAAAGAGCAGAACTCATAGCTGTAGACATCGAAAAAGCTTTTGATAGTCTTAGATGGGATTTTCTGGAGCACGTAATGGTACAGATAGGTTTAGGCCAGGGTTTCATTAAGTGGACAAAACTGCCATACACAAACCCCACTGCTCGAGTTCGAACAAGTTGCATAATATCGGAACCATATATAATCGGGAGGGGCACCATTCAGGGCTGTCCTCTATCGCCACTGCTATTTGCTATGGCACTGGAACCATTGGCACAGGTGGCAAGGACAGGATCTTATTATAAAGGGTTATATATCGGGGAAAGTACACACCAAATTGCATTATACGCAGATGACATGACACTTTTCTTAGGAGATGCAGAAACTGAGCTGCCATGAGCAATGGCCCTTCTCGAGAAATTTGGGGAAATGTCCGGACTGTGGATCCACTGGCA
Organism: Pleurodeles waltl; assembly: GCF_031143425.1. Classification (NCBI taxonomy): domain Eukaryota; kingdom Metazoa; phylum Chordata; class Amphibia; order Caudata; family Salamandridae; genus Pleurodeles; species Pleurodeles waltl. The sequence continues at coordinate 1,232,428,948 of NC_090446.1, forward strand.
GAACTCTCATATTTTCCCCCTAAGGGAGGGAACACCCAGGATGGGAAACATCTGTGGGCTGGAATGGACCCCGTCCACCTTCTGATACCTGGGAGTACACATATATCATAAATCGGAGGGCCTCCTGGAGGGAAACGTGGGCCGAAGAGTCTGTAAACTACGGATGGACATGCTCTTCAGGAGGTCACTCCCGTTATCCGTGGTGGGGAGAGTAGCACTTAGAAAAATGGTGGCCCTTCCACATTTGATGTACTATTTTGTGACCTTGCCGTTGCTTGCCCCGTGTTCACTATTACGAGATATCGAATCCATTCTGACTAATTTCATCTGGGGAGCAGGTATACACAGAATAGCACTACATAAGCTCCAAAGACTTGTAGCAGATGGAGGGATGGCAGCACCAGATATTGAAACTTACTGCATGGTGTGCCAGATACAATGGTTAGCACAAACACTATACACTGCACTGTCAGAGCCAAGCACAGAATGTTGCACAGAACACTCAATTAAAGACCTTATGGGGATATTAATGAATCCCAGAGGACAACACACATTCAACTCGCCAGAATTACGAGTACTGCGCAGCTGCTGGATGTGCAGCCTACAGCGGGTAAAAATCACATGTCCATATACTCCACACATGCCGCTGTGTGGACTGGCCACGCTCGGGGCGGACAGATGATGACAGGCATCGAAACATTAGCTACACACAATATATCTGTTCTGGGCGATCTGTTCTGTGATGGAGAACTGCTGTCCTTTAACGCACTGATGGAAAAATTTGATGTCCCCCCAGGTCTGTTTCTACTGCACAGATCAACAGTGGCACTCATACAAAGACGTTGGAAACAGGGAAGGTCAGAACCACTCACCCTCATGGGATCTCACACTATCTGCATGATCGGAGAAGAGGGGAAAGTAGTCTCTACGGTCTACAAGGTATTACATAAAAAAAGACACTCTGCTCCCATCAGAGCAGCTACAAGTGACATGGCAAGAAGACATGGGAGTGCCCATAGATGAACAACAATGGGCGAGAATCACAGCATGCATAAATAGAGTATCAAGAAATACCAGTTTCAAACTATTTAACCTCTATATATTCCACAGAGCATACCTCACTCCACACAGGTTGGCGAGAATGTTTAAAACCAGGTGGGGGAGTGCCCTCGCTGTTCTGAACCAGGCGCAGATCTCACCCGCATGCTTTGGAGTTGCGTGGAGATTAGACATTACTGGGAGGGAGTGTTCTAGTCCATTAATGCTGTGACAGAAAGAAGGCCAATAGCTTCCCCTCTAGTGGCCCTACTAGGGGAATTCCCTTGCCCCAACACTAGAGAAGTCACAAACAAATATATTGACTTAGCATTAATCCTAGCCAAAAGGGAGTTAACATTATACTGGCTAGACCCTAAATGTCTGCACTTACAGAGTTGGAAAAACACAATAATACGGTGGGCCGAAGCGGAGGGGAGAACATTACACCAAGAAGCAGAGCAGGGCTGTGGCCCCATAGAGGCGGCTCAGCAATGGGATTGTTTGCTAGATTTCCTTAAGGACCCAGAAGTGAAAACAGGAGATCAGTTCTCAACATCGGAAGAGCATGACAGCGACGCAGAACCTAACCAGACTAAGGGCCTCATTATGACCCTGGCGGTAGAGAACCGCCAGGGCCAACGGGGCGGGAGCACCGCCGACAGGCCGGCGGTGCTCCCTTGGGCATTCTGACCGCGGCGCTTTGGCCGCGGTCAGAAAGGGAAAACCGGCGGTCTCCCGCCGGTTTTCCACTGCCCCTAAGAATCCTCCAAGGCGGCGCAGCTCGCTGCGCCGCCGAGGGGATTCTGACAATCCTTCCCGCCATCCTGTTCCTGGCGGCTCGCCCGCCAGGAACAGGATGGCGGTAAGGATTGTCGTGGGGCCCCTGGGGGCCCCTGCAGTGCCCATGCCAATGGCATGGGCACTGCAGGGGCCCCCGTAAGAGGGCCCGCTAGTATTTCACTGTCTGCGTAGCAGACAGTGAAATACGCGACGGGTGCAGTAGCACCCGTCGCACCTTCCCACTCCGCCGGCTCGATTACGAGCCGGCATCCTCGTGGGAAGGGAGTTTTTCCCTGGGCTGGCGGGCGGTCTTTTGGAGACCGCCCGCCAGCCCAGGGAAAAACTCATAATACCCTCCGCGGTCTTTTGACCGCGGAGCGGTATTATGGAGGGCTGAATTCTGGCGGGCGGCCTCCGCCGCCCGCCAGAATCAGAATGAGGGCCAAAATGCTGTTTAAATCAGACTTTACCCCGAGCGGCCAGAAAGGATTAGAACACTAGCAACATAGGATAGACGTCATAATGTGTGGAGCTGATAAGGGGGGGAGGGATTAGAGGGCGGAGTGCTTAGTCATGAAGTTGAATGTGTATGCATTTGTTGTTTACAAAAAGCCAATAAAAAAATATTTTTTTTAAAAAGTAACACTTTAGGGCCATTGGTTAATGCTCAGAGGAAGAAAATTTGTGGCTCGTTGCAGATTGCAGAAGATTTTCTCACAGAAATATGGGTAAAATGTGTGCTTTTCTGTCGAGGCTTTTGTATTTTTAGTCAAGGTTTTAGGTTTGGAAAGGCTTCTAGATATAATTACTTGGTGAGAGCCATGCAAGTCATATACCAATGGAGTTACCTCATTATCTAGTTGTTGAAAATGTGCAGGTTTCCTAGGTTTCCCTAAGTGCGACTGAACTAGGGCCCAAAATCCACATGTACCTACATTGCAAAAAACATTCACTTTTCAGTGCAAAAATGTAATGTGCTTTAGGTCCTTTCTTGTTGCAGACACTAAGCCTACCCACACAAGTGAGGTACCATTTTTATTGAGAGACTTTGATTTGGGATAACGGACATTCTGCCATACATTGTAAAGATTTTGCAAGTCACCAGTGAGTTTTGTGTCCATACAGAGGAACTAAGCCAGACATCAAGTTCTTTTATAGGGCCATGGATCTCGCAGTTGACTTGCAAAATACATTTTTAATGTATGGCACAGGGTATCTAATTAGTTATAATACATTACCAAACATCATCCTTTCTAGAAACCACTTACATTTAGTGCCTTGATATACCATATCAAGGACATAGGGCCTGATTCTAACTTTGGAGGACGGTGTTAAACCGTCCCAAAAGTGGCGGATATACCACCTACCGTATTACGAGTTCCATAGGATATAATGGACTCGTAATACGGTAGGTGGTATATCCGCCACTTTTGGGACGGTTTAACACCGTCCTCCAAAGTTAGAATCAGGCCCATAGTATGGTTTGATGCTGTAATGAAGATTAAAAGTAGACTCAGCAGCACAAAATTAGGAACACCAAAAAGTAGTTAGTAATTTGTTGCAAAAATGTATTAGAATCAGTTTAATGAAAGTCAGCTTTAAAAATGCAATAGCTCAAAATGTGTAGAAGCATGCAGAGAGATTCTGGGCCTCACTTACTAAGTTTTGGCTCTACGGTTTGGCACAGGGCAGCACTGCAAGCATTTTTGCTGCACCGCCCTGCATCAAAACAAAAGGGCAAGAATGTACTGTATCTATAATATGTAGTGCATTCCTGTCCTTGTCCCATGTGCTGGCACAAACATTGCTGCCCAGCGCCAACGCTTGCACCCTTGCTCCATGGTGCAAGGGTGCCTGTGTTGCAGGGATGATTATTTATGTGCAGGAAGCGACATAGGCAATAATTCTTGGTGTGTTCCTCTTTCTGTGCATGCTTCAAAATTCAGCACAAATAGGAAGATGAATAAACAGGGAAAAAGAATGTTATTTCTCTCTGTTGCACCATTGTCATACCTCCTCTGAGGTGGCACAGGAATCTGACGCATTCACAGAGTTGTAAATCTGGGAATGCATCAGATTTCTTCAAATTCCATGGGTGTTGCATGGGAACACCAAAAGCAACAGTCATGGAACAATCCTTTCATGCAGTGTTATGCGTGAAAGGGTTCCATAATTATAAGGCCATGAAAAGCCACAAATTTATGTGGCCTTGTAAATATGGGTTGGCACACTGCACCACAAAAGCCTAAAAATAAATGTATTATATTTTTCTTCTAGGTAGAAGTGACAAAGTCTTAGCTGCTTGTGATTCAATTTATGGAATCAGAGAATGAAGGTTCCCTAGGCACAGCTATGTGTTCAAAAAGCGTTCCCACAGTACACAAATAATTGTATTGACATTTATTGAATTCTGTAATTTGTTTTTATAATTTTACTGAAACATATGACATTACTGGTTATCAAAAGTCTGTGTCAATGAGTTGTTCAATAATATGCAAGTAGGTTAATCATTATACTGTTCAAATTATCAACAATGCTGAGGTGTAAGAGACAGTAAGAGAACAAACATGCATAGCTATCTAGTTTTTAGCTACATGAGTGAGATGTAATGCTGTTTATTGGTCTTAACAACTTTGAAGTAACTTGACTACAGAGCATTAAATCAGTCTAAAGGACTTCTTTTTCTTTTCCACAGCATCTTCTGCTGTTACTTCAATTGAATATAGCAACCAGATTTCCTTTTTTGAGGATATTTACATATTTTATACCAAAATGCTTATTGTTGACAAGAATTTTGAATCTTTGTTATGTCTTTTTAGTAGAGGAGTCATAATCACCATATTTTTTTAACATTTGTTTCTATCATAATTTAGTTTTTTGTGAACATCAGTCTAAAATAAATATACTATGATATAACTGAAAACATGTGAGTTAATGAAACTGAAGATTTGTAGGTCTTAAGTGAGTCCTCAAAATAAGCTTTCTGTACTGCATAAATATTACTGGTTGACATGTGTATGTTAATCTATGATCTATATAAGAAGATGAAACATTTTTTTACTAATTTTCAAAACTTTCTCAGTTAGTCAATCACTCAGATCATTTTTCATAAGACTGAAAAAAAAATTAAGTTATGGATTTTTTGCACTTGAGTCATTTCATGAAAGATTGCTTTTTGAGATGCATCACAATTTGGACTGAACAGATATCCCTTACAAATTACTGTGCTTGCTGTCTGCTCTCTGTTTTTCATGTTATATTTGAATTGAATGAAATTCGAAAAATACTATCTTTTGGGTTTACTGTGACAATGTATCCCTGCACTTATCCGATATATTTAGACTAATTACCTACATTGTTGTTTTGAATAAATACGTGTTTTGCCTCAGCAAATAATACTTATCACATTTAAGTTTACATATTTGTATCTGCCACTTAACTTCACAGCATGCAAAATTGAAATCTATGCTTACCTTCATGTCAATGTTTAACCAGAAATAGCAATCAGACATTTGCTTTCTAAACTGAAACTTTTTTAAAAATAGTATTATTTGGAAAACTCAAACCCCCTATATTCATAAGGTCGTCATCCTTTTTCAGAAACACTTTGCTCTTTTGAATTTCCTGTAATAATCAATGAGAACATCACCCTTACAATTTTCCTAGTTTGAATGTCATAATATTCTTTGCACACTATCCATATTTGAATAATTATTTTTCTCCATGATGCCCCACTTATATAGACCATCTCTCTAAATTGTCCTTATGCTTACCAAGAATTGAAACAATACCATACTGCAAAATGTGATTTTGAGGTCTACTTACTTCCAACATTTCCAACCATAGATATTTAAATCTTGGTGTTAATCTTTGAGTTCCTAAAATATTTTTATATCCTTTAAATCATGGCTTTAAGACTAGTAGATGCTGTTTATGTTGATTTATTTTGTTTTTGGATATTTAAATATAATGTTCAATACTGTCTACATTGGCTGTGGATCTGATAATAACAATAGCATGTCATGAATAGTTACTAACATTTTATAGTCACAATCTCCACCTACTACTCCCTAAATGAATATGTTTATTCTAATTGAGCAAGTAACCATACCAGTGATACACTGAACAGTGTGGATGAGAGCAGATCCTACTGCCAAGTCTGTTTTTGGGATAAAAAAAGTGTTGGATTTTTCTCATTAGATAACACCTTTGCTTTTGAATGTTAAAAGTTTCAACAGTATATCAGTTTCTGAAATATCTGGGCAAAGTTTAATGATTTGAATACCTCTATCGAGCACCTGCAAAAGCATTGTCCCTTTCTAAGTTTATAGGCACCCATGATAGTTATGATTACAAAGATCTAATAAGGTCCTAATATTATTATTGCTGTGTCCCCCTTTTAGTAATAACAATCTAAGAATTGTGCAATGGCTTAGTTATAATGTGCTTTACTCATGTTGTCTGAAATCAACCTAAAATCTTCAAACCAACATTTAGCAATTATATCAATCTATAGTTTGAACAGTCTTGTCGACACCTGGTTTAGGTATATGTGTAATGTGGGTTAATCTCATCCTGTTGGTTTGTGCCATTATTTATCATATAAATATATGCCTGCCAGATTTTAGGAATAGTACCTTTATTAAATTTCATGGGAAAGCAGATTTTTCTTTGGTTTTCTCACTTTGTGACACTTTAATACCATTTACACTTTTGTTTTCAAATGCCTTTGATAATACATTTTCTATGTCATATACATTGATTTACCTAATCCTATCCCTTTGAAAAAATCATTACTTTTTTCCTTCTGGGATTTGGTTCACTGCGGCACATTTCATTCATTTTTTGTAGACAGTTCTATTACACAGAAAACAAGGTTAATTGAGAATTCAGTTACTATCATGCTCCTTCCACCGATATTTAGACATGTTTTTTATGTGCAAGCACTGTTTGTGCTCCTTGGTGGAGAAGTGTGGCTCAATGGTTAGAGCGGGAGACCCTGAAGCAGAGATCTGGCTCAAGACCAGGATTCAAGTCCTGCTTCGGCAGGTCTTGGGCTCAATTCCCCTTGACCAGATAATTCTCGCCTCGGTGCCTAATCTAATTCATGGGTCCCACTCTGCAACTCTGGGCAATAGCTTGCTTAATCTCCACAACAGCGCTTGGATGCCTGGCTTCACCCTGGGGGTGCTCAGGAGTGGGCGCCTCACAGGGAAAAGCCAGGAGGGGTTCCATAGCGGTATGAGTACAGCGCCTTGAGACCCTAACGGGTGAGTAGTGCGCTATACAAATGCTAATTTACATTTTTTGCTAATTTTTGGCATATAGAAATAAAAACTTCCCTTTTGTCTGTGTGATAAATATTTGAGCAAGCATCAACTGATATTCTGAATTGTAAATTACTAAGATGTATGATTGATGGTGTTGCTACCAATACATCTCTGCCCAAATCAGAGATTAATACTAATACTGATATTGAATTGTAAAATCAACAAAGTATGAGAATATTTTTTTCAAATACACTTTTAGGGCCATATTTATACTTTTCGACGCACAACTGCGCCAACGCAGTTGTGCATCAAAAAATCTAACGCCGGCTAACGCCATTCTGAAGCGCCATGCGGGCGCCGTATTTATTCAATGACGTTAGCCGGCATTAGCCGGCGGAGCTGCCTGGTGTGCGTAAAAAAAAATGACTTACACCAGGCAGCGCCGGCGTAGGGGAATGTGGAGCTTGGGCGTCAAAAAATGGGGCAAGTCAGGCTGAGGCAAAATTTTCGCTTCAACCCGATTTGCGCCATTTTCTTTTACTCCCAACCCCCATTGAAATGACTCCTGTCTTAGCAAAGACAGGAGTCATGCCCCCTTGCCCAATGGCCATGCCCAGGGGACTTATGTCCCCTGGGCATGGTCATTGGGCATAGTGGCATGTAGGGGGGCACAAATCAGGCCCCCCTATGCCACCAAAAAATAAATAAAAAAAAATACTTACCTGAACTTACCTTAAGTTCCCTGGGATGGGTCCCTCCATCCTTGGGCGTCCTCCTGGGGTGGGCAAGGGTGACAGGGGGTGTCCCTGGGGGCATGGGAGGGCACCTCTGGGCTCCTTCCGAGCCCACAGGTCCCTTAACGCCTCCCCTGACCAGGCGCTAAAAAACGACGCAAAAGCGGCTGGACGTCATTTTTTTTTACCCGCCCACTCCCGGGCGTCATTTTTGCCCGGGAGTGTAAATACGGCGCACATGCCTCGGAGTCATTTTTTAGACGGGAACGCCTACCTTGCATATCATTAACGCAAAGTAGGTGTCCACGCTAAAAAATGCTGCAAACTCCATGAACTTTGGCGCTAGACGCGTCTAACGCCAGAGTATAAATATGGAGTTCGTTTTGCGTCGAATTTGCGTAAAAAAAACGACGCAAATCCGGCGCAAACAGAGTATAAATATGGCCCTTAATCTCTAAAAATCTTGAATTTATCAAATGTGATTTTCTTCTGAATGATTTTACATGGCTTTAGTTAGAGTTCAAACTCATACTAAAGTAGCTTACAGCTACTTCTGTCTGGAACTCTTCCTTAGCTTTCATAAATTTAGATGTGCTATTTTAGAAGGCCTTGTAGGAGAAGCCACAGGTAACAGATTTACCAGCAGGAAGTCCTAAGTAGAACCCTCTCCCAGTATATTGTAGCTAAAGGGACTGTCATGGGTAATATGACTAGATAACTCCTTGTTGATACTTTGTCTTGCAATGATGGGCATATATTTGCCTAGTCTCGGATTACAAAAATAACTTTCCTTAGACTACAAAAAGTACATTTAAACATTGTCAGCAAAAGATTTGTTTTGTCAGTAAAGTCCACAGAATGTCTATCATGACAATGCACTCCAAAGTCAAGACTAGGCCAGTAGCATGAATGGAAAATGTGTTCTTCAGTGTTGTATACTGCTCAAGGGAACATTCACAGGTTCAATGACTGATATGAGTGGTAGGAATGACAAACTTACACCACCTGACTTTAATAAACACATTTTGATAAGTGCTCCAAGTTCTACGTGACTTCAACCTCAATAGCCTCCAATTTACTTTACATTATTTTCACATTTAGAAGGTCATTACAAGTTTAGCTGTCTCAGGACAGCCATGTTTGCAGTCTTACCGCCAACAGGCTGGCGGAGAAGACTGCCAAATTATGACATTGGCAGCATTCATTACAGAAAACAGCCAAAGCACCGCAGGCACTACCACTGCAGTCTGGCTGCCACGGATGACAGGCTTGCAGAGACCAGGTTTTGCTGGACAGATTATGAGGTTACAAACCGCCAAGGTTTCCGCTGCGGTCGCACCACCACGGAAACCCAGGCAGAAACCAACTACATAAAAGGAGACACTCACCTTCAAGAAGCCATACTTGTCGGGAGCCGTCATGGGACCAGAGCTAGACATCTTCCTCCGGCTCTTGCTTGCCCAACAACTCCCAAATCTGCGATGACAACAGCCTGTAAGTACACACACTTGCTTGCTACTGTTGTAGATTGTCAATTTTGTACTCTTACACAACATACATTTAGGAAGGGGGTGTGAGGGCGACATGCATAACAGCACAAGAACAAGCACACTCACATACAGCCACACACATCACAAACCCACACAGGTATGAATGGAAACACTGCACAGACACACACTCACACAGTACCCCACATCACCACATATCACCACCACAACACAGCTGTATCATCTCCAATCTCATGGCAGGAACCCACAGGGGAAACTACACAGGGGCACATCATGCATACATCACTATGTAACACCAAGAGGCAAACCATATACACAAACAAATAACCACACTACTTACTCGTCGACTTACACAGCACATCGTACCTAACATACCATGCACAAAACATGCACACGCACACAGTCAAAGGACATAAAGCCATATAACACACCAACAAAGACATCTTAACACAAACAACACTCAATCCCAACACTACAAAAATATCTTGAGCACACAAATGTCCATCACACAACACACACCCTACCACTTACAGACCAAAGCACTACACACAACCTCACATACTGGCTGAAAAACACAGTTATCCCAAGCAAAGCACACACACACACAAACACAGACACAAAACTAATGTCAGCCAGGAACACCTCCATACTAGGGAAAGAAATGCATGACAGTTTTAAACAGGTTGTCTCTAATGATTATTGAATACAATAATTAGTAAAATCAAAGGCCATAGGCTAGTCCTTAACTAAGAGTCAGAAGGCACAGAGTGAACATACGTGTGCCCCAAACTTGACTCTTGACTGCCATGTAACCTCCACAGGCAAAATCAATGGGCAGGCAGGTACCTCAGGGGTTACTGAGGGGTGGCGTGGGGGATTTCGGTTTAGGTTCTGAGAGGGCCTTTGGGATCTGGTTTGGAAAGGGGGTCTTTGGGCTATCTTAGATTTAGAGGATGGTTGGGTTTTCTTAGGAGTGGTAGACTTCTTGGCAGGGGGAGGGGCATAGGTTCTTGCAGGTGGTACAGGGCAGGACTTAGAGGTGGTAGGGCTGAACTTTGGGAGGGACACAGAACATTTAGGCTATCACGGGGTGGGAGAGGAGTTGTGAAATGAGCAAACTCTGAAAAGAAAGCTTTTTTAGACACACGGCGACGGTCATAGTAAAAGGGTTTGGGTGTGAAGGGAGAGAGAGTGGTTGTCTGATGTATTGGTGTGGATGTAATGGGTGCATGTTTGTGCGAAATATGTTTGTGGGTGTCTGTTAGGTGGGTGAATGCGGGCATTTATGTGTCTTGGGATGAGGTGGAGTGGAGGTGCTGAGGGATGCTGTGGTGGGTGGCTGTCTGTTGGAAGGTGACAGCAGGTAAGGTGGATGTGCTGCATGAGGGTGGTGTCAGTAGCTGTGGCATCTGCAGGTGTGGTGACTGCTGTGGATATCTGAGGGTCTGTTGTGGTGCTGTCTGTGGGTAGGATTGGTGTGGTCGCTGCATCTGTGAACGTTGCTGTAGTGTCTGCACGTATGTTAGGTATTCTGTCAGTGACACTGGAGGTAGTGGGGGTGTCAGAGCAGTTTGTGACTGTTGCTGAATCTGTATCTGAATGTTGCCTGTGTGCATGCTGGTGGTGTGTCTTGTGGTGCTTGTGTTTGTCTGAGCTACTCTTGGATGTTGCGGTGGATGCATGCCTGTCTGTCTGTGTGTTTTGGCTGGGTCTGGGTAGAGGGATTTGGGATTGGGAAGAGGAAGGTGGAGGGGGGACAGGCAACAAAGGGTGACTGGCTGCCATCAGTGGGGAGGCCAGAGCCTTAAAGGATCTGTGTAAGTTATCCAATGCACTGTGAATGCCCTCCAGGAATGCAATACTTTGTTAGATCTGAGTTGCTGGTCCTGGATAGCATTCACTATGGTTGACTGATCCACAGAGATGGACCTCAGGAGGTCAATAGCCTCCTCACTGAGGGTGGCAGGGCTGACAGAGGCAGGGGCAAAGGTGCCAGCTGCAAAGGAGATGCCCACCCTCTTCGGTGAGCAGGCACGGCCTACTGGGTGGGGAGCTACAGTGAGAACAGTGGTAGTAAGAGGGGTGGCTGACTTAGATGGTGCTCAGGTGGTCCCAGACGGGTCCGCCACCACCAGAGCGTGTTCACTGGATGAGAATTCTGAAGAGGAAGACGTGAATCCTGTCTCCCAGGCGGCACTCCACTCGCCTATGGGCCACTGGGTCACTCAGTGTCTTTGGTATCAGCACTCCGGGTCCTGTGGCCAGCAGCTTCCCCATGCGGCTGTTCCCCGTCTCCTTCTCCTCCCGATGCTGATGCTGGGAAACAGAGAGAGAGGAAGCATCATCACATTCTCAACCTACACATATATTACAACATACACAACAGTAACATAACATCTATGTGTAAAACACCCTCAGGTAGGAACAATTTTGAGCCAACATCATGTCACAACAATATACCCTATATGACAACAATGTCACACCCAACATGAACATACTATCTGACCACTATATCACCATCAGACCTACTCCACATCTACACTTGCTCAGTCCATTGCCAAATGTTGGGTACTATGAAAGATACTTCATCACATTCCAATTGCAACACAGCATTTTGCTTAGCTATCACATCTCTGACATGCTACTGAGTCTAAAACATCCACAATGGCAAATGATACAGATGAAGCTACAGCATTTGGCATATCCAATTTTGATGCATAATAGACTCCCAAACCATCTCTCCAACACATGTTTCAACTGTGAATTTGCTAAAGATTGCACAGACATTCAGGACCTACTCATCTTAGTCATACTCACATAGCAAGCACATTCATGTACCTCAATAGGGGTGTACTTAGCACACAGGACACACCCACAGAAAACCACATGGAGCATACCAACATCTTCAATACAATGGACACCTGTTGCGTGCATGAAGGTCACATACAATTCCACTAATCATGTTGATTAGCAACCTCAGGATGACAAGATTAAATTACCAACATCCCTATCAACACTTCAGACACGAGTCATCTTACATCTTTGGAGTATAGGTACGTTGACCTAAACCACTACTAAAGTAACCATGATTGACACATACACATTGGCGGTCATTCTGACCGCGGCGGGCGGCGGCAGCCGCCCGCCATGCGGTCACCGCCATTTGGCCGCTCTGCGGTCAAAAGACCGCGGCGGCCATTCTGGCTTTCCCGCTGGGCCCAGCGGGAAAGGCCCTGCAACATAGAAGCCGGCTCTGAATGGAGCCGGCGGTGTTGCAGGGGTGCGACGGGTGCAGTTGCACCCGTCGCGATTTTCACTGTCTGCTAAGGGGCCTGTTAGGGGGCCCCTGCACTGCCCATGCCAGTGGCATGGGCAGTGCAGGGGCCCCCAGGGGCCCCACGACACCCGTTCCCGCCAGAAACAGGGTGGCAGGAAGGGGGTCGGAATCTCCATTGCGGCGCTGCTTGCAGCACCGCCATGGAGATTCAGCCCAGACAGGGGAAATCCGGCGGGAAACCGCCGGATCCCCTTTTCTGACCGCGGCTTTACCGCCGCGGTCAGAATGGGCAGGGAAGCACCGCCAGCCTGTTGGCGGTGCTTCCGTGGTCCTCCACCCTGGCGGTCGATGACCGCCAGGGTTGGAATGACCCCCATAGTGTCCAGCATTTAGACTGACAACCTACACCATTCCATTCAACAGGTAACTGTGAACTGCAACACCTGCAACACTATGTAGTCATGTTAAAATGAGCTTATCCATTCTAAAATACTGTAAAACATATTCAGCATACCCAAAGTAAGCACACCAAGCCAAAATCTAAAACTTTACAAATGGCAGGATGTAACAATGTACACATGATGTTAGCAAACAACAGTTGATGAAGTACCTATATAGGAGATGTCCTACCCTATGTAGCATGGGCAAAATAAATTGGCTAAGTGAATTGCAGGCTGTCCACTTACCTTCTCAATAACACGTACATGAGACAGATAGTCTGAACTTGCATGTCCATGACATGTCTTGCACTAGGAATGTAAAATTACAACCATGTTTTTCATTATGTAGGATGCACACCCTGATCAAACATCACAAATGTCAATGTTCAGTCTACACTTAAAAATTGGTAAACCTCCTCACACCTCTGAGTAAGTGTAGGAAGTATGCCATGTGAAATATCTGAATGAGATAACACCCTCTCGTGAAGTTGACATCTATTTCACAACCCAGGAATATTTGGCCTGTTTCTTACTGGTCAGACCCTATTTTGAACATAGAGCTATATACAGTGGAATAGGAATGGACTGAGACCAAAGAGCTGGACAACTTACAGGATATCTGGACAAAGGCTCAGTAGGTGGGAAGGATGATACAGCAGCTTACACATATGTATTTCACTTTAGAGCTCAACATATGACACAGTCTCATGTGCATCACCACATGGTGTCATACCATAGACTTAAGATTGGTGAGTTGTATTTCCCTATATACAACACCATGTCTATACCTCTGTAGCAATGGTACCAACTGTACCTATATGTGTTCCCTCAACCTTTAGCACTTCCCACATTTTTACAGCTTAGGTATTTACACATTAGAGACCAAAATGGGAGAGGGATTTTGTAATGTCTGTAGTCAGTACTTACCCCCATGTGGCTGCTGTGCTGCCCGCAAACACCCATCCAACTCAGGATAGGCCACTGCCAAAATGTGGGCCATTAGGGGGGTTAAGGTCAGACAGTCACCCCTCCCTCGTTGGGAGAGATCACCAGCTGGGCTTCTGCTGTCTTTCTGGCCCAGCGTCTTAGGTCCTCCCACCTCTTCCTACAGTGGGTGCTCCACCGGCTGTGGACCTCCACGGTCTGCACTTGCTTGGCGATGGCACACCAGATTCCCTTTTTTAGATGGGGGTGATCTGCATGGAGGACACAGACACAAGGAGAAAGTCACGTTCACATGCACCATACCAACACACGTGGTCAATACACTTCAGTAACAGCAAGTAGGCAAACATTCCCATCTTCTAATTTCAAACATCTTCACAATTTAGCAAATGGAAGCAGCCCATCTGTGAAGTGGAGTATCACATACATCATGCATGATCAGCACCTGGTATTGACTACACACATATGTCCAGGCTACATGATTATCCTTACATGGAGTGTCTAAAAAAACATTTCTCACACCATCATTGTTACCCATGCTGCAATCTATGCTCTGCATGAAGGAAGTTACTTCGCACACAATATACCATGTGACACTACTGTATGTTTGCCTATGAACATGTACACATTTCCATACACCCAGACATGAATTGCCAAGCCTTCACTAATTCGCATTTCATGTACACCATCATACACTCCAACTTTCTCACATCGGAATACCATTGGACTTACCTGCTCCTCTGGTGCACCACATAGCTAAGCATACAGGGGTAGGACCTCCTTAACAAGCTTGTCGAGCTCTTCAGGGATGAAGGCTGGGGCCCTATCACCTGTTGGATGTGGCATGATAGCTCCCAGAGGCATTACACAACAGTTCCGGTAGTGGAGGTCTCACTGGCAGCAGTTTCAGGAGTCAGGTGAGCAATACTGCAGAAAATGGAGCTCACTTCCACCACGTAGAGGACCATCACCGCCGGCGTACATTGCCATTGGCCAAGTCTGCCAAAAGGAGCAATGTGTTCCAATGGCAATGTCCACTGCGGTTCTAACTGCCTATGGGCATGGCGACATCCACCAGCGGAGTGAGTTCACTTCCTCATGTCCAGTACAGTGGGTCAGGCAGCGGCTATTTTGATGCAATGATATGTATGGAAAAGTATGCAAATCTGTGTCATTAACCAGACCCTTTATTGTGTGCAATATCAGTGAGTGCTGCCTTCATGTTTAGAAGTCTAACTGTGCATTTGAGTAGTAAAAGCTGTGTGACAGAGAGAATGGTGATAATGGACATGTACACCTATTCTCAACATCCTATGTTCGTCAGTAATGTGGCATAGGGGCTACAAATATGTTTCACATGTACACTAAGTTGGACTATCAAACACTGACAGTCACTGATAAGTATGCATGTGTAGTACATTTGAGTATTCAGGGAATGTGAACCAAGGGGATTGTTGTTAGAAATGGAGTCTTTGGTTGGCAGTCAGGTTACCCCCTGTCTAAGCAAGGGCCCTCACTCTAGTCAGGGTAAGTCACACACAATCCAAATTGTCCTGTGCCCACCCTCTGGTAGCTTGGCACTGAGCAGTCAGGCTTATCTTTAGAAGGCAATGTGTAAAGTATTTGTGCAATCATACAATAACACAATATAGCACCACAAAAATACACTATTTATATATATAATATATAATATTTATCTGGATATTTGCAGGTCAAAACGATCAAAGATGCAATACGTAAATGTAGAGATACCACTGAAAAGTGATGTAAAGTGTCTTAAGTCTTTTTAAAGCAAAGTCTCTTTTAGCACAAAGTACCTGGTTTGCGTGAAAAATCTCCACAATGGGACACAGAGGAGGAGAACCGTGGAAACAAAGGAGGTGTGCATCGATTTCTCTGGCCGCACACGTGATGCGTTGTTTAGTTTCCACGCAGGGACGGCTGTGCGCCGATTTCCGGCACTCGGTTGTGGATCCTTTTTGGGTTGCAGGGTTTTCCGATGCCCCGGGGTCTGTGCGTGGAATCCTGGGCTTGTGGAGCGAAGTCACAAGCGCGGCATCGTTCCGGTTCGGTGTGCGGTGAATTTTTCACCACACTGCAGGCTGTGCATCGTTTTTAGCAAGCTGTGCATCGCATTTTCGCCGCATAAGGAGTCCAGTTGCAAGAGAGAATTCTTTTTGGTCCTGAGACTTCAGGGAACCGGAGACAATCTCTATCCAAGCCCTTGGAGAGCACTTCTTCACCACAGCCAGGGAGCAGCAAGGCAGCAGGGCAACAGCAAGACAGCAGTCCTTCACAGAAAACAGTCAGGTGAGTCCTTTGGGCAGCCAGGCAATTCTTCTTGTCAGGATGTAGGTTCTGGTTACAAGTTTCTTCTCCAGGAAGTGATTGAGTTGGAAGGGGCGGAGGCCCTGTTTATATACCTGAATGTGCCTTTGAAGTGGGGGAGACTTCAAAGAGTGGCTTAGAAGTGCACCGGGTCCCCTTTCAGTTCAATCCTGTCTGCCAGGGTTCCAGTAGGAGGTGTGGCAGTCCTTTGCGTGAGAGCAGGCCCTCCACCCTCCCAGCCCAGGAAGACCCATTCAAAAAGAAGATTTATCAAGTGATGCAGAGTGTCCTGTGTTTCGGGTGTGTCTGAGTGAATGCACAAGGAGCTGTCAACTAAACCCAGCCAGATGTGGATTGTAAGGCACAGAAAGATTTAAGTGCAGAGAAAATCTCACTTTCTAAAAGTGACATTTCTAAAATAGTAATATAAATCCAACTTCACCAGTCAGCAGAATGTTATATCACCATTCTGGCCATACTAAATACGACCTTCCTACTCCATTCAGATCAGCAGCTACCACTCAAACAATATATGAGGACAGCCCCAATATTAACCTATGAAGGAAGCAGGCCTCACAGCAGTGGAAAAACAAAATTGGGTGTTTTACACTACCAGGACATGTAAACTACATAGGTGCATGTCCTGCCTTTTGCCTACACAGCACCCTGCCCTATGGGTTACCTAGGGCATACCTTAGGGGTGTCTTATATGTAGAAAAAGGGGAGTTTTAGGCTTTGCAAGTAATCAATCAATCAATCAATCGCATTTATAAAGCGCGCTACTCACCCATCAAGGGTCTCAAGGCGCTGGGGGGGGGGGATCAGTGCTCGAAGAGCCAGGTCTTGAGCTGCCTTCTGAAGGAGAGGTGGTCAGGTATGGTGCGAAGGTGGCTGGGCAGAGAGTTCCAGGTCTTCGCTGCCAGGAAAGAGAAGGATCTTCCTCCGGCGGTGGCTTTGCGGATGCGGGGTACGGCTGCCAGGGCCTGTCCGGTGGAGCGAAGAGTGCGCAGAGGGGTGTAGAAGGAGACGCGGTTGTTGATGAGTTTGGGTCCAAGGTTGTGAAGGGCTTTGTGTGCGTGGGTGAGTAGTCGGAAGGTGATCCGCTTGTTGACGGGTAGCCAATGGAGTTTTTTCAGGTGTCCGGAAATGTGGTGGTGGCGAGGGATGTCCAGGATGAGTCTTGCGGCAGCGTTCTGGATCCGTTGGAGTTTCCTCTGCAGCTTGGTGGCGATGCCGGCATACAGGGTGTTCCCGTAGTCCAAGCGGCTGGTGACGAGGGCGTGGGTGACGGTCTTCCTGGTGTCGGTGGGGATCCAGCGGAAGATCTTGCGGAGCATGCGGAGGGTGTTGAAGCATGCCGAGGTCACCGAGTTCACCTGTCTGGTCATGGTGAGGGAGGAGTCCAGGATGAAGCCGAGGTTGCGCGCGTGGTCGGTGGGTTGGGGAGTGCTGCCTAGGGCGGGGGGCCACGAGGAGTCGTCCCATGCGGTGGGAGTGGGGCCGAGGATGAGGACCTCCGTCTTGTCTGTGTTCAGTTTCAGACGGCTGTCTGTCATCCAGTTCCCCACTTCCTTCATTCCTTTATGTAGTTTGGTCCTGGCTGATGTGGGGTTGTTAGTGAGGGATAAGATGAGCTGGGTGTCGTCGGCGTATGAAATAAGGTTGAGTCCGTGTTTGCGTGCGATGTTCGCCAGGGGGGTCATGTAGACGTTGAAGAGAGTGGGGCTGAGGGAGGATCCTTGAGGTACGCCGCAGATGATCTCCGTGGTTGTGAATCTGAAGGGGGGCAGGCGGACTCTCTGAGTCCTTCCGGAGAGGAAGGAGATGATCCATTCCAGGGCCTTGCCTCTGATGCCGGCGTTACTGAGGCGGCGTATCAGGGTGCGGTGGCAGACCGTGTCGAAGGCTGCAGAGAGGTCCAGGAGTATGAGGGCCACGGTCTCTCCCTTGTCGGTCAGGGCTCTGATGTTGTCCGTGGCTGCGATGAGGGCGGTTTCGGTGCTGTGGTTGGCCCTGAAACCGAACTGTGTGGGGTCGAGGGAGTCGTTGTTTTCCAGGGCGTTGGTGAGTTGAGCGTTGACGATTTTCTCAATCACTTTGGCGGGGAACGGCAGGAGAGAGATGGGCCGGAAGTTCTTGAGTTCAGTGGGGTCTGCTGTAGGTTTCTTTAAGAGGGCGTTGAGCGGGGAAAGCGGCGAAGGGCCTCGGGGAGGCGAGGAGGCAAAAAAAGCGTAAAAGTACCTAGAAGGGGTACAAAAAGCCAGAGAAGCGAGCGAAGAACGACAAAAAGCGGCGGAAGGACGGGGGGGAACGGCGGGGGCACGAGGGGCAGCAGGCAGACAGGGATACAAAAAGCAAGGGGAGCGCGATCACAACGGAGAAAGCAGGCACTCAGGGATACAGAAGGCAAGGGGAGCGCGGTCACACGGGGAAAGCAGGCACTCTGGGATACAAAAAAGCAAAAGGGGACGCGATCACACACAGGGGAAAAAGGCAGACACTCTGGGGACCAGTCAGCACAACAACAGAGCAGAGGGCAGGCACAGAGGATCTGGTGGCGCCGCGAGGGCAGGGGATCGACCTACCCTGGGGTCAAGGGTCGCTACCACTGCCTCGCAGCGGCCGCCATGTAAGGGGTAGCCAGGGAGGCGGGGACAGCTGGGAGGCGGGAGGAGGGTGGGTAGGGGGGAAAAAAGAGCGGGAAAAGCGCCGAAGGGCCTCGGGGAGGCGAGGAGGCCCAAAAAAGCGGAAAAGTACCTAGAAGGGGTACAAAAAGCCGGAGAACCGAGCGAAGAACGACAAAAAGCGGCGGAAGGACGGGGGGGACGGCGGGGGCACGAGGGGCAGCAGGCAGACAGGGATACAAAAAGCAAGGGGAGCGCGATCACAACGGAGAAAGCAGGCACTCAGGGATACAGATGGCAAGGGGAGCGCGGTCACACGGGGAAAGCAGGCACTCTGGGATACAAAAAAGCAAAAGGGGACGCGATCACACACAGGGGAAAAAGGCAGACACTCTGGGGGACAGTCAGCACAACAACAGAGCAGAGGGCAGGCACAGAGGATCTGGTGGCGCCGCGAGGGCAGGGGAGCGACCTTTTATACTTTTATTAGTACTATTTATTAGTACTTTTATTAAATGCAAAGTCGAATTGGCAGTCACACTACACACACAGGCCTTGCAATTACAGGCCTGCGACAAGCTTAAGGGGCTACCTAAGTAGGTGGCACAGCCAGTGCTGCAGGCCCACTAGTAGCATTTAATCTACAGGCCCTGGGCACATATACTGTACATTACTAGGGACTTATAAGTAAATTAAATAGTCTGATTGGGTATGATCCAATGTTACCATGTTTAAAGGGAGAGAGCATATGCACCCTAAGGCTGTCAGGTCTAACAATTGTCATATAATGGAGAGCAAGATGCTGTACTTCAGATGTCATATGTTGTCTTTGACATTAACAGCAGATATGTCTGACATGTATATGAACATATTCATCATGTGTACATTGTAAAAGTCACCTACAATCAAATTGTTTTTCCACATAGTTACCCTGGCATGAGGAGAGGAAGACAACCTCCAGTGCACCGCCTACTAATAGGCCTGCATACCCTGGAGAACAGGTATATCATACAGATCTATTGCCTGATTAGGCAGACAATCATGGACCTTTGTGATCAATTGGAGCCAGATCTGATGCCTGACATTCCCATTCCCAATAGCATACCTCCCATCATTCAAGTAACGTCAGTGCTATACTTCCTGGCCACTAGGTCTTTTCAAAATACAGAGGCATTTACTGCAGGGATGTCTCAGCCCATGTTGAGTCTCGTTTTGAATGATATACTGTGTACATTGTTGAAACACCTGGATAGCTACATCAGGTTTCCCCAATATGCCGATTTGGCCCAGGTGAAGCCAGAGTTTGATGTAATGGGGCACATTCCACGTGTGGTTGGAGGCATAGATGTCTCCCATGTAGCCTTGATTCCGTCATCATGTGAAACAACAATATGCCACTGCTGATGACACAACTCTACACAGAAAGGGCCTGGGTGGTTGGTAAGTCACACTTGACATGTGTGTTTGATAGGTTTCTCTCTTGCTATCACAAATGTTTATGTACCAGATATATGTTTGTGTTGTTATATTGATTCCTTACAGGGAGCTATCCAAACTGTCCTTGGTTGTTGACACCTGTGAGGTACCCAGCCACGCCAGGAGAAGTCCACGGAAGGACAAGGCATGTCTTTGAGTGGACATTTGGGCTCCTGAAGGCAAGGTTTCGTCCTCACACAATGCCATCTCCGACCCCCTGGTGAGTGTCTGGGGCCTGGCCTGGGAAAGGCAGGATTACACAAATCAAAAGAGACTTTACTTTGAAGTAGGCCTATTTCAAAGGAGAAATTGGGTATAAGTAGGACACCCAAAACCACAGACTTTAGATCACTTCAGGACATCAAGAGGAACCTCTGCCTGGAGAAGAGCTGAAGAGCTGCTCTGCCCTGCCTGTGACTGTGCTTTGGGGAGCTATCCTGCAGTTGCTGCTTCTGCCAGAGTAAGAGGGCAAAGACTGGACTTTGTGTGCCTTCCATCTTGTGAAGCAATCTCCAAGGGCTTGATTTAGAGCTTACCTCCTGTTGTTTGAAGTCTCAGGGAGAGCAAAGACTTCTCTCTGCCAGCACCTGGAGTCTCTGGAGCGACTCCTGCTCTGACAAGTGGGGCGCTATCCAGTCCCTGGGACCTTGAAAGGAAAGCTGGTGGAAATGAAAGGAAATTGACTTCGGACGACTTCGGACCAACGCCCCTGCTGAATCCGGTGACGCCACCTGCACCCGACTCCTTGATCTTCGCTGGAACGCGACGACCTTCGCAGGCCCGATGACGCTGCAGCCCCGCTGAAGTCCGCGACTCCGTGAAATTCGCCGCACCATGTCGTGACCGATGCCGCTCGAAGTGCGCAGAGTCAACGTTTCGCACAGACGCCGCGATCCTCGACATTGCGCATCGACTTGTTTTCACTCTTCACCAAAGGTACTGTACTTGGCAGTCTATGCGACTCCGTGTCCGGCTCTGCTGGTGTCGGCTTGTTGGGAACGACT
The DNA here is from genome assembly GCF_031143425.1 of Pleurodeles waltl. Classification (NCBI taxonomy): domain Eukaryota; kingdom Metazoa; phylum Chordata; class Amphibia; order Caudata; family Salamandridae; genus Pleurodeles; species Pleurodeles waltl. Next base: position 1,232,450,372 of record NC_090446.1, read on the forward strand.
CCGTCATGACGCCGTGTTAACACCTCATCGAAGAAGTTTGTGTTTCTAAGCGCTATTTTTTTGTTTCATCTTTAAAAATTCATAACTTGACTTGTGAATGTCAGATTTCTGACGTTTTGGTCTTGTTTTGTTTAGATAAATATTTCCTATTATTCTAAACTGGTGTTGTGTCATTTTGTAGTGCTTTGATTAAGTTACTGTGTGTGTTGGTACAAATACTTTACACCTAGCACTCTGAAGTTAAGCATACTGCTCGGCCAAGCTACCAAGGAGGTAAGCAGGGGTTAGCTGAAGGTGATTCTCTTTTACCCTGACTAGAGTGAGGGTCCTTGCTTGAACAGGGGGTAACCTGACTGTCAACCAAAAACCCCATTTCTAACATTGGTGATCCGCGGTAGGGATTTGGACTTGTATTTGTACTTGACATACAGTGATTAAGTGTACACTACTGTTGTTTGAGTTCAGACCACTATGGGGGTCATTCTGACCCTGGTGGTCCATGACCGCCATGCCGGAGGGCGGCGGAAGCACCGCCAACAGGCTGGCGGTGCTTCCTGGGCGATTCTGACCACGGCGGTAAAGCCGCGGTCAGAAAAGGGGAGCCGGCGGTTTCCCACCGGTTTCCCGCTGGCCCAGGGTATCCGCCATGGCGGCGCTGCTTGCAGCACCGCCATGGGGATTCTGACCGCCTTCCCGCCAGCCTGTTTCTGGCGGTGTCCACCGCCAGAACCAGGATGGCGGGAACGGGTGCTGTGGGGCCCCTGGGGGCCCCTGCACTGCCCATACCACTGGCATGGGCAGTGCAGGGGCCCCCTAACAGGGCCCCACAAAGATTTTCACTGTCTGCTTTGAAGACAGTGAAAATCGCGACGGGTGCCACTGCACCCGTCGCACCCCTGCAACTCCGCCGGCTCCATTCCGAGCCGGCTTCATTGTTGAAGGGGCTTTCCCGCTGGGCCGGCCGGCGGTCTTCTGGCGGTCGCCCGCCGGCCCAGCGGGAAAGCCGGAATGGCCGCCGCGGTCTTTTGACCGCGGAGCGGTCTTTCGGCGGGAACCGCTTGGCGGGCGGCGTCCGCCGACCGCCGCGGTCAGAATGACCACCTATGTGTCCACATCCTACTTGTTTGGTGGTCTATGATTTTTTCTCTTTGGGACTGTTTTTATTCTATTTCCATGATTTTGCTGATCCCTTGACTGATTCTTATTACTTCATTGGGAATTTATTTTCTGCCTTTGGAACTTTGCACTTGTGACCATCATGTCTCAATCTGGAGAAGCAACAGCTGGAGCTGTGTTTGAAATAGAGAAACTGAAGGAGTACTCAGTTGCTCAATTTAAACAGTTCCTTAAAGATCTTGACTGTCCCACTGAGAGCTCCACCAGGGAGGCGGAGCTGCAAAAGGCACAGAGGGCCTGGGCGACAGTCAAGGAGGCTGGAGGGCACACAGAGGAGGAGAATGTGGGTGGGGAAGTGCAGAGAATACACAGTGGTGTAGTGGAGGTACCTGTTACACCTGGGGGGAGGGTCCCCAGCAGGGCTAGCTGGGTGTCATCCAAGGGTCTGACACCTGAAGAGTTACAGGACAGACAGGCAGAGAAGGCTCGCCGGTTAAAGTTCAATGATTTGAGGATGCAAAGGGAGAAGGAGTTATTAGAAAGGAGGAGGGACTTAGAGATCAAAAAGAGGATTTGGGCTTATGAGCTCAAAATGAGGGAGCTGGAAGTCATGAGGGCTGAGTCCAGCTGGAATGGTGGCAGCAACAATTTTATATCCAGTGCTGCTGAAGAAGTGCACATGCCCAGAGATCTGGTGCTCTACTTGAAGGAGGGAGTTAACACACACCAGGAGGTTCAGGGGTATGAGGCAGCTCCAGTAATGCACAGGATCCCTGAGGTGGATTGGGGAACTGGAATGGGGAGTCATATTCCTACTGATAGGAGGGACACTCTACTGACTCTAGGTGAGAGTGACAGGGAGAGGGGTTCCCCCAAGGTAGAAGTCCTGGTTGTGGAGTGTGAAGACATCCCAGAAGAGTGTGGGTTGAGTGTCAGGGACAGTCAGGTACTGTCTCACCAGTCTCAGCAGGGTGATGTGGAGTGCTTTTTCAAAGCAGAGTCACTGGATGGTTGGGTGAAGGGTAGTTTGGTTAATTCATGTAAGGGGCTGTGTGATGTAATTGCTGGAGATCATGGCCCTCATTCTGACCTTGGCGGGCGGCGGAGGCCGCCCGCCAAAGTCCCGCCGTCAGGTTACCGTTCCGCGGTCGAAAGACCGCAGCGGTAATTCTGACTTTCCCGCTGGGCTGGCGGGCGGTCGCCTTCAGACCGCCAGCCAGCCCAGCGGGAAAGAGGCTTCCACGATGAAGCCGGCTCGGAATCGAGCCGGCGGAGTGGAAGCTGTGCGACGGGTGCAGTTGCACCCGTCGCGTATTTCACTGTCTGCGCAGCAGACAGTGAAATACATGTAGGGGCCCTCTTACGGGGGCCCCTGCAATGCCCATGCCAGTGGCATGGGCACTGCAGGGGCCCCCAGGGGCCCCGCGACCCCCCCTACCGCCATCCGGATCTCGGCGGTCCGACCGCCGGGATCTGGATGGCGGTAGGGGGGGTCGGAATCCCCGCGGCGGTGCAGCAAGCTGCGCCGCCGCGGAGGATTCAATGGGGCCGCGGTACACTGGCGGGACCCCGCCAGTGGTGCCGGTCCGACCGCGGCTTTACCGCCGCGGTCGGAATCCCCATTGGAGCACCGCCGGCCTGTCGGCGGTGCTCCCGCGGTCCTCCGCCCTGGCGGTCAAAGACCGCCAGGGTCAGAATGACCACCCATATGTCTAGTCCTTATTTTCCAGAGCTACACCAACACCAGGTAGAGTGTGAGTTCTCTGACCCCAGGGAACTTACACTGGAGGCAGACATCTGGGTGAGTACCAGAGAGTCTGAAGAGGCATTTGGGGGTGCTCCTGAGAGGAGTGGTCTAGGTATTTCCCAACCAGGTGAGGTAGGGAAGGATTGTAGTGTCCCAGGTAGGTCCCAGTGTAGTGGGATGGGTGAGGGACCCTATGTCCAGTCTCAGAGGAGAGGGAATGGGGATGGGCTGAGGCCCAAGGTGCCTGAAATCCAGTCCCAGGACCTGGAGGGTTCCATGAGGGAAAACCAGGAGGGGACCCTAGCCTGTACCGTAGGGCCATCTGTTGAGGGAGACCCCAGAGCGTCAGGAGAACTTGGGAGGGCGGCTGTTGCCAGCGCCCACCAGTTCTGGTGTCTGGCAGTACCACTCCTAGTGAGGGGGTGCAGAAGTCCAGACAGAGGGTTCAGAGGGGGTTGCGGACCCCAGTGGAGAACCTGGAGGGTCAGGGGTCAGCTCTGAGAGCAGAGCCCCCCAGGAATGACCTTGGTGAGACCATTTCTGAGTTGGGGGAATCCAGACTCTGCCAGATGGGCAGGGGTCAGGAGACCTGCGCCAGCCAGACTCTTGTGTGTCCCCCCTGGAAATCCTGGTGTGCCAGGTAATGGTTCAACTGCAGGGTGGTGACTCTGGGATGGATGACCAGGTTCCGAGGGTAAACTCTGACCTGGTAGGGGGTAGGTAAGCCCCCCAGGAAGTCCTGGGTTGCCAGACAATGGTCCAGTCTGTGGGTACAGACCCTCGACTGGAGGATCAGGTGCAGGGGGTAAACCCTGACCTGAAGGGGGGGCGGTTTGCCCAATCACTCCCCCTGGTGCAATTTCAAGGGGTATTCTCCCCAAGGGGGGGGGGGTGCAGAACCCTAAGAATAGGGTCAGGGGAGAGAGAGACTCACCCCTGACCCCAGTGCGATCTAAGGTTACAGACCCTGGATTAGAAGGGCAGGTTCAGGGTGCCCCCCCTGACCTGGAGGAAGGGGCTACTGCTAACAGTGCACCTACCATGTTGTCTTCTGGGGGGCCACTCCTAGTTGGGGGGTGCAGGACCCCAGAAGGGAGGGGGGGAGGGAATCCTTAGCCCTGGCCCTAATCCAACCTGAAGGTACAGACCCCAGGTTGGAGAACCAGTTGCAGGTTAACATCCCTGCACTGGTGGGAGAATTGTGCAGGACTGCTTCTACAAGCACCCGGACAATTTTGGACTCTCGGGGTGCCGCTCCTGCAAGGAGGGTACAGAGTCCCAGAGGGGAGGATCAGGGTCAGGTTGTCATCCCTGACCTGGTGGAAGAGAGAGTGGTCGAAGGGTGCCAGGCACCTGGGGCTACCGCCCCCCACTCTCTACAGTCACAGTGGTTGGAGAGGCCTGCGGTCGGGCTCTTATCCCTGACAGTTGTCAGGGGTCACTGTGGCTTGCTGTCCTGGTGGACAGAGTCGCCCCTGGGGGGGGATGAGAGTTACACCCCGGGGGTGGATTGGGCAACACCACTGTGTTGGCCCTGAAGGTACTATCTGCCCATTGGGATGCATCTGTGAGCAAAGTAAAGTTAGGTGCTGCACAGATGGTGTCTGCAGATGTGGAGAAGGGTTCCCCATGGGTTAGCTTAGTGGGCCCTGAGAGTATGGACAGAGGGATCCAACTGGAGTCAGGAAGGCGTAGAACTGGAACATTCCCCTGCTGTTGTGGGCCTAGGTCCCTGTTCTATCGCCCCAACCAGGGAAGTACATCAAGGTATTGATTGTTCTCCCCTGGCTTTAGGCTGGTAGGGGGTTGTGTTGGACTTTTTTGCGTATGCAGGGTCATCCATAATCTTTTTGCCTCCTGCCTCCTATCTTTTCTGACCTGTTGCTGTTGGCTTTTGAACTCTGAACACTTTACCACTGCTAACCAGTGCTAAAGTGCATATGCTCTCTGTATAATTTGTATGTGATTGCTTTAACCATGATTGGCATATTTGATTTGCTAGTAAGTCCCTAGTAAAGTGCACTAGAGGTGCCAGGGCCTGTAAATCAAATGCTACTAGTGGGCCTGCAGCACTGGTTGTGTCACCCACATAAGTAGCTCTATAATCATGTCTCAGACCTGCCACTGCAGTGTCTGTGTGTGCAGTGTTAACTGTAAATTCGACTTGGCAAGTGTACCCACTTGCCAGGCCTAAATCTTCCCTTTTCTTACATGTCAGACACCCCTAAGGTAGGCCCTAGGTAGCCCCAAGGGCAGGGTTCAGTGTATGGTTAAGGTAGGACATATAATAATGTGTTTTATATGTCCTGACAGTGAAATATTGCTAAATTTGTTTTTCACTGTTGCAAGGCCTGTCCCTCTCATAGGTTAACATGGGGGCTACCTTTAAATCTGATTAAAGTGTAGATTCCCTTTGGGAGCGGATGGACATGTGGAGTTTGAGGTCTCTGAGCTCACAATTTAAAAATACATCTTTTAGTAAAGTTGATTTTAAGAGTGTGTATTTGAAAATGCCACTTTTAGAAAGTGAGCATTTTCTTGCTTATACCATTTCTGTGACTCTGCCTGTTTGTGGATTGCCTGTCTGGGTCAGTTTGACAGTTGGGCTGGTTGCACCTCACACTAGACAGTGACACAAAAGGAGCTGGGGTGTAGTCTGCATTTCCTGATGAGCCATCTGTGCTAGGAGGGAGGGGAGGAGTGGTCACTTACACCTGAAAGAGCTGTGCCTGTCCTCACACAATGCCATCTCCAACCCCCTGGTGAGTGTCTGGGGCCTGGCCTGGGAAAGGCAGGATTTCACATTCAAAAGAGACTTTACTTTGAAGTAGGCCTATTTCAAAGGAGAAATTGGGTATAAGTAGGGCACCCAAACCACAGACTTTAGATCACTTCAGGACATCAAGAGGAACCTCTGCCTAGAGAAGAGCTGAAGAGCTGCTCTGCCCTGCCTGTGACTGTGCTTTGTGGAGCTATCCTTCAGTTGCTGCTTCTGCCAGAGTAAGAGGGCAAAGACTGGACTTTGTCTGCCTTCCATCTTGTCAAGAAATATCCAAGGGCTTGATTTAGAGCTTGCCTCCTGTTGTTTGAAGTCTCGGGGAGAGCAAAGACTTCTCTCTGCCAGCACCTGGAGTCTCTGGAGAGACTCCTGCTCTGACAAGTGGTGTCCTATCCAGTCCCAGGGCCCTTGAAAGAAAAGCTGGCGGAAATCCAAGGAAATCGACTTCGGACGACTTCGGACCGATGCCGCTGCTGAATCCAGTGACGCCACCTGCACCCGAATCCCTGATCTTCTCTGGAACGCGATGACCTTCGCAGGCCCGACGCCGCTGCAGCCCGGCTGAAGTCTGTGACTCCGTGGAAGTCGCTGCACCACGTCGTGACCGATGCCGCTCGAAGTGCGCAGATTCAACGTTTCGCACAGACGCCGCGATCCCCGACTCCACGCATCGACTTGTTTTCACTCTTCACCAAAGGTACTGTACTTTGGGGTCTAAGCGACTCCGTGTCCGGCACCGCTGGTGTCGGCTTGTTGGGAACAACTCCTTCACAACACCGTGTTAACACCTCATCCAAGCAGTTTGTGTTTCTAATCGCTATTTTTTAGTTTAATCTTTAAAAATTCATAACTTGACTTGTGTATGTCGGATCTTTGTCGTTTTGGTCTTGTTTTGGTTGGATAAATATTTCCTATTATTCTAAACTGGTGTTGTGTCATTTTGTAGTGTTTTCATTAAGTTACTGTGTATGTTGGTACAAATAATTTACACCTAGCACTCTGAAGTTAAGCCTACTGCTCTGCCAAGCTACCAAGGGAGTAAGCAGGGGTTAGCTGAGGGTGATTCTCTTTTACCCTGACTAGTGTGAGGGTCCTTGCTTGAACATGGGATAACCTGACTGTCAACCAAAGACCCCATTTCTAACAACACATAACCTTTCCTATGACAAAAGCTTACAGTGTCTCTGTCTTCGTGATCCATAGGCAGTGGGCTGACAAGGCTGGTCTTCTTAGCCTTGTGAGCCACTTAACCACATTTTTTTTGACCTGATACTTTTTATTTCCACAAAATGATGATTTTTCAAAGGGAATGCAGAAATGTCTGAAGCTACTCCAACCGTTTAGTTTTTACAGCACCACATATCTGAATCCATTCCCTCTCTCGGAAAATGACTTGACAGATTATGTAAACATATTTATAAGATTCTGGCAGGTTATTTTTGTGATATTTCCCAAGCCTAATCACTGCCACTGATCATACGAATCTTCCCTTTAACACTCATGGCTTTCCTAAGAAATCAAAGCTCCACTTTAACATTAACATCCTAATATATAGCTGACACTGATCTATGGGTATGCCAATTGGTTCTTAGGCTCCTTCTATAGTTTCAAGAGTTTAAGGCCCTCATTATGACATTGGCGATAAATTCAACTTACCACCATGCTGACTGCCGCCAACATACCGTCACCGCGGGAGATATCCGTTCACCATACTATGCACACACACTCCAATCGGTCTCTATTCAGCCACAGACACAAGTCCACCACACAAAAGGTCAGTGATAAACTGGCGGTATCAAAACCCACACCGTTACGTCAACAGAATAACGCCCATCACATTATGACCCTGGAATCACCATAGCGGACATTCAATGGCGGTAAACCATTTGCGGTACAAACCGATGCGCTCAAAATACACATTCACATACAAAACAACACTACATTGGTCAATTTAAATAACACACACCTGACACCCATACACACACCACACCCACACCACTATGAAACACACACCCACATTACCGACAACCCCTTATGAATACAAACCATTGGCACGAGACAGACACCACCACTACAGTTAAAACCAGAGCCACACACCACCTACACCTATACACCACCCACACACCCCACATCACACACCCCAACACATCACCCTACACACTCTCACAGACACAACTCACACAACACCCATGGCACCACAAAGACACCCCAGATTCTCAGAGAGGAGCTAAGAGTCATGGTGGAGGAAAACATCCAGGTAGAGTCTCAGCTATTTGGAGCACATGTGCAGCAGATATACATTGCTAGGAAGATGGAGCTATTGCATAGGATTGTGGAAAGGGTCAACGCCGTAGGACAGCACCCCAGAACAAGGGACGAACTATGGGGAAGGTGCATTCCTTTGCAGCAAGACACCAACTCAATGTAGAGAGGACTGGCGGTGGACCACCACCTCCTCCCCGACAACTAACAACATGGGAGGAGCAAGTCTTGGCAATTATGCATCCTGATGGCCTGACAGGAGTAGGAGGAGGACTGGACTCTGGTAAGTCAACTCTATAGTACTATCATCCCCCTACCTGCATGGCATCACATACCCCCACCCTGACCCTCACTCCCATCACTCCACCACCTCCCACACCCCCCACCATCACATCTCACTCATCCCAATGCTTGGACACCACTCACAGACCTGCATGGACACCTATCACTAAAGCATGCACACTAGAGAGAACTAATCATCCCACCATACACCAACGTACACAAGTGAAAGCTGCCAGGGCAAATACAAACAAAGAAGACAACCCACTGATGCACAATATATCACACACAGAACCAATAACACTGCATTTACATCCCCACAGGTATCCCAGCCAATGTCAGTAGAGAAGAGGTGCCAGCACTATCCAGTCACCCAACTGAAGATGCCCACAGTGATGACAGCAACTCTGGTCGCCTGGATCTGGTTGATCAACCTGGCCCATTAGGGACCTCTGGACAGTCGGTTACCCAGGCCATCTGGAAACAACACCACCACAGTACCCACCCAGATTACCCATACCTCTGTCCCCAGGACACATCAATCAGCAGTGTGTCCACCACTACAGGGACCTCAGGGCAAACCTCCTATCCAAGACAATCAGGGACCTGGGGTCAGTGGCAGTGGGCACATGGTTCCGGGGACAGAGGCACAGGACAACAGAAAAAATGGGAGGAGTGCTGTGCGCCAGTGGGAGGACAGGCCTAGGGAACCGGCTCTCCAGAAGGCACTTGCAGGGATCCTGGGAACCTCCCAACATTCCCAGGATATGCTGGGCCAGATCCTGGACAACGTGCAGGAGAAGAGGCACCTGAAGGAGGGACAGTTCCAGGGGATCAGGGAGTACTCGCAGGCCATCAACACCACCTTGGTCTCCATAGAAGGGGTGCTGGCAGACATGGCCAACATTATGAGGAAGGCAGGCTCATAACAGCGGGCCCCTGCCACTAGCCAGATATCTGAACTGCCTTCCACCATCGCTGCTGCTAGTGGACAGGAGGCCCCGCCACAGGACCAGCAGGCCCCTGCAGAAGGTGAACCACCCCACAAACATTCTCTACGATCCAGGCAGAAGCCAGAGACTATTGCCAAGACCGCACCAGGAAATGAAACTCTCCTGATTGTCACTCTTGTGTCCCACTCTGTCACCCTGTCTACCTTGAACTGCCATTGCTGTCTTTCCTATGTCCCCTTGGACAATGCTCCTGTGCACCAAATAGACTGGAACAGTACCCTGGACTTTCCTCCATCATCACCCCATCCCAATGCACTTGCCCCTCTTCTTCTTAGCACTTCAACAAACACCCTTTGAAAAAATATGAGTATGGAGTATGTCAAACTTATTTAAGTATGTATTAGTTTAACCAGGTTCAAATATTGCAATTGAACTGTACAGTAATTTTCACATAGGAGAGACCTGTAGTTGGCTGCAGTGATCACACCAGGAGCGATAGTGGGGCACTAACATCTGCAAAATGAGTTGCCAAAGGGTACAGTGAGTGGACATAGAAGTGGGAAATTCCAGCATGCCAGTGCCAAATATAATCTAAATAATGACAATGAAATGTGAAGTAACACTGTCTTACCAGTTTGTCATTGCAAGTATTGTTGAATCACTGCAGTTCTTTTGTCCTCATCCTCATCCTCCTCATCCTCACTGTCCACAGGGTCCACTGCTTCCACATGGCCATCTCCAGCCTCCTCCTCCTGCAGAAAGGGCTAATGGTGTCTCAAGGCAAGGTTGTGCAACATGCAGCATGCCACGATTATCTGGCAGACCTTCTTGGGTGAGTAGCACAGGGATCCCCCAGTTAGAAGGAGGCACCTGAACCTGGACTTTAGGAGGACAAAGGTCAGTTCGATTATCCTTCTTGTTCGCCAACGTGCCTCATTGTAATGTTTTTCTGCCCTTATCCTGGCTTTCCTCACAGGGGTCAGTAGCCATGATAGGTTGGGGTAACCTGAGTCACCTGCAAATATCGAGGGACAACATTTACACCAAACCCATACACCAACATCTACTGGGGGGGAACTAGGGCTCACCTATCAGCCACATCCGGTGCCTCTGTAGTTGGGCCATCACATTTGGGATGCTGCTATTCCTCAAAATAGGATACTTAGCCTTGACATGGGAGATGTACTGGTCCGCCAAGCGCACCATCTGTACATTCATGGAGTGGAAACTCTTTCGATTTCTGAACACCAGTTCATTTTTCTGGGGGGAGGGGAGAAATGCAATTGAGTTCCATCAATCGCTCCAGTTATGTTGGGAATATGTCCCATTGCATAGAAGTCAGCCTTCACTGTGGCCAAATCCTCCAACTGGGGGAAAACAATATAGCTGCACATGTGTTTAATCAAGGGAGACAACACTCTGGTCTGCACTATTGAGAACATTGGCTGAGACATTCCTGCTGCCAAGCCCACTGTCACTTGGAAGGAGACACTTGCCAGGAAATGGAGCACTGATAGAACTTGTACAAGATTGGGGATCCCAGTGGGGTGACGGATAGCAGATATCAGGTCAGGTTCCAATTGGGCACACAGCTGTCCTCCACTGTTGCCAACTCTACCAGGGGTCTCTACATGTGGGCATGTCTTCGTCTCCTATTCATCCTCAGGGGTTGCAGTCTAAGGGACAAAAGAGAGAGGAGTGGGTCACAAACTGAACATCAGAGCCACAACAGTACAATGCATGATGTTAATTTGTAATGGTTAAGTGGTATTTGTCCTGTATGTCCTATTTTTAACTGTGACGCAGTTATTATCCCCCTGAAATAGCGTCCGCCTGTCGTGTGTGGAGGGACAGGTGGAAGTGAGGTAATTCTGCTGATGTTGTGCGCCGTTGCGGTAGGCGGTCAGGAACCGCTGTGTAACTTCTCATTGGTTAATATTGGGACCTATGGGGTATAGTAGCCAATGGTGATGTATGCTGGCGGTGACGGTATGCACCGCCGTGGACGTGACCGCCATTTTTTATCTGATGACTCACTTGCTACCTGACCTTCCATAGGAGAGGACATACCTTGCATGTGCTGTTGTGACCTGTGTCTGGAACCTACCATGGCTTATGTGACTGGCGAAAGGGCCTTCACCTCGGCGGAGTTGGAGTGACTGGTGGATGGGGTCCTCTGCAGTATGGACTGCTATATGGACCATCAAACCAACAGGTGAGTACACTGTGAGAACGATGCATGTGGCATGAATGCATGGAGTGGTGTGTGTGAAGGCCTCTTATAGAGGGGGATGGGAGATGTCCCCTGGGTGGCGGGTAGCTTGTGTGCTGGGCCATGTGTGTGCAAATAGTGATATGAAGGCCGTAAGTGTAACAGGCAGGATGGTCTGATACCATTTCCTGTGTGTATTTCTCTGCAGGTCAGCGGCCATCAAAAGAAGGGTAAATGGCATGCCATTGCCAAGGACGTGCAGACCCTGGGGGTCTACGGCAGGCAGAGCACCCACTGTCGGAAACGGAGGAAGGACCTGAGATGCTGGGCACGGAAGATGGTGGAGGCCCAGCTGGGGATGGCCTCCCAATGAGGAAGGGGTGCCCATCGAACCCTGACCCCCTGATGGACGCATACAGGAAGTGGCCTATCTGGAGCTGCATGGGTGCTTGAGGGCATCACAGCAGCCACAAGAGGGTGAGTACAGTGCCAATCATTACAACTTACACATGGTAGGGGGTACCCGGTGGGGAATGTTTGTCAGTGTGTTCCCCTAGGCCAGGCCTGACATTGCAGAGTAGGTCCCACGTTGTCCAGGGTTCTGAAGTGATAATCCTGCTACCTAGCCTGTAGGCATCCACAACTGGCCAGGGTTGTGTGGCTCCCAGGTGTGCTGCATTTGGTGGTATGTGCCCCTCCCCATGCCTTGATGGCTAGCATTATAACTGGTAGTGCAATGCATAGTGTGTAGGGCTGTTCCCTGTGTGTGACGGTAGGGTGTACGCCAATGGTGGTGTTGATGCAGCCATTGACCCAGTGTATCCTTTGTCTCTCCCCCCCTTTTTGTTTCATCACCCTGTCCTTATGTGCATTAGCATCATCTGGTGGAGGAGCAGAGGCACCGGCAACAGAGGGAGCTGCATCCCACAGGACCAAGGAGGCAGGGTCCACCAACGCAGAGGTCATCGTTGTGACTGAGTGCAAGGGGAGCACCACGGCGGTGAGAGGAGGGGACAGTTCGGACACAGATACCTTCTCTGATGGAAGCTCCCTGGTAGTGGCGGATACCTCTGTGACCACCCCAGCTACAGGTACAGCCGCCACCCCCGTACCAGCACTGCCGTCCCAGCAGCCCCTCATTGAGTTGCCTGTGCCCACTCACCCAGGAGGGTGGACATCTCAGGCCCTGCCCCAGTTAGCCCTGCTGCCCTGAGTGAGGAGGCTTTTGACCTCCAGAGATTCATCTATGTAGGGTAGTCAATCATTGTGAATGCCATCCAGGGGCTGGCAGCCCAGATACAACAGACTAATGTATTCCTGTAGGGAATTCATATTGGCTTGTCGGCCCAACAGAGATCAATTCAGGCTCTGGCCTCCTCTCTGATGGCAGCCATTGTCCCTGTTTACAGCCTCCCCCCCCCAACGTCCTCTTCGCAGTCCCATTCCCCTCAACCCCAACCTATCCCAAGCACACAGGCAGACGATCATGTACACAAGACAACACACAAGAGTTGCACAGCCAAACACAAGCACCACACTTCATCCCACAGACACTCACACAAACACCATCCAGATGCAGACATACCAACATCCACAATTTCCACTGTGTGCCCCTCCTCCTCCACCTTACTCCCAGTTGTGTCTACAGTCACATTTGCATGCACTACATCCTCATCTACTACCAGCATCACCACCACATCTGGCAGAACACACACCTCACTGGCAGACACCTCCACAACAGCCATGCACACATCCCCTGTGTCCTCTCCCACTGTGTCTTTCCCCCCAAGGTACACAAACGCAAGCACTCAGAAACCCAGCAGCCATCCACCTCACAGCAGCATCCAGCCCATGCACCTGCACCCAAATACAGCAGACAGACACCTCCTCCAACCAATCTCTCTTCCTCCACTCCCAAACCTTCTCCCTCTTCCCGCCCCAATGTCCCTAAGAAATTATTCCTCTCCACCATGGACCTCTTCCTTACCCCTCTCCCCATCCTTCACGTCTGGCCGGGGTGGCAAAAACCCAGGCAAGCCCCTCAACCACCCAGTCCATGGGCCCAGTAATCTCCACACCCATTTGTGATAAGAAAGGATCCATTGTACCAGGCCGCCTCAAGGAAAGGGTGCCTGCCCCAGCTGCTGCCTAGAAGGGAAAGGAGCCAGCCCCAGCTGCTGCCGGGAAGGGCAAGGAGCCTGCCCCAGCTGCTGCCAGGAAGGGCAAGGAGCCTTCCCCAGCTGCTGCCAGGAAGGGCAAGGAGCCATCCCCACCCACCTGCTGCCAGGAAGGGCAAGGTCCCTGCCCCAGCTGCTGCCAGGAAGGGCAAGGAGCTAGCACCAGCAGGCAGGAAGGACAAGCGGCCTGGTGTAGAAACTCAGACGGATCCCCCACCACCAACCATGGTTGTGCAGCCGTCTGAGGCTGCAGGGGATGGGAAGGAGCTTCCCCCCCACCACCAGCAGCAGCTCCATCACCACCAGTGAACAGCCGTCTGAGGCTGCATGGGATGGGCTGGAGCCTCCCACCACCTGCAGCAGCATCACCACCACCAGTGGACAGCCATCACCGCTGGCGGACAGTATGTAGTCCTGCCTCCATGTGTTGCTGTGCAGCTTGCCCCCTGCAAATCCTATGGGTATGACACCCAGCTGAGAGACTGTGACCTTGCACTCACCAGGATCAAGAGCACAGGGCACGATGCCCCCTCCAGAACCAGTGAGTAAGACACCCACCAACCCCAGCCTCCCCAGGATCAGAAGCACAGGGCATGATGCCCTCTCCAGAACCAGTGGGGAAGACACCCACCTGGGAGACTGTGGCCTTGCACTCCCCAGGACTGAGCACAGGGCATGTTGCCCCCTCCAGAGCATGTGGGCAAGTCACCAACTTGAGAGACTGTAGCCATGCACTCCCAAGGACCAAGCATAGGGCATGTTGCCCCCTCCAGAGCATGTGGGCAAGTCACCCACTTGAGAGATTGTGGCCTTGCACTCCCTAGGACTGAGCACAGGGCATGTTGCCCCTTCCAAAGCCAGTGGGCAAGTCATCCACTTGAGGGACTGTGGCATTTACTCCCCAGGACCAAGCACAGGGCATGTTGCCGCCTCCAGAACCAGTGGTCTTGTTTCATCTCCTGTGTGAGGTGCCCGTCCGTTCCCCTTCCCCCTGAGGTGCCTGCCTATTTTCCAACTGATGCCCCTGCCGTGTTCTCTCTGTGTTGGTGCAGTTGACAAGTGAGGCCTTGTACTTTGGCCTGTGGCCCTGTGCCCCACGCACAATAAGGCCCAGACAGTGTTACTTGAACTGTACATATGTATATACCATTACATTGCATTTTTGTATTTCTACTGTGTTGTTATTATTACATTCACTTTTGCACATTCCTGTTGCTCTTGCATTATTCCATAGGGTTATGAGGTAAATATGTTTTATTAGTGCAGCTGTTTGTGTGTATGGTGTTAGGGGTGGGGGGGGGGTGTTGCGTGTGTGTGTGTCACTCTCTTTTTTTCTCCCTCCCTCCCCTGTGTGCTAGGCAGCTGTACTCACCGTGGTCGTCTTCACTGTCGTTGGTGTTCGTGGTGGAGCAGTCATTTCCCTTCTGTGCAGTGTTTCTGCCAGGCTTTTGATGTTGTTGGTACCGCCCCGGAAAGGTGGCAGTTTCCAGGGTCTTAATATGGTGGACGGAACATTGACTTCCGCCTGGCTGATGGTGGTTACCGCCATGGTGGCTGTCGTTTCCGCCCTGGTGGGCGGTGTGGTAAAGTGGCTGCCTATCTGAGTTCTCACCGCCATTGTCATAATTTGGCAGTAGTTACCGCCAGCCTGTTGGCGGTCTTACCGCCAGTTTATCACCGACCGCCAGGGTTGTAATGAGGGCCTAAGTGTCTTAGTAAGTGAAAGAATGAAATAAAGATAAATGGTACTATATTTAAAGACGCATAACCTTACGTCAAACATTTGATGACATTGCTATACTTCTTCCCCTTCACTTATTGCATTTACAATTTTTTTTTCGAATCAGACAATCTTATCCAGGTCTCTTATGAATGTAGGTTATCTGTAGATGGGGACGTGAGCATTAACTACCCAAATGGGTCTGTGCATCTTTTCATACACCTACCAATCACTATCTAATCATAAATGGAATTTTGAATCATTCCATCTTTACTACACCTTATTTTCTGTAGTTCCAGTGTAACCCAAGCCAAAGAGATCAAGACAAGGGCCCTCATTATGACATTGGCAGTAATGGTCCTGCCATGGTGGCAAAGGCGGTCTAACCGCCGCCAAGCCGGCGGTGCTGACCAGCATATTATAACCACGGCAGTCAATCCGTTGAAACAAAGCCAATTTGCCAACAGTACGACCCGTGCAGCTAGACCACCGCCAACGGCAGTTGCCATCCCCAGGCTGGTGGTAGCCAATGCACCAGGCGCCCAATTACAACACAGCAGACCACCAAGAATTCTGGGGCGGTATGACCACCACCCAAAGCCTGGTGGAACCAGCAACTAAAAAAGGACCCACTCACCTCCAGGGACACAGATGAGTCTGCGGAAGCCACAGAATGCCACCGCAAAATCTTTCCAGCGTACTTCCTCGCCTTCCTCTTCTATGACCACTAACACCGACGCCATTGATGAGTACACCTGCAGAGCACATAAGGGGGGAAGTGGTGAGTGACACTCCCACACATAACATACACACCATGCACGGTCTCCAACGTATATACACATGCACACACAAAATCCATACCGAGAGACAAAATCAAAACACAGCCACGTCAAACACACACGTCACATACACACATCCCTGATCACAAATACACAACCACACCAGTAGGAAACTAACAGAAATCCTGAGGTGTGAATATATTTGGAACACATGCAAAGTAAATGTGCAACAAAAAGCACAAAAGCCCGTAGGGCAGTCCAAAGTCCAAAAGTTGGAAGTGAGCCTGGCAAAGGCCCCAAGTTGACTCCCAATAGCCTAGTTGCCTCCACAAGGCAGGGTCATCAATGGGGCAGGCAGGTACCTTAAGGCTCTGGGGGTGAGGTTTGGTTTTGGGGGGGTTCCTTGGGCTTTGGCTTGGGAGAGGGGTCCTTTGGCTTTGGCCTGTGGGGAGGTGGGGGTTTCACATTTGCCTTGGACAGAGGGTCAGGGGCATGTTTTTTGTGGACAGAGGAAGGCTTTTAGCGGGTGGAGGGGCATCAGAGGTAGAATGGGGAGTCGTGGGAGGACTTGGAGGTGGAGGGACTTGGCCTGGGGAGGGAATGATGATAGCGAGGGGCAACACTGAGTGGGACAGGCATGGGGAACAGGTCAAGGTGGGCAAGGAAAAGCTTCTTAGGAACTCGGGGTTTGGATTTGGAAAGAGGTGGGGAGTGGAGGTAGAGGGAGTGATCCTAGGACGTGTATATGTACTAGATATGGGTGCAGATGTAAGCAGAGCATGTATGTGTGAGGTGGATGAATGTTGAGTGTCTGAATGCATGCATATATGTGTTTTGGGAGAAGGGGGAGAGGACAGACAGGTCGGTGGATGTATGTTGAGGTGGTGTCTGTGTTTGTCTTTGCGTACCTCATCTGCTGATTTTGGTGAGTGCTTTTCTGTATGTGTGGCTTGGCTGGGAGAGGGGAGAGGGCTTTGGGAAGGGGTGCAGCTAACAGGAGGGAGGACGGAAGTACTAGGGACACAGGCTGCCATGAATGAAGAGGCCAGAGCCTGAAATGATCTCTGTAGGCCAGTCAATGCACTGTGAATGCCCTCTAGGTAGGCATTAGTTTGATGTATCTGGGATGCCAAGTCCTGGATGGCATTCACAATGGTTGACTGACCTACAGAGATGGACCTCAGGAGGTCAATAGCCTCAGCATTGATGGCAGCAGGGCTGACTGGGGCAGGGCAGTGGGGCCTGTGGCTAAGGAGACAACCACCCTCCTAGGTGAGCGGGCACGGGCATCTTGGTGGGGGGCTACTGGGAGGGCTGTGCTGTTAAGGTGGGGTGGACGAGGATGGTGCTGGGATGGTCTCAGAAGGAGCCACCACCACCAGGAAGCTTTCATCAGAAAAGGAATCAGTGTCAGTGGTATCTTCTCCAGTCTTCCCCGTGGTGCTCCCCTTGCCCTCCAATCCACTGGTCCCCTCGTGAGTGACATTTGTACATTGGCATATCTACCCGTGTCACCCTTCATGGACATGTATAGATAGGTATTGGAACCAACTGAAAATCCTGTATGTCCATGCCATGTCCTACAAATTGGCACTGTACAAATGCCATGACAACCGGTTGCACAGATACTCACCTATCACAGCTATTTCTGTTCACAGCACAACTGTGTCCTATCTACATTAACTACAGTAGACATCTTTGATCCCATGCTTAACACACCCTAACCAGTCTGTCACTCACCTCCTTGTGGCTGCTGTGTTGCCCTCAAGTGCCATTCCAACTCCGGTTAGGCCACCACCAGTATGCGGGCCATCAGGGGGGTCAGGGTCTGACGGGCACCCCTTCCTCGCTGGGAAGCCGTCCCCAACTGCAGTCTTCCAGGCCTAGCATCTCAGGTCTCCAACTGCTTCCAGCAGTGGGTGCACCGCCAGATATGGACCCACACTTTCTTGGCAATGGCTTTCCATATTCCTTTCTTTTGATGGGGGCTGACCTGCATGGGAGACACAGAAGGAAAGGCACATCAAAGTAGATCCAACAACCCACGACATTCATGGGCCTACTAACAGTACACATATCAGCATCGTACACTTCCACAACATTCCTAGCAGTCACATCTGTAGGTACACCCTCTACTGTAACATCTTGAACACACATACTAACACACTCACAATCCCATGTAGCAACAAAAATAACCATAATGCAACCTTCCTGCTGTCCTTGAGCCCCAAACAGCTTTGTGTACAGGGGTAGGACTCCATCCACAAGTTTCTCCATTTCTTCTGATGTGAAGGCGAAGGCCATGTCCTCTGTAACATGCACCATCGTGGCTCCTAGGAACACGATACAGCAGCACACTCAGTGGAGGTCTTGATGGCTGGAGAGTCAGGAGTCAAGTGGGATATACTGTAGAAAATGGCAGTCACGGCCGCAGCAGTCTGCACAGTCACCGCCGGTGGAAATTGTCATTGGTCCCTGTATGCCATAGACATTAATGTTTACCAATGAGGAGTTGCATGGCGGTTCCATCTGCCATGATGGCATACACTGGTGGAATGAGCACACAGACATCTGCCCCCTGCATGCAGGACAGGCAGCAGCCATTTTGCAGTGCAACTGTTACGATTGCATAACTTTATAGCGTCACTACTCATTTCCATCATGGACATGTGATGAGTTACATCCTGAGACTGTGTACATTACAATCAGTCAGTATTAACTTGGTGTGTGCACAGATTTAGAATATGAGATAATGGCAGATAGGAGATGCACTTACATTGATGGTGACTGTACACTAGCAGTGACAAACATGCAGCTAACTGATGTCATCCATTGCAAATCCAACATGTATCAAGATAACTAACATGGGAATTGCAACAGTTCTGTACATTTCATGCAACAAGTGGTGGCATATGTGATGTTGATTCTCCATATGTGACCATGTAGTAGAATGCATGAACTGTAATCTTTGACACACTTGTGTTTTATGCCATGTGTAGATGCTGACCACTGTGGAGGGTGAGGCATGCACCTGTGTACCGGACCCTGGTTGACTTGACAACAATGAAAGAACGCCACGTCATCTCCCACTATCGACTGAACCCGTGCTACAATCAGGGAGCTGTGTATCCAGTTGGAGTCTGATCTGCTACCCGCCATTCGACAACCAATAGCCATTCCTCCAACTGTGCAGGTGCTTTCCATCCTCCACTTTTAGGTCACTGGTTCATTCCAGTGGATAGTGGGAATGGCAACAGGCATGTCCCAACCTAGGTTCAGCAATGTGTTGAGGAATGTCTTGACTTCATTAGTCAAACATATGGACAGATACATTCAATTTCCTCATAATGTTGATTTGTCCAGTATGAAGGCTGGTTTCTATGCAATGGGACATATCTCTCATGCGATTGGGGCCATAGATGCACCCACATTACATTAATACCAGCCAGGGCTGATGAGCAAGTGTGCAGGAATCGTAGGAGCTTCCAATCCATTAATGTGCAGATAGTCTGCTTAGCTGACCAGTACATCTCCAAAGTGACTGCAAGTTTTCCAGGGTCTGTCCATGACTTGTACATCCTCAGGAATAGCATTGTCCCACAGTTGATGGCGCCTCTACAAAGAGTGAGGGCCTACCTAATTAGTGAGTATGAAGAGTTTATGTAATCCCTGCTACACCAGCCTTCGTACTCAGTCTGCATGTGACATAGTAGATTGTAAATGTTAGTTTACCCAATCCGCAGGTGATTCAGGTAATCCCATTTTCGCTTAACTGCTGACACCGGTAAGGAATCCAAGGACCAGGGCTGAAGACCAGTACAGTGAGGCTCATGGGAGGACAAGAAGGGTGATTGAAAAGACATTTGGTCTGTTGAAGGCAAGGTTCAGATGTCTGCACATCTCTGGGGGTTACCTGCAGTACTCACCACAGAAGGTGTACGAGATTGTGTTGGCCTGCTGCGTGCTCCACAGTCTGGCACTAAAAAGGAATATCGCATTGCTGGAGGAGGTGGGAATAGGGGGACAATCCAGTAGCAGAAGAGGGAGGAAGTAGGTATGATGAAGATGGGGATGAGGAAGATTTAGGCAAAGGACAGAGCTCATCCAGCAGTATTTCAGCTCAGCTTCTGGTAGGCACTTCTCTACGCCTCACATGTCACATGTTGGAGTATAGGTTGAGTGTACTTCGTTATCCATTTATGATATGAGTAGGTGTTGATCTCATTAGGGTATCAGATGTGTGTATACAAGAGTAATCTGAAAAGTAGGTCAACAGTCCCACTGTGATATCATCTAGTTGATGTTTCTGTGTTGCATTTACTTCAGACATCCTACCTTCTTCTTCACATATTTGTGACTTCTACATTCTGGTATCATATGTGCTAATCATTGCTGAACTGCATATGCTCTCTCCTTAAAAAATGGTGACGTTGGCTCATACCTAATTGGTTTATTTAATTTACTTGTAAGTCCCTAGTCAAGTGCACTACATGTGCCCAGGGCCTGTAAATTAAATGCTACTAGTGGGCTGCAGCACTGGTTGTGCCACCCAGATAAGGAGCCCCCTAACCATGTCTCAGGCCTGCCTCCACAGTGCCTGTGTGTGCAGTTTCACTGACACTTCGACTTGGCAGTTAAAAGTACTTGCCAAGCCTTAATCTCCCCTTTACCTACATATAAGTTACCCATAAGTTAGGCCCCAGTATCCCATAGGGCAGGGTGCTATGTAGGTAAAAGGCAGGACATGAACATGTGTGTTCTATATGTCCTGGTAGTGTAAAACTCCTAAGTCTGTTTTTTTTCCCACTGTTGTGAGGCCTGCTCCTTTCATAGGATAGCATTGGGGCTACCCTAATATACTGTTGGAGTGGTAGATCCTGATCTGAAAGGAGTAGCCAGGTCACATTTAGTATGGCCAGAATCGTGATACAGAATCCTGCTTAATGGTGAAGCTGGATTTGATATTACTATTTTAGGAATGCTACTAAAGTGAGCATTTCTCTACACTTTAATCCTTCTGTGCCTTCCAAACCACGTCTGGCTAGGTTTAGTTGACAGCTCCCTTGTGCATTCACTCAGACAACCCAAACACAGGATGCTCAGTCACACTTGTACACATCTGCATATTGAATGGGTCTTCCTGGGCTGGGAGGGTGGAGGGCCTGACACTTATATGTCAAAGGACAGTAGCCTGCCCTCACACAAAGGACTGTCACACCCCCTACTGGGACCCTGGCAGACAGGATGGAACTGAAAGGGGACTTTGTGCACTTCTAAGCCAATCTTTGAAGTCTCCCCCACTTCAAATGCACATTTGGGTATTTAAGCAGGGTCTCTGACCCTACCAACTCGGACCCTTCTTGACAAGACACTCTTGTTACAGACACTTCCTGGAGAAGAGAACCTAAACCAGAACCTGCAACCTGCTAAGAAGAACTGCCTGGCTGCCCAAAGGACTCACCTGACTGCTTTCTGAGAAGGACTGCTGCCTTGTTGTTGCCCTGCTGCCTTGCTGCTCTCTGGCTGTGCTGAGAAGTGCTGTCCAAGGGCTTGGATAGACCTTGCCTCCTGTTCCCTGAAGTCTCAGGACCAAAAAGACTTCATTCCTGCAAGAAGAACTCCCTGTGCGGCGGAAATCGACACACAGCTGGCAGAAAACGACACACAGCCTGCATCGCAGTGAAAAATTCACTGCACGTTGAACCCGAACAATGCAGCCCGACTTCTAAAGGAAAAGATCGACACAACAGCAGCGTAGCGACTGGAAATTCGATGCACAGCGCACTGGATCGACGCACAGCCGAGCCGGAACGACGCAGGCCGACATCCTGAGAGGAATCGACACAGCGCCTGCCATGCTGTAGAAATTTCCACGCAACGCCCACTGGATCGACGTGCCCCTGTGACTTCGTCCTGTCAGTGTCGGATTTCAACGCATCCTCCCCGGGGGATCCGAAAACCCCGCAACCCAAAGAGGATCCAAGATCGAGCGCCGGAAATCGAAGCAAAGCCTTCCTTGCATGAAAAATAAAAGACGCATCGCAGTGCGAAGCCCGAGAAATCAACGCACACCTCCCTGTTTTGCACACATCTCCTCTGCGGTTCCTTGCGAAGATTTGGAACGCAAACCAGGTACTTTGCACTTGCAGGAGACACTTGTTGCTTTTAAGAGACTAAAGACACTTTATATCATTTTTACAGTGATATTTCAACCTATACTTATTGCATCTTAATTGTTTTGACATGCATTTATCCAGATCAATATTATATATTTTTCTAAACACTGTGTGGTGTATTTTTGTGGTGTTATACTGTGTTATTGCATAATTTATTGCACAAATACTTTGCACATTGCCTTCTAAGTTAAGCCTGACCGCTCAGTGCCAAGTTACCAGAGGGGTGGGCACAGTATCATTTGGATTGTGTGTGACTTACCCTGACTAGAGTGAGGGTCCTTGCTTGGACAGGGGGTAACCTGACTCCCAACCAAAGACCCCATTTCTAACAGTACCTGAACAGGGCTGTGGTCAGGTGTGCAATAGGATTGGATTGTCTATCAATGTGTAAACCTACAGTCTAAATGGGTTAACCATCATGATGTGCAGGTACATGCTGTTGGAAACAGTGCAATTGATATGTGATGTTCATTCTGTGCTATCACTTGCAGATGTGATGTAGATGATGTTTCACAACTCTTCCATCTCTGTGACCTGAGGACCCAGGGATGTATGGACACTGACCTTGCTGCAGGGAACCGGATGACAAGATGATACATACACATCTTCACTGTGTTTTATGACTCAATTTCTGTGACATGTCACACATTTGTTGCACCGTAACAATGAGTAAACACATAACACCATAACTTCAGTGTATTTATTGTACATAACAAAGGGAAGGATAGGGTGCAAAGAAGTGTGAGGCTGTGTTGCAAGGGCCTGCATCGATGTTGATGATCCAATCAACAGGGGTTACATTGTGAAGTCTGGTGTTGAGGATGCAGCATGCGTCAGTTCTGAGGCGGTGAGGGGTTGTAATGCTGAGGCTACCGTTGACAAGAGATTTGAGAGGCTGTGCCAAGGATGCATGGCATGGCGAAGGTTGTGAAGAAGATGTGGTCTGTGGTGGCAGTGCAGATCTTTGTGACAGTTCCAATCTACAAAACAGAAGAGATGCAGTGGTTCCGCTGGATCCACAGAGGCTGCCAGAGCACCTTTAGTCCACTTGCAAGAGTACAGGACTGGGGTGGCAACACTTGGCAGGGTACACTCTCAGATGGCAGAGTTCAGGAGCAGATGAAAGATTGTTGGTCCCTGAGGTTTCAGATCAGGAGGCCAGTCAACTAGCACTTGGAGTCATTCTGGGATCTGGGTTCAAGAGATGCAGGTCCAGTCATTCTTACCCGGGAAGAGGGCAGCGGGTAGCAGATCAGATCAGTGGAGCAGTAGTTCCTTCAAATCAGTATTCCAGCAGAGTGGCCGTCCTTGCAGAAGCACAACAGTCCTCCTTCCTGGCAGACTATACACAGATCCAGAAGATTATTGACTAGTTGATGTCTGAGGTCCCGTTGTTTTACCCAGTTGTGCCTTTGAAGTGGGGTAGAAGTTACTGGTGGTTTCCCCTTTGAGGTCCCCAGGCATTCTGCCTTCCTGGCCCTGGTTCTAGACTAACTACAGGGGTTATGCAGCCATTTGTGTGGAGGCAGGACACAGCCTATTCAGGTGTAAGCGGGGCTGTGCCCAGCTCCTCCCTGCCATCCTATCAGTAATAACACCATCCAGGCACACCTCAGCCCCCTTTTGTGTTTGCCAGTCTAGGAGGAACATACAAAGCTCAACTGTCAGCTATACCAAGTAACGGGACCAGGTACAGGTAGAGCCTACAGGTACTAAATTGCTGAGGCATGAAAATACCAAGTTTCCAAAAGTAGTATTTTCAGAGTTGCAACTTAAAATCTGGCTTCACCATAAGTTAGGATTTTAAATTGTGATTCCAGAGACAGCAAACATGAAAGGGTTGCCTGTTCCCATTTGGAAATTACAATTATAAAATGTAATAAGGCAACTCTAATGTATTCTGTGAGAGAAATAGGACTTGCAGTAGTGAAAAATAAATGTACGTTTTTCAATACTAGGACATGTAAAAATTAAAACTACATGTCCTACCTTTTAAATATATTGCACCCTGCACTCTGGGCTCTCCAGGGCCTAACCTGAGTCTCATATATACGTATTGAAAAGGAAGGTTTGAGCTTGGCAAAATGTTTATTTTGGCATGTTTAAAGGGCTGCTTATGTGCGTGGCACAATCAGTGCTGCAAGCCCACTAATAGCCTTTAATTTACAGGCCCAGGGTGCATGTAGTGCCACTTTGCTAGGGATTTACAAGTGAGAGAATAAATATGTCAGTTGGGGATAAGCCAATTCTGCCATGTTTTAAGGAGCACAAGCACATTAGCACTTGTTAGCAATGGTAAAGTGCACAGAGTCGTATGGAGAACAAATAAGGAATTCAGAAAAAACTTAGGAGGATAAATGCAAAATGTTTGGGGTTGAACCTTTTGAGAGGTTGAGGTGCAACTCGGCAGATTGAGGAATAACATTGGCAGGGAGGGGAGGCCTGACTTTTCTGGGTACTGCAGGACTGCAGATGCTGCTGAATGCTGGACAATAAAAACCTTCCAACTTAAGATATGGATACAAGCCGACAGATGCATCAGTGAAGACTGGACAACACAACCAAACTCCACAGCGATTATGAGCACAGCTTACCGTAGGAAGTAACCCTAGAGCAGGGGGCCATGGAGACATGGGCAGGGGGTCACGCATTCCCCCAGCCTCACTTCTCCCATCATTAAAATGCTTCAGCTGAACTTTGATTTACTGAGTCTCCTGTGCTGGGAAATAAAGCCACACAGACAGCTAAAAACGCTTTCATGCCAGGGTGCTTGCTTTCTTAATGAAATGCAAATGTGCCCTACAAGTTGCTCTGCAAATGTAAAGGATAATCTGCATCTATAAAGGATGCTTGGGAGCCGGTTCTTGGCTCTGAATGATTGAGTCACTCAAAGCTTTATTATAACAAACATTTATTCTTTACGAGTATTAGTGCAGAGTTAACTGTACTGTGAAGTGTGTGATTTTAATTGTAATTTTATTTCCATAGAACTTACTTCATTCACCTGGAGTTGTTGAAGGGACAGCTATTAAATATGGCATTACATATGCTCTGATATTACTTAAATCTACATTTTAGAAGCACTGTTTTATTTTAAAACTTGTTATAGTGGCCTATCTTATACTGTGTATAATGCAAGTCTAAAATAATGCCTCACATATTCACAGTGCTTTCTGTCACAGGCTGTGACCTCGTGGCACTAAAAATACTCAAGTCACTATTCTCCACTGCGCCAGCCAAGATTTAATTCTTTTGCTTTTCCTTTATATACAGACATCTGCAGTGCAGAACTAAGAGAGGTTTCATAAGGCACTACATTTAAACTCACCGTTATCTTATATGTAGCTACCTGATGGTGAAAGACTTTAAAAATACATACAGAATATCTTGGGGCTTATTTATGAGAGGCTTGCATAGCCAGAGCATCACATATTTGACACTCTGGTGGCACAAGCCTCTCATTCATACCTATGAGGCGACGAAAAATCACTCTGCATGGCTTTGCATGGCATCATAGATATGGAGTACGGTAAAGCAGTGCAAGCCACTGTGTCACCCTAATTTGCATCAAGGAAGCAATCCATGGGCATTGTGGTGGGTGTTCCCACGCAACACCATGGATTTTGATGCTGCCCTACATTTACAAAATCACGTAAACTGGGTCAGTGCCAAAAACGTACGCCTCCCCAGAGCAGGCGTAATGAGGATACATTTTTTTATTTCTCCTTGTTTTTTCCTCTTTCCATCTGTGTTGCTATCTGCCGCACATATAGAAAGAGGAAAATGCCTCTTGGGATTGTTTTTGTGCAGGAAGGTACCCCTTCCTGCACAAAAACAATCCTGCCTTTGTTGGCGCTAGGCAGGAATTTGTGCACCAGCACAGGGGAAAAGGAAAGGAATGCACTGTATTTCATAAATATGGTCCATTCCTGCCCTTTTATATTGCCGTAGGACAGTGTAGCAAGAAGACTTGCGCCACTGCCCTACGCCAATTCCTCATATATTCGGACCTTGGTTTTTAGCCACACCTTTAACCACGCCCTCACACTACTGACCTTTGGTTTGCTAACCACTGTTTAATATTTCCTCTCCGTAAAAATGATTTGCTGTGGGAATTGGAGGCATTTATGATTGTCAATGATGAGGAGTACCAGGTTCTAGAAAATGTTGTCAGAGGGGGTCCTTACACCTAAAACATTTTGAGAGGGGGTCCCAGCATCACAAAGTTTGAAGACCTCTGCCCTAGAGTAACTTCAGAGAGGAATGGTACTACCAAACAAAATTAACTTGTCAATACAAAATAGAGAGGTACGTTCGGGGTTAAAGTAGGAGAGCAAATACCAGAACTGCTGGTAATTGCAGGCCAGGCTCAATATACCATAGTATAATGTACAAATAAAGTTAGCAGTAAAGAAAAAAGTAAAAGGTCAAGGAAAGGCAAAATATATTGGCATCGTGGATATATCTGTATATCTTATAACCACATATCCTAATTGCCATTACATATCACACCTGCTCTGTGCCAGCACGACAAATCTAACCAGTCTGGCTGATTTACACAGACAGACAGCCTACTTCTGAAGTTAATTTGGCTGGTGCGAAGGGGTGCGCATTGAGGGAAAACTGGCATAATAGGGGGTGTTTAAAAAAACAAACATTTTCCTTATAGTACTATTGCATCGCTGTACCATACTGATTATACTGCATAGTCAAGTAAAGGTATTTAAAAGAGTAGCACTGTAGAAGCAAGTGCCAATCCTGACACTAATAGAAAAGGATAAGCTAATCAAACAACTAAAAGCAGACTCAAAACTGCACATAAGAGGTTTAAACAAGAACACTACTCATACCACAGAACATCAGTGTGCTAGCCTTACAAACTATCTCAAATAAGACCAGTTTCAAAAAGGTCATATAGCACCACAACCCATAAGTACACCCCTACATTGCATCAGTAGGCAATTAAAATCACAACATTGGCTGAAGGAAAGCATAAATCCCAATATGCCTCCAAACAATATACTTGAAAATAAACAACCCACTACAATGATACAAACTAAAAAAGCTATGTAACTCTTTCGATTGTAACACCCATAATACATTTCAGGAACTGAAGAACTACCAAATCCTTGACCGAATTCCAACAACTACAACCAAATCAGTCTCTACTCTTTCTCCTTATGAAATGCCATATGAGACTCTTTTGAATAGGTCATACAAGATCGATCATCCCAGTTATGGGATAGGGACAGCCGTAATGATAGCCTTCGCAACACAAGCACTTTGTTAGATGACAGGAGCCTTAAATACAATCATTTCAGCCTTTTCTCTTATATTAGATACTATACACTAAATAAACAACGTAAATCTCCATCAAATTGAAAGTTCCCTTTCATCAATGGATGTAAAATGAGAAAATTAAAGTCCTTGATAATCAAGTCACAAAATGAATTAACAAAAGTATTATTCCCATGTTCTCCCACGCCAAACCGACTGCTCAATGTGGCAAACATATTACAATACTTTGTGGACAACTTATAGACTTCATTTGGGCTGCACATTTCTAACAATATCTCTCTGTTACTTTTTACCATTAGGGCTACGTGGTTTCCTCCATACTTGTTCAAGGAATCTGGTTTCTGTCTTTTATCATTTTGCTTCCGAGCTGAACCTCACTTTTGTGGTGTCGTAGATGTTGTGTGTTGTGAAGAATCGTCATGTTAAATGCCCCAGTCAGCAATCAGTGAAATATGACCTTTTTGTTTCAGAAAAGAGGGAAACAGAGAGCTTTATATATTGAGTTTTGTTCAGAAATCATCATTGGTTAATATGTGAGAAAGCTAGGGGTGCCTACGGTAGGTTAAGTTAAAACTCAATGACATGGTAATTGTGAGGATTTGGGGTGTACTATATAGTACGGCTAGGTAGCCCCACCATGCTGTACACTCACAAATACCTTTTTGGGTCCAGTCAGGTGCGTTTATGCAACCTTAAGATCACCCCTGGGTAGTTGTGGCTGCAAGCAGTACGGCCCAACAAAGGGACAATGTGTAAAGCATTTAACAACACCAAACAACAGAATAATGTGACACAACATGAAAGAAACACAACACCAGGTTAGGAAACTAGATTAAGGCCTTCATTACAACCCTGGCGGTCGGTGTAAAAGCGGCAGTAATACCGCCAACAGGCCGGCTGTAAAAAAAAATGGAATAACGACCATGGTGGAAACTGCCAACATAGACAGCCACTTTAACACTCCGACCGCCATGGCGATAGAAGCAAACACTGCGGCGGTAACCGCCAACAGACAGGGGGAAGACAAGGTTCCGCCCACTGTATTACAACAGGCTTATTCGCCACCTTTTCCGGGGCAGTACCAACGACATCAAAAGCACGGTGGAAACAGTGTTCTGAAGGGAAACGTCTTACCTCTGGACACTCAAGGAAGAACCAGGACAGCATGGAGCACAAGTTACAGGTCCTGCCCATGTTGCTTTACCTCCTCTTGTATAAGGAGCAACTAAGACGCCGGCGATGACCACGGTGAGTACTGCACCTAGCACACAGAGGAGGGGGGTAGATAAAAGAGAGTGACACACACACGCAACACGCAACCCCCACCCACCCTCACCTCCAACACCATACACACAAATACATGCAGCAACATTACATGTACACCCCGTCACCCCCTGGAAGAACGCAAGGACAAAAGGAAATGATTGTAATGAGTGTAATCATCGAAAAATCAGATAGGCCAAATTAAAATATCAGTATATACAAATATGTACACCAACTACACAAGTCCGGATGTGAATGAAATTGTCCGTGGATCAGTGTCCCAAAATACATGGGCAAAGCCCACACAAGATACCTGACTCGAAACGGAGAGAACACTGCAGGGGCATCAGATGGAAAATAAACAGGCACCTCAGGGGAAGGTGGAGGGAGGCACCTCAGCCGGATGAACGGATGATGCCACTGCTCCACGAGGGGGCTCCATGCCCACTGATTGGTCCTGGGGAGTGCAAAGCCACAGTCTCTCAAGTCTCTCAAGTGGGTGGTTTGCCACCTGCTTTATCCAGGGGAGTGCAAAGCCACAGTCTCTCAAGTCTCTCCAGTGGGTGGGTTGCCCACTGCTTTATCCTGGGGAGTGCAAAGCCACAGTCTCTCAAGTCTCTCCAGTGGGTGGTTTGCCCACTGGTTTATCCTGGGGAGTGCAAAGCCACAGTCCCTCAAGTAGATGTGATTTTCCACTGGTTCTGGAGGGGGCATTGTGTCCAGAGTGCTTCATCCTGCCAAGGACTGTGTGAGTGGATGATTTTCTCCACTGGTTCTGGAGGGGGCCTTGTGCCCAGAGTGCTTCATCCTGCCAAGGACTGAGGTAGTGGATGTGATTCTCCACTAGTTCTGGGGGGGGCATTGTGCCCAGAGCACTTCACATGCAGTGTGGCAGGTCCTATTCCCTCACCTGGGTGTGTGTGCCACGAGATTGCCTGGGAATGATGCTCCATGGAGGCAGAGACACACTCCACCCTGCTGCGACTTCGCCTGCCACATGCAGGTACAAACAGTGCTGGGTGTTGTGTCTCATGTATGCTGTGCAGAGTCCATGACGTCTCGTGCAGCCTCAGACGGCTGCCCACTGGGATGATAGCCATGTCAGCTGTGGTGGCTCTGTCTGAGCACCTCGCAGGGCTGGTGCTGGTGGTTGCGGTGGTGTCTGTGGCGGAGGTGCTGGTGGTGGTGGATGTGTCTGCCCCTGTGGAGGGACACAGCAGGACGTCTCCTGCAGCCTCGGACAGCTGCCCACTGGGGATGATGCTGGGGTTTATTGGTGAGGCAACAGACATGCAGGTGGCGGTGCAGGTGGCGGTGTCCACTGCCGTGCAGGTTGAAGTTCTGGTTGACAGAGGGGGTGACTCTGATCCCTCAGCCGGAGCTTCCATTCCCTGTCCTGATCTCCTCTTCATCTTGTGTCCCTTCCCCACCTTTGATGTCACTGCTGGTCCCTTGGCACTGTCCCCTTTTGGCTTGGAGGAGCACTTGCTTGGTGGTTGGTGGTGCTTCTCCCTCCGGAATGTGGGCACCTTCTTCACCTTGGCAGGTGGCGGAATGGCCTGCTCCTTGGCCTCGCTAGGTGGCACACTGGCAGCCCTGATGGGTGCCGGCTGCGATGTGACCGGACTTGCTGAGACCACTGTGCTGGATGATTTGGTGGCTGAGGTGCTGGGCTGGGACCTGGACATCCTGGCCCTAGGGGAAGGACGGGGAGGAGGTGTAGGGAAGAGATCAATGTTAGCCAGGAAGAGTTTCTTAGACACACTGTGACGGGAAGATGGAGGGAGCTTGGGAGTGGAGGAAGAGGTAGTGGCTGTAGGAGGTGTACGTCTGCTGAATTTGGGTGAAGGTACATGGGCCGGAGGGTGTTGTGAGGTGGATGGCTGTAGGGTGGGTGTGTGTCTGCGTTTGAGTTCTTTGGGAGGAGGGCTCACAGACACACTGGGAGAGGACACAGGGGACATGTGCATGGTAGTGGGGTTGGTGAGTGCACTTGAGCGGTGTGTGGTGATGGGCGTGCTGGTGATGGAGGTAGCGGCTGAGGATGCAGGGCATGCAGGTGTGAGTGGAGACGAGACAGGGAGGGAGGAGGAGGACGTGGAGGAGGGACACACAGTGGAGGCATTGGATGTTGGTGTGTCTGCATGGGCATGGTGCTTGTGTGTGTGCCTGTGGGATGTGTGGTGCTTATGTTTGCCATGTCCACTCTTCTGTGTTGATGAGTGTGCATGTTGGTCTGATGGTGTGCTTGGGATAGGCTGAGGTACAGAGGATTGGGTCTCGGTAGAGGAAGTTGGAGGGGGGAGGCTGGACACAGGGACAATGGCTGCCATCAGTGCTGAGGCCAGAGCATTTGAGGCTCTAGCCTCAGCCCTGATGGCAGCCATTGTCCCTGTTGGGCCGCCACGCCAGAATGAATGCCCTCCAGGTATGCATTTGTTTGCTGCAAATGCCTCTCAACACCCTGGATGGCATTCAAAATGGTTGATTGCCCAACAGTGAGGGATCTCAGAAGGTCAATAGCCTCCTCACTGAGGGCAGCAGGGCTGACTGGGGCAGGGCCTGAGGTGCCTGGGGTGAAGGAGATGCCCACCCATCTGGGTGAGCGGGCATGGGAAACCCGATGAGGGGCTGCTGGGAGGGCGGCGCTGGTAGGGGGGTGGAGGCTGTACCTGTTAATGCAGTGAGCACAGAGGTGCCCCCCACCGCAAGGGAGGTCCCATCAGAGGAGGAGTTGCTGTCGCTGGTGTCTCATCCTGTCCCCGTCGTGGAGCTCCCCTCGCCCTCCATCCCACTGGTGCCTTTGGACTCCATTACTTCACCCTCCGGGGCCATGTGGGATGCAGCTCCCTGCTGCACTAAGCCATGCACTAACAGGGTAGAGTAAAAGCACATGCCCATGGGGGACTCTGTCTAGACCCATTTCATGCACAGCTGGAACCCATAGGAAACTAACTAGGTGTAGAGGGCAAATACCACCTTTGGGGTTGGACTGGGAATGATGCTGCAAATCAATGGATCTACCTGGGCGCATCTGCCCTGGCCAAGGGGAACCCACAGCCTACCTCCCCCACCCAAATATCTCATCAAGTGCACAGAGTCAGCTGAATTAGAGTGTACTCACCACCTTGTGGCTGCTGTGATGCCCTCAAGTACCCATCCAACTCAGGGTATGCCACCGCCAGGATCCGGTACATCGGGGGGGGGGTCATGGTGCGACGGGCACCCCTTCCACGTTGGGAGCCATCCCCAGCTGGGCCTCCGCCGTCTTCTTGCTCCAGCGGCGCAGGTCCTCCCATCTTTTCCGGCAGTGGGTGCTCTGTCTATGGTAGACCCCCAGGGTCCGATCTTCCTTGGCGATGGCACGCCAAATATCCTTCTTCTGGTGGGCGCTGATCTAGAGGAATAGTGAAGTAAAAATTTATGTTACTCCCCTGTACATTTCTTCTCACACATTGGCCACAAACCTCCCACCCTGGCCAAGAGAAACGGACACACACCATTCTCACATGCTGGCCTGTCCCCCCCATCTCTTCCATCCACGACACTCCATACAATCATGTGCCATCCACCATGCACACAGTTTACTCACCTGTTTGTCTGGAGGACCGTACAGTTTTGTGTACTGGGGGAGGACCCCATCCACCAGTTTCTCCAACTCCTCCGCAGTGAAGGCAGGGGCCCTTTCCCCAGAGACTGTAGCCATTGTCGCTTCCAGACGCAGGTCACAGCAGCACTTGCAGTGTAGGTCCTATTCTGTTGAAGGTCAGGTATCAAGTGAGGGAACAGTGAGGGAACAGATAGAAAATGGTGGTCACGTCCGCGGTGGCACATGCCGTCACCACCGGCATACATCGTCATTGGCTCCTGGAACCCATAGGGCCCAGTGAAAACCACTGCTGAATTGCGCAGTGGTCTTCGACTGCAATGCTGCACAACGCCAGTGCAGTTACCTCATTTCCCCTTGTCCCACCTCACAGGTCAGGCAGCTGCCATTTCTGGGGGCCACATGGCAGGCCAACTAACTGCGTCACACCTATGTAGGCCAGGAATACAGACAGACAACAGCCACATAGAGAAAATTTAACGATTGTGCTAAACAGCCTTGTGAAAGCTATGTGGTGTATGACCCTCTGCTCACCATTCTCCTCTATAGGGCATGTCCGCTGGGGTAGGTGATGAGATGGCGGAATCCTCTGGTATAGAGACCCCTGGTGGACCTGTTGACAATGGAAGACAGACACATCATTATCACGTACAGACTTGATCGTGCAACAATTCAGGAACTGTGTGCCCAGTTGGAGCCAGACCTGATGTCAGCTATTTGCCATCCCACAGGAATCCCCCCTCTAGTGCAGGTCCTGTCAGTGCTCCATTTCCTGGCAATTGGGTCTTTTCAGACAACAGTAGCCATGGCATCAGGGATATCACAGCCAATGTTCTCTAACGTTTTGTCTAGAGTGTTATCTGCCCTGCTGAAACACATGCGCAGCTACATCGTTTGCCATCAGGTGGAGGATCTGCCCACAGTGAAAGGTGACTTTTATGCCCTGGGAGATATCCTCAACATTATTGGTGCCATTGATGGTACACATGTGCATTTGTTCCCACCGCAGGAATGAACAGGTGTACAGAAACCGGAACAGCTACCATTCAATGAATGTGCAGATGGTGTGTTTGGCAGACCAGAACATCTCCCATGTGAATGCCAAGAATCCAGGCTATGTGCATGACACTTTCATTATGAGGAATAGCAGCATCCCTTATGTGATGGGGCAACTCCAGAGGCACCGTGTGCAACAAATAGGTGAGCCCAAGGTCCCCACACAGTTTAACTGCTGTCTGGGTATGGGAGATTCCCTAATGTTTGGAGGATGTGTAACAGTTGTCCCTCGATATTTGCAGGTGACTCTGGTTACCCCAACCTGTCATGGCTACTGACCCCAGTGAGGAATCCCAGGACAAAGGCAGAAGAATGAGGCACATGGGAGGACTAGGAGGATAATAGAGCGCACCTTTGGCCTCCTGCAGGCCAGATTCCGGGGCCTTCATCTGACAGGTGGATCCCTATACTACTCACTGAAGAAGGTGTGCCAGATCATCGTGGCCTGCTGTATGTTGCACAACCTGGCTTTGCGATGCCAGGTGCCTTTTCTGCAGGAGGATGGGTCTGATGGTGGTCTTGTGGCAGCTGTGGAGCCTGTGGACAGTGAAGAAGAGGAGGCAGAAGAGGAAGATGTAGACAACCATAACAACATCATCATGCAATACTTCCAGTGAGACACAGGTAAGAGGATGACACTGCTTCCCACATCTCATACTATTGTAGGACCTAGCATTTTTTACCTCTGTGTATGGATCCTGACTTGTCACTTTGGCTTTCCAGTTTACAGATATGGGTCCCACTTTGTGCCCTCTGCTATGTTTACTGCTGGCCAACAACTGTGTAACATTGGTATGTGAACAAGTACATTGACATTGCTATATTTCAGAGAGGTTGCAATTACACATTTGTGAAAGCACAGTCTGACTCCAGATTGATTTGTGATTCAAGGGTTTATTTCTGTTCTTATAAGTGGAATGGGGTGTGAAATGGGCTGGGGTGATGGTGGAGGAATGTCTATGGTAGAGTCCAGTCTCTTGGTCTCACAGGTGCATTGTCCAATGGAAGATAGCAAGGGGAGCAATGGCAGTTTAAGGTGGACAGGATGACAAAGTGGGACAGAAGGGTGACATTCAGCAGGGTCTTATTTCCTGGTGGGGGTCTTGGCAATGTTCTCTGTCTTGTTCCTGGATCTCAGGGACCGTTTGTGGGGCGGTTCTCCTTCTGCAGGGGGTGGGGTGCTGATGGCCTGTTGTTCCTGTAGCGGTGCCTCCTGCCCACTAGCATCAGCAGAGGTGGGGGGCTGTTCATCATCCAGGCTACTGTTAGGGGCCCGTTTGTGTGCCACTGTGTCCCTCATGGTTTTGACAAGGTCTGCCAGCACCCCTGCAATGGTGACCAGGGTGGTGCTAATGAACTTCAAGTCCTCCCTGATCCCCAGGTAGTGTTCCTCCTGCAGCAGCTGAGTCTCCTAAAACTTGGCCAGTACCGTGCCCATGGTCTCCTGGGAATGGTGGTATGCTCCCATGATGTTGGAGAGTGCCTCGTGTAGTGTCGGTTCCCTGGGCCTGTCCTCCCCCTGTCGCACAGCGGTCCTCCAAGCTTCCCTGGTATCCTGTGCCTCTGTCCCCTGAACCATGTGCCCGCTGCCACTGACTCCAGGTTCCGGATTGTCTTGGGTAGATGGGTTTGCCTGGGTTCCCTATAGTGGTGGACACACTGCTGGTTGATGTGTCCTGAGGACTGTGGCATGGGCCCGCTGGGTGGGTATTATGGTGGTGTTTCCTGAGTGGGGAGGGTCTGTGGTGGCTTGTGACAGTGACAGGGGAACCAACTGTCCAGAGGTCCCTGATGGGCCGAGCTGGTCATCTTGATCCAGGCCTTGCAGAGCTGCTGTCATCACTGTGGGCCTCTTCTGTGGGGGGGACTGGATATGTCTGGCACCACCTGTCCGGTGGCTTTGGGTATGGGTCCTGTTGGGGTTTAAATGCATAGTTTTAGTATCTGTGTGTGCCATCTTGTGCATTGGGTGAGGTACCCTTTACTCCTGTGCTTGCATTATTGTGTTTGCCCTTTTGTGATAGTTAGTTTGGGGTCTGCGTGGTTATCTGTACTGGACATGCTTTGGTGATGGGTGTTATGCATAGGTGTTGCATGGAGGGCCTTGGTATTGGGATGTGTGGTTTGTGAAAGTGGTGCATATGTGAGGTTATGGAGTGATGGGGGTGAGGGTAGGGGTATGTGATGGCATGCAGGTGGGCTGGGGGATTTGGTAAATAAGATATGACTTACCAGAGTCCAGTCCTCCTGCTACTCCTGCAAGGCCCTCAGGATGCAGTATTGCCAAGACTTGCTCCTCTCATGTTGATAGTTGGGGGGGAGGAGGTGGGGGTCCACCGCCAGTCCCCTGTAAAGCAATCTGGTGTCTGGATACCACTGAACGCACCTTCCCACGTAGGTCGTTCCACCTCTTCCTGATTTCATCCCGTGTTCCATGATGCTGTCCCACTGCGTTGGCCCTGTCGACGATTCTCCGCCATAGCTCCATTTTCCTAGTAATGGAGGTGTGCTGCACCTGTGATCCAAAAAGCTGTGTCTCTACCCGGATGATTTCCTCCACCATGACCCTGAGCTCCTCCTCTGAAAACCTGGGGTGTCTTTGAGGTGCCAAGATGTTGTGTGGGTGATGTGTGAGGTGCTGTTTATTGTGCTGTGTGATGTGTTGTGTTGATGTGTGTTGTTTGAGGTGCGTGGATGTTGTATGAGTGATGGTGTTGTGTGCTTCTGGATGCTGGTGTTGTGTTTGCTATTCTCTCTCTCTCAGTTTTTTCAAAAAAATGTTGGTGTAAGGGTTTGTGGGTAATGTGGGTGTGTGTTTTATAGTGTTGTGAGTGTATGGGTGTGGTGTGTGTATGTGTATCAGGTGTGTGTATTTGGAATTGTCCAATGTGATTTTGTTTTGTAAATGTGTGTGTATTTTGAGCGCAGTGGTGTGTACCGCCAATGGATTACCGTGGTTGTAAGACTGCCGCGTTGATTCATGGGTCGTGATAGTGTGGGTGTATTCTTGTTGGCGAGACGGTGTAGGTTTTGGTATCGCCAGTTTATCACTGACCTTTGGTGTGGAGGACTTGTGTGGGTGTCTGTATTGTGGCGGATTCCAAGATGTGGGTCCAATACCTGAAGCGGAATTCTGCCGCCGCAACGGTATGTTGGCGGTCTTCAGCATGGCAGAAAAAAGGATTTACTGCCAGGGTTGTAATGAGGGCCTAAGTTTAAATGAATCTTTAGAGACATTGGTCATCAAAATATACCAGAGGACTCTAGAGATATTGGATATTCTAACTTTGGAGGAGTGTTAATCCGTCCCAAAAGTGACGGTAAAGTGACGGATATACCACCAGCCGTATTCCGAGTTCCATAGGATATAATGGACTCGTAATACGGCTGGTGGTAAATCCGTCACTTTTCCGTCACTTTTGGGATGGATTAACACCTCCTCCAAAGTTAGAATAACCCCCATTGTTTTTTAAAGGAATAAATAACTTTAGCATCACCGCAAACAAGCATTGGTCAACAAAAATTTTAGAAACATTTGAAAAGTTTGGAAAAGTTAATTCAACAACTCCAGCCCAAGTTGGGCAACTAAGTCCAGCAGGAGAGAGGTCCAGGGGGTCAGAGAGGATACTTTGGGTAGTTTCCTGGCCACCAGACCGTTTTCAGAGCAAGATCCAAACTTTAAAGGATTACTGCCATTGAAGATAATGGAGTGGTTTTGATGCCGAGGGATGCAGGCCCAAAAATGTTTAAGAATGCGCCAGATGTTGAGCGGTCCATGGGAGTGAAGTCTGGTCTAGTCCTTGGTCAACAGGTTAGTGGGAGCGACTCTGGCCATGGATTTCGAAGTCTCACAAAGTCCTCTTTGCAGGTTTCCAAGGGCTGCCGATGCAGACCTTCCTCTTTTGCAACACAGATATCCTGGTCCAAGTCTTTGGTGGAGGCTGGTGGCCCTGTCGGGTGACGCGTCTGGTCATTTAATGCCTAGATTAATTTGATACCTTATGTGACCCATTTTGATAGTCCCAGTCAAACGTCAGCTGGATTGGGATACCACACTGTAACTCTGTATTAGCTAATGGCACTACCAACCTTACCCACAGCAAGACTGCAATTTGGAAGTGCTGCTGCTAGGACATATCATAAAACATATGTCTTACTTAACAAAATAATGCTCCTTGCCACAAGACTCTATAGGTCTTCCTTATTGGAGACATATATAATGTTAAGAGATAGGGTGGCTTTGTCATAGGTTTTAATAGCAAAGTTGAACTGGGCAGTAAAAACACTGTCCTTCCTGTCTGCACTGGCAGGCTGGAGGCTATTTTGTATCATGTCACACGTAGAGTGGCACAAACAGTGCTGCCGCCCTGAATGGACACCTTGGGGGTCATTCTGACAGGGTCGCGGATGACGGAAGCACCGCCAACAGGCTGGCGGTGCTTCAAAGCCCATTCCGACCGCCGCGGTCGGAAAACCGGGTCCGGCGGTTTCCCGCCGGATTTCCCCCGGCTGGGCTAATCCTCCATGGCGGCGCTGCTTCCGACCCCCTTCCCGCAAGCCTGTTCATGGCGGTTTTCACCGCCAGGAACAGGATGGCGGGAACGGGTGTACTGGGGCCCCTGGGGGCCCCTGCACTGCCCATGCCACTGGCATGGGCAGTGCAGGGGCCCCCTAACAGGGCCCCAGCATGCTTTTCACTGTCTGCTTAGCAGACAGTGAAAAGCGCGACAGGTGCAACTGCACCCGTCGCACACCTGCAACACCGCAGGCTCCATTCGGAGCCGGCTTCAGTGTTGCAGGCCGCCGGCCCAGCGGGAAGGTCGGAATGGCCCCAGCGGTCTTTCGACCGCGGAGC
Organism: Pleurodeles waltl; assembly: GCF_031143425.1. Classification (NCBI taxonomy): domain Eukaryota; kingdom Metazoa; phylum Chordata; class Amphibia; order Caudata; family Salamandridae; genus Pleurodeles; species Pleurodeles waltl. The sequence continues at coordinate 1,232,488,651 of NC_090446.1, forward strand.
GGCCATATGGCGGTTCCCGCTTGGCGGCCGGCGACCGCCGCCCGCCAGAGTAGGAATGAAGCCCTTTGTCTTACATGCCTGAGTACCCTGGGTAGCATACACTACTGACTTATAAGTAAGTCAGGACTTGCTGATTGGGTGTCTCCATTTGACATATACATTGCATGGGGTCAAAACGGTGGCCCTGAGGTCTGGTTAGCAGACCTCAGTGCACTCTCTGAGTCAAAAAAACAGTAGCTAATAGCCCAAAACGAGGCAAAAAGTGAAGGGAAAGCCTGTAAAAAGATTGTGGCCCTCATTCCTAGATTGGCGGGTGGCGGTCGCCGCCCGCCAAGCGGGAACCGCCAGAAGACCGTACCGCGGTAAAAGACCGCGGCGGTCATTCTGAGTTTCCCGCTGGGCTGGCGGGCGACCGCCAGAAGGCCGCCCGCCCGCCCAGCGGGAAACCCCCTTCCACGAGGATGCCGGCTCCGAATGGAGCCGGCGGAGTCGAAGGGGTGCGACGGGTGCAGTTGCACCCGTCGCGATTTTCAGTGTCTGCCACGCAGACACTGAAAATCTATGTGGGGCCCTGTTAGGGGGCCCCTGCAGTGCCCATGCCAGTGGCATGGGCACTGCAGGGGCCCCCAGGGGCCCCATGACACCTGTTCCCGCCAGCCAGGTTCTGGCGGTGAAAATCGCCAGAACCAGGCTGGCGGGAAGTGGGGCAGAATCCCCATGGCGGCGCTGCCTGCAGCGCCGCCGTGGAGGATTCCCTGGGGCAGCGGGAAGCCGGCGGGAAACCGGTGGCGGCATTTCTGATCAAACAGACTGCCCGCCGGATAATTAATCCGATTCCACCAGCCTTTCCCTGGTGGTTTACATCACCAGGGAAAGGCTGACTGAATGAGTGACTCAGGGCCTGTCTGGGGGCCCCTACACTGCCCATGCAGTGACATGGGCAGTGCAGGGGCCCCCATGCACAGCCCCATCGCGCATTTTACTGCCCGAGTTACGGGCAATTGCAGCTGGCTCCTTTTGGAGCCGCCGTCAATGTTTAGGCCCTGCTTCCAGCTAGGCCGGATGGCGGAAACACTGTTTCCGCCCGCCAGCCCAGCTGGATGTTTATTATGTGGCTGGCGGGGGGTTCTGCATGCTGGTGGTCTTCTGTTGACCGTCAGCACCGATCTGATCATAATGAGGGCCATAGTCCTTTTTCCCATCATCCATCAGCCCAGTAAGTGACATTTCTGGACCTCCCATGATTCACCTACACAGGAAATGGCATCACTGAATTTCCCATCATCCATCTGGAAGGGAAGTGACATTACTGTTTTTCTGCCACAACTGTCTTTAAAAGAAGAAGTCAAACAAGAAGACTTCATTCCCCATTACTCATCAGGGCAGTAAATAACATAATGGCACCCTGCAATCCTCCCCCTCCTAGAACCACCTTAATGACAGTTGCAAGATGGATGGACTACAGGTGCACCATTGGTGTGACTGTCTGCACCCCTCTGTGGCTGAATGACTTGGTATGATCAATGTCTAGTGATACTCTGCAGCCCTCCTTAGATTGCTAGACCACGAATGCTGTCCCCACAACAGCTGTTGTGCCACTCCTCACACCACAGAAGTGCTTTCACCTACAGCCACCAACACACACCCCCATGCAAATACTAACACCTACAATACCAACTCCCAAAACATACACCACAAAAGCACGAACAACGCTTACATTCCACCATGCAACACATGCCATAGCAAACTCACATGTTACCACCCCCTCTCATGCATGCTTCTCAACACATGATCACTCAGCAAACCTACAACTGAAATGTGGGATCAGCTGAGTTGCGACACACCTGACATCCTCCTCATCACAGATACCTGGTACAATTTCTCATTGGCTTTTGACATCGCCACAGTAATCCCAGGGGGCTACAAGAATGCTTGACTGGATTGCCTTGACAAGTCAAGAGGAGGACTTACTATCATCTGCAAGGAATCCATCAAATGCGCAACATCCACAGAGAACACTACCCTGTTCATGGGACATTGTACTTCAAACTGCACATCTCTGAAAACGTTACCCTGAACAGATCTCTTGCCTACTGACCACTCCAAGACATCTTTCCCAACCTCATCACCAACTTTGTTGCTCCACTAACCATCATGTCCATAGCCTACATTCTTCTCAATCACTTCAATATTCACCTGGAAGACAAAACAACCTCTGCTCCACAACACTCTTTGAAAGCTTGAGCAACATAGGACATACCCAAGAACCAACACACTCCACAGGAGACACTGGACCTCATCTTCACCAGAAGCAACAACATCAAATACAGCTCTACTACACCACTCATATGGACTGACCACTCCATCATCAACTTCCAAATCAACACACCTCAAGTTAACACCCTTACTAAGTGCAGCATTCCAAGCCACAGTTAAGGCAAAATCACAGAAGTAGACTGACTCAGCACCCTTAGCACAAATCTACCTTTCCCAACAGACAACCTTGACAAAGATATCAGCAACTTCAGCAACTTGATCAAGAACTGTGTGAACTCCCTTGCATCCATCAGACATAACAGGCATAGTGGATCACATAAGCAGGCCAGCTGGTGGACCTCTGAGATATCAAACAACACTGTAAACAGCTAGGAAGGAAATGGAGAGACAGCCATGTCACCACCAAAAGAACTACCTACAAGGTTGCATTCAGACACTATCACCAGCAAATAAGTGACACCAAGAACAAAGCACTAGTAGACTGCATCAAAGGAAGCTCCAAGAGCTGCAAAATTTCATCTTGCTCTTAGCCACTGTAAACAACATTGCTGCCTCCCAACAACTGTGCAAAAACCTATCCAACTACTTCCACAGCAAAATCACAAACATCTACTGCAACTTTGCACACCAACCGAACCCCAGAGAACCCAGTACTAAACCACTCATAACCAACCAAGATGGCCATGTGACCACATGGACATCCCTCATCAGAAATGACACAGTGGCAATCATTACAGCCACCCACTCAGGGGACCCAATGGGCTCATACCCACACTACATCTACAACCTGGAAATATCTCCAATCAGTACCATCCTGCCAAAATCGACAATACCTGCATCATGTCTGCCACTTTTCCCGATGAATGGAAACTTACAGAACTTAATGCACTTCACAAGAAGCCCACAGCCAACCTGAATAAACTAAGTATCTCTTGACTCAGCTCCTGCTCGCTTATTCAGCCAAATTGATTGAGAAGGCCATCAACAAGCAACTCACAATCCACCTTGAACTTTACTACCTTCTAGATAACACTCAATCAGGATTTAGAGTGAACTACAACACCAAAACAGCACTAATAACGATTACCTGCAATAGTCAAATGGTCCTGGACTGAGGAGAAACTGTAGCTCTCATCCTACTCAACCTGTGGCCCCTGACACTGTCTCCCATAACACCCTCATCAGAAGAATCCATAAGATTAGCATACAAAGATGTGCTGTAAACTGTAAACTTAGCACTTGTATAGCGCACTACTCACCCGTTAGGGTCTCAAGGCGCTGTACTCATACCGCTATGGAACCCCTCCTGGCTTTTCCCTGTGAGGTGCCCACTCCTGGGCACCCCCAGGGTGAAGCCAGGCATCCAAGCACTGTTGGGGCCGTTGTGGAGATTAAGCAAGCTATTGCCCAGAGTTGCAGAGTGGGACCCATTAATTAGATTAGGCACCGAGGCGAAAATTATCTGGTCCAAGGGAATTGAGCCCAAGACCTGCCAAAGCAGGACTTGAAGCCTGGTCTTGAGCCAGATCTCTGCTTCAGGGTCTGCCACTCTAACCATTGTGCCACACTTCTCCACCAAATCTCAAATAGGTATGCTTCTTCCTCACCAGAAGAAACCAAAGGGTCAGGCTGCCACCCTTCACATTAGAGACCAAGAGAATGATATGCAGAGTCCCACAGAGATCATCCCTCAGCCCCATCCTTTTCAACATATACATGACACTGCACTCCAACATCATCCAATCACAAGATATCAGTATCATCTCCTACTCAGCTGACACCTAACCCATCGTCTACTTGACAGCCAAGACATCCACCACCAGGACCAACTTTACCAACTGCATGACCTTAGCAGCAGAATGGATGCAAAATAACTGCCTGAAGCTCATCTCCGACAAGATGAAAATACTGATATTTGTCAAGAAGACCTTTTCATGTAAGTCGACCTGGTGTTTGTCGGAGCCACAACCAGCACACACACCCACAGACCGTGATAGCTAGGGATAATCCTACACACCAGACTCCACATTAAGGCTCAAGTCATTGTAGAGTGCACCTCCTGCTTCACATTCCTACACATGCTACGAAAGATCTTCAAATGTTTTCCTCAGAACACCAAACGGACCATCATGCAAGCACCCATCACAAGAAAGGTGGACTATGGCAATGCTCTCAATGCCACAATCTCCAAACAACTGCTACACAGACTGCAGACCATCCAAAACAGTGCTGGAAGACTTGTGCTCAACGTCCTCTGCTGTACCTAAATCCCACTGCACCTAAAGAATGTTCACTGTTTCATACACTTTCACCAACCCTCCAAACACCTACACTCTGCCTCACTCTCACTCGTGCACATTCCCTGCATTCACAAAAGCAAAACTGGAGATCACTCATTTTCCTACATCGCATTCAAGACATGGAAAAACCTCCCTCAAAACTTTAGAGCCTCCTCCTCACTTCTTGAATTCCACAAAAAGTGGAGGACCTGGCACTTTGCATAAACATCTTGGGGACCTCACACTTAAACACATGCCAAAATGCATGGACACCCTTTCGGGTGATTAGTGTGCTATACAAATCAAATAGCATAACATAGTCTAAACAATGTAGTCTGAATTGATGGCCTCTTATGTCAGAAATTCCAATCCCTTATAAATTTAATATAAGGGCCTCCATTTGACCACTTCATTGAGAGTTTCTTCACCCACATTATCATCCAAGATTCTGCAAGAGGATGGTCTCAACTACTGCCGGCACAATTCTGACGTTGTGAAATCTAGCTCAGTGCTGAGAAAGTCAAAACATTGAGGAAGGATGCTACTGCAGCACGTGTGTCCTTCACAGGGAACACTGCTTTCACACCTCTGCTGAAAACAACAGCTTTTGCTGTTAACAACATATGCTGTGCATCACTTCTTCCTAAGAAACTCTAGACAACATGTTATTGTAATTTCCATGGTCTCTCAGTGTAGCGCATAAAAGCAGGTTTTACAGTGTTAGGTCTTAGATGACATTTTAACCATGTTGGAAATGTTTGCTTTAATCTCATTGCTTACCATATTGTTGCTGTTTTTATAATATCTTATATAGTTATTTTAGATGTACTGAGATACAGATTATTCATGTCACAATCAATATTTTTTTAAGTATCTATTCTTCGTAGTGTGTGTGTGTTTGTGAGTGTGTGTGTGTGTGTGAGATATTGTGAATAACAAAATAGGTTAATTTTTGTTACCAAGATGCCCTCAATTCCGATTGTTGAGGACCTAAAAGCAATAACTCTGTTTCAACATTGTATTGGATAGGGTACTGCAGAGCTACCATAACCTGTCTTTCAAATTCAGTGGCCATGCATTGAACTGAGCTCACCCTTTAGTGGGAGAGCAAACCTTGAAGAACTATGCCACAGATGTAGTTTAAGCAACACTTCATTTTAATCTAAAAAAATATTGCATTGTTGATTTAGAAGTGATGTATATGTTTTACTATTCTTTTGAAAGTTTAATTTACATATCTAATTCCTCTGCTAGGTTCATACTGAGGACGTTCTCATTATCCTAATGAGGCTCCTGGATTTGTGTTGCAGGATCGCATAGATTTTGGGGTACTAAGTACAGTTCCACACCACGTGACGTCTGTCGGCTTAATCCATTTTTTCTGGCTAACTAGCAGTGCCCCAATCTCTGCCCGAGAACAGGGATGATTGTGGCATCCGGGCGTATGGCAAGAAAGACTCCTCAGGGGAATTGTGGTCAATCAGATCTCATCCTTTTCTCTCAGTTACATTAGTCTTACACAGGCAAAAACGAACAGAGGCAGAATGTAGTTCATTAAGGGTTTATTGAAGTAACTGCATATTAGATAAAATGGCATGTATTGCAATAACTAGGATGATAAAACAATAAAAGCAAGATTGTGACAATGAGAGTGAAACACAAAATTTGTCCCACTATACTATCACTAGGAGTGATATATAGTTCTCCTACCTAAGCTATGTTAGGGCACAGCATAATAAGCCTAATCTGCCCTTCAGGTTTCACCCCTGGGAAGATATCAACACTCATACCTGAGGAAGGAAGCCAGTAGTATAGAGAGACACCGTCCCCATAGAGGCCAGGGATTCGGTAGCCTGAGCAGGCAGCTGTAACGAGGCAATCAGCATTCAGCATGCAGTCATGGTCATCTGGCTGGAATCTCCCTCTAATGTGTATGGGACAAAGGAGTGTTTTTATAATAAAACAGTTGATATTCTAAGAAAAGATCCCCAAATAGGATATGCATGTTTCTGTGAATATTGGAGACAAAGCGGACCACTTTTTCTGGCAACCCTATCTGACTGCAGCCTTGAGGAAAGCACAGAGTACAATGCTTAGAACATTATGCTTTCTGAGGTGCTAAAAAAATAAAGTGATGCTGAATAAAACTGCAGCTGGGCTAAAGTGTACAACAGCAGGCCTAGTTTGCTAAAACAACATGTCTAAAATATGGCTTAAATAGCTATACAACACCCTCCCTTTGCTGTTTCAAAGGTGGTTTAAAAGCTTAGAATAAAATAAAAGCTTAGAAAATCTAAAAAAAAAGTCTATTTATAAAAGCATATAAACATAAAGGTAAAAAATGACAGGTTAAAAGACACTTGAGCACGAAAAGAAGGACAATTTAAAACTTCAACTGTGGTGCCAAAGAAAACCGAATTCAAAAGTCAGTGTCATTTTGGAAGTCACCAATTATGTCAGGGACAACTGAAGCCAGGGAATGTTCAACTTCGGCAGGTGGTAAAGTATCCAAATTATTTTCAAGGAAAACCATAGAGCACTCGTATTCCAAAGCCTGAGCTCCAGCTGAGGTAACAGCATTCCGTGTTGTGCCCAGTGTTAAGTTAAGAGTCACATTATCCACAAAGGGAAGCTCATAGACAGCTTCCAGTAACAAATGCACCCTCAATGCGCATGTCTGCTAATAAGCCCTGATCGAGAACATCAACAGGTCAACATGCAATGAAAGTAAGCTCCATGTAGAAAGACACATTTTCAGTGCACCTTCGAAAAGGCACCAAAGACATCGAAGCACGGTATGCACACAATCCAAAACCGGTCAGAAAGACAGAGACCAGTCACACTCCAGTTATTCCAGGAGTGGTGCTCCAAAATACTGCATCATGAGTTCATGACACAGTTGCACTGGTGGAAGTGCTTTCAGTTCTCCTTTGTGTGACAGGACAGCCATTGTGAAGAAAAAGTAGCAACAGCAAGATGCCACCTATTATAGCCAAAGTGAGCAGAAATCCCATGAAAACACTCAAAAATATTGAGTGTATGTCTGAAGGTATTAAGACAAATATAGAAGAGAAGGTGTGAACAAAAACCAAACCAACAGTCTTATAGAAATGAGCAATACCAATAGTTCTGGATGCATTGTATATTCGTTCCATGAGTTCACCAAAGTGTCTCGGAAAATTTGTGTTTAAAATGGACTGAATTTGTGCATATGACCTCGCAACTTGAAGCGTATAGGTCTTGCGTGCAGATGTAAGCACCACATGTTTTTAAAACACTAAATCCTGGAGTCTGCTCAACTTGTCAACATTCACATCTGAAGTAGCAATATGAGGCGAAATGTCTGCTAGTCTCTTTTGTTGTGTATGGGGAAAAGGACATTCTCTCAAAATATGACAATTTGAGAGACCAAACCAACATAAGCTATTCCAGCTCACATTCTACAACAGCTCTCACTGTTAAGGAGTGCATAGCTGCCATTGGAGAGCACCTAGAATGCATGTCTAATCAAGGGGACTGGAACTCCCTTCAGATAGCAATCTAAGTTTGCTGTTGAGGAGTTACATGCCGGTGCAAGGACAGCTGCTTACAAACTATTGAATGGCGCACAGAAGTCTTGCATTCAATTCCATGAAGAAAGACCTCTTTCATGCCACTGAAGCATTTGTATGAAAAGGGAAGCTCCCACACCTTGTGTATGTAACTATCTCCCAGCCTTTTATATCTGCCTACTGCAATGTCTTTTGAACATGATGTAAATTGAAGTGTTGAAATAGGCAGATTGATAAACCTGTGTATTAGCCATTCAGCAGATGGTATTTCAGCCACACTAAAAGGCAACTTTTATAATTTCTCGATGTTTATCATGACATAACTCACTTCCTTCTTAGCCATTATTTGTTGTTGATGCATTAAATTAAATGTTGTAAATATGTCTCTTGCACTAATGTGTTGCCAGGGAACGCGACCTGCTTTCATTGTTTGCAGTGTTCAACCTAACTGCATAATGTCCAGGGTGTAAAGATGACATGTCACTCTGTACTATGTCTATTTTAGAGGATGCAATGTTATTCAAAGTGTAAATCCGGTCAAAAAAGTTGTTAATACCATTATCTACAATGGCTAATGCTTTCTGTAAATTTTCCTGATCAATCTTTGCTAAGCCTAAACAACTCGTTTGTTTTACAGTTTCATTTAAAAATGTCATTTGGACAGGTATCAGGCATGCTCTAAATAAAGCTTCCTTTCCCCTTATTTGCCAATTTATAGTTCCCTGTACACTTTTCAAATCTATTGACTTTAACCAGTAATCATAGCCTTCTGTAGCTAACCGGCAAACAAAGGAATCAGAATAAATACATTTTGTATTGGTCAATAAAACATGTTGACTTTCCATCACTGCAATTTAAAATAATGTGATTTAGCATTTTTAACATTGTGCCCAGAGAAATATGCAAATTGTTCAGAATAGGTTTCGGAACTCCCCACTCGTGGAGTCGGACAGTGTTCCCACTGTGTGTAATTAAAGATAGTCTTTAGGGTACTTGCTCTGTGAAGGAAATGATATCCATAATAATTGTAACAGAAAATGTCTCCATAATTTTCTTTGAATTGATACACATCCTCATTTTCAAATACAGTATAATACTTCATATCAGACTTCATAGAGTCAACTCTTTTCACATCCCAATCATCAGAAACCAGTCCAGGTGTAATTACATTGTTCATGGAAAGAATCAATACATATGGACTTTGAATGACCTCTGTGGGGCCATAAATATCAAATAATACTTTATCCCAAACAAACCCATCAGGAGTTGGTATAGCAAAAATGTTCACTAGGGACAAGTCTCTGCGGACTTTTTGTGAAGAAAAATGAGCGTTCAGGAAAATAATGACCATGAATAAGTAAGAAGAAAAGAATGACAAACCCAATCCAAAGGCAAGTGTGGTTAGTAAGAGCCCCAGATAGTTCCATGAAAGATAATTCATTTTGAGACAACTTATCAGTTTACGTGCTATTGACAGTTCTGTTGCAGTAGAGGCAGATAAGTCAGTGAAGGTGTCATAGATGTTGGCAAAATATCCTGAAGCAGTTTGTGCAAAAAACTAGAGCTGTATTTGGAAGAGAAGAACTTGTAGAAGATTCCCATGGTGGTTCATAGTAGAATATGCCATCTGTCTGTGTAGAATTTTAATAAAATTGATCAATATTCTTGGTGTTATTTGTAGTAGTAGAAGTTAGTGGAACCAATGAAAGATCTTGTTACACCCTTCCCAACCTCAGAGAGGTGTTAGCATTGTTGCTGAAAACCTATAGAGGAACATGCTGATCTGTAGTGAGAGGGATTAAAGTACTACCGAGGAGTCCTCTATGTCTGCTGTGCAGGATCGGCCACATGGTGTAGCTTGACATTGTCGATGGAGACAAAGCGATTTTCTTTAGAACCAGGCAGCAGTGGTAGAATGACAGTTCTGGTACTGTGTATTCCCAGGACTGGAACCGGTGCACAATAAGAAGGACCAAACTCCTTTTTCACAGCAATCTTTTCATGCACGAGATCCCTACATTTTAGAATCCAGACAGTGGATGTTACTGGTACATCCCTTATTCCCAAGGAGGCTGCACTGGCAGATGTGTTGCCGTCACGTAACTGTTGTAAGTCCTGCAAGACAGTGACACCTTCATTTATGTCAAAAGGTGTATCTGCTGCCTCCATGCCAGGACCATCAAAATCTGGAACATACATTTGAGTTCTGAACAGGCATTTGTATGAAGTATGCCCCCCAAAGACTTCTGGGCAAATTGTTAAGTGCTCTCTGGACTCCATATAGGTGTGTAAGCCAACAGCAACCCATGCTTAAGACTCTTGCTGTTAAGGATTGCTTTAAATCTCGGTTTTGTCGCTCCATTACACTATTTCTTTTAGGATGAAATGGAGACAAGTAATGCAGCTGGACACTTATCGAAGCCATGGAGTCCCTGAAAGCACTTGAGGCAAAAGCAGGGCCCTGGTCCGAGTGGAAAACCGCAACAGCATATGTGGCAATAAAGACTTGCAAATCTTTAATAACAGTTTGAGCGCCAGCTGAGCGTTGTGGCCAAACCCATAGAAATCTGGAGAATAAACCAACAGAGACTAAGATGTATTTGTATGCACTATCAGGTGTCAGGGGACCACAATGGTCCAAGTACACACATTGTAATGGCTTGTTGGATATTAGGAGAGGTGTCTGCGATAGGCGTTTGACGGTGGATTCTTTTATTTGTTGGTAGATGTCACAACAAAGGACATACTGCTTGGTCTGTTCATAGACCTAGCCACCAGTACTGTGCTTGCAACAATGATATTGTGGCCGCCACACCAGCATGATCAGAAGCAACTACCTCATGTGCTGGTTTGATCAATTATGATCTTTGGTCTTTATTGGGAATCACATGATTACCCATTCCTAGTATAACTGCTAGGGCTGTATTGAGGCATGATATGTGGTAGGAATATTTAGCAGGATATGCTTTGGTAAGGGCGTGCCATCAGCCAAAGCGTTCACAGCTGCCAGTGTTTCATCATCCAATTTTGTTCTACAACTAATTACTAGAGCAAGAGAAGCTGTAGCTACTGCTGATTTGGCTGCTTCATCAGCAAAAGTGTTGCCTGCAGCATGTATTCAAACATGCTGTTGTCCTAGTGTATGTACTCTATGGACTTTGGGTAGCATTTCCTTCAGATCTGCTAGTTTCCCCCACAGAAGTCTGTGTTTAATGGTGTTTCCTTTTGAATCTCTGAACCCATTCTGGCACCAGTATGGCAGATATTAATTGAAGGACTGGACACATTAGTATGAATCACAGACAATCAGTCTCATCTGCTCAGGATCTGTATGTTCCAGTGCCATCACCAAAGTCTTGAGTTCTGCACGTTGTGCAGTACAGTCCCCTATGGTCTGCGTGTAAGTATGTTGTAGATGGAACCATGTATCCATTCACGACTGCGCAAGTGGTGGAACATTGATGTTTAGTGCCTATTGATGGTTGGGCTGTATCATCAGTGTACAAAATTGTTTTCTATTGTTCAATAGGCAATGTGTTTGCTGGAACGGGGTATTTAGTTTCATACTGCAAAAACTCTTGTATTTGTAATTTTGAGTCAAAGATATATTCAACATCAGTGGCTGTCAAAGACGTCGCCCATTGGATCCAACGTGGATATAATGCCTTAGCTTTAGGAACACTAGTTTTCTATGGCTGGAATGGGGGATAATACAAGAATGCATTTGTCCTGGGCCAGTGGTCTCTCTTTAATGACTGCCAGCCATCTGAACAGCAGTGAGACATTTTTCAGTGGGAGCAAGGCATTGTTCTGCTGTTGAGTACAAATGTGATTTGTAAGTTATTGGGGAGGTCGCACCCTCATTATATGTTACATAGGTGAAACCAATGGCACCAACAATTACTCTGATGACCTGGTGCTTTTTGTTGTCCCTTCTATATAGGTGTTTTGCTTCAAGGATGTCTTTTTGTAATGCTCTGAGAATGTGTGTGTGTTCGACTGTCCAGTATTTGCTGGTAAAGTCAGAACGTAAGTCATATAATGGTTTAATGCGTTGTGCATAGTCTGAAATGTATGTTCTGCCAAATAAAACGTGAGCTTTTTGATGGTGTTTGGAGGTTGTAGTTGTGCGCATTTTCCCAAAACTTGGGGCGCAACACTCTTGCTTTCATCTGATAATTCGTATCTCATGAACCCGAAACTAAGGAAGACTATATTATTTTTTAAGTTAAATTTGTAGCCGAATTCGGCAAATCCTACAACAAAGCGGCCTACCCATCTTATATGTTGCATGAGGTAGTCGTCAGTAAGGTAGATATCATCCACATATGACAACGCCTCACGGTCAATCTTGTGTAAAATAGATGTAACTTGGGCTGAGAACAGTCCTGGACTGTTCTTGTACCCTTGTGGGAGTCAGCAGAATGTTCTTATGAGAGCCTAAAGCACTGAAACTTGTTAAGTCACTACTTTCAGGTGCTATTTTTGGCAGAAGAATCCATTGGAAATATCCAGGGTTGTTTTGTATTTTTGTGTGCACTATATTAATCATAAGTGCTGTACTGTGTGCATTTTGTATAGCAAATGTACATGTATGACTGTTTAAATATCTATAGTCTAGGACTATTCTGTAAGAATGGTTGGGTTAAACAACAGGGAACAATGGATTGTTAATTGGTGAAACACAGGGTTCAATTACGCCTTGGTAATCTAATTGCTTGAGGATTTCCCTCAAGGGTGCTTTAGCTTCATGCTTTATTGTATATTGGGATTGAGGTTGGGATTTAATTGGTATGACATGATAACGGGAACCTTTATCATACCCTACGTGGTTGTGGTATAACATAGGTGCCTGCGCCATTGCCCAATCAATGGCGTGTAATTCCATGAGCATTCTGGGAACAAGGGGCAAGTAGGATTTTTGAATAATCTGTTCTCCATTTGGGAAATCACAGAGAAATTTTGGTGTCCAATTTTTTTTCATCCAGTAAAATATCATAAATAGTGATGACGCGGTCCCAAAAAATAGGACCAATTGGGCGTTCAGTTTCTCCCTCCAACTATATAGTTGCTTTATATACCCTATCGGGAGGGGAGACATGCATGTACACAGTTTCAATTTGTAAGAAGTCATCAACTGCTTTCACCTGCAAATGCTCTTGAACATCCCGGTGAACTACTATGACCTCTGCCGCCACTGTCTAGCAGTGACAGTGTCAACTTCCTGTAGTTCAGTACAGCCCTCTTCCTGAGTGGCATGTCGTATTGAAACTGCTGCCACCTTTTTCTTTTTGAACTAAGGTTTTTATTGCAGTTTCTCTTCTTTCTTAACCAAAACTTCGACAAGCGTTGTGAGTCCTTTCTCAGGTTCACATACTCTGTTCACTGTCCTGACCGCCCACCTCTCTCATTGCGTTTTTCCGGTTGACTCCTGAAAGGAACGAGATTGGCAAGTATAAGAATATTGCTATCTGTTGGGCGTCTTTATATTATCTCTATTTCTAAGATTATATCTATTTTGAGGGGTCTCTGTATGTGGAGATTCTCCCCTTTCTTTTTTTAAGTGTTTGTTGTATTTTATCGCAGCGCCTTTTAGAACCTTCAGGTGCTTGCTTAGCAGAATCCTTATTAGATCTACCTTGTAATTGTGGTTTAATTAGTCTGGTCCCCAGACTATATCAACCAATATTAGAGTAGGTCTCAACGATAGTATTTGGCAGCTCAGGTTCTTGATCCTGTACAGGAACATTCCAGAGCCACATGCATGCTGCTAGTGCAACTTCTTCCCCTTTAAGGTTACTTGATATAATTGAAGACACAGTGTCAAAATTGGCCATTAATTGCATCCCGTCCAGGGCCGGGGGAGCCCCGTATTTATCTTGAATTTGTTTTAACACCTCTGGAAGATTGGCAAGTGTTGCTGTCATGTGTGGTAGTATGGAGCATAGCAAATACTGTGCTCCACATGTCGCAGTTATCTACTGTGGGGCCCATGCCAAATGGCAAGTACATAGTGAGGATTCTATGTTTATCCTGAGGTCCCGTATGGGGGAAGGCTGTTTCCAGTGCATTTATTTTTTGAGCTAACCAAAACAGAATTTTCTCCCGCTTGGCGGGTGCTTTACTCATGATCAAATGTACCATTGCAGGGTTAATGCCTGGTGTAACTGCATGTGGTTTCACTGGAGCAACATATGCTGGGGCAGTATTTAATGTTTGCATTACAAACTGTACTAACAGTCTGTGTATTCCAGTAAGCTCTGTATATAAGCAGCAAACCTCAGCTACTGCTAAGGTTGTTGCATTAGGGTGCGGTGTATATGTGGCCAGTAAAGGCCAGGTCAGGCCATCATTACTCAGAGGACCTAACCTAACATGTAATATTGTATGTGGTAGATAAAGGTATTTCTAAATATGCATAAGCTCTTTATTGTGCAGATATATTTGCAGGTGTATAGTTATGAAATGTATTTGTTTTCCCATCAACTGCTGGAAAAGTGACCCAAGAATAAAATGTTTCTGTGCTGTGGGCTGGATGAGCTTGAACCCTGTGGGCGGTTAGGCCTTTTGCCAATAAGTGTGCAGTAAGGGGCGGTAACATATTTACTAAAATTGCTAACTGTTGTGGGTTCACCATGGTAATGGTAAAAGGTTTTTGTTCAGAGATAAGGTCACCAAATGGAGATTAATCCTTTTAATGTTCAAGCTTGAACAACCTACAGCATTAGATAGCTTCTCCCTACTTAGCCGGGGAGGAAATCCTCCATCCAATGGACATCTACATATATATATTGAGGTGTCTTTAGTGAGACAGAGATTTTTAGGAGGATCGGAAAATTAGTACCTGACCAAATTTAGGCAGCACCATGTTGCATAGGTTCTCATTATCCTAATGAGGCTACTGGATTTGGGCGGTAGGATCGCATGGATTGTGGGGTACTAAGTACAATTCCACACCACGTGACACCTGTCGGCCTAATCCGGGATTCCTGGCTAACTAGCAGTGCCTCATCTCTGTTCAAGAACATTTTGGCTACCGGCCGCATGACAAGAAAGACTCCTCAGGGTAATCATGGTCGATCAGATCTCATCCCTTTCTCTCAGTTACACTAGTCTCACACAGTCAAAGACGAACAGAGGCAGAATGTAGTTCAATAAGGGTTTATTGAATTAACTGTATCTTAGATAAAATGGCATGTAATGCAATAACTAGAATGATAAAGCACATTCAAAGCAAGATTGTGACATGGAGAGTAACACACAAAAATAGTCCCACCATACTGTCACTAGGAGTGTGTTAGACCTGGCATCCTTGACATGGTCCTCTTGTCTTTTGGCCTCTGCTTCCCATCTTTTGACTGTGTGCTACACTCTGTTTTTACTGTTTTTGGTACACTGGGCACTTTACTACTGCTGACCAGTTCTAAAGTGAAAGTGCTCCTGTGTAAAATGTATGTGTAATTGGCTTTTCCATGATTGGCATATTTGATTTACAAGTAAGACCCTAGTAAAGTGCACTAGAGGTTCCCAGGGCCTGTAAATCAATTGCTACTAGTCGGCCAGTAGCATTGGTTGTGCCACCCACATGAGTAGCCCTGTAAACATGGCTCAGACCTGCCACCGCAGTATCTGTATGTGCAGTTTTAATCTGCCAATTCGACCTTGCCAGGCCTAAACCTTCCCTTTTTGTACATCTAAGACATCCCTTAAGTCGGCCCTAGATACCCCCATTGGCAGGGTGCAGTGTATGTTTAAGGTGGGACATGTACTGATGTGTTTTACATGTCCTAACATTGAAATACTACCAAATTCAGTTTTCACTGTTGCAAGGCCTATATCCCTCATAAGTTAACATGGGGGCTGCCTTTAAATATTAATAAAGTGCAAATTCCCTTTGAAAGCAAATAGAAATATGAAGTTTGGTGCCTCTAAACTCACAATTTAAAAATACATATTTTAATGAAGTTGGTTCTTAGATTGTTAGTTTGAAAATGACAGTTTTAGAAAGTAGGCATTTTCTTGCTTAAGCCATTCTGTGACTCTGCCTGTTTGTGGATTCCCTGTTTGGGTCAGACCGACAGTTGGGCTGTTTGTGATTCCTCTCTAGACAGTGACACAAAGGGAGTTGGGGTGTGGCCTGCAAATCCTGATGAGCCACCTGAGCTACGGTGGAGGGAGGAGTGGTCACTTACATCTGAATGTGCTGTGCCTGCCCTCACACAATGCAGTCTCCAACCCCCTGGTGTGTGTTTGGGGACAGGCCTGGGCAAGACAGGATCTTTTGAACAACATAGACTTTCCTTTGAAGTTTGTCTACTTCAAAAGCAGAAAGGGTTATATCTAGTGAACCCAAAACCCCAGACTTGAGATTTCTTCAAGATCACTTCTGCCCCTGCCTGTGACTGTGCTTTGTTGGGCTATGCTTTATGGGTACAATATAATAGTACTTTATCATCCTCAGATTGTAGTTTACTCATGGTTCATCCATTTGATTTTGGAATGCATGATTTTGGGTTCTTTGCAGTTGATTTGATATTGGCCTCATATAGTTTGAATAGCAGTGATGCTAATACACATCCTTGTTTGAGGCCTTTATTTACATATTTGAAGTATATTTTGAGTAAAGTGCATTAATTGTATTTAAAAAGGTTTTTGAGATCTCCCACTTACTTGGTATTTTTCCAGAGCAATGTCAATACTGTGCAACGTTATTTTAGAAATCTGCAAAAAAGGTTAAATTGGCCCATTTGTCTTAGTGTCCTACGCAAAGTATACTGAGGTGTTAGAAGTGATTGTCTTTTGTATATTGAATAGATTTTGTTTCTGAAAATGTACTTTCTATTATTGGCATAAGAGTTCCTTTATTTATGCCAGCTATTTTTGTGTTGAAAGTGAAAGATATATATAGATTTTTTGACTCTTGTAAATTTGTCTTCAGGTTTTTGAGGTGTATTCATTATTCTTGCTGAGACTGTTATGCTATGTTATGTTATGCTGTGTTATCTTATGTTATGTTTTGCAGATTTGTAGTGTGCACTATCAATCAGGAGTGTATTGTGGCACTGAGCAGGTGTAAGTCTAGGCCCAAGTAGGGCCTAGTGGCACTACTCGAAAAGCCAGGGCTTCAGCTTCTGTGGAATTCAATAAGTGAGGAGGGGGCTTTTATATGTAACAGCAGGTTGTTCATTGATTTAGGAGTGATGTAGGAGAAGGCTTTATTGCTAGATCTGGTTTTCCATATGCAGGGTATTTGTGCAAGTAGGAGTTTTCTGAAAGGTTTTGTGAAAGCAGATGTGATTGTTGAGGTATGCTGGGCCAGTGCTATGGAGTGCTTTGAAAGTGTGGTGAGGAGTTTTAATTGTGCTCATTTGTGAATGGGAAGCCAGTGGAGCTCCTTTAGGTTTGGTATGATGTAAGTGCAGTGAAAGAGGTTGAGAGAGGTGGCCTCCAGTCCTCTAGTAAGTTTTTTGTTGATTCCTTCAGAATGGGTGTTCCCATAGTCCAGCTTACTTGTGAGCAGGGCATGTGTGACAGTTTACCAGGTCCTCCAGGGATCTGTTTAAAAATCTTCCTCAGCATCTTCAGGGGATAGAAGCATGAGGCAGTAAAAACATGGACTTGGGCAGTCATGTTGAGTTTGTTGTCAATGAAGATCCGGAGGTTCTTGGTGTGGGTCGTGGGGGTGAGTTGCTGGTCCTAGCTCTGTTGGCAACCAGGTGGAGTCCCATATTGATGTGCTCTCCCCAAAGATCATCATTCTGTTCTTTCGGTGTTCAGCTTTAGACTGTCAGGGACATATGTTTAAGTCCTTTGCACAGCCATTGTGTCACTTTTTGTTTCACAATAGTGGTGCAAATCTTGAACTCTTATCTGTGAGGCCACGCAAAGTCATGTTATGTGGCTTTGAATGACCTCCTAGATATGGAGTAAGGCAAGGCAGCACAAATTGCTATGTTGCCTTACTTTGCATGCGGGAGGCATTCCATAGGTGTTGCGGTGGGTGTTCCAAAGCAG
Source organism: Pleurodeles waltl (assembly GCF_031143425.1). Lineage (NCBI taxonomy): Eukaryota > Metazoa > Chordata > Amphibia > Caudata > Salamandridae > Pleurodeles > Pleurodeles waltl. The sequence goes on from NC_090446.1 coordinate 1,232,506,772, forward strand.
CACCCATGGATTTTGACGCATCCCCAGATTTACAAGAGCTTGTGAGAGATACACCCACAGCTTACACCACCACAGGGGAGGTGCAACAAGGGGATATATCTTTATTTGTCCTTGTTCTTTCATCTTCAGCACACATTGAAAGAGGAAAACATCTCCCAAGATTCTTTTTGTGCAGGAAGGTGCCATTTCTGCACAAAACCATTCCTGCATGCAATGTAGACAACCTTGCAACACGATGCAAAGGTGACTGCATTGGTGCTAGGCTGTCAAAACGGCATCAATACAGTGGGAAATGGCCAGAATGCTTAAATACAGCGCATTCCTTCCCTTTGTCTTTGACAAGGGAAGCTCTGCAAGGTGACTTGCTGTGTTGCCCTGCCTCAAAACCCATACATATGGGCCTTGGTCTTCATGCAGTGGGTGATTTTAGTCATGCAGGCAACTAACTTGATTGAGGTACTAGGCATCTTGTCTGTGAGGTCCACCCAGAACTAGAGTTTGTTATTACTGTTGCTTGATATTCTGCAATTTGAACTAATTTATGTTGATGAATTCAAGGACATGTTTATGTGGAAATTGTTACTTTTATAAGCATTTTTTCTGACATGTGGCTCTTTATTGGTATTGTGTGAATGTGTGCAGTTATCCGGGTCTATTTATGAATATTTTGTTGAATTTGAGGATTTCATTTTCCCAGTGTATATCTCTCTATCCGCATTTTGTGATTATATATCTCCACTGTATTTATCAACCCTTCATTTCTTTGCACTTTGAAAGCATAGGACTTCTTGTTCTGTGCTGCTAAGTCTATTTCTTTTCCATGCCCAAACAGTTGCAGCATTCCTACTGTTTCAGATTGAAAAGCCTAGACTCATGGGTTTGCTTTTCTCGTGTTATTTGTTACTAAAGTGCAGTTTTGACCCCTGCAGGTGTTTGTTCTAGAACGTTTACTTTTCCATTTTCATTCAGAAGTACTGGATGCATCTTTCTTGCCTCAGAATGTATTTTGTTGAATTGGTATTTGACTGCAATTTGATTGGATTTTTGTTAAGGTTTTAAAATGTTTAGTGTGCATTCCAGTTGATCTGTTGACATTTGATGTATCTTATTGTACCTATTTTTAAAAATCACATTACTTTGTATTTTGGTAATTCCTGGCAGCATTTTCAGTTAGTTGATTCTTTGTATTATTGTAAGTATTTAAATGTTTTATGCTATCTCCAAATTAGTTCCAGTTGTATATAATAGTTTTGTAAATTAATATTCAATTGTTGTTTGTATGTTATTGCTGGAAAGAACCATCATTTGCATGACATTCCCCAGATATTGGCTTTTTATTGCAGAATCTGTTTTTATTAGCCATATACCTCTGTGCACTTTGCCTTTGCTAGCCAGAGGTGAAGTGCTTGTGACATCCTTTTCAAACATGTTAAAATTGGTATGCACCAGAAGGACACATTTTCATATGCTTGTAACCCCATAGTATTTTGTACCCTACAGTATCCAAGGCCTGCAAAATAAATGCTGCTAGATGTCCACAGCACTCATTGTGCCTCCTACTAAAGTAGCACTCTAGAACTGGCCTGTGCATGCAGACTGTGAGTGTGGTTTAGGAACAACATTTTGACTTGGAAAAAGAAAGATTTTGCTAGGGCTAAATCTTCCTCTTTAGTATTTAGAAGGCTCTTAAGGTGAATCCTAAATGCCATAGGGCAGGGTGCATTTTATTTAAAAGGTATGGCTGTTATTTAAGATTTTACATGTCGGCAGTGAGAACCCTGCAAAGTTGTTTTTCACTGCAGCAAAAGCTGGCTCTCCTCCAGATAAGCACTGGGTTACTTTATAACTCCTTGTAATGCATAACTTCAGTTTGGGACTGAAAATGAGTCAACAACTCATTTTAATAGGATTTTAAAGTTCAACCTAATAGTCAAGTTGGATATTAAATTACTATTTTGAAAATTCCACTTGTAGAAGTTGGCATTTTCCTGCTTAATCTAAAAGTGCCTTTCCGCCCGTGTCCAGAGTCACTTGGCTATTAGTGGTTCTTTAGTGATTTGTGAAATGTATCCCTCCCAGACATTGGACAAAGTGCTTGGTTGTGGGGAGGTAAGGGTCTTCTTGAAAGGATAGCTGGGGAGGAGCTGTGACTTTGCTCTTATTTCATTTACAAGGGTAGTGTGGGGGCTGTACTCATCCCTCCCTGACAGTCACTGGCAAATGCAGCTCAAACCTGGACCTGCATGCCCTTTGTTTAAATAGCCAGGCTGGAGGCAAACCCAGGGGAAAGGTTGGAACTGACCAGACGCAGTTTTAGAGTTAGACAAAGAGTTACTCCCCCCACCCACAGGCTGGTGTTGGTCATTAAACTGGCATCACCAGAACCTGAATTAATAAAACTCTGGTACCTGTGAAAACTTAGAAGAAGGACTGCCCTGATACTTGAAGGAAGACTGTTGGGCAGATTTAATATCCTTCCCGGCAATGCAGCACAGCAGCCAAAAAATGTGTGCTACATTGTGGGAGAAGGAGGGAGCAGGAGAGTGCCATATCTGCAGACATATGGTTCTCTCCTCCCCTTTCCCTGGCACCAGAGGTGATTTCAGCTGCTGTGAGCCACGCACACACCTTTGTGCCTTAGTGGTAGGGTGTGTGCAAGTGTCTAGCATAGGTTTTGTACAGGAAGATACTCTTCCAGTGCAAACTACTAGGCCTAGACAACCTGTAAAACTTTTTCTACTTTGTGTGTGTGCTGCACAGTGCAGCACGCAGGCAAAGTAGAAAAAGAAAGCAGAAATGACAACATTTCTCCTTTGAACTCTTGGTTTTAAAAGGTGTTAATTTTTTACGCAAAACCCTGTCTCAAATTTTTATAGATAGGGTTTTGCATCAAAAGGGTGGGTGGTTGCATGGAATGCTCATATAATGGCCCCTTGATATGAAGTAATGCACAGCAGTGCCTCATGCTACTTTGCATTACTTTTCATACTTTTCCAGTGCATAACAAGTTTTGCACTGGAAAGTAAATCATAGAAAAAACATTTTGTTCTGGTTACGTCACTTTCATGATGCAAACCCAGCGCAAATTGTTGGTAGATCTGCCCCTATATCTGTTTGCTGTAACCCAGGACCCCAGAAGTGACTGCAATGGTCAGTTAGCTGACTGTCTGTGTGAGCTATATAAATACAAGTTTCAGAAGTCTTTCCTGCTTCCCAGCATAACAGACCCAACTGGGCCTGGCATGGTCCCCTCTGGTAGCCTATTTGGGAGTGAGTCCTGATATCCCAAATGTAGAACCTTGGCTAGAGTCAAACTGTACTTCTACTTGCTTAACTGAAGGTTTCACTGGATTAGATTCAGAGCTCCAGAGAGCTGCACAGCTCCTAACTGAAGGCTTTACTGGGTCTGAGGTGGAGCAATGCAAATCCCTGCAGAGCTGCATCACACAGCTCCTTGTCAAAGACTTCACCAGATGTGCCACTGAATGATGCAGAGTCCTACAGAGCCATGCAGCCCCCAACTGAAAGCCTCACTGTATCCAACCGGGAGCAATGCAGAATGATGCAGAGCCCAGGAGAGCTGCACTGCACAATCCTCACATCACAGTCAGAAGTTAAAACCTCCAGCAGGATAAATCTGTTCCTGTATCTAGCCCACTCTTCATTGCTCCTTTGTTTCGACCCAATACGACCACATACCCACAGTTGGCGCTTCACATCCTTTGCTGCTACTTTTACCTAAGGCTTTAAAAACTCATAACTCTGATTCTACTGTTTGAATTTTTGTCATTTTGGTGTCATTTTATTTATTAAAGTTTTCTATTTGTCTAAATAGATTTAGGATTTTTCTTGCATTAGGTTTTCACTTTACCATTATTTGAATGCTGCATAAATAATTAACCGTTGTCTCTAAGTTAAGCCTGACCCTTGATTCACCCGAGGCCCGGGTGGAGCTCACATAGTCATACTGCGCAGAACTCGGAAAAGTGGTAAAATAACTCCACTTCGCTGAGCGGAGTTCCACGAGCGGGCAGAGTTTCTTGGTATGCCCATAATCTTTCACGTCAATTGCAATGTAAAGTGCATTCTCACGCTGGAACCCTCGTACAAACAGCACCACGTGGTTTGGAGTCTTTATTTTCTGTCTGTTTATTGTGCTTGGACCTAATTCTTTACTCCCTTCTTAATCTGTTTCATTTTATGGCTATAAAACTTATTTTCCCCTCATTTCTATTCATTATCATACATTTTCTATTGGTGTTTGTGTATTTTATGTTTTCTTCAATTTTTTTTGTGTCTTTTGTGGCTTTTGTACTTTTTACATTTTTTGCTTTACTTTCTTCTTTTTCCTTCCTTCTATCTCCCTCCTCAGTGCCCAGCGTCATGTGAGAGCAGGGGAGCGGCAGCACCAGGTCCACATGAGCCACGACCACCCACCTTCCTTGTGGGTGGCGACACCGTGAAGGGGTGCAGCCCTGTACCTTTTTTTTGAGGTTGAGGTGGCAGCCCTAGTTTTTTATGTACAGCGCCACTCCCCCTCCAAACTCACAGCAGGCGGCAGGCCTAGGAGTGGGTACGGCCTCCACGAACACCAGCAGTGCTGAGAGAGGGTGCGCTGGGCTGCATGCCGCAGCTCTGGTGTCCGGTGCACCCAAAAACAGCTGACGCACCGGTGGGTCAGCATCCTAGATCGGGAGGCAGGATTTGCTCAACCTCCTAGGCATGGAGGTTGTGGGCTTTGGTGAGTAACTAATAATTATTTATTAGTTGTGTTCTATGCTAATATTTTTTCCCAAATAGAAGCATGCTGCTCACATGCTGGTAAGTTAAGTTTATGTTACAAATATTATGTTATCATCATCTAGACAGGTGCTCAGTTCTACCTAGTCATACTCGTTAATGCTCTCTTGGGCTGCTTATTTATAAAGTAACGCAGATACTCCTGTGTCCAGTCTTGTCCCTGAGGTAGAGTTAGTTATTAGTATTAGAGAGTTACCACGTTCTCTCACTTATCTGTGCCTTTATTTTTTGTAGCTCGTACAGTGCCAAGCAATTTCAAAGTGATGGGTGGTATTCATGCATGCATACATCTTTGCATTAAAAAATCCAGACAGCCTGTCAAAGGGGGTTGAGAAATTGATAATGAGATGAGGAGCAAAAATCATTTAATGCAATTTATTAGTAATTAAAAAATTTAGTTTAGGATATGTGTATTAGATTTAGGTTTAGGAAATTTGGAATAGGATGGTCCATGATACTAGTACAATATATGCGATCTGATTTAGAAAAGTTCAATGTTACTGTTAATGTTTTCATGGCAAAAATTATTTTTGGAGAGAATGGGAGCTGGAGGAGCCCCTCCACAAGATAGCTCTGCTGGCCCCAGGAAGTCCTTTTGTTGTTTATATTAATATTATATTAAACTTTTACTGCTCCACATTTAGAATTATTTTTTACCTTTTTACTGTGCCTATCTCTTAATTTTTTTCCAACTTCTCTTTGATTTATCCAATTACTAAATTATTTTTCTTCCTGCATTATCCTATTTAATTATTTTCTATATTTCATGTTTCTGTATTTTACTTCAAACTTTCTGTACTAATCTGTCTGTAGCTTCCTTTCTTCTTCTTTGTCAGTAAGCTGTCCCTCTTCCCTTATATATCTTGTGGACTGGTAGTACTGTAAGGCTCACATAACCATGTAGTCTACTGTGAAGACTACATGCCCAAGTAAGGTATATGACTCATATTTGTTGAGAAGGCTTTCTTTTTCTTTCTCCTGCTCAACTAGTAAAAAAGGAGTGTTTTGACATGGTCATTTAATTGCACCCTCCAATGTTTTGTATGTATTATTATTATTATAGTATACCAGCAGTTGATGACTGTGCACCATGGCTGGAAGTATGAGGAGGACACCCCATTGCATTTGCCAGCCAAGAACATATGTCCTTCATTGACCAATTCTTGCACCTTTTTGTTTCCCTTCAAAAGATCAGATTCATCAATAGCTCTGCCCCTCTATTACAGAACGTTTTTGTTTGGCCTGACTACCTGGCTTTTCATAAATTGCCAACCAACAACATGCCCACCTGATATTTTGATTGAAGATACTTTAACTGGATTGTAGTAAGGTAACGTGGTAGTATTTTGCTATAGAAAACAATAGGTGGAGGTATATCTGACATCTAGCCCACCTCCCTAGGAACCACGCCCTCACCCACCACCCACGCACGCAACCTAGGCTTCACCTTGGACTCCACACTCAGCATGACTCAGCAGGTCAATGCCATCTCCCCTTCCTGCCACAACACTCTCTGCATGCTCCGCAAAATCTTCAAGTGGATTCCCGTCGAAATCACGCCCTGGTCAGCAGCCGATTGGACTATGGAAACGCCCTATATGCAGGAATAACAACCAAACTCCTAACAAAGCTGTAAAGAATCCAGAACACATCCGCCCCCCTCATTCTGGACATCCCACGCCGCGACCACATTTCCCTCCCACCTCAGAGACCTTCACTGGCTACCAGTATCAAAGAGGCTCACCTTCAAACTCCTTATCCATGCACACAAGGCTCTCCACAACACAATCCCAGCCTACCTCAACGACAGACTCACCTTCCACACCCCACACGCAATCTTCGCTCCGCCAACCTCACCCTCGTCTCCATCCGCCGCACCACCGCTGGAGGAAGATCCTTCTCTCACCTAGCCACCAAGACCTGGAACTCCCTACTGCTCCACCTTCGCCAGACCCAAGACCTCTTGACATTCAGGAAACGCCTCAAGACATGGCTCTACAACCAGTAGCTCCCCCCCACAGCGCCTTGAGACCCTAACGGGTGATTAGTGCACTCTATAACTCCTTGATTGATTGACTGATCTAAGATGTATAATGTTTTTTTCTAGCTGCACTGACCACCAGTGCTGGGGCCAGCAGCTTAAGTGCCAGAACAGCAGCAGACACAGGAGCGCCAACCGTTGAAGCGGGAGTCTACGCAGTGGCAGTGGTGGACAGTGGTAAGTAATATTGCTTGCTTATTGACAATTAGTAATATACTCACTGCAAGAGTGTAATAGTGTTGACTAAAAGATTAACACCCTGCTTTAGCAGGTACATCAGGAGTTGAGTATTAATGGCCTCTTCTATCTGCAACTCAGCAGACAAAGGTTCATAATGAGCTTTAACTATGATGGGTTGATGGAAAAGGGAAAAAAGAATGCAAGGAGAAACAGTGGGTGAAATATAATATGATTTAATGCAAAAGGGTGCACACAGGTGGGTGATAGGATGCATGGGTGGATGAAGGCTGTCTGTCTGGATGGGTGAAAGAATGCCTGCCCAGATGGGTGAAAGAAATTCTCGGCTGGGTTGGATCTTGGATGGGTGAATGAGTAGAAGGATGCATGAATGGGCATTGGATGTTGGTGAAAGGTTTGTTGCGAGCCATGTTTGGAATTTGTATGGATATGGATGGTTTTCAATGGTGAAAGACTTGTTGAGAGAATGTAAAGCTTAAATGGTGTGTATCAATGCCAAGTGTGAAGAATAAGAATACTAGAAGAACAATGCAATGAAGAATGGACAAATGCTTGGAATGAAGAAAAGAGGGAGCTCTTCTGGATAGGGGTGTTCTTCTCACCTACTTTATTTGCTTGGAATGTTTTTATTGAAGCTTTGATTCAAAGAAGTGGGGTGGTATTTCTGACTACTCCCTTGACTCACAGTACTTTTCAAGTGAGGCAGTAATTATATATCCCACCCTTCATCAATAATCACCTCCCTCCCTACCAATGGCATTTCACCAGTGCCACCTATGATTACCTAACAGCTGCATGGTTCAATTCGTCACTGCAGTGTTGGCCATGCAATGTGCGTCTGCTTAAGTTAAGTTAATGTGCCATTTATTTAAAAGTTTTCAATGCATGGCAATGCAAAAACAAGGTGTGTTTCCCGTCCCTCCCGGTGCCCACTCAGTCACTTCTTAGTATTTCACTTCTTTAATCTTTCTAAAGTTCTGTCCCATCCTTCTTAGAAATATGAAAAATCCATTCTTTGCTTGTGCCACATTTTTCTAGCCAAGTGATATATTTAATTGTGTCATCCATAACGGATTTATGGTTGTTAAAATTGTTTCCTTTTAACACTTGCCAACCACAGTTACTCACTACCAGCCAAACTTTAGGCACCTGATGATGATGATGATCAACAAAGAGTCTACCTACCCAGCCTGATCCCATCTAACTTACCCTGCCGTAAGTTAAAATTCCTTTCCTTACTGCCAATCAAATGTATTTTGCTGGAAAAGAATAATTACAAAGTGTGGTAGAGCAGGGTGAGGCCAGGAAGTAAAGTGGAACTAAGTAAGTGTCTTGACTTTTGCAGATGGTATAGTCTGTGATGAACATGCCAAACACAATCTATATATCACATTCCTTAATCCTTTCCCTGTACTGCAGTGCATCGCTTTTTCCACTGTCTACTTATGGCAGACAGAATGTCTGCATGATTGATTTTAGTATGTGACGTGTATCATTCATAGTATTCATCTACCTTGTAGGCAGGGTAAAATTGAAAGGCATTTTGGAGAAGAGCAGTGCCATTGGAATAAGATAATTGTCTATTACAGCTGCCCCAGCCGAGCTTCAGACAGTAGCAAGGTACGACCAACGAGTACAACTAGGGCACTAGCTTAGGTAGCATGCCTCCATTAATTTAGCACAACAGGATAGAGAAGAATACTTGTACTCCATAGTGCATAATGGTTGTGACCCTAATCACAACAAAGTTGAATGGCCTGAAGCAACCAGCAAATGTACTGTGACTGTGCAACTACGTAATTTTAAACACGTGTTTTACACAGAGCATTGTTTACAATTTGTCTTTTTTCTTTTTTAATATTGCTATTCCTGCTGGTCCACCTTCTAGGCAGGAAATAGCATCCTGGCTGTGGCAGCAGAAGCTGATGGCCTTCAGTGCTGAATGTCAGCGGCTGCTGGTCCTGGAGGAGGAGAAGGCGGCAGCTGCCAATGCTTAGGGCCCCAACCAGCCCCAGAAACTCTCAACACTGGTGCAGCAGTCCGCTGGCAGATGCCTTCTGCCTTTCCATCACTTCTGCCTCCCCCAGACTGCGCTTTTCAGCCCTGCCTCCTGTGAAGGCTGGCACGGATAGAAGTCAGACAGACATGTATGGAGGGGCTCCTGAAGAAGCTCCTAGATGGCTGTTAATGCCCTCTTCTACACCTTTTCTAGCCTTTGTTTTAGTGGATGGGACTTGTTGTGGATGAAGAGGGTGGGAATGTGGATTTTTGGGACCGGGACCATTGGACGTTTGTTTTATTATGGACAGTTGAGATTTTTGGACATTGGTTGGGGACATAGAGATTTGTTTGGGGAGAGAGGTGGGCCAGTTGTTGGTAGAAGGGGTGGGTTGTACATTCTTGTTAGGGTTAATAAATAGCTATTGGATGTTATTTATCCTTCAAATCTTTTTGGGGTGTTTTATTTCATACTGCTACCTTTTAGCTACACATATTTTTAAAAGCAGCTGCTAATATAGAATAATTAGTTATTGGTTAGGTACCCTTGCCCTTCTACTCTCCTAGTGGCTGCACTGCAGTCTGCAATTAAAATGGCCCATAAGGAGTTGAGGGGAGAGATTTGCCATTGCCTATTATATTCCCTAAAAGTACCACTATGCTTCACAGTTCTCTTGCCTGAATATGAAGCGAGGGCTGCATGGTTTTCCAAGGTGCCATGGTGGTGGTTGTAGTAGCAAGCTAGCACACCACCAGTGAAGGTGACAAAAACAAGGTCCCTCTCCCAACTAGGTGAACACAAATGAAGGTCCTGCACACTAAGTTGATGTTGCTTTCACCACATCCATCCCACCAAGTGTGTGATCAATTAATGGTCCAAATTATTAAGTCACACCTACATAAATCACATAGCCTGGGGGAAGAGGGTTAAGGATTTGATGAATGGACGGGAAAGGAAATTTAGTGACCAAAAAACAAACACTACACAAACACTATGTGCATCTGGGAAATGATCAGCAGTATGTTGTGGGAGGAATAGGAAGGAATGAGTATGACTCAGTGAACATTAAATGCATTGCAAAAAGCCTGTCAGCTCTTGAGAGACCCAATTCATATATCTAAATGTTCTGTCACCTAGGTTTGAAACATCGTAAATACAAATAATGTTAGAGTGAAGCAAACACACAGAGTTCTAAAAAAGATTATTGCAAGAAGAATGACAATGTATTGAAAATTAGGTGGTGCATCTGCATTCTTTCTGGATTGCCCCATCAATCTTGAGTGCCTGTATGACTTAAGCGGTATGATAAGGTAAGCATTAGTGTTATGGTGATTGTAAAACAGAAATGATTATCATAATATTGTAGAATCAAGAGGAAGGATAGAACGGAAGGTAAGCTTCATGAGGAGTAGTTTACCAAGAAGTCTCACAGGAGGCAGAGAAAGAGCATAGTCTTTTGCAATCATTCATTTTATGACTGATATGTGATCAATTCAGTGATAGCAACTACAACAACCAACAGTCACAGACAAGTGGCTGCATGTATCCGGATGATCCAACTTGCAACTTTCATGATGATGATCATCATCATAATAACATTTAGCCTTAAGGATGTGCATAATGTAAAGATATGACATCATCCATCACATATCTGTCTCCAGTTACCTACAACATCAGGCCACCCACCCAACCACATAGTTTAAAATTTGAGTCAGTCAGCACACGCATGCAGCAGCATTGCATTTCCCAAATCAAGTAATCAAATGCCTCTCACCGGTCCACAGACGTCATCTTAGAGTCATCTTCCATGTTGATTTCCATGAAGTTGATAGCTTCCTTCTGGCAGTTGAAGTTGTCAATTCACGCTCTTAGTCCTTCCGCAATCCTTCTGACTCTGATGAAAGAAAATGTCAACTCCGTACAGACTACTTCTGAGAGTCTAAGTCTCCTGACACATTTGAGAGAGAGCAACCTGTAGTGCAATGCTGTGTTGAAAAACAGGAGTGTTTGTTGGCTAAATGGACTGGTTGGGTCTTTGAGGAGTATGAATGTCAACCCCAGAGCAGTACGCGCTCTATTGGCGACAAAAATGCAAAAACCCAGCACTCTCAAAACAAAGTAATGTATGCATTGTGCTGATATGTTGTGGTTTAACCTTTTGCATTGCAGAGTTCAATCCTGAAAACTTATTTTTAATATGCTTACAAATACTGAACCTTTGCAATGTATTGCTGCAGGTTTTCAGAGTGTGTTAGGGTGTGGCCCCTTTCCAGGGCCTTCCAGAGACTTTCCCTGCAACATGCCTGGGCGTGGTTCTGGGCTGGGCCAAGACTCTATAAAAGAGAGCCATCCCAACTCCCAGTGCTCACTATTCAGAGGTTCCGGTGCAGAGCAGCAGCTTCTTCATGAGCTCCTGTCCCGGCAGCCTATTTGGATCTTCCAGTCTTCTGCCCTAATCCTTCATTGGTGATCATTGTTCCAGGCAGTAAGACGGTGGTTGGACTGTCCCGACACTGTTATTTTGAATTTTCATATTCTTGGTTTAAATTCTTAAACGAGTAACAGAATACTTGTGCGCTACCATTTCTTGACATTTATATGGTAGTTTACAAATAGGCAAGACGCACAATTTATTTCATAAAGGTTTGACTTTGTTATTCATTGCGCGCTACCATTTCTTGACATTTACATGGTGGCTTAAGAATCGGCAAGACGCGCAATTTGTTTTATGGTGTTTAAACATTGTTGTCCATTGCGCGCTACAATTTCTGGATGTTTTACGAATTGGCAAGACGCATAACTCGTTTCATGAGCATTTAACTTTGTTGTTCATTGCGCGCTACCATTTCTTGACATTTTAAATGGTGGCTTAAGAATCGGCAAAAGAAGTGCGATTCGTTTCATTGTACTTTGATCTTGTTATTTATTGTGAGCTGTTATTCCTTGACATTTACATCGTGTTTTACGAATTGGCAAGACGCACAATTCGATTAATGATGATTTGACTTTGATATTCATTGCGTGCTACCATTTCTTGGTATTTTACAGGGTAACACTCGAATTGGCAAGACGCACGATTCTCTCCTCGAGTTTAATTCATGTTGTTTATTGTATGCTACTATTCTAAGATATTTATTATGTAATATTCGAGTTCACAAGTTATCTGATTTGTTTCCTGAATCCATATTGTGTTATTCATGGTGCACAATCCTTTTATGGTGTTTACTATATATATACATATATATATATCTGCAATATGCGCAATTTGTGTTGAAACATTTTAAGAGTACACAGAAGGCCAGCGTTTCTAGATGCAATATTGCATGGTCCTAGTATACATTCTCAAAACAGGATTTATATGACTGGTTTAAAATGTAGTCAGAATGTTTTTTCTGATTCTCATGTAAAGGAAAGTACTTGAATAAGAAAGTTTTCATTTAATGCACCTTGATTCCCCTACAGGTATCCGGCCATCTTGAAACTTAGTCATTTTAAACTTAACTCTTAGATTGTTCATGTTTTCAGAGTGACTAGGCTTAGAATCATAGTCTAGTATTGATTTCAGGAGATATAATTTTCATCTTGTGTGTTCTAACCTTTTTCTTACTACAGGTCTCCTTCCCAGCTGTTCCCTTCCTAATCCCCTCATCCCCTCTTGAACTCTCTCAGTCTCTGTGATTTATCTATCAGAGTCTTGGAGCTGTTCAGTGGTGGACGTGTTGGGAACGTGCACAGACCCCGAGGATCTGGTGACTCTGACAATGAACTACAAAACAAAGCATTGTTAAACTGGCAAACAAATCTCGCTAAGAGTCAAAGAAGAAGAAAAAAAATAATCTTCAGGAAAGAAATGACCACCTATTAGGCCACCAACATTGTAAATCAATCACAAACACAATCAATCATAATAATTATAGTTAAACAATAAACACCCACTCTCACTGTCTGCCAATACATGAATCATCTCAGTGTTGAAACAAGTCTCACTCATATATCAGTCCTTAGTGCAAAGCATCACTAATCTGTTCCAATCAAGCATGGTGGTACATTGCTGATCCTCTGTGATTCATGAAACAAAACACACATTGGCCTATCTAAGTTGTAACTCAAATATTCTGGGGCAGTCCTGCTGGGGGATAAAAGAATAGGCATGGGATAGAGGCAGGCATTGTCTCTCCAATGTCCTTGGATGTACTTGGTGGGTCGGGTGGGGGCTTCCTCACTGCACGCGGGTCTAACTTCAACCTGGCCATACATGTGTCTTAAATGGTGGCAGTTCATTAGTCATTGAGACACAAACAAAGTAATAATGTTGCCCCAGCTAGCTATATCCTTTGTCAATAGAAAGTTTTATGGTAGCCCAGGTCTACTTAGGAGTCAGGGAAGTAGAGTTTGTCCTCAAACTCAGGTGGTTCCCCCCGAAGTTGGTCAGCTAAGACACTACTAAAACCTGAGTCTGACTAATCATCCTCATGCTCCTCCTGTTGTGCTCAGGTGTGCTGAAATTCAGGGGTATAAAGTGTTGATTCATTTTTATCATGGTGAATCTCTCAATTTTTGGGGGTGAGAGACTGGTCCTTCTCACTGTGACAACTGCACTTGCTGCACTAAACACATGCTCAGCAGACACATTGGCTACATACCAAGCCAGATACCTTATTGACAGCCTATTAAGCACTAACAAATGACACCTCTTCCCATGCCAATAAACCACTGGCTTTTGATCCAGACAGACCTCTATTGGGATATCCAGGTAGGCCTTGACCATCCTCTTAATAGTGATTGTTGATCCACCTTTCTCAACCTCTTTTGCCTTTGCCTCTGTACTGGGCTTAAGCACTGCCTTTAGAAACCAATCAAATTCCAATCTTGGGGCTGCTGCTTGTGTTTCTGTTGTTGCTGCTGGTTTTGTTTTTGGCTGCTGTGAGCCATTAGCACTGTCCACAGGTTCTATGGACTTTATAGACTGCATCCCAGAACTTCTGCCAATGAGTGGGCCTGCAATTCACAGCCATTCTTTTTCTAGGTCGCTGGCTTTCTTAGCAATCCATATCTTGTAGGTTGAATATCCCAGTCTGAAAAATAAATGAAAGTGGTCAGTAACTGTTTGTAATGTGGGTCAAGAAATGTGGCACAAATGCATTGTTTGGATGACACAATGTGCCTCATTATGACCCTGGCAGCCGGCGGTAAGCTGGCGGCAACACCGCCAACAGACTGTCGGTATTTCGCCAGCTATTATGACTGTGGCCCAATAGCCAGGGCCATACCACAGGCCCCTCCACTCTACCGCCAGGCCTCTGCCTGGCAGTCATAATCCTCAGGGCAGCGGTGCAAGCAATGCTGCCCTGGTGATTATGAGTCCCTGACCGACAGCCTGGCCACAGCGGTAAACACTGCCATGGAAAGGCTGGCAGTAAGGGGGACTTGGGGTGCCCCTGGGGGCCCCTGCACTGCCCATGCACTTGGCATGGCCAGTGTAGGGGCCCCCAGGCATAGCCCCATCGCATTCGGGCAGTGTAATGTGCGACGGGTGCTACTGCACCCGCTGCACATCAGCATTACCGCTGCCTCTATAACAAGCCGGCAGCAATGTTGATGTGACTTTTCCGCTGGGCCAGCGGACGGTAACGCTGTTACCGTCCGCTGGCCCACCGGAAACGTCATAATAGGGAGCCAGAAATACTTCCATCACTGGTGGTATTCTGGCTCCCGTAGCTTCGGCGGTCTTTTGAAGAGACCGCCGAGGTTGTAATGAGGGCCAATGTCTCCTTGCAGCCTTGTATTAACAGATAAGCAAAGGACTGAGCTCTTCGCCAACTCCTGTACATCTTTTTTTGTAATCCACACCTCTGAAAGTTTCTGACATCTCCTTCAGCTGTTTCTGCAGCATATGCAACAATAGGATAGCTTGGCTCATGGTACAGTCCCCCTTGCTGACTTCTCATGAGAAAAGTCAAACAGAAGCAGCATCCCAGTCAGGCATTTGAGCAAGCCCCATTGGTCCAGCTCAATGATAATGCCTTTCACAGTTACATCCCCTCTTTGCATGACAAATTCACTGATCTGTCTGTACTGCACAGACAGATGTTGCAACATGTAATAAGTTGAATTCAAATGTGTTGGCACATCCTGTATGTGTGCTTTAGCTGGCATTCTATTATCATGCTGGATAATCTCAACAGCTTCTGGTCTTTAAAAGAATGGCTGAAACCATTGCATATCCTTCTGCATGTGGACAATAAGTTGCTGACTCAGGATTCTTTTTTTAGACAGTCTTGTACAATGATGTTAATGCAGTGCACCGAACACAGGACCCTGAAAAAGCTGCCATCTGACATGGCCTTAGCTAGATTACTGCCTTTGTCCCTGGCAACAAATCCAATGTTAAACAATTATAATTAATTAATCAATCAATAAGAGCATTTGCAATGCGCATTACTCACCCGTCAGGCTCTCAAGACGCTGAGAAGAGGGGGGGCTGCTACTGCTCGAACAGCTATGTCTTGAGATGTCTCCTGAAGGTAAGTAGGTCCTGTGTCCGGGAAGAGTGTTCCACATCTTAGCAGCAAGGAGGGGGAATGATCTGCCTTCGCGGTCGTTCTGTGGATGAGTGGGACGGTGGTGAGGGTAAGGTCGGTGGAGCGAAGCTGTCGGGTCGGGATGTAGGAGAGCCGTCTGTTGAGGTATTCTGGTCCGGTGTTGTGCAGTGCCTTGTGACCATGCGTGAGGAGGTTGAACATAATTCTCTTATTGACTGGGAGCCAGTGTAGGTCTCTCAGGTGGGCTGTGATGTGGCAGTGGCGGGAGATGTCCAGGATGAGGTGTGCAGAGGAGTTCTGAATGTGTTGCTGTCTTTTCTGGAGCTTGGCCGTGAATCCTGCGTAGAGGGCGTTGCCGTAGTCCAATTTGCTGCTTACGAGGGCTTGGGTGACCATCCTTCTGGTTTCAGTGGGGATCCATTGTAGATCTTATGAAGCATGCAGAGGGTGTTGAAGCAGGAGGAGGAGATGACGTTGACTTGCTGGGTCATTGATAGTGATGAGTCAAGGATGAATCCCAGGTTGTGTGCCTGGTCAGAGGGTGTCAGTGTGGTTCCCAGAGTGGCAGGCCCCCAAGAGTCATCCCTTGAAGAGGTGATGGGGCTGAAGATGAGGACCTAAGTCTTGTCGGAATTTAGTTTCAGGCAGCTGTTCTTCATCCATTCGGCCATGGCCTTCATTCCTTCGTGGAGGTTGGTCTTGGCGATGTTGAGGTCCTTGGTGAGGGAGAGGATCAGATGGGTGCCATTGGCGTATGAGACGATGTTGACGTTGTGCGATCGGGTGATGTTAGCGAGCGGAGCGACGTGAAAGAGGGTTGGGCTGAGGGACAATTCCTGGGGTACGCTGCAGATGATTCTGGTGGCCTCAGAATGGAATGGATGGAGGCAGACTCTCTGAGTTCTGCTGATGAGAAAGGAGGTGATCCAGTCCAGGGCTCTGTCGTGGCGTCATTGAGGCGTGTGCGTAGGGTGTGGTGGCAGATGGTGTTGAACGCAGCTGAGAGGTCCAGGAGGATGAGGGCCGTGGCTTCACCGTTGTCAAATATGTTCCTGATGTCATAATTTGCGGTGGTGAGGGCGTGTTAGGTATTGTGGTTGCTGAAGAATCTGGATTGGGAAGGGTCCAGAGTGTTGTTGTCCTCGAGGAAACGGGTCTGTCGTTTTTTTTTGTCCCCATACACCTCAAGCTGCTAAATCAACTCCTATGTTGCACCTTGCACACTCTCAAATGGGGAGGTGACCCATACCATTGAGTCCCCTTTTTCTCTCACTCAGCCATCCCACGGTAGGTGGACGCCCACACCGACACACCTGAAGAGCGGGGGTAAGGGAGTATAATCATTGGACTACGAACACCTGATCTGAAGCCCTTTTAATCTTTCAACTTCTCTCTTAATCTCTTCTCCATTTTACCAAAGGGTTCCACATTTCCTCCTTCCTCTTGTTTAAACCACCCACCTCCAAATCCATCCTTGCAATATAAAAAAGAGCGTGAAGCCAATCCAGATGAAGGGGGGGAGATTTCGCCATCCACTTTCCACATATTTCTCGTTCTAGCCACTAGAATAGAGTAAAAAATCAAATTCTTGTCGCCTTTCCCACCATTTCTTCCCCGCAAGTCTTGTTTCTGTAGATGCCCAAAAATAATCAGAGGTAGACTTCCCTAATTTCTCACCCCAACATACTTGAGAGAGATCTATACACTTCTTCCCAGAAGGAGACCACCTCTGGACATTCTAGAAACATGAATGTCAGAAGCACCCTGTAGATTGTATTTGTTTTTCCTTATTTTGGAGAGTCTTTCTGGTGACAAGTAAGCTCTGTGTATAGAACAGAGATGGTTCTTCAGTAAAGACACAGGCTTTACTATCTCGAAAAAAGTACTCATGGATGACTCCCACCATATTGTCACCTGATCTTTGGGCATAATATTCCCCCAGAGAGTGCCAGCCAATTCAAATTCACCATCCAAACCTTCTAAAATGTCCTAATACCAACCTGAAACCTTCTTAAGTCTGGACAATTCAGGTAGCACACTATCCTCCAAAAAATCTACCGCCCGGGAGTCGCTCGGGCCTGAAACAACAAACCTTTTAACTGAGAGTATTTCCCACCCATCTTTTCGTCAAGCTCTTCCCTTGAGATTAAATCTCCTTCTCTGAGAAGGTCACAGCAAACCGCCTAATAGGCAACGCTAAAGCATCCTTTAGGCAATCAGGGGTGCCTAGTAAATCCCAAATGGGGGCATATTGACTGTAGTAACTAACACCTGCTGCTAGTCTTAACTGGTACCAACTTGCTGCAAGGTCATGTAAAGTCTTCAATTTTTTTTTTTTTTTAAATCTTGTGTTTCCGAATTTATATCAAAATCCCTTAGAAGCCCCTAGCAACCATAGCTTTAAACATGTCACCAACTGCCGAAGAGTCAGAGGCTGGAAATAGTATTTTTGTAGTATTAAATTGAAATGCGAAGCGTAATATTTTAAATCTGGGAGTGTCATCCCCCTCTTTTCTCTCTTTCTTCTCATTTTTTTCCCAAATACAGGAAATTACAGCTTGCTGAAGTTTCCCTAAGTAATCCTTGTGCATTGAGAGTGGGATGGAGCTATACAGAAAGTTAATTTTAGCAAGATCATCATCTTAACCAAATTAACTCTATCCACAATTGTCAGCGGGTGATATGACCGTCTCTTTAGTGACATACAGCACTCGTCTAACAAAATCTTTAAATTCCTTGTTACCAGATGCTCAATTTCCTGTGTAAACAGAATCCCTAAGTATCTCATTCCCCTCCTCATTTGTACTTGTTCCTCCTTCTTCTGATTCCATACCATAATCTCTGTTTTCCCTGCATTCATGCGGTAGCCGGACATTCTACCAAAGTCCTCGGCCAGAGCCAACAATGTTGGAAGAGCTGATGTTAGGTCAGCCGTATATACTAGGAGATCATTGGCATATATGGCTACCTTTTTCACCCAGCCATTACAAGCAAAAGGTACTATAAGCAAGTTCTCCCTTATTTTCTTCGCAAACGGTTCTATATAGAGATCAAACAATAAAGGAGAGAGAGGGTAGCCCTGCCTAGTACCCCTAGTTATCTTCAAAAGCTCTGTATGATTTCAATTTACTACAACTCTTGCAACGGGAGCATTGCATATGTACTTTCTCCCAAACTATATAAGCTCAAGATCTGACCTAAATACTTCCAGTTCACTCTATCAAAGGCCTTCATTGCATATAGAGTTATTACAGCTAGAGGCACCTCCAATGAGGTGGCCATATCTATAGCCCCAATCAGATTGTAAGTTAATTCATATAGAAATCTACCTTCAATAAAACCTTCCTGGTCTAGATAAATCAAACGGCCCACCACTCTACTCTCTACTATTTGCTAGTATCTTAGCAAATATTTTGTAGTCACAGTTCAGCAAAGAGATAGGCTTATACGATTCACACTTAACCGGGTTCTTGGTGGAAAATAAATCTACCAGAGCTGGAATTATTGCCTCTCCTAACACCGTCTGGTTGCCTTCCCACCCTTAGGGGCATATTTATACTCTGTTTGCGCCGGAATTGCGTCGTTTTTTTTGACGCAATTCCGACGCAAAACTTACTCCATATTTATACTTTGGCGTTAGACGCGTCTAGCGCCAAAGTCCATGGAGTTGGCGTCATTTTTTAGCGTGGACACCTACTTTGCGTTAATGACATGCAAGGTAGGCGTTCCCGTCTAAAAAATTGACTCCGAGGCATGTGCGTCATATTTACACTCCCGGGCAAAATTCACGCCCGGGAGTGGGCGGGTCAAAAAAAATGACGTACGGCCGCTTTTGCGCCGTTTTTTTGCGCCTGGAAAAGGCAGGCGTTAAGGGACCTGTGGGCTCTGAAGGAGCCCAGAGGTGCCCTCCCATGCCCCCAGGGACACCCCCTGTCACCCTTGCCCCCCCCAGGGGGACACCCAAGGCTGGAGGGACCCATCCCAGGGACATTTAGGTAAGTTCAGGTAAGTAATTTTTTTTTTTTTTTTTTGTGGCATAGGGGGGGCCTGATTTGTGCCCCCCTACATGCCACTATGCCCAATGACCATGCCCAGGGGACAGAAGTCCCCTGGGCATGGCCATTGGGCAAGGGGGCATGACCCCTGTCTTTGCTAAGACAGGAGTCATTTCTATGGGGGTTGGGAGTGAAAAAAAATGACACAAATCGGGTTGAGGCGAAAAATTTGCCTCAACCTGACTTGCCCCATTTTTTGATGCCCAAGCCCCATATCCCCCTACGCCGGCGCTGCCTGGTGTACGTTGTTTTTTTCCACGCACACCAGGCAGCGCCGGCGGCTAACGTTAGCCGGCGCAAATTTTTTTGACGCAAAACTGCGTTAGCGCAGTTTTGCGTCAAAAAGTATAAATATGGCCCTTACTACCTTTCAAAGCAGTCCTAATTTCCCCGGGAGAAATTGGCCTGTTTAAAAAGTTCTGCTCCTCTTGTGTAATACATGGGAGTATGTCTTCACCCAACCAATGTCCTATGTCCTCCTCCCTTACTGCTGCCTCCTCCATATAGAGTTCTGAAAAAAAACTTTTGAAAAGCACCCTCCATTGCCTTACTACTTGATGACCTCTCTCCTGACTGGTGTATTACAATTTCCTTAAAATGATTCCTCTCCTGGTCTCGCTTACACTTCCAGGCTAGTAACTTTCCTGCATTCTCCTCGTATTCAAAATAGGCTAACTTATTAGCCTCTTCTGTTTTAAAACCTCAAGCCTGTAACTCCTGTTCAAGCTGACGTCTCAACCCTCTCTAATTATTCTTCAAAGCCTCAGATGCCTCCTTCTTTGTATTCAGAGTTATTTGACTCTTATCTTTAAACACTTCTTGCTCTAAATGAGAGATGGCAGTCCTGTACTACCTATTTTTATAGGTGGCTATGTTCAGAATTTTCCCTCTCATAACTGATTTAAAGGTGTCCCTTACCACTGATACCAGGTTAATCTTAAAGAATTCTTCCATCTCTATTCGCAGCTGACCCATGACATCACCATCTTATAATAACATATGATCAAGTGTCCATCTGTTACCGCCCAACCCCCCTGCCATCCTCAAATCTCATGTTACAGCTGCATAATCTGATAAGTAGACAGGCAGGTAGGTGATATCATCTACTAAATCCCCCAACTTCATATCAATGAGGAAATAATCTATGCGGGAGGCATGCTTATATTTTTTATTGTTAAAAGAGAAACCCCTTGTTGCCCCCCTTCTTTGCCACCATAAATCGTATAAACTCCAATCTTTTATCATACCCCTCAAGTAACACTGGGATTTTGGGGTCCCTACAGTTCTACACTTCTTGGACCTATCTAGCTTGTTATCTAAAACAGTATTATAATCCCTGGCCATCATAATGGGGTCAGGGAAGTCAGTTAACTGTGAGAATAGCTGGGGTTTATAGCCACAAACTGGAATCTTATACTGAATCCAGCCAGCAAACGGGCAGCGGGCTCAGAAGATGTCTTTCTCCACAAGCACCCTCAAAAGAATACAAACAATGCAGTATTGTAGGTGTCCGAGGTACATGGAGGAAGAAAAAGGAAAGTTGTGTCCGAGTTTATCAGAGCATATCCTGAAATTGTGTAATCGAAGGTGCACCCATATGCAATAATGAAGAAAAGGGAGGCTTGTTGAAATACAATATTTGCTTAGGATCACACAGTTTGGGCAAGATGGGAAGGCAGAATTGGACCCAGGATTTCTGCTTTTACATTGTGCAATTCAGACCTTGAGACTGTGTGACTGCCTCACTTCTGCTGTGAAAGTTGGAAAGAATATTTACACCCCACCTCTTTCAAAAGTTACCAGCCCCCACTGCTCAGAATGTCACATCAACATTCCAAGAAAGCTCTTTTTCAATCGTCGGAGAACATGGCGGACTGCAGCATCACTGTTGCACGCTGTGCACCTCGATTTCCTGGGGGGGCCGGATTGGAGATTTCTGCTTGCGTTGATGTGCCTGCGCATCTCACAGGAGTCTCAGGGCGGATCAGACAGGTGAAGCAGCACTTTTGGATTTACGTGCTGGGATAGAGCTGCCCTGGAGCTCTGACGATCACGTAGAGCTGTGGTGCAGGCTCCTCTCTGTGGAGGCAGAGCCAGCGCAAGCAAAGGCTGGGTTAACATAGAGCCTGCAATAACAATGGTAAGGAGGGGGAAGCCGGCTTGGAAGGGGACTGAAGCACCAGAGGGAAGCAGGAATTCATCAAGAACTGAAGAAGGGGGGGCCCTGGCTCAGTTTACTAGGAGCGAAGAGCACAATCAAGGTAGGAGGGTTAGTGACTGTTTTGGTTTGGAAGGGGCTTCTGGTACTGCTAACCCTGTTGTTTCAAGGCAGAGTCAGGGATTTACTTATAATATGGGGTCCGGATGTGAAGGCATTACTACTAATGTATTGGGATACGGATCCAGAAAGCAGATACAGAACACAGGTATCAAAAATAAAAATAAAAATACTCCCTCACTGAGATCCTATTTTAAAATTGAGCCAGTGATAGTGGATTCACAATCTAGGAAGTCAGAAATGCAACAGGAAAATTGTGCTCAAGGTCCTTTAGTTATGGAGGTGCAGAGAGAGATAGGTGATTTTGGGTCAAGAGGCCCCCTCCAGGTAAACCAGGTTAGTCCAAGGGTCGATGAGGAGTCAACCCAGGACTATGAAGGGTTCCCCCCGTACAGTCACCTAGAGAAACGGTTCTCCCTGCCGGAAGCTCAGGTCGGAAGATACCAGAAGAACTTGCTTCTGATCAGGCCATGGATCGTCACATGATGGGCCCTCAAGTTGGTCCTGGTTGTGATCTCTTAGTGGAGACGAGGATTCTCTCCCTTTTTAAAGATATTAGAAAACATTTCTCAAGGTCTGAAAAAAAAACAGGGAGAAATAAAAGAGGCCTGTGAGGCATTGGAGAAGAAGCTTGATCTCTTAACATTGAGAACTCAGGCTCTGGAGGAAGTGGTGGGAGCAATGAAAGATGTATTAGGGGTACATAAAGCTGAAATTCAGGTGTTGAAAAATTCCGAACAGGTCTTACAGAGTAAATTGGAACAGTTGGAGAACAGCTGGAGGAGGATCAACATGAGAGTGCTACATGGTCCGGAAGGAGTGGAAGGAGAAAATCTGAAAGCATTTGTGGTCTCACTTATTAAGTCTGCACTCTCCAGGGAAGAGAGTGAAGAAGAAATTATAAGAGCTATTCAAAGGTTATATAGAGACCCCTTTAGGAAAAATCCAAATAATAATAAGCCCCGGAAAATCCTGATCAACTTTTTAATGTACGGGCTGAAAGAAAAAATTCTCTCCAAGGCACTAAATTTGAAAACTATTCAAGTTCAGGATTTCTCGTTCGAGATTAGGTAAGACTAGTCTAAGATCACCATCAACAAACCATGGGAGATAGGGAGGCAGCTGGAGGAATTCAAAAGGCTACGAGTGTCTGCACAAACGTAAGTTCCCTGCTACCCTTCGAATTATGTACAACAAAAAGATGGACAGTGTCAGGGACGGCAAGACAGCGGATGAGGATTTGGCAAATAACAAGTCAGGGATTGTCACCGAAGGAAATTAATAAGATTGGGTCCAGCCTGGGAACCTTGTGCTCTCCAAACATATGCCTTCACTGGTCCATTATTTGAGGGGGGTTCTCCAAGGGTGGGGAGTGGGTAAGGGGGAGTGGGGGGAAAAGGGGGACACTGGGTCAGGAGAACTAGATCCAGCTGGGAACCTTCCATTTCAGGAAGATGGATACCACAAATTCTAAAAAACCCACTCCTTCCACAAAAGAAAAAGGGAGGAGATCCAGCTCTAACATTTTAGCCAGCTTCCCATTGTGCAAACCTGCCATTGGGTGATTTTGATTGTACTGCCCCTCCTGCCTAACATGCCAGTAATAGAAGCCTGGATTTTTTTCTTTACTGGTGCCAATGATGCAGGCTATTTCTTGAAAGCAGAAGGCGGTGGTTGGCTAAATGTGTGTCTCAGCAGGACAACCACTGTATAGTCTTGCCTTGGTGTCTCGACCTGACTCTGAGTTCTGTCCCATTGCGATGTAGCTGATATGGGCAACGATACTACTGCACCACTGGGGACAGGGCTGATTTGTTTAATGAAAATGTCACCCTCTTCTTCAGTTTCACCTTCCACCATGATTGGATCAGATTCCCTGCTCTCACCACCTTAAGCAACACGCCTTGCAGTTTTTTGGTTGCTTAGGTGCACCTCCCAGTGAATTGTGGGGTGTTTACTCAAATGGGTTGCTTGGCCTTCAGTAGCTTAGTTTGTACCAAACTTACCCAGACTAACACTCGCTCGGAAAATAGAGCATATGGCAATGTTGTGCTCCTTTTCAGTAACCGTAAAGAGGTCCCACTGAGGAGGTCGTCTTTCTGACAGTGGTGCCACCGTCAATGTCAGAAGAAGTGACAAAAGGTGGGTGTTTTAATGACATTTGCCTCTCTGCAGTGTCTACTTATACTAAGGTAGATGTGTATGTAGGTGGCAGCCAAGGCCTTGTTGTAAATATGGAAGCTGGTGGTAGTGGTGGTAGTATCTGTGCCACATCCCTCGGAGCAGGTTCAGAAGATGGGGTAATGTTGGGCTCCATTTGGGCTGGGCTTACATCCTTGATGACTGGCTTGTCGTCAGACTTGTCATTCTCCTCTTCTTTAGCCATAACTCTAAGGCTTTCAGGAACCTACCTTTTCACTCCTTGCTTTTGCTGGCGTTTCTCAGACTGAGGTGGCATCAAAGTGGATTCTTGATCATCAGAAGGAGAGCTTGAAGAAGAAGATGGCAGCGATCTGGAAGACAGTGGATCTTGTGACTTCTTCAAATTCCTCAGCATGAAGTTCAATAGTCTGATGCGCTCCTACTTCAGGAAGACCTACTATTACTGACTCCAGCTGTTGTTGTCCACTGAGCTGAGTTTCCGTCAAAGATTGGGTACTGCTTTGAGAAAGAGTTAAGTCCAATTCAACATCACTGCTCGTCAGCGTTGACATGATTAGAGTGGCTAACTCTGCCAGGCATATTTTGGAGTCGGGCTGCTGCTCTGAGTTTGCTCCCCAAAGACCAGTATGCTAGGCACACGTTTTTGCCCAAAAACTCTGTGGTGACATACCAATGGTTTGACGCTCCTTCTTTTCACTGGCTGCGTTCTTGGTAGCACCTTTCTTTGGAGCCATCTTGAAGTTGGCAGTTGGCAGTTGTCAGCAGCACTTAGCTTCACAAGCTGAAAAGATCTCCATGTCATGAGTATGGTCATGCATCACATCGTACACAGGCCTTCTGTCTGGCCGTACTGTGGGTGATGTCTCTCTCTCTTCTCTTGTGCACCTAAAACAAAACATGCAAGAAGAACATCAGTGAGACATGGCATTGTAGCATTTGAATTAGTAGTACAAACAATATCATTTAGTGGTTACTTACATTTTAAATAATCAACAATACAATTTGTAAAACCACACCAACATAAACATTCATCATTATATACACTCAGGAAGGATACCAGAGAGCAACAACTGAAACATACAGATGTAACTGTTAGCTTTATGTGCATCATGTTGGCATGTGGCACTCAGGAAGCCACTGGTGATAATGGAATAATCCTTAGAAAATGCTGTGCAGTTGTGCGCCTCTGGCAGACATGGGGCTAATGGGGAAAATGGAACAAAAACATTTTAAAATTAAAAAATTAAAAAATTAGATAAAACATTTTAATTAAAAAAAGACAGGAAAAATAATTAATTAATTAATTATTAATTAAATAATTAAATTAAAACACATTGCAAATACATTATTATTATATATATATATGTATATATATATATATATATGTATATATATATATATATAAAACTGCTTATAGGGGAATGGGGCTACTATGAGAAATTACTTGGATTTGGGAGGCAAGGAGTGGTGCAGGTGAAAAACGCATAATTTAAATAATCAACAATACAACGTATCCATTCGTAAAACCACACCAACATAAACATTCATCATTATATACACTCAGGAAGGATACCAGAAAGCAACACCTGCAACATACAGATGTAACTGTTAGCTTTATGTGCATCAAGTTGGCATGTGGCACTCAGGAAGGCACTGGTGATAATGGAATAATCCTTAGAAAATGCTGTGCAGTTGTGCGCCTCTGGCAGACATGGGGCTAATGGGGAAAATGGAACAAAAACATTTAAATTTTTTTTATTTTTTATATTAGATAAAACATTTTAATTAAAAAAAGACAGAAAAAAATAAATAAATAAATTAATTAATTATTAATTAAATAAATAAATTAAAACACATTGCAAATACATTATTATATATATGTATATTATATATATATTAAACTGCTTATAGGGGAAGGGGGCTACTATGAGAAATCACTTGGATTTGGGAGGCAAGGAGTGGTGCAGGTGAAAAACGCAAAAAAATTTTACAACATAATATACATTACTGTTCATTCAGTAGGCCTTAAGCATAACACACAAAATGGCTGCCAGACACATGGTCAAACAACCAGCAAAGAGGCATGGTCACAACAAAGAACGCATGCAGGCCTAAAATCACACTGAATGCCTACACAAAATGGCTGACAGCCACATGATCAAATAGCAACAATGACCTCAACCAACAAGAAGGCATGGCCACAGCAAAGAACACATGCAGGCCTTAAAGCAGACTGGCTGCCTACATAAAATGGCCTCCAGCCACATGGTTAAACAGCAACAACAATGAGCAAGGAGGCATGGTCACAACAAAGAGCACATGCAGGCATAAAAAACACTGGCTGTCTACAAAAAATGGCCACCAGCCACATGGTCAAACAGCAACAACAACCAGCAAGGAGGCATGACCACAACAACAAAGAACATATGCTTGCCCATGGCAAAAGCATACTGGCTGCCTCCACAAAATTCCCGCCAACCACATGGTAAAATCACAAGCAGTATAAATGGAAAACAAAAAACAGATATAGGACTATAATTGTCTATACAAAAAAGGCCCTCTGACCACTTGGCAATGGGAACAAAGATAAATGGCAGCCTATGGCAGGCACACATACACACTAGCCAATCAAAGGAGCAGAGCATTGGTAGCAGAGGGGAAAAAACAGCATTAAGTCACCAATTCCAAAAACAAAATTTAGAAGGGCTAAAAAACAACACACATCCTACAAAGGCACCAAATATATTATGCCACCATACACTGTTTACAGAAATAAAACATGAAATACCACCAAACAACATTTTGTAAATTAACTATGTAATTCAATCCATCCATGGTCTAAATGATGTTTCATTTCAACACACACCACAAAAACAGTTGGAAGGCCAATTAGCAGATTAGGCCACATAGTGAATTAAATGAATATTGCAAATATTTACAAAACATGGAGAAAATGTACTGAACTGTGAAGCGTTGTTCCTTGAAAGAAGAAAAATTACAAGTAAAACAATAACTAGGCCCCTGCTGAAACTGCAGGCCACCTACTACATTACATGTGAAAAATTAAATAAAAGAACAAATAAATCCTGATACATGCACCTCTTCCTCCTGGCACATCCTCCGCCAACTCTGCAAAATCTTCAAATGGATCCCAGGCGACTCCTGCAAGATATTCACCCACGCCGTAGTCACAGGCAAGCTTGACTACATCAACGCACTCTACACCTACACCACGACAAAGGACATCAGGAAACTACAACTCATCCAAAACACCGCCACCGACTCATCCTGAACCTCCCCAGCCAGAAATACATCTCCTAACACCTGAGACTCCTCCATTGGCTCCCGGTGGAGAAGCGAATCATCTTCAAAAGTACTCACCCACACCTACAAGGCCCTTCACAACATCGGACCGGCCTACCTGAATCTTCGCATCTCTTTCCATAACCACACCAGACCCCTCTGATCCACCCAGCAGGTACTAGCTACCATTCAACGCATTCGAAAAACCACCACCGGAGGAAGATCTTTCACCTACCTCGTAGCCAAGAGCTAGAACAACCTACCCATGCACCTCAGACAAAGCCCATCACTTACCATCTTCAGGAAGAACCTCAAGACATGGCTCTTCAAATGAGGCCCATACCCACAACCAATGCCTTGAGACCCTTTCGGGTGAGTAGTTGCACTTTATAAAAACTGTTTGATTGATTGACTGATTGATTGATATCAAACAGGCAAGTTGTACAACACCATTATCAAGTTTTTTTTAACTTACTTGTGAAATCTCAAATACAAAGTCCTTAAATCCAATGATACATCCAGGAGACAAAAAGAGTGATCCATCCAGGTCGAAATCCTAGTGAAAAATGACTAGGAGATTGGCAAAGCACTGGGAGGAGCCTGCTGGTCAGGAACAGAAAGTTGGAGTCTCTGGGAAACTTCCTCTTGTTGATAAACACTAAATTAAAAAAGTACTCTTCGCACACAAAATTACAACACAACACAAACAGTCCAATTGAGAATGTTTTTGAGGAGATTTAGCTACTTGATCTTCTCCAAGTTGCAGCCACGGTGGAACGCGCTCACTCGTGCTCACCTACATCACAAAAGAAGCACTGGAAATCACTGGTGTGGCTGCACAATCTTTCAGGAACTCGCAGGTGGGTAGAAAATCTCATTTGAACTCATGAATACCCTGCACATCTCTCATCGTGCTTCCCATGCACGAGCAATGACATCAAGAGTGCGCCAATGGGAAAAACACTCCACTCCGCTCCAGAGTACGGAGTCTATTGGTAACGCCGCGTTCTCCGAGGAATGCAGAGTTGCCAAATTTTGCAAACTCCACGAGCAGAGTAAAGTTTTACACCCAGACCTAGTTCACTCACACAAGGAATATAAATATTATTTAAAGTGGGTTTCCAGCCCTTCATCAAATAATCTAAATTGCAACAGAAATTATGTAACCCCAATGACAAAAAGCAACTCCAAAAGCAGTGCAAGAAAAAACATCTTACTCTCACTGACATTTTTTAGACCTGGCATCCTTGGTGTGGTCTCCCCTAACCTTTTGTCTATGCTTCCCAGGTTGTTGCTGTGTGCTGGACTCTGTTTTTGCTGTTTTTGTTATTCTTGGCACTTTACAACTGCTGACCAGTGCTAAAGTGCAAGTGCTTCCTATGTGAAATTGTATATGTAGTTGGCTTTTCCATAATTGGCATATTTGGTTTACTAGTAAGTCCCTAGTAAAGTGCACTAGAGGTGCCCAGGGCCTGTAAATCAAAGGCTAATAGTGGGCCTGCAGCACTGATTGCGCCTCCCACATGAGTAGTCCTGTAAACATGGCTCGGACCTGCCACTGCAGTGTCTGCGTGTGCAGTCTTGCATTGCCAATTCGACCTGGCAAGTTTACCCACTTGCCCGGGCCACACCTTTCCTTTTTATACATGTAAGGCATCCCTAAGGTAGGCCCTAGGGAGCCCCCTGGACAGGGTACAGTGTATGTTAAAGGTGGGGCATGTACTGATGTGTTTTATCCACCTAACAGTGAAATGCTGCCAAATTTGGTTTTCAGTGTTGCAATGCCATCTCTCTCATAGGTTAACATGGGGGCTGCCTTTAAATATTCTTAAAATGTAGTTTCCCTTT
Source organism: Pleurodeles waltl (assembly GCF_031143425.1). Taxonomy (NCBI): domain Eukaryota; kingdom Metazoa; phylum Chordata; class Amphibia; order Caudata; family Salamandridae; genus Pleurodeles; species Pleurodeles waltl. The sequence goes on from NC_090446.1 coordinate 1,232,535,999, forward strand.
GAGAGCAGATAGAACATTGAGTTTGGGCTCTCTGAACTCACAATTTAAAAATACATTTTTTAGTGAAGTTGGTATTCAGATTGAAAGTTTGAAAATGCCACTTTTAGAAAGTAGACATTTTCTTGCTTAAGCCATTCTGGGACTCTGTCTGTGGATTTTCTGTCTGGGTCAGACTGGCAGTTGGGCTGTTTGTGAATCTCCTCTAGACAGTGATACAAAGGGAGCTAGGGTGTAGCCTGCATATCCTGATGAGCCAGCTGGGCTAAAGTGGAGGGCGGAGTGGTCACTTACACCTGAATGGGCTGTACCTGCCCTCACACAATGCAGTCTCCAACCCCCTGGTGTGTGTCTGGGGCCTGACTTGGGCAAGGCACGATCCTGTGAACAACAGAGATTTTTCTTTGAAGTTGGGCAACTTCAAAGGCAGAAAGGGGTATAAATATTAGACCCAAAACCCCAGACTTTAGATTTCTTGAAGATTTGCTTCTTGAACCAACAGGAACCTCTACCAAGTAGAAGAACTGAAGAGGTGAGAAGTAATGCCCCTGCCTGTGACAGTGCTTTGTTGGGCTATCCTGCAGTTCCTGCTTCTGTCTGTGAAAGGGGACAAAGACTGGACTTCCTGCTTGAGAAGAATCTCCAAGGGCTTGCACTGAGCTTGCCCCTGCTCTGAAGTTTCAGGGCCATCAAAGACTTTCTCTGCCAGCACCTTGGCTCTTAGCTGAGACTCCTGCCCTGCCAAGTGGTGTGTAATCCTGTCCCTGGGGCCTTGAAAGGAGAAGCTGGTGGAAAAACGAAGAAAAAACTAATAAACCGACTTCGGACGACTCAGGACCAACGCCGCTGATGAATCCCGTGACGCCACCTGCAACGGAAGCCGTGGTCCTCACTGGAGTCTGAAGACCCTGCAGGCCAGACGCAGCTGCAGCCTTGCTGAAGTCCGCGACTCCATAGAAGTCACTGCACCATGTCGTGACTGGCAGACATCAACTCGCTGGAAGTGCGCAGATTCATCGTTTCACACCGATGCCGCCTCACCTCCATCGCTCCACAGCAAGGACTTGACACCTCTTCAAGACGCCTCAGCTCCTTCACACCGCAGTACTGGAACCGCCACCGCCACCTCGGATCCATCGACTCTGTGATCCCTGACTCCGTGCACCAGCTTGTTTCCTCATTTTCACAAGATACTGTACCTGGGGGTCCATGTGACTCCGTTACCAGTGCCATTGGCGTCGGATTGTTCGGAAGGACTCCGTTACAATGCCATGATATCACCTCATCAAAGCATTTGTTTTTCTAAGTTTTATATTGAAGTTTAATCTTTAAAAATTCATATCTTTGCCTGTGTATGTTGGATTTTTGTTGTTTTTGTCTTGTTTTGTTCAAATACATATTGGCTATTTCTTTAACCTGGTGTTGAGTCACTTTGTAGTGTTTATACTGTATCACTGTGTGTGTTTTTACAAATACTTTACACATTGTCTCTGGGTAAGCCTTTCTGCTCGTGCCAAGCTACCAAGGGTGTAAGCGGGGGTTAACCAGTGTGTTTTTCCTTTCCCCTGATTAGAGTGAGAGTCGTTGCTTTGACAGGGGGCAACCTGTTTGCCAACCAAAGACCCCATTTCTAACAACATTTCCTACATTTACCAAGCAGCACTTACATATAGCTGATGAACTTTGTAACCCTACCAGTGACCAAACTAGTGTAAAATGCTCTTAGGAACTATGTGCCTCATTACAAGTTTGGCGGCCCATGCATTGCCATGGTGGCGGTGGCAGTCTGACAGTCTGATCGCCATCGGCTTGCCAGTCGGACCACTGTCTATGGAGCAAAGACCATTGTGGTTCTGCTGGTACCGCCAGTCAGCGCAGACAGCCGCGGTGATGAGGCAGGACAAATATGCAGGTGGAGCCAGTGTTTTCACTGGACACATTACTTTATTGCACACCGCCAATGTCACTGTTGCGGTCCAACTACCACGTCCCAGCAGGCAGAAAGGAGAGTATAAAGGAAGCAACTCACCCGCATGCAGCGTTACACATCCTGCACTGCCATGGAGCATCAATGAAACACATGTGGGCTGCCTGCCTCTCTTGGAATAAAACATATTCTTTATATTGGACTGATGTTCTTACTGGACTGATTGGGTGGTTCTATTACATTTTGGAATTTGTGTCTTACTGCTCAGGGTGCACTTTAAAGTCATGTTTTCCAATGGGATGCTACATTACTGTTGTCATTTTGGTCCTACCAACCCATATGTCTGTGGATGAAAGGGTGCACCCAAACACATATGATTCAAACAAAACTGCAAGTCACTCCATGATGCATGCCAACAGTCAGGTTACAAAACCTCTCCCACTACACATGTGCGGTTCACTTTGCTACATGATGCCACATGCATGGGCAAATATTCTAGTCATACACATCATGTCCCTCATTACTACTGCAGTTGTACATGCCAAATGGCTTGCAATGATAATTGAGGGCATGTGTGAGTCAGCAATCAATTGTGACACACTCCTGTCTGTGGCACCACATGAAATGTACCCCATTGAAAATGTCATATTCCAAACACTGGTTGGCATGCATATATATGTGAGGGAATAGAGAAATCATCCCATTAACACAGCTAAACCATGCATGAAACAGCAGTGTACACATGTTGGCCCTCATTATGACATTGGCAGTAAATCCCACTTACCTCCATGCTGACTGCCACCAACATACTGCCGCCGCAGCTGATTACCACTACCCATATTATGACCCACACATAGCAATCCGTCACTATACAGCCACACACACAAGTCCGCCAGACCAAAGGTCAGTGATAAACTGGCGGTACCAAAACCCACGCCATTACGCCAACAGAACTATGCCCACAGCATTATGACCCACAAATCCCTGCGGTGGACATTCAATGGCGCTAAACCATTGGTGGTACATACAGCCACGCTCAAAATACACACACTCAAACAAAATAACACCACATTGGACAATTTGAACGACACACACCTGACACACATACACACACCACACCCACACCACTATAAAACACACACCCACATTACCCACAACCTATTACCATTACAAACAAGAGAGATAGCAAGACCACAGACAAGACCACAGACACACTCCACCATCACCTATACACCATCCAAGCACCCCACATCACACACCCCAAAACAGCACCCCACACACCCTCACCCACACCACTCACAATACACCTGTGGCACCGCAACAACACCCAAGGTTCTCAGAGGAGGGGTTCAGTGTCATGGTGGAGGAAATCATCCAGGTAGAGCCACAGCTATTCAGATCACAGGTGCAGCAGACGTCCATTGCAAGGAAGAAGGAGCTATGGCGGAGAATCATGGACAGGGTCAATGCTGTGGGACACCAACCCAGAACAAGGGACGACATCAGGAAGAGGTGGAATGCCCCACGGGGGAAGGTATGTTCCGCAGCAGCAAGACACCAAGTAGCTGTACAGAAGACTGGCGGTGGGCTCTTACCTCCTCCCCCACAACTAACAACATGGGAGGAGCAAGTCTTGGCGATCATGCACTCTGAGGGCCTGGCAGGAGTAGGAGGAGGACTGGACTCTGGTAAGTCAAATCTCTATTACTATCACCCCCCTATCTTCATGCCATCACAAACCCCCACCCTCACCCTCACTCCCAAACACTTCACCTCCTCCCACATACCCCACCATCACAACCCAGTCATTTCAATGCCAGGCCCTGCATGTAACACCAATGCATGGACACCCTTACAGACCTGCATGGACACCTATCAACACTGCATGCACACTGGAGAAATCACCTAGTCCACCAAATAGCTACTCACTCAAAGGCAAATTTGCCAGGGCAAAAACAACCACACAGGGCAACACACCCATGCACGAGATGACACACACAGAAACAATAACACTGCATTTACATCCCCACAGGGCCCTGACCCAACGTCACCAGAGAGGAGGAGCCAGCAACTTCCAGTCCACCCCCAGAAGAGGCCCACAGTGATGACAGCAGCTGTGGACGTCTGGATCACGATGAGCAACCTGGACAATCAGGGATCTCCGGACAGTCGGTTACCCAGGCACAGTCCCATACCACACAGAGCCTCCCCCCTCAGAAAACACTACCACAGTACCCACCCAGTGGGCCCATACCTTTGTCCCCAGGACACGTCAATCAGCAGTGTGTCCACCACTGCAGGGACTCCAGGCCACCCCACAATCACAGGACGATCAGGGACCTGGGGTCTGTGGCAGTGGGCACACGGTTCAGGGGACAGAGGCACAAGACAACAAGAAAGCTGGGAGAACTGCTGTGCGACAGGGGGAGGACAGGCCCAGGGAACCAACTCTCCAGGAGGCACTCACCAACATTCTGGGAGCATACCACTGTTACCAGGAGACGATGGGCCAGATACTGGACAAGTTGCAGGAGGCCCAGCAGCTGCAGGAGTGACAGTACCTGGGGATCAGGGAGGACTTGAAGGACATCCACACCACCTTGGGCACCATTGCAAGGGTGCTGGCAGACATGGCCAACACCATGAGGGAGGCAGTGGCACTCCAGCGGGCCCCTGACACTAGCTAAACAGATGAACAGCCTTCCACCTCCGCTGCCGCTAGTGGACAGGAGGCCCTGCCACAGGAACAACAGACCACCAGCACCCTTCCCCCTGCAGGAGGAGAATCACCCCGCAAACAGTCCTTGCGATCCAGGCAGAAGCCAGAAAACATTGCCAAGACCCCGCCAGGAAATAAGACTCTCCAGATTGTCACCCTTGTGTCCCACTCAGTCATCCTGTCCACCTTGAACTGCCATTGCTCTACTTCCTATGCCCCCTTGGACAATGCACCTGTAGTACAAATAGACTGGACTACAACCTGGACTTTCCTCCATCATCACCCCAGCCCATTGCACATCCCCCTCTAATCATTAGCACTGAAATAAACACCATTTGAAAAAAAAATACATGTATAGAGTCTGTCAAATCATTTCACCATGTATTTGTTTAACGAGCTTTAAACACTGCAATATAACTGTACAGTATTATATACATAGGAGCAACCTGTAGTTGGCTGCAGTCAACACACCAGGAGCGATAGTGGGACACAAATATCTGAAAATAGAGATTCCAAAGGGTACAGTAAGTGGTCATAGAAGTAGGAAAATCAGCCTGCCAGTGACAATGTCAAATACAAAACTGTCAAAGTAAAGTGTAATTACAGTGTCCTACCTGTGTGTCATTGGAAGTACTGTCTTATAATAGCACTTCTGTTGTCCTCATCTTCATCCTCTGCCTCCTCATCTTCACTGTCCACAGGGTCCACTGCTGCAGCACACCCATCTCCAGCCTCATCCTCCTGCAGAAAAGGCACCTGGCGACGTAAGGCAAGGCTGTGCAACATACAGCATGCCGTGATGATCTGGCACACCTTCTTGGGTAAGTAGTACAGAGATCCACCTGTTAGATGAAGGCAACGAAGCCTGGTCTTCAGGAGCCCGAATGTCCTTTCTTTTATTATTCTTGTTCGCCCATGTGCCTCATTGTAACATTCCTCTGCCCTTGTCCTGGCATTCCTCACAGGGGTAAGTAGCCATGAGAGGTTGGGGTAACCAGAGTCACCTGAAAATATTGAGGGACAACTGTTAGACACAAACTAACCCTTAGGGCCCACACCATACCCATACACCAACAACCACTGGCTGGGAACCAGGGCTCAGCTATTAGCCACACCCCGTACCTCTGGAGTTGAGCCATCACATATGGGATGCTGCTATTCCTCAGGATCATGCACAGACCCAGGATACCTTGCACTGACATGGGAGATGTACTGGTTTGCCAGGCGCACTATCTGCACATTCATGGAGTGAAAGTTCTTTCGAATTCTGATCACCTGTTCATTTCTCTGGGCCGGGGGGAGGGGGGGTCCAATATGTGTACCATCAATAGCCCCAGTTTTGTTGGGGATATGTCCCATTGCATAGAAATCTGCTTTCACTGTGGCCAAATCCTACACCTGGGGGAAGACGAGGTAGCTGCGTATGTGTTTAATCAGGGCAGACAACACTCTGGTCAGCACTATTGAGAACATTGGCTGAGACATTCCTGCTGCCATGCCCACTGTCACTTGGAAGGAGCCACTTGCCAGGAAATGGAGCACTGATAGAACTTGCACAAGATGGGGGATCCTAGTGGGGTGACGGATAGCAGATATCAGGTCAGGTTCCAATTGGGCACACAACTCTGTGATTGTGGCCCTGTCAAGTCTATAGGTGAGGATAATGTGCCTGTCCTTCATTGTTGCCAAGTCCACCAGGGGTCTGTACAAGGGGGGATGTCTCCATCTCCAATTCATCCACAGCGGTTGCAATCTAGGGGGCAAACGGTGAGTAGCTGGTCAGTATCCCATATTTCAAAACACTACACTGCGTCGCATGTTGTGACTGTAACACCAGATTATTGTATAGGCCCAAATGGTGCATATGTGTACTGTGACGCAGTAAGGTGCCATGGCCTGCCCTCCCCCCCTGAAATGGCATCTGCCTGTCTTCTATGGAAGGACATATTGAAATTATGAAATTCTGCTGACATTGTGCGCCATTGCGGGAGGTGGTCGAAAACCGCTGTGCAACTCCTCATTGGATCCTATTGGGCCCTATGGGTTACAGTGGCCAATGGTGATGTACGCCGGCGGTGATGGTACGCACCGTCATGGACGTCACCGCCATTTTCTATCTGTTCACTCACTTGCTACCTGACCTTCAACAGGAGAGGACGTATACTGCAAGCGCTGCTGTGACCTGTGTCTGGAACCGACCATGGCTCATGTCACTGGGGAAAGGACCCCTGCCTTCACCTCGTCGGAGTAGGAGAGACTGGTGGATGGGGTCCTACTCCAGTAAAGAATGCTGTATGGGCCTCCAGACCAACAGGTGAGTACAATGTGAGCATGGTGCATGGGGCATGAATCCATGGTGTGCTGTGTGTGAGGGCCTTGTGTAAGGGGGGTTGGTGGAAGTGTCCTGGGCAGCGTGCTGCATGTATGGTGGGCAATGTCTGTGCATAAGGGAATGGGAGGGCTATGATGGGACATGAGTGTAACAGGTTGGACAGTCTGAATGATACCTTTTTTCGATGTGTATTTTTCTGCAGGTCAGCGCCCATCAGAGAAAAGGGTATATTGTGTGCCATTGCCAAGGACATGGGGACCCTGGGGGTCTATGGCAGGCAGAGCACCCACTGTCGGAAATGGTGGGAGGACCTGAGACGCTGGGCATGGAAGACAGTGGAGGCCCAGTTGGGGATGGTCTCCCAATGAGAAAGGAGTGCCCGTTGAACCCTGACCCCCTGATGGTCCGCATACTGGCAGAGGCCTATCCGAAGCTGGATGGGCGCTTGAGGGCATCACAGCAGCCACAAAGGGATGAGTACAGTTTCCAAATATACTATCTGCGCGTGGTGGGGTGGTCTTCGGGTGGGGGATGTGGGCCTGTGGGTGCCCCTAGTCCAGGCCAGACATTGCAGGGTAGGTCCCATGTTGGGCAGGGTATGATGTGAACCACCTCCAAAAAAGCTAGTAGGCATCCACTACTGGGCAGGGGTCTGCGGGTCTCTGGTATGCTGTTAGTGGCGTTAGGTAACACTGTCCATGGCCTGGTGACTAGCATTGGGACTGATAGTGCTTTGCCTAATGCATAGGGCTGTTCCCTGTGTGTGTGTGTGTCGTGTACGCCAACGGTAGTGTTGGAGCAGCCATTGACCCAGTGTATCCTTTGTCTCTTCCACCCCCTTTCTGTTTTGTCACTCTGTCCTTCTGTGCATTAGCATCATCTGGCGGAGGAGCTGACGCACTGGCGATGGAGGAATCTGCATCCCACAGGGCCCAGGATGCTGAATCCACTGACCGTGAGGGCACCAGTGGAATGGAGGGCGAGGGGAGCACCACGGCAGAGACAGGAGGGGACAGTTCTGACAGTGATACCTCCTCCAATGTAAGATCCGTGGTGGTAGTGGACACCTCTGTGGACACCCTAACTACAGGTACAGCTGCCACTCTCCTTGCCAGCACCGCCCTCCCAGCAGACCCTCAGCGACTTTCCCCAAGAGGGTGGGCATCCCCTTTGCCCCAGGCACCTCAGGCCCTGCCCCAGTTAGCTCTGCTGCCCTGAGTGAGGAGGCTATTGACCTCCTGCGGTCTATCTCTGTTGGGCAGTTAACCATTGTGAATGCCATCCAGGGGCTTGCAGGCCATTTGCAACAAACAATTGCATTACTGGAGGGCATTCACTCTGGCATGGCGGCCCAACAGAGATCAATCCAGGCTCTGGCCTCCTCTCTGATAGCAGCCATTGTCCCTGTTTCTAGCCTCCCACGTCCATCTTCTCTACCCAGTCCCATTCCCCTCAACCCCAACCTATCCCAAACACACAGGCAAACCAGCATGCACCCAGGACAACACACAGGAGTGGTTCAGGCAAACACAATCACCACACATCATCCCACAGGCACTCACAAAAACACCATCCAGATGCAGACATACCAACATCCACAGGATGGTGTCGAACAGAGTCAATTGTGCCAATGAGGTATCTGCTCCTCTGGTGAGCCATAGAGCTGTCCATACAGGAGAAGGACCTCTTTAGCAAGGCTAACCCCCTTCTCTGGAGAGAAGGCAGGGGCCCTACCACCTGCTGGACGTGGCATGATTGCTCCCAGAGGTGTAACACGAATGCTCAGGTGGTAGAGGTGTTCCTAGTAGCAGTGTCAGGAGTCAATAACATCACCCTGTGGCTGTGTCCACTATGGTTGGAACCGCCTACCACTCAGATGACTTCCCCTGGGAGTCATGGACGGTTCCTAATATCCATTGGAGTAGGTCAGGCATCCGCCATTCTGGCAGCCTGAAATACCGTGCTTGGCCTTGTCAATTGCGTTTCACCTACATATATGTGTTGTGTCATCACAAACATCATTATTTTGTCTTGTCATGTATGGCCTTCAACACAACCACCAGTGTAGTGTGTTGCAGGGCACAGATGGCATTTGACCGCGGTGCATAGCCCACCATCTCAGATGGTCTTTTTGGCAGTCAGAAAATGTTATCACATTTTGAGGGGCAACTGTGTAGCAGATATGTGAGTTTAGTCCAAATCCTTGTTGTTGATACATTTGTTGACAACCATGGGGGTATGTAACTCTTGTGTAGTTGCCAGCTGGAATGTGTACTGGTTGTCATGTCTATCCAGTCAGAAATGCTTTGTCAAATGATCATTATTAGCATATATTACTTATTTATGTTGCTGTGGACACACTGACTATTGATACAAATCATGTCAGTTGCAATTAGTATATCTCAATTGAACACCCTTTCTCTTCCATATGTAGGTCCTCATAGTTAAGTGATCCACCTGGAAAATGTGTCGGATAGGCCTGTTGTAATACTGTGGGCAGTACATTGTCTTCCACCTCGCTGTTGGCGGTTACTGCCATGGTGCTTGTTGCTACCGCCGTGGCGGTCGGAGTGCTAAAGTAGCTGTCTGTCTGAGCGGTTTCCAATGTGGTCATAATTCCATTTTTGTTACCGCAGGCTTGTTGGCGGTATTACCGCTGCTTCATCACTGACTGCCAAGGTTGTAATGAGGGAAAGGGACACATGCTAACATAGAGGCACAAGGAGTGTTGGTAACAGATATGGCACACAAATCATATCAATGGACATTCCCCAATTACCAAGGGAAAGTATTGATCTGTATCTGACCGAAAGAGCAATGTATGCACTGTCACAGATATGATGGCCATCTTCATATTACAGACAGCAATGAAGCACCCACATCCGTCACTCTCTGTAGGCAAGTAGCCTTTGGGTGATAGATGCCAATATGCTCATTTGATCAGACACATGGCTGAGGACAGTGATCCATCACTTCCTTTCCTTTGGCCTGTAACACTGAGGAGTAATGGTCCGTTGCATAGTATTTACACCCACAACAAAAAACAAACATTATTTGATTGGTCATTGTACACAGCCATGTGTTGTACCTGGAGAGAAAAGTGTTTGTGGATTGTATACAGTTGTGTCCTAGGTCTCTGGGCCAATAAGCAAGACACATTAGTATGCACCACGTGATATATCTCCCTCTACCACAACATCCCTCCCATCTGGGGTTTAGAGCATGTCACAGTAAGGAGGCAGCATTATTGGAAATGTTTGAGTCTATTAGATTCATCTTAGACTCCGATCCTAATGTCGCCCTGGTACTTCTTGGACTTTCGGCAGCTTTTGACCGGGTCAATCATCGCATCTTGTTAAGCAGGTTGAAGCACCTGGGTGTGGCTGGCTCGGCCTTCGACTGGTTGAATTATTTTCTGATGGATCAAGAGCAGGTTGTTTGTATGAAGTCTTATGTCTCTAACGCAAACAGTATCAGACAGGGAGTCTCTCAGGGCTCCTCCCATAGTCCCATCCTTTTTAATATCCATAGGGCACTGTTAGCCTTTCTGGTTGAATCCTTTAATGCCAGTGTCATATCTTATGGCGATGACACTCAACTCCTGCTTTCTTATGAGGGTGATTCATCAGAGGCAAAGGTGCCCTTTACTAAGGGTATGGAGGTACTTCTTGATTGGTTGAAGGTCAACCTCCACTGCATTGTAATCCGATAAGACAGAGATCTTACTGTTTGGGTGTAAATCCTTTCCAGATGGACGGGAGCTTGGCCTCTGATCACCCCATCCCCCTCCTGCCGCATCTGAGGCCAGGAATCTGGAAGTGATATTTGATTCTAATCTCTCATTTGTGGTACCGGTTTCTGCTGTAGTTAGATACTGCTACTGGATCCTGCGTATGTTTTAGAAAATGCTTGCAGTTTTTACCACACTCTGTCTATTGAGAGTGCTCAGGGCTCTGAACATTTCAAGATTATATTATGCCAATGTCCTTTACTTGGGAGCGCCAGCTGATTTAACTAATTGTCTACAGGTGATTCAAATTATGGCCATCTGCCTTATGTTCAAGCTGCCTAAAGTGGTCGTGGTATCCTCATTCTGTGAAAAATTGCATGACTGCCAGCGAGGCAACATATAATTGTCAAAGCTCTAGTTCTGGTTCATCAGGTCTTTTACAATAAGGGGCCCAGCTTCCTTAATAAGAGGGTGATGGAATATATTCCTGTGAGACCACTTCAGTCCAGTAATTCAAACATAGTTGTGGTTCCTTGCTTTAAAAGGACTCTTCTGGGAGGCTCTTCCTTTACTGTGGCTGCTGCTAAGTTATGGAATCAGCTTCCCACGTCTGTTCTAGCTAAGGATCTTTTAAAAAAAGAACTGGAAAACTGCCTGTTTCGATTTTGGCATGTGGTTTGAGCAGCCGTCGTTCTGATCCCTTTATGTACCTAGCGCCGGGACACTCTTCTAAGTAGCTGTAAAATTCATAAGTTCTAATCATTCATTCATATATTCATATCTACTCAAACAGTCACTAATCTACTCTATCACACATGGCTCATCACTAGTCATCAGGGGGAGATGTCAGAACCTAGCACATTAACATGGCAATGTGGAAGGCAGGAATATGCTCTGTACTCACTCCCTCGTGGCTGCTGTACACATCAAGGTTCGGGACATTAGGGGAGTCATTGTTTGACATGTGCCTCAACCACTTTGGGAGGACAGACCCAGCTTGACTTCCACAATCGTCCAGACCTGGCATCTCAGGTCCTCCCATCTCTTGCAACAGTGGGCACGCCTACGACTGTGGACACCCAGGGTTAGCACCTTCCGAGCAATGGCTCTCCATATCTCCTTCTTCTGATGACCATTTACCTGCATGGATACAAAAGACAGATCAAGGGTCAGATGTTGGTAAAAAGTGGTTTGCGATTCCCTAATAGCAATTCTTTGCGATTCGGTATTAGGAAATCACAAAGTTGGATGTAGTACAATGTTTTTGACACTGTTTGCAATTCCCAAATGGGTCACAAGAGACCTGCCTCATTAATAATTCATGAGGCAGGTTGCAATTTGTGACCCATTTGTGAATTGCCACAATCACATGGATGGTGGCCTGCTTGGGCAGCAGACCACCATGTCTGTGATTGGTTTTAAATAAAGCAGTCTTTTCTTTTTGTAATGCAGCCCGTTTTCCTTAAAGGAAAATGGGATTCATTACAAAAAGAAAACTGAAAAGTTTAATGTCATTTTTAAACAGTAGGAACCACTGCCTGCTCTTCAAAAATGTTTGCACCCTCATTTGCAAAGGGAAAGGTGTCCACTAGGGACCCCTTCCCTTTCGTGTATGGGTTACCTCGAACTTAAAGTTGATGGTAACTGAGAATGTTTTGTGATCGCATTCCCAGTCGTAAAATATTCTTCCATGGCCCTGCGACTCGCTATTACCATTACACTTGAGTGACAATGAAGGGGCTGGCATGGTGGGTACAAAAAGTGTGTTCCCTGTGCATGTGTGGACATGTGGCCTAACAATTGCAGACTCATGCCACTTCAGTGGGAGGATTCTGTGGTATGTACCAGTACCACAGAACACTCCTTTGGACATATGTGTCTATGCTACAGAGATGGCATCCAACATACAAAGGTATGTAATGTACAATTTCTGCTATGTGACCAAGGTACTGACTCACATATCATGACTTTCCAGGAATCAACACACTGTCTGCACTGTGGGGCGGTCATGTGCACAATAAGGTTGTACAGGACAAATATGTGACTTATGTGAAGGTGACAACAGAACTGTGGGAGTAAAGGACATGTCATGAGTCAAAGACACACATTGACAATGATACAAAATGCACATATGGACTACTTTTGGGGTATACCTCAGAACACACTCCTAATCTAGTCAATGGACTGAGGCATTCAGGGCAAGAGCAACATCTTGTCCACATGCCAGGATCGTCTGGTGTACAAGGAGTGGCCGCAGTGCCTCAGTTGCATGACCACAGTAACTCTCACACACCCTGGACTAGGTCACATACTGGGAGACACATGTGACAGGCCCTGGTCTCTGCAGGCTGAGCAGACTGAACCAATATGACACTCACATATCCATCACTTCCAGGCACGACAGTACTTCACGTGGCCTTCAGCAATTTGGCATGTGGTCTGTGTGGCAACCTGAAGGGGAAAGTGAGTCAGGATATGGATTCCTGACAACAGTTCGGCAAGGCCAGATGTGGGCTGAAAGATCTGTGGTGAATACACAGCTCATGCTGTCACACCAATACATGTTGTACAAAATGTATAACAATCACGAGGAAAGAGATGTCATTGGATGTCTTCAAAGAATCCTTGCCTAGTTATGTACATCCAACCCTAGAATCACAAAAATGTTGCACAACATAATGTGAATAAACTTAACATATACTATTGGCCACCAATACCTGCCAAATGTTCATCCCACTGATGCAACACAGACTGCAACAACAGGCACACAATAAGTCTAACTGGCACACAGGGGTACATTGTAGCCTGTGAGTAGGGAAAGGATGGTGTTGAACAGAGTTAATTGTGCCAATGAGGTATCTGTTCCTCTGGTGAGCCATAGAGCTGTCCTTACAGGAGAAGGACCTATTTAGCAAGGCTAACCCCTCTTCTCTGGAGAGAAGGCAGGGGCCCTACCACCTGCTGGACATGGCATGATTGCTCCCAGAGGTATAACACGAAAGCTCAGGTGGTAGAGGTGCTGCTAGCAGCAGTGTCAGGAGTCAACAACATCACCCTGTGGCTGTGGCTGTGTCCGCTATGGTTGGAACTGCCTACTGCCTAGATGACTTCCCATGGGAGTCATGGACTGTTCCTAATATCCATTGGCGTAGGTCAGGCATCTGCCATTTTGGAAGCCTGAAATACTGTGCTTGGCCTTGTCAATTGCGTTTCACCTACAGTATATGGGTTGTGTCATCACAAATATCATTATTCTGTCTTGTCATGTATGGCCTTCTACACAACCACCAGTGTAGTGTGTTGCAGGGCACAGATGGCATTTGACCGCAGTGCATAGCCCACCATCTCAGATTGTCTTTTTGGCGGTCAGAAAATTCAATCACATTTCGAGGGCCAACTATGTAGCAGACATGTGAGTTTTGTGCAAATCCATGTTGTTGATGCATGTGTTGACAACCATGGGGGTCACATGTGACCCTTGTGTAGTTACCAGCTGGAATGTGTACTGGTTGTCATGTCTATCAAGTCCGAAATGCTTTGTCACATGATCATTATTGGCATGTATCATTTATGTTGCTGTGGACACACTGACTAATGATACAAATCTTGTCAGTTGCAATAAGAATATCTCAATTGAACACCCTTTCTTTTCCATAAGTAGGCCCTCGTGGTTAAGTGATCAACAGACAGGCCCCTTTTTTCTATCATCTTTACCCTGCCACCTCCTACTGAGGTAGCCGCTCTCCTTCCCTCTGCACACGACTCGTTAGTGCATGAGTATAGGGATCTTAGGCAATGACGAATGCCCCAGACCTTCTTTATCTCTAGTTAGTGGACAGAAACATGTTTGCCAGTGAACAGTAGGTGACCCTTTGTGTCATTACCCTCCATAGGTGTCCCACCATTTGTTTTTAATCTCACCAACAGGCACCACAAATAAAGGTGTAATATAACACAGGTGTCTGATTAGGTGATTTTATATTTTCAGTAGTACAACTGAATCCCACTTCTATCCAGATAATCTTTATCTCTGCACTCCCTTCGAGCTGTGTTAACGGTGAGGTTGAGTCAGTCCAGGTGGTACTATCCTACCTGGATGGGGCTAGGTGGTCAAATGATGAAGCATGACACTAAATAATATGTGAGACCACCTAGTCCGTAAGGAGAAATTCTCCTCCTGGCAGCCACATTTTAGCACACGAACAAGTCCCGAGGTTTGGGATACACAGAGGGTCCAGAGCAACTTTTGGGGACTTGGTACCCGTTTTAAGACCCCATATTCCTTCTGTATTTGGTTGTATATCTTAGGGAGACAGTATGGGGTCTATGTCATTTCTTCTCCCTTTTCTCCCGTTGTTTTAAGACAAATCATGTCTTGTCACACTTAGGTACCCTGGGAGAGCAAGGATGCGACAACTTCCTGTCTACTGTCCACTGCCAGACCTTCAGACCATGGAGCAATGGCATATAATTATGTGATACCTCCTGAATAGACAAAGAATAGTGGACTTGTGCCATTGGTTGGAGCCAGATCTGATGCCAGCTATCCAACTTGCATACCACCATTGTACAGGTCAAGTCTGTATTGCAATTCCTGGCCACAGGGTCATTTCAACTGGCCCTTTCTGCTGGTGTGTCCCAATCTATGTTCAATCGGATTTCTTCTCAGCAATGGTGAAACACATTGACAGCCATATCATGTTCCCCCGACGTGAGGATTTAGCCAATGTTAAGGCTGACATTTATGGTTTTGCCCACCTTCCATATGTTGTGGGAGGCAATTGATGGCACACTCACCTGGGAAGTGTGTGAGATCACTGTGGCATGCTTCATGCTCCATAACATCACCCTGCAGAGGAATATCCTGTACATACCAGAGGATGCGGAGCCTGCAGTGCCATCGGATAAGAATTCTGAAATGCCAAGTGATAATGACAGTGGTAAAGAGGAATGAGCTACTCCTCATGAGTGTATGTATGTCTTGTGATGTCATGACTGTGACTGTGTGATGAACTTCAGTTGTGAAAATGTTTTGAGTTGATTGTTTTGGATACAGCTAGGAAGCTAATACAATTCATTAATAAGCCAAAGGCTTTTTACACATTCTCACCTTCATAATGTACTTGTTTTTCAGATACTTGCTATGTGACATGTGTCATATCTATGGTTTCAAGCCTATATTCCTTGTTTTGCTCGTTGCACATGCACCTTCACCATGACATCTTCATGTGGGTATTTAAGATTTGTGACATTTGCAGGTATGTGATGCTGTTCTGATATACGAAGTGGACATGGATTGTTCCAGGTAATGGTAGTCACAGAGTTTGGGTTTATGAGACCTGTGCCGAGACAGTGTGTACAGTGTTTGGGTAGAAGTTCCGAGTATCCCATTGGAAATATTTTGTGTGCTGTGATGTGCCAATTGCATTATTTGTGTCATCATGTAGGAATGAAATATGTAGTCCTAGCTTACAACCAAATCATTTTCCCTTCACATTGGCTAAACACTTTTTTTCAGCCTGTATCTAGCTTTAGATATTTTTCATCATGGTAGGCCACAGTGCCTGTGTCACAACACTGACATGTTTATGTCATGCCACCAGCTGCATGGGCATTGGATCATGATGTCCCTGTGATAAGGGACTGTTATACTGCCATCTTTCTTGGATTATTTGAATATGGATTACTTTGGTATGGTATGAAATAAGGGTCAAGCTGCTGATGTCAACCACATTAATGTTTGTCTATTCTACAGGACAATGGCTGCCAATTCCCTTCACACCATGGTCTGGAGATTTGTACCTGTCAACATGCTCATTTACTCAGTATGAGTCAATCATGTTTGCTTTCCAATATTCCTGACAGATTGACAGCCCATGAGCTGCACACTGTAATAAAATGTTAAGTTTGAGCAGACACTTGTATGTATGTGTTGTGTGGGAGGGCTGCAATCCTGAGCTGGACACTGTGTACATGCAACATATCCAATCTTGAACAAGTAACTTGGATCATCTTTGTAGAATTTATATGGTCTGACATATCTACATGGCTAAATATGAAATCAAAATCAGCAAAGAGTCAGTGAAGGGTGATTTTATTGTACAGCTCTGACTAACAGAAAATATATGACATGACAAAAAAAAAAAATCAAAGGTGAAGAGGTCAGCCATGGTGAATGAAACCACTGGAGTAGATGCCACACCACTGGGAGTGCAAAGTCCAGAGTACTTCTCCCATTATAAATGGTAGGTGGTTCAGGATCAATCCAGAGTAAATGTGTATTACACAAAGGAGGTCCCTGAGGAAGAGAGTTAATACTGGCAGTGGTGGGTGTTTTGCCATCCTCACCTCCTGGATTGTTTTCTGGTAGACCCTGCTTGTGGGGTAGATCTGCTGCTGCAGAGGCCGGGGCATCTGGGCCTTGGTGTTCCTCTGGCAGGGCCTCCCTTCCGGGGGCTAGAACCAATGTTGCTGGGGCTGTGGTTGGCCAAAGGAAGGGGTAGACTGGTGTTGAAAAGCCCTGCACTGGGTGGTATGTATGTCCCTCAACACCCATGTTAGGGAGGCCATGTTGTTATTGTGGCCCTCCATCTGTTACTGCATGTCCCGATGTATGTCCCTCTGTAGTGCTTGATTTCCCAGAGTTCGGTCTCCTGATAGACCCACACAACATGGTTGATGGTATATTGGCCAAGAACAGCCCCAGTTGCCTCAACCCCTCTAGTCCGCAGCATCCTTCCCACATACCCTACCCCCACGTGCCCTTGCCACAGGGTGCTCCCGCCAACTTTTTCCTGGACCCTCATCGTATGAAGTATGTCCAGACGTACAGGATTTCATCTTCACTGAGGGCCTCATCCAAGGTTGGTAGTGGCAGTCTGTGCCATGACCTCTGTGTGCCCAGCGGCACACCTGTTGATGTAAAACATACATTGTTATTGGTTGTATTGTGACATCTTCCTTTAAATGTTTATAATTACAGTAAGAAGTGAGCTTCTACAAAGTTAAGCCTAGTTAAACCAATTGTTTGAAGTAGCCATGGTATTGGGTGTATTGACATGCCATTTGTGAAGCATGCCAACTCATTTAGACTCAAGCAGCTGCGGAGGTGTGCAGATAAGTTGTACTTGGGAGGATGGCCTGAAAATTACATCTTGCCACCAGTGAAGACAACAATGTGGCAAGGCAAGATATGCCTTTGACCATTTAAAGGCCTAGCGAGTGCCATCCAGGCAGACCCATGACTTGGTTGCATGATGTGACTGGAGTCATTATGTGCACAGTGCTGTGTCAATGTGTCTGCTGCTGTTGCCAATCTGGTGATACATCTTGAGACCTTGGGAATACTTATTGCACATACCGGGTAAACTGTCCTTTCTATCTTCAATAGTTTCATCTTTGGTTGGCAAGTCAATATGAAGCTAGGTAGACAGACACATCTCTGATTTGCATGTGATCTGTACTTCCTCACACCTAGGTGAGTGGACAACATTTGTGGTTGTCAAACATGGGCCTTTTTGACCTGAGGATACTGTGTGGGTGGTTAGAGTAACAGAAATAGTGCCTTTGGGAGTTGCAGTCAGATCACTCCGTGTACTACACACATTCAACCAGTCTTATCCCCTCAGGTGAGTACACCTCATTTTATAGTTGACAAACAGATGTAAGTATGTGACCAATTTTCTGGTGGTTGAAGGTAGAGAAACAGGGCCTCCTGGGAGTTGCAGTGAGGCCACTCCCTGTACTCCACACACTATACAGATAGGATCCTCCCAGGTGAGTACACTTCAATTGAGTGTTAAGACACAGGGAAATTTCCAGGCCCCATCATATGGGATATGATGGGCCTTGGTAACTGTCATGTTGGGTCCAATGATACCGTTGGCACTGTTAACACTCAGATACTCTGGGTGTTGAATGTGGTGAGGTACAAAAATAAGGCAGTGTCAAAGTTGAGTTATGAGCATGAGATTGCATTTTGGTAATATTTTTTGTGTACTCCGCCAGATATTTCTGTCAAGCACTCACTATACAGAATGGCCATTGATAGAGTATTACAGGGCACTGTGGGGGCCACTGCCAGTCTTCTTTGTCTGCATCTGGTGCCTGGAGACCAAGGAATGCACCTTGACCCTGAGATTGCTCCACCTCTTTCTGATCCCCTCGTTGTGCGCAGGGTGGTACCTACAGCAGTCACTCTGTCGACAATCATTTCCTATAGTTCCATTTTTCTACTGAGAGGAGTGTGCTGGAGGTGTGTCCCGAACAATTGTGGCTCTACTCTTATGATTTCCTCCACCATGACTCTAAACTTATCTTTTGGAAAAAAGGGGATTTTTAGAACGTGACATGGTGGTAAAAACACTAATGAGAATGACAGTGGCTTACTTAACAAGGGATGTGCAAAAGGATGTGAATGGACAAAAGTGTGTGCAGGGTATTCAATGGGATGGTGAAAAAAGGGGGTGTCTAATCTTTATAGTCAACAGACTTCAGTTGCTCAGGCATCTCTGTTTTGCTGTGTAAGTGCAAAGGATTGTGGTCTGTGAGAGTGCGCTTTATAGTGTCGTTTGTAGGTGTGTCCACTTGGCTGTGATGGTTTTGAATTCATCCAATGGGCAGTTGTGTGTTATTTTGCTGACCACGAACTGCTGAGGTCCGGACCGCAATTGGCTGACCGCCACAAAGGGACCATCACTGCAACTGTGTGCTTGTAATAAGCTTGGTGCTTGGCGGTGGTGCTGATAGCGCTGGAGGTCGGACCACCTACATCCAGGCTGCTACGCAACTGGCAGTGTGCCTTTTTTGCTTGCCAGTCAGCAGTCCTGTCTGTATGAGTTGTAATATGGTCGTCTGGAAGACCACCGGCTTGGCCGTCTTTTCAGGACCACCAACATGACAGTCTGGCGGTCCGACCGCCAAACTAGTAATGAGGCCCTATATGTTATATGAATTATTTTATTGAAAAATATACTAACCTAGAATATTAGTTCAATTCAAATGCAAAAAGCACTTACTAATCCACACTATCTCCACCAAAACAAGCTAATTTGAATAAACAGTATAGGAGGAGGGACCCACGGCCTGAAAAGACCTTGACCAATATACTCAAAGGCATACATTTGGCAGGCTCCTGAAAACATCTCTCCTGTCTAAATCTTTTCAGATACATTTGTCAAAAATTGTCTTTTACCATTCCAACCAGAGAGATCATAAAGTCCCAACTTAAGGCCATAATTCCAGATGAATTGAATGTATCCTCTTTTAAACCTATACTAAAAAATTAACTTGACCACATCTACCAGCAAATTACAGTCTAATATTGTTGGAAAGTAGTTTCTTAGTAGGCACAGGTAGAAAGATACAGCTAGTAATACCCCACAGTCACAAATAAAGTCCAGTCAAGATCTCAATAAACTAATCCTTGCTCAACCCTTGGTAGCTTGGCTGATGAGCAGTCAGGCTTAATTTAGGAGACAGGTGTGTAAAGCATTTAAGATCAACAAAACAGTAAATAAGTAAGACACAACATACAAAAAAATCAAACAATGATTTCTAAATTAAAGATAACATTTTATCTTTAAAATTGAACAGTAACAATAGCCCAATGTAGGTAACAGGAGATATGAATTTTTGAAAATGCAACATGAAAATTTGATTTCTAACCCCAAAAATGTAGAAGCGCCAACTGCGGCTATCTGGTTGCACCTGACCAGGGCATAGTCAAAGTTTTTAGCTGATATTAAGGAGCGCAGGTCAGGTACACTAAATGGTATACCTCAGTTAAAATTTTACCTGCGCACTTAGTCACTTTTTTGTTTTTTTTTCTCTTGACGTTGAGCGAGTCTCAAATGCAGGCCAGGTTGCAATATGATGACGGTGGCTTGCTTCACCATGAGGCCTCAATAATTCCTGGAGGTCTGGTTTCTGTGCATCGACAACAAAGAGCTCCAAAGATTCAGTGGGGAATCGGGATAAGTCATGGTTCGACGTCACCAGCTTGATTCTCGATGACGGTTAGTTCGACTTATGGAGCTTTTTACCAAAAATTCATCAAATGATTCAACGCTTCTCAAACTTCTTCTAGAAGGTCCTTTTGGGGTCTTGAAGGGTCCAAAACACCAGCCAATGTTCCAGCAGCTCTGAGTTGCTCCTTGGAGAGTTGGGACCACAATTCCCACAATGCACCTGGTCAAATCCTTAAAAGTCCAGCTGGGCTCTTTTTGCAGGACTTGTTGAGGGTGAATCTTGGTAGCTATTTTCTACCTTTTGCTTCTGAGGATTACACTCCTTCATTTTTTAAAGCAAGGAAAAGCCCTCTTTTTGTGAAGCCCAGAGTGTGCAGGAGGTGCAGTGCTTGTGAGTGCAGTCCTGTCTTGTGTATACCATGGTTTTAACAGGGCAGTCTCTCTTCTCTTGATGTTTGCAGGCGAGGTTCTCAATTGCTGGGCAGCTCTCCCATATTTATCCAGGTTTCTGTGATGGCAAGCAATGGTGCACCCCTGACCAATGGGGCCCAGGGTGCCACCCTCTGTGATGACAACATCCTTAGAAGTGTGGCATATTTTTGTCCCAGAAAGCACTGTTTCACAAAAGTCCAAAATTGGGAAACTCCCCTGGAGGGTAAGGTCTGGCTAACCCAACCCAAAGGTGGGGCTAACCTCTCCCTACTCTCCCCTTCCAGCCCCTCTCAAGATTCAATTACAGGGGCTCCCATCTGGCTGTGGGTGCAGGAATTGGGGTTGGGCCTGGTTTCTGTCCTAACTGTCTTTCTCATATTGAGCTACCCAGCCCTCTTCCTGTCTTGGCGTCTACTGCTGCAGATGTCCTCCCACCAGATATCTCCTTGTCTCAACCCAGGCCACTTCACACCTCATCAGACCAGCTTGGCCAGCCTGTCAAATGCTGACCAATCAAAAGAGGCTGCTATAGGGATGATTTTAGGTACCTGTAGGAAAGCAGTTCTAAAACTATGTCCCTTTAATATTTATATTAAATCTAACCTTGGCAATTTGTAACTATTAATTGGACACTTTGAATAACTGTTCTAGCTCACTCCAGTCAAAATTAGACTTCATCAAAACTTACTAAAGTCTTTTATTTTAGCCTACAGAGCTATCAGTGCTACAATAGTGGTAAAATAAATTGACAGTTTTTCAGTCACCAGGCAAAATAAAGCATCTCTTATAATGGCCCTGCTTATTATCACAATGCACCCTGCCCTTGGGGCACCTAGTGTAGACCTTAGAGGTGACTGAGATGTATAAATAAGGTAGTTTAAGCCTTTGGAAATACTTTTAATTCCAAAGTCGAACATGTACATGTTTTTTGGTTTTAAAGCAGCCCTCAAGGCAGGGCTGGCTTTTAAAATGACAGCAGTGCACACTTAAGTGAATTAAATCTACTAAGCTTCTAAACCTACATAACCTCCCATATACCAGGGTCTTAAAGGTAGGTTGTCAGTACTAATTGTAGTTACACCTCATTACCATATACCTTTTAAACAGAGAACTGCCCTGGGCTTGGTTAGCAGAGTCCAGGGCACAATCAGAGTCAGAAACACTGGTAACAATTAAGATGGGGACACACAATGGGGGGACACCCCAAGAAGCCACATTTTCTCACACTTATGAAATAGACCTTTCTCAAGCAAGCAGATCAAAAAGGCAATATGAATCCCAAATGTTATCTTTTGTCAAAGAACATTGTTAAAGCCTACTCTGCTTCAACCTCATCTATCACTGTCCTTTGATACAGCCAACCACCACCTACCAGTCAAAAACATTATGACCCAGTATTTCAGTGCACCTTACTGAATCGGAAAAATTCCTACCTCAAAGATTGATCACTAATTGTCTCATTTTCATCATTTAAGTCTCGACCATGGACTAGCCACGATGAAAAGTTGCTAGAAGTCATTCTCTTCATCTTTCAACTCCAAATCCACATTCCTCACCCTTTGTCCACAGTTGACCGATCTGTCTTATTGTACATCCATCTGTGTGCGCATAAGAGAGGGACTGGGCAGAATTACATTATTTCTGCCGCAACCAGTCTTCTGCAATGCAGTTTAGTGCTCAACAGGTGTTAGCTCTTTCTTGGCACAGACATGCCGTCTATAAAATGAACTTCCAAAAAGGATTACGACCATCAATAAATAAAAAGAAGTCAGTAAGGAAATGAAGAATAAGCACTTAGAGATGCTGGACTTAGCTAAGCACATGCCACGACCGGTTGTATGATGGAACGATGAATGTCAGACCAACGCATGCCTTAACAATGTATTCAGAATCACAACCGCATTGTTTCCACACATACCTTTACCTTGCATGCCTTTACAACAGATTTCATTGTAAAAGCATGCCTGGTAAAGGTATGTGTGGAAACACATGTGAATCGGCATGTGTGGTTCTGTCATACAAACGCCCTACTCGGAATGAGGCCCAAAACTACACATGGCCATAATCCCTAAACTACCCCGACCCCCCACCCGCCCTGAGCCTTAAAAAATCATACTATCCAAACTTCCCACTCCCTTCCTTAGAAACTAAAGTTCCCCAAGTGCCCCACCCACCCTGGCCCCTAAAAAAAACCCATCCCTGCCCCATACAACAAAACTATCTCGACACCCCTTGACCATACAGTCCCCTAAAAAAAAAATACTCCGACCCGCTCCGAAAGAGTAAACTACTGTGACCCCCCCCACCCGTCTCGAGCCATAAAAAAAAACTACCCTGACCCACACCCCCACTCCTGAAAATGAAACTACTCCGACCCCCCATCTGCTCTGATATCTTAAACCTTCCCCCCTAAGTAAAGGACCCCAACCCGCCACCCACCCTAATCCCTAAAACTTTCCCCTTGAGTAAGCTGCCCTGACCCCCCACCCACCCTAAAAACTATCTCGATCCCCTACCCCCACCCCCAAAAACTAAACTACACTGACCCGCCCTGAGCCCTAAAAGAAAACTACCCGACCCTCATACCTAAAGTACCCTGATACCTCCACCCACCCTAAGCCCTAAATCCACTCCACTGCTAAAACTATCCACCAATCCTGCACCAACCCCACTTACCTCGTTGTATCCTCGTCCGATCATTCCTCCTCTTTTCTCCTCTCTCCTCTCTCCTCCTGCCCTTCCTTAAACCTTTACCCACCCTACGCACCAAATAAAAAAACAAATAACCAACCCCACCTCGTCCCTAATTTTTTTTTTACCTCAATGCCCCCACCATAAACCCTTTAAAAAAATACTGATGCCCCCGACCACAATCCCTGCCCCAGCCCCACTTAACTCACTGCGTCTTCTCCTGAACACTACATGGCTTTTTCTATGCCTTGAACACGCATCTGCATATATCAGCACATACATGGTTAAGGCACAGAAAAGGCACTGTTTAGGACGTTTCCTACCACAACCATCAAGTGTTTTGTAAATACTGCTTGTGTTCCCATCCTTAAATTCCTTTGCTAATAATCACATGAATAAATCACGCAATCATGTAGCTGCTCTAAATATGGACCAATACTAACAGCTGTGACGTCTACTAATACTCTTCTATTTCTGCCCACTACAAAAGTAGCAGTTACTCAATTTACTGCCAAAAGCACCTTGAGAAGGCAATGGTTTGTGAAGGAATAATATTGTTTATATAGAAGGCCGATGCAGTGCATCATATTTTTAGACATGGGAATATCTTTCAATAAATCAGTGCATTTTGGAAACTTCAATTACGTCAACACAGGTGGGATAAATTATTTCAGGTGTAAGACGCGTCAGATGGAAACTATTTGTGTACCAATTGTTAATAATGTGTAAGAGGGACTGATTTTCATGGCACATACATGTGTGCAGTGCATGGTATTGATATATATGGATCAACATTCCAAAACATATAGGGAATGATCGGCAGGGAGATGAAACATTCTAATATTCAGTAGATATTTGTTTTTTTTCCAAAGGATAGAACAAATATTGTGTAAGCATGTACACCACGTTTTCCTTTACTTCAAGTCTGATTTTGTCAACACTGGGGCTAAATATGAAGTGGACATAAAGCCTTCATAAATTCATGCATCCCACACCATTCCACCCCATCTTATTGCACCCCATCCCAATCCATCTCATCTCATCCATCAATTATACTAAAGTTCTTGTAAGCACTTGAAAGAACATATGTAGAATCTTTTTTGGTGTTATCCAAATTCAGGTTCCTAAGTTTCTTCTTCAAGACAGCTCGTCATGGGCATGCCTTGGATTTTAACCTGGGACCTCTCACATTCATTTACTCACCCATACACCCACCCACGCACCCAATCAATCGATCAATCCATCCATCCATCCATCCATCCATGTTCTTCTCTCTGATCATAGCCTGTCCCTCTGTGTGTGCTAGCTTGATTGATGTTTGGTCGTATATTTCTTCTTTCGACCTATTTGAGTGTCAGCCTCTGTGTGTTGGATTGTGTATATTCTGAAGTCACACTAGTTTGCGCTCACATCTTAATAGTCCCAAATCTCACTGTTATGGCCTAATTCCAAACACTGTTTCATCCTCTTTCCTTTCTACCTTATCTTCTGTCCTCTTGTTTTCTTCCCTCTAGGGACGCTACTTTTCTCTCATGCTGCTTCCTTGCAAAAAAAAAGTGTTAGCTGTTCACTACCCCAAGGCTAATTTTTCATTACCTCTTTTGGTCTCTCCTTTTTTTGCTCTCCTGTCACCCCTTCCTCTCCCAACAATCGTAGGCTCTTGCCTATTGATTTGTTTGCATGTATGCCTTTTCACTAGTTTCTATTTGTGGGTGCATGTATATCTGTGCGTACAGTGTTTGATCTACATATGTGCATAAACGTATGAACTATGGGGGTCATTCCAATATTGGCGGGCGCCGGCCCAGCGGGAAAGGCCCTGCAACACAGAAGCCGGCTCCGAATGGAGCCGGCGGTGTTGCAGGGGTGCGACGGGTGCAGTTGCACACGTCACGATTTTCACTGTCTGCTATGCAGACAGTGAAAATCATGCTGGGGCCCTGTTAGGGGGCCCCTGCACTGCCCATGCCAGTGGCATGGACAGTGCAGGGGCCCCCAGGGGCCCCACGACACCCGTTCCCGCCATCCTGTGCCAGAAACAGGCTGGCAGGAAGGGGGTCGGAATCCCCATGGCGGCGCTGTTTGCAGCGCCGCCATGGAGGATTCTCCCAGCCGGGGCTAATCCGGCGGGAAACCGCCGGACCCGGCTGGGCGACCGCGGCTTTACAGCGGCGGTCAGAATTCCACATGAAGCACCGCCAGCCTGTTGGCGGTGCTTCCGTGGACAGCCACCCTGGCGGTCTATAACCGCCAGGGTTGGAATGAGGCCCTATGTCCTTGTGCACTGGGATGTTGCATGTGACTTGCTGATACCAGTCGACATGCTCAAACAGAGGTGATTTTGTAGGATGCAGCACAGTCAGACAGTGGCGGCCTCCACAAATCTAAAGGGGGCGGGGCAGGCAGGGAGGGATGGGGATGGGGAATAAAACAATTGTTTAAAAAAAACACCTGTTCCCATTGCTGTCGCCTGCCGCCTCACTCCTCTGCTTTTCTTCTGATGTCCCAGCATTCACTAGGACAACAGCACAGGCTCCCCAGCAATCCTGGTGCTGCTCTTAAGCTAAACCTAGCATGTAAGCAGCACTAGTATTGGTCTGAGCGGCTTGTTCTGCCACTCTGACAGTGCACTGGTGTTTTGCTTTCCTTCTCTTATATTATGACCAAGCTTACAAAACTTTTCTGGAATACACTTCTTAGTTTAAAGAAGACATTTATTGTTATTATTACTTCACCCTTAGGTTCCTGAAAGACAAAATTAGTAGGATGGAAGCACACGTTTAAAAGAAGTCGCAGCAATGAAAGCAAAATAAATCAAAGTACTTCTCAGTTGCAATGTACACAGCAAATACATGTCATTATATTATAGCATCACCGTAGGGCCTATCACTCCGCTTCATCTTTCTGAGGTCTGCAAGTTGATGACTCCGGTTCAACTGCGAGAAAGAGATTTTCTACCCAAATGGAAGATAGGCAATTGACGTCCGTTCCTGTCTAAAGTCAAGATCTTTCTTCCCCTCGCTGTTGCCCAGGGCCATCGTTAAAAGCAAACTCAGTGTGAGAACTGAATAAACTTGGAGAGTGGCCAATTCTCCAAACTTCACTCATTCCCAGATTGGATTGAGAGGTAAACACAAAATCGACGCTCTCTTATCAGCTACGGTTTGGTGTGAAAAACACAGCTTGGTCTATCATGTGGAAAAACACAGCTTGGAAAAACACAGCTCGTCTGCAATGTCTCAACTGCAATGTCTAACTCCACATTAAAGCCAATAGGCAGCTAACCTAAATACCAAATGTAATATCTAATGCCATGTTAAAGCCAATAGGCAGCTAAACTGAATACAGAATGTAATGGCTAATGCCATGTTAAAGCCAATAGGCAGTTGACCTACATACCAAATGTAATGTCTAATGTCATGTTAAAGCCAATAGGCAGCTAAACTGAATACAGAATGTAATGGCTAATGCCATGTTAAAGCCAATAGGCAGCTAAACTGAATAATGCGCTACTGGTGAACACTGAGCAACTAATATGCGCAGTGGTGAAACACAAAGTAATTGGTCAAACACAATTAATAGCATCACATTCCACCCTATGACCAATTAATTTTTGTTTACATACCTCTTATTTCAAACAAAAACAAAAAACAAAAACATCAACAAAAAAACATTATAAGCAAATCAGATTTGAATGATAAAAGCAATCACTGTAAAGCAATGGAAGTAGATTAACATATTGATCTCATAACATTTCACATCAGATGCATCTACAATAAAAGACTGAAACTTATATACTCTGATTGGGATAATAGTGTCTCTAAAACAGCAAGTTGATGTAGCATGAGTTCTACATATGTAAAGGTACACGGTTCACCTGAAAGGTTTGCTGGAATGTAAGTGAAAGTCAGAGTTCCATATGAAAAAACACAGACAGTTAACTCGTAAGGTTGCTTAGTTCCAGTGGAAGAATGTAATCAAACAAGTTGACAAACTTTATAGTGATCCCATGTTGAACTTGAACTGAAGGTGCCAGTTGCGCAAAATGGATCCATGGGGTTTGTACTTTAATCAATTCAGTTGAGGTTGGGGGTTCGGTCCCTCCCCCGACCCCACACGCACACACCCGAAGGGAGACCACACAGCACACTCATGGTCAGTGGTGAGTCGTGGTAGGATCTGCAAAAGAAAAAAGTATGACTTTTCTTGCAAATAACATTTGTCATCTGAAATGTGCCATCCTTTCTCTTTTCCTTGTTTTATAATCTTGGAGCCCTTTGTTATAATTTCTGCAGGTTCTGGAGGGCCATTTGGGGATTTAACCCACACTTTAGCACTGATGTTTTTATCTGCTGCACCACAGCTTCCCTTTCCTTGCACTGTCAGAAGGGCTGGGCAGACTCCTTCTTAACCAAACCTGCATTCACTGCACTTTTGACAAGTTTGGCAATTCTGTCTCCAATCTGTATGAATAAATCAGATTATCTTCTAGTTATCAGCATCATTTGGATTTGTCCTTGGTAATCTGCAGCAATCACTCCCCCTAAAACCTGATTAATTTGCCATATCTGTCCTGATAACTTTCCTCTCCTCAATTGATCTTTGACTGTTTGTGGGACAGATTGCTGTTGTGCGTGCTGACAAATAGGACATTGCAAAATCACAGTTTTAATCGAATCTATGGGAATGTGCATCTCTCTAATCTCTGCCCACCTCTAAGTGGCTTTTTCTCCCAGATGTCCACATTTCTGGTGCACCCACTTAGCCATCCACACTAAGTCAGAATGCTGGGTGGACTCTTCTCTCTCTTAATTTTTCTCTTTAAAATCTGCAAGGGAATTGAACCAGTTATGTACAAGCCATGTGGAAAACCAAACGGCTAAACCATTGGCAGTGAACCAAGAATCAGTGTAAAAATGACACATCTCAAGCAGCTCTTGCTTTAAGGACTGACATACATTGTACAACTCTGTTCATTCTCCTGTGGTAGACAACAACTTTTAAGTCAATTAATCATTAGTCAAACAAACATGCTTTTTATCCTCAGGGGACACAAATTCAAATGGTGCACTCAATTTTACTGGTGACTCTTTTACCTGTGGTACTCCCTGCACCCTCTCCTCATCCTGAAAAGGGGCTTGTGACACCTGTTCATGTAGGGCTGCAGTGACTCTAGCCCTGTCTTGCATGTACCAGATCCAGTGTATGATACTAGCCTCCTGTGCCTGTCCTATACTGTGAGAGTTAGGTGAACTCATCACCCACTGCATGCTTGATATTTCAGGTTTCAGAATTACATTATCATTTAATGTCATTTGCTCAGTATTCACTAGAGCCCAATAACAAGTCAAAAGCTTAATCCAAAGTTCCAGGGGCACTCTTGTCCTCCCCTGTATCTGATTTACACGCAAATCAGTGTTTCCCTCTTGCACTTTCGCAGAAACCTAAAGTCTGAATTATTTCATTTGCCAAATCAAAAGTGCGCAGCTGCTCATGTTTTTTCCTAGTTACTTTGTACCAAAGTGTTAAGATTTCACTCAGATGAGGGCTATACTGTTTCCAAAAATCAAACAAGCTCATGAAACTCAGTGTCTCTTGCTTAGTGCAACTAGTAAGAAACTCTAAAATCTTTTGTTTTACTTGTGACAACATCTGTCTATTTTCTGGATTCCACTGAATTCCCAGTAACTGCACATTTTGCGACTGTACTGCTGCCTTGTCTGAATTAATTTTAAACATTGTACTTTGAAAAGCGGTCTGAAAATAACATTCTCAACTCTGTTCACAGTGTAATCTGTTAAGGAATGCACCTCACCTGCCAAAAACTGTGGGCTGTTCTGCACATCTACGCTCTGCTCAAGAGGCTCACTTTTTTTAACCTTCTCATTACTGGAATGGGAAAAGCCAGATTCTTCTAAAACAGCAGTTTTATAGATTTCAGTATCATCTTGCATTAATGTGTTCTGGCTAATTTGCTCATGTAAATTCTTATTTTCATGTTCTAACTGCCTACATCTCTCCTGCATTTTTCTGTAAGCAGATAAAAGTATCCAAACCCTTCTGTCAAGAACAAAAGGAACATCATTTCTTTCAAAAGGCACATTTTCTACAAAGCACTCATCCCAAGACTCACAAAGTCCTGATAAACAAGAAAACATGTTTTTCACAGCAACATATGGCAGTTTAACTTCACATGCATTTTCAAACATGGTCTGCTGTGCTTCTTTAATACTCTAAACAACAAAAAAAAATTACACTTTTAAATAGTGTACTTCCAATCTCTAACTCCGACTCCCAGACAGCCGATTAACGCCAAAATGTTTTGCTTTCCTTCTCTTATCTTAAGACCGAGCTTACAAAACTTCTCTGGAATGCACTTCTTAGTTTAAAGAAGACATTTATTGTTATTATAACTTCACCACGAGGTTCCTGAAAGACGAAATTAGTAGGTTGGAAGCACACGTTTAAAAGTAGTCGCAGCAATGAAAGCAAAATATATCAAAGTACTTCTCAGTTGCAATGTGCACAGCAAATACATGTGATTATATTATAGCATAACTTCAAAGCAAAGCATAAAAGTCAAAACATTGCATCACCTTAGGGCCTGTCACTCCGCTTCATCTTTCTGAGTTCTGCAAGTTCAACTGTGAGAAAGAGATTTTCTACCCAAACGGAATACAGGCAACTGACGTCCATTCCTGTCTGAAGTCAAGAACTTTCTCCCACTCGCTGTTGCCCAGGCCCATCGTTAAAAGCAAACTCAGTGTAAGAACCGAATAAACTTGGAGAGTGGCCAATTCTCCAAGCTTCACTCGTTCCCAGGCTGGATTGAGAGGTAAACACAAAATATGCGCTCTCTTATCAGCTACGGTTTGGTGTGAAAAACACAGCTTGGTCTATCATGTGGAAAAACACATCTTGGAAAAACACAGCTCATCTGCAATGTCTCAACTGCAATGTCTAACTCCATGTTAAAGCCAATAGGCAGCTAAACTGAATACAGAATGTAATGGCTAATGCCATGTTAAAGCCAATAGGCAGCTGACCTACATACCAAATGTAATGTCTAATGCCATGTTAAAGCAAATAGGCAGCTAAACTAAATACAGAATGTAATGGCTAATGCCATGTTAAAGCCAATAGGCAGCTAAACTGAATAATGTGCTACTGGTGAACATTGAGCAACGAATATGCGCAGTGGTGAAACACAAAGTCATTGGTCAAACACAATTAATAGCATCACAACTGGAGCCTGAGCAGTTTCTCCAACCCCGCTGTGTGGCACAGCCGGGTTGGAGAAACCAAGTGCGCATGTGAGTTTAGCTGGCGTGAGGCAGATGGCCAAGCACACATGTACACTCCCTTCACATATAATATGTTGTTTGATTTTTCCACTCCTGGCTTAGCCAGGAGGATCAACGATCCTTCGCCATTGCGAAGTAGCCACCCCTGCAGTCAGGTTAATTTACGCTGGCTACAGTTCAAACTTGTAACTTACTTTTAATCTTACTCTTACATTTACTCTTTTAAAATAAGTGTTTACTATTTATTTTACTATGTGCTGTAGCCAGTTTAGTTGTGTCCCTTTACTGTATGTGCCTCTGGCTTGTAATGAAGGGCAGTGGGAGAATGTTGTAGAGTAAAGGCTGTAGGATAGCGTAGAAAAGTTGTGAGTGCAATTGTCTTGTAGAGCAATTCATCATTTCAGCACCCAACCGCCTGCACCCAGTTACGAAATACAGCCAGATGTACAAAGTAATATTGCATTCGTAAATGGTCTGAATCACTAAATTGGGCCATTTGCAAACTCAAAAATGACTTTGAGAATGTACCAAAGTCATTCACTTTGCTATTTATCGAACCAAATGATTTGCAAATTTGTAAATTTGTAAAATTGTGAATCACACTTTGCGTATTCTTCCCAAGTTGCAATTTCAATATACAACTAACCACATGTGTTCGTTTTGCATGTGCAATTTACCAGCAGCTTGGAACAGGCAATAACCAGATGCAACCTAAATAAACAGACCAATAATTCATCAGCATTTTCAACAATAGTTTGTTTGTACATGATGCGAGAAGGTCGAGGATATTGGCTATATTTGTAGGAGGAGACATGAGCTCAAATTTAGTGTCAAGCACTAACCTCTTTGGTCCTGCAGGGGTGTGTTGAAGCCTCGAAATGCTGGCTCCCAACTCTTCCTAGTACCTCGGCCCTTTCCAAGATCACCACATAACCAAAACAAAGGCACTCTGGGGTAAGAGGTATGGGATGTAGCGAGAAAGAGTGGCTATGTGATTGACTTCAGGTTGTGCGATACGACTGCGTAGTAGTTGACTGTTTTTTTTTTAATGGTGCGTGTAAGATCTGCAACGGTAACATGGTTTTGACTGCGTCATACACTCAATTTGCAGCTCCTGCTCCACGCAGTACCACTGGACACTATCATGTAGCTGTGTGTGCCCCCTATTCCGCTGTTGTTGTACTCTACCCTTCCTTGCTGTTAGTATGATATTATTATGTCCTTAGAAAAGAAACATCATCAATTAGTCTTGCAATAATTCTGTGAGTAACCCAATATGTTTTCTCCTTTATGTTCACTTAACTAAAAGTAATGTACTTACCAGGTTTTCTTGTTACCAAGGGTTAGTGTTCATGCATATTTTTTAGCCCCAAAGATTGACAAGTCACATCAATTAGTTCAAACAAGTCACTGTATAAATATTATAATGATTATGCAGTTTTTATTCATACATTTTCCTAATGAGCAACAAGCTCCAGACAAACATAGCAGAAAATGAGCAACAAGTTTCAGGCATACTGAGGTTAATGTTAGTCTTTCTTTCTTTCATGAGGAACAGGGTTGCCATTCGCGCTCATCGTAATGTGCATGTTATAGTGTGTTACCACCAGGTAAGTGTTGTCCTAATGCTTGTCTTTTTCTTCCCTTGTGGGTTTTCCAGGCGATGGAGCTCAGGAATCCAGGTGGGAGCAGCGACCAGAATGTGATGCTCTCCAACTTAGTCTCTGTAGAGCAAGCAATTTCTAGAAAATAGGCTTGGCCTTAAATAGTGGTTGCACCCAAGATAGCTGCTAATTCTCACAAGATATCCCAAATCTTGCGAGATTTTGAACAAGTTCACAATGTCTTACCTCATTTCTTGCTGCTGTCAGGCTTGTTATGAATTTGATATCTGTTGTGGAACCTTGGTGGTTGGGGGCAATTGAAGTTTTAATTATGTGCACTCCTCAGAGAGAGCACCAAGGACATGTTTTGCAGCTTCTCGTGACGTGGTGGGCTTGCTAGCCCAAAATTTAGATACAGACAGAGGACAAAATCTTTAATAAGTACAGGCTAGGTAGCACACTTCTATTAGATCTAAAAGCTGAAATTAAACCTCACCTAGAGAGAAACACTCTCAGAAGCAATTCAATCCCCACCCATCTGTAAGTGTTATGCTCACTGCACCTCCTAGCCTCTGGGAGCTACCAATGTGTTATAGCTGTAAGGTGGGGTTTCACAAAGTGCATTTTCCTGCTTTTCCAGGGCTTTTCTGGTTGTTATCTAAAATCAATGTATACATAAAATTTCCTACATCAGCACGGGAATTACAGTTAACAAAATGACATTTTTATCAGATAGCTCAATTTCTTCATGTTATCGGTTGTATTGATGGAACTCGTGTTCAAATATGCCCACCATCCCACACTGACTTGATATTTTAAAATGGGAAAAATACTCATTCTGTAAGCATTCAATTTGTTGCAATACCTCAAATATAAGTATTGCTATTTTGGCTAGATTCCCAAGAAATAAAGGATTCCTTTATGTTTTGCCATAGTAGGATTTACTCAAGTGTACTCAGAGGACAATTTGGTAAAGGATGTTTCACTTTATAATGTTGAAATATTTACATTGGTATACACTGAAGAGGTACATCCATTTTGTTGTTAAAATATGTTTGCCTTTAACATTCTAGGATACAGTGCTTGTGCTTTGCATGCCTTACTTTTTAACACCACATCTGAACCCTACATCAGTAGGAAAGGGCCACTACAGTGCTGCCCATAAATCAACAAGAAGTATAAATGAGAGGACTTTTGACTGCTCAAACGTTGTTTTTGCTGTCTGTATAAAATCGCTGGGACACTTTAATATAGACCAGACACAAGCTACAAGACAGTAGCAACATCTTCTATATTGAACAACATTGCAACACTGGCTCAAAGGCAATAGAAGTCAATAACAATGTGCAGAGATCACTAAATATTATTATTAAAGTAAGTAATACATTAAAAGTTTTGTGGAAATGACAGACAGAAATGGTGCTTTAACCACATTAGGGTCGAGCTCAAAGGGTCCGCCCCTGGTGTAATCTCTCTGTGGGCTTTTAACCACGCCCATGTCAAGCCTGTCCGTTTGGTTGGTTCATCAGCTTGCCTTTTAAAATTAACTTGATTTCATTGGTGGAAGTCATGCATACGTCATGCCTCTTCCGGTGTTTAGCCCGCCTTGAGTGCACCTGCTGACTACTGAAAACATACAAGGCTCCATGTTTTCCGTATGGTTTCTGCGCTATTTTTCCTCTTTATTTCGTAGGCAGCGCGATTTTGCTGGGCAGAAGTAGAGCGCTTTGCATGACATTGACCTGGTTACATGGATAATTGCACTTTTGTGGTTATATGAATAATTGCACTTTTGCTGATAAATTTCACTGCAAGTGGACTTCTGAGCATTTTTCACAAGCTAATCCAATGAACATATCTGACTGAGGACCCAACATGAAGGGTTGTATGTCCTCACCTAAAATACAACAGATTCCACACACTGCTACATAGAATCTACTACATTGAAATTAGCCCCTCTGAGATTACCATTGCAGGGGTTACCGCTCCTGAGGTTACCACTACTCTGATTACTACTTCTGAGATTACCAGTGCAAAGATTACCTCTGCTGAGAATACCACCTTTGAAATTACCACTGCAGGGATTACCACTGCTAAATTACCACTATTGTGATTACTACCTCTGAGATTACCACTGCTAATATTACCACTACTGTGATTACTACCTCTGAGATTTCCCCTGCAGGGGTTACCACTGCTGAGATTACCACTGTTAAAAATTATTATGGCAGGGATTACCACTGCTGAGATTACCACTACTGGGATTACTACCTCTTACTCTGGGATTACCACTGCAGGAATTACCACTGCTGAGATTACCACTGATGCGATTACTACCACTGAGATTACCACTGCAGGGATTACCACTACCGAGAGAACCACTGCAGGGATTACCACTGCAGAGATTACCACTACTGTGATTACCACTGCAGGGATTACCACTAATGTGATTAATATCTCTGAGAGTACCACTGCAGGGATTACCACTGCTGAGATTACCAATACTGTGATTACTAACTCTGAGATTACTACTGCTGATATTACCACCACTGTGAATACTACCTGTGAGATTATCCCTGCAGGGGTTACCACTGCTAAGGTTATCACTACTGTGATTACTACCTTCGAGATTACCAGTGCAGGGATTATCTCTGCTGAGGTTACCACCATTAAAATGATCACTGCAGGGATTCCCACTGCTGAGATAACCACTACTGGGAGTACTCCCTCTGAGATTACCACTACAAGGATTACTACTTCTGAAATTACCACGGATGTTATTACTACCACTGAGATTGGTGTAGTAATGATGTAATGATCCTTGGGTTTAGATTCAGAATCTATGGAGAGTGGATTCTGGAATGGTGTGGGAGAAGGAGTTGGAAGCTGGAGGATGAGGAGCTTATGCTGGGGGTCTTATCGTGTTACTACCTATTCCTGGATATTACTAAAAAAAAGGATTATTTCTACCTATGTACCGTGGAGTCTGTACATATTTTGGCGACGAAGGACTCTGGGCAGGGGACAGAGTGTGAAAGGAATTGAGTACCCCCAACCCGTGGATCAGCCACCGGCTTTACAGAAGCTTAATTTCTACAGCCTGGAAAAACGTTGAGGATATCACTGGAGAAGCCTACATAATTGTGAGTTTTTATTGTTTTGTATGTGAAGGAGAGAATTCTTATTTGCATCAAGGAAGGACCTCTTTGTGTTTTTCTAATATAATAACTTTTTTTTTTTTTTTAAAGAAAACAGGTTAATTTTCAGTCCAACATCTCTTTTCAGTTGTTTCGGTTTCTGATTGAAATCGGGAAACGGTTAGAGTACAGGCGCATTTTCGATCCGACATCTCTTTTGGGTTGTTTCCGTTTCTGATTGGAGTCGGGAAACGGTTGGAGTGCAGGCGCGTGTCGCTCCTCGCGCACAATTGAATATAAACTGGAAGAAAGAGAAATATGGAACGAACACAGCGCGTGCCACTCCTCGCGCTTGATTTCAAAATAAACAGAGATGGTTGCGACGCGCGCAGGGAAATGAGTGCGCATCATTGATTAAATATTGGAAACTCTTCACTGGAGCGTGTGGAGTGAAAGGGACAGCGCGAGGAGAGTAAATAAATACTTTAAGACGTTTTTCACCCTACCTTACGTTGCTTCTCTAGTAACTCTTCATCCTCGGAGCTTGCACATGACATAACAATAGAGGAAGGACTAATAAATCTAATTTAAGAAAAAGAGAAAAGAGACTACTGTGAAGGATTTAGTAAAAGAGACAAAAGGAAAGACTAAAAAAAAAATTCAACAAATTAACATCTGCAATTAATTATTTTAGATTGTTATTTTACTTATTTATTTTAAATTGTTATTTTAGTAAATTTTGGTAGTTTGTTATTTTCTATTATTTGCAGGTGTGGCTGAACAAAGTATTTCCGCTCCGCACTGTTTTTTACCAGTACCAGGTGAACCATCCATTCCATGGAAGAGATGGAAAAACATTTTTCCCACTTACTTATTAGCAATTGGAGGAGATAAATATAGTCCTCTTAGGAAACAAGCAATCTTACTGCATCATTTGGGAACTGAAGGCAGGAGAATCTACGACGAATTGCCAGAAGTATCCTTGGGTATTGGTGAAGGACAACCTATAAATCTTTACGATATGTCC
Organism: Pleurodeles waltl; assembly: GCF_031143425.1. NCBI lineage: Eukaryota > Metazoa > Chordata > Amphibia > Caudata > Salamandridae > Pleurodeles > Pleurodeles waltl. Next base: position 1,232,572,867 of record NC_090446.1, read on the forward strand.
TTGCAGATGTTGGAAAAACATTTCACACCAAAAATTTGTGTCGTATTTGAAATTCACAATTTTTTTTCACGTGTTCAAGGTTTGGATGAAGATGTAATGACTTATGTGGCTGCATTAAGAGGTTTAGCAGTAACATGCAACTTTCAGGATTTAACTGATTCTCTCATTCGTGACCAAATTGCTCGATGCACTAATAACAAAAAGGTAAAAGAGAGACTGCTATCTATTGACCCTTCATTGGAGGAGTCAATACAAATAGCAAGGAGTATGGAGCTTACTGAAACTTGGATGAAAGGTATTGAATCTAAAGCACACATGAGAGAATCAGCTAAAGAAAGTACAATAGAGGTGAAACAACTTAAAACAGTAAAACATGAGAAGAGTACTACTAGTAACGTGGGTGAGAAGAAAAGTTTTAATATACTATGTTATAGGTGTGGTTGTCCGGGACACATTGCTTCTAATCCCATATGTCCTGCACGTACTATGACATGTAGAACATGTAGTAGGAGCGGTCATTTGGCCAAAGTATGTAGAGCGAAAGGTAAGGAGTGGAATAAAAGTGTTAAATCAATAGATAATGTACGAGGAGAACATGAAGAAGAAATTGTTTTAACTATCAACAGCACATTGGTGAATACCTTCTGTGATGTTAAATCTGAAGACAGTGTAGATCTAAAATGTGAGAGCCAATGTGAATTAATAAAGCCCCATTGTGATGTAATACTTAAAACTAAGGTTGTAAGAATGCTGGTTGATTTTGGGAGTTTATATACTTTGATATCTAAAGATGTTTATGAAGGAATTCTGTTGGAGAAAATTGAAGATCTACAAACCACAGGATGTGAAAGCAGTGGGGTATGGTGGTAAAAGAATTGACATTGTGGGAATGAGATGGATGGACATTATATTTAAAGGAAATGGTGTGCACGGAAAAGTATATGTGACTCATCAAGGGTCAAACTTATTGGGATGGAGACATCAGAAAGACTTAAATATTGTTCTCAATCCCAATGCAACTGAACCAGTCATAGTTATAGAAGACTCAAAGGTAGAGTATATGAAAATCCAATGTACCACTGAGGAATGGAAGGAGAAGTTAATGAGGAGATTTTCAAAAGTTTTTACTGAGAAACTTGGGAAGTTGAAAAAATTCACACACCGAATAATTTTAAAGAAGAACGCCATTCCAGTTGTTCACAAAGTGAGATCTATACCGTATATGATGAGAGAACACCTTCAAAAAGAAATTGATAGATTATTGCAAGAGAAAATAATTGAACCTATCGAGTCATCGGAGTGGTTAGCACTGATTGTTGTTGCGCCCAAGGAGGGAAACAAAATTCGTTTATGCATAGACTTGAGAGACCTGAATAAGAATATTTGGGTCGACAGGCAGCCCTTACCAAACATCACGGAAATGCTAAGCATGATGGGAGGAGGCAAAGTATTTAGTGTTCTGGACATGTCGGCAGCTTACCATCAAGTTAATCTACATCCAAACTCATGTCCATTGACTTCTTTTGTAACGCCTTTAGGTGCCTATCGTTACTGTAGGATGCCATTTGGATTAGCATCCGCATCTGCTGTTTTTCAGCGTATTATGCATAATATTTTTGATGGTATGAAGAACGTATTGTGTTTCCAAGACAATATTATAATAGTTGGAAGGTCTGTGGAAGAGCATGATGATTTGATTGTGAAGGTGTTGGAGAGGGCTGAGAATCATGGGCTGACAGTAAAGAATGAGAAATGCCAATTGAGAAAGAACAACGTGAACTATTTAGGTCATGAAGTATCTGCAGATGGTATAAAGCCCCAAAAAAGTATTGTGAGGGCGATTAATGAAGCTCCAAAACCATCTAACAAAGATCAGCTCAAATCGTTTTTGGGGTTGTCAGAGTACTGTTCGAAATTTGTGCATGATTTTGCTGGAGTGGTAGAGCCCATGAGATTGTTGTTAAAGAAAGGGGCAATGTTTGTGTGGGCAACAGAATGTGAGTTAGCCTTTGAGAAAATTAAAAGTTCTATTGCGTATGCACCTACCCTTGGACATTTTGATGTGAAAAAGAAGACTATCTTAATGACTGATGCCAGCAGTGTAGGGTTAGGTGCAGTTCTCATACAAGTGGTGGACAAGGAAGAAAGAGTCATTGGGTTTGCGTCTCGTACGCTGTGTGGTGCAGAATGTTCGTATTCTGCAATTGAGAAGGAGGCGTTAGCTTGCTACTGGGGTATTAACCATTATAGAAATTATTTATGGGGTCTACCCTTTGTACTTCGTGCGGATCATAAACCATTACTTCAGATTTTCAAAAGTGGTCGGGGACTGGAAGGTGGTATGACGCCCAGAATTTCGAGGTGGTTGGTTAATATCATTGAATTTAATTTTGTAGTGGAATTCGTGAGAGGTAAGAAAAATGTTGTAGCGGACTGCTTGTCACGCATGCCGATCGATGAACATCCTGATGAAACTTCAGTATTAGATAAGACGGAGGCAGAAATATTTTTGATACATAATGAACTTACTTTAAACAAAGAAGAGTGGGAGAACGCTGTACTTGATGATAAAGAGTATAATGAGCTAAAGAAATTTATAAGCGTTTCTGGTAAGGTTGGTGATGGTTTGCAAAATTTGAAGCAATATTTAATGGTAAAAGATGAACTGAGTGTGCATGATCAAAGAATATTTAGACATGGGAGAGTGGTACCACCAACGAAACTTAGGATGAAGTTAATAAAAATTGTACATGAGGGTCATTTAGGAAGAAGTATGACAAAGAGGAGGTTAAGACAATCGTACTGGTGGCCTGGAATGGATAAAGATGTGGATCAAGTTGTAAGTTAATGTGCAGCGTGTGCTAATAGTGACAAATCTAGGATTGTTAGACAGCCACCTATGGAGTGTGTACTATTCCCTTCAAGACCATGGGAGAAATTAGCTCTAGATTTCATTGGCCTGGTAGATAAACTTGGAAGAAGAAATAGGTTCTTGGTAGTTTTGGTAGATTACCACAGCAAATGGTTTGTAGTCAGGAGCATGGAACACATAGCAACTAGCAATGTTACTGAATTTCTTAAATATACGTTTTTGGAGAAAGGTACACCCAAAGTCTTAGTTACTGACAATGGGGTGCAGTTAGTTTCTGGGAAAATGTCGGAGTTCCTTACAGGATTGGGAATTAAACATGAAAAGGTTGCCTTATTTAGACCACAGGCTAATGGCCTAGTAGAAAGGATTAATCGAATTGTCATGGATAACATTCAATTGTCCTTGGCTAATGCACTAGAATGGAGGGAAGAGCTAAATAAGATGATGTGGGCGCATAGGGTGACACCGCATTCCGTGACTGGAGTAGCACCATTTGTTGCTCTCAAAGGGAGAGTGTCAGCGACGAAAGAATCTCCTTGGTGGTTGCATGAAAAGAAACAGGTGTGGGTGGATCGTGAAGAAATGAGAATGAGAGTGAAGGGTCATCAAGAACGCAATAAATTCAATTATGATATAAGAAGAAAAGTGAAGGACGTTGGAATTGAGGTAGGTGATTCGGTAAGAGTAAAGAAGTATGGTATAATAAAGAAGGGAGAGAGTAGATTTGGTGAACCGCAAAAGGTTGTGAAAATATTTAAATCTGTAGCTAGATTGGATGACGGAAGAGAATGGAGTATGGGAAATTTGTGCAAAGTTGAGTGAGTTTTCACGTGTGCAACAAGTGTTTTTCTATGTTATTGAATATATTTCATCTGACATAACTTATAGTAGTACATGTTTAGAATTTGAGATTTAATTTTGTTTGGATTTATTTATGTTTATAAATTATTATGTTGTCTGGGGGGAAGATGGTGTAGTAATGATGTAATGATCCTTGGGTTTAGATTCAGAATCTATGGAGAGTGGATTCTGGAATGGTGTGGGAGAAGGAGTTGGAAGGTGGAGGATGAGGAGCTTTTGCTGGGGGTCTTATCGTGTTACTACCTATTCCTGGATATTACTGAAATAAAGGATTATTTCTACCTATGTACTGTGGAGTCTGTACAATTACCACTACTGATATTACCACTACTATGACCACTACCTCTGAGATTACCACTGCAGGGATTACCACTGCTGACATTACCCCTACTGTGATTTCCTCTACTGTGATTACTACAGCTGAGATTACCACTACAGAGATTACCAATGCTGAATTACCACTACTGTGATTGCTACCTCTGAGAGTACTACTGCAAGGGTTACCATTGCTGAGATTACCTCTACTGTGATTACTAACTCTGAGATTACCTCTGCTGATATTACCACTACTGTCATTACTACCTCTGATATTACCCCTGCAGGGTTTACCTCTGCTTAGATTATCACAGTTGAAATTATCACTACAGGGATTACCACTGCTGAGATTACTACTACTGGGATTACTACCTCTGAGATGACCACTTCAGGGATTACTGCTGTTCAGATTACCACTGATGTGATTACTACCACTGAGATTACCACTGCTGAGATTACCACTACTGTGATTACTACCGCTGAGATTACCACTGCAGGGATTACCACTGTTGAGATGACCTCTACATTGAGTATGAAAGATTCAAAAGTAAGTGTACTGACCCTATGCTAACCTACATCTTAAAATGAAACCTTACTTTATAACTACCCACCACCTTATCTTTATGGCCATACAGTGCCTTCTCTTTAACCCAGTGGTTACATTGCTCTGGGGGTACCAGTGGGCCCACCAGTACATATTTTGGAGAACCAGGACTCTTCCACTCTGCGCCATGGTGGTTCTTATTGTCTTTACAATGCATGGGCCTGCCCTATCCATTAGTCCCACCTAGACCCAGGCATAGACATGAATGTAGAATTTTCAAGTGGTAGGGACACCAAGCGCTTTTTTTTCCTGCACCCATTCTTATGTTGAACCATTCTGTGCCCGAGGAAAAACACACTTTCATTTTCATAAAATATTTTCATAAAATAATATTTTGTACTCTGTAACAAGTCCAGTATTTCAGGATTTTTATTAAGTATTTCCCTGTTCTTTGTCCATGTACACAGGCATGTTATCAGTTTTAGGGCGACCAGTCCCTTTGATATTTTAGTAGATGCTGGTTTGTTACATTCTTTGCCTTTTTTTTCAGGCACCCTCTAAAAATGTGTTTCCATGACATTGACCCTGTTACATCGGTTTCATAGATAATTGCACTTTTGTGGTTACATGGATAATTACACTTTTGCAGATAAATTTCACTGCAAGCATAATTCTGTTTCCTTTTGTGTGTTTCCTTTGCCCTCATGGTGGCCGTCGGCTCGCTTATGTGAAACTGTCTTACTTTTCAGTTTATGTGGCAAGAAAAGTCCAGTTAGGAGTTTACAACGCTAATAGCTTTAACTCGAGTAAACCCGAGACCCACTGCATTGCAAATGCTTGTTTTTATATTACCTTTGCTTCGAGTGTTAGGTTTTTTCAATTTTTTTTAATTAAACAACTTTAAATGCACATATTGTGCGAAAATGTGCATTTTGACATTGCAAATTGTTTGAAATTGTAAATAAGAGAAAGAATAATTTGCAGAAACATGTTACTAGTGTTTCTTTCGTCCTCTTATTGCACTTGCCCTTTTGTGTGCTCAATGTTATTTGTTTGTGAGATATAACTAGCTGAACTTTGCTTGCTAGTGTGATGCATACTCTTAGCGGTGTATTTAAAGGCCCTTGGTGCCACTGGAGAGTCACTTTTCGTGACGCTCATGCGGCACTAAGCACTGTGCCGTATTTACAAGGTGGCGTTAAGCCACGTTTTGGCGGTCATTACCACATTGGCGGTAAAAGACGCTTACCGCCGTGCAGAAGACCGCCAACACACGGCCGCGGAATTTCTGCCACAGCTATTATGATCCACATATCGGAATCCGCCAAAATCTAGACACCCACACAAGTCTGCCACAACAAAGGTCAGTGAGAAACTGGCGAAAACAAAACCTCCACCGTCATGCCAACAGAAATACGCCCACACTATCACGACACACGAATCCACGCGTCGGTCTTTCAACCACGGTATTCCATTGGCGGTACACACTGCCGCGCTCAAAATACACACACACTTACAAAACTCAGCCACATTGGACAATTCGAAATACACACACCTGATACACATACACACACCACTCCCACACATCCAATACTATATAAAACACACACCCACATCACCCACAAACCCTTACGACAACAAATCACGAACGAAGGCCAGAGGGAGACACCACCATCAACATTACAAGCATCCACAGGCACACAACACCATCACCCACAGAACTTCCACGCACCGCACACTACACCCCACTGCATATCAGCACACTTATCACCCCACACATCACCCACACCACCCCATGGCACAGCAACGACACCCCAGGTTCTTGGAGTCATGGTGGAGGAGGAGGAGGAGGAGCTCAGGGTCATGGTGGAGGAAATCGTCCGGGTCGAGCCACAGCTATTCGGAGCACAGGTGCAGCACACCTCAATTGCAAGGAAGATGGAGCTATGGTGAAGAATAGTAGACAGGGTCAATGCAGTGGGACAGCACCCAAGAAATCGGGAGGACATCAGGAAGAGGTGGAATGACCTACGGGGAAGGTGCGTTCCGTGGTCTCAAGACACCACCTGGCAGTTCAGCGGACTGGCGGCGGACCCCCACCTCCTCCCCCACAACTAATAACATGGGAGGAGCAGGTCATGGAGATTCTGCGTCCTGAGGGCCTCGCAGGAGTAGGTGGAGGAATGGACTCTGGTAAGTCAAATCCTAACTATTACATCCCCCACCCTACCTGCATGCCAGCACATACCCCCACCCTCACCCTCACCCCCATCACTCTAACGCCTCACAAATGTCCCAACATCACAAACCACACATCCCAACACCAAGCCCTGCATGCATCAACAAAGCATGGACACCCATCACTAAAGCATGCCCATTGCACATACCCATACACCCCCCTAAACCATCATCACACAAGGTCCCACACAGGAATGCAAGCACTGGGGTACACGGTCACCCACCCATTGCACACCATGCCACACACAGATGTAATAAACATCCTTTAATACCCCTGCAGGACCTCTACCCAACGTCACCGGACAGGAGGGTCCACACATGTCCACACCACCAACAGAAGAGGCCCAGAGTGATGACAGCACCTCTGTCCAACTGGATCTAGATGACCAGCCAGGCCCATCAGGGACCTCTGGACAGTCGGTTCCCCTCACCCAGTCACAGGCCACCACAGAGCTTCCCCCCTCTGGAAACACCAGCACAGCACCCACCCAGCGGGCCCATACCTCCATCCCCAGGACACGTCAATCAGCAGTGTGTCCACAACTACAGGGAACCCAGGCTAACCCACCACCCCAACAACAACAGGGGCCTGGGGGCAGTGGTAGTGGGAGCACGGTCCAGGGGACGGAGGCCCAGGAACACAGGGGAACTGGGAGGGCTGCGGTGCAACGGGGGCGGACAGGCCCAGGGAACCCACTCTCCATGAGGCCCTCTCCTCCATCATGGGAGCCTACCACCACTCCCAGGAGACGATGGCAACGGTACTGACCAAGTTTCAGGAGACCCAGCGCCTGCAGGAGGAACAGTATATGGCCTTCAGGGAGGAACTCAGAACCATCAATTCCACCCTGGGCACCATCGTAGGGGTGTTGAAGGAAGTACTCAACACCAGGAGTGACACTGTGGCACTACAAGGGGCCCTTGACACTAGCATGGAAGATGAATTGCCCCCACCTCCGCCGGCGCTAGTGGACAGGAGTCACTGCCACAGGTCCACCACACCAGCAGCCCACCCCCTGCAGAGGGAGAACCACCTCGCAAACGGTCCCTGAGATCCAGGAAAAAAGACAGAGAACGATGCCAAGACCCCTGCTAAGAAATGAGACCACCCTGATTGTCATCCTACTGTCCCACTTTGTCACCCTGTCCATCCTTAAACTGCCCCAGCTCAACTTCCTATGCCCATTTGGGTAATGCACCCGTGAGACTAATAGACTGGACTCTGCCATGGAGATTTCTTCCCCATCACCCCTCACCATTTTCAACCCCCTCCAATATTGAGCACTTAAATACACACCCTTAAAGCACAAAACAATCTGGAGTCAGACTGATTTCGGAATACTGTATTAGCAATGACTGTGGCAAAAAGCTCTTTCATTTGTAATGTCAACATACCTATGTCACACAGCTCTAGTCCATAAGGAATCAAAGCAGATGTCACACTGTGGGACCCACATCTGTGAAATCGTAAGGGAAAGTGACAACTCAGTGACCATACACTGGGTGAAAACGACAGACAGTAGAGAGGCAGTAGTGTTTAAGTACATGTAGTAGGCAGGTCTTTATTCTTACCTGTGTTTCTCTGGAAATATTGCTGGATCACTCAGTCCCTGTTGTCCATGTCTTCTTCCTCTGCTTCCTCGTCTTCACTGTCCACAGGCTCCACAGCTGCAACAACACCGCCATCTGGACCATCCTCCTGCACAAAAGGCACCTGTCGTCGCAAAGCCAAGTTGTGAAGCATACAGCAGGCCACGATGATCTGGCACACCTTCTTTGGTGACTAGAATAGGGATCCACCTGTCATATGGAGGCACCTGAACCTGGCCTTCAGGAGGCCAAAGGTCCGCTCGATCACCCTCCTAGTTCGCCCATGGGCCTCATTGTAGCGTTCCTCTGCCCTTGCCCTCGGATTCCTCACTGGGGTCAGTAGCCATGACAGGTTGGGGTAACCAGAGTCACCTGCAAATGGCGAGGGACAACTGTTAGACACACACTAACCTGGAGGGATATCCCCAGACCGAGACAACCATTCCCACTGTCTTGCTTCCAGGTGCTCACCTAATAGCCACACTCAGTGCCTCTGGAGTTGACCCATCACATAAGGGATGCTGCTACTCTGCAGGATGTAAGCATCATGCACTGAGAAAGGGAACATGGCATTCACATGGGAGATGTACTGGTCTGCCAAACATACCATCTGTACATTCATCGAATGATAACTCTTCCGGTTTCTGTACACCTGTTCACTCCTGGGGGGGGGGTACCAAAGCCACATGTGTCCCATCAATGGCACCTACCATGTTGGGGATATGTCCCAGGGCATATAAATCACCTTTCACTGTAGACAAATCCTCCATCTGAGGGAATACGATGTAGCTCTGCATGTGTTTCAGCAGGGTAGACAACACTCTGGACAACACGTTGGAAAACATAGGCTGGGACATCCCTGATGCTATGGCCACTGTTGTTTGAAATGACCCACTTGCAAAGAAATGGAGCACTGACAGCACCAGTGAGGGGGGATTCCTGTGGGATGGCGATAGCTGACATCAGGTCTGGCTCCAACTGGGTACACAGTTCCTGGATTGTGGCACGGTCAAGCCTGTATGTGATAATCACATGTCTTTCCTCCATTGTCGACAGGTCCACCAACGGTTGGTACACCGGAGGATGCCGCCATCTCCTCACATGTCCCAGCGGACGGTGCCTATGAAGGACAACAGCGAGCACAGAGTCAAACAGCTCAGAGGTACGTAAACACAGCTTACACAGAACACAATTCATAACCTAAAAAGTGGCCTGTATGTGTATTGAGTCTACGCCTAGGTATGTGTGACACAGTTGAAAATGAAGCCATGTGGGCCCCTGAAATGGCGGCTGCCTGACCTGTAAAGTGGGACAATGGGATGTGAGGTAACTGCGCTGGCGTTGTACACCGTCGCAGTAGGCGGTCGAAGACCGCGGCGCAATACTGCATTGGTTAACATGGGACCCTAAGGGTCCCAGGGGCCAATGACGATGTACGCCGGCGCGGATGGTACGCACCGCCGCGGACGTGACCCCCATTTTCTATCTGTTCATTCACTTGATACCTGATCTTCGACAGGAGAGGACCTACACTGCAAGTGCTGCTGTGACCTCGGTCTGGAAGCGACTATGGCCCGAGTGTTTGGGTAAAGGGCCCCTGCCCTCACATCAGAGGAGTTGGAAAAACTCGTAGATGGGGTCCTCCCCCAGAACACGCTACTCTACGGTCCTCCAGACAAACAGGTAAGTACACTGGGAGCATGCTAAATGGACTATGCCTGTGTGGAGAGGGGTGGATGTAAGAAGGAAGGGGGTAGAGTGCGGCATGCATGAAACGACGGTGAGTGCCTGTGCCACATGGCAAGGGTAGGGATGGGGGCCAATCACTTTGACGGTGCAGCTGGTAATAAGTTTCTCTTCCCCTTGTACAAATCATGTAGGTCAGTGCCCACCAGAAAATATATATTTGGCGTGCCATCGCCAAGGACGTCCAGACCCAAGGGGTCTACGACAGACGGAGCACCCACTGCTGGAAAAGATGGGAGGACATTCACCACTGGAGCAAGAAGACGGCGGAGGCTCAGCTGGGGATGGCCTCCCAACGTGGGAGGGGTGCCCGTCGCACCATGACCCCCCTGATGTTAAGGATCCTGGCGGTGGCGTACCCAGAGTTGGATGGGTGCTTGAGGGCATCACAGCAGCCACGAGGGGGTGAGTACACTGGCATTCCAAGAGCGCGGCGTAGTGCAGGGGGCTTCTGTGTCTGTCGTGTCCGCCAACGGTAGCGGTTATGCATGCACTAAACTTGTCTTTCTTCTGTCGTTCCCCCCCCCTTTTTGTAGTCTGCCTGTTCTTGTGTCCATCAGCATCATCAGGCAGAGGAGCAGTGGCACCGGAGCACAAGGGGGCTGCATCCCACATGGCCATGGAGGGCCACACTACGGAATCGGACTTCACCAGTGGGACAGAGGGCGAGGGGAGCTCCACGGCGGGGACAGGAGCTGACACCAGTGACACAGACTCGTCCTCTGATGGGAGCTCCCTTGTGGTGGCGGCAACATCTGTGCCCCCCCATCTACAGGTACAGCCGCCACCCCCCCTTCCAGCACCGCCCTCCCAGCAGCCACTCAGCCTGTTTCCCGTGCCCACTCACCCGGGAGGGTGGGCATCACCTTCGCCCCAGGCACCTCAGGCCCTGCCCCAGTCATCCCTGCTGCCCTCAGTGAGGAGGCCATTGACCTCCTCAGGTCCCTCACTGTTGAGCAGTCTACCAGTTTGAATGCCATCCAGGGTGTAGAAAGGCAGTTGCAACAAACAATTGAATTCCTGGAGGGCATTCATTCTGGTCAGGCGGCCCTTCAGCGAGCTTTTCAGACTCTGGCCTCAGCACTGACGGCAGCCACTGTCCCTGTGCCTAGCCTCCCCCTTCCTCCACCCAGACTCAATCCCTTGTATCCCAGCCTATCCCAAGCACACCTACAGACCAGCATGCACACACGTCATCACCCAAGGGAAGCTCATGCAAACATAAGCACCACACAACCCACAGGCACTCACGCAAGCATCACACACATGCAGACACACCAACAACCACTGCCTCCACTGTGTCCCCCTCCTCCTCGTCTCCCTCCTCCCTCCCAGTCTCGTCCACAATCACACCTGCATGCACTACCTCTACAGCCACTACTACCATCACCACCACACCCACCACAACACTGTGCTCACGTGCAGTCACCACCCCACTACCATTCACACGCCCCATGTGTCCTCTCCCAGTGTGTCTGTGACGCCCCCTCCCAAGATACACAAACGCAGGCACACACCCACCCAACAGCCATCCACCTCGCGACAGCCTCCAGCGCATGCACCTTCACCCTAAGTCAGCAAACGAACACCTCCTACAACCACAACCTCTTCCTCCACTCCCAAACCCCCTCCAGCTACCCGTCACAGTGTCTCCCAAAAACGTTTCCTGTCCAACCTTGACCTCTTTCCCACACCTCCCCCACCCCGTCCGTCTCCTAGGTCCTGAACTAGCACCTCAGCCACAACATCTCTGGGACCAGTGGTACCTGTAGTCACCGTAATCTGGAGTGCACAGGCCACCAGGGTAGCCAGTGTGGCACGGAGCCACAGCACAGACAGTCCCCCACCTGTGAAGCATCAGAAGTTGGCCAGTGTCCGGCAGGATAGGGGGAAGTCTCCAGTCACCAAAGCCGCTCCCAGGGTTCCCAGTGGGAGTGTGGAGTCAGCTGCGACACCTTCCAAGGCGGGGAAGGGGCACAAGAAAGTCAGCAAGTCTGGGAAGAGCAGCACGGCGGAGAAGACCGCCATCATCCCCGCTGCCCAGGAGGCCACCACCAGCACCAGCCCAGCTGCCTAGGAGGCCACCGTCAGTACAAGCCCAGCTGCCCAGGAGTCCACCGCCAGCACAAGCCCATCTGCCCAGGAGGCCACTGCCAGCACCAGCCCAGCTTCCCAGGAGGCCACCGCCAGCACAAGCCCAGCTGCCCAGGAAGCCGCCGCCAGCACAAGCCCATCTGCCCAGGAGGCCACCGCCAGCACCAGCCTGCTGCCCAGGAGGCCACCGCCAGCACAAGCCCCGCTGGGCCATGAAGGACCACCAGCAAAAGCCCCGCTGGGCCATGAAGGACCGCCAGCAGCTGAGTAACTGCAAAGGAGACCGCCGCATCAAGCACCGCTGAACAGGGCACCGCCGCCTCAAGCACCGCTGAACAGGGCACCGCCGCATCAAGCACTGCTGAACAGGGCACCGCCGCATCAAGAACCACTGAACAGGGCACCGCCGCCTCAAGCACCGCTGAACAGGGCACCGCCGCATCAAGCACCGCTGAACAGGGCACTGCTGCATCAAGCATCGCTGAACAGGGCACCGCTGGCCCATGAGCGCCAAGGGCACTGACGCTACTGAGTCTGTCATGGGCAGAATGAAGCACTCTGGGCACCATGCCACCTCCATAACCAGTGGAGAGATCCATCCACTACCTCTGTCCTTAGCAGGATGAAGCACTCTGGGCACCATGCCCCCTCCAGAACCAGTGGAGAGATACATCCACTACCTCTGTCCTTAGCAGGACGAAGCACTATGAGCACCATGCCACCTCCAGAACCAGTGGAGAGATACATCCATTACCTCTGTCCTCAGCAGGACGAAGCACTCTGCGCACCCACCATGCCCCCTCCAGAACCAGTGGAGAGATCCATCCACTACCTCAGTCCTTAGCAGGACGAAGCACTCTGGGCACCATGCCCTCCCCAGAACCAATGGAGACTGTTATTCACTTGAGAGACTGTGGCTTTGCACTCCCCAGGATTGCACAGTGGGCAACCCACCCACTGTAGAGACTTGAGAGACTGTGGCTTTGCACTACCCAGTATGGAACAGTGGGCATGTGGCCCTCTCGTGGATTTGGCGTTGTGCACTTAACCGGCTGAGGTGCCCCCCCCCTTTCCCTCCCCCTGAGGTGCCTGTTTTATTGGTATCTGATGCCCCTGCAGTGTTCTCTCCGTCATGGTCGGGGATCTTGTGTGGGCCTCGACCATACCGTGTGGGCCCAGTGTTCCACTGACTTAATTGGGGCACTACCTGGACTACTATGCTTGGTATATATTTTGTACATGGTGTATATATATATTTTTGCCTACTTGCTTTTAATATATTACAATGGTTACACTCATTTTCTTTTGTCTTTGCATTCTTCCGGGGGGGCTGGGGGGTGTAACTATAATGTATCATGATGTATTATTAGTGTGTGTGTTGCAGTGGGTAAGGGTCCATGGTGTCATCGTTCCTCGTGGGGGGAGTACAGGTGAGCGTTTTCCCTTCGAAATCCTGTTTCCGTCATGTTTTTGTTCGCAGTGAATCTGCCCCGGGAAAGGTGGCGGATTGGCCTGTTGTGATACTGTGGGCGGTACTTTGTCCTCCGCCTGTCTGTTGGCGGTGACCGCCGCGCTGTTTGTTTGTACGGCCGTGGCGGTCAGAGTGTTAAAGTGGCTGTCTTTGTTGGCGGTTTCCGCCACAGTCGTAATTGCAACATTTTTACCGCTGGCCTGTTGGCGGTCTTACCGCCGCTTTAACACCGACCGCCAGGGTTGTAATGACCACCTTTGTGGCTTAACATCACCTTGTAAATACGGCCCCTTAGCAGGCAGCACTGTGCGCGGAAGGGGCATGCAACGGGTGTTGCTGTGGGCATGTTTTTTCTTTGTATGCTACAGTCTGCAGTATGCATAGAAAGAGCAAAATACCAGAAATGATTGTTTATGTGCGGGAATAAACAATCATTTGAAAATGAAGCTTTGGCACTTCTGTGTGTGCTGCTTTTTGCCAAAGCGCCATTAGTGATTGTTCATGTGCAGGAAGGGACACCTTCTAGCACATAAACAATCACACCCCTCAACCCAGACATCTTCGCACGATGGTGCAAGGATGCCTGCATTGGCGCTGGCAGCTAAATTTAGTGGCAGCATTTCTAAAGTGACGCAGCATGGCGCTGCCAATTTTGGCGCAGCACCGCGCTGCAGCACTTTTCCATAAATCTGGCCCTTAGTTTCTGGTGCAGAAATGCTACTGTAACCTGCCACCTCCTTTCACAGCATTATTGCTTTTGGAGGGGAACGTGGTAGCTTTGGTACAACTTTTTGATAGAGCCTGCGAAACCCAGACTAAACATAGGCTGTGTATTGCAGAATTTATCACCAGCATATATGTCAAAAGGGTTATCAGGGGCATGGGGCAGAATGTTTCCAGTACCAGTTCAGAGGGGTTTAAAAAGATGTCTCGGGGAACAAAATATATATAGATATACTCATTAAAAGAGGATGTTAATTTTAGAACCAGGAATCCTTCGGCCATGCCTTAATTATAGCCATGCTCTTTATTTATGATGTCAATTGGACACTCTCATACACAGCACGAGCCACTGTTTTAATGCTGCACCAACAAGCTGTCATTTGAAATAATAAGAAACTGCTTTCACCAGTCTTCACCAAGTGGGTAGAGGGTTTCTTCAAGCCAGTTTACAAATGCTTCTATGGGATTCCCACTAAAACCATGCCTCCTCCCATTTAGGAGTACTTGGTGCTAAAAGTCCTCGCACAAATGAGAGCACCAAAAAAGATCCTAGGGATATCCTTCCTGGCACAGATGCCATTCAACAGGGGGTCTCTCTTTTGGCTTGGCACATTGACTCACTAATAAGAAGCAACCAAAGAATTAGGAAAACCAAGTAACCAAGGTAAAACAGAACTAGGGCTCAGAAATGTAGAGTGCTAATATTGAAGCTGAACTTAACGGTTTGAGTCTGATAGCAAATCATTATAAGAGTCAGCATTTAACAGAGGTAATACAAATTTCTTAAGTTTGGAAGGATAATGGGGGAACTGAAAGTAAGAAGAAAGCCCATATTCAAGCTATGTTTTTAAATGTGAAAAAACCTCCACAGACTGATTTAAACATGTCAAGAGAACATTTGCCAAAATCTGTAAATATGTCTGACTGAGAACTGCCTGTGTGAACAGTATATATTTAAAAAGATTACTAATGGCTATTTATGTCTGAGTGCTTTGAGATCCCTCACAAAACAAAAACAAACAAACTGGGCACCACTAATGGGATCAAGTTCAAAGTCTTAGGTGAGAGCCCCAAAAGAGTTGACATTTGTGCAGGTTACTCTTTTAAAAAAAATTAACTTGCCAAATCCACGCTAAACAGGAATTACACCAGCAGTGGGAGGATGATATGTCAAAACTACTGTACAACATTAGACAAATTCCAGAAATGAGGGAATACAATCAGGAGATCTGCATGGACTTGAGGATCCAGAAATGTTAGCTGAGGACCTGACAAAAGTATTCCACAAATCCTTCTGTTTCCACAATGACATCTTAAGCAGTACAAAGGAGATAAACAGCTTTGCTTAGAGGGTATAATTAAATTTCTATGCATTGGGTGCACTAACTAAACATATCCATCCTTGTAATGGGACTGGCTTGCACTATTCAGACCTGCTCCATTTTGACTCATCAGTTTCAGAGGCATACACAACCACATCAGCTGCCATAATAAGCAATTCAGTTTAACATTAGGAAGAACTACACAAGAGTTCCAATAATCTTGTCAAGAGAGCTAAATGCCAGAATAGAGGAGAATAGTAACAGAGTGCCCAGCTCAGACACCTCTGCATGTATTCCATTCCTGTGTGGATGAACCTGGAGATAAAACATCTGAGTGATGTTTGTCAATATTTTTTAAGGTATGAGTTGATAAGCATAAATGATAAGAAGAGTACAGATATCTTGGCACAGGTAACAAAAATAAAGATGACTATGTTCTCATACAAAATAATCTTCACCTTTGTAATCCCTACCTTATGGAATGAGATTTTATGATCTGTCAAAAGCCGGAATTGATCACTTCGAGGAAAGGTTAGAGGTAAGAGCAGTGCTCAATTTGTAAATTAAAAGGTGCCGGTGCCTAAAGCCCACCTCTTAAACACGCAGCTGCTGCAATTAAATGTGTGAACACGGAATACTGAGGCATCGTAATCCTGAAGCCACCTCGGGCGTCTTCAATCCATTTACAGCCACTCCCTGCCCCTTCTGCTCACTCTTGCAGCTTTCTATGTTCTCCCTTTTCCGTTTTTCCCTTTCTCCGTCTTTCCCATACGTGTCTTTTGCTCACAGCAAATGCTTGAGGCAGAAGAATAACCCTGGTCCTCAAAAATAAGTGCCGGTGATCAGCACTGGAAACAACAAGAATAAATTAAGCACTGGGTAAGAGCCAAACAAAACAATGTCTACGGTGCACAAGTAATTTCCTAAAATGCAGTCATGACTTTTCAGGACTATTGAACACGTTAGGTGTCACCTGAGTATTTATAAGGCCTAAGTTTGAACTGGATGATGCAAGACCAATATCATTCTAATAGTAGCTCTAGGGACTCTTTCCAGGGGCTTATAAGTTTGTTTTTAGCTTTTCTAAGGATAATTACCTTCCCCGTAGTAAAATAGTAAGAAAAGTGATTTAATAGCAACTGTTATGAGGCAAAAAAGAAAGCTTAGATGAATGCTACGTCGGTCTCAGAGGCTATGATAAGAAGGCCTTAGATTTATAATCAAAATTAAATCTGATTGTTGATTCTCCTTACAGCACAATAAGGGCTTGTGGTGAGCACCAGAGCATATAGCCAGGTTGACTTGAGCAACATGAAATTTTAAATGAAAACAACCGTTAGTAGGTGAGTCCTCATAGAATGATTCAAAACGTCTGCCAATCAAAATTACTTGCCGACCCATGGAACCCCCATACACAATTATGTGCATTTTGAGAACAAGCATTTGATCTGTAAATTCATGGTACTATTGGGTCAGATAATGACGAGAGAGTTTATAGGCAATTGGTGCGGTTAGAAAAATATGAAAGGAAAGCACTACTCATGTGGAAATAGTGTCCTGGAAGGTATCTGACATGCAGGATCCATTTCACAAAGGCATTTTTGAGTACTTAAAGTAGTACTGCCATGGTACTCCTTTAAGCACTCTTACATGCCTTTGTGAATACACCCAAAATATCTAAGCGAGGACTAACAGGACTAAAAAGGAATATTCACTGAATAGCCTTTACAGCAGGTACAAACAGGAATGATTCCATCCTATTCCTTTCCTAAGAGTGTATGGCGTTTAGGGCTGATTCACAAGGGCATGTAGGAGTACGTGAAGCCTAAAGAGTACTCTTTTAAGACTGTTTCCTGCACTTATAATTGGTTTTGTGGCTGACCCAGTAATGCTGGCTTGCCCATAGTATCAGGAAGAACAACAATGTATTTTTCTTTTCCCACAGAGACTGATTGTTTCCAGAGGGACAGGCAAATGGCAGTTGTGTCTCATTAAGTACAGGAAAATACTTACACAGCTCTTCCAGGGTACTACTGTATTTGGTAAGATGTGAATGACCTGTAAATTATGTACAGAGTTAATATATTTAAATCGGTTTTGTTGGACCTGGCCCTTTTACAGGGTCATTCCTCAGACTTTTTGCTTTTGCCTCCTTATTTTTCTGACCTTTGTTAGCTGACGTTTTGACTCTGAATACTTTTTCACTGCTAACCAGTGCTAAAGTGCATGTGCTCTCTCTTACAAATTTGGTATGATTGGATTATACCTGATTGGCATATTTAATTTACCTATAAGTCCCTTGTAAAGTGGTATCCCTATACCCAGGGCCTGTAAATTAAATGCTACTAGTGGACCTCCAGGGCGGCTTGCGCCACCCACTGAAGTAGCCTGTCAAACCGATCTAAGGCCTGCTAGTGCAGAGCCTGTGTGCACAGTTTCCTGCCACAGGAACCTGGCATCTAAATTTAATTGCCAAGCCCAGAACTCCCCTTTTACTACATCTAAGTCACCCCTAAGGTACGCCCTAGCTAGCCCTTTGGTCGGGGTGCCATGTATGTAGAAGGCAGGACATGTGCCGTGTTGCTTGGCCTGTCCTGGTAGTGACAAACAGCCTAACTTGGTGTCTCACTGCTGTGAGTGCTGCCCTCTCATAGGATTGCATTGGAAATGCCCTGCCTTATGTGTAAGGGGTATTGTCTGATTTATGAGGGGTAGCGTAGGCATGTTTGGTATGGTTATGACAGTGGCAAGAAATGCTGCTTACTGGTGTAGGTGTACTTTTTATTACTATCACAGAAATGCCACTTCTAGAAAGTGCGCATTTATCTGTGCTTATGACTTTGGTGTTTTGCAACTTGTCTCCAATTAACGTCTGGGCAGACTGACAGTTGGGGCTTTGTGCATACTTCTCAGACAGCCTGAACACAGGGAGGGGGGAGGTGACACAGAGGTGCATCTACATATTGTAAAGCCTTCCTGGGCTGAGAGAAGGGAGAGGGGGGGCACACCTGCATTTGTAAAGACTGTGCGTTGGCCTCACACAATAGGGTCGTTAACCCCCCACTGATGTTTGGAGCCTGTGCTGAAAGGAGAGAGGGGGCACTCCCAGAACCAGTTGTAACTGGCTGGAACCTCCTCTCCCTACCATTGAAAAACACTGTAAGAACTTACTATAAGTACAGGGGAATTTTCCCCACAATTTGAGCATTCTTGGAACTGGAAACTGGACACAGAACGCTAATGAATAGACTCACCAGGAACCCACCTTGGACTGCTGCTGTTGTGCTGACCTGTGACCTGCCTGCTCACTAGGAGGAACTGCCACCATCTGCACCCCTTGTGCTGGCCTGTAGGTGGGACCACCAGCCCTGTGCTTCTTCTTGTTTTGGTTGCTCCCAGGGGAAGGGTGTTGTGGCCCCTCACCTCCGCCAACCCTTCTACCACTTTGCCCACAGCGCATTCCAAAGGGCGCTCTTTTGTTTCTAAGGAAAAATCACTGCCGCAGCCCAGGCTGCAGAGCGCTGTGAAAAGCGCTTTATTGGGAACCTTAAAAAACACTGTAACAGCCTGGGCTTATCGGAGTGGCCCTCGCGCTCTGCACAGCGCCTCTCCCCTGCCGGGAGTCACCACCGCAACCCGGCTCCTGATGTAAGATCCAGCACGCCGGAGCTGCGCTGTCTTCGGTGCCCGCAGGGCACTTGTAAATAAAGGAATAGGAGCAAGCGTGATCCTGTCGTCCTACCTGGGTGAGCTCGCTCTCCGGAGCGCCCCCGGGGCACCAGCAGGCACCTGCTTCGGGTGCCTGCCCGCTGCCGTGAGCCGTAAAGGCTCATTGCAACGCTTCTCCATCAGGCGAGGGGCCGGAAGCCTCCTCAGAGGCTCCCTCCACCCCACCAAGTCACCAGCATCGTGTGGGGCCCTGATGCCCCCCACTCCCGAGGAAGGGCCAGACGAGGCCCAGGGGAAAGCTCCCCCAGAGGACGTGACCCCCAGAAGGGCCAACATCAAACCGGAAGAGCGGGCGGGGTGGAAGTCTCATCAGAAGCTCCCCGCGCCACCAACGATCGACCCTGTGGGCATTTTTGTGGCCCCCTCCTTGGCTAGAGGGGCCCATTTTGAATCTCAGAGAGGGTGCTGGCTACCCCTCTCCCCTACAGAACAGCGTGTGGCCCCCCCTTGAGCGCAAAGGAGCGCCGGGGGCCCCCACTACAACCTTCCAGGCACTGGATTGCCTTACACTGGGAATTAAGGTACTCTTGGGGTCACTGGGAGGGTGGGATGTTCTAGGGTGATCCACTGAGAGAAACACATGTTTATTTATGTCTTGCCATATGTTCACTACTGTTCCTTTTAGGGGTACTTAGGAATTATTCATGACAAGTGCATATACCTCATATTGTAATTCCTGACTACTGCTTATGTTGCAGAATCCTGAGTACTTACGTGTTGTAATGTGACAACTGCATACTCCTGCAGAGTATTAGTAACTTGTGTAACAGTCTGACAACTGCTAAGGTAGCAGGGTAATACTTACGTGTAATGTTGGTCTAATTATGTTTTGTGCAATACAGATTATTTTTACATAGCTCAGTGTTGTGTTTACTTTGTGGTGTACATTTTGTGTCACGTGTGTTGTGTGTTGTGCAAACGCTTTACACATTGCCTCCAGGTTAAGCCTGACTGCTCGTGCCAAGCTACCAAGGGGGTGAGCAGGGGTTATCTTGGACGTGTAACTCCCAAGCCCTGAGTAGAGTGGGTAGGTTCTGCCTGGCTGAGGTGCATACCCTAGCCAACCAGAAACCCCATTTCTAACAGGTTTACTCTGCTTAGACATAGGATGTACGACTTGTAGGTTGGTTGACAGACATACTATTGCATTGTATTGTGTCTTATGATGGTGCGTGATTATGTGCATGTGTCGATAGATGCACTTTACATTATCATGCTTGTTGGCTTTGTCTACTCACATATTTGTAATGCAGTTAGGCCCATATTTATACTTTGTGGCGCAAACCTGCGCTAACGCAGGTTTGCGTAAAAAAATATGGCGCCGGCTAGCGCCATTCTTAGATACCGGCCGGACGCCATATTTATCAAATGGCGCTAGCCATCGCTAAGGCCCTCTTAGCGTCGTTGCGAAGGATGCTAACAGGGCCAGGGAGGAGTAGGTGGAACTGGGGCTTGTGCGACAAATTATGGCGCTACACTGTTTAGAGGCAAAAATTGCCTCTAAGCAGTGTAGCGCCATTTTTCTGGCACACAACCCCCATGGACATGGCTCCGCGCTTAGTAAAGACAGGAGCCATGCCCACCACCCCAATGGGGCCAGCCCTGTACAGGGGGCCCCTTGTCAGGGCCCTTGAGCAGTGTTGGGGGAAAGAAATATATATATACTCACCTGGACCTACCTAGGATGGGTCCCCCATCCTTAGGTGTCCTCCTGGTGTGGGTGGGCGTGGGTGAGGGTGTTCCTGGGGCTGGGGAAGGGCACCTGCGGGCACTTCCCATGGTCTGTGACCATGGAAATCTGCCTACAGTTCCCCTTAGGCCTTCCTAGACCCAGGCGTTAAATAATGGCACTAAGCAAGCTTAGTGACATTATTTAAGGCCCCCACTCCCCCGTGCCGGATTTTAGCACGGGGGATAAATATGGCTCAAAGACGCAAGGTAGGTTTTCCCCCCCAGAAAATGACATAAACTCCATTACTTTGGCGCTAGACGTGTGTTGGAGTCTTTGCTTGATGCTAACTTCTCCTCCATATGATGGAAGATCCTATTCCTTAGCTATGCTGTATTGAGACTTTGCCCTGTCCCATCAGCTGGTGACAAATCGACTGATGTCCTGAGGACGAAGACAGAAGCTGTGTGCGTATCTGTTGGATTGGTAACTATCTGATGCAAAATTGAAATTGTCTGTTTGCCTTTCCTTTCTAGGTACCAACTGCTATTTTGATAGAGTCCATAGTTAGATGTTTTCTAAATTTGTGTTCACTAAATGTTTTGCATGAAGCCCAACATGCTAATGTTAATTTGAGGTTAGTCAAGGTGTTCACTAATATCTGATGCAAATAGACAAATGACTGAATTCTTGCTTTATTGAATCATGTACTAATGAGACTCTGCTAAGTTGATACATATTAATTATGTGCTTAAATACTGAATAATCATAAGCTATGCATTGATTAAGTTGTGTTCTGATTGCCAAATAATAGTGGTTTTGATTAGCTTATTGCAATTGAGACTAATAAACATGATAGTAGATTGTAACAAATAGGGAAATAAATATCCTACCACCTATCTAAACTGGAGTGGTTATTCATGACTGAAAGGTCATGGTGTGTTCAGTTACTGATTCTTATTGATTGTTTATTGATTAGTGATTAGTTTTATTGATTTGAATATTGATCTGTTGGTCGATTATGCCAAGAAAATATTTCGTACTGGGAAGTCTCCAAACGTGGTCCAAAGGTTCATCGACCTAGGTGTGTCTCCTTGTAAGTTTACTTATCAAGGCTCTGACGCGCTAAGATGTGTCTAGCGCCAAAGTATAAATATGGAGTTAGGTTTGCGCTGAATTAGCTTAAAAAAAATTATGCTAATTCAGTGCAAACCGAGTTTAAATATGGGCCTAAGTTCTTTAATGGCCTTAACTCACACTGATTTATAGTTGAGTACTTTCTGACTGTGTACCTGTGTGTATTTTGCCTCTAGATTTCCTGAAAACATAAGTATACTGACATACTCAAAATCGAGATGGCTGTCATCTAACTCACTAATCACCTTTATGAATACGTCAGACAGCCAACCAAATGAATAAAAGGGCTGAAATTTGGACTAGAAATAATCAATAGCTTATAAACAAAGGTGGTGCATTAGTTCTTTCATAATTTTGGCGTCCTAATTGTATAGGTGCCGCATTGTTGCAGAAGGTTTTAGCTTTCTTTCACGTACAGTGATTCTAAACCCAAGCTGACTTTTGTTAAATGATAAAGTTATCCACTACCTCTTGTACAACAGAAATGTGTTATCTGCCAAGATGTCTTGTACATCTGTTTTGCTGAGTTCGGCTGATAAGACACCGAGGATGATGGATTTCTGGCAGAATACATTAAGATCACCGTTGCAAGGAAATTGTTCTTACAAACAAAATCAAAGTGAACCTCCTGGAACGGCCAGCTGCAGAGAAAAACATCAATTTGAGCATTTTAATTTTTAAAGAAGCAGCGACACGCGAGCAACATTATTTGAAAATAGATTATTTATAGGCATCGAAAAAAGCGATATTTTTCTACTGCACACAAACTAGTTTGCACTGTATCAGAAAATAAATGAGCTGCAGGAAAACACATTTATGTATTTAACTATTCTGTGTGCTTTTCACAGGGCTACATTCAGCAATTGGGTAATTTCTAAGCGCAGTGAAGGCTTTATGTGTCGCTACTCCGTGAGTGACATCGTGAATCAGAATAGGGAAATGTGCCACTCAGTTTGGTATGAGGCAAGCTGCGTAGTAGAAATGAAGCTCATTTACCAATCAACTCTTTCGCAACTGAGGGCGTGTCTTGAATCTTCAAGGATTCTGGGCCTTTAACTTGAAGTAATGTGCGGTTTAGTTTACTTTGCTGGAATTATACAAAGTCTTTAGTTTTGTGTGGAGACAGCTTTCAGTTCTTCGTAGAGCGCAACCCATCAATATTGAGGAAGGAAACAAGTGGAATAATACCATGTACAGACCTCCACTGCCTTTAGGCGACCTTTTCCAGTAAGAAACCCTCAAATATACTCACATACTTATATGCGCACATCTCGATCTCGCACCGCTAGTAACGTCCACACAAAATATAGGTCTCTAGTCAGTGTACATGAATGGTGTAGCCCTTAGCCTTGTAGGCTACTGATATAACTAGTGGAGTAGAGGAAGTGACCTTTCATTAGGGCTGTTAACAGGTCACATTTGATGCCCACGCCACAATCTTTTGTTAGTTTGTCTGCGTGGCTGAAACCTTAATTTTCTTGGGGTTTAATTTTAGTTTATAGGCGACTTTGTATCTGTCCAGTGTTCGTTCTACAATTATTCTGTTAATGAATTTAGGGGGATGGGTTACTACTGGCCTACATTAGAGTAGATCTTTTGTATGTTCCACCGCTTCTATTTAACAATGGGCTGACTCCTGAATATTAGTGTTTATTTAGTCTCTCTCCTTCTCCCCGCGTCACTGCCATAGCCACGGGGCTGGGTGGGAGAAGGCAGTTGATTTTCAGTTCTACTTCAGGGTTGTGAACTTGAGGGTGTGGGTTATGCCCTTCTTTGAGCCGTTCGTTTGGGACTGCTATTTGTCTTCATACATGTTCCAAGCAGGACACTCAAGTTTTTCGAGTCTCTGGAAGATTAGCTGATCCTTTCTAGAGACTGCAGGGATTGTCAGCAGACCAGTTTCACTACCTTCCTGCCCAACAGCAGTAACAGTTTGCTTCCAGCCATGAACTCATTTTATGTTTCCTGTCACATTCCATAGTGAAATTCGAATTAATTTGCCTTTCTGCTCTGTCACTAGATCTGGGCGAGCCAGAGAATTCATGGGAAAAGCCACCCAGATCCGAGTTCATGGTGTGGCTTGGCAATGAAAGCCAAGAAATACACGCAAAGACAGCATAAAAAAATCTGTGTGAATCTTACAAAAGAGTAGCAATGCTCTGCATTACTGAATCTTTGGGTGTACCATAGTCATTTATGCAGTTTATGGCTTACAACTGAGTATAGCTTCTCAGTTACCTATCTAGGGAGCAGCTATGAGAGCGCATGCACTAAGGATGCAATCTAATGACTGGGCACACACTTGTGGAAATCAGAGACAAACATTGCGATTTTTGACAAATCAGTTTATTACTATGTACTTCAAATTATGTATGTACCCAAATAGGGAGCAGTTAAAAATAAAATTGGGAGTCAAATAAACTGTTGCATAGAGAAGAGATTGGCCCCACACGCAGGTGCACACACAAACCCACCTTCCCCTACAAGCACTTTGCAAAACAACCAGTCACAGATGTGCATACACTCACACAGACACTAAGGCCCATATTTATACTTTTTGACGCACAACTGCGCCAACGCAGTTGTGCGTTAAAATTTTTTACCGCCGGCTAACGCCATTCCAATGCACCATGCGGGCGCCTTATTAATGGAATGACGTTAGCCGGCGCTGCGGACTGGTGTGCGTAAAAAAAATTACTCACACCAGGCAGCGCCTGCGTATGGGAAAATGGGGGTTGTGCGTCAAAAAACGGTGCAAGTCAGGTCTGAGGCAAAATTCAGGCCTCAAACCGGATTTGCGCCATTTTTTTTGACGCCTAACCTCCATTGACATGACTCCTGTCTTAGCAAAGACAGGAGTCATGCCCCCTTGCCCAATGGCCATGCCCAGGGGATTTATGTCCCCTGGGCATGGTCATTGGGCATAGTGGCATGTAGGGGGGCCCAAATCAGGCCCCCCTATGCCACAAAAAAAATTCAGAAAAAAATACTTACCCGAACTCACCTTTCCTTCCCTGGGATGGGTCCCTCTATCCTTGGGTGTCCTCCTGGGGTGGGCAAGGGTGGCAGGGGGTGTCCCTGCTGGCAGGGGAGGGCACCTCTGGGCTCCTTCCGAGCCCACAGCTCCCTTAACGCCTGCCCTGACCCAGGCGTTAAAAAACGGCACCCATCAGGCTGTGCGACGTTTTTTAAGGCCTGCCCCCTCCTCTGCGTCAAAATGACGTCAGAGTATAAATAAGGGGCACAGGCCTTAAAGTAATTTTTTGGAAGGGAATGCCTACCTTGCATATAATTAACGCAAGGCTGGTTCCCCCTACCAAAAAATGACGCACATGGTGGAATTTTGACGCCGCGGGGTCGGACGTCAAAGTAGAAATATGGGGCAGGGTTTGCGCCGATTGTGCGTCAAAATCTTTTACGCACATTCGGCGCAAACAGAGTATAAATATGCCCCTAAATCAATGGATGCCTTTACAGACTCCCACCATTAACACACATACACACAACACACACACACACACACATTGCCATCCTCTCTAAATCTGTCTTTCTTTCTGTTTCCCTCATAATACCACGCACTCTAAATGTGTCTCATCTATGCCCTCTTGGCACCTTGTTAATAACACCATGGACAGGGTTTTACAGGTGCCTTGGCTGAAATTCTATTTTTTCAAAGGAAAGTCTGCCTGTGTCGTGGTAATGTGGTGGGCGGTTTGAATTCTTTGACCCAACCAACCTGCCGTGCTTGATTTTTGGGCCTGACGGGTGCGACCGACACTGCTCCGCATTACTTACATGATATTGTTCCAACGGGAGGCAATAATGTTGTTCTCAAGTCTTCTATGTTAAGGGTTCCCCACCATAGATGTGTAAAAACAAATAAGTCTATACCAGATAGGTCAATTAACACCACACTGTAACTTTAGGTATTGCTTACAAAAAAGACTACAAATAAGACTATGGAGGCAGTCATTTCAAAGAAGCACAACTTTTTACAAGATTCCTGAATGCCCCTTTCAGTAAAAAACTCAATGAAAGTACAAGTTAGAAAAGTAGTAACTATTTTGTGGTCAAATGATTTGAGAAATCACTTTCACATGGTCTCTTTTAGAGCATGTTTATGCATTCCATCAGATTAATGATCTGTCCATGTGAACTGCACCCCATTACATAATAGGTTAGCAAATGTGAAAAAGCCTGTAGTGCCATACACCTCCTCCACTGATCAGGTGGCAAAAGAATGGAAGTTAGGAGAATTAAGTGAGAAAATGGCCAAACAGAAGCCACACAAACGCTTGTGCTGAGCCAGACTCAAGCCTTCAGTGGTTTGCCTACCTCTATTCTTGACACAAGAAACAACAAGGCACACTTATGTTCCTAAAAACAAACAAGTTTGTAGATTGGTGCATAGGACAGGCCAATTTTCAAAGGCTGGTCGCTGTTGCTGAGAGATAGAAGGAAGCACCTGACAAATGAGAGAAAACAATTGAAAATATGTGGAATAGAAAGATGACAGGCTTTCAGCTGGTTGAAAAAAACATAATGTTGAAGAATCCAACTTCTTAAAGAACATCAGTAGGTTGACGATCCCCTCCTTTTTCAGTATAACAAGGTTGTGTGTTTAAAGTGCCTGTCCCACATCATCTCCTCAAATGGCATGCCTACGGGCTCTAGTGAGCCAGGGAGTGAACAGAGGAATCGCCCTGGAGTTAAAAAACTGGTGGGGCTTGATGGATGGATTGATGGAAGGTGGGAGTTCTTAAGCATTGGAGTCGTGATCAAGCAGATGAGTGCTGAAAAATCATGGCCTACCTTCAGACTGACCCTTTGTTGTGCTTTTGCAGCGCAAATAAACTGCAGCCAGGAGTGAGAATTGGAAATTTCCCACTAGTATGGACGCATGTCCTAAGTCTTTTGGAACACTGTAGCAGGAGATGACACTGCAGTAGTGAGATAGCAAAGTGTGTGCATAACATATTCACACAGTGTCAAAGCTTTCATGACTCAAAATTCTCTGGATTAACATTTTATCCTGTCTAGTTTTTTCTTGATATCTTCAAGTATTTGTTGCCTGCCTTACTGCATTATAAAACTAAGATTACTCATACTATAAGGCAACAAAGAAGCTGGACTGGATGAAGTATTCATGCATGGGATCAGGAAACCAGAGAGCTCTCTGGAAATTCCATGATTTTTGATTGGAGAGGTTCTGATTTTAAATGACTGGTATTGTTGAGTGCAAACTTTAAAAGGGGGCTTTGTTCTGTGCCCCCAAGACCAGTTTGAAATAATTGAGTATGAGGACACAAAAATAATTGGCTTGGACCTCACACAACATAACTATTCAGCAAGCTACGAACATCCATAGGATATAATATCAAACTGTAAAGCTTTTTCTCAGGAGACAGAATGTTCAGGCTTGGATATCACACAAGAGAATGATTCCTCAGGTTTCAAATAGCACACTTGAACTACAGTCTACAAGGATCTTAAAGGCATTGGCCTTTTGATACAAGTGCTATATCATGTCTCATAAACTGTTCAGAGCCATAATTCACACAGCAGAGCTTTTCCTAAAATTATACACAAAGTATATGTTTTGACTAAAGACAGCAGAGACATCATTATGGTTACCCAGAGGAAAGTAATCCATCAGATGACATACAACATTCAGGGGGTCATTCTGACCTCGGCGGTAAAAGGCGCTTACCGCCGGTCAGAAGACCGCCACAACACCGCCGCGGCCACGGTAAACCGCCACGGTCATTCTGACCCGCAACTGCCAAACCGCCGAAAACCCGACATCCTCAATAATCCGCCACAACAAAGGTCAGCGAAAAAATGGCGCTGACCAAACCTCCACCGTCACGCCAACAGAAATACGCCCATACCATTCCGACCCACAAATCCACGCGGCGCTCTTTCAAACGTGGTATTCCATTGGCGGTACACACCGCCGCGGTCAAAATACACACACCCATAGAAAACTCAGCCACTTTGGTCACTTCGAAATACACACACCTGATACACATACTAACACCACTCCCACACACCCAACACAATATAAAACACACACCCACATCACCCACAAGCCCCTACCACCCGAAATCATTGACGAAGGCTAGAGACAGAGCACAGAATAGAGAATCCCACAACACAGAGGCACACAACACCATCACCCACACAGAATCCACGCACCAAACACCACACACCACCACACGCACCACACTCATCACCACAAACGCCACCCCACACCTCAACCACACCACCCCATGGCCCCCCCAAGACACCCCAGGTTCAGTGACGCCGAACTCAGGGTCATGGTGGAGGAAATAGTCGGTGTAGAGCCCCAGCTCTTCGGGGCACAGGTGCAGCACACCACAATTGCCAGGAAGATGGAGCTATGGCAAAGGATAGTGGACAGGGTCAACGCGGTGGGACAGCATCCACGCAATCGGGAGGACATCAGGAAGAGATGGAACGACCTACGGGGGAAGGTGCGTTCCATGGTATCAAGGCACAACATAGCGGCACAACATAGCGGTGCAGAAGACTGGCGGCGGACCCCCACCTACTCCCAGGAGACGATGGCGACGGTACTGGCCCGGTTCCAGGAGATCCAGGAACTGCAGGAGGAACGGTACATGGGGTTCAGGGAGGAACTGAGGAACATCGGTTACGCAATGGGGACCATCGTCCTGGCCCTTACCCAGCTCGTCACCACATTGCGGGACCATGTGGCACCCCAAAGGGCCCCTGTCACTAGCCCAGGCCAGGAACAGCCTACCACCTCCGCCGGCGCTAGTGGACAGGAGGCCCCCACACAACGACGGGCCACCAGAACCCCACCTCCTGCAGAAGAAGAACCACCCCACAAGCGGAACCTGAGATCTCACAGGAAGACAGAGTAGGATTGCAAGACCCCGCCAGCCTAAGATACCCCCTGATGTCATCCCACTGTCCCACATTGTCACCCTGTCCAACCTTGAACTGCCCTTGCTCCATCCTTCCACAGACATATGGACAATGCACCTGTGCGACTGAGAACTGGACTCTGCCATGGACATTACTCCACCCCCACCCATCCCCGCTTCCCAATCATTTACCTATATCTAGCACTTTAAATAAATCACTTATTCCACTTAAATAAACAGGAGTCTGCTTGTATTCTTAACAAATGTATTACACATAAGGGTTCAATAATGTCCAGTTACTTTGTGATGACAACATACCAATTTCAATAAGCTTTAGTCCATGGGCAAACAAAGCTGAAGTCAGGCAGTGGGTCATACAACTCTGAAAAGGGAAGGGAAAGTCACAGATCAGTTAACAGGAACTGGGGGGAAACACAGACAGTGGAGACGCATGAGGCCTCAAGTAAATGTAAATTGGGGTGGCTGTTTCTTACCTGTGTGCTACTGAAAGTATTGTTGTATGACTGTATCCCTGTTGTCCGTGTCGTCCCCGTCGTCTTCCTCTTCTTCACTCTCCACAGGCTCCACAGCTGCAACAACACCACCATTTGGACCATCCTCCTGCAGAAAAGGCACCTGGCGTCGCAATGCAAGATTGTGAAGCATACAGCAGGCCACGATGATCTGGCACACCTTCTTTGGTTAGTACATGAGGGATCCCCTTGTCATATGCAGGCACCTAAACCTGGCCTTCTGGACCCCGAAGGTCCTTTCTATGATCCTCCTGGTTCGCCCATGGGCCTCATTGTAGCGTTCCTCTGCCCTTGTCCTGGGATTCCTCACTGGGGTCAGTAGCCACGACAGGTTGGGGTAACCCGAGTCACCAATTAGCCACACACGGTGTCTCTGTAGCTGTTCCATCACATAAGGGATGCTGCTATTTCGCATGACATACGCGTCATGCACTGACCCAGGGAACTTGGCATTTACATGGGAGATGTACTGGTCAGCCAAACAGACCACCTGGACATTCATCGAATGATAACTTTTTCTGTTTCGGTACACCTGCTCACTGTCTTTGGGGGGAACCAAAGCCACATGGGTCCCATCAATGGCCCCAATGATGTTGGGGATATGTCCAAGGGCATAGAAATCACCCTTCACTGTAGCCAATTCGCCCACCTCAGGGAAAATAATGTATCTCCGCATGTATTTCATCAGGGCAGACAACACTCTGGACAAAACCTTTGAAAACATAGGCTGAGACATCCCAGATGATATGGCCACTGTTGTCTGAAACGACCCACTTGCCAAAAAATGGAGTACTGACAGAACCTGCACCAGAGGGGGAATCCCTGTGGGTTGGCGGATGGGGACATCAGGTCTGGCTCCAGCTGGGCACATACTTCATGTATAGTTGCTCTGTCAAGCCGGTATGTAAGTATGATATGTCGTTCTTCCATTGTCGACAGGTCCACCAGCGGTCGGTACACAGGAGGATTCATCCTTCTCCTCGCAAGTCCCAGCGGACGGTGCCTAGGAAGGACAACATGGAGCACAGAGTCAAGCAACCCACAGGTTCGTTCACACAGCTTGCACAGTACACGAATCGCTATGCGTGGAACGGCTTGTATGAGTGGCAATGCAAGGCCTAGGCCTGTGTGACGCAGTAGAAATCATGCCATGTGGGCCCTTGAAATGGCGGATGCCTGACCTGTGAAGTGTGACAGTGGGATATGAGGTCACTGCGCTGGCGTGGCACACCGCGGCGGTAGGCGGTCGAAGACCGCGGCGCAAAGCAGCATTGGTTAACATTGAACCCTATGGGTCTCAGGAGCCAATGATGATGTGCGCCGGCGGTCACGGTACACACCGCCGCGGTACGCACCGCCGCGGGCATGCCCGCCATTTTCTATCTGATTAATCACTCGAGACCTGATCATCCACAGGAGAGAACCTATACTGCAAGTGCTGCTGTGACCTCGGTCTGGGAGATACAATGGCTGCTGCGACTGGGGAAAGGGCCCCTGCCTTCACTTCCGAAGAATTGGAGAAACTTGTTGATGGGGTCCTCCCCCAGTATGCGCTACTCTACAGTCCTCCAGACCAACAGGTTAGTACACAGGGTGCACGCTGAATGGGCTATGCCTGTGTTGAGTGGGGTGTATGTAAGATGGTGGGGAGGGGAGCGAATGAGGAGTGCAACGCACGACAGATGGGAACATGTGCCACATGGCAAGGTTGGGGAGGGGGGGCCACTCACATCTACCATGCTGAAAAGTGATGATATTTCCTTTCCCACCCTGTACATGTCAAATAGGTCAGCGCCCATCAGAAGGTCGACATTTGGCGTGCCATCGCCAAGGACGTCCGGGCCTTGGGGGTCCACAACAGACGGGGCACCCACTGCCGAAAGAGGTGGGAGGACATCCGCCGCGGGACCAGAAAGACCGCGGAGTCTCTGCTGGGGATGGCCTCCCAAAGTAGGAGGGGTGCCAGACGCCAATTGACCCCCCTGATGTCCCGGATCACGGCCTACCCCGATTTGGATGGGCGCGTGAGGACATCACAGCAGACACAAGGGGTGAGTATCAGCACATTCTGCTATCTTTGCGCGCAGTGGAGGTGTCTGGGTGGGGGAGGAGGGCTGTGGGTAACTCAAGGCCAGGGCGCTTTCTGTAGGCTAGTCCCCTCCGTTAGCCATGGCCCTGTGCCCCCGCCCCCCACCTCTGTAGGTTGCCAAGTACAGCTATCCATGGTCCTGCATCACCCATGTGTGCATTTGACGTCCATAGACCTGTAGGCCTAGTCACAAGAACTGAGTAGTGTACCCCAATTGCACAGCGTAGTTCAGGGGGCTTCTGTGTCTGTCCTCTCCGCCAACGGTGTTGCCAATGCATGCACTCAACCTGTCTTCATTTTTCCCCCCCACCCATTTTCTTTTTCTTCCTGTGCATGTGTGCATTAGCATCATCAGGCGGAGGAGAAGTGGCATTGGCGCACGAGGGAGCTGCATCTCACATCTCCCCGGAGGGCCATGCAATGGACTCCGAGTTCAGCAGTGAGACGGAGGGCGAGGGGAGCTCCACAACGGGGACCCGTGGAGACGTCAGCGACACCGACACGTCCTCGGAAGGGAGCTCCCTTGCGGTGGCGGCAACATCCGTGCCCACTGCAACTACAGGTACAGCCGCCACCCAGCACACCAGCTCCACCTTCCAAGCAGCCCCTCAGCATTCGCCCCGTACCCGCTCGCACACCAAGGCGGGCATCTCCTTCGCCCCAGGCACCTCAGGCCCTGCCCCAGTTACCCCTGCTGCCCTCAGTGAGGAGGTCATTGACCTCCTCCGGACGCTCATTGTTGGGCAGTCTACCCTTTTGAATGCCATACAGGGGGTGGAAAGGGAGGTGCATCTGAGCAATGCATACCTGTAGGGCATTCATTCGGGTCAGGCTCCCCATCAGCGATCGTTCAACGCTCTGGCCTCAGCACTGACGGCAGCCATTGTCCCTGTCTCCAGCCTCCCTCTTCTAACTCCCTCCACCCAGTCCCAGTCTCCTGTTCCTCAGCCTATCCCATCCACACCATCAGACCAGCCTGCACACACCTCAACACCCAAGGGCAGCTCATCCAGACATAAGGACCACAGATCCCACAAGCATTCACAAAAACAACATCCAGATGCAGACATGCCAACAGTCACTACCACCTCTGTGTCCCCCTCCTCCTCGTCTCCCTCCTCCCTCCCTGTGACGTCTCCACTCACACCTGCATGCACACCACCATCAGCCAGTACTTCCATCACCAGCACACCCTCCATTACAGTCAGCACACGTGCAGTCACCAACCCCACTGCCATTTACACGTCCCCTGTGTCCTCTCCCACTGTGTCTGTCACCCCCTCTTCCAAAGCACACAAACGCAGGCAGCCACCCACCCAACAGCCATCCACCTCACGACAGCCTCCAGCCCAAGCACCTGCACCCAAAGACAGCACACTTGACTCTCCTACAACCACATCCTCTTCCTCCACTCCCATACCCACTGCACCTACCGTTCCCATTGCTCCTAAAAAACTTTTCCTCTCCAAAATTAACATCTTTGCATCACCTGACCCACCCCCTCCATCTGGTAAGAGTCCAAAGAGCACCTCAGCCACCACCAGCCCTGCATCTAGTATCACCATAGTGCAGGGCTATTGGAGTCCACCAGCTCCTAGGGAAGGAACATCGGCCAGCAGCAAGGGGACAGCCAGCCCACCCCCTGGGAAGAGGACAAGAAAACTTAAGGGCCGGCGCGAAAAGCCTTAGACGGCTGCCACCACGGAGAGTGGCCTTGCCACGTCACCTGCCACATCATCTAAGGGAGGCAAGGGCCCGAGAGCTGCAGCGAAGGAGGGCAAGGGCAGCAGGGCGGAGAAGACATGCAGCAGCCGAGCGCACTAGGAGGGCCCCACCAGCCCCATACCGGGTGTGACGGACGACACCCACGGGCACAAGACTCCATCACAGGAGGACCCCACTTCTGCAAGGTCGGAGGGCGACTAAGCGGGGAGTCTTGGCCTTGTCTGGCTCCCTTGAAAGACAGGACAAGCACCGCTGAAGAGGGCCCCGCCAAGACAGGCACCGCTGAACAGGGCCCCGCCGTGAAGAGCACCGCTGAACAGGGCCCCGCCGTGAAGAGCACCGCTGAACAGGGCCCCGCCGTGAGGAGCACCGCTGAAGAGGGCCCCGCCAAGACAGGCACCGCTGAACAGGGCCCCGCCGTGAAGAGCACCGCTGAACAGGGCCCCGCCGTGAAGAGCACCGCTGAACAGGGCCCCGCCTTGAGGAGCACCGCTGAAGAGGGCCCCGCCGTGAGGAGCACCGCTGAAGAGGGCCCCGCCAAGACAGGCACCGCTGAACAGGGCCCCGCCGTGAAGAGCACCGCTGAACAGGGCCACGCCGTGAAGAGCACCGCTGAACAGGGCCCCGCCGTGAGGAGCACCGCTGAACAGGGCCCCGCCGTGAGGAGCACCGCTGAAGAGGGCCCCGCCGTGAAGAGCACCGCTGAACAGGGCCCCGCCGTGAAGAGCACCGCTGAACAGGGCCCCGCCGTGAAGAGCACCGCTGAACCGGGGCCCTTCATCTCAAGCACCGCTCCGCTGGGCCCTTCCTGTCAAGCACCGCTCCGCTGGGCCCTTCATCTCAAGCACCGCTCCGCTGGGCCCTTCATCTCAAGCACCGCTCCGCTGGGCCCTTCATCTCAAGCACCGCTCCGCTGGGCTCTTCATCTCAAGCACCGCTCCGCTGGGCCCTTCCTGTCAAGCAACGCTCCGCTGGGCCCTTCCTGTCAAGCACCGCTCCGCTGGGCCCTTCATCTCAAGCACCGCTCCGCTGGGCCCTTCATCTCAAGCACCTCTCCGCTGGGCCCTTCCTGTCAAGCACCGCTCCGCTGGGCCCTTCATCTCAAGCACCGCTCCGCTGGGCCCTTCCTGTCAAGCACCGCTCCGCTGGGCCCTTCCTGTCAAGCACCGCTCCGCTGGGCCCTTCATCTCAAGCACCGCTCCGCTGGGCCCTTCCTGTCAAGCACCGCTCTGCTGGGCCCTTCATCTCAAGCACCGCTCCGCTGGGCCCTTCATCTCAAGCACCGCTCCGCTGGGCCCTTCCTGTCAAGCACCGCTCCGCTGGGCCCTTCATCTCAAGCACCGCTCCGCTGGGCACCGCCGTCTCAAGCACCGCTCCGCTGGGCACCGCCGTCTCAAGCACCGCTGGTCCATTGACAGTGCCGGTTCTGTGTCGAGCAGGTGTTCACAAAGCACTCTGGGCACCATGCCTCCTCCAATACCAGTGGAGTCGGTTATCCATCTGATGGACTGTGGCTTTGCACTCTCCAGGATGGTACAGTGGGCATGGAGGCCCCTCGTGGATCTGGCGTCGTGGACTCATGTGGCTGAGGTGCCCCCCTTTCCCTTCCCCCTGAGGTGCCTGTTGTTTTCTCATCTGATGCCCCAGCAGTGTTCTCTCCAATGGTTTCCGGTCTCCTGTGTGGGCTTTGCCCATGTGTTTGTACACATTGGCCCACGGACTATGGATATTGAACGGACTGTGCTGGACTTATTGACTATGTTTATACTTTGCACTATGTTCATTATTTCTTTTGTATATTTCATATGGCATATTTACCATGACTTAAATGAACCTATTTTATACATAAATTTTAAACTTCATTTGAATTATGTCTTTGAATTATTCCGGGGGGTTTGGGGGGTGTCACTCTGACTTGTTGCTCTGCATTGGTGTGTAGGTATTGGGGGGGTGGGTTGGGGGGGTGGGTGTATCGTGTATGTGTGTGCCCGTAAGCTTTCCTCCTCCCCCCTCCCCTGTGTCGTAGGTGCAGTACTCACCGTTGTCGTCTGCGCCGGCGTTCGTACTCCTGGTAGATGAGCAGGTAGACAATAGCCGGTAGGATGTGTAATTTGGGCTCCATGCTGTCCTCCTTCCTTGTGGAGTGTGTATAGGTGAGCGTTTTCCCGTTCGTAGTCTGTTTCCGCCGTGTTTTTATCGGCGGAACTCCCGCCCCGGAAAAGGTGGCGGATTGGTGAGTTGTGATAGGGTGGGCGGTACATTGTCTGCCGCCTGCCTGTTGGCGGTGACCGCCGCGCTGTTTGTCGGTCCCGCCGTGGCGGTCGGAGTGTTAATGTGGCGGGCTGTGTTGGCGGTTCCCGCCAGGGTCAGAATTCCATTTTTTGGACCGCCTGCCTGTTGGTGGGTTGGCCGCCGCTTTATCACCGACCGCCAGGGTTAGAATGACCCCCTCAGTCTTGACAATTAATAGAAGCACTATTACCCAGACTGCATAGAATTGTCATGTAAAGGGCTCAGAGAACTGGGCTTTTCCTTAAGTGACTCAAAGTTAAAAGCTCAGGCCCTAGACAGAAAATGCAAAGCATAGCTCAGGCCTTTGAAAGCAAAGCTATTTCTCAGGTTACACTCATCTGACAGTCTAAGGTTTGATAGTAGAGAGATTAGTGCTGTTACACTGCTCCTACTACATGGTTGATGAAACATAGCATAGATCAATTGAGCAGTCCAGGATTGCACTGACAATCTGTAAAGAGTGCTGAGCTCCTCATCTGAAGTTTTATATGTTTTATGTCCTATTTCCCGCCCAGGTCTCTGATGGATGTTTCAAGTTACACTGTGTTTACACAAAGGACCTGTTACCATTTTATATTTTACTGCTACAGTCTCAAAATTTCTATTTGTTATGTGTGTATCATAGCAGGGATCACATTAGGAATTCAAGGCAGTGGGCTTGATTTATATATTGGAGGAGAGGGTACTTTTTTGACATAAAGAAATCTCTTAGATTTCTGTATGCCATTTCTCAGCCCCCCTAAAGGGGGTACGCCCCTTTTTTTACATTATACCTCACTCTGGCATAATGCAACACAAAGGGTTGGAGATTGGTGCAATGCATGCATTGCGCTAGTTTGAAAATTTGATGCAGTGATTTTGGCCTCTTTGGGCCACATTAGCATAAATAAATTATGCATGTGTTGCAAGGAGACGCTAGGGGCTCTTAAATCTGCCCCTTAGCTGGGTGGACAAGTAATAATTTTTACTGTCTCTTCCCGCCAGGTAAAACCTGGTTGTAAAGAAAAACAACACCATTTGAGTTCTCCCCCTACCCTGGGAGAAGTCTCCCATGGCAAGGGGGACATTTTTATTTCAAAAAGATATTCCCCTTTCTAGATGTTCTGTTTGAAAAGAAAAAAGAATACTGTTTGCAACAATGCTGCATCCTTCTGATGCAGCCCTATAGTAAAGAGTAAAATGCACTGACAGAAACCACTGTGACAGAAGCTTCTTGCCAATGGCTTTATAAATGACTGCCTATAAGAATAAGTAAATTACTCTGTCTCCAAGGAAGACCCATGGGCCGCATATCCAGATATAAATCTGGGCCAGTGAACTTTTAAAATTCTGAAACTTGCTTAGGAGTCTTCTAAATTTTGAGCATTCATGACAATGAAATAATTTTTATTTCTACCTGTCTGTATAAGTATTTAAGATTTTGTCTCCTGCTGTAGAGAAAGGCCCTTGCCAGATTGCATCTTTTGGAGATGTTTATGCTATCTGGGTAAAATTGTCACTTCTTTAAATGCTTAATCAAACCAATCACCTTTTCAAATATGACCAGTTAACTATTGGAAATTATTGATGGCAGTATTTCACATTGTGGTGAACAAATTAAATACAATATGAACTGGTTTAGCTGGAAACACATTTATTTTGTTAAAATCTAAAATTATGAAGTAGGTGATGGATTATATAGAAGGTGCAGTAAAATAGTTTTTTACTTATGGCCTTGGTTAATTCTATGCCATTGTGCATAATATTCATTATACACATCTTTCTCTACCCTCTTGTACTCACTAACGTTGTCTTTCTAATCCCAGTGATAAACTATACCAGGGGTATTTATCTGAAGAAAAGCACAATTGTAATTAGTGTATCTTCACATATTTATGCATTTGTCACCCCTTTCCAGGCTGCTCTTACATCTGCTAAACAGATAAAACTGAACTGCAAACATAATATTTGTATTGAAAGTATCCTTGCACAATTTTGGAAAGTCAATGTGATAAGGTTAGGCATGTCCATACTCTAACCATCTCTCCCTCCCACATGAAAATAACCATACAATGCCTCTGCAGTGCAGACACATACAGTTAGTCCCTAAGCACATCTTGGATTCCCAACCAACATACACTGTAATTGATTATGACTTAGCTGTCACATTCTGCCACTACCCTACTTTTCATGGTTTACTGATGATCAACAGTGGTAGAGTTTGCTGGACCATGAGATTTGAAGCTATAAGAGCCCAAGAATATTAAAGGTTTGCACATAGCCATGAACACTAACTATTGAGCCTTGGAGCCATACCCAACTTTGAATTTTGTATCCAACATCACGCTTTGAGTGAAAATCCCAGTGTAGTAACTGTGTAGTAACTGAGACAAGATGGGTGTAGAAAGTTCACAAATTGCATTGAAATTCGTTGTTTAGCTGCAACAGAGCAGATAAACCCAACAGTCTAGCAGAGATGATGCACATGCACTGGAGACCTAGGGTGACCACTTTTCTAAAGGTCATTATGGGTGTTATTTCTTGTCCTGGACATTTGTATTATCCCTTTTTGCATTCTGGATTTTGTAGTCTTGTTTTGCTCCAATTGAACTAATTCGACTAACACCTGAAATAATGATTTGTAGATGACACATTTAGTATTGGACTGCTATAATGACTGGGAGTTAAGTGGTCACCCTTGTGGGCATTTCCAGCCTTATACATCTTTTGATAATTTATTTGTAAGGTGACACGTATAGGGTAACCATCAATTATCGTTAGAGGTTGACACTGATCTTTGGACTCATATAGGAGTGAGATGGTCATCAACAATGAAATCCAATCAATAAACATCACTTTTCATATTGTGGTCAGTAATTTATACGCACCATGACCCATGTGGCCATGAATCACAACACCAGTTTTAAAAAGTTCAAACATTTTTTACCCTTTAGATTAACAGTACTAAGATCACATGAACCAAACACAAGACCGAATGATAAAAGTACATGAATAGCAGAGGATGACCAAATCATTAAATCACCATGCAGAATAATAACAATAACAAATGAGTGATAGACACAGAATACATTTAGTTGTCACAGATGAAATGTTTACACTTAATTTATATAGAACAGTCAAATTTAAAATGTGGTATCCTTAGCTATTACTCTAATTTGATAAGCATGTTTGGACTTCATGCAAAAATAAAAGAAGAAAAAAAATGTATTTGGAAAACATCTTACTATGGCACTAACCAAAAAATATCAATTGGGTTTCAAAAAGAGAAAACATAAAAATCTGCAAGAAAAATAAACGCACATTTTGGTTATACCGCTCCTAAATGGATCAGCAGGCAGCGATGTCTTCATCAGTGGATCATCTTCTGGTCATCTTCCTTGGACAGTGACATAATTGGGAACAGTTTAGTAATGTTTGGCCTTAATGTATCTGAACTGTCAGAAAACTAAAAACAATGCACATTATTACACCAGCAAAAATAAAGAAATCTGTAAATAGCTGAGAGCTGCAACACATAGAGGAACAGAGGAGAATGAAACTTACTTCACCTAATTCTGTTATATTAAACTCCTAGAAAGCACCTAGCTAAAACTCTATCGGTCGGTCTATGGGGTGGTTTAGGTCAGAGCCTATTAGCTGTTTCCTTTCTTAATTTTCTTCATTCACAATTGGTTCATCTTCTTCTCAATGCAGTCACCAGTTTCCGCAGTGGAATACATTTGTTGCAGACTGCAGTGAAAACAAATAGAATATTGTTCTTGCAAACACACTATCTTGCAGGAAGGCAAACAAATGTTACAACATCAGAACATAACCTTCAATGGTGATCAAGTCAAGTCACACAGGATGCTTAGAAAAGCAATTTCACAACCTTAGCATTTTAAACATTGCTGCTGCATTTTTCTAACATGAGGCCCTTTTAAAAGGAATGCTAAAACTTTAAGCATTAAACATTTCATAATATTTAAACCATTAATCCCTTTAGTACATTTTAATATTCCTTTTTCAGTACATTTCATTATGAACACACAGAATACATTTTATTAGACAGTGAATTATTATTATTATGTTGAACTATATTTATGGCTGCCATCAGAGTGCTCATGTTTTCCAAAACACACAGTATTTTACATTTTAAATATGTTATTTCATTTCTTTTTAGTAGCACACCCTTATTAATGATGTTTGTCCTCCAACACCCTATAAAGTCTAGAATTGAGTTCAGTGCGTATGTGCTATTATGTCCTCAGAACAGGAGTACATTTTGTAGATGCTAAATTTGTTTCATGTGAGAGGCTGAAGCCCTGAGTTTCACTTAGCAGGTTGAGGAGCTCTTTGACTTTGATTGTCTTGTGAGGCGAGAGGGAAAGTAGTAGCAGGCATTAGACAAAACACAGAAAGGTGCGTAATTGGGTAAGTAGACCAGAAATACTGTACATGCGTGGGAGATTATTATTGTAAAAAAAACTAAAGTCCATCTTTTTTGTCATTTTTAAGGGGCTGTGCCCCTCTAAAAATATAGTCCTGGCCACTGTCCTGAATCACGTACTGATTACTCAGAAGAAGGACTGGACTAGTTTGTCATGTCATTTGAAAATATGATTAGGCCCATAGGTAGACTGGGCAGAGAATATGTTCCTGGGGCCTTTCACCTACATTATGTAATTCTATTTTGCTTTATATTTATTCTCAATGCACTTTCTCCAAATCACTAAACAAGCAGTACTATACAAACACCGAGATAAAACAGATAAATACATCAGGAATTTGAAAAAAAAACAATATTTTAGGAGAATTTGAAAGGCATATAAAAAAGGACCATAGCGAACAGCGAGTGGGAGTTCCATTGCTGTGGGATCAAGAGGAAGAAACAGCTAAAGTGACAGCGAGTGCAAACAATCTGTAATTGAGGAGTTGAAGTTAACAGTCTGATCAGAGGCATCATGGGAAACAAGATGAGTCCATTAGGATACTAT
This sequence comes from Pleurodeles waltl, assembly GCF_031143425.1. Taxonomy (NCBI): domain Eukaryota; kingdom Metazoa; phylum Chordata; class Amphibia; order Caudata; family Salamandridae; genus Pleurodeles; species Pleurodeles waltl. The sequence continues at coordinate 1,232,613,707 of NC_090446.1, forward strand.
AAGGGAGTGTAACCATGAATAAAGTAAACATTTTAAAGCAATCCATCAATACTAGAAAATTAGGTGGGGTGATTTAAAAGCCAGAGGATTGAACTAAGAGACCAAGAGATATGGAGAGTAGGGAGTCAATATAAAAAAATGGATAGAGTACTGGAGCAGTTTAACCGTTTGTGTGCCCTAGACAAGGTAATCTTGTCCAAGGCACCGGTTCCCGGGTGGCTTGGACGAGATCACCTCGTCCTGCACCCGGGAACCGGGGGGAGTGCTAGCGCTCCCCCCATGGGCTCCCCACCCACACCCCCCGGTTGTGGATGGAAGGGGAATCTCTTCCCCTTCCACCCCCAACCCCCCCACCCCCTCCCATAACGTCAGTAAGCATCGCGCGCTGACAATCACAGAGGCCTCCTCCATCGCGCTGGAAGAGAAATGCAAAGCATTTCTCTTCCGATCACGTGGAGGAGGCCGGAGAGGATTCAAAGGGAAGAAAATGAATTTCCTTCCCTTTGAAGTCTCTCTCAGTGTTTCAAAAGCCGGATTGTAAAGCAATCCGGCTTTTGAAACGCCTACTAGACACCAGGGATTTATTTTTTCTGTGGAAATTGGCATAAGGGAGTGACCCCTTGGGCAAGGGTCACTCCCAGGGGGGGCATTTTTTTTAAAGGCCTTTTCTGCCCCCCCTATTATTAGGCCAAATTTGCCCCCAGGTGAGGCAGAAACCTCTAGGCAGCAGGGATATTTTTTTTTCGTTTTGTTTTGTTTTTGGTTTTGTTTTGTATTTTTAAGGTGGGAGTGACCCCTTAGTCAAGGGTCGCTCCCCTAGGGGGCATATTATATTTAGGCCATTTTTTGCCCCCGTTGGGGGGCAGAGTGACCTATTTTTATGAGGCCAATCTGCCCCCAAGGGGGACAGAAACCACTAGACACCAGGGAGTTTTTTTTTTTCCGTGAATTTCACGCAAGGGGCGCGACCCCTTAGGCAAGGGTCGTTCCCCTGGGGGGCAAATTTATTTTAGGCCATTTCTGCCCCCCTGGGGGGCAGATCAGCCTATTTTAATTAGGATGATCTGCCCCAAGGGGGGCAGAAACCCCTAGGCACAGAGGATTTTTGTTGTTGTTGTTGTTGTTTTACAGATGGGGAGCGACCCCTTAGGCAAGGGTCACTCCCCTGGAGGGGCAAATTGTATTTAGGCCATTTCTGCCCCCTTTGGGGGCAGATCGGCCAATTTTAGGTCAATCTGCCCCCAAGGGGGGCAGAAACCACTAGACACCAGGGAGTTTTTTTTTTTTTCATGAATTTCACGCAAGGGGAGCAACCCCTTAGGCAAGGGTCGTTTCACTGGGGGGCAAATTTATTTTAGGCCGATCTGCCCGCAAAGGGGGCAGAAACCACTAGGCACCGCGGATTTTGTTGTTGTTGTTGTTTTACAAATGGGGAGCGACCCCTTAAGCACGGGTCGCTCCCCTGGAGGGGCAAATTGTATTTAGGCCATTTCTGCCCCCTTTGGGGGCAGATCATCCGATTTTAGGTCAATCTGCCCCCAAGGGGAGCAGAAACCACTAGGCATCGGGGATCTTTTTTTTTGCGCCAACATCACGCAAGGGGAGCGACCCAATAGGCAAGGGTCGCTCCCCGGGGTCAAATTGTATTTAGACCATTTCTGCCCCCCTTTTGGGGGCAGATCAGCCAATTTTTGTTAGGCCAATCTGCCCCCCTGGGGGCAGAAACCACTTAGGCACCAGGGATTGGTGTGTGTGTATGCGTGTGTTTTCTTTAGGGAGGCAGCCCCTTGGGTAAGGGTCACTCCCCATGGGAGCACATTACTGTTAGCCATATCTGCCCCCCATTGGGGGCAGATGGGCCTATTTATGGAATGCCCATCTGCCCCAAGGAGGGGCAGAAAGCCCACCAGAGGCCAGGGAAGTTTTTTACCCCCACCCCAAATAAATGGGGCCAAAGTTGTTCTGCCCACTAGTGAGCAGATGGGGAAATTACCCCTGATCCACACCCCAGGGGGCAGAAAGTCTACTAGATGCCAGGGAATAAAAAATATATATATATATTAGGGTGGTGGCTACCAACCAGTATGGGCCCTGGTTACGTCCCCACTTCAACTGAAGGGGGTAACAGTCCTTCAGCTCTCCCCCGCACTCTAAAACATCTTATCCCACATCAAGCAAGAAGGCATTTGATTATTTTGGGTTTTAGTTTTACATTTGGGCCATGAGAACTTGGCTTACTCTCAAAATCCTCCCACTTGGAATGGTGAGGGCTGCCCTTTATGGACTTTGGGACGCTGCCATGTAGAAAAATCCACAAGATCTAGACACATCTGAAAACTAAACATCTGGGTGATTCCAGACTGGGTTGTTTCACATGCACCCGCATCATTTTTGTACCCACAATCCCCTGCAAACCTCCAACTTTGCCGGAAATCACACATTTTTCCCACGTTTTTGTGATGGAACCTTCCGGAATCTGCAGAAATGCACAACATTCCTACCACCCAGCATTGTCTCATCTATACCGATAACAATTCTGATGCACATGTCAGCCTAAAAATGTTTTTTTTGCAAACTGCTCTTTTGGATTCCCATAGTTCCCCCTCAATATCGACATGTTTTTGGCTCTTCCCTTTCACAAGCACTTGGCCCACTTACATAAATGAGGTATCATTTTTACCGGGAGACTGAGGAGAACATTGGGGGGGTATGAAATGTGTCCCAGTGCAGTGATCCCACACAGAAATGTGGGAAAATTTAGTGTTTTTTAGCTAAATTTGAGGTTTGCTGAGGATTCTGGGTAAGAAAACATTGGGGGATCCACGCAAGTCACAAATCACTGGACTCCCTTGGGTGTCTAGTTTTCAGAAATGTCTAAGTTTGGCAGGTTTCCCGAGAAGGCTGCTGAGCCCAGGACCAAAAACGCAGGTGCCCCCCTGCAAAAACAGGTAGTTTTGTATTTGATCATTTTGATGTGTCCACGTTGTGTTTTGAGACATTTCCTTTCGTGGGCGCTAGGCCTACCCACACAGGTGAGGTACCATTTTTATCTGGAGACTTGGGGAAATGCTGGGTGGAAGGAAATTTGTGGCTCCTCTCAGATTTCAGAACTTTCTGTCACCGAAATGTGAGGAAAATGTGTTTTTTAGCCAAATTGTGAGGTTTGCAAAGGATTCTGTGTAACAGAACCTGGTCAGAGCCCCACAAGGCACCCCATCTTGGATTCCCCTAGGTCTCTAGTTTTCAGAAATGCACAGGTTTGGTAGGTTTCTCTAGGTGCCTGCTGAGCTAGAGGCCACAATCTACAGGTAGGCACTTTGCAAAAAACACCTCTGTTTTCTGTCAAAAAATGGTATGTGTCCACGTTGTGTTATGGGGCATTTCCTGTTGCAGGCGCTAGGCTTACCCACACAAGTGAGGTATCATTTTTATCAGGAGACATGGGAGAACGCTGGGTGGAAGGACATTTGTGGCTCCTCTAAGATTCCAGAACTTTCTGTCACCGAAATGTGAGGAAAATTTGTTTTTTTAGCCACATTTTGAGGTTTGAAAAGGATTCTGGGTAACAGAACCTGGTCAGAGCCCCACAAGTCACCCCATCTTGGATTCCTCTAGGTCTCTAATTTTCAAAAAGGCACAAGTTTGGTTGGTTTCCCTTGGTGCCGGCTGAGCTGGAGGCCAAAATCTACAGGTAGGCACTTTGCATAAAACACCTCTGTTTTCTGTGAAAAAATGGGATGTGTCCACGTTGTGTTTTGGGGCATTTCCTGTCGCGGGCGCTAGGCCTACCCACACAAGTGAGGTATAATTTTTATCGGGAGACTTGGGGGAACATAGAATAGCAAAACAAGTGTTATTGCCCCTTGTCCTTCCTTACATTTTTTCCTTCCAAATATAAGAGAGTGTGTAAAAAAGTCATCTATTTGAGAAATGCCCTGTAATTCACATGCTAGTATGGGCACCCCGGAATTCAGAGATGTGCAGATAACCACTGCTCCTCAACACCTTGTCTTGTGCCCATTTTGGAAATACAAAGGTTTTCTTGATAGCTATTTTTCACTCTTTATATTTCAGCAAATGAATTGCTGTATACCCGGTATAGAATGAAAACCCACTACAGGGTGCAGCTCATTTATTGGCTCTGGGTACCTAGGGTTCTTGATGAATGTTGGACTTTTGCTTATGCCGGGTCATCCCCATTCTTTTTGCCTCCTGCCTCCTATTTTTTTCTGACCTGTTGCTGTTGGCTTTTCAACTCTGAGCACTTTACCACTGCTAACCAGTGCTAAAGTGCATATGCTTTCCGTGTAAATTGTATGTAATTGGTTTATCTATGATTGGCGTATTTGATTTACTAGTAAGTCCCTAGTAAGGGGCACTAGAGGTGCCAGGGCCTGTAAATCAAATGCTACTAGTGGGCCTCCAGCACTGGTTGTGCCACCCACATACGTAGCTCTGTAATCATGTCTCAGACCTGCCACTACAGTGTCTGTAAGTGTATTTTTACACTGTAAATTCGACTTGGCAAGTGTACCCACTTGCCAGGCCTAAACCTTCCCTTTTCTTACATGTAAGGCACCCCTAAGGTAGGCCCTAGGTAGCCCCAAGGGCTGGGTGCAGTGTATGGATAAGGTAGGACATATAGGCCCTCATTCTAACTCTGGCGGGCGGCACAGGCGGGAAGCGCCATTTGGCCGCCACGCGGCCAAAATACCACTTCCCGCATTCTGACATTCCCGCTGGGCCGGCGGGCGCTAAGCAAGTTAGCGCCCGCCGTCCCAGCAGGAATGAGGGCCGCAACACAGGAGCCGGCTCCGAATGGAGCAGGCGGTGTTGCGGCGGTGCGACGGGTGCAGTTGCACCCGTCGCGCTTTTCACTGTCTGCTAAGCAGACAGTGAAAAGCCGCCCTGGGCCCTGTTAGGGGACCCCTGCACTGCCCATGCCAGTGGCATGGGCAGTGCAGGGGCCCCCAGGGGCCCCAGGACACCCGTTCCCGCCAGCCTCTTCCTGGCAGTGAAAACCACCAGAAACAGGCTGGCGGGAAGGGGGTCAAAATCCCCAAGGCAGCGCTGCCCTGGCGGATTCGCCCAGCTGGGGGTAAACCGGCGGGAAACCGCTGGCCCCGGTTTTCTGACCGCGGCGTCAGAATGGGCTAGGAAACACCGCCAGCCTGTTGGCGGTGCTTCCGTCATTCGCGGCCCTGGCGGTCTTTGACCGCCAGGGTCGGAATGACCCCCATAGTAATGTGGTTTATATGTCCTGACAGTGAAATACTGCCAATTTCGTTTTTCACTGTTGCAAGGCCTGTCTCTCTCACAGGATAATATGGGGGCTACCTTTTAATATGATTAAAGTGTAGATTCCCCTAGAGAGTAGATGGACATGTGGAGTTTGGGGTCCCTGAACTCACAATTAAAAAATACATCTTTTAGTCAAGTTGATTTTAAGATTGTGCGTTTGAAAATGCCACTTTTAGATAGTGAGCATTTTCTTGCTTAAACCATTCTGTGACTCTGCCTTGTTTGTGGGTTCCCTGTCTGGGTCAGTTTGACAGTTGGGTTGTTTTTCACCTCGCACTAGACAGTGACACAAAGGGGGCTGGGGTGTAACCTGCATTTCCTGATTAGCCATCTCTGCTAGGAGGGAGGGGTGGAGTGGTCACTCTCATCTGAAAGGACTGTGCCTGCCTCTGACAATGCCGGCTCCAACCCCCTGGTGTGTGTCTGAGGCCTTGCCTGGGCAAGGCAAGATTTCACAAGTAGGTGTGAGTCCCCTTTGAAGAAAGGTGACTTCAAAGACTAAAATGGGTATAAGAAGGGCACCCAAATCTACAGACTTTAGAAACACTTTTGGAACCAAGAGGAATCTCTGCCTGGAGAAGAGCTGATAGCTGAGGAAGAAGTGCTGCCCTGCCTGTGACTGTGCTTTGTGGAGCTTTCCTGCAGTGCTGCTTCTGCCAGAGTAAGAGTGCAAAGACTGGACCTTGTGTGCCTTCCATCTTGTGAAGAAATCTCCAAGGGCTTGAGTTAAAGCTTGCCTCCTGTTGTTTGAAGTCTCAGGGACAGCAATGACTTCTCTCTGCCAGCACCTGGAGTCTCTGGAGAGACTCCTGCCCCGACAAGTGGTGCCCTATCCAGTCCCTGGGCCCTTGAAAGGAAAGCTGGTGGAATCCAAGGAAAACGACTTCGGACGACTTCGGACCGACGCCGTTGCTGAATCCGGTAACGCCGCCTGCACCTGATGCCGTGACCTTCACTGGAACGCGATGCTCTTCGCAGGCCCGACGCCGCAACAGCCCCGCTGAAGTCCGCGACTCCGTGAAAGTCGCCGCACCACGTCGTGACCGACGCCGCTTGAAGTGCACGGATTCAACGGTTTGCACAGACGCTGCGATTCCCGACTTTGCGCATCGGCTTGTTTTCACTCTTCACCAAAGGTACTGTACTTGGGGGTCTACACGACTCCGTGTCCGGCGCCTCTAGTGTCGGCTTGTTGGGAACAACTCCGTCACGACGCCGTGTTAACATCTCATTGAAGCATTTTTGTTTCTAAGCGCTATTTTTGAGTTTAATCTTTAAAAATTCTTAACTTGACTTGTGTATGTCGGATTTTTGTCGTTTTGGTCTTGTTTTGTTTAGATAAATATTTCCTATGTTTCTAAACCGGTGTTGTGTTATTTTGTAGTGTTTTCATGAAGTTACTGTGTGTGTTGGTACAAATACTTTACACCTAGCACTCTGAATTTAAGCCTACTGCTCTGCCAAGCTACCAAGGGGGTAAGCAGGGGTTAGCTGGGGGTGATTCTCTTTTACCCTGACTAGAGTGAGGGTCCTTGCTTGAACAGGGGGTAACCTGACTGTCAACCAAAGGCCCCATTTCTAACAATGAACCTACAAGACCTATATATCCCGCAACCAGAAGAGTCCAGCAGACGTAAGCGTATATTGCTTTCAAAAATCTGACACTGCGGGAAAAAGTTACAGAGTAAAACGTAGAGAAAAATTGCTGTTTTTTTACCTCAATTTCAATTTGTTTTTTTCAGTTGTTATTTTCTGTAGGAAACCCTTGTGGTATCTACACAAATTACCCCTTTCTGAATTCAGAATTTTGTCTATATTTCAGAAATGTTTAGGTTTCTGGGATCCAGCATTGGTTTCATGCCCATTTCTGTCACTGACTGGGAGGAGGCTGAAAGCACAAAAAATCGTAAAAATGGTGTCTGTCCCAGTAAAATGCCAAAATTGTGTTGAAAAATTGGGTTTTCTGATTCAAGTCTCCCTGTTCCTGAAAGCTGGGAATCTGGTAATTTTAGCATCGCAAACCCTTTGTTGATGCCATTTTCAGGGAAAAAACCACAAGCCTTCTTCTTCAGCCCGTTTTACAATTTTTTTGAAAAAAACTAAATTTTCACTGTATTTTGGCAATTTATTAGCCTCCTTCAGGGGAACCCACAAAGTCTGGGTACCTCTAGAATCCCTAGAATGTTAGAAAAGAAGGACACAAATTTGGGGTGGGTAGCTTATGTGGACAAAAAGGTATGAGGGCCTAAGCGAGAACTATTCCAAATAGGCAAAAAAGGCCTGGCACAGGAGGGGGAAAAGGCCTGGCAGCGAAGGGGTTAAAAGAGTAGTCAGGAGGCCAGCAGGGCAGAAGGCCATTAAGCTGAGAATAAGTGTCAAGATGAAAAGTTTAGCTATCCGGGAAGTTTTAATGACGTAGTAAGGCAAATGGGAAACTCATTTTTGTCTGTTTTTTAGGTTTAGGAACTAAAAATTCATCTAATTATGAGTCACATTTTATTCTGGTGGGGCTGGAAACAGGAGTTACAAGTGGGATCAGAATAACAAGTTCTGCAGCTACTCTGCACATCCAGACACTTCACATGGAGACCCACCTGCTAAAAGTGTGAAAAGAATAATATCCTGGGGAATTGTGCTTAGAATTACCATTTCCCCATGTACAACTAGTAATGGGCTGGTAACTGACCCTGTCCTAGAGTAACCAGCTCAGCTCAGTATGGTAGTTCTAGGAGACAGAGTTACAGGTCAGTTCCTCGCGGCACTCAGTTGAATTTCATTCTTGACTTTATTTTGGGAGAAAAAAAGAAAACACAGGTATGACACCCCAAATAAAAAAATCTTGAGCACAGAGCATCAATAAAGACAATTTTGTTAGCAAATCCCTAGTTTTCAAAACAGCAATTAAAACCAGCCAAATGACATAACAAGTGAAATGAGCCTCCCTCATAACAACAAGAAATTAAAAAAGCTTGCTTGCAGTGTTCCTCAGCAAAATAATGAAATATTTGGTAGATCGTTAACCTAAAAGTGACAGAAAAAAAAAACAATGAAATTTGTATTGACTGAAAGTCACACGGCCACAAATTTGAATGATGAAAAGTAAACCAACATTTGGAGAGAGATATCTTATACACTATAACTCAAATGGAAAACTGGGTCATGACAGAACAGTATCATGTACTAGTAACAAGCAATACATAAGATTCTATACCACAGTGGATTTTAGTGCTAAATCAGATCTTACTGAAGATTTTTGTAAGTCTTGGGTCTCCCTATCCAGACTCACTTGTTGTGTTCAAGTGTACGTGGCCCATAGTGTATCTCGTTTGTGAATCATCCAAGGGGAAGAGACCAAACCAGATCTCTTCAATTCTAGACATGGGTTCCTAATATGATAGAGCCTAGGTATTTTGCTATTTTCATCTCAGTGAATACAGTCTGAGATGATTGTACGCTTATGTGTTACAACTAGATAAGACCAGTTTGACAGTTTAGACAGATAGGAACAGCAGGAAATCTTCCCTAAATCATCCCTAGCTCCTCATGACACTGGGAGAGGTATGAGGCACACCCAGGAGTCTTCTGCAGAATGTAATCTCTACTCTCAGGAGATAAGTTAGTCGGAATAACCCAGATACGACCCCACAACATACAGCTGTGAAGCATTTGGTCTGATAGATGATATTCATGTGGCTCTTCGGTTTCAAAACCAATTTATTAGTGCACATTACAACACTGGAATGTTGGGAGCTCTATTGAAGACAATGAGCACTCCGGGCTTCTAATGGCTGGTAAACGACTCAACATTTCAATGTTCCTTGTTGAATTATAAATGTGTATTACTTACACTAGATGGAGATACTCGCTGACTTCAAACTGAGAAGACCCTTCTCACCTCCGCTGATCTCCACTTCCAGAGTGCAAAGACTTAGGTGGTCATTACGAGTCTGACGCTCCGTGGATCGCCAAGGTGGAGGTGACAGTTGCACCGCTGTGGCCCCAGTGGAGGTGAACGCCATATTATGAGCACAGGGATAGAACTAACAGCACGCAGCCAAGTCGCCGCCCACATTGCCACTGCGGAGGGACCACCGCAGGCATATCCACACCGGTGATGAGGCGGTTTCCCACAACACTATTACAAAACTGGACACCACCAGGATTTCTGGGGCAGTCGCACCACCACGAAAAGCCTGGTGGAAACAAATCACTCAAAAGGGAACACTCACCTTCAGGAACACAGGCATGTCCACAAGTGCCATGGCACGCAAATTGCAAGTCTTCCCAATGCTCCTGCTGGCCACTGAACTCCAGGACCAGCGACAGCGACAAAGTCACCAATCGCAAGTACACCCGCCTAGCACACACCGGAGGGAAGGACATTATTACACACACACAGCACACACACACGGCACAGCAAATCACACCCACACACAAACACACACCCATACCATCACACACATACACACACTCACACATGCCAAATCGCATATTCGCGACTCATACATGTGGAAGGAACGTCAGGACAAGATTATTACCATTGACACCTACAGTGCAGTGGTGCAGATATATTACAAAAGTTAAAACTGTAATAAATAACTATGTACAAAGAGGGCCCAAGGGCTAGTTCAGAATGTCCATAGTTCCTTTGCACACCCGGCACAGAATAAGGGACCAACCTAACTCCTGACTGCAAACCGCCAGCCTCCACTGGGCAGGGGCATCAATGGTGCATGCAGGCACCTCAAGGGTGAGGGGGGCTTCAACTTAGATTTTGGGGGAGTGGGCTTGGGTTTGGCTTGATGGGGCGAACTGGAGGGGTGACTGTGGACTTGGTGGGGGTGGAAGTCTTGGATGGGGGAGGGGCAGTGCAATTACCAGGGGAGGACTGGGAGTTGGAAAGTGAGGTGTGGAGAGGGTAACAGGGCACTTGGGGGGACAGGGACTAGTTCACTGGTAGGGAACAGGGAAAATTCATGAAGGAAACATTTCTTTGGAGCATGGGGATGGTCATGGCAGAAAGGTATGGGAGTGGAAGAAGAGGGAGTGGTTGAGAGGTGTGTACATGGAGGTGATTTGGGTGCAGGTGCATGCTTGGATGCCATGTGTATGCTGCGTGACCTTTGGGTGGGTGACTGTGGACCTTTAGATGTAGTAGGAGGAGCGGGAGGAGATGCAATGAGATGGCAGGGGGGATGTGTGAGTGAATGGTGTGGTGGTGTCTGCAGGTAGGGTGGATGTGCTGCATGTGGGGGTGTTGACAGTCGTGCTTAATGCGCATGTGGTGTATGGGGTGCATGTATGGCGGTCTGATGTTGTGGTAATGGTGGCAGCGAGTGCACTTATGGCAAGATCTGGGACTGATGAGCTGGTGACTGCAGGTGTGAGTTGTGTAGTACCTGTGAGTGGGTGGTGGTGGGGGAGTCAGTGTAAGGAGTGGATGTTGCCATGTCTGCATCTGAATGTTGTGTGTGTGTGCGTGGCACTGATGGCGTTTGTGGTGCTTATATTTGTCCTTGCATATCGTGTCTGTTGATGTGGATGCATGTGGTTCAGAAAATGTGCCATGGATGGGTGAGGGGAGAGGGATGTGGGATTGGGAACAGGTAGCTGGAGGGGGGATGGAAGAAGAAGGGACTCTGACTGCCGTCAATGATGAGCCATAGTCTGAAACAATCTCTGCAGGTCAGCCAGGGCATCGTGAATACCTTCCAGGAATGCATTTGTCTGCTTAATCTGCGATGCCAGTCCCTGGTTGGAGTTCATGATGGTTGACTGTCCCACAGAGATGGACCTTAGGAGGTTAATAGCCTCCTCATTGAGGGCAGCCGGGCTGACTGGAGTGGGCGCGAAGGCACCTGTGGCAAAGGAGATACCCACCCTCTTAGGTGAGCAGACATGGGCAACTGGGTCTGAAGCTACACGGAGGGCGGTGCTTGAAAGGGGGGTGGTGGACAAAGATGTAACTAGAGTTGTCCCAGTTGGATCCACCACCCCCAAAGAGCAACCATCGGAGTAGGAATCTGAAGATGGTACCATTAATCCTGTCTCCTTCGTGGCACTCCCCTTGCCCTCCATCCCACTGGTCCCCTCGGCTCCGCGGATTCAGCCTCCTGGGTCCCGTGGGCTGCTGCTTCCCCATTCGCCGGTGCCCCTTCTCCTTTGCCCTATGATGCTGATGCACACAAAGAAAGAAGAAGAGAGGGAGGGAGGTAGAGAGAGAGAGAGAAAGAAAGAGAGAGAGAGAGAGAGAGACAGGGTGCAATGGGTCAATGCCAGCATAACAGTCACACAGTGTAACAACATCATTATCTGCTGCCATGCCGTGCCACGCCATGCCGTCATCTAAACATACAACAACAGTGGGACACCATGGGATAAGCTGCAGCTATGCTTATGGTGGTACAACTGTATCTGATGTGAGTCACACAGTCACACTTGCCCAGTACTTGGCAACTCCACATAGCAGCTTAGGGAAACAATTCCTGTACTCCTGTATAAAATGAATCTTCCATGGGTAGGTAGCATGCCTACTAAGCCTTTGCCAATTAGAACAGTGTCATCTTGCCCAACTCTGCCTCACTACACATACAGTACATGGCAGCAGAATGAGGACTCACCTATCTCCCCTGGCACACTGGTAGGCAAATACAGATGACAATGCCCTTACAACTCTGGTGTACTGATGATGTTGGCAGGAGCTGGGTTCCAAAACTTGGTTGGGCATTACCACACAAATTACACATTGGAAGTACTTGCCCTCATGACTCACTCTCTGCATGGTATGGGCACACATCTGTGATACCAATACTGACAGAGTGACTAATACTCACTATGGGCAGGTATCTACCTAGTACCTATGCTACAGCTTCCCACTAGTCCTCAACCCAAACCCACCTAGCAACAAATTAACGAGGTGAGAGTGTGTAATTACCCCGTTGTGGCTGCTGTGCTGCCCTCAAGCGCCCATCCACCTCTGGGTAAGCCACTGCCAAAATGCGGTCCATTAGGTGGGTCAGGGTCCAACGGGCAGTACACACCCTCGTTAGGAGGACATCCCCAGCTGTGCCACTGAGGTCTTCGGGGCCCAGCGTCTCAGGTCCTCCCAACTCTTTCTGCAGTGGGTGCTCTGCCGGGCATCGACCTCCAGGGTCTGAACTTGCTTGGTGATAGCCTGCCAAATCCCCTTCTTCTGATGGGCGCTGACCTGCAAGGGTGACACAGACAGGAGGACAAAGTCATCTAGAGTGGCAGCAAAGGGACAGCAGTGGACAGCACGCATCTCACATATCTCATGGCTACACTCACATGTCTTCGCACCACTAACATTCAGACTCCTCATCCATCTCCATGCATCCACTCAGTCTGCCTTTTCCCAAAGCCTTACATCCACTTACACATCACTATCAGACAGGACGGTGACATTAGGCTCACCTGCTGCTCTGGTGCCCCATACAAGTGTCCATACAGGGGTAGGACCCCATCCACAAGCGTCTTGAGTTCCTCCTGGGAGAAAGCTTGGGGTCCTATCACCCGCAGGACATGGCATCTTGGCTACCAAAGTCAGAACACAGCAGCACACGCAGTGGCGGTATTGTGTGCAGAAGTGTCAGGAGTCAAGTGAGCATTGCCACATAAAATGGTGGTCACGTCTTCTGCAGCCATCACCTTCACTGCCAGAAGCAATCACCATTGGCTCTAGACTCACACAGACAACCATGTTATCCAATTATGAGTTGCACAGTCCACCTACTGTTTTAACATCTAAAGCCGGTTGTATTAGGTCACTTCTATCTGTCCTGTTCATGCAGGATTGGCAGCTGCCATTTTACGTGTATTTAGTGAATAGTGACTGAATTTTATGTGTGTCATGGGTAATATTTTTTGATTATTGCACAGCTTTACTATGTCCTCACAGTCATTGCAGCTTATTCTGACTTCTCCCTCTCCTATTCCCAGACACAGTGCAACATTGAGGATGAGACATTCTCCTGTGTACTGGCCCCTAGAAGACCTTGCCACCCTTGAAAGGCGACACTTCATTCAGACGTATCGCCTGAACCATCAGACCATCATGGAGTTGGTGACCCAGTTGGAGCCTGATCTGTTGCCTACCATTCGTCATCGCAATGCAACCCCTCCCACAGTACAGTGCTGTTAGTCCTCCCCTTCCTTGCAACATGGTTGTTCCAGATGACAGTGGGCTTGGGATCAGGGATGTCATACCCGATGTTCAGTAACGTTTTGAGGATTGTACTGTGTGCCCTACTAAGACATCTTCCCTGCTACATCAGGTTCCCATAATGTGTTGATTTAGCCGCAGTCAAAGGTGCCTTCTACAATTTGGCACATGTTCCTCATGTGATAGGGGCCATAGATGGCACACGCATTGCCTTGGTGCCACCCAGGAGAAATGAACAAGTGTTCAGGATCCAGAAAATATTTTATTCTACCAAGTGCAGGTGGTGTGTCTCACTGATAAAAGTATCTCCCATGTGACAGCCAAGTTCCCTGGTTCTGGCACAACTCCTCTATTATGCGAAAAAGCAACATCCCACACATGATGGCACCGCTACATAGGGACCGGGCCTGGCTCATCAGTATGTATACATTTGTCTTTGTGACCCAGTACACTCAACTCTCTTCACACTCGGCCCTATCTCCCTTCTGGTCTTGACATGGGTCCTACCTCTGTGCACACAGGTGACTCTGGCTATCCCAACCTTACCTGGCTGATGACACCTGTGAGACATCTGACTACAGATGCTGAAAACCATTTCAATGAGGCCCGTGGTTGGACAATGTGTGTGATAGAGAGAACATTTGGCCTACTGAAGGCCAGATTCCAGTCTCTACACATCTCCGAGTTGCCATACAAACCACTGAAAGTATACCAGATAGTAGTTCCCTGCTGATGCTACACAATCTAGCCCTGATACGTCACATCCCATTGCTGGATGCAGAGGAGGTGGCAGCTGGACCAGTGGCTGATGAAGGGGACAGGGGAGTGGTAAGAATGAAGATGATGAGAATGCAGCTGACTCCAGAGCAGAGCTGATATGACAATACTTCCACTGTGCTACAGGTACATGTCAGATGTATGTAATGTGACCTGTACTCCCACCTGCTTTGTTGCATAGATCCTGCTGGTGTTTGTTCCCACTGGTGGAATTGGGTGCAGCTCTGAGTGGGTATGGAGGGTTCACAGTTCCCCATCAGTGGACTTGTTACTGTACACTTTTCAGTTCAATCATCACCCTGCTGTTCTGTTCTTTCATATGTGATGTTTGTGATTTTCCATTGTTCCCTGTACTGCCACATCAACTGCAATATGTGTGCTATACATTGTGGTGTCAACAGTATTGCTACCTATCCTAAGAGTCCACACTGGAAGGCACTGCATTGCTGTTTCTTACTGTGGAACATGCCTTAAGTATAGCTTTGTCTGCTGTGATAGAAGGACCATTGGGAATAGTTGTCTTGGGAATGTGGGTCTGACATAGGCATATGGTTAGAGCTGACACTTGCTAACTCACCCTTCGACTTTGTAATTGTAGTGCATCTGTTTAGTGTGGGCATTTTTGACTCTTTAGTGATTCTTGTCCCTGTCTTATTCTACTTGCAGTTCTTTTGTGTGGTACACCCTGGTTCCTGCTTCACCTTTTGCCTCCCTAGACACATGTCTGTAGCCTCTGCCTGCTCCCCTATCACCCAAGCTGCATTTTTCTTCCCCTTGCATCATTTTCACAACAATGGGTTGACAGTTAAACATGTTATGACACAGTAAATGGTACTCCTTACAAAAAAATCACATAGACAGTAGCAGTGCCCAATAGTATTTATTTGTGACTGACACGTGCAAGGGGTGATGAGTGGGGTCATGGTGGGTGAACTCAGTGTATTCAGCCCAGCTGTGTGTAGTCCGGGTCCAGTATAGTGGGCCATGGGAGAACAGAGAGATGACAGAGGACAATCAACAGGGTGTCTCTGTGGCACACAATGGAGAATGTTCAGGAGAGGGTCACTTCCTGGCGGTGGTGTTGGTCTTGGCATCAGTTCCTGTAGGATGTCTGTTGGACATCATCGCTTGCTTGGGGGTCCCACAGCTACAGAAGGAGGGGTGCTGGTGGTCTCAGGCAGGGCCTCCATTCCACTAGCTGCCCCTGTGGTGAAGGGCCATGTTGGGATGTGGCTAGTAGAAGGGGTTTGCTGGTAGGTGGAGGACGCAGAATGCTGGCCAGTTCCTTCAGCAATGGAGGCCATGGTGGAAGTGAGGGCCTGCCACTGCTGCATGGCCTCCTGATGGTGTTTCCTCTGCAGCCTCTTTTTCTCCTGTGCAGTTGTGAGTTTGTGTCCTATCTTGTCCTGAGTTTGGTGGTATGCACCCAGGACCTGGGAGAGGTCCGCCTGGGCAGTCTGATGTTGTGGCTACCCTGTCCTTTGGACCACAGGTCTCCTCCCACTACCCCTTGCTCCCTAAGCCTGTGCCCCTGGCACAGTGTGCCCACTTCCAGTAGTACCAGGTCCTTCATTGTCTTGAGTGCGTGCCCTTGACTCTGGCCTCTGTACTGTGGGGCACACTTCTGATTGACCCACCCCTGGGGCACTGATTTGGGGACAAAAGGCTGGCTGCGGTGTAGTTGCCACAGAGGAGGGGGAGTCCAGTGTGTCCAGGGTGAGGCTGTTGGGTATGGACTGACCAGTTGTCCCTGATGTGCCAGGCAAGTCATCACTGTCCAGCCATCCAGTGGGGACTTCATCCTGGGGAGGGATGTCTGACCCTGGCATTCACTGGCAGTTGGTAGTGGCAGCGGGACCTGTGGATGGAAAAGGAGTGAGTTCCATTTTGGAGATGTATTTGTTGGCCACATCGTGTGATGCATTCTTTAGCCTGACTTGCTTACCAGTGTCAGAGTCACCAGATCCTCGGGGTCTGTGCACGTTCCCAACACGTCCACCACTGAAGAGCTCCAAGAATCTGATAGATAAATAACAGAGACTGAGAGAGTTCAAGAGGGGAAGAGGGGATTAGGAAGGGAACAGCTGAGAAGGAGACCTGTAGTAAGAAAAAGGTTAGAACACACAATATGAAAATTATATCTCCTGAAATCAATACTAGACTATGATTCTAAGCCTGGTCACTCTGAAAACATGAACAATCTAAGAGTTAAGTTTAAAATGACTAAGTTTCAAGATGGCCGTAAACCTGTAGGGGAATCAAGATGAATTAAATGAAAACTTTCTTATTCAAGTACTTTCCTTTACATGAGAATCAGAAAAAAAAACATTCTGACTAAAATTTTAAACCAGGCATATAAATCCTGTTTTGAGAATGTATACTAGGACCATACCATTTTGCATCTAGAAACTCTGGCCTTCTGTGTACTCTTAAAATGTTTCAACACAAATTGCGCATATTGCAGATATATACATATAGTAAACACCATAAAAGGATTGTGCACCATGAATAACACAATATGGATTCAGGAATCAAATCACATAACTTGTCAACTCGAATATTACATAATAAATATCTTAGAAAAGTAGCATACAATAAACCACATGAATTGAACTCGAGGAGAGAATTGTGTGTCTTGCCAATTCGAGTGTTACCATGTAAAATACCTAGAAATGGTAGCACGCAATGAATATCAAAGTCAAATCATCATTAATCGAATCGCGCGTCTTGCTGATTCATAAAACACGATGTAAATGTCAAGGAATACCAGCTCACAATAAATAACAAGATCAAAGTACAATGAAACGAATCGCGCTTCTTTTGCCGATTCTTAAGCCACCATGTAAAATGTCAAGAAATGGTAGCGCGCAATGAACAACAAAGTTAAATGCTCATGAAACGAGTTGTGCGTCTTGCCAATTCATAAAACATCATGTAAATGTCAAGAAATAGTAGAGCGCGATGGACAACAATGTTTAAACACCATAAAACGAATTGCGCGTCTTGCCGATTCTTAAGCCACCATGTAAATGTCAAGAAATGGTAGCACGCAATGAATAACAAAGTCAAACCTTAATGAAATAAATCGCGCGTCTTGCCTATTTGTAACCTACAATATAAATGTCAAGAAATGGTAGCGCGCACGTAATCTGTTACTCATTTAAGAATTTAAACCAAGAATATGAAAATTCTAAATAACGGTGTCGGGACAGTCCAACCACCGTCTTACCGCCTGGAACAATGATCACCAATGAAGGATTAGGGAAGAAGACTGGAAGATCCAAATAGGCCGCCGGGACAGGAGCTCAGGAAGAAGCTGCTGCTCTGCACCGGGACCTCTGATTAGTGAGCACTGGGAGTTGGGCTGGCTCTCTTTTATAGAGTCTTTTCCCAGCCCAGAACCACGCCCAGGCATGTTGCAGGGAAAGTCTCTGGAAGGCCCTTGAAAGGGGCCACACCTTAACACACTCTGAAAACCTGCAGCAATACATTGCAAAGGAACAGTTTTTGTAAGCATATTAAAAATAAGTTTTCAGGATTGAACTCTGCAATGCAAAAGGTTAAACCACAACATATCAGCACAATGCATAAATTACTTTGTTTTGAGAGTGCTGGGTTTTTGCATTTTTGTTGCCAATAGAGCGCTACTGCTCTGGTGTTGACAACCAGTGACTGCAATGACAGCTGCAGTAATGCAGACATTGTTTGGGGGATGCGGATTGTGCCATTGTTTCCATGTGCCATTGAGGGTTGAGGATAGTGGATGACATTGCTGTCATTGCCATGTGTTGTAACGCACTCGAGGCAGCCAGTTTCTGTGGCATGTGGTATGGTTTTCCATGCAGGTGTTCCACTTTGAAGTGGGACTGTTATCTTCTGATGTGTAGGGAGTGTTGCATTGTGGGAGTTGTGGTGCGTGGAATTGTGCTTGGTATCCGTGCATTACGGGGTGACTGCGTGGGGATGGAGGCAGTGGGCTGGTGTGGCATGTGTGTGGGGTGCCTGGAGGGTTGTAGAAGTGTGGAATGGGGTGGATTGGGAAGTGATGGAGGGTGGGGATGCATGCTGGGCAGGAGTGGTTGGTGGCTGGGGGTGTTTTTGGCTCACCAGAGTCAATCCCTCCGATGATTCCAGTCAGGCCCTCACGATGTATGATGTCCAAGACCTTCTCCTCCCAGGATGTTAACTCAAGGGGTGAAGGTGGGAGCCTACTGCCAGTCTTGTTCAGGGCAATCTGGTGCGTGGACACCACGGAACGCCCCTTCCCCCTGAGGTTGTTCTAACTCTTCCTGATGTCCTCCCTGATGTGTGGATGTGTGACCACTGAGTTGACCTTGTCAGCGATCCTCTGCCATAAATCAGTTTTTCTTGCCAACAATGTTTGCTGTCCCTGGGCTCTGAAAATGTGTGACTCTACACCAATGATTTAATCTACCATGACCCTCAACTCATTGTCAGTCAAACATGGGTGCTTTTGATGTTCCATGTTGTGTGTGGGTGGGTGTAGTGCATGTAGGGTGCAGTGTGGGGTTGTTGGTGGGGAGGGGGTGTTTGGATGTGGATACAGGTTGGTTGTGGTGTTGGTGTGTGAGTGTGATGTGTGCCTAGTGCTAAACATGCAGTTGTCTGGTGTGTGCTGAATGTGCAGTGTGAAGGTGCCTGTGCACTGGATCTGTGTGAATGGGTCATCGCTATGTCTGCTGTTTGTAGAATTCACAGGGTAATGTGAGTGTGTGTGAGGGGGTTTTATAGTGCAGTGAACAGGTGTGTGTGGTTTGTGTATGTGTCTGAAGTGTGGAGTTTTCAAACTGTCCAATGTGGTGTTGCCTACTATTGGCAGTACCTTTTTGAACAGCAGTAGTGTGCACCACCAATCATGACAGGAAACTGACATGTAATAGGGTGGACGGAATGGTGTCAGTGTGGCGGGGGTGGCGGTCACACAGTCTTTCTTTCGCTGTTGTTTGACCTGGCAGTGTTTCATTTGTGGCTGTATTTGGGCGGTTTCCACTTTGTGACTCGTAATTCAGCAGTCACTGTACCACCAGCACTGACGGTATGGTAGCGGTATTCTGCATGACAGTCTTGCCCAGAAACCGCCAAAGTCGTACTGAAGGCCTTAATGCCTAAGCATTCATATCCTCTCAATCAGAGACTTTTAGTTGTTTTTCCGAAGCTGACACCTTTCCTTATGTGCTTAACTAAATGCTCATACCAAACTTATGAATGCTTAATATAGACTAAGGGCATTATTTTTGGAACACACTTGTTGCACAGAACCGCCAGAAGACCGTACCGCGGTCATTCTGACTTTCCCGCTGGGCTGGCGGGCGACCGCCAAAAGGCCGCCCACCCGCCCAGCGGGAAAGCACCAGCAACGAGGAAGCCGGCTCCGAATGGAGCCGGCGGAGATGCTGGTGTGCGACGGGTGCAGTTGCACCCGTCGTGATTTTCAGTGTCTGCCAAGCAGACACTGAAAATCAATGTGGGGCCCTGTTAGGGGGCCCCACGACACCCGTTCCCGCCAGCCAGGTTCTGGCGGTGAAAACCGCCAGAACCAGGCTGGCGGGAAGGGGGTCGGAATCCCCATGGCGGCGCTGCTTGCAGCGCCACCGTGGAGGATTCACAGGGGCAGCGGGAAGCCGGCGGGAAACCGCCGGCTTCCCTTTTCTGACCGCGGCGGAATAGCCCCAGAAGCACCGCCAGCCTGTTGGCGGTGCTTCCTCCGTCCCCTACCCTGGCAGTCTCGGACCGCCAGGGTAGGAACGACCCCCTATATTATTTGTGTAATTCTTATTAATGTTCTGTTTTTCAGCATCCTAAAGTATCGGCACCTGGATCATTAAAATGTGTAATTACGATGCTTAAAATCTGATTACTTGATGAATTATCAACTTGGATTTAACTGATACATTATCCTACACTCACTATAATTCTCTTTACTATTTATTGTGGACTCCAATTGGTCTTCACTGTTTATTAAAATGAATGTATATGATTGTTTCTAACACTATCTCTAGGTCTACAAGAAAAGATACCTACAAAAATTGGTGGGGTTTACATGATGATGACACCAGACATTGAGATTTCAGAATCACCATAATGTTGTATCTAAGGTGGGGTTTTAGATCGAAAATGGATTTTACTGACGATTGTTGCCATTCTCTGGCCTCCCCATCTAGACTCATCTGTTGCTCATGAGTGTACTTGGCCCATAGTCTTTCTCATTTGTGAATCATCCAGGGGAAGAGTACAAAAAAGATCTGCCCATCTCCAGACACAGTTTACTAATACCATTAAGCCAAAGTAGTTTTCTGTTTCCATCTAACAGCAAAGCAACAGGATTACCCCAGATTGATAGTGACAGTAACATGGGCTTTATATGCTCCTCAATATAACTTATCCCTAGCTCCTCATGAAACTGGGAGAGGCACACCCAAGTGTCTTCTGCAGAATGCATCATCTACTAACGGAGATGGTTAAAGTCAGAATAACCCAGGATACCACCCCTTGATATATGTCTGAGATGCATTTGTATTGATAGATGCTAATCATGTGGTTCATCGGTTTGCAACCTAATTTAATTTATTAGCGTGAATTAAAACAGCACTCTGAGTGCTCAAATATTTCAATTGCTGTCCTATTCAAAACGAGGAGCTCAAAACACTGAAATTCCTTAGGTATTGCTCCATTTTCATTTGGGCCCATTGGGTCCGCAGATATTGCCTGAATTGAGTATTTGGGACTACTGCCAGATAGCAAATATGTTGGCTTTGTAATATTACCTATAGAGGGAAAGAATGTGAAAAAACAAATAATGATTTCAAAGGAATAAATGATTTAACTACTGGCTTAGTTGTTTTTTAGAATTGCAGGTCATCCACCTGGAAAACTATTTTGGTTCCTGTTCTGATCTGTAATATGATTTTATTTTATATGAAACTGTGTTCTTGTGGCCCATTTACTGGATGAAGTGCACTAACTTGTATGGGCAGTACCTGGTGCGTGACATTCTTTCAGTGTTTCAGTTTGCTTGTAAGTGTAACTAGCCCCTTTCTCAAATGTCACACTTTATATTTATGTTTGTTATTCTTTTTGTTCATTTTGTTACAGGCTATTTTTGACATTGCCTCTATTTTATTGGTGTGTGGCCATAGGACACAAGGATAAATGCCCCAATATAGCTAAGATGTTCAGACAAGATGAAACGACCAATAAAAGTCATTGCTAGTAGCCAGAATCCAAATTTGTCCAACTAGCAAATAGCATTTTAGAATTTGCTGCTGTTGGAGAAAAAGTTGGGGAAAACTGGTCTTAATGATTTTAAAGTTTTAAAACGGTTTTCTGAAGATTTTGAAGTGCTGCCGACCCCCATTTTCCCACTTAGGTGCTTCCAACCTGCAGAAGATGTCTTTAATTTGAACTCTCTAGAGATGTGAACTGATCATGGTAACAGTTCTCCTCTGCATATAAAATGTACATTCCGGTGAGGACGCTTGATTGGAACACTATAGACGTCATTCGGCCTGACCCCCATTTACTGGTAAGGAGAAGACTCTTTTAAGCAGGAAGAAAATACTGTTACTCAGAGTCAGTAACATATCCCTTAAGCATTTGGGTTTACCCAATTGTAGTATGCCTTTCCATTGCCAGGAGAGTCATTTCTACCTTAAACCCTTTCATGGGAGGTTAGGAGAAAGGACAATGAAAAGTGCAACAATCAGGGATATTTTTCCTGCTAGATGGACTAGGACTTTCATGATTGCATCTTCTCTTATCAATGTCAGCTCCCTTTCAAAGCATGGAATTGATATTTGAAACTTACCTAACAATAACGACTGGCATGTAGCATTCCTTACAGAAAACTGGCTAGGAGTCTCTTCAGCACCTGACATTTCACAAGCCATCCTGGGTGGGCATTCAATTTTAAATATTATTTGCTAGAATAAAATTGAAGGTAGGGTGGCTCTGATTCATTATTCATAGTTATGAAACAGCAGCAGTGAAACTGAATTGCTTAGGAAAGTGTGAAGTCCTGGAGTCTTAAATAAAAAGTTTACCTAATTTTTCTTTTGCAGGGGCCTTGATTTATCGGCATCCAGAATATTCTGCTGAGTTTGGAGAACTGCTAGCAAATTTTGTAACCCTCTATAGATTCAGTAGTCAAATCGTACTGTATTAGAGGAGGTCAATATTCATATGGGAGATTCTACTTGTTTAGCAGCATGGTTTTTGTAAGAAGCATTGTATGTCAGGCGTGCCTAGGGCATACCTGCAAGTCCCATCACCACATTGAAGGAGGTGCAAAGCAGCTATAAAGCTGCTCTCTGCACAGTAGGAAGTTGCTTGATGTTTCAGTTTTCGTGTATTGGTTGCAACTTTCTGTTGTCACTTATCTTGGCATCACATCCTTCCGCACTCCCTCAGCATTCTCATTGGTTTTGTTTCAGCGTACTTGTTAGCTTCTGCTCTGTTGGCTGAAACCTGCAATGGATATAAAAACAAGAAAACGGGCAATGAGATCTCCTGTCTGGTTATGCACATATATATACTTTTTTAGAGCCGCATTTGCATCAATTTGTGATGCAAAAGTGGCGCAAACTTACAAAATACAATTATAACAGAATGGCAAACCCAAGCACAGTTTCTGCCTGAGTGAGATGGAGGCACACAATGTTACTCTGGCTGACTTGGCTCATATGATAGATAACCTTTAGAAGGAAACACAGGCTCTTACACAGCAAGTAGATACATTACAGGAACACAGCACAGTGTTAACTAGTGCACAGACAAACAGTCAGGGAGTCAGGCAAATCCTACCTCATCAGGGGCTACTGCGGGTTCAGGAAATTCAATTATACTTGTTACCTCCCCTCCAGCTGTTACTTTAGCTCCTCCAGAAAGATATACAGGTGAGCTTACTAAGTTTGCAACATTTACTAGTCAATGTCAATTAGGTTTTATGTGTAAATCCACCTACATTCCCAATGAGCAGTCCAAGGAAGCATTCAGGCTGTCATACCTGGGTGGTACCGCTGCTTCATGGTCAATTCCCTTAGTGGAACAAGATGACCCTGTATCACATAAATTTACCGCCTTTAAAGCAGAGATGAAGAAACTATGTGATCAACATAGTTTCAAGCAATTGGTAGACAATGAGCTCTTGAATTTAAGACAAGGAAGTAAAGATCTTCCGAAATGTATTACAGCCTTTAATGGATTGATCACTGAAGCAAGATGGCAGAAGATAAATGCAGTTCTTTGTTCTACAGGGGACTGAGTGATGAATTTTAAAAATGTATTAGCACAGGTTGTCAATCCTCCAGAAACATGTGGGGACTTACCAACTTGGTAATGAAACTTGCTCACCATCTTTCTGAACATTGGCATGATAAAAGGCAATCCGACATCAGGGTAGTGGTAATTTGAGAGAAGAAAATTGAGCCTGAGAAAACACCTGAAGATCCAAAACCTATGCAAATAGGTAGCCTTAGGGGTCCCTTAAGTAAGAAGAAAGAATATGAAACTCTATTTATATTGTGGCAAGATGGGATACTAGTTAAGAAATTGTTTGCCCAAACTGAAACGGCAATCTGAAGTGGGAAACTAAAAGGCCCGAAAACAGAGGAGATTAGTTTTTTGGGTCAGGTACTTAATACAGTCTCCAAAACCTTGACACAGATGAGTAGAAAGAATATGTACCAACATTTCTATGTTACTGCACAATTTATTTGGGAAACCCAATCCAGAAACATGCAGATCCTACTAGATTTTGGCCCCATGGATACATTTATGGTTATTGCTCTGTCAGCTCATTCTGGGCTTACATTTTTACTTTAAAAAGTGGCTAATAAGGTAAAAATAACTGATAGTGCCTTGATTTCAGGTCCTATTACTCACTGTACTGGAGACTTGAGTATGATCATTCAGGGTAGGCATAAGGAAATGGTGCTTTGATTTATTCAAGATTCCACTATTTTTTAGGTGATCTTGGGGGATACTCAGGGGCATATTTATACTCCGTTTGCGCCGGAATTGCGTCGTTTTTTTTTACGCAATTCTGACGCAAAACTAACTCCATATTTATACTTTGGCGTTAGACGCGTCTAGCGCCAAAGTCCATGGAGTTAGCGTCATTTTTTAGCGTGGACACCTACTTTGCGTTAATTATATGCAAGGTAGGCGTTCCCGTCTAAAAAATCGACTCCGAGGCATGTGCGTCGGATTTATACTCCCGGGCAAAATTCCCGCCCGGGAGTGGGCGGGTCAAAAAAAATGACGTACGCCCGCTTTTGCGCCGTTTTTTAGCGCCTGCAAAAGGCAGGCGTTAAGGGACCTGTGGGCTCGGAAGGAGCCCAGAGGTGCCCTCCCATGCCCCCAGGGACCCCCCCTGTCACCCTTGCCCACCCCAGGAGGACACCCAAGGCTGGAGGGACCCATCCCAGGGACATTAAGGTAAGTTCAGGTAAGTGTTTTTTTTTTTTTTTTTTTTGTGGCATAGGGGGGCCTGATTTGTGCCCCCCTACATGCCACTATGCCCAATGACCATGCCCAGGGGACAGAAGTCCCCTGGGCATGGCCATTGGGCAAGGGGGCATGACTCCTGTCTTTGCTAAGACAGGAGTCATTTCTATGGGGGTTGGGAGTGGAAATAAATGGCGCAAATCGGGTTGAGGCGAAAAAATTGCCTCAACCTGACTTGCCCCATTTCTTGACGCCCAAGCCCCATATCCCCCTACGCCGGCGCTGCCTGGTGTACGTCGTTTTTTTTAACACACACCAGACGGCGACGGCGGCTAACGCCGGCTAACGTCATTCAATAAATACGGCGCCCGCATGGCGCTTCAGAATGGCGTTAGCTGGCTCTAATTTTTTTGATGCAAAACTGCGTTAGCGCAGTTTTGCGTCAAAAAGTATAAATATGGGCCTCAGTTTGCAAACACATAATCCAGACATTGATTGGGTATAATGTAGAGTAACCCTACATTCTGTCTTTTTTTTTAGCTGAGGCCGCACAATTGGGTACTATTACTACTAACATTGAGAAGACACAAAACATATACCTTGTTATTTAGAATTTTAATATAAAGGTAATAACAAAAGGCTACTACTCTTCCCCCTCATATGCCTTTTGACTCCCAGATAGATTTACTACCAAGCACCTGAATTCCCTGAAGGTATATTTATGCTCTGACGGAGAAAGAAAATATTAATCTGTGAGATAATTTAGACAAAATGTCAGAGATAAGGTTCATTAGGCCATCCCTCTCACCAGCCTGTTCTCCTTTATTCGTTGTTCAGAAAAAGGGAGGGACTTTTGAGTCTGTATTGATTATAGAGCGTTGAATGAGACAACAATAAAAACAGGTATCTTTAGCATTAATGCCATCACTATTGAATCAATACAAAAACTCTAAAATATTCACAAAATTGGATTTTTGAGGTGCTTATCATTTAGTCTGAGTCAGAGAAGGAGATGAATGGAAAACTGCCTTCCATAATGAATATGGGTTATATGAGAATATGGTTATGCTCCTTTGCCTATGCAATGCCCAGTTGCATTCCAGTTTTTCCTTAATGAGGTCCTGAGAGAATTTTTTGATGTTTGTGCTGTAGGATACATAGATAATCTGCTAATTTATTCAACATCTCTAACTGACCATGAATAGCATATGAAGGCCTTTCTATGCTGTTTGCTAAATTGGAGAAATGCAAATTTCATATTTCAGAAGTATCCTTTGGGTAACATACTATCAGCTATAGGGGTGTATTAAAATGGACGCCCAAAAGGTGTCAGCTATAGTACACAAGACAATGCCTCATATTGTGAAAGAAGTGCAGAACGTCCTATGTCTTTGCCAATTTCTACTGTAGATTCATTGATCATTTTTCCACCCTGTTGTCACCTATCGCTAAATTGCTACATAAAAGTATAAAATTCCAATGGAACACAGAAACAGAACAGACATTTCAGCTTTTGAAAGAGAAATTCATAAGTGCTCCCAGATTGCCACATCCTTATTCCACAGAACCAGATGCTTTTTAGGCAGATGCCTCCCAAGTAGCTATGGATGGAGTTCTTTCACAAAGAGATAGAACAACAGAAAGGCTACATCCTGTTGCCCATTTTTCACACAAGTTAAGTCTAGCTGAGACCTACTATGCTAGCGGGGATAGGGAACTGCTGGCAATTAAAAAGGCTTTTGAGGAGTGGAAGCCTTACCTGATAGGTACTTTGCACATAGTCACCATAATGACTGACCTTAGGAATTTAAAGTTTATGTAGATCACCCGGGCTCTGTCAATGTGACAGTTGCAATGTGCACAGTTCTTTATTGACTAAAATTTTGTGATCCATTTTCAACCTGGTTGTCATCGTGGCAAGGCAGATGCTTTATCTGGATTGGTGTATGAAGCATGTGGACAGTTTACGAAACCCCCATATATCATTCCTGCAGACATAATTCAGGGAGCTTTGTTTATAGAAATAGTGTTTGTCACAAAGGCATTTACTGCACAAAAAACTAAAGAGGCAGATGTTATTATTCAGGGTAACACAGGCCGTAAAGTCAATTATCTGGTTTACATTCAAGGGAGGTTATACCTTACCAAGAATATGCTTCAACAACAAGCATTGAAATGGTGTCTTATGCAGGTAATGTGTGGAGTACTGGAGAAGAAAAGACACTGGAATTGATCAAGTGAAATTTCTGGTGGCCTTCTATGTATTCTGTCATGAAACACTTTGTACAGAAATGTATAACCTGTGGTCAAAGTAAAGTACACATCAGGACCAACAGGCTTACTCACTCCTTTGCCTATGCCACATTCACTATGGCATATGCTTTGCTTGTATTTTGTAGTAGAGTTACCTAGGACAGAAAAAAGGTATACAACGGTATTGGTGACAGTGAGTCACTTAATGAAAATGGCAGATTTGTATTACTTTATAAAACGTACCTGCTTCTAGGGAAATAGCAGATGTCTTTCTCCAGGCAGTAGTCTGCTTACATGGTCTCCTCTCTATTTTAATCGTGGATCATGCTCCTCCGTTTATTTAAAATATTTGAAGAACCCTCTGTGGTTTACTTCATCTGGATGTTCATCGGTCCTCTAGTCATCATCTTCAAGCAGATGGATGGACAGAAAGGGTAAACCAATGCATGGGACAGTATGTAATTAAGATGTCCATTGTAACATGACATATCAGATTGGGTTGATTACTTATAGGCATCTGAGTTCACATATAACAATCCAGTAAATAGCTTGATGGGTTATTCACCATTTTATTGAAATGATGCTTACCATCCTTGAATGTTAGTGATCAAAGTAAGTCCAGTGTCAGAAGTATCAACAGTGCAAGACTTTGTTAGTCATCTACAAGGCATCCAAAGAAGTGCACAAGACAGCCTTGCAAAATCCAAAAAAGCCTACAAAAAACAGGCTGACAAGCATCATCGTCCAAGTCTGGTATTTCAGGAAGGACAAGAAGTCCGGCTGCCTACATGTAATGTTTGTGTAAAAGGCCCACAAAAGTTTCAACCATGGTATAGAAGACAATATAAAATAATTAAACGGGTTATTGATGTGCAATGAAATTGGAACTCCCAATGACATTAAGGATACATCCTGTGTTCCACATTTCCTTATTAAAGCCAGCCACCCCAGGTACTGTCATTCTAACGAAAATGCGAGACATAATGATTGACAAAAAATTCTGAATTTGAAGTCAGAACAATAGTGGATTCTAAAAGAATTGGAAACAAATTATTTTATCTGATTCACTGGAAATTATATGGTCCAGAGGATCAAAGCTGGGAACCTGCAGGCCTTGTGCATGACCCCTGTTTGTTCAGAAAATGTATTTGCAGCTTTTCCATTAAGGTAAATCCTGAGGGAGGCATGTTGCGGGGAGTGCACTGTCAGGCATTCCTGGGGAACGACTGTGAGTTTGGCGGTCAGATTAAAGCTATTAAGTTGTATGCCGCACAGCAGCAAGTTGCTTGCCATTCTTGTTTTCATGTACGGGTTGCTTCTTCCTATCGTAACCTTGGCATCACATCCTTCTGCACTCCCTCAGCACTCTCAACAGTTTTGGTTTGGTGTCCTCGTCTGACCTTGCTTCATTGGCTGAAACTTGCAATGGATAGAAAAACAGGAAAATGGGCAGGGAGATCTCCTGTTGGTAATGTGCTGATTGCACAATATAAATGCTTATCTGTTTTTGTTTTTTCCTTGAACTCTGTTGAGCACTTGAATGCCTCTATTTTCTGGGATCACCTGTTATAATAAAACACAGGACATTGCTTGTCAACCTTTTGCAAAACCTAGTATATCTCAAATCGGGCTACAGATTATTTTTGCAATTATGATGCAAGCATGATGTAATGCTTTACTGTTTATGTTCTTAACTATTTGCTCACATTATGCACTGAAGCTTTAAAGTCCTCTGAATGATCCTTATATGTTGTTTTATTGTGATTTGTTAGGTTACATTTCAAGAAAACACTCTTTCTTCATTTCTGGGGGTTGTTCAGTGTAGGAGGTAGATTGGCATAGTACATGTATATCTATATTGCAGGAACAAAGCTGGGGAACACTTTTCATTTTTTGTCTTTCATGCATTTTGCAAGTAACTTGATCAATTCCAAGAGTCTCTACTTCTGCTCTTACTGAGGTTCCATATTTCTCTATCTCCCACAATTCTCCATAGTAAAGAGAGGGGTAAATAGGTTTCACCTAGCGTAGGTGGGACATACAATGGAATCTTTGGTAATCTATTTGTACTTATGTTCTAGGTAAACAGGAGACAATACACAAGTGACAAAATGCCCCTTAAAAACTTGAGGTTATCAGAGGCAGAGTTTGCTTCCCTACCCTACCCTTCTCCCCTATAGAACAGGAGTAGCTTTGACTATTCATGGGGCTCCCTTGCCTTTTGGGGAAGTTGGAACTTAACGTTGCTTCATACGCTCACTCCTACAGAAAATCAGGTGAGATTCTTGACACTGTAGAATCTAAATCTCAATCAAAAAGTGTCTTGTTCCACCCATAGAAAGGGCCACCCACTTGACTATATTTTAAATAGTTGACTTGTGTCATGTGAAGTGTGATGGCAGCCCTAAATCCTTGATCTAGTCTGACCATTCTATGGTGCCTTTTACTTAATTCAGGCCTGATGGTCCACCACAGGTCAATTGTTTCTGCCTGCCACAAAATATCTGAGTACAAACTATTAGATACCCTTGGCCCACCAGTTATGACTTGGAAGGGAATATGAATGCAGATGTAGCCCCAGTCAACAACTCCTTCCCCAGAGTATTGACAAAATAAGAACTCAAGGAGACAGAGGGGCATATTTATACTCTGTTTGCGCCGAATGTGACGCACAACCAGCGCAAACCGTGCACCATATTTAAACTTTGACGACTGAGGCCGCGAAAGTCAAAATTCCACTGTGTGCTTCATTTTCTGGATGCAGGAAACCGCCTTGCGTTAATGACATGCAAGGTAGGCGTTCCCGTCCAAAAAATGACTTAAACTCCTGTGCGCCTTATTTATTCTACCGCGCTAAAATGATGCACGGCCTGGAGACGGAGTGGGAAAATGACGCACCGCCCGATTTGCGTCAAAAGTTAATGCCTGTGTCAGGGGAGGCGTTAAAATGGGGCAAACACACCTGTACTTAATGAAAACACACAGAAGCAACAGCAGAGCTCCAAAAGGTGACAAGAAGGTATCACCAGAACCTTGACAGCAGTAAGACCACATCACCTATCTTTGCAAGGACTATGTGTGACAAGATTTCCATATTAGCAGCAAATAGATAGCACAAGTGTCCCAGGTATGGCTAGCATTGCTCACATGACATCCCCTGCACATGGCAGCCCGTGTCCTAAGTCCAAACACACCCATGTTCTCTGTCTCAGCCCACCCTTCTTCAGAGGTCCCTGGAATGGGAATATGTGTCCCCAGATAATCCCTCCTCTACACACACCCAGACTCACAATGTTAATACAGTGTGCTACCATCTTTAGTATGGTATGCCATAGTCATTGTACTTCTGTCTGCTGGGACGTCAGGTTAAGTAATGCACTGGCTTGTAGTCTGTAGGACCTGTAATCACCTGTACATTGCTTCCCATGTGAAAGGTACTGTTGGCCCATTGAACTTGAATCTCACCTACAGGACCTGTGAGAGGCTGATGCTGCACACACCTGTGAGCACCTAAAAGGAGACCAGCCATGTGAACATGCACTGCTCTTGTAGCTGCCTAGAACAGCATAGAAGCTGCAATTTTATCTATAACACTGTTATGCATTTCCGTATCAATCAGTTGTGTAACACAGCCCTTGGGTTAATGTGTTACGTTCCAACACATAGGAGAAACACAGTTTTCAGTTTCCACAGTGTTGTTCCACCTTTGACCAGTCTCAGTCTGACCACTGTGTATTTACCTTGTCAAATGTTGGAATCCTGATTGACCCTGCATCCTGTTAGCCTGACTGGCTCCTGTCTTTGTGTTACCCTAAAGGTTCCTTGTGGCTACATTTGTATGATAGTTGCTTTCCTAACCCTCAGATTCCCCCTGGGGTATTGCGTCAGGTGGGTCTACAATGCATACTCAAATACATTGTATAGCATAATCAGTTTATTTATCGTACCATGGGGGAACTTGTCTCCAAATAGCCGAATCATGGCCTATCCCTTATCTGGGTTTCATCTATGCATGAGTGACAAATAGTGACAGTGTACCATGCCTGTATGCATGGATTGGGTATGGTGCCTCCAGCACAACAAACAATGTCAGATAATGTGCATGAAATGTCTAGACATGTTAGGATCCTGACAGTCCACGCGCTGATTCACATTGCTCCCAACATCTTGATGGGGCTTGTGTGGTGAATAGCTGTGATATTAATCAGCACAGAGGCACTGATGTTCCCAGATGCAGTGGGAATTTTAGAGGCCAACCTGTGTACAAATGTTGTGAGGACACCTGCCGGTATAACAATCCTGAGACAGTACCTTTGGCAGCACACCAAGGTTGCCCTGTTGACAGTCTCATAACACGTCTGCAGTGATAGAGCTGGACCATCCCCATGTGTGATCGCACTTCCTCATTGGCTTACCTTCTATTGATCTGCGAAGGATACTTTGTAGACACAGGAAATGGCTCCACAGACTCATGACTAGACCTGCACGTAACTGTGACAACATAGACCCTAATAATGATACAGGCTAAACATTGGCCCACACACATGAACCAGACACCTCTGTGCATTTTACTACTGGAAATATGTGAACACGTGCTGCTTGGTCTGCTGGTCCTCCACTGCCACAGGAGAGACATGGCTCAGTTATATGACTCCAACCGTGGCATAACATTACAATTGTGTATCATATTTGGGACTCGGTGTCACAAACACAGTACCCACATAGCATTATCCCATGCCTGACTCATGGTGGGTAAACAAACAAGTGCCTAGAAAGTAGTATCCAACATTCCAGGACATGTGATGGCTAAGTTTTGGAACATTGCCATGAACAACCGTCTGCTATCTATCCTATGCATGCTTTGTCATTGGTGGTGCTTATGTTCCAAAAAACCTAGGAAGTGCACACAGCAGTTGTTGCTACGTGTATGACTAACACGTGTCCTCTCTCATTTCCACACTGACTAGCATCTGAGGGTTGGACACATTGACTCCACAGGCATACAAGCAGATTTGCAAAAATGCATCTTGTGATGGTCACACAGTGGGACAACAACAATAGTAGTAGCCAAATCACACACATTGACCCATAGGCATGGAGTTACTGTATTGAGTTGCGTCACCTTGCTATCCTCTCTTCATGCAAAACATGGCCAAACTGGGTACTACCTAATTGTATCCCACATGTTTGGCCACCTATTGCGTCAGTGGAGAGTGCAAATCTGGTACAACTAGAGGATCATGGTCCGCAGTTGCATGATCTGTCACATGTGCCCATACACCGTAATGCCCAATGTCGGTGTAATCAGCCTAACTCTGTATTGTCACAACTGTCATGTACTATTACAAATGAGAAATTACCCAAACCCAGTTAAAGACAGAAATTTTGACACATATGTGTCAAAAAAAGATGCACATACGTCAAAAAATGACACATATGCGTCGAAATGTGATGCACATTGCCAGGAAACATCCATTAGCCCTGAGCGGTAATTCCCACACTGTACCCCCAGAAATTGGTTAAGTATGAAACCTATTTCAAATCATGGATGCAGGGTTATTTCTAAGCATTTGCTTGAAAAAACATGATGCACAGACTGAAAGCGTCATTATTATTTGACCCATAAGAATAATAACGCACCGCATTTGAGGCAGGAAGTGATGTATAGGATATCCTGTTTACAGAAGTGGTACAGTGGGTGTACTTTCACTTTCACTTTGCAGTCTGTGATATTTGCTGACTGTGTGGCTGTGTTTTGACTTGTCTCTCTGTGCATTTTGTGATTTTGTCTCCAGTGTGGTCTTTAAATTGTCTTTTTGTGTTTCATAACTGTCTGTGGTATCCTGTCTTAGTGTTTTTTTGGTCATTTGTAGTGTCAATATTTGTCTTTGTTGTGTTGGTAGTCTGTTGTGAGTAGTGGTAGTTTGGGTATAGTTGGGTTGTGCTCTTAGTTATTTTGCATTTCCCTGTCCTACTTTCCCTCTATTCTCCTCTGTACCCCTTTATTCCCTTTTTTATTATTTGCAAGCTTGTTGGGTAGGCCTTGTATGGGCAGGATGGGAGAGGAGGAGCTGGGTGGGTTTATTTGGCTGGTGTGCCACTTCCTACCCTTAATGATAGAGGCAGGTGGTCATGTGATCCAAGGCTATCACACAGAGGCAAGGAGGCTCCTGTGGGCAAAGGTGCTGTACCATCTGCAGAGAATCTACAACACACCGCGCAATGACCACTAGCTGAAGCACCACTGAGCTGACCTTGTTGCCAGGGAGCAAGACCTGCTGGACCACCTGGGGATTGTGATTGGTGGCCCTGTTGGTGAGTACAAATCAGAGTAATGTCCACGTTTAAATGCTCTGTAGTGACAGTAGCTGATTTGTTCATATGCTGTTGGCAATGTTTTTGAACACGTGGAATGCTAGTGAAACATACAGGGCCATAGTTCTACTTTGTTAGCACCACAAATGCGACCTGTTTTGAAGAAAGAGTACAATTGTATTTTGTAAGTTTGCACCGCCTTTGTGTCAAAAAGCAGCACAAATGCGATGCACAATTTGTATAAATATGGGCCACAGTTGTGTGTGAGGTATACAATATTTCCTACACATTACTGTAATTTGTTGATGCAACAGCTAGACTAACTTTTAAAACACAACAGGAGCCTGTAAATTAGTGCTGGCTTCACGTCAATTGATGATGCCAATATGGCTCTAATATATATTTCATGTATAGCCTGTGAGCTTATCAGGAAACATATGTTCTGAAATCCAGATTTTTACAATAAATAATGTGTCCCTCAATTGTTTTCGGATACATGTCTGAACTGGATTCTGACACATACGTAACAAGTTATAGCTTACCTCAGGTAACATCTTCGACTGATATTTTGAGTTTGTAGTACCACATTTATATTAGGGATGGATGGCAAAAGGTATGCACACGGGTTCACATCTTTATGGTTGGTGCAACTTACCATAGCTGTGGCACATCAAATGTAGAAAATGATACAAATTGAGGGCTAACAACTGTCCCTAGCCCTCTGTACATTGTACCTGTGTGTCTTAAATTGGTCTTAGTCACAATGTCTGGGTGAATGGTATTGCAGTCCTCAAAGAAAGTGGCTTTGCATGTCTCTCATGGATACACATGATGAGAGGAATACACACCATGAATTTGTCTGCTAACTAATGAAGGAGCATGTTTTCCACCACATTATAGTCAGGACCACTGCATGTGTGCAGATATGTGTGTCTCACTCATTGGAGTCTCTGTGTCTGTACATGTTTGCAGTGGTATGTAGGATGCAGTATCATCATTTCTGAGAGGCTTGACTTTCTGAGTTCATTTTCCACATAGTATTTGTATTTGGAAGTGTTGTACAGTTGCCAGACATTGAGCACATTTTTCCCTTCCATGCCTTACAGGTGGACCTGCACCCTACACTATCGGAGAGATGGCTCGATTTGAGGACCCAGATATCTCCAGTAAGTGTTGATATTTCTGTTCTGTGTTGTGTTTGCTGATGATGTGTGTTGGGTGCATAGCAAGGTGTGATGCGCTGGTCAATGATCGGTTTTGTTCCTTGAGTGGATTATCATTTTTTTCCCTTCTTTGAGTAGGCCAATCATTAGCGTATTGTCATCATTTGGGATTGCAGGTCAGTCCTGTAGGCACGGCAATGTTAATAGGGATGAGTTATGTGGATAAAATTTGAAATCAGAAAATGTAGCAGTGGACCATATGAGTGATTTAGTCAGCAAGTCAGTCCCTGATTCTCCCAGAATAGGGATGCCAAAGTCTTACCCACAGACTTCTGCTTCCCTATTCACTAATGGACATGTTTGACTGTATGTTTAACTTCCTAGCAGCATGTAGCTACACATGTTGTGCTACGAGTATGAGGCACTTGAGTACAATGGACTAGGTGTGCATGCAGCTCATGGCTAGAGGTGTGCTTGCATCTATCTGTTTGTTTTTAGTCATGGGTTAGTGGTAGGAAATGATGTTGACAATGGTCTGCATTTCAAAAGATAAGTGTTGATGGGATTGTCCAAGGTTTGGGTATATCCTAGTTGGACTTCCTCCTTACCTGTGGTGTGCTGGCCAAACCCATGTACAGCTTTCCAGAGCTTCCTGCATGTCCTTATTGTTTTAAATTATTTTTTGCTTGTCCAACACCCTCCCAGGCACAGGCGTAGGGTTGTGAATAGTGTACCTAGGACTGATGAACCAAGTTTATTACACAGACATGTAAATCTGTAAATCACTTGTCCAAACCTAGGATACCCACTCATGATTAGCAACTGCATTCTATACTGGCAATTCCATTTACAACTAGCAGATCTTGTGGCCCTAGATTGTCATCAAGAACATAGTAATTTGTTGGCCTGTCAGTGGTGGAGGATTTGCAGCATGATTTTTTACCTGACAAATGGCTGAACAATGATGCCAAAGTCATTCCAGTTGTTACCCATCTTTTAGGGTTTGATGTGCTGTTTGATGTCAGGACATGTGTAGTCTGGCTTGGCATGTACTGCCTCAGGGCCAATCAGTGATCTGTATGATGATATGGGCTGTTTCAGGTGCATTAGATGTACAGTATTGTCTGATTTACTTCTTAAGCCATTTCACACAATGAAGTACCTAGGGGCATATTTATACTCTGTTTGCGCCAAAATTGAGTCGTTTTTTTTGACGCAATTCCGACGCAAAACTAACTCCATATTTATACTTTGGCGTTAGACACGTCTAGCGCCAAAGTCCATGGAGTTTGCGTAATTTTTTAGCGTGGACACCTACTTTGCGTTAATGATGTGCAAGGTAGGCGTTCCCGTCTAAAAAATTGACTCCGAGGCATGTGCGCCGTATTTACACTCCCGGGCAAAATTCACGCCCGGGAGTGGGCGGGTCAAAAAAAATGACGTCCGGCCGCTTTTGCGCCGTTTTTTAGCGCCTGGTCAGGGCAGGCGTTAAGGGACCTGTGGGCTCGGAAGGAGCCCAGAGGTGCCCTCCCAAGCCCCCAGGGACACCCCCTGCCACCCTTGCCCACCCCAGGAGGACACCCAAGGCTGGAGGGACCCATCCCAGGGACAGTAAGGTAAGTTCAGGTAAGTTTAAAAAAAAAAAAAATTGTGGCATAGGGGGGCCTGATTTGTGCCCCCCTACATGCCACTATGCCCAATGACCATGCCCAGGGGACATAAGTCCCCTGGGCATGGCCATTGGGCAAGGGGGCATGACTCCTGTCTTTGCTAAGACAGGAGTCATTTCAATGGGGGTTGGGAGTCGAAAAAAATGGCGCAAATCGGGTTGAGGCGAAACATTTGCCTCAGCCTGACTTACCCCATTTTTTGGCGCCCAAGCTCCATATCCCCCTACGCCGGCGCTGCCTGGTGTACGTCGTTTTTTTCCACGCACGCCAGGCAGCGCCGGCGGCTAACGCCGGCTAACGTCATTGAATAAATACGGCGCCCGCATGGCGCTTCAGAATGACGTTAGCCGGCGCTAATTTCTTTGACGCAAAACTGCGTTAGCGCAGTTTTGCGTCAAAAAGTATAAATATGGCCCCTAATGTTTGGTTTTCTATTAGTCTTAACAGCTGCCAATATGACTCCCATCCAGATTCGAGATTTCCAGCACAGGGCAATGCGTTACCGCCATATTCTGGATATCGAGACTGGGTTCCGCAACATGGCAAGGCGAAGTTAATCGGCGGGTGCGTGCCATCAAAAAGACCCTGCTGAGTGCCAACTCATAGGCTTATACTCAGCCATGATTCCCTCACCTCCCTCCTTTTTCCTGGTTCTTTAATTTACTGGGTTTGGGGGGCTAAGGGGGTCATTACGACCCTGGTGGTATAAGGCGCTTACCGCCATGCAGAAGACCGAAAATACACCGCGGCGGCGGCGGTAGACCGCCACAGCTATTATGACACACATCACGGAATCCGCCGAAATTCAGACACCCACACAATACCGCCACACCAAAGGTCAGCGATAAACATGCGGAAACAAATCCTCCACCTCCACGCCAACAGAAACACGCCCATGCTATTACGACCCACGAATCCACGCGGCGGTCTTTCAACCGTGGTATTCCATTGGCGGTACACACCGCCGCGCTCAAAATACACACACAGCTCCAAAACACCGCCACATTGGACATTTCGAAATACACACACCTGAGACACATACACACACCACACCCACACACCCAATCCAATATAAAACACACACCCACATCACCCACAAACCCCTACAACCAGAAATTCTGAGAGAAGGCGAGAGAGAGCACAGAATAGACAACCCCATCACACAGAGGCACACAACACCATCACCCACACAACATCCAAGCACAAAACACCACATACCACTACACTCACCACACTCATCACCACATACACCACCCCACACATCACACACACCACCCCATGTCACGCCAAAGACACCCCCGCTTCTCCGAGGAGGAGCTCAGGGTCATGGTGGAGGAAATCCTATGGGTAGAGCCACAGCTATTTGGCTCACAGGTACAGCACACATCAATTGCAAGGAAGATGGAGCTATGGCAAAGAATAGTGGACAGGGTCAACGCAGTGGGACAGCACCCAAGAAATAGGGAGGACATCAGGAAGAGGTGGAACGACCTACGGGGGAAGGTGCGTTCAACGGTATCCAGGCACCACATCGCAGTACAGAGGACTGGCGGCGGACCCCCACCTCCTCCCCCTCAACCAACAACATGGGAGGAGCAAGTCTTGACCATCTTGCATCCTGAGGGCCTCGGAGGAGTCGTTGGAGGAACAGACACTGGTAAGTCAAATCTTAACTATCACATCCCCCACCCTACCTGCATGCTATCACACACCCCCACCCTCACACCCTCCCCTAGCACCCAAACTCCTCACTAATGTACTAATAACACCAACTACACATCCCAACCCCAAGACCTGCATGACACAACTAACTATGGACACCCATCACTAAAGCATGCCCACTGCACATACCCAGAACACCCCCCAACCATCAGCACACAACCCCACACACAGGAATGCCTGCACTGGGGTTCACGCACACCCAACCATTGCACACCATTACACACACACATGCAATAATCATGTATTTATACCCCCGCAGGAACCCGAAGGAACGTCACCACACCACAGGGTCCAGACAACACCACTCCACCCCCAGAAGAGGCCCACAGTGACGAGAGCAGCTCTGCCCTACTGGACCTTGATGACCAGCCCGGACCATCGTGGGCCTCAGGACAGTCGGTTCCCCTTGCCCAGACACAGCCCAACACCGAACTTCCACCCTCTGGTAACACCAGCACAGCACCCACCCAGCGGGCCCAAACCTCCCTACCCAGGACAGGTCAATCAGCGGTGTGTCCACCACTACAGGGCACCCAGGCTAACCCACCACCCCAACAACAACAGGGACCTGGGCGCAGTGGTAGTGGGCACACGGTCCACGGGACAGAGGCACAGG
Organism: Pleurodeles waltl; assembly: GCF_031143425.1. Taxonomy (NCBI): domain Eukaryota; kingdom Metazoa; phylum Chordata; class Amphibia; order Caudata; family Salamandridae; genus Pleurodeles; species Pleurodeles waltl. Next base: position 1,232,652,170 of record NC_090446.1, read on the forward strand.
AACACAGGGGAACTGGCAGGGCTGCTGTGCGACAGAGGGAGGACAGGCCAAGGGAATCAACTCTCCACGAGGCCCTCTCCTCCATCATGGGAGCATACCACCACTCCCAGGAGACGATGGCCACGGTCCTGGACAAGTTGCAGGAGACCCTGCGTCTGCAGGAGGAGCAGTATTTGGGGTTCAGGGAGGAGCTCAGGACCATCGGCTCCGCCCTGGGCACCATCGTAGGGGTGCTGACAGACATTCAAAAGACCTTGAGGGACACCGTGGCACTCCAAGGTGCCCCTGACACTAGTCACGACGATGAACTGCCTACCACCTCCACCGGCGCTAGTGGACAGGACGCCCCACCACAGGACCACCACACCAGCACCCCACCCCCTGCAGACGGACAACCACCACCCAAGCGGGCCCTGAGATCCAGGAACAGGACAGAGCAAGATGGCAAGACCCCGCCAGGAAATAAGACCACCCTGATTGACCCCCACTGTCCCACTTTGTTACCCTGTCCAAATCGGAACTGCCCCAGCTCCACTTCCAATGGGCAGATGTGCAATGTACCTGTGAGACTAATAGACTGGACTCTGCCATGGACATTCCTCCACCATCACCCGTCACCATTTTACTACCCCCCTTCATTTTTAGCACTTAAATAAACACCCTTGAAACACTAAAAAAACTGGAGTCAGTCTATGATTTGTATTTTTGTATTATCAATGACAGTGTCATAATGGGTTACCCATTGGAAGGCTAACATACCAATGTCACACATCACAAGCCCTTCAAGGATGCAAGCAGTTGACACGTAGGTTACCACATTTGTGAAACTGAAATGGAAGGGGACAACTCAGTTAACAAATAGTGAGTGAAATGTTGGTACAGGATAGAGGTAGACGTGTGAAAGTTAATGTAATGTTAACCCGGAAAATGTACTCACCTGAGTTTCACTGGAAATATTGCTGTATGACTGACTCCCTGTTGTTGTTTTCTTCTTCCTCAGCTTCATCCTCATCCCTGTCCACAGGCTCCATAGACTTCGCAGCTGCAACAATACCGTCATCTGGATCATCCTCCTGCAGAAAAGGCACCTGGCGTTGCAATGCTAAATTATGGAGCATGGAGCAGGCGATGATGATGTCGCACACCTTCTTCGGTGAGTAGAATAGGGACCCACCTGTCATATGGAGGCACCTGAACCTGACCTTAAGAAGGCCGAAGGTGCGTTCGATAACCCTCCTAGTCCGCCCATGGGCATCATTGTAGCGTTCCTCTGCCCTGGTCCTGGGATTCCTCACTGGGGTCAATAGCCAGGAAATGTTGGGGTAACCAGAGTCCCCCAATAGCCATACACGGTGCCTCTGGAGTTGACCCATCATATCAGGGATGCTGCTATTCCGCAGGATGTAGGCGTCATGCACAGAGCCAGGGAACATAGCATTTACCTGCGAGATGTACTGGTCTGCCAAACAGACCATCTGGACATTCATCAAATGATAACTCTTCCGGTTCCTGTACACCTGTTCACTCCTGCGGGGGGGACCAGAGCTACATGGGTACCATCAATGGCACCTATGACGTTGGGGATATGTCCAAGGGCATAGAAGTCACCTTTCACTGTAGGCAAATCCTCCACCTGAGGGAAAATGATGTATCTCCTTACGTGTTTCAGCAGGGTAGACAACACTCTGGACAACACGTTGGAAAACATAGGCTGGGACATCCCTGATGCCATGGCCACCGTTGTCTGAAAGCACCCACTTGCAAGGAAATGGAGCACTGACAGCACCTGCACGTTAGGGGGGATTCCAGTCGGATGGCGGATTGGTGACATCAGGTCTGGCTCCAACTGGCTACATAGTTCCTGGATTGTGGCACGGTCAAACCTGTAGGTGACGATTAAATGTCTCTCTTCCATTGACAAAGGTCCACCAGCGGTTGGTACACCAGAGGATTCCGCCATCTTCTCATATGTCCCAGCTGACGGTTCCTAAGAAGGACAACAGCGAAGAAACAGTCACTATTCCTCCAGGTATGTACCCACAGTCACACACAAGACTACACCAGACAATGAACCCTTCCTGTATGTGTGTTGAGTGTAGGCCTCGGTATGTGTGACGCAGTTGAAAAAGAATCCATGTGGGTCCCTGAAATGGCGGCTGCCTGACCTCTAAACTGGGACAATGGGATTGTGGGGTAACAGCGCTGGCGTTGCACACCGTCGTGGTAGGCGTTCGTAGACCACGGCGCACTGCTGCATTGGTTAACATTGGACCCTATGGGTCCCAGGAGCCAATGAACAGATGCGCTGGCGGTGATGATGCGCACCGCCGCGGACGTCACCGCCGCGGACGTCACCGCCATTTTCTATCTGTTCAATCACTAGATACCTGACCTTCGACAGGAGAGGACCTACACTGCTAGTGCTGCTGTGACCTCGGTCTGGAAGCGACGATGGCTGCTGCGTCTGGGGAAAGGGCCCCTGCCTTCACTGCACAGGAGTTGGAGAAACTTGTGGATGGGATCCTCCCCCAGTACATGCTACTCTACGGTCCTCCAGACCAACAGGTTAGTACACAGGGAGCACGTTGTATGGGCTAGGCCTGGGTGGACAGGGCTGGGTGGAAGAGTGAAGGGGGCAGAGTTCATACTACAGTAAAGGATGGGAATAAATGGGCCACATGGTCAGAGTAGGGAGGGGGCCACTCACATTGATGGTGCAGTTGGTAATGACTGTTCCTCTTCCCTTGTGCATGTCATGTAGGTCAGCGCCAACCAGAAGAGGGACATTTGGCGTGCCATCGCCAAGGAGGTCCGGACCCTGGGGGCCCACCAGAGACGGGGCGCCCACTGCCGGAAGAGATGGGAGGACATTCGCCGCTGCAGCAAGAAGACGGCGGAGGCTCAGCTGGGGATGGCCTCCCAACGTGGGAGAGGTGCCCGTCGCACCATGACCCCCCTGATGTTCCGGATCCTGGTGGTGGCCTACCCGGAGTTGGATGGGCGCTTGAGGGCATCACAGCAGACACAAGGGGGTGAGTACAACCTCATTCTGTGGAGGTGTCTGGGTGGGGGAGGTGGGCTGTGGGTGTCCCTAGGCCAGGGCGAGTTAGGTTGGAAAGGCCCCTCCATAATGTAGGCCATGTGGCACTCTACCCCACCTCAGAAGAGTGGCAAGTTGAGGTATAGTTGCCCCTGTGGCATCCATGTGCGCAGATGTCCACCATTGCCATGTAAGCCATAGCCCAGAAATTGCATGTGCTGATGCCAGGAGCACGGCGTAATGCATGGGGCTGCTGCGTCTGTCTTGTCCGCCAACGGTAGCGGTATGCCATGCACTAAAACTCTCTTACTTCTGTCTCCCCCCCTTTTTCTGCTCTCCCTGTCCTTTTGTACATCAGCATCATCAGGCAGAGGTACAGTGGCACCGGAGCACGAGGGAGCTGCATTCCACATGGCCATGGAGGGCCACACCACAGACTCTGAATGCACCAGTGGGACGGAGGGCGAGGGGAGCTTCACGTCGGCCACCGGATCAGAAACCAGCGACACGGACCCGTCCGACGATGGGAGCTCCCATGTGGTGGCGGCACCATCTGTGCCCCCCACTTCTACAGGTACAGCCGCCACCTCCCCTACCAGCACCGCCCTCCCAGCAGCCCCTCAGCGTTCGCACCGTGCCCACTCACCCAGGAGGGTGGGCATCACCTTCGCCCCAGGCACCTCAGGCCCTGCCCCAGTCACCCCTGCTGCCCTCAGTGAGGAGGCCATTGACCTCCTCAGGTCACTCACTGTTGGGCAGTCTACCATTGTGAATGCCATCCAGGGTGTAGAACGAGAGTTGTAACACGGTAATGCATTCCTAGAGGGCATTCATTCTGATCAGGCTGCCCTTCAGCGAACCCTGCAATCTCTGGCCTCAGCACTGATGGCAGCCATTGTCCCTGTGTCTAGCCTCCCCCCTCCAACTTCCTCCACCCAGACCCAATCCCCTGTACCCCAGCCCATCCCAAGCACACCTACAGACCACCATGCACACAAGTCAACACACACAAGTAGCTCAAGCAAACATAGGCACCACACACACCACAGGCACTCACACAAGCATCACACACATACAGATACAGCAACATCCACAGTCTCCACTGTGTCCCCCTCCTCTTCTTCTCCCTCCTCCCTCCCAGTCTCGTCTACACACACACCTGCATGCACCACATCTACAGGCACTAGGACTCGCACCAGGACACCCAGCACCACAAGCCGCTCACCTGCACTCACCACCTCCACTGCCATTTACACGTCCCCTGTGTCCTCTCCCAGTGTGTCTGTGATGCCCCCTCCAAAAGTACCCAAATGCCGGAAATCACTCACCCAACATCCATCCACCTCACGACATCCTCCAGTACCTGCACCTGCACCCAAAACAGCTAAAGTGACACCTCCGACAACCACCTCCTCTTCCTCCACTCCCAGACCCCCTCCAGCTACCCATCCCAGTGTCCGTCAGAAACTGTCCCTCTGTCAAATTGACATTTTTGCCCCCACCCCCCCCAATTCATCAGTCCCGTCGTAGCGCCTCAGCCAAAAAGCCTCCAGTACCAGTGGTGCGTGTTCCAGGTTTTTGGAGTGCACCATCCACCAGCGCAGGCAGTAGGACCCGGAGCCAAGGCACTGGCAGCCCACCCCCTGCAAAGGCTCCAAAATTGGAGAGTGGACGACGGGACCGTGTCAAGACTCCTGGTGGGACAACAACTGAAATGGGATCGAAGGCGATTGGTGAGTCAGCTGTAACTCCAAAAAAGGTGGGGAAGGTCCAGAGGAAGTCTGCCCAGCCTGTTGTGAGTGTCACGGCGGGGAAGTACGCCATCTTTTCCGGCGGTCCAGACACAACCGCCAGCACCGTCGTCACTGGTCCAGAGACCACCGCCGGAGTCCCAGCCCAGGAGGGCCCAAGTATCGTTACTGGTCCAGAGACCACCGCCGGAGTCCCAGCCCAGGAGGCCCCAAGTATCGTCACTGGTCCAGAGACCACCGCCGGAGTCACAGCCCAGGAGGGCCCAAGTATCGTCACTGGTCCAGAGACCACCGCCAGAGTCACAGCCCAGGAGGGGACAGGATGCCACAGCCCCGCTGGCCAATGATGGAACGTCATGCCACATACCAATGTCCAGTGTGGAGATCGTCATGCCACACACCAATGTCCAGTGTGGAGATCGTCATGCCACACACCAATGTCCAGTGTGAAGATCGTCATGCCACACACCAATGCCCAGTGTAGAGATCGTCATGCCACACACCAATGCCCAGTGTAGAGATCGTCATGCCACACACCAATGCCCAGTGTAGAGATTGTCATGCCACATACCAATGACCAGTGTAGAGATTGTCATGCCACACACCAATGTCAGTATCAGGACCGCCATGGCAAAACATCGCTGAACAGGGCAAAGACCGCCATGTCAAAGCACCGCTGAACAGTCCTGCACCTCAATGGCAAAGCACCGCAGAACAGGGCAAAGACCGCCATGGCAAAGCACCGCTGAACAGTCCTGAACCTCAATGGCAAAGCACTGCTGAACAGGGCAAAGACCGCCATGGCAAAGCACCGCTGAACAGTCCTGAACCTCAATGGCAAAGCACCGCTGAACAGGGCAAAGACCGCCATGGCAAAGCACCGCTGAACAGGGCAAAGACCGCCATGGCAAAGCACCGCTGAACAGTCCTGAACCTCAATGGCAAAGCACCGCTGAACAGGGCAAAGACCGCCATGGCAAAGCACCGCTGAACAGTCCAGAGCCTCAATGGCAAAGCACCGCGGAACAGGGCAAAGACCGCCATGTCAAAGCACCGCTGAACAGGGCATGCACCGTGTAGGAATGAATGGGCCGCCACATCAGGCATCCTTATCCCATGTGCAGCTGGGACAGTGACAGGACAGGAACTTTCATGGGAGACGCATCCAGTCTGGGCACCAGTCCCCCTCCAGAACAAGTGGAGACCTGCATCTACTTGAGAGACTGTGGCTTTGCACTCCCCAGGATGGCACAGTGGGCAACCCACCCACTGAAGAGACTTGAGAGACTGTGGCTTTGCACTCCCCAGGATACATCAATGGGCATGGAGCCCCGTCGTGGATCTGGCTTCGCATTCATCTGGCTGAGGTGCCCCCATTCCCTTCCCCCTGAGGTGCCTGTTTTATTTCTATCTGACGCCCCGGCAGTGTTCTCTCCGATTTTGGTCAGGTATCTATTGTGGGCCTCGCCCATGCATTTTTGGACTGTTGGTGCACGGACATTGTTGTGTACATATCTGCACTACTTCTTGTATAGTATATATAACTATGAGTGATTTAGACATTTATATCTGTATATTTTTGTATGACATGTATATTGGCACATTGCAATGTTTGACCGAAATTCGCTTTGTCTTTGGATTCTTCCGGGGGGATTGTGGGTTGTCAATGTGATATTTTTGACTGCATTGGTGTGTATGTTGTGATATGCGAGGGTGGGGGTGGGGGTGTTTGGTGGGTGTCCCCCTAACTTTTGCCTCCCCCCTCCTCCGTGTGGTAGATGCAGTACTCACTGGTATCTTCTGCGCCTACTTCGCTGTTGGTCGTAAAGGAGCAGAAAGACAAGGGCAGGTAGTATTTGGAGTTCAGGGTCCATGGAGTCGGCGTTCCTCGTGGGATATGTTAAGGTGAGCGTTTTCCCATAGCAAAAGCTGTTTCCGCCTTGTTTTTATCCACGGTGAATCCGCCCCGGAAAAGGTGGCGGATTGGCGGGTTGTAATAGTATGGGCGGTACATTGTCTCCCGCCTGTCTGTCGGCGGTGACCGCCGCGCTGCTTGTCTGTACCGCCGTGGCGGGCGGTGTGTTAAAGTGGCTGTCTTTGTTGGCGGTTTCCGCCAGGGTCATAATTCCCTTTTATTGTCCGTCGGCCTGTTTGCGGTATTACTGCACCTTTTACACCGTCCGCCAGGGTCGTAATGAGCCCCTTAGTGTTAGGTTTGTATAGGCTGTTAGTTTAGTTAGTAGCAGTGGGTGGGGGTATCATACTTTTTACAACTGTTTTTTATTATGTGGGTGGGTGGGTGGCCTGGGGACAATGTTGGGGTTTTGGTGTTTAAAAAAAAAAAAAAATACAAAAAAAATATTTCTTTGTTTAGTATAAGATAGTATGTGTTTAGGTTAGTATATGTTGTCCTCCATGTGTCCCGTCTTATAGGAGGGGGTGGGGGATTGATGGTTAGATCGTTTCGTTAAATGGGAAAAGTACGTTTAGCTTAGGTTAGTTAGGGACAGTTGTGAGAAATGTGTAGTTAGAGTAGTTTAGGTTAGGTAAGGTGTTTCCCCTGGTTTCAGCTTCTGTTTTTGCTGTTTAATAAATATCTAGGTTACCCTTTACAGTATGTGTCAAGTGCTTGTAGATCAGGGCCTTGGCATGAGTGAACAGTGTCTCTTTTGTCTTACCTTTTGTGTTCCATGCTGCAACCATATCCCAACTGAACTGTTACATTGGCAGCTACACCAAAGCTACCTAGCTAAGAGTCGGCCATCCATTGCACCCACCACTCACGGTTACTATGGATCCAAAAGTGTGGTTATTTTGTGGTGTATGTTTTCAATGTCACATACTTTGCTAGCAGATTTGGTATTGTGGACACTTTGTTAAGTCTGCCTGCAGCCTGATGTCCAAGCGAATCCTTATAAGGTGAGTGGTAGTATGCTCCCATGTAGTATGGTATACATTACTCACACCTATCATTTGTTACAAATTTAAGCCTGGTGACTTATTTCTATGGAAACTCATACACATCCATTCATCTTGTATGGTGTGTGTTAGCTCAAAATTGGGGCAAATGCCACATACGTAAGTTTTGACTTTTAGAAATAATTGAAGGCACTATTTTCTGGTTTAGACATCCCTTGAGGAAGCGTTATTCTGTCCAACACAGTATTAAGGTGTATAGTTAATGTTTTCCTATGAAATGACCCTTAGGGATGGCAGATGATGGTACAATCCAGACCACTGTGCATAGTTATCAGCCAAGATTCGTTCAGGTCAGGTGTATTGACAATCAATAATCAGTGACCTGAGGTAAACATCACTGATGGCCATCACGGTTGATGTGTCACATTACACAGAGAGTTGTGTAAGTGCTATTTATTTAAAAGTGCTGTAGTGCTATATGTACATTGTCCATGATTGTGAGTCCATTAGTGTGACATCTTCCATTGTGATCCTACACAAGTGCAAAAGGACATGTCATTGGACATGCTGGGGTGAAGTGTCAGACAGTGCAGAGGGAAAGGATTTGCCAATGAGGTAGTGAGAGACAATCGCAGGGCAGGGTGACAAGATAAACAGTGGGTTGAAGAAAGGGGCTTGAATACAGTTGTTGCAAGACTGGCATGTTACAAAGCACAGGTCCTTGGTAATAGGTGGCCATGTGGCAGGGACTAGTGCTACCGGGTATTCTTACGGGTGAAGGTGATCGGTTCCACGTTTTCATCTTCTGATGTGTGTGTTGTCTCCTCTGCCCTTGGTGGTTGTGGTTGTGAAGGGGCAACACACACCTCAGTGTTTGAAGACATGGAGTCAGACATCCCAGTAGCTGCCAACTGTGGGGCTCTTAAGAGCAGTACTGCAGCAAGGAGGAGCTGCTGGTTCTTGAGAATAGCAGCCAGATCACGGTGGTAGGCAGCCAGGTCGGCCCTGAGGGGTTCAATATTGCATTCGTGCACGCGTTGACAGGATTGTTGTTGTTGGTGTTGGGTCAACTCTATTACGGCTGTGCTGATTTCCTTCAACCTTTTTTCAAGTTCCTGCAAGATTGTTGTTCGCCCTTGCACAGCTGCTGCCTGTTCTTCAGTTGACATCTTGCACAAACGCACCCCCTCTAGGCTGGCTGCCATATTTTGCATCCCCACCACACCTCCTTGGCCAGCTCCCTCTGTACTCCAACTACAGTTTGCTCAAAGCTGGTGCCAGTGTCATCAGAGTCCTCAGCTGTGTTGGAGCTTGCAGGTCGTACAATTGGGGTGGTGGGTGGGTCCTCTGTTATGGCTGCTAGTACTCTGCTCCTCCTTGTGACTGAAGGTGGGGTCTGTAGGGTTCCAAGGACATCTTGGAGGGTCTGCTGGCTGATGTTTGTCAGCTCATCATCCATGTCATCAGGGTAGTCCTGGACAGGCATAGCCGCTGCAGAGCCATCGTCCTCTGCAATGAGATATGGTACAATTAGTGTGTCTGTGTTGTGGGATTTGTAATGTGACATGCCTGCCTTCCGATTATTTTCACATTGTGATCTTGGTTCCTGTTCATTGTTCCTGTCTTTCATATTAGCATTCTCCCAGTCCTATGCCCCACCTGCATGTCACATGTATTGTGGTCTGTTTGTGGACTTGTTAGCATCACATCCTCTAGGTGTTGGTTCAGGCCAAATTGTGAATTGCCACCTTCTTGTCCTACTCAACCCTCCGTCTACTTCCATTCTCATGGTGAGGCCTTTCACTGGCTGTGGGTGTTCTGATGGCACTAGCACCACACTTAACAAACTGGAACTGCCCCAGTCTCGGATCTTTCACATCCACCTACATGTTGTTGAGATCTAGCATATACTGTGTATAGCATTGTTATGGCACGATATGGATGTCAGCATTGGTAATGTGTACTGCTGATGTTGGAGAATGTGCGGTACATTGGATTGCCCTGATTGTCCTAGCAGTGTTCCATTTCCTCCTCTTACTGTGTGGGTGTATTTCTGTAACCAGTTACATGTGCCCTGCCCCTCAATGCTGTTGTCTGAGCAGTATGACATTTTGGGTGTTGCATGGTGTCATTGGAGCTATTGTGACCCAGGCATAGGGTGGACCCTTACATGTGCAGCCAGCATGGGTATGACATTAGTGCTGTGTACCTCCTAATGTTTATGCCAATGACTGATGTTTGTAGCAACTATGGACAATCACATTTGACAAGATTGGGACATTTGTATTGATTTTAGGGGATTGATAACGTTGTCATCCTGAACCTTCTAATTTGGGTGTGTTTGATCCATGGGGACGTTACTGCCATTAGCTACTTGACCTGCACACACTGCAGAGGTGGTAGTGGCAACTGTTGTCAATGTTATATTCCACTTGCTGATATGGCCAGAGGTTGTTAATTGGGCCCTAGTTAATGTAGGGAGAATAATGACTGACGTGTGATGGGCTGCCAGTTTAACATTGTACCCTGCCCTCCTGTCCTGGCTTTACCTTTGCAATATCCTTGGCATGGCAGCATACCCCCATGCAAAGGTTGTTGGTGTAGTGTAGTAATGTGCCCCAGATTTCCTCTGTACAGCCCATTCCCCTGTGCCGTGCCCCTTTACCCATACCACTCTCTGAATATCATGACTTACATGCATTGTGTAGTAGGTATGCCCACCCCCCCACTTACAGTTAACATTTGTGCATTTTAATTCCCCATGCAACTTACCCTGCATGTGTGTTTTCTCCTGGTAGTCTGCGCTGTCCTGGAATCCCTGTGACGATCTCCTCAGGGATGACGGCTGCAACCATCTCCTCCATGTGGTCCAGGGCCTCCTGTGGTGCTGGACTCCCACCTCCAGTCTGCAGTGCTCCCTTCCTGTTCCTGGCCATCTTTTCCTTGGTCCTGCACTTGCAGTCATGCCAGCGTTTCTTGCACTTGATGACTGTTCTCCGTACTTCTGCCACACTGTTAATCTTGTCAACAATTTGTGGCCATATTGCCTCTCTCCTACGGATTGGCAACTTTGAGGTGACAAACGGTTGGTGCTGGTGTTCCGTCACCTCTTTCACCAGAATTTCCTGCTCCTCTGCACTGAAGCGACACTTCCTTTTCTTCTTCTCCCTGTCCTGGGCCTTGTGTGGGTCCTCCTGGCTGGTTCCTGGCCTGTTGTCATCTTCTTGGGGTCTGTGCAAGCATCTGGGATCCAGTTTGGCTCTCCTTAGCACATTTTGCAGTGTTTGTGCCCCTTTTTGACGCAATTGAGTCAAAAAAGGCTCGTATCCAGTTTGCGACATCTTAAAGTGTCTCACAGTCATTTTCACCACGTTAATGTTATTTTCCTTTACGACATGACGCATTGGTTTGAGTCAAAAAAATTACTCACACCTGTGGTTTGCGCCGCCGTGCATCAAAGTATAAGTTTGAGGCCCGCACGGCGCAAAGAAATGGCATTAGCCGGCGTAATATTTTTGACGCAAAACTGCGTTGGCGCAGTTTTGCGCCAAAAAGTATAAATATGTGCCAAAATCCTTCCACACCTTGCTTGAAAGCAGCTAAACTCCACTGTAAACAGTTGGAAAGAAAGTGGAGAAGTAAAAAAAATCTATAAACAGCATTTAAAAAGATTCAGAAAAAGATTTTGCATAGGTTTGTCTAAGGCTTTTTCTAAGCAAATTCTCAATGAAGGCTATGAGTCCAGAGATATCTTTAAGATTGTTGGGTCTTTCTTATCCCGACTGCTTGACTACAAAAAGTCACACCCTTGTAACCTTTATGTGATAATCTGTCTCAGTACTTTTATGAAAAGCCAGACTGGTTTAGATTTCGGCGGAGAGGTTACTTAATCACAACAGTAAGGGATATCCTTTCTGCCAAAATCTAAGTACGATTGCTTTCTATGGTACTTAAATTTCTGTTGACAGGATTTTTGTCGCTGTTAAAATGGAGTAATCCCTCTACTGAGATCAAAATCAAGCCCTTAATCTATCAAGGAACAAGTAGGCGTGGAAGTGCTCAAGTCAATTTCTTTGAAATAATTTGTTGTTATATTCCAAGGCTGCAATCTTGAACTATAGCTTGGGTTCCCCCTTCAATCTTTGTCCACCCTTAATATTAAAACTGGCAACCCCTGCCTTAAATCCTACTTAAATGCTCTGTTCAATCAATCACTGGAATTATGGTTTATTCCCCATTGTAAGAAGAGAATGTAAGTTCAAGTTGGTGTAGTTCGATTACAAGTAATATGAGGCCAATTTCTCATCTGCCAGCTCTCATAAAAACATTGGAGAAACTGGTTAATAAACAACTGTCCTGATTTATCAAAGATAACCAGTTTCTATACATGACCCATCAGTGCCTAGGTTTCAGTACTGAGGTTGGCTTTTGGAAATCTTCTAATGTAGAAAAACTAAGTTAGAACAGGAGATAAAGAGAGTAGTAATTCTTTTATGTATATGCCTGTGTCATTTGAGACTGCGCTTCATCCAATCTTGCTAAAGCGTTTGGAGGATGCTGGAGTTGGCGCCCTGGCCAGACTATGGTTAAAAATATTTTAACCAGTTGTTCACAAGTCGTACATCTCTCCCATTTTTCTTCCAGCTATAATGCATACCTGGTGCCATATGCCAATGGTACTCATTAGTTAGTCTTTTTTCACCAGACTGATTAACACAGTAATAGAGAGATTTCAAGGATGCCTGAATGCAGTGACTAGATGAATGCACATAAGCTTCCTAAACCTTAATTCTTAAAGTTGAGCTATTCTTCTTTAGCAACTCGTCTCTGCTGGACATTCTGAGTTGGTGGCCAATAGACTAAGGGACAACTGTAGCATCACCATGATGAGACATTTAGGGATAACATTTAAATATGAACTATCCTGCAAGCCTCAAATTTGAACCATTACTGTTCTTGCTATCCCTTGTTAAAATCTTTTTTAAACACATAAGATCATAAAATTCCTGCCTGTCCAAACATGAAAAAAGATTGCAAATGCTCTGGTGGCCTCTATTATTATTATTATTATTATTATTATTATTATTATTATTATTAGTGACTTTTAAAGCACATGGTTACCATGACAGGTTTCCCAGTGCTAGCCTCCTCACAGAACCAAAGTACAGCATCTAAAAAATCATATAATGTAGATAGAAACAGCTGGTGCATCAACTTCTTCTGCCAACCTGAGATTGTATCAAAGGAAACAGCCAAGTCTTCAGTTCCCTTTGGAATACAGCAAGCAAAGTACAAGCGCACAATGAGTGCTGCAGGGTATGCCACAATTTAGGGCCGAGATACCCAAAAGAGTGACCATCTTGTTGGGTCTCCCAATAATCAGCATCAGATCTAAATGGCTTGAACGCAGAGCGCGGTTTGGAATACTGAGCATGGATTTTGTCACACCCAGATACAGGACATTGCCTTTGTCTAATCTGGATATCACTAAGGCCTGAATTACAGTCTGTTGAGTTGAATCTGGTAGACATGCCAGGATCTTCTTCAGTCACTTGAGAACACCAAGGCTTGTGGCGTTGACTTTATTTATCTGATGACTCATGGAAAGTTTATCATCTAACAGAACTCCCAGGCTTTAAGCCACCTCCATTTGAGTGGGGATCAGGCCCAAAGAATAGGGCCAAAAATGGGGGCCCAGAGGTGGAGCTGGTTACCTACCATCAAAACCTATATTTTTCCCCCATTAAATTTCAATGAATTGGCATTCATCCAAACTGAAACATGAGCCAAACAGAGGCTAAGGGCTTGTAAATTTTGATTATCCTTAGTAGATAGGTGTTTCATCAGGATAAGAAATAAGTGTGAGCGCCTTGGAACTCCATAATGTCAGCAAGAGGCCTAACATATAAGTTGAACAGGAGTGTACTATGCCAGCTCTCCATATGTAGGACTCCCTAATGGGTTCATTAAGAAACTACAAGTGGTCCGGTCCAGAATGCTGCAATATGATTAACTCTTAATCACCACAGATGGCAGTCAATGTCCCCTATTTGAAGGAACTTCATTATATTACAGTAATCAAAAGGATCAATTACAAGGCCCTACTGATTACGTTAAGAGCAATTCGGAAAAAGTGTCCTTCCTATCTCAAAAGAAATTTCAAAGACTACATGCCCACAAATCAGGGTCAGTCATTTGTTCCAGGATTCCACATGTTCCTTCTCGTAGCGGACAGCAAAATTGTGGAATGAACTCTGTGTGGGTCTGAGAAAGGCTATTTAAAGGCTGGTGTTCTCTATCTCAATTCAGTTAGTGTTGGGCTCTAATTGAAGCAACTTCATGACTCCTAGGTCAGATCACTGTGGATCTGTCCTCATAAATCAGAAGCCCAGACATCTTCTATAACTTCTTTTGCTAGGGTACACCCTACCAATTTGACAATTGGATGGCCACTATTCCCTGTTCCAGCCTCTTAAGGCCATTAGCATACTGTCACAAAACAGACTGGTGTAACCAATACAAGGTATTTTTGCTGAGCCATTTATTAACCTTCAGGAGCAAAGTGGAACCTTCAGATCCTCTGCTCACCTCTAGGCCCTCTGAAGTGTTTACGGATAGATGAGTCTGTAAGGCAAGCCAAGTTATGATTGGAAAAATAAGGTAATTTGCTGCTGTCTTTGGTGTTGTGGTGTCGGATAGAACTTCCTTATGAGGAAGATGAGGCAGCCAAACAAAACACAGTAATACAATTTACAATATAATTCTCAAATGGGCTTGGATATTTGATTTTTTGTACCATATAGTACCAGATAGACCACATCCGTCTTGATCACCCATTTTCATGGAGGTATATTTATCAATGTGTTGTGTCACCTTTGCACAACACAAGGGGCTAGCACAAGGGCGATGCAATACGAAAGTAATATTTATCAAGCAACACAAGGCCACCTTGTGTGACCCTGAGTGGCTTGATAAATCTGGAGTAACACAAGGCACACACATCTCTGCTTTGCTTTATTATGACCAAGGTAGGTGTTCCACCAATGGAGCAGGGGTGTTCCCATGCATCCATGTATCAATTTCGATGCATTCTAAGATTTGCCAATACTGGTAAACCTAGGAATGTGTCAAAATATTACGCCTTCCCAGGGGAGTGCAACAAGGAAAAATATTGTTATTTCTCCTTATTGTTTCCTCTTTCCTAGTATGCTGCATTATGCAACAAATTTGGAAAGAGAAAAAGGATAATGCCTTTGAGGAGTGTTTTTTTATAGGAAGGTGACTCTTTATGCACAAAAACAATCCTGCCTGCAGTGCAGACACCCATGCACCATAATGCAAGGGTGCCTAAGTTGGCACTAGGCAGCCAGAATGGTTGCCAGTGCAAGGGAAGGACAGGAATGCGCTGAATTGTGTTAAATAGGGTGCATTCCTGCCCTTTCTCACAGCACAGCAAGGTGGCTTGCTGTGATGTGTTGCGCTGCGTGAAACTTTGATAAATGAGGCCCTTAGTTCTTATGTCATTATGCTCTATGTAAGATTGTCAGCTAGCTCTAGAGCAGATATGATATGAATCAAGAGGAAATAACCTTAATTCAAGAGAGGGAACCAGATGTATCCTTCACTTTTCATAAATAAACAAAAATAATACTGATGCACCTTTAAAGAGTACACTCAGCATAAGAGTAACACTGCCACTCCAGAATGGTTTGTTTCAATTAAGATTAGGGTTTACCTGTCCCTTTAAAATGTAGAGTTACATAATTCTCAGGTCGAATGATCCATGCTCAATGAGCATCGTATCAGTCCTCCAAAAACCTGGCCCTTCCCCATGCTAATATTTTTTCTATTGCACTTGGCAGTTGCCTGACATTTCTTCCTTGAGGTCTGTTGTGAGCAAATATTCACAAAAGACCTTAAGTTCAAAACCCACTTTATATCTCTTTTTCCTATCTTTTTGTTTAAAAAAGGCAACCCAACCTTACTCCAAGATTCACCCTTTACCGTGTTTTCAGGATCTAAGATTTTTTGATTGGAATGAGGATAGACAAAACTTAGATCATCTTCCAAAGTGAACAATTGCAATGCTTTTCTATGTTGCTGTGTTTAAACATCCTTCCTGGAGCACAACAGAATAAACACTTCAGGACATCCAGTGGTGAGCGTCTTGACTCAAAGGCAAAGAGGGCATGGCATCCTGGACTTCTGTACTTGACTGCACCCAAAAATGCTGTTGGGACTAGCACATTTCACAAGATCGTGAGGGTTTTAAGTGAAGTCTTGTGAGAATCTAGGATCAGGCAGAGGACTATGTGAGCCACCCTGAATAGTTTCAGGACGATTTTAGATGTGGCAAAGAAGGCTCAACCTCAAAATAAATGTCCCCTAGAAAAATACATATCTCTCAGTGGGCCACACAGGGCGCAGTGAGGTAAATTTTGAGGAGTTTCCAGACACTAACCCTCTAGCCTCTCCCTTTTCTCTTCCATATTCGAATATAACTATTAAATACAGTCTCCATGTTTTCAAACACCATCCCCACAGCCATAAAGAAATGCATGCACAGCTGCTGGGCAACATAGCTGAGAGAAAAGAAACAAAGCACTATGATCTGGTTGGTGTTCACTGTGTCATAGGGCTTTAATTTTTTACTTTAGGCAGTTTGGCCTTCTTGATTAAGGCCAGTTTTCTTTTATTTTAATGCTAGCTTCATTTCCTCCAGGCCTTTGGCTGGTAACTTGGCTTCCCTCTCTCTCTCTCTGACTCCATTTCACTGGCCTTCCATTAGTGGAAGGCCAGCTCAGAGGGACTCATGCTGAAAGAACCATCCTTGCTGCTGACCCTTGTTGGCATGATTTGAAATTACTTTTGGACCTGTTGTTATTTTCTTCTATCTTCCATTGTTCTGGATGTGCCACTTCCTCTGAAGTGATCCTAGCTAGGCAAACTTTGTCCTACACTTAGCTCTGCCACCTTGAAGGTTGAAAGGGTAGCCAGATCCAACCCCATGTTCCCTTAGGCCTTTATAGAGGTAAAACAATTGGAATCAGACATTATTTAGAAACATAACAAATTACCTCATTAGAATATTAATACTAATTAAAAATCAAAAGCAAGTTTACCTTCAGTGAAATTAATCATTTTTAATGTTGTAGCTTAGTAGTTAAAAAGTACTGATAAACACTTTCTGGGGGTCATTCTGACCCCGGCGGTCTCAGACCGCCGGGGCCAGGGTCGGTGGGAGCACCGCCGACAGACCGGCGGTGCCCCGCAGGGCATTCTGACCGCAGCGGTTTGGCCGCGGTCAGACAAGGAAAACCGGCGGTCTCCCGCTGGTTTTCCGCTGCCCTTGGAATCCCCCATGGCGGCGCAGCTTGCTGCGCCGCCATGGAGATTCTGACACCCCCTACCGCCATCCTGTTCCTGGCGGTTCGCCCGCCAGGTACAGGATGGCGGTAGGGGGTGCCGCGGGGCCCCTGGGGGCCCCTGCAGTGCCCATGCCAATGGCATGGGCACTGCAGGGGCCCCCGTAAGAGGGCCCCACTGTGTATTTCAGTGTCTGCAATGCAGACACTGAAATACGCGACGGGTGCAAACTGCACCGGTCGCACATACCCACTCCGCCGGCTCCATTCGGAGCCGGCTTCCTCGTGGGGAGGGGTTTCCCGCTGGGCTGGCGGGCGGCCTCCTGGCGGTCGCCCTCCAGCCCAGCGGGAAAGCCTGAATGGCCTCCGTGGTCTTTCGACCGCGGAGCGGCCATATGGCGGTTCCCGCGAGGCGGGCGGCTACCGCCACCCGCCTCTATCGGAATCACCCCCTCTGTGTCCAACTTCTGAACAGCTATGTGAAAAAGCTGATGAATAGATAGAAGGAATGTGAATCTTTATCAAGTAATGTATTAGTTCTGTACCAGGTCCAGTTATGTCCTAATAATTTTTATGTGGGCTGAACCCTTGGTAGCTGTAGCACAGAGGAGACAAGCTTAATTTAGCAAAAAGGAATGAAACTTTTATCAGTACCAAAACAGTCAAAAAGTAGAAAATACAACATAATATGAATCCCACTTTAATTTACAACAGTAGAGTAAAATGTAATGAGCAGATAGATAGCAAAGCAACAAACCAGCTGCAGAGAACTGTACATGTGATTTTTAGAAGTTATGAATTATGATAGCGCAAAAAATGCATAGCGCCAGCTACAGCTATCTGGTCACGCTAGACAGGGTCAAAGTTAAAGGTTGAGGCTGACTGTGAAGGAATGCAGGCCATATATAGTGACTGGGTTCATCCTGGTGGAAAACTTACCTTCAGCTTTAGCTGGTTTTCTGAAAAAAAGTAATTGTTGAAGAGGTAGGTGGTCGGTTGGGCAGCAGGCTGGATTCAGAGAGTGACTCATCAACAGTAATTGGCTGAAGTTTAAGTATTTGGTGGGAGCCTTGGTTCTGGTGGGAAGTTTGAGGAGCTTGATGTTGAAGGTGGGAAGGTTCCAAGTGGGTAAAGTCCAAGGTTCCAGCCTAGGATGTATCTAGGATTGCAGGGTGCTGCTAGGCTCGATCTTTTCCGTGGGGAAAACCAACAAATTAAGTCCAATTGGCATTTCAGAGGCTCAATGGCAATCTCATGGTTTCTTTTGGAAAAACATCCATATAAAGAAAGAGTAGCCTTTAACACCAGCCAAGGGTCCAGGACATTTAGGGCACCACCTAGTGGTTAGGACTTAATCTTCCAGAAGCCACCAGCAGGATTCAGGGAAAATACAGTTGGAATTGGGCTCAGCTGAGCTTTAGGCATCTTGCAGGTTTTGTGTTCCTGAAGTTTAAAATGAGGCTAGCCAAATAGCTCTTGGAGTCTATTCTTCTGTCCTGGGTCACAAGTAGGGAGCAGATTCAGCCCTTCGGGGTCCTCTCCACAGGTTTAAGAGTAGGTACAGTCCTTCTGTCTTCCACAGGTCCAGAGGTGTTTTGAAGAGGGTACTGGGGGTATAACCTTTATACCAGCCTGTTGGTACAGGAAACTCCCGACCACTCTCTAACCATCAAGGTAAATGTTCTCAGCAGAGCTTTACTCACTTTTACACCACAACTTGTATGTTTTTCTGTAAAGTATCTCAGAGGACACCTTTCTACCTAAAACCAATAAAGCAAATCCTTTCTTCCCCTGTGCTGTGCTGCCTGGGCCAACTTGGAGGTGAGGCTAGTATAACAGGCAAACCCTCCCCTGTGGTCACTCAGAACGTGGTTCTGGAGGCAACCGCTCTCCCACTGGGATTGGTAGCAAGTTGGTTAGCAGGGCAATGAAGGGGCAGGCTTAGGTATGTGATACATACGCTATGACAGGGCAAGTAAAGTTTGAACTTGAATTAAGTTCATCAGCACAGATGGCCTTCTGTCAAGGGCAAAAATCTCCTCACACCCAAGCCCTTTGACCACTGACTGGGATCAACAAATAGCTCACCACAGGAGAGCATAACTAAACAATTGCACAAAGATACCTGTGGCTCTGGCTGGAAAATACCAGCTTTCTAAAAAGTGACATTTTAAAATTAGTAATTTCAAATCCAACTTGCCCATTATATTGGATTTTGAATTATTATCTTTTTCTATGGAGGAACTAGCCATGCCACAGTGAAAATTGACTTAGGAGATTTTTACTGGCAGGACATGTAAAAGTTAAATACACATGGCATGTCCTACTCTTTAAACAACATGATCCTGCGTTATGGGCCTTTAGGGCCTAAAGTAGGGGCAGCTTACAATTATTGGAAAGGTAGACACAAGCTGGTAAAAGGTTTATTTACCAAATCAAATTTTCAGTATTAAAACTACATAGACAGGCTGCAGGGGTAGACCTGAATGTCTACTTTGTATTGCATTCCTGGAGCTTAACAGGAGACTGACCATATAGCTCTTGGAGCCTACTCTTATGTCTTGAGTTACAAATAGGGAGCAGGTCTAGCTCTTGAGGATTCTCTCCACAGGTTCAACATCAGGTTCAGTCCTTCTTCTTTCTTCCACAGGTCTAAAGATGTTCTGAAGAGGATACTAAGGGTACCATGTTTATGTTTCATGCCAGCCTGTTACTAGAGGAAACACCTGACCATTCCCTAACCAATGTCGTAAAAGTTCCCAGGTGTACCCTACCCACTTTTTCAGCTCTTCCTTTCTGTTTTACAGTAAACTATACCACAGTAACCATTTTGACCTAAAGCCTATATGACAAAACCTTTCTTTACTTGTGACTATCTCCCCAGGCCCACCCAGAGGTGTGGCTAGTATAATAGACAAACCCACAACCGTGGTCACTCAAAACCGTTCCGGAGGAAGCTGTTCTCTCACTGGAGTTGGTGCCTAGTTACCTATCAGGATAATGAAGGGGCAGGTGTAGGTGTGAGTTACATCTGCTTGTGGCAGGGCAGGTAACCTCTGAAGCTTAATTAAGTTCCTGAGTACAACCATGATGACCATGCTGCCAAGGAAAAAAAAATTCCCCACACCCAAGTCCTTTGTCCATTGTTTGACATCAACACACATCTCACCACAGAAGAGGGAATAATAGTCAGGTAACACTGAACAATTGAAGAAAGTCACACTTGGCTTAAGGAGAAAAATGACTATTTTCTAAAACTGCCATTTTCAAAACAGTAATTTACAATCCAACTTGACCTTTAGGATTGGATTTTAATAATGTAGCCCAGTGCTCTTCTGTGGGAGAGCTAGCGTCCCACAGTGAGAACCGACTTTGAGCATTTATCACTTCCAGGTCATGTAAAACTTAAGGAAACATTTTGTACTCTTTAAATACCATGCACTCTGTCTTATGGACATTTAGAGCCCAATTTAGGGGTGACTTACGAGTATTGAAAAGGAAGGTTGAAGACTGTCAAACAGTAGAATTATCCAGTCAAATTTGCAGTTTTAAAACTATAAACTCAGAATGCAGGGGCTGACCTGAAAACATACTTTAAACTGCAACTATAGTGGTGGCACAATTGGTGCTTTAGTTCATCGGTGGCATTTAACTTGCAGGGCCTGGGTACACTGGGTAAAACATACTAGAGATTTAAAGATAACTTAAAACTGCCAATTAGGATGTTTAATCAAGTTGACAAGCTTTTATGGGTCAAGGCACATGCAATGTGGCCCGGGTTGTCAAGGTCCTGGTGTACAGAGTCCAAACACCAGCAGCAACAGTTAAACAAATGAGGGTGATCACACAAAAAGAAGTATTTCCTGTTAAATGTCCTTCCAATTTGGACAGAGTGACTGAAGGTGACTTTTCCACTCAGCAGTGATCTCGTTTATGACAGAACTGACAATGAGAGAAACCCCAACTCAACCAGGCACTGTTAAATAGATGTCCATCTGGAAAAAGTACATTTTGTGAAATATTCTACATCTCAATCTCTACTGGTTAAGGTATTGGAAGATATATCACAAAACCAAACATAACTGGGACACTTGGGAGTGGGAATTTCAAACATGCTAATAAACTAGCACAACATGCTATGAGTCATATTCATGATAAATCTTCATCACATCTTTATTAAGATTCAAGAAATAAGGTATTCTATATCTGTGCCTCATAATATCAGGGGCTCTCAGATAGTGCTCTAAACCACCATAGGTATACCAGTGTAGGATCAAGAGAACAGCAGAAGCAAAACATTTGACAACCACTGACCCATGTATTTGATTTGACGATAATGTATGTTCAAGTAATTACATCCAGATGAAATGTGAATTGTAGACCATGAATGGCATAGTTAAGGACACTGAGTATAATTATAGATTGATGAAAAAGATTGAGCATTCACCCTTAATCAAATTCAAATTGGTCCATTTTTATTACCTGCCACAAAATACAACCCTATTATAATAAAAAAACAGCACTAGATCCAGATTAGCGCTATTCATTTTTTCAGAGCAAATACATTTTAATGTTTTTTTGTTGTTGTAACGGTGCTCACATAAACCATAATTGATTGATGGATGATAAGTAAATGTGGATGCAGCAAAATGTATAATACACTCGATATATGAAAAATTACTTGACAGAGATTGCCCATTTTGATACAGTTAATATTTCTCACAGGGATATGATTACTTTAGCTCTCCCACTCAGACTATCATCAACTACGCTAATTAGCACATCAAAGTTGTTTAATATAATTATCTAGGCTGATTTAAAAAAACAGGTATAAATAATGGCATTTTGAGTTGGAGACTGCAATATTAATACATTTTCTACTTTGACATTACCTAAGGTTATTGTATATGGAAACTTTTTCAGAATAAAATATTATAAATACTACTGAGATTGGGGGTTTGGGTTTGTAGTAAAAAAGGATGCTGCTATGTTGGTGCATATTGTTAGACCTGACAGCCTTAGGGTGGTCACCCCTAACTTTTTGCCTGCCTCTCTCCACTTTTGAGATACTGTTTTTGCTGTTTTTTAGACTCTGCACACTTTACCACTGCTAACCAGTGCTAAAGTGCATATGCTCTCTCCCTTTAAACATGGTAACATTGGATCATACCCAATTGGGCTATTTAAGTTACTTATAAGTCAATAGTAGAGTGCACTATAGGTGCTCAGGGCCTGAAGATTAAAAGCTTCTAGTGGGCCTGCAGCACTGACTGTGCCACCCGCTTAAGGAAAACCTTAACCTTCTCTCAGGCCTGCCATCGCAAGACCTGTGTGTGCAGTTTCACTGCCAATTCGACTTGGCATTTAAAAGTACTTGCCAAGCCTAAAAATCCCCTTTTTCTACATATAAGGCACCCCTAAGGTGTCCCCTAGGTAGCCCCTAGGGCAGGGTGCTGTGTAGATAAAAGGCAGGACATGTACCTTTGTAGTTTACATATCCTGGTAGTGTAAAACTCCTAAATTCGTTTTTACACTGCTGTGAGGCCTGCGCCCTTCATAGGTTAACATTAGGGCTGCCCTCATACATGATTTGAGTGGTAGCTGCTGATATGAAAGGAGTAGGAAGGTCATATTTAGTATGGCCATAATGGAGATACAAAATCCTGCTGACTGGTAGAGTTGGAATTAATATTACTATTTTAGAAATACCACTTTTAGAAATTGAGCATTTCTCTGCACTTAAATCTTTCTGTGCCTTACAATCCACGTCTGGCTGGGTTTAGTTGACAGCTCCTTGTGCATTCACTCAAACACACCCCAAACACAGGATACTCAGCCTCACTTGCATACATCTGCATTTTGAATGGGTCTTCCTGGGCTCGAGGGTGGAGGGCCTGCTCTCACACAAAGGACTGCCACACCCCCTACTGGGACCCTGGCAGACAGGATTGAACTGAAAGGGGACTTGGTGCACTTCTAAGCCACTCTTTGAAGTCTCCCCCTCTTCAAAGGCACATTTGGGTATAAAAGCAGGGCCTCTGCCCCACCAACTCAGACACTTCTTGGGGAAGAGAACCTGAACCAGAACCTGCATCCTGCCAAGAAGACCTGCCTGGCTTATCAAAGGACTCACCTGTCTGCTTTCTGTGAAGGACTGCTGCCTTGCTGTTGCCCTGCTGCCTTGCTGCTCTCTGGCTGCGGTGGAGAAGTGCTCTCCAAGGGCTTGGATAGAGCCTGCCTCATGTTCCCTGAAGTCTCAGGACCAAAAAGACTTCATCTCTACAAGAAGGACTCCTTGTGTGGCCAAATCCGACACACAGCCTGCCAGAAACAACACACAGCCTGCATCGCTGCGAAAATTTCACCACACGCCAAACCGGAACGACGCAGCCCAACTTCAAATCGAGAAGATCGACGCAGTGCCAGCGTAACTACCGGAACTTCAACGCACGGCCTCACTGGATCGAAGCATAGCTGAGCCAGAACAACGAAGCCCAAATACCAGAGACGAATCAACGCAGTGCCTGCCACGAGGTAGAAAATTCAACGCAACGCCTACCGGATCGACGCAGCTCCTGTGACTTCATCCTAGCAGCAGAGGAAATCCACGCATCATCCCCTGGGAGTCTGAAAATCCCGCAACCCGAAGAGGATCCACAACGAGTGCCGGAAATCGACGCACAGCCATCTCTGCCTGAAAACTAAACAACGTATCACCGTGTGAGGCCTTAGTAATCAACGCACACCCCTTTGTTTCCACACATCCCCTTCTCTGCATCCCTCTGTGGAGATTTTTCACGCAAACCAGGTACTTTGAGCTTGAAAGAGACTTTGTTTGCTTTTAAAAGACTTAAGACACTCTGGCCCTCATTACAACCCTGGCGGTAAATGTGACTTAACGCTGTGCAGAAGACCGCCAACATACCGCTGCGCCCGCAGAATTCGCTACAGCTATTACGACCCACAGCTCGGAATCTGCCATAATACAGACACCCACACAAGTCCACCACACCAAAGATCAGTGATAAACTGGCAATAAAAAAACCTCCACCGTCACGCGAACAGGAATACGCTCACACTATCACAACCCACGAATCCACGCGGCGGTCTTTCAACCGCGGTATTCCATTGGCGGTACACACCGCCTCACTCAAAATACACACACATTTACAAAACACAACCATATTGGACAATTTGAAATACACACACCTGATACACATACACACACCCACACACCAATCCAATATAAAACACACATCCATATCACCCACAAACCCTTACTACCAGAATTCTGATACCACACCCGAGAGAAACACCACCATCAACAACACCAGCATCCACAGACACACAACACCATCACTTACACAACATCCACGCACCTCAAACAACACACACCAACACATCCCCTCACACATCACAACAGACACCACCTCACACATCACCCACACCACATCATGGCACCTCAAAGACACCCCAGGTTCTCTGAGGAGGAGCTCAGGGTCATGGTGGAGGAAATCATCCGGGTAGAGCCACAGCTATTCAGATCACAGGTGCAGCACACCTCCATTGCAAGGAAGATGGAGCTATGGCGCAGAATCGTCGACAGGCTCAACGCAGTGGGACCTCATCCAAGAACACGGGATGACATCAGGAAGAGGTGGAACGACCTATGGGGGAAGATGCATTCCGTGGTCTCCAGACACCAAATTGCTGTACAGAGGACTGGAGGTGGACCCCCACCTCCTCCCCTACAAGTAACAACATGGGAGGAGCAGGTCTTGGCAATACTGCATCCTGAGGGCCTCGCCGAAGTAGCAGGAGGACTCGACTCTGGTAAGTCAAAGCTTCACTATTATATCCCCCACCCTCCCTGCATGCCATCACATACTCCCATCCTCACACTCATCCCTATCACTCAAACACCTCATATATGCCCCTCTATCACAACCCACCCATCCCAACACCAAGCCCTACATGCAACACCAAAGCATGGACACCGATCACCAAAGCATGTCCACTACAGATACCCACACAGACCCCAACCCAAATATCACACAAGGACCAAGACAAGAATGCAAGCACTGGAGTACAGGGTCACTCACACATTGCACACGATGGCACACACAGATGCAATAATCATGCCTTTACATCCCTGCAGGACCACAACCCAACGTCACCAGACCAGAGGTACCAGACACATCCAGTCCCCCCACAGAAGAGACCCACAGTGATGACAGCAGCTCTGCACAACTGGATCAAGAAGACCAGCCCGGCCCATCAGGGATCTCGGGAAAGTCGGTTCCCCTGACACTGGCACAAGCCACCACTGAACCTTCCCCCTCGGGAAACACCACCACAGCACCCACCCAGTAGGCCATCTCTCTGTCCCCAGGACACGTCAATCAGCAGTGTGTCCACCACTACAGGGAACCCAGGCAAACCCATTAACCCAAGACAATCAGGGACCTGGGGCAGTGGCAGTGGGCACACGGTTCAGGGGACAGAGGCTCAGGAAAACAGGGAAACTGAGAGGACTGCTGTGCAACAGGGGGAGGACAGGCCCAGGGAACCCACTCTCCACGAGGCCCTCTCCAACATCATGGGAGCTTACCATCATTCCCAGGAGACGATGGCAACGGTACTGGCCCAGTTTCAGGAGACTCAGCGGCCGCAGGAGGAACACTACCTTTGGGATCAGGGAGGACCTGAAGTCCATTAACAACACCCTGGTCACCATTGTAGGGGTGCTGCAAGACCTTGCCAACACCAGGAGGGATACTGTGGCACAACAAGGGGCCCCTGACACTAGCCTGGACGATGAACAGCCCTCCACCTCCGCCGGCGCTAGTGGACTGGAGGCACCACCACAGGAACACGACAGCAGCACCCCACCTCCTACAGATGGAGAACCACCCCGCAAACGGTCCCTGAGATCCAGGATCAAGACAGAGAACATTTCCAAGACCCCCGCCAGGAAATGGGACCCCCCTGAATGTCACCCTTCTGTCCCACTTTGTCACACTGTCCTTCCTTCAACTGCCATTGCTCCACTTCCTATGCCCCTTTGGACAATGCACCTGTGAAACAAATAGACTGGACTCTGCCATGGACATTCCTCCACCATCCCCCCTGCCAATTTTACAACCCCCTCCACTTATTTGCACAGATCTAAACACACTTCAATCACAAAACAATCTGGAGTCAGTCTGTGCTTTCGCAAATGTATAATTGCAATAACCATGGAATATAGCAGGGGGAGGAGCCAAAATGGCAGCCAGGATGGACGCCTGAAATGAGCGCTCTGTCCAGGGCTTGCCAAAAACATCCTGTAGGGCGCCCCTCGGAACCCCACTGATATACTGGGAGTGGCGGTCTGCCCGGGGCAGGACGGAGCATCTTGCGGGAGCTGTGCACTGGCCGGACTGTGGCTGTGGTGCCGGAGACTGCCCGCGAGGCTAGAAGTTGCGGGACGCGGACCCTGGCCCAGCCGAGGCTACTGGTAGAGGGTGCTGTGCCGGCGGACTTGGGCGCGCCACCTCTCGGCAGCGCCCGCGCCCGCCGGGCTTGTTGGACAGCCGGGTGGGCCGAGGGGCCGGGGGCGCTAGCCTCCGTCCTCGCTCCGCTGGCCGGGGCCCACCTCGCTGGAACCGGAACACGGGAGCAGCGATCGGCGCTCCCGCAACGTGGAGAGGTGCCCGTGGGGGGCGACGACGAGGGCCCTGGTCTGGGCCATAACGCAGGAGTGAATCGAGCTGCGGCGGAGGAGGAACGAGCCCTTCACTGAGCCAGCAACCACAGGACACTGAGGTGAGGGGGAGGCCTGGTGGGGAAAGCTTGGCTCACGCGGGGGGGAGCCACCAATAACTCCCCCCCTTTGCTTCTTCCTCTGCCGCCCTGCGGCTCCAAAATGGCGGCGCACGCCACCCGAGCACGGGAGGTGGCCCACTACCGGAGATCTGCACAGGGGCCCCACAGACCTCGCCCCAAAGGGCTGCTTCGAGCCGGCGGCGGGCCTGGACTGAAAGCAGAGGGGCCACACCTGGGTCCCACTGATTAGCCGCGAGAAGGAGGAAACTGGTTGCTCTTTGCTCCCTCGAATCTCTGACAGCGGCTGCAGGAGTGGACGCGGAGCCCGTCTGGGGGCCAAACACCCGCTCCCCTCCATTGACTCGCCCTGTTGTGCTCCCCTTCTCTGGGGGCGCTGCCACTGCCTGACTCCGTCGCTACCCCTGGGGGAACCGGCATCCTAATTTAATACATATGGGACTCATCCCTGCAAGGGGTGCAACACATAGTCCTGGGGCGACCCAACGCCGAGATCGACGGGTGAGTTGGCGGCCACTGCGCTGTCCCGTGAGCATACAGTCGTACGAACTGGTCACCCAAAAGCTAAGAATAAGCTCCTTCTTAGCTCTACCAGGTAACGTCAAACCCGGAGAGTAAAAAGTACACGTCATACCGAGAACAACAGGCAAAAGGCTAGCCCGCCGAGAGGATAGCGCCAAGCCGAGCACAACAACATCCCACAAGGCAATTTCCAGACAGCCACAATGGCTGGCAGGGCCAAATCATCCAAGAACTTGGACCGCAACACTCTTGGAACAACACCCAATGACCAGCAGACAAACCTGTCCCTACAGTCATTGGAAAACACTCTCATGTCGCATTCTGCACAGTTTGAGAAAGTACTACAGGCGATCATGGACACTAAGGCCCTCATTCTGACCCTGGCGGTTTGAAACCGCCAGGGCAGAGGGCCGCGGAAGCACCGCCAACAGGCTGGCGGTGCTTCATGGGCAATTCTGACCGCGGCGGTAAAGCCGCGGTCAGAAAAGGGCAACCGGCGGTTTCCCGACGGTTTACCCCTGGCCCAGGGAATCCTCCATGGCGGCGCTGCTTGCAGCGCCGCCATGGGGATTCCGACCCCCTTCCCGCCAGCCTGTTCCTGGCAGTTTACACCGCCAGGAAGAGGCTGGCGGGAACAGGTGTTGTGGGGCCCCTGGGGGCCCCTGCACTGCCCACGCCACTGGCATGGGCAGTGCAGGGGCCCCCTAACAGGGCCCCATAATGATTTTCAGTGTCTGCTTTGCAGACACTGAAAATCATGACGGGTGCAACTGCACCCGTCACACCCCTGCAAATCCGCCGGCTCCATTCGGAGCCGGCTTCCTCTTTGCAGTGGCTTTCCCGCTGGGCCGGCGGGCGATCTTCTTGAGATCGCCCACCGGCTCAGCGGGAAAGTTGGAATCACCGCCTCGGTCAGTTGGAATGACCCCCTAAATCCTCCTTGGAAAACAGAATAGATGAAGTCTCACAAGACCTGAATCTCTTACGAGTGGACCACCGTAATTTAGCGGAAAGAGTGAAAATGGCTGAAGAAGGGCTTTCTGACCTAACCCCTACTGCTCAAGACAATCAAAAACAGATACAGCGCATAGACGCAGAGCTGAAAGTGCTCTGGAGGAGATCGGAGGAGATGGAGAGCAGGGCGCGTCGCAACAACGTGCGCTTTCTGGGGTTTCCAGAAAATATGCGGCAACCAGACTCGGAAATATCCCTGGAACAATGGCTTATCAAGGAGGTGTTAAACGGAGCTCCATCTAAGTTTTTCTCCGTGGAACGGGCGTACAGAATCCTGGGCAGACCCCCGGCCCCAGGCCAATTGCCTAGACCACTGATCGCTAGATTTCTAAACTACAGGGACCGAGACGCAATATTACAACAGTTCTGCAACAAAGGCCCATATAAGTACGAGGACTCGACCATCAATGTATATCCGGACTTTACACAGGAGGTGCAGAGTCCACGTAACTCCTATGTTAAAATCAAACAGCGCCTCCGTGAACACAAATAGCAGAAATAGCAGTAGCACGAGGGGAAATCCCCCACACAGTCCTAAAAGAAAGGCGCTCAAAATACGATGCTGACAGCAAACTCCGCTGTCACGATTATAACTATCATCTAATGTGGCTGCAAACAGAAGGGGATAGATCGAGCAGAACGCTGGCGTGGCTGCTACGTGAGGATAGATGCACACGGCATCGCCATTACACAAGCTGAGATTAACGGAACATTTAGAGAATATTACTCAAACTTATATACCAAACGCACCTCATGCACTTCTCCGCAACTCGCGGGCTCTCTCCTGCCGCAGTTATCACAAACTGACAGGGAAACAATCGAAGCTCCCATGACAATGGGAGAAATAGAATTAGCCCTAGCGCAGATGCCCAGGAACAAAGCGCCTGGCACAGATGGCCTCCCATTGGAGTATTACACTGCCTATTCGTCCTGCCTCACGCCCCACCTGCTGAAGGTGTTCGAAGAAGCGTGGACCAATGAATGCCTGCCCACATCCCAAAGAGAAGCCATGATAGGAGTGCTCCCCAAACAGGGCCGTGACCCCACAGATGTCAAATCCTACAGACCACTATCGCTCCTAAACTTAGACTGCAAAATACTAGGCAAAATATTGGCAAACAGACTAGCCCCCATCATGCACACCCTAATACACGACGACCAAAACGGCTTTATACCAAGGCGTAACACCTTCTTGAATATCCGTAGATTACTGAGCATAATGGGAGACACTCACCCAGATGCATACAAAGAAATGGTGCTCTCGCTGGATATCGAAAAGGCATTTGACACGCTAGAGTGGGACTTCCTCCTGGCCACAATGCGTTGCATGGGAACAGGCCCCAATTACATACGCTGGGTCTGCACTCTGTATTCCAGCCCACAAGCCAGGGTGAAGATGGGCGGGGTAATTTCCGACAGCTTTTTGATCACTAGGGGCACGAGACAGGGCTGCCCCCTATTCCCGCTATTGTTTGCTATAGCAATGGAACCATTAGCGGCAAGAGTACACTTCATGGAACGCAGCTGGGGAATAGTCAGGAACGGGTTCCATCACACAATCTCGCTATATGCAGATGATGCCTTAATATACATCCGGAAAGGCTATGAGGTTGTTCCCTCAGTAATATCTCTACTGGCTGAGTTTGGAGACCTGTCAGGTCTAGTGGTAAACTGGGAAAAGTCATGTGCGTTCCCGCTAGTAAAGTGGTCACCTGAAAGACAGGGGGCTCCCCCGTTGGGGCGTCTGAAATGGTGCTTTGAAACGTTCAAATACCTCGGGATAAACATATACCATAATACAGAAGATCTCAGAGACGGGAACCTGGGGAGGGCACTGGCCTCCATAAAAGGCTTGCTGCAGTTTTGGAACAAGCTACCGCTCTCGCCACCAGGGAAGGTGGCGATCGCGAACATGCTGATTTTGCCTAGACTGCTATACTACTTCGCGGCCTTACCGATCATTATCCCCAAAAGCTTCTTTGGTAATTTGAAACAGCGCTGCTACAACTCATCTGGGGCGGGGCAGACCGCGTGTGGCCCTAACCACGCTGCAACGACCAGTGGACGTGGGTGGCTTGGGAGCCCCCAACTTTGAATGCTACTACGCAGCCGCCCAGCTGCAGTGGGTTCAGAATTGGATCAATAGACCGGCGCTGGTAGAGTCCGTGCGGCTGGAGTCCTGGTTAAAAGGGACCCCCCTGCTAAAGTAGCTGGCATCCAAACGTATCAAGGTGGAATCTGTTAATCCATTGCTGGCAGTGGCGCACGCGTGCTGGGCTAAATATGTGCAAGGTGGGGGCAACAAGCTCCCCTACTCCCCGTACATTCCGTTGGATCACCTCCCGGGGTGGACCGGGGCCGGTACGCATGCGTCGACTGCGTGGACAGAGGCAGGCATGCAGACAGTGGGCGACTGCTTTGAAGACGGCAAGCTAATGTCATTCGAGGCCTTACAGGCCCTCACCGAAATGAACCCCGGCCAATTCCTGGCATACCACGCCATATACCACGCAATTAAAAAAACGTGGGGGGCAGGTACCTCAGAACCAGATTCCTCCCCTGTAATTCATCATATCCTACAATATGATGCCCAAATAAAAGTAACATCAAGCCTGTACAAAATCCATACTAAAGCCCCCGAGCCGCATACGGAGAGAGCTAGGGAGAGATGGAACGCCGTTCTCCCTGACCCGATCCCACAAGCTGAATGGCCGAAAGCTCTGTATCATGCCTGAGGAGTGTCAAGGAACCCCAGATTCAGGTACACCCAGTTCAACTTCACACATCAAACATACTTGTCCCCTGCCAGGATAAAGCTAATGTTCCCCGACTCTAAACCAAAATGCCCTAGATGTAAAGCGTCATCAGCACACTTCTACCACATGGTCTGGGAGTGCCCTAGCATACAAAAACCATGGACGGAGGATGGACAGGAGATTTCCGAACTAACGGGGCTTGTATTCGCAGTAGACCCCAAGTCTTGCCTACTGGGGCTGAGGTCAAGATCTAAAAAACAAAGACACCTGCACAAATGTGTAGACCTAGCCTGTTTGATGTATAAAAGATTGATAGCAATGCACTGGAAAGCGCCCAAAGCACCCGATCAGAGCTCTTGATACACCCTAACACTACGCTGGGCCCGCACGGAATACCAGGTACTAAAGAAGCTGGCGTAACAACACACAGGGTGTGTCGCCTGGGAAACATTGGTAACCAAACTCGAGGCCAAAAACGTTTATAAGCCCCCATGAACCAGGGAATGCACAGATTGAACAAGCACAGCACAAATCCTCCTGTGCACCCCCCGCGGAAGCACAACTCGACGTGCGGCTCGCCATCATTGAACGGGCACGATCACACCCCCCCCTCCCGCAGCTCACTAGCTCACCAGCGCAAGAATATCTATAACATATAGGGTAAACACTTAACCTCCGTCACCATCCGCTGTCATCAAGCCCATGCTAGGTCACTACCAGGCGATACGCGGTATAGGATCAGCAGTAAAGGGTCCACACTGGTCACGCGCACGCACCCCCTCTACTACTTAACACACGCTAAAGTTTCCAGCCATTGCAGCAAGTAATGATACTGAAGGTTAGGTAGTGTTCCGAGACGTGTCTAATGTGTGGGGTTTGGGGTTGTTATATGTTTCTTATGCAGATAAATGGGATCCTGTTGATGACAATTATATAGCTTGTAACGTATATCTGAAATATAAAACCAATAAAAATTAAAAATTAACAAAAAAAACCATGGAATATAGCAATGCCAATTTAACTGTTCACATACCCATGTAACACAGTTGTAGGGCTGGAGGAAATATAGCAGAGGGCACAAAATGGGACCCACATCTGTGAAATGGAAAGCCAAAGTGACAAGTCAGGGTCCACACACTGAGTGAAAATGACAGACTTATGCTAGCTCCAACAATAGTATGAGATGTGGGAGGCAGTGACATCTTCTTACCTGTGACTCACTGGAAGTATTGCATGATTATGTTGTTTCTGTTGTCGATATCCTCTTCTTCTGCCTCCTCTTCTTCACTGTCCACAGGCTCCACAGCTGCCACAAGACCACCAGCTGGACCATCCTCCTGCAGAAAAGGCACCTGCCGACGCAAAGCCAGGTTGTGCAGCATACAGCAGGCCATGATAATCTGGCACACCTCTTTGGTGAGTAGTAGAGAGAACCACCAGTCATATGGAGGCACCGGAACCTGGCCTTCAGGAGGCCGACGGTGCATTCAATCACTCTCCTAGTTCACCCATGTGCCTCACTGTAGCGTTCCTCTGCCCTTGTCCTGGGATTTCTCACTGGGGTTAGTAGCCATGACAGGTTGGGGTAACCAGAGTCACCTGCAAATATCGAGGGACAACTATTAAACACACACTAACCTGTAGGGACAACCCCATACCCAGAAAACTATTCACACTGTATAGGGTCCTTGTCCTCACCTATTAGCCACACACTGTGCCTTTGGAGTTTCCCCATCACATAAGGGATGCTGCTATTCCTCAGAATGTATGCGTCATGCACTGAGCCAGGAAATTTGGCATTCACATGGGAGATGTACTGGTCGGCCAAACACACCATCTGCACATTCATCGAATGGTAGCTCTTCCGGTTTCTGTACACCTGTTCACTCCTGCGGGGGGTACCAAGGTCACATGTGTCCCATCAATGGCACCTATGATGTCGGGGATATGTCCCAGGGCATAGAAGTCACCTTTCACTGTGGGCACATCCTCCACCTGAGGGAACACGATGTAGCTAACACTCTGGACAACACCTTAGAGAACATTGGCTGGGACATCCCTGATGCAATGGCCACTGGAGTTTGAAATGGAGTACTGACAGGACCTGCACTAGAGGGGGGATTCCTGTGGGATGGCGAATAGCTGACATCAGGTCTGGCTCTAACTGGTCACACAGTTCATGGATTGTTGCACGATCAAGTCTGTAGGTGACTGTCCATTGTCAACAGGTCCACCAGTGGTCTGTACACCGGAGGATGCCGCCATCTCATCACCTGCCCCAGCGGACGTGCCCTATGGAGGAGAACAGCGAGCACAGAGTCAGCCAACAATGAGGTATTAAAAAAAGAATTTATTGCACACATTTGCCAATCCGCAATGTGCCTGTCACTGTGTGTATGCAAGGCCTAGATAGGTGTGACGCATTTAAAATTAATGCCATGTGGCCCCTGAAATGGTGGCTGCTTGACCTGTAATGTGGGACAAGGGGAAATGAGGACCTATGGGTCCCAGGAGCCAATGACCATGTACGCCGGTGGTGACGGTACGCACCGCCGCGGACGTGACCGCCATTTTCTATCTCTACACTCACTTGATACCTGACCTTCGACAGGAGAGGACCTACACTGCAAGTGCTGCTTTGACCTCAGTCTGGAAGAGACGATGGATCATGTGTCTGGGGAAAGGGCCCCTGCCTTCACATCGGAGGAGTTGCAGAAGTGAGTGGATGGGGGCCTCCCCCAGTACACGCTACTAAACGGTCCTCCAGACAAACAGGTGAGCACACTGTGGGCATTCTGTATGGGCAATGCCTGTTTGGAGTGATGTGGATGGAAGATACAGGGGGGGACTGAGGCCTGCATGAGCGGACGGTGAGTGTATGTGCATCAGGGCAAGGGTGGGAACCTGGGTCAATGACTGTGACGGTCCGGACAGGTAAATATTATCCTTTTCCCCCGTACAATTCCTCTAGGTCAGCGCCCACCAGAAGAAAGATATTTGGCGTGCGATCGCCAAGGACGTCTGGACCCTGGGGGTCCACCACAGACAGAGCACCCACTGCCAGAAAAGATGGGTGGACATTCGCCGCTGGAGCAAGAAGATGACAGAGGCCCAGCTGGGGATGGCCTCCCAATGTGGGAGAGGTGCCCGCCGCACCATGACCCCCCTGATGTTCGGGATCCTGGCGGTGGCGTATCCAGAGTTGGATGGGCGCTTGAGGGCATCACAGCAGCCACAAGGGGGTGAGTACATTCACATCCATCTGACTCTGCGCGCATTACGAGGTGTCTGGGTGGGGGAGGTGGGCTGTGGGTTCCCCTAGGCCAGGGCGAGTTTTGTAGGCAAGGTCCCTTCGTGAGGCAGGCTACGTGGCACCCCAACCCCACCAGTTGTAAGAGCCATCTCCACCTAGTCAGGCTCCTGTGACTTCCATGTATGCAGCAATCAGGCATAGGCCTTGTACCCCATGTCCCTGTGATTAATTAGGGAACTCTAAGTGCATGGCGTAGTGCAGAGGGCTGCTGTGTCTGTAGTGTCCACCAACGGTAGCGGTATTGCATGCACTGAACATGTCTATCTTCTTTCTCCCCGCCCCCACTTTTTGTGGTCTCCCTGTTCTTGTGTGCATTAGCATCATCAGGCGAAGGAGCAGTGCCACTGGAGCAGGAGGGAGCTGCATCCCACATGGCCCTGGAGGGGGAGACGACGCAGTCTGAAGCCACCAGTGGGACGGAGGGCGAGAGGAGCTCCACGGTGGGGACAGGAGGTGACATCAGCGACAGCAACTCCTCCTCTGATGGGAGCTCCCTTGCGGTAGCGGGCCCCTCTGTACCTCCCGCATCAACAGGTACAGCCGCCACCCCCACTACCAGCACCGCCCTCCCAGCAGCCCCTCAGCGTGTGCCCCGTGGCCGCTCACCCGGAGGGTGGGCATCTCCTTTGCCCCAGGCACCTCAGGCCCTGCCCCAGTCAGCCCTGCTGCCCTCAGTGAGGAGACCATTGACCTCCTGAGATCCCTCACTGTTGGGCAGACTACCGTTCTGAATGCCATCCAGGGTGTAGAGAGGCAGTTGCAACAAACAAATGCATACTTGGAGGGCATTCATTCTGGCCAGGCAGCCCAACAGCGAGCATTTCAGGCTCTGTCCTCAGCTCTGATGGCAGCCATTGTCCCTGTGTCCAACTTCCCCCTCCATCTTCCTCCACCCAGACCCAATCCCCTGTACCTCAGCCTATCCCAAGCATACCATCAGACCAGCATGCACACACCTCAACACACAAGGGTGGCTCAGGTAAACATAAGCAGCACACATCCCACAGGCACTCACACAAGCATCATACCCAGGCAGACATACCAACATCCACTGCCTCCACTGTGTCTCCCTCCTCCCTCCCTGTCTCGTCTCCACTCACACCTGCATGCACTACATCTTCAGCCACTACCTCCATCACCAGCACGCCCATCACCACACACCGCTCACGTGCACTCACCACCCCCACTACCATTCACACATCCCCAGTGTCCTCTACCAGTGTGTCTGTGAGCCCTCCTCCCAAAGTACACAAACACAACCAAACACCCACCCAACAGCCATCCACCTCACAAAAGCCTCCAGCCCATGCACCTTCACCCAAAGTCAGCAAATGTACACCTCCTACATCCACTACCTTTTCCTCCACTCCCAAACCCCCTCCATCTACCTGTCCCAGTGTGTCTAAAAAGCATTTCCTATCAAATGCTGACCTCTTCCCTACACCTCCCCCCCTGTCTGTCCCCTAGGGCCCGCCTTTCCATGTGCCAACTAGCACCACAGCCACCACATCACCGGGCACAGTGGTGCCAGCAATAGCGGGATTTTGGAGTGCGCCAAGCAACAGGTCTGCCAGTGTCCCACGGAGCGAGGGCAAGGACATTCTGCCACCTCCAAAAGTCAAAAAGTTGCCCACATCCCAGAGGGCGAAGGCGAAAACACCTGCCACCAAGGGCTCAGGCAAAACAAAAGTGGAAAGTGGCAAGACAGCTGCCCCACCATCCAAGGTGGGGAAGGGACAGAAAACCAAGGGCAGGTCCACATCGACGACAACCTGCACGGCAGACAAGGCCGCCACCAGCACCGCCACCTGCACCGCCGCCACAGAGACCGCTGCCAAAACCTCAGACACTGAGGCCGCCACGAGCAACGCAGTCACTGAGCCCGACACCAGCACCGCAGCCACTGAGCCTGACACCAGCACCGCAGTCACTGAGCCCGCCACCAGCACCGCAGTCACTGAGTGCACCACCAGCACCGCAGTCACTGAGCCCATCACCAGCACCGCCACCACAAAGACCGCCACCAGCACTGCCACCACAAAGACCACCGCCAGCACCGTTTCCACAGAGGCTGCCGCCAGCACAGATTCCACAGAGGCCGCTGCCAGCACCGATGCCACAGAGCCTGCCGCCAGCACTGATGCCACAGAGTCCGCCGCAAGCACAGCTGCTACTGACACTGCCACCAGCAACAATGCCACTGAGGCAGCCGCAAGCACCTCCGCGACTGACACCGCCGCCAGCACTGCCAGCGGCCCCGCGATATCCTAAGCCTGTGGCACCACCGCAGACATGGCTGCGATCCCCAGTGGTCAGTCGTCCGAGGCTGGTGGTCAGTTCCAGGCGCCTGGGCAGCTTGCATGTTGCACCACCGTCAGTGGAGTGTCACATCCACTACCTCAGTCCTTGGCAGGATGAAGCACTCTGGGAACAAAGCCCCCTCCAGAACCAGTGGAGAAAGACCTCCACTACCTCAGTCCTTGGCAGGATGAAGCACTCTGGGCACAAAGCCCCCTCCAGAACCTGTGGAGTATCACATCCACTACCTCAGTCCTTGGCAGGATGAAGCACTCTGGGCACAAAGCCCCCTTCAGAACCAGTGGAGACTGTTATCCACTTGAGAGACTGTGGCTTAGCACTCCCCAGGATAAAGCAGTGGGCAAACCACCCACTGGAGAGACTTGAGAGACTGTGGCTTTGCACTCCCCAGGATAAAGCAGTGGGCAAATCACCCACTGGAGTGACTTGAGAGACTGTGGCTTTGCACTCCCCAGGATAAAGCAGTGGGCAACCCACCCACTGGAGAGACTTGAGAGACTGTGGCTTTGCACTCCCCAGGATAAAGCAGTGGGCAAACCACCCACTGGAGAGACTTGAGAGACTGTGGCTTTGTACTCCCCAGGATGCAGCAGTGGGCAACCCACCCACTGGCGAGACTTGAGAGACTGTGGCTTTGCACTCCCCACGATACATCAATGGGCATGGAGCCCCCTCATGGAGCTGGTGTCGTACACTCATCTGGCGTAGGTGCCCCCCCTTCCCTCCCCCCTGAGGTGCCTGTTTCATTTCGATCTAATGCTCCAGCAGTGTTCTCTCTGTTTCGAGTCTGGTATCGAGTGTGGGCCTCGCCCATGCATTTTGGGGCCAGTGGTCCACGGACTATGAAGGGTGCACTATCTGGACTTGTATAGTTGGTGTACACAATTGTTTATACTGTATTGCAAGTTTTGACTAATGGATTTTTATTGA
Source organism: Pleurodeles waltl (assembly GCF_031143425.1). Classification (NCBI taxonomy): domain Eukaryota; kingdom Metazoa; phylum Chordata; class Amphibia; order Caudata; family Salamandridae; genus Pleurodeles; species Pleurodeles waltl. The sequence goes on from NC_090446.1 coordinate 1,232,689,924, forward strand.
TTACAATCATTCAGCTCATTTCCTTTTGTCAGTGCATTCTTCCAAGGGGGTTAGGGGGTGTAAATGTAATGTTGCAGCATGTATTTGTGTGTATGTTGTTGTGGGTGAGGGAGGGGGTGTTGCGTGTTGCGTGTGTGTGTCACTCTCTTTTCCCTCCCCCTCCCCTGTGTTGTAGGTGCAGTACTCACCGTGGTCGTCGCCGCCGTCGTTCGTGCTCCTGGTAGAGGAGCAGGAATAGTATCGCAGGGAGGATTTGAAGTTCTGGCTCCATGGATTCCTGGTTCCTCGTGGGTTGTGTAGAGGTGAGTGTTTTCCCTTCCAAGTCCTGTTTCCGCCGTGTTTTTGTTCGCGTTGGTTCCGACCCAGAAAAGTTGGCAGATTGGCCTCTCATAAATAGTGTGGGTGGTACATTGTCTTCCGCCTGTCTGTTGGCGGTGACCGCCATGCTGTTTGTTTGTACCGCCGTGGCGGTCGGAGTGTTAAAGTGGCTGTCTATGTTGGCGGTTTCCTCCATGGTGGTGATTCAATGTTTTTTACCACTGGCCTGTTGGCGGTCTTACCGCTGCTTTAACACCGACCGCCAGGGTTGTAATGAGGGCTATAGCATGGTATTTGACCTCTGTTTTGAACAGCAGCAAATGAGACAATGTAAACAATATTTAAAGGCATCTTTATTGCTAATGAACCTTCTGAGCTCCACCATTTTTATTTCTGCGGGGGCTGCAGCACCCGCAGCGCCCCTGGTTCCAGCGCCCTGAGTGTCACAGTGAAAAGCCTAAAATAAAGCAATCATGTGCTCAATCACACATAGTACAAAACGAATTGTTTGGTTGTGATTTGTCACTCAAATGTTGCAATTAACATATCATACGCATAAGCTTAAAATGCATATAAAATGTTCCAAGTTTCTGCAGCAAAATAACGAAATCCCAATCAGATAACACGTTGCTTAAATGCTGCCACCATAACAAATCATTTCAGGGCTCACTGTGATCAGTGAATAGCTAGGGCAAGTGGCCAGGATTCTTGCTTGAACATCGATCCACCAAAATGCCCAAGCGATTCCGTGATGGCTATCCTTATAGCCGCAACAGCTTCATGGATTCACCGGAGATGCTAGGTTAGGAGTAGAAACTAGTGAAAGAAATTAACATGTTTGGTTCCCTGCTTAATTCCTCCTCCTGAAATAAGGATAGCCGGTGCTACCCACCCTCCAATTTACTCCAGGACCGGACAGGCTCATAGGACAATCAGGCAGCGCCTAAGAGGTTGGTCTGACAGGTCAATGTGTGGGCCTGTTTGTGTGCCCGTTTCATGGCCTTCTGGGTCAGGTTAAAATGTTGATTTTGTTGGTATTTAAACAATCATTTCTCGCAAAGGAATCACATACATGCAGTGTTCCATGCTTTGCAAAATATGTGTACAGTGTGTCTGTATACGTTCATAGCTACCCAGGTTTGCAAACATGGGCCCCCTGTTTAGATATCTAAATCACTAATTGGAGTCAATTTAATTTTGTTGTAGGACATATTGGGGGTCATTACAACCCTGACGGACGGTGTTAAAGGTGAGGCAATATCGCAAACAGGCCGGCGGACAAAAAAAAGGGAATCATGACCCTAGCAGAAACCGCCAACAAAGACAGCCACTTTAACACACCGCCCACCACGGCGGTACAGACAAGCAGCACGGCGGCCACCGCCAACAGACAGGCGGAAGACAATGTACCGCCAACAGTATTACAACAGGCCAATCCGCCACCTTTTCCGGGATGGATTCACCGTGGATAAAAACACGGCGGAAACAGTTACTGCAAAGGGAAAACGCTCACCTGAACACATCCCACGAGGAACGAGGACTCCATGGAGCCTGAATTACACATTCTACCGCCCCTTGTATTCCTACTCATCTACGAAGACCTACACCGGCGCGGCCGAAGACAACGGTGAGTACTGCACCTAAGACATGGGGGAGGCAAAAGTTAGGGGGACACACACGAAACACCCCCACCGTTGCATATTACAACATACACACCAATGCATCCACAAAAATCACAGTAACAACCCACAACCCCCCCGGAAGAATGCAAAGACAAAACAAAATCAGTTCAAACATTGTAATGTAGTAATATACATGTCTAGAAAATATACAAATATAGTAGAAAATCATTCAAAAGTATATACAGTACGAGAAGTAGTGCAGATATGCACATATCAATGTCCGTGCTCCACTAGTCCAAAAATGCATGGGCGAGGCCCACAGTAGATACCTGTCCACAATCGGAAAGAACTCTGCCGGGGCATCAGATAGAAATACTACAGGCACCTCAGGGGGAAGGGAAGGGGGGGCACCTCAGCCGGATGAGTGCAAAGCCAGATCCACGACGGGGCTCCATGCCCATTGATGTATCCTGGGGAGTGCAAAGCCACAGTCTCTCAAGTCTCTACAGTGGGTGGGTTGCCCACTGTTCCATCCTGGGGAGTGCAAAGCCACAGTCTCTCAAGTCTCTACAGTGTGTGGGTTGCCCACTGTTCCATCCTGGGGAGTGCAAAGCCACAGTCTCTCAAGTTTCTACAGTGGGTGGGTTGCCCACTGTTACATCCTGGGGAGTGCAAAGCCACAATTTAGCAAGTAAATAACAGCCGCCACTGGCTCTGGAGGTGGACTGGTGCCCAGACTGGATTAGTCTCCCCGTGAAAGTTCCTGTCCCGTCACTGTCCCAGCTGCACATGGGATAACGATGCTTGATGTGGCGGTCTTTTCATTCTTACCCGGTGCATGCCCTGTTCAGCGGTGCTTTGCCATGGCGGTCTCTGGACTGTTCAGCGGTGCTTTGCCATGGCGGTCTCTGGACTGTTCAGCAGTGCTTTGCCATGGCGGTCTCTGGACTGTTCAGCGGTGCATGCCCTGTTCAGCGGTGCTTTGCCATGGCGGTCTCTGGACTGTTCAGCGGTGCTTTGCCATGGCGGTCTCTGGACTGTTCAGCGGTGCATGCCCTGTTCAGCGGTGCTTTGCCATGGCGGTCTCTGGACTGTTCAGCGGTGCTTTGCCATGGCGGTCTCTGGACTGTTCAGCGGTGCATGCCCTGTTCAGCGGTGCTTTGCCATGGCGGTCTCTGGACTGTTCAGCGGTGCTTTGTCATGGCGGTTCGGGAACAGCCATTGGTGTGTGGCATGACGTTCCCTGGACTGGGCATTGGTGTGTGGCATGACGTTCCCTAGACTGGGTATTGGTGTGTGGCATGACGTTCCCTAGACTGGGCATTGGTGTGTGGCATGACGTTCCCTCATAGGCCACCTGGTCTCTGGCAGCCGGGGCCCTCCTGGGCACTGACTCCGGCGGTGGCGGTGATCTCCTGACCAGTGACAATACTTGTGCCCTCCTGGGCAATGACTCCGGTAGTGGTCTCCTGAAAAGTGACGATACTTGGGCCCTCATGGGCACTGATTCCGGTGGTGGTCTCCTGACCAGTGACGATACTTGGGCCCTCCTGGGCAATGACTCCGGCGATGGTCTCCTAACCAGTGACGATACTTGTGCCCACCTGGGCAATGCCTATGGCGGTGGTCTCCTGACCAGTGACGATACTTGGGCCCTCCTGGGCACTGACTCTGGCGGTGGCGGCGGTCTCCTGACCAGTGACGATACTTGGCCCCTCCTGGGCACTGACTCTGGCGGTGGTCTCCTGACCAGTGACGATACTTGGGCCCTCCTGGGCACTGACTCTGGCGGTGGCGGCGGTCTCCTGACCAGTGACGATACTTGTGCCCTCTTGGGCATTGACTCTGGCGGTGGTCTCCTGACCAGTGACGATACTTGGGCACTCATGGGCACTGATTCCGGTGGTGGTCTCCTGACCAGTGACGATACTTGGGCCCTCCTGGGCAATGACTCCGGCGATGGTCTCCTGACCAGTGACGATACTTGTGCCCTCCTGGGCAATGCCTATGGCGGTGGTCTCCTGACCTGTGACGATACTTTGGCCCTCCTGGGCACTGACTCTGGCGGTGGCGGTGGTCTCCTGACCAGTGACGATACTTGGGCCCTCCTGGGCACTGACTCTGGCGGTGGCGGCGGTCTCCTGACCAGTGACAATACTTGGGCCCTCCTGGGCACTGACTCTGGCGGTGGCGGCGGTCTCCTGACCAGTGACGATACTTGTGCCCTCCTGGGCAATGACTCTGGCGGTGGTCTCCTGACCAGTGACAATACTTGGGCCCTCATGGGCACTGACTCCGGCGGTGGTCTCCTGACCAGTGACGATACTTGGGCCCTCCTGGGCACTGACTCTGGCGGTGGCCTCCTGACTAGTGACAATACTTGGGCCCTCCTGGGCAATGCCTATGGCGGTGGTCTCCTGACCAGTGACGATACTTGGGCCCTCCTGGGCACTGACTCTGGCGGTGGTCTCCAGACCAGTGACGACGGTGCTGGCGGTGGTATCTCGACCGCCTTGAATGATGCCGCCCTTCTCCGCCATGATACTCACAATAAGCTGGGCAGACTTCCTCTGGCCCTTCCCCACCTTTGGTGGCGTCAAAGCTGACTCTCCAATCCCCTTGGGACTCCTGTGAGTTGTTTTCCTTCCAGGAGTCTTCACACGGTCCCATCGTCCACTTTCCAATTTCAGAGCCTTTACAGGGGGTGGGCTGCCAGTGTCTTGGCTCCGGGTCATACTGCCTGCCCTGGTGGCCGGTGCACTCCACACACCTTGAACAGGCACCACTGGTATTGGAGGCTTTTTGGCTGAGGCGCTACAACGGGACTGATGAAGTGGACGGGGGGTGGGGGCAAAAAGGTCAACTTTACACAGGGACAGTTTCTGACGAACACTGGGATGGGTAGTTGGAGGGGGCCTGGGAGTGGAGGAAGAGGAGGTGGTTGTAGGAGGTGTCACTTTAGGTGTTTTGGGTGCAGGTGCAGGTACTGGAGGCTGTCGTGAGGTGGATGGATGTTGGGTGTGTGGGTGCCCGCGTTTGTGTACTTTGGGTGGGGGCGTCACAGACACACTGGGAGAGGACACAGGGGGCGTGTAAATGGCAGTGGGGGTGGTGAGTGCAGGTGAACGGGAAGTGGTGCTGGGTGTTCTGGTGCGACTCCTGGTGCCTGTAGATGTAGTGCATGTAGGTGTGTGTGTAGACGAGACTGGGAGGGAGGAGGGAGAAGAGGAGGAGGGGGACACAGTGGAGGCAGTGGATGTTGCTGTGTCTGTATGTGGGTGAGGCTTGCGTGAGTGCCTGTGGGTTGTGTGGTGCCTATGTTTGCTTGAACTACTTGTGTGTGTTGACTTGTGTGCATGCTGGTCTGTAGGTGTGCTTGGGATGGGCTGGGGTACAGGGGATTGGGTCTGGGTGGAGGAGGTTGGAGGGGGGAGGCTAGACACAGGGACAATGGCTGCCATCAGTGCTGAGGCCAGAGATTGCAGGGTTCGCTGAAGGACAGCCTGACCAGAATGAATGCCCTCCAGAAATGCATTACCGTGTTGCAACTCTCTTTCTACACCCTGGATTGCATTCACAATGGTAGACTAGCCAACAGTGAGTGACCTGAGGAGGTCAATGGCCTCCTCACTGAGGGCAGCAGGGGTGACTGGGGCAGGGCCTGAGGTGCCTGGGGCGAAGATGATGCCCACCCTTCTGGGTGAGCGGGCACGGGGCGAAAACTGAGGGGCTGCTGGGAGGGCGGTGCTGGTAGGGGAGGTGGCAGCTATACCTGTAGAAGTGGGGCGCACAGATGATGCCGCCACCACAAGGGAGCTCCCATCGGAGGACGACTCTGTGTCGCTGGTTGGTGATCCCGTGGCCGACGTGAAGCTCCCCTCGCCCTCCGTCCCACTGGTGCATTCTGAGTCCGTGGTGTGGCCCTCCATGGCCATGTGGGATGCAGCTCCCTCGTGCTCCGGTGCCACTGTACCTCCGCCTGAAGATGCTGATGCACAAAAGAACAGGGAGAGCACAAAAGGGGGGGGGGGGAGACAGAAGAAGAACAGGTTGAGTGCATGGCATACCGCTACCGTTGGCGGACAAGACAGACACAGCAGCCCCCTGCACTACGCCGTGCTCCTGGCCTCTGCATATGATATTCCTGGGATATGGCCTACATGGCTATGGTGGACATCTGCACACATCGATGCAACAGGGGCATATATACATGTACTTGGCACTGTACTGCGGTGGTGTAGAGTGCCACATGGGCTGCATTACAGAGGGGCCTAGTCTACGTTTTTCTGGCTGGCCTAGGTACACCCACAGGCCTCCTCCCCCACCCAGACCCCTCTACTGCCCGCATAATCCGCAGAATGAGGTTGTACTCACCCCCTTGTGTCTGCTGTGATGCCCTCATGCGCCCATCCAACTCAGGGTAGGCCACCGCCAGGATCCGGAACATCAGGGGGGTCATGGTGCGACGGGCACCCCTCCCACGTTGGGCTGCCATCCCCAGCTGAGCCTCCGCCATCTTCTTGCTGCAGCGGCGAATGTCCTCCCATCTTTTCCGGCAGTGGGTGCCCCGTCTCTGGTGGGCCCCCAGGGTCCGGACGTCCTTGGCGATGGCACGCCAAATGTCCCTCTTCTGGTGGGCGCTGACCTACATGACATGCACAAGGGAAGACGAAAAGTCATTACCAACTGCACCGTCGATGTGAGTGGCCCCCTCCCTACTCTAGCCATGTGGCCCATTCATTCACATGCATTAATGTTCCCTGAACTCTGCCCCCTTCCCTCTTACAACCAACCCTCTCCACCCAGGCCTAGCCCATACAACGTGCTCCCTGTGTACTAACCTGTTGGTCTGGAGGACCGTAGAGTAGCGTGTACTGGGGGAGGACCCCGTCTACCAGTTTCTCCAACTCCTGAGCAGTGAAGGCAGGGGCCCTTTCCCCAGATGCAGCAGCCATCGTCGCTTCCAGACCGAGGTCACAGCAGCACTTGCAGTGTAGGTCCTCTCCTGTGGAAGATCAGGTATCTAGTGATTGAACAGATAGAAAATGGCGGTGATGCACGCGGCGGTGACGTCTGCGGCGGTGCGTATCATCACCGCCGGCGCACCTGTTCATTGGCTCCTGGGACCCATAGGGTCCTATGTTAACCAATGCAGCATTGCTCCACGGTCTACGACCGCCCACCACGACGGTGTGCAACGCCAACGCAGTTACCCCACAATCCCATTGTCCCAGTTTAGAGGTCAGGCAGCCACCATTTCAGGGCCCACATGGCTTCATTTACTTCTGCGTCACACATAGCTAGGCCTACACTTAACACACATACAGGAAGGGTTTTGTGTTTGGTGTAGTCTTCTGTGTAACTGTGGGTACATACCTGGTGGAAAATTGACTTTATTGTCGCTGTTGTCCTTCGTAGGCGCCGTCAGCTGGGACATGTGAGAAGATGGCGGAATCCTACGGTGTACCGACCGCTGGTGGACCTGTTGACAATGGAAGAGCGACATGTAATCGTCACCTACAGGTTTGACCGTGCCACAATCCAGGAAATATGTACACAGTTGGAGCCAGACCTGATGTCACCAATCCGCCATCCCACTGGAATCCCCCCTGACGTGCAGGTGCTATCAGTGCGCCATTTCCTTGCTAGTTGGTCTTTTCAGACAACTGTGGCCATGGCATCAGGGATGTCCCAGCCTATGTTTTCCAACGTGTTGTCCAGAGTGTTGTCTGCCCTGCTGAAACACGTAAGGAGCTACATCATTTTCCCTGAGGTTGAAGATTTGAATACAGTGAAAGGTGACTTCTATGCCGTTGGACATATCCCCAACGTCATAGGTGCCATTGATGGGATCCATGTAGCTCTGGTCACCCCCCACAGGAGTGAACAGGTGTACAGGAACAGGAAGAGTTATCATTCCATGAATGTACACATGGTCTGTTTGGCAGACCAGTACATCTCCCAGGTTAATGCTATGTTCCCTGGCTTAGTGCATGACGCCGCCTACATCCTGCAGAATAGCAGCATCCCTGATATGATGGGTCAACTCCAGAGGCACCGTGTATGGCTATTAGGGGACTCTGGTTACCCCAACCTTTCCTGGCTATTGACCCCAGTGAGGAATCCCAGGACCAGGGCAGAGGAACGCTACAATGAGGCCCATGGGTGGACTAGGAGGGTGATCGAGCGGACCTTCGGCCTCCTGAAGGCCAGGTTCAGGTGTCTCCATATAACAGGTGGTTCCCTATTCTACTCACCGAAGAAGGTGTGCCAGATCATCATCGCCTGCTCGATGCTTCATAATTTGGCTTTGAGACACCAGGTGCCTTTTCTGCAGGAGGATGGTCCAGATGACGGTGTTGTGGCAGCTGTGGAGCCTGTGGACAGTGATGAGGAGGAAGCTGAGGAAGAAGACAACGACAACAGGGAGTCAGTCATACAGCAATATTTCCAGTGACACACAGGTGAGAACATTTTCATTTTTACCATTACATTCACTGTCACACGTCTTCCTCTATCCTGTGTGTAATTTTTTTGGATTATTTGGTAATTGAGTTGTTTCTTTACATTACGGTTTCACAGGTGTGGTTACCAACGTGTGTCGTCTACTTGCATCCTTCAAGGACTTTTGATGTGTGACATTGGTATGTTGCCTTTACATTTCACAACGCATTTTGACACTGTCATAGATATTACATTTTAACAAATCATAGACTGACTCCAGATTGTTTTGTGTTCCAAGGGTGTTTATTGAAGTGCTCAGAAATGGGAGGGGGTTGTAAAATGAGGATGGGTGATGGCGGAGGAATGCCCATGGCAGAGTCCAGTCTATTAGTCTCACAGGTGCATTGCCCATCTGGGCATAGGAAGTGGAGCAGGGGCAGTTCAAGCATGGACAGGGTTTCAAAGTGGGACAGTGGGGGGACAATCAGGGTGGTCTCATTTCCTGGCGGGGGTCTTGCCATCTTGCTCTGTCCTGTTCCTGGCTCTCAGGGACCGCTTGCGTGGTGGTTGTCTGTCTGCAGGGGGTGGGGTGCTGGTGTGGTGGTCCTGTGGCGGGGCATCCTGTCCACTAGCGCCGGCGGAGGTGGTGGGCAGTTCATCATCCTGGCTAATGTCAGGGGCCCCTTGGAGTGTCACAGTGTCCCTCAGGGTCTGCTGTATGTCCTTCAGCACCCCTACGATGGTGCCCCATGCAGAGCTGATGGTCCTGAGCTCCTCCCTGAACCCCAAATACTGGTCCTCCTGCAGGCGCTGGGTCTCCTGAAACTTGACCAGGACCGTCACCATTGTCTCCTGGGAGTGGTGGTATGCTCCCATGATGGAGGTGAGGGCCACGTGGAGAGTGGGTTCCCTTGGCCTGTCCGCCCCCTGTCACACAGCAGCCCTCCCAGTTCCCCTGTGTTCCTGTGCCTCCGTCCCCTGGACCGTGTGCCCACTACCACTGCTCCCAGGTCCCTGTTGTTGTTGGTGTGGTGGGTTATCCTGGGTTCCCTGTAGTGGTGGACACACCGCTGATTGACCTGTCCTGGGTACGGAGGTATGGGCCCGCTGGGTGGGTGCTCTGCTGGTGTTACCAGAGGGTGGAAGGTCAGTGTTGGGCTGCGCCTGTGCAAGGGGAACCGACTGTCCCGAGGCTCAGGATGGTCCGGGCTGTTCATCAGGCTCCAGTAGGGCAGAGCTGCTATCATCACTGTGGGCCTCTTCTGGGGGTGGAATGGTGTTGTCTGCACCCTCTGGTGGGGTGACAGTCCTTTGTGTTCCTGCAGGGACATAAGAGCATGATTATTGCATGTGTGTGTGTGATGGTGTGCAATGGGTGGGTGTCTGTGTACCCCAGTGCAAGCATTCCTGTGTGGGGGCTTGTGTGATGATGGCTAGGGGGTTGTTCTGGGTATGTGCAGTGGGCATGCTTAGCTGATAGGTGTCCATGCTTAGTTGTGTCATGCAAGGCTTGGTGTTGGGATGTGTAGTTTGTGTTATGAATACATTAGTGAGGATTTGGGGTGATAGTGTGAGGGTGGGGGTGTGTGATAGCATGCAGGTAGGGTGGGGGATATGATAGTTAAAATTTGACTTACCAGTGATCCATCCTCCACCGACTCCTCCGAGGCCCTCTGGATGCATGATGGTCAAGACTTGCTCCTCCCATGTTGTTAGTTGTGGGGGAGGAGGTGGGGGTCTGCCGCCAGTCTGCTGAACCGCTATGTTGTGCCTGGAGACCGTTGAACGCACCTTCCCCCGTAGGTCGTTCCACCTCTTCCTGATGTCCTCCTGATTTCTTGTATGCTGTCACACAGCGTTGACCCTGTAGACTATTCTACGCCATAGCTCCATCTTCCTGGCTATGGATGTGTGCTGCACCTGTGAGCCAAATAGCTGTGGCTCTACCCGGACAATTTCCTCCACCATGACCCGGAGCTCCTCCTCGGAAAAGCGGGGGTGTCTTTGGCGTGACATGGGGGTGTGTGTGTGATGTGTGGGGTGGTGTGCGTGTTGATGTGTAGTGGTGTGTGGTGTTTTGTGCGTGGATGTTGTGTGGGTGATGGTGTTGTGTGCCTCTGTGTGGTGAGGTTGTCTATGCTGTGCAGTCTCTCTGGCCTTCATCCGTGAATTGTGGTCATAGGGGTTTGTGGATGATGTGGGTGTGTGTTTTATATAGTGTTGGGTATGTGGGAGTGGTGTGTGTATGTGTATCAGGTGTGTGTATTTGGAATTGTCCAATGTGGCGGTGTTTTGGAGATGTGTGTGTATTTTGAGTGCAACGGTGTGTACCGCCAATGGAATACCACTGTTGAAAGACCGCCGCGTGGATTCGTGGGTCGTAATAGCATGGGCGTGTTTCTGTTGGCGTGGAGGTGGAGGATTTGTTTTCGCCAGTTTATCACTGACCTTTGTTGTGGCGGAGTTGTGTGGGTGTCTGAATTTCGGCGGATTCCGAGATGTGTGTCATAATAGCTGTGGCGGAAGTCCGCGGCCGCGGCGGTGTATTAGCGGTCTTCTGCACGGCGGTAAGCGCCTTTTACCGCCAATGTTGTAATGACCACCATTTTCTATTCGAATACGACCCTGATTCAAGCCCAGGGCTGGATCATTGGCAGTGGATTTCGACCTATGCATATCAGAGTTCTGGGAGTCGTTAAGCAGCCCCTGGCTCACACTAATAACCTCTAAAATGAAGATAATGGGAGTGGGGCGCTCTCCTCCCACATCAAGCCAAAGGTTCATGTCCTAGTCCTATAAAGATGGTAAAGAAACCCAGTGTTAAACCCAACTGAAGACTGTCCCTGCCCACTGAGGTGCCCACTCTCATCCTGCATCCCACAGCTTTAAAGGGTCCACAAAACCTATGCCACACCTTACCTCTGAAGGCAATTACCTTACATACGCAACCAGTTTTGATTCCTGTTTTGACTATAGTAATGTTGTATACTTAGCACTCACCTAAACACAGATTTCCAATCTGAAGATCATAAAAACAGATCTGCCAGCTGCATGCTGGGAACACCGACACAATGCTATGCCACACCTCTCCTCAAGGCCCTTTGTCTGGCTACATATTGACGTTAGAGTGAACTTTAATGCTCCTTGCCCTATTCACAAGTGCCTTCACTGCCAAGTCTCCCATTTCCTTAGTATTCACTTTGTATGCTGACAGCACAGTTATAATTATAGTAATGGGTAAACACATTTACAATTCTATAAATAGGTATCTCTTTCTATGTCCTGATGAGGCCTATATTTGGAGGGCCGAAATGCGCTGACCAACAACTTGAGGTGTGCCATTAATTTATGAACTAAGAGATTTTGATATAGTATTATAGTATCTAACCAGTACAAACAATTATCTACCAGTGACAGTATTAATCACCACTACCTCATTTAAAGGACTGCTCTTGAAAAAGTGTTTGGGAGCCCACAGTCATGAATTTTGTTGGAAGTTTTCAGTGCAATACGTTTTGCATTCAGCACCTGCTATTTGAAAATTGTAATGTATATTTTTGTGTGACGTGATGTGTATATATGTGTTTTAGTGGCGTGCATTGTGTCAAGATTGTATATTATGGTGGGCATTATGATAGTGGCGGTAAATATCGCCTACTGCCATGGTGACTACCTCAAACGTACCACCACCATGGCTACCATCCGTCCGCCATATTATGAGCACTGCTGGACTTCCGCCATTATAAGGGCAGAAATCCAGCAGTGTTCATAGTGGCGGAAGGTGGTGACCTGGAGCTGCTAACACCAGCACCGCTCCGCCAGTAGAACACCGCCAGCCCTATTTTGACCAGAAATATGGCTTGGCTGGGTTCTGCTGGTGGGGCGGTGCTGACGGTAGCAGCACCCCTTCCCATTCCCTGCCGGACGACCTCCTTGCCAGACAAGGAAAGTCGAGCGTCCAACAGGGGAGGGGGTGGGAGGATCAGGGTATTGGGTGTTTGTTTCTGAGTGTGTGAGTGGGTGTGTGAATGCGTCTGTGTGTGTTGTGTTGTTTGCATGGTTGTATGCATGTGAGTGCGTGTAAGAATGGTGAAGTGAGTGCATGTTTGAATGTCAGTGTGATTGTGTAAAAATGTGTGTGCGTATATCTGGAAGTATACGTGTATGAATGTGTGTCTGCAGTGTGTGTATGAATGTGTGTCTGTAGTGTATGGCAGTGTTAGTGAATGGGTGCATGTGTGTGGGTGTATGTGTGTGTGTATGTGGATGTGTATGGTGGGGGTGCGTGTATTTGGGTGGGTGGTGTTTTTTATCAGAGGGAGTGGGGTATGTTTGTGTATCGGAGGGGTTGGGGGGCTGTGTTTGTGTATCAGAGGAGGTGGGGGTTTTTCTGTATCAGAGGAGGTGGGGTGAGTGAGTGGATCAGAGGGGGTGGGGGTGTTAGTTTGTGTATCGTGGTGGGGGGTCAGTGTGTGTTTGGGGGGTTGGTGGGGGGTTGATTTTGGATTGGGGGGAATCAAGTGAGAGTTGGGGGGGTGGTGGAGACACCTACCAGAGACATGGAAGGAATTCTCTGTCACTGGTAGGACCTACTGTCATGGTTTTTGTGGCATTGCTAATGCCACAGAAACCAGTGGTGGTAGGCCGGCTCATTATGCCATGGGCAGTACTATGTCGGCAGCCAGGCTGGAGAAAGACATCTCTGTCGCGGCGGCTCATACCGCCATGGTGGTATGAGTGCATGCACCTATTTGGCCTGTCTCAGTAATGCCCCTCCCTTAACTTTATCAAGCAGTCCACTTATGGTCCATGATATTATCTGCAAATGGTCCATATGTCCATTGGCTTATGGGTCACTCATAGGGAAGGGGTATGTGAGGATCCCCAGATGCTGTGTGCAGGTAGTCACTAACATGGCAGACATAAAACACAATGGCAAAAAACAAAACATAAAGAATGCCCCAAAACAGATACGCACTCATTTGAAAAAGAAGGTCCTCAACCCCCCTCATACTTTGGAAACATGAAGTATCTGTCAAGAGGCAGACCAAACCCAGATCCCATTGAGGAGCTCAGTCAGGTCTGACACAATGATTCCTCATACCCAACACATAAACTAAAAAGTAACAGTGGGGAAACATTCAACAGTCCAAAGTGCTATGGCAAACTTTTACTGAAAAAGTCACATCAGTGTTACGAAAGAGCACCCCCAGAATAGATAAGTGTTAACAAAGTTATTTGTAAGGCACAATGGACAGCACCTGGGGATCTTGTGCTCCACCTGCAGCCCACAAAGGAAGTTTGGTCTGTCCTGGCGTCCCTCCACAAGGAGCATGATCAATGTCAATGCTTAGCTGAGGTTTTGCTGGTTTACAAAGTCTGTCTACCTGATAAGAGACCACGTCCATTGGCAAGAGAATGTGAGGCTTCACCTGTACTCTCTTGTCAGTCCACTGGAAGACCTCCTCTGGCATGTCGAAGAATAGTGATTGGGATTGATAAAAAAAAAAAACCTTGAGCTTTGCTGGATCAAGGGGCATATAAAAAGGTTAAGTTCCCTGAGATGCTATTTGGCCACTTGAAACAATTGCCGCTGCTGCTGGACTATTCTAGTGTAATCTGGAAATATAATTATGGTCTGTGATTGGTGCATAATTTCATCCCAGTGCTGGGCAAATGTAAGTACAGGGTCTTTGTCCATATAATTTAAGATTTTCGCAATTACTTGCTTGGGTCACGTCCCAGAAGAGGTATGCCGCACCAAGGCCCTATGAGTCCTCTCAATCAGGAGGAGACAGTCTCCCGGGGCATCAAATTTCAAAGCTAATGATTCAGAAAGTTCTCCATTGATGGGTGTTGGAAAATGGGTTATTGGTAAGGGCAGGTAGGTACCTACACCTAGCAACAAGCCACTAACCTCCACTTAGGTCCAGTTAGGTCTCAGTAAATTAACCCCAGCTCAACCTTTGGTAGCTTGGCAACGAGCGTCAAGGCTTAACTTAGGAGACAGTGTGTAAAGCATTCAAATATCACAAAACAGTAATTAAATAAAACACAGTAAACAGTTTAAAAATCCAAAACCAATTTATAAAAATAGTTTATATTTTTATCTTTAAAATGACACAAAAACAAATAAAATCGGATAAAGGGAACCGGAGATATGAATTTTTAACCTTCCTGCCTCACCATCTGCTGAGGGGAGATTCTCTCCCACAGGCACATTCCTTTGTGTGAAGCCAGGCCACTTCACACCTCATCAAGGCAGCTTGGCTAAGCTGCTACAGGCTGGCCAATCACAGCACAGCAGCAAAAACAATGCAGGGCTGAAATTGGCAACTTTTTAGGTAAAGTCTATAACTCTTTACCTGAACAAGTTATATTAAATCCCACAACTGGAAGTTGTGGGATTTATTACAACAATTAATTTGATACCAAATTCTTGGTATGCATCTTTTAAGGAGACTTTAAAATTTAAAACAAAGTCTCCCCATTCTAGCCTATGAAGGCCATTTACTACAATGAGGGAAAAACAAATTTGGCTGTTTTTACCTCACCAGGTCTTATAAAACTATTTTTATAAAGTCCCTGCTTATAGTTACATGGCACCCAGCCCTAGGGGCACATAGGGCACACCTTAGGGGTGACTTATATGTAAAAATAAGGTAGTTAAAGACTTTGGAACTACTTTTAATTCCAAAGTCGAATTTGCATATAATTTTAATTTAAAAGCAGCCAGCAAGGCAGGCCTGCCTTTAAAATGACACTGGGCACCTCAGAAGTGCACCTATGGGTGCACTACCTATGCTGTGGTCCCTAAACCTACATGCCCTACCATATACTAGGGACTTATAGGTAGGTTAACTTAGCCAATTATAATTAGCCTAATTTGCATATTAATTTTACACAGAGCACAGGCCCTGGGACTGGTTAGCAGTACCCAGGGCACCATCAGAGTCAGGAAAACACCAGCAAAAAGTGGAAAATGGGGGCAAAAAGTTAGGGGGCCTCTGCAATCAGCCCTGTTTTCTCACACAAGCCCCCCCCAGCCCACACGCCCAGGAGACTCAGCCCAACCCTGGGAGAGTCTTCCTGGCTTGTTAGGCGAGGAAGACAGTGAAGAAAACTGGCTGTCCCTTTGCAGGGCCTACTCTGCCTTACATCCTCCTGTCATGGTCACTCCCTCTGGGTAGTGAAGCCATCCCAACAGTGAAAGGACCGATCTCAAACTGAAACTTCCCTCTAGGGGGGTCTTCCTCCTCTCTCTCTGCCAACTTGGGTAGTGAGGTGCCCACCTCCCCTACTCCTAACTTTGCTAGGGCAACACCTAGCTTACCCAAGGAGGTCACCCAACACTTGAGCAACCCCACCATGACCAACAGGGTCAGGGGGCCTACTTTGCTATTGGCCCTGGGGTCTGCCTCCCAGGCCAAGTACAGTGCTGCCAGGAAGGCTAGCACCCAGCAGAGGCTACAGACAGCTGTCAGTACCCAGAACCACACCCTAAGCTCTCCACTGACAGGTGGCTGAGCTGCTTTAGGGGCAACTTTGGGGTCCTGGCACCCCTCTTGCTGTCTAGAGTGGGGGGCTTCCACCTCCTGTGGCAGACACCCTCCTTCCACTCTCCCTCCTGTCAGTGCAGGGGCAACACCCTGCATCTGGACAGCTGCCTGACTACTCAGGACTTCCTTGGGGTCAGGGGAAGCCTCACCAGTGCCAACTCTGGGCTCCCCCCCTACTGGGGCAGAAGGCCTTTGGCTCCCTGGAACTCTCTTTAAGAGTGGCCTACCCTTCCTTTTCTTCTTTCCTTTTCTTGGGGACCCCTGTCTCCTAACTGTAGGGACTGACTCCCCAGGACTTTGGGTTGGGGGGGCGCCCTGGGCGACCGCCCCGTCTGGGACCAGACCCACCTTTGGGAGGTCATTGCCCGGGATACAATCTAGGGGGAGGTCAGCACTGACTACCACCCTAAACCAGTCAAGGATACCCTCCCTCTCTAGGGGCACTATGGCTACAGGTTTGGAGGTGACCTCCCCTGTGGCTATGCTGACTTTCCTTGTCTCTCCTGGGACATACATGTCTGGGGTCACTAACCGGTCACTCACTATAGTGTGACTGGCACAGGTGTCTCTCAGGCCAGTGGTAGGGATCCCATTCACCTGAATGGGGTGGAAGTGCTTACTTCCACCCTCAGGGATCACCAGCTTACCATCTGGTCCTGTCTCCCATCTCCATGCTAGGAGGACTTCATCATCTGAGGAGTCCTGCTCCATGGCTACACTGGACAGCCCAGTGCTAACCACCTTCTTTGGACAGGCTGCATCTCCTCTGAAGTGACCTGTCTGCTGACAGTCAAAGCAAGCCCTACTGTCCAAGAGCTTTTTTAACCCTGGGTCTCCCTGTCTCTACTTGTCAGAGTGGGAGTGGGATTTACTCTCCTCCTTCTTAGGGTTCTGGGGTACAGAGGGAGTCTCTGTGGTGGGCTTACCACCTCCCTCCTTAGGTTTTTGGGGACCTGACCCCCCCTTCTTGGAGTCTCCCCCCTGGGACTTGACAACCACCCTGGTTCTCAACCACTCATCAGCTGCCTCCCCTAGCTCTCTATGGTTGGTCTGCTTAGAGTCCACTAGATGCTGGCGTAACATTTCTTGGGTACAATTGGTCAAGATGTGCTCGCTCATGATCAGATTGTATAAACCCTCATAAGTATTTATTTTAGTACCAATAATCCAGCCCTCTAGTGCCTTAAGTGAGGTGTCTACAAAGTCAACCCAAGACTGGGTACTGACCTTCTGGGTGTTCCTGAACTTCATTCTATACTGCTCTGGGGTCAGACCAAACTTCTTGGTTAAGCACCTCTTCATACTAGGGTATGAATCTGCCTCCTCCCCCCTTAAGGTCAGAAGCCTATCCCTCCCTGAGTTGGGGACCAACTCCCACAAAAGGGAACCCCAGTATTGAGGCCTAACCCTTCTCATTTGGAGTGCCCTCTCAAAGGCCTCCAACCGCTTGTCTATATCATCCCCCTCTACATAAGCAGGAACCACCCCCTTGGGTAATCTGGGGCAAACTCCCCCACCCATGGACACCTCAACTTCTCTGTTGCTGCCACCATCTCTTTTCTCTTTCTTTGCCCACTTTTTCTTTTCTAGGGCCAGCTTGTCTGCTTCCAAAGCTATGTATGCTAGCTGGGCCTCCAGCTCTCTTTCCCTGATGGATGGGTTCTCTCCTCCTGAAGGGACCCCGTTCCCACCACTAGCTTTGGGTCTGCCCCTAGTGACTGTATGTACTGAGGACCGGTCTTCCTCATCCTCACTTAGGCTCAGATGCCCTCCCTCCCCTGAGTGGTTAGAGCTAGCATCCTCCCCTGTTTCTCCCTCCTCTGGAGCTTCCCCTGCGTCTACCTCTTGGGCCTCAGCCCATGCTGTCAGGGATTTGATCAGGACTTGCTTCCTGAGGTCAGTGGTTGCAGGCAACCCTCTTTCAGTACACAACCCCCTAAGCTGGACTACTGTCAGTGTGGGTAGGCTAGCCAGATCAAGCTCCATGGTTCCCTAGTTTTGTGTCAACAAAAACTTTTTGCAAAAATTGGAAACAATAATTTAGAAAAATTACAAAAATTCAATAATAGAAATTAATCCAAATTAAAAATGTAAAACATTTTTTTTTTTTGTTTTAAACATTTTTTGCACTAAGACAATTTAAAGGATTTTTAATTTGTTTTCCTAAAACTGTAACGTGATACTGAACACAAGTACAGGATCCCACCGCTGCCACCAAAAATGTTGGAAAATGGGTTATTGGTAAGGGCAGGTAGGTACCTACACCTAGCAACAAGCCACTAACCTCCACTTAGGTCCAGTTAGGTCTCAGTAAATTAACCCCAGCTCAACCCTTGGTAGCTTGGCAACGAGCGTCAAGGCTTAACTTAGGAGACAGTGTGTAAAACATTCAAATATCACAAAACAGTAATTAAATAAAACACAGGAAACAGTTTAAAAATCCAAAACCAATTTATAAAAATAGTTTATATTTTTATCTTTAAAATGACACAAAAACGAATAAAATCGGATAAAGGGAACCGGAGATATTAATTTTTAACCTTCCTGCCTCACCATCTGCTGAGGGGAGATTCTATCCCACAGACACATTCCTTTGTGTGAAGCCAGGCTACTTCACACCTCATCAAGGCAGCTTGGCTAAGCTGCTACAGGCTGGCCAATCAGAGCACAGCAGCAAAAACAATGCAGGGCTGAAATTGGCAACTTTTTAGGTAAAGTCTAAAACTCTTTACCTGAACAAGTTATATTAAATCCAACAACTGGAAGTTGTGGGATGTATTACAACAATTAATTTGATACCAAATTCTTGGTATGCATCTTTTAAGGAGACTTTAAAATTTAAAACAAAGTCTCCCCATTCTAGCCTATGAAGGCCATTTACTACAATGAGGGAAAAACGAATTTGGCTGTTTTTACCTCACCAGGGCTTATAAAACTATTTTTATAAAGTCCCTTCTTATAGATACATGGCACCCAGCCTTAGGGGCATATAGAGCACACCTTAGGGGTGACTTATATGTAAAAATAAGGTAGTTTAAGACTTTGGAACTACTTTTAATTCCAAAGTCGAATTTGCATATAACTTTAATTTAAAAGCAGCCAGCAAGGCAGGCCTGCCTTTAAAATGACACTGGGCACCTCAGCAGTGCACCTGTGGGTGCACTACCTATGCTGTGGTCCCTAAACCTACATGCCCTACCATATACTAGGGACTTATAGGTAGGTTAACTTAGCCAATTATAATTAGCCTAATTTGCATATTGATTTTACACAGAGCACAGGCCCTGGGACTGGTTAGCAGTACCCAGGGCACCATCAGAGTCAGGAAAACACCAGCAAAAAGTGGAAAATGGGGGCAAAAAGTTAGGGGGCCTCTGCAATCAGCCCTGTTTTCTCACAATGGGCCCTTACATCCCTCCGCGAAGCCAACAAATCGTAGTTTGCAATGGGCCATACGCTCAATGTCCTCAACCCTTGTTGCCAAGTCCCTGGTCACTGCCGTGAGTTTCGTCTTGGTCTGCTGCAAAGAGTTAATGGAGTTCTCGACCCCAGAAACCCTAGTCTCCGCCTCAGTGATCCTCTCAACAGCATTCCTCAGCTATTGGCGGAGGAGATTAATCTCAATGCCCACTATGAGTAAATTAACATAATTAATCCAGTCTTTTCAAATGTTGTCCATTTACTCCAACATCATTCTAAGGTGCAAACTAACAGGGCGGAAATGTGAATATGAATTATATAGGAAATAGAATGCACTCTGCTTTATAAACAAGTTTTATCAAAGCTCATACTTTTACCTAGTTTGCCAGGTCGAAACAGCAGTTTAAAACTTCACACGCAGACTCTGCAATGGCAGGCCTGAGACATGTTTAAAGGACTACTTAAGTGGGTGGCACAATCAATGCTGCAGGCCCACTAGTAGCATTTAATATACGGGCCCTGGACACACCTCGTGACACTTTACAAGACACGTGTAAGTAAATTAAATATGTCAATTGTGTATAAGCCAATGTTACTATGTTTAGAGGTGAGAGCGAACACACTTTAGCCCTGGCTAGCAACGCTAAAGTGCACAAATTCCTAAGGACAGCAAAAACGAGGTCAGTAAAAATGGAGGAGGAAGGAAGAACATTTGGGGGAAGGCCACTCTAAGGCTGACAAGTCTAACACTCACTTATAAAATAGTCATAGTTTACTTTATATTACAATGCAAATAAATTCCTGTTTTACTGTATGTAAACAGTTCTAAGTAAAAAAATAAACATTCTGCCATGAAAAGCTCCTTTATGATAATGACTGAATATTTCAGGAAAACCGTTCAGATGTTACAGTTGAAAGGCTGTGGCATTTTCCTATTACATTACTGCTGGAAAGTCATCCGAGCTAATGTAAGTCAATCAAATTAAAGAGAGATTGAGGAAGAAAAGAAATATGGAGCGAAGAGTAGTCAAAAGCTAAGAGGGTTAGTATTTGGTTATAAAAATGGTGGCTTTTTATACCAGAAACACTGGTATGATAGTTACATGAGAATCTGACTTTTAGTATAGGCTATTGGTTTGTGTGCATCACACTTATACCAGACTTAATACAATTAGTGAAAGACTAAGCAGGGTCTTGTTAGCTGAAGAAAGGTTATTGATTTGTGTATGTTTTAATATGTGAATTTGAGGAGTATGAATACATACTAAGAAAGTGGTGTAAGCATTGTGCAAAGTTTTAGCGGTCATTGTGGTGACAAACAGTAATGTTTCAGGTCCATTTCTTGTAGGTTTGGTAGCTAAATCTTTCACTTCAAAATATTACGTCTTTTTCACCAAAGCAATGAAAAATATGCAAATTTCAAAATGTTCTACGCATACTGAGCTTTCTCAATACAAACAATACTTTTGCAGTGCTTTTGTATGATCAACTCTCCAGTTAACCAACATTTTTAGATGACTGCAATAATTTCAAATAATTTTCACTCATTAGATTCTATTATGAGTTATCCACAGGTAAAAGGTGTAAACATTTTGTAAACATTTGTTAGCGTGTCCATCCTTAATAGGTAAACTTACAAGGGGATGCGTATAGGTTGATGAACCTTTTGACTCGTTTATGATGTTCTTACCATAGCTCCAGAACGGAAATCAATACATCATAATAAATAATCATTGTCAAGTCAATAATCAGTAATCAGTGGAGTCAGTAATTGTCACACACCATGGCTTTTCAGCCATGAATAACCACACCTTTTAGTAAAAGTTTAGTAAGTTTATTTCCCTTATACTAACGATACTAAATCCTGTAGATTAATCTCAAAATCAGATAAAACGCAAAAAATACTAATATTGGTTAACTAAAAAGATGCAAGAACATAACTTAATCAAAGCTTGGATCACAATACATTCTAAAGCATCAGTACAAATCATCAGAAAAGTTAGCTTCAATAATGTCTGTAGAGTTTAGCAAAATAGTTTGTCAACCATTTGTCTCTGCAATTTGTCATCCCTCATATAGATAACCTCAATTAACCCAGATTATCATCGCATGTGGGGCTCCATGCAAAACAATTTAGAACGTGAATTTAGAATCATCTAACTAAAGAAAACTAAAACTAACAAAACAGTGCAGTTGGTACCTAGAAAGAAAAGGCGTAAAAATACAACTCAGTCATATTGTCATATCTACATATCCACTGTATGGGTCAGCAAACAGAATCAGTCTTCATCCTCAAGTTATCAATTGATCAGCAACACATCAGGCTCTCAGTCTGAGAGTATGAGCCCAATGACATAATCTTGAGTGTCTCTTTTTCAATATTGAATCTCATAACGGGGTAAGATCTGCCTAAATCTGGTCTAGTCTCCCTCAGTCATGTTGTTGTATAAAAGTCACCCAAACTATCCCCTAATTTCCAATTGCTCAATTAATCGTACGTTATTACTCTGTCCAACAGCTTTCATATACCAAATCTTTGAATTCTAATATTTCGCCTTTCACACAACGTTGATTGGTCTGCTTTACGATGTTCACATCAACCGGGTTGTCAGGTATCGAATTTGTTGCTTCTTCCTCTCCAGTCAGTGTCTTCATTGTTCGCGTCCTGGGAAAGTACATATCACACACCTTTCACAGATTTTGATACATTACAAGAGACAACATCTCCTGTCCATCAGTTCCCATAGAAAGCTTTGGTTAAGCATTTTGTTAAAACAATGAACATTTCACAGTTAGTTCACTCTGTCAGCATTTTCTATTAAACGCTAAGAAATACAGCTTCTGCATGAGGCCTGGAAAAACTAGACCAAGACATTCGCTAAGTTAAGGCCTACACTTAATAAGCTAAAGCATAATTCATAACCCTTAATATGACTTATTACTACATTAATCTAATACATTTTCAATATTTCATACATATTAATCATTAATCAATACATTTAGTGAACACTGGTGGCCATTCTCCGAGGTCACATTTTCAAACGTGCACATTATTTTTCTCTACGTTATTCGTTTTCTACAGAATTCATTATTCAAAATACATATACACTAATTAATAATTTCTGATTAAGACATCTGCTTCAGCACATTAAAGAAGATGAATGAGTTACTGGAGCGACATGCGACGTGACATAATGAATATAGTTTTGATGCTAATTAGACATTGTTTCATTTTTTCTGTTATTAAAGAGGTGAGAGAACTGAGGGGAAGTTCACAACTTATTCCCATTAAAACTTGGTATATCTGCACTGTGTAATATTCATTTTGTGGCCCCAATCTTCATACCTGCTTTTTTCAGTGCCTGTTTTTCACCTGCTTGCTTCTGGATTTTTATAAACCACTTTTAATTTTTTTTAGTTTTACATTATTTGAGTTTGCTAAGTTTAATACTTTAATTTTCTATTTTTTTTCAATCAATGCTAGCATGGCAGAACAATAACAGAGCCAGAATTGCTGCTGCTGCAGCTGCTTCTCACACAAGCTTTACTTTTAATGTGCAAACAGTTCCCACATATGTTGGCAGGAGACATGCTGAAGGAGGGCTATACTGCAGGAAACTGGTTAATTGGATGGGAGGATGGGAGCCTCATTCATTCAAATAATAAATACAATCTGTGTCAGGGTGAACCACAAAAGTCACTAAATAAACCTGTGCTTAACTCTCTGGAAGCTTGGTACAAAAGCAATCATGCTTAACTAAAAGGCAATGTGTAAAGTATTTGTGCAGCATTCAAGCACCAATAAAGTGAAAACACAAAGAAGAAAACTTCCAAACCAAATTAGGAATATAGAGAAAATTATACTAAATAAAATAACATCAATACAACAACAACAACCCAACCAGTAGAACTAGGGTTATGAATTGTCAACGTTTTGGGGGTAAATATGGTCAAAACGCACAAAGTTCCACTCTCCTCCTCCTGACACAGGAACCAGGTTCATTCTGCTGAAGAGTTTGCCTTTTCGACTCAAAATCCCAGTGAAGAGCTACAGTTGATTTGCATTGTGAGAGGTCACAAGGATGTGGTTGTCAGTGTGAGGAGGAGGTCTGGTGTCATGGACGGCCACTACTATGGTGCAAAGAGCTGGTCATCACTGGGATTTCATGCTGGCAGTCGATGAGGATTTTTACTGCTAATGTGGATGGATGTGGCTGAATCAAAAGAGCAATCATTTCTGAAGATTATCATTGCGGGCATTGTAGAAGGTTGTTGGTTGGCATCAATAGTCTGTTTCACATTGATGAGGAGCTCCAAATGTATGGGCTTTTACTTTTAAGTCAGTAGTAGTACACTCTGGTGCCAGCCAAGGGTGCAGAGGGGGCACCTCTTAGGGATCAGGACTCATGCCAGCAGAACCCAGTTGCAGGGCTTAGGTGGGTTCAGGCAGGTGCAACTGGTACCAGACAGCTGGGGCAGCTGCAAGGAGGTGACTAGAAGCTTGCTTTGTCCCTGTAGCTAAAAGAGGAGGTGAGATAGCTGACATGTGGAGTCACTTCTGAGAAGCCTGGGCTCCAGGCTGGCCGGTCGGGGCTTTCCTCTTCCGACAGCCCGGCTGTCCTTATGAATCATTCAGAGGTCCATGAGTGTTCTGGTGAAAGGTTCTGAAGGTACTTCTTTTATCCTGAGTATTAGCCTGTGGGTGGTGGATGCTGGATTTGTCCCCTTTCTGGAGTTTGGCTCTAGACTGTCCCGGGTAACAAAGGACAGGCAGACCCAAGTGTGAGCTTCATTTCTCAGTGACAGGACAGGCATCACTTTAGAAGTCAGGAAGTGGGTGAGCATAGCCCTAATGAATACCACTTGAAGCTCAAGGAGGCTGAGTACAACCACCCCAGTACATCCTGCTCAGGAGAGAAACACCCTGCCTCACACTTAAGGTCCTTTTGCCCCCATGTATGGAAGGTATACAGCAAAAACCACATGAAATTCATTCACAGTTATGTAACCCTGAACTCTGGCAGAAAGGTCTATTTATTTTAGGCAGAAAAATTTCAACTTTCTTCAAGTGGCATTGTCAGAATAATAGTTTGAAGTCTGACGTTACCATTAAGGAAGATCTTAAATTACAACAAATTTGAGTGTAAACAGCATCTCCAAATCTGGCCCCAAACTTAAGTTAGCTCCAATTAAAAGTAATAAGGTAACCCAGTGTTAGTCTATAGGAGAGATACACTTACAGCAGTAAAAAACAACTGAGGATTTTTTTCACTGCCAAGACATCTACACCTTAAACTTGTAAGTCTTACATTTCAAATACTATGCCCTCTGTCCTAGGAGTGATTAGGG
The DNA here is from genome assembly GCF_031143425.1 of Pleurodeles waltl. NCBI lineage: Eukaryota > Metazoa > Chordata > Amphibia > Caudata > Salamandridae > Pleurodeles > Pleurodeles waltl. The sequence continues at coordinate 1,232,714,636 of NC_090446.1, forward strand.
GCTACCATATGGGTAACTCATGAGTATTAAAAAATGAATGTTTAAGCCTGGCAAAAGGGTTATTTTGGTAGGTCAAAATATACTTTAGGCTGCAGTGGCAGGCCTGATACATGGTTTACAGTGTTACTTCAGTAGTTGGCACAATAAGCGCTGCAGCCAACTGGTAACAATACATTTACTAGCTCTGGCTGCAGGTAGTACCACTAACTAGGGAAATATAAGTAAATTAAATGTACCATCATAAGGGACAGAGCAAAAGCACTTTAGCACTGGTTACCAGAGTTCTAATGTCAACAAACAAATTCAGCAAAAATAAGGGGTGAATGCAAAACATATGAGGGAATACCAATCAAAGGATGTCAGGCCTAACATATACCCTCTCATAACGACTCCCCTACTGGGGGGCATGCACATAATTTGCACCTGTGAAATGGAGTGTCAAGCTCCCAGCACCAGGTGGCACACTACTGGACAGATCATGCATCTATGTATGTATATATGTACTTGGTATTTATAAAGCGTGTTCCGGCAAAAAGCATTGAAGCGATTAAAAGGAGAGAAGTAAGTGTCAGATCACAAAGATAAGACAAAGAAAACTGGATTAGGGTGGAAAAAGCCAAGTTTTAATTGACTATCTAAAACTCAGGAAATGTTGTTCTTGCCTTAAGGTTATAGGGAGTGAGTTCCAGCATTTGGCCGCAGCCACCATGAACTCCTCATCACCCCATCTAACCCTGTTTGTTCAAGAAACCTGAATCCTAAAGGCTCCCATGGATCTGAGTTGACGGCTAGATCTGTACCAATATAGTCAAGAGGTTAAATATTCAGATCCTCTGCCATAAACAGCCTTAAGGTTTTGAATCTAACACGCTTTGCTACTGGAAGCCAATGAAACTGTCTCAAACTATCCCTGGCAGATGCTGAGCAGGGAAGGTTTAAAATAAACCGGGCCGCTGTATTTTCATTAAGCTGAAGCTTCATGAGTGAAGCAATATCGAGATTGAGCAATAAAGCATTGAAATAATCTAATTTGGACATCACCAGTGCCAAAATGGCTGTCACTCTCCATTCCATTGTTAGATAAGTGAGGATCTTTTTCAGCATTCTCAAGGTCAAAAAACAAGTTTTAACAACCAGTTAACCTGCGGCTTAAAAGTGAGACAGTTGTCGAAGATAATGCCCAGAACAGGTAGCCACTATAGGGACAGGGGTGGCTCCACATTCTGATGGCCACCAGCGAGAGTTCCATAATTCTTTGCTGGTGCCAAATCACATAATTTCTGTTTTGTCCCCATTGAGTTTAAGCCAATTTAGGCCCATCCACTTATTGATTTCCTGTATACAGTTGCTAAAACGCTCTGCCACTTTCTCCCAGTTTTTGGACACAGGAATGATAAATTGCGTGTCATCGCATAGGAGGTGGGCATGAAGCCAAATGTACGAATAAGTCTAGCAAAAGGAGCCACATACTGATTGAATGATGTGGGGCTCAAAGATGAAACCTGAGGGACTCCACATGGGAGGGAATAAGGCGGAGACTTAAAATCTCTGCAGCTCACTCTAATCGATCTATCTCTGAAAAAAGATTCTAAAATCTTCAAAACATGTTTTCTAATCCCTGCTTGATAAAGGCGGGATAACATAATCTGAGGTGAGATAGTATCGAAAGCTGCAGATAAGTCTAATAGAACTAATATAGCTCCCTGTACCTCATCCACCAACCTATGATTCTGTACTATGAGCCTGTCTAAAGCTGTGTTGTGATGAGTCTAGTCCTCCTGAGACATTGAGAAAGTTGGCTAGTTCCAAGTTAATATGTTTTTCGAAGATCTTTGCCTGAAAGGGAATTGAGGAAATGGGCTGTAAGTTACTCCCGTCATGTCTTGCTCCCTGAGGTTTCTTTTTCAAGGGGATCACAACTGCATCCTTCCAAGAGGGGGGATAAACTCCTGTGGACAAGACTTCATGAAAAACTGGGGTTAATGCCATTGAAATGGGATCAGAAACCTGATGCAAAACATAAGGAGGATAAGGATCTTTAGGGGAACCTGATTTAATTCCTAACATTATTTTTTTATTTTTTTCAGGAGATAGAGGTTGGTAATTAGCAGAGAATAGTCAATATCTGTAGTGCTATTGACAGTATCCAGTAGCCCATCCGTTTCATCAGAGTGCTTGAAAGTTGAATGGATTTATAGAACTTTATTTTTGATGAAAAAGGCCACCTTATTACAGACCTCTTGAGAGTTCTTCAGTTTCAAAGAGGGTATAGGGGTTGTGAAGGTACGTACAACTTTAAAAAGTTCTCTGGGGGTATTAGATGCTTCCTTAATCTTTTCAGTGAAGTAAACAGATTTAGCTTTAAAGATTGCTTCTTTATAATTTTTGAGAGCCTCTCTCAGTTTTCCCTTCTCTATTGGATTGGGGTCTAAATTACACTGACGTTCTTGCAGTTGGTATTTCCTTTGAAATATCTTAAGATCCTTAGTGAACCAAGGATGCTTATCTTTTTTTAGTTCATGAAAAATAATAGATTTAGGTGGAGCTAATTGAATAATCGTTATAGTGATTCCCTGATTAAAGCTATCTGTAGCTGACAAGGGCTGATTTTGAGTAACCGCCCAACCAGCCTCCAAAGCTGGTCCAAGATCTTCCTTCTTGATGCGATTCCAGTCTGACCAGTTTCCCTTTAGATTCATGTGGCTTATGGGGGCATGCCTTGGTCAGCCTGAAAGTTAGTAAATGGTGATCTGTCCAGCTGAGAGAGTTTGTTAGTAGTAACTGGTCCTCCGCTCGAGTGAATATCCCATCTAACAGATGGCCTGCTACATGAGTGGCAGTATTAACTTTAAATCCCAGTCTAGTGCTGCCATAAAGTGTGAAATTCCTTAATGTGCAGGCTCTGAATGTCATCAAAGTGAAGATTAAAATCTTCTAAAATAATAGCTTTAGAGATAGAGCTAGAGGTTCTAGTAAAGTTGGCCATTGTTGCAAGAAATTAGTGTAAGGGCCAGGTGGTCACTATAAAAGCAGTCCCTCTAACAGAAAGAACTGTTTTGATATATTTTAAAATACATTGTTTCACATGACTCAGAGAGAGTGGCCATCCCATTCCATAGGCATGTAAAGTGCGATTTACAGATGACAGCTAAACCTCCCCCTCCCCTGTTAGTTCTATCCAATCTATAGTAAGCATATCCCAAAGAAGTAGCTTCTATAAAGTCTGGGTTGGAGTTGGTCTTTGCCCAGTTTTCTGTAATAAAAAGGCAATCAAGTTTGTGTTGCCTAATTAATTCTTCTATTTCCTTTTTGTGCTTAACTAAGGAGCGAGCGTTTATTAAAGCATAGGTGATTGTATCTTTAGTTAAAATAGAGTCCTTAAATAGCTTTTTACCTCCCAGGAGCAAAGGCTTGTCGCATGCCTCTATCTCATCCAGTATCTGGGGTGTCCATTACACTGCATACAATTCCATTCTTTCGGGTTATTTAAATAAATCTTATGAGTGCATGTACTACCAATTAGGGAGTGAAGAGTTTGTGAAGAATAGCATCTACGATCAGTACCCAATTAGAGGCATAGTCCCTGGCCCTCGGTCCCTCTCGGGCACGGACGGGTGCAGACGGGCTTGCCTTTGGGGCGCCAGCGGCGCAGCCGCATCTGACTCCAAAGATATCCCTGCAGGGACCCAAGAGCCGAGCCTCACATGACCCGCAAGCCTCAGCTACTAGACCGCTAACCACCAGGAGTGGTTAGTGAGGTCGGACGGCCTCTGACAGGCCCTTATCCACGGACATGTTAGGGTATGACCCCAACAGTAAAGAAAACCGGACAGAAGACAGGACACCCTGAACAATGAGCTGCTGTCTTTACCAAAAGGGTTCACCAGAGTAGCAGTGAGCTGCACATATGGGAAGCAGCAGTGGGTCCACCATTCAGTTCTGGAGGTCAGACGTACTGGTTAGCCGCATTATACGGAGATAGGAGGGGCAGGAGAGCTCCCAAAAGTCCACTGACAAGTATCTAATGGCCGGGGCCATGTTTTATCAAAGAGGGGCAGTGTGCCAGTCACTGCTGCTGTTAGCTTTTCCATGCCCATCAAAGCCCACAATTTGTGTAGCCAGTCCGTGTGAGTAGGGACACTTTCTGAGCCCCAACGGGCCAATAAAAGCTGATTCACCACCCCTAAGGCCAAAGCGATAGCCCGTCCCCTAGGAGAACGGAGCGGATACATCAGGGGGTTAGGTAAGCCCAGCAAAATGTAGCTAGGAAACTGTGGTATGCTAGTGTCGTAGATATCGTCTATTGCCTGCAGGATCAGATCCCAAAAGGAAGCGATCTTCGGACAGAACTACAGCAAGTGCGTGAGTATGCCTTCTCCCCTGCAATTACACCAACATCTACCATCGCCTCGCCCTCCACATTGAGCCAGTCTGGCAGATGTGTAATACATGTAGTGAGCTATTTTCAGAAACATTTCTTTGGTGTTCATAGCGCGAGCCATCACCCTTGCTCTATGAAGGATATCCCTTCATTGATGTTCAGTAAAGGCGCGTCCACATTCGGACTCCCATCTACTTTTAGCTGGGGTGTCAAGAAGTCGAGGTGGCGTAATCAAGAACGCATAGATATCAGACAGGAGGCACTTGTCCGTGCCCCTTGTTAGGAGCCACTGCTCAAATTGGGTCAGGGTTCTACTCGCATGGGATCATATTGCAGGAGAGGTTACCCAATGATGGACAGCCCTGTATTGCCATGAAGCACTATCTGGTAGACCATGTACCACCTGTAGCCTATTAAAAGTCATGATCCCGTTCTCATCAAAGAGATCTCCTGTTCTCTTACACTGTGCCTCCTGCCATGGTAGGTACGCTGGGTCTCTAATCACAGGGGGGAAGTCGGGGTTATCAATGAGCAGCATCTGGGGGAGATGGGGCTGGACAACCCTTTTGCTGTCTGCACTCTGTCCCAGGCCCCCAGTGTGGCCTGCAAGACCGGGGATACATACACCCCAGGCGGGCGGTGTCCCCTAGGGAGCCATGGCACTTTCCATATGTGTATTCGCACGACGGCCTGATCAATAAAGCACCAATATTTGTCCATTTGCAGCAGGGTCCACTCCACCAAGTACCACAGCTGGGCAGCATAGTAATAGCTCAACAAGTGTAGAATACCCAGCCTGCCCTCTGCCTGCAGTAGATAGGCCTGGGCCTTGGACATCTTGGCCCTCTTTCCTTTCCAGATGAATTCCCAAATAAGTGCCTGCAATGTGTCTAGGAGATGGGGTGGCAGTCGCAACGGCAAAGTTTGCATAAGGTAGAGTATTCTAGGCAAGAGAGTCATTTTAACCACCGCAACCCACCCCAGCCACGAAAGGCCGAAAGCCCTCCACCTTGCCAATTCGGTACGAGCGGAGTCCAGCATCCTCGTATAGTTACTTTCTACTGTTGCATCGAGTGAGTGGTGGATTCTCAAGCTAAGGTATGCAATGTCCTGGGCGGCCCAAGAGAATGAAAGTCCAGCCTCCAGGGCACCCCTCTCCACCTCTGAGACAGACAAGTTCAAAACCGATGATTTAGCGAGGTTCGTTTAAAGCCCGATACCTATCCGAATGCCGTCAGCTCCGACATAATCCCCACCAAGGAGGACTGAGGCTGTGAAAGCTGAGGCACCACGTCATCTGCATACAGAACCAATTTATGTGACCTGCCTCCAATCGGGATACCTGCTATGTCAGGGTTGCTATTTATACGTTCAGCAAAAGTCTCCATATAGAGAGCAAATAATAGGGGTGAGAGGGGGCAGCCCTGCCGCGTGCCTCTAGAAATAGGAAACTGCTGCGACAGCCTGCCATTCACAGGCACCATACCTCTCGGCTTACCATTTGAGCAACGTACCCAGTCACGGAATCTAAGGCCAAGCCCGGCATGCCACAGAACCTCATCGAGGTATCGCCAACGGACCCTATCAAAAGTCTTTTCGGCGTCGATAGAGAGATGAAGCGCCGGGATGTGAGATCGCTGAACTTTGTCCAGCCGAAGACATAACCTTTTGGTGTTATCACTACACGAGCGCTCGGGAATAAAGCCAGTTTGGTCCAAGTCGATCAAGCCCTGCATGTACGGTTTCAGTCTGTGGGCCACGATACCCGTAAAGATCTTGGCATCCATGTTCAATAACGTAATGGGACGATAAGAAGCACAAAGGATTGGGTCCTCCCCCAATTCATTGTACATTCGGATCAGGACCGGCACCAACAGGGAACCAAAGTTGTTGGCATTTCATCAGCCGGGCCCTATTTAATCTTGCAGTGATCGCTATAAATTGCCCCCTAACGACTGTTTTAGGGCTTTCCAAATGATGGGCATTCCGACCTCGGGGGTATCGTTTGCCTCCAGAGTAGTTAAATTTCGGTCAGGATGTCTTTGTATGTTAGGAGTCGTGCATTAAGGCATCAACATCTAGCAACCGGGGCATGTGATGGAGCAGTGAGGGATAGCGTGAACGGGGTGTGATCCGACAGGGGCGCCACACCCATCGCGGTCCCAGTCACCTGGCTGGTAACATGCAGTGAGGTAAGAAAGAGATCAATGCATGCATAGGTCTGGTGTGCCGCGGAAAAGAAAGAGTAGGCCCTCTCTGTCGGATGTTGTTTACACCAAGGCGGTCATTCTGACCCTGGCGGTCATGGACCGCCAGGGCCGGGGACCGCGGGAGCACCGCCAACAGGCTGGCGGTGCTCCCAATGGCATTCTGACCGCGGCGGTACAGCCGCGGTCAGAAACGGAAAACCGGCGGTGTACCGCCGTTTTTCCGCTGCCCTGGGGAATCTGCGCAGCCATGGGGATTCCGACCCCCATACCGCCACCGCCAGGAACAGGATGGCGGTATGGGGTGTCGTGGGGACCCTGGGGGCCCCTGCAGTGCCCATGCCAATGGCATGGGCACTTCAGGGGCCCCCGTAAGAGGGCCCCACCATGATTTTCAGTGTGTACCATGCAGACACTGAAAATCGCGACGGGTGCAACTGCACCCGTCACACCCCTTCCACTCCTCCAGCTCCATTCGGAGCCGGCATCCTTGTGGAAGGGTGTTTCCCGCTGGGCTGGCGGGCGGCCTTCTGGCGGTCGCCCGCCAGCCCAGCGGGAAACCCAGAATACCCGCGGCGGTCTTTTGACCGCGCAGCGGTATTCTGGCGGCTCCCGCCGGCCCTGCGGATACCGTGGCCGGCGGGAGTCAGAATGACCCCCCAAATGTCTGAAAGTCCTGCTGCCTCCAATCACTTACGAAGATCTTTAGTAAAGGCGCCCATCTGTCCGTATCTCTGGGCTGATCTGTCAAGCAGGGTGTCCGGTTCTAAATTAAAGTCACCCCCCACCACAATGTCCTCTTCCGGGGTGGCCCTGACCCTGCTCAGGGCGTCTTGAAGGAAGCGGTCCTGCTGCTCGTTCGGGCCATAGATGTTCGCCACCATCAGTCTGTGACCTCTAAGGTCTAAGTTGCCCAGGGATCTCAGCCTGTACCCCCAGAACCCTCCCCGGGAAACTGGTGGCTAGTAAGATTGCCACTCCTGCCCGCCTCCCCGGGCCTGAGGAGTAGAATTGTCCTTCGTACCACTGTGACCTCAATACCCTCCAGTCCGCTTGTACCAAATGGGTTTCTTGTAGAAGGCATAGGTCCGCCCGTGCATCTCTGGGCTGGATCAGTGATACCTGTTGTTTTATTGCTGCGTTAAGACCCTGTACATTGAGGCTAAGAATAGTCACATGTTAAGAGTAAGGGCCCCCGCTAATGGTCAGGTGAGAACCCACATCCCACACCGATATGACTCCACTATGTGTCCCCATGTCAGGTATTAGAAGAAAGTGACCTCCCACCAAAATCAGGACATAAAGATAGGAAAGAGGAGAAAAATAAACAAACAGAAAGAATCAAACTGGAACATCGTTCCCCATCTGGGGACCAACGTTGATCAAGTAGAGGAGTCCGATACACATGCCGTTGTAAGGCGATCACCACTCCAATTGGGGGGTCAGAGCCCGACGCACCACAAATGTATGCAATTGTCACTACACTTGTACCGGCCCAAGGACTATTGTTGATTGTCCAGCAAGTCTCAAATCTTCATCCACGTGGGGTAGCTGAAAGAGCCCCGGGGGGGCCTCACTGGTTTGAGTCTACATCTGAGATGTTATCCTGGCTGCGAAGACGTCTCAGCAACATCACTCTCTCTTTTTGGGTCTCATCCGTGGAGGGTTTTGTCTGTTAGAAATGTCTGGTCCGGTTTTTCGGTTGGCCCCCGCCGTATCGCCAGCGTCCCTCCCAGGCCCCCGATGACTAAGGCCCATCCACGAAGCGGGAGGGCATACCTTCCAGCGCTTGAGTCTCCTCCACCTTGCGAACAATGCAGGTCTTGTTCTGCCAGACAAATTGGAGACGGAAAGGATGGCCCCATTTGTATTTGTTACCATTGTCTCTCAGGAAGTCCATCACAGGCCTAAATGTTCTGTGGCGCTGCAGCGTCTGCATTGACAAATCTGGGAATAAACCAACACGAAAACCCTAAAATTCAATGACCGGGTGGTCCTTGGCCACCATCATTATGATCTCCAGTTGCTTGTAGTGGTGCAAGCAAGTCAGTATGTCGGACGGCCCACCTTATGTGTTCTATCAAGCACCAGGGTCTGGTCCTTTAGGTCCGGGGATACATGTCTGAATAGACAGTCCACAAAGTCCTCCAAATTCCCAAGGCTCAGAATAACTGCTCCATGAAGGACCTGGTCAGGGGAGCCTCACCTTCCACACATTCTCCCTGTTCTCCGATGTCACCACCCTCTTCCAGAGGGGGCTCGCCCAGAGGTGTCTTCTTGGCAGGGTTTTGGCGAAGAAGTCCCTCAAAGAGCCCTCTTTCTTGCTGTGCCTCTGGGACACCATCACCACTTTCCAGCAGGTAGGGAGTGGTCCCCCCAGCGCCTCCAAACCACAGCCCCTACAGCACCACCACATTGTTGCAGCTGCACGACCCCGAAGGAGCCCGCTGGGCCCGCAGCAGGGCCCGAGGCACCCAGGCCCTTAAACGGCCAAGAACCTGGGGATTCTCCTCTCTACTCTGCCACTCAGCACCCCCAGTGGCCCAGGAAGTCCAAAAGCACAGCTGCTGAAAACCGGTCCTCCGGCGCCACCCCACAGTCCGATGTGTGACTCCTCAGTTCAGGGGTAGCACGCCCAACTGCCCAGCGTCTCTCCTGAAACCAGACAGGCTATCCATATGCCCCAGATTTCCAAAAAGGGGGGGGCAGGATCCCCCACCAGCCAAAGCGGAGCGGGCACCCCTGTTCCTCATCCCCGAAGGGCCCAGTACCAGCCTGTGCCCCGGGGGGGCCTGCAGCTCACCTCCTTCCAGTGGCCCCAGATCAGGGCCCAACACACAGGACACCTCTTCCGTGCCCCGGGGCCTTCTTCTCTGAAGGCCTGGTCAGCTCGCCCTTCATCACTTCTTCCGGGTCCCCAGATACCCGGCGGCCAAATGGGCAGGGGGGAGCCAGCACCTCTCCACTCCTCTGCCACCTCTATTTCATGGGCTCAGAGCAGCACCAGGGCCCCCGCGGCCTACTCCAGTGCTGGCCCGCTCTGTGTCTCAGGGCGCCAACCACGCCTGGGCAGACCGCCGTGGCAACGTGCCCTCTGCCCCACAGCACCGAGCCACAGTCCGGCGGCTGCAGCAGCTTGATCAGGCCTCACCAGCCGATCCAGGAGCCCCCCAGGTCTTAGGGGTACGCTACAAGCCCACCAGGGATGGGCTTAGACGTCCTCTGGCCGGCTCACGATGTGGTCCCCGGCAGAGCTCCAAAGAAAGGCTCCTACGCGGCGGCCATCTTAGCCACGCCCCCCAGGAAGGGTATTTAGAGAATACTACCTGTGTAGTGCTACTGATAGTTGCCTGAACATGATCTGACTTCGCTGATTTGATAGTTTTATGATCTATGCTGCAATTGTTGAAGTGAGTTAGGCGTTGAGACTTAAGCATTGCTGTGCACACCCCCGTTGCTCAAAATCTGTCCATGATGAATCACACCACTTTGAGTGTCTGGAATTACCACTAACTGCAGGCTTTTGCTCTCACCTGACCTTCATTACCTTACTTAAGTGACACACTATGAAATTCCTGTGGACAAGTGACTTTGGCCTTCATTTACCAAATACATATACAATTACAAAGCCTGCAAATCACAAAAACAAATTATTTCAAACAAGTATTTTGTAATATAAAAAACCCTTTTATGAACCGAAAAACTCTTTCCAACTTTTAAGAGCGGTTTTGATACCTATTGGGATAAAAAAGAGAAGAGTTTGTGAAAGGGGCCTTGCCTACTTTTTGGGAGTTGTAATGGACTAATGGAATGTATCAATACTTGCTGACATAACGGTTGTAGAGAACAATTGCTCACAGACCAACGTCTCTAAGGGGTTGTATGTCATTTTCAAAGGGAACCTTTGAGAATCCTGTCAGGCTGCTGTAGACACAGCAGACATAGGCATAGAGTATCTCTTTCTTATTCGGCAAAGTGTTCCCAAATAGGAAACATTTTTGTAAATCAGTCTCTGTCCCTTTAAAAGAGGAAGGCCGTTTTTGAATAAATGTTTCCTGTTTGTACAAACAAATGCAGAGATGGTGTCACTTGTCACTTGCAGGCCACCATCCCTGCATTTTCAACCATTCAAAAGTGATTGCAATTGGGAGCTGCCAATTAAGAATTATTAGGTTGTTTTGCGCCTATGTACGAATATACAATTTGCAATGCAATCCATTTGTCACAGGGTTGTATCACGATGTGCATCTCTATTCAGATGCTATTCCTGGTTTGTGAATTGATATATGTACATCAGGCCTATAGTCATTAATTGATTAAGGGTGTGTCACCCAAGTGGGAGATTTTGTCATTACTCCACACTCTGGACTTTGCTTGCTAGTCGGTCAAGAGTGTGTCACTCTGCAGTGTGTTGTTTGTCACTGAGTTCCAGATTTGCTTGAGACAATGCTTGCCCTGTTTTTGGGTCTTCCATGGACATGCATCAGTTCATTCTACTGTAACTGTTGTCTGGAGGACTGTGGTCGCACCAGCATCTTATTGTTTTGTTCAAATTCATTTATATTCAATACCTGCACCCAGGGTTTTGCAAGCCAAAAAGATGTGCAACAGTAGAAAAATCCTTTCCTCACAAACTTCCATTATATCTCCTTCCTCATTTCTGCACCCCTCTTTTATTGCACTCTATATGTAGCAGGAAACGTGTATGTATAACATTGATACTAGGAAATTTAGGTCGCTCACATGTTTCACTTGGAGCACAGAGGCGATTACGCTCAGGGGTTACTCAACCAGCAACTCTATTTGATTGTACATGGAGGAACAGTAATGGGTGCTCTTAACAAATGACATTCTATATTCTATGCTTAAGAACATCATAGCACGCTGTCATGCTTGGGCAGGAGGTTGTCAAAGATCCTGCGAGAAAAGATGACAATGATGGAAATTTGTGTCTTTACTTTATTCATCTAATAATGAACAATCAATGTAAAATATTTCATTTTGTTTGCTCCACACTCCTTTTTACAGCATGCCTCTTCTATTATTAGTGGTGTGTGATACTGTGAACCTAAACGCTACAGACCTTCACAAGAATTCGGCAGATCCGCATAGTGTGAAGATAGAAATGTTTAAAAGAACTGAAACGCTGCAGAAAGTCTTTCATGGCTTTGTTGACGTTCCAACTAATGCTAAAGAGCATTGAGAACACTGCTTAGTAGCTACAGCTAACCGTCTTTCTGGTGGAGACGCCCCAATAATTGCTGTTTACTTCTACTCCCTGCTGCCCGATTTTTCAGAGCAGCATCCGGGGGCCTGGGACGTGGGGCTTGCCACGGACACACATTGGCAGTTGTTTCCCTGCTGCCATTCAGGATGCAAAGGACAGGCCTGTGTTGCAACAGGCATTTCTATTAAACGGCAACCTTGACATAAATACTTGATGGATATATTACGTTGATGCTGTTTTGTTCATATAGCTCCCACTCTACTATTGCTTCTTAGCACTGTTGGACGATGCTTCAGTGAGCTGGATACTGCTCCATTTGATGTAATGCAGAATAAACAGAGAACGAGCAGGTAAGCTGCTTTTACCGCTTTCATGATATGCACCATGCAATAAATTACATAATTGGTGGTGTCTGGAGGGGACATTTAGAAAAATAGAGAATATTTTAAATAATAAAATGGCAGCAAAAACTACAAAAAGTCACTAAGTAGAAACGGAGATATAAATTGTTATTGTTTAAATTAAAGTTTCAATAAAAAATAGCATCAAAAAGCACAAGGCGCCAACTGTGGTTCTATGATTGCAAAAAAACGTGGTTGTTGCCAAGTCATCGGAAGGGCACGGTGGAAGCTGGTTCACAATAGGGGCTGGACAATGATCGGCTCCTAAAGAGCAGTGTTCTAGTAAGATTTTCAATTAAAGTAGGAAAGCTCTGAATTGTTGAAGACTGAACTCTGTGTCTGGGAAAGCCTCATTGTTAATTGGATGTTGCTTGGTGTCAGACCCGGTGAAGTCCTCTATGTTCAAACTTTAAAACTTTTCAGGATGTTGTATCTCCTTCAGCCAGGCAAATCAGTAAGTTGAGATTCACTACGATTTCGAATTCAAAGGCTTCAGCTTTGATGGCGACCATGATCTGTTGGTTCTACAGGCACTAAGCTGAATATTAGTTTCTTAGTGCCACTTCTTTCAGTTTTGGGGGCAGAAGGAGCCCATTCTGACACCAGCAAAGGGTCCAGAATCTGTGTGTCACCACTAGGGATTTTGGGCTCACTCCAGAAGAGACCAGTAGCAGGATCCAAGGCAGGACCAGTTGGAAATGTTCAGCTGAGAAGTTGCAGGGAGAGGTGCCCCTGGAGTCTTGTAGTGTCCCTGTAGTTCCAAAAGGAAGTCAGACAACTGACCCATGGAATCACTTTTGGTTTCCTGTGTTCATGTAAAGGAGGTTGAATCTTTCTTCAGGTTTTTCAGACGGCATGACAATCCTTATTCTGATAGCTACAGGTCCAGGAGTGTTCTGAGGAGAGGTCTGTGGGGTCCACTATTATGCACAATGCAAGCACGTGGGAGGAGGGCAAGCCTTTGTTCATTCTGTCTATCTTTTCTGGTGTGTTCCTCTACTCCTGCAGGGTTTGATGACAGCTTGACTAGAGAGACAAAGGGGAGGCAGTCCTAGATGTGAGCTTCATCTGCCAGTGACAAGGTTGGCATTCTTTGAAGCTCAGGAGAGGGCTGTGTGCAGTCTCTGAGTCCATCCTGTTAAGGGAGGATGCCCCCTCCCCATACTCAAAGCCCTTTGTCCACTCTCTGGGAGAAATACACATCTCAACACAAGTGGTCCATCAGGGGTGAGGTGACAGCTAGACACTAGCAGGAAAGCCTTTTTTGGCTTTTGGCAGGAAAATTACAACTTTCTAAAAGTGTATTTTCAGAAATAGTAATATAAGAACAGACTTGACCATTATATTACTATGTTAACCTTAGGGAGAGACAGCCTTCATACAGTGAAAAATTACTTTGGAGGCTTTTCACTGCCAGTATGTGTAATACATTATGGGGGTCATTCTGACCTCGGCGGTAAAAGGCCCTTATCGCCGGTCAGAAGTCCGCCATACTACCGCGGCGGCCGCGGTCGACCGCCACGGTCATTCTGACCACCAACTGTGAAACCGCCAAAAATCCGACATCCAAGGAAGGCCGCCACATCAGCGGGCCGCGGAAAACTGGAGATGACCAAACCTCCGCCGTCACGCCAACACAAACACGCCCATGCCATTCTGACCCACGAATCCACGCGGCGGTCTTTCAACCGCGGTATTCCATTGGCGGTACACACCGCCGCGCTCAAAATACACACACAGCTCCTAAACACTGCCACATTGGACAATTTGAAATACGCACACCTGACACACATACAAACAACGCTCCCACACATCCAATCAACTATAAAACACACACCCACATCACCCACAAACCCCCACTAGTTGGAAATCGGAGCGAAGGCGAGAGCGAGAGCGAGAGATAGCGATAGCGAGCACAGCATTAGAAAACCCCAACACACACAGGAACACAACTTCATCACCCACACCACATCTACGCACACATCACCACATATCACCACGCACATCACCACAAACACCACCCCACACCTCATCCACACCACCCCATGGCACCCCAAAGACACCCAAGGTTTTCGGACCAAGATCTCCGGGTCATGGTTGAGGAAATCATGAGGGTTGAGCCCCAGCTCTTCGGCACACAGGTGCAGCACACCACCATAGCAAGGAAGGCTGAACTATGGCAAAGGATCGTAGACAGGGTCAACGCTGTGGGACAGCATCCCAGAAATCGGGAAGATATAAGAAAGTGATGGAACGACCTACTGGGGAAGGTGCGCTCGATGATCTCCAGGCACAACATCGCTGTGCAGAAGACTGGCGGCGGACCCCCACCCACCCCACCCCAATTCACAGCATGGGAGCAAGAGGTGGTAAACATCCTGCATCCTGATGGCCTCGCTGGAGTACAAGGAGGAATGGACTCTGGTAAGTAGAATCTCAACCACTTCACCCCCCCCCAAACACCAGCATGCCAACCCCCCCCCTCACCCTCAATCTCACCCCCCAGCACATAACCTCCCTGCCAATGTCTCACCAGCACAACCCACCCTAAACAACACCAACCCCTGAATGCCAACGCAAACCATAGACAGCCACCACCAAAGCATGACCATTGCACATACCCATACACCCCCCCCAAACCCTCACAACACCTCCCACAAGGGAATGCCAGCACTGGGGGACAAGGGCACCCAAAATGCACGCCATGGCACACACAGAAACAATAACCATACTCCTTTACCCCTGCAGGGCCCGAACGACAACACACTGCCACAGAGGGTCCAGAGATGTCCATCCCACCCCCAGAACAGGCCCCCAGCGAGGACAGCAGCTCTGTCGACCTAGAACCTGACGACCAGCCCGGACCATCGGGGACCTCTGGACAGTCGGTTCCCCACACACAGGCCACAGCAGACCCAAACCCCCCTGGGAACACCAGCACAGCTCCCACCCAGCGGGCCCATGCCTCTGTCCCGCGGACGCGTCAATCAGCGGTGTGTCCGCCACTACAGGGCACCCAGGCTGACCCAACACCCCAACAACAACAGGGACCTGGGGGCAGTGGTAGTGGGCACACCGTCCAGGGGACAGAGGCCCGGGGAAACAGGGCAACTGGGAGGGCTGCTGTGCGACAGGGGGGGGAGGACAGGCCCAGGGAACCGACTCTCCAAGAGGCCCTCACCACCATCATGGGAGCGTATCATCACTCCCAGGAGACGATGGCGACGGTACTGGCCAGGTTCACCGAGATCCAGGCACAGCGGGAGGAACGGAACATGGGGTTCAGCAATGAACTCCGGGCCATCGCTACCGCAATGGGGACCATAGTCCAGGCCCTAAACCGCATTGAAACCACATTGCGGGACCATGTGGCACCGCAAAGTGCCCCTGTCACTAGCCAGGAACAGCCTACCACCTCCGCCGGCGCTAGTGGTCAGGAGGCCCCCACAGAACGACGGGCCACCAGAACCCCACCTCCTGATGAAGAACAACCACCCCGCAAGAGGAACCTGAGATCTCAAAGGAAGACAGAGTAGGATGCCAGGACCCCCGCCAGTCTAATATCCCCCCGGATGTCATTCCACTGTCCCACAGTGTCACCCTGTCCAACCTTGAACTGCCCCTGCTCCATCCTTCCACTGCCATATGAACAATGCACCTGTGCGACCGAGAACTGGACTCTGCCATGGACATAACTCCACCCTCACCCTTCACCGTTTAATATCATGTACCAAAATATAGCACTAAAAATAAATCACTCATTCCACATAAATCATTCTGGAGTCAGCCTGTATTATTTACAAATGTATAACACATTACTTATCAATAATGTTCTGTTATATATTTGTGGACAACATACCGATGTCAATAAGCATTAGTCCATGGGCTAACCAGGCAGAAGTCACGCAGTGGGTCATACAGCACTGAAAAGGGAAGGGAAAAGTAAACTTCAGGTTAAAAGAACTGGGGGGCAATACACAAAGTAAAGATGCAGGGGGCATTCACTAAATGGTAAATGGCGTGGGAGATTCCTACCTGTGTGCTACTGAAAATACTGTAGGATAACTCTGTCCCTGTTGTCTGGGTCGTCCTCTTCGTCTTCCTCCTCTTCACTCTCCGCAGGCTCCACAGCTGCTTCAACACCACCATCTGGACCATCCTCCTGCAGGAAGGGCACCTGACGTCGCAATGCCAGATTGTGAAGCATACAGCAGGCCACGATGATCTGGCACACCTTCTTTGGTGAGTACATCAGGGATCCCCCTGTCATATGTAGGCACCTAAACCTGGCCTTCAGGAGGCCAAAGGTTCTTTCAATGACCCCCCTAGTTCGCCCATGGGCCGCATTGTACCGTTCCTCTGCCCTGGTCCGGGGATTCCTCACTGGGGTCAATAGCCAAGGCAGGTTGGGGTAACCAGAGTCACCAATTAGCCACACACGTTGTCTCTGTAGCTGTTCCACCACATAAGGGATGCTGCTATTTTGCATCACATACGCGTCATGCACTGACCCAGGGAACATGGCATTCACATGGGAGATGTACTGGTCAGCCAAACAGACCACCTGGACGTTCATCGAATGGTAACTTTTCCTGTTTCTGTACACCTGCTCATCGTCTTTTGGGGGTACTAAAGCCACATGGGTCCCATCAATGGCACCAATTATGTTGGGGATATGTCCAAGGGCATAAAAATCACCCTTCACAGTGGCCAAATCAACCTCCTCAGGGAATACAATGTAGCGCCGCATGTGTTTCGTCAGGGCAGACAACACTCTAGACAAGATTTTTGAAAACATAGGCTGAGACATTCCAGATGACATGGCCACTGTTGTCTGGAATGAGCCACTTGCCAAAAAATGGAGGACTGACAGAACCTGCACTAGAGGGGGAATTCCTGTGGGTTGGCGGATGGGGGACATCAGGTCTGGCTCCAGCTGGGCAGACAGTTCATGTATAGTGGCTCGGTCAAGCCGGTATCGTAGTATGATGTGGCGTTCTTCCATTGTCGACAGGTCCACCAGCGGGCGGTACACGCGAGGATTCATCCTCCTCCTCGCAAGTCCCAGCGGACGGTGCCTAGGAAGGACAACATGGAGCACAGAGTGAAGCAAGTCACAGGTACGTTCACCACTGCATGCACAGTACACAATAAGGTATGGATGGCTATGTTTGGATGTGTGGCAATGCAAGGCCTAGGCCTGTGTGACGCAGTTGAAATTAAGCCATGTGGGCCCTTGAAATGGCGGCTGCCTGACCGGTGAAGTGGGACAATGGGATGTGAGGTCAATGCGCTGGCGTGGCACACCGTGGCGGTAGGCGGTCGAAGACCGCTATACGAACCCGCATTGGTTAACATTGAACCCTATGGGATTCAGGAGCCAATGACGATGTGCGCCGGCGGTCGCGGTACGCACCGTCGCGGTACGCACCGCCGCGCCGTGACCGCCATTTTCTATCTGCCTAATCACTCGATACCTGATCATCCACAGGAGAGGACCTATACTGCAAGTGCTGCTGTGACCTCGGTCTGGAAGTGACAATGGCTGCTGCGACTGGGGAAAGGGCCCCTGCCTTCACGTCTGAAGAGTTGGAGAAACTAGTGGATGGGGTCCTCCCCAGTATGCGCTACTCTATGGTCCTCCAGACCAACAGGTGAGTACACTGAGTGCACATTGAATGGGTTATGGCTGTGTGGAGTGGGGTGGATGTAAGTTGTTGGGGTGGGGAGAAAATGAGGACTGCAACGCACGACAGATGAGAGAATGGGCCACATGGCAAGGTTGGGGAGGGGGGGGCATGTACTCCAAACATGCCGAAAATTCACGTTTTCTCTTTCCCACCCTGTACATGTCTAACAGGTGAGCACCCATCAGAAAATCGACATTTGGCGTGCCATCGCCAAGGAAGTCCGGGCACTGGGGGTCTACACCAGACGGGGCACCCACTGCCGCAAGAGGTGGGAGGACATTCGCCGCGGAACCCGAAAGACCGCCGAGTCACTGCTGGGGATGGCCTCCCGACCTAGGAGGGGTGCCAGTCGTACCCTGACCCCCCTGATGTCCCGGATCCTGGCGGTGGCCTACCCTGATTTGGATGGGCGCTTGAGGACATCACAGCAGACACAAGGGGGTGAGTACCTGCACCTTCTGCTATCCTTAAGCGCAGTTGAGGCGTCTGGGTGGGGGAGGAGGGCCGTGGGTGACACTAGGCCAGGGCGCTTTCTGTAGTGTAGTCCCCTCCCTTAGACATGGCCCTGTGCCCCCGCCCCCCACCTCTGTAGGGTGCCAAGTACAGCTATCCATGGTCCTGCATCACCCATGTGCGCGTCTGTTGTCCCTAGACCTGTTGGCCTAGTCAGAAGTACTGAGTAGTGTACCCCAATTTCGCGGCTTAGTGCATGAGGCACCTGTGTCTGTCCTCTCCGCCAACTGTATTGACAAGGCATACACTCAACTTTGTTTTATTTCTCCCCCCACCCTTATTCTTTGTCTTCTTGTGCATTAGCATCATCAGGCGGAGGAGAATTGGCGTCGGAGCACGAGGGAGCTGCAAGTCACAAGGCCCCGGTGGGCACTGGAACAGACACCGAGGGCACCAGTGATCCGGAGGGCGAGGGGAGCACCACAACGGGGACCGGTGAAGACACCAGCGACACGGACACGTCTTCGTTTGGGAGCTCCCTAGTGGTGGCGGCAACATCCGGGCCCCCCGCCTCCACAGGTACAGCCGCCACCCAGCGCTCCAGCTCCGCCCTCCCAGCAGCCCCTCAGCCTTCGCTCCGTGCCCGATCGCCCAGGAAGGCGGGCGTCTCCTTCGCCCCAGGCACCTCAGCCCCTGCCCCAGTTACCCCTGCTGCCCTCAGTGCGGAGCTCATTGACCTCGTGAGGACGCTCATTGTTGGGCAGACTACCCTTTTGAATGCCATCCAGGGGGTGGAAAGGGAGGTGCATCGGAGCAATGCCTACCTGGAGGGCATTCATTCGGGTCAGGCTGCCCATCAACGATCGTTCACTGCTCTGGCCTCAGCACTGACGGCAGCCATTGTCCCTGTCTCCAGCCTCCCTCTTCTAACTGCCTCCACCCTTTCTCTGTCTCCTGTTCCTCAGCCTATCCCATCCACACCATCAGACCAGCCTGCACACACCTCAACACCCAAGGCCAGATCATCCAGACACAAGCACCACAAGACACACAAGCATTCACCCCAGCAACACCCAGATGCAGACATTCCAACAGTCACTACCACCTCTGTGTCCCCCTCCTCCTCGTCTCCCTCCTCCCTCCCTGTGACGTCTACACTCACACCTGCATGCACACCACCATCAGCCAGTGCTTCCATCACCAGCACACCCTCCACTACAGTCCTCACACGTGCAGTCACCACCCCCACTGCCATCTACACGTCCCCTGTGTCCTCTCCCACTGTGTCTGTCACCCCCTCTTCCAAGACACATAAACGCAGGCAGACACCCAAACAACAGCCAACCACCTCACGACAGCCTACGCCTCAGTCACCTGCACCCAAAGACAGCACACCTGACTCTCCTACAACCACATCCTCTTCCTCCACTTCCATCACCACTACTCCTACCCTTTACCTTGGTCCTAAGAAATATTACCTCTCTAATCTTAACCTCTTTCCCTCCCCTGACCCACCCCCTCCATCGGTTAAGAGTCCCAAGAGCACCTCAGCCACCACCAGCCCAGCTTCGAGTGTCCAAGTGGTGCATGGCTTCTGGAGTCCACCCTTTGGCGGCAGTGACACTTCACTGAGCAGCAAGGGGACATCCAGCCCACCCCCAGGCAAGAGGACACGTAAACTGAAGGGCCGCCGTGAGAGGACTGAGACGGCTGCCCCCAAGGAGCCAATAACGCCCACTTCACCTGCCACAACAGCCAGGGGAGGCAAGGGCCCGAGAGCCCCATCTAAGGAGCGAAAGGGCAGCAGGGCGGAGAGGTCATCCATCAGGAGCGCGGAGCTGGAGGGCCCCGCAAGCCCCATCCCGCCTGCAAGGGACGACAGCAAAGGGCCCAGGACTCCGTCCCCGAAGGGGCCTGCCACTGCACAGTCG
Organism: Pleurodeles waltl; assembly: GCF_031143425.1. Taxonomy (NCBI): domain Eukaryota; kingdom Metazoa; phylum Chordata; class Amphibia; order Caudata; family Salamandridae; genus Pleurodeles; species Pleurodeles waltl. The sequence continues at coordinate 1,232,734,926 of NC_090446.1, forward strand.
GAGGGCGAGTGAGCAGGGTGTCCAGCCCAGGTCTGGCTCCCTAGACTTCCTGGAAGAGCACCGCTGAAGAGGGCCCCGCCGTGAAGACAGGCACTGCTGAACAGGGCCCCGCCGTGAAGACAGGCACCGCTGAACAGGGCCCCGCCGTGAAGACAGGCACCGCTGAACAGGGCCTCGCCGTGAACACAGGCACCGCTGAAGAGGGCCCCGCCGGTACAGAAGAGCACCGCTGGAGAGGGCCCCGCCGTGCAGAAGAGCACAGCTGAACAGGGCCCTTCCTGTCAAGCACCGCTCCGCTGGGCCCCTCCTGTCAAGCACCGCTCCGCTGGGCCCTTCCTGTCAAGCACCGCTCCGCTGGGCCCCTCCTGTCAAGCACTGCTCCGCTGGGCCCCTCCTGTCAAGCACCGCTCCGCTGGGCCCTTCCTGTCAAGCACCGCTCCGCTGGGCCCCGCCGTCTCAAGCACCGCTCCGCTGGGCCCCTCCTGTCAAGCACCGCTCCGCTGGGCCCTTCCTGTCAAGCACCGCTCCGCTGGGCCCCTCCTGTCAAGCACCGCTCCGCTGGGCCCCTCCTGTCAAGCACCGCTCCGCTGGGCCCTTCCTGTCAAGCACCGCTCCGCTGGGCCCTTCCTGTCAAGCACCGCTCCGCTGGGCCCTGCCGTCTCAAGCACCGCTCCGCTGGGCCCCGCCGTCTCAAGCACCGCTCCGCTGGGCCCCGCCGTCTCAAGCACCGCTCCGCTGGGCCCCGCCGTCTCAAGCACCGCTCCGCTGGGCCCCTCCTGTCAAGCACCGCTCCGCTGGGCCCTTCCTGTCAAGCACCGCTCCGCTGGGCCCCTCCTGTCAAGCACCGCTCCGCTGGGCCCTTCCTGTCAAGCACCGCTCCGCTGGGCCCTTCCTGTCAAGCACCGCTCCGCTGGGCCCTGCCGTCTCAAGCACCGCTGCGCTGTGCCCCGCCAGCTCAAGCACCGCTGCGCTGGGCCCCGCCGTCTCAAGCACCGCTCCGCTGGGCCCCGCCGTCTCAAGCACCGCTCCGTCTTACCGCCACTTTAACACCGTCCACCAGGGTTGTAATGACCACCAAAATGTTTAAGGATGTCCCAGCAAAAAAGGCTTTGTCCAACACCTGGCGCATCAGTCTTCAAACCGGTGCATCTTAGAACCAACGCTTTGTCTTCAGAATCAATGCATCACCATCATTGTGTGGAGAAAATTGACACATCACCTCGACTGCGGGATCAACACTGATGCCTCACTCGGCTGCAACCTGCATCTCGCTATTACGAGTAGGACAAAGATACTTTTGTTCAGCAGGTCTTGCGTGGTCCCTGTAGCCAGCCCACACTCCATCACAGTCAATCTGAACTCTTGACTTTGCCACGGTCTAGCGCAATCCGATTGCCCTGGTTTGCAATTTATTCTTTTAAGCACTACAATTTCATTTATTGTCAAACATTTATATCTGAACATCTATCTATAGGATTTTTGTCATTTTTATGTTGTTTTGTTCATACAAATATAATGTATTTTCCAACTTGGTGTGGAACTTTTTGGGGTGTTTTCACTCTGCTACTGTTTGAAGTGTTGCACAAATACTTTACACAGTGCCTCTTAAGTTAAGCCTGCCTGCTTTGTGCTAAGCTACCAGACGGTGAGCACAGGTTAATTTATACTGTGTATCTGACTTCCCCTGACTAGGATTGTGGTTCCTGCTTGGCCAGGGTGCACACCACTGCCAAACCAAAAGCCAATTTGTAACACCAATCTTGCCATGTTTTAAGGAGTTGGTACAAATACTATAGCAAGGGTTAGCCAAGATAAAGTGTGCAGTCCTAAGCCCAGTAAAAACAAAATCAGCAAAAATGGAGGAAGAAGGCAAAATGCTTGGAGGAAGCCCACCCTAATGCTGACAGATTTAATACTCTACTGTTTCCTTATGATCTGTCTGAGTCAGTTAACAGTCTTGACAACATTGACAATGTTTTCAAATTCATTGAGTGACTAATTAGATAAAAAAATGTAAACATTTAAACATAACATGCAAGAATACTGAATGCTTCACACATGATTGTCCTCTTCCTTCCCTTGCCGATGTATTTAACTGTGCTGGTGGATCCATGTGAGTCACTGGTGTCCATGTTTTGAACTTTTCCCTAAAGCCTCCCTTCCTTTCCAATCTTCACCATTGAGAAATCTCACAGTTGTTTGTGAAATGTTCCTGCTACTACTCTGATTAATGAAGAATAAGCATGAAATGAGCAAGACATAGTAGGAGGGCTTAAGGCTGCTGGTTTGGAGGTCATGTTGTGGCTATTCGATGATGATGAAGACTCAATCTCCCATTTCACCCATTGCAACATCTAGCTAAATATCTTCACAATTTCTATGTTTTTCTACTGCTGCAGGCACTGGCAATGTGACCCTACCATGCTCAGGAGTGGCACATGGCACTGACCAGTACTAGCTACAGAATTAACCACATAGGGCTGATTGTTAACTAGCCCACACACTATTTATCATCATTTATTTTCCTGCCAATACTGTAACTTACTACTTTTCCTACAAAAACTTTTTGTCCTTGGTCACTAATTCTCACTGTCATTCTTTGGATGTCAATAAACATTGCTCTTAACAAAGATGAGCAAGCCAAATCTTGCTAAAGGCAACCGTTCCTGACCAGTTATGAGTAAAAGTTTCCTGACTACCCCTAAAGTGACATTTATTACCTTACTTCAACAACCTCAACAAACCAAAGGTACTCTTTGCACACAAAGATACCAACAACCTCCACAGCTCCATCAACTGCCTGCTCCTAAACATTCGCTCCCTCCACAAACATGCCACCGAAATCTGGGACCTGATCGACACCACCCGACCAGATGTCGCCTTCCTCACCGAGACCTGGACCAACCCAAACTTGGGTCCAGACATCGCCATCGCCATTCCCGACAGTTACAGCATCCTAAGAACGGACCGGCCCTCCCATCTAGTTGGAGGACTTGCCATCGTACACAGGTCCTCACTACGTGTCAAGAACGACCAAGTAGATCACTGTACCACCACGGAACACCTTCACTTCCTGGTCCACTCTAACCACAACGCCTCCATCCGTGGCACCCTAGTGTACAGACCAACCAGCCCGCCAAGCTTTCATAGACAATGTCATAGACATCGCTACGCCTAGTCCCTGGCATCAGTCAACTACCTCCTCCTTGGTGACCTGAACTTCTACCTCGAGGACAGCACTGGCCCAAAAATAACCGCTCTACTCAACAACCTCACCACCCACAGCTGGTCTCCACACCCACACACATTGCAGGACACACACTGGACCCCATCTTCACCTCAAGTGACCGGATCACCATCTCCACCATCTCCACCTCAGACTGGACCGACCACCACTGCATACACTTCACAATCACTGCACCCAGCAGCCGCACCCACACTTCCAGGAGCCCTCACAGGAAATGGAATGAAATCACCAATGAGCAACTCACCTCATCGCTCAGCAAATCCCTCCCTCCCCCCTCTGATTATGCCAACACAGCAGCGTGCAACCTCAACAAAAAAAAACAAGAACACAACTCGAAGGAACTCTTCTCAGTCATCAACGAGTTCACAGATCTCCCTCCGAAGCCACCAGCATCCCCCGACACATGAACTCTGTGACAAACTTGCCTCTTTTTTCCACTCCAAGATCCATGACATCTACAACAGCTTTCTGTCACCTGGCACTGGAACTTGCAACCAACCCATACCCCAGAACCCACCCGACCATCCACGACTGGTCCACACTCACCACAGAGGAAACAGTCAACATCATAAACAGCACCCACTCTGGATCCCTCTCAGACCCCTGCCCGCATCACATATACATCAGAGCCAGTGCATCTATTACTCCCGAGCTTTGTGACACAATCAACTGCTCCATCAGAGTAGACACCTTACGAAGGACTGGAAACACGCTGAAATATGCCCTCTCTTGAAGACCCATCAGAACTAAAGAATTTCCGGCCCATCTCACAGCTACCCTCCCCGGCCAAAGTACTAAAGAAAGCAATCAACACACAACTATGGAATTTCATTGAGGCCAACAACTCCCTGGACAGCTGCCAGTCCGGCTTCCGCAGCAATCACAACATGGAGAGTGCACTCCTGGCAGCCACCAACAACATCTGATTACTCCTAGACTGCATCCACACTGCAGCACTCATACTCCTCGACCTCTCATCAGCTTTTGACACGGTCTCCCACAGCACTATGCGCACCAGACTCCACAACATAGGAATCCGTGGAAGAGCCCTGGAATGGATCCACTCCGTCCTCTCCGGGAGGACTCAAAGGGTTGGACTCCCGCCCTACACTTCTAGACCCTCAGGGATCCTCGCTGAGTCCAACACTATTCAACATATACATGGCCCCTCTTACTGCCATCGTCGGAAGCTACGGTGTGAACATTGTGTCATATGCCGACGACACACAACTCATTGTTTCCCTCACTGAAAACCCAGACATGGCCAAAAGGAACTTTCATGCAGGAATGGAAGCCATTGCAACCTGGATGAGAGAAAGCTGATTCAAGCTCAACTTGTCAAGACGGAGCTCATCATCTTCAGAAACCCCACCTTAGCTTGGGACGAGTCATGGTGGCCCACATGCCTTAGCGCCCCCCTGCAACTTAAGAATAATCCTTGACTCCTCCCTATCCATGACCCGCCAGGAAAACTTTGTCACCTCCTCCTGCTGGCACACACTCCACAAACCCCAGAAGATCTTCATATGGATCCCAGCAGACTGTTGCAGGACAGTCACCCATACCTTAGTCATGAGCAAGCTTGACGACGGCAACACCCTCTGCACCAGCACCTCAAATAGGAACATCAAAAAATGTCACTCATCCAGAACACTGCCACCAGACTCATTTTGGACCTCCCTTGCTGAGAACACATCTCCCAACACCAGAGGACCCTCCACTGGCTACCGGTTGAAAAGCGAATCACCTTCAAGCTTCTCACCCACACATACAAGGTCATACACAACACAGGACCAGCCTACCTGAACTACTACATCTCCTTCCACACCCCCAGCAGATCCCTCTACTTTGCCCAGATTGTCCTGGCAACAGTCCCTCGGATCTGTAAAACTACCGCACACGGACGATCTTTTACCTACACTGCAGCGAAGAGCTGGAACAACCTCCCCCTGCACCTCAGACAAAGCCCGTTGCTCACCGTCTTCAGGAAGAAACGCAAGACGTGGCTCTTCGGTTGAGGCCCTTCCCCTCCCCCCAGTGCTTTGAGATCCTCATGGGTGAGTAGCCGCACTTTACAAATTCTGATTGATTGATTGATTGACTAACTACATCCTAAACAAAGTTCCATAACTCATATTAAGTACCAGGCAAATGTTTGCAGCATATTCCTGATCAAGCACAAAAGAGATGGTAAATGAGCCTGCATTCGACCAGGTAAAACTCATTAAACAACCCATGCCCTTCAAACCCACAGAACACCACTGCATTATCTTTGGTCTAGGTATCTCTTACCTAAATAGGGTAATGCCATTTAATCCATCCTCACCAGATAGAAAATGTTGAAACGAGCCCTTGCCCCAGGATTTTTTACCTTTCATAAAATCCTATTTTAATTGGCTGTAAAACTCAGTGCACTTTACCCCTTTGGCCCTAGGCACCTCTCGTGCACTTTACTAGTGACTTACTATTAAAACAAATATGGCAATCATGGAGAAGCCAATTACACATACAGGCCCTCATTATAACTTGCCGCCGGCCAAGTTGTAACCGATGCACGGCCGCTAATGCGGCCGCACTTCTGCGGTGGCCATCACAACATCCCCACTGGGCCGGTGGGCGGAAGCCGAGTTTCCGCCCGCCGGCCCAGCCGGGATGTCGGCAGCAACACGGGAGCCGGCTCCAAATGGACCCGGCGGTGTTGCAGCAGTGCGACAGGTGCAGTTGCACCCGTCGCGCTTTTCACTGTCTGCTATGCAGACAGTGAAAAGCTCCATGGGGCCGTGGCAAGGGACCCCGCGACTCCCCTTTCTGCCAGCCTTTTCATGGCAGTTCCTCCCGCCATGAAAAGGCTGGCGGGAGGGGGACTCGTAATCCCCTCGGCAGCGCTGCAAGCAGCGCTGCCCGGGGGATTACAACCGCCGGGACCAACATGGTGGTAAATCGCCGGTCCTGGCGGTGCGACCGCGGCCCTTCCGCCGCAGTCGTAATACACAGGATTGCACCACCAGCCTGTTGGCGGTGCAATCTGACAAAACAGCCCCGGCGGTCTTTGACCGCCAGGGTTGTACTGAGGGACATAATTTACACAGGAGCACTTGCACTTTAGTACTGTTCAGCAGTGGTAAAGTGCCCAGAGTAGATAAAAACAGCAAAAACAGAGTCCAGTCCACAGTCAAAACATGGGAAGTAGAATAAAAAAAGACAGGGTAGACCATGCCAAGTATGCCAGGTCTATGCTCCCATCTTTAAACATGTTAAAATCGGTGTACCCCTAATTGTCATATTTAATTTACTTATAACTGTGTAGTATATTGTATTACATGTACTCAGGGCTTGTAAATTAAATTAAATGCTACTAGTAGGCTGCATCACCTGTTGTGTCACCCACTAAAGCAGCAAAGTAAAATGTGTCTACATGCCTACCACTGAAGCCTTGGTGTGCAGTTTTAAACTGTCTTTTCAATTTGGCCAAATAAACCTTTTGCCAGGCCTAAACTTTCCTTTTTAAGGCTTTAAATCCTATAGAGCATGGTGCATAGTAAAACGTAGGTCATGTACATATAGGGGGTGATTCTAACCCTGGCGGTCGGTGATAAAGCGGCGGCCAAACCGCCAACAGGCCGGCGGTCCAAAAAATGGAATTCTGACCCTGGCGGGAACCGCCAACACAGCCCGCCACTTTAACACTCCGACCGCCACGGCGGGACCGACAAACAGCGCGGCGGTCACCGCCAACAGCCAGGCGGCAGACAATGTACCGCCCACACTATCATGACCCACCAATCCGCCACCTTTTCCGGGGCGGGAGCCCCGCCGATAAAAACACGGCGGAAACAGGAATCTCAAAGGGAAAACGCTCACCTCTACACACCCCACGAGGAACGAGGACACCATGGACCCGGAACTCCAAATTCTCCCTGCAATAGTCTTCCTGCTCCTCTACCAAGAGCACGAACGCCGGCGGCGAAGACCACGGTGAGTACTACACCTACGACACAGGGGATGGGGGAGGGAAAAAACAGGGACACACACAAGCAACACCCCCACCCACACCCTCACCCACTACAACACATACACTAATACAGCAAGATACATTACAGTTACACCCCCCAAGCCCCCCGGAAGAATGCAAAGACAAAAAGAAATGAGTGTAACCATTGTAATATATTAAAATCCAGTACTCAAACATATATATACACTATAAACAAATAAATACACCAATAATACAAGTCCAGGTATTGCACCATTTATAGTCCGTGGACCACTGGGCCCAGAATGCATGGGCGAGGCCCAAACTCGATACACAATCAAAACAGAGAGAACACTGCAGGGGCATCAGATAGAAATACAACAGGCACCTCAGGGGGAAGGGAAGGGGGGGGCACCTCAGCCGGATGAGTGCACGACACCAGATCCACGAGGGGGCTCCATGCCCACTGCTTTATCCTGGGGAGTGCAAAGCCACAGTCTCACAAGTCTCTACAGTGGGTGGGTTGCCCACTGGTCCATCCTGGGGAGTGCAAAGCCACAGTCTCTCAAGTCTCTACAGTGGGTGGGTTGCCCACTGGTCCATCCTGGGGAGTGCAAAGCCACAGTCTCTCAAGTCTCTACAGTGGGTGGGTTGCCCACTGGTCCATCCTGGGGAGTGCAAAGCCACAGTCTCTCAAGTCTCTACAGTGGGTGGGTTGCCCACTGCCATATCCTGGGGAGTGCAAAGCCACAGTCTCACAAGTCTCTACAGTGAGTGGGTTGCCCACTGTGCAATCCTGGGGAGTGCAAAGCCACACTCTCTCAAGTGGATAACAGTCTCCACTGATTCTGGAGGGGGCATGGTGCCCAGAGTGATTCATCCTGTGAAGGACAGAGGTAGTGGATGCATGTCTCCACTGGTTCTGGAGGGGGACTGGTGCCCAGAGTGCTTCATCCTGTGAAGGACAGAGGTAGTGGATGCATGTCTCCACTGGTTCTGGAGGGGGACTGGTGCCCAGAGTGCATCACTCACCCCGCAACGGACCCAGTTGCGTCAGTGCCCCTGCCGCTCATGGGTTAGCGGTACTTGAGTTGGCGGTGCCCTGTTCAGCGGTGCTTGATTTCTCGGTGCCCTGTTCAGCGGTGCTTGAGTTGGGGGTGCCCTGTTCAGCGGTGCTTGAGTTGGCAGTGCCCTGTTCAGCGGTGCTTGAGTTGGCAGTGCCCTGTTCATCGGTGCTTGAGTTGGCGGTGCCCTGTTCAGCGGTGCCTGAGTTGGCGGTGCCCTGTTCAGCGGTGCTTGAGTTGGTGGTGCCCTGTTCAGCGGTGCTTGTGCTGGCGGTCCTTCATGGCCCAGCAGGGCTTGTGCTGGTGGTCCTTCATGGCCCAGCGGGGCTTGTGCTGGCGGTCCTTCATGGCCCAGCGGGGCTTGTGCTGGCGGTCCTTCATGGCCCAGCGGGGCTTGTGCTGGCGGTCCTTCATGGCCCAGCGGGGCTTGTGCTGGCAGTCCTTCATGGCCCAGTGGGGCTTGTGCTGGCAGTGGCCTACTGGGCAGCTGGACTGGAGCTGGAGGGGCCCTCCTGGGCAGCTGGGCTGGGGCTGGCGGGGCCCTCCTGGGCAGCTGGGCTGGGGCTGACGGGGCCCTCATGGGCAGCTGGGCTGGGGCTGGCAGGGCCCTCCTGGGCAGCTGGGCTGGGGCGGGCAGCGGGGATGATGGTGGTCTTCTCCGCCGTGCAGCTCTTCCCAGACTTGCCTGGTTTCTTGTGGCCCTTCCCCACCTTGGGAGGTGTAACAGCTGAGTCCACACTCCCACCGGGACCCCTGGGAGCGGCTTTGGTGGCTGGATTCTTCCGCCTCTCCCGCCTGGCACTGGTCAACTTCTGATGCTTCACAGGGGGGGCGACTGGCTGTGCTGTGGCTCCGTGCAACACTGGCTGTCCTGGTTGCCGGTGCACTCCACATACCTGTGACAACAGGCACCACTGGTCCCGTAGATGTTGTGGCTGCGGTGCTACTTCGGGACCTATCAGATGGACGGGGTGGGGGAGGTGTGGGAAAAAGGTCAAGGCTGGACAGGAAAAGTTTTTTGGACACACTGGGACGAGTAGCTGGAGGGGGTTTGGGAGTGTAGGAAGAGGTGGTAGTTGTAGGAGGTGTACGTTTGGTGACTTTGGGTGCAGGTGCATGCCCTGGAGGCTGTCGTGAGGTGGATGGCTGTTGGGTGGGTGTGTGCCTGTGTTTGTGTATCTTGGGAGGGGGCGTCACAGACACACGGGAGAGGACACAGGGGACGTGTGAATGGTAGTGGGGGTGGTGATTGCACGTGAGCGGGGTGTGCTGGTGAGGGACATAGTGGCTGTTGAGGTAGTGCATGCAGGTGTGAGTGTAGACGAGACTGGGAGGGAGGAGGGAGATGACGACGAGGGGGACACAGTCGAGGCAGTGGATGTTGGTATGTCTGCATGTGTGTGTTGCTTGCGTGAGTGCCTGTGGGATGTGTGGGGCTTATGTTTGCCTGAGCTTCCCTTGTGTGTTGAGGTGTGTGCAGGCTGGTCTGATGGTGTGCTTGGGATAGGCAGAGGTACAGGGGATTGGGTCTGGGTCTGGGTGGAGGAAGTTGGAGGGGGGAGGCTAGAGACGGGGACAATGGCTGCATCAGGGCTGAGGCCAGAGTTTGAAAGGCTCTGTGAAGGGCCGCCTGACCAGAATGAATGCCCTCCAGGAATGCATTTGTTTGTTGCAACTGCCTTTCTACACCCTGGATGGCATTCAAAATGGTAGACTGCCCAACACTGAGGGACTGAGGAGGTCAATGGCCTCCTCACTGAGGGCAGCAAGGGTGACTAGGGCAGGGCCTGAGGTGCCTGGGGCGAAGGTGATGCCCTCCCTCCTGGGTGAGCAGGCACGGGGCGAAGGCTGAGGGGCTGCTGGGAGGGCGGTGCTGGTAGGGAGGGTGGCGGCTGTACATGTAGATGCGGGGGCCACAGATGTTGCCGCCACCACAAGGGAGCTCCCATCAGAGGAGGAGTCCGTGTCGCTGGTGTCAGCTCCTGTCCCCGCCGTGGAGCTCCCCTCGCCCTCCGTCCCACTGGTGAATTCAGACTCCGTTGTGTCGCCCTCCATGGCCATGTGGGATGCAGCTCCCTTGTGCTCCGGTGCCACTGCTCCTCCGCCTGATGATGCTAATGCAACAAGAACAGGAAGACTAAAAAAAGGGGGGAGGAGACAGAAGAAAGACATGTTGAGTGCGTGGATTACCGCTACCATTGGTGGACAGGACAGACACAGAGGCGCCCTGCACTACGCCGCGCTCTTGGGCTCCACAGTGCAATTCCTGGGAAATGGCCTACAAGGCTATGGACGACATCTGCACACATAGATGACACAGGGGCATGAATAGCTGTACTTGGCACTCTACAGGGGTGGGGTGGGGGGCCACAGGGCCATGCCTTATGGAGGGGCCTAGCTGACAGAACTCGCCCTGGCCTAGGGAAACCCACAGCCCTCCTCCCCGACCCATACAACTCCACTGCACGCAAAGTTAGCTGAATGAGAGTGTACTCACCCCCTTGTGTCTGCTGTGATGCCCTCAAGCGCCCATCCAACTCCTGGTAGGCCACCATCAGGATCCTGAACATCAGGGGGGTCATGGTTCGACGCGAACCCCTCCCACGTTGGGAGGCCATCCCCTGCTGAGCCTCCGCCGTCTTCTTGCTCCAGCGGCGAATGTCCTCCCATCTTTTCCGGCAGTGGGAGCTCCGTCTGTGGTAGACCCCCAGGGTCCGGACGTCCTTGGCGATGGCACGCCAAATATCTTTCTTCTGGTGGGCGCTGACCTACATGAAATGTACCGGGGAAGAAGAGAAGTCATTACCAACTGCACCGCCAAAGTGAGTGGCCCCCATCCCTACCGTTGCCACGTGGCACATGCACTTGCCGTCTTACATGCACGCAGCACTCTGCCCCATTCCTTCTAACATTCAGCCCTCTCCACACAGGCATAGCCCATACAACATGCTCCCTGTGTACTTACCTGTTGGTCTGGAGGACCTTAGAGTAGCATGTACTGGGGGTGGACCCCATAAACGAGCTTCTCCAACTCCTCCGATGTGAAGGCAGGGGCCCTTTCCCCATACACACAAGCCATTGTCTCTTGCAGACTGAGGTCACAGCAGCACTTGCAATGTAGGTCCTCTCCTATCGAAGATTAGGTATCGAGTGATTGAAGTGATAGAAAATGGGGGTCACGTCCGCGGCGGTCACGTTCGTGGCGGTGTATACCATCACCGCCGGCGTACATCGTCATTGGCTCCTGGGACCCATAGGGTCCAATGTTAACCAATGCAGCATTGCGCCACGGTCTCCAACCGCCTACCGTGACGGTGTACAACGCCAGCGTAGTTACCTCACATCCCATTGTCCCACTTTAGAGGTCAGGCAGCCGCCATTTCAGGGGCCCACATGGCCTCATTTTCAACTGCATCACACATACCTAGGCCAAGCCTCAACACACATACAGGCCACCTTTTGTGTATGATTGGTGTTCTGGGTAAACTGTGGGTACGTACCTCTGAGTTGGTTGACTCTGTGGTCGCTGTTGTCCTTCATAGGCACCGTCCGCTGGGACATGTGAGGAGATGGCGGCATCCTCCGGTGTACCGACCATTGTTGGACCTGTCAACAATGGAGGAGCGACATTTGATAATCACCTACAGGTTTGACCGTGCCACAATCCAGGAACTGTGTACCCAGTTGGAGCCAGACCTGATGTCAGCAATCCGCCATCCCACAGGAATCCCCCCCTCAAGTGCAGGTGCTGTCAGTGCTCCATTTCCTTGCAAGAGGGTCATTTCAAACAACAGTGGCCATGGCATCAGGGATGTCCCAGCCTATGTTTTCCAACGTGTTGTCCAGAGTGTTGTCTGCCCTTCTGAAACAAATGTGGAGCTACATCGTTTTCCCTCAGGTGGAGGATTTTCCTACAGTGAAAGGTGATTTCTATGCCCTGGGACATATCCCCAACATTATAGGTGCCATTGATGGGACACATGTGGCTTTGGTCCCCCCCAACAGGAGTGAACAGGTGTACAGAAACCGGAAGAGTTATCATTCCATGAATATACAAATGGTATGTTTGGCCGACCAGTACATCTCCCATGTGAATGCCATGTTCCCTGGCTCAGTGCATGACGCCTACATCCTGCGGAATAGCAACATCCCTTATGTGATGGGTCAACTCCAGAGGCACTGTGTGTGGCTATTAGGTGAGCCCCTGGAAGCAAGACAGTGGGAATGGTTGTCTGGGGTTATCCCTACAGGTTAGCGTGTGTCTAACAGTTGTCCCTCGCCATTTTCAGGTGACTCTGGGTACCCCAACCTGTCATGGCTACTGACCCCAGTGGGGAATCCCAAGGCAGAAGAACGCTACAATGAGGCCCATGGGCGAGCTAGGAGGGTGATCGAGCGGACCTTCGGCCTCCTGAAGGCCAGGTTCAGGCGCCTCCACATGACAGGTGGATCCATATTCTACTCACCAAAGAAGGTGTGCCAGATCATTGTGGCCTGCTGTATGCTTCACAACTTGGCTTTGTGATGACAGGCGCCTTTCCTGCAGGAGGATGGTCCAGATGGCGGTGTTGTGGCAGCTGTCGAGCTTGTGGACAGTGATGAGGATGAAGCAGAGGAAGAAGACATGCAGAACAGGGACTCAGTGATCCAGCAATATTTCCAGTGCACACAGGTGAGAATACAATCCTGCCTACTACATGTACTTTTACACTACTACCTCTATCCTGTCTGTCGTTTTCACCCAGTGTATGGTCACCGAGTTGTCACTTTCCCTTATGGTTTCACAGATGTGGGTCCCACTGTGTGTCATCTGCTTACATTCCTCATGGACTAGAGCTGTGTGACATAGGTATGTTGACATTACTATTTCAAACACATTTTGTCACTGTAATTGCTAATACACTATTTCTAAATCACAGACAGACTCCAGATCATTTTGTGCTTTAGGTGTGTTTATTTCAATGCAAAATATTGGAGGGGGAAGTTAATTGGCGAGGGGTGATGGCAGAGGAATGTCCATGGCAGAGTCCAGTCTATTAGTCTCACAGGTGCATTGTCCATATGGGCATAGGAAGTGGAACTGGGGCAGTTTAATTATGGACAGGGTGACAAAGTGGGACAGTAGGATGACAATCAGGGTGGTCTCATTTCTTGGCGGGGGTCTCGGCATCGTTCTCTGTCTTGTTCCTGGATCTCAGGTACCGTTTGCGGGGTGGTTCTCCCTCTGCAGGGGGTGGGGTGCTGGTGTGGTGGTGTTGTGGACGGCAGAGGTGGTGGGCAGTTCATCGTCCATGCTAGTGTCAGGGGCCCCTTGTTGTGCCACAGTGTCCCTCCTGGTGTTGAGTACTTCCTTCAGCACCCCTATGATGGTGCCCAGGGTGAAGCTGATGGTTCCGAGTTCCTCCCTGAAGCCCAAGTACTGTTCATCCTGCATGCGCTGCATGCGCTGGGTCTCCTGAAACTTGGCCAGTACTGTTGCCATCGTCTCCTGGGAGTGGTGGTAGGCTCCCATGATGGAGGAGAGGGCCTCGTGGAGAGTGGGTTCCCTTGGCCTGTCCGCCCCCTGTCGCATGGCAGCCCTCCCAGTTCCCCTGTGTTCCTGGGCCTCCATCCCCTGTTGTTGGGGTGGAGGGTTATCCTGGGTTCCCTGTAGTGGTGGACACACAGCTGATTGACGTGTCCTGGGGACGGAGGTATGGGCCTAATGGGTGGGTGCTGTGCTGGTGTTTCCAGAGGGGGGAAGGTCTGTGGTGGCCTGTGCCTGTGTGAGGGGAACCGACTGTTCAGATGTCCCCGATGGTCCGGGCTGGTCATCTAGATCCAGTTGGACAGAGCTGCTGTCATCACTGTGGACCTCTTCTGGGGGTGGAGTAGACATGTCTGGACCCTCCTGTCTGGTGACGTTGGGTAGGGGTCCTGCAGGGGTGGAAAGGCATGATTATTGCATCTGTGTGTGGCATGGTGTGCAATGGGTGGGTGACCGTGTACCCCAATGCTGGCATTCCTGAGTGGGAGCTTGTGTGATGATGGTTTAGGGGGGTGTATGGCTATGTGCAGTGTGCATGCTTTAGTGATGGGTGTCCATGCTTTGTAGTTGCATGCAGGGTTTGGTGTTGGGAAGGGTGGGTTGTGATATTAGGGCATTTGTGAGGAGTTGGTGTGATGGGGTGAGGGTGGCGGTATGTGATAGCATGCAGGTAGGGTGGGGGATATATTATTAAAGCTTTGACTTACCAGAGTCCATTCCTCCACCTACTCCTGCGAGGCCCTCAGGATGCAGAATTGCCAACACCTGATCCTCCCATGTTGTTAGTTGTGGGGCAGGAGGTGGGGGTCCGCCGCCAGTCCGCTGAACCGTGAGGTGGTATCTTGAGACCACGGAACGCACCTTCCCCCGTAGGTCGTTTCACCTTTTCCTGATGTCCTCTCGATTTCTTGGGTGCTGTCCCACTGCGTTCACCCTGTCCACTATTCTTCGCCATAGCTCCATCTTCCTTGCAATTGAGGTGTGCTGCACCTGTGATCCGAATAGCTGTGTCACTATCCGGACGATTTCCTCCACCATGACCCTGAGCTCCTCCTCCGAGAACCTGGGGTGTCTTTGGGGTGCCATGGGGTGGTGTAGGTGATGTGTGGGGTGGAGTGTGTGGTGATAAGTGTGGTGGTATGTAGTGGTGTGTTGTGTGAGGTGCGTGGAAGTTGTGTGGGTGATGGTGTTATGTGCCTGTGGATGCTGTTGTACTTGCTGGTGGTGTCTCTCTCTGGCCTTCTTTCTGTATTTTTGTTTGTAGGGGTTTGTGGGTGATGTGGGTGTGTGTTTTATATTGTATTGGGTGTGTGGGAGTGGTGTGTGTATGTGTCTCAGATGTGTGTATTTTGAATCGTCCAATGTGGCTGTGTTTTGTATATGTGTGTGTATTTTGAGCGCGGCGGTGTGTACCGCCAATGGAATACCGCGGTTGAAAGACCGCCGCATGGATTCGTGTGTCGTGATAGTGTGGGCGTATTTCTGTTGGCGTGACGGTGGAGGTTTTGTTTTCGCCAGTTTATCACTGACCTTTGTTGTGGCGGACTTGTGTGGGTGTCTGAATTTTGGCAGATTCCGAGATGTGGATCATAAAAGCTGTGGCGGAATTCCGCAGCCGCGTTGGTGTGTTGGCGTTCTTCTGCACAGTGGTAAGAGGCTTTTACCGCCAATGTTGTAATGACCGCCTTTGTCTCTGTCCTATTTTTTCTGACCTGTTTTTTTTGGTTTTTGGTACTCTGGGCACTTTACCACTGCTGTCTAGTGCTAAAGTGCTAGTGCTCTCTGTGTAAACTGTATTTGTAATTGGCTTTTCCATGATTGGCATATTTATTTTTCCAGTAAGTCCCTAGTAAAGTTCACTAGAGGTGCCCAGGGCCGGTAAATCAAATGCTACTAGTGGACCTGCCGCACTGATTGTGCCACCCACATGAGTAGTCCTGTGAACATGTCTCCGACCAGCCACTGCAGTGTCTGTAGGTGCAGTTTTAAACTGTCAATTCGACCTGGCAAGTGTACCCATTGCCAAGCCCAAACCTTCTCTATTTATTCATGTAAGGCACCCCTAAGGTAGGCCTAGGTAGCCCCATGTGCAGGGTGCAGTGTGTGTTAAAGGTAGGGCATGTATTGATGTGGGTTGCATGTCCTGACAGTGAAATACTGTTAAACTCAGTTTTCACTGTTGCAATGTCTGTCTCTCCCATAGGTTAACATGAGGACTGCCTTTAAATATCCTTTTAGTGTAGTTTCCCATTGGGAGCAGAGAGCGATATGGAGCTTGGGTCTTTGAACTCACAATACATCTTTTGGTAAAGTTGGTTTTTAGATTATCAGTGTGGAAATGCCACTGTTAGAAAGTTGGCATTTTCTTGCTTAACCATTCTGTGCCACTGCCTGCTTGTGTATTCCACATCTGGGTCAGACTGACAGTTGGGCCATTGTGTATTCCCTCTAGGCAGTGACACAAAGGGATCTGGGGTGTAGCCTGCATATCCTGATGAGTCTCCTGGGCTAGAGTGGGGAGGTAGGGGCTGACACTTACATCTGAAAGGTCTCTGCCTGTCCTCATGCAATACCATCTCCAACCCCCTGTTGTGTGTGTGGGGCGAGGCCTGGGGAAAAGAGGATCTTGTGAAAAACAGAGACTTTTCTTTGAAGTTTGCTTAAATCAAAGGCAGAAAGTGGTACAATTATAGACCCAAAACCCCAGATTCCTGGATTACTTCTAGACTCAAGAGGAACCTCTGCCAAGGAGAAGAGCTGGAGAGCTGGAGGAGGAGTAGTGCCCCTTTGCTCTGACTGTGCTTTGCTGGGTTGGCCTGTAGTTGCTGCTTTTGTCTGAAAGAGAACAAAGACTGGACTTTGTGGTATGTTCTTGGTTGTGAAGTGTATAAGGGCTTGGACTGAGCTTGCCTCCTATTTTGAAGTATCAGGGCCATCAAAGACTTCCTTTGCCAGCACCTGGACTCTCTGCTGAGACTCATACCCTGCAAAGTTGTGCCCACTCCAGTCCCTGGGCCCTTGATAGGTGAAGCTGGTAGAACTAAGGTGGCAATCCAGGCACAGGAGCCGCGTGGGGAAAAACTTGACGCACCACCTGCAACGGGGCTGTAGAAATGACGCACCTGCATCGTGGCTGAGAAATCAACGCATCACATACAGTACATCACGGCTGGGAAATCGATGCATCCCCTGCATCGCAGTTGGAGAAATGCAACAAAATCTCCTTGCGGGTGCTGAAATCAATGCACGCTCCATGCAGCGCGGTTCCTCATCACTGCGCAGCCAGATTTCGCATGCAACGATGCCAGACGTGAAAATCGACTTGAACCTGCCCGGACCTAAAGTGCCCATCTGAAACCTACCTGACGGAGAAGAACTAATGTGCTGCCTCACTTGCGAGTAAGGAATCAACACATTGCTAACTTTTCTGACACACGCTCACCCGTGTGCTTTATTTTTGTCGCAAACCAGGTACTTTATGTAAAATCAATGCATCCATTGTTTTCCATGGAGCAAGACTCTTTTTAATTTAAAAAAATCCTAACTTTACTTGTGTATGTTGGATTTTTGTTGTTTTGGACTTTTTTATTTAGATAAATAGTGGCAATTTTTCTTAACGGTGGTTTGTTCATTTTGTAGGCAGTCCTGTTTGGTTATGAGCTAAAACACTGGTAAGCAACACTACCAGATTATTGTGAGGAGGAGGATTACTCTGAAAGTGAGGGCAGTGGCCTTGAGAGGGAACCAGAGCAAGAGTGATGGCTTCGAGCTTGTGAGCAGAGGCTGAGAGAGCTGAATGAAGAGTTCGAGAGAGCTGAGGCTGAGATAACCTTAGCCAAGGAAAAATAAATTTTTGTAGCTCATGAACTGATCTTTGGAGAGCTGAAGCTGGAAGCCATGAGGACTGAGTCCAGTTCAGGTGGTGGCAGCAAAAATGTTACATCCAGTACCGTGGAAGAAGTGGGCATGCCTAAAGTCCTGGTGCTGAACTTGAAGGAGGAGGATGACATACACCAGGAGGTTCAGATTTATGAGGTAGCAGGGTCCTTGAGGTGGATTGGGGAACTGGCATTGGGAGTCATGTTCCTAGTGGTGGGAGAGACACTCTACTAGCTCTATGTAAGAGTGACAGGGAGAGGGGTTCCTCCCAGGTAGAAGTCCTGGTTGTGAAGTATGAAGACACTCCAGAAGTTTGGGGTTGAGTGCCAAGGACAGTCAGATACTGTCTCACCAGTCTCAGGAGGGTGAAGGGAGGTACTTTTTCAAGGCACTGATTGGTGAGTTGAAGGGTAGTTTAGTTAACACATATGAGGGGCTGTGTGATGTGATTACTGGAGAGCATATGCTCAGTTCTTGTTTTTCAGAACTATGCCAACACCAGTTGGAGTGTGAGCTCTCTGACCCTAGGGAACCTGCACTAGAGGCAGACCTCTGGGTGAGTACCATAGAGTCTGAAGTGAGCACATGCACTTTAGCACTGGTCAGCAGTGGGAAGTGTTCTAAGTCCTTAGGCCAACAAAAATAAATCAGAAAATATGTGAGGCAAATAGACAACTCATTTGGGGGAAGACAACCCTAAGGCTGTTAATTAAATGTTTTAAATGGGCTTACAGAACGTATTGTGCCACCCACTTCAGTAGCCCTTTAAACATGTCATTGCAGCCTGTGTGTGCAATTTGTGTAAACTGCCACTTCAACCTGGCAAAATACAGGTATTTCTAGGCCCAAACCTTCCTTTCTAATGCATATGTCACCCCTAGGAGGGCCTACACATTTCTCAGGGCAGGGCACAATGTATTTAAAAGAGTTAGACATGTAATTCTAAGTTTTGCATGTCCTTGCAGTGAAAAACTCTTACATGTGTTTATCACTACGACAAGGCCCACCTCTCCTTATATTTAATAGGCTGTTTTTCCAGATAGGAGAAGAGAACAAGTTCATGTTTGGTGTCTTTAGAAGTAGGATTATTTTGTGTTGTGTTTTTGCTGTGTTACTGTTTGGAGTGTTGCATGATTACTTTACACATTGCCTCTGATTAAACCTGACTGCTCTGTGCCAATGGCGGAGCACACATTAAATTAGGGTTGCTTGTGACTAAACCCTGAGAAGAACTGTGATTGCTGCTTATGAAGGGGTTTACCTCTTAACCAGTAACTCAATGGGTACCTCAAAGGGTAAATAATTGCCACACCCCACATCTCTCTCAATATACAAAAAAAAGTAAACATTTGGCATACTTGTGTGCAAATGTCAAATGACACATTGTCAAATGTTTGTGAGAGATTTTTCAAAAATACTTGTCACACCCCCCCCCAGGTATTGCAGGAGTTACACAGCTTTTATCATTTAGCCAATTTACTGACATGTCATTTCAAGTTCAACTAATGCAATCAATTTCTTGCACAGGCAATATTTCACAATAGTGTGATTTCAGTTTTATGTTTATCTACAGGAAGAATATTTCCAACACAGAAAAAGAATAGCTGCCTTTTTTTTAAAGTTTTTAAATATGTTTTATTGGCACTGTCAGTCATAACGATTATACCATAATACATCAATGCACCAGAGAAGCAAGTACAAAAAAATTAAAGCTTTAATTACATCAAGGTAAAAAGAAGAGTCAGTTGCATCCTCCAAATGTGTTCTCCCTTTGGCTTTCACACGGCATAGGGTGTGTTCCCCCTTTACGGGGGACGAAAAAATGGTACAAGGAAATCTAGCAGATTTCCTTGCATCATTTTTCTCAGCACTTTTAACGCCTGCCCACAGCAAGCATTAAAAGGGGGCATGCCATTGAATACAATGGGCCCCTATGTACTCTGCAGGAGTAATGCCGAAATGTTGCAGAGTAAATCAATGGCGTCAAAAATAATTACTCTACTGCCCCCTACCCTACACCATGGTGCGCCGTATTTTAAAAATTGGTGCACACAAGTGGTGGTAGGACGATGCTATGGGGTGCAAGGAAAGTGTGTCTCTCAGACTTTCAAAATCTCCTTAGTTTAACTTAAGCCTTTCATAGCTTGGAAAAGAGAAAACAATTTATGCACACTTTCTTGGCTTAGGTCAGTTTTCATTTATTTTGCACATGGACGTTAATTAATAATTAATTCACTTCTGCATGCATTGTGTTAGGAAATTGATGGTGTTTCCAATCTAGTTTTTAAGTTTTGTTTAGTAATTGTTCTGATATATTAGATATGTTTCAATGACAAGTCTTCCCTTCCTAACCTACACTGGAATTTTATTGAAATATGTTTCTGAATACCCACAGCTGCTATTAGTTGGATGTACCATATCTGCTCACAGGAGCGGGAAATAGATGTTCGATTACAAGGAAGCCATAGAATTTAGCTGATTACCAACAAACTTGTGAATTTCTTGATATTAAACTTTGCAAAGTATATTCACATCTTAGACCCAGCTAATATTTTCTCTAGTGAAAGGTAAACATGGTGGCTG
The DNA here is from genome assembly GCF_031143425.1 of Pleurodeles waltl. Taxonomy (NCBI): domain Eukaryota; kingdom Metazoa; phylum Chordata; class Amphibia; order Caudata; family Salamandridae; genus Pleurodeles; species Pleurodeles waltl. The sequence continues at coordinate 1,232,755,196 of NC_090446.1, forward strand.
TGTGATGACGGCTGTGAATGGCCCTCCACCTTGCTAGAGTTGATGGTCACAAAAGCTGCACTTAGGAGACCCCCTCCCAGGACATGAACAGGGCACACACAGTGCGTGCCTGCTGGTGTTTGCTGTGGGCTGCAAGGACGCTCTGAGATCTGAATGGCCTAACCGGCATGAGCAGAAGCTCAAAGAGCACAAAGGCAGCTGCTTCCTCTGCTGTGCAGTGGTAGAGGCCTAGTGGTTGAAAAAAGGAAAAGGCAGTCTCTGAGCAAAGCATCAAGGGCTATGTGGCCAAAGATTACAGGCTCTCCAAAGGCCAGTGGGGTCAATATGATCAGAGCTGGCACATGGCAAGCAGATTCAAGCAGGAGCACTCAGGTTGGCACCCCCCACTTAATGGGATAGCAGACAAGGAGGAGATAGATGGACAGATCAACACAGTGAACATGGCAGCACCTTGGGAGACCTTAGTGGACCTGTTCAAAAATACCCTTCTTTGTAACAGGTCATGCTCCACAGGTAAGAAGGAGGGCCTCCCCCCATTCCCCTCCATGGAGAATGATGACAGATACTATTGAAGAAACCTACCTTGAGGGGGAGCACAAGACATCTCTGGGTGAGGAGGAGGACAAACTGGAACATGAATAAGGAGCAGGAGAGTGGACAGCTGCGGGTTCTGCTAATGGGTCACCCTGAAGGACCAGGAATGCCCAGACTCCACCAACCATGGGTCTCCAGACAGCTAAAAACATAGGCCAACATGTCAGTGAAGGCACACAAGGGGAGCCTGGTGGGGCGATATAAAATCTTGAGGATGGGGAAGACACTAGTACTACGCAGGCATAGGCAAAGCTCCTTGGTGAAAGTGGGGAGAGACAAAGTGAAGAGGAATCATTAAAGAGAAGTGCCCCTCTCACTCACAGGCCACCCCACCATTAGAAAGGGATGAAGGACTGAGGAAAACTAGGTCTAGACACTGAGGCAGTAGAGTGTTTTTTTCAGTAGCGGTAGTAGATTGGTCGAGGGAGGACTCAGATTTTCCTAAAGGCGACTCAAAAGGGGACTCCAAAGTGCGTGAGTTAATTGGAGAAAGTGAAGAGGCCGATTCCCCTACTAAGGACACTGATGATAATAACACCAGGTCAAAAATTAGGAAAATCTCAGTGGGGTGGGGGGGGTCTTGAAAGCCAGCTGCTGGAGGGGGCCTTAAATGAGATTATTCAACTATCACCTGTGTGTTGGGAACCCTGTGAGCACCCACGATAGCTCCATACTGGGGTGAGGGGTATCAGCTGACTCACCTACACTGGAAGGTATCTACCAAAAAAATTGGGTCTCAGATAGACAATACTCTGAATGACAGCTGCAGAGCCCAGGACACTACCAGGAAACTACAGAACCCAATTTGGAAGGTAGCAAAGACATGCACAGAATTATCTGACAAGATGATAGCACTGTAAGGGAGGGTGGAAACCGTGGAAGCAGATGTTGGGGTCAACAAGAATGTTGCAGCAGCTCACAAAATGCAACTAGTGGATACCCAGTGAAAGCTGGAAGACTTTGATTTTTTTTTAAATAGGCTGTGCTGTAATACCCTCAGGGTCCAGGGAGTGGATGAGGGGGTGGAAGGGAGCAATTGAATGAGGTATATTGTCAAGTCATTTAAGCCCTTCGCTGCCAGGCCTTTTCCCTCTCCTGTGCCAGGCCTTTTTTTGCCTATTTGGAATAGTTCTCGCTTAGGGCCTCATAACTTTTTGTCCACATAAACTACACATGCCAAATTTGCGTCCTTTTTTTCCAACATCCTAGGGATTCTAGAGGGTACCCAGACTTTGTGGGTTCCCCTGAAGGAGGCCAAGAAATTAGCCAAAATACAGTGAAAATTTCGTTTTTTTCAAACAAATGGGAAAAAGGGGCTGCAGAAGGCTTGTGGTTTTTTCCCTGAAAATGGCATCAACAAAGGGTTTGAGGTGCTAAAATCACCAGTTTCCCAGATTTCAGGAACAGGCAGACTTGAATCAGACAACCCAATTTTTCAACACAATTTTGGCATTTTACTGGGACATACACCATTTTTACAATTGTTTGTGCTTTCAGCCTCCTTCCAGTCAGTGACAGAAATGGGTGTGAAACCAATGCTGGATCTCGGAAACCTGAACATTTCTGACAAGTAGACAACATTCTGAATTCAGCAAGGGGTACTTTGTGTAAATCCTACAAGAGTTTCCTACAGAAAATAACAACTGAAAAAGAAAATTGAAATTGAGGTGAAAAAAACAGCAATTTTTGTCTACGTTTTACTCTGTAACTTTTTTCTGCAATGTCAGAGTTTTCAAAGCAATATACCATTACGTCTGCTGGACTCTTCTGGTTGCGGGGATATATAGGGCTTGTAGTTTCATCAAGAACCCTAGGTACCCAGAGCCAATAAATGAGCTGCACCCTGCAGTGGGTTTTAATTCTTTACCGGGTATACAGCAATTCAAAATAGCTATCAAGAAAACCTTTGTATTTCCAAAATGGGCAAAAGATAAGGTGTTGAGGAGCAGTGGTTATTTGCACATCTCTGAATTCCGGGGTGCCCATACTAGCATGTGAATTACAGGGCATTTCTCAAATAGACGTCTTTTTTACACACTCTCTTATATTTGGAAGGAAAAAATGTAGAGAAAGACAAAGGGCAATAACACTTGTTTTACTATTCTATGTTCCCCCAAGTCTCCCAATAAAAATGATACCTCACTTGTGTGGGTAGGCCTAGCGCCCGCGACAGGAAAGGCCCCAAAACACAACGTGGACACATCCCATTTTTTGACAGAAAACAGAGGTGTTTTTTGCAAAGTGCCTACCTGTAGATTCTGTCCTCTAGCTCAGCCAGCACCTAGGGAAACCTACCAAACCTGTGCATTTTTGAAAACTAGAGACCTAGGGGAATCCAAGATGGGGTGACTTGTGGGGCTCTGACCAGGTTCTGTTACCCAGAATCCTTTGCAAACCTCAAAATTTGGCTAACAAATACATTTTCCTCACATTTCGGTGACAGAAAGTTCTGGAATCTGAGAGGAGCCACAAAGTTTCCTTCCACCCGGCGTTCCCCCACGTCTCCCGATAAAAATGATACCTCACTTGTGTGGGTAGGCCTAGCGCCCGCAACAGGAAATGCCCCAAAACACAATGTGGACACATCCCATTTTTTTACAGAAAACAGAGGTGTTTTTTGCAAAGTGCCTACCTGTAGATTTTGGCCTCTAGCTCAACCAGTACCTAGGGAAACCTACCAAACCTGTGCATTTCTGAAAACTAGAGACCCAGGAGAATCCAGGATGTGGTGACTTGTGGGGCTCGCTCTGACCAGGTTCTGTTACCCAGAATCCTTTGCAAACCTAAACATTTGGCTAAAAAAACACGTTTTCCTCACATTTGGGTGACAGAAAGTTCTGGAATCTGAAAGGAGCCACACATTTCCTTCCACCCAGCGTTCCCCAAAGTCTCCCAATAAAAATGATACCTCACATGTGTGGGTGGGCCAGGTGCCTGCAACAGAAAAAGGCCACAAACTAGTAGAGATTATGGGGATAGCACAGCGAGTTGATAAGCACATATTCTTCTTTTATACATCTTTAGGCAGACTCTGCTTTGGGGACCCACACAAGTGAGGTGTCATTTTACTTGGGCGACTGAGGGGAACGCTGGAGCGGTGATCGTACAAACGAAAGTCAGGAAAATATGCTTTTTTAAGCACATTTTGAGGTTTGCAGAGGAGTCTGGGTACGAAAATGTTGGGGGATCCACGCAAGCCACACCTCCCTGGACTCCTTGGGGTGTCTACTTTTAAAACATGTCTGGGTTTGGTAGGTTTCCCTTGATGAAGGCCGCACCCAGAACCAAAAACATAGGTGCCCCTGCCCCAAACACAGGTAGTTTTGTAATATATCATTTTGATGTGTCCACATACGTCTGTGATGTGCCAAACACTAAAATTGTGAAAAGAAACACACTTGGGTTATGTGAAAAAGACCCCTCACCCACCAACCAAGTTGGTGGCATGCTTTATCATCGGGGTCCCACCGGAGACACCTAGCGTGTCACAAGTGTGCTGCGACGCCTGATTACAGCGGAGCAGGATTTTTAATATTTACCACACATACTGGTTGGATTTGGCACGAGGGTGAGTGATGGTTCAGTAGATCAAATTTTATTAACAAGAGATTTCACAAAAGTGAAATGCAATGGTAATAGCTGAAAGGCCAGAAAACTGAACCAATGACTCACAGCTCGTGAGCTGTAAAGCCACGGTAAGGCACCAACCGCTTTACAGTCCATTCACACACCTTTCATACATGACATGCACCAGACCATTCACGCCGCCAGCCACGGGCCCAGCACATTACAACACTCGCATCGACAGACAGCGCCAGTCAAGGGCCCATCACTTTCATAAGATGCAGCAATCACATCAGCTGATGAGTGTGTGGACTGGCGTTTGGCTGGCACCGCTAGCCAAGCGCCACCCCACCCATACCGCCAGCCAAGCACCACCCCAAGCGCCACACCAGCTATACCGCCAGCCAAGCGCCACCCCACGCACGCCACCAGCCAAGCGCCACCCCAAGCACACTGCCGGCCAAGCGCCACACCACCTATACCGCCAGGCAAGAGCCACCCCACGCACACCGCCAGCCAAGCGCCATCCCAAGCACACTGCCAGCCAAGCGCCACCCCAAGCACACCGCTAGCCAAGCGCCACCCCACGCACACCGCCAGCCAAGCGCCACCCCACGCACACCGCCATCACTTTTTTTTTGTTTATAAACAACAAAGAAACCACTAATTATAAAATAAGTACAAAACTACAAACACAAAAGCTCTAACTAAATACATGACAGCAATGCCAACCGTGAAACTGAATATATGAAAATATAAAACAGGAAGTTTACACTCACAGTATTTCCCAATTTTTTTTCCTAGTGTGGTAACTTCTAAAACAGCCGGGCACACACAGCCCAGGCTTTGAACGGCATTCGGGGCAGTACATTCGGCTCTCCCTCCGAATTGATCTCCGGGCACATACTCTACATTTCTTGGTGGGCAAGTCTTTTTTGGGAGTGGGAGGAATGTGATCTGGAAAGTGGCGATCTTTCAATCTACCCACTTCCTCCACCACTATCTACTCTAGGAACTCTTGCCCGTTCCACCACAATAAGGCTCTCTATCACTGACTCCTGAAATTTAACATATGTCATCCTTAACTCAGGTGAACAATCCTTGAACACAATAAAAGCATTAAAAGTTGCCAAATGAAATAAATGTAGGGACAACTTTTTATACCACACGTAAGACTTACGAAGAGCAGTGTAAGGTTCCAACCTCTGATCTACTCTATCAACACCACCCATGTCCCTATTGTAGTCCAAAATGCATGCAGGTTTGCGCACTTCTGCAACCTGACCCCAAACAGTCACAGGGGAAGTACTCTCATCATGGATGGTAGATAGCATGTACACATCCCTCCTGTCTGAACATTTCAGAGCTAGCAGCTCATTATTCCGCAAGGCACTGCACTGTCCCCTCTCAAGTTTTTTACAGACAAGCTCCCTTGGATAGCCTTTCTGGTTAGAACGGATTGTGCCACAAGCAACATGTCCACTTTAAACAACTCCTTGAACAACTGCACTCCAGTGTAGAAATTATCTACGTACAAATGGTGACCTTTGTTAAACAGTCGTCTACCAAGTTCCCACACAATTTTTTCGCTAACTCCAAAAGTGGCAGGACAACCAGGAGGGTCAATACTGGAATCCCTACCAGTGTAGACCCTGAAATTACACACATATCCTGTACTGCTTTCTGACAGCATCCCATACCGTGCCCTCGTACTAGGAATGTACTGCTTAAAAACTAAACGCTACTTGAAAAGGACCAAAGACTCATCCACACTTATCTCTTTGCCTGGAACATAGACCTCTGAAAAACGATCTACAAAATGATCAAGGACAGGCCTAATCTTAAAAAGACGGTCACAATCAGGGTGATCTCGTGGCAAGGATAAAGCATTGTCTACAAAATGCAGCATACGCGATTATGTGTCATAGTTGCAGGAAATATAGCCGTTGCCATCAAGGGACTAGTAGACCAATAAGAAGCCAGTGATGGCTTCCTGATCAACCCCATCAAAAAAGTCAAACCTAAAAACTTTTTCATCTCTTCCAGATATGTGGGAACCCACTGAGTAGCTCTAGACTGAGGCCTAAGTCTGGCAGCATTGTCCCTCAAATATTGCTCTGCATACAAATTAGTCTGCTCCACAATCTCTTCCAAAAATACATCGTCCACAAACAAGTGAAAGAAATGGACAGGCAAAAGGTTTTTCATATTGACTCTACACCCTGGGAGACCAGTAAATGCAGGTAACTGTGGCTGCTCCATGTTTGGGGCAATCCAGGTGTCAGGTCTTCTAATGGAAAACCCTTCAGCCCCAGGCTGCTGCACTCTTGGCACATCAATGTCCTCCTCTAAAACAGGCCCTTCATCTGCACTGAGAGTAGCTTCCTCATCAGAAGAATACTCTTGGACAGAAAACTCACTGCCATAATCTCTCACTTCCTCCTCTTCCACAGATGCAGAGTCAGTCTCATAATCATGGTCTGAAGACGACTCAAAGAGCATGCCAACAACCTGCTGAGCGGTCACTCTGCGGCTAGCTATGATCCCCACTAACAACAAATGGATTGCCAACAACAACTAGCACTAAAATAAGTAATAAACAAAGTGTAGCTTTATCACAAAGAGTTATGTACTAAAAAACTGTACCACTCACTTGCCTGAACAAGCTACTCACGAGCAACTACTCTGCAAGACACAGCAATCACCAATGATATCCCACTAAAAAGAAAAAAGAAAAAAGAAAATTTGACATAGGACAACACAAATATCATTGTGCTCAAATCTAAGGACAATTTCACACACAATACTGCATTTAGTACACCACCTGCAAACATGTCATTCATGCATGTCAACAATACTCCTTTGGTGTAAATTGCTTTCACTTACCTAAAACATGCAACTATGCAAACCGCAGGACAACTACTGCCAAAACCGCAAGGATCCACAGCAAAGGAAGCAAAAGCTTTGAACTAGAACAAAAAGAAGAAATAAACTGTTATAATCACAAATACAAATACTTCACCAGTTGACAAACACCCCGCCACCAAGAACTTAGAAATCGGCCCTGGTGCCTAAGTGGCTTCTGCCCCACTAGGAGGCAGATTGGCCTAAAGAAATAGGCTGATCTGCCTCCAAGGTGGGCAGAAATGGCCATCACTAATGTGCCCCCTTTGGGGGGGCGACCCTTGCCAAAGGTGCCACCCCCCCACACAAAACACACACACACAGGATCCCTGGTGCCTAAGTGGATTCTGCCCCCCTTGGCGGCAGATAGGTGTAAAAAAAATGGCCGATCTGCCCCCAAGGACGGCAGAAATGACCAACAGCTCTGTGCCCCCTTTAGGGGGCGACCCTTGCCAAAGGGAGCAAACGGGGAGCACCCACAGCACTAAACAAAAAAAGGGGAACCAAAAAAAAAATCCCTGCCGTATTGGTGGTTTCTGCCCTCCTTTGGGGCAGATGGGCCTACAAAAATAGGCCCATCTGCCCCCAAGGGGGGCAGAGATGGCCAATACGAAATTTTCCCCCTTTAGGGGGGCGACCCTTGCCCAAGGGGTGCCCCCAAACACACACAACCCACACACACCTCACAATCCCTGGCGCCTAGTGGGTTTCGACCCCCCCCCCCTGGGCCAGATCGGCCAAAAACATGGCCTATCTAGCCCCAGGGAGGCCGAAACATATAAAAAAATTATTGCCCCCGGGGCAGCGACCCTTGCCTAAGGGGTCGCTGCCCTAAATAATTTCCCTGGTGTCTAGTGATTTCTCGGCTGATCTGCCCCCAGGGGGGCCGAAATACCGAAAAAATTAGCCCCCAATGGGAGCGACCCTTGCCCAAGGGCACCGGGGGAAAGGAAAAACCCTGTCCTTCCCCCCGTGTCTGTTCCCCCCCAACCCCCAAAGGGGGAAGGACTTACCTGTAAGTCCTTTATCCCCTACGCGCTGGAAGCAAATGGCTTCCAGCGCATCCCTCAGCAAAATACTTGATGATGCCAGCGCGCTGTGAGCGTGCTGACGCCATCGGATTGCCGACGGGGGGTCAGGGGGTGGAAGGGGAAGGGATTTCCCTTCCATCCACGACTGGGGGGTGTGGGTGGGGGGCCCATGGAGGGAGCGCTAGTGCTCCCCCGTGTCCCGGGTGCAGGACGTGGTGATCTCGTCCAAGGCACCCGGGAACCGGTGCCTTGGAAGAGATCACCTCGTCCAAGGCACCCAAACGGTTCAGATGCCTTTTCCTGAGCTGGAAGGTTGGAACTGGGAACAGCAGATACAAAAGGCTCAGAGATTCCCATTAATGTAGAAACAATCGAGTTCTAATTCAGATAAACCAAGGGTCATCTTGGTTTTCTTTAGGAATTTTCTTCTCAGGCAGGCTGTGTTCAAAAGAGTGTGCCAATGTTTTAATCTCTCTGTCAAAGCGTGCTTTTTTTTATTAGACCTGACTCCTGTCATGTCACAGTTGAAAGACAATGGAGAGTAAGGCAATTGATTAAGCCAGTGCAGAAACAAGGAAGCACAGGCCTTTTAAATGAGCCCAGTCAGCCAGTAGATTATCAGGCAGTATAAACACGTCTTTGCATTCAAATTAAAAGACAAAGGTGGTCATTACAACCCTGGCGAACGGTGTTAAAGCTGCGGTAATACCGCAAACAGGCCGGCGGACACAAAAAGGGAATTACGACTCTGGCGGAAACCGCCAACTAAGACAGCCACTTTAACACACCGCCCGCCACGGCGGTACAGACAAACAGCACGGCGGTCACCGCCAACAGACAGGCGGAAGACAATGTACCGCCCACACTATCACAACACACCAATCCGCCACCTTTTCCGGGGCGCATTCACCGTGGATAAAAACACAGCGGAAACAGCTTTTGCTTTGGGAAAACGCTCACCTCAACACATCCCACGAGGAGCGAGGACACCATGGAACCGGAACTACAAATACTCCCTGCCCTTGCATTCCTGCTCATCTACGACCAACAGCGACGTAGGCGCAGAATATACCGGTGAGTACAGCACCTACGACACGGGGGAGGAGGGAGGCAAAAGTTATGGGGACACCCACCAAACACCCCCACCCCCACCCTCACATATTACAACATACACACCAATGCAGTCAAAACTATCACATTAACAACCCACAATCCCCCCGGAAGAATGCAAAGACAAAACGAATAGCGGTCAAACTTTGTATTGTGCCAAAATACTACTCATTAAAAAATATACGGATATATATATTACGAAATCTGTCAAAAATAAATGTACAATACAAGAAGTAGTGCAGATATGTACACAACAATGTCCGTGCACCAACAGTCCAAAAATGCATGGGCGACGCCCACAATAGATACCTGACCAAAATCCGAGAGAACACTGCCGGGGCATGAGATTGAAACACTACAGGCACCTCAGGGGGAAGGGAAGGGGGGGCACCTCAGCCAGATGAATGCGAAGCCAGATCCACGACGGGGCTCCATGCCCATTGATGTATCCTGGGGAGTGCAAAGCCACAGTCTCTCAAGTCACTTCAGTGGGTGGGTTGCCCACTGTGCCATCCTGGGGAGTGTAAAGCCACAGTCTCTCAAGTCTCTACAGTGGGTGGCTTGCCCACTGTTACATCCTGGGGAGTGCAAAGCCACAGTCTCTCAACTCTCTACAGTGGGTGGGTTGCCCACTGTTACATCCTGGGGAGTGCAAAGCCACAGTCTCTCAACTCTCTACAGTGGGTGGGTTGCCCACTGTGCCATCCTGGGGAGTGCAAAGACACATCTTCGCAAGTAGATGCAGTTCTCTACTGGTACTGGGTGGGACTGGTGCCCAGACTGGATGAGTCTCCCCGTGAAAGTACATGTCCTGTCACAGTCCCATCTGCACATGGGAGAACGATGCCTGATGTGCCGGACTATTCATACCCACACGATCTTTGCCCTGTTCAGCGGTGCTTTGCCATGGTAGTCTTTGCCCTGTTCAGCAGTGCTTTTCCATGGCAGTCTTTGCCCTGTTCAGCGGTCTTTACCATGGCGGTCTTGGCCTTGTTCAGCGGAGCTTTGCCATGGCTGGCTATGGACTGTTCAGCGGTCTTCACCATGGCGGTCTTGGCCTTGTTCAGTGGTGCTTTGCCATGGCAGTCTTTGCCCTGTTCAGCGGTCTTCGCCATGGCGGTCTTGGCCTTGTTCAGCGGTGCTTTGCCATTGCGGTTCTGGTACGGATATTGGTGTGTGGCATGATGATCTCCACAATGGACATTGGTGTGTGGCATGACGAACTCGAAACTGGACGTTGGTGTGTGGCTTGACGTTCCATCATTGCCCAGCGGGGCTGTGGGATTCTGGACCCTCATGGGCTGTGACTCCGGCGGTGGCGGTGGTCTCCCTACCAGTAACGATACTTGGGCCCTCCTGGGCTATGACTCTGGCGGTGGTCTCCTGACCAGTTACGATTTGAGCCCTCCTGGGCTGTGACTCCGGCGGTGGCGGTGGTCTCCTGACCAGTAACGATACTTGGGCCCTCCTGGGCTATGACTCTGGCGGTGGTCTCCTGACCAGTTACGATACTTGAGCCCTCCTGGGTTGTGACTCCGGCGGTGGTCTCCTGACCAGTAACGATACTTGGGCCCTCCTGGGCTATGACTCTGGCGGTGGTCTCCTGACCAGTTACGATACTTGGGCCCTCCTGGGCTATGACTCTGGCGGTGGTCTCCTGACCAGTTACGATACTTGAGCCCTCCTGGGCTGTGACTCCGGCGGTGGTGGTGGTCTCCTGACCAGTGACGATACTTGGGCCCTCCTGGGCTATGACCCTGGCGGTGGTCTCCTGACCAGTTACGATACTTGGGCCCTCCTGGGCTATGACTCTGGCGGTGGTCTCCTGACCAGTTACGATACTTGAGCCCTCCTGGGCTGTGACTCTGGCGGTGGTCCCTGGACCAGTGACGACGGTGCTGGCGGTTGTGTCTGGACCACCGGAAATGATGGCGCACTTCTCCGCCGTGACACTCACAACAGGTTGGGGAGACTTCCTCTGGACCTTCCCCACCTTCTTTTGAGTTACAGATGACTCACCAATCGCCTTGGATCCCATTTCACTGTTTGTCCCACCAGGAGTCTTGACACGGTCCCGTCGTCCACTCTCCAATTTCGGAGCCTTTACAGGATGTGGGCTGACAGTGCCTTGGCTCCGGGTCCTACTGCCTGCCCTGGTGGACGGGGTACTCCAGAAACCTGGTACATGCACCACTGGTACTGGAGGCTTTTTGGCTGAGGCGCTACGATGGGACTGATGAATTGGAGGGGGGGGGCAAAAAGGTCAATTTGACATAGGGACAGTTTCTGACGTACACTGGGATGGGTAGCTGCAGGGGCTCTGGGAGTGGAGGAAGAGGAGATGGTTGTAGGAGGTGTCACTTTAGCTGTTTTGGGTGCAGGTGCAGGTACTGGAGGCTGTTGTGAGGTGGATGGATGTTGGGTGAGTGATTGCCGGTGTTTGTGTACTTTGGGAGGGGGCGTCACAGACACACTGGGAGAGGACACAGGGGACGTGTATATGGCAGTGGAGGTGGTGAGTGCAGGTGAGCGGCTTGTGGTGCTGGGTGTCCTGCTGCGAGTCCTAGTGCCTGTAGATGTGGTGCATGCAGGTGTGTGTGTAGACGACACTGGGAGGGAGGGAGGAGGGAGAAGAGGAGGAGGGGGACACAGTGGAGACAGTGGATATTGCTGTGTCTGTATGGGTCTGATGCTTGTGTGAGTGCCTGTGGTGTGTGTGGTGCCTATGTTTGCTTGAGCTACTTGTGTGTGTTGACTTGTGTGCATGCTGGTCTGTAGGTGTGCTTGGGATGGGCTGGGGTACAGGGGATTGGGTCTGGGTGGAGGAAGTTGGAGGGGGGAGGCTGGACACAGGGACAATGGCTGCCATCAGTGCTGAGGCCAGGGATTGCAGGGTTCGCAGAAGGACAGCCTGACCAGAATGAATGCCTTTCAGGAATGCATTACAGTGTTTCAACTCTCGTTCTACACCCTGGATGGCATTCACAATGGTAGACTGCCCAACAGTGAGTGACCTGAGGAGGTCAATGGCCTCCTCACTGAGGGCAGCAGGGGTGACTGTGGCAGGGTCTGAGGTGATTTGGGCGAAGGTGATGCCCACCCTCCTGGGTGAGCGGGCACGGGGCGAACGCTGAGGGGCTGCTGGGAGGGCGGTGCTGGTAGGGGAGGTGGCGGCTGTACTTGTAGAAGTGGGGTGCACAGATGGTGCCGCCACCACAGGGGAGCTCCCATCGGCGGACGAGTCCGTGTCGCTGTTTGGTGATCCTGTGGCCGACGTGAAGCTCCCCTCGCCCTCCGTCCCACTGGTGAATTCAGAGTCTGTGGTGTGGCCCTCCATGGCCATGTGGGATGCAGCTCCCTCGTGCTACGGTGCCACTGTACCTCCGCCTGTTGATGCTGATGTACAGAAGGACAGGGAGAGCAGAAAAAGGGTGGAGACAGAAGAAAGAGAGTTTTAGTGCATGGCATACCGCTACCGTTGGCGGACAAGACAAACGCAGCAGCCCCCTGCATTACAAGGTGCTCCTGCCCTCTGCACATGCACTTTCTGAGATATGGCCTACATGGCAATGGTAGAAATCTGCCCACATGGATGGCAAAGGGGCAACTATACATCAATGTGCCTTTTTTTTGAGCCGGGGTAGAGTGCCACATGGCCTACATACCGGAGGGGCCTTGCCTACCTAACTCGCCCTGGCCTAGGGACACCCACAGCCCACCACCCCCACCCAGACAGCTCCACTGCACGCAAAGTCCATAGGATGAGGTTGTACTCACCCCCTTGTGTCTGCTGTGATGTCCTTAAGTGCCCATCCAACTCCGGGTAGGCCACCGCCAGGATCCGGAACATCAGGGGGGTCATGGTGCGACAGGCACCCCTCCCACGTTTGGAGGCCATCCCCAGCTGAGCCTCCGCCGTCTTCTTGCTGCAGCGGCGAATGTCCTCCCATCTCTTCCGGCAGTGGGTGCCCCGTCTCTGGTGGGCCCCCAGGGTCCGGACTTCCTTGGCGATGGCACGCCAAATGTCCCTCTTCTGGTGAGCGCTGACCTACATGACATGCACAAGGAAAGAGGAACAGTCATTACCTACAGCACCGTCGTTGTAATTGGCCCCCTCCCAACTCTATCCCTGTGGCCCATTCATCCCCATGCATGACTGTTCTATGTACTCTGCCCCCTTTCCTCATCCACCCAGCCCTGTCCACCCAGGCCTAGCCCATACAACGTGCTCCCTGTGTACTAACCTGTTGCTCTGGATGACCGTAGAGTAGCGTATACTGGGGGAGGACCCCATCCACAAGTTTCTCCAACTCCTGTGCAGTGAAGGCAGGGGCCCTTTCCCCAGATGCAGCAGCCATCGTCGCTTCCAGACCGAGGTCACAGCAGCACTAGCAGTGTAGGTCCTCTCCTGTCCAAGGTCAGGTATCTAGTGATTGAAGAGATAGAAAATGGTGGTGACGTCCGCGGCGGTGACGTCCGCGGCGTTGAGGTCCGCGGCGGTGCGCATCATCACCGCCAGCGCACCTGTTCATTGGCTCCTGGGACCCATAGGGTCCAATGCTAACCAATGCAGCATTGCGCCGCGCTCTACGACCGCCTACCGCGACGGTGTCCAACGCCAGCGCAGTTACCCCACAATTCCATTGTCCCAGTTTAGAGGTCAGGCAGCCGCCATTTCAGGGGCCCACATGGCTTCAATTACTACTGTGTCACTCATACCGAGGCCTACACTCAAAACCTTTCCCGGATGGGTTAATTGTCTGGTGTAGTCTTGTGTGTGATTGTGGGTACATACTTGGAGGAATGCTGACAGTTTTTTCGCTGTTGCCCTTCTTAGGCACCGTCAGTTGGGACATATTGGAAGATGGCGGAATCCGCCGGTGTACCGACTGCTGGTGGACCTGTTGACAATGGAAGAGCGACATGTCATCGTGACCTACCGGTTTGACCGTGCCACAATCCGGGAACTATGTACCCAGTTGGAGCCAGACCTGATGTCACCAATCCGCCATCCGACTGGAATCCCCCCTTATGTGCAGGTTCTGTCAGTGCTCCATTTCTTTGCAAGTGGGTCTTTTCAGACAACAGTGGCCATGGCATCAGGGATGTCCCAGCCTATGTTTTCCAACGTGTTGTCCAGAGTGTTGTCTGCCCTGCTGAAACACGTAAGGAGATACATCATTTTCCCTGAGGTGGCGGATTTGCCTACAGTGAAAGGTGACTTCTATGCCCTTGGACATATCCCCAACGTCATAGGTGCCATTGATGGGACCCATGTAGCTCTGGTCCCCCCCGCAGGAATGAACAGGTGTACAGGAACAGGAAGAGTTATCATTCGATGAATGTCCAGATGGTCTGTTTGGCAGACCAGTACATCTCGCAGGTAAATGCAATGTTCCCTGGCTCAGTGCATGACGCCTACATCCTGCGGAATAGCAGCTTCCCTGTTATGATGGGTGAACTCCAGAGGCACCGTGTATAGCTAATGGGGGACTTTGGTTACCCCAACCTGTCCTGGCTACTGACCCCAGTGAGGAATCCCAGGACCAGGGCAGAGGAACGGTACAATGAGGCCCATGGGCGGACTAGGAGGGTGATTGAGCATACCTTCGGCCTCCTGACCCTATTCTACTCACCGAAGAAGGTGTGCAACATCATCATCGCCTGCTCCATGCTCCATAACTTGGCATTGTGACGCAAGGTGCCTTTTCTGCAGGAGGATGATCCAGATGACGGTGTTGTTGCAGCGGGGGAGCCTGTGGAGCCTGTGGACAGTGATGAGGAGGAAGCTGATGAAGATAAAAACGACTACAGGGAGTCAGTCATACAGCAATATTTTCAATGAGATACAGGTGAGTACAATTTCATGTTTCACATTATATTACATTTCACACGTCTACCTCTATCCTCTAACTACATTTCACTCCCTATTTGGTAACTGAGTTGTCCCCTTCCATTTCAGTTTCAGTAATGTGGTAACCTACGTGTCAACAGCTTGCACCCTTGAAAGGCTTGTGATGTGTGACATTGGTATGTTGACCTTCCAATGGGTAACCTTTTTTACCACTGTAATTGACAATACAAAGTTCACAATCATTGACTGACTCCAATATTATTGAGGTTTCAAGGGTGTTTATTAAACTGCATATAAATATAGGGGGGTTGTGAAATGGGGAGAGGTCATGGTGGAAGAATGTCCATGGCAGAGTCCTGTCTATTAGTCTCACAGGTACATTGCACATCTGGCCATTGGAAGTGGAGCTGGGGCAGTTCCAATCTGGACAGGGTAACAAAGTGGGACAGTGGGGGGACAATCAGGGTGGTCTTATTTCCTGGTGGGGGTTTTGCCATCTTGCTCTGTCCTGTTCCTGGATCTCAGGGCCCG
Source organism: Pleurodeles waltl (assembly GCF_031143425.1). Lineage (NCBI taxonomy): Eukaryota > Metazoa > Chordata > Amphibia > Caudata > Salamandridae > Pleurodeles > Pleurodeles waltl. Next base: position 1,232,770,784 of record NC_090446.1, read on the forward strand.
CTTTTGTGGTGGTTGTCCGTCTGCAGGGGGTGGGGTGCTGGTGTGGTGGTCCTGTGGCGGGGCGTCCTATCCACTAGCGCCGGCGGAGGTGGTGGGCATTTCATCGTGGTGGCTAGTGTCAGGGGCCCCTTGGAGTGCCACAGTGTCCTCAAGGTCTTTTGAACGTCCGTCAGCACCCCTACGATGGTGCCCAGGGCAGAGCCGATGGTCCTGAGCTCCTCCCTGAACCCCAAATAGTGTTCCTCCTGCAGACGCAGGGTCTCCTGCAACTTGTCCAGGACTGTTGCCATCGTCTCCTGGGAGTGGTGGTATGCTCCCATGATGGAGGATAGGGCCTCGTGGAGAGTGGGTTCCCTTGGCCTGTCCTCCCTCTGTCGCACAGCAGCCCTCCCAGTTCCCCGGTGTTCCTGTGCCTCCGTCCCCTGGACCGTGTGCCCACTACCACTGCCCCCAGGTCCCTGTTGTTGTTGGGGTGGTGGGTTACCCTGGGTGCCCTGTAGTGGTGGACACACTGCTGATTGACCTGTCCTGGGTAGGGAGGTATGGGCCCGCTGGGTGGGTGCTGTGCTGGGGTTACCAGAGGGTGGAAGCTCGGTGTTGGGCTGTGGCTGGGCAAGGGGAACTGACTGTCCTGAGGCCCACGATGGTCCGGGCTGGTCATCAAGATCCAGTAGGGCAGAGCTGCTATCGTCACTGTAGGCCTCTTCTGGGGGTGGAGTGGTGTTGTCTGGACCCTCTGGTGTGGTGACGTTCCTTTGGGTTCCTGCGGGGGTATAAGTACATGATTATTACATGTGTGTGTTTCATGGTGTGCAATGGTTGGGTGTGCGTGAACCCCAGTGCAGGCATTCCTGTGTGGGGGCTTGTGTGGTGATGGTTGGGGGGTGTTGGGGGTCTGTGCAGTGGGCATGCTTTAGTGATGGGTGTCCATGCTTAGTTGTGTCATGCAGGTCTTGGGCTTGGGATGGGTGGTTGGTGTTATGGGTAGATTAGTGAGGAGTTAGGGTGATAGGGGAGGGTGTGAGGGTGGGGGTGTGTGATAGCATGCAGGTAGGGTGGGGGATATGATAGTGAAGATTTGACTTACCAGTGTCCATTCCTCCAACGACTCCTGCGAGGCCCTCAGGATGCAAGATGGACAAGACTTGCTCCTCCCATGTTGTTAGTTGTGGGGGAGGAGATGGGGGTCCACTGCCAGTCCGATGTACCGCGATGTGGTGCCTGGATACCGTGGAACGCACCTTCCCCCGAAGGTCGTTCCACCTCTTCCTGATGTCCTCCCTATTTCTTGGATGCTGTCCCACAGCGTTGACCCTGTCGACTATTCTTTGCCATAGCTCCATCTTCCTGGCTATGGATATGTACTGTACCTGTGATCCAAATAGCTGTGGCTCTACCCTGATGATTTCCTCCACCATGACCCTGAGCTCCTCCTCGGAGAAGCGGGGGTGTCTTTGGCGTGACATGGGGTGGTGTGTGTGATGTGTGGGGTGGTGTATGTGTTGATGAGTGTGGTGAGTGTAGTGGTATGTGGTGTTTTGTGTGTGGATATTGTGTGGGTGATGGTGTAGTGTGCCTCTGTGTGATGGTGTTATCTATTCTGTGCTGTCTCTCTCTGGCCTTCGTCTCTAATTTGTGGTCGTAGGGGTTTGTGGGTGATGTGGTTGTGTGTTTTATATTGTGTTGGGTGTGTAGGAGTGGTGTGTGTATGTGTATCAGGTGTGTGTATTTGTAATTGTCCAATGTGGCGGCGTTTTGGAGATGTGTGTATATTTTGAGCGCGGCGGTGTGTACCGCCAATGGAATACCGCGGTTGAAAGACCGCCGCGTGGATTTGTGGGTCGTAATAGCATGGGCGTGTTTCTGTTGGCGTGGCGGTGGAGGATTTGTTTCCACATATTTTTCGCTGACCTTTGGTGTGGCGGACTTGTGTGGGTGTCTGAATTTCGGCGGATTCCGTGATGTGTGTCATAATAGCTGTGGCGGTCTCCCGCCGCCGCCGCGGTGTATTGGCGGTCTTCTGCACGGCGGTAAGCGGCTTTTACCGCCAATGTTGTAATGACTCCCAAAGAGTTTTTAGATACCATGAATTGAGAAAATGTATGTGTCATATATGTGAAGGAATTTGCTCAGGATTGAGCCTAGGAGAATTTAAAGTGGGGCAAACTATGGAAGTTCCTTTTTTTTAAAGATTCTAATTTTAGAACATTTTCTTTTTTCCCTTTGCTGTATGTTTTCCTCTCTCTTTTTATATTTTTTTCTTTTTGGGGCGTGTTTAATTTATTATATTTTGGTCTATCAGCTCAGAAAGAATAAGAGGGATCCTACAGTTGGGATTCCAGAACATACAGATGATTATGTGTGATGTGCAAACAAACAGGCTCTTGTCAGGGGGTGGAGGGCACACAAACCATGAGCAGGTTTGCCATGAATCTGGTTGCTTCACGAGTGGACAAAGGGAAGGGGGGTGAGAAGGGACAGATTAGGTTTGCAGCAAGGGGGAGGGCAGTGGGGTCAAGCACCAAAATCAGTTTCTGGAATGGAACTTTTTTGTCAATAGTTCAGAACTTTCCCTGTCTAATGAAAAACAGTGATATGGTGGAGATCACCCCGAGTTGTGGTAGGGTAAGCCTGTTTAAACAATAAATAGGGTATCCAAATAATTAGAGTCTATGATGCAAAATAAGAGTTTGTGGATCTGCTTGGCCAATGTCTGTGGGTTAAACGACAAAAACTAAAAAGGGAACGGTTGTGTTATGGCTAAGAAATATGAGGGTAGGTATCATCTGTATGTAAGACAAGCACATTGTATGGAAAAGGAGAGATTTGCTGAAATCCCTGGATTCAGGGAGTCCCCTGGCCTGTACATCTAAGGGGTCAACCTCCAGGAGTGTGGCAATACTAGCTAGTTACAATAGGTATGTGGTGAAATGGAGTTCCACAGATAAATTAGGAAGAAGGTAATAACGGACTGCCAGGTTGGGAGGATAAACTGTACTCCATGTTCGGTATACTGAACTATACTGAACTAACCTGGATGAAGCTGCAGTTATGGATGATCTGGATCTTGAGCTATCTTCATGGTCTGTGCCCCTTGTGGGGTGCGGTGGCTTTAATCTCCAGTTTGTCAGCTTCTGAGAGATAATGCCCTGGCCGAAGTGTGGCACTCATAAGAATTTTTTACGATTGGAAGAGTAGGGATTGAGAGACTCCCTAGGGTTTTTTTCAGATTACAAGCCCTTGATCTTGGAACTTCAGAGGGACCAGAGAGGGCTGTCCATGGTATCTGCTCCTCTTTTGTGTTATGCATAGAACCTTTTATCATTAGGTTGGAGAAGAACCCACAATATGGTCAATGAAACAGAAGAGCATTGACACTACAATTTTGACATCTGCTGATCACATAGCCCTTGTTACGCCTGAAGTAGAACAGGAGGCCTGAATATTTTGTGAGATAGCGGGCCACCACCAAAACATGGGAAAAACTTAAATACTTTGCACTAGTGATATACATGTGAGGGAGTAATGAAGAGTAGACAGCATAACTTAATCATGGGTGAAGATTACAGATAGAATGTAACAAGTCATTAATATAAATGTTGCATTATTGATGGCTAAGGCTAGGCAAGAGTTGAGGAGAATCAATCAACAAGCTGAGTCTAATAAATGATGGAACCAATGTAATTAGAATGGCAATGCTCTTCAAAGTTTTTTATTTATTCAGAGTCATCTCATTGAAAATTGAGAAACAATGTTTTTCGAAGCTGGAGATAATTTGCACTAGTTGTTTATGGCAGCATAAAAGGGCAAGTATAGTTTTAAGCCATTTGGTGCACCCTAGAAGCAGGGGAGGCTGGGCTGCCCCTAACTATAGATATTGCGATTGGTCATGAATGCTGCAGCACATGGGGATCCTAATCACTGGAAGGCAATACAAGACCTCAGCTCCATCCGAGCCACCAAGAGTTGTTTCATAAGGAATGTTGTAAATAGTTACTGTATGAAGGTCACATTTAAGAAAGTGAGAGGGCATGTACGGTTTGGAGGCACCTGAAGACAAGAATAAGACTAGCAAAATATAATACGTTTACCACACTCTGGAGGTCACCAATTTTCCCTCCTATATTTTACGATATAGTCTACAAAGAATGGGAATGGGCAGGGGTGCTAAGACTGGGAGATTTATTAAATCAGGGCCAGATGTATTCCTTTAATGAATTGAAGCAAATATATGGTGAGTGAGAAACATTTTTTTAAATATCCACTGATAAGGGACTTTGGGGGTCATTTTGACCTCGGCGGTCTTTTTCCAAGACCGCCGAGGGACCGCCGTGCGGAAGGCCGCCAGTGGTGGCGGTTTGCCGCTCGGCCCATTATGACCGTTGGCAGGTCTCCGTCCTTTTACGGACGGAGAGCCGCCAACAGCCATACTTGAGGGGGCGCCGGGAAGTGGAGGTTGCTCCACCTCCACCGCCACGCCAACAGAACCGCGCCCAGCGAATCACGTCCTGTGAATCGTGTGGCGGTGTTCTGTTGGAGGTGTGGTGTCGGCGGAGCAGCCCCCATGGCTCCCGTCCCCTCCTGGAGGATCGTCGGACCAGGTAAGTCGATCGTGCATGAGGGGAGGAGGGTGGAGGGGTGTTGTGTATTGTGTGCGTGCATGGGGGTGTGCGTGTGTGTATGTAGAGGGGGTGTGTGAGTGCATGCATGCTTGCGGGGGTGTTGTGTGTTTGGGAATGAGTGCGTGTATGTCTGTAGGTATGTCTGTATGGATGTGTGCGTGTATGTTTGAATGTGGATGTGTGTGTCTGACTGTGTGTGTGGATGTTTGCATGTATGTCGGTGTGTGTGCGTGTATGTGTGTTGGTGGTGCCTGAGTGCATGTTGTGTGTGTATGAGTCTTGTTATGTTTGGGGTTGGGGTGGGGAGGGGGTTCCTGCCACCTTTGGGGGGTGGCAGGGGTGGTGGGGGGTAGGGGAGGGAGTCGGGGTGGGGCGTGGTTGAGACCCCTATCAGTGCCAGGGAAGGAAGTCCCTGGCACTGATAATGCTTACCGCCATGGATTTCATGGCGGTTTTAAACCGCATGAATTCCATGGCGGTCAGCCGGGTCCAAATATCGCCAGCTGTATAGTGACGGCCGCCGGGCTGGAGACCTTGGTCTCCAGCCCGGCGGTCATTTCCGCCCTGGCGGACGGAACGGAGAACCGGCGGATGACCATGGTGGTAACCGCCATGGTCATAATACTAGAAAAAAAGACTGTCAGCCTGTTAGCGGTCTTACCGCCGCTTCTCCGCCTTCCGCCAGGGTCATAATGACCCCCTTTATATGTAAGGTAGGCTTCGATCAAGTTCCTGATTGTAAATTCCCAATTATCGAGGCCATGAATGGAGGAGCGCGAATAGGACAAACACATAAATTATTGGTTGATGTTATGCCAGATGACTTGGAGGTGCAAGCAGCTAAATGGGAGACTAGACTAGGTGGCAGAAACTTGAACCTTCAGAGGTAACTTGATGTGGGAGCAGATGTATTATTAATAGCAGACCTCAAGAGTCAACATTTTAAGACCATATTTATTTTGTCTTATAATCCTGCTAAACTGTTTTGATGAAAAAAGAGACCTGCCTCTAACTGTCATTGATGTAGGAGGTTCAAGCAGATATTGTACATTTGTTTTATAAAAGCTCTCTTTGAAAGAATCAGCACTTTCACAACTGATGCTCTGGAAATACAGATCAGGGTTTTACCTCAATTGGTGGTGCTCTGGACAAGTGACTTTTTTGGTGTGCAAAGGGGCAGTTATATCTCTCATTTGTAGCTATAGTAATGGCTTGTATAAAGGCAAAAGGGTTACAAAGTGGCGCAGTGCATGTATTGCGCCACTTTGCAAATATGGTGCAGCGTCTTTGGCTATCTAATGCCACATTAGCATAAAAAAATGACACTAATATGTTGTTGGGATGGAGCTAGGGGCTCTTAAATTTGTCCTTGAGTAGCGTAAATTCCAACCATGCTTAGGTGTGAGCCATACATTCTGAAATTTCTGACTTTATTGGGGAATAGGGACTTGGCAACATTGTTAACTTCCAAATATCATATGATTTCAAGCGCAGCCATGAGGAGAAAATACTTCTCAGAGCTCGCTAATAAATTTTTCAATATTGTGAATGACCATTCTATCCTTTGATTTTCTATTGTCATTGATTGGGGTTTTAATTATAAATATATGATTGTCATTTTTATTAAAATTGGAGGAACGCATACGCTCCAGTTTCTCTCAAAGACATATGAATGTGTTCATCCTGAAACAAGAAGCAGCACTGCTCTCTATAAAACAAGCACTGGCACAGCGAATAGATGTCACCTTTGGGAACTTATAAGTGTTTAACCATTCAACACATGGGCGCATGGTTAAGTGTTCAACCATGCTTATAAGGTCCCAAATGGGAGACCTATTGGCTATGCCACAGCTTGTATTCTGTGGTCAGGAGGAAAACAGCACTGGGCGCATGCACAGAACCCCAAGGGCTCAACCTTTTAGCGGAGACGGCTGATAATGTCACTGTGCATTATGCACTGAGACCGAGCACATGGCCACTTTTAAAGGAGATGGCCAGAAATGTCACTGCGCATGTGCTGACACGGAGCGCAAGGCCCTTTTCAAAAGAGATGACGAAAAAGTCAATGTGGGCAGGCCCAGCCCCTGTGTGGTCTTTCCCTCTCATCAATGGGTTGTTCATAATTTTAATCTGTTAAGCAAGGAATTTCACAAGCATAAAAAGCAAAAACATGTGACTAAATTAGAAACACATGGAATAATTTAAAAGTACTCATATTTAAAAAATGCACATGCTCTTGCATGACATATAATGATAATCCTACAATACTAACATTGTCATCCATTAATTTAAAGTTGACATTTTAACATGAGGTTTCGATTTAGGAATTTTGTTTTAACGCTTCAGTGGTTTGTCTGCTTTCACTTGTCATTAAACTATAAAATGCCAGCTGTGCACCTCTAATACTTCTACAGGAACATAAACATCTCTCTTCGCTTTCAGAACAGGGTATATACATCAGCCTCTAGGCAGGGCCACTGAACTATGCAAATTTGTGGCTGCGGCCAATGTGACCATTTTTTATTAGAATTACAATTGTAAAAATCTAAACCAGACTGGGGGAGGGACCATCACACTCTGTATACAGGAGGAATGTGATTTAGTGTGATGCCCAACAAAAATGTTCTCCTAGTGAAAATGCCTGGGAGGGAACAAAGCACACAGAGGGAGGGTCATTTAGACAAATGCACCACAAAAAGGAAGCATTTAAGACAAGCACAACAAAGAACAAATTCAAAAATGAATGTGGTTAAAACCCATAGATTGAATACAGCATGTCTTGCAAACAGCACATGTGCGCTGCCTAGGCCCAACTTAAAAAGAGCTTATATTACTTCACTGTGGTTAGAACGTTATTGTCAATATGTGCTGCTAATAAATCTGTGTCTGCCTTACCCGCCACCACAGTTGCACGCCTGAGTTTGTTCTCTGTGGACTTCATTTTTTTGAAAGAGAAAAGACTCCTTTGTTTCTTTTGAATGCTGAAACTGCTACTTTATTTAGTGTTGCCTTGTGTGTATTTATTTATCATACAAGGGAGCCTGCAATCCCTCTAAAGGTTTGTGTCAAATTTCCTTATTACATTCTGGGTGTGCGATTTCCAGTCACCTGCAATACAGAAATTATAAAGCTGCTCAGTTTTTTGACATTTGACTTTAGATGCCTGTTGCTCCAAGCCAGGGTGAAAGGTAGGCCACGGGGGGCATAATTACAGCTGCAGTTTGAACAACAAATGTGTGTGTGGGGGTGCTTTTCTTCCTTTTGACATGTTTTCTGAAAAAAAAAATGTTTATGGAATGTTTATTTTTTCCCATACTACATATGGGATAAAGTATCCCCTGCCATACATAATAAGGATATTGCAAGTTATCTAGGAGTTCCATGACCATATTGATTTATGAGGCAGAAGCCTGAGTTATTTTATCTGGTCATAGAACTCTGACGTGACTTGCGATATCCTTTTGATGTATGGCAGAAACAAAAAGACGTTTGCAGACATGAAGAATAGAAGTAGATATTGTAGTGTCAAATTAAACACACAAACTTTAGATATATGTTGAAAAAAGATAATAGAATTATTTAAATAGAAATAAAAAATAAAAATAAAATACCTGTAATGTTCATGTGAGAATCTATCACTGAGGCTACATGGCAAATGCCGCTGCTGTACTGCTGGATTTAAGTCAGGATTGGAGGACAATGGGTAAGAGAATGTGGGCAGGTGCAGAGGCCTGGTACTCCCAATAAGGTTAGTCTTATTGAACTACTATAGGAGTGCACACTAAGGATAAGGATCTTTATCACTGTTTAAGCTGCTGCTGTGATCAATTCCCTGCTTGCAATTCTCTCTTCCTCAAGGTATATGTTGGAGTGTCTTTACAACAGAATGCACACTTGGATATCCCACATAAGAGTATAACCTAATATTTAATATACCCTAATGTATGCTAAATGGTGTCTCTGGATCTGCAAAGATGGGTAAGCATACTTCCACACACTGTAAAATCATATCTGATGCAAATTGTGCACCAAAGACAACAAGGATTGGTCTCCACATCTGGGATGACCATTGTCATGGAGAGTTCCGATATCAAGACGCTGCTGCTTGCCATTCAGAAAAGACTCATATAAATGAACAACAAGTTGGATTCATTAACTAGCCAGGTGCAAAGACGCTCATCCTGTGTGCCTGTTGCTGGTAATGGCTGGGCTAGTAACTTCCTCTGGTAAACAGTCTGAGCCCCAAACGCCATTGATTGTGCCATAATATAAGTTAGATTTAATAACTGATCGAGTGAACCAAATGAAAACTATTCTGTACAAACAAAACAGAAGAATGGCAACCTCAGAAACATGAATATACACCCTTGAAGATAACACAGCACAGACACATGAGACATTATTTAATATGGAACAGGTCCTCAAAGTATTTAAAGTGAAGAATTAAGATTTAGAGGCCAGGCCCAGCTGCACCTACCTCCACTAGATTGGTGTCTCTGAATACAAAATAAAAAACTATGTCAAAACCTTACTCAGTAACCTGTTCAGTTCAGACAGCTTCTGACATCTCTTCATGATGGAGAGAGCTTACAACTCCTTGGGACCAAAATCTCCACATGGAGAGGATCCTATGTAATCATAGCAAGATTCCTCAACTTTAGAGATTGTGACACAGTCTTCCTACTGGAACGGGACCTGCAAACACTTTATATGATGGCAATTCCATATCAATCTATCCTAATTTTACAAAGTCAGTGCAGGAGGTTCATCGAGCACAGGTTGTGTCAGGCAGGTATACAGTACGTTTTGGGTTTTTGTTAAAATATAGACTTACAAAACATTACAAAACAGAAATATTGGAACAAATATTGTGTGTTAATAATATCATGATATAGAATACAGTTTTCAAGATTATAATTTTTGATAAACAATATTGTGTTTAGAAAGTTTCTTCTTTTAAATATAAATTTAAGTAATATAGGGCCTGATTTAGAACTTATTGGACAGGTTACTCCATCACAACAGTGACAGATAGTCCATCTGCCGGAATCTAAATCCCATAGGCTATAATGAGATTTAGATTTTGGCAGATGGGATAACTGTCACCATTGTGATCGAATAACCCATTTGCTGGGTTCTAAATCAGGCCTATAGTTGTAAAAAATAAAATAAAAATTATCATTGTAATGTGTTTTATTTAATATATTAATTGTATGTGTTAATATTCTTTTTTTTAAATGTAATTAATAATTTGAAGTGATTTAGGGCCCAATTACAAGCTTATTGGTTGGACCGGCAGACTGCCATGTTGGCAGTCCCAAAAAGACTGCTGTGCCAGAGGTCCCTAAATCGCTGTATTACAATGTATACAGGCAGAACCACCGGCCAAGCCAAAGTGGTGACGGCCGGCGGTGGTCTGCCATCTTGGCGATCCATTCCCTGGTTCCATCAATACTGTCAAGCCTATCACAAACACACAGTCAAGGTGATGGAACCCATGCAGCAGTTAGCCAATGTCAGGCGACCCCCACAGTGCACATTCAACAAAGTAACAGACAAAAGCCCATATGATGAATTAAAAAACAACACATCTGACAATCATAGGCCCATCACAGACCATGATCTGTTACATCTCCACTGCAACTGAAAGTTGATTACTGACCAGAATGATAAGGCACCCCTTTTTCACCTTCCCTAAAACCCCTTTCACACACTTTTCTTCATTTACTCCCCATATCACTATCCTTTTCGATGTAACTCCCTGTCACCCACTTTAGCTCCCCACGATGCCACATCTCAAAAATCCCCGTTTTTCAGAGGATGAGTTGAGAGTCATGGTGGATGAAATCATAGGAGTAGAGCCACAATTGTTTGGAGCACAAGTCCAGTACACTCCTTTCAGTAGGAAAAGAACTGTGACAAAGAATCATTGGCAGAGTGAATGCAGTAGGCACCACACTACACACAAAGGAGGACATTAGGATGAGGTAATATGCCCTAAGGGGCAGGGTGCATTCCCTGGCCTCAATGCAACAGATGGAGGCTAACAAGACTGGCGGTGGCCGTCCCATTGCCCCATTACAACTCATTCCCTGGGAGGAGAAGGTTTTGGCAATCCTGTATCCTGAAAGGTTGACCGGAATACCTGGGGGAGTGGAGTCTAATAACTTACAACACAAAACCTGTTGGTAAACTGCAATGTCATACATGCTCACAGCTTAGCTTTTGCCACTGTGTCATTCATTGACTTCAACAACATTCAATCCCCAGAGTATCTGAGATGTAAGACTGTCAATGTGTATAGTTGGACCTAACATCACAGCTACCAAGGTCCATCACATGCTATAAGGTCGAATGGTGCCTGTAAGTGTTTCAATGGCAAAAAATCAGCCCAGGACCCATTTTATGTCTCAACATGTAAATGTATGCTTCAACCTTAATGCAGTGTCACAACAGAGATGTAACCTAACATTTGTCAAATGTTAGACAGTCGAGAGAGTGACTGGACTGCAAATCCCAGGAGGCCCTGTTTCTGTGATTCCAACCACCGGCCCAGTTTCCACTTGCCCAAACACCTGTTTGTTAACTCACAACTGAAGTTTACTCGTCTGGGAGTGTGTAATATATAGATTATGCTCAACTAAGTGACATGTCTGTCTACCTAGCCCAATTTTGACCTGGTATCCCAAGATTAAACCATTGAGTTCAGGAATGACACCTCACCAAGTGTATACACCCAGTATTCCTAAGGCCATAAGCTGCATCAGCAGAATGGTATCAGCAGCAAACACATTGACACAGCACTGCACACATTATGACTGCAGATACAGATACAACAAAGTTGTGTGTTTGACGGTATCATACTCAACTAGTCCTCCGAATGGGCAAATAAACATGTTGTCTCTCCACTGTGTTGGTTTCACTGTTGGTAAGATGTCATTTTCATTCCCTTATCCAAAGTGCAACTGATCAGCACATCTAATGAGATGCTTGAGTCTAATAGTTTAGGCAAGCTTCACACATGCCATGTCACCACTTAGGAATGTCCCTGGTCTCTAATTTCTTTAACAACTTTGGAGGTAGATGTCATACTACAATAAATAACAATGTACCCTTTTACTCAACAGGTCAAGCTGGCACAGCCCCTGGGCATACCTCGTCTACTGACCAGACCCACACTCCATGCCCGGAAGAAACCCTCAGTGATGAAGTTGTTTCAGAAAAGGTTTTATTGTATTGTTCAGCACATAGGCTGTGAATATGTCAGCAACATAGAAAATCAGACATCTAGGCCACATAGGATACTGGTACAGACCCCCAAAACATTGTAGGAGTTGACATATCAGACACTGACCTGTTAAGTAGGCAAAAATGGATATGGGTGATATCTTTACTGGAGCCATATGCCCTAGCTCTCGACAGGGAGCCCACCTCATATAATGCAACACCCAGACAGATGGCAGTACAACTGCCCCTGATCAGAAGGTCACTGCATCCTGTGCTACCGCATCTGGTAGTTTGACAAAAACAAATGTCAGTGATGTGCCATAGGCACTTTGCCCTACAACGATGAAAAACATTAACAGCTGCAAACAGTTCTGAAAAAAGAGTATTTATCCAATGCGAACGGGAACTGACATGATTTTGGTCAACAGCAACATTTTTTTGACCACATGATGAAACATATGACACATCATGGCCACCACACAGCAACAAAGTCCAACAGAGTCTTCTGCATTTCCATCCTATCACTGTACAAGCTGTCTTGACACAGGTTTTCTACACCCAAAGTCTGTGAAATACATTCACAGAAACATAGCATGCCCACTTTGTATTCCCAACAGCACAATATACCTGCCAATGTCACAACTCTAAAATGCCCAAATGAATATCTCATTGTGGAGGTACTTCAATAAAGAAAAAACAAGGAGTGTAGTTATGAATCCATACATATGACACAAGTCACAATACAAATGTCTGGAAATCAAAGTCCATTTGAAAACTCTGACACAAAAAAAGCAATATCATCAAAATGTGAATGTGTCAAAAGCTCCCTCATCAAACACCCTTTGGCAGATTTTACCTGAGGATCAGCATCCTAACCGTTTTAAAAAATATACTCCACACATTATAACAAATACAGTATATTGTACAGTCAAAGTACTGACATCTCATGAAATCTTACTCTCAGGAGAAGAAGCTGTCGGTGACATCTTGTCACAAGTCACATCCTTCCTCTACACCACTATCACGTTTATTTGGCATTCCATGATTCTCACTCAGTGGCACCTTGGGCACCCCCTCTTCTGACACGTAAGGGATACTCCACCACAGGATAATGTTACGGAGCATGCAGCATGCCACGATGATCTGACACCCCTTCCCAGGTGAGTAGAGGAGGACTCCCCCAGTCTTTTCCAGACAGCGAAATCTGGCCTTCAGGACCCCAAAAGCCTGCCCCACTGTCCGCTAAGTTCTCCAATAGGCCTCACTGAAGCAGACATCCCCCAGCATAATTGGACTCCTCAGCAGTATTAACAACCAAGGACCGGGTGGGGTATGCTGAGTCTTCTGTTTTGGAATAAGGCATAGGTGTCACAATGAGTCACTCACTTAATGATTATAGCACTTAGGGGGTTATTACAACTTTGGAGGAGGTGTTAATCCGTCCCAAAAGTGACGGTAAAGTGACGGATATACCACCAGCCGTATTACAAGTCCATTATATCCTATGGAACTCGTAATACGGCTGGTGTAATATCCGTCACTTTTGGGACGGATTAACACCTCCTCCAAAGTTGTAATAACCCCCTTAATGTTGAACTCACAAAATCAGGACAGATGTGACTTAGCAACCAGCCAGGTCCTCTCTGGTTGTAGTTGTGACATCAGCTGGGTATGGTGCTGTTCCTCATTACAAAAGAATTATGGGCTGAACCTGGAAAACAGGCACATACATTTAAGGTTGTGGTGAATCCTAGTTTGTTTCAATGGGATACAGGAGTTAGCTCAGCCTTTGGCTTGCAGACCTGTGCCCCCTTCACCTAGTAACTTTTGCATTACTTAGCGTGCTCTGTTTTAAAACATGTATTTAATTAAATATTTTAACATGGTTGCATTGTTTTTAGTTAGGCCCATGTTTTAGTTTGCGTTATCAGTGCCACCGCGTTAAGGCATCAATATCAAGCGACAAAGATAAACAAACTGTAGGTGTTCACAGGTACTTTCCCTCTTCACGCTTTCGAGGGAATTGTTTATATAAATTACCATCCAAAGCATGTCTTGTTATCTATTGTTTGGGAACAGACCTACATCAGGGGTCCAAGCAGATATGTATAAATACTCCTTACTTAAATAGATAGTCAGAGGGATTCCGAACAGATGCCATTGCTGCTATAGATGCTGCACGTTGCATTGACGCAGACCCAGTCTTCGTGTCCCTATGGAGTCTGAGCTAGAGACCTCATTCCAAAGTAACACTGGTTGGGGGGCTCTTCTTATGGACATGGCATTGGCAGATTATGTTTAACATACCTTACTCTCTTTTAGGTTAGAGGTTGGGCTCATTATGATAGGGTATTAGAACATATCTCATACTTTGTCATTACATATTATTGCAAGATGGTGGGGGTCTTTCTATTAATGACTCTTGTATTTACCGTTCTGTTTCTTGCACTGTTCATTATCCTAATTATTGCAGCCCATGCAACGTCTCACAGATTGCAGTTTTGCTAAATAAGACCAATTTAAACTTTACTGGATCTTCTTCATTGCCTTTGATTGAGACATGGGGGGTTATTCTAACTTTGGAGGAGGTGTTAATCTGTCCCAAAAGTGACGGAAAAGTGACGGATTTACCACCAGCCGTATTACGAGCCCATTATATCCTATGGAACTCGTAATACGGCTGGTGGTATATCCGTCACTTTACCGTCACTTTTGGGACGGATTAACACTCCTCCAAAGTTAGAATAACCCCCATGGTGTTAGAAATAGGGTTTCTGGTTGGCTAGGGTATGCACCTCAGCCAGGCAGAACCTACCCACTCTAGTCAGGGCAAGGGAGTTACACGTCCAAGATAACCCCTGCTCACCCCCTTGGTAGCTTGGCACGAGCAGTCAGGCCTATCCCAGAGGCAATGTGTAAAGCGTTTGCACAACACACACAACATACGTGACGCAAAATGTACACCACAAAGTAAACACAACACTGAGGTATGTAAAAATAATCTGTATTGCACAAAACATAATTAGACCAACATCACACGTAAGTAATACCCTGCTACCTTAGCAGTTGTCCGAACTTTACACAAGTTACTAATACTCTGCAAGAATAAGCAGTTGTCACATTAGAACACGTAAGTACTCAGGATTCTGCAACATAAGCAGCGGTCAGGAATTACAGTAAGAATTCTATGCACTTGCAATGAATAACTCCTAAATACCCGTAGAAGGAACATTAGAAAACAGATCACAAGTCATAAAAATACATATCAGCAAATCATGCCCATAAAAGGAATATTAACACATATATGTACTGGCAGGAAAATCAGGTAGATCATATAGATTCCCCTAGGTCAATACTTAGCTCACTGAGCCACTATGGCCCTCATTCTGACCTTGGCGGTCTTTTCGCAAGACCGCTGAGTTACCGCCGCGGTGAAGACCGCCGACCGCGGCGGTGTGCCGCTGTGCGCATTCTGACCGCTGGGAGCGTTCCGCCGGAAAACCGCCAGCAGCCACACTGGCGGTCGGCGGGAAAGTGGAGACTGGTCAACCTCCACCGCCACGCCAGCAGAACACCGCCCACAGAATTACGACCCACATTTCTGTGTGGCGGTCTTCTGTTGGCGGTCTTCTGTTGGCGGTCACGTCCCTATGGCTCCCGTCGCCTCCCGGAGGACCAACGCACAAGGTAAGTTGATCGTCCGTGAGGGGAGGGGGTGGGGGGGTGTTGTGTGATGTGGGCGTGCATGGGGGTGTGCGTGTGAGTGTGTAGAGGGGGTGTGTGAGTGCGTGTATGCGGGCGGGGGGTGCTGCTGTGTCTATGGGTAATGTGTGCTGTTCGGCAGGTGCGCATGTCGGCATGTATGTGTGCGGGTATGTGTCCCCGTTGTGTATGTGTGTGTAGGGGGGGTGTATATGTGCATGTTGGGGGTGTGTGCATGTCGGGGTACATGTATGTGCATGTCGGGGTGGGGGTGGGGAGGGGGTTCGTACCACCTCTGGGGGGTGGCAGGGGGGTGGAGGGTGTGGGGGGAGGACTCGGGTGGGTAGTGGGGGGTGGGGGAGACCCCTATCAGTGCCAGGGAAGGAATTCCCTGGCCCCGATAGTGCTTACCGCCATGGTTCGCACGGCGGTTCCCGCTCGCAAGAAACCGCGGCGGTAGGCAGGGTCATAATACCCTTGGCGGTCTTGGGACGACCGCCGGGCTGGAGTGCGCAAACTCCAGCCCCGCGGTCATGACCGCCGTGGCGGTCGGAGTGGAGAAGTAGCGGTCGGTCGCGGCGGGGACCGCCGCGGTCAGAATGCCATTTTTAATACCGCCGGTCTGTTCGCGGTCCGACCGCCGTCTCTCCGCCGACCGCCAGGGTCAGAATGAGGGCCTATATTTCTAAAAGTACCTGGTTTCCTAGTGTAGAAGAGGCACTCCTAGTTTCTAAAAGAGGAACGAGGGGCCCTGGCGCTCCTATGCACGAAATGGGGTCCACGTGGTGCTCCTGGGTAGAGAGGGGCGATCACCACCTCTCCTAGTAGATTTGGCTGGGGGCCTGCCTCGGCCTCCTCACACCCTGTCCTCGGGTTGAGGGGCCGGGCGAGGCCCAACAAGCAGATACGGGGGTGAGAGGAAGGGGCCTCCGTCGAGGTCTCCCTTCCCCGTTCTAAACAAAATGCTGCCCGGTTTGAAAAAGAGGAGCGTTCTGCTCCTAGTGCAGAGACCGGGGAAGGGGGTGCTCCCTGCGCCTTTCCTGCATCCTGCAATGCAGTTTCTCTGGAGCTCAGACCCCTCCAGGGGCCTGAGAAGGCACTCACCCGCACCCGACGTGGTGCGCAAGTGTCACAAGTTGTTCACCGGGCTGCCGCAGTGATTTCTTTTGGGATCAGAGGCAGCTGGTGCCCTGGGGGCGCTCCTGAGAGCAGACCGTGCCCCGGGAGCACTGGCAGGAACACGCTTGCTCCTCCAGATGTCTTCTTGTGCCCCGGGGGCACAGAAACCAGCACGAACCTCGTGCTTAATGAGAACTCCATGCCTGGGCTGCGGCGATGATCTAGAGCAGCAGGGGAGCGCTTGATGAAGCGCAAGGAGGTTATTATAAGCCCGGGGCGTGGCGGTGATGCCTTTTTAGGCACAAAAGAGCGCTAAAAGCAGCGCGAGGGCAGCAATGCAACACTCTGGGCCTGATTCTAACTTTGGAGGACGGTGTTAAACCGTCCCAAAAGTGGCGGATATACCACCTACCGTATTACGAGTCCATTATATCCTATGGAACTCGTAATACGGTAGGTGGTATATCCGCCACTTTTGGGACGGTTTAACACCGTCCTCCAAAGTTAGAATCAGGCCCTCTGTGTGAAAGTTTGACAGAGGTCATGGGCCACAGCATCCTGCCTCTGGAGACAACAAGTAAAGAAGGGGGCGCAGGGCTGGAGAACTCAGCAGCAGGTCAGCACAACAAGGGTTTACCAGCAGTGGCAGTTCCTCTTTGTGACCAGGCAGGTCACAGGTCAGCACAGCAGCAGCAGTCCAAGGTGGTCCTGGTGAGACCTTTCAACAGCGTCCTGTCCAGCTCCAGGTAAGGTTCCTGGAATCCAAAGAATGTCCAAATGATGTCTAAATTGTGGGGAAAATTCCCCTGTACTTACACTAGGTTTACAGTGTGTTTTGCAATGGCCAGGAGAGGGGGTTCCAACAAGTTACAGCTGGTTCTGGGAGTGCCCTTTCTCTCCTCCAGCACAGGCTCCAAACATCAGTGGGGGGTAAACGACCCTATTGTGTGAAGCCAGGGCACAGCCTTTACAAATGCAAGTGTGCCCCGCCGCTCCCTTCGCTCAGCCCAGGAAGGCATTACAATATGTAGATGCACCTCTGTGACACCTACACCCTCCCTTTGCTCAGGCTGTCTGAGAAGTATGCACAAAGCCCCAACTGTCAGTCTGCCCAGACGTGGATTGGAGGCAAGCTGAAAAACACCAAAGTCATAAGCACAGATAAATGCGCACTTTCTAGTAGTGGCATTTCTGTGATAGTAATAAAAAAACACACCTACACCAGTAAGCAGCTTTTCTCACCGCTATCACAACCATATCAAACATGCCTACGCTACCCCTCATAATTCAGGCAATACCCCTTACAAATAAGGCAGGGCATTTCCAATGCAGTCCTATGAGGAGGTAGCACTCACAGCAGTGAGACACCAAGTTAGGCTGTTTGTCACTACCAGAACAGGCCACGCAACACAGCACATGTCGTGCCTTCTACATACATGGCACCCTGCCCAAACGGCTAGCTAGGGCGTACCTTAGGGGTGACTTACATGTAGAAAAAGGGGAGTTCTGGGCCTGGCAAGTAAATTTGGATGCCAGGACCATGTGGCAGGAAACTGCGCACACAGGCTCTGCGCTAGCAGGCCTTAGATAGGTTTGACAGGCTACGTCAGTGGGTGGCGCAAGCAGCGCTGCAGGCTCACTAGTAGCATTTAATTGACAGGCCCTGGGTATAGGGATACCACTTTACAAGGGACTTATAGGTAAATTAAAAATGCCAATTAGGTATTATCCAATCATACCAATTTTTTAAGGGAGAGCAAATGCACTTTAGCACTGGTTAGCAGTGAAAAAGTGCTCAGAGTCAAAACTTCAGCCAACAAAGGTCAGAAAAATAAGGAGGCAAAAAACAAAAAGTCTGGGGAATGACCCTGTAAAAGGGCCAGGTCCAACACTTGGGGGGTCATTACAACCCTGGCGGTCGGTGTTAAACCGGCGGTAAGACCGCCAACAGGCTGGCGGTCTTACTTTGGGGAATTATGACCATGGCGGTTAACGCCATGGTCATCCGTGGGTTTTCCGTTCCGCCCGCCAGCCCAGCGGGAGTCACTATACCGCCGGCGGTATTTGGACTTGGCTTACCAAGGTGGATTTCCAGCGGTTTGAACCACCATGAAATCCACGGTGGTAAGCACTATCAGCCACCCCCCATCCCCACCCCGAATCCCTCCCCTACACCCCCCACCACCCCTGCCACCCCCAAAGGTGGCAGGGTCCCGCCCACCCCGACCCCCAACATCACATCACCCATACCCACATGACACGCATGCAGGCACCACCTACACCCTTACACGCACACACGCCGACATACATGCCAACATCCACACACAGTCAGACACGCACACCCACGTTCAGACCTACACGCACACATCCATACAGCCATACCCACAGACATACACACACTCATTCCCATACACACAACACCCCTGCAAGCATACACGCACTCACACACCCCCTCTACATACACACACGCACACCCCCATGCACCCACACAACACACAACCCTCCCCTCCCCACTCCCCTAACGGACGATCGACTTACCTGTTCCGTCGATCCTCCGTGAGGGGACGGGAGCCATGGGGGCAGCTCCGCCGACACCACACCGCCAACAGAACACCGCCACGGCGAATCACAAGTCGTGATTCGCTGGGCGGTGTTCTGTTGGCGTGGCGGTGGAGGTGGAGCAACCTCCACTTCCCCGCCTCCCGCCACTATGGCTGTTGGTGGCTCACCGTCGGTAAAAGGACGGAGAGCTGCCAACGGTCATAATAGGCAGAGAGGAAAAAATGCCACTACTGGCGGTCTTCCGCACGGCGGTACCTCGGCGGTCTTCAAAAAAGACCGCCGAGGTTGTAATGACCCCCTTGGTGTTTATGTGAGAAAGGGGTAATCTTCATTTAACCACGACACTCCCTGAGATGTAACACTTTTGAGTACATGCGTGAAGGCTGCCACAAATCACCTTTTACTGTTTGGGTTTTTGGTGAGGTGCTGCTTGTGAGCCGAGAGGGTTAGGACGACAGTTGTGACTTGTTGTAGGACTGGCATAGTCGCCTACAAACATAAGTACTGTCATCCTTAAACCAGCAGTCCTGCCCAGAGCAAGAGTCAAACTACGACAAGGTGTAGAGATCAGACAAGCAGACAACTTGCATGTTGATAGAATGTAAGTGCTTCCTGTTGTGATAGACTTTTTCACTGGCCTGCTGTGGCACAAATGCAATATGAGTGCCATCAATGGCTTCTACCACATGTGGGAGTCAACCAAAATCACAGCAACGAACACCGCGGCGGTCACCTCCAAAAGACAGACGGAAGTCAATGTACCACCCACACTATTACAAGGCACAATGCGCCAGCTTTTTCGGGCAGTACCAATGCCATCAAAAGCACGGCAGAAACAGTACTTGGAAGGGAAACCACTCACCTCTCGACACCCAACGAGGAACCTGGACATCATGGAGCCTGAGTTACAGGTCCTGCCTATGCTGGTTTACCACCCGCAACAACACACATACACACACATACAATAACATCACAGATACACCCCGTCACCCCCTGGAAGAACAGTAGGACCAAATGAAATGAGTTTGATGAGTGTAATAATTGAACAATCAGTTAGGCCACGATATCTTTAAATCATCAGTATATACAAATATTTACAGCAAGTACACAAGTCCGTACACTGTTCCATTAAATGTCCGTGGACCAGTGGTCCCAAAAAGCATGGCGAAGCCCACACATGACACCTGCCTCAAAACTGAGAGAACACTGCAGGGGCATCAGGTCGGAAAAAAACACAGGAACCTCAGGGGGAAGGGGAGGGGGGCACCTCAGCCGGATGATGGGACGACGCCACTGCTCCTCGAGGGGGCTCCATACCCACTGCTTGGTGCTGGGGAGTGCAAAGCCACAGTCTCTCAAGTCTCTCAAGTGGGTTTACTGCCCACTGCTTGGTCCTGGGGAGTGCAAAGCCACAGTCTCTCACGTCTCTCAAGTGCGTTCACTGCCCACTGCTTGGTCCTGGGGAGTGCAAAGCCACAGTCTCTCAAGTCTCTCAAGTGGGTTCACTGCCCACTGCTTGGTCCTGGGGAGTGCAAAGCCACAGTCTCTGAAGTTTCTCAAGTGTGTTCACTGCACCCTGCTTGGTCCTGGGGAGTGCAAAGCCACAGTCTCTCACGTCTCTCAAGTGCGTTCACTGCCCACTGCTTGGTCCTGGGGAGTGCAAAGCCACAGTCTCTCAAGTCTCTCAAGTGGGTTCACTGCCCACTGCTTGGTCCTGGGGAGTGCAAAGCCACAGTCTCTGAAGTTTCTCAAGTGTGTTCACTGCACCCTGCTTGGTCCTGGGGAGTGCAAAGCCACAGTCTCTCAAGTGGATGCTTTTCTCCACTGGTTCTGGAGGAAGCCTGGTGCCCACAGTGCTTCATCCTGCCAAGGACTGGGGTAGTGGATGCTGTTCTCCACTGGTTCTGGAGGGGGCTTGGTGCCCAAAGTGCTTCATCCTGCCAAGGACTGGGGTAGTGGATGCTGTTCTACACTGGTTCTGGAGGGGGCTTGGTGCCCAGTGATGCTGCACCAGTGGTGTGGCAGTTCCCATTCCCTCACCTGGGTGTCTGAGCCACGAGATTTTCCAGTGACAGGTAGCTTGATACTCCATGGACGCAGAGCCACACTCCTCCTTGCGACGACTTAGGCTGCAAACTGCCGGTAGTGCTAGTGCTGGTGGTGGTGCCTCATGTAGTGTGTGCAGGGTCCAGGATGTCTCCTGCAGCCTCGGATGGCTGACCACTGGGGATGGTGCTGATGTCCGCTGTAGTGGCACTGCCTGGGCCTATCACAGGGCAGGTGGCAGTGGCTGCGGCGGTGTCTGCGGCGACATGCTGCCGGTGGTGCCCATGGTGCAGGTGTCTGTAGTTGTGGAGGGAGACACCAGGCCGTCTCCTGCAGCCTCAGACGGCTGCCCACGTGGGATGATGCTGAAGTGGCACTGGCTGGGCACGTCGCAGGGCAGGTGGCGGTCTCTGCGGCGGTGTCTGTAGCGGTGTCTGCGGCAGAGATGCTGCCGGTGGTGCAGGTGTCTGCACTTGTGGAGGGGGACACCAGGCCGTCTCCTGCAGCCTCGGAAGGCTGCCCACTGGGGATGATGCTGGTGACTGTAGTTGAGGCAGCTGTGCAGGTGGCGGTCCAGATGGCGGTGCAGGTGGCGGTCGTTGCAGCGGTGCTCACCGCGGTACAGGTTGCTGGCCTGTCTTGCGAAAGGGGGGACACCAGTCTCTCACCCGGAGGCTCCGTGCCCTGAGGTGACTTCCCTTTGCTCTTGTGTCCCTTCCCCACTTTGGAAGTCGCTGATGGGACCTTGGCACTGTCCTCTTTGGTTCTAGACGAGGCCTTGCTGGGTGGGTGATGCGGCTTTTCTCTTCTGCATGCTGGCCCCTTCTTTACCTTGGCAGGTGGCGGAATAGGGTGGTCCTTGGCTTCAGCCCTGATGGGTGCCCCCTTCGATGCTCCCGGACTTGCAGGGACCACACTGGACGAGGTTTTGGTGGCTGAGGTGCTGGTCAGGGCTCTAGGCAACCTGACCCTAGGGGAAGAACGGGGGGAGGTGTAGGGAAGAGGTAACTGGTAGCCAGGAAATGTTTTTTAGACACACTTGGACGGGAAGATGGAGAGGGTTTGGGAATGGAGGAAGAGGTAGTGGTTGTAGGAGGTGTACGTCTTCTGAGTTTGGGTGAAGGTGCATGGGTTGGAGGCTGTTGTGAGGTGAATGGCTGTTGAGTGGGTATGTGCTGGCGTTTGTGTACTTTGTGTACTTTTGTGTACTTTGGGAGGAGGGCTCACAGACACACTGGGAGAGGACACACGGGACGTGTGAATGGTAGTGGGCATGGTGATTGCACGTGAGTGGTGTGTGGTGATGGGTGTGCTGGTGATGGAGGTAGGGACTGAGGATGTAGTACATGCAGGTGTGAGTGGAGATAAGACTGGGAGGGAAGTGGAGGACGAGGGGGACACAGTGGAGGCAGTGGATGTTGGTGTGTCTGCATGGGTATGGTGTTTGTGTGAGTGCTTGTGTGGTGCTTATGCTTATGTTTGCTTGAGCCACCTTTGTGTGTTGATGTGTGTGCATGCTGGTCTGATGGTGTGTTTGGGATAGGCAGAGGTAGAGGGGATTGGGTCTGGGTAGTGGAGGCTGGAGGGGGAAGACTGGACACATGGACAATGGCTGCCATCAGTGCTGAGGCCAGAGCCTGAAATGCTCTCTGTTGGGCCACGCCAGAATGAATGCCCTCCAGGTATGCATTTGTTTGCTGCAAATGCCTCTCGACACCCTGGATGGCATTCAAAATGGTTGACTGCCCAACAGTGAGAGATCTCAGGAGGTCAATAGCTTCCTCACTGAGGACAGCACGGCTGACTGGGGCAGGGCCTGAGGTGCCTGGGGCAAAGGAGATGCCCACCCTCCTGGGTGAGCAGGCATGGGAAACACGCTGAGGGGCTGCTGGGAGGGCGGTGCTGGTAGGGGTGGTGGCGGCTGTACATGTTGTTGTGGTGGGCACAGAAGTGCCCGCCACTGCAAGGGAGCTCCCATCAGAGGACGAGTCGATGTCGCTGCTGTCCCCTCCTGTCCCCATCGTGGAGCTCCCCTCACCCTCCGTCCCACTGGTTCCTTCAGACTCCGTACATTCACCCTCCTGGGCCATGTGGGTTGCAGCTCCCTCCTGCTCCGGTGCCACTGCTCCTCCGCCAGATGATGCTAATGCACACAATGACAGGGTGGCAAAACAAAAAGGGGGGGAGACAGAGAACACACATGGTCAATGCCAGCAACACCAGTACCGTTGGCGGACACAACTCACAGGGAGCAGCCCTATGCACTAGGCCATGCACTAAAAGTTAATTGGAAAATCACCTGCCCATAGGGACCTATGTCTAATCCCATTTGCTGCACACCTGGAACACACAGGAGCCTGACTGTTTGTAGAAGACCACTACCACTATTGGGGTTGGAGTGCCACAGAGCCTGCCTAACAATGGACCTACCCTAGCAAGTTTGCCCTGGCCTAGGTGAACCCACAGCCCACATCCCCCACCCAGACACCTCGTACAGCATGCAGAGTCAGCTGACTGAGACTGAACTCACCCCCTAGTGGCTACTGTGATGCCCTCAAGCGCCCATTCAACTCCGGATGTGCTACCGCCAAGATCTGGAACATCAGGGGGGTCATGGTGCGATGGGTACCCCTTTCATGTTAGGAGGCCATCCCCAGCTGGGCCTCTGCCGTCTTCTTGCTCCAGAGGCGCAGGTCCTCCCATCTCTTGCGGCAGTCAGTGCTCCATCTATGATAGACCCCCAGGGTCCGCACTTCCTTGGTGATGGCACGCCAAAAACCCTTCTTCTGGTGGGTGCTGACTTAGAGGAAAGGTAAAGTAAGAAAGGAACTTACTCCCCCATCCAGTTCTTCATACTCATTCGCCACCAGTTCCCACCCATGCCCTGACACACATACACTCACCATCCTCACATGCAGGCCTCAGCTCCCCCCAATATGCATCTTCCATCCACACCACTCCATACATTCATGTCCCATGCATCATGCTCACAGTTTATTCACCTGTTTTGCTGGAGGACTGTAGAGTAGCGTGTACTGGGGGAGGACCCCATCCACTAGTCTCTCCAACTCCTCCTAAGTGAAGGCAGGGGCCCTTTCCCCAGACACTCAAGCCATTGTCGCTTCCAGACTGAGGTCACAGCAGCACTTGCACTGTAGGTCCTCTCCTGTTGAAGGTCAGGTATCAAGTGAGTGACTAGATAGAAAATGGCGGTCACGTCCGCGGCAGTGCGTTCCGTCACCGTCGGCGTACATCGTCATTGGCTCCTGGAACCCATAGTACCCAATGTTAACCAATGCTGAATTGTGCAGCGGTCTTCGACCACCTACCACAACGCTGCACAACGCCAGCGCAGTCACCTCATTTCCTCTTGTCTCTCCTTACACGTCAGACAGCCGTCATTTCAGGGTGGCACATGGCAGGGTACCTAACCGCATCACAGCACATTTGGGCAGGAAGATGAACAGACAACGCCACACTCCGATTAAATCACATTAGTGCAAAAATCCTTGTGCAACCAATGTGGTCGACATTGGAAAACAGACACATCATTATCACCTACAGACTTGATCGTGCCACAGTCCAAGAACTGTGTGCCAAATTGGAGCCAGACCTGATGTCAGCTATCCGCCATCCCACAGGTATCCCCCCTCTAGTGCAGGTTGTGTCAGTGCTCCATTTCCTGGCCAGTGGTTCCTTTCAAACAACAGTGGCCATGGCATCAGTAATGTCACAGCCAATGTTCTCTAACCTGTTGTCCAGAGTATTATCTGCCCTGCTGAAACACATGCGCAGCTACATCGTTTTCCCCCAGGCGGAGGATTTTCCCACAGTGAAAGCTGACTTCTATGCCCTGGGACATATCCCCAACATCATTGGTGCCATTGATGGTACACATGTGGCATTTGCTCTCCCCTACAGGAATGAACAGGTGTACAGAAACTGTAAAAGCTACCATTTAATGAATATGCAGATGGTGTGTTTGGCAGACCAGTACATCTCTCATTTGAATTATCCTGGCTCTGTGCATGACGCTTACATTTTGAGGAATAGCAGCATCCCTTATGTGATGGGGCAACTCCAGAGGCACTGTGTGTGGCAAATAGGTGAGGCCAAGGTCCCCACACAGTATGAATAGGTGTCTCGGTATGGGATAGTCCCTAAGGGTTGGTGTATGTCTAACAATTATCCCTCGAAAATTGCAGGTGAATCTGGTTACCCCAACCTCTCATGGCTTCTGGCTCCAGTGAGGAATGCCAGGACAAGGGCAGAGGAACGCTACAATGAGGCACATGGGCGAACTAGTAGGATTATTGAGCTGACTTTCAGCCTCCTGAAGGCCAGATTCCGGTGCCTCCATCTAACAGGTGGCTCCCTATACTACTCACCGAAGAAGGTGTGCCAGATCATCTTGGCATGCTGTATGTTGCACAACCTGGCTTTGTGATGCCAGGTGTCTTTTCTGCAGGAGGATGGGCCTGATGTTGGTCTTATGGCAGCTGTGGAGCCTGTGGACAGTGAGGAAGAGGAGGCAGAAGAAGAAGATATTGAGAACAGAAACAACATCAACATGCAGTACTTCCAGTGAGACACAGGTAAGAGACTGGCACTGCTCATCTCAAATCAGACTACTGTAGGACATTGTATAAGTCTGCCTTATTACCTATGTGCATGGAACCTGACAGTTCACTTTGGCTTTCTTTTTCACAGATCTGGGTACCACATTCTGCCTTCTGCTATGTTCACTGCTGCCCAAAAACTGTCATACTTTGGTATGTGCAAATGAACATTTACAATGCTATTTGTCTAAGAGGTTCTAATAACACATTTGTGAAAGTACAGACTGACTCCAGATTGTTTTGTTATTCAAGGGTGTTTATTTAAGTGCTAATGAGTGGAGGGGGATGTGCAATGGGCTGGGGTGAAGCTGGAGGAATATCCAGGGTAGAGTCCAGTCCCTTCATATCACAGGTGCATTGTCCAATGGGGCATAGGAATTGGAGCAAATGCAGTTCAAGGTGGTCAGGGTGACATAGTGGGACAGAAGGGTGACAATCCGGAGAGTCTTATTTCCTGGCAGAGGTCTTGGCAATGTTCTCTGTATTGTGCCTGGATCGCAGGGACCATTTGCGGGGTGGTTCTCCTTCTGCAGGGGGTGGGGTGCTGTTGGCCTGTTGGTCCTGTGGAGGGACCACCTGTACACTAGCGCTGGCGCACGTGGGGGGCTGTTCATCGCTCGTGCTTGTGTCAGTGGCCCAGTGGTATGCCACTGTCTCCCTCATGGTGTTGGCCATGTCTGCCAGCATCCCTGCAATGGTGACCAGGGTGGTGTTAATGGACTTCAAGTCCTCCCTGATCCCCAGGTACTGTTCCTCCTGCAGCCATTGGCCAGTACCGTGCCCCTGGTCTCCTTGGAATGGTGGTATGCTCCTATGATGTTGGAGAGTGCCTCATGAAGAGTGGGTTCCCTGGGCCTGACCTCCCCCTGTCGCACACCAGTCTGCCCAGCTTCCCTGTTGTCTTGTGCCTCTGTCCCCTGAACTGTGTGCCCACTTCCACTGACCCCAGGTCCCTGATCATCCTGTGTAAGTGGGGTTGCCTGGGGTCCCTGTAGTGGTGGACAGCCTGCTGATTGACGTGTCCTGGGGACAGTGGCATGGGCCCGCTGGGTGGGTGCTGTGGTGATGTTTCCTGAGGGTGGAGGTTCAGTGGTGGTTTGGGACTTTGGCAGGGGAACCGACTCCCCAGAGGTCCCTGATGGGCCGGGTTGGTCATCTTGATCCAGGCGCGCGGAGCTGCTGTCGTCACTGTGGGCCTCTTCTGTGGGGGGACTGGATATGGCTGGCACCTCCTGTCCGGTGATGTTGGGTAGGAGTCCTGTTGGGGTGTAAATGCATAGTCATTGTATTTGTGTGTGCCATCTTGTGCAATGGGTGAGTTTCCCTCTACTCCTGTGCTTACACTATCGCCTTGGCCCTTGTGTGAGTGGTGATTGTGTGCCCTGGCTGAGTCTCTCTACTGGACATGCTGTGGTGATGGGTGTCCATGCAGGTCTGTGATGGGCGTCCATGCATTTTTGTCACATGCAGGGCTTGGTATTGGGATGTGTGGGTTGTGATAGTGGGGTATCTGTGAGGTGTTGGGGTGATGGCTATGAGGGTAGAGGTAGAAGTTTATGATGGCATGCAGGTAGGGTGGGGAGATATAATAGCAGAGCTATGACTTACCAGAGTCCAGTCCTCCTGCTACTCCTGCGAAGACCTCAGGATGCATGATCGCCAAGACTTGCTGCTCCCATGTTGTCAGTTGTGGGGGAGGAGGTGGGGGTCCACCGCCAGTCCTCTGTACAGCAATCCGGTGTCTGGATATCATGGAACGTACCTTCCCCCGTAGGTCGTTCCACCTCTTCCTGATGTCATCCTGTGTTCTTGGATGCTGTCCCACTGCATTGACCCTGTTGACAATTCTCCGCCGTAGCTCCATCTTCCTTGCAATGGACATCTGCTGTACCTATGATCCAAATAGCTGTGGCTCTACCTGGATGATTTCCCCCACCATGACCCTGAGCTCCTCCTCAGAAAACCTGGGGTGTCTTTGAGGTGCCATGATGTGGTCAGGGTGATGTGTGAGTTGATGTTTGATCTCATGTGTGGGGTGATGTGTTGGGGTGTGTTCTTTGATGTGCATGGATGGTGTATGAGTGATGGTGTTGTATACCTCTGGATGCTAGTGTTGTTGTAGCTTTTCTGTCTCTCTGCTTCTTCCACAAATGTCATTGTAAGGGGTTGTGGGGAGTGTGGGTGTATGTTTTATAGTGGTGTGAGTGTGTGGGTGTGGTGTGTGTATGTATATCAGGTGTGTGTATTTTGAATTGTCCAATGTGGTTGTGTTTTGTAAGTGTGTGTGTATTTTGAGCGCGGCTGTGTGTACGGCAATGGATTACCGCGGTTGAATGACCGCCACATTGATTCGTGGGTCGTGATAGTGTGGGCGTATTCCTGTTGGTGTAAGGGTGTGGGTTTTGCTATCGCTAGTTTAGCGCTGATCTTTGGTGTTGAGGACTTGTATGGATGTCTGTATTGTGGAGGATTTCTAAGTGTAGGTCATAATACTAGTAGCGGATTTCCGCCGCGGGCAGGGTATGTTGGCGGCCGTCAGCGGACATTACCACCAGGGTTGTAATGAGGGCCTAAATGTTTCTAGCACCTAGAAATCAAAAGCACCACTTAGGACATCTGGGCACAATCAACCGGGGCAAAGTAAAAAATGGAGCCCTGCCCAGCTAGACTGAGCAGGAGGCCTTGGTTAATGTTTTACCTTCACACTTAGAAAGAATCTTGAAGGTTTTCCTCTGACTGGGACGAGGTCACAAATTGAGGCCGACCTCGCTGGAGCCTTCTTTGGATACACGGCACGGGAGGCCTCAGTTTTCTATGTTAGGACTTAGACACCTTTCAGTAAGATTTCCTCCAATCAGGACAATGTCGAAAGTTGAGGCTGACCACGATGGAGCCCTCTTCGGATACACTATGTGGGAGTCAAGATTTTACCTCTGGGCTTAGAAACTTTTTGGGAGCTTTTCTTCACCAATGTTGGACGGCCTTCCTCAGCAAGCCGATTTTGATGCAATGTCATCAGATTCCCTTTACATGAACCCCAAGTCAAACATTGGAAGTCTGGGGCTCCAGAGCTTTTCAGCAGAGTCAGGCTGGGTCGCAGTCGACATTGGACAGCATGACTCTCGCCGTTGGGTCAGTCCACTTATGGAGCTTTTTTGCAAAGTTGCCCCAAACTTCTCAAAACATCTGGATCTTCTTCCAGAAGTACTTTTTAGATCATTCAAGTGTCCACCACTCTTGCCAAGGCTCCAGAAGCTCTGAGTTGCTCCTTTGGTGTTAGGACTTCAATTTCCGGAATATACCTGATCAAAATCACTAAAGGGCCCCTGGTCACTGGTCAGCTAGGCAATTTTTACAGGACTTAATGCAGGGTACTATGGTCTGCTCCTTTCTATCTGTAGCTTATAGGAAGTCCCTTCCTGAGGTTGAAGAAGTAAATTAAAGTCCTTTTCTTGGTAAAGCCTCAATGTGCAGCTGGTGCAGTCCTTCTGATTGCTGCCTCCAGGTACAGGTCAGGGGTCTAGCAGGGCAGACCTTCATCTTCTTGTCTTTTTCCAGTAGAAATCTGGAAGGTGGGGAAGCTCTGCCATATTTATCCTTGCTCTTGGGGTGGAAAACAAGGGGGTGCTCCTGTCCAATCATGTGCAGGCCACCAGCCTCTTGAGTGACCACTTCCTGGGAAGTGTGGAAAAAATCAATTCCAGGGAGTAACCTTCCTCCAAATTCCAAGATGGCAAAAAATGTATCTTAGAGTTTAGATCTGATTGAGTCCACCCACTTGTGTGGCTAAGTGTCTCTTAACACACCTGTTGTACCTGACAGCTCTTGGCGTGGTTTCCTTGTACTTGTTGCTTCTGACCCCCTGTTTTTGGACCCTGTGCTGTAATTTATTTTTGTTGGTTTTGATACTCTGGGCACTTTACCACTGCTAACCAGTGCTAAAGTGCAAGTGTTCTCTGTCCAAATTTTATTAGTGATTAGTTTATCCATGGCTGGCATATTTGATTTCCTAGTAAGTACCCAGTAGAGTGCAATAGAGGTGCCCATGACCTGTAAATCAAATGCTACTAGTGGGCCTGCAGCACTGATTGTGCCACCCACATGAGTAGCCCTGCAATCATGTCTCAGACCTGTCACTGCAGGGCCTGTGTGTGCAGTTTTGCACTACCAATTCAACCTGGGAAATGTAGCCACTTGCCTGGCCAACACCTTCCATTGTACTACATGTAAAACACTCCTAAGGTATGCCATTAGTAGCCCTATGGGCAGGGTGCAGTGCATTTAAAAGATAGGACATGTACTGGTATGCTGTACATGTCCTGATAGTGAAATACTGCCAAATGTGGTTTTCACTATTGCAAGGCCAGTCTCTCCCATAGATTAACATGGGGATTGCCTTTAAACATCTTTTAAATGCAGTTTCAATTGGGAGCAGATAGAGATATGGAGTTTCGGAGTTCTAAACTCCGAATTTAAAAATACATCTTTTGGTAGAGTTGGGTTTTAGACTGTCTGTGTGAAAATGCCACTTTTAGAAAGTGGGTATTTTCTTGCTTAACCATTCTGTGCCTCTGCCTGCTTGTAGAATCCACGTCTGGGTCAGACTGACAGTTGGGCTGTTGTGAATTCCCCATAGACCGTGACACAAATGGAACTTAGGAAAATGCTGCTATTCTGATACATCTGCTGGGCTACACTGGGGAGGGAGGAGCTGATACTTACATCTGAAAGGACTGTGCCTATCCTCACACAATGCAGACACCAATCCAGTGGAGAGTCTGTGGTCAGACCTGGGCAAGACAGGATTTTGTGAACAACAGGGACTTTCATTTGAAGTTTGCCTACTTCAAAGTCAGAAAGCAGTATAAGGAGGGGTCCCAAAACCCCAGACTTAAGATGACTTCTGGATCAAGAAGAACCTCTGCCAAGGAAACAAGCTTGATGCTTGAGGAGGACCGGCTGCTCTGCCTGTTGCTTTGCTGTGCTGGCCTTCTGCTTCTGCCTAAAGAGGGAAGGAATTGGACTTTGGTTTCAGAAATCCTGCTCAAGTCAAATATTGGAAGTCTGGGGCTCCAGAGCTTTTCAGCAGAGTCAGGCTGGGTTGCAGTCGACATTGGCCAGCATGACTCTCGCCGCTGGGTCAGTCCACTCATGGAGCTTTTTTGCAAAGTTGCCCCAAACTTCTCCAAACATCTAGGTCTTCTTCCAGAAGTACTTTTTAGGTCATTCAAGTCTCCACCACTCTTGCCAAGGCTCCAGAAGCTCTGAGTTGCTCCTTTGGTGTTAGGACTTCAATTTCCGGAATATACCTGATCAAAATCACTAAAGGGCCCCTGGTCACTGGTCAGCTAGGCAATTTTTACAGGACTTAATGCAGGGTACTCTGGTCTGCTCCTTTCTATCTGTAGCTTATAGGAAGTCCCTTCCTGAGGTTGAAGAAGTAAATTAAAGTCCTTTTCTTGGTAAAGCCTCAATGTGCAGCTGGTGCAGTCCTTCTGATTGCTGCCTCCAGGTACAGGTCAGGGGTCCAGCAGGGCAGTCCTTCATCTTCTTGTCTTTTTCCAGTAGAAATCTGGAAGGTGGGGAAGCTCTGCCATATTTATCCTTGCTCTTGGGGTGGAAAACAAGGGGGTGCTCCTGTCCAATCATGTGCAGGCCACCAGCCTCTTGAGTGACCACTTCCTGGGAAGTGTGGAAAAAATCAATTCCAGGGAGTAACCTTCCTCCAAATTTCAAGATGGCAAAAAATGTATCTTAGAGTTTAGATCTGATTGAGTCCACCCACTTGTGTGGCTAAGTGTCTCTTAACACACCTGTTGGACCTGACAGCTCTTGGTGTGGTTTCCTTGTACTTGTTGCTTCTGACCCCCTGTTTTTGGACCCTGTGCTGTAATTTATTTTTGTTGGTTTTGATACTCTGGGCACTTTACCACTGCTAACCAGTGCTAAAGTGCAAGTGTTCTCTGTCCAAATTTGATTAGTGATTGGTTTATCCATGGCTGGCATATTTGATTTCCAAGTAAGTACCCAGTAGAGTGCAATAGAGGTGCCCATGACCTGTAAATCAAATACTACTAGTGGGCCTGCAGCACTGATTGTGCCACCCACATGAGTAGCCCTGCAATCATGTCTCAGACCTGTCACTGCAGGGCCTGTGTGTGCAGTTTTACACTACCAATTCAACCTGGCAAATGTAGCCACTTGCATGGCCAACACCTTCCATTTTACAACATGTATAACACTCCTAAGGTATGCCATTAGTAGCTCTATGGGCAGGGTGCAGTGCATTTAAAAGATAGGACATGTACTGGTATGCTGTAAATGTCCTGATAGTGAAATACTGCCAAATGTGGTTTTCACTATTGCAAGGCCAGTCTCTCCCATAGATTAACATAGGGATTGCCTTTAAACATCTTTTAAATGCAGTTTCAATTGGGAGCAGATAGAGATATGGAGTTTGGGAGTTCTAAACTCCCAATTTAAAAATACATCTTTTGGTAGAGTTGGTTTTTAGACTGTCTGTGTGAAAATGCCACTTTTAGAAAGTGGGTAGTTTCGTGCTTAACCATTCTGTGCCTCTGCCTGCTTGTAGAATCCACGTCTGGGTCAGACTGACAGTTGGGCTGTTTGTGAATTCCACATAGACCGTGACACAAATGGAACTTAGGAATATGCTGCTATTCTGATACATCTGCTGGGCTACACTGGGGAGGGAGGAGCTGATACTTACATCTGAAAGGACTGTGCCTATCCTCACACAATGCAGACACCAATCCAGTGGAGTGTCTGTGGTCAGACCTGGGCAAGACAGGATCTTGTGAACAACAGGGACTTTCCTTTGAAGTTTGCCTACTTCAAAGTCAGAAAGCAGTATAAGGAGTGGTCCCAAAACCCCAGACTTAAGATGACTTCTGGATCAAGAGGAACCTCTGCCAAGGAAACAAGCTTGATGCTTGAGGGGGACCGGCTGCTCTGCCTGTTGCTTTGTTGTGCTGGCCTTCTGCTTCTGCCTAAAGAGGGAAGGAATTGGACTTTGCTTTCAGAAATCCTGCTTGTGAAGTTTCTCCAAGGGCTTGGACTGAGCTTGCCCCCTGTCCTGAAGTCTCAGGGACATCAAAGACTTCGTCTGACAGCACTTGGACTCTCTGCTGAGACTCCTACCTTGCCAAGTGGTGCCCACT
Source organism: Pleurodeles waltl (assembly GCF_031143425.1). Taxonomy (NCBI): domain Eukaryota; kingdom Metazoa; phylum Chordata; class Amphibia; order Caudata; family Salamandridae; genus Pleurodeles; species Pleurodeles waltl. The sequence continues at coordinate 1,232,803,862 of NC_090446.1, forward strand.
CCAGTCCCTGGGCCTTTAGAAGTGGAAATTGGTAACCTGCTGGGGAAAATCTACACACCACTGTATGCGCTTCAAAACAATCAACACAGTGCCCGTCCTGCAGCTGAAAATTAGGCACACTGCCTGCCTCTCGGCTGGAGAGATGATGCAGTGCCTGTTCTTAACGCAAACTTTTCACACAGTGCATCCGAAGTTTCCACGCATAGACCCTGGGCTTCAAACATCACCACACAGACCCAAGGCTGCACACTTGCATGGTGGCACCCACACAGCCTCACTTGCCTCTCTTGAAATAAGGAATCAATGCATTGCTTGCTTTTCTGATGCACCGTCACCCTTGCTGCATTATGTTTTATACATTCCAGATGCATACCAGATACTTTGTGTTAAAACAATGCCTCCATTGATTTCAATGGAGTAAGACTTTTCACTTTAAAAATTCACATCTTTGCCTGTCTATGTTGGATTTGTGTCATTTTGGTCTTGTTTGATTTAGATAAGTATTGGCTATTTCTCCAAACTGGTGTTGAGTCATTTCGTACTGTTTTCACTGTGTCTGTTTGTACAAATACTTTACACATTGCCTCTGAGATTACCCTGACTGCTTGTGCCAAGCTAACAGGGGGATGAGCAGGGGTTATCTGAGCTGCGTATCTCCCTTACCCTGACTACAGTGAGGGTCTCTACTTGGACAGGATGTAAACTGACTGCCAACTAGAGACCCCATTTCTAACAACACCCCTTTCTAGCCCTCTCTTAATCTAATCAGGGGGCATTTGTCTGCCTGGGCTGCAGGAAATGGGGGAGGTCTAGTTGCTGTCCCAAATGTCCTTTCCTCCTTTGAAGTCCAGTTTGGTTGCTCTCACCCCATCCTGTGCTACCATCTGCTGAGGCAGTTCCTCTCACCACCAGATGATTCTTTTGTTTCAGCCTCGGCCACTTTACACCTCATTAAGGCAGCCTGGCTCAGGCTGCCAGAGGCTGGCCAATCCGTGAAGGGCACTATAGGGCTGAAGTTAGTAACTTTTTAGCAAGAGTTCTAGAACTCTTTCCCTGTCCAAGTAATATTAAATTCAACACTGCCAATTTGTTGGATTTATTCTAACTTTTAATTTGACACCAACCTTGCTATATTTAGCTCCTTCATATGGAAAATAAGACTTTATTATTTTGAAATAAAGTCTATCCATGTTTCCCTACCTCAATGGGGAAGAACAAATTTGGCTTTTTACCCTCACCAGGGCTTATAAAACATCTTTTATAAAGTCACTGTTTATAGTTACTCTGCCCACAACCCTAAGGACAGTTAGGGCATACCTTAGGGGTGACATATGTAAAAATAAGTTAGCTTAGGACTTAAGAAGTACTTTTAATTTTAAAGGCAAATTTGGGGTTGATTTTAACTTAAAAGAAGCCAAAAAGTCAGGCTTGCTTTTAAAGTGATACTTTGCACCACAGCAGTGTGCCTATGGGTGTATTATCTATTCTATGGCCTCTAAAACTACATGCCCTAAAATATACTAGGTGCTTATAGGTTGGTTGGTACAGCTATTTATAACAGCCCTAATTTGCATATACCATTTTAATTAAAGCACAGGCCCTGAGATTGTTTAGCAGTGCCCATGACACAATCACAGTCAGGAAAACATCAGTATGAGTGAAAAATTGGGGCAAAAAGTGAGGGGACTTCTGCAATCAGCACTATTTTCCTACACTGTCAATGTGTTTCATCATTGCTGAACACCACTGAACATGGGTTGGTACCTACTACTAGATATGGCTGCTGTATATTGGAAGGGCCGAGTAGCCAGGAAATGTAATACTGTTATGACTTTAACAATGGGTGGTATGCATGATGGATTGGTATTTTCAGACATCAGACCCGGCTCCAACTGACAGCATAGATCCACAATTGTTTGCCTATTGAAACAAACTGTTTGATGATGTCACATTCTTCCATTGTTTGAAGGTCTGGCAATGGGCGGTATACTGGTGCTTGTCACCCAGGGTACCTATTTGTAGAATTACATAAATTGGAACATTCGTCACTGTGTCTACACCAACATACATGATGAATAGGACCAAAATCATGTGAGAAAGTATTACTGTTCAAGGGCCAAATGTGAGTCCTTTGTGTACACATGTGTCAACCACATGGATTTGGGCATCTCCCAACTACCTGCTCCTCATGTGTCCCTCGAAATTAAACAGTTTGTTCTGACCACAAAAATTACTATCATAGCTGGTGGACAATGCACCTCTATAAAATTCTATCTGTGACCAGAAACACACTATAGTGTTTTAGATTTTTTGTGATGGTCAGACACATATATTGATGTTGTGATGCTTTTAACAGGGCCAAATGCTGTATTTACAGCCGCCAAAATGGCGGAGGCCTGACATAGTTCACTAGACATTAGGAACCGTCTGCGACTGCCAGTGGAAGTTGCCCACACGGTGGGCAGTCTGAACTGTGGTGGACACAGTCATAGCCTAGCATTGGTGACTGTGACGGTTGCAGGCTAAAGGCTGTGGCTGTCGGTGGCAATGACCTTGTATGTGTGCGTACATGTATATTGTGTTTTGCCAAGTCACTCACTTGACTCTTGACACTGCTGCAATCAAGACCTCCACCACTACAGCTGCTGTGTGCCACCTCTGAAAGCAATCATGACACACCAAGCAGGTGATAGGGCCCCTGCCTTCTCTCCTGAGGAGCTGCAGAGGCTCTCCGAGGAGGTCCTTCCCCTGTTTGGACAGCTCTGTGGCTCACCAGAGGAGCAGGTAACAACCTGATAGGCATATTTGACTCTGTTCAGCACCATCCTTTCCTTCTTCATAGACTACAATGTGCCTCTGAGTGCCAGTGAGACTTTTCGGGTGCCTGTTGTTACATTTTGTACTCCATGCATGGGATGTAAATGTGGTTGGTAGTGGAGACAAGTACTCTATGAATCTCACATTACCATTGTGTTGCATAAGCCCTAGATCCTCCTTCTGTATCATTCATGTAGGTAGGCAAGTAGACTTTACAGACGTACAATGACGTACCTTTGTATATTAGGTTTGCAAATGTAAAACAACATGAATGTGCATTACAGCATGAGACGTGTATGTATAGTGTTTGAATTATGTGAGGATCTTGTTATCAATGTACATAGGCCCACAGATCACTCAGCCCACATCTGGCCTTTCCAAACCGTTGTATGAGAACCATGTAAAAATGAATGTGCCCTTCAGTCTACCACACAACCCTGAACCCACATGGAGGATAGGCACAGGATGTACTGTCAAGCATGGAAGTGATTAAAATGTGGGTGTCATGTTGGGTATGTATGCTCAGCCTGCAGAGACCAGGGCCTGTCAAATGTTTTTCATAGTATGGGGCATAGACCAGACTGGCATAGAGTTACTGTGGGTATGCAACTCTGGCATCGGGCCCACTCCCTGTAGACCTGCAGATCCTTGGATGTGGCCAAAATGAGTCTTCAATGGTAAAATGTGGCCCGTAGGCCTTTGTAAATTGACTACATGAGGAATGGGTCCTGATGCAACTCCCTGATGTAGAACATATTTGTGTTGAGCCTTATTGTCAATGTGTTTAATTGACTTATAACAATGTGTGATATTCCCACAGCTCTTTTGTCACATTTCCATAAGTCATATTTGTACAGTACATGCGTATTGCACAAGTGACAAACTTACAGTGCAAAAAGTTGGGTGATCAGGTGGAGGTCATGACATGAGACTCATTAGCTTTGTTACATGCAACCAATCAGACCAAACAAATCTTAGTGTGTCCACACATGCACAGGGAAGAGACTTTGGGGGTCATTTTGGCCTTGGCGGTCTTTTGTCAAGACCGCCAAGGGACCGCCGTGCAGAAGACCACCAGTGGTGGCGGTTTTCCGCTCAGCGTATTATGACTCTTGGCAGCTCTCCGTCCTTTTTCGGACGGAGAGCCGCCAACAGCCTTACTGGCGGGCGGCGGGGAAGTGGAGGTTGCTCCACCTCCACAGCCACATCAACAGAACACCGCCCACCGAATAATGTCCTATGATTCGGCATGGCAGTGTTCTGTTGACGGTGTGGTGTCGGCAGAGCAGCCCCCATGGCACCAGTCCCTTCACGGACGATCGTCGGACCAGGTAAGTCGATCGTCTGTGAGGAGAGGGGGGTGGGGGGGTGTTGTGTGTTGTGTGAGTGCATGGGGGTGTGCGTGTGTGTATGTAGTGGGGATGTGTGAGTGCCTGTATGCTTGCGGGGGTGTTGTGAGTATGGGAATGAGTGTGTGTATGTCTGTAGGTATGTCTTCATGGTTGTGTGCGTGTATGTATGAATGTGGGTGTGCGTGTCTGACTGTGTGTGTGGATGTTGGCATGTATGTAGGTGTGTGTGTATGTGTGTTGGGGGTGCCTGCATGGGTGTCGTGTGTGCATGAGTGATGTGATGTTGGGGGTAGAGGTGGGGAGGGAGGTCCTGCCACCTTTGGGGGGTGGCAGGGGTGGTGGGGGGTTTAGGGGAGGGAGTCGGGGTGGGGGTGGGGGGTGGAGGAGACCCCTATCAGTGCCAGGGAAGGAATTCCCTGGCACTGATAGTGCTTACCGCCATGGATTTCATGGCGGTTCCAACCACATCAAATCTATGGTGGTAAGCCGGTTCAAAATACCGCCGGCGGTATAGTGACGACCGCTGGGCTGGAGACCCAGGTCTCCAGCCCAGCTGTCGTCTCCGCCCTAGCGGGCGGAACGGAGAAGCGGCGGATGACCATGGCGGTAACCACCATGGTCATAATTCCAAAAAAAAGACAGACAGCCTGTTGGCGGTCTTACCGCCGCTTCTCCACCGTCCGCCAGGGTCGTAATGACCCCCTTTATGTACAACCCATGGCAGCCCTGCCATGGTCACTTAGGTCTTAGGGTATCATTTGTACTATGGTAGTTGCCTGTATGGACTGTATGAATTGAGTTATTGTGGCTCAATGTAATGTGTCTGTCCAGTCAGGCCCAAAGAGTTGGCACTTCAGAAGGTTACAATGGTGTGTCGTGTTTCATTGTGGCTCACATCATAGTACATGTTGCTTGAGCCTGGGCTACCTGATGTCAGTAGGCTTTCTTAGTCAGTGTCAGCCATGAGAAGGGTAGTGGGTTAATCTGCAGATGACTCCAAAAGTGTGTATTTATGTCCCTGTACTCATCAACATGTGTGCCTTATACTTGTGGTGTTTTGACAATTACAAAATATTTGTGTGATACAACCAGTTGGATAAAAAAAACTGGAATTGTACCCTTTTCATTTGTATATTGCATCCATACAGGTCAACGCCTTTCAGAAGAAAGGGAGTTGGAGAGGAATCACACGGAATGTGTGGACCCTGAGAGTCCATAGCCGGCTGAGCACCCACTGTCACAAGAGTTGGAAAGACCTGGGACGCTGGGCCCAGAAGATCACGGAGGTCCAGATGGGGCTGTCCCCCCAATGTGGACAGGGCGCACACCAATACCTGACCTCCCTGATGGCCCACATTCTGGCAGTGTCCTACCCCAAGCTTGATGGGCATTTGAGGGGAGCACAACAGCTACAAGGGGGTGAGTCCTAGGCAGATTCCTGCCTGTTACATTGCCAAGTTGATGTGTGGAAGCCTGCCACCTCCCCTTGAAGATTGGAGGTAGGCCCTGTGTGACACACAAGATGAGTAATTGTAAGTATGGAGTTGCTGCACGCTGATGTGCCTTGCCTATTGGCCCAATGACCTAGGACAAAACAGTGTACAGTCCACAACCAATTTACTCTCCAGGGCCAACACATGGCTGTGTAAAGTAATCAATAAAGGCATATTGTTTGTTGTTTGTTGTTGTGAGTGTGATTTGTACCCCATAATTCACTTGTCTTCAATGAGTCAGCCCCAACAATATGAGGTAATAGACCATTGTACTCAGCTATGGGTCTGCTCAAGTGAGAATATTGGCATCTGTCCCCCACAGGCCACTTGTCTTCAGTGTGTCATGAATGCGAGTGCCTCACTACTGTCTCTCATGAGAAGCTGGCCATCTGTAATGCTTTCTGTATTAAACCACCGGCTCCATCTTGTCCACTGACTCCATTTTGTGCTTAGCTGAGCTTTAAACACCATCACATTGGAGGCGCAGTTATTTTTCCACGTACAGCCTGTTAACATGTTTTTGCTTTTGTCACCAGAGAAGGGAACATAACATGGGGGAGGCAATACTGATTAGAATGTACCAGGCTGAGAATGTTTGTGGTAGAGCAGAGAACAGGTCAGTCTTGGAAATATACTGTGAGTTCTGGCCAGTCTCCAGCATGTTTTCTCAACACTGACCTGGTACGGCCAGATTGTGAATTTCACAACTTACTCGAATGGAGGGGGTTTTGAGAACCTCACTCTTAAGTTTGCTTAAAGTATATAAGATGGAAGCTTGACACTGAGGGCGAAGGAACTTATCTCTGATGGTGCACGCATTGCTCAAAGTAAATCGCTTTTGGGGTTGTTCTCTTTTGTCTCAGTTGTCACAGGTTCCACAACTTGACTTTGGCAGACGAAGGATGATGTTGGATTCAAGCCCCATGGAGATGCATTTTAAATTCTTATATTGAGCTTTGCTGTGTCCATGCATGAATACATAGTCACTACATATATCAAATTCATTGTTGATGTATTATATTTACTTTGATTATTATTATTCCACTGCTGTGATCATTTTAAGAGTTGCACATACATGTGTTGCTGCATTCACATTAAGTGCTCACATTATTATCTTCGTATAACTTGGGAAGTGCCATATTAAATTCATTACTCAGACTATGGTGGTCATTATGACATTGGCAGTAAATGCCGCTTACCTCCGCGGTGACGGCCGCCAACATACCGTTGTGGCGGCAAACATCCGTTTGCCATATTATGACACGCACACACTAAACCAACTAAAAACTGCCACAAACACATATCCGCCAGTCCAGAGGTAAGTGGTAAAGTGTCGGTACGAACACCCATACCATCATGCCAACAAAGCAACGCCCTCCACATTATGAACACAGAATCACCACGGCGGACATTCAATGGCGGTATACCATTAGCGGTACACACCGGTGCGGTCAGAATGGCCACCCAAATACAAAACAACGCACATTGGCCAATTCCAAAAACACACACCTGACACTGATACTCACACCACACCCACCCACCCACAGCACATTAACACACACACCCACATTACCCACAACCCTTTACGAACGTGAAAAATAGCCAAGCCATAGCCACGTAAATCACAGCAACAACTACACAAACCACTAACACCCAACCATCCGTCATGCACCCCATCCAGTCCCCCAACAGAAGATGGCCCCAGTGATGACAGTAACTCAGGACTTCTGGATCTGGAAGCACCTCCTGGCCCATGACTACTGGTCAGTTGGCCACCCCAGCCCACTACCAGTCCACAACAGAGCCTCCCCCTCAGTATCCAACACCAAAGCACCCACCCAACATCGTCACACCTCTGTCCCAAGGACACGTCAGTCAGCAGTGTGCCCTCCTGTACAGGCACCCCAGGCCACACCTCACAGCCGAGACAATCAGGGTCCTAGGGTCAGTGGCCACACCATTCAGGGGACAGAGACACAGGGGATAGGGACACTCGGAGGACACCTGTGCACCAGGGGGAGGATAGGCCCAGGGAACCGACTGCTCAGTCGGTTCCTATTAGACTAATGTCCTAGGTGCTTAACAACATTCCCAGGACAAGATGGGATAGATTCTTAACATCACGCAGGAGAACCGGCGGCTGCAGGAGGAACACCATCGGGAGATCCGAAAAGATTTGCAGGCCCTCAACACCACCATGGTCTCCATATCAGGGGTGCTGGCTGATATGGCCAACATCATAAAGGAATATACAGCACACCAGGCGGCCCCTTCCACTATCCAGTCAACTGAACAGCCCACCACATCTGCTGCAGCTAGAGGACAGGAGGCCCTGCCACAGGACCCACAGCCCACGAGCACCCCTCCCCCTCCAGAAGGTGAACCACCCCACAAATGTTCCCTATGCCTCAGACAGATGCCAGAGACACTTGCCAAAACCACCGCCAGGAAATGAGACCCTTCTGAATCTCCCCCTTGTGTTCCACTCTGTCACCTTGTCCACTTTGAACTGCCATTGCTCCCCTTTCTATGGCCACTTGGACACTGGAACTGTGCTACAAACAGACAGGACCAATACCTTACCATAAACCCATTCCTTGCACTATTCCTTCTATAAATGTCATTACAATAAACGCCCTTGAACACAACTTGAGTGATAGTGCTTTATGTGATGAAAATGTGCAATTATGTTAACAGTTACATCTTGCACAATTGACTTGAACTTTGTGATAGCATACAAATAATGACCTGTAGCTATCTGTAGTCATCACACCAGTACACAGTTGTAATAACACCAACATCTGCAAAATGAGAAGGCATAGTTGACAGTCAGTTGAGATGCAAAGGAAGTGACTGCCATTCTGTTACTGCCACGCTGAAAACACAAATAATTAGAGGAATGTTCAGTTCCACTGTCTTACCTGTGTGTCATTGGAAATACTGCTGTATTATTGATGTTTTGTTGACCACATCCTCATCCTCTGCCTCCTCATCCTCACAGTCCTCAGGGTCCACTGCTGTCGCAGAGGCATTTCCAATCTCCTCCTCCTCCCGATAAGGTGCATGTCGTCTGAGGGCCAGGTTGTGCAACATGCAGCATACAACAACTATCTGGCAGACCTTCTCAGGGGAGTACCACAGGAGCCCACATGTCAGATGAAGGCATTTGAACCTGGCCTTCAGATGGCCGAAGGTTTGTTCTATTATCCGCCTGGTTCAACCATGTGCATCATTATATAGGTTCTCAGTCCCTGTCCTGCCATTCCTCACAGGGGTCAGGAGCCACAACAGGCTTGGATAGCCAGAGTCACCTGCAAGAATTGAGGGACAAACATTAGCCATACAGAATGGAATGGGGGATGACTCCTGAAGGCATACACTGACATATATTGGGTGCAGACTAAGGCTCACCTATTAGCCACACCCTGTGCCTCTGCAGAAGTGCAATCACATTTGAGATGCTGCTATTCCTCAGGACGAAGGCGTCATGCACCGACCCAGGATACTTGGCAGTGATGTGGGAGATGTACCGGTCTACCTGGCACACCATTTGCACATTGAGTGAGTGGAAACTCTTCTGATTCCTGAACACCTGATCATTTTGCCAGGGTGGGGGACAAATGCAATATGTGTTCAATCAATCACCCCAATAATAATGGGACTGTGTCCCATTGCATAGAATGCAGCCTTTACCGAGGCCAAATCTTCCACTTGGGGGAAAGCTGTGTAGCTGCACATGTGTTTGAGCAAGGCAGACAAACCCTTGCCAGCACTGTAGAGAACATTGGGTGTGACATTCCTGCTGCCAAGCCAACTGTCTCTTGGAAAGAACCAGTTGCCAGGAAATGGAGCATTGATATAGCCTGCACAAGAGGGGGGATCCCAGTGGGATGACGGATAGCTGATATCAAATCAGGCTCCAATTTAGTACACAGCTCTGTGATTGTTGCCCTGTCCAGTCTATAGGTCAATATTATGTGCCTGTCCTCCAATGTATCCAAGTCCACAAGGGGTCTGTACATGGGGTCTTGTCTCCTCCTCCTATTCCTCCGCAGTGGTAGGTATCTAAGGGACACAAGAGTGAGAAGGGTGTCACAAACTGAACAATGGAACCTCAGTGTTAATGAGCATGTATGTAATCGGACAATGTGAGTGGCAAGGTATGTACAATTAACAACAATGACGCAGTTTCAAATTCCTGATTGTTGTCCACCACCGTGCTATCCCTCATTGGACAAAATGGGGCTCTATGGAGTATGGTGTCCAATGGGCATCACCAGCAGCAGTGATGGTGTACATCGTAACGGACGTGACTGCTCTTTTCTGTCTATAACCTCACTTGATTCCTGACTTTCCACAGGACAACACCTACAATGCGTGTGCTGCTATGACCTGTGTCTGGATCCTGATATGGCAAGTGTAACAGGGGAAAGGGCCCCTGCCCTCACTTCGGAGGAGTTAGAGCACCTGGTAGATGGGGTCCTCCTACCCCTGTATGGACAGCTATATGGGCCATCAGACCAACAGGTGAGTACACCACGGGGATGATGCATGCAACAAGGTTGCATGGAGATGTGTATGCTAGCAGTGTGTCATTTGGGTGGGGGGTATGTCTGGTGGTAGTGTACATGCAGTGCTATGGGTGATGTGTGTACCAATGGAGATGGAAATGGTCTTTGTGGCCATATGGGTGACAGACTAGATTATATGGATGATGGGCTGATGGTGTCCTCCTGTCGGTATTACCTCTGCAGGTCAGTGCCCATCAGAAAAAGGGATTGTGGCATGCCATCGCCAAGGAGGTGTGGACCCTGGGGGTCCATAGCAGGCGAAGCACCCACTGCAGGAAAAGGTGGGAGGACCTGAGACACTGGGCCTGGAAGAATGCAGAAACCCAGCTGGGGATGGCCTCCCAATGGCCTCCAAATGAGTGTGGGGTGCCTGTCGGATCCTGACCCCCCTGATGGCCCCATTACTGGCGGTGGCCTACTCAGAGCTGGATGGGCATTTGAGGGCAGCACAGCAGCTACAAGGGGGTGAGTACTGTGAGCGTGACAACCAGTTTTTGGGGCTGGCATGGTATCCTGGTGATGGATTTCAGTTAGTGGGTGCCCCTTAATGCCAGCTCAGATATTGCTGCATGGTCCAGCTCAAGGTAAATGGGTGTATAGCAAAATCTTGTGACCTAGCTAGGTGGCATTCAATATCAGACAGGGATTAGTGGGTCCCAGGAGGGGTGCAGTTGGCGGTGGTTGGCTCTCATCTTGCTATGGTACCTAGCCAATGGAATGCCACTGCGATGCATAGAGCTCAATACTGATCCCTATGTGTGATGGTAATGTGTTTGCCATCTGTGGTATTGGTGTTGTAATTGACCCAGTGCTCCCTTTCTCTCTCTCCCCACTATTTTCTACTGTCATCCTGTCCATGTGTGCATTAGCATCATCTGGCAGAGGAACAGGGGCACCAGCGACTGAGGGAGGTGCATCCCACAGGACCCAGGAGGCAGAATCCACCGACGCCGAGGGGACCAGTGGGACAGAGGGCTAGGGGAGCACCACGGTGGAGACAGGAGGTGACAAAGCTGACTCTGATTCCTCCTCTGATGGAAGCTCCCTGGTGGTAGCAGACACCTCTGGAACCACCCCAGCTACAGGTACAGCCGCCACCCCCTGTACCAGCACCGCCCTCCTAGTAGGCCCCACTGAGTTGCCTGTGCCCCTTCACCGAGGAGGGTGGGCATCTCCTTCACCCCAGACACCTCAGGCCCTGTCCCAGTCAGCCCTGCTGCCCTCAGTGAGGAGGCTTTTAACCTCCTGAGATGCATCTCTGTAGGGCAGTCAACCATAGTGAATGCCATCCAGGGGCTGGCATCACAGAAGCAGCAATGCAATGCCTACCTGGAGGGCATCCACAGTGGGTTGGTGGGTCCCTACAGAGATTGTTTCAGGCTCTGACCTCCTCTCTGATGGCAGACAGTGTCCCTGTTCCTACCGTCCCCCCTCCAACTACCACTTAGCAGTCCCAGTCTCCTCAACCCCAACCCATCACATACACACATACAGACAATCATGCACACAATACATCACAAAAGAGTAGCACAATAAAAACACAGGCTGCACACTTCAGGCCACAAGCACTCACAAAAACAACAGACAGTTGGACACACAACAACATCCACTGCCTCCACTGTCTCCCTCTCCTCCTCCTCCTCCCTCACAGTCACATCCACACTAACACCTGCATGCACTGCATCAACAGCCACCACCAACATCACCACATCAAGCAGCACACACACCTCACTTGCAGACACCTCCACAACATCCATCCATGTGTCCCCTTTGTCCTCTCCCACCCTGTCTGCCCCTCCTAAGATACACAAACGTACACACTCAGCCTCACAACAGCCAACCACCTCACACATGCACACTGTTCATGCACCTGCACTCAAGACCTGCAGATGTACACCTCTGACAGCCACTCCCTCAACCTTCACTCCCATCCCTCCTCCCACATCCTGCCCCAATGTCCCTAAGAAGCTTTTCCTTGCACATCTTGACCTCTTCCCTCCACCTCCACCCCCCATTTTGCACATAAGTGCAGGGTCCCAACAACCCAGCACAGCAGCTCATCCAAACAGTCTGCCACTGCTCCCATCAAATCATCAGCTGCTGGCACAAAGGGGCCTCAGAGTGTGACGGCTGCCACTCCTACTGAGAGCACACCTCAGCCTTAGAAAGGGAGGACTAGGATGGTGAAAACCAAGGGACAGGAGACGGGGACAGTGGACGCACCTCCTAGTCCTGGAGGCAAGGATATAGGTGACATGTCAAAGGACAAGGGGACACGTCACAAGAGGGGAAACATGGATCCCTCTCCACACCAAAGAAAGGGAAGGTTCCCCCTCCACCACAAAAGAAAGGCAACAGGCCCCCTCCACCAGCAGTGATCAAGGAGCCCTCACCACCAGCAGAGGCAGCCAGGGTTACACCTCCATCAGCAGTGGGCAAGGAGCCCTCACCGCCAGCAGAGGCAGCCAGGGTTACACCTCCACCAACAGTGAGCAAGGAGCCCTCACCTCCAGCAGAGGCAGCCAGGGTTACACCTCTACCAGCAGAGGGCATTTAGCACACCCTCCAGAAACTGTTGGGCGAGGAGCCCCCTCCAGAACCAGTGGGCATGTTCCCCACTTCAGAGACTGTTGGGCAAGGAGCCCCCTCCAGAACCAGGGGGCATGTTACCCACTTCAGAGGCTGTTGGGCAAGGAGCTCCCTCCAGAACCAGTGGGCATGTTCCCCACTTCAGAGACTGTGGCTTTAGACTCCCCAACAGAGACGATTGGGCAAAGAGCTCTCTCCAGAACCAGTAGGCATGTTCCCCACTTCAGAGACTGTGGCCTTAGACTCCCTACTAGAGACAATTGGGCAAGGAGCCCCCTCCAGGATTAGTGGCCTTTTTCACACTTCAGAGACTGTTGGGCAAGAAGCCCCCTCCAGAACCAGTGGGCATGTTCCCCACTTCAGATGATTTTCCCACTAACCCCCCTTCCTCCTGACGTGCCTGCCCATTTCCAACATGATGCCCCTGCACAGTGGATTCCAGATTGTGTCAGGAGTCAAGTTGGGCCTGGGGCTGTTTTCTGTAGCCATGTGGCCCTTTTGTACTTTGGACAGGCCATTGGCCCATTCTGGATATTGACGCCTGCATTTGCTTTCGAATAGACATTATGGTGGCTGTTGACATCAAATTACAGTGTTTCTTCATTCTCATTGTGGTCCTTGTTTTAATCTGGCATGGGTCCTGTGACATTCATTTTACTCTACAGCTGGTTCTGTTTATGGTGTGTGTGTGTGAATGGTGTGTGTTGTGTGTGTCACTCTCCTTTTCCTCCCTTCCTCCCTTGTGTGCTAGGTGGCTGTACTCACCTTCGTCGTCTTCGTCAGGGTTGGTGTTCCAGGACGGCCATGGCGTAGAAGAGCATGGGGAAGACTTGAAGTTTCAGTTCCATGGCAGCAGGGCATCCTCTGTGTCGCTGAAGGTGGGTCTTTCATCTTCTGTGCAGTGCTCCCGCCAGGCTTGTGATGGCATTGGAACCACCCCAGAAATCCTGGTGGTTTGCTATGTCATAATATGGTGGGTGGTACCTTGTCTTCCGTCTGGCTGTAGGTGGCTACCCCCATGGTCAGTGGTGTTAACGCCCTGGCGGTTGGTGTGGTACATTGGCTGTCTATGGGAGGTATCACCGTCATGGTCATAATTTGACAGTATTACCACCAGCCTGTTGGCAGTATTACCAACACTTTAAACACTCACTGCCAATGTGATAATGGAGGCCTAAAATTGCTACATTCTTTACATTTCTTTCACTTCGTTCCCCCTGGGTCTGAAGCAAAGCAGAACAAATTGGTGTAGTCGGCAGGGCGAGGAGGTAGGTTGAAAAGTGAACGTTTTAAAAGTGAATTTGGCAAGAAGTCAAAAGCGGTTTCCCAGCCAGTTTCCTAGATTTCACATGAGATTCCCAAGTGAGAGAAAGAACCTTATAATGTTTTTGCAAACAAATGGTCTTCTGTTGCTGGTTTATGTGAGAGCTAGGATGGATGTCTTAGCGATGCTGAGGGAAAAAATGTTTTACTGTGTTTACAGAAAAATACCTTTGGAACAGAGATGTGATCTATCTATTTTAGGCAGAAGAGGCTGGATTCTGTTATCTGCTTATAGCAAAATGCATGAGAAATGTTGGCAGCTGGAAAAAGAAAAACAGCGATTAGAGTGGCAGCTAGGTGAAGCTAAAAATAATTTAACCATGCTGTCTTGTCAGAATTAGTTATTGCAAGATAAGGCAGATTCTTATCAATCAGTAGCCGAAAAAGCAGCTGTCAGAGTCGCTTACTACAGGTATTAAAAGAAAGTTAATTTACCTATTGCTAAGGCAGGGTTAAACTGGGACCCTGAAAACTTGAACTCAAGTATCTGTGAACTTACTGATTTTTCAAATTTCGTGATGAAGAAGTTAAACATGGTTGGGGCTAGTTTGAGCCTAGCCAATATTTAGATGAAAAACACAGGGCATTCCATAGAATCCGTCAGTATAGGAATTAAGATGCACTCCCTAGAAGAAGTTAATGATATTATAGACAGATTTAAGCAGAGAGCTGGGGAAATATTGCTTACATTGATGGTGCGATTATTTGGCACAGGAGCCTGTGGAGTAATGTTAGATATGGGAGATGATCCTAAGTTTCGTACTCTTAGCACTGACCTCATAATACAGGAGCAGTTCAGGGGTTATCAGGGTAACCAACAGATCACCCTACTGCAGCTAGCAGTCGTGGGGTGAAACCACAAGTATCCTAAAGAATCAGATTGCCCACAAAATGACAAGCCCTGGTACACCTTAAGAGATACAATGCAGAGAATAAAGGAGGAGGGAATGCAAGCTGCTATTTTCCTGGTGTAGGAAGCTGGCCTGGTTTGTAGTGGGCACCAAAGGTAATTACACCTTATACCATTTCCGGTTATCCCTTATTAGTGAAATGTAGTCAGTGTCTAGAAGCAGGCTGTCTAGGGGTAGCTGAGCAGCCAAGGCTTATCTAGGAGACATGCAAAGCTCTTGCAATATCTCTGTAGTCACACAGTACTTACACAGATGAAAGAAAATACTCAGTGTTACAAATATAAAGGTACTTTATTTTTAGTGACACAATGCCAAAAATACATTAGAGACTATACTCCCTTAGGAGGTAAGTAATCTACACAGTATATACACTAGAATGCAGAAATAGCTGTAGAAACAGTTAGAAAACAGTACAAATTTGGTAAATCACAATAGGTTACAATGGGCCTCGGGGGGACAAAAACCATATACTAAAATAGTGGAATATGAAAGTTGGTTTCCCACCCAGGCAAGTGTAGTGTGTAGAGGGGTGCGGGGAGTGTAAGAAAACACCAAAGGTAAGTAATAGAACCCACCCCAGAGCCCAGGAAAACAGGAGTAAATCACACTAAATTTCCTAGAACACATGAGAAGTTGTAATAGAAGATTATGCAAGAATCAGAAGAGAATGCAAGACACCAACAATGGATTCCTGGACCTGAAGACCTGTGGAAGAAGGGGACCGAGTCGAAGAAGCACTTAAGAGTCCAGGAAGAACAGGAGCCCCTGCTATCCCGGATGAAGGTGCAAAAGAAGAACCACCGGTGAAGGAGAAAAGTCAGTACTGCACCCAAGAAGATGGATGCAGGTTCCTGTGTCAGTGCGGAATAAAATCATTAAACTTGCTCCTCAAGCTTACAAGAAAGTAATAATGACTATCTTAATTAACCAGACAGGGCAGGCAATGAAAGATGTGCTGGAGGCAGTTTGCGGTTTATGCGAGCTTGGAGACTGGACAAAACCTGAGAGACCCTTGAGGTCTGAGGGTTGCACCAATAATAACAGAGTATCTAGGAGAGACATATTTATGGCATTACTAAAGGATGGTGTCAACAACCAGCAGATTGATGGGATAGACGCTTGTGGGAGATGTACTATAAGAGAGGGCTGGACAAAAAGAAAGGCAGCAGGTAAGTTAACAAGAAAAATGTTCATCAGGGGACAGCCGCAGATGCAGGAGGATGGAAAAGAAAGAGAGAGAGATGTTCCTTCATGAGGAAAAGAGGAGGAAGATTTGGACAGTGACTGGTTAACTGCTGAGGACAGGGAAGAAGATGAATCTGATTGCAGATATGAAAACATACATCCAGACCTGACTTGGGCAAAAGTTGACAGGTTTAAATCAGATTAGGAAACAGGCCAAGCTCCGGTACAGGGATGGCCTCGTAAAGACAAGAGACCCCATGTTGATTTAGAAATACACTGGAAGCACAAAAATGGTCAAAGGATTCGAGCATTAGCCGACACAGGAGAGGAGACGTCTTTAATTTATAGAAATCCAAAAAAGTTTACCAGTCAGCACTACACCTTCATAGGGTTTAATGGAAAACAAACCCCTGCCGTGCAGAATACTGTTCAAATGAAAATAGGGAGAACTCCAAAAAGAGAATATACTGTTTTGATTTTGCCTCTCCTGGAATATATACCGGGAATGGACATTCTAGAGGGGATGACCTTATATTTGGAGGATGGTTGTTATCAATTTGGATCCAAAAGATATATTTCAATGGCATCAATGAGGGTGGATCATTTGAAGATACCCCCGGTAAAGGTGCCCCCAGTAACCAAGGTGATCCATTTAAAACATTATTGTATTTCAGGAGGGCATGAGGAAATAAGCAAGACTATACAGGAGTTGATTGAGGCTGGTGTGGCAGCTCCAGTCACCACTAAACGTAATAATCCTCTGTGGCCCATGCGCCGACATGACGGGTGTTATACAATGACAGTTGATTACCGTGAGTTGAATACACATACACCTCCTTTGACTGCTGCGGTCTACGACACCATCACTTTGATTGAAAGAATACAAAAACATAAAGGGACCTGCTATACCACTATTGATATTGCTAATGTTTTCTTTTCTATACCATTACCCCCTGAGAATCAGGAGCAATTTGCTTTCTCTCATGAAGTATCTGTCATTCCAGGGGTGCAATTGACCCATTACATTGAAGATGTGATGATTCAGGGAGAGACACAAGAACAGGTGCAGACTCAACTGGAGCGAGTTGGGTAACTCTGGCAGATCAAAGGGTAGATGATTACCCCAGATACAGGAACCCTCTCAAAATTTGAAGTTTCCAGGAATTCGCTTGAATCAAGGACATAGAGAGGTGTTGCTGCAGGGAAAACAAAAGATCCTTGAATTTGTCACACCCCCATCAAGCAGGAGACACAGTGATTCATTGGATTGTTTTGTTTTTGGAGACAGCATATCCCTCACTTGAGCCAGATTTGGGCTCCGTTGTACAAAGTGATAAGAAAGAAACATGAGTTTGAATGGGAGAGCAGCAGGAGTGTGTGTTTGACTTGGCAAAGGAGGCAATTCAACAGGCTTTAGACTTACGACCACTACAGGAAGGAGACATTGAGTTGCATGTAACCATTCAGGGGCAGTATGCAAATTGGAGCATGTGGCAAAAACAGGAAAGAACGAGGGTTCCCCTGGGTTACTGGACAGAAAAGTAACCTGATGCTGGAGAGCGATATACTCCCTTTGAGAAACAGTTACTTGCTTGTTACAGGGTTCTAGTGCAGGGTTCTGCAAAGTCGGTCCTGGAGAGTCAGGTCCGTGCCAGATTTTTAGCATATCCACATTTAGAAAAATGTAGATTTCTGAAACACCTTTTTCCTAAATTTCTAGGACCGACTTTGCAGAAACCTGCATAGTGGATACTGAGCAAATGACCCTAGGTCATAATGTGATTCTGAGACCTGAGATTCCAATAATGCAGTGGGTGATGAGTTCCCCATAAACTCATTGCATAGTACATGCACAAGGAGCTGATCATACATCGCAAATGGTACATACAAGACAGGGCACGATTGGAGCCAGCACGGACAACAGTTCTGCATGAACAGTTGTCACAAACCCCTGTGTAAGAGGATGAGCGGGTGCAGGAGGTGCCACAGATAAAGGAGTCACCAGTAAGATGGGATGAACCATTTGAATACTTGTCCCCTGAGGATAGGAAGCATGTATGGTTTACCAATGGTTCGGCCAAGTATGTGGGAGACAAGATACATTGGAAGGCAGTGTCATATTACCCAGTCACCAAGAAGTTGTTATCTACTACAAGAAAAGGGAATAGTAGTCAATATGCAGAATTGTATGCTGTCTATCAGGCACTGTAACAAGAATTATCTGGGACTTGTCACATTTATACTGATTTATACTGAAGCCACTTGTCTTTCCACATGGCATGCACATAATTGGCAAATACATTCTAAGGAGGTGTGGGGCAAAGAGTTGTGGCAAGAAATTTGGGAAATGCTAGAGCAAAGTACAGTTGCTGTGTATTATGTAGATACCCACTGTCCCACCGATTCACTAAAACAATTGTTAAAATCCCTTGCAGACGACAAAACCAAAATGTCAGAGGCAGAAGTGGTGATACAGGATTCTGGTGGGGGATGGCTAAGTGGGTGCACCAAAAAAGTGGACATATGGGAGAGAAAGCCACATGCATGTGGTAGAGATTAGAGGGATGCCCATTCCCTAGACTTGATAAAAACTGTGATCATGCAATGTCCTATTAGTCAACACACACAACAGAGACCTGTCCCACAAACAGTCAAATGTCAGTTGGGGAGAGGGAAATTACCGGGGCAGATACAGCAAATTGATTACATTGGGCCACTACTGACAAGTTGCGGGTGTAAATGCGCTTGCACTGTAGCTGACACTTATTCTGGATACTTGATTGCCGTCCCTTGCAAATGTGCCATGCAATACAACACCATCAAGACTCTGGACTTGTTAATGTTATATTACGGAGTCCCACTCCAAGCCCAGAGTGACAATGGGTCACATTTCAAAGGAAAATTGGTACAAAACTATTGTTTACAACACAATATTGAGTGGTTTGATCACATTCCAGATTATCCACAAGCTGCAGAATTGATTGAGAGAATGAACGGCTTGCTGAAAGCCAAATTATGAAAACTATCAGATGGAACTCTGAAAAACTGGAGAAAGCATTTAAATGAAACCCTCCAATTTTTGAATAACAGACCACTGACAAATGCAGAGACTCCCTTAATGTGTGTGTTGATGTAGACTACCAAGGAGACATCAATAACATTCTTCTGAATAGTGGAGACACTCACTTGATAATACAATCTGGAGACAGAAGCGCACTGATTGTAATTGTTCCAGTGCATGGAGGAATAGTGAAAAAGGGGACTACCCCAGCTATTCTCACAGTGCATGGGGAGGGAGGTGTATGGCTCAACTGACAAAATCGCTGGTAGTAAGGTATGGGTAGAATACCCACATTATCCTCCAGAACCAGCAGAAATCATAGCAAAGGGCATTGATAATGTTTTATTAATCAGAAACAAGGGAAGGAGAGATGGGAATCTATACCAGGTTATGTTACTTGTGAGAATTATCACACTTGTCTCTTACTCTGGGGTGTCTGTGTGCTAGCTGTGCTACATGGTCTCTCTTCTGACGTGTGCGTGTGGGGTCAGGAAGGATCCAAAGCCCCTAGCTCCAAAATGATTGACCGACCACGCCGATCAACACCTTTACTGCACTTGACTGAAAATGTTTGGACTCATCTGGCACGAGTCGTACTCAACAGGTCAGATTTCTACGTGGGACAAATGCAAAGTATGGTGGATGTCATCTCCACCTGTTTGGTGGCAATTCCTACTGCTGCAAAAGTTTTACTGCATATTTTTGATGCCACCAACAAAGATGGAGACATTAAAGAAAGCAATGTGTTATCCCATTTCAGCCCCTACGTATACTTTAGATTTTGCCAATAGGTAATGGATGAAAAGTGGGACAACTTGATCCAGTTGATTACTTACAATATTACCACGGGTGATGTATGTCACACTATGACATGTGATTCTCACAAAATCGGAAAATGTGCTCAACTATGCCTAGAGGCAACAACGTGTTCTCCATAAGAGACGCCGTGGGAACAACAAACTGTATGTCAATACCGAACGAATAAACATTGTAAAACCATGAACAATGGCACGTCTTATCTTCATATTGTGACTGCTACTAGTCACATCAAGCATGTCAAACTACCTGTGGGATGGTTATTCTGTTATGGAAATACCACCTTTATATACATTCCTGCCAAATTAACTGGTGGAACGTGGACCTTTACACGATTAGGACTCATGATGTGTCCATTTCATTCTGTACATACTTGCCATCCAAGCGAAATAGTTCAATTAAGCAAAGACTGTGATTCTGAAATTCAATTATTATCTAAATCAGAATATGTGAGTTTAAGCATTTCTATAGTAAGAGTTCCAGGATTAGCAATTATAATAATCATGCTATTAACAAGTTAGCATGTTTAATGGTTAACAACATCAACCATACTTCCATCGCTTTAGCTGAGTTATTGCTAGATATACAAGGTACTAGAAAAGCTGCATTGCAGAACAGGGCTGCTATTGATTATTTACTGTTGAAGCATGATCATGAGTTATCAGAATTTGCAGACCTCTGTTGTTTTAATGTGTCAGACCACTCTAAATCCATTCAATCCCATATTGACACTTTGCATGAATTGGTGGAAGGAGTAAAAGAAGATGTGGACAAAGGGAAGTGGGTCTGGTTATTTAGGTGGTTGCCTGATTTTGGACAATTACACAATATTTTAGGCAGGATACTTGTAGTGATTTGTATTATAATAATGCTATGTTGCTGTGTACAATGCATACCTAACCTGCTTATAATGTTGAAACCAAAAAGGGTTAATTTTAGACCAGTATGTTATCAGAGTCACTGGTCAAAGGCTGGAATGTAATGCTATCTGTATTTAACCACTGGCTCCATCTTGACCACTGACTCCATTTTGTGCTTAGCCTAGCTTCAAATGTCATCACATTGGTGGCGCAGGTATTTTTCCGCGTACCGCCTGTTTTATCTTTTCTCACCAGGGAAGGAAACATAACATGGGGAGGGCAATACTGTTAAGAATGTACCAGGCTGAAAATGTTTATAGCACAGCGGGGTACAGCTCAGTCTTGGAAATACACGGTGAGATGTGGCCTGTCTCTAGTGTGTTTTCTAAACACTGACCTGGTACAGCTAGCATGTGAATTTCACAATTTACTCAAAGGGAGGGGGGTTTCTAGAGCCTTCCTCTTAAGCTTGTTTAAAGTATATAAGGTGGGGAAGCTTGACACTGAGGGAGAAGAAACTCATCTCTGAGGGTGGATGCATTGCTCAGAGTAAGTCCCTTTGTGGTTGTTCTCTGTTGTCTCAGTTGTCACAGGTTCCACAACCTGATGTTGGCAGACAAGGATGATGTTGGATTCAAGCCCCATGGTGATGCATTTTTTTTACTTATATCTAACTTTGCTGTGTGTATGCATGAATACGTAGTCACTGCATATATATTATATTCATTGTTGATGTATTGCATTGTCTTTGATTATTATTATTCCACTGCTGTGATTACTTTAAGAGTTGCACATGTGTTGCTGCATTCATATTAAGTGCTCATGTTATTATCTTCGTGTAACCTGGGATGTGCCTTAATAAATTCATTTCTTAGACAAAGGCCCTCATTACAACCCTGGCGGTCGTTGATAAAGCAGCGGTAACACCGCCAACTGTCCGGTGGTAAAAAATGTTGAATCATGACCACGGCAGCCACTTTCACACACCAACCACCACGGCAGTAACAACAAACACCTCAGCAGTAACCGCCAACAGCCAGGCGGAAGAAAATGTACCGCCAACTGCATTACAACAGGCCTAAATGTCAGCTCTTCCGGGGCAGAACCAACGCCATCAAAAGCACAGCGGAAACAGTACTCTGAAGGGAAATGACTCACCTCTCGACAACCAAGTAAGAACCACGACGCCATGGAGCCCGAGCTGCACTTTTTCCCAATGCTGGTGTACCTTCTCATACACCAGGAGCATGAACGCCGGCGAAGACGACCACAGTGAGAACTGCACCTAGCACACTAGGGAGGGGGGAGGAAAAAGAGAGTGACACACACACACGCAACATGCAACATCCCCACCACCAACAACATACACACAAACAGATGCAAAAACATTACATATGCACCCCGTAACACTCAGGAATAACCAAGGACAAAAGGAATGGATTAAATTTAGTGTAATATTGTAAATATAGAAAAATATGTTCTTAAAGTAACAAACAGTATGTACAATATATACAGAAGGAGGGACAATGCCCACTCCAAAATGTCTGTGGCCCATTGGGCCAAAACACATAGGCCAAGGCCACACTTGACTCCTGCCTCAATACGGAGAGAACACTGCAGGGGAATCAGGTAAAAAACACACAGGTACCTCAGGGGGATGGAGAATGGGGGGGTACCTCAGCCGGAAGCTGGTACAACACCACTGGCCTGGAGAGGGCTCCATGCCCACTGCTTTGGGCATGGAGCCCACTGCTTTGCCCACTGCTTTGTCCTGGGGAGTGCAAGGCCACAGTCTCTCAAGTGGGTGGTTTGCTCACTGCTTGGTCCTGGGGCGTGCAAAGCCACACTCTCTTGAGTGGGTGGTTTGCCCAATCCTTGGTCCTGGGGAGTGCAAAGCCACAGTCTCTCTAGTGGGTGGTTTGCCCACTGATTGGTCCTGGGGAGTGCAAAGCCACCGTCTCTCAAGTGGGTGCAAAGCCACAGTCTCTCAAGTGGGTGGTTTGCCCACTGCTTGGTCCTGGGGAGTGCAAAGCCAAGGTCTCTCTAGTGGATGTTTTCTTCCACTGGTTCTGGAGGGGGCCTTGTGCCCAGTGTGCTTCATCCTGGCAAGGAGGGGCTGAATGGATGGCTTTTTCCACTGGTTCTGGAGGGGGCCTTGTCCCCAGTGTGCTTCATCCTGGCAAGGAGGGGCGGAGTGGATGTTTTTATTCACTAGTTCTGGAGGGGGCCTTGTGCCCAGTGTGCTTCATCCTGGCAAGGATGATCTGAGTGGATGGCTTCTTCCACTGGTTCTGGAGGGGCCCTTGTCCCCAGTGTGCTTCATCCTGGATGGTGCAAGGTCACAGTCTCTCACCTGTGTGTCACACCGACAGGTGTTGCAGGGGCCAGGACACACTGCAGCCCATGTAGTCACCACTACACACTGCTCGCTGGCGGTGACAGCTTCACAGTGGATGCCAGTTCCGCTGCAGGTGGCGGTGCTGTCAGTGGTGGTGGTAGCCTCCAGGACTTCACCTGCAGCATCGGACGGCTGCCCACTGGGGCTGCTGTTGCTGGCAGTGGTGCTGCTGATCGTGCTGCATGTGGCGGTGTTGGAGGCAGTGCAGGTGGCGGTGCTGGCCGCGGTGCAGGTGGTGATGCCGGCAGTAGTGGTGGTAGCCTCCAGGACTTCACCTGCAGCCTCGGACGGCTGCCTACTGGGGCTGCTGCTGCTGGTAGTGGTGCTGCTGGCGACAGTGCATGTGGCGATGCTGGACGTGGTGCAGGTGGTGGTGCTGGACGTGGTGCAGGTGGCGGTGCTGGCCGTGGTGCAGGTGACAGTGCTGGCAGTGGTGGTGGTAGCCGCCAGGCCTTCACTTGCAGCCTCGGACAGCTGAAGTGCCATGACTGGTGTTGTGTGCCCATTCCTGCCCCTGGCAGATGGTGTTGCCTCCTTGCCTCTGCCAGGTGGTGTCTTTTTCTTGCTGGATGGTGGTGCCTCCTTCCCCTTGCTGGCTGGTGTCCCCTTCCTGCCCTTGCTAGGTGGCGGAACCTTCTTGGCCTTGGCAGGTGGTGCTGGCACACTGGCTGGGCTGACAGGTGACTCCTTGGAGCCTCTTACACCTGCAGTTGCTGCAGAAACCACAGTGGCCATGGACTGGGTGGCTGAGGTGCTGGGCTGGGTTCTGGCCACCCTGGCCTGAGGTGAAGGATGGGGGTAGGGGTAGGGAATAGGTCAAGGGTGGTGAGGAAAAGCTTCTTAGGGATACTGGGGTGGAAAGAGGGTGAAGGTTTGGGTGTGGAGAAAGAGGGAGTGGTTTTAGGAGGTGTCAGTCTGGTGTGTTTGGGTGCAGGTGCATGGGATGGGCTGTCGTGAGGTGGATGGTTGTTGGGTGTCTGAGTGCTTGCTTGGGGTCACAGACCCAGTGGGAGAGGACACAGGGGACATGTGAATGGCTGTTGTGGAGCTGTCTGTTAGTGATGTGTGTGTTCTGCTTGGTGTGGTGAGGCTGGTAGTGGATGATGATGTAGTGCATGCAGGTGTGAGTATGGACGGAACTGGGTGGGAGGTGGTGGAGGAGTAGGGTTGGATGACAGTGGAAATAGTGGATGTTGGTGTGTCTGCAACTGGATGGTGTTTGTGTGAGTGCCTGTGGGATGAAGTGTGGTGCTTGTGTTTGCCTGTGACACTCTAAGATGTTATCTTGTATGCATGCTCGTCTGGCTGTGTGCTTGGGATGGGTTGGGATTGAGGAGACTGGGACTGGGAAGTGGAAGTTGGAGGGGGGAGGGTATAAACAGAGACAATGGCTGCCATCAGAGAGGAGGCCAGAGTCTGAATCAATCTCTGTTGGGCCGTCAATCCAGTGTGAATGCCCTCCAGAAATGCATTTTATTGTTCCATCTGGGCTGCCAGCCCCTGGATGGCATTCACAATGGTTGACTGCCCTACAGAGATGGATCTCAGGAGGTCAATAGCCTCCTCACTCAGGGCAGCAGGTCTAACTGGGACAGGACCTAAGGTGCCTGGGGCGAAGGAGATGCCCACGCCCCTGGGTGAGTGGGCATAGGAACCTCGATGAGGGGCTGCTGGGAGGGCAGTGCTGGTATGAGGTGGCAGCGGCTGTACCTGTAGCTGGGGTAGTCACAGAAGTGTCCGCCACCACCAGGGAGCTTCCATCGGAGGAGGTATCTGTGTTGGAACTGTGTCCTCCAGTCTCCGTCATGGTGCTCCCCTCGCCCTCTGTCCCACAGGTGCCCTCAGCGTTGGTAGACTCTGCCTCCTGGGTCCTGTGGGATGCAGCTCCCTTCGTCGCTAGTGCCTCTGCTCCTCTGACAGATGATGCTAATGTACATAAGGATAGGATGACAAAACAAAAAGGGAGAGAAGAGACAAAGGGAAGAGACAAACGATACACTTGGTCAATGGCTGCACCAACACCACAGTTGGCGTACACAGCACCCTCACACACAGGGAACAGGCCTATGCAATATGCCATAGAACTACCAGACAAATAGTTGGCAGCCAAGGGATGGGGAGAGGCACACACCACCAAATACAGTCCTCCTGGGACCCAAGCAGCCCTGACCAATAGTGGATGCCTACGAGCTAGATAGTAAGATTTTCCTTTCTGAACCCTAGCCCCCATGGGACCTACGCTGCAATGTCTGGCCTGGCCTAGAGGCACCCGCTGACACACATCCCCCACCCAGATACCACCCTACCATGTGTAAGTTGTAATGATGGGCACTGTACTCAGCCCCTTGTGGCTGCTGTGATGCCCTCAAGCACCCGTTCAGCTCTGGATAGGTGACTGCCAGTATGCAGGCCATCAGGGGTGTCAGGGTTCGACGGGCACCCCTTCCTCATTGGAAGGCCATCCCCAGCTGGGCCACCGCTGTCTTCCGTGCCCAGCGTCTCAGGTCCTCCCACCATTTCCGACAGTGGGTGCTACGCCTGACATAGACCCCCAGGGTCCACACCTCCTTGGTGATGGCACGCCATATACCCTTCTGTTGAAGGGCACTGACCTGCAGAGGCAATACACATAGGAAAATAGATTTAGACAAACAGTCCAGCCAGTTACACATATGGCCCACAATACCCCTTTCCATCACCATTGGCACACACATGGCCCAGCACACAACATATATTCCGCCCAGAGGACATCCACCCACCTCCCTTACACGAGGCCTTCACACACACCACTCAATCCATTCATGCCACATGCCACATGCCACATGCATCATGCCCGCAGTGTACTCACCTGTTGGTCTGGAGGCCCATACAGCACTCCGTACTGGGGTAGGCCCCTTCCACCAGTCTCTCCAACTCCTCTGAAGTGAAGGCTGGGGCCCTTTCCCCAGTCACACGGGCCAAAGGTCACAGCAGCACATGCAGTGTAGGTCCTCTACTGTGGAAGGTCAGGTAGTGCAGTAGATCACCATTGGTCACCGCCGGCGTAGATCACCATTGGTCACTGCACCCCATACGGCCCAATTATAACCAATGAGAAGTTGCACCGACTGCCTCCCGCAACAGCGCACAACGCCAGTGGAATTACCGCACTTCAACATGTCCCAACACACAGAACAGGCGGACACCATTTCAGGGGGGGCAGGCCATAGAAAATTGCTGCGTCACTAGTGATATTTGGATATACTGGACAAATCACTCTGTCCCATTCCAAGTTAACAGGATGCAAAGTTCTGCTGTAGCTCCATTGTTCAGTTTGTGACCGGCATCCTCACTCTTTTGTCCCTTAGATTCCTACCGCTGTGGATGAATAGGCAATGGAGACATA
Source organism: Pleurodeles waltl (assembly GCF_031143425.1). Taxonomy (NCBI): domain Eukaryota; kingdom Metazoa; phylum Chordata; class Amphibia; order Caudata; family Salamandridae; genus Pleurodeles; species Pleurodeles waltl. The sequence continues at coordinate 1,232,830,623 of NC_090446.1, forward strand.
CCTCCATAAACAGACCCCTGGTGGACTTAGAACCACAGGAGGACAGGCACATTATCCTCACCTATAGACTTGACAGGGTTACAATCACGGATCAGTGTGCCCAATTGGAGCCTGACCTGATATCTGATATCCGTCACCCCATTGGGATTCCCCCTCTTGTGCAAGTTCTATCAGTGCTCCATTTCCTTGCAACTCATTCTTTCCAAATGAAAGTGTGCTTGGTAGCAGGAATGTCACAGCCAATGTCCTCAATAGTGCTGACGAGAGTGTTATCTGCCCTGATTAAACACATGTGCAACTATATTGTTTTTCCCCAGGTTGAAGATATGGCCACAGTGAAGGCCCAGTTCTGTGCAATGGGACATATCCCCAACATAAATGGGGCGATTGATGGAACACATATTGCATTTGTCCTCCCCGCCGGAATGAACAGGTGTTCAGACATCAGAAGAGTTTTCACTCTATAAATGTACAGATGGTGTGCTTGGCGAACCAGGGCATCATCCACATGAATGCTAAGTATCCTGGGTTGGTGCATAATGCCTTTGTCCGGAGGAATAGCACCATCCCAAATGTGATGGGCCAACTACAGAGGCACTGGGTGTGGCTAATAGGAGAGCCCTGGATTCCACCCAGTATATGTTGTTGTATGGGTATGGTGCGGCCCATATGGGATAGTGTGTCTCTAAATGTTGTCCCTCAATATTTCAGGTGACTCTGGTCACCCCAACCCATCATGGCTGCTGATCCCTGTGAGGAATGCCAGGACAAGGGCAGGAGAACGTTATAATGAGGCCCATGGGCGAACCAAAAGGATAATTGAAAGGACCTTAGGCCTCCTGAATGCCAGATTCCTGTGCCTCCATCTGACAGGTGGATACCTGTGCTACTCACAGAAGGTCTGCCAGATAGTGGTGGTATGCCGCATGTTGCATAACCTGGTCCTCAGATGCCATGTCCCATTCCTGCAGGAGGAGGAGGCTGTAGATGCCGTGTGCCAGCAGTGGACCCTGTGGACAGTGAGGATGAGCAGGCAGAGGATGAGAATGAGGACAACAGAACATCTGTGATTAGACAATACTTCCAATGACACAAAGGTAGGACAGTGCTACTTCACATTTCAATGACATTTGTTTGAATTTCTGTGGCACTGGCATGCTGATATTTCCCACCTCTGTGCCCACTTACTGTTCCCTCTGGCAATTCATTTTACAGATGTTGGAGACCTAACATATACTCCTGGTGTGATCACTGCATTCAGCTATAGGTTATTAATCTATGCTCATTTTCTGTATAGTTGATTTGCAATGTTTGTACATGTTTAAATGAATACATAAGTGATATACATGACATAATCCAAACTTCTTTGTTTTCCAAGGGTGTTTATTGAAGTGTTAAAATATAGAGGGGCAAGTGCAGTGGGATGGGGTGATGAGGGAGGAAAGTCCAGGGTATTGTTCTAGTCTTTTTGTAGTACAGGTGCATTGTCCAAGGGGACATAGGAAGGGGAGCAAGGGCAGTTTAAAGTAGACAGGGTGAGTGAGTGGGACACAAGGGTGACAATCAGGAGAGTCTCATTTCCTGGCGGGGGTCTTGGCAAGTTTCTCTGGCTTCTGTCTGGATCACAGGGAATGTTTTAGGAGTTCTCCTTCTGCACGGGAGGGGGGCTGGTGGCCTGTGAGTCCTGTGGCAGGCCTCTTGGCCACTAGCGGTAGCTGTTCAGATGTCTGGCTAGTGGCAGGGGCCCGCTGGTGTGTGACTGCCTCACTTATTACATTGTCCATGACTGCCAGCTCCCCTGCAATGGAGATCAGAGTGTTGTTGATGGCCTGCAAGTCCTTCCTGATCCCCTGGTACTGTCCCTCCTGCAGACATCTGTTTTCATGCACACTGTCCAGGATCCTGCCCATTGTGTCCTGGAAATGTTGATAGGCTCCCAGGATCTCTGCAAGTGCTTCCTGGAGAGTCAGTTCCCTGGGCCTGTCCTCCCCATGGCGCACAGCAGTCCTCCCAGTTTCCCTGTTGGCCTGTGCCTCTGTCCCCTGAACTGTGTGCCCACTTCCACTGACCCCAGGTCTCTGATTGTCATGGGTATGAGATATGGCCTGGGGTCCCTGTATAGGTGGACACACCACTGATTGACGTGTCCTGGGGACAGAGATGTGGGTACGCTGGGTGGGTGCTGTGGTGGTGCTTTGCTGATGGGGGAGGCCCTGTGGTGGTGTTTGACTGGGCCTGGGTAACCTGCTGTCCAGTGGTCCCTGCTGGGCCAGGTTGGTCATTCAGATCCTGAAGACCAAAGTTGCTGTCATTGCTGTGGGCTTCTTCTGTTGGGGAACTGGACATTACTGGCACCTCCTCTCCATTGACATTGGCTGGGGTACCTGTGGGGATGTAAATGATGTGGTATGGTTTCTGTGTCTGGCAAATTGTGTATCTGAGGCTTGCCCTCTTTGATTGTATTTGCCCTGGCAGCTTTCACTTGTGTACGTTGGTGTATAATGGGATGATGACTAGTTCTCTATAGTGTGCATGCTTTAATGATGAGTGTCCATGCAGGGCTGTGAGTGGTGTCCATGCATTTGTAGAGCATGCAGGGCGTAGCATTGGGATGAGTGAGATGTGATGGTGGGGTGTGTGGGAAGTGGTGGAGTGATGGGAGTGAGGGTCAGGATGGGGTATGTGATGGCACGCAGGTAGGGAGGTTGATAGTAGTAGAGAGTTTACTTACCAGAGTCCAGTACTCCTCCTACTCTGGCCAGGCCCTCAGGATGCAGGATTGCCAAGACTTGCTCCTGCCATGGTGTTAGTTGTGGGGGAGGAGGTGGGGCCCCACCCCCAGTCCTCTATACAACAAGCTGGTGTCTTGCTGCAATGGAACGTACCATCCCTCGTAGGTCATTCCACCTCTTCCTGATGTCATCCCTAGTTCTTGGGTGCTGCCCCACAGTGTTGACCCTGTCCATGATTCTCCGCCATAGCTCCATCTTCCTAGCTATCAATATCAGCTGCACCTTTGCTCCAAATAACTGTGGCTCTACCCTGATAATTTCCTCCACCATGACCCTTAGTTCCTCCTCTCTGAAGCAAGGGTGGCTTTGTGGTGCCATGGGTGTTGTGTGAGGCGTGTAGCTGAGGGTGTGTGATGTTGGGTGTGTGAGTGGTGTATAGGTGTGAATGGTTGTGTCTGTGGTCTTGATGTCCCTCTGCTGGCAATCGTTTGGAATGGTAAAGGGTTGTGGGCAATGTGGGTGGGTTTTTTATAGTGATGTGGGTATGTGGATGTGGTGTGTGTATGGGTGCCAGGTGTGTGTGGTTTGAATTTTCCAATGTGGCGTTATTTTGTATGTGTGTTTCCATTTTGAGCGCAGCATTATGTACCTCCAATGATTTACCGCCGTTGAATGTCTGCCGTGGTGATTTGTGGGTCAGAATGTGATGGCCATAGTTCTGCTGGCGTAACGGTGTGGGTTTGAATACCGCCAGCTTTTCACGGACCTTTGGTGTGGTGGATTTGTGTCTGTGGCTGAATACTGATGGATTGGTGTGTGTGTGTCACAATATGGTGAATGGATATCCGCCCTGTGGCAGTAAGTTGGCAGCAGTCAGTGTGGCGGTAAGTGGGGGCTTAATTTTTTGGAGGGAGAGGGGCTGTACACCCCCTCTCAAGGCTGATCTCAGCCCTGGGAAACCCATTCCCTGAGGCCTGGCCTATTTTTCTTTAGAGGGGGCAACGTGCCCCCCCCTCCCTAGGCCATTCTTAGCCCGAGGGACCCCAGCTTAATTGTTTTATTTGGAGGGTGAGGGTAAGGGGGCCATGTGGCCAGCTCCCCTGGGTCGATCTTGGCCCTGGGAACCCCATTCCTGGGGCCCAGCCGTGAGACCTGGGGGCCCCAAAGGGGCACCCAGTCTCAATGTTGGGGACCATGGGGGAGCCTGATGGCCCCCACAGTTCCAGCTAGCTCCCCAGTTTCTGCAGAAGACAGCATTGCTGTCACAGAGAGGGAGCTGCTAAAACAGCTCCCTCTCTGTGAGGGCAGTTTCCCCTGTGTCCCTGCCTGCATCTTTGCAGAACCCCAAGGACTAAATTAAAATAAGAAAATGAGATAAAAGAAGATAAAGATTGATAAAAACAAAGATGTTGCAGCAAATAAATGATATATAATAACAATAATCACTGTATAGATTCATTGTTTTTAAAGATGAAAAAGGAACTTCAACTTCCATGAGGCCTCATTTTGGCTAATTAGGGTGTAGGGTATAAAAGGTAGAAATAGTAAAGGACTTACATGCCATGATCCAGACTCTTGTAGTTGATACGCGTTGGAGTGATATTGTTTTGTGTGGAAAAAAATACCCCCAGGAGAGGTTTTCTCAATCTTGAATTTTTCAGAAACAGTGCTTTCCATGCTTAATATATGCCACAAAAAAAAGCTGGAGAGTAAACATTTCCAGGAGTGAGATTTCATAATTTATGGGCATAGTGATATTGCTAAGTGTAGGTACTTACCTGCCCTTACCAATAACCCACTTCCAATATATATATTTTGGAAGTGTGTTATTGGTAAGGGCTGGGGTCCCTAAACCTACATGCCCTACCATATACTAGGACTTATAGGTAGATTGACTTTGTGACTTTGCCAAATATAATTAGCCTTATTTGCACATCTATTTTGTATAGAGCACAGGCCTTGGGACTGTGCTCTATCACCAGGGTCTGGGAGCAGGGCACCATCAGAGTCAGGAAAACACCAGCAAAAAGTTAAAAATGTCAGGGGGCCTCTGCAATCAGCCCTGTTTTCTCACTATATATATATATATATATATATATATATATATATATATATGTATATAATAACCTACTGGTAACAGGTATATATATATATATATATATATATATATATATATATAAAACAGGTAAACAGGTATATATATATATCTGTTACCTACTGGGGATAGCCAGTAGGTTATTATAGTTAAGACTAACTTTTCCCATACATGAAGCGTTTTCGTTTTGCTAATAACTTAGCCACTGTTTGATGAATCTAGACAAAAATCCTAAAACTCATATCCTAATTAGTTCAGCTGCTGTCTTGAACGTTTTGGGGTGATTCGTCAACTGGAGGCCAAGAGAAAGGGTATATATTTATATGTTTGTTCTTCTATATATATATATATATATATATATGTATATATATATATATATATATATTATGAAAAAGTACTGGAATAAGTTAACTGTTTGTATAATAGTCAAACAATTTTTTTATGATATTAAAATCAACAGCATTTTTTCTGATATTTTTGTAATTTCCTTAAGTATGGGATCAAGATATGTGATATTAAGATATTGTGGTAAAGAATGTAATTGACACAATATTTTTGTCAATTATATTGTTCCACACCTTCAAGGCACTTCACAACATAGGACCAGCATACCTCAACCACCGTCTCACCTTCTACATACCCAACAGACATCTCCGTTATTCCCGGCTTTCCCTTGCAGCCATCACCAAGATCCGGAAAAGTACAGCATGAGGAAGATCCTTCTACCTAGCAGCCCAGACATGGAATACACTTCCCCTCAAGCTCAGGCAAACTGCATCAATGAAGCAGTTCAGGAAGGACCTCAAGACCTGGCTCTTCGATTGAGCAGCACGCCTTCATTCAGTGCCTTGAGACCTTATGGGTGATTAGCTGCACTTTATAAGTCCTGATTGATTGATTATTTACCACAATCCTTTGTCAGTGATCATATAATATGTGATGGAAAGTGGATTATTAATAAGGGCAGGTAGGTACCTACACTTAGTAACAGCCACAGTCCCACAGTAGGTCCAGTCAAGGTCTCAATAAATTAATCCTTGCTCAACCCTTGATAGTTTGGCCCATGAGCAGTTAGGCTTAACTTAGGAGTCAGGTGTGCAAAGCATTTAATATCAACATAACAGTCAATAATTATAACACAAAACAAAATAATAATCCATCACAAATTTATAAAAATAGGAAATATTTTTTCTCTTTAAAATGACACTGAAACAACAAAAATCCAATGTAGGGAATCGGAGATTTTTTATTTTTAAACATGAAATGGAAAAAAATGTTTCTAGTGCTTAAAAACAAAAATGCAAATCAGGTGCATCTGGTAGTGCTTGACTGGGCAAAGTCAAATTTTGAGGCTGACTATGATGGAGCGCAAGTCGGACACACTGAGCAGAAGGTCTTTGTCAAAATGTTATATTTCGACTTTGGGCCCCATTATGAGTTTGGCGCTTGAATTTCATGAATTCCAATATGGTGGTGGGGAGGTGGCCATCAAGCTTGCAGCCTTACCATCATTGTATCACAATGTTTCCACCAAGCTGACTGGCAGATACAGTGTATTGCAATGTTCCCGCCAGGCTGACAGTGAAGCAGCATTGACCTCGGTTTCCTCCGGGACAGAGGCTAATGCTGTTGCACACAGCATCCTCAGAATGTGCACCGTCTGCCATAGCAGACAGTCTGCATTTCGAGGGTGCTGACAGGGGAGCTCCTACACAGCCCACAACATGGTCGTGGGCAGTGCAAGGGCACCTCTGTGGCCATAACTCTGCCTTTCTGCCAGGTGGTGGAAAGGAAAGTCTTGATCAGCACAGCAGTGCCAGACTTGTCATCGCCATCGTTATCCACGACTTTCACCATCGCCAATGTATTGGGACCCTTGATCCCAGCGGAGGAGGCGGTCTCTTGGTGGTCTGACCACCAGGGTCGTAATCTGGTGGTGGTTAGACTACCAGGATTGCGGTGGTCAGACTGCCACCACACGTTTGGCAGTCCTAGGAGTTCTAAAATTGTAAGGAGGCCCTTAGTCTCTTTATTGGAGCTCTTTCTCTCGTCATCGGACGAGGCTCCTTCTCAGGCCGACTTGTGATGCAACATTATCGGCTTGGCTTAGCATGAGATCCTGGTCAACTCCTGGAAGTCAAAATTAACACAAAATTGCTACAAACATCTGGATCTTCTTCCAGAAGTCTTTTTTGGGTCCTTGAGGTGTCCACAAACTTAATCCAAGGCTCCAGAAGCTCTAAATTGCTCCTCTGAAGTTGTACTACAGTTCCCAGAATGCACCTGGTCAGAATCCTCAAATAGCAATTGAATGCTGGTCAGCTGAGCTCTTCTTGCAAGACTTGATGCGGGGACTCTGGTCAGCTCCTTTGTACCTGTTGCTTTCAAAGAGTCCATTCCTGGTTCCCTAGAAGTAAGGCAAAGTTATTTTCTTGGTGAAGTCCAGAGTGTACATCTGGTGCAGTCCTTGTGGGTGCAGTGCTTCAGGTGCAGACTAGGGGTTCAGCAGGCCAGTCCTTCTTCTCCAGTCTTTCTTTCCAGCAGGCATCTACATTGCTGGTCAGCTCTGCCATATTTATCCTTGCTCCTCTGTTGGCAAGCAGAAGGCACCCCTGACCACTGGAGTGACCACTTCCTGTGAAGTGCTGCAAAATCAATCACAGAAAGCCACGTTCATTAAAAATCCACCATGGAGAAAATCTTTACTTGGAGGTTACATCTGCCTGAGCTGTTGTGGCTACGTTTCCCTAACACACCCCTCAAGCCCCTCTCCTGATCTAAATACTGGGACTTCCATCTTGCTTGGGGAGCAGGGAATGGGGGGTCTGGTTTCTGTTCCAGTTGGCTGTCCCTCCTTTGAAAAACAATTTGGGCACTCTACCCCATCCTACTCTGCCATCTGCAGCAGCAGTTCTCCTCCTGTCAGGTGCTTCCTTTGTTTCAGTCCAGGCCACTTCACACCTCATTATGGTAGCTTGGCTAAGGCTGCCAGATGCTGACCAATCAGAAAAGGGCATTACAAGACTGATTTTGGTAACTTTTAGAAAGAGTTCTGAAACTCTTTCTCTGTACTAGTATAATAAATCCAACATTGGCAATTTGTTGGATTTATTATAACTTTCAGGTGGCTATCAAACGTGATACCTTTAGCTCTTTTCTAGTGGGAATGAGACTTTTTATTTTTAAATACAGCCTTCCAATGTTAGTCTATGGAGCTAATGCACAACAATGAGGGACAATTAATGTGACTGTTTTTCCCTCATCAGGGCTTATAAAACATCTTTTAGAAAGTCCCTGCTTATATTTACTCTGCACTCAACCCTTAAGGAACATAAGGCAGAGCTTAGGAGTTACATACATAAAAATAAGGTAGTTGGAGACTTTGGAAGTACTTTTAATTCCAAAGTCGAGCTTGGGATTAATTTTATTTTAAAAGCAGCCAGAAAGGCGGGCCTTTCCTTAAAATCACAGCAGGCAGCACAGCAGTGTACCCATTGGAGCCCGATTCACATTGTGGTCCCTCGATCTACATGCCCTACCATAGGCTAGGGACTTATAGATAGGTTGTCAGAGCAAACTATAAATATACCTAATTTGTATGCACCATTTTAAACACTGGTTAGCAGTGCCCAGGACACAGTCAGAGTCAGTAACTACCAGTATCATTCAAAAACTTTGGGAGTGATCAGAGCTAAAAAGTTGACTTCCTGACAATATGTTATACCCACTCCATCTGAAAATTACTTAATGAAAGAAGCTGCAGATTTGTACATGTCCTCAGAGAGACAGCCCATTTATAAACAAGATCCAGTTGCCCAATTGACTCATTCCCATTGTGACTCCCAAACTTTGGAAGATATGCTGAGTGAGTTTGAATAACAACTTTCCTCTTTTTTAACACATGCTCAGGAGGACTTGCAACTGATAATTATACCTGTTTGTTTATATTTGCAAGCTATTTCTGATATTGGGTGATACCATAAAAGTAATATAGGCCCTCATTATGACATTGGTGGGAAAGCCCACATACTGCCATGCTGACTGCCGCCAACATACTGCCGCCGCCGTGGATATCCGCTAACCATAGTATGATACACACACACCAATCCGTCACTATACAGCCACACACACAAATCTGGCAACCCAAAGGTTAGTGATAAACTGGCGGTATCAAAACCCACACCGTTAAGCCAACAGAACAATGCCCACAACATTATGACCCACAAATTACCATGGCAGACATTCAATGGCCGAAAACCATTGGCGGTATATACCGCCACGCTCAAAATACAGACACACTAAAAAAACAGCACTACTTTGGACAATTCAAACTGCACACACCTGACACCCATACACACACCACACCCACATACCCACACCACTATAAAACATGTACACACATTACCCACAACCCTCTACAAATACCAATAATTGCCAGCAGAGAGAGCCAGCAAGGGCACACACACTCCCCTTCCTATGCCCCCTTGGACAATGGACCTGTGCTACAAATAGACTGGACTCTAACCTGCACTTTCCTCCATCATCACCCCAGCCCATAGCACTTCCCCCTTTTATTCAGAGCACTGCAATAAACGCACTTTGAAAAAATACAAGTATGGAGTATGTCAAATGATTTAAGTGTGTATTTGCTTAACAAGCTTTAAATATTGCAATTCAACTGTACAGTAATGTTAACATAGGAAAGACATGTAGTTGCCTGCAGTGAACACACCAGGAGCAATAGTGGGGCACCAACATCTGCAAAAAGAGATGCCAATGGGTACAGTAAGTGGGCATAGAAGTGGGAATTCACAGCCTGCCAGTGACAATGTCACACATCAAACTGTCAATGAAATGTGAAATAACATTGTCATACCTGTGTGTTATTGGAAGTATTGACGAATGACTGCACTTCTGTTGTCCTCATCCTCATCCTCTGCCTCCTCATCTTCACTGTCCACAGGGTCCACTGCTGCCACACAGCCATCTCCAGCCTCCTCCTCCTGCAGAAAAGGCACATGGCATCTCAAGGCAAGGTTGTGCAACTTGCAGCATGCCACAATTATCTGGCAGACCTTCTTGGGTGAGTAGCACAGGGATCCACCTGTTAGATTGAGGCACCAAAACCTGGCTTTCAGGAGGCCAAAAGAACATTCAATAATGCTTCCTATTCACCCATGTGCCTCATTGTAACGCTCCTCAGCCCATGTCCTGAGATTCCTCACAGGGGTCAGTAGCCATGATAGGTTTGGGTAACCTGAGTCACTTGCAAATATCAATGGACAACTGTTAGCCACACACAAACCCTTATGTCCCATACCATACCCATACACCAACATCCACTGGCTGGGAACCAGGGATCACTTATTAGCCACACCCTGTGCCTCTGGAGTTGGGCCATCACATTTGGGATGCTGAAATTCCTCAGGATAAAAACATCATGCACCAAGCCTGGATACTTAGCATTGACATGGGAGATGTACTGGTCCGCCAAACACACCATCTGCACATGCATGAAGTGATAACTTTCGATTTCTGAAGACCTGTTCATTTTGCCGGGGGTAGGGACAAATGCAATATGTGTCCCATCAATCGCACCAATGATGTTGGGGATATGTCCCATTGCATAGAAGTCAGCCTTCACCGTGGCCAAATCCTCCAGCTGGGGGAAAATGATGAAGCTGCACATGTGTTTAATCAGGGCAGACAACATTCTGCTCAGCACTATTGAGAACATTGGCTGTCTGTGATATTCCTGCTGCCAAGCCCACTGTCACTTGGAAAGAACCTGTTGCCAAAAGATGAAGCACTGATAGCACTTTCTAGGGGGATCCCAGTGGGGTGACGGATAGCAGATATCGATGCATGGGGCATTAATGTATGGAGTGCTGTGTGTGAAGGCCTTGTGTGGGGGGGTAGGTGGATGGGCCATGGGCAGCGGGCAGCATGGATGCTGGGGCATGTCTGTGCTAATGGGGACGGTAAGGGGCATGGTGGGCCATGAGTGTAACAGGTAGAACAGTCTGACTAATACCTTTCCCTTTGTCTATTTCCTCTGCAGGTCAGCACCCATCAAAAGAAGGGTATATGGCGTGCCATCGGCAAGGACGTGCGGACCCTGGGGATCTATGGTAGGCAGATCCCTGACCCCCCTGATGGCCCGCATCCTGGCGGTGGCCTATACAGAGCTGGATTGTTGCTTGGGGGCATCACAGCAGCAACAAGGGGGGGAGTACAGCGCCCTTCATTACTACTTACACCTGGTGGGGTGGTACCCGGGTGGGGGATGTGGGCCTATGGGTGCCCCTAGGCCAGGCCTGACATTGCAGATTAGGTCCCATGTTGGGCAGGGTTCTGATATGAAATTCCTCCAACCTAGCTAGTAGGCATCCACTACTGGGCAGGGCAGGGCTTTGTGGGTCCCAGATATGCTGCAGTTGGCAGTATCTGTCCCTACCCATGGCCTGGTGACTAGCATTGTAACTGGTAGTGCATTGCCTACTGCGTAGGGCTGTTCCCTGTGTATGAGTGTGTTGTTTACGCCAACGGTGGTGTTGGTGCCGCTATTGACCAAGTGTATGCTTTGACCCCCCCTTTTGTTTTGTCATCCTGTCCTTATGTGCCTTAGCATCATCTGGTGGAGGAGCAGAGGCACCAGTGATGGAGGGAGGCAGAGTCCACCGATAGTGAGGGCACCAGTGGGACGTAGGGTGAGGGGAGCACCACAGCGGAGACTGGAGGGGACAGTTTGGACACGAAAATCTCCTCCGATGGAAGCTCCCTGGTGGTGGCAGACACCTCTGTGCCCACCCCAGCTACATGGTACAGCCGCCACCCCGCGTACCAGCACCGCCCTCCCAGCATCCCCTCTGCGAGTTGCCCGTGCCCGCTCACCCTGGAGGGTGGGCATCTCCTTTGCCCCAGGCACCTCAGGCCCTGCCCTAGTTAGCCCTGCTGCACTGAATGAGGAGGCTATTGACCTCCTGCGATCCATCTCTGTTGAGCAGTCAACCATTGTTAATGTCATCCAGGGGCTGGCACCCCAAATGCAACAGTCCAATGCATTTCTGGAGGGCGTTCACACTGGCTTGGCGGCCCAACAGAGATCAATCCAGGCTCTGGCCTCTTCTCTGATGGCAGCCATTGTCCCAGTTTCCCCCCTCCAACATGCTCTTCCCAGTTCCATTCCCCTCAACCTATCCCAAGCACACAGGCAGACGAGCAAGCACACAGGCCAACACACGAGTGGACATGGCAAACACAAGCACCACACTTCATCCCACAGGCACTCACACAAACAAACATACCAACATCCACTGCCTCCACTGTGGCCCCCTCCTCCTCGTCCTCAGTCTCCATCCTAGTTTTGTCTCTACTCACACCTGCATGCACTACATCCTCATCCACTACCACCATCACCAGCACACCTAAAAGAACACACACCTCACTGGCAGTCACCACCCCCACATCCATGCACATATTCCCCGTGTCCTCTCCCACTGTGTCTGTGACCCCTCCTCCCAAAGTACACAAACACAAGCACTCAGACACCCAACAGCCATCCACCTCACAACAGCATCCAGCCCATGCACCTGCACCCAAACATAGCAGACTGACATCTCCTACAACCTTTCCCTCTTCCTCCACTCCCAGACTTTCTCCCTCTTCCTGCCTAATGTCCCTAAGAAGCTTTTTCTCTCCAATGTTGCCCTCTTCCCTACCCCATCTCCCCCCCTCCTTCACATTAGGCCAGGGTGGTCAAAACCCAGGCAAGCACCTCAGCCACCCAGTCCACGGGCACAGTAGTGTCCTCAGCAATTCCAGGTGGGAAAGTATCCCGGCCACCAGCCAGACAGACGGAAAGGGTGCCTGCCCCTAGTGCTTCAAGGAAGGGCAAGGAGTCAGCCCCAGCTGCAGGAAGGAAGGTCAAGGAGACATCACCAGCTGCAGCAAGGAAGTGTGTGGAATCACACCCAGCTGCTGCCAAAAGGAGCAAGGAGCCATTCCCCAGCTGCTGGCAGAAAGGGCAAGGGGCCTGCACCAGTAGGCATTAAGGACAAGGGGCCTGGTGCTGGGACTCTGTTGGAGCCCTCACCACCAACCCTGGTGGTGCAGCTGTCCGAGGCTGCAGGGGATGGGCCGGAGCCTCCCCTCACAACTAGCAGCAGCAGCACCAGTGGGCAGCTGTCCGAGGCTGCAGGGGATGGGCTGGAGCCTCCCTCCCCAACACCACCAGCTCCACCAGCAGCACTGCCACCAGCACCACCACCAGCAGCAGCAGCACCAGTGGGCAGCATTCCAAGGCTGCAGGGGATGGGCTGCAGCCTCCCCAACCACCACCACCAGCTCCACCAGTAGCACCGCCACCAGAAACACTACCAGCAGCAGAAGCAGCACCAGTGGGCAGCTGTCCGCAGCTGCAGGGGATGGGTGGGGCCTCCCCCCACCACCACCAGCAGCAGCACCAGTGGGCAGCCGTTTGAGGCTGCAGGGGATGAGCTGGGGCCTCCCCCCACAACTAACACCAGTAGCAGCAGCACCAGTGGGCAGCCATATGAGGCTGCAGGGGATGGGCTGGAGCTTCCCCCCACCACTGCCAGCAGCAGCACCACTGCTACCACTGAACAGCCGTCACCACCGGCGGACATTCTGTAAACCTGCCTCCATGGGCTGTTGTGCGGCCTGCCCCCTGCAAATCCTGTGAGTTTGACACCCTGCTGAGAGACTGTGACCTTGCACTCCCCAAGATCTGCATCACAGGGCACAATGCCCCCTCCCGAACCAGTGGAGATGCCATCCACTCACCCTATCCTCCCCAGGATGAAGCTCACTGGGCACAATGCCCCCTTCAGAACCAGTGGAGAAGCTATCCACTTGAGAGACTGTGGCCTTGCACTCCCCAGGACAAAGCACAGGAAATGTTACCCCCTCCAGAGCCAGTTTGCAAGTCACCCACTTGAGAGACTGTGACCTTGCACTCCCCAGGACAAAGCACAGGGCATGTTGCCCCCTCCAGGACCAGTGGTGTTGTACCATCTACTGGCTGAGATCCCCCCCGTTCCCCATCCCCCTGAGGTGCCTGCCTATTTTTGACCTGATGCCCCTGCAGTGTTCTCTCCATGTTGTTGCAGGAGTGAAGTGGGGCCTTGGACTTTGTAATGTGGCCCTATGGCCCACAAGCATTGAAGACTGGGCTGTGTCTCTTCATTTGTAAGTATATATGTACTTTTTTTTTTAGATGCACGTATTGCTACTATATTATCTTATTACTCACTTTTACCTATTGGAGTTGTCCTTGCATTATTCCTGAGGGGTATAGGGTAAATATGTTATGTTACTGCATCTGCTTGTGTGTATTGTGTTGGGGGTTTTGCATGTTGCGTGTGTGTATTACTCTCTTTTTCCTCCCCCTCCCATGTGCTAGGCGGCTGTACTCATCGTGGTCTCTTCACTATCGTTGGTTTTCGTGGTGGAGCAGTACAAAAATCAACATTGGGAATATGTGCAGCTCGGGCTCCATGGCGTCGTGGTTCTTCCCTGAGCCTCCAGAGGTGAGTTCTTTGACTTCTAAGATCTGTTTCCGCCAGGCTTTGATATCATTGGTACCGCCCCAGAAAAGGTGGTGGTTCCCTGTGTCTTAATACAGCTGCAGGGGATGGGCCGGAGCCTCCCCTCACAACTAGCAGCAGCAGCACCAGTGGGCAGCTGTCCGAGGCTGCAGGGGATGGGCTGGAGCCTCCCTCCCCAACACCACCAGCTCCACCAGCAGCACTGCCACCAGCACCACCACCAGCAGCAGCAGCACCAGTGGGCAGCATTCCAAGGCTGCAGGGGATGGGCTGCAGCCTCCCCAACCACCACCACCAGCTTCACCAGTAGCACCGCCACCAGAAACACTACCAGCAGCAGCCGCAGCACCAGTGGGCAGCTGTCCGCAGCTGCAGGGGATGGGTGGGGCCTCCCCCCACCACCACCAGCAGCAGCAGCACCAGTGGGCAGCCGTTCGAGGCTGCAGGGGATGAGCTGGGGCATCCCCCCACAACTAACACCAGTAGCAGCAGCACCAGTGGGCAGCCATCTGAGGCTGCAGGGGATGGGCTGGAGCTTCCCCCCACCACTGCCAGCAGCAGCACCACTGCTACCACTGAACAGCCGTCACCACCGGCGGACATTCTGTAAACCTGCCTCCATGGGCTGTTGTGCGGCATGCCCCCTGCAAATCCTGTGAGTTTGACACCCAGCTGAGAGACTGTGACCTTGCACTCCCCAAGATCTGCATCACAGGGCACGATTCCCCCTCCCGAACCAGTGGAGATGCCATCCACTCACCCTATCCTCCCCAGGATGAAGCTCACTGGGCACAATGTCCCCTTCAGAACCAGTGGAGAAGCTATCCACTTGAGAGACTGTGGCCTTGCACTCCCCAGGACAAAGCACAGGAAATGTTACCCCCTCCAGAGCCAGTTTGCAAGTCACCCAGTTGAGAGACTGTGACCTTGCACTCCCCAGTACAAAGCACAGGGCATGTTGCCCCCTCCAGGACCAGTGGCGTTGTACCATCTACTGGCTGAGATGCCCCCCGTTCCCCATCCCCCTGAGGTGCCTGCCTATTTTTGACCTGATGCCCCTGCAGTGTTCTCTCCATGTTGTTGCAGGAGTGAAGTGGGGCCTTGGACTTTGTAATGTGGCCCTATGGCCCACGAGCATTGAAGACTGGGCTGTGTCTCTTCATTTGTAAGTATATATGTACTTTTTTATTTGGATGCACGTATTGCTACTATATTATCTTATTACTCACTTTTACCTATTGGAGTTGTCCTTGCATTATTCCTGAGGGGTATGGGGTAAATATGTTATGTTACTGCATCTGCTTGTGTGTATTGTGTTGGGGGTGTTGCATGTTGCGTGTGTGTATTACTCTCTTTTTCCTCCCCCTCCCATGTGCTAGGCGGCTGTACTCATCGTGGTCTCTTCACTATCGTTGGTGTTCGTAGTGGAGCAGTACAAAAATCAACATTGGGAATATGTGCAGCTCGGGCTCCATGGCGTTGTGGTTCTTCCCTGAGCCTCCAGAGGTGAGTTCTTTGACTTCTAAGATCTGTTTCCGCTAGCCTTTTGATATCATTGGTACCGCCCCAGAAAAGGTGGTGGTTCCCTGTGCCTTAATACAGTGGGCTGAACACTGGCTTCTGCCTGGCTGTAGGTGGTTATCGCCGTCATGCCTGTTGACTCCGCCGTGGAGGTCGGTGTGTTAAAGTGGCTGTCTGTCTGAGCTGTTTCCGCCATGGTCATAATTTGGCGGTATTTACCACCAGCCTGTTGGCGGTATTACCGCCACTTTATCACCAACCGCCAGGGTTGTAATGAGGGCCATAATTTGTTAAATCTTGTGCTTCATGCAAGTGGCCTTACATTTAGATACAAAGCTATGTCACTGTGAATGCTGTTGACTGTAGTTATTTATGTAGAGCCTGGCGGAACTCCAGAGACATATGTCTTCTAACTGTTATCCTTCCTCTATATGCTTGTTGATCCACAAACAGACTATAATATTCAACACAACTTTTAAAGACATCAAAAAACTGTGTAATAATGCCCCATGCAGTCTGTATCTGTATACATGTTAGATGTGAGGTGACATACCACATGTTATCAGTATTTCCACATAGTTAACAGTATTTTATCTCACATTAACAGTAATGGTCTGCACAAATACTCCTCCCTGGCAAACACGGCTCTTATTGCTCCTCATGGGGAATTGGGTTTCCTGTAGTAACCCAAGATACCAACTATGGTTGTCATATGGTTCTTTCTACATGGGTTATTGATAGAGTGTTGTGTGGAGGTAATGTAAACTAGCAGGTTGAAGGTGGCTAACTGAGTGGTGGGTGGGTGTTCCAAGGTAACGTTTATGTCACACACACACCAAATATTCCCTTTGTCACTGCTATATATTTCTGATGCGTGTACTGCATTTTCAATGTCTGAGTAAACGACAAATGCTATAGCTCACTCAATCTTTTAAACTAGCTTACACACATGTGTGATTAATTAAAACCCATACACCTTATTAAGCGGAATGTTTGAGGGCTCAGCAATCCCTCTAAGCTTGTCAGATACCTGCATATTAAAACTGTCACACAATGAATATAGCAATTAATAAAGAAAATCACCTAACTTAATAAACTGACATGGATTTCCCAAAACAATTGTGAGACTGTTTGTTTTCGGACTCTTCTATTCTATGCAGAATCCAGCACACATAGAAAAACCAAAAACAAGGAGAAATTCTTCTTGTTGCGCCATGCAAACGCCACCCCTGGGTTGGCGTTAGTTTTTGGCACTGTCTCAGATTTATGTTTCCTTGTAAATCTTGGGCAGCATCAAAAAGCAATTGGTGTTACTTGAGTATAACCACAGCAGCACTCACTGCACACACACCTGCTGCAGAAAACTGCATTTGGGGCCCATAATTACAAGGCGACATCAAGCCACAAAAAGTGGTTTAGTGCTGCCTTGTAAAAGTGGCACAGAGCATTGCGTCATTGATGCATTGCTGAAAATGACGCTCTGGTGGCGCAATGGGCTTGTAAATATGCCCCTATGTGTTGGACCTGACATCTTGAGGGTGGTCTTTTCCCAAGCTTTTAGCCTGCTTGCCCCCACATTTTTGCTGATTTGCCTTTGTTGGACTTAGGACTCTGAGGAATTTATCACTGCTGTCCAGTGCTAAAGTGCATGTGTTCTCTCACTAAACATGGTTTAATTGGCATATTTTTTATTGACATATTTAATTTACTTATACGTCCCTAGCAAAGTGCACTACATGTGCCCAGGATCTGTAAATTAAATGCTACTAGTGGGCCTGCAGCACTGTGTGTGCCACCCCCTTAGGTAGCACTTTAAAACCTGTCCCAGGATTGCCATTGCACCTTAAATGCAGTGTAACAGTGCAATGCCGACTTGGCATTTTAAACCCCTTGCTTAGCCTTAATCCCCCTTTTATTATATAACATAATAGGTAGCCGATAGGTTAGGGTGCTATGCAACTGAAGGCAGGACATATACTTTTAAGTGTTCCATGTCCTGGTAGTGAACAACTCTCAGATTCATTTTTCACTACTGTAAGGCTTACACTTCTCATAGGATAACATTGGGGAACCCTTCTTACATTTAATACGTTCTAATACCTGACTGTGAAGGAGTAGACCTGTCATATTTAGTACTGATGGAATTGTAATGACAAATCCTCTTTAATGTTGAAGTCAGATTTATTATTACAATCTTGCAACTGACACTTTTAGAAAGTTGCCATGTTCCTGCTCTTAGCCATGTGCGCCTGTAGCCTGTCTCCAATACACGTCTGGGGTGGGGTGGCAGCTGGACTTGTGCACTCCCTCTAGACAGCCACATGCAAAGGGAGCTCAGTTGTGACTGATGGGCCATCTGCATCCTGATGGGCCATCTAGGGCAAGATGGGAGGGAGGAGCTGACACTAAAACCTGAATATGCAGTGTCCTGTGCCCACACAAAGGATTGTTTACCTCGCTGTAGTGAGTCTGGAGCCAGGGCAGGAAGGGAGGAGCTCTGTGCACTTCGAAGTATGCCCCAATGAAAGACACTGCTGGGACCAAGAACTGGACTTCTGACCCCACCAACTCAATATACTTCTAGACCTGTGGCTACTCTGCCAGGAAGAAGGACTGCTATGCTGCTACAAGGACTGCTCTACTGCTGAACCTCTGCTCCGGCAGAACTGATTTCTTGATGTGCTGACCTGCTTCCGGCTTCCTTTCTTGCCTATGTGAGAAAGACTGAACCCACAATACCTGAACCCAGAAGCAGAGTGATGCCAAGGGCTTGCTGGCTTGCCTTCTGCTCTTCCAAAGTCTCAGGGGCACCAAAGACTTCCAACTCACCACCTCCAGCTGCTAGACTTTGGTTGCTGCACGTCCTGCCTTGCCAGGTGGTGCCAATCTAGTTCTGGGCCCTTGTAAGTGGGCATAAAGTGCTGGTCATGCCCAAAATCCAGTCATCGATGAAAGTGAGCCACTCAGAACCAGCATATCTCCACTTACGCAGATGCATCGCTGCTGCTGCGAGGATCACGGACACCACATCACTGTCCAAGTCGGTGCACCACTGCTGCTGCGAGAATCTGGAGCACTACATTGCAAGCTATACAATGCAGCATCTCCATCTAGCTACATTTCTGACTTTGCTTGGCTTGGAGACAATGCATTGCCTAAATTTAGGCTGTTAACACTACAATTAACTTTATTCTTTAAAAATTCCTATCTCAATCTCTATTTATAGTATTGTTGTCATTTTTGGCATGTTTTCTTCCTTTTGTTCTATTTTTCTAATCTTTTGTGGCATCATTTTGTGTGCTATTTTAACTGTTTGAAATGTTGCACAAATTGTTTACACATTGCCTCCTAAATTAAGCCTAACTGCTCTGAGCCAAGGTAATAGAGGGTGAGCACAGGTTAATTTAGGGTGTGTATCTGACTTAACCTAACTAAGACTCTTGTTCCTATTTGGACAGGGTGCATACCTCTGCCAATCAGAAACCCAGTTTCTAACACTATGGCTTTGAGATTTTAATCTAATACTCAGTTCACACACTGCACAATCCCCCCACTGAAGCTGCACTCATTACCCTGCTGTGTATACTGAAGATGTATAGCCCATCTGAAACCTGAAGGAGCAGATGTTCTTTGACCAGATAGGGTATGCATTTGTCTCTGTTTGGACACAGGCCAATTGTGCATCTGCCAGGCACTTTCTCCAACAATTCCTCAGTGAAACTGGAGGCCATCAGTACAGTGTTGGAAGTCTTCTATTCATATAGCAGGGGCCTGAATGTAGCAAAACAACAGAGGATTAGAAAACATTACATTACCAGCTTGATATGTTAGAAAAAAGATATTCTTATTCAAAATGAGCTATATGCATAGCTAGGTGATAGTAGATTGAAACTCCCAGAATTTACACGTGTGGCTGACAGAGAAATAAAACTTTTGTTTCCTCCTGTCAGACCAGAATATATGGTGAGAGTCAGAGACAGCAAAGGATCACAGCACTCACAGTATTCTTGGACCATGCCACAGTCATCACATTACACCATTCATATTAAAGGTGAAGAGAAGACAACATTATATGAAGGGAACCATATATTAGATGCATTCTTCACATTATGGTGATTTCTGTAACTCAAGTGAATCCTCCTCTCCTACCACGTTCTCCACACTCTCTGATTCTATTACAGTGGCTTGGTTAGACTGCACACAATAACAATTTCTATATGCCTTCCCTAACTTGAGCAAAGTTAAATCTGTAATATACAGCATGCCAATATTTGAAATGCCCTGCAATGATGGACTCATGAATGAGTTTTTACAAATATATTGAGGCAGTTGGACGCCAGACTAGTACAACTTCATGAGAAAGCACAGCTGTCAAGCACCCTACCACTATCACTTCATGAGATTCTTCTTATAACACTACTCAAAGCTGACAAACCACTAGAACTATTTGAGTCATACAAGACCCTCCCCCTTACAAATACTTATACCACAATTCTTGTAAAAATGTTGTCCAACAGGCTGCTGCAACTCTTATCAGACATGATTCTGCCGGACCAGGCAGGATTCATTCCCAGAAGATCAACATCTCATAATTTGCGTTGCCTATTTGCCTTAATGCACCAACCAGAGCCAAATCTTGAATCCATTGCTTTCTTCTCAGACACCACTAAGGCCTTCAATTCTGTGGGATGACAACTCATATTTGAAGTTTTGACCAGGAAGGGAATCCTGTCAGGTTTTGAGAGATGGATCCAACTCCTCCACACAGGGCCTACAATTGGAATTTGATTTGCTTCAGTAGTCTTAATTCACTAGACATTTAAATTAGAAGGGGCAAGCACCAGGGCTCTCCCTTCTCAACATTCTTGAACGACTTGGCACTATAGTCTTTGGCTTTTGTGATTAGACAGAGCAACAGCACCAGAAATCTTAACTTCACACCTTGCCACCTTGACATGCCTTTATATGTGGATAAAATTACACTATTTCTACTCATTCCAATGAAAATCTCAGCCCAGTCATTGACTAATTCACATCACATGTCAGACATTGCCATAAACTGGAATAGGTCCACAGGATTTCCTCTTATCCCTGGTACTCAACCTTGTTCTCTTGATTTCACCTTCCCTCATGCATGCCTTCAGTAAAGTACAAACCCATTAAACATGTAAAAAATAATAAAACAAGCTTGTGTCACTGCCAACGACTACTACACTAATGTGCATTTTTTAGCTCAAAATTAGTTTTTAGCCCGTATATTTTTAGGCCAAACCTAAATCAGAGAGCACAGACTGCTGACAAAAAACCTATTATGGGCTTAGCATCTCACTCTGGAACTCTACCTGGGGGTCAGTAGACTCCATGCCAATACCCTGCCCAGCCACGCAAGATGAAAACCTAAGAATAGTGGTTGACAACCAAATCATGATGATCAAACAAATCAGCACAGTCACCTCCTCCTGTTTTTATGCCATCAAGATCTCAAAATAATGTTTAAGTGGCTCCTGATCAACACCTGCAGAACTGTCACCCAGGCCATTATCAACAACAAGCTGGACTACGGCAATTAAAGTATGTTGGTATCTGTGCCCAATTGATTAGAGGACCTTGGATCATGCAACACACAGGAGCCACATTCAGGCTCCCATCCCTTACCTCAAGGACCTTCACTGTCTTTCCATTCACCAAGGCACACTCTTCAAGCTCCTCACTCACATACAAAACCTTGTACAACCTAGGCCCCTCCTATCTACCCACCGACAAGCACAAATCCCCCACACACACAAAGCCAAGGTCAGCTGATGTACCTTTTTATACCTCGTTTGGAATAACCCCTCCCTCCATATCAGAGCTGTCTCCTCAGTCCTTGAGTTTCACTGGAAACATAAAACACAGCTCTGCACCCAGACTTGAGATTCAGCCAGTACAGTACCCTCTTTCTGAGCACTAGTATACCTTCTGGGTGAGTTGTGCACTCTACAAATGAACATAACAACCAAGAACTTAGAGGAGTCTACATGTCAACCTTTGCTTACCCTATGTTGACTTTGTTATCCCTCATTTGCTTCCTTTGTATGTGATGGTTTTAGTTGCACCAGCTTTTCCATCATATGGAAGATTTTTTTTAATGTTTAAATATTCCTTCAGAGTGCATGTGTTTTCAAGCTCTCGCCTCCTCTCCCCCGTCGGCTCACCACAAATGCCCACCCCTGTGCTCCAAGTTTTACTCTTGTGAGCTTCTTCCCCCAGCCCCTTTCATTCACTGTGTGCACTTCTCTCCTGATCCTTGCATTGCTGTCACTTCTATATGCTTGTTTCTTTTGTGTGCTTCTCCTCGCACTCCCAGCCTTTCATGCACTCCTCTCTCCTGCATTCTCTCCCTGTGTGCTTTTTCGCCACCACCATGTTGCTCTCTTCCTTGTGCAATGCTTTTCTCTTCCACACCCCAATGAGCACCACTGTATACTACTCAGTAATCCCTTCGTGTTCTGAAAAAATATATTTTTTTTTCCTAATTAACAAGCCAAATGAAGTCAGCCATCTCAGGTTGGTAAATAAAAAAGTAAAGCAAATGTCATCTGCCTCATTCAGTTGGCACTTTCATGCATTCTGGGTCATGCACACACATGCATCATCATGCATGTGTGCGCTAGACGAACGATGACTGCATCATCATGTCTTTTTTTAATGTATTTATTATTTTTTCATGCTGCACAGAGAGCATCGGAGAAAACACAGACTCTGTAGATCATCTCTAAAAGGCATTGGCAAAGCCAACAGGTGTCAAAGATGAGGTATATTGGCTTTGCAAATGCTTGCTTTATATTGCTGAGGGCCTACCTCCTCACAATAATAAAGTTTTACAAAAACCGTGAAAAAAACAAACTAACGGCCACATTATGAGTCTTACAGATTGGGGACCGCCAGACTTGTGGTGACAGTCAGACTGACGCACTCCAGGTGGTCCGACCACCACTTTACAACACTGGCGGTCAGACCTGCCAAGGGATCACCGTCACCGCCAGGAATGTGGTTCCCAATGGTTAGACGGAAGTCTGAGTTGTGCTCAGCCTCAGCAGCGCAGAACTCAGTGCCGCCATCCTCATTACAACACAGCCTCTCAGGACGGCGACTTCACCTGTGGTGACCAGAACATTGATGGAAATCTTTACCCATGTGGGGTTCCTCAAGGAGGTGGTGTCTGACAGAGGCACTAACTTCATGTCTGCAGACATGAAGTCGTAGTGGGATGTGTGTGATGTATTTTACTAGTTAACCACACCCCATCACATTGAATCCATTGGTCTAGTTGAGAGAGCTGCATGATTGCAGGCCTTCCTGAGGCCATGAGGCATAAGTGGGACCTCCTCTTGCCATGCCTTCTCCTTGCTTAGAGAGAGGCACCCTATAAACGGGTAGGGTTCAGTCCTTTTGAACTTCTCTATGGCTACCCTGTTAGGGGGGCTCTAAGCATTGTCAAGGAGGGGTGAGAGGAAGCTTCCAGGAAACCCCCCCCCCATCATCCCCCAGGACATGGTCAGCTATATGTTGGCCCTCTGCAACCAGATACAGTGCTTCTGGAAAAAGGCCAAAAATAACCCTGAGGCCACTCATGAGGTAATAAAATTCTGGTATGACCAGGAGGCCACTCTGGTGGAGTTTCAACCTATGGGCATAAAACCAGTGGAGCACAGAGCTCTCCAGGACTGCTTGGCTGGCCCATATGAAATAAAGGAGCATAAGAGGGAGGCCATGTACTTAGTGGGCCTCCAGACTCCTACAGACTCCCTAAGGGTACTCCATGTAAACAGACTCAAGCCTCACTTTGAGAGGTCTGAATTGAGCATGCTCCTTGTGACAGATGAGTGTGTGGAGGAGGAGACTCTTGCTGACCTCCTATTTGCACAGGAAAGTGATGGGTCAGTGGAGAGTTTCAACCTCTATGACTCCCTGACCCTAGACCAGCGAGGTGACTAATACCAGTTACTGGGACAGTTTTCCTCCCTTTTTTCTGTCACCCCTGGACTCACACATCTGTACATCCATGACATTGACACCGGAGACAGTGCCCCTGAAATGAATGAAATGTACAGGTTGTCAGAGAGGGTAAAGGCCAGCATCAAGGAGGAAGTTGCCAAGATGCTAGCTTTAGGGGTGATTGAAACCTCTAACATTCCCTGGTCCAGTCCAGTGGTATTGGTACTAAAGGCTGCCCCACCAGGCCCCAAATCAGAACTTCAGTTCTGTGTGGACTACTGAGACCTCAATTCTGTCACCAAGACTGACGCCCACCCCATCCTCAGAGCTGATGAGCTCTTTGACAGGCTAGGTGCGGCAAAGTTCCTTAGTACCTTTGATTTGACATCAGGGTATTGGCAGATTGCCTTGACTAAGGGGCAAAAGAAAGGTCAGCATTCTCAACCCTGGAGGGTTAATACCAATTCTGGGTGATGCCCTTTGGCTTGAATAATGCCCCTGCTACCTTGCAATTGTTGATCAACAGTGTACGGGCTAGTAAAGAGGTGTTCAGTGCCGCTTACTTAGACGAAATTGCCATCTACAGTGACAGCTGGGAGTAACACCTGCTTCACCTCCAAGAGGTGCTCCAGACTGTGCAATAGGCAGGCCTAACAACCAAGGCCACCAAGTGCCAGATTGGGCAAGGTTCCATGGTGTATTTAGGACACCTGGTAGGTAGTGGCAAGGTGCAGATTGAAACAATCAGGGCTTGGCAACCACCAGAACCCAAACTGAAGAGAGAGCCTTCCTAGGCCCTACTGGCTACTACAGAAGATGTGTTAAGGGATATGGCACCATTGGTTAACTGAGCTGACTTCTAATAAGCAGCCCAGATTGGTGAACTGGACAGAGGCTTGCCAGAAAGTAGCTGATTCCCTCAAGGAAGCCATGTGCACAGCACCTGGGTTCAGGGCCCCCGTTTACTCCAAGGAATTCATAGTGGAGACGGACTCTTCAGAGCATAACATAGGGGTAGTCAGCGCAGCTGAATGAGGAGGGCCTCGACCAACCGGTAGCCTTCATTTGCAAAAGGTAACTTCCACGGAAACCGAGGTGGAGTGCCATTGAAAGAGAAGCATTTGCTGCGGTCTGGGCAGTGAAGAAGCTGAGACCATACCTGTTTGGGACTCACGCCTGAGTTCAGACTGACCACAGGCCCCTCAGATGGCTCATGCATGAGGGATGAAAATCCCAAACTCTTGATGGGGTCCATCTTCCTGAAGGGAATGAATTTCATGGTGGACCATCGCCCAAGGACTGACCACGCCAATGCTGATGGTCTCTCCAGATTCTTTTAATTTATTGATGAGAGCTCCCAAGGGGTTAGGTAGCTCTCCCCACTTTCAGCTGGGGGAGACACATGTTTGACCTGACAGCCTCAGGATGATCACCCCTCAACTTGTAGCCTGCCTCCTTCATTTTTATGAACCTGTTTTTGCTGGTTTGAGGACTCTGCGCACTTTACCACTGCTGATGAGTGCTGGAGTGCATGTGCTCTCTCCCCTAAACATGGTAACAATGCTTCCTACCCAATTGCCATACTTTATTTTCTTGTAAGTCCTAAGTAGAGTGTGCTAGATGTTAAATGCTACTAGTGGGCCTGCAACACTGATTGTGCCACCCGTATAAGTAGCCCCTTAACCATGCCACAGTCCTGTCAATGCAAGGCCTGTGTGTGCAGTTTCACTGCCACTTAAATTTAGCATTTAAAACTACTTGCCAAGCCTTAAGCTCCCCTTTTTCTACATATATATCACCCCTAAGATAAGCCCTAGGTAACCGATAGGGCAGGGTGCTCTGTAAGTAAAAGGTAGGACATTTACTTATATGTTTTACATATCCTTGTAGTGAAAAACTCACAAATTTGTTTTCCACTACTGTGAGGCCTGCTCCTCCCATAGACCAGCATTAGAATTACCTTCACATAGTTTTGAGTGGTAGATTCTGACATGGAAGGAGTAGCCCTGTCATGTTTACTATGGCCAGAATGGGAGCAGAAAATCCTGCTTACTGGTAACGTTGGATTTAATATTACTATTTTAAAAATGCCACTTTCAGAAAGTGGGCATTTCTCTAAACTTACTGCCATCTGCGCCTTACAGCTTGTCTCCAATCCATGTCTGGCTGTGCTGGTTGACAGCTCCCCTTGTGCATTCCACTCAGACAAGCCATAAACACAGGACACTCACCACATCTGCATTCATCTGCATACTGAATGTGTCTCCGTGGGCAGGAAGGGTGGAGGGGCCCTAGCTTACACTTCAAATGTCAGTATCCTGCCCTCACACAAAGGACTGATAACACCACACAGGGATCCTGCCAGACAGGACTGAGCTGAAAGGGGAACTTGTGCACTTTGAAACCACTATGAAATTTACCCCACTTCAAAGTCACTTTTGGGTATATTTACTGGATCTCTGATCCCACCAAATCAGAAATTTCTGGATTTACAATTGGACTCCGTCAAAAGGACTGCCTGGCTGCCCAAAGGACTCATCTGGACTGGTTTGGTAAGAGGACCTGCTGCCCTGCTAGTTGACCTACTGACTGTGGGCTTCTGACTCAGCTGGAAGGACTCTGCCTTCCCCACAAGTGCTCTCCAAGGGCTTGGATTGAGCTTGCCTCCTGTTCTGAAGTCTCAGGGTCAAAAAGGCTTCAGCTCAGGGAAGAAACTCCCTGTGCGTCGGAAAATCAACACAACACCTGCAGAAATCGACACAGCACCTGCCTCTCGGTGGAAAAATCACTGCATCACTTACCAGATCGATGCAGCGCCTGCTTTTCCTACCAGTGCGTCAAGGATTTTCAACGCATAGTCCAGGAGCATCAAAATATCCTCGCATTTCTATTAGAAACCATGGCAGCGCTCCTGAAAATCGACGCATCACCTTGCAGCGTGGAAAGAAACAATGCATCATCTGTGCTGCGCCAGAAAATCTGATGCAGCGTCTTATTTTTCAATGCATCTCCTACTCTGCGGCCCATGTGCATTGTTATTTTTGACGCATCCCAGGTACTGTGTGTTGCAAGGATACAACCACTGATTCTTAAGGAATAAGACTCTTTTAAACCTTTGAAAAGTGATATCTTGACTTGTGCACATTGGATTTTTGTTGTTTTGGTCTTATTCTATTCAGATAAGTATTATCTATTTATCTAAATTGGTGTGGAGTACTTTTTGGTCTTGAGTGCTGCAATGTGTATTTTTCCACATGTATTTAACTGATGAATGTGTAGTTGCACTTCAATGTCTAAAATGTTTCAGTGGTATACAGAGCAATAGCATTATCTGAAAACACTTGCATTGTAGAATAGCATGAATAACTGTAGATCTACACTTAATTAAGCTTAGTTAGGAAATCTGTTGTCTTTTTTTTTCATCTACCCACCTCTCAATCTATACCCCTACTGACCTGGCATTAATGCTTGACAGTAGAATAAATCATCCAAAGAACGACTATTTTTCATTTTTTTCTGTATTTAAAAATAAATGCAAGCAGGAAAACAAATAGTTTTCCGTCTATATTTATTTATAAAAATCAGCAAAAATGGAAAACCGAAAGCCCTAATCATAATGGAGACCGTCTTTAAAGAGTTACATCAGCATCTGATGGATTCCAAGTCCACTGTGCCTAGGGAGCTTGGGAAAGAAGCAACTGTCTGACTAGCTACAAGATTGGGTACAAAGAGCTGGAGAGGCTTCTAAAAATGTTCCGGCCTCAAAAGAGTAAGGGCAGAGATTCCCTTGCCTCTTCTGAGCATTGAAAGGAAGGAAGGTTTTAGAGGGAAGAAACCCATGATGCCATATCGCAATGCCCGGTTGTTTAACTGTCTACAGACAAGACATAAGAAAGGGATACAGTATGTTCCATGAAGCCACTTATCACTAGGCAGACCCTGGGGAGGTGTGGGAGATGAAGTTGCCCTAGTTTGCATTGGGAGTTGGTAGAGTTGGTAGAGTTTACACAAGTGTCCTTTGGTGAAAAAGAGATGTTGTCTATGGTCCACATACCTGACAATACTAAAACAAACAGGAAGTGGCCTACCACTTATGAGATGAGGGTGGAAGTTTGGTTAGAAACAGGAGCCAGTATGACCACTAACAGATGTCTGCTTGTGTCAGCAGAGACACCCATGGGGATTATTTCTCTGAAATTCTCAAACATTAGTTACAAGCACAGCAATACCTCTCGAACAACCTGGAGCATCTAGAAGGAGGTAGAGGTCTCATCCCTTGCTGAAATGTTAGGATTGCCTGAGTGGGTGCTAACGACCACCCATTATATGGCAGCCAGTCAGGGGAGTCAAAAGCATCTGAATCCAGGAAGAGTAGCACAACGGGTCTGTTGTAGGGCTTCCATTCCAGCCTTCCCTTTTACTGTAGTGTAGGGAAATTGATCTTTTTGCAGGTCCACCCAGATATTTTTGGACTGATGCCGCTGGTTTCTCAGTTCTGAGAGTGCACTGAGGTATACTAACCAGACCTCAGTGACAGTGTTCTAACCATGAATAAATTGCATGTTAAATTGGATACACCATATTGGCATGGACTGACTTATTTATAGGTCCCTAGTATAAGCTACCCAGGTAACCCAGGAGATGTAAGACAGAGGGGGTTATTACAACTTTGGAGGAGGTGTTAATCCATCCCAAAAGTGACGGTAAAGTGACGGATATACCACCAGCCGTATTACGAGTTCCATAGGATATAATGGACTTGTAATACGGCTGGTGGTATATCCGTCACTGTACCGTCACTTTTTGGATGGATTAACACCTCCTCCAAAGTTGTAATAACCCCCAGAGTGTCTACTCAGGTGTGCAGCACTGTTTGTGCCACCCTTCATGTGGCAAGGTACAAAATGGCTCCCAGCCTGTCACTGCAGACTGGAAGGATAGTGTTCCACTGCCAGTTTGACTTTGTCATTCGCGTCAATGGCAAAGTGACCATATCCCTTAAATTTATATATGTCTCCTCCAAGGAAGGCCTATGGAGCCCTATGGCAGGGAGCTGCATTTGGCTAAGGAAGACATATGCTTTTTCATATGTCTTAGCAGCAACATTTCCAAATTGTGGTTTTGCTGTGGCTAGAGTTAGTAGCCCCCTTGGCTAACACAGAGTTACCAGGTGGCATCCCAACCTGGCTAACTTCTGAAGGGGACTACCTAACCGGCTAAAATAAGGAATCAAATTAATCAGGGTATTAAATGCAACTTTATGGTCAAGTCAAAATTAATGTCACTTTAAAGGCTACACAACTTTTAGAAAGTTGCCACCCTGTGACTCTGCTAGTCCAGGGGCCTTACAAAGTCATACACACACAGACAGTTTTCTGCCTGCCAGGGGAGATGTGTGAATGACTCCCACGCTCAAGAACAAAGGCAGTTGCCGTGAGCGAGGTGTCACTTCATCTGCCAGGATTGTCATTTGAGGCTTTAAAGGGGAAGCCACTTTTGATGGACCACCTGCCACAACACCCCTGAATAGGATGCCTTTTTTTCTTGTAGACAGAATAGAGCCAGGACTAGAGAGGGGAACTCGCCTACAAACCATTTTTTCATGGGAGTGTAGTCCTCAGATAGCCACACCTCTAGAATGGGCTACCAACCTCCTGATGACTAAGGAAGGGTAAGAATGTGGCATTCTGGGATAGCAAAATGCCAATTATCACAGTAACCTCATCACTAGGTAGGAGGACACATAGTAGCTCATTGGCTAGTGACAGTGTGGTCGCCTCAAAGCACTTTCCTAGGATAAATATTGCAGCCCTGGCACCCTGACACTCAGATCATGCTGTAATTAGAGAGAGGACCAAAGAAGAACTGCCCAGCTCCCCTTGGACCTGCACAAAGAGCAACTGCATGCTTAGAATGTCTGCACCTACTGCATTTTGGGCTAGCACAATTTGGACTGTGCCTACTGCTCCTGGCTCTGTAAAAGTCAATCCTGACATTCAACAACAGCAGTGACTTCAAGGATCAGTCAGCTGGAATCAACTCCAGGGACACAAGAGCTGAAAGAGACCAAACTGAGACGTTGGGAACCACTGCAGATATTTTGCTGCTACCAGTTGCCAGACACCCAAAAGGACAAATCATAGTAGCCAAAACTTGCACCTGTATCTGCCTGACCTAGGAGTGCTATCAAAGTCCAGATTCATTGTACCCAAGGGACAATAGCCCCCACAAAATGGTTTCCACCCCAACTACGGTGTAGACTGACTAGTAGCCCAGTATCAGCTAGCCTGCTACAGCAATACCCAGGGGAGGCAATTGACCACTAAGGAAATTCAAACTCTTCCTGCCACCTAATGTGGTTTCAGTTAGCTTTAGAATCCCTAGTCATCTCCAAATTAGACTACAAGAATGTTGCTGTTGCTGGTTTATGCATGAAAGCCACATTGTAATCAGCTGCCAGGCTCATAACAGGATCCAGACCTTAAATATCTAACATAGCTCCCATCTGAAGCAAGAATCCAATTGAAGATTGCCTGCATGAGGTACAAGGCCCTTCACTATGACACTCCTTTCTTCCTGACCAAAAAACTCAAACTTTCTGGGGGTAGTTGCTCCTTGAGAAGCACAAGCTCCCTTTTGTTGAAACCACAGAAGTTCAACAAAAGAAAACTTACAAATGTGCCTTCTCTGGCCTTTCCCCAAGAATATGAAGCTCACTGCCATATGAAACCAGAACAAACCCCTCAACAATCTCCTTCAATAAATAAGTAAAATAGCTTCTAATGCATGATTTCCTCCACTAGGAGTTCTGAAATTCCTCAGCTTGTCATTCTCCTGGTGGACTATCCCAATCTTGGGTCGGCCATGCTGACTGATATACTGTATCTGTTTTGCTCCACACTATTCCTTCTTAATTGTTATTTGCTCTTTTCCTTTCCATGTGTTTATGATGCAATTCCTTAATGTACAATGCTCTGATACCAGTGCTCTGATAACCCGGACAGGACATATTTGCACTCTATAAAATACCTGAAATAAAGAAATAATAAATAAATGTATAGGACTTTGAGGGACGCCCACCCTCTGTTGCCAAGTTCACCCTGTTTCTCCTGTGGGCCAAGGTACAACCACAAAGGCTACCCCGTTGACCGCACCACAACCTGAGCATCCTTTGAGCATCTTTTTGTCTGCATCCCTCAGCAACAGGGTCACTCTGTTGCTGCCTATTGTGGTCATCCTGTAAAGTTTAGATCTTAATTTAAAAAAAAGTTCTGGTAGGTATATAACTGTCCAAAGTATCCTTTCTGGACTTCTAGACTGCTGTACTGCCGGACGTGGACGTCCAACAGGCTGGAGTTGCAGAACTAACAGTTTTAAACTTTTTAAAAGTTTCTAAATTTTTTTGGCCAGTGCTTGTTTGTGGTTAATTTAAAAATTATGTATTTTTTCTAAAACTAATTTTTCCAGAACCCTCCAGTAGATTTTGATGGTTACGGTCTCTACAAATTCATAAAAAAGCAATTGATTTTTATAAATTGGTGTCTTATTTCCTTCATGTTGTGTGACTTTATTTTGTTGTTTGGTGCCATTAAGTGCTTTACAAATTGTCCATTTGCTAAGCCTCACTGCTCAGACACACAACTACCCAGGGTTGAAATTAGGTTAAATACATGTAACTGACTGAAAGTGTATTGAAAGATAAGGCCTCCTAGCCATAGCATATAGTACACCCAAATCCTCACACGTAGCATCTCTTCTAAATGATAATTTGTACATGTTTTCCTCTAATACAATAATGTGCCACATTTTTTCCTAGAAGGCATTGTCACCCTGCACAATTAATTCAAGGGTCACATTTGGAAAGTGATGCCCTTGTAATACTTTTTGTCAATCAATCAGAGATTTGTAGAGCGCGACTAATCTCCCATAGGGTCTCAAGGCACTGTTTTTGGGTGTGCTGCTCAGTCGAAGAGCCAGGTCCTGAGGTCCTTCCTGAACTGCTTCAATGATGCGGTCTGCTTGAGCTTGAGAGGTAGCGTGTTCCATGTCGTGGCTGCTAGGTAGAAGAAGGCTCTTCCTCCTCCTGTGTTTTTCTGGATCTTGGGGACGGCTGCTAGGGCGAGCTGTGAAGAATGGAGATATCTCTTGGGTATGCAGAAGGTTGTTGGTGGTTGAGATATGAGGTCATATGTAGTGCAGTGCCTTGCAGATGTGGAGAGGTAGAGGTTAGGGTGGGGGGTATTTGGAGAGGTGCAGGACCCCTATCAGTGACAGGGAAGGAATTTCCTGTCACTGATAGGGCCTACCGCCATGGTTTTCATGGCGTTACGAATGCCACGAAAACCATGGCGGTAGGCAGGGTCATAATCCCGCAGGTGGCACAATGGCGGCTGCCATGGCGGTCAGAGTGGTACATTGGTGGGTTGGCTTCAGCCATCCTGCCAATGTCAGAATGTGGCAGTAAGTACCGCCAGCCTATTGGTGGTACTACTGCCACATTATCACCCAACGCGGGGGTCATAATGACCCCCTCTGTGTTCTTCCGGTGAGGAAGGACCTGATCCAATCCATTGCTTTATCTCAGATGTTGTCATCGTGTAGTCTGTTGCAGAGGGTGGAGAGGGAGATGGATTCAAACACATGGGGAGGTTGAGATTCTCTTATGAGACCACTCTTTCTCTCCAGTTTAACTAAAGATGATTTTCTTCACCTCTGGAACAGTTAGATAAGGACAGTGTGTTGTTATTCAAATAGCATCAATGCTGAATTTGGTGAGAGGCACTTTGTACCAAAATTAGCATGGAACTGCTGTGAACTGTGACTGAGATGTAGCCCTCTTGGCCCTAAACTTCTCCTAAAAAGTTAATGCGATGAGGCCAGCTTCCTCACACATAATGCTGAGGTATGGGCTAAGATCATTCCATCAGGTCTGGCAGAAGGGTATTCCTACTATGCTTTCTCTAGTGTAGAAGTACTAGTGACAGATAGGAGTAACAGTACGTACAATTACTATGTTTGAATTTTTTATGTGTTTCACCATTCTAATATTGTTCCTTACAATGTTGTGTCTTATCTGCTTAATATTTGCAGCACATATTTTATTTACAAGGATAAGATCTTTTCAATAAATATCTGAAAATGTATTCTCTCTTCTTGTCTTTGTGACACCTTGGGCATGCAAAGGTGACAAACAAAAGGGTTAAATCTGTTTCCATGAATTCCTTGGGAATTGGGGTGGTCAGGTTTGAGGTTACTGACAACATCTATCACCCTGAAAGGTTAGTGGTTTTAGATGTGGTACTGTAAGCTAGTGAACCAAACCAACATTTACTGATGATATAAGAAGACCCAGCCTCTATATCACTAAGATCTGTTGACCTACTACACAGCACTACTAAATTCATAGGAACTGTATGAAAGGCCTGGAACTTAAATGCTACTAGTCAACTACATCATGTATTGTACCATCCACTACAGTGGCAGTACATGCATGGCTGCAGGCCCTCAAGGGTAGTCTATGTTTTGCAGTTTAAAAAAAATCTGCAGTACGATCTTCCAAAATAACCCTTTTTGTAGGTGTAAAGACCATCCTTTTGTATGATGTCACCTCTACATAGGTCTTGTAGCCCACAAAGCAAGGTGTGTGGTAATTTAACAGTGGGACAGGTAGAAAATTATTATAAGAACATCCCTACATTGAGAAGGCCCTAAAGGGTATTTCACTGTGGCAGACCTAGCTATACAATGTAGATAATCAGAGAGCAGTCAGATTAAATGTGTTATACCACATCTCAGTAAAGGGACCAGCTAGAAAACTATTTACATTATTTTTAATAGGTATTAAAACGAAATTCAATGGTGAAATTGGATTTTAAGAAATATTAAGGAAAACTAACTTTTTTCTAGATGAAAACATCTCTGGTCAGTCACTAAACTAGGGATTGCTCACTAAAGAAGGGAAAAAGTATAGGATACAAAAGGAATGTGGGGACCAAAGGAAAATTGAGAGTAGAAAGAAAGTAGAAAGAGAAACACTAGCTGGGCTGGAACATTTCAGTCTCAAGAATCACAAAATTCAGTTTAAAAAAAATGCTTTTCACATTACGCTGTCCTACATCACAGAACACCCAGTCTCCTAGCCTATGCCAATCACAAATTACCCTGTTCATGCCCATGAAAGTCTAGGACATCTGAGACAGAACTGTCATTTAACAGGCTCTGACTGATGTAATTTGCATTCATCCATCCTTGCTGGCATCTCAAATGGAATTAGCCTATGTTCTCAACTCCAAACATCTGAATGCAATTACTTAATATATATATATATATATATATATATATATATGCCCATCTTTCTATTGACTGCAAATTCTTCATCCCATAAATGTTTTCATTGTTTAATATTTATTAAATATCCTTCCATCATCTGGTCATCTTGCCCAAATTACAAATGTGACTGCCATTGATACTTTATAGAGCTTTTGATTGTCCTGTGTCCTTACGGACCTGGCGTTGCATGGTGTGCATACTCCACAAAGAGTCCATGTTGTATCCTGGGTTCCGATCATGAAAGTAACATTTCCAGACTATTCATGACTTAAACAAGTGGCAGAAGACAACCAAAGTCTCAGTCTCTTCTATACAATCAACCCCCATCCACAATGGCAACCTTTATAACCAAAAGCAAGAAATTGTAAATGACCAATAAAATTCATGAAACCTAGCAGTACCTCTGGAATGCTTCTGTTGGCCATATACTGGCTATTTCCAGTGAGAGAAGATAGAGCGGAACAGAGTGCAGACAAGCAACAATGAATCCATGCAAGACTGTTCTGCAGCATTGATTCCCAGAATATGGGGGTCATTCTGACCACGGCGGTCTCAGACCGGCGGGGCCAGGGTCGGCGGGAGCACCGCCGACAGACCGGCGGTGCCCCGCAGGGCATTCTGACCGCGGCGGTTCGGCCGCGGTCAGACAAGGAAAACCGGCGGTCTCCCGCCGGTTTTCCGCTGCCCTACAGAATCCTCCATGGTTGTGGAGCGCGCTCCGCAGCCATGGGGATTCTGACACCCCCTACCGCCATCCTGTTCCTGGCGGGTCTCCCGCCAGGAACAGGATGGCGGTAGGGGGTGCCGCGGGGCCCCTGGGGGCCCCTGCAGTGCCCATGCCCATGGCATGGGCACTGCAGGGGCCCCCGTAAGAGGGCCCCACAAAGTATTTCAGTGTCTGCTATGCAGACACTGAAATACGCGACGGGTGCCACCGCACCCGTCGCACCTTCCCACGACGCCGGCTCAATTCTGAGCCGGCGTCCTCGTGGGAAGGTTGATTTGCCCTGGGCTGGCGGGCGGCCTTTTGGCGGCCGCCCGCCAGCCCAGGGCAAATCCCAAAATACCCTCAGCGGTCTTTAGACCGCGGAGCGGTATTTTGGTGGGGGAACTTCAGCGGGCGGCCTCCGCCGCCCGCCGAAGTTAGAATCAGGCCCTATATCTATTTCCTGTAAATTGTTATAAGGGTGACATTTTTGACAGAGGGTACTCAAACATTTTACATAATCATGCGTTGAAATTGATTACATTGAAATATAGTAGTATTTGCAAAACAAAATAAATAGATTTTCTCATACTGGTTTCCAAGTAGTGAATCATTAATGTTGCGTGTTAGAACTGACATCCTTGATATGGTTTTCCCAAACTTTTTGCCTTCCAACCTCCTGTGTTTTTTGCTTCATTTTGCTAACTTTAAGACACACGTTGCATACATTACCACTGCTAACCAGTGGCTAAAATGCTTGTACTGTCTCTTTGAAACCTGGCAGAATTGGCAGACACCCATTTGGAACATTTATTTTACTTGTAAGTCCCTATTAAAGTGGTATGACATACTCAGGATTTGTAAATTAAATGCTAGTAGTGGGTCTGCTGCATTGATTGTGCCACCCACTTCAGTAGCCCCTTAAGCATATCTCATGTCTGCCATTGCAGAGCCTGTGTGTGCAGTTTACACCGCCATGTCTACTTGCCATATAAATAGTTGCCAGGCTCATATGTTCCTTTTTAATACCTATGTCATACCTAGGGTGTGCTCTGTACAGTCCAGAGCTCAGGGTTGAGCGTATTTTAAAAACTGGATTTGTACTTTCAAGTTTCACATGTCTTGGTAATGAAAACATTACTGCAAGGCCTACCTCTCCCATAGTATAATGTTGGGTTACCTTATTACATTTAATAAGTGACAACTTTTAATTGGGAGCAGCTATACAGGTCACATTTGGTGTCTAAAGAATTCTGAGTAAAACCCCTCTTTAATGGTAAAGTTTGATTTTTTGTCACAATTCAGAAAACAACACTTTTAGAAAGTCATTTTATTGTCCTAATCATCTGGTGCCTGAAGCTTGTTCATGGGTCACATGACTAGGTGCAGTTGGCAGTTGCTCTTTGTGTATTGCTTTTAGACAGGGAGACACAAGGAAGCTAGGTATTGGCATGATGGTTCACTCTGAGTTGATGCAGGGGGAAGCTTTCACCTACCACATTTGCATTTCACAAAGGCTCTGTCTGTGCACGCTCACTAAGGGTTTGACACAGATCATTTGTGATCCCAGACAATCTGGGATGAGGGCAAAGAGGAAGTTTATGTTTGATACCTCGGGATAAAAACCACTAGAAGCTTTCTCTACTTCAAAATGGCCACCAGGGAAAAATATTGGATCATTGGATCCCAGCTCTTCAGTACTCTCTGCCTTGATGCCCGACCTGCTCTTACCACTAGATCGACGACCAGCCGCAACCCTCTCCCTGCTCTTTACGGCTCCTTCTACCGCAAACTGAACTCTTTATCCTGGACTGTGAAGGTAACTCTTTCAGTAGGACTAACATGGTCCCTGTATCTAGCCCACGCTCCATCACAGTCAGCCTGAACTTGTGACTTTCATCTCTTGTTGTACAACCAGATAGCTTTTAGTGGCATTTTTGATTTTAGTGCTATTTTCACTTAAATATTTGAAATTGCAAATCACTTGTTCTACTGATTAGATGTTTTTGTTGTGGTCATAAATTATTCAATAAATTCTATTCTTTTTCGCTAAATTAGTATGGGAATTCT
This sequence comes from Pleurodeles waltl, assembly GCF_031143425.1. Taxonomy (NCBI): domain Eukaryota; kingdom Metazoa; phylum Chordata; class Amphibia; order Caudata; family Salamandridae; genus Pleurodeles; species Pleurodeles waltl. The sequence continues at coordinate 1,232,867,622 of NC_090446.1, forward strand.
TTTGTTGTGTTTTTACTTTATTACTGTTTGAACTGCTGCATAAATACCTTATACATTGCCTCTAGATTAAGCCAGACTGCTCTGTGCCAAGCTGCCAGAGGGTTAAGAACTGGTTAATTTTGGGGTTTGGTTGTGACTTTACCCTGACAGAGATTTGTGGTTGCTGCTTGAGGAGGGATTCACACTTCCCTTAAACAGTAACCCAATTTCTAACATCACATATCTAGTATTCACAAATTACCATTAAGTAGAATCAGGTGATACCATGTGTGAACTATAAAGAGGGGCCTAAAATGGGTCAGTTATTTTAACAGTGGCAGCTGTGCTTGCAATAGTGAGGAAAATACAATTGTTAGGGGCAAACAGGAGAGGGGGGAGATAGGAAACACTCTTTACAGTCAGAGTCACACTTTTTGAACAGAATGAGGAGGACATTTAGGGAAAGTACAGGTGCAACAGGTGAGTTATAATTCAACTAATAGAAATAGACCCTGTGCTTAAAAAACAAACACATCCATTTGATCCTAACAAAAGCAAAGGGACTACGTGTCAGCACTACTCCCTCATCAGAACAAAATAATTTGCCTACCAAGTTTTAAATGAATAACATAATTCTGTCAAGTTATAATGGCATAGAGAATGATCATCTCTAAGTACAAATAATATCCTTTGCTGAATATTGTGATAGACTGGAAGTGCAAGGCCCATTTCCACCATAAACAATGTTCAATATTCTCATGTGCCTGCAGACAAACTTTCAATAGGTGGAGGTCTAGGATTTCTCTAGGGTGGCCAAACATGCCAGATGTTTGGAACACACACGCTCTGAAGGATCTGAAAATTAATCAAGCAATCAATCAAATAATCAATCAATCACTCACTTGTAGAGCTCAACTTGTCCCCTATGAGGGTATCCATGTGCTAGCAGGGTCCAGTGTCTAAGTGGAAAATCCAGGTACTCAGTATCCTATGGAACTCCTGTAAAGTAGAGGAGGTGCTGAGGTGCAGCAGGCCACCATTTCAGACTTTGGCCGTGAGGTAGAAGAAGGAGCGTCCTCCTCCTCCGATGTGTTGTATGAAGGGGCTATTGGCAAGCATGAGCGAGGTGGAGTGGCAATGTCAGGCGGTAGTTTATGTAGACGAATACAGACTCATGCAGAGCCTGGAACACATGGGTAAGGAGCTAGAACTGGCTCAGTGGAGGTTTTGGAGGTGGAAGCCCGAAGTGGGTGTGGCAAGGGAGATCCAAGATAACTCTTTCTACAGTGTTCTGGATGGTCTGTAGTCTTCGAACTACAGGTTTACAATCAGCATTCCTCTTTTGCCTATGTAAGCCGTAACATGCTTTCTGAACAGGGGGGCTTCCCTGCTCCTGAATATAATGTTACAAATGCTTAATTAAAGGCAGGGATTCAGAGGATAACAATCTGTATCAAAAGCTGTGCAGGACTAAAGTTTATATTTTTGTTTTTCTCTATTCCTTTGTTTAGCCTTGGACTGAAAGCATAACAAAGAAGAAAATGCACTGCTATGTCTAGACCATTTTGAAATATGAACTATCAATATGTTTCCATAATGCACTTTATTTATACCAGGGAACTTGTGCTCTATTTTTATTTTATGTTTTAAGTGAAATAATTGTAAGCAGTTTCAATATTTAGTGAAGAGAAATGATGACAGATGGGTTATGCTATATATATATAGATAGATATATATAGATATATACTGCAATGTTGTAGGTGGGATGTGTTGTGTGTGTGTGGGTATGTGTGTGTGTTTGTGTGTGTTGAAGAGGCATACACAATGGCTGCTGAAAAAATAAAAGATTCTTGAAAATTTACAAATTAACTGCAGCATAAATAAAGCACAGCTTTCCTTTTCTCAGTTCCATGATTGGCCCTGGTTCACCAGAACAAAATATGAACTAATAAAGATAAATAGAGTTTTGCACTGTGCTGTGATAAGAGAGAAGTGCTGCTCTAAAACTGGTGTATAATGTTTAAAGTTATTTTTTATTCCCAAAGATTGAAAGAAAGAAGTAAAGTAAAGGTAGCCTGGCCCCCATCACCTGCCTACTTTAGGAGGCTGACCTGGCTTATAGTGGGTACCTGATGGTACTTACACCTTGTGCCAGGTCCAGTTATCCCTTATTAGTAGATAAGTAGTGTTCTAGCAGCTTAGGCTGATAGAGGTAGCTATAGCAGAGCAGCTTAGGCTGAACAAGGAGACATGCAAAGCTCCTACTATACCACTTATATCATATAGGTACTATGTCATAAGAAAGACAATACTCAGAGCTCTAAAAATAAAGGTACTTTATTTTAGTGACAATGTGCCAAACATATCTCAGAGAATATACTCCCTTAGGAGGTAAGTAAAATACACACAATATACATACAAACCAAAATCAGGTAAGTAAAACAGTCAGAAAGTAGTGCAAACACTGTAGAATACAAAAGGATGCAATAGGCCTAGGGGCAACACAAACCATATACTATGAAAGTGGAATGCGAACCATGAATTGACCCCTAGGCTAGTGTATAGAAGGTCGCTGGGAGTGTAAGAAACCTCTAAGGGTGTCCAAGATACCCCACCCCAAGACCCTGGAAAGTAGGAGTATAGTACTACTATTTCTCCAGAAACACACTAATGTTGTGATAGAGAATTTTGCAAAGACCACAACAGACTGCAAAGCAGTGAAGATGGATTATTGGACCAGAGGACCTGCAAAGAAAGGGGACTAAGTCCAAGAGTTGTGAAAGTGTCTATGGGGGGCAGGAGCCCACTAAACCACAGATGAAGGTGCAAAATGGCTACCTCTGGATGGAAGAAGCTGAAGATTCTGCAACAAAGAAAGGAGCTAGGAACTTCTCCTTAGTGCAGAAGATGGCTCACGGAGAGTTGGAGGAAGCAGAGTTGTTTTTTTGGCAGAAGGCTGCGAGCAAGCCTTGCTACCTGCAAAGGTTGCTGTGAAAGAAAAAGGGTGCTGCCCGGGTTCAGGAAGGACCAGAATGTCGGCTCTTGGGAGCGAAGACAGAGGGGGCCTCAGCAATGTAGAGAGCCCATGCACAAGAAGACAGCACCCACAGAAGTCTTTGAACATAGGTTCAAGAAGACTGAGCACAGCGGTCATCTCAACACTACAAAAGAGGATCCCACAAAGCCGCAGGTGCTGGGGACCTGGGCTTGGCTGTGCACGAAGGATTCCTTAGAAAGGTGCACAGGAGCCCTAGCAGCTGCAATTCATGCAGTGGAAAGGATTACTGTCTGGAGAGGGGAGGCAAGGACTTACCTTCTCCAAATCTGAACAGTTGGACCACTGGACAGTCTGGGTCACTTGGGTCCACCACCTGTGTTCCAGGGGCCACACTCGTCAGGATGACAGGGGTCCCAGAGTACTGGTGACACTGAAGATTGGTGCCTGATGGTGCACAGAGAAGATTCCGTCAACCCACAGGAGATTTCTTCATGGCTTCCAGTGCAGGATGAAAGCAGGCAGCCCCCAAAGCATGCACCACCAGGAAACAGTCAAGGAAGCCGTCAGGATTAGGCGCTACAATGTCGCTGGTAGTCTTCTCGTTACTTTGTTGCAGTTTTACAGGAATCCTGGAGCAGTCAGCGGTCGATCCTTGGCAGAACTGGAAGAGAGAGGTGCAGAGGAACTCTGGTGAATTCTTGCAAGTCGTTATCTGAGGAAAAGCCCACTGGAGAGACAATAAATAGCCGTCAGAGGAGGATTAGCCACCTAGTCAGGTAAGCACTTATCAGGAGGGGTCTCTGATGTCACCTGCTGCCACTGGCCACTCAGAGGCCTCCAGAGTGCCCTCACACCTCTGTATCCAAGATGGCAGAGGTCTGGGACACACTGGAGGAGCTCTCGGCACCACCCCTGGGGTGGTGATAGACAGGTGAGTGGTCATTCCCATTTCCTTTGTCCAGTTTCGCACCAGAGCAGGGACTGGGGGTTCCCTGAACTGGTGTAGACTGGCTTATGCAAGGAGGGCACCATCTGTGCCCTTCAAAGCATTTCCAGAGGCTAGGGAAGGCTTCTCCTCCCCAGCCCTTAACACCTATTTCCAAAGGGAGAGGGTGTAACACCCTCTCTCAGAGGAAATTCTTTGTTCTGCCTTCCTGGGACTGGACTGGCCAGATCCCAGGAAGGCAGAACCCTGTCTGTGGGTTGGCAGCAGCGGTAGCTGCAGAGAAAATCCCAGTGAGCTAGTTTGGCAGTACCCGGGGTCCATAGTGGAGCCCCGGGGATGCATGGGATTGGCACCCCAATACCAGATTTGGCATGAGGGGACAATTCCATGATCTTAGACATGTTACATGGCCATATTCGGAGTTACCATTGTGAAACTACATATAGGTATTGACCTATATGTAGTGCACACATGTAATGGCGTCTCCGCACTCACAGAGTCTGGGTAAATGGCCCTGAATTATGTGGGGGCACCTTTGCTAGTGCAAGGGTGCCCTCACACTTAGTAACTTTGCACCTAACCTTCAGCAAGTGAAGGCTAGACATATAGGTGACCAACAAATGCCGAGGCACACGTGAATTAGAAAACAAAGGGCTATCTCAGTCAGCAATAGTGAGTCAAGTATCAGTTCCAATACCTCAAGACAGGATGTTACAATTCAACAGGGCACCCCTTCTTTTTTAACAGAGGTTCAACGGACCACACAGGGACAATGGGAAACAAATCGACACAAGGAAGACCCCCATAAAACAAGGAGGGGCAAGAGAGGAGGGAAACACAGAAACAAGAAAGGGAAAGAAAACCAGGTCATGGAACAAACAGATATAAGTGAGATGAATGAGAGTACAATCTCCATTGTAAACCTTTCTAATGTAGAACTTACTACACATAGGGGGTCATTTCAACCCTGGCGGTACAGGACCGCCAGGGCTGAAATAACGGAAGCACCGCCAACAGGCTGGCGGTGCTTCCAGGGTCATTACGACCGTGGCGGAAGTGCCACTCCCGCCACAATGGCCCCGGCGGTAGTAATCCGCCAGGGCAGCGCTGCTAGTAGCACTGCCCAGGGGATTACGAGTCCCCCTAAAACCAGCCTTTTCCTGGCGGTTTGAACGGCCAGGAAAAGGCTGGCGGTACGGGGAGTCGCGGGGCCCCTGGGGGCACCATGCGGCTTTTCACTGTCTGCTATGCATCACTAGATGGCCTGTTAGCTGACAGGTCTTTGGAGGAACACTCCCAAGAATCTTCAGGGCCCTCCCCTGATTCTACCTGGGAGCCCTCCTCCTCTACCTCTTAATCCTGGGATAGGCAAGACTGGTCCTGGAAGAAGGCTAAGGAGAAGATCTTTGGTAGGGTTCTTACCAATCCCTAAACTTCTTTCTATACATAGACCCCCTCAAACTTTTAAAGTTTAAATTGTCATAGGTTGTCTGGACAACTTTGGGAGTGACCTCTACTACTGACATAGTTGCAAGAAGGAGTTTAGGTTAGAGAGAAAAAAGTTTAGAACCTTTTGAAGAAAAGAGAAAAACTTTTTCAAACTTTTCAAAATGTTTTAGAAAGTTTTTAGAAAGAGAGTTAGGATGTTTAGCTTAACTGTGTATATTTTTAAGTATTTAGAATATGGTTTCCTTATGAAAAGCACCAATGACAAAGTGGTAAAACAGTTACAAGTAATTTTCCCACCACTGCACCACCAATGTAGGAGGCTGGCCTGGCTTATAGTGGGTACCTAATGGTACTTACACCTTGTGCCAGGTCCAGTTATCTCCTATTCGTAGTGTTCTAGCAGCTTAGGCTGATAGAGGTAGCTATAGCAGAGCAGCTTAGGCTGAACTAGGAGACATGCAAAGCTCCTACTATACTATGGGCTGCCCAGACCCCAGGAGGGCAGAACCCTCTCTGGGGGTTGGCAGCAGCGGTATCTGCAGAGAAAACCCCAGAGTGCTAGTTTGGCAGTTCCTGGGGTCCATAGTGGAGCCCCGGGAAAGCATGGGATTGGCACCCCAATACCACATTTGGCATGGGGGGACAATTCCATGATCTTAGACATGTTACATGGCCATATTCGGAGTTACCATTGTGAAGCTACATATTGGAATTGACCTATATGTAGTGCACCCGTGTAATGGCGTCTGCTAGTGCAAGGGTGCCCTCACACTTAGTAACTTTGCACCTAACCTCAGTAAGTGAAGGCTAGACATATAGGTGACTTATAATTTACTTAAGTGCAGTCAAAATGGCTGTGAAATAACGTAAGCGTTATTTCACTCAGGCTGCAGTGGCAGTCCTGTGTCAGTTTTGTTTGAGCTCCCTATGGGTGGCAAAATAAATTCTGCAGCCCATAGGGATCTCCTGGAACCCCAATACCCTGGGTACCTAGGTACCATATACTAGGGAATCATATGGGTGTTCCAGTGTGCCAATTAGAATTGGTGAAAATGGTCACTTGCTTATAGTGACAATTTTAAAGGCAGAGAGAGCATAACCACTGAGGTTCTGGTTAGCAGAGCCTCAGTGACACAGTTAGGGCCATAGGTACGAACACTTTTTCCCATTGACACAGAATGGGAAAAACCCTTTGATACATCTGGCCCTTAGTCACTACACAGGTACACAAACTATGAGCACTGTGGTCCTGGCTAGAAGGATCCCAGTGAGACAGGCAAAAACAAACTTACATACATGTAAAAATGGGGGTAACATGCCAGCAAGAAGGTACTTTCCTACACCTACTTCAAAGGCAGAAAGGGGTATAAGTATTGGTCCCCTGAAAATTAGATCACTTCTGGAACCAGCAGAAACCTGTGCCAAGGAGAACAGCTGAGGAGCTGAGGAGGAGTGCTGCCCTTGCCTGTGACTGCTTTCTTGACTAACCTGCAGTTGCTGCTTCTGCCTGTGAAAGTGGACGGAGACTGGACTTTGTGGTATATTCCTGCCTGTGAAAAATCTCCAAGGGCTTGAACTGTGCTTGCCTCCTGTTTTGAAGTCTCAGGTCCATCAAAGACCTCCTCTGCCAGCACCTGTTCTCTCTGCAGAGTCTCCTGCTCTGCCAACTGGTGCTCTAAGCGGTCCCTAGGCCCTTGAAAGGTGAAGTTGGCAAAGAGCTGACAATTCACGCACAGAACGCCGTGCGGGGAAATCTTTGACGTACCATCTGCAACGCAGCAGATAAACATCACGCTGCCGGCTTCACGGCTAAAATCAACGCTTTGTCTGCATTGCAGCTGGGAGATCGATGCATCGCGGCTGGAGAAATGATGCGCAACACCTTCTTGCAGCTGCTGATAATGATGCAAACCCCATGCATTGCGGTTTTCTAACACCGTGCAACATGATTTTTCATGCATTGTGCCTGGGCGTCAAAGTCAACCCGACTCCGCACGGATCCGTTGCCCCATCTGGAAATTGACTCATTTCTCTCTTCTGAGGGAGAAAAACAAAGCATCGCCACCAGATCGGAGAACAAATGGTGCAAGGCCTCCCTTGCGAGGAAAGAATTGAAGCATTGTTGACTTTTCTGACGCACGCTTGCCCGTGGTACTTTGTGCAAAATCATCATTTTGCAACCTTTGCAACCTTTTGCAAGCATTGGTTGTATGATTCCATGCACTCTGGGGCTCCTTAGAGGACCCCCAGTATTGCCATTACAGCCTTCTGAGGTTTTCCAGGCAGCCCCAGCTGCTGCCACCTCTCAGACAGATTTCTGCGCTGCTGTTGCTTGAGCAGCTCAATTCCAGGAAGGCAGAAAAAAGGATTTCCTTTGGGAGAGGGGTATGATACCCTCTGCCTTTGGAAATAGGTGTTACAGGCTTGGGAGGGGTAGCCTCCCCAAGCATCTGGAAATGCTTTGAAGGGCACAGATGGTACCCTTGCAGAGTCCAGTCTACACCGGTTCAGGGACCCCCAGTCCATGCTCTGGCACAAAACTGGACAAAGGAAATGGGACTAACAACTTCCCGGTCCATCACAACCGCAGGGGTGGTGCTCAGAGCTCCTCCAGATGGTTCCTGGGTTTTGCCATCTTGGATTCCAAGTTGGCAGGGAACTCTGGGAGCATCTGAGTGGCCAGTGCCAGCAGGTGACATCAGAGCCCTCCCCTGATAGGCTCTTACCTGTTTAGCAGTCCAATCCCCCTTTCAGGGATATTTAGGGTCTCTCCCTTGGGTAGTTCTTCAGATTCAGATTGCAAGACTCCAGCAGGAATCCTCTACATCCTTTGCTTCACCTTCTTACTGACGAAACTGCATCTGTACCCTCCAGGAACTCTACAAACTGCAACAAAGAAGCAAAGATGACTCTGCAACATTGTGGGGGTGATTCCAACCCTGGCGGTCGGTGATAAAGCGGCGGCCAACCCGCCAACAGGCAGGCGGTAAAAAAAAAGGAATTCTGACCCTGGCGGGAACCGCCAACACAGCCCACCACTTTAACACTCCGACCGCCACGGCGGGACAGACAAACAGCGCGGCGGTCACCGCCAACAGGCAGGCGACAGACAATGTACCGCCCACCCTATCACAACTCACCAATCCGCCACCTTTTCCGGGGCGGGAGCCCCGCCGATAAAAACACGGCGGAAACAGACTACGAACGGGAAAACGCTCACCTATACACACTCCACGAGGAACCTGGACAGCATGGAACCCGAATTAAACATCCTACCAGCTATTGTCTACCTGCTCATCTACCACGAGTACGAACGCCGGCGCAGACGACAACAGTGAGTACTGCACCTACGACACAGGGGAGGGGGGAGGAGGAAAGCTTACGGGCACACACATACACGACACCCCCCCTAACCCCCACTCTCAACTATCTACACACCAATGCAGAGCAACAACTCAGAGTGACACCCCCCAAGTCCCCCGGAAAAATGCAAAGACATAATGAAAATGATAATAAAATTTATGTATAAAATAGGTTCATTGAAGTCATGGAAAATCATCTATATGAAATAAAAAATAAAAAAATGAACAGCGCGAAATCTAAATACATACGCAATAAGTCCAGCTCATTTTGTTAAAGTTCCACAGTCCGTGGGCCAATGTCCACAAACACATGGGCAAAGCCCACACAGGAGACCAGATACCGTTGGAGAGAACACTGCTGGGGCATCAGATGATAAAACTACAGGCACCTCAGGGGGAAGGGAAGGGGGGGCACCTCAGCCACAGGAGTCCACGACGCCAGATCCACGAGGGGCCTCCATGCCCACTGTACCATCCTGGGGAGTGCAAAGCCACAGTCTCTCAAGTCTCTACAGTGGGTGGATTGCCCACTGTACCATCCTGGGGAGTGCAAAGCCACAGTCTCTCAAGTCTCTACAGTGGGTGGTTTGCCCACTGTGCCATCCTGGGGAGTGCAAAGCCACAGTCCATCAGATGGATAACCGACTCCACTGGTATTGGAGGAGGCAGGGTGCTCAGAGTGAAGGGTGAACACCAGCTCGACACAGAACCGGCACAGTCAATGGGCCAGCGGTGCTTGACAGGTGGGGCCCAGCGGAGCGGTGCTTGAGATGAAGGGCCCAGCGGAGCGGTGCTTGAGACGGCGGGGCCCAGCGGAGCGGTGCTTGAGATGAAGGGCCCAGCGGAGCGGTGCTTGAGACGGCGGGGCCCAGCGGAGCGGTGCTTGAGATGAAGGGCCCAGCGGAGCGGTGCTTGAGATGAAGGGCCCAGCGGAGCGGTGCTTGACAGGAAGGGCCCAGCGGAGCGGTGCTTGACAGGAAGGGCCCAGCGGAGCGGTGCTTGACAGGAAGCGCCCAGCGGAGCGGTGCTTGAGATGAAGGGCCCAGCGGAGCGGTGCTCTTCACGGCGGGGCCCTGTTCAGCGGTGCTCTTCACGGCGGGGCCCTGTTCAGCGGTGCTCTTCACGGCAGGGCCCTGTTCAGCGGTGCTCTTCACGGCGGGGCCCTCTTCAGCGGTGCCTGTCTTGGCGGGGCCCTCTTCAGCGGTGCCTGTCTTGGCGGGCCCTCTTCAGCAGTGCCTGTCTTGGCGGGGCCCTCTTCAGCAGTGCTCTTCACGGCGGGCCCTGTTCAGCGGTTCCTGTCTTGGCGGGGCCCTGTTCAGCGGTGCTCTTCACAGCGGGGCCCTCTTCAGCGGTGCCTGTCTTGGCGGGGCCCTGTTCAGCGGTGCTCTTCACGGCGGGGCCCTGTTCAGCGGTGCCTGTCTTGGCGGGGACCTCTTAAGTGGTGCTCTTCACGGCGGAGCCCTGTTCAGCGGTTCCTGTCTTGGCGGGACCCTCTTCAGCGGTGCTCTTCACAGCGGGGCCCTGTTCAGCGGTGCTCTTCACGGCGGGGCCCTCTTCAGCGGTGTCTGTCTTGGCGGGGCCCTCTTCAGCGGTGCCTGTCTTGGCGGGGCCCTCTTCAGCGGTGCTCTTCACGGCGGGGCCCTGTTCAGCGGTGCCTGTATTGGCGGGGCCCTGTTCAGCGGTGCTCTTCACGGCGGGGCCCTCTTCAGCGGTGCCTGTCTTGGCGGGGCCCTCTTCAGCGGTGCCTGTCTTGGCGGGGCCCTCTTCAGCGGTGCTCTTCACGGCGGGGCCCTGTTCAGCGGTGCCTGTCTTGGCGGGCCCTCTTCAGCGGTGCTCTTCACGGCGGGGCCCTGTTCAGCGGAGCCTGTCTGGGCGGGGCCCTCTTCAGCGGTGCTCTTCACGGCGGGGCCCTGTTCAGCGGTGCCTGTCTTGGCGGGGCCCTCTTCAGCGGTGCCTGTCTTGGCGGGGCCCTCTTCAGCGGTGCTTGTCCTGTCTTTCAAGGGAGCCAGACCTGGCCAGGACTCCCCGCTTAGTCGCCCTCCGACCGTGCGGTTGCTGGCCCCTCCTGTGATGGAGTCCTGGGCCCGTGGGTGTCCTCCGTCACACCCGGTATGGGGCTGGTGGGGCCCTCCTGGTCCGCGCGCCTGCTGGCTGACTTCTCCGCCCTGCTGCCCTTGCCCTCCTTCGATGAAGCTCTCTGGCCCTTGCCTCCCCTTGATGTTGTGGCAGGTGACGGGCCACAACTACGCTCCTTGGTGGCAGCCGTCTCAGCCTTCTCGCGTCGGCCCTTTGTTTTTCGGGTTCTCTTCCCAGGGGGTGGGCTGGCTGTCCCCTTGCTGCTGGCCGATGTAGCTGCACTTGGAAAAGGTGGACTCCAATACCCGTGCACAATGGTCGCCCTCGATGCAGGGCTGGTGGTGGCTGAGGTTCTCTTAGGACTCTTACCAGATGGAGGGGGTGGGTCAGGTGATGCAAAGAGGTTAACTTTGGAGAGGAAAAGTGTTTTAGGAGCAATGGGAAGGGTAGGTGCAGTGGGTATGGGAGTGGAGGAAGAGGATGTGGTTGTAGGAGAGTCAAGTGTGCTGTCTTTGGGTGCAGGTGCTTGTGACGTAGGCTGTCGTGAGGTGGATGGCTGTTGGGTGGGTGGCTGCCTGCGTTTGTGTGTTTTGGAAGAGGGGGTGACAGACACAGTGGGAGAGGACACAGGGGACCTGTATATGGCAGTGGGGGTGGTGACTGCACGTGTGCGGACTGTACTGGAGGGTGTGCTGGTGATGGAAGTACTGGCTGATGGTGGTGTGCATGCAGGTGTGAGTGGAGACGTCACAGGGAGGGAGGAGGGAGACAAGGAGGAGGGGGACACAGAGGTGGTAGTGACTGTTGGCATGTCTGCATCTGGATGTTGCTTGGGTGAATGCTTGTGGGATCTGTGGTGCTTATGTCTGGATGAGCTGCCCTTGGGTGTTGAGGTGTGTGCAGGCTGGTCAGATGGTGTGGATGGGATAGGCTGAGGAACAGGAGACTGGGACTGGGTGGAGGCAGTTAGAAGAGGGAGGCTGGAAACAGGGACAATGGCTGCCGTCAGTGCTGAGGCCAGAGCATTGAACGATCGTTGATGGGCAGCCTGACCCGAATGAATGCCCTCCAGGTATGCATTGCTCCGATGCACCTCCCTTTCTACACCCTGGATGGCATTCAAGAGGGTAGACTGCCCAACAATGAGTGTCCTGAGGAGGTCAATGACCTCCTCACTGAGGGCAGCAGGGGTAACTGGGGCAGGGCCTGAGGTGCCTGGGGCGAAGGAGATGCCCGCCTTCCTGGGCGAGCGGGCACGGAGCGAAGGCTGAGGGGCTGCTGGGAGGGCGGGGCTGGTGCGCTGGGTGGCGGCTGTACCTGTTGTGGCGGTGGGCACGGATGTTGCCGCCACCGCTAGGGAGCTCCCTTCCGAGGACGTGTCGGTGTCACTGACGTCTCCACGGGTCCCCGTTGTGGAGCTCCCCTCGCCCTCCGTATCACTGGTGAACTCGGTGTCTGTAGCATGGCCCGCCCATGGCTGTTGCAGCTCCCTCGTGCTCCGATGCCAATTCTCCTCCGCCTGATGATGCTAATGCACACATGCACAGGAAGATAAAGAAAATGGGTGGGGGGAGAAATAAAGACAGGTTGAGTGCATGCATTTGCCACACCGTTGGCGGAGAGAACAGACACAGAAGCCCCCTGCACTACGCCGTGCAATCGGGGTACACTACTCAGTACTTGTGACTAGTCCTACAGGTCTATGGACAACAAATGCACACATGGGTGATGCAGGACCATGGATAGCTCTACTTGGCACCCTACAGAGGTGGGGGGCGGGGGCACAGGGCCATGCCTAAAGGAGGGGACTAGCCTACAGAAAGCACCCTGGCCTAAAGTCAGCCACAGCCCTCCTCCCCCACCCAGACACCTCCACTGCGCGCAAAGATAGCAGAATGTGCTGATACTCACCCCCTTGTGTCTGCTGTGATGTCCTCACGCGCCCATCCAAATCGGGGTAGGCCACCGCCAGGCCCCGGGACATCAGGGGGGTCAAGGTACGACTGGCACCCCTCCTACGTTGGGAGGCCATCCCCAGCAGAGACTCGCCGGTCTTCCTGGTCCCGCGGCAGATGTCCTCCCACCTCTTTCGGCAGTGGGTGCCCCGTCTGTTGTGGACCCCCAGGGCCCCGACGTCCTTGGCGATGGCACGCCAAATCTCGATCTTCTGATGGGCGCTGACCTATTTGACATGTACAGGGTGGGAAAGGAAATATCATCACTTTTCTGCATGGTAGATGTGAGTGGCCCCCCTCCGCAACCTTGCCATGTGGCACATGCTCTCATCTTTCGTGCATTGCACTCCTCATTCGCTCCCCTCCCCACCATCTTACATACACCCCACTCAACACAGGCATAGCCCATTCAACGTGCACCCAGTGTACTCACCTGTTGGTCTGGAGGACCGTAGAGTAGCGCATACTGGGGGAGGACCCCATCAACAAGTTTCTCCAACTCTTCTGAAGTGAAGGCAGGGGCCCTTTCCCCAGTCGCAGCAGCCATAGTATCTCCCAGACCGAGGTCACAGCAGCACTTGCAGTATAGGTCCTCTCCTGTGGATGATCAGGTCTCGAGTGATTAAGCAGCTAGAAAATGGCGGTCACCGCCGCGGTGCGTACCGCGACCGCCGGCGCACATCGTCATTGGCTCCTGATACCCATAGGGTTCAATGTTAACCAATGCGGCTTCGCACCGCGGTCTTCGACCGCCTACCGCCACGGTGTGCCACGCCAGCGCATTGACCTCACATCCCATTGTCACACTTCACAGGTCAGGCAGCTGCCATTTCAAAGGCCCACATGGCTTAATTTCTACTGCGTCACACAGGCCTAGGCCGTGCATTGCCACTCATACACGCCTTTCACTGCATTGCGATTCATTTACTGTGCAAGCTGTGTGAACAAACCTGTGGCTTGCTTCACTCTGTACTCCATGTTGTCCTTCCTAGGCACCGTCCGCTGGGACTTGCGAGGAGAAGGATGAATCCTCCCGTGTACAGACCGCTGGTGGACCTGTCGACAATGGAAGAACGACATATTATAATTCGTTACAGACTTGACAGAGCCACTATTCATGAACTGTGTGCCCAGCTGGAGCCAGACCTGATGTCCCCCATCCGCCAACCCACAGGGATTCCCCCTCTGGTGCAGGTTCTCTCAGTACTCCATTTTTTGGCAAGTGGGTCTTTTCAGACAACAGTGGCCATGTCATCAGGGATGTCTCAGCCTATGTTTTCTAAGGTTTTGTCCAGAGTGTTGTCTGCCCTGATGAAATACATGCAGAGCTACATTGTTTTCCCTGAGGAGGATGATTTGGCTACAGTGAAGGGTGATTTCTATGCCCTTGGACATATCCCCAACATCATTGGTGCCATTGATGGGACCCATGTGGCTTTGGTACCCCCCAAAGGCAGTGAGCAGGTGTACAGAAATAGAAAGAGTTATCATTCTATGAATGTCCAGGTGGTCTGTTTGGCAGACCAGTACATCTCCCATGTAAATGCCAAGTTCCCTGGGTCAGTGCATGACGCGTATGTTATGCGAAATAGCAGCATCCCCTATGTGATGGAACAGCTACAGAGACACCGTGTTTGGCTATTGGGGGACTCTGGTTACCCCAACCTCTCCTGGCTATTGACCCCAGTGAGGAATCCCCGGACCAGGGCAGAGGAACGGTACAATGAGGCCCATGGGCGAACTAGGAGGATCATAGAAAGGACCTTCGGGGTCCTGAAGGCCAGGTTTAGGTGCCTGCATATGACAGGTGGATCCCTAATGTACTCACCAAAGAAGGTGTGCCATATCATCGTGGCCTGCTGTATGCTTCACAAACTTGCATTGCGACGCCAGGTGCCTTTCCTGCAGGAGGATGGTCCAGATGGTGGTGTTGTAGCAGCTGTGGAGCCTGTGGAGAGTGAAGAGGAGGAAGACGAAGGGGACGACACGGACAACAGGGATACAGTTATACAACAGTATTTTCAGTAGCACACAGGTAAGATTCACCCACGCCATTTTACATTTACTTCAAGCCTCCTGCGTCTCTACTTTCTGTGTTTCCCCCCATTTCCTTTTAACTGAATTTTGACTTTCCCTTCACTTTTCAGAGCTGTTTGACCAACTGCGTGACTTCTGCTTTGTTGCCCATGGACTACAGCTTGTTGTCATTGGTATGTTGTCATTACAATGTAACAGAACATAATTGCACTGTTATGTGTGATACATAATAGTAAAATACAAGCAGACTCCTGTTATTGTAAGTGCAATAAGTGATTTATTTTAAGTGCTACATATAGGTACATGATAGTAAAACGGTGATGGGTGGGGGTGGAGTAATGTCCATGGCAGAGTCCAGTTCTCAGTTTCACAGGTGCATTGTCCATATGCCTGTTGAAGGATGGAGCAGGGGCAGTTCAAGGTTGGACAGGGTGACAATGTGGGACAGTGGGATGACATCAGGGGGTATCTTATGCTGGCGGGGTCTTGCAATCCTACTCTGTCTTCTTGTGTGATCTCAGGTTCCGCTTGCGGGGTGGTTGTTCTTCAGCAGGAGGTGGGGTTCTGGTGGCCTGTCGTTGTGTGGGGGCCTCCTGTCCACTAGCGCCGGCGGAGGTGGTAGGCTGTTCGTGGTCCAGGCTAGTGACAGGGCCCCTTTGGGGTGCCACATGGTCCCGCAATGTGGTGACTATCTGGTTAAGGGCCAGGACGATGGTCCCCATTGCGGAACCGATGTTCCTCAGTTCCTCTCTGAACTCCATGTACCGTTCCTCCTGCTGTGCCTGGATGTCCTGGAACCTGGCCAGTACCGTCGCCATCGTCTCCTGGGAGTGGTGGTATGCTCCCATGATGGTGGTGAGGGCCTCTTGGAGAGTGGGTTCCCTGGGCCTGTCCCCCCCCTGTCGCACAGCAGCCCTCCCAGTTCCCCTGTTTCCCTGGGCCTCTGTCCCCTGGACGGTGTGCCCATTACCACTGCCCCCAGGTCCCTGTTGTTGTTGGGGTGGTGGGTCAACCTGGGTGCCCTGTAGAGGCGGACACACCGCTGATTGACGTGTCCTGGAGACAGAGGCATGGGCCCGCTGGGTGGGAGCTGTGCTGGTGTTCCCAGAGGGGGTTAGGTCTGGTGTAGCCTGTGGCTGTCTGTGGGGAACCGACTGTCCAGAGGTCCCCGATGGGCCGGGCTTGTCATCTGGGTCCAGGTCGACAGAGCTGCTGTCATCGCTGGGGGCCTCTTCTGGGGGTGGGATGGACATCTCTGTACCCTCCGTGGCGGTGTGGTGGCGTTCGGGTCCTGCAGGGGTATAAGGGTATGGTTATTGGTTCTGTGTGTGGCATTTCGTGGGATGGATGGGTGTCCGTGTACCCAAGTGCAGGCATTCCCGTGTGGGGGCTTTTGTGAAGGTGGCTTGTGGGGGAGATGGTTATGTGCAGTGGGCATGCTTTGGTGATGGGTGTCCATGCTTTGTGGTCGCATGCAGGTCTAGGTGTTGGGATGGGTGGGTTGTGATGGTGGTACATTTGGAAGGAGTTGGTGTGATGGGGTGGGGGTGAGGGTGGGGGTATGTGCTGGCATGCAGATGGGGTGGGGGTGGGAAGTACTAGTTAAGATTTGACTTACCAGACTCCATTCCTCCAGCTACTCCTGCGAGGCCCTCAGGATGCAGGATGTGCAAGACTTCCTCCTCCCACGCGGTAAATTCTGGGGGAGTAGGTGGGGGTCCGCCGCCAGTCTTCTGCACCGCAATGTTGTGCCTTGATACCATGGAACGCACCTTCCCCGTAGGTCATTCCATCTCTTCCTGATGTCCTCCCGATTGCGTGGATGCTGTCCCACCGCGTTGACCCTGTCGACTATCCTTTGCCATAGCTCCATCTTCCTAGCAATTGTGGTGTGCTGCACCTGTGCCCCGAAGAGCTGGGGCTCTACACGTACTATTTCCTCCACCATGACCCTGAGTTCTGCGTCAGAGAACCTGGGGTGTCTTTGGGGTGCCATGGGGTGGTGTGGATGAGGTGAGGGATGTTGTATGTTTTGTGGAGTGTGATGTGTGTGGTGGTGTATGGTGTTTTGTGCGTTGTAATTGTGTGGGTGATGTTGTGATTAGCCTCTGTGTGATGGTCTACTCTAAGCAGTGCTGTCTCTCTCTGTCCTTGATTCGCAATTGTGGTAGTAAGGGTTTGTGGGTAATGTGGGTGTGTGTTTTATATTGTCTTAGGTGTGTGGGAGTGGTGTGTGTATGTGTATCAGGTGTGTGTATTTCAAATTGTCCAATGTGGTTGTGTTTTGTAAGGGTGTGTGTATTTTGACCGCGGCGGTGTGTACCGCCAATGGAATACCGCGGTTGAAAGACCGCTGCGTGGATTCGTGGGTCGTGATGGCATGGGCGTATTTCTGTTGGCGTGACGGTGGAGGTTTGGTCATCGCCATTTTTTCGCTGACCTTTGGTGTGGCGGACTTTTGTGGATGGCGGGTTTTTGGCGGTTTGCCAGTTGCGGGTCAGAATGACCGTGGCGGTTTACCGCGGCCGCGGCGGTGTTATGGCGGTCTTCTGACCGGCGGTAAGCGCCTTTTACCGCCGAGGTCAGAATGACCCCCTGTATCTTCAGCTCCAACCAGCAACTGCAACTGTTTCCATGTTGTGCTTCCTCTGAGGACTGCCTGTCCTCAGCCTGCACCAGAACAATGAAGGAATCTCCCTTGGAGTGAAGGAGTCATGCCCCTGCTTCAGCAGGCACCCCCTGCAGTGACTACCAGTGGAGTGGGTCCCCTCTCCTGACAATGTGCATGGATCCAGCAAACCGGGTAGTGGACTGAAGTGGTCCCGGCGGTCCTGATATCCAACTGTCCAGCTTTGGTAGAGTTAAGAGCTTGCCTCCCTACTCAAGACAGTACCCCTGTGCACCGTGTGTTCTGCAGTTGCCAAGGCTTGCAGGCATCCTTCCACAAAGTTCTTTGTGCACCGTGCAGCTCTGGCATCCAGCACACCATTCTGTGATGCTCAGATCCTGAGTGATTCCCCAGCGGCGTAGGATGCCTATGTGTAGTGCTGAATGAGCCTCCTTTTGCACCTTCTGTGTCCCTGTGCTGTCTATTCTTCTGAGGGCTCTCTGAGTTGCTGAAAGCCCCTTCTGACTCCCCCTCTTGGGTAGAGTCCACCAGATCCCTCCGGGTACCAGGCAGCACCATTTTCCACTAATCTCGAGCTTTGCGAGTGCCAAGGATTGTTGGCAGAATCCAGTGATGCAAACCAGACTGCTATCATCCATCTGGCATGGGACATCATCTGCACCAACCAGGAACCCGCATCCGTCTTCTTGGGTGCAGTACTGACTGTTCATTTTCACCGGTGCTTCTTCATTTGCATCTTCATCCGGGTTAGCAGAGGCCCCTGTTCTCCCTGGACTCTTCAGTGCTTCTTAGACTTTGTCCCCTTCATCAACAGGTCTTCAGGTCCAGGAATCCATCGTTGGTGTCTTGCAGTTTCTTCTGGTTCTTGCATAATCTTCTTTCTCATGTCCTTGTGTGTTCCAGGAAAGTTACTATGATTTACACCTGCTTTCCTGGGCTCTGGAGTGGGTTCTATTACTTACCACTGATGTTTTCTAATACTACCAGTGACCCTCTACACACTACACTTGCCTAGGTGGGAAACCGACTTTCGCATTCCTCTTTCTTAGTATATGGTTTGTGTTCCCCGTAGGCCCATTTCTAAATATTGTGATTTTTACTATTTGCACTGTTTTCTATTTTTACATCTATTTCTGCATACTACTGTATATAATTTGTGTATTACTTACCTCCTAAGGAAGTATAATCTCTATGGTAGTTTTGGCATTTGTGTCACCAAAATAAAGTACCTTTATTTTTGTAACACTGAGCATTTTCTTACATGAGTGTGAGTACTGTGACTACAGTGGTATTGCATAAACTTTGCATGTCTCCTAGTTAGGCCTTGGCTGCCAATCCACACTACCCCTAGAGAGCCTGGCTTCTAGACACTGTCTACATTTCACTGATAAGGGATAACTGGACCTGGAATAAGGTGTAAGTACCTTAGGTACCCACTTCAAACCAGGCCAGCCTCCTGCAGTGCCAAGCTACCAAGCAGGTGAGTGGGGTTTAATCAGGTGTGTTTCACCTTTGCCCTGACTAGAGTGAGGGTCCTTGCTTGGACAGGGGGTAACCTGACTGCCAACCAAAGACCCCATTTCTAACACTCATGCAATACCGTAAGTGGCTTAATGTGCCCAGATGCGTGCCGTTGCTCGCTGTGTAGCAGGATCATTGCTGTACCATATTGACAAGGCCAAACCCAGTCTGGTGGTATTGGTGTTACATTCTGGAGTGGCCTTTCTTCGTACTTTTTGGATAGACTGTTCTTATGATGAGCAGGATGAGTACTGATTTTGGCTAAGGCAGGCCTCTGTCTGGAGTGCAGAGTGGACAAAAAACAATGTGGTTTGGCAGAATGGGAAAGAAAATATGGCTTAAACTGCAAGTGTTCCTCCTATCACATTTTGTGTGGTTGATGTAATACACCAAGTGTCCATAGGTATGGCCAGATGTAGGTCCATTGATCGCTGTACCACAGAATCCAATCTATTCTTCATTGATGAGGGCTAACAGAACTGAAACTGTTCAAGTGTTGCGTCTTCTCCTTTCTGGAGAGAGGCTTAACTGTTCCTACAAGGAGTCGGCTCAGTAAGTACTGCTATGAATAAGGTGGATCCCGTCTAAAGTAGCACAATGGGTGAAAAACAATGGGTCTGAATGCTTCCCAGAGTGGCTGCTGGGAATTGAGACTATTTGCAAGCATTCAGCCAATCACATTTTGTTCATCTGAGTGTAATTTAGTTGACTAGAAAGAAGGAAAGCACTCTAAAATTCGCTTTTTAAAGAGGGGAATTGAATTTTCCCTAAGCAGGCAACATAAAGTAAACTGAAATGCCGGCTCCAATATGGTTGTGGTTTGACAAAGACTATGACCCAACCATACATAGATCTTTAACTTTCCGCCTCACAGCTGCTCCTCCCTCCCACCTCCCCTTCTTAATGGCAGCTGCTGTGCGGTGCCGAGTGTGACCCCCTGACCTGCCTTTAGGCCAGGAGTCACTTGACACGCCGAGCAGCACCACCAAGCCCTCCACCACTCTGAGGCACCCGCCTGCGCCTCATCCCTGGTGTCTAGTGGTAGGCATAGCATCTATATTTTGTATTTTGTTTGCCCTGTGTTTTTGCGCTCATTTTTTGCCCCCATTTGCTGTGTTTGCTCTGCTTCATTTTGCCCGTTTCTGCCTTTTTCCTCTGTGACCTGTTTTCCTTGTTTTCTGGCTCTTGCTGGTTTCCCCGTCCATGCCGCTGTGTCAGCTGCGGCCCACCCCCCTTGTGCCCCCATTCACCACACCATTTCACCTCCCAACTGCTCCTCCCTCCCACCTCCCCTTCTTAATGGCGGCTGTTGCTTGGCCGCGCTGCTGGCGTACCAGAGATGCGCCAGAGGAAAGACGGTCTGTGCCCGTCCGTGCCTGGATTGTGCCCAGCGCCCATCCCCCTGGTCCACGCACCTCCCACATCCCTAAACGCCTCTACTCCACAGCAGAGCTCCACGCTCTCAACCCGGGCCGGCGCACCACCTGCTCTCAGGCTGACCCCAGACACACCCACAGACCTTTTGCATGTCACTCATGCCACTTCTCCTGTAATCAAGCCATAAACACCACAACAACACCAAACACCCCGACCACCTCAGCTGCATCCTCCTCAACACCCGTTCCGTCCACACGCAGGCCATTGAGCTCTGGGACCTACTCACGACAGCCTCTCCAAACATCGCCTTCCTCACTGAAACATGGATGAACCCCTCATCCGAACCCGACATCGCCATAGCCATCCCGGAGGCATAAAAAATCACCAGGAGGAGGAATCGCCACAATACATTAGTATTTCCACCAACGACACCCTGGACGCCGCAGAGCACCTGCACTTTCAGATATACATCAAGCCAACACCGCCTTGAAAGGAACACTTGTCTACAGACCACCAGGCCCCGTCCCATATTCTGTGACACCATCACCGACGCTATCAGCTCCCACGCCCTGACCTCCCCGGACTACCTGCTCCTCGGCGACCTAATTTCCACCTGGAGAGCGCCAGGGACTTCAACTCCATTGCCCTGCTGGACAACCTCACAAACCTCGGCCTCAAGCAACTGGTCACCTCGCCCACCCACTCAGCCATATTCTCCTCCAGCAGCCACATCACCTTCACTCACACCACCGAACTCCATTGGACTGACCACCACTGCGTTCACTTCTGCTTCCTGAAGCCAACCACCCACCAACAACATCCTATCCCTCACTGCAAGTGGAACAAGATCTCCAAGGAACAACTGATCTCCACCCTCACCCTATCTAAGCCACCCATTACCAACAACGCTGCGGCCCTCAACCTCAAACGATGGCTCGACGACTGCGCAAACACCCTCGCTCCACTCCAAAAAACCAACAACACCCGCATCAACAAGACAGCTCCCTAGTTCAATGCAGAACTTCAGACCTCCAAACGAGAATGCCGGAAAACTGAGAAAGCCTGGCTCCGAGAACAATCAGTGAGCAACTTCTCTGCCAACAAATCAGCCATGAGCAAACACCACCAGCTCATCTGGACCACCAAAAGATCCTGCTACAAAGAGCACATAGACAGCAATGCACACAACAGCACGGAACTTTTCACCATCATCAAGGAACTCACCAAACCCAAATCCTGCGCCATCGACCCTCAGCACTCGCAAGACCTCTGCAACTCCCTCTCCAACAACTTCCACCGCAAGATAGCTGACATACACGAAAGCTTCATAACGCCGTCACCCACCATCACCAACACCGACACAGCCAACCTCACAACACCCTACCGCACCAACGTACTGAGCACCTGGACCCTCGCAAACGATGAAGAAACCAACAAAACCATGAGCACCATCCACTCCAACAGACCCCTGCCCCACCACGTATTCAACAAGGCCAGCCAAATCATCGCTCCCCAGCTCCGGTCAGTCATCAACAGCTCCTTTGAGACCGCCACCCTTCCAGATATTTGGATACATGCTGAAGTCAACGCCTTGCTCAAAAAACCCAAAGCAGACCCCGAAGACCTCACAAACTACTGACCTATCTCTCTACTCCCCTTCCCTGCGAAGGTCATAGAGAAGACAGTCAACAAACAACTGTCCCGCTTCCTTGAGGACAACAACATACTCAACGTCTCCCAGTCTGGATTCTGCAAAAACCACAGCACAGAGACCGCCCTTATCGCCTGCACCGACGACATCAGGACCAGACTCGACAAGGGTGAAACCGTTGCCCTCATCCTTCTCGACCTTTCCGCAGCCTTCAACACTGTATGCCACAAAACCCTTCGCACATGCCTCTTCGACAGCGGAATTTGCCACAGAGCCCTGGACTGGCTCACCTCCTTTCTCTCCGAAAGAACCCAAAGAGTTCGCCTCCACCCACTCTGGTCTAAAGCCACAAGACCATATGTGGAGTCCCCCAAGGATCCTCACTCAGCCCTACCCTCCTCAATATCTACACGGCTCCACTCACCAGCA
Source organism: Pleurodeles waltl (assembly GCF_031143425.1). Lineage (NCBI taxonomy): Eukaryota > Metazoa > Chordata > Amphibia > Caudata > Salamandridae > Pleurodeles > Pleurodeles waltl. The sequence goes on from NC_090446.1 coordinate 1,232,890,031, forward strand.
TCATCCGACCGCACCCCTCAACATCATTTCCTACGCCGACAACACCCAGCTCATCCTCTCCCTCACGAGGAACCCCTCTACCGCCAAGAACAACCTCTACTCCGGACTCCTCGCCATCGCCAATTGGATGACAGCAAGGCGCCTCAAGCTGAACTCAGGAAAAACCGAGGTCAATTTCTTCGGACCCAAGAAGTCAGCATGGAACAACTGATGGTGGCTGGCCACCTTAGGGTGATCCCTGACACCCACCACCCATGCACGCAATCTCGGCTTCATACTAGACTCGTCTCTTTCCATGAGTCAGGAAGTCAATGCCATATCGTCCTCTTGCTTCAACACCCTCTGAATGCTGCGCAAGAACCTTCAAGTGGATTCCAATAGAAATCAGAAGAACAGTCACCCTCACCCTCGTCAGCAGCAGACTGGACTACGGCAACGCCCTCTACATGGGGACCACAGCCAATCTCCAGAGAAAACTCCAGCGCATCCTGAATGCCTTAGCACATCTCATCCTCAACCTCCCTCGCCACAAGCACATCTCCGCCCCCCTCTGAACCCTACACTGGCTGCCCATCAACAAAAGGATCATCTTCAAAATCCTAATCCATGCTCACAAAGCCCTCCATGACACTGGACCGGCCTACCTCAACGAACGACTTAACTTTGACATCCCGACCCGCCAGGTCTGCTCTGCGGACCTCGCCCTCGCAACAGTCCCTCACATCCAACTTACCACTTCCGGTGGCAGATCCTTCTCCCACCTCGCCACCAAAACCTGGAACTCCCACACACCAACCTACGCAAGAACCAGGACCTCCTAGCCTTCAGAAAGCACCTCAAAACATGGCCCTTTGAGCAGTAGCAGCCCCCCACCCCAGCGCCTTGAGACGCTACCGGGTGAGTAGCGCGCTTAACAAATTATTGATTGATTTAAATATTCTTCTCTTTACAGTTTGAAATAAATGAATCTGCATCATGAGTGATAAGGAAGCCTGGTCATACAGTGTTTCTAAAACCATATTAGATGTCGGCTAAGGTATTATTGACTATGGACCATTCTTCCAACCTGTGTAAGAAAATCCTGCCCATGACTTTGGCAGTTGAATGTAGCAGGGATATAGGTCTATAGTTTTTGGGTTGTGACTTATCCCCCTTTTAATAGATTGGAATAATGATTGACCATTGCCACGTGAGCGGGGACCCATCCCTTGCACTAGCTTTAAAAATATTTGCAAGAATAGGTGCTCATAAAACCTGACACTCCATCAAAATATCTGCTGGTACCCCATTTGGGCCAGGGGCCATGCCTCTACTACATTCCCCCAAGGCTCTCTATACCTCTGAAAGATCAAAGCTAAGTGTCACATGATCACCCACAACTTAATTAAATCCACCTAATCTGTCTCCTCTGAGCTGCTTACAATGATCGCAGATAAAAACTATATCCATGCTGATTCCTGGTTGTGCACTTGTAGAGTGGGGTCGGATAGCTCCCTGAAATAGGGGGCATTCAACATCTTCCAGAAGATGGTGCAGTGCTTGTTCATACTTGCTTCTTTCAACTCCTCCCACGCCCTATCTTTCAGCTCCTTATTTCTAGCCACTCAAGCCTCTTTATAGGCTCTACGCAAGTTCCTTATAAGAACCCTATCTTTCTGGTGAATGTGAAAGGCCTTATGTAATTGTGACTGAGTTTTTATGAAAGTGGAGTCAAACCATCCCTGAACCTTTGGGTTTCTTGGATACGATTTTCGCAAAAGGGCATTTATAACATTAGTTGTAATTCCCACAAAAGCTGGGATGACCTGCACTGGGGGCAGTTCAGGATTTAAAGACAGTGAAACTTCTGCGTGGATGGTGTTGAAAATGCCAAGGAGAAAGTTGACTTTATCAGCCTGTTCGCATTTAAGGGAAAATCCATTCTTCTTGGCCAGCACTGGTTTACAACCTACTCTATGCTGAGATTTACACACACCCTCCAATCTCACACTACATGACAGTTCCCATGATCACTCAAACCAGAAACGACCACCTAAAAGTCATCTAGAAACTTACCAAGATTTTCTGAGACTAAAATAAAATTAATGTTTGACACGCAACAGCTCCCTGAAAGTGGGAGCAAGTTGACCTGATTGGTCTAGGAACTTATTCATCAGGAACAGATCAAATGTAACCATAATGTTCTTAAGGGTATTACCATACTCATTGTGTTCAAAGTGCATCAGGGTCTCGTTTTCATTATTCAGCAAACCACATACCGACTTTACTACCCTTAGGCAGTGATGAACTTCGAAATAGCCAACACAAAGTAACTTCTAGGCCATGGGATGTTGATTGCTAAATGACAAGATGGCTTTCTGAAGCCCTACCACCACCCACAAATCATTACCATCAAAGCGATTGTTATAATAATTAATGATTAACAAATCCCAGGCCCAGTCACACACAAGATAAGGGGACTCATTGCAGAAGTTTGTAACCCTCCTCTCCAAAGTATTCGCAACCAATGTGAGTAGCCCTCTGTTAGCTCTACCTGTGTTAGAGGATAGGGCAGGGGAATGGTAAGAACAGAGCCCATCCAAATAGCTGGACTCAATCTTCCATGTTTCCTGAAGACAGACCACATGATGGGCGATGACCAATTTCCTCCACCCTTAATTGCTTAACTTATTTTTCAAGCCGGCAATATTCCTGCACAAGACCTTGAATGACTCACAAAAGCTGACATTCATATGGGGAGTAGTCTGTGCCCTAGCTGAGATCCCCCCACCACATTTAGAAGCCCTTGATTTCTGTTGCAGAGGTATTCAGTCAGGTCACTCCAACCCTTCCAAAGGTGCATATTTGTTCTGAAGAGTTGCCCCTGCAGTGCTGTATTCACAGTCTTGTACCGCACGGACCCACATACAGGACCTGCCTGAACTGGAGGCTGCTTCATGGAAAAAATGGGGTTGGTAAAAGAAACCAAATAGAGGAACGGAAATCTGCAAGGGAAAGAATGGAGGGATTGACTTAGAAGATTTAAGGGGACTGTAGGAGGCTGGCCTGGCTTGTAGTGGGTACTTTGGGTACATACACCTTATACCAGGTCCAGTTATCCCTTATTAGTGAAATTTAGTAGTGTTCTAGCTGCTTAGGCTGATACAGTTGGCTGTAGCGGAGCAGCTTAGGCTGAACTAGGAGACATGCAAAGTTCCTGCAGTACCACTATAGTTACACAGTACTTATACACAATAAGCGACAATACCCAATGTTACCAAAAATAAAGGTACTTTATTTTAGTGACACAAGGCCAAAAATCTCTTAGAGGCAATACTCCTGCTGGAGGTAAGTATTATACACAATATATACACTAGACACCAAAATCAGGTAAGTAAATAGTCATAGGATAGTGCAAACAATACAAAATACAATAGAATGCTATAGGAAGAAACACAAACCATATACTAAGAAAGTGGAATGTGAATCACAGATTTCATCCTAGACAAGTGTAGTGTGTAGAGAATCACTGGTAGAGTAAGAAAACCACAAAGGTGAGTAAAATACCCCACCCAGAGCACTGGAAAGTAGGAGTAAAGCACTGCAAGTTTTCTTAGGACACACTACAAGTCGTGATTAGAGTTATTGCAAGAAACGAGCAAGGCTGCAAGCAACAAATGGTGCATTCCTGGACCAGAAGACCTGTAAAGAGAGGAGACCAAGTCCAGAAGTTGCAGAAGATTCCAGGAAGGAAAGGAGCCCATGCCAACCTAGAAGGTTGTGCAAAAGAGGATTCTCCAGTTGGAAGATGTCTGCAGAAGAGCACCAAGGAAGATGGCTGTGGGTTCCTGCATGATGCAAAGGATGTCCCACGTGGAGCCTTGGTTCAAGCAATGTCATGGTTTGCATCAAAATGGTGCTTCCTTGACCCAGGAGGGACCTGGGGGCCTCAACTCAGACTGAGGAGGCAGAGGGGGCTCCCAACCCTGGAGGGAACACATATATGACCAGGCAGCACCCACTGAGGTCCCAGAACAAAGGGACAAAGAAGGTGCAAATTGTGGTTGCTGCAGTACTACAAAGGAAGGTCCCACACCACTGGAGAACAACTCAGAGAATTGAGCGTCACAGGATAGATTGCTGGGGACCTGGGCCAGGCTGTGCACAAAGGATTCTTGCAAATAGTGCACAGTGGCCTCAGGAGGTGAAGATAACGTGGTGCACAGGGGTACTGTTGCAAATAGGGAAGGCAAGCTCTTACCTCCTCCAAATGTGGACAGCAGGACCTTAGGACAATCTGTGTCAAACGGGTCCACCACCTGTGTTCCAAGGAGCATGTTCGTTGCCAGGAGATGAGTCCAAGGGAGCCGGTCATCGTCTTAGAAGGTGCCTGCTGGAGGAGGGAAGTGACTCTGTCACTCCACTGGAGATTTCTTTTGTCCTTCCGGTGCAGGGTGAAAACAGGGAGTCCTCAGAGCGTGCACACCATGGAAACAGTTGCAGTTGCTGGCTGGAGCTGGGAGTTGCAGAGTCAAAGTAGCCCTTCTGGATACTTTGTTGCAGTTACAGTGGTTCCTGGAACAGTCTGCGGTTGATCCAGATGAAGCTGTGGTTGCAGAAGATTCCTGATGGAAGCTTGCAAGCAGAATCTGAAGAAGAACCCACGGGAGAGACGCTAAATAGCCCTGAGCGGGGGATTGGGTACCTAACCAGGTATGAACCTATCAGGAGGGGGGTCTCGGACATCACTCAGAGGCCTCTCTAGTGTCCCCACACCTTGGAAAACAAGATGGCTGAAGTCTGGGACACACTGGAGGAGTTCGGGGAACCACCCCTGGGGTGGTGATGGACAGGGGAGTGGTCACTCCCCTTTCCTTTGTCCAGTTTCACGCCAGAGCAGGGACTGGGGGTCCCTGAACTGGTGTAGACTGGTGTCTGCAAGGAGGGCACCATCTGTGCCCTTCAAAGCATTTCCAGAGGCTCTGGGAGGCTATCCCTCCCAAGCCTGTAACCCCTATTTCCAAAGGGAGAGAGTGCAACACCCTCCTCCCAAAGGAAATGCTTTGTTCTGCCATCCTGGGACTGAGCAGCTCAGACCCTAAGAGGGAAGAACCCTGTCTGTGAGGTGGTAGCAGCTGTAGCTGCAGTGCAAGCCTCAGAGAGCTGGTTTGGCAGCACTGGGGGTCCATGGTGGAGCCCCCAGGATGCATGGAATTGGCTCCCCAAAACCAGATTTGAAATGGGGGGATAATTCCATGATCTTAGACGCCTTACACAGCTATATTCGGAGTTACCATTGTGAAGCTACATTTAAGTATTGACCTATTTGTAGTGCCCGCGTGTAATGGTGTCCCTGCACTCATGAAGTCCAGGGATTTGGCCCAGGACAGCGTGGGGGCACCTTTGCTAGTGCAAGGGTGCCCTCACACTTAGTAACTTTGCACCTAGCCTTCAGTAAATGAAGGTTAGATATATAGGTGACTTATAAGTTACTTACATGCAGTGAAAATGGCTGTGAAATAGTGTGTGCACTATTTCACACAGGCTGCAGTGGCAGTCCTGTGAAAGGGTTTGTCTGAGATCCTTATGGAAGGCAAAATAAATGCTGCATCCCATAAGGATCTCATGGAACCCCAATGCCCTGGGTACCTAGGTACAATATACTAGGGACTCATATGGGGGGGGGGTCCAGTGTGCCAATTGGAATTGGTAAATAAAGTCACTAGCCTATAGTGACTAATTTGGAAGCAGAGAGAGCATAAGCACTGAGTTTCTGGTTAGCAGAGCCTCAGTGACACAGTTAAGCACTACTGACAACACATACATTAGGCCACAAACTATGAGCACTGGGGTCCTGACCAGCAGGATCCCAGTGAGCCAGGCAAAAACATACTGACATGCAGGTAACAATGGGGGAAACATGCCAAGAAAGATGGTACTTTCCTACACAACCCCCCCCCCCAAATGAGGAACAATAAGGCTAACCTTGTCCAGATTAGTCTTCATTGTCTAAGTGGATATGGGGGGGGCAATGTGCCAATTGGAATTGGTAAATAAAGTCACTAGCCCATAGTGACTAATTTGGAAGCAGAGTCCATCTGCACTGGAGTTGGTACTCCCCGGTCTAAGTTCAGAGTTTGTACTCTCCGGTCTATGTTCCACTGCAAAGTCGATTCCCTGTAGGGAAATGGACCACCTCAGCAATTTAGGGTTTTCACCTTTCATCTGTTTAAGCCATAATAGAGATTTCTGGTCTGTTTGAACAATTAAGTGAGTCCCAAACAAGTAGGGTCTCAACTTCTTCAAGGCCCAGACCACAGCAAAGGCCTCCCTCTCCATTGCAGAGCAACACTTTTCTCTAGGGGTCACCCTCCTACTAATAAAAGCAACAGGTTGATCCTGGCCATCTTAGTTAATTTGTGATAACACTGCCCCAACCCCCAGTTCAGAAGCATCTGTCTGGACAATGATTTTTTTGGAGTAATTTGGGCTTTTTAAGACAGGTGCAGTGCACATAGGCTGCTTAAGCTCCTCAAAAGCTTTCCAGCAGCTGGCTGTCCATAATACCTTTTTAGGCATTTTCTTTGAAGTGAGGTCATTAAGAGGAGCAATAGTGGAGCCATAGTTCTTAATGAACCTCCTGTAATACCCAGTGAGACCTAAGAAGGCTCTGACCTGGGTCTGAGTAGTAGGGGGAGCCCAGTCCATAATTGTCTGGATCTTCCCCTGTAGTGGTTCAATCTATTCTCCACTTATGAGGTGGCCCAGATAAACCACTTTCCCCTGCCCTATCTGGCACTTTGAAGCTTTGATAGTGAGGCCTGCCTTTTGCAGGGCCTCCAAAACCTTCCATAGGTGGACCGGGTGGTCATCCCAGGTGGAGCTAAATACAGCAATGTCATCTAAGTATGCTGCACTAAAAGCTTCCAAACCTTGGAGGACTGTATTCACCAGCCTTTGGAAAGTGGAAGGTGCATTTTTCAAACCAAAGGGCATAACTGTGAATTGATAATGCCCTCCTATGGAGGAAATGCAGTTTTTGCTTTAGCATCCTCTGATAACTTTATCTGCCAATACCCTGCAGTCAGATCAAAGATGAGCATCAGTTTTGGTTACAGTATCAAGTCCTCTATAGTCCACACAAAACTGCATTTTTCTCTTTCCTTCTTTGATATGCGGTTTAGGGACAAGCACCACTGGGCTGGCCCAGGGGCTATAAGAGGGCTCATTAACTCATAGGTCTAACATTTTCTGTACCTCAGTTTTAATGCAATCTCTGACATGGCCAGACTGCTTGTAAATTTTACTTTCGACAGGTAAACTGTCTCCAGTATCAATTGAATGTTCACACCCGGTAGTTGTACCAGGTGTGAGGGAAAAGAGGTCATAAAACCGTCCTAGGAGACTGTTGCAGTCCTTCCTCTGCTCAGCAGTGAGGCAGTCTGCGAGCACCACTCCTTCCACCAAGCCATCAGCTTCAGTGTTGGAGAAGAGGTCAGGGAGAGGGTCACTTTCTTCTTCCTGCCCCTCATTTGTGGCCATGAGTAGGGTTAAATAAGCCATATCATAGTAAGGTTTAAGGCGATTGACATGAAGCACCCTAAGGGGGCTTCTGGCAGTGCCCAGTCCACAAGATAGGTGACCTCACCTTTCTTCTCCACAATGAGATGGGGTCCACTCCATTTGTCCTGGAGTGCTCTTGGGGCCACAGGCTCGAATACCCACACCTTCTGTCCTAAGTGGTACTCTGTCAGGACAACCTTCTGGCCATGCCATTTCTTTTGGAGCTCTTGGCTGACCTGAAGGTTTTTAGTGGCCTTTTTCATGTACTCAGCCATTCTAGATCTTAGGCCTAGTACATAGTCCACAATGTCTTGTTGACATCCCCATTCTGCTGTTTGACAGCTTGCTGTCTGAGACCCTCTAGTGTGGGAAAGGTCTTCTGTGCCATACTCAGTTCCTCCCTGGCAGGCCCCCCTGCACCCAAAAGCTCAGCTGTATCAGCTTCAAGCTACTCTGGTGTAGGTCCTGCACAGGGAGAAGACTCCTCCTCATTAAAAGGGGAATGATCTGGAGAGGGAGGGATAGGGGACAAGGGTTTGCCCTTCTACCCCTAGGTTTTGGGAGCACTTGGTCCATTGTTCCAGGATCCAAGTTTCCCTGTCCTCTTTGCTTCTTGGCTTGAACCCTGGTAAGAGCAAAGATATGCCCTGGAATGCCCAGCATTGATACTTGGGCCTCCAACTCCACTTCAGCCCAAGCTGACATTTCCAAATCGTTTCCTAAGAGACACTCTACAGGTAAGTCAGTGGATAGCACAACTTTCTTTGGACCAGTAAACCCCCCCTCAACAAGTTGAGATTCACAGCAACTATGGGGTGGCTAACAGTGTTGTTATGGGTGTCTTTCACTTGGTACTGATGACCAAGTAGGTGTTGCTCAGGGGCAACCAGTTTCTCCATCACCATAGTGAAACTGGCACCTGTGTCCCTGTAGGCCTCAACCTGAACACCATTGATTAGGGGTAGTTGCTTGTACTTATCCATATTAAGGGGACAAGCAACTAAGGTGGCAAGGTAAATTTTACCATCAGAGACTAAAACAGTCTCAGTGGTCTCCCTAACTAGAGCAACCCCCACTTCCTTACCAAAAGTGAGCCCAGCTACACCCTATGACTGGCTATTTGTAGTGTTTTTTCCCACCACCACTGCTATTGCTAGGGGCACTAGTAGACGCAGTGGGGGTTTTGGTGGAGGGAGGTTTGGAGTTTCTTTTTGGACAAGTAGGGTCACTTGCCCAATTGACGTTGGCTTTACAAAGATAACACCATGGCTTTTTCTGATTGGGTGAAGATGATTTGGATCCACCACCCCCAGAGGATTTGTGGGGGCCTGATGAAGACTCTGTTGATTTTTTATCTTTGTCCTCACCCTTGTCATGAGACTTACCATCCTTCTTCTTGCTGTCTTTATCACCCCTGCATGAGCTTTTATGCTCACCCTTGTTCCGACCCATTTGTCTGCCTTCTTTCCCATTTCTTGGGGAGAGGTCAGATCTGAGTCCACAAGATACTGATGTAACAAATCAGACATACAATTGTTCAATATATGCTCTCTCAGAGTTAGGTTATACAGGCTTTCATAGTCAGTCACCTTACTTCCATTTAACCAACCTTCTAGGGCCTTCACTGAACAGTCTACAAAATCTGTCCAATCCTGTGATGACTCTTTTCTGGTCTCTCGGAACATTATTCTATATTGCTCAGTGGTTAAGCCCAGACTATCTAAGAGTGCACTTTTGAGAATGTGATAGTTGTGTGCATCATCCTCCATGACAATAAGGAGTCTGCCTCTCCCCATGACAGTAAAAGACAACCACAGGATAGCAGCCCACTGAACTTGAGGGATCCTCTGAACTTTGCAGGCCCTCTCAAGTGCAGCAAACCACTTATAGATGTCATACCATTCCTTGTAAGGGGGAACAACTTTGTGCAGATTTCTGGAATCAAGTGTAGGTTCCCTAACACTGGAGTTCCTGAAACTGATGCTGCCACCATGGGGAACTAAACCTGACCCCTGCCTCTCCCTTTCCACAGCCAGGGATTCCCTGTCTAAGGCCAACTATTGTTGCTGTAGCCTCAGTCTGGCCTCCTCTAATCTCAGCTTTCTGAGTTCCCTGTCTAGGGACTGGTCCTCAGGGTTAGAAGTTTGGGATGCTTCTGAAACAGAAGTAACATGGGGATTAGCAAAGGTAGATCTTTCCCTAAATTGAGCCACCCTAGTGACCTGGCCTCTAGGTGTGAAGGTGGCGCTACTGGTGTGTGATCCCTTCAAACACCCAGCTACACTGGGGGGTTTGTTGACAGAAAGATCAGTGGAAGGACCCTCCCCAGGATTATCAATATACTCCTCTGAGCCTGCCTGGTTCGACCCTTCCTCTACCTCCCCCTCTTTTTGATTCTGACCAGTGCTATGTCACTGGTCATCCTTTAAAAGGAGATTTAAGAGGAATTCCTTATTGTGGTTCTTCCCAAACCCTAAACTCCTTTCAATGCCCTTTTGGTGTATTACTATTCAAGAAGCTATAGCACATGGAACTCACATGAGACAGACCATTCAAATTAATCCCCTGTGATGAGGGGCGGGGGCCAGGGAAGCCTCTGTTACAGGTTTGGAAGTAACAATGTTAAGTAAATGAGACACCTTTGTTGGTAGCCATCTCAGTTATAGCTTCATACACGTTATTTTAGCAAACTAGGCCTACCGCTGTGCAATTTAACCTAGATATATTTTATTCAGCTTTGTTTTATTATTTTAACAATAGCCACATGTGTGGTCTTATTTCTGTCTAGCTGTTTTTTGCCTAGGCCAGAACTGAGTTCCTAAACAAGACATTTCTTTCACTCTGTGCTTTTCTAAAGGCTGCAGTAAGATAGGTTGCCGGAAAAAGTTGTACGTTTTGTCTCTAATGTTCACAGAAACATACACACTCTTACGTGGGGATCCTTTCTCGGAACATCAGTTGTTTTATTCTAAAAACACTACTTTGACCCATGTACATGAGAGGGAGATTCCAGCCAGATGCCCACAACTGTATGCTGATTGATGATTGCTGATTGCTGAGTGCTTCACTGCAGCTGCTTATGTAGGCTACATGCCTCTTGCTCAGGTATGAGGGGTGATGTCTTCCCAGGGGAACCTAAAAGGCAGAATTAGAGCTTAACATGCTGTGCTCTAACATAGACTAGGTAGAGCTACTATTAATGATTGTAGTGACAATATGATAGCGTTATTTTTATGTTTCACTCTCCATGTCACAATTTTAATCCTGTCATGCTTTATCAGCCTAGTTACTGCATTGCATGCTTTATTATCTAAGATGCAGTTACATCAATAAAACCTTATTGAACTATACTCTGCCTCTGATTGTCCTTGCATATGTGAGACTAATTTAACTGAGAGAAACGGATGAGATCTGAGTGACCACGATTTCCCTGAGGAGTCGATTGTGTCATGCGCTCAGTTGCCCAATAATCCGTGCTCTTGGGTGGAGATGAGGCACTGCTAGTTAGCCGGAACAAAACCCGGATTATGCTGACAGGTGTCACCTGTCGTGGGTTCAGACTCATTCCCCCATAGTGCAAGTGATTCTGCTGCCCGAATCCAGTAGTCTCATTAGGATAATGAGAACCTACCTGACACCTTTACTTCTAGGGAGGTTAGGCGGTCAACAACCTAAGTTAAATGTTGTCTAAGCAAACCGTTAATATGCATACTGAGTTTGTCCATCTTAAAAGAATAAGCTGAAGGTGTAGCAGCATTGTGCTTAGCATTAGTCCCAGTGTCGGGTAGAGGCCCTCTCGTCCATCCGCTCCAGCTTTCTTCTTCTTCACAGGGGGCTCTGTACATAAAGAATTATCCACCTGGGAAGAGCTACCCCTAGTTTGCCCAGGGGAAAGTGGGAGTGGACACAGAGCTGTTGCCCCTTCTATAGGACCTGTGTCTTTTACTAGGCCAATAGAGATAAGCACATCTTCCCTTGGCTGCCCCAAAGAGAGGCGCAATTGGGTGAGTTTGATTTCTTTGGATAATACAGCAGCAGCATGAACTAGGAAAGAATTGATGCAGGCTATCATATTACCCTGTGGCTCCAGCTGTAATCTTCCTCTTCCCCATACTACTTAAGTGGGAGAAGTAAAAAAATAAAAAAATAAACCAAACTCACGCAGAAACTCATGGAACCAAGATCGAGGGCCCAACCCGACCCCAGAAGGCCGCTGGTGGCACAGTTGAGCCCGCTCTTGGCCCAGACTTCACCCTGGCTGCACCTGTGCACGTACCATGTGCGGACAGATGTCTCACGATATATAGAGCTGTGTCCATCATCCCCTCCTTTTTCTAGGGCTCAAGGGTTTATGGTAAATGCAGTCTGTCCCAGAGGAGAAGAGCACCAACAACATCCGTGTCCTGTGTGTAGGCAGATGTCTTGCGCTATGTAGCATTGTGTCCAGCAGCCCCTCCTTCATTAAAGAAGTCAAAGGAATACTCTAGATGACGTTTGGAGTTCATTGATGGCTATGTCTACTCTTCCTGTTGGTCCAGGGGATCAAATGTCCACATGGAAAGGTGTTCCATTCATTGGCAGCTCTCCGGAAATACATAAGAAGAAACAGAGTGGTACTATTCCTGCACTCGTCGAACTCCAGGCTAGAGAACCAAGCTTTATGAATTTATGAATATTGTGTGGGCACCATCACGGACTGCTCTCCTTAGAAGTTTCTCATATGGATGACACTGAGCTTGCTGCTGAATATCATCTCTTCCACCCACTGCCGGGATCTTTGCTTCTTCACTGAATGGCCCTGCTTGTCCCTAGTTGGCGTCCAGGCCTGAGGTAGCTGTAAAACCCTTCTACTGTGAATGTTATAGGTCTTAGTGAGTACACTTCCACTGATTTATTGTTCACTACTGTGAGGCCTACTTCTCCTATGGGATAACATTGTGGGGTTCCTTATCACATTCAATATTCTGTAATTTCCAATTGACTACAAGTTGCTCTCTCATGTTTGGTGTCTTATGAACTGTAATGAAAAACCCTATTTAATAGTAAAGTTAGGTTTTTGATTAAGCTAAGGCATCAACTATCAACTCAAATTCAGTAGGTAAATCAAAGCAGAACTTCCCATAAAGAGAGGTGCAAGAAACTAAGTAGAGCATGAGCAGCATAAATTCAGGTTAAGTGGCAAGTAGGCATATGGCATGTTGTCACCTACTTCAGGAACATTCATTAATATAGACATCATAATCTAAGCTTTTACAACATGTAGCTTCTTCGTTCTCCAGTCAGCCAATCAGCTTTCAATGACCTCCTGGGAACAGGCTCACTCCTTCTCATCAGGAATACAATACTCCACTGACAGAAATATCAAATGAAACATTTTTATCAAATACAAATTTGTAAGTTTAAAAGGTTTCTCTCCCTTAATTTGCCTTTAGAAAACTGCATCTTAAAATATAAGCTTCTATATTATCTCACAAAAAAGAGCAAACTGTCTTATACATTATTATACAGTATTCTTTGTATAAGTAGAAACATTTGCAGAGTTAAAAATATTTTAATTAAAATTGTACATTATGAAGAATATGCCTATTGGAAGGTCAGAAAACATAACATTTCACATTCTTTAATCAAAACAGCTTGTCAGAAAATGCTACTTAAGCTGTTCAAGCCTGGTACATGTAAATATGGCTGCCTACTACTTTTCTTTGCTTTTTTAAAAGCATCTATTTTCTTTTAAGACCTACATGTTTTATTACATTAAAATGCCTTCTACAACTGTAACCTATTGTTTTTCACACAGGATAGTAAAGTAGTAACTATGGGCCTGATTACAACTTTGGAGGAGGTGTCCCAAATGTGACGGATATACCACCAGCCGTATTACGAGTTCCATAGGATATAATGGACTCGTAATACGGCTGGTAGTATATCCGTCACTTTACCGTCACTTTTGGGACGGATTAACACCTCCTCCAAAGTTGTAATCAGGCCCTATGTGTTTCCACATTCGCCACACTATGTATAAAATCTTTCCTTTACTTTTGGTCCCTTCTCCTGAGAGTATAAGTCGGGCCGTCATCACATTTAGACTAACTTTTTATACATCACTTTATCTGAGTGGCCCTCAGTATATCTTGCAATGTGCCAAGTAGTTCAGTACATGGCAGCATGCCTCATTCAGAAGCTACCTAAAACTAATCCAGTCATATTTCATCTGCTTGCTCTGCACTGGCCTCCAGTACGAAAAAGGCTAATGTTGTGTTAAACTCCCAAAGCACTTTTTTATTACTGGTCTGTAATGTTTCAAGTCAAAATTCTCTCATTAAAAACCCTCATGAACTCTCATTGTCAAGTAGAAAGTTCTTGCTAACATCACCTATTATTCAAACTTTATAGATTTGGAAGGAAATCATTTTCCTATTTTGTTGTCAAATCTTGGAATGCTCTTCCACTAGACATTTGTTCTACGGTTGATCATCTAGCTTTCAGGAAAAACTGAAAACTTGGATCTACATCCTGCTTTAATGTTTGCATTCTTTGTATAATTAGGTTGTGTTGTACAGTGTCAGAGTGTTTTTGGGACATCAGTCATGCTATATAAATATATTTCATCCACACTTTAACTCCAAACTTGAATTGGGACAGTGCCCATTTGAAGAAAACTGGACTGAGAACAGGAAGAGGCCACAGTGGCTGAGTTGTCTGAAAGTTAACCAATGTGGTCTCTAGAAGTAAAGGTATATTTCTTTGGAATAGCCTGGGATTACATGTGGTAGCTTGGCACAAGTGTCAGGCTTTCCACTGAGAAAATGGATGTGTGAGAAATGTAGCAAATTAAATTGAAAATTTCAATTCAATGACAAACAATAACGTGCAATATATAAAATAACACCAAACAATAACAATCAGTAAAGTGGATCAGGAGATATTCATTTTCAAAGAAAAAACAATAGATGTCCAAAGAAAATAATGAAATCTTAATGTCAATGTTATCGTACTGAATGATGTAGACAATCGTCTGGCAAGGATAAATACTGCAGTAAATAATATTCTGATTTTTTCTTTTCAAGGTCCCACAGCATCCTCGAACTTCCCGAGTTAAGCTCTAAATATCCACAAATGGAAAAAAGGAACTGTGAGATCTGAAGTGTTTAGGTAGGCTTGGTGCTTTGTCCCAATCATCCAGAACGCGAACAAAATCTTAACTTTATGAACATTTGAAAGACATCTTCCTGGATGCTTCAATTGTTCCTAGCTTTTCGAGGGACACCAGGACAAGTATTTCAGTGGGAGAGATGCTTCTCAAAGATTGAAAGTGAGCTGACTTTTTCCTAATCTGCACTATCCTGTTGGCTCCGGCCTGTGAAATCATGTTATGAAACTGGTCCTGAGATATGAGACCATGAACGTTAGTGGAAGAGATTCCTCTCCAATATTGATTTTTTGCTAATCTATAGTGCCCTGTTGGTTTTACATTTGAATTGGTTTTATTAAACTTTTTCTGGGATATCATACTTTTAGAAATGAGATCTCTAGTTGACAGTGGTTTGCACCCTGTCCAAGTAGGGACCTTCACTCTAGTCAGGGTGAGGGAGTCTCACATCTAAGATAAGCCCTGCTCACCCCCTTGGTAGCTTGGCACAAGCAGTCAGGTTTATCTCCGAGGCAATGTGTAAAGTACTTGTACGCACGCACACAGTAAGGCAATGAAAACACAACAAAAGTACTTCACAGCAGTTTACAAAAATAGCCAATAATTATCTGAGTAAAACAAGATAAAAATGACAAAAATCTAACTTACACAAGTAAGATAATTTTTTTCAAATGTTAAAATAGTTTAGCACTTAGAAACACAGTAGCTCCAACTTGGACTATCACGATGTCTTGACAGAGTCGTTTCCAACAGTCCGATGCCACTCAGGAGAGAGTGTGGGCCGGTCATGGAGTTGCATGGACCCTGGGTACAGAACCTTGGGAAATTATGAGGAAACAAAGAAGTTGCACAGAGTGAGATGTCGCTGGAGCTGGTGCAGCTTTGGTTCCTTACTGCTAGCAGGGAGGTGAGGCATTAGTTCCTTACTGTTAGGCAGGGGAGGTGAGGTGTCAGTTCCTTATGGTTTCAGGGAAGATGTTGGTAGTGAAGTGGTGGTTCCTTATGACAAGGCAGAGTCAATGAATCTAGCAGATCAAGATGCAAGGCATTGACTTTACAGTGTCCCGCTCACACCACGGGGCCACAGGTGTTGCATAGAGTCTGGTGCCATGGACGTTAGTGACACAGCACTCTGGACTCATACTGCAGTGGTGCTACAGAAGCGCTGTTGTGGCATCCAGCCTCGGTCGTGGTCTTTGCACTCAGTGAGGACCACAACTCTGGTGCAGGCAGCTGCACTGGTTTCAAAGTCATTCTGGAGTCAATGTTTTTGGTTTCTTTTTGGTTATACCAGGGCTCACTCCCAAGGGCTCAGGAACCAGATTAGGCACCACTTGGCAAGTCAGAACTCTCAGCATGTGAGCTGAGGTGCTGATAAATTAAGTCATTGATGACCCTGATACTTCTTAATAGGAGGCAAGCTCAGTCCAAGCCCTTGGAGAGCCTTGGAGAACCTTGGGAAGCAGAATGTAGAAAACAAAGTCCAACCCTTTCACTCCCAGGACAGAAGCAGCATCCCAGCACTTCTTTCTGGCAGAATGTCCTCACTGCAGAAAGATTCAAAGGGGCATATTTATACTCCGTTTGCGCCGAATTAGCGTCGTTTTTTTCAACGCAAATTCGGCGCAAAACTAACGCCATATTTATACTTTGGCGTTAGACGCGTCTAGCGCCAAAGTATGAGGAAAGAGCGTCATTTTTTTGCGTGAACGCCTTCCTTGCGTTAATGAGATGCAAGGTAGGCGTTCCCGTCCAAAAAAATGACTGCGACATAAATGCGTCGTATTTATACTCCCGGGCAAAAATCACGCCCGGGAGTAGGCGGGGCAAAAAACCCCGCATTTGCGCCTCTTTTTAACGCCTGGGTCAGGGCAGGCGTTAAGGGACCTGTGGGCTCAAAATGAGCCCACAGCTGCCCTCCCATGCCCCCAGGGACCCCCCCTGCCACCATTGCCCACCCCAGGAGGACACCCAAGGATGGAGGGACCCATCCCAGGGACATTCAGGTAAGTATACATTTTTATTTTTTTTATATTTTTTTGGCATAGGGGGGCCTGATTTGTGCCCCCCTACATGCCTCAATGCCCAATGACCATGCCCAGGGGACATAAGTCCCCTGGGCATGGCCATTGGGCAAGGGGGCATGACTCCTGTCTTTACTAAGACAGGAGTCATGTAAATGGCGTCTGGGCGTCGTTAAAAATGGCGCAAATCGGGTGGAGGCGATTTTTTAGCATCAACCTGACTTGCACCATTTTTAAGACGCCCTAACGCCATTTTCCCCAATGCCGGCTCTGTCTGGTGTACGTGGTTTTTTTCCACGCACACCAGGCAGCGCCAGTCTGCTAGCGCCGGCTAACGCCATTCAATAAATACGGCGCCCGCATGGCGCTTCAGAATGGCGTTAGCCGGCGCTAAACTTTTTGACGCTAAACTGCGTTAGCGCAGTTTAGCGTCAAAAAGTATAAATACGGGCCAAAGTGTGTTGTGCCAGAGGTCCAGTATGTATACCCATTTCTGTCTTTGAAGTAGGCAAACTTCAAAGAAAAGTCTTTGTAGTACACAAACCCCTGCCTTTCCTGCCCTGGCCCCAGATACACTCCAGGGGGTTGGAGACTGCTTTGTGTAAGGACAGGCAC
The DNA here is from genome assembly GCF_031143425.1 of Pleurodeles waltl. Lineage (NCBI taxonomy): Eukaryota > Metazoa > Chordata > Amphibia > Caudata > Salamandridae > Pleurodeles > Pleurodeles waltl. The sequence goes on from NC_090446.1 coordinate 1,232,907,362, forward strand.
AGCCCTATTCAGGTGAAAGTGTCAGCTCCTCCCACCACTCTAACCACTCTATCCCAGGAAAACCCATCAGGATATGTAGTGCAGAGCTCAGCTCCCTTTGTGTGACTGTTTAGAGTAAATTCACAAACATCCAAACTGTCATCCTGACCCAGGCGTATATTCCGCAGACAGGCAGGGCACAGAATGGTTAAGCAAGAAAATGTTCACTTTCTTAAAGTGGAATTTTCAAACTGACAATTTAAAAACTAACTTCACTAAAAGATGTATGTTTACATTGTGAGTTCAGAGACCCCAAACTCCATATTTCTATCTTCACCCAATGGGAAATTACACTTAAAAGATATTTCATGGCAATCCCCATGTTAACCTACAGGAGAGATAGGCTTTGTATTACTGAAAATTGAATTTAGCAGTAGTTCACTATCAGGACATGTACTAGTACATGTCCTACCTTTTAAATACACTTCACCCTGCCCAGGGGGCTGCCTTGGGTCTACCTTAGGGGTGACTTAAATGTAGTAAAAGAGAAAGAATCCGGCCTGGCAAGTTGGTGCATTTGCCAGGCTGAAATGGCAGTTTAAAACTGTACACACAGACACTGCAGTGGCCGGTATGAGACATATTTACAGTGTTTCTCAGGTGGATGTCACAATCAGTGCCACAGGCCCACTAGTAGCATTTGATTTACAGACCATGAGCACACACACAGTGCACTGTACTAGGGATTTACTAGTAAACCAACTATGACAATCCTGGATAAACAAATCATGTAGACATTAAGCATTTGCACTTTAGCACTGGCTAGCAGTGGCAGAGTGCCTAGAGTCCTAAATCCAGCATAAATGAACTGCAGCACACAGTTTTTTTTTGTTTTTTTTGTCAAATCAATCTTTATTTGGATATTGCTCCATAAAACATGTACAATTCCTTTAAGAAAAATAACATGCAGTAAAATATTTCTACACATTATTAATAAATAAATAAAAAACCTTAATTTTAACAAGTTTGGCCATTATTCATTCTCATAACGGAGGATCTCTAGGTGCATAACTTTTTTCCTCTGTTCTATAGCACATAGAATAAATGTTATCACTGCATAACATTTCTCTTTACTATCTAATTTACATAAAAAATAAAAAGCTTCTCTACAATAAAATAATTTGTTAATAACAAATAAAGGTTTTAAAAAACATTTCCTGATATCATGATATAATCTGCAAGATATAATAAAGTGCATCATGGATTGTGCAAATCATCCCGCACAGGGACAGTTCGGTAACTTTTTACTCCATATCCCACAAAAAATGCAATGTCCTAAAACACATTCGAGTTAAATAAAAAAAATCTTGAATATTTGATACTATTAATAAATAATTTTGAATAGTCTTGTTGGCTTCAATCATATACGTGCTACTGTTGATTTCTTACATTCTCTATTGGCACTGTCACTTTCTCCGTTCCATTAGTTGTTTTTCAATTCTTTTTTGCTGAGTTGAAGAATGGTGCCTGGATCATCTAGATTTGAGTCCAGATGTATACTTTTCAGCAAGTTTTTAGGTGCACAAACCTGTCAGAGTCACCAGATCCTCGGGGTCTGCGCACGTTCCCAACATGTCCACCACAAGACAGCTCCAATACTCTGATTAGAATGTCACAGAATCTAAGAGAGTCCAAGTGGGGAAAAGGGGATTAGGTAGGGAACAGCTGAGAAGGAGATCTGTGGGAAGCAAAAGGTTAAACAACACAACATCAGAATAAAATCACATTTGGGTAAATAAAAACTCTCTGTTGAATCTAGGATCCAATGATACTCAGAACATGAAATAACACTCTGCTGAATCTAGAGTTCTATGATACTCGGAACATGAAAAAACACTCTGTTGAGTCTAGAGTTCAATGATACTCGGAACATGAAATAACACTTTGTTGAATCTAGAGTTCTGTGATACTCTGAACATGAAATAACACTCTGTTGGGTCTAGAGTTCAATTATACTCGGAACATGAAATAACACTTAGACTGAAAGAAAATGAGTGGCCTAGCACTAGACTTTAACTAGGCCTTAAGAAATCTACCTACCTGGAAAGGAATCAAGAATGATTAATGCAATGTTTCATATGAGCCCTTCATAACATGTCACATAGCGGGTCATTCCGACCCTGGCGGTCGGTGGCCGCCAGGGCCACCGACCACGGGAGCACCGCCGACAGGCTGGCGGTGCTCCTACGAGCATTCTGACCGCGGCGGTTTAGCCGCGGTCAGACGCGGAAAGCCAGCGGTCTCCCGCTGACTTTCCGCCGCTCGTAGGAATCCTCCATGGCTGCGGAGCGCGCTCCGCAGCCATGGAGGATTCCGACTCCCCCTCCCGCCATCCAGTTCCTGGCGGTTCTCCCGCCGGGAACCGGATGGCGGGAGGGGGAGTCACGGGGCCCTTGGGGGCCCCTGCCGTGCCCATGCCTATGGCATGGGCACGGCAGGGGCCCCCGTAAGAGGGCCCCTAAAAGTATTTCAGTGTCTGCAAAGCAGACACTGAAATACGCGACGGGTGCAACTGCACCCGTCGCACCTTCCCACTCCGCCGGCTCTATTACGAGCCGGCGTCATCGTGGGAAGGGAGTTTTCCCCTGGGCTGGCGGGCGGTCTTGCGAAGACCGCCCGCCAGCCCAGGGGAAAACTCGGAATACCCTCCGCGGTCTTTCGACCGCGGAGCGGTATTTCGGAGGGGGGAAGTCTGGCGGGCGGCCTCCGCCGCCCGTCAGACTCAGAATTAGGCCCATAATGTCTAGAAATACAAGAACCTTTTAGAATACTGTTTCGGAACAAAACTCTGAATTTTTTAACATGAGGACCAAAGGCTGTCTGAAAACCATCCCTGGAAAACAATTGGAATTATGCTAGGAACTTAATATGCACAAGAACGTCACATTTAGGATTTGTCATTTTCACAAAATGAAATGTGTGCACATTAAATAACATTACACTTCAGAGTTTTTTTTGTATGGCCATGAAATGATTGCACACACTGTTTCCGATCTGGGAATCACGTTTTACATGAGGGAAATGAATAGTGCACTCCCCCGATTCCAACAGGAATTTGTAAATGTCTTGAAATGATCGCGCAAGCCTTTGCCGATCTGAACACCAAGTTTGTCATACAAGAAATGAATCACGCACACAGCCGATTCTAACCAGAATATGTAAATGCCATGAAATGATCACGCAAGCCTTTGCCGATCTGAACACCAGGTTTGTCATGCAATAAATGAATTGCGCGCACAGCCGATTCTAACAAAGTGTGTAAATGCCATGAAACAATCGCGCAAACCTTTGGCGATCCGAACACCAGCTTTGTCATGCAAGAAATGAATCGCGCGCACAGCCGATTCTAACAAAGTATGCAAATGCCATGAAACCATCTCGCAAACCTTCGCCGATCCGAACACCAAGGTTGTCATGCAAGAAATGAATCGTGCGCACAGCCGATTCTACCAAAGTATGCAAATGCCATGAAATGATCGCGCAAACCTTTGCCGATCCGAACACCAAGGTTGTCATGCAAGAAATAAATTGCGCGCACAGCCGATTCTAACAAAGTATGCAAATGCCATGAAACGATCGCGCAAACCTTTGCCGATCCAAACACCAGCTTTGTCATGTTAGAAATGAATCGCGCACACAGCAGATTCTAACAAAGTATGCAAATGCCATGAAACCATCGTGCAAACCTTTGACGATCCGAACACCAAGGTTGTCATGCAAGAAATGAATCGAGCGCACAGCCGATTCTAACAAAGTATGCAAATGCCATGAAACGATCGCGCATACCTTTGTCGATCCGAACACCAAGATTAACATCAAAGCAATGCTTTGCGTACTCTGAAAGTTTTCAAGAATAGGCCCAAAAATTCAAGAGTCTTTTTAGAGCGGGGTCAGGGGCCCAGCCTGAACACCGTCTTACCACCCTGCTCTAGGATCACCAAGATAATGCCGTGCAGGCCTGGAACTTCAAAGTAGGCCTCTGGAACAGGAGCTCAGGAAATTGCTGCTGCTCTGTACCGGGACCTCTGAAAAGTGAGCACATGGAGCTGGGCTGGCTCCCTTATATAGAGTCTGGCCCAGCCCACAGACCACACCCAGTAATGCTGCAGAGAAAACTTCTAGAAGGTCCTAGAAAGGGACCACACCCTAACACACTCAATAAGTCTGCAGCAATATCTTGTAATTGAACAGTTATTGCAAACATCATTAATAGTGCTTTTCAAGTCTGCAATGCAAAACGTTTTTCAAACTGCATATAAACACAATGCATGAATGATGCTCTTGCATAAAGGCTGGGTTTCTGCATTTTCGTCACCCGTAGAGCACCCACTGTCCTGATGTTGACAAAACCATGGAATTCTGCCCCAATGTTGTAGTGTACGGCAGCCTTTGATAATCTCTTTTGTAAATCGTGTCCCTTGATTGGGCCAGATGCCGTGCCATGCCAATAAGGCACTAATATGTTATTAAGTCATCCACATAGGGACAGCCTAATTCCCTATGTACCATATAAGTAGAAGTGGGAGGTGGCACAGCAAGTAGTCTTCAGAGGAATTTATTATCTAATACTTGTAATGACTGAATCTCAGGCATTGAGCCCCAAAGGACAGAACCATATGTGATACTATTAATCCCTTCTGTGCTGCGGACGTAGTGGCATTGAGCACGGAGGGAGCGCTAGCGTTAACTCCGTGGGGTTCCCCTCCACCCCCCCAAGGCGGGGATGGAATGGGAAGAATTTCCCCTTCCACCCCCACCCCACCATAATGACGTTAACCCGCGATCAAGGCAAGGGTCACTCCCATTTGGGGGCATGTTTGTGTGGCAGAATCCACTAGATGCCAAGGATTTATTTTTGTTGTTGATGTTTTCAATTTTTAGCGTTGGGGAGCGGCCCCTTGGGCAAGGGTCGCTCCCATTTGGGGGCATGTTTGTGTGGCCATTTCTGCCCCCCCCCCCTTAGGGACAGATCGGCCTAATATTTTTAGGCCGATCTGCCCCCAAGGGGGCAGAAGCCACTAGATGTCAGGGATTTTTTGTTGTTGTTGATGTTTTCAATGTTTAGTGTTGGGGAGCGGCCCCCTTGGGCAAGGGTGGCTCCCATTTGGGGGCATGTTTCTTGTGGCCATTTCTGCCCCCCTTGGGGGCAGATCGGCCTATTATTTTTAGGCTGATCTGCCCCCAAAGGGGGCAGAAACCACTAGAACGCCAGTGATTTTTTAATATGTTTATTTTTGTTGGGGGGGGGCCCTTGGGCAAGGGCTGTCCCCCCAAGGGGGGCATTGAACTGCTGGCCATTTCTGCCCCCGTTGGGGGCTGATGGGCCTATTTTTTCTAGGCCCATCTGCCCCCAACGGGGGCAGAAGCCATTTAGACACCAGGGATAGTGTGTGTGTTAGTGGAGGGGGGGCGGCCCCTTGGGCAAGGGTCGCCCCCCTTTGGGGGCACGTGTACCAAGGCCAATTCTGCCCCCCTTGGGGACAGATCAGCCTATTATTTTTAGGCTGATCTGCCCCCAAGGGGGGCAGAAACCACTAGAACGCCAGGGATTTTTTTTTATATGTTTATTTATGTGGGGGGCGTTGAACTGTTGGCCATTTCTGCCCCCCTTGGGGGCAGATGGGCCTATTTGTTTTAGGCCCATCTGCCCCCAAGGGGGGCAGAAGCCACGTAGGCACCAGGGATAGTGTGTGTGTGTGTGTTATTTTTTTGTTTGGGGGAGGACGATTGGGCAAGGGTCGCCCCTCCTGGGGACACACTACTAAAGGTATTTTCTGCCCTCCTTGGGGCAATTAGGTCTATTTTTTAGTAGGCCCATCTGCCCCCATGGCAGAATTCACTTAGGAACCAATTTCTAAATGCTTGATGGTGGGATGTTTGTCAACTGATGAAGTATTTGCATTTGTGATAATTTTTTTCCTCCTTTTTGTTCTAGTTCAAAGCTTTTGCTTTCTTTGCTGTGGCTCCTTGCGGTTTTGGCGGTGGTTGACCTGCGGTTTGCATAGTTGCATGTTTTAGGTAAGTAAAAACAATTTACGCCAAAGGAGTATTGTTGCCATGCATGAATGACATGTTTGTAGGTGGTGTACTAAATGCAGGTTTGTGTGAAATTGTCATTAGATTTGTGCACAATGATATTTGTGTTGTCTTATTTCTAATTTGCTTTTCTTTCTTTCTTTTTAGTGGGATATCATTGGTGATTGCTGTGTCTGTGCAGACTCCAACCCCCTGGTGTGTGTCTGAGGCCTTGCCTGGGCAAGGCAGGATTTCACAAGTAGGTGTGAGTCCCCTTTGAAGAAAGGTGACTTCAAAGACTAAAATGGGTATAAGAAGGGCACCCAAATCTATAGACTTGAGAAAACACTTCTGGAACCAAGAGGAACCTCTGCCTGGAGAAGAGCTGATAGCTGAGGAAGAAGAGCTGCCCTGCCTGTGACTGTGCTTTGTGGAGCTTTCCTGCAGTGCTGCTTCTGCCAGAGTAAGAGGGCAAAGACTGGACTTGCGTGCCTTCCATCTTGTGAAGAAATCTCCAAGGGCTTGAGTTAGAGCTTGCCTCCTGTTGTTTGAAGTCTCAGGGACAGCAAAGACTTCTCTCTGCCAGCACCTGCAGTCTCTGGAGAGACTCCTGCCCCGACAAGTGGTGCCCTATCCAGTCCCTGGGCCCGTGAAAGGAAAGCTGGTGGAAATCCAAGGAAATCGACTTCGGACGACTCTGGACCGACGCTGCTGCTGAATCCGATAACGCCGCCTGCACCCGACGCTGTGACCTTCGCTGGAACGCGACGCTCTTCGCAGGCCCGACGCCGCAGCATCCCCACTGAAGTCCGCGACTCCGTGGAAGTCGCCGCACCACGTCGTGACCGACGCCGCTCGAAGTGCACGGATTCAACGTTTCGCACAGACGCCTCGATCCCCGACTTCGCGCATCGGCTTGTTTCCACTCTTCACCAAAGGAACTGTACTTGGGGGTCTACACGACTCCGTGTCCGGCGCTGCTGGTGTCGGCTTGGTGGGAACGACCCCGTCACGACGCCATGTTAACATCTCATCAAAGCATTTTTGTTTCTAAGTGCTATTTTTGGAGTTTAATCTTTAAAAATTCATAACTTGACTTGTGTATGTTGGATTTTTGTCGTTTTGGTCTTGTTTTGTTTAGATAAATATTTCCTATTGTTCTAAACTGGTGTTGTGTCATTTTGTGGTGTTTTCATTGAGTTACTGTGTGTGTTAGTACAAATACTTTACACCTAGCACTCTGAGGTTAAGCCTACTGCTCTGCCAAGCTACCAAGGGGGTAAGCAGGGGTTAGCTGAGGGTGATTCTCTTTTACCCTGACTAGAGTGAGAGTCCTTGCTTGAACAGGGGGTAACCTGACTGTCAACCAAAGACCCCATTTCTAACACTGGTGATTCAAGCTTTTTCAGACAAGTGAGCAGTATAGTTTTTGAGTTTATAATTCTTACTGATAAAGCTACACTTTAATACTTATCTTACACAGTGCTGGTTGTTGGTGGTGCATTTGTCCAGTTAATTTTCGTAGGAAAGATCATGGCTAGCCACAGGATGACCATTCAGCAGGTGGTTGGTATGCTTTTTGAGTCATTGTCTGATCATGATTATGAGATGGACTCTGCATCTGAGGCAGTGGAGGTTGTGCGAGATTCTGGCAGTGAAGTTTCTGTCGGAGAGGAATCTTCTGATGAGGAAGCCACACTCAGTGCAGATGAAGGGCCTGTTTCAGAGGAGGAGACTGATGTGCCATTAGTGCAGCAACCTGGGGCTGAGAGGTTTCCCGTTAGAAGACCTGAACTCTGGGTTGCCCCAAACATGGAGCAGCCAGAGTTGCCTGCCTTTACTGGTCTACCAGGGTGTATAGTCAATACTGAAAACTTTTTGCCTGTCAATTTCTTTGAGTTATTTGTGGATGATGTGTTTTTGGAAGAGATTTTTGAGCAGACTAATTTGTATGCGGAGCAGTATTTGAGGGACAACGCTGCTAGACTTAGGCCGCACTCTAGAGCTGCCCAGTAGATTCCCACAAATTTGGAGGAGATGGAAAGGTTTTTAGGTTTGACTCTTTTGATGGGATTGATAAGGAAGCCATCCCTGGCTTCTTATTGGTCTACTAGTCCCTTGATGGCAACAGCTATATTTCCTGCAACAATGAGTCGTAATTGGTATTTGCTTCTTCTTAGGATGCTGCATTTTATTGACAATGCATTAGCCTTGCCACGAGATCACCCTGATTCTGACCGTCTTTTTAAGATTAGGCCTGTCATTTTGTAGATCGGTTTTCAGAGGTCTATGTTCCAGGCAAAGAAATAGCTGTGGACGAGTCTTTGGTCCTTTTCAAGGGTCGTTTGGTTTTTAGGCAGTACATTCCTAGCAAGAGGGCACGATGTGGAATTAAATTGTATATGCTGTCTGAAAGTAGTACAGGATATGTGTATAATTTCCGTGTCTACACTGGTAGGGATTCCAGTATTGAACCCCCTGGTTGTCCTCCCACTTTTGGAGTTACTGAGAAAATGTTGTGGGAACTTGGTAGACGACTGTTCAACAAAGGTCACCATTTGTATGTAGATATCTTTTACACTGGAGTGCAGTTGTTTAAGGAATTGTTTAGAGTGGACACTGTTGCTTGTGGCACAATTTGTTGTAACCAGAAAGGCTATGGGAGCTTGTCTGTAGAAAACTTCAGAGGGGACAGTGCAGTGCCTTGCGGAATGGTGAGCTGCTAGCTTTGAAGTTTTCAGACAGGAGGGATGTCTACATGCTAAGTACCATCCATGATGAGAGTATTTCCCACGTGACTGTTTGGGGCCAGGTTGCTGAAGTGCGCAAACCTGTGTGCATTTTAGATTATAATAAGCACATCAGAGGTGTAGATAGAGTTGATCAAAGGTTGGAACCTTATACTGCTATTCGTAAGTCTTACGTTTGGTATAAGAAGTTAGCAATTCACCTCTTCCACTTAGCAACTTTTAATGCTTTTATTGTGTTTAAGGATAGGTCTCCAGAGTCAAAGATGACATTTGTGAAATTTCAGGAGTCAGTGATAGAGAGCCTTATTGTGGTGGGACAGGCCAGAGTTCATAGAGAAGCAGTGGTGGAGGATGTGGCTAGATTAAAAGATCGCCACTTTGCTGAGCACATTCCTCCCACACCCAAAAAAGACTTTCCAGCTAAGAAATGTATAGTGTGTTTTCGAAGAGGTATCCGGAGGAAGACTCAAATGTACTGCCCAGATTGTCCTTCAAAGCCTGGGCTGTGTGTGGGTGGTTGTTTTGAGAATTACCACACCCAGAAGAATTACTGGGAACAACCATGAGTGTAAACTCATGTCAGTTTTGTATTTTCATGTGTTCAGTTTCATGGTTAGCATTTCTGGCATGTACTTAGTTAGAGCTTTTGTGTTTGTAGTTTTGTAATTATTTCTAATTAGTTAGGGGTTTCTTTGTTTAAAAAAAAAAGTGATGCCATTGTGTGTGTGGGGAGTAGGGTGTACATATTGACTTGCTGTTGGCTGGTGTTTGGCTGGCAGTTTGTTGCAACACTCTAGTCAGGGCTTGTGAGTTACTCATCCAAGATAACCCCTGCTCACCCCCTTGGTAGCTTGGCACGAGCAGTCAGGCTCAACCTGGAGGCAATTGTGTAAAGCATTCGCACAACACACAACAGACGTGACGCAAAATGTACACCACAAAGTAAACACAACACTGAGCTATGTAAAAATAATCTGTATTGCACAAAACATAATTAGACCAACATTACACATAAGTAATACCCTGCTACCTTAGCAGTTGTCAGAGGGTTACACAAGTTACTAATATCACATTAGAACACGTAAGTACTCAGGATTCTGCAACATAAGCAGTAGTCAGGAATTATAGTAAAAGGTATATGCACTTGTAATGAACAATTTCTAAATACCCATGAAAGGAATAGTAGTGAACATAAGGCAAGACATAACATATGGCAAGACATAAATAAAAATATGTTTCTCTCAGAGGATCACCCTAGAACATCCCACCCTTCCCGTGACCCCAAGAGTACCTTAATTCCTAGTGTAAGGCACTCCAGTGCCTGGAAGGACGTAGTGGGGGTCCCCCAGCTCTCCTATACGCTCAACGGGGGCCACACGCTGTTCTGTAGGGGAGAGGGGTAGCCAACACCCTCTCTGCAATTCAAAAACAGGCCTCTCTAGCCAAGGAGGGGGGGGCCACAAAAATGCCCACAAGGTCAATCGTTGGCGGCGCGGGGAGCCTCTGATGAGGCTTCCACCCCGCCCGCTCGTCCGGTTCGATGTCGGCCCTCCTGGGGGCCGCGTCCTCTGGGGGAGCTTCCCCTTGGGCTTCGTCCGGCCCTTCCTCGGAAGGGGGGGGAACGACAGGGCCCCCGTCCCCTAGCCCGATAAAGGAGTTCTGAAATTAGCCTTGCCGGCTCACTGCAGCGGGCAGGCACCCGAAGCAGGTGCCTGCTGGTGCCCCGGGGGCGCACCAGAGAGCGAGCTTGCCCCGGGGGTATGACAGGAGCGTGATTGCTCCTATTCCTTGACTTACAAGTGCCCTGCGGGCACCGACAACAGCACAGCTCCAGCGCGCTGGGTTTCACCTCAGGAGCCGGGTTGCGGCGGTGACTCCCGGCAGGGGAGAAGCGCCGTGTAGAGCACGAGGGGCACTCCGAGAAGCCCGGGCTGCGGCGGTGATTTTTAGGGTTCCCAATAAAGCGCTTTTCACAGCGCTTAGGTCAAATCTGCAGGCTGGGCTGCAGCGGTGATTCTTCCTTAGAACCAAAGGAGCGCCCCTTTGGAAAAGAGCTATGGGCAAGTGGTAGAAGGATTGGCAGGGGTGAGGGGCCACAACACCCTGCCCCTGGGAGCAACCAAAACCAGAAGAAGAACAGGGTTGGTGGGCCCAGCTACAGGCCAGCACAAGGGGCTCCAAACATCAGTGGGGGGTTAACGACCCTATTGTGTGAGGCCAGGGCACAGTCTTTACAAATACAGGTGTGCCCTGCCTCTCCCTTCTCTCAGCCCAGGCTTTACAATATGTAGATGCACCTCTGTGTCACCTCCACCCTCCCTGCGTTCAAGCTGTCTGAGAAGTATGCACAAAGCCCCAACTGTCAGTCTGCCCAGACGTTGATTGGAGACAAGCTGAAAAACACCAAAGTCATAAGCACAGATAAATGCACACTTTCTAGAAGTGGCATTTCTGTGATAGTAATAAAAAATACACCTACAATAGTAAGCAGAATTTCTTACCACTGTCACAACCATACCAAACATGCCTACGCTACCCCTCATAAATCAGACAATACCCCTTACACCTAAGGCAGGGTATTTCCAATGCCATCCTATGAGAGGGCAGTACTCACAGCAGTGAGACACCAAGTTAGGCTGTTTGTCACTACCAGGACAGGCCACGCAACATGGCACATGTCCTGCCTTCTACATACATGGCACCCTGCCCAAAGGGCTAGCTAAGGCGTACCTTAGGGGTGACTTACATGTAGTAAAAGGGGAGTTCTGGGCCTGGCAAGTAAATGTAGATGCCAGGTCCCTGTGGCAGGAAACTGCGCACACAGGCTCTGCACTAGCAGGCCTTAGGTAGGTTTGATAGGCTACTTCAGTGGGTGGCGCAAGCCGCGCTGCAGGCCCACTAGTAGCATTTAATTTACAGGCCCTGGGTATAGGGATACCACTTTACAAGGGACTTATCGGTAAATTAAATATGCCAATCAGGTATAATCCAATCATACCAAATTTGTAAGAGAGAGCACATGCACTTTAGCACTGGTTAGAAGTGAAAAGTGCTCAGAGTCAAAACGTCAGCCAACAAAGGTCAGAAAAATAGGGAGGCAAAAGCAAAAAGTCTGGGGAATGACCTTGTAAAAGGGCCTGGTCCAACAACAGTGCATTTCATTTTTGTGAAATCTCTTGTTAATAAAATTTGATCCACTGAACCATCACTCACCCTCGTGCCAAATCCAACCAGTATGTGTGGTAAAAATGACAAAACCTGCTCCGCTGTAATCAGGCGTCGCAGCACACCTGTGACACGCTAGGTGCCTCGGGTGGGACCCCGATGATGAAGCATGCAACCAACTTGGTTGGTGGGTGAGGGGTCTTTTTCACATAACCTAAGTGCATTTGGCACATCACAGACGTATGTGGACACATCAAAATGATATATTACAAAACTACCTGTGTTTGGGAGGGCACCTATGTTTTTGGTCCTGGGTGCGGCCTTCATCTAGGGAAACTTACCAAACCCAGACATTTTTTTAAACCTAGACACCCCAAGGAGTCCAGGGAGGTGTGGCTTGCGTGGATCCCCCAACATTTTCTTACCCAGACTCCTCTGCAAACCTCAAAATGTTCTTAAAAAAGCATATTTTTCTGACTTTCGTTTGTACGATCACCACTCCACCACAAAATTCCTACTCCCCAGCGTTCCCCTCAGTCTCCCAAGTAAAATGACACCTCACTTGTGTGGGTCCCCAAAGCAGAGTCAGCCTAAAGATATATAAAAGAAGAATATGCCCCAACTCGCTGTGCTATCCCCTCTATCTCTACAAGTTTTTGGCCTTATTCTGTTGCAAGCGCTAGGTCTACCCACACAAGTGAGGTATAATTTTTATCGGGAGACTTGGGGGAATGCTGGGTGGAAGGAAATTTGTGGCTCCTCTCAGATTCCAGAACTTTCTGTCACCGAAATGTGAGGAAAATGTTTTTTTTTAGCCAAATTTTTAGGTTTTCAAAGGATTCTGAGTAACAGAACCTGGTCAGAGCCCCACAAGTCACCCCATCTTGGATTCCCGTAGGTGTCTAGTTTTAAAAAATGCACAGATTTGGTATGTTTCCCTAGGTGCCAGCTGAGCTATAGGCCAAAATCTACAGGTAGACACTTTGCAAAAAACACCTCTGTTTTCTGTCAAAAAATGGGATGTGTCCACGTTGTGTTTTGGGGCATTTCCTGTTGCGGGCGCTAGGCCTACCCACACAAGTGAGGTATCATTTTTATTGGGAGACTTGGGGGAACATAAAATAGCAAAACAAGTGTTATTGCCCCTTGTCTTTCTCTACATTTTATCCTTCCAAATATAAGAGAGTGTGTAAAAAAGACATTTATTTGAGAAATGCCCTGTAATTCACATGCTAGTATGTGCACCCCGTAATTCAGAGATGTGCAAATAACCACTGCTCCTCAACACCTTATCTTGTGCCCATTTTGGAAATACAAAGGTTTTCTTGATAGCTATTTTTCACTCTTTATATTTCAGCAAATTAATTGCTGTATACTCAGTATAGAATGAAAACCCACTGCAGGGTGCAGCTCATTTATTGGGTCTGGGTACCTAGGGTTCTTGATGAACCTACAAGCCCTATATATCCCTGCAACCCGAAGAGTCCAGCAGACGTAACGGTATATTGCTTTAAAAAATCTGACATTGCAGGAAAAAGTTACAGAGTAAAACAGAGAAAAATTGCTGTTTTTTGCACCTCAATTTCAAATTTTTTTTTGCAGTTGTTATTTTCTGCAGGAAACCCTTGTAGGATCTACACAAATTACCCCTTGCTGAATTCAGAATGTTGTCTACTTTTCAGAACTGTTTAGGTTTCTGGGAACTAGCATTGGTTTCATGCCCATTTCTGTCACTGACTGGAAGGAGGCTGAAAGCACAATAAATCGTAAAAATGGGGTATGTCCCAGTAAAATGCCAAAATTGTGTTGAAAAATTAGGTTTTCTGATTCAAGTCTGCCTGTTCCTGAAAGCTGGGAAGCTGGTGATTTTAGCAACGCAAACCCTTTGTTGATGCCATTTTCAGGGAAAAAAACACAAGTCTTCTTCGGCAGCCCCTTTTCCCCATTTTTTTTTTAAAAAACGAAATTTTCACTGTATTTTGGCTAATTTCTTGGCCTCCTTCTGGGGAACCCGCAAAGTCTGGGTACCTCTAGAATCCCTAGGATGTTGGAAAGAAAGTACGCAAATTTGGCGTGGGTAGCTTATGTGAACAAAAAGTTATGAGGACCTAAGCGCGAACTGCCCCAAATAGCCAAAAAAGGCTCGGCACAGGAGGGGGAAAAGGCCTGGCAGCGAAGGGGTTTATTGTTTTACTTCCATACATTTTTAGCATTTCCCTAGGGGGTTTCGTACCAATGTTCCTTGAAAATCTAAAAAAGGCCTCTGTTGCACTTATATACTTTATCCTAGTTATTTCTAGGTCTTAGTTCCAGTGGCCTGTATTAGAATACTGTACACCCAGGTATGTAAAACTATTTACCTCTTCACATTTGTGACCCTTAATAAAATAAGTTTTCTTCCTGACATTTCCTGGGCCACAGGTCATTAGAACTGTTTTGTTCAAATTAAGGCACATATCGCTACCCTCCATAAACTCTACAAATCCCTCAATCAGCCGCTGCAGCCCGTTTGCGATTCGTGACAACAGGACCGCATTGTCTGCATATAGGAGGACTGGGACAGGACATGCCCCTATTTTAGGTGTATCAATTGTCATATTTTTTAGGTGGGTACCTACCCCGTTGATATGGAGGGAAAATAGAAGGGGAGATAAAACTCAGCCCTGACGTATGCTTCTCCCAATCTTAAGGCCTGGGGTACATTCACCACTTCTTCCATACCGCACTCGCGCTGTTAAATGATTGTACAATTGTGCCAAAAAACTTATCATATCAAGGGGCACATTCAGATCAGTTAAAACTTTCCATAGCTCTGCATGACTCACTAAATCAAAAGCGCTGCTAAGATCTGCAGAGTTTTAGCTATTGTGTAATTATTTATTATTAGGTTAAGATTTATGCACTGTTCCAATGAACCAACCTCAGGTCTAAATCTCAGCTGGGCCTCCAAAAGTATCTGATTATCGGTTTCCCAAGACTCCAATCTTTCTAGGAGTACTGTCCCTAATAATTTGATTGAAGAGTCTAAGAGGGAAATAGGTCTATCGCATGTAGAGTGGCCCAATTTCCCTTTTCAAAAATAGGAACAATTATACTTTCTGTCCATGCAGTTAAAATATATCCCTTTGTCACACTCAAAAAAACTTGGGCAAAATAGGGCACCATAGATCCATGTATGTCAGGTAAGCGTCTACTGGCACCCCATCGGGTCCTGGTGCCTTCCCTTTCAAACATTTTCCCAGGTTAAATCTAACTTCCTCTAAGCTAATCATTTTCAGAAACGGTGGCTTGATCTCAATTATTCCAGCATTCAATGAATACATAGCCAAGTGGTGTGGTTTAAATATTATGCCTAAATGGAAGAGCCAGTACGCTGATGGAAAATGTGCAGTAATTTCAAGGGCATCTGTATTTTTTAGGAATGGTTGGTTATTGGTTTTCCAAAATAGGGTACTATCTGTCAATGCTGCTGCTTACTCAAAATGTTCCCAGGTCCTAGCTCTCAAATGTGCCTTCCTAGTCTCCAGGGCATTTTTATAGCTGGAACATTTGGTAATTAATTCTTCCCTATTTCTTGGTCGAGCCTGTAGGGATCGCTTACGTTCCTGGCTTGCATGTGAGCAATTACGATCAAACCGGACCTGTTTTACCCCATTCTCATTACCGAATGTCACTTTTAAGCTCTCTGAAATGGCATTGCTATGTTGATTGAAGGATGCTAAGATCAGCAATGGACTTTGAATACATTCGGTGCATATTAAAAGTTCTTGTTTATGACGAGTCACAATTTTTATCATCAGGTCTATTTCATTTATACCAGTCCATTTTATGGCAATTCCATTTTCCATGTTTGTTGCTAATCATTCTCCTATATTATAGGGTATAGCTAATCTCAGGGTAAGTGGCAAAGGGTGGTGATCACTAAATATAGTTGGCTTAATCATTAGTCGTTCAATCATAACAACATTATTCCTAGAGATTAATATATGACCAATAGTTGAAAAATGCCATCTTCCCCTAAACGTTGGATGCTTCTCTCCCTTGGCCCCCCTTGTTCCACCAGTTCCAGATCGTATCTAAGTATTATTTCATTCAACATAGTTCCATAATTATCATGTAAAAAATGAGATTGGACGTTTCCCCGATCATCAGTAAGATCCACATGCCTTTTCTGTAGTAATCTGACAGGTTCCGATGTTAAAATCTCCAGCCCTTATTAATATGTATGTGGATGTTATATCATTTAGAAATATGTGTAGATCATCCTGGAGGGTTAATGCCACTACTTTTTTGTATCATCAAATTTGTTATTATAATAATTGATTAGTACAATTCCTATAGTACCATTTACCCAGAGATTTAAAAACTGATAATGAGGGGAGTCAAGGAAGGATTTCACCAATGTAAACAGCACTAACGTTGAGATCAATGTTGCCTACTCCCCTTTAGCCCTTCTGCTAGATGAGGGAGAAGATGGTGTAATAAATGAAGAGTATCCTTTGATAAAGAAGGATCCCGTGTGCCATGTCTCTTGTATGCAGATTATATGTGACAAACTTAATATGGTCTGCCATTCCTTATCAGCCAGTTTAGTTCTTACCCCAGCTATATTTCATGACATAAGGGTAATTGTGTCCCTTGTTAAGGACCCTCTGTCAATCTCATCATTACCATTACAACTCAGGATATTAGATTTTGACTCTATAGTGATGTTTAATGTTTCATCTGGGGCAAACACCCCTACTCTATTTGTATCCTCCTGCTGTCAATCGAGATCCTAGGTGTGACTCAGGGGGGTAAATCGATTGGAGCATTCTAAGCTGTCATACCTATCCAGATTGCTTGGTACTTCCCTTGTATCCCCTGAGCATCATGCACCTAGAATGTTCAGTGTTCTATAGAAATACATTAAGGGGACAGCCATTATCTCCCTTCTCATGTTTTTGCAAGTTCGATGTCTTTTATCTAAATCTAACAATAATTTCCCCACAAAGCGAGGGTCACGAAAATTAACCACTATACAAACTCCCTCTTCTTCTTCCAAATATCCCACCCACCGATCCCGTCTTGCATATTACATTTCATGAAATATTATATCAGGTGTGCATATATTCATTGACGTCCAATGTGATACTATGGCCCATATTTATACTTTTTGACGCTAAACTGCGCTAACGCAGTTTAGCGTCAAAATATTTTGCGCCGTCTAACGCCATTCTGAAGCGCCATGCGGGCGCTGTATTTATGGAATGGCGTTAGACGGCGCAATCAGACCGGCGCTGCCTGGTGTGCGTGGAAAAAAACCACGTAGACCAGGCAGCGCCGGCGTTGGGAAAAAATGACGTTAGGGCGTCTTAAAATGGCGCAAGTCCGGTTGACGCTAAAAAATCGTCTTAACCCGACTTGCGCCATTTTTTTTCGACGCCCATCCCCCATCAACATGACTCCTATCATTGTAAAGATAGGAGTCATGCCCCCTTGCCCAATGGCCATGCCCAGGGGACTTATGTCCCCTGGGCATGGTCATTGGGCATAGTGGCATGTAGGGGGGCACAAATCAGGCCCCCCTATGCCACAAAAAATAAAAAATAAAATACTTACCTGAACTTACCTTAATGTCCATGGGATGGGTCCCTCCGTCCTTGGGTGTCCTCCTGGGGTGGGCAAGGGTGGCAGGGGGGGTCCCTGGGGGCAGGGGAGGGCACTCTGGGCTCATTTTGAGCCCACTTGTCCCTTAACGCCATCCCTGACCCAGGCGTTAAAAAGCGGCGCAAATGCGCCGTTTTTGGCCACGCCCACTCCCGGGCGTCTCTTTTGCCCGGGAGTATAAATACCACGTAAAGGCCTGGGAGTCATTTTTTAAGACGGGAACGCCTCCCTTGCATATCATTAACGCAAGGAAGGGGTTCACGCTAAAAAATGACGCACACTCCGGGCACTTTGGCGCCCGAAGCGTCTAACGCCAGAGTATAAATATGGCGTTAGTTGGCGTTAGTTCTGCGTCGAATTTGCGTCGAAAAAAACGACGCAAATTCGGCGCAACCAGAGTATAAATATGGCCCTATGTTATGTAATTCTGGCCAGGTCTCAACAATGTTTGATACCAATTTGGGAGCATTTTGAAGTATAATTGTATATGGAGTGGCATCTGGGGGTGGTTGCAAAACCTCCTTCATGGATCTATCTCTATTCACATTCTGCCATTTATGATTTACATCTAATTGCCTCACTCAATTAATAATAGGTGCCTTTGGTTGAGATGATTCCCTCTGTGCAGAGTGATAGTTTTTCATACCTCTTTTATTAGAGTCCACATTCCCTGACATTGTAATGTTCATTGTACCTATATCCACTTGATTCTCGATCAAGGCGATATCATAACCAGGGACGGGATTTTTAGCAGTAATCACTGTGTTAACACTTTTTTCTATCTTGCTAACACGTTCTTTTATCTCCTTAATGTCTAGCCATACTTTGAACTCTAGCTTGTCTAATTTGCTATGTAACTTCTTAAACAAAATTTAAACACTTTATGATAGAGTGCCATCATAGCCTATTGGTGCGGCTCACGATTTTCCTCCCTGTATTTCAGAGGTTATTTTACCACCCTTAGGAGGCTGTAATTTTGATATGGGATTAGATTTTGTTATCTGTCTGCTTCTTTTCTTCTTAGGTGGAGGAGGAGTTAGGTCATCTGTACTATTCGGGGGTCCAATTCCTACTATTGTATCTGTTGGCACTGAGGGGCCTAAAGAAGACCTGGGAACCACACCAAAAGTACTTTCCTTTGGAGATTCTAGTTCGATAATCGAGTTAGCAGCTTCAGTACTCACTTCTATAATGGCATTGTGTAAAACACTTTTGTTTGCCACCAGACATGCTTCGGCAATGATAATCTCTTCATTGAGTTTCCCCATTTCGTCTGTAAGATAGTTAGTAATCATATTAGTGGTGCTAGAAGTTTTTCTGCTAATACCATTCCCAACTTGGTTTTGCTTCCTTTTCCCCATTGTAAATGTGATTTATAATTGCTAAATACGGTTATCTTTAATAATCAAGCCAAGATTTATACAAATTCTCAGTCCAACAGACCAACAGAGTATGCCCAGCCCAGACTCCTCTGGGCTCTGAAGGGCGCAGACAGACCTGCTCTTGGCCCGGTCTTCACCTGGGCCCGTGGAGCAGGAGTGGAGCAACCTTTTCACCGCACCTCCAGGCGCAAAATGGCAGCCGGCGGCTCTGATGCTGCAAAGGAACCTGGGGCTTGTGATTCGCCACCCCCAAACAAGCACAGAGTTCGTTCTGCAGAGCGGGAGTAGAGCGACCTTTTCATTGTGCCTCCAGGTGCAAAATGGCAGCCCGCAGCTCTGATGCCGCAAAGGAGTCTGGGGCCTGGGGTTTGGGCCCCCCAAAACAAGCAGAGAGTTTATCCCATGGAGCAGGAGTGGAGTGACCTTTTCAACTTCCCTCCGGGCGCAAAATGGCAGTGGGAGGCTCTGATGCCGCAAAGGAGTCTGGGGCTTGTGATCTGGGCCCCCCCAAACAAGCAGAGAGTTTGTCCCGCGGAGTGGGAGTGGAGCGACCTTTTTACAGTGCCTCCTGGTGCAAAATAGCAGCTGTTGTCTCTGATACCTCAAGGAGTCCAGGGCTTGTGGTTCGGGCCTGCCCAAACAAGCAGAGAGTTCGACCTGTGGAGCAGGAGTGGAGCAACCTTTTCACCACGCCTCCAGGTGCAAAATGGCAGCCAGCGGTTCTGATGCCGCAAAGGAGTCTGGGGCTTGTGGTTCAGGCACACAGTTCAAAAACAGGAGGTCAGAGGCAAAAGACATGGGGAACGCTGCAGGAAGGGTCATTCCCTACACTTCCTGTGAATTACAATGGGAGAGATACTTCTGAACCATTGATAATTCAACCATTAAGGAAGAGCTGACTTTTCTAGTAATCCTTACCGTCTTGTTTGCGCCTGCCTGTGAACTATTTTGCACCTTGATATGATAAGGTCAGTGGAGTGCACCTCATAAAGCAGTTCAGTATTAAAAAAAGTTAGCAGTTTTAGCCTTCTTTGTTACTTAAACAGAATTCATGAGTGTTTGTACATAGATTTTGGTGCATGGTTTTAGTTTGCTGCCACCATGTTTCCCAACTTTGTCATTAGGATACCATATTTTATCAATTTCCCATCAAAGTCCCTAAAGCAATTCAGGAAGGATCTCAAGACTTGGCTCTTCAAGTGATCACCACACCCACGCTAGTGCCTTGAGATCCCCACCAGTGATAAGCCACGCTTCATTAGCACCTATTGATTGATTGATTCTCCTAATCAAGGTTCTGAGAGTCCGTTGAGACTCATTCCCCCACATATATCCATTGCCAGTAGAAAGTAGGAACCTTACATAAACCCCATGAAGCCCTATAACGTCTCTCCTAATCCAACCCCTGTAAGGCCAGTGAACAAAGAGACAGGGATATTGAGCAAGAATTCCTTTCCACATGTCTGCTTTCCTTCCAGTGCCTAAAGCTCTTCTGTGCACATGTTTATGAAGCCCTGCCCTGTCTCATTTGTGGTGTCTCCTTCTTGGTTTTTGAAGAGCATGATGGTGATGTTGATGATGTAGTACCTAATGAGATTGATTCCAAAGAAGTAGGTCTGATTGATTAGGAGGACATTGTGATGGTGTTAGAGAATTTAAATTCATACCTAGAGAACCCATCAGAAGGTGATGTTCCCAGTTCAAGTATGGCAGTGCTTCAGCAGGTTAAATACCTAGCTGCCCACAAATTACCTTTGACTTTGATCAATGTAATGTAAGAGATGACAATGCTAGAGTAGTGGAATTTGGAGATGTCATCAGTCTACAGATTTGTTAATATAATGTATACCTTTGGTAGTAGATCAAGTGATTATTCTCCAAACATCACATATTATCAACCATGGTAGGTCACCACAGTTATGTGGTGTGGAATATGCTACACTGAGTAGCTATTTTTACAGGAAATACTATAAGACACTGAGGAAGGTATGACATAGACTTAACTTGACAGTTAGGGTGGTACCTATGTAAACTGTTTTGCAACATCTTGTCAATCACATCTAGCCATTATCAGATGCTCTCCAGGTGGATGGAGACTATGCTGCCCTTCTAAGTAAGATGAATCTTCGTATAGTTCAGTTTCTTCTCTATGCATCGTTTGCTGGGATATATAGGTTTCTATTGTACCATTGTTGGTTTTGGTAATGGATAAGTGGCCCATTCCTATCACATGCTGGGAATTAAAGGATGTCCAGATAAACAATGTTTTTAAGCTACTTATTAGGATGAGCAGCATTTTTTCCACCTCTCCCATCCCAGTTACAGCATTTGACCCATGAATATTTCAGGAGCAGGAGGCACACTCATGAGAGACCATGCTGGATCCTGCAGGAGTACTGCTGTACCTACAGCAGAATAAAAAAATATTTTGGCTGCTGGGTGTCCCTCCAGGTCTCTACCACAAGTGACGGGGGTCAGGGCATCTCTACCCTGCCCTGTTATAGGCTACTTTTTTTTTAACAGTTTCAGGACACGGACGGAGACCCTGAGTCCTGTAATGACAGATGCAACATTTTTCTCTGGATTATGGCCAGCCAATCTGATCATTTGGTACCAAATAGCCAAAGGGAGAAAAAGGTCTCTTGGACAATCAGAGAGGCCTATTTCTTTTTTAATTTACGGTACCACAGGAATTCCTGAGAACCAACTATCCAGGTTTACTTACATTTTTAACCCCTTCAAACCCAACCAAAGCACTTCTTTAAGACTCAATTTTCTCCTACATGGCTGAAGGGATTTACAGCAATTCACAACACAAAAACTTTCCATTTAGTAGCAGAGGTGGATGAATGTTTTACTAGAAAGTGAAAAACATTTGATTATTTCTCTACATCACCCTTGAGCAGGAATTCTGGAACTTATATGCAAGAATTACATTTTACAGTGATCCCAGAAGGAGCAGAGCCAAGTGGCATATTTAAACGCCTTTGCTTTGAAAGACAACTGGGATTACATTAACAATTGATCTTAATTAAATGAATGTTTATGTAAATTTAAATAGTGAAAAATTAGACAAACTCCACAACACCATGACTATACTCATACCAAATGAATTGTGTGGTGTGTCTGTACTTTGATACATATAACAACATTACTATTCACATATATGTTCGGAATTCTGTCTTAATATAGTTAGCCTGAGGTATTACATTTTCACTCGAGTCTGCTTGAAGGTCCAACCAGAACTTCCCATGGATGTCAATAACCGAGCTATAGTAGACATTTCTTTCTGGGGTGATTGGTTAGTGCATGTGGTCACATGAAATAAGACATGATTATATCTGCTTGTAAATGTAACAGACTGTCGTTGACATCACCTTGAGACAATTCTAGATTAATAATAAGGTTTAACGTGGAGCTGGAAGCGAGTCTGAATGGACATGGTGAGCCTGGCTTTGATGAGGGGTGTGTAGGAAATATTGGGTTTCTTTGGAATTCCAGGTGCTTATTACAGAATATTGTAGAGTTTGGCAAGATAATTCAACGATCCATACACAAGAGACCTGCTAGAAATAGGGCTTTCCAAGATGACACGTGAGAACACTGATGGATGATCACAACAACCAATGTACAAACACTTTCTTTGGCGTTAAAACCCATAATGCAGATTTATTTTTTGAATTACAGTTAGAAACAACAGCAACCAACAGCAATCAAAGTCCTAATCTGCAAGGTTCAGGCTTTCATCTGAATAGATCCTTGGCGGCACTATCTCCGGCTGTGTGCGACATGCAAACTCTTTATGACATCGGGCCCAGGAAAACATTTAAGGACTTTGGTTGTTCATAGAGTTTAGGAGGTTAAATAATAATTCGGATGACTAATAAGGTAAACTCAGCGGTTTTCTTTTAATGCCTATTGCCACGGGACTACTTAAGGCAAAACATTGAGCTAGCAGAGAGAGTGTCCTGAGCTTCAGCAATTATTTTCGTCCTTTCCAATGGAAAAGAAAATGCAGGCACCTTTAATAAGAAAGGGAAACGGATTGTGTAAATTAGAATTCAATTTGTGATCTCGGTTGTTGGAAAAGTGGTGGGTTTCGTTTAAAAAAAAATATGTAAGCAAGTCATGGTGTACAGGCTGAAACTTAAAGGCCGTGCTGAGGGTATGGTACACACACTCGTGCTCCTGGAGGACCGCTGCAACATCACACTATTGATAAATGAGGTTGATATAAGAGAGAACTTAAATGAGATTTCCCCCTCTGTTTTTGCCAAAACACAAAGGTGATTTCCCTGTGATGGAGAACATATTTCCTTGGGGACATAGAAAGCAAAGGAGACCTGTGTTTGAGGTCATATTACAACACTCGGCCAGTCCATGTGGGCAATTAGGTCTATTAAAAACTGACAAATCACCAGACGCAACTGACAGATCGTGGAATTCATGCGAGGGGGCGCGATGTTGTTTTTAATTGTTAGCGAATGATTGGCTTAGACCCAAAGGATGTATAGGTAGGGCGTTAGCGTAGGAGCACAGCTCAACACACTTTACTTCTGCAGAATCCAATCCTGCTTAATAGGATTACTCGCAAATTGAAGCCGTTTCTTACATCGGCGGTGACAGTAGGCCTGCTCTGGCCCTTTGAAGGGAATCCAATTCTCTTCTACTGTGAAACGTAATTTCGAAACAAAAAACATTTTTAGTGCTAAATCTACGAAAGCGTTGAGTACCAATAATGTTTTCATTGTTCGGAAGTAATATCTACTGTGCCCATTTTTTAGCACTTATCCTTGGTGCAAACCCACCTAGTCACCTGCTGGTTTTTCACCAAATCTTACCCCATGTTTTTAATCGCTGCACGAGAAGGAGCTGTGACACACATTTGACGCTTTTATATCTGTTTTTTCATTTCTCTGCTTACATTGGATGCTTTGTATTCATTTATGTCTTTGTTTTTGGCGTGTTACATAACTCAGACGTATCTCAAATCAACAACTGGGCATCTTATACGAACACTTTTTTTTAGAACTGAAGCTTCTTAAACATGATTCATCATATACGTAACAGTGCCGTATTTAAGTTCCCGTTTAGAACAAATTGCGAAACCAGTATGTGACCAGGAAGAGGCAGAAGTGATGGTCTGCGAGATCGCCCCACATTCGTACCCTCCAAAATCATTAGAAGCAGACCATTTTCCAGGGCAAAACAATGAAAATTAAACAATCAAGGCACGAACGAACAAAATAAATGAGCTCATAATTTCTAATTACTATAGGCCCTTGCAGGAACAGGGATCACAATGCCACAAAACGTGCCACAGTGTGATAGTGACAGCGAGAGAAGCATGAAGCAGTCCATGGGACGGCTGGCTGCACTTCCAATGCATATAGCTTGCACACTCACAGTGGAAGCTGTCCAAATAAGGTAACTTCCACTATGAGAACTGATATTGCCAGACCTCAGCAATCAATGACCATTCAATGGCTGCAACTACAGAAATGGCACACAGCTTTTCCGCATTGTCATAAGTCACAAAGGAGGAGCAAATGCCCTTTTTGCCATCCTATTTCATTTCTGACCCTCAAATGTCTGCAGTGTGTGCCCTGCTATTTCCTATAGCACCTGCAAATCACAATGCCCATGACTGAATTGTGAGTTGGTAATTACTGTTTGCAACACCAGGTGCTTACTTTGTGAATGCCGTTGAGACAATGGACCCAGGCTTTGTTAATTTGTCAATTATTGTGTAGTTGTCTTCTTTCATGTAACCATTAGTGCTACACACAACTTAGGGGAAGATTTAAGAAAAGTGGTGCTGCACCTAGTGCAGCGCCACTTTTCTTGCATCCCTTAGCCTCCCACAGCCACCATGTGTGCTGTATTTAAAATACGGCACACCATGGTGCAGGGTATCGGGCAACAGCGTCAACATTTTTGACTGTATGGATGTACTGTTCAGGGTTAGTGCCAAAAGTTTGATGCTAACACTAAACAGTACATAGCAACAGTACATAGGAACAGTACAGTGTGTTCCCCCTTTTAACGCCTGCTCCGAGCAGACGTTAAAAATGGCACAAAGAAATGTTTTAGATTTCTTTGCGCCATTTTTTCACTCCCCCCTAAAGGGGGAACACACCCTTGAATACATTTGTGGTCATTACAACCCTGGCGGTCGGTGTTAAAGCGACGGTAAAACCGCCAACAGGCCAGCGAGAAAAAAAATGGAATTACGACCGTGGCGGAAACCGCCAACATAGAGAGCCACTTTAACACTCCGACCGCCACGGCGGTACAAACAAACACACAGCGGAAACAGGACTTGGAAGGGAAAACGCTCACCTCTACACATCCCACGAGGAACCAGGACGCCATGGAACCGGAACTTCAGATTCTTCCAGCCCTTATCTTCCTGCTCCTCTATCAGGAGCACGAACGCCAGCGGCAAACACCACGGTGAGTACTGCACCTACGACACAGGGGAGGGGGGAGGGAAAAAAACAGTGACACACACACAACACGCAACACTCCTACCCCCACCCTCACCCACGACAACACACACACTAATACATCATGATACATCACAGTTACACCCCCCAAACACCCCTGGAAGAATGCAAGGACAAAAGGAATGAGTCGAATGATTGTAATATATACGAAGACAGTAATCAAAAATATATACGTATATTAAGATATTCACACTATAAACAAATATGTACACCAAGAATCCAAGTCCAAGGTATTCCACTATTATAGTCCGTGGACCACTGGGCCCAAAAGGCATGGGCGAGGCCCACACTCAATACCCGAACAAGACGGAGAGAACACTGCTGAAGCATCAGATAGAAATAAAACAGGCACCTCAGGGGGAAGAGAAGGGGGAAGCACCTCAGCCAGATAAGTGCACAACGCAGATCCACGAGGGGGCTCCATGCCCACTGTTCAATCCTGGGGAGTGCAAAGCCACAGTCTCTCAAGTCTCTACAGTGGGTGGTTTGCCCACTGCTATATCCTGGGGAGTGCAAAGCCACAGTATCTCAAGTCTCTACAGTGGGCGGTTTGCCCACTGCTATATCCTGGGGAGTGCAAAGCCACAGTCTCTCAAGTCCCTACAGTGGGTGGTTTGCCCACTTCTATATCCTGGGGAGTGCAAAGCCACAGCCTCTCAAGTCTCTGCAGTGGGTAGTTTGCCCACTGTTCAATCCTGGGGAGTGCAAAGCCACAGCCTCTCAAGTCTCTACAGTGGGTGGTTTGCCCACTGTTCAATCCTTGAGAGTGCAAAGCCACAGTCTCTCAAGTCTCTACAGTGGGTGGTTTGCCCACTGTTCAATCCTGGGGAGTGCAAAGCCACAGTCTCTCAAGTGGATAACATTCTCCACTGGTTTCTGGAGGGGGCTTTGTGCCCAGAGTGCTTCATCCTGTCAAGCAAGGACTGTGTGAGTGGATGTGATACTCCACTGGTTCTGGAGGGGGCTTTGTGCCCAGAGTGCTTCATCCTGCCAAGGACAGAGGTAGTGGATGTGATACTCCACTGGTTCTGGAGGGGGCTTTGTGCCCAGAGTGCTTCATCCTGCCAAGGACTTTGTGAGTGAATGTGATACTCCACTGGTTCTGGAGGGGGCTTTGTGCCCAGAGTGCTTCATCCTGCCAAGGACTGCGTGAGTGGATGTGATACTTCACTGGTTCTGGTGGGGGCTTTGTGCCCAGAGTGCTTCATCCTGCCAAGGACAGAGGTAGTGGATGTGATAGTCCACTGATTCTGGAGGGGGGCTTTGTGCCCAGAGTGCTTCATCCTGCCCGTGGCGGACTCAGTAGCGTCGGAATCATTGGCGCTCACTGGCCTGCGGTGCTGCTGGCGGCGGTGTCCTGGGCAGCGGGCCTGGTGGTGGCGGGTCCTGGGCAGCGGTGCTGCTGGCGGCAGTGTCCTGGGCAGCGGGGATCTTTGCGGCGGTGTCCTGGGCAGCGGTGCTGCTGGCGGCGGTGTCCTGGGCAGCGTTGCTCCTGGCGGCCGTGTCCTGGTCAGCGGGGCTGGTGGCGGTCTTGTCCGCCATGCAGATCTTCCCAGACTTTCCGGTTTTACTGTGCCCCTTCCCCACCTTGGATGGTGGCGCAGCTGTCTCCACACCCCCAACTGTACCCCTGGGAGCGGCTTTGGTGGCTGATTTCTTTCCCCTCTCCGGCCGGGCCCTGGCCAACTTTTTATGCTTTACAGGTAGGGGACTGTCCGTGCTCTGGCTCCTTGCCACACTGGCTGCCCTGCTGCCTGGCGCACTCCAGAAGCCGGTTACTACTGGCACCACTGGTCCCGCAGATGTTGTGGCTGAGGTGCTGGGTTGGGACCTGGAGAGTCGGGCCCTAGGAGAATGAAGGGGTGGGGGAGGTGAGGGAAAGAGGTCAAGGTTGAACAGGAAAAGTTTCTTAGGAACACTGGGACGGGTAGATGGAGGGGGTTTGGGAGTGGAGGAAGAGGTAGTGGTTGTAGGAGGTGTACGTTTGGTGACTTTGGGTGAAGGTGCATGGGCTGGAGGCTGTCGTGAGGTGGATGGCTGTTGGGTGGGTGTGTGGCTGCGTTTGTGTACCTTGGGAGGTGGCCTCACAGACACACTGGGAGAGGACACAGGGGACGTGTGAATGGTAGTGAGGGTGGTGACTGCACGTGACCGGGGTGTCGTGGTGGGTGTGCTGGTGATGGAGGTAGTGGCTGAGGATGTAGTGCATGCAGGTGTGAGTGGAGACGAGACAGGGAGGGAGAAGGGAGATGAGGTGGAGGGGGACACAGTGGAGGCAGTGGATGTTGGTGTGTCTGCATGTGTGTGATGCTTGCATGAGTGCCTGTGGGATGTGTGGTGCTTATGTTTGCCAGAGCTTCCCTTGTATGTTGAGATGTGTGCATGCTGGTCTGATGGTGTGCTTGGGATAGGCTGAGGTACAGGGGTTTGGGTCTGGGTGGAGGAAGTTGGAGGGGGGAGGCTAGAGACAGGGACAATGGCTCCCATCATTGCTGAGGCCAGAGTCTGAAAAGCTTGCTGATGGGCTGCCTGACCAGAGTGAATGCCCTCCAGGTATGCATTGGTTTGTTGCAGCTGCCTCTCTACACCCTGGATGGCATTCAAAATGGTAGACTGCCCAACAGTGAGGGACCTGAGGAGGTCAATGGCGTCCTCACTGAGGGCAGCAGGGGTGATAGAGGCAGGGGCTGAGGTGCCTGGGGCGAAGGAGATGCCCACCCTCCTGGGTGAGGGGCTGAGGGGCTGCTGGAAGGGCGGTGCTGGTAGGGGGGGGGGCGGCTGTACCTGTAGATGCGGGGGCACAGATGGGACCGCCACCGCAAGGGAGCTCCCATCAGAGGAGGAGTCCGTATCACTGGTGTCAGCTCCTGTCCCCACCGTGGAGCTCCCCTCGCCCTCCGTCCCACTGGTGATGTCGCCCTCCAGGGCCATGTGGGATGCTGCTCCCTCTTGCTCCGGTGCCACTGCTCTTCCGCTTGATGATGCTAATGCACACAAGAACAGGGAGAACACAAAAAGGGGGGGGAAGACAGAGGAAGGACATGTTGAGTGCATGCAATACCGCTACCGTTGGTGGACACTACAGACACAGAAGCCCCCTGCACTACGCCGCGCACTTGGAGTTCCCTATTCAATCCCAGGGACATGGGTTACAAGGCTATGCCCGATTGCAGCACACATGGATGTCACAGGAGCCTGACTAGGTGTAGTTGGCACTGTACACAGGTGGGGTGGGGTGCCACAGGTCCTGCCTTAAGAAGGGTCCTTGCCTACTAAACTCGCCCTGGCCTAGGGGAACCCACAGCCCACCTCCCCCACCCAGACACCTCCAATGCGCACTGAATCAGCAAAATGAGAGTGTACTCAACCCCTTGTGGCTGCTGTGATGCCCTCAAGCGCCCATCCAACTCCAGATACGCCACCCCCAGGATCCTGAACATCAGGGGGGTCATGGTGAGATGGGCACCCCTCACACGTTGGGAGGCCATCCCCAGCTGGGCCTCCGCCATCTTCTTGCTCCAGCGGCGAATGTCCTCCCATTTTTTCCGGCAGTGGGTGCTCTGTCTGTGGTAGACCCCCAGGGTCCGGACTTCCTAGGCGATGGCACGCCAAATGTCCTTCTTCTGGTGGGCACTGACCTATAGGAATAGTACAGGGGAAAAAGAGAAGTTATTACGGTCCGCACCGTCACAGTCATTGGCCCGCATCCCTACCCTTGCCATGACGCACATGCACTCACCGTTATTTCATGCACGCCTCATTCTCACCCCCCCTATCTTTCATCCACACCACTCCACACAGGCATAGCCCATACAGCATGCTCGCAGTGTACTTACCTGTTTGTCTGGAGGACCGTAGAGTAGCGTGTACTGGGGGAGGACCCCATCCACGAGTTTCTCCAACTCCTCTTTGCTGAAGGCAGGGGCCCTTTCCCCAGACACACGAGCCATTGTCTCTTCCAGACTGAGGTCACAGCAGCACTTGCAGTGTAGGTCCTCTCCTGTCGAATATCAGGTATCAAGTGATTGAACAGAGAGAAAATGGCGGTCACGTCCGCAGCGGTGCGTACCGTCACCGCAGGCGTACATCGTCACTGGCTCCTGGGACCCATAGGGTCCAATGTTAACCAATGCAGGATTGCGCTGTGGTCTTCGCGACTGTGTACAACGCGAGCGCAGTTACCTCATATCCCATCATCCCAATTCACAAGTCAGGCAGCCGCCATCTTATGGGCCCACATGGCATTATTTTCGACTGTGTCACACATATATAGGCCTTGCCTAAACAGTCATACAGGCAGGTACTGTTTACGTACCTCAGAGTTGGTTGACTCTCTGCTCGCTGTTCTCCTACATAGGCACCGTCTGCTGGGGCATGTGAGGAGATGTCTGCATCCTCCGGTGTACAGACTGCTGGTGGACCTGTCGACAATGGAGGAGCGACATATGATCATCACCTACAGACTTGATCGTGCCACAATCCAGGAACTGTGTGCCCAGTTGGAGCCAGACCTGATGTCAGCTATCCGCCATCCCGCCATCCCACAGGAATCCCCCCTCAAGAGCAGGTGCTGTCAGTACTCCATTTCCTAGCAAGTGGGTCATTTCAAACTACAGTGTCCATTGCATCAGGGATGTCCCAGCCTATGTTTTCCAACGTGTTGTCCAGAGTGTTTCTGCTCTGCTGAAACACATGCGGAGCTACATCGTTTTCCCTCAGGTGGAGGAATTGCCTACAGTGAAAGGTGATTTCTATGCCCTGGGACATATCCCCAACATCATAGGTGCCATTGCTGGGACACATGTGGCCTTGGTCCCCCGCAGGAGTGAACAGGTGTACAGAAACCGGAAGAGTTACTATTCGATGAAGTGCAGATGGTGTGTTTGGCAGACCAGTACATCTCCCATGTGAACGCCAAATTCCCTGGCTCAGTGCATGATGCTTACATTTTGAGAAATAACAGCATCCCTTATGTGATGGAGCAACTCCAGAGGCACCGTGTGTGGCTATTAGGTGAGGACATGGACCCTGTACAGTGTGACTAGGTGTCTGGGTCTGGGGTTGTCCCTAAGGGTTAGTGTGTGTCTAACAGTTGTCCCTCAACATTTGCAGGTGACTCTGACTACCCCAACCTGTCATGGCTACTGACCCCAGTGTGGAATCCCAGGACAAGGGCAGAGGAACGCTACAATGAGGCCCATGGGCGAACTAGGAGGGTTATAGAGAGGACCTTCGGCCTCCTGAAGGCCAGGTTCCGGTGCCTCCATATGACAGGTGGTTCCCTATTCTACTCACCAAAGAAGGTGTGCCAGATCATTGTGGCCTGCTGTATGCTTCACAACTTGGCTTTGCAACAGCAGGTGTCTTTTCTGCAGGAGGATGGTCCAGATGGAGGTGTTGTGGCAGCTGTGGAGCCTGTGGACAGTGAAGACGAGGAAGCAGAAGAAGAGGACATAGACAACAGGAACACAGTGATCCTGCAATACTTCCAGTGAGACACAGGTAAGAAGACAACACAGCTTGCCACATCTGATTTAATTCTACTACCTCTCATCTGTCTGTCATTTTCACCCAGTGTATGGTCACTGAGTTGTCACTTTCCCTTACGATTTCACAGATGTGGGTCCCACTGTGTGACATCTGCTTTGGTTCCGCATGGACTAGTGCTGTGTGACATAGGTATGTTGACATTACATTTGATATAGCATTTTGCCACTGTTATTCCAAATACACATTTTCGAAAGCACAGACTGACTCCAGATTGTTTTTTGATTTAAGGGTGTTTATTTAAGTGCCCAATAGTGGAGGGGGTTGTAAAATGGTCAGGGGTGATGGTGGAGGGATGTCCATAGCAGAGTCCAATCTATTAGTCTCACAGGTGCATTGCCCAAAGGGGCATAGGAAGTGGAGCTGGGGCAGTTTAAGTATGGACAGGGTGACAATGTGGGACAGAAGGAAGACATTCAGGGTGGTCTCATTTCTCGGCTGGGGTCTTGGCATTGTTCTCTGTCTTTATCCTGGATCTCAGGGACCGTTTGCGGGGTGGTTCTCCATCTGCAGGGGCTGGGGTGCTGGTGTGGTGGTCCTGTGGCTGTGCCTCGTGTCCAGTAGTGCTGGTGGGGGTGGTGGGTGGGCAGTTCATCGTCTAGGCTAGTGTCAGGGGCCCCATGTTGTGCCACAGTGTCCCTCCTGGTGTTGACGAGTTCCTTCAGCACCCCTACAACGGTGCCCAGGGTGGAATTGATGGATTTGAGTTCCTCCCTGAAGCCCAAATACTGTTCCTCCTGAAGCTGCTGGGTCTCCTGAAACTTGGCCAGTACTGTTGCCATCGTCTCCTGGGAATGGTGGTAGGCTCCCATGATGTTGGAGAGGGCCTCGTGGAGAGTGGGTTCCCTTGGCCTGTCTTCCCCCTGTCGCACAGCAGCCCTCCCAGTTCCCCTGTGTTCCTGGGCCTCTGTCCGCTGAACCGTGTGCCCACTGCCACTGCCCCCAGGTCCCTGGTGTTGTTGGGGTGGTGGGTTAGCCTGGGTTCCCTGTAGTGGTGGACACACTGCTGTTTGACGTGTCCTGGGGACAGAGGTATGGGCCCGCTGGGTGGGTGCTGCGCTGGTGTTTCCAGAGGGGGCAAGCTCTGTTGTGGCCTGTGCCAGTGTGAGGGGAACCGACTGTCCCAATGTCCCAGATGGGCCGGGCTGGTCATCTAGATCCAGTTGGACAGAGCTGCTGTCATCACTGTGGGCCTCTTCTGTGGGTGGAGTGGACATATCTGGACCCTCCTGTCCGGTAACGTTGGGTAGGGGTCCTGCTGGGGTGCAAGGCATGATTATTGCATCTGTGTGTGCCATGGTGTGCAATGGGTGGGTGACCGTATACCCCAGTGCTTGCATTCCTGTGTAGGACCTTGTGTGATAATGGTTTAGGGGGGTGTATTGGTATGTGTAGTGGCCATGCATTGGTGATGGGTGTCCATGCTTTGGTGTTACATGCAGGGTTTGAGTTTGGGATGTGTGGTTTGTGATATTGGGACATTTGAGAGGAGTTGGAGTGATGGGGGTGCAGGCCAGGGTGGGGATATGTCTTAGCATGCAGGTGGGTGGGGGATGTAATAGTTAAGATTTGACTTACCAGAGTTCATTCCTCCAGCTACGCCTGCGAGGCCCTCAGGATACAGTATAGCCAAGACCTGCTCCTCCCATCTTGTTAGTTGTGGAGGAGGAGGTGGGGGTCCGCTGCCAGTCCTCTGTACCGTGATGTGGTGTCTTGAGACCACGGAACGCACCTTCCCCTGTAGGTCGTTCCACCTCTTCCTGATGTCATCCCTATTTCTTGGGTGCTGTCCCACTGCGTTGAGCCTGTCCACAATTCTTCGCCATAGCTCCATCTTCCTAGCTATGGTGGTGTGCTGCACCTGTGATCCGAATTGCTGTGGTTCTACCCGGATGATTTCCTCCACTATGACCCTGAGCTCCTCCTCAGAGAACCTGGGGTGTCTTTGCGGTGTCATGGGGTGGTGTGGGTGATGCGTGGGGTGGTGTGTGTTGTGATGTGTGGGGTGATATTTAGAGGTGTGTTGTGTGATGTGCATGGATGTTGTGTTAGTGATGGTGCGGAGTGCCTGTGGATGCTAGTTTGTAGA
This sequence comes from Pleurodeles waltl, assembly GCF_031143425.1. NCBI lineage: Eukaryota > Metazoa > Chordata > Amphibia > Caudata > Salamandridae > Pleurodeles > Pleurodeles waltl. The sequence goes on from NC_090446.1 coordinate 1,232,940,507, forward strand.
TGGTGGTGTCTCTCTCTGGCCCTCAGTCACAATTATTGACGTAAGGGTCTGTGGGTGATGTGGGTGTGTGTTTTATATTGTATTGGGTGTGTGGGAGTGGTGTGTGTGTGTGTATCAGGTGTGTGTATTTCGAAATGTGCAATGTGGTTGTGTTTTGTAAATGTGTGTGTATTTTGAGCGCGGCGGTGTGTACCGCCAATGGAATACCGCGGTTGAAAGACCGCCGAGTGGATTTGTGGGTCGTGACAGTGTGGGCGTATTGCTGTTGGCGTGACGGTGGAGGTTTTGTTATCGCCAGTTTATCACTGACCTTTGGTGTGGCGGACTTGTGTGGGTGTCTGGATTTTGGCGGATTCTGAGCTGTGGGTCATAATGACCGTGGTGGAATTCCACGGCCGCGGCGGTGTGTTGGCGGTGTTCTGTACGGCGGTAAGTGGCTTTTACCACCAATGTTGTAATGACCCCCATTATGCCTTACACAGCATAATGTGGCTCAAGGGATTACAAAGTGGCGCAATACATGCATTGCACCAGTTTGTAAATCTAGCACAGCGATTTTCGCCTCGTTGGGCCACATTAGAGGGAAAAAAAATACTCTAATGCAGTGCAAGGAGGCGCTAGGCCCTCTTAAATCTGGGCCTCAGTCTTTCTGGTGGAATGTTTTGAACATCAGCACTTAGAGTGTGAAACATACCGGCCCTAGATGGTTAAAGTATGTCTTCACACTTGCTGAAACAATCATTATAACTCTTTTAATAAAAGAGCTTGCTGAGCTATAATTTTAGTGTTTTCCTTTTCCTGGGTGCTGACTTAAAGTATGAAGTCAAAGGTCAGCTCATTGGCCAACAGTGAATTCTTCCTGCTTTTACTGCTCAGAAAGTGGTGGTTGAACAATTTTCAGAGTCGGGGTGTTGCTGTCAATGTTATGCGGAGAAGCCATAGGAGTTGTGAAAATTCAAAGTATTACACTAAGGGGGTCATTCTGACCCTGGCGGTCCATGACCGCCATGGCGGAGGGCGGCGGAAGCACCGCCAACAGGCTGGCGGTGCTTCCTGGGCTATTCTGACCACGGCGGTAAAGCCGCGGTCAGAAAAGGGGAACCAGTGGTTTCCCGCCGGTTTTCCCCTGGCCCAGGGAATCCGCCATTGCGGCGCTGCTTGCAGCACCGCCATGGGGATTCCGACCCCCTTACCGCCAGCCTCTTTCTGGCGGTGTCCACCGCCAGAACCAGGATGGTGGGAACGGGTGCCGTGGGGCCCCTGGGGGCCGCTGCACTGCCCATGCCACTGGCATGGGCAGTGCAGGGGCCCCCTAACAGGGCCCCACAAAGATTTTCACTGTCTGCTTTGCAGACAGTGAAAATCGCGACGGGTGCCACTGCACCCGTCGCACCCCTGCAACTCCGCCGGCTCCATTCGGAGCCGGCTTCCTCGTTGCAGGGGCTTTCCCGCTGGGGCGGCGGACGGCCTTTTGGCGGTCGCCCGCCGGCCCAGCGGGAAAGTTAGAATGACCGCCGCGGTCTTTTGACCGCGGTGCGGTCATTCGGCGGTAACCGCATGGCGGGCGGCGACCGCCGCCCGCCGCAGTCAGAATGACCGCCTAAGTGTTGCAAATGAGTCACACCCAGTCGGCCAAAACACTACATGGCGAATAGTGTGTCCCCAGTGCTGCACGACAACGGGACGGGGGAAATCAATAATAAAAAAATCCTTCCCATTGCCTCTCTCCTCTTCTCATCTGGTGTCCCAGCATTCCCTGTGACACCAGCACAGACTCCCCAGCAATCCAGGCACTGCTCTCATGCTAAACCTAGCATGAGATAAACACCAGGACTGGCTTAGGCTGCCACTCAGACAACGCACTGGAGCCTGTGCAATTTCTCCAACTCGGCTGTGTAAAACAACCAGGTTGGAGAAACCTAAGTGCACATGTGTGTTTGGCTGGCCTGAGACGGTCAGCCAAACACACATACACACTTAATGCATAGACTCCCATTCCAGTTTCCTCCCTCCTCTCCCATGGCCCAGCCCTGCCCCCTGCACATGTTGCTGGCTGAGCCAGCAGCTGTAAAACAAAACAATAATGAAATATTCTTTTATTCTTGTACGTGCTACTGGCTTTTACCCGGAGGGGGGGGGTGGCGCTCCTCCACCATGGTGGAGAAGCCCGCCGTTAATGACCTCACTTTGGCCATGCACAGCGGGGGTTGGCAACAGGGCTATTTTCCTGCAGTACCACCAGTCAAGTTTCAACCCCTTGGTACTGTGCATGCCTACTCAGTAAAGTTTGCACAATACTGCAGTACCATTGGTGAAGCTTGGGGAGTGGCTCCAACGGGTGTACCACAATACCTCATGTGAGGGTCGGGATGGGTCCTGTAACACAAAGCAGTGAAAATGAGGGTAAAGCAAGGATAAAGTACACACAGAATGAGGGAAAAAGCAAGGAGAAAGCAATTAAAACAAGGGAAAAGCAAGCAGAAGGCTGTTGGAATTGGCCTTTTTTGTAGGGGTATCCCCACATTTTTTGCCCTTTTCCTCCTGTTTATCTGACCTTCTTTTTGCTGGCTTTAGGACTCTGGGCACTTTACCGCTGCTTATCAGTGCTAAAGTGCATGTTCTTTCTACCTTAAAACTTGGCATAATTGGCTTACACACTTCCCTCTCAAAATGGCACCAGGCTAAACCGCTGCACCGTTTACAATGGACGTAGCTTCACGATATTGACTGACTGCATTATTTGAAAAATGGAAGTCCCACCAAGACTGTGGTGGTCATTCCGACCTAGGCGGTCTTTTCTTCAGACCGCCGAGGCCGGGGGAGACAGAATACCGCCATTGCCGGCAGTATTCATGCCTCCCTATTCCAACATTTCCGCTGGGCCAGCGGACGGTAACAGCGTTACCGTCCGCTGGCCCAGGGGAAATGGCACATCAACATTGCCGCCGGCTCGTAATAGAGCCAGGGGCAATGTTGATGTGCAGCGGGTGCAGTAGCACCCATCGCGCATTTCACTGCCCGAAATTCGGGCAGTGAAATGCGTGATGGGGCTATGCCTGGGGGCCCCTGCACTGCCCATGCCAAATGCATGGGCTCCCAGGGGCACCCCCAGTCCCCTTACCTCCAGCCTTTCAATGGCGGTGTTTACCGCCACGGACAGGCTGGCGGTCGGGGACTCATAATCCCCAGGGCAGCAGTGCCTGCCAGGCGGAAGCCTGGCGGGAAAGTGGAGGGGCCGGCAGTCTGACCGTGGCTTTTCCGCCAGAGTCAGAATTGCTGGCGGAACACCGCAAGCCTGTTGGCGGTGTTACCGCCAACATACCGCCGGCCGCCAGGGTCGGAATGACCCCCTGTATCTTTTGCCTTGAAAAAGCCCCGGTTTAACCAACCAAACAAAACTGTGTATAAATACCTGTTGGCTGTTCTTCACCATGTGTTTAAGATTTTTATGTTTGTGCCTCCATCTCTAAGCTTCACGACTTTTAAGGTGGAATGCTACTACATTTAAGCTCTGATACTATAAATAAATTAAACCTATTCGAAAATAATGTTTGAATGACTTCACACCTGATTTCAAACTGGTGGAATTATGCCAACATTGATTCTTTGAGTGGGCTACCTATCATTTGGAACTTTACATGTTTGGCTTATTTAATTTACTTGCAAGTCCCTTCTAAAGTGTGTACTATGTGTCCAGTGTCTGTAAATATAATGGTACTAGTGGGTCTGCAGCCCTTAGAAATAGCCTTTCAAACTTGTCTCAGACATGTCACTGCAGTGCCTGCTTGAGCACTTTACTGCCACTTTATTTTGGCAGTTCAAACCACTTGCCAAAGCCTAAACTCAACTTTTACTAAACCTAAGTCACCCCTTAGGTAAGACCTAGATAGCGCTATTGGCAGGGTGCTGTGTATGACCACAGTAGGACATATACTTTTATGCGTTACATGTCCTAGTACTGACAAACAGCCTGTTTTATTTTTCACTAGTGTGAGTGCTGCTCTTCTCATAGGTTTGCATTGGGAATTCCCTTATGTATATCTAGGTGGTACATTTTTTATCAGTGAGGAGTATTGTGGGCATGTTTGGTATGTTTGGAATGGCAATGAGAAATCCTGCTTACTGGTGTAGGTGGATTTTACATTACTATTTCAGAAATGCCACTTTTAGAAAGTGGCCATTTCTCTGTGCTTATAACTCTAATGCTTTGAAGCTTGACTCCAATCCACGCCTGGGGCAGTGTGACAGCTACACTTAGTGCATACTTTCCAGACAGACATAACACAGGAGAGGCTGGATGTGACACAAGAGGCATCTGCATACTGATAGATATCCTGGGCTGGTGAGAGGCAGGGTCGTTCACACCCTACATGGCAATAGGCTGTGTCTTGCCCTCAAACAACAGGTGGATTTCCCCTACTGATGTTTAGAGACAGGGCTGGGTCGAAAGGGGTTTGTGTTTCACCTGAAAGCATTCTTTTGAAGACACCCCCTGAACAAAGAAATTTTGAGTATAAGTGCAGGGGCTCTGCCCCCATGATATGTGCACCATCTCTATTATGTGTGATGTTTTGGGCCTATCATACATATAATAGAGAAACATATATTTTTATATGAGCACATGTGGAGTGAGTATCCTTTGTGGTGTATTTATTGTGTCTCTGGTGTGAGTTTGTTACACTTTACACATGACTTCTGGAGATAAGCCTGACTGCTCTGTGCCATGCTCCCAGGGGGTGAGAAGAAGCTATCTTTGGTGTGTAACTGACTTGCCCTGACTAGAGAGGAGGGCTCTGTCTGGCTGAGGTGCATACCCTATATAATCAAAAACCCCATTTCTAACATAGGCACCCTAAAAAACAGGGGAAAAGGCAACAAGGAGAATGCAGTGGGAATGAGGAAGAAGCAAAGAGAAGGCACACAAAAAATAGGGAAAAAAGCAAGAAGAAAGCAGTACAAATGAGGGAAAATCAAGGTGGACGCACACAAAAAAACAGAGGAAAAGGCTAGGAGAAAGCAGTAAAAATGAGGGAAAAGCAAGGAGAAGACACTCAAAAAATTAGTGAAAGCAAGAAGAGAGCAGTGAGACTGAGGGAAAAGCAAGGATAGGCACGCAAAAAATGTGGGAAAAAGAAAGGAGAAGAAATGAGGGATATCCTTTTGGCTGCTGGAGGGTCCTCCTATAAGTGTCAGGGAACCTAAATGGCAGCCGGAAATTTTTTCTTGGGGTTGTGGCCAGCCAATCTGTTCATTCTGTGTTGAACGAACAACAGGAAAAAAAGCTTCCGCGGCCAAGGAGAGGCCCCTAATTTTGTAATTTATGGTACGATAGGACTTCCGCAGGAACCAGCGTCCAGATATGCTCAACTTTTCACCCATTCACATCCAAGCTGATCACCACCTCTTTAAACATCTTGCCAAATTTTCTGTAATTCCGTTTAGCCGTTTTTTTGTATTAGATGACAAAGTTTTCAATGAGAATTAACAGGAAATATCAATGTTTTGAATGTTTTGGGACCTCACTATTATTCTTGGCCCCTGCTTGATGGATTAGTGCAAAACTTTCCAAGTAGGATCTGAGATGGGTGACATTTCTTTAACAGTTTTTTGCAGATTCAACAAAGGGTACAAATGTTTTTAGCAAAACAAATAATGATTTTCTAATGGAAACTCTGACCTTGGCAATAAATCCCAAAAGTGGTATGGCTGTCTGCCAGATGAGGAACAGGAAACCCTCCAAACCTCATTCAGTATAGGACAGAAGAAAGGCAGAACTCTAGGAGAATTATGCTTAATTGTTTTTTATCTATTCACAATTTAAGACACATGGGCCCAGATTTATGAAGATCTAGCGCCACATTAGCTTCATTTTCTGATGCTAATGTTGCGCTAGGCTTCAGAAATCACCACAGCATATTTACAAAGTGGCGCTTTGCATGCATTGCGCCACTTTGCAATCCTTTCCAAGACATTATGCATGTGCCATGCATAATGAATGCAGAGGGGGTGTTCCCCCAATGGAGCAGTGGGATCTAAGAGATTCCACTGCGTCATTTTTTGTGGCTACTTTTAATGCCTGCTCAGAGCAGGCTTTAAAATGGACACACCATTGGTTACAATGGGTCCCTATGTACTGTTCAGGATTACCTTCAATATTTTGGCGCTAACTCTGAACAGAGCATCAACAGCGTCAAAAAGTATGACACTATTGCCCCTATATTGCTCCATGGTGCGATGTATTTTAAATACGATGCACACATGGTCGCAGTAGGGGGGCGCCAAGGGGCACAAGAAAAGTTGTGCTACACTGAGTGCGGCACCACTTTTCTAACATCTGCCCCATGGTGGCTATGTCGAGATACGGATAAAGACTAGTGGATTTAGATCATTCTGTGACTGTAGCATTTGCCACTTAGTTATGGATTTACCTCATTTGTCACATAATTTGCAATTTAATTTACATTATATGCAGCTTTTATAAAAATGGTTTTAACTCAAATCGTTGAAAATAATTCTGTCAGAGAATGTGCTCCATAATGTATTCTTGCCAAATAATTTACATAAACTTCATGTTAAATTTTTTCCTCTATATCAAATATTCTTAGTAGCCCTGAGAATCATAAAGCTCTGCAGAGTTGTTCGATGGTTGTGGAGATGATAGATCCCATATTTCATAGGTAACAGTGAGATAATTTCTATATTTCACTGTTGCTTATGAAATATGTGTTTTTATACTACTGACTTTAGGGCAATAAAAGTACCAAAACATGTATATTAGTGGACAGACATCATTCTATGGGCCATATTTATACTTTTTGACGCAAAACTGTGCTAACGATGTTTTGCGTCAAAAAAATTAGCGCCGGCTAACGCCATTCTGAAGCACCATGCGGGCGCCGTATTTAATCAATGACGTTAGCCGGCGTTAGCCTCCGGCGCTGACTGGTGTGCGTGGAAAAAAACGACGTACACCAGGCAGCGCCGGCGTAGGGGGATATGGAGCTTGGGCGCCAAAAAAAGGGGCAAGTCAGGCTGAGGCGAATTTTTCGCCTCAACCCGATTTGCGCCATTTTTTTCGACTCCCAACCCCCATAGAAATGACTCCTGTCTTAGCAAAGACAGGAGTCATGCCCCCTTGCCCAATGGCCATGCCCAGGGGACTTCTGTCCCCTGGGCATGGTCATTGGGCATAGTGGCATGTAGGGGGGCACAAATCAGGCCCCCCAATGCCACAAAAAAAAAATATATATATACTTACCTGAACTTACCTTAATGTCCCTGGGATGGGTCCCTCCAGCCTTGGGTGTCCTCCTGGGGTGGGCAAGGGTGGCAGGGGGTGTCCCTGGGGGCTTGGGAGGGCACCTCTGGGCTCCTTCCGAGCCCACAGGTCCCTTAATGCCTGCCATGACCAGGCGCTAAAAAACGGAGCAAAAGCGGCCGTACGTCATTTTTTTGACCCGCCCACTCCCGGGCGTGAATTTTGCCCGGGAGTGTAAATACGGCGTACATGCCTCAGAGTCAATTTTTTAGACGGGAACGCCTACCTTGCATATCATTAACGCAAAGTAGGTGTCCACGCTAAAAAATGACGCAAACTCCATGGACTTTGGCGCTAGACGCGTCTAACGCCAAAGTATAAATATGGAGTTAGTTTTGCGTCGGAATTGCGTCAAAAAAACAACGCAATTCCGGCGTTATGTGCCTTCAAAGGAGCATTTCCTATTGGAATTCCTTCAGCTATATAGGAATTGCAATAGTGATGAGATGCATGATGAGAAGAAAGCCATCATTTTTTAAGGGCCACCTTTATTTGCATGGAAGAAGGTATCATCAAATGCACTTACGAAGGCAGCTCAGAAGGTGGATCTAATTAAAATGGAAACCTTACTAATACCTAGAAGGAAAAATGAGAAGCAGGGAGGGCAACCTGAACTGTTAAGATGTTTGATTACATATATCAGTTAGTCCAGTAAGATTAGAAACTTCATCAAACAGAATAAGAACATATTCCATTCTAAAGAGAGCCTACAGGGTAAAGGAAAGCCTTATACCTCTGTGACATATAGAAAATTGAAATCTCTAAAGGACCATGGGCCTCATTCTGAGGCCGGCGGGCGGCGGTCGCCGCCCACCTGGCGGGAACCGCCATATGGCCGCTCCGCGGTCGAAAGACCGCGGAGGCCATTCTGGCTTTCCCACTGGGCTGGCGGGCGACCGCCAGAAGGCCGCCCACCAGCCCAGCGGGAAACCCCTTCCCACGAGGAAGCCGGCTCCGAATGGAGCCGGCGGAGTGGGAAGGTGCGACGGGTGCAGTTGCACCCATCGCGAATTTCAGTGTCTGCTAAGTAGACACTGAAATTCTTTGTGGGGCCCTCTTACGGGGGCCCCTGCAGTGCCCATGGGACCCAGGGGCCCCACGACACCCCATACCGCCATCCTGTTCCTGGCGGGCGAACCGCCAGTAACAGGATGGCGGTATGGGGTGTCGGAATCCCCATGGCGGCGCAGCAAGCTGCGCCACCATGGAGGATTCCTGAGGGCAGCGGAAAACCGGCGGGAGACCGCCGGTTTTCCCTTTCTGACCGCGCCCAAACCGCCGCGGTCAGAATGCCCTTGAGAGCACCACCAGCCTGTTGGCGCTGCTCTCGTGGTCGTTGACCCTGGCGGTCAATGACCGCCAGGGTCAGAATGACCCCCCATCTGGTTTGCAGCCACATCAAAAGTGGCCATGGTCTAAAAAAGGATAGCTATCACAAATGGCTCCACTGTGAGGCATGTAAGAAAGAACATTGAAATAAAACTGAATGAACATTTAAATACTGGATTGCAAGAAACAATTCAAAATCAGATAGCATAATACTTGCATCACAGCCCATGACTGTGTATGTTTTGGGTTGCTCATGTACAAAATGATAAAAGGACCCTAGAACATCGAAGAGTGGTAATTAGAGATGAACACATTTACCTGGTGGTTAGGCACTTCAAATAATACAATGGCAGTGACTGTAATAGTATGCTATATACTGGAATTCATACAGTAGAACACAGTAGGAGGGGACATGACAGAGAACTTAAACTAGAAAATATGAAATCATACTGTATTGTTACTGGACACAAGCAGCCCCAGGGAAGTTAATAATGAGTGTAGATATTTTATTCATCATATATTTTCTCTTCGCAGGTGTGCAGAACAATAATGAATTGTAATCATGATAGGGAATAGATTGATATGTATATAAACCATGATCATTTGATATTAATTGACAGCATTAGATGGTTTCTTTGTGCCCTTGCCTTTCATTAGTTCCCAAATGCTGTAACTATGGTAAAGGGTAATTTAGGCAATTATTTATTCAAATGTGTATTATAATGTTCAAGCATCATGTTGCCTGTTAGGGCTTGATTTTGGATGTCCAACAAGCATAAAATCCTCATGCATAATTATATTACTCTGCTTAATGCCATATGTTTTGACACCAGAGGTTGTTTTCCAATTACCTATTATTTTAAATAACTGCTGATGTACATGCTACTACTATGTTAGCCTACTATCTTGTTAGCCTACTAGAGCCTACTAGGGCTTAATTTTGCATTAATCCTTGCTTGTCTGCAGCACACAACAGTATCATTATATTATATATATATCAAACAATCAATCAGGATTTGTGAAGAGCGACTAATCCCCTGACAGGGCATACAGACACTTGCTGGTCCTTGGGAAAGCAGAGAAAAAGAGGGAAATGCAAGGAAGAGGCACACAAAAAAGGGAGGGGGAAAAAGCAAGGAGAAAGCAGTGAAAAGGAGGGAAAAGCAAGGAGAAGGCACACAAAAAACAAGGGAAAAACCAAGGAGAAAGAAGTGAGAAAAAAGGAAAAGCAATGAGAAGGCACACAAAAATAACTGTAGAAAAAACAAGGAGAAAGCAATGACAACCAGGGAACAGAAAGAAGAAGCCACTTTAAAAAACTGTGAAAAAGCAAGGAGAAAGCAGTGAGAATGAGGGAAAAGCATAGAGAATTCACACACAAACAGAAAATAAACAAGGAGAAAGCAGTGAAAACAAGGGGAAAATAAGGAGTGTGCACAAAAATCAGTTGGAAAAGCAAGGAAAAAGCAGTGAGCACAATGGAAAAGCCTGGAGAAGGCACTTAAAAAACACAGGAAAAGCAAGGGGAAGACAGTAGCAAGAGTGATGCAGCAACACAGGAGAGCTGGGCCTGGAAGCTGCTCAACTGGGTCACCCTGCAGCCTCCATTAAGTAGGTCAGGGAGGGGCAATGGGATACAGTGAGCAGGACTCAGCAGGAAATCACTGGCAGAGCGGCAACTGGGGAAAGAGCAAGGAGAAAGCAGGGAAAATAAGAGAAAAGCAAGGAGAAGGCACACAAAACACAGAGAAAATCAAAGAGAAAGCAGTCAAAATGAGTGAAAAGCAAGGAAAAAGTGAACGAGGGAAAGCAAGAAGAGGGCACACAAAAAAGGGGAACAGCAAAGAGAAAGCATTGGAAATGAGTGAGAGGCAAGGAGTGGGCACACAAAAGGGGGTAAAGGAAGGAGAAAGCAGTGAGAACAAGTGAAAAGCAAGAAGAGGGCACACAAATAATGAGGTAAAAGCAAGGAGAATGCCATGATATTTGGGATTTGCACTGGCAACTCATTTCCTCTGCTACCTTTTTGACAGATTTAATTTTGCAATAATCAGAAGTTTAATTGTACTGCTCACTTGGGCCTTATTTTCTTAGTGAATGTCTAAGAATTAATCTACATAGATTTTACATAACTGGATATTAGAGGTAACCTTATGCAATAATACAGATACACTGTATGGCTTAATACACGTAACACATATATGCTCAGTTGTGGCATGATAAATGCACTTTAATTCAATATGATGGCTGACATATTTTGTTCATTCCCTTTAATTGAGTCATTAGTATAAGGAACACAATATATAAGCATAAAGAGCAGCCAAAAGATTGACAAGAGCAGATAAGTGGAATCACATGTATCGGCTTGCCATACAAGCAAAGAAGGCTGCCTGTAGAGGAGAATGGGGTAAGACTTTCAAGATCACAAGGACAGTCAGTGGCTAATGTTGTGCAACATACTGCACCACTATCATGCAAGACAAACAACTCAAACCAGAGAAAGTACAGCAACAATGCTAGGCTGAGCACTTCACAGTCTTGAGCAGACCAGTACCAACAAGTACCCGTATAAAACTTTAGAAATTCACCAGTTATAGCTATAGTTATTTAAAGTAACTATAACTCATGCCCTAAGGTAACTATAACTTGTGCCATCACCATGCACTGCTAACTATCCCAGATATTACAGCAATGATGACATCTTTTATAACATCAGTGATAATATAACTGTAACATTTGTTGTAAAAATATTCATTAAAAAAATTTTGCACGCCTAGGGGGCAAGATATAGATACCTTAGGGAAAGAGTTATAGTTACATTAAATAACTATAACTATAACTGGGGAATTTCTAAGGTATTGTGCAAGTAAATTCAGAACTTAACTATAATGTCCTTGTAACCTTTGTGTTTTTAAGTGAATTTCAATGGTTTATAAATTCTATTGTCTAACTGCAACGTCCTTGTAACCTTGTTTTTTTTTCAGTGATTACATATATATATATATGTATGTATATATATATATATATATGTATACAGTGTTAGCAAACGGGGTCTTTGGTTGGTAGTCAGATTACCCCCTGTCTTAGCACTCTAGTCAGGGCAAAGGAGAAACACACCCGGTACCCCTCACCCCCTTGATAGCATGGCACGAGCACAAAGGCTTAACCCAGAGACAATGTGTAAAGTATTTGTACCAACACACACAGTAATACAATGAAAAACACTACAAAATGACTCGACAACAGGTTACAAAAATAGCCAATATTTATCTAAAACAAAACAAGACCAAAATGACAAAAATCCAACATACAGAAGCAAAATTATGAATTTTTAAAGATTAAACTTCAATAGCACTTAAAAAACACAAATGCTTCAAATGCTTCAATTTGGTGATATCATTGCATCGTGACGGGGCTAGTACCAACAGTCCGACTCTAATGGTGACGTTCACGAGTCACATGGACCCCCAGGTACAGTACTTTGTGAGAATGAGGAAACAAGCTGATTCACGGAGACAGGGATCACAGCGTCGCTGGATCTGAGGTGACGTTGATTCCGGTGCTGCAGCGCGAAGGAGCAGAGGTGTCACAAAAAGGCATAAGGTACTTGCTGTGGAGCAGTGGAGGTGAGGTGGTGGCGGTGTGAAGCGTTGGATCTGCGCACTTCTGTTGGAGTTGATATCCGGCGGTCAAGATGTGGTGCGGCGACTTACACAGAGTCGCGGACTTCAACTAGGCTACAGAGGTGTCTGGCCTGTAGGGTCATTGCACTCCAGCGTGGACCAGCGGTCTCAGTTTGGAGTCGTCCAAAGTCAGTGTCCTTGGATCGTCTTGGTTTTCAAGTCAGCTTCTCCTTTGAAGGGCCTAGGGAATAGCCAAGACAAATTGGCTGTTTAAAAACTGCACACAGACACTGCAGTGGTAGGTCTGAGCAATGTTTACCGGGTTACTCATGTGAGTTGAACAATCAGTGCTACAGGCCCATTAGTAGCATTTGATTTACAGGCCGTAGGCACTTCTAGCACAATTTACTATGGTCTTCCTAGTAAATCAAATAGGCCAATTATGGACAAGCCAATTACACCTATACTTTCACGTAGGGAGCACTTGCACTTTAGCACTGGTCAGCAATGGTAAAGTGGCCAGAGTAACAAAAACAGAGTCCAGCGCACCGCAATAACCTGGAAAGTAGAGACAAAAAGTTAGGGAAACCACGCCAAGGATGCCATAACCATATACCACTCAGATTAGTAAATACATTTTTGTAAAAACCTTACAACTCTGGAATAATGCCGAATTCTTATTTAGCAAGTAGGGAAATTGATAGACATTCAAAGGAACTATACAGGATTGGGGAGTATGGCATGATCTACATTATTAAAAGAACAGTGAAAACTGTCAACAGAGAATCAGACTGATCATGTCTGTGTTGCCAAGAATTTACAGAGATCCCTGCAGGATGTGAGAGTCAAGAGAGGAGTGGACAAAATGTCAGACCATCACGTTGTAGTGGTCAGGCTAAAACTAAACATCAAGCATGGATGGAACCAATAAACCAATGCTAGTAATATAACATCACTGTTAGAAGTGGGGTCTTTGGTTGGCAGTCAGATTACCCCTTGTCTAAGCAAGGACCCTTACTCTCTTCTGGGTAAAGGAGAATCACACTCAGTTAACCCCCGCTCGCCCCCTTGGTAGCTTGGCATGAGCAGACAGGCTTAACTTAGAGAGAATGTGTTAAGTATTTGTACACAGAGTAACACAGGGAACCACTACAAAATGACACAACACAGGTTTAGAAAAATAGTCATTATTTTATCTAAATAAACAAGGCCAAATACGATAAAAATCCACAATATACAGTTGAAAATACAAATTTACACTTAAAAGCAAGCAAACAGAGCCTTGAGACACAAATGCTGCAAGTTCGTATTACGCAACATCGTGACAGAATTATTTCCTACAAGATGACACCTATGGTGCTGTTTACAGAGTTGTTCGACAGGTACAGTACCTTAAGAAAAAAGTAGAAAACAGGCCGGTGCACGGAGTGAGGGAGAGTGGTTCCGCTGGGTCCGATGCAGCTTCAATTCCGGTGCCATGGGACAAAAGGGCAGCGGCGTTGCGTTGCGTAGCAGCATCGGGTCCTCACTACAGGGTGGTGGAGGTGAAGCGGCGTCAGATGTTCCGGCAGAGGCAAAGTCTGGCAGAGTCACAATGTTGTGTGGCAACCTCATGGGGTTGTAATGACATCACAGGGCTGCAGGTGCTGTGATGGTGTCAGGTCATCAGGGATGTTGGACTTACGACACTGCCGTGTCAGCGCATTTGGGCGGGATCAGGGGCAGTTTAAAGCTGCACACACAGACACTGCAGTGGCAGGTCTGAGCCATGTTTACAGGGCTACTAATGTGGGTGGCACAACCAGTGCTGCAGGCCCACTAGTAGCATTTGATTTAAAGGCCATAGGCACCTCTAGTGCAATTTGCTAGGGACTTACTAGTAAATCAAATATGTCAACCAGGAAAGCCAATTACACAAACATTTTACATCGGAGCACTTGCACTTTAGCACTGGATAGCAGTGGTGAAGTGCCCAGAGTATCACAAGCAGCAAAAACAGAGTCCAGCACACATGAACAACCTGGGGAACAGAGGTAAATAGTTAGGGGAGACTACACCAAGGATGCAGAGTCTTACAATCACCCTCCTCAAAGATCCCCAGAAATGGAGTGAATATTCAGTCACCCTCAACTAAGGGACGATATAGACCCAGTAGCAAGCCAGTGGAAGAAGAGCAAAGAAACAGTGAAATCAACCTGCCAAGAGGTACTGGGTCCGAGAAACATCAACATAAAGAAAAATCTCCACTGAGACCCTGCAAAATCCAAACAAGAAAGGAAAATAAAGCTGCAGTCACATGACCGAACAAGAACAGGTAAATCGAAAGCTCAAGAGCAGAAAAATAAAGATTCACCAATGGTCTTGACACAGAAGCCCAGAAGCCAGCAAGCCATGGAAACTTATGAAGAACTCTATGTCATAACAAGGAAACTTCCCAGCAGATACAGCAAGCTAGAAAGACGTGTTAAAGACAAAGCTGGAAAGACAATCATGGGTAACGGAGGACAACAACAAAGTTGGGTGGAGCACTTGAAAAAACTGCTGAAGCAGCCAATGCTGCAATCTCCATAAGACATACAGCCAGCTGACAAGGACGTGCCAAATGACTGCAGGAGACCAACCAAGGAAGAAATATGGCAAGCCACCAAACATCTGAGAAATAGGAAGGCAGCAGGACCTGACAACATTCCTGCAGACTCACTGAAGGGAGGCATTGAAGTATCAGTGGACATGCTGTACCCCATGTTTGGAAGGATCAGGGAAGAGGAAAGGTTGCCATCAGACTGGAAGGAGGGCTTTCTGATCAAAATCTCCAAGAAAGGTGAACTGAGTATCTGCACAATCTAAGGAGGCATTACTCTTCTGTCAACCCCAGGCAAAGTGGGGAACAAAGTCATCCTGTGCAGAATGTAGGAACAAGTAGACACTCAGTTGCAAGGCCAGAAAGCTGGCTTCTGCAAAGTTAGATCCTGCACAGACCAGATTACAACACTGTGCATCATCATTGAGCAGTTGATGGAATGGAACTCCCCCCTCTATACCAACTTCATTGACTACACAAAAGAATTCAACATTTTGAACAGAGAGACCCTTTGGAAACTCCTCCAACAATACGGTGTGTCAGATAAATGCTTAAGAATTATCAGGAACTCCAACTACTGAATGACTTGCAAGATAGTACATGGATGACAACTCACAGAAGCCTTTAAAGTGAGGACCGGTGTCCGTCGGGGTTGTTTGCTCTCACCTTTTCTCTTTCTGCTAGTGATGGACTAGACCATAAAGACACCCACAGCAAGAAAAAGACCTGAGATCCAGGGGACGCTTTGTATGCAACTCAATGACCTGGTCTTTGCGGATGACCTGGCCCTACTCTGCCTTGCCCACCTGCAGATGCAAGAGAAGACAAAGTGGCAGCCACATCAGCACAACTTGGCATCAACATCCACAAGAGAAAAAAGAAAATCCTGAATGCTTTCACAAACTGCAGTCACTATTGTAGGCAATGCACTGGAACAGGTTGAAGCCTTCACCTATCTGGGCAGAGTCATAGACAAGCAGGGCAGCACAGACACCAAAGTCAAGGCAATAATTGGCAAAGAAATGGCTGTCTTCACTCAGCTAAAGAAGATTTGGTGCTCCAAGAACATAACATTGCACACCAAGATAAGATTTTTAACACCAATGTAAAATTGGCCATTCTGTATGGAGCAGAAACTTGTAGGACAACAGCGACCACCACCAACAAAGTCGAGACCTTTATCAACACCGGTCAGAGGAAAATCCCCCAAATCCACTGGCCAAACACCAGCTGCAAAAACAACTTATGGCAGCAGACTTTCCCATTCCCTGCTCATGAAGAAATCATGAAAAGAATCTGGGGTAGACAAGTCACACCCTCCGCAAGCCTGCATCAAGCACCACAAAGCAACTCCTCACCTGGACCCCTCAAGGGTAAAGGAAAAGAGGAAGGTAAAAAAAAAAACACCTGGTATTGAGGCCTCGAGGCTGACTGCAAGGAGATGGGTTACACCAGAAGTCATTCTGGAAGAAAAGCCAAGGACAGAGATGGTTCAAGAGTTCTAGCTGATGGCCTATACCCCAAGATGGGTAGTACACTTGTGTTAGTAAGTAAAAACGTACACAGCTTAGTAAATTTCTCCATTTTATCCACATGTATTTTTGCAAGGTGAATGCAATATAATTTTGGAAAATGTGGAGTTTTCCACGCTTTTCAGAACTATTTACAAAATGTATCTTATTTGAGCAAACAGGAAAACAGAAAAGAAATGAAGTCCACAAATTTCAAGTGAATTTTTCCTTGATCCGAGGTGAGAACGAACACCTTCTCCATTACTCTCCAATTTCCCCACAATACAAATGGGTCTGAAATGTTTATGAAACATTTCAAATACCATATGTGCTTTTACTTGAATCATGGGAATATGCTGCAATTCTCCAGCTCAATAAAACTAGCTTTATCAATGCTAGAAAGATGAACTTTTGAGTAAGACCATTCTTCAGTTGGCAAATTTGGAACTTTTAAGGTCATTCGAATTGTGAAGGGCTGAGATTTCAGTTATTCTACTAATTCCTGCCATGACTTAAAACCATAACATCATAACTGATTTAATTAAAACAGGCGGAGGTAAACATCACCCATGTTGGCAGGATTTGCTAAATTACAATGATATAATTGATTTAGTATTAGTTGTTCATAATAAATGCATCCGTTTGACTTTTTTGGGAAAGAAAATAAGGAGCGTTTATGAAGAAAACATCACGTAATTGTCATGTGAATTATAATACTGGTGTTAGATCAATCAATACGTTCCAGAAAATATGCAGTTGCCACATTTATGAGCAACACTTTCAAAATGATGGGTGACAGTAGTAGTGGAGGCCACGCATATTCACCATTTTTGACATTTCATGGCTTCTGCTTTGTAAAAACATGCAGATTAATGAAGACAGGTGGGACGGAATGGAGTGTTTCCAGTGAGCGTAACAGAGAACAGCACAGGAGGCGAAGAGAAAGCAATGTTTCCTTCACCTGATATGTCAAATCTAGTCATAAAAGATGACAAACAGGGCACCTCGTTGCAGTTCTAGTGCGCATGATGGATGCAGTTCGATTGAGGACTTGCACTCTTTGCAAGTGTTTCACTATAAAATACAATTGTGCTGAAAGTTAACAGAAGAAAACATCCTGAGAAGGTCAAGAATGAAATGGACTTTCATAGCTTTTGTTTGTTGAATTCAATCCCGTCAGTCCCTCATTACTCAGCAAGTTGTTGCACTGAGAGCATGGAACATCACCTGCTTGGTTGTGTCGCCTTAAAGCAGCTAAATACCCAACACCTGAAATTGAGCTGAAATATATGAAATTAATGTGCAGTTCCTTGTACGATCACGTAGTTTACGATTTGCAAAACTATACTTTTTTAATCCACAAAAAAAGCAAGTTGTAATGAACTAATATTCAACTGTATTTTGGAAAAAGCTTTGCAATTGCACTGTTCAGTGTGTGATTTATAGCTTTTTGGATGGGGCTGGTGTACAAATGGGCGCTTCCCTCCGCTGTCAAACTCACCATTAACATATCAATGGTTTGCCAAAGGTCCATGAGGAACAGCTTCTACTTTGTAAATGCAGGCGATCGGTTTTGCAGGCGCAGACAGTGGTGAAGTAGACCTCTGAATGCATTCACAGAAATCCTATTTTATGTTTTTTATTACACCCCGTCCACTTATGTGTCAGGTTTTGGAATGCAAACATTAAAGCATGGATTCGGTGGATCGGATAGGAAGGATGGAGATCTGCTCTCTCTTCCAAGCCTCCATCCTTGCAGTTGAGGTTGCAGCCATTTAATGGGATTAACAAACAGATTCCTGCCACATTATTTGTAATGGGGGTAGATTCTGCATAACTTAAGAAATTACCACTTTGTACTAAAACAATGTACTACATCCGTTGCAGCACAAAATGTCTGTCCTGTCACAAAGCAGCAGATGAGCAAAAACATTCACTGCTTTGCTACTAGACCTTTGATATATCAGGCTGTATATCTTCTTCCACCATGCATTTCTGTGCTAAAAACGTGATTCCTTTTCAGATTGTTGAAATCCCAAACAATGAGATATTTCTTTCATTGCTTGTGAGTGAAACTCCCTCCAACCTTCTAATGACGTCTCCATGGAACTGGCAGCAACTGCAAACCAATTTAACTGTTGGGTGAATCCATGCTTGGAAGGGGGAGTACTCTTCGCTAATGGCACAGTGACAGCCCTTCAGATTTGTTAGTTTGTAAAAAGTTCAACATGTGGGCAGCATAGATAGAAGAGAAGAGGGTTGCAATTTTAGAGTGAGTGGAATGCAGATTTAAGTGATAAATACGAAATGCACAGTTTCAACCAAAGAAATCAACTTTGATTCAATATCCTTCACTTCAAACTCAAAGTATAGATTGCTAGTATCAACCGTTGCACTTCTTCTGCTCACTAAAATTTAGTTTAAAAATGCAATGTATCACATGAAAATACCATTGAAGCAAGCAAGCAGAGTTTGGGTACAGCAGCAGAACAGTGGGTTCTTTCTGTCTTGTGCTACGTTTAGGAGGACAGGAACAATACATTATATTTCACCTTTCTACACTTTGCCTTTGGTCTGGGGCACGTCAGCGTTTGTTGACTGGTACAGCTACACATTAATTTAATTTAAAAGCTGCTTTATAGTGTTATTAATATATTTTGATGGATTCACGTATGTTTGATTATCCAATGACAACACTCTTTGCACTAGTCTACTATTGTTGGAAAGAATAAATTCAATAGCTACATGTTTTAAGACTAGAGAACAATTAAAGGCTACTCATTGTGAAATGTATAACTGGTGTTCATATTTCCATTGCAAAGATCTTATAAGAAATCAATAAAACAGGTGTTGGCATACTTATAATTGGTGAAAGGATGGTTCTTCTATATGCCTTCGAATTAAAGTAAGCAAAGTCTTCATATCTGCGAGTTTTTCATACAACACTGTTATGGCAGTTGAAGAATTAACAGTCTCTTTCACCTTTGTCTCCTCTACAAAATATATATTTCTGTATTTTTGAGGATATGGCCTATGATTGTGACCGGATTTGGGATTCTTTGGATGCAATCCTGTCAGCCAAACTCAGCTCCTCGACCAGGCTTCACACCTCTGCCCTGTGGTTCAACGAGGCTCTACGCAAAGAGAAAACGCTATACAAGGGCCTGGAAAGGTTCTGGAGGAAATCATATAATGAAATAAAAAACTCAAATACAAAGTGGCTCTAAAACACTATCATGCACACTGCAGAACTGCCTTAGCTACATTTTGTAATAAAATCTCTGTGGCACAAATTTGCCCTGAAACACTTTTTAAAGTGGCCCAAGAACTTTCAGACCCCAGTAATATTGTTCCATCCCCCTTGTTGTCACAGTTTCAATATGAGGAGCTTGCATGTTTTTCATCATGATGAATAATCAGCACTATTTTTCATGACTGCCGGACAGGTCTTTTCCATCTAGAGGGCTGTGTCCTGAATACCAGCACAGGGACACAACTTCCAAATGGTTAAGAAAATCCTTCAGATATGGGCCATACTCCTCAAATAATGAATGTATTGGCTCCTCTGGACACCCCTGTTTTTTCTGACCCTATTGCCATTGATAAAGTACTGCTTGCCACAAGATCCTCTCACTCCGACTAAGCTGAGCACTTTGACTCCACACCTCTTACAACTACTGTATGGACTCTTGCATTCATGCTTACGAGAGGGGGACATCCCCCAAGCATGGAAGCACATATGGTCTTGCCCCTATTTAAAAAACCTAACCTGGATGCTTCTACCTGGTCCAATTTTAGACCAACATTAATGCTGCCCATTTTCTCCAAAGTGTTGTAGAAACACATTACTACGAAAATCACCGCATTCACGGAGTACAAAATATGCTTTACACGCATCACACATACATGGGCTTCAGAGCAGGACACAGCACTCAATCTGCCCTTGTAGGCATAACTGAACATCTGAGATGGCTTCTGGATAAGGGTGGTACGGCTGCACTGATCCTACTTGATCTCAGCGCAGCATTATCCACTGCCTCTCATTCCATATTCTTTGAGAGACTGTCACATCTGGGGCTCCAAGGGATGGCTCTAGCATAGTCGATTTCTTTTCTGACAGACCGCACCTTCGAAGTCTTCTCAGCCAGTGCAATGTCCAGCCCACAGGCTTTGACTACGGGATTTCCTCCGGGATCTGCCCTCAGACCACTGTTATTCAATATCTATGTCTGCCCATTAGCGGGCCTGGTGGAAAGTTTCAGCCTTACCCTGTTTTGCTATGCAGGTGACACTCTAGTGTTCTTCTCCTTGTTGTCTGCTCAGTATCACAACTATGGGGCACTAAACTCCTGCCTGGGACTTGTCTTCACTTGGATGAACACCAACTCATTAAAACTTAATGGCAGAAAGACCATAGGCCATGGCGGTGCTGGGTAAAAACCCACCTGCTTTGGGGACCGCTTCACTGGCCTATGTCTTTAGGTGCTCTTCCTGAACAAACCTACAAGGTAAAGGTTTTTGGTTGGATTATAATCTGTCAATTAAGCCTCAGGTGGCCCAAGAAGCATTAACTTGCTTTGCACCTCTGAAATTGCTGAAAAAGATCATTTGGATTCTCCTTTTCTCTACCCAAAGAACAGTTATTCAGGCCTTGATCTTATCAAGACTGGACTCTGGAAAGATGCTGCACCTGGGGGCAGATAAGGCCCCTATAAGATGCCTACAAGTTATCCAGAACTTTGCTGCCAGACTTCTGTTTTGATTACCAAAACATGCTTCAGTGTCAGGTCTTCTCCAGACGTTCACTGACTTGTAGTAGATAAACAGATCCAGTTCAAAGCATTATGCTTTATGCCTAAAACAAGATCAAGTGCTGGTCCGCTGTACCTTCAAGAACTGGTGTTTTCTACCAGCCCTTACGTGCTTTGCGTTCGAACTACCAGTCTCTCTGCCAATCTCTAGACTCAAACATGCTGAGATGGATGGTTGCTCCTTTTCTTAACTGGATCCCAAGCTGTGAAATTGCCTTCATGACTCCCTGAGAAGTTGTTCTTTATTGACCATTTTTTCATAAGAACCTGAAAACTTGGCTGTTGTAATCTTTAATCTTTTTTTTTTTGCAGCCCTGCCTGGTGCTTAACAGTGGGAAACCCTATTTCACACATGTTATATATATGTTATATATATATATATACATATATATATATATATATATATATATATATATATATACACATATATATCTAGGTAGTTGAAATAGTACTATGATTCAACGGGAAAAGCATTTTTTGACCTATCTAAATCTTTGGCACAGTTTGACGAAATCTTCCCAAACACTTCCAAAACAAGTGCCCTGGTGATTCTTGTTGCAAACAGAAACTTTGGAAATGATCCGTCAAGTGTGGGCAGAGAAAAAGGGGGCTCAATAAAGTTGCATTTCCTATGTTAATTCCCATTGGACCTATACATATAACTTCAACCTGAACCACTGGGCGGAGTTACACCAAATCTGGCAGAAACCTAAATATAATGTCCATGTAACTTTTGTTTTTTTGCAGTGAATAAATATATATATATATATATATATATATATATATATATATATATACATATATATATAGATTATATATCTATCTATATATATAGAGAGAGATATATATATATCTCTCTATATATATATATATATATATATATAGATAGATATATATAGATATATATATATATATATTTATAATGTATGGTAATATTAGGGTGGATAGTGGTAAAGGAAGGATAGGAGCAAACTAAAAAATTTGAAGTTTGGGGGATTCACCCCCCCCCCAATAATAAATAAAAATAAATATTTACTTTAGAGTTTAGGGGTGGGTAGTAGTAGAGGCAGATTAGTAGTAAATTCAAAAATATATATGTGTCCCTTGTGAGGGTGTCCCAGAGGGGCCACTATATGTAGGCAAAATAAAAAGAAATGTTATAAAGAGCTGCAATCCTGCGGGAGTCTGGTGGGAATATTGTGTGGCATATAAAAAAAAGAAAAGCACCGACCAGCATTTTTGATTTTAATAATTTGACCCCCAGGTCCTAGCCCACCACGGGGACCAAATTATTAAAATTTAAAAAACTGATGGGCTTTTTTTATTTTCCTAGATCCTGATGGAATCCTGCAGGATTCCTGCTTTTAAAAACATTTTTTTTTTTAAAACAGCCTTTTTCCCACAGAGAAAAAAGCCCTAGGCCAATCAGAATGCTCTTTTTGTTTTAATTGGATTCAAGGGATGCACATTAAATGGAATGAGGGCTTTATTGGGCCCCAGGGACCCCATCTTCAGGGCTGACTACTACACAGAGGTTAGGGCATGCAGCGCTCCTCCCCTGGGCCTCTATTGGGCCCCGGGCCCCATCACTGAAAATAAGGGGCATACTTACAAGCGCACTGCACCCCTTAGGGCCACTATAGTTTTTTTTTTTTTTTTTTTCGCTACTGCAGCGCTAAACAGGCCCTCCCCTGGCCCTGGACTTCCCCTAGCAGCCCCTTTGGCAGTCTAGGAGTGGGCTCCCTGCGCTGACATTAAAACAAACAATAAACAGAGGTTGGGCTGCGTGGGAGTTATAGGTACTTTATGGCACAAGTTAAAGTTACTCGAGATAACTATAACAGGTTAATTTTTATTGTTTCGTTTGACGTTTAATGTGGTAAGTTGTCACTGAAATGTTCTGTACTGTGTAAAAAAAAGCCTGTGTTGCAATGATTGATATTTGTGTGCGAAAGCCAAGACGCAAACCAGCATGTGCACATTCCATTCCATTTGTGACCTGGGCTTCATTTTAAATGATTAATAATTAGGCAGGTGGCATTCTGCAATCCTCTGCAAATACTTGTGAATGCAGGGCTGTAGACCTACCAAGGACAGCAGACCTCCGGCCAGACATTTGCTTTCCTTCAAAGTTAGCATTTTTTTCTTAAGTTAGCCTGTCCATTAACCCCTTCGCTGCCAGGCCTTTTCCCCCTCAGGTGCCAAGCCTTTTTTTGGCTATTTGGGGCAGTTCACTCTTAGGCCCTCATAACTTTTTGTCCACATAAGCTACCCACGCCAAATTTGCGTCCTTTTTTCCCAACATCCTAGGGATTCTAGAGGTACCCAGACTTTGTGGGTTCCCCAGAAGGAGGCCAAGAAATTAGCCAAAATACAGTGAAAATTTCGTTTTTTTAAACAAAATGGGAAAAAGGGGCTGCAGAAGAAGGCTTGTGGTTTTTTCCCTGAAAAGGGCATCACCAAAGTGTTTGCGGTGCTAAAATCACCAGCTTCCCAGCTTTCAGGAACAGGCAGACTTGAATCAGAAAACCCAATTTTTCAACACAATTTTGGCATTTTACTGGGACAAACCCCATTTTTACGATTTTTTGTGCTTTCGGCCTCCTTCCAGTCAGTGACAGAAATGGGCATGAAACCAATGCTGGATCCCAGCTGAAAAGTAGACAAAATTCTGAATTCAGCAAGGGGTAATTTGTGTAGATCCTACAAGGGTTTCCTACAGAAAACAACAACTGAAAAAGAAAAATATTGAAATTGAGGTGAAAAAAACATCCATTTTTCTCTACGTTTTACTCTGTAACTTTTTCTTGCAATGTCAGATTTTCAAAAGCAATATACCGTTACGTCTGCTGGACTCTTCTGGTTGCGGGGATATATAGGGCTTGTAGGTTCATCAAGAACTCTAGGTACCCAGAGCCAAAAAATGACCTGCACCCTGCAGTGGGTTTTCATTCCATACCGGGTATACAGCAATTCATTTGCTGAAATATAAAGAGCAAAAAATAGCTATCAAGAAAACCTTTGTATTTCCAAAATGGGCACAAGATAAGGTGTTGAGAAGCAGTGGTTATTTGCACATCTCTGAATTCCGGGGTGCCCATACTAGCATGTGAATTACAGGGCATTTCTCAAATAGATGTCTTTTTTACACACTGTCTTACATTTGGAAGGGAAAAATGTAGAGAAAGACAAGGGGCAATAACACTTGTTTTGCTATTCTATGTTCCCCCAAGTCTCCCGATAAAAATGATACCTCACTTGTGTGGGTAGACCTAGCGCCCGCAACAGGATATGCCCCAAAACACAACGTGGACACATCACAGAAAACAGAGGTGTTTTTTGCAAAGTGCCTACCTGTAGATTTTGGCCTCCAGCTCAGCCGGCACCTAGGGAAACCTACCAAACCTGTGCATTTCTAAAAAATAGAGACCTAGGGGAATCCAAGATGGGGTGACTTGTGGGGCTCGGACCAGGTTCTGTTACCCAGAATCCTTTGCAAACCTCATAATTTGGCTAAAAAAACACATGTTCCTCAAATTTCTGTGGCAGAAAGTTCTGGAATCTGAGAAGAGCCACAAATTTCCTTCCACCCAGCGTTCCCCCAAGTCTCCCGATAAAAATGATACCTCACTTGTGTGGGTAGGCCTAGTGCCCGCGACAGGAAACGCCTCAAAGCGCAACGTGGACACATCCAATTTTTTTAAAGAAAACAGAGGTGTTTTTTGCGAAGTGCCTACCTGTAGATTTTGGCCTCTAGCTCAGCCGGCACCTAGGGAAACCTACCAAACCTGTGCATTTCTGAAAACTAGAGACCTAGGGGAATCCAAGATGGGGTGACTTGTGGGGCTCGGACCAGGCTCTGTTACCCAGAATCCTTTGCAAACCTCAAAATTTGGCTAAAAAAACACATGTTCCTCACATTTCTGTGGCAGACAGGTCTGGAATCGGAGAGGAGCCACAAATTTCCTTCCACCCAGCGTTACCCCAAGTCTCCCGATAAAAATGATACCTCACTTGTGTTGGTAGGCCTAGCGCCCGCAACAGGAAACGCCCCAAAGCGCAATGTGGACACATCCAATTTTTTGAAAGAAAACAGAGGTGTTTTTTGCGAAGTGCCTACCTGTAGATTTTGGCCTCCAGCTCAGCCGGCACCTAGGGAAACCTACCAACCCTGTGCATTTCTAAAAAATAGAGACCTAGGGGAATCCAAGATGGGGTGACTTGTGGGGCTCGGACCAGGTTCTGTTACCCAGAATCCTTTGTAAACCTCAAAATTTGGCTAAAAAAACACATGTTCCTCAAATTTCTGTGGCAGAAAGTTCTGAAATCTGAGAGGAGCCACAAATTTCCTTCCACCCAGCGTTCCCCCAAGTCTCCCGATAAAAATGATACCTCACTTGTGTGGGTAGGCCTAGCGCCCGCGACAGGAAACAGCCCCAAAACACAACGTGGACACATCACATTTTTTCATAGAAAACAGTGCCTACCTGTGGATTTTGGCCTCTAGCTCAGCAGACACCTAGGGAAACCTACCAATCCTGTGCATTTTTGAAAACTAGAGACCTAGGGGAATCCAAGATGGGGTGACTTGTGGGGCTCTGACCAGGTTATGTTACCCAGAATCCTTTGCAAACCTCAAAATGTGGCTAAAGAAACACGTTTTCCTCACATTTCGGTGATAGAAAGTTCTGGAATCTGAGAGGAGCCACAAATTTCCTTCCACCCAGCATTCCCCCAAATCTCCCGGTAAAAATGATACCTTACTTGTGTGGGTGGGCCAGGTGCCTGCAACAGAATAAGGCCCAGAACGTGTTGAGATAGAGGGGATAGCACAGCGAGTTTATAAGGACATATTCTTTTATACATCTTTAGACTGACTCTGCTTTGCGGACCCACATAAGTGAGGTGTCATTTTACTTGGGAGACTGAGGGTAACACTGGGGAGTAGGAATTTTGTGCTGGAGCGGTGATCGTACAAACGAAACTCAGGAAAATATGCTTTTTTAAGCAAATTTTGCGGTTTGCAGAGGCGTCTGGTAAGAAAATGTTGGGGGATCCACGCAAGCCACATCTCCCTGCCCTCCTTGGGGTGACTAGTTTTAAAAAATGTCTGGGTTTGGTAGGTTTCCCTAGATGAAGGCCGCACTCAGGAGCAAAAACACAGGTGGCCCCTCCCCCCCAAACACTGGTAGTTTTGTAATATATCATTTTGATGTGTCCACATACGTCTGTGATGTGCCAAACACTAAAATTGTGAAAAGAAACGCACTTAGGTTATGTGAAAAAGACCCCTCACCCACCAACTAAGTTGGTGGCATGCTTCATCATCGGGGTCCCACCTGAGACACCTAGCGTGTCTCAAGTGTGCTGCTACACCTGATTACAGCGGAGCAGGTTTTGTCATTTGTACCACACATACTGGTTGGATTTGGCATGAGGGTAAGTGATGGTTCAGTAGATCAAATTATATTAACAAGAGATTTCACAAAAGTGAAATGCACTGGTAATAAGTGAAAGGCCAAAAAACTGAACCAATGACTCACAGCTCGTGAGCTGTAAAGCCACGACAAGGCACCAACCGCTTTACAGTCCATTCACACACCTTTCATACATGACATGCACAAGACCATTCACGCCGCCAGCCACGGGCCCAGCACATTACAAGACTTGCATCCACAGACAGCGCCAGTCAAGGGCCCATCACTTTCATACGCCCACATGCCTGATACAGCAATCACACCAGCTGATGAGTGTGTGGACTGGTGTTTGGCTGGCACTGCCAGCCAAGCGCCACCCCACCCACACCACCAGCCAAGCGCCACCCCACACACACCGCCAGCCAAGCGACACCCCACCCACCCACACCGCTAGCCAAGCGCCACTCCACCCACCCACCCACACCGCCAGCCAAGCGCCACCCCACCCACACCGCCAGCCAAGTGCCACCCCACGCACACCGCCAGCCAAGCGCCACCCTACACATACCATCCCTTTTTTTTTGTTTTTAAACAACAAAGAAACCACTAATCATAAATTAGTACAAAACTACAAACACAAAAGCTCTAACTGAATACATGACTAATGCCAACCGTGAAACCGAACATATAAAAATATAAAACAGCAGTTTACACGATTATATCCTATGGAACTCGTAATACGGCTGGTGGTATATCTGTCACTTTTTCGTCACTTTTGGGACGGATTAACATCTCCTCCAAAGTTGTAATAACACCCTACATCTCTTAGCAGGAAAGTTTTTTTTGGCTGTGGGAGGAATGTGCTCAGCAAAGTGACGATCTTTCAATCTAGCCACATCCTCCACCACTGCTTCTCTAGGAACTCTTGCCTGTTCCAGCACAACAAGGCTAGCTATGATCTACTCTATCAACACCACCCATGTGCTTATTATAGTCTAAGATGCACACAGGGTTGCGCACTTCGGCAACCTGACCCCAAACAGCCACAGGTGAAGTACTCTCATCATGGATGGTGCTTAGCATGTATACATCCCTCTTGTCTACAAATTTCAGAGCTAGCAGCTCATCATTCGCAAGGCACTGCACTGTCCCTTCTCAAGTTTTTTACAGACAAGCTCTTTTGGATAGCCTTTCCGATTAGAGCGGATTGTGCCACAAGCAACAGTGTCCACTCTGAACAACTCCTTGAACAACTGAACTCCAGTGTAGAAGTTATCTACATATAAATGGTGACCTTTGTTAAACAGTCGTCTACCAAGTTCCCACACAATTTTCTCACTAACTCCAAAAGTGGGTGGACAACCAGGGGGGTCAATATTGGAATCCCTACCAGTGTAGACCCGGAAATTATAAACATATCCTGTACTACTTTCTGACAGCTTATACAATTTAATTCCATACCGTGCCCTCTTGCTAGGAATGTACTGCCGAAAAAACCAAACGACCCTTGAACAGGACCAAAGACTCATTTACAGATATTTCTTTCCCTGGAACATAGATCTCTGAAAACCGATCTACCAAATGATGAAGGACAGGTCTAATCTTAAAAAGACGGTCAGAATCAGGATGATCTCGTGGCAAGGCTAAAGCATTATCTACAAAATGCAACATCCGAAGAAGAAGCTCATACCGGTTACGACTCATGATGGCAGGAAATATAGCAGTTGCCATCAAGGGACTAGTAGACCTATATGAAGACAGTGATGGCTTCCTTATCAGCCCCATCAAAGAAGTTAAACCCAAGAACTTTTTCAACTCTTCCAGATTTGTGGGAATCCACCGGCTAGCTCTAGAGTGTGGCCTAAGTCTGGCAGCGTTGTCCCTCAAAAACTGCTCTGCATACAAATTAGTCTGCTCAACAATCTCTTCTAAAAATATATCGTCCATAAACAACTCAAAAAAGTTGACGGGCAAAACGTTTTCCGTATTAACTCGACACCCTGGAAAACCAGTAAACGCAGGCAACTGTGGCTGCTCTATGTTTGGTGCAACCCATGTGTCAGGTCTTCCAATGGGAAGCCTTTCAGCCGCTGGCTCCTGCACCATTGGCACATCACTGCCCTCCTCTAAAACAGGCCCTTCATCAGCACTGAGAGTGGCTTCATCATCAGATGATTCATCTCTGACAGAAAATTCACTTCCAGAATCCTGCATTTCTCATATTCATGGTCAGAAGATGACTCAAAAAGCACACTAACAACCTACTGAGAGGTCATCCTACGGCTAGCCATGATCCTTCCTACAAAAATTAACTGGACAAATACACCACCAACAACCAGCACTGTGTAAGATAAGTAACAAAGTATAGCTTTATCACTAAGAGTTATAAACTCAAAAACTATACTGCTCACTTGCCTGAAAAAGCTTGACTCACCAGCAACTACTCTGCACAGCCACAGCAATCACCAACGATATCCCACTAAAAAGAGAAAAAAAAAAGCAAATTAGACATAAGACAACACAATAATCATTGTGCATAAATCTAAGGACAATTTCACACACAATCCTGCATTCAGTACACCACCTACAAACATGTCATTCATGCATGGCAACAATACTCAGTTGGAGTAAATGCATTTACTTACCTAAAACATGCAACTACGCAAACCGCAGGACAACTACTGCCAAAACTGCAACAAGCCACAGCAAAGTCAGCAAAAGCTTTGAACTAGAACAAAAAGGAGAAAAACTGTTATTATCATAAAAGCAAATACTTCGCCAGTTGACAAACACTCCGCCACTAACCATTTTTTAATTTTCCCTTGTGTCTAGTGTTCTCTGCTTGGGGGAAGATGGGCCTAAAAAAAAATAGGCCAATCTACCCCCAAGGGGGGGGGGGGGGGGCAGAAATCGCCCAGATTACATTGCACCCTTTGGGGGGGGCGACCCTTGCCCAAGGGGCCACACCCCCACACAAAGCACACACATATAGTATCCCTGGCGCTATTGGGATTCTGCCCCCCTTGGGGACAGAAAGGCCTAAAAAATAGGCATATCTGCCCCCAAGGGGGGCAGAACTGCCCAATAATACATATGGGCCCCTGGGGGCGACCCTTGCCCAAGGGGCCGCCCCCCAACACAAATAAAAAAAAACAACAATAAAATCCCTGGTGTCTAGTGGCTTTCTGCCCCCCTTGGGGGCAGATTGGCCTACAAATAAGGCCAATCAGCCCCCAAGGGGGGCACAAACGACGATAAATACATTGCGCCCCCAGGGGGAGTGACCCTTGCCCAAGGGGCCACCCCCCAACACAAAGCACACATACATACTATTTCTGGCGCTATTGGGATTCTGCCCCCCTTGGGGGCAGAAAGGCCTAAAAAAAATAGGCCTCTCTGCCCCCAAGGGGGGCAGAACTGCCCAAAAATACAAGTGGGCCCCTGGGGGCGACCCTTGCCCAAGGGGCCACCCCCCAACACAAAAAATAAAAATCAACAATAAAATCCCTGGTGTCTAGTGGCTTTCTGCCCCCCTTGGGGGCAGATCAGCCTTAAATTTGGGCCAATCTGCCCCCAGGGGAGGCAGAAACGATGAAAAATACATTTGCCCCCAAAGGGGAGCCACCGTTGCCCAAGGGGTCGCTCCCCCACACAATAAAAAAGCACACACACACACATACACAAATCCCTGGTGTCTAGTAGGCATTCCTGCTGCCCGATCGCAGGAATGCTCAAAGAGACATTGAGGGAAAGGAAAACCCTTTCCTTTCCCTCGATGCCTCTTTCAGAGCATCCCCCCCCGCACGAAGGTGAAAAACTCACCTTCTCCCTTAGACGCTCTGGAAGCAAATGGCTTCCAGCGCTTCTTTCCCCCTTTCCATGAAATCATCGCGCGATCGCGCGCTGACGTCATGGGGGGGGTAGGGGTGAAAGGGGAAGGGATTCCCCTTTCAGCCCTGGCCTGGGGGGTTGGAAGGGCGTCCCTCGGGGGAAGCACTTGCGCTTCCCCCGACTGCCAGTCTCAGGACGTAATGGTTACGTCCATGGCGCCACACGGGCGCTGCCATGGACGTAACCATTACGTCCGTGGCTGGGAAGGGGTTAAAGGATCATAGGCTCCTTTCAGCGAAAAAAGTTAACTTCGATGAAATGATCTGGACTTCTGCAGATGGCTCCTAAAGGAGAAGTTCTACTGCTTCCCGTTTTTCAGATCAGCAATCAACCCAATCCCCAGGTTTGTAACAGATTTATGCTTTGAAACAACAACTGAGGTCACAAACCATTCATACATTCCTTTATGACTAAAAAAGAGGTGGGGGGTGATAGCGCGTCCAGTCTTTATAAATAACTTGTACTTGGACACGCCGGAGGTCGGTGAACCTTTTAACCGAGTTGGGTTCTCCTCATCCAAGAATAGTCGGATCACTCAAATTAATAATCAATAACCATTATTATCAATACTCAATACTCAATTAATAGATCAAACAACACATTAGTAATCAATAACAATCAGTATTTTGACGCAACATGACCTTTCAGTCATGAATAACCACACCAGTTTACTAAAAGTTAATGAATTTATTTCCCTATATTAATAAAGCTACCACAATATAAGTAAGTCTCAAAATCAAATGATATACGTATACGAACATTACTAGCTGTCCATAGCGACGGAAGAAACGCAATCTACGCAAAATCTGGATTATAATGCACTCGGTTATAGCAATACAAATCACTAATATAATTGCATACATCAGTCAGCATAACAAGATTTCAATTTAGCATGGTGCATCGAATGAATACCTCAACTAACCTCTAATTAGCATTGGCATGTGGGGCTTCATGCAAAACTAATTTAGTCAACGCAAATTTAGAAAACTTCTAGCTTGGGCCCTATCAAAATAAGCAGTTGGTACCTAAGATGGAAAACAATGCATAATACAATTATCCTTTCATATTTACCAAATACAATCAGCATTCAAGGAAAAGTCTTCGTCCTTCAGGTACTGGTTCGATTAGCAGGGGGCAGATTTCAAAGGGGCAAAATTAAAGCAAGTTTCCTTGCGGCAGCAAGGAGAATGGGGCAAAAGTTACTGCATGGACAGGATGGGGCAAAATTAAAGTTAAAGTCTCTAGGGTGAGAATTCTTAAAGTCTCTTTCTCTGCGACAGAGAAAAGGCATCAAAATGTCATTTAAAAATGGCGTCTTGAATCAGGCTTCAAAATGGCATCAAGGAAAAATGGCTGTCTTCTCTTTGTCCGGTGGGTTTAAGTAAGAAACATTCCAAATTCTTCAGGGTCTTCCATTGGAGGGTTCGTAGGGTGGCTTCCTTTTGACCAATGAATAGTGTCTTTCTCTTAGTACTCATTTATGCATAAGGTGTCCTTGGAGCCTTGGAACACAAGTTGCAACAAAGTTTGCCAATTAATTTTATCTCAGTTTTTTTATTGTCTGCACCTGCAGAAACTGACCTTGCTTCAAAGGGGATGAATCTAGCCTAGCACGAAACCTTGAGATAAGTGTATTAGTCATTTCTACTGGAAAAATACAACCTTAAGTAAAAGAATACGTTTTTGTTAATACAAGTGAAAACCACGCAGTTAAATTTGAGACCAGGCAACTAGGCCAAAGCCTCTGCTAAATTTAAGCTAAGCATAAAACAGTTTCAACAAGAAAATCATAGAATACATTTGTAATTATGACAGATTACTACATTGTCAATTCTTCATGATTAATTAAGCTTGTTTATAATAATGGCGAACTACCTCGTGGGTACAATTTCCCACATACATTATTTTTCTTTACTAAAATCACACTACCTTATACGATTTTGTTACATGATATATGAATATTTGTTAGTCTTTCTTTTTCTGCTTCATCAGTCCCTCCTCTGATGACTCATTATGTCATCACATTAAATCTTCCACCACAAATTTTATTTCATTAAAATTCTGTTTTAGTAATTTGGCACTTCAGTCAATTCCCTTTTCCTTTTTGTTCCCTTTGATTTTTCTCTGTATATTTCTATTATTTTATTTTGTTCTTTCTCTTCTCTTCTCCTTTTGCTTCTCAATTTCAATATTTTAATAGCTTTCCATATTCCCCAAATACCTAATAAGCAAATTAATATTATTAATATTCATTTTACTATTTTCAGTAATATTCCGTTCCAAATGTTGCTGAGCCAATTTCCCACGGAAGCAAATCCTTTTCCAACCTTTTCCCATACTCCTGGTTCTTTCAATTCTTTCAAATCTGCACTCTCGTTAGTTAAATTTGTAAGCATTTTCCTAATTTGCCCACTGTTGTCTGGAATATAAGAACAACAGTGACGTGCACTAAGCATTTTGCAAACGCCTCCATTCTTTGCTAAAAGAATGTCTAAAGCAAGCCAATTTTGAAGAGTCGTAGCTCTTTCTGCAGCAAGTTCAGCATCAATCAGGATTATGGCTCCTGAGAATTTTGTCAGCATGTTATCCACAATAGTAGACAACTTTTGTATTTTGATTGAATTCAATATGACTCCTACTGAAGGAATCATCGCTCCAAATATATCTCCTACCACACCAGAAGCTGTCTCCCTTTTCTGAATGCAATGAGATTCAGACAGCTTTGGAAACTTCTTTAAGTCATCCAGTTGATAAATCTTTGGAAATACTATTCCCAAATAACACATCCCATACCATCCTTTAGGAAGACGATAATAGGCATTAAGTCCACAAATATAATGTACCCCTGGAATAACTGGGTCTTGTCCATTCAGCATGAACGTCCACTTAGCCTGAAACGAAAACGTATGTTTACATTCACTCGTTCCCACTAAGATTGTGTCATAATATGATTTAGGTCTATATATACAAAGTTTCTCTATATTTAATGCATCTAAACCTAATTTCCCTTGTGTCTTTATTGTGGCAAAAGCATAGTTATCTACAGATGTCCTTTTGTGTAGTTCCCTTTCTAATTTCTCCTTTACCAATTTCCTCCTATCTTCAGTGTGTTCTAAAAAGCTTTTCTCTACGGGTGAAAGTGAGCATGTAAGGTTGTCTCTATGAGCATAGACTACAGGAAAAGGCAATAATGGTTCAAAGAAACCCCTACCTATTTTTATATAATAATCCCTTGCCACTTTACTTAAGTATTCTATTATAGGAACATATGGAAATACGACATCATGATTGGAATAGAAGTATTGAATAGACTCCTGGCCATAAAATCTTGTCAGTAGCAAGCTACATGAAACTCCATATGTAAGCGGCATGCTATGATGTGTCACTCCTTCTATTACTGAGGTAGGTATTTGTGTGCACACATAACAATCTTTTGCATCCATTGTCTCAACATACTCATTCAGCAAGCGATAGAAGACATTAGAAGAAAGCTCTTTCTTGTCATGCAAATATTTCTCGTCTTGTTCGAGTTTCTGCAAAGGAGTTAATTCAGTAGGAGTTTTAGAAGTGGAAGCATCATTCGCATCTCTTTCATTCTTTCCATGCATTCCAAAAACTATTGCTATAATTATTAGTACACATGCAATTATTAGACCTATACACATGTAATTACAACATTTCATTTTGTGTCCTTTTGTAGTACTGCCTGACATGATCTATATATAATCAGAAAGCTGAAGACACTTTATCAAATCAAATTTGCAGATATGTATAAAGCTGAACGAGTTAAATGTTCACACGGTTTTCTTTGGCAGCTTAGTCTCTTATCGGATTAGCAGCTTTGTCTCAAATCGGTTTCAAAGTCAATCAAGTTATCAATGTCTTATCCGGTTCAAAAGTCAATCAGGTTGTCAATGTCTTATTCAGTAATGTTCATGAAATCTTACTTTTCAAGTACCAAAGTGACGTTCTGTTTCTTCGTTTTCAAGACTGAGAGATAGAAATTCGTCTGACCAGTCGTTAGTGGCTGTGTATGCCCACTCTGGACCAGAATATCTTCAGCTCTGTATTCTTTTCCTTTTCAATTTTGCATCTCCTTTTGACTCTCTCTCGCTTATGTCTTGTTCTTTGGCTGTGTCTTTTTCTTCATTCGGTGTTGTAATTACGATAGACACTTCTTTTCTTTTCTCCTTCAACTTTGGCCCTTCATTTTCTTTTAATGATTCTTTAGTCTTTGATTTCACTGGCGATATGCTTTGTCTCCGTTTCGCGCTGCTTTCACCTGATGGACCTGCAACCGGTTCTGGAAGAACTTGAACGATTTCACTCTGCTCTGTCTTATCTCCTTCCCCTAGGAGGTCAATCAGGTTTTCTCTTTCTCTTCCTGTATTGTCTGCTTCTGGGAAAGCCCTCCTCTTATTAGGCTCTCCTGCTTCTTCACCTATGATAGGATCTTTGTCACCTTCAGGATCTTTGTCACTTCCTGAGGCTTCTTCTCTGTTGTCCTCAAAAGGATCGACTGCGTCCTCCTCAGAGAATATTTCTTCTGTCTCGATTTCTTCTCGTTCGTTTTCAGGCTCTCTTCGTTCTGTCTCAGTGCCTGGTACTTTCCTATCAGCGCTTCAATTTCCTCTTCTGTGGGACACGTCACCCTTTTCGTGTGACTGGTGTGAATCCAGTTGGGAACTCCCGCACACTTCACAGCGGTGGTAGTTGTCAGAATCACTTGAAAAGGTCCTTTCCAACGGGGTTCCAGACACGACTTCCTCACGTGTTTCTTTATCACGACCCAGTCACCTGCTTTCAGATCGTGTCTCGGATCTTGGATCGGTGGCAAGGTGGTTGCCTCCACCTGGTGAGAAAAAGAGCGGACCACATCAGCCAGACCTTTGCAGTAGTCCAATACCATATCATCTGTAATATTCACAAGAGCATTTGCAGGAACTGCTGAAAGTCTCATGGCTCTGCCCATGAGGATCTCATGCGGTGATAGTCCAGTTTTTCTATCAGATGTGTTTCTCATTGACATTAACACCAAGGGCAATGCGTCAGGCCATTTCAAGTTTGTTAATGCGCATATTTTCGCCATCCTCGATTTCAATGTGCCATTCATTTGCTGCACTAGTCCTGATGCTTCAGGGCGGTAGCTACAATGCAATTGTTCAATGTTCAGTGCTGCACACAATAATTTGAAGTGACTTCCCCTATCTGATTCTAAAGAGATCGGGAATCCGAAACGTGGTATTAGTTCTCTCAAGAGTAGTTTTGCAACTGTGAGGTATGTTTCAATACAGTGACTAAAAGTACACACAATCACCAACACATACTTCAAGCCTGCATGCATAGGGATCTCAATAAAATCCATTTGCATCCTGCTGAATGGACCACCTGCTCTTCCAATGTGGCTCAAATTTACTACTGTTCCCTTCCCTGCGTTCATTTGTTGGCAAATGACGCAACAATGGCAAACTGCTTCAGCAACTTGACGGAATTTGGGATTAAACCAATCAATTTTGAATAATCTAATCATGGCATCCCTTCCAAGGTGGGCTTGTCCATGATACAACCTGGCCAATTGCGTTAAAAGACTGTCTGGTAGAACCAATCTCCCTTCACTTGAAACCCACAAATCATCTGGTTTCTTTACGCATTGTAATTTACTCCATGAAAGTTTTTCATCCCTGCTAACATTATTTTTCAGGAACTTTAATTATTCGATTGTGTCTACAATCTTTAGAGCCAAGGCTTCACTTGGTTCAAGTTCTGGCTTATTTATCAAGTTCCATTTGTCTCTGAGCAATATACAGTTCAATGCGCAAAACCTTGCGACTTGATCTGCATATCCATTTCCCAAAGAAACGAAGTCTTGTGATTTCGAGTGTGCACTGCATTTTACCACTGCTACTTCTCCTAGTAACTGGATGGCATGTAACAACTCTCTTATTCTTTCACCATTCTTTACTGGTGATCCTGAAGAGGTCATGAAACCTCTTTGTGACCACAATTGTCCAAAATCATGCACTATTCCAAATCCGTACTGACTGTCAGTGTAAATGGTGACTTTCGTTAATGCGGAAAGTTGGCAAGCTCTAGTAAGGGCTACTAGTTCCGCTACCTGTGCAGAGTAAACTCCCTGAAGCCAGGATGCTTCCAGAACACCTGTAATTGTACATACAGCATATCCTGCTTTCAATATTCCTAGTGCATCTCTTAAACATGAACCATCAACAAAAATAATTTGATCATTTTCTTCCAATCGGGTGTCTTTGATATCAGGTCTTGGCTTAGTACAAAATTCAGTCACCTGAAGACAGTCGTGCTCGATGTCTTCGGCGTTCTCAATTTCAACATTTTCACTGGGAAACAAAGTTGCTGGATTCAACGTAGTGCACCTTTTCAGCTGCACATTGGGTGATCCCAAAATTATTGTCTCGTACCTTGTAAGCCTAGCACCAGTCATGTGCTGTGTTCGGGAACGTGTCAAAAGTATTTCGACTGAGTGAGAGACCATAACTGTTAAAGGATATCCCATCACTATTCCTTCACTCTGATTTAGGCTCATACCAACTGCTGCTACAGTACGCAAGCATCCCGGTAAGGCTGCTGCGACTGGATTCAAAGTAGTTGAAAAATATGCTACTGGTCTGTTTACACCACCATGGGCTTGAGTCAAGACAGACAAGGAACATGCATCACGTTCATGACAAAACAATGTGAAAGGCTTTGTGTAATCAGGCATACCTAAAGCTGGAGCTCTGCACATGCATTCCTTTAATTCAATAAAAGCATCCATTTCATCTCTTTTCAACACTATTTCATCCAGTGCATCTTTCTGGGTCAGTTTCAGTAAAGGTTTGGCTAGACACGAGAAATTGGGAATCCATTGGCGACAGTAGCTCACCATTCCCAAAAACTTTCTCACATCTCTCCTCGTTTTGGGTGGACTCATTTGAAGTACACTTGTTATTCTTTCTTTCATGATTCTTCTCGACCCTTTCTCTATTTGGTGACCCAAATATTTCACTTTCTTCTGGCAGAACTGTAATTTTGAAGGAGACACTTTGTGTCCATTCCTTCCCAAATGATTCAATAGGGCAATAGTGTTAACCGTGCAGTCATTTTCTGTCTTGGATGCGATCAGCAAATCGTCAATATACTGTACTAAGGTTGATTCAAAAGGTAATTCCAATGATTCCAAATCTTTCTTTAGAATCTGATTGAAAATTGATGGTGACTCCGAAAACCCTTGAGGAATTCGACGCCAACTATAGACTCTGTCCAGGAATTTGAAGCAAAAGAGAAATTGGCTGTCCTCATGAAGAGGCACAGAAAAGAATGCTTGTGACAAGTCGATGACTGAAAACCACTCTGCATCACTGCGAATCTGAAACATTATCACAGCTGGATTTGGTACCACGGGACAACATTTGACTATTATGTCATTTATTTTTCTCAAATCTTAAACAATTCGGACCTTTCCACTCGGTTTTATTAGTCCCATGATTGGTGAATTACATGGACTACTTAGTACTTCTCTCAGTACTCCCTGTTTTACAAACTCGTCAATGAGTTGGGCGACTTTCATGAGAGTGTCTTGTGACATATGGTATTGCGGAGTCTGAGGAAAATTTCCATTGGGTTTTACAGTCACTTTCACTGGTTCTGCTCTTTTGACCAATCCTACCTCTTTCCCTGTCATATCCCATACATCCTTTCCAACTGTTTCCTGCAACTCAGAAGAAATATCTGCTTCAGTGAGCATTGGATAAAGAGTAATCAGGGGATACTCTTCATCGACAGTTTCCACTTCGTCCCCTCCCAAACTGTCCTCTTCTTCCTCATCACTGTTTGTCTGAATTTTAATTCCATCATTTGAGCACATAATCGAGCATCCCATTTGCACAATACATCTCTCCCTAATAGGGATATCGGACTTGAGTCACACACCACAAATTTGTGTGACCCTTGAAAGGTACCAATTCTGACTTGCACTGGATCTGTGATTGGGTTTGTCAGATACCTATTTGCTACTCCCACTACTTGAACTGTTCTCCCTGAAAGTGGCAAATTTGGTACTTCGATACTTCTGACTAGTGCGTGTAGCTCCTGTGTCAACCAAGAATGAAACGCTGTGACCCATATCTCTTCCTTCCAC
Source organism: Pleurodeles waltl (assembly GCF_031143425.1). Classification (NCBI taxonomy): domain Eukaryota; kingdom Metazoa; phylum Chordata; class Amphibia; order Caudata; family Salamandridae; genus Pleurodeles; species Pleurodeles waltl. Next base: position 1,232,979,143 of record NC_090446.1, read on the forward strand.
ATACGGTCCCTTTTGATCAACTTCCAAAGATGCTGCAAGCATACAGTTTCCCTCCTCATCTGAACTTTCACTCTCCCATACATCATTTATTCCATTCTCACTAAGTAATGGGAATTGGTGTACTGTGTCACTTTGATTCATTCCTTGACCCGTGACCTGTTGAGGAAGCATTACTTGTTGCTGATTCATTGGTGCTAAGGGTATTTGCATTTGCTGATTAGGTACCACAGGAAACTGCTGTTACTTTGGCTGCAACTGTGCCATTTTTTACACGGGGCATTTGCACCTGCTGTGGTTGTATGGGTTGTAAACCCTGCATCTGATTCACATTATTTTGGAAATTTGGATTTGGACCTCTCAATTTCGGCACCATCATTGGGCACTCCCGTTTCCAATGCCTGACGATTCCGCACGTGTGACATGGCATCACCTTCTTCATTGCCTGTATACCATTTGGAATCACAACAGTATTTAAATCAGGACCATTATTCACAAAACCTCCTCGGCCTCTGCCTCTCATCTGTGGCTGAAACATAGCATTTCCCTGCTGTTGCTGCTGCGGAAACTGCTGTTGGAAACCTTGCAAACCTGTCTGAGCTGCTCTAATCTGCATCACCATCACTTTTTCCTTCAACCTTTTCTGTTTTGTCTCAATCTCATCACTGCAGTATTTTGCATAGTTCAATACTTCATCGATCCATTTTGACTGCCAACAAATCAAATGCATTTTAATCATCTGGCTGATTTCGGGTCTCAATCCTTCTACAAATCTGAACACAAAATGGAGCATGTCCTTTGCCTCAATCGTTTCCGTACCACTGTAATTTTTAAACACTTTCAACAATCTCTCATAGTATGCATGTATCGACTCTTTAACTTCTTGTGCTGTTCTGTCAATTCCCTGCCAATCCACATTTTTCGACGCAACCTTTGTTTTCAAATGCTCAATCACCTTATGGTATAAACTCATTACCGTAGGCGATGGTGCACCTGTGTCCCTATCTCTTTCTGGTTCACTTGTTGGCCAACCTACAGCCCTTTTACAATCTTCCCACAAATCTGCCGGAACCACGATTTCGAATAAGGTATTCAGGTCTTCCCATAGACATTTTGCAAGTTTCACAAATCTATCTGTTTGTTGATACCATTCGATCGGTTTCTCTCTTAATTTAGGGAAGTAATCCGTAAAGGATTGAATATCACACCTGTGCCATGGTATGTGGACAAGCTTTCCCCCTGCTGTTTCTCTCATTGGTAACATGGTTATCAGATCATCATTCTGTTGTACTTTCTCATTCCAGTCTGGGGTACTTTCTTTCTTCTTGTCCTTTTTCTTAATCCACCTGCTCTCCCATTTGTCTAGACATCTCCAAACTTGCGCGCTTGGCAGTATCTCTTTAAGGTGTGTTTTCATTCCTGCAGATCTCATGTGTTCAAAATCTTTTGTCTCAAAGTCTAACCTGTAACTTCTGCTCAGGTGTTTGGTTTTACCTATGTCGACTTTGTATCTGTCTGCAATTTCTTGTAACTTCTTATGTATGCTGCTTACTTCTCTTGTAATTCTAGGGCACATGTATCTCAGCTCTTCTTCTGTGTATGATTCTAACCTGTTCAAACCCATCGTTCCCTCTACTAGTTCGTCTGAGTCCATGCCCAATCTTATTTTATTCAAATGTTCTTCTCCTTTCCCACTGGGTGTACTCTGTGGAGAGTTCAGGCTGTTCAACCATTGTGTTAACTGTTGCGCGTTCAGTCCCATTAATGTGGCACTTACGTCTACTGCTACTGATGGTTTCTGTAACATTTCTGTTTTTGAAGTTAGCGGTACTATTAGTGGTGGACTTGACCTTACCACAGTTGACGGAGCACAAATTGGAATTGGACTAAATTCCAACAAAGACCCAGATCTATTTGGCAGTGTCCCTACCGGAGTTGTTTCTGGAGTATTTTCTATGCATCTTCTTCCTGTCTCATTTTGTGTCATTACCCCTTGGTCACATACATTCGGCTTTGCCTGTATATACAATGCCACTGGCGGGCCTACAGTAATAGGCAAAGATATTGCATCCGGATTCTGTCTGTTCCCCGAATTCTGTGGCATGTTAATTCCCACATTATGGTTCATCATTGCTGGCATATCTAACTGGTTTTCTGCTATTTGAATGTACTTTGGCGCTTCTTACATCTGCTTTTGAGGCATCAAAATTTGTGTTGATTCGGCTTGAATCAATGTCGATCTTTGGTAATTCTGTCCTTCCTGCGCCATTAAATTGGAAGTCATTTCCAAATTATGCTCATTACAATAGCGCCTTTGAACCTGTGGCTGATAATCATTGACAGGTTTCAATTTAGGCACGTGAGGATATATTCTTTGAACTTGTGGTATTTGTGGTGTAAAGGGCATGTCAGGACTACTTTGCCTCTGCGATATTCTCAAATTCGGTGTTACAGTACCCTGTATTGGTTCTGGAGGGGCAGTGCTAGTGCTTGGGCCATTTTCGCTTTCCACATATGGTGGCGGGCGGTCATTTAGCAATTGCAGAATGAACTCCTCATCGTCTGATTCGTCTGACCTTTTCAAATTTCTATTGTCTTCTCTATCTCTGGACTGACTCCTGTTTGTTTTATAGGTAGCTTTCCTTCCTTCCATCTCTGCTTCGTCAGTAATTGCTGGAAACAATTTAATTCCCTGCAATACGTCTGATCTCCAAACCTTTTGAGTACTATCCCATCTAGCATCCGCTAGTGTCTTTTCTACTTTTCTCACTCTTGTCTCAAATTTCTTTTGTAGCTGTCTCCTAGCCATTTGCTCCCAAATTGCTAATGCTTCAAACTGTGCTGGTCTTGGAGGTACTTTCATGGCGTATAGCGCAAATCTTAGATTCTCCAAAACTCTTAGATTAAACGACCCATGGATAGGGAACGCTACACTTCCATGCTTTTCTGTTAATTTACACCATTGCTTTAACCAAAGACATGGTGCAACACCCTTTTCTTCAATGACGATATAAGCTGGTGTACCCTCAGGCGGTGTTTCTTCTCCTACATTTGCTTTAATATATACATCTCCCCTCGAGGCACTCTTAAGTGCTTTGAAAAATTTCATCTTTCCGTCTTATATTTTCTTAAAATGTAATCAATAAGTGACTTTAATTCCCGGAATACTCTTCGCTTGCCTTTCCCCACCAATTGCGCTTCACGGAGTGCGTCCAATCCGTGTGTGACCCTTCTCACCAACCAACCTATCCCAGCGCGGCTCCTAGTGATGTCACACCCACACACTGCGGCTGACAAAGTCTTGCGGCTTGTCCTCCTTCATTCAGCTTCACTCAAAACTAATTTCTGCAATATATTGCGAGCACTAACCAAAAAGAAGAAAACAAATCTGTTGGTTTACTACAGGAAAGGTAATACAATCGCTTCAGAAACCTTAGGGATTTTTCACTAGCCTCGGCAGTTATTCCATCTTTCTCGGTTTCCCACTTTCGCAAGCAAAATTTGACCCGCAAACTTTACTCTCAACTGATCAATGAACTATTCTAGCGCGCCTTAGAATTCGTCAAATCTCAAAGTCGAAAATTTTCTTTCATTCCTCAATATTCATACTGACTCGTTGACCACACCCGATCAACCTATTAAACCGAACAGATTACAACATCAATCAAGTGTCTCATACACTTTTCAACATACTCCGGAGTCTCTTGACCTCGCAGTGCCCGTCTCAACATCAACAACCACGTGGACAATTTTTCCTGCACAAAGCGCTACACACATATGAAGTTCGACGACTTCCCTACTCTCACACTTTGGAGTATCACTCCTCTAAAATTTTTGATTAGGGTTCGTAACCCCCTAACATCCTCACAAACTTCACAATTCATCTGCGGCGTAAGCTGTGCAAGCGCGAAACCCTAACTTCACTCATACTGTCACTAGAAACGCAGAGAACATCCTCACACCTCCATTTCCTCCATTCGCAAGCTCCGAGATTCCGGGAAAGTCATTGGGGATTTAGGGCATCATCATCTCTCCAACTTGTTTTATCAAAGAAAATTCTAACTTGAATCCGTCTATTGTTCGGATGGGGTCCCAAAGGGCAAAACCATCAATCTCTGCTACCATCTACTGATAGCGCGTCCAGTCTTTATAAATAACTTATACTTGGACACGCCGGAGGTCGGTGAACCTTTTAACCGAGTTGGGTTCTCCTCATCCAAGAATAGTCGGATCACTCAAATTAATAATCAATAACCATTATTATCAATACTCAATACTCAATTAATAGATCAAACAACACATTAGTAATCAATAACAATCAGTATTTTGATGCAACATGACCTTTCAGTCATGAATAACCACACCAGTTTACTAAAAGTTAATGAATTTATTTCCCTATATTAACAAAGCTAGCACAATATAAGTAAGTCTCAAAATCAAATGATATACCTATACGAACATTACTAGCTGTCCATAGCGACGGAAGAAACGCAATCTACGCAAAATCTGGATTATAATGCACTCGGTTATAGCAATACAAATCACTAATATAAATAACTGAATTTGACTAATTGCATACATCGGTCAGCATAACAAGATTTCAATTTAGCATGGTGCATTGAATGAATACCTCAACTAACCTCTAATTAGCATCGGCATGTGGGGCTTCATGCAAAACTAATTTAGTCAACGCAAATTTAGAAAACTTCTAGCTTAGGCCCTATCAAAATAAGCAGTTGGTACCTAAAAAGGAAAACAATGCATAATACAATTATCCTTTCATATTTATCAAATACAATCAGCATTCAAAGAAAAGTCTTCGTCCTTCAGGTACTGGTTCGATTAGCATGGGGCAGATTTCAAAGGGGCAAAATTAAAGCAAGTTTCCATGCGGCAGCAAGGAGAATGGGGCAAAAGTTACTGCATGGACAGGATGGGGCAAAATTAAAGTTAAAGTCTCTAGGGTGAGAATTCTTAAAGTCTCTTTCTCTGCGACAGAGAAAAGGCATCAAAATGTCATTTAAAAATGGCGTCTTGAATCAGGCTTCAAAATGGCATCAAGGAAAAATGGCTGTCTTCTCTTTGTCCGGTGGGTTTAAGTAAGAAACATTCCAAATTATTCAGGGTCTTCCATTGGAGGGTTAGTAGGGTGGCTTCCTTTTGACCAATGAATAGTGTCTTTCTCTTAGTACTCATTTATGCATAAGGTGTCCTTGGAGCCTTGGAACACAAGTTGCAACAAAGTTTGCCAATTAATTTTATCTCAGTGTCTTTATTGTCTGCACCTGCAGAAACTGACCTTGCTTCAAAGGAGATGAATCTAGCCTAGCACGAAACCTTGAGATAAGTGTATTAGTCATTTCTACTGGAAAAATACAACCTTAAGTAAAAGAATACGTTTTTGTTAATACAAGTGAAAACCACGCAGTTAAATTTGAGATCAGGCAACTAGGCCAAAGCCTCTGCTAAATTTAAGCTAAGCATAAAACAGTTTCAACAAGAAAATCATAGAATACATTTGTAATTATGACAGATTACTACATTGTCAATTCTTCATGATTAATTAAGCTCGTTTATAATAATGGCGAACTACCTCGTGGGCACAATTTCCCACGTACATTATTTTTCTTTACTAAAATCACACTACCTTATACGATTTTGTTACATGATATATGAATATTTGTTAGTCTTTCTTTTTCTGCTTCCTCAGGGGCCAACATTCATGCTCTTCCTATTGGTAGTTCGGGGATGGTCGCAAAACCCCTATTGGAGCTCAAAATAATTCCCTGGCTCGCCAAAGGGAAAGTATGAAGCTCCAGCACTTAACCAGAGAAGATATAACTTTCCACACCTTAACAAGTGCTTAATGGTGTAAGAATTCTCTCCTTTATTATTTTCCACTTCACATTCTGTCATTTGTTGATGTTTTGATTTCTAAACTTATGAAGTCGTGTGCTCCTACTTCCAGCAACTTCTCCAGAGTAATTTTTCAGATCAGACGATGCTACCCATTTGTAAATAAAGGACACACTAAGGCTTTTTTTGTGTGGAAAACACACCAGTCGAATACAAGGGCCTTTGGCCTCAGTCATGGGGATGAATTGGTAAATCTGCGACTCTAATTACTGATACCATGGGAAGCAAATATTGTCGAATGTCCGAATTACAGGGCCAATGTTTGTCTAATGAGAAAGGTGGGCCTAAAGGAAGCGGTGTTTCCACAGTGATTCATACAAGCTATTCCCACATCACTGCTTGCTTTCCCAAGCACACTCTGTCAGACTTTTCAGTACAGAATTGTAAAAAATAGAAATTGCCAGTTTTACACCTTTTACAACCTTGTTTATTGTTATTATGCATCTGCTTGAGGGGCACAAAACGTGTAGAAAACAAGTGTATGATATGTTTTTTTTAAACGACATTTTCGAAAACAGCAGGTGCAAATTCAGAATGGTACTAATTACTATACACTGATCCAAATATTAGGCCAAATGAATCCCATGTGTGAAATAACTGCAATGTGTTATTGAGCAGTGCTGGTGTTAGAACAAACAGAAAGCAAAACATTCATTAGGTCTGTAGAAAGCAACAATAATGCTATCAAATAAATGCCCGCTCTGCAGATATGCCCGCGAATAAAGATTAGCCGCTGGTTATGATGAAGTCGGAAAGGTGCCTTTCATTTATTGCTATGGGATCTTTTCAAATACTTTAATTGTAATTATTTCTCATTTAAAAGCAGCCAGTGCGTGATGGGAGTAATAGATAGTCTTCTTTCAAAGATGAATTTAATACGCAATACTGACTAGTGGCCACACTTCATCTATTTAAGACTATATACATTTTCCTTTATCACTGTTTAACAAGTCTTATTCTCCATTTTCCCAACCAACCCTTTTCTTGCTTTTTAAGATCTCTATATCACATTTTTCTCTCCTAAATGTATTAATTGACAATGGTTACATGTAGCCACATAATCGGTAGCTTGGTACTATCCAAATCTCTTCTGATGCTGCATTTAGTGTCTGTGGCTCTTACATAAAGAAGATGCAAAAACCTTATGTTCCTTGATTTGTTTGTGCTTTGAGGAACATGTGGACCTCATATACCATCTTGCTTTGATCTCTTCTGTGGGTATCAGTAGTGTGATATGGATTTTTCCAAAAAGTCAGAAATATGTAACTACAGGATCTTAAACCACAAAGCTAATTAAATGAATATGTTCTAAACCCCAAAAAATCAGTCAGGCTTAGCTTGGAGGCAATGTGTAACATATTTGTGCAGCGTATAAACAGCAATAAAGTGAAAATACAACATAGGAAAAACTCCAAACTGATTTAGAAAATTAGAGTAAAATGTAATAAATTATTTGACTTCAAAGCAACAAAAATCCAATTAGTAGAACCAGAGCTGTGCAATTTTAAAGGTGTAGATAAAAATAGTGCTCAAAGTTCCTAAGCGCCAACTGTAGAAATCTAGCTGCGCCGGAGCTTGACAAAGTCACAAATTGAGGCTGACTATAATGGAAAACGGGCCAGATACAGGGACCACAATAGGCCTGCTGAACAAAAGTAGTTTAAATTCTGGTTTACAGAGTGTTGCAAGATTCTGCGTCGATGATGCATCATGCAACAGAAGTTCCTAAGAGATGCAGGACTGCAATGTGGAGTTCTGTCTCATAATTGAGGATGCAGTTGATGTGTGGGTTGCAATGTGAAGTCCCGAGTTGAAGATGAGTCACGTGCTGGCAGTTTTGAAAGGGGTGCAGGGCTGCGATGCAGCAGCCTGCATCAGTGCTGAGAATGCTGTCAATAAGAGGCTTGCATTATGAAGGGCTGCATCGGAGGTGAATCATGCAACAGCAACCCTGAAGAGATCTCAGGCTGCGATGCGTAGTTTGGTGTCGGTGGTGAGATGCACTGTGGCTATCACCAGAGTGGCACCAAGGGCTAGAGTGCCTCCAAGGGCTAGAGGGCTTGGTTAGTAGCATATATTCCAGTCTGAATCCAGAATGGGAAGCAAAATGAACTTCACTTTGGGCTGACAAAGATTTTATTCAGTCAAGGATCATTGTTCTAAGTATTTGACATTGTGATGAAAAATCTGCAAATAGACCAGAATCAGTATTGCATGATGTAGGACTTGACCCTTTCTGCAGGGTCATCCCCAAAATGTTATGGATTCACCCACCTGTTTTCGGAACCCGTTTTCTTGGCTTTTAGGACTCTGCACACTTTAACACTGTGAACTAGTGCTAAAGTGATTGTGCTCTCTCCTTAATACATGGTAGAACTGGCTTACATAGAATTGGCATATTTAATGTACTTGTAAGTCCCTAGGAAGGTGGCATTACCAGTGCCCAAGGCTTGTAAATTAAATGCTACTAGTGAGCCTGCAGCACTGATTGTGACACTTACTTAAGTAGCACTCTAAACATGTCTTAGACCGGCCATTGCAGTCTGTGCATGCAGTTTTTCAACTGCCATTTCGACCTAGCAAAATAAACGTTTTGACAGGCCGAACAAACCGTCCTTTTTAATACATTCATTTCTAGGGTAGGCCCTGGCCAGCCCAGGGTGCAGTGTATTCAAAAAGTGTTACATGAAAGGTTTACATATCCTGGTGGTGAAAAACTCTTAAATTCGTTTTTCACTACTGCAAGGCCTACATCTCCCATAGGCTAACATTGGAGTGACCATAGTAGATCTTAATGCATCTAATAGATGATCAATTCCAATTGAGAACAGGTAGCCAGTTTATATTTGGTGTCTTTGGAGTTGTAATGAAAGAATCCTTTTTTGTGGTGAATTCGGATTTAAAATTTTAAAATGTCATTTTTGAAAGTTGGCATTTTCCTGTCTTAGACATTTAGGGCCTCTTTTCGAGTTTGGCGGATGGGAAAGCCCATCCGCCAAACTCCAGACATGGTGGCTGCCACCTACTTGTCGACCTCCCCGCTGGAGTCAATATGAGTTTGCCACTAGGTCGGTGGCCGGAAACCTGTGTTTCCGCCCTCTGTCCCAGCAGGAAACAGGCTACAGCATTGTCTCTGGCTGGTAATCGAGCTGGCAGCAATGCTGTAACCAGCAGGGTGCACCAGCACCCTCGTAATGTTCACTGTCTGCCTGTGGCCCTCTGCACCTGTTCTCCGCCAGCCTTTTCATGGTTGTGTTACCACTATGAAAATGCTGGCAGAGAATAAGGTCGATCTCCACAACCGCCAGGCTGCCGGGATCCATTATCCTGGTGGAGCCGGTGGTTCCCTGGTGGTTTAACCACCAGGGTTGCAATATGGAGGTTAGACCACCGCATCTGCAGCGGTCCTGACACCACAGCGAGTGTGGAAGACTTAAGACCACCACACTCATACTGACCCCCTTAGTGTCCATTGCTCCTCTGTGGGTCACATCACTTTGTGTATTCCTCCTAGACAGCCACACATAATAGAGAGCTTAGGTGTGCCTGGATGGGCCATCTCTGGCAGGTTTTGAGGGTGGAACTGGGCACAGCTTGACTTACGCTTGAAAGGGCTGTGCTGTGGCTCCACACAAAGGACTGTGTACACCCCATAGTAAAACAGAAGCCAGGACAAGGAAGACAGGATGCCTGTGGATGTCAAAGAGAAACCTCTAGAAGCTTCTCCCACTTTAAAGGAAGGCCCACGTATAAATATTGCACAACAGACAACAACTCATCAGTACACTCTTGAACCTGTGAATACTCTGCCAGTAAGAAGGACTGCTGTGTTGCTGAAAAGACTGCAACTCTGCTGGATTGATGCACTGTAGAAACTGTTACCCACTTGCCTGGGTGAGAAGGATTAGATCTGCATCTGTTGAACCCAGGACCCCAAGGTGACTCCAATGGCTAGTTGGCTGGCCTCCTGACTAGATCCCCAACCTTGACTATTAACTAGATCAATAACCTTCATCTCAGTACTTGGACTCTTTCATGTGGTGCCACCCTACTCCTAGACCCTTAAAGGTGGGCCTAAAGGGGCTGTGCTAGCCCACCTGTGGATCTAGCAGAACCAACTCATCTCCTTCGCTGTAAGGTGCAATCCCAAGCAGAACCGATGCAATGTATCTGCTGCAAGATTTTTCATAGTGCAATTACTCTGCAAGGACCTCACACCCCATGTTCACATTAAATTCGCAGCCTGTGGGAAGCTTTCAGGATGCAGGCCCTCGCATCGCAAATCAATCATTAATGGCAGCCTTGAACACAATCCAGGTTCCTGCATTTGCATCATTGCAGCTCTTTGGTACCAACATACTGACTCAACCATGCAACGCTTCTTTGACACCAGACTTCATATTGGATGCCCTTATTGACAGGATCCTTGTTAGACTTTTCATCCTTGACGTGGTCTCCCTTAACTTGTTGCCTCTGTTTCCAAGGTTGTTGGACGCTGGGGACAGTACACCCATTAAACAAAAGGTTTACAGGGTGACTGACAGGGCCAGGGCTTGCATTAAGGATGAAGTATCCAAAATGTTAACCCTAGGGGTTATTGAGAATTCCAGCAGTCCTTGGGCAAGCCCAGTGGTATTAGTCCCAAAGCCTGCTACACCTGGTGCCACGCCAGAACTCAGGTTCTGTGTGGACTACCGGGGGCTGAATGCGGTTAGCAAGACTGACTCACACCCCATCCCCCGAGCTGAGGAGCTCATAGACCGGTTCGGAGCTGCCCAGTACCTCAGCACGTTTGACTTAACTTCTGTGTACTGGCAGATTGCCTTAACTGAGGGGACCAAAGAGAGGTCAGCATTTTCTACCCTAGATGGACAGTTTCATTTTAAAGTGATGCCATTTGAAATGAAGAATGCCCCTGCCACCTTTCAGAGGTTGGTCAACCAGGTGGTGGCTAGGCTGGATGAGTTCAGTGCTGCATACCTGGATGACATTGCTGTGTTTGACTCAACATGGGAGGAACACCTGCAACACTTCTGGAGAGTGTTATAGGCCCTGCAGAAGGCAGGCCTCACTGTTAAGGCATGAAAGTGCCAAATAGGGCAGGGTTTTGTGGTGTACTTGGGACATGAGGTAGGGAGTGGCCAGGTGGCACCCCTTCAGCCAAACATTGACACCATTCTGGCTTGGGAGACTCCCAAGATCCAGACTGAGGTGAGGGCCTTTTTAGGCCTCAATGGCTATTACAGGAGGTTTGTCAAGGGGTATGGTACCATTGTGACCCTACCCCCCTTGACTGAGTTGACTTCTAAGAAGCAACCCAGGAAGGTGATCTGGACAGAGGCTCGCCAGACCGCTTTTGATGCCCTGAAGGCTGCCATGTGCACAGCACCTGTGCTGAAGGCACCTGACTACTCCAAGGAGTTTGTTGTGCAAACAGACACCTCAGAACAAGGTATTGGAGCAGTACTCTCACAGCTTAATGAAGAGGGCCTAGATCAACCTGTAGCCTTCATTAGCAGGTGGTTTCTTCCAGGGAACGTAGGTGGACTGCCATAGAACTTGAAGCATTTGCTGTGGTCTGGGTGCTGAAGAAGCTGAGACCCTACTTGTTTGGGACTCACTTCCAGGTTCAACCCGACAGATGGTTAATGCTGATGAGGGGTGAGAATGCAAAACTGTTGAGGTCATCCATTTTCCTACAGGGAATGCACTTTACGGTGGAACTCTGTCCTGGTACAGAACACGCCAATGCTGATAGTTCTTCCACCTTAGTGATGAGAACTCCCATGAGGTTGGGTAGTTGCTCCCAACTTTCAGCTGGCGGGACACGTGTTAGACTTTTCCTCATTGGCGTGGTCTCCCTTAACTTTTTGCCTCTGTTTCCCAGGTTTTTGATGTGTGCTAGACTCTGTTTTTGCTGCTTTTGTTATTCTGGGCACTTTACCACTGCTAACCAGTGCTAAAGTGCAAGTGCTCCTATGCAAAATGTGTATGTAATTGGTTCATCCATGATTGGCATATTTGATTTACTAGTAAGTCCCTAGTACAGTGCACTAGAGGTGCCCAGGTCCTGTAAATGCTACTAGTGGACCTGCAGCACTGGTTGTGCCACCCACATAAGTAGCCCTGTAATCATGTCTCAGACCTGCCACTGCAGTGTCTGTGTGTGCAGTTGTAAATTGTAAATACAACTTGGGAAGTGTACCCACTTGCCAGGACTAAACCTTCCCTTTTCTTACATGTAAGACACCCCTAAGGTAGGCCCTAGATAGCCCCAAGGACAGGGTGCATTGTAGGGTTAAGGTAGGATATATAGTAATGTGTTCTATATGTCTTGACAATGAAATACTGCTAAATTCGTTTTTCACTGTTGCAAGGCCTGTCCCTCTCATAGGTAAACATGGGGGCTACCTTTAAATATGATTAAAGTGTAGATTTCCTTTGGGAGCGGATAGACATGTGGAGTTTGGGGTCTCTGAGCTCACAGTTTAAAAATACATCTTTTAGTAAAGTTGATTTTAAGATTGTGTGTTTGAAAGTGCCACTTTTAGAAAGTGAGTATTGTCTTGCTTAAACCATTTCTGTAACTCTGCCTGATTGTGGATTCCCTGTCTGGGTCAGTTTGACAGTTGGGCTGGTTTCACCTCTCACTAGACAGTGAAACAAAGGGAGCTGGGGTGTAGTCTGCATTTCCTGATTTGCCATCTGTGCTAGGAGAGAGTGGAGGAGTGGTCACTCACACTTGAAAGGGCTGTGTCTGCCCTCACACAATGCAGTCTCCATCCCCCTGGTGTGTGTCTGGGGCCTGGCCTGGGCAGGGCAGAATTTCACAAACAAGAAACACTTTTCTTTAAAGTAAGCCTACTTCAAAGAGCAAGATAGGTATAAGAAGGGCACCCAAAACCACAGACTTTAGAACACTTCTGGAAATCAAGAGGAACCTCTGCCTGGAGAAGAGCTGAAAAGCTGAGGAAGAAGAGCTGCCCTGCCTGTGACTGTGCTTTGTGGAGCTATCCTGCAGTTGCTGTTTCTGCCTGTGCTAGAAGACAAAGACTGGGCTCTGTGTTGCCTTCCTTCTTGTGAAGATCTCCAAGGGCTTGTTTTAGAGCTTGCCTCCTGTTGTTTGAATTCTCAGGGACAGCAAAGACTTCTCTCTACCAGCATCTGGAGCCTCTGGAGAGACTCCTACTCTGCCAAGTGGTACCAATCCAGTTCCTGGAGTCCTGAGAAGAGAAGCTGGAAGACCAAGAGTGAGAAATCCTCGTACCGACCGTCGTGTGGGAAAAGATTGACGCTACTCTGATCGCAGCTGAAACATCGATGCGCTGCCGGCTTCCCAGCTGAAAATTGACGCTCACTTGCAACGCTACTGGAAGATCGACGCCCATGCCTGGAGAAACAATGGGCATCATCGCTGACCGAGACCGGTGAGATCGCAACCCACGCTGAGTGGTTTTTGGATCATCGTGTGGCAGGCTTTCTGAGGCAAATATCGATGGGCGTGCAAAAACGATGCAAGGCCTGCCCGGACCTGAGAGTGTGGGTCCAATCAACATATTGCTGTCCTGCGGAGAGAAGAAACGATGCCCGCCGACTCGACTAAAGAAGAAACAACGCAAGGTCTCACTTGTGAGTGATATCGACACATCGCAGGCCCCATGCGTATTTTTTTTTTACGCACCCAGATACATTTTCACGCTAACAGCGTTAGCGTTGTGTTTAAAACTACATGAAGAATCTTTTTGCTTTTAATTGATAACTTGATTTGTGTATGGTGGATTTTTGTCATTTTAGTCTTGTTTTGTTTCGATAAAAAGTTTCTATTTTTCTAAACCTGTGTTGTGTCATTTTGTAGTGTTATCATTAAGTTACTGTGTGTGTTGGTACAAATACTTTACACCTAGCACTCTGAAGTTAAGCCTACTGCTCGTTCCAAGCTACCAAGGGGCTGAGCGGGGGTTAGCTGAGGGTGATTCTCTTTTACCCCGACTAGAGTGATGGTCCTTGTTTGGACAGGGGGTAACCTGACTGCCAACCAATGACCCCCGTTCTAACAATCGACAGTGACAATGCAGGACCTCGCATTGCAGCACCTCTGAACAGATGCATCACCTTGGCTGCAAGAAGCATCCTCAGTGCAGGACCTCGAAACTCTCTACAATCAGGATTTATGCTACTCTCATTCAGGGGGCATAACTGGGTCCCTGTAGCTGGCCTGCACTGCATCACGGTCAGCTTGAACTTATGACTTTGTCCTGGTCCACCACACCCAGATAACCACAGTAGACACGTTGTGCTTTTAGGCTCTATTTCCACTGATATATTTAAACTTGCATGTCTATCTATTTTTTTTTGTCATGTTGATCTTGTTTTATTTATTAAACGTATTCTAACTTTAATTCTGATGTGGGATTTTTCTTGTGTTGTGTTCTCACTGTATTACTGTTTGAAATGCTGCATAAATACTTTGGCCCATATTTATACTTTTTGACGCTAAACTGCGCTAACGCAGTTTAGCGTCAAAAAATTTTGCGCCATCTAACGCCATTCTGAAGCGCCATGCGGGCGCCGTATTTATGGAATGGCGTTAGCCGGCGCTAGCAGACCGGCGCTGCCTGGTGTGCGTGGAAAAAAACCACGTAGACCAGGCAGCGCCGGCGTAGGGGGAAAATGGCGTTAGGGCGTCTTAAAATGGGGCAAGTCAGGTTGAGGCAAAAAAATCGCCTCAACCCGATTTGCGCCATTTTTTTCGACGCCCAGACGCCATTTAAATGACTCCTGTCTTAGTAAAGACAGGAGTCATGCCCCCTTGCCCAATGGCCATGTCCAGGGGACTTATGTCCCCTGGGCATGGTCATTGGGCATAGTGGCATGTAGGGGGGCACAAATAAGGCCCCCCTATGCCACCCAAAAAAAAAAAAAAAAAAAAATGTATACTTACCTGAACTTACCTGAATGTCCCTGGGATGGGTCCCTCCATCCTTGGGTGTCCTCCTGGGGTGGGCAAGGGTGGCAGGGGGGGTCCCTTGGGGCAGGGGAGGGCACCTGTGGGCTCATTTTGAGCCCACAGGCCCCTTAACGCCTACCCTGACCCAGGCGTTAAAAAGTGGCGCAAATGCGGGGTTTTTTGACCCGACCACTCCCGGGCGTGATTTTTGCCCGGGAGTATAAATACGACGCATTTGCGTCGCCGTCATTTTTTTAGACGGGAACGCCTTCCTTGCATCTCATTAACGCAAGGAAGGCGTTCACGCAAAAAAATTACGCTATTTGCCCATACTTTTGCGCTAGACGCGTCTAACGCCAAAGTATAAATATGGCGTTAGTTTTGCGCCGAATTTGCGTCGAAAAAAACGACGCTAATTCGGCGCAAATGGAGTATAAATATGCCCCTTTATACATTGCCTCTACATTAACCCTGACTAATCTGCAGCAAGCTACCAGAGGACTGATCACAGGTTAATTTGGGGTTTGCTTGTGCCTCCCCCTGAAATGGATTGTGGTTGCTGCTTGAGTAGGGTTTCACCCCCCTCAACCAGTTACCCAATTTCTCACACAAGGACTTGCTTGATTCACTTTCTCATTGATTCTGATGCTTAACCTTGTGATGTAACATATGTTATATGGAAAGCCATATTTTGAAGGACTTCTTGAACATTAGTAGGTGATGCAGAGATTTGATTTCTGGGTAGCTTCTGTTAAAAAACGTTAGTTACTTATTTCTTTTTCCTTGTGTTCTGAAGGCCCTGCTGCTTCATCTTTTGTATTTAAAACAACACTTTAAATTTGGGATTGTTAGAGGAACAAAGTTGTCTGGTAGAGAGATGAATTTTGATTTTGGAAAACAATTTAGTGGCAGAGTTGTGAAAGATTTTAAACAAAAGACAGTCAGATTTAAAAGTGATGCTCTGTCTCACCCGAAGCTAGTATAATTTGTGGATGTATTCAGAGGCAGAGTCAGATGTTTTGAGACTGACTATTGCTCTGGCCTAAGTAGTCTGAATCTTCTGTAGGCAATTCAAGGGTTTTCACTGGAGGCACTGACAGGCTGAGTTTAAATATTCCAGAAATAGTCCAGAACAAATGCTCTGACCACAATAATCTTGTGGGTAAAGGAGTGAAATGACAGTATTTGTCTCATGGCATGATTGTGCCGGGGTGAAGATTTGGCAAAATTCTTAACTTTTTATCAAGTTTTAGGTTAGTGTTGATTTGGACCTCTAAAGTTTGGAATAACGAGGCTGGGGTGTGACACAGACCTAGATTTGCTGGCCATAGGGAAGAACCCCTAACATTTACAGAGGTGAAGACAGGAAAGCCCAGCTTGGGTGTCGGTAGAGAAAGCTGACAGAAAAGTCTCACTTGCACTAGGCACACTATATAGTGGTTGAGCTTTTTCCTCTGCCACATTTCACCACAATGAGTGTGATGTTATCTATTTGGAGGGATGCTCATAAATGTCTGGGTATGAATTGATTCCTCACCGAACAGCACCACTATGCAGCCCTCTTGATTGGGTGTACCTCGTTTAACTTGCCAGAGTAGCCGGAGCTCAGAATCAATGTAATAGGTGACCTATAAAATGGTTCTTTCAAACTATGGGGGTCATTCCAACCCTGGCGGTCGGTGTTAAAGCGGCGGCCAACCCGCCAACAGGCAGGCGGTAAAAAAAATGGAATTCTGACCCTGGCGGGAACCGCCAACAGAGACCGCCACTTTAACACTCCGACCGCCACGGCAGGACAAACAAACAGCGCGGCGGTCACCGCCAACAGACAGGCGGGAGCCAATGTACCGCCCACCCTATCACAACCCACCAATCCGCCACCTTTTCCGGGGCGGCAGCCCCGCCGATAAAAACACGGCGGAAACAGACATTACGAACGGAAAACGCTCACCTCTACACACTCCACGAGGAATCTGGACAGCATGGAACCCGAACTACACATCCTACCAGCTATTGTCTTCCTGCTCCTCTACCAGGAGCATGAACGCCGGCGCAGAAGACACCGGTGAGTACTGCACCTACGACACAGGGGAGGGGGGAGCCAAAAAATTACGGGCACACACATACGCGACACACCCACCCTCACCCTCATCCACAACTACATACACATCAATGCAGAGCAACAACTCAGAGTGACACCACCCAAACCCCCCGGAAGAATGCAAAGACAAAATAAAATGTTCATGAATTCTGAAGTATATTGAACGGCTAAGTATAAAAATATATCCAACATCTATAACTATATATACAAATGTAAATTGTCCTGTGCAAATTGGGTATCAGCCATTGTTCGTGGGCCAATGGGCCTAAACACATGGGCAAAGCCCACACACGATACCCAAATCCATTGGAGAGAACACTGCAGGGGCATCAGATAGCAAAACAACAGGCACCTCAGGGGGAAGGGAAGGGAGTGCACCTCAGCCAGATGAGTCCATGGCGCCAGATCCACGAGGGGCCTCCATGCCCACTGTTCAATCCTGGGGAGTGCAAAGCCACAGTCTCACAAGTCCAGACAGTGGGTGGATTGCCCACTGTGCCATCCTGGGGAGTGCGAAGCCACAGTCTCACAAGTCTCTACAGTGGGTGGATTGCCCACTGTGCCATCCTGGGGAGTGCAAAGCGACAGTCTCACAATTCTCTACAGTGGGTGGATTGCCACTGTGCCATCCTGGGGAGTGCAAAGCCACAGTCAATCAAGTGGATTACAGACTCCACTGGTTCTGGAGGAGGCATGGTGCCCAGAGTGCTTCGTGCAGCCCTGCCCGACACAGATCCGGCCCTGCCCCTTCTGCCAATGGGCCAGCGGTGCATGAGACTGTGGTGCCCTGTCCAGCGGTGCTTGACTTAAAGGGCCCAGCGGAGCGGTGCAGAGACGGCGGTGCCCAGCGGAGCGGTGCTTGACTTGAAGGGCCCAGCGGAGCAGTGCTTGACTTGAAGGGCCCAGCGTAGCGGTGCAGAGACGGCGGTGCCCAGCGGAGCGGTGCTTGACTTGAAGGGCCCAGCGGAGCGGTGCAGAGACGGCGGTGCCCAGCGGAGCGGTGCTTGACTTGAAGGGCCCAGCGGAGCGGTGCTTGACTTGAAGGGCCCAGCGGAGCGGTGCAGAGACGGCGGTGCCCAGCGGAGCGGTGCTTGACTTGAAGGGCCCAGCGGAGCGGTGCTTGACTTGAAGGGCCCAGCGGAGCGGTGCAGAGATGGCGGTGCCCAGCGGAGCGGTGCTTGACTTGAAGGGCCCAGTGGAGCGGTGCAGAGACGGCGGTGCCCAGCGGAGCGGTGCTTGACTTGAAGGGCCCAGCGGAGCGGTGCTTGACTTGAAGGGCCCTGTTCAACGGTTCTTGAGACGGCGGTGCCCTGTTCAGCGGTGCTTGTCTTGAAGGGCCCTGTTCTGCGGTTCTTGACACGGCGGTGCCCTGTTCAGCGGTGCTTGTCTTGAAGGGCCCTGTTCAGCGGTTCTTGACACGGCGGTGCCCTGTTCAGCGGTGCTTGTCTTGAAGGGCCCTGTTCTGCGGTTCTTGACACGGCGGTGCCCTGTTCAGCGGTGCTTGTCTTGAAGGGCCCTGTTCAGCGGTTCTTGACACGGCGGTGCCCTGTTCAGCGGTGCTTGTCTTGAAGGGCCCTGTTCTGCGGTTCTTGACACGGCGGTGCCCTGTTCAGAGGTGCTTGTCTTGAAGGGCCCTGTTCAGCGGTGCTTGACATGTGTCTCCATAGCACCAGATCCGGCCATGAAATGGATCTCACTCGCCACCCGACATGTGGCTGCTGTGCCCTTCGTGCACATCTGTCTTCTCGCTTGCGGGGCCCTCCTGTGCTGCCGTCCCGGGCCCGTGGGTGTCCTCCTTCACCCCTGGAATGGGGCTGGTGGGGCCCTCCTGGGTAGCTCACCTGCTGCCGGACTTGTCGGGCGTGCTGCCCTTGCCACCCTTCCCTGCTCCTCTGTGGCCCTTTCCTCCCTTTGTCGGTGTGCCAGGTAGCACCCCACTTCCTGACGGTGCCAGGGTAGTGCCCTTGGAGCCTGCTGTCTCTGGCCTCTCGTGCCGGGCACTGGCTTTTTTGGCTTTCTTTCCAGGGGGTGGGCTGGCTGTATTTTTACTGCTAGCCGAAGTAGCTGGCCTTGAAGGTGTTGGACTCCAAAATCCTTGGACTATTGTCCTTGTAGGTCCAGGTTTTGTGGTGGCTGAGGTGCTGGTTGGAGTCTTATGAGATGGAGGGGGTGGGTCAGGTGATGGAAAGAGGTTAATTTTGGACAGGAAAAACTTTTTTAGAGCAGTGGGAAGGGTAGGTGTAGTGGGTATGGGAGTGGAGGAAGAGGATGTGGTTGTAGGTGAGTCAAGTCTGGTGTCTTTGGGTGCAGGTGCTTGTGCTGGAGGCTGTCGTGAGGTGGATGGCTGTTGGGTGGGTGGCTGCCTGCGTTTGTGTGGTTTGGAAGAGGGGGTAACAGACACAGTGGGAGAGGACACACGGGACGTGTAAATGGTAGTGGGGGTGGTAACTGCACGTGTGCGGAGTGTTCTGGTGGGTGTGCTGGTGATGGACGTAGTGGCTGATGATGTTGTGCATGCAAGTGTGAGTGGAGACGTCACAAGGAGGGAGGAGGGAGACGAGGAGGAGGGGGACACAGAGGAGGCAGTGGCTGTTGGCATGTCTGCATGTGGCTGTTGCTTGGGTGAATGCTTGTGTGATGTGTGGTGCTTATTTCTGGATGAGCTTCCCTTGGGTGTTGAGGTGTGTGCAGGCTGCTCTGTAGGTGTGTCTGGGATAGGCAGAGGTACAGGGGAGTGGGACTGGGTTGAGGAAGTTGGAGGAGGGAGGCAGGAGACAGGGACAATGGATGCCGTCAGTGCTGAGGCCAGAGCGTTGAACGATCGCTGATGGGCAGCCTGACCCGAATGAATGCCCTCCAGGTATGCATTACTCCGGTGCACCTCCCTTTCTACATCCTGGATGGCATTCAAAAGGGTAGACTGCCCAACAATGAGCGTCCTCAGGAGGTCAATGACCTCCTCACTGAGGGCAGCAGGGGTAACTGGGGCAGGGCCTGAGGTGCCTGGGGCGAAGGAGATGCCCACCTTCCTGGGTGAGCGGGCACGGGGCGAAGGCTGAGGGGCTGCTGGGAGGGCGGAGCTGGTGTGCTGGGTGGCGGCTGTACCTGTTGTTGCAGTGGGCACGGATGTTGCCGCCACCACAAGGGAGCTCCCTTCCGAGGACGTGTCTGTGTCGCTGGTGTCACCACGTGTCCCCGCTGTGGAGCTCCCCTCGCCCTCCGTCTCACTGGTGAACTCCGAGTCGGTTGCATGGCCCTTCATGGCCATGTGAGATGCAGCTCCCTCGTGCTCCGATGCCACTTCTCCTCCGCCTGATGATGCTAATGCACACATGAACAGGAAGACCACCAAAAAAAGGGGGGGGGGAGAAATAAAGACATGTTGAGTGCATGCATTGGCGACACAGTTGGCGGAGAGGACAGACACAGAAGCCCCCTGCACTACGCCGCGCACATGGGGTACACTACTCAATCCGTGGGACATGGCCTACAAGCCTATGGACGACAAATCCACACATAGGTGACACAGGGCCATGATTAGCTGTACTAGGCAACCTACAGAGGTGGGGGGCGGGGGCACAGGGCCATGCCTAACGGAGGGGCCTAGCCTACGGATATCGCCCTGGCCTAGGGTTAGCCACAGCCCTCCTCCCCCACCCAGACACCTCCACTGCGCGCAAAGTCAGCAGAATGTATTTGTACTCACCCCCTTGTGTCTGCTGTGATGTCCTCACGCGCCCATCCAAATCGGGGTAGGCCACCGCCAGGATCCGGGACATCAGGGGGTTCAATTGACGAGTGCCACCCCTCCTACGTTGGGAGGCCATCCCCAGCAGAGCCTCCGCGGTCTTCCTGCTCCCACGGCGGATGTCCTCCCACCTCTTTCGGCAGTGAGTGCCCCGTCTGTTGTGGACCCCCAGGGTCCGGACGTCCTTGGCGATGGCATGCCAAATGTCGATTTTCTGATGGGCGCTGACCTATGTGACATGTACAGGGGGAGAAAATTAAACAATCATTTTCTGCATGCTCGATGTGAGTGGCCCCCCATCCCCACCCTTGCCATGTGGCACATGCTCTCATCTGTCATTTGATGCATGCCTCATTCGCTCCCCTCCCCACCATCGTTCATTCACCCCACTCAACCCAGGCATTGGCCACAAAGCATGGTCCCAGTGTACATACCTGTTGGTCTGGAGGACCGTAGAGTAGCGCATACTGGGGGAGGACCCCATCCACGAGTTTCTCCAATTCTTCAGAAGTGAAGGCAGGGGCCCTTTCCCCAGTCGCAGCAGCCATTGTCTCTTCCAGACTGAGGTCAGAGCAGCACTTGCAGTATAGGTCCTCTCCTGTGGATGATCAGGTATCGAGTGATTAAGCAGATAGAAAATGGCGGTCACGCCCGCGGCGGTGCGTACCGCGGCGGTGCGTACCGCGACCGCTGGTGCACATCGTCATTGGCTCCTGAGACCCTTAGGGTTCAATGTTAACCAATGCGGATTTGCGCCGCGGTCTTCGACCGCCTCCCGCCACAGTGTGCCACGCCAGCGCATTGACCTCAAATCCCACTGCCACACTTCACAGGTCAGGCAGCCACCATGTCAAGGGCCCACATGGCTTAAAATCTACTGCGTCACACATACCTAGGCCTTGCATCAACACTCATACAAGCCATTCAATGCATTGAGAATCGTGTACTGTGCAAGCTGTGGGAACATACCTGTGGGTTGATTGACTCTGTGCTCCATGTTGTCCTTCCTAGGCACCGTCCGCTGGGACTTGCAAGGAGATGGAGGAATCTTCCCGTGTACAGACCGCTGGTGGACCTGTCGACAATGGAAGAAAGACATGTCATACTGACATACAGGCTTCACAGAGCCACTATACAGGAACTGTGTGCCCAACTGGAGCCAGACCTGATGTCACCCATCCGCCAACCCACAGGGATTCCCCCTCTAATGCAGGTTCTGTCAGTACTCCATTTCTTGGCATGTGGGTCATTCCAAACTACAGTGGCCATTTCATCAGGGATGTCACAGCCTATGTTTTCCAAGGTGTTGTCCAGAGTGTTGTCTGCCCTGTTGAAATACATGCGGAGCTACATTGTTTTCCCTGAGGTGGGCGATTTGGCTACGGTGAAGGGTGATTTCTATGCGCTTGGACATATTACCAACATCATTGGTGCAATTGATGGGACACATGTTGCTTTGGTCCCCCCCAGCACGAGTGAACAGGTGTACAGGAACAGAAAAAGTTATCATTCCATGAATGTCCAGGTGGTCTGTTTGGCTGACCAGTACATCTCCCATGTAAATGCCAAGTTCCCTGGGTCAGTGCATGAAGCGTACATCATGCGAAATAGCAGCATCCCTTACCTGATGGAACTACTTCAGAGACACCTTGTGTGGCTAATTGGTGACTCTGGTTACCCTAACCTGTCATGGCTACTGACCCCAGTGAGGAATCCCAGGATAAGGGCAGAGGAACGGTACAATGAGGCCCATGGGTGTACTAGGAGGGTGATCGAGCGGACCTTCTGCCCCCTGAAGGCCAGGTTTAGGTGCCTCCATATGACAGGTGGATCCCTAATGTACACACCAAAGAAGGTGTACCATATCATTGTGGCCTGCTGTATGCTTCACAACCTGGCTTTGCGCCGCCAGGTGCCTTTCCTGCAGGAGGATGGTCCAGATGGTGGTGTTGTGGCAGCTGTGGAGCCTGCGGAGAGTGAAGAGGAGGAAGACGAAGAGGACGACACAGACAACAGGGACAGTGTAATACAGCAGTATTTTCAATAACATACAGGTAAGAATCAACACCGGAATTTACATTTACTTAAAGTCTCCTGCCACTCTACTGTCTGAGTTTCCACCCAGTGTATGTTCACTGAGTTGTGTCTTTCCCTTTCAATTTCAGAGATGTGGGCCCCACTCTGTGACCTCTGCTTTGTTTCCCCATGGACTACAGCTGTGTGACAGTGGTATGTTGTCATCACAATGTAACTGGACATTTTGGCACGGTTCTGTGTAATACATTTGTTCAAAAATACAAGCAGACTCCAGATTATTTTTGTGCAATAAGTGTGTTTATTAAAGTGTTCAAATTTGGGTAATGGTTGCAATTCGGTGATGGGTGATGGTGGAGGAATGTCCATGGCAGAGACCAGATTTTGAGTCTCACAGGTGCATTGTCCATATACCTGTGGAAGGTGGAGCAGGGGCAGTTTAAGGGTGGACGGGGTGACAATGTGGGACAGTGGGATGACAATCAGGGGGTATCCTTTCCTGGCGGGGGTCTTGGCATCCTACTTTGTCTTCTTCCTAGATCTCAGGCACCGCTTGCGGGGTGGTTCTCCTTCTGCAGGGGGTGGGGTTCTGGTGGCCTGTTGTTCATATGTCGGGGCCTAGCGCCGGCGGAGGTGGTAGCCTGTTCTTGGTCCATGCTAGTGACAGGGGCCCGTTGTGATGCCACATGGTCCCGCAATGTGGTGACAATCAGATTGAGAGCCACAACGATGGTGCCCATTGCAGAACTGATATTTCTGAGTTCTTCCCTGAACCCCATATACTGTTCCTCCTGCAGTACCTGGATCTCCTGGAACCTGGCCAGGACCGTCGCCATCGTCTCCTGGGAGTGGTGGTAGGCTCCCATGATGGAGGAGAGGGCCTCGTGGAGAGTGGGTTCCCTGGGCCTGTCCCCCCCCGTCGCACAGCAGCCCTCCCAGTTCCCCTGTTTCCCTGGGCCTCTGTCCCCTGGACCGTGTGCCCACTACCACTGCCCCCAGGTCCCTGTTGTTGTTGGGGTGGTGGGTTAACCTGGGTGCCCTGTAGTGGTGGACACACCGCTGATTGATGTGTCCTGGAGACAGAGGCATGGGCCCGCTGGGTGGGTGCTGTGCTGGTGTTCCCAGAGGGGGGTAGGTCTGCTGTGGCCTGTGGCCTGTGGCTGTCTGAGGGGAACCGACTGTCCCGAGGTCCCCGATGGGCCGGGCTGGTCATCTGGGTCCAGGGAGACAGAGCTGCTGTCATCACTGTGGGCCTCTTCTGGGGGTGGAATGGACATTTCTGGACCCTCCTGGGCGGTGTCATGGCGTTCGGGTCCTGCAGGGGTATAAGAGTATGGTTATTGCTTCTGTGTGTGCCATAGCGTGCAATGGGTGGGTGCCCGTGTACCCCAGTGCTGGCATTCCCTTGTGGGGGCTGTTGTGACGGTGGTTTGGGGGGGGATGGGTATGTGGAGTGGGCATGCTTAGGTGAGGGGTGTCCATGGTTTGTGGTCGCATGCAGGGCTTGGTGTGGGGATAGATGGGTTGTGATGGTGAGACATTAGAAAGGAGGATGTGTGATGGGGGTGGGGGGGGAGGTGGGGGGGTGATTTGGCATGCCGGTGGGTGGAGGGGGATGAAGTAGTTAAGATTAAACTTACCAGAGTCCATTCCTCCGCCTACTCCTGCGAGGCCCTCAGGATGCAGGATCACCAAGACCTGTTCCTCCCATGTTGTGAATTCTGGGGGTTGAGGTGGGGGTGCGCCGCCCGTCTTCTGCACCGCGATGTTGTGTCTGGATACCATGGAACGCACCTTCCCCCGTGGGTCGTTCCACCGCTCCCTGATATCGTCCCGATTTTGTGGATGCTGTCCCACAGCGTTGACCCTGTCCACTATTCTTTGCCATAGCTCCATCTTCCTGGCAATGGTGGTGTGCTGCACCTGTGCCCCGAAGAGCTGGGGCTCTACCCGAACTATTTCCTCCACCATGACCCTGAGTTCAGCGTCTGAAAACCTGGGGTGTCTTTGGGGTGCCATGGGGTGGTGTGGATGAGGTGTGGGGTGGCGTTTGTGGTGATGAGTGTGGTGAGTGTGGTGGTGTGTGGTGTTTTGTGCGTGGATGTTGTGTGAGTGATGGTGTTATGTGCCTGTGAATGCTCTGTACTAGCTGGTGGTGTCTCTCTCTGGCCTTAGTCAATAAATGGTGGTCGTAGGGGTTAGTGGGTGATGTGGGTGGGTGTTTTATATTGTGTTGGGTGTGTGGGAGTGGTGTTAGTATGTGTATCAGGTGTGTGTGTTTCAAAATGACCAATGTGGCAGTGTTTTGGAGCTGTGTGTGTATTTTGACCGCAGCGGTGTGTACCGCCAATGGAATACCGCGGTTGAAAGACCGCCGCGTGGATTCGTGGGTCGGAATGGAATGGGCGTATTTCTGTTGGCGTGACGGTGGAGGTTTGGTCATCGCCAGTTTCTCGCTGGCCGTTAGTGTGGCAGACTTTTGTGGATGTCGGGTTTTTGGCGGTTTGCCTGTTGCGGGTCAGAATGACCGTGGCGGTTTCCCGCAGCGGTGTTATGGCGGTCTTCTGAACGGCGGTAAGAGCCTTTTACCGCCGAGGTCAGAATGACCCCCTATGTGTACAGAAATCAATTTGACGATGACACAATGTTGGGATTATCGTCAACTGAGACACTGTTTGGTGAGCAAACTAGGTCCAGACCTACCTGCCCTTCCTGGGCTGCCCTTGCACAAGAACATACACTCATGAGAGACTTCTAGGGGCTCAACCTTCAACCTCTATCAGACTCCTATTGATTCACTGTAATTGAATAACACTAGGCAGGAGACCAGAATACACTGGCAAGTTATCCTAAACTATATGGACAAAGACCGGATGGACCTGCTAGACCATCCTGATCATGATCGAAATCTGAGGGAGGCCCGGTTGAAGTTCACTTACTTTAAGGTTTTGCATAAATGGTATTGGTCCCAATATAAACAACTGTTTCTTGTTACATGACAACTGTTGGAGATATATGGAACTTGAGTGCGATCTGTTGCACATCCTATGGTCCTGACCAAGTTTGACTCAATACTGGGTGGCCGTCCGACACCCATTACATAATACTCACCTCTATGATTTATCTGAATTGCCTGATTCCTACATAACGCAGAACAGCAATGTCCCACATCTGATGGCACAACTACAAACAGAGAGGGCCTGGCTGCTTGGTAAGTATGCATTGTAGTGTGTGTTTCATTGTTATGTCACCTGTCATCACAATATGGCCAGTCGCAGCACCTATTAATGAGTTGCTCTACCATTGTGTTCACAGGTGACTCAGGCTATCCAAACCTTCCTTGGCTGTTGGCAGTGAGGTACCCAGCCACAGTAGGGGAACTCCATTTCAATGAGGCCCACTGTAGGACAAGGCATGATTCAGGTGCCTGGATCTATCTGGAGGAGCCCTCCTCTACTCACCTTACAAGGTATGCCAAATAATCGTTGCCTGCTGCATGCTCCACAATCTAGCCCTGAGACTTCAGATACCATTGATAGCAGATGAGGGTGAGGCAGCTGGACCAGTGGCTGTAAATGCTGATATGGCAGGTAATGAAGAGCAAAAGGAAGAGGGAGCAGCTGCCTCTAGGGAAGATCTCATCAATCAGTACTTCCACTGGCATACAGGTATGTGACTTGGACCTTTAAAAGTGTTGAATGTGCACATGTTGAATAGGATGGTTGCCATTACACCTCCTGACTTGAATCATCAGTGGGGGTGTAATGAGCTCCAATGCCTATGTGTGAGTTGTGGAAGCAGACTAACAGACTGTAATGTGCACAGTAAAAAATGGTCAGCTCAAGCAGATATTGTTACATCTGATCCTAAAATACACTTCTGTAACAAACCAATCAGTGTTAAGGTATGTTTCTTGCATTCTCCTATTCTCTTCTCCTTCCACTCACTGAATTTGCTATTTTGTGTTTGGCTCTGCAACCTATGGCTTGAGGTATTCATTGTCAGTAGCCAAATGGTAATAGCTAACAGACATGAGAGGTGTACATGACAGATAGCTGGTAAAATGATTATAGTTACATGGGACAGAAACGTGTTTGCACTTCCTTCATACAAGTTGGGTTATGACTGCTTAGTCTTTCCAATTACCAGTGGGGTTGGGGGAATGTGAAATGGTGTATTACGTGTCAGTTGAAGTTGCCCATATGTGAAGATTGGATCATGGCTTCTGGCTACACAATGGGTAGGTTACTTTGTGATGACTATGGGGCCTAGCTGTGTTTGTATTCTGACATTACTGTCCAAGTTACAGGTAACAATATAGTGACAAAGCCGAGTAAAAATCCTACAGGTATGGGCCCTGAGTTAGTGTATGGTTGATGTACTGGGTTCCTCAATGATGTTATATGTGTGTTCCATGGGTTATGTGATCATGTAGCTTTAGTATGTGTATGTGAAGAATCTGTATCTGGTGATATATAGGTCCAATATGGGTACTCCAACTTTGTAGGTGGGTTACCATTGGCATGACTTCTATTACCTGTATTTGAGCATTGTGTGCCACCATGCCTTCTATCATGATAGTACTCTCTGTCATGTTCTTTTTGCAGATTGGAATACTGACTATGTTATGGTGTTGGCCTGGATTTCAACCTGACATCTGTCCTGTAACATATCTGTTGCTAGGTGTCTCCTGCTGAGGGATGATCATTACACTGGCTGTTCGATGCAAGGGGGCATGACCAGACCACGCATGGCAATTGTTAATGCATTCTAAAAGACACATGTACAGTAGTTATTGTGCATATCAGAATACTGAAAGTAAAAATCAAAGTGCTTAAATAAAAAATAGGGTGATGAGTCAAGTCATGGGAGATGGATTCAGCAGAGTAGCAGCTACACCGGTTGGTTACACAGGTCCAGTGTCCTTGTACCATGGGAAAATGAAGTCATGTCTCCGAACAGTTTACAGGGTGTCTCAGTGGCACACAAGGGTGACATATCATGAGAGGATCATTTCCCAGCAATAGGTTTGGTCTTGGTATCGGCTCCAACCAGATGTCTGGGTGGATATCCATGTTTGCAGGGGTGTTCTTCAGCTACAGAGGGAGAGGTGTCTGAGGCATGTGGTTTCCCTGGCAGGGCCTCCATTCCACTAGCTGCCACAGATGTAGATGGGGCAGATGTTACGTCGCTACTGGAAGGGGCCTGATATTGTATTGAGGAACCAATAAGGGTGGTATTGACATACCTCAGCACCCCTGCAATGGTAGCCATGGTGTCATTATGTGCCTGTCACTGATGCATGACTTCCTGGTGGTATTCCCCCTGCAGTCTCTGATTCTCCCCCAACATGGTGATTATTTGGCCCATCTTGTCCTGGGAACTTTGATATGCTCCCAGGACATGGGAGATGGTTTTCTGGTCAGTGGAGTCCCTTTGAGGCCCCATCCGCTGGCCTATAGCATCCCTCCCACGCACCCTACCCCTAAGTGCCTGTGCCTCTGGCATGGTGCGCTCACTTCCAGTGGTAGCAGGGCCTTCACTGTCAGGGATGTCAAGGCTCGACTCAGGGTCCCTGTACTGTGGAGCACACAACTGATTGAACAGGCCTTGGGACACATGTTGGGGGCGAATGGTTGTTTGTGAAGTGGTTGCACCAGGGGTGGGGGGTGTTGATGTGGGCAGGGTGAGGCAGGGAGTCGTTGACTGACCAAGTATCCCAGATGAGCCAGATTGTTCATCACTGTCCAGACATCCCGGCATGTTGTCCTCATTGGGGCCTTCATCCTGAGGAGGACTAGGAGTCTCACGTATCCTCTCCATTGTGGCAATGGCTGGGTTACCTGTGGCGGGAGTAAGACACAGAGTTCAGGTTGGAATGTGTGTTTGATTAACTCTTTGTGAGATGCAGACAGTGGCTTTACATGATTCCCTGTAACAACATTGACAGATGCTGCACAGCATACCTTTGTTGTACATACTACTCTGTGACTTAATTACCATACTCCATGGTGGGAGCTGTTGTACAAGTTTAGCACAGATTAAAGTGCAGATGGGTTCTGATTTTGTCTGATGTTGGACATGACTGTTCACCCCTGTTACCTAGTGAATAGTCAGGCTTGCTGATGTCACATATTAAAGCTGAACAATGGCCAATGGGGGCCTAGTGGGAGCACAGTATGTGAGCATGCAAGGGTAATAGTCGTGTATCTAGATGCTGTGCATGTGCATCGACTAAGCCATCTTACTTTCCAACCCATTTCTGTCTATTTCTGGCTTGGGATATTTGATCTGTGGCCATTAGGAATGGTCACTCAGCTGTAGCTGTATGTTGTTTTATATGCTATTGTGAGTGTGCCATTGCATTGCTGTCATCACCATGTACTGGTCCTCAATAGGACAATCTAGATGGAGTAGCTAGTACTTTAGTTGTACATGCATGAAATGTGATGTGTTGTGCACATTCCTGGTTTTCAAAGTAATGGAATAGTGCATTCTGGGAGTCGTAGTAATGTGATTAGCCTGTACTCAAAGTGTCATTGTCAAGGGCTGTGAGTGCAGTTGGACTGAGTGGAATGGTGGCATGCAGGAGAGGGGCATTAGGTGATTAACAGGGAGGAGTATGGGGACATTTAGTTCATTAGGGAGTATTGGGTGGTGAGGAAGCATGCAGGACAACACAGTTATGTTGCATGACTGTTGTGGGTACTTACCAGACTCAAGTCCCCAATTATTCCAGTCAGGCCCTCAGGATACATAATGTCCATGACCTTCTCCTTCCATGAAGTGAACAGTGGGGGAGGAGGTGGGGGCCCACCATCAGTCTTGTGCACAACTATCTGGTGGTATGATTCCATAGAATGCACCTTCCCCCATAGGTCGTTCCACCTCTTCCTGATGTCCTCCCTTGTGCGTGGATGGCTGCTTACTGAGTTGACCCTGTTGACTATCCTTTGCCACAACTCCATTTTCCTGGAAATCGATGTTTGTTTGACCTGTGCTCCAAACAGCTGTGGCTCTACCCTGACAATTTCATTCTGCATGACCCTCAACTGCTCATCACTGAAATATGGGTGTTTGTGTGAGGACAAGGTAGTGGTTGTGTAGACGGTGTGTGGGAGTGTTGTGAGTGTAAGGGTGCAGTGTTGAGTAATTGGTGAGGTGTTGGTGCTTCGTTGTGAGGGTGAGATGGTTGTTGCGAATTGTGTGTGCTTGTGACGTGTGTATTGTGTTAGTTGAGGTGATGTGGGTTTTGTGCTGAGTGTGATGTGTATGTAGGCCTTTTCTGTGAAGTTGCTATATCTATTATTTTCTCTTACTCTCTGAGCATCTGAATAGTGTTTTTTGTTGTAAAGGATTGTGGGTTATTTTAGGGTGTGTTATACAGTACAGGGAGTAGGTGTGTCGGGTCTGTCGAGTGTGTGTCAGGTGTGGGGTAGTCAAACCATCCAATGTGGTGTGGTGTTCTGCCTCGTGTGAGTTTTGACGGCGGTGTTTCTCACCGCCAATGGTTTTCTGCCATGGAAGAACCGCTGTGGTGATTTGTGGCTCGTAATCTGGTGGGTGGAATTGTGTCGGGCTGGCGGTGTTGGTGGTGGGACCGTCTTTATCCCGCCCTCCAGTGTCAAGGAGGTTTCGGATTTTTTACTATCTTTTGGTGGTCTTCACAGTGCGACTCTTATTACGGTGGACGAATTACCGCCAACATGACAGTGCTTTGGCGTGCGCCACTGCAGCGGTCTTCCCAAAAGACCGCAAAACTCGTAAGGAGGCCCAGAGTGTTACAGGGGCCAAAATGAAGCCTTCAGTTTTCAGGAGCTTTCCTAAAGCATGGTTTGGTTATGAGTCTAGGCTAGGATTCAAGGAAAACAACATCCCAAACAAGAGATCCCGCATACATGTTTTCAATTTTCTCAGTTGGAATAAATCCAAATTGTAAGGACACAACTTGCCCTCTATATCAGTTTACAAAAATCATAATTTTGATTTTATTTTTATTTTTAGCAATTTTCATAAAGCGTTTGTTTTATAACTGCTGCATTTTCATGTTATCACAAAACACATAGAAGTTACAATGATTAACACAACTTTACACAATATTTATCAAATTTTCCATCTATACAATGTCACTGACTAATCCTAAAACTCACAACTCCATTTGTCCCATCCTTTTCACTCTCACCTCTATCACATCACTCGTACTGCATACCACACACTCTCTACGGGCCCCAAATTGGAACTATGATACATCTTCTCCACACAGACAGAGTCTGTTATTCCTTCTCCTTTCATTGTGGTGTCACCAAACAAAGTTAAACAACTGTCAATATAGATTTCAGTGACTTTACACCATCCTTATCACCTTCATCAGGGAATAGTACAATATGCCCTAGTGTGTGGGAGTTGGACTGTGACCTTTCAGAATGCACTGGTTGCCACTGGAAATTATAAGAGGCATTATAGAAGGTCTCAATTAACTGGGTCTCTGTGACCACTCCGCTGAATACTGGGACTAGCAGGATCTTTGGAAGTGAATGAAAGGTCTTTCCAAAACAGTACATAGAGTTGTAGGTCTGGAGGATTAAAATTGTCTATAGTTGGGGGCGGGTGACCTCCTGAAGGTCAGGGTCACATTAGACTGGAAAATGATGGTTGCCCAGAGGAGGGTAGATGTTTACCTATATCTGCAGTAAACTGCTTCCTATGCAGTGAACTTCCACAAGCAGGATCTAAAAGAAAGAATGTGAGTACCATGTTTGCCCTACAGTCTTTGGAGATACTGATGCTAGGATTAGGGCTTCGGGACCCAGGAGAAGAGGAAGGAAGAAGAGGATGGTGTAAACTGCAGTGGTGCGGCCAGCAAACCAGGGATCGTTTGTTACTCAGAAATTAAGGGATTGTCATTAGAGAGTTCATGTCCCATCTGGAGGTGCCGTCTGAGAAACAGGCAATGGGAGACCTGAACCAAGCAGACCAATGCCTGGCACAGAGTTTGCTACCCTTAAGTGTTTGAACATGTGCCAACCCTGGAAGCCGTGGGATATCAGGTAAGTTTTCAATATGTGAATATATACCCTCATCTTAATTACTGGCTTCAGGGGGACATAGCGGAGGTGTAGGTAAAAGAGAGGACTCAGGGATGTCCCTGTTGTAGATGCTTGCATAATCCACTGTTAGACCTAACAGCCTTAGGGTGGTCATCCTCCAACTTTTTGCCTGCCTCCCTCCACTTTTCTGACACTGCTTTTGCTGGTTTTGGGACTCTGCACACATTACCACTGCTAACCAGTGCTAAAGTGCATATGCTCTCTACTTTAAACATGGTAACATTGGTTCATACCCAACTGGCATATTTAGTTTACTTGTAAGTCTCTAGTAAAGTGCACTACATGTGCCCAGGACCTGTAAATTAAATGCTACTATTGGGGCTGCAGCACTGATTGCAGCACTGATTGTGCCACCCTAATACGTAGCCCCTAACCAAGTCTCAGCCCTGCCATTGCAAGGCCTGTGTGTGCAGTTTCACTGCCACTTCAACTTGCTATTTAAAATTGATTGCCACACCTTAAAACTTCTGTTTTGCTACATATAATTCACCCCTAAGGTAGGCCCTAGGTAACCCATGGGGCAGGGTGCTATGTAGGTAAAAGGCAGGACATGTACTTATATGTTGTATATGTCCTGGTTGTAAAAACAACTCATAAATTCATTTTCCACTGCTGTGAGGCCTGCTCCTTTCATAGACTAGCTTCGGGACTGCCCTCATATACTTTTGAGTGGTAGATTCTGATCTGGAATGTGTAACCAGGTCATATTTCGTGTGGCCAGAATAGTAATAGAAAATCCTGCTTATTGGTGAGGCTGGATTTAATATTAGTATTTTGGAAATGCCACTTTTAGAAAGTGGGCATTTCTCTGCACTTAATACCATCTGTGCCTTACAGCCCGTCTCCAATCCACGTTTGGTCTGTGTTGGTTGACAGCTCCCTTGTGCATTTCAGCCAGAAAACCACAAACACAGGACACTCAGGGGGTCATTCTGACTTTGGCGGGCGGCTGACGCCGCCCGCCAAAGTAACCCCGTCGAAAGACCGCTCTGCGGTCAAAAGACCGCGGGGGTCATTTCGACTTTCCCGCTGGGCCGGCAGGCGACCGCCAAAAGGGCACCCGCCGGCCCAGCGGGAAAGACCCTGCAACAATGAAGCCGGCTCCGAATGGAGCCGGCGGAGTTGCAGGGGTGCGACGGGTGCAGTTGCACCCGTCGCGATTTTCACTGTCTGCAAAGCAGACAGTGAAAATCTATATGGGGCCCTGTTAGGGGGGCCCTGCACTGCCCATGCCAGTGGCATGGGCAGTGCAGGGGCCCCCAGGGGCCCCAGGACACCCGTTCCCGCCATCCTGTTTCTGGCGGTGTAACCGTCGGATCCCCTTTTCTGACCGCGGCTTTACCGCCGCAGTCAGAATGGCCCTGGAAGCACCGCCAGTCTGTTGGCGGTGTTTCCGTGTCCCTCCACCCTGGCGTTCCATGACCGCCAGGGTTGTATGAGGGCCTCAGTCACATCTGCATTCATCTGCATACTGAATGGGCCTTACTGAGCTGGAAGGGTGGAGGGCCTCACACTTACATTTCAAAGGCCAGTGGCCTGCCCTCTCACAAAGGACTGATAACTCCCCACAGGGACCCTGGCAGACAGGACTGGGCTGAAAAGGTCACTTGTGCACTTCAAAACCACTCTTTGAAGTCTCCCCCAATTCAAAGGCATTTTGGGGTATATAAACTGGGTCACTGACCCTCACCAACTCAGACACCTTTGGATCTACACCTGAACTCTGTCAGAAGAGCTGCCTGGCTGCCCAAAGGACTAATCTGGATTGCTTTGCTGAGAAGGAATGCTGCCCTGCTGTTGCCCTGCAGCCCTGCTGGCCTCTGACTGTGCTGGAAAGTGCTTTACGTTGATGAAACAACTGCAGAAATCAACGTAAAGCCTGCATCGCAGCTGGGAAATTGTCACACAGCCGACCAGAATGACGCAGTATCGACTTCCCGACTGGAAATTCAATACAGTGCCTGCCTTACGACGGAGAATTCAATGCATCACCGACTGGATTGACGCAGCGCCTGCTTCTTCTTCCAGCACGTCACGGATTTTCAACGCATCATCCCTTAGCGTCATAATATTCCTGCATCACAGTGATGAACCAAGACTGCGCACCCAAAAAACTACTTAAACCCTTACAGCGTGTAAAAAAATCACGCATTGTCTGTGCTGCGCCAGAAAATCTGACACACCCTATTTTTCCACACACCTCCTTCTCTGCGGACTCAGTGTGTCGTTATTTTTTACGCATCCCAGGTACTGTGTGTAACAAATAAACAACTGTTAATTTCTAAGGATTCATACTCTTTTAAACCTTTTAAAAGTGATATTTCAACTTGTGTTTATTGGATTTTTGTTGTTTTGATCTTATTGTATTCAGAAAAATATTATCTATTTGTCTAAAACTGTGTGGTGTATTTTTTGGTGTTTCACAGTGTTACTGTAAGATTTATTGTAGAAATACTTTA
This sequence comes from Pleurodeles waltl, assembly GCF_031143425.1. Lineage (NCBI taxonomy): Eukaryota > Metazoa > Chordata > Amphibia > Caudata > Salamandridae > Pleurodeles > Pleurodeles waltl. The sequence goes on from NC_090446.1 coordinate 1,233,013,452, forward strand.
CACATGGCCTTCTGAGTTAAGCCTGACTGCTCAGTGCCAAGCTACCAGAGGGTGGGCACAGGATAATTTGGATTGTGTTGTGACTTACCCTAGTGTTGTGGTCCCTATATGGATAAGGGTGTATACCTTTGCCAACTAGAGACACCCACTATGTAGTCTCTCCCTGCAGACTTTCATACATTCTACTAGGCTACTTAGCTGAGGAGTAGGTCCATAGTACCCTACCCTCATGAGGAAGGTGGGACCATGCGCCAAAGATGGGAGTTTGGCATATCAACGTTAGCACTGGGAAACAAATTCTCACCAACGTTCAGACTAGTCCTAGGAGCTAATGAATGAGCATTTACCCTAATTATTTCTTTGTTTAGTTACATATGTAGTTGTAAATCACTGGCTTGGGCTTACAGGTCAGGATGCTACTGAAACAGAGAGGGAAATAAGATGACTGTGTGGAAGACATTAATCGCTATTGAAGATGTTTATGGATTGATAGTCATCAGATTTCTCTCTAATTTCTGCCTCTAGGGGTCTGCTCGTAAATGCCCCAGTGTTCCCTAGCATGAATTAATGGGTGCAGAAAGACCAGTCCCTACATTACAGAGCGAAAAATGTCAAAAAATAAAATTGAGCGAAAAATGTCAAAAAATAAAATTGAACATGCGTTACGCAGGGATGCAGGCAGTGGTTCAGACTAGCTGAACCCTCTCCAATGGCAAGGGTAGAGAATGGAAATAATTCCTTGCCTCTGCTGTCCCCAGATTAATTACTCTCACACCATCTCCACTCCTGAACCAAAAGAATGTCAAATAAATTCGTGGTTCCCTTACCCATAAAAAAGTGGGTTAACTGATAGATTTCTAACAGCAGGGATACAGTTAGGTATATTACTTAAAAAAACCTTGGCCAGAAGGGCTACAACTACAGGATCACTCAGGGACAGTTGTGATTACATCCTCTTTAGGACACGGTAACAACACTTGCCAAAGAAAACTGCTCCTGTTTTGAGAGCTATCTTTTATTTCTGCCTTTCAACAGTTGATGCTTTTTCCTCTTCATTTTTTTTTTTTTTTTTTTTTTTAACTGAAAAACAATATTAGCGGTCGATGTCTGTACCTTCAGCACTGAACTGTGAGAAAGATGCTTATTCAAATGCGGAAATGCAGTTTCGTCACAGAGAGCCTCGTCAAGCCATCTGACACTTAAGGTATGCATATAATGCTACTTTTGCTTACGGCAATTGCTTCTATGCTTCCCATGAGGAATCTGGCGAAGCACCATGTAATCTAAAGTGTCTTTTGTAACCGCCCTAATATTCTCTTTGATGCAAGCCCACTATATAAAGCTGTTACATGCAATACTTAGAGCTTCTAACTAGCCATCACAATAAGCAGAAGCCCAAAGACCACGATAGTCCGCATGTGGGGCCATATGCTGGCATAGCACACATCATTGTTATGGCCATTGGCTAACGCGGAAGGTACTCTTGTAAAGTTTTGAAAACTACAATCGATTTTGGACTCTGTGATTTAGCACTTCAAACAGGTTTTATAAATAAAGCCTGTCTATGGTAGCAACATGGCTGCAATCCTGTAATCTCCCAAGAGCGCCCTCATTCTTAGTAAAGCACTTGCCACTAGATGGTGGGACTGCATACTTACATTGTTTAGAGCAAAGCACTCACCTGATGACACATTTGGAGAAGTCAACACAGAAGCCCTTTGAATAAGTGCGGCAAGGCTTTGATTTTTGCGAGAGGAGCAGATGCGCACCATCAGCCGAGAAAATGTCGTGATGAAATTGCCAGAGTGAAGCCTGTAATCAAGGTTGATTGCGGAGGCCCGCCAACCCTCAATACAGCAATCTCGGGATGGAAGGTAATGGCATTTTTTGACGTAACTCTAATTCCTGCCCGTCCGCGAGGAGAGCACGCTCAGAGTTTGCAACAAGGAGTCAGATTTTGGGAGCAGTAGTAGAACAAGCGATAATTTTCTTGCTGCATACATTGGTAGTTTTGAAAATACAATGCATTCAAAAGCCAGGTTTGACAATAGGAAAGTGCTTCCATTCATGTTCCCTTTACCCCCTGCTCTACATAACCCTGCCTTCTCATGTTTTGAACTCAACAACCTGTGAGATATCCAGTCAGCTCATAAATCCTTGACGTGGTATTCCCCGAGAATTTTTGCCTTCACTCCCCTGTTTTATTGACCTAATTTTTGTTCGCATTAAGACTCTGTGCACTTTATCCTAGCTAACCAGTCAAAAAGTCATTGTGCCCCTTCCTAAAACATTACAAAATTGGCCTACACCTAACTGACAAATTATGGGGCATATTTACAAGAAAGTGGCACGTCGGTCCTGATGTGCCACTTTTCTTGCGTTGCCCCTGCCCCACCTAACGACACCATGGTTGTGCCATATTTACAATGCAGTGCATTGTGGCAGTTGTTAGGACAATAGCATCAAAATCTTTGACATTATTGTGGTGCTTTACTGCACTAGCGTGAAAAATTTGGACACTAGTGCACCAAAGCACAGGGAGGTCCATTGATTAAAATGGATGTGTTGTTTAATTGCCTGCTCTGAGCAGGCATTAAAAATGACAGAAAAAATGGTGCAGTGAAATGTTGAAAAGTTCACTGCACCATTTTTTCAGGACTCCCTGTGTCAGAACGCCCCACTCATATATGTTATGCCTGGTGCAAAGGTTTACAAAGGCACAATGCAAGCATTGCGCCACTTCGTAAATACAGTGAGGGAGAAAGGTCTCCTTAACACCGCCTAACTGTACAGAAAATGCTGCTAGGGCAGCACAAAGTGGTGATAGGGGCTTGTAAATATGCCCCTTAATTTACTCATAAGTCCCTAAAAATGAAATTACCTGCACCTAGGGCTGGGAAATTGAATGCTACAAGTAGGCTGCAACACTCATTGCGTCACCCATAAGGTATCCTTTTAAAACATGCCACCAGCATGCCACCGCAGCCTGTAGTGCAGTTACGTTCTGGCAAAGTAAACCTTTTGCTAGGCGTCAACCCTCCTTTTTAATACCTATGTCACCCCTAATTTAGAAGCTCCTAGTCATTTTTACTTTCTGTAAGGCTACCCCTCTTATTGACTAACAGAGGGTTATCTTATTACACCTAAGGGCTCATTTACAAGACCCTTGCACCACTGGAGCATCACTTTTTGCGACCCTCCAGTCGTGCTGTGCCTTGCCCCATATTTACAAGGCAGCATTAAGCCACTTTTTGCGGCTTACAGCAGCCTTGTAAACATGTGCCACCTGACACAAGTTTCTGTTTCAAAGGGTCATGCAATGGGTGTTGCTGTCGGTGTACCCAAGCAACACCATTTGCTTTTTGACACTCTCCCAGATTTACAAGGAAACATAAACCTGAGGCAGCACCAAAAACCTAATGCCTCCCCAGGTGTGGTGCTACAGTGGCGCAACAACGGGAAATACTTTTATTTCTCCTCGTTTTTTGCTCTTTCTATGTGTGCTGCATTCTGCAGCACACATAGAATGAGCACATCGCCATTAAGGATGGTTTTTGTGCAGGAAAGTGTCTCTTCTTGCACATAAACAAACACCCCCTAAACACAGACATTCTTGAACCATGGCGCAAGGGTGAATACTTTGACGCTCAGCAGCTTATTTAGCACAGGAGAAAACACAGGGATGTGCCATATTTTGGTAAGTACGGTTCATCCCTGCATTTTGGAAATGACACATGTCTGTGCAGCAAAATTGCTTCTGGCACTGTGCTGCACCATTTCCTTGTAAATGAGCCCCTATATTCTTTAGAACTTGGGTTTGGGACCACGTACAGAACTGCTGTTTACATTAAAATGAATTGTAGTTCAAAACCCTCCTTAATGATAACATCTGATTTTAAGTGACCTTTCTGGAAATGCCACTTTCAGAAAGTTGGACACTGCATAAACCAAATGTGCCTTTGTGGCAATGTCTAGGGTCTCCTGTGGTGTTTTGTGCATCCCTTCCAGATATGGGGACAAAAGGGCCTTGAGTGTGGAACAGGATGTTGTTCTCCTGATCAGGATGTCTGCGGTGGGGTGTACTCAACCTTCTTGAGCTTTAGAGGGCAGCTACAAGGTGTGCCCTCTCCCTTCCTGACTTCTAAATACTGCCTGCCTTGATACTGAGAAATGCAGCTCACACCCAGGCTTACCTGTCATTTGTTACCCTAGACAGCGTGGAGCTAAATCCAGAAAAGGTGAGGCATAGGGGCATCCCTCACCCACAGGCTAGAGCTGGGCACCTTCAGAACCCCTCATCACAACACTCCAGGACCTGTGAAGGATTCAGAAAGATTGACCCTGCTTATCCTAAAATCAGGTGCTCAAGAAGTAAGTTAGGGGGTCAGTTGTTTGACCTCTTGCTTGATTTAAAGGGTCACAACGAAGCTTCTAGAGGCCTTCCTGTAACTGCCCAGCTGACCAGCACAAATGGACCTTCCTGGACGGGCCTGAGCCCTGCTGTTGATGTCTGCTGGAGTGAGTCCTGATCCCAAAGAGGTGCCCCAAACCCTGGACCCTTGCTGAGCATCAGAGTGCACTCCTCTTGACCTCCAGCAGAGGTTTTGGGCTACTTGTCACCATAAAGTGGCCTCTTTATGCCTGTGATCACCACCAATGTGAAGCTTCAGCAGGGCCTGATCTTTAAATCACCAACAATCATCCACGTCAACCACCAATGCGAGACTCCAGCAAGACTTGCAATTGGTGCGGACAAGGGCTGCTCATGTTCACCACCATGCAAAGCTCTTCGCACTACAGCAATGACTGTCCATGACGCCCTCCCTGATCCTCGAGCCCATGACAACCTCCTCATGGCCCCAGCCAATGTGAATAGCAGCTCCTCGTGTGGACTTGAAAAGGTAACCCTTCAACGAGACAAACCTAGTCCCTGTATCTGACCTGGGCTCCATCACAGTCAGCCTCAACTTGTAACTTTAGCCGGGTCCAACATGACCAGATTACCATGAGAGGTGCTTTGTGCTTCTTTGTGCTGTTTTCACCTAAACCTTTACCAACCCATAACTCAAATTCTACTAATTGGAGTTCTAATGTTTTGATGTCATTTGGTTTATTAAGTTTGACTCTATTTTTCTAAATTGGTTCAGGATTTTCCTTGTTTTGTGTTTTCACTTTGTAGCTGTTTAAGTGCTGCATACATTCTTTACACATTGCCGCTAAATTAAGAATGACTATTTTTGTGTCAAGCTACTTGAGAGACAAGCACATGTTTGTTTGGTAACTTTGATGGTCCACCCTGACAAGGATTGTGTTAATTTTTCGAGTGGGCCTTCTACCCCTCTCAACTAATAATTCAATTTCTTACACTTTATATTCAGCTCCGTCTCTCATGAACTTCATCTCTTTCAAATATGAACTGCGTTTAGTGCAGGGTTTATTGAGCATTAAGCAGACCAATTTTTTTTAATGACATTTGAAAGCCACAATTCCTAAAACAGGTGAGTGGAGGGTAATTAGCATTTGCAATACACAATAACAATTGATAAATGAGAAATTGAGTCACAGAAAGTGATGTGACAACATTATGGGCAACCTCCCCTTAAATGGAATGAATCTGTTTTACATTAGATTCGGAAATAACAATGAATCTCCATTAGTACTCTGAAGTGGATTTCTAGATTCCCTATATTGAAAGAATAATATAATCACACATGACCAAATAGGTCGCACTTAGTATATATGCATGTAAAACTGTAGTTTTTGCTAAGAAAATGAAATTAACTTTTTTTAGTTCTCTTGCTCATCTTTATTAATGCATAACAAAAATGTCCAATAGTACACATTTCTTTCACATTCTCTATGCAAAAGTAGATCATTCTTTGCATATATATTAGAGCTCACTGGACTATGAGAAAATGATTCACAGTAATAGTAGAAGTAATTGTAAATGGATTAGCAAGAAATGATATTCATGTTTGTCTCATCTATGAAGCTACAGTCCGTTTGGCAAAGTCATTGTCTGTTTTTCCCTTGAGTAGTTTTATATTGTCTATCGCCACATGAAATCAAATGCATCAAATACAATACTTTAAGCAGTAATGAGTTATAGTACCTAACTGCACATTTAAAAAATTACACTATCACATAGCCAACATTAAAATGAGACAGCATCTGTAAATGTATTGAGGCGGACCCACATCTAGTAAAACCACATGCTTTAAGTAATGTGATTAAAAATCGTAACGAAAAATATGTATACAAATTTGCAATAAAACATAAAGTGCAAAATACATTGAGATGAAGCCTCATCACATGGACAACACAAGATGAAATCAGAGCTGTATTGCTTCTTAGGGAAAAAAAGGTTACAGTGAAGAGAGCCCAACCTTAAGCGACAACAAAGACTTTTCTCCAGGGGGTGAATAACAGCTGATAAGTATAACCCTTGGCCAAATGAGTTCTGCAACAAAACATATCCATGGACTGAAGGTTTAAGAAGCTTAGCAGCCTCATGTGAGCGGATACAATTTGGAAGAAATTTGGCTGAATTTGGAAGAAAGTTCTGCCTAACCCTGTCTTTATCTTACTTAATGATGTGTTGAGGGATATAACACCGAGACAATGTGCAGAGGTTGCTGAAACCGATTTAATAAATATTACATCCATTGAATTCTAAGCACATCAGAGGAGTTAAGACAATGAATAATTATGATCCCATTTGGAGAATCTTTAGCTTTAGAGCAAATAGAGAGGCATAATAATAAAGGAACCATAAACATAAGAACCTCAATATATGATAGATAAAGCTCCTCATAGTGAAACAAAGTGAGAAGTTTTAGGAGGCAGGCAAAACCTGCAGCAGAAGACATTTCTTTCTTGTTGTAATTTAGCACTGAAAGAGAAACTCCAAACAGATGGCATGCAATGGGAACATACTTAATTTTGTAAACCACTAACATTTTAAGAGGGTTTTGTCTAGGTTTACAAGAGAAAGTTAAACCAGACTCTACAGATAAGGCAAATGTAATCTATTTGAGTTTATGGCAGGAAGACCAGGTACTAACAGAACTGAAAGTACCCCTCAGATAAGGTAAATTTTAAACGCTCTCAATAATTCTATTTTAGCATATAGTTCCCTGATCTTAGTTGTTTTTGGCCCAGAAATAATCACATGGGTATTGTAAAGATTACTGAGCACATTTAGCTGATCTACAAAAGTGACTAAAGCGAATACAAGTTTTTCAGACAGTCACAGTACGCAAAAGTGAAATGGTGTCATCTGCAAAGAGTGGTGCCAGGACAGCTTTATGACCGATATGGATCATGACTCATTCATCGGAGATTAAATAAGGATTGAGATTATTGAATCACAAAAGAAGTAATATTGGTACCAAAGCACAACCCTGCTGAACTCTTTTGTATACTCAGATTCAGAGCATTCACCACAATCTCCAAATCTAGCTGTAGTAGTAGGTTGGTTTGCAAATATTGGAACATGTTAATAGATGACATATTGTGATCCAAACAGAATAAAATCAGGCATTTTAGATTTATTAACATGATCAAAAGCACTGGGTAAATCTATGAAAACTAAATTGGTAGAAGCCTGTTTTAACAAAGTATACTCGTTAATGATTAAATCAAGAATGAGGCTCTACCCCATAGTTCATAGTCCCTCCCTAAAATCATATTGGACTCCAGCAAGATCGTTCTTATCCGAAGACCAAGCTAAATTGTTTTCCTTATTTATTTTAAACATGTCTTCATTTATCATTTTTAATCAGTTTTACAAAGCATAAAGCAATATGTCGGCACTACAGAGTACTGTATGTTGCAAATCAAACATAGTAAACTCAGAGCCTCATTTACAAGGCATTTGCACCACTGTTGCACCATTTTTTTTTAAGCAGCGGTGGCACTAGCATTGCTCTACACTGCTCCAGATTTACAAACCGATGCATTGGGCCCAATGCATCCGTTTGTAAACCCTTGTGTCACATTATAACATTGGCACAGGGCTTTTCTCAATGGGAGCCTCCTCGTATTGCTGAAGTAGTGTCATTTTTTGATGCTAGTCCAGCAATGCATGAGTTTAGAATTTCTGACGCATCTGTGAAAACCTGTGTCATGGTGCTCTGTATTGTATAAACAGTGCATCCATGCCATTGATTGATGATCATAGGATCGCGCAAGAAATCAGATGTATTGGGCCAGTGCCTTTAAATTCTTGCAAATGAGGCTGTTTGTGTCCATACTGAAGTAAAACAAAGAAACACATGTAGAATCTGCAGTCACAAAACAGCCTATTCTCTACTCATTTTGTCTTGAAGTCCCCATTGCTTAGTAGTCCCTCTACCCTTATATGTTACTGCCTCATTCTGTCCACTGGTGAGTCTGTCGGTATCCAAATCTCACCTCCCCGAGTCCATTTCCTATCTGTGGTATGGAGGCTGACCGTAGTTCCCTCCTTTATCTCCTTGAGATATCTAATATTTCAGTTTGTACCTCTCACACATGTTGGGGCTCCTAGGTCACACTCACAGTATGTGTGGGGTGGGGTTATTCCAGATGGGTTTGTAAGGAGTGTTGATTGGCTCTCCTAGATTATTCATTATGGTTCAAGAAGCTGAAAAAATTAGCCTCATACGTCATCAAAAGTCTTGAGTCGATCTTGCAGTTTAAATATGCCCTTTTTATACGTAGCAAGCTGGAAAATTCCATCATCCATTCGACACATGTGGGGGAATGAGGGTAGCACCAACGTCTAAGGATAGATTTTGATACCATGAGGGCTGTTGCCATCCATCCCGTCTAGGACATGGGAGGTCATTTATGTCTGTAAGATCATGTAAAATGGCCAGTTTTGCAGATTCTGTGAATGGGAATCGACTATTATTATGTTATGTACACCAAATATCGCCCCAATAGATATTGAGTCAACCACAGAACCCCAGAATATGATAAAGGTCACATCTAGGCCGGTTGCATCTCCAGCAATGACCATCTAGTATTAGTCGGGGTTTCATCAGTCCATTTGGTGTCCAATTCCAGTCATGGGGCACCTAAAGTAAGAGTCTTTCAATCTAGCCTCCTGAAATGTTCGGATCCAGTCATTGTCAGTCTGGTATCTTCTGGCAGTGTGTCTTGGACGTGTGCCAAGCGCCAGAGGAGCGTGAGGAGTCAATGAGGATCTGGTACAAGTTTTTGATTGTGCCATTGGATTTCTTCCAACTGACTATGGGGGTCATTCCGACCCTGGCGGTCCATGACCGCCATGGCGGAGGGCAGCGGAAGCACCGCCAACAGGCTGGCGGTGCTTCCTGGGCTATTCTGACCGCGGCGGTAAAGCCGCGGTCAGAAAAGGGGAACCAGCGGTTTCACGCCGGTTTTCCCCTGGCCCAGGGAATCCGCCATGGCGGCGCTGCTTGCAGCACCGCCACGGGGATTCCGACCCCCTTCCCGCCAGCCTGTTTCTGGCAGTTGTCACCGCCAGAACCAGGATGGCGGGAACGGGTGTCGTGGGGCCCCCTCACAGGGCCCCATACAGATTTTCACTGTCTGCTTAGCAGACAGTGAAAATCGCGACGGGTGCCACTGCACCCGTCGCACCCCTGCAACTCCGCCGGCTCCATTCGGAGCCAGCTTTCTTGTTGCAGGGGCTTTCCCGCTGGGCCGGCGGGCGGCCTTGTGGCGGTCGCCCGCCGGCCCAGCGGGAAAGTTGGAATGACCGCCGCTGTCTTTTGACCGCGGGGCGGTCATTCGGCGGTAACCGCATGGCGGGCGGCGACCGCCGCCCGCCGCGGTCAGAATGACCGCCTATATGTTTGTTAATCGGTGAGCCCTGGGGCAGGTTGATATCTGGTCCAAGGCCAGCATGCATGTTGTGCCATAGTTGGCCATACCACCACATTTGCTATTTGGGAAGCGCAATATATGCTCATATATCTAAAAAGTATTGAAAAGCGTCCTTTCCATAGAGGTCTGCTATATTCTTGGTCCCCAGTCTCCCACAGAGACTATTTGGCAAAATTGTTTCTCAAAATTACCTACCACGCTACTTTAACAGAATCAGTTAGCAAGATGGGCCTATTGCATTTTGGATCACTTCAATTATGTTTTTTGAATACAGGGCCAATGATTAAAGTGGTCCAGGAACATAGTACAATCGAACGACTGGCTGAGTTCAAGATGTTGATCAAACGGGTGGGCTAGGGCTCTATATTGGATTTGAAGACCTCCATTGGAACACCATCTGGCCCAAGGGATTTTTCAGATGGACTTTCTGAGATAGCAACTAAAATATACTCATAATCAAAGCTAAAGCAAGTGCTAACGTTTAAGGTCAAAGAATAAAACAGGGACCTGGAGCAGCCAAGTTTATCATAAATAAGCTTTAAGTGAGCAACCCACTACTCAGCTGAGATGTGGTAAGCCAAGAAAGTTCCAGAACTCTCACTAAAAAGGGAAGAGATAACCACTTTCCATAAAATTGAAACATTTTTCATACTGCTAGCTTGTTCCAGCTGCGTCCAAACATCTGATCTAATATTACCCCTTCTTCAATATGAGGGACAAATTACAAGATGCTCTGCAGAAAGCAATCTCAACTTCACATCTAGAACATCTAGAGAGGGCATCCCAAAGACACCTACTGGCCACTGAAAAATTGCATTCAAACCATTAACGTGTGAGCTGCTAAGTAAAACAAACAAACTAGTTAGCAACTTTGAAATAGCACAAAAGAAAGTAAAAGAACTTTAAAGAGAATTGTGACTTAAACAAACATCAAAAAGATCAAAAGTAGGTGCCAGTTGATTTTCAACCCACCCTCTTTACTGTTTTCACAGCGGATCAAAGAGGTGGGATAGCAAACATTGGGGCATATTTACAAGCCCCTTGCGCAACCTTGCGTTGCCTTAGCATCATTTGTTGTCTACACTAAGGCAGCGCTAAGTTGGCCTTTTCCCCACACCAGATTTACAAAGGGGATCAATGCTTGCATTGCACAACTTTATAAACCCTTGCACCACAATATGCTTTGTCAGCCATAATGTATGCAAGAGGAACATTCTGACGCAGGGAGGCTAAAAAAATAGCACAGTGAAGTTTGCAACATTTCACTGCACCATTTTTTCTGTCATTTTTAATGCCTCCACAGAGCATGCGTCAAAATGATGCACCCATATTAACCTATGGACCTCCCTGAGCTTTGCTGCACTAGAGTCAACATTATTGATGCTAGTGCAGCAAAGCGCCACAATAGCGTAAAAAATGCTGACACTATTGTGCTAACAGCTCCCATTGTGCACAGTATTATAAATACTGCGCAACAATGGTATCAGTAGGTGGTGGTAGGGGGACGCAAGAAAAGTGACAAATTGGACTGCTGTTTCACTTTCTTGTAAATCTCCCCATAGTGGCCAGAGAAACAAATGGAATTGAGAAGGAGATTATGGTCACTACAACAGCTCACCTGTACAGAATAGTCTGTAACAAAGGGAGTCAGACCCTTAGATGGAAAAATGTAATCTATATAGAAGAACAGCCTACGTCTGTAAGTGTTAGAATACTTTCATGTTGAATAAACAATCCATGTGCATTAGAAAAGCTTCTAGAGAGTGTATTTGAAGTGGATGGAATGTAATCGCTTCCTTGCCCTGGTTCCAAGCTGACTGCAGTGATAACGCAGGGTTGTTAGACTCTTTGGGGGAAGGTAGAGCACAGCCTACTCAGGTGTACATGGGGCTGTGCTCATCTCCAACCCACCATCCTGCCAGCAGATGGTCCATCGAGGCACACCTAATCCCTTTATTGTGTGACTGTCTGAGATGAATTCACAAAGTTTAACTGTCAGCTACACCATGTCATGTGACCAACCACAGGCTGCAGGCACAAAGGGCTAAGGGAAGAAAAATTCAAGCCAGCTTTCTAAAAGTTGAATTAAAAAAATTGTAATGAAAAATCTGACTTTACCTGAAGAGGGTTTATCATTACAATTTCATTGGTACTAAACATGACACATCTAGGTGCTTCCTATTGGGAATTACAGCTTATTAAGTACAATAATGATTCTCCAATGTATCCTATGGCAGGGGTGAGCCTCACAGTAGTGATAAACAAATGTAGGAGTTTTTGCTCTACCACACATGTAAAACATAAAAGTACATGTCCAACCTTTTAATTACACAGCACACTGCCCTATGGGCTACCTAGGGCCTACCTTAGGGGTGAAATATGTAATGAAAGGGGGGTTTATGGCTTGGCAAGGGGGCTTACATGCCAAGTTGACATGTAAGTTAAAACTGTATTCAGGCTGCGATGGCAGGCATGGGACATGTTTTAGAATGCTACATAAGTGGCTGTCACAATAAGAGACGCAGGCCCACAGGTAGCATTTAATTTATGGGCACTTGGTTTATGGTATACCACTCTAAAAAGAACTTATATGTAAGTTAAAAATGCCAATTAGATGTATGCCAATCAAACTATGTTTAGGGGGGTGAGCACAAGTACTTTTGCACTGCTTCGTTGTAAAGTTTGCATTCTCCCATAGCCATTAAAAAGAATTCAGCTAAAAGTGGAGCGAAAAAGGGAAAAAGTTTGGATGTGACCATGCAGAGAGGGCCGGTCCAACAGTCTTACTATGTAGTGCTAGCTCCCCTTCCTCTTATTCCCTGCATTCAGGGTCCACAGCATCATGGTATCCCGGAAGATGTAATTCTTGGCTCCCGCCTAGGCAAAAGTCTAGCAAATACCAAAAAGGTCCCATGATATGGGAGAGCAGAGCACACTATGTGGTGCCTACCTCCTTCTCATCCATCCTCGTCCATCCCCCACCTTCAGGGTTCACAGCAGCAGGGTATCCTGGGAGATGTAGTTCTTAGTTCCCTCTCAGGCAATTATACAGAAAAAACAAAACTTGTAGGTTCTTTTCCATCCATTTAAAACCATGACCATCCACAATGTGCCTCGCGGTACATTTAGGAATGATTAAGAGTTCACTTTTATCCTAGTATATCTTGCAGCCGTAAAACTCTGAGAACTTCTCTATTAATGAGATTAAGTTTGAAAATTATGTTTTCTTAGTCATGCAGTATTAACAATATGTTGTCAGCATATGTCTTGCATCAGTATTTAGTATTTAGTCCTATAACGGAGTTGGATTGCCTAGTCACAGCTGTCAATGACTTCAGTGCAATGAAAAGCATCCTTGTCCTTCCCGTTTTCGACTTAAAAAGACGTGAAATTGAAAATCTCCTTTATTCTATCAATGCTGTTGTAATTCCATACAACCATTTAAATTTGGCTCTGAAACCTGGTCCAATTCCTGCTCTATCAAGTGTTCTAAATATTTAAATTCAACATTGTCATATACTTTCTCTGCATCCAATGAAGTTGCCACTGTGTTGTCTGGATCATCCATAACCACCCATAGGATAGCTGACAATAGTAGTAAGTGATTTCTAGATGACCAACTAGGAAGAAATCTCACTTACGTATAAGGCCCAGTATCACCTTTTTTAGCCTATTGGCAGGATTATTTTTATGTCAGAATTAATTAAAGATGTCAGTCTGTAGGTAGAATGCAGTAACAGATCCCTACTCAGCTTTGGCAACAGTGCTATAATTGCACCTTAGAATGCTTGTCTTAGTTGGTCTTTCTTTTCAGCTTTGTTGTACAGAATGTATAATGTCAATTTCTGGGATTTGGTAATTCTGTAAAAATCCTCTGGTAGACCTTTGTCCCTGGTTTGTATGGTAAGTTTCAAATAACCTCTTAAGTTTATTTGGTTGTTGTCTCCCCTTCTATGAGACTTTTTAATTTGTCAAATGGTATTAGTAGGCAGAAGGTATCCTTGAACTCTTTTTCAGATTTAGATGCTTCTTGGCTTTCTGAACTATGTATGTGACTGTAAAATGTTGCAAAGATGTTTGCGATATCCATCAGGTGTAGGGTGAATTTTAGGTTCATCACATATGGCTGAGAAAGGTATTTGACTTTCTCCCTGCCTAAACAATGTTCAAGCAGTCATCCCACTTTTTTCCCTTATTCATAGTGCCAATATTGTAGGCCGGATAATGCATATTCTGCTTTGTGAATAAAGGATTTATGTCAAACAGTAAGCATTCTAGTATATGTGTTAAGATTCAAATCGGATAATCGGACACCTATTATAATTAGTGGTTAGCTCTCTGATTTCATACTTGAAAGTAATTTTTTTTCATCTATGTGAGATGAGTGTTCTGACTATCTGGTCTGCCCTGATTTTTTGCTTTGGACCTCTTGTGAGGGAGCCTCATAGTTGGGGACTCACCCACAGTAAACTCATGGTAAAATGGACTGCACATGTTTACCCCGGTGTTGCTTTGCTAAATAAAGACTGCAGTGTTGCAGCAAGAGTATGAGGCCCAGGGCTGGTTAGACATGATCACAAGTACGTGTGGACCTGTGTGAGTGTTGCACGGGGAGGATTCCTGGCATGCACAGCCCAAGAACTGCACATAGGTAGCCTGGCGCAGAAGGGGCTAGGCAGAGTGGGTGGTAACCTGGAGTAGGCCTTATGAGATGGATGTACACATGTGAGGGATAGTCAGTGTGCTTACTGTGTTTTCCTAGTAGTAACAGTCCATTAAATGTAAATGGTAAAGGATGACCTAAGGTGTAACTCCAGTCCCATAGGGTCCACAAAGTCACACCAATGTACACTGTAACCTGTATGAAAAGAATAATGCAGTAAGTTACAAAAGCATAGTTGTATAACTTACGGTGCATCCAGGAATGTCATTTTTCTCTGACTCAGCTCAGGCTTAGGGCGAATTACTGCTCTGCCCCACTGCTTGAGCAGGACCTCGCATCATTTAGCCAGCTGTCATTCCGTGCCAGCAACTGGGCGGAGAGGCCCTGGAAGGAAAGTCAGGGAGGAGGGGCTGAGACTTTTAGAGTACACATGGCATCTAACTCCTAGACTGTGCCATTTTGAGGTAAGCCCAGAAGACTGTGCAGGAAGGAGTGGGCAGGGGTAAGGAAGTGATGTGGTACATCTGGATGGGCCAGAGGTGCAGGCCTGCTTGTCACTTCTGTCCCCATTTAAAAGGTCTTGCACAGGGGAAGGCTCTCTCTCTTGGATGTGCTTCCCTGCAGGAAATTGGCACTAAAGACGGGTGTCATGGATAACTGCAAAGAAGAGCCCCCTGACTGCCCAAAGGGTAAAGGACTCTGCCCCTCAATGACTTCTGACTCAGCGAGTGGCATGCCAGGGCTAGGTAACCTGACCCCCTAGTCCCTCTAATAAGCAGTTGGGGAAAGACTGGGCTGGTGTAAAGAGAGCAAACTGCCCAGAAGAAAAGGAAGGTACCCAGATGAAAGCCTGGTGCAGGGAGTCAATGGGACTAGCTCCCTACCAATGTGGGAACCTTCAAGGCAAGGAGGCCAAAGGAAAGCGCTTCTGGTGGCAAGGAATCACCACCAGGAGTAAAATGATGCCAAGATCATCAAAAACAGCCCTTTAGGGCCCGAGATATCAGGAGAAGAAGGTCTTCGACTTTTTACCTTTTCCATGCAGCTGGCGAAGTGCGTGGGGCACAGCCGTAGCTTTAGTCTGTGCCCCTGTGGTGGGCCATGGCCAGGAGGCTACCCTCAAAAGAAGCAAAGCTAAGGGGCACTGTCATGCCCCCCACAAAGATGATCTGAGGGGACCCAGACCTATCCCGTGTCCCCAAAAATAAGCAAACCTGGGGAGCACCGTGGAGCTTCCCTTGAGGGTGTGGATGGGTCTGTGGGCCCAAAGTAAATCCAGGAGGTGCCGTCGTGCCCCAGTGAAGATTCTGGAAAGGTTTCAGATCCCATCCTAAGGCCCCACAGGGAAGGCCAGGTCAGGCAGTGCCGTCCCGCTCCCCGTCAAAGTGTAAGTGTAGTACCAGACCCCATCCTTGGGCCCAGCACTGAAGATGAAGTCGGGGGATGCCGTTGTGCCCCCGTGAAAATGGCCAGAGGGGCCCCAGACCCTATCCCAGGACCGCGTGAAGAAGAGGCATCTGAGAAGCGGCGTCACTCTCCCTGGGAAGGTGAGAAGGGGCCCTGGACTCCATCCTCAGGGTCCTGGCTGTGCAGAGGAGGGGGAATTGCAGCAGTACTCCCCGTAGGTGGCCCGCCTGGGCGCAACAGTACGTGTCTGCATGCAGGTGTGGGCAGACATAAATGGAAGACAGGCTCTTGTTGCAGCACGTGGAGGTGCTGGCTATGCGGGGAGCCAGCTAAAGTGGCCCGGCACCACTTCCCAATGAGGGACTCTGTACCTGGTGTGGGGGGTGTCTGGGTGGGACTAGGGAGCCCCAGGCAGTGATCCAACCACAGCAGCATCACAGCTCTCCCCAGCACAGCTGGAGAGCCAATCATCTAATATGCACACCGTCCCACAATGCCTTACAAGGCACAATTGTGTTTTGGTCCCTTTCCAGCTTGTGGTGATCCCACAGAACGCCCATGGATAGGTGGAGCTACAGAAGCAGCATAGCCTCCCCCTAACACAAAGTTTTGTGTTTTCACCCTAGGTTTGGTGGGAGTGATAACCCCACAAGTGTTTCAATGCATTTGTAACCATGTCACTGCTGGAACGTTGTTTTTAATTTGCGGGACTGCACCCACTAGGGGTGAAATGCTATCATTGCAAGTTGAAATGGTAGCAGATTAAGCTAAATGTATTCTGAGAATGTGTGGTCCCAATATTGAGGCCACTGGTATGACTTGTAAGAGGTCATATGAAAAGGTACCCTCTAGAGGTGCAGAATGATATTGCATGTTTGTCAAAAGTAATCAGAGAGTAATCAGAAAGTAATCTAAGAGTAATCATAACAGCCTAAATCTTTCCAACATGCCCTTACATGTTCTTTTTCATGCTTATTTGAGTAATGAGACTGACAGCCACCACCGATGTTGGTAGATGTACTTTATTGCTAGATTTAGATGCTTTCACTCCAAGTTACAGTCACATATTACATTGGTATACAAGTAAATGTTTTGCCATGTGGGTCGTTGGATAATATTTCCCCTCAGGGGGAGGCTAGAATGATTACACAATGACATCCAAAAGTAATTCTATCTGTATATGTGTAATTTGTTGCATAGTATTGAGTAGTGTCTGTGTAATAAATGTACTTTTACTTTATCAACAGAAGAAGCACAGATTGGACAATCATTTATTGAGTATTATTATTGTGTGCTCGTGAATGGTGATTACTAGCCCACACTACCTCTCTTGAGTAAGCCTTGGACTGCTTGGCAATGCTACCCTATGAGAGTCAAGCGCTACAATAGGGTGTTTGATACCCAGTAGTGGTCGTGTGTGGACCCATTACTTGTGCAGGCAACTCAACTAATGACCCACCTCCCAACAGTCTAGCTGTATGTTTATGATCTGTGGTATCCCTCATCATGTTGCCTGTCTTAGACCATGACATTTGGTAGGAGGACAGAACTTCTGTTCATGTCAAGATAACTGCATACGTTTTCCATGAGCTTAGCCTTTTTGGTTGAGAGTTTATATTTTGCAGTATTCATTCTTTGTTGTTTAGTTGTTGGATTGACCTGACCTAATTCGAGGGTTATTCAAAAAGTGCAATGGTCTGAGATTCCCCTTCAAGACTAAACCACTATTTGTAGGGTATATCAGGATATAAGGAAACAGTCAATTGTGGATCATGCACCATGCACATATGACATGAAAGAGCATTGTCTTTCTCTGGGATGTAGCATGCCCAAGGTTCTGAAAGACTTTTCTCTTCTATAATGACCTGCTGGAGACCCCTGTCTGTATTCTATCAGGCCATTTCTTTTAAGTATTGGGTTGAATACCACATTCCAGACACATGTTAAGGAAAGGAGACATTGATGGTTGTCAGTGCACATGCATAACCTACTGTCAATGTTGTCTTCAAGATTCAAATTTTTGCAAAAGCATATAACACCATGGGTGCAGTCCTACTTAAGTGAATCAAACTGTGTTTACTACAGTGCAGCCCAATTTCTGGTTCAGAAATTTGTAGTGCTTTATTAACTAGCCCAGAGTGCTTTGTGCCACAGCCAACAAGACTGAAGCTGGTACCTGTACTAAACCTTAATCTATCTTTTATTACCATCTATCCAAAATTACTCCTGCCTTTGGAGGATCAAAGAAAATTCTCAAATTCCTTACACCTCATGCAGGAACTAACTCTGCTGAAACTGAGAGAACACATTTTCACGAAGGGAGCAGCTGCCAAAGTTAGGAAGATGCCTGGGTGGGGGCAGACCTCTTCAGCGAAAATTGTGCTTCCAGCCTTTCACATTTGTTTGTTGCTAGACAACTTCAAAGATAATGACATGGAAGATATACCTCTTATCTGTGAGCCATAGGGGATAAGACCTTTGGCTAAACACTAGATAGAGGTTATGAAGGTTATACAAACATTTATGGAACACATAGTGGGAATTAGCTAGGCATAATCCAAACTCTGATTTTGCGAACTAATTTACCTACACATTGCAAAAACAGCATTTGCTGTGATATCAGAGAAAATAGGATTTAGGGTAGAAGTGGGCACAACTTGTGTAATTCCATGAAACATAATCACACGGAATTACCCCAAAATTATGCGAGATTGCTTGGAATTACACAAGAAGAGGAAAGCTGCATTTAGCACAATTTTCATGGTACAAAAATGCCCCCTTGCATCCAAAATGCATGCATGGATGACTTTTCTGCTGACAAATAGCTCTAAATTCAAGAAAACCTGAAGAGCAAACACGAGCAACAGCCTGAGCTGACTAACTGTGCACTTGGGGTGAGATTTCCACCCAACCTATTCCTGCATTTAACACTACTTTTGTGTGGAAAATGCACCACTGAGTGCAAAACATATGAGAGTATGTATTTTGCATTGACAAACAGCTCTATATGCAACAAAACATGAATAGCGAGTACGAGCAGCTATTCATACTTGCTGAATATGCTCTAAGGTTTTCCCCCAAAAAAATGTTCTCAATTGGGCAAGAGGTCATTATTATTATTAATTCCTTATCTAAGAGTAACATGGAATTACCAAAGGTACTCTGGTTACTCCGCTGCAATTGAAATTCCGCTAAGGCCTAATTTAGAGGCAAGGGTCAAAACTTTTAAAAAGTACTTGTCGGGGACTAGCGTGGCATGTTTAGGACATGCCTGGAAAAAAGGGGTTCTTTCCTCTTTAAAGGGAAATAGATTTCCAGAGAAATAATTATCTAAACTGGAAAGGATGGAAGGACAGAAGCTGAGGACTGGAGTAAGTGGGAATAGGATGTGATCAGGAAACAGAAAGTTAAATGATAGTTTGTATGCCCCTTAAGAGGCAGATTATTCTCACAGCATTTGGCAAGATACCCAGAGGCTTCTATGGAGAAAGAGCGCTCAGTGGTTCTCTCTCTGCCAGAGACACAACCCTCACAATTTAACTGGCAGCCTTGAAAGCAACGGCAACCAAAACCATGATAAAATGCACAGAACATAATGCAAGGCATTTTGTGTAAAGGTTCAGGTGAGGAAAAGTGCAGACAAGACTAGTGACTTTGAATATCACAGAAACAGAGAGACAGGATAATAATAAACACAATCAAAAGGAACGCCAGGAACCACAGCAGCAAGGATGCAATAAAACATGAGGAAAATCCCAACAACATCAATTGTGATTGGGTGCATTACAGGCTGTCAGGGATAAAATAGCTGGAAGCTCCAGGAGGAGCACAGCTGCAGGATGTAACCTAGGTTCAAAGAATAAACTAGGTGCTAGAAAACAGGGAAGCACCAGTGAAGGGAAGCCTGAACTGTGACTTGTAAAGGGATGACCAGGAAAATAGGAAAGCATGGAATAAAGTGCAAATGATCAGCGCCAAGAAAGTGATTGGTCCAAAATTCAGATACAAATTGATTAGCATAGCCGTAAGATCCATGCAACCTTGTGAACAAAGAACCACCACCAGGACATGATCTACAAAGGGTCTGATGACAGAGGGAACTACAACGCCATGATGCATCAGAAAACTGGGACAAAATACCTGGACTGGAAGGTGAAGGGAAACTAAGTATGTTAAGTGTAGATATGCATATTGCCTTATACTGATGAAAAGACTGGGTCTCATCAGTAACTCCTAGCAGCAGGATAGTAGAATCCTCACACAACATTTCTGCAGCCTCTGTGATATGTATTAATAGCTGACCTTGCTCCATAATTAAATGTAAGTTGGGAATCTACTTACATATGAGAGTGTGCAGGAGTGTGACTTACAATCTCATTTGATGTATCTTTTTAAGTTGATTGAGACTTTGAGGGAGTCAACAATAGTAATTCATATCTCTGTGAAGCCTGTTTAGACACAAGGGGGGTCATTCTGTCGCGAATGACGGAAGCACCGCCAACAGGCTGGCGGTGATTCCATTGCCATTCCGACTGCGGCGGTAAAGCCGCGGTCGGAAAACCGGGGCCGGCGGTTTCCCGCCGGTTTAGCCCCAGCTGGGAGAATCCACCATGGCAGCGCTGCAAGCAGCGCTGCCATGGGGAATCTGACCCCCTTACCGACAGCCTGTTTCTGGCGGTTGTCACCGCCAGGAAGAGGCTGGCGGTAACAGGTGTCTTGGGGCCCCCTAACAGGGCCCCATGAAGCTTTTCACTGTCTGCCTAGCAGACAGTGAAAAGCGCGACGGGTGCAACTGCACCCGTCGCACGCCCACAACACCGCCGGCTCCATTCTGAGCCGGCTTCTGTGTTGCAGGCCTCCTTCCCGCTGGGCCGGCGGGCGCTAACATGGTTAGCGCCCGCCGGCCCAGCGGGAAGGTTGAAATGCCGGCAGCGGTCTTTTGACCGCGTAGCGGCCAAATGGCGGTTCCGGCCTGTCGGGCGTCAACCGCCGCCCGCTAGAGTCAGAATGACCGCCATAATGACAGCCAGAAATTGGTAGTTGAAGTTAAGTAGTTCAATAATCAATCCAATGTGTATGCACATCATGAAAGTGTTAAAGAAATACAGGTTCACATCCGGAAAGCTGAAATACCGCAGTTGGTTCAATCTCATCTGATTACAATACACGAAAATAACAACCAAAACAATACAGAAACTGGGAATTAGAAATAGGTGTTCCATAAAGAAAACCCTCTCTAACTCCTAAACATGAAATGGTGTCAGCTTAGGGAAGGCTTGATAGAAGTCTTCCGGAAAAGGGATGTGTTTAACATAAAACTTCACACTTGATGGAATAAAGGAAACAGAGAGGTCCCCTTGAAATCCAAGGAAATCTGCTTTAACTTCTTACAGTGTAAACATCTCATTCCAGTCATCACATTGTCCATTGTGTACATTTGAAACATCACCAGAATTTCTCATCGCACAAAACCCTGACAGTTACTGCTTCCTTGAACATCCCCCGTTCTTGGTACGCAATGTAGAAGATGCTTCAGCTGATCATGAGATCTTCACGTCTCTTGCCAATATTTCTCCTCTCAGGCCTTACTATCAGTAAAACTAATACACATAACAATACTCCTTTTCTCTAGCCAATGAAGCCTTGAAATGCACCTGCTGAAGAAAGGACACACTATCCAAGCAAAATATATTTTAAAATCAAGATGTTTAGTCAGGCTAACTTTAACCAACTCTGAATTTGCATTTCGAATACACTATTATTCATGCTCACATCAACATTATTGCAAAATTTGAATAAGAGACATGCATTTTACTTCAACAAAGGGAACTGAAAGCGTAAATGTAAAACAAGAAAAATGAATACATGAAAGCAATTTGAATGAACATTAGTGTGCATGATTATAAAGCTACATTTTTTCAGTGATTACATTTTATTAATGTTTTCATACGCATTAATATTGTTAAGGCACAGAGTATATATAATGTCAAATGTAAATGCTTATTTGCACAACGAAGACATATAAAGGATGGTGTCTAAATTGTGCAGCTCCAATTCCCCCTCAGACAGTTATGTTAGCATCACAGTAATGCACATATTCCTCAGTGTCAGGTGAGATCAAGTCAAAGCGTTGAAATTCTCAGAAACGTTCTGTTGTATAACCATTTTAGTTATAGCTTCATGCACGTATTTTAGCACACTAGGCCTGCCGTTGTGCACTTTACCCTAGTTATATTTTATTCAGCTTCACTTATTTTTTTTAACAATAACCACATTTGCAGTCTTGTTTTATTTTCCTCTGTCTAGCTGTTTCTTGCCTAGGGCAGCACTGGGTACTTAAACAAGACATTTCTTTCACTCTGTGCTTCTCTCAAGGCTGCAGTAAGAAAGGTTGCTGGTAAATGTGGTAGAACTATGTCTCTGGTATTCATAGAAACATACACATCCTTACTTAGGGACATTTTCTCAGAACATCAGCTATTTTATTATAAAAACACTTCCATGTCCCACGTTAGAGGGAGATTCCAGCCAGATGACCATGACTCTATGCTGATTGCTGAACACTTTGCTACAGCTGCTTATGCAGAATTCAGGCCTTTGCTCAGGTATGAGGGATGATGTCTTCCCAGGGGAACCTGAAGGGCAGAACTAGAGCTTAACATGTTGTGCTCTAATATAGCCTAGGTAGGAATTAGCCTATTGACCCTAGTGACAATATGGTAGCATTATTTCTATTCTTCACTCTCCTTGTCCCAATTTTAATCTTGTCATGCTTTATCATCCTGGTTATTGCAGTACATGCTTTATTATCTAAGATGCAGTTGCTTCATTAAAACCTTATTGAAACTTTTACTTCCTCTCCTATGTGAGACTAATGTAACTAAGAGAAATGGATGCGATCTGAGTGACCACGATTTCCCAGAGGAGTCGATTGTGTCATGCGCTCGGCTGCCCAATCATCCCTCGTCTTGGGTGGAGATGAGGCACTGCTAGTTAGCCGAAGCAAAACCCAGATTAGGGCAACAAGTGTCACCTGTAGTAGATTAAACTCAGTCTTCCATACCACAAGCGATTCTGCCACTCAAATCCAGTAGTCTCATTAGAATAAGGAGAGCCTATGTGACATGGCGCCGCCAACGTTTGGTCAGGCTCTAATTTTCAGGTCCTCCTGAGTATCTCTGTCTCACTACATACAAATACACCTCAGTACTATATGCAGAGACATCTGTGGTATTGAGAACTTCCTCCGCAGCTAAGTAGGGAGCCCCTAACTTACGCTGTAAGTTGTTCAAGCTTGAACTCTGAAAGGATAATCCCCATTTGGTGTGGTTATCTCTGAACAAAATTAACCATTTACCATGGAAAATCCCCAACAGGTAGCAATTGCAGTTAATAACTGACCACCCCTTACTGCACATTTACTGGCACGTGGCCTAACAGCCCGGGGGGTCCAGTCACGTTTGTTGTTGAGGCTCACCCAGCCTACAGAACAGAACTTTTTTTATTCTTGGGTCACATTTCCAGCAGTTGATGGGAACACAAATACATTTCATTACTATACATCTGCAAACGTTAAACAAGCAAAGTGCAGTAGGCCCAACAGAAAACGCATCAATCCCTAAAATTTAATCACAGTGTGTATAAACAGGTGTATATAAACAACACATTATAAGGTGAAGTGTAGTGTGCACTACCAACAAAGTTCCTACTGCACAAAGGAACCAAAAGGATAAAACACCAATATGAGAAAATGGGTTGTGCACCACTATCAGTTGTCAATCACGAATAATAATTCAGAAGAGTCCCAGTTTGTTAAACATATGGTGACACAAGGTTTCCATAGGTTTCTCCCAAAGGGTTTATTTCATCAGAGACATTTGGTGTCACAATAAATTTGTGAGAACAAACAATACAGCAGCCAACGCGTTTCGCCCTATACAGTTGGGCTTCTTCAAGGCTGCAAAAATAACAACAAAAAGCCATAAAGAAATGATAAGATAACAATGGTATTCCTAGTATTACAAAGATCAAAATATATAAAGCAGAATCAGCAGGTTATTATTTAATATAAAGCAAAAAACACTAATCAAGTGTAATTACGAATTAAATTTAAGCAAGAGAGAGAGTTTCATCAAATAGATCACAATTCTGGTTACAAGTCAACCTCTAGTCATAAGTGGTGGATAAAACCAACAAGGGAAAAAATAGAAAAGAAAGAATTCGCAAAAAATCGAAAGAGGTGATTTTTAAAGATTTTTGCGTTAGTGGCAAGAAAATGTGCTCGAAGAAAACATGCCGTATAGACTGTAATGAATATGATAGTTGCAGTAATCCCTGCACCATGATAGTGCCAACATCACCATCACAAAATGTTAAGTGAACCATCACCAAGATATAATAAAAAACTGAGTAAGACTTAAATAAAAAAGTAGTGAGATGAAAGCTAGGTGAAGATAAAAGTAATAAGAATACGTGTAAGGAAGAAGGGGGGGGATAGGGAAAAGGATAATATACTTGGAAAAAGCACATACCAAGTAGTAGGTTCCAAAGTAGGTTCAAGAATCAATATATAAGATAAGTATAAACACGAACAAAGATTCAATGGGCTAAAAATAAAAAGAGTTGAAAAAATTGAAAAGACGGTACATGTGTCAAAAAGAGGTAATATAATGTGGGCAAAGTCCCACAAAAGTCAATTAAAATATGTTAACGCGACTATATAAATAAATCGAAGGGCTGTGGTCCAGCCTTACCTAAATTATGTAAATCCAAATTGTTTATACGTTGCAAGTTGTAACCGGCCGGATTTTCCAAATGAAAGGAGAAACGTGAGACGGGCCCGGTCGCGTTGCCACCGGTCGGGTAAAGTGAAGTAAGTAGCGCGTCCAAGTTTAGAGGAAATGCCGGCAAGAATTGCCGAACATTTATGACAAACATCGTGCGTGAGGAGGAGTATAAACACAGAAAAAGGACTATGCCCAAAAAGCGGCATAGTACGGATAATTTAAGTGGCGGCCATTTTGGAGTAGACAAAGCAATTATGTGGTATAATAGTAAGTGAATTGAAATGGACAAACGCTATATATTTGAAAAGTAATTACCATAATTAGGTAATGAAAAAATATATTGAGAGGGCAGAGAAGAAAAACCAAAAGAGGTGTAAAAGAAAAAGCGGAAAAATAGGCATAGAGAAAAGTGGGGGGAAGACACTAAAGATCAGGGGAGCAAGCCATTAACTGTGCAAAGTAAAGATAGTGAAGCAGCAACAAAAAGAAACCCAAAAAGAGATGTCATAGACAATAATATTACAGTGAAAAAGATGACAAGAGTAGGCCAATGGCCTCTAGTATAATGTAATCTCAATTTTACAAAAAATAGGTCTATTAGCATCCAATGAGCATGTACGTGCAGACAATATACTATCAGGAAGTAATATCAAGACATGTAATTTAAACCCTAGTACAGTCACAAAACAATGGTTGAAGTTTACATGTGAAGAGACAGTATTTAAGCCTCTATTGTTTTCGCCATTGTTTTGAAAGAAAGTACTAATATTCAGTACTCCACTCGTACACTATTAGTGTATATATTATACAACAATACCATTACAAGAAATGATGAAATTCGTGATCAGTGTTGTGTCCCAACTCGACCGTGCGTAAACGGCAAATCCATGCCGCTTCTTGTTTGCGTAGTTGCAGTTCTCTGTTGCCCCCCCTAGGGTTCAATGGGATATGATCAATCCCATGAAATGAAATTACATTATCACGTAGGTGTGTCGATGTCATATGTGATGATAATGGATACCTAATATCGTTGTTCCTAATGGCTCGTATATGCTCCTGTATTCGATGTTTGAGCTGTCTTTTCGTGCTTCCCACATAGATTTTGTTACATGTACATTTTAGAATATAAATTACAAATTTGGTGTTACAATTAATAAAATGTTTGATAGTAAAAACCCCTGTGTTATTATAACAGAAGGTACTAGTTTTATCCAAACCAAAAATACAAACATTACATTCATGACATGTGTAAAAGCCCAGAGGCTTGGTCGGAAGCCAAGTAGAAGGATTAGGTACAGATACATAACTGGGACAAAGCAAGTTTCTCAATGTCATACCTCTTCGATAAGTTATTCGAGGTGTTTCGGGAAGAATCCCTTTGAGTCCATGTAAATCAGTAAGTAAATGCCAATGGCGTTTAAGTATTTTGTAGATGCCCTGGCTGTGGGCCGTGTATCTGGTTACAAAAGACAGACGTTCATTAGTTGAATTCTTTTTACTTTTAGGTTTTAATGACAACGTGTCCTTTCTGGATATACTCATGATACGTTGTTCTGCAGTACAAAGAATCTGGTTCTTGTAACCTCTATTGATAAATCTTTGTTTCACAAGTCTAATTTGTTCGCAAAATAGATCTTCAGTGCTGCAATTTCTGCGCATACGTATCATTTCACCAAAAGGAATATTGTTAATAGTAGAAGACGGATGTGCACTTGTTGCATGTAAAAGACTATTGCAAGACGTAGATTTCCTGTACAAGACACTCTGAATAGAGTTATTGTGAATAAAAAATCTTATATCCAAAAATTCAATACTGTCCTTACTATAATGAAGACTAAGTCTGACATTATAAGGATTATCATTAAGAAATGCATGATACGAAGTAAGTTGCTGAATGGATCCATTCCAAATTAAAATAATGTCATCTATATACCTCCCCCAGAATACAATAAATTCAGTCCAAGGAGAGGCATGTTTACCCCATGCATGTATTTTTTCGAACCAGCCCATAAAGAGACAGGCATATGAAGGGGCAAATTTGGAACCCATCGCTGTCCCTTGTATTTGTTGAAACCATTTAGTATTGTGTAAAAAGTAATTTTTAGATAGGATTATGTCAATCATATCCAGAAGCATTTGATTGTGGTCATAATGTTCTGCAGAACGAGTATTGAGAAATGAAATGACCGCCAGCAAACCAAATGGTTTTTGAATACAGGTATAGAGACTATTGACGTCCATTGTGACAAATAAAAGGTCATCAGACCAAGGAAAATCTTCAAATTTATTCAGGATATCCTTACTATCCTGTATATATGAAGGGAGATTACAAACAAACTTTTGTAGAAAGATATCCACAAATTCCGATATTCTCTCTGTTGGGGAATCAATCCCAGATATGATAGGTCTGCCCGGTGGAAACGAACCTTCTTTGTGGATTTTTGGAAGAATATAGATACAAGGATATCTTGGATATTTAACAAGTAAGTATTTGTATTCGTGATCAGATAAAAGACCCTGTTCATGCCATCCCCATAGTTTGTTGTTAATGAATTCAGACAGTTCAAAAATAGGGTTACTGGTAAGACATTTATAACATGTTGTGTCAGCTAACTGTCTATCAATTTCATGCATGTAATCACTTGTGTTCATAATGACTACATTTCCACCTTTATCGGCCTCACGAATAACAATTGATCGGTCTTTCCTAAGACTAGTTAAAGCCTTCCGTTCTCCAATGGACAAATTGTAAATTTTCCGCCAGTTAGTATAAGGAACACCCAAAAGTTTATATAGGTCAGATGATACCTTGTCCGCAAATAAATCAATATTACTATGTACAATATTGGGTCTAAATTTAGAACGTGGTCTTAGACCACTGGTAACGTTGAGATCCTCCATAATTCCTAAATCTGTCCTGATATTTTCAATGTCTGTCTCACTGCCATTTTGTAAAGATATCAGCAATTGTATATCGTACAAATCCGATATAGATTCAGTCACTGCCTGGGTATTAACAATAGTAGTGTCAATGAGCGGTGATATAGAGGTTTCACTATTGGTAGTCCCCCCAGTGCGAGTAGAAAAATAGTTTCTTAATTTCAGTAGGCGAGTAAATTTAAATAGATCAACAAAAATTTCTACCTGATCATTAGTTTGAGTTGGGCAAAAGCCTAAGCCCTTACTACGTAAATTGCATTCAGTAACATCCAGGGAACGATCGGATAGATTGACAATGGTCAGATCTCCTCCAAGTTCATTACTGTCAAGGGCGGTGGGTCCTAGTCTTTCTTCGAGCGGGTGCGAACCCCTTGTTTTTCTAAACTTTTTTCTCCATTGTTTCCCACCCTTTCTGGTCTTAT
Source organism: Pleurodeles waltl (assembly GCF_031143425.1). NCBI lineage: Eukaryota > Metazoa > Chordata > Amphibia > Caudata > Salamandridae > Pleurodeles > Pleurodeles waltl. The sequence continues at coordinate 1,233,041,525 of NC_090446.1, forward strand.
TTCTCTTCGGTTTGTTTTGGTTCCAAGACTTAGTCGTTCCATTTCGACTAAAAAACTGTTAGCTGAACTGTGGGGAACTTGTTTGGACATAGACTCTGTTCACTAAGAACGAGCGGTAAATCGGATATTATATGATGAGCCATTACTATAAAGAAATATCTGACAAAAAAAAGAGACATGATGGATTGTGATAGCTCCCTCTTTGTTAATGGCCTTTTCTTCATGATGGTAAACTTAGCCTGCAAAGGTACATAGCTAAAAGTGACTGTGTGAATGTAATGGTCATGCTGTTAATGGCCTATACAGGCACTGCCCTTTCTTTTGAAGCTAGAATCAGAAGTACCATCTTCTGGAATCACCATGGTGGGCTTGGCACTCCCAGCATGTTTCTCAAACACCTCTCACAGCCACACAAGAGCGCATCACTCCAATATCACGTTAACCACTACAGCACGCCCTACCTACCAAGACCATTACCATCCATACAGATAAAACATGCAGTTCTTTGCTCCTCGTCCTTGATACATCTGCAAACGTACCTGCACAATACAGAGCATATGCATATTTAGAAAAACCTCTATTTTATCAAGAACATAATAATTGGCTTGATGGCACCTAACCCCACACAATTGTACACGTTGGGTTAGGCTCTCTAAGTAATAATGGTCCTACCTGGCCTTTATTGGGCACTTATATACCTCACCCTGCTGCAGTGAACCTAAAGGTAGCTGAGGTCCATCCCTTATATGCTGATCTGACAGCAATATTCAGATGATTAGTACATTTGCAAACATTAACTACAAACCCAGCACGTGCTACTCCGCCGCAACCACATGCAGTAACACCAGGCATTAATCCTGCAACTGTACGTTTGATCATGGGTAAAGTACCAACCAAACAAGAAGAAATTCCATTTTGGTTAGCTCAAAAAATAACTGCACTGGAAGCAGTATTTCCCCATACGGGACGTCAGGATAAACACAGGATATTAACTATGTGCTTGCCATTTGGGATGGTTCCCACAATAGACAACTGTAATACATGGGGCACGGTGTTTGCCACGCTCTATACTACCACACATGGTACGTCAGCACTTGCCAATTTTCCAGAAGTGTTGAAACAAATTCAAGATGAATACGGAGCTGCCCCAGCCCTGGTTTTGGGGATGCAACTAATGGGCAACTTTGCCACAGTATCCTCAATTATATTAAGGAACCTTAAAGGGGAAGCAGTCGCACTAGCAGTGTGCATGTGGCTCCGGGACTTTCCTCCACAGGATCAAGAACATGAGCTACCAATGATTATCACATTAGTCAAGGTAGTCTGGGGGCCAGACCCACAAAACCACAATTTTAGGATAGATCTAATAAAGATTCTAGCAAGCAAGCACCTGAGGGTACTAAGAAACGCTGGGATAAAAAACAACAAACGAGAACAAAAAAGAACAAAAAAGAATGCGGAGAATCTCCGCATACGGAGACCCCACAGAATAGATATAATCTCAGAAATAGAGATAATATAAAAACGCCTTACAGATATCAATATACTGATACACGCCAATCTTGTTCCTTTCAGGACTCACTGGGAAAACGCAATGAGAGAGGTGGGCAGTCAGCGTGAAGAACTGAGTACGTGAAACCGAGACACAAATCACAATACTCTACAGAAGTTTCTGTTAAAAAAGAAGAGAAACTTCCCCAACAAAAAACACAATTCAAAAAGAAAAAGGTTGTAGCAGTTACAGTCTGACATGCCACTCAAGAAGAGTGCTCTAATGAAGACCAAGAAGTGGGCATTAGCGCTATTAGACAGCGCAGCAGAGGTCACAATAGTTCACCGGAATCTTCTAGAGCATCTGGAGGTGAAAGCAACTGATGACTTCCTACAAGAAGAAACTGTGGACATGTGTGTCTCCATGCCTGATAGGGTGTACAAAGTAACATTACAGTTAGAAGGAGACATAGAGAGCACAATCGACGCAATCTTTTGGGACCGCATCGTAAACATATATGAAACTCTGCTCACTGAAAGGGATTGGCCACCTGAATTTGTCTGTACTTGCCCATTTAGGGAAGATATTATCAAAGCTTCTTTCTCGCTCCTTGTTCCCAAGGAGCTTGCAGAATCCTATGCCATCGATTGGGCACTGGCGCAGGCACCCGTGTTATATCGCTACCACGTAGGATGGGATACAGACTCCCCCAATCATGTAATCCTTATTAAAAATCAGCTCCAACCATAACCCTAGTATCCAATAAAACATGATGCAAAAGCACTCGTGAGGGAAATCCTCACACAACTAGAGTACCAGGGCGTAATCGAACCCTGCATCTCACCAATGAATAATACTTTATTCCCAGTAGCTAAACCGGACCATTCGTACAGAATAGTCTTACACTACAGACATTTAAAGAGTCATACACGCACATATGCTATACAAAACTCACATAGCACAGCACTCATGAACAACATAGTGCGCAAAAAATACAAAACAACACTGGACATTTCCCCCGGTTTCTTCTGCCAAAATATAGCGCCTGAGAGTAGAGACTTAACAAGTTTCAGTGCATTTGACTCCCAGTAAAAAGTCTGTTGCATACCACAGGGATACAAGAACAGTCCAGGACTGTTCACAGCTCGTATGACTTCAATATTGCATGACATTGACCTTGAAGCATTTTCCTATGTAGATGATATCTATCTCATGGATGATGAATTGCTGCAACATTCAAGACGGGTAGCCTGCATTGTTGTGGGATGATTTGCCGAGTTCGGCTACAAATTCAATTAAAAAAATAAATAAATAGCCTTCCTTAGCATCCTGTGACTGGGTTATGAGCTATTGAGTGAAGGAAAGAGCCTAGAGCCACAATTCTTGGAAAAATGCGCACAGTTACAACCTCCAAATACAATTAAGAAACTGCAATCCCTGTTGGGTTTTCTAAATTTTGGCAGAACTTACATTCCTGATTATGCGTCACCCATAAAACCTTTATATGACTTGATACGTCCTGACTTTTCAAGTACATTTTGGACAGTCAAACACACACGCATTCTCAGAGCTTTGCAAACAGACATGCTAGCAGCACAACACCTATATACAAGGGACAACAAAAAACATCTGGTCATCAGAGTAATTGCTGGTGCCATTGGTTTTGCCTATGTAACTTTCATTGAGGGTGAGAAGGTCCTAATTGCATACAAATCACATTTGTATTCAGCAGCAGAACAACGCTTTGCTCCCAATGAGAAAATTCTCACTGCTGTTCAGATGGCCGTCATTAAAGAAAGACCTCAAGCCCAAGGCAAAAGTATCATTTTTGTCTCTCCAATCCCAGCCCTTGAGGCTGTTACCAAAGCCAGCGATCCTAACGCCAAAGCATTAAATCCACGTTGGATTCAATGGGCAACATTTTTGACAGGCACTGATGTAGATTACATTTTTGACCCAAAATTGCAAACTCCAGAATTTTGGGAATCTGAACTAGAATACCCTGTTCCAGCAAGTACACTGCCAATTGATCGATATCAAAAAGTCATGTACACCGATGGCTCAGTGCCAACCTGCAATTGGCACAAAACATCAATACTAGGCTGCTTGTGCAGTCATAAGAGGCTATATGGAGGATACTCAATTTTGTCCCCAACATACATACATGAAAACCCTAGGGGATTGCACTGCACAATTAGCAGAGCTAAAGGCTCTGGTGATGGCACTGGAGCATACAGATCCTGCACAGTTAACACTGATTGTTTGTGATTCATACTACTGTGTCCAGTCCTTCAATGAATACCTGCACCATTGGTGCTAGAATGGGTTCAGAGATTCTAAATGCAACACCATTAAACACAAACTTCTGTGGGGGAAGTAGCGGATCAGAAGGAAACACTACCAAATGCACATGTTTTACATACACTTTGACACCAACACATTGAATATATGTTGCTGGAAATACACTGGCTGATGAAGCTGAAAAATCAGCAGTAGCTACGGCTGCTGTGGCTGCAGTAACCCGTTCAGGAACAAAACTGGATGATGATATATGGGATGCTATGAAAGCTGCGGCTATAGGCATTCCCTATCCAAAAGCATTTCCTTCTAAATATTCCTACCGGATAGGAGGCTGCCTAGACGCCGAAGTAAAGATACCAGACATGGAGGTTTGAGTAATTCCCAACAAAGACATAAGATCACAGTTGATTAAAGCAGCGCATGAGGGGGTAGCATCTGCCCATGCTGGTGTGGTGTCTACAATATCATTGCTGCAAGCATGTTATTGGTGGCCAGGTCTATACAAACAGTCCAAGCAGTATGTCCTTTGTTGTGACATCTGCCCAAAAAAATAAGGGTTCCACCATCAAACGTCCACCGCAGACACCCCTCCTAATTTCCAACAAACCATTACAATGTGTGTGTTTGGACCACTGTGGTCCCCTAACACTGGATAGTACATACAGATACATTGTAGTCAATGTTGACTCTTGCTCCAGATTTCTATGGGTGTGGCCACAATGCTCAGCTGATGCTTGGACTCTTATTAAAGATTTGATAGTCTTTATTGGTACATATGCAGTTACGGCTTTCCACTCAGACCAGGGCCCTGCTTTCATCTCAAGGGCATTCAGGTACACCATGGCTTTGTTAGGGGTCCAACTCCATTACTCGTCTCCATTTCATCCAGAGGGAAATAGTGTTGTGGAGCGACAAAACCGTGATTTAAATCAGTGCTTAACAGCTAGAGTCTTAGGTACGGGTCGTAGTTGGCTTAACCACCTGTATGGAGTCCAGGGAGCACTTAACAATCTGACTAGAAGGTCCCTGGGGGATCGCACTTCATACGAGTGCCTGTTTGAAACTTGAATGTATGTTCCAGATCTTGATTGGAGGCGGCAGAAACACCTTTTGACATAAATGAACGTGCCACTGTCTTGCAGCAATTACAACAGTTCTGTGACGACAACGCTTCTGCCAATGCTGCCTCCAAAGGAATTAAGGATGCACCAATAACACCTACCGGCTGGATTCCTAAAGTTGGGGATCTAGTACGTGAAAAAGTTGCTGTGAAAAAGGAGTTTGGTCCTTCCTATCGTGCACTGGTCCCAGTCTTGGGAATACACGGTACCAGAACTGTCAGTCTACCACCGTTGGCTGGTGCTAAAAAAATCGCTTTGCATCTATCGACAATGTCAAGTTACACCATGTGGCTGATCCTGCACAGCAGACCAAGAGGAACAGCCAGTAGTTCCCGAATTCCTCTCAAATCAAATCAAATCAAATCATTAGCATTTATAAAGCGCGCTACTCACCCGTGCGGGTCTCAAGGCGCTAGGGACAAAGGGGGTGGTTATCGCTGCTCGAACAGCCAGGTCTTTAGGAGTCTCCGGAAAGCGGAGTGGTCCTGGGTGGTCCTGAGGCTGGTGGGGAGGGAGTTCCAGGTCTTGGCCGCCAGGAAGGAGAAAGATCTCCCACCCGCTGTGGAGCGTCGGATGCGAGGGACGGCGGCGAGTGCGAGTGCGAGGCAAGAGGAGCGGAGGGGGCGGGTGGGGACGTAGAAGTTGAGCCGTCTGTTGAGGTATTCCGGTCCCTTGTCGTGGAGGGCTTTGTGTGCGTGGGTGAGAAGTCGGAAGGTGATCCTTTTGCTGACTGGGAGCCAATGCAGGTGTCTCAGGTGTGCGGAGATGTGGCTGTTGCGGGGTACGTCGAGGATGAGGCGGGCTGAGGTGTTTTGAATGCGTTGCAGGCGATTTTGGAGTTTGGCGGTGGTCCCAGCGTAGAGGGTGTTGCCGTAGTCCAGGCGGCTTGTGACGAGGGCGTGGGTCACGGTTTTTCTGGTGTCGGCGGGGATCCAGCGGAAGATCTTGCGGAGCAGGCGGAGGGTGAGGAAGCAGGCGGAGGACACGGCGTTGACTTGCTTGGTCATGGTGAGAAGGGGGTCCAAGATGAAGCCCAGGTTGCGGGCGTGGTCTGCGGGGGTCGGTGCGGTGCCGAGGGCCGTGGGCCACCAGGAGTCGTCCCAGGCGGACGGGGTGTTGCCGAGGATGAGGACTTCAGTTTTTTCAGAGTTCAGCTTTAGGCGGCTGAGCCTCATCCAATCTGCGACGTCCTTCATACCCTCTTGTAGGTTGGTCTTGGGGCTGGCGGGGTCCTTGGTGAGGGAGAGTATAAGTTGGGTGTCGTCGGCGTAGGAGGTGATGATGATGTCGTGCTTGCGTACGATGTTAGCGAGGGGGCTCATGTAGACATTGAAGAGTGTCGGGCTGAGTGATGAGCCTTGAGGTACGCCGCAGATGATCTCAGTGGGTTCTGAGCGAAACGGAGGGAGGTAGACTCTTTGGGAGCGGTTTACGAGGAAGGAGGCGATCCAGTCCAGGGCCTGGTCTTGGATCCCGGTGGAGCGGAGGCGGGTGATTAGGGTGCGGTGACAGACGGTGTCAAAGGCAGCCGAGAGGTCGAGAAGAATGAGGGCGACTGTTTCACCGTTGTCCATCAGGGTTCTGATGTCGTCTGTGACTGAGATGAGGGCGGTTTCAGTGCTGTGGTTGGTTCGGAATCCGGTCTGTGAGGAGTCGAGCAGGTTGTTGTCTTCCAGGAAGGTGGTCAGCTGTTTGTTGACGGTCTTCTCTATTACTTTGGCTGGGAAAGGCAGAAGGGAGATGGGGCGGAAGTTTTTCAGGTCGCTCGGGTCAGCCGTAGGTTTCTTTAGTAGGGCGTTGACTTCGGCGTGTTTCCAGCATTCGGGGAAGGTAGCAGAAGAAAAAGAAGAGTTGATGACGGTCTGGAGGTGCGGGCGATGATGTTGTCGGCTTTGTTAAAGATGAAGTGTGGGCAGGGGTCCGAAGGGGTGCCAGAGTGGATAGAGTTCATGATGGATTTGGTTTCTTCTGTGCTGATGTGGGTCCAGTTGTTGAGGGTGATGGTCGGGGATGTGGGTTCGGTGGTGTTAGGTTGGGTCTGGTGTCCGAAGCTGTCGTGGAGGTCGCTGATCTTGCGATGGAAGAAAGTGGCGAGGGATTCGCATAGATCCTGTGAGGGCGTGACGGCGTTGGCGTTGGCGTTGGCGCTGGGGTTGGAGAACTCCTTGACGATGCTGAAGAGTTCTCTGCTGTTGTGGCTGTTTTTGTCCAGTCTGTCGGTGAAAAAATTCCTTTTGGCAGTGCGGATCAGGTGGTGGTGTTTGCGGGTAGCGTTCTTGAGGGCGGTCATGTTGTCAGCGGTGCGGTCCTTGCGCCAGGCTTTCTCAAGTGCGCGACAAGTTTTCTTTGATTCTTTGAGGGTGTCAGAGAACCAGAGGGGTTTCTTGGTGTTGTTCTGTCGCTGCGAGCGTTTGAGGGGAGCAAGGTTGTCTGCGCAGTTGGAGATCCAGTTTGTGAGGTTGAGGGCTGCGACGTTGGGGTCGGTGGTGAGGGTGGGTTGGTTGGCGGCGATTGCGGCGAAGAGTTGCTCTTCAGGGATCTTGTTCCACTGTCGGCGAGGGATGGGTTGAGTGCGGAGGTGGCGGGTCTCGCGTCGGAATGTGAAGTGGACGCAGCTGTGGTCGGTCCAATGAAGGGCGGAGGCGTGGCTGAAGAAGACGTGTTTGCTGGCGGAGAAGATAGGGTCGAGTGTGTGTCCGGCGATGTGGGTGGCAGTGTTCACCAGTTGTTTGAGGCCGAGGTTGGCGAGGTTGTCGAGCAGGGTGGTGGTGTTGGGGTCGTTGTTTTGTTCCAGATGGAAGTTGAGGTCGCCTAGGAGGATGTAGTCCGGTGAGGCGAGGGCGTGCGGAGAGATGAAGTCGGCGATGGTGTCGCTAAAAGGGGCGCGAGGTCCGGGAGGACGGTAGACGAGGGATCCTCTGAGGGTGGTCCTCGGGTCGGTCCGAATCTGAAAATGCAGGTGTTCAGCGGCAAGAGGGGAGTCTTCAGTGGAGGTGGTGACGCTGATGGAGTCTTTGAAGACGATGGCGATGCCTCCTCCTACTTGGTTGGTGCGGTCTTTCCTGGAGATCTTGTAGCCTTCGGGGATGGCGGTGGCGATGTCTGGAGCAGAGGAGGCGTTCATCCAGGTCTCCGTGATGAAGGCGACGTCCGGTGCTGTGGATTCTAGGAGGTCCCAGAGTTCAACGGCGTGTTTGTGAACGGAGCGAGCGTTGACTAGGATGCACTTGAGGTGGTTGATGGCGCGTGGGCTTGTGGTCGTAGTTGTTGCGTGGTGGAAGATGCGTTTGCAGGAGTTGCAGGCGAAGGGTCCATGGGTGCGTTTGGGGTGAGCTTGGAAGCAGGTGTTGGAGCGTCCTGGGTTGAGGGCATGGAGGGTGGTGGGGTCATAGCGGATCATCGGGGCTTGGGAGTGCTGGGGACCAGGGGTCATGGCGATGGGCGCGGGGCAGGCGCGGACGTGAGCAGACGGGCTTGCCTCTGGCGCGCCTCTGGCGCGCCAGCGGCGCACCCGCTGCGCAGTCGCGCAGCAGCCGCCATATGAGGTAGGAGGGGGGGAGGGGTCAGCTGGGGGCGAATGGGAGCTGGGGGGCGGGGGCGTGCAGGAGGTCGCGGCGGGAAAGCGCGAGGGAGGGGGGGACAGGTAGAGTGAGAAGAGCTGGTGGAGGGGGGTTTAAGGGTGGAGGGGGGAGAGTGTTAGGAGGTTTAGGAGATTAGGGAGAAAGATAGGTGTAGGGTGTGAAGATAGGGGAGGGGGGTTGTAGAGGTGGGTGACGGTGAGAGGTAGAGTGAGGGGATAGGAAGATAGGTAATAGAGGGGGTGGCGGGAGGGGGGAGAGATAGAGAAATAGGTAGAGAGAAAAGGTAGATAGAGAAATCGATAGATAGGGAAAAAGATAGAGAGATAGGAAGATAGGAAGATAGGAGGAGGTGGAGAGTGAGGGAGTTGGATAGTGGGATAGAGAGATGGAGAGATAGGTAGATAGGAGGAGTGAGGGAGGTAGAAAGTGAACGGGTTAGATAGGGGAGTTAGAGGGGGGGATGCGAGTGGGGGAGGGGGATGAGGCAGGAGCAGGAGGGCAGGCGCGGGGAGGAGAGGACGGAAGAGGCAGAAGAGCCGAAGGCAGAAGACAAGAAGACAAGAAGAAAAGAAGAACAGAAGAAAAGAAGAACAGAAGAAAAGAAGAACAGAAGAGCAGAAGACCGGAAGGACTGAAGACCGGAAGAGCAGAAGACCGGAAGAGCAGAAGACACACAGAAGAACACAGAAGAACAGAGAGGAGTACAGAAGAACAGAGAAGAATACAGAAGAACACAGAGGAAGACAGAAGAAGACAGAGGAAGACAGAGGAACACAGAGGAACACAGAAGAACACAGAAGAACACGGAGGGAGATACAAAAAACGAAGAAACAGGGTGCAGAATACCACAGCAGAAGATGAGGAAGAAGAGAAGAGGAGAGAAGACGGGGAGAAGAGGAGTACAGAAGAAGAATACAGACGAGGAGCGAGGAGGAAGAACAGAGAAGAAGGAAAGAGGAAAAGAAGCAGGAGCAGGAGTGAGGGTGAGTAGCGCGGGGCATAATGAGGGGCTGGGAGGTGGGGGGTACTTACTGTGGGGTGGGTCTCAGGAACTCAGGAACCTGGAGGAGCTGCAGCGGCAGGGGGAGCGACCTACCCTTGGGTCAAGGGTCGCTACCACTGTCGCGCAGCGGCCGCCATATGAGGTAGGAGGGGGGGGAGGGGTCAGCTGGGGGCGAATGGGAGCTGGGGGGCGTGCAGGAGGTCGCGGCGGGAAAGCGCGAGGGGGGGGGACAGGTAGAGTGAGAAGAGCTGGGGGAGGGGGATGAGGCAGGAGCAGGAGGGCAGGCGCGGGGAGAAGAGGACGGAGGAGGCAGAAGAGCCGAAGGCAGAAGACAAGAAGACAAGAAGAAAAGAAGAACAGAAGAACAGAAGAAAAGAAGAACAGAAGAGCAGAAGACCGGAAGGACTGAAGACCGGAAGAGCAGAAGACCGGAAGAGCAGAAGATACACAGAAGAACACAGAAGAACAGAGAGGAGTACAGAAGAACAGAGAAGAATACAGAAGAACACAGAGGAAGACAGAAGAAGACAGAGGAAGACAGAAGAACAGAGAAGAATACAGAAGAACACAGAGGGAGACAGAAGAACACCGAGGAAGACAGAAGAAGACAGAGGAAGACAGAAGAAGACAGAGGAAGACAGAAGAACACAGAGGAACACAGAAGAACACAGAAGAACACGGAAGGAGATACAAAAAACGAAGAAACAGGGTGCAGAATACCACAGCAGAAGATGAGGAAGAAGAGAAGAGGAGAGAAGACGGGGAGAAGAGGAGTACAGAAGAAGAATACAGACGAGGAGCGAGGAGGAAGAAAAGAGAAGAAGGAAAGAGGAAAAGAAGCAGGAGCAGGAGAGAGGGTGAGTAGCGCGGGGCAGAACGAGGGGCTGGGAGGTGGGGGGTACTTACTGTGGGGTGGGTCTCAGGAACTCAGGAACCTGGAGGAGCTGCAGCGGCAGGGGGAGCGACCTACCCTTGGGTCAAGAGGACTACTGGTCAAGAAGTCCCTCTACAAGTTTTGAGCAGTAATGCTGACACCTCTCTGAGCTTGGGGAGGGCAGAAAATGGTCTTACATTAGTTCCACTAACATCTGTTACAACAAACACTACTGAAAGTACTGATCAATTTGACACAACTTCAACACAGACGGATGGTGTCATTTACTGTGAACCACAGCAGGAGACCCCTACCAGTTATCCTGCTACAAATACGGCTCCAGCTTTTGCACAAACTGCTTCTGGTTACTTTGCTGACGTCAACGACACATTCTCGGACTCATTTGCCTCTTCCACATCTGAACTGTCAAAAACACGTAAGCTGATAAACTGGCTTAAAACAAATAACTTTATTTTCCATTGGAACTATCTGTGGCTTTCCTTGACTGTATAAGCTTTCCTCCGTTGGATTGGCTTTGTCATAAAAAAAATTCTATTAATACATGGTCATTTCCTTCCTGAAAAATCAACAGTTGAACTGGTGGATGAGGTCCTAAAACCCAATTTTTATTCTCCCAAGGTCCACAGAGACTTGTATTTTGTGAACATTTCCGCTATACCAATTCCTGATCGGATTGTTTGGGATAAAGTAACGTTTGATATATACAGCCTGACAGAGGTCATCCAAATAACATATGCGTTTAAACTTTCAATGAACGATGTAATAATACCTGGAGTTGTTTCCGATGACTGGGATGTGAAAACAGTTGATTCTATGATGACTGAATTACAGTACTATACTGTATTTGAAAGTGAAGATGTTTATCAATCTAAAGATAGTCATGGTGATATGTTTTGCTATAATTATTATGGGCACCATTTGAGTCACAGAGCAAGTACCCCAAAACTATTTTTAATTACACACAATGGGAACATTGTCCAACTCCACCACAGGGGAGTTCTAAAACGTATTCTGAAAAGTGTGCATATTTCTCTGGGCACAGTGTTAAAAATGCTGAGTGCATATTATTTTAAATTGCCATCAATTAAAAATATATTTATATTATTGACCGAGGCGAAATTCATCTATTCAGATTCCTTTGTTTCCTGGTTGGCAATAGAAGGCTATGAATATTGGCTGAAGTGGATTGACTTAAAAAATGTGTGGGGAACTTGAAATTGGCAAATAAGGGGGAATCAAGCTTTATTCAGAGCATGCCTGATACCTGTTTGAATGATATTTTTATATGAAACTGTACAACAAACTAGTTGTTTAGGCTTAGCAAAGATTAAGGAATTGAATGTGCCCAATATTCCTGCCCCTGAAAAGTTTTACAAATGGCAAAAGTATATAAATGCAACAGAAGATCAGCTCGATGAATGGGTCCAGAATGGCACTTTTAATGCTTCACTGTCACGTCCTGGTGGGTGGGTGTTGTGGCCGATAGATACCAATGGTTGTCATAAACATTTTATAAACTGCACTGGGGGTTTTAAAACTAGTAGGCTGGACCCTTGCTATGTGTCATCCGAACATGCAGGTATAGTAACAACATACAGTGTAGGGAAACTATGCCAGGAATGGTTGAAGAGTTCCTCAGTAGATGCTGTTAGAGAACACCTCAGTCTCCTATCTAGTAACACTGACTTACAGGACTTCCTGTTAGGCTCCAGAAAACAACGCCGAAAGCTCTTCTTATATGCAATATATAATTGAATTTGGGAGCTTCCCCAATAAGAAGTTGCTGCCGGTTAAGGCAAATAGACCAGGAAAATTTACAGAAGGCATTAGCTGTTATAGGTAATGGGATGAATACCCTGTCCGAATGGATATACACCTTAAACAACATCATTTCCTCTGCAATAGACACAATACAAAGTGATATGTCTTCTCTACACCAAGGACAGAGTCAACTAAGGTCCATTATGCAGTTGGGTTGGACACTTCAAACATTTAAGGCAGGTCACGTTCCCTGGCAACATGTTAGCACAAGGGACATATTTTCTACATTTAATTTCACGCGACAACAACAACTAGTGGCTAAGAAAGAAGCTCCTTATGTCATGTTAAATAGAGAAAAGTTAGAAAAGTTGCCTTTCACTGTGGCTGAAATACCATCTGCTGAGTGGTTTATACACAGGGTCAATAATCTGCCTATTTCAACACTCCAATTCACGTCCTGTTTAAAACAAATTCAAGTAGGCAGATATGAAAGAATGGGAGATAGTTACATTCATGAGGTGTGGGAACAGCCCTTCTCGTACAAATGTCTGAAAGAAGTCTTTCTTAGCGTTAGTGAATGCAAGACTTCTGTCAGCCATTCGATGGTTTGTAAACAGCTGTCCTTGCACAGGAGGTGTAAGGCTTCAGCAGTAAACTTGGCTTGTTATCTGAAGGGAGTCCCAATCCCCTTGATTAGACCTGCATTCCAGGTGCTTTCAAATGGTAGCTTTCTTCTCCTCAATAGTAAAAACTGTTATGGGTTGCGAGCTGGAATATGTTATGTTGTTTCGGTCTCTAATATTGTTACATGCTGCAGGAATTTACTTTTTCCTCCCACAAAACAAAGAGAAGTAGCTGAGATTTGGCCCCAAATTGCTACATCTAATGTGAATTTTGACAAGTTGAGCAGACTGAAGGCTTTATTGTTTCAAAAACATGTGGCGCTCACATCTGCACGTGAGACATACGCACTTCAGGTAGCAAGGCCATCAGCAAAAACACAGTCCCTTTTACACACCAACTTTCCGAAACACTTTGGTGAGCTTGTGGGACAAATATTTAATGCGTCCAGTACTACTGGAATCAAAATTTCTTCAAGGCTGTTGGTTCTGGTTTCGTTCACACCTTCTCCTCTATATTCGGTTTAATACCATCAGCCATCCACTCAATATTCTCTAGCATTTTCGGGAGATTTCCAATAACTCTGGTTATAATAGGTCGCATTTTGCTATTGCTACTTTTTCTGCACAATGGCTGTCCCACCCCAACAAGGAGGAATGAAAGCGCTCCCATCAGCACAGCTGTGTCGTGAACGCGTCATGCAGTACTGCGGAGCAACACTCCTGGAGCAATTGGTCTGTGACTGGTCTCTGCCATTCAGACCGGTTTTGCATTGTGTGCCGCCTGTGTTTCGGTGCCTCTGGTGCTCATTCGAACATGTACTGAAAGTTTGTCTTTCCAAGCAGCTCTTGCTTTCATTGGACGCTGATCTGTTGATGTTCTCGATTAGGGCTCATTACCAGACATGCGCATTGAGGATGGGATGACTAAGGGAAGCTGCTTATGAGTTGCCCTTCATGGAGGATGCAGCTCTGAACTCATTATTGGGCACACCACGGAATGCTGCTGCCTTGGCGGACGCTCAGGCTTTGGAACATGAATGCTCCTTGGTTCTTCGTGGCAACGAGTTTCCTACTTTACCACCTGCCGAAGTGGAAGATTTCCTGTCTTCAACTGTCCCAGATTCTATTGGCAACTTACAAAATTACCCTGACTCTTGAAATTCTGCCTTTTTACGCCACAAGTTCAAATTTTTTAATTATCCTTTTAAATATGCTCAAATGTCTTTCTAACTTGTCATTATTGACATTCTTTTATATATCTTAAATTGAATTTTAGTAGCTTTTATACATAATTAGGCTTTGAACCACCTTTAAACCCGCAACGGGAGGGTGTTGTGTAGCCCTTTTAGTTATTGCTCCATGCATGTCATTTTAGCACACTAGGCCTGCCGCTGTGCACTTTACTCTAGATATATTTTATTCAGCTCTGCTTATCATTTTAACAATAACCACAATTGCGGTCTTGTTTTATTTCTCTCTATCTAGTTGTTCCTTGCCTAGGCCAGCACTGCATTCTTAAACAAGACATTTATTTCACTCTGTGATTCTCTCAAGGCTGCAGGAAGATAGGTTGCCAGTAAACGTGGTAACGCTTTGTCTCTGGTATTCATAGAAACATACACATCCTTACGTAGGGACATTTTCTCAGAACATCAGCTACTTTATTACAAACTTCCCTGTCCCATACACGTTAGAGGGAGATTCCAGCCAGATGACCACGACTGTATGCTGATTGCTGAACGCTTCGCTATAGCTGCTTATGCAGATTTCAGGTCTTTGCTCAGGTATGAGGAATGAGGTCTTCCCAGGGGAACCTGAAGGGCAGAACTAGAGCTTAACATGATGTGCTCTAATATAGCCTAGGTAGGAATTAGTCTATTGACTCTAGTGACAATATGGTAGCGTTATTTCTATGCTTCACTCTCCTTGTCACAATTTATGTAGTTGCTTCATTAAAAACGTATTGAAAGCTAGACTGCCTCTGCTTGTCCTTGTATATGTGTGACTAATGTGACTGACAGAAACGGATGCAATCTGAGTCACCACGATTTCCCTGAGGAGTCAATTGTGTCATGCGCTTGGCTGCCCAATCATCCCCGCTCTTGGATGGAGATGAGGCACTGCTAGTTCGCCAGAGCAAAACCCAGAGTGGGGCGACAGGTATCACCTGTAGTGGATTAGACTCAGTCTCCCACACCGAAGGCTATTCTGCCACTCAAATCCAGTAGTCTCATTAGAATAATGAGAGCTTATGCAACAGTTCCTCAAGTATTTTCCAGGTGCTTCATGTCATCATAAAATCTAAAATGACTCTCCTCCATTTCTCTATCACTTCTAGTTCTTTTCAGTCCCTTTCAAATGTTGTCTTTCCTTCCTTGCCTTCATATATTTATACCCCTTGTAAATAATGAACAGACATTGTGCACAGATGGCAATAACATTAAGAGGTCTCAAGGTAGAACCCATATTCCACTTTGTAGCTTTCCAAACCTAGAAAACCCCTCTCCAATCACTTCCCAAACAACTGTAGCTTCCAATTCCTTCAACTCCCCTTCAGGTCAATAATGTTTTAATATATTTCTTTAAGTTCTCCCTCTTGTCAGGGGTATAGGTGTAGCATTGCTGGACCTTTAACATTCTTCACCCTCTTTCACGAGAAGAATGTCCAACACACGATGATTCTGCAAAACCATGGACCTAACAGCTGTCAAGTCTGTATCTACAGCCAAAAAGGAAATTCCTGTACAGTTTTCGAATCTTCAGATCCTTCAAGAAGACAGCTTTAGTTGAAATCACTGCACCAAAAATGTCTTCCACAATTTCAGCACCACTAACACCTGGTTTAATTCTAAGTTGCATTACTCATACAGAATCATGCAAATATGCCATTTGATAGATCTTTGATAAAACTACACCCAAATACCATGTGCCAAACCATCCTTTAAGCAATTTTACATATGCACGATCTCAACAGATAAAATAAACTCCAGAAATAATGCAGTCCCAACCCTTCAAGAACAAAAGCCAAATATCTCCATATTTGAAAATATGGTCACACTGACTTTTACCCATGAACGTAGTGCTAAGGGAAGATTTATTCCTACCCACACACAATATTCTTTTGTGTTCCCAGGTTAAAAGTAGTGCCCACATAACTCATAAGTCTTGATGTTTCACTTTTTCCTTATCCCACTTTCCCTTTTATCTCTGATCATGTCCTGTTTCCCCCATTTCATCTAATGCTTTGTTCCACTGAATCCAAAGATTTCTTCTCAATCTCTGTTAAGGAACATGTCAAATTGTTTCTATGAGCAGAAGCCGTGCCCAGTGTCATAAAGTGTAGGAGGCTTGCTCCATATAGTGTACAAAAATGACATGCACTTTGCAAAGAGTCCAAAGAACCCCAACTTGGTATGCAGAGGTAAAAAGCAGGCTACCTAATGCTATGTTTTTGTGGTAGTGTGGGCGAGCAGATAGGCTTACCTTGAAGATGTGCTAAGCATTTGTTGTATTCACAGTATCAATAAATGCAGACACACACTCAGAAGAATAACTCGAGACCAATTTACAAAAATGTTTCAGATTTTTACAATATTATAGACCAAGATCTTCAACATACGGTAAGTTCTTCTCTTGTTATGACTTTTCAAAGAAATTATATGCTTTTTGTGTGTGATAACACACTATAGGAATGAATGGGAACATTTTAAATTTTTTTTTATATAAAATCAGGCAATTCTCTCACAAGTGTCACCTTCTATTTTTAGGTTGAGGTCGTTGAGATGTCCTGTGGACCATCCAGAGAAGTTTGGGTGGTTCCCGGTTCAAGCGGGAGCAGTGACTGAAAGTCCTGGAGCTGGTGAGCAACGGAGAAGGGGGCTACTTAGAAAAACATTGCACAGGTGGACTTAAAGGTAAGTCCAGTGGGTCCCCTTGGAGGGTAGAGGATGAAAGGGGCTAGGGGACCATAGAGCACAGCTAGTTTGGTGTTGCACAGACCAGGGAGGCCAGGTACAGTGCAGATAGGCCAACCAGGATTTGTGCATCAGGGAGTCCTTGGAACCAGGAGCAGGTCACCTGGAGGGTAGATTGCAGGTGAGCAGGGCCACTCTGGGAGTGGTTCTTGGTTATTCTGAAGCCCCTTGACTGGAGCTTGCTTCTGAGCTTTGGAGATCCGGAGTGGACTTTGCTTCTGGGTGTGCGACACTGGGGGTCCAGCACACTGGGTAATGGAACTTCTCAGGACCTGAAAGTCACAGTGCCACCAAACTTGGCACACTGGTAGGTTTTGTCCTTTGGGTCTATTGTGTGGATATTGTGCAGGCTGCTGGGTCTGCTTCATTGGTCAGCGGCCAGACCGTTCACTAATTCCTTTTTTTCAGGTTGTAGGAGAGTGATACCCTCACTCTGAGGGAGGGTCTTGGTAGTTTTCAGAAGGCTGGATGTGCCCTGGGGTTTTATAGGATCCTTCAGGTTTCCAGGTGACACCTCAGTGTTAATTGCTGAGTCCTAGGAGCAGCAGGCAGTGCTTGGTGCCTTTTTCTCTGTGCAACAGGACTCCTGTTCTCGTGCTTCTGGTCTTCTTTGTTCCTGGTCTTCTTGTGTCCACTGAATCGGATCTGAAGGTCTAGGGATACCCAATGAATACTGCAGTAAGTGGGCATTAGGAGGAGTAGCTGGTAGTGACCAGGGAGCCACCTACCTTAGGGTGACTGCATCTACTAAGTGACAACTTCCAGTGGGAAGGGGTCACATCCCTAACCCGATTGGCTGTTTTCCTAACATCCAAGATTGAAAAAATATAAATGGAGTGGTTACCCTGCCTGCTACACCTGAGGGCTGGTACAGGCTGGGGTTGGCCACTCCTCCTGTCCTTGCTCGTTTTACAACTGGATTTCCCAACCAAAGTGGAGGAAAAACCATTGGGTGGCCATCTGCTGTTAGCATCAGAGGCAGAGGTCAGATTTCAAAGGCTGGAAAGCCTTTGAAGCTAGCCTTGATGCAGGGGGCCTGCCTGGGAGAGGAGATATAACTCCCCAACCAAGGAAAAGCTTTTTGTTCTGGCTCCTGAGAGCAGAGGCTCTCACCCCAGGAGTCCATACTTCTATCTGGTGGTGACAGGCTGGCTAAGACCAGTCAGCAACCATGCCAGGGGTGTTAGTTTTTGCATGGGGCACCTCTAAGGTGCCCTCTGTGTACATTTTATAATAAATACAACACTGGCATCTGTGTGGGTTTATTATTCTGAGTTTTTTGACACAAAACAATCCAGGGTTCAGAGAGGCCATCATGTGGCTGGGGAACTCATAATGACCAGTGTACAGCACATGCATTTGCTATGGCTTCCCTCTATACTTACTATGTCTTAAGGTTTTGAAAAGACACAGTATGGGCATATTTGCTCATGGGCAAATATACCCTCACATACATTAAGGTGCACCCTGTCTTAGGGCTGTAAGGCCTCACAGAGGGGTGACTTACCTGTGTTGCATGCAGTGTTAGTAGACAAGGCATTCTTTGTCAGTGTCATGTTGAGTTTGCAGCTTTTAAATCTACCTTGTCAGGCACTTGCAATTGCAGTCTGCATGAGGCTGGTGTGGGGCCTCGCAGAGTGGCACAATTGGTGCTGTAGCTCTGGGTACCCAGGGGTACCAGGGGTACCATTTACTAGGGACTTACAAGAGTGGCTCAAGTGCCAAACAGTACAGTTTTGGGGTAAGAGATCCACCCCTGGAAATCTGTTTAGCAGGGGCCCAGGGCACTTAGTCCAAAACCACATCATTTTCTAGGCAAAAAGGGGAGCTACCATGTCAAAGAGGCCCTTTCTTACATTAGTGGTCTAAGGAAACTACTGTCTCCATTGTCTTAACATGAAAATAGCAATTCAAAATCATTAACAAAGGAACTTCAGAAAATACCAAATTATAATTACAGTATTAATATTAAAAAATCCCTCTCCATGAAACAGACTCAACAGTAGACTACACTCAACATTATACATAAGAGGAATATGGTGATAGGTAATTTCCTTTGAGGCTGACCAGGTAACTGCATACAAACATAACAGTTCTTTGCATCCACAGTATCAACATATTCATAAAGCAATTTAAAATTGTCATTTGAAGAATAATCTCCTCTAGATTCATCTACATGCAAACCCTATAATCTAGTGCATGCAAGCTGTTATATGTAGCACTTGGGGACTGATGGGTAACCATAGGCTTCCGCTTAGCTACTGCAGAAGGTGTAGGGGAGAACAATCCTTCAAAGAAAACAATTGATATTTCAACAATGACAAACAGCACCCATACTAATATATATTTTCATTTGTAATGGTTATTAGTTTCCATGACGTCTCTAGAATCAAACCGTCCGAGATGTATTGTGTGTCAGCAGATTAATGTAGGGAAAAAAGCTCCAATTACATTGAGCCATATAGGGAATTCAGGAAGATCAACTGAATGCAGATGGGGCTTAGATGTGTGTTGTGTGCATCTTCTCACTTTGAGTGGAGGCCTGCTTTTTAGGAGAAATGACATTCTCAAGTAACCAAATTGTTGTTGAGGGAACTGATACCTGGGTTTGGTTTCCCGACTTCGCTCAAGTCAGACTGCAGGACTCATTTCAATAATGAGTTCCTGAGTATTTTGTGTGCAGCACTGCAAGTGGAGCAGAGACTACATTGCAGTTATTGGCCAGAGGCTTCTGGCATTGTGGAGCAGGTGAATGGAACAGTGGAAGCCAAATTGGCCAAGGTGTGTGCATCAACATCTCTGAAATGGCCAGACGCTTTGCCTTTTGTGCTAATCAGTCAATGCAGTGTTCCTGACTGAAAAATGGGGTTATCCCTTCATAAAATAATCATGGGGAAAGCCATGAAACTGCCTGAAGGGCCTGCAAATGCACTTGTGAACATTACAGAAAGAGATGATTCTTCACTAAGGTAAGGGGGTAGCTGATGTGGTCCGTTCTATGTTCCACCAGGCTGAAGCTATTGTGGCCTCTCCACATATGGAGCAGTGCCATGACCTCAGTCCTGGCAACTGGGTCTTGGTGAAGAAACATGGTTGGAAATCGTGTCCGGAGCCTAGGTTGTGTAGATTGTACCAGGTTATCATAGCGATGAATAGTGCTGTTAAGTGTGAGGATTTTCCTGCCTGCATTATTGCAGCCCACACTTGCGTAGTGCAGTGTCCTCTTGGTGATGTGACAGTACTTCTTGTAGAAGTGCAGCCGACAACTGAAAGACAGCAAGATGAAGGTGCAAAGAGTATTGAGACTCAGCAAGAATCTGTGACTGTACATCCTCAGTCTGAAGGGGTCTTGATGAACTGGCATTTGAGGAGTCTTGGCCTGAACAGTTACCTGACAAAGACTCAGACTCTGACGAAGAGCCTAGTGCTGTGTCACACAGAGTAGAGACAACATGAGGACAATTGGCTGAGAAGGCAAGAGTGAGAGAGATTAAGGTTACCTACAGATTGACAATTGAGTTCTGTTCTGGAGGATACAGAGGATTCTGTCCCGAAAGTGAAAAACCCCTACTCAGGAGATCAAAAAGCTAGAATGCCATTTTGGAGGTACTCATCCCCTGGATGGACCTATTTTTTCAATAACAATTGAGAAGGAGAATCTTGTGATTTTAAAGACAAGAGTGAGATCTCAGTTGAGCCTCCCTGAACTTGAGGTGCAACCTAAACTGAGTTTGAACTTGAACAAATTGATTTAAAATATTGAAATAATCGTTTGAACTGAACTTTGATTGTGAATAATGAAAAGGATATTGTTCAAAAAGAATTAACCAGAGGTCACAGGCTTGAGACAGCAGAGGGAGTGTAAGTATGTCATTGAGAAGAAGATAGAGTAGGGCTAAGGAACCCTCACGAAGATTCTGTAAATAACTTAATTGCACATTGTTGGAACCTTGTTTTGCCATTTGCACAAGAATACCGTTGAATAGGGGATCCAGAAGATGAAATACATCCTCTTTACGACCACAACTGCCTGAAGCAGTGAATGACACCAGAGCCATACTGATTATCTGTAAATATATTCCCTCTCAGCAGTTCAGAGACACTACAAGCTCTAGTAATTCAATTTAGCCACTTGTGCAGAGAACACCTCTCGAAGCAACGTGTCTTCCACTACTCCTGAAACTGTGAAGACTGCAGAAGCAGCTCTCAAGTTTCCTTCATTATTTTTTAGACAACACCCATCGACAAACAGTATGTAATCAGAATTTACCAGTGGCTCATCACTTATATTTGGTCTCGGCTTGGTGCATAGTACATCAAGACAATCATGCGCAACCTCCCCATTATCACTTACATTCTCCAGAAGGGGCATTAAGGTGGTAGGATTTAAAGTTGCACATCTCTTAAGGGTCATGTTGTCAGCCACAAGTATAAGGTGCAAGATGTTGTGTGCAAGTACACTTCAACAATATCTAAACTTAATGTGGAACAAGAACAGTTATAGGATGTCCCATCACAGTACTCCCACATTGTTCTATGCAGATTCCGCCTGCTGCCACAGCTTTGAGACATCCAGGAAGTCCTGTGGCTACAGGATCAAGAGTATAACAGAAAAGTAGACCACAGGTCATCCTGCATTTCTGTGCATCTGTGTAAGCACTGAGAGAGCACAGCCCTTCCTATCACTGCAGAAAAGGGTAAAAGCTATATTGTAATCAGGCATTCCTAATGCCAGGGCATGACAGAAGACTTTCTCTCTGCTCTAGGAAAGCAATCAAGCATTTGGTATTCCATGGTATCAGATCAGACACATGCTAGTGTGTCAGCCTCTATAAAGGCTTGGTCACTAGGCAAAAGTTAGGTATCTACTGGCTACAGTAGCCCACTATTCCTAAAAACATCCTGACTTCTCACTAGGTGGGTAGCAGATTCATTTCAAGAATTTTGAAATCCTTTCTTGTGGCACCTTCCTTGCTCCTTTCTCAATGTGATGTCTGAGATACAGAACTTCCTTCTGACAATACTGCAACTTAATCGGGGACACTTTAAGTTCCTTCTCAGCTAAGTGGTTCAGCAATGCTATGATGTCTCATTTGCAAGCTTCTTGAGTATCAGACACCACTAATAGGTTGTTGAGGCACGGAAACCGGACAGAGTTACAGGTCATGATCAGAGCCTCAAGATTTTCTTGGAGGATCTGATTACAAATTGAGGAACTCTCTGTATACACTTGTGAGACTTAGCACCAAGCCACAATACGGTTCTAGAACTGAAAAGCAAAAGGAGCAGAGAAAAATGCCTGACACAGATCAAGTACAGTGAACCACTCAGCCTTCCATGGAATTTTAAAGCAAATCACAACTGGATTCCGTACCACGGGGCAACAGGCAAAAACAATACTGTTAATCCTTTTCATGTCCCGCACTATGCAATATTTACTGCTAGGCTTCTGCAAGCCCATAATGCCTTGCTGTATCACTGACATGGTCACTGGAGTAATTCCCGCAATTGTTGCAAGGGTCATATTGCACTGTGGGGTTCTAACATATTTAACATTGGGCTTTGCTTCTATGTGGACAGGCTGAACTCCCTTTATGAGATCAATGTATTTTCTTGAAAAGTCATAGACCGCAGGCTTCACATTATCTCTGAGATATGGTGGCAAATCATAAATCATTACAGGATACAACTCAATCTCTGGCCTTTGACTCATCAGTTTAAATCCTAAATCCTCATCATGGGTCTGGAACTCTATGCCTTTTGGTACACATGAGATAGCGAATTTAACTTGCACAGCAAATCATGTCCTAGTAAACTCACATTCTCCTTAAAGGACCATATCTCCTTAAATGACCATATGTTAACAGATACTTGTTCTGTTACGGGGTTCGTCATTTGCTTATTTGCAGCTCCAACAACTTTGATTCTTTTTCCTGAGAGGCTTAGGTGTAGAACTTCCATTTTATTGACAGTAGAGCGGGTAGCACCAGTATCAATCAAGAATGATACAGGCTGGCCATTCACCTCACCTTCTACGAATGGACCACTCTGGCCTACCTCTGAGACTGCGTCAATTATACAATCTTCCACAGGGTGGCCATTCACCTCACCTTCTACAAATGGACCACTCTGGCCTACCTCTAAGATTGCATCAAGTAGGCAATCTTCCTTCCCCCTCAGACACCATCATTATGACTGCTCAGAAGAGTAGACCTCAAAGGAATCAAACACTGGAAACTCCTGCAACAGGTTCTGATTTTTTGTAGAAAGTTTGATTCAAATTTGGGACTTGATTTGAATTAAATTGGAGGGCATTCACAGTCTGTGGCATCAGAGCTTGTAGAACCTGTTTCACTAGAGCTTGGGATACATTAGAATTCTGCATTCTTAGTCTCAGTACATTCTGTGGCTGTATGATGTTATTACTCAGGGAACGTGTAAACCCTGAATTCCGAACCTGGTTCTCATTTATCACTCTGTTGGGATTAAGACAACATTCCTGCTTCCAATGGCCTAACTTGTTGCAATAATGACAAGGATTCAATCTCTCCAAGGTCGCCACATCAATCCCAGTACTTGTGTTTATTGTAATCCCATGACCTCTACCTTGTTGTAGGAACACATTTTCACCTTGCATCACATGAGCTCCCTATTGATACACTTGTTGCATAGAACTAACATTCCCTAAAGAAGTTTGAATCTGAATTCCTCTCTATGCTGCTTTCATCTGTTCTACCATCAACTTCCCCTTCAATCGGTCCTTTCTTCAATTCCAATTTTCACTACAGTATATTAACTTTTTCTGAAAGCAAATTAAATGCTGTTGTATCATCAAGCTAATCTCAGGTCTCAGTTCCTTCACAAACTGAGACACACAATTTTCCATGGCTTTAGCTTCCAAAATCTCTGTTCCACTGTGCAGCTTAAACACCTGTAGCAGTCTCTCATAGTAGGGATCTACACAATCACACAATGGTGAAGGGGCAATTGTTTTCAGATTTCTCTGAGGTTCCTCTTCTGGCCACTTCAGAGCCACTTTATATTCTACCCACAAAGCATGTGGTACCACCATGACAAAGAAGATATTCAAATCCACCAACAAGACTTGTGAAATCTTCACAAATTGCTCAAGCTGTTTATACCATTCCTCTGGTTCTTACCTACATTTTTTAAAATAATTAGTGAATGATGGAAGATCACTCCTACTCCAAGGCACATGGACATAACCTCTACCAGGCACTTCCATCAATGGAAAATTCGATGCTCCCTCTCCATCCCTTAAAGACAGAGGTGCCTCTCTCTTTGGCTTCTTTTGTTCTTTCTTTTTTTTCCATCTGCTTTCCTACTTAATTTTCATTTTCATTCTTGATGTTCTCTTTTTTTCAATGGCTTGATTTGGTTTAAATCTACGTCATAAGTTTGTCCTAATTCTATTCTATTCTATTCTGAAGGACTTATATAGCGTATGGATACATGAAAGCCTCCCAGCTCTCAGTCAGTCAACACACAGCTAGCTTAACCAGCAGAGCTATGTACCATAAAGCCAGGTCTTCAAGGCCCTGTGGAAGGAAACCTCATTGGACTGTTGGTGGAGTTCAAGGGAAAGGGTGCTCCAGAGCTTGGGGGACTGATAGGAAAAAGAACAGCCACCCCGCCAGGATCTTTCAAACTTAGGGATCTGCAACAAGTGAGCTGAAGGAGATCTGAGTAACCTTCTAGGAATGTAAGGAATAACCAATAATAAGGCAGGACCTCTCTTAAGTTGTGATCTATATAGAGTACATAGACCCTTGAATTGAACCTGCTTCACCACGGGATACCAGTGATGATCTCTCCAACCAGTTTTAGCCAATTTTTGTTTGGGAAGATTCTTCAGAAGCTGAGCAGCAACATTTTGAATAGTTTGTAACCTTTTTGTCGCCTAGTGAGGCAACCCAAGGAAGACGACATTGTGCTGGTTAAGGTGCAAAATGACCAGGGCCTAAACAACCTGCCTTATAGCTGAGAAAGGGAGTAGGTTTAATACCTTCCTTAGGAACCTCAAAGCACCAAACAATTAATAGTCAGTTTTGTTGCTTTGTGATCCATGGTGAGACTGGAGTCGAGCCAAGTCCTGAGGCTTTTTATCACCCCTTTGGGGCGAGGGGTTTCTATTCAGATAATCATGGGGAGGAATCAGACCTCTCCTAATGAGGTTATTGCGCAATAACATGACCTCTGTCTTGTCTTCACTGAGCTTCAATTTGCAGATAGCCACCCAACTGGCCACCTCATGAAGACATGGGATCAAGTTATGGTGGTTGGAGCTGGGGCAGGGAGAGATGGATATCACCAGCTATGTGTCATCAGCATAATAAACCAATGACAACCCAAAAGAGCACACAGTATCAGTCAAAGGGAGAAGATAAGTACCAAGAGTAGTTGAACACCTGGAATGATCTATTCCTCACAATGGAGGAGAGCCTTCTTAGGGTTTAGCCAATGACGCCCACATTTGAGATCCTCTGGATAAGGGTGCATGATATACTGTGCCTCTGGCAACGCTCATATCTAATGAAATAAGGGTGGCTGATCCTCCTTTTTACAACAAAGCTTTAAGTTTCTTGACCACAACCAGCAGAGCTAAGCTCAGTATATGTTAGTAAGCTGATGTCCACCTTTGGGTGCCCGACAGTATTGAATACCTTGCTATGTTGGAACGCTGAGGACCGGTTGGGTGTCAACAGCAAACAGCTGGGCAAATGGACAAATGTGATAAACGCTTGCTAATGAAATATTTCATGGTCTGCAAGTCGTGAACCCTTGCAGGTCCAACTCAGTCATCCACCCTTGCAATGTTGGTCAATTGAGTCCATCAAATTCAGTAATACTAACTCCTGCTAGTTACAGCATTTTGTAAATGTCTGAATTGTAGTATGAAATGCTGTAAAATTCAGATTAATATTAATGTTATTTGATGAACAAGTCCTTATAAAGATAGCTCAGCAAATGCATGGCATGTTAAATCATCAAATATAAAGAGATAAGTAGCAAAAACCTTTGGGGTCCCTTGTAAGAGATTATTCAGAATGTTGTAGGCTACTCACTGTGGCTCTATATCCTGGCTCCTCTTCCTAGCATTTGCCAGAATTCAGAACAGAAGTGTGGGACTCAGCTGATAGAACTAACAGGCTCAGTGCTGCCATACTAGTGCTATTCACCCTGAGATTGTAAAGCTTCCCATCAAATAATTCTTTAGGCTCATTCCTGCTAGATGTTTTGGGTGTTTCTCTTGTCTACATAAGATTCTAGCAGTACTGTAACAGACTGATCGAGAGGATTTGCTATGTGATAGAGGAGAATTGGAACATTTTCATGTTAGAAGGACCTAGGCATGGTTTCTTTAAGACTAGCATACCCATTTCTCTTTTTAACCTGTTGAATTGCTTCATTAGGGCCTAGGTGCACAGTAAACTAAATTATCCACATCTTTATATAGAGCACTGCACACGTACCCTTAACTTAACTCTTTGAATATTTTTGAAATGTTTCACTAATGAGGGAATTCTGAGCACTTCTTCAATTTCATAATTCTTTTAGAAAAAAGATTAAGGGATAGTTTCAAAATAGTTGATAAAAGACCTCAATAGATGGCAAGTTTTAATATGTTTATGACAAGTAATAGTGTGGAATCAGGTTAAGTGCATAAACAGTACTTGTGGAATAAATATGTGCAAAATTAGATTTTTTTCCCATATTTTTGCAAATATTCAGTGAAATTTAACAAGGTTTTACAAAGTGTTCTAGCTGTTGTCATGCATGAAAATTGAAAGTGACTGCCATACTTTGCCTTCAGAATTCACACAAAATACCAGCAGGAGACACATCTGAGAAGAAAATGTCTCTGGCAGTGATTTAAAATTGCCTCAAAGGCCTTATCTACTCGGAGCAGTATTTCATGGCCATAGAGGCACGTGAAAACACTGCTGTTGGACCTGGCCTTTTTTTGCAAGGGCTCCCCAAGATTTTTGCTTTCTGATGCCAAAACCATTTTTGTTGGCATTAGGACTCTGTGCACTATGAACAGTTGACTTATACCCACTTCGCACATTTAAGCTATTTTTTAGTCCCTATTAAATAGGTACGGCTTGCACAAAGGGCATGTACTTTAAATGCCACTAATGGGCCTACAGCACACATTGTGCCACCCATTAAAGTTTCACTTTAAAACCTGTCTCAGGCTTGTCATTGTTGCCTTCAGCACATTTTTAGATTGCCAATTGAAACAGGCAGATTACATCTTTCGTCAGGCCTATATCTTCATTTTA
Organism: Pleurodeles waltl; assembly: GCF_031143425.1. Lineage (NCBI taxonomy): Eukaryota > Metazoa > Chordata > Amphibia > Caudata > Salamandridae > Pleurodeles > Pleurodeles waltl. The sequence continues at coordinate 1,233,068,583 of NC_090446.1, forward strand.
AAAACATATATGTCAATCCCAAGGTAGTCCATGAAGACCATAGAGCATGGTGCATAGTATTTAAAAAGTACTAGATTTGTTCTTAGGTTTTACATGTCCTGATAGTAAAAAAGCTCACATTTCTTTTTCACTACTGTAAAGTCTATCTCTTCCATTGGATAACATTGGGTTACATCATTAAACTTAGTGTTGACTTGTTATGGGGATCAGGTTGAAAAATTATGTTTGGATTCAAATGAATTATAATTTAGAATAATTTTTAATGTTAAAGTTGTATTTTGAGTTACAATTCTGAAAGTTCCACTTTTATAAAGTTGTCATTTTCTTGCCCTAACAATTTGGTGCCTGTTGCCAGTGTCTTAGGTCACATGACTGTGAACAGTTCTAATGTTGGGTGTTGTATATTATCCCTAAACAGCTGTTTCTATCCCAACGTATATTTCAAAGGGCTTTACCTCCTACACACACCAAGGAGACTGACGCTAGTCTTTTGTCATCCCAGACTTTTTGGGGCCTTGACAGGGGAAGAGGAGAACTTTCCAGAACCAGATATGGAGGTAGTAAGGGGAATACATCACCTTCAAAGGCTGGCACACGGTATAAATATATGACCTGTAGAGGCACTCTTCAGTACCCTCCTGGACCTGTGGATATCACAAGAGGAAGGACTGCCTGTTCCCCAGAGGACTACCCTGCTGCTGTAGGCCTGCCTTGTTCCCCAGAGGACTGCCCTGTTGCTTGAGGCCTGCCTTGTACCCCAGAGGACTGCCATGCTTCTTGAAGCCTACCTTGCCTCTCAGAGGGCTGTCCTTCTGCTTAAGGGATGTCCTGATCTCTGATAAGGGAGACTGAACCTGCTCCTTTCAACCCAGGCTACATGAGTAATTTCAATGATCAATTGGCTGACCTCCTGTTCTGAGCTACAGGGACACAAAAAGATCCACAGGTACCCTGCAACTGCCCAGCTGACATGCTGCACTGGACCTGTCTGAACCTAACTGGACCTGCCTTGACCTGCATCTAGACCTGCCTGATCTCTGGTGGCCTCAACTAGAATGAGTGCCTGATCCCTAATAAGTGTCTCCCCAGATCCTAGACCTTTAGCAGGCATCAAAGTGCACTCCACTACAAGAAAAGGTGAAATCTTAATGTTTTGGACTCTTCGTGACCACTAGTGAACCATTCACCTTGAGAATGCCACTGGTGAACCTGTCTCTTCAAGCTACAGCAACTGCCAGTGAGGACCAGCAATGCCAGATCTACACTTCACTACAGCAACAACAGCTGTGGCAATTGCCACCGTGAACCAATGACCGTCTGTGACATCTGTCCCTGTCCCAATCTTCATGCTATGATCACTGTCTGCAGTACCAGGCCTGCTCTTCGCTCTACAATGATAACCATCTGTGACACTCTTCCTGCTCCTCATGGTTTCCTCCAATGGGAATGGAATGCTCCATGCTGGACTTTGAGGGGGTAACATTTTCAAGAGGACTAGCCTGCACATTGTATCAGACTCAAGCTTTAGCATGGATGATCTGAACTTGTGGCTGCCCAAAAGTTTGGAAGTTTCATTCTACCATCAGTTTCTTCATGATGCTTAACTCAATGGTCTCTGTAGTACCTTGTAATTTGTCTCCTCTCATTACCAGTGTTTTGTATCCCTGTACAAGTGCAGAGCAGCTGCGATAATGAGATGCAGGTGCCAGCTTTTCTGTTTCCTCATAGTATCAATCATAAGTTATACCACCATGTCCCAATCTCAATCATGATTTACAACACCTCAGTGCTAATCCGTAGCACATCTCTATCATGCTGTTGCAGCACTAGGACAGACAGCTCTAACCAAGGCACCTCAGCCCTCACCAGTTTCCCTCAAAGAGAACCCTGTCTCCTTCCAGCTTAGGGGCATTGCATCACTTTCCATTCTAGCTCCGCTGGGTTCTCCGGAGAAGTCCTGCATCTTTATATCGTTGAGAGTTGATTTTCTGTACATTATTTCTTACAGACATCACTTTTGCACTGGATGTTCCCTCCAAACCACATTGTAGTAGAACCACCTGTCCATTCCTCCATTGCTTTCTATGCTGACACTGAGCACTTTGAACCACAAACGTCTCACATAAAGATTTCCTACTATTTGGAAAATATTAATATTAAGTGGAATATTGCGAAGCAATGTGGGCAGCGTACCAAGAGTTTTCACCTTAGTGGATTATTAAAACACACACATCATACACAAGTAAAATAACCCCCACGTTTTAGGACCTACAAGCTCAAAGCTAGGACATGTCATCCAGCTCATTTCATCATTGGACTATCTGCTGGGATTGTTCAAAATCAGCTGCTGAATGCCATTTGGGGTTGTGTTATTGGCAAAGTTAATTTTCCCTGTAGGAGATCCTAACAGAGACCACAGTATAATACTTTCAATTCACAATCAATATTTATTTATTGATTTAAAAGCATACCTGACATTAATTAATGACTAGGCAGATAAAATGTCCAGTACCATCAGATGATTCCAGAAGTTGAGAACACAATTGTATCCTTACTTGCAAAACTTTGTTTTAAATTTTGAAGAATATCCTCGACCTATTGGAATTTTGTTGTCCTGAACCCCACAATAGCTTTTGCCAGGTCTGGAGTGGAGTGTGCCATTGCAAATACTTCCTGACATATGAATAACTCTTTCAAAATGTTTCTGCCAATTACCTGTAATGGCCTGAAATGAATATTCACCATCGGCCCCAGTAACAAGTCGTCCTAGGCGAACACAACACGCTACCACACCAACAACACACAATCACACAAGTAACACAGTCCTACAAAACTTTAGTCAGAAACATAGAAAAGAAACAAGCACAGCTCACACACATAAAGTACAGAACAAAGGCATACATCCAACACCACATACACAACATAAAAAACATTTACAAATAAAAATAATACAAATGCACAAAATAGCACATTCATCACTCAAAGTAATAAACCTCAGAACCACAAATCTTACAAGTTCAATATTTGCATCAGTTTTGGAATATCGCTTTTAAAAAGTGTCACCCTTCAGCAATGGGATGATGGTCACCTTTGCAGATTTTTAAAACATATAAAATTAAGAGGCACATTGAAAAAGCACTAAGCAGAAATACAAACAGCAGATTACCCCTCAATGGAAAAACTACACAGTTAGTATAGTTTAGGTCAGTTTAGTTTAGCTTAATTTAGCTTAGTTTAGTTTAGTTCAGTTTAGTTTATTGTTTCTAAAGCACAGGGTTCACCCCATAGAGTATCATGGCACTAAAAAACTAACTCATAACTGAGGAAGACACATTAACCAAATGGAAACACAGATAAGTGAATATATAAAAAATAGCATTTCAATATCCCTGGAATTTATTTAGGGTTTGACAGCTGGAATACAGTCTATCACCCTTCAGACTACAGTCCACCAAATGTAGAAATGTAAATGTCCCCAGAGGTCATCTGTTTGAATTGAAACTGCTGTCATGGCAGTTCCTTTCAAGTTAGAAAAAGTTTGGTGGAGTGTTGCCATTTCTTGTAATAGCCTTCCACCACACTTTTTCAAAGTTTTGGTTATTCAGAAAAAAAAACTCCTAAAGCAGATTTTTTTGTTTCTGAAAACAAATGGTCTCATTATGAGGCTGGCGGTCCTAGGAACACCACCTTTGCAGTGGCTGTTGTACCACCGCACTCCAGTCGGTCGGACTGCCAAATTACAAGCTTGGTGAGCGGACCCACCTAAAAACCACCATCCCCGTCAGGAACATGGTTCCCACTGTGGTGCCAGAAGACACAGGGGGACTTCTACACTGTCCATGCCCATGCCATGGGCAGTGCAGGGGCCCCCTTCCCTAGCATCTTCGGAATGCTCACTGTCTACTTAAAAGACAGTGCACATTCTGAGTGTGCTGGTGTGTTAGGATATTGGACTTGGCTCCATTGGAGGAGCGGAAGTCAATATTGTAGCACTGTTCCCAACGATCAGCCTGGTGTGAAACACGTATTGCAATGTTCCCACCGGTCAGCACGGCCGAAACATTAAAATACGCTCAGGGGGGATGTTACCACAATGGGAGTGGTGTCCTCCCCGTGGCATTGGTGGTCCTGTGGTGGGACCGTAAAAGTCATAACTCCAAGAGTGTGGGCTCATTTTTTTTCATATGGAATGCCTGAGTAATACATGCTTGCAGCATGTGAGGGAAAAGGAGCCTCTCTGCTGGAGGTGTTAATAGAAGCACTTTATTTTAAATTAAACACAGAGGGAAAGAAGCACAAATGTGAATAATCTGGTGGTTTGGCTGGGACTAAGGTGAGCATTATTTGTACTAATGAGAAAGAGTAACAAGTCGTCCTAGGCGAACACAACACGCTACCACACCAACAACACACAATCACACAAGAAACACAGTCCTACAAAACTTTAGTCAGAAACATAGAAAAGAAACAAGCACAGCTCACACACATAAAGTACAGAACAAAGGCATACAGCCAACACCACATACACAACATAAAAAACATTTACAAATAAAAATAATACAAATGCACAAAATAGCACATTCATCACTCAAAGTAATAAACCTCAGAACCACAAATCTTACAAGTTCAATATTTGCATCAGTTTTGGAATATCGCTTTTAAAAAGTGTCACCCTTCAGCAATGGGATGATGTTCACCTTTGCAGATTTTTAAAACATATAAAATTAAGAGGCACATTGAAAAAGCACTAAGCAGAAATACAAACAGCAGATTACCCCTCAATGAAAAAACTACACAGTTAGTATAGTTTAGGTCAGTTTAGTTTAGCTTAATTTAGCTTAGTTTAGTTTAGTTTAGTTTAGTTTAGTTTATTGTTTCTAAAGCACAGGGTTCACCCCATAGAGTATCATGGCACTAAAAAACGAACTCATAACTGAGGAAGACACATCAACCAAATGGAAACACAGATAAGTAAATATATAAAATAGCATTTAAATATCCCTGGGATTTATTTAGGGTTTGACAGCTGGAATACAGTCTATCACCCTTCAGACTACAGTCCACCAAATGTAGAAATGTAAATGGCCCCAGAGGTCATCTGTTTGAATTGAAACTGCTGTCATGGCAGTTCCTTTCAAGTTAGAAAAAGTTTGGTGGAGTGTTGCCATTTCTTGTAATAGCCTTCCACCACACTTTTTCAAAGTTTTGGTTATTCAGAAAAAAAAAACTCCTAAAGCAGATTTTTTTGTTTCTGAAAACAAATGGTCTCTTTATGAGGCTGGCGGTCCTAGGAACACCACCTTTGCAGTGGCTGTTGTACCACCGCACTCCAGTCGGTCGGACTGCCAAATTACAAGCTTGGTGAGCGGACCCACCTAAAAACCACCATCCCCGTCAGGAACATGGTTCCCGCTGTGGTGCCAGAAGACACAGGGGGACTTCTACACTGTCCATGCCCATGCCATGGGCAGTGCAGGGGCCCCCTTCCCTAGCATCTTCAGAATGCTCACTGTCTACCTAAAAGACAGTGCACATTCTGAGTGTGCTGGTGTGTTAGGATATTGGACTTGGCTCCATTGGAGGAGCGGAAGTCAATATTGTAGCACTGTTCCCGACGATCAGCCTGGTGTGAAACACGTATTGCAATGTTCCCACCGGTCAGCCCGGCCGAAACATTAAAATACGCTCAGGGGGGATGTTACCACAATGGGAGTGGTGTCCTCCCCGTGGCATTGGTGGTCCTGTGGTGGGACCGTAAAAGTCATAACTCCAAGAGTGTGGGCTCATTTTTTTTCATATGGAATGCCTGAGTAATACATGCTGGCAGCATGTGAGGGAAAAGGAGCCTCTCTGCTGGAGGTGTTAATAGAAGCACTTTATTTTAAATTAAACACAGAGGGAAAGAAGCACAAATGTGAATAATCTGGTGGTTTGGCTGGGACTAAGGTAAGCATTATTTGTACTAATGAGAAAGAAACTTAAGGTCAGAGCAGTAAATAGTATGTAAAGAGAGGAGAGGAGAGGGAACATTCTTCTGGACACCCAAAGGAGTTGAGGGGGGTCATGCCCCCTGTTGGGTTTCTTTTAGGCAGTTAGACCCCATCATGGGACTACCTCAAAGTCATCAAAAAACATAGTTGTGGCACCAGGGAAAGTGACTTCTTTCATGGCCTTGACAAAAACAGACTTTCTGGCCAGCCAAAAGGCAAAATATTGGATTGACTATTTAAAGGTAAAAGGTGCAGCCAAGGAAGAAAGCTGCATCACACTAGCTGCCCAAAATAAAGAGACAACATGCAAGCTTGAGGACCTAAAAAAACAGACTGATAGAGCAAACATTTTCATATGTGTCCTTAAAGAGCATAGAGTCCTATGTGAAAGGCCTGGGGCCATGCTCCTGGCAACAGAGCTAGATGCCGTCTAGTTGGACACAGTACACAAAGTGCGTCCCCAACTCACACTTGACATGAATAAACTGAGAGACATTCTGATGACGTTCCACAAATTCCAAACTGAAGTTTCGAGAGCAGCAAGAGAGTGAGATAAATAATTATGTGAGGACTATGATTATGCCTTGTTCCAATTTACTGCCCCTGCCACACTCGCCAGGTGACAGATGTTTTGCCCTATTACAAATTACCTTAAAGACAACAAAATTCACTACAAAGAGCTTTTTCCCTTTGATAACCTTCAAGCTATAAAATAAATCACATCATATATCAAATAAACACTCAGTGGCTAAACTTCTTGAACTCCAGCTTACAAAGGAAGAATATGACAGGAGTGGACCATCGACCTTGAGTGAAATAGGAGAATCATTGTTGACTTCTGAGTGGCACACACCACGTCCTCAGAGACAGAGAGGAACACAACATCCACCAGGCCGCAAAGGAGCAGCCTAAACTTGTTGTTTGATGATATCCTCACAAGAATCAACATTGTATGACCCCGTATCGATGGAAAGAAAGACAGTTTGGGGGGAAGGAGAGATCATAGTTTGTGAACTAAATTACCCTCAAATTGGCAAAAGTTAAGATGGAAACCACCGATGGGGACCTATGGGGATGGCTCAATCCCCCTTCCCTCCCTGCAATGACAATACACACAATGCCCTCTAGCTGAGGCCAAGGAGACTCCCACAAAAATGAGGGATTCTCACAGTACCATTGGCTACCCACACTGTGCCATACGTTTTGTTGCTATTGTCAGTTTTGAAGTTTATTGAGCGATGTAGGGAGGTGATAGGACATTGAAAAGTGCATCCTGATGTACTGAATGGATTTCAATATAGTTATAAGATAAACAACATACCCATGCCATATTGTTCTGCACTGTCTCTCAAAGGTTTTATACAATATTGAATAGTGAAGGCACTCACCTTTAATGTTAAGGGATTAAAGTCACTCAGTAAGCGTTTCAAAATTTGGGACTAGGAACGGAGAGGGAACTATTGAACTCCAAGAAACTCATTTAAGGAAAATGGATGAGTTCAGACTTTGACATGGAAAGCACCCACATGCATTTCATGTTTTAAGATATGTATGACATATTGAGGTGGCATTATTTCTACACAAGTACCTTCACCTTACTGTAACAGATGTTAGGACAATGGGGCAAAAAGGAAAGATATTTGATCTGAGGGGAACACTAGAGGGGAGAACAATTACTTAGAATAGTGACTGGTTAGGCCCCAAACACAGGAAAGATACATTTCTTTGCAGGGTGGAAATAGTCACTTACACCTGACTAGGCTTGTACTGTTCACACACAAAGAGCTGCATACACCCCTGTAGTGAGTCTGAAGCAGAGGAAGGAAGGGCAGTAAATCTGTGTACTTCAAAGACATCTCATTGAAGTCTCCCCACTTCTGAGACTACACTGAATATAAGACCTGGACCACAGAGCACCAACTCAGTGGACCTTTGGACCTGTGGATACTCTAACAGGATGAAGGACTGCTGTGATGATGAAGGTCTGCCACTCTGCTGGACTGCTGTTTGCTGGGCTCCTGCTCTGCTCTGCTGACTTGTGTCTGCTGCCCTCTTGCCTGGGAGTGAGGACTGGACTTGAATCTCTCCAACCCAGAGCCCAGAGTGACTCCAAGGACTGGTTGATCTGCCTCCTGATCTGAAGTCTCAGGGAGATAACAGATTTCCAACCACTGGGCTCCTGCAGCTGGACTCTGCCATCTGTGAGTCTGTCCTGCCAAGTGCTTTCAGCCCATTCTTGGGCTCTTGGATGTGGTGCTAAGGTGTTTGCTCCATCAGAACCAACGTATTGCCACTGTTGCATGGACAAAATCAACATATCACTGCTGTTGTGAGTAACAGAACCAGAGCATTGCCTTTGGAAAGGACAGTGCAGCACTTTCTTTGGTGCAAGGTCCCTGCATCCCCTGTGATGATAGCCTCGACTGCGCCAACACCCCTCATTGTAGCCTCGGTACCCATTGGAATCAACACATTGCCTTGACATTGACACAGCTGGAACCCACACCAAAACTCCACTGCATCTTGCCACCAATGCATCAGCATCATTGTGTGGGGAACTTTGATACATCTCTTTGACTGAATGTGGAAATACGATGCATCTCCTCGATAGCATGGTTTGGAACCAATGCAACACTTCTCAACAATGATTTTAAGGTACGTTGGTTCAGCGGGCCCAATGGGGTCTCTGTAGCTGGCCCTCGCTCCATCACGGTTTGACTAAACCTCTGACTGTCACGGGCTACTAGTCGTTTGTGTCTTTAGCCCACTGGAACTGCAGAAGGGTCTTGATTCTTGTAGGTTCTGCCTTGACCAAGGTAAGGGCGGTCCTTTCTGGTAGCCACGGTGCTGCCGACAAAGGAACGCCAAAAAGCAGTACGTGCCCTCAAGAAGGAGTCACACAGGAAAAAAACCCAAAGGGAAAAACCTCTGAAGCAGGAACTCCCTGGAACAAAAAGAAGCAAAAAGGGTGAGTCTTCCAACATGAAAAAACAAAACTGGAAGAAGCTGGAACAGACAATGTACACAAAGGGAGAAAAATTAGCAGGAGCGAAGATCACCACCAAAGGAAGTGTAGCAGCGCAAGGAGAATAAGAATCACTCACCTTATATACCCTAGAACAGGAAATTACAAACAGGAAGCAGAAAGTCACCATATTGGATTGGGAAAGAAAAAACATACGAACATATAGAGAAAAGACGCCATCTTGAAAAAGGGTCCTAAAGCATGCAGGGAAAAAGAAGGCATGCTGGGAAAAAGAAAGAACATGGCTGCTAAATGTAAACATAAAAACACAAGGAAAAGAAGAAAAAAGAGAGAAAAGGAGAAAAAGGACAGGCTCACCAGGTAAGTGAGAGGTGGGGGCATGGTGCCATAGTAATATTGAGGGGGCCAGCACCCAAGACTCACTGAGGCCCCATGCCCACTTTGGAGTCTTGTGCGAGAAAGTAAAGAACAAAAGGGGCGTGGTAATGCCCGGTCGCCATGAATCGCAGCTGCGTCCGAGCCAAATGCTCGGCTCGCACCGCGGTCCGCAGCGTTGCAACATTGACTTTTTCCCTGTCCAGTTTAACCAGATATCCCCGGTTGGCACTTTTGACTTCTTAATGCAGCTTTGCAGTTTATTATTTAAAAGTTTATAACACATGTTCTACTTTTTAGTTTTTCCAATTTTTTAATACTTTTTTATTTATTAAATTTAGGCCCATATTTATACTTTTTGACGCAAACCAGCGCCGGCCCTGGTTTGCGTCAAAAAATTGACTGCCGGCTAACGCCATTCCAAAGCGCCAGGCAGGCGCCTTATTTATGGAGTGACATTAGCCGGCGCTGCGGGTTGGTCAGAGTAAAAAGAAATGACTGAAACAAGGCAACGCAGGCGTAGGGAAGAATGGGGGTTGTGCGTCAAAAAATGCTGCAAGTCAGGTTAGAGTAAAAAATCATGGCTCTAACCGGACTTGCGCCATTTTTTGACGCACAACCCCCATTGGAATGACTCCTGTCTCAGCAAAGACAGGAGTCATGCCCCCTTGCCCAATGGCCATGCCCAGGGGACTTCTGTGCATGGCCATTGGGCACAGTGGCATGTGGGGGGCCCAAGTTAGGCCCTCCATGCCACTTAAAAAAATTAAAATAATTATACTTACCTCTACTTACCTGGGATGGGTCCCCCATCCATGGGTGTCGTCCAGGGGTGAGAGAGGGTGGCAGGGGGTGTCCCTGGGGGCAGGGAAGGGCACCTCTAGACTGCTTCCATGGTCAGAGACCAAAGAAATGAGCCCACAGGTCCCTTAACACCTGCCCTCACCCAGGCGTTAAAAAACGGTGCACATCAGGCTGTGCGCCATTTTTTAAGGCCCGCCCCCTCCTGTGCGTCAAAATGACGCAGAAGTATAAATAAGGCGCACAGGCCATAAAGTCATTTTTTGGCCGGGAACGCCTACCTTGCATGTCAATAAAGCAAGGCGGTTTCCCGCATCCAGAAAATTATGCACACTGCTGAATTTTGACGTTCTCGGGGTCGGGCGTCATAGTATAAATATGGTGTTAGGTTTGCACCAGATTTGCGGCAAAATCTTTGACGGAAATTCAGCACAAACAGATTATAAATATGCCCCTAAGTTTTATTTTTCTGACTTAGTGTAGGATCCTTTTGGTGTGGTGTTTTCACTGTTTTACTGTTTGAAGTGTTGCTCAAATACTTGGCACATTGCCTCCAGGATAAGCCTGACTGCTCTGCTCTAAGCTACCAGCTAGCTGAGCACAGGTTAATTTGGGGTTTACTTGTACCTTAACCTGATTAGGATTTGCAGGTGCTGCTTTTTTTTTTTTGGTAAGGCTTTATTGGAGTCCTTACCCACTGTTAATCACATTAGGAAGCGCGCTTGGCTCAAAGTAATGGACAATTGGAGCCTTACTGTGATAATTGTCCAGCTTCTAGGTGTCATGTAGTTACTAGTAAAAACATTTCTGTATGGGAATTTGTGGTTTTATGGTAACGATGTAAACTGGGTTTTTGAAAAGAATGATATAAGGTACATCATTACACAATTGTCTGTTGTTTCTTAGCCTGTTCTAGGTTATATGAAAGGAGGTGGTGACAGACAATTTTGAGACCTAATTTGAAGAGCTTAAGAGGCGGTTAACTTTGGTTGAAAGCAGGTTAGTATGGGTGAAAGTAAAATCGATATCCCCATACTCAAGAAAAATATTCTGGTAGTAAAAAGGAGACTAATGGGGTCTCACTCTTTTCCTTTTGTGGTTTACAATAGCTCCAAAGCGGGATATGAGTTTAATGGGCGATTAAGGGATCAAAGGTACAGACTTATCAGAAATCTGGCTTTCACCATGGTGGATTATGGGCTTGTTTTGGATACAAAATAACCTACTGTTTGTGAATTTCACATGCACTTGGGCTCACATGTTGTACTAAAAAGCATCTTTGGGACCGTTGTGGCCTCTGCATATTTGAGACTTGGAGATATGTGGAGTGTTGTACATAACTCTCTCGGGCAGTAAATAACACTTTGTCACAAAGGACACATGGTGGTGGTTTCTCAATGTTGTAATGTGCTATTTATTGAATTGTTACACTATACGCACGGTATTGGTGTGGTGGCTTTTGTATTGTATTGCTAAAAAAATGATGCTTATATTTTTTTCCAAAAAGAAAAATGCTATATAAAAAAAAAATGTGTGTTCAAAGTCATGTATATATACGTTTTAATGGGGTATTATTTGTTTTGATTTTCTCAGCCTTGAAGAAGTCCGGTGTGGACGAAACACGGGTCGGCTGATGGATTTCTATGTTATATTTATATGTTTATTGTCTGTATGTTTATACTTATGTGGATAAAAAACATATATGTCGCTGTGTTAAAATTGTCTATTTTTTGGATAATATTGTTTGTGGATAGTTTTGTTTTGTGTACATTTATTTTCTGTTGGATGATGTCCACCAACACTGTTTAGAAAATAGTATTATAGTGTAACATACTGTGCTTCTGCAGTTTGATTTATCAGACATTATTTGTTTCTAAAGTGGAGATATATTGACTATTTGGGTGTGCTCTGCTGTTTTGCTCTTTGCTGCTTGACCTGGGCTCACATATCAGTCAACCAATAACCCAGTTTCTCACCCATAGCTCTGGTAAATGTCATTGTAAAAGTATTTACTGAATGTGTAATGATGTGCTTCTTGCCTCAGCAGTACCTGTTAAAATAGTTTTCTAAAATACAAACCCATCTAAGGTTATTTGAAGTGGTGGCAAGCTTCAAGCTTGATTCTTCTAAGTAGGAAGTACTGAATCTGACTCTTCCTCAAGCAAAGGTGGATGAGTTGACAGAAGTCACTGTCCTTCAATGGGCCAAGAGAAAGATTACAGATCTGGGGTTAAATTGTCACCTGAAGTCCCAAACCTTTTCAAGCTTAACTTGCTGGCACTCCCTTCGAAGTGATGAGGTGATTTGCAGCGTTGGGCAGATCCTCCTATGTCCTGGTTGGGGAGTGTTAATACTATTAAAATGAATGAATTCCCTAGCCTACTTTATCTGTTTTAGACACTGTCAGTGTTGGTCCCCTTGACCTCCTTTTACAACCTTAAAAACATGATAATTAAATACATATGGGAAGGACCTATATTAATAGTTGAGTATAAAGTATTTTGTACAGCTAAATAAAGGGAAGGTTTCACATTCCCAGAAATGCACACCTATTATAGAGCAGTGCAGCTGCGGAGCCATGCAGATTGGAACTCCAATGAGCCTGAAAAACCATGGGTGCACATGGACAAAGCGGGTTTTGGTCCCTTACTATGGTACTTGGCCGGAAAGATTAGAGAAGATGGACCACCCACTGTTTATCTTTGTTCAACTACAGGAACTACATTATGATCTGGGGTGAAACACATAATTTGGTTTGACTACATATCCCTCTGCCCAAACTTCCATCCATTTTTAACACTGCATTTTCTCTGGCATTATTACAGGGCCCATTCAATATCTGGAGCAAGCTGATTGCTGAATGTTGAGTGATATATTTCACAGGGGACAAATGTAATCATTTATTGATTGTAAGAAGGGGTTTGTCCTTAATGAGAAAGAAATATCACACTATGTGCAGATTCAACAATTGGTGCTGCTAGCAAGTACTAGAGGATTGACTTTAGTGGAGAGTTATATACGCAACAATACTGGGGCATGGGAACATCTCTTTTTTATATTGACTCCTGATGGATGCCAATTTATACATGCACCACCCATATAAATATATATGGGATACTATGCTTGGCAGAGAGCATACAGAGGCACAAAGGGTGCATTAGAAGATTGGAACGTTGGGAGGTCCATCGAAAACAATCCCCAATCGTGGGTCCCGTGCTCACTGTGCCACTAGATTCAAGCTAGTCTCACTGAGGAAGGGTGATACTCTGAAACTGGTGCCAGGATGCTTGTTTCTGGTCCAGGGAGGACCTGATTTGGCAGTTCGGGCTGGACTTTTCCCATGAGGAACAGGGTCAAGACTGATTTGCATATGGCTGGATCCAAAATGGGATGGCATGGTGAGCAAAAGAATGATGGCTTAAACCCAGATCTGTGCCTGGGGGTGAGTGTTTGCATTGTGTAGTACTCTGTCCATCATCCTTTTATTTTGCTATTGTTCTATTTGAATCATGAATTGCAATCATGAATTGCATTAATTTGAATTTTTTATAAGAAGATAATGTGCCAAAAGTCTCCCAGACCTATTAGCATTCAAACAAAAATGTAGCCTTATTATTAGAAATGCGTTTGCCTGCCCTTTTGCTTAACAGGAAATTGTATTCATAAAGGAGTTTGTGTACGTGTATTTTGTAGTTGATATCTTTAGATGTTATAAAGAGACATTCATATTTTGCTATTTGTTTATCCAAATCCTTAATTTGTGAGTTAAATTATTTGTTATCATTTGCCATAATAGATATGGTTACCCCTCTGATATAAGCCTTAAATGCATCCCAATGATTTACAAGTGAAGCAGACTAATCATGTATTGCTGATAAAAGTTTTAATAATTTGTTTTCATTAGGAACAATATGTGTATTCATACGCCTTCAAGATAGGGTTTGTTGAGTAGATTTAAATGGTAAACACCTGAAATGAGTGCATGATCAGAAACATCAATGTTATGGATTATAGAATCAGAAAATGACTGGATGAATTGATGGAAAATAATAAATAATCTATTCATGATTAAGAATTATGAGGATTAGAAAAAAAATCTCTGTTGGGTGATGTTAATGCCAAATATCTACCAGTTTGTTAGATCTAAAAAAGGTAAAGCTTTGGGAGGGTGATATTTGATTTGAGAGGTTCCATCCAATAAGTGGTCATGTATCACGTTAAAGTCACCTCCAAAAATAAATGAAGCATTACTTAATTTAAGTATTTCTGAGGTAAAGAGAGGCCAAATATTATTTTGTAATTTTTGCTATAATACAACAACCGTCTGTATCAGAACATTTAGGCCCTCATTACAACCCTGGTGGTAAATCCCACTTTCCGCCATGCAGAAGACCGCCAACATACCGCTGCGGCCGCGGAATTCCGCTACAGGTATTACGACCCACAGCTCGGAATCTGCCACAATACAGACACCCACACAAGTCCACCACACCAAAGGTCAGTGATAAACTGGCGATACCAAAACCGACACCGTCATGCCAACAGGAATACGCCCACACTATCATGACCCACGAATCAATGCAGCAGTCATTCAAAAGCGGTAATCCATTGGCGGTTACACACACCCACGCTCAAAATACACACACACTTGCAAAACACAACCACATAGGACAATTCGAAATACATACACCTGATACACATACACACACCACACCCACACACCCAATCCAATATAAAACACCCACCCACATCACCCACAAACCCTTACAACCACAAATTTGAAAGAAGGCCAGAGAGAGACACTACCTAAAACAACACCAGCATCCACAGACACACAACACCATGACTTACACTACATCCACGCACCTCAAACAACACACACCAACACATCTCCTCACACATCACAACAGACACCACCTCACACATCACCCACACCACATCATGCCCCTGACACTAGCCTGGACAATGAACAGCCCTCCACCTCTGCCGGCACTAGTGGACAGGAGGCACTGCCACAGGAACACCAGGCCACCAGCACCCCACCCCCTGCAGATGGGGAACCACCCCACAAACGGTCCCTGAGATCCAGGAACAAGACAGAGAACATTGCCAAGACCCCCGCCAGGAAATAAGACCCCCCTGAATGTCACCCTTCTATCCCACTGTCACCCTGTCCATCCTTTAACTGCCATTTCTCCACTTCCTATTCCCCTTTGGACAATGCACCTGTGAAACAAATAGACTGGGCTCTGCCATGGACATACCTCCACCATCACCGAGTCCATTTTACAACCCCCTGCACTTATTTGCACAGGAATAAAAACACTTAAATCACAAAACAATCTGGATTCAGTCTGTGCTTTCACAAATGTGTAATTGCAATATCTATGGAATATAGCATTGTCAATCGACTTGTTCACTTATCAATGTAACACAGCTATAGGCCAGGAGTAAACATAGCAGAGGGCACAAAGTGGCACCCAGATCTGTGAAATGGAAAGTCAAATTGACAAGACAGGGTCCATATACTGAGGTAAAACGACAGACTTATGCTAGCTCCAACTAAAGTATGAAATGTGGGAAGCAGTGACATCTTCTTACCTGTGTCTCACTGGAAGTAATGCATGATGATGTTGATATCCTCTTCTTCTGCCTCCTCTTCTTCACTGTCCACAGGCTCCAAAGCTGCCACAAGACCACCATCTGGCCCATCCTCCTGCAGAAAAGGCACCTGGCGTCGCTAAGCCAGGTTGTGCAGCATACAGCAGGCCACGATTATCTGGCACATCTTCTTCAGTGAGTAGTATAGGGAACCACCTGTCAGATGGAGGCACCGGAATCTGGCCTCCAGGAGGCCAAAGGTGCATTCTATTATCCCAATATGTCACCCTGTCCATCCTTTAACTGCCATTGCTCCACTTCCTATTCCCCTTTGGACACTGCACCTATAAAACAAATAGACTGGGCTCTGCCATGGACAAACCTCCACCATCACCCCAGCCCATTTAACAACCCCTTCCACTTATTTGCACAGGAATAAACACACTTCAATCACAAAACAATCTGGAGTCAGTATGTGATTTCATAAATGTGTAATTGCAATATCTATGGAATATAGCAATGCCAATTTCCTTGTCCACATACCAATTTAACACAGCTGTAGGCCAGGAGTAAACATAGCAGAGGGCACAAAGTGGGACCCAGATCTGTGAAATGGAAAGTCAAAGTGACAAGTCAGGGTCCATACACTGAGTGGAAATGACAGACTTAGTATGAGTCTAGCTCCAACAATAGTATGAGATGTGGGAAGCAGTGACATCTTCTTACCTGTGTCTCACTGGAAGTATTGCATGATAATGTTGTTTCGGTTGTCGATATCCTCTTCTTCACTGTCCACAGGCTCCACAGCTTCCACAAGACCACCATCTGGCCCATCCTCCTGCAGAAAAGGCACCTGGCATTGCAAAGCCAGGTTGTGCAGCATACAGCAGGCCATGATTATTTGGCACACCTTCTTCAGTGAGTAGTATAGGGAACCACCAGTCAGATGGAGGCACCATAATCTGGCCTTCAGGAGGCCGAAGGTGCATTCTATTATCCTCCTAGTTCACCCATGTGCCTCATTGTAGCGTTCCTCTGCCCTTGTCCTGGGATTTCTCACTGAAGTCAGTAGCCATGACAGGTTGGGGTAACCAGAGTCACCTGTAAATGTTGAGGGACAACTGATAGACACACACTAACCCTTAGGGACAACCCCATACCCAGACACCTATGTCAACTGTATTGGGACCTTGGCCTCGCCTATTAGCCATACACAGTGCCTCTGGATTTGTCCCATCACATAAGGGATGCTGCTATTTCTCAAAATGTAAGCGTCATGCACAGAGCCAGGATACTTGGCATTCACATGGGAGATGTACTGGTCTGGCAAACACGCCATCTTCACATTCATCGAATGGTAGCTTTTCCGGTTTCTGTACACCAGTTCATTAATGCGGGGGGGACAATGCCACATGTGTACCATCATTGGCACCAATGATGTTGGGTATATGTCCCCGGGCATAAAAGTCACCTTTCACTGTGGCCAAATCCTCCACTTGAGGGAAAACGATGTAGCTGTGCATGTGTTTCAGCAGGGCAGACAACACTCTGAACAACACGTTAGAGAACATTGGCTGGGACATCCCTGATGCCATGGCCACTGTTGTTTGAAAAGACCCCCTGGCCAGGAAATGGAGTACAGACAGGACCTGCACTAGAGGGGGTATCCCTGTGGGATGGCGGATAGCTGACATCAGGTCTGGCTCCAACTGGGCACACGGTTCCAGGATTGTTGCACGATCAAGTCTGTATGTGAATATGATGTGTCTCTCTTCCATTGTCGACAGGTCCACCAGGGGTCTGTACACCGGAGGATGCCGCCATCTCATACCCTGCCTCGACAGAAATGCCCTATGGAGGAGATCAGCGAGCAGAGGGTCATCCAACACTGAGGTATCACAATGCGTTATTTGCAGAAATGTTAGTAATTCGCAATGTGCCAGTATCTGTCTGTATTCCCGGCCCTTGTGAGGCAGGCCATGTGGCACCCCAACCCCACTAGTGGTAAGAGCCATCTACACCTAGTCAGGCTCCTGTGACTTCCAGGTGTGCAGCAATTGGGCTTAGGCCTTGTACCCCATGGTCAGGTGAATTTTCTAGGAACTGTTAGTGCATGGCTTAGTGCTGAGGGCTACTCCCTGTGTTGTGTCAGCCAACGGTAGTGGTGTTGCAAGCACTGAACGTGTTTTTTTTCTGTCCTTCCCCCCCTTTTGTGGTCTCCCTGTTCCTGTGTGCAATAGCATCATCAGGAAGAGGAGCATTGGCACCGGAGCAGGAGGGAGCTGCAACACACTTGACCCTGGAGGGTGAGACAACGGAGTCTGAAGCCACCAGTGGGACGGAGGGCGAGGGGAGCTCTACAGCGGGGACAGTAGCAGACACCAGTGACATCGACTCCTCCTCTGATGGGAGCTCCCTCACGGTGGCAGGCACCTCTGTGCCCACCGCATCAACAGGTACAGCCGCCACCCCCCTACCAGCACCGCCCTCACAGCAGCCCCTCAGTGTGTATCCTGTGCCCGCTCACCCAGGCGGTTGGGCATCTCCTTCGTCCCAGGCACCTCAGGCCCTGCCCACTTCAGTCCTGCTGCCCTCAGTGAGGAGGCTATTGACCTCCTATGATCCCTCACTGTTGGGCAATCAACCATTTTAAATGCTATCTAGGGTGCCGGGAGGCATTTGCACCAATCAAATGCATGCCTGGAGGGCATTCATTCTGGCGTGGCAGCCCAACAGAGAGCATTTCAGGCTCTGGCCTCAGCACTGATGGCAGCCATTGTCCCTGTGTTCTGCCTCCCCCCTCCAACTTCCTCCACCCAGACCCAATCACCTGTATCTCAGCCTATTCCAAGAACACCATCAGACCAGCATGCACACACATCAACACACAAGAGTGGGCATGGCAAACATAAGCACCACACATCCCACAGGCACTCACCCAAGCACCATACCCATGCAGACACACCAACATCCCCTGCCTTCACTGTGTCCCCCTCCTCCACATCATCCTCCTCCCTCCCTGTCTCGTCTCCACTCACACCTGCATGCACTACATCCTCAGCCACAATCTCCATTACCAGCACGTCCATCACCACATACCGCTCACGTGCAATCACCACCTCACTACCATTCACACAACCCCTGTGTCCTCTCCCAGTGTGTCTGTGAGCCCTCCTCCAAAACTACACAAACGCAGGCACACACCCACCCAACAGCCATCCTCCTCACAACAGCCTCTGGCCATGCACCTTCACCCAAATTCAGCAGACGTACACCTCCTACAACCACTATCTCTAACTCCACTCCCAAACCCCCTCCATCCTACGGTCCCAGTGTGTCTAAAAAACTTTTCCTGGCAACCTTTGACCTCTTACCTTCACCCCACCCCGTCCTTCCCCTAGGGCCAGGCTTTCCAGGTCCCAGCCCAGCACTTCAGCCCCCAAATCCCCAGACACAGTGGTGCCAGACACTGCGGGGTCATTGAGTGCGCCACCCATCAGTGCTGCCAGTGTGCCACGTGGTGAGGGCAAGGACATTCTGCCACCTGCCAAGGTGAAAAAGGCATCCACATCCCGGAGGGAGAAGCCGAAACTACCAGCCACCAAGGGCTCAGCAAAAAGAAAAGGGGATAGTGGCAAGACAACTGCAGCACCATCAGAGGTGGGAAGGGACAAAAGCAGAAGAGCAGGTCAGGAGAGGGCACAGTGGCACCGACTGAGGGACCAGTGTCACACCTTCTGTCCACAACCACACCAACCTGTACGGCAGCGAACACTGCTAGCGGCCCCGCTACCACAACCGCCTCCTCAGCAATCTCGTGCCACACACCCAGGTGAGGTAATTGTACCGGCCACACTGCACGTGGAGCACTCTGGGCACCATGCCCCCTCCAGAACCAGTGGAGAGATACATCCACTACCTCAGGCCTTGGCAGGATGAAGCACTCTGGGCACCAGGCCCCGTCCATAACCAGTGGAGAAAAGCCTCCATTACCTCAGTCCTTGGCAGGATGAAGCACTCTGGGCACCATGCCCCCCAGAACCAGTGGAGAAAAGCATCCACTACCTCAGTCCTTGGCAGAATGAAGCGCTCTGGGCACAATACCCCCTCCAGAACCAATGGAGAGATACATCCACTACCTCAGTCCTTGGCAGGAAGAAGCACTCTGGGCACGAGGCCCCCTCCAAAACCAGTGGAGAATAGCATCCACTACCTCAGTCCTTGGCAGGATGAAGCACTCTGTGCACCATGCCCCCTCCTGAACCAGTGGAGAAAAGCATCCACTACCTCAGTCCTTGGCAGGATGAAGCACTCTGGGCACCATGTCCCCTCCAGAACCAGTGGAGAAAAGCATCCACTACCTCAGTCCTTGGCAGGATGAAACATTCTGGGCACCAGGCCCCCTCCAGAACCAGTGGAGAAAAGCATCCATTACCTCAGTCTTTGGCAGGATAAAGTACTCTGGGCACCAGGCCCCCTCCAGAACCAGTGGAGAATAGCATCCACTACCTCAGTCCTTGGCAGGATGAAGCACTTTGGGCACCATGCCCCCTCCAAAACCAGTGGAGAGATACATCCACTACCTCAGTCCTTGGCAGGATGAAGCACTCTGGGCACCAGGCCCCCTCCAGAACCAGTGGGGAATAGCACCCACTACCCCAGTCCTTGGCAGGGTGAAGCACTCTGGGCACCAGGCCCCCTCCAGAACCAGTGGAGAAAAGCATCTACTTGAGATACTGTGGCTTTGCACTCCCCAGGATAAAGCAGTGGGCAAACCACCCACTGGAGAGACTTGAGAGGCTGTTTCTTTGCACTCCCTAGGATAAAGCAGTGGGCAAACCACCCACTGGAGAGACTTGAGAGACTGTGGCTTTGCACTCCCCAGGATAGAGCAGTGGGCAAACCATCCACTTGAGAGACTTGCAAGACTGTGGCTTTGCACTCCCCAGGATAAAGCTGTGGGCAAATCACTCACTGGAGAGACTTGAGAGACTGTGGCTTTGCACTCCCCAGGACAAAGCAGTGGGCAAACCACCCACTGGAGAGACTTGAGAGACTGTGGCTTTGCACTCCCCAGGGTAGAGCAGTGGGCAAACCATCCACTGGAGAGACTTGAGAGACTGTGGCTTTGCACTCCCAAGGATAAAGCAGTGGGCAAACCACCAACTGGAGAGACTTGAGAGACTGTGGCTTTGCACTCCCCAGGATAAAGCGGTGGGCAAACCATCCACTGGAGAGACATGAGAGACTGTGGCTTTGCACTTTCCAGGACAGAGCAGCGGGCAAACCACCCACTGGAGAGACTTGAGAGACTGTGGCTTTGCACTCCCCAGGACAGAACAGTGGGTTAACCACCCACTGGAGGGTCTTGAGAGACTGTGGCTTTGCACTCCCCATGATAAAGCAATGGGCATGGAGCCCCCTCGTGCAGCAGTGGTGTTGTGCGTTCATCTGGCTGAGGTGCCCTCCCCCTCCCCCTGAGGTGCCTTTATATTTTCGGTCTGATGCTCCAGCAGTGTTCTCTCCGTTTCCAGTTAGGTATCTAGTGTGGGCTTCGCCCATGCATTTTGGGACCAGTGGTCCACGGACAATGATTGGTACACTATCCAGACTTGCGTATTTGGTGTACATTTTTGTATATACTGAATTTTGATTTTTGACTATCAGATTTTTCATGATTACAATCATTACAATCATTTCGTTCTGTCCTTGTATTCTTCCAGTGGGTGATGGGGTGTATATGTAATGTTGTTGCATGTATTTGTGTTCATGTTGTTGGTGAGGGTGGGGGTATTGCGTGTTGCGTGTGTGTGTCACTCTCTTTCCCCCACTCCCCTGTATTGTAGGTGCAGTACTCACCGTGGTCGTCGCCGCCGCCGCCGTTTGTACTCCTGGTAGATGAGAAGATATACCAAGATTGGTAACACCTGTAGTTCAGGCTCCATGCGTCCTGGTTCCTCGTTGGGTGTGGAGAGGTGAGTGTTTTCTCTTCTGTGTACTGTTTCCGCTGTGCTTTTGATAGCGTTGGTTCCGCCCCGGAAAAGGTGGCGGATAGGCGTGTTGAAATACAGTGGGCAGTACTTTGTCTTCCGCCTGTCTGGTTGCGGTTACCGCCGTGGTGGTTGTTTCTACCGCCGTGGCGGTCTGAGTGTTAAAGTGGGTGTCTATGTTGGCGGTGTCTGCCATGGTCGTGATTCCATTTTTTTTTCCGCCGGCCTGTTGGCGGTATTACCACCGCTTTATACCTACCGCCAGGGTTGTAATGAGGGCCTTAGTTTGTATTTGGTAATGTTGTTATTAGCAAAAGGAATAGCTACGCCATTCTTTTTGCTAACTGCAGGAGAAGAAATAACATTGCAAACCCATTTTTCATTTATTTATAATAAAACTGTATCATCTATATGAGTTTTCTGATGTAAACAAATATCTGCTTTATGTCTTGCTAAATATTCTAAAACCTTAGCACTTTTAACAGGTTGTTGTAAATCTTTAACATTAAAAGAAACAATTTTAACTCAATTAATGTTATCTATATTTATATAAGAAAGAATACAGTAAAAAAGAAAGAAAAAGTATTATTTACAATTGAGATATAGCTCTGAAGAAAGATGAAATGTGAAAAAAGGAGGGACAAAGACAAACATACCAAAAGGCAACATAGAAACAAAAATACATCTCTACAATTGTACACACGCATGTGCAAGATTGACCTGCCCATATATTGCCCACACATAACCTGTCAGAAATTAGATAGTTATAAGAAAGATTTATAAGTTATGAATGAAGTATGAGTCACATTCGTTTCCATAGATACTGGAGAATCCTGATCCAAAAAGACACAAAGATCTTCACGTTGGTGAAAGAGAGTAGACGGATCAAAAAGGCCATATTTAAAACCATTACTTCTTAGTCGTGGTCTAACATCAGTGAATTCCTTGCAAATTTTAATGGTTTCCTTGGCAAAGTCTTACCATTAAAGTCAGTATCTCTCTTTCTGCTTCTCGGATCATCACTAAATGATGATGATGATGATGCAAAACTTTAAAGATCACTTGACAAGGTTTCATAGCACTTGGATTATGATGTGAAGGAACCCTACATGCCTTGTCTATTTCAAAGTTTTCTAGGAATTTTAAATGTAAAAGACCAGGTATCAATGTTGCTAAATATTGCCTGCAGTCATTGCCTTCAACATCTTCTGGCAAATTAAAAATATGTAGGTTATACTGTTGATTGCGGTTTTCCAAATCAAGAAATACATTACCTATCTGTACAATTTATGCAGGGAGAGGTGTCATGATATACATTTTTGATTTGTTATCCTGACTTTCGATGGTATTATCAGAGATTTTCATATAGAGACTTGCCATCCCTTTGCAAATATGTTTTATTTTTGATGCAATATTATCAGTATTAGAGCGTACTGCTTGTAATTCCTCAAATGAAGTGGAAAAAGAGGGCTCAGTAGAATCCACATTTTTTTTACTTGCCTGGTGGAGGAGAAGTGATTTATTTAGGTTTGTTATTCATAGCCTGCATATGTTTACGTTCCATATTCATATAAATCATGAATGACTTGAAATAATGTTGCACTTATTTAAAATGAAAGCTCAAGACAGATACACAAGTAATTCACCACAGAAGAATGCTGTGCAGCAGCTAAAACCAGCAGTAGGTATGGTTTAGGCCTGAGCCGCTCTCTTTCCTGTATGTGAATCCACTTCCTTGAAGGGAACCTCCAGCAACAAAGCAGATGAAATCCTTGTGGAAGGCTCAGGAGGGGAAATGCCTTCAAAAAATCATGAGAAGTCCCAACAAAACTGTCAACATGAAGAGCTGGGTGCAGAATACCTCTATGTGATGGTACAAAGCTAAAACTAGCCTTAAATGTGTCAAAAAAGTGTGCAGGTGTCACAGAGGGCTATATGTAGGTGGACATCTTGTTTTGCATGCTCATGTGCTCCCTGGTGATCTACAGGCTTCTAGTGGTATTAGAAACCTGGAGCTCCAACATTCCAATGTTGTTGTTTATACCTGTTGCTGTGAATAAAGGCCTAACGGAGTTTGAGGGGATGTTAATCCCCTGGGGCTTCGTAAGGCCTTTGTTTTATTTATTACAGTATTCTGCCTTCTAGTGGCTATGATCTAGTAGCCTGATAGCCTTTCATAGTTATATTATAAACTCATCTTTCAGTGGTACTTATTTACAACTAAACTGCACATCATCTTTCCCACTTTGGACCATGATTGTTAGAGAGATTGTGGCTCTCTGAGGGAGATGGCACCCATTTGGTGAAAATGTCCTAAAATGAAACCTTTTTAGAAATATGTCTTTTCAGCTATGTCAACTGGTTTAGGGTGTCAGCTCCCAGAGTCTTTTGCATTCCTTCCCTTTGGGGTAGAGATTCTGGATATGCATTATCGATCCAGAGAAGATAACATTTTGGTAAAATCCTTGCTGCAAAGGATGCAGCACAGAGTTAGTTATTGTAGTCTTGGAGCTGCAAAGATACTGCTGATTCAAGAACTCTAGCCAAAAATAGCAACTCAGAACTGTGCTGATAATTAGCTAACATATCACAGTGTTTTGTTTTCAGAATGGGGTGACAAGGGCATGCTTGAAATGACTGAGGCTGTTCCAGATTATAAAGAAGTATTAAGAATAGCCAGAGTCTAATACTGTTAAAAAAGGAGCAGTTGCTTTTGCAGTTTACCAGTGATTGGGTCCAGAACTGAGCCAATGTCATTTACACTACGAAGAGGGGTCAAAAAATGACCTTCATACAAGAAAGACCACTCAGTCAGCATGTTCGTAGGGGAGGTAATGCGATTATGCTGGTCCAGTTACTCAGGCAGATTCAAGCGTTCCTGCACGTCTCAACAAATGGCAGAAATTGTATTACCAGAGAGGTCAGCAAACGGATTGCATTTCTCCACTGAGCCATTTAGGCTGACCGCAAGAGTATTAGGGATTATGTGCCCATTAATGACACAGAAAATGAAAATTTCTTGAGTCATATTTGAGGCATTGGAATTTTCCCCTGAAAATAAAGCTACCTTTTTTTTCTCTATTACAGCTTCATTGACATAATTCAGTTGAGACCATTCTACTTTGGCTGGCTTATTGTTGCAGCATCAGCATCTCTTCGCTGTGTATAGAGACCATTTAGGAATAACTAGTCCTTCAGAACACCATTGATGTGAGGGACAGGCATGTTTAATGGTAATTTTTTTCTTTGAGGTAATTGTATATAAAACCACTTTGGTGAAGAAGTAATACCGGTCAATGGTAATCTTAGAATAAGATCCAATACGTGCAGAGATCACCTACAAGAACAGAGACTTGGCCTCTACTGACACTGATTTCAAATTCCAACTTTCAAAGTGAGGCAATAAGAAAGTAATGGTCAGGAAATGTTCAGGTAATCATAAAGTAATGATTTATGTCACCCATGACTACAAGGTGAGAATCTCCAGAAGCCAACTGTGAGAGGAATGAGGCAAAAAGATCCAAAGTGTCATTTCCCATCCACCCTACCCAAGGGGGTTGATGATCAATTCATATGTTCAATCCATACTAGCTATATCTCTAATTTTGAGTGCTGGATCTTATTGGACTAACTTACAAAAAATTCCAGCTCCCAACCCTTAAAAGTGTCCTTAATAAAAAAAAGCCAAGTGTTAGAAATGGCCATCCTTTTCCTGATGCCCCCTGCCCTCTAATCTGTTTTGCTGGCTTTAGAACTCTGTGCACTTTACCCCTGCTAAACAGGAGTCAAATGTCCATTCTTCCCCTTTAAATATATTGAAATTGACCTAAACCTGACTGATACAATTAACTTCCCTATAAGGCCATAGTCTATGGTGCAGAAATATACCACTGGCATAGAAAGTTAAAAGCAACCTTTGGAATGCAACACCTATTGTGTCATCCAGTGCAGTGGCAGTCAAAACATGGCATGAAATTCAACTTTTAGAAAGTTACCCTTAATCTGCCTTACCCTGAGGGAGGCTAAATTACATTAGCTCTCCTGCACTTCCCAGCCTATACTTGGCTTGAATGAGGTGTGAAAGAGGAGTGCCAACTGCATCCAGAGCAGGGACATTGTCCTGGAAGTGGGAAGGTGTTTTTTAGTTTTCTGCCAGGAAGACCAGTTGGGGTGGAACTAGTAACTTAATTATATTCAAATAGGCCTTCCCTGTTACAGGTACATGCTAGGTGAAACTTTGAAAGGCTGCAACCTTTGTCCCCCTAGTCATGCTGAGTGGGGGTAATCCCAGAACCAGTTTTGGGTGACAAAAAAATGAAGGGGACTGCTCTTTACCCTGGCTAAGCCTCTGGGTGGGCACATAGCCTTTGTACAAGGGGAGAAGTGTTTACCCATCTTGGATTTTGGGAAAAATGTGCACTGTGGGATTGTTTGCAGTAGGTCCATCAGAAAACACTGAAAAGTGGGTAGGGCTGGCCCCATTGGTTTTACCCTCTTGGCTAGGGAGTGCCCAGAAGTCACCCCCATCGATTAGCTGGCTCTAGGCATGAATTCGGCACACAAAGACACCCTCTTTAGAACACTTTCTGGACCTGCCAAAGATGGGAAGAGAACTGGGTCTGTTATCTGTGACGTGAGATGAGCCCTGAAGGACTGGACCAGCTCCCTTTTATACCCAGGACAAAGTTTGTAGTGGACTCCAGTGGTCAGTGAATTCCTGCATGGCTCCAGAGGCACAAGAAGCTACTGGAGGCCTTTTTCCTGAAGTTCCCTGCTGACCAGTGGCATATTGACCTGGACTAAATTGTACTGTTGTCCTCTACCTGACACCCTGAGAAACTCTAGGTACCTTTTCCTGAGGTCCTACAGGGCTTAGTTGTGTACTCCTGTGGTGGGGTTGTTTGGACACCAAAGGAAAGTATGGACATTTTTGAGGATTTTTCCTGCCAAACATAGTATCCGACTAGCAGTTCCCCAGTGTTGTATACATTTTCAGGATTGTTACACATGGAGAGAGTTTTCCATAAAAAGACAAAAAGTCCTCTTTCAAATTGCAACTTAAAAACCTTTGATGAAATTCCCTAATACAGACCATAAAAGTGCCAGTCTACTTGGTGTATCTACAACGTGGGTGGCCTCAAATTGCACCTACGTCCCGGTCTACTGCGAACATTGAAAACCACTGGCATGTTGTGTTTTTTTCACTATTGTCAATCTTTAAAAAATAATAGCTTTGGTTCCCCTTATTTTATTTATGTTGTTTTGGTGTCATTTTGTTCAATAAATCATACTCTATGTTTATAAATTATAATAAAGTATAGGGGTATTTTCATTGTGTTGTGTTTTTGACTGTTTAACTGTTCTAAATGCTTCACCAATTAAGCTTGTCTGTTGTATACCTTAGCTACCAGAAGTTGAGCACATATTTAAATTACTAAAACCTTGGTTGGACCTACCAGGTTGGTGATTTTATTAATTGTGGTGGACTACTATCCACCTCAGTGTAGCTTTTTCTTTCTCACACTTATGCCTTACATTGCATCATTAGAACTTTAGACCCGACTTTGTCTTCTCCATTGTTGAGTGAGTTTTAGAAACCCAGTCTAGAATTCCATTTGTTAGACATCACTGGTTGGCCATTATCTGTGTCAGTTCCCTGGGAAAGAGTCAGAAAAAAAAAACCTCTTTGAAATGACCCAAAAGACTGCAATGTCCACCTATGAGGCTATTGTCACTTCTTTTAGTGGTGGGGTATTGTCAGAAATTTGAAAAGCAGTAAGTTAGCACTAATAGAGCAGTAGGCGACAATCTCAATACTAATATGTAGATCAGGCACCCAGTGAAAAAATGGGGAAAGGAAACACTTGATCAGAATGAGAATCATCTACAAACTACTGTTTGGATATTGTAAGGGAAACAAAGAGAGAGATACCCTGTAGGACTTTTGGTAGCCAGAACAGAGATGGCATTGCAGGTTTCAGTACTTGCTTCGTGTGGAAGTGACCTAAGTATCCCAGTCCTACCTGGAATCAGACATTAACCCATGTAGCCAAGGAGAATCTAAAGAGCTCCAGAGAAGTGAAGAAAGATGTTGGGAGATCAGAAAGGAGGTGGAGAAACTGGCAGATAATGGTATAGTTATCTCTGGGGAGCTACAAAGGGAGTGGAATAAAAAGTAATAAAAAAACAGTTGTTTATTGTAGCCCTTGCTGTTCCGAAAATGTGGGGGCATCTCTGGAACCCAGCTATATCTAGCTGATGAGCCTGTAACAGGGGCAACACTAGTTCTAGATTGGTAGTATTCTGGACCAGGGAGGACTGGCTTGGCTGTTTGGGATGGACTATTCCCACTGAAGCAGAGTCAAGGCTGATTTGCATATAACTGGGTCCAATCTGAGGTGGCACGTTGTGCAAAATAAAAATGCACTCAGATGTAGCCTCGAGTAATTACCTGACACTGAGGTTAATTCAAGCATTCCATCCATCATGGTTTGTATACTTTACTGTGGGCTAACCAGGCACACATTAGAAGTGACTTAGCTAACACTTAACAAATGTTTTTTCCTACATGCAAAGACACTTTTCCTTGTATCACTGCAGTGCTTTTAACTCACACCCCAACCAGAGCATAAGCATGCTGTTGGCTGTCACATTTCAGATCTGTGACTGGAACACTGCAAGGATGGAAGCCCTGTCAAAACTTAAGGAGTGTTCTTCCCTTCTCATCCTTCTTGGCCTCAAAAGCATATGGAGCACATGTTCCTTTTCACCTCTTGCTTGTACTGCTCTGCTCCACCCTTCCCTTCACTGCTCACCTAGGGACTGCCTGCACATAGCAGTGTGTTGAGTAGGTGAACTGCCACAAGAGAAGACAGCTTTTAGTGTAGCTTACAGCCGTGACCCAGTTCATCTCCTCCTCAATATCGTTCAGCTACAGAGATTTGTAGAACTGGGTAGAGAGTGCTAGTTTGGTGTGGGGGATAAAAGAGTAGTCAGTTGAGTAGAGGTGAGTATTGGCTAGCGAGCATAGTGACTGTGATTTTTGGAGGCAATAGAAGATTGAAGAAGCTCAGAGAATCTTTAGGGCCCTTCAGAAAGATAGGAGAAAGATTGTTGGATTGGAGAATCAGAATGCATTTTAATTGGTTCCTTACTCCCAGTCCAATGCATCCTTGTGTGATAAGAATTTGCATTTCTAACTTTCCAACATAGTGGTCTTTTAAAGCTTTTCAACACTTTTAACAGTGCAGGAAATAGCTTCTTTTCCCGGATTTTGCTGCTTGTTTTTCTACTCTTGTTGTTCTGACACAAAATCTTGCTTTGAGAGTTTGTTTCTGAAAACAAACAACTTAAAAAAATTAATGAATGGCTGTTAAAACCAGTGTTGAGAGTTTGTTTCTGAAAATAAACAACTTAAAAAAGTTTAATGAATGGCTGTTAAAACCAGTGTTGGCCACTCACCAACTTCTTTTCCATTAGTGGTTCCTTTCGATGTACAACAATGACAGCTAGGATGACAGTTGTTAGAACTTACAGTCTTAGGGTGGTCTTCCCCCAATTTTTGCCTACCCTCTCCACATTCCTGACCTCTCTTGTGCTGGCTTTAAGACTCCATGCAGGTTACCACTGCTAACCAGTGCTAAGGTGCTTGTGATCTCTCCCATAAACATGGTAATATAGATTTATCCTCGAGTGGCCTATTTCATTTACTTATAGACCCTAGTACAGTGAGCTACATGTGCCCATAATACTACTTATGGGACTGCAGCACTGACTGTGCCATCCACTTAAGTAGCCCAAAACCATGACTCAGGTCTCCCACTGCTGAGTCTGTATGTACAGTTTAAAGTGCCATGTCTACCTGGAAAAATAACCGTGTTTAAAGGCCCAAAACTTCCATTTATTTACATATGTGACCCTTAAAGAAGGCCCTGGACAACCTAGAAGGCAGAGTGCATTGTATGTAAAAGGTGGACATATACTTTTACGTTTTACAGATATTGGTAGTGAAACGTTCTCAAAGTAGTTTTTCACTGCAGCAAGAGCTATCTCTGCCATAACATAACATTGGATTTACCTTATAACATCTTGTAAATATATTTTCACAATTTGGAAAAAATAGTTTTTTGAGTTTTGTGTCTCTGGAATCACAATTTAAAATCACAACATACGATGAAGTTGGATTTTAAATTGTAATCTGAAAATGGCACTTTTAGAAAGTTGTCATTTTCTTACTTTAGCCATTTGGTACCTGCTGCCTGTCTCTGATAACTTTTCCGGGGTGGGTGACAGCTGGGCTTTGTGTGTTGCTCCAGGCAGCCACATACAATGGGAGTTTAGGTGTGACTTAATGGCCCACCTTGGGCAGGATGTGAGGGAGCAGCTGGGCACAGCCTCACACTTACACCTGAATAGGCTGTGTCCTGTGTGAGAAAGGGACTGTTTTTGCAAGGTTAGCCACCCATTTTTTGCCTGGAAAATGATGTTGTTTCAAAATTGTAAGTGTTCTGGGCCCCTGACAAACAGGTTCTCAGGGCCTGATCTCTTTCCCCAAAACTGTACCATGTTTTGGCACTTCAGCTAACCTTGCATGTCCCTAGCAAATGGTACTCCTGGTGCCAAGGGCATGGGACTTGAAGCGGCATCCCAGAGCTGCAGCACTAACTGTGCCACTCTGAGAGGCCACACACCAGCCTCATGCAGACTGTCATTGCAAGTGCTTGACAAGGTGAATTTAAAAGTTGCAAACAAGACATGGCACTCACCAAGAGTGCCCTGTCCACGAACACTTCATGCACTATAGGTATGTCAGCCATCTGGCAGGCCTTACAGCCTTAAAGCAGATTGCACTATAATACATGTGAGGGCATATGTTTGCATCAGCAGATATACCCCTACTGTGTTTTTACAAAACCTTAAGACATAGTAAGTGTACATGCAAGTCATAGCAAGTACATGTACTGGACACTGGTCATTATGAGTTCCCCAGACACATGATGGTCTCTGACAACTGGGTTGTTTGGCATCAAACAACTCAGAATAATAAACCCACACTGATGCCACTGTTGAATTAATCAAAACATGTACCCTGAGGGCAACTTTGAGGTGACCCCTGCAAAACCTGGCATGGATGCTGAACTGTTTTTTTCCAGCCTGCCACCACCAGACACAGATCTGGATGGCTGGGGTCAGAGTCTCTACTCTAAGGGGCCAGAACACAAAGCCTTTCATGGGTGGAGGTGTTATACCTCCTCCCCCAGGCAGGCACCCAGGCCCAGCAGTCAGCTTCAAAGGCTTTACCACTTTAGAAATCTGACCTCTGACTCTGCTGCTAGCAGCAGACGGCTACCCAATGGTTTTTCCCCTACTTTGAGTTGTAAAATCAGCAGGAAGACTTAGTCGGAGTAAGAGGAATGCCCCCCCCCCCTCAGCCTGCACTGCCCCGCATGTGTAGCAGGTGAGGTCACCACTCCATTTTATTTTTCTCCATCTTGGATGTCAGGAAAATAGCCTTCCTGGGTTAGGGATATGAGCTCTTCCAACAGGAAGTGGTCACATAGTGGGTTTAGCCAGCCTAAGGGTAAGTGGTTCATTGGCCACTACCAGATACTTCCCTAAAACACCCCTAAATGGAGTATTTAGTCAGCATCCCTAGACCTGCAGCTCAGATTGAATGGACACAAGAAGGCCAGCGACATCGAAGACCCAAATCTCGAGAACAGAATTCCTGCTACAAGACGAAAAAGGTACCAAACCCTGCCTGCTGCATCCATGACTCAACAATCGCTGCTGAGGGGTCAACTGGATATCAAGCAAACTCTAAGTAACCCCAGAGGACCTCCAACCTTCTAAATAATTTACCATAACCTCCTCTCAGAGTGAACCCATCACAACTTGCATCCAGCAAGCCGGATACAGTGAAGTCCAGTTCACTGACCAGCCACTGACCATAAATCACACAACGGATACAGATGACAAACCGTGCCAGTAAGCAAAGTTTGGTGGCACTTGGACCTCCAGTGGCCGAGATGTGCCATAGCCTGGAGTGCTGTACCTCCAATGTCAGACACCCAGAAGAAAAGTCCACTTCAAACTCTACAAGGACCAGAAGCAAGCACACATTGAGGGATGTCAGGATACCCAAGAATCACCCCCCAGAGTGGCCCTGATGACCTGAAAACCACCCTCAATGTAACCTACCCTGGTTCCAAGGCTCATTTACACACAGCCCTTTGCAGAACTATCTGCACTGCACCCGGCCTCCCTGGTCCCTGCATCGTAAAACCAGCTGTGTGGGATCCCCAACTCCTTGCAAACTCTACACTGAAGGGCACCCTCCGGGCTTGCCTTTTAGTACTCCTGTGCAGTGTGTTTCCAAGTGATCCCCTTCTCTGTTCTACACTAGATCTAAGAGTTTCAGCCACTGATCCTGTTTGAACTGGGAACCACTCAAACTTCTCCGACTGGCTGTCAGGACATCTCAATGACCTTGACCTAAAAACAGAAGGTGACATTTGTGAGAGCATTGCCTGATTTTATATGCATTCTCAAAGTTTTCTCCCATTGATTCCTATGGTGCGTCATTGCGCACAAAAATACTACTTTTAGCTAAACTCTGAAAAATCATAACTTTAAAAGTACTTACGCAATTTTGATGATATTGAGCTTCAACATTTTTGAAATTCTGAAACATTTTTGTAAATTGGTCTTGAGTTGTTCTTTTGAGTGTGTGTCCTCATTTACTGATACTGTGAATATAACAAATGCTTAGCACTTCTCTAAGATTAGCCTCAACCAACCTACCACTAAAAAGAGAGCATTAGGTGGTCTAGTTAATATCTCTGGACACCAAGGTGGGGTTGCTTGGAATCTCTGCACAGTCCACATCATTTTTGTACACTATATAGAGAGCCAGCCTCCTACTTCCTGTCCCCACACAAAGGGCTGCAAAACCCCCTTCAGGGGGTCTGGAGTAAGAGCAGGAAGGGCAGGACCTCTATGCACTTCAAAGGCTGGCCTTTGAAGTCTCCCCCACTTTAAAAGCCAAACTGGGTATAAGTACTGGACCTCTGACACCACCAAGACAGTGCACTTCTGGAGCTGTGGATATCCTGCAAGGAAGAATGACTGCTGTGCTGCTACAAGGACTGTCACTCTGCTAGCCTGCGATCTGCTGGACTTCAGCTTTGCTGTGCTGACCTGCTGCCCTCTTGCCTGGGAGTGAGAAGGACTGGACCTGCATCTCTCCAATTCAGAACCCAGAGTGACTCCAAGGACCAGCTGACTGGTCACAAAAGATTACCAACCCTTCTGCATCTACAACTGGACTCTGCCATCTGAGTCTACGCTGCCAAGTGGTGCCATCCCATTTCTGGACTTTTGTAACTGGCCTTAAGGTGTTTGCTGCAGCTGAAACAATGCATCATTACCGCTGCGTGGATCAGAACCTGCACATCGCTCCTGTTGCTCATCGGCCCCCATGTGTGGATCAGAGTCGACTCATCACCTCTCCAGTGTGGATCAACCTACTCACATCTCCTTCAGAAATTATTAATCTTGTACCCGAGACATCACCACTGGTGGTTGAGAAAATTCCTTCATCTTTGGCACTACATGGAAGCATTGACGCATCACTGCTACTGTTTGGATCAACACTGATGCATTGCTTAAGCCGTTTATCTTTGACTTTGATGCAACCAAGATTAAGGTACTCTTGTTCAGTGGGTCCAATGGGATCCTTGTAGCTGGCCCATACACATCGCAGTCGGCCCAAACTTTTGACTTTGTCCCAATCGGCATGATCAGATATCCTGGGTTGGCCTTTCTTATTTCTAAGCGCTATCTTACAGTTTATTCTTTACAAATTCATAACTCAATTCTACCTATTGGATTTTTTTCATTTTGGTGTTGCTTTATTTAAGTTATCTTTTTCTTACCAGGTGTGTAATCTTTTTGTGTGGTGTTTTCACAATTTTACTGTTTGAAGTGGTACATAAATATTTACACATTGCCTCTTAAGTTAAGACTGACTGGTCTGTGCCAAGCTACCAGAGTTTGAGCACAGGTTAATTTGGGTGTGTCTGTGACTTACCCTGATTAGGAATGTGGTTCCTGCTTGATCAGGGTGCAAACCTATGCCGACCAGAAACCCAATTGCTAACAATAGTCATCTCTAAATCTGGTGAACAGAAGGCCATGAGATTGGCAGCAAAGTCCCATTACTCTGAAGGATCAATAAAAAGGTGTTGCAGCTATGGATCTGTTGCTTGGCGTTGTAAGCGAACAAGGTTTTTGCATTAGCCCACTTTTGGTATAAGGGAGAAATGAGAAACGACAGGAATGACATGTTCAGTCAGAAGCAGGTCGATCTTTATTTGAAATGAATGGTGCCAGAAGAACCACTCGGCATCGTCAGTTTAAAGCATTGAAATAAGCCCCATTGTGAGTGCAAATAACTTATAGTCAAGTACAATGGGGCATATTTACAAGAAACTAACGCAGGCATAATGTGGCACAAAGGATGCAAACTGGTGCAATGCATTGTGCCACTTTGTAAATATGTTGCAGCAAAAATTGCCTCCTTGAGCAACATTAGCATACTGTCAACACCAGAACAGTACGCGCTCTATTGGCGACAAAAATGCAAAAACCCAGCACTCTCAAAACAAAGTAATTTATGCATTGTGCTGATATGTTGCGGTTTAACCTTTTGCATCGCAGAGTTCAATCCTGAAAACATATTTTTAATATGCTTACAAATACTGTTCCTTTGCAATGTATTGCTGCAGGTTTTCAGAGTGTGTTAGGGTGTGGCCCCTTTCCAGGGCCTTCTAGAGACTTTCCCTTCAACATGCCTGGGCGTGGTTCTGGGCTGGGCCAAGACTCTATAAAAGAGAGCCAGCCCAACTCCCAGTGCTCACTATTCAGAGGTCCCGGTGCAGAGCAGCAGCTTCTTCCTGAGCTCCTGTCCCGGCGGCCTATTTGGATCTTCCAGTCTTCTGCCCACAATCCTTCATTGGTGATCATTGTTCCAGGCGGTAAGATGGTGGTTGGAATGTCCCAACACCGTTATTTAGAATTTTCATCTTCTTGGTTTAAATTCTTAAATGAGTAACAGATTACTTGCGTGCTACCATTTCTTGACATTTTTATGGTAGTTTACAAATAGGCAAGACGCGTAATTCGTTTTATGGTGTTTAAACATTGTTGTCCATTGCGCGCTATTATTTCTTGACATTTACATGATGTTTTACGAATTGGCAAGACGCACAACTCGTTTCATGAGCATTTAACTTTGTTGTTCATTGTGCGCTACCATTCCTTGACATTTTACATGGCGGCTTAAGAATCGGCAAAAGAAGTGCGATTCGTTTCATTGTACTTTGATCTTGTTATTTATTGTGAGCTGTTATTCCTTGACAGTTACATAGTGTTTTACGAATTGGCAAGACGCTCGATTCGATTAATGATGATTTGACTTTGATATTCATTGCGTGCTACCATTTCTTGGTATTTTACATGGTGACACTCGAATTGGCAAGACGCACGATTCTCTCCTCGAGTTTAATTCATGTTGTTTATTGTATGCTACTATTCTAAGATATTTATTATGTAATATTCGAGTTGACAAGTTATGTGATTTGTTTCCTGAATCCATATTGTGTTATTCATGGTGCACAATCCTTTTATGGTGTTTACTAGATATATATATATATATATATATATATATATATATATATATACATATATCTGCAATATGCGCAATTTGTGTTGAAGCATTTTAAGAGTACACAGAAGGCCAGAGTTTCTAGATGCAATATTGTATGGACCTAGTATACATTCTCAAAACAGGATTTATATGACTGGTTTAAAATTTAGTATGAATGTTTTTTCTAATTCTCATGTAAAGAAAAGTACTTGAATAAGAATTTTTTCATTTAATTCATCTTGATTCCCCTACAGGTATCAAGCCATCTTGAAACTTAGTCATTTTAAACTTAACTCTTAGATTGTTCATGTTTTCAGAGTGACTAGGCTTAGAATCATAGTCTAGTATTGATTTCAGGCGATATAATGTTCATATTGTGTTCTAACCTATTTCTTACTACAGGTCTCCTTCCCAGCTGTTCCCTTCCTAATCCCCTCTTCCCCTCTTGAACTCTCTCAGTCTCTGTAATTTATCTATCAGAGTCTTGGAGCTGTTCAGTGGTGGACGTGTTGGGAACGTGCACAGACCCCGAGGATCTGGTGACTCTGACAGAATAGTGAGCCAACAAATTATTATCCTCCTAGCTTGTGTATGTTCTCAGCATTGCCACGCTAGACGTGTTAGTCAAGGCTATCACCCAGCTCCAAGCAGAGGTGGTATCATCCAAAGAATTGACAACTGGCTTAGCAGAGAGAGAGAGTCAGTTGCAAGATAAGGTAGAGAAGAAGGAACAAAGTCCCACAGGTGTGTCTTGGCCAGGTACTTCTTCTCAGGCTTCTGGAAGTAATCCGAGTTCCCTAAATGTTCCTTCTGCAATTCCTTTAGCTCCCCCAGAATGTTTCTCAGGTGACCCTTTGAAAGCGCAATCTTTCCTGGTTCAAGTGGAACTACACTTCACCTGCAGACCAAATACTTTTCCCGGTGCCCAGTCCAAAGTAGCTTTCTTGTTATCATATCTGTCTGGGGATGCAGCTACTTGGGCAATTCCTCTTGTGAGTAAAAATAGTCATTGTTGTATAACTGGAGAAATTTTGTTCGTGAATTAGAGAGAGTTTTTCATTGTAGAACTGTAACACAGTCAGCAGATCGTGAATTATTAGATTTACGCCAAGGAAATCAAGACCTAGTGTCGTATTTAGCCAACTTTAACCGGCTGGTTGCTGAGACATCCTGGCCTGAAGAAAAACAAGCGGTCTTGTTTTACAAGGGACTCAAAGAGGAATTAAAAGATATCTTAGCGCAAATCGATCCACAACCTACAGGCTGTCAAGAATTAATAAATCTTGTCTTGAGACTTGATCATCGTTTAGCAGAACGTAAAGGAACGCGCAAAAAGATTGAAAAATATTCATGGTGCGTTCATGATAACAGAGACTCAAGAACTCCGAAAGAAAGAATGCCGGAACCAATGGAAATTGGAACCATCAGAAGACCTTTAACCAAAGATGAAAAGGACCTCCGCAGAAAAAATGGACAATGTCTTTATTGTGGGCGAAAAGGTCATTTTGCCAAAGATTGTCAAATCAAACCAAAGAACAAGCCAGGTCCAGTTCAGAAGGTCGCAGCCAATGCACCAGTCGAGTTGGAAAACTAAAACACCCGAGGTGCAGAGAAGGGTTGCTCTTGGGTGTCACTGTGGACCCTTCACAATCTAGACATCTTAAACTGGAAATAAGAGTTCAGGTCAAGAAAAAGATCTATTTCAAAAAAGCTCTAGTCGATTCTGGGTCTACTGGGAATTTTGTTGATGTCCAATTGGTTAGTGCATGGGGGATCCCATGTATTGAAAAGAAGATCCCAGAAATCATCCAGGCAGTTGATGGAAAACTCTTGACTGGAGGTCCGGTAACTCTTCAGACTATCCCCTTGTCGATGATTTGTGAAGATAAGATTCAAAGAAAGAAACAATAAGAGAAAATAATCTTTGACGTGATCCATGCTCCCCAATATGGGATTATCCTCGGCTTGCCATGGTTAACTCATCACAATCCGGAGATCAATAGGGCAGAACGAAAATTCTTGTTCTCATCTGCGCTATGTAACGAACAGTGTCTCCAAAAGATTCAAGACCAAAAGTTTGCAACTCTTACATAGCTACTGCTGCGGAGAAAGAAATTCAGCTGCCCAAACATCATTCATCTTATAAAGATGTATTTGATGAGAAAGGAGCAGAGACTCTACCTCCTCACAGATCTTATGACTGTCAAATTGATCTAGCACCAGTTGGGATACTTCCCAACTGTTGTGTATATGCCCTGTCAGAACATGAAAATCAACATTTACTAAAATACCTAGATCAATTTTTGGAGAATGGCTTCATTCGCCCCTTTAAGTCTCCTGCAGCTTCGCCTTTGTTTTTTGTTTCAAAAGCTAATGGAGAACTTTGAACTTGCATCGACTATAGGGGTTTGAACAAAGTCACCATCAAGAATAAATATCCTTTGCCCCTAATTCCGGTCTTATTGGAACAAGTAAAGAAAGCAAAAATCTACACGAAGCTTGACCTTCGAGGTGCTTATCATTTGGTCAGAATGAGAGAGGGTGATAAATGGAAAACAGTGTTCAAGACAAGATATGGCCTTTTTTAATACACCGTCATGCCTTTTGGTCTGTGTAATGCTCCAGCAGCATTTCAATTTTTCTTGAATGAAGTTCTTAGAGAGTACCTCAACATATTTGCCATGGTCTACATCGATGACATTTTGATCTACTCTGACAATGAAAACGAACATGTCCAACATGTCAAGAAAATTCTTGCAGCCCTTCGAAAACACCATTTATATGGCAAACAAACCAAGTGTGAGTTTCATGTTACCACAGTTGAGTTTTTAGGAGTTATTCTTACCCCTCAAGGTATGGTGATGGCAGAAAAGAAAGTAAAAGCCGTATCTGATTGGCCCACCCCAAAGACTGTTCGTGATGTTCCATGTTTCCTGGGATTTGCAAATTTTTACCGGAGGTTCATAAATCATTTCTCCCAGACAGTGGCTCCAATCACTAAGCTACTAAGAAAGAAAGAAAAGTTTGTATGGTCCCAGCAGCTGATCAAGCCTTCTCGACTTTGAAGGAAGCTTTCTCCACTGCCCCAGTCTTGACTCATCCTGATGCGAATCAACCTTTCATAGTGGAAGCTGACGCTTCAGATGTAGCAATAGGAGCCGTCTTATCACAACGAAATAAAGACACTGGTCAACTTCATCCTGTAGCTTATATGTCTCGGAAGTTGAACGAAGCCGAACAGAACTATGTCATTGCTGAAAAAGAGCTTCTGGAGATTCGTGACGCCTTTAAAGAATGGAGACATCATTTGTTGGGTGCCAAATACACTGGTACAGTATATACTGATCATCGTAATCTTCAATTCATGAGTTCTGCCAGACTTTTGACCCCTCAGCAATTACGCTGGATGCTTTTTTTTGCCTAATTTGATTTTGTAGTAACCTTCCGGCCTG
Organism: Pleurodeles waltl; assembly: GCF_031143425.1. Classification (NCBI taxonomy): domain Eukaryota; kingdom Metazoa; phylum Chordata; class Amphibia; order Caudata; family Salamandridae; genus Pleurodeles; species Pleurodeles waltl. The sequence continues at coordinate 1,233,107,486 of NC_090446.1, forward strand.
GTAAAGATAATCGCAAGGCTGACGCCTTGTCCTGTCAAGAGTCTACCACGCTGCCTGCATTTCAAGCCTCCAGAGCTATCATTGCTCCTGACAAGGTTCTATGTATCATAAAAACTGAAGATTTCTTTGAATAAATTCGCAACTCTTTCACTGTTGAAAAATGGCAAACATGGGCCCAAGCAGATCCCAAAAGGTCAATCAAGCAAGGTTTACCCTTTCATGACGCTCGTTTGTTCGTACCCACTATCAAACTTTGCAAGATAGTGTTTAATTGGTTGCATGTTATACCTACGGCAGGTCACCCAGGTACTCCTAAAACTCTTGAACTGATCCAACTCTATTTTTGGTGGCCTACTCTAACAAAAGATGTAAAAGCAATGGTAAACAACTGTGAAGTTTGTGCTCGCATTAAAACAAGTCATTCAAAACCAAAAGGGTTGTTACATCCACTTCCAACCCCAAGTCGTCCATGGGAGCACATTTCTTTAGACTTTATTACCGGTCTGCCAGTGGTTCAACAGCATTCAGTAACTTTGGTGGTAGTAGATAGTCTCACGAAATATGGACATTTCATCGCCTGTAAAAAATTGCCCACTTCTAGTGAATTGGTAACTATTTTACTGAACAGAGTGGTTCGGTATCATGGACAGCCAAAGGTTATCTTCTCCGATCGGGGGTCACAATTTTCTTCCAATTTCTGGAAGACATGGTGTAAAACACTCCAAGTGACATCTACACTATCTACTAGTCACCATCCTCAAACAGATGGTCAAACGGAGAGACTAAATCAGACTTTGAAACAATACCTACGTGCCTACACTGAAAAGGCACTTCATTCTTGGACATCTATGCTCTGATTAGCTGAGTTAGCTTACAGTAACTCATTCCACACTTCTATTTGCGTTACACCCTTTTTTGGTTTATTTGGCTATCATCCTGACACCTTGCCCATCACAATTCCTCAAGAAAGTTCTCTTACTCCAGCTGTGTCAAAAACCATTCAGCATTTACATCAAACCCAGAAACTGATTCAACAGCATTTAGAAAAAGCCAAACAAAAATATAAAAGGCATTATGACAAGAAACATTGTGAGGGACCGCAATATCAACCAGGTGACAAAGTGTGGCTTTGCACAAAACATATAGGTGGTCATTACAACCCTGGCAGACGGTGTTAAAGCGGCGGTAAGACCGCCAACAGGCCGGCGGTAAAAAATTTGGAATTACGACCGTGGCGGAACCCGCCAACAAAGACAGCCACTTTAACACTCCGACCGCCATGGCGGTACAGACAAACAGCTTGGCGGTCACCGCCAACAGACAGGCGGGAGACAATGTACCGCCCACACTATTCTGATAGGCCAATCCGCCACTTTTTCCGGGGCGGATTCACCGCAGATAAAAACACAGCGGAAAAAAGAAATTCGAAGGGAAAACGCTCACCTCATCATACTCCACGAGGAAGGAGGGCACCATGGAGCCAGAACTCCATATTCTTCCTGCGCTAGTCTTCCTGCTCCTGTACCAGGAGCACCAACGCCGGTGAGTACTGCACCTACGACATAGGAGAGGGGGGAGGCAAAAAACAGGGACACACACACGCAACACCCCCACCCCCACCCTCACCCACTACAACAAACACACTAATACAGCATGTCCAAACATTACAGTAACAGCCCCCAAACCCCCCCGGAAGAATGCAAAGACAAAAGGAAATGAGTGTAACCATTGTATAATATCTAAATAGAGTAAGCAAAAATATACATATCTACACTATTAACAAAATATACACCACAAATAGTAGTCCAGGTAATACACCATTCATAGTCTGTGGACCACTGGGCCCAAAATGCATGGGTTAGGCCCACACAAGATACCCGAACATGACGGAGAGAACACTGCAGGGGCATCAGATAGAAATACAACAGGCACCTCAGGGGGAAGGGAAGGGGGGGCACCTCAGCCGGATGAGTGCACAATGCCAGATCCACGAGGGGGCTCCATGCCTATTGATGTATCCTGGGGAGTGCAAAGCCACAGTCTCTCAAGTCTCTCCAGTGGGTGGGTTGCCCACTGCTGTATCCTGGGGAGTGCAAAGCCACAGTCTCTCAAGTCTCTCCAGTGGGTGGGTTGCCCACTGCTTTATCCTGGGGAGTGCAAAGCCACCGTCTCTCAAGTCTCACCAGTGGGTGGTTTGCCCACTACTTTATCCTGGGGAGTGCAAAGCCACAGTCTCTCAAGTCTCTCCAGTGGGTGGTTTGCCCACTGCTTTATCCTGGGGAGTGCAAAGCCACAGTCTCTCAAGTGGATAACAGTCTCCACTGGTTCTGGAGGGGGACTGGTGCCCAGAGTGCTCCATCCTGTGCAGGACAGACGGAGTGGATGCATGTCTCCACTGGTTCTGGAGGGGGACTGGTGCCCAGAGTGCTTCATCCTGTGCAGGACAGACTGAGTGGATGCATGTCTCCACTGGTTCTGGAGGGGGACTGGTGCCCAGAATGCATTACTCACCCCGTGATGGTCCCTGTTGCGTCACTGCCCCGCCGCTCATGGGCTAGCGGTGCTTGAGTTGGCGGTCCTTGCCCTGTTCAGCGGTTCCTGCCCTGTTCAGCGGTGCCTGCCCTGTTCAGCGGTGCTTGAGTTGGCGCTCCTTGCCCTGTTCAGCGGTGCCTGCCCTGTTCAGCGGTGCTTGAGTTGGCGCTCCTTGCCCTGTTCAGCAGTGCCTGCCCTGTTCAGCGGTGCTTGACTTGGCGGTCCTTGCCCTGTTCAGCTGTGCCTGCCCTGTTCAGCGGTGCTTGACTTGGCGGTCCTTGCCCTGTTCAGCAGTGCCTACCCTGTTCAGCGGTGCTTGACTTGGCGGTCCTTGCCCTGTTCAGCGGTGCTCGCCCTGTTCAGCGGTGCTTGACTTGGCGTTCATTCATTGCCCAGCTGGGCTGGGGCTGGCGGGCCTTCATTGCCCAGCCGGGCTGTGGCTGGCGGGGTACTCCTTGGCTGCTGGGCTGTGGCTGGTGGGGCCCTCCTGGGCAGCTGGGCTGTGGCTGGCGGGGCCCACCTGAGCAGCTGGGCTGTGGCTGGCGGGGTCCTCCTGGACAGCTGGGCTGTGGCTGGAGGGGCCCTCCTGGGCAGCTGTGCTGTGGCTGGCGGGCCCTCCTTGGCAGCTGGGCTGTGGCTGGCGGGGTCCTCCTGTACAGCGATGAGGGGACTGCCGGTGGCCTCCTGGGCAGCGACAATGGGGCTGGCGGTGGCCTCCTGGCCAGCGGGGATGATGGTGGTCTTCTCCGCCGTGCTGCTCCTCCCAGACTTTGCGCCTTTCTTCTGCCCCTTCCCCACCTTGGGAGGAGTCACAGCTGAGTCCACACTCCCCCCGGGACCCCTGTGAGTGGCTTGGGTGGCTGGAGTCTTCCCTCTCTCTAGCCGGGCACTGGCCAACTTCTGGTGTTCACAGGGGGGGGGCTGGCTGTCCTCTGGCTCCGTGTTACACTGGCTGGCCTGGTGGCTGGTGCACTCCACATACCTGTCACAACAGGCACCACTGATACCGGTGATTTTGTGGCTGAGGTGCTAGTACGGGACCTATGAGTTGGATGGTGGGGGGGTGGTGGGAAATAGGTTAAGGGTGGACAGGAAAAGTTGTTTGGAGACACTGGGACGGGTAGCTGGAGGGGGTTTGGGAGTGGAGGAAGAGGTGGTGGTTGTAGGAGGTGTAAGTTTTGTGGATTTGTGTGCAGGTGCATGCGCTGGAGGCTCTCGTGAGGTGGATGGCTGTTGGGTGGGTGTGTGGCTGCGGTTGTGTATCTTGGAGGGGACGTCACAGACACACTGGGAGAGGACATAGGGACATGTGAATGGTAGTGGGGGTGGTGAGTGCACGTGAGCGGGGTGTGGTGGTGGGTGTGCTGTGCGGGACGTAGTGGCTGTAGTGGTAGTGCATGCAGGTGTGAGTGTAGACGAGACTGGGAGGGAGGAGGGAGACGACGAGGAGGGGGACACAGTGGAGGCAGTGGATGTTGGTGTGTCTGTATGTGTGTGTGATGCTTGCGTGAGTGCCTGTGGGATGTGTGGTGTTTATGTTTGCCTGAGCTTCCCTTGTTTGGTGAGGTGTGTGCAGGCTGGTCTGATGGTGTGCTTGGGATAGGCAGAGGTACAGGGGATTGGGTCTGGGTGGAGGAAGTTGGACGGGGGGAGGCTAGACACAGGGACAATGGCTGCCATCAGTGCTGAGGCCAGAGTTTGAACGGTTCGATGAAGGGCAGCCTGACCAGAATGAATCCCCTCCAGGAATGCATTTGTGTGTTGCACACCCTGGATGGCATTCAAAATGGTAGTCTGCCCAACAGTGAGGGACCTGAGGAGGTCAATGGCCTCCTCACTGAGGGCAGCAGAGGTGACAGGGGCAGGGGCTGAGGTGCCTGGGGCGAAGGAGATGCCCACCCTCCTGGGTGAGCGGGCACGGGGCGAAGGCTGAGGGGCTGCTGGGAGGGCGGTGCTGGTAGGGGGGGTGGCGGCTGTACCTGTTGAAGTGGGGGGCACAAGGGAGCTCCCATCGGAGAACGAGTCTGTGTCGCTGGTTGTAGATCCTGTGACCGCCGTGGTGCTCCCCTCGCCCTCCGTCCCACTGGTGTATTCCGAGTCCGTAGTGTGGGCTTCTATGGCCATGTGGGATGCAGCTCCCTCGTGCTCCGGTGCCACTGCTCCTCCGCCTGATGATGCTAATGCACACAAGAACAGGGAGACCACAAAAAAGGGGAGGGAACAGAAGAAAGACAGGTTGAGTGCATGGCTTACCGCTACCGTTGGCGGACAAGACAGACATAGAAGCCCCCTGCACTACGCCGCGCACTTGGGCTCTACAGTGCACTTCATGGAAAATGGCCTACAAGGCTATGGACGACATCTGCACACATAGATGAGACAGGGGCATGAATAGCTGTACTTGGCACTCTACAGAGGTGGGGTGGAGGGCCACAGGGCCATGCCTTATGAAGAGGCCTAGCCTACGGAACTTGCCCTGGCCTAGGGAAACCCACAGCCCTCCTCCCCCACCCAGACACCTCTACTGCGCGCACAGTCAGCTGAATGAGAGTGTACTCACCCCCTTGTGTCTGCTGTGATGCCCTCAAGCGCCCATCCAACTCAGGGTAGGTCATCGCCAGGATTCGGAACATCAGGGGGGTCATGGTTCGACGGGCACCCCTCCCACGTTGGGAGGCCATCCCCAGCTGAGCCTCCTCCGTCTTCTTGCTCCAGCGGCGAATGTCGTCCCATCTCTTTCGGCAGTGGGTGCTCCGTCTGTGGTGGACCCCCAGGGTCCGGACGTCCTTGGCGATGGCACGCCAAATATCCTTCTTCTGGTGGGCGCAGACCTACATGAAATTTACAGGGGAAGAAGAGAAGTCATTACCAACTGCACCGTCAAAGTGATTGGCCCCTATCCCTAACCTTGCCATGTGGCACATGCACCCACCGTCTTTCATGCACGCAGGACTCTGCTCCCTTCCTTCTTACAACCAGCCCTCTCCACACAGGCATAGCCCATACAACATGCTCCCTGTGTACATACCTGTTGGTCTGGAGGACTGTAGAGTAGCGTGTACTGGGGAGGACCCGGTCGACTAGCTTCTCCAACTCCTCCGATGTGAAGGCAGGGGCCCTTTCCCCAGACGCACGAGCCATTGTCTCTTCCAGACCGAGGTCACAGCAGCACTTGCAGTGTAGGTCCTCTCCTGTCGAAGATCAGGTATCGAGTGATTCAACAGATAGAAAATGGTGGTCACGTCCGCAGCGGTGCGTACCATCAACGCCGGTGTACATCGTCATTGGCTCCTGGGACCCACAGGGTCCAATGTTAACCTATGCAGCATTGCGCCACGGTCTTCGACCGCCGACCACGACGGTGTACAACGCCAGCGCAGTTACCTCATATCCGATTGTCCCGCTTTAGATGTCAGGCAGCCGCCATTTCATGGGCCCACATGGCCTAATTACCAACTGCGTCACACATACCTAGGCCTACTCTCAACACACATACAGGACAGATTTTGTGTATGAATCGTGTTCTGTGTAGACTGTGGGTACATACCTCTGAGTTGTTTGACTCTGTGCTCGCTGTTGTCCTTCATAGGCACCGTCTGCTGGGACATGTGAGGAGATGGCGGAATCCTCCGGTGTACCGACCGCTGGTGGACCTGTCGACAATGGAGGAAAGGAATTTGATCATCACCTGCAGGATTGACCGTGCCACAATCCAGGAACTGTGTACCCAGTGGGAGCCAGACCTGATGTCAGCAATCCGCCATCCCACAGGAATCCCCCCTCAAGTGCAGGTGCTGTAAGTGCTCCATTTCCTTGCAAGTGGGTCATTTCAAACAACTGTGGCCATGGCATCAGGGATGTCCCAGCCTATGTTTTCCAACGCGTTGTCCAGAGTGTTGTCTGCCCTGCTGAAACACATGCGCAGCTACCACGTGTTCCCTCAGGTGGAGGACTTGCCTACAGTGAAAGGTGATTTCTATGCCCTTGGACATATCATAACATCATAGGTGCCATTGATGGCACCCATGTGGCTTTGGTCCCCCCGACAGGAGTGAACAGGTATACAGGAACCAGAAGAGTTATCATTCTATGAATGTACAGATGGTATGTTTGGCCGACCAGTACATCTCCCATGTGAATGCCATGTTCCCTGGCTCAGTGCATGACGCCTACATCATGCGGAATAGCAGCATCCTTTATGTGATGGGTCAACTACAGAGGCACCGGGTGTGGTTATTAGGTGACTCTGGTTACCCCAACCTGTCATGGCTACTGACCCCAGTGAGGAATCCCAGGACCAGGGCAGAGGAACGCTACAATGAGGCCCATGGACGGACTAGGAGGGTGATCGAACGCACCTTCAGCCTCCTGAAGGCCAGGTTTACGTGCCTCCATTTGACAGGTGGATCCCTATTCTACTCACCAAAGAAGATGTGCCAGATCATCGTGGCCTGCTGTATGCTTAATAACTTGGCTTTGCGACAACAGGTGCCTTTTCTGCAGGAGGATGGTCCAGATGGCGGTGTTGTGGCAGCTGTGGAGCCTGTGGACAGTGATGAGGAGGAAGCAGAGGAAGAATACATTGACAACAGGGACTCAGTCATCCAGCAATATTTCCAGTGAAACACAGATGAGAATACATTCCTGCCTACTACATGTACTTTTACACTTCTACCTCTATCCTGTCTGTCGTTTTCACCCAGTTTATGGTCACTGAGTTGTCACTTTCCCTTACGGTTTCACAGATGTGGGTCCCAACGTGTGTCATCTGCTTAGATTCCTCATGGACTAGAGCTGTGTGACATAGGTATGTTGACATTACTAATTCCTGGAAATTTTGTCACTGTCATTGCAAATACACTATTTCAAAATCACAGACAGACTCCAGATCTTTTGGTGCTTTAGGTGTGTTTATTTACATACAAAAAATTGGAGGGTGAAGTTAAATGGTGAGGGGTGATGGCGGAGGAGTGTTCATGGCTGAGTCCAGTCTATTTGTCTCATAGGTGCAATTTCCATATGGGCATGGGAAGTGGAGCTGGGGCAGTTCCAATATGGACAGGGTGACAAAGTGGGACAGTAGGATGACAATCAGGGAGGTCTCATTTCTTGGTGGGGGTCTTGGCATCGTGCTCTGTCTTGTTCCTAGATCTCAGGGACCGCTTGCGGGGTGGTTCTCCATCTGCAGGGGGTGGGCTGCTGGTGTGGTGGTCCTGTGTCGGTGCCTCCTGTCCACTAGCGCCAGCGGAGGTGGTGGGCAGTTCATCGTCCATGCTAGTGTCAGGGGCCCCTTGGAGTGCCACAGTGTCCCTCCTGGTGTTGAGTATTTCCTTCAGCACCCCTACGATGGTGCCCAGGGCGGAGCTGATGGTTCTGAGTTCCTCCCTGAACCCCAAATTCTGTTCCTCTTGCATGCGCTGGGTCTCCTGAAACTTGGCCAGGACCGTTGCCATTGTCTCCTGGGAGTGGTGGTATGCTCCCATGATGGAGGAGAGGGCCTCGTGGAGAGTGGGTTCCCTTGGCCTGTCCGCCCCCTGTCGCACAGCAGCCCTCCCAGTTCCCCTGTGTTCCTGGGCCTCCGTCCCCTGGACCGTGTGCCCACTACCACTGCTCCCAGGTCCCTGTTGTTGTTGGGGTGGTGGGTTATCCTGGGGTCCCTGTAGTGGTGGACACACAGCTGTTTGACGTGTCCTGGGGACGGAGGTATGGGCCCGCTGGGTGGGTGCTGTGCTGGTGTTACCAGTGGGGGGTAGGTCTGTGGTGGCCTGTGCCTGTGTGAAGGGAACCGACTGTCCCGAGGCCCACGATGGTCCGGGCTGGTCATCTAGATCCAGCTGGACAGAGCTGCTGTCATCACTGTGGGCCTCTTCTGTGGGTGGGATGGAGATGTCTGGACCCTCCTGTCTGGTGACGTTGGGTAGTGGTCCTGCAGGGGTGTAAGAGCATGATTATTGCATCTGTGTGTGTCATGGTGTGCAATGGGTGGGTGACCGTTTACCCCAGTGCTGGCATTCCTGTGTGGGGGCTTGTGTGATGCTGGTTTAAGGGGGTGTTTGGGTATGTGCAGTGGGCATGCTTTAGTGATGGGTGTCCATGCATTGGTGTTGCATGCAGGGCTTGGTGTTGGGATGTGTGGTTTGTGATATTGGTACATATGTGAGGAGTTGGAGTGATAGGGGTGGGGGCGAGGGTGGGGGTATGTGATAGCATGCAGGTAGGGTGGGGGATATGGTACTTGAAGTTTTAACTTACCGGAGTCCATTCCTCCAACGACTCCTGCGAGGCCCTCAGGATGCAGAATCACCAAGACCTGCTCCTCCCATGTTGTTAGTTGTGGGTGAGGAGGTGGGGGTCCGCCGCCAGTCCGCTGAACTGCGATGTGGTGTCTTGAGACCACGGAACGCACCTTCCCCCATTAGGTCGTTCCACCTCTTCCTGATGTCGTCCCGATTTCTTGGGTGTTGTCCCACTGCGTTGACCCTGTCGACTATTCTGAGCCATAGCTCCATCTTCCTTGCAATTGAGGTGTGCTGCACCTGTGCTCCAAATAGCTGTGGCTCTACCCAGACGATTTCCTCCACCATGACCCTGAGCTCCTCCTCTGGTGTCTTTGCAGTGCCATGGGGTGGTGTAGGTGATGTGTGGGGTGGTGTGTGTGGTGATAAGTGTGGTGATATGTAGTGGTGTGTGGTGTTTTGTGAGTGGAAGTTGTGTGGGTGATGGTGTTGAGTGCCTGTGGCTGCTAGATTGTGGATGGTGGTATCTCTCTCTCTGGCCTTCTCCCTGTAATAGTGGTCGTAGGGGTTTGTGGTTGATGTGGGTGTGTGTTTTATATTGTATGTGTGTGGGAGTAGTGTGTGTATGTGTATCAGGTGTGTGTATTTCGAATTGTCCAATGTGGCTGTGTTTTGTAGATGTGTGTGTATTTTGAGCGCGGCGGTGTGTACCGCCAATGGAATACCGCGGTTGAAAGACCGCCGCGTGGATTCGTGTGTCGTGATAGTGTGGGCGTATTTCTGTTGGCGTGATGGTGGAGGTTTTGTTTTCACCAGTTTATCACTGACCTTTGGTGTGGCGGACTTGTGTGGGTGTCTGAATTTTGTCGGATTTCGAGATGTGGGTCATAATAGCTGTGGTGAAATTCCGCTTCCGCGGAGGTGTGTTGGCGGTCTTCTGCACGGCGGTCAGCGGCTTTTACCGCCAATGTTGTAATGACCCCCAGAGACTTCAAGATGAAGCTCATGTTTAACCCTAAATTCATAGGTCCTTATACTGTCCTTCAGCAAATCAATTCGGTGACCTATAAGCTACAATTGCCCAGATCCTTACGGATTCATCCAGTGTTCCACACTTCCCTCTTGAAAAAGGCAGTCCAAAAGGTCCACCCTCATCCAGCTCCTGTTCTAGTACAAGGGGAAGAAGAATACGAAGTCAAGAAAGTGTTGGATTCTAAACTGAGAGGGCGTAATCTATGGTACTTAATCTCATGGAAAGGTTATGGTCCTGAAAGTAACTCATGGGTTTCCGCATCTGATGTTCATGCTCCAGTACTTGTGATCGAAGAAAAGCAGGCCCTAGAGCGCGTCTGGGAGAGGGGAGTACTGTCAACACCAGAGCAGTACGCGCTCTATTGGCGACAAAAATGCAAAAACCCAGCACTCTCAAAACAAAGTAATTTATGCATTGTGCTTATATGTTGTGGTTTTATCTTTTGCATTGCAGAGTTCAATCCTGAAAACTTATTTTTAATATGCTTACAAATACTGTTCCTTTGCAATGTATTGCTGAAGGTTTTCAAAGTGTGTTAGGGTGTGGTCCCTTTCCAGGGCCTTCCAGAAACTTTCCCTGCAACATGGCAGGGCGTGGTTCTGGGCTTGGCCAAGACTATATAAAGAGAGCCAGCCCAACTCCCAGTGCTCATTATTCAGAGGTCCCAGTGCAGAGCAGCAGCTTCTTCCTGAGCTCCTGTCCCAGCGGCCTATTCGGATCTTCCAGTCTTCTGCCCTAATCCTTCATTGGTGATCATTGTTCCAGGCGGTAAGACGGTGGTTGGACTGTCCCGACACGTTATTTGGAATTTTTTCATATTCTTGGCTTAAATTCTTTAATGAGTAACAGATTACTTGCGCGCTACCATTTCTTGACATTTATATGGTAGTTTACAAATAGGCAAGACGCGCGATTCGTTTTATGGTGTTTAAACATTGTTGTCCATTGCACGCTATTATTTCTTGACATTTACATGATGTTTTACGAATTTGCAAGACGCACAACTCGTTTCATGAGCATTTAACTTTGTTGTTCATTGCGCGCTACCATTTCTTGACATTTTACATGGTGGCTTAAGAATCGTCAAAAGAAGCTTGATTCGTTTCATTGTACTTTGATCTTGTTATTTATTGTGAGCTTTTATTCCTTGACATTTACATAGTGTTACACGAATCGGCAAGACGCTCGATTCGATTAATGATGATTTGACTTTGATATTCATTGCGTGCTACCATTTCTTGGTATTTTACATGGTAACACTCGAATTGGCAAGACGCACGATTCTCTCCTCGAGTTTAATTCATGTTGTTTATTGTATGCTACTATTCTAAGATATTTATTATGTAATATTCGAGTTGACAAGTTATGTGATTTGTTTCCTGAATCCATATTGTGTTATTCATGGTGCACAATCCTTTTATGGTGTTTACTATATATATATAATATATATATATATATATATATATATATATATATATATATATATATATATATCTGCAATATGCGCAATTTGTGTTGAAACATTTTAGGAGTACACAGAAGGCCAGAGTTTCTAGATGCAATATTGTATGGACCTAGTATACATTCTCAAAACAGGATTTATATGACTGGTTTAAAATTTAGTCAGAATGTTTTTCTGATTCTCATGTAAAGAAAAGTACTTGAATAAGAAAGTTTTTATTTAATTCATCTTGATTCCCCTACAGGTATCCGGCCATTTTGAAACTTAGTCATTTTGAACTTAACTCTTAGATTGTTCATGTTTTCAGAGTGACTAGGCTTAGAATCATAGTCTAGTATTGATTTCAGGAGATATAATTTTCATATTGTGTGTTCTAACCTTTTTCTTACTACAGGTCTCCTTCCCAGCTGTTCCCTTCCTAATCCCCTCTTCCCCTCTTGAACTCTCTCAGTCTCTGTGATTATCTATCAGAGTCTTGGAGCTGTTCAGTGGTGGACGTGTTGGGAACGTGCACGGACCCCGAGGATCTGGTGACTCTGACACATACAAAAAAATGTACTAGTGTAGCACAAGAAGGCACTAGGGCCTTGTAAATCTGGCCTATAGCAAAGAGAAGGAAACATTCGGATAGCGAAGGTGAAATTTTACTGATCGCAGCCAGTGTATGTAACATTCAGGTGTGGCGTCTAACATATCTAATGTCTGTTTTCTAGGTTTTGACATCCTGCTAGTTATTATTTCTCTATTTCTGTGCCTTATTTCTTAAGTTCGTTAACAATTTCCACCTAGTTCTGATTCAAGAGCTATGCTTAGTTTAGAATTTATAGTTTTATGTTATGGCAAGCAAAGCATTGTGAAAATCTCCGCCTAAATTTTTGGTACAGTATTTATTTGTGAACTATACTTGCAATCCGGTATTATTAGTGAGTCTACCTTTCTTCACTGGTTCTCCTGTTTTCCTTTGTAACAGGTTCTCTCTTTTCCAGCCCATCATCTTCACATTTTGCCATTCTTTCTGCAGTCCTGTAGTAGTGCTCCTTGTTTATTCAAATACGGGCCCTAAACACAAGGAACTCATTAAAAAGTTTTAAATGTACTTTTATATTGCTACTCCAATGTTTGGGTTTGGAATGATTCCACGATTACTCCTGGATAACTATGGAAGTTATTGATATCCATGGCTAATCAACCCTGCATGGTCGGACTGGGAGAGAAAATAGGTCCGAGCACATAAAATAAAAGTATCCCCTTTAGTAAATCAGATTGCTAAAAAGTGGCTCGAGTCTTTATATTGGGCCAGTTTTTAATTCATATATGTGTTTTGCAATGTATGGGAGACTGCATGCATTTGAGCTTGCTGCAGGCAATGTTTGTGGTAATGTCAGGGAAAACTACAGTAAAAACTAGCCCAGCAGACCATTATACAGGCCTACAAACAGCCAAAAAACAGGGCCCACATACTGACCTGTCACACCGGCCCTTTGGGCACTGCCTGATCGCCCTATAGGCAATGTGTAAGTATTTTTAAAGATGTAAATGTACCTGGTGTTGATTACAATCTGGAAATATAACTTAAAATTATAATTCCATATATTTTTATTTTATTCTTGAAGGAATCAATGTTCTTCCTATGGATGGGAAACACCATTCCATATTCCCCCCAATAATACTCGTTTGTTCCCTCTCTATGCCACTTGCCATTTAAAAAGAGTCAATGTACACTGTATGCAAATGTTTGGTGAATACCTACAAACTTGAGAGTTTGTGGAAGTTAACCAACCTTTTACAGGGACAGTCACAAACCCATGCAGCGGGTAGGTTTGCTCAGTCAGATGTCTAACTAAATTGGAGTATGATTTTAATCACGGATCAGATAAATTTCCCTAAAAAATGCATTCAATCAATCAATCAATCATTGGATTTATAAAGCGCACTACATACCCATGAGGGTTTCAAGGCGCTGGGTGGGGGGGGGAGAGCTGGAGTTACTGGTCAAAGAGCCATGTCTTGAGGAGTTTTCTGAAGGTGAGTAGGTCTTGAGTCTGTCGCAGGTTGGTGGGGAGGGTGTTCCAGGTTTTGGCGGCGAGGTATGAGAAGGATCTGCCGCCGGAGGTCTTTCTTTGGATGCGGGGGACGAGGGCAAGGGCAAGGTTAGAGGAGCGGAGCTGACGGGTGGGGGTGTAGAAGCTGAGTCTGTTGTTTAGGTAGGCTGGTCCGGTGTCGTGGAGCGCTTTGTGAGCGTGGGTAAGAAGCTTGAAAGTGATCCTTTTGTCCACGGGGAGCCAGTGAAGCTTTCTCAGGTGGTGGGAGAAGCGGCTGTGGCGGGTACGTTGAGGATCAGTCGGGGGGAGGTGTTTTGAATGCGTTGGAGGCGTAGTAGGTGTTTTGCTGGGATGCCTGTGTAGAGTGCTTTGCCATGGTCCAGCCTGCTGCTGACAAGGGCCTGTGTCACTGTTCTTGTTTCTGTCGGGATCCACTTGTAGATTTTGCGGAGCATGCGGAGTGTGTTGTAGCAGGAGGAGGAAACTGCGTTGACCTGTTTAGACAAGGTGAGGGAGGAGTCGAGGATGAAGCCCAGGTTGCGAGCATGGTCGGTCGGTGTCAGTGGGGTTCCTAGTACTGTGGGCCACCAGGAGTCGTCCCAGGCGGAGGGGTTGATTCCCTCGTGGAAGTTGGTTTTGGCGGTGCGTGGGTCTTTGGTGAGTGAGAGGATGAGTTGGGTATCGTGGGCGTAGGTGAGAATGTTGAGGTTATGTTGTCGGGCCACTTGTGCGAGGGGGGCCATGTAGATGTTGAACAGCGTCGGGCTGAGGGATGAGCCTTGGGGGACGCCGCAGATGATGTCGGTGGCTTCGGAGCGGAAGGGGGGGAGGCTGACTCTCTGGGTTCTGCCGGAGAGGAATGAGATGATCCAGTCGAGGGCTTTTCCTTGAATTCCGGTTTCGTGGAGGCGTGATTCCAGGGTGCGGTGGCAGACTGTGTTGAAGGCGGCAGATAGGTCCAGGAGGATGAGGGCTGATGTTTTGCCGTTGTCCATTTGGTGTCTGATGTCGTCTGTGGCGGCGAGAATGGCGGTTTCATATACGTATATAAGTTCAAATGAGGTGCAGGAATAGATTTGTGAAAATACTCAAGCCTTTGCACTGACACTGGCAATGGCAAAAGTAAATAGTTTAGTTAAAATCCATTTATGTAATGTGCTGGTGCATCCTAGAAGGAATGTTGAATATTGGTGAGTAGATCTATGCCACCAAAACTGCTGTCTCACTGTACCAGGTGGGTTTTCACAACTAAAATGGCACTTCAGGACCTGGGAACATAAACATCACGGACAATGAGGTGGGGGGAGATTGGGGCATCCCACTGGATCTTTACAGAGGGGCATAAGGTATTCTTAAACTAATGAACGGTAAAACAACGTTAAAAAAGGAGTGAATCTGGCAGCAGGCTGAAACAGGTAAATAACTACACGATAAGTATTGCAGGTTTTTTAGTGACAGAAGTGCGTAATGAAACCACATAGCCACATAAACATCTTAAAATTATAGAGAGCAGAAGGGCATTTTGAATTTACTCTTTACAAAAACACATTTCTCTTTCCAAAGAAAACGGAGGTTAAAAAAGCAAAAGACAATAATTCCCTTTCTACATAAGTACAACCTTTGTTACTGATCTCACTGGAGTCTTTTCATCAACCAATTATTTTTCATGTCCTCTAACTGAGTTGATTCCTGGCCTCCACAGATATAGTTGGATGTTATAGTTGCCTAATATTGTTGCATCAGAGAGCTCTTGGGTGGAAAGCAATATGTACTCCTCTTCTCACCTCTCATAAAAACATGTCATTTCACCTCAAAATTGGCTTTATCGTCCTTGGTCTTGTCTAGATTTACATTAATTCAATTCAATTCGAAAACCTTTTTTCGTTTTTAAGTACAATCATAAAAGTGCAATTACAAAATACATAATTCAAAAAACAATAAAATAACGTTCCAGGGAACATATTAAAATACATACATAATGTAAAGTTTTAAAGTGCGGAATACATTGGAAAAGATAACAACTACACAAAAGACAACAAAACGCGCCATTGACTAACAAATCTAATATCAAAAAGCTTTTAAAATTCCACTACGAACAAACAGAGAACATTCAAACACAAAAGTGAAAGTCAGTTAGCATTTCATAGATTTACGTGCTTTCACCATCGCCTTAAAAAAAGAACTAACTTTAAAGCACAACTCTGTGTTATCTAGGAGTGGCGAATAAAGCAACAAAATACTACACAGCCTGAATGCTAAGGGGCATATTTACAATAAAGTGGTCCAGCGCTGCGCTGTGCCCAAATTGGCAGCGGCACGCTGTGTCACTTTAGAAATGCAGGATTGCGCCATATTAACAAGAATATGGCGAACCCCTCTGTTTCCCCCGCACGCTGCTAAATTTGATGAAGAGCACCAACACAAAACAATCTTCAATAGCACTTTGCAGAATGCAGCACACACAGAAAGAAAAAACAACAAGGAAAAATAAAAGCATTTCTCCTTGTACCATGCCAACCCCACCACTGGCCAGATTTCTTGTCAATCTGGGGCAGCGTCAACATGCATTGGGTGTTGCAATAGAACACCCACAGCAACACCCATTGCACGCCCATTCAATGCAAAGTGCTGCGTGTAAGAGACTGTATTTACAAGGTGGCATTTAGCCACAAAACATGGCTTAACGCCACCTTGTAAATATGGCACAGTGCATAGCACCACCAGAGTGTCACCAAAACTGATGCTCTGGGTGGTGCTAGGGGCTTGTAAATATGCCCCTAAACGCCTTGAAAAATTAATCGAATACATCATTAATAATTTGCAGAAAAACATAAAATGTAGTAAGGAATGGAGAGACACATCATCACACAGGAAATCCCACTGGCTGTTACTAAACATGTCGGGCCCAGGCGGAAAGCTTAGTAATCGCCAAACAGTCACAGCCCTAAAGCGAACTAAAAGAACCTTTCCTAGCAAGCTAAAGGGAGATCTAAGTACAGAGTAGTAGCCCTAATTTCCCTAAATTGTATATAATGCTTAACTGAGGGCTTCACTAATTCATCCATTAACCTCTTTGTCTGACTAAATTCCTAGAAAAGGAATCTTGACAATCAATTTGTCGCTCTTAGCAATGGACTCTGGCATATCAAAAAAATGTGGAAGGCCAGTCTTACATAAGGAATCCTTCAAATAAGCAAGCCACCGTAGTCTAAGCTCTTGCTCACAAGCTAAGCATTCTTTAATAATCTCCCTGTTCAGGCCTGCTTCCTAAAAGGAACAGATGTATACCATCAGAGGAGTCAGAGCACTAAATCCAAAACATACTGCAATAATAATTCTGTATGCAAAATAAGTGTAAACTGGCTTGTGGGACTGAGAGACGCTGCCTACAGACTTTGTTTTCCTTGTACTGGAGCATTGATAAATTAAAATAACCATACCAACCAGGTCATTATAATGCAGCTGGGAAACACTTAGGGGCTGACTTAAGAGCCCTTAGCGCCTCCTTGCATCATTTGTTTATGCTAATGTGGCCAAACAAGGCCAAAATCGCCGTGACAAATGTACAAAGTGGCACAATATATGCATTGTAACCCTTTGCGCTATATTATGGCTGCGTCCCCTGTTGGGGGGTCTAAAAAATGGTGCAAAGAAATATAAGTGATTTCTTTGCATCATTTTTATCAGCACTCTTAATGCCTGCTCAGAGCAGGTGTTTAAAGTAGGCAACCCATTGTTTTCAATGGGCCTCAGTGGGCTTTGTAGGATTAGTGTCAAAATGTTTTATGCTAGTCCTCCAAAGCTCTGAACTAGCATTAGAAATGTTGATGCTAGTTTCCCTAACTACCGCCATGGTGGCGTTAGGGAGGCAGTAAGGGGCGGGAGGAAAGTGGAGCTGCACCCAGTGCAGCACAACTTTCCTTAAATCAGGCCCTTAGCTTTATATACATAAAGTAAAGGCAGCACAGAAGTGCGGACTTGAGGCTGTAGAAACTTAAAATCATGAAAATAGCTAATTCAGATTTAGATATCTTCAGACAGGTTTTCCATACCTGAGTGCGCCAAGTGACTCGACATAAATACCTAGGTATGAAAAACTGCTAACTTCTGTCAGGATGTTATCACCAATGGGTAAATTCAGAATGTTAGTTTTGCGTGGGACTCAAGCCATAATATAAGACTTGCTAAAGTCGGTGACTAGCTCCGTTTCACCCATGAAGGATACTAAGGACCCTACAAGTTTACAAAGAGCATTCGGTGCATGGGACGTAAGAACCACGTCATCCATGTATAAAAATGCTGGAATCTGGTTTTCCCTTAATCACCAGAACATCTATAAAATTTAGATCAATTTATTGAATATTTCAAGTGTGAATCTTTTCATTAATCTTTACATAAAATGTCTCTGCATCAGAGCACAGCAAGAGTTTGCTCAAAGTAGGCATTCTGCATAGTTATTTTAACTAAAAAGCACTGTTTCACATTCCAAGTTTTGTAGGACAGAGTTA
This sequence comes from Pleurodeles waltl, assembly GCF_031143425.1. Taxonomy (NCBI): domain Eukaryota; kingdom Metazoa; phylum Chordata; class Amphibia; order Caudata; family Salamandridae; genus Pleurodeles; species Pleurodeles waltl. The sequence goes on from NC_090446.1 coordinate 1,233,125,299, forward strand.
CAGACTTTGGGCATTTTACCAAGCTGTTTAGGAGGAGGTGTTGGAGTAAAATGGCTAGTTGCGGGATGTCACAATGGCCAATCATAAGAGGTGGAACATTCCAGATCTGTTATTTCATGTGCATGCACAGTTGTACATTAATATGTGCCATATGGATTGTAGGAAAACCTATTTGCATGATCACATTTTCTATACTGATGCTCCTGACTGATGATAGTGTTTTTTTGACTCTGTGTACTGGCACTCGGCTGACCAGGACCCAGTACAAATGCACTGACCTCAAAGCATGTTAAAGTGGAATAGACTGCTAATTGGTGTATCAGCTCTGCTCAGGTAAAAAAAGGTTCTGCCATTTCGGACTTAGGTATAGAAGGGGACTGTGGGATTATTTGCGGTAAGCAGAAAGGCACATAAGAACTTTGTATCAATCTGTTTGATACACTGTTTGAAATTTGGTTTGCTTGAATGTCTTGACAGATTATGTTACTTTCTCTTCTATGTACCTTGTCATATTGAAGGCATATTTACTCACCCCAAGTGAAAAGAGTGAATTTACAGGTTAAAACAAGTAAATAGGCCACTAACTTGTTATGCTCATTACTTCAGCACACATTTAAATTCTTAAATTCTTATCATCTATATCAGTTTCTATGAGATGACACTACTGCTCTGTTTGCTTATTAATGTATTAACAGGCACAGAAAGATAAGATCACCTGTACATGTAAGTCTCGAGCATGTCTTAGCATTGGATACGACTTACAATTGAAATATGATTGGGACAAAAACTGTAATTGCTGCTTCTGTGACTAGCATACTAAGAACGTGAATCATGAATTAATTCACAGTACATGTTTGCTGTTTCTTATAAAAATGTTCTTAAGATTTGTTTTAATTTTGCATATTGCTTAAGGGTACTCCATGCCGAGTATGATTAATGGATGTGTGCTTGTTGTTTTATTTGTGCTTTGTTGTTACGGAAATGTGGCAAATAAAGAAATCTTGACTGACTGACTAAATTCTCTGATGGTACAGCATATTGTTAAACTGTAATATTTCCATAACTGTAAACTATGTGATTAAACAGGAGCTGTTGGCCTCTGAAGGACTCACAATAAACTGAAAGAGCTGGAATCCTTACTGCACTGGAAATGCTTTTGTGGACTATACCTATTACCATTTTGCTTTGGACTAATACTGTCTGCTCAGGGGCATGATCTTCTAATCCTTGGAGTTCTGGAGCTTGCAGAAGATCCAGAATCGTGTGGTCATTGAGAAGATTTCCCATATAGCTGGCATGCTGGGAGAACTATTGTGGCACTGTTCTCAGTTAAGAAACACCCAAACAACTTAATTAAAGAGATGTGAGGTAATTTGCCACTGCACCTGAAACTAAACAAATGCATTGCCAGTAATAACACAACAGAGAACCAGCATGCATTAAATATATCTTACTTTTTTTTAGCACTAATTATTAGGGGGAAACATTTTCAAATGGGGTCAACAAGTGAATTACCTTAACATACGGCTGTGATGCAGTGCTTATTTTTGTATTTATTTTTTGGCAAGACTATGGCACATATTTAAGAAAAGGTAATGCTGCCCTTGCACCATTTCTTTTATGCAACTGCAGAGTTAACCTACCATCATATTTATATTTTGACACTATACTCATCTAGCAACAACATTTCAGAGCTAGCAGCATTTTTTGGAAGCTCCAACCCACCTTGCGTCATTTTGCGACAATGATATGCAAGGTAGGCGTTCCTTTCTAAAAAATGAAGATAGCCCACCATCGCCATATTTATAGGCCGATGCTAAAACCACACACATTAAAGAACCGGTCCAAAAAAATGAGGCAAAGCCTGATTAGATTCAAATTTTGATGCCTGTCAGACCAGGCATTAAAATGAGGCTCACACACTACTACTGAAGAAGCATAGGCAACCACCTGGACAACATGGAACTGTTAATGCTCCAGCTTGACACACACCGCAGGTGGCAGCAACAACAACAGGTCCTCCAGCACCTCTGCAGCAACCCCAAACACCACCACAACAGCCACAAAGGCAGTGCAGAAGTCAAGAGAGGATATTTTGACAGCACACAACCATCCTTGGTCTCAGGGAACAAGATGTCATCAGAACCTACTGTCAGAAGTGGGAGTCCGTTGTACGCCTGCTGCACCACATAGCACCAGACATCACTGCAAAGGTGGAAACTCCAACAACTATTCACACACATGACCAAACTCCTGGCTGTCCTCCATATGCTGGCATCAGGATCATACCAGACAACGGGCACACAAGTGGGTGATATCTCTCAGTCATCCTTCTCGGCCTTCCTACCAAAGGTTCTGGATGCAATCATCCACCTCACACCCCACCACATCTAATTCCCCAACACCCAGCAACTGCAGAAGGAGACCAAGCAAAGTTTCTGCCTAATTTCTGGGTTCCTGAATGTGCTTGGTGCAATAGACTGCACCTATGTCCAACGTGTGCCACCTGCTGCAACAGAACACATCTACAGGAACCTCAAACACACCCATTCGATAAATGAGCATGGGCTGTTCACAAACATCATAGCCAAATATCTCAGCAGCGTCCATGATGCCTACATATTCCGGCATTCCACCATTAACAAGCAGTTCCAGGATGGGCAAGATGGCAATGGGCTACACGTAGGTAAGTCACCATTCCAATCATTACACAGACAACACGCCAACCTTGTAGGACAAACAAGACACACACCACATTAAACACTCATCGACAGGGGAACACAGATGGTCACACAACAACACATATACCACATGCCACACTATCCCACATTCCTTGCACATCACATACACACAAATACATCCATATATACATAATACAGCCACAATCTGACGGGCACACCACATGAAGGACAGGTAGAGCTACGTCCCCTTTGCATACAGAACTGGCCTCAAACCACTACAAGTTTCCACTGGTTGACAACTAAATACAGATCCCACACACACAACACCAAATAATGAATAGCTCAGCTATGTGAATGGCATTTACCATGTCAAAGAAAGTCACATATAGGCACAGCCCCACATTTGTCATGGTGTTAAAGCCTCTGGTGGCACCATTGTCAAATGCCATCCAAGTGTTGCCATTGCCAACAACATTTCACCTAAACATACCTGACGTACCCGTTATGTGCACCTTCACCTGTCTGCAGCATTGTGCTACAAACATAGGACTACAATAACACCAGCCATGAAAGACCATGGGGCAGATTAATGAAAAGTGGCACAGCATCTAGATCAGCGCCACTTTAAATGCACCCCTTAGCGCACCCTTATGGCACTATGGCCCTCATTACAACCCTGGCGGTCAGTGTTTAAGCAGCGGTAAGGCCGTCAACAGGCCGGCAGAAAAAAAAATGGAATCACGACCATGGCGGAAACAGCCAACATAGACAGCCACTTTAACACTCCGACCGCCACGGTGGTAGAAACAAACAGCGCGGCGGTCACAGCCAACAGACAGGCGGAGGACAAAGTATCGCCCACTGTATTCCAACACGCCTATCCGCCACCTTTTCTGGGGCGGAACCAATGCTATCAAAAGCACAACGGAAACAGTACACAGAAGGGAAACCATTCACCTCTCGACATCCAACGAGAAACCAGGACGCCATGGAGCTGGAGTTACACGGCCTTCCCATTCTGGTCTTCCTCCTTCTGTATCATGAGCAGGACAGACGCCGTCGACGACCACAGTGAGTACTGCACCTACAACATGGTGGAGGGGGTGGAGGGAAAAGAGAGTGACACACACATGCAACACGCAATACCCCCACCCCCACCCTCACCCACAACACCATACACACAAATACATGCAGCAACAGTACATATACACCCCCTTACCCCCTGGAAGAACGCAAGGACAAAAGGAAATGATTGTAATCAAGAAAAATCAGATAGTGCAAGAACAAAAACCAGTATATACAAATATGTACAGCAACTACACAAGTCTGGATAGTGTTCCAATCATTGTCCATGGACCAGTGGTCCCAAAATGCATGGGCGAAGCCCACACAAGATACCTCTCGAAATGGAGAGAACACTACAGGGGCATCAGATCAAAATTAAACAGGCACCTCAGGTGGAAGGGGAGGGGGGCACCTCAGTCGGATGAACACACAGCGCCACTGCTGCACGAGGGGGCTCCATGCCCATTGCTGTATCCTGGGGAGTGCAAAGCCACAGTCTCACAAGTCTTTCCAGTGGGTGGTTTGCCCACTGCTTTATCTTGGGGAGTGCAAAGCCACAGTCTCTCAAGTCTTTACAGTGGGTGGTTTGCCCACTGCTTTATCCTGGGGAGTGCAAAGCCATAGTCTCTCAGCGGAGGGGTGTGAAATGGGCTGGGGTGATGGTGGAGGAATGTCCATGGCAGAGTCCAGTCTATTTGTTTCACAGGCGCATTGTCCAATGGGGCATAGGAAGTCGAGCAATAGCAGTCTAAGGTGGACAGGGTGTCAAAGTGGGACAGAGGGGTGACATTCAGGGGGGGCTTATTTCCTGGCGGGGGTCTTGGCAATGTTCTCTGTCTTGTTCCTGGATCTCAGGGACCATTTGCGGGGTAGTTCTCCTTCTGCAGGGGGTGGGGTGCTGGTGGCCTGTTGTTCCTGTGGCGGTATGTCCTGTCCACTAGCGCCGGCGGAGGTGGATGGCTGTTCATCGTCCAGGCTAGTGTCAGGGGCCCCTTGGTGTGCCACTGTGTCCCTCCTGGTGTTGACAAGGTCTGCCTACACCCCTGCAATGGTGACCAGGGTGGTGTTAATGGACTTCAAGTCCTCCCTGATCCCAAGGTAGTGTTCCTCCTGCAGCCGCTGGGTCTCCTGAAACTTGGCCAGTACCGTGCCCATGGTCTCCTGCTGGGAATGGTGGTAAGCTCCCATGATGTTGGAGAGTGCCTTGTGGAGAGTGGGTTCCCTGGGCCTGCCCTCCCCCCTGTTGCACAGCAGTCCTCCCAGCTTCCCTGTTATCCTGTGCCCCCTGAACCGTGTGCTCACTGCCACTGCCCCTAGGTCCCTGATTGTCCTGTGTTAGTGGGGTTGCCTGGGTTCCCTGTAGTAGTGGACACACTGCTGATTGACGTGTCCCGGGGACAGAGGGATGGGCCCGCTGGGTGGGTGCTGTGGCGGATTTTCCTGAAGGGGGGAGGTTCAGTGTGGTTTGTGACTGTGTCAGGGGAACAAACTGTCCGAGGTCCCTGATGGGCCAGGCTGGTCAACTTGATCCAGGCGTGCAGAGCTGCTGTCATCACTGTGGGCCTCTTCTGTGGGGGACTGGATATGTCTGGCTCCGCCTGTCCGGTGTTGTTGGGTAGGGGTCCTGTTGGGGTGTGAATGCATAATCTTAGTATCTGTGTGTGCCATCTTGTGCAATGGATGAGGTAACCTCTACTCCTGTGCTTGCATTATTGCCATGGCCCTTGTGTGATTGGTGATTTTGGGGCATGAGTGAGTCTCTCTACTGGACATACTTTGGTGATGAGTGTCGATGCATTGGTGTTACATGAAGGGCTTGGTTTTGGAATGTGTGGGATGTGGTAGTGGGGTATCTGTGGAGTGTTGAGGTGATAGGTCTGAGGGTGAGGGTGGGAGTATGTGATGGCATGCAGGTGGGGTGGGGGGATAAAGTAGTTAAGATATGACTTACCAGAGTCCAGTCCTCCTGCTACTCCTGCCAGGCCCTCAGGATGCATTATGGCCAAGACTTGCTCCTCCCATGTTGTTAGTTGTGGGGGAGGAGGTGGGGGTCCACCGACAGTCCTCGGTACAGCAATCTGGTGTCTGGATACCACTGAACGTACCTTCCCCGGTAGGTCGTTCCACCTCTTCCTAATGTCATCCTGTGTTCTTGGATGCTATCCCACTGCGTTGACCCTGTTGACGATTCTCCGCCATAGCTCCATCTTCCTTGCAATGGATGTCTGCTGCACTTGTGATCCGAATAGCTGTGGCTCTACCCGGATGATTTCCTCCACCATGACCCTGAGCTCCTCCTCAGAAAACCTGGGGTGTCTTTGAGGTGCCATGATGTGATGTGGATGATGTGTGAGGTGCTGTCTGTTGTGATGTGTGAGAGGATGTGTTGGTGTGTGTTGTTTGAGGTGCATGTATGTTGTATAAGGGATGGTGTTGCGTGTCTGTGGATGCTGGTGTTGTGTTAGCTAATCTCTCTCTCTGGCCTTCTATCAAAATTTTGGTTGTAAGGGTTTGTGGGTGATGTGGGTGTGTGCCTTATATTGGATTGTGTGTGCGGGTGTGGCGTGTGTATGTGTATCAGGTGTGTGTATTTTGAATTGTCCAATGTGGTTGTGTTTTGTAAGTGTGTGTATTTTGACTGCTGCAGGGTGTACCGCCAATGGATTACCGCAGTTGTAAGACCACTGCGTTGATTCGTGGGTCGTGATAGTGTGGGTGTATTCTTGTTGGCGTGATGGTGTGGGTTTTGGTATCGCCAGTTTATCACTGACCTTTGGTGTGGCGGACTTGTGTGGGTGTCTGTATTTTGGCAGATTCCGAGCTGTGAGTCCCAATACCTGTAGCGGAAATTCCGCCGCTGCAACGGTATGTTGGCGGTCTTCAGCAAGGTGGAAAGCAGGATTTACCACCAGGGTTGTAATGAGGGCCTATGTGTGCGCCCGATACAAGAAATGCCCACCATGGTGCAGAGTAGGTGCAATATTGTCAAGATAATTGATGCCATAGTAGGACTCTGTAGGAGTATTGAGAACATACCTGACCTTTCATGCACCGTACATAGGGACACATTCAAAACTATGTTGTGCCCCCTCTTCACACCTGCTTTGTGCAGGTTTTGAATGTGTCTGGGATAAATCACATCTAGAAACCTTGAAGATTCATCGGTACCAATTTTGTTACTCCTCTAATTGTGTGAATCTCACCCTTGTACACATGATGGCTGGCCCAGGGTCACTAAGGGCCATATTTATACTTTTTGACGCAAAACTGCGCTAACGCAGTTTTGCACCCAAAAAATTTGCGCCGGCTAACGCCATTCTGAAGCGCTGTGCGGGCGCCGTATTTATTCAATGACGTTAGCCGGCGTTAGCCGCCGGCGCTGCCTGGTGTGCGTGAAAAAAAATGACGTACACCAGGCAACGCCGGCGTAGGGGAATATGGAGCTTGGGCGCCAAAAAATGGGGCAAGTCAGGCTGAGGCAAATTTTTCGCCTCAACCCGATTTGCGCCATTTTTTTCGACTCCCAACCCCCATTGAAATGACTCCTGTCTTAGGAAAGACAGGAGTCATGCCCCCTTGCCCAATGGCCATGCCCAAGGGACTTCTGTCCCCTGGGCATGGTCATTGGGCATAGTGGCAGGTAGGGGGGCACAAATCAGGTCCCCCTATGCCACAAAAAAAAAAATATATATACTTACCTGAACTTACCTTAATGTCCCTGGGATGGGTCCCTCCAGCCTTGGGTGTCCTCCTGGGGTGGGCAAGGATGGCAGGGGTTGTCCCTGGGGGCATGGGAGGGCACCTCTGGGCTCCTTCCGAGCCCACAGGTCCCTTAACCCCTGCCCTGACCAGGCGCTAAAAAACTGCGCAAAAGCGGCTGGACGTCATTTTTTTTGACCCGCCCATTCCCGGGCGTGAATTTTGCCCGGGAGTGTAAATACGGCGCACATGCCTCGGAGTAAATTTTTTAGACGGGAACGCCTACCTTGCATATCATTAACGCAAAGTAGGTGTCCACGCTAAAAAATGACGCAAACTCCATGGACTTTGGCGCTTGACGCGTCTAACGCCAAAGTATAAATATGGAGTTAGTTTTGCGTCGGAATTGCGTCAAAAAAAAAACACGCAATTCCGGCGCAAACAGAGTATAAATATGCCCCTAAGTGTCACACTGCATGCAATGTGCTACATGTTAACATGGAGGCCTGAGTTCGTCTTTGGAGGGCTACCATGGTGTCAATACAAAGAACACCATTGTGGTGCAAGGAGGTGGTAGGTTCCACTAATAATAGGACATAATCTCATATACACAACACATATTTGGCATGGTTGAACTGTCATTTCAGATTTATTTTGACAATCACCAGGACCCTGAGCCACAACCCATGATAGTAATGCTCATCACCACACACAAATGCAACTATTCCACAAAACAGGAACACACACAATACCAGATGCAAGTCTGAGTCACCACTCCACTTAAAACTAACATCTTCCATGGCACATATGAAACCACAAATATGCATGACTGACACATGTACTCTCATTCCTTTGCAGCCAACCAAGGTTACAGCATCCAGCTATGGGTGATGACTCCTTTTGGCAACCCGACAACGGTGGAAGAGAAAGGCTGCAATAAAAGGCACAGAAGGATACAAAATGTGGTGGAGAGGGCATTTGGGCTCCTGAAGTCAAGGTTCAGGTGCCTGGCCTTGACAGGAGGAAGCCTGTTTTATGTACCATCCCTGGTATGCAAGATGATCCTTGTATGTGCTATATTGCATAACATATGAATACTGACTAATGTCCACTGGGATGTAGTGGTAGATGTCCCCAATGAGGAGGATGACGATGGTGCAGCACAGGTGGAGGGAGAACGTCAAACCACTGCTGCTGGAGTTTGCAGGAGACAGCATATTCTACAACTCATACACCTAGACACCGTACAACTAATATCACTTTGTAAATATCACCAGTAAATCACTTTGCACCAGAATGTCCATGGTGTACTCATTCTTCATCACATATACCATTGGAATGTTGCTTATACCTCAGAGAGCAGGAAAGAAACACAACAGTTACAAAGATGGTTGGAACATAGGTTGTGATGTAAGAGGGTCTAGCCCCTCCATGCCACACATCAGTGTGACATAACTCCCGGCCACGTGGTGCTTGAAGGCCTAGATCCACAACCCGAAAGAATATGTGGTGTTCAGTAGGCATAGTGCAACTTCCTACTCCTTTCCCCAAATCATGCCCATGCCAGGCAAGATGTATGCAAGGGGGGTATACATACGGTAGAGGCTGTTTGGAAATGGTGCTTTTGCAAATAAGGAACTAAACTGTGTCACATCCCAGGTGGGTAGCTGTAACGCCAGCACTGAGCACGTGTGACTAGGGGGAACACCATTGTTATTGATTGACCTTCATTGACTGTTCAGGGTTTGAAAAAAGTTTGAGCCTAACCCTGCACAGTATATAAATGGCGTTCTGTACCTGCATTGCCATTGGCCCCAACCCTGCCACATGGTGTGGTGTACCTCAAAAATAGCAACACACATTGGCTGTGGAGTGAGCTAAGGGTTGCTAGACAAATGAAGAAGCAGAGGTTGCTGATCCACTCTCAATACATATGTCCCATAGTCAGGAATTTAAAATAAAATGGGAAAATGCACCACCAAATTAATGTGTGGGTGGAATGTAGGCAGAGTCTGTTGCACACCCTATGTACATTCTAAATCACTTGTCACAAAAATCTGCTGTCTTGACACATGCCTGCAGCTAATCTGACTATAGATGTGAAGCCTGATGTATTGGTGTAAGGCCTAGGTAGGAAAGGGTATGTAATTACCTTCAATGGTTGACATGTGTTGGCAAGGTAACCTAGTATATTTTGTATGATACCATCACACACCACATATGAAAACACACCTCTCATTGACACTCACAAGCCTGTCCAAGAGAAAGATACTGTGACAAAATCTCTAAAATGTCCAGTTCTCCAAAATGCCAATCAGGTTTGGGATGTGCTTGTATCCTAGCCATGTCAAAACATGTCACAGACCCATCATAAATTGTGGGGTTGAAGAAGGAGACAGATGTGTTTCATGTGGCAAATCAACCATCTAGAGTTGAGATTAGTTCACACACTATCAAGATACATTCATAGTGACAGTGACATGGGTTGTAGAATGCAGATGTGAGTGCATCCTGATGTACACCAAAGGAAATGGAAGGAGATGTGGAAGGACAGCTGAGAGACTCCCACAGACACTTGGAGATGCAACATGGGGAGATCACTTGGATACTACACAAGTGCTATGGCTGATGTACTGTCATGTGTGTGTGGAAGGCATGTAATCTCACAAAGCCTTGAAATGGGAGGGAAACTATCACGTAGCCAGTAGTAGAAGATGTGTACCTCTCCAAATTACACAAGTCACACGTAGCATCCTGTCCATGCATGACCGGACAATGTTGCAGTAGAAGATGTGTACAAAGTGTAAGCTGCCTAAAGAATGTCAGCAATGTAGGACCAAATCTGTTCCAAACAAGATATGCCATTAATGTTGGAGAAGATACACACATAGACCAGTAATGACAGTGCAACACAACAATGTCACCATGTAATCACCCGGCATATGTTGACAGAGGATGTCTAGGTCAGTACATAACCCAATCATGTTTGCTACAACAACAACGTTGTAGTTGTCTATTGCATACTATTCTAACAGAAGGCAGTGACAGACGAAATCATCTGTCCCCTGGGTCGTAAAAAATTTACAAGTTACACTAGAGATACATGCCCTAACTAAGCTGCATGTAGAAATTACTAAGAAGGTATAACCATTTCTGTCAGACCATGCCAAATGATGAGACGTCCCACACATATAAGCAGCTAGTCCCCTGCACAAGATAAGGCACGCCTGGCATCAAGTACCCCAAAGGAAATTGTAAATCCCAGGCTATGTGATCACATTTGTGCAGGTGTCTGTCTGCAGGGGACTGTGCATTGCTCTGCTGAGGAGCTATCATGATGAGGCTAGATCCCTGCCAAACACCCCCTAACTCCTATGCTAGGCTACACTGACTCTTGACACTGTCAGGGACCTGATGCATGTGCACAGTGTACTGAGCTGATTGGAGCTCCGCCAACCTGCATCAAAACATGCAAACTTGAGTCTGTGTGGGCACAAAAAGTCCCACACTAGCAATGATGACTAGGAAGCCATCATAGCCTGACTGGAACATTGCTAGACAGTTGTATGGCATTGTATGTGACAGTCATAACAAATTGTTGTGGTCTATTGTAAGTATCTAGTTTGTACCATGCACACATATGTCTGATTTCTCAGCACACATGTACCACTTAAATCGTATAGGCCTGGTGCTGTATATCGGAGTCTGCACAAAACTCAACTTTCCACCAAGGAAAATACATTTGTTTCACATAATCATTGATAGACTTAAATGACCATCAGATGTGTTTCAACATACAGAAACGTAGATGGCACTGATATGACTACACAACCTTTTAACAATGTCCAACATGTGTCCATGCAAGAAGATATATGTGCAGGTTCATATCCCATAAACTTACAGCTGTGGCATTCTTTATACATGTGACACTACACATGTCTTTCCACAGACACGTCACATACCAACCTTCATTGACATGTGTGTACACCATTTCCTGCGTCATAGATGCAAGGGGAACCATATGTTACATGTGTAGCATAGCATCATGAATCCTGAACAAAAAAACAGACCGCAGTGTGGACACACATGCACTCACATTGCCAGGGGTCACATGAAATCAACCCAGCCGTAGTCCACTGCATCCTCTGAGTGTGATTTGTCAAGGGTGTGGTAGGAAAGTACCCCCTTTTTGGCATGGTTACCCCCACTTTTTGCCTGATGTCAGCATGTTTTTGACTGTGTTCACTGGGATCCTACTAACCAACATGTATTATGCCCCCCATGGGAGTCCATGCAAAACCTCTCTACAGGCCTGCCATTGCAGCCTGCGTAAAAGGGTGCACGCACCCTTTTCACTCCTATGGTAGACCCTCCTAGCCCAGAGGGCAGGGCACAGGTACCTGTGTGTGTGGGCACACATGCATGAGCAGAGGTGCCCCCAATAGCTCTAGCTCAATTTTCATGGACTTTGTGAGTTCTGGGGATGACACTTTATGCGTGTATCGGACATAGGTCACTACCCATGTCCAGCTACATAATGGTAACTCCAAACCTAAGCATGGTTGGTAACAAACATGTCAGAATCATACCCCAATACTGTTGCCAGTATTGGAAGTATGATTCCATGCACTCTGAGGGCTCCTTCGAGGACCCCCAGCATTGCTCCTACAATCAATCAATCAATCAATTAGTAATTTGTTAAGCGTGCTACTCACCTGGTAGGGTCTCAAGGCGCTGGGGACGGTGTGGGGTTTTCCGGGCAGCCCAAGCGGCTGCCACCCCTCAGGCAGGTTTCTGCCCTCCTGCTGTTTGATCAGCTAAAACCCAGGAAGTCAGTACAAATGATGCTCTTTGAGAGAGAGGGGTAACACCCTCTCCCTTTGGAAATAGGTGTTACATGGATTGAGAGGCATAGCCTCCCCAAGCCACTGGTATGCTTTGAGGGCACATTTGGTGCCTTCCTGGCATAAACCAGTCTGCAGCAGTCTAGGGACCTCCCGCCCCTGCTCTTGCATAAAACTGGACAATGGAAAGGGAAGTGACCACTCCTCTGCCATCACCAACCCAGTGGTGGTACCCAGAGCTCCTGCAGAGGGTCCCTTGATTCTGCCATCTTGAATCCAAGATGGGCAGAGGCCTCTGGAAGCATCTGAGTGGCCAGGTCAGGCAAGTGACATCAGAGCCCCCTCCTGGTAGGTGGTCACCTGCCTTTGTGACCAATCCCCCTTCCAGGGCTATTTAGGGTCTTCCTTTTGGGTGTGTCCTCATATTCAGGAACCAACAATCTGCATCCATGACGAAGACCCTGCTTGCAACATTGTTTTCATGGCTCCTTCCAGCTTCTGCAACATTTCCCCTGATGTGCGTCCTCTTAAGGTGGCAAGTCTTCAGCCTGCATACGAAGGAAGAAGGAATCTCCCTTGGGGTGAAGGAATCACTCCCCTGTATCCACAGACATCAACAGCAATGATGACTGGCTGTGTGGATCTCCTCTCATCCTGAGCTGCATGGAATAGTCCATTTCATCCTCTCTGGCAGCTTTCCAAATTTGGAGGAGACAAGCCCTTCCCTTCCCATGCAGGACAGTACCCCTGTGAACCATGTCTCTTGCAGCTACCAAGGCTTGTTGGCATGTTATCCAAGGGATCTTCAGGCCCCATGTAGCCGCAGCCCCCAGCATTCTTCCCTGCAATGCACAGCTCTGTGCATGCTTCTTCTGTGGTGTAGGACCCTTCTCCAGTTGTGCTGCATTGTCTCCTCTGCGACTCCTGGTTCTTCCTCCAGTGGGTCTCCTGTGGGGGCTGCCTTTTCTTATGTGGACTCTCTGTATTGCTGAGGGTACTTCAAGACTTGCCCTGTGGATTGAGTCCTCCTGGACCTTGCTATTCCCTGGCAGCTCCACTTTTGCTTCATCTAAACTTCTACCTTTGCCAAGGTTTGTTGGTGGCTTTTCCACGCCACTGACTGACTGCAATATTCCATCAGGCATGGGACGTCGACTGCATCCTCCAGGAACTCTTCTCCAGCTCCAGGGCTGCATTGCTTACCGTCTTCATCCTACCGTCGACCAACTCCTGCAACCTCAGATGGGTGGGTAGTGGCTCCTGCCATCACCGGACACGCCTGCGACTTCTGGAATGAATCTCCTTCTTCCACTGGTCTTCCTCTTCAGTAATCCACTGCTGGTTTCTTGAAGTCTTGTCTGGGTGTTGCATTATCTTCATTTATATTCCTTTGGGTGGTTTGGGGAAATTCCAGTAACTTCCTTCCTTTGGGGTTTCCTAGTTCCCCCAGCTCCCCTCTTTAGATTTCACTTACCTAGGTGGGGTCCTGCATTCGCATTCCATTTGTTTAGTATATTTGTTAGGCACCCCCTAGGACCACTATTGTCTATTGCTTTGTGCAGTGTTTTCTATTGCTATTTATGCCTATTTCTGTTTACTAGTGTACATATCTGGTGTGTTACTTACTTCCTATTGAAGAATTGCCTCCTGGTACTTTTTGGTAATAATGTCACTAAAATAAAGTACCTTTATTTTTGTAATACTGAGTGTTTTCTTTCATGTGTGTAAGTGTTGTGTGACTACAGAGGTATTACTTGAGCTTAGCATGTCTCCTATATAAACCTTAGCTGCTCATCCACAGCAACCTCTAGAGAGCCTGACTTCTAGACACTGCCTAAACTACACTAATAGGGGATACCTGGATCTGTGTAAGGTGCAGTACCTTAGATACCCACCACACACAACTGACAAGCTTCCTACATTGGTGGTGCACCAGTGGGCTTAGCACTTGCAATTGCCTTATCACTCTGTCACTTGGTACTTTCCACTGGAAAGACCACATACTATGGGTAAACTTCTAAGTTTGGGTAAGCTAGGGTTTGGCATAGCCCTTGCTCCAAAGTTCTGTACGGAGACTAAGGGGCATATTTATACAATGTTTGCATTGAATTAATGTCATTTTGTTTATGCTAATTCAGCGCAAAGTTAACTCCATAGTTATATTTTGGCGCTAGACATGTCTAGCGCCAAAATATTGGAGTTAAAGTTATTTTTTGCCTACGGAAAACTACCTTGCGTCAATGAGAGGCAAGGTAGGCGTTCCCAGCAAAAAATGACTCAAAGGCCCTAGCACCTTATTTTTCCTCTCATGCAAAAATGGTGCACGGGAGGGAGGCGGGCCTAAATAATGGCGCTAAGCTTGCTTAGTGCCATTATTTAACACCTGGGTCAGTGCAGGTGTTAGGGGAACTGTGGGCCCATTTCCATGGTAGAACACCATGGAAAAAGCCCACAGGTGCCCTCCCCAGGGACACCCTCACCCACGCCAAAGGGACAGCCGAGGATGAGGGGACCCTATCCCAGGTAAGTAGAGGTAAATATTTACCTTTGTTTCTTAAAGTGCCATAGAGGGCCCAGTTATGGGCCCCCATACATGGCACTGCGTGCAATGGCCATACCCAGAGGACCCATGTCCCCTGTGCTGGCCACTGGGGTGGTGGACATGACTCTTGTCTTTTATAAGACAGGAGTCATGTGGTATGGTAGGTTTAGCGTCAATAAATGACGCTAGGCTGGTTAGAGTAATCTTTTTCTACTCTAACCAGCCAAACGTCATTTTTTAATTGAATGTTCAGAGGCCTTTCAGCTTTCAAGGGGTGTGCGCCAGGGGTGTGTTTTGGCTCCTACTCTGTTCCTTCTTTATACAAATGGATTGTCGGATTTTCTGATGGAACATTGTAGGGATATCCCAAAGGTGAATGGTATTGATATCCCTGTGCTGACGTACGCGGATGACGGGGTCCTTATGGCCCGCACTATGAATGGTCTCCGTGAAGTAGTCAGAGCTTATGCCTCCTTTATGTCAGCTTTGGGCTTAGAGATTAATTACAAGAAATCAAATTTTATGGTTTGCGGAAGACCCTTGAGCAGGGTGGGGAGGCTAAGGATCGAGGAGCAAATCATTAGCAGTGTCCATGAGTTCCCATATTTGGGGGTCATCTTTGATGAGAAAGGATCTTGGAAACCCTGTATTGCCAGAAGGGGTGTGCTTTTTCATGCAACGGTTGGTGCGACATTTGACTTTGCTGTAAGGATATGAAGTAAACCTATTAAGCCTTTGCTTGAAATCTATAGGCGGAAATGCCTCCCTGTCCTGCTGTATGGTGCTGCACTTTGGGGGTATATGGATACTCGAGCCCTTACTGTAGAAGAAAATCGGTTCTGTAGAAGGCTATTGGGAGTTGGACAAATATTTCTGGTTTTTGCCTTCATTTGGAACTGCAGCTTGAGTTTGTGCAAGACAATATCCAGTTGGCTCCCCTTCTGTTATGGATTTCAATCTGGAGTAACGAACATGCTATTTTTAATAGGGATATTTTAAGGGATTGTAAGACTTGTGACAATGTAAAGAACATTCCCTGGCTGACGTATATAAGGAAGATGGCCCATGATCTGCGACGGCCTGATTTGTTTGAATATCCTGAGGGCCTGACCAGTCGTGCTAAAAAATGGGTCAAGGATGATTTTCTGAGAATCTAGGAGACCAAAAGGGAGGGGGTGGCCTTAGGGAAAAAATCGGTCAGGGATTTTATTATGCTAAAGATGGGGGTGGGTCCTGAGCGCTCTCTCTTAGAGATAAATGATGTGAGGGAAAGGTGTCTTATTACTCGATTTCGTTTGGGGATCATTAGAAGTAATCGGTGTTTCCCGTTAGGCCAGTATGGGGAAAAATCTATTAGACCCTGCACCTGTGATGGGGTGTCCCAACAGACCTTGCCCCATTTTACATTGTTTTGTGTTTTTTATGCACCGTTTAGAACTAATTTTTATTACCTCTTTTAAGGCCCAAGGGTTTCGTGCAATATTGTCCTGCTTTTATGTGGCTGCAAATGGCCTCAGATGTATTGGTGTGGAAGGGCCTGGGATCATTCTTGAAGGGAGCTATTACTTGGCGTAAAAATGTAGAGTTCTTAGAATTAATTATTTTATTGTATTGTTTTTATGAATGAGGTCTTATCTGTTTATATTTTTGATGAGTGTTTTTATTGTATATTGTTTTTTTCTTATTTTAACTAATGTATTGGTGATTATTTGTTTTAATGGATGAATTTTTTCATACCGAATAAAGTCTTCTTCTAACGCTAAACCCACTACTCCCATACCCCCACCCCCACCCGGCTAACATAATTCTCCATGATGTTAGCCCACCCTTTGCGCCAGATTGAGCCATTCCATAAATAGGACGGCCAGCAGGCATCTTGGAATGGCGCTAGCCGGCGGTATACTTTTTACCGCTAAACTGTGTTAACGCAGTTTAGCATTAAAAATAATAAATCAGGGCCTACGTTAAAGTAGTTAGGGACCCTACACCACTCTAGCTAGCTAACATGTCTTCAACAGAGCACACATCTCAGGCCATGGATTCTCCCTATGAGAACCTGACCTTCCAAGAACTTAGGGAGTTGTGTGCTGAGAGAAAGCTGAAGACAGGGAGTAATCCCAATAAGAGACTGCTTCTGAGCCTGATCCACCAGGAAGACAAAGAACATGCTGGTAGACAGGAGGAGGAGGAGGAAGAAGTAGAATCTGACCCTCCAGTGCTAGAAAAAGAAGACTTGGCCACTGAGGTGGATCAGGAAGTACTCAGGGAGGATCAAAAAGCCTCTAAGCACACCCACAGTCCTGTTAGGAACACTGTTAGCAGTGCAAGGCGGGGTCACATCAGTAGGTCCACCTTTGTCACTTGAGAGGGTGACCAAGAATAGGAATAGATCCTCCTCTGCCCACTCTCACATCTCCTCAGTATCTGAGCTGACCCACTGTTCACCTCCAGGGGAAAATTCCCTAGACAGAGCGCTCTGGCAACTGAGGCTGGAGCAGGCCAAGGTCAGCCTGAAGCAGCAACAGCTAGCCCTAGACAGGGAGGCCTTGGAAGTGGCGAGAGAGAGGCAGGGGTTGGGGTTAGCACCCCATGGTGGCAGCAGTACTATTTCTAGGGATACCAGGGTCAGGGAGGACTCCTTTGACTCTAGGAACCTGAACAACGTATTCCCACTTGTAAGGACATATACAAGTGGTTCACTTTTCTTGAGAGGGCGTGTAAGGTACAGAGAGTCCCTCAGAATCAGTGTGCAGATATTTTTTGGCTCTCCTCTGACTCGGTAGGGACATACTCCTTACTGTCAGAGAAGAAGATACAGAAAACTACACAGTTTTGAAATCTGCAATTTTAGATGGGTTTGGTTTGACTACTGAGCAGTATAGGATCAATTTCAGAGAGACCAGGAAAGAGCCCTCCCAGGATTGGGTTGATTTTGTGGACTGTTCTGTGAAGGGTCTGGAAGGCTGGTTGCATTGGAGCAAAGTCAGTGATTAGCAGGGCTTATTCAACCTAATCTTAAGAGAGCACATTTTGAGTAATTTTGTATCTGATCAACTGCAGCAGTACCTGCTGGACTGTGATTTGACCTCTTCTCGAGAATTGGGAAAGAAGGCAGACAAATTGGTCCACACCAGGGTCAGTGGGAAGGTTCACACAGGGAGGGACCACAAAAAGAAGGAAGCAGATATGTCTCAGTATAAGGGTGGGGACAAAGATAATAAAGAGTCTTCATCAGGCCCACAAAACTCCTCAGGGGGTGGGAACAAATCCCCCTCTTCCTCTTCCAACTACAAAAAGCCTTGGTGCTATATTTGCAAAAACAAAGGCAATAGGGCAGAGGTCATCTCCTGCCCTGAGAAAGGAACCAAGCCTTCCACCACTACTACCCCCACTTCTACTTCTAGTGCCCCTAGCAGTAGCAGTAGTGGTGGGACTACTATTTATTGAACATAGCCTATCATATCTATTGAGTTGTTGTTAAACGTACAGTTGGAAATCAGACATGACAATGTGGTAGAACCACAAATATGTGTTACATCACATATGTACATGCCAAGTACACACGTGGTAACATATATGTGGACAAAGACTACAAAGACATGCACATATCCAAACAGTATCAGTCATTGCATGCATCACACACACATACAAACATATTGGTAACACATACTGATGTTACAGTTAAAATAAGATTGCACATGCTCACACAGGTAGTCATGCCATACTGACTACATACATGCATAGCCCCTGTGACATGGTATGTGAATCTGGGTGCACCGTCAGCCTTTCTAACAAAATCCATGCATTCCCATAATGCAACAAAAATTATGATGCAGACGACAATATTCCATACTCTACTCTTCCAAAAAATGATGCCTGGCCCATGCGTATGAATCGCAAGTCCACAGGCCTTGTTTGCCTTCATGGGAAGGAATACCATGCATGACCGTGATGCGACAATTTTTTTTAGGCAGATGGCAATACTCCATACTTAACTAGTAAAAGAAGTGACTCCTGGCCCCAAGGCGTCAATCGAAAGTCATGAAGCCTTGTCATTCTCATTGGGAAAAAATCAACACATGACTGTCACTCATAAAAAAACCGACGCATATCAGAAAACGTGACACACACACCCAGGAAGTGATGAAACAGGACTTCCTGGCTGCATACGTGGTACAGTGATTTCACTTTCACTTTCACTTTTTCTTCACAGTCATTCTGTCTGTGAGTGGGTGTGTGGAGCTAGTGCTGTTTGAGGAGTGTTGATTTTGGAGAGTTTTGTGCAGTGTTCTGTTGCTGTTTTATGCTTTTTGCCTTATTCCTCAGTCTTGTGTAGTGTTTGTATCCTGTTACTGTTATTGTATTGTGGGGTGTTTGTATTGAGTTAGCATAGTGTGTTGGGGTATTTGGGTTTAGGTGGTTTAGTTAACTATTATTTTTTGGGGCTCTTTCATATGCAGTTACCTTATACTGCAAAATGTCTGTGAAAGGGTGTACAACTAAGATGAGTGGAGTTGAACTGGAAGAGTTCATCTGGCTGGTGCAACATTACCTCCCCATGATGCTAACTTTGGGTGCCCCGGTAATACAGGGCTAACTAACAGAGGCACAGAAGCTGCAGTGGAGCAAGGTGCTCCTCTACCTATGCAAAATTTGTGCGCACCGACCACCAAATAAAACACTGTTGGGAAGACCTCATTGCACAGGAGTAGGATCTACTGGATCACCTGGGGATTCAGATTGGTAAGTACCCCATTTGCATAGCAACAGCCTCATTTGCATGACAGGCGGACATAAGGTTGACTGCTGCATGTTTTGTCAAGAGTCAAGGCATGTTGTTTTGGGCCTGATTTCAGAGAACCTAGCACCACCTTAGCATTGCTATTGTGAAATATATGTTAACGCTAAGGCAGCACTAAAGTGGCATTTTCCCCTCAACATACTAACTAAGTGGTGTGATGCATGCATAGCTCCACTTTGTGAATCCTTGAGCAACATTATTCCTGTGCCAGGCATAATGTATGCACGGGGTCCCTTCCGCCATTAGGGTAGCCAAAAAAATGGCCCTGGGAAATCTTAAAGATTTCCTTGCACCATTTCTTCTGGTCAGAGCAGGTGTTAAAAGGAAGAATACCATTTTATATGATGGGCCGTTGTGTGCTCTGCAGGAGTTGCGCCAAAATGTTGGTGCTACTCCTGCAGAGCACATCAATAGCATTTAAATAAAATGAGATTGCCCCTACCGTGCACCATGGTGCACCGTATTTTAAATAGGATGCACACATGGTGGGGTTGGGGGGGGGCGCTGAGGGGCGCAAGGAAAGTTGAGCTGTACTAGGTGATGTGCCACTTTTCCTAAATCTGACTCTTTGTGTCTTTAGCTAATGACATTCAAAGGAGCTTATCTATGCACTGGGTTCAGGCTACTTGCACAATCCTCTTTGTGTCCTTTGTATATCACATTTACCCCATAAAGTATAAAGTGTCAAATATCAGACACACATGTACTGATTTCGTACCACAGGCCTGCCCCATATTTCAAACAGTACAGGGCAGGCCTGCATCTGTGCCAGCACTGACACATTACTCTGCAGCCTGCACCAATGCAGGTGTACTTGGACCAAAGTGCAAGTGTGTCTGTGTTGAGGGGACTGTCTATGCGTAGGCTGGTATCCCATCCTGGACATAAATAATCTACTATGGCGACAATGGCTGCCCTCATAGTAGTGGCAAGACATTTGTAATGTTATTTTGTTAATATGCAGGAAGGGACAACTACGTGCACATAAGGAGACTGAGATGGCATTTTAGCTCTACTGTGTATGCCTTCAAATGGCTCACACATATAAGAAACAAGAAACAAGGATGTATCAATGCATTCCTTAAAACTGTGCTGTGCTCACACCACCCCTGGGCAGTTGTCAGTCTTTTGGCACTGATAATGAGTAAGTTGTCTTTAACATCTGGGGCAGGGTCAAAAGCAATGGGTATTACAATGGGACAGCCACTGCAACAACCATTGCATGCCACTCTAATGCAGAATACTGTGTCATGTTGACCCATATGTACATGGAGGTGTCACACAACAAAAAGAGCTACATAAAAAAAACATGTAGATATGGTGCAGTGAAATGCACCACAGGAGCGTCAGAGAAAGTGATGTTTCGGTGGTGCCCGGGCCTCTATTATCTGACCTTTTGTTTTACAGACAGATTTATAATGTTTAGCAGTTGTTTTAACCTACCAATAAGTTGACTTGCTTACTCAGCCTAACAAGTTGAACGTGTAACTGTTGTCCATGTACAGAAATGTTCAAAATTCAATAAGCTATGTTTTCCTGTCATATATTGTAGGTTGGCCTCCACCCTACACCATTGGCAAAGTGACCCAGTCAGTGTCAGCTCGTGCTTCACATGTGTCATTTCAGGGTATTGTGTGAGAGGATATGATGTGTGCAATGCAATGATGAAATGTAATGTGTGACCAAAGAGATGATGTCATCTGAGTTAAGCTATGGACATCATGTCTGATGCTATGTTGAGGAGGGAGAATTAGTTGATTGTTGCACAAGTGCCAATGTGTGCTGCTATGGAATTGTGTTAAGAAAAGGAAAGCATGCCCACATACACAGTGATGTCAGTCAAGAAATGTGTCAGAGGTTCTGTTTGTCTGAATAGCATGCCTGTTGCCAACATATTTGTCACAGCACTTTTTACATCACTTTGGGGGTCATTACAACATTGGCGGTAAAAGCCGCTTACCGCCGTGCAGAAGACCGCCAACACACCGCCGCGGCCGCGGAATTCCATCACAGCTATTATGACCCACATCTCGAAATCCGACAAAATTCAGACACCCACACAAGTCCGCCACACCAAAGGTCAGTGATAAACTGGCGGAAAAAAAACCTCCACCGTCATGCCAACAGAAATACACCCACGTTATCACGACCCACGAATCCACGCGGCGGTCTTTCAACCGCGGTATTCCATTGGCGGCACACACTCAAAATACACACACTTCTACAAAACATCGCCACATTGGACAATTCAAAATACACACACCTGATACACATGCACACACCACTCCCACACACCCATTACAATATAAAACACACACACACATCACCCACAAACCCTTACGAACACTATTACAGAGAGAAGGCCAGAGAGAGACACCACCATCCACAAAGTAGCATCCACAGGCACTCAACACCATCACCCACACAACTTCCATGCACAAAACACCACACACCACTACATATCACCACACTTATCGCCACACACACCACCCCACACATCACCCACACCACCCCATGGCACAGCAAAGACACCCCAGGTTCTCGGAGGAGGAGCTCAGGGTCATGGTGGAGGAAATCGTCCGGGTAAAGCCACAGCTATTTGGAGCACAGGTGCAGCACACCTCAATTGCAAGGTTGATGGAGCTATGGCGAAGAATAGTCGACAGGGTCAACGCAGTGGGACAACACCCAAGAAATCGGGAGGACATCAGGAAGAGGTGGAACGACCTACGGGGGAAGGTGCGTTCTGTGGTCTCAAGACACCACCAGGCGGTTCAGAGGACTGGCGGCGGACCCCAACCTCCTCACCCACAACTAACAACATGGGAGGAGCAGGTCTTGGCGATTCTGCATCCTGAGGGCTTCACAGGAGTCGGTGGAGGAATGGACTCTAGTAAGACAAATCTTAACTATTACATCCCCCACCCTACCTGCATGCCATCACATACCCCCACCCTCACCCTCACCCCCATCACTCCAACTCCTCACAAATGTCCCAATATCACAAACCACCCATCCCAACACCAAGCCCTGCATGCAACAACAAAGCATGGACACCCATCACTAAAGCATGCTCACTGCACATACCCATACACCCCCCTAAACCATCATCACACAAGCCCCCACACAGGAATGCAAGCACTGGGGTACGCGGTCACCCACCCATTGCACACCATGACACACACAGATGCAATAATCATGCTTTTACACCCCTGCAGGACCACTACCCAACGTCACCAGACAGGAGGGTCCAGACATCTCCACCCCACCCACAGAAGAGGCCCACAGTGATGACAGCAGCTCTGTCCAACTGTATCTAGATGACCAGCCTAGACCATCGTGGGCCTCAGGACAGTCGGTTCCCCTCACACAGGCACAGGCCACCACAGACCTTCCCCCATCTTGTAACAGCAGCACAGCACCCACCCAGCAGGCCCATACCTTCGTCCCCAGGACACGTCAATCAGCTGTGTGTCCACCACTACAGGGAACCCAGGATAACCCACCACCCCAACAACAACAGGGACCTGGGGGCAGTGGCAGTGGGCACACGGTCCAGGGGACGGAGGCCCAGGAACACAGGGGAACTGTGAGGGCTGCTGTGCTACAGGGGGGCGGACAGGCCAAGGGAACCCACTCTCCACGAGGCCCTCTCCTCCATCATGGGAGCCTACCACCACTCCCAGGAGACAATGGCAACAGTCCTGGCCAAGTTTCAGGAGACCCAGCGCATGCAGCAGGAACAGTATTTGGGGTTCAGGGAGGAACTCAGAACCATCAGCTCCGCCCTGGGCACAATCATAGGGGTGCTGAAGGAAATACTCAACACCAGGAGGGACACTGTGGCACTCCAAGGAGCCCCTGACACTAGCATGGATGATGAACTGCCCACCACCTCCGCCGGCGCTAGTGGACAGGAGGCACCGCCACAGGACCACCACACCAGCACCCCACCCCCTGCAGATGGAGAACCACCCCGCAAGCGGTCCCTGAGATCCAGGAACAAGACAGAGCACGATGTCAAGACCCCTGCCAAGAAATGAGACCACCCTGATTGTCAACCCACTGTCCCACTTTGTCACCCTGTCCATATTGGAACTGCCCCAGCTCCACTTCCTATGCCCATATGGGCAATGCACCTATGAGACAAATAGACTGGACTCTGCCATGGACACTCCTCTGCCATCATCCCTCACCATTTAACTTCCCCCTCCAATATTTTGTATGTAAATAAACAGACCTAAACCACCAAAAGATCTGGAGTCTGTCTGTGATTTTGAAATAGTGTATTTGCAATTCCAGTGACAAAATTTCCAGGAAATAGTAATGTCAACATACCTACGTCACACAGCTCTAGTCCATGAGGAATCTAAGCAGATGACACACGTTGGGACCCACACCTGTGAAACCGTAAGGGAAAGTGACAACTCAGTGACCATACACTGGGTGAAATCGACAGACAGGAGAGAGGTAGAAGTGTAAAAGTACTTGTAGTAGGCAGTAATGTATTCTCACCTGTGTTTCACTGGCAATATTGCTGGATGACTGAGTCCCTGTTGTCAATGTCTTCTTCCTCTGCTTCCTCCTCATCACTTTCCACAGGCTCCACAGCTGCCACAACACTTCCATCTGGACCATCCTTCTGCAGAAAAGGCACCTGTTGTCGCAAAGCCAAGTTATGAAGCATACAGCAGGCCACGATGATCTGGCACACCTTCTTTGGTGAGTAGAATAGGGATCCACCTGTCATATGGAGGCACCTAAACCTGGCCTTAAGGAGGCCGAAGGTGCTTTCAATCACCCTCCCAGTCCGTCCATGGGCCTCAGGCCCTGGTCCTGGGATTTCTCACTGTGGTCAGTAGCCATGACAGGTTGGGCTAACCAGAGTCACCTAATAGCCACACCCGGTGCCTCTGTAGTTGACGCATCACATAAGGGATGCTGCTATTCCGCATGATGTAGGCGTCATGCACTGAGCCAGGGAACATGGCATTCACATGGGAGATGTACTGGTCTGCCAAACATACCATCTGTACATTCATGAAATGATAACTCTTCCGGTTCCTGTACACCTGTTCACTCCTATGGGGGGGGGGACCAAAGCCACATGGGTGCCATCAATGGCACCTATGATGTTGGGGATATGTCCAAGGGCATAGAAGTTACCTTTCACTGTAGGCAAGTCCCCCACCTGAGGGAAAACGATGTAGCTCTGCATGTGTTTCAGCAGGGCAGACAACACTATGGACAATACGTTGGAAAACATAGGCTGTGACATCCCTGATGCCATGGCCACAGTTGTTTGAAAATACCCACTTGCGAGGAAATGGAGCACTGATAGCACCTGCACTTGAGGGGGGATTCCTGTGGGATGGCAGATTGCTGACATCAGGTCTGGCTCCACCAGTTCCTGGATTGTGGCACGGTCAAACCTGTAGGTGATGATCAAATTTCTTTCCTCCGTTGTCGAAAGGTCCACCAGCGGTCGGTACACCGGAGGATTCCGCCATCTCCTCACATGTCCCAGCGGACGGTGCCTAGGAAGGACAACAGCGAGCACAGAGTCGAACAACTCAGAGGTATGTACCCACAGTCTACACAGAACACGATTCATACACAAAATCTGTCCTGTATGTGTGTTGAGAGTAGGCCTAGGTATGTGTGACACAGTTGGTAATTGGGCCATGTGGGCCCCTGAAATGGCGGCTGCCTGACCTCTAAAGCGGGACAATGGGATGTGAGGTAACTGCGCTGGCGTTGTACACCGTCGCGGTAGGCGGTCAAAGACCGCAGCGCAATGCTGCATTGGTTAACATTGGACCCTATGGGTCCCAGGAGCCAATGACGATGTACGCCGGCGGTGATGGTACGCACCGCCGCGGATGTGACCGCCACGGGCGTGACCGCCATTTTCCAGCTGTTGAATCACTCGATACCTGATCTTTGACAGGAGAGGTCCTACACTGCAAGTGCTGCTGTGACCTCGGTCTGGAAGAGACAATGGCTCGTGCTTCTGGGGAAAGGGCCCCTGCCTTCACATCGGAGGAGTTGGAGAAGCTCGTCGACGGGGTCCTCCCCCAGTACACGCTACTCTAAGGTCCTCCAGACCAACAGGTAAGTACACAGGGAGCATGCTGTATGGGCTATGCCTGTGTGGAGAGGGCTGGTTGTAAGAAGGAAGGGGGCAGAGTTCTGCGTGCATGAAAGATGGTGGGTGCATGTGCCACATGGCAAGGGTAGGGATGGGGGCCACTCACTTTGACGGTGCAGTTGTTATTGACTTCTCTTCTTCCCCTGTACATTTCATGTAGGTCAGCGCCCACCAGAAGAAGGATATTTGGCGTGCCATCGCCAAGGACGTCCGGACCCTGGGGGTCCACCACAGACGGTGCACCCACTGCCGGAAGAGATGGTAGGACATTCGCCGCTGGAGCAAGAAGACGGCGGAGGCTCAGCTGGGGATGGCCTCCCAACGTGGGAGGGGTGCCCGTCGAACCATGACCCCCCTGATGTTCCGGATCCTGGCAGTGGCCTACCCTGAGCTGGATGGGCGCTTGAGGGCATCACAGCAGACACAAGGGAGTGAGTACACTCTCATTCTGCTGACTTTGCGCGCAGTGTAGGGGTCTGTGTGGGGGAGGAGGGCTGTGGGTTTCCCTAGGCCAGGGCGAGTTCCGTAGGCTAGGCCCCTTCGTAAGGCATGGCCCTGTGGCCCCCCACCTCTGTAGAGTGCCAAGTACAGCTATTCATGCACCTGTGTAATCTATGTGTGCAGATGTCGTCCATAGGCATGTAGGCCATTTCCTAGGAATTGCACTGTAGAGCCCAACAGCGCGACGTAGTGCAGGGGGCTGCTGTGTCTGTCTTGTCCGCCAACGGTAGCGATAATCCATGCACTCAACCTGTCTTTCTTCTGTTCGCCCCCCCCTTTTTTTGCGTTCTCCCTGTTCTTGTGTGCATTAGCATCATCAGGCGGAGGTGCAGTGGCACCGCAGCGCGAGGGAGCTGCATCCCACAATGGCATGGAGGCCCACACTACGGACTCTGAATACACCAGTGGGACGGAGGGCGAGAGGAGCACCATGGTGGTCACTGCATCTGCAACCAGCGACACAGACTCGTCCTCCGAAGGGAGCTCCCTTGTGGTGGCGGCAACATCTGTGCCCACCTCTTCAACTGGTACGGCCGCCACCCCCTCTACCAGCACTGCCCTCCCAGCAGCCCCTCAGTCTTCGCCTCGTGCCCGCTCACCCAGGAGGGTGGGCATCACCTTCGCCCCAGGCACCTCAGTCCCTGCCCCTGTCACCTCTGCTGCCCTCAGTGAGGCGGCCATTTACCTCCTCAGGTCCCTCACTGTTGGGCAGTCTACCATTTTGAATGCCATCCATGGTGTAGAAAGGGAGTTGCAACACACAAATGCATTCCTGGAGGGCATTCATTCTGGTCAGGCTGCCCTTCATCGAACCGTTCAAACTCTGGCCTCAGCACTGATGGCAGCCATTATCCCTGTGTCTAGCCTCCCCCTCCAACTTCCTCCACCCAGACGCAATCCCCTGTACCTTTGCCTATCCCAAGTACACCATCAGACCAGCCTGCACACACCTCACCATGCAAGGGAAGCTCAGGCAAACATAAGCACCACACATCCCACAGGCACTCACGCAAGCATCACACACATACAGACACTCCAACATCCACTGCCTTCACTGTGTCCCCCTCCTCGTCGTCTCCCTCCTCCCTCCCAGTCTCGTCTACACTCACACCTGCATGCACTACTACTACAGCCACTACGTCCCTCTCTAGCACACCCACCACCACACCCCGCTCACGTGCACTCACCACCGCACTACCATTTACACGTCCCCTGTGTCCTCTCCCAGTGTGTCTGTGACGCCCCCTCTGAAGATACACAAACGCAGGCACACACCCACCCAACAGCCATCCACCTCATGACAGCCTCCAGAGCATGCACCTGCACCCAAATCCACAAAAGTTACACCTCCTACAACCCCCACCTCTTCCTCCACTCCCAAACCCCCTCCAGCTACCCGTCCCAGTGTCTCCAAACAACTTTTCATGTCCACCATTAACCTATTTCCCACCACCCCACTCCGTCCACCTCATAGGTCCCGTACTAGCACCTCAGCCACAAAATCACCGGGACCAGTGGTGCCTGTTGTCACAGGTATGTGGAGTGCACCGGCCACCAGGCCAGCCAGTGTATCACGGAGCCAGAGCACAGCCAGCCCCCCCCTGTGAAGCACCAGAAGTTGGCCAGTGCCCGGCAGGAGAGGGGGAAGACTCCAGCCACCCAAGCCGCTCACAGGGGTCCCTGGGGGAGTGTGGACTCAGCTGTGACTCCTCCCAAGGTGGGGAAGGGTGAGAAGAAACCCGCAAAGTCTGGGAGGACCAGCACGGCGGAGAAGACCGCCCTCATCCCCGCTGACCAGGAGGCCCCCGCCAGCCACAGCCCAGCTGCCCAGGAGGGCCCCGCCAGCCACAGCCCAGCTGCCCAGAAGGGCCCCACCAGCCACAGCCCAGCTGCCCAGGAGGGCCCCGCCAGCCACAGCCCGGCTGGGCAATGAAGGCCCGCCAGCCCCAGCCCAGCTGGGCAATGAATGAACGCCAAGTCAAGCACCGCTGAACAGGGCAAGCACCGCTGAACAGGGCAAGGACCGCCAAGTCAAGTACCTCTGAACAGGGCAAGGACCGCCAACTCAAGCGCCACTGAACAGGGCAAGGACCACCAAGTCATGCACCGCTGAACAGGGCAAGCACCGCTGAACAGAACAAGGACGCCAAGTCAAGCACCGCTGAACAGGGCAAGGACCGCCAAGTCAAGCACCGCTGAACAGGGCAAGGATCGCAAAGTCAAGCACCGCTAGCCCATGAGCGGCAGGAGGAGTGATGCAACAGGGACTGTCACAGGGTGAGTGATGCACTCTGGGGACCAGTCCCCCTCCAGAACCAGTGGAGACATGCATCCACTCCGTCTGTCCTGCACAGGATGAAGCACTCTGGCACCAGTCCCCCTCCAGAACCAGTGGAGACATGCATCCACTCCATCTGTCCCGCACAGGATGAAGCACTCTGGGCACCAGTCCCCCTCCAGAACCAGTAGAGACTGTTATCTACTTGAGAGACTGTGGCTTTGCACTCCCCAGGATTGAACAGTGGGCAAACCACCCACTGTAGAGACTTGAGAGACTGTGGCTTTGCACTCCCCATGATACAGCAGTGGGCAAACCACCCACTGTAGAGACTTGAGAGACTGTGGCTTTGCACTCCCCAGGATGAAACAGTGGACAACCCACCCACTGTAGAGACTTGAGAGACTGTGGCTTTACACTCCCCAGGATGGAACAGTGGGCAACCCACCCATGTTATCCACTTGAGAGACTGTGGCTTTGCACTCCCCAGGATAAAGCAGTGGGCAACCCAGCCACTGTAGAGACTTGAGAGACTGTGGCTTTGCACTCCCCAGGATACAGCAGTGGGCAAACCACCCACTGTAGAGACTAGAAAGACTGTGGCTTTGCACTACCCAGGATACAGCAGTGGGCAAACCACCCACTGTAGAGACTTGATAGACTGTGGCTTTGCACTCCCCAGGATGGAACAGTGGGCAACCCACCCACTGTAGAGACTAGAGAGACTGTGGCTTTGCACTCCCCAGGATACATCAATGGGCATGGAGCCCCCTCGTGGATCTGGCGTCGTGCACTCATCGGGCTGAGTTACCCCCCCTTCCCTTCCCCCTGAGGTGCCTGTTGTGTTTCTATCTGATGCCCCTGCAGTGTTCTCTCCGTCATTTTCGGGTATCTTGTGTGGGCCTCGCCCATGCATTTTGGGCCCAGTGGTCCACGGACTATGAATGGTGCATTACCTGGACTACTATTCGTGGTGTATATTTTGTTAATAGTGTGTATATGTATATTTTTGCTTACTCTATTTTGACATATTACAATGGTTACACTCATTTCCTTTTGTCTTTGCATTCTTCTGGGGGGGTTGGGGGGTGTTACTGTAATGTTTGGATATGCATTTGTGTGTGTGTGTTGTAGTGGGTGAGGGTGGGGGTGGGTGTTGGGGTGTTGCGTGTGTGTGTCCCTGTTTTTTGCCTCCCCCCTCCCCTATGTCGTAGGTGCAGTACTCACCGAGGTCTTCGCCGCCGGCGTTGGTGCTCCTGGTACAGAAGCAGGAAGTCTAGCGCAGGAAGAATATGGAGTTCCGGCTCCATGGTGTTGTTGTTCCTCGTTGAGTGTGTAGAGGTGAGCGTTTTCCCTTCGAAATGCCTGTTTCCGCCGTGTTTTTATCCGAGGTGAATCCGCCCCGGAAAAGGTGGCGGATTGGCCTGTCATAATAGTGTGGGCGATACATTGTCTCCCGCCTGTCTGTTGGCGGTGACCGCCGCGCTGTTTGTCTGTACCGCCGTGGCAGTCGGAGTGTTAAAGTGGCTGTCTTTATTGGCGGTTTCCGCCACGGTCGTAATTCCAAAATATTTACCGCCGGCCTGTTGGCGGTCTTACCGCCGCTTTAACACTGTCCGCCAGGGTTGTAATGACCACCTGTGTGCCACACGTAGCTATCAGTTACTCAGGAAATTGTACAGACAATGTACATGTGTTGAGGTTTCTAGGGGTCTTTTGTAGGAGACACTTGCACTTCTGACATCACTACTCTTCAGAAATGAGGCAGCGGTTGTGCAAGGAACGTTATTGTGCTGGCCAACAGTCAGTTGAGTACACAATGAGAATACAACTCTGCTCCAGATGGATATGGGACATGTCTACGGCAGTGGCGGCTGGTGAGGTTTGTGAGTGGTGGGGCTGGGCTTGGCAGTGGGGGGAATGGGCGTGCGCATTTTTTCAGGAGGTTAGTAGCAATTTTAAATACGTATTAAATATGCATTGGTTCAAAGAAGAAATAAACCTGTCTCCAAGATGTATGAGTTTACCCATTCATATATAAAATATATTATCTGACACCCATGCCCCATTACAAAATCTTACTAGTAGTCGTAGATAAGTCAACATGTGCCAACATACACAAACAAACATTGTTATATCATCATTTATCAATCATAAATGAGCCAACATTCAGACAACTTTGATGAACATGTAAGTGCACTTTTATAGCGTTTGCATCACTGCAGATTGCGATTAGACTCAGATTCTGCTAAACAAACACCCTTGATCAACATGAAGTGGTGCCACCTTTATATAATTGTTTGAACTATAAACCTTTTTACTTTGACATTGAGCAATCAGGTTTAATGTAACACGTCATGTGTAGACCTAAAGCTATTCACTGGTGTCAAATAATCTACTAGGCTCTTCAGTGGAAAAGGATATTAAGCCATATCGATTCAGTAAGGAAGTCCATCATTATAAAGCAAGAAATATTATCAACAGATTCACTCATTATCAGTCCATGTGGTACTCATAACCCTAGATATGGTAAAGAAAACTATGGCCAGGATTCTACAGGCTTC
Source organism: Pleurodeles waltl (assembly GCF_031143425.1). Taxonomy (NCBI): domain Eukaryota; kingdom Metazoa; phylum Chordata; class Amphibia; order Caudata; family Salamandridae; genus Pleurodeles; species Pleurodeles waltl. The sequence continues at coordinate 1,233,156,425 of NC_090446.1, forward strand.
TAACAGCACAGAAAATGTTACAGTTTATGATTTTACAATTCGGAAAAGAGCTAACAACTAAGGCTTCATCAGCTGGATAGCCATCAGAAAATCCAAGAAAATTCCGCTCATGGAGCTTAGACCCCCCATTGCCTGGTAAAATCCTTTAAAAAGTGACTTTTTATTTCTGATGCACTTTGGATGCCGAGCTACATTGTGAGGTATTCACTGTCTCCTTTTTCAACTCATAAAGTGTTTAAGTGCCATTGTAGCATTGTAACTGCCTTGTCTGCGATTTCAGAGCATCAGGGCATGGCTAGCTGTGATTTATTCTTGCCTCCTTTACACATTATAACAATAAAATGCATGGTTCAACTGAAAGGCTTTTGCATGAAAAAAGACTTGTAAAATGGCCACAAGTTTTTTTAATTAAACTTTTTTTAAACATTGGCAGTCACATTTAAGTGGCGGCATGGTTTTAGTTTTCTTTTGTAGCACATTCTTACATTAAAAATAAAAATACAAAAGAAGTAAAGCACGGCACTGGCCTGCCAATGCTTGTTCATTTTAGATTTTGTCTAAAATAATGGCTATTCACAGAATTTGGACGATTTGGCTGATTTTTGGTTGACAGAATTCATACAGGGAGACTCAGGGGGTCATTCCGACCCTGGCGGTAAATACCGCCAGGGCCCGGGAACCGCGGGAGCACCGCCAACAGGCTGGCGGTGCTCCCTTGGGCATTCTGACCGCGGCGGTTCGGCCGCGGTCAGAACAGGAAAACCGGCGGTCTCCCGCCGGTTTTCCGCTGCCCTGGGAATCCCCCATGGCGGCGCAGCTTGCTGCGCCGCCATGGGGGATTCCGACCCCCTCACCGCCATCCTGTTCCTGGCGGTTCCGCCCGCCAGGAACAGGATGGCGGTGAGGGGTGTCGTGGGGCCCCTGGGGGCCCCTGCAGTGCCCATGCCAATGGCATGGGCACTGCAGGGGCCCCCGTAAGAGGGGCCCACTTTGTATTTCAGTGTCTGCATTGCAGACACTGAAATACGCGACGGGTGCCACTGCACCCGTCACACATCCTCCACTCCGCCGGCTCCATTCGGAGCTGGCATCCTCATGGAGGGCTGTTTCCCACTGGGCTGGCGGGCGGCCTTTTGGCGGTCGCCCGCCAGCCCAGTGGGAAACCCAGAATGACCGCTGCGGTCTTTTGACCGCGGTATGGTCTTCTGGCGGTTCCCTCCAGGCGGGTGGCTCCCGCCGCCCGCCGGGGTCAGAATGACCCCCTCAGTGTCGCACAATTCTACCCTGTTCTGCTCTGCAAATGGTTTAAGTTGCTCATTTACAAAAAAAATTGTGTACCTAAATGGAAATTCTGCGTGCAAAATGTGTGTGTAATCTGCAGACATGGATTTACAGAATTAGGATTTGTGGATTTTTACACACAGAAATTTTATTTCCAACTGCATATAAAATGACTGATTTTCTGCAGCTAGAAAATTAAATTAGGACTAGAGTGAAGTCAAGCCATTTACAGTTTTCAGATACTACTGGGTCCTCACTGAATTAGAAGAAGAACCTACTAATTAGTCTTTGACTTTCATAATGATATTTTGTAGGTCTAGTGGCCCTGAAAATGCATCATGTGGACTCAGATGTGGGGAGCACTCCTGAGGGTCGTTCCGCGTGGCAGTGAGCCACTGTGTGTGCATGTGCATTATTGAGCACGAAGGCCCGTCTTTCAGAAGCGCACTACACAATGTGTTACACTGGCGACGAGGAGGTTTCGCCTGTGCATGCATCCGCTCGCTGGCAGAAGTGTTGCAAGTACCTATCGGTTTTCTCCCTGGAGTCCTGCTTGCCCCGAGGTGTGTTGGCGCGACGCCTTGCAGATCGGTGCGGGTACCTGTTCCTCCTGTAGGCTTAGCTGTTGCCTGCACCACCTGACGACACCTGCATCCAGACCTCTGCCTACTGCTTTCTTCCCTGAGGTTTCCTGCGGATGGCTGCAATGCCCAACGATGGCATTGCTGTGTCTGCTCTGAGGTCCAACAGAGGCGCGCAAGGACTCACAGTCACTGCTCTGCTATCCAGAGACATCCTGACTCCGCCAGTAGGAGTACCAGGCAGACTATGCTGCCTCAACACATGGACACCAACAGCTAAGCTAAGCAGGAAAGTGTGGCATTGGTGCCACCCTGTGCAGTGCAACTCACCAGGTCAGAAACATAAAAGAGTTCAATTTAGGGAAGACACACATAAAAAAACCAAAAAGGGACATAACCTAAGGAAGGGTATTATTTTACACACAGGAGGAGCCGAGGCTTAACGGCTAGAGCTGTCAGATTTGGTCGGAACACGGAAACCAGGATCAATACCCAGCCTCCACACAATATCCTGTGATTCTCGGAAAATAACTTAATTCCCCCAGTGCTATACATGAATTAATTAATATTAGTAGCCTAAAATTCTGTCCCTACCTCCATTCACTCAATCCACCAAACGTGGTCCCACCCACGCCCTGTGCCAAAATGGGAAAGGGTGGGGTGATGCTTTCCACTCCCTGATTGACGTGGAGGCTAAGCACTTCAGGGCTTGAATGAAAAAACGCCTGGGGCTAACTTGGCCTCCTCATCATCAGGGGGTGGAGACTAGGCCTTGATGCTGGGTCTTTGCTGAGCTGATGAGCTCACAGGCCTCAGGGCTGTGAGATTGCCAGCCCGGCAAATAGACTCACTTTGGGCCTGCCTATGGGAGTATTTAAAGTGATCATGTGACTTTACGTCACTTCATTTGTCGACTCGAGCAACAGAATGCTGGTGTTGGCGAGTGGGGAAGATAGTGCCCCCTGTTTTATTACGTTACAACCAAGAGGGTATTATATATATTTTTTTTTTTAAATGATCGCTTTGTTGTTTAAAGGGGCCGGAGGCCCAACGCCCATGTACAGAAACTGCCACTGGTCTGCGGATTGTAGCAAACTAGCTGTGTACAGATTTACCAACATGGTCTACCCATTATGACATTTGAGAGTGATCTTGGTCACATCACATGTGCATAGAATGTGAATGCTGAGTGTATACCTGGTACTTAGGAGATGTTTGACATGTGCACATGTGGTTCAATACATAGGAATATTGTAGCTGCACTCAGTGCAGTGCCAATCTTCCTGTGCCCCTTAGAGCACCCATACAGCCACCATCTGTGTACTGCATTACACAATTTGCACACCATACCAGAGGGTAGGGGGCAATAGGTACAAAATCTGTAGACAGCATAGATGTACAGTTCAGGCTTTGGGCAAACTATATGGGCACTAACCCTGAACTGTACACAGGGGCCCATTGTGAGCACTGGTGTGCCCCCTTGTAATACATGCTCTGAGCTGGAGTTAACCCAAGGACACATGACTGATGCATAGGCAAACCTTCGAACTGCAGGTGGCAAATTTCCTGTCCCCCTACCAGAAGACCCCCACCTTGCCTGCACGATGCCTGGCCAAGGCTTGATGTAGCACTAGGGGTCTCAAAGTGGTGGATTGCATATATTGCACCACTTATTGACAATGGCACAGGGATTTAGGACTTGTTGGGCCAGTTGATCCTCACTAGTATGATGATACAAATGTCGTGCAAGGATGCAGTACTCCACTTACCTCTGGGCCCTGATGGTCAACAATGGACAGCCGGTACCCCAGTGACATGTACATGATACCATAGATGACTGATAGAAAGTGTAGTATTGATTTGGAGTTTGACTGTGTTGTGGAATATGTGATGGACAGCATGTGTCATCTGAAGATGCTGTGTACATTGCATGTTTGTTCTCCTTCTACCCAGTGCTGTATTTGATGCCATGTTCTCCTCATGTTTTAGCTGCCAATATGACCACAGCAGAGAAACATGCATTTGAGAAGAGGGCTGAACATTAGAGACACATCAAGGAGGTACAGGCCGAGCACCAAAACATGGCAAAGAAATATCAGAGAGAGAAATCCAGTGGGTCTTGCCCTTTCACATGGGGGACATCTGCTACAGGCTACAACTGTGTTAGCCACATCGGGCATACAAATCTGGGGTCAGAAAGGCTGGTCCTACCTCCTCTACATCAGCTTCACCTATCCACAGTCAGGCACCACAACAACTACCTGCACCAGCCACAACCTCAACCTTTGGGGCGGACATGAGACGGGACATGGCAAGATTGGACAGATTGGAAAAGGACAATGCCTGGAACTACAAGTTGCTGAAATACTGCAAAAACAACTTGAGAAGATGTAGGCATTTTGTAGCACAGCCTCCTAGTTTGTTCCCTTCTCCCTTTTTCTATTTATATATCTTTTAGTGGATTTTAGGTGGATAGTGATAGGTTAGTTAAATAGTTTAGGTTAGTGTAAGTTTAATTGGGGTTTGGCTTTCAGTATATTATTTATTTTGGGGGGTTGGGCGGGTTGTTATATTGGGGTTTCTATGTTTATAAAATATATATATATATATAACTAATCAAAAATATAGGTTGAGTTAGTACATGTGTCGTCTTAGTTTATGTTGGCCAACTTATATCTTGTCTCTTAATGCGGTGGAGGGACAATGTTTAGAATGTGGTGTTACATGTTTAAGTTAAGTTTTGATTAGGATAGATAGCTGTAGGGTTAACTTAAGATAAATTAGTTTATGTTAGTTTAGTGTAGGGCAGTGTCTAGGTTAGGAATTAATATGATATTGATTTATGTTTTATTAAATCCTGTTAATTTCAAACAATTATTTCTCCATGTTGGTTGAGTGTCTGGGTGTACTCATGTGTGGACTGGCCAAGTAGCAGGAATACTTTAGGGAAGACTTTCTGTATTTATTTACATATATGACCATGTGCATGCACCATGACCAAGGAGCTGTCAGATTGACTGCAATATGACATCAGCTACTCAAAAAATGTGTCACTCCCAGTTCCAACCATTCACATTGTGTATGTATACGAAATCTTGGACAGGTAAGTATAGAACTTCAACTGTCATTTCTGAGGTCTGTCTGAAATATGGTGTGGCACATAATACATCAGCCATTTTAGGGTATGTATCCTGGCACACTGACAGCTGCCTGTCAGCAATGAAATTTGCCTCTTATGTCCCACACATATTAGTTGTACTGATGATCTCATCTGGGAAAATTCCAGACACTTGCTTCTGACCCATACATGCCATATGTCGAATTGCAAGGATAACTGTTCAATACTTGTATTTGAGACTCCGTAAGTTAGTTGTAGCCCACACTACCATCTGTCACCTTTTTCATGTTAGGTTTCTAGTGCGTGGCTTTGTGTCTGACAGCAAGGCACACATGTAATTAGGTTATGTTCTGATTGACATAGCTTCACACAATGCATACATATAGCTGAGTTGATGGATCACAGTAAACGTTGACATGATACATGGGAACATGGAGATTTAGTGTATTTTTCAATGAAATACATTGTCCACTTCACAGACCCCATGAGAGATCCAGATCCTTTTGAACCACCGTCAGAGTCCAAGGTTGAGGGACATGTCATGAGACATGGATAGGAGAAGTGTGCATTAATGAGGAGGTGTCCAAATTGATAATAGGTAGGATTCAAGATAATGAAGCAGATAAGTCAACAGTGGTTGAGTAAAGAGGGCACATAGCCAGCTGTCACAACACTGGCATGATGTAAATCCCAGAATAAATGAGATACTGTCCATGTGTCAGACTGGTGCTATGAGGTGGGTTTCGTGTGAATGTTATTCCTATCACATCTTCATCCTCTGATGTAAATGTGCCTCCTGGGCCATGGGTGGTGCTGTTGTTGAAGTTGAGGGGGCCACACACACATCAGGGGCCGAGATGCGGAATCTAAGGTCCCAGCAGCTGCCATTTGTGCGAACACATAAGGCATCTCTGCAGCAAGGAGGAACCTCTGATTTTTCAACACCACAGCTACATCACAGTGGTAGGCAGCCGCGTTTTCCCTGAGGGAGGCCACTTCCCGCAGTATGGACTCCAGGGCATTTTCTATTGCACCCAGCCTGCTGCTGCCACTTTGGGAATTCAATTGTTGAAGCCTCTGTCTCATGACAGCAGCTATGTCGGTCAGGGACTGCTGGAGTCCACATAATGGGGAGTGGGTGCCTCTGATGGCAGATGAGTTGTCCTTATTTTGACTGAGGCACCTCTGTACTTCCTCTGGGCTGCCTACCATGGTCTCAGCCCCCACCCGACCTGCTGTGCCAGCTCCCGCTGAACTCCTATCACTGTCCTCCAAAAGGTGGTGTCTGGGTCCTCAGAGTCCAGGACTGTGGCAGGACTAGTTGGTGGTGTGTGTTGGTAGTTAGGTGGTTCATGTGGAGACTCACAACGCTGTGTGTCCGCCCTGCAACTGGAGGTGGTATCTGGAGGGAACCTAGGACATCCTGGAGATTCTTTTCATTGATGGTCGGTAGCTGGTCATCCATGTCATCTGTAAAATCTAGTACAGGCAGGTCAGCAGCAGGTAAGCCATCGTCCTCTGCAATGAGATACTGAAATGTCAGTATTGGACTAAAGTGGCTGATGACATGGCCCATCATTTACTTGCTACTGGAGGATCATTGACATGTTACAGACCTCAGGTTGTAGTTGCTATTTATGTGTTGCATTGTGCATCACACATGGGGCAACCTCTGAAGGTATTTTGTGCATTGATCCCACACCATCATATTCCTTGCAGGCCCCTTGCCCCAGCAACTGACACAATGGTAGTAGGTTATTTACCTTCCAATTCACCTTGGAGGACATTCCCACAGTGGTGTGATGAGCGTTGTCACTCGTTTGGTGCTTTACTGGATTGGCACCATGAATGATGGCACTAGTGCAGCAAAGCACAGGAGGGTCCATTGCTAACACTGCTTGTGAAACTTTGTCATTTGCTTCTAGCTGGCCCCACACATGTGTTATTTGTATGGTACAGTCTAACCACTATAAAATGGCGACCTCATTAGTTCATCGCTCCCTACATTAGGGACATTTCCTTATACACAGCATGTCTGACACAGGCATATGTTGGTGTGAGTATGTACAACGTGAATCAATGCATACACTTTGACACTTTGTAAATGTGGCACGGGTGAATGGGCATCTTGGTTCCACATGGGCAACATTTTGTATGATGGTACACAGGCTTTACGGGCTAGTGACACTGTGCCCGTAGTGCATCAAAGATGCCACTTGTGCTAGATCTTGCGCATTGAGGTGTCCCTTAATGCACAACACTAACCATTCACACAACCTTGTTACATAGTGAAACTGAAGCAACTTGTACTGCAGCACAAATGATGATCACAGACATGCCTCATATGTTGTATGAGTTCACTTCTGTGCCCATTCTGAAATGGTGCATGGAGGTGTGTGGGAGTTGCTGTTGGGCAACCCTGTGCCTCTTGCATTTCACATGTTGCACAGTGAGGCCCTGATTTTTTCATGTGTGGTGCATCTCGGTGCAGCAGCATTATTAGTTGCACCATGCTGCACCACTATTGAAATGCAGGGATGTGCCGTGTTTTCTGGAAGACGGGGTGTTGACTTTAGTCACAGACTCTGGTGAACATGGTTTTGTCGTAGTTTGGACTCTTGCTCTAGGCAAGACTGCTGGTTTAAGGATGACAGTACTTTTGTTTGTAGGTGACTATGCCTATCCTGCAACAAGTCGCAACTGTCGTCCCAACCTTCCCGGCTCACTAGCAGCACCTCACCAAAAACACAATAGTAAAAGGTGATTTGTGGCAGTCTTTATGCATGGACTCGAGAGTAAGACATCTCAGGAAGTGTTGTGGTTAAACAGAGATTACCCCTTTCTCATGGATACATTATGTCTCATTTAAACACAGGCAATAAAAAGATGCAGTAAAGTTTCAATAGTTTTTATTTAACATAACTGCAATTTGCGATATGTTGCATGGGCTGCAATGATTAAAGGAGAGCTGGGTTTGTTAAACCTAATATGCCAATGCCATGTCCATGAGAGGAGCCCCCAACCCTTGTTACCTTGGAATGAGGTCTCTATCTCAGAATCCGCAGGGTCAAGACGACGTGCAGCATCGATATCAGCGATGGTGGCAATGCCCTCTGGTCGGAATCCCTCTGATTATCTGTCTAAATTGTGATGTATTTATACATATCTCCCAGGACCCCTGACGTAGGTATGTTCCCAAACAATAGATAACAGACATGCTTGGGACGGCAATTGTAATAAACAATTCCCTCAAAAGTATAGAGATGGAAAATCCCTAAGTGTGAACACCTACTGTTTGTTTGTCTTTGTCACTTGATCTTGACGCCTTAATGCGGTGGAACTGATAATGCAAACAAGTGGCCTAACTATAAACAAGGCAGCCATCTTAGATTAATTAAATAATTAAATGGGCTAAGACAGAGCAAGCTAAGTAGGTTAAAAGTCACTAGGTGACGTGGGCATGAGTCTGCAAGCCAAAGGCTAAGCTAATTCCTGTTATCCCATTAAAACAAACTAGGATTCACTACAGTGTAATGGATCTGGGGCAACACCATCATGGAATGGGTGTTGTTGTTTCACAGTCAAACTGATTGCACGCCCCTTCCAGGCAAAGTGCTGCATGTGTGAGGGGCCATGTTTACAAGTTGGTGTTAAGCCACAGTAAGTGGCTTTACACCATGTTGTGTATATGTGGAAGTGCATAACGCCACTAGAGCATCACTAAAAGTTAAGCTTGGGTGGCGATGGGGCTTTTTGATTCTGGCCCAATGTGTCCTGATGGGACATTTTTGCATGCATTCAGTGTGTTGTATGGCCCTCCCCCTTCTGCCATTTGTGAGATTCCACGTAGCCCCGGCCTACAACTTACTGTGTATTTGTGGTAGTGCTTGGTAGTCTGCACTGTCCTGTCATGCGATTCCAGTGACCAGCTCCTCCGGGATAACCACTGCCACCATCTCCTCCAAGTCATCCAGGTCCTCCTGGGGTGCAGGACTTCAACCTCCAGTCTGCAGGGCTGCCTTTCGGTTCCTGGAGAGTTTCTCCTTTGTTGTGCTTGCAATAGTGCCAGCACTTCTTTCAATCAGTGACCATCATCTTCATCTCTGCCACGCTGTTGACTTTATCTACTATTGCCTGCCATATAGCCTCTCTTCTACCTATTGGCAATTTTGAGGTGACGAAGAGCTGGTGTTGGTGCTCCGTCACCTCTCTGACCAAGATGTCTTTCTCCTCCTCACTAAATCACTTCTGCTTCCTCTTCTCCTTCTCCTTTGACATTTCTGGACCCCCCTGACTGTTACATGGCTAATTGGGATCTCCCTGTGGTCTCTCCTGGTCTGCATTGTCCATCTTCTCTTCCCAAACGTTTTTTACACCTACGTGTTTTTTTTAACCCTAATGTGTTTAAATATGGCACTAAACTGTTTTGCATCAAAGATCTTGACGCAAAACGTTCTAACACCATTTTTACAGTATTAGCTTCATTTTTACTTACAGCATGTTGCAGGACTTTGCATTATTTTTTCTGGCTCTAACAATGCCTTAGCGCCACCATACATAATCTTATAAATATGATGCACGAATGGCACTAGGGAATTGCGTTAGTGCACGTTCAAATTTTTGATGCATAATTGCGCTTTTTCTTAAATATGCCCCTATATATTTGGATACTTAACATGTCCATCCATACTCATTGCATTCTCATCAAAGTGTTAAGAAAGTTAAATCAGCTCCTTTATGTTTGAGGCTTTTAAGCATTTTAATCTTTAATGCTTTTTTATAAACCGGTTAACAGAGATTTATCTTTCAAAAGAACAGTTTTTCTCTTTATTCCATATCTATTTTCCATAATTTTGCTTAATTGTTTGTTATCCATTTTTTATTGTTTAAGTGGTGTAATACTTGTAAACTGGATAATCTGTAATTTTCACTTGCATTCAGTGTTTTATTAAGCATCATAGGAACACAAGTTTTCCATGAGATCACACTTGTTATGAGGTGTAGCTACTAAAGTTGCACTGATTTAAACTATTTTAAATATAAAAACCCTTTTGCGTGGGAAGTGTGGGGACTCAGTCATATCTCGCCTCATGATTGCAACATATCGCTGCCTTACAGGCCATTTCCCCACACCATTGTGTTTGCATTGATGAATTTTGTGAATTTTAGATTTTTTCCTTTTCAAGACAATAGTGATGAATAGGGGTCCGTCTGTCTTGAATCCTACATTTCATAACAAGTAAGTTTCTTAAAGAAGAATTTTTGTCTTCTCACTTAATAACAAACCAATGTTTGTTGGAGAGAAACTTCAGGGAACCTTAAGGAAGAGGGGACAAACCCTGCAAGAGTATTTGAATTACTTTAGTTAGTTAATTGCCATGATGAAAGTGCAGAGAGTTTTACAACTGCAGGAAGCTAAATCATAGATGGCACCTGTAATTGAAAATCTGCTTACAAATCTCATTTTTGGAAGTCAAAGTAAAAACCCTAATATATTGAGGCAGCACAGTCTTGTGGTTCTAAAAATTCTGGACCCATGTAATTTACTTTGCCACAGCAGTACGATTTTAGTATCAAAAGACCGATAATGACTAGTACACTAAGCATGAGCATTTTCGCTCAATTCCAGCAGCGTTTTCACCTCGAAATTGCCATTTTCGTCCTGCACTCGTGGCTCCCATTTTATACACAGCAGCCATTTTTAAAAGTTGCCCTCACATAGGCTTATAATACAGTCAGATTTGATTCCAAGGACACGTACACCTTGATTGACTTCTCTCTGGCCTGGGCAAGCTGGAACCATTGCCTCAGGCCAAACCTGTTTGGTCAGTCCCTCTCCCAGTGGCCGAATCAGATAGCATCAAGGCACACCATGCCATAAAACCCTTATTATCGCTCACACACCCTGCCTAATCTTGCTCACACCTGCACCTGCTCTTTTCTTCTTCTTACTTTACGAGGGGGAGGTGCCCGTTTTTATTGGGGGTCCACAATTATCTGATGTAAAATACTAGGCCTTGCCGGGTAATTTATTATGGGTTGGATGACATGAAATATAAGGTTTCATCATGACACTGTTTTTTCCTTTGTAGTAAAAACATGTGAATGACCAACCAAAATGTCAAGAATGTTTGCCTGAAGCTTAAAAAACTGTATATAAGGAAACCTGACTTTGCATTGAAACACAGTCTCCTGAGAACATACAAATCGTGCTGTTGTACTTCTAGGACACTTGTCAATTGGTTGCAGCCAATAAATTCGATCTTTGACTTCACCTAGAAGACTCTGAGTTTCTGTAGTCTGAATCAGGAAAGTACCCGAGGTCTTTGGGTGTACCCTGGCACCGCTGGGTTACCGGATCAGTACCGGTTCTGAAAAACCCAGTACCTCAGTTGGCACCCAAACGTGGGGCGATACCAGCGGTACCGGTCCAAGCCTGAGGTCCGTGGGGAGCTTCGTGTGAAAATTCTGGAGGAAGGCCGCCACTTCATCGACCCCTGCATGTCGACGTGGTCCGAAAGACTTTGTTGCGAGGTTCCCCGCTTCCCGACGGCTATGAAGGACTGCTGCCCTGGCTATCGCCCTGATTTGGACCCTTGATTTTTGGTAGAGCGAAACGATAAGACGAGTCTTCTGGTAACGTCATTGATATTTTCAGTTAAGTATAAGTGGAGCGTCTCCCAGTCCTTAGTTGGACACTTGGTTTGGTCCTTAGTTGGACACTTGGTTTGGTCCTTAGTTGGACACTTGGTTTGGTCCTTAGTTGGACATTTGGTTTGGTATCCCTTTGGGATCACTTTGATTTGGAACTTGCAAGTACCAAAGCCGAAGGACTCGTGTATTCACGAGACTATCATAAACGATAATCCTTTGAAGTTTGAAGCTAGACTAGTGAGCGAAGATGCCTGGTCTTAGCAGACTTGGAAATTTGTTTTGTCTTGGTTGTAAAAGGGACTCCCGGTTGGAGGACTCATGTCCGGTTCCTCCGATTGGAACTCCAACCTATGAACTATATGTGAAGCACGGAGTGGGCCCCATCACGTTTAATAAAGTATGGGTCCGCTATTCTTGGAAATAATTGAGAAAAGTTTTCTTTTTTTTTTCTTGTAAATATGACTTACAACTAGGATCTGCAAACGGTTCTGTAAGTAAATTGCGACGGCGCTATTTATGAAAAATGGCTAAAGCGCGCTGTATTATGTGTACTGAGTGTTTTCTGTTTATATCTGAAATGAGCTCAATGTGTGTTTGTGGGTCTTCTTGATGTTTACAGTTTGTTAAGTAAAATGTTGGTTAATTAATATTAAGTAGAAACTTAGAAAAAATCCAGAAATGAACCATGTGATGTGCTAACATAGCTATATGTTGCTCTTTAATTTATAGAATGAGCAATTGTGCACATATACAAAACTGCCGTTAAATGCTTAATAAATTAGAAAACACATTCAATAGATATAAATAGAGCCCCCCCCCAAAAAAAACGAAATTATCTATTTTCAATTCAGCCAGCACTTTCCCAGTTAAACATGGGTGGAATTTTGCATAACCTTCCTTTTAAATGAAAGTGGCGCAAAAATGTGACGCATTTCAAGTCAGGCTTATGCGCTTAGGCTTGTGAGTTAATGTATCCCAAATAATAGGCAAGGGATGCAGCTTGCTTTTATATGTGGAATTATCACCAAAAAAAGAATAATTGGGTTTTTATTTTTTTTTAAAGAAAATTATTAATTATGGAAAAATTATTAAAAAAAATAAGTGCCTTTCAAAATCGTTTTTTAATATTTATAAAGCTTAATACCTATACTATGACCTCCTAACATTAAAATTTAATTTAAGTTATGTTGCACCACTAAAATGACATTTGTATGTGCAATTTTCCCTTGGCGCAGGAGCAAACAAGCTAATTTCTATAAAGTATAAGTTAATATTTTCAATGGCTGACTCATGGATTGTGTAATAGACATTCTGGTAATGCATATTATGCAAGAAAATTGTAGGATATTGATTTTTTAATGCCTAAAATATCAAAGTCGATTTTGGGCAAAAGCACTGTTTAAACTGCATTTTCTTTCATTCAGAGTACTTTTTAAAGTGTCTCAGGCTTCAGTAAATGCATACATTTAGGTTTGATATATATTTGCAGGTTGTGCCTTCTTATGATTCAATGAGTCAATGTGCCAGTACAAAGGCTTGTTTTAATATCAAGGTTGAAGGTTCTAACTTCAGCTGGGCCTACTGAGACGTTCATTCATTCGAGGTTGATGAAATATTTACCATTGCATGGGATTGCAACAAGCATTTATTCTAACAACTGGTATGTGTGTTATTAAGGTTTGTGAATTATTCACAGTAAATGTAGTTTAATAATCTGGAAATAGAGATAGTTTTTTTTAGCGCCTAAAAAGGAAAAAATATTTTTTTTAAATAGAGTGAATTATTGCAGGTTAGAAGGAAAATAGAAAGGCCTACTGTCTTTGACAGATTCAGAGTGGCAGAAGCTAGGAGAGCTACAGAGGCTGGCTCAAGTCATGCTGCTGAGATGCTATCTTTAGTTTTCCCATAAACAATGGAGGAGGCTGTCATGTTGACACTTGTGACCTTTTAAATTAGGGCCTTGTCTCTGTAAAATGCAGAATGACCCTACGGGCCTCTAAAAGTGGGATTTCTGGTTTCTCCAGAAGAACATCAATACAATTAAAGAACTTAATTCCAAAGGGAAAATATAAAAAAAAGGGGTTTCTTCGAAAGTCCCAACATCATGTTAAATGCTCTGCAGAACTGATACATTTGAGTCTCCGCTCTAAAAAAATAAAATGATGCCTGCTAGTTGCTTTTATTTGACAGAAAACAAAGTGTTGCATTAAGTCTTAGACAGAAAATAAGATGTAGCCCTTTTCTCAAATTTTGAAGGCTACATGCCTTAATGAGAACGATTTGCTAATTAAGACTTATTTTTCACAGTGGAAATTGTAGGTGCCAAATTAATATGGAGTGTCAGTGTAACAATTTTTACTTTTAGAAAGGTAAAACTAAGGTGGCTTGATGTTGCGAAGTAACTGACAAGAGGGTAACAGTTAAGTAATGGAAATTTATTTTCATGTATTTGGTCCTATCATGAATTGTTCTTGCTGGTCCTGTATGTTAGAAGAGAAACAGTAAAGTTATATTTGACAGCAGATTTCCATTGCCTGGTGATCTACTGTCAAAAGGAGGGTAAGGATTTTAAACCTGACAAATTAAACAGGCCCAAATATTGGGTTTTGGGCTGCAGGTTTACAGTGCATAAAGTACATGACATGGTGTTGTGTGTCACCGCTTATTCACACATGCTATTGTTTTGTCTATGCTTTTTGTGCTTGATACACAGCAAGTATATCTGATGGCTTGACGTTTTGTGCGTTTTTATTATTTTTTATTTGTTTTTTGCATGTTTGTTGCTGCTTTTGATACTATTACAAGCTCCCCTGTGTTGTGAGGGGATGGTCATGACGATGCCCATCGCTACGCAACAGTTGGTTGAACTTGTTCTGGTTACTAAATTCCACAGATAATGATATTTCATGCTGTGAACATAAAAGACAACACTTCACCAGTGAATGTCTATTTGGCTATAATGGTATTGAAGGAAAATAAAAAGAGATATACAGGATCAAAGTGTGTCACCTGCAGTTAGTCACGTTACTGCCCCTTCCCTTAAAGGAACAGGCAGCCCTACATTTATGTATCCTTGATTGGACCTAAGGATGAAATTATAGATCTGTGACTCAAGGTGGCCTAATTTCTATATTACATTAGTTAATGATGTTGTGTTTCCTAAGTAGCATATGGCTTTCGTTCCTTAAAAGAAAACCAGGTTTTCATTTTTTCCTGAAGAAGGAACTGAAACATTAGCTAGGAGTACCGTATATGTTGTAGTCGCCAACGGTAGAGTTAAAATTTGTGTAACTTTGGCCTTTGTGTATCACCCGTACTCTCGGTGTTGTGTCACATGCCTGACTATCACCCAAATAATTTTTTTTGTTCTTCCTATAGATTTTTTCTTTTGTTACTTCCCCTGACCAATGTCGCATCATGCTTAGTTATTGAGATTTTAGCTATGTCCTAGTCCCATTTCTCTTTTTCGAATTCCTTTCACCAGTCAGCCCTTTTATTATTATTGATGTATTGTTCAGGTTCACATTTCCAGACTGCAGTGATGTTCCAGGGACCCCCATGTTATGTATATTTCCCTTTGGTATGACCAGACTGGTTTTCAAGAATTTGCCTTAGGCCTGCTTCAATGTTTTCCAGCCTGACTGTCAGGGTAGCGATAGACTGGTTAACTGACTCAATATTATAGTAAGACAAGTTTTCCATCTAAATAGGAGATATCGTATGTTTACCTTTTTGAACATGACGAATTTTCAATGTCTATTTTAATTTGGTTTTCGGTTCCCTTCTGTTCCTGCTACTTTAATTTTTGGTGGGATCAGATGTGTCCTAATCATGCAAATATCAGGACCCTCTAGTTCTTGTCTTTTTGTTTGCACATTTGACTATTAGCCTGTGTATTGCATAGTGCACCTGATGCACAGTTTTTAAAGGAAGGTTTCTACATGTCCCTGATAATCGGTATCATGTGATTTCTCTATTGAGATGTTCTAAGGTAAGGAGGAACACCTAGACTTAATCATTGAGGCAAATATGTGTTTACCCCATTAGACAATGCCACTGTGTGAGGAAATCCATTCAGATAGAATTCTCATGTAGCTATAGATGGCAGAGAATAATGGAGAGAACCCAATTAAAGATGCTAGAGACCCTGTTTTGCCCTTCTGCCTTTGTCTTTGTATTTTATGCCCATGGTGTATGGCTACTCCTTTGAAGATTGCAGACCACCTGCTTGCAGTCCCCTTGTTAAAAACCATGAACTGTTTTTTTTTTTACTAAATTGAAGGAAACTAACAACTGCGGCACATTTCCTACGTCACTAGATTCTGCGGGTATCAAGTCATAATAACCTGCAGGACATTGATTTAAGCCTAATTCCCATCAGTGACAGCTACAGATGAAATACGGACGTCTTGGCCCTACAGTCTCAGCACCCAGAAAGTAGCAAAGCTGGACAGCGATCGCCAGCGCATGGTATCGTACTTGCTCCATCAGACGGCGTTGGACATCACAAAACCAAAGTTTCAGTGTAAAAGAGCTAAAGAGAAGGATTCCTGTTGTTGATGGCAGAGCTGTTTTGAGGTTTCATTTCTCTACCTGTCATGTGCTGGTAACCTCTGACAGTGTGCAATCCCTTGAGCCCCTTGGCCTGAGTTTTGGCCACACACCCCCTTTTCTTTGCTCCAACAGAAGAAGGGCAGTGCACCGGAGATTTCAAGTTTGGAAAAAGGCACTATATTGTGGTGCCCATGAAAGAGCAGTTTGAGCGTCCTCTGACACTAAATAATGAGTGTTGGAGTCTGAAAGTGCTGCTGAGCTTGAGCTATTTCCCAATTAATGGTGCTTGCCTCTGCACGAGATGATTTGTGCCCTTGATCAATGAAGAGCACATTGTTTGTAGTGTCTGCCACAGAGGAGAGACACTGGTGCATTGCTTTAAGACATTGAGACTTTCGAGTGAGCTGTGGGTGTTTGCCAGGAGGGCACTCCAACTAAGCAGTATTTTCTCACAAAGAGGCCTGAATTGAGAGGCCCATGCGAAAGAAAACAACAAAAGAAAATTTGATGGATAATAGAAGCCTGCCAGAGAGGCTTTTTGAACGGACTCTGAGCATAGTTGGTTTCACAAGAGGTTTCCGTGTGATTGTATAGACTAGGTGTTAGGAGACTGATTGTTTTGCTGGCATTGTTTTAAAGTACTATTCTGTTTAGTAAAAGCAGAATAAAGTCCATTTTCTGTGGAAAGAGTACCCCCTTTTCACCTTAGAGCATTGATGAGAGTCACCACTGTTCCACCTGAACATACAAAAATTACTGAAATGCAGAGGAGCCCTAAAAATGTTACTAGATAATTTTAGGATTTGCTTTTTGGTTAGGGTTGTGAAAAATTATTATTTCATAGTGGTCACTACTTTCTCCCGTTGTCTATATGTTCTTAATAACGTGTTTTCTAGTGTCATTTAAACATGACGTTGTCATTTATGGGTAGGATTGTTTTTCTCTACTCAATTGACTTCTGCACCCACTTCCCAACCTATGTCTTTTCCTACTATTGTTTCTTTGCACTCTTTTCACCCTTTTCCTGAACATGAGCAGGTTAGAAGATCAGAATTCGTAAGCAATTCTTTTGTACAGCTTCTGCATCAACACTAGTTAGTAGTGAACATCACTAATTGTTGGGTGTGTGATCTTATGCCACCTACTGCAGATAGAGGTATTCCTTATTTTGTCCTGCCATATGTGGCCTTTTTGTGCTACTTCATGTTCGAGGAGACCTGTCCAGAGAGAGTTACCAAGTACTAGAATTTTGCTCCAGCAACATCTCCATGGCCTTATAAACATAGACCTGGACTCAGATTAGCATGAGAATAGGTTTATTGCCTATGTAAGGGCAAAAGGAGGGTTTGTGGTTCTAAAAATTCTGGACCCATGTAATTTACTTTGCCACAGCAGTACGATTTTAGTATCAAAAGACCGATAATGACTAGTACACTAAGCATGAGCATTTTCGCTCAATTCCAGCAGCGTTTTCACCTCGAAATCGCCATTTTCGTCCTGCACTCGTGGCTCCCATTTTATACACAGCAGCCATTTTTAAAAGTTGCCCTCACATAGGCTTATAATACAGTCAGATTTGATTCCAAGGACACGTACACCTTGATTGACTTCTCTCTGGCCTGGGCAAGCTGGAACCATTGCCTCAGGCCAAACCTGTTTGGTCAGTCCCTCTCCCAGTGGCCGAATCAGATAGCATCAAGGCACACCATGCCATAAAACCCTTATTATCGCTCACACACCCTGCCTAATCTTGCTCACACCTGCACCTGCTCTTTTCTTCTTCTTACTTTACGAGGGGGAGGTGCCCGTTTTTATTGGGGGTCCACACTTATCTGATGTAAAATACTAGGCCTTGCCGGGTAATTTATTATGGGTTGGATGACATGAAATATAAGGTTTCATCATGACACTGTTTTTTCCTTTGTAGTAAAAACATGTGAATGACCAACCAAAATGTCAAGAATGTTTGCCTGAAGCTTAAAAAACTGTATATAAGGAAACCTGACTTTGCATTGAAACACAGTCTCCTGAGAACATACAAATCGTGCTGTTGTACTTCTAGGACACTTGTCAATTGGTTGCAGCCAATAAATTCGATCTTTGACTTCACCTAGAAGACTCTGAGTTTCTGTAGTCTGAATCAGGAAAGTACCCGAGGTCTTTGGGTGTACCCTGGCACCGCTGGGTTACCGGATCAGTACCGGTTCTGAAAAACCCAGTACCTCAGTCTGTGAGTGCAATCATCATCACAGTGGAATCTGACTAATAGCGGTGAGATTTAAGTTTGCTCTGCAATTGGTGGGAGTTTTTTTCAATAGTTTAAGGCTTTTGTTCTTAATTTCTAGAAGCATTGGGCACCTAACACAACTTTTTCATTTGAATTTAAGGGTTACCAATCCTACATCCACATAAAGATCACTCGTTTGTGCACACACAGGGCCACACTAAGACGTCGGCGATCCTTTTCTAGGACCGCCATAGCCGCTTGCAGGCAAAAGACCGCCAGTCCTGGAGGTCTTTTGCCTGCCGCATTAGGAGTGTTCCTGTGGGCCAGCGGGTGAAAACAGAGTTTTTGCCCGCTGGCCTAGCAGAACACTCACCACAACATTGATGCCGGCTCATAATTGAGCCGGCAGCAATGTTGTTGTGCGTCAGGTGCAACAGCACCTGCCGCGCATTTGACTGCCCGTAATTCGGGCAGTGAAATGCACGATGGGGCTGTGTATGGGTGCCCCTGCAAAGCCCATGCCAAGTGCATGGGCAGTGCAGGGGCCTCCAGGGGCCCCCCGATGCCCCCATTCCGCCAGCCTTTCAATGGCAGTGTTTACCGCTGTGGAAAGGCTGGTGGATGGGGACTCGCCCTGGTGGATTACAACCAGCAGGACTGCCAGGCTACAGGCTACAGGCTGGCTGCAGTCTGGCAGTGTCAGCGGTTTGACCATGGCGGCTCCGCCATGATCATAATGGGGTGGTCAGACTGCCCGGTCTGTGGCAGTCCAACCGCCACACTCATAATCAGGGCCCCTGTCATAATCTGAAATGTCCAGACTGAAGTATGAGAATTGGATGTAGCAAAGAATTCACTGAGCGACTATGAACTTTTGGAGCTAAGTGCGTATGAACACATGTCACTGCTAAAACATTAGAGTGGTAATATGTTGTGAATGTGACAGAGCATACATTGTTATGTTGTTGGATAGTGACACCAGCACAGCAAGAGTCCAAGTGCCCTGTGTCATTAAATAAAGCTTACCACTCCACACTCTGTGGGTACATAGGCATTATACCTCAAATGCTCTTGCATTAGCTTCAGTTGAAGGGAAGGCTGGAGCTAGGCAATGAATGTCAGTGCCTTCTGGTGAAAGGTTTTCTGTCTCTGGAGAATGTGCTCTAGGATGACAAAGAGTACAAACTACATTGTTCTGGATTCCTGAACTCGCATGTCTCTGTTTTCTCTCTCTTATCCCATTCCCCTTTCCCAGGGTTCAATTTTACCTAGGATACAGCAACTGCGCTGGACTGATAATGGATACAGCAGAGTGTGGAGAAATACATTGCTATTGCTTGATGATTACTACAAGAATAGTTTCTTCAGGCACCCTGAACCTAAGCAATCTGCAGCTATGTTTATATAATAGATATAACCAACAAAATCCAAGTGAGCCGCTGGGAGTGAACTCTCAAAGATGGGACATGATGTTCTTGGTGTAATGAAGCTGCCATGGAGGAAGCAAGAAGTTGTCCCCCGGACATCTGAGGGAGGTAATTTCAGAGCAAGTCTAGTATTTCCAAGGGACTGTACTAGAGAATAAATATATTAATTGGCCAGAAGCCAAATGGAATGGTTTGTGACTCTTGAACATCCAACCAGGGCAAGGGAGTAAAATCTGGGAAGCGCATCTCAAGTTATTTATTAAGGACAGAGGTGCTATAGTTATTGTTAATAGTCCTATTTACAAAGAGCCTCTGCGCTTGTGGTGGAGGTCATGCACTCATGACAGAGGCAGCGCACTCAGGACGGGGTCCTGTACTCATGGTGGGTTCTCCATACTGCCTTTTCCCATTGCAGAGGTCCAGCCATGAGTGCACCCTTCCCCACGACTGTGGGGCCTCTGCAATGAGTGTGGATGCTCTTTGTGAATCAGGCTTGATGACTTATGAAAGGGGTGCAGTGCTCCTCGCATCCCTTCAAAGGGTTGGTGTGACCTTCAGGAGACCAATGAAAGGTTTATGTCTTTCCAAAGTAACATAGAATGTGCCAATGATAAGAATTAAAGGAGAGATATGTGTTCACCAGTTTCCCTATATGGCACAGGGTTTCTCCCTGTGGAACCGAGGGAGAACATGGATTTGGAAGGTAGGAGAAATGGTAAGTTTAGGAAAATGCCATAGCTACCCCCTAACTTTTTGTGTTTTGTTGATGCTAACCAGGCCCCAGCACCAGCGTTCTTTCCCTAAACTGTACTTTTGTCTCCACAATTGGCACAGCCCTGGCACACAGATAAGTCCCTTGTAAATGGTACCCCTGGTACCAAGGGCCCTGTGGCCAGGGAAGGTCTCTAAAGGCTGTAGCATGTATTTTGCCACCCTGGGGACTGCCTCATAGCTTGTGTGTGCTGGTGGTGAGAAAAAGACTAAGTCGACATGGCACTCCTCTCAGAGTGCCATGCCCACAGCCCACTGCCTGTGGCATAGGTAAGTTACCTCTCTAGCAGGCCTTACAGCCCTAAGGCAGGGTGCACTATACCACAGGTAACGGTATTGCTGCATGAGCACTATGCCCCTACAGTGTCTAAGCCAATTCTTAGACATTGTAAGTGCAGGGTAGCCATAAAGAGTATATGGTCTGGGAGTTTGTCAAACACAAACTCCACAGTTCCATAATGGATACACTGAATACTGGGAAGTTTGGCATCAAACTTCTCAGCGCAATAAATCCACACTAATGCCAGCGTGGGATTTATTAAGAAATGCACACTGAGGGCATCTTAGACATGCCCCCTGTATACCAGTCCAACTACTAGTACTAGGCTGACCAGTTTGTGCCAGTCTGCCATACCTAGACGGCTTTCTGGCCACGTGGGGTGAGTACCTTTGTGCACTCTGTGGCCAGGAAAAAAGCCTGTACTGGGTGGAGTTGCTTCACACCTCCCCCTGAAGGAATTCAGGTGAGCGATGACCCTCAAAGGTTCAAGCCTGGTGTTACAGCACCCCAGGTCCCCCTGGACACAGCCCCCACTTTTGGTGGCAAGCCCAGAGGAGATAATGAGAAAAACAAGGAGGAGTCACCATCCAGCCAGGACAGCCCCTAAGGTGTCCTGAGCTGAGGTGATCCCTGCCTTAGGTAATCCTCCATCTTGCTTTGGAGGAGACACCAAATAGGATTAGGGAGGCAAAAGGAGGGTGTAGCCACCCTCAGGGACAGTAGCCATTGGCTACTGCCCTCCTGCCCTAAATAAACCCCTAACTTGAGTATTTAGGGGTGACCCTGAACCCAGGAAACTAGATTCCTGATTACCTGAAACAAGAAGAAGGACTGCTGACCTGAAAACTCAGCAGAGACGACGGAGACAACAATTGACTTTGCCCCAGCCCTACCGGCCTGTCTCCAGACTCAAAGAACCTGCAATAGCGATGCATCCAGTGGGACCAGCGACCTCTGCCGACTCAGAGGACTGCGATGCACCCAAAGGACCAAGAAACTCCTGTGGACAGCGGCTCTGTCCAAGAAACAAAGAAACAAGCAACTTTAAAAGGGACTCCAGCCTCACTCTGAAAGCGTGAGTCCCCAACACTTTGCACCCAACGCCCCCCGGCTTGTGTACAGAGAAACCAACACTGCAATGAGGATCCCCAGGCAACTCCCATGATGTGGACATCCTGAGATGACCTCCCTGCACCCCCACAGCGACGCCTGCAGAGAGAATCCAGAAGCTCCCCCTGAACGTGACTGCCAGGTAACAAAGAACCAGACGCCTGGAAGAAGCACTGCACCCGCAGCCCCCAGGCCAGAGAGAAACCAACAACCAGTGCAGGAGTGACCAGCAGGCAGCCCTCATCCTTGCCCAGTCAGTGGCTGGCCCGAGAAGCCCCCCTCCTGTGCCCTGCCTGCATCACCAGAATGACCCCCAGGGCTCTCCATTGATTCAATTGTATTTTGTGTGCTTGTTTGTGATCCCCCCAAGTGCTCTACAAACCCCTCCTGGTCTGCTCCCTGAGGACGCAGGTACTTACCTGCTAGCAGACTGGAACCGGAGCACCCCTAGTCTCCTTAGGCGGCTATGTTGTTTGGGCCCTACTTTGACCTCTGCACCTGACCGGCTCTGTGTTGCTGGTGCTGGGTGTTTGGGGTTAACTTGAACTCCCAACAGCGGGATGCCTGTGCCCTGGAGACTGAACTTGTAAGTGATTTACTTACCTGATAAACTAACTTGTACTTACCTCCCCCAGGAACTGTTGATTTTTGCAGTGTCCACTTTTAAAATAGCTTATTGCCATTTTTGCCAAAACTGTGTACATTACTGTTTTAATTCAGAGTTCCATATTTACCTGTGCCAGGTACCTTACAATTTATGTATTTACTTGAATTCTGAATCTTGTGGTTCTAAAATAACTTAAGAAAAGAATATTTATCTATATAAAAACCTATTGGCCTGGAGTTAAGTCTTTGAGTGCGTGTTCTCAGTTATTGTCTGTGTGTATACAACAAATGCTTAACACTACCCTCTGATAAGCCTACTGCTCGACCACTCTACAACAAAATAGAGCATTAGTATTATCTAATTTTGCCACTATCAACCTCTAAGGGGAACCCTTGGACTCTGTGCACACTATCTCTCTCTTTGAGATAGTATATACAGAGCCAACTTCCTACAGTGGGAGATTGCTTAGTTACTCCATTACATTGCATGCAAAACAATGATTTACATGTGTCTAGGATGAAGGCTGCAACTCTGAGGGTCCAGGTCATGTCTCAGATTAGTTATGAACTCATTCTGGGAGTGGTAAGAGGAAAGTGTAACCTAAAGTGTTACAATATTGTAAAGGGATCAGATTTTCAAAAGACATAAAACACAATTAAAGCTTATCAACTTATTACTTCATTCCCAGAAGTGTGCTGGGACCTCTGCACCACATCATAGGCTCCATTCTTGCACCATGACCTTCCATCATGGTCAGAAGATTAAAAACTGGGCTGAACGTTTCAACAAATGGCTCATTGCAGAATTCACAAAGATGATAGTAGAATATGAGATTTGGCAGCAATTATTCACAAAGGAAAGGAGAACAATACTCAGTGCACAGTACACATAAACTGTTGTCACAAAGCCCCCATAAGAAATACTTAAGCATATTTGTCATTAAAGCAGTACCCATAATGAAAGAAATATTTATTCTCTACCAGGAATTGACCAACCCAGTAGACTTTAAGATATCACTACACAGTGATAAACTCATGTTTTTCCTTGAAACAAAAACGTAAACAAATTCAAACTGCATATCATGCAAATATGAGCCATAATCACATCCACACAAATGTCCCCCTTTAAGGCATTTCTTTATACCTTGAATCTGATGGAGACAGACCAGGTGCTAGCACAAACATTAAGAACTGAATTACAGAGATACAGATGGGCAATGCCTACCAGATCAGAAGGAGCAATTCCCTCTGACATAAACCACTAACATCACAATCATGTTAAATGTCTCAATCTCAGAAGGAATTATTGTTAACTATTAGAAACACGACATTATCACTACTCACTGAAGAAACTATGGCAAATCAACAAGATCTTGGCCACTCCAGGCCAGTTTGTCTCCTGAGTTATCCAGAATATATTAGACATTCATCAAGTTCTGTTTCAAATATATACTGATAACACCAGCCACAAATCTCTCACTGTCTTGACCACACAGTCTTTGGGATAATAGGAGACATCTCTGCCTGAAGCGAGCAAATACTGAGATAATTCTCCTGGAAGATGACAACCTCAACAATCTTCGATTTGAATGGCCTACATTCATTGGCAGTCTCAGACTCGGCTTAAAAAATATAAACGGTTATATTCAGCACAGATTTCTCACTCAAAACTCAATTTAGAACAGTAGTTAAATGTACACATCTTCAGCGATAAATGCTCATGAAAATTCTTTTGATGTGCTGAAATGTGATCTAAATGCCTCCCAAAAAAGATCACAAATAGTTCACAAAGGACACAGAACAAAGAGGCACACAACAACGAACTTTGGATAAATGTGACCACACAAAACCAGGCTAAAAAAGAATTCACTGGAGTTGAGGATGTAATTTAAGATCCTGTGTAACAAGTAACAATGCGTGTTGGAGCAAAGTTCAAGGTGTCTGAATAATCTGGCTCCCATCGTACAGCTGAAACACATCTTCGATAAAACATTTTGTACCTGTAAGAAAATGAGTTATTAGTTGGAAATAATTTTTGTCAGTCCCAAGAAACAAGTCCTAAATCCAGTCAAGTCTCCCCATGACTAGGAATTAAAACCTGGTTCTTTTCAAATTAATGAAGTTCCTGAACCCTACCCATCTACCGTTCCAGAGCGAAGAAGCAACATACACCTCACACATAG
Organism: Pleurodeles waltl; assembly: GCF_031143425.1. Classification (NCBI taxonomy): domain Eukaryota; kingdom Metazoa; phylum Chordata; class Amphibia; order Caudata; family Salamandridae; genus Pleurodeles; species Pleurodeles waltl. Next base: position 1,233,181,217 of record NC_090446.1, read on the forward strand.
GTCTTCCTGCCAAAGGCCATTGTTGTTGTACTGCAAGCAATTTTCATGCCTCATTAAGGGGAAGCATTGACAAGGGTAACCCGCTGGCAGGCAAATAGTAATTAGCCTACTGGAGATTCAGTCAAAGTAACTTTTTTAGATTAATCAACACTATTGAATTTTGCATTAAAATCAACAAAGTTAGACATTCTGCCAATAATATACAAGTAACACCCAAGCATTGCTAGCCAAAACTTTTACTCTGTAACAACTTCAAGTCATTATAACCTGTGATATGTCCACCATTTACCCTATTTCTTGCACTGCTTCTGGGGGCACCCCGTGGCTTGGTATATTGGTTGTTCCAGTTTAGCACAACAATCAACTCCCACCCGCCACTCCTCCAGGGTAGGAGAATGTGTGAACTTCCATTTGGTTGTGATGTCACAGTTGGCAACCTCTGTTGCTACCCCTGCCATTGTACAGCCCCCTAAGGGTTTTCCGGTGTCCTCCAGTATTTCTCGAAAGTGCCACCACCTGTGTCAGATTTACAGGTTACCTTAGGACCTGAGCCAATGCCATGCTTTCCCCTGCCGTTATGTGAGGACAAGCCCATATCGCATGAAGTCTGTGTCTACATAGACACATCGAAACCAAGTGGGATAGAGATTCGCATCAGCATGCCTAAGACTGAGGGTGAGTGAGATAGACGACATGCAAAAACTTTTCTGAATCATTTAAACAGGAGAGAAAATTCCAATTTCACAGGGTACCATCAGAGCATCTTGTAAGTCAGCATCATCCCGGGCTCCCACCCGCTCTTCCCACTCTTTTTTAAAGGAGAAAAATGTATTGGGGCATCAGCCACGAGTGTTCAATATATTTGGGATATTGCTCCCTTACCCAGCGAACCTAGAAGGGGTTTGGCCTCCAGGAGATTGTGTGTGTCTCAGGCAACTGACTCGCTAGGGTGTGGCAAAACTGTAGATAGATGTGGAACTGGGTCCAAGATAGTGAGACGCAACACTGACAATATTGAAATGAGCATGTGTCCTCCCACCATACATTTTCCAATAAACTTTCCTATTGTGTCCCATCTCACAAAACCTTCCAACTGAGCTGTGTGCTGTAGTCTTTTCCAAAGTGGAGTGAGTTGTGTTAGTTAAGCATCCCAACTGAGGAAACAGATGACCGTAGCAACTGCTGGGAGGTGCTGTGGAATTGGGTTACCATATAACAATCCCATTACAGGCTAAGGAGTGGGAGTTCTGTCTTGTGTGCATGATAATCCCGGGTCCCTCTCAACCACAACCATTGTCTGAGCAATAAAGTAATATATTCCTTGTACATGGTCTGCTGACATGTATCCCAGGCTATGCAGGGGGTGTTCTGTCCCAAAGAAGGAGAGGATCTTGGAGGTGAGAACCAGTGAATAGGGGTCCCAATTGGGAAAATTCTGGAGGATGTATAAAAAGAGTGGAATACTATCATTTAAATAAGGCCACTCTACTGAGTAGGTCGAGTGGTACCTCCAGCACATAATATGTTCCCAAGAGAGGGAGGTTTAGACTCCATGTCAGGTCAGAATCTTGTGAGACATACATCCACTTAGTGGAAGTCCAGCCTTATTATAGAGATGCAAGGTTGCAGGAACGTGGTCTCTTGGTCACCCTGGAGGTAGAGCAACAGGGATTTGCCTCAGTTTATTCATAGAATGGTGGCCTGTTCGCATAATGCTAACATTTCAAGGCACCTAGGCCCATGGAGGTGGAGGTTGGCTAGGGAGAGTATGACATCATCCCCATACAGTGCAATCCTTATCTTTTGAGTTCCCATCCTAGCTCCATGGGTGCCTCTGGCCATCACACCTAATCAGATTCGCTACGGTTTCCATGGTCAGGCTAAAAAGAAATGGGGCCGGGGGGCACCTCCTCTGTCTGGTCCCCATGTGGATTCCGCCATGGTCATTATGACCCACAGCTTGGAATCTGCCAAAATCCAGACACCCACACAAGTCCGCCACACCAAAGGTCAGTGATAAACTGGCGATAACAAAACCTCCACTGTCACGCCAACAGGAATACGCCCACACTATCACGACCCATGAATCCACACGGCGGTCTTTCAACCGCAGTATTCCATTGGCGGTACACACCGCCGCGCTCAAAATACACACACATTTACAAAACACTACCACATTGGACATTTCAAAATACACACACCTGATACACATACACACACCACTCCCACACACCCAATACAATATAAAACACACATCCACATCACCCACAAACCCTTATGTCAACAATTGTGACTGAGAGCCAGAGAGAGACACCACCATCTACAAACTAGCATCCACAGGTACTCCACACCATCACTCACACAAAATCCACGCACCTCACACAACACACCTCTAAATATCACCCCACACATCACAACACACACCACCCCACACATCACCCACACCACACCATGGCAACGCAAAGACACCCCAGGTTCTCTGAGGAGGAGCTCAGGGTCATGGTGGAGGAAATCATCTGGGTAGAACCACAACTATTCGGATCACAGGTGAAGCATACCACCATAGCTAGGAAGATGGAGCTATGGCGAAGAATCGTGGACAGGGTCAACGCAGTGGGACAGCACCCAAGAACTAGGGATGACATCAGGAAGAGGTGGAATGACCTACGGGGGAAGGTGCGTTCCGTGGTCTCAAGACACCACATCGCGGTTCAGAGGACTGGCAGCGGACCCCCAACCACTCCCCCACAACTAAGCACATGGGAGGAGCAGGTCTAGGCTATACTGCATCCTGAGGGCCTCGCAGGAGTAGCTGGAGGAATGGACTCTGGTAAGTCAAATATTAACTATTACATCCCCCACCCACCTGCATGCTATCACATACCCCCACCCTGGCCCTCACCCCCATCACTCCAACTCCTCACGTATGTCCCAATATCACAAACCACACATCCCAAACTCAAGCCCTGCATGTAACACCAAAGCATGGACACCCATCACCAATGCATGGCCACTACACATACCCATACACCCCCCTAAACCATTATCACACAATGTCCTACACAGGAATCCAAGCACGGGGGTACACGGTCACCCACCCATTGCACACCATGGCGCACACAGATGCAATATTCTTGCCTTTACACCCCTGCAGGACCCCGACCCAACGTCACCGGACAGGAGGGTCCAGATATATCCAGTCCACCCACAGAAGAGGCCCACAGTGATGATAGCAGCTCTGTCCAACTGGATCTAGATGACCAGCCCGGCCCATCTTGGACCTCGGAACAGTCGGTTCCCCTCACACTGGCACAGGCCACTACCAAGCTTGCCCCCTCTGGAAACACCAGTGCAGCACCCACCCAGCGGGCCCATATCTCTGTCCCCAGGACACATCAATCAGCAGTGTGTCCACCACTACAGGGAACCCAGGCTAACCCACCACCCCAACAACACCAGGGACTGGGGGGCAGTGGTAGTGGGCACACGGTTCAGGGGACAGAGGCCCAGGAACACAGGGGAACTGGGTGGGCTGCTGTGCAACAGAGGGAGGACAGGCCAAGGGAACCCACTCTCCATGAGGCCCTCTCCAACATCATGGGAGCATACCACCATTCCCAGGAGACGATGGCAACGGTACTGGCCAAGTTTCAGGAGACGCAGCGGCTGCAGGAGGAACAGTATTTGGGCTTCAGGGAGGAACTCATATCCATCAATTCCACCCTGGGCACCATTGTAGGGGTGCTGAAGGAACTCGTGAACACCAGGAGGGACACTGTGGCACAACAAGGGGCCCCTGACACTAGCCTGGACGATGAACTTCCCACCACCTCCGCCGGCGCTAGTGGACAGGAGGCACCGCCACAGGACCACCACACCAGCACCCCACCCCCTGCAGATGGAGAACCACCCCGCAAACGGTCCCTGAGATCCAGGAAAAAGACAGAGAACAATGCCAAGACCCCAGCCAAGAAATGAGACCACCCTGATTGTCATCCTTCTGTCTCACATTGTCACCCTGTCCATACTTAAATTGCCCCAGCTGCACTTCCTATGCCCCTTTGGACAATGCACCTGTGAGACTAATAGACTGGACTCTGCCATGGATATTCCTCCACCATCACCCCAGACCACTTTACAACCCCCTCCACTATTGAGCACTTAAATAAACACCCTTAAATAAAAAACAATCTGGAGTCAGTCTGTGCTTTCGAAAATGTGTATTTGCAATAACAGTGGCAAAATGCTATATCAAATGTAATGTCAACATACCTATGTCACACAGCTCTAGTCCATGCGGAAACAAAGCAGATGTCACACAGTGGGACCCACATCTATGAAATCGTAAGGGAAAGTGACAACTCAGTGACCATACACTGGGTGAAAATGACAGACAGATGAGAGGTAGTAGAATTAAATCAGATGTAGCAGCCAGTGTTGTCTTCTTACCTGTGTCTCATTGGAAGTATTGCAGGATCACTGTGTTCCTGTTGTCTATGTCCTCTTCTTCTGCTTCCTCGTCTTCACTGTCCACAGGCTCAACAGCTGCCACAACACCTCCATCTGGACCATCCTCCTGCAGAAAAGGCACCTGTCATTGCAAAGCCAAGTTGTGAAGCATACAGCAGGCCACGATGATCTGGCACACCTTCTTTGGTGAGTAGAATAGGGAACCACCTGTCATATGGCGACACTGGAACCTGGCCTTCAGGAGGCCGAAGGTCCTCTCTATAACCCTCCTAGTTCACCCATGGGCCTCTTTGTAGCGTTCATCTGCCCTTGTCCTGGGATTCCACACTGGGGTCAGTAGCCATGACAGGTTGGGGTAACCAGAGTCTCCTGCAAATGGCGAGGGACAACTGTTGGAGACACACTAACTCATAGGGACATACCCAGACAACTATTCACACTGTATTGGGTCCATGTCCTCACCTAATAGCCACACACAGTGCCTCTGGAGTTACCCCATCACATAAGGGATGCTGCTATTTCTCAAAATGTAAGCGTCATGCACTGAGCCAGGGAATTTGGCATGCACATGGGAGATGTACTGGTCTGCCAAACACACCATCTTCACATTCATCGAATGGTAACTCTTCCGGTTTCTGTACAACTGTTCACTCCTGCGGGGGGACCAAGGCCACATGTGTCCCATCAATGGCACCTATGATCTTGAGGATATGTCCTAGGGCATAGAAATCACCTTTCACTGTTGCCAAATCGTCAACCTGAGGTAAAATGATGTAGCTCTGCATGTGTTTCAGCAGGGCAGAGAACACTCTGGACAACACGTTGGAAAACATAGGCTGGAAAATCCCTGCTGCAATGGCCACTGTAGTTTGAAATGATCCACTTGCTAGGAAATGGAGTACTGACAGCACCTGCAGTTGAGGGGGGATTCCTGTGGGATGGCGGATAGCTGACATCAGGTCTGGCTCCAACTGGGCACACAGTTCCTGGATTGTGGCACGATCAAGTCTGTAGGTGAAGATCACATGTCGGTGCTCCATTGTCGACAGGTCCACCAGCGGTCTGAACACCGGAGGACGCCGCCATCTCCTCCATGCCCCAGCGGATGGTGCCTGTGGAGGAGAACAGCGAGCAGAGAGTCAACCAACTCTGAGGTACGTAAACACAGCTTACTATGAAATATTAGCAAATCGACATATGCCTGTATGAGTGTTAAGGCAAGGCTTAGATATGTGTGACGTAGTCCCAAATAATGGCATGTGGGCCCATGAAATGGCGGCTGCCTGACCTGTAAAGTGGGACAATGGGATATGAGGTAACTGTGCTGGTGTTGTACACCGTCACGGTAGGCAGTCAAAGACCGCGGCCCAATCCTGTATTGGTTAACATTGGACCCTATGGGTCCCAAGAGCCAATGATGATGTACTCCGGCGGTGATAGTACGCACCGCCGCGGGCGTGACCGCCATTTTCTCTCTGTTCTATCACTTGATACCTGATCTTCGACAGGAGAGGACCTACACTGCAAGTGCTGCAGTGACCTAAGTCTGGAAGAGACAATGGCTTGTGTGTCTGGGGAAAGGCCCCCTGCCTTCAGCACGGAGGAGTTGGAGAAACTCATGGATGGGGTCCTCCCCAGTACACGCTACTCTACGGTCCTCCAGACAAACAGGTAAGTACACTGTGAGCATGCTGTATGGGCAATGCCTGTGTGGAGTGGTGTGGATGAAAGATGGGGGGTGAGAATGAGGCGTGCATGAAACAATGGTGAGTGCATGTGCGTCATGGCAAGGGTAGGGATGCGGGCCAATTACTGTGACGGTGCGGACGGTAATAACTTCTCTTTTTCCCCTGTACTATTCCTGTAGGTCAGCGCCCACCAGAAGAAGGACATTTGGCGTGCCATTGCCAAGGAAGTCCGGCCCCTGGGGGTGTACCACAGACGGAGCACCCACTGCCAGAAAAGATGGGAGGACATTTGCCGCTGGAGCAAGAAGATGGCGGATGCCCAGCTGGGGATGGCCTCCTAACCGGGGAAGGGTGCCCGTCGCACCATAACCCTCCTGATGTTCAGGATCCTGGCAGTGGCATACCCGGAGTTGGATGGGCGCTTGAGGGCATCACAGCAGCAACAAGGGGGTGAGTACACTCTCATTATGCTGATTCAGCGCGCATTGTAGGTGTCTGGGTGGGGGAGGTGGGCTGTGGGTTCCCCTAGGCCAGGGTGAGTTTAGTAGGCAAGGACCCTTCTTAAGACAGACCCTGTAGCACCCCACCTGTGTACAGTGCCAACTACACCTAGTCAGGCTCCTGTGACATCCATGTGTGCAGCAATCGGGCATAGCCTTGTAACCCATGTCCCTGGGATTGAATAGGGAACTCCAAGTGCACGGCATAGTGCAGGGGGCTTCTGTGTCTGTAGTGTCCGCCAACGGTAGCGGTATTGCATGCACTCAACATGTCTTTCTTCTGTCTTCCCACCCCTTTTTGTGGTCTCCCTGTTCTTGTGTGCATTAGCATCATCAGGCGGAGGAGCAGTGACACCGGAGAAGGAGGGAGCTGCATCCCACATGGCCCTGGAGGGCGACACTACGGAGTCTGAATTTACCAGTGGGACAGAGGGCGAGGGGAGCTCCACGGCGGGGACAGGAGCTGAGACCAGCGATATGGACTCCTCCTCTGATGGGAGCTCCCTTGCGGTGGCGGACCCATCTGTGCCCCCTGCTTCTACAGGTACAGCCGCCACCCCCTCTACCAGCACCACCCTCCCAGCTGTCCCTCAGCGTGTGTCCCGTACCCGCTCACCCAGGAGGGTGGGCATCTCCTTCGCCCGAGGCACCTCAGCCCCTTCCCCTGTCACCCCTGCTGCCCTCAGTGAGGAGGCCATTGACCTCCTCAGGTCCCTCACTGTTGGGCAGTCTACCATTTTGAATGCCATCCAGGGTGTAGAGAGGCAGTTGCAACAAAGCAATGCATACCTGGAGGGCATTCACTCTGGTCAGGCAGCCCATCAGCGAGCTTTTCAGACTCTGGACTCAGCACTGATGGCAACCATTGTCCCTGTCTCTAGCCTCCCCCCTCCAACTTCCTCCTCCCAGACCCACACCCCTGTACCTCAGCCTATCCCAAGCACACCATTAGACCAGCATGCCCACACGTCAACACACAAGGGAAGCTCTGGCAAACATAAGCACCGCACATCCCACAGGCACTCACGCAAGCATCACACACATGCAGACACACCAACATCCACTGCCTCCACTGTGTCCCCCTCCTCCTCGTCTCCCTCCTCCCTCCTTGTCTCGTCTCCACTCACACCTACATGCACTACATCCTCAGCCACTACGTCCATCACCAGCACACCCACCACCACACCCCGCTCACGTGCAGTTACCACCCCCACTACCATTCACACGTCCCCTGTGTCCTCTCCCAGTGTGTTTGTGAGGCCACCTCCCAAGGTACACAAACACAGCCACACACTCACCCAACAGCCATCCACCTCACGACAGCCTCCAGCCCATGCACCTTCACCCAAAGTCACCAAACGTACACCTCCTACAACCACTACTTCTTCCTCCACTCCCAAACGCCCTCCATCTACCCGTTCCAGTGTTCCTAAGAAACGTTTCCTGTCCAACCTTGAACTCTTTCCCTCACCTCCCCCACCCCTTCAGTCTCCTAAGGCCAGACTCTCCAGGTCCCTTTCCAGCACCTCAGCCACAACATCTTCGGGACTACTGGTGCCAGTAGTAACAGGCTTCTGGAGTGCGCCAGGCAGCAGAGCAGCCAGTGTGGCAAGGAGCCAGAGCACGAACAGTCCCCCACCTGTAAAGCATAAAATGTTGGCCAGTGCCCGGCGAGAGAGGGGAAAGAAATCAGCCACCAAAGCCGCTCCCAGGGGTACCGTTGGGGGTGTGGAGGCAGCTGCGCCACCATCCAAGCTGGGGAAGGGGCACAGTAAAACCGGCAAGTCTGGGAAGATCTGCACGGCAGACAAGACCGCCACAAGCCCTGCTGCCCAGGACACCGCCACCAGCAGCACTGCTGCCCAGGACACCGCCGCCACCAGCCCCGCTGTCCAGGACCCCGCCGCCACCAGACCCGCTGCCCAGGACACCGCCGCCAGCAGCACCGCTGCCCAGGACACTGCCGCCAGCAGCACCGCAGACCAGTGAGCGCCAATGATTCCGACGCTACTAAGGCTGCCACGGGCAAGATGAAGCACTCTGGGCACAAAGCCCTCTCCAGAACCAGTGGAGTATCACATCCACTACCTCTGTCCTTGGCAGGATGAAGCACTCTGGGCACAAAGCCCCCTCCAGAACCAGTGGAGTATCACATCCACTACCTCTGTCCTTGGCAGGATGAAGCACTCTGGGCACAAAGCTCCCTCCAGAACCAGTGGAGTATCACATCCACTACCCCAGTCCATGGCAGGATGAAGCACTCTGGGCACAAAGCCCCCTCCAGAACCAGTGGAGTATCACATCCACTCACACAGACCTTGGCAGGATGAAGTAGTCTGGGCACAAAATTCCCTCCAGAACCAGTGGAGTATAACATCCATTACCCCAGTCCTTGGCAGGATGAAGCACTCTGGGCACAAAGCCCCCTCCAGCACCAGTGGAGTATCACATCCACTACCTCTGTCCTTGGTAGGATGAAGCACTCTGGGCACAAAGCCCCCTCCAGAACCAGTGGAGTATCACATCCACTCACACAGTCCTTAGCAGGATGAAACACTCTGTGCACAAAGCCCCCTCCAGAACCAGTGGAGTATCACATCCACTCACACAGTCCTTGGCAGGATGAAGCACTCTGGGCACAAAGCCCCCTCCAGAACCAGTGGAGTATCACATCCACTACCCCAGTCCTTGGCAGGATGAAGCACTCTGGGCACAAAGCCCCCTCCAGAACCAGTGGAGTATCACATCCACTACCTCTGTCCTTGGTAGGATGAAGCACTCTGGGCACAAAGCCCCCTCCAGAACCAGTGGAGTATCACATCCACTCACACAGTCCTTAGCAGGATGAAACACTCTGTGCACAAAGCCCCCTCCAGAACCAGTGGAGTATCACATCCACTCACACAGTCCTTGGCAGGATGAAGCACTCTGGGCACAAAGCCCCCTCCAGAACCAGTGGAGTATCACATCCACTACCCCAGTCCTTGGCAGGATGAAGCACTCTGGGCACAAAGCCCCCTCCAGAACCAGTGGAGTATCACATCCACTACTTCTGTCCTTGGCAGGATGAAGCACTCTGGGAACAAAGCCCCCTCCAGAAACCAGTGGAGAATGTTATCCACTTGAGAGACTGTGGCTTTGCACTCCCCAGGATTGAACAGTGGGCAAACCACCCACTGTAGAGTCTTGAGAGACTGTGGCTTTGCACTCCCCAGGATTGAACAGTGGGCAAACCACCTACTGTAGAGACTTGAGAGACTGTGGCTTTGCACTCCCCAGGATTGAACAGTGGGCAAACCACCCACTATAGAGACTTGAGAGACTGTTGCTTTGCACTCCCTAGGTTATAGCAGTGGGCAAACCGTCCACTGTAGAGACTTGAGAGGCTGTGGCTTTGCACTCCCCAGGATTGAACAGTGGGCAAACCACCCACTGTAGAGACTTGAGAGACTGTGGCTTTGCACTCCCCAGGATTGAACAGTGGGCATGGAGCCCCCTCGTGGATCTGGCATCGTGCACTCATCCGGCTGAGGTGCCCCCCCTTACCTTCCCACTGAGGTGCCTGTTTTATTTCTATCTGATGCCCCAGCAGTGTTGTCTCTGTCTTGTTCGGGTATTGAGTGTGGGCCTCTCCCATGCCTTTTGGGCCCAGTGGTCCACAGACTATGATAGTGGAATACCTTGGACTTGGATTCTTGGTGTATATATTTGTTTATAGTTTGAATATATTAATATATGTGTATATTTTTGATTATTGTCTTTGTATATATTACAATCATTCAACTCATTTCCTTTTGTCCTTGCATTCTTCCAGGGCGGGTTGAGGGGTGTGATGTATCATGATGTATTAGTGTGTGTGTTTTCGTGGGTGACGGTGGGGGTGGGAGTGTTGCGTGTTGCGTGTGTGTGTCACTGTTTCCCCCCCTCCTCTGTGTCATAGGTGCAGTACTCAACGTGGCCTTCGCTGCCGGCGTTTGTGCTCCTGATAGAGGAGCAGGAAGATAAAGGCTGGAAGAATCTGAAGTTCCGGTCCCATGGCGTCCTGGTTCCTCGTGGGATGTGTAGAGGTGAGCGTTTTCCCTTCCAAGTCCTGTTTCCACCGTGTTTTGGTTCGCAGTGTATCCGCCCCGGTAAAGGTGGCGGATTGGTGGCTTGTAATAATGTGGGCAGTACATTGTCTTCCGCCTGTCTGTTGGCGGTTACCGCCGCGGTGTTTGTTTGTACCGCCTTGGCGGTCTAAGTGTTAAAGTGGCTGTCTCTGTTGCCGGTTTCCGCCACAGTCGTAATTCCATTTTTTTGCCGCCGGCCTGTTGGCGTTTTTACCGCCGCTTCAACACCGACCGCCAGGGTTGTAATGACCACCTATGTTTTTCAGCTGCCCTCTCCCAAGTCTCTTCCTCCTGAGTGTCAAAGAAGTATGGTAGTGAGTTTTGAATCATCGTTAGCTTAGCCAGGAAAATAAGCATATACTTGATATTCAGGCCCGTATTTATACTCCGTTTGCGCCGAATTAGCGTCGTTTTTTTCGACGCAAATTCGGCGCAAAACTAACGCCATATTTATACTTTGGCGTTAGACGCGTCTAGCGCCAAAGTATTGGCAAAGAGCGTCATTTTTTAGCGTGAACGCCTTCCTTGCGTTAATGAGATGCAAGGAAGGCGTTCCCGTCTAAAAAAATGACGGCGACGCAAATGCGTCGTATTTATACTCCCGGGCAAAAATCACGCCCGGGAGTGGGCGGGTCAAAAAACCCCGCATTTGCGCCACATTTTAACGCCTGGGTCAGGGTAGGCGTTAAGGGGCCTGTGGGCTCAAAATGAGCCCACAGGTGCCCTCCCCTGCCCCCAGGGACCCCCCCTGCCACCCCTGCCCACCCCAGGAGGACACCCGAGGATGCAGGGACCCACCCCAGGGACATTCAGGTAAGTTCACGTAAGTATAATTTTTGTTATTTTTCAATTTTTTTTGGGTGGCATAGGGGGGCCTTATTTGTGCCCCCCTACATGCCACTATGCCCAATGACCATGCCCAGGGGACATAAGTCCCCTGGGCATGGCCATTGGGCAAGGGGGCATGACTCCTGTCTTTACTAAGACAGGAGTCATTTAAATGGCGTCTGGGCGTCGAAAAAATGGCGCTAATCGGGTTAAGACGATTTTTTTGCGTCAACCCGACTTGCGCCATTTTAAGACGCCCTAGCGCCATTTTCCCCCTACGCCGGCGCTGCCTGGTCTACGTGGTTTTTTTCCACGCACACCAGGCAGCGCCGGTCTGATTGCACTGTCTAACGCCATTCCATAAATACGGCGCCCGCATGGCGCTTCAGAATGGCGTTAGACGGCGCAAAAATTTTTGACGCTAAACTACGTTAGCGCAGTTTAGCGTCAAAAAGTATAAATATGGGCCTCAGTGCGTAAAGATTCTGCTTGACTTCATCAAAGGATTTATGACATTGTTGGACTGGCCTGGTGTAGTCCAGAAAAATCATGATGTGAGTGAAGATAAATGTCAAGTTTCTAGTCTATAAACCCCTCTGAGAATCACATCCCTATCTCGGTAAATGAAAATGACGGCTATCATCGGGAGGGAGGGGTACTGAAAGGCGAGCGCTGAACCAGGGAGTGGTCTATTACAAGCCAGGGCAATAGCTTCCCTTTAGGGATCCAGGAAGCAAATCAGGTTTCCAACAATGTCTCTGTTTGATTCTTTTTTTTTACATCTTTCAGGAATCCCACACATTTGAGGTTATTATTCTTTGACCTGTATTCTGTGTCCTCTGATCAGTGCTTTAGGGTTGCCGCTGTGGAGATGAGTTTGGAAATGTGTTTCTTAAGTACAGGCATATGATCTTCCAGGTTGAATACCCTGGCCGCCACCTTTGAAATCCCATGGGTAACATTGCAGCATTCTTTGCCAAGCAGGGAAACATGGACTGTCACCTCTCCAGCTTTCATTTCAACCAACTGAATTGCCTGTAGAATGGTGCCCAAGGCCGTAGGCAGCTTTCTGAGGATGAAGGTCTCCCCCGGGGCACTACTCAGCCCAACATCTGGACAAAAAATGTCTCTATCCTTGTTTGATCCTGGGTATTGGATCATTATCCTTCTCCATCTTAAGAATCGGGTGACAGTCTCTAGGATCAGAATGAGGGTGGCAACCCTCTTGTTTTCTCCTACTATCTCTTTCTGTCCCCTGGGGAAGAGTGTGACCATGTCCCCCTGAACTGGGTCCCTTAATACACCCTACTAGGTCACCAGGGGCTCCTCATGTCAAGCTCCCACATTGAGGGGATCCAGGATGGGATCAAGGGCACACTCAAGGGAGCCAGGCACGTGCAACAGAGGGGCCACACAGCTGCTGCGACAGGAGCCTTTCAAATGACAAATTATGCCCCTCCCCAAGGATGGCTAATTTGGCCTGCTTGCCTTAGGCCCACATTGTGAGGCAGCACGAGCAGTTGGAATTGTTAGTCTGTGGCTGTCTAGAATGGTTTAGTACCCTGTCACTTCCACACAAAAGAAGTCAAGTGGCCAGGGTCTTCCCCATGTGGCGCCACACAGAGGTTAGTTCCCCCCACATCCTGAAGAGATCACCAGCCTGAGCCAAATACAGCCTCGCTGTAGATCCTGGTGGGAATCTCTCTTGTCTCCATTTATGATGCTTCTACCTTAAGGGTGGAAGAAGGACGAAAGATACTAAGAAGGTTAAACCCTCAAAGCACTGCAGAACCCAATTCTGGAGGGAGGGTCCAGCAGGCTGAGAGGAAGTACCTAGCAGGCTGAGAGGACGGACCACCACTAGAGCCTTTGCTCTACGTGGGTATAGGGTCACTTCAATAGTTTGGGTTGTGGGGTTTAGGAGTTCTGATGGCCTGCTGCAAGTCCTGCCCCATCCAGTGCCTCAATGGGCCTCCATCTGCCACAGCAGTGCTGGTCTTTGTCCTCAAGATCACCTTCCTCTTAGCACAGAGTGACGTCTTAGTTGGAACGTGGCACAGAAGCACCCAGGATCATGCTGCAGGGGCCTCCACACTGCCCTTCTCTCGGAGCAGTACTCAGTCCTTGTCTGGGGCCCACTTATGGCAAACTGGTAGCTGGGTCTTCACGTCTATTGGCAGAATTCCACAAGATTGATGCTGCCCTCATCTTGTCTCGCCAGGTGATGTCCCAAGTCTTTGTTACATTTCCTAATTTATTCTAAAAAATCTGACTCCCTCAGTCAACTGAGTTTAAATAAGTATGAGAATTACTGGTTAAATTATTTCTGTAGCATATCCCACACCAGAGTTAGCAGAAATATTTTTTTTTCAACGTTTATTTGAATCAGATAAACCGCTATAGCCCTTTACAGTGAAATTAGCTTTTGGTGGTTAGTCACTGTAAGTGCATGCAAATTCTTGCAAGTAAAACGTCTTTGTTTTATCAATTCTTTATTGCAGTTGTATGTGCAAAAATAAGATTAATGTCACTTTTTTAACTATTTCACAGTTCCCATACCACTGACATAGGTAAAGAGTGTTAGACCTGACATTCTTGGCATGGTATTCCCCAAACCTTTTGCTTTTACCCCTCCTGCTTGATGAATATGTTTTCTTTGGAATTTAGGATTCTGGGTACTTTACCACTTCTAACCTGTGCTAAAGTACATCTGCTCTATCCTTAAAGCATGGTAAAATTGGCATGTACCTTATTAGTACATTCAATTTACTTGTAACTTTCTAGTGAATTGTAATACATGTACAGAGAACTTGTATATCAAATGCTACTACTCGACCATCAGCACATAATATGCTACCCACTGAAGCAGCCTTTTAAAACATATCTCAGATCTCTCTTTGCATTCTGCAATGCCATTTTAAACTGACATTTTGGCCTGGCAAAGCAAACCTTTTGCCAGGTGTAAACCCTTCTTTGTAATACATGAAAGTCACCCCTATAGTAGGGACTAAAGGATAATAGGCCAGGGTGCATTGTATTTAAAAAATAGGAAATAAGGTGGGATTTTTTACATGTCTTAGCAATGAAAAACTCCCAAAGTTGTTTTTCATTGTTGTAATGCCTATCTCTCCCATTGATTAACACTGGGCCACAATGTTACATTTACAAGCAATAACTTTGGAGTGTGAGCAGATAGAAATATATTGTTTACACACAAATGAATTACAAATGAAATTCTTTTTAATGGTAAAGCTAGATTTAAAATCACAATTTTAAAATGTCACATTTAGAAAGATCTATGGGGGTCATTCTAACCCTGGCGGTCCGAGACCGCCAGGGCTAAAATGACGGAAGCACCGCCAACATTCTGCCCATTCTGACCGCGGCGGTAAAGCCGCGGCCAGAAAACCGGGTCCGACGGTTTCCCGCCGGATTTCCCCCGGCTGGGCAAATCCTCCATGGCGGCGCTGCAAGCAGCGCTGCCATGGGGATTCTGACCCCCTTACCGCCAGCCTGTTCCTGCCGGTTTACACCACCAGGAAGAGGCTGGCGGTAACGGGTGTCCTGGGGCCCCTGGGGGCCCCTTCACTGCCCATGCCACTGGCATGGGCAGTGCAGGGGCCCCCTAACAGGGCCCCAGCCTGCTTTTCACTGTCTGCCTAGCAGACAGTGAAAAGCGCGACGGGTGCAACTGCACCCGTCGCACACCTGCAACACCGCCGGCTCCATTCGGAGCCGGCTTCAGTGTTGCAGGCCCCCTTCCCGCTGGCCCGGCGGGTGCTAACAATGTTAGCGCCCGCCGGCCCAGCGGGAAGGTCGGAATGGCACCAGCGGTCTTTTGACCCCCTATGTGTGCTCTGTGCCAGTGTGCTGCTTCAGATGACTGTGAATAGCTCTGCTTGTAGGGGTTGTGTATTCTTACAGACAGTGGCACATAGGGGGCTTAGGTGTTGACAGGATGGGATAAACTACCAGGATGACTGCACACAACCCCACTTGCACTTCAAATGACTCTGTGTCACACACAAACATGCGCGCGCACACACACATGCACACACACACACACACACACACATACACACATGCACACAAACACACCATCTGACACAAGGCTTGCCTGCCTTTTCACAGCCCTTTGAAGCCTTGACAAGGGAAGACCTTTCCATAACAAGAAGAGGGGGTAGTCCAGGGAGTCTCAAACACCCAGGAGGCTGGTGCCAGATATAAATATTGGACTCCTGGCCCTGTGGACAATATAGAAGATGGACTGCCTTACTGACCAAGACTGCCCTGCTGTTTGAGGACTGCCTTGCTGTGTGGGACTGCCCAAGACTGTGGGCCCTCCAGAGACTTCCAGTTCCTCGTCAGCTCTCTTTTAGCTAAGTTAAATGCAAGGTCTTAGAATCTACTAGTGGCCTTATTCCTGGGTGTATGAGGGAACCAATGAAGTAGATATCTAGCGGGTGTGCGGGTGATTTCAATCTCTGTGATGTTGGCCACCTCCGTAACCACTGTGTCCCAATAAGTTTCTAGCCAGGGGCAGGACCAAAGCATGTGGAGGAAATCTGCCGCCCCATATCGCAGCGGGAGCATTTCGCATCTCTTATCCTGAAGTAATCTCGTATTCTAAGTGGGGTGAGATAAGGTCTGTGGAGTATGTAAAACTGTATGAGCTGAAACCTAGAGTTTCTAGACACCTTGGGTGTTCTTTCTAATATGTGTTCCCAGTCTGTATAGGGTATCTGCGTCCCCAGATCATGCTCCCACTTCTGATTCAGTCTTAACAGGGGGATCCCTTCTACTTCCCCAATCATCTGGTAAAGCTTGGTGACAGCTTTATGTGTGCACCCTGCAGACAGCAAATAGTTACTAAGGCTGTGTGGAGGAGGTTCGGTAGTTCCCATTCCCCAATATCGCCCAACAGATCGGGTGAGTTCGCGGTATAGAAGGAAATGGCCCCGCGGGAGGTCGTGTTCCTGCTGGAAATCCTCAAAGGGTAGAAGGTTGCCCCCTCTGTACAGCTCCCCTATCCGCATGACCCCTGCCTCAATCCAGGTGAGTAGACCCCTCCTCCTCCCCACCCCAGGTAGCCAGTGAAGACAAGATAACGGTACATCAGGAGAATACGGCATGTTCAGTCCCGCCCTATGGAGGCATCGCCTCCAGCACCTGCGGATGACGGAGGGTTCGATAGTCTTCGTCAGTCCTCTCCCTGAGGCATTAAAAAGGATTCCGGATAATTCAGAAGCGGGGAGAACCACCAGTGCCTCCACATTTGCTCCAGCTCCGCCGTCCCCCATCCATCTCGCTAACCATTGCAACTGTGCAGCGAGATAATAAGCTTCCAAATCAGGCACTGCCAGGCCACCCCCCACGAGGTGTCTCTTCATTGTCACCAATGCCGCCCTGCATCTGCCCCCCCAGATGAACGCGGTGATTGCCGTGTCCATCTCTCTAAACAAGGCATGCGCCGCCCAGTGAGGCAATGCTGCAAAATAGTACAGCAGTCGGGCAGTGCCACTATCTTGAGGAGGGAGACCGGTCCGGCCACCGACAGCGGGAGCGATCCCCAAAAACTAAAGCTTGACCTCAGAGCCCCCATCGCTCTTCCGATGTTGCAATCTAGAATATCCGGTTGGGAGTGAAATATTCTCACCCCTAAGTACGTGATGAAATGCGGTTCCCATATCACTCCACCCAACTCTGCCGATGGCGCAGCGCCCACCGCCATTGGGAATAAAAATGATTTTTGCCAGTTGACCCGCAATCCTAATAACTGTCCGATGCGTGCCAGTAGATTCTGCGCCCCTTCCCTTTCCGGACCAGTATTTCATAGGAATAAGAGGAGGTCATCCGCATAAAACGCGATCACATGTCCCCGATTGCACATGATCAGGCCTTGGTACCAGGCAGCTGTCCTGGCTTGAGTGGCTAGCGGTACTGTCACCAAAGCGAACAGCAGAGGTGACAATGGACATCCCTGTCTGGTGCCTCTGCCAACTGTGTACTGCGCCGATATGCACATGCCCGTTTTAACCCTTGCCTTGAGGTCTGCATAGAGCAGCTTTGTCCATTTAATAAAGCCTTCCCCAAGGCCCATACGATCAAGGACCCTGTAAAGGTAATCCCATTCCAGGCTGTCAAATGCCTTCTCTATGTCTATGGCAAGTACCGCAGATCCCGGGTCAGCAGGGGTCGCCAATTCCATGAGGGCCAACAGCCGGCGTACGTGCTGGGCAGTACCCCTAGTAGGGATGAATCCCGCTTGGTCCGAGTGGACCAGTCGTGTCATGTATGGCAGTAATCTCGTTGCCAGTCCCTTCCTACTTAATATTTTGTAGTCCGAGTTAAGCATGGAAAGGGGCCTGTATGCCCCTCCTTCGTCAGGAAATTTGCCTGGCTTGAGTAATGGGATGATTCAGGCTTCGCTCACCGAGGCCGGGAGAAGCGTCGCCAGCTTGGGGTAAGTGCATAATTTGCGTAGAACTCAATGGACAGCTCATCCGTACCCAGTGGCTTTCCGCGAGCCAAGCCCTCTATAACTGACCCGATTTCTGCTATCTCAATATTCCTGCCCAGAGCTTCACGTTCCTCCTCGGACAGAGCCCGGGCGGCAGTGCCCAGATCTTGTTCATGTCGGCTTGATGATAGAGCTTTGCTCCCAGTGGGGTAGTGATCTCCATTATGGGAGTCCCTCTCTTGGCAGGGTTGGCCAACCATGCCAGCAGCACCCCCGTTTTATCCCTTTCAGAGTTGGCCCTTGAGGTGTACTCCCTATAGTCAAAGCATCTTAGCATTTCGGTATGCTCTGCCACTTTTTCCCTTGCCTTGCGCTCCTCCCCTCGCCTCTCCGGTTGATCCAATGCAAGTTTCTCCAGTGACCTGAGGTCTCTCTCTGCAATCGTGATATCCCGCAACAAGGACCCTCTAATCCCAATGGAAGCCGCCATGCAGCGACCGCGCATCACTACTTTGAATGCCTCCCAGACCGCCTGTGGCGAAGGAACAGTGGGTTCGTAGTCCTCAAAGTAGTGGGTTATATTGTCCCTGATCTGCTCTTGGAAAGCGGGGTATGTCAGCGAGTCAGGCTTGAGCCTCCAGGTAGGTATGCATGCGACGACTCTTGTCCAAGACAAGTGCAGTAATTGCGGATTATGATCAGAAATGATTTTCCCCAAGTATTCTACTCCCTGCGTCTGTGCCTGTACCTTTGGTGTTCTCAGGAAAGTGTCAAGCCACACATGGAGATCATGGGCAGCAGAATAATGAGAATATTCCCTGAATACAGGGTTGAGAGTTCTCCATATGTCTACCAGGTGCCACTCTGCCTGCCAATCTGTGAACTATCTAGAGAGTGCATTGATTGGGGATTCCCGCAGTGGTGGGTGGGACCTGTCTATTCCTGGGTTAGCCGCACAATGAAAGTCCCCCCCTATCAACACCGTGTGTAGCATGTGAGGTGCAAATATGGCTGATAATTTGTCGAGAAACATGCTCTGTTCTATGTTGGAGCATACACATTAATCAGTGTTATATCTCGTCTGCCTAGACGGCTTGTGTTCAATACATAGCGTCCACCAGGATCCATTGATGTGTCAGTGACCTGGAACGGGACCCCCGCCCTGACCCATATCAAGGTGACTCTTGCGTAAGCTGAGTATGTAGTGTAAAATAGTTGGCCCCTCCACCTTATTTGCAGTGCTGCGCCCTCAGCAGCTGTCATGTGGGTCTCTTGTAACATTGCTATATGCGCCCCTCGTCTGCGTAAATAGGAGTATATCTTGTACCGCTTGGTCATGTTATGCATCCCTCTTATATTCCATGAGATTACCTTATATCACTGCTGGTCACCCATAGCAGAAGCCCTTCGACCAACCCCCGCGCAGCCACCCACTGACCAGGCGACCCAGACCAGTGCTTCTCGCAGGCATTGTCTCACCACAGGTAAAGCTGAAAACAATTCCCCTTTTAACCAACCAGAACACCCTCAACTCCCCTTCCCCAGGACAGGTGGTGAAACAGTTCCCCATCCAAACTGTATCAAACGTAAGTCAATTCTAGGTGGGCAAGTAGGTAAGATCTCTCGAGCCATCCGAGGGATCAGACCCACGGCCCGGGACTAGTTTAAAGATTTTGGTGCATGCCTTGTGGGTTGCATGTGTCAACATCCGGAGAGTGCGCGCTCTACGGGCAACTCAAATGTAAAAACCCAGTCTTTATGCAAAGGCATAATTCATGCATTATGTTTATATGCAGTTTGTTAACCTTTTGCATTGCAGATTTTAACCTTGAAAACCACTATTAATGATGTTTGTAATAACTGTTAATTTGCAAGGTATTGCTGCAGGCTTACTGAGTGTGTCAGGGTGTGGTCCCTTTCTAGGACCTTCTAGCAGCTTTTCCTGCCCTGTGACTGGGTGTGGTCTGTGGGCTGGGCTTGACTCTATATAAGGGAGTCAGCCCAGCTCCACGTGCTCACTATTCAGAGGACCCGGTGCAGAGGAGCAGCAACTTCCTGAGATCCGGTTCCGGAGGCCTACAATGATATTTCCAGGCCTGCCCTCATTATATTGACGATCCTTTAGCAGGGCGGTAAGGCGGTGGTCGGGCTGGGCCTCCGACACCCGTTTTTAAAGACATTCGAGTTTTTGGGCCTAGTTGTAAAACTCCTTGTGTGTGTGATTGTGTTTTCATGACATTTACATATTCTTGTTTGAATCGGCAAGGTGCGTGATTCAATTCTGGGTTATGATCCTTGACATTCAGATCGGCAACATGGTGCGCGATCATTTCATGATATTTGCATTGTGTATTTCGAATAGGCAGGGTACGCAATTCATTTCCTGGCATTTAACTTTGACATTCAGATTGGCAACAGTTTGTGCAATCATTTCATGATATTTGCATTGTGTATTTCGAATCGGCAAGGTGCGCGATTCATTTCCTGGCCTTTAACTTTGACATTCAGATTGACAACAGTGTGCGCGATCATTTCATAATATTTGCATTGTGTATTTCGAATCGGCAGGTACGCGATTCATTTCCTGGCATTTAACTTTGATATTCAGATCGGCAACAGTGTGCGCGATCATTTCATGATATTTGCATTGTGTATTTCAAATCGGCAAGGTGTGCGATTCATTTCCTGACATAAAAACTCCTGACATTCAGATCGGCAGTGTGCACAATCATTTCATGACATTAGCATTGTGAAACTTCGAATCGGCAGCAAGGTGCGCGATTCTTTTCTGGCAGTAAACTCTTGATTTTCAGATCGCGTTGCACGCTATCTTTTCATGGCATTGAATACTTTGGTGTGCAGTGTTTGTTGAGGTGCACACTTTTATCCTGAGCTTTTGGTTTTCTTGAAAGCTTAATTCAAAGTGTGGCATTCTTTGTGCTAATTAAGCTCCTAGTAAATTTCCTGTTGTTTTTTCATGGAATGTTCAGATAGCCTTTGTCCTCCTGTAAAAATGCAATGTTTATTTTGAAACTATTTTGAAGAAGGTTCTTGTATTATAGACAGTGTAGGATATTTCCTGAAAAGCTCAAATGAAACATTGTATTAACCCATTCTTGATTTTTCCAGGTACCTAGATTTTTTGAGGCCTAGTTACAGTCATGTCCTAGGTTATTCATGATTACAGTATAAGAATTCTTAGAACCATAGTCTATTGAAAGTCAATGTGATTATATCTTGTCATTGTGTTATTTAACCTCTTGCTTCCTACAGGTCTCCTTCCCAGCTGTTCCCTACCTAATCCCCTTTTCCCCCACTTGGACTCTCACAGGCGCTGTGGAATATCAATTGGAGTTTTGGAGCTGTCTAGTGGTGGACATGTTGGGGACATGCACAGGCCCCAAGGATCTGGTCTCCCTGAAAATGAGCCATTGGTCCAGAGGTCGAGTAAAAGTTTGGATAGCCAACGTCAATTGCCGGGGCTAACTATCAAAGGATGCAGTCCGAGGTTCCTGGTGTGACTGCAGGTAGCTCCAGGCTTGTCGCAGCCGATCCTTCCGATTCCACTTCCGAGTCTGATCCTTCGGTTCCTCTCGCCGTACCAGTTGAGCACGGGCTTCCGCCCCCCAGGCTGAAGGAGGCCACCGCCGCCGTGGCTCGGTTTCTCTCTGCTTGTGCCTCTTCCTGTGTGGGCACCACGTCTGTCTGTCTGTGTTCTTTCGCATCTCGGCGTCCGCTACGGGGTCTGGATTCTTGGGCGGGCCCCTCCCCCAATGTGTCCCTCGCTCCTCCAATCAGTCTCTTGCGTCTTATGGTGTGTGGAAAAACCGCACTCCCCTGCCATCCGCCACCCTCAGCGTAGCTGGGAACAGCATTGCATTGGGGATGTTCAGTTGTTGTAGGTGCTTTTTTATTCCTGAGTACATTGCCCTATGCACCTCTCTGGAGAAGTCAGGGAAGATACGGATCAGGGAGCTTTCAATCCTTATTTCTCCAGCCTTTCTGGCCTGACTTAGTATGTGGTCCAGGTCCTTGTAGTGCAGTAGGCGAGCTATCACTGGTCACGGCACAGCGCCCGGAGGAGGGGCCCTCGCAGGGAACCTATGTGCCCTCTCAAGGGTGAAAAAGTGTGAAAGGCCCTCAGGGGCAACATCTTCTGAGATCCAGCGTTCCAAGAACTCAGGGAGGTTGCGCTGACCGACTTGTTCAGGGAGGCCTATTATGTGAATGTTATTTCTTCTGGACCTGTTTTCTGCATCTTCGGCTCAGGCCATGAGAACCTCTGTCTGCCTCTCGAGTTTAGTGATTTGGATCTCCGCTGCTGTCAGCCCCGGATTGAGGGTGCGCTTGCTCCGTTGCCGTTACTCTCTCTGCAAGGTGACGTTGGTCCTCCTGGAGGTGGCCTTGATCAACCTCCAATGAGTCGACCTTTGCCTACAGGCTCTCCCTGGTGAATGTGATGGCCTGCATGTTATAGCCAAGCGAAGGACCCCCAGATGGGTTCTCGTCAGTGCCAATCCATGGTGTCTTGGTGGGGAAGGATGGGGTGCAGGCCCGTTGCGCATCCGTCTTGCCCGCCGCTTCCTTCCTCTTCCCAGTTTTGCCCATCCTGTGTGGGAGAGGGGGATCTCTATTTTTAAGAGCCTGCATTGCTATTTGCTCCTAAGCAGAGCTGCCTGGCGAAGCTGCGCTGCTCACCTCTTTGCGCCGTCTGCGGATGATTCATAGTCTTCTATAGTTAACCGGGAAACAAAGGAATCAGAATACATTTTATATTGGTCAATAAAATATGTTCACTTTCCATTACTGGCAATTTAAAATAATACAACTCAGCATTTTTAACATTGTGCCTAGAGAAATATGCAAACTTTTCAGCATACATTTTGGAACTCCCCACTGGCAGAGTCGGACAGTGTTCCCACTGCATATATTTAAAAAGTCTTTGGGGTACTTGCTCTGTGAATGAAATGATGTCCATAACAATTATAACAGAACATATCTCCATAATTTCTTTTGGATTGCGAAACATCCTCACTTTCAAATACAGTGAAATACTGCAAACCAGATATTATAGAATCAGCTGTTTTCACATTCCAATCATCAGAAACTACTCCAGATGTTATAACATTGTTCATGGAAAGTCTAAATACAGACAGAATTTGCATGACTTCCATCGTGTCATATATATCAAATGATACTTTACCCCAAACAATCCCATAAGGAATTGGTATAGAGGAAATGTTCACAAGGGACAAATCTCTGCAAACTTTGTGAGTAGAAAATGTGGTTTTAATACTTCACCTCCAGTTCAACTGTAGAGCGTTGAGGAAGGTAATGACCATCTATCAGTAAAAAGAAAACAATGACAAACTTAATCTAATGGACGAAGGCAAGTACAGTTAATAAAAGCCATAAATAGTTCCACGGAAGAATAAAATAGTTAATTTTGAGTCAGATTATCAGCTTATGTGCTCTTGACAGTTCTGTTGGAGTAGAGGCAGATGAGTCGGTGAAAGTGTCATTGATGTTGGCAAAATATCCAGAAGCAGTTTGTGCAAAAACTGGAGCTGTGTTTGGAAGAGGAGAGCTAGCATAAGTCTCCCTCAGTGGTTCATAGCAGACTATACCATCTGTTTGTGTAGAATTTGAGTAGAATCGCTCAATGTTGTTGATGTCACTTGTCGCAGAAGAATTTAATAGAACTAATGAAATATCATTTTCCACCCTCCTAAAGCTCAGACAAAGATCAGTGTTGCCTCTTAAAACCTGTAGAGGATCATTCTGGTCTGTAGTGAGAGGGATTCGAGTACTACCCAGGAGTCCTCTATGTCTGCTGTGCAGGATCGGCCATATGGCCTAACTTGACATTGTCAATGGAGACAAAGTGATTTTCTTTAGAACCAGGCAGCAGTGGTAAAATGACAGTTCTGGTACCATGTATTCCTAGGACTGGTACCGGTGCACGATAAGAAGAACCAAACTCTATTTTCTGAGCAATATTTTCATGCACTAGATCCCCAAGTTCTGGAATCCAGCCAGTAGATGTTATTGGTACATCCGTTATTCCCAAGGAGGCGGCACTGGCAGGTGCATTGTCGCACGGAACTGTTGTAAGCCCTGCAAAACAGTGACATGTTCATTTATGTCAAAGTTGTATCTGCCACCTTCTCACCAGGACTATCAAGATCTGGAACATACATTTGTGTTCCGAACAGAAATTCATATGAGTTATGCCCCCCAGGGACCTTTTGAGCAGATTGTTAAGTGCTCTCTTGACTCCATGCAGATGAGTAAGCCAAATACGACCCTGCTTAACACTATGGGGGTCATTCCAACCCTGGCGGTCAGTGTTAAAGCGGCGGCAAAACCGCTAACAGGCTGGCGGTAAAAAAAATGGAATTCCGACCCTGGCGGAAACCGCCAACAGAGACCGCCACTTCAACACACCGCCCGCCACGGCGGGACAAACATACAGTGCGGCGGTCACCGCCAACAGACAGGCGGGAGACAATGTACCGCCCACCCTATCACAACCCACCAATCCGACACCTTTTCCGGGGCAGTAGCCCCGCCGATAAAAACACGGTGGAAACAGCCATTTCAAACGGAAAACGCTCACCTACATACACCCCACGAGGAATCTGGACAGCATGGAACCCAAACTCCACATCCTCCCAGCGATTGTCTTCCTGCTCCTCTACCAGGAGCACGAACGCCGGTGCAGAAGACAACGGTGAGTACTGCACCTACGACACAGGGGAGGGGGGAGGCAAAAAATGACGGGGACACACATATGCGACACACCCACCATCACCCTCACCCACTACAACACACACATCAATCCATAGCAACACATCACAGTTACCCCTCCAAACCCCCCGGAAGAATGCAAAGACAAAAGGAAATGATTATAAACTTTGGAATATATTGTATGAGTGAGTATAAAATATATCACACATTTAAAACTTTATATACATAATTTGTCAAGTCCGATATGTGTATCAGGCATTGTTCATGGGCCACTGGGCCCAAATCACATGGGCAAAGCCCACACAGGATACCTGACTCCAACGGAGAGAACACTGCAGGGGCATCAGATAGGAAAACTACAGGCACCTCAGAGGGAAGGGAAGGGGGGCACCTCAGCCAGATGAGTCCACAACGCCAGATCCACCAGGGGCCTCCATGCCCACTGTTCCATCCTGGGGAGTGCAAAGCCACAGACTCTCAAGTCTCTACAGTGGGTGGTTTGCCCACTGTTCCATCCTGGGGAGTGCAAAGCCACAGTCTCTCAAGTCTCTACAGTGGGTGGCTTGCCCACTGTTCCATCCTGGGGAGTGCAAAGCCACAGTCTCTCAAGTCTCTACAGTGGGTGGCTTGCCCACTGTGCCATCCTGGGGAGTGCAAAGCCACAGTCTCTCAAGTCTCTGCAGTGGGTGGTTTGCCCACTGTGCCATCCTGGGGAGTGTAAAGCCACAGTCTCTCAAGTCAATATCAGTCTCCACTGGTACTGGAGGGGGAATAGTGCCCAGAGTGCTTTGTGCAGCCCTGCCCGACACAGATGCGGGCCTGCCCCTTCCGCCAATGGGCCAGCGGTGCTTGAGACGGCGGCGCCCAGCGGAGCGGTGCTTGAGATGAAGGGCCCAGTTCAGCGGTGCTTGAGACGGCAGTGCCCAGCGGAGCGGTGCTTGAGATGAAGGGCCCAGCGGTGCGGTGCTTGAGATGAAGGGCCCAGCGGAGCGGTGCTTGAGATGAAGGGCCCAGTTCAGCGGTGCTTGAGACGGCGGTGCCCAGCGGAGCGGTGCTTGAGATGAAGGGCCCAGTGGAGCGGTGCTTGAGATGAAGGGCCCAGTTCAGCGGTGCTTGAGACGGCGGTGACCAGCGAAGCGGTGCTTGAGATGAAGTGCCCAGCGGAGCGGTGCTTGAAATGAAGTGCCCAGTTCAGCGGTGCTTGAGATGAAGGGCCCAGTTCAGCGGTGCTTGAGACGGCGATGCCCGGCGGTGCCTAGCGGAGCGGTGTTTGAGATGAAGGGCCCAGTTCAGCGGTGCTTGAGATGAAGTGCCCAGTGGAGCGGTGCTTGAGATGAAGGGGCCAGCGGAGCGGTGCTTGAGATGAAGGGCCCAGTTCAGCAGTGCTTGAGACGGCGGTGCACAGTTCAGCGGATCAGCCCATGGCGTGGAGGTCATTCGCCACCTGACCTGTGACTGGCTGCGCCTTCCTGCCCACCTGGGATGGGCCTGGTGGGGCCCTCCTGGGCTGCAGTACCGGGCCTGTTGGTGTCCTCCTGCCCACCTGGGATGGGGCATGCGGGGCCCTCCTGCACAGCTGGGCTGCTGGCGGTCTTGTCGGGCGTGCTGCCCTTCCCAGCCTTCCCTGGTCGTCTGTGGCCCTTCCCCACCTTTGGCGGTGTGCCAGGTGGCACCACACTCCCTGCCGGAGCCGTGGTAGGGATTTTGGTCCCAGGTGTTTTAGGCCTCTCGCACCGGGCACTGACAATCCTCGCATGTTTTGCGGCGGTGGGCTGACCGTGCCTCGGCTCCCTACTGAGTTGTCTGCCCTTGAGGGTGGGGGACTCCACAGTCCATGGCAGACTGTCTTCACAGGGCCCGCTGTTGTGGTGGCTGAGGTGCTGACTGGAGTCTTTTTAGATGGACGGGGTGGGGGAGTTGTTGGGAAGAGGTCAAGTTTGGAAAGGATAAGAAGTTTAGTAAGAGAGGGATGGGTAGGTGTAGTAGGTATGGGAGTGGAGGAAGAGGTTGTGGTTGTAGGAGTTTGAAGTCTGGTGTCTTTGGGTGCAGGTGCTTGGGCTGGAGGCTGTTGTGAGGTGGATGGCTGTTGGGTGGGTGGCTGCCTGCGTTTGTGTATCTTGGAAGAAGGGGTGACAGACACACTGGGAGAGGACACAGGGGATGTGTGAATGGTAGTGGGGGTGGTAACTGCACGTGTGTGGGGGGTTCTGGTGGGTGTGCTGGTGATGGACGTAGTGGCTGAAGATGTTGTGCATGCAGGTGTGAGTGGAGACGTGACAGGGAGGGAGGAGGGAGACGAGGAGGAGGGGGACACAGTGGAGGCAGTGGGTGTTGGTATGTCTGTATGTGGATGTTGCTTGTGTGAATGCTTGTGTGATGTGTGGTGCTTATGTCTGGATGAGCTTCCCTTGGGTGTTGAGGTGTGTGCAGGCTGGTCTGATGGTGTGTCTGGGATAGGCAGAGGTACAGGGGATTGGGTCTGGGTGGAGGAAGTTGGAGGGGGGAGGCTAGAGACAGGGACAATTGCTGCCATCAGTGCTGAGGCCAGAGTGTTGAATGATCGCTGATGGGCAGCCTGACCCAAATGAATGCCTCCAGGTATGCATTACTCTGGTGCACCTCCCTTTCTACACCCTGGATGGCATTCAAAAGGGCAGACTGCCAACAATGATCGTCCTCAGGAGTTCAATGACCTCCTCACTGAGGGCAGCAGGGGTGACAGGGGCAGGGCCTGAGGTGCCTGGGGCGAAGGAGATGCCCACCTTCCTCGGTGAGCGGGCACGGGGCAAATGCTGAGGGGCTGCTGGGAAGGCGGTGCTGGTGCGCTGGGTGGCGGCTGTACCTGTTGTAGCGGGGGGCACGGATGTTGCCGCCACCACAAGGGAGCTCCCTTCAGAGGACGAGTCGCTGTCACTGACATCCGCACGAGTCCCCGCTGTGGAGCTCCCCTCGCCCTCCGTCTCACTGGTGAAATCCGAGTCAGTTGCATGGCCCGCCATGGCCATGTGAGATGCAGCTCCCTCGTGCTCCAATGCCACTTCTCCTCCGCCTGATGATGCTAATGCACAAATGAACAGGAGACAACAAAAATAGGGGAGTGGGGAAACATAAAGAAATGTTGAGTGCATGCATTGGCGACACCGTTGGCGGACAGGACAGACACAGAAGCCCCCTGCACTACGCCGCGCACTTGGGGTCCACTACGCAATCCATGGGACATGGCCTACAAGCCTATGGGTGACCCCTGCTCACATACATGACACAGGGCAATGAATAGCTGCACTTGGCACCCTACAGAGGTGGTGGGCGGGGGCACAGGGCCATGCCTTACGGAGTGGCCTAGCCTACAGATATCGCCCTGGCCTAGGGATACCCACAGCCCTCCTCCCCCACCCAGACACCTCCACTGCGCGCAGTCACAAGGATTTGAGTGTACTCACCCCCTTATGTCTGCTGTGATGTCCTCACACGCCCATCCAAATCGGGGTAGGTCACCGCCAGGATCCGGGACATCAGGGGGGGTCAAAGTACGACTGGCACCCCTCCCACGTTGGGAGGCCATCCCCAGCTGAGCCTCCGCCGTCTTCCTGCTCCAGCGTCGGATGTCCTCCCATCTCTTCCTGCAGTGGGTGCCCCGTCTCTGGTGGACACCCAGGGTCCGGACGTCCTTGGTGATGGCACGCCAAATAGCGATTTTCTGGTGGGCGCTGACCTATGTGACATGTACAGGGAGAGAAGAATAATCATCACCTTCTGCATGCTCGATGTGAGTGGCCCCCCCAGCCCCACCCTTGCCATGTGGCACATGCTCTCATCCGTCGTTTGATGCATGCCTCAATCGCTCCCCTCCCCACCATCTTTCATCCACCCCACTCAACACAGGCATTGGCCACAAAGCATGGTCCCATTGTACTTACCTGTTGGTCTGGAGGACCGTAGAGTAGCGCATACTGGGGGAGGACCCCATCCACGAGTTTCTCCAACTCCTGAGCAGTGAAGGCAGCGGCCCTTTCCCAAGTCGCATGAGCCATTGTCTCTTACAGACCGTGGTCACAGCAGCACTTGCAGTGTAGGTCCTCTCCTGTGGAAGATCAGGTATCGAGTGATTAAGCAGATAGAAAATGGTGGTCACGCCCGCGGCGGTGCGTACCGCGACCGCCGGCGCACATCGTCATTGGCTCCTGAAACCCATAGGCTTCAATGTTAACCAATGCAGCTTTGCGCCGCGGTCTTCGACCGCCTACCGCCACGGTGTCCCACGCCAGCACATTGACCTCACATCCCATTGTCGCACTTCACAGGTCAGGCAGCCGCCATTTCAAGGGCCCACATGCCTTATTTTATACTGCGTCACACATACCTAGGCCTTGCATTGACACTCATACAAGCCATTCAATGCATTGGGAATCGTGTTATGTACAAGCTGTGGTTACGTACCTGTGGGTTGTTTGACTCTGTGCTCGCTGTTGTCCTTCATAGGCACCGTCCGCTGGGACATGCGAGGAGATGGAGAAATCATCCTGTGTACAGACCGCTGGTGGACCTGTCGACAATGGAGGAAAGACATGTCATACTGACATACAGGCTTGACCGAGCCACTATACAGGAACTATGTACCCAGTTGGAGCCAGACCTGATGTCACCAATCCACCAACCCACAGGGATCCCCCCTCTAGTGCAGGTGCTGTCAGTACTCCATTTCCTAGCAAGTGGGTCATTTCAAACAACAGTTGCCATATCATCAGGGATGTCCCAGCCCATGTTTTCCAAGGTGTTGTCCAGATTGTTGTCTGCCCTGCTCAAACACATGCAGAGCTACATCGTCTTCCCTGAGGTGGGGGATTTGGCTACAGTGAAGGCTGATTTCTATGCCCTTGGACATATACCCAACATCATTGGTGCCATTGATGGGACACATGTTGCTTTGGTCCCCCCCAGCCGGAGTGAACAGGTGTACAGGAACAGGAAGAGTTATCATTCCATGAATGTCCAGATGGTGTGTTAGGCTGACCAGTACATTTCCCATGTTAATGCCAAGTTCCCTGGGTCAGTGCATGACGCGTACATCATGCGGAATAGCAGCATCCCTTACATGATGGGTCAACTCCAGAGGCACCGTGTGTGGCTATTAGGAGACTCTGGTTACCCCAACCTGTCATGGCTACTGACCCCAGTGAGGAATCACAGGACAAGGACAGAGGAACGGTACAATGAGGCCCATGGGAGAACTAGGAGGGTGATAGAGCGGACCTTCGGCCTCCTGAAGGCCAGGTTTAGGTGCCTCCATATGACTGGTGGATCCCTAATGTACTCACCAAAGAAGGTGTGCCAGATCATCGTGGCCTGCTGTATGCTTCACAACCTGGCTTTGCGACCCCAGGTGCCTTTTCTGCAGGAGGATGGTCCAGATGGTGGTGTTGTAGCAGCTGTGGAGAGTGAAGAGGAGGAAGGCGAAGAGGACGACATAGACAACAGGAACACAGTAATACACCAGTATTTTCAATGACACACAGGTAAGAATCCACACCGGCATATTACATATACTTAACCCCTACTACCTCTCTACTGTCTGTCCTTTTCCCCCAGTGTATGGTAACTGAGTTGTGCTTTCCCTTCCGATTTCAGAGATGTGGGCCCCACTGCGTGACATCTGCTTTATTTCCCCATGGACTACAGCTGTGTGACACTGGTATATTAGCATCAAAATGTGTGTATGCCATTTGGCACGGTAATGTCTAATACATTTGTACAAAATCCCAGCCAGACTCCAGATTGTTTTATGCAATAAGTGTGTTTATTACAGTGCTCAAAATTGGTGGGTGGTTGCAAATCATTGAGGTGTGATGGTGGAGGATTGTCCATGGCAGAGTCCAGACTATCAGTATCACAGGTGCATTGTCCAGATGCCTGTGGAAAGTGGAGCAGGGGCAGTGTAAGGTTGGACAGGGTGTCAATGTGGGACAGTGGGATGACAATCAGGGAGGTATCCTTTGCTGGCGGGGGTCTTGGCCTCTTACTCTGTCTTCTTCCTGGATCTCAGGGCCCGCTTGCGGGGTGGTTCTCCTTCTGCAGGGGGTGGGGTTCTGGTGGCCTGTTGGTCTTGTGTCGGGGCCTCCTGTCCACTAGCGCCGGCGGAGGTGGTAGGCAGTTCTTGGTCCATGCTAGTGTCAGGGGCCCTTTGTGGTGCAACAGTGTCCCGCAATGTGGTGACTACCTGATTCAGAGCCACTACGATGGTGCCCATGGCGGTACTGATGTTTCTTAGTTCTTCCCTGAACCCCATATACTGTTGCTCCTGCAGAAGCTGGATCTCCTGAAACCTTGCCAGGACCGTGGCCATCGTCTCCTGGGAGTGGTGGTATGCTCCCATGATGGAGGAGAGGGCCTCGTGCAGAGTGGGTTCCCTGGGCCTGTCCCCCCCCTGTCGCACAGCAGCCCTCCCAGTTCCCCTGTTTCCCTGGGCCTCTGTCCCCTGGACTGTGTGCCCACTACCACTGCCCCCAGGTCCCTGTTGTTGTTGGGGTGGTGGGTTAACCTGGGTGCCCTGTAGGGGTGGACACACCGCTGATTGACGTGTCCTGGGGACAGAGATATGGGCCCGCTGGGTGGGTGCTGTGCTGGTGTTCCCAGAGGGGGGAAGGTCTGCTGTGGCCTGTGGCTGTCTGAGGGGAACCGACTGTCCAGAGGTCCCCGATGGGCCGGGCTGGTCATCTAGATCCAGGGAGACAGAGGTGCTGTCATCACTGTGGGCCTCTTCAGGGGGTGGAATGGACATTTGTGGACCCTCCTGCGCGGTGACGTGGCGTTCGGGTCCTGCAGGGGTATAAATGTATGATTATTGCTTCTGTGTGTGCCATAGCGTGCAATGGGTGGGTGCCAGTGTACCCCTGTGCTTGCATTCCTCTGTGGGGGCTTTTGTGACGGTGGTTTGGGGGGGGGATGGGCATGTGCAGTGGGCATGCTTAGGTGATGGGTGTCCATGCTTTGTGGTCGCATGCAGGGCTTGGTGTTGGGATGGGTGGGTTGTGAGGGTGAGACATTTGCAAGGAGTAGGTGTGATGGGGGTGGGGGTGAGGGTGGGGGTATGAGTTGGGATGCTGGTGTGGTTGGGGGGATGAAGTAGTTGAGATTTGACTTACCAGAGTCCATTCCTCCGCCTACTCCTGCGAGGCCCTCAGGATGCAGGATCGCTAAGACCTGCTCCTCCCATGTTGTAAATTCTGGGGGAGGAGGTGGGGGTCCGCCGCCAGTCTTCTGCACCGCGATGTTGTGCCTGGATACCATGGAACGCACCTTTCCCCGTAGGTCGTTCCACCGCTTCCTGATGTCGTCCCTATTTCTTGGGTGCTGTCCCACAGCGTTGACCCTGTCCACTATTCTGCTCCATAGCTCCATCTTCCTGGCAATGGTGGTGTGCTGCACCTATGTCCCGAAGAGCTGTGGGTCTACCCGTACAATTTCCTCCACCATGACCCTGAGTTCATCGTCAGAAAACCTGGGGTGTCTTTGCAGTGCCATGGGGTGGTTTGGGTGATGTGTGGGGTGGATTGTGTGGTGCTAAGTGTGGTGATGTGTATTGGTGTGTAGTTTGAAGTGCGTGGTAATATTGCTGGGTGACAGTGAATTGCGCGTCTGGGTGCTCGGGTCTCTTATCTCTGTGCGTGTTCACGAATCTCTAGGAGTAGGGGTTTGTGGGTGATGTGGGTGTGTGTTTTATATTGTATTGGGTGTGTGGGAGTGGTGTGTGTATGTGTCTCAGATGTGTGTATTTTGATTTATCCAATGTGACTGTGTTTAGTAAGAGTGTGTTTATTTTGAGCGCGGCGGTGTGAACCGCCAATGGAATACCGCGGTTGAAAGACCACTGCGTGGATTCGTGTGTCGTGATAGTGTGGGCGTATTTCTGTTGGCTTGATGGTGGAGGTTTGGTCATCGCCAGTTTCTCGCTGGCCTTTGGTGTGGCGGGCTTTTGTGGATGTCTGTATTTTGGCGGTTTGCCTGTTGTGGGTCAGAATGACCGTGGCGGTTTACCGCGGCCGCGGCGGTGTTATGGCAGTCTTCTGCACGGCCGTAAGCGCCTTTTACCGCCGAGGTTGGAATGACCCCCTATGTTCCTTGGGATGTAATGGAGACGAATGATGCAGTTGGACCCCTAACAAAGCCACGGCGTCCCTGAAAGCCCTTGGAGCAAAAGCACGGCTCTGGTCCAAGTGGAAAGCTGCAACAGCATATGTTCCGACAAAGACTTGTAAATCTTTAATAACAGTTTAGCGTCAGCTGTGCATTGTGACCAAACCCATAAAAATCTGGAGCATGAGTGAATAGTGACTAAATGTATTTGAATGCACTGTCAGATGTCAGGTGACCACAATGATCCAAGTACACACATTTCAAAGGTTTATTAGAAATTAGGAGGGGTGTCTGCGGTGGGCGTTTAACTGTGGACCCCCTTATTTGCTGACAGATGTCACAACTAAAGACATTGGGGGTCAAATGACCAAAGCACCGGCAACAGGCTGGCTTTTTTTTTTTCCCTATTCTGACCGCGGCGGTGCCGCCGCGGTCGCACCGCCGGGGCCGGCGGTTTCCCGCCGTTTTTCCCCGGCGGTGCTAATCCGCCAGGGCAGCGCTGCAAGCAGCGCTGCCCTGGGGATTATGACCCCCTTACCGCCAGCCTGTTTCTGGTGGTTTGCACCGCCAGGAAGAGGCTGGGTGTAAGGGGTGACCTGGGCCCCCTAACAGGGCCCCGGCCAGCTTTTCACTGTCTGCATAGCAGACAGTGAAAAGCGCGACGGGTGCAACTGCACCCGTCGCAAGGCCGCAACACCGCCAGCTCCATTAGGAGCCGGCTCCTGTGTTGCGGCCTCATTCCCGCTGGGCCGGCGGGTGCAAACTTGGTTTGTGCCCGCCGGCCCAGCGGGAATGTCGGAATGGGGGCTGCGTGAGTGCGGCCGCATTGGCGGCCGCATGGCGGTTTCCGCCTGGCGGGCGGAATGACCCCCATAGTGCCTGGTCTGTTTATATAGACCTGGCCACCAGTTATGTGCTTGTAACAATGATATTTTAGCTACCACACCAGGATGGGCAGAAGCAACTCCCTTATGCGCTGCTTTGATCAATTCTGATCTTTGCAGGGAATCACACGATTACCCATCCCTCTATTTACAGTATTACGACTAGGGAAGTATTGAGGGATGATATGCGGTAGGGATTAGTGGCAGGATATGCCTTTGGCATGGGCATACCATCAGCTTAAGCTTTCACGGCAGCCAGTGTTTCATAATCCAATTTCATTCTAGAACAAGTTACTGCAGCAACAGAAGCTGATGCTACTGCTGATTTGGCTGCTTCATCAGCCAGGGTATTGCCAGCAATATGAATCCCAACACATTGGTGTCCCAGTGCATGTACAACATGGACATTAGGTAGCTTTTCCTTCAGATATGCTACTTTACCCCATGGAATTCTATATTTGATGGAGTTACCTTTTGAATCTCTGAACCCATTCTAGCACAAGTAATGCAGATATTAATTGAAAGACTGGTCACAATAGTACAAATCACAGACAATCAACGTCAGCTGTTCAGGATCCGAGGGTTTCAGTGCTATCACCAGAGATTTAAGCTCTGCCAATTGTGCAGTGCAGGTCCCCTAAGGTCTGTGTACAAGTATATTGTGGATGGAACTCATCATCCTTCATGTAGCCACTCACGACTGCGCAAGCAGTGGAATATCAATGT
The DNA here is from genome assembly GCF_031143425.1 of Pleurodeles waltl. Lineage (NCBI taxonomy): Eukaryota > Metazoa > Chordata > Amphibia > Caudata > Salamandridae > Pleurodeles > Pleurodeles waltl. The sequence continues at coordinate 1,233,215,762 of NC_090446.1, forward strand.
TTTGTGCCCATAGCTGGTTGGGCTGAACCATCAGTGCATATATTTGTCTGATATTGTTCAATAGGCAATGTGCTTGCTGGAACTGGGTATTCAAGTTCGTATTGCAATAAATTATTAAGTTTGTAATTTTGAGTCAAAAATATAGTCAACATCAGTGGCTGTCAGAGACGTTGCCCATTGAATCCAAAGTGGATGTAGTGTTTTAGCGCTGGGTACGCTAGCTTTAGTAACAGCCTCAAGGGCGGGATCAGAGATACGACAATGATGCGTTTCCCCTGGGCCAGAGGTCTCTCTTTGATGACAGCCATCTGAACAGCAGTGAGAATTTTGTCAGTGGGAGCAAAGCGTATTTCTACTGTAGAGTACAAATGTGATTTGTATGCAATGGGGACAGTTTTACCAACATTGAGCATTACATAGATAAAACCAATAGCACCAGCAATCACCCTGATGACCAAGTGTTTCCTGTTGTCCCTCTTGTATAAGTGCTTAGCTGCAAGCATGTCATGTTGTAATGCTCTAAGAACACGTGTGTGTTCGACTGTCCAGTAATTACTGGAAAAATCAGGACAGAGCAAGTTCTATAAAGCTTTAATGCATTCTGCATAATCTGGAATCTTGGTTCTGCCAAAATGTAAAAAGCCCAACAGAGACCAGAGCTTTTTGATGGTGTTTGGAGGTTGTAATTGTGTGCATTTTTCTAAAAATTGGGGCACTAGGCGCTTACCTTCATCTGATAATTTGTATCCCAAAATCAGGACACTAAGAAAGGCTATTTTTGTTTTTTTGAAACTCAATTTGTAGCCTAATTCGGCAAATCCCACAACAATGTCGGCTACCCATCTTATATGTTGCATGAGGTTGTCATCTGTGAGGTAGATGTCATCGGCGTAGGACAACACCTCTGGGTCAATGTTGTGTAAAATAGATGTGACACAAGTGAAAACAGTCCTGGAATGTTCTTGTACCCCTGTGAGAGTCTGACATTTTTTATCTGAGAGACGAAAGTGTTGAAACTTGTTAAGTCTCTACTTTCAGGCACTATATTTTGGCAGAAAAATCCATTGGCAATATCCAAAGTTGTTTAATATTTCTTGCACACTGTATTGTTCATAAGTGCTGTGCTGTATGCATTATGTATAGCAAATGTGCATTTATGACTGTTTAAATGTCTGTAGTCTATGACTATTCTGTTTGAATGGCCTGGTTTAACTACGAGGAAAAATAGATTGTTCATTGGTGAGACACTCGGTTCAATTATGCCCTGGTACTCTAACTGTGTGAGGATTTCCCTCATAGGTGCTTCAGCTTCATGCTTTATTGGACACAGGGGTTGGGGTTAGGATTTAATAGCTATTACATGATAAGGGAAATCTTTATTCCACCCTTCGTGGTTGGGATATAACGTGGGTGCCTGCACCATTGCCCAATCAATGGCGTGAATTTCGATGAGCTTTCTGTGACAAGGGGTGAGAAAGACTGTTCAATAATCTCTTCCCAAAAGGGGAGATTATGGTCAAATTCTGGTGGCCAATCCTTCTCGGCCAGAAAAATATCATAAAGGGTAATGATCCCAAAGATGCCGTTGATTGTCTGTTCAATGTCTCCTTCTAACTGTATAGTTACTTTTTACACCTTATCGCGCCTGGGAACACACATGTCCTAAGTCTCATCTTGTAAGAAGTCATCAGTTGCTTTCACCTCCAGATGCTCTTAAAGATCCCAGAAAAATATTGTGACCTCTGTTGCACTGTCTAGCGGTGCTAGTGTCCATTTCCTGTTCTTTAGTAAAGCCCTTTTCTTGAGTGGCATGTCGTATTGCAACTGCTGCCACTTTGTTTTTTTTAATTGGGGTTTTTGTTGGGGAAGTTTCTCTTCTTTCCTAATGGAAAATTCAGAAGAGTGTTGTGAGTCCTTTCTCGGTTTCACATACTCTGTTCACTGCTCTGGCCACCCACCTCTCTCACTAGGTTTTTCCGGTGAGTCCTGAAAGGAACGAGATTGGCATGTACCAGTATATTCATATCTGTCAGGACTTTTTATACTATCTCTAGTTCTAAGAATATAGCCATTTTGAGGGATCTCGGAATGTGGAGATTCTCCCTTTTCTTTTTTAGGTGTTTGTTGTTTTTCACCCCAGCATTTTCTAGAGCCTTCAGGTGCTTGCTTGGTAGAATCTTTATTATATTTACCCTGTAATTGAGGTTTAATGGGTCTGGCCCCGAGACTATCTCGACCAATACTAGAGTAGGTCTTGGCAATAATCTTTGGCAGCTCACATTCTTGATCCTGTGCAGGAACTTCCTGGAGCCGCACATGCACTGCTAGTGCAACTGCCTCCCCTTTGAGATTACCCAATATTAATGAAGACACTGTGGCAAAATCGCCCAACATTTGCATTCCCAAATCAAGGGCTGGGGCAGCCCCGTATTCATCTTGGATTTGTTTTAACACCTCCAGAAGATTGGCAAGTGTTGGTGTACCGTGTGCGGCAGTTTAGAGCATAGCAAATACTGTCCCCTAAGTATTACAATTATCTACTGTGGGAACCATCCCAAATGGCAAGCACTTAGTGAGTCTTCTATGTTTATCCTGAGGTCCCATTAATTTTTCGAGCTAACCAAAACAGAATCTCCTCCCGCTTGGCTGGTACTTTACCCTAGATCGAATGTACAGTTGCAGGATTATTGCCTGGCGTAACTGCATTAGATTGAGCTGGGGTAGCACATGCTGGGGTAGTATTTAATGTTTGCATCACAAACTGTACTAACAGCCAGTATATTGCCGTGAGCTCTGTATATAAGTGGCGAACCTCAGCTATCCCCAAAGTTGCTGCATCAGGGTGCGGTGTGTATGTGGCCAGAAAGGCCAGATAGGACCATCATTGCTCATAGGACCTAACCTAAAGTGTAAGGCTGTATGTTGTAGGGTGCCATCATGCTAATTATTATGGTCTTGATATGATAGAGGTATCTCTAAGTATGCATAAGCTCTATAGTGTGCAGGTATGTTAGCAAGTGTGTAGTAATGAAATGTGTTTGTGTTCCCATCAACTGCTGGAAAAGTGACCCAAGAATAAAATGTTTCTGTTCTGTAGGCCATGTGAGCCTCAAAAACAAATATGACTGGACCCCCTGCCCCCCCACGCCTGTGAGGCCATTTGTCAATAAATGTGCTGTGAGGGGTAGTAGCATGTTTGCTGCAATTACTACAATTGCCATGGTAAAGGGAAATGTATTTGTTCAGAGATAAGGACACCAATCCTTTTAAGGTTCAAGCTTGAACAACCTACAGCGTTAGTTAGGTACTACTTACTTAGCTGAGGAGGAAATCCTCAATCCCACGGACGTTTCCGTATACAGTATTGAGGTGCCTTTAGCATGTAGTGAGACAGAGATACTTAGGCAGATCAGAAAATTAGAGCTCGACCAAACGTTGGTTGAGCCATGTCGCATGGGTTCTCATTATCCTAATGAGACTACTGGATTTGGGTGGCAGAATCAACTGAATTGTGGGGTACTGAGTACAATCCCACACCATGTGACACCTGTCGGCCTAATCCGGGTTTTCTAACCAATTAGTAGTGCTTCATCTCCACCCAAGAGCGGGATTATTGTGGCAACTGGGCGCATGACTGGGAGGACTCTTCAAGGGAACGTCATCGATCATATCTCATCCATTTCTCTTAGCTACAATAGTGTCAAACAGGCAAAGACAAACAGAAGCAGAGTATAGTTCTATAAGGTTTATTGAAGCATCTTAGATAAAAAAAAGCATAGTATTGCAATAACAAGGATGAAAAAACACACTAGAAAGAACATTTTGACAAGACGTGTGAAACACAAAAACAGTCCCACCATACTGTCACTAGGAATAATATATTTGTTTTCTACCTAGGCTACGTTAGAGCACAGTGTGATGAGCCCTAATCCACTGGACAGGTTTCCCCCTTGGGAAGACGTCATCCCCCATACCTGAGCAAGGAAGCCTGTTGTCTAAAGAGACACTGTCGCTATATAGGCCATGGATCCAGCAGTCTAAGCAAGCTGTAGCAAAGACGTTCATCAATCAGCATGCAGTTGTGGCCATCAGGCTAGAATTTCCCTCTAATGTGTATGGGACAGAGAAGTGTTTCATAGCAAAACAATTGATGTTCTAAGAAAAGGTCCTCACATAAGAGTATGTATGTTTCTGTGAACGTCTGAGACATAGCGTACTACTTTTGCCAGCAACCCTGTCTGACTGCTGCCTTTAGGAAAGCACAAAATGAAATGAATGCAGTGCTAAGAACGTAAATCTTTCCTGGGTGAAAAAAACAACCAGATGTAGAAAATAAAAGAACACTGCAAATGTGGCTAATGCTAAAAAAATAAAGCGATGCTGATTAAAATGTATCTGGGCTAAAGTGCACAACGGCAGGCCTAGTTTGATAAAATAACGTGTCTAAAGCATGGCTAAAATAGCTATACAACAAGCCTGTCTGATCTGTGCCGTAACGAATAGAAGTTGAAAGTTGAGCTCTGGTTTAAATTATTTAAACTTTTAATCGGTCCTAACAAGATAGTGAACTTATCATTTGTAATAGGCAATTGTAGGAAGTTGGCTTTGTATATACTATTTCAAAGTAAGAAATAGTGTGCACAGAGTCCAAGGGTTCCCCTTAGAGGTAAGATAGTGGCAACATTTGATAATTCTAATGCTCTATTTTGTGGTAGTGTGGTCGAGCAGTAGGCTTATCAGAGGGTAGTGTTAAGCATTTGTTGTACACACACAGGCAATACATGAGGAATACACACTCAAAAACTTACTCCAGGCCAATAGGTTTTTATATAGAAAAATATTTTTTCTTAGTTTATTTTAAAAACCACAGGTTTAAGATTTAAAGTAAACACTTTAAATGTAAGGTACTTCACTTAGATACTTTAGGAACTTTGAATAAAAGCAATATCATATAAGCTATTTTCAAAGTAGACAGTGCAAACATCAACAGTTCCAGTGGGAGGTAAGTAAAGGTTAGATTAGGAGGTAAGTAAAACACGTACAGGTCTCAGTCCTGGGGCATAGGCAGCCCACCGTTGGGGGTTCAAGACAACCCCAAAGTTACCACACAAGCAGCTCAGGGCCGGTCAGGTGCAGAGGTCAAAGAGGTGCCCAAAACACATAGGCGCCTATGGAGAACAGGGGTGCTCCGGTTCCAGTCTGCCAGCAGGTAAGTACCTGCGTCCTCGGGGGGCAGACCAGGGGTTTTTTGTAGAGCACTGGGGGGGACAGAAGTAGGCACACAAAACACACCCTTAGCAGCACAGGGGCGGCCGTGTGAAGTGTGCAAAGCAGGCGTTGTGTTTCAGGTAGAAAACAATCTAGCGACCAGGGGGTCACTCTAGCGGTGCAGGCAGGCACAGGGAGGCTTCTCCGGACAGCCACCACCTGGGCTAGGCAGAGGGTCAGCTGGGGGTCACTCCTGCGTTGAAGTTCGGTTCCTTCAGGTCCTGGGGGCTGCGGGTGCAGTGTCGGTTCCAGGCGTCTGGTCCCTTGTTACAGGCAGTCGCGGTCAGGGGGAGCCTCTGGATTCTCTCTGCAGGCGTCGCTGTAGGGGCTCAGGGAGGTTGTCTCTGGTTACTTCCGGGCTCGCAGTCACCGGGGACTCCTCCGTGAGGTGTTGGTTCTCTGAATCTCGAGCCGGGGGCATTGGGTGTAGAGTGTGAAGTCTCACGGTTCCGGAGGGAAACGTGCATCCTTTGAAAGTTGCTTCTTTGTTGCAAAGAAGTTGCTAGTTTTGAACAAGGCCGCTGTTCACAGGAGTTTCTTGGTCCTTTAGTCCAGGGCAGTCCTCTGAGGCTTCAGAGGTCACTGGTCCCTGTCAGATGCGTTGCTGGTTGCAGGTTTTCGAAGTTTGAGACAGGCCTGTAGGGCTGGGGCCAATGCAGTTGTCGTCTTCCTCTTTCTCTGCAGGCTTGTAGGTCAGCAGTCCTTGTTTCTTCAGGTTGCAGGAATCTGATTTCCTGGGATCTGGGGAGCCCCTAAATACTGAATTTAGGGGTGTCTTTAGGTGTGGGAGGGCAGTAGCCAATGGCTACTGTCCTTGAGGGTGGCTACACCCTCTTTGTGCCTCCTTCCTGTGGGGAGCGGGACACATCCCTAATCCTATTGGGGGAATCCTCCAAACTCAAGATGGAGGATTTCTAAAGGCAGGGGTCACCTCAGCTCAGGACACGTTAGGGGCTGTCCTGGCTGGTGGGTGACTCCTCCTTGTTTTTTTCATTATCTCTTCCAGCCTTGCCGCCAAAAGTGGGGGCAGTGGCCGAAGGGGCGGGCATTTCCACTAGCTGGGATGCCCTGTGGCGCTGTAACAAAAGGGGTGAGCCTTTGAGGCTCACCGCCAGGTGTTACAGTTCCTGCAGGGGGAGGTGTGAAGCACCTCCACCCAGTACAGGCTTTGTTCCTGGCCACAGAGTGACAAAGGCACTCTCCCCATGTGGCCGGCAACATGTCTGGTGTGTGGCAGGCTGGCAGAAACTGGTCAGCCTACACTAGAAGTCGAATTGGTATTCAGGGGGCATCTCTAAGATGCCCCCTGGGTGTATGTTACAATAAATTGCACACTGGCATTAGTGTGCATTTATTGTGCTGAGACGTTTGACACCAAACTTCCCAGTTTTCAGTGTGGCCATTATGGAACTGTGGAGTTCATGTTTGACAAACTCCCGGACCATATACTCTTATGGCTACCCTGCACTTACAATGTCTAAGGTTTTGCTTAGACACTGTAGGGGCATAGTGCTCATGCACATATGCCCTCACCTGTGGTATAGTGCACCCTGCTTTAGGGTTGTAAGGTCTGCTAGAGGGGTGACTTACCTATACCACAGGAAGTGTGAGATTGGCATGGCACTCTGAGTGGAGTGCCATGTCGACTTAGTCATTTTCTCCCCACCAGCACGCACAAGCTGTAAGGCAGTATGCATGTGCTGAGTGAGGGGTCCCCAGGGTGGCATAAGACATGCTGCAGCCCTTAGAGACCTTCCCTGGCATCAGGGCCCTTGGTACCAGGGGTACCAGTTACTAGGGACTTATCTGAGTGCCAGGGTTGTGCCAATTGTGGAGACAAAGGTACAGTTTAAGGAAAGAACACTGGTGCTGGGGCCTGGTTAGCAGGGTCCCAGCACACTTTCAATCAAAACTTAGCATCAGCAAAGGCAAAAAGTTAGGGGGTAGCCATGCCAAGGAGGCATTTTCTTACAGCTATCATCCACCCCAATTAATAGTTCACGTTCACCCAGACATTAGTCCATTTTACCGTGTTCTTAGCTGTCAGAACACATATAATAGGACTGGAATGAAGGTGCTCCATTGTGCCGGGTTAAAAACTAGCAATACCAGTCAGCAAAAAATTGGGGTAGTCATAATAAAAGGGGAATTTTCTCACAGCACCTTATCCACCTACAGCAATTCAAATAAATGAAATAGGGAGGCAGATGCTGGGTGGCAAATGTGTCTCTCGTTCTGAAATACCATACAACACAGCCTGGCAGGAGGACATAGTTTGCCTGTTTCTGAAAACTCTTGAAAACCAAATACCTGATGAACGCATTCTGCTATGTACTTACCTATAGCACTGTGAACAAGGAATGCTGGAACATTTCTCAACTTCACATCCTCATACAGGAAGAAATGTTAATTTCTTCATCCATGCTCCGAGGTGATTGTAAGTCTACATAATGGGACATTTTAAGTTGTGATAGCAATTATTTTGTATCATTATTTGCACCACTTATTCTTTGTCTTTGACATGAGACAGAGCTTACATTTGCTGCTGCGGTTAATGTGAACACCCTTCCTCTTCTAGCACCAATGTTCCATGTTTTAGAGAGTTTAGAGGGTGTTACCTTTTTTCAAGCTGACATTCAATTTTATGTCAGTCTATTTTGTGTAAAATGTTCTTCATACCAGAAAAAAGTTGAATCCATTTAAAGAAAGACAATTATTAAAGGAAGTAAAATACTAGGGCTATACAAGTGGTGCCATAACCAGGAATAGCTACCGAGCCTGATAATGTAGCTTTCTCTCTTGGCTAGGGGATCAATTTGTGTTTACAGTAAGAGGGGTGACAGAATATTCACACCAGGTAGCCTTTTGCATGGGATACAAGCATGCCACTCTTGCAGTGTTTTTTAGTGGATTGCCATTTTTGGCATCCAAGCAATTTTTTGAATTATTAGATTAATCTTTAAGCTGGAGTACATAAATCAAGGTATGGCCCATTAGATGGTTGAGGTAACAATGAAAGTGGGAGCCTACATCATACAGTTGGGCATTACCAATCTGAGGTCATCATTGTAGGATAATTTTCTGTGATCAGAGTGAGCTACCCAGCATCTGCTTGGGCAACGGGACCTGGCCTTTAAGAGGATGTCAAAGCCCAGCTCACCTGAGTTCTTGTTCAGTTCTGATGGAGGTTGAAGACAATCCGACCCCACCCTGAAACTGCTTGTTCCAGCACACTAGTTTTTAAAACAGTGCACTAAGAACAGAAGCTCAAGGGAAGGGGGGAAGTGGATAAAATAAAAAAAAGAGAGACAACACCGTTCTTGCGTTTCCACTGTTGAAGTGCTGCACAAATCTGCGGCCCTTTCTGACTTCTGTAGAAACTGGTGCCTAATGAAACATAAACAAAGAACAGATAAGTGCAACCTATTCCTAAATGGGTTCCTGACTATCCCTTTATTTATTGGAAATTCTCTTCTAAAAGTACCTCTTGAATCCTGGTCTCTAGTTTCCAGGTTTGGAATGTGTTACTGCTCTGGGATGTGTTTTCTATTACTGTTAAGCTTCTAAAAAATTAAACAAATACCGTTATCAGAATTACCAATATCAAACATTCATCATAATATAACTAAAGCCTAAATTCCCAATAGCAGACTCACTTTTCGCATATTTCCAGAATCTTTTATAAAACAAATACTGTACTTTTACATCAAAATACAGCATGTAATTTGTGCAAGTCCTTGATTTACTGTTTTCCTTGCTGTCAATGGTTTCCACTGTTTGATTCCCAAAAGTTCCATGAAAAAAAACAATGTCCGCTTCACAAAGTCCTGCAAAATAATCCTGCAACAAAGAGCCTTAATCACAATGCTCGTGGAAGGCACTTCGCCTCAAACTGTCTATACACGAATCCAGAAATTGCCGTCAAAGCTCCCTCAGGTAATAAAAAGTTTTGCACTTACTTGTTGCTGGCAAGAGATACTGATCAGTCTAACCTTGTCTTCTTTCTCTTTTGCAGGTTACTCGTAGGAGAGAGGCTGAGGCAAGGAGGAACCGGAAACCGGAAGAAGGAAGAGCCAGCAGCTGCGCCAATTGAAGTCAAAGAAAGTCTGTAAAGAGCAGGAGTGCCAGCGCCGAGGGATCTGTTCTCAGGTAAGCGGGAGGTAGACGAGCACAAGCACTGGGTGAGGCTCGGGGATGCCTTTTATAGACAGGGCTTGGTGTGGTTCGAAGAGCTGGGTGTGGTTTGAAGGGCTGGGTGTGGTCCTCACATGCTGCACATGTTCTTGGAAGGTGTGCAGAGCTGGGTGTGGTTTGAAGAGCTGGGTGTGGTCCTCACATGCTGCACATGTTCTTGAAAGGTGTGCAGAGTTTCAGTTATTATGCAAACGAGTTGGATTAACACATGGCCTAGGGAGGAGTGTTTTAAAGAAGCCTTGGTAAAAGCAAGGCCCAATGTGTAAACAAAACAGCACATTAAACAACATACACAGAAGCCTAGGGGGGGGGGAAGGTGAGATAACAAGAAAGGCTTTGAATAGTAAGTTTAAAAGGGAGCTATTACAGAACCCACTAGTGCAGTGAGAGGGGACATGCTCTTTGCTGTGTACAAACCCTAACAGTTGCCCCCCTCAAAGGCCCTCCTACAGGACGGGGTTTTCCTGGATTTTTTAAATAAAACCGTCTAATCAGCTGTGGGGCATGTACATATGATGCTGGTTCCCATGAATTCTCAGATTCATCATATCCTTTCCATTCTACTAAATAAAACAGACGTCCACTAATTCTTTTTGAGTCTTTTATGCTTTTCACTTCATATTCCAGATTTCCTTTAATTGGTATGGGTGGAGGTGGTGGTTCAGGTCGGGTTTTTGAGTTGTACGGCTTAAGCAAGGACACATGGAATGTAGTATGTACTGGATATTCTTTTGGTAAATCTAATTTTACTGTTACCGGGTTTACTATGGCAGTTATACTAAAGGGTCCAATGAAACGTGGTTGCAGCTTTCGGGATCCCTCTATGTTTAGGTTTTTTGTGGAGAGCCATACCTTGTCACCAATTTTATACATTGGGGCCTCAGACCTGTGTTTGTCTGCTTGTCTTTTCATGCTTTCCTTGTACTTTAATAAATGTTTCCTGGCTTTGTCTTGTATGTCACCTAACCTCGTTAGTCTATCCGTTACTGTAGGCAACAGGGAATCTTCTAACAAAAAGGTATAGCTCTTGGATGATACCCCTGCAAGAAATAGAATGGTGAGCAAAGTAGAGCTGAATGCTCAGTATTATTATAAACAAACTCTGCTACAGGAAGAGCTTCCAACCATTCACTAGAATAATCAGCCAATAAACAACGTAGCGTTTGAAGTAAGGTTTGGTTCAGTCGTTCAGTCTGTCCATCTGTCTCTGGGTGGAAAGCAGTGGATAAGGCCACATCTATTTTCAGTTTTTCACATAATTTTTTCCAAAATCTGGAGTTGAACTGGCTCCCTCGGTCTGACACCACTTTGCTTGGCAAACCATGTAAACGCACAATTTCCCTTATAAAAATATCGGCAAATTCTGCCGCCGTGGGTAATTTCCGTAATGGTACAAAATGTGCCATTTTAGATAAAAAATCCACTATAACCAACACTGTTGTGAAGGATTTTACAGGTGGTAAACCTACAATAAAGTCTACGCTCACAGTGTGCCAAGGTTGTTTGGGTGTTGGCATTGGTATTAACAAGCCGTCAGGAGCCTTATGAGAAGATTTATGTCTTGCACAAATTGGACAGGTAGTGACAAATTGCTTAATGTCCTTTCTTATAGTGTCCCACCAAAAGTGTTTTTGCACATTTTCCAGGGTTTTTACCCAACCAGGATGACCTGCCAACGGTGAGGCGTGATGCCAAATTATCACCTGTGTTTGTAATTCAGAGGTGGGCACTAACAGCATGTTGTCGTGATACAATAAACCTCGTTGTATTGTGTTATGGGAATCCTTTAACCAATCCTGAGGTGCTATTTGCATGTGTGCATTATATAGATCTGTGATGAAATCCTTCTGTTGTACTGGTGCCAACAACTTTTGGGGAGGAATAATGGGTTCTCCTATTTGATCTTGTTTCATGTCTGAGGTATGTCCGTATCTAGATAACACATCAGATTGAATTTGTTGTGCACCTGGTCTATAGGTTATAACAAAGTCAAATGTGCTAAAAAAATTTAACCAGCGCATCTGACGTGGTGTTAGTGCTTTAAGTGATCCAAAAAACTGTAGGTTCTTATGGTCAGAAAAGATTGTAACTGGGTACTTGGCTCCCATTAAATGGTGCCTCCATTCTGAAAAGGCTACTTTGGTAGCTAGTAGTTCCCTTTCAGCCACAGTGTAATTTTGTTCAGCTGGTAATAACTTTTTGGAATAGAAGGCTATAGGATGTAACTGGCCATCTACTGCATCTCGTTGAGAGAGAACTCCTCCTAAAGCTACTTGTGAAGCATCCGCTTCAACAAAAAAGGGCAAGTCAGGATCAGGATGTTTCAGAATTGGGGCTGAAGTGAACTTTTGTTTTAGGAGTTGAAAGGCGTGTGCCGCCTCATCAGTCCAAAGAAATCGTTGCCCTTTCCGCAACAAGGTAGTTATTGGGGCTGCAATGTCTGCAAAATGTGCAATAAACCTCCTATAAAAATTGGCGAAACCCAGAAATTTCTGAATATCTTTTACAGAGGATGGTTCTGGCCAATCAGCAATAGCACTGATTTTCTTTACATCCATAGTTATTCCTTGAGGTGACAGGCAGTATCCTAAAAAGTCCACCTTGTTGACATTAAAAGTACACTTTTCTAACTTAGCAAAAAGATGATTTTCTTTTAACTTTGATAATACTGCACAAACATGTTGGGTATGTTCTTCTGAGTTCTTAGAGTAAATGAGGATGTCGTCTATGTATACTATGACACAAACGTCCAGGAATTCGTGTAGGACCTCATTTATAAAGAACTGAAAGGCCGCAGGGGCATTACATAACCCAAAGGGCATTACTGTGTACTCAAATAAACCAAACTTTGTCTTGAAAGCTGTCTTCCACTCATCCCCCTCTTTTACTCGGACCAGGTGGTAAGCTCCCCGCAGATCTAGTTTAGTGTATACAGTAGAATGTCTTAATTGATCCAACAACACAGGTATTAGAGGAAGAGGATATTTATTCTTTATTGTAGCCTTATTTAGTCCTCTATAATCGATACACGCGTGCAGGGATTTATCCGGCTTCGGGATAAAAAAGAGTGGAGATGACACCGGAGATGTGGAATGACGGATGAACCCAGACTGTAGTAGGTCATCTAGGTAGGTTCTTAAGTATTTGGTTTCTTCGTCAGTCAAAGCATATACTCTGTTATTAGGTAAAGGGGCCCCTGGGATAAGATCTATACGGCAGTCATAAGACCGATGTGGGGGCAGCACACTAGCCTTTACTGGATCAAAGACGTCTTTAAAGTCAGAATATTCAGGAGGGAGACTTGGTTCATCTTGTGTAACACTAGCACAGTGTAATACTGTGCTCTGTTCTGTACCTGCTTCTTGATAGCAATTGGTTCTACAGAAAGAGGAATCCAAAGTAACAGTTCTATTCACCCAATCAATTTTTGGGTTATGAGTTGTTAACCAGGGTACCCCGAGAATCAAACCAAAATTAGGAGTATCTATCAGATCAAAGCTAATCACCTCTGTGTGCCCGTTCTGACAGACCATAACAAGTGGACTTGTTTGTTTTGTGATTAATCCAGAGGTCAATTCTGACCCATCCACTGCACATACTGCTTCTGGACAAGGCTTTAGGCACATAGGAAGTCCTAAGATTTCAGCTAACTTATTATCCACAAAATTTCCTGTCGCGCCTGAGTCCAGTAGGACAGGGAGAGAATGCCTCACTTGGGTAGTAACAATTAAAACAACCTGAATTATGAAATGTCTAGGTATGTGCGGTACCCTGAAGGCTGCAGCATTAGAGGTTTGATTAAGATGTTTTCTCGAACAAGTAACCTCTCCCCTTGTCGAGCTTAATCGTTTCCCGATTCAGTTGAGGAGGTGGAGGAAACAGCACCCTTTCGTGGAGTTTTAGGCTTTACTGGACATTCTCTGGCAAAGTGACCTGCCCTGCCACAATATAAACATAATTGAAATGTTCTCCTTCTTTCTTTTTCCTCTGATGTGAGTGGACCTCTGAGTGTCCCTATTTGCATAGGCTCTGGTTCAGGGAGTTTATTATCTGTGTCTTTCTTCTCGTGTCTAATAAAATGTAACCGTGATTCCAGTTTGTATTTATCTCTCTTTCTTTCTCCTAGTCTATGTTCTAATTTCACAACTAAATCTACAAAGTCTGAATAGTCTTTTGGCAAATCAACGATATGAGCCAGCGCGTCTTTTAACTCGTCTCTCAAACCTTTATAAAAAAGGGAGACACGCTTTTCTTCTGGCCACTGTGTCTCGGTGAGTAAACGATTAAAACTAGTGAGATAGGTCAATAAATCCTTGTTACCTTGTTTAAGATTTAAAAGCTCATTATCACTTGCCTGCATGAAAGTGTGTTTTGCAAAAAGGCTGGTCATGGTACGTTTAAATTGATTCCAATTATGGAGGATGGGATCATCTCTATCCACGAAAGGAATTGACCAATTGGCTGCTGTGCCACCCAAATAAGACAAGACGAATGCCACTTTCGTATCATCAGTAGGGAACTGTTGTGGCTTACAAATGAAGTGTAATTGACATTGATTGATAAAAACATGGAATTTGTTACTATCTCCATGAAAACGTTCAGGTGCTGCTAAGGGCACAACATTAGGAACATTAACAGAAACCTCAACTGGGGAAGGCAAAGTTGTATGTTTTGATGGCGCCCCTGTCTCTGAGGAGGTTTTAAACAAAGGCGTAGAAGCTGTGTTCCACTGAGATCCCCTAAATTTATACCTGCTTAAATCCTGTTTTAAAGAGGTATTCTCCATCTTTAATCTCTCTATTTCCTCTTGCATATGTTGCAAGATGCCAGACACTGATTCATTATGAGCCAAGTCCTCATTTAGGGCCTGCGCCATATCCGTGACGTCAATGCCCTCTATTTCTTCCCCGGTATTCATCGTCCACCAGAACTGAAATTATTTTTTAAGGCTTGTGCTTCTGTCAAAGCCCAGCTCACCTGAGTTCTTGTTCAGTTCTGATGGAGGTTGAAGACAATCCGACCCCACCCTGAAACTGCTTGTTCCAGCACACTAGTTTTTAAAACAGTGCACTAAGAACAGAAGCTCAAGGGAAGGGGGGAAGTGGATAAAATAAAAAAAAGAGAGACAACACCGTTCTTGCGTTTCCACTGTTGAAGTGCTGCACAAATCTGCGGCCCTTTCTGACTTCTGTAGAAACTGGTGCCTAATGAAACATAAACAAAGAACAGATAAGTGCAACCTATTCCTAAATGGGTTCCTGACTATCCCTTTATTTATTGGAAATTCTCTTCTAAAAGTACCTCTTGGATCCTGGTCTCTAGTTTCCAGGTTTGGAATGTGTTACTGCTCTGGGATGTGTTTTCTATTACTGTTAAGCTTCTAAAAAATTAAACAAATACCGTTATCGGAATTACCAATATCAAACATTCATCATAATATAACTAAAGCCTAAATTCCCAATAGCAGACTCACTTTTCGCATATTTCCAGAATCTTTTATAAAACAAATACTGTACTTTTACATCAAAATACAGCATGTAATTTGTGCAAGTCCTTGATTTACTGTTTTCCTTGCTGTCAATGGTTTCCACTGTTCGATTCCCAAAAGTTCCATGAAAAAAAACAATGTCCGCTTCACAAAGTCCTGCAAAATAATCCTGCAACAAAGAGCCTTAATCACAATGCTCGTGGAAGGCACTTCGCCTCAAACTGTCTATACACGAATCCAGAAATTGCCGTCAAAGCTCCCTCAGGTAATAAAAAGTTTTGCACTTACTTGTTGCTGGCAAGAGATACTGATCAGTCTAACCTTGTCTTCTTTCTCTTTTGCAGGTTACTCGTAGGAGAGAGGCTGAGGCAAGGAGGAACCGGAAACCGGAAGAAGGAAGAGCCAGCAGCTGCGCCAATTGAAGTCAAAGAAAGTCTGTAAAGAGCAGGAGTGCCAGCGCCGAGGGATCTGTTCTCAGGTAAGCGGGAGGTAGACGAGCACAAGCACTGGGTGAGGCTCGGGGGATGCCTTTTATAGACAGGGCTTGGTGTGGTTCGAAGAGCTGGGTGTGGTTTGAAGGGCTGGGTGTGGTCCTCACATGCTGCACATGTTCTTGGAAGGTGTGCAGAGCTGGGTGTGGTTTGAAGAGCTGGGTGTGGTCCTCACATGCTGCACATGTTCTTGAAAGGTGTGCAGAGTTTCAGTTATTATGCAAATGAGTTGGATTAACACATGGCCTAGGGAGGAGTGTTTTAAAGAAGCCTTGGTAAAAGCAAGGCCCAATGTGTAAACAAAACAGCACATTAAACAACATACACAGAAGCCTAGGGGGGGGGAAGGTGAGATAACAAGAAAGGCTTTGAATAGTAAGTTTAAAAGGGAGCTATTACAGAACCCACTAGTGCAGTGAGAGGGGACATGCTCTTTGCTGTGTACAAACCCTAACAGAGGAAAACAGGACAGTGTTCCAGAAGACCTTCTCAGAGAGCTCACTCTTGAGATAGTGCTTGCTGCTAACCTTTGTGAGAGGTTTTAATTCTGACAACATTCATGCTTGTTTGGTCTCAGCCCAAGTGCTGATGTTGGGACATTAAACCTATAAACTGACCTGTGGCTGTCACTGAGGATGAAAAGATGTTGTATCTTTGTGGTGGAGTGTGGCCTGTTTCTATTACATAATGGTAACAAAGTTCTTGGCAACCTATCCTACTTGACCCCTTTGTGGACGTTGAGACAGGAATTGATATCAGTTTACGTTGTGCACCTGTCCATGTCACAGATGTCTTTGTTCTAGCATGGGACAAGTCACAAGTCATCCTAGAGTCTGGGCCATACGGTTTATTTGAACATAACAGATGGTTGACCAGTCCACCAATGGGGCAGGGTGACCATCATCGTCACCTGTTGGCCTTTTGTTGTACAGGACTCCTGGCAAGGCATTTAAACTGGTGGAACCAGAGAAGGCTCCCTAGATGCAAAACTGGTGATTCCCTGACTTTAAAGACATGGATATACAATTTGGGTGAAATGGGAGCATTATTGATTTATGGTGGTGTACCCAATCTGGGCTACTCTAAGCAAGGTCCTTCAAATAAAGATGACACTATGGGGCATCTTTAAGAAAAGTGGCACTGCACACGGTACAGTGCCACTTTTCTTGCGCCCCCCCAACGCCACCATGTGTGCGCCATATTCAAAATATGGCGCACCATGGCAGTAGTTAGGGGTCTGGTGTCAGAAATGTTTATGCTAGTACAGCACTTTGCAGGATTAGCATCAAAAATTCTGATGCTAACCCTGCAAAGCACCCAGAGGGCCATTGTAACTAATGGAAACCTCCTTTTAACGCCTCTCTGAACAGGCGTTAAAAGTGTCGAACAAATGGCACAATTTACATTTCCTTGTGCTATAATTTGGACCCCCTTATTGGGGAATACCCCCTTTGCATACATTATGCCTGGTGACACTGGAATGGCTCGATGGGCTTTTAAATATGCCCCTCAGGTTTCTATTTCACATTAATCGCCACTCATAACACAATGGAAATGCAAAAGTCTTTATCAACCACCAACAGGAATACTCACCATAGCTCTTTGGCATAATTAGGATTCCAACTACAGCTGATGTAAGTGACTGAGGCAGATAAAGTTTGTGAACTGCATTTCTACACAGAACACAAATTGCAAAATGAACTAACACAACCATGACAAAAGACACAGCACACCTTCTATCCTTTCGTAACAATAAAATCAAAAGAGCTACTCAAATAAGTTAATAATTCATTTTATTTAATAGTTTCAGCTTCAATCCTTACAATACATTAAAAAAAACAGTGCACACAGTAATAAAACTTGATTACATAAAATCATTATTAATTTCTTAAAAGCTTAAGAACTTAAAAATAAGGATCAGCTTCATCAAGGCATATCCATTTCTCATAAAGGAACCTCATAGACACTAACAGTTAAATCATTTACAGTTACAACCCCCCTTATAAATCTGGGGGATGGAATATTTCCCATCAATATCAACCTATACAAAGGGGCATCAGGAGGAAAGTGTGACTGCTCGCAGTGGTTAGTGTTACCAGCAGTGATTTTGTTACCTTGTTGTATTAAAAAGGTATTAAAAAAGGTGATTGCTGTACCTCATTTATATAGCGGAGGACCATGTATCTCTCAAACGACGACTATAGCCTTATAGATCTTATGAATCTGTTGGTTCGATCAACCCTAGTTTAGTTGGTAGTTCCCTCAACCGGGGCCAAGCGTCCCATATATATGAGGCTATCAAGTTGTGTTCACTAATATTGCCCGGTCTTGTACAAAGTGCTAATGCAGATTTCGTGAAATTTTCTCCATACTAATATTTCTTGTTCCAACCTTGTACTCAAACTTCAATATTGCCCCCGCTGCTTGCTTAAGGACTATGGCTGCCTTCCGAACTTGGCAGTCCCAGCTCAAGTTCTCTGAAAACCGCACACTAGATAATCAAAATGCTTGGTAACTTCAATTGGTATGTCGTTAATGGCTAGTTTCTGCTGGAAACTGCGGAGAGCCGCAGGTCATCCCCATGGTCTTCATGCAATTGATATTCGATGAGTTTTCCCCACAGTATTTAACAAAACGGGCAAGTCATGTCTTGTTTGGGAGCTTTTAAAGGTTGTTCTCAACTCTCCTTCACAAGAGCAAGGGGACTTCCTATAGGGTGTCGAAAGAGGAGTTCATAGGGGCTGTAGCCCACTCCTTTTTGAGGAACCTCCCTATAAGCAAAAAGAATGCATGGCAACAGGACATCCCATCTCCTCCTGGGATTTCAGGGAGTCCCATGATCATGCTTTTGAGAGTTTTGTTAAATCTATCAACCAATCCATTTGTTTGTGGATGATAAGGAGTGGTAAACTTGTAGGTAACACCACTCTCCTTTCACATTGCCTTGAGATATGCAGACATGAAGTTACTACTTCTGTCTGATACCACTTCCTTAGGGAATCCCACTCTGGAAAAGATTCCCAGGAGGGATTTTGCCACTGCAGGAGCTGTAGTGGTCCTTAAGGGTATAGCGTCAGGATACCTAGTTGCATGGTCCACTGAAACTAGGATGAATATGTTTCCTGAAGCTGTTGGAGGGTCAAGGGGGCCAACAATGTCAGCCCCTACCCTCTCAAAGGGCACCCCAACCACTGGAAGTGGAATTAAGGGGGCCTTAGGTGTGCCACCAGTCTTGCCACTGGCTTGGCAGGTCACACAGGAGCGACAAAACTCCTTTGTTTCCTCTGACATATGAGCCCAGTGAAACAGTATGACCCATGTTTTACTTTGGCCCAAATGCCCAGCCAAAGGAATGTCATGAGCCAAAGTCAGAAGAAACTCCCCATACTGCAAAGGGATGACCAATCTCCCGGTAGCTCCAGGTTTAGGGTCCCTTGCTTCAGTATAGAGAAGGTTGTCTTCCCAATAGACTTTGTGGGTATCAGTGACATCCCCATTTTGATGTTTGACAGCTTGCTGTCTGAGACCCTCTAGTGTGGGTCAGGTCTGCTGTGCCACACTCAGCTCTTCCCTAGCAGGCCCCCTGGCACCCAAAAGCCCAGCGTGGTCAGCTGCCAGCTCCTCTGGTGTAGGTTCTGCACAGGGAGAGGATTCCTCTTCCTCAAAAGGGGAATCTTCTGGAGAGGGAGAGATAGTGGGCAAGGATTTACCCTTTCTACCCCTAGCATTTGGGAGCACTTGGTCTATTTGTCCAGGATCCAAGTTTCCCTGTCCTCTTTGCTTCTGGGCCTGCACCCTTGTGAGAGCAAAGATATGCCTTGTGTCAGAGTCACCAGATCCTCGGAGTCTGCGCACGTTCCCAACACGTCCACCACTGAACAGCTCCAAGACTCTGATAGATAAATCACAGAGGCTAAGAGAGTTCAAGAGGGGAAGAGGGGATTAGGAAGGGAAACAGCTGGGAAGGAGACCTGTAGTAAGAAAAAGGTTAGAACACACAATATGAAAATTATATCTCCTGAAATCAACACTAGACTATGATTCTAAGCATAGTTATTCTGAAAACATGAACAATCTAAGAATTAAGTTTAAAATGACTTAAGTTTCAAGATGGCCGGATACCTGTAAGGGAATCAAGATGGATTAAAAGAAAACTTTCTTATTCAAGTACTTTCCTTTACATAAGAATCAGAAAAACATTCTGAATACATTTTAAACCAGTCATATAAATCCTTTTTTGAGAATGCATACTAGGACCATACAATATTGCATCTAGAAACTCTGAGCTTCTGTGTACTCTTAAAATGTTTCAACACAAATTGCGCATATTGTAGAGTTATATATATATATATATATATATATATATATATATATAGTAAACACCATAAAAGGATTGTGCACCATGAATAACACAATATGGATTCAGGAAAATAAATCACATAACTTGTCAACTTCAATATTACATGATGAATATTTTAGAATAGTGGCATACAATAAACAATATGAATTAAACTCGAGGAGAGAATCGTGCGTCTTGCCGATTCGAGTGTCACCATGCAAAATGCCAAGAAATGATAGTACGCAATGAATATCAAAGTCAAATCATCATTAAACGAATCGCGCGTCTTGCGATTCGTAAACCACAATGTAAATGCCAAGAAATAACAGCTCACAATGAATAAAAAGATCAAAGTACAATGAAACGAATTGCGCGTCTTGCTGATTCTTAAGCCACCATGCAAATGTCAAGAAATGGTAGCGTGCAATGAATAACAAGAATAAATTATCATGAAACGAATTGCGCGTCTTGCCGATTTGCAAGTCACCCTGCAAATGTCACAAACACTCAAGCGCATATTTCACATGTGCAAAGTACTCTATCAAATCATAAAAGAATTAAACCCAAGAACATGAGAGTTCTCGATAATGGTGTCGGGAGGCCAGCCCAACCACCGTCTTACCGCCCAGAACAAGGATCTCCAAATGAAGAATGAAAGTCAGATGTCTGGAAGATCAAACAGGCCACCGGGACAGGAGCTCAGGAAGTAGCTGCTGCTCTGCACCGGGACCTCTGAATAGTGAGCACTTGGAGCTCGGCTGGCTCCTTTTTATAGAGTCTTGGCCCAGCCCACAACCACACCCAGGCATGTTGCAGGGAAAGTCTCTAGAAGGCCCTGGAAAGGGACCACACCCTAACACACTCTGAAAGCCTGCAGCAATAGATTGCAAATGAACAGCATTTGTAAGCACATTAAAAATAAGTCTTTAGGATTTAACTCTGCAATGCAAAAGGTTAAACAACAACATATCAGCACAATGCAAAAATGACATTGTTTTGAGAGTGCTGGGTTTTTGCATTCTAGTCGCCAATAGAGCACGCACTGCCCTGGTGTTGACAGTACTCCCCTCTCCCAGACGCACTCTAGGGCTTGGTTTGCCTGGATTAAGATGATGAAAGCGTCTCACAAGTACTGGAGCATGAACATCAGATGTGAAGCCCATGAGTTACTTTCAGGACCATAACCTTTCCATGAGATTAAGTACCATAGATTACGCCCTCGTAGTTTAGAATCCAACACTTTCTTAACTTCATATTCTTCTTCTCCCTGTACTAGAACAGGAGCTGGCTGAGGGTGGACCTTTTGGACTGCCCTTTTCAATATGGAAGTGTGGAACATCGGATGAATCCGTAAGGATCTGGGCAATTGTAGTTTATAGGTTACCGGATTGATTTGCTGAAGGACTGTGTAAGGACCTATAAATTTGGGATTGAACATGTGCTTCTTCTTGAAGTCTATATGTTTTGTGGAAAGCCACACTTTGTCACCTGGTTGATACTGCGGTCCCCCACAATGTTTCTTATCATAATGCCTTTTGTATTTTTGTTTGGCTTTTTCTAAATGCTGTTGAATCAGTTTCTGGGTTTGATGCAAATGCTGAATGGTTTCTGACACAGCTGGAGTAAGAGAACTTTCTTGAGAAATTGTGATGGGCAAGGTGTCAGGATGATAGCCAAATAAACCAAAAAAGGGTGTAACGCCAATAGAAGTGTGGAATGAGTTATTGTAAGCTAACTCAGCTAACCAGAGCATAGATGTCCAAGAATGAAGTGCCTTTTCAGCGTAGGCACGTAGGTATTGTTTCAAAGTCTGATTTAGTCTCTCCGTTTGACCATCTGTTTGAAGATGGTGACTAGTAGATAGCGTAGATGTCACTTGGAGTGTTTTACACCATGTCTTCCAGAAATTGGAGGCAAATTGCGACCCCATATCGGATAGGATAACTTTTGGCAGTCCATGATAACTAACCACTCTGTTCAGTAAAATAGTTGCCAGTTCACTAGAAGTGGGCAATTTTTTACAGGCAATGAAATGTCCATATTTTGTGAGACTATCTACTACCACCAGAATTACTGAATGCTGTTGAACCACTGGCAGACCGGTAATAAAGTCTAAAGAAATGTGCTCCAATGGACGACTTGGGGTTGGAAGTGGATGTAACAACCCTTTTGGTTTTGAATGACTTGTTTTAATGCGAGCACAATCTTCGCAGTTGTTTACCATTGCTTTTACATCTTTTGTTAGGGTAGGCCACCAAAAATAGCGTTGGATCAGTTCAAGAGTTTTAGGAGTACCTGGGTGACCTGCTGTCGGTATAACATGCAACCAATGAAACACTATCTTGCAAAGTTTGGTAGTGGGTACGAACAAACGAGCGTCATGAAGGGGTAGTCCTTGCTTGATTGACCTTTTGGGATCTGCTTGGGCCCATGTTTGCCATTTTTCAACAGTGAAAGAGTTGCAAATTTCTTCAAAGAAATCTTCAGTTTTGATGATACATAGAACCTTGTCAGGAGCAATGTTAGCGCTGGAGGCTTGAAATGCAGGCAACGTGGTAGACTCTTGACGGGACAAGGCGTCAGCTTTGCGATTATCTTTACCAGGCCGGAAGGTTACTACAAAATCAAATTCGGCAAAAAACAGCATCCAGCGTAATTGCCGAGGGGTCAAAAGTCGGGCGGAACTCATGAATTGAAGATTACGATGATCAGTATATACTGTGACAGTGTATTTGGCACCCATCAAATTATGTCTCCAATCTTTAAAGGCGTCACGAATCGCCAGAAGCTCTTTTTCAGCAATGACATAGTTCTGTTCGGCTTCGTTCAACTTCCGAGACATATAAGCTACAGGATGAAGTTGACCAGTGTCTTTATTTCGTTGTGATAAGACGGCTCCTATTGCTACATCTGAAGCATCAGCTTCCACTATGAAAGGTCGATTCGCATCAGGATGAGTCAAGACTGGGGCAGTGGAGAAAGCTTTCTTCGAGTCGAGTCAAGAAGGCTTGACCAGCTTCTGGGGACCATACAAACTTTTCTTTCTTTCTTAGTAGCTTAGTGATTGGAGCCACTGTCTGGGAGAAATGATTTATGAACCTCGGGTAAAAATTTGCACACCCCAGGAAACATTGTACATCACGAACAGTCTTTGGAGTGGGCCAATCAGATACGGCTTTTACTTTCTTTTCTGCCATCACCATACCTTGAGGGGTAAGAATAACCCCTAATAACTCAACTGTGGTAACATGAAACTCACACTTGGTTAGTTTGCAATATAAATGGTGCTTTCGAAGGGCTGCAAGAATTTTCTTGACATGTTGGACATGTTCGTTTTCATTGTCAGAGTAGATCAAAATGTCATCGATGTAGACTATGGCAAATATGTTGAGGTACTCTCTAAGAACGTCATTCAAGAACAATTTAAATGCTACTGGAGCATTACACAGTCCAAAAGGCATGACAGTGTATTCAAAAAGGCCATATCCTGTCTTGAACTCTGTTTTCCATTTGTCACCCTCTCATTCTGACCAAATGATAAGCACCTCGAAGGTCAAGCGTTGTGTAGATTTTTGCTCTCTTTACTTGTTCCAATAATATCGGATTTAGGGGTAAAGGATATTTATTCTTGATGGTGACTTTGTTCAAACCCCTATAGTTGATGCAAGTTCGAAGTTCTCCATTAGCTTTTGAAACAAAAAACAAAGGCGAAGCTGCAGGAGACTTAGAGGGGCGAATTAAGCCATTCTCCAAAAATTGATCTAGGTATTTTCGTAAATGTTGATTTTCATGTTTTGACAGGGCATATACACGACAGTTGGGAAGTATCGCACCTGGGGCTAGATCAATTTGACAGTCATAAGATCTATAAGGAGGTAGAGTCTCTGCTCCTTTCTCATCAAATACATCTTTGTAAGATGAATACTGTTTGGGCAGCTGAATTTCTTTCTCCGCAGCAGTAGCTATTAAAGTGTTACAAACTTTTGGTACTTGAATCTTTTGGCGACATTTTTCGTTACATAGCGCAGATGAGAGCACAATTTTTCATTCTGCCCAATTGATCTCTGGATTGTGATGAGTTAACCATGGCAAGCCGAGGATAATCCCATATTGGGGAGCATGGATCACATCAAGAATGATTTTCTCTTTATATTTCTTTCTTTGATTCTTATCTTCACAAATCATCGACAAGGGGATAGTCTGAAGAGTTACTGGACCTCCAGTCAAGAGTTTTCCATCAACTGCCTGGATGATTTCTGGGGTCTTCTTTTCAATACATGGGATCCCCCATGCATGAACCAATTGGACATCAACAAAGTTCCCAGTAGCCCCAGAATCGACTAGAGCTTTTTTTAAATAAATATTTTTCTTGACCTGAACTCTTATTTCCAGTTTAAGATGTCTTGATTGTGAAGGGTCCACGGTGACACCCAAGAGCAACCATTCTCTGCATCTCGGGTGTTTTAGTTTTCCAAACTCGACTGGTGCATTGGCTGCGAAATTCTGAACTGGACCTTGCTTGTTCTTTGGTTTGATTGGACAATTTTTGGCAAAATGACCCTTCCGCCCACAATAAAGACATTGTCCATTTTTTCTGCATAGGTCCTTTTCATCTTTGGTCAAAGGTCTTCTGATGGTTCCAATTTCCATTGGTTCCGGCGTTCTCTCTTTCGGAGTTCTTGAGTCTCTGTTATCATGAACACGCCATGAATATTTTTCAATCTTGTTGCACGTTCCTTTACGTTCTGCTAAACGATGATCAAGCCTCAAGACAAGGTTTATTAATTCTTGACAGTCTGTAGGTTGGGGGTCGATTTGCGCTAAGATTTCTTTTAGTTCCTCTTTGAGTCCCTTGTAAAACAAGACCGCTTGTTTTTCTTCAGGCCAGGATGTCTCTGCAACCAGCCGGTTAAAGTTGGTTAATACAACACTAGGTCTTGATTCCCTTGGCGTAAATCTAATAATTCACAATCTGCTGACTGTGTTACAGTTCTACGATCAAAAACTCTCTCAAACTCACGAACAAAATTTCTCCAGTTGTACAACAAGGGACTATTTTTACGCACAAGAGGAATTGCCCAAGTAGCTGCATCCGCAGCCAAATAGGATAACAAGAAAGCTACTTTGGACTGGGCATCGGGGAAAGTATGTGGTCTGCAGGTGAAGTGTAGTCCCACTTGAACCAGGAAAGATTGCGCTTTCAAAGGGTCACCTGAGAAAGGTTCTGGGGGAGCTAAAGGATTTGCAGAAGGAACATTTAGGGAAATGTTTGTCGGATTACTTCCAGAAGCTTGAGAAGAAGTACCTGGCCAGGACACACCTGTGGGACTTTGTTCCTTCTTCTCTACCTTATCTTGCAACTGACTCACTCTCTCAGCTAAGCTAGTTGTCAATTCTTTGGATGATACCACCTCTGCCTGGAGCTGGGTGATAGCCTTGACTAACTCGTCCAGTGTGGCCATGCTGAGAACATACACAAACCAGGAGGATAATAATTTGTGTGCTCACTATTCTGTCAGAGTCACCAGATCCTCAGGGTCTGCGCACGTTCCCAACACGTCCACCACTGAACAGCTCCAAGACTCTGATAGATAAATCACAGAGGCTAAGAGAGTTCAAGAGGGGAAGAGGGGATTAGGAAGGGAAACAGCTGGGAAGGAGACCCGTAGTAAGAAAAGGTTAGAACACACAATATGAAAATTATATCTCCTGAAATCAATAGTAGACTATGATTCTAAGCATAGTTATTCTGAAAACATGAACAATCTAAGAATTAAGTTTAAAATGACTAAGTTTCAATATGGCCGGATACCTGTAAGGGAATCAAGATGGATTAAATGAAAACTTTCTTATTCAGGTACTTTCCTTTACATAAGAATTCTGACTAAATTTTAAACCAGTCATATAAATCCTTTTTTGAGAATGCATACTAGGACCATACAATATTGCATCTAGAAACTCTGAGCTTCTGTGTACTCTTAAAATGTTTCAACACAAATTGCGCATATTGTAGATTTATATATATATATATATATATTTATATATATATATATATATATATATATATATATATATATATATATATATATAGTAAACACCATAAAAGGATTGTGCACCATGAATAACACAATATGGATTCAGGAAAATAAATCACATAACTTGTCAACTCGAATATTACATGATAAATAATTTAGAATAGTGGCATACAATAAACATGAATTAAACTCGAGGAGAGAATCGTGCGTCTTGCCGATTCGAGTGTCACCATGCAAAATGCCAAGAAATGATAGTACGCAATTAATATAAAAGTCAAATCATCATTAAACGAATTGCGCGTCTTGCGATTCATAAACCACGATGTAAATGCCAAGAAATAACAGCTCACAATGAATAACAAGATCAAAGTACAATGAAACGAATCGCGCGTCTTTTGCCGATTCTTAAGCCACCATGCAAATGTCAAGAAATGGTAGCGTGCAATGAATAACAAGATTAAATTATCATGAATCGAATCACGCGTCTTGCCGATTCGCAAGTCACCCTGCAAATGTTACAAACACTCAAGCACATATTTCACACGTGCAAAGTACTCTGTCAAATCATAAAAGAATTAGGCCCAAGAACATGAGAGTTCTCGATAACGGCGTCGGGAGGCCAGCCCAACCACCGTCTTACCGCCCAGAACAAGGATCTCCAAATGAAGAATGAAAGTCAGATGTCTGGAAGATCAAATAGGCCACCGGGACAGGAGCTCAGGAAGTAGCTGCTGCTCTGCACCGGGACCTCTGAATAGTGAGCACTTGGAGCTCGGCTGGCTCCTTTTTATAGAGTCTTGGCCCAGCCCACAACCACACCCAGGCATGTTGCAGGGAAAGTCTCTAGAAGGCCCTGGAAAAGGACCACACCCTAACACACTCTGAAAGCCTGCAGCAATACATTGCAAATGAACAGCATTTGTAAGTTCATTAAAAATAAGTCTTCAGGATTGAACTCTGCAATGCAAAAGGTTAAACAACAACATATCAGCACAATGCATAAATTATGTTGTTTTGAGAGTGCTGGGTTTTTGCATTCTAGTCGCCGATAGAGCGCGTACTGCCCTGGTGTTGACACCCTGGAATGCCCAGCATTGCTGCATGAGCTTCCAACTCCACTTCAGCCCAAGCTGATGTTTCCAAATAATTTCCTAGTAAGCAGTCTACAGGTAAATCAGTGGCTACCACAACTTTCTTTGCGCTAGTAACCCCCCCAGCTGAGATTCACAACAGCCATGGGGTGGCTAAGAGTGTTGTTATGGGCATCAGTCACTTGGTACTGCTGACCAAGTAGGTGATGTTCAGGGTCAACCAGTTTCTCTATCACCAGGGTGACACTGGCTCCTGTGTCCCTGTAGGTCTCAACCTCAACAACATTTATTAGGGGTAGTTGCTTGTACTTACACATATTAAGGGGACAAGCAACTAAGGTGGCAAAGTCAATACCACCATCAGAGACTAAAACAGCCTCTGTGGTCTTCCTAATTAGACCCACCCCCACTACATTACCAATGGTTAGCCCAGCTACACCCTTTATCTGGCTATCTGTGGTGTTTTTCCCACCACCACTGCTTTTACTAGGGGCACTAGTGAACGCAGTAGGGGTTGTGGTGGTGGGAGCCTTGGTGTTTTTCTTTGGGCAAGTAGGATCACTTGCCCACTGGCCTTTCCTTTTACATAAATAACACCATGGCTTCTTTTGATTGTGAGAAGAGGATGTGGACCCATCTCCTCCAGAGGATTTGTGTGGGCCTGATGAAGACTCAGAATTCTTTTTGTCTTTGACCCCACCCTTGTCATGAGACTTACCATCCTTCTTCTTGCCATACTTGTCACCCATTGTATGAGCTTTTCTGCTCACCCTTGTTCTGACCCATTTGTCTGCCTTCTTTCCCAATTCTTGGGGAGAGGTCAGATCTCAGTCTACCAAGTATAGATGCAACAAGTCTGACACACAATTATTCAAGATATGCTCTGTCAAAATTAGATTATACAGGCTTTCATAATCAGTCACCTTACTGACATGTAACCATCCCTCCAAGGCCTTCACTGAACAGTCCACAAAGTCTGTCCAGTCTTGAGAAGACTCTTTTCTGGTATCTCTGAACTTTATCCTGTATTGTTCAGTGGTTTAGCCAAATCCATCTAAGAGTGCAACCTTCAAAACTTTGTAATTGTTGGCATCACTCTCCCTGACAGTAGGTAGTATGTCCCTACCTTTGCCAGTGAAAGATAGCCACAATATGGAAGCCCACTGACTTTGAGGGACCAACTGTACCATACAGACCCTCTCAAGTGCAGAAAAACACTTGTTAAGGTCATCCCCCTCCTTGTAAGGGGGGACAATCTTATGCGGATTTCTTGAATCTGTTTCTCTAACAGGATGACCATCAAGATTGCTGCTGTTGCTGCCACCATGGGGAAGTAACCCCAACGTCTACCTTTCTCTCTCTACATCTAAGGATTCCTTATCTAAGGCCAACTGTTGCTGCTTTAGCCTCAGAATGGCCTCTTCCAACCTCAGCTTTCTGAGTTCCCTGTCTAAGGTGTTGTCCTCAGGGTGTGAGGTTTGGAAAACCTCTGATACAGAGGAAATGTAAGAATGTGCGAAGTGGACCTTTCTCTGACTGTCTGAACTCGAGAGACCTCGCCTTTCAGAGTGAAAGGTGTCCTACTGCTGTGTGACCCCATCCCACTCCCAGCTTCACTAGGTGGCCTGTTAAGTGAATGGCCTTTGAAGTAGTCTCCCCAGAATTCTCAGGACCCACCCCTGAATCTATCTGGGTACCACCCTCCTCTATGTCCTGATCCTGGGTTTCACCATTCTGGTCACTTTCAAGGAGAAGGTTAAGATGGAGATCCTTGGTAGGGTTCTTACCAATCCCCAAACTTCTTTCTATACAGAGACCCCTCAAACCTTTAAAGTTAAGATTGTCATAAGTTGTTTTCACAATTTTGGGAGTAGCCTCTACCATAGACATGGTGAAAAGAAAGAGGTTAGGGTTAAGAAAAAAAGTTTTGAGCTTTCAAGAACAGAGAGAAAAACCGTTTTCAAACTTTTTGGAAACTTTTTAGAACGTTTTTAGAGTGAAAGTAAGACTGTTAAGTTTACTTGTGTATATTTCTAAGTATTAGGAATATGGGTTTCTTATGAAAAGCACCAATGACAAAGTGGTAAAGCAGTTACAAGTACTTATCCTACCACTGCACCACCAATGTAGGAGGCGAGCCTGGTTTGTAGTGGGTACCAATGGTACTTACACATTATACCAGATCCAGTTTTCCCTTATTAGAAGAGTGTAGTAGTGTTCTAGCAGCTTAGGCTGATAGAGGTAGCTATAGCAGAGCAGCCAATGCTGAACTAGGAGACATGCAAAGCTCATGCAATAACACTTGTATCACATAGGTACTATATCATAAGAAAGACAATACTCGAAGTTACTAAAAATAAAGGTACTACATTATTTATAGTGACAATGTGCCAACAATATCTCAGTGGATACTCCCTTAGGAGGTAAGTAATATACACAAAATATACACAAATAACCAAATCAGGTAAGTAAAACTGTCAGAAAGTAGTGCAAACACTGTAAAACACAATAGGATGCAATAGGCCTAGGGGCAACACAAACCATATACTAAGTAAGTGGAATGCGAACCACGAATGCACCCCTAAGCAAGTGTAGTGTGTGGAGGGTCGCTGGGAGTGTGAGAAAACACTAAGGGTGTAAAGGAGACCTCACCCCAGGACTCAAGAAAGTAGGATTAAAGTACTACTATTTCCCCCAAAACACACTAAAGTCATGATAAAGGATTTTGCAAGGACCACAACAGACTGCAAAGCACTGAAGACGGATTCCTGAACCTGAAGACCTGTAAAGGAAGGGGACCAAGTCCAAGAGTCACTAAAGTGTCCGGGGGGGCAGGAGCCACACTAAACCCCGGATGAAGGTGCAAAATGGCTGCCTCTGCTTTTGCACCAACTAAAGGAGGTAGGAGATTCTGCTTTGTCCAGAAGATGTCCCATAGTATGCTGGAAGATGCAGAGTTGTTTCCTTGGCAAAATACTGCAAACAAGCCTTGCTACCTGCAAGAGTCACGGTTGAAGAAAAAAGGGTGCTGCCCAGGCCCAGGAAGGACCAGGATGTCGCCCTCAGGAGAGGAGACAGAGGGGGCCCTCAGCAACGTAGAGAGCCCACGGGAAAGAGGGAAGCACCCGCAAGAGTCCTTGAACATGGGTCCAGGATGACTGAACACAGCGGTCATCTCAACACTGCAAAGAGAGGTCCCACGACACCGGAGGTCAACTCAGGGAGCTGAGCATCGCTGGACAGAGTGCTGGGGACCTAGGCTCAGTTATGCATCGAGGATTTCTTGGAAATGTGCACAGAAGCCCTTATAGCTGCAGATCACATGGTGCACACGATTACTGGCTGGGGAGGGGAGGGAAGGAGCTATCTACTCCAAGTTCAGACAATTGGACCACTGGACAGTCGTGGTCACTTGGGTCCACCACCTGTGTTCCAGGGGCCACTCTCGTCAGGATGAGAGGGGACCCAGATTACTGGTGAAGCTGAAGTTCGGTGCCTGCTGGAGCAGGGGTAAGATTCCGTCAACCCACAGGAGATTTTTTTGTGGCTTCCAGTGCAGGGTGAAGGCAGGCAGCCCCCAGAGCATGCACCACCAGGAAACAGTCGAGAAAGCCGGCAGGATTAGGCGCTACAATGTCACTGGTAGTCTTCTGGCTACTTTGTTGCAGTTTTGCAGGAGTCCTGGAGCAGTCAGCGGTCGATCCTTGGCAGAGAAGTGCAGTGGAGTCCTGATGGATTCTTGCAAGTCGTAATCTGAAGAGAAGCCCACAGGAGAGACCCTAAATAGCCCTCTGAGGAGGATTGGCCGCCTAGCCAGGTATGTACCTATCAGGAGGGGTCTCTGACATCACCTGTTGGCACTGGCCACTCAGAGGCCTCCACAGTGCCCCCACACCTTGCAAAGCAAGATTACTGAAGTCTGGGACACACTGGAGGAGCTCTGGGCACCACCTCTGGGGTGGTGACGGACAGGGGAGTGGTCACTCCCCTTTCCTTTGTCCAGTTTCCCACCAGAGCAGGGGAGAAGGGGTCCCTGACCCGGTGTAGACTGGTTTATGCAAGGAGGGCACCATCTGTGCCCTTCAAAGCATTTCCAGAGGCTGGGGGAGGCTCCCCTTCCCTAGCCCGTAACACCTATTTCCAAAAGGAGAGGTTGTAACACCCTGCTCTCAGAGGAAATGCTTTGTTCTGCCTTCCTGGGACTGAGCTGCCCAGACCCCAGGAGGGCAGAGCCCTGTCTGTAAGGGGGCAGCAGCTGCAGTGCAAGCATCAGAGAGCTGGTTTGGCAGTAAAGGGGGTCCATGCTGAAGCCCCCAGGATGCATGGAATTGGCTCCCCAATACCAGATTTGGAATGGGGGGACAATTCCATGATCTTAGACATGTTACATGGCCATATTCAGAGTTACCATTGTGAAGCTACATATAGGTATTGACCTATATGTAGTGCATGCATGTAATGGTGTCCCCGCACTCACAAAGTCTGGGGAAATGGCCCTGAACTATGGGGGGGCACCTTTGCTGGTGCCAAGTTAGACATATAGGTGACTTAATAGTTACTTAAGTGTAGTGAAAATGGCTGTGAAATAGAGTGTGCACTATTTCACGCAGGCTGCAGTGGCAGTCCTGTAAAAGGACTTGTCTGAGCTCCCTATGGGTGTCAAAAGAAATGCTGCAGCCCATATGGATCTCCTGGAACCCAAATGCCCTGGGTACCTAGGTACCATATACTAGGGACTTATAAGGGGGGTCCGGTATGCCAATTGAAATTGGTGAATGAAGTCACTGGCCTACAGTGACAAATTTAAAAGTAGAGAGAGCATAAGCACTGAGGTTCTGATTAGCAGAGCCTCAGTGACACAGTTAGGCACTACACAGGCATACACATTAGGCCACAAACTATTGAGCCCTGGGGTCCTGACTAGCACGATCCCAGTGAGACAGGCAAAACACACTGACATATAGGTTTTGTCTATGAGCACTGGGGCCCTGGTTAGCAGAATCCCAGTGACAAATTAAAAACACACTGACACACACTCACAAACAGGCCAAAAGTGGGGGTAACCATGGTAGAAAGAGGCTACTTTCCTAGAGCACCCTCAATTCCCAGGGAGTGCATAAAACCTCCTGTTGAGCTTGTTTAACTTTGGCTGCCACCATCTCGTGCCAGTCTTAGCTACCTTCCTTGAGCCCTTCCTTATCGCCATTCTTTTTTAGGGTCGAGCCTGCGTTGCATGTGCTTGCCCATGCGTTTCGCTTGCGAGACGCTTTAGGAGTTGGAAAAGGGCTCGGAGCCCCGTCCAAGTCACATCAGTGTCTTTCATTGGTTCGTGGGCTTGCCAGTTAAAATCTGCTTGCTTTCATTAGTGGAAGGCACGCATACGTCATGCCTTTTCCGGTGGTTAGCCCTCCTCGAGCGCAGCGACCAAGTACTGAAAACATGGGAGGCTCACTGTTTCCCGTCAGGTTTGTGGGCTACTTTTTATCTTTTGTTCGCAGCGCGATCTCACTTGGCAGAAGTCGAGCGCTTTGCATAACATCGACCCTGTTACATAGTTAATTGCACTTTTGCCGGTTACGTAGATAATTGCACTTTGCCAATAGGTTTCACAACGAGTGAACTGTAGCAGCACTGTTTTTTTCTATTCAATGTGGCAAGAAAAATTCGGTTGGGAGTTTACAATTGGTAATAGCTGGAGAAATGCGAGACCTTATTGTATTGCAAATGCTTTTTTCCTTGTAGAGCTTTTCTTCTTATTCCTAGGCTTCCTTGCCTTTGCTGGACTTTCTTGGCAAGCTTCTCCTTCCACTACACGCCCCCACTGCGTTTATACTCGCAGTGTTGGAGCTGGGTGGGTCGTGAGGGTTCCACTGCCCCTTTACGCTGGGTAGCCAGCCAAGAGGTGTTGTCAGGCAGTGGGAGGGCAGCTGAATTTCTGATGCCCAGGTTCTCCTCACTTAGAGTATACTTGTAGCTAGCAACTGGAGCAGACCCTATGTCTATGCAGTTCTTATTGTTCGAGAATAACCATTTCAGGGAGTAAACTGAAAGTGGTGTAGCCTGCTTCCCTTTTTCTTTCACACTTCCCTTCTTCTGATCACCGCGGCTCGTGGTTACCCCTATTTCAACAGGGACGTCATTCTGGGGTCCCAGAGCTCTCCTTTTACACTGCAAAGGTGCTAACTAGTAGCTCCTTTTGTTCAATAGCTACGGCTTTTTTACTGGTACTAGTCCTGTGCTCATCTGCAAATAAGTTAATCTAAAATTACTAATTATAAATCTAAAATAACTGAAATAAGTTAATCTAAAACGAAATGTCAACTGACAAACTACCAGACCAAATATACTCTAGAGTAACATCCACACATGTACAAAACATTAAATATATTACATATTAGAATGAACTGAATCATACATAATACCTTTTGCAGAATGATGTTTACTTGATGCATGGACAGCTTTCCCATTTCCTCTTTGGAAAACACCTGTGAATTTTAAACTGGGGGCCACAAAACAGACTTCACTAACATATCTCTCGACCTTGTGCCACTCCCACAGCTCCTTACCACATTTTCCACATCCATCATTTCCCAGACTTCAAATGCACAGTTGAACTAAACACTTGTGTAACACTTTCCTCTGTTGTATATTTGAAACCTTTTTACCTAACGTTGGTAGGAATTTTGATTTTGCCCCGCTCCTCATCCCTAAACCTATGTGACCCATGCACCAGATATGTCTTTTCTCGCACTTACACTTCACATCCGCTACTCATTCCCTCCCACCATCATCCCAGCAAGAAGGTTGTTTCTAAACAGCTTTCTCCATTGTGCCCTCTCAAAACCTCCAATGGGGAGGCCTCAGTAGCTGCGTCTGGCATACATGCGTTTGCTCATACCAATTCTCTCAGTGGATAACCTGCTTGCAATTGCCAGTCAACCCTCCCAGACTGCTCTTTCTGCCTATTTGCAATCTTCTGGATGATACAAACAAAAATATCTCTTCATTTCTCCAGACAAAAATATTAATCCATCATTCAAAACCAATAGTTTTGGAAATGATTCCTTGGAAAAGATGTCTGCAAGGAAATTGATCATCATGCTGGTATCTGAAGTTGTGACACATCTCTCCTCTATTTAGTTTTAACTCTTTTAAGTCAGTAATACTGCATGTCACATATCCTGTTTAATGCATTGAAAGGCCTCAGAAAGTCTAGTCTAACATTTTTCTAAAACATTCCCATCAACCCTACATTACCATGGTTGACTTGCTTGAGGCATTTAAGTATTGGTTTATTTATTTTGTAATAAACGCCACATTTATGTGTATGTGTTAAAGGTATACAGAGTTCTGTAGCACCTAAAGTAGAAAGAGAAGTTGTTGTCATTTGACCAATTTACTAACTTTTTTTTAACTGATTTGATATTTGGCGAAAGAGACGTGAGCACTCTGCAATAACCTAGCACACTTGTAAGGTCCTGGGAAAGAACGCAGTAGTCATTTGAAGCAGATCATGTTGGTGGGGTATTGAGATGATTCAAGGTTCAGTGAAGGAATGAATTTGATTTAGGTAGACCGAAAAGCAACAGTAAATGAGCTGAGAAAATAATTACAGTTATACGCCCTGAATTCATTTTCTGAAGCACCTTATTTAAACAGTCACAAATAAATAGTATGGAGAGTGCACCCTTTGCTTTCATATGCCTTGTAGGCCAGCCTCTCTTGTCATTGTGTATCTTTAAGCTACCATATTGGCTGACTTCTCACACTGAATGAAATTCTAGCAAAGCCTAAGAGAAACCAACTGTAATGTAGGGATGCAGATGTAAACATCAAACACTAGCAGTAAAGAATAATTGTATTATCAATTGTCAGTTAGCAGTTAGAGTCAGCTAAGCATCATATTTCAATTACTTTGTGTCCTCTTCCCGTATTAACGGAAGGCTAATCCTGCTCAAATGTTTTTACTGTGTAGGGGTGGCGATTCCAAACCTAAATCTCGTTAGGCCTTGTTTGGAAAAATATTGCAAAAACCAAATTGCATGAACTAGCACAAATATGGTCTTAGTTTATTTGCACTCTGGACCCTTGTCAACATAGGAAATAACAGTAATAATTTTGTTATGATGAGTCAATCCAAAATTATATTGTGTGCAGTGTTCACTCAAAGTTCAAATGCAGTGAAGCAAGGCAAATTTACAATTTAATCAAAAAAGAAAGGGGACGCATAAATAAATTACAGCACTCGGTATCGGAAGATGAGAGCGGTCAAGGTTTATATCCAGCATGTCAATGAAATCACACTCTATGATCCATGTAAGGTGGGACCACTCAGTCAGTACTGAAGACAGTTTCTGCAAGAAAACATCCTGATACATATTTGGAGCATGCACTATCATTTCACCATCCAACACGCCACAGACAAAGACATAATGACCCTCAGAGTAAATTTTTGTTTCCTGCAAATTCACTACATTTGCCCAGCTGCAATGAAGTTGTACTAAAACTCGGTGGCAATTGTTGACAGATTCCTTACATTCCAGATCTTGAATTGTTGTGAAACAGGTGACATGTAAATGTCATGTTGATATTAAAGAAGGGGCGCTTCCACACCTTATAAAGAGTACTTCATGAAATATTTGAGCACAGGTAATGGCCAAAAAGGAGCATTTCTCCAATACTAGGTCCGGTGAAAAAGAATTGTTCAACCAAACTGTAACATACAACAAATACATTATGACAAAATAATACACTTTGCAGCCGCTTTGGGGGGAACCAATAATGATGCAGGGCATGACAAGTGTGTATTGGTCATGAAGGTACGGATACCTCACACGGGTGCCATTAAGAGTCCCATGTAATTGGACCATAAGTAAGGCAATCATTTCACGATACTATAGAAAGAACATGCCAGGAGAAGAGAAGGAAACTGAGCAACATTTGCACCCTGGTTAATAATTCTCACTGTATATAGCAAAAGGGAGGGGAGGGAGATGTAGTGGGGAGGAAATGAAGGGGGTGGAGGAGATAGAGAATACAGTAGGCCATGGGCAAGACCCTATCCACTAAGGTGGTCTGACAAGTCTTCAGAAAAAACAAGGTGATCTTCCAAGGGGCCACATAGGTAAGTCATGTTGTCAGCTGTTTGAGGTGTCAAAGAGTGAAAAATAGCCATGTTTGCATTGGAGACTGAATAGGAGGCAGCACATGCTGAGGAGCTAGAGGGGTCAGCATCTGTTGACGCCTGATGGAGGACACCATTGCTATCATGGCCCGTCTGCCTTCCAGGACTCTTTGAAAAGAAGAGACCGCTAGAGAAGTCATTTGTCGGGGGAATCATGATGATGATGCTGGGGGCCCCCATGTTTTAGTAAATGGTGTCTCTGAATGGGGGAGATGGTGTGTGTGGGAGTAGTGTTGTTCCATCCATTCCAATACTGTGTCGCATAGGCTCTCATTATTCTAATGAGAATACTGGATTTTGAGCAGCAAGATCATCCACAGTGTGGGAGACTGAGTCTGACCCACAGTGGGTGACACCCGTCGCTCTAAATCCAGGTTTTGCGCCAGCTAACTAGCAGTGCCTCGTCTCTCCCGAAAGGTAGAAATGATTGGACAGCCGAGCGCATGACATATCACACTTCTCAGGGAAGTCGTGGTCACTCAGGTCGCATCCGGTTCTCTCT
Source organism: Pleurodeles waltl (assembly GCF_031143425.1). Classification (NCBI taxonomy): domain Eukaryota; kingdom Metazoa; phylum Chordata; class Amphibia; order Caudata; family Salamandridae; genus Pleurodeles; species Pleurodeles waltl. The sequence goes on from NC_090446.1 coordinate 1,233,252,354, forward strand.
TTCACAATTCAGCCTCATATATAAATGACAATGAAAGCAGCATAAGTTTTAAAGACTGGTTTAATAAAACAACTGCATTTTAAATAGCAAAGCGTGAGCTGCAAGAACCAGAACGACACAAAATGACAATATTAAAATGGAGACGGTGAGAGTGAAGCATAAGAATAACGCTATCATATTGCCACTAGAATCGATGGACTATTTTCTATCTGAGTCATAATTTGAGCACGTGTAATGGGACTAGGAAGTGTTTTTATAATAACACAGCTAATGTTCTAAGAAAATGTCCCCACGTAAGGATGTGTATTTTCTACGCATGTTGGAGACTAAACTTCTACCACGTTCACTGGCAATGTACCAAACTGTAGCCTTGACTGAAGCACAAAGTGATCAAGAATGTCTTGTTTGAGAACACAGTGCTGGGCTAAGCAAAACGGTTAGATAGAAGAAATTAAAACAAGACAGTAAAACTGGTTATTGTAAAAATAGCAATGTAAAGCCGAATAAAACATATCTATGTCAAAGTGCACAGCGGCCTAGTGTATTAAACTAACGTGCATGGAGCTATAGATAAAATGGCTACACAACACCCTCCCCTTGTTGGTTGAAAGTGGTTCAAGCCAAAACTACAATTTCTCAACCTAAGATATATATAGAACCCTAGTCAATTTTGACAAGTTAAAAGGACACACAAGCACACTACTTGGCAATTTCAAACATGAGCATGTGGCTTATAACCAAATTCAATGATAATGTCAATTTAGAAAAGTTCCAAATTAAGTATGAGTCATGGAGGGCAGGAGATCTTCCACTTCGGCAGGTGACAGAACCGGAAAGTCAGCTCCAAAAATGATCGAGGAGCAAGTGTGTTCAATAGCCCCAGTGTCAACCAAGGCGGCATCCAGTGGAGTGCCGCCTGATGAGTTGGTGGCAACTTCCTCCAGGAAGGGTAACTCATAGTTAGCGTCACGTAGCAAACACAGCCTCAGTGCGCATGTCTGGTAATGAACCCTCAGCGAGAACATCAACAGATCAGCATCGATTGCTAGGGGGTGCTGCTGTGAAAGACAAACTTCCAGAGCATGTTCGAAAGAGCTCCACAGGCACCGGAACATGGGCTGCACACAATACAAAACTGGTCTGAATGACAAAGACCAGTCACACTCCTAATGATCCAGGAGTGTTGCGCCAAAATGCTGCATCATACGTTCACGACACGGCTGCACTGATGGGAGCGCCGTCATTTGTCCTCGCTGCGGCGGGACAGCCATTGCGTATAAACAACAGTAATAGCAGGATGCCAGCTAATAAAGCCAAAGTTCTCGGAAATCCCCCCAAAATACTACCGGCAATTGAGTGGATAGCTGAAGGTATCAAACCGAATATGGAGGAAAAGGTGTGAACAAAACCAGAACCAACAGCTTTGAAAGAATGTGCTATTCCAGTCATGCTGGACGCATTAAATATTCGTCCCACGAGTTCACCAAAGTGTCTTGGAAAGTTTGTATTTAACAGGGACTGTATTTTTGCTGATGACCTTGCCACTTGAAGTGCATAGGTCTCGCGTGCAGATGTAAGGGCCACATGCTTTTGAAACAATAAAGCCATGAGTCTACTCAACTTCTCAAAATTCACATTTGAAGAAGCAATGTAAGGCCAGATATCAGCTACCTCCTTAAATTTAGTGGGGGGAAAAAGTACATTCCCGCAGCATGCAACGAACTTAGAGACTGAGACTACGTAAACTATTCCAGCTCGCATGCCACAACAGTCTTCACTATTGAGAAGGACGTAGCTGCCGTTTGAAAGCACCTGGAACGTAGGTCTAATCAAGGGGACTGGAACTCCCTTAAGATAACAAGCCAAGTTTGCAGCCGAGGTCCCATGTAAGGACAGCTGTTTACAAATCATCGAATGATTGACTGAAATCTCGCATTCACTGCCGCCAAGAAAGACTTCTTTTATGCCATTGAAGCATTTGTACGAGAAGGGAAGCTCCCACACCTCATGGATGTAACTATCTCCCAGCTCTTCATATCTGCCTACAGGGAATGTGTTTTAAACAGGAGGTGAATTATAGTGTTGAAATAGGCAGATTAATAACCCCGTGTGTTAACCACTCTGCTGATGGTATTTCAGCCACAGTAAAAGGCAACTTTTCTAATTTCTCAGTGTTAAGCATGACATAAGTTGCTTCTTTCTCAGCCATTAGTTGTTGTTGTCGTGTTAGATGAAAAGAAGAAAATATTTCCCTTGCACTGACGTGCTGCCATGGAACGCGACCCGCCTTAAATGTTTGAAGCGTCCAACCCAACTGCATAATGGACGTGATCTGACTCTGTCCATGGTATAAAGAAGACATATCAGAAGACATATCAGATTGTATAATGTCTATAGCAGAAGAGAAAATGTTGTTAATTGTATATATCCGGTCGGACAAGGTATTAATCCCATTATTCACAACAGCTAATGCCTTTTTTAGATTCTCCTGATCTATTTGCCTTAACTGGGCAGCTGCATCTTGTTGGGAAAGTTTCCATATTTTATTGTATACTGCATATAAGAAACGCTTCCTACGTGGTGTTCTAGGGCCTGACAAGAAATCTTGTAAGTCAGTGGAGTTAGACAGGAGATTGAGGTGTTCTTTAACCGCGTTCAGTGAGGGTGATTGTAGCCACTGTTGGCATAATTTTCCTACACTATATGTTGTAATGATATCTGCATGTTCTGGAGATATATAGCGAGGGTCTGGCCTACTCGTCCTAAAACCCCCCGAGGAGTTAATAAAATGTTGATGACACCCATTGGTATCTATTGGCCACAATAACCACCCGCCTGGACGTGTCAGTGAAGCATTAAACATACCATTCTGGACCCACTCAACTAGCTCATCTTTAGTTGCATTCGTGTATTTTTGCCATTTGTAAAATTTTGCAGGGACAGGTATACTGGGCATGTTTAATTCCCTGATTGTTGCTAAGCATAAACAACTTGTTTGTTGCACTGTTTCATTTCAGAAGATCATTTGAACAGGAATAAGACATGCTCTAAACAATGTTTCTTTTCCCTTATTTTGCCAATTTTTTGTTCCCCAGACACTTTTCAGATCAGTTGATTTGGACCAATATTCTTAGCCTTGTATCGATAGCCGGAAAACAAAGGATTCCGAATATATAAATTTCGTATTAGTCAATAATATGTGTATATCCTTAGTAGGTGGTACCTTAAAGAAATACCACTCACCATTCTTTTGGTTGTGCCCAGAAAAATATGCAAACTTTTCAGAATATGTTTTAGAACTCCCTTGCGGTGGATTTGGACAATGTTGCCAGTGCGTTTAATTAAATACCATTTTGGGACTGCTCGCTCTATGTATGAAGTGGTGGCCATAATAATTATAGCAAAACATATCACCATAATTTTCTTTGAATTGGTAAACATCTTCGTTTTCAAAGACAGTTGTTAGAAATGGGGTTTTTGGTTGGCAGTCAGGTTGCCCTCTGTCCAAGCAAGAACCCTCACTCTAGTCAGGGTAAGTCACACACAATCCAAAATCAGCCTGTGCTCACCCTCCGGTAGCTTGGCACGAGCAGTCAGGCTTAACTTAGAAGGCAATGTGTAAAGCATTTGTGCAATAAATCATACAACACCATAGTATAACACCACAAAAATACACCACACAGTGTTTAGAAAAATATAGAATATTTATCTGGGTAATTGTAGGTCAAAACGATCAAAGTTGCAATACGAATTTGTAAAGATATCACTGAAAAGTGATATTAAGTGTCTTTAAGTCTTTAAAAAGCAATAAAGTGTCTTTCAAGCACAGAGTACCTGGTTTCTGGTGGGAAATCTCCTCAGGGGGCCACAGGGGAAGAGATGCGTGGAAAAAGGGGTGTGTGCGTCGATTTTCTCTCAGCCCACACAGACTTGCGTCGTTCTTTTCCACGCGGGGAAGTCGGGCGTCGTTTTCCGGCGCGCAGACAGTCTCTTTTTGTGGATCGCGGGGATTACCAGATGTCCCGGGTCTGTGCGTGGATTCTCCTGCTTATTTTCCGGCTGTGCGTCATTCTGCGGGGCTGCGCGTCGAAGTTTCGATCTCACGGTAGGCGTCGCGTCGATTTCTCCTTGGAAGTCGGGCGGCGTTGTCCTTGCGAGGCCGTGCGTCGAAATTTTGGTCTCACGGCAGGCGTCGCATTGATTTCTCCTTGGAAGTCGGGCGGCGTTGTCTTTGCGAGGCCGTGCGTCAAAGTTTCGCACTCACGGTAGGCGTCGCGTCGATTTCTCCTGGAAAGTCGGGCGGCTTTGTCCTTGCGAGGTTGTGCGTCGAAGTCTCGATCGTCCCGAGGGCGTCGCGTCGATCAGCGTCAGTGTGCGGCGTTTTTCTCGCCGCGAAACAAGCTGTGCGTCGAAATTTTCGGCGCACGGAGCGTCCAAGTGAAAGGAAGAAGTCTTTTTGGTCCTGAGACTTCAAGGAACAGGAGGCAAGCTCTATCCAAGCCCTTGGAGAGCACTTTCACAGCCAGACAAGAGTTCAGCAAGGCAGCAGGGCAACAGCAAGACAGCAGTCCTTTGTAGAAAGCAGACAGGTGAGTCCTTTGAGCAGCCAGGCAGTTCTTCTTGGCAGGATGTAGTTTCTGGTTCAGGTTTCTTCTCCAGCAAGTGTCTGATGAGGTAGGGCAGAGGCCCTGTTTTTATACTAAGTTGTGCCTTTGAAGTGGGGGTGACTTCAAAGAGTCTCTAAGAAATGCACCAAGTTCCCTTTCAGCTCAATCCTGTCTGCCAGAGTCCCAGTAGGGGGTGTGGCAGTCCTTTGTGTGAGGGCAGGCCCTCCACCCTCCCAGCCCAGGAAGACCCATTCAAAATGCAGATGTATGCAAGTGAGGCTGAGTACCCTGTGTTTGGGGTGTGTCTGAGTGAATGCACAAGGAGCTGTCAACTAAACCTAGCCAGACGTGGATTGAAGGGCACAACAAGATTTTAGTGCAAAGAAATGCTCACTTTCTAAAAGTGGCATTTCTAGAATAGTAATATTAAATCCGACTTCACCAGTCAGCAGGATTTTGTATTACCATTCTGGTCATACTAAATATGACCTTCCTGCTCCTTTCAGATCAGCAGCTGCCACTTCAACAGTGTATGAGGGCAGCCCCAATGTTAGCCTATGAAAGGAGCAGGCCTCACAGTAGTGTAAAAGCGAATTTAGGAGTTTCACACTACCAGGACATATAACTACACAGGTACATGTCCTGCCTTTTACCTACACAGCACCCTGCTCTAGGGGTTACCTAGGGCACACATTAGGGATGACTTATATGTAGTAAAAGGGGAGTTCTAGGCTTGGCAAGTACTTTTAAATGCCAAGTCGAAGTGGCAGTGAAACTGCACACACAGGCCTTGCAATGGCAGGCCTGAGACAGGGTTAAGGGGCTACTGAGGTGGGTGGCACAACCAGTGCTGCAGGCCCACTAGTAGCATTTAATCTACCTGCCCTAGGCACATGTAGTGCACTCTACCAGGGACTTACAAGTAAATTAAATAGTCAATCATGGATAAACCAATCAGTAGTACAATTTACCCAGAGAGCATATGCACTTTAGCACTGGTTAGCAGTGGAAAAGTGCCCAGAGGTCAAAAGCCAACAACAACAGGTCAGAAAAAATAGGAGGAAGGAGGCAAAAAGTTTGGGGATGTCCCCGTCAAAAAGCCAGGTCCAACATGACCCCCTACCAGCCTAAAGCCAGGGGAGAACAATCACTATCCTGATGTACTTCCCTGTTTGAGGCGACAGAACAAGGACCCAGGCCCACAACAGCAGGGGCATGCTCCAGTTCTTCGCCTTCCTGACTCCAATTGGATCACTCTGTCCATACTCTCAGGGCCCACTAAGCCAACCCATGGGGAACCTTTCTCCTTACCTGCGGATCCCATCTGTGCAGCACCTAACCTTACTTTGCTCACAGATGTATCCCAGGAGCAGGATAGTACCACCATGACCAACACAGTGGTGTTGCCCACTCTACCCCTGGGGTGTGACACTTGTCCCCTCCCCAGGGATAACTCTGTCCACCCGGACAGCAAGCCATAGTGATTACTGACAGCTGCCAGGGATGAGAGCCAGGCCCCAGGCCTCTCAAAGCTCTCCAACCACTGTGGCTGTGGAGAGTGGGGGGCGGTAGCCCCAGGTGCTGGGCACCCTTTAACCACTCTCCCTTCCGCCAGGTCAGGGATGACAGCCTGAACCTGGTCCTCCCCTCTGGGGCTTTGTACCCTCCCTCCTGGAGCGGTACCCCCAGAGTCCAACATGGTCAGGGTGCTTACAGAAGTCACCCTGTACCATTCCTCCACCAGTGCAGGGCTGTTAACCTGCAACTGGCCCTCCAACCTGCGGCCTGTACCTTCAGGTTGGACTAGGGCCCGGGGTGAGGCTTCCCTCCCCCTGCCCTCCCTTCTGGGGTCCAGCACCCTCCAACTAGGAGTGGCCTCCTCAGAAGACAACATGGTACGGGCACTGTTATCAGTAGCCCCTCCCTCCAGGTCCGGGGGGACACCCTGAACCTGGTCTTCCAGCCCAGGGTCTGTACCCTCAGACTGGATCACTGCCTGGCAAACCAGGACTTCCTGGGAGGCACACCTACCCCCCACCAGGTCAGAGTTTAACCTCTGCACCTGCCCATTCAACTCAGAGTCACCACCCTGAAGTTGAACAATTGCCTGGCACGCCAGGACTTCCTGGAGGGCACACTGACCCTTCACCAGGTCAGAGTTTAACCTCTGCACCTGACCATTCAACTCAGAGTCACCACCCTGAAGTTGAACAATTGCCTGGCACGCCAGGACTTCCTGGAGGGCACACTGACCCTCCACCAGGTCAGAGTTTACCCTCTGAACTTGGCCATTCAACTCAGAGTCATCACCCTGAAGTTGAACAATTGCCTGGCACCCCAGGACTTCCTGGAGGGCACACTGACCCTCCACCAGGTCAGAGTTTAACCTCTGAACTGGGCCATTCAACTCAGAGTCACCACCCTGAAGTTGAACAATTGCCTGGCGCACCAGGACTTTCTGGGAGGCACACCTACCTCCCACCAGGTCAGAGTTTAACCTCTGAGCCTGGTTCCCCAACCCAGGGTCACCACCCTGAGGTTGGGCAATTGCCTGGCACGCCAGGACTTTCTGGGGGGCACACCTACCCCCCACCAGGTCAGAGTTTAACCTCTGAACCTGGGTATCCAACCCAGAGTCACCACCCTGAGGTTGAACAATTGCCTGGCACGCCAGGACTTTCTGGGGGGCACACCTACCCCCCACCAGGTCAGAGTTTAACCTCTGAACCCGGTTATCCAACCCAGAGTCAGCACTCTGAGGTTGAACAATTGCCTGGCACGCCAGGACTTTCTGGAGGGCACACTGACCCTCCACCAGGTCAGAGTTTAACCTCTGAACTGGGCCATTCAACTCAGAGTCACCACCCTGAAGTTGAACAATCGCCTGGCACGCCAGGACTTCCTGGAGGGCACACTGACCCTCCACCAGGTCAGAGTTTAACCTCTGAACCTGGTTCTCCAACCTAGGGTCACCATCCTGAGGTTGGACAACTGCCTGGTACACCAGGGCTTTCTGGGGGGCACACCTACCCCCCACCAGGTCAGAGGTTAACCTCTGAACCTGGATATCCAACCCAGAGTCACCACCCTGAGGTTGAACCATTGCCTGGCAGGCCAGGACTTTCAGGGAGGCACACCTACCTCCCACCAGGTCAGAGTTTAACCTCTGAGCCTGGTTCTCCAACCCAGGGTCACCACCCTGAGGTTGGGCAATTGCCTGGCACCCCAGGACTTTCTGGGAGGCACACCTACCTCCCACCAGGTCAGAGTTCAACCTGTGAACCTGGCCATCCAACCCAGAGTCAACACCCTGAGGTTGGACAACTGCCTGGCACGCCAGGACTTTCTGGGGGGCACACCTACCCCCCACCAGGTCAGAGTTTAACCTCTGAACCTGACCATCCAACCCAGAGTCAACACCCTGAGGTTGGACAATTGCCTGGCACAGCAGGACTTCTTGGGAGGCACACCTACCTCCCACCAGGTCAGAGTTTAACCTCTGAACCTGGGTATCCAACCCAGAGTCACCACCCTGAGGTTGAATCTTTGCCTGGCATGCCAGGACTTCCTGGGGGGCACTCTCACCCCCCACAAGGGACACACCGTCCCCAAGGGCCACACAAGAGTCTGGTTGGCGCAGGTCTCCCGACCTCTGCCCATCCGGCAGAGTCTGGGTTTCCCCCAAACCAGAAACGGTTTCACCTGGGTCATTCCTGGGGGGCTCTGCTCTCAGAGCTGTCCCCTGACTCTCAAGGTCCTCCACTGGGGTCTGCAACCCCCTCTCAACCCTATGTCTGGACTTCTGCACCCCCTCACTAGGAGGGGTACTGCCAGACACCAGAACTGTTGGGATGCTGGCTACAGTCACCCCCCCAAGTTCTTCTGACACTGCGGGGCTTCCCTCAAAAGGTGGCCCTACGGTACAGGCTAGGCTTCCCTCCTGGTGTTCCCTCATGGAACCCTCTAGGACCTGGGACCTACCTGGGACACTACAATCCTCTCCCACCACACTCGGTTGGGAACCACCTAGACCACTCCCTTCAGGAGCACCCCCAAATGCCTCTTCAGACTCTCTGGTACTCACCCAGAAGTCTGCCTCCATTGTAAGTTCCCTGGGGTCAGAGAACTCACACTCCACCTGGTGTTGGCGTAGCTCTGGAAAATAAGGACCAGACATATGCTCTCCAGCAATTACATCACTCTGCCCTTCACATGTATTAACCACAGTACCCTTCACCCAACCACCCAGTAACTCAACCTTGGAAAAGCACTCTACTTCACCCTCCTGAGACTGGTGAGACAGTATCTGTCTGTCCCTGACACTCAACCCAAACTCTTCTGGGATGTCTCTACACTCTATATCCAGGACGTCCACCAGGGGGGAACCCTTTTCTCTGTCACTCTCTGCTAGAGTCAGTAAAGTGTCCCTCCCCCCAGTAGGAATATGACTCCCTGTGCCAGTTCCCCAATCCTTCTCAGGGACCCTGTGCATAACGGGAACTACCTCATACCCTTGAACTGCCTGGGGTGTGTCAACTCCCTTCTTCAAGTTGGGCACCACATCTCTGGGCTTGTGCCCTTCTTCAGCAGTACTAGATGCAAGATTTTTGCTGCCACCATCTGAACTGGACTCAGCCCTTCCGGCCTCCAGTTTCAGCTCTTTACAGCTCAGCTCTTGAGCTGCAATTTTTCTTCTTCCAGGGCTAAAAGTCTTTTTGCCTCAACCTCTGCAAGATACTCCTCTAATTGTTGCTCCTGTCGCCTTTGACTTCGGAGCCATTCATCTATTTCTGGGTCACTGTCCAACTCTGAGTAGCCTTCCTCCTCATCTGAGTAGTCTTCCTCCTCATCTGAGGGGTACTTAGTCATTTGGTTTCTTGCTGCCTCTCTCTCTGCCCATCTTTCCTCCCCCCAGACTATGTAGTGATGGAGCATCTCCGCTTTAGTAGATCTCCTTGCTACAGGAAGGCCCCATTGTCTGCAAAGCTTCCTTAGGTCAGCCTTAGTGAGGTGGTCAGTACGAACAAAGAATGAGTAGGTAAGCAATCCCATTCTGATAAGATCTTACTAGCAAAAACCAAAATCCAAAGTCCAAAATATCAATAGTATATCCAGGAGGACATCAGAGAACCAAAAGCCAAAAAAGATGAAAAATCAAGTTGACCTTCAACTGTGGGTAGGTAGTGAAATACTTAGCTACTGTATGTCACTGCACAAACACAAGTCCTATCCTCACCGCTGATCACCAATGTTAGAAATGGGGTTTTTGGTTGGCAGTCAGGTTGCCCTCTGTCCAAGCAAGAACCCTCACTCTAGTCAGGGTAAGTCACACACAATCCAAAATCAGCCTGTGCTCACCCTCCGGTAGCTTGGCACGAGCAGTCAGGCTTAACTTAGAAGGCAATGTGTAAAGCATTTGTGCAATAAATCATACAACACCATAGTATAACACCACAAAAATACACCACACAGTGTTTAGAAAAATATAGAATATTTATCTGGGTAATTGTAGGTCAAAACGATCAAAGTTGCAATACGAATTTGTAAAGATATCACTGAAAAGTGATATTAAGTGTCTTTAAGTCTTTAAAAAGCAATAAAGTGTCTTTCAAGCACAGAGTACCTGGTTTCTGGTGGGAAATCTCCTCAGAGGGCCACAGGGGAAGAGATGCGTGGAAAAAGAGGTGTGTGCGTTGATTTTCTTTCAGCCCACACAGACTTGCGTCGTTCTTTTCCACGCGGGGAAGTCGGGCGTCGTTTTCCGGCGCGCAGACAGTCTCTTTTTGTGGATCGCGGGGATTACCAGATGTCCCGGGTCTGTGCGTGGATTCTCCTGCTTATTTTCCGGCTGTGCGTCGTTCTGCGGGGCTGCGCGTCGAAGTTTCGATCTCACGGTAGGCGTCGCGTCGATTTCTCCTTGGAAGTCGGGCGGCGTTGTCCTTGCGAGGCCGTGCGTCGAAATTTTGGTCTCACGGCAGGCGTCGCGTCGATTTCTCCTTGGAAGTCGGGCGGCGTTGTCCTTGCGAGGCCGTGCGTCAAAGTTTCGCACTCACGGTAGGCGTCGCGTCGATTTCTCCTGGAAAGTCGGGCGGCTTTGTCCTTGCGAGGTTGTGCGTCGAAGTCTCGATCGTCCCGAGGGCGTCGCGTCGATCAGCGTCAGTGTGCGGCGTTTTTCTCGCCGCGAAACAAGCTGTGCGTCGAAATTTTCGGCGCACGGAGCGTCCAAGTGAAAGGAAGAAGTCTTTTTGGTCCTGAGACTTCAAGGAACAGGAGGCAAGCTCTATCCAAGCCCTTGGAGAGCACTTTCAGAGCCAGACAAGAGTTCAGCAAGGCAGCAGGGCAACAGCAAGACAGCAGTCCTTTGTAGAAAGCAGACAGGTGAGTCCTTTGAGCAGCCAGGCAGTTCTTCTTGGCAGGATGTAGTTTCTGGTTCAGGTTTCTTCTCCAGCAAGTGTCTGATGAGGTAGGGCAGAGGCCCTGTTTTTATACTAAGTTGTGCCTTTGAAGTGGGGGTGACTTCAAAGAGTCTCTAAGAAATGCACCAAGTTCCCTTTCAGCTCAATCCTGTCTGCCAGAGTCCCAGTAGGGGGTGTGGCAGTCCTTTGTGTGAGGGCAGGCCCTCCACCCTCCCAGCCCAGGAAGACCCATTCAAAATGCAGATGTATGCAAGTGAGGCTGAGTACCCTGTGTTTGGGGTGTGTCTGAGTGAATGCACAAGGAGCTGTCAACTAAACCTAGCCAGACGTGGATTGAAGGGCACAACAAGATTTTAGTGCAAAGAAATGCTCACTTTCTAAAAGTGGCATTTCTAGAATAGTAATATTAAATCCGACTTCACCAGTCAGCAGGATTTTGTATTACCATTCTGGTCATACTAAATATGACCTTCCTGCTCCTTTCAGATCAGCAGCTGCCACTTCAACAGTGTATGAGGGCAGCCCCAATGTTAGCCTATGAAAGGAGCAGGCCTCACAGTAGTGTAAAAGCGAATTTAGGAGTTTCACACTACCAGGACATATAACTACACAGGTACATGTCCTGCCTTTTACCTACACAGCACCCTGCTCTAGGGGTTACCTAGGGCACACATTAGGGATGACTTATATGTAGTAAAAGGGGAGTTCTAGGCTTGGCAAGTACTTTTAAATGCCAAGTCGAAGTGGCAGTGAAACTGCACACACAGGCCTTGCAATGGCAGGCCTGAGACAGGGTTAAGGGGCTACTGAGGTGGGTGGCACAACCAGTGCTGCAGGCCCACTAGTAGCATTTAATCTACCTGCCCTAGGCACATGTAGTGCACTCTACCAGGGACTTACAAGTAAATTAAATAGTCAATCATGGATAAACCAATCAGTAGTACAATTTACCCAGAGAGCATATGCACTTTAGCACTGGTTAGCAGTGGAAAAGTGCCCAGAGGTCAAAAGCCAACAACAACAGGTCAGAAAAAATAGGAGGAAGGAGGCAAAAAGTTTGGGGATGTCCCCGTCAAAAAGCCAGGTCCAACAACAGTATAATATTGCAATTCTGTCATCATAGAATCCACTGTTTTCACATCCCAATCATCAGATACAATGCCTGGTATCACTATATCATTCATTGATAATTTGAACACATACAGTATTTGAATAATTTCCGTGGGACCATATATATCAAACATTACTTTAATCCCATCAGAAATTGGCACCGCGGAAATGTTCACAAAGGATAAATCTCTTCGGACTTTGTGTGACAAAAAATGTGGTTTCAAAACCTCCTCCACCTGTTTAACTGTTGATCTTTCAGGAAGAAAATGACCATGTATTAATAAGAAAAAGGTAATAACAAAACCAATCCAAAGTAGAAAGGCTAGGACAGTCAGAAAAAGCCATATATAGTTCCATGGAAAAATGAAATACGTTTCCTTAAGCCAGTTTGTTAGCTTACGTGCACTTGACAATCATCGTTGAAGTCGGCAAAATAACCAGAGGCAGTTTTTGCAAATGGCGTAGCCGTTGTCAGTGGTGGAGTTGGTGTTTCCTGTGGTGGCACACTATAGACAGCACCATCCGTTTGGCTTGTAGTCGAGTTAACTTGGTCAAATGTTTCTACGTTAGTTGACGCTAGTGGAACTAATGCAAGATCATCTACCACCCTCCCCAAGCTCAGAGAGGTATCGGTGTTGGTATAAACAACTTGTAGTGGAACTTCTTCGCCAGTAGTGAGAGGGATTCGGGAACTACTGGATGTTCCTCTTGGTCGGCTGTGCAGGATCGGGCACATGGTGTAATTTGACATTGTCAATGGAGACAAAACGATTTTCTTTGGCACCTGCCAACGGTGGTAGAATAACAGTTCTGGTACCATGTATCCCTAGTACAGGGACTGGTGCTCGATAAGAAGGGCCAAATTCCTTTTTCACTGCGACTTTTTCACGTACATGATCCCCAACTCTGGGAATCCAGCTGGTAGATGTTACTGGCACATCCTTAATTCCTGTGGAGGTGGCACTTTTGGAAGAATTATCATCACGGAACTGTTGCAATTCCTGTAAGACAGTGACACGTTCATTTATGTCAAAAGGTGTTTATGCTGCCTCCACGCCAGGACCATCAAGATCCAGAACATACATTTGAGTTCCGAACAGGCACTCATATGAAGTACGACCCCCCAGGGACCTTCTAGGCAGGTTATTTAGTGCTCTCTTGACTCCATACAGGTGATTAAGCCAACTACTACCCGTACCTAAGACTCTGGCTGTTAAGGATTGCTTTAAATCACGGTTTAATCTCTCCATGACACTATTTCTCTCGGGATGAAATGGAGACGAGTACGGGAGTTGGACCCCCAACAAAGCCATGGTGTCCCTGAATGTCCTTGAGGCAAAAGCAGGACCCTGGTCCGAATGGAAGGCCGCAACTGCATATGTACTGATAAATACTCGAAAATCTTTAATAACAGTCCGAGCGTCAGCCGAGCGTTGTGGCCACACCCATACAAATCTGGAACATGAATCAACAGCGACTAGTATATATTTGTATGCACTATCAGGTGTTACGAGACCGCAGTGGTCCAAGTACACACACTGTAATGGTTTGTTTAAAATTAAGAGGGGTGTCTGCGGCGGGCGCTTGGCAGTGGAAACTTTGATTTGTTGACACAACAAACGACATACTGCTTAGTTTCTTTGTAGAGACCTGACCACCAATAACGGGCCTGTAAGATTTAAATTGTAGCCGCCACACCAGCATGTGCAGATGCTACCCTCTCATGCGCTGCTTTAATAAATTGTGGTCTTATATCTTTGTTAGGGATGTCTGTTACACCTACGCCTGGTGTCTTAACTTCAGCATTCAGCACACTTCCCATATGATAATGATATTTGTTAGGAAATCCTTTAGGATGGAGCATATCATCAGTCGTAGCTTTCACGGCAGCCCAAATGTCTGCGTCTGGTTTGGAACTCGAGTGAGTCACTGCAGTAATATGAATCACAAATAATCAGCGTAGGCTGTGCCGGATCCATGTGTTCCAATGCAATCAGCAGAGCTTTTAGCTCAGCCAATTATACTGTACAATCCCCTAGGGTCTGTGTAAAGGAATGTAGAGGACACAATTTATCCCCTTCCATATAGCCACTTATGACTGCGCAAGCAGCAGAAAATTGATGTTTAGTTCCAATTGCAGGTTGTGCAGAGCCATCGGTGTACATGACTCTATGACACTGATCAATAGGCAAGGTATTTGCTGGAACTGGGTATTCTACTTCATATTGTAGGAATTCCTGAGTTTGTAACTTTGGGATGAAAACGTAGTCTACATCAGTGGCTGTATCCAACGTGGATGTAGTGCTTTTGCATTCGGAATGCTAGCTTTTGTAACAGCCTCTAGGGCTGGGATTGGAGAAATTACAATAATGTGTTTTCCTTGGGAAAGAGGTCTTTCTTTAACCCCTTCTGTGCCCAGGACGTAATGGTTATGTCCTGAGGCACAGTGCTCTTGTGCCCAGGACGTAACCATTACCTCCTGGGCACAGAGCCCAGAGGGAGGGCTAGCGCTAGCTCTGTGGGGTTTCCCCCAACCCCCCAAGGCAGGGATGGAAGGGGAAGCCCTTCTTCTTCCACCCAGACCCCCCCACCCCCTCTGTGATGTCAGCACGCGATCGAGCGCTGATTGCACAAGGCCTCCTCCCATCGCGCTGGAAGCTTAGCTTCCAGCGTGATCAGAAGAGAAATGCTTTGCATTTCTCTTCCGATCACGTGGAGGAGGCCTGGAGAGGCTTCAAAGGGCAGGAAATGTATTTCCTTCCCTTTGAAGTCACTCTCAGCGTTTTAGCAGCCTGATTGCAAGCAATCCGGCTGCTAAAACGCCCACTAGACACCAGGGTTTTTTTTTTTTATGATATTGGCATAAGGGAGCGTCCCCTTGGGCAAGGGTCGCTCCCAGGGATGGCATTTTTTTTAAAGGCCTTTTCTGCCCCCCCCCGGGGGCAGATTGGCCTATAATTAGGCAGAAACCTCTAGGCACCAGGGAGCATTTTTTTGTATTTTTGAGGTGGGGAGCGACCCCTTAGCGAAGGGTCGCTCCCCGAGGGGGCAAATTATATTTAAGCCATTTCTGCCCCCCTTGGGGGCAGATTGGCCTATTTTTATGAGGCCAATCTGCCCCCAAGGGGGACAGAAACCACTAGACACCAGGGCTAAAAAAACATTTGTCGCGAATTTCCCACAAGGGGAGCGACCCCTTAGGCAAGGGTCGCTCCCCTGGAGGGGCAAATTGTATTTAGGCAATTTCGGCCCCCTTTGGGGGCAGATTGGCCGATTTTAGGTCAATCTGCCCCCAAGGGGGGCAGAAACCACTAGGCACTGAGGATTTATTTTTTGCGCCAATGTCACGCACGGGGAGCGACCCCGTAGGCAAGGGGGGCAGAAACCTCTAGGCGCCAGGGCCATTTAAAAATTTTTTTTTTTTTAGAGATGAGGAGCGACCCATTAGGCAAGGGTCGCTCCCCTGGGGGGCAAATTGTATTTAGACCATTTCTGCCTCCCTTGGGGACAGATCAGCGGATTTTAGGTCAATCTGCCCCCAAGGGTGGCAGATCGTGGATTTTTTGTTGTTGTTGTTGTTTTACAGATGGGGAGCGACCCCTTAGGCAAGGGTCGCTCCCCTGAGGGGCAAATTGTATTTAGACCATTTCTGCACCCCTTGGGGGCAAATCGGCCGATTTTAGGTCAATCTGCCCCCAAGGGGGGCAAAAACAACTAGGCACCGGGGATCTTTTTTTTGCACCAATGTCACGCAGGGGGAGCGACCCCGTAGGCAAGGGTCGCTCCCCGGGGGGCCTAGGGGGGCAATTTTATTTTAGGCAATTTCTTCCCCCCCTGGGGCCGGCTGAGCTAGAGGCCAAAATCTATAGGTAGGCACTTTGCAAAAAACACCTCTGTTTTTTGTCAAAAAATGGGATGTGTCCATGTTGTGTTTTGGGGCATTTCCTGTCACGGTGCTAGGCCTACCCACACAAGTAAGGTATCATTTTTATCAGGAGACTTGGGGGAATGCTGGGTGGAAGGAAATTTGTGCTTCCTCTCAGATTCCAGAACTTTATATCACCGAAATGTGAGGAAAACATGTTTTTTTAGCCAACTTTTGAGGTTTGCAAAGGATTCTGGGTAACAGAACCCGGTCAGAGCCCCACAAGACACCCCATCTTGGATTCCCCTAGGTCTCTAGTTTTAAAAAATGCACAGGTTTGGTAGGTTTCCCTAGGTGCCGGCTGAGCTAGAGGCCAAAATCTACAGGTAGGCACTTTGCAAACAACACCTCTGTTTTCTGTCAAAAAATGGGATGTATCCATGTTGTGTTTTGGGGCATTTCCTGTCGCGGGCACTAGACCTACCCACACAAGTGAGGTATCATTTTTATCAGGAGACTTGGGGGAACGCTGATTCGAAGGAAATTTGTGGCTCCTCTCTGATTCCAGAACTTTCTGTCACCGAAATGTGAGGAAAATGTGTTTATTTAGCCACATTTTGAGGTTTGCAAAGGATTCTGGGTAACAGAACCTGGTCAGAGCCCCACAAGTCACCTCATCTTGGATTCCCCTAGGTGTCTAGTTTTCAAAAATGCACTGGTTTGCTAGGTTTCCCCAGGTGCTGGCTGAGCTAGAGGCCAAAATCCGCAGGTAGGCACTTTGCAAAAAACACCTCTGTTTTCTGTGAAAAAATGTGATGTGTCCATGTTGTGTTTTGAGCCATTTCCTTTCATGGGCGCTAGGCCTACCCACACAAGTGAGGTACCATTTTTATCAGGAGACTTGGGGGAACACAGAATAGAAAAACAAGTATTATTTCCCCTTGTCTTTCTCTACATTTTTTCCTTACAAATGTAAGGCAGAGTGTAAAAAAGATGTCTTTTTGAGAAATGTCCTGTAATTCACATGCTAGTATGGGCACCCCGGAATTCAGAGATGTGCAGATAACCACTGCTTCTCAACACCTTATCTTGTGGCCATTTTGGAAATTCAAAGGTTTTCTTGATACCTATTTTTCACTTTTTATATTTCAGCAAATGAATTGCTGTATTCTCGGCATAGAATAAAAACCCATTGCAAGGTGCAGCTCATTTATTGGCTCTGGGTACCTAGAGTTCTTGATGAACCTACAAGCCCTATATATCCCCGCAACCAGAAGAGTCCAGCTGACGTAACGGTATATTGCTTTCAAAAATCTGACATCGCAGGAAAAAGTTACAGAGTAAAACGTGGAGAAAAATTGCTGTTTTTTTCACCTCAATTTCAATATTTTTTTATTTCAGCTGTTATTTTCTGTAGGAAAGACTTGTAGGATGTACACAAATGACCCCTTGCTGAAATCAGAATTTGTCTACTTTTCAGAAATGTTTAGCTTTCTGGGATCCAGCATTGGTTTCTCACCCATTTTGGTCAATAACTGGAAGGAGGCTGAAAGCACAAAAAATAGTAAAAATGGGGTATGTCCCAGTAAAATGTCAAAATTGTGTGAAAAAATTGGGTTTTCCAATTCAAGTCTGATTGTACCTGAAGGCTGGAAAAATGGTGATCTTGCCACCGCAAACAGTTTGTTGATGCCATTTTCAGGGAAAAAAACACGAGCTGCCTTCTGCAGCCCTTTTTCCCATTTTTTTGAAAAACACAAAATGTTCACTGTATTTTGGCTAATTTCTTGGTCTCCTTCAGGGGAACCCACAAAGTCTGGGTACCTCTAGAATCCATAGGATGTTGGAAAAAAAGGACGCACATTTGGCGTGGGTAGCTTATGTGAACAAAAGGTTATGAGGGCCTACGCGCAAACTGCCCCAAATAGCCAAAAAAAGGCTCGGCGCAGGAGGGGGAAAAGGCCTGGCAGCGAAGGGGTTCTCGTCAGCCATCTGTACAGCAGTGCAAAATTTCTCTGTGGGAGCAAAGCGTTGTTCAGCTGCTGAATACAAATGTGATTTGTATGCAATCGGGACTGTCTCACCTTCATTAAATGTCACATAGGTGAAACCGATGGCCCCAGCTATTACCCTGATGACCAAATGTGTTTTGTTGTCCCTTGTACGTAAATGTTGTGCTGCAAGCATGTCTGTCTGCAATTCTCTAAGAATACGTGTATGTTCAGTTGTCCAGAATTTACTTGAAAAATCAGGACGTATTAGGTCACATAAAGGTTTTATGCGTGTAGCATAATCTGGAATGTAGGTTCTGCCAAAATTTAGAAACCCAATAATGATTGGAGTTTTTTAATCGTAGTCGGTGGTTGTAATTGTGCGCACTTTTCTTAAAATTGTGGCACTAGGCTCTTCCCTTCACTTGACAGCTCATATCCTAGAAACAGGACTCTGCGGAAGGCTATTTTTGTTTTTTTAAATTAAATTTGTAGCCGAATTCGGCAAACCCTACAACAATGCGGGCTACCTGTCTTAAATGTTCTAGTAATTCATCATCCGTGAGATATATATCATCTACATAGGACAATGTTTCAGGGTCGATCTCATGTAAAATGGCAGTTACACGAGCCGCGAACAGTCCTGGGCTGTTCTTATACCCCTGAGGTAAACAACAGAATTTTCTGAGAGCCTAGGGTGCTAAGGCTTGTCAAGTCTCTGCTTTCGGGCACTATATTCTGGCAGAAAAACCCATTGGAAATGTCCAGTTTTGTTTTGTATTTTTTACACACTATGTTGCTCATTAGTGCAGTGCTATGTGAGTTTTGTATAGCATAGGTGCGTGTATGACTATTTAGATGTCTGTAGTCTAAGACTATTCTGTATGATTGGTCTGGTTTAGCTACGGGGAATAAAGGGTTATTCATTGGCGAGACACAGGGTTCAATCACACCCTGGTACTCTAATTGCTGTAGTATTTCTCTCACTGGTGCTTTTGCTTCATATTTTATAGGATACTGCGGTTGTGGCTGAGGTTCACTTTTAATGGGTATTACATGGTAGGGGGAATCCTTATCCCATCCTAAGTGATTTCTGTATAATGCAGGTGCTTGTGCTAGGGCCCATTTAATGGAATAGGATTCAGCTAGTTCCTCTGGAACAAGGGGCGAGAAAGAAGGCTTAATGACATCTTCTCCATATGGGCAGGTACCGACAAAGTCAGGCGGACAATCTTGTTCGGCCAACAAGACATCATACACTTTTACTATGCGATCCCAAAAGATTGCATCTATTGTGCGTTCAATGTCTCCTTCTAATTGTAGCTTTACTTTGTACACCCTATCAGGCTTGGAAACATGCATGTCCGCTGATTCTACTTGTATAAAGTCATCAATTGCTTTCACCTCCAAATGCTCTCGAATATTCCGGAGAACTATTGTGACGTCTGCCGCGCTGTCTAGCAATGCTAGAGCCCAATTCTTGTTCTTCAAGAGGACCCTCTTCCTGTGTGGCATGTCGGACTGTGACTGCTGCCACTTTTTTCTTTTTAAATTGTTGTTTTTGTTGGGCGGGTTTCTCTTCCTTATTAACAGAAACCTCCGAAGAGCGTTGTGATTCCTGTCTCGGTTTCACATAATCTTTTCTTCGCCCTGATCGCCCTCCTCTCTCATTTCTCTTTTTTGATGAGTCCTGAAAGCAACGAGATTGGCGTGTATCAGTATATTTATATCTATCAGGCGTTTTGATATTATCTCTATTTCTGAGATTATACCTATTCTGTGGGGTCTCCGTACGCGGAGATTCTCCCCTTTCTTTTTTAGGCTTTTGTTGCTTTTTATCCCAGCGTTTCTTATTACCCTCAGGTGTTTGTTTGGGGTTATCTTTATTTGATTTACCCTAAAATTGAGGTTTTTGTGGTCTGACCCCTAGACTATCTTGACCGATACTTGAATAGGTCTCTGCTATTATTTTAGGCAGCTCCCGTTCTTGATCTTGTTGTGGAACGTCACGAAGCCGCATGCGCACTGCAAGTGTGACTGCTTCCCCTTTAAGTTTACTTAAAATGATTGAGGATACTGTGTCAAAATTGCCCATCAATTGCATCCCCAAATCTAGGGCCGGGGCAGCCCCATATTCATCTTGAATTTGTTTCAGCACTTCCGGTAAATTGGCAAGTGTTAGTGTACCGTGTGCAGTTGTGTGGAGCGCGGCAAATACCGTACCCCAGTTATGACAGTTTTCTACTGTAGGGACCATCCCAAAGGGCAAGCACATCGTTAATATTCTATGTTTATCCTGAGGTCCCTTATGGGGAAATACTGCCTCCAGCGTATTAATTTTCAGTGTTAACCAAAATTGAGTTTCTTCTCATTTGGCGTGTAATTTACCCATAATCGAATGTACAGTCGCTGGATTTATACCTGGCGTTACTGCATATGGATGTGCTGGAGCAGCACGTGCTGGGTTTGTATTTAATGTTTGCATCACAAATTGTACTAATCATCTATATATTGCTGTTAATTCAATGTATAAGCGACAAACCTCAACTACTGCTAAATTTCCATCCACAGGATGTGTTGTATAGGTAGCCAATAAAGGCCAGGTAGGACTGTCATTACCTAGTGGACCTAACCTTACTGCTAATATTGTATGTGGTAGGGCGCCATCAAGCCAATTATTATGTTCTTGATAAGATAGAGATATCTGTAAATATGCGTACGCCCTGTATTGTCCAGGCACGTTCTCAAGTGTATATTGATGAAATGTATTCGTGCTCACATCAACTGCTGGAAATGTGACCCAAGAGTAAAAAAGTTATGTTCTATAAGCTGCATGGGCGTTCACTGCAAATGTGACTGGACCTCCCTGGGCCATTTGTTAGTAGGTGTGCTGTAAGAGGTTGTCTTATGTTAACAGCTATTTGTACATATTGGGGATTCGCCATGATAGTAACACTATTAGTTCTGACCCACAGTGGGTGACAACTGTCGCTCTAAATCCGGGTTTTGCTCCGGCTAACTAGCAGTGCCTTGTCTCTCCCAAAAGGTAGAGACGATTGTACAGCCGAGCGCATGATATATCACACTTCTCAGGGAAGTCGTGGTCACTCAGGTCGCATCCAATTCTCTCATTCACAATTCGGTCTCATATATAAATGACAATGAAAGCAGTATAAGTTTTAAAGACTGGTTTAATAAAACAACTGCATTTTAGATAGCAAAGCGTGAGCTGCAATAACCAGAATGACACAACATGACAATATTAAAATGGTGATGATGAGAGTGAAGCATAAGAATAACGCTATCATACTGCCACTAGGATTGATGGACTATTTTCTATCTGAGTCATAATTTGAGCACATGATGTTAAGCTCTAATCCTGCCTTTCAGGTTCCCCCGGGAGGACATCGACCCTCATACCTGAGCAAAGGCCTATAGTCTGCGTTAGCATCTGCAGCTAATCATTCAGCACTCAGCATACAGTCGTGGTTTCCTGGATGGAATCTCCCTCTTAAAGTGTAATGGGACTAGGAAGTGTTTTTATAATAACACAGCTAGTGTTCTAAGAAAATTGCCTTACGTAAGGATGTGTATTTTCTATGAATGTTGGAGACTAAACTTCTACCACATTCACCGGCAATGTACCAAACTGTAGCCTTGACTGAAGCACAAAGTGATCAAGAATGTCTTGTTTGAGAACACAGTGCTGGGCTAAGCAAAACAGTTAGATAGAAGAAATTAAAACAAGACCGTAAAACTGGTTATTGTAAAAATAACAATGCGAAGCCGAATAAAACATATCTATGTCAAAGTGCACAGCAGTCTAGTGTATTAAACTAACGTGCATAGAGCTATAGCTAAAATGGCTACACAACAACTGCCTTTGGGGTATCAAAGAAGAAAGTGAGATGATCATGGATCACTCTCAAGCACACTGGGAACATCAGTGCATAAGAGAGCCCCTCAGTATGCAGTATGCAGTTGTTTCTTGGCTGCCACAAAGGGCACTCAGCAGCTCTGATCTTCCAGTGTGTAATCCAGGAAAACAGACACAGTTGAGTTGTCCAGAACTATGAGAGCTTTCTCCCTGATATTCTGTAACAAGACATTACTGACCCTGAAATTGAGAATTTGGGCAACAATTTGGTGTGGCAGTGCCACGGGCAGAGGGTGGTGTGTTGGTACTCTATGCGCCTGTTCCACAGTAAATAAGGCATAGAGTCCCTGCAGCACCAACAGTGTTTGTAACCATTGTTCAATAAACAACATTGGGTTCGACCCCGTCTGTGCCCTCCAGCAGTCCCACAATGTGGGCATTATTGCAGCATACAGGGCCCTTGGAATCCTCTCCTCAGCAGGCCTGGCTCTAGAATCTTTTGTTTGGGAGGGCCATAAGGAAGCATAGGTGGGCCATGAAGATGAATAGGTACAGGCCAAAAAACAACAATGTATTTAATGATCTGATATTTTAAGTATTGGCATCTGTATTGTTGGAAAATGATTTTACACAGAGCACAGGCCCTGGGACTGGTTAGCAGTACCCAGGGCACCATCAGAGTCAGAAAAACAACAGCAAAAAGTGGAAAATGGGGACAAAATGTTAGGGGGCCTCTGCAATCAGCCATGTTCCCTCATACAAGCTCCCCCCATCCCACATGCCCAGGAGACTCAGCCCAACCCGGGGAGAGTTTCCTGGCTTGTCAGGCGAGGAAGGCAGTGAAGAGAACAGGCTGTCCCTTTGCAGGGCCTACTCTGCCTTACATCCTACTGCCATGGTCACTCCCTCTGGGTAGTGAATCCATCCCAACAGTGAAATGACCCATCTCAAACTGGAACTTCCCTCTAGGGGGGGGGGCTTCCTCCTCTCTCTCTGCCAACTTGGGTAGGGAGGTGCCCACCTCCTCTACCCCTAACTTTGCTAGGGCAACACCTAGCTTACCCAAAGAGGTCACCCAACAATTGAGCAACCCCACCATGACCAACATGATCAGGGGGCCTACTTTGCTTTTGGCCCTGGGGTCTGCCTCCCAGGCCAAGTGCAGTGCTGCCAGGAAGGCCAGAACCCAGCAGAGGCTACTGACAGCTGTCAGTACCCAGAACCACACCCTAAACTCTCCACTGACAGGTGGCTGAGCTGCTTTAGGGGCAACTGTGGGGTCCTGGCACCCCTCTTGCTGTCTAGAGTGGGGGGGGCCACCACCTCCTGTGGCAGACACCATCCTTCCACTCTCCCTTCTGTCAGTGCAGGGGCAACACCCTGCATCTGGACAGCTGCCTGACTACTCAGGACTTCCTTGGGGGTCAGGTGAGGCCTCACCAGTGCCAACTCTGGGCTCCCCCTCTACTGGAGCAACAGGCCTTTGGCTCCCTGGAATTCTCTTTAAGAGTGGCCCACCCTTCCTTTTCTTCTTTCCTTTTCTTGGGGACCCCTGCCTCCTAACTGTGGGGACCGACACCCCAAGACTTTGGGTTGGGGGGGGCGCTCTGGGTGACCGCCCCATCTGGGACCAGACTCATCTCTGGGAGGTCATTGCCCATGATACAATCTAGGGGGAGGTCAGCACTGACTATCACCCTAAACCAGCCAAGGATACCCTCCCTCTCTAGGGGTATTATGGCTACAGGTTTGGAGGTGACCTCCCCTGTGGCTATCCTGACTTCCTGGTCTCTCCTGAGACATACATGTCTGTGGTCACTAACCGGTCACTCACTATAGTGTGACTGGCACAGGTATCTCTCAGGCCAGTGGTAGGGATCCCATTCACCTGAATGGGGTGAAAGTGCCTACTCCCACCCTCAGGGATCACCAGCTTACCATCTGGTCCTGTCTCCCACCCCAATGCTAGGAGGACTTCATCATCTGAGGAGTCTTCCTCCGTGGCTACACTGGACAGCCCAGTGCTAACCACCTTCTTTGGACAGGCTGCATCTCCTCTGAAGTGACCTGTCTGCTGACAGTCAAAACAAGCCTTACTGTCCAAGAGTTTTTTTTTTTAACCCTGGGTCTCCCTGTCTCTGCTTGTCAGAGTGGGAGTGGGATTTACTCTCCTCCTTCTTCGGGTTACAGAGGGAGTCTCTGTGGTGGGCTTACCACCTCCCTCCTTAGGTTTTTGGGGACCTGAGCCCCCTTCTTGGAGTCTCACCCCTGGGACTTGACAACCTCCCTATTTCTCAACCACTCATCAGCTGCCTCCCCCAGCTCTCAGCTTAGAGTCCACTAGATGCTGGTGTAACCTTTCTTGGATACAATTGGTCAAGATTTGCTCTCTCATGATCAGATTGCATAACCCCTCATAAGTATTTACCTTGTTACCATGAATCCAGCCTTCTAGTGCCTTAAGTGAGGTATCCACAAAGTCAACCAAAGACTGGGTATTGACCTTCTGGGTGTCCCTGAACTTTTTCCAATACTGCTCTGGGGTCATACCAAACTTTATAGTTAAGCATCTCTTCATACTGGGGTATGAATCTTCCTTCTCCCTCCTCAAGGTTAGGAGCTTATCCCTCCCAGAGTTGGGGACCAACTCCCAAAAAAGTGAACCACAGTACTGAGGCTTAACTCTCCTCATCGGGAGGGCCCTCTCAAAGCCCCCCAGCCACTTATCTATGTCATCTCCCTCTACATAGGCAGGAACCACCCCCTTGGGTAATCTGGGGCGAACCCCCCCACCCATGGACACCTCAGCTTCTCTGTCGATGCCACCACTTTTTCTTTTCTAGGGCCAGCTTCTGTGCCTCCAAAGCTATAAATGCTAGCTGAGCCTCCAGCTCTCTTTCCCTGAGGGACAGGTTCTCTCCTCCTGATGGGACCCCTTCCCCCAACTAGCTTTGGGTATGACCCTAGTGACTGTGTGTAGTGAGGACCGGTCTTCCTCATCCTCACTTAGGCTCAGATGCCCTCCCTCCCCTGAGTGGTTGGAGCTAGATTCTTCCTCCTCTGGAGCTTCATCTGGGCATACTTCTTGGGCCTCAGCCCATGCTGTCAGGGATTTAATCAGGACATGCTCCCTGAGGTCAGTGGTTGCAGGCAACCCCCTTGCAGTACACAACCCCCTAAGGTGGACTATTGTCAATGTGGGTAGGCTAGCCAGATCAAGCTCCATGGTTGCCTAGTTTTGTGTCAACAAAAACGTTTTGCAAAAAATGGAGACAAGAATTTAGAAAAATCACAAAAATTCAATAATTTAAATTATTCCAAATTCAAAATTAAATTTTTTTTTGCACTAGGACAATTTAAAGGATTTTTAATTTGTTTTATTTAAAACTGTAATTTGATACTGAACACAAGTACAGGATCCCACCACTGCGCACCAAAAATGTTGGAAAACTGGTTATTGGTAAGGGCAAGTAAGTACCTACACTTAGCAATAGGCCACTAACCTCCACTGAGGTCCAGTCAGGTCTCAGTAAATGAAACCTAGCTCAACCCTTGGTAGCTTGGCAACGAGCGACAAAACTTAATTTAGGAGACAAAGCGTAAAGTATTCAAAATCACAAAACAGTAATTAAATAAAACACAGGAAACAGTTTAAAAATCTAAAATCAATTCATAAACATAGGAAATATGTTTAGCTTTAAAATGACACCAAAACAAATAAAATCGGATAAAGGGAACCGGAGATATGATTTTTTAAAGAATTAATGCTTTCTAGCGCACAGAAACAAAAAGCTCCAATCTGGTCATCTGGTCGCACCTCGACCAGGGCAAAGTCAAAGTTTAAGGCCGACCGCAATGGACTTAATCGTTTTTCTGGAGATTTTCTTCACCGCAATGAACCTGCAAGTCAGTCTGGGTCGTGGATGAGGGAAACCGGCTAGAGTTGCCGCGGCGGGTCAGTCCCTCTATGGAGCTTTTTTTCCAAAAGTTCTCCAAACTTCTCCAAACTTCTGGATCTTCTTCCAGATGTTCCTTTGAGGTCCAAAGCTCACCCCAAGGTTTCAGAAGCTCTGAGATGCTCCTTGAGGGTGCAGACTACAACTCCCAGAATGCACCTGGCACAAACTCCTTTTTGGGCACTGGACAGGGGTCAGCTGGTTGGTTTCTTCAGGAGTTGGTGCAGGGGACACTGGTTAGCAAGTTTTCACCTGTAGCAAACAGGGAGTCCCTCCTTGAACCAGTTGAAGCCAGGCAAAGTCCTTCTTGTGGCGAAGCCCAAGTGTGCAGCTGGTGCAGTCCTCCAGAGTGTAGAGTCCATGTGCATGCCAGGGGTCCAGCAGGGCAGTCCGTCTTCTTCTGTAGTTCTTCCTTGTTGGAATCTGATAGGGATCTGGTAGGGAACTGAGGTGTGGGTGCAGGTTTGCCAGTTGTATCCGTGTTCCTGGTTGAAAAACAGGGGGGTCCTGGTTCTCCAATCAGGGGCAGGGTCCTTCCCCCTGTGATGACCACTTCCTAGTAAGTGTGGCAAAAATCAATCCCAGGGAGCAACATTCTTCAAAAATCCATCATGGCTGAAAGTGATTTTTGGAGGTTACATCTGGCTGAGCCCACCCACTGGTGTTGCTAAAAATCCTAAACACACCCCTCTCCCGCCCTCTCCTAATCTAATCAAGGGGGCACCTAATTGTCTGGGTTTGCAGCATGTGAGGGTGTTGCTGGGTTGCTCCAAAAGTCCTTCTCTGCCTTTGAAGACCAGTTTGGCAGCCCTCCCCCTTCCTGCTTCCCCATCTGCTGAGGGGAGATCTCCTCCCCCAGGCACATCTCTTTGTGCTGAGCCAGGCCACTTCACAACTCATCAAGGCAGCCTCACCAGGCTGCCAGAGGCTGGCCAATCAGAGCACAGCAGCAAAAACACCACAGGGCTGGAGTTGGCAACTTTTCAGGTAAAGTTTAAAACTCTTTACATGAACAAGTTATATTAAATCCAACAACTGGAAGTTGTGGGATTTATTATAACAATTAATTTGATACCAAACTTCTGGTATCTGTTACTTAAGGGGATTTTTAAAATTAAAATAAAGTCTCCCCATTCTAGCATATGGAGGCTACTCACTACAATGAGGGAAAAACAAATTTGGCTGTTTTACCTCACCAGGGCTTATAAAACAATGGGCCTCATTACAACATTGGCGGTAAAAGCCGCTTACCGCCATGCAGAAGACCGCCAATACACCGCCGCGGCCGCAGAATTCTGCCACAGCTATTATGACCCACATCTCGGAATCCGCCGAAACTCAGACACCCACACAAGTCCGCCACACCAAAGGTCAGTGATAAACTGGCAAAAACAAAACCTCCACCGTCACGCCAACAGAAACACGCCCATGCTATCACGACCCACGAATCCACGCGCGGTCTTTCAACCGCTGTATTCCATTGGTGGTACACACCGCCGCGCTCAAAATACACACACATCTCCAAAACACCGCCACATTGGACAATTCAAAATACACACACAGATACACATACAAACACCACTCCCACACACCAAACACAATATAAAACACACACCCACATCACTCACAAACCCCTACGACCATAAATTAGAGACGAAGGCGACAGAGAGATAGCAAAGCAATAGGCAACCCCACCACACAGAGGCACACAACACCATCACCCACACAACATCCACACACAAAATACCACACACCACTACACATCACCACACTCATCACCACATAGACCCCACACACATCACCTACACCACCCCATGGCACGCCAAAGACACCCCAGGTTTTCGGAGGAGGAGCTCAGGGTCATGGTGGAGGAAATCGTACGGGTAGAGCCACAGCTATTTGGATCACAGGTGCAGCACACCTCTATAGCTAGGAAGATGGAGCTATGGCGGAGAATCGTCGACAGGGTCAACGCAGTGGGACAGCACCCAAGAAATCGGGAGAACATCAGGAAGAGGTGGAACGACCTACGGGGGAAGGTGCGTTCAGTGGTCTCCAGGCACAACATCGCGATTGAGCGGACTGGTGGCGGACCCCCACCTCCTCCCCCACAACTAACAACATGGGAGGAGCAGGTCTTGAACATTATGTATCCAGAGGGCCTCGGAGGAGTCGGTGGAGGAATGGACACTGGTAAGTCTAATCTTAACTATCATATCCCCCACCCTACCTGCATGCTATCACAGACCCCCACCCTCACCCCCTCCCCTATCACTCCAACTCCTCACTAATGTACTAATAACACAAACCACCCATCCCAACACCAAGCCCTGCATGACACAACAAAGCATGGACACCCATCACTAAAGCATGCCCACTGCACATACCCATAACAGCCCCCACCCATAATCACACAAGCCCCCACACAGGAATGCTAGCACAGGGGTGCACGCTCACCCACCTATTGCACACCATGACACACACAGATGCAATAAACAGTGATGACAGCAGCTCTGGCCAACTGGATGCAGATGACCAGCCCGGACCATCGTGGGCCTCGGGACAGTCGGTTCCCCTCGCACAGGCACAGCCCAACACTGACCTTCCACCCTCTGGTAACACCAGCACAGCACCCACCCAGCGTGCCCATACCTCCGTACCCAGGACACATCAATCAGCTGTGTGTCCACCACTACAGGGAACCCAGGATAACCCACCACCCCAACAACAACAGGGACCTGGGGGAAGTGGCAGTGGGCACACAGTCCGGGGGACGGAGGCACAGGAACACAGGGGAACTGGGAGGGCTGCTGTGCGACAGGGGGCGGACAGGCCCAGGGAACCCACTCTCCACGAGGCACTCTCCTCCATCATGGGAGCCTACCACCACTCCCAGGAGACGATGGCTACGGTCCTGGCCAAGTTTCAGGAGACCCAGCGCATGCAGGACGAACAGTATTTGGGGTTCAGGGAGGAGCTCAGAACCATCAGCTCAGCCCTGGGCACCATCGTATGGGTGCTGAAGGACATAGGGAAGACCATGAGGGACACCGTGGCACTCCAAGGGGCCCAAGACACTAGCCTGGACGATGAACTGCCCACCACCTCTGCCGGCACTAGTGGACAGGACGCCCCGCCACAGAACCACAACACCAGCACCCACACCCCCTGCAGACGGACAACCACCCCGCAAGCGGTCCCTGCGATCCAGGAACAGGACAGACCAAGATGGCAAGACCCCCGCCAGGAAATGAGACCACCCTGATTGTCATCCCATTGTCCCACTTTGTTACCCTGTCCAGATTGGAACTGCCCCAGCTCTTGTGAGACTAAGAGACTGGACTCTGCCATGGACATTCCTCCACCATCACCCATCGCCATTTTGCCACCTCCTCCAATAATTAGCACTTCAATAAACACCCTTGAACCACAAAACAATCTGGAGTCAGTCTGTGATTTTGAAAATGTGTATTATCTATGACAATGACAAAATCAGTTCGAAAATGTAATGTCAACATACCTATGTAACACATCACGAGCCCATGAAGGATGCAAGCAGATGACACACGTTGGTAACCACACCTGTGAAACCGTAAGGGAAATGTACCACTCAGTTAGCAAATACTGCTTCAAATTGACAGACAGGGTAGAGGTAGAAGTGTGAAGTAAATATAATAGTAAAAAAATTGTTCTCACCTGTGTGTCACTGGAAATATTGCTGTATGACAGAGTCCCTGTTATCAATGTCTTCTTCCTCTGCTTCCTCCTCATCACTGTCCACAGGCTCCACAGCTGGCACAACACCGTCATCTGGACCATCCTCCTGCAGAAAAGGCACCTGTCGTCGCAAAGCAATATTGTGCAGCATACAGCAGGCGATGATTATCTGGCACACCTTCCTTGGTGAGTAGAATAGGGAACCACCTGTCATATGGAGGCACCTGAACCTGGCCTTCAGGAGGCCGAAGGTGCGTTAGATCAACCTCCTAGTCCGCCCATGGGCCTCATTGTAGCGTTCCTCTGCCCTGGTCCTGGGATTCCTCACTGGGGTCAATAGCCATGACAGGTAGGGGTAACCAGAGTTCCCTAATAGCCATACACGGTGCCTCTGGAGTTTACCCATCACATAAGGGATGCTGCTATTCCGCAGGATGTAGGTGTCATGCACTGAGACAGGGAACATAGCATTTACCTGCAAGATGTACTGGTCTGCCAAACATACCATCTGTACATTCATCGAATGATAACTCTTCGAGTTCCTGTACACCTGTTCACTCCTGTGGGGGGGGGGGGCAAAGCCACATGGGTCCCATCAATGGCACCTATGATGTTAGGGATATGTCCAAGGGCATAGAAGTCACCTTTCACTGTAGCCAAATCCTCCACCTGAGGGAAAACGATGTAGCTCCTCACGTGTTTCAGGAGGGCAGACAACACTCTGGACAATACGTAAAAAACATAGGCTGGGACATCCCTGATGCCATGGCCACTGTTGTCTGAAATGACCCACTTGCTAGGAAATGGGGGGATACCTGTGGGATGGCGGATTGGTGACATCAGATCTGGCTCCAACTGGGTACACAGTTCCTGGATTGTGGCGCGGTCAAACCTGTAGGTGATGATTAAATTTCGCTCCTCCATTGTCAACAGGTCCACCAGCGGTCGGTACACCGGAGGATTCCGCCATCTCCTCACATGTCCCAGCTGACGGTGCCTAGGAAGGACAACAGCGACCACAGAGTCAACCATTTCTGAGGTATGTACCCACAGCTACACAGAACACCACACAAAATACAAAAATCTTCCTGTATGTGTGCTGAGTCCAGGCCTAGGTATGTGTGACGTAGTTGTAAATGAAGCCATGTGGGCCCCTGAAATGGCGGATGCCTGACCTCTAAAGTGGGACAATGGGATGTGAGGTAACTGCGCTGGCGTTGTACACCGTCGTGGTAGGCGGTCGAAGACCGCAGCGCAATGCTGCATTGGTTAACATTGGACCCTATGGGTCCCAGGAGCCAATGACGAAGTGCGCTGGTGGTGATGATACGCACCGCCGCGGACGTCACCGCAGCGGACGTGACCGCCATTTTCTATCTGTTCAATCACTCGATACCTGATCTTCGACAGGAGAGGACCTACACTGCAAGTGCTGCTGTGACCTCCGTCTGGAAGAGACAATGGCACGTGCGTCTGGGGAAAGGGCCCCTGCCTTCACTGCACAGGAGTTGGAGAAGCTCGTGGACGGGGTCCTCCCCAGTACACGCTACTCTACGGTCCTCCAGACCAACAGGTGAGTACATAGGGTGCAAGTTGTATGGGCTATGCCTGGGTGGAGAGGGCTGGATGTAAGTAGAAAGGGGTCACAGTTATGCGAGCATGAAGGACTGTGAATGCATGTGCCACATGGCAAGGGTAGGGATGTGGGCCACTCACTTTGTTGGTGCAGTTGGTAATGACTTCTCTTCTTCCCCTGTACATGTCATGTAGGTCAGCGCCCACCAGAAGAAGGATATTTGGCGTGCCATCGCCAAGGACGTCGGGACCCTGGGGGTCCACCAGAGACGGAGCACCCACTGCGTAAAAGATGGGAGGACATTCGCCACTGGAGCAAGAAGACGGCAGAGGCTCAGCTGGGGAGGGCCTCCCAACGTGGGAGGGGTGCCCATCGCACCATGACCCCCCAGATGTTCTGGATCCTGGCGGTGGCCTCCCCTGAGTTGGATGGGGGCATGAGGGCATCACAGCAGACACAAGGGGATGAGTACACTCACATTCTCATGACTTTGCACGCAGTGGAGGGGTCTGGGTGGGGGAGGAGGGCTGTGGGTTTCCCTAGGCCAGGGCGAGTTCCGTAGGCTAGGCCCCTCTGTAATGCAGGCAATGTGCCACTCCACCCCACCTCTGTAGAGTGCCAAAAACAGGTATACATGCCCCTGTGTCATCTATGTGGGCAGATGACACTCATAGGCAAGTAGGCCATATCCCAGGAACTGCATCTGTAGAGGCCAAGAGCACGGCGTAGTGCAGGGGGCAGCTGTGTCTGTATTGTCCGCCAACGGTAGCGGTAAGCCATGCACTCAACCTGTCTTTCTTCTGTTTCCCCACCCCTTTTTGTGCTCTCCCTGTTCTTTTGTGCATCAGCATCATCAGGCGGAGGTACAGGGGCACCGGAGCACGAGGGGGCTGCATCCCACATGGCCATGGAGGGCCACACCACGGACTCCGAATACACCAGTGGGACGGAGGGCGAGGGGAGCTTCACGGTGGTCAGCGGATCAGCAAACAGCGACACGGACTCGTCCTCCAATGGGAGCTCCCTTGTGGTGGCGGCACCATCTGTACCCCCCACTTCTACAGGTACAGCCGCCACCACCCCTACCAGCACTGCCCTCCCAGCAGGCCCTCAGCCTTCGCCCCATGCCCGCTCATCCAGGAGGGTGGGCATCACCTTCGCCCCAGGCACCTCAGCTCCTGCCCCTGTCACCCCTGCTGCCCTCAGTGAGGAGGACATTGACCTCCTCAGGTCACTCACTGTTGGGCAGTCTACCATTGTGAATGCCATCCAGGGTGTAGAAAGGGAGTTGCAACACACCAATGCATTACTGGAGGGCATTCATTCTGGTCAGGCTGCCCATCATCGAACCCTGCAATCTCTGGCCTCAGCACTGATGGCAGCCATTGTCCCTGTGTCTAGCCTCCTCCCTCCAACTTCCTCCACCCAGACCCAATCCCCTGTACCTCAACCTATCCCAAGCACACCATCAGACCAGCCTGCACACACCTCAACACACAAGGGCAGCTCAGGCAAACATAGGCACCACACATCCCACAGGCACTCACACAAGCACACCCACATACAGACACAGCAACATCCACTGCCTCCACTCTGTCCCCCTCCTTGTCGTCTCCCTCCTCCCTCCCAGTGTCGTCTACACTCTCACCTGCATGCACTACCACAACAGCCACTAGGACTCGCACCAGAACACCCAGCACCACACCCCGCTCACCTGCACTCACCACCCCCACTACCATTTACACGTCCCCTGTGTCCTCTCCAAGTGTGTCTGTGACGCCCCCTCCCAAAGTACACAAACGCGGGCACACACACACCCAACATCCATCCACCTCACGACAGCCTCCAGAACATGCACCTGCACCCAAATCACCAAAAGTTACACCTCCTACAACCACCTCCTCTTCCACCACTCCCAGACCCCCTCCAGCTACCCGTCCCAGTGTTCGTCAGAAACGTTTCCTGAGCAACCTTGACCTCTGTCCCATCACCCCCCCTCCAATTCATAGGTCTCGTAGTAGCACCTCAGCCAAAAAGATTCCGGTATCAGTGGTGCCTGTTCAAGGTATGTGGAATGCACCGGGCACCAGGGCAGCCAGTGTGACACGGAGCCAAAGCACTGCCAGTCCACCCCCTGTGAAGCACAAGAAGTTGGACAGTGCCCGACGGGAGAGGGGGAAGACACTTGCCGGCAAAGCCACCCACAAGGGTCCCGGGGGAGTGTCGAGTCAGCTGTGACTCCTCCCAAGGTGGAGAAGGGGCAGAAGAAGTCTCCAAAGTCTGGGAAGAGCAGCACGGCGGAGAAGGCAGCCATCCTCCCCGCTGCCCAAGACGCCACCGCCAGCCCCATCGTCACTGGTCAGGAGACCACCGCCGGAGTCAGTGCCCAGGAGGGCAGCACTATCGTCACTGGTCAGGAGACCACCGCCGGAGTCAGTGCCCAGGATGGCCCCGGCAGCCACAGCCCCGCTGGAACACACCGCTGCACAGGTCAGAGACAGGAAAGTCAAGCACCGCTGAACAGGGCAAGCACCGCTGAATAGGGCAAAGACCGCCATGGACAGCACCGCTGAACAGGGCAAGCATCGCTGAACAGGGCAAAGACCGCCATGGCAAGCACAGCTAAACAGGTTAGAGATAGCAAAGTCAAGCACCGCTGAACAGGGCAAAGACCGCCATGGACAGCACTGCTGAACAGGGCAAGCACCGCTGAACAGGGCAAAGTCCGCCATGGCAAGCACCGCTGAACAGGTCAGAGACAGCAAAGTCAAGCACCGCTGAACAGGGCAAAGACCGCCATGGCAAGCACCGCTGAACAGGGCAAAGACCGCATTGGCAAGCACCGCTGAACAGGGCAAAGACCGCTGAACAGGGCAAGCACCGCTGAACAGGGCAAAGACCACCATGGCAAGCACCGCTGAACAGGGCAAGCACCGCCAACTCAAGTACCACTAGCCCATGAGCAGCAGGGGCAGTGACGCAACAGGGACCGTCACGGGGTGAGTGATGCACTCTGGGCACCAGTCCCCCTCCAGAACCAGTGGAGACATGCATCCACTCCATCTATCCTGCACAGGATGAAGCACTCTGGGCACCAGTCCCCCTCCAGAACCAGTGGAGACATGCCTCCACTCCATCTATCCTGCACAGGATGAAGCACTCTGGGCACCAGTCCCCCCCCAGAACCAGTGGAGACTGTTACCCATCCCAGCACCAAGCCCTGCATCCAAAAAACAAAGCATGGCCACCCATCACCAAAGCATGGCCACGGGACATACCCATACACCCCCCTAAACCATTATCACACAAGGTCCCACACAGGAATGCAAGCACTGGGGTACACGGTCACCCACCCATTGCACACCATGGTACACACAGATGCAATAATCATGCTTTTACACCCCTGCAGGACCTCCACCCAACGCCACCGCACAGGAGGGTCCACACATGTCCACACCACCAACAGAAGAGGCCCACAGTGATGACAGCAGCTCTGTCCAACTGGATCTAGACGACCAGCCTGGCCCATCTGGGACCTCGGGACAGTCGGTTCCCCTCACACAGTCACAGTCCACCACAGAGCTTCCCCCCTCTGGAAACACCAGCACAGCACCCACCCAGCGCGCCCATACCTCTGTCCCCAGGAAACGTCAATCAGCAGTGTGTCCACCACTACAGGGAACCCAGGCTAACCCACCACCCCAACAACAACAGGGACCTGGGGGCAGTGGCAGTGGGCACACCGTTCAGGGGACACTGGCCCAGGAACACAGGGGAACTGGGGGGTCTGCTGTGCAACAGGGGGAGGACAGGTCCAGGGAACCCACTCTCCACGAGGCCCTCTCCAACATCATGGGAGCCTACTATCATTCCGAGGAGACGATGGCAACGGAACTGTCCAAGTTTCAGGCGACCCAGCGGCTGCAGGAGGAACACTATTTGGGCTTCAGGGAGGAACTCAGATCCATCAATTCCACCCTGGGCACCATCGCAGGGGTGCTGAAGGAAGTCCTCAACAACAAGAGGGACACTGTGGCACAACAAGGGGCCTCTGACACTAGCCTGGACGATGAACTGCCCACCACCTCCGCAGGTGCTAGTGGACAGGAGGCACCACCACAGGACCACCACACCAGCACCCCACCCCCTGCAGATGGAGAACCACCCGCAAATGGTCCCTGAGATCCAGGACAAAGACAGAGAATGATGCCAAGACCCCCGCCAAGAAATGAGACTGCCCTGAATGTCATCCTTTTGTCCTACCTTGTCACCCTGTCCATCCTCAAACTTCCCCAGCTCCACTTCCTATGCCCCTCCTTTAGACAATGCACCTGTGAGACTTATAGACTGGACTCTGCCATGGACATTCCTCCACCATCACCCCTCCCCATTTTACAGCACCCCCCAATATTGAGCACTTAAATAAACACCCTTAAGACACAAAACAATCTGGAGTCTGTCTGTGATTTCGAAATAGTGTATTAGCAATTACAGTGACAAAATGCTCTTACAATTGTAATGTCAACATACCTATGTCACACAGCTCTAGTCCATGAGGAAACAAAGCAGATGTCACACAGTGGGACCCACATCAGTGAAATCGTAAGGGAAAGTGAAAACTCAGTGACCATTCACTGGGTGAAAAGGACAGACAGTAGAGAGGTAGCAGTGTTAAAGTACATGTAGTAGGCAGGTTTGTCTTCTTACCTGTGTCTCACTGGAAGTATTGCAGGATAACCGAGTTCCTGTTGTCGATGTCCTCTTCTTCTGCTTCCTCGTCTTCACTGTCCACAGGCTCCACAGCTGCCACAACACCTCCATCTGGACCATCCTCCTGCAGAAAAGGCACCTGTCGTCGCAAAGCTAAGTTGTGAAGCAGACAGCAGGCCACGATGATCTGGCACACCTTCTTTGGTGAGTAGAATAGGGAACCACCTGTCATATGGAGGCACCTGAACCTGGCCTTCAGGAGGCCGAAGGTCCGCTCTATAATCCTCCTAGTTCACCCATGGGCCTCATTGTAGCGTTCCTCTGCCCTTGTCCTGGGATTCCTCACTGTGGTCAGTAGCCATGACAGGTTGGGGTAACCAGTGTCATCTGAAACAGGCGAGGGACAACTGTTAGACACACACTAACCTGTAGGGATATCCCCAGACCCAGACAACTATTCCAACTGATTTGGTTCCAGGTGCTCACCTAATAGCCACACCCGGTACCTCTGGAGTTGCCCCATCACATAAGGGAAGCTGCTATTTTGCAGAATGTAAGCTTCATGGACTGAGCGAGGGAATTTGGCATTCACATGGGAGATGTACTGGTCTGCCAAACACACCATCTGCACATTCATCGAATTATAACTCTTCTGTTTTCTGTACACCTGTTCACTGCTGCGGGGGGGACCAAGGCCACATGTGTCCCATCAATGGCACCTATGATGTTGTGGATATGTCCCAGGGCATAGAAGTCAACTTTCACTGTAGGCAAATCCTCCACCTGAGGGAAAACGATGTAGCTCCGCATGTGTTTCAGCAGGGCAGACAACACTCTGGACAACACGTTGGAAAACATAGGTTGGGACATCCCTGATGCTATGGCCACTGTTGTTTGAAATGAACCACTTGCAATTAAATGGAGTACTGACAGCACCTGCACTTGAGGGGGGATTCCTGTGGGATGACGGATAGCTGACATCAGGTCTGGCTCCAACTGGGCACACAGTTCCAGGATTGTGGCACGATCTAGCCTGTATGTGATGATTACATGTCTTTCCTCCATTGTCAACAGGTCCACCAGCGGTCTGTACACCAGAGGATGCCGCCATCTCCTCACATGTCCCAGCGGATGGTGCCTATGAAGAACAACAGCGAGCACAGAGTCAACCAACTCAGAGGTAGATACACACAGCTTACACAGAACCAGATTCATAATTCGAAATAAGCATGTGTGAGTGTTGAGGCAAGGCCTAGTTATGTGTGATGCAGTTAAAAATAGAGCCATGTGGGCCCCTAAAATGGCGGCTGCCTGACCTGTAAAGTGGGACAATGGGATATGAGGTAACTGCGCTGGCGATGTACACCGTCGCAGTAGGCGGTCGAAGACCGCAGTGCAATTCTGCATTGGTTAACATTGGACCCCATGTGTCCCAGGAGCCAATGACGATGTACACCAGCGGTGACGGTATGCACCGCCATGGACTTGACCGCCATTTTCTATCTGTTCGATCACTCGATACCTGATCTTCGACTGGAGAGGACCTACACTGCAAGTGCAGCTGTGACCTCAGTCTGGAAGAGACAATGGCTTGTGCGTCTGGGGAAAGGGCCCCTGCATTCACATCGGAGGAGTTGGAGAAACTCGTGGATGGGGTCCTCCCCCAGTACACGCTAGTCTACGGTCCTCCAGAAAAACAAGTAAGTACACTGGCAGCATGCTGTATGCGCTATGCCTGTGTGGAGTGGGGTGGATGAAAGATGGGGGGGGGAAATAAGGCGTGCATGAAACGACAGTGAGTGCATGTGCCACATGGCAAGGGTAGGGATGGGGGCCAATGACTGTGAAGGTGCAGTTGGAAATAACTTCTATTTTTCCCCTGTACAATTCC
Organism: Pleurodeles waltl; assembly: GCF_031143425.1. Taxonomy (NCBI): domain Eukaryota; kingdom Metazoa; phylum Chordata; class Amphibia; order Caudata; family Salamandridae; genus Pleurodeles; species Pleurodeles waltl. Next base: position 1,233,290,070 of record NC_090446.1, read on the forward strand.
TGTAGGTCAGCGCCCACCAGAAGAAGGATATTTGGCGTGCCATCGCCAAGGACGTCCGGACCCTGGGGGTCTATCACAGACGGAGCACCCACTACCGTAAGAGATGGGAGGACATTCGCCGCTGGAGCAAGAAGACGGCGGAGGCCCAGCTGGTGATGGCCTCCCAACATTGCCCGTCGCACCATGACCCCCCTGATGTTCAGGATCCTGGTGATGGCATACCCGGAGTTGGATGGGCGCTTGAGGGCATCACAGCAGCAACAAGGGGGTGAGTACACTCTCATTCTGCTGATTCAGCGTGCAGTGGAGGTGTCTGGGTGGGGGAGGTGGGCTGTGGGTTCCCCTAGGCCAGGGCGAGTGTGCTAGTTAGGTCTCCTTTTTCAGGCAGGCCCTGTGGCACCCCACCCACCTGGGTACAATGCCAACTGCACCTAGTCAGGCTCCTGTGACATCCATGTGTGCAGATGTCGGCCATAGCCTTGTAGGTCATGTCCCAGGGATAGAATAGTGGACCCCAAGTGCGTGGCGTGGTGCAGGGGGCTTCTGTGTCTGTCGTGTCCGCCAACGGTAGCGGTAATGCATGCACTCAACATGTCTTTCCTCTGTCGTCCACCCCCTTTTTGTGGTCTCCCTGTTCTTGTGTGCATTAGCATCATCAGGCGGAGGAGCAGTGGCACTAGAGCAGGAGGGAGCTGCATCCCACATGGCCCTGGAGGGCGACACTACGTTTTTGGATTTCACCAGTGGGACGGAGGGCGAGGGGAGCTCCACAGTGGGGACAGGAGCTGAGACCAGTGATACGGACTCATCCTCTGATGGGAGCTCCCTTGTGGTGGTGGGCCCATCTGTGCCCCCGCATCTACAGGCACAGCCACCACCCCCACTTCCAGCACCACCCTCCCAGCAGCCCCTCAGCCTTTGCCCTGTAGCCGCTCACCCAGGAGGGTGGGCATCACCTTCGCCCCAGGCACCTCAGGCCCTGCCCCTGTCACCCCTGCTGCCCTCAGTGTGGAGGCCATTGACCTCCTCAGGTCCCTCACTGTTGGGCAGTCTACCATTTTGAATGCCATCCAGGGTGTAGAGAGGCAGTTGCAACAGACAAATGCATTCCTGGAGGGCATTCATTCTGGTCAGGCAGCCCTTCAGCGACCTTTTCAGACTCTGGCCTCAGCACTGATGGCAGCCATTGTCCCTGTCTCTAGCCTCCCACCCCTACCCAGACCCACACCCCTGTACCTCAGCCTACCCCAAGCACACCATCAGACCAGCATGCACACACCCCAACACTCAAAGGAAGCGCAGGCAAACATAAGCACAACACATCCCACAAGCACTCACGCAAACATCACACACGTGCAGACATAGCAACTTCTACTGCCTCCACTGTGTCCCCCTCCTCCTCGCCTCCCTCCTCCCTCCGAGTCTTGTCTCCACTCACACCAGCATGGACTACATCTACAGCCACTACTACCATCACCACCACACCCCGCTCACGTGCAGTCACCACCCCCTTGACAATTCACACATTCCCTGTGTCCTCTCCCAGTGTGTCTGTGACGCCACCTCCCAAGGTACACAAACGCAGGCACACACCCACCCAACAGCCATCCACCTCACGAGAGCCTCCAGCACACGCACCTTCACCCAAAGTCACCAAACGTACACCTCCTACAACCATAACCTCTTCCTCCACTCCCAAACCCCCTCCAGCTACCCGTCCCAGTGTTCCCAAGAAACTTTTCCTGTCCACCCTTGACCTCTTTCCCTCACCTCCCCCACCTCGTCAGTCCCCTAGGGCCAGACTCTCCAGGTCCCAAACTAGCACCTCAGCCACGACATCGGCGGGATCAGTGGTGCCAGTAGTCACCGGATTCTGGAGTGCACCAGGCAGCAGGGCAGCCAGTGTGGCAAGGAGCCACATCACGGACAGTCCCCCACCTGTCAAGCATCAAAAGTTGGCCAGTGCCTGGCGGGAGAGGGGGAAGACACCAGCCACCAAAGCCACTCCCAGGGGTACAGGTGGGAGTGTGGAGTCTGCTGCGACACCTTCCAGGGTGGGGAAGGGGTACAAGAAACCCGGCAAGTCTGGGAAGATCGGCACGGCAGAGAAGACTGCCATCAGCCCCGCTGCCCAGGAGGCCACCGCCATCAGCCCCGCTGCCCAGGAGGCGACCAACATCACCCCGCTGCCCAGAAGGCCACCGCCATCAGCCCCACTGCCCAGGAGGCCACTGCCATCAGTCCCTCTTCCCAGGAGGCGACCACCATCACCCCGCTGCCCAGGAGGTCACCGCCATCAGCCCGGCTGCCCAGGAGGCCACCGCCATCAGCCCTGCTGCCTAGGAGGCCACCGCCAGCACCAGCCCCGCTGGCCCAGACAGGACCGCCAGCACCAGCCCCGCAGGCCCAGACAGTACCTCTGGGCCAGACAGGAGAGGCAGCACCAGCCCCGCAGGCCCAGACAGGACCGCCAGCTCCAGCCCCACAGGCCCAGACAGGACCGCCAGCTCCAGCCCCACAGGCCCAGACAGGACCGCCAGCACCAGCCCAGCTGGGCCAGACAGGACCGCCAGCACCAGTCCCGCAGGCCCAGACAGGACCGCCAGCAGCTGAGTCGCTGCCAAGGACACCGCCGCCACAAGCACCGCTGCAATGGACACCGCCGCAACAATCACCGCTGCCAAGGACACCGCCACCACAAGCACCGCTGGCCCATGAGCGCCGAGAGCACTGACGCTACTGAGTCCGCCACGAGTAGGATAAAGCACTCTGGACACAAAGCCCCCTCCAGAACTACTGGAGATTTACATCCACTACCTCAGTCCTTGGCAGGATGATGCACTCTGGGCACCAAGCCCCCTCCAGAACCAGTGGAGAAAGGCATCCACTACCTCAGTCCTTGGCAAGATGAAGCACTCTGGGCACAGAGCCCCCTCCAGAACCAGTGGAAATTTACATCCACTACCTCAGTCCTTGGCAGGATGAAGCACTCTGGGCACAAAGCCCCCTCCAGAACCAGTGGAGATTTACATCCACTACCTCTGTCCTTGGCAGGATGAAGCACTCTGGGCACAAAGCCCCCTCCAGAACCAGTGGAGACTGTTATCCATTTGAGAGACTGTGGCTTTGCACTCCCCAGGATTAAACAGTGGGCAACCCACCCACTGTAGAGACTTGAGAGACTGTGGCTTTGCACTCCCCAGGATTGAACAATGGGCAACCCACCCACTGTAGAGACTTGAGAGACTGTGGCTATGCACTCCCCAGGATTGAACAGTGGGCAACCCACCCACTGTAGAGACTTGAGAGACTGTGGCTTTGCACTCCCCAGGATTAAACAGTGGGCATGTGGCCCCCTCGTGGATTTGGCGTTGTGCACTCATCCGGCTGAGGTGCCCCCCCTTTCCCTTCCCCATGAGGTGCCTGTTTTATTTCTATCTGATGCCCCTGCAGTGTTCTCTCCGTCATGTTCGGGTACCTTGTGTGGGCCTCGCCCATGCAGTGTGGGCCCAGTGTTCCACGGACTTAAATGGAGCGATACCTGGACTTCTATTCTTGGTGTATATATTTGTTAATAGTGTATATATATTTTTGCGTACTGGATTTTAATAGATTCCAATGGTTACACTCATTTCCTTTTGTCTTTGCATTCTTCCGGGGGGGTTGGAGGGTGTAACTGTGATGTATTGATATGTATTAGTGTGAGTGTTGTCATGGGTGAGGGTGGGGGTGTTGCGTGTTGCGTGTGTCCCTGTTTTTTCCCTCCCCTGTGTCGTAGGTGCAGCACTCACCGTGGTCTTCGCCACCTGCATTCGTGCTCCTGGTAGAGGAGCAAGAAGATGAAAGCTGGGAAAATGTGAAGCTCTGGTTCCATGGCGTCCTGGTTCCTCATGGGGTGTGTTGAGGTGAGCGTTTTCCCTTCGAACTCCAGTTTCCGTCGTGTTTTTGTTTGCGGTGAATCCACCCCGGAAAAGGTGACGGATTGGTAGGTTGTGATACTGTGGGCGGTACATTGTCTTCCGCCTGTCTGTTGGCGGCGACCGCTGCGCTGTTTGTTTGTATCGCTGTGACGGTCGGAGTGTTAAAGTGGCTGTCTATGTTGGCGTTTTCCACCACGATCGTAATTCCATTTTTTTTACCGCTGGCCTGTTGGCGGTCTTACCGCCGCTTTAACAACGACCGCCAGGGTTGTAATGACCACCATAATATCTACTCGAAGTAGAAGTCCAAAAAAATCAAACAGAAAGTAGGCCCTCATTACGACTTCAGCGGTCTTTTCCTAAGACTGTCACAGCCACGGGCGCCAGAAGACCACGATATTATGAGTACTGAAGGATTTCCACCACAATTCGGGTGGATCCAGTAGTCGTGCTTGCTGTCGGAGGCGCAGAGGCGATTCCAGCACCGGCCCGCCCTGCCAAAAGGAATCCGTCAGACTTATTACGATCTGTATTACGTCCTGGCATGTCCTGATGGTGGGGCACTACCGGCAGTGAAAACGCCTGTTCTCGTTACCTGGCGGACGACCTCCTCGCCGGAAAAGGTAAGTTGATCGTCTGACAGGGAAGTGGGGCGGGGGTGCGGGGTGTTGTGTGTGAGTGGGTGTTGTCTGCCCGTGTGAATCTAAGTGTATATGCATGTGTCTATGCATGTGTGTATGGGTGTTTGAATGCGTCTATGATTGTTGACGTGAGTGCATGTTGGAATGTTTGTGTGAATGCGTGTATGTATGCGTGTGAGTAAATGCGTGTATGTATGTGTGTGAGTGAATGAGTGTATGTAAGTATTCGTGAATAAGTGTATGAGGGTTGCATGTGGGTGTTTGTATGCGTGTGGGTGTATGCGGGGAGAGTGGTGCTGTTATGGAAGGGGGTTGGGGAGGTGGTGCTGTTATGAAGGGCGGTGAAGGGGTATTGAAATTGCAGGGGGGTCTGGGTGAGTCGTCTGCTGGCAACAGGAAAGACATTTCCTGTCACTGGTAGCCTTTCCATGAGGGTGGTGGTGCCCCGCAGCGGTAACCATGGAGAAAAGGAGACTTGTGATACCGCTGATCTCCGGTCCAGCTGTCCAACCGCCCTGGCGGCAGAGCCCAAACTGCCACAATGAAATCGTCACCGTGGCAGGTTCGAAATGAGGGCCTTACTGCCCATTTTTAAGGTAGGTGATACGGATATTCCAATTTAAATGCATATGGGCCTTTGGTGTAACAATGGTGAAGACTACTCCACCTGAAGAAGTAAGGGATGCTTGAAGTTGACCTTTATCTCCGCCCACTTAATTTAAGTAGGTGGACTACAGGTCAGTTATCACTACCATCATTGCCATGAAAACCCTGGCAGTAAGGGGCAGTGAAAACTGTTTAATAGCCCCAGCTGCCATGGGGCTATGGGGTATCGAATTTGGATATTAATTTTTCAAAATAAAGAAAAAATAAGTTTGATGGACGGATCAGTCATGTTGACAAAGCTGTGTGTCAAACCTAAAGAAGCATTGACAGGAACTAATGTGAAGCTGGTTCCTGACAATGCTTCAGAAATGATCACCGGCTTGACCGTCATCTGGCAGTTACTCCATCAGAGGGACCAAGTAATACTGTTGTCCAACACTTAATGAGGCCCTAAATGCTAAGATAATTCTTCCAGTGATCTGAATTACCACTCACTATTGCAAAGGATAGGTGAGAGTTTAATAGACAAGATGCAGGTAGGATATCTTGCAAATTCTGGGCTATGTGATCAGGGTTTGTAAACAAAAGATTCTTATAACAGAAGGTTTCATTGCTGAAAGAAACATTGAATGGCACTGTGTCAGAGCTGCATAGCCCGCAACGAGGTGCTTAGGAGAACACACTGGAGGTTGAAGTTGCTAAGCCAGTTTGCTGGTTTGCAATGGAAGAAGCCAGGCAAGAAAAAGATTGCTTAGTGTAGCAAACAGTTTCTACTTTTGTTTTACCATGTAGACACGACAATAAGTGTCCTCCAACAGCATAAAATCATCTGCTTCATGAGGCCCCTGAGGGGATTGTCCCATGTTTAAGAAGAAAGGCAAGGGTTAAGTTTAGATGGAAAGCAAGCTCTGATTACGTTTAACAACCAGGGTGCTACACAAAATCACCCTTTTCCGTCACTGTTCCAAGCACTATTTGGTAGCTACATCGGTGGCAGCTATATTCCATGTCAACATGGTCTTTTAAAGTAATTTGTAGAAGCATGTTTGGACGCAGAGCTTATGATGGGTTCAGCATCCTCAGTAGTTTTTTTGTTCTCTTCTCTGTTGGATTAAAGAACAGACATATTTCCTTTGTGGAAGCTTTTACTCTCTTTATCAAAAGTAACCAGCGGGGTACTGTTTTTTGGATGCTGTGGATGTGTTTGCCGGGGAGGGTTAGAACTACACCTCCCAAGCTTTACTGCTGTAAGAGGGGCAGGCCGAGGAGATGTAACCATCCCTCATGACTATTTAATGCATTCCCTGCTCCGACTGTACAGGACCCTGTACGTAGCTGCTGTTGCCCTATTTGCCTTGGAGGGAGGGGGGAACTACAACTCCCAGGCTTCAATGTTGCTGGAGGGAGGACGAGGAGGAGGAGGCATAACCGTCCCTCAGCACTATTTAATGTGTTTCGTGGTCCCGATGCACAGGACATGCCTCGTCCCAGGTGAGACCAAGCCCATTATGAAAAGAGACAAAAAACACATATTACACATAATATTAAGAATTATCATAACTGCTTTCAAAAACCTGTTCTCAGCATAACTATTTTAATCGGGCTGAAAATGAACGACCACAGACTCAATGTAAGGGGTAAAAGGCCGCTTTAATAGAACAGGTCTGGCAATACAAAGCCTTGGCATTAAAGCCTCACAAAACTACCCAAACCTCACTAATACAAAAACCATCACCTAACCCCTCCCCCTCCCTCTAAACTGACCCAACCGCCCCACCCTTTGTCCCATCCCCACCTTGACCCAACCACCCCATTAACCCATCTGTCCTGCAGTCACCTTCTCCAATTACCCTTGACCAGTGCAAATTCCCTACCCTCTCCTCTTTCTGAACTACCCCTTCCCCCCGAAAGGCCACACAGGAAAACCCGAAGGTGTTTTCCTGCCCCACCCCAAAATATTATCTGTCCCACAAACGTTCACCCAATAAATCGGCAATCAACAACCTCATGCCCAGTAAATAGTGCTCGTTACCCAAAAAACGTCAAATGTACCCCGTCCTGGCGAAACAGATCTACGTCAGAAAGCCCAATATCCGCATGACACAAAACAGAAAAACCTTGAGCTTTACAGAAACTTTTCATCTCCCTGTTAATTTTACGCCGTTGCTTTTCTATGCCCTTAAAAGAATGAGCACCTCTCCATACTCTTCTTGGCATCAAACACGTCCAAACTATGTGTGTACCTGCCCAACGTTCCTTAATCCGACAGAGATCCATCTTCATGACCTTTATCAATCCAATGCCTGACAAAGCTACCGAATCGTTTTCCCCTAAATGCAAAACCAATAAATCCGGACAAACAGCCCTTTCCATTTTCTTGGCCAAAACATATAGTAACTCTCCCCACCTCATACCACTCTTACCTACCCAAATAACCCTTATCCTTGAACTCTCTAAACCCAATTGCCTCCCAAAATGTCTTGATGCCGCTTGCTTCTCCGCCCACCGAACAAATGAGTGTCCCACAATCCACACGGCGCACACCTTGTCAGGACCCCGACAAAACCTACAAAAGAAAATATGTTAAGTGATGCTTCAAAAACCTGCATAGACAAACTGAAAAGGAAACCAGAAAAAGCAAAGCAAGAAACTTAAATAAAGAAAAGCAAAGATGAGCATAGGCAGAAAATAGAGAGAATCAAAACACTAGATAAAGAAACACTATTTAAACGAACGCACATACTTCTTAAAACAGCCCGATCTCCACCTACCCATTTGTTTAATCAACTGATCAGATTTACCTTGCTTCCGAGCTTCCGTGGCAGCCCCGATCCTAAATGAATGTGTACCAAAATTAGGAGGATCCAACCCCAATCTCCTCAATGCCATCCTCAGTACTGCTAACAGCTGAGAAGCTAATAACCGTGTTCCATCCTGATGAACGAATACATACCTGGAAATATGTGACCCCAACGCTGCAAAATAAAACCAGCAGCGCACCGGGCAATCATTAGAATGAACTGCTTTTAAAAACACCTCCTGACCCCTCCCCAACTGGTCCATTTTTGAAAAAGGTAACCATATAGACACACCCCATCACCTACTCGAACATTGCTGTGAATAAGTCCTTCCTTGCCCTTCACCCCTAGAAGCTCTGAAACGCGAAAGGCACCATGAAACAACCATGACATACAAAGTGAAATTAAACCTACCTCCCAATCCGAAAAGCATACGCTCCCCAAAGCCTCTAATAAAGCCCTCAACATATTAAGTGTGATAGGATGCCTACGATCACACCTCACCCCCCCCGCCCTAGCCCAACCCGCTAAAATCCTCCTACATAACTCACCGTCGACAGGGTCATACCCCCAAAAATACTTACCGTAAAAAGAGACACCCGATAGCTTACCCGATATAGTAACTGCTGCCAACCCACTCTCAATCTGTTGCATCACAAAATTCACTGCATCCTCTTGCCTGGAATAAAGCGTGTCATCACCACCCGAACGCCTTACCGCACCTGAATCCAAAAATTCCAACCATGCTTGCCAATAAGCCCTTCTCGTTGACATTGCTATAGACTGTTGGACCAGCTCAAGAATCCTCAATCTCCTAGGGCCCATAACTCTGGAGGAATAGCCGTCTTCAACGCGTCTGCTCCCGGCGCCAGACCATGGAATCTCTGCCACTGAAATCGAGATAACGCATCAGCTATGTCATTCTGAACACTGGGCACATGCCGAGCCTTGAACAAAATGTTGAACTTCAAACACTGCAGCAAGAATAACCTCAACAACTTAAGAACCTTTACATCCTTTGCCTTCTGATAATTCACCAAATACACTACCGACTGATTGTCCACATTGAAAACCACCTTTTTGTTAGCCAGAAATCTGCCCCAAACTATCAAAGCTACAACCAAAGGAAAAAATTCCAAAAATGCAATACTGAACTTCGCCCGCTTCCAACTCGCGGGCCATGCCTCCGCCGCCCAATGACCATCACAGAAAAGGCCAAAGCCATGAGCACCAGACGCATCAGAAAAAATCTGAACTTGCCAAACCAATCGTCGTCATCCACCAGCATCGTTACACCATTGAAATCCTTCAGAAATTCTATCCACATCTTCAAATCCTCCTTTATACCCGCCCGCAGACAAATATGATGATGCGGCAAAAAGGCTCCCCGCATTGCGAAACCAAGCCTGCGGCAAAATGCTCTGCCAACCCTGACCACTTTTCAGGCAAAATTTAAATGACCCAGTAACGATTGCGCTTGCCGCAATTCCAACTTGGGTCTCTTTATCGCATCCTCTAACAAAGAAATCCATTTTTGCACTTTATTCCTGGGTAGCCTCACTTCCATTTTCTCAGAATCCAAATCGATGCCCAAAAAACTGAGACAAGTCGCAGGCCCTTCAGTTTTATCTCTTGCCCAGGGTACACCCAGAAATAACATCAAACTTTCAAAATCTCTAAGGGCTCTGCCGCAATCACCAGACCCGGCGGCTCCCACCAATAAAAAATCATCCAAATAGTGGGTAACTAAGCCAGGACCTCCAAGGAAACCAAAAACCCATTCTAAAAATGAGCTGAACATCTCAAACAAACTACATGACACCGAGCACCCCATGGGCAGCATCCTGTCAACATAAATGGCATCCTCAAATTGCATGCCTAACAATGAAAAATCATCAGGGTGAACAGGCAATAGCCTGAACGCTGACTCCACATCAGATTTAGCCATCTCCGCGCCCCTACCACACCTCCGAACCAATGCAATAGCCTCATCTATTGAAACATAATGCACCATCGAATCTTCTCCTGCAATAAAATCATTAACCGAGGCCCCCGCGGGCCAAGACAAATGATGTATCAATCTAAACTCGCCCGCCTGCTTCTTGGGGACCACCCCCAAAGGAGAAATAGTCAAATTAGCCAACGGCCAAGCTAAAAAGGGGCCCACAATCCTGCCCAAATCTACCTCCTTCTTCAATTTCGCTCTCACTACCTCAGGATGTTCCCTCGCTGACCTCAAATTATTGGCCCATCTTCTCATTCTCGGGCCCTGGTAACGCAACCTAAAACCTTCCAAAAAACCACTAAACAAAACCTTGGCCTCTTCCTCAAGTGTATAAAATTGTAGCCAGTAAGCAACAGCCTCAAAATTAATAGGCGTAGGGCCCTTTTCCCGTAACCGGTTGCGAAGAACCTCGACCTCTATCAACTCCTCTGGCCTGTGGCCCATGCCATGTCCACTGAAAACCTCCGAGACACTGGAAAACTGGATGCTTTCCCCCACAGTTGGAGCAATCATGCCTGAACTTGCACTGCTGTCTATTACAGGTGCCACTGTTGAAAGACCAGCATGCCCCATTCGCCTGGAACTGCCCTCGGTGCCCAAAACCCACCCCAAATTGGGTGGGACGCCCCGGAAAGGGCTTATACAAAACCAGTAACCCACTTGCCGTATGAGTTGTGGGCGCATTCCTCGCCGACCTCAACCATTGCATCCACAATTCCTGATCAATTTCACCCCACATCTTCGAAGGGTCCATAGCCTTCCTTGCCCTAAACTCCTCATCATACCTAAACCAGCCAAAACCACCAAAATCCATTTGAGCCCTACGCACTACATCCATATACTTCAGCAATGCCAAACAAGAATCCTGATGCTTCTCACAAAAGACACTGGCATAAATCAAAAAAGCTGAAGTCCAGTTCTCAATCGTAGTAGGAACTCTAGGTCTCCTAGCAAGTTCCCATTCCTCTTCCTTTGAACCTTCTTTCGCCTGAACCTCCCGATGAAGCAACTTAAAAACGTCCACAAATTCACCCTTCCAAATCTTTTCTTTCAAACTCAGAGTGAGATGCGCCCCCAAAGGCATCGACACTCCCATATATGGTAACTTTTTAGACTTGACGCTTCCCCCAACGCCCTCCCCACCCATGAGCTTAGACCCAGCCTGTGCTCCATCACCCTCTTCCGTCTTTTTTAATGACCCTTCCGACCCAACTCTTACCTCCAACTTACCGACTTCTGTGACCACGTTCGCTTGAATTGAAACATCCCTCTTACGACTTGGTTCATTAACACACTCAACAGTCGTTGCCCTTGAACATCCCGCGGCCCCACGACTAAAACTCGCACCCAGTGGTACCCCAAAACCAACCAACCCTTCCTCACCTCTTGGAAAGCCGACATGTGACCGCTCTGGCACCTGGCCGCCCTGGACCACACCAGGCTCTTCCCTCTGACTTGTCTCACGCTGCTTGGAAGGAACTCGGACTTCCCAATCTTCATCATAATCAAGCAGATCGTCGGCCCAGTCATCCCAACCATCCCCAGCGCCCTGGCTAGTAGATGGCTGAGCATCGCGAACTCTAGTTGCATCCCTCGAAGTCAGGCGGACCGTTCCGGATCGCGCCCTCCCTTCCAGCCGGTGTACTGAAAGCGCTCGGGCCTTCACCGGTATGCTCCGGTCACCAACCATCCGCCCAGATGGCTGAAAAACCGCCTTCACCCCCCGCCCGCCCGAAGCAGGAGGCGTGTCACACCCAGAGGGTCCCTCACCAAAATTCGCCTGCAAAAAATCTAGCTGAACAATTGCCCTGTCTTTTAAACCAGACCCGGAGGTCTCACCACAAACCTTACCACTCAATACACGCCCATTAGCGCCCACAAATTCAACCTGTTCATCCAAATTACACGCTTCATTATCCAAATGCCATGACTGCACCTTGTGAACCATAGGACTAAACACCCTAGGAACACTTTTTCTCACTCTACCTACCCCTTCAATTTCATTACCAAGAAAAACACCAAAACGCTGTTCGCCAGACCCTTCCTGACATCTCCATTCACCTTCCTCCTCATCCGATATTACTACCACCTCATCGTCTTCTATTAAAACGGGCGCGGCCATCTTGCCGGCCGTTCCTAACTGCCTTTTCTCTAACGCCTGGCTCTTGGACCAATCAGACGCCAAGGGGGCGGCCATTTTGTGCACGCCTCCCAAGGCTCCTTCTTCTAATGCACTGCTCTCCCGTTCCCTGCCTGTTTCTACAGGCGGTAGAACCCTCTGACGCTTCAGAGCCGATCGCACATGCGCGAAAACGGCCCGCGCCCCCATGCGCCCAGGAATGCGCACCGCACCTGTTGGGGCCGCCCCTCTGCCCCCAGCTGCCACGCGCCTAGATAACGACGCTCCCTGCCAACGGGGAAAACGGCAACTACCTCGCCGCTTCCCCGCAACCCCGGCAGATGGACCCGGCATCGCAGAAAGAAGCTCATCGTCACCCGGAGGTGAGCGCTCCACTTTCCTCCCCCCAACACTTTTGGATTTAAACTTTTTGCCGTGTTTAACCGGCGAAACACACGCAGCCACTGCAGCTGACACACCGTCGGCTGACAGTCTTTTAGGACGTTTTATCCCCACCCACGCTTGCTCCAAAACTCCTTCCCTCAAAAGATCCTCTCTACCCTCATCATGTAAAACCTTAAGCGCTTGAACAACCCTATTAGGCTCCATGTTAAACACGACAAACAACTACCAAAACCACTAACTCCTCCCAAAAAACAGCAAGGCCCTCCTCTAAATTCACAAAAACTCACAGAATAATCCCCTGGCACGAAGACCAAAAACGCCCACTGGGTGTGACAACGGCCAAAGAGGCCGCCCACACCCAGCCCCTGTCCTTTATATCTCCCCCCACGTCACGAACCCAGGTCCTTCCCCAACCAATCACCAGTTGAGTCCGTGGAACGTTCTACCACAGCCCGATAAACCCGGGGGGAGACGGGCAAGCCCTGTACTCCCCCCAAGTCCCCCTTATGGATATACTTCCTCTTTTATCTCTGCAACTCAATCTCCTTTAGGTCGAGTTAAAATAGAACTCTTGGTATGGAAAGCAACTACTCTTTACTGTGACGCTGTCTCTTTAAAAACTGAATGCCCTAATTTTCAAGCTGTCCCGTTAAGTTTTAGGAAACAACTGACTACATTTTTGTAGTGACAATTGTAATCAAAACATTTCTTATCCCTTCAGTTTATTGAGAATGATTTTGGCATGATCTTAGATAATTATGACCATTCACTTGTTTTCCTGGGGGACTTTGATTTGCAATTATGTCGATTTGACTGCCAATTTTTTGTAAACCTTAATGCCCTTATGCTAAGTTCAGGCTCCTATTTTAACCATAAACCACAGGGTGAGGCAATGAACGACTTAGCATATGAGGCCGATATTTAAATTGCAACAGAATTCAGGAATTATTGTATTAGAATTCTTCCGGTGTTTTACAATAGGAACATTAATGGCATCATTAGTTACGTCTTTATTTTTAAAAAAAACATTCTTATTTTTATTGTTTGTAAGGTTGTAATCAGCAGTTTTAGTGATCATACCCCGATCCTATTTTTTTGAAGTGGATCATTTGTAGTGATCTGTGGTTACAACTCATCACAGCAATCGAAACTATTCGAGACCAGAACCATAGGCTTAACTGGAATAATATGAATACATACATTTTCTATCAGAGTTTGCGCTCCAGTTATTTGAATGCAATTTGTGACTGTTTGGACCTTAACTCTCCCTTGTCTGTTATTATAGTTTGTTATGATATAATCTGTTTCAGTACCCAAAACCTTCTGACATTTCCTTTAAAATGCAAATCAATCAACTCACCGAAATTGCTTTCCTCCTTGTGTACAACATATCGACAAACTTGGCTGCGATTAAAATAATCCTTGCATTGCAACGAAGGTCTTGTCTCTCAGATTGGAATGCAAAGTAGCTTTTAAATCAAGGAAAGTTGCCATCAGAGAGGAAGCGTGGAATAAGTTAGAGCTGACCTGCATATCATTATTGCAGGGCCTTTTGCCAAGTGGCAGGTACCTTTTAACCAGGGTATTCAGACAGATATGTGAGTTTTACATTTCTTCAAAATATACTCCACCCACCCCTCAGCTTTACTTGCTGAAGATATCACTCTTTCTGTGTCCCCGTACTCAAATACCTTTACTCTTGAGTAGGTGATAGACCGAAGGAGAATGTCCCTGGATCTGACTGGATGCCCATAAATGATTACAAGAATAACCTGTATTATATGACCCATTTATTACCAGCATCCTAACTACAGCTGCTAACTCGCAAATATATTCCTCTTTCTTGCCTGATTATCCTGGTCTTTTTAAAAGGGCAGAAAAGGTGGTCCTACCTGTCATATGCTTATATTCTTGATCGATTCAATTGTACAAATCTAGTTTGTATACTTATGGAAATTCTGGCTTCTTGGACTAAATCTAAAAATACTATTTATAGTCTCAATTATGGGTTTATATTGGGGATATAGACAAAAGACCAGTGTCTCAACCTGCGTCTTAATATCAACAACTCCACTCTTGTCGAATAAGAGTCACTTCATCTGGCATTTATAGATCTCAGTTCAGCCTTTGATTGTGTGCACCATTTCAAATGTTTTGTCTATTATGCTATCATTAAGAGTTAAAGTGAAACTGTCTTACATGAACTGAACTCTAATCTCACAGTGAGATGGGATTTGGTGCAGGGGGAATGCAGTGGTTCTTTTAATATTAACAGAGATGTGTCGAAAGGCTGTTGTGTCAAATATTAATCAGAATCCTTGTCAGGGTGAATCACAAAAGTCACTATGTATATCTGTGCTTAAACTTCTGGTAGCTTGGAACAAAAGCAGTCAGGCTTAACTTAGAGGGAATGTGTAAAGTATGTATGCATTCCTCCAAACAGCAACAGAATAAAAACACAGCACAAGAAAAATCTCAAATATTATATTTAGTAAAAGATACCAAATCAACAAACATGTAGTAAGTAGAACTGACAGAAGATATTAATTTTTAAACTTTAAATTAAAAAAAGAGTGCTAAAAATCACACAGAGCGAACCAAGGTCATCGAGTTGTGCTACACCTGGTCAAAGTAAAAAAAGCTATGGCCAGCCACGATGAGTGTGGGTCAGACAGAGGAACTAGGATTGTTCTGGTGGAAAGTTTACCATATGACTTAAAAACATTTATGGTGAAAAAGAGGGCATTGCCAAGTTGTCCTGATACAGTCTCCAATGAAGTAGGGAAAGCTCAGAGCAGTCAAAGCCCAACGTCTGTGCCCAGGAAGGCCTCGATGTCAACATGCTGCTGCTTGGTGTCAGTCACAAGGAAGCTCTTTACAGTCGGACATTTCTGGAAATCAGATTTCCTTCAGTGGGGCAAACCAGCAGGCCGAGATTGACCGATGATTCAACATCAATAGCTATGGCTTTTATTGGGATCCCAGTCTCTTTCAATTCTTCAAGCTGACAGTTGGCAATCGGTTTCTAAGTCTCAGCTTTTGCAGTATGGTTAGGAGGAGTACAATCCAAGAACCGCTAAGGGTCCAGAACCTGGGGGTACCATTTAGGGTTTAGAATTCATTATGGAAGAGGCCAAAAGCAGGATCCATTGCAAGTCCAATTGGTACTGGGCAGCTGGGCAGTTGCAAGAAAAGGTTTCTGGAACCTAGTTGTGTCCCTGTAGCTCAAAGAGTAGGTCTGCCAACTGACCCTTGGAGTCCCTTCTGGGGTCCTCGGTTCAAGGCAAGAAGGTCCAGTCTTCCTTCAGGTTCTTCAGACAGGAGAGCAGCCTGTTAGACTTTTCATCCTTGTCGTGGTCTCCCCTAACTTTTTGCCTCTGTTTCCCAGGTTGTTGATGTGTGTTGGACTCTGTTTTTGCTGTTTTTGTTACTCTGTGCACTTTACCACTGCTATCCAGTGCTAAAGTGCAAGTGCTCCTGTATAAAATGCGTATGTAATTGGCTTTCCATGATTGGCATATTTGATTTACTGGTGAGTCCCTAGTACAGTGCACTAGAGGTACCCAGGGCCTGTAAATCAAATGCTACTAGTGGGTCTGCAGCACTGGTTGTGCCACCCACATTAGTAGCCTTGTAAACATGTCTCAGACCTGCCATTGCAGTGTCTGTGTGTGCAATTTTAACTGCCAATTCGACTTGGCAAATGTACCCACTTGCCAGGCCTAAACCTTCCCTTTTCTTATATGTAAGACACCCCCAAGGTAGGCCCCCATGGGCAGGGTGCAGTGTATGTTTAAGGTAGGACATATTCTAATGTGTTTTATATGTCCTGACTGTGAAATACTGCCAAATTCGTTTTTCACCACTGCAAGGCCTATCTCTCTCATAGGTTAACATGTGGACTACCTTTAAAAATGAATAAAGTTTAGATTCCCTTTGGGAACAGATAGAGATGTGGAGTTTGGGGTATCTGAGCTCACAATTTAAAAATACATCTTTTAGTAAAGTTGGTTTTAAGATTGTGTGTTGGAAAATGCCACTTTTAGAAAGTGGGCATTTTCTTGCTTAAATCATTCTTTGACTCTGTCTGTTTGTGAATTCCTTGTCTGGGTCAGTTTGACAGTTGGGCTTTGTGCACCTCTTTCTAGACAGTGACACAAAGGGAGCTGGGGTATATCCTGATGAGCCGTCTGTGCTAGGAGGGAGGGGAGCAGTAGTCACTTACACCTGAAAGGGCTGTGCCTGCCCTCACACAATGCAGTCTCCAACCCCTTGGTGTGTGTCTGGGGCTTGACCTGGGCAAGGCAGGATTTCACAAACAAGAGAAACTTTCCTTTGAAGTAAGCCTACTTCAAAGGCCAAAATGGGCATAAGAAGGGCACCCAAAACCACAGACTTTAGATCACTTCTGGACATCAAGAGGATCCTCTGCCTGGAGAACAGCTGGAGAGCTGAGGAGAAGTGCTGCCCTGCCTGAGACGGTGCTTTGTGGAGCTATCCTACAGTTGCTGTTTCTGCCTGTGCAAGGGGACAAAGACTGGACTTTGTGTGCCTAAGCCTGCTTCCTGTTTTTCAAGTTTCAGGGACATCAGAACATTTCCCTGCCAACACCTAGACTCTCTGCTGAAAATCCTGCCCTGCCAAGTGGTGCCCTATCTAGTTCCTGGGGCCATGGAAGGTGAAGATGGCAGACCAAGACTGAAAATCCACGCACAGACCACTGTGCGGAGAAAATATCGACGCACCTTCGGAGACGCGGCTGAAAAATGACACGCTGCCAGCTTTGCTGCGGAAATTGACGCTTCACTGGCATCGCAGCTGGAAAATCAATGCATGTAGCTGGAAGAACGATGCACAATACTCGCTGACAGAGGCTGATAATGTCACAACCCACATTGCACAGTTTTGCTGATACCGTGCGGCAGGATTTGCAACGCAAACCTTGCTGGGTGCAGAAAAATGACGCAATGCCTGCCTGGACCCAAGTGCTGCTCGGATTGACGCATCGCTCCCCTGTGGAGAGGAAAAACGACACACGCCGACCCGACTGGAGAAGGAGGTACGACACACGGTCTCGCTTGTGGGTGAGAAATCAACGCACCGCTTACCTTTTTCGACACACACTCACCCGTGCATGTAATTTTGCTTTTTAAATAATAACTTGATTTGTGTATGTTGGATTTTTGTAATTTTTGTCTTGTCTGTTTAGATAAATATTTTCTATTTCTCTAAACCTGTGTTCTGTCATTTTGTAGTGTTTTCATTTAGTTACTTTGTGTTTTGGTACAAATACTTTACATCTAGCACTCTGAAGTTAAGCCTGCCTGCTCGTGCCAAGCTACCAATGGGCATGAGCGGAGGTGAGCTGAGGGTGATTCTCCTTTACCTTGAATAGAGTGAGGGTCCTTGCTTGGACAGGGGGTAAGCTATCTGCTAACCAAATACCCCATTTCTAACGCAGCCCTTCTTCAGATTCTTCATTGGTCCAGAAGGGTTCTGTGGAAAGGTCTGTGGGATCCACTTTTGTGCCAAGTGCCAACCTGTGGGTGGAGGAAACCTCTGGCTATGCCCTAATCAATGGAATAAAGGTTCAAAGAAGTGACCCTACCCACTTTTCCAGCACTTCGTATGTGTTTTACAGTAATCTGTTCCACTGTGCTTCTCTCTTTCATCCAACATGCCAGAACCCTTCTTCCCCTAGTGAGAGCTTCTTGTGGCCACCCAGAGGTGTGGCTATGAATATAGACAAACCTTCCATTAAGATTACCCCAAACGTGACTAAAATGCGTGTACCAGGTGTATAGTTCTCAAGACCGGTAAGGTGCCAGGTTAACTTGAGAACCTGGAAATGGAAATTAAATGCAATCTGCTGCCATATTTTTAAACCATCCTTACACATTTACTGAACTAATAAGAACATCCCTTCAGCTCAATGATGCATTTAACCTCCCCAGATTTCACTTCAGCGTGTCCAATAAAAACTGACAACTGCTGCACAATGGTGCATCCAAAATTAAACTATGAGGTGAGGGGATAACAGAACTTGAATTCAGGCAATTTTCTCTTTTGATATAAATCTGAATACTAAGCACGTCCTTCTAAATTGAAGTTAAGTTCAATTATGCGTAGTCTCGTCACCTTTACCGATTGGTTTATTTAACAAAAAAAAAGAAATCTGTATTTTCAACTATAAATATTTGTCTGTCTTTCGTTGCACTCAGCCCACTCAATAATTCACAACTTTCGTAATCTGAAACGTTTCAAACGGTTGTATTTCTAGGCCTTCTGTTACTTCTCTGTGCGTGAAATAGCTGTTTGTGATGTGTTGTCTGTGTTAGCAGAAACGTCTTTCCACCATATGTCATCTTGTAAAAATGTCTAAAATGGAAATATCCACCTGTTTTGTATAGGTTTATAGCATCTTAACGAAAGATACAGAGCGTGTTTTATTCTCATATCCTTCCTTACCCTTCCCATATCGTCCCTTATAGTGATTAAGGGACAGATTTAAGAGCCCCTAGTGCCTCCTTGCACCACATTAGCGTCATTTTGTTTACGCTAATGCGGCCCAACGAGGCCAAAATCACTGCACCAAATTCACAAAGTGGCACAATGCATGCATTGCATCACTTTGTAACCCTTTGCGCTACATTATGCCTGCATCAGGAATATTTTATGCAGAGTGGGCGTTCCTCCATTTGGGGGGGCAAAAAATGACACAAGGAAATCTCAGAGATTTCTTTGTGTCATTTTATTTGGGGCACTTTTTGCGCCTGCTCAGAGCAGACATTAAAAGGAGGCACACCATTGTTTGCAATGGACCTCAATGGGCTTTGCAGGATTAGTGTCAACATTTTTTACGCTAATCTTGTAAAGCTCTGAACTACTGTCAAAAATGTTGGTGCTAGTGCCCTAACCATGGTGCACAGTATCTTAGATACAGCTCACACATGGTGACATTAGGGTAGCACTAAGGGGTGCAAGAAAAGTGGCGCTGCATTGGGTGCTGCGCCACTTTTCTTAAATCTGGGCCCAAATATTTAATCACATCAGCGTCCCTTCACGGTACTCAAACAATTAAACTTAACATCAGCTTTGAGGCAGGCAACTCACTGCAGTTTTTTTTATTAATAGACATGATTGCCCTTCTTTGGAGATTTTGAGCCACTGTATTCCATTTCTTGGATAACATCTCCTCCTTTTATTAGTGTATAGTATTCAAATTATTATTGTAATTTTAATTTTACCAACTGCTCCAGTACTTAAGGTTTAGCACAAGGTGACCTCTGATGGTTTATATGTACCGCTCTAGTAGTTGTGCCACTTCATTGCACAACAAGTATGTACACTAGATGTGTTTTGTGTTCACTTTGATAAGATAAAGAATTGTGACAGTCCATGTTAGAGATATGGAGGGTCATGAAAAGTTGAACGCCTTCAATGAGGATACTGGAAAAGATGGTAAACATGGCGGTTTCTGCATGTTTGCAAGCCAGTTAGCTGCCAGAATAATAGAGCACACCTGGATGTGTAGTAGGAATCTGAGCAGGCTGATTAACCTGCTGCCTAATGAAAAACGTGTAAGGTTAGGTAGGTACTCTTGGACTTTGTTTGGCTTATTGACATTTGTTTCTGAAGGAAGCTGAACGTGAAATTGAGAAGCAAATTGTTTCAGTCAGCACGCTTATGCTGATGTGGACTCTGTGACAGTGCATTTGTTGATCGGGTGTATTCTCCACAATGATCCAATCTCCCTTGACTTTTGTCCACTGCACAATGATTGAAATACTCTCTGCCCCCTCTAGGCTTTTGTACAGGCACAATCTGTGGAATGCTTTGAGCCTGAATTCCCAGATTTTCCACAAGTGAACTGTATGTTTTTCTGAAGACTGTTCATCACCCTTGAAGCCCAAAGGTGGGTCGAACACTCAACTATTTATTTCCTACAATTATCTTTTCCTGGACAATTAATTTCTGCGCAGTATATTCCCAAATGCTGTTGATACATTCCTTAGTACTGTTCTATGCAATGGGGGAAGAAGACATGGCTAAATGGTATGTTTCTCCCCCAAGCTTAAGAAACATGTGTGCAGGCCATATTGGATGTTCTCTTTCAAGCTTAGGGCTTCCGAGAAGGACCTCCTTTTAAGCTTGACAGGGCAAATAATCTGTTGAGGTCTGACATCAACAACCTTGTCTTAGGGAACGTGGAGGAGTAGAAGCTTCTGTACCCATTTCAAGATTCTTTCTCTTCCTAGATTTAATTACAAGACCAGAGGCTCCCATTATGCATTATCCCCGCAGATAAGTATCCTAGAGCAACTTATTTTATCTTTGCTGTGTCTTTTATTAATTTATAAGTATGTTTCTTGGTGTTTGGCGTTCCAATTTATGGAACATTACATTCTATATTCTATTTATTCAATGTTTGTTAGATTAACTCGCTATTTTCACTGTTTTTCTTGTTACCTGGGCTTTCTGCGTGCAGTGTTTTTCAGCCCTCTTCTGTTGAAGCCGGAGTGTGCATTGCGCCTCTTCCCTGTTTTAGCCCCTGGACCTTTTGCATCCCTTTCGTTCTCATTATTCATCCATGCGGGAAGGCCAGGCTGGAGTTGAGCTACTATGAGACCATTCCTTACTGTCCCAGCTCTCTGCAAGCTAGTTAGGCCAAATTGGGCGGCCCTTAAGGTACCAGTACACTGCAAACTATTAATAGTGATTTCACCTGCCCGGAGCTCGATGCTTTCTCAAAATAGGACACTGGACGCATCTCTCCTTCTTGAGGAATAAGCTCAGCAATGGACGACGCTTATGCTTCAGGGCCGAAGCATCCTCTTAGTACTTGATGCTTCATCAACAGATTAAAGGAACAAGCGGAGCAATGGATCTTTAAATAGAATGCACAGGGTTTTGCTAAGCTGTCACAGTTGACAGTTACAAACCCTGATTATCGGTTTTAATGCGATCAGCTGTTTTCACTTGATCAGCTGTTTTGACTGTCACATTTACCACTGGCATTTCTTCATCATTAAGTAAGGTTACTATGTAGTTTTTTAAAGGGAATTAAAAAAGTTTTGCCCCCTAACTACTTAATTTTCTTGATATCTGAGATATCACCTAGGATAGCTTTATTACCAAGGATAACATTGATGAGAGCCCTACTACCTCTCAACATTTAATTAATGAGGTGTTAATCAAGAGAATAATTCAGATTGAAATGCGCACCTGCGTGAGAGAAACCATAAAAAGGGTATGCCTCTGAGGGGTCCTGAGCCAACTTCAAAGGGGAACCCCTTAGATGATTTAAAACGGGGTAAAAGAAAGAGAAAATCCAAATACATTGAGAAGGCTCACATACCTCACAAAAAACAGGAGGTCCAATCATCTTGCCGAGAAAGGGAGGTATATGCACCTCACAGAGGAAAGGAGGTCTAACCATCTCGCAAAATGTGGGTGTCACAAGCGGCACAAATTGAAAGCTGTGTCTCAGGATTCAGCTGACTCAGATGCTCTAAATGTCCTACATGTAGTCAATGTGGGAGATTTAGAACTACCCGTCGAATACCCTGCTGATGAGTACCTCCTTGATTTAGACCATGGGGATATTAATGTTGATGACCTTTTTGAGGATAGCGACAACCGTTCTTCCCCTAAAGACGTAGTGAAGGTCCTCTTAGGGGAAGAGATGTTCTCCCGAGATAAAATAAATCTCCCTAGGAGCTCTGAGCGGTGGCCGCCTCGATCATGGGGCAAACTGTATCAAGAAGTGGATCAGGAATCTTCTTGATAAGGGAGCACATAATGTATTATGGGCTGAATGCTTTTGGACGGTTATCGAGGACAAGGTATGTCTTACACCTAACTTAGGGCCAGATGTACGAATTTCCGATATTGCGACTCGGAAATTGCGAGTCGGTGCGACTCGCAAATTCCAAGTCGCAATATTGGATGCAGAACGGTGTCTCAGACACCGTCTGCGACTCGCTATGGGGTCACAAAGACCCACCTCATAAATATTAATGAGGTGGGTCGCATTTTGCGACCCCATAACGAGTCCCTGCACTCACAGGGATGGTGGCCTGCTGAAGTCAGCAGACCTCCATGTCTGTGACTGCTTTTCAAATAAAGCAGTTTTAATTTTTTATTTTGCAGCCCGTTTTCCTTAAAGGAAAACGAGTTGCAAAATAAAAAAAATAACGAAACCATTTGGTTTCGTTTTTTCAGAGCAGGCAGTGGTCCATTGGACCACTGCCTGCTCTGAAAAAAACTTTTGGGCAACATTCACACAGGTGAAGGGCTCCCATTGGGACCCCTTCCCTTTTGCGAATGAGTTACCACCAGTGTGACACTGGTGGTAACTGCGAATTGCGATGCGAGTCACAAATAGGAAGGGAACACCCCTTCCTATTTGCGAGTCGCATTCACAATTTGCGAGTCTGTACCGACTCTCAAATTGTGAATGAGCATCGCATAAGGCTGTTTGCATGGCACAAACTGCGATTTTTGCAGTTTGCACCATGCAAACGGGTTCCTACATCTGGCCCCTTGATCCTAAACTTATAACATTCCTGTTTAAAATGAATAGAGACCCTAGAAGGGGCCTTGAGGGGTCACTCAAGTCCTGTCAGGATCACCTTCTTAACATCATTGCACCTCTGGCTAGGGTTATAGATATGGCTGAGGAGGCTTACACCAATGACCTCCTTACAGGTTGGAGCCAGAGGGCCATGGTGCTTCTTGGCAATGCCAATGTAGGCATCAATGCAGAGAGGCGTAGTGTCTTGATGAAAATAAATCCTAAACTTGGTGTCCTGGCAGAAAAAGAAACCTCAGAGAATCCCAAAGGCCTCTTACTTGGGGAGGACATGATTATAACTCAGAGTAAACAGGTGGCAACCTTTTCCACCTTAGACAAGGTGCAGGATAATATGCTTAGAGTTTTTAATGTGAGTGTTTTTGGACAGGCCAGCAGAAGGGGACTTTCTGTTGGCTGCGGCTTTCACAAGTCCCGATCTTCCTACTACAGAATTCCAAGAAGTTCTTACAGAGGCGGATCATCATCCAACTTCAACCCCCAGAGAGAGAGCAAGCTTGTGGAAGAGGACCTAGAGCATGAGGACAAGCCTCAGCTGGATTTCAGGGTAAGTACCATGGGCTCTCCTCGTTCATGTTTTTTTTTTTCCTGGGTTATAGAAACCATCTGTGGGTTCAAGATAGATTTTTGGCAGGAACTCATTCAGTTTTTTGTCCCAAGAGAAATGGCCCTATATTCTGCCCAATTTCAGACTGTAGAAGAAGAGGTGAAGACATTGCTACAGAAGGGCATCATCCTTCAAGTTCCTCTAGACCACAGGGTTTTTGTAAGCACTCTCTTCCTGGTGGAAAAAAGGACAAGGGGTGGAGACCTGTGACAAACTTGAGAGAACTGAACAGATTCATAATATACAGACATTACAAGATGGAAGAGATCCGTCTGCTAGGAGTCATGTTAAAAGGGAATTGGTTAGAAAAGTTAGAGTTAAAAGATGCCTACTTCACAATTCCCATGGCCAGTGCCCACCAACCCTTCCTTCAATTCACCTGGTCGGCTTTCGCAATTTAGGGCTCTTCCTTTTAGTCTATTATCAGCACCGAGGTGCTTCACAAGGATTATGAGAACTGCTGTTTCTTACCTCAGGGAAAGAGGTGTTCGAATGATTGTTTACTTGGATTTACTTGGATGATATACTCATTATGTCTCAAGGCACAACACAGATCTTGAAGGATATATAGATGGTCAAGTTGCTTTTGGAGAGCTTGGGATTTATTATAAACAAGGAGAAATCTGTTTTTACCCCGTCCAGGTCTCCAGAGTTCTTGATAGATACTGTTAATGTGGTCCTAATGTTACTCTTAAAAAACATCACCAAAATCTGATACTTCCTCAAACAACAAGTCTTGACATTGAGGAAACTTGCCAGGCTTTTGGGGCTCTTGTCATCATCCATTCAGGCAATCTTTCTGGGCCCGTTACTCTATCGGGCTTTGCAGAGGATAAAAGCAAAAGCCCTTCGGATGGGCCTCTGGTACAGAGACGAGGTGTTGTTGGACAAGGAAGCAAGAGAAGAGATATCTTGGTGGTTACAGAACCTATATGCATGAAATGCAGGGCAATCTTTAGTTGTTCTCCAGATTTTGTTTTGTAATCAAGTTTAGCCAGCTGGGGTACACGTTTAGGTCACCAAGAGATGGGGGGCTAATGGTCTCAAGCAGAAAAAATGCATCTCATCAATTATTTGGAATTGACCACAGGTATTTATGCCCTGAGGAGTTTCAAACTTCGCTTGCAAGGCAGGGCGGTATTGTTGAAGATAAACAATATTTCTGCTGCAGCGTATATAAATCGGTTAGGTGGTACAAGATTCCTAGACCTTTCAGAATTATCAAAGAAGCTTTGGCTTTTTTGATTGGAACACAAGATCAACCTAAGGGTGGAATATTTGCCTGGAAAGGCTAATGTTACTTTGAATTGAAATTCAAGATTCTTAAGAGAGTTCAGCAACTGGAAACTAAACAAGTTTTATTTCAGGAGTCTTTCCATGATTTGGGGCCCTCTGCAATTAGATCTGTTTCTGAACAGACTGACAAAACAGCTGAAGAATTACTTCAGTTGGATGCCAGACCCTTGTGTTCTAGCAAGTGAATGCCTTTCTTCAGACCTGGAAAGGGACAACACATATGCATTCCCTCCATTTTCTATGATTCCGAGAGTTCTCCAGGACACGAGGCTGGAGAAATGCTACCTTATTGTGATAACCCTGTTTTGAGTTTCCCAAGCTTGGTTCCCAATCACCCTGGAACTAGCTTACAAATTACAATTTTTGCTTCCTGCAGCGAAAGGCCCTTTACTAAATGTGGATGGATAGCATCAATGGGTCTCTGGTGCTCAATGGGACTTTAAACCTTCTTGGCTAGAAAGTATGAGCAGATCTAGAGAAATGTCAGGCCTTTCGGGAAGAGCTGAACAGCTCTTGGAGGAACCCTGGGCTCCACCTTAAATGTATAGGGGTATGGAAATTATGGGTATGTAGGTGTTTGGAAGTGCCTATAGTGGAGGTAGTTAACTTCTTTGTAGAGCAGTTCGATATAGGTCTTGAATATAGGACACAAAATTGCTATAGGTCAGCAATTCTGCAGATCAAAGCTTGGTCAACTGTAAAATGGTAGGTAAGAAAGTTTTAGTCTGTAGAGTGCTTAAAAAGCATCAAATTGAAAAGACCAATCAAGCCTCAATATGATACCCTTTGGGATGTTAACTTACTCCTCTCTGTGTTTATGTCCTGGCCTGATAATAGATTTCTGGAGCTGAAGAGACTTTCCATGAAGCTAACCTCTTTACTTTGTCTAATTTCATGCAGATGAGTCTCTGACATCAAGGCTTTGGAGGTAAGTAACAGAGTTTATGACAACTTTGGACTTACCTTTGAGATTACAAGAAGAACTAAAACTATGTCTGATTCTATTTTTTATACAAAATTTGACTCCTGCAAAAAACTTTGTGTTGTGGAGTGTATGAAGGAGGACAATTCCAGTATGGACAAGTTTCATCCTTATGGTACAGACTAGTTCTTAATTTCCTTTGTCAAGCCTTTTAAAGCAGTTACCACACAACTATTGCTAGATGGATGAAATGGTCTATGCAATCAGCTGGTATTGACTTACAGAGATTCAAAGCTCAACCTATGAGAATTGCAATGATTAGCTAATCCTTTTTTGAAGGTGAAAGTCTAGAAGATATTTTAAGAGCCGCTGACTGGTCTAATGCTTCTATATTTGCTATGCATTACTGCAAACAAATTGAGCATTTGTCTGATGTGGTGTTGAGTGGCTACTAACATGCATAATGGGAGCTTCCGCTCTTGTAATGTTAGAAATGGGGTCTTTGGTTGGCAGTCAGGTTATCCTCCGTCCAAGCAAGGACCCCCACTCTACTCAGGGTAAAGGAGAATCACACTCTCTTAACCCTCGCTCATCCCCTTGGCAGCTTGAACAAGCAGGCAGGCTTAACCTCAGAGATAATGTGTTAAATATTTGTACAAAACACACAGTAATACAGTGAACCACTGCAAAATGGCACAACACTGGTTTATTATTTTATCTAAATAAAAAATACCAAATACACAGTTAAAAATATGAATTTAGCACTTAAAAGCACAAAAATAGTGCCTAGAGGCAGAAATGCTGCAAGTTGATATTAAGCGGCGTTGTGACTGAGTTGTTTCCTACAATGCAACGCCAATGGCGCTGTTTATAAAGTAGTTTGATGCCTAGGTACAGTACCTTAGCAAACAAGTAGAAAACAGGCTGGTGTATGGAGTCAGAGAGTGAGGCGTCACTGTATCTGATGCGGCATCGGTTCCGGTGCTGTGCGGCAGAAGGGCAGAGGCATCATGCAGCAGCGTCAGGTCCTTACTGCAGAGCGGTGGATGTGAAGCGCGTTGGTTACAAAGTCAGTCCCTTAGTTCTGGCAGGCACAAAGTCCAGCAAAGTTACGATGCTGCAGGGCGACCTCATGGGGTCCCAGTTACATCACAGGGCCGCAGGTGCTGCAATGGAGTTGGATGACACGGACGTCAGACTTATGACACTCCGAAGTCAGCGAAGTTGGGTAGGATCAGCAGCTGCAGTGACGCGAAGCCTACAGGGTCATCGGGGTAATCACACTTCTGTGAGGTCCACGGCCTCAGGGCAGGTGGCATCACAGTTCTGGGTAGCGGCATACTTTACGAAGTCGCACGGCGTCGTCTGGCATGGTTAGACAGGTTTTTCCCCAGAAATTCACTTTCAGGGGTCCGTCCAGGAGCTGGAATGGCACCTTCTGGCAAGCTAGAGTCCACAGTAGTCAGACTCAGAACTGGGTGGTGAAGCCTTTGCTGTCCCTAAGGCTTCAAAACAGGAGGCAAGCTCTACTCCAAGCCCTTGGAGATACCTCTTAAGCAGGAGTCCACAACAAAGTCCAGTCTTTGTCCCCTTGCACGGGCAGAAGAAGCAGTTGCAGGATAGCCCAACACACCACAGTCACAGGCCAGGGCAGCACTTCTCCTCAGCTCTTCAGCTTTTCAGATCTTCTCCAGGCAGAGGTTCTCCTTGAATCCTTGAAGTAATCTGATTTGCAGGGGTTTTGGGTCCAATACTTATACCCCTTTCTGCTTTTGAAGTTGGAAAACTTCAAAGCAAAGTCTCTCTTGTTTGCAAGATACTACCTTGTCCAGGCCAGGCCCCAGACACACACCAGGGGGTTGGAGACTGCACTCTGTGAGGACAGGCACAGCCCTTTCAGGTGTGAGTGACCACTCCTCCCTTCCCTCCTAGCCCGGATGGCTCATCAGGATATGCAGGCTACACCCCAGCTCCCTTTGTGTCACTGTCTATAGGCGAGGTGCAAACAGCCCAACTTTTGGACAAACATTTGGTCCGAAAAACAAATAATAGTCATAAAAGTAATAATATTACTATGATAGTAATATCTAAATCTCAAACTGGCCTTTTTCAGGTCCTAAGAACATTTTCTGCCATTTTACCATGTGTTTTGAAAAAGGAATGATGATAGAAGCAACCAAAATATATGGCCTGGAGCTCCCTAACGTCATATATGAATAATATCACCTTAGATTCAACTCTGCTAGAAAGAAGCTTTGAATTTGAGTATGTTAATATTCACCTGAGAGATGACTGGAAATTGCATGACCATCATAACAATAGCATGGTATTCTTTTTCCAAAGAGGGAAAGGGTTCAAATAATTTTCAGCTGGACGTTTTGTTAGGACTTTAATTGCGACTATAATGATTTTTTAAGCCAAGGTAGTCAGTGCAGTTAATTCAAAGAAGAATTGTGAGTTGACGTAAAAGGAGAGAAGTTAGCCATTTAAGTAAATGCATTACTTCAATGAGTTATTGGCCTATTTAAATGTACACCTACTCTTCCTCTCTTTATGGGTAAAGGATATGACTTAATCATCTGAACAATTGGTGTCAGACCACTGATCTATTGGTGAGAATTTTGAGCGCCCCAGCTCACAAATCGTTTAAAGTAGTCCTGACTGATCTTTTTGAAGCCCCAAGAACTTTTACTTTGTTTTAGCTTCATTATTGAGAGCAGTGCTGTCTACCATAGATATACAATAACGTTTGTTAGATCCTTCTTTTTTAACCACCAACAGGATCCATTTCTTAAAGGACCACAATTCTAGTGGTCGAGGGTTGGTTGCAGCATTCCTACAAGCACAAATTGCTGATGAACCTGTATATTTTATTGAAACATAATTGGGCAATCGAAGATTTTGTCCACTGGCTCGGACATGAATGGCTGGGAGTAAAACCACCCTTCTTTTGTTGCAACATTTTACACATCATTACTAATATTAGTCATGGAATGCAATATATAAGAAGTCATGTTTATGTGATTTCTGCAAGAACAAGACTGTTTTTTTTTCACTTCGTCCTCTCTTCACCGCAAATGCATATTTCTTATGCACTAAACCTATTTTGTGAATCGGTAAAGGTTTAAAAACCCATTGCAAATCACCATTTGGAAGAGCCGTGTTTAGGGAGTCCCTTCCAAACAGTGATTCAGTAAGAGATGTATCAATGTGTTGAGAGCGAAATCCGGTAAAAAACATTGAAGTTTTTCTGAAACCTCATTAGCAAAGGGTAAGTTGTCATTTTGTGACGTCTTTCCCTTTGTGAATGGTATAAATGTTTATTAGGGAGTAAATAGGCTGTAGTCTATGGCGTTCATGATTTGGGCTTCCCTGCCTAGAAAGATAATTATTATGCTGCCCAGCTAGTAGATCAAATTCTGAGAAAAAAAACAATAGTCTGTCCTGGAAAGTTAAGATTTCAACTGGCTCAAGAAGGGTACAGGGTGGTGGCGAGCAAAGAGCCAACTGCAATGGCCTCTCTCTGCTATAGCTCCAATCTGACACCAGCTTGACCTCTCCTTCCGTCCGTCCGGTTTAAAAACTCTTGCAGGGCCGTAGACTTCGGACAACAAAGTGCCCACTCCTCCATTTATTAATACGGGCTCAGGTATGGCTTGCCGTGAGCGATGTGGCAGAGACTGGCAATCTACTTGCTTTATGAATGACTTGGTATACATGGAACTGCACTCCCTGCTGTTGTAGATAGAGGTTGCTGGGACCTGCCTTGAAGCCGAATATGTGGAGTGGGCACCTGGGAACCGAGGACTGGGGCCTGGAATTAGGGCCCATGCACCACAAGTGACTCAGAACGGCCGCTATTCAGCTGCGATGCACACCACAGGGGCCTGTACTCATGCCATAATCGCCACTACTACCAAATTGCTCACAAAGAACTGGTGCCTGATCCCCCAACTGACCAAAGAGGTACACACAACCTGCAGACTGAGACCGGGAGATCAAGAAGAGACATTGCCATTCCCACAAGCTGTGTGGTAGAGGGCAGTGGCTCGTCTGTGAGAACTGAACCCCTGAGACCTCCGCCTGTGAGTACCACCAGGGTCTACGCATTACATAATCTCCCAGCGCATCTTGTTCTACCATTTCTGAGTGAAGGACTGGTGTCCGGCCTACTTGTAGACCAGGTTGTAAGGACAAATATGGACCACTGATTGACATATCATTGCATCTGAGGCCTTACTTTTGGTCGGTTACTTACTAAGAGGTCTGCCAAGCCGTGATACACCCAGGGGCTGACAGCAGTGCTGCTCTCTTTCCTCCTATCCTCCTCGGGAACCACTACAGCATGCCCCTCAGCCAAGTAATCAGTATAGGCATTGCAACAACAGTCTCACATGTCATACCGCAAATCCACATCGCGCTAGCACCTGTTCTGTGAGGCGGTCAGCCACTACTAGCCGCTTTCTACAGCACAACTCCCCACAACAGCCACTGACCCGGCACTACTTAAGGAAATATCGGATATTGGCACAATGAGAGGGCTACCATTCACAAAAGTCTTGACCTGGTGGATCACTGGCTCAAAGCAAATCAAAACAGAAAATGTGTTCTTGCCAAACTGGGGACAGAATATCAAGTTTCTCAGACAGATGGTAAACAACTTTGAAGACAGAGCACGGAGGAACAGTGTCGAAATTCATGGATTCACTGTGGGGTAGAGGCGGAACAAGACAACATGATTTGATACCTTTCCTTAATGATCATGAAACAACTCAACTTCCAGGTCCGGATTTTTTGGAACTCCAGCCAGCACCCCTGGGGCAGATTTAAGAGCTTCTATCACCTCCTTGCACCACAGTGGCTTCATTTTTTTTTTTTACACTAATGTGGCCCAACAAGGCCAAAATCTTTGCACCAAATTTACAAAGTGGCGCAATGCATTGCACCACTTTGTAACCCTTTGTGCTACATTATACCTGCACCAGGCACAATGTAGGCAAAGGAGGCTTTCCCTCGTTAGGAGGGCCAAAAAAATGGTGCAAAATTTGTTTAACTTTTTTTGCCACTTTTAACACCTACTTAAAGATGGTGTTAAAAGGAGGCACACCATTGTTTACAATGGGTTTTGCAGGATTAGTGTCAACGTTTTTTACGCTAATCCTGCAAAGCTCTAAACTAGCATAAAAAATGTTGATGCTAGTTCCCTAACTACTGCCATGGTGCACCGTATCTTGGTGGCCTTAGGGAGGCACTATGGGGCACAAAAGAAGTAGCGCTGAACTGGGTGCAGCACCACTTTTCCTAAACCAGGCCCCAAGTCTGCTCTCATCATAAAGCAAGCTCAGATCCACCCTGACCAATCATAGCATGCTTGCTCCATCACCAATATAGTCACACTATCTTAACAGGGACGAGAAGGGCTCTGAGACCGTACTTCTTGAAGGTTGATGTAACTCTTCATTAGAGGGCTACTTGCTGGTCATATTAAACAGCAATTGTTCCTTGTCTTACACCCCACCTGAATCAGAAGGATCCCAAATATGGTCTTCTTGATCTGAACTCGTGTACGTAGCCATAGATGGTAACACTAGGGAGTTCTCAACCCTGGACACAGAGGCTCATGGAGCGGTGGCTATGGGCCTGCCCTCACAAGCAGACTCCTTTCGACCTTGTAAACCAAATGAATATAAAGCCAGACACTTGAGGCATGGAGGTTCACTTGAGGTTCACTGCAAAGAAAATCAGACCGTGAGGACTTACACTAGGTGGTAGATGCCCTTACAATGGGGAAAGATTGAGACAAGTCAGTCTTCCCACTGAAGATATCACAAGAAACCAGTGAGGGGAGGGCTATGGACTGATTACATATACCTCTTGTTTAATCGTAAGTCACTCCTAAGGTAGGCCATAAAGGTTCATAGGGCAGGGTACATTTTACATGATATTTGGGTTTAAGTTAAATATCCTGGTGGTGAAAATACTCATAAGGCCGTTTGTCACTATTGCAATGCCTATCTCTCCCATAGGATAACAAGAGGTTACCTTATTACTCTTAATAAGTGATCACTTAAGTTTGGGGCCAGAGAGGAATATTACATTTATACTCAAATTAATTGTAATTTAAAACCCTCTTTAATTGTAAAGTACAATTTTAAGTCATATTTCCAACAATGCCACTTTTTAGAAAAAAATGTATTTTCTTTTCCTGACCATCTGGTACCCGCTGTCTTTATCCTGGGTCATATGACTGTGAAGAGGTTGGCAGATGGCATTTGTTTGTTCCCCCCAGGCACTGACACAAAGGGGGGCAATATTGTGGCAGAATGGGTCATCCTGCAGGATGGTTATGTGAAACGTTTCCCTCTCCCACTTAGATTTTAAAGGGTGGCCTCCAGCACACTCACAAAGGGACTTGACACCTTTACTACAGCCTGGCAAGGAGAAGGAAGGAACCTTCCAGAACCAGATGGGGGGACAGTGGAGGAATCTCCCCACTTCAAAAGCTGGCACCAGGTATACAAATTGGACCTCTGATACTCATCAGATCACTTCTAGACCTGAGGAAGACTCAAAAGAAAAACTGCCCACTGCCCTGCTGCTTGAGCACAGTAGACTGGTCCTGCTCCTTGAACCCACTACCTACAAAGTGACTTCAAGGGCTAGTTGGTTGGCCACCTTCTTGAGTGACAAGGACACAACAAGTTGCATATGCCTCTCTGCAAGAGCCCAGCAGACCTACTGAAACTGGACCTGCTTGACCTGCAACTGAACCTACCTGAGCCCTGCTGGCTTCTGCTAGAGTTGGCGTATGATCCCCAAGATTTGTGTACCAGGTCCTGGAACCCTGGCTGGCATCAGAGTGCATTCCTCTGCCATAAAATGTGAAATCCTTACGTTTTGTGCCCTGCACGACCACACCAAGTCTCTGCCTATGCAAAGCAGCTGTGAACCTGACTCTTCGCACTGCAGCAACTGGCCACGCAAGATCTGCATTTTGCAATACAGTCACGCCATCCTGCGGTGACCGCTAATGCAAAACTCCAGTAGATGACCATCTGCAATATCTAGCAGGATGCCCAACCAAATCTTTGGGCTATAGTGACAACTGTCCACACTACTAGTACTGCTCTTTACACTACAGAGGCAACCATCCACAATGCTCTCCCTGCTCTTTGGGGCCTCTTATACTACAAACTGGACTCTTGGTGCCAGACACTGAGAAGTAACTTTTTCATGAGGACTAACCTGGGCCCTGTAACTGGCCCATGCTCCAATGTGGTCAGCCTGAACTTGTGATTTTACACTGGTCTAGCATAACCATATGACCGAGTGACACTTTGTGCTTGTAGGCATTATATTTAGTGAATTTTTAAAATTTAGTTGATTGGATTTTTGTCATTCTGGTTTGTTTTAGTTATTAAAATGTACGCTAAATTGTTTTCTAAATTGGTGTGGGATTTCTCTTGTTAGTGTTTATGGGCTGTATGAATTCTTTGCACATTGCCTAAGTTCAGCATTACTGTTTTTGCATAGATTAATTTAGTGACTGACAGGGAATGTGGTTAATGCTTGATAAGGGTCTTCACCCTCCTCAAGGAAAAACTCAATTCCCTTCATCTGCTCCTGGCTGTCACAAGCCATCAGCCTTCTCTCTCCCTCCCCCTGATAGTGCGGGCATTGCGCTGCAGTATTCCATGAGCAGACCAGCTACTGCCCCTGGTGCAGGCAAACCACCTCACTCTTGAAGATTACAGAAGCCCCATCCCACCACCTTCCTAGCTGTTAGCCTTTAATGGGGCTTTGAATGGGACCAGGGAGGTGCATGATTTTATGATGACCTTGGGCGGGGGGAGCTGCTGTTCTCCTAGCATCATGTAGGGTCCATAAGACTCTCTCATCCCTATATGCCAGCACAGCATGCCATGCAGCCACCCCACAAGGGTCTGGAGATCCACTGACAACAGCTATTTGGGTCCTACCTACATGTATCCATGGTGAAGAGGGAGGCTAGGCTGGCTCTGACCTTTGCAGCAACTAACCCCATACCTCAAAGTTTAGTATTATTTTCCTGTGATTCCTGTCCCCTCTTACATGTATCCTCCACCTCAACAGCAGTTTACTCACATGTTTAAAAATTCTCAGACTATGTAGTACTGCAGCACTTTGGTTCTATTTCTTTGATGTCCTGCCACTCACCCCACCATTCCAAATACAGTCAATCTGATCACACTGAATGTGAATGGCCTCTCTAGCTATGTTAAGAGGAACAAATTCCTAGCTGAACTCTGCACGAAACCTACATGAAAGCACTCCTGCAGGAGACCCACCTCTGTGCACAGGAATTCTCAAAGCTAGAATTGGAGTGGGTCAGAACGATGGTCAGAAATTGCATAGTAGTGTCTGGACCTGTGCCAACACCACCTTCCAGAAGGAACTCTACAAAATTTGTGGTAGCTATCCTCAAAAGCTCATATACAAAGTCCACTGATTAGAGACCAGAGAGGGGGATGGCTGGGCCCTCGCACATCTATGCATCCTGAACCAAACCTGTTGCATTTATGCTCTCATGTCCAAAAAATGCTATTCCTAGCGCACCTCTCCAGGCTCCTCTCCCCCATGGGAAAGACCCTGATCCTCCTGGGAGGAGGTTGGAATCCACAAGGGATGGGACAGATTCCACACTACCACTATTGCACACCAAAGAAAGACTTTGGCATAATACAGCCATATGTATTGGTGGGACTAGATGCCACTAAGCATAATGGACAGAGATGAGGCTGAAAAAGCTAGAACAAATGCACAGAGACAGAACTTTTAAAGCATCCTCTGACTTCAATATGGACATCAGATCTGTCATACACCTCTCCTGATTCCAACTGTAGAGTGGATGCTGGACTTCCAATCTCAGCTGGGGAAGACTACTGAAACAAATAACAACTGTCAGGTTCCAAAAACTGTCCCCAGAGGGGACAAGGGAATGGGTTAAATCAAGAAAAGATGATCTTGCATCACCAAGGTGTGAGAAAGTAGCCTCTTTCTAGCCTTGTTACCCCGACTTTTGGCCTGTTTGTGAGTGTATGTCAGGGTGTTTTCACTGTCTCACTGGTATCCTGCTAGCCAGGGCCCAGTGCTCATAGTGAAAACCCTATGTTTTCAATATGTTTGTTATGTGTCACTGGGACCCTGCTAGTCAGGACCCCAGTGCTCATAAGTTTGTGACCTATAGGTATGTGTTCCCTGTGTGATGCCTAACTGTCTCACTGAGGCTCTGCTAACCAGAACCTCAGTGGTTATGCTCTCTCTTTACAAATTGTCACTAACAGGCTAGTGACCAATTTTACCAATTTACATTGGCATACTGGAACACCCTTATAATTCCCTAGTATATCGTACTAAAGTACCCAGTGTATTGGGGTTCCAGGAGATCGCTATGGGCTGCAGCATTTCTTTTGCCACCCATAGGGAGCTCTGACAATTCTTACACAGGCCTGCCACTGCAGCCTGAGTGAAATAACGTCCATGTTATTTCACAGCCATTTTACACTGCACTTAAGTAACTTATAAGTCACCTATATGTCTAACCTTTACCTGGTGAAGGTTGGGTGCTAAGTTACTTAGTGTGAGGGCACCCTGGCACTAGCCAGGGCCAATTCCCCGGACTTTGTGAGTGCGGGGACACCATTACACGCGTGCACTACATATAGGTCACTACCTATGTGTAGCTTCACAATGGTAACTCCGAATATGGCCATGTAACATGTCTATGATCATGGAATTGCCCTCTCTATGCCATCCTGGCATTGTTGGCACAATCCCATGATCCCACGGGTCTGTAGCACAGACCTGGGTACTGCCAAACTGCCTTTTCAGGGGTTTCACTGCAGCTGCTGCTGCTGCCAACCCCTCAGACAGGTTTCTGCCCTCCTGGGGTCCAGCCAGGCTTGGCCCAGGAAGGCAGAACAAAGGACTTCCTCAAAGAGAGGGTGTTACACCCTCTCCCTTTGGAAAATGGTGTGAAGGCAGGGGAGGAGTAGCCTCCCCCAGCCTCTGGAAATGCTTTCATGGGCACACATGGTGCCCATTTCTGCATAAGCCAGTCTACACCGGTTCAGGGACCCCTCAGCCCTGCTCTGGCGCAAAACTGGACAAAGGATAGGGGAGTGACCACTCCCCTGACCTGCACCTCCCCTGGGAGGTGCCCAGAGCTCCTCCAGTGTGCTCCAGACCTCTGCCATCTTGGAAACAGAGGTGCTGCTGGCACACTGGACTGCTCTGAGTGGCCAGGGCCAGCAGGTGACGTCAGAGACTCCTTCTGATAGGCTCCTTCAGGTGTTGCTAGCCTATCTTCTCTCCTAAGTAGCCAAACCCTCTTTTCTGGCTATTTAGGGTCTCTGCTTTGGGGAATTCCTTAGATAACGAATGCAAGAGCTCATCCGAGTTCCTCACCTTCTGCCAAGGAATCGACTGCTGACCGCGCTGGAAGCCTGCAAAACTGCAACAAAGTAGCAAAGACGACTACTGCAACTCTGTAACGCTGATCCTGCCGCCTTCTCAACTGCTTTCCTGGTGGTGCATGCTGTGGGGGTAGTCTGCCTCCTCTCTGCACTAGAAGCTCCGAAGAAATCTCCAGTGGGTCAACGGAATCGTCCCCCTGCAACCGCAGGCACCAAAGAACTGCATCACCGGTACCCTGGGTCTCCTCTCAGCATGACGAGCGAGGTCCCTTGAATCCCGAAACTCTGTCCAAGTGACTCCCACAGTCCAGTGACTCTTCAGTCCAAGTTTGGTGGAGGTAAGTCCTTGCCTCCCCATGCCAAAATTGCATTGCTGGGAACCGCGACTTTTGCAGCTACTCCGGCCTCTTTGCACTTCCGGCAGAAATCCTTTGTGCAAATTCCAGCCTGGGTCCACGGCACTCTAACCTACATTGCACGACCTCCTAAGTTGTCCTCCGGAGGCGTGGGACTCCTTTGTGCAACTTCGGGTGAGCACCGTTTTACTCCACTTCGTAGTGCCTGTTCTGGCACTTCTGCGGGTGCTGCCTGCTTCTGAGAGGGCTCCTTGTCTTGATCGACGCCCCCTCTGTCCCCAGACACAATTGGCGACATCCTGGTCCCTCCTGGGCCACAGCAGCATCCAAAAACCCTAACCACACGACTTGCAGCTAGCAAGGCTTGTTTGCAGTCTTTCTTCAGGAAAACACTTCTGCACGACTCTCCACCGCGTGAGGGATCCGTCCTCCAAAGGGCAAGTTCCTAGCCCTTGTCGTTCCTGCAGAACCTTCAGCTTCTACTGTCCAGTAGCAGCTTCTTTGCATCCACAGCTGGCATTTCCTGGGCATCTGCCCATCTCCGACTTGCTTGTGACTTTTGGACTTGGTCCCCTTGTTCCACAGGTACCCTCGACTGGAAATCCATTGTTGTTGTATTGCTGGTTTGTGTCTTTCCTGCAGAATTCCCCTATCACGACTTCTATGTCCTTTGGGGAACTTTAGTGCACTTTGCACTCACTTTTCAGGGACTTGGGGTGGGCTATTTTTCTAACCCTAACTGTTTTCTTACAGTCCCAGCGACCCTCTACAAGGTCACATAGGTTTGGGGTCCATTCGTGGTTCGCATTCCACTTTTGGAGTATATGGTTTGTGTTGCCCCTATCCCTATGTGTCCCCATTGCATCCTATTGTAACTATACATTGGTTGCACTGTTTTCTAATACTATACTGCATATTTTTGGTATTGTGTACATATATCTTGTGTATATTTGCTATCCTCATACTGAGGGTACTCACTGAGATACTTTTGGCATATTGTCATAAAAATAAAGTACCTTTATTTTTAGTATAACTGTGTATTGTGTTTTCTTATGATATTGTGCATATGACACTATTGGTACTGTAGGAGCTTCACTCGTCTCCTAGTTCAGCCTAAGCTGCTCTGCTAAGCTACCATTATCTATCAGCCTAAGCTGCTAGACACCTTATACACTAATAAGGGATAACTGGGCCTGGTGCAAGGTGTAAGTACCCCTTGGTACTCACTACAAGCCAGTCCAGCCTCCTACACAAGGGACCTGCTTAGCTGCTTTGTGCACTGCCTAGAAGGATTGGGACTCCCTGGACGTCGTATTCTCAAGGCAGGTGTGATACACTAAAAACAGCAAGAGGTAAAGTTACCTATAGGTTTCTAACTCAAAATGATCTATCAATTGTTTACATTAGCTGCACACTTTAAGACATCATCATATATATTGCATAAGAGAGAGCAAAAACCGTTTAAAGAAAAAACTGGAGATTTTCTAGCATTTGGAAACATACAGGATTCTGATTCAAACTCAAATACAAGTCTAGAAGTTTTTCCCAAAATACCAGCTACAACTTGTCAAGAAAATAAGTGGCAAGCTTTCAGTTTGGGTACAATAGAGTTTAGAGAACTACAATTAAAATTTCCAGAGCACAGGGGCTCACGGTGGTCAATACACAAACAATATACAAAAACGTGCTCACGCTTTCGAAGGAATCAGTCTTTGGATTATTTGCTACCCTATGGACTAGTGTGCACTAACCTGAGGGAAATGTACTTAGCCATGACAGTACTTGAACTGGAATCCAAAGACGACAGGAGATGCCGTGCAGCAAGCTGAAGAGGAGGTGGATTCATAGCTCATGAAGTGCGACACAGGAAGGCTTGTGAACCTAGAGCATTGGACTTTCTGGGCAACTCAGGAGGTGAGTGTGGGGATGTTGCTTGCGCAGGACTGGAACAAGGCCAAGCGCTGATGTAGGTTCGGAGGGGGTATTTATAATGAAAGCAAAGAGTATTCCAGAAGAGCATGTGTCATACGTCAAATCTTGGAAAAATTATGTGTTACATGCAACAGATATGAGGCCTACCAAGTGGCGGGAGCAATCGGTAATCAGCAACATTAAACAAGTATAACGGAACCCAAAGTGCATGATGCTACAATTCAGTGGTTCACATTGGAAATGTAACTATCCTAAATAGACACATGGGGCCATATTTATACTTTTTGACGCAAAACTGCGCTAATGCAGTTTTGCGTCAAAAAAATTAGCGCCGGCTAACGCCATTCTGAAGCGCCATGCGGGCGCCGTATTTAATCAATGACGTTAGCTGGCGTTAGCCGCCGGTGCTGCCTGGTGTGCGTGAAAAAAAACGACATACACCAGGCAGCGCCGGCGTAGGGGGATATGGAGCTTGGGCGCCAAAAAATGGGGCAAGTCAGGTTAAGGCAATTTTTTTTGCCTCAACCCGATTTGCGCCATTTTTTTCGACTCCCAACCCCCATAGAAATGACTCCTGTCTTAGCAAAGACAGGAGTCATGCCCCCTTGCCGAATGGCCATGCCCAGGGGACCTCTGTCCCCTGGGCATGGTCATTGGGTATAGTGGCATGTAGGGGGGCACAAATCAGGCCCCCCCATGCCACAAAAAAAAATAATAATAATACTTACCAGAACTTACCTTAATGTCCCTGGGATGGGTCCCTCCAGCCTTGGGTGTCCTCCTGGGGTGGGCAAGGGTGACAGGGGGTGTCCCTGGGGGCATGGGAGGGCACCTCTGGGCTCCTTCTGAACCCACAGGTCCCTTAACGCCTGCCTTGTCCAGGCGCTAAAAAACGGCGCAAAAGCGGGCGTACGTCATTTTTTTTGACCCGCCCACTCCCGGGCGTGAATTTTGCCCGGGAGTGTAAATACGGCGCACATGCCTCGGAGTCAATTTTTTAGACGGGAACGCCTACCTTGCATCTCATTAACGCAAAGTAGGTGTCCACGCTAAAAAATGACGCAAACTCCATGGACTTTGGCGCTAGATGCGTCTAACGCCAGAGTATAAATATGGAGTTAGTTTTGCGCCGGAATTGCGTAAAAAAAAACGACGCAATACCGGCGCAAACAGAGTATAAATATGGCCCATGATATTTACAGGTGCAAAATAGATCAGACTTGCATAGCAACAGAACAGAAGGGTCAATGGTTTAGCTTCCTGGGAGGGAAATCATGGAGTGCTCGAGACTGAAAGGCACCAAACGGGAAGCATGACTTGGAATACTCAGTGCAGGGAGGTGCCAGAAGGGAAGCGTGACATGTGGCCTGTTAGTAAAACCTACAGCACTTAGGGCACAAGATAGAGTGGTTACAAGATCATTGAAGTTACTACCAACGTGCTCCCTGCCAGCCCACCGTGCTCACCCATCCATGAATATGTCCAGGCGTGGGTCAAAGTTTGGTCTCTGGCCTCTATGGGATACTTCTCACAGTCCTTCAATCTCTCGCCCTCATCCTACACTACTAAGCTGGCATGATAGATGCACATAAACTAGATATATTCTTCAGAGGACTGTTCATCATTACTACTGGAATATGACAGAATGCTCAGGGAAGACTTACATTTCTCTCATTTAAAATATTAAAGTCTTGAAGACTCGAGAGCAAAATTGCTACCTCACAACCTATGCTGGAGATGTAATGGCAGGGAATGTAACCTATATCACATACTTTGGTCCTGTTCGGCGATGGTAGGCGACTGGTCAGAGGTGTTACCGCGGCATTATAACCTCTTCCCATTTTGCACTACCCCTAAGCTAGACCTCCTGCATGTATCCTCAGACATTGTCGATCTAACCCCCCCAAATGCACCAGTGGCTGGTAACATCGCTCAGGTTAGCCAAAGTCTGCAGCCTTTGGCATTGGCTATAGCTCTCTCTCCTGACTTCCACAGAATGGTATATTGAATGAAAATAATTTAACAGTCTCTAGGGCCATTTCATAGCCTCCAAGGCTGGTACCTCCTGACCCCCCACCACCCACATATCTTCATTTATGCACTAATGATCATCCCCATGATGAAGTATAAGAGAGCCCAGTCATGCTGGATGGTACTGCTACTATAGTTAATTTTCTCTTAGGATGTGCAGCTGTCCAGCATGCTCGTAGCTCTTGTCACCCTGTTAGGTTCCCCTCCCTCTTTGACCCTAATCCATCCCCCACCATCCTTCTGTTTCTCTCCCTTGATCCCCTTCCCCTTTGCCTATCTCCCCACCCTCTGCTCTTTTTCCTTGCCCCGTGCAATGTTTAAGTTAACAGGGCTTAGCTTCACACTTGACCTCCACCAAATGACAGTGCTGTATTCTGGGGCAGGCGTTTGACTGTGAAACTGCGTTCACCTTGCTCTCCTGCTTCCTGGGCTGCTACACTGTATCTGTGGTTTGATATGTTTGACATCATGCCTGTATTTACCCCTTCTGTTGCCACAATGCAAGGGTCTTCCTAACTGTAACATTACACGTGTATTTCATGTTTTCAGTTTCTAAACACCAGGCAATCCCAGTTTGAACCCAGTCATATGGAAATCAGTCTTGAGCCTGCTCCGTATGGAAATTGTCCAGTTCGAACTGCTAGACCACGTTCTCCCAGGACCGGAAACAAGCATCCTGGAACTGGTTGAGTGGTATCATGCCTCAACAGCAAGACTAGCTTGAATCCAGTAGTTCAGTGTGACTGAGACCCACGTCTGGGCATACCAGGGGCACTTAGAGCAGCAATTGCAAAAACAACCAGGTGATAGATGGAATGCTTATATTTATCTCAACCACTGGCAATCACTCCAGCCACATCCCAATCATACATTTTTTGCCCACCATGTTATCCCAGTTTCGACCCAGCCATATGTAAATCAGTCTTGACCCTACTCCCTATGGTAACAGTCAAGGCCACTTTGCCAAGCCAGGTCCTCCCTGGACCGGAAACAAGCATCCTTGGACAGGTTTCAGGGTATCACCCCTCATCAGCCAGATTAGCTTTAATCCAGTGGCACAGTGAGCTTGGGACTCATGTCTGGGCATTCCCAGTGCATTTAGGGCGGCAAATGCAAAAACAACAAGGTGATGGATGGAATGCATGAATTAATCTCAGCCTCTGGCAATCACTCAGGCCACATCCCAATCCATCATTTTTTGGCCCACAATGCCAACTCAGTTTGAACGCACTGATATGCAAATCAGCCTTGACCTCATAGGAAAAGCCCAGCCCGAACTGCCAAGCAGATCCTCCTTGGCTCAAAAACAAGCACCCTTGGACTGTTTTCCGGGTATCACCTCTCATCGGACAGACTAGCTTGGATCCAGTGGCACAGTGAGCCCTGGAAACCACGCCTGGGTATACCTGGCACACTTGGGCAGCAAGTACAAAAACAATAAGTTGATGGGTGGAATGCTTGTATTAATCTTAGCCACTGTCAATGGCTGAGGGCCGCATCCCAATCTATCTTGTTTTTGCTAACCATGCCACCCCAGTTTGGACCCAGTCATATGCAAATCAGCCAAACCTGCACCTTGTGGTAACAATTCAGTCTGAATTGCCAGGCATGTCCTCCCTGGACTTTAAACAAGCATCCTGGGACCGGTTTTAGGGTATCCCCCTTCATCAGCCTAACTAGGTTGAATCCAGTGGCACAGTGAGCCCAGGACCCCCGCCTGGGTTTACCCGGCTCACATAGGGCAGCAAATGCAAAAAAACAACAAGGTGATCGATAGAATGCTTGAATTAATCTCAGCCACTGGCAATTGCTTTGTAGCAGGGTTTCATCAGCCCGTCAAGCAAATGCTGGATTTTTCTAATTGGCAGATTAAAAAGGATGCCAAACCTAAACCATTTAGTTAATTTTATGGTTCACTCTGACAAGGATATTGTTTGTTGCTTGAGTAGGTTTGCAATCCCCTAAAGCAATAACCCAGTTTGTGACAAACACATGTATTCTTAATTTTATCCGAACATTGGATATCTTATGTAAAATCAAGATGCCTTGAAATCTCAATGTTGTTGAAAGGCTTTATCACACATTTTCTTGTTAACAACCCCTACAATATTTAGTGCCACATATTTATGAAAGGTTTGCGCCACCTTTGCATTATTTTTTTTACTCAAAAACAGCGCTAACATACCACCACATTTATATTTAGACGGTAGATCCATCAAACGTCAAATTTCTGAGTTAGCTTCATTTTCAGTGAGCACCAACCCATCTTGCATCGTTTTGGCTTTCCCTTCTAAAACATGACACTAGCCCGCCAGCTCCATATTTACACCCTAACACTAAAACAACACCCAGGAAGCAATCGGTCACAAAAAATGATGCAAAGCCCAATTTGTGTCAAATTTTAA
Organism: Pleurodeles waltl; assembly: GCF_031143425.1. Taxonomy (NCBI): domain Eukaryota; kingdom Metazoa; phylum Chordata; class Amphibia; order Caudata; family Salamandridae; genus Pleurodeles; species Pleurodeles waltl. Next base: position 1,233,333,161 of record NC_090446.1, read on the forward strand.
CACCTAGCCAGACCAGGCGTTAAAATGAGGCCCACACAGAAGAAGCATTGGCAACCTCCGGGACAACATGGAATTGTTAATGGTCCAGCTTGGCACATGCCGGAGATGACAGTGATGACAACAGGTCCCTCCAGCACCACCATAGCAACCCCACACCACCACCACAGCAGCCACAAAGGCAGCACAGAAGGCGGGAGAGGATAGTCCAACACTGCACAACCATCCTTGGGCACAGGGAACAAGATGTCATCAAAACCTACCATCTCAAGGAGGATCCATTGTGTCAGGAATAAAGCTGTGCGCGGTCCAGGTCCCGCCCGAAACTCCGCTGCGCATATTTGCGGCGCTTCATGCGCACCACTTTCATCCCCTCTTGTTCTAAAAGGGGTCATCAGCGTTGCCTGCCCTGTGGTAAAGCTCATGTAGCTGCAGGGTCAGGACATTGGTGGACAAGATGCACTTATCAGTGCTATTTTAGGAATGGACTACAATTCCCAGCTTTCTAGAGGCGGCGGCCATCTTGGGATGTGGCAGGCCTATAAAGCCCAGCCACACCCAAGCACATTGCTCACTATTTTGAATTCTTCGATGCAGTCAGACCTCGTGGGGGTTCCTCTGAAGAAGAGCAGCTTTCCTGCATGGCAGATTGACAGTAAATCGGAGTATTCTTGTTTCCATGGGGAATTCAGATATGAGTAGGTCATACTAGTAGCGGTAAGGTCTGGATGAGCCCAATCTTGAAGGGAGTTGTTACTTCCAAAAGTAAAGTAAAGCACCCCTTAGCTCAACGAGCAAAGCATTTTCAGTTCAAAGAGTAAAGGGGCCTTGGCGCGATGATCAAAGTGCTTCGGATCACATGAGTAAAGCACCCCTTAGCACAACGAGCAAAGCGCTTCAGGTCACACTTGTAAAGCGCCGTTGGCACGGCAATCAAATCGCTTCAGTCCACATGAGTAAAGCGCCCTTGACAGGGCAATCAAAGCGCTTCAGTCCACATGAGTAAAGCACCCTTGGCACGACAATCAAAGCGTTTCAGGTCACATGAGTAAAGCGGTCTTGACACGAGGATCGAAACGCTTCAGGCCTCATGAATAAAGCGCCCCTTAGCATAACGAGCGTAGTGCCTCAGACAAAGCAAGTAAAAGCGCTCTCTAGCATATTGAACAAATCGCTTCATGTATGATGATCAAATCACTTCCTGAACAATAAGCAAGGCGATTCTGCCCAACGAACAAAGCGCTTCAAGTTCAATGAGTAAAACTTTCAGGCCTAAGTAGTAAATGTGAAAAGTTTCGGAGATAAGCAAATTATAGTTTCATTGTTTTTTGGGAAGCATAATATGTGAGACACATATTTAAGTCTTTGAGAATTTCTAGGCTGAGATCAAACGTTTATGTTTATGAATGAATAGTTGTTATATGATTGATATTCAGAGTATGTCCATAGTCCAAGGCTCTTGCCATCTCTAGGTTCAGAGGTTGCAGTTTGTTCTTGTTCCATGATTCAAAGAAGGGGCTATGCCCAATTCACAAAGGGTCTCAATCTGATATCACGGAGACGCCTTTATTCAAGAGTCTATTGGTGAGTTATACTGTTATGAATGAGTGTATGCATATTTGTCTAACCTTTTTGTTGGACTTTTTGCCTTACGCAGGGTCATCCCCAGTCTTTTTGCCTCCTTCCTCCTGGTTTTTCTGACTGTTGGCTCTAGGACTCTGAGCACTTTATCACTGCTGACCAGTGCTAAAGTGCAGGTGCTCTCTCATCTATAGTTGGTATGATTGGCTTATACCTAATTGGCATATTTAATTTACCTATAAGTCCCTTGTACAGTGGTATCTCTATACCCAGGGCCTGTAAATTAAATACTACTAGTGGGCCTGTAGCGCTGCTTGCGCCACCCACTGAAGTAGACTTTCAAACCTGTCTCAGGCCTGCTAGTGCAGGGCCTGTGTGCGCAGTTTTCTGCCACAGGGACCTGGCATCTAAACTTACTTGCCAGACCCAGAACTCCCCTTTTACTACATGTAAGTCACACCTAAGGTACGCCCTAGCTAGCCCTATGGGCAGGGTGCCATGTATGTAGAAAGGCAGGACATGTGCCAAGTTGCGTGGCCTGTCCTGGTAATGACAAACAGCCTAACTGGTGTCTCACTGCTGTGAGTGCTGCCTTCTCATAGGATTGCATTAGAAATGCCCTGCCTTATGTGTAAGGGGTATTGTCTGATTTATGAGGGGTAGCGTAGGCGTGTTTGGTATGGTTGTGATGGTGATAATAAATGCTGCTTACTGGTGTGGTTGTATTTTTTATTACTATCACATAAATGCCACTTCTAGAAAGTGCACATTTATCTGTGCTTATGACTCTGGTGTTTTGCAGCTTGACTCCAATCCACATCTGGGCAGAGTGACAGTTGGGGCTTTGTGCATACTTTTCAGACAGCCTGTACACAGGGAGGGTGGAGGTGTCACAGAGGTGCATCTGCATACTGAATAGTCTTCCTGGGATGAGAGAAGGGAGAGGCGGGGCACACCTGCATTTGTAAAGACTGTGCCCTGGCCTCACACAATAGGGTTGTTAACCCCCCACTGATGTTTGGAGCCTGTGCTGAAAGGAGAGACGGGGCACTCCCAGAACCAGTTGTAACTGGCTGGAACCTCCTCTCCCTACCATTGTAAAACACTGTAAGAACTGACTATAAGTACAGGGGAATTTTCCCCACAATTTGGAGATTCTTGGAATCATCTTGGAACTGGACACCAAAGGCTGAAAGGACTCACCAGGAACCGCCATGGACTGCTGCTGCTGTACTGACCTGTGACCTGCCTGGTCACTGTGAAGGACTTGCCACTTGCTGCCTTTCCCTTGTGCTGGCCTGTAGCTGGGCCCTCCACCTGAGGACCTTGTCTTAAGATTCTGCTCCCCAGGGGCAGGGTGCTGTGGTCCCTGACCCCTGCATCCATTTCTTCACAAGGGGTGCTTCTCCGTGGTTGCGGCTGCCATAGCGCTGATTGCAGCGCGCTTATGGAGCCTTGGGAGCTCGTAGGCTCCTTGCTGCATTGTGCCCCTTTAAATAAGATCACCGCAGCGGCTCGGGAAGCTGGCAGAACACTCGCGCACCGCATCGGGTGCAGGCGAGTGTCTGCTCGGGCCCCAGGAGGGGTCTGATCTTCTTGTGGCTTCACGCCAGGACCAGGGAAAGGCGCGGGGAGTGCCCCCTTCCCCCTGGCCTCTGCGTTAGGAGCAGGACGCTCCTTTTCTGCTGTTAGGTGAAATGGGCATTATTGTGGTAGAAGGGCCAGTGATGGCCCGGGGGGCGCCCAGAGATTGCGGGTCCCGGGAGGGGCCTGTCATTAAACTGGAGGGGGTGCGTGGTGCCCCCCCTCCTGCCCTAAGTTGTTTTTGCTGGCTTTGGCCCCTCTTGTGAGGGCCGGTTGAGGCCCTGGGGGCCCCCCAGTAATCACGGTCCCCAGAGGGGCCTGTCTATAAAAGAGAGGAGGTGCATGTCGCCCTCCTCTGACCCCAGAGTATAAGGGAGGCCCCCATTTTGCGTATAGGAGCACCGGGGGCCCCATTGTTCGCCTTCTAAGCACTGTAGGTGCCTTCATCCAACCAGGTACTGTTTAAAGGACCAATATAGATGCAATCCAAAGTTCTTTCTACAGACTTTTGTTTGATTCATATATTACCTACCTGTGTTTGATGTTTTTACATATGTGTATGCAAATGTTCCTTTTATGGACATGCTTGCTAATATGTTTTTCTAACTTGCCATATGTTTTCTAATGTTCCTACTATGGGCATTTTATGATATTCTTATGGCAAGTGCTGTGATGTAATAACATGTTTTCCTGACTACTGCTTATGTTGCAGAATACTGAGTAACCGGTGTGTTATGTGTGACTACTGCTAGGTTGCAGAGTAACTAATGTGTAACGTTCTGACAACTGCTAAGGTAGCAGGATAGTACTGATATGTGATGTTTGGTCTGATAATTGCCTTGTGTACAATACAGTATATTTTCATATAATATGGTGTTGTGTTTCCTTTGTGGTGGGGATATTGCGTCACGTGTGTTGTGTGTGTTGTGCAAACGCTTTACACATTGCCTCCGGGTTAAGCCTGACTGCTCGTGCCAAGCTACCAAGGGGGTGAGCAGGGGTTATCTTGGACGTGTAACTCCCTTGCCCTGACTAGAGTGGGTAAGTTCTGCCTGGCTGAGGTGCATACCCTAGCCAACCAGAAACCCCATTTCTAACACTTTTCTTTTCAGATCTCTTTCCCTGCAGTTACCTACCCTAATTCCCTTCCCCCGCCTGGCTTCATCATAACTCTGCGCTATAATAGCTTTCTGAGTTGGTGACGCCGGGAGGTGGACCTTTTGTTCAGCAGTGTGCAGATCCTGAGGAAAGGGCACTGTGACACATTGTATGCCTGCTGCACCACATATCGCCAGATATCATTGCAAGGGTGGAAACTCCAACAAGTATTCCACCCATGACCAAACTCCTCGCTGTACCCCATGTGCTGGTGTCAGGATCATTCCAGACAATGGGTGCACAAGTGGCCGGTATCCCCCAGCCATCCTACCAAAGGTACTGGATGCAATCATCCACATCTGCTTCCCAAAACACCCAACAACTCCAGCAGGACACCAAGCAAGGTTTCCATCTAATTGCCGGGCTCCCGCATGCTCTGGGTGCAATTGACTGTACCCATGTCAAACTTCGGCCCCCTGCAGCAACAGAACACCTCTACAGGAGCCACAAACAGACCCATTCAATAAATGTGCAGGCCATTGTGGACAAACATGGGCTCTTCACAAACATCCTAGCCAAATATTCCGGCAGCGTCCATGATGCCTACATATTCCAGCATTCCACCATCAACGAGCAGTCCAAGGATGGGCAATATGGCAATGGCCTACTCGTAGGTAAGCCTCCATACTAACCAGTACACAGACAGCACACCAATCTTGTAGGCCAAACAAGACATACACCACACTAAACACACATGGGTAGGGGAACACAAATGTACAGATAACTCATATGCCACATGCCACACTACACGGCATCCACTGCACATCACACACACATAAACCCATATGCACATAATACAGCCACAACGTGACTGGCACACTATGTGAAGGACAGGTGGAGTTATGTCCCCTTTACATACAGAAGCTTGGCCCTAACCACTACAAGTGTCCACTGGTTGACAACAAAATACAGATGCCACACACATTAAACCAAACAATGAATAGCTGTGCTATGTGAATGGCATAGGCCATGTCAATGGAGAGAAAGTCATACATTGGCACAGCCCCACATTTGTCTTGGTGTTCATAGCCCCTGATGGCACCAAGCCAGGTCTAACACCAAGGGGGTCATTACAACCCTGGCGGACGGTGTTAAAGCGGCGGTAAGACCGCAAACAGGCCGGCTGTAAAAAAATTGGAATTATAACCGTGGCGGAAACCGCCAACAAAGACAGCCACTTTAACACTCCGACCACCACGGTGGTACAGACAAACAGCGCGGCGGTCACCGCCAACAGACAGGCGGAAGACAATGTACCGCCCACAGTATCATAACCTACCAATCCGCCACCTTTTCCGGGGCAGATTAACCGCGGATAAAAACACAGCGGAAACAGCCATTTCAAAGGGAAATCGCTCACCTCTACACACTCCACGAGGAACGATGACACCATGGAGCCGGAACTCCATATTCTTCCTGCACTAGTCTTCCTGCTCCTGTACGACGATCATCAAGGCCTGCGGCGAAGACAATAGTGAGTACTGCACCTACGACATAGGGGAGGGGGAGGCAAAAGACAGGGACACACACACGCAACACCCCCACCCCCACCCTGACCCTCACCCACTACAACACACACACCAATGCATATCCAAACATTACAGTAACAACCCCCAACCCCCCCCGAAAGAATGCAAAGACAAAAGGAAATGAGTGGAACCATTGTAATATATCAAAATACAGTAACCAATATATATATATATATATATATATATATATATATATATATACACATTAAACAAAATATACACCACGATTAGTAGTGCAGGTAATGCACAAGTCGTTGTCCGTGGACCACTGGGCCCAAAATGCATGGGCGAGGCCCACACAAGATACCTGATCAAAACAGAGAGAACACTGCTGGGGCATCAGCTACAAATACAACAGGCACCTGAGGGGGAAGGGAAGGGGGGCACCTCAGCCGGATGAGTGCACCACGCCAGATCCACGATGGGGCTCCATGCCCATTGATGTAGCCTGGGGAGTGCAAAGCCACAGTCTCTCAAGTCTCTACAGTGGGTGGGTTGCCCACTGTTCAATCCTGAGGAGTGCAAAGCCACAGTCTCTCAATGCTATACAGTGTGTGGGTTGCCCACTGTTCAATCCTGGGGAGTGCAAAGCCACAGTCTTCCAAGTCTATACAGTGGGTGGGTTGCCCACTGTTCAATCCTGGGGAGTGCAAAGCCACAGTCTCTCAAGTCTATACAGTGGGTGGGTTGCCCACTGTTCAATCCTGGGGAGTGCAAAGTCACAGTCTCTCAAGTCTATACAATCGGTGGGTTGCCCACTGTTCAATCCTGGGGAGTGCAAAGCCACAGTCTCTCAAGTGGAGAACAGTCATCAGTTCTGGAGGGGGACTGGTGCCCAGAGTGCTTCATCCTGTGCAGGACAGACTGAGTGGATGCCTTTCTCCACTGGTTCTGGAGGGGGACTGGTGCCCATAGTGCTTCATCCTGTGCAGGACAGACTGAGTGGATGCATGTCTCCACTGGTTCTGGAGGGAGACTGGTGCCCAGAGTGCATCACTCTCCCCGTGACGGTCCCAGTTGCGTCACTGCCCCTGCCGCTCATGGGCTAGCGGTGCTTGAGATGGCGGTCTTTGCCCTGTTCAGCGGTGCTTGCCCTGTTCAGCGGTGCTTGCCATGGCGGTCTTTGCCCTGTTCAGCGGTGCTTGCCATGTTCAGCGGTGCTTGCCATGGCGGTCCTTCATTGCCCAGCTGGGCTGGCGGTCCTTCATTGGGCAGCTGGGCTGTGGCTGGCGGGGCCCTCCTGAGCAGCTGGGCTGTGGCTGCCGGTGGCCTCCTGGCCACTGACGATTGGGCTGCCCTTGTGGGCACTGACTCTGGCGGTGGCATCCTGGCCACTGACGATCATGCTGCCCTCCTGGGCACTGACTCTGGCGGTGGCCTCCTGGCAACTGACGATCGGGCTGCCCTCCTGGGCACTGACTCTGGCGGTGGCCTCCTGGGCAGCGGGGATGATGGCGGTCTTCTCCGCTGTGCTTCTCCTCCCAGACTTTGGTGATTTCTTCTGCCCCTTCCCCACCTTGGGAGGAGTCACAGCTGAGTGGACACTCCCTCCGGGACCCTTGTGAGCGGCTTTGCTGGCTGGAGTCTTCCCCCACTCCCGCCGGGCACTGTCCAACTTTTGGTGCTTCACAGGGGGGGGACTGTCTGTGCTGTGGCTCCGTGTTACACTGGCTGCCCTGGTGCCCGGTGCACTCCACATACCTCTAACAACAGGCACCATTGGTCCCGGAGATTTTTTGGCTGAGGTGCTAGTACGTGACCTATGAATTGGAGGGGGGGTGGGAAAGAGGTCAAGCTTGGTCAGGAAAGGTTTCTTAGGAACACTGGGACGGGTAGCTGGAGGGGGTCTGGGAGTGGAGGAAGAGGAGGTGGTTGTAGCAGGTGTAACTTTTGTGGCTTTGGGTGCAGGTGCATGCGCTGGAGGCTGTCGAGAGGTGGATGTATGTTGGGTGGGTGTGTGCCTGCGTTTGTGTACTTTGGGAGGGGGCGTCACAGACACACTGGGAGAGGACACAGGGGACGTGTAAATGGTAGTGAGGGTGGTGAGTGTACGTGAGCGGGGTGTGGTGCTGGGTGTGCTGGTGCGGGAAATAGTGGCTGTAATGGTAGTGCATGCAGGTGAGAGTGTAGACGAGACTGGGAGGGAGGAGGGAGATGACGAGTAGGGGGACACAGTGGAGACAGTGGATGTTGGTGTGTCTATGTGTGTGATGCTTGCGTGAGTGCCTGTGGGATGTGTGGTGCTTATGTTTGCCTGAGCTTCCCTTGTGTGGTGAGGTGTGTGCATGCTGGTCTGATGGTGTGCTTGGGATAGGCAGGGGTACAGGGGATTGGGTCAGGGTGGAGGAAGTTGGAGGGGGGAGGCTAGACACAGGGACAATGGCTGCCATCAGTGCTGAGGCCAGAGTTTGCAGGGTTCGATGAAGGGCAGCCTGACCAGAATGAATGCCCTCCAGGAATGCATTTGTGTGTTGCAATTCCCTTTCTACACCCTGGATGGCATTCAAAATGGTAGACTGCCCAACAGTGAGTGACCTGAGGAGGTCAATAGCCTCCTCACTGAGGGCAGCAGAGGTGACAGGGGCAGGGGCTGTGGTGCCTGGGGCGAAGGTGATGCCCACTCTCCTGGGTGAGCGGGCACGGGGCGAAGGCTGAGGGGCTGCTGGGAGGGCGGTGCTGGTAGGGGGGTGGCGGCTGTACCTGTAGAAGTGGGGGGTACAGATTTTGCCGCCGCCACAAGGGAGCTCCCATCGGAGGATGGGTCCGTGTCGCTGGTTGCTGATCCTGTCCCCGACGTGAAGCTCCCCTCGCCCTCCGTCCCACTGATGTATTCTGAGTCCGTGGTGTGGCCCTCCATGGCCATGTGGGATGCAGCTCCCTCGTGCTCCGGTGCCACTGTACCTCCGCCTGATGATGCTGATGGACACAAGAACAGGGTGACCACAAAAAGGGGGGGGACGACAGAAGAAAAACAGGTTGAGTGCATGGCTTACCGCTACCGTTGGCGGACAATACAGACACAGCAGCCCCCTGCACTACGCCGCGCTGTTGGGCTCTACAGATGCAGTTCCTGGGATATGGCCTACATGGCTATGGTCGACATCTGCACACATAGATGATGGGCATGTATACCTGTACTTGGCACTCTACAGAGGTGGGGTGGAGTGCCACATGGCCTGCATTACGGAGGGGCCTAGCCTACGGAACTCGCCCTGGCCTAGGGGAACCCACAGCCCTCCTCCCACACTTAGACAACTTCACTGCGCGCAAAGTCCACAAAATGATGTTGTACTCACCCCCTTGTGTCTGCTGTGATGCCCTCAAGCACCCATCCAACTCAGGGTAGGCCACCGCCAGGATCCGGAACATCAGGGGGGTCATGGTGCGACGGGCATCCCTCCCACGTTGGGAGGCCTTTCCCAGCTGAGCCTCCACCGTCTTCTTGCTCCAGCGGCGAATGTCCTCCCATCTTTTACGGCAGTGGGTGCTCCGTCTGTGGTGCACCCCCAGGGTCCAGACATCCTTGGCGATGGCACGCCAAATATCCTTCTTCTGGTGGGCGCTGACCTAAATGAAATGCACAGGGGAAGAAGAGAAGTCATTAGCAACTGCACCGTCGAAGTGAGTGGCCCACATCCCTACCCTTGCCATGTGGCACATGCATTCACAGTCCATCATGCACGCAGAACCGTGGCCCCTTCCTTCTTACACCAGCCCTCTCCACTCAGGGATAGCCCATACAACGTGCTCCCTGTGTACTTACCCGTTGGTCTGGAGGACCGTAGAGTAGCGTGTACTGGGGGAGGACCCCGTCCACGAGCTTCTCCAACTCCTGTGCAGTGAAGGCAGGGGCCCTCTCCCCAGATGCACGAGCCATTGTCTCTTCCAGTCCGAGGTCACAGCAGCACTTGCAGTGTAGGTCCTCTCCTGTCGAAGATCAGGTATCGAGTGATTGAAAAGATAGAAAATGGCGTTCACGTCCGTGCCGGTCACATCCGCGGCAGTGCGTACCATCACCGCCGGCGCACTTCGATATTGGCTCCTGGGACCCACAGGGTCCAATGTTAACCAATGCAGCATTGCTCCGCGGTCTTTGACCGCCTACCGCAACGGTGTACAACGCCAGCGCAGTTACCTCACATCCCATTGTCCCACTTTAGAGGTCAGGCAGCCGCCATTTCAGGGGCCCACATGGCTTCATTTTCAACTGCGTCACACATACCTAGGCCTAGACTCAACACACATACAGGCAACTGTTTGGGTTATGTTTCGTGCTCTGTGTAGACTGTGGGTACATACCTCTGAGTTGTTTGACTCTGTGCTCGCTGTTGTCCTTCCTAGGCACTGTCCGCTGGGACATGTGAGGAGATTGGGGAATCCTCCGGTGTACCAACCGCTGGTGGACCTGTTGACAATGGAGGAGCGACATTTAATCATCACCTACAGGTTTGACCGTGCCACAATCCAGGAACTGTGTACCCAGTTGGAGCCTGACCTGATGTCAGCAATCCGCCATCCCACAGGAATCCCCCCTCAAGTGCAGGTGCTATCAGTGCTCCATTTCCTTGCAAGTAGGTCATTTCAAACAACAGTGGCCATGGCATCAGGGATGTCCCAGCCTATGTTTTCCAACGTATTGTCCAGAGTGTTGTCTGCCCTGCTGAAACACATGCAGAGCTACATCGTTTTCCCTCAGGTGGAGGATTTGCCTACAGTGAATGTGACTTCTATGCCCTTGGACATATCCCTAACATCATAGGTGCCATTGATGGGACCCATGTAGCTCTGGTCCCCCCCCACAGGAGTGAACAGGTGTACAGGAACCGGAAGAGTTATCATTCAATGAATGTACAGATGGTATGTTTGGCAGACCAGTACATCTCCCAGGTAAATGCTATGTTCCCTGGCTCAGTGCATGACGCCTACATCCTGCGGAACAGCAGCATTCCTTATGTGATGGGTCAAATCCAGAGGCACCGGGTGTGGCTATTAGGGGACTCTGGTTACCCCAACCTGTCATGGCTACTGACCCCAGTGAGGAATCCCAGGACCAGGGCAGAGGAACGCTACAATGAGGCCCATGGGCGGACTAGGAGGGTGATCGAATGTACCTTCGGCCTCCTGAAGGCCAGGTTCAGGTGCCTCCATATGACAGGGGGTTCCCTATTCTACTCACTAAGGAAGGTGTGCCAGATCACCGTGGCCTGCTGTATGCTTCACAATTTGGCTTTGCGACGCCAGGTGCCTTTTCTGCTGGAGGATGGTCCAGATGACGGTGTTGTGGCAGCTGCGGAGCCTGTGGACAGTGATGAGGAGGAAGCAGAGGAAGAAGACATTGAGAACAGGGACTCAGTTATCCAGCAATATTTCCAGTGACACACAGGTGAGAATACATTCCTGCCTACTACAAGTAATTTCACACTTCTACCTCTATCCTGTCTGTCGCTTTCAACAAGTATATGGTAACTGAGTTGTACATTTCCATTACGGTTTCACAGGTGTGGTTTCCAACATGTGTCATCTGCTTAGATTCCTCATGGACTTGAGATGTGTGACATAGGTATGTTGGCATTACATTTGAGATTGCATTTTGTCACTGTCATTGCTAATATACATTTTCTAAATCACAGACTGACTCCAGGTTGTTTTGTGCTTCAAGGGTGTTTATTGAAGTGCTAAATATTGGAGGGGGGTTGTAAAATGGTGAGGGGTGATGGTGGAGGAATGTCCATGGCAGAGTCCAGTCTATGAGTCTCACAGGTGCATTGCCCATATGGGCTTAGGAAGTGGAGCTGGAGCAGTTCCAATATGGACAGCGTTACAAAGTGGGACAGTAGGATGACAATCAGGGTGGTCTTATTTGTTGGCGGGGGTCTTGGCATCATGCTCTGTCTTGTTCCTGGTTCTCAGGGACCGCTTGCGGGGTGGTTCTCCATCTGCAGGGGGTGGGGTGCTGGTGTGGTGGTCCTGTCCTCCTGTGCCTCCTGTCCACTAGCGCCGGCGGAGGTGGTGGGCAGTTCATCGTCCCGGCTAGTGTCAGGGGCCCCTTGAAGTGCCACAGTGTCCCTCCTGGTGTTCAGTATCTCCTTCAGCACCCCTACGATGGTGCCAAGGGCGGTGCTAATGGTTCTGAGTTCCTCCCTGAAACCCAAATACTGTTCCTCCTGCAGGCGCTGGGTCTCCTGAAACTTGGCCAGTACTGTTGCCTTCGTCTCCTGGGAGTGGTGGTATGCTCCCATGATGGAGGAGAGGGCCTCGTAGAGAGTGGGTTCCCTAGGCCTGTCTGCCCCCTGTCGCACGGCAGCCCTCCCAGTTCCCCTGTGTTCCTGTGCCTCCGTCCCCTGGACTGTGTGCCCACTACCACTGCCCCCAGGTCCCTGTTGTTGTTGGGGTTGTGGGTTATCCTGGGTTCCCTGTAGTGGTGGACACACAGCTGATTGACGTGTCCTGGGGAAGGAGGTATGGGCCCGCTGGGTGGGTGCTGTGCTGATGTTACCAGAGGGTGGAAGGTCTGTAGTGGGCTGTGCCTGTGTGAGGGGAACCGACTGTCCAGAGGCTCACAATGGTCCGGGCTGGTCATCTAGATCCAGTTGGACAGAGCTGCTGTCATCACTGTGGGCCTCTTCTGTGGGTGCGGTGGAGATGTCTGGACCCTCCTGTCTGGTGACGTTGGGTAGTGGTCCTACAGGGGTATAAAAGCATGATTATTGCATTTGTGTTTGTCATGGTGTGCAATGGGTGGGTGAGCGTGTACCTCAGTGCTAGCATTCCTGTGTGGGGGCTTGTTTGATGATGGTTGAGGGGGGTGTTATTAGTATGTGCAGTGGGCATGCTTTAGTGAGGGGTGTCAATGCTTTGTTGTGTCATGCAGGGCTTGGTGTTGGGATGGGTGGTTTGTGTTAGTAGTACATATGTGAGGAGTTGGAGTGATAGGGGAGGGGGTGAGAGTGGGGGTCTGTGATAGCATGGAGGTAGGGTGGGGGATATGATAGTTAAGATTTGACTTACCAGAGTCCATTCCTCCACCGACTCCTCCGAGGCCCTCAGGATGCATAATAGTCAAGACCTGCTCCTCCCATGTTGTTAGTTGTGGGGGAGGAGGTGGGGGTCCGCCGCCAGTCCGCTGTACCGCGATGTTGTGCCTGGAGACCACGGAACGCACCTTCCCCGTAGGTCGTTCCACCTCTTCCTGATGTCGTCCCGATTTCTTGGGTGCTGTCCCACTGCGTTGACCCTGTCGACTATTCTTCGCCATAGCTCCATCTTCCTAGCTATGGAGGTGTGCTGCACCTGTGATCCAAATAGCTGTGGCTCTACCCGTACGATTTCCTCCACCTTGACCCTGAGCTCCTCCTCCGTGAACCTGGGGTGTCTTTGCCGTGCCATGGGGTGGTGTAGGTGATGTGTGGGGTGGTGTATGTGGTGATGAGTGTGGTGATATGTAGTGGTGTGTGGTGTTTTGTGCGTGGAAGTAGTGTGGGTGATGGTGTTGTGTGCCTCTGTATGGGGGGGTTGTCTATGCTGTGCTGTCTCTCTGGCCGTCGTCTAAATTTGTGGTCGTAAGGGTTTGTGGGTGATGTGGGTGTGTGTTTAATATAGTATTGATTGTGTGGGAGTGGTGTGTGTATGTGTATCAGGTGTGTGTATTTCGAATTGTCCAATGTGGCGGTGTTTTGGAGATGTGTGTGTATTTTGAGTGTGTACCGCCAATGGAATACCGCGGTTGAAAGACCGCCGCGTGGATTCGTGGGTCGTGATAGCATGGGCGTTTTTCTGTTGGCGTGACAGTGGAGGTTTTGTTTACGCCAGTTTATCACTGACCTTTGGTGTGGCGGACTTGTGTGGGTGTCTGAATTTTGGCGGATTACGAAATGTGGGTCATAATAGCTGTGGCGGAATTCCGCGGCCGCGGCGGTGTGTTGGCGGTCTTCTGCACGGCGGTAAGCGGCTTTTACCGCCAATGTTGTAATGACCCCCCAAGTGTAGCCATGACCAACTACATATCACCTACACATACCTCATGTACTTGTAGTGTGCACCTTCACCTGTCTGCTGCATTGTGCCACACACACAGGAATGCAACATCACCAGCCACAAAAGACAATGGGGCAGATAAATGTGAAGTAGTCCAGTGCCACTTCACATGCACCCCCTATTGCCCCCTGACACCACCATGTGTGCACCATATACAATAAACGGCCCACCATGGCACAAAGTAGGTGCAAAACTGTAAAGATAATTGATGCCACAGTAGGACTCTATAGGAGTATTGAGAACATAATGACCTTTCATGCACTGTATATAGGGACTGATGCAAAAATATGGTGTGCCCACTCCTAATGCCTGCACTGCGCATGTGTTGAAAGCGTCTGTGATAAATCATGTGTAGGAGCCTTGGAAATTCCACTGCACCTATTCTGTTACTCCTCCAATTGTGTGAATCACACCCTGGCACAGCCATCATCTTCCAGATAGGGTCACAAAGTGATACACTGCATGCATGGTGCTACATGGTAACATGGAGGCCTGAGTTTGGCTTTGTAGTGCTACCATGGTGTCAATACAAATGACACCATTGTGGTGCAAGGTGGTGGTAGGTTCTACTAACAATAGGACATAGCTTCAAATAAGGTCAACACAACACATGTCTGGCATGGGTGAATTGTCAGATTGGATTAATTTGACAATCACCAGGTACCTGAGCCATGAGCCACAACCCATGATAGTAATGTCCATCAGCACAAAGCAATGAAACCATACTATAAAACAGGAACACACAATACCAGAAGCAAGTCGGAGTCACCACTCCACCTAAAACTAACATCTGCCATGGAACATACAAAACCACAAATATGCAACACCAATTCATGTTTTCTCATTCCTTTGCAGCCAACCAAGGTTGATTCCTTTTGGCAGTCCGACAATGGTGGAAGACCGTGCATACAGTGAAGGGCACAGAAGGACACAAAATGTGGTGGAGCGGACATTTGGGCTCCTGAAGTCAAGGTTCAGGTGCCTGACCCTGACAGAAGGAAGCCTGTTGTATGCACCCCCACTGGTATACAAGATGATACTTGTATGCACTCGCTTGCATAACATATGTATATGGACCACTGTTCCCTGGGATGAATTGGTAGATGTCCCCAATGAGGAGGAGGAGGATGACAATGGTGCAGCACTGTTGGAGGGGGAACTACAAAACACTGCTGCTGGAGTTCACAGGCGACAACAAATTTTATAGAACTTCTACACCTAAACACTGTACAAATAATATCACTTTGTAAATATTACCAATACATTAATTTTCACCAGAATGTCTATGGACGCCTCATTCTCCACTACATATACCATTGGAATGTTGCTCACACCTCAGAGAGCAGGAAAGAAACACAACAGTAACAAAGATGGTTAGAACATAGGTTGTGTTGTAAGAGGGTCTAGTGCCTCCATGCTACACATGAGTGTCGCATAACTCATGGCCATGTGGCTCTCCAAGGCCTAGATCCATGCACCACAAAACATATGTGGCTTTAAGTGGGCATTATGCAAATTCCTACCCCTTCCCCCACATTATCCCCACACCTGGCAAGATATATGCAAAGGGGGCATACATAAGGTAGCGGCTGTTTCCAAATAGTGCATTAGAAAAATAGGAACTGAACTGTGTCACATCTCAGGTGGATAGCTGCTACGCCAGCACTGCCCATGTGTGACAAAAGGGGGAGACTATAGGTATCAGTGGCCCTTCATTGAGTGTTCAGGGTTAGGGACCAAAGTTTGAGCCTAAGCCTGCACTGTGCATCAATGTGTTCTGTTACGGCGCCACCATCGGGGCCAACCCTGCCACGTGGTGTGTTGTACCTCAAATATAGCACACGCACGTTGGCTGTGGAGTGCGCTAAGTGTTGTTAGACGAGTGAAGGAGCAGTGGGTGGTGATCCACTCTCCATACATCCACCATACATCCACCCTATAGCCTGGATTTAACTGTAAAATGGGAGAATGCACCACCAAATAAATGTCTGGGTGGAATGTAGGCATAGTCTTTCCCACTCCCTATGTACATTCTAACACGCTGGTCACACAAATCTACTGTGTTGACACATGCCTGTAGCTAATCCAGACATACATGTGAAGACTGATGTACGGGTGTATGGCCTAGGTAGGAAAGGGTTTGCAATTACCTACAATGGTTGAGATGTGTCAGCAAGGTTACCCAGTATAGTCTTTATGATACCTTCATACACTATACACTATACAAACAGTGATAAAATTCCCTAAAATGTCTAGGTCTCCAACATGCCACTCAGGTGTGGGATGTGCAAGGTCAGTACATAACCCACTCATGTTTGCTACAAAAACATCATTGAAGTTGTCCATCGCATACTATTCTGACAGAAGACAGTAATAGATGAAATCATCTATTCCCTGGGTCATACAAAAATTAGAAGTTACACTAGAGATATCCTAACCAGGGTGCAAATGGAAAGCACTAAGAATGTGTTACCATATCTGTCAGACCATGCCAAATAATGAGACATGTCCTACACGTACCAGTAGCTAGTCCTCTGTACATGATAGGGCAAGCCCTACATCAAGTACGCCAAAGGTAAATGAAAACTCCAGGCCTTTTGATCACAAACATGCATGTGTCAGCCTGCAGGGGACTGCGCATTGCCCTGCTGAAGAGCTATCATGAGAAGGTAGATCGCCTCCCAACACCCCTAATCCCAATGAGAGGCTACATTGACTCTTGACACAGTCAGAGTGCTGATACATGGGCACAGGGGACTGAGCATAATAGAGCACTGTAAACCTGCGCCAAAACAAGCAACCATGTGTCTCTGTGGACATAAAAAGTCACACAGTACAAATGATCACTAGGCGTCCATCATTGCCTGACTACAAAACTACTTCACACTTGTATGCCATTGTATGAGACAGGCAAACATGTTGTCTTCGATTGTAAGTAACTAGTTTGTGGCATGCACACATATGTCTGATATCTCTGCACACATGTACCGCTAAAATGACACAGGCCTGGTAATGTGTGTTGGAGTCTGCACAAAGGTTAACTTTCCAGTAAAGAAAATTCATTTGTATCACATGATCATTGACAGACTTAAATGACCATCAGATGTGTTCGAACATACAGAAACATACATGGGACTGATATGGCTACACTGCCATTTAACAAAGTTCAATATGTGTCCAAGCAGGAAGGTAGATATGTGAGATTTCAAATCCCATGAACACACCACTGAGGTAGATTTTTGCACATATGACATTACATATGTCTTTCTCCACAAATGACATATACCAACCTTCATTGACACATAGGAGTACACCATCTCCTGTATCATAGATACATGGAGAACTATATGTCACACGTGTAGCAGAGTGTCATGAAGCCTGAACCTAACAACAGATGTCAGTGTGGACACACATGCACTCACATTGCCAGGTGTAGCGTGAAATCAACCCAGCTGTTGTCCTCTGCATCCTTAGTATGATTTGTCATGGATATCAAATGCATTACCATGTATTGGACATAGCCCATCATATCTACTGTGTTGTTGTAAAATGTACATTTGAAAATCAGACATTACAATGTGGTAGATCCACAAATATGTGTTAGATCACATATGTACAGTCCGAGTGCACATGCGGTAACATTTCTGTGTACATAGTCTAGTAACACATGCACATATGCAACTGGTGCCAGTCATCGCATGCATCACCCACACATACAAACATAATGGTAACACATACCGATGCTACAGTTAAGATATGTATGAACATGCACACACATGTAGCCATACCATACTTACTACATACATGCATAGCCCCTGTTACATGATATGTGAATCTGGGTGCACTGTCAGCCTTTCCACCAAAATCCACGCATTCCCGTTATGTGTCAAAAATGTTGACACAAACAGCAATATTCCATACTCCGCTATGCCAAAAATATGACACTTGGTCTCTGCGCGTCAATCACAAGTCCACAGGCTTGTCAGGCTTCATGCGAAGGAATACTATGCATGATCATCTTGCATCAAAAGTTTTGATGCAAACGTCAATACTTCTTACTTTGCTAAGCCAAAAAAAATGACGCCTGGTCCCTCAGCCTCAATGGAGAAAAAATAGACGATTGACTGTCATAAAAGTTTTTTTTTTAAAACATACATCTCAGAAAACGTAATGCAGAGGCCCAGGAAGTGATGAAACAGGACTTCCTGGCTGCATACATGGTAAAGTGCATTCACTTTCACTTCACAGTCTTTTTGTCTGTGACTGTCTGAGGGTGTGTGGAGTTGGTGCTGGTGGAGGATTGGTGTTGTTGGAGAGCTTTGTATTGGATCATGTTGCTGGTGTGTGCTTTTTGTCTTTTTCCTCAGTCTTTTGCAGTGTTTTTGTCTTGTATTTGTCATTGCTTTGTGGGGTGTTTGTCTAGGGGTAGCATAGTTTGTTGGGGTAATTGGGGTTAGTTGTGGTAGTTAATTAAGTTAAATATGCTGGGCTTTTACAGTTGCAGTTTGCACATACTGCATAATGTTTGGAAAAGGGAGGGCTACCAAGATGGTAACTGGTGAACTGGGAGGGTTCATTTGGCTGGTGCAGCATTACTTTCTGATGATGCTAGTTTCGAGTGGCCACATAATACAGGGCTACCCCACAGAGGCACAGAAGCTACAGTGGGCACAGATCACCAGTTGAAACACCGTTGGGCTGACCTGATAGCACCGGAGCAGGATTACTGGATCACCTGGGTATACAGATTGGTGGACCAGTTGATAAGTACCCCATTTGCATTGCAACATCATTATGTGCATGACAGGCAGACATAAGGTTGAGTGCAGCATGTTTTGTGAAGGGCCAGGAAAGGTTCTTGTGGGTCACATTTAAGAGCCCCTAGTGCCACCTTAGTGCTGCCATTGTGAAATTCATAAATGATGCTAAGGCAGGGCTTAAGTGCCATTTTCCATGCACCATACTAACAAAGTGGTGCGATGCATGCACAGTGCCACTATGTTAAACCTTGCACATCATGATGGCTGCTCCAGGCATCATGTATAGGAGGGGGCCCTACCCCTGTGAGGGGGGCAAAACAAATGGAGCAGGGAATAACTTTATATATTTTTCCCGCACTTTGAATGCCTGTTCAGAGCAGGCCTTTAAAGGTTCATACCTTTATATATGATGGTCCCCTATGTACTCTGCAGGAGTAGTGCAACAATTTTGGTGTCACTCCTGCTGAGTACATAACCTGGGTCTATAGGAAATGATGCAATTTCCCCCTACCCTATGGCACGGTGCGACGTATATTTCATACGGCGTACACATGGGGGACCTAAGGGGAGTAAGGGCAGTTGCGAGGCACTAGGTGCAGCACCACTTTCCTTAAATCTGCCCATTTGTGTCTTTGGCCAACAACATTTAAGGAGCTTAGCTAGGCACCGGGTCGAGACTACTTGCACATTCTTCTTTGTGTACATTGTGTATCACATACACCCCAGAATGTTTCTATTATCTGACACACATGTCCTGAATTTGTAACACAGGCCTGCCCCATTTTATAGACAGTATGGGCTAGGCCTGCATCTGTGGCAGCACTAGCACATTACTCAGATGCCTGCACCAATGCAGGCATACTTGGTGCAGGCATCTGAGTAATGTGCTGGACCTCCGCTACAGCACACAACTGTGCAGGTCACATTGGTGAAGAAATCTGGGGTCAGGGGGATTCTGTTGGTCCTACCCCCTCCACATCTACTGCACCAATCCTCAGCCAGGAACCCCAACATCCACTAGCTCCAGCCACAACCTCAATTTTCAAAGCTGACATGAAATGGAACATGGACGCCATGATGGCGAGGCTGGTTTAGTTGGAAGGAGACAATGGCAGAAATTACAAATTACTTAAGTACTGCAAGAAGAAACAGAAGAAGTTGTAAACCATTTGTGCCACTGCTGCCCAGTTCTTTCCCTGTCCCTTTTACTTATGTTAACATTTTTAATGAGTTTTAGGTGGGTAGTGTTAGGATAGTAAAATAGTGTAGTTTAGGTGTAGGTTAGTTTAAGTATATTTGGGGCTGGCTTTTTGTAAATCTTTTATTTTAGGGGCTTAGGCGGTGGGTTATGTTGGGGTGTCTATGTTAATGAGAAAAAATAATTTAATACATCAAAAAAACTTACAAAAATAAATATTTGTTTAGAAAATAGGTTAGATTAGTACATGTGTAGCCTTAGTTTATGTTGTCCTACTCCTGTCTTGTCTCTTAAGGGAGTGTGGGGGGGGAAATGTTTAGAGTGTGGTGTTACATGTGTAAGATAAGTTTATAATATGATAGATAGATGTAGGTGTACATTAAGATAAGTTAGTTTAGGTTAGTTTAGTGTAGGGTAGTGTTTAGATTAGGTTTTGATATGATGTTATTAAAATGTCTTAATAAATCCTGTAAGTATTAGTCAATTATCTCTCCATGTTGATTGAGTGTCTGGGTGTTCTCATGTATGCACTGGAATGGCTAGGGTATGCTTTCTGTCTATATTTCCATGGATGACCATTTGCATCCTCTATGACCAAGGAGCTGTCAGATTGGTTGAAAAATAATATCAGCTACTCAAAACATTTGTCATCCACAGTTCCAGCCATCCACATGGTGTATATAAACAGAATCTTAGACAGGTAAGTATGGAATTTCAACTGTCATTGCTGGGGTCTGGCAGCATTATTGGTGGAAAGTGTGGCACATATGACATCAGCCATTTTGTGGTCTGTATACTGCCACACTGACAGCTGCCCCTCACTGATGTGATTTGCCTATTGTGGACCACACATATTAGTTGTACTGGTGCTCTCATCTGGGTAAATTACCACACACGAGGCTCAGAGCCATACATACAAAAGGTCAGCTTTCATGGATATCTGTTCAATACATGTATTTAAGACTCTGGGGGTCATTCAGACCCCGGCGGGCGGCGGGAACCGCCGAATGACCGCACCGCGGTCAAAAGACTGCGGCGGCCATTCTGTGTTTCCCGCTGGGCTGGCGGGCGACCGCCAGAAGGCCGCCCGCCAGCCCAGCGGGAAACCCCTTCCCACGAGGACACCGGCTCCGAATGGAGCCGGCGGAATGGGAAGGGTGCGACGGGTGCAGTAGCACCCATCGCGAATTTCAGTGTCTGCTATGCAGACACTGAAATTCAAAGTGGGGCCCGCTTACAGGGGCCCCTGCAGTGCCCATGCCATTGGCATGGGCACTGCAGAGGCCCCCAGGGGCCCCACGACACCCCTCACCGCCATCCTGTTCCTGGCGGTCGGAACCGCCAGGAACAGGTTGGCGGTGAGGGGGTCGGAATCCCCCATGGCGGCGCAGCAAGCTGCGCCACCATGGGGGATTCCTCAGGGCAGCGGAAAACCGGCGGAACACCGCCGGTTTTCCTGTTCTGACCGCGGCCAAACTGCCGCGGTCAGAATGCCCTGCGGGGCACCGCCAGCCTGTTGGCGGTGCTCCTGCGGACCCCGGCCCCGGCGGTCAATGACCGCCGGGGTCGGAATGACACCCTCTGTAAGTTGGTTATAGCCCACAACAGCATCATTCACCTTTTTCATGTTAGGATCTTAGTGTGTGGCTTTGTGTCTAACAGTAATGCACACATGTAATTAGGTTCTGTTCTCATTAGGATAGCTTCACACAATACATACATTTAGCTGAGTTGATGGATCACAGTAAACGTTGAAATATTAAATGTGAACAAGGTGATTTATTTACAGGTTTAAGTGTATTTTTCAATGCTATACAAAGTTCAGTTCACATACCCCATGAGAGATCCTGAGAAATTTGTTGTACAAACAGAGTCCAGTGGTGAGGGACATGTTAGGAGAAGTGTATATTAGAGAGGAGGTATCCAAATTGCTAATAGATAAGATTTGAGACAATGACAGTACATAGCAGACAAGTCAACAGTAGTTGAGTGAAAAGGGCGCATTACCAGCTATCACAACACAGGCATGATCTTAAGCATAGAACTAAGGAGATACTGTCCATCTGGCACAGACTGGTGCTATCATGCTGCTGCCACTTTGGGGGAACAATTGTTGAAGCCTCTGCCTCATGACAGCAGCTACTTTGGCCTGGGACTGCTGGAGTCCGAGTAGCGGGGAGTGGGTGCCTCTGATGGCAGCTGAGTTGTCCTTAATTGGACTGAGGTACCTTTGCACTCCTTCTAGGCTGCCTGCCATGGTCTCCATCCTCATCTGCACCTGCTTGGCCAGCTTCCACTGGACTCCTACCACTGTTGTCTGAAAGGTGATGTTTGGTTCCTCAGAGTCCAGGGCTATGTCAGGACTGGCTGGTGCTGTGTGTTGATAGCTGGGTGGTTCATGTGGAGATCCTGCAATGCTGTGTGCCTTCCCTGTGACTGGAGGTGCTGTCTGGAGGGAGCCTAGGACATCTTGAAGAGTGTCTTCATTTATTGTTGGCAGCTGGTCATCCATGTCATCTCTAAAATCCAGGAAGGCTGGCAGGTAAGGCATCTTCCCTCTGCAATGAGATAGTGATATGACAATCTTTGACTGTGGTGGCTGTTGACATGGCACATCATTTACCTGCTACTGGAGGCTTAGTGACATTTTACAGACCCCAGGTTGTAGTTGGATATTTTGTGTAACATTGGGGGTCATTACAACCCTGGCGGACGGTGTTATAGGTGTGGTAATACCGCAAACAGGCCGGCGGACAAAAAAAGGGAATTATGACCGTGGCGGAAACCACCAACATAGACAGCCACTTTAACACACCGCCCGCCACGGCGGTACAGACAAGCAGCGCGGCGGTCACCGCCAACAGACAGGCGGAAGACAATGTACCGCCCACAGTATCACAACCCGCCAATCCGCCACCTTTTCCGGGGCGGATTCACCGTGGATAAAAACACGGCGGAAACAGCTTTTGCAATGGAGAAAACGCTCACCTCAACACACTCCACGAGGAAGGAGGACACCATGGAGCCGGAATTACAAATACTCCCTGCCCGGGTCTTCCTGCTCATCTACGAACACCAGCAACGGCGGCGCCGAAGACAACGGTGAGTACTGCACCTACAACATAGAGGAGGGGGAGGCAAAAGTCAGGGGGACACACACGCAACACCCCCACCCCCACCGTCGCACATTACAACACACACACCAATGCATTTCCAAACATCACAGTAACAACCCACAACCCCCCCGGAAGAATGCAAAGACAAAAGGAAATCAGTCCAAACATTGTAATGTATCAAAATACAGTTCCAAATATATACAGATATATATACACATTCAAAATTATATACATTACGAGAAGTACTGCAGGTATGCACATATCAATGTCCGTGCACCACTGGTCCAAAAATACATGGGCGAGGCCCACACTAGATACCTGTTCACAAACTGAGAGAACACTGCAGGGGCATCAGATAGAAATACAACAGGCACCTCAGGGGAAAAGAAGGGGGGGCACCTCAGCCGGATTACAGCACCACGCCAGATCCACGACGGGGCTCCATGCCCATTGATGTATCCTGGGGAGTGCAAAGCCACAGTCTCTCAAGTCTCTACAGTGGGTGGTTTGCCCACTGTTCCATCCTGGGGAGTGCAAGGCCACAGTCTCTCAAGTGGATAAAAGTGGGTGGGTCACCCACTGTACCATCCTGGGGAGTGCAAAGCCACAGTCTCTCAAGTCTCTACAGTGGGTGGTTTGCCCACTGTTCAATCCTGGGGAGTGCAAAGCCACAGTCTCTCAAGTCTCCCAAGTGGGTGGTTTGCCCACTGTTACATCCTGGGGAGTGCAAAGCCACAGTCTCTCAAGTGGATAACAGTCTCCACTGGTTCTGGAGGGGGACTGGTGCCCAGAGTGCTTCATACTGTTAAGGACAGACGGAGTGGATGCATGTGTCCACTGGTTCTGGAGGGGGAATGGTGCCCAGACTGCATCAGGCTCCCTGTGACGGTTCCTGTTCCGTCACTGTCCCAGCTGCACATGGGATAACGATGCTTGATGTGGCAGTGTTTTCCTTGTTCAGCGGTGCTTTGCCCTGTTCAGCGGTGCTTTCTCTGACCTGTGCATTGGTGTGTGGCATGACGATCCCTCATTGCCCAGCGGGGCTGTGGCTGCCAGGGCCCTCCTGGGTACTGACTCTAGCGGTGGTCTCCTGACCAGTGACGATACTGCTGCCCTCCTGGGCACTGACTCTGGCGGTGGTCTCCTGACCAGTGAAGATACTGCTGCCCTCCTGGGCACTGACTCTGGCAGTGGTCTCCTGACCAGTGACGACGGTGCTGGCGGTGGCGTCCCGGCCGCCGGGGAGGATGGCGCCCTTCTCCGCCGTGCTGCTCTTACCAGACTTTTTCTGGCCCCTCACCACCTTTGGAGGAGTCACAGATGACTCTGCAATCCCCCTGGCACCCTTGTGAGCAGTTTTGCCACCAGGAGTCTTCACCCTGTCCCGTCGGCCACTTTCCAACTTGAGGTGCTTCACAGAGTGTGGACTTGCAGTGCTTTGGCTCTGTGTCACACTGGCTGCCCTGGTGGCCGGTGCACTCCACACACCTTGAACACGCACCACAGGTCCTGGTGTTTTTTTGGCTGAGGTGCTACTACGGGACTTATGAATTGGAGGGGTAGGGGTGGTGGCAAAGAGGTCAACGTTGCTGAGGAAGAGTTGCTGACGAAGACTGGGATGGGTAGCTAGAGGGGGTCTGGGAGTGGAGGAAGAGGAGGTGGTTGTAGGAGGTGTAACTTTAGGTGTTTTGGGTGCATGTGCAGGTAGTGGAGGCTGTCGTGAGGTGGATGGATGTTGGGTGTGTGGGTGCCCGCGTTTGTGTACTTTGGGAGGGGCGTCACAGACACACTGGGAGGGGACGTGTAAATGGTAGTGGGGGTAGTGAGTGCAGGTGAGCGGGGTGTGGTGCTGGGTGTTCTGTTGCGAGTCCTAGTGCCTGTAGCTGTAGTGCATGCAGGTGAGAGTGTAGACGACACTGGGAGGGAGGAGGGAGACGACAAGGAGGGGGACACAGTGGAGGCAGTGGATGTTGCTGTGTCTGTATGTGGGTGATGCTTGCGTGAGTGCCTGTGGGTTGTGTGGTGCCTATGTTTGCCTGAGCTACTTGTGTGTGTTGAGGTGTATGCATGCTTGTTTGATGGTGTGCTTGGGATAGGCTGGGGTACAGGGGATTGGGTCTGGGTGGAGGAAGTTGGAGGGGGGAGACTAGACACAGGGACAATGGCTGCCATCAGTGCTGAGGCCAGAAATTGCAGGGTTCGATGATGGGCAGCAGAATGAATGCCCTCCAGGAATGCTTTAGTGTGTTGCAACTCCCTTTCTACACCCTGGATGGCATTCACAATGGTAGACTGCCCAACAGTGAATGACCTGAGGAGGTCAATGGCCTCCTCACTGAGGGCAGCAGGGGTGACAGGGGCAGGGGCTGAGGTGCCTGGGGCGAAGGTGATGCCCACCCTCCTGGGTGAGCGGGCACGGGGTGAACGCTGAGGGGCTGCTCGGAGGGCGGTGCTGGTAGGGGAGGTGGCAGCTGTACCTGTAGAAGTGGGGGGCACAGATGGTGCCGCCACCACAAGGGAGCTCCCATCGGCGGATGAGTCCATGTCGCTGGTTGGTGATCCTGTGCCCGACGTGAAGCTCCCCTCGCCCTCCGTCCCACTGGTGTATTCAGAGTCTGTGGTGTGGCCCTCCATGGCCATGTGGGATGCAGCTCCCTCGTGCTCCGGTGCCAGTGTACCACCGCCTGATGATGCTGATGCACAAAAGAACAGGGAGAGCAGAAAAGTGGGGGACGACAGAAGAAAGACAGGTTGAGTGCATGGCTTACCGCTACCGTTGAAGGACAATACAGACACAGCAGCCCCCTGCACTACGCCGTGCTCTTGGCCACTACAGATGCAATTCCTGGGATCTGGCCTACATGGCTATGGTGGACATCTGCACACATGGATGCCACAGGGGCATGTATACCTGTACTTGGCCCTCGACTGAGGTGGGGTGGAGTGGCACATGGCCTGCATTACAGAGGGGCCTAGCCTACGTAAGTCGCCCTGGTCTAGGGAAACCCACATCCCTCCTCCCCCACCCAGACCCCTCCACTGCACGCAAAGTCCCCAGAATGAGAGTGTACTCACCCCCTTGTGTCTGCTGTGATGCCCTCAAGCACCCATCCAACTCTGGCTAGGCCACCACCAGGATCCTGAACATCAGGGGGATCATGGTGCGAAGGGCACCCCCTCCCACGTTGGGAGGCCATCCCCATCTGAGCCTCCGCCATCTTCATGCTCCAGCGGCGAATGTCCTCCCATCTTTTCCGGCAGTGGGTTCCCCGTCTCTGGTGGACCCCCAGGGTCCGGACGTCCTTGACGATGGCATGCCAAATGTCCTTCTTCTGGTGGGCGCTGACCTACATGACATGCACAGGGGAAGAAGATAAGTCATTACGAACTGCCCCGTCGATGTGAGTGGCCCCAATCCCTACCCTTGCCATGTGGCACATGCATTCACAGTCCTTCATGTTCCCTGAACTCTGCCCCCTTCCTTCTTACAACCAGCCCTCTCCACCCAGACATAGCCCATACAACGTGCTCCCTGTGTACTTACCTGTTGGTCTGGAGGACCGTAGAGTAGCGTGTACTGGCGGAGGACCCCGTCCATGAGCTTCTCCAACTCCTGAGCAGTGAAGGCAGGGGCCCTTTCCCCAGACGCAGCAGCCATTGTCTCTTCCAGACCGAGGTCACAGCAGCACTTGCAGTGTAGGTCCTCTCCTGTCGAAGATCAGGTATCGAGTGATTGAACAGATAGAAAATGGCAGTCACGTCCGCGCCGGTGACGTCCACGGCGGTGCGTATCATCACCGCCGGCGCACTTCATCATTGGTTTCTGGGACCCATAGGGTCCAATGTTAATCAATGCAGCATTGCGCCGCGGTCTACGACCGCCTATCGCGACGGTGTACAACGCCAGCGCAGATACCTCACATCCCATTGTCCCAGTTTAGAGGTCAGGCAGCTGCCATTTCAGGGGCCCACATGGCTTCATTTACTGCTGCGTCACACATACCTAGGCCTACACTCAACAAACATACAGGAAGAGTTTTGTGTTTGGTGTCGTGTTCTTTGTATCTGTGGGTACATACCTGGAAATTTGTTGACTCTGTGGTCGCTGTTGTCCTTCCTAGGCACCGTCAGCTTGGACATGTGAGAAGATGGCGGAATCCTCCGGTGTACCGACCGCTGGTGGACCTGTTGACAATGGAGGAGTGACATTTAATCATCACCTACAGGTTTGACTGTGCCACTATCCAGGAACTATGTACCCAGTTGGAGCCAGACCTGATGTCACCAATCCGCCATCCCACTGGAATCCCCCCTGACGTGCAAGTGCTGTCAGTGCTCCATTTCCTTGCAAGTGGGTCTTTTCAGACAACAGTGGCCATGGCATCAGGGATGTCCCAGCCTATGTTTTCCAACGTGTTGTCCAGAGTGTTGTCTGCCCTGCTGAAACACGTAAGGAGCTACATCATTTTCCCTCAGGTGGAGGATTTGGCTACAGTTAAAGGTGACTTCTATGCCCTTGGACATATCCCCAACGTCATAGGAGCTATTGATGGCACCCATGTAGCACTGGTCCCCCCCCACAGGAGTGAACAGGTGTACAGGAACCAGAAGAGTTATCATTCGATGAATGTACAGATGGTATGTTTGGCAGACCAGTACATCTTCCAGGTAAATGCTATGTTCCCTGGCTCTGTACATGACGCCTACATCCTGCGGAATAGCAGTATCCCGTATGTGATGGGTCAACTCCAGAGGCACCGTGTGTGGCTATTAGGGGACTCTGGTTACCCCAACCTGTCCTGGCTATTGACCCCAGTGAGGAATCCCAGGACCAGGGCAGAGGAACGCTACAACGAGGCCCATGGGCGGACTAGGAGGGTGATCGAACGGACCTTCGGCCTCCTGAAGGCCAGGTTCAGGTGCCTCCATATGACAGGTGGTTCCCTATTCTACTCACCAAGGAAGGTGTGCCAGATCATCATCGCCTGCTCGATGCTTCACAATCTTGCTTTGCGACGCCAGGTGCCTTTTCTGCAGGAGGTTGGTCCAGATGGCGGTGTTGTGGCAGCTGTGGAGCCTGTGGAGCCTGTGGATAGTGATGAGGAGGAAGCTGAGGAAGAAGACATAGACAACAGGGAGTCAGTCATACAGCAATATTTCCAGTGACACACAGGTGAGAACATTTCATTCTTCCCATTACATTCACTTTCACACTTCTACCTGTATCATGTCTGTTATTCCATAGCACTATTTGGTCACAGAGTTGTACCTTTCCATTACGGTTTCACAGGTGTGGTTACCAACGTGTGTCATCTGCTTGCATCCTTCAAGGACTTGTGATGTGTGACATAGGAATGTTGGCTTTACAATAGAAAACGCATTTTGACACTGTGATAATACAAATTTACCAAATCACAGACTGACTCCAGATTGTTTTGTGGTTCCAGGGTGTTTATTTAAGTGCTCAAAAATGGAGGGGGGTTGTAAAATGGTGATGGGGGACGGTGGAGGAATGTCCATGGCAGAGTCCAGTCTATTGGTCACACAGTTGCATTGCCCATATGGGCATAGGAAGTGGAGCTGAGGCAGTATGGACAGGGTAACAAAGTGGGACAGTGGGAGGACAATCAGGGTGGTCTCATTTCCTGCCGGGGGTCTTGCCATCTTGCTCTGTCCTGTTCCTGGATCTCAGGGACCGCTTGCGTGGTGGTTGTCCGTCTGCAGGGGGTGTGGTGCAGGTGTGGTGGTCCTGTGGCAGGGCATCCTGTCCACTAGCGCCGGCGGAGGTGGTGGGCAGTTCATCGTCCATGCTATTGTCAGGGGCCCCTTGGAGTGCCACGGTGTCCCTCATGGTCTTTTGTATGTCCTTCAGCACCCCTACGATGGTGCCCAAGACAGAGCTGATGGTTTTGAGTTCCTCCCTGAACCCCAAATACTGTTCCTCCTGCAGGCGCTGGGTCTCCTGAAACTTGTCCAGGACCGTCGCCATCGTCTCCTGGGAGTGGTGGTATGCTCCCATGATGGAGGAGAGGGCCTCGTGGAGAGTGGGTTCCCTTGGCCTGTCCGCCCCCTGTCACACATCAGCCCTCCCAGTTCCCCTGTGTTCCTGTGCCTCCGTCCCCTGGACAGTGTGCCCACTACCACTGCCCCCAGGTCTCTGTTGTTGTTGGGGTGGTGGGTTATCCTGGGTTCCCTGTAGTGGTGGACACACCGCTGATTGACGTGTCCTGGGTACGGAGGTATGGACCCGCTGGGTGGGTGCTGTGCTGGTGTTACCAGAGGGTGGAAGGCCAGTGTTGTGCCTGTGCAAGGGGAACCAACTGTCCCGAGGCCCACAATGGTCTGGGCTGGTCATCAGGATCCAGTAGGGCAGAGCTGCTGTTGTCACTGTGGGCCTCTTCTGTGGGTGGAGTGGAGATGTCTGGACCCTCTGGTGTGGTGACGTTCCTTAGTGGTCCTGCAGGGATATGAGAGCATGATTATTGCATGTGTGTGTGTAATGGTGTGGAATGGGTGGGTGTGCGTGTACCCCAGTGCAAGCAATCCTGTGTGTGGGTTTGTGTGATGATGGTTAGGGGGTTGTTCTGGGTATGTGCAGTGAGCATGCTTTGGTGAGGGGTGACCATGCTTAGTTGTGTCATGCAGGGCTTGGTGTTGGGATGAGTGGTTTGTGTTATTAGTACATTAGTGAGGATTTGGGGTGATAGGGGAGGGTGTGAGGGTGGGGGGTGATAGCCTGCAGGTAGGGTGGGGGATATGATAGTTCAGATTTGACTTACCAGTGTCCATTCCTCCACCGACTCCTCCGAGGCCCTCTGGATGCATGATGGTCAAGACTTGCTCCTCCCATGTTGTTAGTTGTGGGGGAGGAGGTGGGGGTCCGCTGCCAGTCCGCTGTACCGCGATGTTGTGCCTGGAGACCACAGAACGCACCTACCCCCGTAGGTCGTTTCACCTCTTCCTGATGTCCTCCCAATTTCTTGGATGCTGTCCCACAGCATTGACCCTGTCCACGATTCTGTGCCATAGCTCCATCTTCCTGGCTATGGAGGTGTGCTGCACCTGTGAGCCAAATAGCTGTGGCTCTACCCGTAGGATTTCCTCAACCATGACCCTGAGCTCCTCCTTGGAAAACCGGGGGTGTCTTTGGCGTGACATGGGGTGGTGTGGGTGATGTGTGGGGTGGTTTAAGTGTTGATGTGTGTGGCGATGTGTAGTGGTGTGTGGTGTTTTGTGCGTGGAATGTTGTATGGGTGATGGTGTTGTGTGCCTCTCTGTGGTGGGGTTCTCAATTGCTGTGCTCTCTGTCTCTCTGGCCTTCGTTCGTGAATTATGGTCATAGGGGTTTGTGGGTGATGTGGGTGTGTGTTTTATATTGAATTGGGTGTGTGGGAGTGGTGTTTGTATGTGTGTCAGGTGTGTGTATTTTGAATTGTCCAATGTGGTGGTGTTTTGGAGATGTGTGTGTATTTTGAGCGCGGCGGTGTGTACCGCCAATGGAATACCGCGGTTTAAAGACCGCTGCGTGGATTCGTGTGTCGTGATAGCATGGGCGTGTTTCTGTTGGCATGACGGTGGAGGAATTGTTTTCGCCAGTTTAACACTGACCTTTGGTGTGGCGGAGTTGTGTGGGTGTCTGAATTTCAGCGGATTCCGAGATGTGTGTCATAATAGCTGTGGCGGTATTCCGCGGCGGTGTTTTGGCGGTCTTCTGCATGGCGGTAAGCGGCTTTTACCGCCGATGTTGTATTGAGGGCCATTGTGTATTACACATAGGGCAACCTTACAAGGTATTCTGTGTTTTGATCCCACACCACCAACTTCTTTGCAAACTCCTTGCCCCTGCCACTGACACTATGGTGGCACATAATTTGCCTTCCTATTCACCATGATTGACATCCCCACAGTAATGTAATGTGTGCTGTCATTCTTTTGGTGCTATAATGCATTGTCACCATGAATGATGGTACTAGTGCAGCATAGCACAGGTAAGTCCCTTGAGTACAACGTTTGTGTTACATTCTCATCTGTTTCTAGCATGCCCCACACATGTGCTAATTGAAAGGGACAGTCCAACCATTAGGGATTGTCTTCCCCATTAGGTTGTCCTTCCCTACATTTGTGACATTCAGCATATCTGCCACATGCATATGTTGGGCTACGGATCAAGAATGTGGATCAATGCATGCATTTTGAGACTTTCTTAATGTGGCACAAGGGGAATGTGGAGCTTTGATGCACATTGGTAACTATTTGTATGATGATACAGTTGCATTACGGGCTAGTGACATTTTGTAACTTTGATGCCACTTGTGCCAGTTCTTAAGCTTGTTGAATGCCCCATTAAGCAGTACACCAACCATTCACACAACACTCTCAGTCTTGTTAGATGGTGAGATTGCAGCTACTGAGATTGCAGCTGCACAAATGATGGTCACAGACATGCCCCATGTGTTGTATGAGTTCACTTTTGTGTCCATTCCCAAATGGCAAATGGAGGTGTGTGAGAGTTGTTGTTGTTCCACCCTGTGCTGTTTGCATCACATAGGTTTCAAACTTCAGGCCTGATTTTTTTTCAAGTGGCACAGCCCAGTGCAGCAGCAATATATGTTGCACAGCAGTGCACCAGTTTTAAAACACAGGGATGCACCATGTTTACTGGAATACAACACACACCTGCGATCCCCCAGGACCTGCGCAGCTTTGTTCTCCCTGCACCAAGGCAGACATCATTGCACCATGATGAAGGGGTGCCTACATTGAGGGGATAAATTGTTTATATGCAGGGAGATGTCCCTTCCTCCACATGTAATTATGGCAAGGTGGCATTTCAATATGTGCTGCAGGATGCAGCAAACATGAGAGGGGCAATGATACAAGGAGGAAGGAAAGCATTTTGTTGTGTTGCTCAATCCTAACACCACCCCTGGGGTGGTATTGACTTCAGCCCAAGTCTGATGAACACGTTGTGTTGGATCTGGGGCAATGACAAAATGCAATGGGTGTTGTAGTGGCACAGCCACACTAATGTACATGGTGGTGTAAAGCCATATTAAGTGGGTTATGTCCATGCTGTGTATATTTCGGAGTCCATTGCACAACCAGAGTGTGACTACAAGTGTGGCTTGGGTAGCAATAGGGCATTTTGATTCGGGCCTAAATGTCCCCGAATCAACATAACCTCAACATAAACTAAGGCCACAAATGTACTAATCTAACCTTTAGCATGCATTGAGTGTATCCTACGTTCCTCCCCCTTCTGCCATTTGTGAGAATTCAGATTGTCACCCCTGCAACTTACCCTGCATTTGTGGTAGTTCTTGGTAGTCTGCACTGTTCTGCGATACCAGTGACGAACATCTCAAGGAGGACCACTGAGGCCATGTCCTCCAGCTCATCCAGATTCTCTTGTGGTCCGGGATTTACACTTTCAGTCTTCAGTGCTGCCTCTTCGTTCCTGGCCAGTTTCTCCTTAGTTCTGCGCTTGCAATCGTGCCAGCTCTTCTTGCAGTTGGTGACAGTCAGCCTCTCCTCTGCCATGCTGTTGACTCTGTATACTACTGCCTGCCATATGGCCTCTCTCCTACCATTTGGGAATTTGGAGGTGACAAAGAGCTAGTTTTGGTGCTCTGTCAACTCTCTGATCAAGATGTCATGCTCCTCCTTACTAAAGCAACACTTCTGCTTCCTTTTCTCCTTCTCCTGGGACTTTTCTGGACCCTCCTGGATGGTGCTTGGCAGATTGGGATCTCCCTGGGGTATCTCCTGGTCTGCATTCTCCATCTTGTCTTCCCAAATGTTTTTTTCTTGCGTGTTTTTTTTTTTTGAGCTAATGTGGTTAAATATGGCGGTAACCCGTTTTGCGTCAAAAAACTTGCTGCAAAACAGTCTAGCTCCACTTTTGCAGCATTAGCCTCATTTTTTCTTACGGCATGTTGCAATGGTTAGCATCATTTTTTTGGTGCTGACCATTGCTTAGTACCATTGTGCATCATTTTTTAAAGATGGGGCACTGATGGTGCTAGGGAATGATGTTAACTGGTGTTAAAAGTTCTGACATACAACTGTGCTAGCGCAATTGTGCGTCATTTTTCATAACTGTAAGTACAAGCTGTTACTGTAATAAAAACAAACTAATGTGTACCTTGTATAGCAAAACATGTTCTAAAATATTTAATTAGCAAACGAAATACCTCTCTCAAAACTGAATGTCATAAACACTTCTGTTTTTTAATAACAAATCAGAACACAAAAAAAAGATCCCCAGCTAAAATCTTGTCTCCTAGGTCTATCGTATATAAAAATAAATCCTTCTCCTAAAGGAACTTGTTTCACTCCTCGAGCAGGTGGAAGCCAGGCACCTCAAATGATTTATGAGTTTTTTATAGTGCACACTTGATCCAATAATATCAGAGAGCTTTACAAAGTATCTGTAGTCATCAAGGAATAAATAGGATTAAAAAACAGGGTTATAACATTCAATAAATGGTTACAATATACTATAAATGGTTAAATAGTTGATTTAATGGTATTCAAAGGTAATTGGCAGAATACATGGTTAATTAATTCCAGAGGTAATTATGTTCTGCTTTTCAGGTATTTGAAGGGAGAATCCAAAGAATAAGTTGAGAATTTTAGTAGAGTAGATGCATGTATTGAACAAGGAAAGGACAAGTGATTTTTATTGGGTTGGGGAGTTTGGATTGTCTTGTAAGGAGTTTGGAGGAGCAGTGGTGGTTTGGGAGGGAGGAGTAGTGGTAGATGGGGTGGGTGTAATGGGTGTTTAGGAGGTAGAGGGTGCTGGGATGGTTGCTGTGGTTGTGGAAGTGTGTGTATGTCTTTCTTTTTTTTCAAAATTGTTAAAGGGATTTAACATGATGAGTAGCTAGTTGCCTTAAGTGACTTTCTCAGGTTCTTGGAGACCTTCTAGGTTGATGGGTATGATCTTGGCGGTGTTTGATTTTATTTGAGTGAGGTGAATACAGTGTTTGCGCTTGCACAGCTTTAGCTAATTTGCAGATGATCGTGTTGAATGTGAGTTTAGAGTAGTAGGGATACCCAAATTAGTGACTAGATGGAGTGGGCGTACTCCTATATGTATGAAAGTAGGGAACCAGCATTCTTCATTTGAGTGTGGCGCTTGATGCGGTAAAAATTATCCACGTGGTTGTTGATGACAGACCTAAAGAGAGAGGTCTGGGACTCTAGAGTATAACGACAAGTGTAGGGAGACAGTTGGTATATCTTGTAATTTGTTCATTTAGTAGACTGGTTTGCCGGGATTGGTGAATTGGATTTGTGAGAAATTGGTGTGAATGAAAGTACACTGAAGACATGGTGAGTACTACGTGCACTGGACAATAATCCAAGGAACAGTGAAGTATTAAAGTTTGCTGGTAGAAGCTTACTCACGATTGTGGGAACTGTGAAAAAGGAGTAGGCGAAAGCTGAAGGTTTCTTTGAAAGGTTCTGAAGCGTTTGTGTTACCCTACCTGTAGTAACTGAGTGAATTTGTATTCTTATTTTTGGGATAGCTCGCAAATTAATATTGCGTTGATTGTGTGTGTGGGTTGTGAAAGGGTTAGTATGATAAAATTTGTCAGTGTCTCAGCAAGGGTGCTGAGGGGAGTGAATGTGTTGAGTGTGACATAGTGGTGCCGTGCAGGGATTGGTTGATCGACAGAAAGGAGTTGCGCACTGATTTGTCAATCAGTCCGATAATAGAGCAATGCGGTTGAAAGGCAAAGGGGGTTGATGAAAATTGTGGGATAGCAGTCACTTAACATGATTGGTTATTCTTTCTTCAAATTTGTGTACGATTTGTTGAGTTGTTTTGAAATAAGTTTTTCTGTGGGTATTGTGTTTGAATAAATTTAGTTAAAATGAAGTTTTTCAAAGCTTTAAAATGTGCCTTGAGGGGTGATGAGTACATTCCGGTACTTGAAGGAGAGATATGTCTGCCAGAAAATACTGCAGCATACATTGTATTTGAGGAGAGAGGTGCAGCGCTATGTCTTTGGTTGAGGCCTTGGGTCAAAATCACAAAGAAAGAGGGCTGTTTAGCTTTCCCAGAACATGGTATGTTGAATTTAAGAATTCTGGAGAACCTGAGAATGAAGCTGTATAGTCTTAAACCACCAACGAGGCTAGCAACTAGCATTAGCTGTATGGGAGCTAGTAGCGAAGGAACAGCAAGCTTTAAAATCTGAAAAGAAAATGTGATGGGTAGAGAAAACGCTGTCTGAAACAGAAAAGGTGGAGAGAAGATACATTACGTGGGGTTAGGTTATTTCCAGCAAGAACAAATGAAGACGAGGCGAAAACAAAAGATGGAAAGAAAAAGAAGAAGGGTTCCTTACAACAGAATTCAAAAGAGCCGATAAGGGTTATGTTTAATGATGATGAAACGGAGGAAGATGAGGAACTTGACCTTGTCATAGAGACATATCTTCCAGCCGATGTGAGACAGCAGAATATAAATGGATTAAATGGGAGCGGTATGAGTAACATAATTCCTACTGCACCATTGACTTCCGAATCAGTGAGGGGCAACCTGAGTCACAAGAGAGTTCAGATGCAGAGTAGTTTTAATCACTCGATGAGCAACAGAAAACAGTTTGAAATGAACATTCCTGAGGTACAACCAGAGATCCAGGCAGTGAGGACAATGGCACACATAGTACTGTCACAGGGTTGACAAGGGACAAAGGTAAGAGAACCTGTACATATACAGATTCCACAAATGCAGAGCATGAGAGCAGGACAAACACCAGAAGCTGGAGTACTGATGAATCCAGATGCAATTACTGTGCCTATTACGATAGGTCCAGTGACTCCATTATATGTTCAAGTAGACAAGAGTGGAGAGAATTTATTATTAAATGTGCAGACTAGACAGAGACCAAGTTTAAATGAGACAAATTCTCTAATAGATTTGTCATCTGTCGAGACATCAGGAAAAATGGCTCAACAACCGAGTACAAGTTCAGGGCAAGGGTGAGGAGCAGGTGCACAAGCTAGCGGAGTATCTCTGAAAGGCTTGTCTGCCCAAGAAATAACAGAATGGTTAGAAGACTTAAATAGTTCAAAACTACAACAACAACAAAAAGGAGGAAGAAATGATGAACAGAGTGAGGTCAAACATGGAAGGGAGCGAACTCTTAGAGGGAACACTGGGAGTGAACAGACTTGACTCAATATATTTATTCAAACTATGATATGGTATTATCCTTTGTACCTGTCATAGGATGTCTGAATAAAATAGCCAAAGACAATAACATAGTAATTATGAGAGATTTCTTTGAGCCTACTTAACTTTTGAAACAGACTTTGCTCATCGTAACAATTTGACTAAAAGACATTCTTAGATAATATAGAAGACAGAAGGAGAGAAATAAAGGCTAAATGGATAAGGGAATTATAAGTAGAAAGCCTGGAATAGATTATGCTTATACAGGCATCACTAAACAGGGTAAATTAACAATAGATGCTGAGACCTTGGAGTAGAAATGAAAGAGTGTTTGTTGGAAATAGTGAATGTAGACATGTTTTTATGTTTAAGAGTAAGTAGGATTTTATGATGAATAGACAACATCCTCTGATACCTGGGATTTACTATATTTGTGGAAGAAATGCATATTACCGTCTTCCTAGAGGGTGGTACGGGACATGTTATCTGGGAATAGTCTTTCCAAAAATCTATCAGTTGGAAGACTTGAGTAAGATTCCTGATTCAATGAAATTTCAAACGAGACACAAGCAAGAATCAATTTCTGGCATTGTGGGTGACATATTTGGGGCTTTAATTTCAATAGTGGGAGTTGTCCTAAACTCGATTAAGATTCAGAAGTTGTCCACAATAGTGGATAACACGTTGACAAGATATTCCGGAGCTATTATTCATCTGGATACAGAGTTTGCTGCTACCAGAGCTATGGCAATTCAGAATCGCCTTGTGGTAGACATTCTTTTGGCAAAAGAGGGCAGAGTTTGTAAATTAATTGGTTCCAATCATTGTTGTTCTTTTATCCCTGATAACTCGGGGAAGGTTAAAGAATTAATCACTAATGTGACTAACACTAAAAATAAAGATTTGAAAGAACTAACAGTAACTACAGTTTGGGAAAAGGCTGGAAAAGGAATTGAAGCTGTAGGAAATTGTTTAGCAATGTGGGAAGAAATGTTATTCTGACAAGTGCAAAATGGGTGTCAATAATTGTGCTTTGTTTCATTAGAATTTGGGGAACATATAGAATAATAAAATGTGTTACCAAGAGAAAATTAGAAAGGAATAAATGACAATTTGAAATAGAAATGAATACATTTTACAAAGAAAATAAGAAGAGAAAAAGAAATAATTCCGAAATAGATGAAACAAAGTTTTAGTTCTGTTGATAATAAATAAATGTATTAAAGATTAATGTGATGACATGAATAGTCATCAGAGGAAGGATTTTCTAATATGTTTATTAATGATTTTCATATAAAAAATGTGTAAAATGAGAAACTTCTGAAATGTCTGTTTTTCTGTTCTTGGCTGAGCAAAATTATAGTCAGATGCTGTAGGTATTTTCCATGATTCAAAGCTTTTATAATAAGTGCTTTCAAAACTTGTGTAGATGTATCCACCGCATCCCCAAGTGGGTTGCAGTGTCATGTCTTACAAGGTCGTGTATTAACCAAAGATTGCATAAGTTGAAATGTCCTATTGTTTGAGAATGTTACTAATATCTGGTCTTTCCTCGAGGATGGAAGTAGAAGGATACAGTAAAAGTTTCTTCCTGAGAACAAGATACACGAGAAGCGGATGAGACAATGGAGTTACAGACGAGATGGAAGAAGCAAAGATACTCTGAAAGAAAATGTTGTAGTTAGCGTAGTTTTGTTGAGTTTAGATCATCAATTTAGTTGTCAATTGGCTGAAATGAAAACACCTCATAGACTGACCAATCAGGAGTTGATTAGATTTTAGTATAACAACCTGTGTAGAATGATTAGTTAGGGGTGTTGGTTAGGGTTTTCGTGAGTTTGTTCGTTGATTTTGGTTTGTTGTTCTTCGAGAGCAGACAAGGTTTGAGACTAGCTGTCGTTAGGTTCAAAATTTCTAATGAGATAACTGATGGTGTCCTCAAGTGGAAGCTGATCATTTGCTGTTATGACTTTTGTAGTAATAAAATGTGAATTGTGTCTCTCTTGCTTTCCAGGTACCAGCTGCAACTAACGATTATCTAGCTGCACATTAATAGTTTTTTTTATATATCATAATCACTTTAGTGGTTTTCAAAATTTATGTTACTAAATTCTTTTCACATGAGGCCCAACATGTAATGCTAATCTGTGGTTATATAGGGAATTACTCTTGATATGCTCATGATTTGTTTTGAGATCATTTGATGCTGAACTAATGTATACTCTTCCATTATTACCAGTTTTTGTATTAATAATAAGTGTGATATTTCTGGAGATAATTTGTTTAATTGTATTAATCAGATTGAGATATATACATTGTTTTAACCAACCGCTATTGATCGTATATGGTTATCATTTGTGTTTGAGAGTTATTTTCGTAACATTAGCATTGTTCATATAGGGAAATAAATCTATGAATTATTATCACTAAACTTGTGTAGTTATTGACTGAAGCTTTATAATATTGATTGTTGTTGTTGTTGATTTGATGGTCCTCACACTTCCCATTGGTGACATCCCCTCAAACCTATGTCTCTTCGATCCATCGTCCTCTAGCGCAGGATCCACTATTCAGTATTAGTAATAGCTAGGCTTTTGTGGCACACTGGCATGTGTATATCTGAGTGTGTAATGTGCTGTGGTTGGGGGTTGGGATTTGGTAGAAGGTGGGGTTTCTGTAGAGTAGTTGGTTTGAGTGATGATGTAGGCTATGCTGAGAGTGTGGATAGCTGTAGAGTAGCTGGTTTGTGCGATAGTGGGAGTACTGATGAGTGTGTGTGTTTGGTTAAAGGTTCGTGTTTTGCAGAGGGCATGTTTTTTGATGAGAGTATGTTGCTGGTTCAGGGTGTGGTATTGGTTGACGTTGTGGTTGCGGTTGAGGAGGTGGATGTCAATCTGAATTTAGTTATTGTAGATGCATGGGTGTATGTGGGTTTGTCTGTGTGTTGGATGTATCTGTGGTGGTAGAGGGTGTGGTGCTACTTAATTATGTCAGTATGTGTATGTTTGTGTTTTTTTAGTTGTAATGTCTGTGTGTGTGTGTACCTGTGTGTTTGTGTTTATCAGTCTGTTTGCATGAGCATGTCAGTGTGTAGCTAGGGCCTAGTGATGGGTTTTTTGGCCCATGTTAGAAATGGGGTCTTTGGTTGACAGTCAGGTTACCCCCTGTTCAAGCAAGGACCCTCACTCTAGTCAGGGTAAAAGAGAATCACCCTCAGCTAATCCCTGCTTCCCCCTTGGTAGCTTGGCAGAACAGTAGGCTTAACTTCAGAGTGCTAGGTGTAAAGTATTTGTACCAACACACACAGTAACTCAATTAAAACACTACAAAATGACACAACACAGGTTTAGAATAATAGGAAATATTTATCTAAACAAAACAAGACCAAAACGTCAAAACTCCGACATACACAAGTCAAGTTATGAATTTTTAAAGATTAAACTCAAAAATAGCGCTTAGAAACAAAAATGCTTTGATGAGATGTTAACACGGCGTCGTGATGGAGTCGTTCCCAACAAGCCGACACCAGCGGCGCCGGACACGGAGTCGTGTAGACCCCCAAGTACAGTACCTTTGGTGAAGAGTGAAAACAAGCCGATGCGCGAAGTCGGGGATCGCGGCGTCTGTGCGAAACGTTGATTCCGTGCACTTCGAGCGGCGTCGGTCACGACGTGGTGCGGTGACTTCCACGGTGTCACGGACTTCAGCGGGGCTGCGGTGGCGTCGGGCCTGCGAAGAGCGTCGTGTTCCAGCGAAGGTTACAGCGTCGGGTGCAGGCGGCGTCACCGGATTCAGCAGCGGCGTCGGTCCGGAGTCGTCCGAAGTCAATTTCCTTGAATTTCTACCAGCTTTCCTTTCAAGGGCCCAGGGACTGGATAGGGCACCACTTGTCAGAGCAGGAGTCTCTCCAGAGACTCCAGGTGCTGGCAGAGAGAAGTCTTTGCTGTCCCTGAGACTTCAAACAACCGGAGGCAAGCTCTAACTCAAGCCCTTGGAGATTTCTTCACAAGATGGAAGGCACACAAAGTCCAGTCTTTGCCCTCTTACTCTGGCAGAAGCAGCACTGCAGGAAAGCTCCACAAAGCACAGTCACAGGCAGGGCAGCACTTCTTCCTCAGCTATCAGCTCTTCTTCAGGCAGAGGTTCCTCTTGGTTCCAGAAGTGTTTCTAAAGACTGTAAGATTTGGGTGCCCTTCTTATACCCATTTTAGTCTTTGAAGTCACCTTTCTTCAAAGGGGACTCACACCTACTTGTGAAATCCTGCCTTGCCCAGGCAAGGCCTCAGACACACAACAGGGGGTTGGAGTCTGCATTGTCAGAGGCAGGCACAGTCCTTTCAGATGAGTGGGACCACTCCACCCCTCCCTCCTAGCAGAGATGGCTAATCAGGAAATGCAGGTTACACACCAGCTCCCTTTGTGTCACTGTCTAGTGTGAGGTGAAAAACAACCCAACTGTCAAACTGACCCAGACAGGGAATCCACAAACACGGCAGAGTCACAGAATGGTTTAAGCAAGAAAATGCTCACTTTCTAAAAGTGGCATTTTCAAACGCACAATCTTAAAATCAACTTTACTAAAACATGTATTTTTAAATTGTGAGTTCAGGGACCCCAAACTCCACATGTCCATCTACTCTCTAGGGGAATCTACACTTTAATCATATTTAAATGTACCCCCCATATTATCCTATGAGAGAGACAGGCCTTGCAACAGTGAAAAACGAAGTTGGCCGTATTTCACTGTCAGGACATATAAACCACATTATTACTATGAGGGTGATTCTAACCCTGGCGGTCGGTGTTAAAGCAGCGGCCAACCCACCAACAGGCTGGCGGTAAAAAATATGGAATTCTGACCCTGGCGGGAACCGCCAACACAGACAGCCACTTTAACACTCCGACCGCCACGGCGGTACAAACAAACAGCGCGGCGGTCACCGCCAACAGCCAGGCGGCAGACAATGTACCGCCCACCCTATCACAACTCACCAATCCGCCACCTTTTCCGGGGCGGGAGCACCGCCGATAAAAACACGGCGGAAACAGACTACGAACGGGAAAGCGCTCACCACTACGCACTCCAGGAGGAAGGAGGACAGCATGGAACCCGAATTAAACATCCTACCTGCTCTCGTCTACCTTCTCATCTACCACGAGTACGAAGTCCGGCGCAGACGACAACGGTGAGTACTGCACCTACGACACACGGGAGGGGGGAGGAAGAAAGGTTACGGGCACACACATATGCGACCCCCCCATCCCCCCAACTATGTACACACCAATGCAGAGCAACAAGTCACAGTGACACCACCCAAACACCCCAGAAAAATGCTAGGACATAATCAAATTTGGAATAAATATTTATGTACCAAAAAGGTCCTGAAAAATATCGTACAACCATGAAAGATATTCACAAGAAAACAAATGACATACACATCAGTGTATAACTGAAGTAACAAGTCCTGCACATCCTACGAATTCATCATGTCCGTGGGCCAAAGTTTTGAGAAACAAGGGCAAAACCCACACAGGAGACCTGAGTCCTTTGGAGAGAACACTGTAGGGGCATCAGATGTAAAAACTACAGGCACCTCAGGGGGAAGGGAAGGGGGGGGCACCACAGCCACATGAGTCCACGACGCCAGATCCACGAGGAGCCACCATGCCCACTGTACCATCCTGGGGAGTGCAAAGCCACAGTCTCTCATTGTCTCTACAGTGGGTGGGCTGCCCACTGGACCATCCTGGGGAGTGCAAAGCCACAGTCTCTCAATGTCTCTACAGTGGGTGGGCTGCCCACTGGACCATCCTGGGGAGTGCAAAGCCACAGTCTCTCAATGTCTCTACAGTGGGTGGGCTGCCCACTGGACTATCCTGGGGAGTGCAAAGCCACAGTCTCTCAATGTCTCTACAGTGGGTGGGCTGCCCACTGTACCATCCTGGGGAGTGCAAAGCCACAGTCTCCCAATGTCTCTACAGTGGGTGGGCTGCCCACTGGACCATCCTGGGGAGTGCAAAGCCACAGTCCATCAGGTGGATGACAGTCTCCACTGGTCAAGGAGGAGGCATGGTGGGCACAGTGAACCATAAACAGTGATTGAGACGGCGGTGCCCAGCGGAGCGGTGCTTCACAGGAAGGGCCCAGCGGAGAGGTGGAGAGACAGCGGTGCCCAGCGGAGCGGTGCTTGACAGGAAGGGCCCAGCGGAGCGGTGTTTGAGACGGCGGTGCCCAGCGGAGCGGTGCTTGAGAAGAAGGGCCCAGCGGAGAGGTGGAGAGACAGCGGTGCCCAGCGGAGCGGTGCTTGAGATGAAGGGCCCAGCGGAGCGGTGCTTGAGAAGAAGGGCCCAGCGGAGAGGTGCTTGAGAAGAAGGGCCCAGCGGAGCGGTGCTTGAGAGGAAGGGCCCAGCGGAGAGGTGGAGAGACAGCGGTGCCCAGCAGAGCGGTGCTTGAGATGAAGGGCCCAGCGGAGCGGTGTTTGAGAAGAAGGGCCCAGCGGAGAGGTGGAGAGACAGCGGTGCCCAGCGGAGCGGTGCTTGAGATGAAGGGCCCAGCGGAGCGGTGTTTGAGAAGAAGGGCCCAGCGGAGAGGTGGAGAGACAGCGGTGCCCAGCGGAGCGGTGCTTGAGATGAAGGGCCCAGCGGAGCGGTGTTTGAGAAGAAGGGCCCAGCGGAGAGGTGGAGAGAAAGCGGTGCCCAGCGGAGCGGTGCTTGAGAGGAAGGGCCCAGCGGAGAGGTGGAGAGACAGCGGTGCCCAGCGGAGCGGTGCTTGAGAGGAAGGGCCCAGCGGAGAGTTGGAGAGACAGCGGTGCCCAGCGGAGCGGTGCTTGAGAGGAAGGGCCCAGCGGAGAGGTGGAGAGACAGCGGTGCCCAGCGGAGCGGTGCTTGAGAGGAAGGGCCCAGCGGAGAGGTGGAGAGACAGCGGTGCCCAGCGGAGCGGGGCTTGAGAGGAAGGGCCCAGCGGAGAGGTGGAGAGACAGCGGTGCCCAGCGGAGCGGTGCTTGAGACTAAGGGCCCAGCGGAGCGGTGCTTCAGACGGCGGGGCCCAGCGGAGCGGTGCTTGACAGGAAGGGCCCAGCGGAGCGGTGCTTGAGACGGCGGGGCCCTGTTCAGCGGTGCTCTTCTCCACGGCGGGCCCTGTTCAGCGGTGCTCTTCTTCACCGCGGGCCCTGTTCAGCGGTGCTCTTCTGCACGGCGGGGCCCTGTTCAGTGGTGCCTATCTTCATGGCGGGCCCTGTTCAGCGGTGCTCTTCTGCACGGCGGGGCCCTGTTCAGCGGTGCTCTTCTTCACCGCGGGCCCTGTTCAGCGGTGCTCTTCTCCACAGCGGGCCCTGTTCAGCGGTGCTCTTCTTCACCGCGGGCCCTGTTCAGCGGTGCTCTTCTTCACCGCGGGCCCTGTTCAGCGGTGCTCTTCTGCACGGCGGGGCCCTGTTCAGCGGTGCCTATCTTCACGGCGGGCCCTGTTCAGCGGTGCTCTTCTGCACGGCGGGGCCCTGTTCAGCGGTGCCTATCTTCACGGCGGGTCCTGTTCAGCGGTGCTCTTCTCCACGGCGGGCCCTGTTCAGCGGTGCTCTTCTTCACCGCGGGCCCTGTTCAGCGGTGCTCTTCTGCACGGCGGGGCCCTGTTCAGCGGTGCTCTTCTTCACCGCGGGCCCTGTTCAGCGGTGCTCTTCTGCACGGCGGGGCCCTGTTCAGTGGTGCTCTTCTGCACGGCGGGGCCCTGTTCAGCGGTGCCTATCTTCACGGCGGGCCCTGTTCAGCGGTGCTCTTCTGCACGGCGGGGCCCTGTTCACCAGTGCTCTTCTTCACCGCGGGCCCTGTTCAGTGGTGCTCTTCTCCACGGCGGGCCCTGTTCAGCGGTGCTCTTCTTCACCGCGGGCCCTGTTCAGCGGTGCTCTTCTGCACGGCGGGGCCCTGTTCAGCGGTGCCTATCTTCACGGCGGGCCCTGTTCAGCGGTGCCTATCTTCACCGCGGGCCCTGTTCAGCGGTGCTCTTCTGCACGGCGGGGCCCTGTTCAGCGGTGCTCTTCTACACGGCGGGCCCTGTTCAGCGGTGCTCTTCTTCACCGCGGGCCCTGTTCAGCGGTGCTCTTCTCCACGGCGGGCCCTGTTCAGCGGTGCTCTTCTCCACGGCGGGGCCCTGTTCAGCGGTGCTCATCCTGGCCTGGACTCCCTGCTCAGTCGCCCTCGGACCGTGACGTTTCGGGACCCTTCGGGGACGGACTCCTGGCCTCCTTAGTGTCCTCCTTCCCAGCT
Organism: Pleurodeles waltl; assembly: GCF_031143425.1. NCBI lineage: Eukaryota > Metazoa > Chordata > Amphibia > Caudata > Salamandridae > Pleurodeles > Pleurodeles waltl. The sequence continues at coordinate 1,233,377,563 of NC_090446.1, forward strand.
GGGATGTGGCATGTGGGGTCCACCTTCTCCGCGCTCCTGCTGCCCTTCCGCTCCTTTGATGGGGCTCTCGGGCCCTTGCCTCCCCTAGATGGTGTGGCTGGTGAAGTAGCCGCACATTGCTCCTTGGGGGCAACCCTGTCGGTCCTCACACGGCGGCCCTTGTTTTTGCGGGTCCTCTTGCCGGGGGGGGGCTGGACGTGTCCTTGCTTCTGATCGATGTGTCACTTCTGGCAAAGGGTGGGCTCCAGAACCCATGCACAACAGTGACACCCGAAGCTGGGCTGGTGGTGGCTGCGGTGCTCTTGGGACTCTTTGAAGATGGATGGGGGAGCTCATCGGGGGGAAAGAGGTCAAGGTTAGCCATGAAAAGTTTTTTAGGGCCAAGGTAAAGGGTAGGAGAAGTGGAGATGGAAGTGGAGGAAGAGGAGGTGGTTGGAGGAGAGTCAGGTGTGCTGTCATTGGGTGAAGGTGCTGGTGCTGTAGGCTGTCGTGAGGTGGATGGCTGTTGGGTGGGTGGCTGCCTGCGTTTGTGTGTCTTGGAAGAGGGGGTGACAGACACAATGGGAGAGGACACAGGGGACATGTAAATGGCAGTGGGGGTGGTGACTGCACGAGTGTGGACTGTACTGGAGGGTGAGGTGGTGATGGAAGCACTGGCTGATGTTGGGGTGCATGCAGGTGTGAGTTTAGACGTCACAGGCAGGGAGGAGGGAGACGAGGAGGAGGGGGACACAGAGGTGGCAGTGGCTGTTGGCATGTCTGCATCTGGGTGTTGCTTGGGTGAGTGTTTGTGGGATCTGTGGTGCTTGTGTTTGGATGAGCTGCTCTTGGGTGTTGAGGTGTGTGCAGGCTGGTCTGATGGTGTGGATGGGATAGGCTGAGGAACAGGAGACAGAGAAAGGCTGGAGGCAGTAAGAAGAGGGAGGCTGGAAACAGGGACAATGGCTGCCGTCAGTGCTGAGGCCAGAGCAGTGAACCCTCGTTGATGGGCAGCCTGACCCGAATGAATGCCCTCCAGGTACGCATTGCTCTGTTGCACCTCCCTTTGCACACCCTGGATGGCATTCAAAAGGGTCGTCTGCCCAACAATGAGCGTCCTTACCAGGTCAATGAGCTCCGCACTGAGGGCAGCAGGGGCAACAGGGGCAGGGGCTGAGGTGCCTGGGGCGAAGGAGACGCGCGCCTTCCTGGGCGAACGGGCACGGAGCGAAGACTGAGGGGCTGCTGGGAGGGCGGGGCTGGTGCGCTGGGTGGCGGCTGTACCTGTAGAGGCAGGGGGCATGGATGTTGCCGCCACCGCTAGGGAGCTCCCATCCGAGGACGTGTCGCTTTCGCTGCTCTCACCAGCGGTCCCGGTCGTGGTGCTCCCCTCGCCCTCCGGATCACTGGTGCCCTCGGTGTCTGTTCCTGGGCCCACCGGGGCATTGTGTCCTGCAGCTCCCTCGTGCTCCGATGCCAAATCTCCTCCGCCTGATGATGCTAATGCACACATGCACAAGAAGATGAAGAGAAAGGGTGGGGGGAGAAAAAAGAAGACCAGGTTGAGTGCATGCAATGTCAACACCGTTGGCGGAGAGGACAGACACAGGAGCCTATGGCACTAAGCCGCGCATTCGGGGTACACTACTCAGTACTACTGACTAGGACAACAGGCCAAGAGACGTCAAACACGCACATGGGAGATGCTGGACCTTCAATGGCTGTACTTGTCACCCTACCGAGGTGGGGGCCGGGGGCACAGGGCCATGCCTAAGGGAGAGGACTACACTACAGAAAGTGCCCTGGCCTAATGTCACCCACAGCCCTCCTCCCCCACCCAGACGCCTCCACTGCGCAGAAAGATAGGAGAATGTGCTGATACTCACCCCCTTGTGTCTGCTGTGATGTCTTAAAGCGCCCATCCAATTCTGGGTAGGCCACCGCCAGGATCCGGGACATCAGGGGGGTCATGGTGCGACTGGCACCCCTCCTAGGTTGGGAGGCCATCCCCAGCAGTGTTTCTGCGGTCTTCCTTGTTCCGCGGCGGATGTCCTCCCACCTCTTGCGGCAGTGGGTGCCCCGTCTGTTGTGGACCCCCAAGTTCCAGACTTCCTTGGCGATGGCACGCCAAATCTCGATCTTCTGATGGGCGCTGACCTATTTGACATGTACAGGGTGGAAAGGAGGAAATCATCAATGACCTGCATGTTAGATGTGATTGGCCCCCCCCACCAACTTTGCCATATGGCACATGCTCTCATCTGTCGTGCGTTGCACTCCTCATTCGCCCCCCACCCCACCAACTTACATCCACCCCAATCCACACAGGCATAGCCCATTCCATATGCACCCGGTGTACTCACTTGTTGGTCTGGAGGACCGTAGAGTAGCGCATACTGGGGGAGGACCCCATCCACGAGCTTCTCCAACTCTTCAGACGTGAAGGCAGGGGCCCTTTCCCCAGTCGCAGCAGCCATTGTATCTTCCAGACCGAGGTCACAGCAGCACTTGCAGTATAGGTCCTCTCCAGTGGATGATCAGGTCTCGAGTGATTAAGCAGATAGAAAATGGCGGTCACGCCCGCGGCGGTGCGTACCGCGACCGCCGGCGCACTTCGTCATTGGCTCCTGAAACCCATAGGCTTCAATGTTAACCAATGCGGCTTTGCGCCGCGGTCTTCGACCGCCTACCGCCACGGTGTGCCCCGCCAGCGCATTGACCTCACATCCCATTGTCCCACTTCACAGGTCAGGCAGCCGCCATTTCAAGGGCCTACATGGCTTAATTTTGACTGCGACACACAGGCCTAGGCCTTGCATTGCCACACATACACGCCTTTCAACCCATTGCCATTCTTTAACTGTGCAAGCTGTCTGTACGTACCTGTGGTTTGGCTGACTCTGTGCTCCATGTTGTCCTTCCTAGGCACCGTCCGCTGGGACTTGGGATGAGAAGGAGGAATCCTCGCGTGTACCGACCGCTGGTGGACCTGTCGACAATGGAAGAACGCCATATAATACTTCGATACAGACTTGACCGTGCCACTATCCATGAACTGTGTGCCCAGCTGGAGCCAGCCCTGATGTCCCCCATCCGCCAACCCACAGGGATTCCCCCTCTGGTGCAGGTTTTGTCAGTCCTCCATTTTTTGGCAACTGGGTCATTCCAGACCACAGTGGCCATGTCATCTGGAATGTCTCAGCCTATGTTTTCAAAGATCTTGAGTAGAGTGTTGTCTGCCCTGATGAAACTCATGCGGAGCTACATCATTTTCCCAGAGGAGGGTGACTTGCCTACAGTGAAGGGTGATTTCTATGCCCTTGGACATATCCCCAACATCATTGGTGCCATTGATGGGACCCATGTGGCTTTGGTACCCCCAAAAGACGATGAGCAGGTGTACCGAAACAGAAAAAGTTATCATTCGATGAATGTCCAGGTGGTCTGTTTGGCTGACCAGTACATCTCCCATGTAAATGCCAAGTTCCCAGGGTCAGTGCATGACGCGTATGTGATGCGAAATAGCAGCATCCCCTATGTGATGGAGCAGCTACAGAGACAATGTGTGTGGCTAATAGGTGACTCTGGTTACCCCAACCTGCCTTGGCTACTGACCCCAGTAAGGAATCCCCGGACCAGGGCAGAGGAACGGTACAATGAGGCCCATGGGCGAACTAGGAGGATCATCGAAAGGACCTTTGGCCTCCTGAAGGCCAGGTTTAGGTGCCTGCATATGACTGGGGGATCCCTGATGTACTCACCAAAGAAGGTGTGCCACATCATCGTGGCCTGCTGTATGCTTCAAAATCTGGCATTGCGACGTCAGGTTCCTTTCCTGCAGGAGGATGGTGCAGATGGTGGTGTTGAAGTAGCTGTGGAGCCTGCAGAGAGTGAAGAGGAGGAAGACTCAGAGGACGACACAGACAACAGGGACAGAGTAATAGAACAGTATTTCCAGTAGCACACAGGTAATAATCACCCATGCCATTTTACATTTCCTGAAAGCCTCCTGCATCTCAACTTTGTCGGTTTCCCCCCAGACCTATGAACATGATGTTTGATTTTCCCTTCCCTTTTCTGTGCTGTATGAGCCACTGCGTGACCTCGGCTTGGTTGGCCCATGGACTAATGCTAAGTTACCTCGGTATGTCTAATTCACAATGTTCACAATACGTAATTGATATGTAATGTGTCATACATTTGTAAATAAGACAGGCTGAGTCCTGATTGATTTCAGTGCAATGTGTGATTTATTACTGTATTAATGCATAGATATTGGTATATGATAGTGAAACAGTGATGGGTGGGGGTGGAGTAATGTCCATGGCGGAGTCCAGTTCTCAGTCTCACAGGTGCATTGTCCATATGCCTGTGGCAGGATGGAGCAGGGGCAGTTCAAGGTTTGACAGGGTGGCAATGTGGGACAGTAGGACTTCAGGGGGTATGTGATGCTGGCGGGGGACTTGACATCCTACTCTGTCGGTTTTTTGGATCTCAGGCTCCTTTTGCGGGGCGGTTGTTGTTCAGCAGGAGGTGGGGTTCTGGTGGCCTGTCGTGGTGGTGGGGCCTCCTGTCCACTAGCGCCGGCGGAGGTGGTAGGCTGTTCCTGTTCCTGGCTAGTGACAGGGGCCCTGTGTGATGCCACATGGTCCCGAAACGTGTCCTCTATGCGGTTCAGGGCCTGGACTATGCTCCCCATAGCGGTTGAGATGTTGCTGAGTTGGTTGCTGAACCCCATGTAGCGTTGCTCCTGCTGTGCCTGGATCTCCTGGAACCTGGCCAGTACCGTCGCCATCGTCTCTTGTGAGTGGTGGTAGGCAGCCATGATGGTGGTGAGGGCCTCTTGGAGAGTGGGTTCCCTGGGCCTCTCCTCCCCCCCCTGTCGCACAGCAGCCCTCCGAGTTGCCCTGTTTCCCTGGGCCTCTGTCCCCTGGACGGTGTGCCCACTCCCACTGCCCCCAGGTCCCTGTTGTTGTTGGGTTGGTGGGTTACCCTGGGGGCCCTGTAGTGGTAGACACACCGCTGCTTGACCTGTCCTAGAGACAGAGGCATGGGCCCGCTGGGTGGGAGCTGTGCTGTTGTTCCCAGAGGGGGTTGGGTCTGCAGTGGCCTGTGTCTGGGTGAGGGGAACCGACTGCCCAGAGGTCCCCGATGGTCCGGGCTGGTCGTCAGGTTCCAGGTCGACAGAGCTGCTGTCATCACTAGTGGCCTGTTCCGGGGGTGGGATGGACATTTCTGGTCCCTCCTGACCGGTGTGTTGTCGTTCGGGTCCTGCATGGGGTAAGAGGGTATGGTTATTGTTTCTGTGTGTGCATTAGCTTGCGTTTTATGGGTGCCCTTGTCCCCCAGTGCTGGCATTCCCTTGGGGGAGGTGTTGTGAGGGTGTTTTGGGGGGGGGGGTGATGGGTATGTGCAGTGGTCATGCTTAGGTGATGGGTGTCCATAGTTTGTGGGTGGCATGCAGGGGTTGGTGTTGGGTGGGTTGTGCTGGGGAGACATTCTCAGGGAGGATGTGTGCTGGGGGGTTGGGGGTGAGGGTGGGGGTTAGCATGCTGGGGGGGGGTGAAGTGGTTGGCCTTGTACTTACCAGAGTCCATTCCTCCGTGTACTCCAGCGAGGCCATCAGGATGCAGGATGTTGAGTACCTCTTGCTCCCATGTTGTGAATTTGGGTGGAGTGGGTGGGGGTCCCCCGCCAGTCTTCTGCACTGCGATGTTGTGTCGCGAGACCATCGAGCGCACCTTCCCCCGTAGGTCGTTCCATCGTTTGCGGATGTCCTCTCGATTTCTGGGATGCTGTCCCACCGCGTTGACCCTGTCTACGATCCGCTGCCAGAGCTCCGCCTTCCTTGCTATGGTGGTGTGCTGGACCTGTGAGCCGAAGAGCTGGGGTTCCACTCTTATGATCTCCTCCACCATGACCCGGAGTTCTTGGTCCGAAAAGCGTGGGTGCCTTTGTGGTGCCATGGGGTGGTGTGTATGAGGTGTGGGGTGGTGTATGTGTGATGTGTGTGTTGGTGTGTGGTGCTTTGTGCTTCTATGTGGTGTGTGTGTGATGTTGCGGTGTGCCTCTGTGTGTCTGGCTATCTATTCTCTGATGTGTCTCTCTCTCTCCTTCGTCTCTGGTTTTTGTTGGTAGGGGTTTGTGGGTGATGTGGGTGTGTGTTTTATATGGTATTGGATGTGTGGGAGTGGTGTGTGTATGTGTTTCAGGTGTGTGCCTTTCAAATTGTCCAATGTGGTAGGGGTTTGTAAAGGTGTGTGTATTTTGACCGCGGCGGTGTGTACCGCCAATGGAATACCGCAGTTGAATGACCGCCGCGTGGATTTGCGGGTCATAATGGGATGGGCGTATTTCTGTTGGCGTGGCGGTGGAGGTTTGGTCTTCTCCAGTTTACCGCTGGCCGCTGATGTGGCGGACTGCAGTGGAGGGCGGATTTTCGGAGGTTTTGCAGTTGTGGGTCAGAATGTCCGTGGCGGCTGGCCGCGGCGGTATTGTGGCGGCCTTCTGACCGGCGGTAAGTGGCTTTTACCGCCGAGGTCAGAATGACCCCCTATATGTCCTACCTTATCCATAGACTGCATCCTGCCCTTGGGGCTACCTAGGGCCTACCTTAGGGGTGCCTTGCATGTAAGAAAAGGGAAGGTTTAGGTCTGGCAAGTGGGTACACTTGCCAAGTCGAATTTACAGTGTAAAAATACACACACAGACACTGCAGTGACAGGTCTGAGACATGATTACAGGGTTACTTGTGTGGGTGGCACAACCAGTGCTGCAGGCCCACTAGTAACATTTGATTTACAGGCCCTGGGCACCTCTAGTGCACTTTACTAGGGACTTAACAGTAAAACAAATATGCCAATCATGGAAAACCAATTACATACACATTTTAAACAGGAGCACTTGCACTTTAGCACTGGTTAGCAGTGGTAAAGTGCCCAGAGTAATAAAAACTGCAAAATCAGAGTCCAGCACATATCAATAACCTGGGGAACAGAGGCAAAAAGTTAAGGGAGACCACGCCAAGGATGAAAAGTCTAACAGCCCAGATATGTTTTGTGGAACTAAGGAGGTGGACGGATGCATTGGGAAGAGGAAGAGTTCAGAGAGGAAATGACAGGTGGTGGTGGTAATGAGGCAGTGATGGCTGAGGAGGCTCTGTTGCAGGCCATGCCTCTCTATATAACATGTACTGAACTGTGTATGCCCTCCTGGAAGGCCAATAATTGTGTCAATTGGTGACAAACCCCTTGGATGGCACACATCAGGATAGGTTCTACAGATGGACAAGTGCAGAGCTGAGGTATCTGTGGCGTACAAGATCACAGCCTTTTCAAGTGCTGGGTGTTGCCCATCATTGGAAGGAGAAGGATGGAAGTTGTTGATCTTGTGGTGGTTGTGGATGATGATGGAAGTTGATGAGATGGTCTTTGCGTCTGATGTTGCCAATCATCAATCAATCATGGAATTTGTAAAGCAAACTAATCACTGGTGTAGGTATCCAGGCACTGTTTCAGCTGCACCTATCAGTTGAAACTCCATTTCGTAAGATCTCTTTTGAACTCCTGGATGGAGGGAGATGCTCATAGGTAGGTGGGGTTGCTGTACCAAGCCTTTGCTGCAAGGTATGAGAACAAGAGACCAATGTAGGTGCTGCAGGGAACTCCTGGGGTGATTGTGAGGGTGAATGATGCGGACCGAAGGAGTCAGAGGGTGGTAAAAATTAATGCAATGGTTGAGGCAGGCCGGTGCTAGTTTGTGGAGGGATTTGTACCTGACCATCAGAAGTTTGACCGTTTGTGCACGGGGAGCTATGGTGGTGTCTTAGGTAGGGAATGACGGGCATTCTTTTCAGGAGGTCTAGAATGAGTCTTGAGGCTCAGTTTTTGATGATCTGTAGTTTTTTTGTTAGCGTAGTACTGAGTCCAGCGTACAGTTTGTTGCCATAGTCCAGCTGGCTGGTTATGACAGCTTGGGTGACAGTGCATCTTGTTTCATGTGGAAGCCATTTGAAAACGCTGCAAAGCATACAGAGGGTGAGGAAGCAGGTGGCGGAGATCACGTTGACCTAGTGCTTCATGTCAAGTTTGTTGTCTATGATGATTCCTACTTTCTGGTGTGGTTAACAGGAATAGGCAGCTCAACTGGCCAACTGGAGCTGTTCCAGGGTGAGGTGGTGTTACTGAACAGTAGTTCGTTTGTCTTGATAGTGTTGAGTTTGAGGCATCTGTCCCTCAGTCATTTTGCAATGCTGTTCATGCAGTTGTGGAACTTGGTTCTTGTTGTGGAGGTGTCAGAGATCAAGAGGCGAGATTATTGTCATCTGGGTAGGAGATCAAGTTGAGTCCATAGTTTCTGACGATGTCGGCCAGGGGGGTCATGTAGATGTTCAAGAGGGTGGGCCTGTGTGATGATCCCTGAGGAACGCCACAGATGATAATCTTGGTTTTCGAGGTGAAGTGTGGGAGGTGGACTCTCTGAGTTCTGCCTGAAAGAAAAGAAGCAATCCATTTCAGGGCTTTTCCTCTGATTCCTGTTTCTTTGAACCTTATGAGCAGTATGTGGGGCTGCAGAGAGGTTTAGGAGGATGATGGCAGCCAAGATTCCTCATGTATGCAAGAGTTCCTCCAATGAAGGTTTTGCTGTCTAAGCTGAAGTGGAGGTGATCCATGACTTGAGCGTCGTTCTCCGTTAAAGCAGAGCAGCGAAGAGGGTCTAGGAGGAGTCTGATGTCATCCATGGCTGTGATGAGGCACTTTCTGTGCTGTGGTTAGAACGGAAGCCTGATTGTGACAGGTTGAGGAGATTGTTGTCTGCTAGCTAGGCAGTGAGCTGTTGGCTTATAGCTTTTTCAAGTACTTTAGCTGGAGAGGGGAGTAGGGAGATTGAACAGTAGTTTTTGAGTACATTGGGATTGGAAAATGGATTTTTGAGCAGGGCATTGACTCCTGCATTATTCCAGTCTTCCGGGTAGGTGGCTAAGCTTAGGGAGGAGTTGAGGCTGTTTGTGAGTTTGTTGGCAATGGTGCTAATGCCTAGGTTGAACATGTGGTGAGGGCAAGGGTCTTAGTATGATCCGGAGTGCATAGATTTCTTGAGGATAGTGGTGTCATGCATAGTAATGTATTTCCAGTTGGTAATAGTGCAGATGGTGGAGGGTTCTAAGGGCTCTGGGCCCTGTTGGTGTGTGAGAGAATGAGTAAACTGATGGTAGCAGAGGGTTGGGGAGCAATGTTTTTATAGATTGTGGCTATATTAACATGAAAGAAGCCAGAGAGGGAGTCACAAAGGCTCTGTGTAGGGGTGGTGCAGTTTTCTGATGTGGAAGAGTTTGAGAATTCTTTGACATTCTTGAAAAACTCTTTGCTGTGTCTGAAGCTGGTCTGAATTCGGCTGGCTAGGGCTTATTTCATGGCTCTGTAAATGCGTTTTTGGTAAAGGCTGAGTTCATTCTTAAAAGCAGATTAATCCATGGGGCGCTTTGAGGAGTACCATCTTCTTTTGAGTAGCTTGCACTTGCGCTTGGCATTTCTGAGTTCTGGTGAGTACCAACTGGCTTGCTTGACATGGTTGTTGGGTTTGCTCAGCTTGGTGTGGGTGACTGTTTCTACGCTGAGTAAGATCCATTTGGTGCAGTTTCTGATGGCTGTGTATATGTATGTTGGGATGCCTGGGCAGTGAATGTTGACAGCGTCGCACATTTGAGCTTGCTCTGGCTATGATGGGAGGTGTGGGCTAGTCTGGCTCCGGTGTGGAGGGCTGAAACAAATGAGAAGTAGAAGAAGGAGTGGTCAGTTTAGGTGAGTGACGAGGTGTGGTTGATAGGAACTCTGTTGCTGGATGTGAAGATGGGGTCCAGTGTGTGTCCAGCGATGTGCAGGAGTTGGGTAACAATTTGGTTGAGTCTGATTGTTTTTGTGCTGTCCAGTATATTGGTGGTATTTGCATAATTGGGGTCATAGATGTGAAAGTTCAGGTCCCCGAGGAAGATGTAGTGCTCAGTGTCTATAGCTTGTGTGGTGATCAGTTTGGTGATAGCTTTGCAGAACTTTTGTCATGGCCCAGGGTGTCTGTATGCGAGAGTTCCTCCGATTAAGGTTTTGCTGTCTGAGCTGATCAGGAAGTTGAAGTGTTTCATGATTTGAGTGTCATTCTCCGTTGAAGCTAAGCAGCGAAGAGTGTCCTTGTGGATAATGGTGATTACACCTTTGGGTCTGCCTATTCAATCTGAGTGGATGATCTTGTACTGATCTGGGTTTGCTGCAGCGATGTCAGGCGCTGAAGAGGCGTTGAGCCAGGTCTCAGTGAGGAAGGCTACATCTGGGGCCAGGGAGATGATGGTGTCCCACAGTTCCACGGGGTGCTTGCAGATGGAACAGCATTGAGTTGGCGGCAGTGGAGGTAACAGGGTGATATTGGGGGACAGCATATCGGTATTTGATTGTGGTGATGTTGCTGGAGAACAGGCAGTGGTGGCATGTGAAGGGTCCTTTAGAGGAGAGCAGTGAGACATGGCAACATGAAATGTTAGAGGTGTGGACGTTGAGTGCGAGGATCTCATCTCAGGAGTAGTGGCATGCAGAGGTAGATCCAGGGTTCCTGGCACAGGTCATGTTCCAGGCATGGACAGGCGCAAACGGAATTGCCTTTGGCTTGCTGGCCACATGCCCGCACAGCGTCCTCCTAGATAGCACTGGGAGGATGGAGAGGCTGACTGGGTGGGGGACATGCTGAAGAGTGGGGGCAGGACAAAACAGCAGGGGAGGAGGTGGGAGACTAGACACAGAACTGCAGCAACCAGGAAAATACAACAACAAGTAACAAGTAGACAACAACACTGCAATAACAATAACAAGTACAAGCACAACAACATGATATCCAAAGTACCAGATGCAAATGAACTGAACAATGCAATAACAATAACCATAACAAGTACAACACAACAACATGATATCCAAAGTACCAGATGCAAATGAACTGAAATTAACAAAAAAAACACAGGAGAGCCTTGGGAGAACAGCAGGATCGTACCCGTAGGTTCAGAATACAAGGTGAGTGAGCAGACTGCTGAGCAAGCTCAGGCAGCGGGGTACGGCAAAACTGACAAGAGTCAGCTGCTGCTTACTGGGACTGTGCAGTAGCCTCCATGAAGAGAACTGGGAGGTGGGGAGGGCTAACAGGGAGAGGGGTTGGCTGAGGAGCACAGGCAGGGTAAGTATCAGAGCAGGCAGGGGGGTCAAGACTGTACAAAGAACTACAGTATTCTGACTCCCAGTGAATGTCAGGTTCCCTGCATACTTGGCCGTCTCATTTGCTAGCTCAGGAGAGTGCTTATAAGAAAATGAGAAATGTTATGTTATCTTATATGTGCATTATTATTTAAGATTACACATTTCTCAAACACATGTTCTAACTATAAATAATGTAGCTAGTATTTAAAAACAAATCATCATCGCTCTACATTGAAAATGTCTAGTTTCATCATAATCACAAATGACTTTGGTTACATTGTGGATGGATGAGCAGGTCACATAAGTGTAGGATAAGGTGTCTGTCATTTAACAACTACCATATGAGAGAAACCCACTGTATTAAGGCTGACTGAACACCTTGAACTTTTTGGATGGATTAAGGCATTGACTATCATCATCATCAGGATTTACTTTCTTGGTTGTAGAAAAATGTCATTAACAGAATTGATTTTATACACTTTTCTACTGATTCACACATCATTCATTCTGCTTTAGTTTGTGTGTTGTATTTGTAGTTAACACATATGCTAGGCACATAAACACAGGAGATCACAAAGCATATTTTCATGCATTTATGACATTAACATTTATATTGTCATCTTCCTATGCTTCTGTCCCTTATATGTGCATGGCCCTACCTGTCATACTATATTATACTTCATGCATCATAATGATGTGCCATTCCTGGTATGGAAATGCATTGATGATGTTATCAACAATATCCTGATTCCAATTAATAAGTAACACATTTAAGTACCTGTGACAGGTAAGTGATGTGTAGGGAGTAGCTGAACTCTTAGAGGCCCCTTTCCACATATGACTCCACACCAATCTCTGTGGTTCACTATATGCTATGTGTTTTATTTTTTGTCTTTCTCTCACACTATGGTTAGCAGAAATAGTCAGTCTGGTTTTCCCTATGAGTCTCTCTTGTTTTGTGTTTTCCTTTTGGATATTTGTCCTTTTCCTTAAATGTATTATGTTCCCTGGTTTAGTCTTTCTTCTTTTCTTCCTTATTGCAGGTCTTGTGGCTCAGTGGGTGCTTGCACAATGTCTGAGTGAGAGAGAGAAGGAAGGAAGAAATATACAATACCTATATTAGGTACATATTGGGTTTCTATGGCTTTTCTCTCTATTTATCTTTTTAGTAGCTCTTTTACTTTTTCCTGTAGTGCTTAGCCTCCTGGTGCTGAAACCTTAACCCCTTTTGTTTGTGTTCGTAGTGAAGTTAATATTAGTACATTCAGACCCTTGGAATGTAGTATAAATGTTCCTGGTATTAGTTATGCTTCATAAGGATTTCCTCTCTTTTAGCTCTCCCCAAGTAGTCTGGTCCCGTCATGCATTGTTATAAGTGTGAAGAGTGACAAAAAAAAAAAGAAACGTCATGCATCTCAAGTGAATTACCACAAAAGCAAGCAAATAAATCTTAGCAATGGTGGCAGTCAAGGTATCTGTATTTTCCCTATTCTGCCATATCTCTCTTGTCTTCAGTTCTCCCCTCCCCTCTACAGGTCCCGTCCCTTCACTTCCTAGCCCTTGAAACTAAGAGGTAGATGCCCACATGTCCCCGTACCTGGAAAAGCCACGCTCCTCCAGGAGCATCGGTGACCCTCCCGTTTCTCCTTCTCCTGCTCTCACTCTCAACCGGACTTTGTTTTTCTGGGCAATCCGGTCCCTTTTTCTTCTCGACAGAACCTTCTTTCCTTCTCCGCTGGTCACCCGGCTCCCGTTGCAGTTTTCCCCTGTCCTTTCTCTCCGCATCCTCCGTCCCTTTTCCTTCCTCACTCTCCACCTTTCCAGTCCTCCTTCCTTCCTCATTGTCCGTCCTCTTGACACCCTGCTTCGCCTTGACGTCATCCCGCAACAACACGTCTGGCAGAAGAGAACTCCTACCGGTGCCCCCGGGGTACTCTGCAATCGTCCCCAGTCCCAGTGCCCCCTGTGCTCCGTCACAGCGCCAATTGTGCTCCAAAAGTAAAACACAAGTGCTACATAACATATAAACCATGTACAGTAATATAAATCAGACACATTAGTTTCATATGTAATTTAGCATTTGTATAGGTATGTACTGGAAATATTTAAATAATATACATGGAAGGCATTAAAGGTATGTGCTACTTCTTGATAGGAGTATATTGTAGAGTCATTATGGGTCTCATTGATCTTTTTCTTTGTTTACTTGTTGCTTCTAAGGTCAGTAAAATCTGAGGCACTAAGTAACTATATGCTGAGCCTCTTTTCAAGAATATTTCATTTTACATGTTTGTCTTGGTAATTTCTAAAGGATCATCCAAATTCTTGTTGCCTTCACTTCTCCAGTTTTCATAACCCATTTAGGTACGACAAAAAGATTTAAATTTGAAATTTAAAGATGCAATGAGTCTGTTTACATTACAACCACTAACCAGTTCTAAAGTGTTTAGCACTCTCCTCCTAAACCTCTTACAATTTATTTACATATATTGGTGCATTGACTGCAGCACCGATTGTGGCACCCACATAAGTAGCCCCTAAACAATTTCTCAGGCCTGCCATTGCAAGGCCTGTGTGCAGTTTCATTGCCACTTTGACAGCATTTAAAACTACTTGCTAAACCTTAAAAGCCTTAAACTCCTCTTTAAACACATATGTCACCACTAAGGTAGGTCCTAGGTAGCCCACAGGGCAGGGTGCTATGTAAGTAAAAGGCAGGACATGTACTTGTAAGTTTTACATTTCCTGGTAGTGAAAAACAACCAAAGTCATTTTTCACTATTGTGAAGCTTGCTTCTCTCATAGGCCAAGATTGGAAATTCCCTTATTTATTTTTAAGTGGTAATTTCTGATCTTAAAGGAGCGGAATTGTCATGCTGGAATGGTAGTGGGAAATCCTGCTTACTGGTAAAGCTGGATATATCGTTACCATTTTATAAACTCCACTTTTAGAAAGTAGGCATGTCTCTGCACTTACTGCTCTCTGTGCCTTACAGCCTGTATCCAGTTTTCATCTGGTCAGTGATTGTTGACAGATCACCTTGTGCATTCCACCCAGACAGCCATAAACACAGGACACTCAGCTGCATCTGCATACTGATTGGTCTTACTGTGGAGGAAGGGTGGAGGGACTCTTACTTATACTTCAAAGGGTAATGGCTTGACCCCAAACAAAGAACTGATAAACCACCACAGATCTCCTGGCAGACAGGACTGAGCTGAAAGGAGAAATGGTGCACTTCAAAACCACTCTTTGAAGTTTCCCCCCACTTCAAAGGAACATTTGGGTATATATACTGGGTCTGTAACCCTCTAAAATCAGACTCTTCTGGACCTAAAAATGGAATCTGTCAAAAAGGCTGCTGTACTGCCCAAAGGACTCATCTGGACTGCTTTTCTGCAAGCACTGCTCTCCTGCTTGTTGCCTTGCTGCCTGCTGCTCCCTTACTCTGCCGGAAGCACTTTCCCCCACAAGTGATCTCCCAGGACTTCTCAGCTTGACTCCTGCTAAGACATCTCAGGGATATCCACTGCGCCAGAAAAGTTGATGCAACACCTGAAAAAGCACCACAGCACCTACAGCACTTTCATCATCACATCTCGTTTGGATTTTCCATGCATTGTCCCAATTTACCATCAAACCCCACACCACAGTAAGGAACCAGCGTTTTGTGCCTGGAAATGGACGCATCACCTTGCCTGTGAGGAACAAATCAATGTATCTCTTCCCGCTGTGGCAGAAAAATCGATGCATTGCTTTACTTTTCAATGCCTTACCTCCTGCGCTGCCCTCAGTGTTAGTATTTTTGATGCATCCCTGGTACTTTGTGCTAAAGAAACGCGTCTATTGATTCCTATGGATTAAGATTTACTTAAACCTCTAAAAAGTGATGTCCTCACTTGTGCATATTGTATTTTTATTGTTTTGGTCTTGTTATACTCTATTTTTCTAAACTGGTGTGGAGTACTTTTTGTGGTGTTTTCACTGTGTTATTGTAGAAGTTATTGCACAAATACTTTACACATTGCCTTCGAAGTTAAGCCTGCCTGCTCTGTGCCAGGTTACTGGAGGCTGAGCACAGGTTGTGCTGTGACTTACCCCGACTGGTATTGTGGTCTCTATTTGGACAGGGTGCATACCTCTAGCAACTAGAGATCCAATTTCTAACAAGTTGTAATTACATTTGTAATTGTTTCTGTATGAAACTGCACTAGTGATTATTTGTGAAAGAAGTTGAGACATCTCCCAGTCTGTGAACAGCTTGTTTTTGTGGATCCTAGTTGAGTATCATGAAATGTCCATTACATTCCATCCACTGCATATACATGGCAACGATTTTAGCTCATAAGAAACAGGTTAGGGTCTATATTTTTCCTATAAAAATTGTCTGTCACTGCATAGTTGCCTCTCTAACTCTTCCACATCAGGTGTTTTAGTCAGGGTAGATGTAGCCTTGCTTGGCATTATTAAAGCGTGTCTTAACTGTAGAAGAGGAATTTTACATTTTGTTTAGAATTAAGACTGTTAGTGTAATGTTCATGCTAGTATGGATGAGCACTTGCTTCCTCTTTCTTTTACATGGCATCTCAACTCACCAAAGTATGAGTTATGTAACAAAGTAACCTGAGTAAGAGATTCTCTGAGCAGGAGGGAGTCAAATGGTTGTCTGGCTATGTTTGGCATTTCACTGCAGCATCTTATAAGCATAATATAATTTTGAAACAGTTTAAATATAAGTGGAATGAAGGAGCGGGAACTATTGATTCAATTGAATCTGTCAGCATGCATTGCGGAGTATCATGTTTAGTGGGCGTTCCACATCAATGAAAAACTAAGGGGCATATTTATGAGCCCCTAACGCCACCGGAGCGTCACTTTCTGTGACGCTCCGGTGGCGCTATGCCCTGTGCTGTATTTACAAGGTGGCGTTAAGCCACTTTTTGTGGCTTAACGCCACCTTGTAAATACAACCCCTGCACACACAGCCCTTTGCGTGGAAGGGTGTTCAATGGGTGTTACTCTGGGCATGCCACAGCAAAACCCAGTGCATTTATGTTAGAAATGGGGTTTTTGGTTGGCAGTCAGGTTACCTCCTGTCCAAGCAAAAGCCCTCACTCTAGTCAGGGTAAGTCACACACTATCCAAGATTATCCTGTGCCCACCCTCTGGTAGCTTGGCACGAGCAGTCAGGCTTAACTTAGAAGGCAATGTGTAAAGTATTTGTGCAATAAATCATACAATACCACCATATAGCACCACAAAACTACACCACACAGTGTTTAGAAAAATATATAATATTTATCAGGATAATTGTAGGTCAAAAAGAATAAAGTTGCAATGGAAAATTGTAGAAATATCACAGGGAAGTGATATAAAGTGTCTTAAGTCTTTAGAATGCAATACAGTGTCTTTCAAGCACAAAGTACCTGGTTTCTGGTGGAAAATCTCCTCAGAGGGCCACAGGAGAAGAGATGCGTGGAAAAAGGGGTGTGTGCGTCGATTTCTCAGCACACACAGACTTGCGTCGGTCTTTTCCACGCGGGGAAGTCGGGCGTCGTTTTCCGGCGCGCAGACAGTCTCTTTTTGTGGATCGCGGGGATTACCAGATGTCCCGGGTCTGTGCGTGGATTCTCCTGCTTGTTTTCCGGCTGCGCGTCGTTCTGCGGGGCTGCGCGTCGAAGTTTCGATCTCACGGTAGGCGTCGCGACGATTTCTCCTTGGAAGTCGGGCGGCGTTGTCCTTGCGAGGCCGTGCGTCGAAAGTTTGGTCTCACGGCAGGCGTCGCGTCGATTTCTCCTTGGAAGTCGGGCGGCGTTGTCCTTGCGAGGCCGTGCGTCAAAGTTTCGCACTCACGGTGGGCGTCGCGTCGATTTCTCCTGGAAAGTCGAGCGGCTTTGTCCTTGCGAGGTTGTGCGTCGAAGTCTCGATCGTCCCGAGGGCGTCGCGTCGATCAGCGTCGGTGTGCGGCGTTTTTCTCGCCGCGAAACAAGCTGTGCGTCGAAATTTTCGGCGCACGGAGCGTCCAAGTGAAAGGAAGAAGTCTTTTTGGTCCTGAGACTTCAAGGAACAGGAGGCAAGCTCTATCCAAGCCCTTGGAGAGCACTTTCACAGCCAGACAAGAGTTCAGCAAGGCAGCAGGGCAACAGCAAGACAGCAGTCCTTTGTAGAAAGCAGACAGGTGAGTCCTTTGAGCAGCCAGGCAGTTCTTCTTGGCAGGATGTAGTTTCTGGTTCCGGTTTCTTCTCCAGCAAGTGTCTGATGAGGTAGGGCAGAGGCCCTGTTTTATACCCAAATGTGCCTTTGAAGTGGGGGAGACTTCAAAGAGAGGCTAAGAAGTGCACCAGGTCCCCTTTCAGTTCAATCCTGTCTGCCAGGGTCCCAGTAGGGGGTGTGGCAGTCCTTTGTGTGAGGGCAGGCCCTCCACCCTCCCAGCCCAGGAAGACCCATTCAAAATGCAGATGTATGCAAGTGAGGCTGAGTACCCTGTGTTTGGGGTGTGTCTGAGTGAATGCACAAGGAGCTGTCAACTAAACCTAGCCAGACGTGGATTGTAAGGCACAGAAGGATTTAAGTGCAAAGAAATGCTCACTTTCTAAAAGTGGCATTTCTAGAATAGTAATATTAAATCCGACTTCACCAGTCAGTAGGATTTTGTACTACCATTCTGGCCATACTAAATATGACCTCCCTGCTCCTTTCAGATCAGCAGCTGCCACTTCAACAGTGTATGAGGGCAGCCCCAATGTTAGCCTATGAAGGGAGCAGGTCTCCCAGTAGTGCAAAAACGAATTTAGGAGTTTTACACTACCAGGACATATAACTACACAGGTACATGTCCTGCCTTTTACCTACACAGCACCCTGCTCTAGGGGATACCCAGGGCACACATTAAGGGTGACTTATATGCAGAAAAAGGGGAGTTCTAGGCTTGGCAAGTACTTTTAAATGCCAAGTCGAGGTGGCAGTGAAACTGCACACCCAGGCCTAGCAATGGTAGGCCTGAGACAAGGAAAAGGGGCTACTTAAGTGGGTGGCACAATCCGTGCTGCAGGTCCACTAGTAGCATTTAATCTATATGCCCTAGGCACCTGGAGTGCACATGACTGGGGACTTATAAGTAGATTAAATAGTTCAATCAGGTATGATCCAAAGTTACCATGTTTACAGAGAGAGAGCATATACACTTTATCACTGGTTAGCAGTGGTAAAGTGCGCAGAGTCTAAAAACCAGCAAAACAGTATCCAAAACGAGGAGGGAGGCAGGCAAAAAGTTAGGGGTGACTACCCTAAGGCTGTCAGGTCTAACATGTGTCCCCCCCAGCTGAAAGTGGGGAGAGCTACCCGACCTCCTGGGAGCTCTCATCGCTAAGGCGGAAGTACCTGGAGAGACCATCAGCATTGGCGTGGTCAACCCCTGGGCGATGTTCCACCGTAAAGTCCATCCCCTGTAGGGAAATGGACCACCTCAGAAGTTTTGGATTCTCACCCCTCATCTGCATGAGCCATCTGAGGGGTCTGTGGTCTGTCTGAACTAGGAAGTGAGTCCCAAACAGGTAGGGCCTCAGCTTCTTCAGGGCCCAGACCACAGCAAAAGCTTCTCTTTCAATAGCACTCCACCTCTGTTCCCGTGGTAATAGCCTTCTGCTAATAAAGACTACCGGTTGATCTTGGCCCTCCTCATTTAGCTGTGCTAGGACTGCCCCTATGCCATGCTCTGAAGCGTCTGTCTGCACGATAAATTCCTGGGAGTAGTCAGGGGCCTTGAGCACGGGGGCCGTGCACATGGCTTCCTTTAGGGCGTCAAAGGCTTTCTGACAAGCCTCTGTCCAATTCACCAACCTAGGTTGCTTCTTGGACGTGAGTTCTGTCAAGGGGGACACAATGGTACCATAGCCCTTGACAAACCTGCGGTAGTATCCGGTGAGGCCTAAAAAGGCTCTCACCTCAGTCTGGGTTCGAGGTGGTTGCCAGGCCTTGATAGTTTCGATCTTGGCCTGGAGTGGCTGCACCTTGCCACCACCTACTAGGTGTCCCAAGTACACCACGGAACCCTGCCCAATCTGGCACTTACTAGCCTTGATGGTCAGGCCTGCCTGTTGCAGGGCCTGAAGCACCTCCTTGAGGTGGAGCAGGTGTTCCTCCCAGCTGGAACTGTAGACAGCTATGTCATCCAGGTAGGCTGCACAGAAGGCATCCTTGCCAGCCAGGACCCCGTTAACCAACCGTTGGAAGGTAGCGGGGGCATTTTTTAATCCAAACGGCATCACTCGGAACTGGTAATGGCCGTCAGGGGTGGAAAAGGCGGACCTTTCCTTAGCCCCCTCAGTCAGGGCGATCTGCCAGTACCCTGAAGTAAGATCAAACGTACTCAGGAACTTGGCAGCGCCTAGCCTGTCCACGAGCTCATCAGCTCGGGGGATGGGGTGAGCATCAGTCCGGGTGACTGAGTTGAGACCCCGGTAGTCCACACAGAACCGGAGCTCTGGCTTCGCACCTGGGGCAGTAGCCTTAGGGACCAATACCACTGGGCTGGCCCAGGGACTACTGGATTTCTCAATGACCCCTAGAGTCAACATCTTGGAGACCTCCTCCTTGATGCTGGCCTTCACCTTATCCGACAACCTGTAAATTTTGTTTTTCACAGGGAGACTGTCACCGGTGTCAATATCATGAACACAGAGGTGGGTCAGCCCAGGAGTAAGGGAGAACAGGGGGGAGAACTGCTCCAACAGCTCATAACAGTCTCCTTTCTGATTTAGAGTCAGGGTGCCAGACAGAATGACCCCGCTTACTGACCCATCACCTTCTTGGGCAGAGAGGAGGTCGGGGAGAGGTTCACTCTCCTCTTCCGTTCCTTCATCTGTGACCAGAAGCATGTTGATCTCCGACCTCTCACAATGAGCTTTTAGTCGGTTCACATGGAGCACCCTTAGGGGATTCCTAGGGGTTTTGAGGTCCACTAGGTAAGTGGCCTCCCCTTTCCGCTCCTTTATTTCAAATGGGCCAGACCAGCGGTCCTGGAGAGCTCTGGGCTCTACTGGCTCCATTACCCACACTTCGTCTCCAGGTTGAAACTCTACCAGGGTGGCCTTCTGGTCATACCATTGTTTCATCACCTCTTGACTGGCCTCAAGGTTATCTTGGGCTTCTTTCCAGAAGCGGGTCATCTGGTTGCGGAGGGCCAACATATAGCTGACCACATCCTGAGGGGGTGCCTTTGGAGCTTTCTCCAATCCCTCCTGGACAATGCTTAAGGGTCCCCTGACAGGGTACCCATAGAGAAGTTCAAAGGGACTGAACCCTACCCCTCTCTGGGGGACCTCTCTGTAAGCAAAGAGAAGGCATGGTAAGAGGACGTCCCACTTACGCCTCATGGCCTCAGGAAGGCCACCAATCATGCCTTTCAGGGTCTTGTTGAATCTCTCCACAAGACCGTTCGTCTGGGGGTGATAGGGTGTGGTGAACTTGTAAGTTACACCACACGCATCCCACAGCGACTTCATGTATGCGGACATGAAGTTAGTGCCTCTGTCAGACACTATTTCCTTGGGGAACCCCACACGGGTAAATATCCCCATCAGGGTTCTGGCCACCACCGGTGCAGTTACTGTCCTTAGAGGGATTGCCTCTGGGTAACGGGTGGCATGGTCCACCAAAACCAGGATGAACCTGTTGCCTAAGGCAGTTTTGGGGTCCAAGGGGCCAACAATGTCGATGCCCACCCTTTCAAAGGGGGTGCCAACGACAGGAAGTGGAATCAGGGGGGTTTTAACCCTTTTTCCTGCTTTACCACTGGCCTGGCAGGTAGGACAGGATCTGCAGAACTTGTCTGAGTGTGTCCTCATTTTGGGCCAATAAAAGTGGGTGACAAGCCTGTTAAAGGTCTTGCCCTGCCCCAAATGTCCTGCCAGGGGAATGTCGTGAGCCAGACCCAGTAGGAAGGTTCGGTAACATTGGGGGACCACCAGCACACGTGCTGCCCCAAAGCCCGGAACCTTAGGCTCACTGTAAAGGAGATCATTCTCCCAATATAGGTGGTGATCGCCAGAGGCGTCGCCGGCTGCCTGGTTTGAGGCTTGTTTCCTCAAACCTTCTAGAGTGGGACATTCTTTCTGCGCCTTGCAGAAGTCCTCCCTGGTGGGTCCACCCTCAACTTGCCAACCAGCAAGCTCAGGTAAGTCACCTAGGGCGGCGATGTCTTCCCCAGTTGGCTCGGAAGCCTCCTCCTCAGGAGCCCCGTCAGCCACTGTGGGAACAGCGGGGGCCGGTTTCCCGCACCCCTGGTCCCCCCTCCTGGCAGCTCTCTGGGCCATCGTTCCAGGCTCCAGATGCCCTTGACTTCCCTCTCGGTCAGCCATGGACCGTGTGGTCATGCAGACCCACTCAGGTAACCCTAACATCTCCAGGTGAGACCTGAGCTCTACTTCTTTCCAAGCAGTGTGCTCAAGGTCATTGCCTAACAGACAATCTACAGGCATGGCAGGACTCACAGCTACTTTCAGAGTACCAGAGACCCCCCCCCACTCAAAGGGAACCAGAGCCACCGGTAGGTGACTCTCGCGATTGTCAGCTACTCTGACCTGGTGGAATGTATTAGGCATTATCTGCTCTGCTGACACCAGCTGACTCTTGATAGTAGTCATACTGGCTCCTGTGTCACGCAGAGCCTCCACCCTCTGCCCATCAATGGTGACCCACTGCCGGTACTTGGAAGTATTTCTAGGCATGTGGGCCTTGGGCACCATTTCTCCTTCTCCCAGGGACACTAGGGAAATCTCTACCTGTTCCCCAAAGCTAGTTGGGTCCATCTCCCCCCCGAGTGCTACACTAGTCAACCCAGGTGCCTGTCCGGTAGTGGACGGTGCCCTCTTGGGGCACTGAGGATCGCCTTTGTAGTGACCATATTGGTAACATTCCATGCATTTGGGGCTAGATTTTCCTGACTTGTCAAATGTCCCTGGCTTTCTCCCAAATTTGGAAAAGGAAGGGTTGCCACCCCCTCCCTGGGAATTCTTTTGGGGGCCTTTAGAGAGTTCCTTATCTGTAAGTTTATCTCCCCCCTCTTTCTTCTGTTGGGAACCCTGACCACCTTTGTGGGAGTCCCCCCCAGGTACCTTTTTGGACACTCTGGTGCTAACCCAGAGGTCCGCCTCCTCAGCAAGCTTCCTGGGATCAGTCAGCTTACTATCCACTAGGTGCTGGCGCAAATCTGTATAAGTAACATTAAGCATATGCTCTCTCAGGATCAAATCATATAAACTTTTATAATCTGCTACTTTGTTGCCCCGCACCCATCCATTCAGTGCCTTACTAGAGAAATCAAAGAAATCTACCCATGTTTGTGTGGTTTGTTTGGTGCTGTCCCTGAACCTCTGACGGTATCCCTCAGGGGTCAGCCCAAACTTGGCAAGTAAAGTGGCTTTCTGGAGTGGGTATGTGTTTTGATCCGGTGGATCCAATGTGAGAAGTGTGTCCCTCCCCAATGGCGGCACATAGCCCCACATAGCTACCCCCCATTGCCCTTCAGGAACCTCATGAGCCCTTAGTGCAACTTCATAAGCAGCTAACCATTTATCTATGTCATCTCCCACCACAAAACTGGGCACCACATTTTTGGGTATACGAACCTTCTTTTCTCCAGCAGGTCCTGTCTGTATGCTGCCACCATTATTGCTGGATTCAGACTGTCTTGCCTTGATCTCCAGCTCCTTGAGACTCAGTTCATGAGCCAACAATAGTTTCTTTTCAGCCAAAGCTCTTTCAGCTTCCACTTGTTTGGCTGCTCTTTCAGCTTCTGCTTGTTTGGCTGCCCTTTCAGCTTCTGCTTGAATCTGTTTGGCTGTCCTTTCAGCTTCAATCTGTTTGGCTGCTCTTTCAGCCTCAGCTTGTTTGGCTTCTCTTTCTGCCCTCCTCTCCTCCTGTTGCGCCTCAATTTTCAGTTTTGCCATTTGCAATTGGAACTCCCTTTCCTCTCTCCTTTCCTCTGCGGTCAGGCTTTGCATGGAGACACTGCTCCCTGGTCTGGAAGGGTGCACAATTGCAGTGGTAACACCATCCATAGATAGTGAAAATCCTTCTGAGGGGCCATTTTCTGGCTCCCCTTCCTCATCATCCTCTAAATGGGCTTCTGCCCAGGCCCTCAGCGCCACTTGAAAGTCCTCCTTTCTGGAGGCCCCTTGGGTGGGTACCCTCAATGCCCTGCAGAATCCTCTTAGTTGTTTGACCGTGTATGTATCCAACTGGACTAGGTCAAAGTCCCCTGTCTGAGACCCAGTCAGAGACATGTTGAGTGAGGATTTAGTTTTTTTAAAATTGTCAGGAAAAAACGGATTTTCAAAAAGAGATAAAAACCAAGTTGACCTTCAACTGTGGGTAGGTAGTGAGATACTTAGCTACTGTATGTCACTGCACAAATACAAGTCCTATCCTCACCGCTGATCACCAATGTTAGAAATGGGGTTTTTGGTTGGCAGTCAGGTTACCTCCTGTCCAAGCAAAAGCCCTCACTCTAGTCAGGGTAAGTCACACACTATCCAAGATTATCCTGTGCCCACCCTCTGGTAGCTTGGCACGAGCAGTCAGGCTTAACTTAGAAGGCAATGTGTAAAGTATTTGTGCAATAAATCATACAATACCACCATATAGCACCACAAAACTACACCACACAGTGTTTAGAAAAATATATAATATTTATCAGGATAATTGTAGGTCAAAAAGAATAAAGTTGCAATGGAAAATTGTAGAAATATCACAGGGAAGTGATATAAAGTGTCTTAAGTCTTTAGAATGCAATACAGTGTCTTTCAAGCACAAAGTACCTGGTTTCTGGTGGAAAATCTCCTCAGAGGGCCACAGGAGAAGAGATGCGTGGAAAAAGGGGTGTGTGCGTCGATTTCTCCTCAGCACACACAGACTTGCGTCGGTCTTTTCCACGCGGGGAAGTCGGGCGTCGTTTTCCGGCGCGCAGACAGTCTCTTTTTGTGGATCGCGGGGATTACCAGATGTCCCGGGTCTGTGCGTGGATTCTCCTGCTTGTTTTCCGGCTGCGCGTCGTTCTGCGGGGCTGCGCGTCGAAGTTTCGATCTCACGGTAGGCGTCGCGTCGATTTCTCCTTGGAAGTCGGGCGGCGTTGTCCTTGCGAGGCCGTGCGTCGAAAGTTTGGTCTCACGGCAGGCGTCGCGTCGATTTCTCCTTGGAAGTCGGGCGGCGTTGTCCTTGCGAGGCCGTGCGTCAAAGTTTCGCACTCACGGTGGGCGTCGCGTCGATTTCTCCTGGAAAGTCGAGCGGCTTTGTCCTTGCGAGGTTGTGCGTCGAAGTCTCGATCGTCCCGAGGGCGTCGCGTCGATCAGCGTCGGTGTGCGGCGTTTTTCTCGCCGCGAAACAAGCTGTGCGTCGAAATTTTCGGCGCACAGAGCGTCCAAGTGAAAGGAAGAAGTCTTTTTGGTCCTGAGACTTCAAGGAACAGGAGGCAAGCTCTATCCAAGCCCTTGGAGAGCACTTTCACAGCCAGACAAGAGTTCAGCAAGGCAGCAGGGCAACAGCAAGACAGCAGTCCTTTGTAGAAAGCAGACAGGTGAGTCCTTTGAGCAGCCAGGCAGTTCTTCTTGGCAGGATGTAGTTTCTGGTTCCGGTTTCTTCTCCAGCAAGTGTCTGATGAGGTAGGGCAGAGGCCCTGTTTTATACCCAAATGTGCCTTTGAAGTGGGGGAGACTTCAAAGAGAGGCTAAGAAGTGCACCAGGTCCCCTTTCAGTTCAATCCTGTCTGCCAGGGTCCCAGTAGGGGGTGTGGCAGTCCTTTGTGTGAGGGCAGGCCCTCCACCCTCCCAGCCCAGGAAGACCCATTCAAAATGCAGATGTATGCAAGTGAGGCTGAGTACCCTGTGTTTGGGGTGTGTCTGAGTGAATGCACAAGGAGCTGTCAACTAAACCTAGCCAGACGTGGATTGTAAGGCACAGAAGGATTTAAGTGCAAAGAAATGCTCACTTTCTAAAAGTGGCATTTCTAGAATAGTAATATTAAATCCGACTTCACCAGTCAGTAGGATTTTGTACTACCATTCTGGCCATACTAAATATGACCTCCCTGCTCCTTTCAGATCAGCAGCTGCCACTTCAACAGTGTATGAGGGCAGCCCCAATGTTAGCCTATGAAGGGAGCAGGTCTCCCAGTAGTGCAAAAACGAATTTAGGAGTTTTACACTACCAGGACATATAACTACACAGGTACATGTCCTGCCTTTTACCTACACAGCACCCTGCTCTAGGGGATACCCAGGGCACACATTAAGGGTGACTTATATGCAGAAAAAGGGGAGTTCTAGGCTTGGCAAGTACTTTTAAATGCCAAGTCGAGGTGGCAGTGAAACTGCACACCCAGGCCTAGCAATGGTAGGCCTGAGACAAGGAAAAGGGGCTACTTAAGTGGGTGGCACAATCCGTGCTGCAGGTCCACTAGTAGCATTTAATCTATATGCCCTAGGCACCTGGAGTGCACATGACTGGGGACTTATAAGTAGATTAAATAGTTCAATCAGGTATGATCCAAAGTTACCATGTTTACAGAGAGAGAGCATATACACTTTATCACTGGTTAGCAGTGGTAAAGTGCGCAGAGTCTAAAAACCAGCAAAACAGTATCCAAAACGAGGAGGGAGGCAGGCAAAAAGTTAGGGGTGACTACCCTAAGGCTGTCAGGTCTAACAATTTTGATGCTGCCTCAGATTTACGAGTTTTCAAAAACCTGAGGCAGCCACAAAATCCAACGCCACCCCAGGGGTGGTGTTAGCAAGGCGCAACGAGGAGGAATACTTTTATTCCGCCTCGTTTTTTGCTTTTTCTATGTGTGCTGCATTCTGCAGCATGCAATGATTGTTTATGTGCGGGAAAGTGTCCATTCCTGCACATAAACAATCATTTGAAAATGACGCTTTAGCACTTCTGTGTGTTCTGTGTGTGCTGCAATTTGCAGCAGACACAGAAGTGTCAAATCGCCATTAGTTATTGTTTATGTGCAGGAAGGGACACCTTCCCGCACATAAACAATCACACCCTTCAATGCAGACATCCTTGCACGATGGTGCAACGATGCCTGCGTTGGCGCAGGCAGCTAAATTTAGCGCCAGTGCAGGGGAGAACACAGGGGTATGCCGTATTCAATTAAATACAGCACATCCCTGTGTTGTGAACATGATGAAGCACAGCGGTGCCAATTTTGGCGCAGCGTCTCATGCCATCATTTTCCTATAAATATGGGCCTAAAATCTGCTTCTGAGCAGGATGGAATCAGTTGGTTCTCCAGGCAAAGGCTATTGTACCCATGCTTTGTTACATATTTGACTGCTGCTACTCCTAAGCAGCATGCAGGCACCTCCGAATTAAGCAGGAATCCTCTCGGATGAATGACAAGGACTATTAAACACGTCAGGAGGTTTCAAGCAACTACAGAACAAAGAGTAGAATTAACGTATTAGCCTATATATGTCGTAATGCATTGAGAGATGATCGGTGCAACATGTTCAGTGTTTATTCCAACCTGTGAAATGTTAAAAGGCTTCGTCACAGCTTGAAGAAAGGAATTAGTTATCCAAGCCAAGTGGGGGTTTGAACGTGGTTTGTTTTGTATTCTGCTACTGCCAAGGGGCATATGTACACTTTAAATGAAGGAAACTTATTTATGGGAAGTGTTATAAACCATGAAACACCTCTCATGAGATTTGCAGCACTGGTTAAACAAGCACTTTGATTGCCTACGCATTTGAAAAGTTAACAAGATTAATTAATTTAACTGCATCTGCCATTATGCATTTACCTAGGACTGGTAGAAGGGTACTTGTCATAATATCGAATGCACAAATTTCGACCTACTGCAAAATAAACTGCCTGATATTGACTTCTACAACATCGTCAATGTTGGCATAAGTAGGAGAATGTAGATTTGCTGCTATAACTCCACATTTATTTACCCTGGCAATGTTCTCGATTTGATACATTGCAGTCGGTTTTGTGGCAGGTCGATAGTTACAAATGTATATAGTTGTACCATAATAGAGTATTAATGGGGCAAGCCCACCATCATGTTCACCATCCCAAATCGTGGCCCTTTTCAGTGTATACTGAATACACATTTACCAGTCAGTGCTTTTGGCTTCCACTTGTTTTTTTACATTCTACCATAAAAATCTACCTTCTGCCTTTTTTTTCTATCTGCACATATAACGTGTCCTTTAGCCGTGTGTTTTAGGTCTGATGAATTGTTAGCAAAATAGTCGCTGGGAATTTTCTCTATAGATTATTTAGGGAGAAATGGTGTAATGTTGTGTGTATATATAAAACTGTGCTGGAGAATAATAGCTCAATGAAACCTTGGAGAGATAGTGATCCTTACTCAGAAAATTAAACATCGGGAACGTAGCAGCAAAAGCATCAATCTGTTAATAGTTCCCTTGAGGCTCTGCTACTTTCGAACTCCTAACTGTTAACGTCCCGGTTCCAAATGTTAACACTCGATAAAGTGAGGTGTATAGAGCATTGGCATTTTGATCGCAAGCGTCTGCAGTCAGTAACCAGCTATCATTGTCTAGAGTCTTATTTTGCAGCGAGTTTTCATGAAGACGCTATTTGATACAAAGAGAAGAATCTTAAGATTGTTTCAGACATTTTACGAGCATGTCTCATGTGTTATGAAGGTCATTCCCATCAGAAAAGCTTGTAAGGATACGGTATTTCAGCATATGTCTCAATATTTACCTATGGCTCACCTGCAAGACTAAATAAAATAAAGGGTATGAGAGAGGGTTATTTTAAGAGCGTACAGTCAGTAGCCCACCCTTCTTATGTATTGCTTCAATATAACCTAGGCTGCTCTTCTCTCATGCTACACATCTCAGTGGAAATCAGGCAATGCACCTTGAACTCCAGTGTTTACTCAAGGGAATATCATGGAACTCTCAAAGCACTGGAGTATTTTGATGTCACTTCCAGACCACTGGTATCATTACTTCTTTTCGAAAGAGGCTCTGAAAAGTGGCAGTGATAACCTTCCTCGGTCCTTGCAAGAAACAACCAAAACCATAACTACTATGCTAAAATGAGTCTGCGGATGGTATGAATGTATTTTCCATAAGAGATGAATTGCTTGATTTTACTGTTAAAAATGATATATTTGAACAGGTTCTCGATATGTTCTGAAATGTAAAACTCTGAAGGTGATTCATAGACCTCATCCATAGAGAGCTTCTGCAAAAACAAGTGAACGTGGATGTTCGCCTTCTCCATCCATGTAACCAGGGTCTGAAAAGACATCTCTGACTCCATCCGGGGTGCGCAAACCTTGTTCGAAGAAGGAAAACAGCTAATAACAATCTTTTTAAACATTCACTAAAGGGCTGAAAGTAATTGATCTATAGTTTAATACACATAATATAACTTGATAAAAAAACAAATAAAACAATATTAAAAACATGCAAATCAGAAGCTTTCAAAATATTTATAGAACACTCCTACCCTCGTAGTTTATCACAACACCTAATATTTCATTACTTATTGTTTCCACTTCTGTATACGAAATGTGAAACCGCACATATTACCCTTGGATCCACCACTGAATGGTGAATTCCAGTGGCAGTAATCAACATTATAATCTTCTTCCAGAACACATCCAAAGGACTTAACAAAACTGAGTGGAATTCTTTTCTAATGACGGGCCATACCATAAGCATGTTTCTGCACCATTTTGCTTGTCTTCAACCAACTAACTTACTATGGGGAAGTGAGTTAGTACTAGATGGTGGTATTCACCCTCAGCTAGTAATAATTTTAAAATTAATTAATAAGTATGATCAACTCTGAGTAAATTAATCCTTATTCAACTCTGGTAGCATAGATAATGTGCAGTCAGGCTTAATTTAGGTGAAAGGTATGTGTAAAGCATTCAATATCACAAAACAGTAAATAACTAAGAGCCAGATGTATCAAAGGATTGCATTCACAAACGGTGCAAATCGCAAAATTCCATTGTTTCCAAATGCAAAATCGCCTTTCATGATTTATGAAAGGAGTTTGCAGTGCAATTTTAAGGAATTGCAAAAATAATGAATCCTTTAAATTGTGACTCCGATTAGGGAATCGCAATTTGCGATTCCCTAAACAGATAATCACAAATAGGGAATAACTATTTGCGATTACCTATTCACATGTATCATGCATTTCCTAATTGCGAATTTGGCTTTTAGGAAATGCAATTACCACAAATTCAAGTTTGGTGGTGAGCATGTGCAATTTTTAAAAATGCATTACAAATGCATTTTTAAACGCTTTACATGTCCACAAATACTTTTTCGAGGTGCATCAAAGGGGTTGATCCCTGGGGTTTGCATTACCTAATTTGCAAATTCCTAACCGGAATTCACAAATTAGGTTATGCAAAACTATTTGCACCTCAGGCCCATAGGGATGAATGGAGTCCCATTCACTAATTGCAATTCTGTAGTAGATATTTTGGGCCAGATGTCTGTGTCAATGGGAAAATGCTTTGGTACATATGGCCCTTTGACTTTTAAGAAATCGCTATTACCAAATCGCAATTTTAATACATCCCATTTTGCATTTCTTAAATAGCGATTTCTTAAAAATCGCTATTTAGGAAATGCAAACCGGGATGATGATACATCTAGCCCTAAATATTTTTACCCTCAAAACAGCAACTAAATGACAAAAATCAAATGAAGGGAACTGGTGATATGAATTTTTAAAGATTAAATAAAAAAGTGGGCACTCGTGTCAAAAAAGCATAAAAGTAACACTAGCTGATTGCGCTGGATGGGGACAAAGTCAAAGTTTAAATCTGACTGCAATGGAGCGCAGGTCGGATAGGATGCGGATTAGGTCCCGGTCAAAAGTTTACCTTCAGACTTCAGACAGGGCTTTGCAGCAACTGACCTTCTGGAGCTGCCCTGTACCTCAGGGAACTGGCAGAAATACACTTCATTTACAAGATATGGTGCATTTCTGTCCTTTCCCCCTGCTCTGGTGCACAAGTTCCTGCCTAGCGACAACGCTGGCCAATGCAGGCCAATGGTGGAATGTTGTGTTCATGTAAAACTGTGCTGGAGAAATGCAGGCACCCTTGCATCATTCAGATTCTTGTAAACCTGGGAATGCGTCAAAACCCATGAATGTTTTGTGGGAATACCCACTGCAACACCCATGGTACACCTTTCTGATAAACTGTAAGGCAATGCAGTGATTTTCACTGCGTTGCCCTACACCCAATCTACGACGCCATGAAAAGCCACGCAAAGTGTAGAAATGGGTCTGCACCATGCAATGCCACTGCTTCACATAAAGTAACGCACCTCCGGTGTCCAGGACTTGTAAATATGCCCCTTAGTCTTCCTCTTGGAGCTTTTCAGTTGACAATGGGATTGTCAGCTGGTTCTAATGTGTCTCAGATCTGAAGTTCGAGTTGACAATGGCATCTGAGACTCTGGGTAAAGACGGTTGTCAAATCCTCTGAGTCAGCAGTGGGAAGGGTCTTGAAGAGGTTGGCGACGGCTTGCCTCTCGATGTTGAGCAGGGCTCTGCCTGGAGGTTTTTAGCTGGATGAACAAATTAGGTCAGTGTGATTAGCGAGTCAACATCCGTGGCTGGACTCTCGAGCTCCAGCCAGTCTCCTCATGGAGCTGTTCTGCAAAACTTTGTAGAAAGATTCCAAACATTTAGTTCTTGCAGTTTCATGGTTTCTTTGAGGAAAACGAGGGTCCAGTAGCAAAAGCCAATGGTTCAGAGACTCTGGATAGCCTCTTGCAGCCTAGGACTCAATTTCCCACAATGCACCATCACAGTCCAGGACAGATCCTGTTGCAACTGGTCAGCTGGGGTGATCCTCTCTTTTTCTTGGCAGGTGTCGTCTTCCAGTTGTACATTTTGCTTATCAGGAAGTCCACTCATTTACCTTTGAGTCAGGCACAATCCATTCTTTGTGGAGCTTTGTGAGTGCAGAAGGTGCAGTTCTTCTGAGTGCAAGCCTGCTGCAATGCAGTTCAAGCAGTCAGCAGGGCAGTCCTTCTTCTTCTGATGTTCCAAGCATTGCTCTGAGGATCTCCTCCAGCTCTCCCATATTTATCCTGCATTTTGGACTGGCAGGAGGGGGAGACACCCCAACCAACAGGCGTAAAGCTAACTCCCTCTCCTATGACCACTTCCTGCAAAGTGTGGCATAATTGCGACCCACCACACAATCAACATGGAGAAATTCTCTCCTGGTTGCTTGTGTGTGTCCGTGTAACCCAACCCAGAGGTGTTGCTAACATCTGACTACTGTCCCCTTCCAGCCTCTCTCTTGATCTAATTAATCTGGCTGGGGATCAAAGAAGTGGGGGCTGTCTTTGGTTAAATGACATCTGTTCTCCTGCATTTGAAGTCCAGCTCATCCCACCCACCTCCTTCCTCTCCCTGGCTTCTCCAGGAAACAAATCTCCTCCATCAAATAGCTGTATTGTTGCAGCACCAGACCTCTTCACATCTACTCAAGCTGTAAAAAGCAGACCAATCAGAAGAGGCTGCAACAGGGCTGCTTTAGGTAACTTCAGGATAGTATGTTCTAAACGTACTTTGCCGTATAAATTATAATAAATCTGACCCAAGCAAGTTGTTGGATTTATTGTCACCAATATGTTGATATTTTTAATAACATGGCTAGCTAGCTCTAATCTAGTCTTTATTACGTTTAATAAAGTCTCCCCATGTTAGCCTATAGTGCTAGCAGCACTTCAGTAGGAAAAAACACTTTGGCTGCTTTTCCCCACCAGGGCATATAAAACGTACTTTATATTGTTATTGAGGGCACTGTGCGCTTGGAGAACCTAAGGCAGACCATAGGGGTGACCTAAATATAATTAAAGGGCATTGTTGGACTTTAGAAGTACATTTGATTCTGGACATAGTTTTATTTTAAATCCAGCCAGCAAAGTAGGTAGCTTTAAAATGACACCTGCCACAACAGTAATGCACACTTAAGTGCATTAAGTCCACTGCAATCTCTCAACATACACACTCTACCATCTACTAGTGGCTTACAGGTAAGTGCTCTTGGTCAATTAGAACTATACCAATCACATATGCATTTAGAGGACAGAGCACTGGCCCTAGGCCTGGTTAGCAGATCCCAGGGAACTTTCAGAGTCAGCAAACACCAGCATCAGTCAAAAAATGGAGATGGCCAGTCTAAAATGATGACTTTCCTACACTAACCATTTTTAATGCAACTGGTAAGTTGTACCAAGCCAAAGTGAACACAGTGACAACTCATAAATGGTGACATAATGTCAGGCAGGAATGATGGAAATCCAAGGAAGGGAAGCACTTATAATCCATGGTCAGCAAACTGCATGCACCGGATTGAAAATCTCATCAACACAGAAGGCTCTATAAGCGTCCATTTTCCTGGGACCACTATCTCAGGGTGTTTCATTCCAAACCACCAAATAATCCTTTACCTAAAAGGGATAAGGAAGTTTCCCACGATTCTGAATTTCACATTTTGCCAACAGCTGAGTATGGAAAATGATGTCACTTTGAATTCACACAGATCATTAGCAGCATAATATGGTCATTGTGATATAAATTAGATAAGAGTGCAAATACGTCCTCCTATCAAAATCCTGTGAAACATAAAAGGGACAACTGAGCAGGTCATTTTGGGCCAAACTTCATCTGGGCCTCATTTGTGATGTAAAGGGTTATATTTGCCTGAATTACAGACTAACCCCAGGTTCACCGGGCATGTCCAGAACACATCACTGCTCCATATACAAAATGATCGACACAGGTGCCAGGATGGAACACTGGGAGTACCCCGACTTGCACAGAGGTTGACCTAAATGTGTTCCTCTGCTTTAAGGAACCTACTAGTCAGGGAGGTGTCAAAATAGTCCAGTGGCAGGTTAGCAAAGCCCATCCCATTCCTCAAAACTGAAATAAGGATATAGTGGTCATATATAATAAAGACCACTTAGAAGCTACGACCAACAAACAAACCTACACCTGCCTCACCCAGCAGGCAGAGCCTTTCATTTTTCAACATAAGGACTTAAGAATCCTAGTTATGGATTATAAAAGGGGTTGGATGTTGAAGCAAGCCCCAAAGTGAACACACAGCGAATCACCACACAAAAAGAATTTGACATTTGACGGTGATGATGAAAAGACAGCTGCTGATTGTAATAACTTAAAAAATGTAAATTATTTGAAAATGAATTATATTGCAAATATTAATGCTGTTGTAAGTATGGCAAATTGTTACATTGGGCTTTTGTATGTACACCTTTGGCTCATACAGCTGGGTTTCTCATAGTCAATGTTTAGAAGGTGAGACTTCCTAAGCAACGTGTCCTCAACAACGTGGACATTTACCAAGCAAGCGGATCAACAACTGCCTTTTTTTCTGCCTTAACCATGCATGTGCCAAACCAACTATATACCTGATTAAGGGAGAGAAAAGGCAGAGAGGAGTTGAGTGCATAGGGAGAGAAGGTGGTGCGGTAAGTGCTACAGGGGCTTGTTTGGGGGGGTCATTTTAGGAGTGGGGGTTGATTAAGAACTTACGGTGGGTGGGGGGATTTGGTACAGGTTTTTTTAAAGGGCGGGGTGGAGGGTTTGGGAAGGTTTCTTTTTTAGGGCTCATCATGGGTGGGGAAGTTTAAGGCATGGCGGGAAGAGAGGAGGAAGGATCGGGAGAGGACACTGTGAGGTAAGTGAGGTGGGGTCACAGTTTGAGGAGGTAGTTTAGGGATGGGCTGAATTTAGGGCCAGATGTAGGTAGATTCCAATTTGCGACTTGCAAATTGTGAGTCAGAGCGACTCGCAATATGCGAGTCGCAAATTGGAATGTAGGATGGTGTCCCTGACACCATCTGAGACTTACAACAGGGTGGCAAAGGCCCACCTCATTAATATTAATGAGGTGGGTCACAATTTGCGACCCCCTTGCGAGTGGCGGCATTCACAGGGATGGTGGCCTGCTGCGGACAGCAGACCACCATGTCTGTGACTGCTTTTTTAATAAAGCAGGTTTTTTTTTGTAATATAGCCCGTATTCCTCCATGGGGACCCCTTCCCTTTTGCGAATGGGTTACCACCCATTTCAGATGGGTGCAACCTGCGATTGCTTTGCGACCACGTTCGTGATCACAAAGCTATCTGGCATTGCACTGCGACTCGCAATTAGGAAGGGGGCTCCCCTTCCTAATTGCGACTCGCAAACCCATTTTGCAATTTGGTAACCAGGTTACCGAATCGCAAAATGGGTTTTGTGCATTGCAAACTGTTTCCTACATCTGGCCCTTAGTGCTTAGGGTTAGTGGGGGATGGGGTAGTTTATTTTTTAGGGGCAGGGATAAAGGGGTTGGGGAAGTTCATTTTTTAGGGCTTACGGTGGGTGGGGAGTTGGGGTAGTTTATTTTTTAGGGGCAGGGAAGGGTTAAGGAAGGGCGGGAGGATGGAGGAAAGGAGAGGAGGAAGGATCAGGAGAGGAAGTGGTGAGGTAAGTGGGGCTGGGGCAGGGTTTAGGGGTATTTTGTACGAGTGGGGGGATTTAAGGCTTGGGTCAGGGTAGTTTAGTTATTAGGGGTGGGGAAGGTTTTAGGGCTCAGGGAGGATGGGGGGTAATTTATTTTTTAGGGTCAGGGGTGCAGGTTTGGAGTAGTTTTTTAGGTAAAGAGAGGAAGTTGTATGGCATGACCATGCATGCCGTTTCCTCATATGCCTTTACTAAGCATGCTTTTACAGCGAAATTCATTGTAAAGGCATGCGTGGTAAAGGCATGCATGGAAAAGACGCGTTTCTGGTTCTGACTGTGTTGTTAAGGCATGCATGGGTCTGGTGGTTGTGTCATACAACCGTTTAGTAGCTTTGAATATGTTATGGCAACTCTCACATTCTCCTTTTTAACAACAAACTTCAAATGACCTTACACCAAGTCAGCACACAGCATCCATTGACGCCTTCAAAAAAAACATCAGGTGTTTAATGCACATTTTCCCAAGTGTACGTTCTCTCCAATGACTTCATATACATATTCCTGGTTTACAGATGACACTAAAATTCAAGATGAAGACATTCTTTTGAAAATGATCGATAGTTAAAACCACCACAGAAAACCTTGACACATACAGACTTACCTTGAACATCCTCACTAAACAGTTTGACAATCCAAAACCTACAAACTATTGAAACCTCATCTCATCACTACTATCACATCTGGAATGTCTCTCGTGCAGAATCAGCAACTTAATCTCCCCTCCACGTCCTTCCATTCTGTCATCCATAGACTTTGCTTTATATTTTGCCTTTATGATCACCCTTGCTCATCTACAAGCTGCTCCTCCACCCCATCTTTCACCCAACCACCCTCACTCTTCTACTCACTCACATTGCTCCTCTATTTAATCTATGGATCTCATCCACATTCTGAAAAGTGCAAATCCACCTGGTGACCTATCCGCCCCTTTCAACTTTCATATTATTACATTGTAAGCTACTTCTTCCAAAGTACTTCTGGCTAACATCACTTTTCAATCACTCCCTCCAAAACGGAATATACCCTTCGTGTTTCAAATCATCTATGGTTTTACCTTGTTATCTGTTTTTCATTACATGTTTATGAGGAGCCCCTTACATTGTAAATTTGTTCATTATGATCTAAGGCCCCAAATGACTCTATTAATTTGCAACCATTGATTAGGTCATGTGCATTTATGGTTACTGTCATGTATCAATGTGTGCTGCATGTAGTATCTATTCTGACAGTATGCTTCTAGTTCATGTATTAATATATTCATGTAACTATGTGACACACAGAGGAAGGTACAATGGATTTAACATGCATATAACATGAAACTAGGTGACTTCCCATGCTGAGCTTTTCAATTTACATCATTAATCACAGTGGTAAACATTCCCAAATAAGATGGTACAAAAAGTCCATTCACAGCTCTGTCAATGAGAAAGCAAGAAGCTTTGGATTGCTGAATGAGCAGAGTTGTTGTATGTGTAACAGCACCAAGGCCAATATTCCATAGCGAATGTGCCCGTACAAACAAAATCTATCTTT
The DNA here is from genome assembly GCF_031143425.1 of Pleurodeles waltl. NCBI lineage: Eukaryota > Metazoa > Chordata > Amphibia > Caudata > Salamandridae > Pleurodeles > Pleurodeles waltl. The sequence goes on from NC_090446.1 coordinate 1,233,413,882, forward strand.
ATACCACATACAAGCAGCAGAATGTAAAATAACAATGAAGCTTAGACATACAATGACAAACATCCTAATAGTGACCCCTTATAGAAAAGCATATTTGTAATGCTGATATATTTCTTTTGCTAGGAATAGGGATCTATTACAATGTTGTATTTTGCTGGCTTTTAGAATTTTTTACATTCTGTTACATTAGAATCGCTACTTTTTACATTTACTCTGCAACAAAATTAGTGTTAAATGAAGCCTTCACTAACGGTGTGAACGTCATGGGTGCACACCTAAGAGGAGAGTGTGGCAGTAGCTCACAGCTATAAATCAAATATCTGACAGTCCCTAGCAGGTTTTGTTATATGCCTAATACACCCTGCATACAGGTAAGTTGAGGAAATTATGTAGGCCATAACTTGTCCACTTTCCTTGTTCAGGCTGCTAAGATGGTGCTTGCCTAGAGGAACAGGTGGGGTAGAGGGCTACAAGGTTGTGATAAGGAAAAAAGGCTGATGATATTACAACCCCAACTATAAAACTCATTGTTGACCCTTTCTCCCCACCTATCTTCCAGCATCACTTTTTTCTCAAAGATACTGGAATGCCTTGTCTTCAACCTACTCATTATGTATCTCTCAACCCTTTTCAATCTAGTTTTAAGGAAGAAGCTTTCACTGGCATCACCACATTCATCTCCTCTACATCTACATCTCCTCTACTCAACACAATCACCTATTGTTCTTCCTCATTCTTCTTAAACTGTATGCAGTTCTTGACATTATGAAACACTTCACACAGGTCTATTCCCTCCATGACATTAGTCCCGATGGCACACATCTTCAATAGTTTTCCTCCTACCTACCTAACTACTGTTTCCCATTGAAATGGTTCTCCAATAGATCATCACCAACAACCCTACCTATACTCCTCCCCGGATCAGTTCCAGAGCCTCTCTCATTCTCCATCTTCAACTCACTTGGTAACATCTTCTCCTCTTTTGATTTCTCATACTATCTCTATGCAAACTAATGTGACTTATTCTTTTTACTCGCTTTCAAATCCTTATCTTTAATCACATATTCCTAACTGTCTCACTGCAACTCAACATTGAATGTCTCTCTGGTCCATTAAACCTCAACCCTCTTATAAGAGAAGTCCTTTACTTTCCCCTCTTCTCCCATCACCAGTGGTGGTTGATGATATTAAAAACCAGTGGGACACTGCATGCATTTACATTACATACATTGCATACATTACATAAATCACATGTCCTCGATGCTCTCCAGTCTCTATTCCCGGCTCCAGACTCCTCAAAGTGTGAGTGACTTCACAAATCCAAATACCTTCTCCAATCCATACACTGCTCTCATGCTGTTAAGCAGCATGAGTGAAGCTTCTGGATTGGCTGGAGCAGACTGGCTGAGCGCTCCTAAAGGCACTGGAATCCTGTGCCTGCTCTCAAACTCAGCTGTCTTAGACAGCTGGGTTGAGAGGTTTGAATTGTGCATGTTGGTATGGCCGTGGCAAGGTACTGCTGTTCCCCATCACAACTCTAAACACTCCACTTCCATGTGAGCCTTCTTGACTAGAAAAGTAGATATACTCTTCAACTCTTCAATGTACGTAGGAAAATTAACTAGTACCACTGGTACAGCGGCGCTTTTTGTGGTCATGAACAAATTAAAAATAAATCTGTGCCAGCTATCCCACACCACTAAGGCACTAATAATTCTCTAGTACATAGTAACCTAGTGGCAGATTTAGCAACATTCAGAATTGCGACCCGCAAATTGCGAGTCAGAGCGACCGCAAATTGCGAGTCGCAATTCTGAATGTTGGATGGTGTCCCTGACACCATCTGTGATTCGCAAGGGGGTTGCAAATGCCCACCTCATGAATAATCATGAGGTATGTCACAATTTGCGACCCCCTTGTGAATGGCGGCCCTCACAGGGATGGTGGCCTGCTGTGGACAGCAGACCACCATGTCTGTGACTGCTTTTTAATAAAGCAGTTTTTTTTTTTGTAATGCAGCCCGTTTTCCTTAAAGGAAAACGAAATGCAGTACAAAAACGAAAAATGAAATGTTTTTGTTTCATTTTTTCAGAGCAGGCAGTGGTCCATAGTACCACTGCCTGCTCTGAATTTTTTTTTAAAGTGCCATTCACAATCACCCATTTGACATGGGTGCAAAATGCAATTGGTTTGAGACCGCGTTCGCGGTCACAAACCAATCATGCATTGCACTGCGACTCACAATTAGGAAGGGAACACCCCTTTTTAATTGCGACTCGCAATCCCGTTTTGCGATTCGGTAACCAGGTTACCGATTTGCAAAACGAGGTTTGTGCATTGCGATGTGCTTTTTGCATGTCGCAAACAGCGAAATTCGCTGTTTGCGACGTGCACAAAGCTTTCTATATCTGGCCCCTAGAGTACTACAATGACATGCTAGTGTGCTTCTTTCAGAATTCATTTACTACACTTGACAAGGCACTTAAATTCACAAGAACTTTATTCAAACTGTCGAAATACACACCCACCACTCCCTTTTATTTTAAAGCTAGGTAACTCTGCTAAAAACAAGGCCCTCTATAAGATGTTGCCTATTGCGTTCAAAGTGGATCATTGCATTTCCCATACACTATCTCACAGACATCATGACCTGCTACACTCCCTCCAAAAATCTGCGTTCCTCACAGCAGAACATATTAGTCAACCCTAAACCCCTATGAAGGGCCTCTATATTCTGCGCACTTTATGCTCTAGGATCAAATAAGTGGAATGCCCTGCCTGCCGACATTGGTCCCTGCCGCACAGGTAGAGACTTTAACACCTGACTAAAGAGCAATCTCAGGAAACTGGAAAGGAAGAATACATAAACATGCACATAACATACAAAAGGTGACAAGTCTATCATAAACATATATAATGTACTGTCTGTTGTTTTGCTTCGTTGATCAACTCTTGCAAATCAGCAGATTTGTAAAATCAACTTCTTTATGTTTAGGGTACTCTACCATATATACAGTTCATGCTATCTACTGCTTCTGCCTAACGCACGGCGTTGTTGTTTACAGATATCAATATGTTTATGCCAACTAAATAAATAGATAAACGAAAGGTTTACCCAAGCCTACGTTGCTTATAGACAAGCTGACATGATGTCATGTCCTCATGTTACAATGTCAATGAACAACTTACACCTGGGCCTCCTGCAAGCAATAATATGCCCAGGCCGAATGTGCATCGAAACATGATGCTCAGTTATACCTTTTTATTAACTATCTCTTCATTGGCACTTTGACCACATGCACATTTCCCACTTATGGCCAAATTATGAGTCATGATCAAATCCTTTTTTGGGTACAAGTAGGAGTTTGAGCCTGAAACAGGATTGCGCGGATTGTTCACTATCACTACGGTTCTGATTATGAATCAGCTCAAATCTTGTTTTGAATTCTAGATGTTGAAACACCCGAAACAAGAATACAGCCCTGTTATAAATTGCTTCCTCCGGGTATTGTGTCTGCAGAGCATGTCCGTAGAACATCATTCAGGCAATTACTGTGAAAAGAAATTGTGTGCTCCTCGTAATGGGTAAAATCATGTTCAACTTGTCCTCACCCACATTCTAAAGTATGAACCGCAGAATCAGAATCGATTTGCACATCAGGCAAATACTGAATCTCACACAATAATTTTTAAAAGGTGCACAGTTGGCATGCAATACTGCTGTCACATTGTACTGGGTGCCTAAATAGGTATATTTTGCACACAAGGTAATGAGCTTGAGCACAGTGTGCAGTGGATTGTATGTCGGAAAATAGACCACCCAAAATTTGTGGAAACATTTTGAGTACCAGAATATTGTGAAGGTATGTATATATACATAGGAATAGACTATCACTGTTTGAGGAATCTTCGCATAACTTTCCCAAAAATTTTTCTTCTATCTCAGCTCTTAACTGGAAAGTTTCAGGGGGATCCTTCAAAAGGGAACCCAGAAAAAGGGGTGGTCCCAAAATAATTTTTTCTGATTCATTTTTCCATAAAGCCCAACCACTAGAACGGATTTACATCGAATTTGGCAGAAAACTAGATCTTGGTCCAGATAGAGTGCTTTTTAGCCTAAAAAAGTATGAATCATGGTGCAGAGGCTCCTTGGACTCAACAGATCTCATGTTCAGATCTGATTGCTGCCACCACATCAACAAGGAAATACACATTTGCTCCCGCCTGACTAAGGCGACAATAGAAGAACAGCTGCTCCCACTGTGCGGAAGCAATGCTGGCTTCCTCAGCATGGGAAGAGACGGCTGGAGACGTGGGGGGCATGAAACTCCCCCTTAGCTCCCAACATATTGTTTGGTGGGTGATCTAGATAGGCACCAGGGCCCTCACCAAAAAGGTGCAGAGGCTCAATGGGATGGGGTCCCCAGGGCCTATTAGAGCTCAGGGAAGAGGGTTGCACAGTCCCACTCCCCTTTTTTCAGACATTCGGCCACAGAGGGTGTGGTTTCAAGGACCTATTAGGGCTGGGGAAGGGGTGGCTGTGCAACACCTCACATTTTATCATTCATTTGGCCCTGGGAAATGGAGTCTCTGGGGCCTACTGATGCTTGGGGAAGAGTGCTGCGAGCTGTCCATCCTCTTTTACAATGCATTCAAATCTGGGGTTGAGTTATCCAGGGCTTATTAAGCCTCAGGAAGATGGGGTCGCTGGGGCTCTTAGTGGTTAAGGGAGGGGGGTTGCTGGACCCTTCACCTTAATAAATAAAATCCGAGGGGTGTGGCCCCTCAGCCACTATTAACTTGAGGAGATGGGCCGCACAAAACTACCTGTTTTAAACCAAAGGTATCAGGGGATGAGGCCCAACGTGGCTTGGAGAAAAGGAAGCCTTCCAAGGGTTGGTCACACGCCCTACGGCCAACCCCACAGCTGTGTGTGGCATGGGGTTGGCTGCCTGAGGGGGTTGGCTTTATGTATGGTAATGAAATACTACTTAACTCACTGAAAAAAACCAAAGGTTAAAGTAATGTTATATTTAGGTGAAAATTTCAGTAACAACACCACATTTTACATTTGTGCCCTAAGGTAACTATAACCTGCACCCACACAATGCACTAATAATTACCTTTAATATTTAATCACCCATTACATGTTATATGCCCTTGTTGATAACATTGCTGCAACATTTGCAATAAAATGATCAATGAGAAAACTGTACATGCCAGGGAGGCTAGCTATAGTTACTATTAGACCCGACAGACGTCCCCCAAGCTTGTATTACTCCTCCATTTTTGCTGATCTTGTTTATGTTCGCCTTAAGACTATGGGCACTTTACCACTGCTAATCAGTGCTAAAGTGCATACACTCTCCCCTCAAAATGTGGTAAAATTTGCCTATAGCCAATTGGCACATTTAACTTACTTGTAAGACCCTTGTACATGTACCCAGGGCCTATACATTAAATGCCACTATAGGGCATGCATCACTTATTGTGCCACCCACTTATGTAGTCTTTTTAGACAGGCCTATCATTGTAGCCTGTGTGTGCAGTTTAAACTTTCATTTTGACCTGGAGAAAAAACCTTTTGCCAGGCCTAAACCTTCCTTTTTGAATACATGGAAGTCACTCCTAGGGTAGGCCCTAGACAGCCCCTAGGGCAGGGTGCACTGTATTTGAAAGGTGGTATATGTACCATTTGGTGCCTGCAGCCTGCATCCTGTGTCATATGATTAGGCGTAGCTGGCAATTGATCTTTGATTATGATTGATTAAGATGCACGGCAATAATGGATCCATGCTGCAGCAGGCGATGCGTTGATTTTGCAGCCGTGAGACAGGTGTTGTCCCAATTTTTTAGCCACAGTGCAGGTGCTGCGTCAATTTTTCTGCCGTAACGGTATCAATGTGTGGATTTTCACTCAAGGGCCCAGAAACTGTATTTGGCACCACTTAGCAAGTCAGGACTCTCAACTAAAGAACCCAGACACTGCCAGATGAAGTCTTTGATGAAGTCTTTGATGTCCCTGAGACTTCACAACAGGAGGCAAGTTCAGCTCAAGCTGTTGGATAACCTTGGAAACCAGGATATAGAGAGCAAAGTCCAGTACTTTCACTCCAAGGACAGAAGCAGTAAGCAGCAGGCCAGCACAGCAAAGCAACAGGCAAACTGGCAGTTCCCCTACAACATCCAGCTGTTTTTCCTGGCAGAATGTGCTCAGTCCAGAAGTGTTCTGAAGTTGTGTGGTCAGCAGTCTAATAATTAAACTCATTCCTGCCTTTGAAGTCAGCAAACTTCAAAGGGAAGTCTTTGTAGTGCACAATACCCTGCCACTCCTGTCCTGGCCCCAGACACAGTCTAGGGGGTTGGTGTCTTCAAGATAGGCCTTCCAATAGCAAAAACAAATTTAGCAGTATTTTACTATCAGGACATGTAAAACACACCAGTACATATCCTATCTTTTACATACATTGCACTTACCCTGCCCATGGGGCTGCCATGGGGCTGCCTTGAGCCTACCTTAGGGGTGACTAACATGTAGTAAAAGGGAAGGTTTAGACCTGGAAAGTAGGCGCACTTGCTAGGTCAAACCAGCAGTTGAAAAACTGCCCACACAGACACTGAAATGGCAGGTCTGAGACATGTTTACAGAGCTACTCATGTGTGTGGCACAATAAGTGCTGCAGGCTCACTAGTAGCATTTGATTTACAGGCCCTGGGCACACATAGTGCATTTTACTGGGGACTTACTAGTAAATCAACTGTGCCAATCCGGGGGAAACCAATCACCAATACAACTGACACAGGGAACACTTGCACTTTAGCACTGGTCAGCAGTGATAAAGTGCCCAGAGACCTAAAGACAACAAAAACGAAGTTCAGCACACAATCAAAAAGAGGAGGTCAGAAGCAAAAGGCACAGGGAAAGCCATGCCAAAAGCTGACAAGTCTGACAGTGACCCCAGACAAACATGGGCCATCGCACACCAGGATTTAAGTTACTTTGTTCCTCTGGTCTATCTAAGTCTCTGTATCCGACCCGCACCGCAATTGGCTTGAACACGTGAACTGTCCTTGTCCTGCACACCAGATACTTACAGTTGGTGCATTATGCTTTTTTGGACTGTTTACACCTAAATCTTTAAATTAGCATATCTTCAGTTCTACTAATTGGATTGTTTTTTGTTTTGGTCTGAAATAATTTATTACATTTTACTCTATTTTTTAAAATTATTGTGGGATGTTCTTTCTGATGTGTTTTCACTTTATCACTGTTTGATGTGCTGTATAATATATTTTCCACATTGCCCCTAAGTTATGCCTGACTGCTTTGTGCGAATCTACCAGTGTTAAGCAAAGGTTAATTTGAGGGTTGGCTTTTGTTTCACCTTAACAAGAATTGTGGTTGCTGCTTGAGTGGTATTTAATGCCCTCAATCAGTAATTCAATTTCTAACATTGGTGTTTAGCGGTGGGATTGGGATGTGTGTTTGTGCAGTGCCATACAGTGCTTTTGCATTAAACTAAAGTCCAAGAAAAACTATTTGAGCTTTAAAATTCTCCTTGATTGTGCTTTTTCAAATTTTCCCTCACCCTACCTGATTGTCTATGCCTGTGACTAACCCTGCAAGGACGGAGTTTGAGCTTCCCAACATGGATGTCTACACTGTGGCTGACCTCAAGGAATTCTGTAAGGAGGGGGTGCGTGCAGTCAAGAGACATACAATTAAACTGGAACTCCATGGGAGCCTGAGTGGAGGCGCACTAAATACTGGCAACAACCTACCAAGGGAATGAGGAGGATAATACTGAAGGGCAGGAGCAGGGCCTGAAATGCAGCACTTAGGAGAGAGGGATAACTCCTGGATTGGAACTCCCTGCCAGAGCAGATAGTGTGTCCTCACAAGGCCTACCCCAAGGGAGCTGGTTAATAGGAAGGCAGAGAGAGGGTTGCAGCTTGCCGCACTCAGAATGAAAAAAGAACGTGCCCTGTAGAAAAAGAAGATGGCTATAGAGGAGAAGAAAATGTCCCATGAGCTTAGTATCAGAGAGCTGGAACTCAGGGCCAAGCATTCAGATTCCAGCAGTAATGATGACAACTAACCCACAGTGTCTTAGGGGGCAAGACAGTTCATATACCTAAACATATGGTGCTCAGCTTTGTGGCAGGGGATGACATAGAAAAGTGGTTTTCTGCCTATGAGGTGGCCCTTATTATGCACAGGGTCCCTGAAGAGTTTTGGGGGGTATCACTCTGGAAACACATGCCTACAGTGGGGAGGGATACCTTGCTTACAATGGAGGTGGGGACAAGCTGAGGTGCATCCCAGTTTTGAACTCACCTTGGAGAAGTACAGCATTAGGTTCAGGGATAGCTTAAAGAAGCATAAGCAGGCTTGGGTGGATGTTCTTGATTGAGCCAGCAAGACAGTGAATGGTTGGGTGCGTGGCAGCAAAGCTGATTATTTTACTGTATGTTTCATCAGATACTGAGAGAGTTCATGTTTAGTATCTGATTTATAGAGCTGTGCCTGCACCTAGTTAATAATAAGCTTATTGACCTTTGGGAGTTTGCTAAGGTGGCAGACCTCTGGCTCAGCACTTGAGTGTACAAAAGCTATCTAGGGGAATCACCAGAAAGTTGATTTGGGGTCCCACCAGAAGGAAGAGAGGGGATTAAAAACGTACAAATAAGGAGTTTTCTACAGGCCCCTGAAATAATTCTGAAGGGAGCAACAGTAATGTGGTGGGCAGACAGCTCGATTGACGAGTATAGCACTTGGGTAGGAGGTGGTCCCAATTAGCTTGGGGGAGGGGACAGAGATTACCTTAGTGTACCTAGGGGATAAAGAGATGGTGACAAAAGCTGATATGCTTACAAACACCTCTAGGTATAAGCAGTTGTTCACCATCAATTGGCACAGGGTGGAGACTCTGAGAGACACAGGAGCCAGTATGAATACTGAAAGTGCTATTTGGTTTCAACAAAACAGGCCATCTGTAATACATTCCATCATGTCATACAACTGTGAGAGTCCTTACCTAATGGTTCTGGCTTCCTTGAGTGGGGAGGTCTAAGGTTCTTGAAAAGTATCTGTGAGCCCTGCCATTCTTATAGATAGTTGGGCAATGACCTAGAGCATACTGCCTGGGAGGAGGTGGAGCTCAGTTCACACATGGAGATGTTAGGCTTGTCTAAATGTGTCTGTATGACCACTAGGTCTATGGCTGTCCAAGAGGGGAGTCAAGGAATTCTGGAGCCTGGAGAAATGGCACCTGTAGCCTAGGTAGCTGCCAAGTATAGGAAAAGCAAGGGGCAGTGTAAACCTGCCCCCGAACTCCCTATGGTCGAGTTTGATGGCGCACCTAAAGAAACTAACCCTGAATTTAGCGAGGAGAACATTGTCATCCTGGGTGACCAGTCTGCACTTGCTGGATGGCAAATTGATGGTGGGTTCAACAGGGAGGAATTCTGTGAGGTGCAGAAGGAATTCCCAATGCTAGAAGGCCTGAGGCGACAAGCTGAGGCCCAGGCAGAAGGTGAAACCTCTAGAGATCACCTTATCTATTGAGAGAATTACCTCCTATGTACAGTGATCCTGAGATAGCATCACATAGTTGTGCCATTATGTTTCTTGAAACATGAAGTAAAGAAGTAATTAGTTTCCTATGTAACGTGCGCAAATGTGGCGCACTGAAATGCATACAAGTAAAGTGCATATATGAATATAACATTTTATGTAGACCGTGTTCATTCATTACCGTATTTTATAAATGTTATTTCTATAATCATTTTACAGTCATTATGAGAAATGTGTGGAAAATCATTGAAAACAAATGTGTATTCATCTATGTTAGCGTGGCTGGAGTGAAGGCCTGAGGTCTTGTGTTTTTAACCTTCAATGTGAAGCTTGTTTTAGTGCACCTTTTCTTAAGCTGCATGTGCCATGGTACAAGTCTTCGGTTAATAAGGATCCCATTGTGTAAGGAAGATAAGGGGGCCTGAGAAGAAACTTTACCAAGGATGGAAGGAGTATCCTGAGTGGGCAGCTGCTACTTTCCTCTGAAATTCTTGAGCACAAGAGTGTATCAAGGTTAAATGGAAGCAACTTGAAAGGATGAAAATGTCAATTAGATGAATGATTTATAACTTTGTTTTTCAGTGGAAAGTTTTGAAGATGATGTCATCCCCTGAAAAAAATCAAAATTTAAGTGATGGTTTAGTCAGTTACAGATGCAGATTCCTTTCACCACCTGATTGAAGCAGACCCACATGCGGTACAGACTTCACACTCTGAAGTGGATGTACACTACTAACCTCTCTCAACAGAATCTCTAAAGAGGTTTCTGTAGTGCTGATTTTTTTCTGAAGTCCCTTTATCTAGGAATCTAGATTATATGGTTAGGCAAAAGAACATGAGTTTGGTTTCTAAGGCATCAGACACTTTTTTTGATTTTATGCATAATTGTTATTGAGTTATTGGTTCTGCACATGCTGGTGAAATGTAATGTTGTGCAACACTTTAATTCTCCTTTGGTGTTTTTGTACATTTATATCATGGTTTTGAGACTAATTTATGTATGTTTAACTTTGAGTCTGTAATAAAGCCCTTTGAAACTTAAGTTTGCCTCTGGGATTGAATATGTGGCACATTGGATTACACTGTAATTAAAGATGAATAATTTGATTTATGTCTCCTCACCCCTCGGAAATTAGAAAGAAAACAAATATTGGACCTACAAAGGTTCTTGTGATTGGGATAGCCCATGTGTTGGTGGTCCCTCAGTGTTACAGGACCTTCCTACTGGGTTTGGCTCACTGAGGCAGGGCCGGACATTGGCTGGGCTTGTCTCATCACCTACTTTTATTGACCCAAATCAAGACAAACTCAGGTATGTTCTGCGGGTTCTGTCCCACCTGCAAGGTCAGCAGGAAAGCAGAGAAACAGATTAAGACTCCCCTAAATCCCTTACCTGTCATTGGTACCCCCTTTGAAAGGGTGGACATTAACATTGTTGACATCTTGGACGCCAAGGCAGCTTTAGGCAACAGGGTCATCCTGGTGTTGGTGGACCATGCCAATGGTACCCACAGACCATTTCTCTGATGGTGGTGACTGCAACAGAGGGTTCCTCAAGGAAAGAGTGTCTGACAGAGGCACTAACTTCATGATGTCCATATGGGATGAGTGTTGGGGAGCCTTCAAGTTCTCTACACCTTACCACCCTCAAGCAAATGGGCTTCGTGAGAGAATCATCAAAACCCTGAAGTGCATGGTAGTGGGCCTGCCAAAGCCCTTGAAGTGGAAGTGGGACATCCTCCTATCATGCCTGCTGTTGTCCTAAACAAATATGCTCCTTAACAATTAGGAAGGTGGGCCGTGTGACACCTCCCTTTAAAGTTAATTTTGGCCCCAAGGGATGGGGTCCCCAGGGCCTACAAAGGCTCGAGTGGGGGGATGCATGGTTCCCTCCCTTTTTTTTTGCATTAATTGGCCCCGGTGGAGAGGGGCTTCAGAGACGCAATCTGCTCAAGATGGGGGCAGAGAGGTTCCCTCCCTTTTTTTTAAAGGAATCAGCCCCAGGGGATGGGGTCCTTAGGGCCTACAAAGGTTCGGAGTGGGGGGCTTTGCAGCCCCTATCTCCTTTTTCATAGTGATCTGGTCTGGGGGATTGGGTCCCGAGGGTGGCCATCAGTTCGGGAGGGCTGCCGTTTGGGTTCTCCTTTTTTGTAAAAAACAATTAACCCCAATAATTGGGGTTCTCACAACATAGAAACTCTAGGAGAGGTACTGCATGTGCCCATCTACTGTTTTTGAGGTATAGCCCCAGAGGATGAGGGCCCCAGGCCCAAATCGCCTGGAGAGTGGGTCTCTAACGCCCTGCTTCAAAATATTAAAAGGATTCGCGGGGCGCCATTTCTTTTTTTGTTGTTTTTGCTTCGATCTTGTAGTAGTCCTGTAAGATAACAGCAAAAATTGCTGATTTATTTTTTATTTTCACCCCACTGGGCCTGGAGCGGCAGGGCATCCCTATCCTGCCCGTTTATATTATTATTTTTTTAAATCTTCAGGACAGGGGACTAAGGGCCAGATGTAGCAACCGTTTTGCATGGCGCAAACTGCGAAATTCTCAGTTTGCGCCATGCAAAACGGGCATCGCGATACACATTCCCATTTTGCGAGTTGGTACCGACTCACAAAATGGGAAAGCGACTCGCAAATAGGAAGGGGTGTTCCCTTCCTACTTGCAATTCGCACCGCGAAGCAGAATTGCTTTGTGACCGCAAATGCAGTCGCAAAGCAATTCGCAGTTAGCACCCATTTCAAGTGGGTGCTAACTCATTTGCAATGAATGTCGCCAAAACTATTTTTTCAGAGCAGGCAGTGGTCCAATGGACCACTGCCTACTCTGAAAAAATGAAACCAAATGGTTTCATTTTTTCTTTTGTATTGCAACTCATTTTCCTTTAAGTACAATGGGCTGCAATACAAAAAAAAACTGCTTTATTAAAAAAGCAGTCACAGACATGGAGGTCTGCTGTCTCCAGCAGGCCACCATCCCTGTGAGTGCAGGGAATTGCAAGGGGGTCGCAAATTGCAACCCACCTCATTAATATTAATGAGGTGGGTCTTTGCCACACCCTTGCGATTCGCAGATGGTGTCATGGACACCATTCTGTATATGATTTTGTGACTCGCAAATTGTGAGTCACTACGACTCGCAATTTCCCAGTCGCAAAATCATATATACCTACATCTGGCCCTAAGTCCCTGAGTCCTTTAATGTCTGCCAGGAACATTCTTTTCATGCTGCTGGCAGCCAATCAGGGCTCTCACTCCAACAAGAGGTTGACTACTGTGGGAGTTAATTGACCAAAGTGAAAAAGAGCTCCCTGCGCCAATCAGAACACTCTATTTTTGAATTGGTACTCCTGCAGAAGTCCCTTGGACCCAATTGTCCAGATATACAAATATTTTTAAACCTTAATTTCTCAAAAACTACTGAATGGATTTGCACCAAATCACAAAAAGCTCACTTTTATATGCTTTTTCACTAAAAAGACAAAGACTGAAAAAAACAAATGGTTAAGTAATGTTATAGCTTGGTGATATTGTCAGTTGCAACACTACATTTTATAAAAAAAAGATCACTGACATTCACCTGGTATAGTTAACTGAAGTAACTGTGACTGCAGACCCTGACTTAACTATAACTTGTGCCCCCACCATGCACAGTGCTGTTATCAATGATGTCATTTCAAATGTCAGCAGTGGTTATCAATGTTGTCAGACAGCATACTATGAGTGAGGTCCCATTTGTGGGTATAAGCAGTGTATGACAAGTGCACAAGTAACAGGTACTTGAGGGATCAGAGTTATAGTGTAAAATTGCTCACCTCAAGTTAGAAAAACAGACATTGAGGTCAGCAGTTTTAGAGTGTCACTGGTGTTGTAGATTGCTCCATATAAAATAGCTGCATTCCAGTTAAAACTGGGAACTGCCGAGAGTTCATTTTTTTGTATTATTTATGCAGCACTCAAACCTGAACAGGTATGCTCTGAGGTTTACTGGGTGCTCCCTTTTGTCTGGCCAAAGCTGTGTCTCTCTGACAAGCTCTAGCAAGAAAGATACCTTAGGGACTGCTTTTACTAATTCCATATTGGCTTGCATGGAAAAATATTTTGTCATTTTTCAGCTGGGTGTGTATGGCACTAGCTAATCCGGAATTTACAGACTTTTCTGAAAAAATAGCAAAGTACTTTGTCACTTTTCTAGCTGGGCGTGGACGGCACAGTGCTTAAAGACTCTGGTAGAAAGACAGGCATTTGAGGTGAATAGTTATAGTGTCGGTAGTGTTGTAGAATGTTCCACATAAAGGAGCAGCTCGCTACCCAATACTTGGAACTACCCAGTGTCCACATAACTTATGCTTTGTGTGTGTACGTGCGTGTATGCCTACGTGTGTGTGTGTGTGTGTGATGTTAATGGGAAAAGAAAGTCAGGCCTTGGAAAGCAAATTCATTTATATCTCAAGCAAATTCTAGCTGTTAAATAGCTCTGTACCTTTGATTTACTTGAAAGAACAAGGAAAAATGAAACTCTTTCAATGAGTGTCAAATATTATTTTAAATATTATGGTGAAGGTGATTTTCATTTTTAGTGCAGTACCAGAGGAGGTGTTTGAAGGTCATGGGTCGTAAATCTTGATAACAGTTAGGCCTCTCTGGAAGTTCTACTCGGAGGCGCCCTCATTATAATGTGCAATGCTCAATTACCCCTGCCACGTCGCATTATACTACTGTATGTGATGTAGTAGAAACAAGGATCGTATTATTCTCACAACCATTGCTCATCTCTGAGTTGACGTGGAACCTTTTTAACAATTCTACATTTATTATCACTTAAAGTCTGTTTTACATGTATATATTTTGCGAGTTATTGTATCCTATTTTCAATGCACATGGTCGGGGCTGTGCATTGTTGCAATCGATTTAGGCGATGGAACATAATATTATGAATATATATTCAGTGAAATAAGACACAATTAGTTATGGTTCAAGTCTGTCGCCATATTTCTTTTGTGGTTGTCAGTACTTTTTACCTATGCCATTGTAAAGTTGTTTTGTGAATGGTGCGCGACATGAGGTGTGGTGTGCATTGTGGGTATTGCATGCCAGTTTGCTGACTTTACTGAACCATGCCTAATGAATTTCAGTGGATTTATGTTTTATTTTGTAGTCTTAATTGCACTTCAACTATTTTTTCAGTGAATTTTATGTTTTTAAAACGTAAGGTTTAACACGTGAAAAAGGGGTCAGCTGTAGATCATGACCTAGAGCAAAGCTCTGTAGCCAATGAACATCTAGTACTGATCAGCCAGATTCTGTTCCCAAACCCTTAGTGGTGACAGAGCTCTACTGGACACATCCTTGGGCGTGTGCAGCAATTGTCCTCTTGCCATACGAGCACCACCCGTCAGCAGGTGGCAAACCCCTGCAACACACAGTTTTTAGCTATGTGTTGGGGCGATAGGTTACAGGACCGATGTTCTGGGCCAGGTCCTCTTTCCCCCCTCTATGAATGTGTAGGAGTCTGGCCTGGCTTGTAGTGGGTACCAGAGGTACTTACACCTTGTGCCAGGTCCAGTTATCCCTTATTAGTGTAGAAGAGGTGTTTCTAGCAGCTTAGACTGATAGAAGGTAGCTATGGCAAAGCAGCTTAGGCTGAACTCGGAGACATGTAAAGCTCCTACTACACCACTGGTGTCATATGCTCAATATCATAAGAAAACACAATACACAGAAGTACTAAAAATAAAGGTACTTTATTTGTATGACAATATGCCAAAAGTATCTCAGTGAGTACCCTCAGTATGAGGATAAGTTATATACACAAGATATATGTACACAAACCAAAATTATGCAGGTAATAGCAAGAAAAGTAATGCAAGCAGTATAAAATTACAGTCGATTGCAATAGGACCACATAGGTATAGGGGCCACACAAACCATATACTCCAAAAGTGGAATGCGAACCACAAATGGATCCCAAACCTATGTGAGCTTGTAGAGGGTCGCTGGGACTGTAAGAAAACAGTGAGGGTTAGAAAAATAGCCCACCCCAAGACCCTGAAAGGTAGGTATAAAGTGCACCTACTATCCCCAGAGAGCACAGATGTCGTGATAGGGGGATTCTGCAAGAAGACCAAACACCAGCAATGCAACAACAGTGGATTTCCGGACCTGAGTACCTGTAAGACAAGAGGACCAAGACCAATAGTCGCGACAGTGTCGAGAGTGGGCAGGAGCCTAGGAAATGCCAGCTGAGGGTGCAAGGAAGCTGCCACCTGTTGGAAGAAGCTTGGAGTTCTGCAAGAAAGAAGAGGACTAGGAACTTCCCCTTTGGAGGATGGATGTCACATGTCGTGATGAAGCTTGCAGATGTGTTCCCACGCAGAAATACCACAAACAAGCCTTGCTAGCTGCAAGGGTTGTGATAGAGGTTTTTGGGTGCTGCTGTGGCCCAGGAGGGACCAGGATGTCGCCACTTGGAGGAAGAGACAGAGGGGGCGCTGGGCAGCTCAGGGAGCCCTCACAGAAGCAGGCAGCACCCGCAGAAGTACCTGAAAAAGCACTTAGAAGAAAAGTGAACTGGAGTCCTCCCGAAGTCACAAAATGGAGTCCCACGACGCCGGAGGACAACTCAGAAGTTTGTGCACTGCAGGAAGGAGTGTCGGGGACCCAGGCTTGGCTGTGCATGAAGGAAATCCTGTAAGAGTGCACAGGAGCCGGAGCAGCTGCAAATCACACGGTACCCAGCAATGCAGTCTAGCGTGGGGAGTCAAGGACTTACCTCCACCAAACTTGGACTGAAGAGTCACTGGACTGTGGGAGTCACTTTTCTGCCTTTTTAGGGTCTCTGCTTTGGGGATCTTACAAGATAACAAATGCAAGAGCTCATCAGAGTTACTCTGCATCTCCCTCTTCACCTTCTGCCAAAGGATCGACCGCTGACTGCTCAGGACGCCTGCAAAACTGCAACAAAGTAGCAAGACGACTACTAGCAACCTTGTTTTGCTTCATCCTGCCGGCTTTCTTGACTGTTTCCAGGTGGTGCATGCTCTGGGGGTAGCCTGCCTCCTCTCTGCACCAGGAGCTCTGAAGAAATCTCCTGTGGGTTGACGGAATCTTCCCCCTGCAACTGCAGGCACCAAAAGACTGCATCACTGGTCCTCTGGGTCCCCTCTCAGCACGACGAGCGTGGTCCCTGGAACTCAGCAACTCTGTCCAAGTGACTCCCACAGTCCAGTGACTCTTCAGTCCAAGTTTGGTGGAGGTAAGTCCTTGCCTCCCCACGCTAGACTGCATTGCTGGGTACCGCATGATTTGCAGCTCCTCCAGCTCCTGTGCACTCTTCCTTTACTATCATGTCTGATGTAGAGTCTGCTCTTAAAATGGTCAATACTACTTATGACAATTTAAATTACAAGAGCCTAAGGAGTCTCTGCTTAGATAGAGGTTTAGTGATAGGAAAGAACCCTACAAAAGAGTTTCTATTTAACATGCTTATTGTGAATGGTGAGTCCCAAGAAAGCACTTCAAATGAGAGGTTAATAGAAGGTTCCCATTCTGACTCAGGGGATCTCCTTGAGGGAGGTGGGGAGGGTTCTGAACCAGATCTACCCCCTAGCAGGACACCCAGTAATGTTGGTAGTAATAGAAGTTCCTATCATAGTAGGGGAGTCTTTATTCCTGGAGGCCACGTTGCTAGGGTTCAGTCAGTTAGGGACAGATCCCCCTCTATTGTTTCCAATTTATCTGCCGTGTTCAAACATTAACAACCCACCCACCCTGAAGACTATATGTTAGAAAGGGAACTCAAAAAGCTGGGTGGAAGCAGGGGTGTCCTGGTTGTCCAATCCTTGACAGGCTCCTTTTCCCTTTGATGACCACTGTATGGGAAGTGTGTCAAAAATCAATCTGAGGGAGCAACATTCTTCAAAAAACCAACATGGCTGAAAGTGATTTTTGGAGGTTAAATCTGGATGAGCCCACCTACTGATGTGGCTAAAAATCCTAAATACACCCCTCTCCTGCCCTCTCCTAATCTAACCAAGAGGGCACTTAATTGTCTGGGGTTGGAGAATGTGAGGACGGTCCTGAGCTGCTCCAAATGTCCTTCCCTGCCTTTGAAGACCAGTTTGGCTGCTCTTCTCCCCATCCTGTTTCCCCATCTTTTGAGGCAGAGCTCCTCCCCCAGGCACATCCTTGGTGTTCAGCCCAGGCCACTTCACACCTTATCAAGGCAGTCTGGCCAGGCTGCAAGAGGCTTGCAGATCAGAAAAGGGCATACAAAGCTGAAGTTGGCAACTTGCAGGTAGAGTTTTTTAAAAACTCTTTACCTGAACTAGTTATATTAAGTCCAACAATTGTAAGTTGTGAGATTTATTATAACAATCAATTTGATACCAACCTCAAGGTATCTGACACTTAAGGGGACTTTGTTAATTGAAATAAAGTCTCCCCATTTTAGCCTACTAAGGCCATTCACTACAGTGACGGAAAAAACAAATTTGGCTATTTTACCTCACCAGGGCTCATAAAGCAATGTTTATAAGGTCCGTTTTTATAGTTACATGACACTCAACCCTTGGGGAACATAGGGCTCACCTTATGGGTGACAGATGTGAAAATAAGGTAATTTAAGACTTTGGAAGTACTTTTTCTAATTCCAAAGTCAATTTTGCATATAACTTTAGTTTAAAAGTAGCCAGCAAAGAAGTACTGCCTTTAAAATGACACTGGGAACCTCAGCAGTGCACTTACGGGTGCATTACCTATGCTGGGTGTTAGAAATGGGGTCATTGTTTGGCAGTCAGGTTACTCCCTGTCCAAGCAAGGACCCTCACTCTAGTCAGGGGAAGTCACACACAATCCAAATTATCCTGTGCCCACCCACTAGTAGTTTGGCACTGAGCAGTCAGGCTTAACTTAGAAGGCAATGTGTATTTGTGCAATGAATCATACAATAACACAATATAGCACCACAAAAAATACATCACACAGTGTTTAGAAAAATATATAATATTTATCTGGATATTTGCAGGTCAAAAACAATCAAAGATGCAATAAGTAAATGTAGAAAAGTGATATAAATTGTCTTAAGTCTTTTTAAAGCAAAGTCTCTGTTTAGCACAAAGTACCTGGTTTGTGTGAAAAATCTCCGTAATGGGCAGCAGAGGAGGAGAGGCATGGAAATAAAGGAGGTGTGCATTGATTTCTCAGGCGGCACACAGTGATGTGTTGTTTAGTTTCCACGCAGGGACGGCTGTGTGTCAATTTCCGGCACTTGGTTGTGGATCCTCTTCGGGTTGCGAGGTTTTCTGACACCCTGGGGTCTGTGTGTGGAATCCTGGGCTTGTGGGGTGAAGTCACAAGAGCTGCGTCGTTCCGTTTCGGCGTGCTGTGAATTTTTCACCACGGGGCAGGCTGTGCCTCATTTTTAGCAAGCTGTGCAACGAATGTTTGCCGCACAAGGAGTCCAGTTGCAAGAGAGAAGTAATTTTGGTCCTGAGACTTCAGGGAACAGGAGGCAAGCTCTATCCAAGCCCTTGGAGAGCACTTCTTCGCCACAGCCAGGGAGCAGCTAGGCAGCAGGGCAACAGCAAGGCACCAGTCCTACACAGAAAGCATTCAGGTGAGTCCTTTGGGCAGCCAGGCAGCTCTTCTTGGCAGAATGCAGGTTCTGGTTACAAGTTTCTTCTCCAGGAAGTATCTCAGTTGGAAGGGGCAGAGACCCTGTTTATATACCAAAATGTGCCTTTTAAGTGGGGGAGACTTCAAAGAGTGGCTTAGAAGTGTACCAGGTCCCCTTTCAGTTCAATCCTGTCTGCCAGGGTCCCAGTAGGGGGTGTGGCAGTCCTTTGTGTGAGAGCAGGTCCTCCACCCTCCCAGCCAGGGAGACCCATTCAAAATGCAGATGTATGCAAGTGAGGCTGGGTATCTTGTGTTTGGGGTGTGTCTGAGTGAATGTACAAGGAGCTGTCAGCTAAACCCAGCCAGACGTGGGTTGTAAGGCACAGAAAGATTTAAGTGCAGAGAAATGCTCACTTTCTAAAAGTGACATTTCTAAAATAGTAATATTAAATCCGACTTCACCAGTCAGCAGGATTTTATATCACCATTCTGGCCATACTAAATATGACCTTCCTACTACTTTCAGATCAGCAGCTACCCCTCAAACACTATATGAGGACAGCCCCAATGTTAGCCTATAAAGGGAGCAGGCCTCACAGCAGTGTAAAAACTAATTTGGGAGTTTTACACTCCCAGTACAAACTACATAGGTACATGTCTTGCCTTTTGGCTACACAGCACCCTGCCCTATGGATTACCTAGGGCATACCTTAGGGGTGTCATATATGTAGAAAAAAGGGAGTTTTAGGCTTGACAAACTGCACACACAGACCGTGCAATGGCCGGCCTGAGACAAGGTTAAGGAGCTACTTAAGTGGGTGGCACAATCAGTGCTGCAGGCCCACTAGTAGCATTTAATCTACAGGCCCTGGGCACATATAGTTCATAGTACTAGGGCCTTATAAGTAAATTAAATAGTCCAATTGGGTATGATCCAGTGTTACCATGTTTAAAGGGAGAAAACATATGCACTTTAGCACTGGTTAGCAGTGGTAAAGTGCGCCGAGTCTAAAAACCAGCAAAAACGGTGTCCAAAAAGTGGAGGGAGGCAGGCAAAAAGTTAGGGATGACCACCCTAAGGCTGCCAGGTCTAACATGTGTCCTCCCCAACTGAAAGTGGGGAGAGCTACCAACCTCCTGGGAGCTTTTATCGCTAAGGCAGAACTATCTGGATAGACCATCAGCATTGGCGTGGTCAATCCCGGGGGATGGTCCACGGTAAAGTCCATCCCCTGTAGGGAAATGGGCCACCTCAAGAGATTTGTATTCTCACCCCTAATCTGCATGAGCTATCTGAGGGGCCTGTGGTCTGTCTGAACCGGGAAGTGAGTCCCAAACAGTTAGGCTCTTAATTTCTTCAGTGCCCAGACCACAGCAAATGCTTCTCTTTCAATAGCACTCCACCTCTGTTCCCGTGGTAATAGCCTTCTGCTAATAAAATCTACTGGTTGGTTTGAGCCGTCCTCATTTAGCTGTGCTAGAACAGCCCCTATGCCATGCTCTGAAGTATCTGTCTGCACAATAAATTACTGGGAGTAGTCAGGGGCCTTGAGCACAGGGGCCGTGCACATGGCTTCCTTTAGAGAATCAAAGGCTTTCTGACAAGCCTCTATCCAATTCACCAACCTAGGTTGTTTCTTGGAAGTCAGTTCTGTCAAGGGTGACACAATGGTACCATAGGCCTTGACGAATCTGCATTAGTATCCAGTCAGGCCTAAAAAGGCTCTCACTTCAGTCTGTGTTCTAGGTGGTTGCCAGGCCTTGATAGTTTCTATCTTGGCCTGGAGTGGCTGCACCTTGCCACCACCTACAAGGTGTCCCAAGTATACCACGGAACCCTGCCCAATCTGGCACTTACTAGCCTTGATGATCAGGCCTGCCTGTTGCAGAGCCAGAAGCACCTTCTTGAGGTAGAGCAGGTGTTCCTCCCAGCTGGAACTGTAGACAGCTATGTCATCCAGGTAGGCTGCACAGTAGGCATCCTTGCCAGCTAGGACCCCGTTAACCAAATGTTGGAAGGTAGCGGGGGCATTTTTCAACCCAAATGGCATCACCCAGAACTGGTAATGGCCATCAGGTGTAGAAAATGCTGATCTCTCTTTGGTCACCTCAGTCAGGGCGACCTGCCAGTGCCCTGAAGTAAGATCAAACGTATTCAGGAACTTGGCAGCGCCTAGTCTGTCAACGAGCTCATCATCTCAGGGGATGGGGTGAGCATCAGTCTGTGTGACTGAGCTCAGACCGAGGTAGTCAACACAGAACCTGAGTTCTGGCTTCACACCGCGGGCAGCAGCCTTAGGAACCAGCACCACAGGGCCGACCCAGGGACTACTGGATTTCTCAATAACCCCCAAAGTCAACATCTTAGAGACCTCCTCCTTGATGCTGGCTTTCATCTTATCCAATAGCCTGTAAATTTTGTTCTTCATAGTTTTTTTTTTTTTTTTTAATATATATTTTTATTAACTTTTAGTGGTTATACAGATTCATCATTTAAGGCATTATCATTCTTAGTCATTGTTACAAGAATTATTCAACATTACGCCTCCATTTATATTGACGGCCGTCGACTGATTTACTTTATCTCAGTTACCTCAAGTCGTTAACCGTATCCTTCTGCATTGTACTTGTCCTTATTCAAATACTGTCGTTCCATGCCCATTCCTTTTTTGTATAAGTATTGCTTCCTTATTGCTCATATATCATTGTCAATCTGCTGTTAAGCTCAAATAAGTATCAGTTCACATACAATGAAATAAAACTGATAGAAAAACAAAAAATTAACTACAAATGTGGTGGTGCCATGGTTCTCTGTGAACTAATTGTGTGTTGGGTTGCAGTGGGACACTGCCTCTGGGTTGGTTAGATCTAGTCCAATACCCGGTGGTCCTTCCATGTGTGCTGGGTCGCTTATTTATGCCTTTGTTACTCACCTTCTTTTCCCTTTATGACCATTCCTTATTGCGCCTTTTCAATGTTTCAGTAACTGTCTGCCCCCCTTGTCCGTCTTCCGTTCTATTGATAACTATTGTGGGTTTGATCCTCTGTCATCCCCGCTATCTGGATGAGCTGTCAGCTCTATTCTCCTGTGTCACTGTCTTCGCCCATCACTATTTGCCTCCATTTTATCAAGACCTCCTCCCATTCCGGGGCTATTGGGGTCTTGCGCAGACCTCTAGCCTCCTCACTCTTTAGGACCTGTAGTTCAGCTCCTGCCCACTTCAGTACATCGCGCCTCCAGTCTGTCATGTTCGGGCTCCTGGGTGATTTCCAGTCAATGGCGATGAGTCTCCTGTATAGTACTAGTGTAATGTCCATGTAGCGCTCCTGTACCTTCCCTATTTTTAGCCCCGACTTCAAGCCCACCAAACACACCGCCGGCATGTGCGGTATGGTCATTCCCAGTAGGTTCTCCAGGTCCTTCACTACCGTTTCCCACCCCGCTTGGATCTCTGGACATTGCCAGACCATATGATCAAGGCTGGCATCCAGAGCTACGCATTTGGGGCATCCCATAGGGGTACCTCCGTATATCCGGGTTAGGCGTTGTGGGGTAAGATATGTCCTGTGTGTGTAATTGTGTTGAATATATTTCAGGCGTGTGTTCCTTGACACTATCTTGGGGTATGCCAATAACCTCCTCCACTCCATGTCTGATAGCTCTCGTGCTATGGACCCTTCCCATCTATCCCTTAGTGGTCTTAGCTGGTCTAATGTGTCCTCGGTTAGCGTTTTGTATATTTTGGTGATGAGGTGGGTGTCTGCCCCTGCCGTCAGTAGCAGATGTAACGCCCGGTGTGTGGTGGGTTCCGCGTTTATCGTTACCCAGTGCTCCCATACAATATGAGTGATTCTCTGATGCATGAGAAACTGCCCTCCGGGAACCCCTTTGCTGTTTGTTAGATCGGCGAAGGTGCTCATCACCCCTCTGTTAAATAGGTCTCCTATCGTCACTATTCGGCCTTCGTCCATGCCCCCAAGTCAGTGTCCACCCGGCTCTCTGTCGTTGTTTCTACTCTCAGTGTACCCAGCGGCAATGCAGGGGAATAGGCCTTCCCCTCTCCTGTTCGTTGTATGCACTTCTTCCAGCAATGCAACACCAATTTAGTCAGTGCGCTCATTTCTTGTGGCTTAATCTTCCGGCTCATCATGGCTGTCAGTATCTCCTCTCCCCCCGGCTCTCTCCCTACTGTGCTTCTGTTCAAGTAGCTCCCACCCGCGAACCATCTGGCGGCCCACTGTAGTTGGCATGCTAGGTAGTATACTTTGAAATTCGGGACTCCAAGCCCCCCTCGCTTGTTTGTCTACATAGGATCGATAGGGCTGTATGGCACCTGCCCCCATCCCATACCGGATCCCTTAGCAGCGTGTTCAACTCTTTAAACCACGACGCCGGAATCCGCACTGGTAGGTTAGTGAAATAATAAAGGAGGCAAGGTAGCATAATCATTTTTGACAACGTTATCCTAGCCATTGTGGATAGCTTCAGTGATCTCCAGAATCCCACCGATGCTCTGAGGGAGCCAAGCACTTTGCACAGGTTACCGTCGCGAAGGTCCCGCAGGTCGTGGAACACCTGGATCCCCAGGTACTTAAATGTGTTAGGTGCCCACCCCACAGCCTCCAGGAATGTAGAGGGTTGGGCACTACTTTTGTTATTGGGAAAACTAATGTTTTGCCTCTGTTGAGGTGTAGGCCCGAGAAGTCTCTGAAACAATCCAGTGCCTGTAGTGCCCATGGCAACCCAGAGTTCCCGTCCCTGAGGTATATTAGGATGTCGTCCGCGTATAGTGAGATGTTATGTTCGATTCCTCCCCATTTCACTCCTCTGCCCACGCCCTCCATGCTTATATGCGCAGCCAGGGGCTCGATGGCCAGGGCGAATAGCAGTGGCGACAGGGGGCATCCCTGCCTAGTTCCCCTATATATGGGATAGGGACTTGAGATGGTTTTTCCCATCCTCACTCTTGCCTGTGGAGCTATATAGAGTAGGTCCACCCATTCTACCCACTTAGTTCCCATGCCCAATCTTAACATTACTGTCCTCAGGTAGTTCCAGCGGATCGAATCAAAGGCTTTCTCAAAATATATCGCTAGCAGCGCTCCTTTAGAGGGCTTCACTGCTTTGGGCATTTGTAGGATAGCAAAGAGACACCTAAGATTAAGTGACGTGCTACGGTTCGGTGCAAACAGATTTTGGTCTTCATGCACTAGGGTAGGTATGTATGGAAGCAATCGGTTAGCCAATATTTTACTAAGGATTTTAAAGTAGCTATTTAACATTGAAAGTGGCCTAAAGTTAGCGACCGTTGCTCTGTCCGTTTTGGTCTTAGGTAAAGGTATCACCACCGCCTCCCTAAGTGTGTCCGGGAGTAGGCCGTGGTGTAATGCGTCTGCATAGAGGTCCACTAACTGGTGGGCCAATAACTTAGAGTATTTCTTATAGAAGTCCATTGGTAACCCATCAGTTCCCGGTGTCTTCCCTGGGGCCAGCTGGGAAATCGCCTCCAGCACCTCCACCGTGGTCACCAGGCCCCCCAGCCCTTCACAGTCTTCACTGGTCAGTGTCGGCAGAGGAAGTGGCCGCAGGAACTCCCTCAGTCTATCCTTATCTAGTTCTCCTGGCTCCTTATACAGAAATGTGTAGTAATCTTTAAAAGCGTCATTTATAGGGACGGGGCTGAATTTATGGTCTCCTTCCATGTCCCGTACGCTTACTATGGGCGCTCCATCTCCACCTGGCCTTCCAGCCAGGCTAGCATCTTTCCCGATCTCCCTTCTTCCGATTGTACTGAGGCTAGGTGTCTCCGAAAGCAATGGCAGCGAAGTTGTTTTTCCACCTGTGAGTGGGACTTCATTGCCTGCTCATGTTCCCCTGTTCATGCGCACTTCTTTGCTCCCTTTTTTCCCATTCATGTATCGTCTTCTCTATCTTAATTAGTTCTCGATCTAAAGTCCGCTTTATGCCAATTGCCTGGCTTATGTTAAAGCCCCTTGTCGCTAATTCCAGTGTCTCCGTTTCCACACCTCTAGAGGAGGTCGACCCCTTATTTATGTTAATTTGGTCAGTTAGGTGAGATCGGAGTGCCTCTCTAAATGCCTGGTCTTCCAACGCTGTCGGGAACATTCTCCAGAGCGGTATGGGGGGTCTGTCCACCGTCGCCCTCCATTTTACTAATAGCGGATTATGATCCAAAATGGTGCGCCCTAGGTATTCCGAGTGAGTTATACTTCTCGCCACCCCGGGTGTGCACACCACCCTATCAGTTCTAGTGTGTATTTGATGCAGGGCAGAGTAGAACGAGTAGTCCTTATCGTGTGGGTGTTGTTCGCGCCATGTCTACCATTCCCCAGTCCCCCACCCACTCTCTCACTTTCTTAGCAGTTTTATACGTCAGTGCTCCTTGTAGTGGGTGTGAGGAACGGTCCAGGTCTATGTCCAAGACACTGTTAAAGTCTCCTCCTAGTAATAGTTCCCCATGTTGCTGGATGGTGATATGACTCGAAAGGCGTTGCAGGAAGGGGGTCTGATCTTGGTTGGGGGCATATATGCTTCCTATGATTATTGGGACTCCGTGGATCCTCCCCTCCACCACTACGAATCTACCTTCTTGGTCTATGTCTATGGATATCGCTTCAAAGGGCTCTCCCGAACAGATCCCTATTAGTGCACCTCTTGCATATGCTGAGTACCTAGTGGCAAATACCTGCCCCCGCCATCTGCGTCTAAGCTTATCAACATCGTTCGCAGTCAAGTGTGTTCTTGGAGCATTGCTACATGTATGCCCGTCCTCTTTAGGTGAGATAGTATTCTATGTCTTTTTGCAGGCGAGCCCATACCCCATACGTTCCATGTTAAAAGATTATAGTCAGCCATCTGGGTATGTCGTGTAGCAAATACGGATCTCATCTTCTCTCGCTGGCCTCGCCTCTGCTATGCGTATTCCCACCACCCTCGTGTGTGTAACCTAATTTCCACTGGCACCATCTAACTTTAAACGTAAATAACCCCAACTCCCCCTCCCCAGGGCGCCTCCCTAACTGTAGGCTGCCCATGAAAACCAAGCAATCAAATAACATGCACCAACTATTACTGTTAGTTCTCGCCATTCCACCTGACTGGACGAGAAACTGGTCGGGGGTGGTTCTGTGTCCTGTGGGGCCAAACTCTCATGCTGTGCGCCCTGAAGCTCGCTGACACCTTGTTCACCCCAGTTTATCTGCTGTCTACGGGGTCACTTTTGCGAGGCCCTCAGAGTCACTAGGGTCCTCAACGGATGATGCCACAGTGTCATCCGACTCAATGTCTTCGCTTCCCTTTGAGGAGGGCTCCTTGCCCATCGTTGCCGCAGCCCTCAAGGCCTCCTTCTTGCCTAGGTCTTTCTGGGATTGAGATGGTTCCATACGGGGGTGGGTCCGGTGCCGCCACCCCCGCACCCCCATAGGGGCGGGGAAGGACCCCATCCGGCACCCCATCCCGTCTCCCCCGTCCCCCTGGACCTCCAACCACTCCCAAGCCTCTTCAGGATTTCGAAAAAACTTGCCCTCCGTCATCACCTTCAGTCTGTCTGGGAAGAGGAACGAGTACTGTATTCCCTCCTCCCTCAGCATCCTCTCCACTGCCAGGAAAGAGGATCTTCTGATTTGAACCTTGATGGTGAAATCCGGGAAGAGGGTCACTTCTCCATTGTCCACCCTATAAGGGTCGGCCTCCCTGGCCCTCTGGAGCAGGATGTGCCTATCTCTGTAGTGTAGTAGGCATGTTATTACTACTCTGGGAGGCCTCTCCGGCGCTGGGGGCCTCTCTGGGACCCGGTGCGCCCTCTTTAGGGCAAAGAACGGCTTTAGGGCCACCGTCTTACGCATCCATTCCTCCAGATATTCAACCATATTCGTGCCCTCTGCTCCTTCCGGTAGGCCCACCACTCGCACGTTGTTCCTTCTGTTTCTCCCCTCAGCATCTTCTGCTCTCTGTTCTAACCGCGTTACTCTCTCTGTGAGGTGCAACATGGTGGCCTCCACGTTCTTTTGTCTCGGGACTATATCTGTTAACGTGGTCTCGGTGTCCTTGACCCTGTCTGTTAATTATTGGTGGTCCGCTCCTCGTAGGCCAACCTCTACTGCAACTTGATTTATGTCACGCTGGAGGGTGTTTTTTGTGTCCTCATAGCTCCTAAAATTTTGTCCAACGTGTCCTGCACTGAGGGCTGCACCGTAGGCTACATATCTTCTTTTTTCTTTTCACTGGCTGTTGGGCGGTCCATTCTCTTCTCTCCACGGCAGTGTCTTGTGTTCATGGGCGCTGGGAGAGCGGAGACCCAGCTCTCTGCTGCTGTAGGCTGTCCCTAGTCCAACGTCCCCTGTGGCTTCTGTTCTGGCGTGTGCTTTTACCGTGGACTGTGTCGATCCCCTAGCCCTCAGCCGCTGCCCACCTCATTGTGGTTGCCACCTGTCCCCGACCGACCTCGTGGTGCCCCACCGGGTGTCCTGTACTTCTCAGGTAGGGGCTCCACCCCATAGGTCCACCAAAGCCACACCGTGCTTCCAACAGGGCCCGTGCCCTACTTCAGAGTTCTATGGGGCCTCTTCTTCTTGCGCGGTCCGCTCGCCGCAGCCCCCTGTTGGCCAATATCCTCCTCTTCCCTACCGTAGGCTGGGAGCTGAAGGTGAAAAGTAAAAATGCAAGAGCAGCGAGGGACGAGGGGACAGCGCCACAGAGATCCTCCGCCCGTGGCCCACGGGCACAGTCCACGCTCCTTGACCACTCTCAGGGCCGCATCCCGCTCTTCAGGGTTTGAGGGAGCACCCTCAGGTCACCCCAGTCCTCCGCTGCTACCTCCGTGTGTCCCGGGGGAGGGGCACAGTATCACTCCCTTCTGCCAGGCCCCGGACCCCCACTCCAATCCGTTGGGAGAGGGGACTCACATCGGACTCTCCCCCCGCCTCCCCAGTGCGTTTGCGCGGTCTCCTCCTCCGCACCTGATTTCCATGGGTGTCTCCTCACCACTCCCAGCCCCGCAGGGGCACCATCGGGCTCGCCTCCTTTAGGCCTGGTCTCATGCCCGGGCCGCGTTACTGCCCTCTTTCCTGCCCTTCCGGCCGATGCAGTGCCCAGCCACACCACTCTCCAACGTCAATGTCTCAGCCGACGCCGAAAAAGGCTCGGGCTGGCCCTCCTTCACTGGCTCACCTCGTTTTCTTTGTCTTGAGGACAGGGAGGCACTGCCGCTCTCCCTCGCGGTCCTCCGCTCTTTGCTCCTGCATTCTCTCTCGGTGTCTCTGTCTTCTGGCGACTCAGCCCCCTTCTGCTGGCACCAGCGGGGTCCCCACGAAGCAGGTACCGGTGCCTCACGGCTACCCGAGTCCCCGGCTCACTCACGAGGACTCCGGGTGCGGCGGCAGTGTCGCGCTCCTCTGATTTAACGCCCATTCTGGGGCAGCTGAGCCCCCGGCTCGCTCTGCAACCGTATTCCCACCGCTTCGGCACACGGTTGCTGTGCCGGCAGCTCCTGGGCAGGGGTCCTGAAGATCGGATAATTGTAGGCCCTGCCGGAGCTCTCGGACTATAAGTCCGACATCTTGCCTGCGTAGCCACGCCCCCCACAGGGGGACTGTCATCTGTGTCAATGTCATGAACACATAGGTGGGTAAGTCCAGGAGTAAGGGAGAACAGGGATGAGAACTGCTCTAACAGCTCATAGCAGTCTCACCTCTTGTTTAGAGTCAGGGAGTCAGAGAGAATGACACCCTCCACTGACCCATCACCTTCTTTGGCAGAGAGGAGGTCGGGGAGAAGATCACTCTCCTCTTCCATGCTCCCATCTGTGACCAGGAGCATACTGATCTCAGACCTCTCAAAGTGAGGTTTGAGCCTGTTGTGATGGAGGACCCTTAAGGGGTGCCTGGGGGTCTTGAGGTCCACTAGGAAAGTAGCCTCCCCTTTACGATCCTTGATCTCAAAGGGGCCAGTCCAGCGGTCCTGGAGAGCCCTGGGCTCTACTGGCTCCATCACCCAAACCTTGTCTCCAGGTGAAAACTCAACCAGAGTGGTCTTTCGGTCATACCATTCCTTCATCACCTCTTGACTGGCCTCGAGATTACTCTTGGCCTGCTTCCAGAAGTGTTGGGTTTGGTTGCGAAGGGCCAGCATGTAGCTGACCACATCCTGGGGAGGTGTCTTGGGAACTTTCTCCTAGCCCTCTTTAACAATGCTTAGTGGTACCCTGATAGGGTGACCATAGAGAAGCAAAAGAGGCTGAACCCCACCCCTTTCTAGGGCACCTCTGTGTAAGCAAACAGCAGGCATGGTAAGAGGGCGTCCCACTTACGCCTCATGGCTTCAGTCAGGCCATTAATCATGCCCTTCAGGGTCTTGTTGAATCTCTCAACAAGCCCATTGGATTGAAGATGATGAGGGGTGGTAAACTGGTAGGTCACCCCACACTCATCCCATATGGACTTCATGTACGCAGAAATGAAGTTTGTGCCCCTGTCAGACACAACCTCCTTAGGGAATCCTACACGGGTAAATATTCCCAACAGGGCTCTGGTCACCACAGGTTCAGTCACTGTTCTCAGAGGGATTGCCTCTGGATAGCGGGTGGCATGGTCCACCAAAACCAGGATAAACCTGTTGCCCAAGGCAGTTTTGGGGTCCAAGAGACCAACAATGTTGATGCCCACCCTTTCAAAAGGGATGCCAATGATGGGAAGTGGAAGCAGGGGAGCCTTAAGCTTTTTCTCTGCCTTCCCACTAGCCTGGAAGTTGGGGCAAGCTCTGCAGAAATTATATGAGGCTAACCTCATTCTGGGCCAATGGAAGTGGGTGACAAGCCTGTTAAAGGTCTTGTCTTGGCCCAGGTGTCCTGCCAGGGGAATGTCGTGAGCCAGACCCAGTAGGAAGGGCCCGGTAACACTGGGGGACAACCAGCACATGTGCTGCCCCAGGACCTGGAACCTTAGGCTCACTGTAAAGGAGATCATTTTCCCAGTAAATATGGTGAGTGCCAGAGACGTCACCTGCTGCTTGGCCCGTGGACTGTTGCCTCAGAACCTCAAGGGTGGGGCATTCCTTCTGCGCCTGGCAGAATTCTGCCCTGGTTGGCCCACCCTCTACTTGCCAGCCAGCAAGTGCAGGTCGGTTACCCAGGTCAGCTATGTCCTCCACAGTTGGCTCAGGGGCCTCCTCCTCCTCAGGGGCCCATCCACCACCGTGGGAACATCTGAGGTGGGTTTCCCGCGCCTCTTGCCCTTCCTCTTTCAAGCAGTCTGGGCCATTGTTCCAGGCTCCAGACGCCATTGACTCACTTCCCGGGCAGCCATGGAACGTGTGGTCATGCAGACCCACTCAGGCAAACCTAACATCTCCAGATGGGATCTGAGCTCTACCTCTTTCCAGGCACTATACTCAAGATCATTGCCTAAGAGACAATCTACAGGAATGTCAGGACTCAGAGCTACTTTCAGAGTACAAGAGACCACCCCCCCAATCAAAGGAAACCAAAGCCACCAGTAGGCAACTCTCACGATTGTCAGCGACTATGACCTTGTGGAATGTGTCTGGGACTATCTGCTCTGATGACACCAGCTGACTCCTGACAGTAGTCATACTGGCTCCTGTGTCACGCAGAGCCTCCACCCTTTGCCCATCAATGAAGCATTTTCTGGCATGTAGGCTTTAGGCACCATCTCTCTTTCTCCCAAGGCCACTAGGGAAACCTCTGCCTTCTCCCCAAAGCTAACTGGGACTGTCTCCCCCCGAGCGCTACATTGGCCAACCCAGGTGTCTTTCTAGTGGCAGACTGTGCCCTCTTGAGGCACTTGGAGTCGCCCTTAGAGTATCCATGCTGGTAGCACTCTAAGCATTTGGAGATGAATTTCCCTAATGTTTTATCAAAATACCCTGGCTTCTTTGCAAACCTAGAAGAGGAATGGTATCCACCCCCCTGGGAGTTCTTTTGGGGGCTTTTGAGAACTCAGTTTCTTTAAATTTTTCTCCCCCCTCTTTCTTCTGTTGGGAACCCTGACCACCTTTGTGGGTGTCCCCCCCAGATGCCTTTTTGGACACTCTGGTGCTAACCCAGAGGTCCCCCTCCTCAGCAGCAAGCTTCCTGGGGTCAGTCAGCTTACTATCTACCAAGTGCTGGTATAACTCTGTAAAAGAAATATTGAGTATATGCTCTGTCAGAATCAAGCCATATCACCCTTTATAATCATCTACTTTGCTGCCCCACACCCATCCATTCAGTGCTTTAATGGAAAAATCAAATAAATCTACCCATGTTTGTGTGGACTGTTTAGTGTTGTCCCTGAACCTCTGACAGTATTTCTCCGGGGTCAGCCCAAACTTGGCAAGAAAAATGGCTTTCTGAAGTGGGTATGTGTTTTGATCCCTTGGGTCCAGTGTGAGAAGTGTGTCCCTCCCCAGTGCTGGCACATAACTCCACATAGCTGTACCCCATTGCCCTTCAGGAACCTCATGAGCCCTTAGTGCAACTTCATAAGCAGCTAGCCATTTCTCTATGTCATCTGCCACAACAAAACTGGGCACCACATTTTTGAGTATATGAACCTTCTTTCCTCCAGCAGGTCCTGCCTGTATGCTGCCACCATTACAGCTGGACTCAGACTGTCTTGCCTTGATCTCCAGCTCCTTGAGACTCAGTTCATGAGCCAACAATAGTTTTTTTCTCAGCCAAGGCTCTCTCAGCTGCAACTTCAGCTTCAATCTGTTTGGCTGCTCTTTAAGCCTCAGCTTGCTTGGCTTCACTCTCTGCCCTCCTTTCCTCCTGTTGAGCCTCAATTTTTAGCATTGCCATTTGCAACTGAAACTCTCTCTCCTCTCTTCTTTCTTCTGCGGTCATGCTTTGATCAGAGACACTGCTCCCTGGTTTGGCAGGGGGGCGCAGTTGCAGTGGTAACATCCACTGATGGCAAATAATCCTCTGGGGAGCCATCTTCTGGCTCCTCCTCCTCAGCATCCTCCTCTGAATGGGCTTCTGCCCAGGCCCTCAGCGTCTTTTGAAATTCCTCCTTTCTGGAGGCACCTTGGGTGGGCACTCCCATATCCCTGCAGAACCCTTTTAGCTGTTTGACAGTGTATGTCTCCAACAGGGCTAGGTCAAAATCTCCTGCTTGAGACCCAGCCTGAGACATGTTGAGTGAGGATTTTGGTCAAAAAATTGACAGGAAAAACGAAATTGCAGAAAAAGATAAAAATCAAGTTGATCTTCAACTGTGGGTAGGTAGTGAAATACTTAGCTACTGTGAGTCACTGCACAAATACAAGCCCTTTCCTCACCGCTGATCACCAATGTTAGAAATGAGGTCTTTGGTTGGCAGTCAGGTTACCCCCTGTCCAAGGAAGGACCCTCACTCTAGTCAGGGTAAATCACACACAATCCAAATTATCCTGTGCCCACCCTCCAGTAGCTTGACAGTGAGCAGTCAGGCTTAACTTAGAAGGCAATGTGTAAAGTATTTGTGCAATAAATCATACAATAACACAATAAAGCACAACAAAAATACACCACACAGTGCTTAGAAAAATACATAAAATGTATCTGGATATTTGCAGGTCAAAAACGATCAAAGATGCAATAAGTAAATGTAGAGATATCACTGAAAAGTGATATAAAGGCCCTCATTACAACCCTGGCTGTCGGTGGTAAAGCAGCCGTAAAACCGCCAACAGGCCAGCAGTAAAAAAGATGGAAATTATGACCATATTGGAAACCGCCAACATAGACAGCCACTTTAACACTGCGACCGCCACGGGGGTACAAACAAACAGCATGGCAGTCACTGCCAACAGACAGGTGGAAGACAATATACCACCCACACTATTATGACAGGCCAATCCGCCACCTTTTCCGGGACGGATTCAACGTGAACAAAAACACAGCAGAAACAGGACTTGGAAGGGAAAACACTCACCTCTACACACCCCACGAGGAACCAGGACGCCATGGAGCCTGAACACCAAATACTCCCTGCGATAGTCTTCCTGCTCCTCTACCAGGAGCACGACTGACGGCGGCAACGACCACGGTGAGTATTGCACCTACAAAACAGGGGATGGGGGAGGGAAAAGAGAGTAACACACACACGCAACACGCAACACCCCCACCCCTACCCTCACCCACAACAACACACACACTAATACATGCTGAAACACATTTACACCCCCCAAACCCCACCTGGAAGAACACAAGGACAAAAAGAATTGTTTGTAACCGTTGTAATCAATAAACATCCATTAGTCCAAAATGTATATACACTATAAACAAATATGTACACCAAGAATTAAAGATCAGGTACTGCACCTATATAGTACGTGGACCACTTGGCCCAAAATGCATGGGCGAGACCCACACAAGATACCTGATCGAAACGGAGAGAACACTGCAGGGGCATCAGATCGAAATAAAACAGGCACCTCAGGGGGACGGGAAGGGGAGGCACCTCAGCAGGATGAGTGCACGGCGCCAGCTACACAAGGGGGCTCCATGCCCATTGATGTATCCTGGGGAGTGCAAAGCCACAGTCTCTCAAGTCTCTCCAGTGGGTGGTTTGCCCACTGCTGCATCCATCCTGGGGAGTGCAAAGCCAAAGTCTCTCAAGTCTCTCCAGTGGTTGGGTTGCCCACTGCTTTATCCTGGTGAGTGCAAAGCCACAGTCTCTCAAGTGGATAACAGTCTCCACTGGTTCTGGAGGGGGCTTTGTGCCCAGAGTGCTTCATCCTGCCAAGGACTGAGGTAGTGGATGGCTTTCTTCACTGGTTCTGGAGGGGGCTTTGTGCCCAGAGTGCTTCATCCTGCCAAGGACTGAGGTAGTGGATGGCTTTCTCCACTGTGCCCAGAGTGCTTCATCTTGCCAAGGAATGAGATAGTGGATGCCTTTCTCCACTGGTTCTGGAGGGGGCTTGGTGCCCAGAGTGTCTTATCCTGCCAAGGACTGAGGTAGTGGATGACATTCTCCACTGGTTCTGGAGGTGGCTTTGTGCCCACAGTGCTTCATCCAGCCAAGGACTGAGGTAGTGGATGCCTTTCTCTACTGGTTCTGGAGGGGGCTTTGTGCCCAGAGTGCTTCATCCTGCCAAGGACCGAGGTAATGGATGGCTTTCTCCACTGTGCCCAGAGTGCTTCATCCTGCCAAGGACTGAGGTAGTGGATGCCTTTCTCCACTGGTTCTGGAGGGGGCTTAGTGCCCAGAGTGTCTTATCCTGCCAAGGACTGAGGTAGTGGATGACATTCTCCACTGGTTCTGGAGGTGGCTTTGTGCCCACAGTGCTTCATCCAGCCAAGGACTGAGGTAGTGGATGCCTTTCTCCACTGGTTCTGGAGTGGGCTTTGTGCCCAGAGTACTTCATCCTGCCAAGGACTGAGGTAGTGGATTAGACTCTCCACTGGTTCTGGAGGGGGCTTTGTGCCCAGAGTGCTTCATCCTGCCAAGGACTGAGGTAGTGGATGCCTTTCTCCACCGGTTCTGGAGGGGGCTTTCTGCCCAGAGTGCTTCATCCTGCCAATGACTGAGGTAGTGGATGCCTTTCTCCACTGGTTGTGGAGGGGGCTTTCTCGCGGGTCTGCTGGTGGCGCTGGCTGCGGTGTCATTAGCGGCTGTGCTTGCGGCGGTGTCAGTAGCGGCGGTGCTGGTGGCGGGCTCACTGACCGCGGTGCTGGCGGCGGTGTCAGTAGCGGCGGTGCTAGTGGTGGGCGGTGCTGGTGGCGGGCTCACTGACTGCGGTGCCGGCGGCGGTGTCAGTAGCGGCGTTGCATGTGGCGGTGCCGATGGCAGTCTTGTCCGCCGTGCAGGTTGGCGGTGGCATTGACTTGCCTTTATTCTTCAGACCCTTCCCCACCTTGGATGGTGGCACAGCTGTCTTGCCACTCCCCACAATTGTCTTGCCTGAGCCCATGTCGGCAGGTGTTTTGGCATTCTCCCTCTGGGATGTGGGCAACTTTTTCTGTTTTGGAGGTAGGGGAATGTCCTTGGCCTCGCTCCTTGGGACACTGATGTGGTGGCTGAGGTGCTGGGTGGGGACCTGGAAAGGCGGACCCTAGGGGACGGACGGGGGGGAGGTGTAGGGAAAAGGTAAACTTTTAAGAGGAAAAGTTGTTTAGACCCACTGGGACGGGTAGATGGAGGGGGTTTGGGAGTGGAGGAAGAGGTAGTGGTTGTAGGAGGTGTTCGTTTGCTGACTTTGGGTGAAGGTGCATGGGCTGGAGGCTGTTGTGAGGTGGATGGCTGTTGGATGGGTGTGTGACTGCGTTTGTGTTCTTTGGGAGGAGAGATCACTGACACTGGTAGAAGACACAGGGGATGTGTGAATGGTAGTGGGGCTGGTGAGTGCACGTGAGCGGTGTGTGTTGATGGGCGTGCTGGTGATGGAGGTAGTGGCTAAAGATGTAGTGCATGCAGATGTGAGTGGAGACGTGACAGGGAGGGAGGAGGGAGACGTGGAGGAGGGGGACACACTGGAGGCAGTGGATGTTGGTATGTGTGCATTGGTATGATGCTTGTGTGAGTGCTTGTGGGATGTGTGGTGCTTATGTTTTCCAGAGCCACCCTTGTGTGTTGAGGTGTGTGCCTGCTGGTCTGATGGTGTGCTTGGGATAGGCTGAGGTACTGGGGATTGAGTCTGGGTGGAGGAAGTTGGAGGGGGGAGGATGGACACAGGGACAATGGCTGCCATCAGTGCAGAGGCCAGAGCCCGAAATGCTCGCTGTTGGGCTGCCTGGCCAGAATGAATGCCCTCCAGGTATGCTTTTTCTGTTGCAACTGCCTCTCTACACCCTGGATGGCATTCAGAATGGTAGACTGACAACAGTGAGGGATCTCAGGAGGTCAATAGCCTCCTCACTGAGGGCAGCAGGGCTGACTGGGGCAGGGCCTGAGGTGCTTGGGGCAAAGGAGATGCCCACCTTCCTGGGTGAGCGGCCACGGGACACACGCTGAGGGGCTGCTGGGAGGGCGGTGCTGGGAGGGGGGTGGCGGCAGTACCTGTAGATGCGGCGGGCACAGAGGGGCCCGCCACCGCAAGGGAGTGCCCATCAGAGGAGGAGTCAGTGTCGCTGGTCTCATCTCCTGTCCCCACCGTGGAGCTCCCCTTGCCCTCGGTCCCACTGGTGAATTCAGACTCCGTTGTATGGCCCTCCAGGACCAAGTGGGATGCATCTCCCTCCTGCTCCGGTGGCACAGCTCCTCCACCTGATGATGCTAATGAACACAAGAACAGGGAGACCACAAAAAGCAGGGGGGAGAAAGAAGAAAGACATGTTCAGTGCATACAATACCGCTACTGTCGGCGGATAATAAAGACACAGCAGCCCTCTGCACTACGCCATGCACTTAGAGTTCCCTAATTAATCACAGGGACATGGGGTGCATGGCCTATGCCCGATTGCTGCACACATGTAAGTCACAGGAGACTGACTAGGTGTAGATGGCTCTAACCAACGGTGGGGATGGGGTGCCACTTAGCCTGCCTCACAAAGGGTCCTTGCCTACAAAGCTCGCCCTAGCCTATGGGAACCCACTGCCCACCTCCCCCACCCAGACACCTCCAATGCGCGCAGAGTCAGCTGAATGAGAGTGTACTCACCCCCTTGTGGCTGCTGTGATGCCCTCAAGTGCTCATCCAACTCCGGATACGCCACCGCCAGGATCTAGAATATCAGGGGGGTCATGGTGCGACGGACACCCCTCCCACGTTGGGAGGCCATCCCCAGCTGGGCCTCCGCCGTCTTCTTGCTCCAGGGGCAAAGGTCCTCCCATCTTTTTCGGCAGTGGGTGCTCTGTCTGTGGTAGACCCCCAGGGTCCGGACGTCCTTGGCGATGGCACACCAAATATCCTTCTTCTGGTGTGCGCTGACCTAGAGGAATAGTACAGGGTAAAATGTAAAACTTTTACCATCCGGACCATCACAGTCCTTGTCCCACATTCCCACCCTTGTCCTGACGCACATACACTCACCGTCCGATCATGCAGGCCTCATCTCCCCCCGTATCTTCCATCCACACCACTCCAAAAAGGCAGTGCCCATACAGCATGCTCACAGTGTACTCACCTGTTTGTCTGGATGCCCGTAGAGTAGCGTGTACTGGGGGAGGACCCCATCCACTAGTTTCTCCAACTCCTCCGATGTGAAGGCAGGGGTCCTTTCCCCAGACACATGAGCCATCGTCGCTTCCAGACTGAGGTCACAGCAGCACTTGCAGTGTAGGTCCTCCACTGTTGAAGATCAGGTATCAAGTGAGTGAACAGAGAGAAAATCGCCATCACATCTGCAGCGGTGCGTACTGTCACCGCTGGCGTACATCGTCATTTGCTCCTGGAACCCATAGGGCCCAATGCAGCATTGCACCGCGGTCTTCGACCGCCTACTGCGACGGTGTACAACGCCAGCACAGTTGCCTCATATCCCCTTGTCCCACATTACAGGTCAGGCAGCCGGCATTTTAGGGGGCCACATGGAATACATTTTTTATGTGTCACACATATATAAGCTTTTCATATACACAGAGATAGGCACATCGCTTATTGACAAATGTGTGCAATAAAATTATTGTCTTACTACCTCAGTGTTGTCTGACTCTGTGCTCGCTGTTCTCATCCATAGGGCACGTCCTCCGGGGCAGGTGAGGAGATGGCGGCATCCTCCGGTGTACAGACCGCTGGTGGACCTGTTGACAATGCAGGAGAGACAAGTAATAGTCACCTACAGACTTGATCGGGCCACAATCCATGAACTGTGTGCCCAGTTGGAGCCTGACCTGATGACAGCTATCCGCCATCCCACAGGAATCCACCCTCTAGTGCAGGTCCTGTCAGTACTCCATTTCCTGACAAGTGGGTCTTTTCAAACAACATTGGCCATAGCATCAGGGATGTCCCAGCCTATGTTCTCTAACGTGTTGTCCAGAGTGTTGTCTGCCCTGCTGAAACACATGGGCAGCTACATCGTGTTCCCTCAGGTGGAGGATTTGCCTACAGTGAAAGGTGACTTCTATGCCCTCGGACATATCCCCAACATCATAGGTGCCATTGATGGGACACATGTGGCCTTGGTACCCCCCGCATGAGTGAACAGGAGTACAGAAACCGAAAAAGCTACCATTCAATGAATGTGCAGATTGTGTGTTTGGCCAACCAGTACATCTCCCATGTCAACGTTAAGTTTCCAGGCTCAGTGCATGACGCTTACATTCTGAGGATTAGCAGCATCCCATATGTGATGGGGCAACTCCAGAGCCACCAGGTGTGGCTAATAGTTCAGGACAAGGACCCTGTACAGTGTGAATAGTTGTCTGGGATTGTCCATAAGGGTTAGTGTGTGTCTAACAGTTACCCCTCGACATTTGGAGGTGACTCTGGATACCCCAACCTGTCATGGCTACTGACCCCAGTGAGAAATCCCAGGACAAGGGCAGAGGAATGCTACAATGAGGCACATGGGCGAACTAGGCGGATTATTGAAAGAACCTTCGGCCTCCTGAAGGCCAGGTTCCGGTGCCTCCATATGACAGGTGGTTCTCTGTACTACTCACCAAAGAAGGTGCGCCAGATCATCGTGGCCTGCTGTATGCTGCACAACTTGGCTTTGCGACGACAGCCGCCTTTTCTGCAGGAGGATGGTCCAGGAGGAGGTCTTGTGGTAGCTGTGGAGCCTGTGGACAGTGAAGAAGAGGAGGCAGAAGAAGAGGACACAGAGAACAGGAACAACATGATCCAGCAATACTTCCAGTGAGACACAGGTAAGAAGACATCACTGCCTCCTACATCTGATAAAATTGTTAGACCTATCATCTGTCTGTCACTTTCACCCAGTGTATGGACCCTGAATTGTCAATTTGCCTTTCCATTTCACAGATGTGGCTCCCACTGTGTGACCTCTGCTATGTTACCTCATGGACTAGAGCTGTGTGACATAGGTATGTTGACAATAGAGTGGACATTTGTGAAAGCACAGACTGATTCCAGATTGTTTTGTGATTCAAGGGTGTTTATTTAGGGGCAAAATAGTGGAGGGGGTTGTAAAATGGTCAGGGGTGATGGTGGAGGAATGTCCATGGCAGAGTCCAGTTATTAGTCTCACAGGTGCATTGTCCAAAGGGGCATAGGATGTGGAGCTAGGGCAGTTTAAGGATGGACAGGGTGACAAAGTGGGACAGAAGGATGACATTCAGGGTGGTCTCATTTCTTGGCGGGGATATTGGCATTTGTCTCTGTCTTTGTCCTGGATCTCAGGGACCGCTTGCGGGGTGGTTCTCCATCTGCAGGGGGTGAGGTGCTGTGTCGTAGTCCTGTGGCGGTGCCTCCTGTCCACTAGCGCCTGCGGAGGTGGTGGGCAGTTCATCGTCCAGGCTAGTGTCAGGGGCCCCTTGTTGTGCCACAGTGTCCCTCCTGGTGTTCACAAGGTCCTTCAGCACCCCTACAATGGTGCCCAGGGTGGTATTGATGGACTTGAGTTCCTCCCTGAACCCCAAATACTGTTCCTCCTGCAGCCGCTGGGTCTCCTGAAACTTGGCTAGTACCGTTGCCATCGTCTCCTGGGAATGATGGTACGCTCCCATGATGTTGGAGAGGGCCTCATGGAGAGTGGGTTCCCTGGGCCTGTACTCCCCCTGCGCACAGCAGACCTCCCAGTTCCCCGGTTTTCCTGTGCCTCTGTCCCCTAAACTGTGTGCCCACTGCCACTGCCCCCAGGTCCCTGCTGTTCTTGGGTTTGTGGGTTTGCCTGGGTTCCCTGTAGTGGTGGAAACACTGCTACTTGATGTGTCCTGTGGACAGAGGTATGGGCCGCTGGGTGGGTGCTGTGCTGGTGTTTTCTGAGGGGGAGGCTCTGTGGTGGCCTGTGACTGTGTCAGGGGAACCGACTGTCCTGAGGTCCCAGATCAGCCGGGCTGGTCATCTAGATCCAGTTGGACAGAGCTGCTGTTATCACTGTGGGCCTCTTCTGTGGGGCGTTGGACATGTCTGGAACCTCCTGTCCGGTGACATTGGGTAGGTGTCTTGCAGGGCTGTAAAGGCATGATTATTGCATCTGTGTGTGCCATGGTGTGCCATGGGTGGGTGACTCTGTACCCCAGTGCTTACATTCTTGTGTAGGACCTTATGTGATAATTGTTTTGGGGTCTGTGTGGGTATGTGTAGTGGACATGCTTTGGTGATGAGTGTCCATGCTTTGGTGTTGCATGCAGGGCTTGGTGTTGGGATGTGTGGTTTGTGATAATAGGACATATGTGAGGAGTTGGAGTGATGGGGTGAGAGCGAGGATGGGGGTATGTGTTGGCATGCAGGTAGGCTCAGGGATATGGTAGTTGAAGATTTGACTTACCAGAGTCCATTCCTCTAGCTACTTCTGCAAGGCCCTCAGGATGCAGTATAGCCAAGACCTGCTCCTCCCATGTTGTTAGTTGTGGGGGAGGAGGTGGGGGTCTGCCGCCAGTCCTCTGCACTGCAATGTGGTGTCTTGAGACCACGGAACGCACCTTCCCCCGTAGGTCGTTCCACCGCTTCCTCATGTCATCCCTTTTTCTTGGATGCTGTCACACTGCATTGACCCTGCCCACGATTCTGCGCCATAGCTCCATCTTCCTAGCTATGAAGGTGTGCTGCACCTGTGATCCGAATAGCTGTGGCTCTACCCGGATGATTTCCTCCACCATGACCCTGAGCTCCTCCTCAGAAAACCTGGGGTGTCTTTGCGGTGCCATGGGGTGGTGTGGGTGATGTGTGATGTGGTGTTTGTTGTGATGTGTGGGGTGATGTTTTGGGGTGTGTGGTGTTTTGAGCCTGGATGTGTATGAGTGATGGTGTTGTGTGCCTTTGTATGCTGGTGTGATCTTTGCTTTTCTGTCACTCTACTTCTTCCAAATTTTTCTTTGTAAGGGTTTGTGGGTAATGTGGGTGTGTGTTTTATATTGTATTGGGTGAGTGGGAGTTGAGTGTGTATGTGTATCAGGTGTGTGTATTTCGAATCGTCCAATGTGGTTGTGTTTTGTAAATGTGTGTGTATTTTGAGCGCGCGGTGTGTACTGCCAATGGTTTACCGCGCTTGAAAGACTGCCGCATGGATTCATGGGTTGTGATAGTGTGGCCGTATTCCTGTTGGCGTGACGGTGGAGGTTTTGTTATCGCCAGTTTATCACTGACCTTTGGTGTGGCGGACTTGTGTGGGTGTCTGGATTTTTGCGGATTCTGAGCTGTGGGTCGTTATAGCTGTAGCGGATTTTCGCGGCCACGACAGTGTGTTGGCGGTCCCCTGCACAGCGGTAAGTGGGATTTACCAGCAATGTTGTAATGAGGGCCAAAGTGTCTTAAGTCTTTTTAAAGCAAACAAAGGCCCATATTTATACTTTTTTTGCGCCACATATGCGTCATTTTTTGACACAAAAGTAGCGTAAAATTACAAAATACAGTTGTATTTTGTAAGTTTGCGCGATTTTGCGTCAAAAAACGACACACATGCGGTGCTAAAAAAGTATAAATATGGGCCAAAGTCTTTTTTTAGCACGAAGTACCTGGTATGCGTGAAAAGTCTGCAATGGGCTGCAGAGGAGGAGATGCGTGGAAACAAAGGAGGTGTGCGTTGATTTCTCGGGCCGCACACGTTGTTTAGTTTCCACGCAGGGACGGCTGTGCATTGATTTCCAGCACTCGGTCGTGGATCCTCTTCGGGTTGCGGGGATTTCCGACACCCTGGGGTCTGTGCGTTGAATCCTGGGCTTGTGGAGCAAAGTCACAAGCACTGCATCATTCCGGTTCGGCATGCAGTGATTTTTTCAACGCGGGGCAGGCTGTGCCTTGTTTTTAGCAAGCTGTGTGTCAAATTTTCGCTGCACAAGGAGTCCAGTTGCAAGAGAGAAGTCTTTTTGGTCCTGAGACTTCAGGGAACAGGAGGCAAGCTCTATCCAAGCCCTTGGAGAGCACTTCTTCACCACAGCTAGGGAGCAGCAAGGCAGCAGGGCAACAGCAAGGCAGCAGTCCTTCACAGAAAGCAGTCAGGTGAGTCTTTTGGGCAGCCAAGCAGTTCTTCTTGGCAAGATGCAGGTTCTGGTTACAAGTTTCTTCTCCAGGAAGTGTCTGAGTTGGAAGGGGCAGAGGTCCTGTTTATATACCCAAATGTGCCTTTGAAGTGGTGGAAACTTCAAAGAGTGGCCTAGAAGCACCAGGTCCCCTTTCAGTTCTATCCTGTCTGCCAGGGTCCCAGTAGGGGGTGTGGCAGTCCTTTGTGTGAGATCAGGCCCTCCACCCTCCCAGCCCAGGAAGAGCCTTTCAAAAGCAAGTGAGGCTGAGTATCCTGTGTTTGGTGTGTGTCTGAGTGAATGCACAAGGAGCTGCCAGCTAAACACAGCCAGACATGGATTGTAATGCACAGAAAGATTTAAGTGCAGAGAAATGCTCATTTTTTAAAAGTGACATTTCTAAAATAGTAATATTAAATCTGACTTCGCCAGTCAGCAGGATTTTATATCACCATTCGGGCCATACTAAATATGACCTTCCTACTCCTTTCAGATCAGCAGCTACCACTCAAACAATATATGAGGACAGCCCCAATGTTAGCCTATGAAGGGAGCAGGCCTCACAGCAGTGTAAAAATGAATTTGGGAGTTTTACACTACCAGGACATGTAAACTACATAGGTACATGTCCTGCCTTTTGCCTACACAGCACCCTGCCATATGGATTACCTAGGGCATACCTTACGGGTGTCTTCTATGTAGAAAAAGGAGAGTTTTAGGCTTGACAAGTACTTTTAAATGCCAAGTTGAATCGCCAGTGAAACTGCACACACAGGCCTTGCAATGGCACGCCTGAGACAAGGTTAAGGGGCTACATAAGTGGGTGGCACAAACAGTGCTGCAGGCCTACTAGTAGCATTTAATCTACAGGCCTTGGGCACATATGGTGCACAGTTCTACGGACTTATAAGTAAATTAAATAGTCCAATTGAGTATGATCCAATGTTACCATGATTAAAGGGAGAGAGCATATGCACTTTAGCACTGGTTATCAGTGGTAAAGTGCACAGAGTCTAAAAACCAGCAAAATCACTGTCCAAAAAGTGGAGGGAGGCAGGTAAAAAGTTAGGGGTGACCACCCTAAGGCTGTCAGGTCTAACACTGGGGTCCCTACACCTACATGCCCTACCATATTCTAGGGACGTATAGGTAGGTTGATATTGCCAATTATTATTCACCTAATTTGCATATCCACTTTACACAGAGCCCTGGCCTTGGGACTGGTACCCAGGGCACAGCCAAGAGTAAGTGATCACCAGTAGCTGTCCAAAGAGGTTGAGGGGGACCAGGGCAAAAAGGAAGATTTTCCTATAGGTACCCAACCATGGCAGAGAAAGTCTGCTTTAATGAGGCCCTTGAAAGGACACAGGGGCATATTTATACTCCGTCTGCGCCAATTGTGCGTCAAAAATTTTGATGCACAATCAGTGCAAACCTTACCCTGTATTTAAACTTTGACTCCCGACCCCGCGGGCGTCAAAATTCCGCTGTGTGCGTAATTTTTTGGATGCGGCAACCCGCCTTGCGTTAATTATATGCAAGGTAAGCGTTCCCGTCCAAAAAATGGCTTAAACGGCCGTGCGTCGTATTTATGCTTTCGGGCAAAAATGATGGACGACCGGGAGGCGGAGCCAGAAAATGACGCACAGCCCGATTTACGTAAAAAATTAACGCCTGGGTCAGGGCAGGTGTTAAAATGAGGCAAACACACCTGTATTTAATCAGAACACTCAGAACAAACAGCAGAGCAGCAACAGGGAGCCATGGAGGTGATCCTAATCCAGCGTGCACCCAGACGCAGAGCCCAGCAGCAACAACAGCAGCTACCACAACACCAGCAGGGCTCCCAAAGGCAGCGCAGAAGGCAGGAGAGTATATTTTGCCCCAGAACCATCGTTCAGGGCCTCAGGGAACACAACATCATCCAGAGGTACCGGTTGAACTGGCAGGCAATTCAGCAGCTGCTGCGCAACATTGAACAGCAGTTGGCCCCCACTTTGGTGACACCCCGCACCATGACCATCCTAACAGAAACAAAGCTGCTTGCCGTACTTCATATGCTGGCAAGTGGCTCTTTCCAAACAACTGGTGCCCTGGTTGGTGGAATATCACAACCATCATTCTCCCCCTTTTTGCCCAAAGTACTGGATGCCATCATTGGACTGACACCCCGCCACATCTGCTTCCCTAACACACTGCAGAAGCAGCAG
This sequence comes from Pleurodeles waltl, assembly GCF_031143425.1. Taxonomy (NCBI): domain Eukaryota; kingdom Metazoa; phylum Chordata; class Amphibia; order Caudata; family Salamandridae; genus Pleurodeles; species Pleurodeles waltl. Next base: position 1,233,458,315 of record NC_090446.1, read on the forward strand.
GAAACAAAACAGGTGTTCTACCTCATCAGTGGCTTCCCACACGTCCTTGGTGCAATTGACTGCACACATGTACACCTTGTGCCACCTGCTGCAACTGAACACCTCTATCACAACAGGAAGCACACACCTTCCATCAACGTGCAGGCCATAGTCGATCACCAGGGATTGATCACCAACATCGGGGCTAAATATCCTGGGAGTGTCCATGACTCATACATCTTCCGTAACTGCACCATCAATGAACACTTCCAGGATGGACGGTATGGCAATGGACTACTTGTTGGTAAGTACAAAAACCTACTTATATACACACTGCACAGCAACCCTCTAGGACACACAACACATACACCACAACAGCAACATGTGAACAGGAACACACTGAGGTCGTGACATCGCTAGCCATGTTTCTTAGGTCACCATTGAACCTGTCACACATCGGAAATTACTGTACAGCCTAATGTTAAGACGTCAAAGATCACAACGTGTGGAGTGGGTTGCCCAAATGTCACCTTGCAGAATGTAAGTGTCCCAATGACCTTTACATTAATCCATTGCCTAAGTCTAAAGGTAGGGGATGTCCAGGGTACATTGATATGAACGTGTTAACAACACTGTAAATTTTAACTGTGCATGGAACTATCATCTCACCCCCAGTGAAGACACACGGACACCTGTATCACAAGTCACAATGCTAGAGAGGGCACACTGTACTGCAAATCCCAAAACATACTGCTGCCAAACGGTTAGCAGACAAACACTTGTTCTGCCAAGGAAACAACACAATGCAGATGGTACATCCCACAAGCATAGGATGCCACATTATTACACAAAAGAGTCACAGACAACACAAGACAACGACTGCCATGAAAGGTCATTTCAATAGTGCCAGCTACATCAACATGATCCCAATCATTTTCTCTTGCAGCTGATCAGGGGTATGGCATCCAGCCATGGATTATGACACCATTTGGCAACCCAAGTACTGCTGCAGAGGGTGCCTACAACAACGCCCATAGGAGGACACGCAGCATTGTCGAGAGGACCTTTGCCATCCTCAAGTAAAGGTTCCGGTGCCTCGACATCACTGGTGGTAGCCTCCTATATTCCCCGGAGATGGTCTGTAGGATCATCCTCACATGTGCAATATTGCACAACATTTGTATCAAAAGAAACATTCCCCTCCTGGAACCAGAGCCACACATGCCTGAAGAGGAGGAAGAGGAGGATGCTGGCCTGCAACAGGAGGGGGAACTACAGAACACGGCTGCTGATATACGCAGGCGGCAACAGATCGTCAACAATTTATTTTGAATATGATCACCTTTACCACTTTAGTTAACAAAGTTAAATAAACACCTATTACAATCACCATATCATGGTCTGACTATTCCTTTTTGCACACCTTCATCTCTTCTTATCCGAATAAGAGTGTTGCCTCATGGAGCATTGCTGAGATACTGAGTAGGACACAGGACATCCCAGAGCTAATGTGATGCCTAACATACAATGGTCACATACACACACACTCTTAATGACATACATCATGTACATTTCTCCTTGAAGGCCAATAGCAGAGGACCACAACTATTTCACACTTACATGTTGAAATCAAGGTCCAACGCAGCATATGGCACACAATTAAGACACCAACACTCAATAAGGGGAAAACAAGCCTCACTCATGAGGCAGTCAATGTGCTTTGGCATCAGTAACAGGAATGCCTGACCATACCCTTGACATCAGTAAGTCCAACTGCATCCAATATTTGCAAGGAATATCTGAGACCAGAGTGCCATAGAAGCAGAACAGAGACAGCACAAGTGCTACACATATGAGCAGAATTGCACACATGACATTCCATGTACATGTCAGCCCATTTCCTAACTCCTGACACACCCATGCACCTGGTCACAACCCACCTGTCGGAAGAGGTCCCTGGAATACTAAGATGTGTACCCTGATATTCCCTCCTCTACACACACAGACCAACATTAGCAAACCAGTGTGCTACACCCTTTCCTATGGTATGCCATTGTCATAGAACATCTGACTGCAAGGACGTCAGGTCAATTTATACACTGTCTTCTAGTTTCAAAGCCCTGTTAGCACCTGTAGATTGCTTCCTGTGTGAAAATGTCTCTTGGCCCTTAAAATGCAAGTCTCACCTACAGGACTGGTGAGAAACAGATGTAGCCCACACCTGTGATCACCTCCATGCACACCACCCATTTAAAAAAGCACTGCCCCTGCTGATGCCTGGAACAGCATAGGAGTTGCCATTATGTCAAATATACCATTAAGCATTGATACTAATTAAGCCGTGTAACACAGCCACTGGGTTCATTTGCTACCTTCAAAAACACAGGACATGCACAGTTTTACATGTCAACTGTCTAGCTTGTCCTCCAAACAGTCTCAGTCAGACCACTGATTATGTAACTTGTCAAGTAGCTGGATCCTGAATCACCTTGCATTCTGTCAGCCTGACTGGCAACTGTCTGTGCGTCACACTAAAGTATCCCAGTGTCTACATATGTACCACACTTGCGTTAGCAAACCTCTCATTCATCAGGGGGTATTGGGCATGAGCTTCTTCCATGCATACACAAATACATTGTATAGAATCATCTGCCTTTTAACTGTACCATTTGAGTTACATCCTCTTGGAAAAGCAAAATTCAGGGCCCATCCCTTGTCTGGGTTGCATTTATGTATGAATGACAAAGTGTGACAGTGTCCCAGGGCCATAGGCAGGGATTGGGTACGGGGCTTTCAGCACAACCAGCAACCTCTGATAATGTCCATGAATAATACCCAAATATCAGGACCATGACAGTTCACTTACAGAATCACAGTGCGCACAACATAGTGATGGGCCATGAGTGGTGAATAGCTGCGAGAGCAAAGAGGCTATGATGTTCCCAGGTGCAGTGGGAAGTGCAGAGGCCAACCTGTGTACAAATGTTGTAATGACACCTGCCGGAACATGACACCTGAGACATTATCTCACTCAGCACACCAAGGTTGCCCTGTTGACTGTCTCATTACACGTCTTTGGTGACAGGGTGGGACCATCCACATGTTGGTTCACATGTCCACATCCACTTTACTCACATTGATCAACCAAGGATACTCAGTAGACACAGGAATAGCTGCCACTGACTCATGATGAGTCCTGGACCGAACTGTGACAAATTACACCCCCAAAAATATACAGGATCATCATTAGACCACACACATGAAAAAGACACTTATGTGCAATTGATCACTGGAAATAAGTGGACACGTGCTGTCTTGTATGCTGGTCCACCACAGCCACTTGATAGTTGGGGCTCACTTCTATGGCCACACCCTTGGTCAACAAATACATTAGTTTCCAAAGCACACAATTTGAGCCAAAGCCATTTAGGTATTGTACATATGTGCATCACATTGCTATCCTCTCCTTATGCCAAACATGCCCAATTTGTGCAACACATATATGTAGGCCACACTTATGACCATCTATTGCGTCAGCCAACCGTAAAAATACTGTGAAGGGAGTAGTGGATCATGTTCCGCTGCAGTATGATGCACACATGTGAACATACACCATCAACACCATACTGTCTTCAATCAGCCTATCTCTGATGTGTCCCAAATGTAACATAACCAAAAAACAAGTAAAAATGCCCAAAACCAGTTAATGCACTGTAATTTTGACGTCCCTAGCGTTATGCGTCATTTTTTACTACCAAAACTGTATTTGCGTCATTTTTTTTGACGCACAGGAGTGAAATTTAGCCCGCATCCAGATATTTGTACAGTACATGTACTATTATGTGGATGCGGGTTAATTTTCACTTCTGTGCGTAAAATAAAATGACGCAAATACAGTATTGGCAAACAAAAAATGACGCATAACACGAAAAAGGCGGGACTTTTCATAAAGGAAGTGATGTAATAAGATATCCTGTTTACAGATCATGTACAGTGATTGTACTTTCACTTTCACTTTGCAGTCTATGATCCTTCTAGACTGTGTGGCTGTGTAGAGAGTGTTGTCCTGAGATTTTGTGCTTTTTTGTCATGTGTGCTATCTGTATTGTTAATTTGTGAAACAAATATTGTTGCTGTATACTGTACTACTGTGTTTTGTCTACATTTGTCCATTTATCTTGTGTTTTTGTTGTTTGTGGGAGTCTGTTGTGGGTAGTGTTAGTTTGGGGATAGTTAGGCTCTTTTAGTGTTTAGGTTTACTTTTTATCTGTCTTTGTACCCCTACTTTCCCCCTTTTACCCTTTCTATTTCTTTTACCCCTATTCCATTTCACTTCCAAGTATGTCTGGTAGGCCACGTCTTGGCTGGATGGGGGAAGAGGAGTTGGGGGGGTTCATCTGGCTTGTGACGCATTTCTTGCCTCTCATGATCCAGGCAAGGGGCAGGGTGATACAGGGGTATCCAACAGAGGCACGCAGAATCCAGTGGGGAAAGGTGCTGGATCACCTGCAGCGTGTGTATGCCAGCCAGAGGAGTGTCCACCAGCTGAAGCACCGGTGGGCTGACCTCATCACCAGGGAGCAGGATCTCTTGGACCACCTGGGAATCATGATTGGTGGCACTGTTGGTGAGTACGAATCATTTTAATGTGCACGATTAAATGCTTTGTAGTGACATAAGGGGATTAGTACAATGTCTGCCAGCTAACTTGCTGACTGTGTGTAATGCTGGGGAAATATAAAGGGATCATTGATGCACTATGGCAAGGATCACAATTGCTAGCTGTCAGGTAGCACGTGCTCAGCAAACTTACAGGGTACTTTTCCATGAAGGAAATTGGTGCGGCCTTTTTGTCAGAAAAGCTAACAAAATAGGAGCCAGTCATGTCTATATAGGGTACTATTGACAGAGAAGTACAGATGTACTTACATTTAGGCCAACTTTGTTGACGCAATTGCTAGACTGACTTTAGAATCACTACATGATGCAGAAAATGAGTGCTGCCTTCACGTCAATTGATAATAGCAAAGTGGCTCAGACATATGTCTCATGTGAATCTGGTGAGTGTGGAAGGAAAGCGTTCACGGAAGTACTATGAATGTTTGGGATTATTGTGTTCCTTGATCTTTTTAGATACATGTCAGTTCTGGATTTGAAAACATTGTGAAAAGGTGTAAGGTACCCTCAGCTAACATCTTAGAATGTTTGTTGGAGTTAGTTGTGCCACAATCCTAATATGGATGGCAGTCCAAGTGTATGCACATGGCTTCACATCTCCATGGTTGGTGCAAATCACCATAGCTGGGCCACATCAATTGAATAAACTGTAACAATAGGATGGCTTACAAAAGTCCCTGCCCCTCCCTCTGTACATTGGACCTATGTGTAATAAATGTGTCATGGCCACAAGGCATGTTTGACTGGTAATGCAGTCCTCAAGTAACCAGGCTTTGGATGTCTCTCTTGGATGCACATGATGAGACGATTACACTCCATATTTTTTTCCGCTCAACAATTACGGGGCATATTAGCAACAACACGATAGTTATGGCCAATGTATGTGTGCACATATGTGTGTAACTGTCACAGGAGACCCATGCTATGTACAAGTTGGCGGTGATGTATCAGATGCAGTACCATCATGTCTGAATGACTGCCATTTCTTTATTTCCTTATTCAGCCTACACATTGTATATGTTTATGAAATTGTTACGCTGTGCACAGATTTTGAGCACATTTCTTCCTTCCATACCTTACAGGTGGACCGGCACCCTACACTGTGGGAGAGGTGGCGACCTTTGAGGACCCCGACCACTCCAGTAAGTGTTGATATGTCTGTTATGTGTTGTGTTTGCTGGTTATGGACTCGTGTGAGTAGGATGCATAGCAAGGTGTGATGCGTTGGGCAAGCTTTTCTCTTGTTCCATGAGTGGGAATACAGTCTCTCACTGTTTTGAGTTGGCCAATGCGTATCCAATGGTATCATGTAGGGATTGTAAGCCAATCCTGTAGGCCCCACTGTGAGTACAGGGGTTAGTCATGTGGCTGACACTTGTATCACCAAGAGTCGCACTGGAAGTCAGCCCCGATTTAGTCAGCCTGTCAGACCCACATTTTCTAAGATTGGTACAGCAAATTGCTTTCCAATAGACATCTGCTTCCCTGATTACCTAAGTAATTTTGAGAAAGTAGGTAGAACCTCCTAGTAGCATGTACTTCCACATGTAGTGCTACAAGTATGTGGAACTTGAGTGCAATGGCCTAGGTGTGCATGCAATTCATGATCATGGGTGTTCTAGCAACTCTTTGTCTGATGTAAGTCAGGCCCCACTGGAAGTATATGTTGTGTACCAAGTTCTGCATTTCATGACATGTCTGACCCTAGGAGTGCTCTAGGGTTTGCTGACTCCTAATTGTAGATAGACCTTACCTGTGGTGTGTCTGCAGAGACAAACATGGGTGGAGTTTTCTATACACTCCTCGGTGTACATGTTGTTGGCAAATTATAGTTGTTTATCCACCCCCCCCTCAAACACGGGCATGGGTTTGTGAATCAGGTACCTACTACTGATGCTACCAGTATGTTACACATACATGTGAATAAGTGACGGTTTGGTTGCAACCTAGTATACACACTCAGGTTTGGCGCTTGGTACTATACTGGCAAGTCCAGTTACAACTTGCAGACCATGTGGCTTTAGTTTTGCTTTCCGTACACTGACATTTGTAGCCCACGTCTTGGCGGAGGATATGCAGCATGATTCTTAGCTGATAACTGGCAGAACTCAGGTTGCAAGTCAAAGCCAGTTGTTACCCATCTAGTAGGTTATGGATGTGCTATGTGTAATGTGACCTTTGTAGTCTGGCCTGCCATGTACTTCCTCAGGGACATTCAGTGATCTGTATTGTGATATGAGCTGTTACAAGTACAGTAGATGTAATGTCTGATAAACGTGCTGTGCCATTTCACACAATGCAGTTACTAATGTAGAATATCTGCATTTGTCTTCACAGCTGCTAACATGACTCCAGACCAGGTCCGTGAATTTCAGCGCCGGGCCATGCGATATCAGCACATCCTGCTGGTGGAGTTGGGGTTCCGGAGGATGGCCCGGCGATATCGGCATGAACGGGCCTCCGGGGCATGGAGTGCCTTCCCACAGGGTGGGCATACTTTGCCCACCACAGCCACCACCAGCACAACCACCAATCCGAGCCAGGTGGCCCCACCCACAGCTGCCACTGTTGGTCCGACATCTGCTGGACTTCCAGGCCCCAGCATTGCCACCGGTGCAGGACAGCCCACTAGGCCTGGCACCACACCCACACAGACCTCCTCCACCGGTACACAGACTGCCACTGCTCCATCTGTTGACCCTGCAGCCTTCGACCAAATGGATCGTAAGATGGACAAAGTGCTGCGCAAGTTGAGCCACCTGAGCCGGGATGTGCGGCACATTAACCAGCGTGTTAAGTCCATTAAGAGGACCCTCCGGAGGGCCAACCTCTAGACTTTTTGCAATGGACATGATTCCCTCCCCTCCCTCCTCTTTCCTTGTTCTTATAGTTAGTGGGCTTAGGGGGCTTAGTGGTAGGTTTGTATAGGCTGTTAGTTTAGTTAGTGTTAGTGGGTGGGGGTAGGGGGGTCCTGCTTGTTTCTATTTTTACTTATTACATGTGTTGGGCTATGTTGGGGTTCTTGTGTGTTAAAAAAAAAATATATATATATATATATATATATATATGTATATATATATATATATATATATATATATATATATATATATATATATATTTGTATAGGATAGTATAGTATGTGTTTAGGTTAGTATGTGTTGTCCAACATGTGTCCCGTCTCATAAGGGGGGTGGGGGGTAGATGTTTAGAACGTTTCGTTACATATGATAAGTAAGTGTAGCTTAGGTTAGTTAGGGACAGTTGTGGGTAATGAGTAGTCAGGGTAGATTAGGGTAGGTAAGATTTTTCCCTCAGTTTCCTCATCTGTAATATTTGGCTAACCCTTAATTGTATCTGTTGAATGGTACTTGCTTGTGTGTTTGGATTCAGTGTACATCAATTTTGTACTATAACATCTGTGTCCTATGCTACAAACAAATCCCAACTGAGCTGGACGATTGGCAGCTAGCCCAGAGCTACCTTGCAAAGTGTCGACCCTTCGTTACAACCACCAATCACAGTTAATATGGATCCCAATGTGTTTCTGTTGATAAGTGTGTTTTCAAAGTCACAAACAGTGCTTCCAGACTTGGTATTGGGGAAACAGTTTTAGGTCTGACTGCAGTGTGATGATCATGCACACCCTTATAAGATGAGTTCTCATTGGCAATCTTGTATTCTTGTCTTCATGACCCTCATACATCATTTGTCACACAGTTCGGCATGATTACCTATTTGTATGTTAACTCAGACACCTTCATTTATGCAGTTTTTTTAGTGTTTACTTTGATTAGTGTGGCATGTTTATTGTGTTATTTTTGCATGTTTACAACATTTTGAGGCCACTATTTGATGACTTAGTTATCCCCTGAGGAAGCATTCTTCTGTCCAACACAGCATGGTGGTGTATGGTTTCTCACTTCATAGGATTTGTCCCTCAGGATGGGCAGAGTATGATGCAATCATGGGCACTGTGCAGAATTCTCTGACTACATATTTTCAGGACGGTTTTATTGACAAGCTACGTAATTTGACAGTAGGCACATTTCAGTTATCTACTTCACAGTTGATATGTCACATTACCCAGAGACAGATTTGTTGTGTAAGTGCTACTTATTGAAACGTGCTGTAGTGCTATCTGTATATTTTCCATGATTGTGAGTCCATTATAGTGACATCTTAAATTGTGATCCAACACAAGGGGTTACGGAAATGCTTTTGACATGCTGGGGTTGATGTTTCAGACAGTGCAGAGGGACAGGATTTGGCAATGAGTAGGAGAGAGACAATCACTGGGCTGGTTGACAAGATATACAGTGGTTTGCAGAACAGTGCTCGAGTAAAGTTGTTGCAAGACTGGCAAGTTACAATACGCAGGACCTTGGTAAATGTGGGCCATGTGGCAGGGACTAGTGCTTCCGGGTCATTTTCCTTGTGAATGTGATCTGTTCCATGTCTTCTTCTTCTGATGTGTGTGTTTGCCTGCTTTGACCTTGTTGTTGTTGGTTGTGAAGGGGCAACACACACCTCAGTGTTAGAAGACGTGGAGTCAGACATCCCGGTCGCTGCTCCCTGTGATGGTCTTAAGGGCAGTACTGCAGCAAGGAGGGCCTGCTGGTTCTTGAGAATAGCAGCCACATCATAGTGGTAGGCAGCCAGGTCGGCCCTGAGGGAGTCATGATTGCATTTGTGCATGCAGTGGAAGGATTGGGGTGCGAGGTGTTGTGGCAACTCCCTTACTGCAGTGGCGAATTCCTTGACAGTTTCTTGTAGTCCTTGCAGTATGGATGTTAGGGCTTGCATAGCTGCTGTCTGATCTGCAGATTACATCATGCACAAATGCATCCCCTCAAGGCTGGCCGCCATAGTTTGCATCCCCACCCGCACCACCTTGGCCAGCTCCCGCTGTACTCCAACTACAGTTCTCACAAAGCTGGTGCCAGTGTCGTCTGAGTCCTCAGCTGTATTGGAGCTGGCAGGTCTTACAATTGGGGTGCTGGGTGGATCCTCTGCGATGGCTGCTTGTTCTGTGCTCCTCCTTGTGACTGAAGGTGGGGTCTGGAGGGTGTCAAGGACCTTTTGGATAGTCTCCTGGGGAATGTTTATCGGCTCATCATCCATGTCATCAGGGAAATCTGGGACAGGCATATCGTCAGGAAATCCATCTTCCTCTGTAATGAAACAGGGTACAATAAGTGTGTCTGTGTTGTGGCAATTTTGATGTGACGTGCCTGCCTTTTGATGAATTCACTTTGTGATCTTGTTTTGTGTTAATTTCTCCAGTCCTTCAGATGGGCATTCTTCCAGGCCTATGGCCCACCTGTGTGTCACATGTATGTTATTGAGTTATCAGACTTGTCAGCCTCATCGCCTCTAGGTGTGGGTTTATGCCAAATAGAGAATTGCCACCTTTTTTTCCTACTCAACCCTCCGTGTACATCCATTCTCATGGTGAGACCTTTCACTGGCTGTGGGTGTACTGATGGCCCTGGCAGCACACTTAACAGTCTGGACATACCCCAATCTCTGATCTTTCACATCCACTTAAATGTAATTGACATGTGGCATATCTTATGCATGGCAATGTTATGATCCGATATGGATGTTGACATTGGTAATGTGTCCTTTTGATGTTGGGGAATGTGTGTTACATTGGATTGCCCTGATAATCGTATCAGTGTCCTATTTCCTCCTCTGACTGTGCAGGTGTATTTCAGTGACCAGTTACATGTGTCCCCCCCTCAATGCTGTTGTCTGAGCAGTATGACATTTGGGATGTTGCATTGTTACCCAGGCACAGGATGTACCCTGACATATGCAGCATGGGTGTGTCCTTAGTGCTATGTAGCTCCTATTGTTGTCTACATTGGCTGATGTTTGCGACAACTATGGGCATTGACATTTGAGAGTACTGGGGCCTTTGTCTTGTTTCTGGGGATTGTTGCAGTTGTCATCCTCACCCCCTAATTTAGGTAAGTGTGATCCATGGGGAGGTTACTGCCATTGGCTACTTGAGCTGCACACAGAGCAGAGGTGGTAGTGGCAACTGTTGTTGCAGTTACATTCCAGTTGTCGGTATGGCTAGAGGTTGTTAATAGGGCCCTAGTTAATGTAGGGGGTATGGTGGCTGACGTGTGCCGGGATGTCAGTTTGACGTTGTGGCCTTCCCTCCTGGCGTGGCTTTCCCTTTGCTCCATCGTTGGCATGACAGCATACCCCCCTGGGACTGTTGTTGGTGTTGTGTAATGGTGTGCCCCAGGTCTTCTCAGAGCGGGCCATGCCCCCATGCCGTGCCCCTTTACCCATGCCACTCCATGTATTAGATGACTTCCATGCATTTAGTTGTCGGTATGCCCCCCTGCTCACAGTTGACATTAATTCCCCATGCAACTTACCCTGCATGTGCGTTGTCTCCTGGTAGTCTGCGCCGTCCTGTCCTTGAATCCCTGTGACGATCTCCTCAGGGATGATGGCTGCGACCATCTCCTCCATGTGGTCCAGGGCCTCCTGGTGTGCTGGACTCCCCCCTCCAGTCTGCAGTGCAGCATTCCTGTTCCTGGCCATCTTTTCCTTGGTCCCGCGCTTACAGTCATGCCAGCGTTTCTTGCACTCGATGACTGTTCTGCGTACTTCAGCTACAAAAATTTGTTGCCATATAGCCTCTCTCCTACTGATTGGCAACTTTGAGGTGACAAACAGTTGGTGCTGGTGTTCCGTCACCTCTTTAACCAGAATTTCCTGCTCCTCTGCACTGAAGCGACACTTTATTTTCTTCTTAAAAGTGTGCTGGTTCTTGTGTGGGTCACCCTGGCTGGTTCCTGGTCTGCTGTCATCTTCCTGGGGTCTGTCGTGGCATCTGGGATCCATTTTGGCTCTCCTCTGGTGAAATGGCAGTGTTCGCTGGTTTTTTTGACGCTATTGTGTAAAAAAGCAAAACGGCGCATATCCGGTTTGCGGTGTCGTAAATCGACCCACAGTCATTTCCGCCGCGTTAACGTAGTTTTGCTTTGCGACTTGACGCTGCGGTGTGCGTCAAAAATAATGACTCCCACCTGTGGTTTGCGCCGCTGTGTGTCAAAGTATAAATATGACGCCCGCACGGCACACCAAAATGGCGTTAGCCGCGGTAATATTTTTTACGCAAAACTGTGCCGGCGCAGTTTTGCGTCAAAAAGTATAAATATGGGCCACAGTGTTTCGTGGTGCTGACTTTTCAGCTCCTGAAGGCAAGATTCTGTTGCATTGATAAGTCTGGTGGAACCCTTCTCTACTCACCCGCCAAAGTGTGTCAAATCATTTTGGTCTGCTGCATGCTCCACAACCTTGCCCTGAGATGTCAGATCCCATGCATCCCAAATGAGGGGGAAGCCAGCGGTTTCACAGGGTGAGGATACAGAAATGCCAAGTGAGGATGACTGTGATGAGGATGAAGGTGGAGACATCTGGGCAGATTTCATCAATCAGTACTTCAAATGATTGTAGGTATGTGTTGTTTTGTAAAGTGAATGACTCAGTGGTATTTTGGGGGGTTAGGGATGTTGGACAAGGTTCATTGTATGACTATTATTGAGGTTATTAGTTGCATAGCAGTACAAAGCTCAGGTTTTAATATAAAATAGTACATGGAGTTGTGACAAACGTGGTGATCTCTTTTGTCAGTGTTTGTCACAATGCAGAATCAGAGTTACCATTGTATTTGGGACATGTATTTCTAGGTCATGTTTACCATTACCTGCCTAAACTTATTGTTCTATATCTTTGCTTTCCAGATTTCTTCACAATGCCATCCTCACGTGGACATTTCTGAATTGTGTCACTGGCAGGTGGATTTAGCAGGTCTGACATGTGAAGTGGACACGGATTGGTCGAGTTACTTTAGGACATTATATTGGTGATGTCTGAGTGCCATGCCCAGGCTGTCAGGACATTGGGATGGCAGTGTTCTGTCTCACACGATAGACCTGTCTGTGATGGTATGTGGGTCCAATGGTGTCACGTATGTGGTCTTGGGTTTATGACAAATGTCTTCCTGTGCAATCCATTCCCTCAACCTTCTCATTGGTTTGATAATGATGATAATTCACTTGTATGTAGCAGTCACTGTGTTTCCTCATTGTAGGCCACTGTGCATGTGTGTAAAGACTGACATAGGTCAGCAGCATGCCTACAGATACCTGACCATGGTGAGTGGGAGACACCCTAACCGAAATCTGCGCCCTCCTCAAGAAGCCCAAAGCAGACCCCAACGACCTCAAGAACGTCCGACCCATCTCCCTGCTCCCTTTCCCAGCAAAGGTGATTGAAAAAATCATCAACAAACAACTAACCAGCCACCTTGAAGACAACGGCATCCTAGACCCCTCCCAGTCTGGCTTCAGACGAAACCACAGCACCACATCCGCCCTTCTCGCCGCCACAGACGACATCAGACGCCAAATGGACAACGGCAAAACATCAGCCCTCGTCCTCCTGGACCTATCTGCCGCCTTTGACACAGTCTGCCACTGCACCCTGAAATCACACCTCCACGAAACCGGAATTCAAGGTAAAGCCCTCGACTGGATCATCTAATTCCTCTCCCGCAGAACACAGAGAGTCCGCCTCCCTCCCTTCCGCTCCGAAGCCACCAACATCATCTGCGGCATCCCCCAAGGCTCATCCCACAGCCCGTCGCTGTTCAACATCTACATGGCCCCCCTCGCTCAAGTGGTCCGACAACACAACCTCAACATCCTCACCTATGCCGACGACACGCAGCTCATCCTCTCACTCACCAAAGATCCCCACACCGCCAAAACCAACCTCCATGAGGGAATGAAATCCATCGCTGATTGGATGAGAAACAACCGTCTGAAACTGAACTCGGAGAAGACGGAGGTCCTCATCCTCGGACCCACCACCTCCGCCTGGGACAACTCCTGGTGGCCCACCGCACTAGGAACCCCGCCGACACCGTCCGACCACGCTCGCAACCTGGGCTTCATCCTCGACTCCTCCCTCACCTTGTCTAAACTGGTTAACGCAGTTTCCTCCTCCTGCTACAACGCACTCCGCATGCTCCGCAGAATCTACAAGTGGATCCCAACAGAAACAAGAACAGTGACACAGGCCCTCGTCAGCAGCAGGCTGGACTACGGCAACGCACTCTATACACGCATCCCAGCAAAAGACCTAATACGCCTCCAACGTATCCAAAACGCCTCCGTCCAGCTGATCCTCAACGTACCCTGCCACAGCCACATCTCCCACCACCTGAGAAACCTTCACTGGCTCCCCGTGGACAAAAGGATCACTTTCAAGCTTCTTACCCATGCTCACAAAGCGCTCCACGACACTGGACCAGCCTACCTAAACAACAGACTCAGCTTCTACACCCCCACCCGTCAGCTCCGCTCCACTAACCTCGCCGTCGTCCCCCGCATCTGAAGAAAGACCTCTGGCGGCAGATCCTTCTCATACCTCGCCGCCAAAACCTGGAACACCCTCCCCACCAACCTGCAACAGACTCAAGACCTACTCACCTTCAGAAGACTCCTCAAGATCTGGCTCTTCGACCAGTAACACCAGCTCTCTCCCCCTCCCCAGCGCCTTGAAACCCTCACGGGTACGTATCGTGCTTTATAAATTCAATGATTGATTGATTGTCTGTAATATAGACTATATAAGTTTGGTAGGTATGGTATGGGTATGTGATAAGGGTTTAGCTGATGACACATTGCATCAATTTGTTGCCTATTCGAACAGACAAAGTCTGACATGTCCCTTACTTTAGTCGTCTGTGGGATGATAGTCACCAACACCTATGCTGAAGCACATTATTGTGGAGATCTACTTCACTGTGTAATCATTGTTGTGTGGTCAGCCTATGTGTACCACTGTGCTGCAAATGAGGATTGATGATTGTCCACTTGTATCATTGTGTATGCCTTAAACCCAGAATCAACAGTACATGTGACCTGTCCATTCCCACATTTGCTACTTTTGTGTATATCATGTGTAAGCGAGAAATTTCACAGTTAACTCTTCAAAATAGATGAAATATGACCCTCAAACATAGGTGTTTACACAGGGAAATATTATAAATGGGATCAAAGCAATAAAGTGCAAATAATGTAAGGTTCAGTCATGGAGGATGTAATCATCAGGGTAGCTGCTATAACATTTGGAGTCTCAATTCCAGTGTTCTACTATCCTTGAAAAATGGACAGTGGTTTTAGAAGAGTCAACAGGATGTATCAGGGGCACACATGGGAACCAATCAGTAGAGGTTCACTTCCTGGCAGTGGTTGTAGTCTTGGCATCTGCTTCTCCTGGTTGTTTGTGTGGACGTCCACATTTGCGGGCAGTTTCTTGAGTTACAGAGGCAGGAGTATCTGAGGCATGTCCTTACCATGGCAGAGCATCCATTCCACTGGCTGCCACAGATGTAGAATGGGCTGATGTTACATGGCTAATGGAAGGGGTCCAGTGTTGTAAACATACCCTGTTCAGGGTGGTAACACTGTATCTCAGCACCCCTTTTATGGAGGCTGTGTTGGCATTGAGGACCTCCCACTGTTGCATGACTTCCTGATGGTTGTCCTTCTGCAGCTGCTTGATGTCCCCCATCATGACAAGTGCCTGGTCTATCCCTCCTGGTGGCTGTTGGTTAGCTCCCAAGACTTGGGAGATGGTGTCCTGGTCAGTTGTATCCCTAACAGCCTCAAGCTTCTGGCCCACATCATCCCTCCCCCCACGTGCCTGCACCCTTGGCAATGTTTGCCAACTGCCACTGGAGCCAGGTCCCTCATTGTCAGGGTTTGCTAG
This sequence comes from Pleurodeles waltl, assembly GCF_031143425.1. Classification (NCBI taxonomy): domain Eukaryota; kingdom Metazoa; phylum Chordata; class Amphibia; order Caudata; family Salamandridae; genus Pleurodeles; species Pleurodeles waltl. Next base: position 1,233,473,777 of record NC_090446.1, read on the forward strand.
TTGTGACTCTGGTACCTGTACTGGGGGGCACTGGATGGTTGTAACAGTCCTTGGGACACAGGTTTGGGGGTGAATCGTTGTATGGGATGTAAATGGAGCAGAGCTGGCAGGAGTTGATGTAAGCATGGTGAGGCTGACAGTTGTAGATTGACCAGGTATCTCAGATGGACCAGAGTCGTCCTCATTGTCTACACATCCAGGAGTACTCTCCTCACTGAGGTCTTCTTCCAGGGTGGAAGTGTCTGTCTTAGGTGTCCTCCCCATGGTCCCAATGGCATGTAGAACTGTTAAAGAAGTGGAACAGACAGTTACAGATTGTAATGCAACATGTGGTTACAAACTTTGACAGATAGATATGCATTGAGCCATGTACAGAAAGGCTTAGCCTGATCCCCTGATTTGACAGTGACACCTGCTTTTAATTCTGGGGAACAGCTATATGGGATAAAGGGAATTCCTATCTCATACACCTTGCTACAGGATGTTAGAGTATCTTGCCAGTTGGATGTCTGTTCATAGACGCATATCTTGTCTGTTGTGTAGCTGTCTATTTTTCATGTTACCTTCCATTTAGCAGTTGTGTAGTATTGAGTCACCAGACAGCTACACTATTTAAAGTGGATACTGACCTGTCCATCATGTTAGGAATAACCATTCCACCTACCCATATGTGTGAGGCTACACCAAGTACAGCACAATGCATATATGTATGTTCCACCCTGGTGAGTATGGTAGGGCCCGTTTAGCTGAGTGCACAGCTGTAGCTGTGTGCTGGTGATATTGTGCTGCCAGATGCCCACAGCATTGCTGTCATTGCCCTAGACTGTACAATTATGGAGCATTCAGGTGGATTTAGTCAATTGTTTTGTTGACATGCAAGGCAATTGTCATTGTGGTACACTGTTCTGGTTTTCTTAAAGGTGGCACACTGCCTGCTTGTAGCTCTGTCAGTCCCTGTAATACCCACGCCAAACAAAGGCACTGTGGCCTCAGGTGAGTTTAGTTGACATGTGGGATGAAAGACAGGGGTATTTGGACAGTTGAACACAAGGGTGGTGAGTTTGTTGGATGTTCAGGTATCAAAAGGTGTTCAGTGTGCATGCAAGACAAAACTTTTGGGTGCCATTTTTGTTGTTGTGACTTACCCAACTCCACTTCCCCAGATATTCCTGTCAAACCCTCAGGATGTAGGATGCCCAAGACCTTCTCCTCCCATGATGAGTATATTGGGGAAGGAGGAGGGGGTTGGCGGCCATGGAACAGACCTTCCACCTGAGGTTGTTACACCTCTTCCTGATGTCCTCCCTTGTGTGTTGATAGCAGCCTACAGAATTCACCCTGTCAACTATTCTTTGCCACATCTCTATTTTTCTGGTGATAGACATTTGCTGGACTCCAAATCCAAATAGGTGTGGCTCTACTCTGATGATTTCATCCACCAGGACCCTCAACTCATCATCCGTGTAATGAGGATGCTTTTGTGGGATCATGGTGCTGGTAGACGACACGTAAAGGTAAACAAACAGGTGATGAGGTGTGGATGCTGTGTTGTGAGTGGGTGACGGTTGGTGTCTGATGTGCAGGATACTAATTTATGTATTGTATATGTTGTGCAGGTGTGGGATGAGAAGTGTTTGAAGTGGGGAGGGGTGCCCAATCTATGGTTCTTAATTTATATTTGCAACCTCTATCCTGCTGTGTGTGATGTTCTTATGCAAAGTATTGTGGTGTGCAAAGGTGTGTGTTTCATAGTGCAGTTTGTAGGTGTATCGGGTGTGGGATGTATGTCAACTGTGTGGAATTAAAACTATCCAATGTGGTATTGTGTATTATTGTGGTGACCGCTGACCACTGTGTTCTGCACCGCCATTGGTTTTCCACAATGGAAGAACCACTATTGTGATTTGTGGGTTGTAATAGGTTCGATGGATTTTTGACGGGCTGGCAGTGCTGGTGGTTGAAGCGCCTCTTTTCCACCCTCCAGAATACTGGTGGTGTCGGAATTTTGGCTGGCTTTTGGCTGCCCTGGCTGTGTAACTTGTAATACGATGGTCTGTATGTTCGTCAACATGGCGGTCTTTTGACGGCCGCCACCATGGCGGTCTGCCTGTTAGACCGCCAAAGTCATAATAAGGCCCCTAATCTTTAAAAAATCATATCTCTGGTTCCCGCTATTGGATTTTTGTCATTTTGGTGTCATTTTAAAGATAAAAGTATAATCTATTTTAATAATTGACTGCTGTTGGATTTTTATTTTGTTTTATGTTTTACTTTTTTTACTGTTTTGTTGATATTAAATGCTTTACCCACCTGTCTCTGAAGTTAAGCCTAACTGCTTGTTGCCAAGTTACCCAGGGTTGAGCCAGGATTAATTTATCGAGACCTTGAATGGACCTAGTGATGGTTTGTGGCCTATTGCTAAGTGTAGGTGCTTGCCTGCCCTTACCAATAATCCACTTTCCAACTTTCACAATACCGATGCAGCCATATGTTGGCGAACTGCCTAAAGGTGACTTGCCAATGGTAATAACATACACTCAGATGCCAACCACTTAAGAAATACTAATGGTCCAAATGCGTTGTGGATTTGACAAAAAACTGTTTGCTCTATAAATGGAACATGAAAAGCCAGGCCTCCAGGAGTGCAGCATTTTCTTTGTGATATATATATTCTATGGATATGGACTGAATTCCACTCTGGCACCAGCAACTATGAGTGCGTCGCAACAGACCACTTTGTTTTTCAATTAATGTAAGGTGACACCACCTGGTAATTGTGGACATTACTTAGACATTAGGAGAGGAGGTACAAATCTCTTGCTCATGCATTTGGCACTTGGGGACTAATGGAAGGTAAACTCCAAAAAGTGCTGTAGCATCAGTTTGAAAAGAGAAAATGTTCACAATACCAATGTGGCCTTTCATTGTAGAATGAGGCGAGTGATAATGTTCTATTATTGATGTGTGAACTATGATGGAAGAACTTCAAATCCCAGGATGCCTCTGCATGTATAAAAGACTTGTCAATGGTAATAATGTATCAGATGCAAACCACTTGAGAAAGACTGATTGTCAAAACGTGTCGAAGAGTCTGACAAAAGACTGTTTGCTCAAGCCTTTGGGAGTGCAGCGTTTTCTTTGAGATATATATATTATATATCTATATAAATATATATAAAACCTACTGCCTTTCACCAGTAGGTAGTTATAGTTGAGATCTTCTTTCCACTGAAAAGAGTTTTTATTTTACTTGCCTATATCTTTGGCACCATTTGATGAATCTTCATGAGATTCTAATTGTGCATGGAAAGTTTTGGGGTGATCCATCAGGAAGGAACAGAGAAATAGGGAAGGGAAAAAAAGTGCATTTGCCATTTTAATTCCCATAGACATTTTAGACATGACTACATCCTGAACTGCTGGATGGAATTACACCAAATTTGTCAGGAAGGTAGCTCTTGGCCCAGAAAGAGTGTTTTTTTGGTTATTTGGTGTAAATCCATTCAGCACTTTGGAAGAACTTAAAGGAAAACCAAATTTGTATATATAGGACCACAACTACTTTCTGAATACTGCTGATCTCATGGAGAGGTCTGATTGGCTGCCAACACTTTACCCAGGCAGTGTTGGCAGCTATTTTGAGACCTGATTTCAGCTGAGTCTAAGGCCTCCCTAGGGCTAAAATGTTTTAAATTAATAGCAAAAATAACAACTATTCACAAATTGTGCTGTGGTTTCTGGTGCTTGTTTTTAATTGTGCCCCTGGATGGGCCATGTCCCCGGGGCATTACAGACAAAATAGGAAGGGGGCACGCAAGGCCTCCCTTCTGGCATTTATAGAAGCCCTGGGGACCACCACTTTCCCGGGCTATGTGCTAAGAATATGCAGGGGGGCTATGTGGCCCCACGCTCCAGGGACCACCACATCACGGGGGCTTATTTATTAAGAATATAATGAGGGGGGATTCTACCGATTCCCTGGGCCTCAGGAACTACACCTCCCCGGGGCTAAGTTAATGAAGTATATGGGGGGGCTGTGTACCCCCACACCTTTGCACCCCAGGGACCACAACATCCTGGGGGCAACATAGGTGAAAGACATTTTTTTTGCTTTTGTTTGGTGGAACCTACAGCTCCAACCAGCTCCTGCCAAAATTCTCCCAATTGCTGAAAACAGAGTTTTCAGCTCTTTATCTGCCCACAAACATGCATGCAGTGAAATAGTTGAAAACATTGATCCTGCAAGCAGGGAGCTGTTATTTAAAGCAGCTCCCTACATGCAGGAGCAATGCTGGCTCCCTCAAGCGACAGGAGCTGACTAGGTCCACAGGGGCCTTCAGGCTCCCCCTATGGACCTTTCACTTTCTCTCTCTCTCTCTCTTTCTTGTCCATCCCATAATGGGATGGAAGAGAGTGAGTGAGAGAGACCGTTCTTGCAGTGGCCTCTTATACAATAACTTGTAAGTGACACACTAGCAAGATGTTAGGTTTGCTTGTTATAGTTACCCTTTCATAAACAGCATAACAGAGTCACACTACTGGTAAAGCTCTTGGACTCTCACTCAGTAGGTTGAAGGTTCAATTAATGGTATCTTATGTCAGTGTGTCTGTTTATTTAATTATGGTTTGAATGTTAAACATTCCTTGTGATCGAACATTCACACCTTTTTCCCCATCACCATCTTTGGCTTGAATATCATAGAGATATCTGGGCACTGCATAGTAAGAAATCACCTATGACCTATTCTCAGACTCTCACATACAAGGTTGAGGGTTTCAGTCTTTGTCTATCAGTCATTTCCCAGCTTTAAATTATTTCCAACTTCAAAAATGTAAGTTATATACAGAAAGGTGGTCTCACTCTGTCAAATATATATTTTTTTCTATCTGTCAGAACTTTTCTCACTGTAAGTGTCATGAAGTTGTGCGGTTCTAGATGGTTGGCCACAGGGCCGGACCCGTGGCCAGGCCCTGTGACCAAACCCTGCTGTACATGGCTGAAAGCTGTGTATGGCATGGGATTTGGTGGTTAAAGGCAGCTGGCCAAAGAGCTTGGCCACAGGCCAGGCCCTGTGGCCAACCCCTGCCTTGCACAGCCACGGTCCTTGCATGTTTCGGGGGTGGGTGGTAATAGGGGATTGGCTGCAAATATGGTGGTTGGATGAACGTATAGTAATTTTAATTATTTTATATTAAAAAACAGAAATTCACAGTTTCATGGACATTATAGCTAAATGTACCCCATAGGATCTCATTGTACATGGAAAATATCTGGGTGATCCATCAAGCAGTGGCCGAGAAAAAGGCGCGGAGGTCAAAAAAGGTGTGTTTCTCATGTTAATTCCCATAGGGTCTTTAAACACGCCTACAGGTCGAACTGCTAAACGGATTACACCAAATTTGGCAGAAAGGTACCTCTTGGTCCAGAAAGAGTGCTTTTTGTTATTTGGTGTAAATCCATTCAGTAGCTTTTGAGAAATTAAGGGAAAAAGAAATGCGTATATCTGGGTGGAGCCTACGCACAAATCTCATGGTGACATCCGACTGGATGTCGGCAGTTTAATCAGAAAGTGATGGCAACTATCTTGGGACCAATATGTATGATGGCACCCCATTGAAATGCATTGTGGTGAATGCCAGATTTTGAGGGAAAACTGTCTTCTTGTGATATTCCCATAGAGGTTATGGAAGGTGCTCCAGAAGCTAAAATGAGACCATATGTTCTCCAAATTCACTTGGTCATATAAGAATGAAGTCAGACATTCTCAGTAAAACATGTATGTCCTATAGGAGTAGCCTGTCAGTTGATTCCCCTGTGTCCTACTGCTGCCTGCCAAAGTGCTCTAAAGAACAACTAGAGTGCTGACAGTCTTAATTAGGACAAAGGTGTGACACGCCTGAAGCCATCTTGAATGAATCAAACTGGTAAAATGTAAAACATTAAATGTAAACAGGAACAAAATGGAGGGGTTCATTTTGTCATAGCAATTATGATTTGTGCTGTAGAAAGAAAAATTAGGAAAGGTTTTAAATGAGTTCTAACATATCTTCCTGTTATGCTTCCAAGAGGAGCAGCCTATCAGTTGATTCACCTGTGTTCTACTGCAGCCTGCCAGAGTGTTCTAAAGAACAAATACAGCACTAACAGTATTACATATGACAAAAGTGTGGTGCACCTGAAACCATTTTGAATAAATTAAACTATTAGAACTTAAAACATTTAACATAGAAAGGAACAAAATGAGAGGGTTCATTTTGCCATGGGAACTATGGTTTGTGCTGTAGAAAGACAAATTAGCATGTTTTAAGTGAGTTCTCAAATATCCTTCTCTTCTCTATCATTAAAACATTCTGCAATGCAAATTGAAACATGCATTTTCAATACAAGCAGCAGACTGCCAATTAACTCATTGGTGATCAGCAGCCTACAGTGTTCTAATGAGCAACTAGACTGCTAGCATTCTAAATGTATGCCAAAAGTGTGCGACATTTGAATGCCATCTTGATGGAATCGAAGTGGAAAAATGAAAGGATTCTCTACTGTGGATACTGCAGTAAATAAGGAAATTAGGGAGCCAGGCCAACCCCCTCCACCATGCATTGCAAAGGACAACTTACTTAATGATAAAAAAAAACTTTAGAAATTCATGGAAAAAAACAAAGGTTGTAGGCATGTTATAGTTAGGTAATAGAATTTAAAAAACCTTAGAAATAAAATATAAATTGTGCTGGAAAGTAACTTTGAACAACAGGTTATAGCTTATTTACATATCTCTATAGCCCTCTCTGCACATATATATATATATATATATATATATATATATATATATATATATATATATATATATATATATATATATATTTAACAAAAAAGCGGTGTAACTGAATAAGGCACCAAAAGGCTGCACAATATCCAAAGCTCGTGGAATGTAGAGAGTGAAGTTGAGGATAAAAATCACTCATTATGTACAAAATCGTCGGCTTCATTTTATTGAATAAGTTCATATAAAGGCAAACAATGATGAAAAACATAGTGAATGAGTGAATAATGAAAAACTTTGAAAAATAGTTCCTCAATACAAAATCTTAAAAGTTCCTACAACGAACAAGACAAACACACGCTGTCCCATTGGGAGACATTTTACACCAGATTATTTATATCCTATAGTCCTTCTTGCTTTTCACAACATAGCTAAGAAGAAATGTGCAAGAGGGGTAGCCATTTTGTAGCGTAACAGTCTTTAGATTTAAAATCTCAATTTTTGCGTGCCCACGTACTTGGATAAAAGACAAAGTTCCAAACATTAGCAAGATTGTATATTATATGGTTCCCTAAGATCTTATTAAAACATTTTCACCAATAAATGATATATGCATTTACAATTATTAATTGGAAATTCTATAGAAGAAAATAACCCACATATACAAATTAATTTACTCAAATATGCTAACAATTTTAACTTAGTTGTTTCAAAAGTCTAATATATGAGTAAAGGATATACATTATAATCTAAACATCTTCAATTAATAAATATCATTAATATGTTCAAACTGTACATAATTTAATTGATAAATAAATTGGTTAACCTATAAATACAAGAGAAGATGATAGAGAAGATGATTCTAAGAAAGACAGTTATTGAGTTAATATATATCAATAACCCAAAGAAATTTGATCATAATTGATGCAAACATTTACATATCTCAATTCATCTTAATAATGATACTGAATTCATATATAAATAGATGATTAAATAATCAAATAATTATATCAAGGGGTTAAGATTATATAGAAATAGATATTGCATCAATTCAGAAAATTGTTATATTCATGATAAAAAGAAGGGATCTTAGCCAATGCAAAAATAGGAAGGAAAAATGAATTTGAACCAAGGACATGGACATATATATGAGGAGACTGCTAAAAGACCCCTAAAAATGCTAATAAAGTGCAAAACAGGAAATAAAGTGTAAAAACATTAAAATACCAAATATAGTATATATGTTTCACAAAGAAACAGTGTCCTTGTCCGGAAATATTTGGTCAATACAGAATCCCATAAAACATCTCATTGCAATCCAACTTATTGCTTATAATCAAAGTAATCTCCTAGAATCTGATAAGAGACTGCAATGATCTCAACATTTACAGATGTACATGAAGTTCCGCATCCAAGTTATGACCCCAGGGGTTTTCAGTGCCTAATGACAAAATCATTTTTGATTTAGTTTGTCTTAAATGGGCAGTTCTATTGCCCCCTCGGGGATGAGCAGCAACGTTTTTTATACCATAAAATGTTAAGGAGCTGCAATTGCCTTCATGTACATCCCAGAAATGTTTGGCTAAAGGGTAGGAAGGATCGTGAGTCTTGATAGCTCTAAGATGTTGTAAATATCTCACTTTCAGTTTATGAATGGTGCTGCCTACATATTTTTTATGGCAGCCACATTCAATAACATATACAACATATTCAGTTTCACAGGTAATTCGGTCAGTATTTCACAAATTTTCCCCTCAAATGTAGTATAGGAACGGGTATTTTGTGCATATAAGCAAGATTTGCAATGCCCACATTTCCAAAAACCCAAACTATTCTTCGATAGCCAGGATAAATTGGCTTTAGAACTGATCAGACTTCTGGTGAGATGATCACCTAATGACTGAGTTTTGCGATATGTTATTTGAGGATGTAAACCTATATTGTCCCTGATAGATGTATCATGTCTGAGAACATGCCAATTCTTATGTATGATCTTGTTCAATTGAGAATGTTGGGAATTAAATTCAAGAAAAAGTCTAGGCAATGATCTATCATCTTGACCCTGATTGTTAATGTCTCCAGATTTAAAAAGAAGTTTATCTCTGGACATGTTAGACACCCTCAACTGTGCATCCTTTAAAATCTTTGGAGGATAACCTCTTTCAAGAAATCTTTGTGTCATAATCGCAATCTCAGTATTGAAGCATTCATCATTAGAACAAATCCTATGGGCCCGTAAGAATTGACTATATGGAATGCTCCACTTTAGAGCTTTAGGGTGACCGCTATTGCCATGCAGAATAGAATTACAAGCTGTAGGTTTGAGATAGATAGTTGTCTGTAAACTGTCTTTTTGGACCGTGAGCTGAACATCAAGAAATTCTATGGTCTGTGCACTGTATTTTAAGTCAAGGTGGATATTGAGCTCATTGTTATTTAATGAATTAACATATTGTGTCAGGGAATGTTCATCACCATCCCAAATGAGGAAAAGATCATCTATGTATCTGACCCATAATATCACTTGTTCCATATGCTTGCTGTTGGAATCAGACCAGGCTATTTCCTTTTCCCACCAGCCCATATATAGGTTCACATACGTGGGAGCAAATGAAGTTCCCATTGCTGTCCCTTGTTTTTGTAAATAGTACTGGTTATCAAATACAAAGGCATTGTGGGTAAGACAGAATCTAAGCATGCTAACAAGCATATTAGTATGTTGAAAGAATTCAATTTTACGGGTGCCTAAAAAGTGACTACAGGCCTGAATCCCATATTCATGCATGATTGAGGTGTATAAAGCGGTCACATCCATGGTCACCAATAAATAATTGGATTGCCATGGAATGTTGTGAATCTTGGCTAGAAAATCACTGGTATCTCGTAAATATGAAGGCAATTCAGTTACGTAAGGACATAGAAAGAGGTCCAAGTAACGGGAAGTGTTTTCCAGGAGAGAGGAATTCATACTCACAATTGGTCGACAGGGAGGTTGTTTTTTATTTTTGTGAATTTTTGGTAAAAAGTAAATGTAAGGAATTTTTGGAGATGTAACTTTCAAATAAAGATACTCATTTTGGTCTATAAGACCGTTAGCGTGCCAAGTATTAAGCATCTCCCAATAGATGGTTTGATATTCAATAGTGGGATTAGTACTCAATTTTTGATAATGATGCTTGTTGGATAGTTTTGGGTTGGCCTCCTTCACATAACTATCTGTATCCATAATAACAATATTGCCTCCTTTGTCGGAGGGTTTGATGACAATACTGTTGTTGGATTTAAGTTCATTTAGATCTTTCCAATCTACAGCTGAAAAATTAGTTCTCTTAGATTTTTTCATTTTGGTACTATTCCAATTAGTGCGAAAAAGATCAATATCATAAACCACCAATTCATAAAACATATCAATCAAGTTACCAGTAGGTAACTGAGGATTGAATCTGCTCGAAGGTTTTAATGCACTAGAGATGGTCTCATCAGTTGTAAATCCCATATCATTTAAGGTTTCATTGTCTATGACTCTAATGTTGCTCATGTTGGTAGAACAGCTCAAGTTGCCAATCTCTACTAAATCAGGGACATCATTGATATGAAACCCTGATGGTATATCATTGGTATGAGACTCTGATGTAATGTCCCGAGTTGTACTGGAGAAAGGTTTCATTAAACGCAACTTGCGTGTAAATTTATATAGTTCTATTCTAGTATCAACATAATCCCAATAAATATCTGGACAGAAACTTAGCCCTAAATTGAGAATGCGTTTTTGAGTCAGTTTTTGAGTCAGTTGAACTTTAGAAATATTTACAATGATATTGGAATTGTCAAATTGAAAATTCCCTTCTAGTCTTGATGTTTGTAATTTCTTCCTCTTCCCCCTTTGCGTCTTGTACCTCCTCGACTTCGTCCACTGCTCCTGTTGGATTGTGGCGTGACAGATTGTAGTAGTCTCATTTCCCCATGAAAATCCAATTTGTTTGCAGGGGCTTCATCCGCTGATGAACTTAATTCAGAACTATCATCCACCGGATTAACTGTCAGCTTGGAGCTATCTGTGGTTACAATTTTATCTTGTGCTCTAAGTGTGTTGAATTTGCGGGAAAACGTATAAATTCTTCCTACTTCATAATCTTTTTTGTCTCTGTTGAATTTTAAAGCCTTGCGAGTTTTAATTTCATCCTCTTTTTTAGTGATACGTTCTTCCATTTTCACCAATAGTTGTGTTTCTTGAGAATTACCCAATTTTTCTAATTCTTTCACTAACTGTTCAATCTTCTGAATTTGTTCTTCCATACAACGTTTGGATTGAATAATTAAAGTGTCCATCAATTTAACTGAACAGTCGGATGAATGCAATCTCCATTGTTCCAAAAGATTAGGGTCAATATCTCCAAGGGTGGGCAATATTAGAATTCCTAAACCTCGTGGTACACGACCACTTTCTATGTATTTAGTTAATGAGGTCATTTCCCACCATTTTTTTAATTCTAAGATTCGTGCCTTTTCTAATTCAAAAATAACATTAGCTGCGGTGCGTGTTTGTGAGTTAATGGCAGCTGATGTTCCTGGAGTACTGTCAAACAATGTAGTAGCTGCTTTATATATATATATAATAATAAATAAGTCCAAGTGTTTGAAAACAAAACTCAATCAGCCCAAAGGGGTGGTGCGAGAACCGGCATGAGCAAGCCGATATGTATATATCTGTTCACTGAAGAAACTAAAGGTTACAGGGATGTTATAGTTAGGAAATAGAATTTAAAAAAACCATAGTTATAGTTAGGCTCACATTTTAAACGTGCCAAACCATATAAATTCACCAATTATAGTTAGAGTTACCTCAAGTAACTATAACTCGTGCCCCCGCCATGCACAGTTTTTTCCCTCAAAAATGTGACCACAAAAATTACATTGATATTATCAATGATGTTATTAAAGATGCAATGACTGCCGTAATTTGTGGGGTAATTAGCAAAGCATTGTGAAGGCACAAGTTGTAGTTACCTTAGGGCATGAGTTATAGTTACTTGTGGTAACTCTAACTATAACTTGTGCACTTCTTTGGTTTGGTACATTGGAGGTTGATCCAGGGAGCTTGTTGTGGTGATACTGTGGGAGATCTAGGAACTCAAAGAACCACACTTCTTCTGGAATCTTGTTCCAGTCTGATTGTACAGATTTTGTGGAAGCAGTTCCATGCTGTTGCAGGATGGGCATGTTGAAGGTGTAAGCTTGTCTACCGTGATTTCTTTGATGCTGGTGAAGATGTGGTCCAGCAAATGGCCAGATGCATAGGTGTGGATATCAACTCATAGGGCTAGTCCAAGGGTTCCTGGGTCCTCCAAGAGGTTGGTTTTGTTGAGGTCTATGTGGTCCTGCAGATGGAAGTTGAGGTTGTCAAGGAAAATGAAGGTACTTGAGTTAAGTACCAGGGAAGTGATGAGATCTGTGATGGTGGATTTCCAAAGTTGTCGCATTGGTCATGGAAGTTGGTAGATAAGGGCACAACTCAGGCAATGCCTAATTCGTAAAAAAAAAGAATAAGGGCACTCATCAAAGGGCACTGTAGCTTGCACCACACATTGTTCCTGGACAGTGAAGCCAGGCAAAGTCCTTTCTTGTGGTGAGGCCCAAATTTGCAGCTGGTGCATTCCTTCAGAGTGCAGTGTCCAGGTGCAGGTCAGGGGCACAGCAGGACAGTCCTTCTTCTCCTGATGTTCTTCCTTGTAGGGATCTGGTAGGGATCTGAGGTGTGGGTGCAGCTCTGCCATATTTATCCTTGCTCCTGGGGTGAAAAACAGAGGGGTCCTGGTTCTCCAATCAGATGCATTTAAATTTAATTTAAAAGCAGCCAGCAAGGCAGGCCTGCCTTTAAAATGACCCTTGCCAACTCAGCAGTGTACCTATGAGTGCACTACCTATGCTGGGGTCCCTAATCCTCCCTGGCCTACCACATACTAGGGACTTATAGGTAGGTTGACATAGCCATTATAATTAGCCTAAATTGCATACTTATTTTACACAGAGCACAGGCCCTGGGACTGGCTATCACTACCCAGGGCACCATCAGAGTCAGGAAAATACTAGCAAAAAAGTAATAAATGGGGACAACAAGTAAGGGGGCCTCTGCAATCAGCCCTGTTTTCTCACACAGGTGCAACATGCTTGCCTTTGAAGTACCCGCTGCATGTGGCTGCCATTGAGTATGAACAGGAGCTGCAAGGGGTAGTGGGCAGAGCTGGAGTAATCCGCAAGAAGCACAATTAAGCATGGTATGAGAAGAACAGGTGGGAAGACTGCAGTTGGGTCATAGGATGCAAAGGGGGTGCAGCAGTGAGAAAAGAGGAATGAAGTAATGGCAGTAAAGCAAAAGGGAGAACAAAGGTAAAAAGCATCAAAAGCAGCTGAACTAAAAGAGCAAAAGGGGCAAAAAATACATGAGAAAGGCCAAACAGGTGAAGAATGAGTGAGAAGGTAAAAAGAGGCAAAAACTAAGCGATATATTGTCAAAGAAGTTAGAAAGCGATGGATGACCAAGAGAGGCAGAGAGAGCGAGTGAAGGCATAGGTGAGAACGTGGGTTTTTAATTGTGTGCACAAATATTAGGTCCACAATTACCCTTGTTGGAAGCTGTGTATCCCATTGTAATGCTTCACTCAGTGTAGCAAGGCAAAGTAGAACAAGGCCTACAGAGCGGAGGTGGTGTGGGCTAGTAATCACCTTTCACTGACACACAATAATAACACTCAATAAATGATTATTAAGTAGGTACTTTTTCTTTAGAAAAAGAAGTACCTTTATTACACACACATGCACACTACTAAATACTACACAGTAATTTACAAATATTTATGGTGGCAGATAGAAAACACCACAGATGAGAGCGCATAATCACAATTGACTCCTTAAAGGGTGATACAAACATATCAATTAAGTCTTTTGGCTTGATTAAGGGTCAGGAGTGGCAAACCATATGTTAGAAATCATCATTTTGTACTTAAATGCAATCATCCATCAACAATAATAATCATGTGTAAATACACTTGTTAATGTTAATGAAGTGTATTTACTTTGAGCAATAATCATTGTCAACTTATTAAATCAATAAAGCTTTTAATGTTAGCAAAATGTTTTTGTGTATTTTTTGTACAATTTACTACCATAAAAATGTAATTATGAAAGCAGCCACTAGTGGGCATCACATTTTAATTATATTACCTGCAACTACAGACCTAGCCCTTAGGTGGCACTTCAATACAGGTACCCTTTTTTAGGTACTTTCAGGACACATTGGTTGCAACCGCAAAATCAGCCCTTAGAAGGCACGGCACTCCTAGATGTAGAACAAAATATCCAGACTTGAGAGTGATTAAAAACATTGAAAGAATCCTGGAGATATCCTGGATCCTTTGACCCCTTTAATGAAAAATCCTTAGGGGATCTATTGCATTCCTTCAGCTCACCCATGCCTTCTTTTTAATGTTGGTGATGCCCCTCTTTGGGGGCCACCACAAGGGGAGAATCACCAGTACTGAAGAGCCCCGTAGGGCATTATGAGGCACTTCTACAGGAGCAGTAAATATTATAGGAGCGTCTCTCCTGATGCTCTGAGGAGAGACACTACTTTATTGTTGGCATGTGGCTTCTTGTTTTATTTAGTTTTTTTGGGAATGCCTCATCCATTGAGGCACTTCCATGCCTTCATATATTGGGGGAGTCAATGCAGTCCACCCTTTGCTGCTCTGCCTGCTCCCGCATGACCCATACCTCCGAGTGTGGCAATGGGAGCTGGCAACGTCTCTCCCTGCCTGCTCCTGCAGTTAGGCTGAAGCCCTCTGTAGTGCTGGCTTCCTCCTCCTATACATAGCCACAAGGAGCTAGGATGCGGCCACTGCCATTGTTTGGTTGTCAGGGGTCAGGGATGGGGTCCTGACACCCTTCATGAAAAATACACCCATGGGATGGGGTCTCCGGACATGCACGCTCCCTCCCTGCAGAAAATTAATAAAATAAATTGCCCATTAACCCTCAGGTCCTAGCTCACCCCAGTGGTATTCTTCAAAGATGCAGCGCCCCATGCACTCCATTGTAAGAGTAATTTCAAAGGTCATCAAACTTTAGAATGCTATACTGAGGGCCTGTTGGGCCAGTGTTTATGATCTTGGGTCCAGTGGCAGTTGCAGTGCACCTCCTTACCTCCAAAGCAGTGCAATCCTCAGGGAGTGGGTTCTCCTGGCTCCCTGAGCCAGCCTTCCCCTCCTCTTATTTTGTGGCTGCAAAGATCAAGTGCTCTCCCCTAACCGGTCCTCAGGGGGCTTAAGGGTGCCTATCTCACTTGTTCTTGGGGAGACCCACAGGTCCTGGGGTCAATTGGGCAGAGATTTTAGTCCGTTCTGGGCATCAGGGTGTTCCTCCTTCCAATTCCCTGTTGCAGTCCCATCAACCAGCAGCAAAGTGCAGAGAAATGACCAGGCAAGAGACAGTCTCTCCCATCTGGAAGAGTTTTTAAAGGGGAAAGTAAAGAGTCAGACACCCCTGGCAATTCATAGGGTGCCACATCAAGTCCCCACCACTGTCCCAGCCCTCCTGCAAAGCATGCAGGGACAGTTCAAGTTAGTGTCATCCAGGAGCCATTATTCACATCTCTTCCAGGGGTGTCTGCTTCACACATCACTGATATCCCTGCCGGGTGCTTCCTCTCTAGATTTTCAAAGGAGAGCCCCCTGCTCTGTTGGCTCCAGACACCTGGGCTTCCTCCCCTTTAGTTACTGGGTGTGGGCAGGCCCAGCACTGGTAAAGTGTGTCAGCTTATTGACTGATTGATACAGCTCATTCCACCCTACTCCTTCCCTCCTCATGAGTGGGTAAGGTACTGTTATTTGATCCCTTTGTGTGGGGAGGCCTTTAACGATAATGATATTTTTTTATAGAGTGCACAAATGCCAGAAGGTGTCTTAACACTAAAAACTGCCACTGACTAAAAAGAAACTGAAGAAGAAGAACTAGATGAACCAACCAACCTTAAACCATGTTGAATGAACTGGAGAAAAGCCATGTTTTGAGCAGTTTTCGGAAGCCCAGAAGATTAGATTGGCCTCCCAAATAAAAGGGCAAGCAGGTCCAAATTTGGGCTGCCAAAAACAGAAGTCTTCTGCCTCCCCTGCTTGATCTCCAAAGTTTACATAGCCTAATCATTCTGGCAATGGAGGATCTTAAGAATCTACTGGGGGTATACCAGGTGAGATTTTCCTTGAAATGTTCTGGGGCACTCCGTACAATGCTTTGTGAACAAAGCAGAGGGCCTTGAACTTGACCCTTTTCCTCACTGGCAGTCAGTGTAGCTCTTTTAAAATTTCTGAGACAGACTGAAATGTGGGTATCTTTTTCAAATGTCTGGCTGCTACATTTTGAAGACATTGCAATTTATTTAAAGAATACTGATGGGCTCCTAAATATAGAGCATTTCTGTTGCTGGAGACAAAATGTAATTAACTGGGCACAACATGGTGACAAAAGGCCTGCCTCTGAAACTGAGCTGAGCCAGAGAAATATCACATTTCTGGATGACACACTAGGTTGTACAGAAATCATTATGGAAATTATCACATTGCCAAGTTAACCTGCCTAGTTGATTCATCACTGGTCTCTGTAGGCCAAATGGAAGCAAAACTGCACTCTAAAGCAGTTTTCCTCCTTTTTATATACTAAAGTGTCACTAGAGACAAAACAGTAAATCGCACTGACTTTCCCTATTAGTGTACACTAACATTTTAAAGCATACCCCAGGTCAACATCTAATCCTGCAGAGTCCCTACTGCACCAGGCTACCTGCAGCCCGCATATGTGCGACTAATCGTGTGTACACATATTCATGTGTAACCCTTTATCCTTGTTGCATTGTAGCAGACCTATTTAAAAGGCAGACACTGGTGGTAAACAAGCATAATCCATTTACCTTGTGATTACTGTTGATGAACCGCATGTAGTGAGATTTATCCACAGTAAAAATTCTAAAACCGGGTGATCCAAAAAAGCAAACATTCTGGGCGTACTGAATGGGTGGAACCCAAGTGCAACAAGGGTCAAACTGGCAAAGAGCTACGCCAAGAGGCCAAAGCAAGAGGGGGAGCGATAAGATCTTTAAAGGAAGTCAGAAGGTAAGAAAGCAGAGACATTTGAGAAAGTGAAGGAGATGGCCATAGGGAGTGATCGGGGAAGATGAATTTCCAGTGGAATTATATAGGTTTCCTCTCATATAGAAGATGTTTTGGTAACCCTTGAAAATGCAAGGTCTGCTAGCTGACTTCTATATATCTTACATATCATTGATTTCTAAGCCAAGTAGAGATCCCCCTATATGGCACAAATCTATCCATATCTCTAATCAACAGCAATGTTTAGATCAGTCAAGATCCTAGCAACAATGTGGAAAAGGAAACTTTGTGCACAACAACCAGGTTGCATTCATCCAGGCCAGCCTGTTGCCCTTCTGATCCTGGTCCACCACTAATCTTCAAGAACATTCTCCTAACTACCTCTGCTGCCACAACAGTATGAAGAATCATCAATAATTCTTCAACTATGGGAATCTTTCATGAATACCTAAAAAAAAGCATACATATGCCCATTATTAAAGAAAACAACCCTGGATCTGAATGACCCCAACTACAGATCGATTACAAATGGGTCTTTCCTGGGCAAACTGATGGAAAGAGCAACATTTGCCTAGATGTCAGAATTAATTGAAGATAACTGCATACTTTCAGAATTTCCAGACAGGATTATGCCCAGGAAAAGGCATAGAATCTGCCCTCATTGCCATCTGGGATGACCTTAAAAACACAGAACACCACTGCAGGGTTGCTGTACTACTTCTCTTGGACCTCTCAGTTGCCTTCGACACAGTTGATAATGACACTCTAATACAAAGACTCGATGAAGTAGGCAAAGAGGGGGCTGCTCTTGACTGGATCACATCCTACCTTCAAAACAGAACAAATATCACCTATCCCCCATCCAAACTGTACTTCACAAAAACAGGGGTCCCTCAAAGCTCTACCACCTCACCCACACTTTGAAACATCTACATGAAGTCATTACTGACAATGATCAATGAATTTTTGCTCACATGCTACAACTCTGCAGATGACACACAAATATTAATTTAACTGAAAAGCCACAAAGGCATTGGAAACTCACAAATCTTTACGTGCCGCAGAGCCATTGATCAGTGAATAACATGGAGTCATCTTAAATTGAACGCTTCTAAAACTAAAATACTCACATGTGGTAATTGAAAACTTTTGATCCCTCTGAGCCTGGCCTGGTGAGCTAGGACCACCTCCTAAAGTATCTAAAGAAGTAAAAAACCTTGGAATTTACCTTGAAGTACAAGTTATACATGAATGCCCAAGTGGACAAATTAGCAAGATCAAGATTCATTACTATGAAAACTCTGCAAAACATCTCTCCACACCTGGGAGTTTCACACAAGGTCCAGGCTACTGTCTCTCTTGTACTATCTAAACTGGATTACGCCAGTGGTCTCTACCACTGATCATCTTTATCAAACTATAAAAAGACTACAACAGATTCAGAACTCCTGCATGTAAGGCCTCAAGCCCACATCTCACCTGCCTTGAAGGCCCTACATTGGTCAACAAAGGAACCCCCACTCCTGATTGACACTTCGCCTCAGTATTCCACCATACGAGAAAAAAAGCATAGGTGGCAAAACCTTCTCCATCCAAGCAGCCAAACTATTGAACTCATTACCCCAAAACATAAGCTCTACCTATAACTATCTTATCTTCGGAAGACTACTCAAGAGATGGCTCTTTCCCACACAACCACCATACTCAAACACTAATGTACAACAAATCCCTGAGTATATAAACATTTATAATTTAATTATATGTATGTATCTAGCTATATGTATTTCTTTGTACGAACATGTATAATAATTGTGGTTTACAAATAAATTAAGCCTGCTTAACAAATGTGTATATTACTAGCACAAGGTAGTTATAGTTAGGACCTATTTCCAAAGAGAAAGCTGTGTTTTGCTTTCCTGAATCTTTGGCACTGTTTGACGAATCTTCACGAAATGTTTTTAAAAAGTTTGACAGTCATGTGAGATGCTGTCTAAAAAGTTTCGGGTTGATCCGTGAAGCATGGGCTGAGATAAAGGATGGTGAAATTTAGAAAGTTTCCAATGTTAATTCACATAGTAAAAATTGAAGAGCAATAGCATCAAACCCACTGGACAGAATTACACCAAATTTGGTAGAACTGTAGTATTTGTTCCAGAAAGAGCATTTTTTGTTTTTTGGTGTAAATCAGTTCAGTAGTTTTTGAGAAATTGAAGAAAATCTAAACTTGAATACCTAGGGACATGAAGGATTTGTAACCCCTTCCGATCTTGTGCCGAAATCTGATTGGTTGTCAACACTTCAAAGCAGGAAGTGCTGGCAGCCATCTTAGGAGTCAGCTTCAGCTGAGTTCCAGACAAAAACATTTTAAAAAGAAAAGGGGCCAAGGTACGGACAACTTGACGCCTTAGCTCTGGTGCTAGGGTCCCACAGATTCCACCAGAGCAGAAAAGCAATTTTGAAAAATATTTGCTGCATTTCACTGTGAATTTGGCAAAAATGTAAAGAAAAAAAAAGTGTGGGTTCCTGCGTTTTGTCTTTTTCAACTCCTCAGCTGGGCCAAGTCCCAGGGGCATTTAGATCAAAATGTGGGGGTCACCTGCTCCCTCCCACTGCCCCAGGGAATGCCACCTCATGGGGCTTATAACTAAAATCTTGGTGGGGGGCACTAGCGCCCCCACTGCCCTGGGAAGCACCACTTCCCCAAGGTTTTTATTATACATGGTGTGGGGCATGCCTCTCCGCTGCCCCGGGGACCACCACCTCCCTAAGGCTTTGATTATATATGTAAGCGGTGGGGCCGCACGCCCCACGGCTGCCCTGGGGCCACCAGCTCCCTGTGGCTTTGATTATATATGTATGGGGGGAGCCTGCTACCCTAGGGACCACCACCTCACCGGCGCCGGTAATTATTTATGGCGCTGGAGGAGCGACACACCTCCTAGTGCCCCGGGGAGCACCATCTCCCCAGGACTGTGTACAGATAATTATGCAGGGATGTGCAGCCCTTCACACAGTCCCAGGGACAACCACCTCCCCTGGGCAAACAGTAAAAAAAATAAAGGGGGTCTGTTTCGGACCACCAAGCTCTGTGGACCACCACCTCCCCGGAGCTATGCCACATTACAGATGGGGCACGCGGCCCTCGTGAAGGAGCCACAGGTGCCCTGGGGACCGCCACCCACAGGGCTGGCTCCTGCTATGTCCTGGTGTGCCCAGCGGGGACATATCTGTTTGCTGTGGCTTGGTAGGAACAACCTGACCCCTTAGCTCTGGTGCTGGGGTCCCAGAGGGACCCCAATGGCTAAAAGGCACTTTCTAAATAATTTTTGCTGTGGAATCACAACAGGGTTGCAAACCCACTGCAAACATTTTTAAAAATAGAAGCGCTGGCTCCTGGGATTCCTAATACCTAAGCCCTCATATGGGCCAAGTCCTGGGGGAATTGCTAATATAATGAGCAGGGACACCTGCCCCCCCCCCGAGCTACCACCTCCCTGTAGATTTTTCAGTAAATTTCTATGTTGTTTTAAATTCTGTTTCCTGGTAGTGATATATTAATAGATAGATAGATAGATAGATAGATAGATAGATAGATAGATAGATAGATAGATAGATAGATAGATAGATAGATAGATATGCAATTATATGGTTAACATGTACATAGGTCACTGCATAGTTTACATATACGTTTTTTGTATAGATGCTTATGTTTTTTTTTTGTTTAGCTATGACAACAATATGTAACTAGTATCATAACTATTTTTTCTACAAATGCTTCATTATTTGAATAGTATGGAAAACATGAACTCAAAAGAAAGAATTGTTATAAAAATCCACAAATAAATTAGCTTATGGAACAACAGCACTTGCAAGTATGAATTTATAAAATGCTGCTTTAAATATCAATATATTCTCTTCCTTATACCTGTATACCCTTTCTAAGTACGTATGTATCTATATATATATTACTTTACTTCTACTCTAGAATGAAAAAAACATTTGACTCTCCCTTATACCTCTCTCAATATATCCTCTGCCTCCACTCTCCTACTCATCCCAACCTCATTCATTCTACCACTATGATCTCCAAAATAACCATTACTAGACCCTTTCTTCTTCTATCTCTTCTTGGATCACCCCAAACCTCATTTTACCACTATGATCTCCGAAACAACCCTTTCTTAATTCTTCCCATGTGTATCCCTCCTTTGACTCATGCCAAATGTCACTTTACTATTATAATCTCCCTAATCCAGTTCTAGAGGCTCTTCCCTCCTATATCTTTCCTTTTAGTCATCCGAAACTTTGTCTCACTACTATGCTCTCTCAAACAACACTTGCTGAACTCTCTTCTATCCCTCCATTATCCTACTCAATCCAAACAACTGTCAAAGCACAAATTAACACATAGTTCCCTTCATTAATCCATCACTGACCCTTTTTAGGTTCTGGAGTAGCATGCTACTCACCAAAAAGTATTTCATGCCTCATCAGGGGTAGTAAGCACTATATAAATATAAACATGTTGGAAAGTGGATTATTAATAAGGGCAGGTAAGTACCTACACTAAGCAAAAGGCCACAAAACCCCACAAGGGCCAGTCAGGGTCTCAATAAATGAATCCCAGCTCAACCCTTGGTAGCTTGGCAATGACCAGTTAGGCTCACTTTAGGAGTCAGGTATGTAAAGCATTCAATAATCAAAAAGTGAGACAAAAAACATAATAAAAATCCAACACCAATTTATAAAACTAGATTATATGTTTATGTTTAAAATGACACTAAAATAACAAAAATGCCAAAGAGGGAGCAGAGATATGAATTTTTAAGGAATAAAGGTTTTCTAGCGCATAGAAATCAAGCACACTGCAGTATAATTTTAGCAGGTTGGGCCAGAATGGCAATTCTGGACATCTGGTTGCACTCGACCGGGGCAAAGTAAAAATCTGAGGCTGACCACAATAGAGCTCTGCTTTGCTACAGTGAGCAGGAAGCCTCGGTTAAAGTTTTACATTCGGACCTTGGCTTGAATTTAAGAAAAGTGGTGCTCCATCCATTGCAGAGCCACTTTTCTTGCGCCCCCTAGGCACCCCTAGGCCCCCCTCTGCTACCCCCATGTTTATGCCATACCATAGTGCAGGGTAGGGGCAACAGCGTTAAACTTTTTGAAGCTATTGATGTACTGTGCAGGATAAGCACCAAAATGATGGCGCTAATCCTGTAAAGTACATAGGGGCCCATGGAAAACAATGGTATGCCCCCTTTTAATGCCTTCTCTTTGCAGTTGTTAAAAATTAGCCGTTAAAAATGGCACAGTGGAATCTATTGCCCAATTTTGTGGACCCCTTGCATACATTTTACCTGGTGCAGGCATAATGTGGTACAAGGGGTTACAACAATGCATGCATTGCTCAACTTTGTAAATATGGTACCACGAATTTGGCCTCGTTGGACCACATTAGCATCATAAAAAATTATGTTAATTTGTGCAATCTTAAATCTGGCCCCTAGTCTTTTTTTTGAAGATTTTATGGACCGGGATGAAGTCACCTGTTGAAGCCGACCTCCTTGGAGCCCTCTTCAGTTACGTGTCACAGGAAGCCTTGTTCAAGGATTGTACGTTCAGATGTAGACAATCTTTAGAGCCAGAAATCCTCGTCCAGGACCAAGTTGAAATTGAAGCCAATGTCCCTGGAGCCCTCATCAGATCCACTGCGTGGGAAGCCTCGGTCAACTTTTTACATTTTTTGGAGCTCTTTCTCTCCGACGTCGGACGACCCTCCACGGCAAACCTATTCCGCTGGTGCATCATCAGGTTGCCTCTCCACTAGCCCGGGTGAAATCTTGGAAGTCTGGGGCTCTGGAACTTTTTAGCAGGATAAACCTGCAAGCCAGGCTGGGTTACGGTCAATGTAAGTTGACTTGACTCATGACGTTGTGTTGGTCCACTGATGGAGCTTTTTCCACATCTGCTCCAAACTTCTGGATCTTCGTCTATGGTTCTTTAGGTGTCCACAACGCACCCTAGGGTTTCAGAAGCTCTGAGTTGCTCCTTGGGTGTTAGGACTCCTACTCCCAAAATATACCTGGTTCAAATCCAAAAATGTCGACTGGTTACTGGTCAGCCGGTCAATTTCTTCAGTGTTTGATGCAGGGGACTTTGGTCAGCTATTTTTTACCTGTAGCATGCATGGAGTCCCTTCTTGAAGCAATTGAAGACAGGCAAAGACCTTTTCTTGGTGAAGCCTAAGTGTGCAGCTGGTACAGTACTTCTGAGTGTAGTGTCCAAGTACAAGCCAGGGGTCCGGCAGGGCAGTCCTTTTTCCTCTTGTCTTGTTACAGTAGGGATCTAAGGTGGGGGTGCAACTCTGCCAATTTTATCCTTGCTCCTGGGGTTGAAAGCAGGGCGAGGGCTCTGTCCAATCATGTGCAGGCCACTACAATTTTGAGTGACTATTTCCTGAGAAGTGTGGCAAAAATCAATCCCGGGGAGCAACATTCCCCCCAAAATCCAAGATGGCAAAAATGTGATCTTTGGATCGGGCTGTGCCCACCCACTGGTACAGCTACGTTTCCCTTAACACACCCCTTCCTTAATCAAAACAGTGGGCACCTGGTTGTCTGGGGCTGCAGGAAATGGAGGAGGAACAGCCGCTGTCCCAAATGTCCTTCCCTTTTTTGAAGTCCAGTTTGGCTGCTCTAACCCATCCTGTTCTACTGTCTGCTGAGGCAGATCTCCTCCCATTAGATGCTTCCTTTGTTTCAGCCCAGGCCACTTCACACCTCATCAAGACAGCCTGACTCAAGCTGCCAGAAGCTGACCAATTAGAGAAGGGCACTACAAGGCTGAAGTTGGTAACTTTTAGCAAGAGTTCTAAAACTCTTTCTAGGTAAACAATTATATAAACTTCAACAGTGGCAAGCTGTTGGATTTATTATAACTTTTAATTTGATAAAAGCATGCCATACTTAGCTTCTTCCTATGGAAAATAAGACTTTATTATTTTAAAATAAAGTCTCTCCATGTTAACCTATGGAGCCCATTCACTATAATGGGGAAAAACAAATGTAGCTATTTTTTACCTCACCAGTGCTCATAAAACATCTTTTTATATAGTCACTGCTTATAGTTACACTGCGCCCACACTGGATGCCCTTGAGACATACCTTAGGGGTGACATATACGTAAAAATGAGGTAGCTTAGGACTTTCGATGTGCTTTTAATTCCAAAGTCGACTTTGGTGTTAACAATTTTTAACTTAAAAGCAGCCAGCAAGGCAGGCCTGCCTTTAAAATGACACTGGGCACTACAACAGTGCACCTACGGGTGTACTACCTATGCTGGGGCCCCTAAACCTACATACCCTACTATATACTAGGGACTTATAGGTAGGTTATTACAACCAATTATAATAAGCCTCATTTGCATATCCCTTTTAATCAGAGCACAGGCCTGGGGACTATTTAGCAGTGTCCAGGGCACCGTCAGAGTCAGAAAAACTCCAGTATAAGTGAAAAATGGGGGCAAAAAGTTAAGGGGCTTCTGCAATCAGCCAAGTTTTCCCACAAATCACAATTGCAAATTACCTCCTCATGCTCCCACACAACTGCTTGTGCTATTTCTTCCACGGCATAGCAACTCTGAAGCAAATGTACATCTTTGTGCTGCACACAACTCAATGTAAGGTAATGTTCATGTTGAGCATGCAGAAGAAGAGTTTTACCAGGGTGGGTCAGGAGGGCCAGGTGGCACCACTGTAGTAGCACATGGAAAAATAACCTGTTCACTCTACTGACCACTAAAAGATACAGTGTCCCATCCAGCTCTTGGAAAAGCAGCAACCCACAAATCTGTCTGTGAGAAAACTGCACCTCTCCCTGCTAATCCAGCAAGGACTTGGTCTCCCATAATGGAACACAGTGTCTTCTGTGTATTGTGCTCTCCACTGGCTCAGACATACTTTTGTGCACTGATGCATTCAGATGTGGGCAGTGTCCCATGTACTGTACCTCTTCCCTGGCAACACATCTCTCCTAGCGGCCTCATGAACCTTCATTCAGTATCTCCTATGTGAAGCACCTTTCCATAGGCACATTCTACCACACACATACAACTGCTCGCACTATTCCTCCTGCACTGTACCATCTCTCAGGCACATGTACTTCCCCGCTTGCAAATGCAACTGCTTGCGCTACATCTCGTACACCGCGCCAGCTCTCAAGTACATGTACATCTTTACGCTGCACACAACACAATGTACGTTAAGGGTCAAGTTAAGCACACAGCAGCAGAATATTTGCATGTTCGGCCAGGAGGGCCATGCAGCACCAATCTTGTGACACAGGGAAAATGTACCTGCTCACTCTACCGATCACTAAAAATACAGTATTCTGTCACCATTATGCTGGTACTCCTCTAGGGGGTAATGCTTTGAGCACCGCTCCCAGTCTAAGCAGCCTACGGTCCAGGAAACAGACCTAGATTATAGTGCCCAACTTTAATCCATTGTAATTTGGCTTGCCATGTCACCCCAGTTTAGACCCAGCCATATGCAAATCAGCCTTGACTCTGTTCCCACATGATCTGTGTTCATTCATAACCAAAGTCAGTACCAAAGTTCCAGATAGCACAGGAGCTGGGGCATTCAGGGCAAGGATACACGTTCGTCACCATGCAAGGGACTTTTTTCATCGCAACACCAGCAATCGTCATCATTTACAAAAGCACACTATAATAGTTCTTTGATTTTTAATAGGTTTATAAACTCAACAGGAGCATTAAAGCTGATAAGGTAAACACCAGAAAGCACACAATCAATAATTCTCATCAGAATGTTTAGTCTCAAAATCTATTGTGCACACACAAGAAATATGAACATATAGGTATTGGCTCATAGAATAATACCATAGCCTTAAGCTTAAAACTGTTTTTGAAATTTGCCCCAGGTCAATTCCACTTTCAGGAGATAGCTTCAGTAAAGCATGAGTTGTAATCATGGCTGTCTCCTTCAGAATATGCTTCTGTCATACAGAAGTTTATGTTTTTAGAACCCCTATAAATGTATCCCAAAGGAATGATTAGAGATTGTACCTTTATGCAAACATACTCCGTTTGAATAAAATTCACAATTTATGTATTCCAGATACAAAGGTTTGAGTTTCTTTATATTTATTCCATGTATTGCCTAATAAAGCACACAGCAAATTGCAAATGCTTCAGCACACTTTTGACTCACGTGATTTTCTTGGGAACTATAAATTGAAATGTGTCCTCCTCGTCAAATAACGGTGATGAGTCCTTACTTGTTAAGTTCTAGTGACACTCATATTGACTTCACCACATTATGATGGTTAGAGTCAACAGACCCCTTATTGCTTAATAACTGCTATGCCTTCTGGAGGATTAAAATCCTAAACAACATCACAAAACAAAATAAAATAATGGACGGAGTGGTGAAACGTTTCAAACACTCACCCCCAGTCACAGATCTTGGTTTAATCCATTATTATTTTGTTCACCACGTCACCCCAGTTTAGACTCAGTCATATGCAAATCAGTCTTGACTCTGTTCCCCATTGGAACAGTCCAGCCCGAACTGCCAGGCCAGGTCCTCCCTGGACAGGAAACAAGCAACCTGGGGCCAGTTTCAGGGTATCACTGTTCATCAGTCAGGCTAGCTTGAATCCAGTGGCGTAGCAAGCAAGGGACCCACGTCTGGGCATATCCCTGCCACTTAGGGCACACAAAGCAACATCACAAAACAAAATAAAATAATGGACCGAGTGTTGAAACTTTTCAAACACTCACCCCCAGTCACAGATCTGGGTTTAATCCATCGTAATTTTGCTCGCCATGTCACCCCAGTTTAGTCCCAGCCATATGCAAATCAGTCTTGACTCTGTTCCCCATGAGAACAGTCCAGCCCGAACTGCTTAGGCCAGGTCCTCCCTAGACAGGAAACAAGCAATGTGGGACCAGTTTCAGGGTATCACCCTTCATCAGCCAGGCCAGCTTGCATCCAGTGGCGCAGCGAGCAAGGGACCCACGTTATATATAACAGGCATAATGAACTTTTTTCCAAGATAATATGACCAGGCTCTTCTCTATCTCACCTCTTCGCCTCCCCACTCTCTTGTTCTATGTTCTCTCTTCTTCAACTCTCCATCTTACTCCTATCTGGATCCCTCTGTTTCTCTACCTCCACCCCTTTTATTCCAGCATCAATTCCTCTCACTCTCTCTCATACAAAAATATATTCCTGCTGGACCTCTTTCTCCATGTCAACTTGTCCCTCCTCGTCAACTATCTCTCTCAACCTTTTTCTTTATAGATCTCTATACCTCTGTATAACACTCACCTCTCTTTCCCTATTTCACATCTCTCAACTTTCTCTTTTTGCTCTACTCTATATTTTTCTTTCCATCTCTTCTCTCTTTTCAAATGCTCTATTTGGCTGATTTTTCTATAAATCTTCCCATTTTTCTCTGTCTCAACCTTGTATTCCTTTATTTTTCCTCAAATTTCTCTGTCTACCTCTAACTCACACTGCAGTTACCGCTGTCTAATCCATTTCTTTGTATATCTAGCCTTTATTCTTACCTCACCTCTTGGAGTACCCTACTTCTCTACCCCCTCTACATTCTCTTCTCTCTAATGCAGAGTAAAGCAACACAGCGATTCCCACTGTCTTGCCTCACTCCAGATCTATGAGGCCATACAAAGCCACACAAAGTGGCTTTGCATGGCCTCATAGTTATGGTTGAAAGGTTTGCCGCACCGCTGCATCACTAAAAATGATGGAACAGTGGCACAAGCCTCTCATAAATATGTCCCTTGGTCTTTGGACCTTCCGCTGTGTTTCATATCTTCAGATGTTCATGTTGAATTTCTGACGTCTTATTAAAATGTTTGTATTTATTAGTGGATGTGTTGCTCTATAGTTCTAATTTAGTTGTGGCACTGGACAGTTTGAAACCACAGTTCTACCTCCACGTGTGCAGCTGCTCTTTGTAAAAATGTTTACTCTCTCTTCAATTCACCATGAGGAAATAGATCAACGCAATCTCCTCCTATTGTTTCCTAAAGCTTTGCATACGCTGCAAGATTCTCAAGGGGCTCCCCGTTGACTCCATACCCATCATCAAACAATCCCTGATCAACAATAGACTGAACAACGGCAACACACTCTATGCAGGGATCACCGCACAACTCCTTTAAAGACTACAAACTATACAGAACTTGGCAGCTAGACTCATCTTCAACCTTCCCAAGCATACCCATATTACCCACCACCTCAGAAAGCTCTACTGGCTCCCCATTCATAAGAGATGCCAGTTCAAGATGTTAATGCATGCCTTAAAAGCCCTCCATAACCAAGGACCTGAGTATGTCAACCACAAACTGAATTTCCACTACCCATCCAGACACCCACTTTTTGCTGCTCTTTTCCTCATCCACAACCACTTCATTCATTGCAGCAAAAGTGGAGGATGATCTTTCACCTGAATGGCCATGAAATCCTGGAAGAACCACCCACTTCAATGATTGACCTCACTCTTCCTGCTGGAATTCAGAAGAGGTCTGCAGACATATTTGTTCAAATGAGCCTTCGTAGAAACATACACCAGCACCTGGCTACCCTCACAGGTGATTAGCCATGCTTTACCGATCCATCTACATAGATAGATAGCTTCAACTCGACTCCTATATTTACTGATTACTTTTGTATCTGCAGCTCATACATTGAGCTGTGAAACTGTACATTCTGTTATTGCTTCAGTGGGTGCGCATTGTGTTTTTTAAAAATGATTTATTAGTTGAGCAGATAGATTGCATTAGTCACAAAAGGCAGTACATTGCAGATTGAATATCAAATGTTCCTTTTACAAGGGAGCAGTACATATTCATATACACCTATACACATGGAAGAAATATAGCATCCTGCACACAGGTAAAGTGCACAATGATCAAATGTGCATTTAGTATGAAAAGGCTATAAGCTCAGAGTGGGAAAATAGGGCTGATTGCAGAAGCCCCTCACTTTTTGCCCCCATTTTTAGCTGATACTGGTGTTTTCTGACTCTGACTGGGCCCTGCTAACAATTCCCAGGCCCAGTGCTCTGTTTCAAATGGTATATGCCAATAAGGCCTAACTATAATTGGCTCTGACAATCTATCTATAAGTCACAAGTACATGGTAGGGCATGTAGGTTTAGGGACCTCAGTATAGTTTGTGCCCCCTTAATTGCACTGCTGTGGTGTCCAGTGTTATTTTAAAGGCAGGCCTGCCTTGCTGGCTGCTTGTAAGCTACAATTAACCCCCAATTCGACTTTGGTATTAAAAGTACTTCCATAGTGTTCAACTACCGTATTTTTAGCCAAATTGGTCTTCAAAGGAGAGAAAGCCACTAGGGACAGAAACTGGACCTCCCCCATTTCCTGATCCCCAAACAGATGGGAGCCCCACTGATCAGATTAGGAGAGGGGCTGGACGGAGTGTGTTAAGAATGACTTAACCACACCAGTGGGTGGACTCAGCCGGATCTAACTTCCAAGGATGATTTTTTCCATCGTGGATTTTTAAAGAATGTTACTTTCTGGGATTGGTTTTTGACACAGTTCACAGACGTGGTCACCCCAGAGGGTGGTGAACTGCATCCCATTGGACATTAGCAACCCCCGTTTCCTAACCCAGGAGCAAGGATAAATATCTCAGAGCTGCCCCACAATTCAGATCTCTGGTGGAAGAAGGTCCTGGAGAAGATGGACTTCTTTGCTGAACCCCTTGTCTGCACCTGAAGGACTGCACCTACAAGAACTGCAACAGCTGCACACTTTGGGCTTCACCGAGAAAAGGACTTTGCCTTGCTTCAAAAACAATTTCCTATTTTTATAAATTGGTGTTGGATTTTTGTTGTGTTGTGTTTTACTTATTAACTGTTTTGTAGAAATTAAGTGATTTACAGACCTGTCTCCTAAATGAAGCCTAGCTGCTCGTGGGCCAAGCTACCAAGGGTTGAGCAAGGATTGATTTATTGAGTCCTTAATTGGACCTAGTGGGGGATGGTGGCCTATTGCCATTGTACCATTCTGCCCTTACCAATAATCCACTTTCCAACAAAGCGTAGAAGAATAAATAAAATGCGTACATGTGAAAAAATCTAGAATACAGAAATGCAGAAATACAAAAATACTCATCCCGTAACTGAGCTGTATACACAAATACACTGCTTCACATGGAGGAATACGGCAGCTAGTACACAAGTAGGGTGCAAAGGGATCAAAAGTCCATATAGTGAAAAAAAGACTTGAGAACTGCATAGAAACGCACAAAGTGGGTACCTGCGGAATAGATCTAAAAATACTCATCCTCACCACAAAATATCGAAAAAAACAGAGCAGAGGTCACATTAATTATCTATTCTAGTTTTGATGCATAGCATCTCTATAGTTTAAAAATCTGATATTGCGCCCACCACTACATCAACCTTAATTAGAAAAAATGGGGGGCGGGGATTGATGACATACATTCACGTACAAAAACATAAACTTCAATTTAGATCGTGTGCTTAACCCCTTCAGTGCAGGCGTCAGCCACTGGCCGACACCCGCACTACCTCCCTGGTGCGGGTCACAACCAGTGGCCAACACCAGGGAGGGGGTTCGAAAATCCTCAGGTGCATTGCACCCAAGGATTTTCTTTTTTTTTATTTAAAGCCCTGGGAGACACGGAAGAGCTTCCGTGTCTCCCCCCACCCCTTTGAGACGTCCGGCGCTCTGACATCACAGTGTTGTTTTCCCCATCAGAGCAGGAAGCAGCCGTAGCCGTTCTGATGGGGAAAATGGCCCCAAACGGCCTTCCCCACATTCGGGAAGGCCTCGTATGAAAGGGAAGACTCTCCCATTTCATGCAAGGACTTCCTGAATGCGTTTCCTGGCCCTCGATTGCAGCACAGCTGCGATCGAGGGCCAGGAAATGCCACTAGACACCAGGGATTTCACTTGGGGGGGTCGCCCCCCTCAGGAAACAGGCCGCACTGGGGTGGAGCGCGATCGAACACTAGGGGCTAATTTGTTTTTTTTTAAATAAAGAAATTAACAGGGGGTCGTCTGTGGGCAGGGTGACCCCCTGGGGGGGCAATACTTTTTTTTAGTAGTTGTAGGGTTTCCCTGGGGGCCATTTTGGTCCCCAAGGAAACCTGATCAATAAATGGAGGGCTAGGGAGGAATAATGGTCCAGTGTATAACCTCCCTTATTGAATACACGATAAAACAAAATACAGTGTTCCAAAAAGGAAGGAGGAGAGAGAAGTCCTAATTTTAGGAGCAAGAATCCTCACACACCCAAATGGGTGTCATGCTTCATCATTGGAATAGCTCCTCGTCAGACTGGCGCTGCAATGTCTGACGGGCACCCCCTAAGGGGGGCTCTTTGCTGGAGATCTTTTACTCGATGATGCCAAGACCGCAAAAGTGAGCTTGGAAAGAGGAAAGGGAGAAAGAGAGTCGCAGTAAGAATTAAAATTGGCTCAGGACCCAAAACCTAGGGATAACCAATGTATTCAACCATAGAGGGTAAAGGCCAAGGTTAAAACTAATGAGGAGAGTGAGATGAGTATAATGGTCAAAACACTCTCAACCACATATGATGGAGAAAGGAAGGTGTGGAATTACCAGACCGTCCCTGAAAGAAGGGTCAACATGTTTGCGTCTTTAATGGTCCAGATGGATCCAGCAACGCTTCTTCAGGACCAGGTGGAAATAAACTTCTCCTTCTCTACAACTGAAAGAACTCCTTTAAACTAAGACTGTCAATTGTCAGTACTCCAGTCACTTACACTAATTGTTTGTAGTTTGAACATCCCATTCCTAACTGTCGCCCTGCAATCAAAAAGAACACAGGTAAAAAGAAAATCATGTGATTGCAACATATAGGTATAGAACCACAAAAGAAAGTGTCTTTTTTGGTGAAAAACATGCTGTGATGGTGCAGGTAGTGGCACACTAGTGCATGCAAATCTTTTAAATGGCTTACCACCTCATTAAAGAAACGCGCTTCATGGGACAGCGGGGGCCCAATGGCCGGGCAAAAACTATCTAGTCATTAAATAAACAAAAAGATGGTGGCAGCGCCAGTCTGACGAGGAGCTATTCCGATTATGAAGCATGACACCCATTTGGGTGTGTGAGGATTCTTGCTCCTAAAATTAGGACTTCTCCTCCTGCCTTTTTGGAACAGTGTATTTTGTTTTATCGCCCCAAGGAAACCCTACAACTACCAAAAAAAAAATACAGATCTATATATATATATAAATATATATATATATATATATATACGATTTATACATAGATATATCAATCCATGTAGATAGATATATCTATCTACACGGATATATCTATAGATAGATATATATGTATATATATATATATATGTTAAAACTTAAAAATTAATGTGGACTCATAATCCCAGAATGCCCAGCACCAGTTTAGCAGACGCAAATCACCTGGAAGAAGACTTTGTAGTCGAAACGCGTCGTGGTGTCTGCTTGAAAGCTTTCACTTTGTGATTAAATTATAGATTATAACCTCCGGGAGTGCAGTGCTGTTTCTTTGATGAGTATTTTTAGGGTTTTGGTCTGAATCCTAACATTGCACCGGCAGATAGGCGCGTCGCTATAAATAGACCAAGTTTTAGCATTTGTAAATTTAAATAGCGACAGCGCCCAGCAAGGAGGACTGGAGAATTCTGGAGTCAGCAAGGCAATATTTATTGCCTGCGTGTGTACATACACTGAAAGAAACAATGGATATTGACTTCTAATACGCTTTGTGTGACTTCAGAGGAAAGGTACTGCTCCAAAGAGCAGATGCCGATTGAGTTTCATATTGCTGATGTGGCCCCCAGTGGGTCCGGAGATTTAAACTGTTGTATTTATTTTACGGATTTGCAAGCAAGCTTGGAGGCTGATTGCCTGATAACAACATGACATTTTGACATCACTGGGGCACGAACAGTGAGTAATAACGTTGACACTTGTTGCAAGCTCGTATTTCCATTAGAAATTAAAAACATTGTGAAAGAATAACATTTATTGTCATCAGATTAGACATGAACTGTTTGTGCTTATGGAAAATATCACATGCTACAGTGTTCTCAGGTGTGTAATTAATGTGGACTCATAATCCCAGAATGCCCAGCACCAGTTTAGCAGACGCAAATCACCTGGAAGAAGACTTTGTAGTCGAAACGCGTCGTGGTGTCTGCTTGAAAGCTTTCACTTTGTGATTAAATTACGGATTATAACCTCCGGGAGTGCAGTGCTGTTTCTTTGATGAGTATATATATATATATATATATATATATATATCCATGTAGATAGATATATCAAGATAGAGATCTATATATATATATATCACTTTTGTCAATGCATGTGTGGTTTCCCTGGGGGCTGCAATCGGCCCCCAGGAAAACCAGACCAACATATATATATATTTGCCACCAGTTGTCTTGCAGTTGCAGCTTGCATCTTCAAAGCAGTGCACATACTTCAACTGACGCATTTCAACTGTAGCTTTTAGGCAGCAATAAAAAAGTCAAGTAAGTCGTGTGATTATGTTTCTGCTACAAAAGGATCAGACTTTTGTCTAGTGGCAGTTTTAGTGCCATAAAGAAGCGCAGAAGGTTCATATGAATACTGCAAAGAGTAAATCTGTATTTTAGGTAAATAGCTGAGAACATTGGTAAAGTCAGCCACTACCTGCGCTATAATACAAATGAAATGTATGTGCGGTGTGGGGGGCGGCTATGGAGAGATGAAGAGCATGTTTGCTGGGTGGTAATGAGGGAATCCGAGGAGGAGGACATGGGAGTGGGAGCACCAACAATGATTGTTGGACTGGGCGCAGGAGGTGCTAAAGACTGTGACGAATGGTATGTGACAAGGTGTTTGAGTGTCTTGAAAGAACGTGCTGATTGAGGGAATAAGCACAGGTAAGGTGGCCTCTACTGTTGCACGTATCACACACACACACCAGCAATTTTGTGACTGTCTATGTAGGCTAGTGTTTTAGAGCAACAGTTTAGCCAATAGCAGAGAAGGCATCTTGATGGATGACTGCTGCTGGCATCACTCGGGTTATAGAGCACAGCTCTGACATAGGATCAGAGACTGACACAGCAGATACTGAGACAGCATCTGAGGGATAGGACAATGGCGCCGACTTAGGGAGTGATTTTTCAGTTGGAGGAGCCCCATTGGATAACTCCTTCCAGTAAATTGTGAGGGAGGTGATGAGGGCAGTCCTGTTGTCCCATCGCAAGCACAGTCTGTGCAACCGGGCCAGGGCAATAGCGGGTTAGCCCAACCCAGAGAGCAGGTGAATGCGGGGGCAAGCACAGAGAGGGTGCTCTCTTGGGAGCTCCCCAATTTAGTTCAGCCCCAAATTCCACTGCCCAAATTGTATTGTGGAGACATCAAAATTATCTATCACAAAACAAACTGGTTTTGTAAGACAGGAAGCTGTGTTTTTGGTCCTGGGTTCGGCGCTATATAGGGAAACATACCAAACCCCAATATTTCTGGGAACTAGACATTCGGGGGAGTCCAAAGAGGTGTGTTTGTGTGGATTCCCCAAAGTATTCTTACCCAGTATACCCTTCAAAACTGAAATGTTAATTAAAAACTCTATTTTTCTTGCATTTCTGTCACACAAACTACAGGAATATGCTGCAAACCCACAAAATACCTACCACCCAGTGATTCCTCGCCTGTCCTGATAAAAACACTACCCCACTTGAGTGCCTATACCTAGTGCCTGCGTAAGGAATGGATCGCCCCAGGGTCAACAGTTGCCTCATGTAAGTACCAACATTGACCGCTGTGTGATCTATTCCTGTCACGGGCACTAGGCCTACCCACACACGAGAGTTACCATTTTTATCGGGAGACTTGGGGGAATGCTGGATTTAAGGAAATGTGTGGTTCCTCTCAGATTCCAGAACTTTCTATCACCGAAATGTGAGGAAAAAGTGTTTTTTTTCTTTTTTTTTTTTACAAATATTGAGGTTAGCAAAGGATTCTGGGTAACAGAACCTGACCAGAGCCCCACAAGTCACCCCATCTTGGATTCCCCTAGGTGTCTAGTTTTCAAAACTGTGCAGGTTTGCTAGGTTTCCCTAAGTGCCAGCTGAGCCAGAGACCAAAATCCACAGCTAGGCACTTTGCAAAAACAGCTCTGTTTTCTTTGTGAAAATGTGATGTGTCCACGTTGTGTTTTGGGGCATTTCCTGTCGCGGGCACTAGGCCTACCCCCAGAAGTGAGGTATAATTTTTATCTGGAGACGTGGGGGAATGCTGGGTAGAAGAAAATTTGTGGCTCCTCTCGGATTCCAGAACTTTCTGTCACCGAAATGTGAGGAAAAATTGTTTTTTTGGCCACATTTTGAGGTTTGCAAAGGATTCTGGGTAACAGAACCTGATCAGAGCCCCACAAGTCACCCCATCTTGGATTCCCCTAGGTGTCTAGTTTTCAAAACTGTGCAGGTTTGCTAGGTTTCCCTAGGTGCCGGCTAAGGGAGAGGCCAAAATCCACAGCTAGGCACTTTGCAAAAAGCAGCTCTGTTTTCTTTGTGAAAATGTGATGTGTCCACGTTGTATTTTGGGGCATTTCCTGTCACGGGCACTAGGCCTAGCCACACAAGTGAGGTATCATTTTTATAGGGAGGCTGGGGGAACGCTGGGTGGAAGGAAATTTGTGGCTCCCCTCAGATTCCAGAACTTTCCATCACCAAAATGTGAGGAAAAAGTGTTTTTTTGGCCACATTTTGAGGTTTGCAAAGGATTCTGGGTAACAGAACCTGATAAGAGCCCCTCAAGTCAGCCCATCCTGGATTCCCCCAGGTGTCTAGGTTTAAAAAATGTGCTGGTTTGGTAGGTTTCCCTAGGTGCCGGCTGAGCTAGCGGCCAAAATCCACAGCTGGGCACTTTAAAAAAACACATCAGATTTCAATGTAAAAATGTGGTATGTCCATGTTGCCTTTCCTGTCGCGAGCATTAGGCCTACCCACGCAAGTGAGGTACCATTTTTATTGGGAGACTTGGGGGAACACAGAATAGCACAACAAGTGTTATTGCCCCTTGTCTTTCTCTACATTTTTTCCTTCGAAATGTAAGACAGCGGGGGTCATTCTGACCCTGGCGGTAAATACCGCCAGGGCGGAGGTTGGCGGTAGCACCGCCAACAGGCTGGCGGTGCTCCGCCGGGCATTCTGACCGCGGTGGTACAGCCGCGGCCAGAAGCGGAAAGCCGGCGGTGTACCGCCGACTTTCCGCTGCCCATGGGAATCCGCCATGGCGGCGCAGCTTGCTGCGCCGCCATGGGGATTCTGACACCCCATACCGCCATCCTGTTCCTGGCGGTTCGCCCGCCAGGAACAGGATGGCGGTATGGGGTGTCGAGGGGCCCCTGGGGGCCCCTGCAGTGCCCATGCCAATGGCTTGGGCACTGCAGGGGCCCCCGTAAGAGGGCCCCACAAAGATTTTCACTGTCTGCTTTGCAGACAGTGAAAATCGCGACGGGTGCCACTGCACCCGTCGCAGCCCTTCAACTCCGCCGGCTCAATTCTGAGCCGGCTTCCTTGTTGACGGGGCTTTCCCGCTGGGCCGGCCGGCGGTCTTCTGGCGGTCGCCCGCCGGCCCCGCGGGAAAGCCAGAATGACCGCCGCGGTCTTTTGACCGCGGAGCGGTCTTTCGGCGGGAACCGCTTGGCGGGCGGCGACCGCCGCGGTCAGAATCACCCCCAGTGTGTTAAAAAGACGTCTCATTGAGAAATGGCCTATAATTCACATGCTAGTATGGGCACCTCGGAATTCAGAGATAAACAACCACTGCTGCTCAAGACCTTATATTATGCCCATTTTGGAAATACAAAGGTTTTCTTGATACCTATTTTTCACTCTTTATATTTCAGCAAATGAATTGCTGTATACCCGGTAGAGAATGAAAACCCATTGCAAGGTGCAGCTCATTTATTGGCTTTGGGTACCTAGGGATCTTGATGAACCTACAAGCCCTATATATCCCTGCAACCAGAAGAGTCCAGCACACGTAACAGTATATTGCTTTAAAAAATCTGACATTGCAGGAAAAAGTTATAGAGTAAAACGCTGAGAAAAATGGCTGTTTGTTTCAGCTCAATTTCAATATTATTTTATTTCAGCTGTTATTTTCTGTAGGAAAACCTTGTAGGATCTACACAAATGAACCCTTGCTGAATTCAGAATTTTGTATACTTTTCAGAAATACTTAGCTTTCCGGGATCCAGTGTTGGTTTCATACCCATTCCCGTCACTAACTGGAAGGAGGATGAAAGCACCAAAAATAGTAAAAATTAAGTATGTCCCAGTAAAATGCCACAATTGTGTGGAAAAATTTGGTTTTCTGATTCAACTCTGCCTGTTCCTGAAAGCTGGGTAGATGGTGATTTTAGCACTCCAAACCCTTTGTTGATGCCGTTTTCAGGGTAAAAGCCACAAGCCTTCTTCCGCAGCCCTTTTTTCCCATTGTAAAAAATGTTTTGGCAAATTTCTTGGTCTCCTCCAGGGGAACCCAAAAACCCTGGGTACCTTTAGAATCCCTAGGATGTTGGAAAAAAAGGATGCAAATTTGGCATGGATAACTTATGTGGACAAAAAGTTATGAAGGCCTAAGCGCGAACTACCCCAAATAGCCAAAAAAGGGCTCAGCACGGTGGGGGCAAAGGCCCAGCAGTAAGAGGTTAACCAATAATGGTAAAATTGCATTGCCGACTCCTTGACCTTATCTGGGCTATATAAAACAAGTAGCGTTACAGACAGTAAAGTGCAGAAGTATGTGAATAAAATTCAGCTTGTCAAAATATAATTAGCAAAAATGAAAATTGTCCATTATCTATCACTGCCACCATCTCTTCACCCAAAATAAGCTGCATTTCTAGTCCATACTGTTCACATTTGTGGCTAGCGTTGCCCAGGCGGCTATAAACCTCTATAAAATACTAATCTGGTGAGCATATGCCTCCTCAAAGGCGCAGGTTCTCTTTACTTTATCTAGCCAGATTTAATTGTAGGAACATTAGTGGACCTCCAATATTAGAGGATCAGAAATTGGGCAACAGATAGAGCTGTGGGTAAAAAATATTGTGCATACTTATTTAGGTTCCGAGTGGCAAGGGATACCCTAAATAAAACTACCATAGCTTCAGGTGCAATCATGCTCTGTAAGCATTCATTGAGCATTTGAAATACATCCTGTCAAAATCGAACCAACTTGGGACAAAGATAAAAAAAAATGTGTAACCAATCCCCTTATCGTACTGCGCGCATCTAAAACAGTGTTTTGGAATACTCAGAAATAATATGAATTGCATGTGGGTATAGTATACCATTCGTGCGGAGAGAAATCCTATTCTTTTAAACTTTGCAGCTCTTAGGGACTTACTATTCTCCAAGATTCACCATACATCCAGTTACATCCTGTAACTTAATCAAATGGCCGTTGACCAAAGGCGAATTGGAGAATTTCCTGAAGGCCCTTTACCAGTTGCTTATCCCTGTCAATGCACTCTTGTTAACGACTGAACAAGGGCATGAGTTGATTCACTCATTTCCTGGCACTTACCTGTATGGAATCCCAAAATCTGCAAGAACTCATACAAAAAGCGATGGCATATTGGCCCAGGGCGCTGTTGCATCTCCTCCTAAGTTACAGGCTTTACAGTCCCATAACTAGATGAACCTATGACAGAACGGCACCTGCTGCTTTAATGAAACTCCCATATCAAGTAGCACCTTATACCTTGTCCTTTTTAGTAGCCTAGACAACTTCAGAAAAGAAGGAAACTTACTGTCTGATTCCTGAGCCTTTCTAGATAATAAAAAATTATCGAGCCCACCAGAATCTTTCCCCCTGCAAACGGTGGTATCAAACCATGTGGCCTGGCAGAAAGAGAAAAAGCAGGTAGGGCACCTTCGACTCTAATTGTGACTGTATGCAATTGAACTTCAGTTGTGAAACCGTACATTCTCTGGACACATGGGCATCTGCACATTCTGAAGCTAGATGCAAATCGTTAGACTCTGAGGCCTTGTCACAAACTACATTTTGAAGTGTGTTTAATAGTAATACAATAGTACTACTAAATGTACTACAGAATGCTATTCACAAATATACATGCAAGATCAACGTCTCCGCTCCTCCTAACTTTTATGTATTGTATTGTAATTGCATTTATATAGCACTTAATACTCCTGGCAAGGTGTTGAAGCACTTTATGCAGAGAACATACTACCCAGGAACACAAGGATAGTGGTTAGACCAGTGGTTGTTGGTTATTGTTGTTTATGGGGATCACTCGTGCTTTCAGGTAAAAAAAAAAGTACATGTATTTACTCTGGTTAATTCGTTGTGGATTAAAATAATCAGAGTTAGGTGTCATCATTAATCAGGGCTTTATAGGTTCATTCAAAAGGTGGGTGGGATGAACAGATAACGTGGCAGTCCATAAGGGCCTGACTTAGAGTTTGGCTGAGGAGTTACTCTGTCACAACGAGGATAGCCTTTCTGTCAAAATATAAATCCCATTATCCCAATATATCATATAGGATTTATAGTTCAGAGCACAAGACATCCATCACCCTAGTGATGGAGTAACCCTATCTCCAAACTCTTAATCAGTCTCTAAGTGAAAGGATGGATGGATAGATGGATAAGGGATTATTGACGCGATTAAAAGATGATTGGATGAATAGCTAAAGGGTTAAAGGATTGGTGAATAGATGTATGGAAGGAGGATGAAAGGGTGGCCTCCTACATAGAGTCAGGTTTGCTCACTTCGCATGCGCAGAGTGCCTTGAGACGTGGTTCAAGGGAGGCCTTTTAAGTTCCTGGCTACTCCCTTGTGTGAAACTGTGCATAACATTGCCACTTGCCAGTCTTCACATTCCGACTCCAGTTGCAAATCCGTAGACTTTATCAATGAAAAAGGACCTTCAACCGTCATTTGTGAAGGTGTACTTTCGAACTCCGACTGTGAACCTGTCTCTGACTTCGTTTGTGAGCCCTTACATTCTGTTATGACTTGTCCATCTGGACATTCCGACTCCAGCTGCAAATCCATAGGTAACTTTGAGTTCTGAAACCGCACCTTGTACCGCAGTGCTTCATTTGTGCTTGTTGTTTCCGGTGCTGAGCACCGGCACTTATTTTTGCGGGCCGGGGCTTATTCTTCTGCCTCAAGCATTTGCTGCGAGCAAAAGACACATATGAGAAAGACGGAGGAAGGGAAAAAACGAAAAAGCGTCACAAAGGGAGAAAGTAGAAAGCTGCAAGAGCGTGCTGAAGGGGCAGGGAGAGGCACTAGATGGCTTCAGGATTACGCCGCCCCAGTACTCTGTGTTCGCACATTTAATTGCAGCAGCCGCGTGTTTAAGATTAAGGCTTTGGGCATGGACACCTTTTTATTTACAAATTAAGCACTGTTTTACCGTCCTTTGTGCCACTGCTCTTAAATTATTTAATCATGAAACTACTATCTCACAACTGTTTTCGACAGTTGCGTTGAATAGTAAAGTTGAAAAAAGCGCCACGGTCCTCCAGTAAGCAGTACGTGCCCCAATGAACGACACATTAAAATATACTTTATTGCCTCTGAGGCGCTCTCTGGAGCTGCTCCTTTGATGCGCTTGGAATGAATGAAGACGTTTCATTTAATGCATGCAGATTAAAAAACAACCTTTCGTTCCAATAATTGAAGGCCTGAAGAAAAGAAGAAGACAAAAACGATGGAGGGCGAATTTGTGAAATAACGTTGTGGCCGGAAGCTGATGTTCTGGAAAAAGCAATAGAAGGGACGGTTCACTGGGAAGCCTAAAATATCTATTGAAGCTGCCACCGTTTGAAAACGTATATCAAAATGAGAAATGAATGAATTAAATTGCACTGGAGGGCTCCTAGCCAATTTCATTGTTCAATTGCCTGAAGATT
Source organism: Pleurodeles waltl (assembly GCF_031143425.1). Classification (NCBI taxonomy): domain Eukaryota; kingdom Metazoa; phylum Chordata; class Amphibia; order Caudata; family Salamandridae; genus Pleurodeles; species Pleurodeles waltl. The sequence continues at coordinate 1,233,514,716 of NC_090446.1, forward strand.
TTTTGCGACAGTGCTTCAGTCACCAATAGAGTCCTACGATTGGCAGAAGAAGGGTCTAGTCTCATTATTAATATTTAGAAAGTTTAAAAGCACCTACAACGTTTCATATTAAAGTAAGAAAAACTTCTACCATAACAGAAGCCATTTCGGGGAGTTTGGGGCAAAGCAAACTGCAAAGCTCCATTTTCAAACCTTCTACACATGATATTACATATGTTTTCTTATATAGTAATGAAGAGTCTAGACAAAATATTAGTTGGAAATTGTAGCTGTTATTTTTGTGACCAGTGTGGAATGATGCGAACTAACCTATAAATGCATGGCTTGGTTTCCAAAATACCACACTAGTTGCAAAAAACTGGCAAAATTCCCATTAGGAGTGACTCAATTCAAATAATCTCATGAATATTAATGAGATAGTGACGCAAATTTGTACTTCCTCTGATTGGATGCCAAACAGGGATGCTGGCCTGCTGAGTTTGACAGACCATCATGTCTGTCATGATATGTAAATATAGTAAACTTTATTTATTATTATTTATTTTTTTAATACAGCCCGCTTGCCCTAAATTAATGAGAGTCTTCACTGAAAAAAAGAAAGGTTGTTTTTGGCACAGACCACTGCCTACTCTCCAAAAAGCTTTTTTTCCCTATTTCATAAAGGGGAAATGTGACATGGAACCCCTTTTCCTTTTGGGAATAGCTCACCAATCCTCTCTTAGAAGTCTGCAAAGTTTCAATGTTTTGAAAACAGACTTTGAAGGCAGGACATTTAAACATTTCCTAAATATTTACTATTTTGGAAGGGTGCCTACCATATGCCCCTTCCAAATAATGAATAATCATGGAGTTGGTAGTAATTTATAGTCGCCATAAGTATGGATAGCACATCTTAAAATGAAATGTTACCATCATAACGGTCTAATTTGCTGTTTGTGACCGTTAAAACGTTTTGTACATCATGCCCAACGATTGCAAAGGTTAACATTGATATAGCTAAGTTTCATGAATTTTGAGTAGGTTAAATATCTTCTGTTGGACAGTCTATTTGAAACTTTTCATTGCAAAAGCGATAGAGTCAGTGAGTTTACTTAAAAAAAAAGGTCAACACGCATATTAGGGGCATCGTGCACACTAAGGGGCAGATTTATAGAAAGTGGTGCTGCACTGAGTGAAGCGCTACTTACCCAGGGCCCCTTAGCACCCCCTACCACCACCATGTGTGCGCTGTATTTACAAAACATCGCACCATGGCGAAGGGTAGGGGTCAATAGCGTAATATCTCATGATGCTATTGATATACTCTGCAGGAGTAGTGCCAAAATATTGGTGCTACTCCTGCAGAGGACATAGGTCCCCATTCTAAAGAATGGAAGTACTCTTTTAATGCCTGCTCCAGAGCGAGCTTTAAAAGTGCTGTATAAAATAGCAGTTTTTCTGGCTCCCCTGAAGAGGGTATGCCCCCTTTGCATACATTAAGCCTGGCGCAGGCATAATGTAGCACAAATGGTTATACAGTGGCGCAATGCATGCACTGCACCACTCTGTAAATACGGCACAGGGATTTCAGCCTTTTTGGGCCACATTAACATAGATAATATTGACGTTAATGTGGCGCTAGGATATTATAAATATGCCCCCAAGACCCATAATTTATGACTGACATACATGTATCCATAGTGATAACACAAATAAGAGTCAAGAGCAAATATACGTGAAATATCTTATGAAACTATAGTTACTGCGTTCAATCTTGCTGTGCATTTATCCTCCACAAGCCACACATTTCTTTTGAAAAACACTCATTGTTTGGGGGTGTCAAACAAGTGAGGAATAATTCTGAAAGTATTTTACCTTATACTTAGCCCCTCGGGTGGGGCTGAACCACTGCAAATAAAACATAAAATAAAGGACTGTGCTTTTAAAAATGGGGGTTATGTGCAAGAGAGAAGGAACCTCTCTTTCTGGTATTTTTTCCATTAATATTTCTGATTTTTGTTAAACTCAGTATTGTTTGTATTTATTGTTCCCTGATTAGTTTTAACCTTTCAATTACATCCCAAACGGAATGTGATTTCCCCCAAGGTTTCTGATTTTTTGGACTCTTTTGACCACTAAGTAGTTTGGGTCTGCTGAACAGGTCCCATTCTGCAAGTGCTCTTTCCTAAACATTGAGGCCCTCATTACAACCCTGGCGGTAAATGCCACCTACCGCTGTGCTGACGTCCACCAACACACCGCTACGGGTATTATGACCCACACAGAGAAATCCGCCACTATACAGACACCCACACAAGTCTGAAACACCAAAGGTCAGTGATAAATTGGCAGTACCAAAACCCACACCGTTACGCCAACAGGAATACTCCCATAGTATCAGGACCCACGAATCACCACAGCAGTCTTTCAACCACGGTAAACCATTGGCGGTTCACACCGCCGCGCTCAAAACACACACACACTTACAAAACACCACCACATTGGACAATTCAAACTACACACACCTGAGACACATACACACACCATACCCACACTCCCAATCCAATATAAAACACACACCAACATTACCCACAACCATTTACAACTAAAAAAAAGATTGCCAACAGAGAGAGACACGAGCCAGGAGCGCCCACTCGATCTGAGCCACAGAACACCATCACGCATACACCATCTACACACCTCACACCACACACCCCAACACATCACCCCACACATCCTCACACATATCACTCACACCACATCCATGGCACCCCAAAGACTTCCCAGGTTTTCAGAGGAGGAGCTAAGGGTCATGTTGGAGGAAATCATCCGGGTAGAGCCACAGCTATTCGGATCACAGGTGCATCAGACATCCATTGCTAGGAAGATAGAGCTATTTCGGAGAATCGTGGACAGGGTCAACGCAATGGGACAGCACCCAAGAACAAGGGACAACATCAGGAAGAGGTGGAACGACCTACGGGGGAAGGTGCGTTCTGTGGTTGCAAGACACCAGGTAGCTGTACAGAGGACTGGCGGTGGACCCCACCTCCTCCCCCACAACTAACAACATGGAATTAGCAAGTCTTGATGATTATGCATCCCGAGGGCCTTGCAGGAGTAGCAGGAGGACTGGACTCTGGTAAGTTAAATCTTTACTACTATATCCCCCACCCTACATGCATGCCATCACAAACTCCTACACCTACCCTCGCCCCCATCACTCCATCACCTCAATATACCCCACTATCACAACCCACCCATCCCAATACCAAGCCCTGCATGCCACACCAATCCATGGACCCCCATCACAGACCTGCATGGGCACGCATCACCACAGCATGTAAATTAGAGAGAATCACCTAACCCACAAAATCACCACACACACAAGGCAAAGCTGACAGGGCAATCATAACCATACAAGGAAACACACCCATGCACAAGATGGCACACACAGATACAATAACACTGCATTTGCATCCCCACAGGACCCCTACTCAACATCAACGGAGAAAAGTTGACCAACCTAGCCCATCAGGGACCTCTGGACAGTCAGTTACCCTGCCACAGTCCCATACCACCACAGAGTCTACCCCCTCAGGAAACACCACCACAGCACCCACCCAGTGGGCCCAGGCCACTGTCCCCAGGACATGTCAATCAGCAGTGTGTCCACCACTACAGGGACCCCAGGCAATCCCACAAACACAGGACGATTAGGGACCTAGGGTCAGTGGCAGTTGGCACAGGGTTCAGGGGACAGAAGCACAGGACAACAGGGAAGCTGAGAGGACTGCTGTGCGACAGGGGGAGGACAGGCCCAGGGAACCGACTCTCCACAAGGCACTCACCAACATCCTGGGAGCATACCACCATTCCCAGGAGACCATTGCCAAGTTGCAGGAGACTCAGTGGCTACAGGAGGGACAGTACCTGGGGATCAGGGAGGACCTCAAACACATCTACACCATTCTGGTCACCATTGCAGGGGTGCTGGGTGACAGGGCCAACACCATGAGGGAGGCAGTGGCACACCAACGGGCCCCTGACACTAGCCACACCGAAGAACAGCCCTCCACCTCCGCCGGCGCTAGTGGACAGGAGGCCCCGCCACAGGACCGACAGGCCACCAGCACCCCACCACCTGCAGAAGGATAACCACCCCGCAAACTGTCCCTGTGATCCAGGCACAAGCCAGAGAACATTGCCAAGACCCCCGCCAGGAAATAAGACTCACCTGATTGTCACCCTTCTGTCCCACTCTGTCACCCTGTCCACCTTGAACTGCCATTGCTCCCTTCCTATGCCTCATTGGACAATGCACCTGTGATACCAAGAGACTGGACTCTAACTTGAGATTCCTCCACCATTACCCCAGTCCATTGCACATCCCCCTCTACTTATTAGCACTTAAATAAACACCCTTGGAACAAATACAAGTCTGGAGTCTGTCAAATGATTGAAATATGTATTAGTACAACATTCTGAAAACATTGTGTCATATGTACAGTTATATATACATTGGTATGACCTTTAGTGGGCAGCAGTAAACATACCAGGAGCCAGAGTGGGACACAGAGATCTGAAAATAGAGATGCCAAAGGATACAGTAAGTGGCCATAGACATAGGGAAATCAGGCTGCCATGTACAATGTCCAACAGAAAACTGAAAAATAAAGTGAAGTTACAGTGTCTTTCCTGCGTGTCACTGGAAGTACTGCTGTATGATATTACTTCTGTTGTCCACATCTTCTTCCTCTACCTCCTCTTCCTCACTTTCCACAGGCTCCACCGCTGCCACAAGACCATCTCCAGGGTCATCCTCCTGCAGAAAAGGCACCTGGTGTCTCAAGGACAGGTTGTGCAACATGCAACATGCACTGATGATCTGGCTCATCTTCTTGGGTGAGTAGTACAGGGATCCAGCTGTCAGATGGAGACACCGGAACCTGGCATTCAGGTGGCCAAAGGTCCGCTCAATAATCCACCTTGTCCACCCATGTGCCTCATTGTAATGTTCCTCTGCCCTTGTCCTGGCATTCCTCACTGGGGTCAGTAGCCATGAGAGGTTGGGGTAACCAGTCACCTGAAAACATCGAGGGACAACTGTGAGACACACACTAACCCTTAGGGACAACCCCATACCCAGACACCAACATATACTGGGTGGGAACCTTGGGCTCACCTATTAGCCACACCCGGTACCTCTGGAGTTGGCCCATCACATATGGGATGCTGCTATTTCTCAAGATAAAGGTGTCATGCACAGAGCCAGGGTACTTGGCATTGCCATGAGAGATGTACTGGTCCGCCAAACAACACCATCTGCACATTCATAGAGTGATAGCTTTTTCTATTCCTGAACACTTGTTCATTTCTCCGGGGGTGGACAAAGGCTACATGTGTACCATCAATGGCACCAATGATGTTGGGGATATGTCTCAGGGCATAAAAGTCAGCTTTCACTGTGGCCAAATCCTCCACCTGGGGGAATACAATGTAGCTGCACATATGTTTCAGCAGGGCTGACAACACTCTGGTCAACACATTGGAGAACATTGCCAGAGACATCCCTGATGCCATGGCCACTGTTGTTTGGAAGGAACCACTTGCCAGGAAATGGAGCACTGACAGGACCTGCACTAGAGGGGGGATACCTGTGGGCTGGCAGATAGCTGACATCAGGTCTGGCTCCAATTGGGCACACATTTCATGGATTGTAGCCCAATCAAGTCTGTATGTTAGTATAATCTGCCTGTCCTCCATTGTCACAAGGTCCACCAGGGATCTGTACACTGGACGATGTCTCCATCTCATATTCATCCTCAGTGGTTGAAGCCTATGGAGGAAAACGGTGAGCAGAGGGTCATAATCACACATCTACTGCAATAATGGTGCATTTCTACATTTACAGAACCAGTATGTGAATCCAAGAGTCAGTTGCTGTGCCAATGTCTGCTGTGACTCAGTTAGGTGCCATGGCCTGTGCCTCCCTGAAATGGCGGCTGTGGGACCTGTGAGAAGGGACAAGTGGAAATGTAATTCCGCTGGCTTTGTGTGCCGTTGTGGAAGGCCATCAACGACCGCTGCACAATTACGCATTGGTTATCATTGGGCCCTATGGGTTCCAGGAGTCGATGGCGATGTACGCTGGTGGTGACGGTATGCACCGCCGCAGGCTTGACCACCATTTTCTATCTATTCACTCACTTGCTACCTGACATTCAACAGGAAAGGACCTTCACTGAAAGTGCTGCTGTGACTTGTGTCTGGAAGCGACAATGGCACATGTGTCTGGGGAAAGAGCCCCTGCCTTCACTGTGGAGGAGTTGGAGAGACTGGTGGATGGGGTCCTACCCCAGTACACTTTACTCTACGGTCCTCCAGACAAACAGGTGAGTACACTGTGAGCATGATGCATGGGCCATGAATGTATGGCGTGCTGTGTGTGTAAGCCACATGTGGGGGGGCTGAGGTGTCCTGGCCAGAATGCTGCATGTATGTGCATCACAGGATGGGAGGGATATGGTGGGCCATTAATGTGATGGTCTGGACGGTTAACTAATTCCCTTTTCTGCAGTTTTTTTCCTGCAGGTCTGCGCCCATCAGAAAAAGGGTATTTGGTGTGCCATCACCAAGGAGGTGTGGACCCTGGGGGTCTTTGACAGGTGGAGCACCCACTGACGCAAACGATGGGAGGACCTGCGCTGCTGGGCAAGGAAGACGGCGGAGGCCCAGCTGGGACTGGCCTCCCAACGAGGAAGGGGTGCCCGTTGTACCCTGACCCTCCTGATGTTCCGCATCCTGGCAGTGGCCCATCCAGAGTTGGATGGGTGCTTGAGGGCATCACGGCAGCCACAAGGGGGTGAGTACAAATTCAGATTCATTACTTTGCACGCGTTAAGGTTTTACCTTGGTCGGGATGTGGACTGTGGGTGCCCCTAGGCCAGTACGAACATGGCAGGGAAGGTCCCTTGTTGGGCAGGGTCTGAAGCACTCCAACCCCTATAGTGTTAGTGGGCATCTACTACTGATCAGGGCCCTGTTTGTTTCAGGTGTGCAGCTGATGGCATTAGGCATTGTACAGCATGGGCTGGTGATTAGCACTGTAACTGGTAGTGCATGGAATAGTGCATAGGGCTGTTCCCTGTGAGTTGTGTACGTCAACGGTAGTGCTGTTGCTGGCTTTGACCAAGTGTATCCTCTATCCCCCCCTTTATGTTTTGTCACCCTGTCCTTGTGTGCATTAGCATCATCAGGCAGAGGAGCAGAGGCAACGGCGACGGAGGGAGCTGCGTCCGACATGGGCCTCGAGGCCGAATCCACCAATGGTAAGGGCACCCGTGGGACGGAGGGCGATCGGAGCATCATGATGGGGACAGGAGGGGACACCACAGACAGCGACTCCTCCTCCGATGGAAGCTCCCTGGCGGTGGTGGACACCCCAACAACAGGTACAGCCGTCACCCCCCCCTACCAGCACCGCCCTCCCAGCAGCTACTTAGCGTGTTTCCTGTGCCCGCTCACCCAGGAGGGTGGGCATCTCCTTCACCCCAGGCACCTCAGGGCCTGCCCCAGGCAGCCCTGCTGCCCTCAGTGAGGAGGCTATTGACCTCCTGAGATCCCTCACTATTGGGCAGTCAACCATTCTGAATGTCATACATGGCGTGTAAATACTGCTTTTGAATTTGTAACGTATATCTGACTATTTCTAATATGACTCTCATTTGACTCCATTCCTTTTGTCCTTGTGTTCTTCCAGAGGTTTACGGGGTGTATATGTAATGTTGATGCATGTGTTTGTGTGTGTGGTGTTAGGGGTGAGAGTGGGGGTGGGGGTATTGTGTGTTGCATGTGTGTGTCACTCTCTTTTCCCCCCACCCCTGTGTGCTAGGTGCAGTAATCACCGTGGTTGTCGCTGCCACCGTTCGTACTCTTGGTAGATGAGAAGATACACCAACATGGGTAGCACCTGTATTTCGGGCTCCATGGTATCCTGGTTCTTCCTTGGGTGTCGAGAGGTGAGTGGTTTCCCTTCTGTTTACTGTTTCCGCCGTGCTTTTGATGTGTTGGTACCACCCCGGAAAAGATGGAGGATGGACGGGTTGTAATGGGGTGGGTGGTACATTGTCTTCCGCCTGGCTGTTGGCGGCTACCGATGCATGTTTGTTGCTACCGCCGTGACGGTCAAAGTGTTAAAGTGGCTGTCTATGTTGGCGGTTTTTGCTGTGGGCGTGATTCCATTTTTTTATTACCGCCGGCCTGTTGGTGGTATTACCACCCCTTTAACACTGACCGCCAGGGTTGTAATGAGGGCCTGAATCCATTTTTGGTATTTCATTGACATGTGTGAGAAATTAAATTGTTGATTGACTAGGGTGTGAGCCCTGGTCAAGCAACAGCCACAATCCCTTTGCAGGGTGAATGTTAGACTTTTCATCCTTGGCGTGGTCTCCCTTAACTTTTTGCCTCTGTTCCCCAGGTTGTTGATGTGTGCTGGACTCTGATTTTACTGTTTTTGTTACTCTGGGCACTTTACCACTGCTAACCAGTGCTAAAGTGCAAGTGCTCCTGTTTAAAATGTGTACGTAATTGGTTCTCCATGATTGGCATATTTGTTTTACTGTTAAGTCCCTAGTAAAGTGCACTAGAGGTGCCCAGGGCCTGTAAATCAAATGTTACTAGTGGGCCTGCAGCACTGGTTGTGCCACCCACACAAGTAACCCTGTGATCATGTCTCAGACCTGCCACTGCAGTGTCTGTGTGTGTATTTTTACACTGTAAATTCGACTTGGCAAGTGTACCCACTTGCCAGGCCTAAACCTTCCCTTTTCTTACATGTAAGGCACCCCTAAGGTAGGCCCTAGGTAGCCCCAAGGGCAGGGTGCAGTGTGTGGATAAGGTAGGACATATAGTAATGTGATTTATATGTCCTGATAGTGAAATACTGCCAACTTCGTTTTTCACTGTTGCAAGGCCTGTCTCTCTCATAGGATAATATGGGGGCTACCTTTAAATATGATTAAAGTGTAGATTCCCCTAGAGAGTAGATGGACATGTGGAGTTTGGGGTCCCTGAACTCACAATTTAAAAATACATCTTTTAGTAAAGTTGATTTTAAGATTGTGCGTTTGAAAATGCCACTTTTAGAAAGTGAGCATTTTCTTGCTTAAACCATTCTGTGACTCTGCCTTGTTTGTGGATTCCCTGTCTGGGTCAGTTTGACAGTTGGGTTGTTTTTCACCTCGCACTAGACAGTGACACAAAGGGGGCTGGGGTGTAACCTGCATTTCCTGATTAGCCATCTCTGCTAGGAGGGAGGGGTGGAGTGGTCACTCTCATCTGAAAGGACTGTGCCTGCCTCTGACAATGCCGGCTCCAACCCCCTGCCGTGTGTCTGATGCCTTGCCTGGGCAAGGCAGGATTTCACAAGTAGGTGTGAGTCCCCTTTGAAGAAAGGTGACTTCAAAGACTAAAATGGGTATAAGAAGGGCACCCAAATCTACAGACTTGAGAAACACTTCTGGAACCAAGAGGAACCTCTGCCTGGAGAAGAGCTGATAGCTGAGGAAGAAGTGCTGCCCTGCCTGTGACTGTGCTTTGTGGAGCTTTCCTGCAGTGCTGCTTCTGACAGAGTAAGAAGGCAAAGACTGGACTCTGTGTGCCTTCCATCTTGTGAAGAAATCTCCAAGGGCTTGAGTTAGAGCTTGCCTCCTGTTGGTTGAAATCTCAGGGACAGCAAAGACTTCTCTCTGCCAGCACCTGGAGTCTCTGGAGAGACACTTGCCCCGACAAGTGGTGCCCTATCCAGTCCCTGGGCCCTTGAAAGGAAAGCTGGTGGGATCCAAGGAAATCAACTTTGGACGACTTCGGACCGACGCCGCTGATGAATCCGGTAACGCCGCCTGCACCTGACGCCGTGACCTTCGCTGGAACGCGACGCTCTTCGCAGGCCCGATGCCGCAGCAGCCCCGCTGAAGTCTGCGACTCCGTGGAAGTCGCCGCACCACGTCGTGACCGACGCAGCTCGAAGTGCACGTATTCAACGTTTCGGACAGACGCCGCGATTCCCGACTTCGCGCATCGGCTTGTTTTCACTCTTCACCAAAGGTACTGTACTTGGGGGTCTACACGACTCCGTGTCCGGCGCTGCTGGTGTTGGCTTGTTGGGAACGACTCCGTCACGACGCCGTGTTAACATCTCATCGAAGCATTTTTGTTTCTAAGCGCCATTTTTGAGTTTAATCTTTAAAAATTCATAACTTGACTTGTGTATGTCGGAATTTTGTCATTTTGGTCTTGTTTTGTTTAGATAAATATTTCCCATTTTTCTAAACTGGTTTTGTGTCATTTTGTAGTGTTTTCATTAAGTTACTGTGTGTGTTGGTACAACTACTTTACACCTAGCACTCTGAAGTTAAGCCTACTGCTCTGCCAAGCTACCAAAGGGGTAAGCAGGGGTTAGCTGAGGGTGATTCTCTTTTACCCTGACTAGAGTGAGGGTCCTTTCTTGAACAGGGGGTAACCTGACTGTCAACCAAAGACCCCATTTCTAACATTGGTTATCAGCGGTTGGGATTTGGACTTGTATTTGTACTTGACATACAGTAATTAAGTGTACACTACTGTTTGAGTTCAGACCACTACGTGACCACATACTGCTTGTCTTGAAATTTTAGCTTTTTCTCTTTTTGTGGATTTTTCCCTACGTCCACTTTGTTTTTTTGCTGATCCTTGATTGACTTTGAACTTCATTTGGGAACTTGTTTCTGCATTTGGAACTTTGCACTCTTTTTACCTTTCATCATGTCTCTACTTGGAGATGCATCAGTTAGAGCTGACTTTGACCTTGAGAAATTGGAGAGTTATACCAAAGCTCAGTTGAAGCAGTTCTGTAAAAGTTTTGACTGTCCCATTAAGAGCTCATCCAGGAAGGAGGAGCTGCAAAAGGCGCTGAGGGCCTGGGTGACAGCCAAGAGCACTGAAGGGCACACAGAGGATGAGGGAGATGAGGAGGATGAGGAAGAGTGTTCAGTGCACAATGGTATTGTGAGTGGGCCTGTTATGTCCAGGGAGAAGGTCTCCAGGGCAGGTAGCAGTGTCTCATCCAAGGGTATGACACTTGAGGAGTTGCAGGACAGACAGGAAGAGAGGGCATACCAATTGGAGCTGCAGAAGCTCAATCTGGAGAAAGAAAGAGATGAGAGAAGAGCAGTCCTTGAGGAAAGGAAGAAGCAGCTGGCTCATAAGCTTAACTTAAAGGAGTTAGATCAGAGGAGCCAGTCCAGTAAGGATGGTGGCAGCAATCCTACAGTGCAGCCGGAGAGAAGGGTACACATCCCAAAAGACCTTGTGAGGGATTATAAGAGGGAGGATGATATCTACTTGTGGTTCAAGGGTTATGAGTCAGCTCTCCACATGAACCTGGTCCCTGAAGCTCATTGGGGGGCAGCCCTGTGGAAGCATTTTGAGGCAGTGGGGAGGGACACCCTGACGGCCTTAGGGGATGCTCAGAGTCTCACCTACCCTGTCATGAAGGAGGCCTTACTCACCAGGTTTGGTCTCACCCCTGAGCAGTACAAGGAGAAGTTTAGATCCTACAAGAGAAAGGAATCCCAAACATGGTTGGAATGTGTTGATTCTTTTTGCAGGTCACTGGATGATTGGGTGAAGGGCAGTAAGGTAAACACGTATGAGGGGCTTTACAATTTAATTGCTTGGGAGCACTTGTACAGTTTATGTTTTCCAGAGCTGCGCCAGCACCTCATTGACAGCAAGCTGACTGACCCCAGGAAGCTTGCGCAGGAAGCGGACCGCTGGGAGAGCACCAGGGTCCAAAAGAGGTATGGGGGAGACCACGCCAAGGGTGGGCAGGGTCCCTCTCAGAAGAAAGGGGGGGTAAGGGCAAACAGGGGGAGTTCTCTAAAGGGCCCCAAACTGATTCCCAGGGTAAGGATTCCCAACCCCCCAGTGAAAAGAAGCCATGGTTGTCCAAAGGGAAGCCAGTGGCAGGTGGTCCCCCACGTAAGTGCTATGCATGTGACCAGGTGGGTCATGTGAGGGGGGACCCCAAATGCCCCAAAAGTACACCTGCACCCACTGGTGCACCGTCCCAGGGTTTGGCCAATGTAGCGCATGGGGAGGAGTTGGTTTCAGGTGTGTGGGAACCAGCAGAAATGACCCTTGTCTCACTAGGGGACAGTGAGATGGTCCAGAGAAACCTAGTGCCTGATAACACTAAGAAATACAGGCAATGGGTGACCATCAATGGAAAGAGGGTGGAGGCTCTGAGAGACACAGGAGCCAGTGTGACTACAGTGAGGAGTCACCTGGTGTCTGAAGAGCAGATTGATCCCCGGGTACTTCACCAAGTAGTTGCGGTAGACAACTCTGAGCGCCTCTGCAGAGTGGCGCAGGTTCCCTTTGAATGGGGGGGGGTCTCAGGTTCCTGGAAAGTAGCTGTGAGTCCAATCATGCATGTTGATTGTTTGCTAGGTAACGACCTGGAGGATTCCCCTTGGAAGGAGGTGGAACACAGGTCTCACTTGGAGATGTTGGGTCTGCCTGGGTGGGTATGCGTATCCTCCCGGTCTATGGCAGCCAATCAGGGTAGTCAAGAGCCCCTGGAGCCTGAAACAGTGGCCCAGGGGACCGCCAAGAAGAGGAAGGGCAGGGGCGCGGGAAACCAGCCCCAGAAGTTCCCACGGTCCGGGAGGAGGCAGAGCCTGAGGGTGATGCCCCGGAGCCTACAGGGGAACAGGTGGCTGAACTGGGGGAGGTCCCTGTCGCAGTGGCAGCAGGAAGGGGGACCCACCAGGGAAGCATTCTGCACAGCGCAGAAGGAGTGCCCTACTCTTGAGGGGCTACGGCAGCAGGCTGCAGCCCAGGCGGCTGGCGAGGCGCCAGGTACTCACCTGATTTATTGGGAGGATGGCCTCCTGTATAGTGAGCTTAAGGTTCCTGAACCTGGGTCAGCTCGTATGCTGTGGTATCCCAGTGCTTCAGGGCCTTCCTACTGGGTTTGGCTCATGATGTGCTGTTGGCAGGACATCTAGGACAGGACAAGACCTATAAGAGGCTTGTCTCCCACTTTTACTGGCCCTTGATGCACAAGCAGTCAGCTGCTTATTGTAGGTCTTGTCAGACTTGTCAGGCAAGTGGCAAGAGTGGGGGGAAATGCAAAGCTCCCCTCCAACCTTTACCTGTAGTCAGTACTCCCTTTGAAAGGGTAGGAATTGACATTGTGGGGCCTCTGGATCCCAAGACAGCCATGGGCAACAGGTTCATCCTGGTCTTGGTGGACCATGCCCCACGGTACCCAGAAGCTATTCCTCTAAGGACGGTCACTGCCCCCGTGGTGGGACGTGCCTTGATGGGAGTTTTTACCCGCATGGGGTTCCCCAAGGAGGTGGTATCTGATAGAGGTACAAACTTCATATCCACTTATATGAAGTCTCTGTGGAAGATGTGTGGGGTAACCTACAAGTTCACCACCCCTTACCACCCCCAAAGTGATGGTCTGGTTGAGAGATTCAACCGCACCTTGAAAGGCATGGTTCAGGGCCTGTCATAGCCCTTGAGGCGTAAGTGGGACGTCCTCTTGCCATGCCTTCTGTTCGCTTACAGGGAGGTGCCTCAAAAGGGACTTGGCTTTAGCCCCTTTGAGCTCATCTATGGCCACCCTGTGAGGGGACCGCTCAGTCTGGTGAAGGAGGCTTTGGAGAAAGCTCCTAGTAAACCACCCCAGGATGTATTTAGCTACATGCTGGCACTAAGAAACCAGACTGCCCGCTTCAGGAGTCTCGCTCAGGAGACCCTGGAAGCAAGCCAGGAGGATATGAAACGGTGGTACAACCAGAAACCACTCTGGTTGAGTTTCAGCCTGGACAAAAAGTGTGGGTCATGGCACCAGTAGAGCCTAGGGCTCTCCAAGATAAGTGGACTGGGCCTTTTGAGGTGGTGGAAAGAAAGAGTGAGGTCACCTATCTGGTAGACTTGCAATCCCCCAGGAACCCTTTGAAGGTCCTACATGTCAACCGCCTCAAACCACACTTTGAGCGAAGTGAGCTATCCATGCTCCTAGCGACAGATGAAGGGGTGGAGGAAGAGAGTGAGCATCTTCCTGACATCCTGTCTGCAGGAGAGAAAGATGGGTCTGTGGAGGGAGTGATCCTCTCCCCCTCCCTGACTGAGGAACAGCAGATGAACTGTCGCCACGTGCTGGGACAGTTCGCCTCGCTGTTTTCCCTGATCCCAAGAGTCACACACCTGTGCACAGATGATGTGGACACTGGGGACAGTACACCTGTTAAACATAAGGTTTACAGGGTGACTGACAGGGTCAGGGCTTGCATTAAGGAGGAAGTCTCCAAAATGTTAACCCTAGGGGTTATTGAGCACTCCAGCAGTCCTTGGGCCAGCCCAGTGGTCTTGGTCCCAAAGGCTGCTGCTCCTGGTGCCACTCCAGAACTTAGGTTCTGTGTGGACTACCGAGGTCTCAATGCGGTCAGAAAGACTGACGCACACCCCATCCCCCGAGCTGATGAGCTCATTGATCGGTTAGGAGCTGCCAAATACCTCAGTACGTTTGATTTAACATCTGGGTACTGGCTGATTGCCTTAACTGAGGGGGCAAACGAGAGGTCTGCATTCTCTACCCCAGATGGGTACTTCCACTTCAATGTGATGCCCTTTAGGATGAAGAACGCCCCTGCCACCTTTCAGAGGTTGGTCAACCAGGTGTTGGCAGGACTGGATGAGTTCAGTGCCGCCTACCTGGATGACATTGCTGTGTTTAGTTCCACATGGGAGGAACACCTGCAACACCTCTGGAGAGTGTTAGAGGCCCTGCAGAAGGCAGGCCTCACTATTAAGGCGAGCAAGTGCCAAATAGGGCAGGGTTCTGTGGTGTACTTAGGACACCAGGTGGGGAGTGGCCAGGTGGCACCCCTACAGCCTAAGATTGACACGATTCTGGCTTGGGAGCCTCCCAAGACCCAGACTGAAGTGAGAGCCTTTTTAGGTCTCACAGGATATTACCGGAGGTTTGTTAAGGGAAATGGTACCATTGTTACCCCCTTAACTGAGTTGACTTCTAAGAAGCAACCCAAGAAAGTGATCTGGACAGAGGCTTGCCAGAACGCTTTTGATGCCCTGAAGGCTGCCATGTGCACAGCACCTGTGCTGCAGGCACCTGACTACTCCAAGGAGTTTGTTGTGCAAACAGACGCCTCAGAGCATGGTATTGGAGTAGTACTCTCACAGCTTAATGAAGAGGGCCTAGATCAACCTGTAGCTTTCATTAGCAGGAGGTTACTACCCAGGGAACGTAGGTGGAGTGCCATAGAACACGAAGCGTTTGCTGTGGTCTGGGCACTGAAGAAGCTAAGATCCTACTTGTTTGGGACTCACTTCCGAGTTCAGACCGACCACAGGCCCCTCAGATGGTTAATGCAGATGAGGGGTGAGAATCCAAAACTGTTGAGGTGGTCCATTTCCCTACAGGGGATGAACTTTACGGTGGAACATCGTCCTGGTACAGAGCACGCCAATGCTGATGGTCTGTCCAGGTTCTTCCGCCTTAGTGATGAGAACTCCCATGAGGTTGGGTAGTTGCTCCCCACTTTTAGCTTGGGGGGACACGTGTTGGACTTTTCATCCTTGGCGTGGTCTCCCTTAACTTTTTACCTCTGTTCCCCAGGTTGTTGATGTGTGCTGGACTCTGATTTTACTGTTTTTGTTTCTCTGGGCACTTTACCACTGCTAACCAGTGCTAAAGTGCAAGTGCTCCTGTTTAAAATGTGTACGTAATTGGTTCTCCATGATTGGCATATTTGTTTTACTGTTAAGTCCCTAGTAAAGTGCACTAGAGGTGCCCAGGGCCTGTAAATCAAATGTTACTAGTGGGCCTGCAGCACTGGTTGTGCCACCCACACAAGTAACCCTGTGATCATGTCTCAGACCTGCCACTGCAGTGTCTGTGTGTGTATTTTTACACTGTAAATTCGACTTGGCAAGTGTACCCACTTGCCAGGCCTAAACCTTCCCTTTTCTTACATGTAAGGCACCCCTAAGGTAGGCCCTAGGTAGCCCCAAGGGCAGGGTGCAGTGTATGGATAAGGTAGGACATATAGTAATGTGATTTATATGTCCTGACAGTGAAATACTGCCAACTTCGTTTTTCACTGATGCAAGGCCTGTTTCTCTCATAGGAAAATATAGGGGCTACCTTTAAATATGATTAAAGTGTAGATTCCCCTAGAGAGTAGATGGACATGTGGAGTTTGGGGTCCCTGAACTCACAATTTAAAAATGCATCTTGTATTAAAGTTGATTTTAAGATTGTGCGTTTGAAAATGCCACTTTTAGAAAGTGAGCATTTTCTTGCTTAAACCATTCTGTGACTCTGCCTTGTTTGTGGATTCCCTGTCTGGGTCAGTTTGGCAGTTGGGTTGTTTTTCACCTCGCACTAGACAGTGACACAAAGGGGGCTGGGGTGTAACCTGCATTTCCTGATTAGCCATCTCTGCTAGGAGGGAGGGGTGGAGTGGTCACTCTCATCTGAAAGGACTGTGCCTGCCTCTGACAATGCCGGCTCCAACCCCCTGCTGTGTGTCTGATGCCTTGCCTGGGCAAGGCAGGATTTCACAAGTAGGTGTGAGTCCCCTTTGAAGAAAGGTGACTTCAAAGACTAAAATGGGTATAAGAAGGGAACCCAAATCTACAGACTTGAGAAACACTTCTGGAACCAAGAGGAACCTCTGCCTGGAGAAGAGCTGATAGCTGAGGAAGAAGTGCTGCCCTGCCTGTGACTGTGCTTTGTGGAGCTTTCCTGCAGTGCTGCTTCTGCCAGAGTAAGAGGGCAAAGACTGGACTTTGTGTGCCTTCCATCTTGTGAAGAAATCTCCAAGGGCTTGAGTTAGAGCTTGCCTCCTGTTGGTTGAAGTCTCAGGGACAGCAAAGACTTCTCTCTGCCAGCACCTGGAGTCTCTGGAGAGACCCCTGCCCGACAAGTGGTGCCCTATCCAGTCCCTGGGCCCTTGAAAGGAAATCTGGTGGGATCCAAGGAAGTCGACTTCGGACGACTTCGGACCGACGCCGCTGCTGAATTCGGTAACGCCGCCTGCACCTGACGCCGTGACCTTCGCTGGAACGCGACGCTCTTCGCAGGCCTGACGCTGCACCAGCCCCGCTGAAGTCCGCGACTCCGTGGAAGTCGCCGCACCACGTCGTGACCGACACCGCTCGAAGTGCACAGATTCCACGTTTCGCACAGACACCGTGATTCCCGACTTCGCGCATCGGCTTGTTTTCACTCTTCACCAAAGGTACTGTACTTGGGGGTCTACACGACTCGGTGTCCGGCGCCGCTGGTGTTGGCTTGTTGGAAACGACTCCGTCACGACGCCGTGTTAACATCTCATCGAAGCATTTTTGTTTCTAAGCGCTATTTTTGAGTTTAATCTTTAAAAATTCATAACTTGACTTGTGTATGTCGGATTTTTGTCATTTTGGTCTTGTTTTGTTTAGATACATTTTTCCTATGTTTCTAAACTGGTGTGTCATTTTGTAGTGTTTTCATTAAGTTACTGTGTGTGTTGGTACAAATACTTTACACCTAGCACTCTGAAGTTAAGCCTACTGCTCTGCCAAGCTACCAAGTGGGTAAGCAGGGGTTAGCTGAGGGTGATTCTCTTTTACCCTGACTAGAGTGAGGGTCCTTGCTTGAACAGGGGGTAACCTGACTGTCAACCAAAGACCCCATTTCTAACAGTGAACCACAACTAGTAGCTAAATTAACCTGTGCTTAACCTTTGGTATCTTGGCACAAACATCAGAAAAATAGAGCCAAGTTTAATAAATAATTTGACACCAAAACAAAAAAATAATAATGCAACTAGTAGAACTGGAGTAATGAATTTTTAACGTTTAAGGTTCAAAATAGCTTCTAAAAGATAAACGCACCCACCACAGACATCTGGTCACCTTTAGCACCACAACCAAGGGTCCAGGAGTGTACAGAGACCTCTTAGGGGTTTATGGCTTACTCTGGCTGGGTCCAGGTGGAGGTTCAAGATGGTAGAAGGAGCCTGTGTATGTCCCTGTGGCTGTGAACAGGAGGCCAGCAAACTAGCCCTTGGAGTCACTTTTGGTAGTCTTGGGTGCAGTTGTAGATGCAGTGCTCAACAGCAGGGCACACTGCTAAGGGTTCAAGGCAGGCTCCAGGCTGCAAAGTAGTCCTTCCAGGTTCAGCAGCAGTCTCACTGAGTGCACAGCAGATCACAGCAGGAGGCGGTCCTCTGAAAGAGTCCTTCTGAAGGTCCACTATTGAACTGAAGATTGGGTCTGTGAGCCCTATTTGTATGTCCTGGTGTCCTGTCCCTAGAAGGTGGGAGAAGTTTCTGGAAAGGCTCTTTTACGTTCTGGGAGTTTCCTGCCTCCCCTTCTCTGGCTTTGAGCTGGCTGCACTGACAACACAGGGTTGTTAAGCCTATTGTGAGGAGATAGGACACAGCCTATTCAAGTTCAAGTTGGGCTGTGCTTAGCACTCCCCATCAAGTCAGTTGAAGTTCCATTGAGGATCAGCTAATCCCACTATTGTGTGACTGTCTGGGAGGAATTTTCAAGGTGCTTACTGTCAGTTACACACAGTCATGCTACCTAAGACAAGCTGCAAGCACAAAGGGCTTAGAGCAGGAAATTGCCAACCATCTAAAAGTCGTGATTCTAAACTTCTAAACACTGAAGAAATGCCCATCCAGGCCTTTATCAAAGTCAAAAAACAAATAAATAAATCCTTGTGCATTACATAAATGCCATTACACAAAAGAATCAAATGTGCCTTGTGCTAAATAATAAACATGTATGAATTTTAGAAGGTTAGTTGGACAAATCATGTTGCTGGTTTTAATGCTGAAAGATTAGAGAACAGTTCTGGAACATTGTGAGTCTATTGTTTGGTTTATGTGAGAGCTAATTCATGCATGTGTTTAAGTTTACATTTAATGTGGTTATTCAAGGTTGTTGAAGGATCCTTTTTATATATTACAGTGACCCCTTACGAAGGGCTTTTCACCCAAAATGCATTGGGTAAATCTCGCATGGCAGTGGCACACTGCATTCAGGCTGCAATAGCAAACCTGGGCCATAATTTAAGATGGAACTTAAGTGGGTTGCACAATAAGTGCTGCAGGCCTACTGGTAACAATTAATTTACAGGCCCTGGCTATATGGTATACCACTCTTTAAGGGACTTACAAGTAAACTGGATTTACTAATCAGGTAAATGTCAATCAAACCTTGTTTATAGGAGTGAGCACATGTACTTTAGCACTGGTTAGCAGTGGTAAAGTGCACAGATTCCTAAGTTCAAAAGAAGCAAAAATCCAGCAAAATGTAGGAAGAGGAAGGCAACATTTTTGGGGTGACCCTTTAAGAGTGCCATTTCCAACAACATGCTGGCCATTTTGTAAATCAGCTGCAAAGAGTGCACCCACAGTGCAGCCTCATTAAATGCTACCTTGCAGATGTACCCCTACAGGGAAAGGAAGGCCTCAATTTGGGAACAAAGATTGCAAAATTAGCTTAAGTACAGCCCTGAGGCAAACAGGTAAGATCTGGGTGTTCAAAGAAAAGTTGAAAGCATTTTTAATGTCTACAAAATTAGGTTCAGATGCATAGTGCTAAAGTGTAATATATGATCTATACACACTCCTTAAAACAAAAACTAATATCGTCCTAGGTGTTGTAGAAAATTGGTTTATTAGGTGTGTGGCCTGCTCAAGTAATATGTTTAAAATGTCTCCTTCCTGGGAACTGAACACCACATTGTAGTGTTTGACTCTTTCAGGATAGCAAAGTAGAACAGTCCAAGGCCTAGCCAGAGGCAGTGGTGTGGGCTAGTAATCACCATTCATGGGCACGCAATAATAACCTTCATTGAATGATTGTCCAGTCAGGGTTTGTTCTTTAGAAAAAGGATAAATACATATTCATTAAGTATTACACAGAAACACTTCTAACTACTATGTATTAAATTACAAAGATATAGATTAGACAGATGACAAATACTACAGATGACAAGGCATACTCACCTTTGACCTCCTAAGGGGTTATGCAAACATAGAAGATATGTCTGTTGGCTTGGTCAAAGGTTCAAGATCGACATACCACATGTAACAATGATGGTACCACCATTTTGTTCAAAAGTGCAATAATCAACAATATCCATGTGTAAATGCACTTTTGTTGTTAGTAAAATGTATTCACATTAAGCTATAACAAGTGTCAGCATTATTATATTAATAAAGCATTTTAAAATTATCATAGCATACATCTGTGTTTTTTTGCAGACTTTAAGCCATAGAGAAAACAATCACACAAACAGCCCCTAGAGGATATCACTAACTATGCCAATAAAATACAACCATAGAATCATCCCCTAGAAAGCACTGCACTCCCAGCTGTAGAACAAAAGCTCTAGTCTTGGGAGTGCTTGAAAAGTTTTGTTTAAATCCCAAAGGGGTCTTGGTTTTCTGGAGCCCGCAAATGCTGGGACAGTTCTTGAATATTAATTCTGGGGGGGCTGCTGACACTGCTACGCCCCACAACACTTTTGTTTTTACCTCTGCTAGCGGTATCTCTGTCCTCCTGGGGTCACTAAATGGCAAACAACATGTGGAAATAGCTAAGCCCTGCAGAACATAACGGGGTGCTCCAGCCAGAAGCAGTGAATATGGAAAGAGCAGCTCTCCCGTGAGCTGGTGGGAGCCGATGTTTGTTTTTGTTGGCCAGCTGCCTTGCACTATGCTTCTCTTCTCCATTGCTTTTTTGTTATTTGGGGGCACCTGATTCCACCTTAGATACGCATGTGCTGCTACCACCGGGAGCAGATGAGAGAGCCCACTCCTGACTGCCCCACCTGCTCTTGTGCTGCAACCTCTCTCTTCATCTGCTACCAGTGCTGGCAGCTCTTTCCTACCCTGCTTGTTCCATGTGGCCAGGATGTTGCTGTTTGGTTGCCAGCCTGCCCTATGCCCAGAGGCACCAGGAGTGGGTCATTCACACCTACACTAGTGGGGGGTGCAACAGTGCTCCCCCTATAACCTGGTCTTCAGGGGTCAGGGATGGAGTCCCAACTACTTTTCCAAGTCTACAGCCTGGGGAGGGGGTCTCCAGGCCAATAAAGACTCTGTGGAGGGGGGTCTCACACATCCCTTCCAGATCAATCTTGTGCCAGCACTCAGGCTCTAGCCCACCCAGGGGATATTTGTGGGAAATGAGATGGAGCTCCATGCGCTTCCATTCAGTGAAAGAACAAAGGTCGCCAATTTTCAATATGCCATAACTTGGGCCCAGTTGGACCGATTTGAACCATCTTGGGCTCATTTTTACCAGACCTCCTCGTCTCTAAAGTGGTGTCATCTACTGGGAGCTGGTTCTGCCGGCTCCCTGCACCAGCCTTCTCCTTTGTCTACTTCTGGGTGCAGAAATTCAGTTCTTCCCCCAAACTGGTCCTAAGGAGGTCTTAGGGGGCCAGCCTCACTGACCCTTAGGGAGACCCACCGGTCCTGGGGTTAACAGGGGCAGAGTCCTTATTCCATTTTGTACATGAGAGGGTACCACCTTCCAGTTGTCCATGGCAGCCCCAGGGCCCAGGAGTGAATAGCACAAGCAGTCTCCCATTTGTGTGAGAGTTTTTAAAAGGGGGAGGAAAGTTCTAGAAGTCAGGCACCAGTGGCCAATCCCTGGGTGCCACAACACCTCTCCACCCCATTCCAACCATCCTCCACAGCATGCTCAGACAGTTCAAGATGGCTTCATCCAGGAGTCACTGGTCATATCTGCTTCTAGGGTCCCAGCTCTCTGACATCACTGCCAGGGCCTTTCCTGCTAAAAGATCAAAGATAATCCCCTCCTGTGTTGGCACTGGTTGTCTGGGCTTCTTCTTTTGTTCAGTGGGCCTGTGGTGTACCAAGCTCCGGTGCAGTGTGACAGGTAATTAGCAGATGCAGGAGCTGGGGAAAGCACTGATAATGACTTAGTTTGTATGGTGCAGCCTTTGATCCTGCTGCTGGTGAGATATGTAATTAACTTACCACAACAGGGTGACAAAAGGCCTGGGCTCTGACCCTGTACTGAGCCAGAGAAATATGACAATTCTAAGTGACGCATAGGTTGCACAGATATACTCCTTGCATCTCACACATTTGATTTTCTCTTCCAGGTTCCACCCCATTTGATGTGTCACTGGATTTTGTACACCAAAGACAAGTGAAACTGCACTTTAAGGTATATTCCCCCATGTGTATAATAGTGTCACTACAGAGAAAACAATAAATAACACTGAATTTCCCTATGAGTGTGCCCTAACATTATAAGGCCCACCACAGGTAAATATTTAATTCCCTCTGCGCCAGACCACATGCGTGTTTACCAAGCTGTGCACAACAATAGTCTAACTTGTGCAGCCCTTACACGTGTGCACAGGTGTTCATGTGTAACCAGAAGATTGCTCCTCACCCTAGCTGCATTACAACAGCATTATATTAATAGACGGACACTGGCAGTAAACACTCACAGACCATTTGTCATGTGATTACTGTGTGAGACACATGTAATGAGACTCACCCACAGTAAAAGGTCCAAAACCATGTGATTCAAAGAGCACAAAATCCAGGCACAATGAATGGGCGGAACCCAAATGCAACAGGTGCTATGCCAAAACATGGGAGCTGCACACTTTTAAAGTGCTTTATTCTATTAAAATCTAATTTTCGCATAGGGGTAGTTTCCATGGCAGAGTACTTTACTCCAGCCATGGTGAGGGTACTCTGCATGCCCTATTTATAGATTTTCCCTGCAGACATCTGTAGCATTTCCAGGAACCACCATCATACTTACAACTTATTATATTCTTTAAAAGAAACTACCAACCTTTTGAGTATAAATAGAAAACTGATTCCCTTACCATGGAAGCATTTTCCCATGGTGCGGAGGTGATTTAAATGTTTTCACTGGCTCTTACTGCCACATTTTTCATGGCGAAGAATGTGCAGTGAAAACTGGCCAAGTGTCCACCCAATCTAAAAAACAGCGAGTGGACACATGACCAAACCTCCAACTTTCCTAATTCCATTGCCATTGCAGATGTTTGGCAGAGATGGACTAATTTCTGACAACTATACCCTGAAGGTCTGCCCAACTCTAAATGAGATGGACAGATCTTAAGGTTGGCATAAAGGGTACTCTTTTGCCATTGCAAGGGAGTACCTTGTCCACCAACATTTAAATCAGTCCCTAGATGTTATCCTGAAATATGATGAAAAGTAATTTGTGTGGCATATTGCTGTTAATAAATAATAATACATTTTCACATGAAATGTTAATATTCCTGGTGCTGAGGTGAAATTATATTTATCAAGCTCAAAGTTATATTCAAAAATTAGTGTCCTGGTGCTAAAGACCCTGAGTCAAAGTCCAGTGAGGAAAGGGATCAGGAAAATAGTCTGGTTCTGGTTCTTTCAGGAATAGAGATCAATGTTGTAACCACAGATTAATGTAAGACATCATTAGGAGTGAGGTAGAAAAGAAACCCAACTTGCCAAATACATCAGAGCAATGTAAGGGAAGATGGCCAATAATTCTTCAGCTGTTTATGCACCTTTTGGTTCTGGAGTGGATGAAGTACAGAAAAGATCATGCAGTGCTCTGTAGCAAATGAACATTATGTTGAAAATCAAATATTTATTCATTAGAAGGTAGTGGTGAACCTTGAAGGGAACAGAGGTAGAGCTTGGAGAGGGAAGCCTGGCAGCAAGATTTTAAGTAAGCTATATGTGCTATGTTTGAGAGTGAGGAAAAGTAAAGGGAAAAAATTCTCCAGAGGAGTTACCTGTGCAGCTAATAGTTCAGGCAAAGTGACATGATCTTGTCTTTCTGAATTTTGTTTTATCACTCCTTAGCTCCTCCTAATGTATAGTCTTTCCTGAAGAATTGTAATTCTGTCTTCACAATCTTTTTAAGACTTCTGTAAAGTGTCATATTTTCTGTCCTTGAGTAGTAAGTAGCCCTTCTTTGCTCACAGCATGAATTACTATTCTGCAATTGATATACCAGTGGCTTACATACAAGTAAGGCCATTCAACTTTTCCCATTACCTGGCAAAGGAGACCATCTAACATTGATCAAAGCGTTCTCTGTACAATGTGTCTGCCAATTTAGATATAACATATTTCTTATTTGTAGGGATGGGACCTTGGTGACCTAAAGAAGCATTTCTCCCAAAGTATGCAAATCAAATTTGCCTAGATGTGATTTATCTGTATTTCTCTTGGGGCAACAATACATTGGCTTTCTGAGGTGTTAGGAGAGCGTGAGAGACTTGGAGCCAGATGTAGCAAAAATAAAAATTGCGACTCGCAAAATGCGAGTCGCAATTTGGAATGCCAGAAAAAAAAACGATCCGATTTTGCGACTCGCAGCCGGACTCGCAACGCTGTGTGCGAGTCCGCAGATTGCGAGGTCGCTGTTTGCGAGTGTGCAAAAAACGAACTCGCAATTAGCGAGTAGGTGTCGCAAATTGCGACTACCTTCAAAATTGCTTACAGGTGCAGCAGAACACTCCAGAAAGCACACCAGAACACTCTGTAAACACTTCCTAGCACATGATGATGACATCACAGCCAGGAAGTTAACAAATACACCTGGGAGGAGGCTGGACCACACCCTTTTATAACTGCCAGTCTTCACACTGAACAAGCAGCAGCAGCCATGGAGGGAACCCCACGAAGAAGAAAACTCAAATTTTCTGAGAGGGAGCTGGAGGTGCTGACAGAGGAATGCTGTCAGCACCATGATGAGCTTTTTGGGAGAGCAGCCCTCACTGTTCCTGAGGCCACCAAAAAGAAACTCTGGCAGGACATTCAAGAAAAAATTAATTCCCTGGGTGTGAGCCACAGGACAATTGAGGACATAAAGAAGAGGTGGTATGACCTCCGCTCCCGGACCAAGGAGAGGGTGGCAGAAAGGCTCTGGGAGATGAGAGGCACTGGAGGGGGACCATCATCTGTGCCACCACCCACACCCCTGGAAGAAAGGGTGGAGGAAACATTGGAGCAGGAGGCAGTGTGTGGATTTGGGGACCTGGACACCTCAGAGCCCAGTACATCAACCGGTGAGTACCATGTGATAAGCCTGTACCCCTATCAATGTCATACCCCACCCACCATGTACACAGGTGCATGCACAACCAAGATAGCTCCATTACAGGGTAGAAAAAGCCAGAATGATGCATTATGGGAAATGTAGTCAAATAGGCAGTTCATAGGCAAATGTTTATTAGGAATTGTGCAATAGATACTAGACACTGACAGTGTGTTCCCCATGTCCCACAGGTCTCCAGCAAGACACCCCCAACACCCCAACCACCCAGGCCCAGGAGGACACCCCAGGACCCGCCAGCACCCCCACCTGCACAGTCAAGAGCATTCCTGCATTAGTAACGCCTGCTGCAACAATCACGCCAGAAGCTGCCCCAGCAACAGGCAGGGAGGATACAGGTGGGAGCACAGGGCAGCCACCGCTGCGCAGGCGTCGCAGGGCAAGACCATCTGGATCCGGGATACTTCCTCCAACCAGCAGTGAGGCACATCTGCTGCGGGGTCAGCGCCTGCAGAACAGAATATTGGGCAGGATTAGTGGTGTGCTGCACCGCTTTGTTAGACACAACCATGCAAGCATGCAGCACCTCAACAGACGCATGGACATGATGTGCCAGAACACTGGGGACATTGCCCTTGCCATTAGGGAACTGGCGGGCGGACTGCTGGGCCAGGCAGAGGCTGGGTGGCGCAGAGATCGCCAGACAATGCAACGACTGGACAGGATGGCCACATCGATCGGCAGGCTAGCCATTAATACAACAGGCCTGTCGAGGAGGACAGTTGGCCTGCAAATAGAGATGGGCCATTTTGCTGGGGATGTTGCCAAGGGCCTGGG
Source organism: Pleurodeles waltl (assembly GCF_031143425.1). Taxonomy (NCBI): domain Eukaryota; kingdom Metazoa; phylum Chordata; class Amphibia; order Caudata; family Salamandridae; genus Pleurodeles; species Pleurodeles waltl. The sequence goes on from NC_090446.1 coordinate 1,233,540,693, forward strand.
ACGTCTCACCCACATAATTGAACTTATGGAGACACGGGAAATGTCAAGGGCCACCGGGGAAACACCCCAAGACAGTGAGGAGGGCTCAACAGTGAGCAGTGTATCTGACAGGAGGGTGCTGAGGAGTGGTAGGCACAGCACCACGGACGCAGCAGGGACCAGCCAGGCTGGCAGGAGGGGCAGGAGAACATAGATGACACCCAGGACCAATAAATTTGGCACATGGTGTTAATGTGCCACATGACTGGTTGGCATTTCCCTGCCCATGGACAATTTCAACTTGTATATAGTTTCTCAATTACAGTAATAAAACAGTTATTTTGTTCCACTTAACAAATGGAGTTTTTGGTTAATAGGTGAGTATGGTGGGAGTTGACACGTACCGTCCAAAATATTGTGTTGCAATGTGTTCCCGTCTCAGTCTGCCTTGATTAGCTAGACTCCTATCCCCATGATGGCGATGTGGTTGTTCTTGCTCTTCATCATCAGGATCTGGGTCTGGAGGGGTGAGAGGTAGCCCACGTCGGGTGGCTATGTTGTGGAGGATGGCGCATGCGACCACAATTTTGAATGCAGTAATGGGGGTGTATTGGAGTGCACCTCCACTGCGGTGGAGGCATCTGAATCTTGCCTTCAGGAGTCCGAAGGTGCGCTCTATCAGGTTCCTGGCCCTCTTATGCGCACTGTTGTATTGCCTCTCAGATTCAGTTCTGGGTATCAAAAACTGAGTCATGATCCAAGGCCTAAGAGCATATGCACTGTCACCTGTTGGGCACAAAAAGTACACTGTTAGGAAGTCCAGATTGTCGTGCACAGTGACCTGTGTGTATGTCTGCAAGTGTCTGTGGCTCTACCTAGGAGGTAACCGTCTCCGAATTCCCCACGTTCCAGGCGTTGATGTATCCCACTATGCCTAAAAATGTATGAGACATGGGTACTGCCTGGAAACTTAGCTACGATGTCCGTGATGACATAATGGGCATCACAAACGACCTGAGTTAGTGGTAAATGGGACATGCAAACTGGGCTTTTTGCGACTAGTCGCAATTTGCGAGTTGCAATTGCATAAGATTTGCGACTCACAAATTGCGACTTGCTATTTGCGGGTCGCAAAATGGGGTCGCTCCGGATGCGACTCGCAAACGGGTCCCATCACTTTTTGCGAGTCGGAAATGGGCTTTTTGCATCCCATTTCCGATTTTGCACTGTCGCAAATTGCGATTCTGCCCGTTTGCGAGTCGCAAACGTTTGCTACATCTGACCCTAAATCTTAAGCTAGGTTTATTCGTGTCATTTTGAAAAACCTACCAAAACAAAGTAGATATATAGGGGGTCATTCTGACCCTGGCGGTCTTTGACCGCCAGGGTCGCGAATGACGGAAGCACCGCCAACAGGCTGGCGGTGCTTCCATGCCCATTCTGACCGCGGCAGTAAATCCGCGGTCAGAAATCCGGGACCGCGGTTTCCCGCCGGTTTTCGCCCGGCTGGGCGAATCCGCCAGGGCAGCGATGCAAGCAGCGCTGCCCTGGGGATTCTGACCCCCTTCCCGCCAGCCTGTTTCTGGCGGTTGTCACCGCCAGGAAGAGGCTGGCAGGAACGGGTGTCTTGGGGCCCCTGGGGGCCCCTGCACTGCCCATGCCACTGGCATGGGCAGTGCAGGGGCCCCCTAACAGGGCCCCATGAAGCTTTTCACTGTCTGCCTAGCAGACAGTGAAAAGCGCAACGGGTGCAACTGCACCCGTCGCACGCCCGCAACACCGCCGGCTCCATTCGGAGCCGGCTTCTGTGTTGCAGGCCTCCTTCCCGCTGGGCCGGCAGGCTCTACCATGGGTAGCGCTGGCCGGCCCAGCGGGAAGGTTGGAATGCCGGCAGCGGTCTTTTGACCGCATAGCGGCCAAATGGCGGTTCCCGTCTGGCAGGCGTCAACCGCCGCCCGCCAGGGTCAGAATGACCGCCATAGTCTGTAGATGTGCCTTTGTTGTAGATCTGCTGTATGAAACAGAACTGGGTTGTTTTGCAGCAAAGATAAGTAATGAATTTACAGGAACTCTAGTTGACTTCACTTTGGGAAATGTGTTAGTCACAGCAAAGTGTATACCATGTGAACTGCTGCAACCAGTGCTGACTAGAAAGAGGAGATACAAAGCTGCCTATTTTATGCAGGAAAAATTCCAATTGTGAAGGACTGAGAAGTGAAGTTCCATTCCCTTAACATACAGTGACACCCAGTGTACTATTTGGAACTGCTTCCACTGAGCCTGCAAGAGGTTAGAACATACGAGGAAAGGAGACAGGCTGCATCTCCCTGGGAGAAAACCACATGAACAGTGACTTTGTGCGGTGCACTTGAGAGAACTAAAGATTATAATTTCTAACTGAACTCTGGTACCCTTCCAGCTTTGAACCGCTGATGGATTCAGACCTCAGATCAGGAACAGATGCCAAAGTATACCCAATAAAAAACAAGAACAATGACAATAATTTCCAGGTTTGCACTGCTCTAGGATTTGTGCAGTCAAGGTTAAGGATCAGGGGGGGAAGGTGCTGCCAACATATTTAACTATATAGAACCCTGCTCTTCAACAATTTTTGATCTGCCATGCTAAAAGATTCTGACTCCTAGAAAAAAGAGTAAGTTTGGAAAAATAATATTTGACCTCGCTTCTTTATTAGTTTTCTCAAAAAGTGTCTAAGTCCCAATAATCCATACATTTTGACAAGACGAACCAATCACCTTTATCTAATCACACTCCATCTCAATTTTTGTCTCTAAAGGTGCCTACCACCTGGTCAGCTGCACCCATTGGATTACATGTATTTTTCTTATTGTTTACTATGGGCAAATTTTGCTGATTTTATGTCCCTTAGGGCCACATGTAACAAGCTTTTTGCAGGTTTCAAACAGCGAATTACTCAAAAAGCACATCGTAATGCACAAACCTCTTCCCCGTTGTGAATGGCACTGTAAAAAAAAATTCAGAGAAGGCAGAGGCCTGCTCTGAAAAAATGAAACAAAAACATTTCATTTTTAGTTTTTGTAATGCATCTCATTTTCCTTTAAGGAAAACGGGCTGCATTACAAAAAAAAAAAAACTGCTTTATTGAAAAGCAGTCACAGACATGGTGGTCTGCCGTCTGCAGCAGGCCACCTTCCCTGTGAGGGCTGCCATTCGCAAGGGGGTCGCAAATTGCGACCCACCTCATGATTATTCATGAGGTGGGTATTTGAAACCCCCTTGCGAATCGCAGATGGTGTCAGGGACACCATCCAACATTCGGATTTGCGACTCGCAATTTGAGGGTCGCAATTCTGAATGTTGCTACATGTGGCCCTTAATCCTTAAATCATTGTATTTTCAGAAATAAGTGATATGGGGCCAGATGTATCAAGCCTTTTTGCATTTGGAAATGGTGCGAATGCCCGTTTGCGAATGCAAAAGTGGCTTTCAGTATTTATGAAAGGCATTCGCAACAGAGAGAAATTTAAGTTACCTTAGCTCACTGGAATTTTGAGTTCTGCGAAGTGCGCAAAAGTACATAATTATGCCACTTCACCCAATTATGAACCATTTGTGGTAAGAATTTGCTGAAAATGTACAGGAACAATAGAATTAAAGCAGCTGTTGTTTGTGGTGCTTTTGTTCAAAAACAGCCTAGCCACAAAAATTGTTGCAAGAACAGTGTGCTAGAATGAAGCGCAAAATGACAGGTTTTCTTCTTGCATACTTACATGTCACTTTGTATAATTTTGCTGATATTACACTTAATTACAAGAAAGCAAATCATGTAAATTTTGCATACTCCTAATTTTAACTTGAGAGGAAACTGGGCTGATTGCAGAAGCCCCTTCACTCTTTACCCCCATTTCTGACTAATACTGGTGTTTTCTGCCTCTGATTGTGTTCTGGCCACTATTAACCAGACCGAGGGCCAGTGCTCTGTGTACAATGGTATACGCAAATAAGGCATAATTATAATTGACTCTGACAGCCTACCTATCAGTCTCTAGTATATGGTAGAGCATATAGGTTAAGGAACTCCAGCATAGTCAGGGCCCCACTGGGTGCGCTGTTGTGGTCTCTAGTATCATTGTAAAAGAAGGCTAGCAGGCTGCTTTTAAATTCAAGTTAACCTCAAATTCGACCTTGGATTTAAAAGTACTTTCAAAGTCCTTAACTAACTTATTCTTACAAATGCCACCTCTAATGTCTGCCCTAGGTCTCCCAAGGGCTGGGTCTAGTAAAACATAAGTAGAGACTTTATAAAAGAGGTTTTATATGCCCTGGTAAGGGAAAACAGCCACATTTGTTTTTCCCATTGTAGTACATTAGCAACAAAGGCTAACATTGAGAGGCTTTATTTAAAAAAAATACAGTTTCATTTCCACTAGACAATTGCTAAATCTATCAAGTTTGGTATCAAATTTAATGAAGAATAAATCAACTTGCCAAGGTTGGATATAACTAGTACAAAGAAATAGTTTTAAAACTATTTCTGAAAGTTATCAAAATCAGCCCTGTAGTGCCTATCCTGATCAGTCAGTCTCTGGCAGCCTGTGCCAGGCTACCTTAATGAGGTGTGAGGTGGACTGGGCTGAAACAAAGGAAGCATCTGATGGGAGGAGAACTGCTGTAGCAGGTGGCAGAGCAGGATGGATGTAGATTGGACAAACTGGTTTCCAAAGGAGGGAAGTCACCTAGGACAGGAATTGGACCTCACCCATTTCCTGCTCCCCAGCCAGATGGGAGCCCCAATCATTAGATTAGGAGAGGGGCAGTAAGAGGTGTGTTATTGAAAGCTAATCACAACAGGGGTTGGGCTCAGCCAGATGAAACCTTCAAGGAGAGAATTTCTCCATGTTGGATTTGTAAATAATTCTGCTTTTAGGGATTTAATTTTGCCACACTTTGCAGGAAGTGGTCACCCAAGAGGGTGGCACCCTGAATCCCATTGTTCAGGAGTGCCCCCCCTGCTTGCCAAACCCAGTAGCAAGGAAATATATGACAAAGCTACCCAATAATTCAGATCCCTGGTGGAAGAAGATACTGGAGAAGAAGGACTGCCCTGCCGAAACCCTGGTCTGCATCTGAAGGGCTGCACCCACAAGGAATGTACCAGCTGCACACTTTGGGCTTCATCAAGAAAAGGACTTTGCCTTGATTCTGCAACTCCAGGAGTGGACTTCCTGTAAGCAACAGCTGATCAGCATCCAGTGACCATTTTAGGATTCTGAGCAGGTGCATTCAGAGAACTTTAGTCCTAACTCCCAAGGAGCAACTTAGAGTTCTGAAACTTTGGATCAAGTTTGTGGACACTTCAAGGACCCAAAAAGGACTTCAGGGAGAAGATCCAGACATTTGGAGAAGTTTGGAGCTCCTTTGAAAACAAACTCCATAAGTGGACCAACCCAATGTCATGAGGCTAGCCAGTTACCATCAACCACCACCCTGCCTGAAATAGATGTTTGTCCTGTTGAAAGCACCAGAGCTCCAGACTTCCAGGATTGGATCAGTGTCTCACAGGAAGGCGATCCATCTACATCACATCAAAATGGACCTGCTGGAGAGGACAAGACACCACTGACGGAGAAAAGCTCCAGAAGAATTTCTAAGTGCAAAGGTAAAACTTTGACTGAGGCCTCCCACTCAGTGTATTTGGTCCATTGCGGTCTGCCTCAACCTTTGACTATGCCCCAGTCATGCGCGAACAGATTTTCCCTGTTGGCGCCTTTTTTGTTTTTAGGCAATTGAATTTTGTTTTTACATTTAATCTTTAAAAATTCACATCTCCTTTTCCCTAAATTGAATTTTTGTCATTTTGATGTTATTTGAAAGATACAATTATTTCCTATTTTTTGTGAATTGGTGTTGCATTAATATTGTGTGTTGTGTTTTACTTATGTACTGTTTTGTTGGCAATAAATGAATTTAACACTTGTCTCCTAACTTAAGCCAAATTGCTCGTAGGCCAAGCTACCTAGGGTTGAGCAAGGATTAATTTATTGAGACCTTGACTGGACCTAGTGGGGGATTGTGGCCTATTGCTAAGTGTAGGTCCCTACCTGCCCTATCCAATAATTCACTTTCTAATATAACTAAATTGGATTGGGAGTTTTAAGTAACATCTTGCCTGTATTGTTGCTGTTCACATTCAACATGCAGTGCATTTTGAGAAGGGGATAGATTTCTTGTTGATTTAAAAGTAACTGGAGGCTTGATGTACAAAGGTTTAGCATGCTGCTAACCATTTGCTAAAAGGGTTTGTGACCATTGAAAGTTCCTTTTGCTTTGCACCAAGTTTCCCTAAACTTCGGTTCACAAAACCTATACAAAAATTACATAGAATACCTAAAGTTTAACAAGTTCTTCATTTGTGATTGTGATTGTAAGCTGCATTTCCAAAAGTGCAACTTCCATTGTGAATTCATAAACTACATATATTTCCCCTGCCTCCTTGTACAGCAAGCCTGCAGCAGGTTAGCGAAAACATAAAATATCCAACATCCGATATAATCCACTCCAAGTCTGTGTCCAAAACAAAGTGGAAAAACAAGCTGCAGATTTTGATATAATAGAGCTTCTTTATTAAATATGTGAAAACAGTGAGCAGTGATACATAATGTGTTTTTTTCACTGAAAAAAACAGAGGTTACAGAAATGATATTTCTGAATTTACTCTCACAACACCATAGCAATTCAGCAGTTAGAGTTATTTCAAGTAACTATAACTCACACCCTAAGGTAACTATAAATCACCCCCCCCCCACCATGCAGTTTAAAAAAATATATATTTCACTGCAAATGTTTCCTTCATACTTTTATTTGTGTTATTAAAGTTGTCATGAGTGCTATAATATCTGGGGCAATCAGCAGTGCATGGCAAGAGCACGAGATATAGTTACCATAGGGCGTAAAGGCGCACGTGATTGAACGTCAGTTGCCAGTAGGTAGTTATAGTTAGGACCATGTTTTCATAGTTAGGCACTTTTTGATGTATCTGTATCTTTGGCGCTGTTTGACGAATCTTCCTGAATTTTTCCTAAAAAATTGAGCAGGGAACATTTTGGGATCGTCCATCAGGTGCAGGTAGGTACCTACAGATAATAACGACACCACAAATAAGGTGAGGCTAAGTCACAATAAATAAAACTTGTTCAAACCTTTGTAGCTTAGATGAAGAGCAGTTAGGCTTAACTTAGAAGTCAGGTGAGGAAATAATTTAGGAGCAGATTTAAGAGCACCTAGCGCCACCTTAGTGCAGCCATAGCGTCATTTTTTTACGTTAAGGCGGGCCTAAAGAGGCATTTTCCCCACACCAAATTTACAAAGTGGCTCAATGTATGCATTGCGCTACTTTGGAAACCCTTGTGCCACATTAAGCCTGTGCCAGGCATAATGAATGCAATTGGGGCATTCTCCGGGGGGAACGGAAAAATGGTGCAAGTAAATCTAAGACATTTCCTTGCACTTTTTTTTTCAGCAGTTTCAATGCCTGCTCATAGCAGGCGTTAAAAGGGGGCTTCCATTATTTATAATGGGCCCCTATGTACTCTGCAGGAGTAGCGCCAAAATGTTGGTACTACTCCTGCAGAGTACATCATTAACGTAAAAAAATGACACTATTGCCCCCTGCCCTGCACCACGGTTTGCCATATTTTAAATACAGTGCACAAATGGTGGCGGTAGGGGGACGCTAAGGGGCCCAAGGATAGTGGCGCTGCACTAGGTGCAATGCCACTTTTCTTAAATCAGCCCTTAGTATCACTAAAACAGTAAATTAGTAGGACACAATAAAAACCTAACAGTAATTTATAAAAATGGCGAATATTGTTATCTTTAAAATTACACTAAAATGACGAAAATCCAATTTAGAGAACCAGAAATAGACAATTTTAAAGATTAAATGCAGAAATGTGCTTTCTAGCACCTAAAAGTGAAAAGCGCCAACCATGGCTATCTGTTCACACTGGACCGAGACCAAGTCAAAGTAATGGGCTGACCGGGATGGAGTGCAGGTTTGATATAACGAGTGGTTGAGGCCCGTATAGTTTTACCTTTGCACTTTTCTGGAACTTTTTCTCTCACCTTCTAGCGGTCAGGTTCTCAGATCCGGATTTTGGTGTTACATCAGCAGCCTGTTGCTGTGCAATGCCTCGGTGCACTCCTAGCGGTGTAAGTCTTTGTTGTCGACGGCGAGGAGCTCCTGCGCTTTCAGCAGGGCAAACCAGTGAGGCCATGCTGAGTCAAGGTTCTACGCCAGCTAAATGACTCTCGCCGACAAGTCGTTTTCTTTTGAATCTTTTTCCAAAAAGTGTCCAAAAGTTCTCAAACTTTCAGAACGTCTTTTGAAAGGTATTTTGACGGTCTTTAATGGTCCACAACATCAACCAAAGTCCGAGAAGCTTCGATTTGCCTCTTTGGATTTGGGGGCTACAATTCCCACAATGAGCCTGGTCAATCCAAGTAAAGCTCGGATGAAGCTAGTCAGCTTGGCTTGTCCTGTGGTAGTTGATGCAGGTGACGTGTTCCAGCACTGTTCTTCCTGTTGCTGATCAGGAAGTACACTCCATGATATTTTAAGGCACAAGTCCTCTTTTGTAAAGCCTTGTGAGTACAGCAGGTGCAGTCTTTATGAGGGCAGTCAAGGGTTCATCAGAGCCGTCCTTTTTCTCTAGATGTTTCCAAGCAGGGATCTGAGGTGCAGTGCAGTGCAGCTCTCCCATATTTATTCCAGATTCTGGAATGGCCTGGGGGGACATACCCCCAAACAATGGGGTTCAAGTTGCCATCCTCTGTGATGACCACTTCCTGCGAATTGTGGCATTTTTCTGTCCCACAATGTACATCTCCAAAAAAATCAAAATGGAGAAAATCTCTTGTTGGAGTTCAGGTCTGGCTACTCTTACCCACAGATATGGCTAACTTTTCCCTACACTTCACTTCACTTCCAGCCCCTCTCCTAATCTAATCTATCTGGCTGTGGATGTAGGAAGCAGGGGTGGCCTGGTTCTTGTATTATTTGTGCTTCTCCATTTGACAACCAGTTTGGCTACATAGCCTCCTTTCTGTCCTGGAATCTGCAGGCAGCAGATCTCCACCCACCAGATGTCTCTATTGTTTTAGCCCCCTGGCTTCTTCACACCTAATTAGGGAGCCGTTGGCTCAGTCTTTCAAAGACTGGCCAATCAGAGAAGGCTGCTACAGGTCTGTTTTTGGTCACTTCTGGAAACTTTACCTTTAAAGAGGGTTTATCATTGCATGTTCATAGGTACCAAACATGATATACCTATCTACTCTCATTTATGAAATACAGCTTTAATAAATGTAATAAGGAATCCCCAATGTTACGGTAGGCCTCACAGTAGTGGAAAACACATTTAGGAGTTTTTTCACTACTTGTTAAAACTTAAAAGCACATGCTCTACCTTTTAATTATACAACATCCTGCCCTACATGCTACCTAGGACCTACAATAGGTGTGACTCATATGTAATAAAAGGGAGTTTAACGTTTGGCAAGGGGTGATAAATGATAAGTTGACATGGCAGTGTAACACTAAATTCAGGCTGCAATAGCAGGCCTGGGACATGTTTTGGAGGGCTACTTAAGTGAGTGGCACAATAAGTGCTGCTGGGCCACTGGTAGCATTTAATTTACAGGCCCTAGGTACATGGTATACCACTCTACAGGGGACTTACAAGTACATTAAATATGCCAATTGTGAATGCAACAGATAAATTATGTTTTAGGGAGAGACTACAAGCACTGCAGCACTGGTTAGCACTTCCCTAAGGAAGGCCTACCGAGCCTTAAGACAGGGAGCTGTATATTGTTAGTAGGACATATAGGGGGTCATTATGACCCCGGCAGTCGACATTAATATGGCAGCCAGTACTGCCAACAGGATGGCGGTACTTACCACCATATTATGACATTTGGAGGGTTGGCTGAAGCCAAACCTTCAATGTACCATTCCGACCGCCACGGCGGTAACAGCCGCTGGGCAGGAGATATTCATCTTCAGCTCGGTGGCTATCATTGTTCCGCCTGCAGGATTATGACCCTGCCTACCGCCATGGTTTCCGTGGCATTCGTAACCCCACAAATACCATGTCGGTGGGCACTATCAGTGACAGAGAATTCCTTCCCTGTCGCTGATAGGGGTCTCCCCCCTCCCTCTCCAGTTACCCTTCACCCCCTACCGCTCCAAAGCCCCCCATCACCCCACATTCATGCTCCCTTCACACACACATGCACGAATAGACACACCCAGTCCCACATTGCTCCATGCATGCATATATCCATTCACACACACATCTGCGCACACTTTCAAACATACATGCTGACACGCATTCACATAACACAACATGCATGCACTCATACCTTCATACATGCACACATGCATTCAACGCGCAGCACACACCTGCAGCCACGCACAAACATTCACACCCCCCACACACACACATAACACCCCCACTCTCCTCCCCTGTTGGCGGAGACCGGACTTACCTGTGTTAGGGGGTCCTCTAGCAGGAGACGGGACGGGGTGCTGCTGCCACCAGCAGCGCCCGCCAGCAGAACACTACCAGGCCGTATTATTGGTCATAATACGGCTAGTGGTGGTCTACTGGCGTGGCGCTGCTGGTGGCAGCAGCGCCACCTTACCGCCATCCGCCGGCATGGCCACAGACAGATTTCCGCCAATCTTGTGGCGGAAATCCGACTGTAGTCATAATACGGCAGATGGCTGGTAGCCGCAGCAACGGTCTTTTGGCGACCGTCGCGATGGTGGTAGGTGGTTTTTACCACCTTTATCATAATGAGGGCCATTATTTTAATATGCACTGAAAACTCCCAAATTGTCATTTTCGCTATGGAAGAGTTAATAGCCCCATTGGCTAACACAGAGTTACCACAAGTTACCTCAGCCTAGCAAACATCTGAATGGGACTACTAAAATGGGTACTTCGAGGTATCAAATTTATTGTGGCACTAAACGTGACTTGATGCCCAAGTCAAATTTAATGTACATTTTTAAGAAAGGCAATGTTTTAGAAAGTTGTCACTCTGTTGGCAAGTTTGTCCAAAGGCCTAACACAGCTCTTTTTCCATCAGACAACCTTCTGCCCTCCTGGGAAGTCCTATGAATGACTCCCAGGCTCAGGAACATATAGCAGCCTGCAACAGGAAATGTTGGTATCTCCCCATTGCAAGAAGCCACTCAAGGTGTTGATCCATTAGATGAGCCCCAAAGGCAAGAACGCCTTTGGTTGATAAATGGTCATCACACTCCTGAAAAGTTGTCCCATTGTTCAGGTAGACAGGCTGGTAACAGGGACAGAGAGGGGTGACCAATACAGAAACTGATTTTCCCACTGGCGTATAGCCTCAGGAAGTCACACTTCTAGGGCTGGGGTGGCTATCAAGCTCCTAACATCCTAGGAAAAGTTCAGACATCATGGGAGTGGGCAGAATAGTGCACCCTGTGATTGTTAAATGCCATGAATAGCCGGAAGTTGTCACAGAGCAGGAGGGATCCTGGTAGCCCATTGGCTGCATCTTCCCCCAGAGCACTTCCTGGACATAAATATGGCACCCTGGCCCTCTGACCCTCAGATCACTATGGAACTGAAGAAAGAACTGAAGAAGGACTACCCTGCTGACCCCTGACTGGACCTGAGAAAGAGAGACTGAACCATCTGCTGGACTGCACCTGCCACACCGTGGGTGAGCGAAGAGAGGACTGTGTCTATGACTCCTGGCTTGAGGAACAGTTGCTTCCAAGCCCCAGGTCAAAGAAGTGACTGCACGGGCCAAATTGATGACCCCCTGGAACCAGCACCAGGGCCAAAAAAGCTTAAAGAGCCGAGCTAGGCAAGTTAGTAGCCACTTCTGGAGACTCACAGCTGACCACTGCTCGGTGCCCCAAATGACCGATCCTCAATGACCAAAAGTTTCACTTGAGTTTTCGACCCGGTAGTGTCATCTGAGTCCAGATTGGTTGCCCAAGAAGGACACTTCCTCCACAATAAAATACCACTGGACCTGCTTTGGATGGAGACCAGTAACCCAGTAGCAGCTGGCCTTCTACTGGCTCAAAGAGGACTTCCAGGGACCCTAAACTCTGTGACCAGTCACCTCACGTGACCCCTGGACTGAGGAGTAACAACAAGGACACCACAATCTACCGCACAGCACCCAGAGCAACTTTGAGCATCCTTCATCTCCTGCATTCTCAGCATTAGGGCCACCCCCTTAAAGTCTATCATGGTTCTGATCTAAAGTTCAGATCTGGACTGAAGAATGCTTTAGTGACCAGGTAACTGTCCATTCTTTCAAACTTTCGAACATTTTCAAACTTTATGGTTAGCAATGTTTGTTTTCCATTGTGACTAAAAGAATTGAGATTTTAATTTAATGTAAAATCTATAGAGCCCTGTCGCAGGTCGAACAGTATGAAGACCACTGAGGCGTTAGTTAGTTAGAGGTAAGTGATTTATTTTTTTAAGTATTTGGAAATAATAATATGATTGACAGACGAAATCCCAAGTGTTATCGTCTTCCTTAGTCTTTGTGTTCTTCTTTTGTATCTCTTCCCAGGATCGTGATTATATGTTCTGTGTTCCTTATTTCACAGGTGACCCAGCTGTCCAGCTCGCTCATCAAAATCCAGGGTGGTGCCGGAAATAGAAGAAAAATGCTAAGGTAAGTATTGTGTTTTTAATTAGGGTTCTTTTCCTTTCTTTTAGCTCTGGACTGGGAGGTGGTACACACAATAGGAGGGGGTTGGTGCCAGTGAGGAGTGTGCAGAGGACTCGTGGGCACACCTCTAATCTTAGTGTGGGTATCTGTGACACTAGTGGGTTTAGTTACAGTGCCCTCCCTTCTACCTCCCTTTCCAACCCTCCTCTATGACCCCTCCCCAGTCCCTTCCCTTCAAGTTTCCCTTTTCTTGTCCAAAAGGACCGTACCTGGCTAAGCCACGACCCTCCAGGGCCGTGGCTGGCTGGATAGTGTTCCTCTCGTTGGTCTCCTGGTTCCTCGTTCTGGAGCTCTCCTTCTCTCTCTCCTTTCTCCAGTGCCTCGTCTGCTTCTTCCTTGGTCCTTTCCTCCTCCTCGCTCTGTCCTTGTCTTGTCTCCTCCGTGTTCCGTCTGCTTTCCTCGGGTATTCCCCTCTCCGCGTTCCTCCTCCTTGTTCCTGTCTGTGCGACCTCCTTTTTGCTGTCTGCAGCCCGGGAAACACACGTCGTTTCCCGGGCAACGCCGTCCTGGCTTCCGCCCTCGAGCCGCGTCTCCCCGGCAACGGGAAGACGCGGAAATGACGTATCGGCCTCGGGATTGCCCGGCTACAAGCCCTCAGCTGGATTTTGCTCATCTTGATCTCAAAAAATTCATAAAAATACAATCAATTTTAATGAATCAGTGTTATTTTTTTTTGTCTGTTGTGTGACCATCTTATTTTGATGTTTGCTAGTTTGACATGCTTCACACTCATTTTTTTTGTTAAAACTTAGGTGCTCAAAGCTACAGCTACCCAGAGTTGTGCTAAAGGTTTTGCAAATGAGCATGACTGGACCCAAGTTTTGTGGGTATATTACATGGTAAGGTTTCACAACCATGCAATATAATATACCTTAATCCCTACAGAAGGAGTATATGACAGAGTGCTCTGTCAAGAGTGTTCAAGAACTTCACTGATGCTGTAGTGGAGTGAATTCCTTCATACCTCACTTTCCCAAGCATCACTGCTGAGCTTCGGGCTACAAAGGAGCAGCTATGTTCAATAGTTACATTCCCACAATGTGCTGAATGTGTGGCTGGGCCAAATTATTCCTTTGTTTCCCCCAGTGAGTACATGTTCGGAATCAGGAGAGTCAGGTTAGCATGTTCAGGTAGAACAATGTCAGTACATAGTGATTTACCTAGATACAAGATACTCAGGGAAGACACATGGCTCATATTTTATTTAATTGAGCAATCTATGACTGGATAGCAGGAGGAGAGCTAGGAGTCTGTTGGATGCAAGATAAGCCACCGTTGTGAAACTTATACATGCATAACATATATATCACATGCAAGCTAAATAAGTAATTGAACGAACATTTGTTGAAAGGAAGATTCCTTTATTTATACAAGACTGATGCTCTGAATGTGATCTTGGTATCTTTTGTAAAATCTTATCTAAATGTGCTAAGTTATATAATACTGCTATCACAAAGGGCATGCCAGTGCATCCTTTAAGTGATTATTCTATTAATAAAGATGCACCACCTCATCAACTCTGAATCCCAAGACAAGATGCCATAAGAACTGCAAAGGAGGATGTAAAATAAGAGCATTCGCTGAAGAGGTGAGAAACATCCTCAAATAATAATCACAATTTTTTTCAGGGTGAACCACAAAAGTCACAAAATAAAATTGTACTTAACACTCTGGTAGTTTGACACAAACTAGTCATGCTTAACGTAGAGGCAATGTATAAAGTATTTATGAAGTACTCATGCTGTAGTAAAATGAAAATACAAGAAAAAATCAAAGCCAATTAAGAAAAAAAGAATACATTTTAAAATACCAAGAAATCCAATAAGTGCAACCAGGAAAAAACATTTTTAAAATTTGAAAAAATTGTGTCAAAAAAGCACAATGCATCAACTAGGAGTATCTGGTCATGCTACACCAGATTGAAGTCAAACGTTCAGGCCGTCAGTAGTGGAGTACCAGTCTTAATCAGGGATCAGATTCATCCTTGTGGCAAGCTTACCTCTGACTTTTAGGAAGAAAAAGAGTTTGCTGGCAAGTCTTCTGCAGGGCAAACTGTAAGCTGGATTTGAAGCAGGGCTTGATGATAGCAGGTTCTCCAAGAGCAGGGCCCTGAAGTGGTCATTGATGAAGGCAGGAAAGCTCTGAGCAAACAAAGCCCAAAGTCTCAACATTAATGGTTTCCTGGTCAGTGTTGATCCTGATTAAGCCTTCTAAGTTTGGACTTAAGACCTTTTCTGGAAGCTGGATGTCCTTTGACCCTGTCAGCAATTTGACATTGAAGGCTTTCACTCAACGGTGGTCCCGGTCTCCTGCTGTTTCTTCGGAGAAAAAGTTGTCAAAAAGATTCTAAGTTCAACTTTTGCAGTTTGGGCAGGAGGAGTACACTCAAACACCAGTCAACGGTCCAGGACCTTTACAGCATCCAGGACATGTCCAGTTAGAACTGGGCAGTTGGGCAGTTGCAGGAAGAGAAGCCTCCAGGAAGCAAGTTTTGTCACTGTAGCTAAAAACAGGAGGTCAGCAAACTGCACCTTGCAGTCACTACAAGTGCCTGGTTTCAATGAAAGCATGTTGAATCTTCTCTCTGGATTCGGAAAGAAAATAAGTCTTGCATCTGATCTGCACAGTTCCAGAGGGCTTCTTGAAGATGGTTCTGGGGTTGCCATGTGTATGCCCAGTGCCAGTCTGTGGATGGTGGAAATTCCTTACCACACCCTCACCAATGGGGATAAGATTTCCAGGAGTGACCTTACCTACATTTACAGCACTTCCTGTCTGTTTTAATGTACACTATCCTAAGCTGCTCTGCTCTACCTAGGTCCATTGTGGGAAAACTGGGCTGATTGCAGAGGCCCCCTCACTTTTTGCCCCCATTTTTCAGCTGATACGGGTATTTTCTGACTGTGTCCTGGGCCCTGCTAACAAGTCCCAGGGCTACTGCTTTGTTTGAAATGATATATTCTAATTTGGCCTAACTATAATTGGCTCGTACAACCTACCTATAAGTACCAACTACATGGTAGGGCATGTATGTTTAGGGACTGCAGTATAGTTAGTGCACACATAGCTGCACTGCTGTGATGTCCAGTGTCATTGTAAAGGCAGGCTGGCCTTGCTGGCTTCTTTTAAGTTAACATTATCCCCAAATTTGACTTTGGAATCAAAAGTACTTCCAAAGTCTCAAACTACCTTTTTTCTGCATATAAGTCGCTCCTAAGGTCTGGCCCAGGTGCCCCCAGGGCTAGGTGCAGGGTAGATATAGACAGGGACCCTATAAAACATATTTTATAAGCCCTAGTGAGGGAAAAACAGCCACATTCATTTTCCTCAATGTAGCCAATGGGCTCCGTAGGCTAACATTGGGATACTTTATTTTAAAATAATAAAGTCCTATTTCCAATAGAGATTAGCTAAATATAGCACGTTTGTTACCAAAGTAAATGTTAGACCAAACCCAATAACTTGCCAATGTTGAATTGAACATCACTAGCCTAGGGAAACATTTTTAGAACTCTTTCTGAAAGCAACCAAATTCAACCCTATAGTGCCCTTTCCTGATTGGCCAGTCTCTGGCAGCCTGAGCTTGGCTACCTTAATGAGGTGTGAAGTGGCCTGAGCTGAGACAAAGAAAGCATTTGGTGGGTGGAGAACTACAGCAGCAGATGGCAGAGCAGGATGGGGGAAAAGTAGCCAAACTAGTCTCCAATGGAGGAAAGCTACTTGGGACAGAAACTGGACCGCCCCATTTTCTGTTCCGCAGACAGATGAGAGACCCAATAATTAGATTAGGTGATGGGCTACAAGGGGTGTGTTAAGGGAGCCTTAGCCACACCACAGGGTGGAATCAGCCAGATCTAACCTCCAAGGATGATTTTTTGCCATCTTGGATATTGAGAGAATGTTGCTTTCTGGGATTGATCGTTGCCATACTTCACAGAATGTTGTCACCCTAGAGGGTGGTGGACTGCACCCCATTGGACAAGAGCACCCCTTGCTTCCCAACCCAGTAGCAAGGAAAAATATGCCAGAGCTGCCCCACAGTTCAGATCACTGCTAGAAGAAGATACTTTAGAAGAAGGACTGCACTGCTGAGCCCCTGGCCTGCACCTGAGGAACTGCACTCACAATGACTGCACCAGCTGTAGACTTTGGGCTTCACCAAGAAAAGGACTTTGTCTTGCTTCTGCTACTCCGGGAGTGGACTTCCTGTAAGCTACAGGTACAAAGGAGCTGATTGGAGTCCCCTGCATCAAGTCCTGCAAGAAGAGTCCAGCTGACCAGCGTCCAGTGGCCATTTGAGGATTCTGACCAGGAACATCCTGGGAATTGTAGTCCCAATTCCCAAGAAGCAACTCAGAGCTTCTGTAACTTTGTATCAAATTTGTGGACACTTCAGGTACCCATAAAGGATCTCTGGAGGAATATCCAGAAGTTTTGAGAAGTTTGGAGCAACTGTTGCAAAAATCTCCATACGTTGAAAAGGTGCATTGTGGGAGTTGTTGTCACAGACCCCAAGAGGTAAACCAGAGCCTTTGAACCCTTGGCTGGTGGTGTGGACCACTTTCCTGAATCAAGAAACACTTCTGAAAGTAAGTCCAACTGTGTTACCTCATGGATAGCCTGAACCCTGGACTTTGTCCCTGTCTAGTGCGGCCTTTTTATCCCTATGAGTGCTATTTGCTTCTAAGTGCTAGTTTTACTTTAAACCTTTAAAAATTAATATCTCATGTTCTCTACATTGTATTTTTTGCCATTTTGGTGTCATTTTAAAGTTAACATTTTCTTACTATTATAAATTGATGTTGGATTTTTATTGTGTGTTGTGTTTTCCTTATTTACTGTTTTGTTGATATTAAGAGGCATATTTATACTCCTTTTGTGTCAAATTTGCATAATTTGTTTAAGCAAATTTGGCACAAACCTAACTCCATATTTATATTTTGAAGTTAGACCCATCAAACGTTAAAAAACTGGAGTTTGCACCATTTTTTAGATGTGTGAACCTACCTTTCGCCAATGAGATGCACGGTAGACGTTCCCATCTAAAAATGGTGCTAACCCCATAGCCCCATATTTATCCCTCTGTGCTAAAATGACGCACGGGTGGGAGGAGGGGCAAAATAATGGTGCAAAGCTTGCTTTGCACTGTTATTTAATGCCTTTGCCAGACCAGACATTAGGGGACCTCTGGACCCAATTCTATGGTTAAACACGATGGAATGGGTCCATAGGTGCCCTCCTCAAGCCCCAGGAACATCCCCACCCACACTAGAGGGATACCAGAGGATCGGGGACTCCATCCCAGGTAAGTGGGGAAGTATAGGTAAGTATTTTTTTTAAAATAAAAGTGCCATCGGGGGCCCTACTTGGGGCCCCCTGCATGGCACAGGGTGCAATGGCCATGCCCA
The DNA here is from genome assembly GCF_031143425.1 of Pleurodeles waltl. Taxonomy (NCBI): domain Eukaryota; kingdom Metazoa; phylum Chordata; class Amphibia; order Caudata; family Salamandridae; genus Pleurodeles; species Pleurodeles waltl. The sequence continues at coordinate 1,233,558,863 of NC_090446.1, forward strand.
GGGGACACTGGTCCCCTCTGCCGGCCATTGGGGGGTGGGCATGACTCCTGTCTTTTCTAAGACAGGAGACATGTGGTATGATTGGTTTTGCATCAGAAAATTACGCTAGGCTGGTTAGAGGCATTCTTTTTGCCTCTAACCAGACTAATGTCATTTTTTGGTGCAAAACCCCCATCTCTCATGCTGCCACCCCCACCGACTAACATAATTTTTTTAATACTAGCCCACCCTTTGCGCTGGCTTACGCCATTCCATAAATATGCGCCTGGCTGGCACTCAGGAATTGTGCAAGCCAGTGCTAAATGTTTTGATGCAAAACTGTGTTAGTGCAGTTTTGCATCAAAAAGTATAAATATGCCCATAAATGCTTTACACACCTATTTCCCAAGTTAAGCCTAACTGCTCATGGGCCAAGCTACCAAGGGTTGAGCAATGATTAACTTTCTGAGATCTTGACTGTAGCTAGTGGAGGTTTGTGGCCTATTGCTAGGTGTAGGTACTTACCTGCCCTTACCAATAACTCACTTTCCAACATCAATCATGTGAAAATACCCCTCTCTTGCCACAGACGGCTTGACTGAGGATCACCTGCACCTCCTCTGCTTTGAAATTGTCAGATAGAAGAGATGTTCACATGTCATGATGAAAGCACTTCACCTGTGACCGCTTGGAGTAGAGGTGCACAAACCTGTGCGCCTTTAAGACTATAAAAAGCACATGGGTGGTGTAAATAGAGTAGATACTCTTACAGTGCCGCTTGAAAGTCATACATTTAGTATAAGCAGTTGGCTGTTCATTTGTTTCGTTTGGCGTCCTTCAACACTTATGTTGTTTTCACAGATTGTTCTCCAGAATCCAAGATGACGTTTGTACAGTTTTGGAAGTCTGTAATAGGCAGCCTTGCTGGAGGTGAGCGGAGTGGCGGAGGATGTGGCAGAATTGAAAGATCACCACTTGTAGTGTGGTTAGTTTTACGTATACTTTGCGCATTAGCTTCAGGCTTTAGGCATTTGTACACTTTGCCCTGAATGTATTTTATTCATTTGCTGACAGCTTAGAGCCTCTGTGCACTTTGCTCTAAATGCTTTTTATTAGGCTTCGTACTGTTATTTTTCAAATAGCCAGTTCTACGGTGTTGTTTTTTATTCATATCACACTGTTTTGCCTACTTCAGCACTGGAGTTCTTCATAACATATTCACTCTGTGCTTCAGTCAAGGATACAGTCTGGTACATTGCCGATAGACGTGGTAGGAGTTTAGATTTGGCATTCCTGCGTAGGGACATTTTGTGATCACGATGACATGTTAGGTATAAAATCACTTCCTTGTCCCAATACATGCAAGAGGGAGATTCTGACCAGAGACCCACAGCTAGACGCTGACTGCCTCGTTGTAGATGCTGAACCAGATCACAGGCCTTTGCTCAGGTATGAGGGCGTATGTCTCCCCGGTGATTCGGAAAGGCAAGCTAGAAGCTTAACATGCTGTGCTCTAAATAGAACAAGCAGAGGGAGAGTAGAAACTGTTAGGAAATATGATAGCTTTATTCTTATGTTTTACTGTCCTGGTAACTATATCAATCCTACTATGTTGTATTGTTCTGGTTATTGCGGCTCACGCCTTATTATCTAAAATACAGTCGTTTTATTAAAACATTATATAAAACTTATACTGTCTTTGTCATTTGTATATGAGATCATATTTTAAATGAGAGAGTTGGTTCGGATCTGAGTGACCACGACTTTCCTGAGAAGTTCCAAAGATGTCATGCGCTCGGCTGCCTAATCATTTCTTACCCGTGGGAGAAATGAGGCATTGCTAGTTAGTCGGAGCAAAAAAACGGATTTAGGGTGACAGAGTTCCTTACACGTGGGTCAGACTCAGTCCCCCACACCGTTATCGATCCTGCTGCCTAGAAATCCAGTAGTCTCATTTAGGATAATGAGAGCCCACGCGACACACTTTCCTGAATATATTTTATACCCAGTTCCTGCTGGCACATTGCCTATTGACCAATATCAAGTGGTCATGTATACCGATGGCTCTGCGCAACCAGCGGTTGGGACTAAACAGCAGTATTCTGCTGCATGTGCGGTGGTGAGTGGCACTATGGAGGGGGAAGTGTTCTGCCCCCGACATACTTATACAAAAACCTTGGGAGATTGCACGGCGCAGCTGGCTGAGCTCAAAGCTCTATTGTTAGCGTTGGAGCACGCGGATCCGGAGATTTTGACCTTGCTGGTCTGTGACTCCTACTACTGTGTTCAGTCTTTCAATGAATATCTGCACTATTGGAAGTTGAATGGGTTCAGAGATTCTAAAGGCAACACCATTAAACATAAATTGTTGTGGGGTAAGGTTGCGGATCTGAAAGAAACGCTTCCTAAGGTCCATGTTGTGCATACACTTGGACACCAGCGCGTTGGAATACACGTTGCTGGGAATACTTTGGCTGATGAAGCCGCAAAGTGGGCAGTGGCTATAGCCACTGTGGCTGCAGTGACTCGTTCGAGTTCCAAACCAGACACAGAGATTTCGGCTGCCATAAAAGCTACGGCTGATGGCACACCGTTTCCTAAAGGATTTCCTTCTAAATATAGTTACTGCTTGAGTGGTGCGCTAAATGCTGTTGTTAATATTCCAGGCATTGGTGTACGTGAACTTCCCAATAGAATTGAGAGACCTCGATTAATTTCTGCAGCACATGAGGGGGTGGCATCTGCACATGCTGGTGTGGCTGCCATGATTTCACTTTTACAGGCTCGTTACTGGTGGCCTGGTCTCTATAAAGAGACGAAGCAGTATGTCCTTTGTTGTGACGTCTGTCAACAAATTAAAGCTTCTTCGGCTAGACGCCCGCAGCAGACACCCCTTCTGATTTCAAACAAATCGTTACAGTGTGTGTACTTGGATCATTGTGGTCCGCTGACACCAGATAGTGCATACAAATATATATTGGTTGCTGTAGATTCGTGCTCCAGATTTGTGTGGGTACGGCCTCAACGCTCGGCTGACGCTCGGACTGTTATTAAAGATTTGCGCATCTTTGTCGATACATTTGCAGTTGCGGCTTTTCATTCGGACCAGGGCCCTGCTTTCGCCTCTAAAGCATTCAGGGACACCATGGCTTTGTTGGGGGTCCAACTCCAATTCTCGTCTCCGTTTCATCCCGAGGGAAATTCTGTCGTGGAGCGTTTAGATCGTGATTTAAAGCAATCCTTAATGGCCAGGGTTATAGGTACGGGTCGTAGTTGGCTAGCCCACCTATATGGAGTACAGAGAGCACTTAATAACTTGCCTAGACGGTCACTGGGGGGTCGTACTTCATATGAGTGCCTGTTTTGAACACAAATGTATTTCCTGATCTAGATGGTCCTGGTGTGGAGGCGGCAGTTACGCCCTTTGACATAAATGATCGTGTCACTGTTTTGCAGGATTTACAACAATTCCGTGAAGATAACTCTTCTGCAAGTGCTGCCTCCTCAGGAATTAAGGATGAGCCAGTAACACCTACTGGTTGGATACCCAGGATTGGGGATCTAGTGCGTGAAAAGGTCGCAGTAAAGAAAGAATTTGGTCCTTCTTATCGAGCACCTGTCCCTGTGTTAGGGGTGAGCGTCACGAGAACTGTGATTTTACCGCCGCTGCAAGCGGCCAAAGGAAATCGCTTTGTTTCTATTGATAATGTCAAGTTACAACATGTGGCCGATTCTGCACAGCAGACCAAGAGGGACACCCAGTAGTTCCGGCATCCCTCTCACTACTGGGGAAGAAGTCCCGCTGCAGGTGATTTACACCGACGCTGTTTCCTCTCCGAGCTTGGGGAGGGTGGAAGATGATCTTGCGATTGTTCCACAGACAACGATTAATATGGAATCTTTTGATCAAGTTGCTGTACGTTCTACTGATGTTTCTGAACATGTGGTTTATAGCGTGCCTAGGAGAGAGCCTCCATCTGCTTCTTTGTTCACAATTGCACCTTTTGCAAGAACTGCCTCTGGCTGCTTCAACGACACTGATGAAGCAGTGTCCAGCTCCTCGTCCTCGATGTCTTCTGTCCGAGGTCCACGTAAGCTGCTGATTTGGCTTAAACGCACATATTTTGTTTTTCCTTGGAACTATTTATGGCTTTTTATGGCTGTAATGACTCTTTTTTTTATGGTTGGGATTTGTAGTTACTTTTTTTCTAGTGATACATGGTCATTTTCTTCCTGATCGATCTGACATTGAGCACGTGGAGACTGTGTTGAGACCACATTTTTCGTCTCATATGGTTCGAAGAGACTTGTCCAATGTGAACATTTCTGCAATACCGATTCCGGATGGGATTGTATGGGATAAAGTGATGTTTGATATATATGGTCCCACTGAATTGATTCAAATACCGTATGTCCTCAAGTTATCAATGAATGATATTGTTATACCAGGCATTGTTTCTGAAGATTGGGATGTGAAGACAGTAGATTCTATGCTAACAGATTTGCAATATTATACTGTCTATGACGATGAAGATGCTTACCAATTTAGAGATAATCATGGTGACATGTTTTGCTACAACTATTATGGACACCACTTTATTCATAAAGCTAGTAGCCCTAAGTCCATATTTAATTATGTGCAATGGGAACATTGCTCGACTCCTCCACAAGGGAGTTCAAAAACGTATTATGATAAATTTGCATATTTTTCTGGGCATGATCAACGAAATGCTAGGTCTTACTATTTTAAAGTTACTCCGTATTCCAATAAGCAAATGTTACTGACGGATACTAAATTACTGTATTCAAATTTGTTTGTATCTAAACTTTCGGTCGAGGGGTATGAATACTGGTTTAAGACTGTTGACTTGAAAAGTGTTTGGGGTACGAAAAATTGGCAGATGCAAGGCAGGGATACATTATTTAGAGCATGTATTATCCCTGTACAGATGATTTTCCTCAATGACACAGTACAACAGACTAGCTGTTTGGGCTTAGCGACAATTAGAGAGTTGACTTTGCCTAGTATACCTGTCCCTTCCAAATTAAACAACTGGCAGCACTATGTGAATGCTACTTTTAGTGAATTTGCGCATTGGGTCCAGAATGGTACGCTTAACACTTCATTGTTACATCCGGGCGGGTGGTTATTATGGCCTGTAGACACTAATCAGTGTCATCAACGTTTTGTCACCTCTTCAGGGGTGTTCAGGACTAGTAGGGCAGACCCTCGTTACATTTCACCAGAACATGCTGATATTATAACTACGTACAGCGTGGGGAAGCTTTGTCAACAATGGTTGAAGTCATCCACGCTGGATGCAGTTAAGTCACATCTCAAGTTACTGTCTAATGGTACTGATTTACAAGATTTTTTGTCAGGTCCCAAGGTACCACGGAAGAAAAGGTTTTATATGAAGTTTATAATGAGATTTGGAAACTTTCACAACAGGAGGCTGCAGCCCGGATGAGGCAGATTGATCAAGAAAATCTACTGCAGACTTTGGGGGTGATTCTAACCCTGGCGGTCGGTGATAAAGCGGCGGCCAACCCGCCAACAGGCTGGCGGTCCAAAGAAATGGAATTCTGACCCTGGCGGGAACCGCCAACACAGCCCGCCACATTAACACTCCGCCCGCCGTGGCGGTACAGACAAACAGCGCGGCGGTCACCGCCAACAGGCAGGCGGCAGACAATGTACCACCCACAGTATCATAACTCACCAATCCGCCACCTTTTCCGGGGCGGGAGCCCCGCCGATAAAAACACGGCGGAAACAGACTACGAACGGGAAAACGCTCACCTCTACGCACTCCACGAGGAAGGAGGACAGCATGGAACCCAAATTAAACATACTACCTGCTCTCGTCTACCTGCTCATATACCACGAGTACGAACGCCTGCGCAGACGACAACGGTGAGTACTGCACCTACGACACACAAAATAAGTCTATATACAGTGCAATGGATAACCGAGGCAATTAGTCCTGCACATCAAAAGAAAATCGAAGTGTCCGTGGGCCAAAGTGTAACAACACAAGGGCAAAGCCCACACAGGAGACCTGAGTCCTCTGGAGAGAACACTGCAGGGGCATCTGATGAAAAAACTACAGGCACCTCAGGGGGAAGGGAAGGGAGGGGCTCCACAGCCACATGAGTCCACGACACCAGAACCACGAAGGGGCCACCATGCCTACTGTGCCATCCTGTGGAGTGCAAAGCCACAGTCTCTCAAGTCTCTACAGTAGGTGGGTTGCCCACTGTTCCATCCTGGGGAGTGCAAAGCCACAGTCTCTCAAGTCTCACCAGTGGGTGGGTTGCCCACTGTGCCATCCTGGGGAGTGCAAAGCCACAGTCTCTCAAGTGGATTACAGTCTCCACTGGTCAAGGAGGAGGCATGGTGGGCACAGTGAACCGTTAACAGTGCATGCAGGAAGGGCCCAGCGGAGCGGTGCTTGAGACGGCGGGGCCCAGCGGAGCGGTGCTTGAGACGGCGGGGCCCAGCGGAGCGGTGCTTGACAGGAAGGGCCCAGCGGAGCGGTGCTTGACAGGAAGGGCCCAGCGGAGCAGTGCTTGAGACGGCGGGGCCCAGCGGAGCGGTGCTTGACAGGAAGGGCCCAGCGGAGCGGTGCTTGAGACGGCGTGGCCCAGCGGAGCGGTGCTTGAGACGGCGGGGCCCAGCGGAGCGGTGCTTGACAGGAAGGGCCCAGCGGAGCAGTGCTTGAGACGGCAGGGCCCAGCGGAGCGGTGCTTGACAGGAAGGGCCCAGCGGAGCGGTGCTTGACAGCAAGGGCCCAGCGGAGCGGTGCTTGAGACGGCGGGGCCCAGCGGAGCGGTGCTTGACAGGAAGGGCCCAGCGGAGCGGTGCTTGACAGGAAGGGCCCAGCGGAGCAGTGCTTGAGACGGCGGGGCCCAGCTGAGCGGTGCTTGAGACAGTGGGGCCCAGCGGAGCGGTGCTTGAGACGGCGGGGCCCTGTTCAGCGGTGCTCTTCTGCACGGCGGGGCCCTCTTCAGCGGTGCTCTTCTGCACGGCGGGGCCCTGTTCAGCGGTGCTCTTCCGCACGGCGGTGCCCTCTTCAGCGGTGCTCTTCTGCATGGCGGGGCCCTGTTCAGCGGTGCTCTTCTGCACGGCGGGGCCCTGTTCAGCGGTGCTCTTCTGCACGGCGGGGCCCTGTTCAGCGGTGCTCTTCTGCACGGCGGGGCCCTGTTCAGCGGTGCTCTTCTGCACGGCGGGGCCCTCTTCAGCGGTGCTCTTCTGCACGGCGGGGCCCTCTTCAGCAGTGCTCTTCTGCACGGCGGGGCCCTATTCAGCGGTGTTCTTCTGCACGGCGGGGCCCTCTTCAGTGGTGCTCTTCTGCACGGCGGGCCCTGTTCAGCGGTGCTCTTCTGCACGGCGGGGCCCTCTTCAGCGGTGCTCGTCCAGTAAGTCAAGGGAGCCAGACCTGGCCTGGACTCCCTGCTCAGTCGCACTCCGACCGTGCTGTTGCTGGACCCTTCGGTGACGGAGTCCTGGGCCCTTTGCTGTTCTCCCTAACACCCGGGATGGGGCTTGTGGGCCCCTCCTGCTCCGCGTTCCTGCTGGCTGACTTCTCCGCCCTGCTGCCCTTTCGCTCCTTAGATGGGGCTCTCGGGCCGTGCCTCCCCTAGCTGTTGTGGCAGGTGAAGTGGGCGAACTTTGCTCCTTGGGGGCAGCCGTGTCAGTCCTCTCACGGCGGCCCTTTAGTTTCCGGGTCCTCTTGCCTGGGGGGGGCTGGCTGTCCCCTTGCTGCTGATTGAAGTGTCACTGCTGGCAAAGGCTGGACTCCAGAATCCATGCACCACAGTGACACTCGAAGCTGGGCTGGTGGTGGCTGAGGTGCTCTTGGGACTCTTTGCAGATGGAGGGGGTAGGTCAGTGGAGGGAAAGAGGTCAAGATTAGCGAGGAAAACTTTCTTAGGACCAAGGTAAAAGGTAGGAGAAGTGGTGATGGGAGTGGAGGAAGAGGATGTGGTTGTAGGAGAGTCAGGTGTGCTGTCTTTGGGTGCAGGTGCTTGTGCTGGAGGCTGTCGTGAGGTGGATGGCTGTTGGGTGGGTGTCTGCCTGCGTTTGGCTGTCTTGGAAGAGGGGGTGACAGACACAGTGGGAGAGGACACAGGGGACGTGTAAATGGTAGTGGGGGTGGTGACTGCACGTGTGCGGACTGGACTGGAGGGTGTGCTGGTGATGGAAACACTGGCTGATGGTGGTGTGCATGCAGGTGTGAGTGTAGACGTCACAGGGAGGGAGGAGGGAGACGAGGAGGAGGGGGACACAGAGGTGGTAGTGACTGTTGGAATGTCTGCATCTGGGTGTTGCTTGCGTGAATGCTTGTGGGTTCTGTGGTGCTTGTGTCTGGATGAGCTGCCCTTGGGTGTTGAGGTGTGTGCAGGCTGGTCGGATGGTGTGGATGGGATAGGCTGAGGAACAGGAGACAGAGACAGGCTGGAGGCAGTCAGAAGAGGGAGGCTGGAAACAGGGACAATGGCTGTCGTCAGTGCTGAGGCCAGAGCATTGAACGATCGTTGATGGGCAGCCTGACCCGAATGAATGCCCTCCAGGTAGGCATTGCTCCGATGCACCTCCCTTTCTACCCCCTGGATGGCATTCAAAAGGGTAGTCTGCCCAACAATGATGGTCTGAAGGAGGTCAATGACCTCCTCACTGAGGGCAGCAGGGGTAACAGGGGCAGGGGCTGAGGTGCCTGGGGCGAAGGAGACGCCCGCCTTCCTGGGCGAGCGGGCACGGAGCGTAGGCGGAGGGGCTGCTGGGAGGGCGGGGCTGGTGCGCTGGGTGGCGGCTGTACCTGTAGAGGCGGGGGGCCCGGATGTTGCCGCCACCGCTAGGGAGCTCCCATCCGAGGACGTGTCGCTGTCGCTGGTGTCACCACCGGTCCCCGTTGTGGTGCTCCCCTCGCCCTCCGGATCACTGGTGCCCTCGGTGTCTGTTCCTGGTCCCACCGGGGCCTTGTGACTTGCAGCTCCCTCGTGCTCCGATGCCAATTCTCCTCCGCCTGATGATGCTAATGCACACATGCACAAGAAGATGAAGAAGAAGGGTGGGGGGAGAAAAACGAAGACCAGGTTGAGTGCATGCAATGTCAACACCGTTGGCGGAGAGGACAGACACAGGAGCCTCATGCACTAAGCAGCGCATTCGGGGTACACTACTCAGTACTTCTGACTAGGACAACAGGTCTAGAGACGACAAAGGCGCACATGTGTGATGCTGGACCATCGATAGCTGTACTTGTCACCCTACAGAGGTGGGGGCCGGGAGCACAGGGCCATGCCTAAAGGAGAGGACTACACTACAGAAAGCACCCTGGCCTAATGTCACCCACAAACCTCCTCCCCCACCCAGACGCCTCCACTGCGCAGAGAGATAGCAGAATGTGCTGATACTCACCCCCTTGTGTCTGCTGTGATGTCCTCAAGCGCCCATCCAAATCAGGGTAGGCCACCGCCAGGATCTGGGACATCAGGGGGGTCAGGGTACGACTGGCACCCCTCCTAGGTTGGGAGGCCATCCCCAGCAGTGACTTGGCGGTCTTCCTGGTCCCGCGGCGGATGTCCTCCCACCTCTTGCGGCAGTGGGTGCCCCGTCTGACGTGGCACGCCAAATGTCCACTTTCTGATGGGCGCTGACCTATTTGACATGTACAGGGTGGGAAGGAAAAATCATCAATTTTCTGCATGTTAGATGCGATTGGCCCCCCCTCCCCAACCTTGCCATATGGCACATGCTCTCATCTGTCGTGCGTTGCACTCCTCATTCGCCCCCCACCCCACCAACTTACATCCACCCCACTCCACACAGGCATAGCCCATTCAATGTCCACCCAGTGTACTTACCTGTTGGTCTGGAGGACCGTAGAGTAACGCATACTGGGGGAGGACCCCATCCACAAGTTTCTCCAACTCCTCAGACGTGAAGGCAGGGGACCTTTCCCCAGTCGCAGCAGCCATTGTCACTTCCAGACCGAGGTCACAGCAGCACTTGCAGTATAGGTCCTTTCCTGTGGATGATCAGGTCTCAAGTGATTAAGCAGATAGAAAATGGCGGTCACGCCCGCGGCGGTGCGTACCGCGACCGCCGGCGCACCTCGTCATTGGCTCCTGAAACCCATAGGCTTCAATGTTAGCCAATGCGGCTTCGTATAGCGGTCTTCGACCGCCTACCGCCACGGTGTGCCACGCCAGCGCATTGACCTCACATCCCATTGTCCCACTTCACAGGTCAGGCAGCCGCCATTTCAAGGGCCCACATGGCATAATTTGTACTGCGTCACACAGGCCTAGGCCTTGCATTGCCACACATACACGCCTTTCAATACATAGATAATCGTGTGCTATGCATGCAGTGGTGAACGTACCTGTGATTTGCTTGACTCTGTGCTCCATGTTGTCCTTCCTAGGCACCGTCCGCTGGGACTTGCGAGGAGAAGGATGAATCGTCGCGTGTACCGACCGCTGGTGGACCTGTCGACAATGGAAGAACGCCATATCATACTACGATACCGACTTGACCGAGCCACTATACATGAACTGTGTGCCCAGCTGGAGCCAGCCCTGATGTCCCCCATCCGCCAACCCACAGGAATTCCCCCTCTAGTGCAGGTTCTGTCAGTCCTCCATTTTTTGGCAAGTGGCTCATTCCAGACAACAGTGGCCATGTCATCTGGAATGTCTCAGCCTATGTTTTCAAAAATCTTGTCTAGAGTGTTGTCTGCCCTGACGAAACACATGCGGCGCTACATTGTATTCCCTGAGGAGGTTGATTTGGCCACTGTGAAGGGTGATTTTTATGCCCTTGGACATATCCCCAACATAATTGGTGCCATTGATGGGACCCATGTGGCTTTAGTACCCCCAAAAGACGATGAGCAGGTGTACAGAAACAGGAAAAGTTACCATTATATGAACGTCCAGGTGGTCTGTTTGGCTGACCAGTACATCTCCCATGTGAATGCCAAGTTCCCTGGGTCAGTGCATGACGCGTATGTGATGCGAAATAGCAGCATCCCTTATGTGATGGTACAGCTACAGAGACAACGTGTGTGGCTAATTGGTGACTCTGGTTACCCCAACCTGCCTTGGCTATTGACCCCAGTGAGGAATCCCCGGACCAGGGCAGAGGAACGGTACAATGAGGCCCATGGGCGAACTAGGAGGATCATTGAAAGAACCTTTGGCCTCCTGAAGGCCAGGTTTAGGTGCCTGCATATGACAGGGGGATCCCTGATGTACTCACCAAAGAAGGTGTGCCAGATCATCGTGGCCTGCTGTATGCTTCACAATCTGGCATTGCGACGTCAGGTGCCTTTCCTGCAGGTGGATGGTCCAGATGGTGGTGTTGAAGCAGCTGTGGAGCCTGCGGAGAGTGAAGAGGAGGAAGACGAAGAGGACGACCCAGACAACAGGGACAGAGTTATCCAACAGTATTTTCAGTAGCACACAGGTAGGAATCACCCACGCCATTTAACATTTACTGAAAGCCCCCTGCATCTTTACTTTGTGTATTACCCCCCAGTTCTTTTAAACTGATGTTTGATTTTCCCTTCCCTTTTCAGTGCTGTATGACCCACTGCGTGACTTCTGCTTGGTTAGCCCATGGACTAATGCTTATTGACATCGGTATGTTGTCATCACATAAATAACAGAACATTATTGATCAGTAATGTGTTATACATTTGTAAATTATACAGGCTGACTCCAGAATGATTTCAGTGCAATGAGTGATTTATTTTTAGTGCTAGATATTGGTACATGATATTAAAACGGTGATGGGTGAGGGTGGAGTTATGTCCATGGCAGAGTCCAGTTCTCGGTCGCACAGGTGCATTGTCCATATGCCTGTGGAAGGATGGAGCAGGGGCAGTTCAAGGTTGGACAGGGTGACACTGTGGGACAGTGGAATGACATCCGGGGGGATATTAGGCTGGCGTGGGTCTTGGCATCCTACTCTGTCTTCCTTTGAGATCTCAGGTTCCTCTTGCGGGGTGGTTGTTCTTCAGTAGGAGGTGGGGTTCTGGTGGGCCGTCGTTCTGTGGGGGCCTCCTGACCAATAGCGCCGGCGGAGGTGGTAGGCTGTTCCTGGCTAGTGACAGGGGCCCTTTGTGGTGCCACATGGTCCCGCAATGTGGTTTCTATCCGGTTGAGGGCCTGGACTATGGTCCCCATAGCGGTAGCGATGTTCCTGAGTTCTTTGCTGAACCCCATGTACCGTTCCTCCTGCTGTGCCTGGATCTCGGTGAACCTGGCCAGTACCGTCGCCATCGTCTCCTGGGAGTGATGGTATGCTCCCATGATGGTGGTGAGGGCCTCTTGGAGAGACGGTTCCCTGGGCCTGTCCTCCCCCCCCGTCGCACAGCAGCCCTCCCAGTTGCCCTGTTTCCCCGGGCCTCTGTCCCCTGGACGGTGTGCCCACTACCACTGCCCCCAGGTCCCTGTTGTTGTTGGGGTGTTGGGTCAGCCTGGGTGCCCTGTAGTGGCGGACACACCGCTGATTGCCGCGTCCGCGAGACAGAGGCATGGGCCCGCTGGGTGTGAGCTGTGCTTGTGTTCCCAGAGGGGGTTGGGTCTGCTGTGGCCTGTGTCTGTGTGTGGGGAACCGACTGTCCAGAGGTCCCCGATGGTCCGGGCTGGTCATCAGGTTCTAGGTCGACAGAGCTGCTGTCCTCGCTGGGGGCCTGTTCTGGGGTTGGGATGGACAAATCTGGACCCTCGGTGGCGGTGTGTTGGCGTTCGGGCCCTGCAGGGGTAAAGGAGTATGGTTATTGTTTTGTTGTGTGCCATGGCGTGCATTTTGAGTGCCCTTGGCCCCCAGTGCTGGCATTCCCTTGTGGGAGGTGTTGTGAGGGTGGTGGGGGGGGGTGTATGGGTATGTGCAATGGTCATGCTTTGGTGGTGGCTGTCTATGGTTTGTGTTGGCATTCGGGGGTTGGTGTTGTTTAGGGTGGGTTGTGCTGGTGAGACATTGGCAGGGAGGTTGTGTGCTGGGGGGTTGAGATTGGGGGTGGGGGGGGTTGGCATGCTGGTGGTTGGGGGGGGGGGTGAAGTAGTTGAGATTCGACTTACCAGAGTCCATTCCTCCGTGTACTCCAGCGAGGCCATCAGGATGCAGGATGTTTACCACCTCTTGCTCCCATGCTGTGAATTGGGGTGGAGTGGGTGGGGGTCCGCCGCCAGTCTTCTGCACAGCGATGTTGTGTCGCGACACCATCGAGCGCACCTTCCCCCGTAGGTCGTTCCATCGCTTTCTGATATCTTCCCGATTTCTGGGATGCTGTCCCACAGCGTTGACCCTGTCTACGATCCTTTGCCATAGCTCAGCCTTCCTTGCTATAGTGGTGTGCTGCACCTGTGTGCCGAAGAGCTGGGGCTCAACCCTTATAATTTCCTCCACCATGAACCTGAGTTCTTGGTCCGAGAACCTGGGGTGTCTTTGGGGTGCCATGGGGTGGTGTGGATGAGGTGTGGGGTGGTGTTTGTGGTGATGTGCGTGGTGATATGTGGTGATGTGTGCTTAGATGTGGTGTGGGTGACGAAGTTGGGTTCCTGTGTGTGTTGGGGTTTTCTATTGCTGTGCTCGCTCTCTCTATCTCTATCTCTCTCGCCTTCTCTCCGATTTCCAACTAGTGGGGGTTTGTGGGTGATGTGGGTGTGTGTTTTATAGTTGATTGGATGTGTGGAAGTGTTGTTTGTATGTGTCTCAGGTGTGTGTATTTCAAATTGTCCAATGTGGCTGTGTTTTGGAGCTGTGTGTGTATTTTGAGCGCGGCGGTGTGTACCGCCAATGGAATACCGCGGTTGAAAGACCGCCGCGTGGATTCGTGGGTCAGAATGGCATGGGCGTGTTTGTGTTGGCGTGACGGTGGAGGTTTGGTCATCTCCAGTTTTCCGCGGCCCGCTGATGAGGCGGCCTTCCTTGGATGTCGGATTGTTGGCGGTTTCACAGTTGGTGGTCAGAATGACCGTGGCGGTTTACCGCGGCCGCGGCGGTAGAATGGCGGACTTCTGACCGGCAGTAAGGGCCTTTTACCGCCGAGGTCAGAATGACTCCCTTTGTCTGTTGTTGATAATGGCATGCATACCCTTTCTGACCGTGTTTACACAATTGACAGCATTGTTTCCTCTGCTATTGACATTATTAAATCAGACATGTCTTCTTTATATCATGGGCAGAGTCAGACACGGTCCATCATGCAGCTGGGTTGGACTCTTCAGACCTTGAAGGCGGGTCGTGTTCCATGGCAGCACATTTGTGCCAGAGAGATCTTTATCTCCTTTAATTTGACTCGTCAACAACAGTTGATGGCTAAAAAGGAAGCAACATATGTTATGTTGAATATTGAGAAATTGGAGAAACTGCCTTTCACGGTGGCTGAGATTCCGTCAGCTGAGTGGTTGATTCATGGGGTTATTAATTTGCTTATTTCCACTCTGCAATTTACTTCTTGTTTGAAGCACATTCCGGTGGGTAGATATGAACTATTGGGAGACAGTTACATACACGAGGTGTGGGAGCTTCCCTTTCAATACAGATGTGTTAATGGTTTGAGGGAGGTTTTTCTTAGCGGTAGCGAATGCGAAGCTTCTGTCAGCCATTCCATGGTTTGTAAACAGCTGTCCTTGCACGGAGCGTGTAGCGCTTCGATTGCTAACTTAGCTTGTTATCTGAAGGGTGTTCCAGTCCCAGTTATTAAAAACACTTTCCAGGTGCTTTCTAACGGCAGTTACGTTGTTCTTAACAGCGAACGCTGCTGTGGCATGCGTGCCGGAATAGTTTACGTTGTGGTTGTCAACTAGGCCGTTACGTGCTGCGGGAATGTGTTGTTTCCCCCCACTCAAATTAGGGAGGTAGCGGACATCTGGCCTCATATTGCTACTTCCAAGGTTGATTTCGACAAGTTGAGTAGGCTGAAAGCTTTATTGTTTCAAAAGCATGTGGCCCTTACATCTGCTAGCAAGACCTACGCACTTCAGGTGGCAAGGTCATCAGCGGAGATACAGTCCCTTTTGAATACTAACTTTCCAAGTCACTTCGGTGAACTTGTGGGACGTATATTTAATGCATCCAGCACTGCTGGTATTGCTAATTTTTTCAAAGCCGTTGGTGTTGGTTTCGCTCACACCTTCTCTTCCATATTCGGTTTGATACCTTCGGCTATACACTCTATTTTCGGAAGCATTTTTTGGGGTTTCCCGATTACTTTGGCTTTGTTGGCTGGAGTCTTGCTATTGTTGCTATTTTTTCGCAATGGCTGTCCCGCCACGACGAAATCCTATATTGCTGCTCCCGTCAGCGCAGCTGTGTCGTGAACGCATGATGCAACATTTTGGAGCTACACTCCTGAGCCATTTGGAGTGTGACTGGTCTCTGTCATTCAGACCGGTTTTGGATTGTGTGCAACCCGTGTTTCGGTCGAAATATATTGTTTATGTTTGGGGCATGTTTTTATGTTATTGGAACCACTTGCTACCGACAAGGGGAGGGTGTAGTGTGGTTAGTTTTACGTATACTTTGCGCATTAGCTTCAGGCTTTAGGCCTTTGTGCACTTTGCCCTGAATGTATTTTATTCATTTGCTGACAGCTTAGAGCCTCTGTGCACTTTGCTCTAAATGCTTTTTATTAGGCTTCGTATTGTTATTTTTCAAATAGCCAGTTCTACGGTGTTGTTTTTTATTCATATCACACTGTTTTGCCTACTTCAGCACTGGAGTTCTTCATAACATATTCACTCTGTGCTTCAGTCAAGGATACAGTCTGGTACATTGCCGATAGACGTGGTAGGAGTTTAGATTTGGCATTCCTGCGTAGGGACATTTTGTGATCACGATGACATGTTAGTTATAAAATCACTTCCTTGTCCCAATACATGCAAGAGGGAGATTCCGACCAGAGACCCACAGCTAGACGCTGACTGCCTCGTTGCAGATGCTGAACCAGATCACAGGCCTTAGCTCAGGTATGAGGGCGTATGTCTCCCCGGTGATTCGGAAAGGCAAGCTAGAAGCTTAACATGCTGTGCTCTAAATAGAACAAGCAGAGGGAGAGTAGAAACTGTTAGGAAATATGATAGCTTTATTCTTATGTTTTACTCTCCTGGTAACTATATCAATCCTACTATGTTGTATTGTTCTGGTTATTGCGGCTCACGCCTTATTATCTAAAATACAGTCGTTTTATTAAAACATTATATAAAACTTATACTGTCTTTGTCATTTGTATATGAGATCATATTTTAAATGAGAGAGTTGGTTCGGATCTGAGTGACCACGACTTCCCTGAGAAGTTCCAAAGATGTCATGCGCTCGGCTGCCTAATCATTTCTTACCCGTGGGAGAAATGAGGCACTGCTAGTTAGCCGGAGCAAAAAAACTGATTTAGGGTGACAGAGTTCCTTACACATGGGTCAGACTCAGTCCCCCACACCGTTATTGATCCTGCTGCCTAGAAATCCAGTAGTCTCATTTAGGATAATGAGAGCCCACGCGACACACTTTCCTGAATATATTTTTCCAAAACCCTTAAAAGTCTTTCCTTGCTTTTTGTTGTAGAGCCTGTGTCCAAAAAGAGGTATGAAAGGAGAGTTGTATTTACTGCCACAAGTGTCCTTCTAATTGTGGCCTATGTGGGTCCACATGTTTTAAATTGTACCATACACAACTCAAGAATTTGGGTGTCACCATGATGGTAAAAGGAACTGTGGTTTATATTGCTATATATTTTCTGTTTAGATACCTGGTTGACTGTAGTTTGATGTACTTAGTTCCACCTGTTGTGTATGCAGTGAATTGGTATAACATCTTATTCCACTAGATTGGTTCTTTCCATTTGAAAAAATAGGCTGTTTTTAGTTGGCTGTTTTATTTTTTGCTATCTGTGCTTTGTTTGTGTGTGTAATCTGTTCACTGTGGACGTTTTTTTTTAGAAATGAAAGTGGTCCGGAGCTTTATTGTGATGTCTGTGTTGTGTTTTTCTAGGGGTGTTTGTGGCTTGCAGTGCATATAGCCTGGTGTTTGGCTACCAGTGTGCATGTGTTCTGACCAGCAGCAAGTAACTACGAACACACACAGCCACCGAAACTCCAGTCCGCACATTCTACAAGGCAATGTAACTATTGTTTCTGAACTAGTGTCTGGCTGGTGGTGTGTGCAAACTGGCATTTGACTGGCAGTGTGTCTATAGTGAATTGGTGCTGGCCATTACACACATATTTATGTTTTGAACTTTTCACTCACACTTGTTCCAAATCCAACCAGTATGTGTGTACAGTTGAGGAGTAAATGGTTTTGCAGTAATATTTGTCTTTTCAGATTTTCTCTGCCAGTGGTCTACATTATCCCTAGGGACAATCTACCAACTCTAGATATTTTAGTAAACAAGACACCAGGGAGACTCCAGTGTGGTTCACATGGGTCCCTTAAAGTGCTGGAATCTGCTGGAAGCCTCACATTTCCTGCCACCCCGAGTTCCCATATATCTCCTGATAAACACGGTATCTCACCTCTGTGGGCCTAGTGCCCGTAAAAGGGCAGGGTCTGAAATGCAATATGGCAGCATCAAGAAAATGGGAAGCTGCAGTGTTTTGGCCTGGGTTTGGCAGACACCCTAGAAACCCAGGCATTTCTGAAAACTAGACACCCAGGAAAGTACAGGCTGGATCATGCAAAGTTTTCTTGCCCACAATGCCCTGCACACCTTAAAAGTGGACTAAATGTGCAAATTTTTCTTGAATTTGTCTGTGATATTCTTCCAGAATAAGAAGGAATCCACAAAATGCCTACCACCCACTGTTTCCCCACTTATCCCCAAAAAATGCTGCCCCACTTGTGTGGCTGAGCCTAGAGCCCTTGACAGGAACGGATCAAACTAACATCAGTGGGAATCCTCACAAACGGATACTCATTGACCTTGGTCTGATTTGTTCCTGTCCAGGGCACTAGCCCAGCCACACAAGTGTGCAGTGTTTTTACTGGGATAAGTGGGAGAATGTTAGATGGAAGGAATTCTGTTTATTCCTGATCATTCCAGGAGTTTAGAGTCTAAGAAATGAAAGGAAAATGAAGCAATATTAGGCAAAGTTGGAGGTTTGCCAGGGCTTCTTGGTAGAAAGAGATGGTGGATGTCACACAAGTCACCGCACCCTGGATTCCCCATGTGTTTAGTTTTCAGAATTGGGCAAGTTTGCTAGGTTTTCCAAAAGGCTGGCTGACCTAGGGCCGAAAATCCACAGGTAGGCACATTTCAAAAAAGAAAGGTCAGTTTTCAGTGGAAATCTGTGATATGACCATGTTGCATTTTAAAGCTTTTTTCTGTTGTGGGTACTAGCCCTACCCACGCAAGTGAGTTACCATTTTCATTGTAAGACTTAAAAGCATAGTAGGTGGTAGCAAACTAGTTGCTCCCTGCAGATTTCAGAACTTTCCATCACACAAATATGAGGAAAATGTATTTTTAGTCATAGTTTGAGTTTTGCAAGGGCTTCTGGGTACGAAAACTTCCTAAAAGCCATGCAAGTCACCCCTTTATGCATTGCCCCATATGATTTTCAAAAATCTGCAGGTTTGCTAGTTTTCCCTAGGTGCTGACTGAGGCAGGGCCCAAAATCCACACCCAGGCACACTTCAAAAAAATTGTCAGTTTTCAGTAAAGAAACATGACGTGTCCATGTTCTGCTTTGGTGCCTTTCCTTTTGTGACCACTAGCCTAACCCACACAAGCGAGGTACCATTTTTATCAGTAGACTTGAAGAAATGATAGGTGGTAGGAAATTAGTTGCTCCATACAGATTCCATAACTTACCATCACAGAAATGTGTGGAAAATATCATTTTGAATCAAAGTTTGAGGTTTGCACGGACGTTTGGGTAGGAAAATCTGATGGGAGCCACACAAGTCAACCAGCTTGGATTCTCATAGGTGTCTAGGTTTCAGAAATATATAGGCTTGCAGGGTTTCCCAAGGTGCTGGCTGACCTATTGCCTAAAAACACATGGCAAAAAAAGAATCAGTTTTCAGTGGAAAAATTTAATGAGTTCATTTCGTATTTGGGCCCTTTGTTATCGTGGGCACTAGGCCTACCCACACACGCATGGTCCCTTGAGAGACTAAGGGAAACACAGGATAGCAGAATAAGTGTCATCACCAATTGTATTTCTCTGCATTTGTGTCTTCCAACCGTAAGTCAGTGTGCAAGAAAGAAGACATTTTGACAAATGGCCTCTAATTCACATGCTTGTATGCGTACCCACAAATTGAGAGATGAGCAAATAATCAGTACTTCGAAACTCCATGTCTTGTGCCCATTTCTGCGATACATAGGTTTCCTAGATATATTGCTTTTCACTCTTTATATTTTACCTTTTTACCTGATACAAAATGAAAAACCATTGAAAGGTGCAGTTTAGTTATTGTCTCCGGGAACTTTAGGTTCTTGGAAAACCCACAAAACCTTATACATCCACACAACCTGAAGGGTCTAGCAGATGTAATAGTATATTGCTTTTATAAATCAGCCTTCATGACGGCAAGGTACAAATGAAAAAATTTTGTCACAAATTTCTGCTTTTTCCTATTTTTCAATATTTATTATTTAAATAGTTTGTTTCCTTGGGAAACCTTTGAGACATCTACAAACATGACCCCTTGCTAAATTTGGAATGTTGTTTACTTTTCAGAAATCAATATCTCTCCAGGATTCCCCATGTGTTCGACAGCAGATTGTACCACAACCGGAAAGGTTCAAAGCATAAAAATTAGGAAAATTGACTACCTTTTTTAAAAAATTCAAAACTTTGGTAAAAAGCAGGTTTTTTCATTCAGGTCTGCATGATCCCAAGAGGCCAGAAAATGGTGACTTCAGCAGAGTAAACGTTTTGTTTACTGTTGATTTTTTAAGAGAAAAAATAGAGACTTTTTTGCAGCACACTTTTTCCAATTTTTTTCCAAAAAACTCAAACTTTTGCTATATTTTGCCTAATTTCTCAGTCTCTTCCAGGGGAATTTACAAAACTCTGGGTACCTTAAGATTCCCCAGCATGTTGAAAAAAAAGGACACAAATTTGACGTGGATACCTGACATGGAAAAATGTTATGAATGTCTGGGCACGAACTACCCCAAATAGCCAACAAACGGCTTAACATTCGAGGGGGAAAATGTTTAGCAGCCAAGGGGTTAACGATCATGTGATGTCATCTAAGAAGATCGGATTGGATGACTGTTTCCTTCCTATTTTTTCAATCTCAGTTCATACCAGCATGTTTGTCCTGTTACAGCTTTGTATACATTGATGATATACGAACTCATTCATAGTTGCGCTTGTGATGACTGTCTCCGGTGTGGTGATGTCGAAAGCGGTATCCTGAATTAGTCCTTTATATTGGAAAATCACACAGAGTTTAATAAAAATGGTGTGGAATTAGCTGTCAGCTGTTTACCGCTTATAAATTACAAAATATTTCGGACATATATTCTTTTCTCCCTATGGGCATGAGCTGTGATTTGAGGAAGCTTATTTAAATGGAACATATGACAACCTATTGCAATTTTCACAACACTTCAGATAATCAAGCTTTGAAAGTTCTCTGACAACTAGAGCATGAAGTCAAACAAGCATGGATCCCTTAAGAATGTGATCCATAGTGTGCAATACTGTGACCTAACCCATGTGGGCAGTTATTGTCCTTTTTGGTCCAAGGTCTCTGCACTGAGAACACTGTCCTTGCAGGTCCATTATTGTCAGGATGTGTGTTCTAGCTGTCGAGGACTCTTACTCTGGGCACCATTTGTCTTTTGGGTCTGCTCCATTGAAAAATAGTGAAAGGAGTACTGATAATTTTGAGGGTACAATACCAATAATAATAAAAAAAAACTTCCCAACTTAAAATGTCTGACTTACAGCTTCCCTGGTACACATTCAACTTTAATAGGGTAATTTACACAGAGTTCAACATTTTTAGGGTGTGCCTCGACAGTGGCCTCTTTCTCAGTACTAATGATGGCAGGACATCATGCAAAGTCTGCAGATTTCTCTGGAGTGTTTTACTTGTGATAGGGCATCCTGAGCTTCTAATTGACTAACTGATCAGATATCCTTACACCACAGAAAAAGGCACTTTCCTTGGCAACAGGAGGCATATCCACCATTCTGTGAGAAGCAGTGCCAGGATACTCTGCTGGGTGATAGTGCACTTTACAGATCTGCATAACACAACACAACAGAAGTCATGGCAAGTAGTTAATGACATCACAGCTCTGTTTGGCCGAACCATAGCACAATCTGGTGAGGCTAACCTTTCAGGACCATCCTCTGCTGCTGCACATGAAGATGTGTAGTGTATCAAAGAGACTGTAGGCATAGAGATGCAGACTCACATGTGGGGTGTTTTTACCCATCTGACCAAGTAGAATAATACATGCACACAATATTACATGCAAATTACGGAAGCAGAAGATTAAGTGAGGGAAAGAGGCCATTGCTCCTTTGGAATGTCAAATACATGGAAACTCTTAAAGTTAAGGCATGAGGAGGAGTATTCAGGGTGTATGAGGGTGAGAGTGCATGCTGAGGCACAGGACAACACAATACTACCCAGTGGTCCTGGCGAAATGTTGGAGATGGTTTAGGAGGAGGTAAATAAACATCTGAAAGGCTTCACGTTCCCCTGTATAGAGTGCCAGGCAGAACTAGTAGTTCAAGGAAAAACAGATGGGAGAACAATGCAAGATGCTTCAATTAATTAATAAAAAATTTTGAAAAATGACAGTTAGCCTTCTTGGTTGTTACAAAATAGTTAAAACAGAAAGAAACACAAAAACTAAAACACCACACCAACAAAACCCGAATAAGGGATCCTTTAAGAACCACCAACAAAAACAAATGCTTGTTGCTGTGAACTATAAGGTTCTGCACTGCTACTTATGCCAGGTTGGTTACAGAGTCTGACTGAAGGTAATTCCCTATGGTCAATACCTGCTGCTGGTTGGCTAGAGGGCCCGGACACAGGCCAGACAGTTAAAAAACCCTGTGGTGAACCTTAGCTCACATAGAAATTGTGGGATACAGGTGGTAGGCCAGAGACAAACACTGTCCACTGGACAGTAACTAAGGAAACCCCAGCACTGCACAGACAAAGTTGTGTGCAGCAGGGCTTGCCATCGCAGCAGGTTGCCACTGGCCCTTGCTGCAGCTTGGACCCTGTCAGTCAATCTCTGCTGCACACAGATAAAGGATAGAGGGTACGCCCTGGCACCTGTTTAAAATTAAACACTAGTTCCTACACCAAATGTTGCATGTGATAATGACCAAATATCTCATTCAATGAAAAAAGGCAAAAGTTAGGGTGAATGTATCTTTAGCTTTGGCTATAGCACTTTAATGAGGGCTGCAAAAAGCTCCAAAAAACCACAGTTAAAATGAAGTGGTGTCTGTACAACAAAAGTATAGACTAGCTCAGGGAAATGGGACAGTGTCCAATTCTGGCTTTTTCTGTCCAAAAGCTGGACATCAGCATTGTCAAACATCTCACACTTGATAAACAGACTTCAAAAGTCACTAAGATATATTTCTGTTAGATTAGCATTTTAAAAACACTTTTCCCTTTTATTGGAGTGCAATACCACATCCTGGTGGTCAATGAACTTACACAATTGAAACTCAACTATGGTAACTCAATCTACCTGCCATCTTCCAAGCATATGATATTTCAGCAGAAGTTAGTCCAACATTCTGCCACCTGCCTAAGTACAAAAGTTTCAAAAGATAGCCATATTACCTCTACTGTGCATCAGCTTCACTGGTTCTCTGTAAAGAGAAGAGCAAATTTGAAATCTTAAGTCAAACAGCATGGAGATTTATACTCACAAACCCCAGAATGTCTAGCAAAAATATTTTCTTTGTCCACATCCAATCAATGATTATGATCCAATTCAAAATAGCTTGTGTTAGTGCCAAAGGCTAGAGCGGTTAGATTTAACAACAACGTTTTTTCTCTGTAGTTGCTGCAAAAGAATGTAATGCTCTTCTTATTCCTCTTGGGGCACAATGGAGCTTGCTGCAATTTAAAAAAAAAAACTGAACACTTATCTGTTGCATCCTTTATCTTCTTTACCCCGAACAGGGCTTACTTTATGGCCAAGAAACTTTGGCATCTATCTATATCTATGCTTATATCTCTATCTCTCTCTATCTCTATCTCTATCTCTATCTCTATCCCTATCTATATTTATATCCAGAAAAAAGGCTAAAATGACTGTTAGACCTGTCAGCCTTGGGGTGGTTATTAGATTCATCCATCCAGCTGAGATATCTTGGTGACAGAAACTTTTAAGACTAATTTAATTTAAACTCTGGATAATGATGAGACTCTGACAGCAGAAAATGCCTGATGGGCAGTTTAGCCTCAGTACAGTCATCTGCGGAAACAATCTGATCATATTGGTAAGGAATTGGTTGCTTCACTGGAGCACTTAAGCATGAGGATCCTTAATGAAGGGACCAAAGAAGATATTCTGTTTATTTTCACCCATTACAGTCCGATCACTGGATCAATAATTGATAACACTATCGTCACCCACCCACTGCTATTGCAGCTAAAGAAGTTCAAAATTAAAACAACACAGCAAAGGACCATTCTCTGCGACACATAGAACTGGTCTTCAATGCAATCAGGCATGCTTCAGCACCAGCTGACTCTGGAAACCTCAGATCAATCAACTTGAGGCACCTCAGTTGGACTCTCCGCTCCTTGCCGAAGATAGCTGCCAAGGCAAAAACTGTATTGCAATTCACATCACCTGCATGTACGACTGTAGTAGAAGCCTGTACTACTTTCTCAGCAAGGTTAACATCATTTGGTTCTACATCCTTGCCCATGCCATCCTGGATGACTTGCCAACCGATGAGCTTGTCGGGCAAAATTTTAATATTAAGAATGATGCTGAGGCGAGAGCTCAGGAAGAGCAGAGAACCAAACGTCAAACACCTACATGTGAGAGCATAAAAAGCTTGAGAAAGAAGTATAAACAACAGCTATGGCTAGAGCAGAAAGCAAGGTGTGATGAATTCTGGGCAAGGCTGCTCTTCATTTCTAAACAAACGAACACCAGGGCTTTTTGAGCAATTGTTAACGGTATCAACTACGAGGCAAGAGTCATTAGTTGCTCAAGTATCCCTGAAGAAAGCTTGGTGGTCCATCTGACAGAAATTTTCACCAGGCATGAATGTACCATGGGGTAAGCTCTTTGAGAGCTGCTGGGGCAGAAGTAGAAAATCTTAGGCGCAACTTCATGCAAGCAATATGCAAATCAGTTACCCGCCCCTCATTATACAATGGCTGTAGTAATTCAAGTGATCAGGAAAGGGCAAAGAGCTGGAGATCCTGGCCCAAACAGAATTCTGCTGGCCATTTTTAAGTCAGATCCAGAATACTGTTCAAAGCCACTTATAGCCTTAAACAACAATTTAGAAGTAAGTGGTGTTACTCCAGACAGTCAGAGAGGATCAATTATTAACCCAATATTCAAGGGCAGGGATCAATCAAACCTGGCGATTATAGACTCATAGCTCTAATTGACTCAGAGGCCAAGTACTATGCCTCTCTAATACTTGATGATTTACTAGAGTGGTCTAACTCTGTTAACCTTGTCCCCTTAAACCAGACTGGCTTCCGGAAGGGTTACTGTACTACTACAAACAAACTAGCCTTAATAACTATAGCTGATAAATTCAAACTCTCTAAGAAACAATTGCACTTGGTTTTATGGATTTTATGGAGGAAGCTAAGAAGGTGGGGCCTGCAAGAGAAAACGAGCCATTGAATTGCTGCTCAAAAAACAATGAGTTCAAATCAAGCTTGCAGATGATAAGAGGTTATCGAGGAAAATTCTAACTACCATTGGCCTAAAACAAGGATGTGTTCTTGCTCCACATTTGTTTAATGTTTTTATGGCAGACTTATCCCCTAGGTTAGATGAGATCAACTCACACCCGCCGAAACTGGGGTTGGGAACCGTAACACACCTTTCATATGCAGATGACATTGTCGTTTTAAGCCACACAAGAGTGGATTTACAGAGATCAGTCAATACATTGGCCAAATTTGCGCTAGCTAATAAACTGGAAATTAACACCATTAAATCGAAAACTATGTCCATTTGGAACTCCATTGGTCCTGCTCTTAAACTCAAGTTATCTGATGCAATAGAAGAAGTTTCCAACTCTAAATATGAGTGTCTTTATGTTGACAATAAGCTAAACTTCTCAGTACACAAACAACATATGATATGGAAATGCAAGGCACTGACCTTTGTCTGCTGTGCTACTGCCAAGAAGCTGGTTGGCCCTTCATATAAACCATTATTGGCCTTTATGACTGCAAAATTAATTCTAACCATTTGAGCCCGTTAGTCAGCACACTAGGGCAGTCTGTGGATAATGATTTAAACTCTAAAGCGCTCCCTCCAGAAATCATATACGTCATACTTATGGAGTTCTAATCTATCATATCCTCTCTTATGTTGTGCACTGAATAGACTAGCAAAATGGCACTCTTTAGTGGACGATAAGCATACATTTGCAGCTTTGTCACATGCCTGGTTGGTTATACACAACTACAATAGTTTGGAGCGAGCACTGCACTTGAGCATGACATATCCAGATTACTTGAAATGTCAGCTGTTAGCTTTACGACTAGGGGCCTTGGCGTCACTGCCCAATCAATCTGTATTGAGGCATTCTGGTGTGTTATCATGTAGACTGTGCAGTTTTGGGATGGAGGATATTGTCCACTTGGTTTGTACTTGTCCGGCACTACAGGAAGCCCACATACAATTGCTGAAATTGGCTTTTATCAAGCGAGGGGTATGATCTTGCTGGCTGGCCATAATGAAAGCTCGTGACCCTGCTGACCCACTGATAAATTGTAAACTGCTGAAATTCTTGGTGATACATGCTACGCTTCTTAAAGCTCACTTGGGCCTCTCCTAATGCATACACTGAACTCTTTCATGTTCTATTATGCACTTTACTGACTGATATATTTGGTTGGTTTAGTGGTTGATACTAGGCATGCTATTTATTGTATTGTGTCCAGTGCAGAGCCCTTTTTTATCATTTGTTTCGGATTTATTGAGTGCCTGCTCCATACATGGTTTACTGCAGACGTATAAGGGCCGGTCACCAACCTTATTTTGGCTTTTGTTGTCTTATGATAAGTAGGATTTTTTGCTATTATTATATGCTTTTGAAATCTATTTTATGAAGTTGCAAGTAATATACAGTACTTTAGAACCTATTGGTTGAGAGCTTTTATGCCTTTTCATATTTCCTTTGCTCTCTTACTATATCGCGCATCGGCTACAGAAAACACGTCA
Source organism: Pleurodeles waltl (assembly GCF_031143425.1). Lineage (NCBI taxonomy): Eukaryota > Metazoa > Chordata > Amphibia > Caudata > Salamandridae > Pleurodeles > Pleurodeles waltl. Next base: position 1,233,585,238 of record NC_090446.1, read on the forward strand.
GTAGACACACATAAGGGTTAATTAGTAACCTTACTTTTAATGGTTGTATTAAATGCAAAGCTTTTTGCGCTACAATGACTTGTGTTTTTGATATGTTTTAAGAGGCAGCAGGCTCCTTACAAATCACTGGAAAGTGATATTAGGCGTTTTAGGCATGTTCTATCTTTTGTTTTTGCTTTATGTGCATGTCAGTATACTGCCAGTAGCATTTGATGAGTACTGCATTGAACTTTGTAAAAAGCTGTTGCACCTGTATTTGGATCCTGTTGATTAAGAAGTCAAGAGCAGAGCTAAGAAGGGATCAGCTGCTCACACGTGCTAGAGGAAATTGATCCCAAGGACTGTTATGGGATGCAATTTATTTCTTCAGAGTTTACTTGTCCTGTACTATTTTTATCACACTTTAAATGACTGTTGAAATTAGTCTTTATTACTAGATTGCAGTAGGGGATAACCTGCTGTATTTTCTAGTCAGAGTCACTATACATGTAATGGTATTAATTAACTGCACATGTTAAATAAATAAATAAATAACTTAGAGTAAGGGTTTTAGACCTTTCAGCCTTCGGGTGTTCTTCCCTCAGACTTTTTTGCCTCTCCCCTTCCATTTTTGCTGAACCCCATTATGTGGCTTTAATACTCTGGGCACTTTACAAATATTAGGCAGTGTTAAAGTGAGTCTTGTACAGGCAAGTGGTGCCAATCCAGTCCGGGGCCTTTGGAAGTGGGTATAAAGTGCCGCACCAGTAAGAATCAATGCATCACCACTATTAGAAATTGGGATTCTGGTTGGCAGAAGTATGAACCCCGTCCAAGGAGGGACCACAATCCTAGTCAGGGTAAGTAAGCTGCGCTCATCCTCTGGTAAGTAAGCACAGAGCAGTCAGGCTTAACTTAAGAGGCAATTTGAAAAGTATTTGTTCAAGACACACACACACAGTTACATCATGAAAGCATCATGAAAAGATTCTACACAGATTTAGAAAAAAAGAGAATATTTATCTGAGTAGAATAAGACCAAAATTACAAAAATCCAACCAGGAGGATTCAGAATGTGTATTTTTAAATATCAAACTAAAAACAGTACTTTGAAGTCACTAGCCGTTAAAAGGTTACTTTAAGTCGCAAGTGACCGGTGCAAAAGCAAAGTTCAGGCCGACCACAATGGAGGGTAGACTGGTTACAGAACCTAAATAGAGTCTGCTGAAACAGTACCTTTGGTGGAGAAAAGCATTGATGTCGAGGGCTTGATGCAGCGGTATTTTCCAAGCAGTAGGGTCACTGCATCACCGTCAGGCTCCAACAAGCTGCTCAGAGCTTTTTCTTCGGGCTGTGCAGGCTGTTAATCCACTGTTGTTAAACTGCCTCTGCAACTGCATTGAAGGGGCAATGTAGAGGAATTTCCCATGCATTTGAGGCAATGCATTGTTTTTTGCAGAAATCAGCTGCAGAATCCACTTCTGAAGTCCAGGACTGGAGAGGGCACCTCAAGCAAAGGCAAGCATCACCAGGACAGTTGCAGTCGGTCTGTGATGTCCCTGAGACTGTAGAAGAACAAGGGGAAGGCCAGCAAGTCCTTAAAGTCACTCTGGGTTCCACAGGATGGGCACAGTCCTTGTCTTCAGCAGCGCAGAGATCAGCAGGCTGCAGGGCAGCTCAGGAAAGCAGAGAAGCAGTTTCTTGGAACAGTCAGTCTACCTAGTGGCAATTCTTACATCACAGCAATCTTTACTCCAGCAGAGTTCTTCCCAAGTTCAGAGGTATACTGATTTGGTAGGGTCAGAGCCCCAGAACATATACCCATGTGTGCTTTTGAAGTGGGGGTGACTTCAAAGCAGTTCCTTGAGGTGCACAGGTCCCACTGAAATTCCAACCCTGGCTCAAGACAAACAGTACGGAATAATCAGCACTTTTTGTAGGGACAGGCACTTCCATATTGAAGTGTAAGTGTTTGCTTCCCTCCACCCTTCCAGCCCAGAAGGTCCAATTAGAATGCAGATGAAACCTTTGTCACACCCACCCTTACTGTGTTTGTGGCTGTATAGAGTGAATGCACAAACTATAGCTGTCACCTAGCCCAGACCTGTACTAGAGACAGGCTGTGAGTGGCATTTCTAAAATAGTAATGTTAAATTTGTCTTTACCATCAAAGAAGATTTATCATTACCATTCCAATGGTATTAAACATGGAGTAACTGCTTGTTTCTGATGAGGAATTACATATTAAAAGTATATTAAGGAATTCCTAATGCTGGCCTACGAGAGGAGTGGGCCTCACAGAGGTGAAAACGATTTTCTCACTACCAGGACATGTACAACTCAAAAGCACATGTCCTGTCTTTTACTTACATAGCTCTGTGCCCTATGAGTCACCTTATCGCGCTGCGGCGCGCTGCGGGAACCAAACACTCAGCTTTCGGGGCGCGGCATGTGGCGCTGGGGCACGCCACGCCCCCAGTCTTTCTTGCTGCATTCAAGGCCCCAAATTGGGCATGGGGCCTTGTTTCTTTCTGGCACGGCACGCCTCCCTGCACCAATAACCTCCACCCACTTACCTGTTATTGTTGTCCTTCTTTTTCTGTCGCCCTCGTTTGTTCTTCCCTTTAAGTTTTTCCCTCTTTCCCATTATTCCCCTCTCTTCCCACCATGCATTGGTTCCCTACTAACTATGGTTCCTTGTCTTTTACTTTCTATGTGTTTTTCCCTATCCATTATGGTGTCTTTGCACTTCCTTTTGGTCGCCTCCTGTTTTATGGGTATTTATGGGCTGTGATTCTCTTCCTCCTTGCGCTGCAACACTTTCTGTTTGGATGGTGTCTTCGCTCCTTCTCCTTTGTGTCAGATACTGGTTATACTTTTGTTCCAGTGCCTTCCTGTTCATTTTTTATCTTATATTTTGCATATTGAATTTTGCTCTCGTTCCAGGAAATTCCTTTTTGAGGATTTGTCCCCTTTTTAGGTATTTTTTCCCTTTGGCACTAGTTCTGAAGGACTGCCCTTGGCGTTCCTATTGCCTGCAGCACTGTGGCTACCAGAAAGAGTCACCCCTACCTGGGCCAAGGCCGAGCATTCAAGAACAAGAACCTCGTCACTCGTTCAGTGGACTCCAGGCTCAAGCAACGTGTAAGTCGTAACACACCTAGGACCTGCCTTAGGAGGGACATATATAATAAAAGGGGAGTTTAAGACTTGGCAAGAGATTTTAAATCGCAAGTTGAAGTGGCACTGAAACTACACACATGCTCTGCAATAGCATGTCTGAGACAGGTTTGAAAGGCTACTTGTATGAGTGGAACAATCAGTGCTGCAGGTGCCCAGTAGTAACATTTAAATTACAGGCCCTGGGTAGATGGTATACCCCTTTACAAGGAGCTTACAAGTATATTAATATGCCAATTGTGGATACCCCAATGTTACCATGTTTAAGGGAGAAGCACATGCACACTAGCATTGTCCAGCAGTGGTAAAGAGCTCAGAGTCCTAAGGCCAACAAAAAGATACAGCAAAAACAGGAGAAAAAAGGCAAAATCTTTGGGATGACCACCCTATGGCTGCCAGGTCTATCTGTCACTGTTGCGAGGAACAGACCTGGAGCATCACCCCCATTGCCTGGATCAGAAGTGATGCATCACCTCTACTGTGAGGGTCAGCTCTGGGGCATCAATGCCACAGCAAGGACAGAACCTGTTGATCACCTTTGAAACTGCAGTTTTTTGGAGTCACTGCATTTCCACTGCTGTGTGAGGAAAATTGGTGCATCTCCTCCTTTGTGTGGGTTGACTTTGGCGCTTCGTCTTCGGATCCACCTCATCTTGGTACCACAGCATCGCCTATGCTGCATGGGGAAAATCAACGCATATCCTCTGCTGCAGGAATATGCACTGGTGCATGGCCTCCTCTAAATCCCACACGTCCATCAACGCAACTAAGATGAAGGTAGCTGGCTGCCCTTCATTGCGGTCAGACTGAACTCTTGACTTTGTTCCAGTCCAGCGCAATGAGATACCCCAAGTATGTGATCATTGCTTCTAAGTGCTATTTCACTATTTATTCTTTAAAAATTATAAATCAAGATCTAATTATTGGATTTTTGGTGTTTTGGTCTTATTTTAAACTAAAAAATATTGAGTTATAGTTAAATGAAATAACTATTGGATATAATGGAACTTGTGGTACAGTGGATGGGATGTCTGTCATGTTTGTGATGGAGTAATCCCCTTCACCAAACTTGTAATGAGGCCCTATGACTTGCGTACTCCCCATACACAGTGATGCCATTAATAATGTCATTGCAGATGTCATCATTGATATTAAGAATGTTATCACAGAACATGCCATGAGAGATCTAATATGTGAGGTCATAACAATGTATGCCAAGAACTCAAATTGTAGTTACTACATTTTAAAATAGTATGTTTTAACATGCATTTTCACTTAACTATAACTTAACTTTAACATTTAGGTGATCATTTTGACATTGGCGGTAAAAAACGCCTTCCACTGTAAAAAACGCCTACCGCCACCATGGCCACCATCCATCCGCTATATTACGATCACTGCTGGACTTCCGCCACAAGAAGGGCAGAAATCTGGCAGTGATCATGCTGGCGGAAGCTGGTAAGCTGGCACTGCTATCATCAGCACCGCCACGCCAGTTGAACGCCGCCAGAAGTATTATGACAATTCATAGTGCCTGGCAGTATTCTGCTGGTGGGGCGCTGCTGGCAGTAGAAGCGCCCATTCCCTGCCAGAAGTCCTCCTCGCCCAAGGTAAGCCGGGCTTCCGACAGTGGAGTGGGGTGGTAGAGTGGCGGGTGTTGTGTGTGTGTGTGAATGTGTGAGTGAATGTGTGAATGCGTCTGTATGTGTTGTGTAGTTTGTGTGGGTGTATGCATGTGAGTGAATGCGTGTAAGAATGGTAGAGTGTGTGTCTGCATGTCAGTGTGATTGTGTAAGAATGTGTCAGTATCTCTGTAGGTATGCGTGTATGAATGTGCTTGTTCAGTGTGTGTATGAATGCGTTTATGACAATGTGAGTGAATGGGTGTATGCGTGGTTCGTGTGGTTGTCTGTGTGCATGTATGCAGGGAGGGGGTATGGGGTGAGGGACCCTGTGACTGGTGGAAGTGGGGGAGGGGTTGATGTTGCATGTTTGGCTGTGGGGTCAGTTGTGTGGTGTGTGCATGTCTGTGGGTGTGTGCATGTATGGGGGTGTGTTTGTGGATCGGATGGGGGTGAGGGTGTTAGTGTATCGGGTGGGGGGTTAGTGTGTGTATGGGGGTGAATGGTGGAGTGACTTTGGATGGAGGGGGTGGGGGCATCAGGTGAGTGTTGGGGAGTTTGGAGGAGCCACCTACCAGTGACAGGGAAGGAATTTCCTGTCACCAGTAGGGCCTACCGCCATGGTTTCGCCACGGTAGGCCGGCTCATAATGCCATGGGCGGTACTCTCTGGGCTGCCGGGCTGGAGATAGACATCTCTGACCCAGCAGCTCATACTGCCATGGTGGTATGAGTGGAGAAGTGCCAATCTCATAATATGGCGGTTTGTATCACCAGCCTGTTGGAGGTACTACCGCCATATTAACCCCAAACGCCAGAGTCATAATGACCCCCATAGTTTTTTCTGTGAGTTTCTCAAGCTTGTTTAATGTAAAGTTAGATATTTTACCATATCTAACTATAACATCACTTTACCTTTTGTTTTTTCAGTTTTATTTCAGATAAAGGCCCTCATTCCGACGCTGGCGGCCTAAGACCGCCAGGGCCGCGGGCAACGGAAGCACCGCCAACAGGCTGGCGGTGCTTCAGTGCCCATTCTGACCAGAAAAGGGGATCCGGCGGTTTCCCGCCGGATTTCCCCTGGCTGGGCTGAACCTCCATGGCGGCACTGCAAGCAGCGCCGCCATGGGGATTCCGACCCCCTTCCCGCCAGCCTGTTTCTGGCTGTTTTGGCCGACAGGAACAGGATGGCGGGAACGGGTGTCGTGGGGCCCCTGGGGGCCCCTGCACTGCCCATGCCACTGGCATGGGCAGTGCAGGGGCCCCCTAACAGGGCCCCAGCATGATTTTCACTGTCTGCATAGCAGACAGTGAAAATCGCGACGGGTGCAACTGCACCCGTCACACCCCTGCAACACCGCCGGCTCTATTCGGAGCCGGCCTCTGTGTTGCAGGGCCTTTCCCGCTGGGCCGGCGGGCGCTCCCTTGGCGGGCGCCCGCCGGCTCGGCAGGAAAGTCGGAATGGCCTCCGCGGTCTTCTGACCGCGGAGCGGCCATTTGGCGGTTCCCGCCAGGCGGGCGGCGTCTGCCGCCCGCCCGGGTCAGAATGACCCCCAAAGTGCTAATTTATTACCATTGACACCTACTACAGGCAGCCAACTCCCCCCCCCCCAAAATGCTTTTAATCATGCACAGCATGGGGATGGTAGTGGAGCCTAACCTGCAGCCAGGCCCTAAGTCCAACTACCCACAGGCAGCTGACTTCCTGCTGCACAAGGGGATCTCACTTGCTCCTATGAGAGTCCTGCAGGATCATGGCAACTCAAAAGATATATATATATATATATATATATATATTTTAAATGGCTGTAGGTGATTCCTCATGGGAACCTCACACATGGTTAGGGTGCCCCTATTATTTCCCATTATACTTTTTTTAATTATTGGAAAAGGAGGACCGAGACCCAGTGTCCGGTAATGGTGGCCACAACATTTCTCTGCATGCCAGCCTATCATAGAGCAAACAAATATACATTTATAAGTTTCATTTTATAAAAACAATTTAACAGATTTACACAAAATCACAAAATGCACTTTTTTCTGAGAAAGCATCTAGCTTTCTGCCAAATTTGGTGTAATTCATTTAAGCTGTATCACTGTTAAAACATCCTTATAGATACACATGGGGAAATTGTATTTTGGGACCCCTTTTTACTCAGATTCTGCTTGACAGATTGCCCTGAAATTTCCCAGGAAGAAGCGAAGGTAAATTAACTTTTTTAGGAAAGTTCTGTGGCAATGCGTCAAGTTGTGCCAAAGTTATTAGCAACCCAAAAATAGATTTCCTTTGGAAACTAGGTGTTAAATATAACTACACTGCTGCACAGTGGCGACTGCCACTGTATTTATATGTACATATATATTTTCTATTTTTTACCACCGTATTAGTCTCATCATAGTGCGCACTCTTACACAGCTGGTGCCGGTGTCAGGGATGGACCAACCCTGAACAATAATTCACCATTGAGCTAGAAGAATGCCACACTCTAGGATAGTTTCTTGATAAAATTCAATTTACTATCAAATACAAATGTCGTGGCATACCACCACCAATGTGTTTTAACCAACAGGTCTTGCTCACCATTATGTGAGTCCACCATTACTTTCAACTCTATATACAGGATGATCACTTTGCCGTTATGAGAAATTGTGAGATAGGTAGTAGAAACATATTACTAAAAGCATTACATTAAATAACTCAATTCAGTTCATTTTGTTCAGGAGGTTACACCACCACATTCAATTTTCATCCAATGCTAGACATGCCATTCAAGCCCCATTTCTCTTTTTATACCTACAAAACATGCCAACTATCGACCTGTATCATTATTGATTGTTATCATCCAGGGTTGAGTTTAAAACCTAGGTATGATTATTGTTTCTCACCTTTGCTCTATAATGGGTATGTGTATGTTTATTGTATCAATTATATGTTAAGGGTCCAGTACCAGATCTAATTGCCAAAAGTGCAATTAGGTACACTAATTATACCATGGGGGCATACCAGACATGAACCTGTATCATTGTTACTTATTCCCATCCAGAGACAAATTTCAAACGTAGCTATAACTATTGTTTCTTACATTCATTTGCTAATAGGCATGCATATGTCTATCATGTCAATTATATATTTAGGGTGCAGTGCCCAATCTAATTACCAAAGTGCCAAATAGCCTAATGCCAATCTCATAAATGAATAAAGAGTTATTCATCCCCATTCAACCCATGTGGGATGATAGTTTCAAATCTTATAATCAGTCACGATTACAATTGTCCCAATTTAGGAGTTCTATCTCCATCTCTCTCATTTTTGGGAACACTCACAATTCCAAAATAGTGCATATTTTGCCAATTGTTATCCTGATGTGTGCTTATATGTTTCACCATTACATAATTAAGGTCCTTCTTTTGGACTGCTCTAATATGTTCTAGAATTCTTTGCTTCAAGATACAGATCGTACTTGCTATACATCTTAGTTCACAACAGCATTCAATTGCGTAGACTATGTACATAGAGAAACAACTGATTCTCTAATCAATAGTGAATGTCTTGCTCTTAAAGTCCTGGAGTTCTTTCATATTTTTCCCAGTCCTACATGCTTTCCACTTATCACAGTGAGTGAACCCCACCTGTTGCTTTCATACCAGTTGCTAGGTTTAGTCATAGTGAAATGGCTTCTCACCAGCTTGTCCTTCAGTGAGGGCACCTTTTGATAAGTCAATGTGGGTTTTGGTCCTAATTTGCTCCCAATGTCTGGATCCTTCTTTAGTATATTCCAATATTTTTTTTTAATATGGTAACACTCTTCTGATTTTCCTTACTATACAATAATATAATTCTGATGGTAGTATCTTCCGCATTTTTGTTCACTTTATTAACTAGTGTTTTAGTCCTTGTCAGAGATCTTTCTCGTTCCTGTACTTCTTTTATTTCTCTATATTGATATTCTCTGTGTAGGAATCTTTTTGGAAAGTGGATTATTGGTAAGGGTAGGTAAGGGCAGGTAGGTACTTACACTTAGCAATAGGCCACAAATCTCCACTAGGTCCAGACAATTCTCAGTAAATTAATCCTTGTTTAACCCTTGGCAGCTTGGCCAGGAGCATTTAGGCTTAACTTAGGAAACAGGTGTGAGAAGCATTTAATATCAACAAAACAGTAAATAAGTAAAACACAAAACACAATAAAAATCCAACACCAATTTATAAAACAAAAAGAATAAAATAGAATATATTTTTATCTTTAAAATGACACCAAAACGACAAAAATTCAATGTACGAATCGGAGTTATGAATTTTTAAAGATTAAGGCCCTCATTAAGACCCTGGCGGTCTTTTGACCGCCAGGGTTAATGTGGCAGTATCACCGCCAACAGGCTGGTGGTGTATACTGCCACAATATGAGTGTGGCGGGTTGGCCTCTGCCAACCCACCACATCTCCTCTCATACCGTCATGGCGGTATGAACCACCAGGCCGGAGATGTACATCTCCAACCTGGTGGACTACAGCATTATGAGCCTGCCTACTGCCATGGTTTCCGCGGCGGAAGCACCGCCACAAAAACCATGGCAGTAGGGCTACCAGTGACAGGGAATTCCTTGCCTGTCACCCGTGGACAGCTCTCCTACCGTTCAGCATGCACCTAATCCCCCCACATGCATAGCACCCCCACCCACCTACAGTCACAGCACCCCCACACCTCTACTTACATGATGCCCAACCCCCCTACTTACATGATGCCCCCTGCTTATATGACACCCTCCTACCTACATCATGCCCACACCCCCTCCCCGCATGCATGCACACATACAACCACACGCACTACACGTACACCCATTCACTTACACTTCCATACACGCATCCACTCTCACTCATCCATACACACATTCAGGCACTCACACATACTCACACGCATTCAGGCACACATAGAGACAAACATCCAAACACGCATATTCACATACATACACACTGACACGCAGCCACGCACTCACCTCAATACATACACGTATTCACTCACATTTATATGACCACGCATACACCACAACACTCACGGTCGCATAAACACACACAAACACAAACTCATACACACAGGCAGACACCACACACTCACACAAACACACCCCCCACCCTACCACCCCTCCCTGTCGGACGCCTGACTTACCTTGTCCGATGAGGAGGTCGTCCGGCAAGGAATGGGAAAGGGCGCTGCCATCGCAGGACACCACCAGGCCGTATTAATGGTCTTAATACAGCTGGCGGTGTCCTTCTGACGGGGCAGTGCAGGTGGTAGCAAGGTCAGTGCATCGCCATCCGCCAGCATGGCTACTGCTGAATTTCTGCAAAGTGTGGCGGAAATCTAGCAGCACCCATTATATGGCAGATGGAAGACCGTACTGGCGGTCTTCTGTCGCCCGTGGCTTTGGCGGTCTTGCTTAGAGACTGTCAAAGTCATAATGAGGGCCTAAATGTTTTCTAGCAACTAAAAGCAAAAAGCGCAACCTGGGACATCTGGTCGCACTTGACCAGGGCAAAGTCAAAATTTGAAGCCTACCGCGATGGAGCCCTGCTCAGCTACCCTGAGCGTGAGGCCTTGGAAAATTTCTTGAAGATTTCTCTCCTACCAGAACGAAGTCACAAGTTGAGGCTGACCTCGCTGGAGCCCTCTTCGGGTATGCTGCACAGGAGGCCTCTGTCTGGTTTCTAAGTTCAGACTTTGGAACTTGTTTGGTAAGATTTTGTCTGACAGGGACAAAGTCACAAGTTGAGGCTGACCTCACTGGAGCCCTCTTCGGTATACTGTGCAGGAGGCCTCGGTCAAGTTTCTGCAATCAGACTTGGAAAGTTTTTCAGGAAGATTTCCTCCAACTGGGACACAGTCAAACATTAAGGCCAACCTCTCTGGAGCCCTTTCGGATACACTGCCCGGGAGGCCTTGGCCAAACAGTTACCTCTGGACTTGGAATCTTTTTTGGAGCTTTTCCTCTCTGACGTCGGGCGGTGCTCCTCAACAAGCCGATTTCGATACAATGTCATCAGATTGCCTTTCTGCGAGCCCCCAGTCGAATCCTGGAAGTCTGAGGCCCTGGAGCTTTTAAGCAGGACAAACCTGCTAGTCAGGCTGGGTCGCGGTGGATGTTGGCTGGCTTGACTCTCAACGTCGGGTCTGTCTACATATGGAGCTTTTTTCCAAAGTTACTCCAAACTTCTTCAAAATTCTGGATTTTTATCCAGAAGTAGTTTTAGGATCCTTCAAGGGTCCACAACTTACCCATAGGATCCTGAAGCTCTGAGTTGCTCCTTGGGGGTTGGGACTTTAACTCCCAAAATGCACCTGGTCAAACTCCATAAATGGTCACTGGGCACTGATCAGCTTGGCTATTTCTGCAAGACTTGATGCAGGGGACTCTGGTCAACTCCTTTGTACCTGTTGCTTACAGGAAGTTCCTTCCTTGGGTTATAGAATTAAGGCAGTGTCCTTTTCTTGGTGAAGCCTAAAGTGTGCAGCTGGTAGAGTCCTTCTGAGTGCAGGCTCCAGGTGCAGGCCAGGGGTCCAGCAGGGGAGTCCTTTTTCTTCTTGTCTTGTTCCATTAGGGAACTTAAGTGTGGGGAAGACATGCCATATTTATCCTTGCTCCTAAGGTGGCAAGCAGGGGGTGCTCCTGTTCAATCACATACATGCCACCATTGTCTTGAGTGACCAGTTCCTGGGAAAGTGTGGCAAAAATCAATCCCAGGGAGTAGCATTCCTCCAAAATCCAAGATGGCAAAAAATAAATGTTAGAGTTTAGATCTGGCTGAGTCCAATCACTGGTGACGCTATGTTTCCCTTAACACAACCCTTCCCAGCCCACTATTAATCTATTTAGGGGGCACCTGGCTGTCTGGGGAAATGGGAGGTCCAATTGCTTTCCAAAATGTCCTTCCCTCCTTTGAAGTTCAGTTTGGCTGCTCTCCCCATCCTGTTCTACCATTTGCTGAGGTAAATCTCCTCCCACCAGATGCTTCCTTTGTTTCAGCCCACACCACTTCACTCCTCATCAAGGCAGCTTGATTCAGGCTGCCAGAGGCTGACCAATCAGAGAAGGGCACTACAGGGCTGAAACTGGTAACTTTGAGCAAAAGTTCTAAAACTCTTTCTCTATATAAGTGATATTAAATTCAACATTGGCAAGTTGTTGCATTTATTATAATTTTAATGGATACCAAAATTGCCATATTTCGCGCCTTCCTATGGAAAATAGAACTTTAATATTTTAAAATAACGTAGCTCCATGTTAGCCTACGGAGCCCATTCACTACAATAGGGAAAAACAAATTTGGCTATTTGTCCCCTCACCAGGGATTATAAAACAACTTTTATCAATTCCCTGCTTATAGTTACACTACACCCAACCCTGGAGGCATTTAGGGCATACCTTAGGGGTGATATATGAGGAAATAAGGTAGCTTAGGACTTTGGAAGTACTTTCAATTCCAATGTCAAATGTGGGGTTAAATTGAACTTAAAGCAGCCAGCAAGGCAGGCCTGCCTTTAAATTGATACTGGGCACCCCAGCAGTGTATCTATGGTGTACTACCTATACTGGGGCCCATAAACCTACATGCCCTACCACATACTAGGGACTTATAGGCAGGTTTGTATAGCAAATTAGAATTAGCCTAATTTGTATATAGCATTTTAATAAGAGCACAGGCCTTGGGACTGTTTAGCAGTGCCCAGGGCACCATCAGAGTAAGGAAAACACCAGTATGAGTGAAAAATGGGGACAAAAAGTGAGGGGGCTTCAGCAGTTAGCCCAGTTTTGCCACAAATCTCCATGTACCTTGAATTTGACTTTCATTTCCTCCTCCTTAGAGCAGTTACATCTCATGCTTATAAACTCCCCATATGGAATGCTCTTTATCAGTGACCTGGGATGAAAGCTGGATCCATGGAGAATACTATTTGTTGCTGTCTGTTTCTGATAAAAAGTAGTCTGTATTTGATCATCCTCTTTATGTATTGTCACATCCAGGAACTGTATCTCCTGGGTACTCATATTGCAGGTGAATTCAAGACCTATTTCATTATTGTTCAACACCTCAAAATATTTCAAGAATTCTTTTTCAGTTCCACTCCATATCAAAAAGAGATTGTCTATGAAACTAAGCCATAATGTTATAGTTGGCAATGTGTTCCTCATTTATTTTCCTCTCTAAAAGCTATGGTTTTCTCCCACCAACCCATGATAAGGTTGCAATAGCTTGGAGAGAAGGTAACCCCTGTAGCTGCCACAGATTTGGGAGTATATCTGATGGTTGAAGAAAAAGATGTTATTTTTAAGACACTGGTCGATCATTTCCATCAACATTTTGGAATGTCTTATTTTGGGGATAGTCCTCTGTTTAAGGAAATAACTAATAGCATTCAGACCCACGTCATGGCTTTTCAACGTATATAACAATGCAACATCAATAGTTACAAGCAGATACCCTTCTTGCCATCCTATAACTGCCAAAATTCCGAGGACATCCCTGGTGTCTTTTATATATGAGTTTAGGGTCCCAGGTGCCAGGAAGTGATCCAGGAAGGGATCCACATATGTTGCTACATTGTCACATAGTGATCCACACCTGGAGATGACTGGTCTCCCTGGGGGTCTTATCAAAGTCTTGTGCACCTTGGGAAAAAAGTATATGGTTGGTACCACTGGGCTATCAGTTTTTAGGAACATTACCTCTTCATCACTTAGTAATGCTTTTGTATTACATCTCTTAAGTTTTTGTTAAGTTGCACCATTAGATCATTGATTGGTGTAGCTGTTAATTTCTTGTAGTTTGTCGTGTCAATGAGTTGTTTCATAGCCTCGGCAATATAATCCTGTTTGTTGGACCTGGCTTTTTGACACGGACATCCCCAAACTTTTTGCCTCCTTCCTCCTATTTTTTCTGACCTGTTGTTGTTGGCTTTTGACCTCTGAGCACTTTACCACTGCTAACCAGTGCTAAAGTGCATATGCTCTCTGTGTAAATTGTACTATTGATTGGTTTATCCATGATTGACTATTTAATTTACCTATAAGTCCCTATTAGAGTGCACTACATGTGCCTAGGGCATGTAGATTAAATGCTACTAGTGGGCCTGCAGCACTGGTTGTGCCACCCACCTCAGTAGCCCCTTAACCTTGTCTCAGGCCTGCCATTGCCAGGCCTGTGTGTGCAGTTTCACTGCCACTTCGACTTGGCATTTAAAAGTACTTGCCAAGCCTAGAAATCCCCTTTTTCTACATATAAGTCATCCCTAATGTGTGCCCTAGGTAACCCCTAGAGCAGGGTGCTGTGTAGGTAAAAGGCAGGACATGTACCTGTGTAGTTATATGTCCTGGTAGTGTAAAACTCCTAAATTCGTTTTTACACTACTGTGAGGCCTGCTCCCTTCATAGGCTAACATTGGGGCTGCCCTCATACACTGTTGAAGTGGCAGCTGCTGATCTGAAAGGAGCAGGAAGGTCATATTTAGTATGGCCAGAATGGTAATACAAAATCCTGCTGAGTGGTGAAGTCGGATTTAATATTACTATCCTAGAAATGCCACTTTTAGAAAGTGAGCATTTCTTTGCCCTAAAATCTTGTTGTGCCCTTCAATCCACGTCTGGCTAGGTTTAGTTGACAGCTCCTTGTGCATTCACTCAGACACACCCCAAACACAGGGTACTCAGCCTCACTTGCATACATCTGCATTTTGAATGGGTCTTCCTGGGCTGGGAGGGTGGAGGGCCTGCCCTCACACAAAGGACTGCCACACCCCCTACTGGGACTCTGGCAGACAGGATTGAGCTGAAAGGGAACTTGGTGCATTTCTTAGAGACTCTTTGAAGTCACCCCCACTTCAAAGGCACAACTTAGTATAAAACAGGGCCTCTGCCCTACCTCATCAGACACTTGCTGGAGAAGAAACCGGAACCAGAAACTACATCCTGCCAAGAAGAACTGCCTGGCTGCTCAAAGGACTCACCTGTCTGCTTTCTCCAAAGGACTGCTGTCTTGCTGTTGCCCTGCTGCCTTGCTGAACTCTTGTCTGGCTGTGAAAGTGCTCTCCAAGGGCTTGGATAGAGCTTGCCTCCTGTTCCTTGAAGTCTCAGGACCCAAAAGACTTCTGCCTTTCACGTGGACGCTCCGTGCGCCGAAAATTTCGACGCACAGCTTGTTTCGCGGCGAGAAAAACGCCGCACACCGACGCTGATCAACGCGACGCCCTCGGGACGATCGAGACTTCGACGCACAACCTCGCAAGGACAAAGCCGCCCGACTTCCAAGGAGAAATCGACGCGACGCCTACCGTGAGTGCGAAACTTTGACGCACGGCCTCGCAAGGACAACGCCGCCCGACTTCCAAGGAGAAATCGACGCGACGCCTGCCGTGAGACCAAAATTTCTACGCACGGCCTCGCAAGGACAACGCCGCCCGACTTCCAAGGAGAAATCGACGCGACGCCTACCGTGAGATCGAAACTTCGACGCGCAGCCCCGCAGAACGACGCGCAGCCGGAAAATAAGCAGGAGAATCCACGCACAGACCCGGGACATCTGGTAATCCCCGCGATCCACAAAAAGAGACTGTCTGCGCGCCGGAAAACGACGCCCGACTTCCCCGCGTGGAAAAGAACGACGCAAGTCTGTGTGTGCTGAGGAGAAATCGACGCACACACCCCTTTTTCCACGCATCTCTTCTCCTGTGGCCCTCTGAGGAGATTTCCCACCAGAAACCAGGTACTCTGTGCTTGAAAGACACTTTATTGCTTTTTAAAAGACTTAAAGACACTTAATACCACTTTTCAGTGATATCTTTACAAATTCGTATTGCAACTTTGATCGTTTTGACCTACAAGTACCCAGATAAATATTCTATATTTTTCTAAACACTGTGTGGTGTATTTTTGTGGTGTTATACTATGGTGTTGTATGATTTATTGCACAAATGCTTTACACATTGCCTTCTAAGTTAAGCCTGACTGCTCGTGCCAAGCTACCGGAGGGTGAGCACAGGCTGATTTTGGATTGTGTGTGACTTACCCTGACTAGAGTGAGGGTTCTTGCTTGGACAGAGGGCAACCTAACTGCCAACCAAAAACCCCATTTCTAACATTGGTGATCAGCGGTGAGGATAGGACTTGTGTTTGTGCAGTGACATACAGTAGCTAAGTATTTCACTACCTACCCACAGTTGAAGGTCAACTTGATTTTTTATCTCTTTTTTGACTTTTGGTCTCTGATGTCCTCCTGGATATACTATTGATATTTTGGACTTTGGATTTTGGTTTTTGCTGGTAAGATCCTATCAGAATGGGATCGCTTACCTACTTATTCTTTTTGCCTACTGACCACCTCACTAAGGCTGACCTAAGGAAGCTTTGCAGAGAATGTGGCCTTCCTGTAGCAAAGAGATCTACTAAAGCAGAGATGCTACATGCCTACATAGTCTGGGAGGAAGACAGATGGGCAGAGAGAGAGGCAGCAAGAAACCAAATGACTAAGTACCCCTCAGAGGAGGAGGAGGACGACTCAGATGAGGAAAGAGACCCAGTGAAAAAAGAATGGCTCATGGCTCAAGCACGGTGGATGGAAGAGCTAGATGAGTTTATTGAAAGGGCTGAGGCAGCAAGTCTCTTAGCCCTGGAAGAAGAAAAGATTGCAGCTCAAGAGCTGAGCTGTAAAGAGCTGAAACTGGAGGCCGGAAGGGCTGAGTCCAGTTCAGATGGTGGCAGCAAAAATCTTGCATCTTGTACTGCTGAAGAAGGGCACAAGCCCAGAGATGTGGTACCCAACTTGAAGAAGAGAGTTGACACACCCCAGGCGGTTCAAGGGTATGAGGTAGTTCCCGTTATGCACAGGGTCCCTGAGAAGGATTGGGGAACTGGCACAGGGAGTCATATTCCTACTGGGGGGAGGGACACTTTACTGACTCTAGCAGAGAGTGACAGAGAAAAGGGTTCCCCCCTGGTGGACGTCCTGGATATAGAGTGTAGAGACATCCCAGAAGAGTTTGGGTTGAGTGTCAGGGACAGACAGATACTGTCTCACCAGTCTCAGGAGGGTGAAGTAGAGTGCTTTTCCAAGGTTGAGTTACTGGGTGGTTGGGTGAAGGGTACTGTGGTTAATACATGTGAAGGGCAGAGTGATGTAATTGCTGGAGAGCATATGTCTGGTCCTTATTTTCCAGAGCTACGCCAACACCAGGTGGAGTGTGAGTTCTCTGACCCCAGGGAACTTACAGTGGAGGCAGACTTTTGGGTGAGTACCAGAGAGTCTGAAGAGGCATTTGGGGGTGCTCCTGAAGGGAGTGGTCTAGGTGGTTCCCGACCAAGTGAGGTGGGAGAGGATTGTAGTGTCCCAGGTAGGTCTCAGAGCCTAACCTGTACCGTAGGGCTACCTTTTGAGGGAAGCCCCGCAGTGTCAGAAGAACTTGGGGGGATGACTGTAGACAGCATCCCAACAGTTCTGGTGTCTGGCAGTACCACTCCTAGTGAGGGGGTGCAGAAGTCCAGACATAGGGTTGAGAGGGGGTGGCCGACCCCAGTGGAGGATCTTGAAAGTCAGGGGTCAGCTCTGAGAGCAGAGCCCCCCAGGAATGACCCAGGTGAAACCGTTTCTGGTTTGGGGGAAACCCAGACTCTGCCGGATGGGCAGAGGTCGGGAGACCTGCGCCAACCAGACTCTTGTGTGGCCCTTGGGGACGGCGTGTCCCTTGTGGGGGGTGAGAGTGCCCCCCAGGAAGTCCTGGCATGCCAGGCAAAGATTCAACCTCAGGGTGGTGACTCTGGGTTGGATAACCGGGTTCAGAGGTTAAACTTTGACCTGGTGGGGGGTAGATGTGCCCCCCAGAAAGTCCTGGAATGCCAGGCAATGGTTCAACCTCAGGGTGGTGACTCTGGGTTGGCTTACCAGGTGAAGAGGTCAAACTCTGACCGGGTGGGAGGTAGGTGTGCCTCCCAAGAAGTCCTGCTGTGCCAGGCAATTGTCCAACCTCAGGGTGTTGACTCTGGGTTGGATGGTCAGGTTCAGAGGTTAAACTCTGACTTGGTGGGGGGTAGGTGTGCCCCCCAGAAAGTCCTGGCGTGCCAGGCAGTTGTCCAACCTCAGGGTGTCGACTCTGGGTTGGATGGCCAGGTTCAGAGGTTAAACTCTGACCTGGTGGGAGGTAGGTGTGCCTCCCAGAAAGTCCTGGGGTGCCAGGCAATTGCCCAACCTCAGGGTGGTGACTCTGGGTTGGCTAACCAGGTTCAGAGGTCAAACTCTGACCTGGTGGGGGGTAGGTGTGCCCCCCAGAAAGTCCTGGTATACCAGGCAATGGTTCAACCTCAGGGTGGTGACCCTGGGTTGGAGAACCAGGCTCAGAGGTTAAACTCTGACCTGGTGGGAGGTATGTGTGCCTCCCTGAAAGTCCTGGCCTGCCAGGCAATGGTTCAACCTCAGGGTGGTGACTCTGGGTTGGATATCCCGGTTCAGAGGTTAACCTCTGACCTGGTGGGGGGTAGGTGTGCCCCCCAGAAAGCCCTGGTGTACCAGGCAGTTGTCCAACCTCAGGATGGTGACCCTAGGTTGGAGAACCAGGTTCAGAGGTTAAACTCTGACCTGGTGGAGGGTCAGTGTGCCCTCCAGGAAGTCCTGGCATGCCAGGCGATTGTTCAACTTCAGGGTGGTGACTCTGAGTTGAATGGCCCAGTTCAGAGGTTAAACTCTGACCTGGTGGAGGGTCAGGGTGCCCTCCAGAAAGTCCTGGCGTGCCAGGCAATTGTTCAACCTCAGAGTGCTGACTCTGGGTTGGATAACCGGGTTCAGAGGTTAAACTCTGACCTGGTGGGGGGTAGGTGTGCCCCCCAGAAAGTCCTGGCGTGCCAGGCAATTGTTCAACCTCAGGGCGGTGACTCTGGGTTGGATACCCAGGTTCAGAGGTTAAACTCTGACCTGGTGGGGCGTAGGTGTGCCCCCCAGAAAGTCCTGGCGTGCCAGGCAATTGCCCAACCTCAGGGTGGTGACCCTGGGTTGGGGAACCAGGCTGAGAGGTTAAACTCTGACCTGGTGGAGGGTCAGTGTGCCCTCCAGGAAGTCCTGGCGTGCCAGGCAATTGTTCAACTTCAGGGTGGTGACTCTGAGTTGAATGGGCAGGTGCAGAGGTTAAACTCTGACCTGGTGGGGGGTAGGTGTGCCTCCCAGGAAGTCCTGGTTTGCCAGGCAGTGATCCAGTCTGAGGGTACAGACCCTGGGCTGGAAGACCAGGTTCAGGGTGTCCCCCCGGACCTGGAGGGAGGGGCTACTGATAACAGTGCCCCTACCATGTTGTCTTCTGAGGAGGCCACTCCTAGTTGGAGGGTGCTGGACCCCAGAAGGGAGGGCAGGGGGAGGGAAGCCTCACCCCGGGCCCTAGTCCAACCTGAAGGTACAGGCCCCAGGTTGGAGGGCCAGTGGCAGGTTAACAGCCCTGCACTGGTGGAGGAATGGTACAGGGTGACTTCTGTAAGCACCCTGACCATGTTGGACTCTGGGGGTACCGCTCCAGGAGGGAGGGTACAAAGCCCCAGAGGGGAGGACCAGGTTCAGGCTGTCATCCCTGACCTGGTGGAAGGGAGAGTGGTTAAAGGGTGCCCAGCACCTGGGGCTACCGCCCCCCACTCTCCACAGCCACAGTGGTTGGAGAGCTTTGAGAGGCCTGGGGCCTGGCTCTCATCCCTGGCAGCTGTCAGTAATCACTGTGGCTTGCTGTCCGGGTGGACAGAGTTATCCCTGGGGAGGGGACAAGTGTCACACCCCAGGGGTAGAGTGGGCAACCCCACTATGTTGGTCATGGTGGTACTATCCTGCTCCTGGGATACATCTGTGAGCAAAGTAAGGTTAGGTGCTGCACAGATGGGATCCGCAGGAAAGGAGAAAGGTTCCCCATGGATGGGCTTAGTGGGCCCTGAGAGTATGGACAGAGGAATCCAATGGGAGTCAGGAAGGCGAAGAACTGGAGCATGCCCCTGCTGTTGTGGGCCTGGGTCCTTGTTCTGTCGCCTCAAACAGGGAAGTACATCAGGATAGTGATTGTTCTCCCCTGGCTTTAGGCTGGTGGGGGGTCATGTTGGACCTGGCTTTTTGACAGGGACATCCCCAAACTTTTTGCCTCCTTCCTCCTATTTTTTCTGACCTGTTGTTGTTGGCTTTTGACCTCTGAGCACTTTACCACTGCTAACCAGTGCTAAAGTGCATATGCTCTCTGTGTAAATTGTACTATTGATTGGTTTATCCATGATTGACTATTTAATTTACCTATAAGTCCCTATTAGAGTGCACTACATGTGCCTAGGGCATGTAGATTAAATGCTACTAGTGGGCCTGCAGCACTGGTTGTGCCACCCACCTCAGTAGCCCCTTAACCTTGTCTCAGGCCTGCCATTGCCAGGCCTGTGTGTGCAGTTTCACTGCCACTTCGACTTGGCATTTAAAAGTACTTGCCAAGCCTAGAAATCCCCTTTTTCTACATATAAGTCATCCCTAATGTGTGCCCTAGGTAACCCCTAGAGCAGGGTGCTGTGTAGGTAAAAGGCAGGACATGTACCTGTGTAGTTATATGTCCTGGTAGTGTAAAACTCCTAAATTCGTTTTTACACTACTGTGAGGCCTGCTCCCTTCATAGGCTAACATTGGGGCTGCCCTCATACACTGTTGAAGTGGCAGCTGCTGATCTGAAAGGAGCAGGAAGGTCATATTTAGTATGGCCAGAATGGTAATACAAAATCCTGCTGACTGGTGAAGTCGGATTTAATATTACTATCCTAGAAATGCCACTTTTAGAAAGTGAGCATTTCTTTGCCCTAAAATCTTGTTGTGCCCTTCAATCCACGTCTGGCTAGGTTTAGTTGACAGCTCCTTGTGCATTCACTCAGACACACCCCAAACACAGGGTACTCAGCCTCACTTGCATACATCTGCATTTTGAATGGGTCTTCCTGGGCTGGGAGGGTGGAGGGCCTGCCCTCACACAAAGGACTGCCACACCCCCTACTGGGACTCTGGCAGACAGGATTGAGCTGAAAGGGAACTTGGTGCATTTCTTAGAGACTCTTTGAAGTCACCCCCACTTCAAAGGCACAACTTAGTATAAAACAGGGCCTCTGCCCTACCTCATCAGACACTTGCTGGAGAAGAAACCGGAACCAGAAACTACATCCTGCCAAGAAGAACTGCCTGGCTGCTCAAAGGACTCACCTGTCTGCTTTCTCCAAAGGACTGCTGTCTTGCTGTTGCCCTGCTGCCTTGCTGAACTCTTGTCTGGCTCTGAAAGTGCTCTCCAAGGGCTTGGATAGAGCTTGCCTCCTGTTCCTTGAAGTCTCAGGACCAAAAAGACTTCTGCCTTTCACGTGGACGCTCCGTGCGCCGAAAATTTAGACGCACAGCTTGTTTCGCGGCGAGAAAAACGCCGCACACCGACGCTGATCAACGCGACGCCCTCGGGACGATCGAGACTTCGACGCACAACCTCGCAAGGACAAAGCCGCCCGACTTCCAAGGAGAAATCGACGCGACGCCTACCGTGAGTGCGAAACTTTGACGCACGGCCTCGCAAGGACAACGCCGCCCGACTTCCAAGGAGAAATCGACGCGACGCCTGCCGTGAGACCAAAATTTCGACGCACGGCCTCGCAAGGACAACGCCGCCCGACTTCCAAGGAGAAATCGACGCGACGCCTACCGTGAGATCGAAACTTCGACGCGCAGCCCCACAGAACGACGCGCAGCCGGAAAATAAGCAGGAGAATCCACGCACAGACCCGGGACATCTGGTAATCCCCGCGATCCACAAAAAGAGACTGTCTGCGCGCCGGAAAACGACGCCCGACTTCCCCGCGTGGAAAAGAACGACGCAAGTCTGTGTGTGCTGAGGAGAAATCGACGCACACACCCTTTTTTCCACGCATCTCTTCTCCTGTGGCCCTCTGAGGAGATTTCCCACCAGAAACCAGGTACTCTGTGCTTGAAAGACACTTTATTGCTTTTTAAAAGACTTAAAGACACTTAATACCACTTTTCAGTGATATCTTTACAAATTCGTATTGCAACTTTGATCGTTTTGACCTACAAGTACCCAGATAAATATTCTATATTTTTCTAAACACTGTGTGGTGTATTTTTGTGGTGTTATACTATGGTGTTGTATGATTTATTGCACAAATGCTTTACACATTGCCTTCTAAGTTAAGCCTGACTGCTCGTGCCAAGCTACCGGAGGGTGAGCACAGGCTGATTTTGGATTGTGTGTGACTTACCCTGACTAGAGTGAGGGTTCTTGCTTGGACAGAGGGCAACCTAACTGCCAACCAAAAACCCCATTTCTAACACTGTTTATCAAGAATGATGACATTTCCACCCTTGTCTGCTGGTTTTATCTCCAAGGTGACCTAGGAAGGGAGGAATGTGCTTGATGAATTGATGAGAAATGACAAGATAACTATAACTGGGACCCCACCAACACAGAAATGTGATTAATAATTTTACTGCAAATGTTTCAGTGACATTAACAATCATGTTATCAAAGATGTCATCAGTGCTGTCATTTGTGGGATAATTAGAAGTGCATGGTGAGGATGTGAGTTATAGTTCCCTTAGGGCGTGAGTTATAGATACTTGAAATAACTATAACTATAAGAGGTGAATTTCTATGGTTTTGTACATTTAAAAACTGATCCTAACTATAATGTCTCTTTAACATTTTTTTTTTTTTTTAAGTGAAATTCTATGTTTTAAAAAAATTCTATTTCCTTCCTATAGTGTCCCTGTAGCCTTTGTTTTTTCAGTGAATTTCTACGTTTTTTTCAATGTAAAGAATTTTTGATTTCAATGCCTTATTCCAACCGCTGCCATCCATGACATTCGGCCATGCGCTGCACTGGTTGGCCATAGGGCCTGACCTGCAGCCAGGCCCTGCGGCCAACCCCTATAATCACCCAACCCCACACAGTGCATGGCCTTCAGCTGTGCGTGGCAGTGGTTGAACATAAAGCCTGATTTGCGGCCAGGCCCTGCAGCCAATCCCTATAAGCACTCAAACTCATGCAGCGTACACGCCTTTCAGCCATGCACATTAGGGGTTGGCGGCAGGGGCTGCCCTGCGGCCCACCCTAATAACAACCCAACCCTGCCCTGCGCACCTCCTTCACCCCTTTGCAGCGGAGGTTGGCTTCCTGGTCTGGCCTATGACAAGGCCCAGCAGCCAACCCTCCTACATGCGCTCAAACCCAAGCTGCGGACTGCCTTTGGCCATGCACACCAGGAGCTTGGATGCAGCTGGTATTATTTATTTATTTATTTTTGGGGGGATCTGCGGATCCACCTGTGGAATAGCGGATCGCAAATCCACGGATCCTGTCCTGGATCTGCAGGTCTATGGATCAGGCATGACTTAAATTGGGCAATTTTTTACTCTATGTGTCTTATGGGGTCAGAATACCTTTATCCTGATCCCTAATGTGTTTTTTCACTGCTAGTTTACCACCCCGAGCCAATGATACCAAAGAAAATGGCAGCCGTAACTTTTCTGTCAGCCAATCAGGGAAAGACCCGGATCCATGGGTCCGGATCAGCATCCCCCTATATCTATATAATTTGCCTTAAATTACTCCAAAGCTACTGAATGGATTAGCACCAAACCACAGAAAGCATGATCTGTGCAACAGGATCTAACTTCCTGCCAAATTTGGTGTAATTCCGTTCAGCAGTTTGGGCTGTAGGCATGTCTAAAGGTCCTATGGAAAAATGAATGAGTACAACTTTATTTTGGGACTACCCATTTTCTCGGCCCCTGCTTGAAGGATCACCCAAAACCTTCAAGACAGCAGCTGAACTGACCAAAATATACGTTTAAAAAATGTGAAGATTCATCAAGCAGCCCCAAAGTTATAGGCAAAACTAAAAAAAATGCTCTGTCTATGGAAACTAGGTCCTATCTATCTATCTATCTATCTATCTATCTATCTATCTATCTATCTATCTATCTATCTATCTATCTATCTATCTAGCTATCTATCTATCTATATAGAGAGAGAAAGAGAGATAGAGATAGGTTTTATTGGGTGCACCACTAGCACCAGACACCTTTGCTATATATATATATATATATATATATATATATATATATATATATATATATATATATATATATATACATTTTGGTGATGATTTTCCAATTAACATACAGAGAGAATCTTGATTTCATTAAAGACAACAGAGGGTAACATTATGCAATGACTTTTATTGCTGTCCCAACTTTGCAGCCCTTTAAAGAAGGTGAATACATCATAAAGAAAGACATTTCAGCTTAGAACACTTAAAAGCATATAATTCCATGTGACTAAGCATATTCCTCTTTAAGCTGCGATGAAACAGACAATGCCTAGTTGCCTTGACTAGATACAATTCCTAAAGCAATCGGTTATCTGAAAGAAAAAGCAAATTAAGTGAAATCAAAAGGTTAAATTTATTCAATTTACATTCAGGAAACAAATATCAAGTTAATGATTAAACAATAAATCGTACTAGACAAGTATTTCAACTATAGAAATGTGCAAATACATGGGAGTGGTGATAATGTTAGCCTCCATTGTCTTTAATGAAATTAAGATTCTCTTTATAAGTTCATTGGGGATCGCCATTTAATTACAAGACCGGAGGCTACCATT
The DNA here is from genome assembly GCF_031143425.1 of Pleurodeles waltl. Classification (NCBI taxonomy): domain Eukaryota; kingdom Metazoa; phylum Chordata; class Amphibia; order Caudata; family Salamandridae; genus Pleurodeles; species Pleurodeles waltl. The sequence continues at coordinate 1,233,609,711 of NC_090446.1, forward strand.
ATGCACGTTTAAAGCTTTCCAGCGCTACACCACTTACATGTTGCAGTAGTTTGAGCTAAAAAGTCATAAAAGTGTTAGCACTTGACCAGTCTGCTGCTTTCAGAATGTCTGCAACTGTACTACCTGTCCAGAACACTTTACTGCCCATTGAATCTCGAGAAGAGATAGCACAGAATTTGGTTAAGTCCATCCCTGCTTCAGACATAGCAGCCCTCACCCATCCTGAAGTAGTAGCTGTTGAAACTGCTCTACATGGCTTAACATAGAAAATGAACACTTGGTCCTCACCGCCTGGTCTGAATTCCTTGTTCATAAACTCTCATACAACTCACTACACATTATTTTTTGCAGTCATTAAAATACGGGTAAAATATGTTTTTAGACACTCTTTTGGTCCTTTTCCAAATCTCAAAATAGACCCGTCTGGAGAGTAAAATCTATTAGGACCCTCTAATGCCTTAGCATCTGATACTCTACTAAAGGATAGAGAAAAGTTGCCAACTTTAATTAAATCTGTCTTCTAGAGGGGTAGGAATTGTCAGGCCACGAGAGAGCCAGATCACAAATGAGATTAACATTCCATAGGGAATCATACCAAACCCTAGGCGGACGCCTAAGCCTAATTTCCTTCATCACCCTGCATTTTAGGGGTCACTGCCAATAGCAAAATTAGTTACCAAGGAATGACCAACAGAACTACCAGATCTGTAGCCTTGAGAGTTCTGTAAGAGAGACCTGCTCTGAATTACTGTGCCAAGTAGTTTGCCACTTCTATTATAGGAGTCTCCATGGGATCAGAATTCCTTTTCAAGCACCAACTACACCACTTTCTCCATACCCCTGTGTATCCTTTGCTGGTACGTGGGCCTTTGATTCCTTCAGAAGATTCCTAGCTTCTCCTGAAAGGCCAGAGTATTTACCAGATCTCCTGAACTCCTCCAGACAAGAAGGTTAAAGTTTCCTTCTAGTACTAAAGGATGCTCCTGCCTTCCTGCACCTCCAAAAGGCTTGAAGTCTCTGGAATCATATGAGGAACTTCCAAAGGTAGCTCCATTACCCCAGGGAACCAAACGTGAAAGCTCCAGAAAAGAGTCATTAGAACAATGCTGCATCGTTCTCTCTGGACTCTTATCAACACTCTCTGGATCAGTGCAAAAGGGGGAAATGCATAACAATTCTTTCCCTTCCAAGTCTGTAGTAGACATCCACCACCAGCGCTTTGAGATCTGGTATCCAACTGTAAAACTGCTCTACTTGAAACATCAGCCAGCTGGCAAATAGATCTATCTGAAAGATCTATCCCCACAGGCTATGAATCATTTGGAAATACACTGGATTCAGTTTCCAGTTGCTCGCATCCCTCAAACATCTCGAATTCCAGTCTGCTCTGATGTTCTGATGACCTGGGATAAACTCTGCTTTCAAAAGAATTTTCTGACTCCAACAAAAGTACCACCTTTTTTGGCTAAATCTATAAGTTGTTTAGATCTTGATGCCCCTAAACGATTGATTTAGGATACAGCAGTGAAATTGTCCATTCAGATCAATACCAAACTGTTGGCTAGAGTGGATCTGAAGCTCATCAAGGTGTTCAGGCCTGCTAACATCTCCAAACAATTTATGTGTAGAGATTGCTCCTCCCTGGACCACTTTACCCCCATTTCTATCTCTCCTAATTTTTCACCCCAACCAGGGCTGCTTGCATTGATTCTACAATAAATTCCAGGAGATTCCCAAATATTGTTTTCCCATTCCAGCTGTCCAGGTTGCTCAACCACATTGAAGGTCCTTTCAAGCTTCCTGGGACAGGGAAATCGAAACGCATACCATAGACCTTTCATCAAACACATGGTTTTCAGTCTCTGAAGAGCTCAGTAATGCAATGGTCCTGGGGAGACAGCCTGAATGTATAAAGGCAAGAGTTCAATCACTCTTGCCAGACCCCTCATACTTTCCACTTGCTTTGCTAGAATATGATATGCCTTCTTCTTGATCTTTGTCAGTTTTTTCTGGGATAGACAAAGCTATGTCATGTGGGTATCTACCTGGAATCCTAAAAAGTCCAGATTCTTTGTGGGGATCACGATTGACTTCTCTACATTGATAACAAACCCTGACGCTTGGAGGGGGCTTTACCACTGACCATTTCATGTGCATCAGCAACTCTCCATGAATCCGAGACATCAGTAACATATTGTCTAGATAAATCACTGAACGTACTCCTCTCCTTCTAAAGAATTCAACTACAGGACATAGGACTATGGTTAAGTACCAAGGGGCCGATGACAGACCAAATGTGAAACAACAAAATTGGTACAAGTTACCTTTCCAACTAAATCGTAAATACTTTTGAGAATCCAACTCCATAGGGATTGTGAATTAGGCATCTTTTTTATCACTTCACTAGCCAGTCTTTTTCCTGTAAAATGTCCCAAAAAGATGGATCCATTTAATCTTGAAGTGTCTGTAAACCAAAAATGTGTTAAACTCTTTCAAGTTTATTATGGGCTGCCTATCCTTGTCCTGGTTTTTCACCGAGAAAACAGTACTTATAAACCTTTTTCTTTATCATTGACCTTGCAAATTGCACTTTTGAGCAGCATTTGTGAAACCTCAGTATCTAGCATTGCCAATAGATCCTGATCTTAGGATAATTTCCTTGGATGTCAATTTTGGTAGGAAATCTGACAAAATTGTATTTTGAAGCCTCTTACAGTCTGTAACACCCAAGAGTCCTTTGTTATGGCTGGCCAATTCTGGCTGAAAAAACCGTAACCTTCCCACCACCCTTGACTGCGGAGAACTAACTGGAAGACTTACCCTGATCTCCAATTCCTTGGTATCTGCCCCTATTGCCTCTTGAGCGGGGTGTTTGACCACTTTCGGGGAAGAAACTGTTGCTTGCTCGGAAATCTCTCCCATATTTCCGCTGGTCCAACTGTAATATTAGAAGCTTGGCATCCCACGGCTGACAGCCAGAGCCCTCCTGTCAGCTCTTCCAAAAACCCTATTACTGAACATTGTTCTCATATTGAACTACACCTTACTGAAGGCAGTAAATGTTAAGACATATTTATTCAGCTTCTTAATAAAATTATCACCAAAGAGAAGCCTGTGGCGAGACCTCCCAACTTTGGGTTGATTCCCATAAAGATAGTTCTCCTTCTTTTGGCAGTTAGGCTGGCGTTAGCATTGACTAGCAGGCATAAGGCTTGCTGGCTCCAGCCACAGAGAAGTTCTATATCTACAGGCATGCCCTTAAAGGAGGCTTCCTCAGCCATGCCTAAAATCCTGGCCAACGGACCCAGGATATCCAATAATGTATCCTGGCACTGTTTGAGGCAGCACTCAGGACCTTTCCTGGGCCTAAAAAGGAAACTCAGAAGCTCCGGGTCCAAATTATGTGTTATCCCTGACTTATTATACAGGAATGGTCTGGGATATTCATCTCTCATCAAGTTCTGTGTCTCTTTATCAAGGGACTTGCATATACAGAAATTGAGGAAAGAGGTCGCATGGTCCATAGGCTACCAATCCAAACCCCTTGGGTGAGTATTACTGGTTAGCTGAAACATTTAAACACCTGAAGGGTCCCTGATAGTCTTTGAACTTGAGGGCTTATCTAAGTCCTTGTCAAGAAAATTATTCTCTAGTAACTTCTGGGTATCAAAGACATACTCATCTGCCTCTTCTTCAGCATCAATATAACCTGAAAACTCGTCATCAGTATCAAAAGGGTGGTCACTTTTTCTATGAAGGCTACTCATTCTTTTTGTATCATGGGGGACACCTATATGAATTGCACTAACATGGTTGATCCTGCTATGTGTGTCGCTACGGACACCTCGCTCTTTTGTAGTGCTCTGGTTACCCAACAGTTGTTCATGACACTTTACAGCTCTAAGACTACCAAGGATTGATCATGGTCTTTTGCAGCACTCAGGCTGCCCAAAGAATGTTGTTCATTCGAGGTGTTTGGATTTTTTAGTTGCCTTACCTCCCTTTTTAACTAATGGAGGGGTCTCTTCCTTTGAGATCAAGAATCAATCCTTGTCCAAGGGGGATCCCTTTTCCTTATAGTGAAAGCTGCTTCCATTGCCTCCCTAAGGGGAGAGTTTAGTTCTTTATCAAGAAACATTTTCAACATATCCTTATTAAAGAGAGAAACTGGTATTTCTTGTAGGTTACTAGTCTTAGACATTGTCTTGGGCTACTAGAAAAAAAGAGTAACCTTGTTAATCCCCTCTAACCAATTATGGGGGTTATTCTAACTTTGGAGGAGGTGTTAATCCGTCCCAAAAGTGACGGAAAAGTGACGGATTTACCACCAGCCGTATTACGAGTCCATTATATCCTATGGAACTCGTAATACGGCTGGTGGTATATCCGTCACTTTACCGTCACTTTTGGGACGGATTAACACTCCTCCAAAGTTAGAATAACCCCCTATGTCTTCTTTTTTTAATCAATAACTAACATTGAAACAGCTGACTTTCAACAACACTCCCTACTGGTTGGCCTTTGCAGGTGAAATAAACCCAGGAGCCTGCTACAATGGCAACATGATGCGCACGTCTGACTTTTTTGGGAAGAAAGGGGCAGATGAACAATGAGTCTCTTTTCTATTACAATCCCTGGTCGGGAGCTGGGCAATGATGGAAACGCTGTTCTGAAAGGATGAGAGAGTGCTCCAGGACCTTAAGGTGAGCCTTTTAATCTGCTTGGGTCTTCCAAAGATGAGCTGCTTGAAGAGAAACTGTCCGAGCATCTCTCAAAAGATGTGCAGTTTAGAGTGATGTTACGCGGAGGCTGCAAGCAGAGCCCAAAGGCCTCTGGATTGAAAGTACAGTCCTCAGTCTGCGCGTACCTTAACAAGACGCACAAATTAAAAAGAAGTCACCCGGCGGCCATGAGGAGAAGCCAGGCCTCTAGCATAATGAAAAAAAGGAAGGGGGATGCTGCCCCTTTACAGTGTAACATACACGTATGCTGGCAATTTAAAAATCGCCTTGCACCTAATGAAAATGGCAAAATGGAAAGAAACCCAACCATAATTTGGACACTGTCCAATCACTTAAGATAAGTAACGATCTCTCCAATCTGAAACTGTCAAAATAGATTAAATGAACAGTACACAACAAGAATAAATGAGGGCATGATACTTAACTGTGCAGGATCAGCGAATAAAAGAAAGGAAGATGATTAGTGATGGAGTTATATGCTGTTAACTGCTTTAAGCTGGAATGTCTTTCTTTTTGATGTATTTACATTTTTTAAGGGGATGCAATGTTCGGAAGCTATAAAAGACATTGCATAATAGTAGACTCCAGTCTTGTAATGAAATGGTGCATGCCAAGGAAATGAAACAGTGGTATTGACAAAACAGATAAACCATTACAGGGTGGTGTGTTTTCATGAGAAACAACAGGCCAGTATATATGCTGACCTCTTTTATTTGGGTTATTCAGGTTTTAAAGTAATTTTACATTATAATAAAATCACTTTGAAAACAACCGACTAACTAACTGACAATATGAGTACTACACAAGGGAGATATATTCCCATATTTTTGTGTATTCAAAATGTGACTGCCATGCTGCCCATTTTGGAATTCTAAAACATATTTTGGCTAGAGAAATAACCACTCTTCTAGGTGAATGTACATTTCTTCATCCGTGTTCAAACATGTGGAGGTCTTACTGTCTGGTTCTAAAATATATCTAAATTCTATCTGTCTAAGGGCCAGATGTAGGAAAGCCTTTTACTGGTTGCAAACGGCCCATCGGGCCAGAGTGTAGTGAGTGCATTAAATGCACACCAGTTTGGCTAGCTGTCTTAGGACGGCCAAACTGACGTGCGTACTTAGTTTTCTCCAACTCGGCTGTGTTGCACAGCCGGTTTGGAGAAACTGCACAGACTCCAGTGCACTGTCTGAGCGGCAGACCAATCCCGGTGCAGCATCCGGATTGCACTGAGAAGCTGTGCTGGTGTCCCAGGGACTGCTGGGACACCAACACCTTCGGAAGAGGAGCGAGGCAGCCAGTGGCGGGGGCAGGACATGTACGTTTTTTAAAATTAGTATTTTATTTCCCCTTCCTTCTCCTCTAACCCCCACACCACGTGAGATTTGTGGGCGCTGCCACTGCAGGGTTGTTTCAACAGGCATTCACACTGTTAGACCTGACATGCCTTAGGGTGGTCACCCCTAACTTTTTGCCTGCCTCCCTCCACTTTTTGGACCCTGTTTTGCTGGCTTTTAGACTCTGCGCACTTTACTAACTGCTAACCAGTGCTAAAGTGCATATGCTCTCTCCCTTTTTAAACATGGTAACTTTGGATCATACCTGATTGGACTATTTAATTTACTTATAAGTCCCTAGTAATGTGCACTATATGTGCCTAGGGCCTGTAGATTAAATGCTACTAGTGGGCCTGCAGCACTGGTTGCACTGCCACCCACTTAAGTAGCCCCCTTAACCTTGTCTCAGGCTTGCCATTGCAAGGTCTGTGTGTGCAGTTCCACTGCCACTTCGACTTGGCATTTAAAAGTACTTGCCAAGCCTAGAACTCCCCTTTTTCTACATATAAGTCACCCCTAATGTGTGCCCTAGGTAACCCCTAGAGCAGGGTGCTGTGTAGGTAAAAGGCTGGACATGTACCTGTGTAGTTATATGTCCTGGTAGTGTAAAACTCCTAAATTCGTTTTTACACTACTGTGAGGCCTGCTCCCTTCATGGGCTAACATTGGGGCTGCCCTCATACATTGTTGAAGTGGCAGCTGCTGATCTGAAAGGAGCAGGAAGGTCATATTTAGTATGGCCAGAATGGTAATACAAAACCCTGCTGACTGGTGAAGTCGGATTTAATATTACTATTCTAGAAATGCCACTTTTAGAAAGGGAGCATTTCTTTGCACTTAAATCTTTCTGTGCCTTACAATCCACGTCTGGCTGGGCTTGGTTGACAGCTCCTTGTGCATTCACTCAGACACACCCCAAACACAGGGTACTCAGCCTCACTTGCATACATCTGCATTTTGAATGGGTCTTCCTGGGCTGGGAGGGTGGAGGGCCTGCTCTCACACAAAGGACTGTCACACCCCCTAATGGGACCCTGGCAGACAGGATTAAACTGAAAGGGGACCTGGTGCACTTCTTAGCCACTCTTTGAAGTCTCCCCCATTTCAAAGGCACATTTGGGTATAAAACAGGGCCTCTGCCCTACCTCATCAGACACTTTCTGGAGAAGAAACCTGAACCAGAAACTACATCCTGCCAAGAAGAACTGCCTGGCTGCTCAAAGGACTCACCTGTCTGCTTTCTACAAAGGACTCCTGCCTTGCTGTTGGCCTGCTGCCTTGCTGAACTCTTGTCTGGCTGTGAAAGTGTTCTCCAAGGGCTTGGATAGAGCTTGCCTCCTGTTCCCTGAAGTCTCAGAACCAAAAAGACTTCTCTTTTTCACTTGGACGCTCTGTGCGCCGAAATTGTCGACGCACAGCTTGTTCCGTGGCAAAAAAAATGCTGCACACCAACGCTGATCGACACAACACCTTCGGGACGACCGGAACTTCGACGCACGGCCTTGCAAGGACAACGCCGCCTGACCGCCAGAGGAGAAATCAACGCAATGCCTGCCGTGAGAGCAAAACTTCGACACACAGCCCCGCAGAAAGACGCACAGCCGGAAAACAGGCAGGAGAATCCATGCACAGACCCGGGACATCTGGTAATCCCGGCGATCTACAGAAAGAGACTGTCCGCGTGCCGGAAAACGACGCACGACTTCCCCACGTGAAAAATAACAACACAAGTCCTTGTGTGCTGGGGAGAAACCGACGCACACACCATTTTTCCACGTATCTCTTCTTCTGCAGCCCTCTGAGGAGATTTTCCACTCCAAACCAGGTACTTTGTGCTTGAAAGAGACTTTGTTTGCTTTGTGAAGACTTAAGACACTTTGGCCCATATTTATACTTTTTGACGCAAAACTGCGCTAACGCAGTTTTGCGTCAAAAAAATTAGCGCCGGCTAACGCCATTCTGAAGCGCCGTGCGGGCGCCGTATTTATTGAATGACGTTAGCCGGCGTTAGCCGCCGGCGCCGTCTGGTGTGCGTTAAAAAAAACGACGTACACCAGGCAGTGCCGGCGTAGGGGAAAATGGAGCTTGGGCGTCAAGAAATGGGGCAAGTCAGGTTGAGGCAATTTTTGCGCCTCAACCCGATTTGCGCCTTTTTTTTTTCACTCCCAACCCCCTTAGAAATTACTTCTGTCTTAGCAAAGACAGGAGTCATGCCCCCTTGCCCAATGGCCATGCCCAGGGGACTTCTGTCCCCTGGGCATGGTCATTGGGCATAGTGGCATGTAGGGGGGCACAAATCAGGCCCCCCTATGCCACAATTTTTTTTAAAAAAAATACTTACCTGAACTTACCTTAATGTCCCTGGGATGGGTCCCTCCAGCCTTGGGTGTCCTCCTGGGGTGGGCAAGGGTGACAGGGGGGGTCCCTGGGGGCATGGGAGGGCACCTCTGGGCTCCTTCAGAGCCCACAGGTCCCTTAACGCCTGCCTTTTGCAGGCGCTAAAAAACGGCGCAAAAGCGGCCGTACGTAATTTTTTTTGACCCGCCCACTCCCGGGCGTGATTTTTGCCCGGGAGTATAAATCCGACGCACATGCCTCGGAGTCGATTTTTTAGACGGGAACGCCTACCTTGCATCTCATTTAAGCAAAGTAGGTGTCCACGCAAAAAAATGACGCTAACTCCATGGACTTTGGCGCTAGACGCGTCTAACGCCAAAGTATAAATATGGAGTTAGTTTTGCGTCGAAATTGCATAAAAAAAACTACGCAATTCCGGCGCAAACGGAGTATAAATATGCCCCTTTATATCACTTTTCAGTGATATCTCTACAAATTCACATTTCAACTTTATTCATTTTGACCTACAATTATCCTGATAAATATTATATATTTTTCTAAACACTGTGTGGTGTATTTTTGTGGTGCTATATGGTGGTATTGTATGATTTATTGCACAAATACTTTACACATTGCCTTCTAAGTTAAGCCTGACTGCTCGTGCCAAGCTACCAGAGGGTGGGCACAGGCTAATTTTGGATTGTGTGTGACTTACCCTGACTAGAGTGAGGGTTCTTGCTTGGACAGGGGGTAACCTGACTGCCAACCAAAAACCCCATTTCTAACACACACCATCTCCTTAATTCAACTGAACACTGAAATATATCTTCCTCCAATATCTGGCCTGAAACATTCTAGCAACTAATGTGACCATGGTCACATGGAGGAGGGTTATAGGTTTACTGACCTTCGGGAGGGTTCATGACAGAACAGAGTCACTCAAGAAGTTCCAACAGGACAAAGGGAAAGTTCCCCCAATAAATAATCTTTGTAGGTTTGGGTTTCTCCATGCCTGACTGAAAGGCTCAGAAAACACATGCTAAAAACGAAGAATTTACAGCATCACTGGCATCTATAAAGACAGTGAACCACGTTGACACTCAGTCACTGGGCACCAGAGTCCATTGATCCACCAGCATTGCCAAATGAACAAACCCATAAAAAATATTAAAATTCAAAACCCAAGATAGGGAAATGTGTGCATAGAGGAAGATAAGGTTCCATCTGCAAACATTCTGCATATACCACAAAGACATTTCATTCTATAGAAATCAGGGTAGCTCAAAATAAGAGCATGATGAGATTTATAATGGAGATACTCTTCTCACAGAACATTTCTGTCATAACAAATACAAACCTAACAGCCTAACATGGCAGACAACTGAAAAAGTGAAGTGACAAAAAGCGGGGGAAAATGAATAACCTTTAGTTGTTAAGACAAACACATTGGATTTTCAAACTGGATGCACTCAAAACAGGCTTTTTGAGAGACAGTAATTAGCCACCATAACTACATATCCCATGCATTATTACTCTATAATACTTAATACTATATTAATTCATGGTAATTGCTTACCTTAAAGTTTTTGTATGTCACACAAAATCATTTATAATGGGTCCTCAGCATACTTCTTGGACACACCTATGCCATTTAAGTGCATACATTTAGCATATTTTTCTGTTCAATTACAGGGGATATTGTCTGCATTTCTAGACTGATGCATATGATTCCATTGAGAGATTGGATTGCTGGTTGTCCGTGGTGTGAGCTCTGGTCTAGCACAAAAAGTCACTAATTTAACCTGTGCTTAACTAGGGGTGGCTTGACACAAATAGCAGTCAAGCTAAACTTTGAGGCAATGTGTTAAGTATTTATGCAGCACACAAACAGTAATACAGTGGAAACGCAACACAATAAAATTCCCAAAACAATTTAGAAAACTAGAGAAATTTGTAATAAATTATTTGATATGAAGAACATCAAAATCCAATAAGTAGAACTGGAGTTATGAATTTTTAAAGTTTAAGGTTCAAAATAGCAAGACCTCAGTTTTTGGAAAATGACCACCTGGGTAAATTTAGCACCACAACCAAGCATCCAAAAGCGAATGAAGATGTCTTTGGAGTTCAGCATTCACTCAGGCTGGGTCCAGGTGTGGGTTGAAGATGGTAGGAGCCTCTTATGTCCCTGTGGCTCTGATCAGGGGGGCAGTTAAACTAGCCCTTAGAATCACTTATGAAGTCTTGGGTGCAAGTGAAGATGCAAGGCTCCACAGCAGGGCTGGCCTCTGAAAGCTCAATGTGGGCTCCAGGTAGCAAAGCAGTCCTTCAAGGTAGAACAGAAGTCTGGCAGAATGCACAGCAGGTCACAGTAGCAGACAGTCCTCTAAGAGTCCTTCCACAGGTCCTGTAGTAAACTCAAGAGTGAGTCTTAGAGCTCTATTTTCATACCCTGGTGCCCTCCTCCGAGAAGTTGGGAGAAGTTTCCGGAATGGTTCTTTGACCTTCTAGAAGTTTCCTGCCTCCCTTGACCTGGCTCCTAGCTGGTTGCACTGACAATACATTAATTAAACCTATTGGGTGGTGGCAGAGCCCAGCCTATTCAGGTGTAAGTGGGGCTGGGCTTAGCTCCGCCCCACCATCAAGTCAGTTAATTGCCCTTTCAGGCTCTGCTAATCGCACTATTGTGTGACTGTCTAGGGTGAATTCACAAAGTCCTAACTGTCAGTTACAACCAGTCAGGTGACGTGAGGCAGGCTGCAGGCACAGCGGGCTAAGGACAGGGAAATGCTAACTTTCTAACAGTAGCATTTTCAAACCTGCAATGATAAATTCACCTTTATCATTACAGAGGGTTTATCATTACAAGTTCTTAGGTACCAAACATGATATAGTGCCGTCCTCTGGTTTAGGAATTACAGCTAATTAAATATAATAACAAATCCCCCATTTTTTTGCTGGAAAGTGGATTATTGGGAAGGGCAGGTAAGTAACTACACTAAGCAAAAGGCAACTAACCTCCATTAGATTCAGTTAGGTCTCAATAAATTAACCTTAGCTCAACCCTTGGTAGCTTGGCAACGAGCAACAAGGCTTAACTTAGGAGACAAAGGCCATCATTACGACCCTGGCAGACGGTGAAAAAGGGGCAGTAATACCGCCAACAGGCCTGCAGTAACTACCACCAAATTATGACCACGGCGGAAAGATCTCCGATAGACAGCCAATGTAACATGCCGACCGCCAGGTTGGAAACAACAGCCACCATGGCTGTAGCCACCTACAGCCAGGCGGAAGTCAATGTACCACCCACCATATTAAGACCCTGGAAACCGCCACCTTTACCAGGGCAGTGCCAATGACATCAAAAGCCTGGCAGAAACTGAGCTCAGAAGGGAAAGGACTCACCATTGGAGACACAGGGAAGAACCACGCCGCCATGTAACCTGAACTGCATGTCTTCCCCGTGATATTCTACGTTCTGCTCCACCACGAACGCCGGAGATGACGAAGATGATGAGTACAGCTGCCTAGCACACAAGGGAGTGGGGAGGAAAACAAGAGTGACACACACACACGCAAAACACATACCCCATAGACACACACCATACACACAGCTAGATGCATTACAAAAACAATTTTACCCAGTAACTTGGCTGAATAATGCAAGGACAAAACGATTTTGCAAAAGTGTATGTAATGAGATCAACACAGTATGAAAAATAAGGTAGGCAAAATAATAGATATATACATATGTACAGAAAAAGGGACACAGCCCAGTCCACAATTTGGGTGGGCCACAGGGACACAGGCCAAAGTCCAAGGCCACACGTCACCTACTTTAACATGGACAGAACACTGCAGGGGCACCAGTTGGTAAATAGGCAGGCACCTCAGGGGGACGGGGGATAAGGGGGCACCTCAGCCGGGAGATGTAGCAGGACCACTGGTTCTGGAGTGGGCAACATGCCCTGTGATTGATCCTGGGGAGTGATGGACCACAATCTCTCATGTGGGTGTCATACCCACTTGTTCTAGAGGGGGCAACCTGTCCTGTGCTTGATCGTGGGGAGTGATGGACCACAGTCTCTCAGGTGGGGGTCATACCCACTGGTTCTGGAGGGGGCAACCTACCCTGTGCTTGATCCTGGGAAGTGCAAGGCCACAGTCTCTCAGGTGGGTGTCTTGCACAGCAGCCCATGGAGGCAGGATTACATACCATTCACCGGAGGTGATGGCTGCACAGTGGTGGTGTTTTTTGTGGTGGGAGGCTCCTGCCCATCCCCTGTAACCTCGGATGGCTTCACAGTGGTGGTGCTGTTGGGGGGGGGAGGCTCTTGTCCATTCCCTGCAACCTCAGATGGCTGCACAGTGATGGTGCTGCTGGTGGGGGGAGGCTCCTGCCCATCCCCTGCAACCTCGGATGGCTGCACAACCATGGTTGGTGGTGGGGGCTCCATCACAGTTCTTGGCCCAGGCCCCTTGGTCTTCCTGCCTGCTGGGGAAGGCTCCTTGGTCTTCCTGCCTGCTGGTGCAGGCTCCTTGGCCTTTCGGGTGGCAGGTGAAGGCTCCTTTTCTTTCTTGCTGCTGGGGCAGTCTCCTTTCCTTTAGGCTGGCTGGTGCAGGCTCCTTTCCCTTCAGGACATGTGGCCTGGATCCCTTTCCACCACAAGTGGGTGAGGTGATGACTGGGCCCGTGGACTGTGTGTCTGAGGTGCTTGGCTGGGTTCTTCCTACCCTGGCCATACCTGCAGGGGGAGGGAAGAGGTCAATGGTGGATATGAACCGTATTTAGTGACATTGGGGCAGGAAGAGGGAGTAGGAATGGGAGTGGAAGAAGAGGGAGTGGTTGTTGGAGGTGTCTGACTGCTGGATTTGGGTGCAGGTGCATGGGCTGTATGCTGTTGTGAGTTTGATGGCTGTTGGGTGTCTGAGTGCTTGCGTTTGTGTGCTTTAGGAGGAGCGGGACAGATACAGTGGGAGAGGACACAGAGGACGTGTGCATGGCTGTTGTGGAGGTGTCTGCCAGTAAGATGTGTGTTCTGCTTGCTGTGGTGATGCTGGTAGTGGATGCTGATGCAGTGCATGCAAGTGTGAGTGTGGACGTAACCCGGTGGGAAGTGGAGGAGGAGGAGTAGGGGAAGACAGTGGAAATAGTGGATGTTGTTGTGTCTGCAACTGGATGGTGCTTGTGTGAGTGCCTCTGGGATGAAGTGTGGTGCTTGTGTTTGCCTATAACACTCTTGGGTGTTGTCTTGTGTGCATGCTCGTCTGTATGTGTGCTTGGGATAGGTTGGGGTTGAGGGGAATGAAACGGTCTCTGTTGGCCCACAAATCCAGTGTGAATGCCCTCCAGGAATGCATTAGATTGTTGGATCTGGGCTGCCAGCCCCTGGATGGCATTCACAATGGTTGACTTCCCTACAGAGATGGATCTCACGAGGCCAACAGCCTCCTCACTCAGGGTAGCAGGGCCTGGGGCGAGGGAGGTGCCCACCCTCCTGTACCTGTAGGTGGTCACAGAAGTGTCCACCACCACCAGGGAGCTTCCATTGGAGGAGGTATCTGTGTCAGAACTGTCCCCTCCAGTCTCCGCCGTGGTGCTCCCCTCGTCCTCCATCCCACTGGTGCCCTCACCGTCAGTGGACTCTGCCTCCTGGGTCCTGAGGGATGCAGCTCCCTCCGTTGCTGGTGCCTCTGCTCCTCTGCCAGATGATGCTAATGCACATTAGGACAGGGTGACAAAACAAAAACGGGGTTGAAGAGGCAAAGGATACACTTGGTCAATGGCTGCACCAACACCACCGTTGGAGTACACAGCACCGTCACACACAGGGTACAGCCCTACGCAATATGCATTGTATTACCAGAGAAACAGTTAGCGGCCAAGGCATGGGGAGGGGCACACACCACCAAATGCAGCACACCTGGGACCCACACAGCCCTGAGCAGTAGAGAATGCCTACGAGTTAGGTTGCAAGATTGTCCTTTCTGAACCCTAGCCACCAGGGGATCTACACTGCAATGTCAGGCCTGGCCTAGGGGCACCCACTGACACACATCTCCCACCAGGATACCACCCTACCATGAGTACATTGTTATGATGGGCACTGTACTCACCCCCTTGTGGCTGCTGTGATGCCCTCAAGCACCCATCCATCTTAGGGTAGGCCACCGCCAGTATGCAGGCCATCAGGGGGGGTCAGGGTTCGACAGGCACCCCTTCCTCAGTGGGAGGCCATCCACAGCTGGGCCTCCGTCGTCTTCTGTGCCCAGCATCTCAGGTCCTCCCACCGTTTGCGACAATGGGTGCTCACCTGCCATAGACCCCCAGGGTCCACACATCCTTAGCGATGGCACGCCATCTACCCTTCTTTTGATGGGCTCTGACCTGCAGAGGCAGCAGACACAGGAAAATAGATTTAGTCAAACAGTCCTGCCTTTTACACATATGGCCCACCATACCCATTTCCATCACCATTTACGCACACATGGCCCAGCACACAAACTGTACGCTGCCCAGAGGACAATCACCCATCCCCCTCACACAAGGCCTTCATACACACAACTCCATGCATTCATGCCACATGCATCGGGCTCACAGTGTACTCAACTTTTGGTCTGGAGGCCCATACAGCAGTCCGTGCTGGATTAGGACCCCATCCAACAGTCTCTCTAACTCCTCCGAAGTGAAGGCTGGAGCCCTTTCCCTGGTCACATGGGCCATGGTAGGCTCCAGACATAGGTCACAGCAGTACATGCAGTGTAGGTCCTCTCCTATGGAAGGTCAGGTAGCAAGTGAGGAATATGATAGAAAATGGCAGTCACGTCTGCGGCAGTGCAGTCCGTTACCGCCGGCGTTGATCACCATTGGCCACTGTAACCCATAGGGCCCAATTACAACCAATGAGGAGTTGCACGGCGGTTCCCAACCACTTCCCGCAACGGCACACAACGTCAGCGGAATTACCTCACTTCCACCTGTCCCTCCACACAGGGCAGGTGGACACCATTTCGGGTGGGGGCAGGCTCTGGAATAATGCTGCGTCACAGGAGATATTAGGACATATTGGACAAATCACAATGACCCATTACATGTATACAGGATGCAAAGTTCTTTTGTATCTCCATTGTTCAGTTTGTGACTGGCTCCTCACTCTTGTGTCCATTAAATTGCTACCGCTGTGGATGAATTGGAGATGGAGACATACCCCCATGTACAGACCCCTGGTGGACTTGGCAACATTGGAGGACAGGCACGTTATTGTCACCCATAGACTGGACAGGGCCACAATCACAGAGCTGTGGGACCAATTGGAGCCTGACCTTATATCTGATATCTGTCACCCTACTGGGATTGCCCCTCTTGTGCAAGTACTATCAGTACTCCATTTCCTGGCAACTGGTTCTTTCCAAGTGATAGTGGGCTTGGCAGCAGGAATGTCACAGCCAGTGTTCTCACTAGTGCTGACAAGAGTGTTGTCTACATTGTTTTCCCCCAGGTTGAAGATTTGGCTACAGTGAAGGCTGAGTTCTATTCAATTAGACATATCCCCAACATAGTCCTTCACAGTGCAGTGTTCAGGTGCAGGTCAGGTGTCCAGCAAGTCAGTCCTTCTTCTTCTGATGTTCTTCCTTGTAGGGATCTGAGGTGTGGGTTTATCCTTGCTACTGGGGTGGAAAGCAGGGGGGTGACTGTCCAATCACAAGCAGGCCCTTTCCCCCTTTGATGACCACTTCCTGGGAAGTGTTAAAAAATTAATCCCAGGGAGCAACATTCTTCATAAATCCAATACGACTGACACGTATTTTTGGAGGTTAGATCTGGCTGAGCCCACCCACTGGTGTGACTAAAATTCCTAAGCACACCCCTCTCCTGCCCCCTCCTTATCTAATCAAGAGAGCACTTAATTGTCTAGGGGTGCAGGAAATAGGGGATGTCCTGAGCTGTTCCACATGTCCTTCCCTGCCTTTGAAGACCAGTTTGGCTGCTCTCCCCCCATCCTGTTTCACCATCTGCTGAGGCAGATCTACATCCCCAGGCACATCCTTTGTGTTCAGCCCAGGCCATTTCACACCTATTAAGGCAGCATGGCCAGGCTGCCAGAGGCTGGCCAATCAGAGAAGGGCACTACAGAGCTGAAGTTGGCAACTTTCAGGTAGAGTTTAAAAACTCTTTACCTGAACTAGTTATTTTAAATCCAACAATGGCAAGTTGTGGGATTTAATATAACAAATAACCAAACTCAAGCTATCTGGCCCTCACTGGGACTTTTTTAATTAAAATAAAGTCTCCCCATTTTAGCCTATGGAGGCCATTCACTATAGTGAGGGAAAGACAAGCTATTTTACCTCACCATGGCTTATAAAATAATTTTTATAAGGTCCCTGCTTATAGTTACATGGCACCCAACCCTAGGGGCACATTGGGCACACCTTAGGGGTGACGTTTATGTAAAAATAAGGTTGTTTAGGACTTTGGAAGTACTTTTAATTCCAAAGTTGAATTTACATATTACTTTAGTTTAAAATTAGCCAGCAAGGCAGGCCTGCCTTTAAAATGACACTGGGCACCTTAGCAGTGCACCTATGGGTGCACTACATATGCTGAGGTCTCTAAACGTACATGCCTACCATATACTAGGGACTTATAGTTAGGTTGATAATGCCAATTATAATTAACCTAATTTGCATATCCACTTTACACAGAGCCCTGGCCATGGGACTGGTAAGCAGTACCCAGGACACATCTAAGAGTCAGTAACCACCAGTGTCTGTATAGTTTGGGGGTGACCAGGGCAAAAAGTAAGGCTTTCCTACGGTTATCCTTTGCGAGGGGATAGGCCTCACAATACTGAAAAATGAATTTGGGATTTTTTCAATACTAAGACATGTAATACTTAAAATTACATGTCCTACATTTTAATTTCACAGCACCATGCTCTATGAGCTTACCCTGGGCCTACCTTAGGGGTGACATGTAATAAAAGGGAAACTTAAAGCTTGGGAAGCAGTTTTAAATAGCAAATCAACATGGTAGTCAGACACTGCCTTTGGGCTGCATTGGCAGGCCTGGGACAAGTTTAAGGTGTTACTTCAGTGGGTGGCACAATACGTGCTGCAGGCCCAGTGGGAGCATTTAATTTAAAAGCCCTGGGTATATTATATACCACTCTATAAGAGACTTACATGTAAATTATATATGCCAATCAGTTATAGGGCAATCATCAAACCGTTTTTTAGGGAGAGGGCACACGCACTTTTGTACTGGTTAGCAGTGGTATAGTGCATAGAGTCCAAAGGCCAACAAGCAAAAATCCAGCAAAAAGTAGGAGGAGAAAGGCAAAAGGTTTGGGGGTGACCTGTTGAGAGGGCCATTTCCAACAGTTCATGTTTGTGTAAGTAATTACGAATATCTCACTTATTAGAAGCATGATGCGTGTATTACTGCTAATTAAAAAAATCGAAAGGAACAAGGAATGCAAATAATGTTTCCGGAGGTGCAAGAGCTGTTCGATAATGCCTTGGGGTTAAAAAGGTGAAAAAATGGTTACTGTTTATGTTAATTGCTTTAAGTTTAAATGCATAGGTACACCTTTGACTCCATTTGAGTGCTTTTACAAATTATCTATTTCCACACTGTCTTTACCGCTTTACTGATGCAATTGCTCACTGCATGACTGTACATTCTGTTTATCCACCATTAAAGTAAACATCTGAAAAATAAATCCTTATTTTATAACATCCTAGGCCTTCTGTAAATATTCTTGAGAAATGATTGCATAAGTGGGAATTTCTCTACTGTACAACAAAACTGTGAGAAGTAATTGTTCCTCAGCAAACATTATTCCAACTGTATGGCTGGCACTTAAATGTCCCTGTTCCCCCATTCAGTGCATATGAAGATGTATTATTTAATTGTTTTATGTGGTGACAACAGTGTTTAATTCGCACAAGAAGGAGTGCCTGTGCGCAAAGCTCTGCTTAGAAGACCGCAGTAGGTCCATTCAAATGTTGGCAATTAAATGTTGAAATACAGAATACCAAAGCTGTGTAGTCTTGAATACACCTCAGTCCTCTTTAATGCTCTGCTTTCCTCTTTTTCTCACAATTATGTAGCCTGTTTTCTCTCTTTGTGCCTTTTTGCTGGTCTTTCTCTTTCTCCTTCTTTCCCCTTTGTGCCTTGTTATGTCTCTTGCTTTCAGGAAAAGTTTAATGAGTAAAAATAAGTGCTAGTCACCCACAAATGAGTGCCGTTGGGCTGCACCAGCAACCACCAGCTCAAATTAAGCACTGAGTTGCCGGATGAGCATTATGCACCAATGGCTGCCTCTCCTCAACAATGTTAATTTGGTGACGTTTAATGCTAGATGGACTACCTGGCATCAAATAATGCATGGAATATTCTTCTGTTGGAGCAGAGCACCAAGCCAAACAATATGCTTGTGAATACATATGGCTTACTATGTAAACTCATGAAAAGAGGCGCCATACTGGACCAGGTAGAAGGCAGCTTTACACTAGCACTAAA
Source organism: Pleurodeles waltl (assembly GCF_031143425.1). Taxonomy (NCBI): domain Eukaryota; kingdom Metazoa; phylum Chordata; class Amphibia; order Caudata; family Salamandridae; genus Pleurodeles; species Pleurodeles waltl. Next base: position 1,233,628,658 of record NC_090446.1, read on the forward strand.
GGGACCATTCCCTCTATAATGACTAAAAAGCCTTGTTAGACCCCACCAATCCATACTGATGGAAATGCAAAATCCCTCGCTTTCGACTTACAAACAGCAGGTTGAAGGCAGCTTTCTCCACTCGAATGCACCCCTTTAGCTGAATATGGTTCGGATTCAATAATTCTTCCTTCATGTGTCCGGACTGGGATTACAAGCACATTACAGTGCTGGACCATATTATAGACTGACAGAATGAAACTGAATTCCACCTGCCTTGCCTTCAGTTGTGGCTATATCTTCAGCTTTGGCACTGGTTGCACTCTCATTTGGGCCCTCGAACCTGGCACCTACTTATCTCTCCCTGCCAGGCCTAGTTGTTAAATGTGGTAATTATAAAAAAAAAAACCTGTCTCCGACATTAAGGCATTGTTGATCACAAAATCCTTCTCTGACCCAAAGGAAAGATTGCTTCGAATGTAATGGGAAGACGGGCTATGTGTTGCACACTGTGATAAGAAGAGGTTCCATCCTCTACAAACCCATGACAAGGGAATGCACATAGACCGCATCAGATTTAGCTTCTTCAAAATCCTTCATGATTGGCATTGGGCGCCAGTAAATTGCACAGAGGACGCATTACTGCCTCTGATCAGTGTTGGTGATGTGGCTCGCCTGGTGGTGATATTTTACCAGACACTGTGGTTCGGCCTTTGCATTCAGACTTATGGAAGTCACATCTGGTTTATCCTCAAGGACTCAAGTGGGGTCTCATTCCAACCCTCTCCGGCATTTGTGATACTCCATAACAGAAAAGGTGTCCTGGCACTAAATAACCACACGAAACACTAGTTTGATGCGGTTCTGGTGACTGCAAAACTCTGCCCTCTTTGCTGTTGGAAAATGCCCACTCCTCTCAAGCACGCAGACTGGATGGACTGGATGCCCTTATGGCAGCTCGTGAACAACTGATCTATAAACTGAATGATCATGTTAAGCTGTTTACGGATATTTGGAATGACTTCCTCACTTAACTCAATGCTTCTATATCTGCTCCTGAATAGCGACCATATCCTCTTTGTTCCATCTAAGCCGTCTTCTGGTTCCCTTCACTATGGTAAGTTTCACACAGTGGATATTGTTGTTTCTTTTGTTGATGTTAGTGGATTTTCTTGTCCTGCTCAGGGCGCTCTATTACAGTCATATTGACCCCCACATCTGTTTATTTGCTTTAGCTCTATTGCTATCCTTATTGTCTGTTGTGAAAGGATTAATTTGTTTCTTTGCTTTTGCTGACTATCTCAGCCTCCACGTTATAGACATTGCTGTCACAGAACACGGTCTGCATCCGTACTGGTGGTTTGTTAATTGTTGCTGTCTACCATGGTGGTTCAGAGCATATTGCCCCCTGCTAACGGGTACGTTATGCTCTAAGTAATGCAGCTTGATAAATGTTATGTTACGTTAACTACAAAAATAATAAACTGATTCAAACATTATGATTGTGAATTAGACCTGATGTCAAACCCAATGCTCCCTTTTCAATAACATTTGCTGAAAAGTGGGGCTTTCATATTAAATGGCTTATTGTGATTTCAAGCAGTCATTCCTGCAGGAAGTTGGCTGCATGCAGTAATTATTCTATGGACTAAGTCAGGTACAAGATAAGATTCTCATTTTGAGGGATCTGGGATTTACCCATGAAAAGACCCAGATTTTTTCAGGTAAGTACTTCTGTTTTTTTTAACATCAGCTTTGTCATACAATGCCTAATAGAGGCTTGGCCACAGTAACAATGTGTTAAATTGCTGTTGTGTGACAACCCCTAGAACCACACACTGGTTTCTGTGACACCATCACTGACTTCATCACCCCACTAGCCATCAAGCTCTACATCTTCTTCGGAGACCTCAACTTCCACCTGGATGACCCCCCAGACACTAACTACGCCAAACTCCTGAAATGCATGGACAACATCAGCCTCACCCAACTGGTCACCGACCCCACACACAAAGCAGGACGCACACTGGACTCAATTTTCACAGCCTTTGACAGAGTCAAATACAGCCATGCCACAGAACTCACCTGGACTGACCTCTCCATCTTCCACTACACAATTGCAGGATCACCGCGCACTACCTGTCCCCCATATCCCCCTTCTGCAGCTGGAATAAAGTGACACAGACCCAATGGATGGATGTCCTCAGCAGCACCCATTCCGAACCTGCAACCAACCTGGAAGAAGCAGTACAGAACTTCACCACCTGGATCGCCAATGCCGTTGACTGAGTTGCCCCCATCAAGCAAGCCAAGACACACAGATCCACCAAGTAAGGCAGCTGGTACACGCTAGAACTCAGGACAATGAAACACAGCTACAAACAACTGGAGAAAAGATGACTCACTAGCAGAGACACTACAGATTGACCCACCTTTGAGGAAGCCCTCAACAGATATCACCAACAACTCTAAGACACCTAAGCAAATCATATTGAAGCAAGTGCAAGCCACACAAGGGAACTATTCAGCATCGTCACAGAGTTCTCCTGCACCACGGCCACTGAGAACACATTCCTCCCTCACAGGAAGTCTGTGATGCTCTAGCAGGCCATATCCACAATGAGAGATCCACCAACTACGAGAGCTTCAAACCCCAAGCCACTAACCTCTACATCCTCCTCATTCTGAAGAAAGCCTCCCCGATTATCCACTCACACATGGTAACAACGCACCACATAGAACACCACAGCCATCATGAGCTATAGCCTTTCGGGATTACCCATGGACCCAAGGCAAGGATATAGCTGCCAACTGCCACCATCCTTATGGCATCCATCCCTAAAGCCACCTTTCCCAATGCATGGAAAGATGCAGAAGTCAAACCTCTCCACAAGAAACCCTCCTCTAAACCCAGCAAACTCCAGAACTATTGCCATTCTCGCTCTTCCCTTTCCCCACCAAAGTCCTCAAAAGCACTATCAACCAGCAGCTCATCGAACACCTGGAGAGAAGCAACCTGCTCCACCCCTCCCAAACATGTTTCTGCACCAACCACAGCACCAAGACTTCCCTGGTCACCACCACTGATGACATCCACACCATCCTCAACAGAGGTGAATCAGAGGACCTCATTCTCCATAAGCTCTCCGCAGTGTTCAACACAGTTTCCCTCCACACACTCATCAAAAGACTACACCACATTGGGACCCAGGAAGACACTCTCAGATGGATTGCATTGTTTCTCACAGGATGAACCCAGATAATCTGCCTAAGTCCCTTCACCTCAGAACCCAAGTGCCCTATCTGTGGTGTCCCTCACAGTTCACCCCTCAGCCCCACTTTCTTCAACACATACTTTAGACGACAGCAGGGCCAACATCATCAGAACCCATGAACCCATGACCTCATCGTCATATCCTATCCTGGTGACACCCAGCTCATCCTCTCAATCTCAGCAGACCCCCACCACCATGAAGATTATCTTCCACAACTGCATGAAGAACATCACTGACTGGATGAAGACCAACTGTCTGAAACTCAACACTGACAAGACAGAAGTGCTGATCTTCAGCAACAATGCCTCTCCTTGGAATGACACCTGGTGGCCTGCCAAGCTTGTACCACCTCCCACACTGACAGACTACCCCCACAACCCCAGCATCACCCTGGACAGCTAACTCACCAGGAAGCGACAGATCAGCACAGTCTCCTCCACCTGCTTCAACACTCTCTGCATGCTCCTAAGAATCTTCAATTAGCTCCCTTTTGGCACAAGAAAAAATGCCACTCAAGCTCTAGTCACCAGCCTGTTGGACTATGGCAATGCACTGTACACAGGAACCACTGCCAAGCTCATAAAGACAATACAGACAACACAGAAGTCAGCAGCCAGACTCATCCACAACCTGCCTAAGTGGACCCACGTCACCCCACACCTTAGGAACGTCCACTGGCTCCCCGTTCAGAAAAGATGCCAATTCAAGACACTGACACAGGCCTGCAAGCCCTGTATGTCTCAGGACCAGCATTCATCAACCACCGTCTGAACTTCCATCAACCTTTCAGAGACCTTCACTCCACTGCCCTCACACAGATACCACACATCTGCTGAAGCTGCATTGGAGGCCGTTTCTTCTCCTACCTCACTGCCAATTCTGTATGATTGAGTGAACCTTCAAGGACGCTCTTTAAAGTAAAGTCAGCTGCCTTGTGGAGCTGTGGCAAATTTCACCTGTCAAAATAACCCATTCTGACAGGGCTAAACCTTCCTTTGAAATATTAAATATTTATACCCCACCTATAAGTAGGTCTTAAATGCCCAAAGGGCAGGGTGAATGATTTAAGCTATTTTCAGTGTAGCAGGGTTAACTGTTTTATAGGAAAGCACAGGGATAATTCATTAAGGGCCAGATATAGTAAAAATCTGGATTGCGACCCCCAAATTGCGAGTCAGACAGACTCGCTATTTGCGAGTCACAATCCAGAATGTAGGATGGTGTCCCTGACACCATCTGCGACTCGCAAGGGGGTCACAAAGGCCCACCTTATTAATATTAATGAGATGGGTTGCAACTTGCAACCCCCTTGCGAGTGGTGGCACTCACAGGGATGGTGGCCTGCTGGAGACAGCAGACCATCATGTCTGTGACTGCTTTTAAATAAAGCAGGTTTTTTTTGTAATGCAGCCCGTTTTCCTTAAAGGAAAATGAGATGCATTACAAAACTAAAAAATGAAACGTTTTTGTTTCATTTTTTCATTCCATTCACAAAGGGGAATGGGTCCCATGGGGACCCCCTTCCCTTTTGCGAATGGGTTCCCACCAGTGTGACACTGGTGGTAACTGCGATTGCTTTGCGACCGCGTTCGCGGTCACAAAACAGTAAAACATCGCACTGCGACTTGCAATTAGGAATGGGAACACCCCTTCCTAATTGCGACTCGCAGTCCCATTTTGCGAGTCAGTAACCAGGTTACTGACTCGCAAAACGGGGATTGGGTATTGCGATGTGCTTTTTGCACGTGGCAAAGAGCGAAATTCGCTGTTTGCGACATGCAAAAAGCTTTGAACATCTGGCCCTAAAAGTAAGATAGTTATCTCCACCTAGAAACCAGATTACAGGTTAATTCATGGACTCTTTAAATATTTATTACAAATCCAACTCATTGCAAAAGTCAGATTTGTAACAAATATTTTATAAAAGGTACTTTTAAGAAGTTACTTTTACCCCCCCAAGCCTATAGAAGCCCATTTGCAAGACCTTCGAACTGTCATCTAAGCGCTGATAGTTCCTTGATTAGGCCTGGAACTGCTGTTGTGACCTGTGAACAGACTTGAGAGGCTGGACCTGCTACCCACTGTTATCCAGAAAAAAAGAAGTGGACTCCAAGGTTAAGAGGGCTGACCTCCTGTTAAGGTACAGGGACACAAAGCTAGCTGCAAAAAATGCTTTCTTGAAAGAGCCCAGCTGTTTAGTTTTAACTGTACCTGTTTGGACCCTCCTTGTGTCTTCTGTTGGGGGTAAGTCCTGACTCCCAAATGCTAGCCCTGAGGTCCTGGAAGACTTGGCTAGTGTTAAAGTGTACTCTTCCTGTCCCAAATTGAAAAAGCTGGGACATAGAAATATTTTGGCATCTTCCTGTCTGGAGAAACCACAGAGACTGGGGTTGTTGTCAAAGCCACAGCCATCAATGTTGAGGCGGTCCTGGAAATGGACATCGCACAGTCAGGGCTTTCCTGTCTCCATGGACAACTGCAGCAAGACCCAGTGCTTCCACAACTTGCTTTTGTCAAGCCCCACTTCAGATCCAGCTAGCAGCTTGCCCCAACAACTCATCGACAATCACTTTTTCTCCATTAAAGTATCTAAGTCTGAATGTAACTCTTTCACCAGGACCAACTTGGCCCTCGTATCTGAACTGCATTCCATCGCAGTTGGCCTCAAACCTCACCTTTGTCTTGGACTAGTGTGACCAATAGCCACTGCTGTCGCTTTGTGTTTTGGATTTTTTCTTTTACCTAAAACATAAAAAATCATTTCCTTGGTACACCTTATTGGATTTTTGCGGTTTTCATGTAATCTTGTTCATTAAAATATTCTCTATTTTTTATAAATTGGAGTGGGATTTTATTGTGTTTTGGTTGTGTCTTTTTTTTTTTTTTAACTGTGTTGCTACTTATGAATATTTTACACATTTTCTGAAGTGAAGCCTGTCTGATTTGTGCCATAGCTACCAGTGACTGAGTTTAGGTTTACATTACTGATTTCTCACGAGAATATTGCCACTTTACACCGAGAACAACGACTCCTAAACCACAAACTCCTGGAAAACGAAAGCAAAACAACTGTTTCGTTTTCCATGACTTCCTGGTTTACGTGCCTTAACCAAGCGGGGTGGGGACTCAGGGTATTTTTTGTTTTTGGGGGTAAGGTGGGGGGCTTGGGGTGATTAGGGTTTAGGAGGGGAAGGGTGGGTCAGGTTTTAGGTTTAAGGGGTGGGTTGGGGGGTTGGGGTGGTTTAGGTTTTAGGGGAGGGGGTTGGGGTTGTGGTAATTTTGGGGGTGGGTGTTGTGGTGGTTGTGGGGGCGTTGTGGTAATTTTTAGGGGCGGGGGGGCTAAGAGAGAAGCATACTGGAACCGTGCATGCTGATCACTAATGCCGTTACCAGGAATGCGTTTACAACAAAAAATCGTTTTAAAGGCATTTGTGGTAAAGGCATTAGTGATACCAACAAGTTTGTTGTTCCGAACTCGTTGTTGAGCCATGGGTGCTTGAAGCACTCGTAGTTTCGAGATATAACCCCACTTTACTTGTGGTGCATTACCATCCACTTTCCCACTGCTTTACACATTGTCTTTAAGTAAAGGTGGTCAGTGCTGTGCCATAAATACAAAGGGTTGAGCACAGGTTTAAATGACCTAGATCTTTGTCTAGACCTTATAGATTAGTGACTTTAATAGTTGTGGCACACAACCATCCACCCCAACTAATAATTCATTTTCTTACAGTGACAAAATGAGCTGCCTAACGTGGTGAGGTGTAAGAAGTGTGGTTCTGCATCAGCTGACGATCTACATATGTTTATTGATTGCCCTCTACTCCGTAAGTTTTGGCAAGAGGTGGGTGATGCAATTAAGGAGATTATTCCCGCAAGCCCAAAGGTAAGACCTCTGATAATGATGTTTGGCTGTTCATATGAAGTGCAGAAGATGGGTAGAGATAGAGCTAAACTGTTGTTTTATATGATGCTTGTGGCAAGAGGGGAGATCTGTAGGAAATGGATCAGCCCTGTTCCCCCTACTTTTGTCAAATGGAAAAACTCTCCAATTTACCATCTTAAGTTAGACTGTCATAAGGTTTGTAAGAGGATTTTGGAATCCACTGAAGCAATGGTTGGGAAGGGGTGAGTTATGAATAGGTAGGATGTGATCCTATGATTATACTTTTTCCTCTGCTTTCCGCACTGGAGCTTGGGTGGAAAATTAGTCCCAGACAGGGGCGACGAGGTCGGAGCTGGGTGGTGAGCAGTTGTGTGAGAACCTTCGCTGCCCCCCCCGGTCATGTGAGGGAAATTTGGAAGGTAAATGAGGATCAAAAAAAAAAATGAGCTGCCTAATGAATGTTTTTTAGACAGTGGATGTGTTTTCTACCTCCAGCAATTAGCACCAAACACAGATTAAGTGGTGTGTCGGGACAGCAAATCTCAATTTCTGGAGTTGCATTCCCAAACGGAAAACCACTTTTATTTAAAAACAATCAATGTGCCATGAAGGGACAAGTTCTGTTTTAAAAATATTGTAGTTTGAGAAGACATGAGAAGAAGCATGCAATGCTAGACCATTGTTTACTCGCCCTGAAGCTGCTGACATGATTCTCGAAGGAGAAGCTGTCTTCCACGACTGTGAGCAACCCACTGAGACGCTAGAAGTGTCACCTACTTACACATGCCTAGATAAAGATGAAACTACCAGCTCCACCACCAGGCAGAAATGAAAGATGTTACTAGTAATGGGTAAACCTAGGATATTTGGGATTATTGGGCAGACCCATTGACCGAAAGGCTCAAAAAGCCATGTGATAAATTGAGGCTAAGTACCCCAGTTTGAGGGCCAGCAGAACTGTAGTCTGAGCACATCAAATGTTAATGACCCCCATGAATACAAAAGGGGAAAGGGGTGGGAGGGCAGATGGGGAAAAACAGGGGAAAAACTAAAAGGAAAGAAAATAAATAAATGAAAAGAAGTTGAAAATATATACTAAATATATAAAAAAGATATAATAAATAAAAAATGCCAAGGGTGTATGCTGTCAAATAGTAGCAAACAGTTCTTGGCTGTTGGTTTCTCATGGGTAGTGGTTTTGAGAGTGCCATTCGTTGCTATGATGTTTAGGTCAAGGAAAATCAGCTGTGCTTTAGTCTTTGTTAGGGTGAATTTCAGAGCACATGGGGCCCATTATAAATTATGGTATGTCCCCTTTTAACGTCTGCTTGAAACAGGCGTTAAAAGTGCTGAGAATTTTTTTTCAGGTCCCCTAACCGGGGAACGCCCCCCTTGCATACATTATGGCTGGCATAGGCATAATGTGGCGCAAGGGTTTACAAAGTGGCGCAATGCTATCGCACCACTTTGTAAATATGGCACAGGGAAAATGCCATTTTAGTGCTGCCTTAGCGCCAAATAAATGACTCTATGGCAGCGCTAAGGTGACTCTAGGGGCACTTAAAATTGCCCCTAAAAGTGCCTATTTAGAGATCTGCTCGCACTCATCAAAATTTGAGCTGGAGACCTTGGTAAAAATATTACCTTAGAACTTGTTCTTTGTTTTTTGAAGATTTTCTGGACTGGGACAAAGTCACAAGTTGAATCTGCCCTCCCTGGAACCTTCTGCGGATACGCGTCACAGGAGACCTAGGTCAAGCATTCTACGTACGGACTTAAACGATTTTTCGTGATAGAAATTTACTTCCTGGACCAACTTGAAATTGAAGCCAACCTCCCTGTAGCCCTCCTCAGATCCACTGCGCAGAAAGCCTTGGTCAACTTTTTAACATTTTTTGAGCTTTTTCTCTCTGACATCGGACGACCGTCCACAGCAAGTCAATTTTGAGTCAACATCACTGGATTGTCTTTTGACGAACCCCTGGTGAAATCCTGGAAGTATTGGGCTCCCGAGGTTTTTAATGGGACGAATGTCAAGTCAGGCTGGGTTGCGGTCGACATAAGCCGGCTTGACTCGGTCCACTTATGGAGTTTGTTTTCCAAAGTTGCTTCAAACTTCTCCATACTTCTGGATCTTCTTCTAGAAGGTCCTCCAGGGTTCTTTAGGAGTCCCCAACACACTCTAAGGTTCCAGAAGCTCTGAGTTGCTCCTTGAGGGTTAGGACTCCAACTCCCAGAATGCACCTCGCTCAAATCCAAAAAGGACCACTAGTCACTGGTTAACTGGTCAGTTGCTTAAAGGCTTGATGCAGGGGACTCTGGTCAGTTATTTTCTACCTATAAAAACAGGGAGTCACTTTTAGAAGTCTTGAAAGTCAGGCACAGTCATTTTCTTTCTGAAGCCCAAGGATGCCAAGTGTGCAGCTGGTGCAGTCCTTCTGAGTGCAGTATCCAGGTGCAGGCCAGGGGTCCAGCAGGGCTGTCCTTCTTCTTCTTATCTTGTTCCTATAGGGATCTGAAATGGAGTGCAGGTCTGTCATATTTATCCTTGCTCTAGAGTGGCAAGTGTAGGGGGGCATCTGTCCAATCACGTGCAGGCCACCACCCTCTTCAGTGACCACTTCCTTAAAAGTGTGGCAAAAATCAATTCCAGTAGCAACATTCCTCCAAAATCCAAGATGTTAAAATGTAATCTCCAAGGTTAGGTCTGGCTAAGCCCACCCACTGGTGTGGCTCCATCTCTCTTGGCATTCCCCTTTCCAGCCCTCTCCTAATCTAATCAGGGGGTCACCTGGTTGTCTGGGTTTGCAGGAAGTGGAGGAGGTGCAGTGGCTGTCCCAAATGTCCTTCCCTCCTTTGAATTTTGGTTGCTATCCTTCCATTGTGTTTTACCATCTGCAGAGGCAGATCTTCTCCCACCAGATACTTCCTTTGTATTAGCCCAGGCCACTTCACACCTCATAAAGGCAGCCTGCCCTATCAGAGAAGGGCACAATAGGGCTGAAGTTGGTAACTTTATGAAAAGTTCTAAAACTCTTTCTAGGTACAAGTTATATTAAATTCAACAATGGCAAGTTGTTGGATTTATTATAACTTTTAATCTGATACTAAACATGCCATATTTAGCTCTTTAATATGGAAAATAAGACGTTATTAATTTAAAATAAAGCCTCTCCATGTAAGCCTAAGAAGCCCATTCCCTGCATTCAGGAAAAACAAATTTAGCTTATAGTTACACTGCACTCAACCCTAGGGGCATGCAAAATAAGGTATCATATGACTTTGGAAGTACGGTTAATTCCAAAGTCCAATTTGGGATAAACTTTTACTGAAAAACAGCCTGCCTTTAAAATGACACTGGGAATCACAGGAGTGTACCTCTGGGTGCATTACCTATGCTGGGGTCCCTATCCCTACATGCACTACCATATATTAGAGACTGATAGGTAGGTTGATACAGCCAATTGTAATTAGCCTAATTTGCATAATCCACTTTACACAGAGACTGTCCCAAGGTCTGGTTGGCAGTACCCAGTATCCAGTCAGAGTGAGTAACCACCAGTATCTGTCTAAAACGTTTTGGGGTGACCCGGGCAAAAAGGAAGACTTTCCTACACTGCCTTCTCAGATGAAAGGTAGTCCTCATCAGCTAAGTGGAAAAACCTGGACAGCCCATTTGCATTGGAATGGGCAGTCCCAGGTCTATGGTCCACTGAAAATCCATCCCCTTTAGGGAAATGGACTACCTCAACAGTTCTGTGTCTCCCCCATCTGCATGAGCCATGTGAGAGGCCTGTGGACATTTTGAACACAGAAGTGTGTGCCAAATAGGTATGGCCTCAACTTGTTCAGGGACCAGACCACAGCAAAAGACTCCCTCTCAATGGCACTCCATCTTTGCTCTCTGGGTAACAGTCACCTGTTGCTGAAGGCAACTGCTAATCCTGGCCCTCTTCAGTTGACTTGGGCCAACACTGACCCATTCCCTGTCTCTGAAGCATCTGTTTACACTATAAACTCCTTGTTGTAGTCAAGGGCCAGTAGTACTGGTGCTGAACACATTGTCAAAGTAAGCCTCAGCAAAGCCTACTAGTGCAAGGGGTTCAACCTTCTCTGCACAAAGTCCTCAGACCATATAGGAAGAAGTTGGCACAGAAACTGAAATAAAAGACAAAGGCCCTCATTACAACATCGGCGGTAAAAGCCGCTTACCGCCGTGTAGAAGGCCGCCAAAACACCGCCGAGGCCGCTGAATACCGCCACTGCTATTATGACACACATCTCGGAATCCGCCGATATTCAGACACCCACACAACTCCGGCACACCAAAGGTCAATGTTAAACTGGCGAAAACAAATCCTCCACTGTCACGCCAACAGAAACATGCCCATGCTATCACGACACACAAATCCACAAGGCGGTCTTTCAACCGCAGTATTCCATTGGCGGTACACACCGCCATGCTCAAAATACACACACATCTCCAAAACACCGCCACATTGGAAAATTCCAAATACACACACCTGATACACATACAAACACCACTCCCACACACCCAACACAATATAAAACACACACCCACATCACCCACAAACCCCTACAACCATAATTCATGAACGAAGGCCAGAGAGACAGAAAGCACAGCAATTGAAAACCCCACCACACAGAGGCACACAACACCATCACCCATACAACATTCCACGCAAAAAACACCACACACCACTACAGATCACCACACACATCAACACTTACACCACCCCACACATCACCCACACCACCCCATGACACACCAAAGACACCCCCGGTTTTCCGAGGAGGAGCTCAGGGTCATGGTGGAGGAAATCCTACGGGTAGAGCCACAGCTATCTGGCTCACAGGTGCAGCACACCTCCATAGCCAGGAAGATGGAGCTATGGCGCAGAATCGTGGACAGGGTCAACGCTGTGGGACAGCATCCAAGAAATCGGGAGGACATCAGGAAGAGGTGGAACGACCTACGGGGGAAGGTGCGTTCTGTGGTCTCCAGGCACAACATCGCGGTACAGCGGACTGGCGGCGGTCCCCCACCTCCTCCCCCACAACTAACAACATGGGAGGAGCAAGTCTTGACCATCATGCATCCAGAGGGCCTCGGAGGAGTCGGTGGAAGAATGGACACTGGTAAGTCAAATCTTAACTATCATATCCCCCACCCTACCTGCATGCTATCACACACCCCCACCCTCACACCCTCCCCTATCACCCCAAATCCTCACTAATGTACTAATAACACAAACCACTCATCCCAACACCAAGCCCTGCATGACACAACTAAGCATGCTCACCCTTCACCAAAGCATACTCACTGCACATACCCAGAACAACCCCCTAACCATCATCACACAAACCCACACACAGGAATGCTTGCACTGGGGTACACGCACACCCACCCATTGCAAACCATTACACACACACATGCAATAATCATGCTCTCATATCCCTGCAGGACCACTAAGGAACGTCACCACACCGGAGGGTCCAGACATCTCCACTCCAGCCACAGAAGAGGCCCACAGTGACGACAGCAGCTCTGCCCTACTGGATCCTGATGACCAGCCCGGACCATCGTGGGCCTCGGGACAGTCGATTCCCCTTGCACAGGCACAGCCCAACACTGACCTTCTACCCTCTGGTAACACCAGCAGAGCACCCAACCAGCGGGCCCATACCTTTGTACCCAGGACACGTCAATCAGCGGTGTGTCCACCACTACAGGGAACCCAGGATAACCCACCACCCCAACAACAACAGGGACCTGGGGGCAGTGGTAGTGGGCACACGGTCCAGGGGACGGAGGCACAGGAACACAGGGGAACTGGGAGGGCTGCTGTGCGACAGGGGGTGGACAGGCCAAGGGAACCCACTCTCCATGAGGCCCTCTCCTCCATCATGGGAGCATACCAACACTCCCAGGAGATGATGGCGACGGTCCTGGCCAAGTTTCAGGAGACCCAGCGCCTGCAGGACGAACAGTATTTGGGGTTCAGGGAGGAACTCAGAACCACCAGCTCCACCTTGGGCACCATCGTAGGGGTGCTGAAGGACATACAAAACACCATGCGGGACACTGTGGCACTCCAAGGGGCCCATGACACTAGCATGGACGATGAACTGCCCACCACCTCCGCCGGCGCTAGTGGACAGGACGCCCCACCACAGTACCACCACACCAGCACCCCACCCCCTGCAGATGGACAACCACCACGCAAGCGGTCCCTGAGATCCAGGAACAGGACAGAGCAAGATGGCAAGACCCCCGCCAGGAAATGAGACCACCCTGATTGTCATCCCACTGTCCCACTTTGTTACCCTGTCCATACTTTAACTGCCCCAGCTCCACTTCCTATGCCCACATGGGCAGTGCACCTGTGTGACCAATAGTCTGGACTCTGCCATGGACATTCCTCCACCGTCCCCCATCACCATTTGACAACCCCCCTCCATTTTTGAGCACTTAAATAAACACCCTTGAATCACAAAACAATCTGGAGTCATTCTGTGATTTGGTAAATTTGTATTATCAATGACAGTGTCAAAATGCGTTTTCTATTGTAAAGCCAACATACCTATGTCACACATCACAAGTCCTTGAAGGATGCAAGCAGATGACACACGTTGGTAACCACACCTGTGAAACCATAATGGAAAGGTACAACTCAGTGACCAAATAGTGCTATGGAATGACAGACATGATAGAGGTAGAAGTGTGAAAGTAAATGTAATGGTAAGAAAGAAATGTTCTCACCTGTGTGTCACTGGAAATATTGCTGTATGACTGACTCCCTGTTGTCTATGTCTTCTTCCTCAGCTTCCTCCTCATCATTGTCCACAGGCTCCACAGCTGCCACAACACCGCCATCTGGACCATCCTCCTGCAGAAAAGGCACCTGGCGTTGCAAAGCAAAATTGTGAAGCATCGAGCAGGCGATGATGATCTGGCACACCTTCCTTGGTGAGTAGAATGGGGAACCACCTGTCATATGGAGGCACCTGAAAACGGCCTTCAGGGGGCCGAAGGTGCGTTCTATCACCCTCCTAGTCCGCCCATGGGCCTCATTGTAGCGTTCCTCTGCCCTGGTCCTGGGATTCCTCACTGGGGTCAAGAGCCAGGACAGGTTGGGGTAACCAGAGTCCCCTAATAGCCACACACGGTGCCTCTGGAGTTGACCCATCACATACGGGATACTGCTATTCCGCAGGATGTAGGCGTCATGCACAGAGCCAGGGAACATAGCATTTACCTGGAAGATGTACTGGTCTGCCAAACATACCATCTGTACATTCATCGAATGATAACTCTTCCGGTTCATGTACACCTGTTCACTCCTGTGGGGGGACCAGAGCTACATGGGTGCCATCAATAGCACCTATGACGTTGGGGATATGTCCAAGGGCATAGAAGTCACCTTTAACTGTAGCCAAATCCTCCACCTGAGGGAAAATGATGTAGCTCCTTACGTGTTTCAGCAGGGCAGACAACACTCTGGACAACATGTTGGAAAACATAGGCTGGGACATCCCTGATGCCATGGCCACTGTTGTCTGAAAAGACCCACTTGCAAGGAAATGGAGCACTGACTGCACCTGCACATCAGGGGGGATTCCAGTGGGATGGCGGATTGGTGACATCAGGTCTGGCTCCAACTGGGTACATAGTTACTGGATAGTGGCACGGTCAAACCTATAGGTGATGATTAAATGTCGCTCCTCCATTGTCAACTGGTCCACCAGCGGTCGGTACACCGGAGGATTCAGCCATCTTCTCACATGTCCAAGCTGACGGTGCCTAGGAAGGACAACAGCGACCACAGAGTCAACAAATTTCCAGGTATGTACCCACAGATACACAGGACACGACACCAAACACAAAACTCTTCCTGTATGTGTGTTGAGTGTAGGCCTAGGTATGTGTGACGCAGTAGTAAATGAAGCCATGTGGGCCCCTGAAATGGCGGCTGCCTGACCTCTAAACTGGGACAATGGGATGTGAGGTATCTGCGCTGGCGTTGTACACCGTTGCGGTAGGCGGTCGTAAACCGCGGCGCAATGCTGCATTGGTTAACATTGGACCCTATGGGTCCCAGGAGCCAATGATGAAGTGCGCTGGCGGTGATGATACGCACCGCCGCGGACGTCACCGCCGCGGACGTGACCGCCATTTTCTATCTGTTCAATTACTCAATACCTGATCTTCGACAGGAGAGAACCTACACTGCAAGTGCTGCTGTGACCTCGGTCTGGAAGAGACAATGGCTGCTGCGTCTGGGGAAAGGGCCCCTGCATTCACTGCTCAGGAGTTGGAGAAGCTAGTCGACGGGGTCCTCCCCAGTACACGCTACTCTACGGTCCTCCAGACCAACAGGTAAGTACACAGGGAGCACGTTGTATGGGCTATGCCTGGGTGGAGAGGGCTGGATGTCAGTAGGAAGGGGGCAGAGTTCAGGGAACATGAAGGACTGTGAATGCATGTGCCACATGGTAAGGGTAGGGATGGGGGCCACCCACTTCGACGGTGCTGTTGTTAATGACTTCTCTTCTTCCCATGTACATGTCATGTAGGTCAGCGCCCACCAGAAGAAGGACATTTGGCATGCCATCGCCAAGGACGTCCGGACCCGGGGGGTCCACCAGAGACGGGGCACCCACTGCCGGAAAAGATGGGAGGACATTCGCCGCTGGAGCAAGAAGACGGCAGAGGCTCAGCTGGGTATGGCCTCCCAACTTGGGAGGGGTGCCCATCGCCCCATGACCCCCCTGATGTTCAGGATCCTGGCGGTGGCCTACCCGGAGTTGGATGGGCGCTTGAGGGCATCACAGCAGACACAAGGAGGTGAGTACACTCTCATTCTGGGGACTTGCGCGCAGTGGAGGGGTCTGGGTGGGGAAGGAGGGCTGTGGGTTTCCCTAGGCCAGGGCAACTTACGTAGGCTAGGCCCCTCTGTAATGCAGGCCATGTGCCAATCCACCCCACCTCAGTAGAGGGCCAAGTACAGGTATACATGCCCCTGTGGCATCCATGTGTGCAGATGTCCATCATAGCCATGTAGGACAGATCCCAGGAATTGCATCTGTAGTGGCCAAGAGCACGGCGTAGTGCAGGGGGCTGCTGTGTCTGTATTGTCCGCCAACGGTAGCGGCAAGCCATGCACTCAACCTGTCTTTCTTCTGTCGTCCCCCCCCTTTTTCTGCTCTCCCTGTTCTTTTGTGCATCAGCATCATCAGGCGGAGGTACAGTGGCACCGGAGCACAAGGGAGCTGCATCCCACATGGCCATGGAGGGCCACACCACAGACTCTGAATACAGCAGTGGGACGGAGGGCGAGGGGAGCTTCATGTCGGGCACAGGATCACCAACCAGCGACATGTACTCGTCCGCCGATGGGAGCTCCCTTGTGGTGGCAGCACCATCTATGCCCCCCACTTCTACAGGTACAGCCGCCACCTCCCCTACCAACACCGCCCTCCCCGTGCCCGCTCACCCAGGAGGGTGGGTTATCACCTTCACCCCAGGAACCTCATCCCCTGCCCCTGTCACCCCTGCTGTCCTCAGCGAGGAGGCCATTGACCTCCTCAGGTCACTCACTGTTGGGCAGTTTACCATTGTGAATGCCATCCAGGGTGTAGAAAGGGAGTTGCAACACACTAATGCATTCCTGGAGGGCATTCATTCTGGTCAGGCTGCCCATCATCGAACCCTGCAATCTCTGGCCTCAGCACTGATGGCAGCCATTGTCCCTGTGTCTAGCCTCCCCCCTCCAACTTCCTCCACCCAGACCCAATCCCCTGTACCCCAGCCTATCCCAAGCACACCATCAAACAAGCATGCATACACCTCAACACACAGAAGTAGCTCAGGCAAACATAGGCACCACCCAACCCACAGGCACTCACTCAAGCATCACCCACATACAGACACAGCAACATCCACTGCCTCCACTGTGTCCCCCTCCTCGTCGTCTCCCTCCTCCCTCCCAGTGTCGTCTACACTCTCACCTGCATGCACTACATCTACAGGCACTAGGACTCGCACCAGAACACCCAGCACCATACCCTGCTCACCTGCACTCACTACCCCCACTACCATTTACACGTCCCCTGTGTCTACTCCCAGTGTGTCTGTGACGCCCCGCCCAAAGTACACAAACGCGGGCACCCACACACCCAACATCCATCCACCTCACAACAGACTCCAGTACCTGCACCTGCACCCAAAACACCTAAAGTTACACCTCCTACAACCACCTCCTCTTCCTCCACTCCGAGACCCCCTCCATCTACCTATCCCAGTCTTCGTCAGCAACTCTTCCTCAGCAACGTTGACCTCTTTGCCACCACCCCCACCCCTCCAATTCATAAGTCCCGTAGTAGCACCTCAGCCAAAAAAACACCAGGACCTGTGGTGCGTGTTCAAGGTCTGTGGAGTGCACCGGCCACCAGGGCAGCCAGTGTGACACGAAGCCAAAGCACTGCCAGTCCACCCCCTGTGAAGCACCTCAAATTGGAAAGTGGCCGACAGGACAGGGTGAAGACTTCTGGCAGAAAAACTGCATACAAGGGTCCCAGGGGGATTGCAGAGTCAGCTGTGACTCCTCCAAAGGTGGTGAGGGGCCAGAAGAAGTCTGGTAAGAGCAGCACAGTGGAGAAGGGCGCCATCCTCCCTGGCGGCCGGGACGCCACCTCCAGCACTGTTGTCACTGGTCAGGAGACCACCGCCAGAGTCAGTGCCCAGGAGGGCAGCAGTATCGTCACTGGTCAGGAGACCACTAACGGAGTCAGTGCCCAGGAGGGCAGCAGTATCGTCACTGGTCAGGACTGGTCAGGAGACCACCGCCGGAGTCAGTGCCCAGGAGGGCAGCAGTATTGTCACTGGTCAGGAGACCACCGCCAGAGTCAGTGCCCAGGAGGGCAGCAGTATCGTCACTGGTCAGGAGACCACCGCCAGATTCAGTGCCCTGGAGGGCAGCAGTATCGTCACTGGTCAGGAGACCACCGCCGGAGTCAGTGCCCAGGAGGGCCCTGGCAGCCACAGCCCCACTGGGCAATGAGAGAGCGTCATGCCACACACCAATGCACAGGTCAGAGACCGCCATGGCAAAGCACCGCTGCACAAGGAAAAGACCGCCATGGTGAAGACCGCTGAACAGGGCAAAGCACCGCTGAACAGGTCAGAGACTGCCATGGCAAAGCACCGCTGAACAGGGCAAAGCAGCGCTGAACAGGTCAGAGACCGCCATGGCAAAGCACCGCTGCTCAAGGAAAAGACCGCCATGGTGAAGACCGCTGAACAGGGCAAAGCACCGCTGAACAGGTCAGAGACCGCCATGGCAGAGCACCGCTGAACAGGGCAAAGCACCGCTGCACAAGGAAAAGCACCGCCACATCAAGCATCGTTATATCATGTGCAGCTGGGACAGTGACGGAACAGGAACCGTCACAGGGAGCCTGATGCAGTCTGGGTACCATTCCCCCTCCAGAACCAGTGGACACATGCATCCACTCCGTCTGTCCTTAACAGGATGAAGAACTCTGGGCACCATTACCCCTCCAGATCCAGTGGAGACATGCATCCGCTCCGTCTGTCCTTAACAGGATGAAGCACTCTGGGCACCGGTCCCCCTCCAGAACCAGTGGAGACTGTTATCCACTTGAGAGACTGTGGCTTTGCACTCCCCAGGATGGAACAGTGGGCAAACCACCCACTGTAGAGACTTGAGAGACTGTGGCTTTGCACTCCCCAGGTTGTAACAGTGGGCAAACCACCCACTGTAGAGACTTGAGAGACTGTGGCTTTGCATTCCCCAGGATTGTACAGTGGGCAACCCACCCACTGTAGAGACTTGAGAGACTGTGGCTTTGCACTCCCCAGGATGTAACAGTGGGCAAACCACCCACTGTAGAGACTTGAGAGACTGTGGCTTTGCACTCCCCAGGATTGTACAGTGGGCAACCCACCCACTGTAGAGACTTGAGAGACTGTGGCTTTGCACTCCCCAGGATGTAACAGTGGGCAACCCACCCACTGTAGAGACTTGAGAGACTGTGGCTTTGCACTCCCCAGGATACATCAAAGGGCATGGAGCCCCGTCGTGGATCTGGCGTGGTGCTGTAATCCGGCTGAGGTGCCCCCCCCTTCCCTTCCCCCTGAGGTGCCTGTTGTATTTCTATCTGATGTCCCTGCAGTGTTCTCTCCGTTTGTGGACAGGTATCTAGTGTGGGCCTCGCCCATGCATTTTTGGACCAGTGGTGCACGGACATACCTGCACTACTTCTCGTAATGTATATAATTTTGATTGTGTATATATATCTTATCATTACAATGTTTGGACTGATTTCCTTTTGTCTTTGCATTCTTCCGGGGGGGTTGTGGGTTGTTACTGTGATGTTTGGAAATGCATTGGTGTGTGTGTTGTAATGTGCGAGGGTGGGGGTGTTGCGTATGTGTCCCCCTGACTTTTGCCTCCCCCCTCCCCTATGTCGTAGGTGCAGTACTCACCATTGTCTTCGGCGCCGCCGTTGCTGGTGTTCGTAGATGAGCAGGAAGACAAGGGAAGGGAGTATTTGTAATTCCGGCTCCATGGTGCCCTCCTTCCTCGTGGAGTGTGTTGAGGTGAGCGTTTTCTCCATTGCAAAAGCTGTTCCACCATGTTTTTATCTACGGTGAATCTGCCCCGCAAAAGGTGGCGGATTGGCGGGTTGTGACACTGTGGGCGGTACATTGTCTTCCGCCTGTATGTTGGCGGTGATCGCCGCGCTGCTTGTCTGTACCACCGTGGCGGGCGGTGTGTTAAAGTGGCTGTCTATGTTGCCGGTTTCCGCCACGGTCATAATTCCCTTTTCTTGTCCCGCCGGCCTGTTTGCATTATTACTGCACCTTTAACACCGTCCGCCAGGGTTGTACTGACCCCCAAAGTTTATTAAACCTCATGAGGTGGTACTACAGTTTAAACAGCACCCTTCAGTAATGTTTGAAGTAGCACACTGAACTAAGAGAGCATGATCCTTTTATTCCCACGCAGGGGCTAAAAGAAGGTGGTACAATTATAGAAGCAAGACTTATATACATATAAGGTCATATAGAAATGCACAGTCGACAGGTAGGAGGGGCTAATAGTTTTCAAGGACTAGTAGACACATTACTGTTGGTTACTAATTACTAACAGCTGCAGACCTTACTGGGCATGTGCAAAGTGGGAGATGCTAAATATAACTTGTCACTAGACAGATTTTCAAGAGTAGTTAACAGGAAGGTAGGACAGAGCACATGGCAGCATGTGGCAGAGAAAATGGCTGCCATGAATACAAATGGATTCCACAAAATGTTCACAATAGTTGCTAAATACAAGATGTCTTCTGCTAATGCTTAATCTAATCGCTACTAAATTACAACAGACGACCCTTTCAGCATTAGCTGAAGACATTTGTCTTTCTGGGATAATCTAAATATTCATCTTGTATATTTATGCTCATCATTTCAGCTATTTCCTTATCTAACATATGTTGTGCTTTCATTTCTGTAATATCTCTTTTGGTAGGCATACAATCAGTAATACACATGAAGCAGAAAATTGGACCACACTGAATACAGATGCAGCATGTGAAAAATATTGCAATCATTACACACAGGATAGTCAGTAGTTTCCAGCCCTAAGTGGAAACAAGAGCCCAAAACCATCCGGAAAAAGTCCAAGTACCAGTCTCTGTGTGAATTTCTTCAGCAATTTATTGCAATTTAGATATTGCATCATATACTGAAGGTGCGTGATCTGGAATGAAAAAGCAGCAACTACTACCGATGATGCGACATGCACCACCTCGATCAGCTAATATCACATCTTGTACCATATGATTTTGGAGCACTACAATCCTCGCAATTTGGAGCTCCTTGGTAATATTCCCAAGTGCCAGAGCTGCCTGATTGGTAAAAGCTTCCACAACCCTAGTCAATCGTCTCACTTTCCTATTGTTTAATGCAGCACCCACAAATAAGAACAACCCTAACTTAAAATCAACATATTGTTGCAGACTAGTGTCCGTTTGGTCAACCTCATTTGTACTTATTGTCCTTTTATATCTATTTTTAATTATGTCATTGAACAGTTTAAAATCTCGGTGATATGATGCAGGTTCCAAAAACACAGGGGGTAATAGAAAAGATACATAACACACACCTGACCACCCAACAGGAAGTTTGTAATATCCATAGTTACCACAAACAACATATGTATTATGTGAATCTGTAAAACTACTATTATTTACACCCTCAATAGTTAAAATCAGGGTACAATTGCTTATCCCCACTGGAATTCGCCCAGTGCTACGTATACATAAATCTGCTTTAGTTTTTTTAACAGAAATCAAAAATTGTTCTTTCTTGTCAGTCTCTTATATTTATGAAGACATATGGTATTGAAACATTGTCCAGTTGATACTCTTCCCATTCCCATTTATTTCCTTTGGCTTGGGGATACCCATCTTTGTCTTGGTAGCATACTTCATTAAGGCGAAAAAGAAGTCCTCCCTCTGAACGTTTTCCAGATGCAAACAAAAGCGTATACCAAGCTTGACAAGAACCATTGTGTGAAAAAGGAAGAGGAATGTAAGGTGTTCCTCCTTTCTTTTTATGCGCAGGTATCATTCCACATACCCAACAGTTAGTAGTATTTGTAGCATTATGAGTATGATGCAACATCTGAATGAAAGTATTATTGAAGTACGATTGACGGTGCTTCTGCTCATGATAGGGAAGCGTAAAGTAATAGTGATCCACTGGTACTGGAGTAGTGGCAACAAAAAACTCATGAGCAGGAGCCTTCTTTTCAACAAACCAGGTGATTATTGCTATAACCACCAAAACAACAACATACCCCATAGTACTAATGATCACTTTTTTATTCATTTTAGCAACAGTGATAATCGACCCTTCCATAAAATAATTAAAAACAATTGTTGGGGCTCTTATCCCTGGGCAGCCGCTGATTTCTTCACCACGGGCCAAAACAGGTGTCACTACTCTAATGCATGGCTGATCCCCCCCTTGCCACTAACCCAGGGCGGTAGCTCAATCAGTTTTCTCCAGCACTACAGATTTTTTTTCGGTCTCAAATTATATCGCAATACTCCAGAAATCGTATGGTCTGGGAAGAACTCCGCAGATTCGTCAGGTGATATAGCACAGCTTTTCTCCGTAGTCAAGATCTCTCGATGATTGGTCAGCACAGCAGGTTCCACCAAGGTAGGTAGCACTCTCTTGCAGTGAGTACTTTGGACCCAATTCTTTCGTTTCGTCACTCAAACTGCTGTCCTTGTCGCAAGGAGCACCTGTTCTGGGCCTCGCCACCTTGGTTCTAAGCTGCTTGATCTTTCAAAGGACTTAATCATCACCTGGTCACCAGGTCGGAGTTCATGGCCTTCACCTGTAGATCTACAGGAAGTGCTTCTTGAACCTGTTGATGAATAGAAACCAAATTGTTGGTTAACTGTGCCAAATAATCATTCATCAGGACACAAGGTACATCATATACAGAATTTGGCTTAGGAACTCCCCAAATGTTCATTGGCCTTCCAAATACTATTTCATAGGTGGTAAGGCCTGTTCAAGAGTGTGGCACTGACCTAATAGACAATAATCCCAACGGTAATGCATCCGGCCAAGTTAAAGATGTGGAAGCCTGTATCTTCGCTAACTTCAGCTTCAAAGTAGCATTATACCTTTCCACCAACCCTGCTGATTGTGGGTGGAAAACCGCATGATCCCTAATCCTTTTAGGACATACTTAATAACTTCACCAACAAAATGAGGTCCGTTATCATTCGATAAAGGTCTGCAAACACCAAACCTAGGGAAAAATTATTTCAAAAGCACCTTTGCTGTGATAATGGCAGTATTATCCTTTGTGGGGTATGCCTCTATCCATTTACTGAAGGCACACACCACCACCAAGACATACTTTAAATTGTTGCAGCGTTCAAGCTGAATATAATCCATTTGTAGAACTTCAAAAGGTGCAGTTGGTGTAGCAAACCCTCCCGCAGGAGTTCGTGTCCCTTTTCCAGGATTGTATTGTAAACAGATCAAACAAGACTGTACTACTCTCTTAGCTGTACTGGAAATTTCTGGATGCTCCCAAACTTGCGTAAGCAACTTAGTTATTGTTGAAGCTCCAACATGTGCCAGCCCATGTGCCATCTGAACCATAGGTTGTACAAAAGCTATAGGCAATTTCCATTTATCCATCTGCTTATTCCACCAACAGCTCTCATCATCCAATTCTCCTTCTTCAGACCATTGCTCACGTTCTTTCACAGAAGCAGAGTTCTGTATATCTAATACGTCTTGTCTAGCATTATGCCAACGTTCAGCCTGTGACTTCACTACATACATAGAAGTAGTCTCACGTGCTACGCGGTCCGCAAGGGCATTTCCTTGCCCTATCTTATCGGTCACTCTCTTGTGTGCGCTACATTTCACAATAGCTATTTTCTTTGGATATGTCAATGCAGTCAAGAGGTTATACACCAATTCTCTGTGCATTATCTGCATCCCGTGTGATGTGAGAAAGCCTCTCTCCTTCCAAAGAAAACCAAAATCATGAGCCACTCCAAAAGCATAGCGGCTGTCTGTATAAATGTTCACACATAAGTCAGTACTAAGCTCACATGCTCGTCTCCAAGCTATTAGTTCAGCTGCTTGAGCTGACTTCTGTGGTATACGAGCTGTCTCCACTACCGTGTGTATTGTGCATATGAGGCTGAGGTCGTACTGTCTGGCAACTTCAAACAAGACCCAACAACCCACAATTCCCTGTCTACATCTGGAAGGGGCGTATCTTGCAAATCAATAAGACCCTTTGTCTGTTCTTCGGTAAGGAATATACAATCATGTGTTTCTTGTGACTGAGGCTGAGTCACCGGATATGGCAACAAAGTGGCTGGATTTAGTGTTGCACATTGCTTCAGTGTAATGTGAGGAGCCAGCAATGTCAATTCATATCCTTTCAGGCGAGCGCTAGTTAAATGTTGCGTCTTTATTTGATTTAAAAGAGCATCAACCGCATGGGGTACTACCGCATGGGGTACTAACACCTACAGCTTATGTGACAAAACTATCCCTTCACTCTGACGTAGTGACACAGCTATTGCCGCAACTGAACGAAAACACCCAGGCAACGCTCGAGTGACAGGATCAAGTACTGCTGAAAAATATGCACAGGGACGCTGCTTATCGCCATGTGTCTGTACTAAAACTGACAATACACATCTATCTTTCTCATGTATGTAAAGTGCAAAAGGCTTCGTGTAATCTGGAGTACCTAACACTGGTGCTGAACAAAGGGCTTGTCGTAGCTACCAGAAAGCAGTCTTACATCTGTCCATGGGAGGGGCATTGGAGTATCTTTAGTCAAAAGTGCAAGCAAAGGTTTGACAATGTGTGAAAACCCTAATATCCATTGCCTACAAAAAGAAGTAAGACCAAGGAATGAACAAACATCTTTCAGAGTAGAGGGTACTGGGGTGTCTAAAATTACTTGAATACGATCTGATGTAAGTGCACGGCTCTCCTTAGACAAAAGGTGACCTAAATAGGTTACCTTTGGTCTATAATATTGCAATTTCTTTTGTGACACTTTATGATGGTGTGAAGCAAGAAAAGAAAGTAAGGACAAAGTTCTCTTTTCACATTGCTCAGGGGTATCAGATGCCAAAAAAATATCATTGACATATTATATGAGAGCCACACCTTCAGGCAAAACAAAAGAATCAAGTTGTCATTTTAACGCTTGACTATAAATACTAGGACTCTCAGTATAGCCTTGAGGAACTCTGCAAAATCTAAATGATTGTTTATTCAAAGTAAAACCAAACAAATATTGTCTGTCAGGACGAACAGGGATTGAAAAGAAAGCATTCTTCAAGTCTATCACAGAGAACGTAGTTGCTGACGGGGGAACCAAAGTAAGAAGTGTTGTGATGTCAGATACCACAGGATATTGTGGTACCACAATCTTATTCACTTCTCATAAATCAAGAATTTATCGGTAAATCCTAGTTTCAGTATCCTTTTTCAGAATAGGAAGAATCAGACTGTTACAAACATTATACGGAACTTCCTAAACAACTCCAACTGCAATAAGATCATGCACAATTCGTGTGAGTGCTTCTTCGCCCTCCTGTGAAATTTTGTATTGAGGCAAATGTGGCAATACAG
The DNA here is from genome assembly GCF_031143425.1 of Pleurodeles waltl. NCBI lineage: Eukaryota > Metazoa > Chordata > Amphibia > Caudata > Salamandridae > Pleurodeles > Pleurodeles waltl. The sequence goes on from NC_090446.1 coordinate 1,233,654,042, forward strand.
CTCCCTCCTTGACACTATTATGTACTGGTGGAATAATCATTTGTCCCACATCAGTATCTGAAGTAGCCCACAAAGTACTAGGGAGTAAAGCTAATGCAATATCCTCTTTAACAAGACAAACTCTTTCCATCATAGGATGATTATCATTCAAAATAACACGCACCCCTTCAGGAGAGCATCGTATTGTAGCCCTGAAATACTTGAGCATATCAAGACCCACAATATTGTCAGGTGTATTTGGAGAAAGCAAAAATGGACATGGAGCAGTAAATTTATCAACATGGAATGCAAGTGGTTGTGACAATGGGCTAGGGGAAGGTGTTTCATTGAAACCTATCGATGTGATGGTTAAGGCAGACAGGGGAGCCCTTGGAACCAATTGTTTAGACAAGGTGCTACGAGTAGCTCCTGTATCAACCAGAAACTGATCAGTAGAACCCAAAACATGTGCTGTAATATAGGGACCATCTGATCTACTGGAACTTCAACTGAATCCTTACCCCATCCTAGGCAATCCTATGCATAAGCAGAATCTTGGAAATCAGGCTGCACATGGTTAGACATCTGGTATTGGTTCCGTTTATCAAAAGTGTTAAACCCATCCTTCCCTCGTACATTAGCATCAACCCTAGCATGATCATTCGTGCTTCTTCTAGGCCCTGAATATCCTGAGCGATTTCTCATTTGTCCCCGACCACGTGAACACTGCTGAACACGTAGTGCTGGACAATCGGCAGCCCAATGCCCAAATTTCTCTACAATACGCACACTGATCAACAGACAAATTCGAACGAGTGTAGAAGAACCATAAGATCTATGTCCACCTCTATCACTACCTCTAAAAGGCGGACCATAAGCTTGAGCCAACATAACCTTCGTCTTTAATTCTTTAATCTTTTTATCCTCGCTACCTTTTCTTTCTAATTCCTGATGTTCATAATACTGAGACATAGTCAAAAGAGAAACCGGAATAGAAGTAGTCCATGAACTTTCACTAGCTTTTAGATGACTAGCTATTCCTGGTAACAGATTTGCGACATTTTTATCGACAAACACATTTCTGCCCATATCATCTGACAATAACTGGCCGCTAAATTCATGAAATGCTTCTTCAAAGCGTGTAAAGAAATCAGAGACCGACTCATCTGCCTTTTGCTTACAAGACGCTAAAACAGTCCAATATATCATTTTAGGGGGAATAATCGTTTTTAACTTAACTAATATGGCTGCGGGAAGATCTAGAATCAACTGATACGGCTTTTTCGCAGGTTCCCTCTCCCCGTCCATCTGTTCTAACTCTTTCCATGACGCCCCAAAAACTACACAATCATCAACTTTACGAACAGTTCTCCACATATCTGACGGTAATATCAATCCGAAAAATAAATCATTGTCAGCCAAAGTCATAGTACAAGAACTAATTGCTCCCTCGACTTCCTCATAAAAGGCTGCTGCATTTTTCCACGGGTCAGTTAATGCTATTTTAAGTGCCATTACTTCTGCCCTATTCCAAGGAGTATACACCCAATTATAAATAAAATAACCCTTAGCATCAACAGATGTTTTATCATCACCCAATCCTTTAGGAGGAACGTACAAAGGTGGGGCCTCCTGCATTGGTTTCGCATGAACTATCATAGTCTTATCTGTTCCAAAGATGGAAGCTTGCACCCCGCCGGTCTGAGATGTCCGTACAACTACATCCACGGCCCTTTTCTCCTCTCGCAAACGGTCTGCCGCAACACATAATTTCACCAAACGCCTGATTGCAACAGCCACCTGGGAGAAAGCAAAAAGACCATCACGCATTTGCTTATGATCAGCTGCTACATCATCGGGCTCTAACTCATCAGAATATTTCCGAAATCGTTCAATCACTTCTGTGCCAAATGCCTCAGTAAAATTTAGCTGCTCCTTTTCCGTCCACCCTTTCATGTTGTCTAAAAGTTCAGAAGGAGAGACAACGCTACGAATTGCTTTACGAGCAATAGATCTAAGTTTAGACAGACGATCAGCAGGCAACATAGAGCGACTGTCTCGTATCTTCTGTTGGTCTGTACCGGAGACCTCAGATAACTCATGAGGGGAAGAAGGAACAACATACAGAGGTAGAGGGCGATCTAGTAACAAAAAATCATTGTGCAGTTTATTAAGGATAGGATAGAGAGGTTGCCAAACAGTGTATTGGCCAGTTACCTGTAATTTACGTTCTTTCTCTTCTATCTCCTTTAAATTGTTTATTTCTTCCTTTCTCATTTCCAATGCTTTCACATATACATTCTTCCACTGCTCTTTCTCAAGCAAGGCTTGCTCATGCTTCACTCGTCCACACACTTCTTTCTCCAACATTCGTACACAGTCAAACATATCTTGTCTAGACCTTCGCTTACACATACATTGTTCCACATACTCAATCTTTCGCAAATCAAATGACCTATGCATAGGCCAACGTAACTCAGGATCCGCAGGAGTGTATTTTTTTCCATAATGTGCTGTATATTATAGAAGAAAGACCATGTTTAACATACATATCTCTATTGGGCGTCCTCTCTGGGGGTGCCGGTTGTGATTCTTCCAGTCTCAAATTGGTACCATTACAAAAGCAACACATCCTACAAAGTGCGCTAAAAACAGGCATGCCGAAAATAGTGCAGAATATGCAGTATTATAATCAAAGTAGCACTCGAGGTGCCGTTCAAATCAAAATTTGATTGGAGAAAATTCTCCTCATTACCTGCCTATATAAATTGCAATTTATATATCAATTCAAAGGACACAAATTGACTAGTCACCCAAAACACGAGAGCCACAGTAAGTGGTGAAACAAAGGCATCAAAACCCACAGCAAGAACCGTAAAACGGCTTTTACCAATCAAAAGGCGTCCAGGTTCCAACTGCCAAGTTCTAAAATCAACCAAATGGTCACTGCACAACGAATGAACAAAAAGGATCTCAGTTGAGGACCAGCGGCACCTGGATGGTCAAATCAGAAAGAAGGGAAAAACGCCGTGGTTGCCAAGACTCGGGTCTCCTCAGGCATTGATCGTCCGCAGCGAGATCCCAATCCTTCGTTGCGACCAATCCGTCGGGCGTCAGAGTCGCCGATGAGTCCCTGTTTGGGCACCAATTTGTCAAAGTAAGCCTCATAACGCCTACTAGTGCAAGGGGTTCGCCCTTCTCTGCACAAAGTCCTCAGACCATATAGGAAGAAGTTGGCACAGAAACTGAAATAAAAGACAAAGGGGGTCATTCTGACCCCCGCTGGCGGCGGAAGCCGCCGACCTGGCGGGAACCGCCAGAAGACCGTACCGCGGTCAAAAGACCGCGGCGGTCATTCTGACTTTCCCGCTGGGCTGGTGGGCGACCGCCAAAATGGAGCCGGCGGAGTTGCTGGTGTGCGACGGGTGCAGTTGCACCCGTCGCGATTTTCAGTGTCTGTCACGCAGAGACTGAAAATCAATGTGGGGCCCTGTTAGGGGGCCCCTGCAGGGCCCATGCCAGTGGCATGGGCACTGCAGGGGCCCCCAGGGGCCCCACGACACCCGTTCCCTCCAGCCAGGTTCTGAGAACCGCCAGAACCAGGCTGGCGGGAAGGGGGTCGGAATCCCCATGGCGGCGCTGCTTGCAGTGCCGCCGTGGAGGATTCCCTGGGGCAGCGGGAACTTCCCTTTTCTGGCCGCGGCTTTACCGCCGCGGTCAGAATGCCCCCGGAAGCACCGCCAGCCTGTTGGCGGTGCTTCTGCGGTCGTTGGTCCTGGCGGTCCATGACCGCCAGGGTCAGAATGACCCCCAAAATGTATTAAACCTCATGAGGTGGTACTACAGTTCAAACAGCACCCTTCGGTAATGTTTGAAGTAGCACACTGAAATAAGAGAGCATGGTCCTTTTATACCCACGCAGGGGCTAAAAGAAGGTGGTACAATTATAGAAGCAAGACTTATATACATATAAGGTCATATGGAAATGCACAGTCGACAGGTAGGAGGGGCTTACAGTTTTCAAGGACTAGTAGACACATTACTGTTGGTTACTAATTACTAACAGCTGCAGACCTTACTGGGCATGTGCAAAGTGGGAGATGCTAAATATAACTTGTCACTAGACAGATTTTCAAGAGTAGTTAACAGGAAGGTAGGACAGAGCACATGGTGAGCACATGGCAGCATGTGGCAGAGAAAATGTCTGCCATGAATACAAATGGATTCCACGAAATGTTCACAATAGTTGCTAAATACAAGATGTCTTCTGCTAATGCTTAATCTAATCGCTACTAAATTACAAAAACATAACCTCCTTCAGAGTGTCAAAGGCTTTCTCACACTCTGGTGTCCAAATGACCTTTTTGGGCTGCTTCTTTGAGGTGACTTCAGCTACAGTGGCAACAATGGCCCCATAATTCTGGACAAACCTCCTGTAATATCCAGTCAGGCCAAGTAAGGCCCTGACCTGAGGATGGGTTTTAGGAGCCTCCCATTCCAGGATGGTCAAGATTTTGAGCTGTAGAGGCTATAGATGGCCTCCACCTACCAAGTGGCCCAGGTACAACCCTGAACTCTGCCCTATCTGGCATGTTCTTGCCTTAATAGTCAGGCTTTCTTGGAGCAGGGCTTGAAACATTTCCCTTAGGAGGACCAGGTTATCCTCCCAGGTGGAACTGAATATAGCTATATCATCCAGATAAGCTAAACTGAGCCCAGACAAGACAGACAGGACTCTGTTTGCCAACCTTTGGAAGGTGGCGGGCATTTTTCAAACCAAAGGGCATCACCCTATATTGAAAGTGGCCTTCTGGGGTGGAAAATTCTGACCTCTCCCAAGCTCCTGGACGTTAGGCAATCTGCCAGTATCCTGAGGTCAAATCAAATGTGCCCAGGAATTTAGCAGTCCCCAACCTATCAATGAGCTCACCAGCTTCAAGTATGCAGTGAGCGTCAGTCTTAGTGACTGCATTTAAACCTCTGTAGTCTACTCAGAATCTTAGATCTTTCTTCTCACCTTAGGGATTAGGTTTGGGTACGAGCACCACTGGACTGGCCTAGGACTATCAGAGGGCTCAATTACCTTCAACTCCAACATCTTAGCTACCTTAGCTTTCATGTTGGCTCTGACCTGGTCTGACACTCTGTACACTTATTTTTGACAGGTAAGCTGTAACCAGTTTCAATGTCATGGACACACCACTTGGTGAGTCCAGGAGTCAGGGAGAACAGACCAGCAAACTGCTCTTATATTTGTCTGCAGTCTCTTTGCTTCTGGGCTGTCAGTTTGGGGGAAAGTATTACTCCCTCTACTGACACATCTTGTGCATTAGTGGAGATGAGGTCTGGCAGAGGTTCACTCCCCTCCTCCTTTCCATCATATGTGACCATAAGCATGGTCATGTCTGCCCTCTCTTGGTGGGGTTTTAGCCTGTTTATATGTAGGATCCCATGGGGATTCCTGGGGGTGCTAAGGAACACCAGGTAGGTGACCTTGCCCCCTTTCTCCAGAATGGGTAGGGCCCAGTCCACTTGGCCTGGAGGGCCCTGGGACCCAGGGGCACCAAAATCCATAACAATTGACATGGGTGATACTGAGGCATGGTAGACTTCTGGTCATGCCAGAGCATCATGAGTTCTTGGCTAGCCTCCAGGTTGCTGCTTGCTTTCTTCATGTACTCTGCCATGTGTGACCACAGGCATAGCACATATTCAAGCACATTCTATTTGGACTCTTTGAGAGGCTTCTCCCATGACACCCTCAACAAACACAATAGGCATCTTACAGGGTGCCAAAACAGAAACTCAAAAGGGGCTGAATTCAACTTTTTTGGGGGGTACCTTCCTGTACGCAAACAGCAGGCATGTGAGGAGAATATCCTATCTCCTCCTGAGTTTGTCAGACAAACCAATGATCATGCTCTTCAGGGTCTTGCCAAATCTTTCCACCAGACCATGGATCTGTGTCTGATATGGGGTGGTGAACTTATAAGTAACACCACATTCATCCCACATTGCCTTCAGATAGGCAGACATAAAGTTTGCAAACCTGTCTGATATACTCTTTGACTGAGAGGATATGCTAACCGAGGCACTTGCAGCTTTAGCTCATTGTATCAAGAACAAATTGATTTGGGGTTAATGCTGAGATGCTGAGAAGCTGTGACAGGAGGAGAAGCCTGGACACCGGAGCTGGAGCTCAGAGTGCGGGTGCAGCGTTTGCCCCATTCTGTCCTGTTATCAGGCTGTACTGGCCCCCTCAGGCACCCCCAGAACCTCCAGGCCTCAAAGGACCCACACACCAGTCCCGTACTGGGGCTTGCTATTTCTCCATGAGTTGTTTCACCTGGTTGGTAGGGGTTGCAGCAGCTGTGGTGTAAAGCCGATTGTCGGCACGAGCTGTGTGGCAGAGGGGTGCAATGTTGGGGTCAGAGAAGTCAGACCGGATAGGACAGAGGAGGCACGCGACATCTTGGTGATGGGCTTTGGCCCCCTGTGAGTGGAAGTAGAAGCTCAGAGATTCACCTATCAGCATCTAGACAAGTGATGCTGGAGGGGTGAGCAGAAAGCTTAGGCTGCAGGCAGCTCACACCGGGCATAGGTGGCTGGCATTAGGTTAGTGCAGCTTGCATGGGCTGAGCTGTCCTGCCTGGTACTGCCTCGCCCTTGTCCATTCCTCTCAATTTTTTAAGACTTTTTAAACCTTTGAAATTCCTCCTCTTACCCACCTGGTTTGTAGGCTGTGCCTACTATACTGCCTATAATAAGAGCCTGGGGGACAACTTCTGGAGAGACCTATTGTGTGTTTGAGCGTCCCCCCCCCCACTGTTCACCAGTCAAGCACTAAGGGGAGTTAAGAAGGTGGCACAAACTCTAAGGATCATGGGGTCAGGCAAGGCAAGAAGGGAACTTGCAATTACCCAAAACCACAAGAAGTGCCAATGGGGAGATATTGTGTATAATGCTGCAGATTAGCCTCAGTCAGGCAAGGGGAATGGACCGCAATCCTCAATTGTAAGCCCTATTTTGCCAGTAGTCTCTCGGATTTCTGCGGTAGGTGCTAATCTGTCAAGCACAGCATCCCTGAAATCTCTGGATCCCATTGCAAATTAGCCCCAATCGTATGGTACAGCATTAAGTCCGCGTATGCGCAGTGAGTCGCTCTTGCTGGCCTACTTTGAGAAAACCCCTATTGCCGAAAAGGTGGATGGCGGTGGCACCCTGCACACTGTGAGCGTAAGTGCACCCTTGATAAATGGCACCACAGAGACCATAGCAGAGGGTCATTTGAAATTCAAGACCAAATACATTCCTCCATGCTACAACCTAATTCTGAGGGCCTTCCTGGCCTTGTCAGTATCCCAGAGGCCAATGAGATAGTCATTGACGTATTGGATTCTAAGGAAAAAACAGCCTCACTGACCTTACAAGTGGCTAACTTGGCCTCGGATCTGCTGAGACATGAGGGTTCACTATTAGTTATTTCAGGTGTCTTTTCTTTTGATTCCCTGGAAGCAGAACTGTGTCCTGTGACCTTTATAAAGGTCTTAATTGCCAACAGGATAACAGCACGTACCATATTTCCAGCCCACCAGCTACCCAATGGACCCACACTCTGACTGGCAGTATATTACTCTTGCTTCTAATGAAATCATAAACTGTGGGAGGGTACAGGCAATTCTTGAATTGAATTTAACAGGAAGGAGCCAAATGATCAATCACTTTGTACCTATCCTGCTTTCATACAGAATCTGTGGAGTGTTTAGATACTCAGCTTAAGACCACGACCAATGCTATAGAGCTCAAGCAAGCAATAACTTGGTCCAAGCAGCCTGTTGTTGCTCCCAGAATACAGAAAACCTGTAATCCCTTCCAACTTTTCTAAGCTCAGGGCTGTCAGAAATCAAGAGGTTTTCATCAGTCTCATCAGTGGGTCATCACTCAGAAAAAAATTAAAACTCTGAACAAATATTTCCTTCCTGTTTAGAGCTTAAAAAATAAGAAGTCGAACCACCAAGAAGCTGTTAGAGTATTTGATAAAGGTTTTTCATTCAGCACAGTCTGTCAAAAGGTTAATTATTCTGGAGCTGAGCCTATATATAGAGTTCGGACCCGTAACCATTGTGGCGTTCCACAAGCTGACTCATCAAGATCATCCTCCTTAGTGGCTGATCCGCTGGCACAGCATACACGAAGTAAGAAAGAAAGGAAAAAAATCTGTGAACAACAGAAAAAAAGCTGAGCCCCTTTCTTCTTGTAAATATAAATACATGTCAACGATTGGTCCAACACAATTCACAGCAGCAGCAGGAATCTGTAACCCTGACTTCGTCAACTGGTTCACCTTTGGTTAGTTTGGGTGGTCTGCAACCCTCAAGGCTGATTGTGCATAATTTATCGCCTAATACTCCAATCATGGGGGTTGGAACTTTATCAAAAGAGGCAACAGGCTCGGAGACATTAGACGCTATATGTATGGGAGGGGATAGACATGCAAATACCCCAGAAGCATCAACAAAACACACTATAGTTTGCAAAACAATCAGTTGTGATGTAGTAAGACCACAGGTCAGTATTTCTTCTGCGATGCCTCCTAAGAACCAAACTACTTTGCCCACCCAAACAGACTCAATCTATAAAGATAAGACCTTTATTACTGATTGCCTGGAACTGAGGCAAGAGGGTTCTAGAGGTGATTCTAGGTCAGTGGGCCTTCCTGAGACTTTTCAATCCTGAACATCGCTCGAGAGGCGCTTATGGCATTCTGAACAGGGGGAACATTTTAAGATTATTTAAGGCAATCCCGGAGTTGAGTGGCAAATGATTCGGTGATATCGCCTCTATTGAATTTCTTCTTCCAAAGGGCACTCAGACAGTGGTGACACTAGTATCAGTTACCCTAGCACTGTCCATTGTGGCCAGAGAAGATATGTTTTATTATTGGGGCATTATGATCATCCCTTTTAAGAATCCTGGCTACCCCTCATTGCTGTTCGATCCATTATGTCCAAAAGCCCCTTATGAGTTAAAGCCATATTCAGTCCTGAAAGTTGCTCAGGGTAGTTCCATCACACATAACAGCACAGGAAGGACTGAAGCTGGTAACGCTTTGGGGACAAACTGGGACTGGTTGCCCACAGCCTTAATCTATCGGCAGCCCAAATTAATTTCTTTGGAGGCACCCCTAAAGCGAAAGTACGAATCTCTGACATTATGTTCTTGGAACATCAATGGTGTTGGTCAGAAGATACAAACTGCTAACTTAATTTTATTTCTAAATTGATATGAAAATTATTGCTCTGTAGGAAACTTGGGTGGAGGCAAGTTGTGTGCTGCCAGGGTACCTAAAATTTTAGAAAGCTGCCTCCAGAGAGTATAAAAGTGGTAGAGCCAGGGGTGGGTTATCCATTTATGTTGCTCTTAAATTAAAAGGGCGAATCACACCGCTTATCCTGGAGGAGAACTGTGTTCAAGGCATCAAGATCAGTAACTGGAGATTGCAACAAACCCTCTTTTTGATAACTGTTTACACCAATAATGGAGCAAAGGAAAAAAGGGGGAAGTTAAACCACCTGATTTAAATGTTGGGTGACCTAGTTAGTGATCAGCCTCATGCTGACTGTTTGGTAATAGGTACTTCAATACAAATTGGTTTCAAGACTCTACTGAAGTTCTTGAGGGACCCGATCTTTGCAATCATCTGTGGTGTTGGTGCCTGAACAGTTCAAGCCAAGGGGATGCCCTTGCGGCTCCTTGGGTGAGCATATGGTGCTGCTTTTAAACAGCATGGGATCAAAAGTTCTGAACTGCTGTTTGCCACAAGGCATCCCTCAGAGCTGGACAAGATCTGATGTTTGGGCGGGCCTTGTAAGTAGCCCACAATTCAAGGAGACAGTCATTGATGCATCTGATTATAAGGAAAAAAACATTCTCACTGGTCTTACAAGTGGCTAACTCTGCCTCAGATCTGCTGAGGCATGAGGCTTCTTGGACTATACCATTTGTGATGTGGAAATGTTCCCTATGTTCCCTTTTAACGAAAACATTTCAAATATCCCCACGGGCCGAGAGTGTATGTCGCCCCCAGACTATTGTTATAAAATCTAGCCTCCATAATCATGATGTGGCTTGGGCTGTCGGTGGCAGAGCATGTATTAAGACTTTAAAGCATATAAAATGGAGCTCCACCATTAGTGATGCAGTAATGGCTGAATGTGATGAATTTTTAGACTCTGACGAGCCTGGCAACATGTCTCCAATTAAGTTATCAGCCAACCTCGTCTCCTCTCTATGGTCAAGATTCCATCAACCAGTTATTAGTTCTATTTCAACCACACAGTTTACTACCTCTAGGGAGATGCAAGAGTTAAACAAAACCCGTAATAAAGCTGCTAGGGCAACCTGTAGGTGGCCAGCTTCAAAGGTCTTATTGACTATATTTGAGGAAACGTGGGAGGCTTACAGGAAGGCCATTTATGAGGAGAAAAGGAGATGCTCTGGCCTTTTATGGGCAAACCTTGTCTGTGCCAGTAAGGACTCGAACTCAAGAACATTTTGGTCCCTTATTAATGTATCAGCAAATGGACAAAGGGGATATGGTAGCATTAACATCTCGGAAGGAGATGGAATTTTTTCTTGGCCAGCCATTTTTTGGGAACAAGCTTGAAGACCACCTGCTGGACAAGGAGGTGCAGAGTCCCGTTATAGTTTTGTCCAAATTTTTGCACCTACCCCGGAGCCCTTGCATTTTCACTCTGAAGCCATTATTCCTTTTTCACATCAACTTCGCCATATTATTTCCAGGGTAAAACTAGATGGGGCACCAGGCCCCAGTGGCCTCCCATAAGTGCTATTTAAGCAGGATATAACCTTTTGGGCAGATCGGCTTCTAAAACTCTTTGTCTATTGTGTGAAGTCCTCCAGAATTCCTGAATCGTGGCGTGGTGCTATAATTCATCCATTACATGGAGGCAGCTCAGGGTCAGACCCAGCCAACTATAGGCTAATAAGATTACTTTATAATGAGATTTTACGTTAGTCTCTTCTTAGAAGAGTTGCAGACTTGTGCTGAGCTGAAGTGGTTAATTCCAATATTTCAAACAGGTTTTATTGCTGATTATGGTATATCAACCAGTTTATTAGCTCTGTCTGTTTTGATGGATAAGGTAATGTTATCACGCTATGCGCTGCATTGCTGTTTAGTGGATTCTAAGTCTGCGTTTGATCGGGTCCTAAGAGGACATTGTGGACCAAATGACAAAAATGGAAAATATCACCCATGGTTTTGGGGGCTTTAATTGAGTTGCATAAATACACTTGGGTTCTCCTCAGACTTGGAGATTGCCTTTCCCTGTCGAGGAAAATCCCCATATTCCATGCTATGAAGTAGAGGTGTGTGCTTGCTCCCCTGCTTTTCAATCTTTTTATTGTGAATCTGTCATTTCTTCTTGAAACTACTAATTGCCATCCCTCCAAAATTGGTGGTCTGTGGATTAGGTACTTGCTTTGGGCTGATGATCTGGCAAAATTTTGCCACACAAGGGCAGGGTTACAGCAGCTGCTTAACCAGCTATCACGGTATACAGCTTCCAATAATTTTGAACTGAATTTGTTAAAAACAAGGGTGGTATTTTTTGGTAGAAAAAGGCTTTTGGGAGGGAGCTGGGATTATAATAGTAATAAAATCACTTCAAACCTTTGCTATAAATATTTAGGGGTGCATATTGATGGCAGGGGCAGCTTTGTAAAGCAGGGAAAAGAGGTTAGAAGTAATAGCATTGGCCTTGCAGGTGTCTCTCTTGAAACTATTTAAATCTCCTAGGGGGCCATATTTGTCAACACTGCTGCAAGTTATGAGTAGAGTAGAGACAGTTGTATGTTTAATAACTTGGTTACTAAGATTTATAAGAGGGTTTTTGCCTGCCGTAATCATCATCTCCTGTCCAGGTTTGGCATGAATTTGGCCTCTTAGATCAGCAGGCAGTAGGTGCTGGTACCTTTCTGAAATTGTGTCATAAGATACAGAGGGCAAAATAGGGCAGCCTGGAGACAGTTTTATGGCTTGAAATTACTTCCACTAAGATCAAAAGTTCACACTCTCACTTTTTGGATGATTGTTGATGGTTACTAAGAGTAGAGGATCTTTGGCCTGACAACCCATCTTAGTCACTGTTTATAATCGGCATTAAAAAGAGTGTGCAGCTATGGTCCTTCCACTCAGAAAGAGTCCCTCTTGCTAAATGTAATCATGATTGGGCCTGTAATTAGTACTTATCAGCCAGCTTCCCTTGCTGGCTATTTTTCATGTACTTATGGTATTCATATGAAAGAGAAATTTATGGCCCTTAAGTTGGGATACTGGGCTCTTTTGAAGCATCTTCCCAACTGCCTGCACCCCCAGTGGATGGTGTAACATGTAGAGGTTGTGGCAGTTCAGAGGAGCCTCTCAAACATGTGGTATTTGTGTGCGCAGCTCTGTTGAAGAAGCATAGGCGGTCATTCTGACCCTGGCGGTTGACTACCGCCAGGGCCGGGGACCGCGGATGCACCGCCAACAGGCTGGCGGTGCATCCATGGGCATTCTGACCGCGGCGGTACAGCCGCGGTCAGAAACGGGAAACCGGCGGTGTCCCGCCGGTTTCCCGCTGCCCTTGGGAATCCTCCATGGCGGCGCTGCAGGCAGCGCCGCCATGGGGATTCCGACCCCCTTACCGCCAGCCTGGTTCTGGCGGTTTTGACCACCAGAACCTGGCTGGCGGTAACGGGTGTCGTGGGGCCCCCGGGGGCCCCTGCAGTGCCCATGCCACTGGCATGGGCACTGCAGGGGCCCCCTAACAGGGCCCCACCAAGATTTTCAGTGTCTGCCAAGCAGACACTGAAAATCGCGACAGGTGCAACTGCACCCGTCGCACCCCTTCCACTCCGCCGGCTCCATTCGGAGCCGCCATCCTCATGGAAGGGGGTTTCCCGCTGGGCTGGCGGGCGGCCTTCTGGCGGTCGCCCGCCAGCCCAGCGGGAAACTCAGAATTACCGCAGCGGTCTTTTGACCGCGCAGCGGTATTCTGACGGCGGGACTTTGGCGGGCGGCCTCCGCCGCCCGCCAAAGTCAGAATGACCGCCATAGTTCCCTGCTTTGGGGTAAGTGGAATGAACTAGGGGTCTGCTCCTGGCTGCAGGCCATAATTGCATCTTTGGACCCAGTTAATATGATGATGAATGTTTCACTGACCAAATTTATTAATGCTGCACTAATTAAGCTTCCTAGGGGCACTGTGACAGTGACTAATGGCCAATGTAAATTTATTTTGTACTTGCTCATCTGTTTTTAATAGGGCAATGTGATAATGTTTGATTCTTGCAAAGTACATGAGTTTCAGATTTTCATTGTTGCCGTCCTACTGATGGATTAACTAAAGCACGCAAGAACTTTAAGGATTCATGCAGTTGCTTAGCAATGCATTTGTTCACTTGAATGCAAAGGTTTTTACTTTTCTTGGGAGATGGAACATGGCAGGCATGTATGCACTCTAAGGACTCATGGAGTTGTTTTAGTGATTAATGGGGGTTATTACAACTTTGGAGGAGGTGTTAATCCGTCCCAAAAGTGACGGTAAAGTGATGGATATACCACCAGCCATATTACGAGTTCCATAGGATATAATGGACTTGTAATACGGCTGGTGGTATATCCGTCACTTTACCGTCCCTTTTGGGACGGATTAACATCTCCTCCAAAGTTGTAATAACCCCCTAATATATGTAATAGGTTTCTTTCTTCTTTTGCTGCCCGAAAATTGTAGCCTGGATCTTTCGTTATTGTTGAAATGTACTCTCATGAATCAAATGTATTACCTTTTTGTGTTGGTGAGTTTTCTGCTGCTCCCATGTGTGTGTAATTAATGTAATTGCTTTTTTAGTGTGATCATATTGTTTGGTATTAGTACTGTGTTTTAAAAGAAATATGAGGCTTTCCTATTGTGCAAGTGTCATGAAGTGGGTGTTTTTGTGTTGTTGTAGCTAATTGATATTGGTTTTAAATTGTAATGGATTTCAATATCTGTACAATAAATATGCTAACCTCTATATGAGACCACCTCCTTGTGAAAGCCCACTCTGCTGAATACACCAAGTAGGACCCTAGCCACTGTTGGAGCAGTGACTGTCCTGAGAGGTATTGCCTCTGGATACATGGTGGCATGGTCAACTACCACCACAAGACAATTGGTGGGTCTATGGGGTCAACAAAGTAAATCCCCAACCTCTCAAAGGGAGTCCCAACTACTGGTAGTGGTAACAGGGGGGTCTTTGCCTTGCCACCTGTCTTGCCACTGGCCTGACAGGTGACACAGGAGCTGCAAACCGACTTTGCATTCTCTGACATATGGGCCAATAAAAATGGATGACCTTGCTGTTGCAGGTCTTGGTCTGCCCCAAACGTCCTGCTAAGGCAATATTATGGCTTAAGGTGATGAGGAGGAGTTCCCTGTACTTCTAGGGGACCACCACTCTCCCAGTTGCCCCGGGTGTGGGGTCCCTTGCCTTAGTATAGAGAATTCCATCCTCCCAATACACCTTGTGGGACCCAATGACATCCCCTTGCTCTTGCCTGGAGACAGTCTGCCTTAGGCCCTCAAAAGAGGGACACTCCCTTTGCACCTGGCACAACTCTTTTCTGAGGGGCCCACTTGTCCCTTGCAATTCTGCCAGGTCAGACAGAGCTTAAAAAGGAAGGGGTCTCTCCCTCAGAGGTCAGATACTCCCCTCAGGATTGGATTCCTCCTGCACCTCTGTACTCCTTGGAGCTGGCAGGACAGACCCTGTGCCCTTTCTCGTGCTCTTGGAGGCTTGGCCAATTGTTTGAGGGTCCAAGTGTCCAACACTTCCCTGTCATGCTGCCTGTGGCCTGGTCACAGCACACCCCCATTCAGGGAGTTCCAGTATCTGTGCATGGACCCTTCTTTTCACCTCCGACCATTCAGATGCTTTCAGATAATTTCCCAGTAGACACTCCACTGGGAGGGCAGGAGCCTTTTTAGAGCCAGTCATACCTCTCTATTCTAAGCTCACCACAGCCATGGGCTGGAGCTTGGTTCTGCTGTCTGCATATGTCACCTGGTGGAATACACCAGGTAAGATCTGCCCTGGAGAAACCAGATCTTCTGTGACCATAGTCATACTGGCTCCTGTATCTCTCAGAGCTTCCACCTCAGTCCCATTGACTTTAGGCCTTTGCCTGTACCTCTCCATGCTGGGAGGTAAGGTGGCCATGGCAGCAATGGACACTAAGGTGACCTCTGTGTACCCGGACCCCAATCCAGGGCTAACTTCCACCCCCACACCTACACTTGCAATCCCATGGGACTGCCCACCAGTGAGGAGCTTCTTTGGGCATACAGCCTCCCCTCTTTTGTGTCCAGGCTGGTGACACTCAAAACACTTTCCTATCTTGGCAAGTTCTTAGCATTCTTCCCCTGATACCCCTTTCCCTTAGAAGTGGCATGGCTTGGGGCTACCCCTTGCTGTGTAGTTTCTGTGACTCTTGTAAGGATTCCTGGGACTTTTTATCTTCCTTCCCCTGGGCTTACCCCTTGGCGGACCCCTGTAGTCATAGTTTTGATCACCCCCTGTGGATTTTGAGGTTACTCTGGTTCTTAACCACTCACCTGCTGCCTCCCCTAAGTCTCTGGGTTTGGTCAACTAGATACCGGTGTAACCACTTTTGCACACAATTAATTATAAGGTACTCTTTCATAATCAAATTGTATAGCACCTCATAGGCTGTTACCCTGTATCCAGCCCCGTAATGCCTTCTATGAGATGTCCACAAAGTTAGCCCAGGAATGGGTAGTAACCTTCTGGGTGTCATTGAACTTCATTCTGTATTGCACTAGGGTCAGACTAAACTTCTGGGTGAGTCACGTTTTCATGTTGCAATAGGAGTCTGACACCTCTTCCCCTAGGGACAGGATCCTATCCCTCCCAAATACTAGAATCAAATACCATTGGAGTGAACCCTAGTACTGAGGTTTAACTCTTCTCAATCTGAGAGCCCTTTCAAAGGCTGCCAGACATTTGTCTACACCATCCCTTTCTTGGTATACAGAAACCACCCCCTTGGGTAACCTGGGACAAAACCCACCACCCCTGGACATCTCAACTTTTTCTTTGCTGACACCATCCATCTGTTCTGCTCTTTCCCACTTTTTCTTTTCTAAGGCCAGCATTTCTGCCTCTAAAGCACTTTAGGCCAGCTGGGCTTCTAGCCCTCTATCCCTGAGGGACAGGTTCTCTCCTTCTGAAGGGGACCCCCTGCATCAACTGCCTTTGGGCATGGCCGTGGTCACTGTGTGGAGTGATGATCTTTCTTCCTTCTCATTACTGGGGTGTGTATGTCCTCCTCTGAGAGGTTGGACCTAGCACCCCCCATCTCCCACTGGGACTTCCTCTATGCCTTCCTCTTGGGCCTCAATCCAGGCTGTCAGGGATTTAATCAGCATTTTCTACCAGAGATTAGTGGCTGCGTACAAACCCCTTCTCAGCACACAACCCCCTACGCTGTACTCCATGGTATCCCTTTAGTTTTGTGTCAAACAAAAACACTTTTGCAAAAATGTAATTCAGAAATTTAGAAAAATCCCAAAAATTGAAAAGTTGAAATTAGTCCAAATTAAATATGAAAAACAATTTTTGCAAATTTTGCACTAGGACAATTTGGGGGATTTTTAATTTGCCTCACTTAAAACTGTAATGTGATAATAAACACAAGGGCTGGATCCCACCACTGTGCACCAAAAATGTTGGAAAGTGGATTATTGGTAAGTGCAGGAAAGTACCTACACTTAGTAATAGGCCACAAACCCCCACTGGGCCATTCGGGGTCTCAAAAAATGAATCCCAGCTCAACTCTTGGTATCTTGGCAACAAGCAGTTATGCTTAATTTAGGAGACAGGTGTGTAAAGCATTTAAAAATCACAAAACTCTCAATAAGTAAACCACAAAACACAACAAAAATCCAATACTCATTTATAAAAAAAAATATTTTTATCTTTCAAGTGACAAAAATTCAATAAAGGGAACTGGAGATATGAATTTTAAAAGATTGAGGCCCTTATTATGACATTGGCGGTAAATCTTGCTTACCACCACACTGACGGCCGCCAGCATACTGCTGCGGTGGCAAATATCCATTCCCCATATTATGACACACACACACCAATCCCACAGAATACTGCCACATACACAAATCCGCCAGACCAAAGGTCAGTGCTAATGTGGCGGTGCAAACACACATACCGTTACGCCAACAAAACAACTCCCACCACATTATGACCCATGAATTACCACAGTGGACATTCTATGGCAGTAAACCATTGGCAATACATACCGACACGCTCAGAATGGACACCCACATACAAAACAACACTACATTGGCCAAAACCGAGATCACACACCTGACACTCATACACACACCATACCCACCCACCCACAGCACCATAGAACACACACCTACTTTACCCACAACCCTTTACGAACAACAATTACTGCTGGGAGATTGACACAAACAGCACAGAGACAACTAGACACACACACCACATACTCCCATACATCCCTCACACATGCCACATCACACACCCCACTACTTTACTCAACACACTCTCACCAACACACACAACACAGCACCCGTGTCCCCACAAAGACACCCCGGTGTCACTGATGAGGAGTTAAGTGCCAAGGTGGAAGAAATTGTCAGAGTAGAGCCACAGCTGTTTGGAACACAGGTACAGCAAATATCCATTGCCAGGAAGATGGAGCTATGGTGGAGATTGTGGACAGAGTGAATGCCGTGGGACAGGACCCAAGAATAATGGATGACATTAGAAAGAGGTGGAACGACCTACGGGGGAAGGTACGTTCCGTGGCAGCAAGGTACCAGCTCACCACACAGAGGACTGGCGGTGGACCCCATCCCCTCCCCCATAGCTCACAGCATGAGAGGAGCAAGTCTTGGCATTACTGCATCCTGGGGGACTCGCTAGAGTAGCCGGAGGACTGGACACTGGTCCTCACCCTCACTCCCATCACTCCACCCCATCCCACACACTGCACCTGCACATATGACTAACCCCAATGCCAAAAACCTGCATGCCATACCAATGCATGAACAGCCCTCCGAGCCCTGCATGGACACCAATGACTATGCACAGCATAGGGAAGCCAGGGATGTACAATATTTCACAGACATTAGGCATAATACATCACATACATCCCCACAGGTGCCCCAGCCAATCCCAGTGGAGAGGAGGTGCCAAGACTATCGAGTCCCCCAACAGAAGATGCCCCCAGTGATGACAAACAACCTCGCCCATCAGAGACCACTGAACAGTTGGTCACCCCAGCCTACTCACAGTCCACCACAGAGCCTACCCCATCAGTATCCAACACCACAGCACCCACCCAGCGTACCCACCCCTCTGTCCCCAGGACACGTCAAGCAGCAGTGTGCCCACCTGTACAGGGACCCCAGTCCACACCTCATACCCAAGACAATCAGGGACCTGGGGTCAGTGGCAGTGGGCACACTGTTCAGGGGACAGAGGCACAGGCCAACATGGACACTGGGAGGACTTCTGTGCACCAGGGGGAGGACAGGCCTAGGGAACCCACTCTCCAGGAGGCACTCACTGAGATCCTGAGAGCCTACCAACATTCCCAGAACACAATGAGCCAGATCCTTGACAACATGCAGGAGAACAGGCAGCTGCAGGAGAAACAGTATCAGGGGATCAGGGAGGACTTGCAGGCCATCAACACCACCTTGATTTCCATAGCAGAGGTGCTGGCAGACAAGGCCAACATCATGAGTGAAGCAACAGCGCAACAGTGGGCCACTACCACTAGCCAGTCCATTGACCAGCCCTCCACTTCCGCAGCAGCTAGTGGGCAGGAGGCCCCACCACAGGACCCACAGGCCACCAGCATCCTTCCCCCTGCAGAAGGTGAACCACCCTGCAAAATTTCCTGCGACCTAGACAGAATCCAGAGACACCTGTCAAGACCACCGCCCAGAAATGAGACTCTCCTGATTGTCCCCCTTTTGTCCCACCCTGTCAGCTTGTCCACTTTAAAATGCCTTTGCTCCCCTTCCTATGGCCCCTTAGACATTGGACCTGTGCTACAGACTGTAACAATGCCCTGGACTTTTCTCCATCATCACGTCATTCCATTGCACTTTTCCCTCAATTTCATAGCACTACAATAAACACCATTGAACACAGCTTGACTACTAGTATTTTATGTGTTGAAAATGTGCATTTATCGAAACAGTCACATCTAGTGCAAATGATCTGAACACTGTGAGATCATAGAAATAATGACCTGTAGTTGTCTGTACTCATCACATCAGTACACATTTGTAATCTCACCAACATCTCTAAAATAACAAGCCATAGGTGACAGTAAGTTGAGATGCAATGGAAGTTAATGCCATCATGCTACAGCCACACAGAAAACATCAATAGTCAGAGGAATGGTCAGTTGCACTGTCTCACCTGTGTGTCATCGGAAGTATTGACATATAACTGATGTTCGGTTGTCCTCATCCTCTGCCTCCTCTTCCTCGCTGTCCTCAGGGTCCACTGCTGCCACAGGGGCATCTCCATTCTACTCTTGCAGAAAAGGTACATGCAGTCTGAGGGCCAGGTTGTGCAACATGCAGCATGCCAGTACAATCTGGCAGACCTTCCTGGATGTGTAGCACAGGCATCCACCTGTCAGATGGAGGCACCTGAACCTGACCTTCAGGAGCCCAAAGGTACTTTCGATGATCCTTCTGGTTCGCCCATGTCCATCATTATAATGTTCCTCAGCCCCTCTCCTGGCATTCCTCATAGGGGTCAGCAGCCACCATAGGTTTGGGTAGCCAGAGTCACCTGCAAGTATTAAGGGACAACTTTTAGCCTAACACAATGCTATGGGGATAACACCTGAAGGCATACACTAACTTACAGTTGGTGGGGATCATGGCTCACCTATTAGCCACACCATGTGCCTCTGTAGTTGGGCCATCACATTTGGGATGATGCTATTCCTCAGAACAAAAGCGTCATGCACTGACCCAGGATACTTAGCACTGACTTGGGAGATTTACTGGTCCACCACGCACACCATTTGCACATTCAGTGAGTGGAAACTCTTACGACTCCTGAACACCTGTTCATTCTGGTGGGGGGACTAATGCAATATGTGTCCTGTTAATTGCCCCAATTATATTGGGTATATTTCCCATTGCATAGAATCCGGCCTTCACAGCAGCAGATCTTCCACCTGGGGGAAAGCTATGTAGCTGCACATGTGTTTCACCAGAGCTGACAAAACTCTTTCCAGCATGATTGAGAACATTGGCTGTGGCATCCCAGCTGCCAAGCCGACTGTCACTTGGAAAGAACCAGTTGCCAGGAAATGGAGCACTGATAGCACATGCACAAGAGGGGGGATCCCAGTGGGATGACAGATAGCTGATATCAGGTCAGGCTCCATTTGGACACACAGCTCTGTGATTGTGGCCCTGTCCAGGCTATAGGTGAGTATAATGGGCCTGTCCTCCAGTGTAGCCAGGTCCACCAGTGGTCTGTACATGGGGGGATGTCTCCATCTCCTATTCATCTGCAGCAGTAGATTTCTAAGGGACACAAGAGTGAGTAGGATGTCACAATTAGAACAAAGGACCCACAACCTCAGTGTGCATAGTGCATTTATGTGATGGTACAGTGGGAATGGCGAGGTATGTGCTAATCTAGGCTGTGATGCTGGTTGATATGACCGTTGTCCGCCACTATGAAATGGTGACCGCCTGTTCTGTTTGGTGACGGAAACGGGATTGGTGGGCAATATGTGTGACAGGCTGGATTGTATGTATAGTGGTGTCCTCCTGTCTGTATTACCTCTGCAGGTCAGCGCCCATCAAAAGAAGGGATTATGGTGTGCCATCGCCAAGGACATACGGACCCTGGGGGTCTATGGCAGGCGGAGCACCCACTGTCAGAAAACGGTGGGAGGACCTGAGACGCTGGGCACGGAAGACCACGGAGGCCCAGCTGGGGATGACCTCCCAATGAGGAAGGGGTGCCCGTTTGAACCTGACCCCCCTGATGGCCCGCATACTGGTGGTGGCCTACCCAGAGCTGGATGGGCACTTGAGGGCATCACAGCAGCCACAAGGGACTGAGTACAGTGGGCATTACTACAATAATTGGCAGGTGGCATGGGATCTGCATGCTGGGTGTGAGTTCATGGGTGCCCCTTTATGCCAGGCCAAACATTGCAGCGTGATCCAGCTCAAGGGTAATGGGTGTATGGCAGATGCAGGTAGCCTAGCTTGTTAGCATTCCATGTCAGTCAGGGCTTTTTGGGTACCAGGAGGGGTGCAGTTGGTGGTGTGTGGCCCTCATCTTGCCGTTTCATTTAGCCAAATCACTGGCAGTGAAATGCATAGTGCTCAATCCTGATCCCTGTGTGTGACGGTGCTGTGTATGCTAACTGTGGTGTTGGTGCAGTGATTGACCCAGTGTTTCCTTTCTCTCTTTCCCCCACCTTTTTTCTTCTGTCATCCTGTCCATGCGTGCATGAGCATCGTCCCCACAGGACCCTGGAGGCAGAGTCCACCCACGCTGAGGGAACCAGTGGGATGGAGGGCGAGGGGAGCACAACGGCAGAGAGAGGACGCGACAACACAGACTCAGATACCTCCTCCGATGGAAGCTCCCTGGTGGTGGCAGACACCTCTGTGTCCACCCCAGCTGCAGGTACAGCCGCCACCTGCCGTACCAGCACCACCTCACGGTAGCCCCTCAGTGAGTTACCCGTGCCCGCTCACCCAGGAGGGTGGGCATCTCCTTCGCCCAAGGCACATCAGCCCCTGCCCCAGTGAGCCCTGCTGCTCTGAGTGAGGAGGCTATTGACCTCCTGAGATCCATCTATTTAGGGCAGTCAACCAGTCTGAATGCCATCCATAGGGCTGACATCCCAGATGCAGCAATGTAATGCATTCCTGGAAGACATCTACGGTGGATTAGCGGCCCAACAGTGATCAATTCAGGCTCTGGCCTCCAATCTGATGGCAGCCTTTGTCCCTGTCCCTACCGTCCCCCCTCTAACTACCACTTCCCAGTCCCAGTCTCCTCAACTCCAACCCATCCCATGCACACATACAGATGAGCATGCACGCAAGACAACACACAAGAGTGGCACAGTCAAACTTAGGCACCTCACTTCATTCCACAAGCACTCACGCAAACACCAAACAGTTGCACATACAACCACACCCACTGCTTCCACTGTCTCCCCCTCCTCCTCCACCTCATCCACCTCCCTCGCAGTCACGTCCATACTCACACCTGCATGCACTGCATCAACATCCACCACCAGCATCACCACACCAAGCAGCACACACACCTCACCAGCAGACACCTCCACAACATCCATGCACGTGTCCCCTGTGTCCTCTCCCACAGTGTCTGTCCCCCCTAAGGGGCACAAACGCAAGCACTCACACACCCAACAGCCATCCACCTCACATCAGCATACTGCCCATGCACCTGCACCCAAGTCCAGCAGGCATACACCTACAACAACCACTCCTTCAACCTCCACTCCCCTCCCTCCTCCCTCATCTCACCCCACCGTCCCTAAAAATCTTTTCCTTGCCCAACTCGACTTCTTCCATCCCCCTGCCCCTGTCCTGCCCATAGGAGCAGGGTCCTAACGACCCTGCCCAGCACCTCAGCCAAACAGTCCTTGCGGACAGTGGTGGCACCACCTAGTCGTGGTGGCAAGTCAGTGAAGGATCCCACTCCACCAGCCAGGAAGGTTAAGGATCCCACACCTCCTGCCAGGAAGGGGAAGGAACCCACACCTCCTTCTATGAAGCGGAAGAAACCCTTGACTCCTGCCAGGAAGGCTAAGGAGCTCGCACATCCTGCCATGAAGGGGAAGAAGCCCTTGACTCCAGCCAGGAAGGCTAAGGAGCTCGCACATCCTGCCATGAAGGGGAAGAAACCCTCAACCCCTGCCAGGAAGGGTAAGGATCCAACACCTCCTGCCATGAAGGGGAAGAACCCCTCAACTCCAGTGGAGGCTTTCGGGGTGATACCACCAGCGCCACCACCAGTGGTCATGAGCCAGCTGAGGAAATACAGCCTACTGCACCTGCAGAGGCTGCCCAGGAGGCACCTTCCCTTGCTGAGACAGTGCAGCCCTCACCTCCAGCAGAGGCTGCCCAGGAGGCACCTTCACCTGCTAACACAGTGCAGCCCTCACCTTCAGATGACACAGTGCAGCAATCACCACCAGTGGAAGTCATGTAGGCCACCCTTCAGGGACCACTGTACAAGGGGCCCCCTCCAGAACCAGTGGGCATGTTCCCCACCTGAGAGACTGTGACCTTGCACTCCCCAGCATAGGTAATTGGGCATGGAGCCCCTCCAGAACCAGTGGGAAAGTCATCCACTCCAGAGACTGTGGCCTTGCACTCTCCAGCACAGAGATATGGGCATGGAGCCTCTTCCAGAACCAGTGGGAAAGTCACCCACTCCAGAGACTGTGGCCTTGCGCTCCCCAGCACAGAGATATGTGCTTGGAGCCCACTCCAGAACAAGTGGGCTTTTTCCCGTATTCGGCTGAGGTGCACCCCACCCCTCATCCCCCTGAAGTGATTGCCCACTTGCAAACTGATGCCCTTGCAGAGTTCTATCCGGATAAAGTCAGTATTCCAGTTGGGCCTTGGACTGTGCCCTCTGGCCATGTGGGCCCTTAGTACTTTGGACTGGGCATTGGCCATTTGTGTACATTGTTATATATCTGTTTTTCATACAATTGGTTCTTTTGGTAGCTGTTTACAATCAATACATTCTCATTACTGCATTCTTGTTGTCCTTGCATTAGTCTGCCGTTTATCATGTGCCATTGTTTTTCATCTGCAGCTGGTTGTGCATATGGTGTGTGTGTATCGGGTGTGTGTCGTGCGTGTGTCATTCTTGTTTTCCTCCCTCCCTCCCTTGTGTGCTAGGCGGCTGTACTCACCGTTGTCATCTTCGTCGGTATTGGTGTTCCAGGTGGAGCATGACGTAGATGAGCATCGGGAAGACTTGCAGTTCTGGTTCCATGATGGTGTTGTTCTTCCCTGTGTCTCCAATGGTGAGTCTTTCGTCTTTTGTGTTCTGTTTCTGCCAGGCTTTTGGTGCCGTTGGTACCATCCTGGAAATCCTGGTGGATTTCAGGGTCATAATATGGTGGGCGGTTCTTTGTCTTCCACCTGTTGATAGCTACCGCCGTGGTCAGTGGTGTTAACACCCTGGCGGTTGGTGTGGTATATTGCCTGTCTATGGGAGTTATCTCTGGCATGTTCATAATTTGATGGTAATTACCACCAGCCTGTTGGCGGTACTACTATTAATTTATCACTCACCGCCAAAGGTATAATGAGGGCCTAAATGTTTTTTTAGCGCATAGAAATTTATGCTGGCCTTGTGCTCTTCCAACGCCACATTAGCGTCATTTATTTATGCTATTGTGGTGTTGGAAAGGGGAAAATCACTGTGTCATATTTACAAAGTGGCCCAATGCTCACATTGCACCACTTTGTAACCTCTTGAACCACATTATGGTGTCAGGCATAATGTATGCAAGGGGGTGTTCTGGTGCTGGGGGGGCGTCAAAATTGTGCAAAGGAATCTACGAGATTCCTTTGCACCATTTTTATCAGCATTTTCAGGGAATTTTCTTGCTAATATCAAATCGGGTTCTCCCTTGGACCAGGCCCCTCCTTCTATTCTTTTGAAGGTAGCAGATATTGTTGTTGGTCCTTTGACAGAAATACTTAATAATTCCTTGTCCGCTGGTATTCTTCCCAGTTCCCTCAAACATGCAATCATAAAACCTCTCTTAAAAGCACCTAAACTGGATCCCTCTGTCTTGGATAATTATCGACCCATTACCTTTCTTCCTATACTGGCAAAAATTCTGGAGAAGCATGTGAACCTGCAATTGAGCAGGCATCTTGAGAGCCACGATCATTTGCATCCTTCTCAAATGGGTTTCAGAACCCATCACAGTACAGAATCGGCACTCCTTACTGTAACTGAATCTGCTCGGCAACTTCTAGATCAAGGTGGTCATGCTGCTATTATCCTCCTTGATCTTAGTGCATCATTTGACACTGTCGATCATACTCTTCTCCTTGATAGACTTTCCAAGATAGGGTTAGGAGGTCCAGCCCTTGCCTGCCTCTCCTCCTTCCTCACAGGAAGATCCTTTCAAGTTTTGGATCGCTCTTTTTTGTCTGACGTCAGTTCTCTATCTTGTGGAGTCCCGCAGGGTTCATCTTTAAGCCCCACCTTGTTTAACATCTATCTGTCATCCTTGGCCACAGTAGTCGCTCCTTATAACCTCTCTATGGTCACTTATGCTGATGACACGCAATTGGTGGTTTCCCTCTCTAGTAGTAGGGACTCCCCCTCTGCCAACCTGGCCGACTGCATGAAAGATATTGGGGACTGGATGACCCTGTCGAAACTGAAATTTAATGACAGCAAATCAGAGGTAATGATTATAGGTAATGGTGTCCCTACCGCCCCTCTGGCTATGTACTCTGAGGCTTTTAACAGCCTGCCTCCTCCATTAACACAAGTAAAAAGCCTCGGCTTTCTGCTTGACCCACGCTTAACTATGGCGCCACAAGCTAAAAGAATCTCCTCGATCTGCTTCGGCTTAATTAGAAGTGTCAGGAAGATTCTTGGACTTCTGCCATTCGCTGCCAGAAGAATTCTTGTACAAGCCCTAGTTCACCCCCGCCTGGTCTACGGGAACTCTCTATATTTTAGTTCTCCAGATTATGTAATAAAGAGGCTGCTGGTTACGCAGAACGCGGCAGCTAGACTTCTCATGAATACCCCAAGGCATCTTTCCGCTAAACCAGCACTTGCAGCTCTTCATTGGCTCCCGATTAAGCAGTGGATTCAGTTTAAAGCTCTGTGTCTTGTTCACAGAGCCTTACACAATAAGGGTCCCCTTTCCCTTAGAAAACTGATCTTTCTTTACTCGCCCCTTAGACCTCTTAGATCTCGTTCTTCTCGACAGGTTTACATCCCTTCGGTCAAGATATCATGGGGAGGTAATTCGTTCTCCATCAGGGCTGCTCGGCTCTGGAATGCCCTGCCTCTTTCCCAGTTAATCTGCTTCCCCTGGCTCTTCCGACATGCATGGTGTACTTTAGCGCTGGGATGCCCCCGGGTAGCCATGTGCTCTACAAATCTATAAACTAAACTAAACTAAACTTAACTACTGCGATAGTGCGCCGTATTTAAAATGCGACTATACCATTGTGGCGTTAGGGGGGTGCGAAGGGGTGCAGGAAAAGTGGTGTTGCACGAGATGTAGTGCCACTTTTCATATTTCTGCCCCTTAAAGTGCTAATCTGGACATCTCGTTACACTTGAACGGGGCAAAGTCCAAATTTGAGGCTGACCGCGATGGAGCTCTGCTTGGCTACAGCAAGCGGGAGGCCCTCATTAAAGTTTCATCTTCAGACTTAGGCCCTCATTACGACCCTGTGGGTGATAAAGTGGCTGTAATACCGCCAACAGGCTGGAGGTAAGTACTGCCAAATCATGACCATGGCAGTGATACCTCCCATAGACAGCCAATGTACCACACCAACCGCCAGGGCAGAAACAACAGCCACCACGGCGGTAGCCGCCAACAGCCAGACGGAAGTCAAAGTTCTGCCCACCATATTTTGACCCTGCAAACTGCCCCCTTTTCTGGGGCGGTACCAACGCCAACAAAAGCCTGGAGGAAACAGAGCACAGAAGTGAAAGGTCTCACTATTGGAGACACAGGGAAGAACCACGCCGCCATTGACCACGAACTGCAAGTTTTCCCGATGATCTTCTACGTCATGCTCCACCACGAACACCAGTGCTGACGAAGATGAAGATGGTGAGTACAGCCACCTAGCATAGAGGGTGGGAGGAAAACAAGAGTGACACACACATGCACCACACACACCAAACAACAACCAGCTGCACACGAAAAACAATTTGACCTCGGAAATCGGCAGAATAATGCAAGGACAACAGGAATGGATGAAAGTGATTGTAATCAGTTCAACATCAAAATTGATAATCCGATGAAACAGATATGTACACATGTATAAAAAACTTCTGCCCAGTCCAAAGTTCAAAGGGCCTACATGGCCACAGGGCACAGTCGTAGGCCCAACTCGAATCCTGACCACATCCACTTAGAACACTGCAGGGGCATCAGTTTGCAAATAGGCAGGCACCTCAGGAGAGGGGGGCATCTCAGCTGGATCGGGAACAAGCCCACTGGTTCTAGAGGGGGAAATACACCCATTGCTCTTTGTCCTGGGGAGTGCAAGGCCACAGTCTCTCAAGTGGGTGACTTTCCCACTGGTTCTGGAGGGGGCTGCCCACACAGTAGCCCCTGGAGGGTGGACTACATGGCATCCACCGGCAGTGATGGCTACATGGTGGTGGTGGTTGGGGGAGGCTCCTGGGCAGCCCCTGCACTCACTGATGGCTGCATGGTGGTGGTTGTTGGAGGAGGCTCTTGGGAAGCCAGCTGGCGGTGGGGACCCCGTGATAGCTGCTGGTGGTTGTGGTGTTTGCCTGACAGCTTCCTCTGATGTAGAGTGCCTCTTGTCCTCCTGGTCATGGGTTGGGGATCCCTTACCCTTCTAGGCAAGGGTGGATGGGCTCTTACCCTCTCTGCCTGGTGGTGCAGGCTCCTTCCCCTTAGCTTGTGCAGGCTCCTTCCCCTTCCTCATAGCTGGTGCCTGACTCTTCCCTTTTTATCCCAGATGGTGCTGGCTCCTTCCCCTTCAGTGTTGTTGGTCTTGTATTGCTACCACCACAAGTAGGTGGTGCTACCAATGTCCCTGTGGACTGTTTGGCTGAGGTGCAGTGCGGTATCCTTGGTACCCTGCCCATACGTGCAGGATGGGAGGGGTAGGGAAGAGGTCAATCTGGAAAAGGAAAAGTTTTTTAGGGACGTTGGTGTGGGAGGAGGGAGGGGTAATGGGAGTGGAGGATGAGGGAGTGGTTGTTGGAGGAGTATGTCTGCTGGATTTGGGTGCAGGTGCATGGGCTGTATGCTGTTGTGAGGTGGATTGCTGTTGGGTGTCTGAGTGCTTGTGTTTGTGTCCTTTGGGGGGGGACAGATATGGTGGGAGAGGACACAGGGGACGCATGCATGGATGTTGTGGAGGTGTCTGCCAGTGAGGTGTGTGATCTGCTCGGTGTGGTGATGATGCTGGTAGTAGATATTGATGTAGTGCATGCGGGTGTGAGTGTGGACGTAACTGGGTGGGAGGTGGAAGAGGAGGGGGAGGCAGTGGAGGCAGTAAATGTTATTGTGGCTGCAACTGTAAGGTGTTTATGTGAGTGCCTGTGGGATGAGGTGTGGTGCTTGTGTTTGCCTGTGCCACTCTTGTGTGTTGTCTTGTGTGCATGCTTGTCTGCCAGTGTGCTTGGGATGGGTTGGGGTTGAGGAGAATGGGACTGGGAAGTGGAAGTTGGAGGCGGGACAGTTGAAACAGGGACAATGGTTGCCATCAGAGAGGAGGCCAGAGCCTGAATCGATCTCTGTTGGGCTGCCAATCCACCATGAACGCCCTCCAGGAATGCATTGCATTGCTGCATCTGGGATGTCAGCCCCTGGATGGCATTCACAATGGTCGATTGCCCTACACAGATGGATCTCTGGAGGTCAATAGCCTCCTCACTCAGGGCAGCAGGGCTCACTGGGGCAGGGCCTGAGGTGCCTGGGGTGAAGGAAATGCCCACCCTACTGGGTGAGTGGGCACAGGCACTCGCTGAGGGGCTATTGAGAGGGCGGTGCTGGTATGGGGAATGGCAGATGTACCTGCAGCTGGGGTGGTCACATAGGTGCCTGCCACCACCAGGGAGCTCCCATCGGAGGAGGTATCAGAGACTGTGTTGTCCCCTCTAGTCTCCGCCATGGTGCTCCCCTTGCCCTCCATCCCACTGGTTCCCTCGGCGTCGGTGGACTGTGCCTTCAGGGTCCTGTGGGATACAGCTCCCTCTGTCGCTGGTGCCACTGCTCCTCCGCCAGATGATGCTTATACACATAGGAACAGGGTGACAAAGCAAGAAAGTGGGGGAGAGAGACAAAGGATACACTGGGTCAGTGACTGCACCAACACCACCGTTGGCGTACACAGCACCCTCACAAACAGGGAACAGGCCTGGGCACTATGCATTGCACGACCAGTGAAATGGCTAGTCACCACCAAGGCATGAGGAGGGGCACACACTGCCAACTGCAGCACACCTGGGACCCTCACAACCCTGCCTAGAAGTGAATACTAACAAGCTCGGTAACCAGTTTTTTCCATTCAACCCTTAGCCTCCAGAGGACCTATGCTGCTATGTATGGCCTGACCTTAGGGGCCCCCACTAACCCTGATACCACCCCACCAGCCATAAGTTGAAATGATAGCCACTGTACTCACCCCCTTGTGGCTGCTGTGATGCCCTCAAGCGCCAATCCAGCTCAAGGTAGGCCACTGCCAGTATGCGAGGGATCAGGGGGGTCAGAGTCCGATGGGCACCCCTACGTTGCTGGGAGGCCATCCCTCGCTGGGCCTCCATGGTCTTCCCTGCCCAGTATCTCAGATCCTCCCACTGTTTCCAACAGTCGGTGCTCCTCCTGCCATAGACCCCCAGGGTCCGCACGTCCTTGGCGATGGCACGCCATATTCCTTTCATTTGATGGGTGCTGACCTGCAAAGGCAATAGAGACAGGAGAACACCATTAGACAAACAGTACAGCCTGTCACATAAATGGCCCACCATACCCATTTACATCACGATTGGCACACACATAGCCCAGCGCACACCATGTACACCACCAAGAGGAAATCCACCCCCCCACAAGATGCCTTCACACACAACTCCATGCATTCATGCTACATGCATCGTGCCCACAGTGTACTCACCTGTTGGTCTGGAGGCCCATACAGCAGTCCGTACTGGGGTAGGACCCTATCCACCAGTCGCTCCAACTCCTCTGAAGTGAAGGCTGGGGCCCTTTCCCCAGTCACAAGGCCCATGGTAGGTTCCAGACACAAGTCACAGCAGCACATGCAGTGTAGGTCCTCTCCTATGAAAGGTCAGGAAACGAGTGAGGAATGTGAAATAAAATGGCGGTCACGTCCGCGGCAGTGTATAATGTCACTGCCGGCGTAGCTCCCCATTGGCAACTGTACCCCATAGGGCCTAATATAAACCAATGAGAATTTACATGGCGGTTCACAACCGCCTACCGCCACGGCGCACAACGTCGGCGGCATTACCTCACTTCCACCTGTCCCTCCACACAGGACAGAAGGTCGCTGTTTCAGAGGGGGTGAACAGGCCTATTGATAATTTCTGCATCACCGGATATGTAGGCACATACCTTTAAATTCCACTGTCCCAAAACAGGATTGCATGATGTGGACTGCTGTTGTGGTGTAGTTGTTCAAATTGTGACAGCCTACTCACTCTTGTGTCCCTTAGATACCTACTGCTGCTGGATGAATCGGATATGGAGACATACCCCCGTGTACAGACTCCTGGTGGACTTGGCTACACTGGAGGACAGGCACATTATACTCACCTATAGACTGGACAGGGCCACAATCACAGAGCTGTGTGCCCAGTTGGAACCTGACCTGATCTCAGCTATCCGTCATCCCACTGGGATCCCCCTTTGTGCAAGTTCTGTCAGTGCTCCATTTCCTGGCAACTGGTTCTTTCCAAGTAACAGTGGGATTGGCAGCAGGAATGTTACAGCCAATGTTCTCAATAGTGCTCACAAGACTCTTGTCTGCCCTGGTAAAACACATGTGTAGCTACATTGCTTTCCCGGAGGTGGAGGATTCGGCCACTGTGAAGGCCGGGTTTTATGCAATGGACATATTCCCAATATAATTGAGGCGATTGACGGAACACATATTGCGTTTGTTCCCCCCCGGCAAAATGAACAGCAGTATAGGAATCCTAAGAGTTTCCACTCCATGAATGTGCAGATAGTGTGCATGGTGGACCAGTACATCTCCCATGTCAATGCTAAGTATCCTTGGTCGGTGCATTATGCCTTTGTCCTAAGGAATAGCAGCATCCCAAATGTGATGTCCCAACTACAGAGGCACAGGCCGTGGCTAATTGGTGAGCCTTTGTCCCCACCCAGTGGGGTGTATGTCTATGCTGTTGGCCGAATAGGATAGTGCGTGGCTAAATGTTGTCCCTCAATATTTGCAGGTGACTATGGTTTCCCAAAACCATTGTGGCTGCTGACACCTGTGAGGAATGCCAGGACAAGGGCAGAAGAACGTTATAATGAGGCACATGGGCGAATCAGAAGGATAATTGAGAGAACCTTCAGCCTCCTGAAGGCCAGGTTCAGGTGACTCCATCTGACAGGTGGATCCCTGTGCTACTCACCCAAGAAGGTCTGCCAGATAGTAGTGGCATGCTGCATGTTGCACAACCTGGCCCTCAGATGCCATGTACCTTTTCTGCAGGAGGAGGAGACTGGAGATGGCCCTGTGGCAACATTGGACCCTGAGGACAGTGAGGATGAGGATGTGGACAACAGAACATTAGTGGTATGTCAGTACTTCCAATGACACACAGGTGAGACAGTGCAACTTCACATTTCTATGAATGCTGGTGTATTCTATGTAGCATTGGCATGCTGGCATTACCCACTTCTTTCCCCTACTTACTGTAACCTATGGATATTCATTTTACAGATGTTGGAGATATGACAACAATGTCCTAATGTGATCACAACAGCCAGCAACAGGTCATTCTTTAAAAAAAAAATGTATTATATATTTTTTTATTTGTCTGACACACCAGGAAAAAGAGACAATACACTTACAAAAAAAACTCAGTCAATTATCAAACAGCCTCTATTATATGCATAGATTTCTCCACCCATTTAGTCAGTGGTGCCCACATTCGTTTCTCTCTGTGTCTCTTCTTATACCCTTTGAGTCTTTATAAGATCAGTTCAATATTATGAATTGCTAATAGTCTTGACCTCCATAACTCAAACGTAGGGGGCTCTTTTTTAATCCAATCCGCGGTTATACAGAGCCGGAGTACTGCCATTGCCACATATAAAAAGAGTCTTATTTTTTCCAATGCCGGCCCCATTTCTCCCAGTGTATCCATTACTCCTAATAATACCAATGTTGATGACAACTTCACTTTACATCCCGCAGTCTTACTGAGATATACCTCTAATTCATCAAGCAATGGTCTCAGCTTGGGGCATGAAAAAAACATATGCAAAATCTCTGCCTCCACCCCACCACATCGATTACAGTACCCATCTGATTTCCCCCACTTTCTCAACTTTGCTGGTGTATAGTATAAATCAAATACTGTTTTTCAAATTTGCTGAGAGAAAAGTAGCATCTGCCATTTCTAGTGATTTACTCATCCACTTCCCCTCCTTTCCCACACGTTTAATCCATCTTTCGTTCTGTTGTGCCAAATCATCTTGTTGAATATCAACTAATATTGCATGTATCACACCTATCTTCTCCCCTCGTTTAATAGCCTGCCTCTATTAATGCTATGTTATCCATGAACAGCATATCCTGTCTGTGGCGATAAAAAAAATCCAGTATTTGTAGGAACTTAAAAAAATGAATCCTGGGTAAACCATATTGTGACTCCAGTTCCATAAAGGATTTACACCGTAAATTTACATATATATCCTCCACCCTCCTTATCCCTTGTTATCGCCAAAAGGCTAAAATAGGATCTCTAAAAATGAGTCTGATTGTCTTGTGGGCGAGGTGTGGCCTGGGGTCCCTATACAGATAAGCACACTGCTGATTGACATGTCCTGGGGACAGAGGTGTGGTTACGCTGAGTGGGTGATATGGTGTTGGTTCCAAATGGGGGAGGCTCTGTGGTGGTCTGTGTGTGGGCTTCGGTGACCGGCTGTCCAGTGGTCCCTGATGGGCCAGGTAGGTCCTCCAGATCCAGAAGTCTAGAGTTACTGTCATCACTGGGGGCCTCTTCTGTTGGGGGACTGGATTGTGGTGGCACCTCCTCTCCGCTGACGTTGGTTGGGGTACCTGTGGGGATGTAAATGATGTATTATGCTTCAAGTGTTATGACATTTGTACTTCCTTAGCTTCCCCTCCATGGTTGGAGTTTCCCTTCAAGCTTTTGCTTGTGTAAGTTAGTGTATTGTGGGATTGTTAGTTTCCCTATGCTGTGCATGCTTTAGTGATGGGTGTCTGTGAGATGTGTTGGTGGAGAGTGTGGGATGTGGTGGAGTAATTGGAGTTAGGGTGAGGGTGTATGATGGCATGCAGGTATGGGGGTGATAATTGTTAAATATTGACTTACCAGTGTCCAGTCCTCCGGCAACTCCAGCGAGTCCCTCAGGATGCAGTAATGCCAGTACCTGTTTCTCCCATGCTGTGAGTGTGGAGGAGGAGGTGGGGGTCCACCGCCAGTCCTCTGTATGGCGAGCTTGTGTCTTGCTGCTATGGAACGTACCTTTCCCCGTAGGTCGTTCCACCACTTCCTGATGTCATCCCTTGTTCTTGGGTGCAGTCCCATGACATTGACCCTGTCCATAGCCGGCCATAGCTCCATCTTCCTTGCTATATATATTTGCTGTACCCGTGCTCCAGAGAGCTGTAGCTCTACCCTGACGATTTCCTCCACCATGACCCTTAACTCCTCCTCAGTGAAACGGGGTGCCTTTGTGTGCCATAGGTGTTCTGTGGTGTTTTTGTGAGAGTGTGTTAAGTAAAGTGGTGCGTTGTGTGATGTGGAGTGCGTGAGAGGTGTATGGGTGTAAGTAGTGTGTGTGTCTAGTTGTCTGTGTGCTCTTCTTCTCACTCTTGGCAACTGGTGTTCGTGAGGGGTTGTGGGTAATGTGGGTGTGAGTGTGTTTAATAGTGGTGTGGGTGTGGTGTGTGTATGAATGTCAGGTGTGTATATTTGGTACTGTCCAATGTAGTTTTATTTTTTATGTGGGTGTCCATTCTGAGCGCGGCGGTGTGTACCACCAATGGTTTACCGCGGTTGAATGTCCGCTGTGGTGATTCGTGGATCATAATGTGATAGGCGTTGTTTTGTTGGCGTAACAGTATGGGTTTTGGGACCGCCACTTTATCACTGACCTTTGGGCTGGACGGATTTGTATATGTTGCTGTATTCTGTCGGTTTGGTGTGTATGTGTGTGTCATAATATGGTGAACAGATATTCACCGGTGCAGCGGTAAGTTGGCGGCCGTCAGCTTGGCGGTAAGCAGGATTTACTGACAATGTCATAATGAGGGCCTTAGTCTCAAGTTGAATCCGACCTCCCTGGAGCCCGATTCAGATACATCCCAGGAGACCTTGGTTCGGGCTTAGACAATTTTTTGTGATGGAAATCTTTATCAGGGAGCAACTTGAAATTGAAGCCAACCTCCTATGAACCCTCCTCGGATCCACTGCGTGGAAAGCCATGGACAACTTTTTACATTCCGACTTAGCAACTTTTTTGGAGCTTTTTCTCTCCAACATCGGACAACCCTCCACAGCAAGTCAATTTTGAGTAGACGTTGTCGGATTGCCTTTTCATGAGCCCTTGGTGAAATCCTGGAGGTCCGGAGCTCCTGAACTTTTCAGCATGAAGAACCTGGATCTTCTTCTAGAAGTACCTACAAGGTTCTTTAGGAGTCCACAACTCACCTCAGTGTCCCAGAAGCTCTGATTTGCTCCTTGAGTGTTAGGAGTCCAACTCCCAGAATGCACCTGGCTCAAATCCAAAACTGATCACTGGTCAGCTGGTCAGTTTCTTCAGGGCTTGATGCAGGAGACTCTGGTGGGCTATTTTCTATTTGTAGCAAACAGGGAGCCCCTTCTTGAAGTCTTAGAAGTCAGACTCAGTCCTTTTCTTTATGAAGCCTGTGTGCAGCTGGTGCAGTCCTTCTGATTGCAGTGTCCAGGTGCAGGCCAGGGATCCAGTAGGGCAGACCCTCTTCTTCTTGTCTTGTTCATGTAGGGATCCTTGCTCCTGGAGTGGCTAGTGGTGGTGGGGGGCTCTGTCCAATCACGTGCAGGCCACCACCCTCTTGAGTGACCACTTCCTGGGAAAAATCAACCCCAGGAACAACATTCCTCCAAAATGCAAGATGGCAAAAATTCAGTCTCAGAGGTTAGGTCTGGCTGGGCCCACCCACTGGTGTGGCTAGGTTTTCCTTGGCACACACCTTTTCAGCCCTCTTTTAATTGGATCGGGGGCACCTAGCTGTCTGGGTTTGAAGGAAATAGGGGAGATACAGTGGCTGTCCCAAATCTCCTTCTCTCCTTTGAGGACCAGTTTGGCTGCTCTCCCCATCCTGTTGAGACAGATCTCCTCCCACCAGATGCTTCCTTTGTGACAACTGAAGCCACTCCACACCTCATCAAGGCAGCCTGGCTTAGACTGACAGAGGCTGACCAATCAGAGAAGGGCACTACAGGGCTGAAGTTGGTAACTTTTAGGAAACATTTTAAAACTCTTTCTAAGTAGAA
Organism: Pleurodeles waltl; assembly: GCF_031143425.1. NCBI lineage: Eukaryota > Metazoa > Chordata > Amphibia > Caudata > Salamandridae > Pleurodeles > Pleurodeles waltl. Next base: position 1,233,689,643 of record NC_090446.1, read on the forward strand.
GTTAAATCAATTTCAACAGTGGCAATTATAACTTGATAATATACATGCCAGATTTAGTTCCTTCCTATATTATCTTAAAATAAAGACTCTCCATGTTAACCTATGAGGCCCAGCCACTACAATGGGGTAAAACAAATTTAGCTATTTTTCCCTCACCAAAGTACTTTTAATTCCAAAATCGAATTTGGGTTTAACTTTAACTCAAAAGCAGCCATCAAGACAGACATGCCTTTACAATGACACTGGAGACCACAGCAGTGCAACTATGGGTGTACTAACTATACTGGGGTCCCTAAACCTACATGTGCTACCACATACTAGGGACTTGTTTGTAGGTTGTCAGAGCCAAATATAATTAAACCTACATGCCCTACTATACACTAGGGACTTGTAGGTAGGTTGACACCCAATTATAATTAGCCTAGTTTGCATAATCCTTTTTACACAGAACACTGGCCAAATCTGAGTCAGTAACAACCAGCATCTGTGCAACATGTTTGGGGGTGACCAGAGCAAAAAGGAGTACTTTCCTAAATTACATCATAATGATTTAACAACAATCATAAAATTTGGAGAGCACACAGCTATTCGCAGAATGTCCTGGTTTCACTGATTATCAGAGCCAACTTAATTATTTGAATGCTCTATCAAGTCCAATAGCGACATGATCAATGCATCGACAGTCATTTTCTGCTAATGCACAGGTAGCAGATACAAAAATATCCTTAATGTTTTTAGAAGGCCATAGCAAACGTCCACAATGCTGTTGACCTGAGCCTCAAATAAAGACATGTTATTGAATTTCACCCCCAGAAAACTTATTACGGAAGAGGGAGGTGGAACTTGGGACTGACTGGACCAGCATAAGCTATCCCACAATGGGGGAGGAGGACCAAATAATAGAATCCCTGTTTTGCTGGTGTTTCACTGGAGATTGCTTCCATCCAATAGAACAAAGCTAAAAGGCATGACTTAAAGTTATTTAGGACACTGGGAGTGTTCCTATTAAGAGTGAGGATAATTTGAGTGTCATCTGTGTATGACATGACCTGCACACTGAAAGATTTGAGCTGCACCGCAAGGGGTGTCATATATACATTGAACAAAGTGGGGCTCAACGAGAGGCCCTGGGAGGCTCCAAACTCAAGATGCTTGGGTTGAGATGAATTGGGAACCAACCAAACTGCTTGACTACGGTCCAATAGAAATGATTGAACCCAGGCCAATGTGGAACAGTGGACATCAATATTTCCCAGTCGTCGTAAAAGAATGGGGCGGACACAGTGTCAAAAGCTGCAGATAGTTTGAGGAGCAATAAAGCAATCTGCTTCCTTTGATCTACTGGGAGGTTAATAGTGTCGGAAACCTGAATGAGAATTGATTCTGTGCTGAAACAAAAGTACAAAAGCAGATTGGGGAGGGTGCAAGAAATAGTGTTGTTCAAGACATTCAGATAGAAGGTGATTAACCCACTTCTTCACAATTTTTGAGAAAGCTAGAAGTAAGGAAACAGGTCTGAAATTAGTTAAGACAGACCTATCAGCTGAAGGCTTCTTCAACAGGGTATTAGTTCATCCCTGTAGGAGGCTGGACTGGCTTGTAGTGAGTACCAAGGGGTACTTGCACCTTGCACCAGGCCCAGTTATCCCTTATTAGTGTATAGGGTGTCTAGCAGCTTAGGCTGATAGATAATGGTAGCTTAGCAGAGCAGCTTAGGCTGAACTAGGAGACGTGTGAAGCTACTACAGTACCACTTAGTGTCATATGCACAATATCATAAGAAAACACAATACACAGTTATACTAAAAATAAAGGTACTTTATTTTTATGACAATATGCCAAAGTATCTTAGAGTGTACCCTCAGTGAGAGGATAGGAAATATACACAAGATATATATACACAATAGCAAAAATATGCAGCATAGTCTTAGAAAACAGTGCAAACAATGTATAGTTACAATAGGATGCAATGGGGAAACATAGGGATAGGGGCAACACAAACCATATACTCCAAAAGTGGAATGCGAACCACGAATGGACCCCAAACCTATGTGACCTTGTAGAGGGTCGCTGGGACTATTAGAAAATAGTGAGAGTTAGAAAAATAACCCTCCCCAAGACCCTGAAAAGTGAGTGCAAAGTGCACTAAAGTTCCCCTAAGGACAAAAGAGTCGTGTTAGAGGAATAATGCAGGAAAGACACAAACCAGCAATGCAACAACTGTGGATTTCCAATCTAGGGTACCTGTGGAACAAGGGGACCAAGTCCAAAAGTCACAAGCAAGTCGGAGATGGGCAGATGCCCAGGAAATGCCAGCTGCGGGTGCAAAGAAGCTTCGACTGGACAGAAGAAGCTGAGGTTTCTGCAGAAACGAAAAGGGCTAGAGACTTCCCCTTTGGTGGACAAATCCCTCTCGCCTTGGAGAGTTGCGCAGAAGTGTTTTCCCGCCGGAAGGACGCCAACAAGCCTTGCTACATGCAAATCGTGCGTTTGGCGTTTTTGGACGCTGCTGGGGCCCAAGAGGGACCAGAAGGTCGCAAATTGGACCTGCAGAGAGAGGAGACGTCGAGCAAGACAAAGAGCCCTCAGTGAAGCAGGTAACACCCGGAGAAGTGCCGGAAACAGGCACTACGAGGATGCGTGAAATGGTGCTCGCCGAAGTTGCACAAAGGAGTCCCACGTCGCCGGAGACCAACTTAGAAAGTCGTGCAATGCAGGTTAGAGTGCCGTGGACCCAGGCTTGGCTGTGCACAAAGGATTTCCGCCGGAAGTGCACAGGGGCCGGAGCAGCTGCAAAGTCGCGATTCCCAGCAATGCAGCCCAGCGAGGTGAGGCAAGGACTTACCTCCACCAAACTTGGGCTGAAGAGTCACTGGACTGTGGGGGTCACTTGGACAGCGTCGCTGGATTCGAGGGACCTCGCTCGTCGTGCTGAGAGGAGACCCAAGGGACCGGTAATGCAGCTTTTTGGTGCCTGCGGTTGCAGGGGGAAGATTCCGTCGACCCACGGGAGATTTCTTCGGAGCTTCTGGTGCAGAGAGGAGGCAGACTACCCCCACAGCATGCACAAGCAGGAAAACAGTCGAGAAGGCGGCAGGATCAGCGTTACAGAGTTGCAGTAGTCGTCTTTGCTACTATGTTGCAGGTTTGCAGGCTTCCAGCGCGGTCAGCGGTCGATTCCTTATCAGAAGGTGAAGAGGGAGATGCAGAGGAACTCGGCTGAGCTCATGCATTCGTTATCTAAAGTTTCCCCAGAGACAGAGACCCTAAATAGCCAGAAAAGAGGGTTTGGCTACCTAGGAGAGAGGAAAGGCTACTAACACCTGAAGGAGCCTATCAGCAGGAGTCTCTGACGTCACCTGGTGGCACTGGCCACTCAGAGCAGTCCAGTGTGCCAGCAGCACCTCTGTTTCCAAGATGGCAGAGGTCTGGAGCACACTGGAGGAGCTCTGGACACCTCCCAGGGGAGGTGCAGGTCAGGGGAGTGGTCACTCCCCTTTCCTTTGTCCAGTTTCGCGCCAGAGCAGGGGCTAAGGGGTCCCTGAACCGGTGTAGACTGGCTTATGCAGAATTGGGCACATCTGTGCCCAACAAAGCATTTCCAGAGGCTGGGGGAGGCTACTCCTCCCCTGCCTTCACACCATTTTCCAAAGGGAGAGGGTGTCACACCCTCTCTCAGAGGAAGTTCTTTGTTCTGCCATCCTGGGCCAGGCCTGGCTGGACCCCAGGAGGGCAGCGGCCTGTCTGAGGGGTTGGCAGCAGCAGCAGCTGCAGTGAAACCCCAGGAAGGGCAGTCTGGCAGTACCAGGGTCTGTGCTACAGACCACTGGGATCATGGGATTGTGCCAACTATGCCAGGATGGTATAGAGGGGGCAATTCCATGATCATAGACATGTTACATGGCCATATTCGGAGTTACCATGGTGAAGCTACATATAGGTAGTGACCTATATGTAGTGCACACGTGTAATGGTGTCCCCGCACTCACAAAGTTCAGTGAATTGGCTCTGAACAATGTGGGGGCACCTTGGCTAGTGCCAGGGTGCCCACACACTAAGTAACTTTGCACCTAACCTTTACCAGGTAAAGGTTAGACATATAGGTGACTTATAAGTTACTTAAGTGCAGTGTAAAATGGCTGTGAAATAACGTGGACGTTATTTCACTCAGGCTGCAGTGGCAGGCCTGTGTAAGAATTGTCAGAGCTCCCTATGGGTGGCAAAAGAAATGCTGCAGCCCATAGGGATCTCCTGGAACCCCAATACCCTGGGTACCTCAGTACCATATACTAGGGAATTATAAGGGTGTTCCAGTAAGCCAATGTAAATTGGTAAAATTGGTCACTAGCCTGTTAGTGACAATTTGAAAGTAATGAGAGAGCATAACCACTGAGGTTCTGGTTAGCAGAGCCTCAGTGAGACAGTTAGGCACCACACAGGGAACATATACATGCACACCTATGAGCACTGGGGCCCTGTGTGACAGGGTCCCAGCGACACATACATATAGGCCACAACCCTATGAGCACTGGGGTCCTGACTAGCAGGATCCCAGTGACACATAACAAACATACTGAAAACATAGTGTTTTCACTATGAGCACTGAGGCCTGGCCATCTGGATCCCAGTGAGACAGTGAAAACAGTGACAAACACCCTGACATACACTCACAAACAGGCCAAAAGTGGGGGTAACAAGGCTAGAAAGAGGCTACCTTCTCACAATCCCATTTCCAGCTTCTTGGCACAATAGGTGAGCATTAACCCATAGAGTGCCTGGCGTGAGCTGGTCTCGTCCTCGGCCATGGTTGTTGTGTGCTGAGGACGAGACCAGCTTGTCCTGCACCCATCCCTCAAGGGGAGCGCTAGGGCTCCCCCCGCAGGCCTCCCACCTACACACCCTCATCAGGGATGGAAGGGGAATCGCAATTGCGTGCTGACCTCATCAGAGGCCACCTCCCATTGCGCTGGAAGCTCAGCTTCCAGCGCAATCTGAAGAGAAAGGCTCTGCATTTCTCTTCTGACCCGGAAGGTGCGTTTATTTTAAGGCCTTTTCGGCCCCCCTCGGGGGCAGATCGGCCTATTGTATTTAGGCCGATCTGCCCCCGGGGGAGGCAGAAATCTTTAGACACAAGGAATTGTTTACTTTTTTACAGGAGGAGAGTGACCCCTAAGGCAAAGGTCGCTCCCCTAGTGGGGGAATTATTTTTAGGCCATTTCTGCCCCACCTTGGGGGCAGATCGTCCTATTTTTATTAGGCCAATCTGCCATCAAAGGGGGGCAGAAACCACTAGGCACCAGGGATTTTTTTTTTTGATTGGTCCAGGCAAGGGAGGTGACCCCTTAAGCAAGGGTCACTCCCCTGGTGGTCAAATTTATTGTAGGCCATTTCTGCCACCCTTGGGGGCAAAACTGCCTATTTGTATTAGGCTGATCTGGCCCCAAAGGGAGCAGAAACCACTAGGCACCAGGGATTTTTTTCAATGATTTTTTTACAGATGGAGAGCAACCCCTTAGGCAAGAGTCACTCCCCTGGGGGGGCAATTTTATTTTAGGCCATTTCTGCCCACCTTGGGGGCAGATCAGCCTATTTTTCTTAGAGCAATCTGCCCCAACAGGGGCAGAAAGCGCTAGACACCAGGGATTTATTTTTGCGTCAATTTCCTGAAAGGGGAGTGACCCTTAGGCAAGGGCCCCTCATCTGGCGGGCAATTTTTTTTCAGGCCATTCTTGCCCCTCTTGGGGGCAGATAAGCCTAATTCTATTGGGCTCATCTGCCCCCAAAGGGGGGCAGAAACCACTTACGCACCAGTGATTGGCATGTGTGTTTTGTTTGGGGGGCAGCCCCTTGGCAATGGTTGCTTCTCATGGGGGGACATTACTATTGGCCATTTCTGGGGGCAGATTGGCCTATTTTTGGAAGGCTCATTTGCCCCCAAGGGGGTCAGAAAGCCCATCAGAGACCAGGGAAGATTTTTTTTCAAAACAAGAGGGTGGGGTATGGCCATATTCCCACCCCAAATAAAGGGGGACAAACGTGTTCTGGCCACCGATGGCCAGATTGGGCAAGTACCCCCGATCCACTCCCCAGGGGGGGAGAAAGCCTACTAGATGCCTGGCAACCAACCAGTATGGGCATGGTTATGCCCCCACCCCAACTGAAGGGGGTAACAGTCTTTTAGCGTTCCCCCCACACACTAAAACATCTTATCCTACGGCAAGCAAGAGGACATTTGATTATTTTGGCTTTTCGTTTTACATTTGGGCCATGATGGCTTGTCTAACTCTCAAAATCGTCCCACTTGGGATGGCGAGGACTGCGCTTTTTGGACTTTGGGACACTGCCATGTAGAAAAATCTACGTGACCTAGGCACATCTGAAAACTAAACATCTGGGTGATTTCAGGATGGTGTGCTTCACATGCACCCTGCACCATTTTCTTACCCTGCAAACCTCCAACTTTGCTTGAAATCCCACATTTGTCCCACATTTTTGTAATGGAACCTTCCAGAAGCTGCAGGAATCAACAAAATTCCTACCACCCAGCATTGTCACATCTATACTGATAAAAATGCGGCCTCACTTGTCAGCCTAAAAACGTTTTTGTTTTTCAAACTGCCCTTTTGGACCTGCTTTGCTACCCCCTCATTTTCGACATGTTTTTGGCTCTTCCCTGTCACAGGCACATAGGGGGTCATTCTGACCCTGGCGGTAATTACCGCCATGGCGGAGGTCGGCGGTAGCACCGCCAACAGGCTGGCGGTGCACCGCTGAGCATTCTGACCGCGGCGGTTCAGCCGCGGCCAGAAACGGAAAGTCGGCGGTGTACCGCCGACTTCCCGCTGCCCTTGAGAATCCTCCATGGCGGCGGAGCGCGCTCCGCCGCCATGGGGATTCTGACACCCCCTACCGCCATCCTGTTCCTGGCGGGTCTCCCGCCAGGAACAGGATGGTGGTAGGGGGTGCCGCGGGGCCCCTGGGGGCCCCTGCAGTGCCCATGCCAATGGCATGGGCACTGCAGGGGCCCCCGTAAGAGGGCCCCATGAAGAATTTCAGTGTCTGCTTTGCAGACACTGAAATTCGCGACGGGTGCAACTGCACCCGTCGCACCTTCCCACTCCGCCGGCTCCATTCTGAGCCGGCGTCCTCGTGGGAAGGGTGTTTCCCGCTGGGCTGGCGGGCGGACTTTCGGCGGTCGCCCGCCAGCCCAGTGGGAAACCCAGAATGACCGCCGCGGTCTTTTGATCGCGGTACGGTCTTCTGGCGGTTCCCGCTTGGCGGGCGGCTACCGCCGCCCGCCAAGCTTAGAATCACCCCCATAGTCCACCTACAAATGTGAGGTATCATTTTTATTGGGAGACTGAGGGGTATGTTGGGTGGTGGAAAATGTGTGCCTGTGTGGTGATCCCACACAGACATGTCCGAAATATTTGATTTTTTTAATGCTAAATTTGAGGTTTCTGGGTAAGAAAACACTAGGGGATCCATACAAGTCACACCTCCCTGGACTCCCCCTGGTATCTAGTTTTCAGAAATGTCTGGGTTTCGTAGGTTTCCCTAGATGGCTACTGAACGCAGGACCACAAACGCAGGTGCCCTCGCAAAAACAGGTAGTTTTGTGTTTGATAATTTTGATGTGTCCACATAGTGTTTTGAGGCATTTCCCTTCGCGGGCACTAGACCTACCCACACAAGTGAGGTACCATTTGTATCAGGAGACCTAAGGGAACGCTGGTTAAAGGGAAGTTTTTGGCTCCCCTCAGATTCCAGAACTGTGCAACACCTAAATGTGAGGAAAAAGGATTTGTTTTGCCAATGTTTGAGGTTTGGTAAGGATTCTGGGTAACAGAACCTGGTGAGAGCAGCACAGGTTACCCCATCCTGAGCTCCCTTAGGTGTCTAGTTTTCAGAAATGTCCAGGTTTGCTAGGTTTTCATTGTGCTGGATGAGTTAGAGGCCAAAATCTACAGCTAAGTACTATGCAAAAAACAGGTCAATTTTCTTTGGGAAAATGTCATGTGTCCATGTTGTGTTTTGGGGCATTTCCTGTTCATACCCACACAAGTGAGGTACCATTTTTATTGGGAGACTTTGGGGAATGCTGGGTGAAAGGAAATTTGTGGCTCCTCTCAGATTCCAGAATTTTCTATCACCGAAATGTGAGGAGAAAGTGTTTTTTTTGCCAAATGTAGAGGTTTGCTAAGGATTCTGGGTAACAGAACCTGGTGAGAGCAGCACAAGTTACCCCATTCTGGGTTTCTCTAGGTGTCTAGTTATCATAAATGTCCAGGTTTGCTAAGTTTGCCTAGGTGGCGGATGAGCTAGACGCCAAAATCCACAGCTAGGCACCTTGCAAAAAACAGGTCAGTTTTCTTTGGGAAATGTGATGTGTCCACGTTGTGTTTTGGGCCATTTCCTGTTTCGGGCACTAGGCCTACACACACAAGTGAGGTACCATTCTTATCGGGAGACTTGGGGGAATGCTGGGTGGAAGGAAATTTGTGGCTCCTCTCAGATTCCAGAACATTTTATCACCGAAATGTCAGGAAAAAGTGTTTGTTCTTTTTACAAATTTAGAGGTTTGCTAAGGATTCTGGGTAACAGAACATGGTGAGAGAGCCACAAGTTACCCCACCTTGGGTTTCCCTAGGTGTCTACTTCTCAGAAATATCCAAGTTTGCTACATTTTCCTAGGTGGCGGATGAGCTAGAGGCCAAAATCCACGGCTAGGCACTTTGCAAAAAGCACATCAGATTTCAATGTGAAAATGTGATGTGTCCATGTTGGGTTTCCTGTTGTTAGGCCTACCCACGTAAGTGAGGTACCATTTTTATCCAGAGACTTGGGGGGACACAGAATAGAAAAACAAGTGTTATTGCCCCTTGTCTTTCTCTACATTTTGTCCTTCCAAATGTAAGACAGTGTGTAAAAAAGATGTCTATTTGAGAAATGCCCTATAATTCACATGCTAGTATAGGGACCCCTGAATTCAGAGATGTGCAAATGACCACTGCTTCTCAACACCTTATCTTATGCCTATTTTGGAAATACAGAGGTTTCCTTGATACCTATTTCTTCACTCTTTATATTTCACAAAATGATTTGCTGGATACCTGGTATACAATGAAACCCATTGCAAGGTGCAGCTCCTTTATTGGCTCTGGGTACTTAGAGTTCTTGATGAACATACAAGCCCTATATATCCCCGAAACCAGAAGAGTCCAGCAGAGGTAATGGTATATTGCTTTTTAAAAATCTGACATCACAGAAAAAAGTTACAGAGTAAAAGGTGGAGAGAAATGGCTGTTTTGTTTCACCCCAATTTCAATGTTTTTTTTATTTCAGCTGTTATTTTCTCGAGGAAAACCTTGTAGCAGCTACACAAATGCCCCATTTCTAAATTCAGAATTGTGTCTACTTTCCAGAAATGTTTAGCTGTCCAGGATCCAGGATTGGTTCCACACCCATAACTGTCGCTAACTGGAAGGAGGCTAAAAGCGCAAAAAATAGAAAAAATGAGGTATGTCCCAGTAAAATGCCACAATTGTGTTGAAAAATGTGGTTTTCTGATCCACGTCTGCCTGTTCCTGAAAGCTGGAAAGATGGTGATTTTAGCACCGCAAAACCTTTGTTGATGCCATTTTCAGGGAAAAAAACACAACCCTTCTTCTGCAGTCCTTTTTTCCCGTTTTTTTTAAGCAACATATTTGCTGTCTTTTGACTAATTTCTTAATTTCCTCCGGGTGAACCCACAAACTCTGGCTACATCTAGAATCCCTAGGATTTTGGAAAAAGGGGGGAATTTGGCATGGGTAGCTTATGTGGACAAAAGGTTATGAGGGACATAGCGCAAATGGAACGTGAGGGGTAAAAGGCCTGGCAGCGAAAGGGTTAAGAGCTATTCAGCAGACAATAAGGTCAGGGTTTTTAGCTAAACAATTAGCTACAGAATTTGATGTACATGCTTTAAGAGCTAGTTCCGATTCGTGCAGCTTAAACAGCCTTAACTCATGAAGAGAGCAAACCCTTGACTGACAAACGTGGCAGGCGATTCATCAGGCACACCAGTTTCAGAGGCTCCCTCTAACCCCTTTAGAGAGTTTGCAATACCTCTGATTGTGTCAAAATAATCTGATAACTGAGCACAAATACATATAACTGATGAATAAACACCAATAAATATAACTCAGTCCATTGATATGCTTGCATACAGTCCATTGACACGCTTGTATTTTAAACATTTTCCAATTTGTAAACATTTGTAAAAATGAAAATCATTTTCTAAAAACAATATATTTGCTTGTGCAATTCACACGTCACAAGAAGCGTTCTGTCACTTACTGCCACCTAATGGTCTTATGTCAGTCAGATCCAGATGGGCACCGAAATCGCAGGTTAATAGCGCCACAGCAAAAAAACACAACTACTGTTTCCATGCAATTATTTATTATAGGCACATCAAGGACACATTTATTCCTCTTTTATATCTCATTTGTTCACCAGTCATATACACTGAGCAGGCACTTTCAGTTTGCTTTCAGAAGCATAAAATCCTCGAGTTGCTGGAAAGCACTAATGTGAAAATAAAATAGTAATCACTGGCACTCTGACACTGCCATTGAACATAAGAACATTGATTTTAATATCGCGCAGAAATGCACGCACGTTAGTTTCCACTGTATATTGCAGCACTATATCGCAACGCTTAGCTATATTACAGACCATTTCAGCAGATGACACAAATTGGTAATTTGTCTTTGCGAGCATACCACTCTATTATACTTGAAGCACCACAATTAAGATAGGATGATTGCGGTAAATTTACATAATTACCAGCATTCCCAAAGTGGAAATGGCCTTTGTTGAAGCACCGTAAACTGGCCCCATAACTCATTCAGCCAGAGCCACACCTTGTGCTGGCGATTAAATAAATCATTCTCCAAGGTTTATGCTGCCAGTTCACGCATCTTCTTCTCTTACAAGATTCACTTTTTTAGAGATTGTTCAGTAGGACTAAGATAAAGACCATAGTTATTTAGCATGTACTTTTGACTGCGAGAAGTCCTTATTAAAATTGGAAAATACGCACTGAAAATAAATCATTACCACTTGTAGGTAGTAGTTTCACAAGAAATACATTTGTGTTACCTACATGGAAATGTATATATTATTTTGTTTGTAAAACACAGGCCCGAATAGCACCACTTAGCACCCCCCCATCGTCACCATGTGTGCGCTGTAATTAATATACAGAGTACCATGGCGCAGGGTAGGAGCAATAGCGTCAACATTTTCAATGCTATTGATGTACTTTGCAGGATTAGCGCCACAATTTTGGCATTAATCCTGCAGAATACATAGGGGTCCATTGAAAACAATGGTATGTCTCCTTTAACGCCTGCTCTGTGCAGGTGTTAAAAATAGCCGCTAAAAATGGTGCAGTGGAATCTCTTAGATTCTACTGCTCTATCTTTGCCGCCCCTCTAACAGGGGAATGCCCACCTTTGTCACAGGCATAATGTGATGCAAGGGGTTACAAAGTGGCAGAATGCATGCCACTTTGTAAATTTGGCACAGCAAATTTGGCCTCATTGGGCCACATTAGCATTATAATAAATGACGCTAATGTGGTGCAAGGAGTCTCTAGGCCTTCTTAAATCTGGGCCATAGTTTGGTGTGCTACTTTAAAAGTAAATGAGGCAGAACTAGAGCTACCTAAATTAGTCATTGCTGCTTGTAGTCTTAGGGTCTGATTCAAAAAGAAAATTAGCATTTTGTGTTTCTTTTGACATCCACAAACTTCAAATCATTAGTATGTTTACGCTGCAGAGACTCCACAGTTGGATGGTAGAAGATAACTCTGCACATAATAAACTAGGACATGCCAATATGTTTATGTGCAGGATTCTCCTTCTCTACACTGCGGAGGAGTCTCTGCAGTCCTAAACTTACTATGAAGTATTTAAGGTCTTTGTGAATACCAAAGCACACATAAACTTACACCAAAGGGTAACCGTACCTTTGTGAATCAGACCGTGAATATTTGGACCAGAAGCAGTATGTTATGTAGATTTGTAGAGCGTGGCTAATCACCCATGAGAGTAAAGGTATAATAACGATGTTTAAATCTTCACGCATTAGTTTTCGGTTCAGTTGCCCCCTGTGCGCATTTGAAGTTGTGTGTCTCTTCTCTTTCAGAAATGCTAGTTAATAGCTTTGGATCTCATCATCTTGCATTGTTCAGATAGACGTGGAGTATTGCTCAGTGCAGGTTTATGTATTATGTATTTTGTTCAATATAGTCTTGAAGAACATTCTCCAGTCTTGTGGGTTATAGGTCAGGGCACATTACAAAACTGGTTACCAATGTTCTGTTACCATAGCAACACAACTACCTCTCTTACAATGTTTTGTGTGACCTCCAGGATAAATTCAGATGGAGGATTTGCCTACCTGAAATAGCTCTAGTTGTTGCAGGAATAGCATAAAACAGGACTACAAATCCAAGAATTCAAAGGAAAAAACCTGGACTCGGGCAGCACATCACATATGGACCTGGGAAATTTGGCAGCTATGATGACACTAGCGACAATCAATATGACACCACAGCAAAATCATTTGTGCAATTTGTATATGACTTGTCAGACATACATGCCAAAATTAAAACATATAAAGTGGGAGATTTTTTGACACAAAATTGGGAGAATATATTTTCTCCATTAACTTCTACTGAAGCAGAAGCAATGTTAGATGAGGGACAGCTAAAATAAAGACTTTTTGGCTTACAAAAATGGGAGTCTCCCACCTGAATCGAGTCTGTTAGCATGTATGCTGTCAGAGTTTAGGATTTCTTTCCAGTATGACTGCACTTCAATGACGTGGGTTCAAGAGTGGCTATCTTAGATTCACTCAACTCTTCTCTACCAGTGAAGAAGTGCTGTCCATTATAGAGCGCATTTGGTATCATGTAATTCAGAAGGGCCCATCAAGATGCTGAGTCTCTCTCATCAAGATTCATCTTAATCTGCGAGAGAGCAACAGGTCCAAAACAGGCTTACTTTGCTTCACTCTGTCAGCTTTTCTTGCCATTCCTGTCCCAAATATGTGGCAGTGGTGTTCTGCACCAATGAATCTCACTTGTTGAGTAACAAGTTCCAGTTTTTAGATGTAACTAGGTAGGACCTTTTGGGACATGCTGGTATTTTGAGAGGGTTGGTGGATGATTTTTTCCTTTTTAGTGCAGAAGAAGTCATTACATTCTTGTGGCCACTTCAGTATGGTTAAAGAACGATAAACTCTGATCTAGGTTACAGTGCTTCATTTTGATGACTAGATGCCTGGACAAGCTAGCATTTCTTTATTCCGATGCTCAGGTGCAAGTGGAACCATGAAATGAGATAGTCTACCACTTGCTCAAAACATCTCATTCGGCACTGATTTGCGAAGGCCTCTTTAAAAATGTTGTAGATCTGCTGGTGGATAGGCCGAGTCCACATGGCGACCGGCTTGGGCACTTCTGCACTGGCCATGTTCAATACACCTATGGGTTTGAGAGATGTTTGGCTGCAGACACATTAAGGTGAAATAAAGTATTATTTTTAATTAAGGGCTTATGTGTAATATTCTTGAATAGATCCATTGTTTATCCCCACTACTTAGGTATTGTGGTTATGGGACACAAAAATCTTAACTAGTGAGATTTCTAAGCACTTTACTTTGATTCACTTTGTGGAATCGCATTTTACAGTTCCTAGGTATGCTATGCCTAGTGGCCCCTGTGATACACAATGACAATCTCTGCACAGGCCTATCATTAAGTAAAGAGGCCTACAAATGTAATTCGCTACTGCTAGGAACGCATTATGTTGCAAGGCTTGCCCTCTGAACAGACATCATGAAAGATCCTCGTCATTGCATGCTAGCTGAAGCAATCTCCCTTCTGGAAAGTACCAGTCTGAGTACGTGATGTTCTCAAGTTCTGTCACAAGATGGACCATGTGATATTAGGCACGTAGGCCACCTTGTGTAAAATCCTTTTCTATGCTTTTTGTTACTATATATGGTATGATAGGAAAAACGACCTCAGCCATAATGGAGAAGTAGTCATGCGTCAATCATACGTCAAAGCCAAAGAACCAATAAGACGTTGAATTATGTTTGTGGTTTAATACTATAAAAGATCATGTATTACTTCCTTGTATTAGGCTGCTCGAGTGTACACTAGTACAGAGCATCCTCCATGTACATGTCTTTCTATTCTATCCCTAATAAATTCATTATGTTTATCTAGAAGAGCTGGCTAACGGTCGTTTGTATCCTGAATGGGTGCTGAATAATTAGGCTTCTACATTTGGTGGAGAATGGAAGAACTGCGGTCTCGTTCAGCGAATAGCTTCCTTCAGCCCGGCTCCTGTTTCGGTTGGGGCGACAGCTGACCCATTGGACAGGGCCCCTCCTGCGACGGAGTTTGGAGCTGTCGTGAGTATCTATTGCTGCTTCGTGGTCCTGCTCTCGATGTTTGCTCTTCTGTGTTTTCGGTGTAAATATTGCGAAAAAAGGGCGTTAACTGGGGTGTTTCGTTAATATGTTTCCTGCATACAGATGTGGTTATGCATTTATGGTTAATATTTCTATTTTGCCGTACCCCTTAGCCAGCTTTTTGTAATGATATTTGTTTTTCTTCTCTGTCTCCGGTGGCATGCCAAGGGCATTTCTTCCTCTGTTGTCCTCTGTTGCGGGCTCCGATAATGCACCTCGTGAAAACATTCAGATAGTTAACTATAACCGTCCGCAGGCTGCTAGCATTCTGTGTTAATTTGGTTCTTCCATTGTATTACACCATTTCCTTCCTCCCTGCGCTGCAGCTGTATACTTAGAATAGCTTCCTGTATTTCATGTAGCTTGTTACTGTTAAAAAAAGAAGTCCGAGGAATAGAGGCAACTAGTGGTGTTGTTTCAGAACACAGCGCGAGTCGCTGTTTGCAGTCCCCAGCCGGAGGGGCTGGGGCGGATAACTCTGGCCAGAGAGGGTGTTGTGGGCGCCAAGCCAACCCCTGGTTAAAAGGGCGTTGCCCAGATGTGAAATGGAATGGTAGAGGTCCGTTCCAGGTTCTATGTGTACATTTAAGAGGAACTGGCATGTGATGTCAGCATCCTTGTGTTTATAGGAGTTATGGTGGTTCATTCCAGTAACTGGATGATAGTGGTTCATTCCAGTGGAGCAGGCAGGCTCTGTTTGTCGTGTGAAACAATTGTTATGTTATCTGTTTCCTGTGATATTGCAGCTCTTTGAACAATGCTTATGGCATATTGAACTATCGGCTACTCATGTGAAATGGTGTAAACTATAGATGCTGGTTTGATTACGTGTGTGTGTGTGAAAGTGGTTTTTGAGGTATAAATCCGTGTGTGTGTCTGAAAGTGGTTTTTGAGATATAAATAAGTGTGTGTGCGAAAGTGGTTTTTGATTGATGAAGGAAGGGTTGACAACAAGGTGGTGTACTGTGATTTATTTTGACTTCATGCATTTGCGATTTAGGATAAGAATTTTTAGAAAATTTAAAACTAGGTGGGTGGACTCCTGGGAGACATAATACAGATTTTTATGACAATTGACTGATTTAATCTGCAAACATCACACAGTACAAACCCCCCCTGCACTCGCTACATATTGATACAAGGGGTGGGAGTAGGATCACCCCACAGGGCTAATTGTACTGTGACCCTTGTCTATGGTTCTGCCGTCACATGTGGTTGCTTGACTTGTTCACCGCTATTGCATTATCTGTGTGTCACTGGCCAAGGATCTGGTCCAGCTTCCAATATCATACAGCTGCACCCTGTCCCTCCTGACTATTCTGTCATCTCTTGATTAACCCCAAAGGACGCCAGTGTGGACGCCATCACTAGCACCTTGGGTACTGTCTGATTTCAAATTTTGTGTGAGCTAAGGTGGACATGGCTGGCTGAAATTGTGGCATGGATGTAGACCGGCTTGCTTCCTGCTTTTACTAATCAATAATTGCGGCTGGCAAAGAGAGGCTGCGTGTGTGAATATACCCATTGTTATCCCTTCTGTGTCACGGGGTATGAGCGGTGTAAAAAAAATACACCGACATCCTACTGTTTTCTGGAACGATTGTAATTGTCTTCGTGTTATGTAACAAAAGGCTAGGGTAAGACAGTCACGAGGAACCCTCTTAGTAAAGGCAAAGTAGAGACACATCAACATAGCCCCAAGGACAGTCCAGCGTACCAAATAGAGGCGAAAGAAGGCCTATAGGCACTACTGTACTTAGACTTTGACTTTGCAAGGAAAATGACAGTAGTGTTTCTGTAGCTTTGCGGACATGTGTGGTGCTTTACAATGCTGCCTACATGCTAGTTGCATATGGGATGTGCATTGAATGTGGGGCTGTCCTGTATGTGGAGGATAAAAAAAAAAAGAGAAATAAATAAAGTGAACTGAAGAATGGTTTCCTCCACATGGTGGGGGGGCTGACAAGGGCAGGGAAGATTGGAGGACGAAAAAATAAATAAAAAAAAGAGAGATAATAGGGGCTTGTCAAGCTCTCTTCCTGTGACAAGTGCACAGTCACAGGAACAAAATATCGATTTTGTTTGAAGACATTTGGGAAATACACTACAGCGTGAGGGCACCACAGCAGGGACCAAACACTCTGAGCTGCCTCTACAACAGCAGGCAGAGACGGAACGTGAAAGCCGCACCCTGGAATGGCGTTTGATGGATGAGGAAGTGAAAAATAAAAGCAAAACGTAAGAGACCTTGTGAAAGAATTAGACAGTTATTCCATAGCCAGGGTAAAGAGGAAGTGGCTAATGCAATTAGAAAAAATGAACAGAAGTACGAACAGATATCAAATGAAATGGAAAAATTTATTGGCAAGGGGCGAGAGGGATCACACAATTTACTATGGGATATGTCCACGTATGCACATCACACAATCCATAACATCAAGATGTGGAAGGAGGTGCTCAGCAATACAAACACACAGCTGGAGATCACAAGACACAGTCTCTCGACGTACATAAAAATGTACAGAGTTAAACAGAATAATAGCCATGGGAAGGGCTGCTTTGGAAGGATCTGGATACATTGTTTAGCATTATTGTACCATGAGATTGGTGGGAGGATTGTAAGAAGGCGATACACTGGCCTGAAATATGTGGCCACTACTCCAATTACTACACTATAATTTGACACTACACTGAGTATGGGAAAGGTTTGCAAGTAGACAAGGGATGGCTGTAACATGCTTACACACTGTGGAAAATGTAAGTTTAATTGTTAAGTTATCACACGTAATAAGACAAAAAATTCAGACTTTATTACTTGTTATTTGCTTTAAAAGTACTGCAAAGAGCATTGTACAGCAAAAATAAAAGCGTCAAGATAACTCCAGTGATTAATGTACCTGCTGGGGAGGAATGAGAGTTTTGGACAGTGGCATTTTTGACTGAAAGATAGTGCAGATGGTTAATATGCAGGCTGCAAAGGATGTGTATTATGAAAAGAAAAACAAAACAGTATTTTATGTGGATGGCACAGTGGGTTACTGCTTTTGTCACAGAGATTCTTTAGTTACTGTACAGTTCATAATAGTAATCTAGCACATTGAGCTATGAACTGCAATTAAGGAGCTGCATGCCAACTGCATAGCACAAATTAGAAAGCTGTTTTTTCCCAGTCTTTCATTTTAAAGTGCTGTAAAGTGCTCCAACACCTACACTGGTATGAGAGATGCTATAATAAAAATTAATTAAATGTGACAAAAAGGATAGGGAGAGAAGAGAGGCACTTATGGTTAAAAATTGAAAAGTTGGTCGCCAAGATGCAGCACCAACATTTCCAATAAAATGTTTAGATTTTTGCATATTTTTTCAATATAAAAAGAATGATTTCATGTTTGAAATTTAAATTGTGCAAATTGCTTGGGGGTACCTGGCTTCCAGTAACGTTTCACTGGTGGTCCCCAGGAGTAAAAAGGTTAGGAACCACAGGTGTACAACAAATTAGAACTTTCTTATGTAGGGATTACATTTAAAAATATTTGACCCATGCAAAGGTTGCCAAAATTCTTACAGTGAACAAATTTAGTCTGGAGGGAACAGAGGATTCATTTGCAGCAGTTAACAATATGTTGTCAGCAGTGTGGAATTTTATAAAATGTCTAAATTGTCCATGGGACAGTTTGTGTCATCAGTCTACTTGTCCTGTAAAAAGACATGCATATTTTCCTCCTGCTAAAATGGTGTTTACAAATATTGTCTAGGAGTTCGATTTCCTGGTCTGCCTCATTAAATGCTAGCTCATGTATAAAAGCTGTAAATTTGCACTAATGCAGGAACAGATACCATGGGTGTACTTTGTGATTTTCTTTGAGAATTCTGCCATAAACTGGTTATCACAGATCTTTTGTTATTTGAATTCTGTCTCTCTGTTTATTGGCTGGCTTCAGTGGTAGTGACACCATTCTGCTCTTCCATACGAAGAATATTGGCACAAAGTAGTTTTGGCACAAAGTAGTTTTGTTCATGCCAGGAACTACTATGGCAATGTGTAACTTTGATGAAAAGGTTACATTGATTTTTCCTGTTATGAATATAAATGTTGGAAATACCACCATGCATCCGCACATTTTACTAAATGATGCTTCAAAGAAATGACACCTAAAATATCATGGTAGTTTAGCAGAATGTTTCTTTCCTAGTTACATTGTTTGTGAAGGTATTTTGAAAGGAAGGAATAACAAAATTTTGCTTTCGAGCTTCTGCAGATATTTGCATCTGATGAGAGAGCATTCTGGAAGAATTGTGCTGGGCATTTGTTTACGGTAGTTCCATACCCCTGGTTGTGTATTTCTTCATAGCTCTATAGAGTACATACTAATAATTTAGTCATGTTCAATGAAAGAAGAGATATAGAAATTAAAAGAAGTGTTAAATGTGATGAATTGTAAATAATATAAGTAAATAAGAGATATATAAAAATGTGGGTTTTTGTTGGGGTGTAGAGTGAGTTAATTATGTGATAACAAACTTCTACTAAGGTGTATTGATATTTAAAATAAACACATTAGTGCAGTAATAATGATTACACATGACGTGTTAGTGACTGATCGATTTCACTTAATGAGAGGCTAAAAGAAAATAACACAAGTGGATGTTTAAACATCTGCAGTACATGTAGTATGTTGAAGTCATGTGAGTGCAACCAGGGTGTCAAAAGGGCAATGAATGGGTAAAAATGCAGCACATTTGTCACAAATGTGTTTTATTTTTATGGTATTTTATTTTGTGCATTTATCTGCCAGGTCCCGTCCCTATATTAAATTGTAGCAGTTAAGATTACCTTCCCCATTTCTGAAAACCACAGACTCTGGGCATGACTCCAAGGGCAAAGCCACGGATTGTTGCGATATGTTACCATGACGTTCCAAGTAGAAATGTAAAATAAATGTACAGCTGAATGGAATAGGATTTTTTTTATATACACCCTGGACGCAGGATGTATGTATCTACGTAGGAGTATTTTTCTATCCATGTTTTTCCCTAGGTTTCAGAACATGGACGAGAAGATGTGGTTTCTGTATCCGTCTGTCTATGTTACGTTTTATGTTTTCATAATTAATGGGAGTCTTCCGTGGTACATCTTAAATGAGCGCAGTGAAATGGATTGCCTTCATGTGTTGGTAGATTGCAACTAAATATTCTCCAAACTGGTTTTGGGTATTGAAAATACCTATACAGTATTAGGATAGAGTTATTACTACCTTAGGATGTGCTATGTAGTACTGCAATACAGCTATGAGTAATATACCTCTGATGATGAGGGTGCCAAATATAAATAAATAAAATAAATATAATATCTTAAAGGAACATCAGCATTTCAGAACATCACACTTGTACGAGAAAGGGGAAGTGACTTCTGATGGCGGTGATGCCTGCAAAGTCCCAACCCTTCCAGCATTGATGCAGATATTCTGGGTGTTGAAATAGAATAATAGGATACAATGCTATGTTAAAAAATTATACTGGCTGTATACCAGTGTAACATGTGTTTTCGCCTGACCTTTGGATCACCATTTGTTTGGTGAAATAGTTTGTGTGAATATTCCACTGTTACTGAGTGTAATTGTTATTTATTTTTTAGTGTTTATTTGAGTTTAAGAGTGTGCTAGTTACCCCATAAACAAGTCAGATATGTCCCTTTATAAGATTTTGTGCATCTGCTGAGCGGTTCTAGATTGATGCAATACCGCTTGCTTCATTGGTCAAGAAAGGCACCCTTGACAAAGTTGTCAAAGTGAGCACCGACTGAGATACTGTTTGACTGGCCTATGAACATGTCTGGTGCTGAGAAGTTATTATCTGATAGGACATTTTGACAGCAGTTTGCCTTACCTTCAGCATTAGGTGCTGCAGGCCCTTCCTGGCTGGACAGCACTACCTGGACATGATCTCCAACAGGGAGATTGGGCTTGGGTCTCCTGAAAAGTAGGAGGGAATGACCTCCTGGATCCACAGCTATTACACCAAGAAGGTACACCACCGGAACACAACTGCATCCTGGAGACTGGGTGTGGGTAAAGGCCACACCAGACGACACTGCCTTCAACCACGGTGGAGGGGACCATGCCAAGTCCTGTTGACAACAGCCACAGCAATCAAGTGTAATGACACCTTCACCACAGCGGTACAACCTTCGTTCAACAAGCGCCACCAGTCAACACTGACGGAACTGCTCGTGCTACACTCCCACAGGAGTCGGAGAGTGTAAGTGGGTTCCCCAGTACACCAGAGCATTGTTCTTGGGCTGCTCGTGCTGCAACCCCACAGGAGTCGGAGGGTGCAAGCGGGTCCTTCAAGACACCAGGATTCTCTTTCAGAACTGCTCGTGCTACTCTCCACAGGAGTCGGAGAGTCAAGCAAGGCCACTTAAGTATTAAAGACATCAGGATATAAATGAACAGAATACTAAAAGTCCGCTAGAAAAATTTGCGCCAAGAGGTACAGATCCCAGTCCTACGGAAGCGGCTGGTCACTAGGATCAGTGCGGTTTGTAGCCCCATTGGGAGGTGCCTCTTCCAATTAGGAATACAGCAAAAATAGGACAAAAGGGCCATCCCTCTGGTCAGTGGACTATCGCACCCAAGTCCCTTAGAACTGGACACTGGGATTCATCCCTTTATACTCTGCATAACTACAAGTGTCAAATAGCATTCAACGTCGCACCGAAAATTATACAGAAGGAATAGACTACTCGTGTGTCACTCCTACAGGAACAAGGAGGTATCAAAGGTTACATACCAATAGAACTGGTTTCAAGTGCTAGCCACATCCGACCACATCCTATAAGGCGACATGGATTTATGATTACAACGTGAGAAAAAGGAGCAGAAGAAGTGGCCCGTGGTGGTCACAGCGTTACTCACCCCAGTAGCAGCTATAGTACTAACAACAATCCTGATAGTATATAAAGACGACATACATATTCCATGGCTCGACCAGGAACACTACATCCCCAAAAATGGCCAAGGTGAAAGAACAACAGGTGGTGAGAACAACAATATCTCAAAATAACATGAGAGGGTGGAGGATAAAACAAAATGGGTGAAATATACGAAATGGAAAGAAGATGGAAAAGATTATAAGGACAATACATTTGTGCAAATGGTATCAATGTACAAAGAACTAGCAAATGTGTCTGATTGTTATATATGTACCCACCTACCGACCACTAGCCAGGAGAAAAGAAATTACACTTAAATGCCCCTCACAGAATTCGTGGCACGTAACATATTAGATAATATGTTAGGGGGAAATTTAAAAGGAATGAGTACAGGGAAAAGAAAAAAAAGGAGAGAATAAGAGAAAATATAAACAAAGGAGAAATGAGGAGAAAAAGGGATGAGTATGGTTTGGAAGATGAACCTTATGTAGGTGATATGCAAGGAAAATTGGTAGAAAGAGTGTCAAATAAATTGAAGGAAGAAGATAGAAGGAGAAGAAAGAAGTGTAGGAGATTAGAATCCAAAGAAAGAAGAAGAGAATGTATTGAATGCATTTACAACAGAAAGAGGGAAGGGTTACACTGAAAGGGATCATGGCTCAGAACAACGAATACCATGCCTGGCCATAGATACAGAAATAAAGGCACCATGGTGTTTCAAATGCTCAAGAGGTAACGCAGACACTAGCAAACACGGAATTGATGTGGGACATAGTATTTGCAATACAACATTGAGCCTGGACTACAAAAGAAATGACACAACAGGCTTGTCCATAGGCCTGACACCTCCCAAAGGAATATTTATTATATGTGGGACATCTGCATTTTTTTAAATTGCCAGCAGGTTGGCAAGGTACCTGCTACTTAGCATTCGTGCTACCAAAAATGGCACATAGAACAGAATTACAGAAGGGGGAAAAGATAACACTTGGCGGGGTGCGCAGGAAGAGGACACCAACGTGGGGAATATAAGAAAGGAAATAGAGGATATAAAAAAGGAAGAAGAAGGAGCTGGGAAAGTGGCAGATGGGACAGACGTCAGAGGAATGCTGGATCGAGTAGCAGCATGGTTCAGGGGTTGGGGTACCTGGTTGGTAGAGGTACTAGCGATAGGGATCGTGGCACTGATAACGATATGTGTGCTCATACCAGTTTGTCCATCCTTCCTGGCCCTACTCTTGAAAAAAAAAAAAAAAAAGAAACTCTCACCAGAAACACACACATTATCAAAGAAAAAGATATAAGGATGACAACAGGGACAAGCAAGAGGTATCAATGAGAGCAATACACCATGACCCTTAGATTTGTCATTGAGTATCAGAGGGCGGAATGTGGAATCGCATTTTACAGTTCCTAGGTATGCTATGCCTAGTGGCCCCTGTGATACACAATGACAATCTCTGCACAGGCCTATCATTAAGTAAAGAGGCCTACAAATGTAATTCGCTACTGCTAGGAACGCATTATGTTGCAAGGCTTGCCCTCTGAACAGACTTCATGAAAGATCCTCGTCATTGCATGCTAGCTGAAGCAATCTCCCTTCTGGAAAGTACCAGTCTGAGTACGTGATGTTCTCAAGTTCTGTCACAAGATGGACCATGTGATATTAGGCACGTAGGCCACCTTGTGTAAAATCCTTTTCTATGCTTTTTGTTACTATATATGGTATGATAGGAAAAACGACCTCAGCCATAATGGAGAAGTAGTCATGCGTCAATCATACGTCAAAGCCAAAGAACCAATAAGACGTTGAATTATGTTTGTGGTTTAATACTATAAAAGATCATGTATTACTTCCTTGTATTAGGCTGCTCGAGTGTACACTAGTACAGAGCATCCTCCATGTACATGTCTTTCTATTCTATCCCTAATAAATTCATTATGTTTATCTAGAAGAGCTGGCTAACGGTCGTTTGTATCCTGAATGGGTGCTGAATAATTAGGCTTCTACAACTTTACTATTGGGGCAATGTGGGAACAGGGGAGGCATTTTGCATGGGGACCTGAGGATTTGGAAGTGGTTGATCGCCTGAAGAAAACAACATCTAACTTTTATGGAAATTGAGGGATCTGTTGACTTGCTATATTTTTTGGGAGGAGTACAAAGCTGTTTGTTCTACACGCCAAGATAAGTCTATAGTTTTTAAAACACAGACAGAGAATAAGGGGCCTGATATTATTACGACTGAAAGAAACTTTCCTGTCGATCTGTCCCAGAGTTCAGATGCTTGACTGATATGCTGAGAATAGAATATGAAGAAAGCACTATTTTGTTCTGTAGAAATAGGGGAATAATTCCAATGAAATTATATCATGGTTAAGTAGTTGAGGCAAGAACAGCAGATGATAGGGCAAATATTGGATATGTAAGTCCACATCTTGAAGAACGACAAAGCTAAAATCGATAAGAAATACTTAAACTTATACTCTATGAGAGTCACCTCTAGAAAGTCTTAAATTATTAGGGTTTCATGAAAATACCAGTTCTGGGGTAACTCTAGCGAAATGTGCTACATTTAGCTCCTCTATGTTAGAAACAAGATGTTATTATTTTCAAATGCAGTCTCCCACTTGTAGCCTATGGAGCCCATTGACTACAATGGGGACAACAAATGTGGCTGTTTTCACTCTACAGGGCTTATAAAACATTTTTTATAAGGTCCCTGCTTACATTTACACTGCACCCAACCCTGGGGGCACCTAGGGCAGACCTTAGCGATGACATTTGCAAAAATAGGATAGCTTGATGCTTTGGAAGTACTTTTAATTCCACATCAGATTTGTGGTTCATTTAAACTTAAAAGCAGCCAGCAAGGCAGGCCTGCCTTTACAATGACACTGGAGACCACAGCAGTGTACCTATGGGTATACTAACTATACTGGGGTCCCTAAACCTACATGCCCTAACACATACTAGGGACTTATAGGTAGGTTGTCAGTGCCAATTATAATTATGCTTAATTTGCATATTACCATCTTACACATAGCAATGCCCCTGGGACTGCGTAACAGTGCCCAGGGCACAGTCAGAGTTAGTAACCACCAGTATCAGTCACAAGGTTGGGGGTGACCAGGGCAAAAAAGGATGACTTTTCCATAACTTTAATCTAAGACAAAGTATGTACATAGGAAGAAATAAAACCACAAATGCAACATCTCATGGAAAATCCTTAGTGGACAAAAGATTATAAAGTTCTCCTCGTCAAAACAATATGCTGTATTCCATAGGAATAAAGAGCGTAAATCCGTTGCGGTAAATCCAGGAACAGGTTTATTTGATTAATTATGTAACCATATTAAAACCCCATGAAGAGCAGGCATGAGCCCTTGGCAAGTCCTGCGGTCCAAGTGAGAAGTCCAGAAAGAATGCCCACAGGGCAACAGCAGAATACAGGGAAATAGAAGGATAACGCATCTCAGTTGAAAGATCACAAGAATTGTTAAAGAAACTTACCTATGTGAATACACTGTGAATTGTTTAAGAAACGTAATGTTGTGTTTATAAGTTATTATTGGAAAGTGGGAGGTGACATTAGGTAATATGTTCCATGGAATGTGGGAGGCAGTAACGGAGGAAGAGCATTCCAAGGCGCAGCAGTTGGGGACTGACGCCATTAGCCGATGGTTATGAATGATGTTTGTGCTGTTGTTTGTCCACAGAATTAACCCAAATAAAGTCACCCAAGTTTACAAGTCATGTGTCTTCAGAAA
Organism: Pleurodeles waltl; assembly: GCF_031143425.1. Classification (NCBI taxonomy): domain Eukaryota; kingdom Metazoa; phylum Chordata; class Amphibia; order Caudata; family Salamandridae; genus Pleurodeles; species Pleurodeles waltl. The sequence goes on from NC_090446.1 coordinate 1,233,714,886, forward strand.
AGAAACCCAACACAAATTGGCAAGGAGTGGGTCTCCAGACAGCTCCCATGAAAATATATTGATGGTAATGGCTTCAAGTGCTAATGGGCAAGACAAGGTATGAGAAGGCTCATCTCTGCATGTTCATAATAAACTCACTGATGTGTGAGTCTTCGCACACGGTTTGAATGTGGCAGACCGTTATATATTTAGCAGAAGTTTGAGAGGATTACACATGTTTGTACTAAACACGGAAACTGCCTCATTTACATTTTAAAATTACTGTGAGTTTTGCAAAGTAACATTGATTTATTGCAAGCAGTAAATATCAGCTCCTGCAGCACTGCAAGATGTTTCAAACGCATTAATTCTATGACAGGACCGGAGGCGAGGATTATGCCCAACTTCCTTCACTCTTTATTATACAGCAAGTTCAAAGTTCATAAGGAAAAAACAGCGAACTTTAAAACCCATGGGTCATGTTCCCATGGCAACCACAGTCCAATCAATGCCGGCACTGACTCCGAGTATAAGAATCCCCTGCCGCCTCTAGACCTCCTCTTTCTTCACTGCTCCGGGCTTAAGATAAGTCGCTCTTTTGTCACTTCTCTGCCTCTTGAATTGATACAGTTCTTGTGCTTTGTTTTTGGATTTTTTTCTTGTAGTCAGCGCTGGCGTGTGCATTTCTTCGGGGAGCCATTGTCAGGGACGCGCTACTATCTGCTTTTCAACACGTGCAGATTCACCTGACGGTGATGCGTCGGTTCCTCCAGAGGGCTCTCTTTCACGCTGCTCTGTTTTGACAATACCTTTTTTCCAACGTTTCGAGTACTAATAAACTTGAGTGTTGGAAAGGTGCGCGATAGAGGTTTTCTTGTAAGCCTAGGCTTATTTGAACCCCTCCTATCCCCACAGTACGCCTAGTGGCAAGAGAGACACCGCGCTGCGGTAGGATTACTTTACCCATTTCAACATCTACGCGCGATCCAAGAGCTCGTAGAAGACCGTTTGGTCTCTTTTGTGGCCCTATTTCGCAATAGATACGTGGGGGGGCTGCCTCTTATATCGGTAGGGCGTTGTCTTTTGCTGAGTCCTCTGATTTTTTCCATTATGCAAGCCACTCCTGACAAGGATTTATTTTCCACCATGTCCCCCAGGGAGGGCCTTTCCCAAAGCACTCTACCCCCGGGGGTAGACATTTTGCTTTCCCAAGCGATTGCCCAGGCCCTAGCCCCCATTAAGGAGAGTGTGGCGCAACTTGCTGAAAAAGTTTCTAAGTGGACTGGTATAGGTGGAGTGACGGGAGATCTGCCTTCTTCCATGTTGGTTGCACCTCCCAAAAAATTGCGCAAGTGCGACGCAGGGCACCTGCACAGCTTCCAGCATCTAGCGGAGCTTTGCTCTTTGAGTGCGTGCATGCTTAAGCGACTACCCTGCCAGGAGGGATTGCTACCCAGACTGACAGGTGACGTGGTGCACCATTTATTAGACCCTGATAGTGGGTCACCTAAGCAAGTGGCGGAGGACTCAGAAGGGGACACTTACTCTGCAGAGGAGCAGACTCCGGTCGCCCATGGCGCCCGGGGGCCACCACGCCAGAGCCGCTGGAGACTGATGACTCCAGCTCCGAGATGTTCGAACCTAAGGTCATTTACCACCTTCGGTCCTCCGAATGGCGACCGGAGCAGAAGGTGGCTGAATATGTAGACAGTAAGATTAGGCAGCCTCTAGACCATGGGTACTCACAAACTTTTTCTCGGGGGCCAAAATTGCAGTATGGTTTGCGGCCGAGGGCCGCACTGAAGTGACAGTCGGGGGGTGGGGGGAGGCAGGGCTTAGAGGGGGAACAACCACCCCGCCCCCTTTTTCAAAACATTGCTCTCACCCCTACCCCAGTAACACACACAGCGCCATCTGCACACAGCGCCATCTGCTCTCACCCCTACCCCAGTAACACACACACAGCGCACACACACAGCGCAATCTGCTCTCACCCCTACCCCAGTAACACACACACAGCGCCATCTGCTCTCACCCCTACCCCAGTAACACACACAGCGACATCTGCTCTCACCCCTACCCCAGTAACACACACAGCGCCATCTGCTCTCACCCCTACCCCAGTAACACACACACAGCGCACACACAGAGCGCAATCTGCTCTCACCCCTACCCCAGTAACACACACAGCGCCATCTGCTCTCACCCCTACCCCAGTAACACACACACAGCGCAATCTGCTCTCACCCCTACCCCAGTAACACACACAGCGCCATCTTCTCTCACCCCTACCCCAGTAACACACACACAGCGCACACACACAGCGCCATCTGCTCTCACCCCTACCCCAGTAACACACACACAGCGCACACACACAGCGCAATCTGCTCTCACCCCTACCCCAGTAACACACAAGCAGCGCCATCTGCTCTCACCCCTACCCCAGTAACACACACAGCGCCATCTGCTCTCACCCCTACCCCAGTAACACACACACACAGCGCACACACACAGCGCAATCTACTCTCACCCCTACCCCAGTAACACACACACTACATTAAAAACAAATAAATAAATGACCAAAGAGCCTTACCTGACTCAAAGCACTGTAAAGATGCCACAAATGTAGAACGGCAGACAGGCAGGCGGGCAGCAGACGTGGAGCCGGTGACAGGAAGCAGATGACAAAGCCCAGTAAAAGTTAGCTGCAATCGCTGACTTTTATGGGGCTTTGGCTTCCAGGATCCACGGAAACGCCATAAATAATGGCCTCCGTAGTAAACATAGAGGAGGGCCGCGGGAGCATGCGCAAAGAAGCCACTGTTGCACATGCTCCCACGGCCCTCTTCTATGTTTACATACTGCGGCCATTATCATAGGCCGTTTATTGTACGTCTCCGCGGGCCGCCAAGGTCGGTCCGTGGGGCCGCTGGCGGCCCGCGGGCCGTACTTTGAGTAACGTCGCTGTAGACAATGATGTTAGAGCTCATCTTAAGGCTGAATGCCCGCGCCCTACCTTATCGGATAAGGTGGTGGCTACTCCGGACTTGGATCCGAAGCTCTGTACTTTTTTTGCCAAATATACTAAGGACCCTATGAAAGGCATTGACCGGTCCTGGAGGGCTTGCCAGGACAAGCTTCTTGATGTGTTAGGACCCCTAACGCAAATTATCTAGTTGGCTGATCACACCAGGCGCACGGACACTCCATTGCCCACAGATATCATGGCTGGATGGGCCCAGAGGGCTGTTTGTCTTTTGGGCAGCCAATTGCGCCTTTACTCCTAAACATTTACCCCAATTTGGAGGAGTTGTCCAATTCAGAGGCAGGGGCGATCGCCCAGGGCAACTTATTTGGTGACCCTTTTATCAAAGATTTGGGTAAATTAATCGCCACATTTTTGGCGTTAGATAAAGCCCAATCATCTATCAAGAAGATCTTCCCGAGTAAGGTTTTTGCAAGGGCCAGAGGAGGTAGGGGGTCGCTCCTCCAGCCGCCTCTCCCAGCAAGTCCCCATCTCAAGCTACAGATTCAGGAATAATGGCTGGCGGGATGGCCAAGGCGCTTTCTTCCACAATCGGGGTAGAGGGAAGTCTAGAACCAACAGGAGCACCCGCAGAGGAATTACCCTTTCTTCCCCTCAGAGTATAGGCGGGAGACTTCGGTTTTTCAGGCACATTTGGGCGCGCATCCCTTTGGACTCTTGGGTTCCACAGACCGTATCCGGGTTCCACATAGAATTCTGGGAAACACCAACCCAGGGACGACCACCGAGACCCCTGATTTTCTCGGCATCGGAGTCCGCTCTCATCGATGCAGAAGTGCACGACCTTCTCCGGAAGGGGGCCATCTGTTGGTCTGTCCTTCACCCCAGGGGTTTCCTGAGCAATCTCTTTCTAGTACAGAAGAAGGACAAAGGGTTTTGCCTGGTCATCAACCTCAGGGAATTCAACGAGTGGGTGGTCTACAGGCACTTCAAGGTGGAAGGTATTCATATGCTCAGAGACCTTCTTCTTCAAGGGGATTGGATGATCTGTCTGGTCCTCAAGGACACTTACTTGATATTTTCCCCTCACCGCAGATTCCTTCAATTCTCGTGGAGGAGTCAGATATTCAAGTTTACATCCCTCCCTTTCGGTCTCTCTTCAGCACCGTGATGTTTCACCAAACTACTCAATCCAGTGGTGCAATACCGTGTCATGTGGATTCGTCTAATAATTTACCTGGATGACATCCTTCTCTTGGACCAATCTCTGTCACAACTCTTATCCAATGCGAACATGACTATTGCGCTTCTGCAGGATCTGGGGTTTGTGATAAACCAGCAGAAATCAGAACTTCTCCCTGCGCAAGCGATGATCTTTCTGGGTTTTTGCATAGATTCCTAGTCAGCTTCCCTCAGCCTCATCCTCGAAGATCTCCAAAGGAACTGACGAGGGTACTGAGAAGCAACAAGGCAATTAGTCTGAGTAGTGGGTCTTCTCTCTTCCTCGATCCAGGCCGTTTTTCCAGGCCCTCTTCATTACTGGGCGCTGCAACGTTTGAAGGCGCATCATCTCTGTCGGGGTCTCACCTACTCCAAACTCATCTTCCTCACTCAGGAGGCGAGATCTGAACTCCATTGGTGGTTGGAACACATGAAGGCGTGCAACACCAGGGCCATCTTCGGTGCCTCGCCGGACCTTGTCATAGAATCGGACTCCAGTCGTCAAGGCTGGGGAGCCTGATGCAGAGATGTCTCCTTCGGAACTCACCCTGCACATCAATTGCCTAGAGCTCCTGGCGGGCTCATTTGCAATTCGGTCTTTGACTCGGTGCAGGGTTTCCTGTGTCGTTCCTCTAAGGATGGGCAATGTATCTGCGGTACAGTACATAAATCATCTAGGGGGCATGCGTTCGAAGGCTCTTGCTGAATCAGCAAAAGATTTTTTGCATTTTTGGCTACAACATCTGATAACGGTGACGGCGGAGTATCTTCTGGGTTCTCAGAATGTTCTAGCGGACTGGAATTCCTGATTTATGGGGGATTCCAGGGACTGGCAACTGGACAGAGTAGTTTTTCAGGCACTGATGGAACGTTGGGGACTGTGTTCAGTGGACCTCTTCGCGTCCAGGTGGAACGCCCAGTTACCGAGGTACTTCAGTTGGCGCCCGGATCCGGGTCCAACAGCAGTGGGTGCGGTCCTGCAGGACTGGGTGACCATTTGGGATATGCATTCCCCCCATTTTTTCTGATCCCAAGGGTCTCGGCCCAGGTACGTCATCAGGGAGCTATGGTGGTTCTGATAACCTCACTTTGGAGGTCACAGGTGTGGTTCCCATCTCTGCTGGAGCTCTCTTGCGATTTCCCCATCCTCCTACCGATTTATCTGTCGATTCTCAGGGATCCTACAGCACAGTTTCACCCACTGGCCCTTCGGGGTCAACTCGCGTTGGTAGCTTGGAAGATTTCCCGGCTCGTTGGGAAGACGGCCGACTTTCACAGGAAGCTGAAAGATTCATCAGACAGGTCTGGGCTCTGGGAACTTGCAAGTGATACAAGTCCACGTGGCATCGATGGGCTCCTTGGTGTTTGGGAAAACAAATTGATCCCATGGGGGCCCAGATTACTGATATCATAAATTTCCTTGCAGAGGTAGCGGAAACAGGTTTGGCTTATTGCTCTATAAACTCCTTTAGATCAGCCATTTCTGCTTGTCATCCCCCTCTCCACAATCGCCCTGTGGGAGAACACCCTTGGGTGTGCAAGTTGCTTAGGGGCATAAGAATTTCCAGACCTAGGTACTTGGAGTTATGGGATGTCAACCAGAACCTCTACTTATTATCTTCCTGGCAGGATAACCAGTATCTCTAGGAAAGAGCTGTCAGCTAAATTAGCTATTCTTCTGTGCCTCATTTCCTGCAAGAGGGTGTCGGATGTCAGAGCACTAGATGTCTCCGCAAGGGTTATTTCACCAGAAGGGGTTACCTTCACGGTATCCAGAAGAACTAAGGGCCAGATGTAGCAAAACGCCAATTTGTGACTTGCAAATTGCAAGTCCCTGCGACTCGCAATTTGCAACTCGCAAATTGGTATGCAGTACGGTGTCTCAGACACCGACTGCGACTCGCTATGGGGTCGCAATGACCCACCTCATTAATATTCATGAGGTGGGTCGCTAATTGCGGCCCCATAGCGAGTCTAGGCACTCGCAAACATGGAGGCCTGCTGTCGTCAGCAGACCTCCATGTTCGTGACTGCTTTAAATATAGCAGTTTTTTTTTTTTTTAAGTGTAGCCCGTTTTCCTTAAAGGAAAACGAGCTGCACTTAAAAAAAAAACGAAACCTTTAGTTTCGGTATTTTTTCAGGGCAGGGAGTGGTCCCTTGGACCACTCCTTGCCCTGAAAAAATATTTGTGGGTCCATTCACAAAGTGGAAGGGGTCCCATGGGGACCCCTTCCAATTTGCGAGTGGGTTACCATCCACTTCAAGTGGATGGTAACTGCGACTCCATTTGCGACCGCATATGCGGTCGCAAATGGAATTGCATTCCACTCCGAATCGCAAATAGGAAGGGAACACCCCTTCCTATTTGCTATTCTGAAATGCATATTGCGAGTCGGTCCCGACTCGCAATATGCATTTCTGAATAGCAAAGAGGCTATTGCGCCTCGCAAATGGCGATTTTCGCCGTTTGCGAGGCGAAAACCCTTTGCTACATCTGGCCCTAAGTGTAATATCAGGTGGGTAACCTATCCAGCCTTTCCTCACGCTCCAAAACATTGTGATGTAAGATGCTTTAAGACTTATGAAGAGGTGACAGCCGAGTTGCGGCCTCCCGGAAAATGCCAATTGTTGATTTCGATTAAAAAAAACATTTGAGGCAGCCTCCTCCCCTTCCATAGCTAGATGAGTCAGATGGATCTTGGCGGAGGCAGGTATCATTGTGCGAGTATTCGGGGCACACTCTACTAGGGGTGCCATGGCTTCAAAGGCTATTCAGGTAGGTGGCCGCTTAGAGGACATCATGAATGCTGCGGATTGGTTGTCTGAGTCGACTTTTAAAAGATTCTATTTTAAACTTATTAATGAAGCAGCCTCATTGGTGGTAAGTAAGCTTTGAACATGCATAATCCTTGCCTCCTGTCCTGTCATAGAATGAGAAATTTCCTAGCTATTGAGAAGGAAAGTTTCAATCCTATTAAGGACACAGAGGCGAGGATTATCCCTCCCGACACAAGGAATGTGTCTCCCTCCAAGGAGCTGCGTTAGATTTCTCCTTTTCTGGTAGTATATTTATAGGTATATCGTGTTATGGGAATTTTTAAAAATATTTGGTCGAATTATGTGCTAATGCCTTGTATGTTTACATGACTTGGAAAATTTGTCATATTATCCAATGTCGATTATTTCTTGTGTTCAGTTTCTTGGATTTGACTATTCATTGGTTGAATATGATATTGTTCCCGTAGTTTCAGAGGTGACAACTACCTGAGGATGCTGATTTCCCTCCACAGCGAAGTAGAGGAAGTCTGGAGGTGGCAGGGGATTCTTATACTCAGAGTCAGTGCTGGTGTTGATTGGACTGTGGTTGCCATGGGAACGTGACCCATGGGCTTTGTAGTTTGCAGTTTTTTCCTTATGAACTTTGAACTTGCTGTATAATAAAGAGTGAAGAAAGTTGGGAATAATCCTCGCCTCCGTGTCCTTAATAGAATTAAAACTTTCCTTCTCGATAGCTAGGAAATTTCTCATTTAAATATATTTGAATATTTTTTCATTCACTGAACAGCCACTGGAGCACGAGGAATCCAGGTGCGTCAGCTTGAGCGTAGAAGCTGCGCGCGTGCGAGTGCAACAAGTTAGCAGCACCGTTTCTTCATCAGCACGGCTTTCAGTGATGTGCACACTGCTACTAGTCCGGAAGTATTAAAAGGATTGGCGCACAGCGGTTGCCATAGTAGAGATGCATATCAGTGATACGCACACTAATGACCCATTGAGTTTAGATCAAAGGCACATTATTCAATATTATGCACACGGTGTTCACCGGTGTGTCAATTCAGTGATATGCACATTACATTTTTTAGAAAGGTGGTCTCCAGTTGCAGGGGTATACACCCTTCTCCAAGTAGGGACCACAATCCTAGTCAGGGTAAGTCACTACACAATTCAAATTTTCCTGTGCCCCCAGTCCAGTAGCGTGGCACTGAGCAGTCAGGTTTAACCTAGAAGGCAATGTGTAAAGTATTTGTGCAGAACTTATACCTTAACACAGTTAAAACGCCATAAAAAGATATCACACAGGTTTAGAAAAACAGAGAATATTTATCTGAATAAAATACTGTTGAAACAATGAAAATCCAAACTACACAAGCAATGGTATGAATTTTTAAAGATTAAATCCAACTAAAGCACCTGAAAACACAATAGCTCCAACTGGGGCTATTACGGCATCGTTGACGGAATCGTTCCCAACAATCTGACACCACCGGTGCCAGTCACGGAGTCACACAGACCTCCAGGCACAGTACCTTTTGAAAATAAAGAACAAGAATGTCACAAGGAGTCGGAAAGAAACGTTGCTGGAGTCTGTGCGGCGTCAGTCCCTTACGGCTTCCGAGGAAAGAGGCATCGGTTCCGCGTTGTGAAGCAGGTGGAGGTGAGGTATAGATTCTGTCTGGATGCAGTGGGACATGATGTGGCATTGTCTGCAATGTGTTGATTTCGTGTGACCCAGTGGGGTCACTGGTTCCGGTCCGTCAGGACATGATGTGTTGACTTCTCAGAGTTGCGATGACCCTGAGTAATGTCAGCAGATTTGCGACAACGTCGGATTTGTGTTGCAGGCCACAGTCATTGCATGCAGCGAGGTCCACATAGCAGGAGCAGGCTGCTGCATCTCTGGCATCGCTGAAGTCATTCCGGAGTCTCTGGAGAGGGGTACTAGCAAAAAACTAGTAGTTGAAGTCTTTGCTGTCCCTGAGACTTCAGAACAGGAGGCAAGCTCAATCCAAGCCCTTGGAGAGCAGATTTGAGTGAAGGCAGAGTCCTTTCAGCACAGCCAGATGCCAGCAGGGCAGCAGGACAACAGCAGGGCAGCAGTCCTTCTCAGTAAAGCAGTCCAGAGAGTCCTCTGGGCAGCCAGGCAGGTCTTCTGACAGAGTTCAGGTGCAGGTCCAGAAGTGTCTGAGTTGGTGAGGTCAGAGACCCAGTTTATATACCCAAAAATTCCTTTGAAGTGGGCGGACTTCAAAGAGTGGTTCTGAAGTGCACAAGTTCCCCTTTTCAGCCCAGTCCTGTCTGCCAGGGTCCCTGAGGGGGTGCTAGTGCAGGTGTTTTAATAATAAATTATTAATGAATGTCTATATATTTTGAATAATGAGTTTTTGTAGAAAATTAAATAACGTAGAAAAATAATGCACGCATTTGAAAATGTGATCTCGAAGAATGGCCACCAATGTTAACGAAGTGTACTAATCAATGATTAATACTCATGAAATATTTAATATGTGTTAGACTAATGCAGTAATATGCCATATTGAGTTATGAAGTATGCTTTAGCTTATTGATTGTAGGCCTTAACTTAGCGAGTGTCTTGGCCTATTTTGCCAGGCTTCATGTAAAGCTGTTTTTCTTAGCATTTAATAAAAATGCTGACCGAGAGAATTAAACTGTGAAATGTCTATTGGATTGTTTAAATGTGCTCATAACGGAACCCTTTCCTGTGAACCAACTACTAAGAGATGATGTTCTTGATAATGCAACAATTTATGTGTAATGGGAGCAAGACCAACTTTCCCAGGACAAGAACAATGAATATACTGACTAGAGTGGAAGCTGCAACAATATTGTTACCTGACAAGCCGGATGATGAAGACATCACAAGATGAACCAATCAACAATATGAGAACGGAGATGTTAGACTTTTCATCCTTGGCGTGGTTTCCCCTAACTTTTTGAGTCTGTTTCCCAGGTTGTTGATGTGTGCTGAACTCTCTTTTTGCTGTTTTTGTTATTCTGGGTACTTTACCACTGCTAACCAGTGCTAAAGTGCAAGTGGTTCTACACAAAATGTGTATGTAATTGGCTTATCCATGATTGGCATATTGCATTTACCAGCAAGTCCCTAGTAAAATGCACTAGAGGTGCCCAGGGCCTGTAAATCAAATACTGCTAGTGGGCCTGCAGCACTGGTTGTGCCACCCACATTAGTAGCTCTGTAAACATGGCTCAGACCTGCCACTGCAGTGTCTGTGTGTGCAGCTTTAAACTGTAAATTCGACCTGGCAAGTGTTCCCACTTTCCAGGCCGAAACCTTCAATTTTCTTACATGTAAGACACCCCCTAAAGTAGGCCATAGGTAGCCCCAAGGGCAGGGTGCACTGGGTTAAGGTAGTACATATAGTGATGTGTTTTATATGCCCTGACAGTGAAATATTGATACATTTGTTTTTCACTGTTGCAAGGTCTGTCCCTCTCATAGGTTAACATGGTGGCTAGCTTTAAAAATTATTAAAGTGTAGATTCCCTTTGGGAGCAGATGGACATTTGGAGTTTGGGGTCTCTGAGCTCACAATTTAAAAATACATCTTTTAGTAAAGTTGATTTTAAGATTGTGTGTTTGAAAATGCCACTTTTAGAAAGTGAGCATTTTCTTGCTTAAACCGTTTCTGTGACTTTGCCTGTTTGTGGATTCCCTGTCTGGGTCAGTTGGACAGTTGGGCTGGTCTCACTAGACAGTGACACAAAGGGAGCTGGGGTGTAGTCTGCATTTCCTGATGGGCGATCTGTGCTAGGAGGGAGGGGATCAGTGGTCACTCACACGTGAAAGGGCTGTTCCTGCCCTCACACAATGCAGTCTCAAACCACCTGGTGTGTGTCTGGGGCCTGGCCAGGGCATGGCAGGATTTCACAACCAAGAGAGACTGTCCTTTGAAGTAGGCTTACTTCAAAGGGCAAAATGGGTATAAGAAGGGCACCCAAAACCACAGACTTTAGATCACTTCTGGACATCAAGAGGAACATCTGCCTGGAGAAGAGCTGAAGAGCTGAGGAGGAATGCTGCCCTGCCTGAGACTATGCTTTGTGGAGCCATCCTGCAGTTGCTGCTTCTGCCTGTGCAAGATGACAAAGACCAGACTTTGTGTTGCCTTCCTTCTTGTGAAGAAATCTCCAACGGCTTGAAACAGAGCTTGCCTCCTGTTGTTGAAGTCTCAGGGACAGCAAAGACTTCTCTCTGCCAGCACCTGGAGCCTCTGCTGAGACTCCTGCCCTGCCAAGTGGTTCCCATCCAGTTCCTGGGACCCTGAAAGGGGAAGCTGACAGAACAAGACTGAAAATCCACGCACAGACTGCCGTGCAGGGAAAAAGTTGACACACCTTCTGAGACCCGGATGAAAAATGACGCATGCCAGCTTCACAGCAGAAATCGACGCTCCACCGGCATCGCGGCAGGAAAATTGACGTATGGAGTTGGAGGAATGATGCTCACACCCGCTGACGGAGGCTGTTAGCGTTGCAACCCACATTGCATGGTTTTTCTGAGACTGTGCAGCAGGCTTTTCGACGCAAACCTTACTGGGCATGAAAAAACAACGCAACACCTGCCCAGACCCGAGTGCTGCCCAGATTGACGCATCGCTCCACTGCGGGGAGGAAAAACGATGCACGCCTGCCTAACTGGAGAAGGAAAAACGTTGCACGTGCTCGCTTCGGGTGAGAAATTGATGCATCACTTACATTTTTCGATGCACACTCGCCCATGCGTGTTATTTTGACGCTACCCAGGTGCTTTTCAATGCTAACAGTGTTTTACCTGTTTTCTCAAGAATTTAAGACTCTTTTTGCTTTTTAATCAGTAACTTGACTAGTGTATGTTGGATTTTCGTCGTTTTGGTTTAATTTTGTTTAGATAAATATTTTCTAATTTTCTAAACCTGTGTTGTGTCATTTTGTAGTGTTTTCATTGAGTTACTGTGTGTGTTGGTACAAATACTTTACACCTAGCACTCTGAAGTTAAGCCTGCCTGCTCATGCGGGGTTAGCTGAGGGTGATTCTTCTTTATTCTGACTAGAGTGTGGGTCCTTTCTTGGACAGGGGGTAACCTGACTGCCAGCCAAAGACCCCATTTCTAACAGCAGAAATATTAGAATTCATAGATTTGGTATAGTAGTTTTATTGGACAGAGTGTAAACATACGATTAACTAACCAATAGGCAATTAGGGGATAGTTTAGGTGACTTTGATATAATAACGCCACAGAGGGAAAAGACTTCAGATGTTAGGAGAGAAGACAGTCATTCTGCCCACCTTTCCTGACTGAAAAGTTATTACTTTCTTGTGCGTCTTTACTAGAGACATGCTTGACTTTAATGCTTAATGACTTTGCCCTAATTTCCTGACTGAGAACATGATGCCCTGCTAATCGACTAATGTCCTGAGAACGAAGACTGATTCTGCTTTGCTGACCCATTCCGAGGATAGGTATACATTGAGATGTGATTATTATGCATATTTGCTTTTTTCTTTCTAGGTACCAACTGTGCTGTTTTGATAGATGTTTTCCAAATTTGTGTTACTAAATTGTTTTGCATGAAGCCCAACATGCTGATCTCATGTTAGTTAAGGATTCTCACCAATTGAATGATCATAACAGGGACTAATGCTTGATGAACTTCTCTGCTGAATTTCATGTACTTCATTAGGGTGGCGCAGCTGACCTTGCTATTGATTTGCACCGTAACTCTAGAATGTGTTGTAGTTCAAGCTTTGATTAGATTGCGCTTCTTTCGCCACTTTGGACAACCAGTGTTGTTTCTGTATGTGTTTCATTTGATTTTGAGATTAATCTACATGACCTTAGTGTTGTTAATATAGGGAAACAAACATTCTAAACTTTTACTAAAGGTGTGGTTATTCATGACTGAAAGGTCATGGTGCGTGACAATTACTGACTTCATTGATTAGTGATTTTATTGATTACTAATGATTGTTGATTATCATGTATTGATTATTTTGATTATTGATTATGTACTGGAGCTATGGTAAGAACTTCTTAATTGCGAGTCAAAAGGTTAATCGGCCTACTTGTGTCCTCTTGTAAGTTTACTTATTGAGGTCAGGCATGCTAACATGGGTTATCAGTCCTTTGTGTGAGGGCTGGCCACTGGTCTTTGAAATGGAATTGTCAGGCCCTCCACCCTTCCAGCCCAGTAAGATCCATTCAGTGTGCAGATACATGCAGATGTGATTGAGTGTCCTGTGTTTGTGGTTGTCTGGGTGAATGCACAGGGGAGCTTACAACCAGCACAGGCCAGACGTTGATTGGAGAGAGGCTGTAAGGCACAGATGGTTGTAAGTGCAGAGAAATGCTTACTTTCCAAAAGTGGCATTTCTAAAATAGTAATATAAAATCCAACCTCACCAATGAGCAGGATTGTCTATTACATTTTGGACATACTAAATATGACCTGGTTAACACTTTGAGGTCAGAATCTACCACTTAAAAAGTATTTTAGGGCATGGCTAATGCTATTCAATGCAAGGAACAGGCCTCACAGCAGCGGAAAACAAATTTAGGGGTTTTTCACTACCAGGACATGTAAAACACATATGTACATGTCCTGTCTTTTATCTACATAGCACCCTAACCCTATGGGTTACCTAGGGAATTACTTAGGGTTGACATATGTAGAAAAAGGGGTGTTTATGGCTTGGCAAGTACTTTTAAATGAGAAACTGCACACACAGGTCTTGCAATGGCAGGCCTGAGACATGGTTAAGGGGCTACTTATGTGGCTGACACAATCAGTGCTGCAAGCTTACTAGTAGTATTTAATTTACAGGCCCTGGGCACATGTAGTGCACTTCACTAGGGACTCATAAGTAAATCAAATACGTCAGTTGGCAATGAACCAATGTTACCATGTTTAAGGGAGAGAGAATTTGCAATTTAGCATTGGTTAGCAGTAGTAAAGTGTGCAGAGTCCTAAAACCATCAAAAAAAGTGTCAGGAAAGTGGAGGAAGGCAGGCAAAATGTTGGTGGATGACCACCCCAGGGCTGCCAGGTCTAACAAAAAACCAATGAAGTCTACATTAAATATGTGCCATTTAGTGATACACACTCTGTATTCAACTGCATGTCATTCAGTGGTATGCACATTTTGATCACTAGTACTCTTCATTAAGTATCTTTCACTTTTTAGCACAGCCAGGAGTACTGAAAACAAAATGGAATTAGTGATACAAAGCTTTCAGAGGTTAATTAATCACAATTAATGGAGCCACATTTGGACCAGTGAGGACGTTGGCACTTCTTTACAACTGTCTGGGGTCAGAAGGTTACCGTATATTTGAACATTTACCTGTGGCCACAAGAAATGCTGATGAGGAGTGGAGTGTATACAGAGAAGCTATCTCCAGGTTGACACAACACTTAAAAGAGGAAACAAATAAAATAGTGAAGAGGCACAGATTTTATACCAGAAGACAACTTCAACATGAATCCATCAACAACTTGTTGGCTGAGTTACGCATATTAATATACATGTGTGAATTTGATGGGAATAGTGGCTCATATTTAAATGATTGAATAGCAGTAAATTGCTTTGATAAAAAAAAAATTAAAACATTAGAAATTGCCAGAGGAATAGAGAGAAATGCATCCAAAGAACTGAATAAAAGTAATATTGATGCTGAAGCTGCAAATGTGGTGACAGTTAGGCCAAATGCATTAACTTCCAACAATTCAGATAACAAAAGACAAGGAGGTGAGTTCAATCTCAACAATGCTCAGAGCAAGAAACTGGATTATTGCTTTAGACGTGGATCTAACACACAAGTAGCAAATGCAAAAAATTGTCGAGCAACTGTCAAAATAAGTCTCAAATGCAAAAACAGTGGGCATTTGGCACTGGTGTGCAATTAGAGCCAAAAAAGTGGGTATGTTAGAGCAACAACAAGAAGGTCGGGAACGTGCAATATGCTCTGTTCCAGCTGGCAGTAAAGTAGTTTTGTCAGTAAAAATGTTAGAAACAGATCAGAAAGACTAGAGAGATCCTGTGTGCACAATTTCAATTGGTAAAGTGCAGGTCCAAAGCATTGTAGATTCAGGTTCACCTATTACTTTTATAACTGATGGACTGTATTACAAAGAATGGAGTACCATACAGTTGACACTAGGGCTGTACGTAAAGTTGCTTTTGGTGGACATAACATAGACATGATAGCTTATTTCTAAAAAAAAAAAAATGTGCATTTTAAAGACAGGTCCATTCTGCTAAAGTTTATGTGGCCAAGAAAGGTTATAATATACTAGGATGTGAGGATCAAGGCAAGTTTGGCACATTGTTGAGACCAGGCGCACCATGTCTTATTTCATTATTAGACTAGCCAGCAACACAACAATGCCCTCCTGCATTACACAAGAAAGAGGTGGACCAACCTGCGGGGGAAGGTACATTCCATGGTGTCACAACATCAAATTGCAGTAGAGAAGGCTGGCGGTGGTCCACCCTCCTCCACCCAAATACAGTGACTGGGAGGAGAAGGTCTTGACTATCCTGCACCCGAGGGCCTCACTGGACTCACTGGAGGACTGGACTCTGGTATGTCACACATACACTCCTACGATTTGCCAGGAGAAGGTCTTGACTATCCTGCACCCGGAGGGCCTCACTGGACTCACTGGAGGACTGGACTCTGGTAAGTCACACATACTCTCCTACCATTTGCCACGTCTGTAATGCATGTCTCACCCTACCCCGTCACTACCACTAAACACCCTATCCTATACACATCCCCATATGCCTATACCCATATCCTCAGCATGCCCACACCTTCTCACTAACCCCCAAACCATCCTTGTATGCACAATGACCATATCCGGCATGCACTGTAGGCTACACTACATTGCCCACAATGCACCACCAATCCCTCAACCAACAATGCATGACTTCCGTCCCTAAGGGCCCCTGCAATCAGATAACTGGGGAAGTAAGCAAATTAAACAGGTGGCAAGTGCTTGAAGGGATATGACAATTACAGAATAGGATGCAGAAGACAGGAGAATTGCATGCCAATGGTAACAACTATTACATTAGACACATATGCCACGTCTATTATACAAAGTGACAGTACTGTCAATGCCATATCCCTTTAGCACTACAACTACACCATCATCCACATGCCACTATGCCCATACATTGCACCAGTCACAAAACAATATTTGTACTACCACACAGGTACCACTGCCCAGGTACCACCCGCCCGGAGGTACGAAGAAGTGCCAGTCCACCAGCAGAAGAAGGCCCCAGTGACGACAGTCCAGCTGGATGTCTGGACTCAGATGACTACCCTGGCCGATCTCACAGCCCTGGATACTTACCCCCAAGAAGCCCCACCCAGGACACCATTGACTCCCCCACCACTGAACTACCACCATCAGCTGTGGCCCAATGCCCCCACACCAGTGTCACAAGGCCACTGACTGTCTGCCCACCTGTAGAAAGACCGGAGTCACCACCCACCGCCAGGCAGGACGATGAAGGTCCCAGTGCAAGTGAAACTGGGTGACCTGTGCTGGGGACACAGGCACAGGGGTCCAGGGCCACTGGGAGGGTATCAGTGGCCTGGGGGGTGGGTTAAGGAGTGACTTTGCTGCCCATGAGGCCATCTCAGAGATCCTGAAGGCATAGCACCACTACCAGGACAGGATGGGCCAGATCCTGTTCATGTTGCAGGAGAACCAGAGGCTGCAGGTGGCACACCAGCAGGAGGCCATGAAGCAATGGGAACAACTGAATGCCAGCATGGCCTCCATTTCAGGGGTGCTGCTGAAGATGCCCAACATCATGCCTGAGTCCTCCACCAACCAGCAGGCCCCTTCCACTAGCCATGATACAGCCCAACCCTCAACATCAGCAGCAGGCAGTGGAATGGTGGCCCTGCCAGAGCATTCACAGGCCACCAGCACCCCTTCCCTGTAGCCCAGGAATCCCCTCACAAATGTGGCCGGAGACCCAGACATCTCAGTGACACTGTAGCCAAGACTAAGCCCACTGCCAGAAAGTGACTCTGCTCTCAACTGTCTCCCTTGTGTGCACTAAGCCTCCTTGTTGACTGCCCACTGCCATATCTGCATTTACCTATGGCCCCATGGACACTGCCCCTGTGCTAGCAGCAGCTGTGGACATTGCACTGAGTATATTGTTCACCATCTGCCCACTCCCTTGCACTGTTCGATCCCTATTGTCTCACTCCTTCAATAAACACAGTTTGAGCACACCAACATATGTGATTTATTCAAAATGCATGGTATTTAAAACTATCATTCATAATCAGATATGTACAGATGAATGTAAATGTAGAAGGGGTCCAATGTACTGAGAGGGGTACGCAAAGTTCTTGTCACAACTTTGGCCAGGAGTGTCCACAAACATCACTTCTTCTACCATGATGTAGCAATAACAAAGGAGCAGGCAGCACTGCAACACTGCAACTGAAATCCTGCCCAGGGTAGTAAGATTTACAGTGCAACATTTACATGAGACTCATTGGAAGTAGAGCTGAATCAGCTGATTCCTGGATTCCACATCTTCCCCCTCCCCTTGTCCATCACTATCCTCTATCCCCTGGAGTCCCACAGATGGCAGTGCTCCATCATCCAATTCCAGTAGTGGAACATGTCTCCTGAGGTCCAAATTGTGCATCGTACAGCAGGCTACTATGATCTGACACACCTTGTTTGGGGAGTTGTACAGGGATCCTCCAGACATGTGCAGGCACCTGAATCCTGTCTTCAGGAGCCCAAAAGTCCTCTCAATCACTCTTCTGGTATGACCATGGGCATCATTGTACTGCCCTCCCCCCCATCCTTGGATTTCTCACAGGTGTCAGCAGCCACTGCAGGTTAGGATAGCCAGAATCACCTGGGAAGAGGGTAGAAAGATAACACATGACACAGTCGTACAATGCCAAATGTGTTCAGTCAGGTAGCACTGCAAAACTGTCACATGCACACTCACCAACTAGCCAGGCTCTGTCTCCCTGTAGTTGTGCCATGAGTTGTGGGACACTGCTGTTCCTCAAAATGTAGGCGTCATGGACTGATCCAGGGAATCTTGCTACCACCTGTGAAATGTATTGATCTGCAAGACACACCACTGCACGTTTATGGAATGGAAGTTTTGCAGTTCCGAAATACTTGCTCCGTGGCTCAGGGGTAAAAGTAAAATATATGGGTGCCATCAATGGCACCAATCACATGAGGGATGTTGGCAATTACATAAAGATCAGACTTAACTGTGCTAAAATGTGCCCTTTTTGGAAATTATATGTAACTCTGGAGGTGTTGCAACAAGGCAGTTAGGACATTTGCCAAGATGTAGCTGAACATTGATTGTGACACACCAGATGCCAAGCCAACAGTCACCTGAAAGGACCCAGTAGCCAAAAAATGTAGGACAGATTGTGCGTGCACTGTTGGAGGGATAGCATAGGGGTTTCGTTTGGCAGGCAGTATAGCAGACTACAATTGGGAACACAGCTCATGAATTGTAGCACGGTTCAGACTATAGCTGATGATAATGTGGCGCTCTTCCATGGTAGCCAGGTCAACAAGGGGTCTGTACACTGGTGTAGCCTTCCCTCTCCACATGGGTCAATGCCTATGATGATGATGGCAATGATTTTTAGAGGTCAACTGTCTGTATATAGGCATCACATACATTCACACACAACTCTGCACGCACATTACTGTAGAATGTTGTGGGCAGCCATTTTACACATTAATGACATGTTCAGATTGGTGTGCCAGGGACATATACATCTGTAGGCTTGGTGCCATGCTATTGGTCATTGTATGTGCAATTTCACCATTTTGACACACATAGGTATTCCTATTCCGCCATAAACACTGTCCCTGTACTGTATATACACAAGTTGACCTCGTAAAAAGCCAGCCGCCTGTCCCACATGTGGAGGACAGGTGGAAGTGACCTCATTCCGCTGCTGATAGCCATCATGGTGGTAGAACCGCTGTGGAACTCCTCATTGGTTAGCATTGGTGTCTATGGGAAACAGGGGCCAATCATGATCAGCGCCGGCGGTGAAGGTGCATACCGAGGCAGTCCTCACTGCCATTTTGTGTAACCCTTGCCACTTGACTCCTGTAACTCGAGATGGCCACTACCCCACTGCTTGTGCTGCTGTGTCCTGCCTGTGGTTGTAGAAATGGCATGTGCTACAGGGGAACGGGCCCTGGCCTTCACCTCGGAGGAGTTGGAAAAGCTTGTGGACGGGGTCCTATTCCTGGGTGCCAAGTTTTATGGTCGACCAGGGAACCAGGTGAGTGCCATTATAGCATCCTAGGAGTGTGTGCCAATGCAGCAAATGTGTGTGTGTGTGTGACTGTTGGATGTCCCAATGGATAGGTGAAGTGTGACAGGACGTATGTGTTTATGGGCATGATTGGGAGTCATTGTTTGAGGTACAGATACATGTAGTGTTGTATCCCAAGGGTGAATGTAGAAGCTAGACCTACAGCATATTTTTATATGTGTCTCCCAAGCAGGTTAGCGCCCATCAGAAGTAGGGGACGTGGAAAGCCATCGCCAAGGAAGTGTGGATCCCAGACCCTGGGGGTCTACAGCTGGCGGGGCAACCACTGCAGGAAGCGGTGGGAGGACCTGAGACGCTGAGCCCAGAAGACCACAGAGGCCCAGCTAGGGACGGCCTCCCAATGAGGAAGGGGAGCATGTCAGAACCTGCCCCCCCTAATGGCCCGCATTCTAGAGGTGGCCAATCCGGAGTTGGATGGGTCCTTGAAGGCAGCACAGCAGCCAGTAGGGGGTGAATACCACCACTGTTCTTTTTCTAATTTGTACTGTGTAGCTGGGTGCAATAGGGTGGGTAGCAGGTAGTATCAGGGTCATGGACAGGTGTGGGCACGCAGCCGGCCCCCTGAGTCACTGGGATTGTGCATTCATCTGGGTATGGGTGGGAATGTGGCCATGTAGCAGGTCACATGGGTTAGCCTGTGAATCTGATATACCACCTCCTGGATTTGTCACATTGTAGTGGAACTGGAACACTCCTAGATTGCCATAGTCTGCCTGGAAGGGGATGTAGGGACTGGATGGTGATGTGGTTGGCCAGTATAGTGTCAGTGTGTCAGTGTAGTGTGGGAGCTGGATTTTCTTCCATGGGTACTTACCTTAATGGAGTTGGTAATGGTGAGGGATAGTTTTTGGCATGTGCAAGACTGCACTTGTGCCTACATCACATGTGTACTGTAATTGGCAGCCTGCATCCCTTTCTTTTTCCACCCTACCCTCTCTTTCAGGTTGTCTCCTTGTGTGCATTAGCATCATTAGGCAAAGGATAAGGGACACCAGCGAGTGGGGATGCTGCAGCCAACAGGATCCAGGAGGCAGCGACCTCATTACAGAGGGGACCAGTGGGTTGGAGGACGAGGGGAGCACCATGGGGAGGTGAGTACCACTGCTGGTCGTAACTTTGATATCTCCTCTGATGGCAGCTCTCTGGTGGTGGCAGACCTTTCTGGGACTATCCAATCTTTGCCATCTTCCACCACCACCTGTACCAGCTGCGCCCTCCCTGTAGCTCTTCCCTGAGTTGTTGGTGCCCCCTCACCCAGGAGGGTGGGCGTCTCTTTCGCCCCAGGTACCTCAGGCCCTTCCCCAGTCAGCCCTGCTGCCCTCACTGAAGAGGCTTTTGACCTCCTGAAATCCATCTCTGTAGGGCAATCAACCATCGTGAATGCCATCCAGGGGCTGGCATCCCAGATGCAGCAATGCAATGCCTACCTGGAAGGCATTCATTGTGCCGTGGGCCTTTTCTGCAGGGTCACTCCAAATATGTTTTAGCCTGCTTTAGCCACTGGTCAGCTCCTTCAGGTTTTGATGCAGGAGACTCTGGTTAGCTATTTATTCACCTTTAGCAAGCAGGGAGTCCCTTCTTGAATCAGTTGAAGACAGGTAAACTCCTTTTAGTGGTGTAGCCCAATTGTCACAACGGTGCAGTCTTCCAGGATGCAGTGTCCAGGTGCAGGTCAGGGGTCCAGTAGGGCAGCCATTCTTCTTCTACTGTTGTTCCTTGTGAGGTTTAGGTGCAGCTTTGCCATATTTATCCTTGCTCCTGGAGTGGAAAGCAGGGTGGGGCAACTGTCCAATCACAGGCAGGACTCTAACATCTTGGATGACCACATCCTGGGAAGTGTGGCAAAAATCAATCCCACTGAGCAATATTCCTTAAAAAATCCATTATGGTAGAACCTGAAATTTGGAAGTTAGGTCTGGCTGAGCCCACCTACTGGTGTGGTTAAAAATCTTTGACACATTCCTCTCCTGGTCTCTCCTAATCTAATCAAGAGGATACTTGGTTGCCTTGGTTTGCAGGGAATGGGGAGGTCCTGAGCTGCTCCAAATGTCTTTCCCTCCTTTGAAGACCAGTTTGGCTGCTCTCACCCATCCTGTTTCACCATCTGCGGAGGCAGATTTCCTGCCCCAGGCACTTTGTGCTCAACCCAGGCCACTCCACACCTCATCAAGGCAGCCTGGCTAGGCTGCCACAGGAGGGCCAGTCAGAGAAGGGCACTACAGAGCTGAAACTGGTAACTTCTAGGAAGAGTTCTAAAACTCTTTCCCTGGACTGGTTATATTAAATTCAACAATACCAAATTGTTGCATTTATTATAACAATAGTTTGAAACCACAAATGCCATATCTAGCTCCTTTGGAGACTTTATTAATTAAAATAAAGTCTCCCCATTTTTGCCTATGGAGCCTATTCGCTACAACGAGGGAAACATTAATTTGGCTATTTTTCTTCACCAGGACTTATAAAACATATTAAATAAGGTCCATGCTTATAGTTCCACCGCACCCAACCCTTGGGGCACATAGGACACATCTTAGGGGTGACTTACATGTAAAAATAAGGTAGTTTAAGACTTTAAAAGTACTTTTTATTCCAAAGTCAAATTTGCATTAAACTTTACTTTAAAAGCAGCCAGCAAGGCAGGCCTGCCTTTAATATTACACTGGACACCTCAGCCGTGCACCTGTGGCTTCACCACCTATGCTGTGGTCCCTAAACCTATATGCCCTACCATATACTAGGGACCAATGGGTAGGTTGACATAGCCAATTATAATTAGCCTAATTTGGATATTTATTTTACACAGAGCACAGGCCCTGGGGCTGGTTAGCTGTACCCAGGCCACCATCAGAAAAACACCAGCAAAAGGTGAAAAATGGGGGCAAAAAGTTAAGGGCTTCTGCAATCAGCCTATTTTTTTCACAAGATGCTAACCCAATTTAGGGGTGCCAAGATTTTGTCATGTCTTGATTTAAGAATAGCTTACCATCAAGTGGAGTTGGTGCTTACTTATAGCTTTCAAGACACCATTTGGAGCGTTTAGATTTCTAATAATGCCATTTGAAGTGGTTTCCGCGGCCTCAGTGTTCCAAAAGTTGATGTTTAGACTTTTTGGCAATAATACGCATGTCCGAGCTTATCAGGATGACATTTTAGTTTTTGCAAAAGATACTCAGGAGCTTATAGGTGTGTTGAATGAATTTTAGAGCACATCAGAACAACATGGCCTTATAGTCAAGAAGGAAAAATGCAAGTCATTTTGTGCATCAGGACACAGTTCCCAGGAGGGAAAATGCAAAGTGATAGAAAAGGTCACAGTAGGGGTACGCTGAATCCATGGGACTGGTGGATAGGTCTATCAGGAACCCCGCATGGGTAAGGGATTGTCATAAACCTTTTTGTTTAGAACACAAGGATCAGCAGATTCACCTAAATCCACCCATATCCTCACTGGTTCGTGTTGATTCAGGTGGATCTGCTGATTCAGACCTCAATTTAAATGTTCACCCACTCACAGACCCACACACCACTCAATCACACACCTACTTACAAAGCTACACAACCAGTGACACACCTACTAACATACTCAGGCACTCACATGCCCACACAGTCACTTACACACCCACGCACACATTCACACAATCATCTACACACCCATGCATACACTCTCACACCCACTCACACACCCATACAGACACTCACACACCCACTCACAGACCCTCAAACCACTCACACACTCATTAACAGGCCCACACACCCACTCACACACTTGCTTACACACCCACACAACCACTCACACACTGGCTCACACACCCATACAGCCACTCACACACCTACTCACAGACCCACAAAACCACTGACACACCTACTCAGCCAATCATACACCTACGCATGCACCTAACCAGCCACTGACACACCCACTGACACACCCACACAGCCACACATACACCCCCTCACACAAACATTTAGCCACTCACACACCCACACAGTCACTCATACAGCCACTCACACACCCACACACAGGCAGTGATAAACTTATGGAAATTGCAATAGCATATGTTGTATTAAATGTGTTGTGTTAGAATTGACTGTGTGCAATATAATCTGCAGACCCCTTTTTTGTCAAAGAATTCATGAAGGATCCACAGAACCATAAAATGAATTTTTGAAAATAGAAAAACTTGGTGCATTGCATCTATAGAAAGATTACATTAATTACTTTACCTTCATTTTTATTTTTTTAGTTTTAAAATATATAATAAGAATGCATGTGTAAATAAGATGTATTTGTAAACTTATGAAAATGTGTATTAGTAAATTGAATTATGGGTCAAATCATAGTAAAATGTAATTGAAAAAACAGAGAAACCTGCTAAAAAACAAAAGGTTTCAGCACATTATAGTTAGCAAACAGCATTAGAAAAACAAAGACATTTACTGAAAAAAAAAAAAGTTTACAAGGATGTTATCGTTAGGAAATAGAATTAGAAAAACATAGAAATTCACTTAAATGAAAAGTTACAGGGACATCATGGTTAGGTTCACATTATACTTGCACATTCCCATAGAAATTCAGCATAGTTAGAGTTATCATAAGTAACTATAACCTGTGCCCTAAGGTTACTTTAACTCATGCCTTAACCATGCACTGCTAATTACCCCAGATATTACATCACTCATGACATTTTGTATATCATCATTGATAATATCAATCAAACATTTGCAGTAAAATTATTGATAACTGTGCATGGTGAGGGCACAAGTTATAGTTACCTTTGGGCACAAGTTATAGGTACTTGAATTATCTGTAAATACATTTCTCTACCACCCCTTACCTTCAGGATCTCACTAGATCATAAAATAAGTGAAAGAATTTACACTGTGCTTCATTACACTACTCATGACTTTGACTTCCTTGTCCTTGGATCTTAGCAAAATGTGTCCACTGCAGTTACAGCTTTCCACAGTATGGCAGCACTGTAAAGTAGAGAGTGAGGAGAGACTGGCCTCTTCAATAACTTCTTATCTCAAGATAACCAGTCTTCATACTAGGGCATGGTAGGAACTGGCCTCTCCGCAGAGACCTCTCACCAGCATGACAAGGATGTTCAGTACGTTTTGCGGAAGGACTAGCCTCTAAACTGAGTACTTTCTCTTGGATGAATGGTATGTGTAGTAGGGTATAGGATGAAACTGACCTCTACACTGAGACTGCTCTCTTGGATGATGGGTGTGATTAGTAAGGCGTGGGAAGGGCTTCACCTTTCAACTGACATTTCTCTCTTGCATAACAGGTGTGTTTAGTAGGATGAAAGAAAGACCGTCCTCACTGCCAACAGCCCATTCTTGGATAATATATCTGCAAAAGAGGGAATAGGGACCTACTGGCCCCTTATTGGAAAGTGGGTTATTGGTAAGGACAGGTAAGCACCTAAACTTAGCTATAGGCTACAAACCCCACTAGGCAGAGTCAAGGTCTCAATAAATTAATTCTTGCTCAACCCTTGGTAGCTTGGCCCTCAAGCAGTTAGGCTTAACTTAGGAAACAGGTGTGCAAAGCATTTAATATAACCAAAACAGTAAATAAGTGAAAATTAAAATCTGACACCAATTTCTAACAATAAGAAATATTTTTATCTTCAAAATGACACCGGCATAAAAAAAATCCAACGTAAGGAACCAGAGATATGAGTTTTAAAGATTAAAAGTAAATCTAGTGCTTATATGCAAACAGAGCTCAAAGGATTAAAAAAGGTCACACTGGACAGGGACAAAGTCCAGAGTTCAGGCCACCCATGAGTTTGGCTGCTCTTCCCCCATCCTGCTCTGCCATCTGCTATAGCAGTTCTCCACCCACCAGATGCCTCCTTTGTCTTGTCTCTGCCTAGGCCACTTCACACCTCATTAAGGTAGCCTGGCTCAGGCTGCCAGAGGCTGACCAATCAGGAAAGAACACTACCGGGCTGAATTTGGAAACATTCAGAAAGAGTTATAAAACTCTTTCTCTGGGCTAGTTATATTAAATTCAACATTTGCAAGTTGTTGGATTTATTATAACATGTAATTTGGTACCACATTTCCTATATTTAGCTCATATTTATAGGAAATAAGACTTTATTATTAGAAAATAAAGTCTCTCAATGCCTATGGAGCCCATTGACCACAATGGGGAAAAACATATTTGTCTGTTTTTCCCTCTTTAGGGCTTAAAAACATATTTTTAAAGTCACTGCTTACATTTACACTGCACCCAACCCTAGGGGCACCTTGGGGAGACCTTAGGGGGGAAGTAAACCCAAGAATAAGGTAGTTTGAGACTCTGGAAGTGATTTTAATTCCAAAGTCAAATTTGGGGTTAATTGTAACTTAAAAGCAGCCAAGAAGGCAGGCGTGCCTTTACAATGACACCTGGGACCACAGCAGTGGCACCCAGGGGTGCCACATCTACCCTGGGGTCCTTAAACCTAAATGCTCTACCACATACTAGGGACTTATAGGTACGTTGTCAGGGTCAAATATAATAAGGCCTAATTTGCATATACTGTTATCAACAAAGCTCTGGCCCTAGAACTGGTTAGCAGTGCCCAGGGCACAGTCAGAGTCAGAAAACACCAGTATCAGCTAGAACTGGGGGCACAGAGTGAGGGGGCTTCTGCAATCAGCCCAGTTTCCCACAACCTCTGCACAAATGTCTCTCTGGGATGATGGATGCCTCTGCTAACAAATAAACACAGACTACTCTCTCCACTAACATCTCTCTCTTGCATGACATTGATGCATAAAATGTAATGAGATGAGACCTCTGTCTCTGATGACGGGTATGCATTGTAAGCTGTGGGGAGGAAAACTGGCCTATTTGCTAAGGCCTCTGTCTCAGAAGACACAACTGTATAGTAGGGTGTCTTAAGGGATTTGTCTGTCGACGGAGGTCTCTCTTTTCATTGATAGATAGTGTACTACAGAATGGAGAAAGACTAGTCTCTCCTCTCAGACCCCTCTCTAGGATGATGGGTGCCCACAGTAGGATGTAAACAAAAACTGGCCTCTCCACTGACACCTGTCTTTCACATCACAGGTGTGCATAGTGGGGCGTGGGAAGGGATTGGCCTCTCTGCTGAGACCTCTCTCTGGGATGGCAGGTAAATGTAATAGGATGTTGGGAAGAAGTGGCCTCTATCCTTACTTCGCCCTCTAGGATGATGGGTTTGAGTAGTAGGCTGTGGGGAGGGACTGGCCTCTCTGTTGAGACATGTCTGTTAAATGATAGGTCTACAATTAAGTTGGATGACAGGTGTACAGACTAACATATAGAGAGACTGCCAGAGCAGCTCAGACATCTACCCTGAGTAACACAGTAACACATGTGCAAATTAGGCTGTGGGTAAAGACTGCTTTCTCTTCTTGTATCTTGCTTCATGCTAATGAATGTTCACAGTAGACTATAAAATGGACTATCCTCTGTTGACTACTGTATCTTGGATAGGGGTGGGTGGAATTCACAGAGTTTAACTCTGTGGAAATTTGCAGATTTCCATAAAAACACCGGGAGATTCCACGGAGTTCTTCCCATTCCTAGTGATGTCTCCAGTTCATGCTGCAGGCGGGGAAGGAAGGGGTCCTGGGTGGCGCTGGTGCCAGGTGCAGGGTGCAAGGCTGGCAGGACTGCCTTGTTAATTTGAACTGTCTTTTTGTGGCTTTGGGGCAGGAGGTTGTCATTGGTAGAAACTCTTGCAAAGGGGGATTATATTAATGTCAGTCAAGTGCGGTTCTAATCAATGCAAGATCCCGGGCCTTTCATCACAGCCAACACCATCAGAAGTGGTACGAACGTTATTGGCAGTTGTTTGATATAATATCTTTTGTTACAAGAGTGAGGGAAAGTAACTCAGCCCTGCTAATTCATCTTGTAAGGCCTGGCTACGCGGCCCACCTGACTCTAGCAAGAGGCCCTGCTCCAGGGCTCTGTGGCCCGTATTTATACTTTTTGACGCTAAACTGCGCTAACGCAGTTTAGCGTCAAAAAGTTTAGCGCCGGCTAACGCCATTCTGAAGCGCCATGCGGGCGCCGTATTTATTGAATGGCGTTAGCAGACCAGCGCTGCCTGGTGTGCATGGAAAAAAACCACGTACACCAGGCAGCGCCGGCGTTGGGGAAAATGGCGTTAGGGCGTCTTAAAAATGGTGCAAGTCAGGTTGACGCTAAATAATCGCATCCACCCGATTTGCGCCATTTTTAACGACGCCCAGACGCCATTTACATGACTCCTGTCTTAGTAAAGACAGGAGTCATGCCCCCTTGCCCAATGGCCATGCCCAGGGGACTTATGTCCCCTGGGCATGGTCATTGGGCATTGAGGCATGTAGGGGGGCACAAATCAGGCCCCCCTATGCCAAAGAAAAATATAAAAAAAATAAAAATGTATACTTACCTGAACTTACCTGAATGTCCCTGGGATGGGTCCCTCCATCCTTGGGTGTCCTCCTGGGGTGGGCAAGGGTGGCAGGGGTGGTCCATGGGGGCATGGGAGGGCAGCTGTGGGCTCATTTTGAGCCCACAGGTCCCTTAACGCCTGCCCTGACCCAGGCGCTAAAAAGAGGCGCAAATGCGGGGTTTTTTGCCCCGCCCACTCCCGGGCGTGATTTTTCCCCGGGAGTATAAATACAACGCATTTGCGTCGCAGTCATTTTTTTAGACGGGAACGCCTACCTTGCATCTCATTAACGCAAGGAAGGCGTTCACGCAAAAAAATGACGCTCATTCCTCCTACTTTGGCGCTAGACGCGTCTAACGCCAAAGTATAAATATGGCATTAGTTTTACGCCGAATTTGCGTCGAAAAAAACGACGCAAATTCGGCGCAAACGGAGTATAAATATGCCCCTGTGTGTGCTCACACTCCTATCTGCAACATAAGTTGGCATCCACCCCATTACTAGTTTCTACACATTTCTCAGTCGATGGTTCTGGAATGTGTTGGAAGCATACAGCTGCTAGGTTATTGACACTTATAGTCCACCCACATTGAAAAAAATCTGTTACTCCCGTATAAAGTTTTGTACAGATCACTCTGCTTGACTCTGCTCTACATTGGAGGTGAGAGGCTTTGGAAGTTGGCAGATGTTCACCACAGTCATTAGCTTTAGCCGCTTAGGCCCGTATTTATACTTTTTTTAGCGCCGCATTTGCGCCGCTTTTTGACGCAAAACGGCACAAACCTACAAAATATAATGGTATTTTGAAAGTTTGTGCCGTTTTTTGCGTCAAAAAACGACGCAAATGCGGCACAAAAAAAGTATAAATACGGGCCTTAGTCTCTTGCTCTCTCTGCATACTCCATACCGAGAATTGCACAACGCTGAGGCAAGCTCTGAGGCTGGCAATCGGACCTGCTTCTCAGGTTCCACAGTCAGTAGCTCTTATCACTTAGGGCATGATTTAAGAAAAGTGGCACTGCACTGGGTGCCCCTAATGCCTCCATGTGTGTGCCATATCTAAGATACGGTGCACCATGGTGGTAGTTAGGGAACTAGCGTCAACATTTTTGACACCAGTTTAGAGCTTTGCAGGATTAACGTCAAAAATGTTGATGCTAATCCTGCAAAGCCCATTGAGGCGTTTGTAAACAAGGGCTTGCCTTCTTTTAACACCTGCTTTGAGCAGGCGTTTAAAGTACCAAAAAAAATGACGCAAAGGAATCTCTTAGATTTCTTTGTGCCATTTGTTTGGACCCCCTAATGGTGAAATGCGCCCTTTGCAACTGACTTGTGCAGTCCTAATGTAGCGCAAAAGGGTACAAAGTGGCACAATGCATGCATTGCACCACTTTGTAAATTTGGCACAGCGATTTTGGCCTCGTTGGGCCATATTAGCATTAAAAAAATCACATTAATGTGGCACAAGGAGGCGCAAGTGGGTCTTAAATCTGCCTGTAATTCCTTGCTCTATCTGTCTGTATACTCCAGCCAATTTCTGAGAATCACACACTGCTGAGACTGGACACACTCATCCCTGTCTCTGCTTCTCGTTCTCTGTAAGTCTGCTTGTTACTTATAAATGGTGTATTTATTGCTGCCTTCATCAGCCAGTCGGGATGGACCTCTAAAGAAGATGCTCCTTTGAGGATTTTTTCTGGAAACCGTGGGATGTTGTAGAGAATTAGGCCCTCATCATGACAGTACCACTTACCGCCATGCTGACTGTCGCCAACATGCCGCCGCCACAGCGGATCACCGCTACCCATATTATGACACACACATAGCAATCCGTCACTTTACAGCCACACACACAAGTCTGCTAGCCCAAAGGTCAGTGATAAACTGGCGGCATCCAAACCCACACCATTACGCCAACAGAACTACGACCCGCAACAGACATTCAATGGCGGTAAACCATTGGCGGTACAAACTGACGCCCTTAAAATACACACACCCATACAAAACAACACCATATTGGACAATTCAAACTACACGCACCTGATACCCATTCACACACCACACTCACACACCCACACCACTATAAACCACACACCCACAGTACCCACAACCCTTTGCGACTACAAACAAGTGCCACAAGAGAGACAGCAAGACCACAGACAAGACCACAGCCACACTCCACAATCACCTATACACCATCCACGCACCTTACATCACACACCCCAACACATAACTCTACACACCCTTACCCACACCACTCACGCTACACCCATTTCACCACAACAACACCCCAGGTTCTCAGAGGAGGAGCTAAAGGTCATGGTGGAGGAGATCATCCAGGTAGAGCCACATCTCTTCAGATCACAGGTGCAGCAGACATCCATTGCTAGGAAGATGGAGCTATGGCGGAAAATCGTGGACAGGATCAACGCCTTGGGACAGCACCCCAGAACAAGAGATGACATCAGGAAGAGGTGGAATGACCTATGGGGAGGGTGTGCTCCGTGGCAGCAAGACACCAAGTAGCTGTACAGAGGACTGGTGGTGGACCTCCACCTCCTCCCCCACAACTAACAACATGGGAGGAGCAAGTCTTGGCAATCAAGCATCCTGAGGGCCTAGCAGGAATAGGAGGAGGACTGGACTCTGGTAAGTCAAATCTCTATTACTCTCAATCCCCCTACCTGCATGCCTTCACAAACCCCCACCCTTACTCTCACTCCCATCACTCCACCACATGCGACACACCCCACCATCACAACCCACCCATCCCAATAGCAAGCCCTGTATGCAATACCAATGCATGGACACCCATCACAGACCTGCATTGACACCTATCACTAAAGCATGCACACTAGAGGGAAACAGCTAGCTGACCAAATAACATCTCACACAAGGCAAAGCTGCCAGGGCAAAAACAACCATAGAGGGCAACACACCCATGCACAAGATGTCCCACGCAGAAACAGTAACACTGCATTTACATCCCCAGAGGTCCCCCAGCCAACTTCACTGGAGAGGAGGTACCAGCAACATCCAGCCCCCCTCCCCAGAAGAGGCCCACAGTGATGACAGCAGCTCTGGACTCCTGGATCTGGATGACCAACCTGGCCCATCAGGGATCTCCGGACAGTCGGTTACCCAGGTACAGTCCCATACCACCAAAGAGCCTCTCCCCTCAGGAAACACCAGCACAGTACCCACCCAGCGGGCCCATACCTCTGTCCCCAGGACACGTCAATCAGCAGTGTGTCCACCACTACAGGGACCCCAGGCCACCCCACAAACACAGGATGATCAGGGACCTGGGGTCAGTGTCAGTGGGCACACGGTTCAGGGGACAGAGACACAGGACAACAGAGAAGCTGGGAGGACTGCTGTGTGACAGGGGGAGGACAGGCCCAGGGAACTGACTCTCCAGGAGGCACTCACAGCGATCCTGGGAGCATACCACCATTCCCAGGAGACGATGGGCCAAATGCTGGACAAAAATTCAGGAGAACCAGCGGCTGCAGTAGGAACAGTACCTGGGGATCAGGGAGGAATTGAAGGACATCAACACCACCTTGGTCTCCATTTTAGGGGTGCTGGCAGACATGGCCAACACTGTGAGGGAGACAGTGGCACACCACCGGGCCCCTTCCACTAATCAAACCGATGAACAGCCCTCCACCTCTGCTGCCGCTAGTGGACAGGAGGCCCTACCACAGGACCAACACATCACCAGCACCCCTCCCCCTGCAGAAGGAGAACCAGCTCACAAACGTTCCCTGCGATCCAGGCAGAAGCCAGAGACTATTGCCAAGACCCCCGTCAGGAAATAAGACTCTCCTGAATGTCACCCTTGTGTCAAATACTGTCACCCTGTAAACCTTGAACTGCCATTGCTCCCCTTCCTATGCCTCCTTGGACAATGCACCTGTGATCCACATAAACTGGACTCTATCCTGGACTTTCCTCCAACATCACCCCAGCCCATTGCTCATTCCCCTCTACTTATTAGCACTTAAATAAACACCCTTCGAAAAAATACAAGTATGGAGTATGTCAAATTATTTAACTATGTATTAGTTTAACAAGGTATAAACACTGCAATACAACTGTACAGTAATGTATATATAGGAATGACCTGTAGTTGGCTGCAGTCAACACACCAGGAGCGATAGTGGGGCACAAATAACTGCAAATAGAGATGCCAAAGGGTACAGTGAGTGGCCATAGAAGTGGGAAAATCAGTCTGCAAGTGACAATGTCAAACATAAAACTGTCAATTAAAAGTGAAGTTACACTGACCTACCTGTGTGTCATTGGAAGTATTGACGAATTATTGCACTTCTTTTGTCCCCATCCTCATCTTCTGCCTCATCATCTTCAATGTCGACAGGGTCCACTGCTGCCACACGCTCATCTCCAGCCTCATCCTCCTGCAGAAAAGGCACCTGGCGACGTAAGGCAAGGTTGTGCAACATTCAGAATGCCACGATGATCTGGCACACCTTCTTGGGTAAGTAGCACAGGGAACCACCTGTGAGATGGAGGCAACGAATCTAGCCTTAAGGAAGCTGAATGTCCTCTCTATATTTCTTCTTGTTCACCCATGTGCCTCATTGTAACATTCCTCTGTCCTTGTCTTGGGATTCCTCACAGGGGTCAGTAGCCATGAGAGGTTGGGGTAACCTGAGTCACCTGCAAATATCGAGGGACACCTGTTAGATACACACTAACCCTTAGGGCCCAGACCATACACCAACATCCACTGGGTGGGAACCAGGGCTCACCTATTAGCCACACCCGGTGCCTCTGGAGTTGAGGCATCATATATGGGATGCTGCTATTCCTCGGGATAAAGGCATCATGCACAGACCCAGGATACTTTGCACTGACATGGGAGATGTACTGGTCCGCCAGGCACACTATCTGCACATTCATTGAGTGAAAGCCCTTTCGATTTCTGAACACCTGTTCATTTCACCGGGGGGGGACACATATGCAATATGTGTACCATCTATTGCCCCAATAATGTTGGGGATATGCCCCATTGCATAGAAATCAGCTTTCACTGTGGCCAAATCCTCCACCTGGTGGAAAACGATGTAGCTGCACATGTGTTTAATCAGGGCAGACAACAGTCTGGTCAGCACTATTGAGAACATTGGCTGTGACATTCCTGCTGCCAAGCCCACTGTCACTTGAAAGGAGCCAGTTGCCAGGAAATGGAGCACAGATAGGACTTGCACAAGAGGGGGGATCCCAGAAGGGTGACGGATAGCAGATATCAGGTCAGGCTCCAATTGGGCACACAGCTCTGTGATTGTGGCCCTGTCCAGTCTATAGGTGAGGATAATGTGCCTGTCCTCCATGGTTGCCAAGTCCACCAGGGATCTGTACACGGGGGATGTCTCCATCTCCTGTTCATCCGCAACGGTTGCAATCTATGGGGCAAAACGGTGAGCAGCTGGTCAGTATCTCATATTTTAAACACTACACTTCATTGCATGTTGTGATTGTAACAGTATTTTGTGGGATAGGTCCAAATGGTGCTTATGTGTACTGTGACACAGTTAGGTGCATGGTCTGCCCCCCCTGAAATGTCGTCCACCTGTCCTGTATGGAGGGACATTTGGAAATGAGTTAATTCCGCTGACGTTGTGCGCCTTTGCGGGAGGCTATCGAGAACCGCCGTGCAACTCCTCATTGGTTATCATTGGGCCCTATGGGCTACAGTGGCCAATGGTGATCTACGGTGACGGTACGCAGCGCCACGGATGTGACTGCCATTTTCTATCTGTTCACTCACTTGCTACCTGACCTTCAACAGGAGAGGACCTACACTGCATTTGCTGCTGTGACCTGTGTCTCGAACCGACCAAGGCTCGTGAGACTGGGGAAAGGGCCCCTGCCTTCAACGCAGTGGAGTTGGAGAGACTGGTTGATGGGGTCCTACCCCAGTACCGAATGCTGTATGGGGCTCCAGACCAACAGGTGAGTACACTGTGAGCACTATGCATGGGGCATGAATGCATGGATTGGTGTGTGTGAAGGCCTTGTATGGGGGGCTTGGTGGAAGGGCCATGGGCAGCATGCTGCATGTATGTTTGGCCATGTCTGTGCATAAGTGGTTGTGAAGGGCTATGGTGGGCCATGAGTGTAACAGGTAGGATGGTCTGACTGATACCTTTTCCTATGTGTATTTCTCTGCAGGTCAGCGCCCATAAAAAGAAGGGTATATGGTGTGCCATCACCAAGGACGTGCTGACCTTGGGAGTCTATGGCAGGCCGAGCACCCACTGTTGGAAACGGTTGCAGGACCTGAGACGCTGGGCATGGAAGATGACGGAGGCCCAGCTGGGGATGGCCTCCCAATGAGGAAGGGGTGCCCATCGAACCCTGACCCCCCTGATGGCCTGCATACTGGCAGTGGCCTATCCGGAGATGGATGGGCGCTTGAGGGCATCACAGCAGCTACAAGGGAGTGAGTATAGTGCCCCAATATACTACTTGTGTATGTTGGGGTGGTATCCGGGTGGGGCATGTGGGCCTGTGGGTGCCCCTAGGCCAAGCCGGACATTGCAGGGGAGGTCCCATGTTGGGCAGGGTCTGATGTAAACTTCCTCCAACCAAGCTAGTAGGCATCCACTACTGGGCAGGGGTCTGTGGGTCACTGGTATGCTGCAATTGGTGTTAGGTGTGCCTATCCATGGGCTGGTGACTAGCATTGTGACTGGTAGTGCATTGCCTAGTGCGTAGTACTCTTCCCTGTTTGTGTGTGTTGTGTACGCCAACGGTGGTGTTGTTGCCGCCATTGATCAAGTGTATCCTTTGTCTCCCCCCCCTTTTTGTTTTGTGACCCTGTCCTTATGTGCATTAGCGTTATCTAGCGGAGGAGCAGAGGCACCGGCGACGGAGGGAGCTGCATCCCACAGGGCCCAGGAGGCCGAATCTACCAACGGTGAGGGCACCAGTGGGACGGAGGGCGAGGGGAGCACCATGTCAGAGACTGGAGGGGACAGTTCGGACAGTGATACCTCCTCCGATGGAAGATCCCTGGTGGTGCGGGACACCTCTGTGCCCACCCCAACTATAGATACAGCCGCCACCCCCTGCACCAGCACTGCCCTCCCAGCAGCCCCTCAGCATGTTTCCCATGCCCACTCACCCAGGAGGGTGGGCATCTCCTTAGCCCCAGGCACCTCAGGCCCTGCCCCAGTTAGCCCTGCTGCCCTGAGTGAGGAGGCTTTTGACCTCCTGCGATCCATCTCTGTTGGACAGTCAACCATTGTGAATGCCATTCAGGGGCTGGCAGCCCAAATGCAAAAGACCAATGCATTCCTGGAGGGAATTCACATTGGCATGGCGGCCCAACAGAGATCAATCCAGGCTCTGGCCTCCTCTCGGATGGCAGCCATTGTCCCTGTTTCTAGCTTCCCCCTCCAACTTCCTCTACCCAATCCCATTCCCTTCAACCCCAACCTATCCCAAGCATGCAGGCAGATCAGCATGCACACAAGACAACACACAGGAGTGGTTCAGGCAAACACAAGCACCACACTTCTTCCCACAGGCACTCACACAAACACCATCCAGATGCAGACATACCAACATACAGTGCCTTCACTGTGGCCCCCTCCTCCTCCACCTCCCTCCAAGTTGCATCTACACTGAAACCTGCATGCACTACATCCTAATCCACTACCACCATCACCATCACGCCTATCACTACACGCCCCTCACAGGCAGTCACCACCCCTACATCCATGCACACGTCCCATGTGTCCTCTCCCACTGTGTCTATGCCCCCTCCTCCCAAAGTACACAGACGCAAGCACTCAGACACCCAACAGCCATCCACCTCACAACAGCATCCAGCCCATGCAACTGCACCCAAAATCAGCAGACAGACACCTCCTACAACCACTTCCTCTACCTCAACTCCCAAACCTTCACCCTCTTCCCGCCCTAATGTCCCTCAGAAGCTTTTCCTCTCCACCGTTGACCTCTTCCCCACCACTCCCCCCCGTCCTTCACGTTGGGCCAGGGTGGTCAGAACCCAGGCGAGCACCTCAGCCACCCAGTCCACAGCCCAAGTAGTGTCGAAGGCTACTCCAGGTGGGAGAGGATACCAGGCACCAGGCAGCCACACTGAAAGGATGCCTACACCAGGTGCTGCAAAGAAGGCCAAGGAAGCACCACCAGCTGCATCAAGGAAGGGCAAGGAGGCACGCCCAGCTGATTCAAGGAAGGGCAAGGAGACACCCCCAGCTGCTTCAAGGAAGGGCAAGGAGGCACGACCAGCTGCGTCAAGAAAGGGCAAGGAGGCACCCCCAGCTGCTACAGGGAAGGGCAAGGAGCAATCCCTGGCTGCTGAAAGGAAGGGCAAGGGGACTTCACCAGCAGGCAGGAAGGACAAGAGGCCTGGTGCTGGGACTCATTTGGAGCCCCCACCACCAACCATGGGGGTTCAGCTGTCTGAGGCTGCAGGTGATGGGCTGGAGCCTCCCCCTACCACTGCTAGCACCACCACCAGCACTGCCACCAGCACCGCCACCAGCCCCGCCACCAGCACCGCTGCCAGCACCACCACCAGCACCACTGGCAGCAGCAGCTGCCGCTGTGGGCAGCCGTCCGAGGCTGCAGGGGAAGGGCTGGAGCCTCCTCCCACCACTGCCAGCACCACCACCAGCACCACTGCCTGCATCAGTAGCCCCAGTGGGCAGCCATTCGAGGCTGCAAGGGAAGGGCTGGAGCCTCCCCCACCACTGCCAGCACCGCCACCAGCACCACTGCCACCACTGAGCAGCCGTCACCGCCGGCGGACAGTTTGTAGTCCTTCATCCATGGGCTGTTGTGCAGCCTGGCCCCTGCAAATCCTGTGGGTCTGACACCCAGGTGAGAGACTGTGACCTTGCACTCCCCAAGATCTGCATCACAGGGCACAATGCCCCCTCTAGAACCAGTGGAGAAGCCATCCACTCACCCCATCCTTCCAAGGATGAAGCACACTGTGCACAATGCCCCCTCCAGAACCAGTAGAGAAGCCATCCACTCACCACATCCTTCCCAGGATGAAGCACACTGGGCACAATGCCCCCTCCAGAACCAGTGAAGAAGCCATCCACTCACCCTATCCTTCCCAGGATGAAGCACACTGGGCACTATGCCCCCTCCAGAACCAGTGGAGAAGCCATCCACTAGAGAGACTGTGGCCTTGCACTCCCCAGGACCAAGCAGTGGGCAAACCCACTTGAGAGACTATGGCCTTTCACTCCCAAGGACCAAGCAGTGGGCAAACCACCCACTTGAGAGACTGTGGCCTTGCACTCCCCAGGACAGCGCACAGGGCATGTTGCTCCCTCCAGGACCAGTGGTGTTGTACCATCTTTCGTCTGAGGTGCCCCCCCATTCTCCACTCCCCTGAAGTGCCTGTCTATTTTCGACGTGATGCCCCTGCAGTGTTCTCTCCGTGTTGTTGCAGGAGTGAGGTGGGGCCTTGGCCTATGTGGTGTGGCCCTGTGGCTCACAGACATTGAGGACTGGGCAGTGTCCCTACATTTGTAAATATGTATATACGTTTGGATTTTGATGCACATATTCATAGTATTTTATCGTATTGCACTCACTTTCTTCAAATCATTTTTGCATTATTTCTGAGGGGTACGGGGTAAATATGTTGAGGCATATTTATACTCCGTTTGCGCCGAATTAGCGTCGTTTTTATCGACGCAAATTCGGCGCAAAACTAACGTCATATTTATACTTTGCGCCAAAGTATGAGGAAAGAGCGTCATTTTTTTGCGTGAACGCCTTCCTTGCGTTAATGAGATGCAAGGTAGGCGTTCCCGTCTAAAAAAATGACTGCGCTGCAAATGCGTCGTATTTATACTCCCGGGCAAAAAAGACGCCCAGGAGTGGGCGGGGCAAAAAACCCCGCATTTGCGCCGGATTTTAGCGCCTGGGTCAGGGCAGGCGTTAAGGGACCTGTGGGCTCAAAATGAGCCCACAGCTGCCCTCCCATGCCCCCAGGGACCCCCCCTGCCACCCTTGCCCACCCCAGGAGGACACCCAAGGATGGAGGGACCCACCCCAGGGACATTCAGGTAAGTTCAGGTAAGTATAATTTTTTTTTTTTTAATATTTTTTTTGGGCATGGGGGGCCTGATTTGTGCCCCCCTACATGCCTCAATGCCCAATGACCATGCCCAGGGGACATAAGTCCCCTGGGCATGGCCATTGGGCAAGGGGGCATGACTCCTGTCTTTACTAAGACAGGAGTCATGTAAATGGCGTCTGGGCGTCGTTAAAAATGGCGCAAATCGGGTGGAGGCGATTTTTTGCGTCAACCTGACTTGCACCATTTTTAAGACGCCCTAGCGCCATTTTTCCCAACGCCGGCGCTGCCTGGTGTACGTGGTTTTTTTCCACGCACACCAGGCAGCGCCGGTCTGCTTGCGCCGGCTAACACGATTCAATAAATACGGCGCCCGCATGGCGCTTCAGAATGGCGTTAGCCGGCGCAAACTTTTTTGACGCTAAACTGCGTTAGCGCAGTTTAGCGTCAAAAAGTATAAATACGGGCCTTTATGTTGCTGCATCTGGTTGTGTGTATGGTGTTGGGGTGGGGTGTGTGTTGCATGTGTGTCACACTCTTTTTCCTCCCCCCTCCCTTGTGTACTAGGCGGAAGTATTCATCCTGGTTGCCTTTGCCGG
Organism: Pleurodeles waltl; assembly: GCF_031143425.1. Lineage (NCBI taxonomy): Eukaryota > Metazoa > Chordata > Amphibia > Caudata > Salamandridae > Pleurodeles > Pleurodeles waltl. The sequence goes on from NC_090446.1 coordinate 1,233,753,385, forward strand.
CGTTGGTGTTCATAATGAAGCAAAGTTAGACGAGCATGGGGAAAACTTGCAACTCGGGCTCCATGGCGTCGTGGTTGTCGTAATAGAGGGGGCAGTACGTTGTCTTCCGCCTGGCTGTTGGCGGTTACCGCCGTGGTGCTTGTTGATTCCGCCCTGGCAGTCGGTGTGTTAAAGTAGCTGTCTGTCTGAGCAGTTTCCACCTTGGTCATGATTCCATTTTTGTTGCCGCCAGCCTGTTGGCAGTATTACATGTAATGAGGGCCTTAATATCCAAAAAGCACTTCTAAGTCTTTTCGGAGGCAGTAATCACTATATAAATCAGTTCCAATTTCCAGTGTAACACAGACCAATGGCTTCTTGTCTACCTCTGATGATAGAAGTCAGATTACATTTTATATGAGGTCAAACACCACAAACTAAAGGTCAGTTTAAAGCAATATGTTGAAATTTTAGAGCTACGAAACTGTATGATTATTTTTGTGGGCTGGAACACACACCACACACAGTTGGATTTTGAGGTATACAGTGGGCAACATGTTTTTTTTAAAGAAGTATTAGAAAGTAGCACTGCAGCAGAAGTGTGACCTTTGTATGTGTGGAAGGCAGGGAAGATGAAGAGCACATAGTGTTGTGAAATGTGACCTAAAAGCGTGTAGTCATATCTGAAATAGGAGTTCATACTATTATGTAAATTCCATTGAACATGTTATGTGAAAGTGTTTGTAGTGAACCACTTCAGAATGGAGCCAACCTTAATAAGAGCCTCGGAGCTATGTTTAAGGCATGTGAATGCTTGAAATAGGACCTTCTAGGCACTGAGAACTGAAGTTTGAATTCCCAATTTAGCGCAATCAAAAATCTCAGCATATTTTAGGCAAAGGATGACTTGGCATCAGAAACCCGCTCTGAGTTGCAGGTGCGTTTTAATGATTTGTCACCTGGCAGTGATGCAGTAGTTCTTCAGCACATATGGCATTGTTTCGAATGACAGATCTAGCTGAGGCATTGACATTTTCTTTCCCGTGCTCCCTGGGTCAGCCCACACCACTTCGTACACTCGTCAGTTGCTGGAGTTTTTGGTACAGAGTGCAGAAAGTGAAGGGCCTGTTACGTTAGGCCAATAATCTGCAGGTAGTGGGCCAGCCTGATGTGCACCTGGGTGGGGCTCTGAGAGAGGGGGCCTCTGAAACCAGCAGCTGCACTCACTGGACAATGACAGTATCTTAGGAAGACTGCTTTGGCCCCAAACTACCTCTGGGATTGTGGGGCTTAGCAACTATGGGCTGGAGGGAGGAAGAAAACAAATGCTGGGTCTTTATAGAAGTGGAGTCAAGGAATACAATGATTGCAGTAGGTACTGATTAATTAATTCCGCTAATGGAGTGGCAGAATTTATTAGTAAGAGTGATGCTGAATTACTAAATTCATCCAATTATGCCGGCGGAATGAAACATTTTGCCCACCCCTAGTCTTGGACAACCGGTGTGCATATTCGAATGTAAGAATACACACCTCTTTCTTAGACATCTCCTTATGGCGACAGTCATGTGTAGTAAGGTATAGTAGACAGAGACAAACCTCTTCACTAAAATTCCCTCCAGAGTAACAAGCATATATAATAACATGTTCTAAAGAACTACCTCTCCACCCGCTGACTGCAGTACGTAGTATAACACTAGGATGCTTTTGCCTCACCTTGCCAAAACCTCTCTCTTCTATAAAAATCTTTATACTACAATGTAGTGTGAAAAAGCACTATGTACCAAATACATTCATATACATGCAGCAGCATAGTTACTGGTCTTGAAGATGGAACTGCCACTGTAATTCAACATTGAAAGACTATAACAAATGTTTACAAGCTATTAAGGAAAGAAATCAGTGCACATTACAAACAAGTACATTAACAAACTACATCAACAACTGTGAAACAAACAAAACAACAAACTTTACTAACTGATAAAAAAAAAATCCTCACGCTCATCACCAGGACCCAACGTCTCTTCCCCTTTTGCTTCATTTGTTTACTTGATTTTAATGCACATAGATCTTATTCTGCTTTCGTTCATCCACCTTAGGCCTGCCGAACAATATATCCTTTTATAGTCTTTTTATGGCAGGCTAGATGGCAAAATAGTCTATGCAATACTGTATTTTTATAAAATTTGTAAAAAGAAGTTCAGCCAGGAATATCGAAACAGACAGTGTGTTACATTCATTATGGGAATGTAGAAGTATTGTAGATGCAGACTTTCCGAAAGGATAACTAAAATAAACGTTGCTTGTGCAGCCAAACTAAACCGTTCTTCAGCTGCCTACACATTCTTTCAACTGGCAGATACTACCTCTTTGCAGGTACTTAAGGCTCAGGCAGATAACAACCCTCCCCATTGCTGAATAAGGCACTATTTCTCTGTAGTAAACAGATCATTTTGTCTTCAAAAACAAGTACAGCTAAACAGAACAAGCTTCTCTGAGGGTACAAATGTCGCCATTTGCAGTTACATGTTTCCTGACTTTCCACACAGTTACCATTCCCTCTTTCTTTCAAAGAAAACCATTTGTGTTTTCCTCCTCCATATAGTGTGTGCCATGGTATTTCTCTTCTCCTAAAAAAGACACAATCACAAAAAAAAAAAAAAAAAGTTACATATTGATCAATAATTGATAACAGTGATACATCCCTATATTCTCTGAAGATCTTTACATTTTTCACCCACAATCACATATGTATATGTACTGTATCACTAACTTTATATTCCCTTACACACCCTAATACACAATTACATTATAAAATGCTTCATAGTTCCATAACAAGTTCCATAACAATTTGTGAACTAATACATTCATCTTTACACACATTTTCTAACAGTAAGCACAATGTTTTACTCTAGAAATACTAATATCTCTACTCAAACATCTCATAGGGTTAACATATTTGCAATATAAGGTTCATAAAAACACTAAGCCTTATATTAACAGATTGCAGATTCTTTGTTTTGTAATGTGTTAAACACTGCCTCTTTTACTTAGAACAACATACAAATACAACCTTTTATTTTTAACATAATGAGTACACCTTTGCGATAGCTCTCTACAGTCTAATCTCTGCTTCTCACATGCTATATTAACAAATATTCACTCCTAGAAACAGCTTTTCACTCAGAAAACCTTGAATAGAATAACTTTATCAAGAGTAGCTATAAGGCTCTTATAAAGCGCAACAGCTTCCCAATAATGGGCTTCCCAGCGCTCAAGAAAAGCATAGAACCTCCCTATTATAGTACAGGCCCCACCTATGTAAACAAATAGGTTTTTAGTTGCTTTCTAAAATCAAGCAAATTGCTGTTAGATCACAGCATGAAAAGAAGGGTATTTCAAAGTAAAACTTGCTTGTGTGCAAAGGATCTGCCACCTCCTCTTTCTCTCCTAATTCTTGGTACTTCAAGGGAGAGATTGTTGGACCTTAATTCTTTCTTGGACATAGGAGGGATGATCAGATGTTGCAATGGATGTGTACTTTCTGAGTATTTCGATTTATGAACAATACAGAGAACTTTGAATTATATTGTCCTTTTGATGAGTAACCAGTGTACTTGGGCCAGTGCTGGACTGGCAGATTGTCTCTTCGGAATGACTAAAAGTAAACAGGCTGTGGCCTTTTGAATAAGCTGCAGCTTTTTAAACAGAAAGGCTTGACTGCCCACAAACAGAGAATTGCCATAATCCAGCCGAGACAGATCAAGCCCTGCATAACCAATCTCCTACAGTCCTGTGGTAGGGATATCAACAATCTTCTTAAAGATCGTAAAAGCCCAAAACAAACCGCTGATACCTTCTGAGCGTAACTTACTAACATTTGCTAACAAAGTTCATAAAGTATATTTTAATTACCTGAACTTTGAGCTGCTTGTATGCAGCTAAAACATCAGTCTGTCTTACTTTCAAATGTAGTCATACCTGTTGAGCACAACAGGCTTCCTTCTCCTCAAAATCACCAAGAAAAATGTGAACCATATTAAATTGTGCACCCAATCAAATCATATAATTTCTTCATCCATGTAATAAAAGTAGTTAATATTGGGTGAGCCTTGGTCCTTTTTTCCTACTTCTCCCCATTATGAACTTGCAAGACTCTTGTGGGAATGTAAAACACCTTGTGTCAGGCTCAGTACATTTCCATCAGTATCTTGTGAGGCTGTAGCCTGATCACACATGTCTGAGCAGTGAGCTTCACTCCCTGAAGCTTGTGAGCACTTGCAAGAGTCTTGCAGGATCATGACAAAACTGTAGGGAAATAGTATGTAGGATAGAGTATCCTCTCCACTGAGATTCATATCTAGGATTACAAGTGTGTGTATCAGGGTATAGAGAGAGATTGGCACTTCCACATAGACCTCTTCTCACATGACAGATGTGCATGGTAGTATGTGTTGAGGGACTGTCCTCTTCAATGAGATCTCTCTCAGGTGACAGGTGAGTGTAGTAGGGTGTGGAGAGAGACTGGTAGACCTCTGTCTCAGATGACAGGTGTGCATAGTAGAGCGTGTGGAGAAAGCCTGGCCACTCCTTTGAGATGTCTTTCTTGGAAAACTGGTGTGTGTAGTAGGGTGTACGCGGAACGACTAGCCTCTCCACTGAGACCTCTGTATAGATAATGGGTATGCATAGCAGGGTGTGTGGAGAAATACATCTCTCTGCTGACACACCTCTATAAGATGATGTATGTGTGTAGTTGTTAGTTGAGAGGAACTACCATTTCCTTTCAGACCTCTCCCTCAAATGGCAGGACTGTGTATTAGAATGTGTACGTGGGGTTGCCTTTCCTTCCAGACCTCTCTCTTAGATAATGGATGTGCATAGTAGGGTGTTTAGAGACAGGCTGGTCTCTATCTCAGATGATGGGTGTGTATTGTAGGTTGTACCAAGAGAGCCTGCTCTCTCTTCTGAGACAGCTCTCTTTGATGGCAGGCGTGTGTACATGATCTGACCTCTCTTGGCAAAACATTTTGTCAGATGGAGGGTGTGCATTTTAAAGTGTGTACATGGACTTGCCTCTCCAGTCAGACCTCACTTTCTATTAAACAAATTGAGAATGGAGCACACATAGAATAGTATCATTCTGTTATCAGTTCTAAGGTGGTCATGTCCCACTGAATTATGTAAGAGAACCGTAATGATGTGAGTATAACCAGATGTGGTATCTATGCAATGTATGATAATTGGAAAATTGGAAAACAAAGGAAAATTAATTAATAAATCAAAATCATTACTTTTAATATATGGCAGAAATGTTTTGTTTTCCAAAGTTTACAAAATAACTAAAGTACCATAACAAATAACCTATCAATACATAAAAAAGTTCACCAAAAATTAAACAATTGTGTATTCAAATCAAGAACAGAGCGGTTCATCCCTTAATATGTTTGTACAAAGTCCAACAAATTGGTTACAAGGGTGGAAATTATCCACTCTGATGATTTTGAAGCGGAAGGATTTGTCTTCATCCAATAGGAAAAAAGGGTTGTCAAGTTCATCCAAATTCAGCCGACACGTGTTTCGTCCTAAGAGGACTTTATCAAGGCTGACAAAACAAATTATATATTTGCTTGTTTGTACCTATTATACCGCTGATGTCCAAAGTAATAAAGACCAAAACATTGAAATGTCACACAATATATCGGCATAATAATGACGATATAAGTGTCATAAAATCGCAAATACTTAAGTGATAAAATATACCACGATACCACAGAAAAGTTTCACCAGATTTTTAAGTGTATTAAAGACAGACAGAAACCCTATTTCTAGATATCCTCACTTGATACCAGAAAGTTTTTCATAAGCCAGGAAAGGGAGATGAGGGTGGTGCGAGACCAAAATAATGTGAGAGAAATAAGACCAATGGGCATAGTGCCCCATGCATATTTATTGTGTTTGGTTCCAAAGAACCAAAGTTTGTGAAAAATGCCACAGACATGCAGATATTGTGGATAGTTGATGGTCTTATTTCTATCCAGGAACCCAAATGGGTGTGTTGAAAAATGAAAAGATATATTGGATTCCATACCTTTTTCTTTTTATTGTTCATTGTTTTTTGTTAGAAATATGAGTCCAAAGTTGTTCTCAGAATCATAAAGAATCTGTAAGAGGGGGAACCATAAATGTCCCTTATTCAAGACATGCAACCAAAGTTCTGTATGTGGTTTGATCCAGCAGTCTAACTGACCTGTACTTAAAAGTCTCCATTTGTAAGAGTGTGTCTATAGAGCTCCAATATCAGTCTGAAATCCAAATATAGGGTGCCTAAAATGAACCAAAGTAAAGAAGGTTCACTATAAATTTCAAGTGGGAGAGATAAATTGACTAAGTAATCCCCAGACTGTTTGGGGTATCAAGAGAAGTAAGACAAGAACATTTTGCAAGTGACTTATAGAGTATAAAATGTATACTGGGATATTCCCCCTTCCTATTATCCCTAATTACCTTTGCGAATCGTGTGTCTTTAGATATTCAATCCTTCAGTTGTGGCTTCAAACAGCCGAGTGTCTCTGAGGTTCGTTTTTATATACACAAAAAGGCGTAATAGAAGGAGGACTCATCCTTCTCGTTAGGCATATCAACATAGTAGTCGCAATCCAAAAAGAACGCCATCTTTAAGTTTCCAACCAGCATCCATGAAACATGCTGAGTTTGCGGGGTACCGACATAAATGGCATGCATTCCACCCCCCTAATGGGTGAGTTGTGACCGGGCATTAACCCCTCACAAACCTGGAACAGCAGCACGTCGCCCACCCAAGCGCAGCGCCAAGGCACGCGCGCATCACATGCTAGTCCGCAAACGCAAAGTAACATAGTTGGCGGTAGCCATCTTGGAATGTCCCTAGCTATATTCCTCAATACCAAATCAGTTCAAATTGAAGAAGCTGGTCCGCATGTGTGATATCATTTAGTTTGCGGTCGTCATCTTAGAGTATTAACAGTTGTATTGTTTCCTGATGACAAATCGATCAAAATCAGATCGAAGCAAAGACTGATCTGATATTTTAAGTATAAGGAGATGAGAGAGTTTCCACATGACCTCGTTAAGCCATGCTGGAATATCTCTACTGGTATCATTCTGCTCTCATATGACGAGGGAATATCCAGGCAAGATATTGGTATATCAAAGTCACATTCATAAGAGGTGACTACAGCTATCTTTATGTCTGCTATCGATAAAGAGTTAAATAATATCAGATTCTAGTAACTGTTACTTATATGTGCAATTCACCTGTCCAAAATATCCATTCGTGATTGTCAGTAAGAAAGCTTAGTATAGTGTGAATATAGGAAAATAAAAGATTCACCAATACATAGGAATCCATTAGTGAGATTGAGATGTAAGTGTCAAGTTCACTATATTTTAGAAATGTATCATGTATAGAGGGCAAACAGGATCCAAAACACAATGCATCATACAAGTCATGTGGCATATATTTAGATATACAAATATCTACTCCATTGATTATTGACGTGTATATTGCCCATTCATAACACATCGCACAGACAGTTCTTTAAGACAGGTTTATGAATTCATAAAAATCATAGAAAATAATGCAATTCATGATCTATATTCATTCCCATTCGTATACTCTTTAACCTAAGTATCCATTTCGCCTCATTTCTTCTGAGTTCCAACTCACGGTTACCTCCTCTGGGATGTGCCTGTGTCTGACTGATGCCCATATATTTCAGCCTTGGGACCTCTATTTCAGAGTGTTCCCTACTAACATGGCGTACTATAGGTGACAATGAATCGTTGTTTCTCAACGCACGTATATGTTCTTGAATCCTCTCCTTTAGGGTTCTGATCGTACTGCCCACATAGATCTTTCCACAATCACATATTAATATATAGACTACATATTTGGTATTACAATTAATGAAATCTTGAATTTTGTATGTTTTGCTACCATTAAAGTTGAAATTGAAAGTCTTCTGCAACACAAGATTGCATACATTACATCTGCTACAATTAAAGAAACCATTTGGGTTAGAAGGCAGCCAAGTGATCAGTTTATCCTTAGATGGCAGTAAAAAGCTTTTGCACACAAGATCTCGAATGGTAGTCCCTTTCTTGTGAATCATTGTGGGTTTAGTCAACAATAAGTGTTTTAAGGTGTTATCAGTGTGTAGGATGCCCCAATTTTTGGACAGGATTTTATAGATGTCCTGACTGTTCTGACTGAATGGGGTACAGAATGACACCAATCCTTTCGATGTCCGACTCTTTTGTCCACTGTTTTTTAGGAGGGATGATCTTTGAATTTTATTAATTTTCTTTCTGGCTTTAGTTATAGTTTGTACAGAGTATCCTCTCTGGATGAATCTATTCCCTAGTTTATCTAATTCCAAATCACACAGTTTGCTATTGCTGCAGTTTCTTTTTACCCGAATCATTTCCCCAAACGGGATAGCATTTTTCTGTATGGTGGGGTGAGAACTTCCAGCATGTAACAATGCATTGCAAGCAGTGGATTTGCGATGTAGATTTGAGTGTACACAGTTGTTTTCTACAAATATTTCCAGATCTAAAAAGTGAATCCGATCCTTACTATATTCATATGTCATCCTGATGTTGAAATCGTTTTCATTAATATGGTCTATGAATTCCAACAACTGTAGCTCACCGCCAGTCCAAATCATAAGTACATCATCAATGTACCTTCCCCAAAAGAATATATGTTCCGGCTAATTGGGGGTTCAACCACACATGTGTTTTTTCAAAAAGCCCCATGTATAAGTTCGCATATGAAGGCGAAAAGCGTGAGCCCATCGCCACTCCCTGTGCCTGTCTATACCACCTGCCTTCATGGATAAATACATTATTTTCTAATATGAATTCGATCATATTCACTAGCATATTGGTATGTTCTAAATATGAGGCCGATCTATTTGCAAGAAAATGCTGAATCGCTTCCAGACCTTTGTTTTTAGGTATGCAAGTATAGAAGGAGCTGACATCTAAGGTTACCCAAATCATTTCAGAGGACCATATAATGTCTTCTAGTTTCATCAGAACATCCTGTGTATCTTGCAAGTATGAAGGAAGATTTCTAACAAAGGGTTGTAAAAAACTATCTTTATATTCTGAGAGTGTTTCAGTGGGCGAGCCTATACCTGATATGATAGGTCTTCCTGGTGGCGCTGTCTTGTGTTTGTGGATTTTTGGAAGTATATAGATACACGGAGCCTTAGGATATGCATTGAAAATGTATTTGTACTCTAAATCCGAGATTAGCCATTGATCTAACCACATGTGTAGTAATGTATCTAGGTCACGGATAATCCGAGATAGGGGATTGTCCTTCAATCCATGTATGACATACTATCTGCCAATTGGCGGTTAATTTCATTGATGTAGTCTGGTCAATTTAAGATGATTATATTGCCTCCTTCATCAGCTTCCTTTATAACTATGGCCTGGTTCTCTCCCAGATCTTTCAATGCCAGTCTTTCCTTCTTGGTTATATTGTATGAGATATGTGACTTACCCTCATGAATCTTCTTCTCTAATTTGTCTAATTTGTCCACAACTAACCTATGGAAGGTGTCTATGACATTGTCACTCAGTAATACCGGAGTGAAGATAGATTTAGGTTTAAATCCACTATTAAGCTACAGATCTTGTGTAATATTCAACTCGCTTAGAACTTGTCGCATGTCGGTAGTCTCATCCTCCACATTATTTAATGAGAGTAGAATTTGAATATCCTCTATATCTTTGATTGTGTGAATACTAGATAGTGTCTCTGGTACCATCGTATGTGTTTTGTTACCTTTTTCTATAAAGAATTTCTTGAGTTTCAATTGTCTTGTAAATTTATACAAATCAATATGTACCTCGGTCATGTTACAATGACTGGCAAGACAAAAACCCAAACCTTTGCCTAGTACATTTATTTGCTCCTCGGATAACACATAATCAGACAGATTAACAATTGAAATACCATTATTGTGTACATTATCAACAGTTGTAAGTTCATCACATGAGTCTAATGTTTTCAAGTTTTGGGGTATTTGTTCTTGGATGCCCTGGTCTGTACTCCCATTGTGTTGGAGGGCCCTACTGGTCCTCTTTCTTTTCCCTCTATGTGTTCTCCTGGGTTTGGTTGTATTGTTTGTGGAAACTTTCTCCTGTTGCCTAGTCGGTATCTCTTGGCCTCCTGTAAAAAACCTGAGGGAACATTTAGATCTATCTCAGAAGTTAGACTTGAACTGTCGCTCGGTGTTTCTCTTTCCTGTTCTCCAGATGTAATAGAGACTTCGGATTCACTTTCCGATATTTTTCTATTGGTGTTGGTATCATTTACTGTTGATTTCACCGAGATACCATCAAATCTTTTAGCAAAGGTGTAAATATGTCTCTCTTTATAGTCTCTTTCATCTCTATTTATCTTTGTCATTTTTTTGTCTTTAATGTACGATTGATGTTTATCTAGAATATCTTTTAATATCTTATCATTTTTTTCCTTTACCTCAGGTAGATTCAAATTACATATTTCTAGTTCTAACTCTTGGATCTCTCTGAGCAGAGTGTCTCTTTTTTGTTCCGCATGTTGTATCAGTATCATCATCATCCCCTTTGACGCTTCAAACAGTAGTTGTTCCCATTCTTGTAAATGTTTGGATGACAAGTCGTCAAAGGAGGGAAACATTACTATTCGGAGCCCTCGAGGTACCCTTTTATCTGAAATGTATTTTTTTAGGACTGTGGCATCCCACCAACGGGATAATTCCTGTTTGCGTAGTCTTTCTAACCTGATATATTTTTTCCTCATCCCTTCTGATTGATTGTTTCTTATTCCTACATCAGGAATTGGTTCTGTTTGTCGTTTGAACATTGTTGAAAAGATTTGTTCTCTATCATCATTAAATTGATCCATCTGAGAAATTGTAATATTCCGTATGTCCATCCTTAATGCTAAGTTACTGAACTCTTTTTGGGAAGTGCTGGCTGGTTTGTGAAATTTGTTTCATTGAAGACAATAGACAACAGAAAACCTAATGATTTGCCGCACATTCCTATAATGTTGAGTATTGTATAGGTGCTCAATACATTCAAAACATGCCTGTTGTCAAGCATGTGTATCGGAACAAGAAGTCTTGTACCAGCAAGCTAAATTTAAAAAAAAATGAGAATGGAGCACACATAGAATAGTATCATTCTATTATCAGTTCTAAGGTGGTCATGTCCCACTGAATTATCTAAGAGAACCGTAATGATGTGAGTATAACCAGATGTGGTATCTATGCAATGTATGATAATTGGAAAATTGGAAAACAAAGGAAAATTAATTAATAAATCAAAATCATTACTTTTAATATATGGCAGAAAATTATTGTTTTCCAAAGTTTACAAAATAACTAAAGTACCATAACAAATAACCTATCAATACATAAAAAAGTTCACCAAAAATTAAACAATTGTGTATTCAAATCAAGAACAGAGCGGTTCATCCCTTAATATGTTTGTACAAAGTCCAACAAATTGGTTACAAGGGTGGAAATCATCCACTCTGATGATTTGCAAGCGGAAGGATTTGTCTTCATCCAGTAGGAAAAAAGGGTTGTCAAGTTCATCCAAATTCAGCCGACACATGTTTCGTCCTAAGAGGACTTTATCAAGGCTGACAAAACAAATGATATAATTGCTTGTTTGTACCTATTATACCGCTGATGTCCAAAGTAATAAAGACCAAAACATTAAAATGTCACACAATATATCGGCATAATAATGACGATATAAGTGTCATAAAATCGCAAATACCTAAGTGATAAAATATACCACGATACCACAGAAAAGTTTCACCAGATTTTTAATTGTATTAAAGACAGACAGAAACCATATTTCTAGATATCCTCACTTGATACCAGAAAGTTTTTCATAAGCCAGGAAAGGGAGATAAGGGTGGTGCGAGACCAAAATAATGTGAGAGAAATAAGACCAATGGGCATAGTGCCCCCATGCATATTTATTGTGTTTGGTTCCAAAGAACCAAAGTTTGTGAAAAATGCCACAGACATGCAGATATTGTGGATAGTTGATGGTCTTATTTCTATCCAGGAACCCAAATGGGTGTGTTGAAAAACGAAAAGATATATTGGATTCTATACCTTTTTCTTTTTATTGTTCGTTGTTTTTTGTTAGAAATATGAGTCCAAAGTTGTTCACAGAATCATAAAGAATCTGTAAGAGAGGGAACCATAAATGTCCCTTATTCAAGACATGCAACCAAAGTTCTGTATGTGGTTTGATCCAGCAGTCTAACTGACCTGTACTTAAAAGTCTCCATTTGTAAGAGTGTGTCTATAGAGGTCCAATAACAGTCTGACATCCAAATATAGGGTGCCTAAAATGAACCAAAGTAAAGAAGGTTCACTATAAATTCCAAGTGGGAGAGATAAATTGACTAAGTAATCCCCAGACTGTTTGGGGTATCAAGAGAAGTAAGACAAGAACATTTTGCAAGTGACTTATAGAGTATAAAATGTATACTGGGATATTCCCCCTTTCTATTATCCCTAATTACCTTTGCGAATCGTGTGTCTTCAGATATTCGATCCTTCGGTTGTGGCTTCAAACAGCCGAGTGTCTCTGAGGTTCGTTTTTATATACAAACAAAGGCATAATAGAAGGAGGACTCATCCTTCTCGTTAGGCATATCTACATAGTAGTTGCAATCCTAAAAGAACACCATCTTTAAGTTTCCAACCAGCATCCATAAAGGATGCTGAGTTTGCGGGGTACAGACATAAATGGCACGCATTCCGCCCCCCTAATGGGTGATTTGTGACCGGGCATTGACCCCTCACAAACCTGGAACAGCGGCACGTCGCCTACCCAAGCGCAGCGCCAAGGCATGTGCGCATCACATGCTAGTCCGCAAACGCAAAGTAACATAGTTGGCGGTCGCCATCTTGGAATTTCCCTAGCTATATTCCTCAATACCAAATCAGTTCAAATTGAAGAAGCTGGTCTGCATGTCTGATATTATTTAGTTTGCGGTCGCCATCTTAGAGTATTAACAGTTGTATTGTTTCCTGATGACAAATCGATCAAAATCAGATCGAAGCAAAAACGGACTTGATATTTTAAGTATAAGGAGATGAGAGAGTTTCCACATGACCTTGTTAAGCCATGCTGGAATATCTCTACTGGTATCATTCTGCTCTCATATGACGAGGGAATATCCAGGCAAGATATTGGTATATCAAAGTCACATTCATAAGTGGTGACTACAGCTATCTTTATGTCTGCTATCGATAAAGGGTTAAATCATATCAGATTCTAGTAACTGTTACTTATATGTGCAATTCGCCTGTCCAACATATCCATTCGTGATTGTCAGTAAGAAAGCTTAGTATAGTGTGAATATAGGAAAATAAAAGATTCACCAATACATAGGAATCCATTAGTGAGATTGAGATATAAGTGTCAAGTTCACTATATTTTAGAAATGTATCATGTATAGAGGGCAAACAGGATCCAAAACACAATGCATCATACAAGTCATGTGGCATATATTTAGATATACAAATATCTACTCCATTGATTATTGACGTGTATATTGCCCATTCATAACACATCGCACAGACAGTTCTTTAAGACAGGTTTATGAATTCATAAAAATCATAGAAAATAATGCAATTCATGATCTATATTCTTTCCCATTCGTATACTCTTTAACCTAAGTATCCATTTCGCCTCATTTCTTCTGAGTTCCAACTCACGGTTACCTCCTCTGGGATGTGCCTGTGTCTGACTGATGCCTATATATTTCAGCCTAGGGACCTCTATTTCAGAGTGTTCCCTACTAACATGGCGTACTATAGGTGACAATGAATCGTTGTTTCTCAACGCACGTATATGTTCTTGAATCCTCTCCTTTAGGGGTCTGATCGTACTGCCCACATAGATCTTTCCACAATCACATATTAATGTATAGACTACATATTTGGTATTACAATTAATGAAATCTTGAATTTTGTATGTTTTGCTACCATTAAAGTTGAAATTGAAAGTCTTCTGCAACGCAAGATTGCATACATTACATCTGCTACAATTAAAGAAACCATTTGGTTTAGAAGGCAGCCAAGTGATCAGTTTATCCTTAGATGGCGGTAGAAAGCTTTTGCACACAAGATCTCGAATGGTCGTCCCTTTCTTGTGAATAATTGTGGGTTTAGTCAAACAATAAGTGTTTTAAGGTGTTATCAGTGTGTAGGATGCCCCAATTTTTGGACAGGATTTTGTAGATGTCCTGACTGTTCTGACTGAATGGGGTACAGAATGACACCAATCCTTTCGATGACCGACTCTTTTGTCCACTGTTTTTTAGGAGGGATGATCTTTGAATTTTATTAATTTTCTTTCTGGCTTTAGTTATAGTTTGTACAGAGTATCCTCTCTGGATGAATCTATTCCCTAGTTTATCTAATTCCAAATCACACAGTTTCTTTTTACCCGAATCATTTCCCCAAACGGGATAGCATTTTTCTGTATGGTGGGGTGAGAACTTCCAGCATGTAACAATGCATTGCAAGCAGTGGATTTGCGATGTAGATTTGAGTGTACACAGTTGTTTTCTACAAATATTTCCAGATCTAAAAAGTGAATCCGATCCTTACTATAATCATATGTCATCCTGATGTTGAAATCGTTTTCATTAATATGGTCTATGAATTCCAACAACTGTAGCTCACTGCCAGTCCAAATCATAAGTACATCATCAATGTACCTTCCCCAAAAGAATATATGTTCCGGCTAATTGGGGGTTCAACCACACATGTGTTTTTTCAAAAAGCCCCATGTATAAGTTCGCATATGAAGGCGAAAAGCGTGGGCCCATCGCCACTCCCTGTGCCTGTCTATACCACCTGCCTTCATAGATAAATACATTATTTTCTAATATGAATTCGATCATATTCACTAGCATATTGGTATGTTCTAAATATGAGGCCGATCTATTTGCAAGAAAATGCTGAATCGCTTCCAGACCTTTGTTTTTAGGTATGCAAGTATAGAAGGAGCTGACGTCTAAGGTTACCCAAATCATTTCAGAGGACCATATAATGTCTTCTAGTTTCATCAGAACATCCTGTGTATCTTGCAAGTATGAAGGAAGATTTCTAACAAAGGGTTGTAAAAAACTATCTATATATTCTGAGAGTGTTTCAGTGGGCGAGCCTATACCTGATATGATAGGTCTTCCTGGTGGCGCTGTCTTGTGTTTGTGGATTTTTGGAAGTATATAGATACACGGAGCCTTAGGATATGCATTGAAAATGTATTTGTACTCTAAATCCGAGATTAGCCATTGATCTAACCACATGTGTAGTAATATATCTAGGTCACGGATAATCCGAGATAGGGGATTGTCCTTCAATTCCATGTATGACATACTATCTGCCAATTGGCGGTTAATTTCATTGATGTAGTCTGGTCAATTTAAGATGATTATATTGCCTCCTTCATCAGCTTCCTTTATAACTATGGCCTGGTTCTCTCCCAGATCTTTCAATGCCAGTCTTTCCTTCTTGGTTATATTGTATGAGATATGTGACTTACCCTCATGAATCTTCTTCTCTAATTTGTCTAATTTGTCCACAACTAACCTATGGAAGGTGTCTATGACATTGTCACTCAGTAATACCGGAGTGAAGATAGATTTAGGTTTAAATCCACTATTAAGCAATAGATCTTGTGTAATATTCAACTCGCTTAGACCTTGTCGCATGTTGGTAGTCTCATCCTCCACATTATTTAATGAGAGTAGAATTTGAATATCCTCTATATCTTTGATTGTGTGAATACTAGATAGTGTCTCTGGTACCATCGTATGTGTTTTGTTACCTTTTTCTATAAAGAATTTCTTGAGTTTCAATTGTCTTGTAAATTTATACAAATCAATATGTACCTCGGTCATGTTACAATGACTGGCAAGACAAAAGCCCAAACCTTTGCCTAGTACATTTATTTGCTCCTCGGATAACACATAATCAGACAGATTAACAATTGAAATACCATTATTGTGTACATTATCAACAGTTGTATGTTCATCACATGAGTCTAATGTTTTCAAGTTTTGGGGTATTTGTTCTTGGATGCCCTGGTCTGTACTCCTATTGTGTTGGAGGGCCCTACTGGTCCTCTTTCTTTTCCCTCTATGTGTTCTTCTGGGTTTGGTTGTATTGTTTGTGGAAACTTTCTCCTGTTGCCTAGTCGGTATCTCTTGGCCTCCCGTAAAAAACCTGAGGGAACATTTAGATCTATCTCAGAAGTTAGAGTAGAACTGTCGCTCGTGTTTCTCTTTCCTGTTCTCCAGATGTAATGGAGACTTCGGATTCGCTTTCCGATATTTGTCTATTGGTGTCGGTATCATTTAATGTTGATTTCGCAGAGATACCATCAAATCTTTTAGCAAAGGTGTAATTACGTTCTTCTTTATAGTCTCTTTCATCTCTATTTATCTTTGTCATTTTTTTGTCTTTAATGTACGATTGATGTTTATCTAGGATATCTTTTAATATCTTATCATTTTTTTCCTTTACCTCAGGTAGATTCAAATTACATATTTCTAGTTCTAACTCTTGGATCTCTCTGAGCAGAGTGTCTCTTTTTTGTTCCGCATGTTGTATCAGTATCATCATCATCCCCTTTGACGCTTCAAACAGTAGTTGTTCCCATTCTTGTAAATGTTTGGATGACAAGTCGTCAAAGGAGGGAAACATTACTATTCGGAGCCCTCGAGGTACCCTTTTATCTGAAATGTATTTCTTTAGGACTGTGGCATCCCACCAACGGGATAATTCCTGTTTGCGTAGTCTTTCTAACCTGATATATTTTTTCCTCATCCCTTCTGATTGATTGTTTCTTATTCCTACATCAGGAATTGGTTCTGTTTGTCGTTTGAACATTGTTGAAAAGATTTGTTCTCTATCATCATTAAATTGATCCATCTGAGAAATTGTAATATTCGTTATGTCTATCCTTAATGCTAAGTTACTGAACTCTTTTTGGGAAGTGCTGGCTGGTTTGTGAAATTTGTTTCATTGAAGACAATAGACAACAGAAAACCTAATGATTGCCGCACATTCCTATAATGTTGAGTATTGTATAGGTGCTCAATACATTCAAAACATGCCTGTTGTCAAGCATGTGTATCGGAACAAGAAGTCTTGTACCAGCAAGCTAAATTTTAAAAAAATTGAGAATGGAGCGCACATAGAATAGTATCATTCTATTATCAGTTCTAAGGTGGTCATGTCCCGTTGAATTATGTAAGAGAACTGTAATGATGTGATTATAACCAGATGTGGTATCTATGCAATGTATGATAATTGGAAAATTGGAAAACAAAGGAAAATTAATTATTAAATCAAAATCATTACTTTTAATATATGGCAGAAAATTATTGTTTTCCAAAGTTTACAAAATAACTAAAGTACCATAACAAATAACCTATCAATACATAAAAAAGTTCACCAAAAATTAAACAATTGTGTATTCAAATCAAGAACAGAGCGGTTCATCCCTTAATATGTTTGTACAAAGTCCAACAAATTGGTTACAAGGGTGGAAATTATCCACTCTGATGATTTTGAAGCGGAAGGATTTGTCTTCATCCAATAGGAAAAAAGGGTTGTCAAGTTCATCCAAATTCAGCCGACACGTGTTTCGTCCTAAGAGGACTTTATCAAGGCTGACAAAACAAATTATATAATTGCTTGTTTGTACCTATATACCGCTGATGTCCAAAGTAATGAAGACCAAAACATAAAAATGTCACACAATATATCGGCATAATAATGACGATATAAGTGTCATAAAATCGCAAATAACTAAGTGATAAAATATACCACGATACCACAGAAAAGTTTCACCAGATTTTTAAGTGTATTAAAGACAGACAAAAACCATATTTCTAGATATCCTCACTTGATATCAGAAAGTTTTTCATAAGCCAGGAAAGGGAGATGAGGGTGGTGCGAGACAAAAATAATGTGAGAGAAATAACACCAATGGGCATAGTGCCCCCATGCATATTTATTGTGTTTGGTTCCAAAGAACCAAAGTTTGTGAAAAATGCAACAGACATGCAGATATTGCGGATAGTTGATGGTCTTATTTCTATCCAAGAACCCAAGTGGGTGTGTTGAAAAACGAAAACATATATTGCATTGTATACCTTTTTCTTTTTATTGTTCGTTGTTTTTTGTTAGAAATATGAGTCCAAAGTTGTTCTCAGAATCATAAAGAATCTGTAAGAGAGGGAACCATAAATGTCCCTTATTCAAGACATGCAACCAAAGTTCTGTATGTGGTTTGATCCAGCAGTCTAACTGACCTGTACTTAAAAGTCTCCATTTGTAAGAGTGTGTCTATAGAGGTCTAATATCAGTGTGACATCCAAATATAGGGTGCCTAAAATATACCAAAGTAAAGAAGGTTCACTATAAATTCCAAGTGGGAGAGATAAATTGACTAAGTAATCCCCAGACTGTTTGGGGTATCAAGAGAAGTAAGACAAGAACATTTTGCAAGTGACTTATAGAGTATAAAATGTATATTGGGATATTCCCCCTTTCTATTATCCCTAATTACCTTTGCGAATCATGTGTCTTCAGATATTAGATCCTTCGGTTGTGGCTTCAAACAGCCGAGTGTCTCTGAGGTTCGTTTTTATATACAATAAAAGGCGTAATAGAAGGAGGACTCATCCTTCTCGTTAGGCATATCTACATAGTAGTCGCAATCCTAAAAGAACGCCATCTTTAAGTTTCCAACCAGCATCCATAAAAGATGCTGAGTTTGCGGGGTTCCGACATAAATGGCACGCATTTCGCCCCCCTAATGAGTGAGTTGTGACTGGGCATTGACCCCTCACAAACCTGGAACAGCGGCACATCGCCCACCCAAGCGCAGCACCAAGCATGCGCGCATCACATGCTAGTCCGCAAACGCAAAGTAACATAGTTGGCGGTCGCCATCTTGGAATGCCCCTAGCTATATTCCTCAATACCAAATCAGTTCAAATTGAAGAAGCTGGTCTGCATGTGTGATATCATTTAGTTTGCGGTCGCCATCTTAGAGTATTAACAGTTGTATTGTTTCCTGATGACAAATCGATCAAAATCAGATCGAAGCAAAAACGGACTTGATATTTTAAGTATAAGGAGATGAGAGAGTTTCCACATGACCTCGTTAAGCCATGCTGGAATATCTCTACTGGTATCATTCTGCTCTCATATGGCGAGGGAATATCCAGGCAAGATATTGGTATATCAAAGTCACATTCATAAGTGGTGACTACAGCTATATTTATGTCTGCTATCGATAAAGGGTTAAATCATATCAGATTCTAGTAACTGTTACTTATATGTGCAATTCGCCTGTCCAATATATCCATTTGTGATTGTCAGTAAGAAAGCTTAGTATAGTGTGAATATAGGAAAATAAAAGATTCACCAATACATAGGAATCCATTAGTGAGATTGAGATGTAAGTATCAAGTTCACTATATTTTAGAAATGTATCATGTATAGAGGGTAAACAGGATCCAAAACACAATGCATCATACAAGTCATGTGGCATATATTTAGATATACAAATATCTACTCCATTGATTATTGACGTGTATATTGC
The DNA here is from genome assembly GCF_031143425.1 of Pleurodeles waltl. Lineage (NCBI taxonomy): Eukaryota > Metazoa > Chordata > Amphibia > Caudata > Salamandridae > Pleurodeles > Pleurodeles waltl. Next base: position 1,233,773,077 of record NC_090446.1, read on the forward strand.
CCATTCATAACACATCGCACAGACAGTTCTTTAAGACAGGTTTATGAATTCATAAAAATCATAGAAAATAATGCAATTCATGATCTATATTCATTCCCATTCGTATACTCTTTAACCTAAGTAACCATTTCTCCTCATTTCTTCTGAGTTCCAACTCACGGTTACCTCCTCTTGGATGTGCCTGTGTCTGACTGATGCCCATATATTTCAGCCTAGGGACCTCTATTTCAGAGTGTTCCCTACTAACATGGCGTACTATAGGTGACAATGAATCGTTGTTTCTCAACGCACGTATATGTTCTTGAATCCTCTCCTTTAGGGTTCTGATCGTACTGCCCACATAGATCTTTCCAGAATCACATATTAATATATAGACTACATATTTGGTATTACAATTAATGAAATCTTGAATTTTGTATGTTTTGCTACCATTAAAGTTGAAATTGAAAGTCTTATGTAACGCAAGATTGCATACATTACATCTGCTACAATTAAAGAAACCATTGGGTTTAGAAGGCAGCCAAGTGATTAGTTTATCCTTAGATGGCGGTAAAAAGCTTTTGCACACAAGATCTCGAATGGTAGTCCATTTCTTGTGAATCATTGTGGGTTTAGTCAACAATAAGTGTTTTAAGGTGTTATCAGTGTGTAGGATGCCCCAATTTTTGGACAGGATTTTATAGATGTCCTGACTGTTCTGACTGAATGGGGTACAGAATGACACCAATCCTTTCGATGTCCGACTCTTTTGTCCACTGTTTTTTAGGAGAGATGATCTTTGAATTTTATTAATTTTCTTTCTGGCTTTAGTTATAGTTTGTACAGAGTATCCTCTCTGGATGAATCTATTCCCTAGTTTATCTAATTCCAAATCACACAGTTTGCTATTGCTGCAGTTTCTTTTTACCCGAATCATTTCCCCAAACAGGATAGCATTTTTCTGTATGGTGGGGTGAGAACTTCCAGCATGTAACAATGCATTGCAAGCAGTGGATTTGCGATATAGATTTGAGTGTACACAGTTGTTTTCTACAAATATTTCCAGATCTAAAAAGTGAATCCGATCCTTACTATATTCATATGTCATCCTGATGTTGAAATCGTTTTCATTAATATCGTCTATGAATTCCAACAGCTGTAGCTCACCGCCAGTCCAAATCATAAGTACATCATCAATGTACCTTCCCCAAAAGAATATATGTTCCGTCAGATTGGGGGGACCGTTCAACCACACGTGTTTTTTCAAAAAGCACCATGTATAAGTTCTCATATGAAGGCTAAAAGCGTGAGCCCATAGCCACTCCCTGTGCCTGTCTATACCACCTGCCTTCATGGATAAATACATTATTTTCTAATATGAATTCGATCATATTCACTAGCATATTGGTATGTTCTAAATATGAGGCCGATCTATTTGCAAGAAAATGCTGAATCGCTTCCAGACCTTTGTTTTTAGGTATGCAAGTATAGAAGGAGCTGACGTCTAAGATTACCCAAATCATTTCAGAGGACCATATAATGTCTTCTAGTTTCAGCAGAACATCCCGTGTATCTTGCAAGTATGAAGGAAGATTTCTAACAAAGGGTTGTAAAAAACTATCTATATATTCTGAGAGTGTTTCAGTGGGCGAGCCTATACCTGATATGATAGGTCTTCCTGGTGGCGCTGTCTTGTGTTTGTGGATTTTTGGAAGTATATAGATACACAGAGCCTTAGGATATGCATTGAAAATGTATTTGTACTCTAAATTCAAGATTAGGCATTGATCTAACCACATGTGTAGTAATGTATCTAGGTCACGGATAATCCGAGATAGGGGATTGTCCTTCAATTCCATGTATGACATACTATCTGCCAATTGGCGGTTAATTTGGCGGTTAATTTCATTGATGTAGTCTGGTCTATTTAAGATGACTATATTACCTCACTTTCTATGTAAGGCATGAACATGGACTATCCTCTCCTTCCAGAACTCTCTCTCAGATGACAGGTGTGCATAGTAGGGTGTGTGGAGAGAGTTTGGCCTCTCTACTGAGACCTCTAGCTCAGATGATGGGTGTGCGTAGTAGGTTGTGCTATGCGAGACTTCTCTCTGAGATGATGGGTTTGCATATTATATTGGGTACATGGACTGCCCTCTCCTGTAAGACCTGTCTCACAGATGGTGGATGTGCTTATTAGGGTGTATATATGACTGCTCTCTCAGATAATGGGTGTGTCTAGTACAGTGTGTACACGGAGTAGCATCTCCTTCCAGACCTCCCTCTCAGATGGCAGGTGTGCATAGTAGGGTGTGTGAAGAGAGACTGGCCTCTCCACTGAGACCTCTCGCTGATGGTGGGTGTGCATGGGGAGGGAGACTGGTCTTTCCACTTAAACATCTCCCTCAGTTCATAGGTGTTTCTAGTAGCAAATGGAGAGGCATTGCCCTTTACTCTCAGAACTCTCTCTCCGATGGTGGTGTGTGTAGTAGAGTGTGTACATGGAGTGGCCTCTCCTTCCAGACCTCTTGCTCAGATGCTGGGTGTGCATAGTAGGGTGTAAAGAGACTGGCTTCTCCACTGAGACCTCTGTCTCACATAATGGGTGCGCGTAGTAGGGTGTGCTAAGAGAGACTGCTTTCTCTGTGAGACATCCCTCTGAGCCCCCCCCTGAGATCCCCCCAGCATGGTTTCTTGCCCCGCTGCCAGCCATCTGCCTCCTCTGGCCTGCGCCCAGCCCCAGTGCACCACACCTGCCCCATGTGCTCCTCTGCTTGCTTTCTGTCATCCTGTTGTCCCCCTGTGCCAGTTTGTGTATTATTGTCCATTGTTGTTGCCCTTTTACAGTTTGCTTTTGTGTCTGTTCCCTTCTTTTTCATCCACTTCACTATTTCCATGTGTGTCTGTTTCCCCCCTTTTTTATTCATTTCATTGTTTTCTCGTGTGCCTGTTTCCCCTCTTTTTCATCAACTTCACTGTTTGCTCATGTTTCTGTTTCCCCTCCTTTCATCCATTTCAATGTTTGCTCGTGTGTCTGTTTCCTCAGATTTTCACCCACTGTTCTGTCACTGTCATAGGCTTCGTCATTCATAGTTTTAGGCTCCAGGCCTGTCTGTGATCCTTGTCTATGCTGTGGCTTTTTCTGGCCACTCCTTTTTCCCTGCCGTGTCCTTTCCTGTTTGTTCTTGCAGGTCCTGCCCACTGCCTTGTCATGTCCCTCCCTCCTCAAGGCCTACTTAAGGGAGGCTGCATCATAGGTGCACTGCGGCATGCTGAGGGCATGCCAAAGGCAAGCCCTTATGAGCCTGTCTGCACCTGGACTGCACCCAGTGCCAGGAACCCCGGCCCAACCGATACTCCTCCACTGAGCTCTGAACCCTGGACCCCAGACAAGACAACAAATACTGCTGCACCTCATCCCCTGGCAAAACAGAAGGACCGTTCACCTGCTGTAACTGATGCTTCTCCTGCAACACAGGACTGCCTGTCCATAATGGCTCCCCCACCACACCATTTACAGAAGACTGAAAGCGATCCAGAACTACTTCACTGCATCATTACCAATGCCCGATTGCTCTGCAAATATGCCACAGAACTCTCGAACACCACCACTTTCGCCCAGAGATAATCTTCATCACAAGACATATCTCAACCCGTCCTCCAACCCTGGCATAGCCACCACAATGAGAGAACGGGGGAAGCATTGCTATCATCCCAAAGGAAACCATTTGATAAATTGCCACTGAAGACGATCCCACAGGCATCATGGAACACCTCAACTTCCAACTTTCAACCGAGGCTAAGACCACCATCAGAGGCACCCTTGCCTACTGACCCCTGGATTCCAGCCAACCTTCTGCAATGCCATTTCCAACGTCATCAACCTCCTAGCCATCGACTCTAGATCGTCACTACATCTTAATAGGCAACCTCACATTCCACCTCGATGACACCAACACCACCACCCTACTGGACAACTTGAACAACATCAGACTCACCCAACTGGTCATCTAACCTACACACAAAGCAGGCCTCACACTGAACCCAATCTTCACATCCAGCGACAAAGTCAAATACAGCTACACCACAGAGATCATCTGGTCTGATCACACCATCGTCCACTTCACCATCACAGATGCCCAGAATCGCACCATCAAGCCCCCCAAAACAGCACACTGCAGTTGAGGTAAAGTAACAGAGACCCAGTGGGTGCAGGACCTCAGCACCATCCAACTCGCAGGTGCATCAAACCTAGATTAAGTCATCGCGAACCTCACCGCCTGGATCAACAACTGCGCCGACCGAGTTGCCCCTATAAAGCCAAGCAGAACCAACAAAGCATCAAGACAAGCCAGCTGGTACACCCCAGAACTGAAAAGCATCAAATTCAACTGCAAACATTTAGAGGAACAATGGTGCACCATCAAAAACACCTCCAACTGAACCTCTTACAAACCAGCCCTCAATAACTATCACCAACGCATCAAGGACAGTAAGAGAGCTGCCCTTGTGAACCACATTGGAACGTGCACCAACCATACAAGAGAACTCTTCAACATAGTCAAAGAATTTTCCAGCCCTTCAGCCACAGAGAACACCATCCACCCCTCCAAAGAACTCTGCAACACCCTATTGGACTATTTCCACAGCAAGATAGTCATCTACAAAACTCACCCCCAACTCACTGAAATCAACTTCGACAACCTTGACCCCGCTGCACACACCAACCATGCCATCACCTCCTGAACACCACTCACCACAACCATCATGTCCTCCATCCAGTCTGAGACACCCAGAGACCTTTGCCTCCACCACCTCTTCAACCTGGGATCAACAGAAATAAGTGTAGAACTCATCAACATACTGAACACCTCCGTCACCTTTGGAACCTTCCCCAACGAATGAGACAGGTGCATGTCAGACCCCTCCTGAAGAAACTCTCCATCGACCCCAGCAAACTCAAAAACTACTGCTCAATTTCCTATTCCCGTACCCCTCCAAAGTACTACAGAAGACAATCAACATTCAGCTGACGTTATACCTGAAAAGAAATGGCCCTTATTCAGCCCAACACTATTCAACACCTGCATGACCCCGCTCGCTGACATTGTCAGATCCCACAGACTCAACATCATACCCTATGCAGACAACACTCAACTCAACTTCTCCCTCACCAAAGGCCCCTCCAACACTAGAACAAACTTCTGCAATGCCATGACCAGTGATGGGAACCTACTGCCTAAGCTTAAATCGGATAAGACAGAAATGCTCATCTTTGGGAAAAACACCTCCATATGGGACAACAGCGAGGTGGTCACCCAAGCTAGGTCCTACACCCACCCCAGCGGTTCATGCTTGCAACCTTGGCTTTATCCTCCACAGCAAACTCACAATGAAACACCAAATCATTGTAGCCGCCACATTCTGCTTCCACACCCTCTGCATGCTCTGCAAGATCTTCAGGTAGATCCACTCTGGCACCAGAAAGACCATCGACCAGGCCCTCATCAAAAGTAGATTAGACTACACCAACCTACTCTACACAAACATCTCCAACCAACTCCTCAGGAGACTCCAGGTTGTACAGAATGCAGCTGCCAGACTCATCTCAGACCTCCCCAAAGTATCCCAAATCACCCCCCTTCCCACCGCAGGAACCTTCACTTGCTCCCGATCGAGAAGAGATGTCAGTTCAAGATTCTCATCCATGCCTACAAAGCTTTAAACAACCAGGGACCTACTTACATCAACTGCTGTGTGAACTTTCACAAACCATACAGATACCTACATTCCAACTCCCTGGCTCTAGCACACATCCCTTGTGTCTGTCACAGCCACAGCAGAGGCTGCTCCTTCTCCTACACCACCCCCAAGACTTTGAATGACCTGCCCCTCCTCCTAAGAACATCTCCATCCCTGACCAACTTCAGGAAGAAGATCAAGACTTGGCTTTTTAACTGAGACACAGCAATCAAGTGCCCAGATACCCTCAGGGTGTTAGTGCTGCGCTATACAAAACTGATTGATTGATTGATTGATTGAGTCAACAGATATGCATATTATACATGAACTGGCCTTTCCTGTCAGGCCTATCTCTCAGATGGCGGTTGTGGGTATTAGGGTTTGTACTAGGACTGGCCTCTCCTGTCATACCGCTCTCTTAGATGAAATGGGTATATGGACTACCCTCTCCTTCCAGACGTCTCGCTCAAATTACAGTTTGCATAGTAGAGTGTATGGAGAGAGTCTGGCTTCTCCACCAAGTACTCTCTCTCAGATGATAGGTGTACGTATTAAGGTGTGAACAGGGATCAGCACATTCTGTCATGCCTCTGTCTTAGATATTAGCCGTGTGTAGTAGGGTTTGTACATAGACTAGCCTCTCCTGCCAGACCTCTCTCTCAGATGACGGGGGTTTGTGTTAGGATGTGCACATGGACTGACCCCTTCTCCCAGACTTCTTTCTCAGATGACGATGTGCATAGTAGGCTGCTGGGAGAAAGACTGACCTCTCAGCTGAGACCTCTCTCTTGGATTACATTTATGCATATTATGCTCAGCCAAGGGATTGTTCTCCCAGCCAACACCTCTCTTTCTGATAATAGGTGTGCATAGTAGGATGTCGGAAGAGACTCTACTCCACTCACAACTCTTTCAAAGCCAACAGGCGTAATTAGTGACTCTGATAAACACCATCTCCAGGAACACTTCTTCCCACAGTAGCAAGTGTGCACACTGCAATGTATTCAAAGATCACCTACTTTTTTCTACTGTTCACAAACCTGTGAGAGTCTCATGATATCGCAACTTCTTTGAAAATAAGAGCATCGACTCATCACAGTACATATCTCTTGCACATTTCCTCTTAAAAACAAGGACCACAATATGCATTCCTACTAATGGAGTGTATTGAGCACTGCTACGTCACTCACATATTACATCAGTAATGATATCTTCTATGACGTGATTCATAATCTGCAACATTTACAATAAAATATGTGCTGACAAAACTCTGCATGGCGTGAGAGTGAGTTACAGTTACCTTGGCGCATGAGTTATAGTTACTTGAAATAACTCTAAAACAACTGAAATGTATAGTTTTGTGCATGTCAATTCAGAACCTGACTATAACGTCCCTGTAGCCTTTGTTTTTTTTTCAGTGAATTTCTAAGAGTTTTTTAATTCTATTTCCTAAATAAACGTCCCTGTAACCTTTGTTTTTTCAGTGAAGATATACACATATATCAATAAATATTTATATGTAAAAAACAAAGTTTACAGGGACGTTATAGTTAGGTTGACATTTTACTCACAAAACCATAGAAATTCAGCAGTTATAGTTATACTCATGTTAGCAAAGTATACTGCGTGGCCTACAGTTTCTTTACCACAACTGAGAAAAATAGAGAAAATTTTCATGAGCAAAAATACACCACAAATATTACAATCATATATATGAATTATTAATTTATTAAGGAAAAGAAGCACCTAGAAAAGTACATTGCCATTGAAAAATAGCATTTCACAGATGACAGAGTTGGCGCCTTGGCTAATGGCATGACATGGCAAATAACATTATTGCTCCCATCCCAAGGGACCTCTGTTGCCAGGAACTGTCATTGTTTCGTCTACAACTCTTGAATGACCAGAGTCACACAGGAACCCAACTCAGATCCATCAGCTTGAACAAGCTGCCAAAACCTTCAACCATGCCCAGTAATCTTTCCAGTGTGCTGTGCAGAGGCATGTTCGTAAACCAAATCAATCCGTAGCGAGTAAGGCATAAGCTCATAGGGATAAAAAAAAAATAACATGATTTCCGAATTTCTAACGGCATTAAAATGATTGTGATTTAGGTTCTTCATATACTTTTATTGCTGTGCTATGTGCCATGTGAGTATACATGTGAGATCGGAGCTTGTGCTTGAGATAAACGTATAAAAAGCTGTAAATCTCTCCCTGGGATTTTAGCGTATCACAAAACATTGTAACCATAAAGATTACGGTGGCTCGGCACATAATGTTATTCAGATCCTGGGGGGATCTATCGTTAATTAGTTGTAAGTTGACTTTCTATTCTAGATTTAAGTGACATTTACCAATAGCATCCCCACAGCAGATGATCTTTAATTCTAATGAATATTTCTCTCAATCTCCCCATTTAAGTTTCATGCCTCTGACATTCACAAGCATTGTTATGGTGAAGTCAAAGCATCACATGCTGTGTCATCTGTGCATAAAATGTGATCTCCATGACCCTTCATCCCTCCCCCGAACAACAGACAGGCTATTAATTGTCCGGATCCGCTTTCAAAAGGCCCCGGGAGACTTCTCGTCCTCACTCCAGGAAGGGTTATTGGCAGTTAGTGTTAATGTACTATTGATGAGGAGGCGGTAGAAGCGTGCTCTAAGTGGTAAGAGCGTTACAAGAGCGCCTGGCCACTTGTTCCCTGCATGAGCGCCATCTCTATTTTAAAACATTTGCAATGCCTGCTTCCCTCGTCAGACTAACTTCAAGAGAAGGAACACGTTGTATTTATCTAGCGCTTACTATTCCCGACGAGGCATTGACATCTTAATGTAATTATTTTCGTTTTGTTGGTAGGGTACAACTTACAAAGTTCGAAACGTCTGTCAAATCAAATCAAATCATTAACATTTATAAAGCGCGCTACTCACCCGTGCGGGTCTCAAGGCGCTAGGGGGAAGGGGGTTACTGCTGCTCGAAGAGCCAGGTCTTGAGGAGTCTCCGGAATGCGGAGTGGTCCTGGGTGGTCCTGAGGCTGGTGGGGATGGTGTTCCAGGTCTTGGCTGCCAGGTAGGAGAAAGACCTCCCACCCGCCGTGGAGCGGCGGATGCGAGGGACGCCAGCGAGCGCGAGGCCGGTGGAACGGAGGAGACGGGTGGGGGCGTAGAAGCTGAGGCGTCGGTTGAGGTATTCAGGTCCCTTGTCGTGGAGGGCTTTGTGTGCGTGGGTTAGAAGTCGGAAGGTGATCCTTTTGCTGACTGGGAGCCAATGCAGGTGTCTCAGGTGTGCAGAGATGTGGCTGTTGCGGGGTACGTCGAGGATGAGGCGGGTGGAGGCGTTTTGAATACGTTGCAGACGTTTTTGGAGTTTTGCGGTGGTCCCAGCATAAAGGGTGTTACCGTAGTCCAGGCGGCTCGTGACTAGGGCGTGGGTCACGGTTTTTCTGGTGTCGGTGGGGATCCAGCGGAAGATCTTGCGGAGCATGCGGAGGGTGAGGAAGCAGGAGGAGGACACGGAGTTGACTTGTTTGGTCATGGTGAGCAAAGGGTCCAAGATGAAGCCAAAGTTGCGGGCGTGGTCTGAGGGGTTTGGTGCGGTGCCAAGGGCCGTGGGCCACCAGGAGTCGTCCCATGCGGTCGGGGTGTTGCCGAGGATGAGGACTTCCATTTTCTCTGAGTTCAGTTTTAGACGGCTGAGCCTCATCCAATCAGCGACGTCCTTCATGCCATCTTGTAGGTTGGTCTTAGCGCTGGCGGGGTCCTTGGTGAGGGAAAGTATAAGTTGAGTGTCGTCGGAGTAGGAGGTGATGATGATGTTGTGCTTGCGTACGATGTCGGCGAGGGGGCTCATGTAGACATTGAAGAGTGTCGGGCTGAGCGAGGAGCCTTGAGGGACGCCGCAGATGATCTCGGTGGGGTCTGAGCGGAACGGTGGGAGGTAGACTCTTTGAGAGCAGTTGGAGAGGAAGGAGGCGATCCAGTCCAGGGCCTGGCCTTGGATCCCAGTGGAGCGGAGGCGGGTTATTAGGGTGCGGTGACAGACGGTGTCGAAGGCAGTCGAGAGGTCGAGGAAGATGAGGGCGATTGTTTCACCGTTGTCCATCAGGGTTCTGATGTCATCTGTGACTGAGATGAGGGCGGTTTCAGTGCTGTGGTTCGTTCGGAATCCGGATTGTGAAGGGTCGAGAAGGTTGTTGTCTTCCAGGAAGTTGGTAAGCTGTTTGTTGACGGTCTTCTCTATTACCTTGGCAGGGAAGGGGAGGAGCGAGATGGGGCGGAAGTTCTTCAGGTCGCTTGGGTCAGCCATAGGTTTCTTTAGTAGGGCGTTGACTTTGGCGTGTTTCCAGCTTTCGGGGAAGGTAGCAGATGAAAAAGAGGAGTTGATGATGATCTGGAGGTGCGGGGCGATGATGTCGTCGGCTTTATTGAAGATGAAGTGAGGGCAGGGGTCAGAGGGGGCGCCGGAGTGGATAGAGTTCATGGTGGTTTTGGTCTCTTCAGTGTTGATGTGGGTCCAGGCATTGAGGGTGATGGCAGGGGGTGTGGGTTCGGTGTTGCTTGGCTGGGTCTGGTGTCCGAAGCTGTCGTGGAGGTCGGTGATCTTGCGATGGAAGAAGGTGGCGAGGGAGTTGCACAGGTCTTGTGAGGGCGTGATGGCGTTGGGGTTGGAGAACGCTTTAACGATGCTGAAGAGTTCTCTGCTGTTGTGGCTGTTTTTGTGCAGTCTGTCGGTGAAGAAATTCCTTTTGGCTGCGCGGGTCAGGTGGTGGTGTTCGCGGGTCGTGTTCTTGAGGGCGGTCATGTTGTCAGCGGTGTGGTCCTTGCGCCAGGCTTTCTCGAGGGCGCAACAGGTTTTCTTCGACTCCTTAAGGGTGTCAGAGAACCAGAGAGGTTTTTTGGAGTTGGCCTGTCGATGCGTGCGTCTGAGGGGAGCAAGGTTGTCTGCGCAGTTGGTGATCCAGTTCGTGAGGCTGAGGGCTGCATCGTTGGGGTCGTCGGTGGTGAGGGTAGGTTGGTTGACGGTGAGCGCGGAGAAGAGCTGTTCTTCGGGGATTTTGTTCCACTGTCAACGAGGGATGGGTTGAGTGCGGAGGTTGCGGGTCTCGCGTCGGAATGTGAAGTGGACACAGCTGTGGTCGGTCCAGTGTAGAGCGGAGGCGTGGCTGAAGGAGGCGTGTTTGCTGGTGGAGAAGATGGGGTCAAGCGTGTGACCGGCGATGTGGGTGGGGGTGTTCACCAGTTGCTTGAGGCCGAGGTTGGCGAGGTTATCGAGCAGGGCGGTGGTGTTGGGGTTTTGTTGTGTTCCAGATGGAAGTTGAGGTCGCCTAGGAGGATGTAGTCCGGCGAGGGCGTGCGGGGAGACGAAGTCGGTGATGGAGTCGCTGAAAGGGGCGAGCGGTCCGGGGGGACGGTAGATGAGGGATCCTCTGAGGGTGGTCCTGGGGTCAGTGCGAATCTGGAAATGCAGGTGTTCTGCGGCGAGGGGGGTGTCTTCGGTGGAGGTGGTGACGCTGATGGAGTCTTTGAAGACGATGGCGATTCCTCCTCCTACTTGGTTGGTGCGGTCTTTCCTGGAAATCTTGTAGCCTTCGGGGATGGCTATGGCGATGTGTGGGGCCGAGGAGGCGTTCATCCAGGTCTCCGTGATGAAGGCGATGTCCGGTGCTGTGGAGTCCAGGAGGTCCCAGAGTTCAACGGCATGCTTGTGGACGGAACGAGCGTTGACCAGGATGCATTTGAGGTGGTTGATGGCGCGTGGGCTGGTGGTCATAGTAGTTGCGTGGTGGAAGATACGTTTGCAGGAGTGGCAGGCGAAAGGTTCATGGGTACGTTTTGGGTTAGCTTGGAAGCAGGTGTTGGAGCGTCCTGGGTTGAGGGCGTGGAGGGTGGTGGGGTCGTAGCGGAGCAGTGGGGTTTGGGAGTGCTGAGGACCAGGGGTCGTGGCGCTGGGCGCGGGCCAGGCGCGGGCCAGGCGCGGACGGGCGCAGACGGGCTTGCCTCTGGCGCGCCTCCGGCACGCCAGTGGCGCGGTCGCGCAGCGGCCGCCATAAGAGGGACGAGGGGGGGAGGGGTCAGCTGGGGGCGAATGGGAGCTGGGGGCGGGGGCGTGCAGGAGGTGGCGTCGGGAAAGCGGAGGGAGGGGGGGACAGGTAGAGGGGAAAAGAGCTGGGGGAGGGGGGTTTAAGGGTGGTGGGGGTGAGTTTTAGGAAGTTTAGGGAGAGAGATAGGAGTGAGGTTGGGAAGATAGGGGGGGGGGTTGTAGAGGTGGGTGAGGGTGAGAGGTAGAATGAAAGGATAGGAAGAAAGGGGTGGTAACAGAGGGGGTGGCGAGTGGGGGGAAGATAGAGAGATTGGTAGATAGGAGGAGGTGGTGAGTGAGGGAGATAGATAGAGAGACAGAGAGATAGGTGGATAGGTAGATAGGAGGAGTGAGGGAGGCAGATAGCGATAGGTGTAGATAGGGGTGATACAGAGGGGGAGGCGAGTGAGGGAGAGAGACGAGACAGGAGCAGGAGGACAGGCGCGGGAAGAACAGAAGACAGAAGACGAAGAACAGAAGACAGAAGACGAAGAACAGAAGACAGAGGACCACAGAAGAAGGTACAGAAGACAGAAGACAAAGAACAGAAGACAGAAGACCACAGAAGAAGATAAAGAAGAAGAGGGGCGCAGAAGACAGAAAAATACAGAAGAAGGTGAAGAAGAGGAGCGCAGAAGACAGAAGAATACAGAAGAAGGTGAAGAAGAAGAGGGGTGACGAGCAGCAGAGGAGAGAGCCAAGAAGAGGGACAGAGAAGAAGAGGCACACGCAGGTCGCGGTGCGAAGGAGAGAGAGAGAAGCACACAGATGAAGAGAGAAGACGGGGAGCAGGAGGGACAGAAGAGTACAGAAGAAGACTACAGAGGAAGAGCGCAGAGGAAGAACAGAGAAGAAGAAAAGAAGCAGGAGAGAGGGTGAGTAGCGCGGGGCAGGGCGAGGGGCTGGGAGGTGGGGGGGTACTTACTGCGAGGTAGCTGGGCTTGCTAGGAGGTCTCAGGAACCTGGGCTGGAGGAGCTGCAGTGGCAGGGGGAGCGACCTACCCTTGGGTATATACTTCACACATTTCAAATGTATTTTCTGTCCGAATTTTTATCAATCTGTACTTTAGGACAGGTCTGTCTGTAGTTTTATAGTCGAAAAAGAATATAAAACGATTAAAAAAAAATGTTTTGCAAAATTACTTCCGTAGTTGATATGGCAAATCGCTGGTTACCCCACGCTCCTCTGAAAGGCAGTCGCGGCTCGCGCAGTGGTGAAGGGGTGGGACGGCGTGCAGGGGAGGTGTGAGGGAATTCAATAAAAAATTTAAAAAACGTACCTGGGCCACTGCTGCAAGAACCGCGCTGCTCCTCACCTCTTCCTGCAGGCACAGGCTCCCAGCCTGCCCTGCGCCAATCCTGACGCTGCTCAGAGCAGCATCCGGATTGGCTGGGAGCACCCAGCCAGAGCGCTCCCAGGCAGACAGACAGCCCTTGGCGGATGTGTGTTTGGCTGGCCTGAGACGGCCAGCCACGCAGACATGCGCTCTGAGGGGGAGTGCCGAGCACTCCCCCTCACACTCGTCACCCCCGTGGCCCCACCCCTTTTCCTCAAAAACGATAATAAACAAAGTTTATTATACTTTTCCTGGAAAAGATTTCAGCTGTCGCTGCTGGCAGGGGGGGTGACACTCCTCTGCCCTTAAGGAGGAGCCACCTCTGCTGAAAAGCATATTTACATATAGTCATCTTACAGTTACGTTTTCGTCAGACATTGGTTGAACGTGAGGGAATTTGGCTTTAATTATTGCACTCCCTCGTGTTATTCAACTCTGTGAAAGGGAAATAATGATTGTTTTTGCTATTTATAGATTAAAGGTATCCTGTCTCACAGACCTTTCTTCAATCTATTTACCCACTATGTTAAAGTTAGAGGTGTACTCAATGCATTTTCTTTACCATTGTTTTCACACCATGCTCTCTGTACAGCACTGCGGGTATATATGTATGGGAAAATGATGGAGTACGATGCTGCGCCAAAATTGGCAGCGCCACGCTCTGTCATTTTCACAACACAGGGATGCGCTGTATTGAAGTGAATATGTGCACCCCTGTGTTGTCCCCTGTGCTGGCGCTAAATTTAGCTGCCAGCACCAACACAGGCATCCTTGCACCATTGTACAAGGATGTCAGCGTTGAGGGGCGTGATTGTTTATGTGCAGGAAGGTGTCCCTTCCAGCACATAAACAATCACTAATGGTGTAGAATGCAGCACACACAGAAGTGCCAAAGCGTCATTTTTAAATGACTGTTTATGTGCAGGAAGAAACTTCTTCCTCACATAAACAATCATTTCTGGCATTTTGCTCCTTCTATGCGTGCTGAAGAATTCTGCATGCATAGAAAAAGCAAAAAACGAGGAGGAATAAAAGTATTCCTCATCGTTGTGCCTTGCGAACGCCATCCCTGGGGGTGGCGTTAGATTTTGGTTCTGCCTCAGGTTTCTGAAATCTTGGAAATCTGAGGCAGCGTTAAAATGCAATTGGTGTTGCTGTGGTACGCCCACAGCAACACCCATTGCATGTCCCTCTGACGCAGATAACTGTGTCGGAGGTGCCTATATTTGCAAGGAGGTGTAACGCCACAAAAACTGGCATTAAACCTCCTTTTAAATATGGAGCAGGGGTTAGCACCACTGGAGCGTCACATAAAGTGACGATCCAGTGGCACTAGGGGCTCATAAATATGCCCCTACATTTGTTACCATGCATTGTTCTGTTTCAAAAAGGTCCGCAAGGAGAGTAATTCCCCTTAACGGATGCCTCCTCTAACATCTCTGCTGGCATGCCCATTCTTAATGCAGTCTGTTCCATTTCTATTTATTAGAGTCTGTGCTGTCTGTCTTTAATAGCAACTATGCCATCTGTCTGCATTGCACAGCTTTTGCACCCATATAGCACAGAGTCTACCACCTTACCTTGATAAACAGACTTTGATATCTATCTTTAATACAGCCCGTGCCACCTATCGTTGCTGCACACTGTGTGTAGTTTGTAGACTCATGCGTTTGCATTAGTAAAATTAATGTCTGCACCTTGTTTTTAGACATCCAGGTAAGCAGTTACCACGATTGTATATAGCCTTTACTGACTATGGTCACATTAAAGGGCCTGGTTAGGTGTTCCTGGATGTATATGGAAAAATATTACTCCTCTACTGCTCCTGAGCCTGGACAAGTCAGATGCGTAGACAGATTCAGATGTATAACATGAGCAGGCCGACCCGTCCATATGCTAGGGAATTATAAGGGTGTTCCAGTGTGCCAATTAGAATTGGAGAAAATGGTCACTAGCCTGCAGTGACAATTGTAAAGGCAGAGAGAGCATAAGCACTGAGGTTCTGATTAGCAGAGCCTCAGTGACACAGTTAGGCACCACACAGGGAACACATCCAGGCCACAAACTATGAGCACTGTGGTCCTGGCT
Source organism: Pleurodeles waltl (assembly GCF_031143425.1). NCBI lineage: Eukaryota > Metazoa > Chordata > Amphibia > Caudata > Salamandridae > Pleurodeles > Pleurodeles waltl. The sequence continues at coordinate 1,233,788,311 of NC_090446.1, forward strand.
AGCAGGATCCCAGTGAGATGGGCAAAACCAAACTGACACACAAGTAAAAATGGGGGTAACATGCCAGGCAAGATGGTACTTTCCGACAATAGTCTGTAATACTATTATATCCTTTAAAAAGGAAAAAGACTAATAGCTTGATACCACGTAGTCCAAGATTTCAGCACCCCTGGGTGATTAATGTGTAAAATGGGCTGGGGAGTCAGATGGGAGTCTACTGTTAGCAACAATACAATAATTCTCTCTCAGATACTCAAGAACGAGCTTCCCACGCTTATCAGGCCTTATTTTGTGAGGGAAATTAAAAGGAGGTAGTCCAAATGCTTCCTTCTTTTCCTCATCCCAAAAAGATGCAAGCCCCAGGTTAGACATCGTACAATTTAGATCTGCTACCATAATGACTTGGGTTCCTGGATCCCTGTCGCAAAGTTCCTTAATGTAATAAAATACCTCAACTAAAAGATTATTAAAAGGGATGCAGGGGAGACATAGGAGTTAATCAAATGAAGGGAGGTTACCTTATCTCCAACTCCAATGCAGTGTAAAGTTACAGCTTAAAGCAAGTTTCTGTGGTCTCTAAAACATTCATGCTGCCAATGCAGCCTATTTGACAACAAACATGCAACCCCTCCCTTGCCATGACCCCTCGTTGAGGGGGAGGCCTTGCAGCAAAAAGAGTAATAACGTTTGAACTGCAACTCCCCAATAGACCAGGTTTCCTGGATGCAAATTATATAAGGAGTTCAGAAAGTCATTTGTTCCCCTTTAGACTTTACCCCTGCTGCATTCCAAGATATAAGGGTAATCTCATTGCTACAATGATGGAACTGTTAGCCTGGCAGTTGTAGTAGAACTACTTAATAATGCTGGTAGCCAATTCCAAGAATGGGGATTAGTACTTAAATCAGGAGGCGGACAAACAGGAGTGTCCCTAAATAATGCTTATTGGCCATGAGCCCCCAGGTGAATTTTTAAGTCCTGATAGGTATGAAAATTAGTGTCAGGGTTAGCAAAAGCCATGACTGGGGAGGTAGGTTTCCACCCCCCATCAGGAAGCTGGAGGTCCCACTCGGTTAACCTTAAACCTGTCTCGCTCAAGATAGGAACTACATTGATACCTTTACATTGTAGAGTCTCTAAATTACTTAAGATTTTGTTGACAATCAATTTAGAGAAAAAGGATACGAGAGACAAGGGACCAAAATCAGAAGCCTTCAGAGAGACCAAGTGTATATAAATTGGTGCATGGCAATTCTGCATCTTGGAAATGTGCGTTATGTAATTGGACTTTGCCTATGCCCCTAACAGTTGAGGAGCATAGAGCCCTGGCCAAGTGGAGAAATAGGTCTGTTCATGCAAATATTCGGGGCCCTAAGGATGCTAGGAAAATGGTATCCTTTGCCCTAATTAATATTAGATCCCTTCCCAAGCATACATTTGAAATTAGTGAAGTCATTTCCAACTCTAATATAGACTGCCTTTTCATAACTAAAACTTGGGCTAGGCCAAAATCGGACCCTGATTTTATAGAGGCTTCTCCCGTAGGCTACTCCTTCTACAGGTTAGATAGGATTACGGGTAGAGGAAGGGGACTGGCTATTATCTGTAGGTCGGACCTCCCATGTACCTGGAACTGCACTAGCTTAATCTCAGATGTATGTGAAACCATGTTTTTTAAACTCTCACATGGTCATTCTTTAGTTTTGGAGGGACTCCTAATCTACCGTCCTCCTGGTCCCCTCCCTAAATTCATTCTGAATTGGACCGACTTGCTTGAACCTCTTATTATGGCCCCAAAAGCCATTTTATTAGGTGATTTTAATATTCATTTTGATGATATTAGCAATCCTCTGGTTATTGAATTCCTCAATCTTATGGCCTCTTTGGATTGGATTTTAAAGGCTGGTCCAGCTACGCACATAGCTGGCCATACCCTTGATGGGATCTTTACCCGTCTTGAGGAACAGTTAGAGTTAACGACTACCCTGCTAGATTGGACTGACCTTTCCCTCTTGACTGTTAATCTTATTGGAAAGCAGTTTTCTCTCATACTCAAAACCCCTAACAAATGGATAAGGCAATGGAAAAGCATTAAAGCTGAACATCTGAGAACGGCGTTAGAACACGGCTGGAATGAGCCAAATATGTCCACTCGGCTGCCGCTTGCTCGCCTCAACCAGGGAATAGCCACGGTCATTGACTCTTTAGCCCCTTTGAATGTTTATGTGCCATGCGCAGGAAAAAAGCCTAGCCAACCATGATTCTCTAAGGACCTTAAACTCCTTCAAAGGAAATACCGACAACAGGAGCGCTGTTGGAGACTTATCCCTACTCCCAGCGAGAAAACAAATTTAAAATGTGCTCTAAAAACCTTGTTACAAGGCTATATCAAATTATTTTACCTCAAAAATTAGAAAGGCTGCCAACTCCTCCAAAGAATTGTTTAAAGTTACCAACGTTTTAACTTCTCCTCCTGGCACGTCTGAGTTGGAGAACTCTCAGGATTTCTGTAATAAAATAGCCAAATATTTTGAAAGTATAATCCTGAACATCCATTCGAGCTTCACCTCTTGTAAGGCCAAGGGGAATTCTTCACCAACGGAAGTTATGATGAAGCTCCCTTTCACCCCACGCCCTGCTACCCCCGACAACCTTCAACTACTCTCAAGTTTCAAAACTCCCTCTTATGATGGTATCTATAAGCTGATCCACAAATGCAAATCAGGCTCACCGCTAGAACCCTGCCCCCGCCATTTTCCAACTGGTCTCTGATTTTGTGGCATCTGTATCAGTTCCCATTTTTCAGGAGATTCTTGCAACCCGTACTTACCTGAATGCATGGAAAGAGACCATCATTAATCCCCTAAAAAAATAAGGAACCGGGTAAGAGCAACGACTTTACCAATCTGCGTCCCACAGCTCTGCTCCCATTCTTAGCCCAAATTTTTGAAAAATGTATTAATAAAGAACTGATCAACTTCCTGCTAGATTCGGGAGGCTTAGATGTCTCTCAACACGGATTTCGGAAATCCCACAGCACCGAATCCGCTCTCATCTCTTCATCGGATACCATTCGCAGATTGGTTGATGAGGGTCAGGGTGCCTGTCTGATATTGTCGGATCTATCTGCAGCATTTGACACCATCGCACCCCATATTCTGTTAGAATGATTATATCAGACAGGTGTCAGGGATCAAACCCTTAAGCTCCTTGAATCTTTTCTAACTAACAGGTGGTCTACGGTAAATTGTGGAGATTTTAAATCTCCTGCCTATCTTTTGCCATGTGGGGTACCGCAGGGCTCGTCTCTCAGCCCTACTCTATTCAATGTCTACGTTGCCCCTCTGGCTGAACTAATACACTCTTTTGGCTTCATCCCTACCTCCTACGCAGATGACATACAATTTATCATCCCTATCAATAAAAATGTGGAGGAAGTTGCGGCTCGTTTTAACACCTGTATGTTAGCTGTAAATAGTTGGATGAAGGCCAATTGGCTAAAACTGAATTGCAAAAAAAAACAAGATTCTCTGCTTTGGTATGAGCAGGGAACATTGGTCCCTGAGTTGGTGGCCTAAAGAATGTGGCATTCCCCCCATCCCGGGTTCCACCTCAAGGAACCTAGGCCTACTCTTTGATAACCATCTATCTTTTAAACCTCTGGTCAACCAGACGGTCCAAACATGTATGTGGATCCTGAAGAAATTGAAGAAAGTTTTTCCCTATATTCAAAAACAATGGAGAATTACAGCTACCCTGGCCCTTGTTCTGTCCAGATTGGACTACGGTAACGCTCTTCTGCTCAATCTGGACAAAGGATCCCTCAATAAATTGCAGTTGATGCAGAATACTGCTGCTAGAATGCTATTGAACCTTCTGTGATTGGCTTCCGCTAAGGATACCCTCAAACGCTTACATTGGCTTCCGGTGGCCCAACTGATTATTTTTAAAATTCTTTGTATCACTCACAAAGCTACCCATGGGATCGGATCTAAGTATCTGACGTCCAAATTACAATGGCATAGACCCAAAAGACTGCTGCATTCTGCTAGCACCCATCAACTTCAAGTCCCCCGCACCAAGAAGGTGAAGTGGGGTGACAAAGCCTTCACTATCATGGCTGCAAAGAATTGGAATCTACTCCCTTTGGAACTTAGGAAAGAGCACAATTATCTTACTTTCAGGAAACGGGTCAAGACCTGGCTCTTTCCACGTTAGGTCCTGACCCTGATCCTTTTCTTTTCTTCCGAGCTTCCACACTCTCACCTTTGTCAGCGATTCGATGCCTACGGGCCGGAACGCGCTTTAGAAATACATCATACATACATACATACATCCCTACTTTCAATCTGTCTAAGGTGTTCAAAGTCAGAGAAGCATTTTAACAATTGGGATCTGTTGAAAAAGAGATCATTATCAAATAAAAGCATGAAGTCTAAAGTTAAGGTGTCCTCAGGTTAACAACGCTGCCTCCTTTTGATGGATTGCATCCAAGTCTGGGCAGGCATTAGTCTTGAAGTTGCTCCAAAGGATTGTGCAGAGGGATTTAAGGATGACCTAATTGGTTGAAAAATAATCGGCTCATGAGCCGAAATTACATCGACCATTCCAGCGTTGCCGATGGGTCGATGAGGTTCGGACTTTGACTGGGAAATGGTAGATGTAAGGTGAGAGTGTAAAACTGGAACCTCCTGGTTTAAGAAATCTTGCGGGCCAGATTTATTTTCGGAGAATCGTATCTTTCTTTGACCTTTTTTAGTATGTTTCCAGATAGATTTTTTGGACTTTTTTCATTTTACGTATTGGAGTTTGTACTAGGGTACCCGAGGTACTGGTCAAGATATTTGCCTTTGGTCGAGCTTTGAAGATTGGAAACATGACCGGCTCAGAGTTTTGACAGACTGGATCCGGGTGTTTCTCTGATGAAACGTCACTTAATACGAATCTAATGGAGTTGACTAGGCTCTGAATGGGAGCAGGATGCAAAGGGGATAGTCCCACCTGTGGTGCACCAGTCTGAAAGCAAAAGTCAGTACCTAGGGGTGTTTCGTTGTTTGCGATAATATGATGCCGGGCTAAAAGGTAATTACAATGCTGTGTGAAAAATCCAGGATTTACTCCATTGCTACCTGTCATTTCTTTTAGTATTGCCGTTATGCAAGCAAAAATGCAGTCAGATCCTCCAACCAATTCTTCTGGAAGGTTCAAAATAGAAGATAAAATACGATCTAAGCTTAAGAGCAAAGAGGAGACCAAAACATTTTGATCAGGGTTACTGTTTAAAGGGTTAACATTTAGACTCAGGTTGGGTGTTGTTGAATGGTGAGAACATAGGGGGTCATTCCGACCCTGGTGGCCATACCCCCATCCCAAATAAATGGGGCCAAAGTTTTTCTGCCCACCAGTGGGCAGATTGGGCAATTACCCCCGATCCACACCCCAGGGGGACAGAAAGTCTACTAGATGCCAGGGAATAAAAAAAATAAAAGAAAATATTGGGGTGGTGGCTACCAACTAGTATGGGCCTGGTCATGCCCCCACCCGAACTGAAGGGGCTAACAATCATTCAGCTCTCCCCCGCACACTAAAACATCGTAACTCATGGCACGCAAGAGGACATTTGATTATTTTTGGTTTTTGTTTTCCATTTGGGCCATGAGAGCTTGGTAACTCTCAAAATCGTCCCACTTGGAATGATGAGGGCTGCACTTTTTTTTACTTTGGGACACTGCCATGTAGAAAAATCCACAAGACCTAGACACATCTTTAAATTAAACATCTAGTAATTCCAAGGTGGTGTGCTTCACATGCTCCCCGCACCATTTCCTTACCCACAATCCCCTGCAAACCGTCAACTTTGCTGGAAATCACACATTTTTCCCACATTTTTGTGATGGAACCTTCCAGAATCTGCAGGAATCCACAAAATTCCTACCACCCAGCCTTATCTCATCTATACCGATAAAATTTCTGCTGCACTTGTCAGCCTAAAGATGTTTTTTTTTTCAAACTGCCCTTTTGGACCCACTTCGGTTCACTTCCAACTGTAAGACATTGTGTAGAAAAAGACGTCTATTAGAGAAATGACCTGTAATTCACATGCTAGTATGGTCACCCCAGAATTCAGAGATGTGCAAATAACCACTGCTCCTCAACACCTTATATTGTGCCCATTTTGGAAATACAAAGGTTTTCTTGATACCTATTTTTGACTCTTTATATTTCAGCAAATGAATTGCTGTATACCTGGTATAGAATGAAAACCCACTGCAATGTGCAGCTCATTTATTGGCTCTGGGTACCTAGGGTTCTTGATGAACCTACAAGCCCTATATATCCCCGCAACCAGAAGATTCCTGCAGATGTAACAGTATATTGCTTTAAAAAATATGACATTGCAGGAAAAAGTTACAGAGTAAAACGTAGAGAAAAGTGGCTGTTTTCTCACCTCAATTTCAATATTTTTTATTTCAGTTGTTATTTTCTGTATAAAACCCTTGTAGAATCTACACAAACTAGCCATTGCTGAATTCAGAATTTTGTCTACGTTTCAGAAATGTTTAGGTTTTTGGGATCCAGAATTTGTTTCATACCTATTTCTGTCACTGACTGGAAGGAGGCTGAAAGCACAAAAAATCATAAAAATGGAGTATGCCCCAGTAAAATGCCAAAATTGTGCTGAAAAATTGGGTTTTATGATTCAAGTCTGCCTGTTCCTGAAAGCTGGGAAGCTGGTGATTTTAGCACTGCAAACCCTTTGTTGATGCCAATTTCAGGGAAAAACCACAAGCCTTCTTCTGCAGCCCTTTTTTCCCCTTTTTCTTAAAAAAACAAAATTTTCACTGTATTTTGGCTAATTTCTTGGTCTCCTTCAGGTGGACCCACAAAGTCTGGGTACCTCTAGAATCCCATGGATGTTGGACAAAGAAGGACGCAAATTTGGCGTGGGTAGCTTATGTGGACAAAATGTTATGAGGGCCTAAGCGTGCCCTGCCCCAAATAGCCAAAAAAAGGCCTGGCACCTGAGGGGGAAAAGGCCTGACAGTGAAGGGGTTAAACAAGTCTATGCGGACACAGGTAACCCTTACATTTTTACACCTCAAAAGTCACCTTAATAACAGGCCTACAGGTGGATGAGTCGGGGACAGTGTTAAGCCTCATGAAGCAAGGTGTCCCAAGATGTGGGCATGGCCAAGCAAGATGGTCAACTGGAGGTTCTATCCAAGCTCCCGTCAACAGCAGTATAATCCTGCCTTAATACTGTGGCCACCCTTCCTCCCTGCACTCCTTCGGCTGACTATACTGTGGTGGGGCTGTGCTGAGTCCCCTGAAGCCCTCAGGGACCGTCAAGCACCAGAGTCAAGGGAATCAAGCATTGGACCATGCTGAGCCGATGAAAACAGGCCTGTGACTTGCAGCGGCCCTTATGAGATAAGGGGGGCTAGTGGTGCACCTGCAGCAGTTGGAATCTTCTTGGGAGGAGCCCTCCAGGCTTGTGGGACTCTCTCTGGGACCTGGTCTGGTTGTCGGACTAGAGGACGGCTGCAGGATCACTGGTGGACACTGCCTCCGGCCATCAAAGTATACTGCTCTACCGCGGCTTGAAGCAGTGGGACATGCTGTGTGTCAGCGACTACCGGAGGACCTAAAGTCGGTTGAAAGAGCAGTTCTATGCCTGGAAGATTGTAAGTTGAGCCCCGTTCCCCATGTGGGGGGCCGCGCTATGCTACCAGTGACCCTGAGAAAAGGTCCGATGAGTGGAGCCTTTGGCGGGGCACCTTGTTGAGTTAATACTGAGGTCTTGAGCAGGCAGGTCTTTCCTGTGAACTTGACTGTTTGTCGGAACTGAAGAGTGGCTACAAGACCTGCTTCAGGTGTCCCCTCCATCCGCAAAAAGTGATGCTGTGCCTGATGCCTGCAGGCCCGCTTCATGTCTGCACCACACTAGGAGCCCTGGCGATACTCATGGAGTCGGCTCTGTGGGCTGAGGAATAATGAGATGAACCCCAGTCCCTAACTACAAACACTGCCTGGACATAAAAGATCTCATTGAAGAGGAGTGCCTTCCAATGCCGGGAGATAAGAACAATCGAAGAGGGTCTTCTTAGTGGCATAGGTATGGGCCGCATGATCCTACCATCAAGTGACAGCTAAATGGCCTATTTGGGTTGTATCCCAGATGCCACTCTTGATGCTGAGAGCCTCTGAGACCACCCATTCTACTGACAAAATCCCTCTGGCAATTTCTGTAAACTTAGCTGGGGATTTTAAATTTGGGGGAAATTCGATTCACACAGAATCACAAACCTGGCTAAAGTGAATGAAAGAAAGTGTTGAACAAATAAAGGGTCCTGAAGGAAGCCCTGAAGCATACCTCAAGGGTGTGTACCTCTCTGCTGGCTTGCCTTTGCTTGCAAGGGAGTATTTCCAGACACAGCGGTATAAACAGGGCTCATCCTCACGACAGAGTGTTAGACCTAGCATCCTTGGTGTGGTCTCCCTTGTCTTTTTTTCCTTTGCTTCCCATGTTTTGACTGTGTGCTGGACTCTGTTTTTGCTGTTTTTGGTACTCTGGGCACTTTACAACTGCTGACCAGTGCTAAAGTGCAAGTACTCCCTGTGTAAATTGAATGCATGTTTGGCTTTTCCATGATTGGCATATTTGATTTACTAGTACGTCCCTAGTAAAGTGCACTAGGGGTTCCCATGGCCTGTAAGTCAAATGCTTCTAGCAGGCCTGCAGCACTGGTTGTGCCAACCACATGAGTAGCCCTCTAAACATGGCTCAGACCTGTCACTGCAGTGTCTGTCTGCGCAGTTTTAAACTGCCAATTCGACCTGGCAAGTGTACCCACTTGTCAGGCCCAAACCTTCCCTTTTTATATATATAAGGCACCCCTAAGGTAGGCCCTAGTTAGCCCCAGGGGCAGGGTGCAGTGTATGTCAAAGGTGGAACATGTACTGGTGTGTTTCACATGTCCTAACAGTGAAATACAGCCAAATTCAATTTTCACTGTTGCAAGACTTATCTCTCTCATAGGTTAACATAGGGCCTGCTTTAAATATCTTTTAAATATAGTTTCTCTTTGGGAACTGACATATTTTGGTAAAGTTGGTTTTCAAATTGTCTGTTTGAAAATGCCACTTTTAGAAAGTGGGCATTCTCTTGCTTAAACCATTCTGTGACTCTGCCTGCTTGTTGATTCCCTGTCTGGGTCAGACTGGCAGTTGGGCTGTTTGTGAATCCCCTCTAGACAGTGACGCAAAGGGAGCTGGTGTGTAGCCTGCATATCCTGATGAGACATCTGGGCTAGAGTGGAGGGATTAGTGGTCATTTACACCTGAATGGGCTGTGTGCCTGCCCTCATACAATACATTCTCCAATGCCCTGGTGTGAGTCTAGAGCTAGGCCTGGGGAAGGAAGGATCTTATGAACAACAGAGACTTTCCTTTGATGTTTGCCTACTTAAATGTCAGGGAGGGGTATAAGTAGTGGACCCAAAACCCCAGATGTTCATATTACTTCGGATACTAAGAGGAACCTCTGCCAAGGAGATTAGCTGAATAGCTGAGGAGAAGTGCTGCCCCTGCCTGTGACTGTGCTTTGTTGGGATATCTTGCAGTTGCAGCTTCTGCCTGAGGAAGGGGACAAACACTGGACTTTGTGGTATATTCCTGCTTGAGAAGTTTCTCCTAATGCTTAGACTGAGCTTGCCTCCTGTTTTAAAGTCTCCGGTCCATCAAAGACTTCCTCTGCCAGTACTTGGTCTCTCTGTTCAGACTCCTGCCCTGCCAAGTGGTGCCCCATCCAGTCCTTGGGCCCTTGAAAGGTGATGCTGGTAGAACAAGGACAGAAATCTACGCACAGGGAGCCATGCAGGGAAACGTTTGGTGCACCACCTGCAACGCGGCTGTAAAAACGATGTGCCACATGCCTGGCTGCTGATTTCAATGCATCACCTGCATTGTGGCTGGAGAAATGAAGCTAAATCTGTTTACAGCTGCTGAAAACAAAGCAAACACCATGCAGCATGGTCTTCTATTACTGTGCAGCTGGGTTTCTCATGCATCGTCGCTTGGCGTCAAAGTCATCATGAACCTGTGCGGATCTGATGTGCCCTGTCCATAAATCAACAAATCTCTCTCATCACCTACCTACATGGAAAAAAGAAATGACACAGAGCCTAACTTGTGAGTAAGGAATCTACGAATCGCTGACTTTTCCGCTGCACGCACACCCGTGCAGCTTTATATTTGATGCAAACCAGGTACTTTGTGTCAAAACGTTTCCATTGTTTTCTATGGAGTAAGACTCTTTTTACTTTCAAAATACACATCTTGACTTGTGTATGTTGGATTTTTGTTGTTTTAGTTTTGTTTGATGTAGATAAATATTGCCTATTTTTCTAAACTGGTGTGGTGTCTATTTTGTTGTGTTTTCATTGTATTACTGTGTGTTTTGGTACAAATACCTCACACATTGCCTTTGAGATAATCCTTGCTGTTTGTGCCGAGCTACCAAGAGTGTGAGCAGGGGTTATCTAAGTGTGTATCTCCATTGCCCAGAATAGTGTGAGGGTCCCTGATTGGATAGAGTGTAAACTGACTGCCAACCAGAGACCCCATTTCTAACAGAGATGCTATACCACACTGAGGCACTTAGTCTACAGGGCTCCAGATTATTACTCCCTTCTGGGAACATCAATGGTGCGAGGGAGGTTCGGCATTTCCCACAGGTGACTGCAGAGAATCATATACACCTTGCTTTAACTGCAGTGTCGGTGTACCCACCTCCCCTCACAACACCCTCTCCGGATGACGCCCTAGGCTGTGAAGGGTTGGTAGTATCTTTTAACTGCTGTTGATCTCTTGTGGGGGACCCCATAGGAATTGCTGAACTTTGTTCAGATCCTGAAATGTAGGAGCACCTTTGAGGGTCCCGCCATCATGGCTAAGGATGAAGGAACCAAGCCCACACAAGCAAACAAAATCATCAACTACACTCACACATTACAGCCTGCTGATCCAGTCAAGGAGGGTGGAGAATGGGGCCTGAAGTAGCAGGTTGAAGAGGTGATGGGCTCAATCATGCCTCTTTTTGATTTGATGATGGCAATCCAGAGCTTGCCAAGCCAAAATGGTCAACAAGATCAATGCAGTTGCCATAGACATAAACTTGCTTCAAGCAGACCTGCGAAAGATGTCAGACAGAGTGGCCATCACAGAACAGACTTTTGACACCCGACAAGAAGATATTTGCTTTCTGCGTAGCACAATATCTGACCTCCAGATTCTGAGCCCATCTGGATGAACGCATAGAGGATGCCAAGGGGTGATCCCAGAGAAACAATCTATGCTTCGTGGACTTCCTAGAAAAATCTGAGGGGTCATCTGCTAAACTGTTCCTTTAGGAATGGATTACCACAACCCTGAGTTTGAAAAGACTCTCTCCATGGTTGAAAGGGCCCACCGAGCATTTGCTCCCCTGCAAAAACCTGGAGCCTCCCCCAAGAGTGATAATTGCTTGACTATTTACCTTTCGTGACCATGACACCATCCTTCAATGTGTCTGAGTATGGGCCCTCCTCTGTTTCAGGGGAATCATATCTCTATATTCCCTGACTCTATACAGGGACTACAGTAACAGTGAAAAACCTTTATTGCCTTCAAGAGGCGAACAAGAAACATGAACTTGAAATATAGCCTGCACTTCCCAGCCAAAACACGAAGGGACAGTGCTGTTCTTTTTTAGTTCTGAGGAAGTCAGTGACTGGTTGGACACCCTAGCACAGTCCTATGGCCAGGGCATGAGATGACAGGATCAGCATCCTCCAAATACACAGAGGCAATCTGTCTGCACCAAGAGGCAGAAGGGATGGTAGAGGAGTCTTGATGATGTTCAACAATCAGAGAAAATTTTGGTTTGTCTGGATGGTATGCTCCAGGACACAAATCTGGTCCCACTCTTGAGAGACTCTTTTCAGAGATGCCGCAGTGACCTGGCATGGCTAGTGACAGCACCAGCATGGGATGATTCCAATGTTTTGTACGACTACCTGTAAGTACTGTAGGAGCCTATAGAAAGGCACCCAGAGGTGTGACTACAATTCTCCCTGAAACTGATCGAGCTGGAACTGATTCAGCATATCTGGTGAACCTCCTCAATGATAGATATTATTATTGACCTGTAAAGAGAGGGAAGGTGAATAGAGGACTATGGTACATTATGCTTGATCACTCTGAAGTTCTATTATAGTCCTAGGAGAAAGAGGGGTAGACACAGAGAAGGAGCTTGAGTGCATTCTGTCTCACACCCTCTCCTGCATCCTCACCCCTAGCAATGCACAGAGTTCCACTGTTTTTACTGTTTCTGATTTCTTTTGCTTTGAGATTTTGGGAATTGGGGAGTCTGAGGTTGGCCTCTAACTGGCAAGTAGCTGGGTGAGAGGATCTGGTGCATCTGCCATAAGGGAGCGGGCAGTTGGGTAAAAATTCAGATTTATAGGGTTGAAATGTTGAGGAATTGCATGTATCTCTCATGCACCAAAAACCCAGCTGCAATTCTTGGCCCACATTTTCATAGGTCTGCTAGATGTGATGCCAGGCACGTGTAGGGAGGGGAGGGGTTACTATTAGATGCAGATGGCAAAACATATAATTAAGCTTATGTCATAGGATGTCAGGGTTTGGCCATAGTTGAGAAGCATAGGAGGGTTCATGCATATAGGAAACACTACAATGTGTCTTTTGAATTTTTACAAGAAACTCACATATGGGGAGAATGTATACCCTACCTCTGACAGTGCTGGAGAGGGCAACTGTATGCCACCTCATACTCTGACTACACCAGAGGTGCACTGATCTTGGGTGCTCCGCAATGCCCTTTCTTAACAAGGGTCATGTCCTGGATCCAGAGGGTCAGTACATAACATTATATTGAACCCTAGGTGGGCTGAGAAGTCTGCCTAGTAAATATTTATGCATCTAATAATGATTGTCTTGAATTCTGCACTATGGTTGCAACAGCTGCATTGCCCTATCATGTCACTCACACTATTATGGATGGTGACTGTAATTGCATCTTGGACGGTACTCTAGACTGGGACCCACCCAAACTGTATACTAAACCCCACCTGACTGGAGCATTATGTGACATGATGCAAAAACTACACATTCTTGATATCTGGAGAGACAGACACACCCAAGAGATAGAGTTCTCTTGTTACACCCCTGTCATGTGAACCCACAGCTGGCAGGACAATTGTTTAATCTCTGGTAATATGGGGCAAACTGTACCAGGAGTCTCTTACCTCACCTGATATTTATCAGACCATTTCCCTGTCCTTTAATTTTTTGGGAAGACGTGTAAGCGCCCAGCGTTATCTCTCTGGCACCTTTGGACACAAGCATTGATACATCCTCTATTTGAGGCCACGGTCTCTTCCACATTAACACATTATTGTCATAAGAACTGGGGCAACTCAGGGAGTACGGCCGAGAACTGGGAGGCAATGAAATCGGTTCTTCATGGGGCCTGTCTCAAGATGACATATGGGTCAAACAACAATTAGAAAGTGTTGGAGGACTCCTATAGCACCTAGATTGGGTAGCCTTATTTTACCATTTGTATAAACTGAATTTTGTCTTACTTTGTGGCCATTTTTGTTTTTTGAGCACTTACCTAGGCAGAAATTTCACAATAGGTCCTAAAGAATGCTGTAACACATCTGTTGAGAATTATAGGCAGAAAAATGTCAACCTTCTCTATGATTTGAACAGACAGTACTAAATTACTCCTGTTCTGTCACGGTTTTTAATCCTGGCCCATCGATGCACCAATAAAACCAATAACGTACTCTTATCATGCCTCTAAAACATCAGAAGAGCTCCTCTCTCTTAGTGAAGCGGGTCAAAATGATAAAAGATGCAATAAGAGATTGTAAAGATATCACTGGAAATTGATAGAAAGTGTCTTAAGTCTCTAAAAAGCAAACAAAGTCTCTTTCAAGCACAAAGTACCTGGTTTGGAATGAAAAATCTCTGCAGAGAGCCGCAGAGGAGGAGGTGCGTGGAAAATGATGTGTGCGTCGGTTTCGCCCCTTCACACACGGACTTGCGTCGTTATTTTTCATGCGGGGAAGACGTTGCATCGATTTCCGGCGCGCGGACAGGTCTCCTCTGTGGGTTGCGGGGTTTTCAGATGCCCCGGGGTCTGTGCGTGGAATCCTGGGCTTGTAGTCCGGCTGCGTGTCGTTACGGTGGGCTGTGCGTGGAATTTTCTCCCTCACGGCAGGCGCTGCATCGATTTCCTCTCTGGAAGTCGGGCGGCGTTGTCCAGGCGGGCCGTGCTTCGAAGTTCCGGTCGCACCGCAGGCGGCGCGTCAATCTTTTCCTCGCGAAGTCGAGCGGCGTCTTTTTGCTCCGCGGTGAATTCTTCACCGCGGAGCAAGCTGTGCGTTGAATTTTTCACCGCACTAGGATTCCAGTTGCAAGAGAATAGTCTTTTTGGTCCTGAGACTTCAGGGAACAGGAGGCAAGCTCTATCCAAGCCTTTGGAGAGCACTTCTGCAGCAAAGCAAGAGAGCAGCAAGACAGCAGGGCAACAGCAAGGCAGCAGTCCTTTGTAGAAAGCAGTCAGGTGAGTCCTTTAGGCAGACAGGCAGTTCTTCTCGTCAGGGTGCAGGTTCTGGTTCAGGTTTCTTCTCCAGCAAGTGTCTGAGGTGTTAGGACAGAGGCCCTGTTTTATACCCAAATGTGTCTTTGAAGTGGGGGAGACTTCAAAGAGTGGCTTAGAAGTGCACCAGGTCCCCTTTCAGTTCAATCCTGACAGGGTCCCAGTAGGGGGTGTGGCAGTCCTTTGTGTGAGAGCAGGCCCTCCACCCTCCCAGCCCAGGAAGACCCATTAAAAATGCAGATGTATGCAAGTGAAGCTGAGTACCCTGTGTCTGGGGTGTGTCTGAGTGAATGCACAAGGAGCTGTCAACTAAACCCAGCCAGACGTGGATTGTAAGGCACAGAAAGATTTAAGTGCAGAGGAATGCTCACTTTCTAAAAGTGTCATTTCTAAAATAGTAATATTAAATCAAACTTCACCAGTCAGCAGGATTTTGTATTACCATTCCGGCCATACTAAATATGACCTTCCTACTCCTTTCAGATCAGCAGCTACCACTTCAACAATGTATGAGGGCCGCACCAATGTTAGCCTATCAAGGGAGCAGGCCTCACAGTAGTGTAAAAACGCATTTAGGAGTTTTACACTACCAGGACATGTAAACTAGACAGGTACATGTCCTGCCTTTTACCTACACAGCACCCTGCTCTAGGGGTTACCTAGGGCACACCTTAGGGGTGACTTATATGTAGAAAAAGGGGAGTTTTAGGCTTGGCAAGTACTTTTAAATGCCATGTCGAAGTGACAGTGAAACTGCACACACAGGCCTTGCAATGGCAGGCCTGAGACAAGGTTAAGGGGCTACTAAAGTGGGTGGCACAACCAGTGCTGCAGGCCCACTAGCAGCATTTAATCTACAGGCCCTGGGCACATACAGTGCACCTTACTAGGGACTTATAGGTAAATTAAATAGTCCAATTGGGTATGGTCCAATGTTACCAGGTTTAAAGAGAGAGAGCATATGCACTTTAGCACTGGTTAGCAGTGGTAAAGTGCGCAGAGTCTAAAAACCAGCAAAAATGAGGTCAGAAAAAGAGAAGGAGGAAGGCAAAAAGTCTGGGGATAACCCTGCAGAAGGGCCATTTCCAACAGGCAGCATATCTAATAATATCATTAAGTCTCCTGGCTCACTCTCAAAATCTGGGTTGATATACAGTTTTCTTACATAGTACAGCATTATTTTCTGCAAAATCATCATGGTGTGAGTAAATGAATTACACTTTTACCAAAATCTAGCACAGCTATAGTATACATCATATTGATTTAGCATCTACAAACTATCCCACTACATGGATATTGATTCCGCCCAATCTGTGCTAATGTCCTCCAGAGACAGCAGGACAGATTAGTTACAAAAACTACAACAAACTGAATGCAGTACAGCAAGGTAGCAGTAGGGTCTTGAAACACAGCAACATTACTGTGTCCATGTTGCAAGTTTTTCTTCAAGAACAGCAAGAGCAATGTCTGCTTAGCTGTGTTTTGTAGAAATAATGAACAGTGAACATGAAGAAGGGGACATCCATTTTAAACAAGATGGCGTACAGTCCTAACTAATGCCTAGTTAACATAAACTAGAGAAAAGCACCATCAAAATGATTGATAGACGATAGATGAAACATATAAAACATTTCAAAGCACATTTAAAAGTGCAAACATTACATTACACAAGTTCATCATAATGCACAAATAATATTAATGCATGAAAACTCTAACAAGCACATGTGCGCTAGAGTAGTTTACTGAGTTATAAAACCACAAATAATAGCTGAGGGAATGTTCTCAAATATAGGTTGAAGTGTACCCGCACATTGTAATTAAAACATTAGTAACAAAAATGAGAGTAAGGAAAGTCTGTGAACACATTGTGATTAAAGAGAACCTCAGAAAGTGTGCATACACAAAAATATCAGTGCAAAGTATCACATTGCTTGCGCTATCACTTTTGACAGTGTCTGCTAAGCTCATTTGTTAATATTCTATGTGGCACTGCTACTTGTTTCAAATGGTTCAATAATACCGGTTCTACTTCTTAATGAAATTCACTGCCACATTTTTTATAATGCTGGTTCTATACATTTTTTTGGTATCCACACTTTCACCACTTCGATATCCATGTAAGAGCCTTACATAGGCCCTCATTACAACCCTGGCGGTCCAAGACCGCCAGGGCTGTACTGGAGGAAGCACCGCCAACAGGCTGGCGGTGCTTCCCAGGGCATTACGACCGGGCCGGAAGCGCCGCGGTCCCACCCCCGCAGCCGGCGGTTTCCCGCCACAATGGTCCCGGCTGTTGTAATCCAAACCAAATGGTCGCGGCGGGGGTGCGGCCGCATTGGCGGCTGCCCGGCGGTCCAATCTTCTGCCCGTCAATGTCGTAATGAGGGCCATAGTGTTTGGAAAAACAGAACATTAGCAAAAAGAGGCAGGTGACCTGTCTGCCTTATTTAGAGTGCCACTTACACAAATGTCTTCTTAATATGGTAGACAAGACATCTGCCACTTTTGAAATATACCAGAAATTCACCCAACTCTAAACAAGGCCATAAGTGCCTGATGTATTGATGTGGACACCACTACTTCTGATGCTTATCATGCTCTCAAAGGATTTACACATGTTAAGGAGTATAGCATTTTTATACATGTCAGCAATAGGGTGTTCTTACCCCCAAACCTTTTGTTTATATCCTCCATATTTTGTTGTTCTCAATTTTGCTGTCCCTAGGAGTCTTTTAACATTACCTCTGATAACCACTGCTAAAGTGTATGTGTTCACTGCTTAATCGTGGTAATCATGGTAACACTGGCTTATCTCCAATTGGCAAATTTAATTTATTTTTAAATTGGTACTACTTGTACCCAGGGCCTGTAAATTAAACGATCATTTCAACCTGGCAAACCTTCCTTCTTAATAACAGTAAGTCACCCTTAGAGTATGCCATGGACAGCACAGAGGGCAGGATATCGTGTATTTAAAAAGTTGAGCATGTACCTATAAGATCTGCATGTCCTTGTAGTGAAAAAAACCTCCTACATCTGTTTTGCGTTACAGGAAAGCCTACCGCTCTCAGAAGATAACATTGGAGTTACCTTATTACCTTTAATAAGCTGTAATGTCTAAATTGGAACAGGTAACAAGTTCTTTTTGGTGTCTTTGGAATGGTAATGAAACAGCCTCTCTTATGTTGAAGTTGGACCTTAAATTAGATTTTTGAAAGTGCCACTTTTAGAAATTTGGCATTTTCCTACCTCAGTCATTTGGTGCCTGCAACCTGTCTCTGGGTCACATGACTGGATGTAATTTACAATTGGGATTTGGGTCTTCCTCCAAGATAACCACACAACAGAGAGAGCTTAGATGTGCCTTGATGGACCATCATTGGCAGGATGAGAGGGAGGAGATGGGTACATTCTTACTTATACTTGAATAGGCTGTGTATTGCTCCCATACAAAGGGCTGTATACCCCAAGCAGTTCGTCCGGAGCCAGGGCTGGAAACCTGTGCACTGAGGATACTCTGACAGCAGAACCGATGCTTCTCCTCAGTAGTGTGGCACAATTCCGAGTGGAACTGCATCATCACCACTGCTGTGAGAGGTCTTCCAGAAAAAGGACTCTGCTTTAACTTTTCAGACAGCATTTTAACTGCTGCTGTCTGAAGCTTCACTGACGCAGGCCCTCGCATCACACATCTTTTGGTGACTGCAGCATTGACAATGATGCAGGTTGTTGCATTTCAACCTAGCAGCTCTTCGTAACCTCAACCGCACGACACATCCTCGATGACAGACTTCGCATCAAAAGCCCTCGTCAACAGGATGCTTGACTCCGACATAGGCCCTCAAATTGCAGCTCTGCGAAACCAACACATTGACTTGGCTCCTCGACTCATCCTTGACGTGAGACCTCGCAATGCTCTGCAGCCAAGATTAAAGGTATTCTTGTACATCAGGTGTAACGGGGTGATGGTACCTGGGCCGCATTCCATCGTAGTTGGCCTGAACTTGTGACTTTGTTCTGGTCCGACGTGAACAGATATCCATAGTTGGTATTTTGTGTTTTTTAGAAGTATTTTCCCATACATCTTGCGACTTGCAGATCTCCATTCCTACTGATTGGATGTTTTTTCATTTTAGTCTTGTTTTAGTTTAATAAATTCTACTCTGGTATCGTTTTGTGGTGTGTTTTTATTTTATT
The DNA here is from genome assembly GCF_031143425.1 of Pleurodeles waltl. Lineage (NCBI taxonomy): Eukaryota > Metazoa > Chordata > Amphibia > Caudata > Salamandridae > Pleurodeles > Pleurodeles waltl. The sequence goes on from NC_090446.1 coordinate 1,233,807,182, forward strand.
ATTGTTTGATGTTTTGCACAAATACTGCACATATTGCCTATAAGCTAGTTAAGCCTGGTTAATTTGGGATTTGCTTGTGATTTCACTCTGACAAGGATTGTAGTACACTTGCCAGGCCAAAATGGCAGTTTAAAACAGCCCACACAACATCTGCAGTGGCAGGCCTGAGACATGTTTAGAGTGCTAATGAAGTGGGTGGTACAATCAGTGCTATAGGCCCAGTAGTAGTATTTAATTTGCATGCCCAGGCATGTATAGTATAGTTTACTAGTGACTTACAAGTAAATTGAATATGCTAATTGTGGCTAAGCTAATTTTACCCTGTTTAGAGGCCAAATAACCTGCACTTTAGCACTGGTGTGCAGTTGTAAAGTGCATAGAATCCTAAAGCCAGCAAAAATGAAGACAGAAAAACAGGAGGTCTGTAGGAGGCTGGCCCTCTATGTAGTGTCAAAACTAGGCACACTGTGCAGAGGTCCAGGCAACCACACGTTAGTTTACAGAGGTACAATCTAGACCACCTAATGCTCTAGTTTTTATGGTAGCTTGGTCAAGCAGTTAGGCTAATCTTGGAAAAGTGCAAAGCATTTGTTGTACTCACAGTATCAATAAATGAGACCACACACTCAAAAGGATACCTCTAGACAAATTTACAAAAATACTTCAGGTGTTTACATACATTTTAAGACACAGATCATCAAAATCAACTAAGAACATTTTAAGTTCTGAATTTTTGAATTTTTATTAAAATTGTCGTTTTGTTCATAACTACCCAAAGTAGGAATCAATGTGGAACATACTTTGAAAATGCATAAAAAATCAGGCAGGGCATTTACCAACGTCTACTTTTGCAGGTATGGCGGGTCGGTTGTGAGCACAATGGACCAGCTGGAGAAGTTCAGACTGCTCCCCATTCCGGGGGGTGCATCTGAAGAAAGTTGGTGCTAGTGCCAGGCCACTGCAGCGGACTACTTTGGAAAAGCGCTGCACAGGTGGACTTAAAGGTAAAACTGGTGGATCTCCTTGGAGGGTTGAGGTCAAAAGTGGGGGGAACCCTCTGAGCACAGTCGGATCTTCAGTGCAGTGCACAGGGTGGCTGGGTGCGGAACAAATCGTGAGCTAGGAGCTGTGTGCAAAGGTGCCCTTGGAAGGAGGAGGTACGCCGTTTTGATGGTCGCATGCAGGTCAGCAGGGACACTCTTGTGAGGGGTCTAGGTGGTTCCAGAAGTCCATTGACTTGGGCTTCCTCCTGGTCCTTTTTCAGTCTGGAATGGACTGTCCTTCTGGGTGTCTAACATGAGGTGATCAATAGGGCTGTTGCACAGGCTATCCACTAGAGGGCACAGTGCCACCAAACTTGGCACACTGTCAGGGTTCAGCCTCATGGTCCGATGGGCACAGTGTGGTCCAGCTGCGGTGTCCATTTCCTTGGTCAGCAGCTGGTCAGGTAAGTGGCCCTCACTGGGTCTTTGGTTCCTTAAAGGTCTGGAGTGATGCTTTCTCTCTGGAGGGAGATCTTTGATGATTTGTGAAGAGTGGAGATCTTCTGGGGGTTTGTAGAGTATGCCCAATGTCCAAGCAACCCCTCAGCAGCAACTGCTGAGTCCTCGGTGCAGCAGGCATGGTTTGGTGCCTTTCGTTGGTGCAGTAGGACTTCAGTTCTTGAGCATGGAGTCTTTTTTAATTGCTGGTCTTCATTTATCCTTGGAATCTGATTTCTTGGTCTAGGGACGCCCACTAAATTCTGTATTAAGTGCGCCTTTTAGGGGGTACCTAATATTGACCAATGGGTAATCTACCTTAGGGTAGATACACCCACTAAGGGACCACTTCCTGTGGCAGAGGTGACTTCCCTACACCTGACTGGCTATTTTCCTTCTATGCAAGATAGAGGAAAATGAAATGGAGAAGTCACCATGCATGCAACACCTTAGGGGTGGTGCAAGCCAGGATGACCACTCCTCCTGTCCTTTGTCTGGTTTCCCATTGTTACTCTCACTGAAAATGGGGGTTTGCAACAGAGGCAGCTATCTGCTGCTAGCAGGAGGCCTGGGGGTTGAGTTTCAAGGGTGGTAAGCCTTTGCAGCTCACTAGTAGGGCAGTGCACATTCCTAAGCAAGGGGGTGTTAGCACCTCCACCCAGGAAGGGCTTTGTTTATAGTCCCAGAGAGCAGGATCTCTCACCCCAGAGGCACACAATCTTGTCTGGTGGTGGCCGGCTGGTTGTGACCTGCCAGCAACCACGCCAGTGTAGTTAGCTTTTAAAGGGGGCACCTCTAAGGTGACCCCTGGGTACATTTTGTAATAAATCCAATACTGGGACCAGTTTGGATTTATCATTCTGAGTTGTTTGATACCAAACAACTCAGGGTTTGGGGCAGCCAACATGCAGCTGTGAAACCTATACTCACCAGTGTAAGCACATGCATTAAAATGGCTGACCTCCCTATTCACTTACTATGTCCCAAGTTTGGCAAGGACACAGTAGGGGCATTTTGCTCATGCATCTATGCACACACATACCATATAGTACACCCTGCCTTAGAGCTGGAAGGCCTGCCAGAAGGGTGACCTTATAGTGCATGCAATATATAGTGGACAGGTACACAGGCTGTGTGCCATGTCAGGTTTGTCTTTTAGGATTGCATCAGAACACTCAGCCTGCAATGGCAGTGCTGGGTGCTTCTAAATGCATGGCCCTAGAGGATGACACAATCTATGCTGATGCTCTCAGGGGCCTACCCTTAGTACCCCATCCCTTGGGTATCTAAGTACCATTTATTAGGAACTTATAGTAGCAGTTAAAGGTATTGACAGTTGTGCCAATGCATCACAACAGTTTTAGGAAAAGAGATCTGGCCCAGGGAACCTGGTTAGCAGAGGCCCTCTGCACTAGCAACTTTGAGACTACATCAAATATTAGGCAAAAGGTAGGGGGTAACCATGACAAAAGAGTCCTTTTCTCACACTACCACCCCCCAAATGAAAGCAGATGAGACTACTAGTGAGTCTTCATCATCTATGGAAGAACCTGGAAAGGCCATTTGCATTGGCATGGACTGTCCCATTTCTGTGTTCCACTTAAAAAGTCCATTCCCTGTAGGGAAATTGACCACCTAAGAAATGTGGGGTTTTCATCCTTCATTGTTTGTAGCCATCTCAGAAGCCTGTGGTCAGTGTGAACTATGAAGTGAGAGCCAACCAGGTATAGCCTCAGCTTCATCAGGTCCCAAACCACAGCAAATGGCTTCCCTCTCTATGTTACTACATTTTTGTTCCCTAGGGGTCGTCTTCTGCTTATAAAAACAACAGGCTTGTCATTTCCACCATCCTTTTTCTGGCTAGGACTGCTCCTACCCCCAGTTCAGAGACATCTGTTTGGACAATAACCTGCCTGAAGTAATATGGAGCTTGTAGGACTGGAGCAGAGCACATAGCATTCTTCAGAGAGTCAAAGGCCCTTTGACAATTCACTGTCCAGTTAACATTTTTGGGCATGTTTCTGGAGGTTGAGCCTTTGAGGGTGCAACTATGGTGCCATAATCCTTCACAAATCTCCTATAAAACCCAGTCAAGCCAAGGAATTCCCTGATCTGTGTGTGGCTTGTGGAAGCATCCCAAGCCAGAATGATCTGAATCTTGGGTTGGAGGGGTTGCACTTGGACTCCACCAACCAGGTGGCTCAAGTAAACAACTTTACCTTGCCCTATCTGGTACTTACTGGCCTTGATAGTGAGGCTTGCCTTTTTCAGAGCCTCAAGAACAGAACCTTCCCTAAGTGGATGAGGTGATCTTGCCAGGTGGAACTATAGACAGCTATGTCATTCAGGTAAACTGCAGTAAAAGATTCCAGCCACACAAGGACTTGGTTCAGCAACCTCTGGAAGGTGACAGAAACATTCTTTAATCCAAAGGGCATAACAGTGACGTAATAATGCCCACTAGGCATGAAGAATGCTGACCTCTCTTTTGTTCCTGGGGTCAAGCCAATGTGCCAGTACCCTGGTGTTATATCAAACGCACTCAGATATCTGGCTACCACAAGTCTGTCAACGAGATCATCAGCTCTTAGGATTGGGTGTGCATCAGTTTTTGTTACAGAATTGAGGCCCCTGTAATCCACACCAAACCTCATCTCCTTTTTCTCTCCTTTTGAGTGAGGTTTGGGGTATACAACTACTGGGCTAGCCCAGGAACTCTCTGAGGGTTCAATGACACCCAAATCTAACATCTTTTTAACTTCAGCTTGTATTCTCTCCCTGGCATGGTCTGGCGGTCTGTAAATTGTGTTTTGACAGACAAGCTTTTACCAGTGTCCACATCAGAGGGACACTAATCAATCCTCCCTGGGGTCAGGAAGAATAACTCAGCATACTGGTTGAGGGCTTGCCTGCTATCAGCCTGCTGCTGTTCTGTGAGGATGTCTGACAAGACTACTTCATCCACAGAACCATCTTATGGGTTGTTGCAGAGTGGATCAAGGAGAGGTTGACTCTCTTATTCCTGTCCCCTCATCTGTAACCATGAGCATGGTCACATCAGCTCTATCAAGATAGGTTTTCAGGCAGTTGACATGATGATTCTCCTAGGGTTTTTGTCAACCAAGTACGTGACTTCACCTTTCTTTTCAAGGATGGGATAGGACCCAGACCATTTGTCTTAGAGAGCCCTTAAAGAAACAGGCTCCAGCACCCAACCTTTCTGCCCTGGTTTGAACTCAACTATAAAAGCTTTTTGGTCATACAAGAGCCTTTGCAGCTCCTGGCTGACCTGAAGATTTTGGTTTGCTTTTTCCATGTACTCTGCCATCCTTGAACGTATGCCAAGTACATAGTCCACAATATCTTGCTTGGGCTCTTTGAGAGGTTTCTCCCAGACTTCCCTTACAAGACTTAGTAGTCCCCTGCCAGGATGCCTATTCTAACAATGCCCAAACAAAAGCTCAAATGGTGAGAATCCTACTCTGTGTTGTGGCACTTCTCTGTAGGCAACAAGCAAACATGGAAGTAAGACATGCCATCCGTCAAACCTGGCCCTTTTCACAGGGCCATTCCCCAAACTTTTTGCCTTCTCCTCCTAATTTTTCTGACCCTTTTTGGCTGACGTTATGATTTTGGGCACTTTACCACTGCTAATCAGTACTAAAGTGCATGTGATCTCCCTTGTAAACTTGGTATGATTGGCTTATACCTAATAGGCATGTATAATTTACCTCGGTAACCCCATGGGCAGGGTGCTATGTAAAAGGCAGGACATGGGCGTAGTAGCGTGGTCTGTCCTGGTAGTGACAAACAGCCTATTTGGTTTCTCACTGCTATGAGTGTTGCTTTCTCATAGGATTACATTGGAAGTGCCCTGCCTTATGTCTAGGGGGTGTGGTCTGATTTATGAGGGGTAGCATAGGCATGTTTGGTATGGTTGTAATAGTGGTGAGAAATGCTGCTTACTGGTGTAAGTGGATGTTTTATTACTATTACAGAAATGCCACTTCTAGAAAATAAGCATTTCTCCGTGCTTATGACTCTGGTGTTTTGCAGCTTGACTCTAATCCACATCAAGGCAGAGTGACAGTTGGGCTTTGTGCATACTTCTCAGACAGCCTGTACACAGGGAGGGTGGAGGTGCCATAGAGGTGCAGCTGCATTTTGAATAGTATTCCTGGGCTGAGAGAAGGGGGAGGCGGGGCACACATGCATCTGTAAAGGCTGTGCTCTGGCCTCACACAAAAGGGTCTTTTACCCCCAACTGATGTTTAGAGCCTGTGCTGGAGAAGAGAGGGGGCACTCCAAGACCCAGTTGTAACTGGTTGGAACCTCCTCTCCCCTTCTTTGTCAACACACTGCAAAACTGAGTATAGGTTTAGGGGAGTTTTCCCCACAATTCAGTGATATTTTGGAACTGGACAAAGAATGCTGCTGGAAGGACTCACCAGGAACTGCCATGGACTGCTGCTGAGTTGACTTGTGACCTGCTTGGTCACTTGGAGGAACTGCCAACTGCCTGCATCTCTCTTGTGCTGACCCACTGCTGGACTCTGTCGCCCTGTGCTCAATGTTGTTTGTTTCCATCAGAGGCTGGGTACTGTGACCCCTGACCTCTGCAACCTTTGTATTTTTAGTGCCTGAAGAGCGCTTCCTGTCAGAAAGTGCATTGCCTGGAGAGCGCTTCACTGATGCCCCCAGCGCTTTGAGAGAGCTCTGTGTAATTTTCTCAAAGTGCCTTGGGACCGCTTTCCTGTGGATTCTCTGCTCTAAAGGCGCTCTGCTGCCATTAAAAATCCCCGCCGTGACCCAGGCTCATTGAATTGCCTCAAGTGCTTTGAAAAGCGCGTTGCCATGGAAATGATTCACCGCCGTGACCTCGCTTTGGTGGATAGCGTCCCGGAGTCGTGCTGCCCCTGGGATCCCCGGGGCACCACTGAAATCAACAAAGGAGTGAGCATGCTCCTACCCAGTCCCCGGGGCCAAGCACACTCCGAGGAGGGCCCCCGGAGCACAAGCAGACACCTACTTTGGTGCCTGCTCACTGCTGCAGCCCGGGGCAGGCCTTTCCAGTGTCTGGAGAAGTCGGGCGGGGAAGGACGCCTCAGCGGAGGCTCCCCACCCCACTGGGCCCCTCAGTTGTCCTGAAGCCGGACGGGGGAAGGAAGCCTAAGTGGATTCTCCCCCTGTCCCACCGGAGCCACCAGTGTATCTTTGAAGACAGCAGGCAGGCCGGAAGCCTCGCCGGAGGTCCCCCGCACTGCCTTGTTTCTCGTTGGCCCCATATTGTTGTCCTGACCCCTCCTTAGAGGACCAGTTGCGGCCCACAGGGCCCCCGAGATTGCAGGCCCCAGGAAGGGCCCAATAGAAAAGTAGGAGGGGGTATGAGTTACCCCCTCACCCTAACATCAGCGTGAGGCCCCCATGGAGTGCAAGGAGCACCAGGGGCCCCCTTATGCTTCATGGTACTAGAAGTGCCTTACCATCAGATAAAGAGATACTCTTTTTCTGGACATAGGATAGGATTTCCAATGTTCCTAGTATGGGCTTTGTTGAGTAATGTGTTTACCTGTCTCTTCTGATGATGTGCCATATATGTTTGCTGATGTTTCTTTTATGGACATACTACGCTGATATGTTTTCATGACTTGCCATATGGTTTATGATGTTCCTGATATGGGCATTTATGATATTTCTATGCCAATTGCATTTATTTTGTAATGTGATTCCTGACTTCTGCTTTAGTTGCAGAATAATAAGTAACCTGTGTGCTATGTGTGACTACTGCTGGTTCTGCAGAATAACTATTGCATAATGTTCTGACAGCTGCTAAGGTAGCAGGGTATTACTAACATGTTATGTTTGGTCTAATAATGTTTTGTGCAATACAGTTTATTTTTACATAACGTGGGGTTGTGTTCCTTTGTGGTATATTTATTGCGTTATGTGTGTTGTGTGTATTGTGCAAACACTTTACACATTGCCTCCGGGTTTGGCCTGACTGCTCGTGTCAAGCTACCAAGGGGGAGAGCAGGGGTAATCTTGGGCATGTAACTCCCTTGCCCTTACTAGAGATGGTGGGTTCTACCTGTCTTAGGTGCATACCCTAGCCAACCAGAAACCCCATTTCAAACACCATCTTCTTCTGAGTTTTACAGGGAGTCCTTCAATCATGCCTTTTAGGGTCTGATTAAATCTCTCAACCAACCTATTTGTTTGAGGATGGTATGGGGAAGTGAACTTATAAGTCACACCACATTCCTTCCACATGTGTTGTAAGTATGCAAACATGAAGTTAACACTTCTTTCTGATACTACTTCCTAATGGAACAATACTCCAGTAAAAATACCCAAGAGGGCTTTTGCAACTGCAGGAGCAGTTATGGTCTTAAAGGGTATAGTTTCAAGGTATCAAGTGACATGATCTACTACCACCAGAATGTATCTCTGCTCTGATGCTGTTTGGGGATCTAGGGAGCAACAATATCAACCCATACCCTCTCAAAAGGAACCCCAAGCACAGGTTGAGGCATTATGGGGGCCTTTAAGTGTCCTCCTGCCTTGCCACTGGCTTTGAAGGTAGTGCAGGACTGACAAAAGTCTTTCACTTTTTGAGACATTCCTGGCCAGCAGAAATGGTTAACTAAGCTCCCCCAAGTTTTGTTTTGGCCCAAATGTTCATCTAGGTGAATTTTATGGGCTAGAGTGAGGAGCAAGTCTCTGAACTGCTGAAGCACTACTACCCTCCTGGTTTCCCCAGGTTAGAGGTCTCTGGCCTTAGTGTACAGGAGCCCACCCTCCCAATAAACCCTGTGGGTATCACTGGCATTTCCTTGCTCTTCCGGTTGAGCTTGCTGCCTCAGGCTTTCAAGAGTGGGACAGGTTCCCTACTTCAGCACAGATTTTCCCTGGAAGGTCTCACTGGGCCCAAGATCTCTGGGTCGTGAGGGCAAAGCTCTATAGGCTCATTTCCTTCCGGGATGGCTGATTCCTCTTCCTGGGAAGAGGAATTCTGATTTTGGATCTGATTTGAAGCTGACTTCCCAGTCTTCTTGCTGTTTCTCTTGGGAGGCTGGTCCACTATTTCAGGATTCAGGTCTCCCTCTTCTCTCTGACGTTTACAGTGTGTCCAAGTCTTGATACAGGCCCATTCTGGGATCCCAAGCATGGCTGCTTGAATCCCCAGTCCTACTTTAGCCTGGGGAATGCTCCAGGTCATTTCCAAGCAGGCAATCTACTGGGAGGGATGGGAGGACACAACCACTTCTTTTTGCCCTACTACTCCCCCCCCCCCCAATTAAAGGTTGCCCTAGTCATGGGATGGAACTTTGTCTCGTCAGCATTGGTGACAGGATAAGACTTCCCTTCCAGATACTGATTTGAGTGGACCAAGTGCTGAGTTACCATGGTAACACTAGCTCCTGTGTCCCTCAGTGCTTTTACTTTCTCCCCATTAATCAAAGGATGCTACCTGTATTTTTTCATTTTGCTTGGTTTGGCAGAATAGGATACTTCTACCCCTCCCTCCTCAGTGACTAATGTTGCCTCTGTGGGATCACTGACATCTCCAGGCCACACCTCTGATCCCATCTAGAAATTAGCAACTGCATTTGCCGCAGGTTGACTAGAGGCATTATTTTTGTTTCTACAGCTAGGATCCCTGGTTTGGTGACCTCTGTTTTTGCAATCCTAGCACCAAGCCGGTTTGGGATCAAAGTTCTTTCCTTTGTACCCACCCCTAGACTGTGAGGAGTCTCTGGGCCCACCCTCCTGTGCAGGCTTTTGGAGACCTTGAGAAGACTCTTTATTTTTGTTTTTGCTCCCATCTTTCCCTTGGGAAGGCTTTTTGATCTCCTTCTTTTGGTCTCCCCCACCAGTGGTAGATCTGGTCACCCTTGTTTTGACCCAGTGGTCAGCGTTCCTACCCAACTCCTGAGGGGAAAGTATACCTTGGTCTACCAGGTATTGATGTAGCCTCTCATTGTAACAATTACCCAGAAGATGCTCTTTAATGAATAGGTTGTATAGCCCATCATAATCTTGTACCTTGTTACCAGCTAACTAACTACATAGCATTTTTACTGAATAGTCCACAAACTCAACCCAAGTTAATTCAGAAGGCAAACTCTACCCACATACTTTATGCGGTGTACTTCAGTTGTAAACCAAAAGCCCTTTCTCAGGGTACCTTTCGTGAGGTCATAGGATTTAGAATCTGCCTCATTCAGTGTTAGGAGCCTATCCCTGCATTTTCCGGAGAATAGCTCCCTTAATAGTGTGCCCCTCTGTTTCTTTTCACCCAATGCAGGCTCTTTCAAATACAGAAACCCATTTTACTATATCATCCCCTTCTGAAAAGGGAAGGACAACTCCTTTTAGGATTTTAATATTGAAAGGTTTCTCTTTCAATATTTTGATGCTGCCACCAGAGATTGGTCCTAGACCCAACTCTTTCCTTTGTTTCTCAGTCTTCAAAAGCTGACTCTCTAAGGCCATGCTTTTGGTCAGCCTGGCTATGGCTAGGTCTTTCTCTGTGGGTGCTTTGGGTCGAGGAGCTAAACTCATCCCCTTTTCCCATAGGGTCTTTTTCTCCCCAGATACTTCATCATCTAATTCATCTGTGGGGTTATCTTTTTCATGCTGGGCCACCAGAAGCTTAAGCTGACCTCCACTGAGGCTTTTCCTAGTACGAATCTGGTACAGTCTGCAGAGCCTCCTAAACTAGCCATAGCTATATGCCTGGAAAGTGTCCTGGTCAAGCTCCTAGCTCTGGCTCTCTGCATCATATATGTTTTTAAATTACTAAAGCTGGGGCCTTTTTATAAATTTGGAACCCCTTTTTGGATAAGGCCAAATAAATTAAGGACTTTTAACCTTATTAATGGCCATTTAAAATCCTTCAATACCAAGCCATTTAATGACTTTTTGGAGTGCTTTGCTTTCACACGCTGTAGTTTGTCTAATTATGAATATATTGCTGTAAAAACTATATATTTTTGTTTTCAGTATTTCCTGCACTATCAATTGATATATAAAACATATGTTTCTAAAACACCCTGAAGTGACATGACACAATTCAAAATGGCAAACAGGTAACTGGGAAAATGCTAAGCGTAAATGACTGCATTGGTAGGGTTATAAAAATGAGTAGTATTTTCCAAAAGCAGTTGCACACAAATAGTTATTACTATGTTTTCTGTCCAGGTAAAAAGGCAGATTTTGATTTTCTTTTTGGTTTTGTGTGTTTTTTGGCTATTTGTCATATTATGACATTGATATAAGGCACATTCATTTTTCATGTGTTTCAATTGTTATACAGAATCTAGAGTTATAAGTCTATCACAATTTTTTCACAGGAGTAAATGGATGTCTTAGAGAGTACTGACACTAAAGATATGAAAATACACACTTTTGCTACTTTTGACACCATTTTATATACAACAAAATAACCGACATGCTGTTTTCTCTGTTGATGCCTTTCATACAATGAACTCAATCTTGTTATTGGAGATATGTTCAACACCTCAAAATCTATTTTCTGGCTTTTATGTACAGTAGTGATATATATTTTGTGTATAGGTTACGTATGATTTCATGCATAGCCTCTTGAATTACACAGCTCTTGACCTTGGACCATACATGGTAGCTACTAAAAGTGTGGAAAAAATGTATTTTTTTTTACAGTAAAATTGGTTTTCCAAACTGAGGTGTCATTTGAATAGTCAGTGTCTGAACTCACAGGTCAACTAGTCAAATTGTGACCATTTACTTCTAAATGTACTTTTTTAGTTTTTTTAGTTTTTTTAGTTTTTATTCTGTTGCCCTCTGATCATTTTCTGCAGGTGCATTATTGTTGGATTTGACATGAAAGCATTTTTTTCCTTGTTCAAATTGTTTAAGAGGTCATAGCATTTGACCTTTTACATCTAATTACATGTTTTACGGTCATTTGTCAATTACCGTTCATTTGTGGTATCTGAAGCATCATTGGAAGCGTCATGATAAGTACTGTTAGAAATTGGGGTCTCTAGTTGGCAGGGTATGTGCCCTGTTCAAGTCGGGATCACAATCCTAGTCAGGGTAAGTCAAATGCACAACCTGAATTAACCAGTGCTCACCCCCCTCGTAGCTTGGCACGGAGCAGGCAGACTCTGAAGGCAGTGTGTAAAGTATTTGTGCAACATTTAGTCACTTAGTTACAGCAACCTAGTAAAAGACACCACACAAATAGGATTAAACATGGGGTTAAAAAAATACAGAATATTTATCTGCTTAAGTTAAGTTGATAAATGACAAAAATCCAGAGGGATAAGGAAGTGTTATACTGTGATAAATAACTGAACCAAGCGAGGAGGTTGAAGCTTTTGGTTATAGATATGCCGAATAGAGTCTCAGGAAATGTGTAGCCTGCTACAAAGAATGCAGTAATTGCGTAAAGAGCACATCCGTGCTTTTTCCTGCCACTGAGGCTTCCCCAAAGGCAGGGCTGATTGGTGCGATGTAGGGCGGCCCCCACAAGTCAAAAGGAGCAGCGCTGAGGGTAGCAGGCCAACACACAGGGTGCAAGTCAAAAGGAAAAAGCACGGATGTGCTCTTCACGCAATTACTGCAGGGTGCAAGTCACCAGGTAGTCTTTCCTCATACACAGTCAAGGTGCAGCAGGCCAACACAGCAAAGCTAAGTGTCAGTCCCTCCTGGCAGCACAGTAGACAGTGTCTATCAGGCCAGCCCAGCAATTTGTCCAGTGGCAGTCCCTCCTGGAAATTCAGCTCCTCGTAGTGACAGAGTCTCTCCAGGACCCTGAAGTGAACTAACTTGGTAGGATTTGGGGCACAGCTTCTATACTTTGGTGTCCCGGTTCTGGAAGGTTGGGGAATCTTGCTGACCCTCCTTTGATGTCCCCAGGGTACCTTCCTTGCCCTCCCTATCTCCAGAAACTACACAGGGGGTATGTAGCTATTTGTGGGAGGAGAGGTAGAGCTCTATTAAGAGGCAAGTGTCAGCTCCTCCATCCCACTTAGTCCAGGGAGACCCATCAGCCTGGTGATGGGCCATCAATATGCTAACGCCACACCCAAGCTCCCTTTGTGTGTGCCTGTCTAGTGGGCATACACAAAGCCTAGCTGTCATCTACCCTAGACGTGTATTCAGGGACAGACAGAGGCAGAGGCAGAGTAAGAAAATGGCAACTTTCTAAAAGTGGCATTTTCAGACTTACAATCTAAAATACGACTTTACCATCAGTTGTGATTTGAAACTGTGAGTGCATGGACACCAAACTCCATATTTCTATTGCGTCCCATTGGGAAGTTATACTTAAAATATGTTTTAAGGCAACACCATTGCTATTCTATAGGAAAGACAGTCCTTGCAATAGCGAGAAATGAATTTAGCAGTTTTTCACTACCTGGGCATGTTACACTTACAAAGCACGCACCTAGCCTTTTGTGTAAACTCCACCCTGCCCTTGAGGGTAACTAGGGCCTTCTTTAGGGGCAACTTACATGTAATAAAAGTGAAAGTTTGGGCCTGGCAAATGGGTGCATTTAGCAGGCCACAATGGCAGCTTAAAACTGTACACACAGGTTCTGCAGTGGCAGCCCTGAGTCATGGTTGAAAGGCTACTGTGGTGGGTGGCACAATCAGTGCTGCAAGCCCACCAATAGTATTTTATTTGCAGGCCCTGGGCACATGAGTTGCACTGTACTAGGGACTTACAGGTAAGTTAAATATGCCCACTGGGGAGACGCCAATGTTAACATGTTTGAGAGAACAAAGCACCTGTACTTTAGCACTAGTCAGCAGTTGTAAAGTGCAATATCCCTAGAGGCCAGCAAACATAGGTCAGAAAAAATAGGAGGAGGCAGGCATAAAGTCTGGGGGTGACCCTGCAGGAAGGGCGGCCATTTCCAATAAGTACTTACATTGCTTAGTTGCAGTGCTGGATGGGACATGGTATTTGACCCATAAGTACACATTTTCTAAGTCTTTCAAGGTCATGATTAATTTTCCGTTGTATAATTCCTCTCAAGTGTATCATTATTTGTATTGTCTTGAAAATTAGTTGAATTTCCTTGGTTAAGCTGGGAGAGGGCTCATTCCATTTGATCTATGGCCTCAAAAGCCACATTATTTATGTTTTGAAATGACTTTATTCTGTAATTGTCAATCAAATTTTTCAAAATGTATTGTTATTGGAATAATCATAAAATGTTCTTCTATTATTGTGAGTGGTCAAATTGGTGGCAGGGATAATTCAATCTCAACTTTGCCATGACATATAACTTTCCTAAGTGTCTATTTAGAACTCCAGGGATGGATTACTCCATCACAATGGTGACAGCCTTCAGCCAAAATCTAAATCCCATCAGATATAATGTGATTTGGATTTTGGCAGACAAGATATCTGTCAATGTTGAGATGAAGTAACCCATCCGCTGAGTCCTAAATCACGCCCTAAGTCTACAAAATGTCAGGTAAGGAACATGACACCATGACTTAGGTATAAATAGAGGCGATTTGTACTACGAAATTCAGATACAGACCCTTTTTGATTATGTCCTATAACTTGTCAATAAGAGTAAAGATTGAGAAAAAAGAGGTTCTGTCAAAAGGGACCCTTCAGCACAGAGATATTCAGCATGGCCCAAGGTATATGGAGTGTGTGCAGTAGGATTAAATTGAGACACAATCTTTTTAACTCATGCTCTGCTACTCGAAAGCAGGTGTAAAGCTGTAGACTATGGTTAGTCTATGACCAATTAAAAAACAAGGAAGGAACACGACAACATGAATTAAGGCATGCCACGGGAGAATGGAAGTGTCACATGTACTCAAAGCTATTTTCAATCATGTTCACCTGCTTGTCAGCAAGGGGAAACCTGGATACAATGAAGAGTCAAGAGCCGATGAATTGTCAGGAAATAGAAATGCAGCCATGATCTCAGTTACAGTAGTGGTTAACATTACTATCAAATTCAATCATACCCCGCTGGTTCTCACAAAGGGTTAGGCTTGAGACAACGGAAGGTTTGTAACCAAAGAACTGTAAAGATATGCAACATGTATGGGATTACATGTACAGATTACAATAGCAAACAATAATTGCCAAAAAAATAAGCACATGTACCAAGTCTTAAATTTTGTTTTGTCATATTTCAGATAAGCTATGTTTTATTCATCCTCTCTGAAAATTGTCTTCACATATTAAAAGTATTATCAGGTATTCAAATCTAACAATGACAATATATGCACATTAGTGCTTTATTTGAGCCGGTGTTTATGCAGACAGTGAAAAGCTCCATGGGGCTGTGGCAGGGGGCCCCTGCACTGCCCAAGCCAAAGGGGCCCAGCGACTCCCCTTTACACCAGCTTTTTCATGGCGGTTCATACTGCCATGAAAAGGCTGGCAGGAGGGGGACTCGTAATCCCTTGGGGGATTACAACCGCCGGGACCAATGTGGCGCCGCCACGGTCATAATCCCATGGGAAGCACCGCCAGCCTGTTGGCGGTGCTTCCGTCGAAAGAGCCCTGGCGGTTGTAATGAGGGCCATAGAAATGAAAGGCGGAGGAAGAGCAAAATGAAAAAGTGTCACAAAGGGAGAAAGCAGAAAGCTACAATAGTGAACTGAAGGGGCAGGGAGTGGCTGTAGATGGATTAAAGAGACCCGAGATGTCTTTAGGATTACGCTACCTCAGGTTTGATTGCTCACACATTTAAATGCATAAGCCATGTGTTTTAAAGGGGAGCTTGGGCACCAGCATATTTTTATTCACAAATTAAGCACAGATGTACACGGTCTTGATATCAATTTCACTAAAACAAACTTTAGCACAAGAACAATAAATTGTGTTGCTAATAAGGATTTTGTTTTAGGCTGGCTATTTCAGATAGTTAAAAACACCTAAAAGCATATATGACTGAAATACTTTTCTAATCTACTGCAGAAAGTCATTACAAAATGACAGACTCTCTACTGAATGGTGTACTATGTTTGCTTGTCCTTTTTCTCTGTCAATGTACTCCTGCCATGAGCAGCCAAAATGATACATCTGCCCTCTCTCTCCTTCAGGACTTTCTTTGACAGAGATAAGGGTAAGATGGAGAGAAGTTGGGTTTTTTGGAGCCTGTTAGTGAAATATTTATCTATACATTTTTTGTGAAGGAGGGTTCACATTTTTTTCTGTTTTTTTTTTACATTAACCATAGTCCTCTCCACTTTTTTGGGGGTAGGACGTGCTGCTTAATACATTTTACTGCACAGAAATTATAAAAGTGAGGCTCATGAGGGAGGATGCTAAATATTTCACCTGTGCTTTCTTTACAATGAAGAACACAGACACCAAATGATTTAAGAATGGCACAGAGGAATCTTTGACTAAGGCCCTCATTACAACCCTGGCGGTCCAAGATCGCCAGGGCTGTTTTGACGGAAGCACCGCCAACAGGCTAGCGGTGCTTCCTGGTGTATTACGACCGCGGCGGTAGCGCCACGGTCGCACCGCCGGGGCCGGCGGTTTTCCGCCACAATGGCCCCGGCGGTTGTAATCCGCCAGGGCAGCGCTGCTTGCAGGGCTGCCCAGGGGATTACGAATCCCCCTCCCGCCAGCCTTTTCCTGGCGGTTTGAACCGCCAGGAAAAGGCTGGCGGAAAGGGGAGTCGCGGGGCCCCTGGGGGCCCCTGCACTGCCCATGCTACCAGCATGGGCAGTGCAGGGGCCCTCTGACAGGGCCCCATTGAAAAGCGTGACGGGTGCAACTGCACCCATCGCACAGCCGCAACACCACTGGCTCCATTTGGAGCCGGCTCCTGTGTTGCGGCCGAGATCCCTGCTGGGCCGGTGGGCGGAAACTCGGTTTTCTGCCCGCCGGCCCAGCGGGGATGTCCAAATGACCACCGCGGGAGTGCGCTGCATTGGCGGCCGCACGCCGGTAACAACTTGGCAGGCGGCAGTAGCCGCCCGCCAAGGTTGTAATGAGGGCCTAAATGTCTAGATGAAGTTCCAGATATAATTCAAAGGGTGACAGTGACAATTAGGTGGATTCTGGACAGGTGCAGGAGTCTAGCAGTGAGGAAGAGAGTGTAGATGATGATAACTTTAGTGAGAGTGAAGAAGAATTATATAAAGAGGATGTCTGTGAGACTCTCTGGGATGAAACTCCACCAGGCACTGATAACAGCAATAATAGGGTTCAGTTTACTGCAAAAAATTCAGGAGTCTGGAAAGTTCCACCATGAAATTCCCCCCATTTACAAATTTGAAATTGTTTTTAACCATGGAACTGCTTGTGCACATAGGTTGTGAAACAAAAATATGCACGAGATTTGCTGGGCAAAATGGATCCGTGAGCATCCCAATTCACACCTACGCCAGTGAATGAATGGGGGCTTTACTGTAGGCCTCGTGATTTTTTTTTACTGGTTTATGTATTAACATGGGCCTCATAAAGAAAAGTTACATGAAACTTTACTGGGATTTGTCACACCCTTCTCAAGCCACATCTTTCTTTGGGAAGATCATGCCATCATGGCAATACCTTATTGTCACAAGAAAGCTCCACATAAATGATATTGCCACTGCACAAGTGAGGGGAGATGTAGGTTATGGCCCATGGCATAAGATCAGGCCAGTACTTGATTCACTAAACTATGCTTTCAAGTGGTACTATGTCCCACAACAGGTGATTTGTGTTGACAAATTAACGATTGGCATAAAAAATAGGGTTGCTTACATTCAGTACATACCTAATAGAAGGCATGCCAGGTTTGGCATTAAGAAATTTGAGGTATGTGACAGCAGTAACGGTTATGTCCCTCATGTAGATTTATATTCTGGGAAGGATAAAGCAATAGGAACAGAAAAGGGGTTTGTGTTCAATAAGGTGATGGGTCTCCTCCCCCCATGTGATTTACTAGGTAAAGGCCGGGGTGGCTCCTCTGCTATGACGGAGGAGCATCACCCCCCACCAGCAGCAGCAGCTCCATTTATTATGTTTTTAATATAAAAGGGGGTGGAGCCACGGGCGTGACAGGGACAGAGTGGCAATCCACAGCACTCCCTGTCAGTGTGCATGTATATTTAACCGGCTGTCTCAGGCTAATGACTGATAACTATTAAACAAGTGTCCGTCTAGCAGAGGAGCTCCTTGTGAACAAAACTCTATTAACAGGCACAGTGCAGGCAAACGCTAAAGGACTGGCTCGAGAGATTGCAAGGGGAAGGTTGCAAGCAGAAATGTCTAAGTATATGGGGAGGAAAGGGTATTGGAATGTGCCTTTTGGGAATAGATAAGTCAACGCAAGCCTGTCCTACCGCTGTCTACCTCTAGCTTAGTAGATGATGTGACTGCACAGACATGATCTGGGAAGTCAATCATCAAATTTCAAATCATTCTAAATGAAGGAATGGGTGGGGGCAGATGTAGATGACCACAAAATATAAGAATTTGCAGCTAAGAGATCAACACACAGACATTGGTCCAAGGATTGGCATAATCTGCTTGATGTGTCGATCATGAATGCTTATGAATGGTATTAGCTAAATACTGATCCATGCAATGTCCAGAGTCGCCACAGTTTTATACTTAGTGTTTATAGTGAGTGTTATACTTAAAAAGCACACGCCCAGCCTTTTATGTAAACTGCACCCTGTTCTTGGGATAACTAGGGGCTACCTTAGGAGTGACATAGGGAAGGTTTGGGCCTGGCAAGTGGCAAAACTGCACCCACAGACACTGCAGTGGCAGGTCTGAGACGTGTTTACAGGGAAAAGTTTACCGGGCCACTCATGTGACTGGCACAATCAGTGCTGCAGGTCCACTAGTACCATTAGATTTAAATGCCCTGGGCACCTCTGGTGCATTTTGGTAGGGGCTTACCAGTAAACCAAATATGCCAATCATGGATTAACCCATAACAAATACAATTTAGACAGAGAACATGTACACTTTAGCACTGGTTAGCAGTCATGGTAAACTGGTTAGACTGGTTGGTAGTGGTAAAGTGCCCAGAGTCCTAAAGCCAACAAAAACGTGTCAGGAAACTAGGAGGAAGGAGGCAAAAAGCTTGAGATGACCTGCAAAAAGGCCCAGGCCAACAATGGGCCCACCACACAGGCGTATGACAATGAAGTCTCATCCCACTCCAGTGCCAACTGTACCTATGCTTAGCTAAATGGTAAAATGGGAGGACGAGGCTCTTTAGGGAGCCTGAGAAGCCCATGCTTCAGTGTATATGTCCTGGAATAAGGAATGTGTCTCCTGGTGGACAATGAAGGAATACTACTCTGTCTTCTTCAATGGCAACTGTGTTCATTTCTCAAGGAATCAAGGGCCAGATGTAGGTAGGTTCCGATTTGTGACTTGCAAATTGCGTCAAATCGGAATGTAGGATGGTGTCCCTGACACCATCTGCGACTCGCAATGGGGTCGCAAAGGCTCACCTCATGTATATTCATGAGGTGGGTCGCAATTTGCGACCCCCTTGAGACTCGCGGTACTCACAGGGATGGTGGCCTGCTGGAGACAGCAGACCACCATGTTTGTGACTGCTTTTAAATAAAGCATTTTTTTTTTTTTTTTTGTAATGCAGCCCATTTTCCTTAAAGGAAAACAAGATGCATTACAAAACTAAAAAATGAAACGTTTTTGAAAATGTTTTTAATGCCAATCCCATAGGGACCCCTTCCCTTTTGCGAATGGGTTAACACCCATTTGAAATGGGTGCTAACTGCGCTTGTTTTTTTTTTACCGCTTCCTAATTGCGACTCGCAATCCCGTTTTGTGATTCGGTAACCAGGTTACCAAATCGCAAAATGGGGATTGGGCATCGCGATGTGCTTTTTGCACATCGCAAACAGCAAATTACGCTGTTTGCGACATGCAAAAAGTTTAGTACATATGGCCCCAAGTATTGACAGCTGCAGATAGGGCTGCAATCAGCTCAACATACTTTTGACAATATGGCCTCATGAGTGTACAAAACAAAGTCTGTCTCCTCCTTGTAATGCATACTCAGCTGTAAGAATGTACTAACTGATGACAATGACTGCTGAAATTGAATATTTGAGTGCTGGTACTAAAACATCATAGCAAGATGTCAAAACCCACTCAACTGTCAACTGTACCATTGCCTATTAAAATGGTCCAAAGATCATAACTACTGACGAAGCCTACCATGCTGCTTGTTAGAAATGGGGTTTCTGGTTGGCTAGGGTATGCACCTCAGCCAGGCAGAACTTACCCACTCTAGTCAGGGCAAGGGAGTTATACGTCCAAGATAACCCCTGCTCACCCCCTTGGTAGCTTGGCACGAGCAGTCAGGCTTAACCCGGAGGCAATGTGTAAAGCGCTTGCACAACACACACACACATGTGACGCAATATCCCCACCACAAAGGAAACACAACACCAGATTATATGAAAATATAATGTATTGTACACAACGTAATTATCAGACCAACATCACATAACAGTACTATCCTGCTACCTTAGCAGTTGTCAGAACGTTACAGATTAGTTACTCTGCAAACTAGCAGTAGTCACACATAACACACAGGTTACTCAGTATTGTGCAACATAAGCAGTAGTCAGGAAACACGTAATCACATTAGAACACTTGTCATAAGAATATCATAAAACGCCCATAGTAGGAACATTAGAAAACCTATGGCAAGATAGGGAAACATATTAGCAAGTCACGCCCATAAAAGGAACATGTGCACACATATGTAAAAGCATCATAGAACAGGTAGGCAATATATCCTAATAGCAAAGTCTGTAGAAAGAACTTTAGATTAGGAACATATTGGTCCATTTAAAAGTACCTGTCTTGATGGGGAGGCACTTCCAGTGCCTAAAACAACTAATGGGGCCCCCGGCGCTCCTCTGCGCAAAACGGGGGCCTCCTTAAACATGGCAGACCGAGAGGGGCGGTCTCTCTGACTCCTTGACGGGCCCCTTCTGGGACCCGTGATCACTGGGTGCCACCAGGCCTCCACCGGCCCTCTCCAGGGGGGCCCAAGTCAGGGAAATCCTGTGAAGGGGGAGGGGGCGCCTTGCGCTCCCTCCTCGTTGAAACACGGGCCCCTCCGGGGACCCGCTAACTCCTGGGGTCTCCCTGGACCTTCGTGGTCCTGCCACTACGGGAGACCCTTAGAGAAAATACTCCTGGCCCGCGAGGGGGCCAACACGAGAGCTGGGGGCCAGGGCGAGCCTCCCGTGAGGCTGCCGCCCGGCCGAGATAGCAGGAGAGTCCTCCGGGACTCCTGCGCGCGAGGGAGAGGCGTCCTCCTCTCCCTCGACCTCCGGATGACGTCGCGGCCCAAGGTAGGGCCTTCCGGTGCCCCGGGGGGACTCAAAAGAGCAGTCCTCGCCCCGGGGGCACCAACAGGAGCACGCTTCCTCCTTACACTAAAATGGAGGTTTCCTTCGTGCCCTGGGGGCACAGTGCTGAGCGCGAACCTCGCGCTCGGGGATATTTTCAGAACCCGGCTGCGGCGGTGATTTCCAATCAGCAGAGACGCGCTCCAGGAAGCGCGAGGGCACAATTTAAAGCCCGGGCTGCGGCGGTGATTTCCTGTAGTCCAAGAAAAGCGCTTTCAAAGCGCGATAGCACCGCAGCAACTTCATCACTGAAAATAATGCCTTTTTCTCTTAAAGCATCCTGGGCAAAGATGTAAAAGATCGTTGCAGGGGTCAGGGGCCACAGCACCCTGCCCCTGGGAACAACTAAACAAGAAGGAGCACAGGGCTGGTGGGCCCAGCTACAGGCCAGCACAAGGGGTGCAGATGGTGGCAGTTCCTCCTAGTGACCAGGCAGGTCACAGGTCAGCACAGCAGCAGCAGTCCATGGCAGTTTCCTGGTGAGTCCATTCATCAGCGTTCTGTGTCCAGTTTCAAGTTCCAAGAATGTTCAAATTGTGGGGAAAATTCCCCTGTACTTATAGTCCTGTTTTTACAGTGTTTTACAATGATAGGGAGAGGAGGTTCCAGCCAGTTACAACTGGTTCTGTGAGTGCCCCCTCTCTCCTTTCAGGACAGGCTCCAAACATCAGTGGGGGGTTAACGAACCTATTGTGTGAGGCCAGGGCACAGCCTTTACAAATGTAGGTGTGCCCCGCCTCTCCCTTCTCTCAGCCCAGGAAGACTATTCAGTATGTAGATGCACCTCGGTGACACCTCCACCCTCCCTGTGTATAGGCTGTCTGAAAAGTATGCACAAAGCCCCAACTGTCACTCTGCCCAGACGTGGATTGGAGTCAAGCTGCAAAACACCAGAGTCATAAGCACAGATAAATGCGCACTTTCTAGAAGTGGCATTTCTGTGATAGTAATAAAAAATACACCCACACCAGTAAGCAGTATTTATTATCACCATCACAACCATACCAAACACGCCTACGCTACCCCTCATAAATTTAGACAATACCCCTTACACATAAGGCAGGGCATTTCTAATGCAATCCTATGAGAAGGTAGCACTCACAGCAGTGAGACACCAAGTTAGGCTGTTTGTCACTACCAGGACAGGCCACGCAATATGGCACATGTCCTGCCTTTCTACATACATGGCACCCTGCCCATAGGGCTAGCTAGGGCGTACTTTAGGGGTGACTTACATGTAGTAAAAGGGGAGTTCTGGGCCTGGCAAGTACATTTAGATGCCAGGTCCCTGTGGCAGAAAACTGCGCACACAGGCCCTGCACTAGTAGGCCTGAGACAGGTTTGAAAGTCTACTTCAGTGGGTGGCGCAAGCAGCGCTGCAGGCCCACTAGTAGTATTTAATTTACAGGCCCTGGGTATAGAGATACCACTGTACAAGGGACTTATAGGTAAATTAAATATGCCGATTAGGTATAAGCCAATCATACCAACTTTAGATGGGAGAGCACCTGCACTTTAGCACTGGTCAGCAGTGATAAAGTGCTCAGAGTCCTAGAGCCAACAGCGAGAGGTCAGAAAAAACAGGAGGAAGGAGGCAAAAAGACTAGGGATGACCATGCGTATGGCCAAAAGTCCAACACTGCTTGATGCCAGTGACCAGAGTGATAAACAAGGTGACCGTACAGGATTCTGTTCCTAATGATGAAGTCACAGAAAGGGTGATCTCGATGAGCACTCCATCCAATGGCTCACCAAGTTGCATCACTAATCAGCAGGTAATATATGCCCTGAGATAAAATGCTGAAAATTGTGTCTTGAACTCACACAATTAAGCCTGCTAATAGGAAGTAAACATTTGCTAGCATGAACTCTTTTGCAGAAGAAATGAATAACCTGATTTGCTGGTTACCTCACAAGATGGTTGCTTATTTAACTATCATGTGTCTAAACCTAGCCTGTGAATAATTCTCTCTCCTAAGCCACTGAAGCTATTGGGGCATCCTGAGAAATTATATTTATCACAGTAGATTATTAGAAGATGTAGGTGAGATTGTAGAACACTTGCTGAAGCTACAAGTAATGTGTGTAGAAGATTGTTTTCCTGTGATGTTTCCTTTTTTCAAAGACAAGCACTGGGCTGCACAGTGAATTATGGTGTTTGTTGCTTTAATGTGAGTTTTCAGTCTTTGCTCCCCAAAAATATTCACTTAGATACTTTTGACTGCTCACCCTCACCTCCTTGAGAGTCTACCTGAGCCATAGTAGGACAGATAATGTATAAGGCCTAGTTCAGATTTTATCTTGTTTCCTCTGACACCAACATGTGCATCCGATCATCATAGAATCAAAGAAACAAGGGCTCTGCGATAGAATACATAGCAGTCATCTTCAAAAAATTCTCACAGGAATCATTGCATAGAAATAAATGATTCCTGATGCTATGGCCCTGTCTCTAGAAGATAGACATCCAATATGGCATGCAAGACCCTAATTCAATGATAATCAGTCATGTGGACAAGATAGTAAAGTATGACAACCTGGGACAGCTGGAAAGTTTCTTGGCCTCACTGTTTGACACAGACATGGACACTTCTGATAGACAAGAAAACCTCGACCAGCGCCAACCCAACAAGACAGATCACACTTTGATCGGTCAGTAGATGAAGTGAACTAACTGGAAGATGAAACAAGGCAATGGCCCATTGAGAACAAATCAAACCACCAGCAAATGCCTTTTTCACCCAGAGGAAAGTCATGATCACAGGGGGTACCCTCATAATTTGACAAAGGGGGTGCTGCACCTTGATGATTAGTATTCATCGAACACTGACCCAGGAAGGTCACTAATCAATTAGACCTATTCAGATAGCTAATGCATGAGCAGATACAAAGTCTGGATGACAAAATCAAAGAAGATGAAATAGGGAAAGTGACAGAGGACATCTCTCGCAGTAAGGTCACAGGGATCATTGGATACCCTGCAGAATATTACAAAGTAAGCGAAAAGCTCTGCTAGTTTCTTTACTCTGTAAACTCTTTAAAGAGTCACAGGGAAATCACACCCTGTTGAAAGAAAGAAACTAGGAGAAGAAGCTGGAAATCTTACTTGACATAGAGAAAATCATTTCCCGTATTCATTAGGAATAGCTGTTCCAGGTCATGGAAAAAGTAGGAACAGGAATGCAAATCATGGAGAAAGTTAAATGGTTATACAAACACCATCTCTTATGTTTATGTGCAAAGGCCTAATATACATCCTCAGCATTCAACATTAAGTGAAGTGGGTATTTAGACAAGGGTGCCCTGTTTCTCCTTTGCTGTTTTTACTTAAGCTAAAATCCTTGATAATAGCTACCTGAGATGCTAAAGACAAACGGGTGATCTGAATGTCCGGGGTGTGGAAGACACTACTTTATGAAGATGATATGCTAGTGACCATAACAAAACTTGTTAGTGTTCCAATTGCCAAACATACTATATATAATCCATACCTGCTCTAGGAATGTACCATGTTGAATAACCTTTGTACACAGATGTGGAGATGAGGGATACAGTGGAAATAGGGGCCACCTGACAGCTCTTGTACGTCACGTTGACCTGTACACAGAGATTACATATTAACAGACATTACTGACTGCAAAAACATTAGCCACAGCAGTGGTCTGCATCCTGAAACTTTGGAAGACAAAACTTAACCCTACCATTTGAGCTTGGTTGCATAAAATGTACATTGTCGTCTCTTATGAACATGTGATTTATAGCCTGAATGACCAGTTAGATAAAATCCAGTTTACATAGGTTATATTTGTGGAGAATCTCTAATGTCCTACTTTTTCTAGTTGTACTGTGAATGTGGTGTAGATTACCCTTTACTGGACTTTAAGTGCCACCTGCATACTCTGCAGGTGGATGGCACTTGAAAGTCGGTAAATCAGTTTATTAAGAAATGTGGTCACCCTCTGCTTAGATCTAGTTAAATGCAAACCATGTGCCTACAAACCGTCCCTAAGCTAAACATGTGTAGTCGATGGTTGTCAAGGTTCCTGGTCGACCTAGAAGAGGAAAAAGAGAAAGAGTGTGCCTACAAACTATCCTTGAACTACACATTAATGGTACACACAGCAGAAACAAAACAAGAGTGAGGTTGCCTTGAAAACACTGTACAAAGTAGTGCTGTGGGTCTCCTGCAAGCAAAAGCACCGCAGTGAGGGCATTAGCTCAAGGCAAGCTACACACCAAGAACTTACAAACTGTCCCTAAGATAAACATGTGTAGTCGATGGTTGTCAAGGTTCCTGGTCGACCTAGAAGAGGAAAAAGAGAAAGAGTGTGCCTACAAACTATCCTTGAACTACACATTAATGGTACACACAGCAGAAACAAAACAAGAGTGAGGTTGCCTTGAAAACACTGTACAAAGTAGTGCTGTGGGTCTCCTGCAAGCAAAAGCACCGCAGTGAGGGCATTAGCTCAAGGCAAGCTACACACCAAGAACTTACAAACTGTCCCTATGCTAAAGATGTGTAGTTGATGGTTGTAGAAGATCCTGGTCCACCTAGAAGGGGAAAAAGAGAGGGAGTATGCCTACAATCAGTCTTTGTACTAAGCATTCTTGGTACAGTCAGGAGAAACAAAATTGAGAGCAAGGTTGCCTTGAATCAACAATATAAATTGATGCTGTGGGTCTACTGTCAACAGAAGCACCTCAGTGAGGGCATTACCTCAAGGCAAGCTGCAAACCAGGAACATACAAACTGTTCCTAGGCTAAACATGTGTAGTTGATGGTTGTGGACATATATGATCCACCCAGAGGGGGAAAAAGGGAGAGAGTATGCCTACAATCTGTCTCTGTACTAAACATTCTTGGTACAGCTAGGAGAAACAAAACGAGAGTGAGGTTGTCTAAAACCAACTGTACACAATGGTGCTGTGGGTCTCATGCCAGCAAAAGTACCTCAGTGAGGGCATAAGCTTGAGGCAGGCTGCAAATCATGAACCTACAAACTATCCCTACTCTAAACATGTGTAGTTGATGGCTATAGAAATTCCTGGTTTACCTAGAATGGGTATAAGTGATAGAGTGTGCATTCAACCTGTCCCTGTACTAAACATTCTTGGTACAGCTGGGAGAATCAAATTGAGAGTGATGCTGCCTTGAACGAACTATACAAAATGGTGCTGTAGGTCTTATGCCAGCAAAAGCAGCTCAGTGAGCACATTATCTCGAGGCAAACTGCAAATCATGAACTTATAAACTGCCCTACTCTAAACATGTTTATTTGATAGCTGTAGAAGACCCTGGTCCACCTAGAAGGGGGGACAAGAGGGAGACTGTGCCTACAACCTTTCCCTGTACTAAAAGTTCTTATTACAGCCAAGCAAAAAAAAACAAGACATAGGTTGTCTTGAACCAACTGTACAAAGTAGTGCTGTGGGTCTTACGCAGGCAGGGGCACCACAGATCGGGCATTGGAGGAATGCAAACTGCAAAGATTGATACAATAAATTGATGCTAAGCTAATTCTATGTCTGTTGCTGTTGGAAATAGGGCCTTTGGTTGGCAGTCAGGTTACCCCCGTCCAAGCAAGGACCGTCACTCTAGTCAGGGTAAAGGAGAATCACCCTCAATTAACCCCCGCTAATCCCCTTGGTACCTTGGCAGAAGCAGGCAGGCTTAACTTTAGAAGCAGGGTGCAAAGTAGTTGTACCAACACACACAGTAACTCTGTGAAAACCCTACAAAATGACACAACACAGGTTTAGAAAAATAAATAATATTTATCTAAATAAAACAAGACCAAAACCACAAACATCCAACATACACAAGTCAAGTAATGAATTTAAAAATCAAAAGAGTCTTAAATCCTTTAGACAACAGTGATAACTCTGTTAGCATTCAAAAGTACCTGGATAGCATCAATCTAACACCACCCGGGTGAATGTGCATCAGACAAAGACCAGCGATGCGTCGATTTCTAACTCGGAAGTGAGACCGTGTGTCATTCCTCCTCCGGTCGGGTCGGCGTGCATAGTTTCTTCTCTCCCACAGGAGAGTGATGTGATGATCCGGACGGGCACCTCAGGTCCGGGCAGGCTTTGCGTTGGTTTTCCACAACCAGTGATGTTGCATTGACAATCCAGTCGCACGGTATCCCAGAACTGCACTGCATGGGGATTACGTTGTTATCAGCCTCTGCGAGCTGGTGTTGCGCATTGTTTCTCCAGCCGCATTGTGTCGATCTTCCAGCCGCAATGCAGATGGAACATTGATTTCAGCCGCAAAGCCAGCGGCGCATTGTTTATGAGCCACAACATGGAAGGTGCGTCGAAAATGTCCCCGCACCACCAGTTGCACCTTTCAAAGGCCCAAAGATAGGTTAGGGCACCACTTGGCAGCAGGGCTCTCATCAGAAAGCCCAAGTACTGGCTGAGGGAAGTCTTTGATGTCCCTGAGACTTCAACAACAGGAGGCAAGCTCAGTTCAAGCCCTTGCAAATTCTTCACCAGTGGGAAGTCACACAAAAGCCAGTCTATGTCCTCTCTCAGGCAGAAGCAGCTACTGGAGGCCAACGCAGCAAAGCACAGTCACAGGCAAAGGGGCAGTACTCCTCCTCCAGTTTCGAGCTCTTCTCCTCGGCAGAGGTTCCTCTAGGCCTACTTCAAAGATAAGTCGTTTACAAGATCCTGCCTTGCCCAGGCCAGGCCCCAGACACAAACCAGGGGTTGGAGACTACCTTGTGTGAGGGCAGGCACAGCCCTTTAAGGTGTAAGTGACCACTCCTCCCTTCAGCCCAGATGGCCCATCAGGATATGGAGGCTACACCCCAGCTTCCTTTGTTTCACTGTCTAGAGGAGAGGTGCAAGCAGCCCAACTGTCAAACTGACCCAGACAGGGGATCCACAAACAAGCAGAGTCACAGAATGGTTTAAGCAAGAAAAATGTCTACTTTCTAAAAGTGGCATTTTCAAACACACAACCTAAAAAACAACTTAACTAAAAGATGTATTTTTAAATTGTGAGTTCAGAGACCCCAAACTCCAGATGTCTATCTGTTCACAAGGGGAATCTGCACTTTAACAATATTTAAAGGCAGCCCCTATGTTAACCTATGAGAGAGATATGAAGAGTGAAAAACGAATTTGGCAGTATTTCACTGTCAGGACATGTAAAACACATAAATACATGTCCCACCTTTAACATACACTGCACCCTGCCCATGGGGCTACCTAGGGCCTATCTTAGGGGTGCCTTACATGTATAAAAAGGGAAGGTTTAGGCCTGGCAAGTGGGTACACTTGCCAAGTCGAATTGGCAGTTTGAAACTGTACACACGTACACTACAATGGCAGGCCTGAGCCATTTTTACAGGGCTACTAATGTGGGTGGCAGAACAAATGCTGCAGGCTCACTAGTAGCATTTGATTTACAGACCATGGACACCTCTAGTGCACTTTACTAGGGACTTACTAGTAAATAAAATATGCCAATCATGGATAAGCCACTGTACATCTACAATTTATACAGGGAATACTTGCACCTTAGCACTGGTCAGCAGTGGTAAAGTGTCCAGAGCAACCAAAAGCAGAGTCCAGCACACAGAAACAACCTGGGAAGTAGAGGCAAATAGTTAGTGGAGACCATGCCAATGATGCCACGTCTAACAGTTGCCATATTTAGTGGTTCACCTGCAAGTACAAAATTATGCATATAACCTGATCCTATGGAAATCATGTTAAAAGAGTAAGGAATTAATACGGATTCCCAGAAAATATACCAAGGTGATTTTTGTAGGCTCCCCAGGAGGTCCAAAGATTTGATATAACCTCTAGTCATCAAATTACCTTAATGAAGCCTCTTTGGCAAAGGCCAACAGTCTTGAATGCACGACATCATGTTTGATCATATTCTTCTTCGATTTGCCTCCAGCACAGCCATCATCATCATAGTACCTTTTCGACCTTGTGAAGAAAAAACTGATTTGAACAATTAAGTGTTAGTAGTTAACTGCTACCATTGACTTCACAGCAATAGTAGGTGTTGAGTCATACAATTATCACTGCAAGCTCTATCTGAATAGGTTGTTGATGTGACAAACTCATTGAATCATATATGCTGAGATCCCACTAGCAGATAATTACACTGAGACAAGAGTGTGACAGAAGTTCAGTTGGTATTCTCCCTCCAGGCTGATGACAAGAATGAACATGATTTGTGACCCCTCTAAAACCCCTATACATGGCTTGTATGACTGTGTCTATCTTTATGAAAGTGTGGGTGGTTAAGTTAAATAATTCAGAGAGGCTGCTTTGTAAAATGGTGAAAGAAGGACAGGATATGCACACCACTTTGTGCAGTCTATGATAAACTGTAGGCCAAACCACTTGCACCACCAAAGGACAAAAGATACTGTGTCACTGTGACTCCATGGGGGTGGAAAGAACAATTGTCTATATTGTTTAGTGGAAACACTAACTGGTGGGGTATACAAAGTGTATAGGGCATGCAAAGTAAACTGAGCCACAAGGATCTTTGTAACAAACTGATAGACTTCTTCTATAGTAAGATAACCTCCATAAACTACAACTTCAACTCTCAAACATACCTCCTAACTCACCTCCCCATTTCAACCAAGAAAACTAACATGACAACATGGCTAGCCATCACACTGGATGAGACCACCAGTAGAGTACCAAAAGGCTTGTCTCCTAGCCAAAACCTTAAAATACAATTTTGAATGCTACTTTGGAAGTTAGTGCATCTGTTCTTTTGTTTGCTGTGAAATGCCACTTATACAGATTTTAATTGTAGAGCCACTGTGGCTAAAAAGTTGCTTAGAAAGGAAAGACTTTCATTATAAAAACTGATGAAATAGCCACAAGAAGCCTACAGTCCTCAAAAAGCTCCACAGCAGGAATGTTGCCTGCTTGGTATACTGGTGTGATTCCCTGTCTCGAGTGTCTAACTGTGTGTTTACCTAGTATCTTGACTTTTTGTTTTGTCACTGGCTTCATGCTAATCTGACTACGAGATCAATCCTGTCACCTGATGGGGCACATCATGTGTGACCTCAATATTCACAGTGGAATACTGTTCATGTCATGAATATAGCTCATATAGCATTGGTGGCGTTATACCATGGTTAAGAAAATTAACAGTGTGACCAGAAAGATTTATCTGGGTTATTGGGGTTGAGGCCACTGGCCCACCTGTGTAAAGTTTCACCTTTATATGCATGATCAAACCTTTGCACTGACATCTGTGTGTTTTTAAATGTGTTGTGTGTAACAAGTGTAACACATGCATGGTGTGAGTGAACCATTGAAATGGTAGCTAACAGGCTCCATTGTGTGTACCCCTGGCTTGACCCTTGTCTCACCTAATACAAAATGGAGGGCAAGGACTGTGCTCCCAAGCAATGAAGAGAACAACACACATTCATACACTGACACCATTGTTACCACACACCTTTACATGCATAGCCTTACATATAGACATATTTTTAGATACAAAGAATAGTGCAAGTGAAGCCTTAGCGTTGATGTGTCTACATATGCAGAATGGACAGCAACTGCATTAGGACTCTTTATTGTTCAAAAGGAAAAAAAGAGATATTTCAACCTGCCAGCCAAGGTGAGATTAGCTAGTACTCCTGCTTCCCATGGAAATAAATACATATTAGTGCAGTGAGCTGGAACTTTGCATAATTTTTTAACAGTTGAAACATTTCAAGCTCCCACATCCCAGAATGAGTTTTTCAGAGACAACCCTGGACTGCATTGCTGTATTGCTGTATAAATGTAGAAGGCTCTGACTTTCCCTGTCCAGTACACAAAAACCTCAGACTATGCCCTCAACTATTGAAAAATATGATTTCAAGTTCTAGGAGAATGGTACTATACCTGACAGTCATTGGAGCAGCTGGGCTAAGTGGTCAGAGTGTGTGCAGACCCTTTAACTTTATGATCAGGTCATGTCATGGTCTGTAGTGTCTCTGATGTTCAAAAGCTATCAGAGGCTGAGCCCCCCTCAATCTCCCCACATCTCCATCCTCAGCTCCATCCCTCTTCTCCTGGCGCTCTTGCTGCAACTACTAACCTCACATGGTAATCACCCTGTCATTCAGTCTTCAGAAACTCTCTCTCTCTTTTCTTATTAAACTCTATCACCAGTCAACTGGATATCGGTCACATACTTCTCCTGCAGCTGTCCCCACTTTGTCACATGTCCTATAACTGTACACTTCAGCAGTTTATTATCCAGCATGCTTTGAGACTCTAATTGCGCACAGAATTTGCCGAAGCACATTTGTGATCTTTTAGTACACCGGTGGGACAGTATTACTCTGGCCCCTTGACTAAGGTTTGATTGCAGTGAGTTTTCTTCTTTGTCTATGTGGCTGCTGCACCTCCACTCTCTCTAAATGTAAATGTAGGAGATGAAAGTCTCAACTCAGGGAGTACAGTTTACCAATGTACCCCAAAATTATACATTTGGAGACTCCCATATACACTGCACATGCACACTGAAAGTTCTATTCCATAGCAGATTGAAAACATTTGTCTGTAAAAGAGTGAAGAATACAAGGTGCACCTTCCAAAGATGAATTTGAAACAGTGATGCAACTAAGGGGCAGTTTTAGGTCTGCTGGCACCTGGTGCAACAGTCTTTTTTGCCGCCTCCCCCCATGACCTCCTTCCCTACAAATTACTTCACTACCACTCTCAAACAGTGCCCCATACCTCTTCATGGCCCCTCTCTAACACACATTTCTTTTTCTTTTTTGAAACGCTACTCATATTTCACTCACAATTTTGTGATCTGCATGGAACACGTTTTTTGCAGCAGGCATATTATCCATCTTGGCTACTTTATGATGAGTTAAAACTACCACTAGACAAAATTTGGATCTCTCGCTGTAACATTAACCACCAGAGTTATCTTGACATTTTTACTGTTGCCTAAAAAGTGCTGGATACACAAGCAAGTTCAGTGATTTTAAACCCATGCTATTTTTAAACACAGCACCCACAACAAAGTCAGTGCACCTGTTGCACTGCCCTAAAGCCAGCTATGCACCCACACTCCAGACCCAGTCATGAGCACTCAGGCCAGGGGCACAGTGCCTGGGGAGCCTCGTGCAGCTTGGACCCCCCCCCCCCAGTCCCTCCCACCCCAACCCCCGCACCACAGGGGCTGCCAGAGCTATTGTTACATCACTGATTCAAAAAGAGAAAAAGTCAAATGGAAAAATGTGTGTAATCTGTCAGGAAGGTGATTTTAGTCTACTCTTGCCAGACATTCTCCAAAACTGCAAGTATGTGAAATAGAAACTTTGCTTGTTTCTTTTTTTGCAATGGAGAAAACTGTTGAGCTCCCATGTCTAGAGTTACCATTTTAGTGTGGACTGAATGCCCTTTGAACAAGAGCACACAGGTTTCATCACCTCAAATACCACCCCTCCAGTCCACCCACAAATACTGGAGACTCACTTAGGCCTAATGCATATAGGATACACTCACAATTTCAGACAAACAGCATAGAAAACACAGTTGGCTCTAAAGACAACAAGCATCTGTGTCAGTTACTTAGAGGTATAGGGCAGGTTCAGAATTGTGATGAGGCATGCCCAGGCTCCATATTGCAATGCTGGCATGTTCATTCCACCCTCTTCTGCTGCCATAGATTCCGAGATTCCAGTGGATCCAAGTGTGATATCCTGCTCCAGTCCACACTTTTGTTCTACGAATTCGGTACCTGCAGTCTTGTTTTATTTTGGAACAAACAACAATACAAGTCCCAGAATTATAAGAAACAAAACCTGGCCTGGAGCAGTATATCACTCATAGACCTGGGGAAATTAGCAGGGCTGCTGTCCCCTCATGTGTGTTTTTTTAACATGGGACAGAGAGGCCAGTGGACAGGGAGGTGTACTGTAATTTTTTAAGCATGATTCCAGCATCTGGGAACAATGATCTGTTAGCAATGCATACACACTCCGCAGCTCAGTTTGAGGATCATGCAGAGTTTAGGGCTGCTGTGCATACTAGAGGGGCAACAATTACAGCGTGCATTGGGCCAAAATAGCCTTCAAAAGGTTGAAGAAAAAAAAACAGATTTGTTATTCTAAGTGCTGCACAATTCACCTTCACCATTTCTCCAGCAGTGTAGATATGTCTCTAATCCTTTACAGACCAACTGAATGTTTCATTCCAATTACTTTATAAGGAATAATGTTCAGAATAAAAATAATTGTTAACATTTATTTTGCAGCTCCTTGTAAATTGGATGCTGTTAACTATTGCCTAATTTCCAAGTTTTTTGTATGAAAGTGTCCTGAAGTACTAGCAGAGTGCAACTTTCAATAGAGACTGAATGTTGCGAATTGCATTCTGTGAATATAAAACATCACCTACCATATTTGTTGCAATGAGAGCAGCAGGTCGATGCCAGGTCATCTAACACTATCCCCACAAATCTAAAGATGTTTGGAATGAGCTTTGCATATTGGCCGAGATTTCAGAGTGTCAAGCCTCCTTGAGAAAATGGCGCTAATGTGGCTCAATAAAGCCCAATTCACTGTGCCATATTTACAAAGTGACACAACGCATGCATTGCACCACTTTGTAACCCCTTGCGCTGCATTATACCTGTGCCAGGTATAATGTATGCAAGGGAGGCTTTCCCCCGTTAAGGGGAACATAAAAATGGAGCTGCGGAATCTAAGAGATTCCACTGCTTCATTTTTAGCAGCTATTTTTAACTCCTGCACAGAGCAGGCGTTAAAAAAGGGAGGGATACCATTGTTTTCAATGGGCCCCTATGTACTCTGTAGGATTAGCGCCATAATTTTGGCACCAATCCTGCACAATACATCAAAAATAGTGTCAAAAATGTTTACGCTATTGCTCCTCCCCTGGGCCATGGGGCGCCAATTATTAAATACAGCACACACATGGTGGCCGTAGGGGGGCGCAAAGGGGTACAAGAAAAGTGGCACTGCAATGGATGCAGCGCCACTTTTCTTAAATTAGGGCCATTATTTTCAAAGCAGAAACTGCTGGAATTTACACCTTCCAGAATAATCTCTACACAAGCCTCCCAGTGCTAACCTTTTCAATCTGAACTCCCTCTGCCCATTTGTCTCCTCTGGGCAGTGCTTGTACACTTCGGAGAATGCCTCACATTGACATGCTTGGAAAACATGACTATTTAGGAAGAACAGTGTAATACCTGGTAGTACGGTCTCAGGGTGTGTGTGGGTCCGAGCAAAATCCATGATCTGGCGAGGCCACGTGCTGCATTGTCTGTGGGACTTACACCACTGCAAGGCAGACTTCAATAGCCAATAGGTGTGTAAAGCTGATGAGTCTATATTTCCCTGCCCGCAAACCGGTGGTCGGCTGGTGATGCTGCCTATGATTGCAAATAACTCTGCTAATTGTGGTCACACTGCAAGCTTTGTGGTCACACTGCAAGCTGCCAACGTGTACAAACGAGGCAAGTAAAGCAAAGAACTTGATTGTTCCAAAATTACGCTTGCAGTTAGAGTAATAGGTACAAACATGGGAGCGTTTATAATGACCCTTCAGTCCCATTCTGACTCTGCAAAATTCTTGTATGGTTATTAATCTCATGAAAACAGGCTTGCAGTTGCAAAATGGATATGCAAATCAGAATTTTTACTCAGGCAAAAAAATGCTTTTGTTTGGTGCGCAGTTAGCTGAAGCTTATGTGCAGATTGTAGACAACTGGCAGCTCAGCAAACACACTTATTAACAAAGTGCATGTTACAAATGCACCTAACCAGTTTCGGACACGAAATGCTAGGAAATTTTGTTGTGCTGTTCCTTCAGAATATTAGGTACAGATCAGACACTCCACCCGAGCTTGCCACTGTTGCCGAGACCGGAGTTTCAGCTCTCTCTACAGGTGAGCTGAAGCATGCGCAGGCTATATTTTCAAGTGTATTTCTTAGCACCCCACACATTTTGAGTCTGTCTCTTGATTAGGTGCGCCGCCTTTTAAGAGAAGACAGGGCGTTGAATGTAAGAAAGGATTGAAAGAACACGCGCCAGGAGCTTGAAAGCAACAGCTGCTGATGCCAAATGGGAGCACTGTCCGACCAAACAAACACTGTAGATAAGCTTGGGCAGTGCTTTCTGGTGTCTTTTTTACTTTAATAGGGAAAACACATGACTAGAGCAGAATCCTCGTAAAACCTGGAAGGGTTAAAAGAATGTTGAAACAAAAACAGAAAGAATTAACATCACTGAGGCTTCTAAAAAAGTCCTCCCACTAGAGGACAGAGCGCAAGGCCAATCTAATCGGCCAGAGCACTTTCAGTTTGTACACAGGCCCTGGCACATACCGGTTTACACTTTTGTAATTGTTGTAGGGACCTAATCAGGGTTCTAACAATTATTTTAGAAATGTGTAAAAAAATTGTAGCCAATTGAAAAACAAACACAGTTAGACTAAAGACAATTTAGATACTTATTTCTGCGCTCACAAAATTGACAGAGTGGTATCAGCAAATGCAAAGTCTTTATCCCACTGCTGATAAGACAAATGTGGGAGGTTGGCCCTTTATGTAGTGTGAAAAACTAGGCACACTGTGCAGGGGGTCTAGGCAACCACATGTTGACTTACAGAGGTAAACACTAGACCACCTAATGCTATAATTTGTATGGTAGCTTGGTCCAGCAGTTAGGCTAATCTTGGACAAGTGCAAAGCATTTGTTCTACTCACAGTATAAATAAATGAGACCACACACTCATAAGACCAACTTATAAAATACTTCAGATTTCTATATAAATTTTAATACCGAGATCATCAAAATTAAGTAAGTACTTTTTAAGTTACGAATTTATGAAGTTTTATTAAAAATAGTCTTCTTGTGCGTAATTACACACCATAGGAATCAATGAAGAAAATACTATGAAAATGCATAGAAAATCAGGCAATGCATTTACCAATGTCTCCTTTTGCAGATATGTCAACGTTGTTGGTGGGCACTGTAGATCAGCTGGAGAAGTTCAGGCACATCCCGGTTCCAGCGGGAGAAGCTACAGAATGTCGTTCAAGCTACAGCCAGGCCACTGCAGGGGATCACTTTGAAAAGAGCTGCACAGGTGGATCTAATGGTAAGCCCAGTGGGTCCCCTTTAAGGGTAGAGGTTTCAAAGGGTGGTGGACCCTTAGGGCACAGCTGGATCTTACGTGCAGGCCACAGGGTGACCAGGTGCATAGCAAATCAGTTATGCAGAAGCTGTGCGCAAAGGTGCCCTTGCAAGCAGGAGGTAGGTGACTTTGAGGGTCACTTGCAGGTCAGCAGGGGCACTCTTGTAGGAGTTACAGGTGGTTCCTGAAGTTCCTCAACTGGGGCTTCCACCTGGTCCTTTTTCAGTCTGGAAAGGACTGTCCTTCTGACTGTCCTATGTGAGGCGACCAGTTCCTAGGGCTATTGCATGGTCTGGCCACTGGAGGACACAGTGACACCAAACTTGGCATACTGGCAGAGTTTGTCCTCACGATCTGACTGGCAAAGTTTGGTCTGGCTGCATCATCCAGTTCCTGGTTCAGTGAAGTGGCATTCACTGGGTTTTTGGTTCCTTGGTGGTGTGGAGTGATGCCTTCACTCTGGAGGGAGATGTTTGGCAAGTTGTGAATACTGGAGGTCCTCTTGGGGTTTGTAGAGTCTGTCAAATGTCCAAACAACCCCTCAGTAGTGATTGTCAAGTCCTGGGTGCAGCAGGCATGGTTTGGCACCTTTTCTTGGTGCAGCAGGACTTCGGTTCTCGAGCCTTGGGTCTTCTTTGTCGCTGGTCTTTTTTTGTCCTTTAAATCTGATTTCTTGGTCTAGGGATGCCCACTAAATACTGTATTTAGTGGGCGTTTTAAGGGTACCTAGTGGTGACCAATGGGTCATCTACCTTATGGTGGCTACACCCACTAAGTGACCACTTCCTGTAGGCAGAGGTCACTTCTCTACACCTGATTGGCTATTTTCCTTCCATGCAAGATGGAGGAAAATGAAATGGAGAGGTCACTTTGCATGCAACACCTTAGAGGTGGTGCAAGGCAGGATTGACCACTCCTCCTGTCCTTTGTCTGGTTCCCCGCCATTGCTCCCGCAAAAAGTGAGGGTGTGCAAAAGGGTGGCCATCTGCTGCTAGCAGCAGGCCTGAATGTCAGGTTTCAAGGGCGGTAAGCCCTTTGAAGCTCGCTAGCAGGGCAGTGCAAGTTCCTGAGGGAGGAGGTGTTAGCAATTCCACACAGGCAGGGCTTTGTTCTGAGTCCCAGAGAGCAGGATCTCTCACCCCAGGGGCGCAGAATCTTGTCTGAATGTGGCAGGCTGGTTGTGACTGGCCAGCAACCATGCCAGGATAGTTAGCTTTTGCAGGGGCACCTCAAAGGTAACCCCTGGTTACATTTTGTAATAAATCCAGTACCAGTTTGAATGTATCATTCTGAGTTGATAGGAAACAACCCAGGGCTCAGGGTAGCCATCATGTAGCTGTGAAACTCGTACTGACCAGTGTCCAGCACATGCATTAAAATAACTGCCCTGTTTATTTACTGTGACCCAGGTTTCACAAGGACACAGTAGGGGCATATTGCTCATGCATCTATGCCCACACACACTATGTAGTGCACCCTGCCTTAGGGCTGGAGGACTGGCCAGAGGGGGGACTTACCTATAGTACATGCAGTGTATTGTGGACAGGGCACGCAGACTGTGTGCCATGTCGAGTTTGTCTTTTAAGATTGCATCAGAACACTCAGTCTGCAATGGCAATGCTGGGTGCTTCTAGATGAATGGCCCTAGAAAGTGTCAAATCTGTGCTGCTGCCTTCAGTGGCCTACCCTTAGTATCCCATGACCTGGGTACCTAAGTATCACGTACTAGGGACCTATAGTACAGCTAAAGGTGTTGCCAATTGTGCCAATGCATCACAGCAGTTTTAGGTAAAGAGTTATAGCCCAGGGAACCTGGTTAACAGGGGCCCTAGGCACCAACAACTTTGAGACTACATCAAATCCCAGGCAAAAAGTGGGGCTAACCATGACAAACTGGCCCCCTCTAAGATTTATGTGCCTCACAACTCCAAGAAGCTCAGCCACCCATGGTTCACTAATGAACTCAAGCTCCTTCAAAGAAACTATCGCCAACAGGAGCGATGCTGGAAATCTAATCCTACCCCAGAGTAGAAGGATACCTTGAAGTCTGTTCTCAAAATTTATAAAGCTGCGAGTTTTAAAGATAAATCTAAATTTTATACTCTTAGAATTAAAGAGGGATTGAACACCCCTAGAGAGCTTTTTAAAGTGATTAAGGCACTATCTACTCCTTCTAGGCCATGTGAACTGGAAAATTCTCAAGAGTTTTGTAAAAAAGTAGCCAGGCACTTTGAAAATAAAATTCTTCAAATTCATGCCAACTTTACCCCTCATGAGGACATTGTGGACCATTCTCTTATGAAGTTTTTGGATCCCAAAGCTGGCCTTTCAACTCTATCTAACTTTTAATCCCCTTCTCAGGATAGCATTATAAAGCTGATGTCTGAAATTAAATCAGGCTTCCCCCTGGACCCCTGTCCCCCTTCCAGTTTCCAACTGGCCCCCGAACTCATTTCTCGTGCCTTAGTTCCAATTTTCCAGGAGGTCCTTAGCTCCGGGGTCTACCCTGCTTCCTGGAAGGAGACTACAGTCATCCCCCTGAAAAAAAAGTTAAATGGTGATAGCCAGGACTTAAATAACCTTCGTCCGATTGCACTCCTCCCTTTTCTGGCAAAGACTTTTGAAAAATTCATTAATAAGGAACTAGTAAAGTTCCTATTGGAAGAGGGACGTTTAGATCCTTCTCAACATGGTTTTAGAAAGGCACATAGCACGGAGTCAGCTATTATTTCCTCTTCGGACTCCATTCGGAGAATGGTGGATGAAGGGTAAGGGGCTTTCCTAGTTCTATTAGACCTATCTGCAGCCTTTGATACCATCTCACCGCAAATTCTGCTGGCCTGCCTTTATCAAGCAGGTATTAGAGAGCGGGCTCTTAAATGTTTGTATTCCTTTTTGACTAACAGATGGACCACCGTCAGCTGTGGCAATTTTAGATCCACAGCTTATTTATTACCCTGTGGGGTTCCTCAGGGTTCCTCACTGAGCCCCACTTTGATTAACGTGTATGTCGCCCCACTGGCCAATTTGATTCAGTCCTTTGGATTCATTCCCACCTCCTCTGCGGATGACACACAGTTGATTATCCTAGTTAACAAGAAGTGGGAGGAAGTGGTGGATCGTCTTTCAAAAGTCAGGTGAATCTCACTGTAAGAACGTGCCTATGGTTTTTAAAAATGTTAAGGAGCATTTTTCCCATCTTCAACAAGAATGGAAACTCTCAGCTACCTTAGCTTTGGTTATGTCCAACATGGACTATTGTAATGCCCTTTTACTTAATCTGGACAAAGTTTTGCTGAATAAGCTACAACTGATCCAGAATCTGGATATGAGAGCTATCCTCAATCTTCCCCGCTTGGCCTCAGTCAGAGATAGCCTTAACTACACTGGCTACCAGTGGCTCAGTGCATTACTTTAAAAACTCTCTGCTTGACTCACAAACCTGTTCATGGCATCGGTCCTCAATATCTGATCACCAAGCTCTGTTGGTATGGACCCAAGTTCCTCCTACCAACAAAGTTAAATGGGGTGATAAAGCTTTCACCGCAGCTGCGGCAAAATGTTGGAACTTGCTTCCCCTGAATATTAGGAAAGAACCTAGTTATTTAAGTTTCAGGAAACTGATCCAAACCTGGCTCTTCCTGCGCTACTCAAGGGCTTTGCTTTCCTTTCTTGTCGCCCTTTTCTTCGGTCTCTGCGTCTCTCACCTTCTGTCAGCGCTTCAATGCTTTCTGAGCCGGATTGCGCTTTATAAATTTCACATACATACATACATACATACATACATACATACATACATACAAAAGAGGACTTTTCTCACAAAGTCAGAAGGCAAAATATCATAAGAAACCAAAGCAAAGATTCCAGGTCTAACATTTACACTGATGATACCCAACTAACACTCTGTTTGTCAGACACATCACTCACAATAAAAAACAACTTTGACACCTGCATGTTCGCGGTGGCCTCCAGGATGAATTTAACTGCCAGAAACTCAGCACATATAAAACAAACAGGTGATCTTCAGAAGGAAAACTTTGGCTTGAAACTCCACCTGGTGGTCAGTAGACCTTGGCCCAACAGTGAACACTCACAGCAGAACTTCAGGAAACATCATGGATGACAGTCTCGACATGATAGCTTAAGTAAGTGCACTGACCTCCTTATACTTCTATATCCTAATGATGCTGTTAAAAATGTTCAAGTTCCTACCATGTCAGGCCCTAAGCACCAGCAGGTTTCACCTTGACAATGCACTCTAGGTAGGAATGCTCAAGAAGCTTC
The DNA here is from genome assembly GCF_031143425.1 of Pleurodeles waltl. Taxonomy (NCBI): domain Eukaryota; kingdom Metazoa; phylum Chordata; class Amphibia; order Caudata; family Salamandridae; genus Pleurodeles; species Pleurodeles waltl. The sequence goes on from NC_090446.1 coordinate 1,233,847,511, forward strand.
TAACAGGCTCCAAACAATCCGTAATGCCACAGAAAGACTCATCCTCTACCTACCCCACGCAACCCAAATCACCTCACACCTCTGGAAAATCCACTGGCTCCCTAAACAGAAATGAATCAAGTTCAAACACCTCACTCATACATACAAGGCATTTCACAACATTGACCATGCCTACCTTAACTGCCTCGAACACATCCATACCCTGCTCGAGCAACTGTGTTCAGTTGGCCTTTCATTAACACATGTACTGTGCATTCACAAAACAAAAGGCGGAGGCCATACCTTCGCTTACATCTTCTTTAAAGCGTGGAACGACCCCACTGCATCACATCAGTGTTTCCTCTATGCTCCTTGCATTTTACAAGAAGCTGAAGACTTGGCTCTTCCATGACTCCCATCATGTGGGCAGGCACCTACCCACCTGCAAAGCACCTGGATACCCTCATTGGTGATTAGCACACTTTACAAATCGACTTAACATAACAAACCACGAATTCTGCTATCTATTTTGGTTTATCTTCTATGTTTTCAGTTTTCGTGCCTAAAAGAGAGCATAACCAAAGGCAAAACATTGTGCCTACACCAATAGATATAAAAAAGTTAATCTAGAGAACCTAATTGCATTTACCAGCAGTCTTACAATAAGTAGAACATTACTTGAATTAGCTTTAGGAAAAAAAACAAATGTGATTGATATGATTTATTAAAAACTATGCCATCTAATCTTTTTTCTAAACATCAGCTTAGCTTGTTAAGGACTCTTCCCTACCACTGCGATCACTTCTGCAAATCATTCAAATTACTCACATAAAAAATGACATATTCTATAAATAATATATATGATTCTTTTTGTTATCTTAACCTATATTCTGCAGTCTAATTAGACCCTTCTTTGAATGTAATTAATTTGTAATGAGAATATTAACTGGGGATTTATAACAGTTGGTTTATTGTGCAACCGCTTCAATAGCATTACGTTTATGAGTTGCATATTCAATGACTACTTAATACAATTTCTTTCTAAGGGACGTCAGTTCGTTCATTTTTATCTTCTACTGAAGAGGTGGACAGTCTTGCATAATTTGTTGTTTTGTGTGTTTCTGCTGTATTTCTGTGTGACTTTCTCGTTTTCTACTGAAACGGCAGACTTGTTCTATTAATAAACAGCACATGAATGGTTTTCAAGCATGGGATCGGAACATACGTCATGATAAGAGTTCATATAATTTATGTGGATATTTTTTAATGACTTAAACCACTAGTCAGTAGCCAAACAAGACAGAAGAGGCGACAAATCAATGTATACATTACTTATGAATTAGACAGACCGATTTCATAAAACGTCCGGCAAACAATAGGAGTATCTCAAGGTATTTACAGTATCGAAGGGAGGTTAGGTCTGAGAAGGGTTTTCTAGATTTTAAATGATATAGTCAAACAATGTAGAAAAATTGTTCATAACTTGGAATTTTGGAAAGTGTTTTCGAAAGCATGCACCATGAAATAATTAACATGATTTTTCGTGCGAAGAAATGTTTTGATTGTGACTGAGGCATAATAATAATGACGTGCATGTCAGAGTAAATAAAGCATAAATTGTCCGAGTTGTTTGATCACGAGAAAAAAAAAATGGATCCAATATTTCTCATATGCACTAAATATTGCATATACTTGCTCCACGTGTGCTATTAATCGGGTGTGCTATTAATCGCATGTGCTATTTACCGCATGTGATAGATACCAGATGCAAAAATAAGTGGTAAATAAAAAAAATATATGAGGGGGTCTTTGAAAACTGTTGGCAAACACCACCTCTAAAATACCACCAGTCAAGAGGAGGTGTCAAAATGTGCTGCAAGTGTAGGGAAAGAAATAAAAGCTGGAAAACTAGATAAAAACATAGAACAGCACATGAACGTGTGATACATACAATATGTGTACCTCATGCATTAGGTATTCAGCGCATGCAATAAATATCATATCGTTTTTAACTCGTAATCAGATGAGTCAGTAAATTCATGCACATGTTGTAATTATCCCTACTACTAGTTCAACATGCTGCCCATAATATTTTTTTGAACCCTTTCCTCTGTTTCAATGCACTTCTTTTGTTCTCCTTGTAGCCACATCCCATATTTATACTTTTTTAGCGCCGCATTTGCACTGCTTTTTGACGCAAAAACGGCACAAACTTGCAAAATACAATTGTATTTTGCAAGTTTGTGCCGTTTCTGCGTCATAAAATGACGCAAATGCGGCGCTAAAAAAGTATAAATATGGGCCTAAACCTGTACTTTGCTCATATTTATGCTACAATGTTCCTTAATGTATAATCATTTTCCAGCACATGGACTTATCCTTTTTCGACTAAAATATTGTTTATCACAGATAGTTAAAGATAAATATGATTTCTACCAAAAATGTTACAATAATAATAAACTATGAAATAGGACACCGAAACCGCACTTCTTTAATTGGTGACAACAAATCAGAAGTGTTAACAGAAGTGTGATCACTGTGTTGTACTAACTTGGTAGTTGTAATAGTGAAGTTACTGAGGGATATTAAGGGACAGGATCATATTGTACTACGTCTGCCATGTTGAAAAATTTTGGCCTATGCAAAGTAGGCCAAAGATTTCCAATTCTATGTGTTTAGGCTAGGTATAGTAAAGCACTAACTCAACAACTCAAAATGAGCATTTACTGGTCAGTGATGTCTCTACAGCAACAACTAAGCCGTTAGTGGTGAATGAGCAGGCCAATCCATGTATGTTTGTATGTATATGAGCATTTAAAAAGCGCGTTCAGGCCTTGGCATCGAAGCGCTCGAGGACATAAATAACGAGAGGACGACCGAAAGCCAGTAACCCTACCGTGGAAACAGCCAGGTTTTCACCCGCTTCCTGAATATCGTGAAATTGTGTTCTTTCCTGATGTATAGCGGTAGACCATTCCAATATCTGGCAGCCGCCACTGTGAACGCTTTGTCTCCCCACCCGACTCGACGCGTTCTACAGACCTGGATAAGGTAGGACTTGTCCGATCTTAGGACACGTCCTGGACGATACCACCTGAGTCTATCAGCCAGGTGTTCAGCACCGTCCCCATATAGTGCTTTAAAGGTAATGCAGAGGGATTTAAAAATAATCCTCTTGCCAACCGGAAGCCAGTGAAGACACTTTAGGCTATGGGAAGCCGACGCTAGATGTGGAAGTGTCAAATTCATACGAGCTGCATTATTCTGAATTAGATGCAATGTCCTCAAAGAGCTCTCATCAATATCCAACAACAGCTAGTTGCAGTAATCCAATCTGGACATGATCAATGCTAACATAACCATGACTGATTTTTCTCAGGATTTTCAGGGTCCAATAGCTAGATTTGATTAAGGCACTAACCTGAGGTTTAAAACTTAATGAGTCATCAAAAATCACTCCTAAATTTCTAGTAGCCCCGCATGGGACTGGAAAATTGCCCACATTCATCCGGCCACCATCGCGGACTCCACAGTTCCTCCACAGCCATACAAGACAATCTCCGTCTTGTTTGTATTAAGCTTAAGCCAATTCTGTCTCATCCACCAATTAATATCCTGCATACAACTATTAAACTGCTCTGCCACTTCCTCCCAATTGCTCCTAGACACTGGAACGATAAGTTGAGTGTCATCAGCATAAGAGGATGGGATAAAACCACATGATCGGATAAGTCCTGCCAGGGGGGCCACATAGACATTAAAAAGCGTTGGACTCAACGCCGAGCCCTGGGGTACACCACATGGCAGATGAAGAGCTGGTGCTTTAAAGCCCTCCCAGCTTACAATATTAGATCTATCACTTAAGAAAGACTCAAGGATTTTAAGAGCTGAAAGTCTTATTCCAGCATGATGAAGGCGAGAGACCAAGATCGCAGGCAAAATGGTATCAAATGCCGCAGAAAGATCTAATAGTACAAGAACAGCGCCATGCCCCTCATCCAGTAGTTTCTGGATGGAGTCAGATGTCGTTAGTAGCGCTGATTCCGTGCTATGAGCCCTTCTAAACCCATGTTGTGACTGATCAAAGCCTCCAGCCTGGTTAAGAAACATGGACAGTTCATAATTAATGTGTTTTTCCGATATCTTAGCCAATGTCGGTAGCAAGGAAATAGGTCGCAGGTTGCTTAAATCAACAGCAGTTTGATCGAACTTCTTTTTGAGGGGAATAACAGTGGCCTGCTTCCATGTAGAAGGGAAGTCCCCTGAGGATAGAACTTCCTGAAAAATGGTAGCTAATTTCGGAGCCACAGAATCTGAAATCATCTGCAAAATGCCGTGTGGACAGGGATCCATAGGTGAACCCGATTTAATCCCCATTAGGAATTCTGTAATCCTGTCCGGCAACAACGGAGGGAAACATGTAAGCAGGGAGGTATCCTGATTTGGAGAATCCAGGGGGGCTATCCAAGGACCCATCAAAGGAAAATCTGCATGTATTTGCCGGATTTTGGTCTAAAAAAACGCCGCAATTTGATTACAACCATCCAGCAATCCAGCCAGCAATCATCAGTAAGTGGGAGGCAGGGTGCTGATGGACAAGTCATTGTGAATTGCAACACTGAGCCCACCAACTAGAGGGTACTTTGGTCAGGGAAGAAGGCAGGCCTCAGATCAAACGAATAAGAACAGCTGCGAACTGCCATTAGTTCCCCTTGTCCATTCCATTCAGCATCCCCTCACAACAGTGGGAACACATTCCCTGCTACATAAACACTCACACTACATTTACTTATCTATGGGATCTTTCTGTAGTTCCAAAAGTAAAAAACCTAAGCAGAGTTGCACGTCTTAAGGCTTTGCAACTTCGCACAGCCTAAAGATGATGAATCTCTATGTTGAAGGTTTATTGCACACACTTGCTTATTAATGAAATTGAAATAAACTAAGGGTCTCATTCACAAAGGTAAGGTACACTATAATAGGTTTACACTTTCTCGTAAATTTTATAGTTAGGGTGTTTGCAAACTCCAAGTGTAACTTTACTACAAAAGTGTAATTTACATGTCTCCGTCCCCAAAGTGAATCATTTGGCTTAATCTTGTATTCATGGGTTCATGTGATCTCTAAAATCCTCCCTGACTCTCCCTAAACTCATTTTATTCCTCCCAAATCCCAATCACTTTAGTAGTAATTCTGACCCTTTTCCCACCCACTCCCATGTGCACCTCCCAAATTTACTATTAAAATCTATTGATGCAAGTGTGGAGGTTCCACAGTCAGGCTGGAGGGCTCCACACACATTAGTATAGGAAAGACCTACATTTGGTAATATGTTTTGTAGTGCGTACAGTTTGAAATCAGGCCCTAAGGGGGTCTTTACAACGTTGGCGGTAAAAGCTGCTTACCGCCGTGCAGAAGACCGCCAAAACACCGCCGCGGCCGCGGAATACCGCCACAGCTATTATGACACACATCTCGGAATCCGCCGATATTCAGACACCCACACAACTCCACCACACCAAAGGTAAGTGTTAAACTGGCGAAAACAATTCCTCCACCGTCACGCCAACAGAAACACGCCCATGCTATCACGACACACGAATCCACGCGGCGGTCTTTCATCCTTGTATTCCATTGGCGGTACACACCACCGCGCTCAAAATACACACATATCTCCAAAACACCGCCACATTGGACAATTCCAAATACACACACCTGACACACATACAAACACCACTCCCACACACCCAACACAATATAAAACACACACCCATATCACCCACAAACCCCTACGACCATAATTCACAAACGAAGGCTAGAGAGACAGAGAGCACAGCAATTGAGAACCCCCCCACACAGAGGCACACAACACCATCACCCATACAACATTCCACACACAAAACACCACACACCACTACACATCACCACACACATCAACACTTACACCACCCCACACATCACCCACACCACCCCATGTCACGCCAAAGACACCCCCGGTTTTCCGAGGAGGATCTCAGAGTCATGGTGGAGGAAATCCTGCGGGTAGAGCCACAGCTATTTGGCTCACAGGTGCAGCACACCTCCATAGCCAGGAAGATGGAGCTATGGCGCAGAATCGTGGACAGGGTCAACGCTGTGGGACAGCATCCAAGAAATCGAGAGGACATCAGGAAGAGGTGGAAGGACCTACGGGGGAAGGTGCGTTCTGTGGTTTTCAGGCACAACATCGCGGTACAGCGGACTGGCGGCGGACCCACACCTCCTCCCCCACAACTAACAACATGGGAGGAGCAAGTCTTGACCATCATGCATCCAGAGGGCCTCGGAGGAGTCGGTGGAGGAATGGACACTGGTAAGTCAAATCTTAACTATCATATCCCCCACCCTACCTGCATGCTATCACACCCCCCCACCCTCACACCCTCCCCTATGACCCCAAATCCTCACTAATGTACTAATAACACAAACCACTCATCCCAACATCAAGCCCTGCATGACACAACTAAGCATGGTCACCCCTCACCAAAGCATGCTCACTGCACAAACCCAGAACAACCCCCTAACCATCACCACACAAACCCACACACAGGAATGCTTGCACTGGGGTACACGCACACCCACCCATTGCACACCATTACACACACACATGCAACAATCATGCTCTCATATCCCTGCAGGACCACTAAGGAACGTCACCACACCGGAGGGTCCAGACATCTCCACTCCACCCACAGAAGAGGCCCACAGTGACGACACCAGCTCTGCCCTACTGGATCCTGATGACCAGCCCGGACCATCGTGGGCCTCGGGACAGTCGGTTCCCCTTGCACAGGCACAGCCCAACACTGACCTTCCACTCTTTGGTAACACCAGCACAGTCCCCACCCAGCAGGCCCATACCTCCGTACCCAGGACACGTCAATCAGCGGTGAGTCTACCACTACAGGGAACCCAGGATGACCCACCACCCCAACAACAACAGGGACCTGGGGGCAGTGGTAGTGGGCACACAGTCCAGGGGACGGAGGCACAGGAACACAGGGGAACTGGGAGGGCTGCTGTGTGACAGGGGTTGGACAGGCCAAGGGAACCCACTCTCCACGAGGCCCTCTCCTCCATCATGGGAGCATACCACCACTCCCAGGAGACGATGGCGACGGTCCTGGCCAAGTTTCAGGACACCCAGCGCCTGCAGGAGGAACAGTATTTGGGGTTCAGGGAGGAACTCAGAACCATCAGCTCCGCCCTGGGCACCATCGTAGGGGTGCTGAAGGACATACAAAACACCATGCAGGACACCGTGGCACTCCAAGGGTCCCCTGACACTAGCATGGACGATGAACTGCCCACCACTTCCGCCGGCGCTAGTGGACAGGACACCCCGCCACAGGACCACCACACCAGCACCCCACCCCCTGCAGACGGATAACCACCACGCAAGCGGTCCCTGAGATCCAGGAACAGGACAGAGCAAGATGGCAAGACCCCCACCAGGAAATGAGACCACCCTGATTGTCATCCCACTGTCCCACTTTGTTACCCTGTCTATACTTTAACTGCCCCAGCTCCACTTCCTATGCCCATATGGGCAGTGCACCTGTGTGACCAATAGACTGGACTCTGCCATGGACATTCCTCCACCGGCCCCCATCACCATTTTACAACCCCCCTCCATTTTTGAGCACTTAAATAAACACCCTTGAACCACAAAACAATCTGGAGTCAGTCTGTGATTTGGTAAATTTGTATTATCAATGACAGTGTCAAAATGCGTTTTCTATTGTAAAGCCAACATACCTATGTCAAACATCACAAGTCCTTGAAGGATGCAAGCAGATGACACACGTTGGTAACCACACCTGTGAAACCGTAATGGAAAGGTACAACTCAGTGACCAAATAGTGCTATGGAATGACAGACATGATAGAGGTAGAAGTGTGAAAGTGAATGTAATGGTAAGAAAGAAATGTTCTCACCTGTGTGTCACTGGAAATATTGCTGTATAACTGACTCCCTGTTGTCTATGTCTTCTTCCTCAGCTTCCTCCTCATCACTGTCCACAGGCTCCACAGCTGCCACAACACCGCCATCTGGACCATCCTCCTGCAGAAAAGGCACCTGGCGTCGCAAAGCAAGATTGTGAAGCATCGAGCAGGCGATGATGATCTGGCAAACCTTCCTTGGTGAGTAGAATAGGGAACCACCTGTCATATGGAGGCACCTGAACCTGGCCTTCAGGAGGCTGAAGGTGCGTTTGATCACCCTCCTAGTCCGCCCATGGGCCTCATTGTGGCGTTCCTCTGCCCTGGTCCTGGGATTCCTCACTGGGGTCAATAGCCAGGACAGGTTGGGGTAACCAGAGTCCCCTAATAGCCACACACAGTGCCTCTGGAGTTGACCCATCACATACGGGATACTGCTATTCCGCAGGATGTAGGCATCATGCACAGAGCCAGGGAACATAGCATTTACCTAGGAGATGTACTGGTCTGCCAAACATACCACCTGTACATTCATCGAATGATAACTCTTCCGGTTCCTGTACACCTGTTCACTCCTGTGGGGGGGGACCAGAGCTACATGGGTGCCATCAATAGCACCTATGACGTTGGGGAGATGTCCAAGGGCATAGAAGTCACCTTTAACTGTAGCCAAATCCTCCACCTGAGGGAAAATGATGTAGCTCCTTACGTGTTTCAGCAGGGCAGACAACACTCTGGACAACACATTGGAAAACATAGGCTGAGACATCCCTGATGCCATGGCCACTGTTGTCTGAAAAGTCCCACTTGCAAGGAAATGGAGCACTGACAGCACCTGCACGCCAGGGGGGATTCCAGTGGGATGGCAGATTGGTGACATCAGGTCTGGCTCCAACTAGGTACATAGTTCCTGGATAGTGGCACGGTCAAACCTGTAGATGATGATTAAATGTCGCTCCTCCATTGTCAACAGGGCCACCAGCGGTCGGTACCCCAGAGGATTCCGTCATCTTCTCACATGTCCAAGCTGACGGTGCCTAGGAAGGACAACAGCGACCACAGAGTCAACAAATTTCCAGGTATGTTCCTACAGATACACAAAACGCGACACCAAACACAAAACTCTTCCTGCATGTGTGTTGAGTGTAGGGCTAGGTATGTGTGACGCAGTAGTAAATGAAGCCATGTGGGCCCCTGAAATGGCGGCTGCCTGACCTCTAAACTGGGAAAATGGTATGTGAGGTATCTGCGCTGGCATTGTACACCGTCGTGGTGGGCGGTCGTAGACCGCAACGCAATGCTGCATTGGTTAACATTGGACCCTATGGGTCCCAGGAGCCAATGATGAAGTGCGCCGGCGGTGATGATACGCACCGCTGCGGACATCACCGCCGCGGACGTGACCGCCATTTTCTATCTGATCAATCACTTGATACCTGATCTTCGACAGGAGAGGACCTACAATGCAAGTGCTGCTGTGACCTCAGTCTGGAAGAGACAATGGCTGCTGCATCTGGGGAAAGGGCCCCTGCCTTCACTGCTTAGGAGTTGGAGAAGCTCGTGGACGGGGTCCTCCCCCAGTACACGCTACTCTACGGTCCTCCAGACCAACAGGTAAGTACCAACAGAGCACGTTGTATGGGCTATGCCTGGGTGGAGAGGGCTGGTTGTAAGAAGGAAGGGGGCAGAGTTCAGGGAACATGAAGGACTGTGAATGCCTGTGCCACATGGCAAGGGTAGGGATGGGAGCCACTCACATCGACGGGGCAGTTGGTAATTACTTCTCTTCTTCCCCTGTGCATGTCATGTAGGTCAGCGCCCACCAGAAGAAGGACATTTGGCATGCCATCGCCAAGGACGTCCGGACCCTGGGGGTCCACCAGAGACGGGGCACCCACTGCCGGAAAAGATGGGGGGACATTCGCCGCTGGAGCAAGAAGACGGCGGAGGCTCAGCTGGGGATGGCCCCCCAACGTGGGAGGGGGGCTCGTCGCCCTATGACCCCCCTGATGTTCAGGATCCTGGCGGTGGCCTACCCGGAGTTGGATGGGCGCTTGAGGGCATCACAGCAGACACAAGGGGGTGAGTACACTCTCATTCTGGGGACTTTGCGCGCAGTGGAGGGGTCTGGGTGGGGGAGGAGCGCTGTGGGTTTCCCTAGGCCAGGGCGACTTATGTAGGCTAGGCCCCTCTGTAATGCAGGCCATGTGCCACTCCACCCCACCTCAGTAGAGGGCCAAGTACAGGTATACATGCCCCTGTGGCATCCATGTGTGCAGATGTCCACCATAGCCATGTAGGCCAGATCCCAGGAATTGCATCTGTAGTGGCCAGGAGCACGGCGTAGTGCAGGGGGCTGCTGTGTCTGTATTGTCCGCCAACGGTAGCGGTAAGCCATGCACTCAACCTGTCTTTCTTCTGTCGTCGTCGTCCCCTTTTTCTGCTCTCCCTGTTCTTTTGTGCATCAGCATCATCAGGCGGAGGTACAGTGGCACCAGAGCATGAGGGAGCTGCATCCCACATGGCCATGGAGGGCCACACCACAGATTCTGAATACACCAGTGGGACGGAGGGCGAGGGGAGCTTCACGTCGGGCACAGGATCACCAACCAGCGACACGGGCTCGTCCGCCGATGGGAGCTCCCTTGTGGTGGCGACACCATCTGTGCCCACCACTTCTACAGGTACAGCTGCCACCTCCCCTACCAACACCGCCCTCCCAGCAGCCCCTCAGCGTTCACCCCGTGCCCACTCACCCAGGAGGGTGGGCATCACCTTCGCCCCAGGCACCTCAGCCCCTGCCCCTGTCAACCCTGCTGCCCTCAGTGAGGAGGCCATTGACCTCCTCAGGTCACTCACTGTTGGGCAGTCTACCATTGTGAATGCCATCCAGGATGTAGAAACGGAGTTGCAATACACTAATGCATTCCTGGAGGGCATTCATTCTGGTCAGGCTGCCCATCATCGAACCCTGCAATCTCTGGCCTCAGCACTGATGGCAGCCATTGTCCCTGTGTCTAGCCTCCCCCCTCCAACTTCCTCCACCCAGACCCAATCCCCTGTACCCCAGCCTATCCCAAGCACACCATCAAACAAGCAGGCATACACCTCAAGACACACAAGTAGCTCAGGCAAACATAGGCACCACACAACCCACAGGCACTCCCACAAGCATCACCCACATACAGACACAGCAACATCCACTGCCTCCACGGTGTCCCCCTCCTCGTCGTCTCCCTCCTCCCTCCCAGTCTCGTCTACACTCTCACCTGCATGCACAACATCTACAGGCACTAGGACTCGCACCAGAACACCCAGCCCCACACCTGCTCACCTGCACTCACTAACCCCACTACCATTTACACGTCCCCTGTGTCCACTCCCAGTGTGTCTGTGACGCCCCCGCCCAAAGTACACAAACACGGGCACCCACACACCCAACATCCATCCACCTCACGACAGCCTCCAGTACCTGCACCTGCACCCAAAACACCTAAAGTTACACCTCCTACAACCACCTCCTCTTCCTCCACTCCCAGACCCCCTCCAGCTACCCATCCCAGTCTTTGTCAGCAACTCTTCCTCAGCAACATTGACCTCTTTGCCACCACCCCCACCCCTCCAATTCATAATTCCCGTAGTAGCACCTCAGCCAAAAAAACACCAAGACCTGTGGTGCGTGTTCAAGGTGTGTGGAGTGCACCGGCCACCAGGGCAGCCAGTGTGACACGGAGCCAAAGCACTGCCAGTCCACCCCCTGTGAAGCACCTCAAGTTGGAAAGTGGCCGACGGGACAGGGTGAAGACTCCTGGCAGCAAAACTGCTCACAAGGGTCCCAGGGGGATTGCAGAGTCAGCTGTGACTCCTCCAAAGGTGGTGAGGGGCCAGAAGAAGTCTGGTAAGAGCAGCACGGCGGAGAAGGGCGCCATCCTCCCTGGCGGCCGGGACGCCACCGCCAGCACCGTCGTCACTGGTCAGGAGACCACCGCCAGAGTCAGTGCCCAGGAGGGCAGCAGTATCGTCAATGGTCAGGAGTCCACCGCCGGAGTCAGTGCCCAGGAGGGCAGCAGTATCGTCACTGGTCAGGAGACCACCGCCGGAGTCAGTGCCCAGGAGGGCCCTGGCAGCCACAGCCCCGCTGGGCAATGAGGGAGCGTCATGCCACACACCAATGCACAGGTCAGAGACAGCCATGGCAAAGCACCGCTGCACAAGGGAAAGACCGCCATGGTGAAGACCGCTGAACAGGGCAAAACACCGCTGAACAGGTCAGAGACCGCCATGGCAAAGCACAGCTGAACAGGGCAAAGCACCGCTGAACAGGTCAGAGACCGCCATGGCAAAGCACCGCTGCTCAAGGAAAAGACCGCCATGGTGAAGACCGCTGAATAGGGCAAAGCACCGCTGAACAGGTCAGAGACCGCCATGGCAAAGCACTGCTGCACAAGGGAAAGACCGCCATGGTGAAGACCGCTGAACAGGGCAAAGCACCGCTGAACAGGTCAGAGACCGCCATGGCAAAACACCGCTGCACAAGGCAAAGACCGCCATGGTGAAGACCGCTGAACAGGGCAAAGCATCGCTGAACAGGTCAGAGACCGCCATGGAAAAGCACCGCTGAACAGGGCAAAGCACCGCTGAACAGGTCAGAGACCGCCATGGCAAAGCACCGCTGCACAAGGGAAAGAACGCCATGGTGAAGACCGCTGAACAGGGCAAAGCACCGCTGAACAGGTCAGAGACCGCCATGGCAAAGCACCGCTGCACAAGGGAAAGACCGCCATGGTGAAGACCGCTGAACAGGGCAAAGCACTGCTGAACAGGTCAGAGACCACCATGGCAAAGCACCGCTGAACAGGGCAAAGCACAGCTGAACACGTCAGAGACCACCATGGCAAAGCACCGCTGCTCAAGGAAAAAAGACCGCCATGGTGAAGACCGCTGAACAGGGCAAAGCACCGCTGAACAGGTCAGAGACCGCCATGGCAAAGCACAGCTGAACAGGGCAAAGCACCGCTGAACAGGTCAGAGACCGCCATGGCAAAGCACCGCTGCTCAAGGAAAAGACCGCCATGGTGAAGACCGCTGAATAGGGCAAAGCACCACTGAACAGGTCAGAGACCGCCATGGCAAAGCACTGCTGCACAAGGGAAAGACCGCCATGGTGAAGACCGCTGAACAGGGCAAAGCACCGCTGAACAGGTCAGAGACCGCCATGGCAAAGCACCGCTGCACAAGGCAAAGACCGCCATGGTGAAGACCGCTGAACAGGGCAAAGCATCGCTGAACAGGTCAGAGACCGCCATGGCAAAGCACCGCTGAACAGGGCAAAGCACCGCTGAACAGGTCAGAGACCGCCATGGCAAAGCACCGCTGCACAAGGGAAAGAACGCCATGGTGAAGACCGCTGAACAGGGCAAAGCACCGCTGAACAGGTCAGAGACCGCCATGGCAAAGCACCGCTGCACAAGGGAAAGACCGCCATGGTGAAGACCGCTGAACAGGGCAAAGCACTGCTGAACAGGTCAGAGACCACCATGGCAAAGCACCGCTGAACAGGGCAAAGCACAGCTGAACACGTCAGAGACCGCCATGGCAAAGCACCGCTGCTCAAGGAAAAAAGACCGCCATGGTGAAGACCGCTGAACAGGGCAAAGCACCGCTGAACAGGTCAGAGACCGCCATGGCAAAGCACAGCTGAACAGGGCAAAGCACCGCTGAACAGGTCAGAGACCGCCATGGCAAAGCACCGCTGCTCAAGGAAAAGACCGCCATGGTGAAGACCGCTGAATAGGGCAAAGCACCGCTGAACAGGTCAGAGACCGCCATGGCAAAGCACTGCTGCGCAAGGGAAAGACCACCATGGTGAAGACCGCTGAACAGGGCAAAGCACCGCTGAACAGGTCAGAGACCGCCATGGCAAAGCACCGCTGCACAAGGGAAAGACCGCCATGGTGAAGACCGCTGAACAGGGCAAAGCACTGCTGAACAGGTCAGAGACCACCATGGCAAAGCACCGCTGAACAGGGCAAAGCACCGCTGAACATGTCAGAGACCGCCATGGCAAAGCACCGCTGCTCAAGGAAAAAAGACCGCCATGGTGAAGACCGCTGAACAGGGCAAAGCACCGCTGAACAGGTCAGAGATCGCCATGGCAAAGCACCGCTGAACAGGGCAAAGCACTGCTGAACAGGTCAGAGACTGCCATGGCAAAGCACCGCTGCTCAAGGAAAAGACCGCCATGGTGAAGACCGCTGAACAGGGCAAAGCACCGCTGAACAAGGAAAACACCGCCACATCAGCTGGGACAGTGACGGAACAGGAACTGTCAGAGGGAGCCTGATGCAGTCTGGGCACCATTCCCCCTCCAGAACCAGTGGACACATGCATCCACACCGTCTGTCCTTAACAGGATGAAGCACTCTGGGCACCAGTCCCCCTCCAGAACCAGTGGAGACATGCATCCGCTCCGTCTGTCCTTAACAGGATGAAGCACTCTGGGCACCAGTCCCCCTCCAGAACCAGTGGAGACTGTTATCCACTTGAGAGACTGTGGCTTTGCACTCCCCAAGATGTAACAGTGGGCAAACCACCCACTGTAGAGACTTGAGAGACTGTGGCTTTGCACTCCCCAGGATGTAACAGTGGGCAAACCACCCACTGTAGAGACTTGTGAGACTGTGGCTTTGCACTCCCCAGGATGGTACAGTGGACAACCCACCCACTGTAGAGACTTGAGAGACTGTGGATTTGCACTCCCCAGGATACATCAATGGACATGGAGCCCCGTCGTGGATCTGGCGTGGTGCTGTAATCCGGCTGAGGTGCTCCCCCTTCCCTTCCCCCTGAGGTGCCTGTTGTATTTCTATCTGATGCCCCTGCAGTGTTCTCTCCGTTTGTGGACAGGTATCTAGTGTGGGCCTCGCCCATGCATTTCTGGACCAGTGGTGCACGGACATTGATATGTGCATACCTGCACTACTTCTCGTAATGTATATAATTTTGAATGTGTATATATATCTGTATATATTTGGAACTGTATTTTGATACATTACAATGTTTGAACTGATTTCCTTTTGTCTTTGCATTCTTCCGGGGGGGTTGTGGGTTGTTACTGTGATGTTTGGAAATGCATTGGTGTGTGTGTTGTAATGTGCGAGGGTGGGGGTGGGGGTGTTGCATGTGTGTCCCCCTGACTTTTGCCTCCCCCTCCCCTATGTCGTAGGTGCAGTACTCACCGTTGTCTTCGGCGACGCCGTTGCTGGTGTTCGTAGATAAGCAGGAAGACAAGGGCAGGGAGTATTTGTATTTCCGCCTCCATGGTATCCTCCTTCCTCGGGGAGTGTGTTGAGGTGAGCGTTTTCTCCATTGCAAAAGCTGTTTCTGCTGTGTTTTTATCCACGGTGAATCCGCCCCAGAAAAGGTGGCGGATTGGTGGGTTGTGATACTGTGGGCGGTACATTGTCTTCCGCCTGTCTGTTGGTGGTGACCGCCGCGCTGCTTGTCTGTACCTCCATGGCGGGCGGTGTGTTAAAGTGGCTGTCTCTGTTGGCGGTTTCCGCCGCGGTCATAATTCCCTTTTTTTGTCCGCCGGCCTGTTTGCGGTATTACCGCACCTTTAACACCCTTCCGCCAGGGTTGTAATGACCCCCTAAGTCTTTTGATCCACCAAATGTCCCATTATAGGATGATATTTAAAAGACTCCTGTTGGTTTCAAATTATTGTGTCCTTTTACATGTGCTCTTGCTCAGGCTGGAAATTACTATTTGGAATGTGTGGATTAGCATTACAGATAATAACGGATAGGTTAGTGAATCCAAATGGTATGTCACTAAGCTGAATTGTAATTTATCAAAACAATATATTGTGATAGGCTCCTAATCGGTCAGTATCTACCAGAAGAGTCATATCTAATCACTTAGATAAGCCTCATTACAATTTGAACCCACATTTCACTATGCCTTCTTCCATTAACAGCTGCCTGTGGAAATCAAAGAGTTCTTATAAAGAACCACAGTGCTCAAATAGCCTGTCATGTAAAGCATGCTGCAGGAGAAGAGACTTCAGAATTATTCACTTTCCTCAACAGAAGGCTGACTAAATACATAAAATGGTCACTCATCTCTTCTACCACAAGTTTCTGACATAAATATGTGGCATGAAAACATTCCTTTCTATGAATTTGAAATTTATAATTAAAACCAAGGCTCCCAGTTTTATGTTTTGTTTATCATTTCCATCAGTATTGATCCATATTCATTTTTTGGCCCTCTTCTTAGTTTTATCCATATGCATTTTGTGTTTTTAGAATAAATGGTGCCACAAAATTATATATTTCCACATTTATTTAACTGAAGAGCATGCATTCATTCTTTAATGCATGTCATATTTTAGCAAATTAAGCAGACAAATATCACCATTATACTTCATGTATATATTAATATATGCCAGTATATATCCTGTTTTTTAATAACCCATGCTCTCTCTCTGCTAAGCTATTGGTCAGTAATTCAGGAAAGACCAGCATGGAGTGTCACTCAAAAGAAGCTCAATTTTCTGCATTTTGCAACTTAAAAAAAAAAAAAAAGACAGGAAACACATTGGCCCTCATTATTACGGTCTAGTCCATAGACCGCCAAAGTCACTGCCGCCATATGACCGCCAGTGTTGGGGGTCTGAAGACTGCCATATTATGACTGCTGGCTGCTCTCCGCCACTATTTGCTGGGGAAGCCACCAGCAGCCATAATGGTGGTCAGTGGTCTAGTGGACCTTGCTCCGCCGCCACCGCCACATAACCACAACCCAGCCTACCATATTACAACATCCGTTCCCTCCCGGACGACCACCAGGTAAGGTGATCGTTTGATAGGGAAGGGGGTTGGGAAGGCATTATGGCCCTCATTCCGATCTAGGCGGGCGGCGGGTCATAAGACCGCGGCGGCCATTCCAACTTCCCCGCTGGGCCGGCGGGAAAGCCCCTGCAACAATGAAGCCGGCTCCGAATGGAGCCGGCGGAGTTGCAGGGGTGCGACGGGTGCAGTGGCACCCGTCGCGATTTTCACTGTCTGCTAAGCAGACAGTGAAAATCTTTGTGGTGCCCTGTTACGGGGCCCCTGCACTGCCCATGCCAGTGGCATGGGCAGTGCAGGGGCCCCCAAGGGCCCCACGACACTCGTTCCCGCCAGCCTGGTTCTGGCGGTGAAAACCGCCAGAAACAGGCTGGCGGGAAGGGGGTCGGAATCCCCATGGCGGCGCTGCAAGCAGCGCCGCCATGGAGGATTCCCTGGGCCAGGGGAAAACCGGCGGGAAACTACTGGTTCCCCTTTTCTGACCGCGGCTTTACCGCCGCGGTCAGAATGGCCCTGGAAGCACCGCCAGCCTGTTGGCGGTGCTTCTGTGGTCCCCGGCCCTGGCGGTTTGAAACCGCCAGGGTCGGAATGACCACCTATGTGTGTTTGTGTGCGTGTGTGTGCAAGTGCCTGTGTGCTTGTGTGAATGCCTGTATGCGTGGGTTGGGGGTGTGTGTGGCCGTCTGTGTATGTGTGTGAGAATGAGTGAGTGTGGATGTGTGCTTATATGTATGTAAGTGTGGTGTGTGCGTGCGTGGATTGGGGGTCAGAGGATGATTACAGGGATAGGGGGCTTTGCTGCTTAGGGGGTGGGGGGCTTCTGATGGGGTCAAGGGTGGAGGGGCCTCCTACATGGAGGGGGGGTTGGGGAGTCCTGTTGTGGTGACCAGTATCCTTTCTGCCACTGGATCCCTGCTGGAAAGGATACTCATAATACCACAGGCGGTGTTAGGTGGACTGCATGGTCGAAGGTGGTCAACCTTCAGCCAGGCGGTCCCACCGCCCTGGTGGTACAGGCAGTGAACTGGCTGTGACGCAGCCATTTCACTGCGCGGTCACAATTTGGTGGTCCTGCCCTGCCACGCAGTCGGCAGTCTGACCACCACCGCTGGCGTGGTGGGGTAGGACCAGCAAAGTCATAAGGACCACCATTGTTTTCTGTCGGCATTTATCTTAAAAAAATCAGTACAAATGGAAAACTGGGAGCCTTATTTAAAAAGTTCAACGTCTCTAAAACCTACTCAGTCCATGACAGTTCTCACTACATTTTAAAATAGTGGCCTCATTAATCTGTATGATTTAAAGTAGTAAATATTTTAAAATTTAATTCATTTTGAATGTAGTCAAAGATTCATTTTTCATAGATAATAAATGCATATTTTAAACTTGTTTTATCAGTTCTTTACAATTAATTTACCTAAAAGTGATTTTGACAACAGCAGAAATTCATGCATAAGATGCAATTACAGAAAAAGGATGTAACAAAAGTAAAAATAAAAATGAAATGCCCAAAAAACAACTCCTTCAAAGAATCCCTCGTTCCATAGGAACACGCAGCTTTTCTTTTTAAATATTTTAGTTGCCTGTAAACAGCTCCTTGCACCTCTGAAAATCTACGCCCAAAGATTTAAAAGCAGTAATTTTAAACATAATCAGGAGTAAAGGAATTCCAGACATAGGCAGGGTTCTCTCTCCGCTGGAGCTTCAGAATGGAGTTCAGCATCTGATATGAAATTTGGGTAGAGGGGAGGGACTTCTAGGTTAACATACGCAGTGAAGCATTCAGGACACAGTAATGACTTGCATTAATACCTGGAAACACTACATTGCAGTTTGTCTTCTTTAGACAATCTTTGCTGATAGGCCCTATGTTTCTAGACTATTTGAATTTCTCTCCTGGGTTCCTTCATGTGTGCTTCCAGGGTATCGTGAATTGCCCCTTCTTCACCCTTTTCCTGCTGCTCCTGCTTCATACAACTACTTCAAGACTCAAGATGATGCCTCAGGAAGAGACTGCATCCAACTGGCTTTGAACACAATGTTCTAAGCTGCAGCCATTGGAAGCCACCAAATGGAAGTCAATTAGTAACTTTTCCAATAGGAGTCATTTGTTGTCAACAATTGCTGCTGGTATTGCCTCTATGTATCCATTATCTCCTATTACCATTCTATCAAGACATGACACCGTCTCATGAAGTTATCTTGAAATATCTGTTTGACTCTAAACTCATCTGCATATTCTGGTGGTGTTAGACCTGGCGTCCTTGGCGTGGTCTTCCCTAACTTTTTGCCTCTACTTCCAAGGTTGTTGTGGTGTGCTGGACACTGTTTTTGCTGTATTGGTTATTCTGGCCATTTTACCACTGCTGACCAGTGCTAAAGTGCAAGTGCTCTCTGTGTAAAATGTATGTGTGATTGGCTTTTCCATGATTAGAATGTTTGATTTACTAGTCAGTCCCTAGTAAAATGCACTAGAGGTGCCTAGGGCCTGCAAATCAAATGCTACTAGTGGGCCTGCAGCACTGATTGTGCCACCCACTTGAGTAGCCCTGTAAACATGGCTCAGACCTGCCACTGAAATGTTTGTGTGTGCAGTTTTTAAACTGCCAATTCGACTTGGCAAGTGCGCTCACTTTCCTTTCTATGCATGTAAGGCACCTCTAGGGGAGGCCCTAGGTAGCCCCATGGGCGGGCTGCAGTGTATGTTAAAGGAAGAACATGTATTGATGTGTTTTACGTGTCCTGACAGTGAAATACTGCCATATTCAGTTTTCACTGTTGCAAGGCCTATCTCTCTCATCCGTGAACATGGGGCTGCCTTTAAGTCTTCTTAAAGTGCAGTTTCCCTTAGGGAGCAGATGGAAATATAGAGTTTTGGGTCTCTGAACTCACTATTTAAGAATACATCTTTTAGTGAGGGTGATTTTTAGATTGTTAGTTTGAAAGTGCCACTTTTAGAAAGTAAGCATTTCTTAAACCATTCCGTGACTCAGCCTGTTTGTGGATTTCTTGTCTGGGTCAGGCTGACAGTTGGGCTATTTGTGCATCTCCACTAAACAGTGACAGAAAGGGTGCTAGGGTGTAACCTGCAAATCCTGATAGGTCATCTGGGCTAAGCTGGACAGAGGAGTGGTCACTTACACCTGAAAGGGCTATGCCTGCCCTCAAACAAAACAGTCTCCAACCCCATGGTGTGTGTCTGGAGCCAGGCCTGGGCAAGGCAGGATCATGTCAACAACAGAGACTTTTCTTTGAAGTTGGGTAATTTCAAAGGCAGAAAGGGATATAAGTATTGAACCCAAAACCCCAGACTTTGGGATTCAAAAGAAACCTCTGCCAGGAGATTTGCTGAAGAGCTTACGAGAAGTGCTCCTGCCTGTGACTATGCTTTGTTGGGCTATCCTGCAGTTGCTGTTTCTGCCTGTGAAAGAGGATAAAGACTGGACTTTGATGTGCATTCCTGTTTGAGAGTTATCTCCAATGGCTTGATCTGAGCTTGCCTCCTGTTTTTGAAGCAAAGGCTTTGCCAACCAGTCTCTGAGTCTGCATACTGTGTACTCTAGCTTGCCAGAGGGTGCCATTCCAGTTCTGGGCCCCTGGAAGTGAAATTCTGGTGAAATCCTGTGAAACAACACCAGACTACTGTGCGAATTCTCTAAGGACGCTGCTGCATGAAACCCACAATGCAGCCTACACCTGAATCTGTGGACCTCACTGAGGCACAACAACCCCACCATCAACGTAGGCCCAACATCACTGCAACCGCACAAACTTGTGAATTGGAGTGTTGTACACCCGACGTTCATAACACCCGATTCCGTTGCAGTGCCTGTGACCCTGTGATGAGATCACGACCACATGAGATCGCCCTGCAGACTTTGACTTTGCCGGAGGTGACCAGGTACAACAACAGATGCTGCCTCACCTCCACCGCTCCACAGCAAGGACCCGACACCTCTTTGTGATGCCTCCACTCCTTTGCCACACAGCACCGGAACCGATGCCTCATCGGATTCAGCAATGCCCAGCCCCCTGACTCCATGCACCGGCCTGTTATCCACACATTTTGCTAAGGTACTGCTCCGGGGGGTCCATCTGACTCTGTAAAAGGCACCAGTAGTGTCACATTGTGAAAAATGACTCAGTCACAACACCACTTTAACATCAGATTGCAGCATTTGTGCCTATATTTTGTGTTTTTAATTGTGAATGGTGAATTTTTATATTTGGTCTTGTTTTATTTCAATAAATATTTACTATTTCTCTAAACCTGTCTGGTGTCCATTTTGTAGTGCTTCAGTGCATTACTGTGTTGGTTGGTACAAATACTTTACACATTGACTCTGGGTTAAGCCTTTCTGCTCATGCAAAGCTACCAAGGGGGTTACGAGATTAGCCAGGTGTGTTTCTCTTTTGCTCTAACTAGAGTCAGGGTCCTTGCTTGGAGAGGGAAAAACCTGATTGCCAACCAAATACCCTATTTCTAACAGGGGCTTTCAAGGAAGCCCAGCAATTATTTTTGTTTCTCCCTCTTTGTCTTATCCATTACCAGATCTCCTGGTAAATACTCACTACACCAGCTCACATCAGTTGTAAGCAAAATGGATAATAACCTGGCAGCAGGGTGGTCAGATTTCAAATACTCTAAAAACTCTGACAGTATGATTTTTGGTGATCCTCAAAAACAGATGCTCACTATAATGCATTGCAATAGAACAAAAACAGTTAAGATCTTTCAACAAAATGTTCAACAGGTATGGTTCTTTTAAGCCAAGTAGGAATTGACTCGGATTGCACAGAGCCGTGGCTCTCTAACTACACTCTTTTCTATAACTGGCTGGGAGTACCTGCCTACTTGGGCAATATATATTAAATATTAGCCTTCTTTCAGTGCTTTCATTGATCTAATTAGAACGTTTGACAAATAAAGCAGACTGACCCTCTGCAAGAAATTGCAACACATGAAAATCCATGCTGAGACCATGCTGAGACCTTTGGTGAAGTTAGACACTGGCCTGTATCCTATGAAACAATAGTTCAAGATTCTAGGCAAATAGCTGTCTCTGATGGATTGAACCAAGGTTCCAACCTGCCTCCTCTTATGTTTTCATTATATTTAGTCAATATCCAGGTTGAACTTGCTTTAGTCTGTTTATTTTAGTACTTTCCTCAATTTTTAGGAGGGACAGACTTTATTTGTCTGATGTATGCAGATGATATTTAATTAATTGTTACTAGGACAGGCGTGCCTAGAAACTGATGACTTTTAAATGTTTATTTTATTTGAGAAAACTGTTTGCAAAAATCACAGATTTTTTAAGAAACCAAAGGTGCCAGAGAACTGGTTCCAGGAAGTCACTGAGCGATCTAAAGTTATTGGTCCTAATTTAATTTATCGGGCCATTTATTGCTGGTGTGTTGGGAATTCTCATCATGGAAATTTAAACTGTGTACCAAGAATTCCTTTAAACACTTGCTCTCTCAGTATGGTAAGGTAGAGGAGTAAGCGGATAATCTAGGTGGATACTGTAGGGTAAGATTCAGCAACACTCAACAAAAGCACCCAATGAACGAAAATCCAGCCAGCATTTAGCATAAAAGTTGTATGAACAAAATTGTGAATAAATTCAATTTTTTGTGAGTTTTACAAATTGGAATGCTTCCTAATCACTACCTCGCATAATTTGTAAGGTGAAAATTCCATGGCCTAAAGATTTATCATTGGGAGGGAACAAACTTCATAAACCTTGCCTGTCCTCATTATCTGTGAGGACACTTGTTAGAATTTAAAGATCAGCAGGCCTTATTTTGGAAAACCATCAGTGGCGACATAGAAGGCTATAATATTAGTGTTAGAAAATGGGATCCCTATTTGGCAGTCAGTTCACACTCTGTCCAAGTAGGGCCCTTCACTCTAGTCAGGGTAAGGGAGCTACACAGCTCAGATAACCCCCTGCTCAAGCCTTTAGTAGCTTAGCACAAGCAGTCAGGCTTATCTCAGACGCAATGTGTAAAATATTTGTACCAAGACACACAGTTACACAGTGAAAACACCACAGTAGCACTCAACACCAGTTTAGAAAGATCTCCAATATTTATCTGAGTAAAAGAAGACCGAAGTGACAAAAAACCAATATACACAGGCAAAGATGGGAATTTTCAAAGATTATACTTCAATATAGTGCTTAAAAACACAATAGCTCCAACTTGGGCTATTGAGACGCCATTGATGGAGTCATTCCCAACAATTTAACGCTTGTCGCGAGGAGGACGGCGCTGGTCATGTAGTCTCTTGGATCCCCAGGTAAAGTACTATTGGTAAATGAGGAAATGAGCCAGCGCATAGAGTCAGGGAGCTGAGGCGTTGCTGGATCCGGTGCGGCGTTGGTTCCTTCCTGCAGGGGAGGTGATGCAGTGTCAGCGTGAGGCGTCCATTCCAGACACTCCGGAGGGGTCGATGGTTCTGATAGGTCAATATGCATTGGGCGACTCCATGAGGTCTTGGTCACGCCACGGGGCTACAGGTGCCGCAGTGGGGTCGGGTATCAAGTACATTGGTGACATGGTACTCAGGACTCACAGAGTCACAGGACTTCAGCGAGGCTGTGGTGAGCCTGCAGTGTCGTTCGGGGTTGTCACACTCCAGCGGGGACCACGGTTTTGTGTTTCAGGCAGTGGGGTATAGTCGTGCAGTGGCACCAGTTCTGGAGTTGTCCTGAGTCGGTGTGCCTGAATCTTCTTGTTTTTAGTCCAGCTTCCACTCCCAAGGGCCCAGAACCTGGAATAGGCACCACTTGGCAAGGCAGGGTCCTCATCAGGAGTACCCAGGTGCTGGTAGGTGAAGTATTTGGTGTCCCTGAGACTTCTTAAGAGGAAGAAAGCTCAGTCCAAGCCCTTGGAGAAAACTTCACAAGCAGGATTTCAGAAAGCAAAGTCCAGTCCTTTCCCTCTTAAGGCAGAAGCAGCAGCAGGCCAGCACAGCAAAGCAAAAGGCAGAGTGGCAGGTCCTCTTCAAACATCAAGTTCTTCTCCTTGGCAGAGGTTCGTCTTGATCCACAAGTAGTCTAAAGTTCTTTGGTTTGGGTCAACTACTTATACTAATTTCCCGCTTTGAAGTAGGCAAACTTCATAACTTCAAAGGAAATTTCTTCTATTCACAAGATCCTTCCTTGCCCAGGCCTGGTCCTAGACACACACCAGGGGGTCGGAGACTGCTTTGTGTGAGGACAGGCCCAGCCCTTTCAAGCGTAAGTGTTAGCTCCTCCGTCCCCACTCTAACCCAGGAGACTCATCAGTAAATGCAAGACACTCCTCTGCTCCCTTTGTGTCACTGTATAGAGGGAATTTACAAACAGCCCAACTGTCAGTCTGACCTAAACATGGATTCCACAGGCAGGCAGAGGCACAGAATGGTTTAGCAAGAAAATGCCCACTATCTAAAAGTTGCATTTTCAAACAGACAATCAAAAAAACAACTCTACCAAAAGAAGTATTTTTAAATTGTGAGGTCAGAGACTCCAAACTCCACATCTCTGCCTGCTCCCAATGGGAAACTGTAAGTAACAGATATTTAAAGGCAGTCCCATGTTAACCTATGGGAGGGATAGGCCTTGCAATAGTGAATAGTGAAAACCGAATTTAGCAGTCTTTCACTATCAGGACATGTGAAACACACCAGTACATGACCTTCCTTTTAAAAACCCTGCATGGGGCTACACAGGGCCTATCTTAGGGGTGACTTACATGTTGTAAAAGGGAAGGTTTGGGCCTAGAAAGTAGGTACAATTGCCAGGTCAATTTGGCAGTGCAAAACTGTACACACAGACACTGCTGTGGCAGGACTGAAACATCTTTATAGTGCTACTTATGTGGGTGGCATAGTCAGTGCTGAAGGCCCACTAGTAGCATTTGATTTACAGGTCCTGAGAACACATAGTGCACTTTACTAGGGACTTACCAGTAAATCAGATGTGCCAATTATGGAAAACCAATTACCAATCTCTTCTAGACAGAGGACACTTGCACTTTAGCAGTGATTTGTAGTGGTAAAGTACAAAGAGAATCAAAACCAGCAAAAATGAATTACAGCACAGGATCCAAAAACAGTGGGTCAGAAGCAGAAAAAGTCAGGAAAACCACGGCAACAGCTGCCAGGTCTAACACGTGTCCCCTCCATCTGAAAGTGGGAAGAACTACCAGTCAACTTGGGAGTTCTCATCACTAAGGTAGAAAAACCTGGAAAGACCATCAGCGTTGGCATGATCTGTTCCAGGGCGGTGTTTCACCGTAAAGTCCATTCCCTGTAAGGAAATGGCCCACCTCAACTGTTTAGGATTCTCACCCCTTATCAGCATTAGCCATCTCAGGGGCATGTGATATAGTCTGAACCTGTAAGTGAGTCCAAAACAAGTAGCTACAAAAAATATGTGTTTTGTACGTAATGGCGCTCAGGATTTCTCACCAAAAATCCCAAATGCACATAAGTGTATACAGTGGGCTTGGAAGGGAAGAATCACCCAATTCCCCCAAAATTCCTGCAATGGGTAATGACTAGTTAAATACAATCCAAGGCACTCGTCTAAAGTCAGTTGAAAGTCAGTATCAATATCCTGTGTGTTCTCCAATTCAACTTGTTTTTATTTCAAGCTTTTGAAGTCTTCTTCTGACATGATATCATGATTCTTGTTAGAAATGGGGTCTTTAGTTGGCAGTCAGGTTACCACTGTCCAGGCAAGGATCCAAACTCTAGTCAGGGTAACAGAGAATCACCCTCAGCTAACCCCTGCTTACCCCCTTGATAGCTTGGTACGAGCAGTAGGCTTAACTTCAGAGCACTAGGTGTAAAGTATTTTTACCAGCACACACAGTAACTTAATGAAAACACTACAAAATGACACAACACAGTTTTAGAAAAATAGAGAATATTTATCTAAACAAAACGAGACCAAAATGACAAAATTCCACAATACACAAGTCAAGTTATTAATTAAAAAGCAAAAAGAGTCTTCATGTATTTTAAACACACACTAACATTGTTAGCATGAAAATGTACCTCAGGTGCGTCAAAATAACCCCACAGGGCGAGTGTGCATCAAAAAGGGCTTGCGATGCATCTATTTCACTCACTCACGAGACCTTGCATCATTTCTCCTTTCGTTGGGTCAGGGTGCGTCATTTCTTCTCTCTGCAGGAGAGAGATGCGTCAATCCAGTCAGCACTCTCGGGTCCAGGCAGGCCTTGCGTTGTTTTTACACGCCTAGTGGTGCTCGCGTCAGAAATCCAGCCGCATGATGATACAAAAACCACGCAGCCCGGGTTGCGAGCTCCCAGCCTTCGTCAGCGATGCTGTGCGTCATTTCTCCAGCTCCGTGCGTCAATTCTTCGGTCGCGTTACAGGCAAGTGTCAATTTTCCACCGCAAAGCCAGCGGCACATTGATTTCCCAGCCACAGATCGGAGTTGCGTCGATCTTTTCCCCGTATGGCGGTCTGTGCGTTGATTTCTTCCTCTCCAGGCAGAGGTACCTCTTTATTTCCAGAAGTGCTCTCAAGTCTGTGGTTTGGGTGCCCTTCTTATACCAAATTTCTCCTTTGAAGTAGGCCTACTTCAAAGCAAAGTCTCTCCTGATTGTGAAATCCTGCCTTGCCCAGGCCAGGCCCCAGACACTCACCAGGGGGTTGGAGGCTACATTGTGTGAGGGCAAGCACAGCCCTTTCAGGTATAAGTGACCACGCCTCCCCTCCCTCCTAGCACAGATGGCTCATCAGGAAATGCAGACTACACCCCAACTCCCTTTGTGTTACTGTCTAGTGTGAGGTGCAACCAGCCCAACTGTCAAACTGACCCAGACAGGGAATCCACAAACAGGCAGAGTCACAGAAATGGTACAAACAAGAAAATTCTCACTTTCTAAAAGTGGAATTTTCAAACACACAATCTTAAAATCAACTTCACTAAAAGATGTATTTTTAAATTGTGAGCTCAGAGACCCCAAACTCCACATGTCCATCCGCTCCCAAAGGGAAACTACACTTCAATCAGATTTAAAGGTAGCCCCCATGTTAACCTATGAAAGGGACAGGCCTTGCAACAGTGAAAAACACATTTAGCAGTATCAGGACATATAGAGCACATTACTATGTGTCCTACTTTTACCATACAGTGCACACTGTCCTTGGGGATACCTAATGCCTACCTTAGGGGTGCCTCACATGTAAGAAACTGGAAGGTTTAGGCCTGGCAAGTGGGTACACTTGCTAACTAAGTCAAATTTACAGTTAAAAACTGCACACACAGACACTGCAGGGGCAGGTCTGAGACATGATTACAGAGCTACTTATGAGGGTGGCACAACCAGTGCTGCAGGCCCAATAGTAGCATTTGATTTACAGGCCCTGGGCACCTCTAGTGCACTATTCTAAGGACTTAATAATAAATCAAATATGCCAATCATGGATAAACCAATCAACCATACAATTTACACAGAGAGCATAAGCACTTTTGCACTGGTTAGCAGTGGTAAAGTGCTCAGAGTTCAAAAGCCAACAGCAACAGGCCAGAAAAAATAGGAGGCAGGAGGCAAAAAGATTGGGGATGACCCTGCATAAACTCAAAAGTCTAACAATTCTTCACAGCTTTCATCAACATTTCAGTTTCCTCAAGATGTCTGTTAACACTTCAGCCAATTCACTGTCAAAACTCCAACCAGCCAACACGTGTTTCGTCTTGCGAAAAATAATCGCTAGACTTCATCAAGGCTGTAATGTAACATATATTATCATCATTGTAATCCTAGTTTGTAATTGAGTTCCATATAATACATATCCCATCTCCATAGCAGGATTATTCTTAAACTTGTGATATTTGATCACATGCTCAATCATCCAAACGGTGCTCTCCCCATTGTAAAAAATGGTGGGTTATATATAAACAATTCACTCATTTGTGTCTTAAAAAAGGGAACGCTATTCAGGAAGAAAGAAAAAAAGTTCCATTTGTGCTGAACCCATATAAAATATGTGTCCAATCTATTGACCACTATTGCTTGTAAGTGCCTGCTATATCATGGGTGTAAAAAAACCTATTACTTGCCAATTTCAGCAATTTCCAAGAATTAGTAATCCAAAATCATCAGAAAACCTGTTTATAGTCTTCTTAGTTCCTTGATTTGGGTCACAACAGAGAGAGAAGAAGGAAACAATGATAATCTGATCTGAAAGACCAAGCTAATCAAAACAACAGTTAGCCCACAATTGCCTATACACAATATGTGTGAAATTCAATGATATAAATCATACTAGACATAAAGTACAAAGTCTGTCCATCATTTACTCACCAGTATCGTCCATTTCTATTGTTTCAGTCAGCGTCCCAGTGCCGGTATGTATGCTTTAAAATCATCTGCCTGGGCACCGTCTTTGACCCCATTTATACGTGCTGAAATAAAGAAAGGATTACATACCCAAAGTCGTCTGCCATATTGGAAAGGTATTCCATGGCTCAGTTTGTTTATCCGAAAATGAAAAGAGGGCAAAGCGTGTATAGCATATATATAGTGTAAATGATACAGATGCTATAAATCGTATTATCCTGTCAAATTCTCAAAATTATTTGATTCGGATACCAGTGCAGGCGTGTATATTTAAAACGTCTGCCTTGGCGTCATCTTTAAACCTGTATACTCGTACTAAAATAAAGGAAGGACTACATATTGCCTACATTATCCGTCATAATGGGAGGTGTCCAATAATCGTATGTCCCAAAATAAAGAAAGGACAACATTCTATCAATATCAGCTATTATAGTTGGAATGTAGTACATTTTAAAACTATCCATCTTCCTTATTTCCAGCAAAATCATAATTGTTAAGATTCCAAATGGCCACCAAAACCACTATCAATTTCAATGGTAATATAGAGAATATAATCATAAATATAGTGAAAAAATTCCCCATTAGTAAAGTATTATTCTTTTATTCATTCCTCTGCCCTGTCTAAATTCATTGCCTATCTGGGAAATCATTCTTCCATCTTTTGATTGTGCCACTAAAGTATATCAAACCAGCACACTTGGAAAATTATTGGTTTGCAGTCAACCCATCACAATCATTAGTTACGAAAAATACATTAGTAGTAAACTGTATTTCTCTTCATTGACATATTGTCTTAGACATTATTATAGTCAAATTCTACATTTTCTTCGTGATTTATCCTCCCCCATGTCTAAGAACTCATCAATAAATGTACTCTCAATACATCTGCAAACTCATTCTCCCAAAAAAAATACAAGCTTATGATTAGTATTCAAACCCTCTCCTACTGCTTTCAATTTTAGGATCCAAATACATTCTCTTCTTCCAAGGAACAATTCTCTATTGCCCCCTAGGGGATCCTTTTTCACTTGTTCTAGGCCAAAAAATTGAAAGTTTTTGATCGATCCTTGTGCTGGACATTGTTTCTTATGTACAGCAATGGGATATTTAGTATCATCTTATCTTAAATCTCTACAGTATTCACAAATTCTCTGTCTCAAAGGCCTAATTGTGCTTCCCACATATATGTGGCTACATTTGCATACAATGGCATATACCGCATAG
This sequence comes from Pleurodeles waltl, assembly GCF_031143425.1. NCBI lineage: Eukaryota > Metazoa > Chordata > Amphibia > Caudata > Salamandridae > Pleurodeles > Pleurodeles waltl. The sequence continues at coordinate 1,233,876,918 of NC_090446.1, forward strand.
TTACTGTTGCACGTGATGTTAGTGAGTATATGGAATTTTACCCCTATATTTTTCTCAAATGTACGTATGCAATCCTGAGCCCATCTGCACATGCCAGAATGGCCACATTTATAAACACCTTTCATTTGTGTTGTTAGCCAATTTACAGCAGGTTTTTTTGTTGGGTAGCTGGGACATAACATGTTCTATTGCCTTTTCGATACGTAAAGTTGAGTCTATCCCATATGTGCTTCCTCAAACTATTATCTGAATGTAATAAGTGCCAATGATTGCGCATACATTTAAGCAAGAAACCTGATGGCTGCATTAAATCCTCTATACACCGTATCTCATCACTTTTTTCTTTTTTTGTTATGTTTTAGGGTGTCTTCCCGGGGAATTTTCATTATCTTATTTCAGGCTTTCCTGATAATGTGTGGTTCATGTACATGTCGAGTGAAACGTTTCTCCATTTCTTTAATGCAGTGCTGGAAGTCCAGATCCTTGCTACAGATTTGTCATGCCCGCATCATTTCCCCAAATGGTATTGCCGTAAATTGATGTTTTGGATGTGCACTAGTACCATGCATTATGGAGTTACATGCTGTGCTTTTACAATGTAGTATATGCTGAATTTTTTGGTCCTCTACAAACAATTCCACATCTAGAAAAACTATTTTAGTCAGACTGTGTTTACGTGAGCTTAATGTTAGCCAGGTTGGAATTTAAATACTCACAAAACTTATTTAGTACGGGAATAGTCCCAGTCCAAATCATAAGACAGTCGTCAATTTATCTTCCCCAATATAATATATAGGTATTCCAAATAAATAAATAAAATGATAATATTTTACTAATGGGGAAATGTTTCACTATAGTTAGGTTTATATTATCTATATTAATATTGAAATTGATAGTGGTTTTGGTGGCCATTTGTAATTTTAACAATTATGATTTTGCTGGAAATAAGGAAGATGGATAGTTTTAAAATGGGCTACGTTCAACTATAATAGCTGATACTGATAGAATGTTGTTGTTTCTTTATTTTGGGACATACGATAACAGATTATTCGAAACCTCCCATTATGGTGGATAATGTAGACGATATAGTCCTTCCTCTATAGCAGTATACAGGGTTCAAGATGACGCCAAGGCAGATGTTTTAAATATACACACCCCCACTGGGACGCCAAATCAAATATTGTTTGAAATTTGACATGATAATAGCATCTGTTTCATTTACATTATATATATGCTATAGATGCTTTGCCCTCTTTCCATTTTTGGATAAACATACTGAGCCTTGGAATACCTTTCTCATATGGCGGATGATATGGGGTATGTAGTCCTTTCTTTATTTCTGTACGTATAAATGGGGTCAAAGATGGAGCCTATGCAGACAATTTCAAAGCGTACCTCCTGCACTGGAACACTGATTGAAATAAGAGAAATTGACGATATTGGAGAGTAAATGATGGATGGACTTTGTACTTTATGTCTAGTATGATTTATTCCATTGAATTTTGTACATATCACGTATAGGCCATTATGGGCCAACTGTTGTTTTGATTAGCGTGGTCTTTCGGATCAGATTATCATTGTTTCCCTCTTCTCTCTGTTGTGACCCAAATCAAGGAACTAAGAAGACGACAAACGTGTTTTCTGATGATTTTAGATTACTAATTCTTGGAAATTGCTGAAATTGGCAATAAATATATATATTTTTGTTTTTTACACGCATGGTATAGCAGGCTCTTATAATCAATAGAGGTCAATAGATGGTGATTGGATTGGACACTTATTTTATATGGGTTCAGCTCAAATAGAGCTTATTTTTTTTTCTTCCTGAATAGCGTTCCCTTTTTTAAGACATTAATGAGTGAATTGTTTATATATGACCCATCATTTTTTATTATGACAAGAGCACCAATTGGATGATTGAGCATGTGACCATATATCACGAGTTTAAGAATAACCCTGATATGGAGATGGGATATATATTGTATGGAACTCAAATACAAACTAGTATTACAATGGTGATAATACATGTTACTTTACAGCCTTGATGAAGTCCTAGCAATTATTTTTCGAAAGACGAAACATGTGTTGGCTGGCTGGAGTGTTAACGGTGAATTAGCTGAAGTGTTAGCAGATATCTTGAGGAAACTGAAATGTTGATGAAAGCTGTGAAGAATCATGATCTCATGTCAGAAGAAAAACAAGTTGAATTGTAGAACACACAGGATTTTGATATTGACTTTCAATTGACTTTAGATGAGTGCCTTGGATTGTATTTAATTTCCCAAACAAGTATGGTCTGACCTTCCTCAGTGACCAGACCACAGTAAAAGCTTCCCTTTCTATCATGCTCCTCTTCTATTCCATGGGAAGTAACCTCCTACCGATGAAGGCCACAGGTTGATCTAGGCCCTCTTCATTCAGCTGTGAGAGAAGAGCTCCCATACCATGCTCTGAAGCATCGGTCTGCACCACAAACTCTTTGCAAGTCAGGAGCCTTGAGCACAGGTGCTGTGCACATGACCTCCGGGTGTCAAAAGCAGTCTGGCACACCTCTGTCCAAGTCACCTGATGTGGCTGCTTCTTGGAAGTTAGCACTGTCAAGGGAGCAACAATGGTGCCATACCCCTTGACAAAACTCCTGTAATATCCAGTGAGTCGTAAAAAAGGCACTCACCTCAGTCTGGGTCTTGGGGGGTGCCCAAGCCTGAATGGGGTCAATTTTTGCCTGTAGGGGTGCCACCTGGTCACTCCCTACCTGGTATCCTATGTACACCACAGACCCCTGCCCTACTTGGCACTTACTGGCCTTAACAGTAAGGCTTGCACTCTGCAGGGCCTTCAACACTTCCTGGAGCTAGAGCAGGTGGTCCTCCCAGTTGGAGCTGAATACAGCAATTTAGTCTAGGTAAGTGTCACTGAAGTTCTCCAACCAATCCAGGACCTGGTTGACCAGCCTCTGAATTGTGGCTGGGGCATTCTTCAACCCAAAGGGCATGGCACAAAACTGGTAGTGCTCCTCTGGTGTTGAGAACACCAAACTCTTTTTTGCCCCCTCGTGTAAGGCAATCTGTCAGGACCCAGATCAAACATGCTGAGGAACTTGGCAGCACCCAACCAATCCATGAGCTCATCAGCTCAGGGATGGGGTGTCCATCAGTCCTGGTGATAGCATTGAACCCCTGGTAGTCAACACAGAACCTAAGTTTAGGTATGGCACCAGGTGGAGCAGCCTTGGGGACCAGAAACTCAGGGCTAGACCAATGGCTATTGGAGTACTCAATCACCCATAACTCACCCATATCTTCAGCATCTTGGAGACCTCCTCCTTGATGACATTTCTCACTCTGTCAGTTAACCTGACAGACTTGTGCTTAACAGGCAGGTTGTCCCCAGTATCAATGTCGTGGGTGCACCAGTGGGTGACCCCAGGGGCAGGTGAGAAAAGAGAAGCAAACTGTCTCAGCAACTGTAGACAGTCCCTCTAGGGTCAGAGCAGGGGAGAGGTTTACACCCTCACACCCTCCACTGACCCATCCTGCCCTTTGGCAGACAAGAGGTCTTGGAGAGGTTCACTCTCCTCTTTCACTCCATCATCTGTAACCAAGAGCATGGTAAATTCAGATGTCTCAAAGTGTGGTTTGAGGTAGTTCACAGGTAACAATCAAAAAGGTTTCTAGGAGTCTGCATGCCTACCAAGTAGGTGATACTACCTTTGGGCTTCTTCCCCTCAAATGGCCCAGACCAATGGTCTTGGAGAGCCCGGAGCTCTACTGGCGCCATCACTCATACTTTCTGGCCAGGCTGAAACACAACCAGAGTGGTATTCTGGTCATACCAGTGTTTCATATCTTCCTTGCTAACTTCCATATTCTCTTGGGCAAGTTTCTGGAAGTAGGCTGTATGGTTCCTGAAGGCCACCATGTAAATGAATACAACCTGAGGGGGGCTTCTTGGGAGTTTTGTCCCAGCCCTCCTTCATCAAACCGAGATCAGGATAAACCTGTTGGTTGCCCTTGACTGTCTTGGGATCCAGAGTTTAGTTTAGTTTAATAGATTTATAAAGCGCATGGCTGCCAGAAGGCCTCCCAGTGCTAAAAAGAAGACGGAGGAACCACAGTGGAATTTTATGATGGAATAAATAGAGTCTTCAGTTCACCTTGAAAAAAGAGTTCAGAATTGTACATTCGGAGTGCCGGGGGAGGGTTTTCCATAGGTTAGCTGCTCTAAACACAAAGGTTCCTACCTCCCCATTTTAATTTCCTAACACAGCAGGTGTTAAGTACTGCAGCAGATGAGGATCTAAGGGATCTCTGAGGAGTGTAATGTGTGATCATTCGCTTGATAAGAAACGGTCCCCTATCATGAAGAGCTCGATGCAACATACACATAGCTTTAAAACTGATCCTTTACTGGATTGGAAGCCAATGAAGGGAGGCTAAAGCTGGTTTGATTGATGCAGTTCTAGGGATTTCCATGAGTAGTCGGGCTCATGCGTTCTGCACTATCTGCAGTCTCATCAGTACGCAGATGGGAGAGCTCAGAAACAGAACATTCCCATAATCCAAGTGAGATAATATAAGGGCTTGAATAATAAGTCTTTTGGCGGGAAAGGGAAGAAATCTGAAGATTTTTCTAAGCATTCTTAGAAGATTGAAGCAGGTAGCCACCAATTTATATGCATGCTGTTCCATCGATAGATGGGAGTCCAGACATACTCCTAAGCTCCAGAGACCCCACAATGTCAATGTCCACCAGCTCAAAAGGGGTGTTCATGAGAGGAAAGGGCTGAAGAGGAGCCTTTTACCTCTTCCCGGGTTTGTCCCTCACCTGGCAGATCTGACAAGTCCTGCAGAATGCTTCTGAGTACTTTCTTGTTTGAGGATCCTCTTGTTCTTGTTTCTGGATCCTCTTGATCACCCTCTCTGGTGGCCATGTACCGTGCGGTCATGCATGCCCACTCTGGCAATCCCAACATTTACAATTAGGACCTGAGCTCCACTTCCTTCAAGGCAGTATGCTCTAGGGTATTCCCTATCGGACAGTCAACCGGCATGGATTGACTCACAGCTACCCTCAAGGAACCTGAGACCTCTCCTATTCAAAGGGAACCTGAGCAAGCATTGGCGGTCACTGTTGTCTACTGCTACAGCTTGGTGGACCACATTAGGGACTACCTGCTCTTAAGACACCGGATGACAGCGGACTGTTGTCATACTGTTTCCTGTGTCTCTAAGATCCTCCACCTGCCTCACAATGATGGTCACCCAGGGCCTGTACTCCTTTGTATTTTCAGGCATGAGGGTTCTATGGACCACCTCACCCTCACCCAGGCAGACTAGGGTAACTCAGCTTGCTCCCTACCACTAACTGGGGCCAACTCCTCCCCAAACGCTACTCTATCCAGCCCAAGTGCCTGCCCACTGGTGGGGGCTGTGCCTGTTTAGGACACATGGAATTCCTTCTGATGTGCCCTTCCTGAGCACAGGAAAAACACTTGATGGATCCATTCCCTGCAGGCTTACCTGAGAGAACCAACTCTTCTTCCCAAAAGGGGGCTGGGAATCTTAACCCTGAGAACTACTTTGTGACACTTTATAGAACTCCTTACTTTTATCCTTGCACCCCCTCCTTCTTTTGTTGGGGACCTTGCCCACCCTTGGCAGAGTTGTTCCCATACAACTTTTGGTTGAGCCTAGTGCTCACCCAATGGTCTGCCTCCTGAGCGAGCTTCCTGGGTTCATCAAGCCTGCTGCCAATCAAGTGCTGGTGCAGCTCTGGAAAACACAGACTAGACATATGCTCCCATACAAACAAATTGTACTGCCCCTGGTAATCTGTTATCTCATTTCCCTTCACCCAACCATCCAGTGCTCTGCAAAATGAATCCACACATTTAAGCCAGGTCTGGGAATTAAGTTTCCTACTGTCTCTGAACGTTTTTCTGTACATTTCTGTTGTTAGGGCATACCTACTAATGAGGGCATCCTTCATGTTAGAGTAGGTGAGCTCACTAGCTGTCCCAAGTGCTAAGTGCTAACAAGGTGTCTCTTCCCTCTGCTGTGAAGTATTTCCACAGGCTCACCCCCCAATCTCTCTCAGGGATCCCGTGCATTTGGAGAGCTGCTTCACAGCCCTGAAACAACCTTTGGATGTCATCCTCCTTAGTGTACAATTTCGGGCATTCTTGGGAGGGTGCACTCTCCTCTCAGACTGCACTGAAGAAATACTGCCACCATCTGTGCTGGACCTGCTCCTGCAATTCAGCTCCTTCAAGCTCAGCTCCTGAGCTAAATGCATTTTCTGTTTCTCCATAGTAATTTTCTCTTTGTCCATAGCAATTTTATGTTTCTCTTCATCCCTTCTTATCCTAGCCAGCTCCAGCAGAAGCTCCCTTTCATGTTGTAGCTTGAGCTTCTCCATTTGCAGTTGATACCTCCTGTTTTCCCACCTGTACTCCAGTTCCTCCTGGGTCAGGCCTTTAGAAGAAACATTGCTGCCTCCTCTGGAGGTCCTTCCCTGCAGGCAGTCCTTGGTTATCCAATAACACAGACATGATTGTGAGTAAGGCTTAACAAAGGTGCAGAGTTTCAGAAGGCAAGGAAAATCCAAAAAGGTAAAAACAAAAATCCAAGGGAAAAACAGTAAGCTGGTACGTAATGGTCTGCAATATACAGTAGTGTACACCATTCACTGTATGTAAAGAACAAACACAAGTCCTAACCCCACTGCTGATCACCAATGTAAGAAAATGTGTCTCTAGTTGACAGTCATGTTATACTCTGTCCAAGTAGGGATCGTCACTCTAGTTAGGTTAAGGAAGCTACACAGCTCAGATAACCCATATTCACCCCCTCGGTAGCTTGGCACAAGCAGTCAGGAAGGATATGAATGTTCAAAGATGAAGCTTCAATATAGCTTAAGTAACACAATAGCTTGAACTTGGGCTATCGCAAAGTTGTTGACGGAGTCACTCCCAACAATCCAACATCACTCACGAGGAGTGCGGTGCTGGTCACAGAGTCACACGGACCCCCAGGTACAGTATCTTTGGTAAACAAGGAAACAAGCCATACACAAAGTCAGGGAGGTGAGGAGTCTCTGGATCCAGTGTGGTGTTGGTTCCTTATGGCAGAAAAGGTGAGGTGATGTGGCATCGGTGAGAGGTGTCAGATCCTGACGATCCTGCAGGGTCGATGAATCCAGCAGGTCAAAATGTGTTAGGCAACCTCACGGCATTATAGTCGTGCCACGGGCCTACAGGCGCAGCAGCAGAGTCAGGTGTCACAGACGTCGGTGACATGGCACTCAAGATTCACTAAGTCACAGAACTTCAGCAAGGCTGTGATGACATCGGGCGTTCAGTGTCAGTTAGGGTCATCGCACTCCAGCGGGGACCATGACTTTGTGTTGCAGGCAGCTCACACAGTGTTGAGTCTGGAGTCGTCTGGAATCGGTGTGCCTGGATCTTCTTTTTTTAGGCCAGCTTTCACTCTCAAGGGCCTAGAAACTGGAATAGGCCCCACTTGGTAAGCCAGGGTCCTCAGCAGGAGTACCCAGGCGAAGGCAGGTGAAGTCATTGGTGTCCTTGAGACTTCTTAAGAAGAGGCAAGTTCAGTCCAAGCCCTTGAAGAAACATCACAAGCAGGAGTTCAGAAAGCAAAGTCCAGTCTTTTCCCTCTTAATAAAGAAGCAGCAGCAGGCCAGCACAGCAAAGCAACAGGCAGAGTGGCAGGTCCTCCTCAAGCTCTTCTCCTTAGCAGAGGTTCCTTTTGATACAGAAGTAATCTGAATCTCTGGGGTTTTGGGTCCACTACTTACACTCATTTCTGCCTTTGAAGTAGACAAGGGAGGTTATGCAGAACACTCATCAGCTCCCTTGGAGAAAACTTCACAAGCAGGATTTCAGAAAGCAAAGTCCAGTCCTTTCCCTCTTAAGGCAGAAGCAGCAGCAGCAGCAGGCCAGCACAGCAAAGCAAAAGGCAGAGTGGCAGGTCCTCCTCAAACATCAAGTTCTTCTCCTTGGCAGAGGTTCGTCTTGATCCACAAGTAGTCTAAAGTTCTTTGGTTTGGGTCAACTACTTATACTAATTTCCCGCTTTGAAGTAGGCAAACTTCAAAACTTCAAAGGAAAGTTTCTTCTATTCACAAGATCCTTCCTTGCCCAGGCCTGGTCCTAGACACACACCAGGGGGTCGGAGACTGCTTTGTGTGAGGACAGGCCCAGCACTTTCAAGCGTAAGTGTTAGCTCCTCCGTCCCCACTCTAACCCAGGAGACTCATCAGTAAATGCAAGACACTCCTCTGCTCCCTTTGCGTCACTGTCTAGAGGGAATTCACAAACAGCCCAACTGTCAATCTGACTCAGACTGGATTCCACAGGCAGGCAGAGGCACAGAATGGTTGAGCAAGAAAATGCCCACTTTCTAAAAGTGGCATTTTCAAACAGACAATCTAAGAAACAACTCTACCAAAAGATGTATTTTTAAATTGTGAGTTCAGAGACCCCAGACTCCATATCTCTATCTGCTCCCAATGAGAAACTGCACTTAAAAGATATTTAAAGGCAGTCCCCGGGTTAACCTATGGGAGAGATAGGCCTTGCAATAGTGAAAAACAAATGTATTAGTCTTTCACTATTAGGACATGTGAAACACACCAGTATATTTCCTATGTTTTAGATTCACTTCACCCAGGGCCTACCTTAGGGGTGACTGATCGAATTGACAGTGCTAAACTGCACACACAGACACTGCAGTAGCAGGTCTGAGACATGTTTATAGGGCTACTCAGGTGGGTGGCACAATCAGTGCTGCAGGCCCACTAGTAACATTTGATTTACTAACCCTGTGTACAGATGGTGCACTTTACTAGGGTCTTACCAGTAAATCAAATGTGCTAATTATGGAAAACCAATTACCTATATCCTTTCTCGAGAGAGCACTTGCACTTTAGCACTGGTTAGTAAAGTACCCACAGTATCAAAACCAGAAAAAAAAACGAATTACAGCACTGGATCCAAAAACAGGGGGTCAGAAGCAAAAAAGTACAAGGAAACCACTCCAAGAGCATCCAGGTCTAACAATTAGCATATGTTTTTTCACAATAATAAAGGTTATGCAAACTTACTTTGTCAAAATATTTACAAATAAAAAGGAAGGTCAGCCACCTTTAACAATGTATTTCTTAATTTACAATATGAGCCTTTACCATTACATGTTGTCTTGATCTACATAGACCTGAAGACATTTCAACAGCAACACCAGGTCTTCCCCTGGAAACATGATCACATACTGACCAGACCTAAAAATATGAGTTGTTAGAACTTTATCAAACAGTTCCTATAGGAGACATAAGACTTCACCACAGTCATACTCGATTTTCAATGTAGATTAGGCACTCCATCCTGGGACGCATGGTTTTACGTAGTTCTTTAGCAATCCACATCCTGCTGGATTTATCAGAACATTCCTAGCTCTCTCACAACTAGGACATCAGTACTGCTTTTGTTTACATGTGTTTATTTGATACTACATGAACTCTTCTTGTGTTCTGTATGGTGTTTCTCATGCATGAAGGCCCTTCTACCGTGGCACAGTGTTTCCTTGCTCCCACCCACATGACAGGAAAATCACTCTCACTCACTTGCCCTTCTTCCACCTGCATGTCTACTGTCTGGTCATTTATGCAGATGAAGAGGAGAGGCAGTCACTGTTCCTGATGCCCCAGGGGGATCCCCTACTGGCAGGGCTACTTTGTGGAGTTTGAGATGCTTGACTAGATTGAGGAGCACTCTCTTTGGACCTTGTAGGTCATGGCAGTTTCCTCATTTTCTAAGGAATGAACTTCTTCAAAAGATTACAGCCAGAGCACTAGGGGTTTGATTTATTGAAAAGTGGCGCAGCGCTGTGCTGTGCCAAAATTGCAAGAACTGCGCTGCGTCACTTTAGAAATGCAGGGATGCACCCTATTTAACTGAATATGGTGAACCCCTGCGATTCCCCCTGTGCTGGCACTAAATTTTGCTGCCACCATCATGCAAGGATGTCTGCGTTGAGGGGTGTGATTGTTTATGTGCAGGAAGGTGTCCCTTTCTGCACATAAACAACCAATAATGGTGTTTTTGCACTTCTGTGTGTGCTGCACAATGCAGCACACACAGAAGTGCCAAAGCATCATGTTCAAATGATTGTTTATGTGCAGGAAGTGACACCTGTACACACATAAACAATAATTTCTGGCATTTTGCTCTTTCTGTGCAGCACGCATAGAAAAAAGCAAAAAACGAGGAGTAATAAAAGTATTCCTCCTCGTTGCCCCCTGTTAATGCCACCCCTGGGGGCGGTGTTAAAATTTGGCGATGCCTCGGGTTTACAAAATTTCTTCATTCTGAGGCAGCGTCAAAATACAATGGGTGTTGTTGTGGCACACCCCCAGCAACATCCATCGCACGCCCCTTCCACACACAGTGCTGCATGGGAAGGGGCTGTATTTACAAGGTGGCATTAAGCCACAAAAAGTGGCTTAACGCCTCCTTGTAAATACAGTGCAGTGCTTAGCACCACAGGAGCGTCACAAGAAGTGACGCTCCTGTGGCACTAGGGGCCCATAAATACAGCCCTGGGTTGATTACCTGCCCCCTTAAGCACAACAAAAAGGGCAGATGTTGATACTAAGTGCAAGACCACTAATGATATTTTGTAATAGGTGCTAGGACACCTACTGCAGAACTCCAGAATGTGGCATACAAGCTCTGGAAAAAAGCAAGACTTCTCTTGACCCACTCAATGGAATAGAGTGCAGATTTTAGCAACACCAGCTGAAAACACCAGATCGTTCTGAAGTCAGAGCACATTCTCTTCTGAGATGATCTCTACCCACCCAGGGCTGCATCCTCCCTCTAAAAATCTTCAAAGGGGCCTACTGTTGGGCAGCAGAGACAGAAGCAGACCTTGTTTCATTGTCCTCATTTAGAGCTTCCCTTCCTTCATTACAAAGAGCTTCCCTCCCCTTAATTATCAGTCAGTTACTGCAGCAAATCCAAACTCATGCTCTTTCTCAAACAAGGCATTCTTAATCAACCCAGCAGAGGCATTTCATCTACTGGGACATTTCAACTAAAGTTGTACTGCATAATAATTAACGTACTCAGCTGGGGGTCTCAAAGGGCACATTACTTTAGGGGTTGCCTCAGAAAAATATGCTTTTCCATCAACTTTGATAAGGTATTCATCAAGGATAAAAATCATTTCAGATATTGACTCTGGACCCACCAAAATCAGTTTAAGGCAGCAAATCCAATCCATGTACCCTATTTCAATATATACTTACAGTTTAAACACTGGATACACATAAAGAGCACATACTGAAACGTTGCACATTATATGCTATACTTAAAAGGAAAGGTATAGTTCATTTTAGTCTCCAAATGAATCACAACAATTCTGACTGTGCCCCATATCCCACAATGATGCCTCTGTGAAGATTCCAGGTTGACTAAGACAACAGTTTTCATCGATCAACATGCACATGTGCACATATGAACATCTGTTACACACAACCTGCTTTGAGCCTCTTATTTTAACTCTACACAGCAGCTGACCTTACTTTAAAAGGTGAACATTGAAGATTGTTAATGTTAATATTAATGTTAATTTACTTATAGGCACACATACCTGAAGATGTCCTGGCGGTTGGAGAAAAGTGCCCACTGACAGCTGTAGTCCAGTCACAAAGAAAAAAGATAGGTTTGCAATTATTTGTGTAACATGACTAGATTGTGAGCACAGTTTAAAATGGAGTTATTAAATTGTCCCTGCCCCACCAGTCCCCGCCCCACCAGTACCTGTGCACAATTCATTGCAGCTCTACAAAACGATACATTCAACTTTATCTCCTCCACAATGCAGATTAGAACAATGGAATTCTCACAAAATGTTAAATTTCAGCAAAACTCAGTTCAAAATAAAGTGAGACACTCAGTGATTAGTGATTTACTTCCACAATTTGCAGCCCCTCTCGTAGTTCTGCAAGGACCGGGTCAGGCACAATTATGGTGTCTAATGAGGGAGGAAGGTTGCATGCTTGGTACAGTTTTAGAGGTAGAGCAGAATGCCCCATTTGTAGAAGGAGTAGTTTATGGCCATCCTGTGCCATTCATAGTTGAAACTGATGCTACATGTTCCACAGTTAGACTGATAGAAGTCCTTGACCTACCCTTCTCGAGAAGAGAAGTCCAAGTAGTAGTCAATTCAAAAAAACAAGTGATTAACTAGTTGTCAGCAAATGTTCCATTAAACATAGGTTCTGCTATAAAAGAACCAGTCCAGCTAATCTGTTAGGTTTATATATTCTGCTATAGAGGAACAATTCCAGCTAATCTGTTAGTTTTTAACAGTACTGTGTAAATTAAATTGTGTAATCTAATGTACACCAAATGATATCTATATTCAAACAAAATACACAGACATAGAATTTAAATTTAAAAATGAGGCAGTGACACATGATAAATTTCCAGTTCTTACAGAAGAGAACATACTTCCAAATTTGAGAGAGAGAGGTTTGGAATTTTACTGGCTGATTAAAAGTGCAAAACAAGCACAGATTACTATGAAGCTAGATGTAGTGTACCCATAAATTCCCTAATACAGACTTTCTCCTAATGCTATGGAAGGGATTATAACTGTTATTGAAAAGATGGTACAGCAGGGCATCCTAAAGGAAGTTTTGGGGAACTCATGTAATTCACCTACAATGGGCTTTCAAAACCTAATAGGAGGTGGCAGATAGAGCAAGAACTTAGTAAGATTAATAATGTTTACAATGGTACTGAATGAAGCAGTCATTTTGTTTCAAATCGCAGCAGGAAGAGCGTGGTTCACAGTGATTAATTTGTGTTTTGCATTCTTCTCCATCCTTCTATCACAAGATATCTAGTAATCAGATTCAAAGATAAAGTATTCATTAGAGCAAGAATCCTCTTATGTATTTTTGCATGTGTTTAAAAGGATTTGGAATCTTTGTGATTACCTTATGAGTCAGTTTTGGTACAATGCATTGATGATTTACTGATTGCATTGAAAACAAAAAAGGGATGCAAATTGGACACCATTGCATTGATTAGTCAATCAGCTGGTAATGGGTGTTCAATCAATCAATTAATCAATCAGTATTTGTAAAGTGCGTCTACTCATCCATGAGGGTCTCAAGGCGCTGCGGGGGGAGAGGAGGAGCTTCATCTGAAGAGTAACGTCTTGAGGTTCTTCCTGAAGATGGTGAGCGACGGGCTTTGTATGAGGTGCAGGGGGAGGTTGTTCAGCTCTTTGCTGCAGTTTAATTGAAAGATCATCCTCCGGCGGTGGTTTTGTGGATACGAGGGATGGTGGCCAGGGCCATTGGGGTGGAGCTGAGGGATCTGGCGGGGGTATGGAAGGAGATACTGTGGTTCAGGTAGGCTGGTCATGTGTTGTGTATGGTCTTGTGCGTGTGGGTGAGAAGATTGAAGGTGATTCGCTTCTCGACCGGTAGCCAGTGGAGGGTCCTGAGGTGTTGAGAGATGTGTTCTCAGTGAGGAAGGTCCTGAATGAGTTTGGCAGCAGCGTTCTGGATGAGTTGAAGTTTTTTAATGTTCCTAGTTGAGGTGCCAGTGTAGAGGGTGTTGCCATATTCGAGCTTGCTCGTGGCTAAGGCATGGGTGACTGTCCTGCGACAGTCTGCTGGGATCCATCTGAAGATCTTACAGAGTTTGTGAAGTGTTTGCCAGCAGGAGGAGGCGATAGAGTTTACCTGGCGGGTCATAGATAGGTTAGGAGTCGAGGATGATTCCTAAGTTGCGGGAGGGCTCGGTCAGTGCAGCGGGGGGTGCTGAGGGATGCGGGCCACCAGGAGGCGTCCCAAGCTGAGGTGGCATTTCTGAAGATGAGAAGCTCCGTCTTGTCAGAGTTGAGCTTGAGGCAGCTTTCTGTCATCCAGGTGATGACGGCTTCCATTCCTGTGTGAAAGTTCCTTTTGGCCGTGTCTGGGTCTCCGATGAGGGAACTGATGAGTTGTGTGTCATCGGCATATGACACAATGTTCATACCGTAGCTTCTGACAATGGTAGCAAAAGGGGCCATGTGTACGTTGAACAGTGTGAGACTCATGAGGATCCTTGGGGGACTCTTCAGTTGACTCCGGTGGGTCTGGAGGTGTAGGATGGGAGTCTGACCCTCTGCGTCATCCCGGAGAGGAAGGAGTGGATTCATTCCAGGGCTCTTCCGTGGATTCCTATGCCGTGGAGTCTGGTGCACAGAGTCCTGTGGGAGATTCTGTCAAAAGCTGCTGAGAGTGCTGCGTTGTGGCCGCCGGCTAGGAGTAATTGGATGTTGTTAGTGGCTGCCAGGAGTACTGTCTCCATGCTGTGATTGCTGTGGAAGCTGGACTGGGAGCTGTTCAGGGAGTTGTTGGCCTCTATGAAATTCTATAGTTGTGCATTGATTGCTTTCTCTAGTACTTTGGTGAGGTAGGGTAGCAGTGAGATGGGCCCAAAATTCTTTAGTTCTGATGGGTCGGCCGAAGATTTCTTCAAGAGAAGGCGTATTTCGGCGTGTTTACAGTCTTCAGGGAAGGTGCCCGTGCTGATGGAGCAGATGATTGTGTTACGAATCTCGGGGGTGATGGATGCGCTGGCTTTGATGTGTATGTGATGTGGGCAGGAGACCGAGGGGGCTCCGGAATGGGTGCTGTTCATGATGTTGACTGTTTCCTCTGTGGTGAGCGAGGCCCAGTCGTGGATGGTCTGGGCAGGTTCTGAGGGGGTGGGTAGGTTGCAGGTTCCGGTCCTTGGTGACGGGAAACTGTCGTAGATGTCCTAGATCTTGTGGTGAAAAAAGGAGGCAAGTTTGTCACAGAGGTCCTGTGATGGGGGATGCTGCTGCCTTAGGAGGGGGTATCTGTTAACTCATTGATAACTGAGAAGTGTTCCTTTGAGTTGTGTGTGGAGGAGTTGATGCTCTCCGGTTAGCTTTCAGCCACAAAGTTACAGTATTGCCAGTCATAAAGTACTTTGCAAGGACATCTGATTCAAAAAGGAGCAAGAAAGGTGTCAAATATCACATTTCTGTGGTTTTAATAATTACTCTCCTCACTACACAGAAAGAAAGAAGTGAGAGTGTTTCTAGGGATGATTGGATAATGCTATCAGCGAATTCCTAACTTTCGCTTAATTGCAAAGCTTTTACAGAGATTGACTCATAGTGATATTATTGATCCAGTACCTTTGGTTGAAGAATATATAAAAGCTTCCCTGGCGCTAAGACATGCTTTTTGTACACCACCCACTCTATGAATACCTGATTATAAAAAAGAGGTTTATTTATTCTGGTAGGAAAAAAGGGTGCTAATTTTCTGTTTTTGCACAAAACATGGCACTGGAAAAAGGCATGTGGCATATTTTTCTGGACCTCTAGCTCAAGTTTCATGTTCTGTTGCTTTGCTAGGATGCTTAAGATCCTTAGCAGCCACTTCTATTGCCCTTAATCAGAGTGATTTAATTTTAATGGATCACATGTTAATTGTACTAGTATCTCATTCTGTGAAGATGCTTCTGACTTGAACAAAAGCTCAACATTTTGTTGCGTTGGCTCTCATTATCCTAAATGAGATTACTGGATTTCTAGGTAGCAGGATCATTCACGGTGTGGGGGACTGAGTCTGACCCACTTGGAAGGACCTCTGTCACCCTAAATCCGGTTTTGCTCCGGCTAACTAGCAGTGCCTCATCTCTCCCAAGGGGAAGGGATGATTGGGCAGCCGAGCGCATGACATCTTTAGAAATTCTCAGGGAAGTCGTGGTCACTCAGATCCAAACCGCTCTCTCATTTACAGTATGATCTCATATACAAATGACAAAGGCAGTTGAAGTTTTATATATTGTTTTAATAAAACGACTGCATTTTAGATATTAAGGCATGAGCCGCAATAACCAGAACCATACAACACAGTAGGATTGAAATAGTCACAAGGAGAGTGAAACATAAGAATAACGCTATCATGGTGTTAACAATTTCTACTCTCTTTCAGCAAGTTCTATTTCGAGCACAGCATGTTAAACTTCTAACTTGCCTTTCAGATTCCCTGGGAAGCCATCAACCCTCATACCTGAGCAAAGGCCTGTGATCTGGTTCAGCATCTGCAATGAGGCAGTCAACGTCTAGTTGTGGTTCCCTGGTCGGAATCTCCATCTTGCGTGTATTAGGACAAGGAAGTGTTTTTATAACTAACATGTCAGTGTGATCACAAAATGACCCTACGCAAGAATGCCAAAGACTAAACTCCTACCACGTCTATCGGCAATGTACCAGACTGTATCCTTGAATGTGTTATTGAGAACTCTAGTGCTGAAGTAGGCTAAACAGTGTGATATAAAAAATAAAACAAGACCGTAGAACTGGTTATTTGAAAAATAACAGTACGAAGCCGAATAAAAAGCATTTAGAGCAAAGTGCACAGATGCTCTAAGCTGCGAGCAAAGGAATAAAATACATCCAGGGCAAAGTGCACAAAGGCCTAAAGCCTGAAGCTAACGCGCAAAGAATACATAAAACTGACCACACTACAATTTCATGATTGCTGGATTAACTAAATACGAATTGACAATGCTAGCAGCACCAAACGTGTCAATAAAAAGATGCAGTGTTTTAAATCCTGCATCTCTTTTGACACTTCAAAAAGATGACAATGATGAGGATTTACAGGAGGAACATGACTTCCTCGATTTAACAGAATTGTGCACTAAGCCAAGAACATATTAAAGAAATACTACTCGATTGGGCTGATTAGGTTTTATTTGTGGATATTTGAGAGATGTCCAAGGCAATGTACGAGTGAGATACACAATTTGCACATTGGCATACATTATGGAGGTATTGTACTTGTTTCAAGTAACTTCTAGAAAAGTGGTACTTGGTTACTAGATTTTGCTTCATAGCCAGCAGATTGGGTGTTCAAAATCTATATTACTAGTCAATAATGCTTTGGAATAGGTCATGATTTGGCCAATTGTGGTCACAGTTTAGTTTCATGATGTTGGCTAGGACACCAGTTCTCAATGGATCACATTTCCTCGACAGTTGTATATTTTGAAATTGCCATTAAAAATTTATGTAGTGAAATGCATTGCTCATGGGCATGCAAGTAAAATGGTCAACAAGGGAGCCCATGCAGATGCAGTTGGAAAATATTATGCAACAATAAATTCTGCATTGTGCATGAAGACCGATTTACAGTCAGAACCTACTGAAATTGTTTTTGTTTCTGTATTAGTACAACTATTTGATGAATTGAGAGATGTACAAAATAAGATGTCAGATGTAGAGAAGAAAACATGGGAAAATGTAGTATGTAAACAGGATGAGGAAGAACGCTGGAAGTACACTGAGTTGTCTTGACCCTGGTTTGTCTTATCAAATTCACTGCTACCTTGATGGTGAGAGTTTTTTACGAACCAACACATGTGAGCAGTGATGGGATGGTGAGGTTGTTTAATACTCACTGGTTCAATGCTCATTTCTGAAAAATGTTGGAGGACCATTGTCAGAGATCTGTAGCAAGTGACCAGAACAATGTTGGAAAGAAAATTTGTGTAATAGTGAGTCACGTAGGAAAACAACTTGTTCTTTTGATTACAGAATGATTTCATGAAGATGCTACCATGCAATGTTTTATGGTATGTATAGGTTATCATTTTTCTGTTTTCAGAGTGGATTGATGCATATCCATGGATGAGGAGTAGTGCACTAACAGTTGTAAAACTATTATTAAGGGAGTTAATCCTGTTATTTGGAATGCCAATATCAATTGGTTCAGACAAAAGAGGACATTACAGGAATTAAATCATGAAAGATTTTTGTGTGCAGGACTGAAAATCAATAGAGGTTTCAATGTATATATCATTTACAAGCGCCAGGAGTGGTAGAGAAATGCAACAGTACACAAAGAACAAATTGTCAAGTGTATAATTCCACTTCTCTGATACAGAATGTATAAATGCACTTACTTTGGTGTTGCTAAGTATGAGATGCATTTGAATAAAAAAATGGGATTGAGTGTTCATGTGATGCTCATGGGAAGGCCAATGCGACCTTAAAAGTATTGTGTCTAAAGCCTTGATTACTATTACTTATTAATTGATCTTGGATTACTGCAAGCATCTAGCTGATATAATGTTGTAAAGTGGATTATTGGTAAGGGCAAGTGAGTACCTACGCTTAGCAATAGGCCACAAATCTCCACTAGGCCCTGTCAAGGTTTCAATAAATGAATTCCTTGGTAGCTTGGCAGCGAGCAGTTAGGCTTAACTTAAAGGACAGGTGTATAAAGCATTTAATATAAACAAAACAGTAAATAAGTAAAACACAAAACACAATAAAAATCCCACACCAATTCATAAACATATATGGCATTTGTATCTTTAAAATGACACCAAAATGACAACAATCCAACAAAGTGAACGGGAGATATGATTTTTAAAATATTAAGGACCTCATTAAGACACTGGCGGTAAATACCGCCACGCTGATGACTGCCAACTTACCCCCGCGGTGGCAGTCATCAGCGTGGCTGATCCATATTATATCCGTTATAATACATATTCACCATATTATGACACACACACACACCAATCTGACAGAATACAGCCACATACACAAATACACCAGACCAAAGGTCAGTGCAAAAGTGGCGGTCCCAAAAACAACACCGTTACACCAACAGAACAACGCTCATCACATTATGACTCACGAATCACCACGGCGGACATTCACTGGCGGTAAACCATTGGCGGTACATACCGCCGTGCTCACAATGGACACCCACATACAAAACAACACTATATTGGACAACTCAAACAACACTCACCTGACACTCATACACACACCACACCACTATAAAACACCCACCCACATTACCCACAGCCCCTTATGAATAGAAATCATTGCCACCAAACTGACACCAAGACCAATGCGACAACTAGAGCCACACACCACTCACACCCATACACACCTCACGCACTCCACATCACACACCCCATTCACATTACCCAACACACCCTTACCAACACACATCACACCACACCCAGGGCACCACGAAGGCACCCCTCTTTCACTGAGGAGGATTTAAGGGTCATGGTGGAGGAAATCGTCAGGGTAGAGCCACAGCTATTTAGCGCACACTCCCATCACTCTACTCCATCCCAAACACTCCACCATCACATCGCACATATCCCAATGCCAAGCCCTGCATGAGGTACCAATGCATGGACACCCCTCACAGCCCTGCATGGACACTCATCACTAAAGCAAGCACAGCATAGGGAAACTCCAGGACCAGCGGGCAAGACACCCACTCGAGAGACTGTGGCCTTGCACTCCCCAGGACAAAGCAATGGGCATGTTGCCCCCTTCAGAACCAGTAGGTAAGACACCCACTTGAGAGACAGTGGCCTTGCACTCCCCAGGACAAAGCAGAGGGCATGTTGCCCCCTCCAGGACCAGTGGGAAAGACACCCACTCCAGAGACTGTGGCCTTGCACTCCCTAGGACCAAGCACAGGGCATGTTGCCCCCTCCAAAACCAGTAGGTAAGACACCCACTCGAGAGACTGTGAACTTCTACTCCCCAGGACCAAGCACAGGGCATGTTGCCCCTTCCAGGACCAGTGGGCAAGTCACCCACTTGAGAGACTGTGGCCTTGCACTCCCCAGGACAAAGCAATGTGCATGTTGCCCCCTCAAGAACCAGTGGTCTTGTTTCTGCATCCGGCTGAGGTACTCCCCTCCCCCTGAGGTGCCTGCCTATTTGCCAACTGATGCCCCTGCAGTGTTCTCTCCATATTGGGGCAGGATTCGAGTGTGGCCTTGGACTTTGCCCTGTGCCCATGTGGGCCCTGTGAACTATGGACTGGGAAGTGTCCCTTTTTTGTACATTTATACATATCTGTTGCATTGTCACATCGACTTATTCATTTTGATGTTGATCTTATTACAATCACTTTAGTCAATTGCTCTTGTCCTTGCATTATTTTGCCGATTATTGTGGACAAATTGCTTTTCTTGTGCAGCTGGTTGTGTGTATGATGTGTGTGTGTCGGGTGTGTGTGGTTTGTGTGTGTGTCACTGTCTTTTTCCTCCCCCCTCCCTTGTGTGCTAGGCGTCTGTACTCACCGTCATCATCTTCGCCGGAGTTGGTGTTCCAGGTGGAGCATGACGTACATGATCATTGGGAAAACTTGCAGTTCTGGTTCCATGGCGGCGTGGTTCTTCCCTGTGTCTCTGATGGTGAGTCCTTTCTCTTCTTGATTTGTTTCCGTCAGACTTTTGATGGCATTGGTACCACCCCGGAAAAGGTGGCTGATTGAAGGTTCTTAATATGGTGGGCAGTACTTTGTCTTCCGCCTAGCTGTAGGCGGCTACCGCCATGGTGACTGTTGTTTCCGCCCCGGCAGTCGATGTGGTACATTGGCTGTCTTTCGGAGATATCACCGCCATGGTCATAATTTGGCAGTAGTTACTGCCAGCCTGTTGGCGGCATTACCGCCACTTTATCACCGACTGCCAGGGTCGTAATGACGGCCTAAATGTTTTTTAGCACTTAGAAATCAAAAGCGCTGATCTGGACATCTGGTTGCACTGGACCAGAGCAAAGGCAAAAGTTGAGGCCAACCGTGATGGAGCCCTGCTCGGCTACACTGAGCGGAGGCCTCGGTTAAAGTTTTATCTTCATACTTAGACATTTTCTTCAACATTTTTCCTCAACTGGGACAAAGTCACAAGTTGAGGTTGACCTTGCTGGAGCCTTCTTTGAATACATGTCCCGGGAGGCCTCAGTCCAGGTTCCTACATTCGGGACGGGAATTTTAGTCCGGGACCAAGTTGAAAGTTGAAGCCGACCTCGATGGAGTCCTCCTCAGATGGAATGCACAGGAAGCCTTGGTCAAACCTTCACCTTCAGACTTTTCTGGAGCTTTTCTTCCCCCATGTCGGACGACCACCCCCTCAGCAAGTTGATTTCGATGGGATGTCATTGGATTGCCTTTCCTTGAGCCCCTAGTGAAATCCTGGAAGTCTGAAACTCCAGAGCTTTTCAGTGGGATGAACCTGCAAGTCAGGCCGGGTGGCGGTCGACGTTGGCCGACTTGACTCACAACATCAGGTTGGTCCACTTAATGAGCTTTTTCCCAAAGTTGCTCCAAGCATCTTCAAACTTCTGAATCGTCTTCCAGAAGTACTTTCAAGGTCCTTTAGGTGTCCAGTACTCACTCCAAGGTTATAAAGCTCTGAGTTGTTCCTTGGGGGTTTGGCCTTCAGCTTTCAGAATGCACCTGACATTGGTCTGCTGGTCAATTTTTGCAGACTTCATGCAGGGGACTCTGGTCAGCTTTTTTCAACCTGCAGCTTACAGGGAGCCCCTTCTTGAAATAGTAGAAGCCAGGCAAAGTATTTTTCTTGATGAAGCCAAAAGTGTGCAGCTGGTTCAGTTCTTCTGTGTGCAGTGTCCAGTTGCAGGCCAGGTGTCTAGCAGGGTGTGAGAAAGTAGCCTCTTTCTAGCCTTGTTACCCCCACTTTTGGCCTGTTTGTGAGTGTATGTCAGGGTGTTTTCACTGTCTCACTGGGATCCTGCTAGCCAGGGCCCAGTGCTCATAGTGAAAACCCTATGTTTTCAGTATGTTTGTTATGTGTCACTGGGACCCTGCTAGTCAGGACCCCAGTGCTCATAAGTTTGTGACCTATAGGTATGTGTTCCCTGTGTGATGCCTAACTGTCTCACTGAGGCTCTGCTAACCAGAACCTCAGTGGTTATGCTCTCTCTTTACAAATTGTCACTAACAGGCTAGTGACCAATTTCACCAATTTACATTGGCATACTGGAACACCCTTATAATTCCCTAGTATATGGTACTGAGGTACCCAGGGTATTGGGGTTCCAGGAGATCCGTATGGGCTGCAGCATTTATTTTGCCACCCATAGGGAGCTCTGACAATTCTTACACAGGCCTGCCACTGCAGCCTGAGTGAAATAACGTCCACGTTATTTCACAGCCATTTTACACTGCACTTAAGTAACTTATAAGTCACCTATATGTCTAACCTTTACCTGGTAAAGGTTGGGTGCTAAGTTACTTAGTGTGTGGGCACCCTGGCACTAGCCAAGGTGCCCCCACATGGTTCAGGGCCAATCCCCCGGACTTTGTGAGTGCGGGGACACCATTACACGCATGCACTACATATAGGTCACTACCTATGTGTAGCTTCACAATGGTAACTCCGAATATGGCCATGTAACATGTCTAAGATCATGGAATTGCCCCCTCTATGCCATCCTGGCATTGTTGGCACAATCCCATGATCCCACGGGTCTCTAGCACAGACCGGGGTACTGCCAAACTGCCTTTTCAGGGGTTTCACTGCAGCTGCTGCTGCTGCTGCTGCCAACCCCTCAGACAGGTTTCTGCCCTCCTGGGGTCCAGCCAGGCTTGGCCCAGGAAGGCAGAACAAAGGACTTCCTCAGAGAGAGGGTGTTACACCCTCTCCCTTTGGAAAATGGTGTTAAGGCAGGGGAGGAGTAGCCTCCCCCAGCCTCTGGAAATGCTTTCATGGGCACACATGGTGCCCATTTCTGCATAAGCCAGTCTACACCGGTTCAGGGACCCCTCAGCCCTGCTCTGGCGAGAAACTGGACAAAGGAAAGGGAAGTGACCACTCCCCTGACCTGCGCCTCCCCTGGGAGGTGCCCAGAGCTCCCCCAGTGTGCTCCAGACCTCTGCCATCTTGGAAACAGAGGTGCTGCTGGCACACTGGAATGCTCTGAGTGGCCAGGGCCAGCAGGTGACGTCAGAGACTCCTTCTGATAGGCTCCTTCAGGTGTTGCTAGCCTATCTTCTTTCCTAAGTAGCCAAACCCTCTTTTCTGGCTATTTAGGGTCTCTGCTTTGGGGATTTGCTTAGATAACGAATGCAAGAGCTCATCAGAGTTCCTCTGCATCTCTCTCTTCACCTTCTGCCAAGGAATCGACTGCTGACCGCGCTGGAAGCCTGCAAAACTGCAACAAAGTAGCGAAGACGACTACTGCAACTCTGTAACGCTGATCCTGCCGCCTTCTCGACTGCTTTCCTGGTGGTGCATGCTGTGGGGGTAATCTGCCTCCTCTCTGCACTAGAAGCTCCAAAGAAATCTCCCGTGTGTCGACGGAATCGTCCCCCTGCAACCGCAGGCACCAAAGAACTGCATCACCAGTCCCCTGGGTCTCCTCTCAGCACGACGAGCGAGGTCCCTTGAATCCAGCAACTCTGTCCAAGTGACTCCCACAGTCCAGTGACTCTTCAGTCCAAGTTTGGTGGAGGTAAGTCCTTGCCTCCCCACGCCAGACTGCATTGCTGGGAACAGCGTCTTTTGCAGCTACTCCGGCTCCTGTGCACTTTCCGAGGGAATCCTTTGTGCACAGCCAAGCCTGGGTCCACGGCACTCTAACCTGCATTGCATGACCTCCTGAGTTGTCCTCCGGCGGCGTGGGACTCCTTTGTGCAACTTCGGGTGAGCACCATTTCACTCCACTTCGTAGTGCCTTTTCTGGCACTTCTGCGGGTGATGCCTGCTTCTGAGAGGACTCCTTGTCTTGCTGGGTGCCCCCTCTGTCCCCTGACGCAATTGGCGACATCCTGGTCCCTCCTGGCCCACAGCAGAGTCCAAAAACCCTAACCGCACAACTTGCAGCTAGCAAGGCTTGTTTGTGGTCTTTCTTCAGGAAAATACTTCTGCACAACTCTCCACGGCGTGGGACATCCATCCTCCAAAGGGGAAGTTTCTAGCCCTTGTCGTTCTTGCAGAATCCTTAGCTTCTACTGCCTAGTAGCAGCTTCTTTGCACCCACAGCTGGCATTTCCTGGGCATCTGCCCACTCTCGACTTGGTCGTGACTTTTGGACTTGGTCCCCTTGTTCCACAGGTACCCTCGTCTGGAAATCCATTGTTGTTGCATTGCTGGTTTTGGTCTTTCCTACAGAATTCCCCTATCACGACTTCTGTGCTCTTTGGGGAACTTGAGTGCACTGTGCACTCACTTTTTAGGGTCTTGGGGTGGGCTATTTTTCTAACCCTCACTGTTTTCTTACAGTCCCAGCGACCCTCTACAAGATCACATAGGTTTGGGGTCCATTCGTGGTTTGCATTCCACTTTTGGAGTATATGGTTTGTGTTGCCCCTATCCCTATGTGTCCCCATTGCATCCTATTGTAACTATACATTGTTTGCACTGTTTTCTAATACTATACTGCATATTTTTGGTATTGTGTACATATATCTTGTGTATATTTGCTATCCTCATACTGAGGGTACTCACTGAGATACTTTGGCATATTGTCATAAAAAATAAAGTACCTTTATTTTTAGTATATCTGTGTATTGTGTTTTCTTATGATATTGTGCATATGACACTAGTGGTACTGTAGGAGCTTCACTCGTCTCCTAGTTCAGCCTAAGCTGCTCTGCTAAGCTACCATTATCTATCAGCCTAAGCTGCTAGACACCCTATACACTAATAAGGGATACCTGGGCCTGGTGCAAGGTGTAAGTACCCCTTGGTACTCACTACAAGCCAGTCCAGCCTCCTACACAGGGCAGGCCTTCTTCTTCTTGTCATTTTCCAGAAGGGATCTGAAGTGTGGGTCAACTCTGCCAATTTTATCCTTGCTGCAGGTGAGGGAAGCAGGGAGGTGCTCCTGTCAGTCATGTGCAGTCCACCATCTTCTTGAGTAAATACTTCCTGTAAAGTGTGGCAAAAATCAAACCCTGGAAGCAACTTTCCTCCAAAATTCAAGATGACAAAAATTCAATCTTAGAGTTTGGATCTGACTGAGCCCACCTACTGGTGTGGCTAAGTTTCACTTAACACACCTCTCTCCAGCCATCTCTTAATCTAATCAGGGGGCACCTGGTTGTCTGGAGCTGCAGGAAATTAGGGAGGTAAAGTTGCTGTGCCAAATGTCCTTCCCTCCTTTGAAGTCCAGTTTGGCTGCTCTCCCCCATCCTGTTCTATCATCTACTGAGGCAGATCTACTCCTATCAGATGCTTCCTTAGTTTCAGCCCAGGCTACTTCATACCTCATTAAGGCAGTCTGGCTCAGGCTACCAGAGGTTGATCAATCAGAGAAGGGCACTGCAGGCCTGAAGCTGGTAACCTTTAGCAAGAGTTCTAAAACTCTTTCCCTGTTCAAGTTGTATGACATTCAACATAAATGTGCTATATTTAACTCCTTCCTATGGAAAATTAGACTTTATTTTTTTTAAATAAAGGGGGTCATTATGACCCCGGTGGTAAAAACCACCTAACGCCGCAGTGACGGCTGCCAAAAGACGTTGCTGCGGCTACCAGCCATCCTAAAATAATGACCACAGCTGGATTTCCGCCAGATGGATGGCAGAAATCCAGCTGTGGCCATGCTGGCAGATGGCGGTTAGGTGGTGCTGCTGCCAGCAGCGCCATGCCACTAGACTGCCGCCAGACATATTAAGAGAATAATACGGCCTGGCAGTGTTCTGTTGGCTGACGCTGTTGCTGGCAGCAACGCCTCGATCTGTCTCCTGGATCCAGGTAAGTGGGTACTCCGATAGAGGGCTGTTGTGTGTGTGTTTGTGTGTGTGTGTATGTCTGTGCGTGTGTGTATGCGTGTGTGTGTTGCGTGTTGTATGTGTGTGTATGTTGGGGGAATGCATGTCTGCACGTATGTATGTAAGTGTGTGCGGGTGTGTGAATGGATGTATGCATGCGTGGATGAATGTTGGAATGGGTGTGTGTATGCGTGTGTGCATGTGTGAAGGGAGGGGCGAGTATGAAGGGGGGGTCTGGAGAGGAATGGGAGGTACACGGGAAACCTGGGGAGGTATAGGGGCGGGGAAGACCCCTATCAGTGAAAGGGAAGGTATTCCTTGTCACTGATAGTGCCTATCGCCATGGTTTTCATGTGTCATAATCCCACAGGCAGGCAAGTGACGGCCGCCGGGCTGGAGATTGAAGTCCCCAGCCCGCCGGTCATTACCGCTGTGGCGGTTGGTGTGGTACATTGCCGGTTTGGCTGAAGCCAACCCGTCAATGTCATAATATGGAGAAAAGTACCGCCAGCCTGTTGGCAGTACTTTCCTCCATATTAACGCTGACCGCCAATGTCATAATGAGAGCCAAAGAGTTAGCCTATAGAGCCCATTCACTACAAAGGGAAAAATATGAATTTGGCTATGTTTCCCACACCAGGGCTTATAAAACATCTTTTATAAAGTCCTTGCTTGAACTGCACCCAACCCTGGTACACTTAGGGCATAAATTAGGGTGGACCTATGTAAAAATAAGGTAGCTTAGGACTTCGGAAGTACTTTTAATTCCAAAGTCAAATTTGACGTTAAATTTAACTTTACAGGAGCCAGCAAGGCAGACCTGCTTTTAAAATTACACTGGGCACCACAGCAGTGCACATTTGGGTGTACTTCCTATGCTGGGGTCCCTAAACCTACATGCCCTACCATATACTAGGGACTTATACGTAGATTGGTACAGCCATTTATAATTAGCCTGATTTGCATATGCCATTTTAACCAGAGCACAGGCCCTGGGACTGTTTAGCAGTGCCCAAGGTAACATCAGAGTCAGGAAAATGGGGGCAAAACGTTAGGGGGCGCCTTGAGACCCTCACGGGTTATTAGCCGTGCTATACAAATCCCCTGATTGATTGATTGAGGTGGCTTCTTAAATTAGCCCAGTGCACTATCTCTCACCAGATGAAATTTGCTACACCTTGTGCATCTGCTGAACTGTGTCATGAACAGCAACCAGGACATTGGATTCTTTTAAAAAAGCATGTCCCCCGGTGACAAACACAACTGTGCAGTGTGGAGGTTTGCCATATTGTAACCACACATCTCACACAGTGCGAGTCTGTTTGCTGATAAAGACACTTTGAGATACACCATTTAGTCACAAAGTCAAAATCAAGTTTGATGTATGAATCCAAAAGGGGAGAAAAACAAACTCAAGCAAACCAAGAAGATGGAAGCTGCCTGGAAATGAGAGTGAAAGAAATAGATTTGTACAGGAGGATCCTAAACAATGTTGTGGCATATCAACTGAAGCAGCTTAAGGAGGTATTGATAAGATCCTGAAGTGAGTACTGGAGAATCACCAGAGAGTGGTACAGCAAGTGTCAGGAATAAGGCCTTGCACGGTCCAGGTCTTGCCCGAAAACCTGCTGCATGACACTGCGGCGCTTTATGCGCACCACTTGTCATCCCCTCTTGTTCTAAAGGTGACCATCAGAGTCGTCTGCCCTGTGGCAAAGCTCATAGAACTGCAGGTCCAGGACATTGGTGGACAAGATGCACTTATCAGTGCTATTCCATGAAGGGACTACAATTCCCATGTTTTTAGAGAAAGCAGCCATCTTGGGGTGTGGCAGGCCTATAAAGTCCAGCCACCCCCCAAGCATCTTTCTCACTATTTTGAAGACTTCGATGCAGCCAGACCTCGTGGGTGTTTCTCTGGAGAAGAGCAGAGTTCCTGAATGGCAGAATGTCATCCAACCGAAGTATCCTTGTTTCTATGCTGCATTCAAAATGAGTAGGTCGCACGCGTAGCAGTAAGGCCTTGATGAATCCAAGTTTGTAGGAGTTTTGAAGTCATTACTTCCAAAAGGTAAACGCGCTCCCCTTAGCATAACGCGCAAAGCGTTTTCAGTGTCTACAGTACAGTGGTCTTGGCACAGCAATTCTGATGCTTCAGTTCACAGATGAAAAGCGCTCTTGCCACGGCAGTTCTGGCGATTCAGTTCACAGATGTAAAGCACTCTTGGCAAGGTAATTCTGGTGCTTTAGTTTACAGATGTAAAGCGCTCTTGGCACAGCAATTCAGGCGCTTCAGTTGGCAGGTGTAAAGTGCTCTTGGCACGACAATTCAGGTGCTTCAGTTCACAGATGTAAAGCGCTCTTGGCACGGCAATTCAGGCGCTTCAGTTCACAGATGTAAAGCACCCTTGGTAAAACAATTCAAGCGTGTCAGTTCACAGATGTAAAGCGCTCTTGGTAAAACAATTCAAGCATTTCAGTTCACAGATGTAAAGCGCTCTTGGCAAAACAATTCACGCGTTTTAGTTCACAGATGTGAAGCGCTCCTGGCACAACAATTCAATCGCTTCAGTTCACAGGCGTAAAGCACTCTTGGCAAGACAATCAAAGCGCTTCAATTCACAGGAGTAAATGTTTCCTGGCACAACAGTCATAGTGATTTCAGGCCACTTGAATAAAAGCGCTTCCTGGCATTATAAGTAAAGCGCTTTAAGTTCAATGAGTAAAACTTATCGGTCTTTATAGCTGATAATGTGAAAGTCTTTTTCATTGTTCTTTGAAAAGATGTGAAAAGCATATTTAATTCTTTGAGATTTTCTAGGTCATGATCAAAGTTTTATGTTGTGAATTCAGAGATGCTACAGGATTGATATTCTGAGTCTAATCATAGTCCACAGCTTTTGCCATCTCTTGATTCTGAGGTCGTAGTTTATTCTTGTTCCATGCTTCAAAGAAGGGGCGTTGCCCTCATTTCAGAAGGGGTCTCCATCTGATATCTCAGAGACGCATTTAGTCAAGAGTCTATTGATGAGTTGCATTTCTATGAATGATTAAATGCATATTTGTTTTAACCTTTTTTTCTTTTCAGATCTCTCTCCCTGCTGTTCCCAAACTTAAATCCCTTCACCCCGACTGGTTTCACTATAACTCTGTGCTATAATAGCTTTCTGAGTTGGTGACGCCGGAAGGCGGGCCTTTTGTTCAGTGACGTGCAGATCCTGAGGAAAGGACATTGTGACAGAATAGTGAGCCCACGAGTTTTATACTTTCCTCTTGGTCTGTACGGGAGCTGCGCAAAATGGCCACCCTAGGGCCCATATTTATACTTTCTGACGCAAAACTGCGCTAACGCAGTTTTGCGTCAAAAAAATTAGTGCCGGCTAACGCCATTCTGAAGCGCCATGCGGGCGCCGTATTTATTGAATGACGTTAGCCGGCGTTAGCCGCCGGCGCCGTCTGGTGTGCGTTAAAAAAAACGACGTACACCAGGCAGCGCCGGCGTAGGGGGAAAATGGAGTATGGGCGTCCAAAAATGGTGCAAGTCAGGCTGAGGCAAAAAAATCGCCTCAACCCGATTTGCGCCATTTTTTTTTCACTCCCAACCCCCATTGAAATGACTCCTGTCTTAGCAAAGACAGGAGTCATGCCCCCTTGCCAATGGCCATGCCCAGGGGACTTCTGTCCCCTGGGCATGGTCATTGGGCATAGTGGCATGTAGGGGGGCACAAATCAGGCCCCCCTATGCCACAAAAAAAAATAAAAAAAAATACTTACCTGAACTTACCTTAATGTCCCTGGGGTGGGTCCCTCCATCCTTTGGTGGGCAAGGGTGGCAGGGGGTGTCCCTGGGGGCAGGGGAGGGCACCTCTGGGCTCATTCTGAGCCCACAGGTCCCTTAACGCCTGCCCTGACCCGGGCGTTAAAATCCGGCGCTAATGCGGGTTTTTTAGACCCGCCCACTCCTGGGCGTCATTTTTGCCCGGGAGTATAAATACGGCGCATATGCATCGGAGTCATTTTTTAAGACGGGAACGCCTACCTTGCATATCATTAACGCAAGGAAGGTGTTCACGCAAAAAAATGACGCTAACTCCATAAACTTTGGCACTAGACGCGTCTAACGCCAAAGTATAAATATGGAGTTAGTTTTGCGTCAAATTTGCGTCGAAAAAAACGACGCAAATTCGGCGCAAACGGAGTATAAATATGCCCCTCGATACCCTTATGCAAGTAGTCACTCAGATGCAAAGGGATTTGACAGACTCAAAAAATGTTACAGTTGATTTAGTGAATAAAGTCACTTAGTTACAGAGTAAGGTAGATGGTTCTGAATCTGAGTCTCGTCCTACAGAGATTCCTTTAGCTGCACCAGAGAGGTTTTCTGGGGACCCCAATAAGGTTCAAATTTTTCGCACACAGGTGGAACTACATTTTACATGTCGGCCTAGTGTCTTTCCGGAAGCACAATCTAGAATTGCATTCTTTATATCATATCTGATTGGTGATGCAGCTACTTGGGCAGTGCCATTAGTCGGATTAGACAGTCCTCTTTTATATAACTGGCGTCATTTCGTAGAAGAATTTGTAAAGGTTTTTGGCAGACGCGCGATCACTATGTCTGCAGACAAAGAACTACTAGAATTACGTCAAGGAAATAAAGACCTGATAACACATTTGTCACACTTCAACCGGTTAGTGGTGGAAACTGCTTGGCCTGAGGAAAAAAAGTCAGCAGTATTTTATTAAGGGATAAAAGACGAACTAAAAGATGTATTGGCCCAAGTTGAACCACAACCAGAAACTTGCACTGATTTAATTAATCTAACCCTAAGGATAGATCACAGACTTTCTGAAAGAATCGGAGTAAAATGGGAAAAAACAAACTGGCAAATGGAAAGATCTAGACACTTTCAATTTTCTTCAGATTCTATGATAGAACCGATGGATATCGGAACTGTTTGCCCACCACTGACCAAAGAGGAGAAAGAAATGCGACGAAAAAATGGTCAGTGACTGTATTGTGGGAAAAAGGGTCATTTTGTAAAAGAATGCCAAAAGAAACCCAGAGGCAAAATTGATCCAACAGTTGTGACAAAGAAAAAGATAGCGGTTGCTTTGGAAAATACACAGGAAAACTAAAGTGCCCAAGAAGAAATGAAGGGGATCGCTTGGGCAAATTAACAATCCCTTCAGGGTGCTCATGCACAAATCGTTATGTCAAACATTTCCGAATCTTAGTACAAATGACTATGTGGGGAAAAGGACATAGGGGTCATTACAACATTGGCGGTAAAAGCCGCTTACAGCCGTGCAGAAGACCGCCAACACACCGCCACGGAATTCCTCCACGGTCATTATGACCCACAGCTCGGAATCCGCCAAAATCCAGACACCCACACAAGTCCGCCACACCAAAGGTCAGTGATAAACTGGCGATAACAAAACCTCCACCGTCATGCCAACAGGAATACGCCCACACTATCACGACCCACGAATCCACGCGGCGGTCTTTCAACCGCAGTATTCCACTGGCGGTACACACCGCTGCACTCAAAATACACACAAATTTACAAAACAGTACCACATCGGACAAATCAAAATACAGATACCTGATATACATACACACACCACTCCCACACACCCAATACAATATAAAACACACACCCACATCACCCACAAACCCTTACGTCAACAATTGCGACTGAAGGCCAGAGAGAGACACCACCATCTACAAACTCGCATCCACAGGCACTCAACACCATCACTCAACACGCAACATCCAAGCACCTCACACAACACACCTCCAAATATCACCCCACACATCACAACACACACCACCCCACACATCACCCACACCAGCACATGGCCCCGCAAAGACACCCCGGGTTCTCTGAGGAGGAGCTCAGGGTCATGGTGGAGGAAATCATCCAGGTTGAACCACAGCTATTCGGATCATAGGTGTAGCACACCACCATAGCTAGGAAGATGGAGCTATGGCAAAGAATCGTGGACAGGGTCAATGCAGTGGGACAGCACCCAAGAACACGGGATGACATCAGGAAGAGGTGGAACGGCCTATGGGGGAAGGTGCATTCCGTGGTCTCAAGACACCACCTTGTGGTTCAGAGGACTGGCGGCGGACCCCCACCTCCTCTCCCAGAACTCACTACATGGGAGGAGCAGGTCTTGGCTATACTGCATCCTGAGGGCCTCACAAGAGTAGCAGGAGGAATGGACTCTTGTAAGTCAAACCTTTAATTACTTCATCCACCACCCACCTGCATGCTATCACATACCCCCACCCTCGCCCTCACCCCCATCACTCCAACTCCTCACATATGTCCCAATATCACAAACCACACATCCCAAGCCATGCATGTAACACCAAAGCATGGACACCCATCACCAAAGCATGGCCACTGCACATACCCATACACCCTCCAAACCATTATCACACAAGGTCCTACACAGGAATGCAAGAACTGGGGTACACGGTCACCCACCCATTGCACACCATGACACACACAGATGCAATAATCATGCCTTTACACCCCTGCAGGACCCCTACCCACGTTACCGGACAGGAGGGTCCAGATATGTCCACTCCACCCACAGACGAGGCCCACAGTGATGACAGCAGCTCTGTCCAACTTGATCAAGATGACCAGCCCAGCCCATCTGGGACCTCGGGACAGTCAGTTCCCCTCACACTGGCACAGGCCACTACAGAGCTTCCCCCCTCTGGAAACACCAGCACAGCACCCACCCAGCGGGCCCATTCCTCTGTCCCCGGGACACTTCCACCACTACAGGGAACCCAGGCTAACCCACCACCCCAACAACACCAGGGATCTGGGGGCAGTGGTAGTGGGCACACAGTTCAGGGGATAGAGGCACAGGAACACAGGGGAACTGGGAGGGCTGCTGTGCCACAGGGGGAGGACAGGCCCAGCGAACCCACTCTCCACGAGGCCCTCTCCAACATCATGGGAGCCTATCACCATTCCCAGGAGACAATGGCACAGGTACTGGCCAAGTTTCAGGAGACCCAGTGGCTGCAGGAGGAACAGTATTTGGGCTTCAGGGAGGATCTCAAATCCATCAATTCCACCCTGGGCAACATTGTAGGGGTGCTGAAGGAACTCGTGAACACCAGGAGGGACACTGTGGCACAACAAGGTGCCCCTGACACTAGCCTGGACGATGAACTGCCCACCACATCCGACGGCGCTAGTGGACAGGAGACACCGCCACAGGACCACCACACCAGCACCCCACCCCCTGCAGATGGAGAACCACCCCGCAAGCAGTCCCTGAGATCCAGGACAAAGACAGAGAACAATGCCAAGACCCCCGCCAAGAAATGAGACCACCCTGATTGTCATCCTGCTGTCCCACTTTGTCACCCTGTCCATCCATCAACTGCCCTAGCTCCACTTCCTATGCCCCTTTGGACAATGCACCTGTGAGACTAATAGACTGGACTCTGCCATGGACATTCCTCCACCATCACCCCTCACCATTTTACAACCCCCTCCACTATTGAGCACTTAAATAAAAACCCTTAAATCACAAAACAATCAGGAGTCTGTCTGTGCTTTTGAAAATGTTTATTAGCAATAACAATGGCAAAATGCTATATCAAATGTAATGCCAACATACCTATGTCACACAGCTCTAGTCCATGCGTAAACAAAGCAGATGTCACACAGTGGAAGCCACATCTGTGAAATCGTAAGGGAAAGTGACAACTCAGTGACCATACACTGGGTGAAAATGACAGACATATGAGAGGTAGTAGAATTAAATCAGATGTAGCAGGCAGTGTTGTCTTCTTACCTGTGTCTCACTGGAAGTATTGCAGGATCACCGTGTTCCTGTTGTCTATGTCCTCTTCTTCTGCTTCCTCGTCTTCACTGTCCACAGGCTACACAGCTGCCACAACACCTCCATCTGGACTCTCCTCCTGCGGAAAATATTAGCAAATCGACATATGCCTGTAGTAGTGTTTAAGCAAGGCCTAGATATGTGTGACGCAGTCCAAAATAATGCCATGTGGGCCCATGAAATGGCAGCTGCCTGACCTGTAAAGTGGGACAAGGGGATAAGAGGTAACTGCGCTGGCATTGTACACCGTCGCAGTAGGCGGTTGAAGACTGTGGCCCTATCCTGCATTGGCTGACATTGGACCCTATGGGTCCCAGGAGCCAATGACGATGTACGCCTTTGGTGACGGTACGTACCGCAGCAGACGTGACCGCAATTTTCTCTCTTTTCAATCACTTGATACCTGATGTTCGACAGGAGAGGACCTACACTTAAAAGCGCTGCTGTGCCCTCAGTCTGGAAGAGACAATGGCTCGTGTGTCTGGGGAAAGGGCCCCTGCTGTCAGCACGGAGGAGTTGGGGAAACTAGTGGATGTGGTCCTCCCCCAGTACACACTACTCTACGGTCCTCCAGACAAACAGGTAAGTACACTGTGAGCATGCTGTATGGGCAATGCCTGTGTGGAGTGGTGTGAATGAAAGATAGGGGGGGTGAGAATGAGGCGTGCATGAAACGACGGTGAGTGCATGTGCGTCATGGCAAGGGTAGTGATGCGGGCCAATGACATGCGTACAGTAATATCTTCTCCTTTTCCCCTGTAGTATTCCTGTAGGTCAGTGCCCACCAGAAGAAGGACATTTGGCCTGCCATCGCCAAGGAAGTCCGGACCCTGGGGGTCTACCACAGATGGAGCACCCACTGCCGGAAAAGATGGGAGGACATTCACCGCTGGAGCAAGAAGACGGCGGAGGCCCAGCTGGGGATGGCCTCCCAATGTGGGAGGGCGTACCCGGGCATCACAGCAGCCACAAGGGGGTGAGTACACTCTCATTCTGCTGATTCAGCGCACATTAGAGGTGTCTGGGTGGGGAGGTGGGCTGTGGGTTCCCCTAGGCCAGGGCGAGTTTAGTAGGCAAGGTCCCTTCTTAAGGCAGGCCCTTTGGCACCCCACCCCACCTGTGCTACACCTAGTCAGGCTCCTGTGACATCCATGTGTGCAGCAATCGGGCATAGCCTTGTAACCCATGTCCCTGGGATTGATTAGGGAACTCCAAGTGCACGGCGTAGTGCAGGGGGCTTCTGTGCCTGTAGTGTCCGCCAACTGTAGCGCTATTGCATGCACTCAACATGTCTTTCTTCTGTCTTCCTCCCCCTTTTTGTGGTCTCCCTGTTCTTGTGTGCATTAGCATCATCAGGCGGAGGAGCAGTGGCACCGGAGCAGGAGGGAGCTACATCCCACGTGGTCCTGGAGGGCGACACAACGGAGTCTGAATTCACCAGTGGGACAGAGGGCGAGGGGAGCTCCACGGCGGAGACCAGTGATACGGACTCCACTTCTGATGGGAGCTCCCTTGCGGTGGTGGGCCCATCTGTGCCCCCGCATCTACAGGTACAGCCGCCACGCCCCCTACCAGCACCGCCCTCCCAGCAGCCCCTCAGGGTGTGTCGCGTGTCCGCTCACCCAGGAGGGTGGGCATCTCCTTTGTCCCAGGCACCTCAGGCCCTGCCCCTGTCACCCCTGCTGCCTTCGGTGAGGAGGCCATTGACCTCCTCAGGTCCCTCACTGTTGGGCAGTCTACCATTTTGAATGCCATCCAGGGTGTAGAGAGGCAGTTGCAACAAACCAATGCATAGCTGGAGGGCATTCATTCTGGTCAGGCAGCCCATCAGCGAGCTTTTCAGACTCTGGCCTCAGCACTGATGGCAGCCATTGTCCCTGTCTCTAGCCTCCCCCTCCAACTTCCTCCAGCCAGACCCAAACCCCTGTACCTCTGCTTATCCCAAGCACACCATCAGACCAGCATGCACACACCTCAACACACAAGGGAAGCTCTGGCAAACATAAGCACCACACATCCCACAGGCACTCACTCAAGCATCATACACATGCAGACACACCAGTATCCACTGCCTCACAGTGTGTCCCCCTCCTCCTCATCTCCCTCCTCCCTCCCTGTCTCGTCTCCACTCTCACCTGCATTCATTACATCCTCAGCCACTACGTCCATCACCAGCACACCCACCACAACACCCCGCTCACGTGCAGTCACCACCCCCACTACCATTCACACATCCCGTGTGTCCTCTACCAGTGTGTCCGTGAGCCCACCTCCCAAGGTACACAAACGCAGCCACACACCCATCCAACAGCCATCCACCTCACGTCAGCCTCCAGCCCATGCACCTTCACCCAAAGTCACCAAACGTACACCTCCTACAACCTCTACCTCCTCCTCCACTCCCAAACGCCCTCCATCTACCCGTCCCAGTGTTCCCCAAAAACTTTTCCTGTCCAACCTTGACCTTTTCCCCTCACCTCCCCCACCCCTTCAGTCTCCTAGGGCCCGCCTCTCCAGGTCCCAACCCAGCACCTCAGCCACAACATCTGCAGGACCAGTGGTGCCAGTAGTAACCGGCTTCTGGAGTGCGCCAGGCAGCAGGACAGCCAGTGTGGCAAGGAGCCAGAGCAAGGACAGTCCCCCACATGTAAAGCACAAAAAGTTGGCCAGTGCCCGGCGGGAGAGAGGAAAGAAATCAGCCACCAAAGTCTCTCCCAGGGGTACAGTTGGGAGTGTGGAGACAGCTGCGCCACCATCCAAGGTGGGGAAGGGGCACAGTAAAACTGGCAAGTCTGGGAAAATCTGCACAACGGACAGCTGCCCAGGACACCACTGCCACCAGCACCGCTGCCCAGGACACCGCCGCCACAAGCACCTCTGCCCAGGACACCGCCGCCACCAGCACCGCTGCCCATGACACAACAGCAACAAGCACCAATGCCCAGGACACCGCCGCAACAAGCACCGCAGGCCAGTGAGCGCCAAAGATTCCGACGGTACTGAGGCTGCCACGAGCAGGATGAAGCGCTCTGGGAACAAAGCCCCCTCCAGAACCAGTGGAGATTCACATCCACTCACAAAGTCCTTGGCAGGATGAAGCACTCTGGGCACAAAGCCCCCTCCAGAACCAGTGGAGAAAGGCGTCCACTACCTCAGTCCTTGGCAGGATGAAGCACTCTGGGCACAAAGCCTCCTCCAGAACCAGTGGAGATTCACATCCACTCACACAGTCCTTGGCAGGATGAAGCACTCTGGGCACAAGGCCCCCTCCAGAACCAGTGGAGAAAGGCATCCACTACCTCTGTCCTTGGCAGGATGAAGCACTCTGGGCACAAAGCCCCCTCCAGAACCAGTGGAGAATGTTATCCACTTGAGAGACTGTGGCTTTGCACTCCCCAGGATTCAGCAGTGGGCAAACCACCCACTGTAGAGACTTGAGAGACTGTGGCTTTGCACTCCCCAGGATAAAGCAGTGGGCAAACCACCCACTGTAAAGACTTGAGAGACTGTGGCTTTGCACTCCCCAGGATTGAACAGTGGGCAAACCACCCACTGTAGAGACTTGAGAGATTGTGGCTTTGCACTCCCCAGGATTGAACAGTGGGCAAACCACCCACTGTAGAGACTTGGGAGACTATGGCTTTGCACTCCCCAGGATTGAACAGTGGACATGGAGCCCCCTTGTGGATCTGGCATCGTGCACTCATCCGGCTGAGGTGCCCCCCTTCTCTTCCCCCAGGTGCCTGTTTTTTTTCTATTTGATGCCCCAGCAGTGTTCTCTCTGTCTTGTTTGGGTATCTTGTGTGGGCCTCACCCATGCCTTTTGGGCCCAGTGGTCCATGGACTATGTTAGTGGAATACCTTGGACTTGTATTCTTGGTGTATATATTTGTTTATAGTGTACATATCTTTATATATGTATATATTTTTGATTACTGTATTTGAATATATTACAATCATTCAACTCATTTCCTTTTGTCCTTGCATTCTTCCGGGGGGGGGGGGTGGTGGGGTGTGTAACTGTAATGTATCATGATGTATTAGTGTGTGTGTTGTCGTGGGTGAGGGTGGGGGTGGGGGTTTTGCGTGTTGCTTGTGTGTGTCACTGTTTTTTCCCTCCACCCTCCCGTGTCGTAGGTGCAGTACTCACCGTGGTCTTTGCCATCGGCATTCGTGCTCCTGGTAGAGGAGCAGGAAGATAAAGGCTGGAAGAATCTTGAGCTCGGGTTCCATGGCGTCCTGGTTCCTCGTGGGATGTGTAGAGGTGAGCGTTTCCCCTTCCACGTCTTGTTTCCGCCGTGTTTTTGTTCACGGTGAATCTGCCCCGGAAAAGGTGGCGGATTGGGCTGTTGTAATTTTGTGGGAGGTACATTGTCCTCCGCCTGTCTGTTGGCGGTTACCACTGCGGTGTTTGTTTGTACCGCCTTGGCGGTCGGAGTGTTAAAGTGGCTGTCTATGTTGGCGGTTTCCACCACTGTCGTAATTCCATTTTTTTCCACCGTCCTGTTGGCAGTTTTAACGCCGCTTTAACACCGACCGCCAGGGTTGTAATGACCACCATAATATTCAAGTTCTAATTGAATAAGGGGCAAGAGGAAATTTCGTGGACCAACAAACTGCACTAAGCCTGCACATACCCAGTGTCAAGAAAAAGGTTCCAGAAGTGGTGTATGCAGTTGATGGAAGTGAGTTGGCAGGAGGCCCGTTACTAAACAAACCTCATGAATACAAATGATTTGCAAAGATGAAGGAAATCAGAACCACTGTGAGATAATTCGCATTGATATAATCCAAGCACCTTAATATGGTTTTATCTTTTGAATGCCGTGGTTAATGTTACATAATCCATGCATAGCCTGGCGCAACCAGGTTTTGCGTTTTTCTTCTTCTTCATGTGCAGAGAAATTTTTTCAATCAAGACGAAATAAAGAAGGAAATCTTCAACACTCCATAGCTACTGCAGTTGAGAAGGAAATTGATTTACCATCACAGTATTCAGAATATACCGATGTTTTCAGTGAAAAGAAAGCAAGCTCATTATCGCCTCACAGGCCGTACGATTGTAAGATCGACCTTGTACCTTGCACCAATATACCAAATTGTAGGATTTATGCACTATCAGAAAAAGAAAATCAAGTCCTACGAGAATACCTTGATCAATGTTTAGCTAACAAGCTAATTCGCCCATCACGATCTCCAGCGGCTTCTCCACTGTTTTTCGTACCTAAAGCAAATAGCGATTTGAGGCCTTGTATTGACTTTAGAGCGATAAATAAGATCACAGTGAAAAATAAATATCCACTACCTCTCATACCAATGTTGTTAGATCAGGTAAAATCTACTGTCATTTATGCTAAGCTTGACTTACGAGGTGCTTATCACCTAGTTCGAATTTGAGAGAGTGATGAGTGGAAAAAGACTGTTAAGACTTGTTATGGCCTCTTAGTGATGCCATTTGGTCTGTGTAATGCCCCAGCAGCCTGTCAATATTTCCTAAGCGATATTTGGAGAGAATATCTAGACATCTTTGTCATTGTTTATATTGATGATATTTTGATTTATTCAAACTCTGAAGATATACATGAAGAACATGTTAAAAAAGTATTAAAAACTCTACAAAAACACAGTTTGTTTTGTAAGCTAAGTAAATGTGAATTTCAGACCAAAGAAGTTGAATTTCTAGGAGTCATTTTAACACCTGACGGCACGCAGATGACTGAAAGAAAAATTCAAGCTGTATCCGAATGACCCACACCAAAATCAGAACATGATATTCAATGTTTTTTGTGTTTTGCAAATTGTTATCGACGATTCATCCATCATTTCTCTCAAAAAGTGGCACCAATCACCAAATTGCTAAGAAAAAAGGCTGTCTTCAATTGGTCCCAAGAGACAGAGAAAGCATTTCAAGATTTAATCAAGATTTAAAAAAGGCTTTTATTACCGCTCCCATTCTAGCTCACCCTAATGTGGAACAACCATTCATCGTGGAAGCTGATGCATCTGATGTTGCCGTTGGGGCCATCCTGTCTCAATGCCATCGAGAAAGTGGACAATTGCACCCAATAGCATATGTGTCAAGAAAATTGAATGAAGCAGAACAGAATTACACCATAGCAGAAAAAGAATTACTAGCAATTCGTAATGCTTTTAAAGAATGGAGACATTATGTGTTGGGAGCGAAACACACCATAACTGTGTATTCTGATCCTAGAAATTTACAATTTATGAGGTCTGCCAGAATACTAACTCCAAGACAACTAAGATGGATGCTATTCTTTGCAGAATTTGATTTCATAGTGACGTTTAGACCAGGAATACATAATCGTAAGGCCGATGCATTATCTAGACAAGATTCTTCAATCACGCCTATTGAACAAAAACCCATGCCCATTATAACGCCTTCAAAATTGTTGTGTTTAGTAGCTACCGAGAATTTTTTGGATCTCATTCGTAA
The DNA here is from genome assembly GCF_031143425.1 of Pleurodeles waltl. Taxonomy (NCBI): domain Eukaryota; kingdom Metazoa; phylum Chordata; class Amphibia; order Caudata; family Salamandridae; genus Pleurodeles; species Pleurodeles waltl. The sequence goes on from NC_090446.1 coordinate 1,233,916,894, forward strand.
TCATTTTCACATCACTAAGTCGCAAGAGTGGTTATAACAAGACACCAAGAGGTCTATTCGACAGGGCTTACCTCTACATGAATCTCGAGTATTCCTGCCTACTGAAGAGTTAAGAGAAACAGCTATTCATTGGTTACACAAACATCCTCTGGCAGTTCACCCAGGTCCTCAAAAAACCATAGAACTCATGAAAAGGTATTTTTGGTGGCCTACATTCGTTCACGACCTTAAGCAAATGTTACAATCATGTTAAGTATGTGTAAGATGCAAAAGCGAGCATAGCAAGCCTAAAGTTCTACTGATACCTCTACCGGTTCCCAGTCATCCATGGGAACACATCTCTATGGATTTTATTACTGGTCTTCCTCAAATAAAACAATTTACAGCCATTCTAGTGGTTGTAGACAGTCTTACCAAGTATGCTCATTTAATTCCCTGTAAAGGACTCCCAACTTCCGACACCTTAGCGACTATTATCTTAAAAGATATAGTTCATCTTCATGGACTTCTAAGAGTTATCCTCTTTGATAGAGGAACAAACATTTCTGCGTGTTTTTGACAACAGTGGTGCAAGGACCTACAAATTGATTCGACTTTATCTACTAGTTATCATCCACAGACGGATGGTCAAACAGAGAGACTAAACCAAACTCTGAAACAATATTTACAATTTTATGCAACAAAGTCTCCTACAACCTGGCTGGATCTTTTGTGGCTTGCAGAATTGGCTTATAACAACTCTCAACACTCTTCAATAAACTCAACTCCTTTCTATGGCTGATATGGGCGTCATCCGCACATTTTGCCAGTGACCCTACCTGCATTTACTTAAACCAATCCAGCAGTCATGGATATGCTAACACACATGAAAAAGATACATGCACAATTACAAACAAATCTTCATCAAGCAAAGAAAAAATATAAAATGCAATATGACAAGAAACACCAGCCTGGTCCTCAGTATTCAATCAAAGATAGAGTTTGGTTATCCACAAAAAACTTTGTATTCAAAAATTAAAAATATGTTCCATCCAAAATTCACATGACCCTATGAAGTAATACGACAAGTACACCCAGTAACATATAAGCTAAAATTACCATCCTCTTTGAAAATTCATCCGGTGTTTCACACTTCCCTTCTTAAACCTGCTTCGCCCTCAAGCGTCACACAACCTGCTCCTCTATTAGTCCAAGGTCATTGAGAGTATGAGGTGTGATCTATTCTAGAATCTAAATATAGGGGGTCTTCCCTTTGGTACTTGGTGTCCTGGAAAGGATACGGACCGGAAAATGACTCTTGGGAACCTGCAAAAAATGTCCATGCACCACGTTTGGTGTGACAGTTTCACCTCCTCCATCCTGATAAAACAGGCCCTGGACAGAGCTTGCGAGAGGGGTGTAATGTCAGGAATAAGGCCTTGCGCGGTCCAGGTCTCGCCCGAAAACCTGCTGCTCGACTCTGCAGTGCTTTATGCGCACCACTTGTCATCCCCTCTTGTTCTAAAGGTGACCATCAGAGGTGTCCGCCCTGTGGCAAAGCTCATAGAGCTGCAGGTTCAGGACATTGGTGGACAAGATGCACTTTTCAGTGCTATTCTATGAAGGGACTACAATTCCTATGTTTCTAGAGGCAGCAGCCATCTTGGGGTGTGGCAGGCCTATAAGGCCCAGCCACACCCAAGCACGTTGCTCCCTATTTTAAAGACTTTGATGCAGCCAGACCTCCTGGTGTTTCTCTGGAGAAGAGCAGAGTTCCTGAATGGCAGAGTGTTATCCAACCAAAGTATTCTTGTTTCTATGATGCATTCAAAATGAGTAGGTCGTATTCGTAGCAGTAAGGCCTTGATGAATCCAAGTTAGGAGGAAGTCGTAACTTCCAAAAGGTAAACGCACCCCCCTTAGCATAACGCGCAAAGCATTTTCAGTTTGTAAGCGGTCTTGGCACAGCAAATCTGACGCTTCAGTTCACAGATGAAAAGCGCTCTTGGCATGGCAACTCTGACGCTTCAGTTCACAGATGTAAAGTGCTCTTGGCACGGCAATTCAGGCGCTTCATTTCACAGGCGTAAAGTGCTCTTGGCACGACAATTCAGGCTCTTCAGTTCAGAGATGTAAAGCGCTCTCGGCACAGCAATTCAGGCGCTTCAGTTCACAGATGTAAAACGCTCTTGGTAAAACAATTCAAGCGTTTCAGCTCACAGATGTAAAGCGCTCTTGGCAAAACAATTCACACGTTTTAGTTCACAGATGTAAAGCGCTCTTGGCAAAACAATTCACGCGTTTCAGTTCACAGATGTAAAGCGCTCTTTGCACGACAATTCAAGCGCTTCAGTTTATAGATGTAAAGCGTTCTTGGCACTGCAATTCAAACGCTTCAGTTTGCAGATGTAAAGCGCTCCTGGCACAACAATTCAAGTGCTTCAGTTCACAGTTGTAAAGCACTCTTGGCAAGACAATCAAAGTGATTCAATTCACAGGAGTAAATGGTTCTTGGCACAACAATCAAAGTGATTTCAGGCCACTTGAATAAATGTGCTTCCTGGCATTATAAGAAAATCGCTTTAAGTTCAATGAGTAAAACTTATTGGACTTTATAGTTGTGAATGTGAAAGTATTTTTCATTGTTCTTTGAAAAGCTTAAGATGTGAAAAGCATATTTAATTCATCAAAGTTTTATGTTGTGAATTCAGAGATGTTACAGGATTGATAGTCTGAGTGTAATCATAGTCCACAGCTTTTGCCATCTCTTGATTCTGAGGTCGTAGTTTATTCTTGTTCCATGTTTTAAAGAAGGGGCTTTGCCCTCATTTCAGAAGGGGTCTCCATCTGATATCTCGGAGACGCATTTAGTCAAGAGTCTATTGATGAGTTGCATTTCTATGAATGAGTAACCTTTTTTCTTTTCATATCTCTCTCCCTGCTGTTCCCTTCCCTAATTCCCTTCCCCCGACTGGCTTCACCATAACTCTGTGCTATAACAGCTTTATGAGTTGGTGATGCTGGAAGGTGGGCCTTTTGTTCAGCGACGTGCAGATCCCGTGGAAAGGACATTGTGACAGCAAGAGCTGATGCAACACGAAAATCAACAACACAGTGCCAAACAGGAGGGACACAGCTTCTAAATGGGTGTACTTGAAAAAGAATGGACTATATAAATGCAACATTGGTACGAAAACCCTTCAGTTTTTGTTTGAAGACTTCCAAGAACCACCATGAAATAGTAAATGGGCTGAGGGGTGATCAGTGCTCAATATGTGACCTGATGTCATGAAATTTAGAAAAACAGGGTTTTCTTTTGAAACATTTTAGGGCCATATACTCAAAGACATTTTGCATTTCCTAATGGTGTAAATCACAATTTTGGCATGTTAGGAAATGCAAAATGCTATTTTGGTATCCTGAAAAGACACTTGCCGTAGTGCCAAACACAATTTCTACCTAGTAGAAAGTGTATTTTCAAAATTGCAAAATAGGAAATCGCAAATAGTGATTTCAAAATTGAGAATCCCTAACCACATGTAGAAAGGATTTCCTAATTGTTGATAGTCATAAAAGATCCATTTAGGAAATGCAATTACTATGCGTCAGGTGGTAACCAGGTGCAAACTTTAAAACGGCTGCGAATATGCACAAATGAAGTTGCATCTCACGTGGTGAACTCTCCATCAACCCTGGCCCGAAACTATGTGGTCAGGCAGGCTCTAAGACCTAGGTCTAAGGATACTGAATGATAGGTCACAGGCTGAGTATCACGTAGCCAGCAGGCAAACACACAAATAGGAAACTTAGGCCCATATTTATACTTTTGTAGCAGTGCATTTGTGTCATTTTGTTAATGTAAAAGCAGTGAAAACTTGCAAAGTACAATTGTATTTTGTAAGTTTGTGCCACTTTTGTGTCAAAAAATTACGCAAATGTGGTGCTAAAAAAGTATAAATATGGGCCCTAGATCAGATCCCACAGATAGAAGCAGCAACACCAAAATGGTCTCAGGAGAATGGCCCTAACAAAATATACATGGCCGTAGGGGTACGTGCATTCCCAAAAACATCATGAATTTAGATTCCACATGTAGTTAGGAACAGTCAATCAGACCACAGCACACACAGCACACACAGCACACACAGCACACACACGCCCCTCAGGCCAGACATCTGGACACATTACCGGCTGGACCACGTTGTGTCCATGCAAGGTTGAGGTTCACCTGCATTTGTTATCAGAACTTTAGTTATGACTTCATGACAACTGTTCGAATTCTTAACCAAGAAAGGAATATTTGTATTCTTTTATGGTACTCGGAGAACTGTATAAAATACCACTCTAAACAGATTATGTAACTGCTCTCTTGGTTCTATAACTGCTCTCCCGGTCATAATGTTTAATTAAATGAACTGTTCCTGGTTTGCCAAATGCCTCTTGTCTTCTGCTTTTTTGTGGCTCTGTATGTCTTTGAGAGGAGGATGAAGATTTTGTCTGGCAGGCAGAGAAGGAGGAGGAGGCAGGAGGATATATTTGGAGAGGAGGGTCAAGATTTTGGCTGGCAGGAACAGAAGGAGGAGGCAGAAATATATATTTAGGGTGAGGGCCTTCCTGTTTTAACAGGCTGAGGAGGAGATAAATGAGAAGTGCAAATTTAGTAGGGAGGTAATTCTGGAATTAATTGCTGAGCTACAACCTCAGCTACAGATTCCAACCCTCAGTAGCAATGCATTTCCCACCACATGTCCAGGTATTGTGTTGTCTATACCTTTTAGCTTCTGGCAGTTCCAGGGAGTCTTAGCAGTGTCAGGAGGACTGTCACAAAGTGCATTTCCCAGGTTCTTTTACAGGTTCATGGACATCATAATTAGCAAAGTTAACCAATATATATCTTTCCCCAGTGCTTCACAGTTCTTGCAACAAATCAAATTAATGTTCTACTGGGTAGCACAGTTTCTCAATGTCATTGGCTGTGTTGATGGCACACATATTGGCATATGTCTCCCCTCAGCAATAGAATTCATATACAGGAACAGGATAAGCTCACACTCACTCAATGTGCATGTAGTGTGTGATACCTCCTGTATCATAACAGACCTTGTGGACAGATTCCCACGCAGCACCCACAACTCATTCATGTTCTGCCACAGTGGAATTTTTTAAACCAAATGTCACAGGGTGAATTTTGTGATGCGTTTTACTAGGTAAGAGAATCTCAGACTCAATGCATACAGTCTTCAGGGTGCTGTATGTAAAGTGACCTAATGGTTTTCCTTCTAATGTTCTTAAGTTGAGAGTGCATATGCCTTACAGTGATGGATATTCACACCGTACCCGACTCCAAAGGTGAAAGGCAGTACAACAGAGCACACAGGACATGCTCAGTCATAGAAAGGACCTCTGGGATCCTGAGGTCCTAGTTGTGCTGCCTCCACAAGACCGGCAGAGCATTCCTGTACAGACCTGAGACATGCTGCAACATCCCCACATGTGCCATATTGCACGATATTGCAATAAAGATGGGTCTGCACAAAATCCAAATAGAGCCCGAGTCTGACTCTGATGATGAATTATCACTATTGCAGGTGCAGCAGGAAGATACACATGCATTAGAGTGAGAAGCATGATGCACAGAGATAACCAACAACTATTTCTGATATAAGAGTAAATAAAACTTCTAATAAATAGACATCACACATGATGGTAATTCATGGTGCATATCTGAGAGACCAACATTTATTCAGGTAGCAACAACATCGTTTCTCTAAAGAACCAACTGTATCCATTGTGAATTTAACATTGTTTCAACTAAGCATCAGAGTATGCAATGACAAACAAAACAAAGTTGGCTCATTACTTTGAGTGTTCAGTGGGTTCACTTCTTCCAGCATCTGGGGTTGGGTGCCTTGCCAGCAACACTGGTCTGTGAAACTATTGAGATGTCACTCCCAGAATTGTTTTAGCTTGAATGCCTAGAAATGTATGCCTCCTGAATAGATGTACCACTGAGGCTAGAGCCCTCTTCACTCTCAGGTGGGGGAAGAATGTTGGTCATACATAGGTTGTGGGTCTAAATATTCTAAAGGGGTGTGGCCATTTGCACTAGCCCACGTGCAACATCCTGACACCAGTGCTCCATGTCAGTCTGTTTGTTGGCAGTTCACCTTGCTAATGTTGTTGTCGCGCCTGCCAATCAGTTGATGGAATGGGTGAACGAATCAAAGTGTGTCAGGTACTGCCTCTGCCTCTGTTTCTGCACATGGTGCTCCTGCTCTATGGCAGCAATCCACTGGTCCTGCTCTTTTTCCAGTTGCTACATCAACCTAGACATTCATAGCAGATGCCTATTGAGAGTCCTTATTTGTGTTGTTTGCAGCTAGTAGGCAGAGATAATGGACCTCTCCAAGCCACAAAACACAGGAAAACTCTCTGACATGTTGTCTGACATATTATCATTGTGGACTCTTGATAGTTGGCCTCTGAGCTGTCTGTGTGTCCTGCCCACACAGGATAAGCATCTCAATTGAGTTATCAATGCTATGATATATGATATTTGGATTTGATAACATTATTTTATGTTAAGTAAGTGAAGGGAAGAAGACTTATCCTGAGTCATGCCTGCAGGATTGGAGGTGTAAATGTAAGACACTCCCATCACAGTTTCAGGTTCCAGGGTCCCCTTGATGAATATCTCTATGGGAGTGGGGGTGTTTTGAGGGTCTACCACCTATTCCATGACCCTCATCCATCCTGCTGGCCATCTTCTCCTTTGTATGAGACCTCATGTCATAGCAGCTTTTGCATATTTCTGGGGTGGTCCTCTGGGTGACACCTACAGAGTTCACCTTCTCCAAGACGCAGGTCCAGATCTTTTTTGTCTCTCTAGTACTGTGAAGAATGCCTTCACAAACAGTTGGTCCATATGGGAAACACGTTTTTCTGTAAGGAGCTCCAGAATATTTAATCCCATCTTCTGTGGACATGGCGTACTCCAGGAATGGTGTAATATAATGGCAATAGTTATCCAGGAGCACTCTTTACTTTCAGCGTCTTCCTAGTCTTCTAGGTTGTGGCCACATCCTGTATTTATAAACTTTCTGATCTGACGTCATCATCCTGCATCCAGAATGCAACTTTCCCTATTTTCCCATTCTCCCATAGTAACGATATTCTAAAAAAGCTCTGTGGCGCCCTTCACAGTGGAATTACCTGACAGTGTGTTGGCCCTGCAAAAAAGTGACTTAAATTTATTTTCTTATGCTCCAGATGTAAAATTAGGGTGATTACTGAAGGGGGGAAATCTACTTGCTATAGTCACATGCCCCCAGCAGGTATTTGTTTAACTAGGCTGTGGATTGGAATTGTGCATTTTTAGTTGTCTTCCCAGTAATGGAACTACCCACTAATATGCTCCTTGCTCATGCGATGGTATTTGTAACCAGAGCACTAAGCACTTTATGATTTTCTATAGATTATGTGATGGGTTGAGACAATTTTACTTGAAGCCTTTTTTTATTGAGAATAATATTGGGGACCACAAAGCTGTGTTAAAATTCCTACGTGCTTTGAATGATCATTTACTATGTTTTAGTGCTGCCTCCTTCATATGGGGCGCAGCATATTAGCTAGTATTCCATTCTAGCTAATATGGATTAATCACATTTAAGTACTTCTAATAGATTTGTTCCTCTGGGAACCAACTGAAAGCGAGGTCCTATACACTTGCTGAACTTAAGCTATGTGTGATGTATGTAATTCTTGACTTTTGTTTTAATTGCTGGAATTTGTTTTTTAATCTCATCTTGTTTTTAATATTGTTAATATTACATAACTGTTCTTTTCTGGGCAACTTGTTTGTACTGCATAACGAATTATGAATTAAATCAAATCTATGGTTTGATTACATGCTTGTCACTTTCATCTGGCGAAGGGTTTCAACCTTACTCGTCTAAGGTCACAGGCCCTCATCACCAATCTGTTTTAACTAGGCTGTGGATGGGAATTGTACTTTTTTTAGTTGGCTTCTCAGTTATGAAACAACCCAGTGAGATGCTCTCTTGCTCATGTGATGGTATTTTTAAGCAGAGCACTAAGCACTGTTGAGACAATTTCTTGTGAATCCTTTTTTGTTTAAAATAATATGAGGGAGCACAAAACTGTGTTAAAATTCCTATGTGCTTTGACGGATCCTTTTCTATGTCTCAGTTTTGCTTAATTTATATGGGGCACAGTAAATATTAGAAAAAGCATTCCCTTCTAACTAATATGGAGTATTCACGTTTAAGCACTTTTAATAGATTTGTTCCTCTGGAACTGAAAGAGGGGTCCTCTGAATTTGCTGAACTTTAGCTATGTGTGATGTATGTAATTTTTGACTTTTGTTTTAATTGCTGAAATTGTTTTTAATCTTATCTTGTTTCTAATATTATTAATATTACATAACTTCCATTTCTATGGTCAACTTGTTTGTACCGAATAAATAATTTTTAATTGAATCAACTACTTTGTCCAAACTCCTAGCTTCCCAGTTCCAACTGGATTTGCCCTGGACCCCACTAGCAGCTCCTGTGAGAGTGAGTCCTAACCCCTAAGTGGTGCCATCAAGGTCCTGGACCCTTGACTGATGTTAGGATGTACTCCAATAACCCTAAAACCGGCAGAACTGGACACTAAAACCTTTTCAGAACCTTTTTCCTCCAGAGAACTAGAAGGGACCAACGCTAAAGCCATAGCTACCGCCAAATTGCAGGCCAAATTGAACTCTACTGTTTCCCCCTCTGAGAGGATTTCAACTTTCAGAAAATGTTCTAAGTCTGAACATAGAGGGACTTTCCCAAGGTCAATGTCAAATAATCTCTGACTGTTGATGAGACCTTCCTGGGCACAGATTCCAGAGTGCAGCCACTCAGAGCTTCCTTGTGTTGATGATGACTGCTTCAAGATACCCGCACTAGAGGCAAGGCTCACATGAGGACTTGCACTTCAACAGGATGCTGTTGATGAGCCCTCAGTTGGACCCAGCCAGCAGCCCAACCCATCAATGACCCACCAATAAGGACTTTTGTCCAGAAAAGCTTCAGAAGATAATCTTTCAATCACAAAAAACCTGATCCCTGTACCAATCTGAAAGAGGCACACGTTTTGCCTTAACTTTTGACTTGGACCCAGTTTAGTGCAGCCAGATAAATACAATAGGTTCTTTGTGCTGCATGGCACTATTTTGACTTCTACAAATTATTTCCTGCTCCCTACATTCGATTTTTGTACTTTTGGTGTCCATTTGCTCAATAAATTGACTATATTTTTTATAAACTGGAGCAATCTTTTTATTGTGCTGTGTTCTCTGCTTTTTAACTTCTTTGTTACTGATAAAAGTGTTACATATTCCTCCTAGGTTAAATCTGTATGCACTGTGCCCCAGCTACCAATGTATGAGTTTGGGTTTAAGTATTGGGTTTAAATATTGGAACCTAACTGGACCGCATACAGAATACTGACATAAGGACTCAGTGAGGATATGGACTATTGTGTGCAGTTTGTTATTCCCTGATTATGTACCGGAATTATTTAGAAGAGGCTAATGTAGACTATAGTGTTTCAACAGACTACATACCTGAAATTAAGAGATTTAAAACATAGGAAGGTTTTAGAAGCCCTATAAAGTTCCATAATACTAGCATGTGAAGTGCTAAGAAGAGGGACATAGTTACATGGAACTAGCGCAGTGCTGTGCTAAAATTTGCAGTACTGCACTGCGTCAGTTCTGAAATGCAGGGATGTGCTGTATTTACAAGAATATGGTGCAACCCTGTGTTTCCCCTAGTGTTGGTGCTAAATGTAGCTGCCTGTGCCAATGCAGATATTCTTGCACTATAGTGCATGGCTATCTGCTTTGAAGGGAATAATTCTTTATGTGCAGGAAGGTGTTTCTTCCTACATATAAACAATCTGCATTAGTGATTTGGCACTTCTATATGTGCTGCGTTCTTCAGCACCCACAGAAGTAACAAATCAGCATTATTGAATAATTGTTTAAGTGCAGGAAGGGACACCTTCTTGCACCTAAGCAATCATGAATGGCCTTTTGCTCTTTCTGTGTGTTCTGCAGAATGCAGCACACATATACAAAGCAAAAACGAGGAGAAATAAAAGTATTTGTCCTCATTGTGGCATGCTAACGCCACCCCTGGAGTGGAGTAAGTTTTATATATATAATTCTTTGTAAATCTGGGGCAGCATCAAAAGCAATGGGTGTTGCAGTGGAACACCCAAGCTGCACCCACTGCACGCCCCTATGCCACAGAAAAATGCATCTGAGGGAACAATATTTACAAGGCAGCATTAAGCCACAAAAAGTGGCTTAGTACTGCCTTTTATATATGGCGCACAACGCCACCGGAACGTTGATAAAAGTGACACTCTGGTTGTGCTAGAGGCTTGTAAATATGCTCTAGAATGTGTGTAGGCAAACTTATGTAGGCTAACTAATGTAGACAACAACTACATTTAAGAATATAGGAAGAAAACATGTCATGATAGGCTGATTGGCTAAAAAGAAATTAGATTGATTCAAGAAAAGCAATTTGCATTACAATTTCACAAATACATCCTAGTCTTAAAATTTGGAAAGAAATAGAAGGAAATGTGGGTTTAATGGGAATTATGAGGAGTGACTATGATAGACCAATTTAAATAGAGAACAGTGTTTGTGCTTATAATTATATTATATTAAAAGAACAATGGTTAACATTGATCTCATTTTGTATTTTAGCACATTTTAATAACTACAGTAACCAATTAATGCATCATATCAAGAAATAGTTTCTAATAAACCAGATATATTCCAGAGTGATTCACATCTTAAAGGCAATTAATTATTTCAGTAAGTCCAGAGTGTCCCAGTGACAACAAAATATTAATCTCTAAGGCAGCAGGTCTACAGTTGGTTTGAAAACCTGAGTGGAGCTAAGTGTATTTGTTCTTTGTTATATGGGTTACATTGCAGCTTTTATTTGAAAGGTATTGTTGTTCTTGTGTACAGCAGCATTTATTGTTTCTGTAACAAAATGTTTCATTTAACTCATTCACAAGGATGAGCAGGTTCTTTCTAATTAGCTTTCACCTTTCCTAAAATCTGTCAAGTCATTAATTTAAGTGATGTGTATCATAGGAGAGTGAAAAGAGAAAGTGTAGGCCAACAAGTATTAGATTTGCTTGTTTTTGCATTACTGCTATTGTAAGTGGTTTGAATGGGGCAAAGGTTAGAGAATTGCCTACTTTAGTAGAGCGTTTGGCAAGTAACACAGACGGTGCTCTAATTATGGTTATCGAAGGAATTCTTGAGATTAGATTGATGGTTATCCAACACAGAATAACTTTAAATATTTATTTGGTAAATAAATGAGGAAGGCATTAGTCATGTGACATAGCCGCAATGTTGCATTTATATTCCTGTAAAAAAGTTATTCTCATTACATAACTAAAATTGTTAACCTACCTTACCCAAGATAGGTTTCTGTCTAGGTTTGATAGGCAAGGCTTTATTAGTAAAGATTGCTGTTTCAATGACAATAGTGTTTGAGGGTATCTTTAATATTTGCATTTTTGGTGAATCAATTTGTGCTCTACGATATATATGTAATTGCATGAATAAGAACAAGAAAACAGTGAGTTGATTTTTGAAAGAAGGTGTTGCTCTTGCTGAAAGAAAGGTGGAAACCTATGACAACTTAACGGTGTTGCAGGGGGAAGATCCTTCAAGAACAAGAATTATGACTGAGTTGTGACAGTATGATGGTGTGATACTTTTCCATTATCTGAGCAGAGACTGCAAAAAAACAATTTTTCTATTTGAATTATAATGCTTAATACCGGTTTGGTTCAGTTAGCATAACCAGGCCACACTAGGCCACATTTCCAAAGGAGCATTTTAAAAAATAGAAGTTCTGTCAGATCAATTAATTCATGATTCAGGACTTATGGAGATTGTGGAACAATCTCCTCAAGGGGAAAATATGTATGTAAAAACAACGAAGAACACACAAAAAAATAAAATGTCATTCTTGTCAATACAATAGTTCAATTTATAAGCAATGTAACTCTTTAAGTGTGTTCCATGTGCAGTGCAAACATGTGAAATAATATATACAATGGAGAATAGTCAATCCAAACTGTTAATGCCTGACTATACATTATATACATCTTTTTCAGCTGATTATCTATAAAAAATGATTTATTCTCCAAAAACTGTCACACGGTACAGGCAAATATATTTCCGTTGATGTTTTGATCCCTAAACTTATATGTGATACTCTTCCATCAATTTGCGTCCTCTTCAGGGCAGCAAGACAGAGTTACCCTAGTCTGAGTGAACGGGCTCTGAAAGGTTGCCCCAGAGAATTCTCAGGAGGTTCTAAAATTGGTCGCTGGTGTTGACATCAGGAGAATGAAGTATTATTCTTATTTTCCCACCGATGTGTTGTAATTCGAAAATTTGTGCAGGTGTTAGTGTGTGTGTATTTTTACATATTTTGTAGCAGCCATAATGTGATTCCTTTGGTCTGCTCTTGTTTTCTCCATGTCGATAGACTATCACATATATATTACGGGTCAAAACATTGATGCGAATATAATTGACTGTACTAAGTTACTGTTTGTCGAAATATAAAGTGAATTAACTGTTAGGTGTTTTAATTAATTTCAGATACACAAAGTTTCAAGCTGTGGTCAAAACAGAAAATAAAAAATCTGGTGCTTGAAGAGGAAGTATGATTGTGTCTCTGAAATTGTTTGCACATCAAAATAGAGATGATGCATTGTTTTTGTTCTCCCATACTAATCGTTTTTAGGGTCAAGCGTGTGAGTGCATGTGCTACCTTGCGAGACTCTGTTGTGTTCAGTACAAGGCTTGGAGGCTGCCTGTCGCTCATCGTTTGTTGGCTTGAGTGGCACTCTTCTTTACAACTTTGTAATGCATCGAGGCATGCCTGGCATCACTTCTGCTTCTCTGTCTTGAGCAGGGATCAAGCACTAATTGATGCAACTTAATTAGTACACGTCTGCTGCTCCCGACATTATCTAGGTACTATTTGTTGTGGTGACAAGCAAAAATGTGCCCGGCATGCACAAAATTGCAAAGTTTTGTTTTTAAAAGCTAACTTGATTTTATTTTATTTTATTTTGCCAAGCCATCTTTTCTCAGATTCTTTTCATGTTTTCTTTTGTGTTTGCTCTGGGACGCTGTTGTCAAAAGATAACAATTAGCTTCTTTGAAATATGCAAGATCGATTGCATTTTAAATGCTTGTTTTACACTCTAAGGAAAACAATAATAATTGCTGCATCCAGGGTTCTCATTACCGTTGTTGGTCTTAAAGTGCATCTTTGGTTAGGCCACATGTTCAATACAGGGTATTAGCACTTTCACCAGTACTTCTATTCCTAGTTCCCACCCTTGTCTTCCAATGCAATGCTGCCCACCTGACACACCTTCCCATACACGTTTAGTGGGATAAGATAAGTGGATACTATTCTCCATAAAAGGGCAAGCAAACGAGGCTGTTGCCTTAGCAGACCCAATGTGAGGGCAACTGACAAAGTCCTCCGTATAGAATGCATTGAGTAATTTTTCGTTTGTAGGTAGATAGTATAATGCCTGGATTTAATTGTTTGTCCAACATAAAAGATAATAAATGCTCCAGCATACTGTTTTACTTAGCACAACTTTGCCATGATCTAAATTAGTTATTTCAGCTTTTAGGACCATTACGTTTGCCTCTTTGCAGCACTAAAATTTGATATTGTCATCTACAATTAAATTTAAAGAGCATATCTGCTCCTCAATTTAGACAAGTATTCTTTTGGATTGTATTCAGTGTGAGGCTGTGAAAAAGGTACTGACCTGTCATATTGTATAGTCAAATACACAATCTGCTTGGAAGGTGTCCATGAACGGAAAGGCTATTCCTAATGAAGGCATTCAGTTTCCAGCATATAGGTGACTCCAAGAAAGTTCTGATTACTGTGAACTGCTTCATGTTCTCATGAAGAATCTCCAAGCGCATGAGTAGAAATGTTTGAGCCCCTTTCTGTGCTATATACTCTGGTGCTACCACCTCTATCATTAGATAGTGTTTGAAAAGATCGGATCAGTACACATTACTTCACTATTCAGGACACTAGGGTTGTCCTCTGTTACAAATGGGGTCTCTAGTTGGCAGTGGTTTGCACCCTGTCATACTAGGGACCCTCACTCTAGTCAAAGTAAGGGAGTAACACAGCTAAGAAACCCCTGCTCACCCCCTTGGCAGATTGGCTCAAGCAGTGCGCCTTTTCTCAGAGAGAATGTGTAAAGTATTTGTACTCACACGTAGAGTAACACAATAAAAGCACCACATAAGGACTCCACACCAGTTTAGAAAAATAGCCAATATTTATGAGAGTAAAACAACACCAAATCAACAAAAATCCAACAAACATAAGTCAAGATATCACTTAAAAGTTAAGCATGTCTTAAGCCATAGGAGTCAATGGATGTAACTCTATAGCACAAAGTACCTTGGATGCATAAAAAAACAAAGATGATGCAGGGGGGTGATGAGTTCATCCTTTCCTCGGAGGTGACTGTGGTAAAACATGCAGTGAGTTGATTCTTCAGTTGCGAGACAGGCGCTGCATCTATATTTCAGCAGCGAGACAGGGGCTACATCAATCCTTCCAGTGTGGCACATTGATGCATGGATTTTCTCCTTCAGGTCACCAGCCCAGAGACTGAAGTTGGCACCACTTGGCAAGGTAGGACTCTGAGCAGATGAAGACTTTAATGTCCCTGAGACTTCTTAACAGGAGGCAGGCTCAGACTGATCCCTTGAATAACCTTTGGAAGTAAGATGTAGAAAATCAAGTCTAGTCCTTTTACTCCCATGATAGAAGCAGCAAGCAGCAGGCCAACACAACAAAGCAACAGTCAGAGTAGCAGTCCCTCCTACAGCATCCAGCTCTTCTTTCTGGAAAACTTTCGTCAGTCCAGAAGGATTCTTACTATGTGGTGTCAGAGGTCCAGTACTTAAACTTATAAGTTCCCTGTCCTGGCCACAGACACACTCTGGGGGATTGGAGACTGCTTTGGGTGAGGACAGGAACAGTCCTAAGCAGGTGGAAGTGTGTGTTCCTCCCATCACTCTAGCTCAGGAAGACCCTTCAGCCTAGTGATGGGATATCAGGATATGCAGGGCACACCTCAGCTCCCTTTGTGTGACTGTCTTGTGTGAATGCATAAACAGCCCAACTTATCATCCTGACCCAGATGTGTGTTCAGCAGACAGGCAGAGGCAGAGACGGGTTCACCACGAAAATGCCCACTTTCTAAAAGTGGCATTCTCAAACCCACAATTCAACAACTAACTCTACCAAAAGATGTATTTTTAAATTGTGAGTTGAGAGACCACAAACTCAACATCTTTATCTGCTTCTAATGGGAAATTACACTTAAAAGATATTTCAAGGCAGTCCCCGTGTTACCCTATGGGCGAGATAGTCCTTGCAATAGTGAAAACTTAATTTTGCAGTATCTCACTATTAGGACATGTAAAACACACCAGTATGTATTCTATCGTTTAAATACACTGCACCCAGCCCATAGGGCTGCCTTTGGCCTACTTTACTGGTGACTTACATGTAGTAAAAAGGAAGGTTTGGGCCTGGCAAGTGGGTGCACTTGCCAGGTCAAAATGGTAGTGTAGAACTGCACACACAGACACTGCAATGGCAGGTATGAGGGCTACTCATCTGAGTGGCACAATTACTGCTGCAGGCCCTCTAGTGACATTTGATTTCCAGGCACTGGGCAGAAATAGTGCACTTTCCTATGGACTTACTAGTAAATCAAATTTTCCAATCATAAAGAAACCAATCACCATAAAATTGAGACAGGGAGCACTTGCACTTTAGCACTGGTCAGCAAAAACGAAATTCAGAACACAGTCAACAACAGGAGGTCAGAGGCAAAACATTTGGGCATAACCGTGCAAAAAGGCCATTGCCAACATCACCTTTCTCTGATTCCTTTCAATTTCTAGAGGTTCAGACTTTTCCCTTATGATCAACCCCAAATGTACATAAACCAATAGAAGGGATGGCTAAACTGAAAATATATGCTGCTGACATGATTTCATGTTTAAAAGCAGGTCAAAAAATAATTTGCAGGCTCTGAAATGGGAAGTGTTTTCCACTTTTCATTGTCATCAGAACTACCTTGGCCAAAGTGGCAATTTTACCACAATTTATATTTGAATTTTATACCATGTTCTAATATTTATAGTCTAGATACTTTTCTAAAATCAGATGTGATAACAGCAAGTTTTTACAGCAGATTAAGAAAACCAAATTTAGTCTAAAGTTTATGGCTAGGGACAGTTAGCTTATAATCAAAATTCACACTGACGTGTGGGAAGGGGAGAGAGAAATGTATGTGCTGGGAAATGCAGGATACTATCTCTGTTAGATGTTGCAATTCTGGCTGACTGGGGTGCGAGCCCTGGTCAAGCAGCAACTACAATTCTAGTCAAGTTAAAGAACAAGCAAGCCCCAAATTATTCTGTGCTCAGCCCCAGTAGCTTGGCACAGAGTTGTCAAGCTTAGCTTTGAGTCAATGGGTAAAGTATGTGCGCAACACTTCAAACAGTAAAATTGTGAAAACACCATGCAAAGGGGGTCATTATGACCCCGGCGGTCGGTGTAATAGTGGAGGTAGTACCACCAACAGGCTGGCGGTATATACCTCCACTATTATGACATTGGCGGTTTGGCCAAAGCCAAACCACCAAGTTAACACACCAACCGCCACAGCTGTAACACGACCACTGGGCTGGAGACTTAAGTCTCCAGCACGGCGGCTGTCACTAGGCCGCACATGAAATTTTGACCTCGCCCACCGCCATGGTTTCCATGGTTTCTGTACCGCCATGGAAACCATGGTGGTAGGCACTATCAGTGTCAGGGAATTCCTTCGCTGGCACTGATAGGGGTCTACCCCGCCCCCTCCCCAAAATCCTTCCTCCTCCCACTCCCGATCCCCCATATACACACATGCATGCATGCATACACACAATCACCCACAAATGCGTACATTCATACACACTCACACCAACACTCACAAACATACATCTAGGCGCACACAGACTCACACGACACAACATGCATGTACACACACCCACTCATGCACACACTCATTAGACATGCATGCATGCATTCAAACACAGCCACACAAACCCCCACACACGAACACAACATCCCCTACCCCACTCTCCTGTCAGAGAACCCAACTTACCTGCTTGCAGGGGGACCTCCCGCAGGAGACGGGACACAGCGCTGCTGCCGGCATCAGCGGCCGCCAGCAAAAATACCACCAGGCCGTATCATGGGACATGTTATAGTAGGCCGCGTTTTGCTTGCGTGGTTCTGCTGCTGGGAGCAGCGCCACCTTAGCGCCGTCTGCCGCCATGACCGAAGCCTTCTGGTGGAATTCCGGCTACAGTCATAATTCAATGGATGGTCGGTAGCCACGGTGACGTTATGTTGGCGGCTGTTGCCCTGGTGGTAGGCGTCATTTGCCGCCAATGTCATAATGAGGGCCAAATAGTATCGAACCTTACGTTATATTGGAAAAATAGATCTTAATTTAATGAACAAAACAAGACCAAAATGGCAAAATCAATAGAACCTGAGTTATGAATTTTGAAATAATAAACTGTAATAAAGCTCCTAAAAGCATAAAGTGACGATAGCAGCTTTCTGGTCATGTTGGATTTTGTCAAACTCAACAGCTGACCACGATGGAGCATGGGGTGATACAGTGCCAGATTAGTCCCACTGAAGTTTTACCTTCTCAGGTTTTCTGCCAAAAGTCCTGTTCATGTGGAAGAGGTTCACCGGGAGCAAGGAGAGCATCACTGGTGATGGTCAGTGTGGCATATGGAGCAGGCTTAGCACTGCAGATGGATGAGCTGGAGCCCTGCATTGGCAATCCAAGTGGGCAGACGATGCTTGCTTTGACAAGAGATGGACTTCTGGTGGCTCGTACTGATTTTCTGTGCAAGCAGCACTGTTCTGGCATGAATATGCCAGTTTGTGGTGGCAAAGAGCCCAAAAGCTTGAGAACCACACCAAGGGCCCAGGTCCTGAGCGGCTCCATCTAGGGGTAAGGAACTCATTGAAGATAGGTCCAGGAGCTGTGGGGAGCATGCTATGTCCATGGGGCTCAGATTAGGAGGGCAGTAGACTAGTGCTTTCTGGTTTAGTTTGCCAGGTTAAAATGGCAGTTTAAACTGTACATACAAGCTCTGTAAATGGCAGGTCTGAGACATGTTAAAAGAACTACTTAAGTGGGTGGCAAAATCAGTGCTACAGGCCTACCAGTAGCATTTAATTTACAGATCCTAGGCACATGTGGTATCATTTTTACTAGGGACTTATAAGCAAATTATATATGCCAATTGGGTATGAGTCAATCTACCATGTTTTAAGAAGAGAGCACAAGCTCTTTAGCACAGGTTAGAATTGGTAAAGTGCACAGAGTCCTGAAGTTATCAAAAATGAATTTAGGAAAGTAGGAGGAGGAAGGCAACAGTTTGGACGTGACCCTGTAGAGAGGGACATTCCCAACAATCTCCCTATCTAGAATTCACTTCACAACAGATATCCTACCAGCCTTTGTATCATGATATTATTCTAGCCTTGTTCTCCTGCCCACAAAAGAATATTCAATATTTTCCTTGTGGACCCTGACACACCCTATTGATGTCATGCTTCATCATTGTGTTGCACCCTGGTCCCTAAAAAACAGGGTGGGTTCAGCCATCTCCCAGAGAGCACTTTGGATCATTTTCTAATCCTGAATGGGAATATAAATATTAAAATACTTAGGGATCACCCTGGCTTTCCTTTATTTTTAAAATATGAATTAATTACTTGCGAGAATTTAGGGGAGGGTTACTACCACATACCCTCATAATATGTTTTCACTTTCAGATCATATTTTAAACAAGTTCATAGAGCACTGCAGTGCACCACAGATTATATGCAATATAGAAGGCAAAAAAACTCACTGAAAGAAGAAAGAGAACAAAACACAAGGGAGGCATGGAGAGTCAGGGGCAGAGAGACACAAAGTCAACAAAAGAGTAAGGCGGTCATTTTGAACACGCCGGGATTTCCTGCCGTGTTCGGGCTGGCGGTCTTTCCATCGACCGGCAGCCTCCTGGAAAACACGCTGGCCGTATAATGTTTTCCCCGCCAGGACAGCAGGGAACACGGGTGCAACATTGAGGGCAGCTCCATGAGGAGCGGCTGCCTATGTTGGTGTGCAGCGGGTGCAGCAGTACCCGTCGCGCATGTCACTGCCTGTAAATCGGGCAGTGACATGCGTGACGGGTGCCTGCATGGGGGCCCCTGCACTGCCCACCGCCTTAGTGTCAGATTTATACTTTTTGATGTAAAACAAAGTTTAGCGCCGGCTAGCGACATTTCTTAACACCACCCATGTGTCATATTTATTCTCTGACGCCAGCCATTGTGCCTTGGCGTAAGGCAAAATGATGTCAACGCAGAAAAAGAGTCTAATTCAGTTTACAAAATTTAAGCACGTCTTAAAACAGATATGCACCATTTTCAACGCAATAGCGTCAAAAAGTGATGCAAACAGAGCAAACAGTGCTAAGAGCCCCAAAATTGATCCCAGAAGCCAGGAGACACCCCAGGGAGACCCCAGACAACCAGGAACCTGCCAGGATGACACAGACAAGACCCAGGGGAGAGACAAGAAGAAGAGGAATTATCGCTTCACCTCAGCGCAGAAGAGCATGAAATACTGATGAGAGAGGTGACGGAGCACCAGTATCAACTCTTCATCACCTCTAAATTGCCAATTGGGAGGAGAGAGGCAATTTGGGAACAGATTGTGGACAAGATTAACAGTGTGGCAGACATCAGCAGAACTGTCACTGAGTGCATGAAAGTCTGGCATGATTGCAAGCAGAGGATAAAGGAAAAAATGGCAAGGAACAGGAAGGCAGCACTGCAGACCGGAGGTGGGAGTCCAGCACCGCATGAGGACATGGAGGAGATGGAGGAGATGGTTGCAGCCGTCATCCTGGAGGAAATCATCTCTGGTATTGCAGGACAGGACATGGCAGACTACCAGGAAACAAAACATATTCAGGGACCAAAATGCCTAAATGTCAAGTGCAAGAAGGGGAAGGCACATACCTAGTACACAATGCATGTGATCCTTGCAAATCAGGCAGTGGAAAGGGCAAAGGGGCACAGCACTGGACTCCCTGCACTGCCCATGCCAGGTGCATGAGTTGTGCAGGGGCATCCAGGGGCACAGCACAACACAACACCAACAGCTTTTTCATGGGGGTACACCACCATGCCAAGGCTTCTGGAAATGCGGAAGCAGACCAGAAAGGTAGGGTAGAACATAAAACTGGTCTGGTGTCACAGGACAGCTGGTATTGTCAGAATGTAAACTAGAGGATAATGCCCAGTCTCAGGCCATTGGCTCAAGCAGCTTTCCCCATTGACAACATTTTCCACAACTACCTGTGCTGCGTGCGCTGGACAATTAGGAGATGACAGTTAGGTGCCCATGGAACAAACACACTTGAAATGAGGCTTCAGTATGTCTACGTGATCAATCCCCCTCAATCCCTATTCAAGTGCAATTCCTGTCATCTGGTCATGTCCATAGACTCAATAACCATCAGGCATTGTCACATATTTGATGATGTACACAGCAGTAATCTCATACCCATGCTGCCCATCCCTGGGTTTACCCCTGTGCCTATGTCACAATAGCCTCAATGCCACCATGCAACATCTCAGGTATCATAGTGCTAAGACAAATGTATTGAGGGGGAGGACATATGTGTGTAGGAAGGCAAATACACCCACACACAAGAGTCACAAGAGGAAATGGAACTCTGCTAGGTCCATCAGTGCAATGCAATGTTGCACACGTACACAGACATCAACATGAGAAACTACCAATGGTAACACCAGCATTGTCTCATGGAAATACCATGCATGGTGTGGTGCTAGATCTCAGCACCACATAGGTGTTTGTGAAAAATGATAGACTGGGACAGGGTCACATTGTTATGTATGGTGCTGTGGCATTAGCACACCAACAATCATTGCAAAGCCTCACCATACAAATGGAAGCAGAGTGAGGGTTGATGAGGTCAGGAAGGTTGCAAGCCACAATTTGGACAGAACCCATACCTAGAAGATGTGATGCAGACATTTGACATGCAGGTGGCCCATAGGACTGAGAGACTGCAAACATTAATGACAGGAACAATGCACGGGAACCAAGATGATAATGTACCACCAATAGGAAGTCAGTGATGTCACATTACAACTGGCACAACACAGACACACTAAGGGGGGTCATTCTAACTTCGGCGGGCGGCGGAGGCCGCCCGTCAAAGTTCCCCAGCCAGAACACCGCAGCGCGGTCAAATGACCGCCGCAGTGATTCTGACTTTCCCGCTGGGCGGGTGGGCGACCGGCAAAAGGCCGCCCGCCCGCCCAGCGGGAAAGCACCAGCAACGAGGAAGCCGGCTCCGAATGGAGCCGGCGGAGTTGCTGGTGTGCGACGGGTGCAGTTACACCCGTCGCGATTTTCAGTGTCTGCCACGCAGACACTGAAAATCAATGTGGGGCCCTGTTAGGGGACCCCTGCAGTGCCCATGCCCCCACGACACCCGTTCCCGCCAGCCAGGTTCTGGCGGTGAAAACCGCCAGAACCAGGCTGGCGGGAAGGGGGTCGGAATCCCCATGGCGGCGCTGCTTGCAGCGCCGCCGTGGAGGATTCCCTGGGGCAGCGGGAAGCCGGCGGGAAACCACCGGCTTCCCTTTTCTGACCGTGGCTTTACCGCCGCGGTCAGAATGCCCCCGGAAGCACCGCCAGCCTGTTGGCGGTGCTTCCTCCGTCACCTACCCTGGCGGTCTATGACCGCCAGGGTAGGAATGACCCCCTAATTGTACAATATCTCATTGGAGAGGACGATGGCTCTCCTGTGGATCTGCCTGTCCTGGACTACCCTGATGACCTGGATGACCAGCTGACTACCATCTGCCAGGAAATCCTCCAAGATGTAATGGGAACCCTCCAGACACCACCTCCAGTCGCAAGGAGGTCATTCATGTAGCAGCCATCCCAGAGGACCCACCCACTACCCCAGTAGTACGACCTGCCAGCTCAAACACAGCGGAGGACTCTGATGACACAGGGACCACCATTGAGAGGACAGTAGTGGGAATACAGCGGGAGCTGGCCAAGGAGGTGTGGGTGGGGATGCAAACTATGGCAGCCAGCCTTAAGGGGATTCGCATGTGCATGATGACGTCCGCAGTACAGACAGCAGCCAAACAAGTCACACAATCCCTACTGCATGGAGTCCAACAGTGTGTGAGGGACCAAACCACTGCCATGAGGGAGTTGCCACAACACCTGCCCTCCCAATCTTGCTGCTGCATGCATGACAACAAGCAGGACTCCATGCACTGGGAACTGGCCTCCCTCAGGGCAGACATGGCAGCCTACCACAGGGATGTTGCTGCCATACTCAATGATCAGCAAATTCTCCTTGCTGCAGTGATACCATATATAGTTCTACAGATGGCAGCTGCTGGGAATTTGGTGTCCACTTCTCCAGCCACTAAGTTGTGTGTGGCCCCCTCAAACCCACCACCTCCACCATCAAGGGCAGAGAAGACGACACACACATTAGAGGATGAAGATGTGGAACAGATCATCTTTACCCGTAGGAGTACCCAGTAGCACCATCCCATGCCACAAGGGCACTGATTTTCCTTTCTCCTGTGCTTGACAACATGCCAGTGTTGCTACAATTGGTGACATGCACTCTTCATGGACACACTGTTAACCTTTCAACTATGGAGTGTAATTGTCTCTTACTACCCAATTGGCTATTCATGTTACCTTGCACTGAACGACACTTCACCTCAGCATGTGCAATGACATGTCCTTCAACCTTGCACTTGTGTTGCATCACAGTAGAATGCTTTACACTAATGGGGTCACAGACGTGGACTATGTAAATATTGCACTACAGCACTTTAAAATGAACAGCACCTACACACCCACTTTGTCTCTGTGTAATGTTACAAATCTACTTTGCTAGAGATTTGTGATGCATGTAATATGTGTATGGTCACAGAGTGTCAATACCAGAGTGCAGAAATAATGTGGGCAGATATCTACGCACAAGGTATTTACAAGATGAACATCAATGCTGGCCTCATCCCCTACAGGCAGGTCACTGTGTATGTGACATTTGCTTTAAAACATACATGCCTCACCCATAACATACAGCAGGAATGGCTGTGTAAGAGTGCTCGGCCAATAATGTCAGCTGGGAGTACAAGTAAAACACACAGGTGCGAAATTTGTATACTTGACCTCATCTGAAATTGGCACTACTCAGTTTAGCAGTGTTCACATGAACTTCAGACTGCAGGCAGATGTCCCATAGTTCCCAACATCATGACACAGTATCAAAACAATTACAGCTTAAGAAGCACACCTACCTGTCAAATACATGGGAACCATAGTCATGTTCAGAGGTGGGTACAATGGATCACAGATGCATTGAGATTTAGATTTGTTGTGGCTGCCAAAGTAACAGCTCATTTGGAAGTGGGAATTAACATGTCAAGAGAGGGATATGGAGGCAGGACGGAATAAACAGACAATTGGCACTGTACACCCATGCAAAGACCCTGAGCCCCAAGCATATGACACATGCAGTAAGGAGTACATACAGTTTTAATAACTATGTACGGAACAGAAGTTAAAAACTCTGTAACACACCTATACTAACCTAATCTATCCTAACCATACATTACCCACAACTGGCCCTACCTACCCTATGCTAAGCTTATTTACCACATTTAACAACATACTCTAAACATTTGCCCCCCCCCCACCTCCCTTTTATGACGAGACGGACAACATATACTAACCTAAACATATACTACCTAATACTAAACAAATATCTTTTTTTTTTTTTTTTTTTTAAGTTTAAATACACAAAAGCCCCAACATTAACCCCCACCCACCCACAAACTAGCATGTAATAATATAACATGAAAAAAAGCATGTAATAATATGAAAAATCACCCCCAAACCTACTTATCCTATCTAAACAACTACCCTACTCTAACCTATCACTAAACCACTTGAACCTACTGCAAAACAGGATGAGGAATGAGGAGGGAAGGGACTGAATTAGGGGTGGGAGGAGGCAAGAGTTCACAGGTTGGCCCCCCTCAGTGTCTTTTTAATTGCCTTCAGTCTCCATGTGTTTTTGGTCACATCCTTCTGAATGGTGTCAAGCTTTTTTAACACCTTCTTCATGTCCTTCTGCAGCTCAGCAATTGTGGTCATGTCCATTGCAGCAGGTGTGGTGGTCTGTGGTGCAGAGGTTGACGGTGCAGCAGGTGGGGGCAGATGTGACGGTGGCCACTGTGGTACTGTGTGTAGTTGTGGTGGTGGCTACAACCTTTGTAGCCAATGCCGGTCCCCCTTGGCTGAAAGCCCACCATTTCCCTGTGGCTGGCTCCGTTTGATATCGTTGTGCCATCTTTCAGTACCCAGACTCCACATCCAAGATGTGTCCGTATCGCACTGCCCGCTTCTGGAAAGCCCTGATTTCCGCTACATCCATGTTGGCAGCTGTAAAAATGAAACAGGCATCCATCAGTGTCATCATTGTGTAATGCATGTACAGATGATAATCTAACACTCTGCCTCGATTTGCACATGCAGTCCAAACCACAGTCCAGATAATACGATGTCCCTGATGAATGTAGTGGCAACGCTGCCTACCTATCATGTCTTTTACACCTCAGCAAAGCACAACAAGAGTCGGACCAAATAAAGTGATCTGTGCATTGATGTGGTGCAATGTGTCACAATGCAAAGGCAGCAACTACTTCACATGTGCCAGGCTGACTAATCTTTATCATCTGAGTCAATTTCAAAGCACACAAGACCAGTGACATGTAGATGTAATTGGCAGGATGGTATGCAGTTGCTAATCATAAGGTGTGTTGTTTGGGACACATGCATGCTTGTATAAGATGACTGTTATCTACACTGTGACCATCTATACTGTGACCATTACATCTACCCACATATATGCTGTTCCCCTACCACTGTGCCTCCCGGGGGATGGGCATGCAATACATCATCACAACTGTCGAGGACAACCATGAAGGCATGTCCACTTGTACATGGATTTAGTGAGTGGAACACAAGTGAGGAGGGCTGCCTCCTAGGAATAAGGTAACCAGAGTTCATTCACATCAACATTTATGTGTCCAGTGGTGGACAACCATTAACACCTGATCTGCCAATACAATTCCCAAAACACCCACATTGATGCCAGCACACGTCTGGCCTTGGCCTGCATGCACACCTATTACATACCACAAGTGTCACGTAAATGGAGTACAACTTATGGGACTAGATTCTGGGGGACAGTTACCCATGCAGTCCCACATGTACATTACAATACAGGGATGCACAGTTTTGTGTGGAAAACAGATGCATCACTGTGTTGGGAGAATGAAGGTATGGCCCAGTGCCAATATACTGAGACTGGAGTACTTCTAAGTCACATGTGGGCCTACATGTGGCTAGTAATCACCTTGTCCACATGCTTCTGCCTATTGCGCACAGGCAGAGATATGACTCTCTGCCTGTGAATGTCTAACCCTTGCACAGAACACTATATCAACATCTAGCCAAGTAATATAATAGATCACGTGCCAGCTCATCATATCTTGCAATGAGTGCAACACAAAAGAGTCACTCATACTACCGCAGCAATCACTACATGGATACGTCTGGGTCCTGAAATCAAGCCACTTCCCTGATGGTATAGGGTGCTGGTCCACCTGTAAGACATAGAAAGGAAATACATGCTCCATATCAGATCACTGTACAAATGTGTGGACAACATATAACAGTGTGTACACTTTACACGAGTGAGCTGGTGATCCTGCATGTAGACAGTACAACAGACATACCACTGCAAACTCACATTGACACTGACACTCCAGTGAGTGATAGCCACACATCTGCACACATGCACTGGGCCTAACAAACATGTGGTGCTAAACCCGACTACAACCATTTGTGGCTAATCCATTTCAGATGGTACTCCATGGCATGATTTGTGATTTGGTGACAATTTCAATGGCATTTCCCTGATGCACTGCAAAACAAGTGACTCAGGTATTGTGGCTTGTGCATCAAGGGACACTGAGTTACTGTGTGATGGAAATGTGGCTCAATTTTCAGTCTGCAATTATCATGCATTCAGTGGTCCATGACATATGTGGCATAGTTGTATGTAGGTAACAAATGCTCCATTGGAAGTGTCCCCTAAGCCGTGTATGCCCCCTTTGCTGACATGATGGCAGGGATCATGTGTGTGTAATGATGAGAATGTAGCGCTTAACATGGCCCACTTTGCTCTCCTGATATTGTGAAATGTGTATGCTGACAGTGTCTTACCTGATCATCATTGACAGAATGCATGAGGACTGGTGTTGCCATTGCATCTGAAATGTGTGACTAAGGGCCACATGTATGAAGATCTAGGTTTTGTGAGTCACACATTGCAAGACTTAGCAACTCGCAATTTGCTAGTAGGATAATCTGATGTACAACACCGTCAATGACATTGTTGGCAAATCACAAGTGGGGTAGCAAATGACCTACCTCATGAGTATTAATGAGGTAGGTTTCATTTTGCAAACCCCTTGGGAATGGCGACACTCACAGGGATGCTGGCCTGCTGGGCTCAGCAGACCACTATGTCTGTGACTGCTGTCAAAAAAAGATGTGTTTTCTTTTTTTTAAATGCAGCCTTATTTTATTAAGTGTAAACAGAAAGTATGTAAAAAATAAATATTATAACTTTAATATTTTTTTAAAGCAGACAGTGGTCCGTGGGACCACTGCCTGCTCTGAAACAATTTTTTGGCATGCATTCACAAAGGGGAAGGAATCACATGGGAACCCCTTCTCTTTTGCGAATAGATTAGCACCAACTTGAAAATGGTGGTCACTGCAATTGTTTTGTGGTGGCATTCGTGGTCACCAAACAATCAATCAGCGGACTGCGACTCGCAAATAGGAAGGGAACGCCCCTTCCTAAATGCCACTAGCAATGTGACTGCAGAATGGCAAAATTGGGTATGTGCATTGGAATAAACATTTTTTTCTTGACGTAAACACACAAATTCTGACAACTAGCCCGTTTGTGACAATTAAAAATAGCTTGGTACATATGGCCCTAAGTGATAGTCGTACATGACTCAACAAACCTCAGGACTCCATTATTAACATGTATAGACATGTGGACTCCATCTCAATACTGGGACAGTAACGCTTTCTTTTGCTTGCATTCAACATGGCCATAAACATTTCATGCAGCACGTCAAGACATCTGCTACTGTCACTCAGGAGCATTCTACTGTACATATTTGTCAATGTGATACTCACCAACAGGGCCACCGATCACCACACCCAGGTGGTCGAGCAGATCCTGCTTTCTGGCCACCAGGTCAGCCCAGCGATGCTTCAGCTGGTGCTCATTCCTGCTTGTATGGTAGGTTCTTTTGAGGTGGTAGAGCACCTTGCCCCACCACAGCCTCCTTGCCTCTGTGTGATACCTCTGTATCACACGCCCACCAATATCCAGCATCAAGGGAAGGAAGTGACACACCAGCCACATAAAGCCCCCAAGCTCCTCCTCCCCCATGCGGGTCAGCCAAGCCCTTCCTGACATGTCCTTGAACAACAAATCAAAACTGAAAAAGTTTAAAAAAAGAAGGAAAATAAATGTAAAAAAAGGAAACTTACAGCCCAAACCTAATAACCTCAACTAACCCAACTAATCTAACCCCCAGACAGACACCCGACAGTACAAATACAATCTGAAGGACACTAAACTACATAAAAGCACATACTCAGGTACAATAAACAAACAGAATTCACAAAAGACACAAGAGAGACACCACAAGATACAAGAAATGCAATTGAGACACTAGCAACACCGAGACACAGCCACACAGTCAAGAAAAAGCACAGACTGTAAAGTGAAAGTGAAAGTACACCCACTGTACCATGCCTGTAAACAGAATTTCCTATTACATTACTTCCCGTCCTCTTTGCGGCCCATTTTCCGTAATGCGTGTATTTTATTAACACATACAATGTTTTTGTGAATATTTTCAATGCATAACCTACATGTGCGGCAAAATACCATGCATTACCTGTAGGCTTCAATTTCAATGGATATCTGAATGCGTGTGGTGCGCAGGTCGAATTCATGCTAAGGGCCCATATATAGTTAGTTAGCATTTGCGTGATTTTTCTACGCATTTGCGTCAACATTTTGACTCAATCTGTGATTGCGTGATTTCAAATATTTAACATGCATGCACACTGTATCAACATAAAGATAGGAAGGTATGGTCTGCAGTGTGTGGTATAGTGGTTGGCCACATGTGGTAGAGCATGCAACTGTGTGTTTTAGGTGTGAATGATCTGTAACAACAATATGTGTGTTCCTGAAGGAACGGCATGCTATACATTGGACGTAATGCTAATGTATGAATGTTTTCCAAATGGGTATCTACATCTGATGCCAATCAGTGATTTACAACAGTCATGATATGTGTTTGTAATATGTGTTGACTCATGTGATGTGTGTAGTTGTTTGACTTTGGGGACATTACATTTCACACAACAAACAAAACTCAGGGATGATTGAGGATGGCTGATGAGTGCTATGAAGGATTTGTTACCTCTCATATGTCATTAATTGTTGGTTATGACTTCATGGTGACGTGTGTGAACTACACAAATGTTGGACATGTGTACATGTTTGGTACGTACTGTGTTTGAGACACTGTGCCTTAATTCCACCCATAAAATGTTTAGTACACGTCAGTTTGACTCATAACAATTACGTATGTTACTTGTGTTGCTGTGGTGGACCTGCTGCCCTGGCTGCAAGTGTTCACATATTTCAGATGTGTATTCCACAGAAGTCTCTAGTTCAAGTGTGTGGGCATGTGTACTCTGTCAGGATTGGGCTCCCTGGTGTTATGGCTTTGGGTGGGTCTAGTCAGGACTCTGTTAGGGGCACCACTTGAGTTCACAGAGTATCTCGCAAGGAGGTAGTGTACCAAGCAGAAGAGCAGCTAAAGGCATACAAGGGGAAAGGCCTGCTATGGAAAGGCAGAGATAACAGAAATGTGAAGGCAGAGCAACCTTAGTGTAAACAAATATGGAACGGGTCAGTAATGGTCAAACACACTGGGGTTATCACTAAGGTTGTACACAGGGTAGGGCTCAGAACTTTCCAGAGCAACAGGGAACGTCAGTGCCTCTGTGCAGATTAATCTTACAGATAGTCATCATGCAAGCCCCATAGAAAGGAGGCAGCAGAAGTGATTCTGTGTCTGAACCCTTAGGGCACAAACAAGGATTGTACTTACTTACACAAGACTAGCCCTTGTGGGTCCGGCTGGAGACACAGTGGCAATTCCTGGAATACAGCCATAGCACACTGTCACTGTTAGGCACTAAAGACTACATGCAACACTAGACAAAGGATGGGGGCTGGATTTGCCTCCTGGAAACCAGGTGCCAACCCAAGTACAAAGGAAAATATTTCTACACAGGTGAGGACTGATAGTACACTTACCAGACACAATAACCCAAGAGGAAACAGAAAGTGAAGGAACCAACTAGGAGGCAAAGCCAGGCACAGGGAACAGGCTCAGGCTGATGCAAAGGCTGGAACAGGTCTGGGAAACAGAAAGCAGGCCATGGCAGAAACAAACATGAACAAAGCTGAGAAACAGGGAGCAGTTTCTGACTGAAACAAGCAGGAACAGGACTGGTTAAACAGAGAGCAGGTTCAGGCTGAATTAGGACTGTAACAAAATCAAACAAGGGGTCTGGAACACAAAGGAATCGTACTCCAATGCACGACAAGGAGCTTCAGGGAATGGCAGCTTATAAGCAGTTCCAGGCAGCAGCCAGGCCAGGGCAGAGTCACATTGGCTGGCCTGTACAAGAGAGGTCCCAGGTGTGTGCAGCTTCAGTCTCTCACAGGTCCTGGAGGAGAGAATCCAGTATAAAGGGACAACCAAACTTTTCCCATAGAAAGCAATGGACAGAAGATTACAGGTCTTACCGACTACCAGGCAGTCCATTATGGGACCTGAAGTCCATGCAAGATAATGTAGATCTTCTATAGCATGCCATATGGAAAAGGGAAGCAAACAGGAGTCAGAAAGTGACTCTGGGTGAGTGTTAATGATGATTCCCAGGGTACAGATAGTCCATTTACAGTACCCCCTAGAGATGGGAGGGCAGAGAGGTAACACATGGCAGTGGCAGGTCTTATTTCCAGGGATGGACTGCACATGGCATGTGTTGTGAACATTGCGTGTCATACCTGGGACACTCATTCTATCCATTTTCACAAATGATGCTCACCTTGTCACACAATCTCCTTGCAGAGATTGCAAATGTCACACTTACCAATGTCAGGGGTCTGTTCATACATTCCTGTTTCCACTGATATTTCTCATCCACTGCCTCAAGTATGAAGCGCTTATTTACCTTATGATTGGAGATGTCATAGTTGTGTCATGTGCTACAGTAGACCATGTTGGCAACGTGGATGTGAGTCATATGCTGTGGTCCATTGATTGTGTCCTTCATGTGTGAACTTAAAAATATTTTTTTATATGTGTGTGATGTTTGCTGTATAATCGTACGCATCATATGTGATGTTGCATGAGAAGTAGTCAGATTTGTCTTTGTAACATGCTCCCTGAGGTAATACTCACATTCCTAAGGGACATGTGATGGGGAATGAAGAAACCAGAGCAGGATTGTGTGATCAAGTAAGGTGTTTATTTACAGATCTTAACAAGGTGTGTAGAGTGACTATTGGTTGAAAATGTTTTGGACAATTAGCTGTCTGTGGCACATTCCTGCAGCTGTGTTCTGCTGTTCCCCCTCATCCTTGCCACCATCCTCCTCCTCCTCCTCCTCCTCGTCCTCCTCCTCCTCCTCCTCAGGCCGTTCTTGCTCTGGCTCATATAGAGGGATGTTCCTCCTCACACAAATGTTGTGCAGGATAGTACAGGTAAGTATAATTTTGCACACAATATGTGGGGAATATAGGAGGCTGCCTCCTGTGATGTCCAGGCACCTGAATCTGGACTTCAGGATGTCAAATGTCTCATAGACACGCTCTGCTGCTGTGCTTGGGTTGGGGAATGGGGTCATGATCCATGGCTGGATCGAGTAACCCTGATCCACTGCAAAAGGCTATAGGTCTGAGTATTTTGTTAGTGCTTGCAACAAGAATGTCTTGTTGATATCTTGTGTCGTCTGTGACTCATATGTGTTTGTGGTATTGTGTGAGATCCTGGGCTTCTGTGAGGTTTTTGCTGCAGTCGGTTATTTGACTTGACAACTTGTGTTTAGCTCATTGACCTGGGATCTATGATTTTGCTTCCAAACTGTTGGTCAGTATGCATCTACCATGCATTGTGTAGTGTCTAACATGTTTTAGTGTGCTTTCACTGGAGGGGACATGATACTTCCACACACACAATAGATTCCGATGTGGTGGTAACATGGTTGCACTATATGGCCTGGACATCGCTTCCATTCAGACGCATGTCATTGCAGATGATATGCAACAGTGAGGCCATTTGATTTGGCTAGGTGACAATGCACAACACATCTCCATAAGTTGGCAGCACTGAGGTGTTAAGTATTGACAATGCACAATTGTCCCATGTGTGACTTGGTTCTATGGAAACCTTTGTTGTTCCCTCTGCCAGTAGCTCATGGTCAACTGTGCACCTACACTACCAAACTTGCTCCAGGTCAAGGGAACCTGGCTAACTGCCTTGTGTAGGTGGATGTATCTGTGCAGGAAGGGCCATCTCCCTTTACATATGCTATTTTGATGGACAATTGGCTCTTTCAGTGTGTGCAGCAGTGTGCAGTTTGCATTAGTGCCACATCAATGTGTGTTCATAGCACAGTCCACTTCCTTATTGCTACCTGGCAACGGCATCCCAGGAGGGATGTATGATGTTGGGACTGCCTCAGTATTTCTGTGTCACCTACATCTGAGTCATCATCATCATGATATGTGTCTCATTGTGTTAGACCTACTGCAACACCCATTGCACACCCCTTCCATGCTACATACCGCTTCGGAGGGTGTCGGCTTGACTATGTGGCCTAATGTAATTGTAAATGGTTCATCTTTCAAGTTGAACTTCCAGGGCAGGCCATGTCATTGTCACTGTGGGCTTTGACATTGGTCCCTTGTTGCTCTAGAATGGCAGCTAGTGTTTTTGGCAGCCGTCATTTGTCCAGAGGTGTATAGCCCATTGCGTCAGGGTGTACAACATAACTACAAGTGTCACACCTAAGTGTCATCCTAACCACGTGTCACTGTAGTGGTGTATGTTTTGTGTGCCCTACAGGGTTTTTGTGCTGTGTGTATATTGGTAGGTTTATGGACTTACCGACAAGAAGGCCATTGCCATATTGTCCGTCCTGGAAGTGCTGATTGATTGTGGTGGAATATGAATGAATCATGTACACTCCCAGGATACTTGGCCAAGATGTTAGTGAACAATCCCTGGTGGTCAACTATAGCCTGCACATTGATGGAATGCGTGTGCTTTCTATTCCGGAATAGTTGCTGTATTGCTGCAGGTCGTACGATCCGGACATGGGTGCAGTTAATTGCACCGAGCACATGGGGGAAGCCATGGATTTGGTAGAAGCCCTGTTTTATCTCCTGCTGCTTCTGCTGGGTTTTCCTTCCAGAACAGCTGATGTGGCAGGGTATGAGGGAGATTATGGCATCTAAGACCTTGGGCAGGAAGGCTGAGAATGAGGGCTGTGATACCCCAGTGACCAGGGCACCTGTTGTCTGGAAGGAACCACTTGCCAACTTATACAGGACAGCTAGCAGCTTGGTCACTGGTGATATGTTGTGTGGTGTCTGCAGGTTAGCTGTCAGTTGTGGCTCAATATGGTGCAGCAGCTGCTGTACGTCTTCCCAGTTCAGTTGATACCTCCGGATGATGTCCTGTACCCTGAGGCCATGGAGGGTTTTCCAGTTCCTGAAGACCCTCTCCTGACTTCTGCGTTGCCTTTGTGGGCCGCGTTGGGGTGGTGGTGGCTGCTGCCGTTGGTCCTCTGCTCGGCATCATCTTGCTAGCTGCATCAGTAGCACCTCCATGTTGTCCTGTTGGTCTGTGATCTTGCTTGTGTGAGTTTTCCTTAAGTAGTGGTGTGTTTGCCTCATTTTAAGGCCTGCCGTGACCCAGGCATTACATTTTGACACAAATCGAGTTTTGCTTCATTGTTCGGCTTCGCCTCCCACCCGTGCGTCATTTTTGCCCTGTTGGATAAATATGGCGCTAAGGTGTTTGAGTCATTTTTTGGAGGGGAACGCCTACCTTGAATCTCATTGACGCAAGGCGGTTCCACACATCCTTAAAATGACGTTAACTCCATATTTTTGACGCTAGACAGGTCTAGCGTCAAAATATAAATATGCAGTTAAGTTTGCGCTGGATTCGAGTTAAAAAAAAAATGATGCAAATCAGGCGCAGACAGAGTAAAAATATGGGCCTAAGAGAGACAGAAAAATGAGAGGACCAGAAAAGAAGGAAATCAACACACAAAGAGAAAGACCTGATGATGTGGGAAAAGCAGGAGTATACTGATATACATAGTGAAAAGTGGAGAGTGTGTTAGAAGAAGATTTAGTTGAAATAGAAAACTGTCAGCCAGAGACAGTGAAATGGAGGCAGACAAAAAAATGAAAAGCTGGTATACAGAACAAAATAAAGTGAAAGGACAGAAGTAGTGAATGATAGGAATTGAGAAAATGGAGTAAAAGTAAGCTATTGAATAGAAATACAAAGAGACATGGGGTCTTATTACAAACTGGACGCAGGGGTTTACTCCATCACAAATGTGACGGATATCCCGTATTATCTCCATTGAATTTAATGGGATCATAATCCGGCGGACGGGATATCTGTAACATTTGTGATGGAGGAAACACCTCTGTCCAGATCGTAATAAGTCCCTTGATGTTAAAAGTAAAGGAGAGAAACAAAGGCACAAACATGGTTGAGAAGAATTAAGAATCAGGGAGAAGGTAGGGCAGTTTTATTTAAAACTTTGCAAATACATTCACCAACAGCTCTTTCTTTTAGTCTCAAGTGAATCATTGAATACTTGCCTTGTAGCCACCTACTGTAAAGAGGAAATTTGCATTACCTGCTTTGCAGACATAGAAAAAGCAAAAATGACAAGAAATAAAAGTATTTCTCCTCGTTGCACCAAGCTAACACAATCCCAGGAGTGGCATTTTTTGTGCTGCCTCAGGTTTACAAAATGCGATAGTTGTTGCAGTGGAATGCCCACAGGAACACCCATTACATGCCCCTCTGCTGCAGCAAACTACATCGGGGGCTATATTTAAAAGAGGTTAGGCCACAAAAAGTGGCATAACGCCACCTTGTAATTATGGCAGATTTCATATTTCAAAATATGCATAGTTGCACCCAGTTTAGAAATGCAATAATCATACATCTCAAAAGTTCCCATTAAAATTCCATTTAGGTACATAAGTTGAACGGCACTTTTACGGGTAGTAAGTAACTTTCACATCGCATACTCCTGTGAAGATTAAGACAATACATCAATGGCTGACAACACAATTATTTAAAGATAGACCTAGAAAAAGAGACAGAACTAATTACCCGGCAGATAAACTGACCAGTTAGCGAGAATAGTGATAAAAGTAAACGTGACAGGTAAACATTTCCATTTGAATAATGAGCAAGCCTTTAAAACCGCAGACACTTAATTGGTTTTAAAAATAATTATTTCAGGAAGATAAAGACAAAAAACATCTGCATGCTTTTTTCACTTCCTCTCTGCAAATCAAGTCTATTACACATTATTATTACAGAATTAAAAAGAAAAATATTCACTAATACTTATTTTATTTAATCACAAGCATATCTAAATGTTCAGCCCCGAAAGTAATGTGCTCTATTGTGTTCTGACAACTCCCTTTTTTGCAATAAAGCATAAAAGTGATGTGTATTACTAAAGAAGAGAGATAGCTATCAAACCGCTTCGTTTCTCTCATATTCTGTCATTTGTTCATCACTTTCTCTCTTCTTAAAATCCTTTTCCTTTCCCGCTGCTCCCTTGCCCGTTTACCCCAATCTTACACCCCTGTTTCTGGTGCTCTAGAATGTGTCCACTGTCGACCTCTCAGCTCTTCCCCTCCTTTCTTTGTTTCACATACCTCTATGTTGTTCCCGCTTCACTACTGGTGTTACCTAACTCACTAATCCTTTCCTTCCGTTCTCCAACGTCCTTATTTCTGCAACTTATCTCTTTCTCCTCCCTGTCTCTGTCTGCACTTTGCGCTCGAGCTCGTAACACCTCTTCCCCTTTCTCTCTTTTTTCTCTGCTTGCTATAGTTCACATTTTCCTTTTACCCCGTTTCCTTTCGTCTCCTTTTCTTCATTGTCCTTCCTGTCACCTTCATTTTCCTTTACCACTCTGCATGTCACATTTCTGCTCTCTCTTCCTATTTGACCTCCAGATCTCCTCCCTCTCCCTAAATAGCTCTATTTTTCTATCCTTCTTATCTTTAATCCTCTCTTTCCATTTTCTTCTATTTTTTCTATTTAGTCTATGCTTTTCTTCCGTTTTTTCCCCAGCCATCCCCTCACATCACTTTCTCTCCTTTCTCTTTATTTCCATCCTCCCTTTCTGTTTCTACACTCATACGCCCCTCTAATTTACTCTATCTTCTCCTTATCTAAATCCTCCCTCTCAATCTCCATTTCCATTATTTCTCTTTTCTTTATTTCTCGTTTTCTTTTGCAGGGTTGTCTCCCTCTTTATTTCACCTTTCATCTGTCTTCCATATTTCCTTTTTTCGTACTTATCCATATGTTGTTGCTTTATCTTCATCCTTTCTCCTTTCTCCTTCCTATAGCCTTGGTCCTTTTATGCACCCTCATTATTACCTTCACATGTTTTCTCTTTCATTATACTTCCACCCTCGCTTTTCCATTGCCTCTTTGGCTTCCCTAAACGTTTTTTTATTAACGGCTTCCTCAAATATATCCCACTATGCACTAGTTGTCAATAATATTTAGTGACAGTATGTCCTGTATCATTATTTGTCATATTTGTTCAATATTATAGCTGTATAGCTCTGAACCCAAATTAAAACCTGAGCCACAGACGAGGGCCTCTAACTAAAGAGAGGGCCTTTAACAACTGGTATAGTCCGAGGAAGAAGGGCTATAAGACTATTTGAACATTCCACCCACTGGAGAAGAGTGAAGACAAATAGTGGAATTGTGGAGCTCTGGGCTTAAATCAGTTCTTATAAACCTTAAATTGTCTTCAATGGAGCGCTCAACATTCCAATGTTCTAATAAGTTGTAGAAACATCTGTCCACACAAGTAGGGATCACTGTTTTAAATGTTTTAGTGTTTGACACATGAAGAAGACAAAGTGACTATAGCTTTTATATTTGAAAAATATAAATGTAAAAGAACAATTTCAGCAGAGGATTTTGAGCCTCATTCTAACAGAAAAGAGTAAATCTGCACAAAGAATGCTAACGTCTGTGTATGGGCATAGACTCTTTATTTCAGGCATTCGGACACCTTAAATAGGTATTTCTTGAAACCAGTAGCAGTCTATTGAAACGAGTTTGTGAACCCCATACTTGCATGCAAAAATCATCATATGCATGTTTTTACTTGTGATAAAAAGAAAGTGGATTAAAAAAACATTCACTAACATTAATGTTTTTTCTGCTTGTGGAACATTATCCCAGAGAGAAATTCTTTTACTTACACCTACCCAAAAATACCTGGGGGCTGATTTTGATTCTCGCAATGGAACATGATTTACTCATGCACCACCCTTGACAAGAGTATATCTATGACATTTGGAAGGAGGCCGAAAAAGATTAGTGAATGACCACAAACATGAGTTTGTGAGGTGTGCACATTCTGCACAGTCTTCCCCAGGAGTGCACATTTCCCACCTCCAAAAGAAGATTTACAGAAAAAGTAACTTGTGTGTGGGTAAATTCTATGAATTTAAAAAGTGGTCTTGCACACATGAATCAGAGTATATGAAAATTCACATAATCCATTTAAACAATAAGGTATAATGCTTATAGAAGTGCTCATCATCTCCCTTGGTAATAATGTTCTGTATTCAGAGAGAAGGTAAAAGGTCTAAAAGGCTTACCTTATGGAGTTAGGGTCTACAGTACTATGAAACCAGAATTCTCTGTACAGTATGATACAACTTTTCGCTTTCTGATATTGTCACAACAGATTTGGGCCTTGTTTTGGACCCTATTTTTGTTTGTATTAGGACTCTGTGCCCTGTGACGCTACTATTCAGTTCCACAACGTATGAGATGTGGACCTAAAATTGTATTGGTAAAATTGGTTTCACCTAATCTATTTACTTTCTTGTAAGTCTAGTGGCACAATGTATATTTACAAAGTCTGCTCTCACAGTGACTTAAGGCCTAAAGTTTATTTCTCTGTGTAGGTTCAGCCACCTTTTCCACAAGACAGACCTACATGTGATTAAAATACTTAATTCTAGCCCTTCACTTGTAATAATATTAGCAAAGTCATATGAAGTTATCTCCTAACTGTTGGAAATTACCCTCTTTTGTGTGACATGCAGATGTTTGCTTTATCCGCTTTTACCGGTTGTAGATCCCTGAGCACTTTACCCCTGCTAGCTAGGGGTAAAGTGCCTGTGCTTCTCCTTTGATTATGATGGAATTCGTATTCTCCTAATTTTAACTTATTGATACTTTGTATAGAGTATCTGAAGGGCTTGAACGTTAAATGGCATTAGTGGACTGCAGCACCTGTTGTGCCATCCATTACAGTGACAGTGTAAAACATGGCTTCAGGCCTACCATTGCATCCTGAATAAAGTGGCGTGTAAACTGCAATTTTACCTATCAAAGTAAACCCTTTTAACAGGCCTTACTGTACCTTTTAAATATTAATATCACCCCTACGCAGGCTTTACTGCCCATAAGGTAGGGTGCATGATAATTAAATAAAGAACATGTAGGCATTCAATGTAAACATCTATCAAATCAAAATCAAATCAGGGTTTATAAAGGTCAACTACTCAAGGTGCTAGGGACGTTTGTCCTCTGAGCTTCAATTGAAGAGCCAGGTTTTAAGGTCCTTCCTGAATTGAGTCAGTGATTGTGACTGCCTGAGGTGCAGGGATAGGGTGTTTCAGCTCTTAGCAGTGAGGTAGGTAAAGGATCTTTCAACCCTGAGGCCTTCCGTATGCAGAGTACGGTGGCTAGTGCTTGTTGAGCAGAGCGGTGAGGTCTGGTGGGGAAGCAGGCGGTGATACGATGGTTGGAGGTAGGCGGGTCCTCGGTCATGGAGGGCCTTGTAAGCATGGACGAGGTGCTTGAATCCTTACAGTGAAAAGGCCTAAAATACTATGTTCATGGTAGCAAGGTTAGTTGTTTCATAAGAAATCATTTAGACACAAAATAAAAATGTAATTATTTTTGCTATCTCTGTCCAGGAAATGGGTAGAAATTTCATTCTTGGATTCATACTATTTATTTGAAGTCCAATTCACAGAGGAAGTCAGCATTTAAATAAATATTATAGAAAAGGTACTTTGAAGAAGTTATCCTTTCCTTGCCTAAGGTCTCTGGGGACTCATTTGAATTGGCCTCCAGTAGCTGCCCTCTGATTGCTAAGCCATTTGAACAGGTCTAAAAACTGAGTCCAGATCAGGAGACAAATATTTGGATATGGGGAGGTATTTCTTTTCCCCTGGCAGAATGGCAATTTGAGCAATGCCCAGGAACATCTTCAAAGTGGGCTCCCCTGTCACAGACCGATGTCAGGTGACAGCTTCAAGAACCCTTCTTTGTTTCACCAGTCAGCCAGGCTCCAATTACAGTGGGGAGCGATCTCTCCCAGAATTTGTTTGAAGTGACAGAGGAACGGTTACCAATTTAACTGGCAGCACTACTGGGAAACCATTCCAACTGTGCTTGAAACAATATAATTTACTATATCTTGTGTCCATACAATTTGATATACATGCATCAAACATCATATCAAGTTAAAGCAAGGATAAGTCAACACAGGAGCCGCATTGGATGTGCTGTAGAGACAGCCCCCATGGTTCAACACTATTTGGATAAACATCATAGAGCAGATGACATTAGATGGCAGGTGATGGAGAAGGTGCTACCTTCATCCAGAGGGGACGACGTCTCATGCACCCTACAGAGGTCAGATGTAAATGGATTGATAAGTGAGACAATATGATTCCATGATTTCTGGTTGGGACTGTGTTACAATTTTTTCCTATTCAGATGCCTTGCATTATGCAAGACAGAACTGGCATTG
Source organism: Pleurodeles waltl (assembly GCF_031143425.1). Classification (NCBI taxonomy): domain Eukaryota; kingdom Metazoa; phylum Chordata; class Amphibia; order Caudata; family Salamandridae; genus Pleurodeles; species Pleurodeles waltl. The sequence goes on from NC_090446.1 coordinate 1,233,956,527, forward strand.
CCTGGCACAACATTCATTTTCATATAACTTTTGTACTTTTGAATTTTTGAACTGTCCTTGTGAATTTGATTGACCATTTATGCCAGACCTCCTCTTATTTGTTAACTCTATTTGTGATTTTAGATCGTTGTGAGCTCACACCATTGTTTTCTTATGCAATGTGATGTTATGTATACTGACTGGCACATTATCTGTATATTTGTCTTTGACTCTTGAATTGTCTCCAGGAGACCTATGTCTGTTCATGTATTCAGCCAGATTTTGAAATGGTGTCTATTCATAGACAAACACAGGTCATGATATGATGGCTCTAGGTTCACTAACATCAATCATGTATTTATTTCCTCATGGCTCTCATTAACTTAGTATATTCCTCCTTATAAATGTCTTTGCCTTTCCATTCAAGTGAGAAAATACCACCGCAGTGGGGTCACTCTAATTCCCCCAGTGGTGTGTCCTCTTGATTGGTCCTTATGGAGACCTTGGTTTTCTCTTTGTTAATTCATTTTTCTTTTGCCTTCATACAAAAAGGCCCAATTACTGCCCTCTTATACTAGCAAATAACACCAGCACCTCAGTTCCCTGGTGGCTCAACTAACTGACTGTCATCACTTTGATTAACCATGAGTATGGTTTAGAGTTCCATCTTTTCTTTTCAATTTTTTTACTTTTATTTTGTTTATTTCAATGTTTTTTATGTTTCCTTTTTTTTGTAGTGTATTTTTGTATTACTCTCTATTACCCTTGAAGACTTGTATTTTGGCCCAGTGCCAAACATCATCGACACTAAATAAGACGGACCTTTGGAATGTTCATTGTACACTGGGAATTTACCCGTGTTTTTCTTTGCATTAAATGACTGTGGCTGTTTTTGGAAGTGATATCAACAGACCAATTATTTTCACAATATTGATCACTCTTCTCCTTTTTCTCTTCATTTCAGCTTGCTTCACTTGCGGTGTGCAGGCACATTCTGCACAGTTCACCAGCTATGATTGTTTTATTTTTTGCTGCATTTTTATGCATACATGAGTAACACTCAGTTCTTACTAAAGGTCACCATTATGTAGTGGTTGCGGTCCACTTATTGCTATCTGTATAGAGTAATACTTGACAGAACACACATTGTCTTAATGAAAATATTTTGTTGTTGATTGATTCAATGCAGGAATTCCTACCTTATTATAATAATATTGCAAAATGTTTTTCATGTGAACGCTTGTTTTTCACTTGCCACCTCTGGGATGGGCATGCAAGCTCTGCACTAGGGGAGAAGAATTCCATAATCTTTGATTTAAGCACAGAGGGGCACTGTGGGATTGTTACAGCAGGGCACACAGGAAATGCTGCAAAAGTGGGTAGGGTTAGCCCTGGACATTTTTACTGCATTGGTTAGAGAGGAGACAGAGCCTCGGTAACCTTCTAGGAACATTACTGGGCCTGTGGAAAATCAGAAGAGGACTGAACCTGCTGTCTGAGATCTAAGAGAAGTCCTGAATTGAATAATTGGACCTGCACTCCCTCTTATACACAGAACGGAGAAGCTGACTCAAAGGGTCATGAGACTGGCCTCCAGTTCAAGCTAAGCTATAGGGCCACAGCAAGCTAAAAGAGGCCTTTTCTGCAACTGCCCAGCTAGCTTGTTCCAACTGGACCTCCAATGGAACCTGTTGATGGCTTCTGCTGCAGTGAGGCTTGGCCTCCCCTCCCCTGTTGCTATTCCAGAGGCCCTAGGACCCTTGGTTGTGTCAAACGTTCTGAGAAACCTGAAACTTAGAAACCTTTTGGCTACAAAGACCTCTGGAGTACCAGGACAAACTTGACACTCTAATCTAATAAGGTGTGTTGCTGCTAGGCTGAAGACTAAGGTTTCCATCGCTCGTAGTTTTCTGCAGCAGCAAATCTAATTCATTGGACTTGCAGAGAAGGTGTCTGGCCTTGTGGCACCCACTTTGGCAACTTCCTGCAGCTTTGCCCCACTGAAGGAATCCAAGCTTCAGAGTAGTGACTAAAGGCCAGAGGTACCAAGGTTTTTAGCCTTCAGAAATTGCCCGATTTGCAGAATCAGGCTGTTTGCGACTGCTACAAACATTTTTGTATGTACCAAGGCAAAAATTGCAAATTTGTAAATTGTTACTGAATCGCAATTTGGCTTTATGTTTCGGGAATTAGGAAGGAGGTTGTTTAGGCTTCTTAATACTGAATCGTATCAACTAATGTTTTCCATTCAAAATGTGGTTGCAAAATATTCACAGTTTACAACCAATTTCAAATTGGTGGTAACCCATTCGCTAATGGGAAGGGGTCCCCTAGGTACCTCTTCCCCTTTGTGAATGTTTGTAAAATCATTTTTTAGGATCATTCAGTGGTCCCACAGACTACAACCTACTCTTAAACAATGTGAAGAAAACTTTTCATTTTCTTTTTGAAATGCATCCCATTTTCCTTTAAGGAAAACGGGCTGCATTAAAAAAAGAAGATTGTTTTATTTAAAAGCAATCCCAGACATGGTGGTCTGCTGACCCTAGCCGACCACCATCCCTGTGATTTCTAATGGGTCACAAAGCGAGGCCTACCACATGACTATTAATGAGGTATGTCTATTTGCGACATGTGCCCTTGAGTTAAAATGTGGAAGGTGCTAAAAGTATCCAGACAGTGAGGAACCTTCCTTGGATGAAATTCAATTGTTTCTGTGTTGAACCTGGCTTTCTCTGCAGGGTCACCCACAAATGTTTTCCCTTCAACCCTTCATAGCATTTTAAAACATGGCTTTCTGCCTGTAGTGCACATTCAAATTTTCAAACTGCCATTTTGATGTGGCAAAATAAAAATGTTGCCACTCCTAAACATTGCTTTTTAATACATATAAGTCATTGCTAATGTATCCCCTATAGACTCATAGGGCAGGGTGCATTGTAATTAAACTGTAAGGCATGTGGGATTAAGTTTTGCATGTCCTGGTTGTGGAAATCTCCTGCATTTGCTTTTCACAACAGTAAGACCTCCCTCCCCCATAGACTAAAACTGGGTAACCTTATTTCATTTATTAAGTGTTACCTTTGGACCAGGAACAGGTAAAGATATGCTGCTTTGACTCAAATGAATTGCAATTTAAAATCCTCCTTAAGGAAGCCAGATTTTTAGTACAATTCTGAAGATACCACTTTCAGAAAGTTGGCATTTTCTTGCCATTTGCCAATATCCTGGGTCACATGTCTGTAGATAACTCTGCTGTTGGTTTTATGTATTCTTCCCAAACATTCACACAAGGGAGATTATGGGGGTCATTAAGAGTTTGCGGGCAGAAAAGGCTGCCCGCCAAACTCCAGCAGTCAGGTTGCCGTTAGTGCGGCAGCCTTCCCGTGGGCCCCATTAGAAGTTCCCTGCTGGGTCAGTGGGAGGAAACTGTGTTTCTGCTCACTGGCCCAGCGGATAACAGCCCACAACATTACTGCGGCTCATAATTAAGCCGGCAGCAATGTTGTGGTGCATAGGGTGCACCTGCACCAATTGTGCTTTTAGGAGTCTGCAATGCAGACAGTGAAAAGCACGACGGTGCTATCCATGGGGGCCTTGCACTGCCCCTGCCAAGTGCATAGTCAGTGAAAGGGCTCCCATCGGGGCCCCCTGCACGCTGTGTTTACCAAATCAGTCTTGACCCTGTTCCCCATGGGAACAGTCCAGCCCAAACTGCCAAGTCAGGTCTTCCCTGGACCAAAAAAAGCATCCTGGGACCCGATTCAGGGTATCACCCTTCATCAGCCAGACTAGCATGAATCCAGTGACACAGTGAGCATGGGACCCAAATTTGGGCATACCTTTCCCACTTAGGGTGACAAAAGCAAAAAGAACAAATGATGGACAGAATGCTGAACAATGTATTGTATTGTATTGTAAGGCTTTTATGGAGCACATTCTGGCAAATACCATCGTAGCGCTAGCCCTAATGAGATATAGAGAGACCAAGACCATCCATAATGAGCGGTGCTTAGAAATCCCAGCCTAGTGGGAAAAAAGCCAAGTTTTTAATTTCTTTCTAATGGCAAAGTATGTCCCTGTCTGTCTGATCATCCGGGGTAGGGAGTTCCAAAGTCTGGCCGCCTCCACAGAGAAGGCTCTGTCCCCCCACCTGACCCTATGACAACGGGGCACCGAAGTAAGTTGTCTAGGCGAAGATCTAAGAATCCTAGACGGTTGGTACGGCTGTAGAACTGAACTCAAATATTCACAGCCCTATGAGTAGTAGGCCTTGTATGTTAAGCAAAGGGATTTAAACTTGATCCTTTTGTCAACTGGTAACCAGTGAAGCTGTCTGAGGCAGCTACTGGCAGAAGACGAGCGGGGTAGATTCAGGATCAGGCAAGCAGCCGTGTTCTGAATAAGTTAAAGTTTGCGGAGTGCTGATTTGCTAATATTTAGCAATAGAGCATTACAATAGTCTAGTCTATATATGACTAGCGCCAAGACAACAGAAACGTTCAGATTTTCATGCAAAAATTTAAAACATTTCTTCAGAGTTTTCAGAGCCCAATAACAGCCTTTAACCGTCTGTCTGGTTAACCTGCTGCTCGAAAGAAAGGGAACGGTCAAAACCATCCCCAAATTACTAGCTGAAGTGCGCTGAACCGGGCACTCGCTGCAAGACTCCGGCCACCAGCGAGCACTCCAAAGTTTGCTGTCTAGACCAAAAAGAATGATTTCTGTCTTGTCTCTGTTTAATTTGAGCCAATTGCTGCACATCCAGCTGTTAATCACCATCATACATTGCTGAAATCTATCCCTTGACTCTTTCCAGTTGCGAGAGACTAGGATCACCAGCTGCGTGTCATCTGCATAGGACACAGTGTGGAAGCCAAAAGAACGCACCAGGCTGGCCAATGGGGCAACATAAAGATTAAATAAGGTAGGATTAAGAGAAGACCCCTGAGGGAACAATGCAAACATACACCCCCAGTCACAATGATCTGGGTTTAATCCATAGTTTTTTTGCCCACCATGCCCCCTCAGTTCACAGGCCCTGGGCACATGAATTTACTATGGACTTATAAGTAAATTAAATACGACTATAGTGGATGTACCAATCAAACCATGTTTAGGGAGGGAGAACATGCACTTTAGCACTGGTCAGCAGTGGTAAAGTGCTCAGAGTCCTAAGGCCAACAAAAACAAATCAGCATAAATGTGAAGCACACAGGAAAAATGTTTGGGGAGAGACCAATCTAAAGCTGACAGGCCTGACTCACATCAAGTCACAACTAGGCTCCCTTGGTGTGTGGCTGTCTAGAGGGAATGCACAAAGCTCATCTGTCACTCACCCCAGCTGTGTATTCAGAGACAGATAGCACTCATCAAATGGCTAAAGTAGGAATATGACAACTTACTAAAAGTGCAATTTAAAATCCAACTGTGCCATAATTTATGATTTTAAATTGTAAGCCCAGATACACCAAACTTGAAAAAATTATATTTTTCAAATTGTAAATTATACATTATAAATGTGATAAGGTGGACCTAGTATAATGTTATTATTTGGGAGAGATGGACCCTGCTGTAGTGAAAAATTACTTTAGTAGTGTTTCACTAACAGGACATGCAAAACTTAAACATACATGTTCTGCCTTTTAAATACATTGCACTCGGCACTCAGGATTATTCGGGGCCTACATGAGGGGTGACCTATATGTATATTAAAAAGGGAATGTTTAGGCCTGGCAAAAGCGTTATTTTTCCAGGTCAACATGACAGTGCCAAAACTGCACACACAGGCTCTGCAATGGCAGGCCTGAGACACGTTTAGATGGCTACTGAAGAGGATGACACAATCTGTGCTGCAGGCCCACAAGTAACAATTAATTTACAGGCTGTGGGCATATGGAGGGTGCATTACTAGAGGCTTATAAGTAAATTAAATGTGCCAATTTGGATTAAGCCAATGTTAAAATAATTTGGGGGGAAGAGCACAAGCTCAGTGGTAAAGTGTCCAGAGTCATAAAGCCAGCAAAAACAAGGTCAGACAAGAGAGGGAGGTAGGCAAAAGGTTGAAGGGTAGACCAACCTAAGGCTGCCAAGTATTACACTGGTGTTATCCAAGACATTTTGATTTCAATAAAATTGTGTGTGCAACATAGTTATATTACTTTTCAGCGAACTGCATTCATTAGTTTGTTGTGTTATTCACATTTTTCTTCCTCCCACTCCAGCATGCATCAAATGGCAATACGTTAGTACCCTTGAGCCACTGGCTGACTGTACTGTAAATTATTGCATGTGACTTTCACAAGGAGTACATCCAGAGAAAAATTAATTCTTGTCCATGCCAGGTACTACTGTGATTTGTGCTTTTTGTAGACCAAAATCATTTTCGTCTTCAGCCATTTCTTTTTAGATTGGTGAAGGCCCATCAGCTTAGCCAACAGAAACAATTTGCACTAACCACAAAAGAAAGAAATAAGAATTGCCTAAGGCAAAATACTGGCGGCCAGAGCCAGACATCTTGGCTTTGTCAATGCTTGTTTTATTGTGCCATATGTCCTTGCAATAGAAATTGACACAAATATGCATTTTGCTAAAACATAGCTTTAAATTATGAATTTGCATTTTGCATAAATAAGCACAATTTCCCCAACATTTCACATAATTAGTTATTTCACATTCCTATGGTTACCACAACAATGCAGGTTATAGAAGAATGACCTGGTCCTCCCTTTATGGGAACATTAGGGGGCATATTTATACTCCGTTTGCGCCGATTTAGCGTCGTTTTTTTCGACGCAAATTTGGCGCAAAACTAACGCCATATTTATACTTTGGCGTTAGACGCGTCTAGCGCCAAAGTATGAGGAATGAGCGTCATTTTTTTGCGTGAACGCCTTTCTTGCGTTAATGAGATGCAAGGTAGGCGTTCCCGTCTAAAAAAATGACTGCGACGCAAATGCGTCGTATTTATACTCCCGGGCAAAAATCACGCCCGGGAGTGGGCGGGGCAAAAAACCCTGCATTTGCGCCTCTTTTTAACGCCTGGGTCAGGGCAGGCGTTAAGGGAACTGTGGGCTCAAAATGAGCCCACAGCTGCCCTCCCATGCCCCCAGGGACCCCCCTGCCACCCTTGCCCACCCCAGGAGGACACCCAAGGATGGAGGGACCCATCCCAGGGACATTCAGGTAAGTTCAGGTAAGTATACATTTTTATTTTTTTTATATTTTTTTTTGGCATAGGGGGGCCTGATTTGTGCCCCCCTACATGCCTCAATGCCCAATGACCATGCCCAGGGGACATAAGTCCCCTGGCCATGGCAATTGGGCAAGGGGGCATGACTCCTGTCTTTACTAAGACAGGAGTCATGTAAATGGCGTCTGGGCGTCGTTAAAAATGGCGCAAATCGGGTGGAGGCGATTTTTTTGCGTCAACCTGACTTGCACCATTTTTAAGACGCCCTAACGCCATTTTCCCCAACGCCGACGCTGCCTGGTGTACGTGTTTTTTTTTCCACGCACACCAGGCAGCGCCGGTCTGCTAGCGCCGGCTTACGCCATTCAATAAATACGGCACCCGCATGGCGCTTCAGAATGGCGTTAGCCGGCGCTAAACTTTTTGACGCTAAACTGCGTTAGCGCAGTTTAGCGTCAAAAAGTATAAATACGGGCCTAGATGTGCTGTGCTACTAGCAGACCGACATATGTAGGCTGTGCCCTTCTGTATACAAAGCAATAAAGCCTGTAGTTTACACTCAATAGTGGTAAAACATTGGCTGATCACTGTGTAACTCATACTTTTCAGGATCTACCATATCAGATGAAGTACATCCTCCCCCATACATATTTTGGAGGCATGATTTTACAAGGTGATTTGTAACAAGCAGTTTAAATTAACATCTGTTAAAAGTGCTGATTTCCCAGAAAGTAGTACATCTTCAATATAGAAGCCATTTTTTCTGGGGAATTCTATTATTTTATTTTCAGGATACATGGAAAGCTTTTGTAGTTTATTTTTTTTCTAGGGGCTTATTTACAAGGAGCTTGCACCACATTGGGTGTGTAGTCAGCACTCCACATATTCAAGGAGATGCATCTCGGCCAATGCATCACTTATAGTAGTCCTGGGTCAAAATGTCCCTATGTCTGAACCTGCTGCGTCACATTAGTATTAATATATGCAAAGTAGGCATTCCTGTGTAATTTCCACCATAAAACAGACGCATGGATATTTATAAGTTTATTGAAAGGTGAGGTATTACCAGTAAGTGTTGCACAATTGTACAAATGCGTCAACATTCCAGTGTATCGGCAACCCGCGCGTAGGAAATGATGCATTGGCTTTGACATATAAAGAGAAGTCAGACACAACAGTCTGACAAGCTCAACTACAACATGAAGCTCCTTATCTTGCAACTGGAGGTTACAAGGTGAAGAACACAACCTCCACCATCCTAAACAGCCACATCTTCCCCTCACCAACACAAAAGCAGTGCAGGAGAAGGAAGCCCATTTATCATCTGCGGATTTCCCTCATTGACCTCAGTGCAGATGGGGTCATCACTCACTACCGGCTCTGGAGGGAATCAACTGTCCAACTGCTACACCAGATAGTGCTAAGGCTCCAGCCACCAACTGGGAGGTCCACCAACATCCTGTCACAGGTGAGGCTCATGGCTGTACTTATCAAGTTGGAGTTGGGATCATTCCAGATTACAACAGGCGTAGTGGTTCTACATGTGCTGTTTGCCATGGACTGCACACATGTGCAACTGGTTTCCCTGACAGCTACATCACATATATTAGGAATCGAAAACACACACACTCCATAAATGTCCAGGTCAATGTGGACCATTTTAGCATGTTCACCAATGTCCTTGCCAAACACCCTGGACGTATGCATGATGCATAAATCTTCTGCCACTCCATCATAACCGAGAGATTCCAGGATGGCCAGTATGGGAATGGCCTCCTAGTTGCTAAGTACATCTGAAGTACATGACAGACCTAGTAACAGCAAATAAAGAATTACCCAATGGACATATCCGTGTGTGCTGCGTCAGACAGTGCATATGCATGAGGGGTGTACCTCATGCTTGCACCATTCATCTGGGCACATCTGCAATACAAACCTCAAAGTCATACGTTTTGAGACATGCTAAGCCACTGTGTCTGTCTATCAATAGTGGATAGAAAATGAGCAATGCTACGTTTGGAACAATTCCATATTGCAACACTGCGCACAAGGAAGGGCAGGCATGAATGTCATCTGTGTGTCCAAATGTAACTCCCATGGTACATGAGGTGTGTCATGTAACCCACACAAGGAAAACTGTGTCAAATTCACCACATGTACTCACTAGATTGCACTTCCTAAAGGAAGTGAACAATTCTAAGGCTCCATCATTGGTACATAGTGCAGCTACAACAACAGTGGTTCCACAGGGACACATGTATGTGTGAGTGTGAAACAGATTCATATTGGTACAGACTATCTATGGATGATAACATAACCCAATTTGTGATCAACATACTGTCACTGACAGGGGCAATTAACTGAGAAAAACACCCTATTACACTAAGCTACAGCCTAATTGTGTGTGTCTCATTGTGGCATTGAAAAAAGTAGCAAGCCATGCACCTTTCAGTCTGACACAGGCAACAGGACTACACATCTGGAAGTAAATGTGTCAATGTTAATTTTATCAATAGCTTAAAATAGTGGTTGGTATGTGCAGACAGTCACTTTGTGAACTGGATGCCACATACAATATAGACAGGTTGAAGTAGCCATTGTATCTAACTTTCTGTGTGTGTTTTACACCCATAACACAACCCTCGTAAGTAATGTAGACCGATAGTATGAACGACAAGTATGCCCACAATCATGTAGGACAATGGGGATATCATTTGCATAGAAGTATAGTATCTGGGAACAAAAAATATCTCTCACGCAGATAGCTACTTCAGTGCAAGCAATATACAAACTGTTATTCATATGGATAATGTCAAGATATGCACAATTGACAAAAAGTCTGTGTCACTCACAGCAATATGTTCCCTGTCCTAGTGTCCACACCATGAACGCAAGGAGTCACACATATGCGCAGTTTACATACACATGCAACACATTCCAAGTCTACAAGCATGTCAGCAGACAGATTTTGAGCAAGAAAATTGATCCCTGGGATTTAATTTACTGCATTGCACCAATCATTAAACTGTACCACATGCACAGAGCTAGTTGTGTCAAACAGATACATTGGCCCATAGGATGACAGAATGCATATGGAGCGTTGTTCGGTGGCCATGCATCAACATCAAAAATAAAGCATTGTACATTGTCAGGTGTTATGTGTAGCCACAGCATTGCCTATTCAACTAACAATGTGTCTGAAAAAACGATGCTTTAGTAGAAAACGTGGCGCTTTAGCAGGAAGAACATCAACCGGAATCCACGCATCCACACCAAACCATCAAAAACAATGCCTTATGTATTGTCGTGTGTTGTGTGTAACTCACACCTTCACTAAATCCCTAGTGATGCATCATAAAAAAAAAAAACCTTTTATTAGGAAATGTAAAGCTCTTTTCAGAAATGTCACACATACACACAGGAAATGATGCAATGGCTCAACCATGCTGCAAACCAGGAACTGTGAAGTTCCTTTCGCTTTCACTTATAGGGGGTCATTCCGACCCCAGCGGGCGGGAAAGCCCCAGCAAAGATGAAGCCGGCTCCAAATGGAGCCGGCGGATTTGCTGGGGTGCGACGGGTGCAGTTGCACCGTCGCGATTTTCAGTGTCTGCCATGCAGACACTGAAAATCTTAATGGGGCCCTGTTAGGGGGCCCCTGCACTGCCCATGCACTGCCCCCAGGGGCCCCACGACACCCGTTCCCGCCAGCCTCTTCCTGGCGGTGTAAACCGCCAGGAACAGGCTGGCGGGAAGGGGGTCGGAATCCCCATGGCGGCGCTGCATGCAGCGCCACCATGGAGGATTCCCCCAGCCGGGGGAAATCCGGCGGGAAACTGCCGGACCCGGCTGGGCGACCGCGGCTTCACAGCCGCGGTCGGAATACCTGATGTAGCACCGCCAGCCTGTTGGCGGTGCTACCTCCGGCCTCCACCCTGGCGGTCTATGACCGCCAGGGTCATAATGAGGCCCATAGTCTTTTTACCTGTGTTGGTTATTGGAGGTGTTTGCAGTGTGCTCTTGAGAAGTTGTCTGTTTTGTTTGGCTTTGTTTGTGTCTCTGCTGTACTTGGTGTGTGTGTGTGTAAACTGTCCTTTCTGCATTGTACATTTATGTTGTATAGTTCTATCCACTGTATCATCAGGTGTTTATCCATTTAGGGGTTCTATAGTTTAGGGGTGGGGGAAGGGTTAGTTATTTATTTTTGTGGATTTGGGGTGGCTAGTTTTGGTGGTGGGATGTTGGGCAGGGGTAGAGCCAAGAACTTGTCAGAGAAGTAGTATGGTGGCCTGATGTGGTTGTTGATGCATCACTTGCCCAACATAATTAGGAGGAGAGGTAGGGTGAGGCAAGGCTACCCCACACAAGAGAGGCAACAGCACTGGGAAAAGGTGAGCTACCAAATGGGTCAGATATTCAATGCCCACTGGAGCGTCCACCTCCTAAATCCTAAATCACCATTGAGCAGATGTTGTCGGCTGGGAGGCCAATCTCCTTGATCACCTTAGGATTGTAGTTGGTGAGTATACTGGTAAGACCTTATAACCATATGTTGCTGTGTGTCCTTTGCACACTGATAGAAATGGGGTTTCTGGTTGGCTAGGGTATGCACCTAAGCCAGGCAGAACCCTCCCACTCTAGGGAGGGCAAGGGAGTTACATGTCCAAGACAAGCCCTACTCACTTCCTTGGTAGCTTGGCATGAGCAGTCAGGCTTATCCCAGAGGCAATGTTTGCACAACACACACAACACACGTGATGCACTATCCCCACCACAAAGGAAACACAACACCAAGATATATACAAATAAAAATTATTGTACACAACATCATTAGACCAAACACAACGTGTCAGTAATATCCTGCTACCCAAGAACAAAACAACTGGAGCTTCATGCTCCTTGGGCAACGACCGTGGACAGGGGGGTCTTACCCTCACCTTTCCCACACGTCCTGCTCTCTGGGCATCACTGGGGTCCAGAGAGGCCGCGATGAGGCTCTTCTCCCTCCTGGGACAGTCAACTCTCACTCGTCCGCACCCAACCTGGTATGCATGTGTAAAGCTTGCTTCTGGGCCGCAGCAGTGATCTCTCCAAGGGAGATGCTGGCTGGTGCCCCAGGGGCGCACCTCGGAGCGCACTCTTCCCTGGGACACTGTTAGGAGCGTGCTTTCAACATGGTCAAGCTCCCCAAAGGCCCAGGTCTTGGTTGTGAAATCCCTTCACGTCGGCCAGCGCATTCAAAACGACAGGGGGCAATAAAGATAAAGCGCTCCCTGAGGGGCTAATTAAAAAAATAAAGATAAAGCAGTCCAGCATTAAAAATGAAGTACACCTCATGCTTCATCCTGAAGTCTAAAGGTTGCAGAGAGTAGGGACCACAGCACCCAGCTCCGGGGGGGGCGCAAAAAAGAAGCACAGGGCAGCAGGTCCCAGCAGCAGGCCAGCACAAAGAGATGCAGACAGTGGCAGTTCCTCCAAGTGAACCAGCAGGTCACAGGTCAGCACAGCAGCAGCAGTCCAAGGCAATTCCTAGTGAGTCCCTCCAGAAGCATTTTGTGTCCAGTTACAAGCATGTTATGTGCATTAAAGGGTTCCCAAAGTGTTCCAAATTGTGGGGAAAAATCCCTTGTACTTAAACTCAGTTTTGCAATGGTTTAGCAAAGAAGGGGAGAAGAGGTTCCAACCAGTTACAACTGGTTCTGGGAGTGCCCCCTCTCTCCTCTAGCACAGGCGCCAAACATCAGTTGGGGGTAAACGACCCCTTTGTGGAGGCCAGGGCACAGCCTTTACAGATGCAAATGTGCCCCTCCTCCCCTTCTCTCTGCCCAGGAAGACCATTCAAAACGCAAATACACCTCTGTGAGACCTCCACCATCCCTGCTTGCAGGCTGTCTGAAAAGTATGCACAAAGCCTAATTGTCACTCTGCCCAGACATGGATTGGAGTCAAGCGGCAAAACACCAGAGTCATAAGCACAGAGAAATGCTCACTTTCTATAAGTGGCATTTCTGTAATGATACTAAAAATCCACCTACACCAGTAAGCAGCATTTCTTACTACCATTACAACCATACCAAACATGCCTGTGATACCCTTCATAAATCAGGCAATACCCCCTACACAAATGGCAGGGCATTTCCAATGACATCCTATGAGAAGGCAGCACTCAGAGCAGTGAGAAACGAAAGAGGTTGTTTGTCACTACCAGGACAGGTCACATAAGCAGGCACATGTCCTGCATTCTATATACATAGCACTCTGCCCATAGGGCTAGCTAGGGCCTACCTTAGGGGTGACTTACATGTAGTAAAAGGGGAGCTCTGGGCCTGGCAAGTAAATTTAGATGCCAGGTCCCTGTGGCAGCAAACTGTGCAAGCAGGTCCTGCGCTAGCAGGCTTGAGACAGGTTTGAAAGGCTACTTCTGTGGGTGGCACAAGCAGCACTGCAGGGCCACTAGTAGCATTTAACTTACAGGCCCTGAGTATAGAGATACCACTGTACAAGGGACTTAGAGGTAAATTAAATATGCCAGTTAGGTATAAGCCAATTATACCAACTTTAGAAGGGAGAGCAACTGCACTTTAGCATTGATCAGCAGTGATAAAGTGTTCAGAGTCATACAGCCCACAACTAGAGGTCAGAAAAAATAGGAGGAAGGAGGCAAAAAGTCTGAGGATGAACCTGGAAAAAAGGCCAGATCCAAAACACACATTTTTAATTATTTGATTTTTCATGAAGCCTCAGATATGCATTTGTGTTAGTAAATATACGGGCTAACACACTTAAATAAACAATATCTGCCACAGTGGCCTGATCACATTGGCAAGACATTTGTAACAACAGAGAATGCAATGCAGGCTAGGCCCATAAGTGCTGTGTGACCCATTTGGGATTGTGTAGGCAATATTGTCACCCGGCCACCTAGGTCACTACTGACCCCAAACTGGGGGGCCAGCTGGCATGTATGTTGCAAGAGAGCACTCTCACATGTCATCAGGTCACATGTTAGACAGGGTCTTAGCTTTACTTCCAAAATTATCATACATACGAGTACAGTGGGAGAAATGGTCATCATTCCTTTATGAGCCTGGACAGGCCTTGAATGATCATTGTTCATTTACAGTGCACCAGCTACATAGAAGTTGCTAAGTGAAGAAGATAAATAGGCATGGGTACATTGTGAAGAAGACATGTTGACTTGAGAAGGCCCTTCATTATTATACTTTGCAGACTGTTGTCAGTCAAATTAGACTGTTCACATAGCCATCAAATCAAGGCACTCTTGCACCATGTAGTTAGTCATGCTGGTCTTGTACCTTGTCTGCACTCTGTTCACCTGATACGTGATGTGCCTGGTATTATCTGAATACACTGCAACATGGCAGACATATGTCCATCATCAAGACATTACAGCTTTGCCTTGAGCTACATGTCCAATGTACAGAAAATACCAGACATTTGTGTAGTCACTGTACTGTGCTTTATATGAACACAGTGTACATCTTCAGCTTTCAGAGAACAATGTGAGGTGGTCAACTTCCCGGATCTAAATGCTACCAGTAAGAGTCACCTGATGGTTTCTGTGCCAGCTACGGTGTGAATGCTCATGGCACATCCACCATCACCTGCTCTAAAACCAATAAATGGTAATTAGTTCAAATGTCTCCCACCCATACTACAGACAGTAAGTGACAACATGTTGCCCAAAATACGTGACAGAAAAGTTACATGGGATAGGCTATGATTTTTCTGACACAGTATGCTTGCCCAAGTCCAAATTAGACCAGGACACAGGTGTGGTTGGGATGTAGCACATATCTCAGACAATATAATCAATTGTCAACAGCACATTTAGGGGGTGATTCTGATTCTGGCGGGCGGCGGAGGCCGCCCGCCAGAATTCCGCCCTCCATTATACCGCTCCGCGGTCAGAAGACCGCGGAGGGTATTATGAGTTTTTCCCTGGGCTGGCGGGCGGTCTCCAAAAGACCGCCCGCCAGCCCAGGGAAAAACTCCCTTCCCACGAGGATGCCGGCTCGTAATCGAGCCGGCGGAGTGGGAAGGTGCGACGGGTGCAGTGGCACCCGTCGCGTATTTCAGTGTCTGCAAGGCAGACACTGAAATACTTTGCGGGGCCCTCTTACGGGGGCCCCTGCCGTGCCCATGCCATTGGCATGGGCACGGCAGGGGCCCCCAGGGGCCCCGCGGCCCCCCCTACCGCCATCCTGTTCATGGCGGCTTTCCCGCCATGAACAGGATGGCGGTAGGGGGGGTCAGAATCCCCTCGGCGGCGCAGCGAGCTGCGCCGCCTTGGAGGATTCTTAGGGGCAGCGGAAAACCGGCGGGAGACCGCCGGTTTTCCTGCACTGACCGCGGCCAAAGCGCCGCGGTCAGAATGCCCTGCGGGGCACCGCCGGCCTGTCGGCGGTGCTCCCGCCGACCCTGGCCCCGGCGGTCTAAGACCGCCGGGGTCAGAATCACCCCCTTAATGTTGACATGTGAACTGTTAACATCTTTTCCAAAATATTTGTCCTCCAATTGCGTGTATACTTCATACCATGACCATGCCCGCTGAATATGTCCCTCCAACCTACTGAAATTTGTACAGTCTGAACAATTGAAGGCATGTCAGACATCCGTGCCACTCAAACAGCAAAATGTTCTGGGATCCATACATGCACCAGTAGTTCAGCATCTAGGCAAAGTTTGTACTACAATGAACTTGGATGACCCTATGAGCAGGCTCAGCATACTGAAACATGATTCCTTCCTAGTACAGATGGTTCATGTGTATTTGTGAGGTTGCACAGTTAAAATATATCATTCATGGCAGCAAAACCAGTGGCAAAGTCACATATCCCCATTTGTTGCAATGATGGTGTAAGTCCATTGTTCATACCAAAGACTTCCTTGGGTTTCCACCCTAGCTCACATTTATCATGACATGTGGCAACTTTCATCCCACATCATGGGTACCTGTACATCCCTTAAGGTACTTCATATTAGTGTTATGTTAGATGGGGTGACAGAGGATCAATTGCCAATATAGCATAGTGGTATGAAGGATGTTGTCATGGAAGTGGATATGAACTTGAAATAGAGGGATGAGCTTCAATCTGCCTGTCCTCATGGCAATGTATGGCCAATCCTCTGCAGCAGTTCCACACAGGTTGTGTTGATTCCTATCCCACTGCTGACACAATTATTATGAGTCAATCTGCGACATGTCAAAACTTCACACATGCCAATGCAGATACATGCCTGACTCATTCCCTCATATGCCCATTGCCCTATGACAGAGACATGCCCATCCCTTTGTAGTGTTTTGTGAGGAATAAGGGCAATGTGTTAATTACCACAGGCCTATATGCATGGTGTTGTCTCATAGGGGTAATTTCACATTCAACCTACTGCTGTTGTTACCCATACAGTCTCTCATGAATTGTCACCATTTGACCTTCTCTTGCAATTACCTGCAATGTACAGGGCAATATACTCATTCATATGAGATCTAGAGCATGCATGCACACATTCATCACATTGATTAAGTATTAGTTGATGTGCATTTATTTTATAATCTGTAGAGAAAAGTATGGACAAACACATGGATATGTAAAGGACCACATGCTATTTTTTGAACTTCATTACTTGATCTATGTAAAAGTGTTCCAGGTATGTCCATGAGTCAATATTGGAGAAGTGTCCAACAGGTCTGTCGATTTGGAGCTAGCTAGCTATACTCCATCTTTGTTACAACTACCTGGCACTGAGTCATTCTATGCTGCAATGTGTGTGGGCTTGTGTTCTTGCCAGACTGAAGCACTATTGAGGCACAATATGTGTACTTTCTACACATTGCTCACTATCTATGACCCAGCAAGTCAACACCATCTGCTCCTCTTGCTTCAACACCCTCCACATGCTTCGGAAGATCTACAAATGGAACCCCACTGAAACCAGAAGAACAATCACCCACGCCCTCGTAAGCAGCAAACTGGACTACAGCAATGCCCTCTATGCAGGAACCACATCCAAACTCCAGAAAAGACTGCAACACATCCAGAACACCTCCACACACTGCATCCTGGACATCCCCCACCACTGCCACATCACAGCCCACCTGAGAGTCCTGCATTTACTCCCGGTCAGCTAGAAAATCACCTTCAAACTCCTCACCCACGCTCACAAGGCACTGCACAACACCAGAGCAGAATACCTCAACAGACGGCTCTCCTTCTACACCCGACCCGACAGCTTCGCTCCGCCGACCTTGCCCTCGCCACCGTCCCACGCATCTGCAGAACAACCACCAGCGGCAGATCCTTCTCGCACCTCACCTCCAAGATGTGGAACACTCTTCCCACCCACCTGCGTCAGACCAAGGACCTCCTTGCCTTCAGGAAACATCTCAATACTTGGGTATTCGTGAAGTAGCCGCCACCCCTCAGCGCTTTGAGACCCCCACGGGTAAGTAGTGCACTTTACAAATTCCCTGGTTGATTGATTGATTGACATTACTCATTTCACAGAGGTGATTGGATATATTTTATACCTTCTTGCATGCTGCATGACAATACCCATGAAGTACCTAGATATAATTCAGGGTTTTCTCAAGCGTGGGTACCATTACATATGTACACAACGTCATTGTTCCAATTCTGTCTTAATATTCACATGTGTATACATTTATTATGCCAGACACAGCCTTTTCATACCTACAAGGCAAAGTCATTAGCACTTTCGCATTGTAACTGCAGGAAAAGTACATGCTTCCTGTGAAGGTTGGTCATAATTCCTTCCATAGATGTCTATTTTTTGTCTGGACATGCCGCTTGTGCTTCTAACATTTGTTCATGCATGTAATTTATGACAACTTGGACTACTTCAGCTTGGTCTGATACATACATATGTCCTTCCTCTCCAACAAACAACATGATTCAAGAACAGGCGAAGTCATACTGGATCCGGATGGAAGGTTGCCACCATCTTAGACACATTTCCAAGGCCTTCAGGTGCATGGGGAGAAAGCATGAGGACTGGAAGGCAGCAGGAACCTAGGAGTCTCCACCTCGGGCCAGAAACTACTGGACAGGCCAAGCACCAGTGCAGAGTTTGAGGTGTCCCATGCAGTCAATCTGGGGGCAGTTGCTGGACCCTTTATAGTTCAGCCAGCAGTGGCACCACAGGATGTCACCCCAACACCCGACCACAGAACAAACTTTAAGCAGCAGGCCTTGAAGTACTATGCCAAAATGAAGTTGAGGCTGTGTGGCATAGAACAGCAGGTGGCCACACTTATGCAAGTAGTCAAGACTTGCAGCAAATTGTGGACCGGATTGCTGACCAAATTTAGTACTGTCTCCGACTTGCTGCCCCTCCTCAGTACATTTCTTTTAATTATTAAATACCACTTTAGTATAGTTTAGGATAGGTTTAGTATAGCGATAGTTTATGTTAACTTTAGAAATTTTATAGATTTTAATATTTGATAGTTGCTAGTTGGGGAAATGGGTGGGTAGGTTATTTAGTGTGTGAGGGGTTAATGTGTAGGATATGCATAAAAAATAAAAACATCTTAATAAAATAAAACAAATGTGTTTGTGTGGGTTTTAATGTTCAGTTATGTATTTGTGGAGTATATGCTTGTCTTGTGCTAATGTGTGTTAAGGAGGTGTGAGGGGTTGCTGTTTAACATGTCTGTTGTGGTTTATGTGTGGAGCTGGATAAGTTAAACTTAGGTATGTTAGCTTAGTTGTAAGGTAGCATAGTTAAGTTAGCATGGGCTACTTTGGGCACAGCTCATATAGGTTCACATCAGTAGAGTAGATAGTTTAAGGTTAGATTTTAAGTATTTGATAGTGTTGTTAATAAAAAAATCTTTGTGCACTTTTACAACTGCTTCCTTCTTAACTGGGTGGCAGTTGTCAGATATGCTTTTGCTGAATTAAACACAGGCTGCATGTTTCCCTGGCAGTGTTTGTAAACATGCGGAGCTAGGTGAAGCACCTAAGGAGTAGATACAGTCAAGTTTGCAATGGTATTGCTTAAGGGTTCTTCCAATATGATCGTGCACTGAAAGTGGCAATCTTGCTGTGAATGGGGACACAGCCCGAAGCAGGTACTCACCTACTGTTGCACTGTGAGTGAAAGTGATGCACCCTGTTCTGTATGGATGAACAAAGTGATGCAATTGTGAGTAATCAAGGAGTGTTGGGTCACACACTGATACCAATCACGTACATACTCTCCTTTGCACCAATTTACTGTCACATCAGTGTCAGTTGCAGGCTATTATCCATGAAAGTGTCCCCCACCTGGGCAGTAACTTCATTCAGTCTTACCAATGACTGATTGCTACTTTTAGCACTTCACGCATTTGACTTTGGGTAACTACTTGCTAGTTTAGATGCACATAAGTTTCACATGTACTAATTCCCCTGTCCTGTGCAGATTTTGGCAATGGTCTATTGAACACAATTCCCTTTCGATAGTAGTTTGTGTCTTGAGGGGCAGTACATCCTCCATTATCTACTTAGTGAAGACACCAATAGTCATTCAACACAAGTTGAGCTCAGTGTATTTATTTACATGGGCAAAATGTTTGGGATCACAGGAACAGTTCATTCTGCAACAACCCCAACTGTTTTTGTGAGCCATATGATGTCCAGACAGAGGACCTCATTCCGACCCTGGCGGTCCTTGACCGCCAGGGCCGGGGTCGGCGGGAGCACCGCCAACAGGCTGGCGGTGCTCCTAAGGGCATTCTGACCGCGCCGGTTTGGCCGCGGTCAGACACGGAAAACCGGCGGTCTCCCGCCGGTTTTCCGCTGCCCTGAGGAATCCCCCATGGCGGCGCAGCTTGCTGCGCCGCCATGGGGGATTCCGACCCCCTCACCGCCATCCTGTTCCTGGCGGTTTTGACCGCCAGGAACAGGATGGCGGTGAGGGGTGTCGTGGGGCCCCTGGGGGCCCCTGCAGTGCCCATGCCAATGGCATGGGCACTGCAGGGGCCACCGTAAGAGGGCCCCACTGAGAATTTCAGTGTCTGCATAGCAGACACTGAAATTCGCGACGGGTGCTACTGCACCCGTCGCACACTTCCCACTCCGCCGGCTCCATTCGGAGCCGGCTTCCTCGTGGGAAGGGGTTTCCCGCTGGGCTGGCGGGCGGCCTTCTGGCGGTCACCCGCCAGCCCAGCGGGAAAACACAGAATAACCGCAGCGGTCTTCTGACCGCGCAGCGGTATTCTGGCGGCTCCGCGCGGCACCGCGGTTACCGCGGCCGGCGGGAGTCGGAATGACCCCCAGAGTCCTTGGGGGATACATTGCATGGGAGTAATGTTTCAGTGAGGAGGAGGAGGACTGAATTGTCAACAGGGAAGATAAGCCACATCAACAGTCCACAAATGTATGAGATCAAAAAGTGAGACAGCAAATTGAAGACAGTACCAGTCGGGAAGTACACTGGCATTGTTATCAGCACTGGGCAAAGGAGAAACTGGCAATTTGGCACAGAGGATTGCTACCGGACAATTTTACGTTGGAAAGAGGTGAAGTCCACATCATCCTCCTCTGGTGTGTGTGGTGCTTCCCGTGAGGAGGATGTTGTCTGTGCCGGAGGCAATAATGACACACACACCTCAGGGGCTCAAGATGTGGAGCCCCTGTACACAGCAGTTCTCTGTGCTAACAAATGAGGCAGCACTGCACTGAGAGGGGCATGCTGCTGTGCCAGCACAGCGCCAACATTACAGTGGTAGGCACTCATTGTTGTGATGTATGTGTCCTGCTTCCGCTCCATGGACTCCAGGATGTTGCAGATCGCCCCAGGCTGTTTGGCAACCTCACTGGTGCCATTATGGCAGGGCAGTTGTTCGTGCGTCTGCCTCATGACACCAGTGATGTCAGCCAGGGACTGCTTGAGGCCACAGAGCAAAGGGTAGGTGCATCCTACAATGGCTAATATGATCTTATTGGGACTGAGACACCTACAGACGGCCTCTAGGTTGTCCACCACAGTCTCCATCCCCACCCGCTCTACATCTACCATCGACCACTGGACTCCTACCGCACAACATTGGAATTCAACTTCGGGGTCCTCGGAGTCCAGCACTGGAGGTGGGCTGGCAGGTGGGGTTTGTTGGGTGATGGTGGATCCTCTGGTGACCCCGCAATGCTGTCAGCCTTTCCCGCAACCAGAGATGGCGCATCAAAGGAGGCCAGGATTTGTCGGAGGGTGTGTTGGTCAAGGTTCAGCATGCTGTCATCCTCAGCAAGATTGTCATCCTGGACAGTCCGCTGTTCAGGAGTTGTAGTTATAGCCACTGCAATAAGATAGAGAAATGTTAATGGTGTCCTATGTTAGATGTTGACATGAGTAATCTGATTGAAAATCTGACTTGCTACTGTTTGCTTTTCAGTACAACATTGATGCTTAGAATGTCTGTCACACTGAGGTATTGAGTTCTATTTGCGCTGTAGTTGCCTTTCAGATGGCAGTATCTTTGCATTGTTTATGCACCCACTGTGCGACAAGGCTGATTCTTTGTTTATGACACATATTGCAACACCGTTACACAGGTCACTGGGCCTACCGTTCCAACAAGTATGATAAGAGGTCAGGTCCACATCTGCCATGGTGATTTTCATTCTCTCTCATGATTCCTATACTGATTGTGTTTTGACATATTGACATCACTATTGTTCACATTACACCTAATCCCCAGGGTGCCTGCATTCTCTGTTGTCAGTATTCAGCCCACAGCTCCTGTGCAGGTGATATGGGTCTGGTCATGAATTAGTTAGGATCTTGACATCTGTCTTTCATGCTGTACACTGTGACACTCTCCCTTGTTGTGCTATCTTGCATGCACAGTGTGCATTCATGTGGCCAAGGGTTGCTTTTGTACACTGGGCTCCCTCCTCCGGTCTAAATTGCTGCCTTCAGTGGCCAGTTTCTCCTTCTTCCAGCCCTAGTAATCATGCCAGCATTTCTTGCAGTCAGTGACAGTCCTCTGCGCTTGCCCCCCCACCTGTGATCTTCTCCACTATGGACTGCCAAATGGCCTCTTTCCTCCCTAGAGGCAATTAAGATGTGACAAAGAGCTGATGTTGGTGCTGTGGCACCCATTGATCAAGATGTCATTCCCGTCACTGAAATTGCACTTCCTCTTCCCCTGAGAGTCTGTCTGGGCATCCAGTTGTCCTTGCTTCTGCTGTCCTTGCTTCTGCTGTTTGCTCCATGGCTGCCTTCTGTAAAGTGTGCCATTTTTCCCCCATGTATTATTTGTTATACTTTTTTGGTGCATTCCACACTCAAAAGTGAAACAGGGCCGATTAGCATTACCTTACATGCCACAAATCAGCCATGCATCACTTTTGCAGCAGAAGTGTCAGATTTCCTTAAAACATGGCGCACACAGATGTGTCATTTTTTTTACACACCCAGGATTCTTACGTCGTGGTGCTCAGTGTTGTAAATATGACACACTCATTGCGTAGGATTTTATCGGACCGCAGCGCAAACGATTTTGACGTATCGCTGCCGCAACACAGCGATGCGTCAATTCTTGTAAATTAGGCCTTCAATGTGCTACACATTTTGTACATTTTTTTCAAAGAATCAAAAACATTTTTACATCTTTTAAAGACTGATTGCTATTTCCCTTTTTCTCAAGGTGAATATTTTTGCAAAATCGAGTCAGATTATTTCCGCGCCATTTTGGTCCAAAATTTATTGAAGACCTGGCCAGTATACAATGCATTCATGCCGTAAACATGAATAAAAAAAGTATTGTCAGGAAATTATTTCAATGGTGTATTAACTGCACACGTCTAACACTCTATTGATATCGGCACTAAATCTTCATTTATTTAGCACATATAGCTATTTTTAGACATATTCGGTGTAACTACGGCTCAAGTAACCCTGATTTGAATGCGGTGCAGCACTTAGGAGAAGCTGGTGTTCTTCCTGACCTTTTCTATTCAGCAATATTTCTATTCCTCTCTCTGCCATTTTTCAAAGGTTACATGGCTGAAACAAGTCTGGCACCTTCTCTCTGTACCGGAAGTAGAGGGGGCCATTTGAACCTTTACCCAGTACTTTGAAAGTGTAGAAAGTCAGTGAGGTGAGTTTCAATTAGGACCAACAGTACTTTCAAGGAAGGGAAGAAGAATGGGAGCCTTTCTCCCAAAAAAAGGCGTTTATGACTGTCCAAAGTCTAACGCAAAGGTCAGTTGAATAGCAGTCTGAAAAGTGAGATTAATAATAGATGGCTCTGCCCAGCAGGAGACTTAAAGGTTGCCTGCCCAGCATCATATGTAATTGGACTGAGCTTGGGGATCACTTCCTTTTATTCACAAGAGGTATCAATGGAGCACTGGACATGTAATGTATATTTCAAGACTTTCCGAAGTGGCCGCGACGTAACCTGTGTGGCGCTTTAGTTGTCACGTCAAATGGAATAATAAGGCGAAAACCATTTCAAAACCAGTTGATCACTTGAAAGATGTCAGATTGCTGAAAAAACATGAAGTTTCAGAATTACAGTGTAATATCCCTGAGGGGGTACGTAGGGGAGCGATTGGGTGGGAGGGGTCAATCGGTACAAGTGCCATGGAGGCACAACAGGCTTCTGCACTCGTTTTTTGCACCCATGGGACTTATGTGGCCCCTTCAATAATACAGGTCAGGTAGGCCCACATGTTATTGCTCTGGCACAATCGGAAGGGAATGTTCATTATGTGCATTGGAATGAGGTCCCTTGAAATAAGAGGAAAACTTTGCCCCTTCACCCACACCTTATCACAGGCATGGAATATCAAACACTTACTTCAGATGTCCGCTGTTTAATGTTGTCTGCAATCTGATCATGGAAACAAGAATCAATCGGATATTTGCCAGGTAATCTGGCATCATGTCCGTCTGCTCACAGTGGCTGCCTATTTCAGCCGACACTCACATAACAGTGAGAACCTAAGAGGCAATTGACAAAAAGTTATTTGATTATTATCGGACTCTATATGTACTTCTTGACCCTGTATTCAAGTGTCCATGTAGCAAAATGAACATGAAAGCTAGAGGTGTAATTTGCACTTACAGTGGTACATCGCACTGGCTGATGCAAGGCTTCAGTGATTTTGAGAGTCGTCGGTCTCACAAATTTAAAATGCCTATTTAAAACATTCAGGCTTTCTAAGATGTGTAACTCTGGTAAATCGGAGGTTGAACCCTATATTGCAGATAATATGAATCTCGCATCAAAATAATAGTAGAAAGATTTCAATCCGATAACAAATTTCGGGGGGAAAACCCATACACAAACTATTCTATAACTAGAATTGCCCAGATATATGAGAGATATTGCTCATAAGGAAATGTTGTTTAAGAAAAAAATTCACAAAAGACATCATTGGACAAAAGCTTGGAAAACCCGTAATTTCAAAGAGAGAGTATTTGAAAACTGGTAGATATGAGGTTATTGAAGGGAGCCTGGCCAGCGACCCTATGAAGCAGAAGGGAAAACATGGTGTTCTTCTCACGTTTCTACTAAATAAAAGAAATTCCTAACACCCAGACATCCACACAAACATCTCGGATATAGGCGTTGATGAGACTCCACCTTCCCAGCAAAACAAGACATAGAAAAGGGGCACGTCAGGGAAGACAAACCCTTCCGAAGTGCTGTCTCCGGTAGCTACAATACCTTGCAGGCCCTCCCGCAGTGTGAAAACAATACGACAAAGGTATAGGGATCGCTGATGGAGGTGGGGATCCAGGGAGGGCCTTCGACGGAGAAAACATCCGGCAAGCGATGAGCATGACTGGGGTGCCATTCTGGATTCCAGATCTGAGAGGAGCAAGAGCTCTGGGTGTGGTCGGCTGCCTCTCCTGTGGGAGCAGCACGTCCATGAAGCGGCACCTGGATAGGATGGAATACACAGCTGCACTGTGCAAAGCACCTGCAAGCAACTGGGGGTGGTTGCAGCATGGGTTCTTGCCTATCTTCAAGTGAGAACACAATCGGAAAGCACAAAATAAGGTAACTGAAAGGGGTAAGGTCAATTTAAATTACCTTTGGACCCTCAGCATTCCATGCTGACAAATCACTACATTCGCAAGGCACTCCAGAACATAGGGGTCAGAAAAGAAGCTGCTTTTGGGTATGGTCAGCGCTGCAACCCAAAGAGGTCTAGGGCCTGAGGGGCCTACAAGCTGAGCACCCTGACTCACAAGATGGGGACACCTGAATCCTCCTTTGAAGAGGGGTGACACAAAGACATAACCTTATACTGCTGCTGCTTGGTGGACAAAAGAACAGTTAGCTCTAGGCCCCAATAACTATATGAATTAATTAATGATAAAATGTCCGCCCAAGGACAACATCTAAACATTCAAATAACATCCCGATGAGGGTGCAATCGTCCACCCTCAGTGTTACCACGAGGAAAAGCTTGGTTTATTGCCATTAGGGGACATAAGAGAAATCAGTTGAAAAGATACTTTTCTAGTACTCTTCAGGGCAGCTTATTCTGTGAGGGGCAACATTGCAGTTCGCCAGAACATTGGTTAATTAGCTGAGACCCCTAGCGATTAATATTCAAGAATACACTAATGGATTTTCTGGGAGGTATGGGCACATCCCCTGTCTAACTATAGAGACTCAAAATCAGATTACCTGTGATAACACAGATATACTAATTAGAAATTATTAATGAATGTTTAAGTAGTTTGAGTAATTAATGTAGAATAGTAAGGTGCACATTTGAAAATGTGCCCTCGGAGATCGATCACTAAGATTCACAAAAGTACTAATAAAATGAATAACGCATGAAATATAGAAAAACTTTGAATAATGTAGTAGTATGTCATATTGAGATATATACCATATGTTTTGCATTATATTGTAGAACTAACTTAGCCGAAGTTGTGGCCTAGTTTTGTCAGGCCTCATGCAGAAGCTGAATATTAATGGGCAATGTAGAGAAGCTGATGTGCTGAACTGACCATGAACCGCTCATTGTTGAATAAAATCTGTTTAGTTAAAAATTTCTGCGATGAACCGATAAACAGGAGATGATGGAATCAATTTTGTATCAATGACTGCATAAAGCAGACTAGATGTACTTTCCCAGGACTCGAACAATGGAGTCAACTGACTGGAGAAGAAGATGCAACTTTTTTGATATCTGACGAGCCGGACGATGAGGACATCGTACAGTGAACCAATCAACACCTTGAGAACTGTCTAATATTACAATTCATAGATTTGGAAAACTAAGATAAGTGGACAGAGTCATAACTGGTGATTGACTAATTAGGAACTGGGGGATAGTTTGGGGGACTTTTTTATAATAACATGACAGAAGGGGAGATGTTAGAGGTTAGGCGTGGATGTCGAAGAGATTTGAGATTCTGTCATTGGGCTCATGCTCTTGAGAGCCTGATGAGATGCTGATCGATTGATGACCTGAAGATGAAGACTGACTTTGTTGCTGATTTATATCGTGGATAGGTAGCTCTGACAATGTGACTGAATTAACTTTTGTGCCTTTTCTTTCTAGGTACAAACTGCTCTGTTTTCATAAGTTTTTCTCTTAGCTAGATGTTTTTTCCAAATTTATGTTCTAAAACTGTTTTCGCATGAAGTCCCACATGCTAATGCTAATCTGGGTTAGGTGAGGCTCCTACCCTATGACATTGACAAAACACAGAGACAATTGATTGACAAACTGATTTGCTGAACTTCGCTATTCATGTCAACTTATTCATTCCTGGTCAATTATTGACTTATGCTATTGCTTTAGAATGTACTCTGATGCAAGTTTTGATTAGATTATGTTTTTGGCGCCTACCAATTAATTAATACGGATTTGCTTTGAATAAAGTTTGAATTAATGTCATGATTTAGTATTGTAGCTAATAGGGAATAAAAATTGATAAAACGTATATTGAGTTGTGGTTATTCATGACTGAACATCATGGTGCGATGTTATTAACGGTTGATTCATGTTTTGCTTAAATAGTTATTGATTATTGATGAACATTGGTTACACTGTAGCTAGGATACTCCATGCGAATCAAAAGGTTCATCGACCTATACGCGTCCCCTTATAAGTTTACTTATTAAGGGCCGGGCGCGCAAGCAGTTTTTGGGAGCAGCTTTATGGTTAGTTTCCTTGGAGAACTAGTTATGTGGTGACCAATGGTTATGGTAGTAGTTTGAATTACGGTTAGTTGTTCATTATTATTGTGATAAGGATTTTGTTTTTCGTAATGGCAATTGTGGTGGGAATAATGTCCCCTTAAGCCCAGAAATGACTTTCCCAGATCCTGGATCCTGCAAGTAGAGTTGGGTATGTTCTCGGCATTTTTGTGACAATGCGAAAGTGGTAGATTGCGCTTGCAAAGGCTTATGCAAATTTAAGGTGAAATGTGATGAATGTGAGGGAAGTGGGGGTCTGCGTACTCCAGTTGAGGTTTAGTAGGAGTGTGCGTACTCTGCAGCATGAGAGTAGAGAAGTCGTCGAACTTCATATGTGTGTGGCGCTTTGTGCTCAAAATGTTTCCATGTGTGTTTTGGTGATGTACGGACCCTGTTTGGTCTAAGACTCCAGAGTATATTGACAAGTGTAGGAGACACTTGGTTATATGTTGTAATCTGCCTGGTTTAATAGGTTGATCGGGCGGGGTCAACAAGTAGGTGTGTAAGTAAAGTGAGTAAGAGAAATTTTTGACTGAGATTTGGCGAGTTCTATGTGTACCAGGACAGATCCATTGATCAGTTGAGAGTGAAATCTGCATGTTGAATTTTGCTTGCAAATGTGGGAGACTGAGAAAGAGGAATAGCTGCATGAGCCAATGGGCCATCAGTGAAAATCCGTAAGGTCTCTGAAGTGATTGTGTACCTTCCTGTAGTAAACCAGCAGGTTTGTTTTGGTTTTTGGTTTACGGTTAGTGCTTGCAATAATTTGCATTAGTTTTGTGTGAATTGAAGTTCAGGAGGACAAGCTGCAAGACTTTGTCAGCTGCAGTGTGTGAGTGTGACGTCAGAGTGAGCCACGGTGGGATAGGTTGGATAGTGAGAAGAGTCGTGAGCGGATTGGCAGCCGTTTGTAAGAGACAGTTGGTTGAGAAAGCGAATGAAGTGGATCTTGGGAGTGAAAGTCATTTCCTTAATGGATTTGAATACACAAAGATAGAAAAGACAACGTTTTTCAAAGCGTTTAGGAGTGCCATGAAGGGTGATACATACATTAAGGCGACAGTGGGGGAGCCTACCCCACCAGAAAACTCTCCGGCATATATTGTGATGGAGGAGCAAGGTGTCGCACCACGTCTTTGGTTAAAGCAATGGTGCAAATTGACAGAGAAACAGGGAGCTTTAGCATTTCCAGGGCATGGAACGTTTAACTTGAGAATTGTGGATCAGTTGCGGATGACATTGTATGAGACAAAACTTCTTCCGAGACCAGCACAGTTTGAAACATTAGCAGTTTGGGAGCTCATAGCAAGACAGCAACAAGAAATCGAATTCCAGAGGAGAATAAGGAAGGTAGAGAAGTCTCTGGCAGAGGCAAGATGGGCTTGGGAACAGAAGAGGTGGAGAACAGTGACATTGCCGGATGTCAAGTTGTTTCCTGCTATCACAGGGGAAGATGAGTCAGAAGGGAAAGAGGAAACTAGCAAGAGTGATGAGAGTTCATCAGGGAGTAAGAAGAACAAAAAAACCTACGTATAAGAGGAAGATTCAGATGTTGAGGATCTTATTACTCAAGTGTTGAGAGACCGACCTCCACCATATGTGGTGCATGAGGGGGGTCCAAGTACTAGTTCTGCTCCAACTGCCCCAGCTCAAGTGTCGGGGACAGTGGGACCAGTACAAGCAGATACTGGACAGGTACAAGGGGTAGTGCAGAGTACTACTAATGCAGTGACTACATTGGTAGTCCAGGCACAGATGCACCCACCACCGGTACAGAGAATTTATCCAGATACCGTTTCTCGAGACAACCTCAAACTTAGTGGTACCGACAGAGCAAGTGGTTCCGAGGCCGATGCTAGTTCAGACCGAACCGACACCAATGTTGATGCCTCAGGCACAGCCACAGGGTTTGCTGAAGTTCACACCAATGACAGGGACACAGTCAGATGTACCACCAGTAATGAATCAGAGCATGGGAGTAGCCTTTCCCCAAAATGCAGGTATCAGAGGGGCACCAGATGCAATATTCTTGCCAATTACTATTGGTCCAGCAGTACCATTGTATGCGCAGAAGACGCCGATTACAGGAGAACAGGGCGAAATGTCACAAAGCCTCATGAGAAGGGGGGTGAGAGAGCATGTGCAGGTGGTTTCGTCTGTGGGTCAGACTTTTGATTGATCTAGACCATTAATGGACCTTAATCCACTTGTGGCGCTTCCAGATGCCATAAATGGCCTGAGTGTAAGTCAGAGCTTGAAGCTTTTGACACCGCAAACTCCAGGTGCAGTGATAAAACAGGTGCCATCGCTGAACACAAGTAATGTTTCAGTAAAGGGATTGACAGCACAGCAGTTAAATGAGTGGTTAGACAGTCTGAGTACCCCACGAAACACATCTAAGAGTGAAGAGCAGATTGATCATGTGAGGCTGGCTACAGAAATAACTGATTGAAAAGAAGAGCTGAGATACTTGTGTCCGAGAATCACGAGAGAAGTGGGCAAGATACATCAGAAATTGGCAGACTTGGCAGAAAAGCACGACATAGGAATTGAAAAAACGAAGCACTTGAAAAGGAGTTATAGGTTAGAGTTTGAAGCAAAAGATTTTGAACACATGAGATCAGCTGGAATGAAAGCACATCTTAAAGAACTATTGCAGAGTGCCCAGATCTGGGGAGCATTAGAGAAGTGGGAAGGCAGATGGGCAAAGAAGAAGGATAAATGAAAACGAGATCCACAAGAAGGGTCTGAAAGTGCTCAGAAAGAAAAGGATCCAGTAAAAATTATACCAATGAGGGAAATTCCTGGAGGGCAGTTTGTTCATGTTCCCTGGCACAGGAGTGATATTTTGTCATTCACAAATGATTATCCAAAGCTGAGGGAAAAAACGGTTGAGTGGTAGCAGCAGATAGATAGATTTGTGAAGCTTTCGAAATGTCTGTGGGAAGACCTGAATACTCTGTTGGAGATAGTAGTGCCAGATGATTTGTGTGCTGAATGCAAGAGAGCAGTAGATTGGCCAGCGAGTG
Source organism: Pleurodeles waltl (assembly GCF_031143425.1). Classification (NCBI taxonomy): domain Eukaryota; kingdom Metazoa; phylum Chordata; class Amphibia; order Caudata; family Salamandridae; genus Pleurodeles; species Pleurodeles waltl. The sequence goes on from NC_090446.1 coordinate 1,233,986,933, forward strand.
AACCGGAAAGAGATAGAGTTACAGGTGCACCATCACCCGAAGTGATGAAACATTATTATAAGGTGATTGAGTTCCTGAAGATGAGAATCTCGCCTAAAAATATTGATTGGCAGAGATTGACAGGACAGTGCAGGAAGTGAAGGAGTCAATGCATACATACTATGAGAGATTGTTTAAGGCATTCAAGGAGTACAGAAACAATCGAGCAAAAAGACATGTTGCACTTTTTGTTCAGGTTTGTGGAAGGATCGAGACCTGAAGTAGGTCAGATGATTAAGAGTCATTTGATTTGTTGGCAAGCGAAGCTGATTGATGAGGTATTGCAGTAAGGAAAATACTGTAGTGATGAAATTGAGTTTAAACAGAAGAAGTTGAAGGACAAAGCGATGGTGATGCAGATTTAGGCAGCACAATCAGGAGTGCAGGGAGCTTTAGTGCAGCAGATACCACAGCAGGGAATTGTTAGGTTCCAACCCCAAGTGAGAGGTAGAGGACGTGGGATTAATATGAATCGTTGTCCAGACTTACTTGGGGGAGCAAACCGAGAAGCCGAACAGAGGCTATCGGGGAAAGAACCATGTTTTGACCAGTTTCCTGAGCCTTAAGTAATAGGGTTCTTGCCTGATATTCAAAGGCAGCGAGTTCCAGCATTTTGCAGCAGCCACGGTAAAGGCTTTGTCACCCCATTTGGCTTTGTAAGTAGGGGGGACCTGGATTCTGTAGGCTTTGGAAGACCTCAGATTTCTCTTAGGAACATGCCAACAGAGCCTAGTGGTGAGGTAGCGAGGACCAATCATGTGAGTTGCTTTGTGAGTCAAGCAGAGCGATTTGAAAATAATACGCTGAGCCACCGGGAGCCAGTGTGGTTGTTTGAGGCTCCCACTAACTGATGCCCACCGTGAGAGGTTAAGAACCGCTCTAGCAGCTGAATTCTGGATTAGTTGCAACTTATTAATCAAAGCCTTGTCCAAATTAAGGAATAAAGCATTACAATAATCAACTTTAGACATAACCAATGCTAAGATAGCAGAAACTCTCCATTCATGCTGGAGATAAGGAAAAAGTTTCCTAAGCATTTTAATAAGCCAGAGGCATGTCTTTAAGGTATGGTTTACCTGACTTTTAAAGGATAAATGATCATCAAAGAGAATGCCCAGATTCCTACTGATAATGGTGGGAACAGGAAGGATACCGCAATCTGAAGTCCACCAACGTGGATTCCATAACACTTTTGCCGGCCCAAAGCAGTGGATTTCGGCTTTGGTGGCATTCATTTTCAGCCAATTAGTCTTCATCCAATTACTAACTGCTTGCATGCAGTTGTTGAACTGATCCGCAACCTCCTCCCAGGGCTTTTTAATTGGGATGATAAGCTGAGTATCATCGGCACAGGAGGTCGGGATAAATCCAAAAGATCGGATTAAATTTGCTAACAGGGCAACATACAGATTAAACAGAGTAGGACTTAAAGAAGAACCCTGAGGAATCCCGCAGGGTAGTAGATAAGGCGTGGATCTAAAGTTACCACAACTTACAGTGGTCCATCTGGTTGTCAGAAAAGATTCCAGAAGCTTAAGGGCTCGCTCTCTGATCCCTACTTGACCAAGGCGGGACGTCAATAGATAAGGGGAGATAATATCAAACGCCGCCGATAAATCTAATAATACTAAAATAGCCCCTTGACCTTCATCTGCCAATTTCCGAATAACATCAGAGGTTGAAATCAGGGCAGTCTCTGTACTGTGCACCTTTCTAAAACCATGTCGAGAGGAGTCGAGGCCTCCCACTTCAACTAAGAATTCCACCAATTCCTTATTCAAGATTTTCTCTAAAACTTTTGCCAGAAAGGGAAGAAGCGCTATTGGCCGTAAGTTGTTTAGATCCTGACTGTCACCATCTGGCTTTTTCTTTAGGCTAACAACTATAGTCTCCTTCCATAAGGAGGGATACATTCCAGAGTTTAAGACCTTCTGAAAAATTGAAGCTAAGGCCCGAGCCATCAGGTCAAGGGGCCAATTTAAAAATGGAAGGGGGGCACGGATCCAAAGGGGAACCTGACTTTATTTCTAAAATCATCTTTCTAATATAATCATGAGTTGGGACATGAAAGTCAGATAGGACTTTACAACTAGCTTTAGAGTCAAGGGACACCACAGAGGGAAGTTCCCTAGAAACCTCATGGGGAACAAAATTAGTATGTATTTGAAGGATTTTGTTCTCAAAGTGCCTTGCAACCTTATCGCAGAACTCCTGAGAATTTTCCAGATCAGATGACCTAAAAGGAGAGGATAATGCTTTTATCACTTTAAAAAGTTATCTGGGAGCGTTTAATGTCTCCTTAACTTTAGCTGTATAAAAATTAGATTTGGCCTTGAAACGCGCCGCTTTGTAAGCATTGAGGGCGGACTTTAATGCAACCCTTTCCTCTGGGACTGGGTTTAGTTTCCACCGGCGCTCCTGTTGCCGGTAATTTCTCTGAAAAGCTTTAAGTTCACTCGTGAACCAAAGTTGACTAAGCTTCTTCTGGCTACATGGCCCCAAGACCTTAGGAGGAGCCAATTGGGCCATGGCCTTTTCAACACCTTGGTAGAAGATGTCAAGCAAGGGCCGAGCCAACTTATTAGCCCTGTCCCAACCCTCTTCTAAGGAAGGAGCTAGTTCTTCCACTTTAATCTGCTTCCATGGCCTCAGTACTTTGTTCTCCGATACATACCAAGCAGAGAAGGAAGTTGTGTCAATTTTAAAGCTTAACAGGTGATGATCAGACAAATAGTGATGATGAAGAAGAACAAACTCCTGAAATTGAGAATGAAATCACTAATGAAGAGTACCCGTTGATTGAGTTTTTCCCGATGTTTAATGTGAAAGAATTACATGAAGACTTGCAGGGAACAGTGCAGGAGAATGTGTGGGACCTGACAGGTAAATAAGTGGGTTTGATCAAGGGAGTGGAACCGATTAAGATCACTTTGAAGCTGAATGTAGTGTTCTTGCAGCTTCCATAGTATAACATGGCACAAGATGTTCTGATGAAAGTGGCGCAGATAATTGGAGATTTCATGAAACAAGGGGTTTTGAAAGAAGTGTTAAGCAGGCCATGTAATTCACCGATAATGGGCTTGAAGAAGCCTTGTGGGAAAGTACGAATTGTAGACTTGCGAAAAGTGAATGATATGGTGGTCAAGTATTGTCCTGTTACGCCAAACCCAGCAGTAATATTGTTTCAGCTTCCATGTGATGCAGAATGGTTCACAGTGGTTGATTTGTCACAAGCTTTCTTCTTTGTGCCTCTTCATGAGGTTAGTCAGTTTCTCTTTAGTTTCAAATTCCTAGACGGAGTCTACAGCTGGTGCAGGCTTCCTCAGGGGTACACGGAGTCACCGTCCTTGTTCAATCAGATTTTGAAAAAGAATTTGGAGTCATTGGAATTTCCATACCATTCGACTCTGGTGCAGTACATTGCCGACTTACTGATTGCATCCAAAACGAGGGATGAGTGCAAGTACGACTCGATTGTCCTATTAAATCATTTGGGAAAATTCTGACATCTTGTCACCTTTGAAATTTCAGTATTGTCCGAAGTCAGTGAAATACTTGGACATCAAATTGAGAGAGCGTCAAGGAGAATTTCCAGAGAAAGGATTACTATGATGTTGCAGAGAAGTCCCCAGACTTCACAGAGAGATGTCAGAATGTTCCTGGGTATGGTAGGTTGTTGCCGTCAGTAGAGTCAAAATTTTGCTGAGATTGCCAAACAGCTGCAGCAGTTGACACATAAGGATGTTACAGATACCATTATGTTAGACCAGGATCAGATGAAAGCGTTCACTGAGTTGAGAGAGAGTTTATGCAGGGCTCCAGCGTTGGTAATGCCTGATTACACAAAACCATTCACATTGTTTTGTGATGAGCGTTATGCTTGTTCTTTGTCTGTCTTGACACAGGTCCCTGGAGGTGCTTATCGCCCAGTAGCCTATTTTTCAGCTACCTTCGACCCAGTTGCAGCAGCCTTACCGGATTGTTTGCATGCAGTTGCCGCAGTTGGTCAAAGCCTTTCACAGTGTGAGGGAGTAGTGATGGGATACCCTCTGACGGTAATGGTACCTCACTCTGTTGAGATCTTACTGACAAGGACACAAACACAGTATTTGACTGGTGCCAGACTGACAAGGTATGAGACGAGCACTCTAGGTGCTCCAAATGTAACATTGAAAAGATGTACATTGCTAAACCCAGCAACACTACTTCCAAGTGGCACTGTTTAAATTGAAAAAGAAGAAGACATTGAGCACAATTGTCTTGAGGTAACTGAGTTGTGCACAAAACCCAGACCTGATATCAGAGATGCACGATTTGAAGAAAATGACCAAATTGTCTTAGTTGATGGCTCATTTCTCAGAGATCATACAGGAACATTGAGAGCAGGATATGCCGTGTGCACAATCACAGTTAGAAGCTTCTTGGCTTCGAGGTGTATATTCTGCACAAGTAGCAGAATTGGTAGCTCTCAGAAGAGCGTGCCATGTATCTGCAAGATTGAGAGTTACCATCTACACAGATAGTCAATATGGATTTGGAATTGTCCATGATTTTGGTCAGCTGTGGTCGCAAAGAGGTTTCCTAACCTCTACTGTTACACTAGTAAGAAATGTCGACAGAATAAAGGAGCTGATGCATGCAATACAGCTACCTGAAGAAATTGCTGTGTTGAAATGCAGTGCACATCTAAAAAAAAACACACGATTACGTGTCACTGGGAAATGGATATGCGGATCAAGTCGCAAGGTTTTGTGCATTGAACTGTATATCGTTCAAAGACAAGTGGGAACTGATGTCAGAAGAAGATAATACATAAACAAGTTTTGCATTAAAGGTGATCGATACTTTGGAAGAGTTGAAAACACTGCAGAGTAATGTTGACAAAGAAGATAAACGACTTTGGTCCAAACTAAAATGTGTTCAAAGGCCTGATGAGTTATGGGTTTCCGAGGAAGGTCAGATGGTCCTGCCAAATAGTTTATTGTCACAAATAGCCAGGTACTACCATGGTCAGGCACACATTGGGAAGGATGCCATGGTACGTCTGTTTAAAATTGACTGGTTCAATCCTAAATTTAGACAGGCAGCAGAGGTAGTATGTCATCACTGTATAATTTGTCAGCAGCTAAATGTGGGAAAAGGAACAGTGGTGCATTTGAGCCACATTGGAAGAGCAGGAGGTCCATTCAGCAGAATGCAATTGGATTTCATTGAGATGCCTGCATGTAGAAGATTGAAGTACGTGTTGGTGATTGTGTGCAGTTTTAGTCACTGGATTGAAGCATACCCCACAAGAAGTAAAAACAGTCTCACAGTAGCAACGTTGTTGCTCAGGGAGTTGATACCACGTTTTGGGTTTCTGATCTCTTTAGAATTAGATAGGGGAACTCACTTTAACAAGGAGGAGATTAAACTTTTGTGCGCAGCACTATACATTGAGCAGAAGTTGCATTGTAGCTATCACCCTGAAACATCAGGTCTAGTGGAACAGATGAATGGTACCTTGAAATCAAGAATTGCTAAGGTGTGTGCAGCTATGAATCTGAAATGGCCAGATACATTGCCTTTGGTGTTGAGGTCGAGGAGGAATACACCTGACAGGAAGACAGGGCTATCGCCCTGCGAGATCCTTATGGGCAGAGCAATGAGATTACCAGCAGTTCCAGCCAAGGCACTTGTGAATATTGCAGATGATATGTTGTTGGATTACTACAAGGGTTTGGCTCGCTCTTTCTCTCAGCAGTTGGAGGCCACTACCCTGCCACCCATCCACGATCCAGGGCACAATCTGAGAGCCGGTGACTGGGTCATTGTCCGAAAACATGTTCGCAAGATGTGTTTAGAACCACGCTGGAGAGGGCCCTACTAGGTGGTCCTAACAACTACAACAACATTGAAGTGTGCAGGACTACCAAACTGGATTCATGTAAGTCATACGAAGAAAGTGGCATGTCTGCTTGATCATGAAGAAGTGTTGTTGAGAGCACCAACAACAGTGAAACAGGTTGCCCCACCAGAACCAGAAACAGAACCAAGAGAGCCTGAAATTGAACAAGAGCTTGTGGAAGATGGTTCTATTACCCCTGTAAAGACAAAAGTGAAGAATTACAGGAGGGTGCGGAAGAATCAATCTCCACAGATACAGCAGGAGAGCCTAGCTCAGCAGGGGTCCTCCCAGAAGCAACTAGTGCTGAGAAACAGACAGAGCAAGTGCCAGACCAAGAAGGGGAAGTAGTTGAGATGGATCAAGGTAAAGGAGGCCTGACTCCTCCTGAGCCTGTTGCAGGTCCATCAAGAGAGAACACCATAGAGAAAGAGAAAGAGAAGAGTCCATTCCTGAAAAGAATATTGACAGAAGGATCGAGAAAATAGATAATTGGCCTAAATCACAAGTAGAGAAAATAAAGGAAGTGGTCATAAATGAAACAATAGAGGAAGAGGTGATCGAAAGTTGAAAAGAAAGAAAATAGCAAGTCGGCGTTACGCAGGTCCTGAATGGGCATATGCAGCTATTAATGAATAGCAACACAAGTTTATGTCCTTTTGTTTTGATAGAGAGTTCCGAGTCAGTATTTTGATGTATCCTGAAGGTGAACAAGGAGCTGAATTTTTGAACCAATCTGAAATAACTTAAAGAAACAGTTGAAAATAAACTAGAAGAGACAATGAACACCTGATTTGACATTGAAAACCGGATTTGACAAGCTGCTAATCAATTTTGACAAAGGAAAAGGGTTCCTGAAAGTGAGACTAAACTGTAAGAGAAGAATTTCCCCCTTATTTTTTATTTTTACTGCACTTATATAAGAGTTGCTTCTGCTTTCTGATTCTTTACAGATCATGGCTGAGTTAAATATTCAGGTTAGGGATGCTAGGCGCTGTAAATATATGAGCATTGGATTGGCGATTATGATTGATTGTAGGTATGTCTTTTCTTGATGCAAAAAGAGCCAATAGTCCTTTTGCTTTTGAAACTACTACACTAACGGTTATAGAGAAGTTTAAGTTAGATGAGAAGTATTTGCATGACTATACTAAGTTGAGTGAATATGTTGAGACAATGGAATGCAAGGGATTGTCTTGTGTGTATGCAAATTCCTTCATCAGTAGAGGAAGGAGTTACGTACCATAGTCTTCCACTAACCTACAGAGTAAGCTGTAGTCTGCTACTAACAAGGTTCTATAATCAAGAGTATATACAGTATTTTTATTCTAACTACGGCTTGGTGTTTTCGTTTATTCCTATTATTAGGTGTTTGTGTAGAGTAGCAAAGGATCATGATATGGTATTATTTAGAGGATTCTTTGAGCCTACACTAACATTTGGATCTGCATATGCGCATAAGAACAACCTCATATGCTTGCTTACACCTTTAGAGAAAAGCTTTATAGAGCATATTGATGAAAGGAGAAAGGCACTAAAGGAGAAATTAGAAAAAGGCTTAGAGAAAAGGAATTACAAGAATGTTTCTGCTAACACTGCAATTAAGACTCAAGGGAAATTGGCTTTAGATGCAATATATGTAGGGAAGCTTTGTATATATAGGCCAAAATCACGCACTGACACTTTATTTGTGGGTACGAGTGAATGTAGGCATGTGTTTTTGTTTCAGAGTAAGTGGACTTTTATGTTGAATGGTCAGGACCCTGCGATTCCTGGTATCTATTATATTGGTGGACTTAATGCTTATTACCATCTTCCAAAAGGATTGAATGGGACATATTATTTGGTAATAGTTTTCCCAAAGATTTATCAGATAGATGACCTAAAGAATTTTCTGAAATTGACTGAATTACATCATAAGCGACAGAGGAGGGAATCCTCTTCTGCAGTTGTGGGAGAAATATTTGGTGCAGTGATTCCTTCACTGGGAGTCATCCTGAATTCAATCAAGATACGAAAATTGTCTACTATTGTGGATAACATGCTGACAAATTTTACAGGGGCAATGCTCCTGATAAATACTGAATTAGCTGCGGATAGAGCTATGATGCTTCAAAATCACCTTGCTTTAGACATTCTTCTAGGGAAGAACAGTGGAGTCTGTAAAATGATTAACTCTAGGCATTGCTACTCATACATACTAGATAATAGTAAGGAGATAAGAGTCTTACTCACTAACCTGACTAACTCAAGTAAAGATTTAAAGGAATTAAAGGAACCAGGTGTTTGTGAAAAGGTTTGAAAGGGATTTGCTTCAGGGGGAAATTGGCTCAGTATCATTTGGAATGGGGTATTATTAAAAATCAGGGAATATTAATTGTGATTGTTTGCATATTAGGATTTGGGGGTTCATGTAAATTGTGTCAAATGATTAAATTGAAAAGGTCTAAAATAATCGGAGGATGGAAGAACGAAATAGAGAAAAAATCTATAGGGAAGATTTGAGAAGAAAAAAAAATACTGAATAGATTGAATTATGAAACTGTTAAGGGCAAAGGTAGTCTGATGACTTATTTAGTCATCAGAGGGGGGGCTGATAACCCAGATATACTAATTAGAAATTATTAATGAATGTTTAAGTAGTTTGAGTAATTAACATAGAAAAGTAATGTGCATGTTTGAAAATGTGCCCTCGGAGAGCGATCATCAAGATTCACAAAAGTATTAATAAAACGAATAACGTATGAAATATACAAAAACGTATTGAGTAATGTAGTAATATGTCATATTGAAATATATAACATATGTTTTGAATCATATTGTAGATCTAACTTAGTTGTGGCCTTGTTTTGTCAGGCCCAGTGCAGAAGCTGAATATTAACAGGCAATGTAGAGAAGCTGATGTGCTGAACTGACCATGAACCGCTCATTGTTTAATAAAATCTGCTTAGTTAACATTCTCTACAATGAACCGATGAACAGGAGATGATGGAATCAATTTTGTATCAAGGACTGTGTAAAGCAGACTGGATGTACATTCCCAGGACTCGAACAATGGAGACACTGATTGGAGAAGAAGATGCAACATTTTCAATACCTGACTAACCGGAAGATTAGGACATCGTACAGTGAACCAATTGACACCTTGAGAACTGTGTAATATTAGCGTTCATAGATTTGGAAAACCAAGATATTGGACAGAGTCATAACTGGTGATTATTTGACCAGTTAGGAATTGGGGGATAGTCTGGGCGACTTTTATATAATAATATGACAGAAGGGGAGATGTTAGAGGTTATGCATGGATGTCAAAGAGATTCGAGATTCCGTCATTGGGCTCATGCTCTTGAGAGCCTGATGAGATGCTGATCGATTGATGACCTGAAGATGAAGACTGACTTTGTTGCTGATCCATATCGTGGATAGGCAGCTATGACAATGTGAATGAATTAACTTTTGTGCCTTTTCTTTCTAGGTACCAACTGCGCTGTTTTTTACTTTTTTCTCTTAGCTAGATGTTTTTTTTCCAAATTTATGTTCTAAAACTGTTTTTGCATTAAGTCCCACATGCTAATGCTAATCTGTGTTAGGTGAGGTTCCTATCTTTTGACATTGACAAAACACAGAGACAATTGATTGACAAACTGATTTGCTGAACTTTGCTATTCATGTTGACTTATTAATTCCTATTCAATTATTGACTTCTGCTACTGCTTTAGTATGTACTCTGATGCAAGTTTTGATTAGATTCTGTTTTTGGTGGCTTCTAAATAATTAGTATGGTTTTGCTTTGAATAAAGTTTGATTTAATCTCATTACTTAGTATTGTAACTAATAGGGAATACAAATTGATAAAACGTATATTGAGTTGTGGTTATTCATGACTGAACTTAATGGTGCGATGTTTTTAATGGCTTATTAATGTTTTGTTTAAATAGTTATTGATTTGTGTATTGATTATTGATGAACATTGGTTACACCATAGCTAGGATGCTCCATGCGAATCAGTAGGTTCATCGACCTATACGCGTCCCCTTATAAGTTTACCTATTATGGACTGGGCGCGCAAGCACTTGTTTTGTCCTACAACTGGTTACCTCCTGCCACTGGGTGTCCGAGCAAGCCCACCTAGAAACATGGCAGCTGAGGGAGTCAGAGGAGTCAAAGGAGATGCCACAATTAAGCAACTGCCATCAGCTAACAAAAGCAAACTAGACAAAAGTGACTAATCATTTGGATCAGACAAACATCCCTCAGTGGGCAAGGACCTACTGGAGCGGCTCACCAGTATCTTGCAAGATTTTCTACAACATATTATAAAAGAAATAAAAGGAGAAGTAGCGCCGATCGGAATTGACCTCAAAGATTACCTTAAAGAGCTACATAAAGACACCCTCGCCCTGGAAACGTGCGTGAACAATTTGGAGCATGACATTGTCAACACTCAGGGCAGATACACCAAGCAGAGATAATAAGAGGGACCTTAAAAGATCAGGATGAAGATCTGGCTCTAAAGCAAGAAGATATCAAAAACAGACCCAGGTGAAACAAGATACAGATCAGGGGCCTTTCTAGAGGTGTGAGAGGTTCTAATCTCAAGCCTATGTGCAGCAGCTATTGCACCACATCAGGAACAGTCCTAAAGACCCAGCCATCAGAATTGACAGAGCCAGCAAACAAGCTCAGATGGAAGGGTGATGAGATGCCTTATCTGATCTTATTGCAGGAATTCACTTTTACAATGAAAAACATGAAATCAATTGAATTCCAAAGTCTTAAACCTTTATCCTTCAATAATCTCATTGCTTCCACACTTAGAAACAGACGTGAACTCGGAGAGATCAGGAAGTGATTGTTAATCCTTTTGAAAACTGAAATACTAATAGTATTTTAAAAGTATACTTTCCTAAGACACTCAACTAATTCTCCCCTCTATTGGCATGACTTTTAGATGTGAAATGACATATGGCTCCTATATGTGCTACCAAATATTGCCAAGGAAGATAATACACCAAGGCCCGTATTTATACTTTTTTTGCACCGCATTTGCGTCGTTTTTTGACGCAAAAACGGCGCAAACTTGCAAAATGCCATTGTATTTTGTAGGTTTGCGCCGTTTTGCGCCAAAAACCGGCGCAAATGCGGCGCTAAATAAGTATAAATACGAGCCCAAGAATCCTGCTCCTAATAAGATTTAGATTGTCAAAGAGAGTCATTTGTGAGTAGAAGTGTAAGCCCAGGTAATCATGGAAAGTGATTCATTTTATACATGACCATGCTAGGTGAAAGGATTTATTTGGGAGTTTCCCTTTAGTGAACACAGTGGGCCTCAATTACAAACTAGACTTTTGAATATGGTTACTGCTTTTCAATATTCACAAACTGCACACTTGTAGTAACTAACACTACACATGGCTAATCACTGATGTTGCCAAACCCACCCAAGGAAATAATCAAAATAGTGATGTAAAATAAAACCTCCTGGGAAACATGTTAAATTAACATCCGACGACGAAGGAGAGGAGTGGCCACGTCAGTAAGGGAAGATAAATAGTTTACATTTTTTTTTATATTAAATAAATTATTAAAAATGATTAAATAAAAAATATTCCCTCCCTGCCGCACGCCGCCCCACCCCTTCTGCGCCTCGCAAGCCGCTACTGTGCATGGATAGATAATGTAGCAGTATGAGATGTGAACCAAGTGCAAACTGACAAAAGAATGGGAGCAATGTAGGTGAAAATACATGCCTCGCCAGTAGTGCAGGAATACATGGAGAAGGGACACACATAGACCAGCACTGACTGTACAACACATCAATGTCTACATGTCAACATTTCACAGGTCAGTACATCACCCAGGCATGTTGGCCACTTGCATACTATGGTATTTGCCCATTGCATGCCACCATGACAGGAGGTTGCAACAGATAACACCATCTGTACCCTGGCACGTTTCCAATGCTGAAGTCATAACAGAGTTACAAGCCCAAAAAGATGCCCAAGGGAAATGCTAAGGGCACCAAAACATGCCATATGTACAAAATGTCCAAGACCCGAGTGATGTACGTGAGAGGGTGTGAGAGAACAGAGCTAATTGCAGAGGCCCCCTAACTTTTTGCCCCATATTCCACTTTTTGCTGGTGTTTTCCTGACTCTGATGGTGCCCTGGGTACTGCTAACCAGTCCCAGGGCCTGTGCTCTGTGTAAAATCAGTATGCAAATTAGGCTAATTATAATTGGCTAAGTCAACGTACCTATAAGTCCCAAGTATATGGTAGGGAATGTAGGTTTAGGGACCCCAGCATAGGTAGTGCACCCAGGTGCACTGCTGAGGTGCCCAGTGTCATTTTAAAGGCAGGCCTGCCTTGTTGGCTGCTTTTGAACTAAAGTTATATGCAAATTCTACTTTGGAATTAAAAGTAGTTCCAAAATCTTAAATTACCTTATTTTTACATATAAGTCACCCCTAAGGTGTGCCCTATGTGCCCCTAGGGCTGGGTGCCATGTAACTATAAGCAGGGTCCTTATACAAATAGTTTTATAGGCCCTGGTGAGGTAAAACAGCCAAATTTGTGTTTCCCTCATTGTAGTGAATGGCCTCCATAGGCTAGAATGGGAAGACTTTATTTTAATTTTAAAAGTCCCCTTAAGTAACAGATACCAGAAGTTTGGTAATTAATTGTTATAATAAATCCCACAACTTCCAGTTGTTGGATTTAATATAACTTGTTCAGGTTAAGAGTTTTAAACTTTACCTGAAAAGTTGCCAACTTCAGCCCTGCAGTGTTTTTGCTGCTGTGCTCTGATTGGCCAGCTTCTGGCAGCCTGGCCAGGCTGCATTGATGTGGTGTGAAGCGGCCTGGCTCCACACAGAGAGATGCGCCTGGGGGAGGAGATCTCCCCTCAGCAGACGGCGATGCAGGAAGGGGGAGGGTTGCCAAACTGGTCTTCAAAGGCAGAGAAGGACATTTGGAGCAACCTAGCAACACCCTCACATCCTGCAAACCCAGACAATTAGGTGCCCCCTTGATTAGATCAGGAGAGGGCAGGAGAAGGGTGTGTTTAGGATTTTTAGCTACACCGGTGGGTGGGCTCAGCCAGATGTAACCTCCAAAAATCACTTTCAGCCTTGATGGATTTTTGAGGAATGTTGCTCCCTGGGATTGATTTTTGCCACACTTCCCAGGAAGTGGTCATCACAGGGGGAAGGACCCTGCTCTTGATTGGAGAACCAGGACCTCCCTGTTTTTCACCCAGGAGCAAGGATAAAACTGGCAGATCTGCACCCACACCTCAGTTCCCTACTAGATCCCTACCAGGAAGAACTACAGAAGAAGAAGGACTGCCCTACTGGACCCCTGGCCTGCACCTGGACCCTGCACTCTGAAGGACTGCACCAGCTGCACACTTGGGTTCACCACAAGAAGGACTTTGCCTGGCTTCAACTGGTTCAAGGAGGGACTCCCTGTTTGCTACAGGTGAAAAATTGCTAACCAGAGTCCCCTGCACCAACTCCTGAAGAAACCAACCAGCTGACCACTACCCAGTGGCCAAAAAGGAGTTTGCCCCAGGTGCATTCTGGGAGTTATAGTCCACACCCCCAAGGAGCATCTCAGAGCTTCTGGAAACTTGGGGTGAGCTGTGGACCCCAGGAGAACCTTAAAAGAACATCTGGAAGAAGATCCAGAAGTTTGGAGAACTTTTGGAAAAAAGCTCCATAGAGGGACTGACCCGCCGCGGCAACTGTAGACGGCTTGTCTAAACCCCGACCTGGCCAGACTTGCAGGTTCGTCCCGGTGAAGAAAATCTCCAAAAAAGAGACTAAGGGGGTCATTATGAACACGGCAGAAACCACCGCCGTGTTCATCCAGCGACCCTGGAACCCCGCCGGCCAGATTATGAACCTTTCTGAGAGCCGGTGGGCGGAAACATTGTTTCCACCTGCCGGCTCACAGAAAGGCTCGGCCGGGACATTGAAGGCGGCTCCACATGGAGCCGCTTTCAATGCCTCTGTGCGGCAGGTGTAATTGCACCCGTCGCGCAGATCACTGCGCGACGGGGCTCTTCACCGGAGTCCCTGCACTGCCCATGCAAAGTGCATGGGCAGTGCAGGGGCACCCCCTCCGCCTGCCTTTTACTGGCGGGATATACCGCCAGGAAAAGGCTGGCGGGAAATGAAACATTATCTGCAGGGTAGCGCCGCTGCCCTGGCAGATGGTGTTTCATCCCGCCGCCAGGCTGCCTGACGGCGGAAGCCTGGCGGTGGGTGACGGCTGCCGCTGGCAGCCTTCACCATGTTCATTATATGGCAGTTCGGCCCACCATGCCGGCTGGCGGCTTCAGCCACCTCTGCCGACATGGCAGGCCGAACCGCCAAGATCGTAATGAAGGCCTAAGTCCGAATATAGGAAGTTGACTGGGACCTCCCAGCCAGCGTATCCGAGGAGGGCTCCAAGGACGTCGATCAAGATCCAGGTTTGTCCCGGTAGAAGGATTTTCACCTCGAAAAAACTACTAAGTCCGAAGGTGAAAAATCTCCACCAAGGGCTCCCGCAATGCGTATCTGAAGAAGAGTTTCAGGAGGTCGGACTGGACTGGCAGGTGAGTCCCGCTGAAGAAAATCTTCAGAAAAATGACGAAGTCCTACGGTAAACTTTTGACGAGGCCTCCTGCGGGCTGCAGCCGAGCTGGGCTCAATCGCTGTCAGCCTTAAACTCTGACTTTGCCCTGGCTGAAGTGCGACCAGATGACAAAATTGGCGATTTTTGTTTCTATGTGCTATAAAGCAATAATTCTTTAAAAAATTCATATCTCCAGTTCCCCTTATCCTATTTTATTCGTTTTGGTGTCCTTTTAGAGATAAAAATATAGTCTATTTTTATAACTTAACTTTGGATTTTTAAACTGTTTCCTGTGTTTTATTTAATTACTATTTTGTGATATTTGAATGCTTTACACTCTGTCTCCTAAGTGAAGCCTTGTCGCTCGTCGCCAAGCTACCAAGGTTTGAGCTGGGTTTAGTTTACTGAGACCTAACTGGACCTAAGTGGAGGTTAGTGGCCTATTGCTAAGTGTAAGTACTTACCTGCCCTTGCCAATAACCCATTTTCCAACAGAGGGGAAAGCTGACATCAAATACGGCAACGGTAAATATGAGATCCAGGACTGTATGACCACAATTGTGCATGTGTCTGTCTGCTGGGAAGGTTGCATGGTACTGCTGAGTGGCAAACATAAAGAGGCTAGGTACGTGCTCAATGAACCCACACACCAGTGCTCTTGCTTCATGAACATATCACATTGTCAGGGGCTCGATGCATGTACACAGGGGGTGACTAAACTGGGGCTCCATTGACTTACCTCTTCACATGCAACCATGGGTTTGTGTTGCTATAGGAACTTACACTGTTGTGATGATGAATAGGCTGGCAGCTATGCCAGACTGCAACACTGTGACAGAATGGTATGCCATTGTTTGTGACAGTCATTACTAACCTGATGTGGACAAATATGGATGCCTAGTTGATGGCATGCACACATATGCCACATATGTCAGCACACATGGACCACTGTATTGGCTCAGGCATGGAAATGAGTAAAGAGTGAGTGCAAAAGGCAACCTACCACAAAAGTAGGGCACGGGCATTTCTAGATCAGTGTCTGTCAGAAATGAGCTACACGTGTGTTCCGACATACGGAAATGCGGGTGACACTGATGTAACAACACATACCTTTGTCGAATGGCAACATGTGTCCATGCAGGAAGATAGTAATGTGAGGTTTCACATTCCATGAACGCACTACTGTGCATGGGGGCACAAATGGCACACGTATAGCAGAGCAACATGAAGGGAAATCCAACGACACACCACAGAGTGAACACACTTACACAGGGCAAATTGGCTGGGTTGACAAGATGTTAATGCAGTCCAAGTACACTGAGTACTGTGTGTAGAAACTTTCATGGTTGTCACATGCATTACCATATGTTGAACATAGGCAACCAAACATGTTTGGTGTTGTAGGTATGTGTACATCTGTATCTCAGACATAGCAATGTAGTCCACACCCAAATTATTTTACGTACACATGTATACACACAAAGCACACATGTGCCAATGTGTCTGTGGGCACAGTGTAGTTACACATGCACACATGCATGAGGTATTGAGTATTCAATCACATGTATCAGACTCTCAAATGAACCATTAGGTCTAACATACCTTTGGCACTGTAATGACAGTACTGCGCACCCACCCACATATTGCCATAACACATATAACCTATAGTTGCATACCCCAAATAACATGTGAAGTCAGTCAGGCTTCACTCAAGGCGCACAATCCAAAAATCCATGCAATGTCACGCATGCGCATTTGCCATACAATACCCCTAATCTAACAGACGCATAGCCCCTGTGCGCCTATCACATGTCCACTTGCATTTTTCACGCTAATGGTGTGAAAATACAACGCAAAACAGTCATGTATCAAAAAAATGATGCATGACTGAAAAATGTGACGCACACGCCCAGAAAGTGATGTACCAGGACATCCTGCCTGCAAACATGCGACAGTGTGTGTCGTTTCACTTTCACTTTACAGTCTGTTTTTCTGTGACTGTGTGAGGTTGTGTGTTTTAGGTGCTGGTGGATTTGTGGGGTGTTTGCTGTGTTACTTGTGTACATTGTGCTCTGTCCTGTGTAATTTTGTATCATTATTGTCTGAAAACTTGAATTTTGTATATTGAGTGTACTGTTATTGTTTCTGTATTGTCGGGTGTTTATCTGCAGTAGTTTAGTAGTTGTGGTAGTTTGGATAGTTGGGTTAGGTGTAGGGGTTAAGTTTCATTTCTTTTTTATTTGGGTGAACTCCATTCACTGGGAATGTCTGGGAAAGGGAGGATGAGCCGGATGTCTGCTGATGAGCTGGGGATTTCATCTGGCTTGTGGCACACCACCTCCACATGATGCTGCAACTGGGTGGCTGGGTGATACTTGGCTACCCCACGGAAGCAAGGCAGCTGCAGTGGGGCAAGATGCTCCACCACGTTACCCAGATTTATCAAACAGGAAAGAACGACCATCAAATCAAGCACCACTGGGCAGATCCGGTGTTAAGGGAGCAGGATCTGCTTGACCATTTGGTAATAGAGATTGGTGGAACAGTTGGTAAGTCTCCAATTGCCATACAACCTTATTTTGTTAGCATGTGCATGACAGTTGATGTTAAGTTTGAGTGCTGCATGCAATGGATGTGGACATGTCGTATGCGACCTGTATGAAGAGTCCATGCCCCACATTAAGGCTGCATTTTAATTTTACAACAAGGAAGCAAATGCAGGACAGATGTATAATTTCCCTACTCAACCATCTCCATGTGTTGTGATGCATGCATAATGTAACTAGGTTATGAGCAGCTACAAATGAGGCCTGCACCATGCAACATGCATTAAAGGGGGCCCCAAAGTATCATCCGCTGAGTCAGAAGAGAATTCCCTATGCATCATTTTCCAGCAATCAGAATGGCTGCTGAGAGAAGGTATGAGAAGGGCCCATGTGTACTCAGCAGTAGTTTTGATGATATGTTGCATCTCCTAATGAGTGCATTTTTCACCTTCACATGAATGGATGATGGTGGACGACACATGCATCATGCTGTGACTATTTCTGGCTACACACACACATGGTGATGAGTAAGAGGTGCACTGAAGGCCACAAGGACAGTTCAGATGCAATTGGTAATGCACCACTGTAGTTCTATCGGGCCCTTTGTGTAATTAGCCAAGGCCATGGAAGGGTGCTTGATCATGCAATGATCCAGGCTACTTGCAGTTCTGTGTTCCAGTTCATTGTGTATCACAGACAGCCTATGCAATGTCTATAACCAGACGCATGTGCTGAGTCAGTACCACAGGCCTGCTCCTTCTTACTGACAGTGTGGGGCTGCCCTGCATCAGCTCCATCACTGGCATACCACTCACTAACCTGCACCACCAGATGCATTCTTTGACCACTGAGCAAGTGTGTCTGTGTTGAACCATAGTTCTATGCCCATATACCTATCCCTCACTATACTAACAATGGTATGTCATGGCAAAAATAGCAGGCCATTCACTATTGCACTACATCCATGATTTCATCCAGTCAATATGCAGGTAGGTACATCAACTTCACATGTGTACACTCCCTTAGCAACTTTTGAAAGTATGTGTGCCTTGAGATAGCACACACAGATTATTTACTTCACTGAAGGATGTATGATGTCATTCCTCAACACCTAGGAATACCCACACAACCCCAGTGGGGCAAGGTGCTCCACCACCTTACCCGTATGTATGATGTAATTCCTCAACACCTTGGATTACCCACACAACCCCAGGGTAGTAGTTTGGCAGTTTGCTGTGTGAATGATGTAGATGTCTACAACATCATATGCAGGCGGAAATGCCATAGGTGTAACAATGGGCCAGACACTGCAACAACCATCCCATGCCCCTCAGATGGAATATACATTATCAAGCAGTCCCATATGGTAATGGAGGTGTCGTGCCAACAGACAGCTGCATAACAGTGTCATGTATAAATGGTGCAGTGAGAAGTACCATAGGAGTGTCAGGGACAGTGATGGTTTGTAGGTGCATGGCTCTACCTTATCTGAGAGTATATGTGATAGAGTGATCATAGATATTAGTCAGTTACTATGATCTACCACAAGGACGACTACCTCATTCAGCCTAATAAGTTTACACTGTACAATGTTGTACATGTAGTGAAACTTGGCTTTTACACTAAGCAATATTTTCCATTCGTGTCTTGCAGGTGGACCAGCACCCACATCATAGGAGAGGTGGTGCAATTTCAAAACCTGAAGCATCCAGTAAGTGTCACACTGTCTGTCCTGTGAGCTAATCCAGGGAATGCTGTGAGTCAGTCAGAAATGTGAAATGCAATGACAGAAGTATTTTGTCCTGTCCAATGATCTGATATAGGAGGATAGATAGTGACATCATGTATGTTGGAATGTTATGCAATGAGAATGGCTTGCATGTAGTTCACGGGCCAATGTGTGCTGGCATGGAATTGTGTATAATAGGAATAGTAATGGCTGACCACATAGTCATTGCTGTCTACCGTAATAGGTCACAGGGCAGCTGTACATGTACATAGCATGCCTGTTGACAACCACTTTGTCACAGCACCATTGTCAGCACTATGTGCCACACATAGCATACACTTATTGACCTGATGGTATGGATGTGGGTTCTATGTGCAGAAGTCACTAGGGGTATTATGTAGGAAACCCACACCCCACAGGTGCCTCAGTAACCTTTGGACATAATGAGTTTGTAGGACAGCAAGGAGCCATAATGTGCTGCACAACAGTCAGTAGTGTACACAGTTTGTGGACAGCTCCACTCCAGAAGGTTGTGGGAAAAGTCTATGATTCTCCCACAGCAGGGGGCATATTAAGGAGCCCCTAGTGCGACTGGAGTGTCACTTTACGTGATGCTCCGGTGGTGCGAACCTCTGCTCCATATTAACAGGCAGGTATAATGCCACTTTTTGTGTAACATCACGTCTACTGGTCCATGCATTTGCCATCCAGTGTACCTGCCATTCATAATGGCTATGTGTACTTTGTCTTGGACAGGTAAGTCTGGTACTTCAGCTGTCATTGGTGGGGTCCTGTAGTTTCAATATTGGGAACTGTGACACATCTGACAACAGGCACAATTGGAACTGTATCCTGCAACACTGACAGGTGCCCATCACTGATGAGGTTAGCTACCTCTGTACCACACAAATTAGTTGTTCTGGGACTCCCAGCTGTGTATATTGCCATTGACTTGATTCTCAGCCATACCTGCTGTATATCAAAAGTAAATGATATATGCAAACACTTTTGTTTTTATACTTAATATGTTGTATCAGGCAACACCATCATACACCTTTCTCATGTTAGCATCCTTGTGTATAGCTAGGTGTCCCACAGTCCTGCACTCATGTACTGCTATACTGTAATCATTGACATGGATTTACACAATTAATTCATTTAGCTGAGTAAATGGATCACAGAAAATGTTGACATGCTAAATGTGCACAAGGTGTTTATATACAGGTGGTATTAGTGAGGAGGAACAGAATTTGCCAATTGGTATGTCAGAGACACTGACAGTTTATAGCAGACAAGTCAACAGTGGGTGGGTGAAGAGAGCACATTTCCTACTGTCACCATACTGGCATGATCTTAAGGCCAGAACTAAGGAGAATTGTCCATGTGGCACAGACTGGTGCCACCGGGTACTCTTCCTACTACAAGTAATTTGTTCCACATCTTCATCCTCTGATGTGTGTGGTGCCTCTTATGCCATTAGTGGTGCTATTGTAGAAGTAGATGGGGCCACACACATTTCAGGGGATAAAGATATGGAATCCAAGTTCCCAGCAGCTGCCATTTGTGGTATGACTTAAGACATCGCTTCAGCAAGGAAGAATTGTTGAGTTTTCAATTTAGCTGCACATCTTGTTGGTAGACAGCCATGGCTTCCTTGTGGGAGGCCACTTCCCACTGAATGGACTGCAGCCTGTTGTCTGCAATGCTGCTGCCAGTTTGGGAGGGGCATTGTTGTGGCCTCTTTCTCTTGGCAGAAGCTATGTCTGCCAGGGACTGCTGGAGTCCACGTAGTGGGAGGTATGTGCCTGAGGTGGCAGCTGTATTTTCATTAGGCGTTATGAGGCACGTCCGCACTCCCTCATAATTTATACAGTAGTGGAGGCTCAGTGACTAGTTAAAGGCCGAAAGTTGTTTTTGTACATTATGTGGCATATATTTTTTGCCACTGGAGTGTCACGTAAAGGGACGCTCCGATGACACAATGGGTGTGTCGTATTTATTAGGTGGCATTGAGCCACTTAGGCACTCATTCTGTCATTGGCGGTAAATTCCGAATACCGCCGCGGTGACTAACGCCAACATACAGCCGCAGAGGAGAACATCTGTCTGCTAGATTATGACACATACATGTAAAACCTACAGAAAACTGCCACAACCACAAATCCACCAGATCCACTGAATGTGAAAAACTGTCAGAACTACTACCCATACCGTTACGCCACCAATGCTATGCTCTCCAACTAATGACCCACAAATCAACACCATGAACATTCAACGGCGGTAAACCATTGGCGGGAAAGACCGGCAAAGCGGATAAGGCCACCCAAATACAAAACAAGACAAAATTGGCCAGAACAAAAAAAACACACATGACACTAATACACACACCCCACAAACCCACCAACAGCACTAGAAAACACACACCCACATCACCCACAATCCTTTGCTAACATGACAAGATGGATACACTGAGCAACGCTAACACAAAAGAGAACTGCACACACATATCACAACTACCTATTCATCCCACATGCACCACACACCACACATCCCACCACATCACACATCACCCTCTGCACAACCTAAACACACCACACAACACCCGTGTCCCCACAAAGGCACCCCCATTTCACCAATGAGGAGTTGTGGGTAATGGTTGAGGAAATAGTCAGGGTAGAGTCACAGCTGTTTGGAGCACAGGTCCAGTAGATATCCATTGCCAGGAAGATGGAGCTATGGCGGAGGATCGTGGACAGGGTGAACGCCGTGGGACAACATCCACGCACAAGGGACGACATTCAGAAGAGGTGGAATGACCCACGGGGAAGGTGCATGCTATTGCAGCAGGGCACCAGCTTTTCATCTAGGGGACTGGCAGTGGATCCCCATATCCTTTCCCACAGCTGACAGCATGGGAGGAGCAAGTCTTAGCAATCCTGCATCCTGGGGGACTCACTGGAGTTGCCAGAGGACTCGATACTGGTGAGTCAACATCTACTACCTATCACCTTCCCATACCTGCATGCCACAACCACCCTGATAACCATCACCCTACGCCATTCCACACAGTGCACCAACACAATTAACAAACCTAAATGCCAAGCCCTGCATGCCATACCCACTGCATGCACATCCCTTCTAGCCCTGCATGTACACCCACCCCCAATGCTTGCACAGCATGGAGAACTAACAATCCCACAATCCGTCTCCATACACAAACAAAAGTGACAGGGCAACAGCAATAATATAGGGGAAGCTAGTGATGCAAAACATGCCACAGACATGTAGCATAATACACAACCTACATCTCTACATGTGCCCCAGCCAATGCCAGCGGCGAGGAGGTGCCACAGCTACCCAATCCCCCACCAGAAGATGCCCTCATTGATGGTAGCAACTCTGGAGCTCTGGATCGGGATGAACTCCCTGGCCTATCAAGAACCACTGGTCAGTCGGCTACCCCAGCCCACACCCAGTCTATTACAGAGCCTCCCCCCTTAGAATCCAACACCACAGCAGCCACCCAATGTCCCCAGACCTCTGTCCCCAGGACACATCAATCAATAGTGTGCCCTCCTGTAAAGTGAACCCCAGTCCACACCTCACAGGCAAGAAAATAAGGGTGCTGGGGTCAGTGGCAGTGGGCACACCCTTCAGGGGACACAGGCACAGGGGGCCAGGGATGGTCAGAGGACAGCTGTGCGCCATGGGGAGGACAGGCCCAGGGAACCGACTGGCCAGGAGGCACTCACTAATGTGAAACTGGGGCTTAGCAGTTGCAGTGACGTGGGAGATGTACTGGTCAGCAAGGCACACCATCTGGACATTGAGTGAGTGGAAACTCATCTTATTCCTGTACACCTGTTCATTGGCCCTGAGGGAGGGACTAAGGTAATATGGGTCCCGTCAATGGCCCCAATTACATTTGGTATATGCCCCATCGCACAGAATCTAGCCTTCACAGTGGGTAAATCATCTGTCTGGGGGAATGCGATGTAGCTGCACATGTGTTTGAGCATAGCAGACAAAACCCTTGTAAGCACAATAGAGAACATTGGCTGTGACATTCCTGCAGCCAAGCACACTGTCACCTGGAAAGAGCCAGTTGCCAGGAAATGGAGCACTGAGAGTACCTGCACAAGTGGGAGTATTACTGTGGTACAATGGATAGCAGGTAGCAGATCAGACAGTGCACACAGCTCTGTGACTGTGGCTCTGTCAAGACGATAGATGAGTATGATGTGCCTGTCCTCCAGTGTAGCCAGGTCCACAAGGGGACTGTACACTGGAGCTTGCCACCTCCTCCTATTCCTCTGCAGTGGTTGGTACCTAAGCGTAAAAAAACTACGCAAATGCGGCGCTAACAAAGCATAAATATGGGCCTAAGTGCTAGGGAAATAAAGGTACTTTATAATGGTAACACAGCACCAAAAATACTATGAAGGCAATACTCCCTTAGGAAGTAACACACAAGATACATACAGTAGTAGTCATTAATAGTCATAACAGCAGTTAGAAAACAGTGCAAAACTGTATAAAACACAATGGAGAATAGTGACCCTAGGGGGAGTACAAACCATATACTAAAAAACTGGAATCCGAGAGTTGGACACCCACCTAGGTAGGTGGAGTGTGTTGAGGGGTGCTGGGGGTACCAGGAAAGCACAAAGGTAAGTTCCACAACACCCCACAACGACCAGGAAAGCAGGAATATATCACTAGAATTTCCCCAAAACATCCACTAAGAAGAAAAGAAGAGAATTGAAAAACTCAGAGGTGACTGCAAGAAACCAATTGTGGATTCCTGAAGAGGAAGACCTGTGAAAAGAGCGTTCCAAGTCCAGAAGACACAGCACAGTCCAGTGGGGCAAGAGCCCCTACCCACCAAGCTAATGATGCAGGAGTTGGTCGATGGTGAGGAAGGAAAGTCAGCACTGCAGCCCCGGATGCGGAGTTAAGTTCCTGGAGGATGCAGGTGATGTCCCACCCTGGAAGGAAGACTGCAGTTTTGTTTGAGTGTTCGGATTCCACCAGCAAGACTTGGCACAGGCAAAACTCACGATTGGTGGAAAGTGGTGCTGCCGGGGAACAGCAAGGCCCAGGAGGGCTCAACCTAGGAGGGGGAGTCAGAGGAGCCCTAGCATCACAGAGAGCCCACAGGACGGGGACACAGAAGTTGCAGATGGAGCCCATGCAGCACTACGAAAAGGAGTCCTACACCGCAAAAGAGTCACTCAGGGAGCTGTGCATCACAGGAAGGGGTGCTGGGGACTGGAGCTACATGATGCCTGAAGACCCCTTGAAAGAAGTTTCAACAAGCCTTGGCAGCTGCAAAAGATGCGGTGCACCGGGGTACTGTCTTGCACGGGAAGGGTTCACTTCCATCCAAGTGGAACAGCTGGTAGAGAGGACCAACAGGACCACTTCCGACCATCACCCGTGATGCAGGATCCATGCAGCTCAGAAGGAGAGGGGATCCACGCAGCCGGTCGTTGTTGCTCCTGGTGCCTGCAGATGCAGGGGAATGACACCTTATTTCAAGGGAGATTCCTTCTTCTTTCCAGTGCAGACTGAAGACGGGCTGTCCTCAGAGGATGCACAACGGGGGAAATGTTGCAGAAGCTGGGAGGAGCTGTGGAAACAATGTTGCAAGATAAGTCTTCATCTTTGTTGCAGATTGGCAGGGTACTGGGGAGTCCAGATGCAGTGTCTTTGATCAGATGTTAAAGTGGAGGTTGCAGAGGAATACTGCTGGAATCTTACTATCTGAAGCTGAGTAACCACTGTGAAGAGAGACCCTAAATAGCCCTGTAAGGGGGACTTGTCACCTAGCTGGGTGACCACCTTCAGGAGGGGGGGTTTACGTCACCTGCCTGACCTGGCCACTCAGATGTTCCTAGAGTTCCCTGCCAACCTTGCAGTCAAGGTGGCAAAACTGAGTGGTCACTCCCTTTTCTATTGTCCAGTTTCGCACCAGAGCAGGGACTGGAGGGCCCAGAATTGGTGTAGACTGGTTTATGCATGGAGGGCAAAGGAAGAGGGTGTAACACCCCTCTCCCAAAGGAAGTCCTTTGTTCTACCATCATGGGCTTGGGCTACTCAAGCAACAGGAAGGCAGAAACCTGTCTGTGTGGTGGAAACAGCTTGGGCTGCCTGGAAAACCTCAGAAGGCTGTAGGAGAAATGCTGGGGGTCCTCTAAGGAATCCCCAGAGTACACAGAATCATCCAACTAATACTTGCAAACGTATTGGGGTTGATTCCAACATATTTGATACCAAACATGCCTATGTTCAGAGTTACCATTATGTAGGTGGACATAGGTAGTGACCTATGTCCAGTACACACATAAAATGGTGTCCCCGCACTCACGAAGTCCAGGAAAATGGAACTGGAGTTCATGGGGGTACCTCTGTTAGTGCAGGGGTGCCCTCACACATAGGTCTTTGCCCCCTGCCCCCTCCCTGGGGAGAAGTGTCTGCGATGGGGTGACTTATAGTGACCTGGATGCAGTGAACTGGCAGTGAAAGGGTGCATGCACCTTTTCACGCAGGCTACAATGGCAGGCCTGCAGAGTACTTTGTAAGGGCTCCCTATGGGTGGCATAATATATGCTGCAGCCCATAGGGATCCCGTGGTACTGCAATGCCCTGGGTATCTTGGTACCATTTACTAGGGACTTATATGAGGGCACCCGTGTGCCAAATGTGGGATTAAATGCAGAGATTTGGGAGAGGTAGCATGATCACTGGGGTCCTGGTTAGCAGGATCCCAGTGAACACAGTAAAACACACTGACATCAGGCAGAAAAGGAGGTTACCATGCCAAGAAAGAGGGTACTTTCATAAAACAATATGCAAGAGGTGTTGTGATGGCACAGTATTTACATGTCCCTTACAGCCAATGTGCTACATATTTACGTGGCGGAGTAAAGCCCTGGTGATTGGAATATGTTGGGGGACATAGCACAACGAAGGTGTGTGTGCATGTGTTGCTTGTATGGGGATGGGGCATCTGAATTCAGTGTGCATGTATCCCCATGCAATCCTTTAGCATGCAGTGGTTGTGTCCTATCTGCCTCCCCCTTCTGGCATTTATAAGATTCCTGTTAATTCCCCCACGTAACTTACCCTGCATTTGTGGTGGTGCTTGGTAGTCTGCGCTGTACAGTCCTTGGATTCCTGTGACCAACTCTTCCCGGATGACTGCTGCAACCATCTCCTCCAGCTCATCCAGGTCCTCCTGTGGTGCAGGACTTGCACCCCCAGTCTGCCGTGCTGCCTTTCTGTTCTTGGCCAATTTCTCCCTAGCTCTGCGCTTGCAATCATGCCAGTGCTTCTTGCATTCAGTGACAGTTCTCTTCACCTCTGCCACGCAGTGGATTTTGTCTACTATTTGATGCCATATTGCCTCTCTCTTAACAATTGGCAATTTGGAGGTGACAAAGAGCTGGTGTTGCCGCTCCGTCACTTCTCTGACAAGGATGCCGTGCTCCTCCTCACTAAAATACTTTTTCTTTGCCTTTTCCAGAGACTTCTGTGGATTCTCCTGGCTGGTGTTTGGGCGATTGGGGTCTCCCTGGGGTCTCTCCTGGCCTGATTCGCCCATTTTCACTTGCAATTGCACTCTTTCCTGCTTGTGCTTTTACATTTGGTGCTAATGCAGGCTAAAAATGGCGGTAACTCTTTTGTGACATGTTTACATGCTGCAAAATGGTTTTGTGCCACTTTTGCAGCATTAATGTAATTTTCATTATGACAGGGAGCAATAGTTTTTTTACTCTCACCATTCCTTAGCGTGGTCGTAACCTCTTCAGTGCACTACCCCCCTGGTGCAGGTCACGACTAGTGGATGACACCAGGGAGCAGGTTAAAAACCTCCTCCGATGTGTCGCACCGGAAGATTTTTATTTTTATAAAAAAATCCCGGGAGACACAGAATGTCTTCTGTGTCTCCCCCTGAGCCCCTAACCCCCCCCCCCATTGTGACATCAGCACACCACGAGACGCGCTGATGTCACTATCTGTTTTCCCCACCGGAGCAGGAAGCGGCCTTCCAGCTGCTTCCTGTTCCAGTGGGAAAAACAGGCCCAGATGGGCCTTCGTGACATTCAGGAAGGCCTCTTGATAATGTGGATTTAATTCACTAGTTTGGTGTAGGTTTAATTTTTATAGTAAGCTTAGGACTACATATCCCATAATGCCACATAAAGGCATAAAAGGGGAGAGAGTATATATTGCTAAGAATGGATCACTAGTTTACCGTGATCAAGACCTTGTTGGTTGAAAAGCGTTGGTGTTGCGTTAATCAATCTACTTATTAAACAAGAAATTCCAAGAATCCTGTGAGTGCCACGTTTGACTGTGTGTCAATTTGTGTGAGAATTAATACAGGGAATCAGTCCTTCCCTGACGCGAGAACCGACGAGTTGAGCGCACCTGGAGGGGACCAATTTGTCAAATAATATATATATATATATATATATTTATGTATATACATGTATATGTATATATAATAATATATATATATATATATATATATAGATATATATATCTATATATATTCCCCGCCAGTTCTCTTGCAGTTGCAGCTTGAAGCAATGCACATACTTCAACTGATGCGTTTCTACTGTAGCATTTAGGCAGCAATAAAAAAATTCAAGTAACTCTTGTGATTATGTTTCTGCTAGAAAAGGATCTGACTTTTGTCTAGTGGAAGTTTTGATGCCATAAAGTACTGCAAAAGGTTTATATGCCTACTGTAAGGATCAAAACTATTATATGCGAATAGCTGAGTGGATTAGTAAAGCCAGCCATTACCTGTGCAATAATACAAATTAAATGTATGTGCGAAGTGGGCTACGGAGAGATGAAATGCACTTTTGCTGGGTGGTAGTGGAAATCTGAGGGAAAAGTGTTTTTTTGCCAAATGTTGAGGTTTGCAATGGATTCTGAGTAACAGAACCTGGTGAGAGCCTCACAAGTCACCCTATCCTGGATTCCCCTAGGTGTCTAGTTTTTAAAAATGCAGAGGTTTGGTAGGTTTCCCTATGTGCCGGCTGAGCTAGAGGCCAAAGATCATAGCTAGGAACTTTCCAAAGAACACGTCAGATTTCAATGTAAAAATGTGATGTGTCCATGTTGCGTTTCCTGCTGCGGGAAGTAGGCCTACCCATGCAAGTGAGGTTCCATTTTTATCGGGAGACTTGGTGGAACACAGAATAGTAGAACAAGTGTTATTGCCCCTTTTCTTTTTCTTTAAAATTTCCTTCCAAATGTAAGACAGTGTGTAAAAAAGAAGTCAATTTGAGAAATGCCCTGTAATTCACATGCTAGTATGGGGACCCTGGAATTCATAGATGTGCAAATAACCACTGCTTCTCAACACCTTATCTTGTGCCCATTTCGGAAATACAAAGGTTTGATACCTATCTTTCAGTCTTTATATTTCACCAAATGAATTGCTGTATCCCCGGTATACAATGAAAAAACCATTGCAAGGTGCAGCTTATTTGTTGGCTCTGGGTACCTAGGGTTCTTGATGAACCTACAAGCCTTATATATCCCCACAACCAGAAAGTCAAGCAGACGTAACAGTATATTGCTGTCAAGAATCTGACATAGCTGTTATAAGTTATAGACGAAAACGTGGCAGTAAATGGCTCCTTTTTTCACCTCAATTTCAATATATTTGTATTTTAGCTGTTACTTTCTGTAAGAAAACCTTGAAGGGTCTGCACAAATGCCCCCCTTGCTGAATTTAGAATTTTATGTACTTTTCAGAAATGTTTAGCTGTCTGGGATCCAGCATTGGTTTCACATCCATTTCTGTCACAAACTGGAAGGAGGCTGAAAACATAAAAAATAGTAAAAATGGGGAATGTCCCAGTAAAATGCCAAAATTGTGTTGAAAATGTGGTTTTCTGATTCAAGTCTGCCTGTTCCTAAAAGCAGGGAAGATGGTGATTTTAGTACCATAAACCCTTTGTTTATGCCCTTTTCAGGGAAAACACACACTTTCTTCAGCTGCCTTTTTTTCCTATTTTTCTAAAAAAAACAAATTTTTAACTGTATTTTGGCTATTTTCTTGGCCTCCTCCAGAGGAACCCAAAAACTCTGGGTACCTTTAGAATCTCTAGGATGTTGTAAAAAAAAGGACGCAAATTTGGCGTGGATAGCTTAGGTGAACAAAACCTTATGATGGCCTAAGCGTGAACTACCCCAAATAGCCAAAAAAGGGCTCAGCACTGGGGGGGTGGAAAGGCCCAGCAGCTAAGGGGTTAAGTATGGCGCATGGGTGGTGCTATGGAATGGTGCTAGCTTGCGCTACATAAAATGACACAAAACTGTGTTTGTGCTGTTTTGCATCATTTTGCATAAATATGGGCCAAAGTGTCTTGGTTAATGCCTGACCTAATTGGGGGCCCAATTCTTAATGGAAGTCAGAAAAGTGCACCTAAGGTTGATATCTTTGCATTAGTGGCCTTCATGAACTCAGAAGAATTTACAGAAGTAGACCAGGAAATCGTACTCCTAGAACATATCTGTGAACTGTATTTTAGTATTAGCAAATATGCATGTGTAGATTTGCTCATGTTAAAATCTAATGAGCCTTTACCATTTTCACTTTTCCTCCAACCACTTTTTCCCCACCCCTGGAAGAATTTCTTCTTCTGCTCTTGTCAGGAGTACATTTCCAACCTCTCTCAGTATGGGAAAAGATTAGAAAAGGACTGGTGAAAATCCTTAAACCATGCATTTTAGTAGGTTTGCACAGACTCAAAGACATTCCAGCCATGGGACTTTTGTTTACTGCTTCCTCCAGCCCCATATCTGTGTGTCCCCCCTGTTCCTGAGCCATTAAAGGCCACAGGGGTCCCAGCCTCAAGGGCCAGAATAATGAAAATAATGGGAGGGGGCCATTAAATACCCCTGGGGATGGGCCTTTTCTGCATATAACGAGAGAAGGGCCCCTTTCCTGAACAATGACAGGACCCTGGGAGCTTACCCTTGGAGCTTAAATTAATGTACATGGGGAGGTGAGCACACCCCGGGAGATGGGGAATGCACAGCCCTCTTCCCTGAGCCATCCAAGGCTGACATTTCTAAACATGTACAGTATAGGTGCTGCCTCCCTCCCTGAGCCATTATTGGCCCCTGGGACCCAATACCCCTGTACCGGCTCACATGCTATGCTCTGGCATGCCAACCCTCAGGGCACAGCAGTTTCTGTGCGCACATTGGCACAGGTAGGGAAATCTGTGTTTGCTCTGCTTGGCAGGAACATTTTTTAATCTTTGGAAAGCGTTGTGTAGGTTCTCATTCTGCTGATGAGGCTATTGGATTTGAGAGACAGGATCACATGGATGGTGGGTACTAAGTATGATTTCACACCACATGATGCCTGTAGGCCTAATCCAGGTTCTCCAGCTAACTAGCAGCAGCTCATCTCTGGCTGAGATGATTGTGGCAACCAGGCACATGACAAGGAAGACTCCTAAAGGAAATCGTAGTCAATCAGATCCCATCCCTTTCTCTAGGTTTCTTAAAGTCTCATACAGGCAAAGACAACAGAGGCAGAATATAGTTCAATAAGGATTTATTGAAGTAATTGCATCTTACATAAAAAGGCTTGTATTGCAATAAGTAGGATGACAAAACACAATAAAAGCAAGCAGCTGACTAACAGAGTAAAACACAAGAATAGTCCTACCATACTGTCACTAGGAGTGATATATATATATTTCTCCTACCTACATTATGTGTGAGCGCAGCTTAATGAGTTTAATCTGCCCTGCAGGTTCCCCCCCCGTGGGTACATCATCACTCATACCTGGAGGAAGAAGCCTGTAGTCTAGAGAGACCATCCCCATGTGGATCAGGGGTCCAGCGAACTTAAGAAAGAAGCTGCAGCAAAGCAATCAGCATACAGTCGTGGTCATCTGGCTGGAATCTCCCTCTAACGTGTCTAGAAGAAACAGATGTTTTTATAATAAAACAACTGACATTCTAAGAAATTGTCGCAACGTATGAGTGTGTGTTTTCTGTGAATGTTTGTCGGCAACCCTATCTGAATGTAGCCTTGAAGAAAGCACAAAGCGAAATAAATGTCCAACTAAGAATGGGATGCTTTCCTAGGCGAAAGTCCAATAAGATAAAGAAAATAAAACAGCACCACAAATGTGGCATATTGCTAGGAAAATAAAGCAATGCTGAATAAAATGTAACTGGATTAAAGTGCAAGGCGAGAGGAATAGTTAGCTAAAACAAGGTGTCTAAAACATGGCCAAAGTAGCTATACACCACAAGAACAAGCACAAAGTCTTCTCCCAGACAGCAGGTGCTTTAAAAATGCTACATGAGAGCAGACTTCTCATCTGTTTCCCTGCCCACACTGATTCAGGCAGGGAAACAGATTAAAATATTCTTCTCGCTTGCTGCATGTAGGGAGCCGACTGGGGCAGCAAGGGATTTGAGGCTTCTCCCGCAGCCTCTAGTGAGCAGATAATGGGCGCCCTGGGCACACACCTTTAATATTGTGGGCCCCGGAGGATGAGGTCCCCAGGAATGGATAAGGTTGGAGGAGGGGTCTGTGAATCCTGCCCCTCCCCTTTAATTTTCATAGTTTCCCTGAGAAACGGGGACCCCAGGGCCTAGAAAGACTCAGGAGGAGGACCATGTGGCCCCCTCAACTTTAATTTAAAGAAACAGCCCAGGGCATGACAAGGCTTGGGTTGGGGGGCCATGTGCCTGCCTTGCCCCTCAATTACATAAGTGGCCCTGGGGGATGGAGTCCCATAGCCTACCAAAGCTTGGGAAGTGGGGCAATGAGGATCCCCTCCCCTTTTTATTAAGCAGTGGCCCTGGGTGTGAGAAACTAGGGCTGATTGCAGAGGCCCCATAACTTTTTGCCCCCATTTTCCACTTTATGCTGGTGTTTTCCTGACTCTGATGGTGCCCTGGGTACTGCTAACCAGTCCCAGGGCCTGTGCTCTGTGTAAAATGGATATGCAAATTAGGCTAATTATAATTGGCTAAGTTAACCTACCTATAAGTCCCTAGTATATGGTAGGGCATGTAGGTTTAGGGACCACAGCATAGGTGGTGCACACCTAGGTGCATTGCTGAGGTGCCCAGTGTCATTTTAAAAGCAAGCCTGCCTTGCTGGCTGCTTTTAAATTAAAGTGATATGCAAATTCGACTTTGGAATAAAAGGTACTTCCAAAGTCTTAAACTACCTTATTTTTACATATAAGTCACCCCTAAGGTGTGCCCTATGTGCCCCTAGGGCTGGGTGCCATGTAACTATAAGCAGGGACTTTATAAAAATAGATTTATAAGCCCTGGTGAGGTAAAAACAGCCAAATTCGTTTTTCCCTCATTGAAGTAAATGGCCTTCATAGGCTAGAATGGGCAGACTTTATTTTAAATTTTAAAGTCTCCTTAAATGTTACATACCAAGAATTTGGTATCAAATTGATTGTTGTAATAAATCCCACAACTTCCAGTTGTTGGATTTAATATAACTTGTCCAGGTAAAAAGTTTAGACTTTACCTAAAAAGTTGCCAATTTCAGCTCCGCATTGTTTTTGCTGCTGTGCTCTGATTGGCCAGCCTGCAGTAGCTTCTGCCAGGCTACCTTGATGAGGTGTTAAGTGGCCTGACTTCACACAAAGGAATGTGCTTGGGGGAGAGAATCTCCCCTCAGCAGATGGTGAGGCAGGAAGGGGGAGGGCTGCCAAACTGGTCTTCAAAGGCAGAGAAGGACATTTGCAGCACCCAGCAACACCCCCACATCCTGCAACCCCAGACAATTAGGTGCCCCCTTGATTAGATTAGGAGAGGGCAGGAGAGGGGTGTGTTTATGATTTTTAGCCACACCAGTGGGTGGGCTCAGCCAGATGTAACCTCCAAAAATCAGATTCATCCATGTTGGATTTTTAGAGACTGTTGCCTTCTGGGATGGATTTTTGCCACACTTCCCAGGAAGTGGTCATCACAGGGGGACGACCCTGTCCCTGATTGGAGAACCAGGGCCCCCCTGCTTTTCACCCAGGAGCAAGGATAAAACTGGCAGACCTGCACCCACACCTCAGATCCCCTCCAGAATTCAACAAGAAAGGAACTAAAGAAGAAGAAGGACTGCCCTGCTGGACCCCTGGCCTGCACCTGGACCCTGCACTCAGAAGGACTGCACCAGCTGCACACTTGGGCTTCACCACAAGAAGGACTTTGCCTGGCTTCAACTGGTTCAAGGAGGGACTCCCTGTTTGCTACAGGTGAAAAATTGCTAACCAGAGTCCCCTGCACCAACTCCTGAAAGAAGCGACCAGCTGACCACTGCCCAGTGGCCAAAAAGGAGTTTGCGCCAGGTGAATTCTGGGAGTTGAAGTCCGCACCCCCAAGGACCATCACAGAACTTCTGGACCCTTGGGGTGAGCTGTGGACCCCAAAAGAACCTTAAAAGAACATCTGGGTGAAGCCCCAGAAGTTTGGAAAAGATTGGAGAATTTTTGAAAAAAAGCTCCATAAAGTGACCGACCCGACGCGGAAATTCTAGCCGGCTTGCCTCAACCGCAACCCGGCCTGACTTCGTGGTTCGTCCCGGTAAAGAAAAACATCCAAAAAAGAGACTAAGTCCGAACGTAAAAAGTTGACCGGGACCTTCCAGCCATCGTATCCGAGAAGGGCTCCACGGACGTCGGATCAAGATCCAGGTTTACCCCGGTCGAAGGATTTTCATCTCGAAAAAACGACTAAGTCCGAAGGTAAAATTCACCACCGAGGAAACCGACTTCGCGTATCCGGACAAGGGCTCCAGGAGGTCGGATCCAACTGGCAGGTTCGTCCCGGGGAAGAAAAACATCAAAAAAGAGACTAAGTCAGAAGGTAACTTTTTAACCGAGGCCTCCCGCGACTTGTAGCCGAGCAGGGCTCCATCGCGGTCGGCCTGAAAGTTTGACTTTGCCCCGGTCCTGGTGCAACCAGATGACCCGATTGGCGCTTTTTGTTTCTAAGCGCTAGAAAATAATAATACTTTAAAAATTCATATCTCCGGTTCCCCTGAACCGATTTTAATCGTTTTTGTGTCATTTTAAAGATAAAAATATAAGCTATTTTTATAAATTGGTTTTGGATTTTTAAACTGTTTCCTGTGTTTTATTTAATTACTGTTTTGTGATATTTGAATGCTTTACACTTTGGGCCTGATTCTAACTCTGGAGGACGGTGTTAAACCGTCCCAAAAGTGGCGGATATTCCACCTACCGTATTACGAGTCCATTATATCCTTGGAACTCGTAATACGGTAGGTGGTATATCCGCCACTTTTGGGACGGTTTAACACCGTCCTCCAGAGTTAGAATCAGGCCCTTTGTCTCCTAAGTTAAGCATTGACGCTCGATGCCAAGCTACCAAGGGTAGAGCTGGGATTAATTTACTGAGACCTAACTGTACTTATGTGGAGGTTTGTGGCTTGTTGCTAGGTGTAGGTACCTACCTGCCCTACCAATAACCCATTTTCCAACACTGGGGGATGGACTCCTCAGAGCTTTATGAGGGTCTGTGAGGGGTGCCACACAGCCCCCTCCCCTTTGATAAAAAAAGACCATGGGGATGAAAACCTAAAGGCCTAATAAGGCCTGGGGAGAGGGACCTGCTGCCTTCACTCTCCTTTAAGAAAAAGGATTGGGTCTCCAGGGCCTGATAAGGCTTGAGGAGGGGTATGTAGATCCCTCCCCTTTAAAAAACATAAGGTTCTGTGGCCAAGTCACCATTGCTCACGGCCAGAGGCGATGAGTGGCAGGGGGTTGGCTTTACGTATGGTAATAAAATGTAACTTCATGTTAAATAAACCCATAGAAATTCACTAATCAGAAGCAAAGGTTAAGGACAGTTATAGTTAGGTGTGGTAAAAAGATTTGATTTTAAATCCCAAAAAACTTAGAAATTCACTGAAAAAACCTAAAGGTTAAGGTAACATTATAGTTAGGTGAATATTTCAGTGACAACATTAAGGTTCTGAACAAAAAAATAAACACAGAAATTCATCAATTGTAGTTAGGACATCTAAATATAATTTCCCCCCCACCATGCACTACTTAAGACCTCACGTATTACATCACTCATGGTGCTGTCTGACATCATTTAAGACATAACTGATGACATCTCAAATTATAACTTTGATGACATAACTGATGACATAATCCAATGAGTGTGTTAGGTTGTTTTATAGTTTACATATTGGTGGGTAAATACCATATTACTTTTCTACATAATGTTGTAGAGCCTGCGCCCAGTTAATTGTTGTGTTTATACAACACATGCGCTCCTAATGCATCATAGGTGTGTAAAGGTATTGAATATGTTGTACTTCTTTGTATTGCAGAGTAGTTTTGTGCAGGTGACAGTTCGCGACCTGTGTTCATTCTGTTCCACACAAGTTTTTGGTACTGCAGGAAATGTTTCCAGCAGGACTAAGATTAGTTTGTACTCCATTCAAAGTATTGAAGCAGACTTGAGCTCTTACACAGAATTGTATTAGCATGAAAATGTATACTTAACATAGAAGACTGTATGCACCAGGTACTACCTATGTACATGTGCTTGCTTTGCTTCAGAAGATTATCTGAAGCAACAGGTACTAACCTATGTACATATGCTTGCTTTGCTTCAGAAGATTATCTGCAATGTTTTCACTACAGTATGAATGTGGCAAATATGATCTTTAGCACCTTCAGACCTAGGTTATTTTAAGTGAATAGTCACACCTTGGCCATGTTTTGCACAGAGTGTACACTGTTCTTAGTAAATAATTTTTAATACTCTATATTGTATTTCTCACAAGGGTTCCACTGCTTGCAAACAATGTGGCACACAGTAAACTCTCTCCATAGTGTAATAGTGTTAAGAGTACCCACTTTTCTACTTATATCCACTTCTTTTCTCAATGTAGGTTCTGTGACTGTGAGGGCATTGATACATGTAAAGACTGTTCGTGTATTTTGGAAGTTTGCGCCACTTTTGCATCAAAAAGTGGCACAAATGCAGCACTAAAAAAGTATAAATATGGGCCTCTGTTTTTCCTGAACAGCCATATCAAGATTGAACACTGTGCTCAGGGTTGGTTATCCTTTCATCTGTGGTTCATAGTCAACATGACCTCAGCTACCCAGGGTCAATGTTGCACATAACAAAAGCTTGCTTTATCTATTGGTTTTATATGTATCATAGCAGCAATGGGGTTTCTTATTTTTCTGAGCTATTATGTATCTAAGTTTATAGCTCTAATGCTATACATGTTCATAGAGCAATGTGTACAAAAGAAGCTTGATTTATGTCAACAATGATGTAATCAGTGGTGTCATTTGAGTTGTTATCAGTGTTAGAGGCTGGGTATTGGTAAAAATAGGTGTACACCATCCACTAGCAATATACCCCCAACACAGGGTTGTGCCCAATCAAGGTACCACAAAGTAGGCCCTGGCTCAACCCCCGGTAGTTTGACAGTGAGCAGTCAGGTTTAACCCAGGAGACCAGTATGTAAAGCATTTAAATACACCAATACAGTAAATTAGTCAGACACAACACACACTTTCATTCAATCATCCTGGGGGACAGTCAGTGGGCATCCATGTCCAATGAGCTGCAGGGTGCCACCCAGAAGTATGACAACTTCTTCAAAAGTGTAGCATCTTCTTTTCCCACTAAGCACTGTATATTAACATTCCAAGATGTCTGATTTTCATCCCGAGGAAGAGCATCTAGCTAAACCAACCCCATGGTGTATTTTGTTTCAATTAACTCCCCCTCTGGACATTTGCAGATTCCTTTCCTAAGCCCACCATATGTTTGTGGGATACAGGGGTGAGAGGGCAGGCCTTTGTGCAGTCCTTTCTGAGGGGTATGCTTTTGAATCCTCAGCTTGATTCACCCAGTACCCTTCCTGGTCTGGCTTCACCATCTGCCTACCTCCCCTATCAAACAACTTCTGCTCAATGCAGGGCACTTATCACCTCATCAATGTAGTCTGGCTACTCCTGTTAGGGCTGACCAATCTGGAGAGACCACTAGCAAGCTGGAATTTGACTTACAGTAAAAACAAATGACTCATAGCTTCTTTTCTGTATATGCTATGATAATTTCAACAATTGCAAATTGTTAGATTTATCATTACTATTCATTTGAGTCCTTTCATGGTATTTTATCTTTTTCCCAGCCATATTTAGGTTTATGAAAAATATTTCCATTAAAGCCCATGGATCCAACTTTTTACAACGGGGGAAATGATCGGTGGGGCTTTTCCCTAACCAGGACACATAAAACATCTTTTATAAGGTCCCTGCTTATAGTTATATGGCATCCTACCCATGGGGCATCTAGGGGAGACCTTGGGGTTGACTTCTATGTAAAAATAAGGTGGATTGTTACTTTGGATGTACCGTTAATTCCAAAATCAAATTTGCATGCATTTTATATTTTAAAGACAGTTTGCATGGCGCGGCTGCCTTTAAAAATGACAGAAGGCACACAGCAGTGCACACTCCAGTGCAGGAAATCTACTGAGCCTCTGAACGTCCCTGCCCTATTATATACTAGGGGTGTATAGGTAGTTTGAATCCCCCTTGCCCTATTATCTACTATGAACTTCAGGGTCTGTCATTGGCATTATGCCATTTGACAATATACCTTTTATCCAGAGCACTGGCCCCGAGCCTGCTAAGCAGAGCCCAAGGCACAGTAAGGGTCAGTTACCATCAGTATCAGTCAAAAACAATGAGGTGAACATGATAAAGGGTGACTTTCTCACAATCAGTTATGTCATAAATGATTTCATAGAACAAATCATGAGTGATGTATTATGTGAGGTCAGAAGCAGTGCATATCAGGGGCACAAGTTAGCTCTGCTAACCTTAATTGGTGAATTTGTGTTTCTTAAAGTTCAGACGTTAATATTGTCACTGCCTGACTTAAACAAAACATCGTTATATCACACCTAACTATAATGCCACTTTAAACTTTGCATTTTTAGTGAATATGTGTATGTCTTTATATATAACACCACAGCTTCCACCAAAGACACACCAACCGCATATGTGAATATGATTTACAACAATTATACCTGCAGTTAAGATCAGGTGACCATGCTTTATAAAAAAAAAAAAACATTTCTTTGCTCTGACACACAACGTGACGGGTGGACAGCAGGTTTTGGCACAACACCCTCTATTGGAGGAACAGAGTATGCATATACAATTCCATTTATTAGAGTCCTTCTCTAATGTCCCTGAAAGGTCTAGACTGCTAAATTACCACAGACAAGGAAACATGTAGATTCATTTTTTTTACTGGCCATCCATAAACTCCATAAAGTTGGATGTACTGCTAACCATGTTTCCTTGCCAACATATACATAAACATAGGAAATCTCATAATTAAAGTATTAAATGGCAAAATGTGTATAATTATAGTGCCAAGCTAAGTGAACCCTGTATTATCCCTCTACTAAAAAAACACTCTAGCTTCCAATGTTTGGGCAAACATTTGTCCCATCTCCCTTATACCAGTTTGTGGCAAGATAGCAGAATGGCATGTGAATCGCCAGCTCTCTAGGTTTCTGGCATCCTTGTTAATGCTACACCCTTCTCATTCGGGCTTCTGCACTGGATCTATACAGAGACCGCCCTTTTAATGGCAGTAGAGCATTTAGAAACAAATGGCTCTTGGTGGCATGGTGGCTCTCTTTCTTTTAGATCTTAGTGGAAAAAGTTGGCACAGTATTGTATGCGGTTCTGTGTCAGAGACTGAGTGACATTGGCCTCCAGGATTCTGCTTTTTCCTGACTTTTTGTTTTCCACAGGACTGCACCTTTCATGTCTCTTGTAAGTTGCATGAGGCCTTCATTTTCCATCTGCCGTGCAGGATTCCACAAGGCTCCTCATTAAGCCTGACATTGTTTAATGTATATCTAAGGCCTGTCTCGGATCTAGTGAAGGGCCATGGCTTAATTATCTTTATGTATGTGAGTGATACTCTAATCATTCTCATTCTCAGTAACAAAAAAGAAGATGGCTCCATCAGTCTTCAACTCTGTTTGTCCAAGGTAGTCCATTGGATGAGGCCTAATTCTCTTAAGTTAAATGGAGATAAAACTAAGGTATGAATAGTTGGAAATCAACCGCAACTTTTGGATTCGAAGTGGTGCCTGTCTGACCTGGGTCCATTACCCAGGTTTCAAAATCCCAAGTATGTGGCTAGGTTATAAGGTCTCTATGGATACTCACATTTCCAAAATTGCTACCTACTGTTTTTGGCTACTTAGATGCCTAAAGAAAATTATTTGGCTTCTTCTATTGACAGCACAAAAAACTGTGGTTCAAGCCTTGATTATGTCTATGATGGACCACAGCAATGTGCTTTATTTGGGTGCTCCTAAAAATACTTTATAAAATCTTCAGCTGGTGCACAATTCTGCAGCCTGTTTTCTCTGCCATGAGACTTGGGAGTCGCTGGTCACTCCCCACCTTCAATCTTTACATTGGTTGATGGTGGAGAAGTGCATTTATTTTTAAACACTATGCTTTATGCATAAGGCTTTACATGGAAATGGCCTGCTGTATCTTAAGAAGTTGGTGCATCGCTTCTCCCCTCAGCAAAACCGTTGCTTGGGATTTCAGTGCCTTGCTGATGTAACCTGCTATCAATGCCTTAGACAGGGCGAAGGGCTTTTTTTTTGTGAGTCCAACTCAATAGATTTCTCTTCCTTGAAAAAGTTGTAGCTTCTCATTAGTGGTGGAGTTTGGGAAATTGTTGAAAACCTGGTTGTTCTAAGCTTTCTGTCCTGCCTTTCTGTTCAGCACAGGGAAACTCTGTTTGAGTGGCCACATGCTTTACAAAACTATATTGTATTGTATAGTAACTGTGAAATATAACAACTAGCTATCAGAGGAATAAGGAACACCAGCTGCAATAGTAATCTTATAATAACATCAACAGCTTTACTCATATGTCATAGTCAGACTTATTCATCTATTCATAGATAACATATTGTTGATGTGCGAAGTATACATTAAAGTGCCAGTGCAAAATGTACTAAGATGTTATATAACATATTGTAGGTATACAAAATATGCAATAAAGTGCCAGCACAAGATGTAGGCAGAACATATATAACATATTACAGATCTACAATGTGTATATTGAAATGCCAATGCGATGTATCATGAAACCTCAGTTTTCTTTTTCTTTTCTTTCCATTGTGACATGACAAATGCAAGCAAGATTGAATAAACTTTCATACCCTATGATGCCTATTTTTCTGTTGCGAATATCCTCAGAATTATGTGAAAATCTGAATCAAAGTGGCAGTCAAATAAATATTGACCTCCTCAAAAATCATTTTCATACACCACATTGCATTTAAGCATAACCAAGTAAGCTCCCACATCTTACAATGCGCAGAATTTCTATGAACCTACTACATCCAGCACCTCAAAATGTTACTTTTGATGGTATGCATAGGCATCTACAACTTAACTGTGGTTCAATTGATGTTGCATTGAACATGTTTACTCTAATCAATACCTTACAGGTAAATGAAAATCCTAATCAGATAGCACTCAGTTTTATATTCATTAAGTCTTGTTAGTTACACAATAGCTATATGATGTAATTTAATAGGTGAAGTGCAAAGTGTTGATGAATCATGGCCATTCCTAAAGGTCAACGTTTTAGAAAGTGCAGTTTATATGAATACCAAGTTAACTCATCTCATTTAGGTCTCAACAATATTGAAAGGTAGTAAGAGACCATCATTGTTCCATTGCTCTGCAAATGCTGATTTTCTAAGTCTCAAGTCTACAAGATCTCATGAAAGTGCTGCAAGTACATGAGGTAACATTCCAGTCCCAATTTATGCATACATGTCTTAAACATACACATGTGGGCATCATCATTCAACTTGGACTTTGTGTCATAATCTCATAAAATCATTATAAATGTACATGGAGCTCTGCATCCAGGTTTTGTTCCCGTGGACTCTCAGTACCCAAAATAAGGTTCTCTCTTGAGTCACATCTCTGTAATTCTAACTCAGAGTCCCTATCCATAGGCTCTGGTTTGATATGTTTAATTCCATAGTAGCGAACCCCAGAGAGTTCCCCATTATGTACCTCACAACAGTTACTGGCCAGAGGTTAAATTCCATCCTGGTTTTTGATTGCCTGTAGACATTGCATGATCAGAGATTTGACCTTCTTGATGGTATATCCCATGCATTTTACATTGCATGCTCATTCCAATACATATATAACTAATTCTGAATCACATGTAATCTTTTCCGAGATGGTTTGTGTTTTTTCTTTATAAGGTTTTTATTCCCCCTTGTGACACCGTAGGAACATGCCATGCACTTTACTCATTTCCAGAATCCATTATTATCTCTCAATAACCAACTAGAGTAATGTATATGGGTTGTAAACAGCTAATGGTGAATCGATCACCCACTGATCTAGTTCTCTCATGTGATCTCGGGGTGTGGCCCCATTCAGGCGCCATCCGTGACTTTGAATGTTCATCATGCTTTAGCACATGCCGGTTTTTCCTCAGTGGCCTTTACATTGTGCTGTTCACTATGAAAATAGATAAAGACTCTAATTTGTGAATCCCTTCTTTGGTCTGCTTCTTTAGGTCTTCAGTCATGTCCCTTCTGTTCCCATATAACACTTGAGCTCTCTGTTTCAATTTCACTCTTTGCCATGCCTCTCTTTAAAGTTTTTAGCGATAGCCTCTGCTTTAGAATGTTTTGATCTTCTCCAATGATTCTTTTTTAAAGCAACATCTGATAATTAAATTCTTCAGCCCTGCAATTATTGGATAACGACTGCTTCATTTTATTGTCATAGGAGGACCACAATTAGCAAGCAGTAAAGAGTTGCTGGATGTTTTCTTCTGGTAGATCATTCTTTTCACTTTCCTGTTTTCAACAAATAGTGCCACATCCAGAAATCTATTTTAATTTTGCTCCAACTGCATGTAGGCCTTATATTAAATCTACTATCGTGAAGCTCCTCAGTGTATTATTTCAATGTTAGCTCCTCACCCTCCCAAATAAGGAAAAGGTAATCAATGAAGCAAACCCATACAACCATAATCATATAATCATTGGGCGGAGGGATAGACAGATAGACAATTTCCACAATGCGATCTCATTTATGTTCTTTTGAGTCCTTGTGAATGCCCAAAATACACGAAGAGTGTTGCTCGGCATTCATCTGAAATACTGGGAACTCTTCAAATAAAAATATTGTTCTCCTTTTGATAGCTTGATATCAATAACGTGGAATATGGTTCCTCTTTCGTCAGTCACAAGGATACTGCAAGTCACTGATTAGTACAATGACCAAGTAGAGACATTACAAATTTTTATAGAACTGGAGCTCCGAGACCGCTGCCTTTATCATTTTAGATATGGTAAGGCATAAGTTATTCCTCATTCATTAACAAACTAGTATCTGCATCTAATGCTACAGACGATCCAGATGCAGATATGTAAATTTTATATGGAAACTCTACAGAGGAAATTACCACACCAACATGCAGCAAGTAACTGTAAGCAGCCTAATTTAAGGCAATTTTAACCCAGGCTCTGTCCTTTAATATCTGCAATAACATTCTAAAAGATGTAAGTTTTCTACACTAATACCAGGAGTGCAATAAACAAATATGCCTATAGGAAAATAAAGGGATCTGAAGAACCAGTTGGCCTTCGTAGTTTTGTAAATTGGTGTTGTTTTACTTGTTTTCAGGAGCAGGAGCACGCGACTTGCCATGAAATAACACGGGCTCAGCTTCATTAATTGGGAAGTGACTTTGTGAGAGACAGTTGTGAGGCTGAATGCATTGAGGAGCGTGCAATCAGATGTTGGTTTCCCATTGTCTCGCGGACCCGGCTCCTGGTGTTTTTGATCAGCTCCTTGAATTACGGCTTACATGGACCGCCTCAGCGCAGAGGAACTCTATTCAGCGGCCTTCATTGTTTTTTTTTTTTTTGGTTTTCTTTCAAAAAGCACCATAATTAGTAGCATGCCAGAAAAGCAACCACGCACTTAATAGTAGTTAGTAGCAATTATTCACCCAAACCTCCCTCATCATTATAAATTGAGCTTATTAGCAGCAAATTGTTCAGAAGGAAGCAGCATCAGCAGAAAGACAGCAGGTTCTTCCTTTACCGTCTCAGCAAAACAAATCATTCATTTGTCTTCAACTTTAAGCACTAGGAATGCAGTAAGTGGCAGTGTGAGGAGGGGACTATGATTTATAAAGCGGACCTATTGCTATTCAAATATCAGCATACTACATTGGGAAGCAAGTCCATTGTTCATGAGTGACAGGCCATTCGACTTTCATCTGTGTTGATGGTTAAATCACGCAATGTTCTTGAACGTAAGTTTTCCCTGCAAAACAGGCCTTTCCTAACAGTGAACAGGAACCTAAAGTGCTGAAAAGCATCAGCCGCTCTACATTATTTGAACAAGCTGAAAGAGATATTTTTACGTAAAGAAACAATATACATTGGGGCTTATTTAAAATGTGTCTACTTATTGATAGTAAGCCATTACTATCAGTATTTGTGACATTAAGCAACTGTAGCTTTAAATGGGATACCTTGTTTCTAAATGTGTTTCTGCATTTTAAACATTGAAACAAACTCCTGTAAATGACACACATTGCCAAAGATAGGTAAATAAACCTCTTATAAATACGTGCAAACACAATTGAATGCTCGTAGTCTTTAAAGTAGATAAAAAAATGATGAATGTTGTGCATAAAAGTTGCATACAGTTAGTGACTCTTCCAAAAGAACTTTGGTGAAATCTCCTCTACCTGATAGCTTAATAGTTAAGAAACCTAACAACAATCCTTGTTGGGCATTAGCATACTCCTAGGCAACTGAATTGTGATGTCACCATCATGGACTAGGTTAGTAAACTCTGTTATGCAAATTAATTTCACGTACATGCTTAAGTCACACGTCTTTAATCAGTACATTTTAATAAAGGATCAAAATATATAGCAAACTCAACCCAAAATATGCAAAGGAAAGTGCCATCTATGTCTGTGGACCTTTTGAAAACCTTCAGAGGTTCTACATTCACAAGTGACACTTTTGCCATGACTTAGAATTGGCTGTGAGCGAAAAATCCTCCAACTTCCTCCAGAGACGTACTAAATCCAGAAAACTGTTTAACCATATACGCTTGTCAGCTATAATATGCCCACAATGGAGAAACCAATAGATTATTTTCCAGATAGAATATTTTGTCCAGAATTTCAAGGATTTGCCATGCAACACAATTCGAAATAGGTCCCTTTGTTCTGTAAACGTTTTCAGACAAATAGAAAGCAAATAACCACATAATTGGTGTAAAAAAGGTAAATATTTGGTGGTAAAATATTTCCAATGAATAAAACAAGGTATTGCCTAGCCTTATGCATACAAGATCTTGGCAATGGAATGGCAATGTTGAGCTACTGTAGGATGTAGGACCCAATACTAGCTTTATGGAGGTAAACTAAAGTTTTGAATTTACAAAACATGAATTTACTTGCATATATTAATTTACTAACTGAGTAAATAAGAATTCAGTATGTGGGGGAAGTGTCATCACTTGAACATTATATAGAAATAAAAAGTGTACCTCAGAGATTGAGAATCTTTTTAGTGACCCCATACAAGAATACCAGTACATTGTTACCTGCAGACT
This sequence comes from Pleurodeles waltl, assembly GCF_031143425.1. Lineage (NCBI taxonomy): Eukaryota > Metazoa > Chordata > Amphibia > Caudata > Salamandridae > Pleurodeles > Pleurodeles waltl. The sequence goes on from NC_090446.1 coordinate 1,234,031,514, forward strand.
GGTCAGGGCTACTAGAAGAAACTAATAAAACTATGATGCCGCTTCTGGTGAAATACGCAAAGCGCTGCTAGGAAATATGTGGGGATATGTAAAGAGGTAAAAAAAATGGTCCCTACCCACAGAGCACAGAAGAATCTGATGATAGAATACAGCTCTGAAGTTTGCTTCAACTTAGTTGTAGTGGGTTCCACTGTTGTGAGTATATCTCCAGATGATAATTTTTTACACGAATGCCCCCTCCTGTACCACGGGGGCAGATAATGTCAAAAGGAACAAAATGAATGGCCAGAGTAAGGGGAACAAGAAGAGACACAGAATGCAGTGGGAAAGGAGGAGAGGGCTTCCCCCAAATAGATTCATTCAGTACCACGTGGGAGAACAGAAATGCAACAAAAGAGCAACAAATGAGGAATACACTCAGCGAGTAAAATAAGACTATCATTAAATTAGCTTCACACCAACTACTTACTCATCAGAGACCAGTACTGGAATTAGGGGGTTTCCTTTCCTCCTGATTCTTGAATGATTCATTGATTCATTTCTTTATTCGAATGGCAGAGACAATCATAAAAGAGAACATAACAAACTTCAATACAGAAATACATAAAATGTATACAATAGTTACCGTAACATTCAACCATCTCCCATGCTAAAAGCTTAAACTCTTACGGCTGATTTAAAAAAACGACCCCATTTAAAATATAGATCAGTAATGGGAAGTCATTGTAAAAAGTGAAAAGCACCTCTGTGTTGTTTGAAATAGTATGCCCCGAAAAAGGTAATAAATACAAAGTTCTAAAAGGTTTATAAAACTTACAACACAGAGTCAAGTGCGGGAAGGTTTGGAATGAAGCGTTATCACAGGCACGTTTAATCCATTACAGTTTTCCAAAATATCCTCATGAAAAGATAACATATAGCAAATAGTAAAAGCTCGAAATAACAGCAATAAAGCTCTCTCCCTGTTATTGTGCACGTAAAATAAATATGCTTCAGGTCTAGGATTTTTTCTTAATATCATTTCTGACCAGTGGCTTGTTCAATTTCATGAACACAACCATTAATAAATGCTTCGCAGATTGCTTATCATTTTTACTTATTAATGGGGTGGATTTCCCTAGATCTGCCTAGCTTTGTTTCACATTTGCAAACCAGGGAATACCCACACCTTGATTACAACTGACATAGTAGTTCATTATAATATAACTAAAAGAGGCCCTGGGTTTTCTCCACACAGAAAGCCACAGCATAATAGAATCTTCAAGCTAGGACAAAGACAGTACCTCATCTCGATCGAGGAAGTGAGAGGAGGCACCAACAGAAGCAATTCTCCTCTACTTGCAATGCATGGCAATCTCCAAAACCCCAAACTCCACTGTCAAAACAGACAGTGGGAAAACATTGCTTTATATATAGAGAGAGGGAATCAGCTTGCCCCTCACTGCTTTGACATCATTAAAAGGTGAACCAATAGCTTGCTTGACCTTAGTGTTCCTATACCTGTAATCTTCTGCACAGGGACCATTAGAATAAAAAAAAGGCCTTTGTATGGAGATCTGTTCACACTTCCTAAGCTATTCTCATTCAAACAAAGAGTTTGAAACATATAGGGGCATATTTAAAAGAAAGTGGTGCATCGATCCAGATGCAACACTTTTGCTGGGTCTCCCCCACAACCTCCCACTGACACTATGGTTGTGCCATATTTACTATACAGTGCACCATGGCGGTTGTTAGGACAATAGCATAAAAATGATTGACGCTATTGTGGTGCTTTGCTGCACAAGCTTCAAAAAGTTTGACACTAGTGCAGCAAAGCACAGAGAGGCCCATTGATTAAAATGGGTGTGTCACTTAACTCCTGCTCTGAGCAGGTGTTCAAAATGACGCAAAGAATGGTGCAGTAAAATGTTGTAAATTTCGTGCCTCACTGCATCAGAACCCCCCCCTTTGCATACATTATGCCTGAGGCAGGCATGATGTGGAGCAAGGGGATGCAAAGTGGTGCAATGCAAGCATTGCATCACTTTGTGAACATGGTGTATTTGCTATGTAAATACTGTGGAGGGAAAAAGCCCCTTAGCGCAGCCTTAGCATAAAAAAAGTCCACTAGGGTGGCACAAGGTGGCACTAGGGCTTGTAATTGTCCCCCATAAAGTTTAGTATTGCATGCCATGGTGTGGGATTTAGTAAAATGTGTTGAGAGCTCTAAATTGTTCATAAGGTCAGAAAAAGGGCAAACAGAGTAAGGCGTTTGGTGTGCTGGCAAGGAGCACTGTGTCATCAGCATATAAATGTATGAGTATGGGGACAGAATTAACACGAGGAATATCTTGGGTTAGAGTACAAAACAATCACTAAGCTTAATAACATAGATAATAAATAGTAATACAGCTAAAACACATATTGCCTCATGCCACGGTGTAAGCTAAAAGGTTCAGAGAGCTCTCTGTTAGAACCAAATCTGCCCCTTGCGGTCAGATTTTGATGTAAATATGCCTGAAAGTGGACATTTTGGGAGTCAGCCCCCACCTCCAGCATAATAGCCCATAACGGGTTCCAATTGACCTTATCAAAAGCTGAAGAAATGTCCATAAAAGCAAGGTACAATGGATTCCCTCTAGCAATGGTATATTAACCCACTCACAAGTGGTGATTTAAACACTGTTCCATAGTACCTAAACCTTCTCTGAACCCATATTGATATGTTATGTTATAAATATTTCTAGTGCGCTCAAATACCTGGTGATGTCTTGGTGCTAACTCTGATATAACAGATTGAGAGAGAGCTCATTTATTGCCAAAACAGCCATGTTTCAAGGCTTTTCTGAATGAGAGCAGATTGGTTATGGATTTAACATGGATGGCTAAGGTATTCAATGCTTTAGCTGTGCAGATCACACAATCGCTTCCACCTCAAAAGGAGCGTTTGAACTTAGGAACTATGGCATTTTTGGCCGCAGAAGACCATAACGTCCTAACTGGGCCGCACCATTTAAAGCTGCTTTTCAAATAGTCTGGCCTTATATCATCCAGAGCTTTGCCTGCAATGCATAGGCGCTTGAAGATGAATATTAGCCTGACAGGTAGCCTGGGAGTTTTCTAATTGAATTAGAAGTTGAGTGAAAATTCAGGATCCCTAGCAGCAATCGTGCCACGCATTTTGCAGAGTTTGCAATTTGTTCACAAATTGCTGTTGCATGTTTATATATAGGCCATTGCAGTAGTCTGTTTTCAAGAGCACCAGGGATGTGACTACCATTTTCTGTGAGTCAGGAGGGATGTAAGAAGGGTCTTTTTAATTATCCTTAATATGTGCAAGTAGGAGGAAATGACAGCATTGACCTGGTCACCGTATGTTAGCTTGTTGTTAGCTAACACTCCTGGATTTTGAGCCTGCCTGACTGGAGTTGGGAGAGTCCCCAACTCTTGTGACCACCAGGATGGGGACCAAAAGTAAACCTGTTTGCCAAATAGAAAGAGTTTGGTCATCTCAGCATTTAGTTTCAGGCAATTGATATTCATCCAGTCACTCACTGCACGCATACAATCATAGAATCTAGTTCCAGTGTCATTGTCACTGCCGGAAAGGGAGATGACAATCTGCATGTCATTGGCATATGACATCAGCGACAATCTGAAGGATATATTAAATCGGCTAAATTGGTGACATACGCGTTGTACAAAATTGGACTTAGTGAGGACCCTTGAGGAAGCCCACAGGGCAATGTGAAAGGTTCAGACACTAACTCTTTTTAGTGCCACCGATTGTTCTCGTCCGAGAACCTTAACAGGGCCAAGGCGGACCATCTGATTCCAGTGTTGTGGAGACAATCTATCAGCAGCTCAAGGTTGACCATATTGAATGCGTCCGATTGAACAAGTAAAATGAGGGCTGTGTCCCCCCCCCCTAGGTCAAGTGCAATCCTTATGTCCTCTTTTGCCATAATCAAGGACGTCTCTGTGCTGTGGCTGCTTCTGAATCTGTTGATTTATGTTCTTCACCACTATCCTGGCCTGCAGTGGGAGCCGGTAGATTGGAAGATAGCAATTGGGGTCCATTGGGTTGGGTTCTTTTTATCAGTGGAAGCACTGATGTTAGCTTCCATTGAGTGGGAATGTAGCCTGTCCTGAACTTTTGATTGAAAATGTCTATAAGATTCCAGGCAGTGATTTTGGGTGCTAGTTTAGCCAACGACAGGGGGCAGGGAATCATATAAAGATAATAAATTATCATAACACCACTCTCTTAATCTGTTAACATTCATTCTTCCCATTATTTTAACAGTGGAATCGATTAGAGAGGTGGGCCTATAGCATTTTGGGTCACATTGACTACCTTTTTTTAAAAACTGGAACAATAATTGACCTTGACCAGGTCGAGGGAAGATCCGATAATCCAAATAAATAAATAAATACATTGGCAAGATAGGGGGCCCAAAAGTCAACCCTGCATTTAGAAATATCAATGGGCACCCCATCTGGCTCAGGGGCTTTTGAGGGAGAACTCTGATAGGGAGCAATGCTCACTTCAACTACAGAAAAATTTAGTTTATAAACTTAATGGGGCAGATTCACAGTAGCACTACAATCAGAAATACTGCTACATATATTACTAAACTGTTCAACCCACTTGTCTCCAGTAATATGAATGTTCATTGTGGAGTATGATATGTTATGAAGCCTGGGATCACTAGATACTCTCCAGATTTCCCTGGAATTCATAAGTGAGGCTGCAGTGGTCAAGCAGCCGTAATTGTCCTTTAGAAAAACAGAATTTATTTTTGACAGGGCTTCTTCATAAAGTGCTCAGGCCTTTACTACTTAAATGGGATTTCTCAGAATAGCAGTCATAGCTTTGTGCAGATTTCTGTTGGCGAGAAAGCAGGATCGATCAAACCAGCGAACCGCCTGAAGACTATTGCTGAAGTCAGGTTTAAGTAATGAGTTGGATATTAAACTTCATAAAGCTTTGTACTAACTACAAAGATTCCTCCCCGAGGGCTCTCAAGTAAACAGGCCAGAAACATATCTAAATTAGATTTAAATGAACAGTACAAAACATTGGTAGGTTCTGGTAGATGCTAACCTAATCTGAGTCCATTTTGCGGGGGCATTGGTCCCACCATAGTTTGTACCTGTCTTGTGACTACATCTTGCGGTAAAGTGAGATTAACTATCAAGTAATTATTGTCACTAAAGCTAGACTGCTGTATGTCATTCTCAACCACATACTCTGGCAATTCCTAGGTTGTAAAAATACAATCAATTATCAACCTTTGGAATGTAGCCTATCACATGAGCCCTTTTGGGGAGATGCAACACAATCATCACTAGTGGAGCACATTGGAATAGCAGGAAGAGATGGTTTTGAAGAAAAATTTAGAGGAACAGACAACAACGTTGGAAGTGAAGGGTTGGTATCAACGGAATCCTTCAGCTGAGAGCCAGATTGCATAAAAGACACAGGGGGTCATTACAACTTTGGCGGGCGGCGGAGGCCGCCCGCCAAAGTTCCCCCGTCGAAAGACCGCTCCGCGGTCAAAAGACCGCAGGGGTCATTTTGACTTTCCCGCTGGGCCTGCGGGCGACCGCCAAAAGGGCGCCCGCCGGCCCAGCGGGAAGGACCCTGCAACAATGAAGCCGGCTCCGAATGGAGCCGGCAGAGTTGCAGGGGTGCGACGGGTGCAGTAGCACCCGTCGCGATTTTCACTGTCTGCAAAGCAGACAGTGAAAATCCTAATGGGGCCCTGTTAGGGGGCCCCTTCACTGCCCATGCCAGTGGCATGGGCAGTGCAGGGGCCCCCAGGGGCCCCACGACACCCGTTCCCGCTGTCCTGGTTCTGGCGGTGTAAACCGCCAGGAACAGGCTGGCGGGAAGGGGGTCGGAATCCAGCGCCGCCATGGAGGATTCTCTGGGCCAGGGGTAATCCGGCGGGAAACCGCCGGATCCCCTTTTCTGTCAGAATAGCCCTGGAAGCACCGACAGCCTGTTGGCGGTGCTTCCGTTGCCCTCCGCCCTGGCGGTCATAGACCGCCAGGGTTGGAATGAGGGCCACAATGCATTTGTCATTGTGAGGAACATTTTAAGGGTCTACGTGGGGGTTAACATGAGGTTTATGGGGAGACAAGTTCACCAGCCTAGGTTGAATTCTTTCCATGCGATCTGTTGGAGGCTTGAAAGGGGCTTTCAGAGTAGATTCAAGTCTATTACAAATTTAATCTAAAAATTTTGGGGTCACTCCACTGTTCACAGTAGGTTGATTATTACTAGTAGCTTTACAAGCCCCAGATTCCTTCTTCTTCGCAGGACTACCTATTTTATTTTTTAACAGGGGGTTCATTAAGTGAGTGTGGGGTCATTGTAATCTGCTCGGCTACCAGCCAGAATCTCCACATAAGCAGGCAGGTAGATATAGTCATTGCTAGCAGATTCACGGGATCCAAATACATCAACAGGTTGAACACAGACAGACAACCCAGCCCCCTCTATCAATAACCTTCGATCAGTTAATGTAATCTCCTTTGACGTCACCCCAACTAAATAGGAGCCAATAGCTGCAAAGGCAGCCACAGGGGCAACACTGCTCACAGCTTTTCTCCTAGCCATATTGTCAATAAAAATTAGGTTGTTAAATGAACACTGAATGAAGGGTGGCCCAGCCCAGCCTACTCCACTTGATAATGGTCGAAGAAGGGTCAGGTCTTGGCCCGGCCGCATCCCGTGCATGCCCCATGCTGCAGGGATTAGTTAATCGATGAAAAGCATGGTGTGAGTATGACCCTTCTGTTCTGCTTTCCTTCTCTTATCTCATGACCGAGCTTACAGACCCTCTCTGGAATGCACTTCTTAGTTTAAAGAAGACATTTATTGTTATTATTACTTGACCACGAGGTTCCTGAGAGACGAAATTAGTAGGTTGGAAGCACACGTTCAAAAGTAGTCGCAGCAATGAAAGATAAATATATCAAAGTACTTCTCAGTTGCAATGTACAGAGCAAATACATGTGATTATATTATAGCATAACTTCAAAGCAATGCATAAAAGTCAAAATTGCATCACCGTAGGGCCTATTACTGCTTCATCTTTCTTGGTCTTCAAGTTGATGACTCCGGTTCAACTGTGATAAAGAGATTTTCTACCCAAACGGGGACAGGCAACTGACGTCTCCGTTCCTGTCTGAAGTCAAGATAGTTTCAATCTAACTCTGCCGTTGCTCAGAGCCATATTTCCACAAACGTGCCCCCTCCTCTCCGACTCGGGAAAACTGAGCAAGCCTTTGGAGACTGGCCAGATCTCCTAGACCCCTCCTCTTCCCAAGGCTTAGCAGAAAGGAAAACACCAAATGTATTCTCTCTTATCAGCTAGGGTCTGGTGTGAAAAACACAGCTTGGTCTATCATGTGGAAAAACACAGCTTGGAAAAACACAGCTCATCTGCAATGTCTCAACTGCAATGTCTAACTACACGTTAAAACCAATAGGCAGCTAACCTAAATATCAAATGTAATGTCTAATGCCATGTCAAAGCCAATAGGCAGCTAAACTGAATACAGAATTTAGGGCCAGATGTACCAAAGGATTTTACCTATTCTGTGTCTATGAGAAAAAGCTTTCGTACATATGGCCCGTAATGTCTAACTCCATGGTAAAGCCAATAGGCAGATAAACTGAATACAACATGTAATGTGCTACTAGTGAACATTGAGCAACTAATATGCGCAGTGGTGAAACACAAAGTAATTGGTCAAACACAATTAATATCATCACACCTTCCTCCACCACCTGAGGGCACAGCAGGACTCCTGGGACTTGCAGTCCTTTTCCCAAACAGCAGTGATATACTCAATACCCAGGTGCAGAAGTAGTCAAGCGCTAAACAGTACAATGTAAGTAGAGCCCCACCTCATGAGGGCACAACAGTAACCCTGGGATTTGCAGTCCCTTTCACAAACGACAGCAACGTCCTCAGGTACTGATTCTTATTTTAATTATTGTGGTGCCTAAATTGTTTTTTTTCTATTTACTTGAAAACTGAAACAAATGAAGGCACATGAGATTGGCAGCAACAAAAAGCGAACTAGATCTATTGACATTGAACCAATTGCTGAGCCAAACTTGAATATTAAGGATATTGACATTCTGTTGGCCATATTTATATGGAGCAAGGAATAGAAGGTACAACCGATATAAAGGAGCAACTCTTGGAGATGGGTCTGGGAAGAGACATGTAGAGCCAAAGTAGTTATAGGCCCAAATTTAGGGCCAACCCATGATTGAGTCAAAACGACATTGACATGTTTCATGATGTTGTAATCAAGGACATGATTGAAAATGATAGGACAACCACTCAAAAGGGAACTTAACCTTTGCACAGAATCATGCAGTTCCGAGCCTACAATCAGATCGAGATCAAACCCTCAGATAAGGAGGAGATGTGGTTTTGGTGGAGAGGGAGTTATACCAAAAGAAGCATTGGGACAATTGGGAAACTATGACTCACAGGAAAAAGTGATTTACTAACATATAAGAAAGCAATAGGCACATACATGGACATGCTAGACAAATAGAAAGAAACAGGCTTACCAGACTTTGACAAGTACTGCTTCTTAAAGAATGACAAACCAGTGATGCCAGTATTCTCTCTCTACTAAAAGTTCATAAGGACTTGCAGACAGACTCTCATGGAACTTCTAGTGGTAGCTTCCCAGAACACACAGACATTTGTTTTTTTCCTAGAGCCCATTTGTGACTAACCTCACATCATGCTTCCAAGTAAGCAGAGTTTCTGGAATGTGCATTTGCTAATAGCTCTTGATATTGTTGCACTATATAAATATATAAGACACAGTCAGAGGAATTAGGGGCCAGATGTAGGAAAAAAGCAATTTGCGACTTGCAAATTGCGAGTCCCTGCGACTCGCAATTTGCAAGTCGCAAATTGCTATGCAGTACGGTGTCTCAGACACCGACTGCAACTCGCAATGGGGTCGCAATGACCCACCTCATGAATATTCATGAGGTGGGTCGCAAATTGCGGCCCCATTGCGAGTATAGGCACTCGCTAACATGGAGGCCTGCTGACGTCAGCAGACCTCCATGTTAGCGACCTGCTTTTAAATAAAGCAGTTGTTTTTTTTTTAAGTGTAGCCCGTTTTCCCTAAGGGAAAACGAGCTGCACTGCAAAAAAAAACGAAACCTTTAGTTTCGGTTTTTTTTCAGGGCAGGGAGTGGTCCCTTGGACCACTCCCTGCCCTGAAAAAATATTTTGGGCTCCAGTCACAAACTGGAAGGGGTCCCATGGGGACCCCTTCCAATTTGCGATTGGGTTACCATCCACTTGAAGTGGATGGTAACTGCGATGCCATTTGCGACCGCATATGCAGTCGCAAATGGTATTGCATCCCAATGCGACTCGCAAATAGGAAGGGAACACCCCTTCCTACTTGCGAGTCTGAAATGCATTTTGCGAGTCGGTAACGACTCGCAAAATGCATTTCTGCATTGGGATACGCGTTTTGCGACTCGCAAACGGCAAATTTTGCCGTTTGCGAGTCGCAAAACGTTTGCTACATCTGGCCCTAGAACTTGTAGAACACATTTTTTCAAGGGTAGACCTCTATATCTATTTTGCTTCTATCACAATGGTGATTTTAATTAAGCATTTCTGCTTTCACAATAACATTTTTCTATTTGGAGGGCAAGTGGGCAGCAGGTGGTACCCACATGATCTGCACGCTCCTGAATCATCCTTCTCATGTTGCTACTGCCTCTGGAGGGCTGATGCTTGGGAACCGCCGCCGCCAGAAAGTACAATGTACTAGAGTACATGGTATGAATGGCTATCAAGATTAGGAGACACCAACATCAGAGCAGGCTGCCAGGATTGCTGTAGCCCGACCCAGAAAGGGTTGGATGATTTAAGCAGATGAGTGGCTTAGTGTTGTGGCGGATTACTCTTACTACATAGAACATTGGCCAGAAGCTATGCATCCCCGTATGAAATGCCTATAAGTTTTCAAAGTGAGTGTACACCACCCGGAAGGAGTTGGGGTGGTGGTCACTCTAAGCAATCACTGAACTTTGGCTTGTTTTCTTTCTACAGTGTCGCACACCACCAGACAGATAGACTGGAAATTGCCTGAAGAAAAGTTACTTCAGCTGGCATACTTGATGCTCCTGGCTCATGATTGGTGACATTTATTAATGCAACAGCAATACCCAAGAGGGAGAACTGTTGCTAGTTTTCTGTTTCCCCAAAAACTAAAGGGCTTATTTACAAGCGGCCAGCGTTGCCGGCACATCACTTTTTGTGAGGCACCAGTGGCGCAGACTGCTTAACCATATCTACAAGGGCACACATATCCACTCTGCATGGCTTTTCATGGCCTTGTATATATGGAGTAAGGCCACACAACATCCACGAACATTGACGCATTCCAAGATTTACAAGATTTTGTAAACCTGGAAATGCATCAAAAGCCTATGCCACCCCAGGGGTGGCGTAAGGCTGACACAACGGAGAGAAATATTTTTATCTTTCCATGTTTTCGCTCTTTAGCAGCACACATAGAAGGAGGAAAACGCCTCTCATGATTGTTTTTGTGCAGGAAGGTGTTCCTTCCTGCACAAAAACAATCATCCCACCCCAAAGCAGACACCCTTGCACCATGGGGCAAGGGTGCCTGTTGTGGCACATGGCAGCAATTTTTCAACCAACGTAGAGGGAAAGACAGGAATAGCATTCCTCCCCTTTTGTTTTGATGAAGGGCACCTCAGCAAGAAGACTTGCGGCGCTGCCCTTTGTCAAAACGTTGTAAATGAGTCCCTAAAGGGCTAATTTACAAGTGGCCAGCAACTCCGGTTGTGACGCACTGGCAGCCCAGACTGCTGACCCATAGCTACAAGGCCACGCAAAGCTGCTCCATGTGGCTTATCATGGCCTTGTAAATATGGAGTAAGCAATGCCGCACAAATCACGGCGTTGCCTTACTTTGCATCAGGGAGGCGTTTCCATGGGTGTTGTGTGGGTGTTCCCACTCAACATCCAGGGATTTTGACACATTCCAGGGTTACATTGTTTTGTAAACCTAGGAATGAGTCAAAAGCCTATGGCATGCCAGTGGTGTCGTAAGGGTGACGCAGCAGGGAAAAATATATTTATTTCTCCCCATTTTTCCTCATAGAATAACACCTGCCTGCACATAAAAAATCATCCCGCAACCCACCACGGTGCAAGGGTGCCTGCATTGGTGCATGGCAGCAATTTCTGCGCCAGTGCAGGAGGAATGATAGGAATGTGCCTTATTGGGTGAACAATAGGAATGCGCTGTATCTTGTAGATATGGCACATTCCTGCCCTTTGTTTTGACACAGGGCAGCGCAGCAATAAGAAGTGCAGCGCTGCTTACTTCAAAACATTGTAAATAAGGCCCTAAATGCCTAGCAGCAGTGGCTCAAAAGTAGACAATATTTTTATTGAGAGGAGATGTATCAAGAGCCTTTTGACAACCAAAAACTTAAGCTTCTTACAGGGAGAAGGCAATGACTCAGTGGACCTTGTAAACAATTCTTTGCTTGAAGATCCTGACCCACAAAGTCCAAAACTGGGAATATATTCCAGGTGCAAGGAAATGTGAATCTGGACGGGGAAGGTGGACATTCTGGATGTTGAACAAACTCTCAGCAGGTGGTTGAAGACCTGATTTCTGAGGCCAAGCTGAATGAATATGCACTGTTAGTCAAACAACCAAAGAGCAGTTCTGAAAATTGTTATGCTACAATCAGCCTCCACAGTGAGGGACCTGGATACAGCTTGTGCATATTTACAGCTTATCATGATGCATGAAAGAACCTCTTCTCCCCCAAACAAATTCCTCTTCAACTGATGGGTTCCAGCTTGACTCTGGAAGTCCTTGAGGGGATGCCTGGGAAGCCAGCTGTCCAAATGTCATATCTTAGACAACAAGATAACCTCCAGCCAATGCTATTAGACTAAGGGTCCAGTAGCTCTTTTATTCTTGGTCAACCAGAAACATTCAAATTGTTATTGGAGAAAATATTGTTGGAAATTTGAGACATAAAACAGATACGAGCCCAGGAGATTGCTGCCCTGCACCGAAGACTTGTAAAAATGAAGGAAAGCGTGATGCAAATGCCAGATTTCAAGAAACTGAGAACAGGTTATCAGACCCTGAAGACAATCCTTTTCTCTTAATAAAGAAATGTTGATTATGCAGAAGAAAGTTAATTATTTTGAGAACAAAATTTAGGAGATGGAGAATTATGCAAGACGGTCTCATCTTTGATTAGTTGGTATTCCAGGGGAAAGTGAGACTCAAGCAAATTTTAGGAATGCATTTCAGTTGATGGAATCATTGATTAATACTCACATTTTGGCAGACACACCAGACGATCTTTCAATCATTCAGGATTCTCGCACAATGTGCAGTCAATTCCAAACATACTGGTACTGTTCTTGTTAATTTTGCAGAATATTGTATCAAGGATATCTACAGCTATTTGGAAGATAACTTTTGTAATTTCAGGAAATGTCCACTTTCGTATTAAGTCAGCTATGTCAGTCACTGCGGCACAATGCCACAGCAAATATCAAGGACTTGTGGGTCAGTTAAAATCAGCAGGGGTGTTAGCTCAGCAGCTCAAATTAAGAGTTCCTATCAAGGATCAATTCCATCTGTTCTCAACGGTCAAAGAGGCCCAAGATTTACTTCATAAAATTCAGAAGTAGATCGCTACCAGGATGTAGTTTGAGTCTTGCAAGTCCATAAGTTTGTTAATAGTTGTTTTCAAGAAATGGGAGATACTTTTGTTGTGGGAACACAGGAGCGATGCCAGGTGAAGTTACAGGGCACCAGCTACAGGATTTGGTGGAATAGGGTGGACAGTGGGTGATCCCCGCTTCCAAAGGTGTGTTGGGGCCTGGGTAGCACTTCAGGTTATAAGTGGATGGGGGGGGGGACAGGACTGACGTAGGCAGGGAGCACAAGTGAGAAATATGAGCATGGTTGAGTAGTATGTTGGTAAGCTTAGCCAGCAAAAAGACAGAAGTCGAACGGAACAGTTAGTGAATGGTGTGATGTCTGCTTTAGATATACAAGCTTTCCAAGAATGGTTTATGGGTCCAAAATATTAGGATAATTGTGTGCAATGCTAATGAGGGCATGATGAACTGGCTCTCCTCATCTAAGCCTGAAGTGCTTTTATTCGAGAGACACATCTTAAGAACAATAGTTCTAAATGTACTATTTCTAGACAATATTCTCATGTATATTTTGCTTTTGCAGCTGTTCCAATGAGGGGTGTGGCTACATCCCTGGCATATGCTGTTAATTGCTATGTGAGTGATGTAATAAGGGATGAAAAGAGGATGTGGATCTGGGTAACGATGTAAGCTACGAACGTGCTTGTGAATCTGGTGAACTATTATGGTCAGATTATGGATGAGGTTCAATCGCTAAAACAACTTCATGATCTTGCCATGGGCACAGGAGGGCTCTTGATTTTTGGGGGTGGTTTCACTTTTATTCAGGACCAAAACCATGACACTTCAAACAGATCTAAAAAGTAGCTAAAGCCTAAAATGGCAAGGGTTCTGGCAACGTTGAAGCAGGATTTTTCATTGGCTGATCTTGGTGCAGATATCACCCATAACCTTTACAGTATATTTGCTTTTTGTGCCAATTTAACACTGCTTCATGTTTAGATTTCTTCTTACTAACAAGCATGATTAATTGGGGGACATTTGAGATTCAAGCAAATTCTTTCTCTAACCATGCAATAGTTTTGCTTCAATATACCTTGCATATCCTGCCAAGAGAAAGACCTAAGTGGCAGTTTGATAAGTCTTTGTTATCAGGCCAAACCTGGTTATACAAAATAAGAATTGCTCTTAAGGGATTTTTTAAGATTAATCATGGTTCTGCCTGTAATATAGGAGGCTTTTAAAGACCCTTTTTGGGCCCAGATGATAGCCTACAAAGTCCAACCTAAATAAGTTATAAAGTAAGGTCTTGTCAACTCTCAAGAAAATTAATAAAGGAGCAATTCACTAGGACAATACAGGATCTTAGAGATTTTTTTCTGGGCAAAGACGTCAGCAACCATAGGTCATACAGCAGAAAATCAACAAATAGGAACATTTCTCTTTTGGTCAACCAGGTTAAAGAAGAATAAAAACCCAGATACCCATTTTTTAACAGTTGAGAATGACTCAATGGCGGAGGTCTTTCTACAACATTTTAGGGGTTTGTACGAGAGAGCAGATTTAGGGCCTGATTTAGTTATTGGCAAAGGTGTTACTCCATCAGAACAGTGACAGATATCCCATTGGCTGAAATCTAAATCGCATTATAATATAAGGGATTTAGATTTCAGCTGATGGATTATACATCACCGTTGGAGTGGATTACCCATCTGCCAATATTTAAATCAGGCCGTTAGTTCCTATATTTAGGCTAGATCAATATTACAGCTCACTCCATTTGCCTCAAGTGACTAGACTTTAAAAAGATGTCTTTTAAGATAAAATAGTGGTTTACGAGGTAGCAAAACACTCAAAAACATGGTTAATGTAAAAGCCTGTGGGAATAATGGCATTCCAACCAAGGTATATAAGATGCTTGCAAAGGATTTCCTCCCCTTTTTAACCAACTACTTTAATAAAATCAGAGAGGGAGCCGTTATTCCCAAGCCTTTTAAAGAGTTTATTATTGTTAGTTTTCTAAAAAAAAGATAAAGCACCTACGAATGTCAATTCATATTGACCACTAAGGCCCTCATTACAACACTGGCGGTCGGTGTTAAAGTGGCAGTAATACCGCAAACAGGCCGGCAGAAAAAAAATGGAATCATGACCATGGCGGAAACCGCCAACATAGACAGCCACTTTAACACTCCGACTGCCACGGCGGTAGAAACAAACAGCGCGGCGGTCACCGCCAACAGACAGGTGGAAGACAATGTACCGCCCACCCTATCACAAGATGCCTATCCGCCAACTTTTCCGGGCCGGAACCAACGCAAACAAAAACACGGCGGAAACAGTACACAGAAGGGAAAACACTCACCTCTCCACACCCCACGAGGAACCAGGATGCCATGGAGCCCGAATTGCAGATACTGCCGATGCTGGTCTTCCTTCTCTTCTATCAGGAGCACCAAAGACGGCGGCGACGACCACAGTGAGTACTGCACCTACAACACAGGGGAGGGGGGACGGAAAAGAGAGTGACACACACATGCAACACGCAACACCCCCACCCCCACCCTCACCCACAACACCATACACACAAATACATGCAGCAACAGAACACATACACCCCCCACCCCCTGGAAGCACGCAAGGACAAAAGGAAATTATTTGAACGAATGTAATCATGTGAAAGCTCATTATCAAAGTTCAAAATCCAGTAAATACAATTATGTACACCAACTACACAAGTCCGGAGAGTGCACCAATCATTGTCCGTGGATCACTGGGCCCAAAATGCATGGGCGAATCCCACACTAGATACCTGACTGGAAACGGAGAGAACACTGGAGGGGCATCAGATCTAAATGAAACAGGCACCTCAGGGGGAGGGGAAGGGGGGGCACCTCAGACAGATGAACGCACAATGCCACTGCTGCACGAGGGGGCTCCATGCCTATTGCTGTATCCTGGGGAGTGCAAAGCCACAGTCTCTCAAGTCTCTCCAGTGGGTGGTTTGCCCACTGCTTTATCCTGGGGAGTGCAAAGCCACAGTCTCTCAAGTCTCTCAAGTGGGTGGTTTGCCCACTGCTTTATCCTGGGGAGTGCAAAGTCACAATCTCTCAAGTGGATGTCATTCTCAACTGGTTCTGGAGGGGGCCTGGTGCCCAGAGTGCTTCATCCTGCCCATGCCAGGATGCACATAAACTCACCATCTGCACATGTAGGCCTCAGCCTCCTCCCCATGTGTCTTCCAGCCACACCACTCAAAGCAGGCATTGCCCATTCAGCATGCTTACAGAGTACTCACCTGTTTGTCTGGAGGACCGTACAGTTGCGTGTACTGGGGAAGGACCCCATCCACTAGTTTCTCCAACTCCTCCGAAGTGAAGGCAGGGGCCCTTTCCCCAGACACATGAGCCATTGTCGCTTCCAGACATAGGTCACAGCAGCACTTGCAGTGTAGGTCCTCTCCTGTTGAAGGTCAGGTATCAAGTGAGTGAACAGACAGAAAATGGCGTTCACTTCCGCGGCAGTGCATACCGTCACCGCCGCTGTACATCGTCATTGGCTCCTCGGACCCATAGGGCCCAATGTTAACCAATGCTGAATTGTGCCGTGGTCTTCGATCGCCCAGCGCGACGGTGTACAGCGCCAGCGCAGTTACCTCATATCCCCTGTTACAGGTCAGGCCGCCGCCATTTCAGGGGGCCACATGGCATTAATAATAACTGTGTCACACCTATCTAGGCCTGGAATACACACAGTTACAGGCACATGGCGGATTAATAAATTTCTGCAAATTACATTTTGTGATACCTCAGTGCTGGCTGACTCCCTGCTCACTGTTCTCCTCCATAGGGCACGTCTGCTGGGGCAGGTGATGAGATGGTGGCATCCTCTGGTGTACAGACCACTGGTGGACCTGTCGACAATGGAAGAGAGACAAATAATAGTCACATGCAGACTTGATCATGCAACAATCCAGGAACTGTGTGCCCAGTTGGAGCCAGACCTGATGTCAGCTATCTGCTATCCCACAGGGTTACCCCCTCTAGTGCAGGTCCTGTCAGTACTCCATTTCCTGGCAAGTGGTTCCTTTCAAACAACAGTGGCCATTGCATTAGGGATGTCCCAGCCAATGTTCTCTAACTTGTTGTCCAGCGTGTTGTCTGCCCTGCTGAAACACATGCGCAGCTACATCATGTTCCCTCAGGTGGAGGATTTGCCCACATTGAAAGCTGACTTCTATGCCCTTGGACATATCTCCAACATCATTGGTGCCATTGATGGGACACATGTGGCATTAGTACCCCCATGCAGGAGTGAACAGGTATACAGAAACCGGAAGAGCTACCATTCAATGAATGTGCAGATGGTGTGTTTGACAGACCAGTACATCTCTCATGTGAATGCCACGTTTCCTGGCTCAGTGCATGACACTTACATTTTGAGGTATAGCAGCATACCTTTTGTGATGGGGCAACTCCACAGGCACCGTGTGTGGCAAATAGGTGAGGCCAAGGACCCAATACAGTGTGAATAGGTGTCTGGGTATAGGGTTGTCCCTAAGGGTTAGTGTGTGTCTAACAGTTGTCCCTTGATATTTGCAGGTGACTCTGGTTACCCCAACCTGTCATGGCTACTGACCCCTGTGAGGAATCCCACGACAAGGGCAGAGGAACGCTACAATGAGGCACATGGGTGAACTAGGAGGGTGATGGAACGCACCTTCGGCCTCCTCAAGGCCAGATTCCGGTGCCTCCATATGACAGGTGGTTCCCTCTACTACTCACCAAAGAAGGTGTGCCAGATCGTCGTGACCTGCTGTATGCTGTACAACCTGGCTTTGCGACGGCAGGTGCCTTTTCTGCAGGAGGATGGTCCAGCTGGTGGTCTTGTGGCAGCTGTGGAGCCTGTGCACAGTGAAGAAGAGGAGGCAGAAGAAGAGGATATCGACGACCGAAACAACATAATCATGCAATACTTCCAGTGAGACACAGGTAAGAAGATGTCACTGCCTCCCACATCTCATACAATTGTTGGAGCTAGCATGTCTGTCATTTTCACTCAGTGTATGGACCCTGACTTGTCACTTTGCCTTTCCATTTCACAGATGTGGGTCCCACTTTGTGCCCTCTGCTATATTTCCTCATGGCCTACAGCAGTGTTACATCGGTATGTACACAAGTAAATTGACATTGCTATATTCCATGGTTATTGCAATTACACATTTGTGAAAGCACAGACTGACTCCAGATTGTTTTGTGATTGAAGTGTGTTTATTTCTGTGCTAATAAGTGGAAGGGGTTGTAGAATGGTCTGGGGGATGGTGGAGGAATGTCCATGGCAGAGTCCAGTCTATTTGTTTCACAGGTGCATTGTCCAAAGGGGCATAGGAAGTGGAGCAATGGCAGTTGAAGGATGGACAGGGTGACAAAGTGGGACAGAAGGGTGACATTCAGGGGGGTCTCATTTCCTGGCGGGGGTCTTGGCATTGTTCTCTGTCTTGATCCTGGATCTCAGGGACAGTTTGTGGGGTGGTTCTCCATCTGCAGGGGTTGGGGTGCTGGTGTCCTGTTGTTTCTGTGGTGGTGCCTCCTGTCCACTAGCGCCTGCGGAGGTAGAGGTCTGTTCTTCGTCCAGGCTAGTGTCAGGGGCCCCTTGTTGTGCCACTGTGTCCCTCTTGGTGTTGGCCATGTCTGCCAGCACCCCTGCAATGGTGACCAGGGTGTTGTTAATGGACTTCAAGTCCTCCCTGATCCCAAGGTAGTGTTCCTCCTGCAGCCGCTGGGTCTCCTGAAACTTGGCCAGTACCGTTGCCATCGTCTCCTGGGAATGATGGTAAGCTCCCATGATGTTGGAGAGTGCCTCATGGAGAGTGGGATCCCTGGGCCTGGAGGGGGTTGTAAAATTGTCAGGGGTGATGGTGGAGGACTGTCCATGGCAGAGTCCAGTTATTAGTCTCACAGGTGCATTGTCCAAAGGGGCATAGGAAGTGGAGCTAGGGCAGTTTAAGGATGGACAGGGTGACAAAGTGGGACCGAAGGATGACATTCAGGGTGGTCTCATTTCTTGACCGGGGTCTTGGCATTGTTCTCTGTCTTTGTCCTGGATCTAAGGGACTGCTTGTGGGGTGGTTCTCCATCTGCAGGGGTTGGGGTGCTGGTGTCGTGGTCCTGTGGCGGTGCCTCCTGTCCACTAGCGCCGGCGGAGGTGGTGGGCAGTTCATCGTCCAGGCTAGTGTCAGGGGCCCCTGGTTGTGCCACAGTGTCCCTCCTGGTGTTCACAAGGTCCTTCAGCACCCCTACAATGGTGCCCAGGGTGGTATTGATGGATTTGAGTTCCTCCCTGAACCCCAAATCCTGTTCCTACTGCAGCCGCTGGGTCTCCTTAAACTTGGCCAGTACCGTTGCCATCATCTCCTGGGAATGATGGTAAGCTTCAATGATGTTGGAGAGTGCCTCGTGGAGAGTGGGATCCCTGGGCCTGTCCTTCCCCCTGTCGCACAGCAGTCCTCCCAGCTTCCCTGTTATCCTGTGCCTCTGTCCCCTGAACCGTGTGCCCACTGCCACTGCCCCCAGGTCCCTGATTATCCTGTGTCATTCCGCGGCCGCAGCTATATGTTGGCGGTCTTCTGCACGGCGGTAAGCAGGATTTACCACCAGGGTTGTAATGAGGGCCTAAGTCTTTTAATTTCTGATTCGAAAATATTCACCAAGTTATGGGCATCACAAATTATCTTTATTGTTCAAGCAAAGATATAGTAGGATCAGAATTCGTTTTTTTTGCCAAATAGGTCCATACCTGCAAATATGAATTTCCTGATTCAAGCTACTGATTACTTTTCTAGAAACCAAGAGAATTCTGCAATCCTGATGATGGATGCTGAAAATACTTTTGATCTAGTAAATTGCGGGGCCTTATTTTTTTATCTTGTCTACATGTGGGTTTCCTGACCAATAGTTCAAAATGGTTAAGAATCTTTATCAAAGTGCCAAAGCCAAAATTAAAATTAATTCAAAAGGAGTTGACTCTGTGAGAAATAATAGTGATGCATGTCAGGGTTACCCAATGTCCCCAATTCTCTTTACATTTTTATTATTGAGCCCTTGGCTATGAGTATATATTTAAAAGAGGTAATTGTTCCACCGCTAGAAGGGATGTTGAAAATCAAACTATTTGCCAATTATTTTATACTGTATCTAAAAGCTGATGGACCAGTGTTTGAGGGGTGATGAATACAATTTAGGACTTCACTACTTTCAGGGGTTATAAAGTAAATCAGCCCCAGAATTTTCGAGTCCCACCCAACCTAGGGTTGGGACTGTCAGGATACTTCAATTCGATTTCCTCAGAAGCAGAAGATAACTCCTCAGTCCCGACCCGAGCTACTCACAACGAATTTTAATCGTTCGTGCTGAGTACCCCGGAAGGGGAAAGGGGAATGGGATTGTAGAGAGACTGCCACAGAGATGATGAACGTCAGTACTCAGTCTGCCTCTTCACGTCTAAGATTAGATGCAGCACCTGCAAGAGTCACAGTCGCAATTACTAGGGACATACAACATCAGTTTTACACTTTCTACTCTTAACACTTAATTATCTTTAATTCTATTATTTCTTCACTCACCCTGAGTTCTATGAGAACCTTGCTTCTCTCTATGAATGATAAGCTCTTCTTAAAAATGCTTATTACTGATTCTGGAAGAACTTCTCAACCTTTGTTAGAGATTGGTTTTATATTGCTATATATATATATATATAGTTGGTGATAATGCATTCTCCAAATCAGCTAATGTTAGTTGGTTTCTACTTTACATTAGGAGTTCAATTACGTTTATTGCATTGGTAATTCTTGCTTGTGAAAGTTTGTTTCTCCTGTCTTATTTTGACTTCTGTCAATACTTGTATTTGTAAATGCTCGTTTATTAAAGTTCGGTTCTTCTTTCTTACTTCGACATGTGTTGATAACTTGTATTTCTAAATGCTTGTTTATTAAAGTTAGTTTCTCCTTTCTTACTTCGACATCTGTCGATAACTTGTATTTGTAAATGCTTGTTTATTAAAGTTTGTTTCTCTTTTAAACTCTACTTTGGTTTATTACCGTTGCATTTGTAAATGCTTACTTGTTAACATTCATTCCTTCGTTTATAACCTTGGTATTTGTAAATACTTGCTTGTTAAAGTTTGTTTTTCTTTTTGACTTTGTTATCTTAAACAGGAACCTTGTAAACATAAGGTTTATTCATACATTAAACTCTGTAGCCTTGCCAAACCTCCACTGGAACGGTCTACTATCAAACTCCTCAAATAAACCTTGACAATATTTATCACGTTTTCTGTAAAATAGTCTTCAAGTGTAATTGTACCTCACAGGAGTTTCTGCTCTGAAGCGCGCTCTCTCTCCACACAGCTGATTCCTGTCAGACCTCAGTTGAAGTGCCAAGCTTCCAGCTGGTGAGCTTGTAACCTAGCAACCAACCGATTGCAAGACTAGAACTGTAACTAACCTTCAGGACTCACGACGGCCAACTTGAATCTTCTCTTCTTGATTCTTCCTTTGAAATAAGCGCAAGATTACTCTGCAAACCTTCTTCCAGTTTGGGCTTTGCTGTCTCCACTGAGGATATCTCTTTGCTTTTCTCAAGCCTTTCTTTGATTTGATTTGGCAAGTTTGTGTGGTCATGACAGGGACTCCTCAAATCCTTTTGAGGGCAGGCTGTGTACTTCCTGAACTTCTTGGTGGTGACCAGGTCACCCTTGGGCAAACACAAAGGGGGAAACCACCAAAAATAGGGCCACACCATTGCTCAATGATCCAGCCCGCAGGTCAATATGGGGCGTTGCTTTGGGAGCAGTGAGTATTTTATTAGTAGTCCTCCCAATGTTTTGGAGAGAGCCACTGCAGTTATTACTTCTATTTTTCTTTCTGCCGCATGCACCTCACCTCACCCCACTGCCTTTTCCTATTTCCAAGTTTGCCTGATTCTACCCTGGCACCAAGCACTCTGTTACTGCTGGAGGGCAGCCCAGGGAGCCCACCTCTTACTGCCCCTGCCCACTCCCCACCCAGGCAGCACTCTTCCATGCTGCTGCTGGAGCTAGCAAGTTCTCTCTACCTACCCGCTCAAGCAGGTTGGGGGAGTGTGACAGCGCTCCCTTACTGCTCGTTGTGATACAGAGGTTGGGGATGTGGCCCTGGGCATTTAAAAGAGTTAACGGAGAGGGCGCCATGCACTCCTCCTACTCGTGGCAAACATATGCAATATCCTTGTGCTGACCACTGGGTCTAGGTTTTTTTTTACCAAACGTGGCACTGGATCTCACATGCTTCGTTCAGGGAAAGGTCAAAGATTGCCATACTTTAAAATGCAATTTTAATAATCTTGGGCTCTTTTTACTCCTGGTGGTGAGCTCTGTCATTTGCAGCAACCCTCCACACCTTTAAAGTGGTACAGTCCTCAAGACTCTGGTACTCTGGGCTTCCTGTGCCAGCTCTCCTCCTGTACTTGCTTTTTGTGCACAAAGGTCCAGGGCATTCCCCCAACTGGTCCTCAGAGGTTATAAAGGGGCCAGACTCCCTGACCCTAAGAGAGACCCACTGGTCATGGGGTCAACTGGGCAGAGTCCTCAGTCCTTTGTGGAGATTAGGAAGCTCCTCCTTCTAGCTCTCCATGGGTAATCTCAGGGTCCAGCAACAAAACAAAACAAAATCCACAGCAAGAGAGAATTTCATCTGTTAGAAAATGGCCCTCGCTGAAGGATCATCCCAAACGTTTCACCTTCTTCCTCTTCTTTTTCTGACCTAATTGTTGTTGGCTTTAGCACTCTGGGCACTTTACCACTGCTAACCAATGCTAAAGTGCATGTGTTCTCTCCCTGAAATACAGTAACATGGCTCATATCCAATTAACATATTTAACTTACATGTAAGTCCCTGTTGAACTGCATTAGATGTAGTCAGGGCCTATAAATTAAATTGCACTACTGGGCTTGCACCACTGATTGTGACACCCACATAAGTAGCTCTGTAACTGTGCCTCAGGTCTGCCGTTGCCCGGCCTATGTGTGCAGTTTCACTGCCACTTTGACTTGGCCTTATAAACTACTTGGAAAGTCTTAAATTCCCCTTTTGTTACATATGTCACCCCTAATGTAGGCCCTAGGTAACGCATATAGCAGGCATATGCAAGTAAAAGGCAGGACATGTAATTATAAGTTTTGCATGCCCTGGTAGTGAAAAAAGAAAAAAAAAAAGATTTTTTCACTACTGTGAATCCTGCTGTCATAGGCCAGAATTAGAATTTCTCCTAAATGCTTTAAAGTGGTAGTCATGTCATGTTTGGGATGGTTGGAATGGTAGTGAGAACTCCTACTTGCTGGTGAAGTTTGATTCTGCATTACTGTTAGAAATGGGGTCTTGGTTGGCAGTCAGGTTACCCCCTGTCTAAGCAAGGACCCTCACTCTAGTCAGGGTAAAAAAGAATCACCCTCAGCTAACCCCTGCTTACCCCCTTGGTAGCTTGGCACAAACAGTAGGCTTAATTTCAGAGTGCTAGGTCTAAAGTATTTGTACCAACACACAGAGTAACTTAATGAAAACACTACAAAATGACACAACACAGGTTTAGAAAAATAGAGAATATTTATCTAAACAAAACAAGACCAAAATGACAAAAATCCACAATACAGAAGTCAAGTTATCAATAACAATGCAAAAATACGTCTCCATGTAATTTTAAACACACACTATCACTGTTAGTGTGAAAATGTACCTTGGGTGTGTCAAAAATAACCCCACATGGGCGAGTGTGCTTCAAAAAGGGCTTGCGATGCATCGATTTCACTCACAAGCGAGACCTTGCATTGTTTCTCCTTTCGGCAGGTTGGGCACGTTGTTTCTTCTCTCCACAAGAGAGCGATGTGATGATCCGGTCATCACTCTCCGGTCCTGACGGGCCTTGCGTTTACATGCCCAGCGGTACTTGCGTCAGAAATCCAGCCGCATGATGATCCAAAAACCACACAGCGCGGGTTGAGATCACACCAGCCTCCGTCAGCGATGCTGCGTGTCGTTTCCCCAGCTCTGTGCATCAATTCTTTGCTCGCGTTGCAGGCGAGTGTCGATTTTCAGCTGTGAATCCGGCGGCACGTCAATTTTTCTGCCGCAGATCAGAGTTGCGTCAATCTTTTCCCCGCACGGCGTTCTGTGCATGGATTTCTTCCTCTTAGGCTGCCAGCTTCTCCTTTCAGGGTACCAGGAACTGGATGGTCATCACTTGGCAGAGTAGGAGTCTCTCCAGAGACTCCAAGTGCTGGCATGGAGAAGTCTTTGCTGTCCCTGAGACTTCAAACAACAGGAGGCAAGCTTTAAATCAAGCCAATGGAGATCTTCACAAGATGGAAGGCACACAAAGTCCAGTCTTTGCCCTCTTACTCTGGCAGAAGCAGCAACTGCAGGATAGCTCCAAAAAGCACAGTCAGAGGCAGGGCAGCTCTTCTTCCTCAGCTCTTCAGCTCTTCTCCAGGCAGAGGTTCCTCTTGGTTTCCAGAAGTGTTCTAAAGTCTGTGGTTTTGGGTGCCCTTCCTATACCCATTTTCTCCTTTGAAGTAGGCCTACTTAAAAGCAAAGTCTCTCTTGATTGTGAAATCCTGCCTTGCACAGGCTAGTTGCCAGACACTCACCAGGGGGTTGGAGACTGCATTGTGTGAGGACAGGCACAGCCCTTTCAGGTGTAAGTGACCACTCCTCCCTTCCCTCCTATCACAGATGGCTCATCAGGAAATGCAGACTACACCACAGCTCCCTTTGTGTCACTGTCTAGTGTGAGGTGCAACCAGTCCACCTGTCAAACTGACCCAGACAAGGAATCCACAAACAGGCAGAGTCACAGGAATGGTTTAAGCAAGAAAATGCTCACTTTCTAAAAGTGGCATTTTCAAACACACAATCTTAAAATCAACTTTACTAAAATATGTATTTTTAATTTGTGAGCTCAGAGACCCCAAACTCCACATGTCTATCCGCTCCCAAAGGGAATCTACACTTTAATCATATTTAAAGGTAGCCCTCATGTTAACCTATGAGGGGGACAGGCCTTGCAACAATGAAAAACGAATTTAGCAATATTTCACTGTCAGGACATATAAAACACATTACTATATGTCCTGCCTTAACCATACACTGCACCCTGCCCTTGGGGCTACCTAGGGCCTACCTTAGGGGTGTCTAACATGTAAGAAAAGGGAAGGTTAAGGCCTGGCAAGTGGGTACACTTGCCAAGTCGAATTTGCAGTTAAAACTGCACACAAAGACACTGCAGTGGCAGGTCTGAGACATGATTACAGAGCTACTTATGTGGGTGGCACAACCAGTGCTGCAGGACCGCTTGTAGCATTTGATTTGCAGGCCCTGGGCACCTCTAGTGCACTGTACTAGGGACTTACTAATAAATCAAATATGCCAATCATGGAAAAACCAATTACAGAAACATTTTGTAAGGAACACTTGCACTTTAGCACTGGTTAGCAGTGGTAAAGTGTCCAGAGTAACACAAACAGCAAAATCAGAGTCCAGCACACATCAACAACCTGGGAAACAGAGGCAAAAAGTTAAGGAGACCACACCAAGGATGAAAATTCTAACAATTACTATTTCATAAACGCGACTTTTAGAAAGTAGGCATTTCTTTTTCACTTACTGCTATCTGTGCCTTACAACCTTTAACCAATTCACATCTGGTCTGTGCTGGTTGACAGCTCCCTTTGTGTATTCCACCTAGACAGATGTAAACACAGGACACTAAGCTACATCTGCACTCATCTGCATATAGAAGGATTTTGCCGGGCAGGAAGGGGGAGGGGCTCCCTCTTGCACTTCAAAGGCCAGTGGCCTGCCTTCAGACAAAGGGCTGATAACACCCCACAGGGTCCTCGCAGATGGGACTGGGTTGAAAGGGAAACTTGTGCACTCCAAAACCACTCTTTGAAGTTTCCTCCAATTCAAAGACATTTAGGGTATTTACACTGGATCTGTGATCCCACCAAATCAGACACTGCTGGACCTACATCTGGACTCTCGCAGAGGAACTGCCGCGCTGCCCAAAGGATTAATCTGGACTACTTTGCTGGAAGGACTGCTGGCCTGCTAGTTGCCCTGCTGACTGCAGACTCTGCCTTCCTCCTCAAATGCTCTCCAAAGGTTTGGATTGAACTTTCCCCTGTATTGAGGTCTCAGGGTTATCGAAGAGTTCACCAAATAAGACAAAATCCAGCAGAAAATTGATGCAACGTCTTCAAAAATTAAAGCTCAAAATCACTGGAGTGATGCAGGTGCGGTTGCCTTTTCTCAACGTGTTCTGGTTTTTCCACAGAACATCCCTGGGCCTCAAAATATTCCTGCATTGCAGTGAGGAACCAAGACTGCACTCCTGGAAACTGGTGCATTGCCTTGCAGCATGGAAAGCAATGACACATCGCCTTTGCAGCAGTGGAAAAATTGAGACATTGCTTTACTTTTTGATACATCGCCTCCTCTCCGGCCCCTCTGTGTCATTATCTTTGATGGATCCCAGGAACTGTGTGTTAAAAGCATACAACTACTGATTCTTAAGGATTGAGGCTCATTTAAAACTTTTAAACGTGACAACTTGACTTGTTGAATATTGGATTTTTATCCTTTTGGTCTTATTTTATTCAGATAAATATTATCTATTTCCCTAAACTGGTGTGGTGTACTTATTGTGGTGTTTATACTGTGCCACTGTATGAATTATTGCACAAACACATTGCCTTCTAAATTAAGCCTGCCTTCTCTGTGTCAAGCTACCAGAGGGTGAGCATGGAATAATTTAGGGTGTGGTGTGTCCCTGACTAGGATTGTGGTCCCTACTTGGATAGGGTGTATACCTCTGCCAACTAGAGACCCAATTCTTAACATTGGTGTTCAGCGGTGAGGATAAGACTTGTGTTTGTGAAGTGCTGTACAATAGCTACGTGTTCACTACCTCTCCACATTTAAAGACCATTTTGATTTTTTTTACATTTTCGGCAATTTTTCCTTGCTTCAATTTTTTTTAATTCATCCTATACATCATGTCTGTGGCGGGTTCTGCAACTCAAGCCATGTAGTTTGAAATGGTTAAGCTGGAGGATTACAGTGTTAGCCAGTTGAAAAGCTTCTGAAAAAGGATGGGGGTACCCGTGCAAGGAGCCAGTTAGAAAGTGGAGCTCCAAAAGGAGCTGAGGGCCTGGACAGAGTTCTGCACCTGGGAGGATGATGAGTTAGAGGAGCTTATGAATGGCTCTTCCCAGGAGCTACCTGTTGCAAAGGAGGAAGACACCACTGGAATTGTGCTCACTTGGAGGGAAGGAAGTAGTGTCTCAAGTCATGGCCTGACCGCAGAGGAAAGGAGATAGGAGAGAAAATTCCAGCTGCAGTTAGCAAAGTGAAAAATGGAGGCTTTCATGGAAAACAAGCAAACTGAAGCTTACAAACCTAAAAGGGAGGCTGAAAGAGCCTTTGCACAGAGGAAACTACTCCTGGCTCATGAACTGAGTCTAAAGGAGCTGGAACTCAAGGCCAGGCAGGAAGATTCCAGCAGTGATGGTGGCACAAAACATTCAGTACCTGATAGAGACAAGAAGGTTTGTCTGCCCAAGGATTTGGTGCCCAGTTATGTGGTGGGAGATGACATTGAGAAGTGGTTTTATGCTTATGAATTGCACTGAGGGTACATGGGGTTTGTGAAGAGCACTGGGGGGTGGGTCTGTGGAAACACATGCCAAAACCTGGGAGGGACACACTTATAACCTTAGAGGTCGGGGACCAGACCAAGTACACTCCCATGAAAGACTTTTTGATTTCCAAATGTGGACTGACCCCTGAGAAGTAGTGCCAAAGATTCAGGGACAGTCACAAGCTCCCCAACCAATGCTGAGTAGACTTCATTGATTACTCGAGTAAGGCACTGAATGGCTGGGTGCAAGGCAGCAAAGTTTATGATTATTTGGGCTGAACAATGTAATCATGAGAGAGCACCTGCTCACTAGTTGTTTTACAGAGTTGTGGTAGCACGTAGTTGACAGTAAGCTGACTAATACCTGGAATCTTGCTGAGGAGGCAGAAAGCTGGGCTAGCACCAGAGTGTCCATGAAGGTACCTCAGAGTGACCCCAAAACGGGTGGTTCAGGTTCCCCCTCCAAAGTGAGAAGGAGGTTAAAGTTAAAGCATACAAGTCCCAGAGTAAAGGGGGATGAAAGGCTTCCCATGCCCCATCTGAGAGACAGGGTGGTGGTTCTGGTAGGCAGTGGCTCAGGGTATCCCATTTCCAACCCCACTGCTTTGAGTGCTCACAACTAGGACACCAGCAGGGGGACTCCGTCTGTCCAAAGAAACCACTCAATTGTGGGACCATCTTCAGGGGTGGTGTTAGACCTGTAAGATCTTGGCATAGTTTCCCCTGTACTTTTTGCATCTGACCTACAGTTTTTGATCCATTTTTGCTGGCTTTATGACTCTGGGCACTTTACCCCAGCTGACCAGTGTTAAAGTGCAAGTGCTCTCTGTCTAAATTGGATTGATGATTAGTTTCCACATGATTGGCATATGCAATGTACTAGTAAGTCCCTAGTAAGGTGCACTAGAGGTGAGGAGAGGCACTTTCAACACACTAGCTTCACAAGGCATCCCAGGCCCTGACGAATGCCCCAGACCAGTTATGGCTATAGAAGTGGGCAGAAACATGTTTACCAGTAGGATTTGACTGGCATTATCAGTCATGATACCCATAAATGTCACGCTGTTGTTTTTATCTTTACCAACAGACACCATCATTCAAAGGTGTGAGCTACACAGGTGATCTGTTAGGTAATTTTATTCACATAACTGGATCCCCACATTATCCAGAGAAATTTCATTTCAGCACTTCCTCCAGGTTCTTTTAACCATGAGGTTGAGTCCGCCCAAGGGGTAATGTCCAACCTGGGTGGGGATAGGAGGTCAAATGTTGAAGTATTACACTATAATGTGTGTGAGACCACCTATTCCATAAAGAGACCCCCCCCAATAGGTCTTCAAGACATGGTTATCACAACCATACAGTATCTTGAGCTAGATCATGGAAAAGAGTGATATCATCACTAGTCGGACAGACCTTGATGGTTGATTCACTAGATCCCCCATATCCATGGTGGTACTGTCTGCCTACTGGGATGTATCTGTGAGCAAATTAAGGTTATATGCTTTGTATATGGGGTCCACAGATGAGTAGGGTTCTCCATGGGTCACCGCAGTGGCCCCAGAGAGGATAGACAGAGGGACCCAAATGAGTTCAGAAAGGCATAGAACTAACAAGTGCCTATGCAGTAGTGGGCCATTGTCCACGCTCTATCACCCTAAGCAGGGATGCCCATCAGTGAATCGATTAGTCTGACCTGGACTTAGGCGTGAAAGGGTTTGTGTTGGAAAATTGTCCTTTCTGAAGGGTCACCCCAAACATTTTGCCTTCCTCCTTCCCTTTTTCTGACCTCATTTGTGTTGGCGTTAGGACTATGGGGATTTTATCACTGCTAACCAGTGCTAAAGTGCATGTGCTCTCTCCCTAAAACACGTAACATTGGCTTATACCCAACTGGCAAGTTTAATTTACATGGAAGTCCCTAGTAAAGTTCACTAGATGAAGCAAGCGCCTGTAAATGAAATGCCACTTGTGGGCCTGCAGCACTGATTGTGCCACCCATAACTAGCCCCTTAACCATGTCCCAGGTCTGCTTTTGCCAGGCCTGTGTGTGCAGTTTCACTGCCACTATGACTTGGCACTTAAAATTACTTGCCAAGCCTCACATTCTCCTTTTATTGCATATAAGCCATCCCTAATGTAGGCCCTATGTAACCCAAGGGGCTGGAGGCTATGAAAGTAAAAGGCAGGACATGTACTTATAAGTTTTTCATGCCCTGGTAGTGAAACCCCCCAAAGTCATTTTTTACGACTGTGACACCTGCTCCTCATCAGCAGGGCAGCATTAGAAATTCCCTTATTTAAGTGTTAATTTCTGATCTGAGAGGTTATAGACTTGTCATGTTTGGCATGGTTGAAATGGTAGTGAGAAATCCAACTTACTGGTGAAGTTGGATTCTACATTACTATTCCAGAAGTGCCACTTTTAGAAAGTAGGTATTTCTCGGCACTTACTGCCATGTGTGCCTTACAGCCTGTCTCCAATCCACGTCTGGTCGATGCTGGTTGACAGCTCCCCTTATGTATTCCTGCCAGACAGTTATAAACACAGAACACTCAGCTGCAACTGCATACAGATGGGTTTCCCCAGGCAGGAAGGGTGGAGGGGCTCTCTCTTACACTTCAAATGTCAGTGGCCTGCCCTCACACAAGGGCCTGATAACCTCCCACAGGGCTCCTGGCAAACAGGACTGGGTTGAAAGGGTAACTTGTGCACTTCAAAACCACTCTTTGAAGTTTCCTCCACTTCAAAGGCATTGTGGATATATATATTGGGTCTGTGACCCCACCAAATCAGACACTTCTGGACCTACAACTGCACTGTGTCAGGGAGACTGCCTGGCTGCCCAAAGGATTCCACTGGACTACTTTGCTGGAAGGACTGCTTGCTTGCTTGCTGCCTTGCTGCCTGCTGACCCCTGACTCTGTTGGAAGGACTCTGCCTTATTCCTCAAGTGTTCTCCAAGGGCTTGGATTGAGCTTGCCTCCTGCATGTCAGAAAATTGACACAACACCTGTAAAAATTGACACAACACGTGCTGGTTCAACGCAGCACCTGTTTTGGAGCTGAAAAATCTATGCATCGCCTGCTGGATCAGTGCAGTGCCTGTTACCTCTTCTCAAAGCATTCTGGATTTTCCACGCATTATCCCTGGGCATCAAAGTACCCCTTCAGTGCAGTGAGGACCCAAGGCTACGCTCCTGGAAACTGGCTCATTACCTTACAATCTGGAAAGAAACAATGCATTGTCTCTGCCGCGCCAGAAAAATTGAAGCATTACTTTACTTTTCAAAGCATCTCCTCCTCTGAGGACCCCTCTTCATTGTAATTTTTGATGCATCCCAGGTGCTGTGTGTTGAAAGGATACAACCATTGATTCTTAAAGATTGGGACTCATTTAAACCTTTTTTAAGTGATAACTTGATGTGAGAATATTGGATTTTTGTCTTTTTGGTCTTATTTTATTCAGATAAATATTATATATTCTCCTAAACTTGTGTGTAGTACTTCTTGTGGTGTTTTCATTGTGTTACTCTATGTGTTATTGCACAAATACTTTACACAATGCCTTCTAAGTTAAGCCTGCCTGTTCTGTACCAAGCTACCAGAGGGTGAGCACAGGATAATGTAGGTTGTGTTGTGACTTACCCTGACTAGGACTGTGGTCCCTACTTGGACAGGGTGCATACCTCTGCAAATTAGAGACCCAATTTCTAACATCCTCCTTCTACAATAATTTTTAAAGCGGAGAGGAAGGTTGCTGAGGTCAGGTACCCATTGCCAATCCTGGGGTACCACATCACTGCTCCACACCACCCCAATCCTCCTTAACAGCATGCTTGGTCAGTCCAAAATTGAGTCATCCTAGGGTCACTGGTCACATCCGCCCCTGGGGTCTCAGCTCCACCCCTGGCTGAAATCGCTGCGGAGGTCCTGCACACTAAAAGATTAAAGGAAGCAACCTTGTCTGGGCTCTCTTTTTTGTTCGGTGTGTTTTAGCAGGTCCATCCCTGGTATAGTGTGATAGCTGAGTGATTGATGCAGATCATTCTGCCCCACCCCTTTCATTCTCAGGAGCTGGGTAAAGTACTCTTAATTGCTCCTTTTGTTCCAGCTGCTGAAGAGAAATGTAATTAACTGGGCTCAGCAGGGTGACAAAAGGCCTGGGCTCTGAACTGAGCCAGAGAAATATGACAACTCTGGATGACCCATAAAGTGTAAAATTATCATTTTAGAAATTACAGAATTGATTTTCCCGCATGTTACATCCCAGCTCAAGACATCAATAGTCTCTGTAGGCCAAAGGGAAGCAAAACTGCGCTGTAAGGTAGTTTTCTCTCTATGTGTATAATGAAGAGTCACTTCAGGCAAAACAGTAAATCAAACTGGCTTTTGCTGTAATCTAACATTATAAGGCCTGTCCCAGGTGAATGTCTAATCCTGCAGAATCCCCATTGCACCAAGCTACCAGTGCACAGTTACTAGGCCTTGCAGGACAGTAGCCTGCAATGCACAGCTTGCACCTGTGTTCGCATGTAACCAGCCAAGTGCCCTTACCCTTGCTGTGTTGCAGCAGCCATATCTTAAAACACAGACATGGGCAGTCAACACTTGCAATTCGTTTGCCATGTGATTACCGTGGGTGAGACATGTTGCAGTAAAAACGTCAAAAACAGTGTGATCCCAAAAACTAAAAATCTGGGTGTAGTGAATGGGTGGAACCCAATTGCAACAGTCAAAAAGCCTGAAATTGATTTACCAGCAAAGCTCCCCAAAGAGACCAGGTATAAACTGATTTATTTACTGGAAAGTCATATTCAGGCATTCTTTAAAGCCCAGCGGGTCCCAGCCTCTCAACTGTTTACTTTAATGCAGGATTGTACATTTTTAGGCACTTGCTTTGTGTAAGTCGACTTTGGAATCCTGGAAAGCTAAGGGGTTTACTACGATGGGTGATTTTTTTATAGGTGAAAATCTGACAACATGGATTGAAATACCTTGACATCATAGGACAAAGACCCAAGCATTAGTATTCAGTTTCATGTAGATATCACGCAAATTATCAGGCAATAAACAAAGAAATGCATGCAGTAATTCGTCTCTTAGTGAAGAATAAACTGACAGGAGTGGGTAATTGGTTTGGAATGTTATGTAAATATTTTAACTTGACTTTTTTTCCTGAATTCCTACATACAATCAACAGAAAGAAAACAGCAGGGGAATGGCAATACATTTCCAAGATGGGTCATGAATCCCTCAGGGATGCTAATTTGAAAAGAATGTTTTTTCTCTCAAGAAGGTCAGCACAGTATGCCCCTCGAATTTTGCATAAGATGTTTCAGTTCATTCCTGATAAATGCTTTCTGTGTCAATCAAGTGGTCTACTGGACTAGCTGCATATTTCCTGTATAGTCTCCTGCACTATATCAGTTTTGGATCAGGCTGTTTCGAGAATTAACTTAATAATGTGTTTAATGTATGATTGTGCCTAAACCCCTTTTAGTATTATTTGGCTCATCATATGCTATTAGAAAGGCTAATAATTATGCACACTATTGTATTTCTATTGCTATATCGGATGATATTGCTATATTGAAAAACATCAATTATTCCAACTTTTGTATGCTGGTAGGGGAAAATGAGGAGGACTAAAGCATTCAAGGAGGCATATGCACAATGAGTTTGGTGTGTGCAAAGGATTTTAATAATTTGGGAAGCATCAAATATGCCAACTATTGAATGCTGGTATGAAAAATGAGAATGACTAAGGGCTTTGATGATGCATATGCATGATGAGTTAGGAGTCTGCCAAGGATTTTAGCAATTTGGAAAGCATTTGAACTTTGCAAGTATAATCCATCTTCATAATTAGGTTTTTTCTTTAGACCCCTTCTATGGATTTTGAAATGTTGTGTTATTTTATTTTTTTAGAACAGGCCACTTTGCTATTTTTATCTGCCTGGTTAGGGGCATTGGCATCAATTCCCTGTTGGTCTATATTCACTAATTAAACGGTCATATGACCTTCATTTTCTATTGGAGCATTATCATTATTAAAATGATTTGTAAAAGCCACTTAGACTTTGTTAATGAATTGACAAATCCAGTTGCTCTAGCCCTGTTACAGAGCACTT
Source organism: Pleurodeles waltl (assembly GCF_031143425.1). Taxonomy (NCBI): domain Eukaryota; kingdom Metazoa; phylum Chordata; class Amphibia; order Caudata; family Salamandridae; genus Pleurodeles; species Pleurodeles waltl. Next base: position 1,234,065,103 of record NC_090446.1, read on the forward strand.
TATTATTTATTGTTTGCTGTTTAATAGGAAAGGGTTTAGAGTCAGTTCTGGTACATGATGATTTTATAATGATGTAAAAGTAAGAGTACAGGGCAAGTGTTGTCCCATGAAAGTAATTGACTACACCTTTCCAATTTCTATTTTTCTGATGTAGCACTATAGCACATTAATATCTGTATTTTTTTTACAAACTCTGTTGTTTATCTTGTGATGAAATTGTATTGCCTTTGGCTGGTATTTCATATCTTCTCACATTCAATAAGAAAAAAAAGTTTATATTTTGAAATTGATATTAGAGACAGACTTGAAGAACTGCAATGTATATCTGCTTTGCCCCCAGCTATGCTAATGTGTTCTTGGACTGGTTGGAGGAGCAGGTGCTCCAGTCTTATGAGATGGAAGAACACACAAAACACATACTGCTATGGATCCGATATATAGATGATTTGTTGATTATCTGGTATGGCAGTATGGAGTCAATACCAAAATTAATTGGCTGTCCGATAGAGAACACCTGAGTCTCAGATTCACTGAACAGGTTAGCTTTCATGAGACAGATTTGTAGACCTCCATATCAAAATTAACAAACATAAAGTAGAAACCAGCCTCTTATGAAAGGTAACAGCAGGGAATAGTGTGCTCCACAATATTTGCCAATTCCACAAAAAGTGAAGAAGACCATCCTAGGAGAAGCAGAAGCTATAATACAATGTACAACAAAAAACAGGAGACTAATATCATAATCTGGTTCAAAGAGAGAGGATACCCTAAAAAGATCCTATAAGAAGCACAGCAAAAAGGCTAATAGGCTAAAACTAAATGCCATCTAGAACACAAGGAGGGCCAATTAAGATGACACCAGCTAAGGCAAGGTTCATTATGACATTTACTACAAATCTGGTGAAATAAAGAGCATTCTTAACAAGCATTGGTATGTTCCAAGAAATTATCTGATGACAGGGTCTAAATGAAAGCACATCCTCCAATAAAATACAAAAAGGCAACATCTTTTCAGGGCATGCAGCACACAGAAATTTGGGATCTATGGACACTGGTTGGCTTATAGCAGTGATGGGTTTCTTTGCTTGTAAGTAATGCAACGCTTTTAGAAACTAAAACAGTAACATCATATCAGAATTACAAAGTGGAAAATAGTAGAATCAAGAAGTGCATGAAATGTATTTCCGATTTTGTGTGTTTTTTAGTGCCCTAGCTAAATACAGTATGCTGTTCACTGAAAAAGTGAATCTTGGAACATCTTAGGGAAATTAAAAATCAAGCTATGACATACACAGTTGTGAATCATTTTAAAGACTGCCAAGACTCAAACTCAGATGTACTTATTTTTTTGGTGTTGACAGGGTTCCACATATGAGACTAGGAGAAGACATGATCATAGAATTAAGGGGCCTTGAATCGAGAATGCTCATTGAGCTTGGATAGGAACACATTGATAGATGGAATGAACCAGTATAACTCTTGGTGAAATCATCTATGTATTTTTGTTTTTCTTGTTATGATTGATTTATAATTCCACTATAGTGTGTTTCTATATAGAAGATTACACAGTGTTAGATAACTAACTACTGGTAACAATCATAGTAAAACCTCACTTGCATGCCACCATTTATAAGAAAGAAATACAAAGAGTATTATGAAAATCCTGTAAGAGAATACAAAATGAGCAGAGCTCAGGGGCAACATAGCTGTGATGACTAAGTGGATAGAGCTATACCAAAATAACACTTAGAGTATTTGTGGTTCATATGCCATCACAATGCATAGTGGGAGTGATGTATTTTATTGTTTCTGTTATTTTGTTATTATGTTAGTTAAATGCATCACTTCTATCACATGCTGGCAGGCTATTGGGACAACAGAGTGCAGGAGAATTAGTGACTAAATACATGGTTAATGCATTCCACAATAATTAATGGGGTAGGTCTGGACTCAGGCCATTTTTAAAATGATTCCCATGCACGTGAACATTTCTTATAAATATATTCATACTGTTCGCTAGTTATCAGTCACGTTTATTGACACTCGCACAAGGTACTTAGACTAGGAATGTAGAATGCAAAGGAAAGTATGCCTTCAACGATAAACATGAGAAAATGTATGTCTTACAGATATTCATTTCTTTCTTTCTTTATTTTCAATATTGTATGGATTATATGTATTTGATATACTGGAATATTACCCCGAGCAACTGCCAGAAGTTAGACTTATTGCAAACATCTTCCAATTACCTTTTGACATGGGCCCTGTACTGTGCCACTAGAATTAAGTTATACACGACTAAAGAGCCCCAATCAGTGTGTAACCAGTCTGGCATGCTTGTTCTCTGTTTTAGGGAGGACATGGTTTGGCATTTCAGGCTGGACAGTTCCTACTGGGGCAGATCAGGGCTGATTTGCATATGGCTGGGTCCATACTGATGAGGCATGGTGGGCAAAATAACAAAGGACTGGGATGCTATCTTGGGTGGTTGCCAGTGGTTAAACTTATTGCAAGCATCCTCCCATTACATTTTGTGTGCTTTGTTATAGTCCTTTTTTGATACTTATGGAACTTTGATGCATTACTGTGAAGGTCTGACAAAGGTGTCTAAGAATGCCGAAACTCACTGCCAAAAAAGGATCATTTACATAATCTTGGGAGTGCGGGCTCTTGTTCATCTTGTCACTGGTGCACATGTTGGAGCCATTTACAATATATGTTAAGTGCAATACCTGTCACCCTGCAACAAAACTGTAAGTGGTCGAGTCATGTTGCCACCACACAAACCAATGAATTACTAACATACAATTACACTGATTAGGAAAGTGCTAGAAACATGCACATTTAATGATATTCACATAGTTTTTCACAGCCTGTTCCAAAACTGCATACATTCAGAGATTTAATCTAGGGGTGGTCAAAATATTTGAATATTTGATTCCACCATCAGAATTGGAGTAATTTAGTAGCTCTGCATTACTCATGTAAAGTAGAATGACTAATTAATTCCGTCATTCCCATGGTGGCATTAAATCATCACTGTAATGGTGTTTTAAACACGGCTGGTCCCTCTATGCTTAAAAGACACTGCAGAGTAGGCTTTAATCTTCAGTGATTTGAACATAGAGGGACTGCTTCTTCTTCCAGCCCTGTTTAAAAACACTACAGTACAGTACATAACCCTCGTGCCCTTACATATGTATGTGAGGGCACTGAGGAGTATGCACTGGAGTGAGGACCTATTGGTGCCCTTACATAACTATGTAAGTGCTCTGAGGAGTATGTGCTGCACTATAGTGCAGCACATACTTCTCATTGTCCTTACATAACCATACAGGAGCTCTGATGGATATGCACTGTACTGGAGTGCATACTCTTTAGTGCCCTTACATAAATATGTAAAGGCACTGAGAGGTATGCACTGCAATGGAGTGCATTACGTGCCCCTTGGTGTCCTTACACAAATCTGTAAGGGTACCTTATGCACCCAAGTTGGGTAGGGCTAAAATTCTTCTTCTTACTACATACCTCTAAAAAATTGGGGAAATACATACATTTTTAGGGGGTTCAGATGTACTGTACTTTTTATACAAAATGAAATCCTATAACTATAATGAAAAACATAACCAATAACTATAATTAAAAACATAAAAACACACTAATTCAAGTTCAAGCAACACATAAAATATACAAAAAGCCCCCAATAAAAGAAATTCCAACCTTTGAAAGAAATTAGAAATAACAAAAGCAATATTTGCAGAAACATCTCACAAGAATAATGCTTATTTAAATAACATAAAATTAAAACACTACCCAAACATTCCCTCCATACACCCCTTAACTAACACATGAAAAGTAAATATACACCAAAAAACTCATGGCATGGTATGATTATTTATATCATGCCTACAACCCATCACAAGGCGCTGTAGCAATTAGTACATTGGTAGCATACTTCACCATGATAACCCAATGTATACGTACACAGCTTTCTATGTATTCTCAGCCATGTAATTATACTGGATTTTCTACCATTGTGTAACATCTCCCCAATAGTTTTCAGTGTTTGCAATAGCCCCATTACAAGAACTCATTTCATGACTGTAAGGCTTCAATACTAGTTCACAGCCACAACACTTCAAACGCAACCCATCAAAAATAGAGATTCTAGCACTGGAGCCTGGAAGAACTACAATCCATGAACAATCTGGCCTGAAAAAGACAGTCACTAAATGGAATAAGAAACCTAGGAATTAGCATGGACTCGACCCCTTTTATGAACCCACCACTTAACTAATTAACTGAATCTATACGCCATACTAGGTGGATTTTTTAATGTGCTTTTCGGCTTCTGGAATCCCATCAGAAGATCCAGATAACTACTTCCCTTTCCACATTGAAACTGGATTATGCCCATGGCTTGTACCATTAAATATTAGGCTCAGTTATGGGATGATTCTGAAGGATACAGAATGCAGTAGAAAGACAATGCCTACATGTCAAACTATTAAACCAGATCTCCAGGGCCCTTCAGCGGCACCCTGTTGCTGAAAAAATCGACTTTCAAAGTACTCTGCATTACTCATATGAAAGAAATGAAAAGGCACTAGTTTCTCTACAAGTGAGTCTTAAAGGATACTCTTAGGAACTGGCACCACAATCCGAACAAGCAATTAATAGTGCAATTCTATTAAACAAAAGGGCAGCACATGCTTTTCCGGCTAAGCTATGGAACTCACTTCAAGCAAGTGATCGCTAATCAGTCGTACTCAGGATGGTGAAGACTTTATTATTCCCTGAGTAAATCTACAGAAGACAACAGATCAGTATTACTTGGCTTCACCATCAGCAAGCCAGGAACAAATAATCCTGTTTAGAAAAAAGCAACATGACAAGGGGCGGCTCCTCCATAAGGGTGGAGGAGCGTCGTCCATCCAACCCAGCCAGCAGCAGCAGCTGCAAACCTTTTCCCCAAAAACGATCATAAACACTGTGTTTATGATCGTTTTTTGAGAAAAGGGGCAGGGCCACAGGGGTTACGAGCAATGAGAGGGAGTGTACAGCACTTCCACGCAGAGCACATGTGCAGGAAAGTACCACCCTGCCTGGCATGTTACCCCCATATTTCACTGTATATATGTTGTTTTAGTCTATGTGCCACTGGGACCCTGCCAGGCAGGGCCCCAATGCTCATAAGTATGTGCCCTGTATGTGTTCCCTGTGTGATGCCTAACTGTCTCACTGAGGCTCTGCTAACCAGAACCTCAGTGGTTATGCTCTCTCTGCTTTCCAAATTTGTTACTAACAGGCTAGTGACTAAATTTACCAATTTACATTGGCATACTGGTACACCCATATAATTCCCTAGTATATGGTACTGAGGTACCCCGGGTATTGGGGTTCCAGGAGATCCCTATGGGCTGCAGCATTTCTTTTGCCACCCATAGGGAGCTCTGACAATTCTTACTCAGGCCTGCCAGTGCAGCCTGAGTGAAATAACGTCCACGTTATTTCACAGCCATTTACCACTGCACTTAAATAACTTATAAGTCACCTATATGTCTAACCTTCACCTGGTGAAGGTTGGGTGCAAAGTTACTTAGTGTGAGGGCATGTGTCCCCACATCGTTCAGGGCAAATTCCCCGGACTTTGTGGGTGCGGGGACACCATCACACGCGTGCACTGTACATAGGTCACTACCTGTGTACAGCGTCACAATGGTAACTCCGAACATGGCCATGTAACATGTCTAAGATCATGGAATTGTCATCCCAATGCCATTCTGGCACTGGGGGGACAATTCCATGATCCCCCAGGTCTCTAGCACAGAACCCGGGTACTGCCAAACTGCCTTTCCGGGGTCTCCACTGCAGCTGCTGCTGCTGCCAACCCCTCAGACAGGTTTCTGCCCTCCTGGTGTCCAGGCAGTCCTGGCCCAGGAAGGCAGAACAAAGGACTTCCTCTTAGAGAGGGTGTAACACCCTCTCCCTTTGGAAATAGGTGTGAAGGCTGGGGAGGAGTAGCCTCCCCCAGCCTCTGGAAATGCTTTGATGGGCACAGATGGTGCCCATCTCTACATAAGCCAGTCTACACCGGTTCAGGGATCCCCCAGTCCTGCTCTGGCGCGAAACTGGACAAAGGAAAGGCGAGTGACCACTCCCCTGACCTGCACGTCCCCTGGGAGGTGCCCAGAGCTCCTCCAGTGTGTCCCAGACCTCTGCCATCTTGGAAACAGAGGTGTTTGTGGCACACTGGACTGCTCTGAGTGGCCAGTGCCAGCAGGTGACGTCAGAGGCTCCTTCTGATAGGCTCTTACCTCTCTTGGTAGCCAATCCTCCTTCCTAGGTAGCCAAACCTCCTTTTCTGGCTATTTAGGGTCTCTGCTTTGGGGATCTCACCAGATAACGAATGCAAGAGCTCACCAGAGCTCCTCTGCATCTCCCTCTTCACCTTCTGCCAAAGGATCGACCGCTGACTGCTCAGGACGCCTGCAAAACTGCAACAAAGTAGCAAGATGACTACCAGCAACCTTGTATCGCTTCATCCTTCCGGCTTTCTCGACTGTTTCCAGGTGGTGCATGCTCAGGGGGTAGCCTGCCTCCTCTCTGCACCAGGAGCTCTGAAGAAATCTCCCGTGGGTCGACGGAATCTTCCCCCTGCAACCGCAGGCAACAAAAGACTGCATCACTGGTCCTCTGGGTCCCCTCTCAGCACGACGAGCGGGGTCCCTGGAACTTAGCAACTCTGTCCAAGTGACTCCCACAGTCCAGTGACTCTTCAGTCCAAGTTTGGTGGAGGTAAGTCCTTGCCTCCCCACGCTAGACTGCATTGCTGGGTACCGCGTGATTTGCAGCTGCTCCGGCTCGTGTGCACTCTTCCAGGATTTCCTTCATGCACAGCCAAGCCTGGGTCCCCGACACTCTAACCTGCAGTGCACAAACTTCTGAGTTGTCCTCCGGCGTCGTGGGACTCCCTTTTGTGACTTCGCATGGACCCTGGTTCACTCTTCTTCCAAGTGCCTTTTCAGGTACTTCTGCGGGTACTGCCTGCTTCTGTGAGGGTTCCCTGACTTGCTGGGTGCCCCCTCTGTCTCCTCGTCCAAGTGGCGACATCCTGGTCCCTCCTGGGCCACAGCAGCATCCAAAAACTCTAACTGCGACCCTTGCAGCTAGCAAGGCTTGTTTGCAGTGTTTCTGCATGGGAATACCTCTGCAAGCTTCTTCACGACGTGGCACATCCATCCTCCAAAGGGGAAGTTCCTAGTCCTCTTTGTTCTTGCAGAACACCAAGCTTCTTCCAACAGGTGGCAGCTTCCTTGCACCCTCAGCTGGCATTTCTTGGGCTCCTGCCCACTCTCGACACTGTCGCAACTCTTGGACGTGGTCCCCTTGTCTTACAGGTACTCAGGTCTGGAAATCCACTGTTTGTTCTTCCTGCAGACTCCCCCTATCACGACTTCTGTGCTCTCTGGGGGTAGTAGGTGCACTTTACACCTACCTTTCAGGGTCTTGGGGTGGGCTATTTTTCTAACCCTCACTGTGTCCTTACAGTCCCAGTGACCCTCTGCAAGCTCACATAGGTTTGGGGTCCATTCGTGGTTCGCATTCCACTTTTGGCGTATATGGTTTGTGTTGCCCCTATACCTATGTGCTCCTATTGCAATCTACTGTAATTTTACATTGCTTGCATTACTTCCTTTTGCTATTATCTGCATAATTTGGTTTGTGTACATATATCTTGTGTATATTTCTCATCCTCATACTGAGGGTACTCACTGAGATACTTTTGGCATATTGTCATAAAAATAAAGTACCATTTATTTTTAGTATATCTGTGTATTGTGTTTTCTTATGATATTGTGCATATGACACCAGTGGTATAGTAGGAGCTTTACATGTCTTCTGGTTCAGCCTAAGCTGCTTTGCCATAGCTACCTTTTATCAGCCTAAGCTGCTAGAAACACCTCTTCTACACTAACAAGGGATAACTGGACCTGGCACAAGGCGTAAGTACCGCTGGTACCCACTACAAGCCAGGCCAGCCTCATACAACTTGTGTGTTTGGCCAGCCGTCAAAATATATGCCTTCAGAATCTAGAGCATACTAAAGTTTTATTCCAATAAACCATTTTTCACAACAATTTAAGAAATTGTGAATTCATGATTACGTACTTTTACATATAACTATGCATAACTGCATGCTGTTTGTAAATGTGGTCTGCTCTAATATGTTTGAACTACATAATATTTTTCCATGCTTTGTCGCAGTTTTGCCCTGCAATCAAGCACAATATTCGCGTTTATCAGAATAAATGGTACATCTAACTCCTAATATAACAAATTTATGCCCCAAAATTAATGGACTGAAAACTCCCTACAAATAGTGTGGCAGTGTATTTTCCATGTGGATAACTACAAGCAGTTTGACATATTATCCTTCACTATGGCAATGTTACTAATAATGTGAAACATCCATGCACAGGAAAGTAGAATTAATTGTGAAAAGCACTGTGTTGCAGTAGTATACATGACAAGAGTACCACAAATTGTATGGTGCCTAATGGAAACCGCACGATTAGCTACGTGGCCCACTGTTAATGATTATCCAAGTACACGAATGTCAGCATTAAAAAAGTCACATAATGAAATAATGTTCTGTCCAAAAATAAAATGTAGAAAAATGATTCAATACAAACGTGTTAACAATTTGAAAATAAAACAATAGCCACCCAACAGCCCAAAATAGAAAGTTTTCAAAAACAGTAAAAGACAAGAAAAAAAAAGTTACATATCAAGCATTTACACCTAGCCAAAGTCATCTGTCTATAAAGCAATATAATAATTATCCTTCAAATTAGACATTAATGCTAACTATATTAACTACCATGATTTTTATGTAAACTATTTTTTGTCATATTTGTATTAACAAACAAAAATAAGACATATTTATTTTCGGTATTATGTCCCAAAATATTTATGCATTTAAGATATTTTTCCAACCAAGATATGTGTACAAGGTATTTCTTATTCAATACTCAGGTGCCATACCTGGGTAGGTGAGTGATTTGTATTAACAATTGTAAGGGCAAAGAAAGAGGACAAGTGCAAAATTCCAGATTGAACCATTTCCTAGATTCTGTAGTCAATTGGAAAGTATCAAGGAATAGAATTACATTTATTTGGAATGAAATAGTGACATACATTGCAAATTCAGTCTATTTACGTTATTAACTGAAACTAGGTGCTCAAAATATTCACTTGTATGACAGCAGCTGTCATTCAGTACCTTTAAAGGTTCTTGAATCTCATGTTTTAAATAATCTGACAAACATACTGCTGTTTAAATGAAAAATAATCACTTTTTGAGTTAATAAATCATTTATTATATTTTGCACTGGTTGGGTAGAGAAGGAGCAATATTTACAATCTTCCAACTGGAACAGTGATGAAGCATTGAGGAAGCATGTGAGACGTCCAATGATTTCTAGTCTTGTTTTGAATAGAGAATGGACAACCAAAGGAGTAATGAAACTAAGACAAGTACCGAGTCCTTTAAAACTCTCTGCAATTTAGTGAGCTTTTCAGTTATTTACAAGCAGGAACACGCCTTTTCCTCATATCTGCGACTCACATCTGGCTTGTAACCTGCAAACATCCATAAAATGTGTCAACAAATTGTACAAGATAGGTGAATACAGAATTCCAACTAAACCCTAGAGAAAATTAAATCTACATGGCCCACAACCAACTGCATTCCGGCTTATCCATAATAGCTTAAAGAAATGCACCAGTGCATCTGTTGCCCAAGCACTTAACATTGTAGCGGTGTTATGGGGTAAAAGTAAGAGAGATTGTAGAAACTGACCCTGACAGCAAAGATGAGAAGAGAAAGTCAAATGACAGTAAAGCCAAATCTAACTTTTTTATTGATGGTGAGGGTTTTGGACATCTGAAGGGATTAAACTTTTTGAGCACAAAAAAATCAAGCCACCATGCATGCTCTGTCATTAAAAAAGATCTAGTATATTTTAATTCATGCTAAAAAATCTGTTTTTTGGGGTGCCCATCCCATGCATCCCCGGGGCTCCAACATGGACACCGAGTACTGCCAAACTAGCTCTCTGGGGTTTTCTCTGCAGCTACCGCTGCTGCCAACCCTCAGACAGGTTTCTGCCCTCCTGGGGTCTGGGTAGCCCAGTCCCAGGAAGGCAGAACACAGGATTTCCTCTGAGAGAGGGTGTTACACCCTCTCCCTTTGGAAATAGGTGTTGAGGGCTGGGGAGAAGTAGCCTCCCCCAGCCTCTGGAAATGCTTTGAAGGGCACAGATGGTGCCCTCCTTGCATAAGCCAGTCTACACTGGTTCAGGGATCCCCCAGCCCCTGCTCTGGTGCGAAACTGGACAAAGGAAAGGGGAGTGACCACTCCCCTGTCCATCACCCCCCCAGGGGTGGTGCCCAGAGCTCCTCCAGTGTGTCTCAGACCTCTGCCATCTTGAATGCAGAGGTGTGAGGGCACAATGGAGACCTCTGAGTAGCCAGTGCCAGCAGGTGACGTCAGAGACCCCTCCTGATAGGCTCTTACCTGGTTAGGTAGAAAATCCTCCTCTGAGGTCTATTTAGGACCTCTCCTGTGGTGTTCTCTTCAGATAACGAATGCAAGAGCTCACCAGAGTTCCTCTGCATCTCTCTCTTCAACTTCTGCAAAGAATCGACCGCTGACTGCTCCAGGATGCCTGCAAAACCACAACAAAGTAGCAAGACGACTACCAGCAACATTGTAGCGCCTAATCCTGCCGGCTTTCTCGACTGTTTCCTGGTGGTGCATGCTCTGAGGGCTGTCTGCCTTCACCCTGCACTGGAAGCCAAGAAGAAATCTCCTGTGGGTCGACGGAATCTTCCCCCTGCTAACGCAGGCACCAAGCTTCTGCATCACCAGTCCTCTGGGTCCCCTCTCATCGTGATGAGTGTGGTCCCTGGAACACAGTAGCTGGATCCAAGTGACCACGACAGTCCAGTGGTCCTTCTGTACAAATTTGGTGGTGGTAAGTCCTTGCCTCCCCACGCCAGACAGTAATCCTGTATACTGCGTGATCTGCAGCTGCTAGGGCTTCTGTGCACTTTTGCAAGGATTCCTTCAGCACAGCACAGCCCAGGTCCCCAGCACTCCGTCCTGCATTGCTCAACTCGCTGAGTTTACCACCGACTTCGTGGGACCCTCTTTTGTTGTGTTGAGATGACCGCCGTGCTCAGATTTCCTGAACACCTGTTCAAGTGCTTCTGTGGGTGCTGCCTGCTTCTGCATGGGCTCTCTCTATTGCTGTCTCCTCCTCCAAGGGGCAACCTCCTGGTCCTTCCTGGGCCTGGGCAGCACCCATTATCTTCAATCTCAACTTTTGCAGCTAGCAAGGCTTGTTTGTGGTCTTTCTGTGTGGAAACAACTCATCATCCTCCAGCACACCGTGGGACATCTTCTGACCAAAGGAGAAATTCCTGGAACCTTCCGTTGTTCCAGAATCTTCAGCTTGTTCCACCCAGAGGCAGCCTTTTTGCACCTTCATACGGGGTTTAGTGGGCTCCTGCCCCCCCTGGACACTTGCATGACTCTTGGACTTGGTCTCCTTCCTTTGCAGGTCCTCAGGTCCACCAATCCATCTTCAGTGCCTTTCAGTCAGTTGTTGCCTTTGCAGAATCCCCTATCTCAACTTTACTGTCTTTCTGGGGTAGCAGGGTAACTTTACTCCTACTTTTGAGGGTCTTGGGGTGGGGTATCTTGGACACTCTTACTGTTTTCTTACACTCCCAGCAACCCTCTTCACACTACACTAGGCCTGGGGTCCATTTGTGGTTTGCATTCCACTTTTGGAGTATATGGTTTGTGTTGTCTATAGGCCTATTGTCTCCTATTGCATTCTGTTGTGTTCTACAGTGTTTGCACTACGTTTCTAAGAGTTTTACTTACCTGATTTTGGTTTGTGTGTTTATTTTGTGTATTTTACTTACCTCCTAAGGGAGTATATCCTCTGAGATACTTTTGGCATATTGTCACTAAAATAAAGTACCTTTATTTTTTTTGTAACTCTGAGTATTGTGTTTCTTATGATATAGTGTTATATGATATAAGTGGTATAGTAGGAGCTTTGCATGTCTCCTAGTTCAGCCTAAGCTGCTCTGCTATAGCCACCTCTATCAGCCTAACCTGCTAGAACACTACTAATCTACTAATAAGGGATAACTGGACCTGGCACAAGGTGTAAGTACCACAAGGTACCCACTATAAGCCAAGCCAGCCTCCTACAGGGTGGACGTGCCCAGCTCAGCAGACAGTAAAAAGCAGTGTAAATGGAAGTGCAGAGAATAAGTGTCTAAGCTTAAACACTGGAAACCAGACCTCATGCTCTCTGGATGCAAAAATGAGCTTAGTGCTTTACAACATAAACACTAATCAAACAAGGGTAATTCTAATATAGCAAAAAAAATTCAAGCAGTCTTTCAATAACCTAACAAAACAAATGGTTTCCAACTCAAGAATTTAAGAGCTAAATCAACACCATTTGCTTTGCACTAGCAAGTGCTGTCCTGCATTGTGTCTCTATCCAAAGTGCTGAGTGTTCTCAAACATGAGGGACCCATGTACAACAATGGTCACGTTGCTGCATTGGGGAAGTGATGTGTCAAAATAATTTGCACATAGGTATGACAGAATCCTATGCGATGGATGCATTGTATTTACAACAAGGCACAAATTGGCGTAAGGATCCCAGGTGCATCTAAAAACATCACTCATCCATGTGTGCCATGTCATAATGAAATCTGGTGTTTCTGCTGTAAAACTGATACAGGGCTGGCTTGTGGCATGTAAAGTGACAGTAACCTTCCCTACATCACTTTTGAGTGTGGAATATGTCGATAAAGTACAAAAAATGGCTCATCCAGGAAAAAATGGCACACTTCACATAAGGCAGCCATGCAGGAAGGCCCAGACAGCAGAAGCAAAGACAACAACCCCAGCATCAGCCAGGATGTCCAGACGGACTCCCAGGGGAAGAGGGAGAATAAGTGCAATTTAAAGAAGGAGAATGATATCTTGATGACTGAAGTGACAGAGCATCAGCATCAGCTCTTTGTCACCTCTAAATTGTTACTATGGAGGAAAGAAGCCATTTGGTAGTCCACAGTGGAAATGGTCAACAATGTGGGACAAACAAAGAGGATTGTCACCGACTGCAAGAATTGCTGGCATGATTATAATTGCCAGACAAATGAGAAACTGGCCAACGAGCTGAAGGCAGCAATTCGGACTGGAGGAGGGAGCCCAGTGCCACAGGAGGAGATGGATGCCTTGGCGGAGCAAGTGTTAAATTAGTTGGTGGCTGGATTACCAAGACACAAAAGTGCAGCACACGAGGAACAACCACAGTGTAAATATTAACAAGGGGCAATGTGGGCAAAAAAATCATGTTGTGCAGTGCAGCTAGCTATGTCCCAATGCTCCACTGTGCAATGTGCAGGGCAAAGGGCAGGAATATGGATTATGTCCCATTTAACGGCTCAGAAATATCAGTCATACTGCCTAGTTACATGTTGCACAGCTCCGTCACATTTCTCCATTCTATGTGTGACGTGCCGCACCAGTTCAGGTCTACCTTTGTATACTGGCATGTGTAGTGGAATCCACAACATGAGCCACCAAAATTACAAGTCCCACAATACAAAGTCAAAAAACATGGGGGCCTATTCAGAAGGTAAGTGGCACAGGGCAGTGCTGCAAGTCACCTTGCTGCGCTGCCCTTGGCCACATGGAAATGGGATGAATGGGCCGCATCTACAAGATACAGTGCATTCCTGTCCTCTCTCCGTGTGCTGGCACACACTGTGCTGCCTAGCACCAACACAAGCACCCTTGCACCATGTTGCAAGGATGCCTATCTCACAGATACAATTGTCTTTGTGCAGAAAGGAATACCTTCCTGCAGAAAAACAATCCAGAGAGACTTTTTCATCTTTTGATGCAGCACACGCAGAAAGAGGAAATAATTAGGAGAAATAAAGATCTTTCTCCTTGTTAGACTTCCCCTTGGGAGCCGTAATATTTTGAAGCATTCCCAGGGTTACAGATCCTGGTAAATGTGTAAATGCATCAAAACCCTTGGGTTTTGCATGGGAAAACCCCATGCAACGCCCATGGTAATTCCTCGATGCCGAGTAAGGCAACGCAGCGACTTGTCCTGCATTGTCTTATTCCATATCTACAAGGCCATAAAATGCCATGTAAAATGGCATTTCCTGGTCTTGTAGATATGAGTCTGCCACCTGCTCCACTGGTGTGTCATAAAAAGTGATGCACCGGCAGTGCAAGATGCATGTAAATATGCACAATGGACTTGAACAACACATTATGCATGAACACCTGAACCCTATGCAACCTGACAGTGACAATGCATGCCAGCTTGAAATATGAGGCCACTTTGTCTTACTTGGGCCCATGCACACAAGTCAGCACAGTAAAGGAAACAAATGGCATGGGCCTGTCAAAGGAGAATCAGCTCACCAGAGAGTGGGGTCAGGTGTGGGGCATGTGAAGTATCAACACATAGGAACATGCCAAGAGCCACATGTATATTAACTGGCATGACAATACATAGCACACAACTGTCCTGATGTGCATGGTGGGGCCACACAGTTGTCACTTGCCATGTTAGTTACCACCAGAACACACACTATGGCCCTCATTACAACCCGGGCGGTCGGTGATATAGTCTGGCGGTAATAAATATGAAATTATGACCACGGCAGAAACCTCTCAGACAGACAGCCACTTTATCACACCGACCGCCAGGGTGAAATCAACAGGTACCACGGCAGTAACCACCGACAGCCAGGCAGAAGACAATGTTCCACCCAGCGTATTATGACAGTCCAATCTGCCACCTTTTACGGGGCGGTACCAACGATATCAAAAGCCTGGCGGAAACACTGCACAGAAGGGAAAAGACTCACCTCTGGAGACTCAAGGAAGAACCACGCCATCATGGAGCCTGAGTTGCATGTGTTCCCCATGCTCTTCTATGTTATGCTCCACTATGAACACCGACACCGGCGAAGACGACCTAGGTGAGTTCTGCCACCTAGCACACAGGGGAGCGGAGGAGGAAAAAGAGAGTGACACACACACGCAACACCCCCACCCCAACACCATACACACAAGCAGATGCAGTAACATTACATATTCACCCCGTAAGTGAGTGTAATAAGATACAATAAGATAAAATAGTATAAATATGTGCATCCAAATCAACAAGTATACACATATTTACAAACGTAGGAACTCTGCCCAGTTCTCAATGTCCCTGGGCCACAGGGCCACATCACAAAGTCCAAGGCCCGACCTCACTCCTAAACCAACACGGAGAGAACACTGCAGGGGCATCAGTTCGAAAATAGCCAGGCACCTCAGGGGGACAGGGAATGGGAGGGCACCTCAGCCAGAAGATGGTACAACGCCACTGGTCCTGGAGGGGGCAACATGCCCTGTGCTCTGTGTTCGGGAGTGCAAGGCCACAGTCTCTCAAGTGGGTGACTTGCCCACTGGCTCTGGAGGGGGCAACATGCCCTGTGCTCTGTGTTCGGGAGCGTAAGGCCACAGTCTCTCAAGTGGGTGACTTGCCCACTGGCTCTGGAGGGGGCAAACATGCCCATTACTCTGTCCTGGGGATTGAAAGGGCCCAGTCTCTCAAGTGGGTGACTTGCCCACTGGCTATGGAGGGGGCAACATGCCCTCTGCTTGGTCCTGGGGAGTGATATGCCACAGTCTCTCAAGTGGATGGCTTCTCCACTGGTTCTGGAGGGGGCATTGTGCCCAGTGATCTTCATCCTGTGGAGGATGGGGTGAGTGGTTGGCTTCTCCACTGGTTCTGGAGGGGGCATTGTGCCCAGTGATACAGATCTTGGGGAGTGCAAGGACACAGTCTCTCACCTGGGTGTCAAACCCACAGGATTTTCAGGAGCCAGGCCGCACAATAGCCCATGTACGCATGACTACACACTGTCTGCCTGCAGTGACGGCTGCTCAGTGGTGGCAGTGGTTCTGCTAATGGTGGAGCTGGCAGTGGTGAGGGGAGGCTCCAGCCCCTCCCCTGCACCCTCGGACGGCTGCCCACTGGGGTTGCTGCTGCTGTTGGTGCGGCTGGTGGCGGTGCTGGCAGTGGTGGGGGGAGGCTCCAGCCCACCCCTGCAGCCTTGGACAGCTGCCCACTGGGGCTGCTGGTGCTGTGGCAGTGCTGGGGGCGGTGCTGGCAGTGGTGGGGGGAGGCTCCAGCTCATCCCCTGCAGCTTCAGATGGCTGCACCACCATGATTGGTGATGGGGCCTCCGACTGAGTCCTGCACCAGGCCCCTTGTTTCTACTGCCTGCAGTTGCAGGCCCCTTGCCCCTCCTTCCTGCAGCTGGGGCTGCCTCCTTGGCCTTCCATCCTGCAGCTGGGTCAGCCTCCTTGCCCTTCCATCCTGCAGCTGGGGCTCCCTCCTTGTCCTTCCTTCCAGCACATGGGGCTGGCACCCTGTCCGTCTGGCTGGCTGGTGTCCAGAATCCTTTCCCACCTGGAGTAGTTGGGGACACTTCTGTGCCCGTGGACTGGGAGACTGGGGTGCTTGGCTGGGTTTTGACCACTCTGGCCTGACGTGAGGGGTATGGAAGAGGTCAATGTTGGCGAGGAAAAGCTTCTTAGGGACATTGGGGCGGGAAGAGGGAGATGGTTTGGAAGTGAAGGAAGAGGGAGTGGTGGTAGGAGGTGTCAGTCTGCTGTGTGTGGGTGCAGTTGCATGGGCTGGATGCTGCTGTGAGGTGGATAGCTGTTGGGTGTCTGAGTGGTTGCATTTGTGTACTTTAGGAGGAGGGGGCACAGACACAGTGGGAGAGGACACAGGGGACATATGCATGGATGTGGGAGTGGTGACTGCCAGTGAGGTGTTTGTTCTGATAGGTGTGCTGGTGATGGAGGTAATGAATGAGGATGCAGTGCATGCAGGTATGAGTGTAGATGCAACTTGGAGGGAGGTGGACAACGAGGAGGGGGCCAGAGTGGAGGCATTCAATGTTGGTATGTCTGATTCTGGATGTTGTTTGTGTGAGTGCCTGTGGGATGAAGTGTGGTGCTTCTGTTTTCCATGTCCACTCTTGTGTGTTGTCCTGGGTGCCTGCTCGTCTGACTGTGTGCTTGGGATAGGTTGGGGTTGAGGGGAATGGGATTGCGAAGAGGAGGTTGGAGGGGGGAGGGTAGAAACAGGGACAATGGCTGCCATCAGAGAGGAGGCTAGAGCCTAGATTAATCTCTGTTGGGCTGCCAAGCCAGTGTGAATGCCCTTCGGGAATGCACTTGTCTGTTGCATTTGGCCTGCCAACCCCTGGATGGCATTAACAGTGATCGACTGCCCAACAGAGATGGATCGCAGGAGGTCAATAGCCTCCTCACTCAGGGCAGCAGGGCTAACTGGGGCAGGGCCTGGGGCGAAGGAGATGCCCACCCTCCTGGGTGAGCGGGCACGAGAAACTAGCTGATTGGCTGCTGGGAGGGCGGTGCTGCTACAGGGGTGGCCGCTGTACCTGTAGCTCCGTCACACTGGTGTCCTCACCGTCGGTGGATTCGGCCCCCTGGGTTCTGTGGGATGCAGCTCCCTCCGTCGCCGGTGCCTCTGCTCCTCCGACAGATGATGCTAATGCACATAAGGACAGGGTGACAACACAAAAAGGGGGGGAAGAAACAGAGGATACACTTGGTCAATGGCGGCAACAACACCACTGTGTGTGTACACAACACACTCACACACAGGGAACAGCCCTACACTCTAGGCAATGCACTACCAGTCACAATGCTAGTCAACAGGCCATGGATAGGGACATCTAATGCCCACAGACCCCTGCCCAGTAGTGGATGCCTACTAGCTTGGTTGGAGCACTTTCACATCAGAACCCTGCCCAACATGGGATTTACAATGCAATGCCAGGCCTGGGCTAGGGGCACCCACAGGGCCCACACCCTCCCTCCCGGATACCATCCCACCAGGCGTAAGTTGATTAGTAGGGCACTGTACTCACCCCCTTGTGGCTGCTGTGATGCCCCCAAGCGCCCATCTAGCTCCGGAAAGGCCACCGCCAGTATGTGGGCCATCAGGGGGGTCAGGGTTCGACGGGCACCCCTTCCTCGTTGGGAGGCCATCCCCAGCTGGGCCTCCGCCGTCTTCTGTTCCCAGCGTCTTCGGTCCTCCCACCGTTTGCGACAGTGGGTGCTTCGCCTGCCATAAACCCCCAGGGTCCGCACGTCCTTGGCGATGGCACGCCATATACCCTTCTTTTGATGGGTGCTGACCTGCAGGGAAATGGACACAGGGAAGGTATTAGTTTGACTGTCCTGCATCTTAGACTCATGGCCCACCATGCCCCTTCTCATCCCCATTTACACACACATGGCCAACTATACATGCTGTACGCTGCCCAGGTCCCATCCACCAACCCCCCCTGCATGGGGCCTTCACACAGAGCACTCCATGCATTCACCCCCCATGCATCGTACTCACAGTGTACTCACCTGTTGGTCTGGAGGCCCATACAGCAGTCAGTGCTGGGTAAGACCCCATCCACCAGTCGCTCCAATTCCACCAAGGTGAAGGCAGGGGCCCTTTCCCCAGAGCCATGGTTCGTTCCAGACACAGGTCACAGCAGCACATGCAGTGTATGTCCTCTCCTGTTGAAGGTCAGGTAGCAAGTGAGGAATCAGATAGAAAACGGCAGTCATGTCCATGCGGTGCGTAACATCACTGCCGGTGTATATCACCACTAGACACTGTACCCCATAGGGCCCAATGTTAACCAATGAGGAGTTGCACCGCGGTTCTCGACCGCCTCTCGCAACGGCACACAACGTTAGCGGAATTACCTAATTTCCACCTGTCCCTCCATACAGGACAGACGGACGCCATTTCAGGGGGGGGCGTGCAGGCCACGGCTCCTAACTGCATCCCAGTACACAAATGCACCATTTGGACATCTCCAAATGAACAAAATACAATCACAACATGCATTGAACTGGAGTGGTTTCAATGTAGAGATAATGACCAGTTGCTTACTCTTTTGGCCCATAGATTGCAACCGCTGCAGATGAATAGGAGATGGAGACATCCCCCACGTACAGACCCCTGGTGGACTTGGCAACAATGGAGGACAGGCACATTATCCTCACCTATAGACTTGACAGGGTCAAAATCACTGAGCTGTGTTCCCAATTGGAGCCAGACCTAATATCTTCTATCCGTCACTCCATCAGGATCCCTCCTCTTGTACAAGTGCTATCAGTGTTCCATTTACTGGCAAGTGGCTCTTTCCAAGTGACAGTGGGCTTGGCAGCAGGAATGTCACAGCCAATGGTCTCAATAGTGCTGACCAGAGTGTTTTCTGCCCTGATTAAACACATGTGCAGCTACATCGTTTCCCCCCAGGTGGAGGATTTGGCCACAGTGAAAGCTGACTTCTATGCAATGGGACATATCCCCAACATTAGTGGGGCTATTGATGGAACACATATTGTATTTGTTCCCCCCCTGCGAAACAAACAGGTGTTCAGAAATCAAAAGAGTTTTCACTCCATGAATGTGCAGATGGTGTGCCTGGCGGACCAATATATCTCCCATGTCAATGCAAAGTATCCTGGGTCTGTGCATGATGCCTTTATCCTGAGGCATAGCAGCATCCCAAATGTGATGGCTCATCTCCAGAGGCCCAGGGTGTGGCTAATAGGTGAGCCCTGGTTCCTACCCAGTATATTTTGCTGAATGGGTATGGTGTGGGCCCTAAGGGTTAGTGTGTGGCTAACAGTTGTCCCTCGATATTTGCAGGTGACTCTGGTTACCCCAACCTCTCATTGCTACTAACCTCTGTGAGGAATGCCAGGACAAGGGCAGTGGAACATTACAATGATGCACATGAGTGGAAAAGAAGGATTATAGAGAGGACCTTTGGCCTCCTGAAGGCCAGGGTTTGCTGCCTCCATCTAACAGGGGGAGCCCTGTGCTACTCAACCAAGAAGGTCTGCCAGATCATTGTGGCATGCTGTATGTTGCACAACCTTGCCTTGCATCGCCAGGTTCCTTTTCTGCAGGAGGAGGAAGCTGGAGATGGCCGTGTGGCAGCAGTGGACCCTGTAGACACTGAAGTTGAGGAAGCATAGGATGACGACAATAGAAGTGCAATTATTCGTCAATACTTCCAATGAGACACAGGTAAGACAGTGTTGATACACATATAATTGACAGTATGACGTGTGACATTGTCACTGGCAGGCTGTGTATTCCCACTTCTATGCCCACTCACTGTACACTTTGGCATCTATTTTTGCAGATGTTGGAGCCCCACTATTGCTCCCGGGGTGTTCAGTGCAGCCCATTACAGGTGTTTCCAATGTAAACATTACTGTACATTTGAATTGCAATGTGTGAACCTTTGGTAAATGAATACCTTTTGAAAACTTATGACATACGCCATACTTTTATTTTAATCAAAGTGTGTTATTGAAGTGCTCTGAAGAAGGGGGGCTAGTGCAATAGGCTGGGGTGATGATGGAGGAAAGTCCAGGATAGAGTTCAGTCTCTTTGTTTCACAGGTGCATTGTCCAAGGGGCCATAGGAAGTGGGGCAATGGCAGATCAAGGTGGACAGGGTGACAGGGTGGGACACAAGGGTGACAATCAAGAGAGTCTTATTTCCTGGCAGGGGTCTTGGCAATAGTCTCTGGCTTCTGCCTGGATCACATGGAACGTTTGCGGGGTGGTTCTCCTTCTGCAGGGGGGAGGGTGCTGGTGGCCTGTTGTTCCTGTGGAGGAGCCTCCTGTCCACTAGCAGCAGCAGAGGTGGAGGGCTGTTCGGTGGTTTGACTAGCATCATGGGCTCGGTGGTGCCTCCCTCATACTGTTGGTCATGTCTGCCAGCACCCATGCAATGGAGAACAGGTGGTGTTGATGTCATTCAAGTCCTCCCTGATCCCCAGGTACTGTCCCTCCTGCAACCACATGTTCTCCTTCAACTTGTCCATTATCTGGCCCAGCGTATCCTGGGAATGTTGGTATGCTCACAGGATCATGGTGAGTGCCTTCTGGAGAGTTGGTTCCCTGGGCCTGTCCTCCCCCTGTCACACAGCAGTTCTCCCAGCTTCCCTGTTGTCCTGTGCCTCTGTCCCCTGAACCATGTGCCTACTGCCACTGACCCCAGGTCCCTGATTGTCTTGGGTTTGTGGGGTGGCCTGGGGTCCCTGTAGAGGTGGACACACTGCTGATTGACGTATCCTGGGGACACTGGTATAGGCCTGCTGGGTGTGTGCTGTGGTGGTGTTTCCTGAGGGGGGAGGCTCTGTGGTGGTGTGAGACTGTGCCTGGGGAACCGACTGTCCAGAGATCCCTGATGAGCCAGGTTGGTCATCCAGATCCAGGCGTGCAGAGCTGCTGCCATCACTCTGGGCCTCTTCTGTGGGGGGACTGGATGTTGCTGGCACCTCATTGCCGGTGACATTGGGTGGGTTACCTGTGGGGATGTAAATGCAGTGTTATTGTTTCTGCGTGTGACATATTGTGCATGGGTGTGTTGCCCTCTATGGTTGTTATTGCCCTGGCAGCTTTGGCTTGTGTGAGTTGTTATTTGGTGGGCTAGGTGATTCTCTTTGGTGTGCATGCTGTGGTGATAGGTGTCCATGTAGGCCTGTGATGGGTGTCCATGCATTGGTGTTGCATGCAGGGCTTGGTATTGGGATAAGTGGGTTGTGATGGTGTGGTATGTGGGAGGTGGTAGAGTGATGGGAGTGAGGGTAAGGATGGGGGTATGTGATGCATGCAGGTCGGGGTGATAGTAATAGAGATTTGACTTACAAGAGTCCAGTCCTCCTCCTACTCCGGCAAGGCCCTCATGATGCATGATTGCCAAGACTTGCTCCTCCCATGTTGTTAGTTGTAGGGGAAGATGTGGGGGTCAACCGTCAGTCCTCTGGATAGCGAGTTGGTGTCTTGCTGCAATGGAACGTTCCTTCCCCCGTAGGTCATTCCACCTCTTCCTGATGTCATCCCTGGTTCTTGGGTGCTGCCCCATGTCATTGACCTTGTCCACAATTCTCCGCCATAGCTCCATCTTCCTAGCAATGGATATCTGCTGCACCTGTACTCCAAATAGCTGTGACTCTACCCTGATGATTTCCTCCACAATGACCCTTAGCTTCTCCTCTGAGAATCTGGGTGTCTTTGTGGTGCCAGGGGTTTTGTGTGAGTGTATAGGTGTCAGGTGTGTGTTGTTTGAATTGTCCAATGTAGTGTTGTTTTGTTTGAGTGTGTGTATTTTGAGCACAGTGGTATGTACCACCAATGGTTTACTGCCATTGAATGTATACCGTGGTGATTAGTGGGTCATAATGTGATGGGCGTTGTTCTGTTGGCGTAACGGTGTGGGTTTAGATACCGCCAGTTTATCCCTGCCCTTTGGTGTGGCAAATTTGTGTCTGTGGCTGAATAGTGATGGATTGGTGTATGTGTGTCATAATATGGTGAATGGATATCCGCTGCGGTATGTTGGTGGCAGTCAGCGTGGCCGTAAGTCGGATTTACCCCCAATGTCATAATGAGGGCTTACATTAGCAAAATATTTGAGACTGGCATTTTTGGCCATCCACATAATCAGTATTCCGTAAAGATATTTTACACAATAGTGTCCCTTTGACGAGTCCCAGGAACTGTGGCAATATTTTCCCCTCTATCCTTATCTTCCTCATCATCATCCTCTGCTGGTTCATGCTCCCCATGGCACTGGTCCCATTTGGGATATTGTACAAAATACAGCACACATGTATGATTTTGCTGGCTGTTGGTGGGGAGTATAGCAGCCAGCCACCTGACATATCCAGTCAGCAGAAATGTGACTTTAGTAGACCAAAATTCCATTCAACTATGCCCCCAGGCTTGGAGAGTGCTTTGATAAAATTGTGCTGGGCCCCGTTCTGGGAATGTGCGGACACGGTCATTACCCAGGACTGCAGACCATATCCTTGGTCAGCTGAAAAGAAAAAGGAAGAAAAGTCAGTCAAAACACTATTGACAAACAAACACAGTGGCTTAGCAGTCCTACAACGTCTGATTTTGAGGTTTGCATTGCAGAAGTGCCCAGATGAATGGTGCAAGTATGCACTGTCTGAGGTACCACAAATGGATATATCCATTGGGTCATTCTTCATGTGCTGTTATTGGGTCTGTCCTGTACCTCAGATGTACTTACCAACCAGTAGGCCATTCCCATAGAGGCCATTCTGGAATCTCTCATTTCAGATGGAGTGACAGAAGATGTATGCATCGCCCACAATCCCAGAATATTTTGCAAGGACCTTGGTGAACATGTCACTGTGATCCATGTGGGCCAGATGTACAAAGCCAGTTTGCATTTCTTAATGGTCAGAATCACTATTTTGGGCTGTTAAGAAACGCAAACTGAGCTTTTCTTTTGTACAAAGCCCTTTAAGTTAAGGAATCACAAATTTTGATTTCCAGAATAGGAAATCGCAAATAGGGATTTACTAATTGCAATCCCTATGCTGATGTGCCATGTATTTCCTAAATGCTACTTGGGCATTTAGGAAATGCAATTACCATTGACTTGAAGTCAATGGTAACTAGGTGCAATTTCAAAAAAGCACCCCAAAGCGCTTTAAAAAAAAATAAAAAATGATTGCAATAGAGCACACACATGCCCCTTAGACATATGTGTGCTCAACTGGTGAACCCCTATTTTTGGGGTGCACCAAGGGGGACCTTTTGTCCATCACCATCCTTGGTTTTGCATTTCCTAAATAGCAATTTCCTAATGAGAAATCTCTATTTAGGAGGAAATGCAAAACCGGCTCAATGACTCAAACGCAATAGGATTTCTTAATAGTAATTTCCTTATAGCAATTCCTAAATGGTAGGAATCACTATTATGAAATTTGATCTTACCACATTCCATTTTGCATATTTTAAACAATGAAGTTGCTATTTAAGAATTGCAAAATTGCATTTTTGTACATCTGGCCCTGTGTGTGTTTCTGTGGTTGTTGTGTGTTGGGGAAGAGGAGGTACTGCTGTGTTAGGCCTATGATGGCATCCAGGACAGTGCTGATGAAAGCTGAGGCTGGGATATACCAGCCAAAATGGGTGTTGTAATCTGGAATGACCCCGGTCCCAACATGTAGAGTATAGCCATGAGCTTCACCTGTGGTGGGACGTTGATGGACTTCTCAGTTGGTGACTGGAGCCTAAATGCTATGACGTGTAGCAATTGGACAATTGATTGCATCCAAAGCTGGTAGTGGGCAATGACCTCATCCTCCCTTAGGTCAGTGAGGGTAATGTGCTGTCAATAAATGCACTCCCTTATCCTGCAGTGCCTTTGTTTTGGTGAGGTGGGAGGTGGTTGTCATTGGGATGGTGGTGGTTGTTGTCTTCTCCTGCCACTGCTAACTGCAAAATTAGGAGCTCCAGGTCCAATAGACTGTTCTATAGGACTTCTCTTTATATGCCAAAGCCGTTGTGTCATTTCCAACACATAGGTTGCCTATGTGCAGGAATTTTGATGCATTTGGACATTTGCAGTACACTTCCATCTGATGCGTCACTTTCTCCAAGAACTTATAAATATCCATGCATCTGTTTTGCAGCAGATATTACGCAGGGCCACCTACCTTGCATATATTAATACTTACTTGACACAGCTGGTTTAAGCTCAGATATATTTTGACGCAGGACTCCTATATGTGACACATTGTCCTAGATGTGTCACCTTGTAAATGTGGAATTCTGACTGCGCCCCCAGTGCATCAAACTTTTAGATGCATTGTCAGAGCAAGCTCCTTGTAAATAAGCCCTGTAGGTTTTAAATGTAGCACAGGACCTAGCACAGCCTGATCAAATTTCATTTTCTTTTTCTTCACCAATATCTATGTTTGCTTCAACAGAATCCAAGCAAGTGCCAAATCTGAATTTTATTCATCGTATCATACAGGAGAAAAGGCCGTACATCCTCTCTGGCAAGGCCTACACTCATGTACTTTGTGTACCAGATGGGCTGGATGGACTAAACTGCCAAAAGAACTGTACTCTTGTGCACAGTGTCATCACTGGCACTACGTGCACAGTGAGCCCGGAACTATTTTCAAAATGGGGTTGCTTCCATCAATGTTACATCACCTAAGTCACCTAAAAAAGAGAGTGGTAAATGTGCAATATGTGGTCAGCTTTTGCGAATTTTGAAGCACATATTCACAAATATATTACTAAATCATGGTAAGCATTTTTTATTGAAATGGCCACAGAATTTGCTAGTAAAACTTTGTAGTGCACAAAAAGCAAGTAATTATCATTTGCACATCACTAAGTAAAATGTCATTATATGTTTTGATCCTTTTAAAAATGTTCCTATTGAAAATGTTTGGTTCTTCATTTCTGCTTTCTTCTGTTGATGTATTTTCAAATATGTATATTGCCAATTTGAAGCTATTTAATTGCTGTTTAAAAAAATAATTGACAAACTACAACCTTACCTTTCACGCCCCCTTTATTCCAGCAAGTTTGCCATATAGTTAATTTTGATAAATTGCTCTCACTTGGGATTCAGAAAATGAAAAGTAAACACCAATCTCCATGTTAAATGAATAAGCATCAAGATGTCTAAATACATTTGATCTCTGTTGTTAAGTGCAGGCCCGTAGCCAGAAGAATATTTTTAGGGAGGCATGGCCCTCAGCCAGACCAAACACTAAAACTGTGCTCCATAGGGGCATTCTTTCTCAATAATGGTTGAACCACCAAATATCGCCCCCCAGAATGTCATGGTACAAGAATATCGAAGACAGGATATTAAAATGTAATCATATATAGGGAAGTATAGATTTGCTACTTCTAACTCTACATCTACATATCTTGAAAATACATATTGCATAGGTACATATATGTGGAATAAGGTATACAGAAACTATACATACTTGTAGGTCATTTAGATTTGATATTCTGTCATCCTTATTCTGTGCCTTTGATATTCAGGTACACACCGCGTGATTCTATGTGAAGGAATATGTGGCTTTTTGTAAGGAACAGATTAAAGCACACTTAATCAACTTTACACAATCTAACTTTACATTCTATTAATTAGATGGGATTTGAAGTGGAAGGGTCTAAACTTGTAAGGTAGGCTGACTCGCAACTTTGCGTATTTTTCAAACTGTTCAAGATGTGCAATGCAAAGCCTATCAAGTTCTTTATTTTAAAAAAGTTCAGCTGGCTTCAACTCAGATCCTTATCTTCCACACCTCTTGCTGTGAATGTCCAGCCTCCACACTCACTTTTCTCATTGGAGGCTGTCATTTCAGGGATATACTACATCAGGAACTTGGAAGGCTCGAAAATCTAGGAAATCTTATCTGATTCACAAAGCGTGGCATTTCCTTATTCCAACCAACTTATGAGGCGAAGCTTTAATTTAACTTACCACTAACTTAAAATAACTTTACTGAGAGCTTGGAGCATATCAATACAGAATATGTTGGGAAATTAGTGTCAAACAATGTGTTTAAAAATTTTGGGCTGCAACAATAGTGAAAACTAAAAAGAATTCAAATGTCACTGTAAAAGGGATGTTGGGAAGGTCCCACAATTAATTTCACTATAAGGTTGTGACAAAAAATGGATAGTTAAATGTTATTATTAAGCACTAGTCAAAACATCATGGAGTTGAAGCAGTCTCTGACAAACACCCCTCATAGTTACAGACAGGTTGTGCGAAAGGTGATGTATAAAAGGAGACCTTCTTAAGACATCCACCAGCAAGACAGCTAAGCATGGTAAATGGTTGGTGATTGTGTGAGTTTGAGATGGGTCCATTTGAGGCCTGTGGCTAGTCTGAGGACACTAGTTCTATCTCCAGTTAGAGGAGCCATAGATAGGCATGCAGCAGCACTGCCAATAAAGTTTTTTACAAGCAAATACAGGGCAAGAATTTATGTAAGTCTGAACCTCTTTTCAAATATTTTCCCACCAGCAATTTCTTGACATTTTCTCTCGAGCCTCTGGATACCCAGGTGCCCAGCTAAGGCCAAGCCATGGTGCCATTCTATGATTTGGTGTCTCAAATCTTGTTGTGGCATGAGCCTATTTTGGTCATTAAAATAGTATCCTTCTTTTATGCTGTGTTTGGGTTAAGCAATTAATCCTGGGTCGTAACCGTTTGTAATGTCTACTTAACTTCAGTCAAGAAAGTTTCTGCTATTGTCACTGCCACAATCTTTTCAGAGGGTGTAATACTAGGAGGGAGTATAGAGTTCTCGTTGTCTTCTTTTTGCCCTAACCTAGACAAAATGTCTGATTGTAATTGCTGTGTTCCAGATCAATAAGTAATAAGGAAATCAAAATCACAAAAAAAGCAGAGCCAACGCATTTGGGCCTGAATTTATACTTTTTTAGTGCCGCATTTGCGTAATTTTTTTATGCAAAAGCGGTGCACACTTACATAATACAATTGTATTTTGTAAGTTTGCACCGCTTTTGCATCAAAAAGTGATGCAAAAGCAGCACAAAGAAAGTATAAATATGGGCCTTGGTGAGGTGTGAGAGCTTTCATTGAAATGAGCTGTAAGTTCTTATGATCTGTGAAAATTGTAATGGTATGTTTTGCCCCCATTAGGTGATAACACCATTCTACAAAAAAAACGCCTTGATGGTCAATAACTCTCTCTCTCTGCACTATGTAGTTTTGTTCAGCAAAAAGTAGCTTTTGCGAATAATATGCCAAAGGGTACAGATGGCTGGTCTTGGGAGTTCTCTGAGATAACACCCCACCAGTTGGAAAATGGGTTATTGGTAAGGGCAGGTAAGTACCTACACTTAGCAATAGGCCACTAACCTCCACCTAGGTCCAGTTAGGTCTCAGTAAATTAAACCCAGCTCAACCCTTGGTAGCTTGGCAACAAGCGACAAGGCTTAACTTAGGAGACAGAGTGTAAAGCATTCAAAAATCACAAAACAGTAATTAAATAAAACACATGAAACAGTTTAAAAATCCAAAATAAATTTATAAAAATAGATTATATTTTTATCTTTAAAATGACACAAACATTAATAAAATCGGATAAGGGGAACAAGAGATAAGAATTTTTTAAGAATTATTGCTTTTTAGTGCATAGAAACAAAAAGCTCCAATCTGGTCATCTGGTCGCACCTCGACCGGGGCAAAGTCAAAGTTTAAGGCCGACCGCGATGGAGCCCGGCTCGGCTACAGCTCGCGGTAGGCCTCAGTCAAAAGTTTACCTTAGGACGTAGTAATTTTTCTGAATATTTTCTTCAGTGGGACGAACCTGCAGTCCAATCCGACCTCCTGAAACTCTTCTTCGGATACGCGTCGCGGGAGCCCTCGGTGGATATTTTTACCTTCGGACTTAATAGTTTTTTCGAGGTGAAAATCCTTCGACCGGGGCAAACCTGGATCTTGATCCGACGTCCTTGGAGCCCTCCTCGGATACGCTGGCTGGGAGGTCCCAGTCAACTTCCTACATTCGGACTTAGGCCCTTATTACAACCCTGGCGGTCGGTGTTAACGCGGCGGTAATACCGCAAACAGGCTGGCGGAAAACAAAATGGGATTACAACGGTAAGGAAACCGTCAACATAGACAGCCACTTTAACACTCCGACCGCCACGGCTGTAGAAACAAACAGCGAGGCGGTCACCGCAAACAGACAGGCGGGAGACAAAGTACCACCCAGCCTACAAGAGGCCTATCCGCCTTTTCCGGGGCGGAACCAACGCTATCAAAAGCACGTGGAAACAGTACACAGAAGGGAAAACACTCACCTCTCGACACCCAACGAGGAACCAGGACGCCATGGAGCCTGAACTCCACGTACTGCCCATGCTGGTTTACCTCCTCTTCTATGAGGAGTATGAACGGCGGCAACCACGGTGAGTACTGCGCCTACAACACAGGGGAGGGGGGAGGAAACAGAGTGACACACACACGCAACACCCCCACCGTCACCACCACACACAACAACAGACACACAAATACATGCAGCAACATTACATATAGACCCCCCCACCTCCTGGAAGAACGCAAGGACAAAAGGAAATGATTGCAACCATTGTAATCAAGAAAAATCCAGTATTCAAAAGTCAAAATTCAGTATATACAAATATGCACACCAACTACACAAGTCCGGATAGTGTACTAATCATTGTCCGTAGGACACTGGGCCCAAAATGCATGGGCGAGGCCCATACATACCTGACTCGAAACGGAGAGAACATTGCAGGGGTATCACATCGAAAATATACATGCACCTCAGGGGGAGGGGGGGGCACCTCAGCCTGATGAACGCACAATGCCACTGCTGCACGAGGGGGCTCCATGCCCACTGATGTATCCTGGGGAGTGCAAAGCCACAGTCTCTCAAGTCTCTCCAGTGGGTGGTTTGCCCACTGCTGCATCCTGGGGAGTGCAAAGCCACAGCCTCTCAAGTCTCTCCAGTGGGTGGTTTGCCCACTGCTGCATCCTGGGGAGTGCAAAGCCACAGTCTCTCAAGTGGATGTCATTCTCCACTGGTTCTCGAGGGGGCCTGGTGCCCAGAGTGCTTCATCCTGCCAAGGATAGAGGTAGTGGATGTATCTCTCCACTGGTTCTGGAGGGGGCCTGGTGCCCAGAGTGCTTCATCCTGCCAAGGACAGAGGTAGTGTATGTCATTCTCCACTGGTTCTGGAAGGGGCCCTGGTGCCCAGAGTGCTTCATCCTGCCAAGGACAGAGGTAATGGATGTCATTATCCACTGGTTCTGGAGGGGGCCTGGTGCCCAGAGTGCTTCATCCTGCCAAGGACAGAGGTAGTGGATGTCAGTCTCCACTGGTTCTGGAGGGGGTTTTGTGCCCAGAGTGCTCCACGTGCAGTGTGGTTGGTACAATTCCCTCACCTGAGTGTGCATGCCACGAGATTGGCGAGGTTCAGCATGATACGCCATGGAGGCAGTGACATGCCCCACACTGCTGCGGCTGCGCTTTCCACCTGCAGGTGCAAACAGTGATGGAAGAAATGCCTCATGGAAGCTTCCCAGGGTCCAGGAAATCTCCTCCAGCCTCAGACGACTGACCACTGGGGATGGTAGCCATGTCAGCGGTGGTGCCTGTGTCCGAGGATGCCACGGGGCCGGTGACAGTGCTTGCGGCAGTGTCTGTTGTGTGGTGCTTGCCGCAGTGCTTGTAGCGGTGCATGGGTCAGCACCTGCACTGGGACACAGCAGGACGTTTCCTGCAGCTGCGGATGGCTGCCCACTGGGGAAGATGCTTGGGACTGTCGCTGAGGCTGTAGACGTGCGGGGGCGGTGCAGGTGATGGTGCAGGCAACGGTTGTGGTGGCGGGGCAGGTGGTGGTGCTTGCAGCGGTGTCTGTTGCGTCTGTGCTTGCGGCGGTGCTTGCGGTGCTGCATGGGTCAGCACCTGCAGAGGGACACAGCAGGACGTTTCCTGCAGCCTTGGACGGCTACCCACTGGGGAAGATGCTGGGGACTGTCGCTGAGGCTGTAGACGTGCCGGGGGCGGTGCAGGTGATGGTGCAGGCAACGGTTGTGGTGGCGGGGCAGCTAGCAGTGTTCGCCGCCATACAGGTTGGCGTGGTCGTGGACAGAAAGTGTGACACTGGTCCCTCAGTCGGTGCCACCATGCCCTCTCCTGACCTGCTCTTCAGCTTTTGGCCCTTCCCCAGCTTTGATGGTGCCGCAGTTGTCTTGCCACTATCCCCTTTTGGTTTTTGCTGAGCCCTTGGTGGCTGGTACTTTAGGCTTCTCCCTCCGGGATGTGGGCACCTTTTTCACCTTGGCAGGTGGCGGACTGTCCTTGCCCTTGCTACGTGGCACACTGGCAGCCCTGATGGGTGGCGCACTCGATGACCCCGCAGTTGCTGGCACTTTGCCTGGGGATTTGGTGGCTGAGGTGCTGGGCTGGGACCTGGAAAGCCTGGCCCTAGGGGAAGAACGGGGGGGAGGTGTAGGGAACAGGTCAATGTTAGCCAGGAAGAATTTCTTAGAGACACTGGGACGGGAAGATGGAGGGGGTTTGGGAGTGGAGGTAGAGGTACGGGTTGTAGGAGGTGTCCGTCTGCTGAATTTGGCTGGAGGCTGTTGTGAAGTGGATGGCTGTTGGATGGGTGTTTGCCTGCGTTTGTGTACTTTGGGAGGAGGGCTTACAGACACACTGGGAGAGGACACTGGGGATGTGTGCATGGTAGTGGGGGGGTGAGTGAGCGGTGTGTGGTGATGGGCGTGCTGGTGATGGAGGCAGTGGCTGAGGATGTAGTGCATGCAGGTGTGAGTGGAGACGAGACTGGAAGGGAGGAGGAGGACACGAAGGAGGGGGACACAGTGGAGTCTGTGGATGTTGCTGTGTCTGCATGGGTATGGTGCTTGTGTGAGTGCCTGTGGGATGTGTGGTGCTTATGTTTGCCATGTCCACTCTTGTTTGTTGATGAGTGTGCATGCTGGTCTGATGGTGTGCTTGGGATAGGCTGAGGTACAGGGGATTGGGTCTATGTGGAGGGAGTTGGAGGGGAGAGGCTGGACACAGGGAAAATGGCTGCCATCAGTGCTGAGGCCAGAGCCTGAAATGCTCTCTGTTGGTCTGCCTGCCCAGAATGAATGCCCTCCAGGTATGCATTTGTTTGTCGCAAATGCCTCTCAACAGCCTGGATGGCATTCACAATGGTAGATTGCCCAACAGTGAGGGATCTCAGGAGGTCAATAGCCTTCTCACTGAGGGCAGCAGGGCTGACTGGGGCAGGGCCTGAGATGCTTGGGGCAAAGGAGATCCCCACCCTCCTGGGTGAGCGGGCACGGGCAACTCAATGAGGGGCTGCTGGGAGGGCAGTGCTGGTACGGGGTGGCGGCTGTACCTGTAGCTGGGGTGGTCACAGAGGTGTTGGCCACCACCAGGGTGATTCCATTGGAGGAGGTATCTGTGTTAGAACTGCCCCTCCAGTCTCCACCATGGTGCTCCCCTCGCCCTCCATCCCACAGGTGCCGTCAGCGTTGGTGGACTCTGCCTCCTGGGCCTGTGGGATGCAGCTCCCTCCATCGCCGGTGCCTCTGCTCCTCCACTAATGCACAAAAGGACAGGATGACAAAACAAAAAGGGGGGGAACAGACAAAGGATACACTTGGTCAATGGCTGTGCCAACACCACCGTTGACATACAGAGCCCCTTCACACACAGGGAACAGGACTATGCACTGTGCATTGCACTACCATTCACAATGCTAGCCACCAAGGCATAGGGGGTGGCACACACGGCCAAATCCAGCACACCTGGGACCCACGCAGCCCTTACCAGTAGTGGATGGCTAAGAGCTAGATAGCAGGACTATGCGTTCAGAACCCTAGCCATCAGAGGACCTACTGGCCTAAGGGCACCCACTGGCACACATCCCCCCCCGGATACCACCCAACCAGGCATTAGTATTAATGATGGGCACTGTGGCTGCTGTGATGCCCTCAAGCGCCCATCCAGCTCAGGATAGGCCACCGCCAGTATGCAGGTCATCGGGGGGGGTCAGGGTTCAACTGGCACCCCTTTCTCGTTGGGAGGCCATACCCAGCTGGGCCTCCGCGGTCTTCCATGCCCAGCGTCCCAGGTCCTCCCACCGTTTCCGGCAGTGGGTTCTCCACCTACCGTAGACCCCCAGGGTCCGCACCTCCTCGGCGATGGCATGCCATATACCCTTCTTTTGATGGGCGCTGACCTGCAGAGGCAATACAGAAAGGAAAATAGTATTAGTCAGACTGTCCTGCCTGTTACACTTATGGCCCACCATACTCCTTAACATCACCATTTGCACAAACATGGCCCAGCACAAAGCCGATACACTGCCCAGAGGACATCTACCCACCCCCCTTACACGAGGCCTACACACACACCACTCCATGCATTCATGTCACATGCATCGTGCCCACAGAGTACTTACCTGTTAGTCTGAAGGCCCATACAGAAATCCGTACTGTCGTAGAACCCCATTCACCAGTCTCTCCAACTCAGCCGAAGTGAAAGCAGGGGCCCTTTCCCTAGTCACACGGGCCATGGTAGGTTCCAGACACAGGTCACAGCAGCACATATAGTGTAGGTCCTCTCCTGTTGAAGAGCAGGTAGCAAGTGAGGAATCTGATATAAAATGGCAGTCACATCTGCGGCGTTGCATACCGTCCCCGCCGGCATAGATCACCATTGGCCACTGTAACCCATAGGGCCCAATTTTATCCAATGAGGAGTTGCACTGTGGTTCCCGACCGCCTCCAGCAATGGCGCACAACATCAGCGGAATTGCCTCACTTCCACCTGTTCCTCCTCACAGGACAGGCGGATGCCATTTCAGTGTTGGGGGGCAAACCCTGGATAATTGGTGCGTCACTGTTTAAATTTGGACATAATGGACAATTCACACTGACCCATTACAAAATAACAG
This sequence comes from Pleurodeles waltl, assembly GCF_031143425.1. Classification (NCBI taxonomy): domain Eukaryota; kingdom Metazoa; phylum Chordata; class Amphibia; order Caudata; family Salamandridae; genus Pleurodeles; species Pleurodeles waltl. The sequence goes on from NC_090446.1 coordinate 1,234,098,632, forward strand.
CATGCAATGTTCTGTTGTAGCCTGATTTTTCAGTGTGTGACCGGTTCCTCACTCTTTTGCCCCATAGATTGCTACTGCTGCAGATGAATAGGAGCTGGAGACATGCCCCATGTACAGACCCCTGGTGGACTTGGCAACACTGGAGGACAGGCACATTATCCCCACCTATACACTGGACAGGGCCACAATTACAGAGCTGTGTGCCCAATTGGAGCCTGACCTGATATCTGTTATCGGCCACACCAGTGGGATCCCCCTCTTGTGAAAGTTCTATCTGTGCTCCATTTCCTGGAAACTGGTTCCTTCCAAGTGACAGTGGGCTTGGTAGCAGGAATGTCACAGCCAGTGTTCTCAATAGAGCTGACAAGAGTGTTGTCTGCCGTGATTAAACACATGCAAAAAGAACAGATGATGGACGGAATGCAGAGAAAATCAAACATTCACCCCCAGTCACACAGATCTGGGTTTAATCCACCTTTTTTTTGCTCACCACACCACCCCAGGTTGGACCCAGCCATATGCAAATCAGTCTTGACCCTGTTCCTCATGGGAACAGTCCAGCCCGAACTGCCAAGCCAGGTCCTCCCTGGACCGGAAACAAGCATCCTAGGACCAGTTTCAGGGTATCACCCTTCATCAGCTAGGCTAGCTCGAGTCCAGTGGTGCAGTGGGCACGGGACCCACGTGTGGGCATACCCTTCCCACTAGGGGCAACAAATGCAAAAAGAACAGATGATTGACGGAATGCAGAGCAAATCAAACATCCACCCCAGTCACACAGATCTGGGTTTAATCCATAGTTTTTTTGCTCACCACGCCACACCAGGTTGGACACAGCCATATGCAAATCATTCTTGACCCTGTTCCTCATGGGAACAGTCCAGCCCCAACTGCCATGCCAGGTCCTCCATGGACCAGAAACAAGCATCATAGGACCTCAATCAGCTAGGCTAGCTTGAATCCAGTGGCGCAGTGAGCACGGGACCCACGTCTGGGCATACCCTTCCCACTTGGGGCGACAAATGCAAAAAGAACAGATGATGGACAGAATGCAGAGCAAATCAAACATTCACCCCCAATCACTCTTCCTGATGTCATCCCTTGTTCTTGGGTGCTGTCCCACGGCGTTGACCCTGTCCACCACTCTCCGCCATAGCTCCATCTTCCTAGCAATGGACATCTGCTGCACCTGTGATCCGAAAAGCTGTGGCTCTACCCAGATGATTTCCTCCACCATGACCCTTAGCTCCTCCTCTGAGAACCTGGGGTGTCTTTGTGGTGCCCTGGGTGTAGTGTGCGTGGTATGTGTGAGGGTGTGTGGGGTGATGTGTTGGGGTGTGTGCTGTGAGGTGCGTGGATGGTGCATGGGTAATGGTGTTATGTGGCTCTAATTCAGTGGGTGCTCCTGGCTTCTCTCTCTCTCAGTTGGCACTATTTTGTTTCATTGTAAGGGGTTGTGGGTATTGTGGGTGTGTGTTTTATATTGGATCGGGTGTGTGGGTGTGGTGTGTGTATGTATGTCAGGTGTGTGTAGTTTGAATTGTCCAATGTGGTGTAGTTTTTTTAGTGTGTGTGTATTTTGAGCCCAGCGGTATGTGCCGCCAATGGTTTACCGCGGTTGAATGTCCCCCACGGTGATTCGTGGGTCATGATGCTGTGGGTGTATTTCTGTAGGCGTAACGGTGTGGGTTTTGGTACTGCCAGTTTATCACTGACCTTTGGGCTACCGGACTTGTGTGTGTGTCTATATAGTGGCGGATTTCTCTGTGTGGGTCATAATATACCGCCACGGTCACGGTATGTTGATGGCCGTCAGCACGGCGGTAAGCAGCATTTACCGCCAATGTTGTAAAGAGGGCCTATGTCTTCTTTCTCGAGAACTCTTGAACAACAAGGTTGATGTAGTGCACCAAAGACAGGTCCCTGAAATAGCCACTCTCTGACACGGCCTTGACTGTCTTACTGCCAGTGCAGCACATCCAATTTGGAGACCTCTCACTTACAACCATTTAGACACCTTGCTACTAGATTTGTCCAAGATGATTGCAGCTGCATGTGATTTCTCCACAGTGAACATGGCCATTGATGCATGCCTTCGAAAGCTCTTAAAATAAATTCAGGGCCAAGACCTGTAGATAGCTTTTGCTTTTCCCCCGCAAAAGAGATCCAGTGTACAGAGATGCACATGTACTCAGTAGCCTGACAACTGTGCCACATGTCTGTCATCAGGTGGCTAGCGTGGACAATACTTTGCTGCAAAACTTCTCCAAACAATTGTAGCCCATCATGATGCAGCGCTGGAACAGCAACTCTGGTAAAATAGGTCCGGCATGGAACCTTCCATTTCAGGCACATGGCTGTCACAAATTCTAAGAATTTCACTCCTTCCACAAAACGAATAGGGAGGAGATCCAGTGCTAACATTTTTGCCAGCTTCCCATTGTACAAACATGCTACTGGGTGTTTGCAGTTGTAGGGCTCCTCCTCCCCAAACATGCCCATTATGGTTGGCTGGATTGTCTTCTTTTCTGGGACCACTGATGCAGGTGGTTTTCGAGAAGTAGGTGGTGGTATACTCAATGTGTGTCATGGGGCAGTCACCGTTTGCTGTGGTGTTTCCATCTGACTCTGAGTCTTCTTCTGCCATTGTGAGGTCGCTGATGAAGGTGATTCTGGTGCACTGCTGAGGACAGGGCTGGTTTGCATGAGGGTGTCACCCTCTTCTTCCTCACCTTCTACCGTGATTTGACTAGTTGTTGCTGATTTTTCTTGGCTTTCCTCACCTTTATCACCACAACCTCATGCAACAATTTTTTAAGGAGCTCCACCCACTAGACTGTGTGATTTATTTTCATATGTGTCGCCTCTCCTGCAGTACCAACACTTCCGGGATTGCGGCCGTCGGCTAGGTCATCGGCTACGGACCACGTCTCAATGTGTTCCAAGGAGGAGGTCCGCCCACTGGTCCCTCAAGTCAAGCACAATCAACCAAGCAATACATCAGTATGGATATTGCAGAGAATTAACAGCAAGAGGTATACAACAGGAAGAAACCTGACCTCCGGTGGAACAAGCAGGATTGTGAGTCCCTAGGTCCGCTAGATCCCAAGGTATTCTTTCCCAAGGAAGGGAGGGTTCTCCGTTTTAAGTTACTTTCCATGTAATGTTCATGTAAGTAACATTTATGCCTCAATAGAGGAATGTAGTGCTGCAGAAGATGAGTTGATATGAAAATTAACTTTCGAGGACTTTTGGAGGACCTTGTGCCAATTTTATTCTGGTTTTGCTTTTCTTCTGCTTTTTGTAGGGTAGGTACCAACATATTCCTAACCCTTCTTCAGACACACACTGTTGGTAAATACCTCTGGCATAGTGCCCTCTCTGGGGGCCCGTCAGACATTGCAGTGCCAGTCAGACGTAGAGTAGGCCCTAAGATGAAGCATGACATGACATCCTATGGATGTGTGAGGGCTTGCTTGTTCTAGTATGGGAACTGCCAGTGTAGAGCTTGTGTTTTCATTGTTGCTTCTTAGGAACAGTGTACTCTTTTTGACATGTACCATAATGTGAACCAGCAAATGGAGCATATTACAATGTTCTCCTATTTGCTAATTGAAAAAAAGTCTCAAACTGAGTCAAAGTATTTTCTTACTGGGCCACTGCCAATACCTGAAAAAGAAGCAGAGCTTGGTGAGTATGTCAATTTCCTCTGTACAGTGCATACTTCTACTGAGGTAGGGGTTGGTGCACATCTTAGCTGGGGCCTTAAAAATATGGGAGCTGGACCTGCTACTTGTGGTACATCCCTTGAATTAAGTTGGATAGTAATGTTGGACTCCCCGGTGCCAGCTTCCACAATGACTGGCTCTTCGTCCTCCCCATCATCCCCTTTCATCTCTAAGGCTTTTTTGAACTTTTTGAACTTTTCCTTTCTATTGTGTCTCCTGACATCTACTGGACTCTGCCAGGGTCCACTCCATGTCCCTATAATCGTCATCAGAAGTGGCACTTGGAGACAGTGGAATAGTATCCTTTCTTTTTCTTGCTGGAGATCTGGAAGTGAATGATTATAAAAGCGAAGATTCTTGCTCAGCAGGAAGCTCGATATCGTGTTCTGCTCTTACTTCAGGAAGATCTACTATTGCTCGCTGTGGCTGCTGCCCACGTTGCTCTGTTTCCTGAAACAGTTGGGTACTACTTTGCAAAAGGGACAAATCAAATTCAGTGTCACTGCTCATTGACGTTGTCATGATTGCGGTGGCTACCTCACTGACTAACATGGTCTTGGGCTTCAGTTGGTGTGGTGGTGTTGATGTAGGTGTGCTGCTCCCAGGTTTCTTCTTGGGAGCCAATGTGGCAGACACATGTCTCCCGAAAAAAGTTGAAGTTGCCGTGCCGCTGGTGGAAAGCTGCTTCTCCCACTGTCCACTTTCCTGGGAGCAGCTTTCTTAGGGGCCATCATAAAGCTCTCAAACGGTAGTGGCTCTGAGTTGCACAAGTGGAAGAGATTGGAGGACTGAAACCAATGTACAGGCCTTCGCTTTTGGCAGTGTTGCAAGTGTTGTGACGTCTCTTCTCTTGTGCACCTAAAAGCAACCAAAGACGAAAAACATGAAGCTAATGAAAAGGGGCATTGTTGGAGGCTGAAATAGTACAGACAAATGCAATATTAGTGTGGTTCGTTACTTATGCAATAAATACCAATTTAATCATATATTGTAAAGTGAAACCACCCCATAAAATTTCATTTCAAATCAGGCAACACAATATGCAGATACAGCTCTTTCCTTTATCTCCCTCTGTTTTAAAGGAGACCCTTGTGGTAGTCAGAGAAAGGTCCATGGGTAAATGGAATAATACTTTAAAAACTTGTGGGGGCAAGGTGGTCCATGGGAAATTGAATAACCATTGAAAAAATTAATTATGCTACTGATGTGTCTGCAGTGCACTGCACCTAGGGTGTCCAGGAGGAAATGAATTATCATACACTTAAGGAAACGGAATCTTGTAGCTTGGCTATGCACCTATGGTGGATGGATAGATGGATGAATGGATCAAGACAAAATTCTAAAATAAATACATTGAAAGAATAAAAAAATTTAAACAATAAAGAAACAAACATCTAAAAAAATATTTTTACAAAATACAATATAAATTAAAACTATAAAATAAAGAACAAGAAATTACATTTGAAAAAATAAAATAAAAATACAAATATGAACTTAAAATATAAACTTAAATTAAACAAATCATCAAATAATTGCATATTTTTGTATGGGAGGACAAGAAGAAGAAAACTTATTGTGAGGAAAGGAGGTACAAAATAAAAAATGAAAACAAAGGAAGAAAATAATATAAGCACTGTTCACCAGAATCATATTCCTTCACATATACTGCAATGATCCCCAAGCATATTAATTAATATTAAACATAAATCCATGGAAGCTTACTGGATGCACAAAATGGCCGCCAGCCGCATTGTCAAACGACAACACTGAGCAAGGAGGCATTGGGAACAAAGAACACATGCAAGCCTATGGTAAAGGTACACTGGCTTGATGCACAAAATGGCCACCAGCCACATGGTAAAACAACAACAAGTAGCAAGGAGGCATGGGGAACAAGGAAGAACAATGCAAGCCTATGGTAAAAACACACTGGCTGGATAAACAAAATGGCCACTAGTCACATGTTTCAACAATAGCAGAGGGCAAAGAGGCAGGGGTAACAAAGGCTACAAGCAAGCCTATTGCAAAGCCCCACTGGCTGGATGCACAAAACTGTCACCAACCACATGGTCAAACAACAACAATAGTGAGCAAGGAGGCATTGGGAGCAAAGAAGAGCACATGCAAGCCTATGGCAAAAGCACACTGGCTGGATGCACGAAATGGCCATCAGCCACATGGTCAAACAACAACAGTGAGCAAGTAGACATGAGGAACAAAGAACACATGCAAGCCTATGGCAAAGGCACACTGGCTGGATGCACAAATCAGCTTCCACCCACATGGCCAAACAACAACAAGTAGCAAGGAGGCATGGGGAACAAAGAACACATGCAAGCCTATGTCAAAGAAACACTGGCTGGAAGCAAATAAATCTCTGCCAGCCTCATGGTCAAACAACTTCAGTGAAGGAGGCATGTAGAACAAAGAACACACACAAGCCTATGGATATAGACTACTCAAAATGGCCTGTGGACACATGGCATGAAGAACAAAGACAAATGGTAGATGATGACAAACATACACACACCCACACGTACACACTCACACACACACATGCACACACACTGGCCAGAAAAAGGAGGCTTAGTGGTTTTACTGAAGAAAACACAAACATTAATTCAGCAATGCAAAACACGAAAATTAAATGAGCTATTAAACTTTTACAACAACAAACATCCTCCTATGCCATCAAATATTACACCGCATCATATAGCCAACATTTTAATTTAATCCAATGCCATCCCTGCCCTAAAAGAAGTTGTAAAAACATACTCCGCTGAAACATTTATTTTATGAACTGATGACTACCAGTACTGGACCTACTGGCGAGATGGCCCTTTGAAAGTCTATGCTACATAGTAAATTAAAAGAATATTGCAAATATAACAAACATGGAGAAAGGGTACTGAGCTGGGCAACAATTTTCCTTTACAAAAGATTTAAAAAAATAATGAAATGCAAAATAAAAAAAACTAGGCCCCTACTTAAACTCCAAGCCACCCACCACTATAACATTTAAAAATCAAATTAAAGCAACAAGAAGTACTTGTGAATGCTCAAGCAATGAAACAACACTCATGTACAATAGGTTTTGAACTTACTTGTGTGATATCACAAAAACAAAGTCCTTAAATACAAAGGTATATCCAGGAGACAAAGAAAGTGATCCTTCCACCTCGAAATCCAAGTGAAAAGTGATCAGGAGCTAGATGAAGCAATGGGAGGAGACTGCTCTGGAGCACTTCCTTCCTGTTTGAAAAATAAAAGGTTTTGCACATTAAAAAACAACTTGGAGGGTACACTGGAGAAGAAAATCCACTCAAAACCATGTTTTGACTAAATGTAGATGCATCTCGAGTAGAAAATCTACTTGAGGTGCATTAGCGCTTGTGAGTGGCACCGTTCTGGCTGCCGTTGTGACCAGAAGCAACGCAAGTGAATGCGAAGTCTTACGAACGCTCGCTAGTGACACAAGAGTATTGAAACACTCACAGGTGAACGCCAAAAACAAATCTTGTGCGCACAACCAGAAAAAAAACTCTACTTTGCGCTGGATAGTGCAAAATTTGGGAACTCAGCGCTACTCCATGTGGTGTAAAGTGCCCAAATTCCGAAAACTTCACAAATGGAGCAGAGGTCTCCACCCATGCCTAGTGGATGTTGCATGCGGCTTCTTCCAGCACCTTTCTACCTGTTGCTGTTCAGGGAGTCCATTCCTTATCCTTGAAGACAGACAAAGGCCCTCATCATGACACTGGCAGTAAAATCCGCTTACCGCCATGCTAACAGCCACCATCATACCGCTGCGGTGGCGAATATCTGTTCAGCATTTTATGACACACACAACCCAAACCAACAGAATACAGCCACATACACAAATCCACTGGCCCAAAGGTCAGTGGTAAACTATCGATATCAACACCCATACCATTATGCCAACAGAACAAAGCCCACCACATCATGACACATGAATCACCACGGCGGACATTCAATGGTGGTAAACCTTTGGCGGTACACACCGCCGCGCTCAGAATGAACACCCAAATACTAAACTACACAACATTGGCCAGTACTAAAAACACACACCTGACACCCATACACACACCACATCCACCCACTCATACCACTATAAAACACCCACCCACATTACCCACAACCCTTTACAAATACAAATCATTGCCACCAGACAGACATCAAGACCACTGTGACAACTACACACACACCCATACATCCCTCCTGTACTCCACTATGCACACCCAAACACACCACCCACACACTTACACACACCACACAACACCCATGGCCCACAAAGACACCCCCGTTTCACAGATGGGGAGTTGTGGGTCATGGTGGAGGAAATAGTCAGGGTAGAGCCACAGCTGTTTGGAGCACAGGTACAGCAGATATCCATTGCAAGGAAGATGGAGCTATGGCAGAGAATCGTGGAGAGGGTGAACGCCATGGGACAGCATTCAAGAACAGGGGACAACATCAGGAAAAGGTGGAATGATGTACGGGGAAGGTACGTTCCGCGGCAGCAAGGCACCAGCCCGCAATACAGAAGACTGGCGGCGGATCCCCCACTTCCTCCCCCACAGCTCACAGCATGGGAGGAGCAAATCTTGGCATTACTGCATCCTGACGGACTCACTGGAGTAGCCGGAGGACTGGACACTAGTAAGTCAACATTTACCACTTATCACCCACACATACCTGCATGCCATCTCACACCCTCACTCCCATCACTCCACTCCATCCCACACACTGCACCTACACATATGACTAACCCCAATGCCAAGCCCTGCATGTCATACCAATGCATGGACAGCCCTCCCAGCCCGGCATGGACATCCATCAACAAAGCATGCACAGCATGGGGAACTAACAATCACACAATGCACCACCATACTCAAACAAAGGTGGCAGGGCAACAGCAACGATAGAGGGGGAAATAGCGATGTACAACATGTAACAGGCATGAAGCATAATACATCACTTACATCCCCACAGGTGCCTCAGCCAATCCCAGTGGAGAGAAGGTGTCACACCTATCCATTCCCCCAACAGAAGATGCCCCCAGGGATGACAGTAACTATTGACTCCAGGATTTGGACCAACAACCTGGCCCATCAGGGACCACTGTTCAGTCAGTCACCCCAGCCCACTCACAGTCCATCAAAGAGCCTCTCCCATCAGTTACTAACACCACAGCACCCACCAAGCATCCCCACACCTCTGTCCCCAGGACGCATCAATCAGCAGTGCACCACATGTACAGGGACTCCAGTCCACACCTCATACCCAAGACAATCAGTGACCTGGGTCAGTGGCAGTTGGCACACCTTTCAGGGGACAGAGGCACAGGGCAACAGGGACACAGGGAGCACTGCCATGCGTCAGGCGGAGGACAGGCCCAGGGAACCGACTCTCCAGGAGGCACTCACTAACGCCTGGGTGCCTACGAGCAATCCCAGGACATAATAGGCCAGATCCTGAACAACATGCAAGAGAAAGAGCGGCTGCAGGAGGAACACCATCAGAAGATCAGGGAGGATTTGCAGGCCCTGAACACCACCATGATCTCCAAAGCAGGGGAGCTGGCAGACATGGCCAACATCCTGAGGGAATGGACTGCACAGCAGTGGGCCCCTACCACTAGCCAGTCTATTGACCAGCCCACCACATCCGCTAGAGCTAGTGGACAGGAGGCCCCGCCACAGGACCCAAAGGCCACCAGCACCTCTCCCCCTGCAGAAGGTGAACCACCCCGCTAACGTTCCCTATGAACCAGACAGAAGCCAGAGACACTTGGCAAGACCAAGACCACCGCCAGGAAATAAGACTCTCCTGATTGTCCCCCTTGTGTCCCACCATGTCACCTTGTTCACTTTGAATGTCCCTTGCTCCCCTTCCTATGGCCCCTTGGACACTGGACCTGTTCTACGAACAGACTGGAACAAGACTCTGGACTTTCCTCTACCATCATCCCATTCCATTGCACTTTACCTTCAATTTTATAGCACTACATAAAGACCCTTAAACACAATTTGAGTAACACTGTTTTATGTGTCTTAAATGAGCATCTGCGGGAACAGTCATTAAGTTGAGATGTAAAGGAAGTGAATGCCATCATACTACAGGCACACAGATAAATCAATAGTCAGAGTAATGGTCAGTTCCACTGTCTCACCTGTGTATCATTGGAAGTATTGTCGTAAAACTGATGTTCTGTTGTCCTCATCCTCATCCTCTACCTCCTCATCCTCACTGTCCTCAGGGTCCACTGGTGCCACAGGGTCATCTCCAGTCCCCTCCTCCTGCAGAAGAGGCACATGTCGTCTGAGGGCAAGGTTGCGCAACATGCAGCATGTCACTATTATCTGGCAGACCTTTCTGGGTGAGTGGTCCAGGGATCCACCTGTCAGATGGAGGCACCTGAACCTGGCCTTAAGGAGGCCGAATGTCCACTCAATTATTCTTCTGGTTCGCCCATGTGCCTCATTATAACGGTCCTCAATCAATCAATCAATCAATCAGGAATTTGTAAGGCATACTACTCACCTTGAGGTTTTTGAGGAGGGCATTGAGGCATGAGGGTCTCAAGGCGCTGATGGGGGTGGGAGACGAGGGGAGGGAGGTGTTGCTACTGCTCGAACAGCCAGGTCTTGAGAGGTTTCCTGAAGGTAAGGCGGTCTTTGGTCTGGCACAGGAGGGTGGGAAGAGTGTTCCACGTTTTAGCGGCGAGGAGCAAGAATGATCTGCCGCCGGTTGTAGTTCTGCGGATGAGTGGGATGGTTGCGAGGGCGACGTCAGCAGAGGGGAGATGCCGGGTTGGGGTGTAGAAGGAGAGCTGTCTGATGAGGTATTCTGGTCTGGTGTTGTGCAGTGCTTTGTGAGCATAGCTGAGGAGTTTGAAAGTGATTCTCTTGTTGACTGGGAGCCAGTGCAGGTTTCTTAGGTGGTCTGTGAGTTGGCAGTGGAGGGGAATGTCCAGGATGAGACGTGCGGAGGCGTTCTGGATGTGTTGCAGCCTCTTCTGGAGTTTGGCCGTGGTTCCTGCATAGAGGGCATTGCCATAGTCCAGTTTGCTGCTTACAGGGGCTTGGGTGACTGTTCTGGTTTTGGTGGGCATCATTTGTAGATCTTTCAGAGCATGTGGAGTGTGTTGAAACAGGAGGAAGAGATGGCGTTGACTTACTGGGTCATGGATAATGAGGCATCAAAGATGAAGCCTAGGTTGCGTGTGTGGTCGCTGGGAGTTGGATCGGCTCTGAAAGTGGCAGGCCACCAGAAGTCATCCCATGCGGCGGGGGTGGAGCCGAAGATGAGGGCTTCTGTCTTGTGGAGAATTGAGTTCGAGGCAGCTGCTCTTCATCCATTCGTCAATGGCCTGCATTCCTTCTTGGAGGTTGGTCTTGGTGGAGTCCTTGGTGAGGGAGAGAATCAGCTGGGTGTCGTCAGCATATGAGATGATGTTGAGGTTGTGGGATCGGGCGATGTTAGCGAGCGGGGCCATGTAAATGCTGAAGACAGTCAGGCTGAGGGACGAACCCTGGATTACGCCGCAGATTATTTTGGTGGCCTCAGAGCGGAAAGGGGGAGGCAGACTCTCTGGGTTCTGCCGGTAAGATAGGAGGTGTCGCTGTCCAGGGCTCTGTTGAAGATTCCTGCATTGCTGAGGCGTGAGCGTAGGGTGTGGTGGCAGACAGTGTTGAATGTAGCCAAGAGTTCAAGGAGGATGGGAGCTGTGGTTTTGCCGTGGTCCAGTATGGTTCTGATGTCATCAGTGGTGGCGATGAGGGCGGTTTCGGTACTGGGGTTGCTGCGGAATCCGGATTGGGAAGGGTCAAGGGTTCAGTTCTCCTTGAGGAAGTGGGTTATTTGTCTCTTGGCAGCCTTCTAGATGACTTTAGCTGGGAAGGGGGGCAGGGATATGGGCCGGAAGTTCTTGAGGTCCTTTGGGTCCGCCTTGAGGTTTTTGAAGAGGGCGTTGATCTTTACATGTTTTCAGCTCTCCGGGAAGGTGATGGACTCGAAGGAGCTGTTGATGATCTTCCGTAGGTGGGGTGCGATGACAAAGCTTGCTTGTTGAGGATGTGGTGAGGACAGGGGTCAGATGGAGAAGCAGAGTAGATGGTGTCCATGATTCCAATGGTGTCATTGTTATTGACGGGGGTCCAGGAGAGCATGAGGTTGGTCAGAGGTGAATCTGTGGTGTTGGTGGTTGCCGGGGGTGTCTGGGTGCTGAAGCTGTTGTGGATGTCTGCAATCTTACAGTGGAAGTGGGAGGCTAGGGAGTTGCAGAGGTCTTGGGATGGCGGGATGTCTTTGGTGTTGGAGCTACGGTTGGAGAGTTCCTTCACGACGCTGAAGAGCTGCTTGTGACTGTGTGCATTGTTGTTGATTCGGTCTTTGAAGGAGGTTCTCTTGGCTGCTAGGATGAGTTGGTGGTATATGCAGATGGCTTTTTTGCAGGCTGTGTGGTTGTACAGAGTCTGATCTTGGCGCCACTTTCTTTGGAGTCTTCGGCAGGTTTGCTTAGATTTGTGGAGGTCAGCAGTGATCCAGAAGGCCTTTCTGTTGGTGAGTCTGTTGGAGGGATACTTGATTCGGGCAAGAGTATTGGCACAGGTTTCGACCCATTGCCTGAAGTTGCGGCAGCTGCATCAGTGTCAGTGGTGTCGATGGGTGGGTTCCGAGAGAGAGTCGCGGAACCCACGAGGAAGGGGTGCCGGTCGGAACCTGACCCACCTAATGGCCCGCATACTGGCGGTGGCCTACCCAGAGCTGGACGGGCCCTTGAGGGAATCATAACATCCACATGGGGGAGGGTACAGTGACCGTTACAACAATAATTTGTAGGTGGCATTGGATCCGGGTGGTGTGTCTCAGTTAGTGAGTGCCCCTTAATGCCAGGCCAGACATTGCAGCGTGATCCAGCTCTAGGTTAATGGTTGAAAGCGAAAACAAGGTAACATAGCGAGGTTGCATTCTATGTCAGAGAGGGCTTAGTGGGTCCCAGGAGGTGTGCAGTTGGCAGTGTTCGGCCCTCGTCTTGCTGTGGCATCTACCCAAATCAATAGCAGTGCAATGCATAGTGCTCAATCCTGATCCCTGTGTGTGACGGTGCTGTATGTGCCAACTGTGGTGTTGGTGCAGTAATTGACCCAGTGTTCCCTTCCTCTCTCTCCCCCCCTTTATCTTCTGTCATCCTGTCCATGTGTGCATCATCTGGCGGAGGAGCAGGGGCACCGGCAACGGAGGTAGCTGCATCCCACAGGACCCAGGAGGCAAAGTCCACCAATGCTGAGGGAACAGTGGGAGAAGGGCGAGGGGTGCACCACGGCTGAGACAGGCGGTGTCAACATAGACTCAGATACCTCCTCCGATGAAAGATCCCTGGTGGTGGTGGATGTCTCTGTGACCACCCCAGCTGCAGGTACAGCCGCCATCCCCCATACCAGCACCGCACTCCCAGTAATCCCTCAGCGAGTTGCCCGTGCCCGCTCAAACAGGAGGATGGGCATCTCCTTCGCCCCAGGCACCTCAGGCCCTGCCCCAGTAAGCCGTGCTGCCCTGAGTGAGGAGGCTAGTGACCTCCTGAGATCCATCTCTGTAGGGCAGTCAACCATTGTGAATGCCATCCAGGGACTGGCATCCCAGATGCAGCAATGGAATGCATTCATGGAGGGCATCCACAGTGGATTGGCAGCACAACAGAGATCGATTCAGGCTCTGGCCTCCTCTCTGATGGCAGCCATTATCCCTGTCCCTACTGTCCACCCTCCAACTACCACTTCCCAGTCCCAGTCTCCTGAACCCCACCCCATCCCATGCACATATACAGACGAGCATGCAGACAAGACAACACACAAGAGTGGCACAGTCAAACACAGGCACAACACTTCAACACACAAGCACTAACGCATACACCAAACAGTTGCAGACACAACCACATCCACTGCCTCCACTGTCTCCCCCTCCTCCTCCTCCTCTACCTCCACCTCCACCTCCAACACAGTCAAGTCCACACTCACACCTGCATGCACTGCTTCAACATCCACTACCAGCATCACCACCAAGCAGCACACACACCTCACTAGCAGAAACCTCCACAACATCCATGCATGCGTCTCTTGTGACCTCTCCAACCCTGTCTGCCCCCTTCCTAAAGTTGACAAACACAAGCACTCAGACACCCAACAGCCATCCACCTCACATCAGCACACTGCACATGCACCTGCACCCAAGTCCAGCAGACATACTCCTCCAGCACTCCCTCAACCTCCACTCCCATCCCTCCTCCCACTTCCTGCCCTACCATCCTTAAAATGTTTTAACCTTGCCCAACTTGACCTCTTCCCTCCCCCTCCCACTCCCCCCCATCCTGCCCATAAGAGCAGGGTCCCAATGACTTAGCCAAGTACCTCAGCCAAACAGTCCACGCGGACAGTGGAGGTACCTACTAGTCATGGAGGCAAGACAGTGATGGATCCCACTCCTAGCCAGGAAGGGTAAGGATCCCGTAGCCACTGCCATGAAGGGAAATTTGCCCTTGACTCCTGCCATGAAGGAGAAGGAGGCCGTACCTCCTGCCATGAAGGGAAAGACGCCCTCGACTCTTGCCATGAAGGGGAAGAAGCCCTCCACTCCTGCCATGAAGGGGAAGAAGGCTGCACCTCCTGCCATGTAGGGGAAGAAGCCCTCAACTTCTGTGATGAAGGGAAAGAAGCCTTCAACTCCAGCAGAGGCTGGCAGGATGACACCACCACCACCAGTGGTCACAGAGCCCTTACCTCCAGCTGAGGCAGTATAGCCCACTCCTCCTGCAGAGGCTGCACATTTACCTGCTGCGACAATGCAGCCCTCACCTCCAGCAGAGGCTGCCCAGGAGGCACCTTCAACTGCTGATATAGTGCAGCCCTCACCTCCAGATGAGACAGTGCAGCTCTCACCTCCAGCAGAGGGCATGTAGGCTACCCACCTGAGAGACTGTGGCCTTGCACTCCCCAGCACAGAGAAATGGGCATGGAGGCCCCTCCAGAACCAGTGGGATAGTCACCCACCTGAGAGACTGAGACTTTGCACTCCCCAGCACGGATAAATGGGCATGGAGCCCCCTCCAAAACCAGTGGAAAAGTCACCCACTTGAGAGACTGTGACCTTGCACTCCCCACAACAGAGAGAAATAGGCATGGAGCCCCCTCCAGAACCAGTGGGAAAGTTCCCAAATTCGGATGAGGTTCCCCTGAGGTGCCTGCCCACTTGCAAAATGATGCCCCTGCAGAGTTCTGTGCAGTTGATGTCAGGAGACAAGTTGGGCTTTGGACTGTGCCCTGTGGCCATGTGGGCCCTTTGTACTTTGGAATGGGCATTGGCCCTTTGTGGACAATTGTACATATTTGGTTCATGTGGTGGCTTTTCCCTTCCTAATACATTTATAGTATTTCCGAAACCTGGTCCTTGTTTTATTGTGCAGTGTGATGTGTGCCATTGGTTTACGTCTGCAGTTGGTTGTGTGTATGGTGTGTGTGTGTCTGGTGTGCCAACTTGGTCCCCAGTCTCTCCAGAAAGAAAGTCCATTGTGGGTTTTCCCACTGTGACCTTCACACCAATGCCTGAAGCTCATTTGTGCAGGCCCCCCTCAACCATGGCTGCCTTTGGTGATGGCAACCCTGACGGTCCATTGCACCTCTGCACCCTGACGCCCCAGACCGAGGAGAAGAGGACCACTGGTGTTTCTGCATCCCCCAGGCTTCATGAGAGTTCAGCCTACTTTTTGGTACACCTGGACTGGTTCTCCAGTCCACGCCTGCAGCATGTTCTGTGAATCCCCCTCCACCGCAACTGCCGTCGGTGACAGACACCCGACAGCCTTAGAACTCTGCACCCAGACACCCCAGGCCGAGGCGAAGAGGACCACTGGTGTCTCTACATCCACAAGCATCGCAAGACCTGAGCCCTAGCCTCTTTTCACAGTGACCAATCTCCATAGGAACGCTTTGGGTACCCAACGCTGTTTTGCACTCTGCACCCGGTCACCCCCTGTGACTAAGGGTGTACTGCAGGTGCTGCCTTGGACCTTGACCATCACTCACCTTAACTCCAGGACATTGGTCTTATAAGTCGCTGCACTCTATCCGTTTACAGTGCTTGTATTTACTACCATAGGATAATATTACAGAAATCAGAAACTGCATTGTGACCACTTTTTAAAGTGAAAAGAAATTGTATTTAAAAATGTACTTACCTGAACGATTTTTCTCTGATGCCTAGACATGTGTAAAGATACCTGTTGCTTTAATAAATCAGAACGGATCCCCTTCATGAGTCATGGGTATCATTTATTAACAACTGTGTGTATTTGTAGATGGCCTGCACTCCTCTGTGTTAAGCCTAAGGCTGCTCAACCACACAACCCCGAAATAGAGCACCATGGCTCTCATTACAACATTGGGGGGCGGCAACCGCCGCCGCCAAGTTGTAACCGCCGTGCGGCAGCCAATGCGGCCGCACTCCCGCGGTCCCCATTATGACATCCCCGCTGGGCCGCAACATGGGAGCCGGCTCCAAATGGAGCCGGCGCTTTTCACTGTCTGCAGAGCAGACAGTGAAAAGCCGCATGGGGCCCTGTCACGGGGCCCCTGCACTGCCCATGCCACTGGCACCCCGTACCGCCAGCCTTTTCCTGGCGGTTCAAATCGCCAGGAAAAGGCTGGCGGTAGGGGGACTCGTAATCCCCTGCAGCGCAGCCCTGGCGGATTACTACCGCCGGGGCCATTTTGGCGGGAAACCGCCGGCCTCGGCGGTGCGACCGCGGCGCTTCCGCCGTGGTCGTAATGACCAGGGGAGCACCGCCAGCCTGTTGGCGGTGCTTCCGTCATTTCAGCCCTGGCAGTCCTGTACCGCCAGGGTTGTAATGACCCCCTATGTGATTGCATAGAAAGCCCTGTCCACTCACTGGGAACCGACTGGAAGCTTTACACAGTATTTATATACCACATAAAGGGTCAGCTTCCTACATTGGTGGTGCAGTAGTAGTGATACTATACTTGATATCTACTATACCACTTGGTTGATAAGTGATTCCACAGAGGAATAAAAAAATTGTCTTTAGTTAGGTATTTTTCTAATTTTTTTATTTTTTCTAAATTGTTTTAAAAAATGTTGTAGGTCCTTGGTTACGTCCATTTCCAAACAGTTCAGAAGTTAAAATAGTAAAGTAGGTTAGGTATTTTAGAAAAGTACTTAGCAAATTTTTGTAAGTCCTTTAAAAAGTTCCCAACTACTTTAAACACCATGTCTGAGCAAGAGCCCTCCAGGAACTCAGACGGGCACCCTATAAGCACCTTAAGATACCCCATCTTAAGGAGCTCTGTAAAGCATGGAAACTTGCCATGGGGCCTAATCCCACAAAAGCCCATCTGCAGCAGTTGCTGTCAGAGAATGATAAGGTCTTGGCAAGTAAAAATCCCCCCACTGAGGAGGAAAATGCAGAGGTGTATGAGGTCAACGATGACTCCAGCTCTATCCCCTCAGACAATACCTCCACTGAGAATACTACTAGTAGTGTCTGGGAAGATATAAACATTGAAGATGCAGATCCTCTGAACATAGCCAAAGGATAGCATTAGAGGCGAAGCTCTTATCTAGAGAAAAAGAAAGACCTGAGATTGGCCTAGGTCCCATCTCTTGTAACAGCAAACTCGTAAATAGGGAGGACACTTGTGACCCTAAAATCTCCAATGGGATTGTCTCAAAATACTCTGAAGTTGATGATATCACCAAATGGTTTACAGCATTTGAGAAAGCCTTTAGAGGCAGAAAGGTCAACAAGATGTATTGGGCCTCTTTTCTTTGGGAACTGTTCTCTGGTAAATGCAGGAATAGACTCCTGCCATTGAATGAGGCACATGCTGGGTCCTATGACCTCATGAAGGACACCCTGGTTAAAGGCTTTGGACTCACAACTGAAGAGTACAGGATCAGGGATACTCAAAAAACCCAGCGTTAGACCAGGGTAGATTTTGTGAACTTTGCAGTGAAAACACTAGGGCCCTGATTTATCCTTTTTGGTGCAAAACTGTACTCACTCAGTTTTGCACCAAAACGTTTAGCACTGGCTTGCACCATTTCTGTGCACCAGCTGGGCACCATATTTGTGGAATGGTGAAAGTCGGTGCAAAGGGTAGGCTAACGTCAATAAAACTGACATTCTTCCGGTGGAGCTGGCGGTATGGAAGAAGGGGATTTTGCACCAAAAAATGATGTTAGGCAGGTTAGAGTAAAAAAAAATGACTCTAACCAGATTAGCGTCATTTTATGGCACTAAACCTACCATGCCTCATGAGGCCTGCCTTAGAAAAGTCAGGAGTCATGCCCACCACTCCAATGGCCAGCACAGGGGACAAAGGTCCCCTTGGCATGGCCATTGCACCCTGTACCATGGTGGGGGCCCATTTCAGGGACCACTATGGCACTTTTTAAAAATAAAATTAAATACCTACCTGTACTTACCTGTACTTACCTGGGATGTGGTACTCCAACCTCCGCAGTCCTTCTGGTGTGGGTAGGGGTGTCCCTGTGTCCTGGGGAAGCAACATGTGGGCTTGTTCCATGGTGTTCCACCGTTTAATAGACACACAGGTCCCCTAACGCCTGCCCTGACCCAGGCATTTAAATATGGGGCAAAGCAAGATTTGCACAATTTTTTGACTCTTCCTCCCTCCCGTGCACCATTTTTGCACAGGAATATAAATATGGTGTTAAGGCCATAGAGTCATAATTGCACAGGAACGCCTACCTTGCATCTCATTAAAGCAAGGTAGGTTTCCATCTCCAAAAAAGGATTTTAACTCCATAAATTTGGTGCTAGACGAGCCTAGCACCAAAGTATAAATATGGATTTAGTTTTGCAGTGAATTAAAATAAAATGACGCTAATTTGGTGCAAACAGAATATAAATATGCCCATAGGTGGCTGGCTAAAAGGTGATGGTGTGCATGATTATGAAGAGCTTTATCAATTAATTGTGAAAGAACATCATAGTAATTGTGTTCAATAGAAGTTACTTCAGTATCTGGTAGACTTTTTTCTCAAGAGTTAGAGAAGAAGGCAGACCATTGAGTCAAAACAAGGGTTACCAAAGCTACCATTAAGGGGGGGGGGCATAAGAAAGAGGCCAAAAAGCTCTTCCAAGGGAAAGATGGTGACCAAAGAAAGGATAAGAACAGAGTTCTGAAAGGGCCCCAAGAATCTTCTCAAGGATGTGGGCCCCAAGACTCCTCCCAATCCAAGGGTGGGTACAAAGGTAAAAACTGGGATTCACAAAAAGCTTAGTGCCATGGCTGCAAGGCTCTTGGACACCTAACTGGACAAACTACCTGTCCCCATAAACAGAATGCAGCTAGTGCACCTGCAATAAATGCAGTGGTAAGTCTCCAGATGGGATTATAGGTGGGTCTTGACCATGTCAGTGATCCCTCTGAGGCAACTCTAGTCTCAGAGGGTGGGGTGGATGTAGGTACCGTGTCTGTCTGGCCCAGTAATGTGGAGATACAGACAACAGCCACATATCAATGGGGTGAGGGTTGAAGCGCTGAGAGACACTGGCGCCAGTGTCACCATCGTGACTGAGCAATTGGTGTGCTCAGACCAATACTTGACTTATAAAGACATATGCAGTCCTCAATGCTGACAATTGGGCTAAAGTACATCCCACGGCGATGATATCCTCAGAATGAGGAGAAGTTACTGGCCAACAGAAGGTGGTGGTATATCTTGCAATCCCTGTACAATGTCTGCTAGGCAATGATCTGGAGTCCTGAGCATTGGCTGAGGTCAAAAGAAAGACCTATGCAGCTATGCTGGGTGTACCTGAATCGGTGTGTGTAAAACCAAGCGCAAAGATCAAAGCCCAGGGTGAAAAAGTAGAGTTGGAGTTTGTAATAAGGGCCAATGAGAAAAGACAAGAAGTCTGGGAAATCAGCTTCTCAACAGATCCCAGACCAGGTCCCTTCTCCTCAGGGAGAAAACCTGTCAACCTAAGAGGGAACTGAGCCTCAAGAACTTGGGCCTTACACAGCAGAGCTCTTGGGCCCAGGGGAACCCTCTAGGGAGGATCTGTGCCAGGGACAGATGATATGGCCCATTCTCGAAGGCATGACACAGCAAGCTGATGATCAGAAGGGAGATATCAGTGGCTCCCACAGGACCTGTTGGGCGGAGGGACTCCTTTTTTTGATAATAAATATTTTTATTGCCATTTGAACATGTCAAAAATGTGTATCACAAAAATAGTTGATAAACATTCTAGCAAGCGTCAAAACATCCTCCCTCTCCCAATTCCACCTCCACTCTACCCTGTTGCAACGCCAGTTAAGAAGAGTGTCAATTCAGAAAAGAAACAGAGAAACAAGGGCATATATCCAGCTCCACTACTTCTCCACCCTATTCATGGACGTACTCAGAGATAAGAATTAGTTTAAATCATAGCGTGTCATCCCACCAGTATGGGCACCCCAGCTCAAGCCCGACAAAGGTTGCCAGCAGGTCGATCACATAGGCATCCTGCAAGCCCACCCTCTACGAGAACCTAGTATCCAGGGCGTCCAGCAAGTCTGCAAGCATAGCAGCCCATGTATGCAATCCAATTTGACATCCCTACTACATTGACTCATATGTCACTCCTCTGTCACTGCTCATGTAGCCATATCTTTCACCCACCCACTTTCTTCAGGGGGGTGATGGTGCCAACCAGCATATTGCGATTCGTCGCTTTGTCAGGACCATCCTCAACTAGGAACTTCCTACTCAGCCTCTTCTTTTTTTAGCTGGGAGTAGGTCTAGTTAACATTGTTTAGGAGCCCTAGGTATTGTCCATTCTGCGGCCAGGTTTAAGCGATCTACTATAGACTGCTAGTAAGAATTCAAAGATGCACACCTCCAGATCAAGTGGAAGAAGTCTGCCCCTTAAATGAAGCAGCTAGGGCAAGCGGAGGTGTGTCCTGGGTAAATCACCAGCAATGTAGCTTGGGTCAAGATTACCTGGTGCATGACATTAAGGAAGAACAACACTATCCTGGTGTTTGCGGTGGATTTCTGGACAGCTGAATGCACTCTGTCTCACTCCTTATCTACCCTTATACCCAGAGTTGTTTTCCCAGTGCTGTATGCCACTTCTCCTGTACGGGCAGTCGGCTGTGTGGCTTATCTTCCCAAAGCGCCCAGTACAGAAAGGAAAACGGACATGTGGCTCCCGCCATCTCTAACATAGTAACCAGAGTGCTATACTCTATTGGGGCATCGGAGAAAGACTGCCATATACCTTCTGCAGTAGCAGCCAGTTTAACAAATAGTAAGAGCTGCCACGTACCCAATCGAAATATTTCTGACACCTCCTTTAGTGTGACAAACTTGTTGTTTGGAAACAAAACCAGGAGTGTATAGCAATCCCCTGCCAGCCATTTCTCGATGGCAATAAATCGTGCTATTTGGAGGAATGGATTTAGGTACCATAAATGTAGGTCATGGGCTTTGGGAGCTTTCCTAAGGACTCTTCAAACCACCCACTCCCCTGCCCTACATACCTGACCAATCAAAAAGAGCATAACAGTCAGTACCCTCTCCACTAACATGAGGGGTTCCAGAAGAGGAGTGGCACCATGCAAATCGTTAAGCAGACGTTTCTCCCATTTGTCTTTATCATCAAACCATTGTACCGCATGTTGCAACAGGGGCACAAGATTATATATTTGTAAGTACAGCAATTCGAAACGACCATGGTTCCAGCATCTTTGTAATGTAGCTAAACTAACATGCTACCTACCAGAGGCCCACAACAGTTCAAACATGAGCTTATCAAGTTCCTGGAAATATTGTTTGGGGATATCGAAAAGCTCGCCCTGGAAGATGTGGAGACATCGCAATATGACCACCATTTTGACAAGTACCACTTTGCCCATTATTAAGGATAATGGAGGAACATAGGCCATCTAAGATGGGTCCCATTTTCAGCGAAATAATATTATTTGAATAACTTTCTAATAGAATACCTAAATACCAGGTACCCATAGTTTCCCAATGAATGGGCAGTTACAGAAGCTAACAAGAGTAGATCTCACCCAGGACTCCCAGAGGAAATAATGTAGATTTTGTTCTATTAACTTGAAGGCCCAATATGTTGCCGAACTTCTTCAATATTGCTAGTAGTATGAGGACACAGTACTCCAGCTGACCCAAGTATATCAGTGCGTCATCCTTGTATAATGAAACCACGTTTGTGGGGTCACCTACTGTCACACTCCATCCTCTCATCAATGAACACTGCCGGCAATCCAGGGGTTCCATCACCAGCATAAACAGTAATGAGGATAATGGGCACCCCTATCTGGTCTCGCCCTGGAGGTGAGATTGTGTGGAAACCACTCTACCCACCCGCGCTACTGGTTCATGATAAAGCAGCTGAACCCATTTGATGAACCCTATGTCCATTCCCAGGCTGCGTAAGACATGCCATAAATATTCCCATTCAAGGGAGCCAAAGGCTTGATCTATATCAAGCAGTGCCAAAGCACAGGGGTACTCCCACACTTCTGGCACATGCACCACAAGGGGCAACCTATCCAAGTTAAATTGTGTGTTCCTGGGAGGTATAAAGCTGCATTGATCCTCGTTCACCAATGCCCATATATAGACTTAGGGGGTCATTACAACATTGGCGGCAAATCCCGCTTACCACCATGCAGAAGACCGCCAACACACCACCGCGGCTGCGGAATTCCACCACAGCTATTATGAACCACAGCTCGGAATCCGCCAAAATTTAGATACCCACACAAGTCCGCCATACCAAAGGTCAGTGATAAACTGGCGAAAATGAAAGCTCCACCGTCACGCCAACAGGAATACGCCCACACTATCACGACCCACGAATCCACGCGGCGGTCTTTCAACCGCGGTAAACCATTGGCGGTACACACCGCCGTGCTCAAAATACACACACATTTACAAAACACATCCACATTGGACAATCCCAAATACACACACCTGATACAGATACACACACCACTCCCACACACCCACACCACTATAAAACACCCGCCCACATCACCAACAAACCCTTACTACCTAAAATATTGACAAAGGCCAGAGAGACAGCACAGCAAAGGCAACACCACCATACAGAGGCACACAACACAATCACACATCCACATCCACGCACAAAACACCACACACCCTAAACATCACCCCACACATCACAACACACACCACCTCACACATCACCCACACCACCCCATGGCACCGCAAAGACACCCCAGCTTTTCTGAGGAGGAGCTCAGGGTCATGGTGGAGGAAATCATCCGGGTAGAGCCACAGCTATTCGGATCACCGGTGCACCACACCACCATAGCTAGGAAGATGGAGCTATGGCTCAGAATCGTGGACAGGGTCAACGCAGTGGGACAGCACCCAAGAACACAGGATGACATCAGGAAGAGGTGGAACGACCTACGGGGGAAGGTGCATTCTGTGGTATCCAGACACCACATCGCAGTTCAGAGGACTGGCGGCAGACCCGCACCTTCTCCCCCACAACTAACAACATGGGAGGAGCAGGTCTTGGCTATACTGCATCCTGAGGGCCTCGCAGGAGTAGCAGGAGGAATGGACTCTGGTAAGTCAAATCTTAACTATTACATCCCCCACCCTACCTGCATGCTAACACATACCCCCACCCTTACCCTCACCCCCATCACTCCAACTCCTCACATATGTCCCACTATCACAAACCACACATCCCAACACCAAGCCCTGCATGCAACACCAATGCATGGACACCCATCACCAATGCATGTCCACTGCACATACCCACACAGAGCCCTAAACAATTAGCACACAAGGTCCTACACAGGAATGCAACCACTGGGGTACGGGGTCACCCACCCATTGCACACCATGGCACACACAGATACTAAAACTATGCCTTTACACCCCTGCAGGAACCCTACCCAACGTCACCGGACAGGACGTTCCAGACATGTCCACTCCCCCCACAGAAGAGGCCCACAGTGATGACAGCAGCTCTGTCCAACTGGATCTAGATGACCAGCCCGGCCCATCTGGGACCTCGGGACAGTCAGTTCCCCTCACACTGGCACAAGCGATAACAGAGCTTCCCCCCTCTGGAAACACCAGCACAGCACCCACCCAGCGGGCCCATACCTCTGTCCCCAGGACACGTCAAGCAGCAGTTTGTCCACCACTACAGGGAACCCAGGCTAACCCAAACCCCAAGAACAGCAGGGACCTGGGGGCAGTGGCAGTGGGCACACGCTTCAGGGGACTGAGGCCCAGGAACACAGGGGAACAGTGAGGGCTGCTGTGTGACAGGGGGAGGACAGGCCCAGGGAACCCAATCCCCACAAGGCCCTCTCCAACATCATGGGAGCCTCCCACCAATCCCAGGAGACGATGGCAACGGTACTGGCTAAGTTTCAGGAGACCCAGCGGCTGCAGGAGGAACAGTATTTGGGGTTCAGGGAGAAACTCAAATCCATCAATACCACCCTGGGCACCATTGTAGGGGTGCTGAAGGAACTCGTGAACACCAGGAGGGACACTGTGGCACAACAAGGGGCCCCTGGCACTAGCCTGGACAATGAACTGCCCACCATCTCTGCAGGTGCTAGTGGACAGAAGGCACCGCCACAAGACCACAACACCAGCACCCCACCCCCTGCAGATGGAGAACCACCCCGCAAGCGGTCCCTGAGATCCAGGACAAAGACAGAGAACAATGCCAAGACCCCCGCCAAGAAATGAGACCACCCTGATTGTCATCCTTCTGTCCCACTTTGTCACCCTTTGGACAATGCACCTGTGAAACAAATAGACTGGACTCTGCCATTGACATTCCTCCACCATCACCCCTGCCAATTTTACAACCCCCTCCACTATTTAGCACTTAAATAAACACCCTTAAATCGCAAAACTATCTGGAGTCAGTCTGTGCTTTCACAAGTGTGCATTTGCAATAACTGAGGAAAATAGCAATATCCATTGTATTGTCAACATACCTATGTCACACAGCTCTAGTCCATGAGGAAACATAGCAGAGGTCACACAGAGGGACCCACATCTGTGAAATTGAAAGGGAAAGTGACAAATCAGGGTCCATACACTGGGTGAAAGTGACAGACAGATGAGAGGTAGAACAAGTGTATCAGATGCAGCAGGCAGTGTCGCACTGGAAGTATTGATGAATCACTGTGTTTCTGTTGTCTATATCCTCTTCTTCTGCTTCCTCTTCTTCACTGTCCACAGGCTCCACAGCTGCCACAACACCTCCTTCAGGACCATCCTCCTGCAGAAAAGGCACCTGTCATCGCAAAGTCAAGTTGTGCAGAATACAGCAGGCCACAATGATCTGGCATACCTTCTTTGGTGAGTAGAATAGGGAACCACCCGTCATATGGAGGCACCTGAACCTGGCCTTCAGGAGGCAGAAGGTCCTCTCTGTAACCCTCCTAGTTCGCCCCTGTGCCTCATTGTAGCGTTCCTCTGCCCTTGTCCTGGGATTCCTCACTGGGGTCAGTAACCATGACAGGTTGGGGTACCAGAGTCACCTGCAAATGTCGAGGGACAACTGTTAGACACACACTAACTCTTAGTGACAACCCCAGTCCCAGACAACTATTCACACTGTATAGGGTCCATATCCTCACCTAATTGCCACACACGGTGCCTCTGGAGTTGCCCCATTACATAAGGGATGCTGCTATTCCTCAGAATGTAAGCGTCATGCACTGTGCCAGGAAATTTGGTATTCACATGGGAGATGTACTGGTCGGCCAAACACACCATCTGCACATTCATAGAATGGTAACTCTTCCGGTTTCTGTACACCTGTTCACTCCTGCAGGGGGGACCAAGGCCACATGTGTCCCATCAATGACACCTATGATGTTGGGGATATGTCCCAAAGCATAGAAGTCACCTTTCACTGTAGGCAAATCCCCCACCTGAGGGAACACGATGTAGCTGCGCATGTGTTTCAGCAGGGCAGGCAACACTCTGGACAACACGTTGGAGAACATAGGCTGGGACATCCCTGATGATATAGCCACTGTCGTCCGAAAAGACCCACTTGCCAGGAAATGGAGTACTGACAGCACCTGCACTAGAGGGGGTATCCCTGTGGGATGGCGGATAGCTGACATCAGGTCCGGCTCCAACTGGGCACACAGTTCATGGATTGTGGCACGGTCCAGTCTGTAGGTGACAATTACATGTCGCTCTTCCATTGTCGACAAGTCCACTAGCGGTCTGTACACCGGAGGATGCCGCGAACTCCTCACCTGCCCCAGCGGACGTGCTCTATGGAGGAGAACAGCGAGCAGAGGGTCAGCCAACACTGAGGTACGAAATAAACAACTTTATTACACACATTTTTCAATCTGCTATTGGCCTGTCTTAGTGTGTATGCAAGGCCTAGATATATGTGACCCATTTAAAAATAATGCCATGTGGCCCCCTGAAATGGCGGCTGCCTGACCTGTAAGGTGGGACAATGGGATGTGAGGTCACTGCGCTGGCATTGTAGACCGTCGCGGTAGGCGGTCCAAGACCGCGGCGCAATCCTGCATTGGTTAACATTGGGCCCTATGGGTCCCAGGAGCCAATGACGATGTACGCCGGCGGTGACGGTATGCACCGCAGCGGACGTGACCACCATTTTCTCACTGTTCACTCACTTGATACCTGACCTCAGTCTGGAAGCGACAATGGCTCATGTGTCTGGGGAAAGGGCCCCTGCCTTCACCACAGAGGAGTTGGAGAAACTAGTGGATGGGGTCCTCCCCCAGTACATGCTACTCTACGGTCCTCCAGACAAATAGGTAAGTACACTGTGAGCATGCTGTATGGACAATGCCTGTGTGGAGTGGTGTGGATGTAAGATACGGGGGGGGGAGAATGAGGCGTGCATGAAACGACGGTGAGTGTATGTGCTTCATGGCAATGGTAGAAACGCGGGCCAATGACTGTGACGGTCCGGGCGGTTATATCTTCTCCTTTTCCCCTGTACTATTCCTGTAGGTCAGCGCCCACCAGAAGAAGGATATTTGGCGTGCCATCGCCAAGGAAGTCCGGACCCTGGGGGTCCACCACAGACGGAGCACCCACTGCCGGAAAAGATGGGAGGACATTCGCCGCTGGAGCAAGAAGACGGCGGAGGCCCAGCTGGGGATGGCCTCCCAACGTGGGAGGGGTGCCCATCGCACCATGACCCCCCTGATGTTCCGGATTCTGGCGGTGGCGTACCCGGAGTTGGATCGGCGCTTGAGAGCATCACAGCAGCCACAAGGGGGTGAGTACACTCTCATTCAGCTGAATCAGCGCGCATTGGAGGTGTCTGGGTGGGGGAGGTGGGCTGTGGGTACCCCTAGGCCAGGGCGAGTTTTGCAGGCAAGGTCGCTTCGTAGGGCAGGCCATGTGGCACCCCACCCCACCAGTGTTAAGAGCCAACTACACCTAGTCAGGCTCCTGTGACTTCCATGTGTGCAGCAATCGGGCATGGGCCTTGTACCCCATGGCCCTGTGATTAATTGCATGGCGTAGTGCAGAGGGCTGCTGTGTCTGTAGTGTCCGCCAACGGTAGTGGTACAGCATGCACTGAACATGTCTTTCTTCTGTCTCCCCCCCCCCCTTTATGTGGTCTCCCTGTTCTTGTGTGCAATAGCATCATCAGGTGGAGGAGCAGTGGCACCGGAGCTCCACGGTGGGGACAGGAGCTGAGACCAGCGACACAGACTCCTCCTCTGATGGGAGCTCCCTTGCGGTGGTGGGCCCCTCTGTGCCCCCGCATCTACAGGTACAGCCACCACCCCCCCTACCAGCACCGCCCTCCCAGCAGCCCCTCAGCGTGTGCCCCGGAGGGTGGGCATCTCCTTTGCCCCAGGCACCTCATCCCCTGCCCCAGTCAGCCCTGCTGCCCTCAGTGAGGAGGCCATTGACCTCCTCAGATCCCTCACTTTTGGGCAGTCTACCATTCTGAATGCCATCCAGGGTGTAGAGAGGCAGTTGCAACAGACCAATGCATACCTGGAGGGCATTCATTATGGTCAGGCAGCCAAACAGCGAGCTTTTCAGACTCTGGCCTCAGCACTGATGGCAGCCATTGTCCCTGTGTCCAGCCTCCCCCCTCCAACTTCCTCCACCCAGCCCCAATCCCCTGTACGTCAGCCTATCCCAAGCACACCATCAGACCAGCATGCACACACCTCAACACACAAGGGTAGCTCTGGCAAACATAAGCACCACACATCCCACAGACACTCACACAAGCATCATACCCATGCACACATATCAACATCCACTGCCTCCACTGTGTCCCCCTCCTCCTCGTCTCCCTTCTCCCTCCCTGCAACATCTCCACTCACACCTGCATGCACTACATCTTCAGCCACTATCTCCATCACTAGCACGCCCATCACCATACACCGCTCATGTGCACTCATCACCCCCACTACCATTCAGACATACACTGTGTCCTCTCCCAGTGTGTCTGTGAGCCCACCTCCCAAAGTACACAAACGCAGTCACACACCCACCCAACAGCCATCTACCTCACAACAGCCTCCAGCCCATGCACCTTCATCCAAGTCAGCAAACGTACACCTCCTACAACCACTACCTCTTCCTCCACTCCCAAACCCCTTCCATCTACCCGTCCCAGTGTGTCTAAAAAACTTTTCCACTTAAATGTTGAACTCTTCACTACACCTCCCTCACCCCTTCCATCCCCTAGGGCCGGCCTTTCCAGGTCCCAACCCAGCACCTCAGCCACCACATCACCGGGAACAGTGGTGCCAGCAGTAACCGGCTTATGGAGTGCGCCAAGCAGAAGGGCAGCCAGTGTGCCAAGGAGCCAGACCACGGACAATCCCCCACCTCAGAAACATAAGAAGTTGGCCACATCCCGGAGGGAGAAGGGCAAAACACCTGCCACCAAGGGCTCTCCCAGGACTGCAGTTGGGAGTGGCAAGACAGCTGCGCCACCATCCAAGGTGGGGAAGGGGCAGAGAAAGAAAGGTAAGTCGCCGCCAACCTGCACGGCGGAAAAGACCGCCACCAGCACCGCTACCAAGGACACCGCCGCCACCAGCACCGCTTCCCAGGACACCGTCGCCACCAGCACCGCTGCCAAGGACACCGCCGCCACCAGCACCGCTGCCAAGGACACCGCCGCCACCAGCACCGCTGCCAAGGACACCGCCGCCACCAGCACGCTCACTGAGCCACCCACCAGCACCACAGGCCAATGAGCGCCGCAAGCACCGCCGCTACTGAGGCCGCCGCAAGCACCGCCAGCGGCCACGCCACATCATGTGCCAGTGGCACCACCGCAGACATGGCTGCCATCCCCAGTGGTCAGTCGCACAAAGCTGGTGGTCAGTTTCAGGGGCCTGGACAGCTTCCATGTAGGCCCACCGTCAGTGGAGAAAGACATCCACTACCTCAGTCCTTGGCAGGATGAAGCACTCTGGGCACAAAGCCTCCTCCAGAACCAGTGGAGACTGTTATCCACCTGTGAGACTGTGGCTTTGCACTCCCCAGGATGCAGTAGTGGGCAAACCACCCACTGGAAAGACTTGTGAGACTATGGCTTTGCACTCCGCAGGGTAAAGCAGTGGGCAAACCACCCACTGGAAAGACTTATGAGACTGTGGCTTTGCACTCCCAGGATACATCAATGGGCATGGAGCCCCCTCGTGGATCTGGCATCGTGCACTCATCCGGCTGAGGTGCCCCCCCTTCCCTTCCCCCTGAGGTGCCTGTTTTATTTTGATCTGATGCCCCTGCAATGTTCTCTCCGTTTTGATTGGGTATCTTGTGTGGGCCACGCCCATGCATTTTGGGCCCAGTGGTCCACGGACTATGTATGTGCAGTATATGGACTTGAATTCTTGGTGTATATATTTATTAATAGTGTATGTATATTTTTGAGTAATGGATTTTTCATTGATTACAATCGTTCAACTCATTTCCTTTTGTCCTTGCATTCTTCCAAGGGGGGTTGGGGGGTGTAAATGTAATGTATCAACATGTATTAGTGTGTATGTTGTAGTGGGTGAGGGTGGGGGTGGGGGTTTTGCGTGTTGCGTGTGTGTCAATCTCTTTTCCCTCCTCCCTCCCCGGTGTGTAGAGGTGAGCGTTTTCCCTTCCAAGTCCTGTTTCCACTGTGTTTTTGTTCGCGGTGAATCCACCCCGGAAAAGGTGGTGGATTGGCCTCTCATGATACTGTGGCCGGTACACTGTCTTCCGCCTGTCTGTTGGCGGTGACCGCCATGCTGTTTGTTTGTACTGCGGTGGCGGTCTTAGTGTTAAAGTGGCTGTCTATGTTGGCGGTTTCCGCCACGGTCGTGATTCCATTTTTTTTACCGCCGGCCTGTTGCCGGTTTTGCCGCCGTTTTAACACCGACCGCCAGGGTTGTAATGTGGCCCTTAGAGCCTAGTGGCCAAGATTTTGCTGATCATCTTTGTGCCCACATTGATTATAGATAATGGATGGTATGAAGAATCCTTGCTGGCATCTTTACCTAGCTTGGGCATTAAGTCTATTATTGCGTTCCTCATCGAGTCTATCAATATCCCTCTCTGCAGGGCTTCCTAATACATCACCAAGAGGCATTCTGCAAGGCTGTCGGCCTTTTCTGATAAAACTCGGAGAGTAGGCCATCACCCCCACGGATCACGGCTACAATCTTCTCCTTGGAGATTGGCACATCCACGGCCTCCCTGTGTTCTGCAGGTAAGCTAGCCATCTGCAGGCCAGTCAAGTAGGTCCCAAGCTTATACAAACTGGGAGGGTGCAATTGTGAGTAGATCTTACATAAGTGGGCTGCAAAGAGCTCTGTAATCTCTTGCTGTGGTGACACCATCCGGCCCAGTGGGCTCCTAACCACTGCTATATGCTGTCCACAAGTTTCATTACTGATTAACTGAACTAGCATTCTGCTGGCCCGTCACCCTTTACAAAAAGGCGTGGCCTAAATGTGGTGCTCACAAATTTGTCAAGCCTATCCCACGTATCCAATAGCTCCCTCTTCACATCCTTCCATTCATCCAGCATGCGTGGTAAACCCACCATCTCCTCCTGCAATTTGTTCAGGTGTCCCTCATGGAGGTCCAACATTCACATCACTTGCATCTTCACGCCACATGTCACCTTCATGCAGTCCCCCCTCAGAACCTCCTCCATTGCATCCCATCCCATTCAATCGCACAACTAGTAGAGTTCTCCCTCTTTTCCTCAAAGTAACGATGTACAGTTTCATCAAGTCTGTGAAAAAATATGGTCAGTTAAGGCCTCAACACTCATCCTCCAAAAAGGATTCCCCGGGAGTCTCCTATTTGTCCTACAAGAGAACAGTAGGGGTGAGTGATCTGATAAGTATCTTGTCTGGTATGCCACATTAACAATGTCTAGGGCTAACAGGTCAGTGACTAAACAACAATCCAGCCTCCCGTATGTCTTGGTTGCTGGGGTGCAAGAAGAGTAGCAGTATTTTAGTAGGTTAGTGTCTCCTCAAACATCTCAGAGTCCCAATCACTGCATCACCACCTGGAGAGAACCCATCATCCCAGATTATGTATTTGCCTTGGGGGATCATGGTCTAGTTCACCACTTAACAATCAATTTAGGTCCCCTGCTAGTATTACCTCAGCATCCAAGTATCCATTGGCTGCACTAATGAGTGCCCCAAAGAAAGTTGAATCATCCAGGTTAGGGGCATAAGCATTTACAAGGCTTAAGCCCCTTGAATCCAGGGAGCCAGACACTACAATATAACAACCATCAGGGTCAATTATCACCCTGGAGGCCGTAAAGGCACACCTGGAGCCACCCAGATTAACGCCCCTCTAACATAATTAGAGTACGATGTTGCATATAGCTTGCCCCTTCAGCACTTACGCAGATGGTCAATACAATCCCCCCACATATGTGTCTACTGCAAGAGCGTAATGGCTTTCTTATACCTCTTAAGATACAAGAGGATCCTACTTTATTTGCTCACCTGTTCCGCACCATGCACATTTCAGCTCATGAGGAGGGACTCATTTTCACGGAGGCCAGAGACCCTAAACCTGGTGCCACTAGGTGAGTGGTAGTGCCTCAGCAGTTTAAAGAGTTTCTCCTCATGTTGGCCCATGATATCCCCCTACCTGGGCATCTTGGCCAGGCTAAAACCTGGAGTAGGTTAGCTAACCACTTATGCTGGCCAGGTATGTCCCAGAAAGTGAAGGAGTTTTGTAACTCCTGTGCCACCTGTCAAACCAGTGGCAAGACAGGTGGCCACCTAAAGTCCCTCTTCATTCTACTTCCAGTAGTTGTGGTTCCCTTTGAGAAGGTGGGTCCCCTAGGCCCTCTAACAGCATCAGGAAACTGATTTATACTAGTTGTAGTGGATCATGCAAATAGGTATCCTGAGTCAATTCTCCTGAGGACTACTACTGCCCCTGGAGAAGCTGGGGCCCTCAGTGGTATCTTTACCAGAGTGCGCTTTCCAAAGGAGGTGGTGTCAGACAGAGGTACAGACTTAGGGGGTCATTCTAACCCTTGCGGTCCAAGACCGCCAGGGCTAAAATGACGGGGGCACCGCCAACAGGCTGGCGGTGCCCCGCTGGGCATTCTGACCGCGGCGGTTCGGCCGTGGTCAGAAGTGGAAAACCGGCGGTCTCCCGCCGGTTTTCCGCTGCCCAAATGAATCCTCCATGGCGGCGCAGCAAGCTGCGCCGCCATGGAGGATTCTGACACCCCATACCGCCATCCTGTTCCTGGCGGTTCTCCCACCAGGAACAGGATGGCGGTAAGGGGTGTCGCGGGGCCCCTGGGGGCCCCTGCAGTGCCCATGCCAATGGCATGGGCACTGCAGGGGCCCCCGTAAGAGGGCCCCAAAAAGAATTTCAGTGTCTGCTTTGCAGACACTGAAATTCGCGACGGGTGCAACTGCACCCGTCGCACCTTCCCACTCCGCCGGCTCAATTCTGAGCCGGCGTCCTCGTGGGAAGGTAGTTTTACACTGGGCTGGCGGGCGGCATTTTGACGGTCGCCCGCCAGCCCAGTGTAAAACACAGAATAGCCGCAGCGGTCTTCCGACCGCGGTGCGGTATTCTGGAGGGGGGAAGTCTGGCGGGCGGCCTCTGCCGCCCGCCAGACTTAGAATCACCCCCTTAATGTCTGGTTCCCTGAAACACGTGGGCTGAATGTAGTGTGACCTATATGTTCACTACCCAATTTCACCTTCAAACCAATGGCCTTGTTGAAAGATTCAACAGGACATTGTAAAGTAAGATTGGTGGAGATGGGATGTCTTACTTTCATGCCTGCTTTTTGCTTACAGGGAAGTGCCATATAAAGGAGTATGTTTTTCCCCTTTTGAACATCTGCTTTGGCATCCTGTAAGGGGACCACTTTTGCTAGTGAAGGAAGGATCGGAGAGACCTCTCACGGAACCTAAACACAATATTGTAGACTATGAGCTTGGCCTTCTCTCTTGATTGGCTGTGTACATTGCAAATGCTTCCAAAAACCTTGAGGCCAGCCAAGAGCTCCATAAGCTCTGGTATGACCAAAAGGCTGTACTGGTGGAGAGCCAACCGTGGACTGGACCTTACCCTATCCTATAAAGGAAAGGAGAAGTCACCTATCTGGCAGACTTTGGATCTTTCAGCAACCCCAAAAGGGTTATCCATGTCAATCACCTTAAACCCTATCACAACAGAACTGAGATGTCCATGCCTATGTTCACTGATAAGGGGCAGGAAGCTAAGACTGAACCGTTCCCTGATCCCCTCTCTGGCAACCCTAAAGATGACTCAGCTGAAGGAGTGGTCTTTTCAGACACCCTCACTGATCAACAACAGACTGACTAAAAACAAGTCCTCCATCACTATGCTGAGCCCTACTCTTTGACCCTTGGTAAGACAACCTTGTGTACACATGATGTTGACCCTGGGGACAGCTTACCGGTCAAAAATAAAATCTAAAATCTGATCATGTCAAAGAGAGCATCATAGCTCAAGTAAGCAAGATGCTGCAATTTGGAGTCATTGAGCACTCTGAGAGCCTCTGGGCCAGCCCAGTTCTCTTAGTCCCCAAGCCTCATTTCCAGTGTGGAAAGAGAGAAATGAGGTTTTGTATTGATTATAGGGGCCTTAATGCTGTGACCAAAACAGATGCACACCCAGTTCCTAGCACTGATGAACTTATTGACAGCATAGGGGCAGCCAAATATCTCAGTACTTTTGATCTCACATCAGGGTACTGGCAGATCCTGTGCCACCTGTCAAACCAGTGGCAAGACAGGTGGCCACCTAAAGTCCCTCTTCATTCTACTTCCAGTAGTTGTGGTTCCCTTTGAGAAGGTGGGTCCCCTAGGCCGTCTAACAGCATCAGGAAACTGATTTATACTAGTTGTAGTGGATCATGCAAATAGGTATCCTGAGTCAATTCTCCTGAGGACTACTACTGCCCCTGGAGAAGCTGGCAGATAGGTCTGATCCGTGAAGAAAAAGGTAAATCAGCATTCTCCACTCCAGATGGGCATTATCAGTTTACTGTAATGCCCTTTGATTAAAGAATGCTCCTTCTATCTTCCAGAGGTTGGTGAACAAAGTCGTGGCTGGAATGGAAGACTTTAGTGCAGCATATCTTGACAGTATTGCAGTCATTTGTTCCACCTGGTAGACTCACCTGACCTACCTGTGTAAGGTCCTAGAGGCGCTGAGAAGTACAGGCCTCACTATCAAGGCAAGCAGGTGCCAGATTGGGCAGGGTCAGGTTGTATACTAAGTCACCTTGTAAGTCGAAGCCAAGTTCAACTACTAAAACTCAAGATCCAGACAATTCTGGACCGGATAGCTGCAACTACTCAGACCCAAGTTAGGGCATTCCTTGGCTTGACTGGTACTACGGACGGTTTGTGAAAGGATATGGCACCATGGGGGCACCATTTGGCATTGTTCGGGTACCTCTCACAGAACTGACCTCCAAAAAGATGCCAAAGAAAGGGAATTGGATGGTGAGCTCTCGAAAGGCCTTTGGCACTCTGCAGGAAGCAATGTGCTCAGCACGTGTTCTAAAAGCTCCAGATTTTACCAAGCAGTTCATAGTGCAGACAGATGCCTCTGAACATGGGTTAGGAGCAGTCCTATCCTAAATCAACAATGATGACCATGACCAACCTGTTGCGTTCATTAGCAGGAGGTTACTCCCCAGAGATCCGCATTGGAATGCATTGAGAGGGAAGCCTTTGCTGTGGTCTGGTCTCTAAAGAAGCTGAGGCCATACATTTTTGGCTCTCACTTCCATGTTCACACTGTCCACAGGCCTCTCAGATGGCTAATGCAAATGAAAGGTGAAAACCCTAAACTGTCAGGTGGTCCATTTCCTTACAGGGAATGGACTTTACAGTGGAACTGAGACCAGGGCCTGACCATGCCAATACAGATGGGCTTTCCAGGTTCTTCCACTTAGAAGATGAAGAACTCTTGGGAAAGGTTAGTTGCATTTCGGAGGGGGTCATGTAGGAAAGTGCTTCTTATTGACATGGTTACCCCCCACTTTTTGCCTGGTATCTAATGTGATTTTGACTGAAAGTGCACTGGATTCCTGGAGACTAGGGGGGTTATTCAAACTTTGGAGGAGGTGGTAATCCGTCCCAAATGTGACGGATTTACCACCAGCCGTATTACGAGTTCCATAGGATATAATGGACTCGTAATACGGCTGGTGGTATATCCGTCACTTTACCGTCACTTTTGGGACGGATTACCACTTCCTCCAAAGTTGGAATAACCCCCTAGGTCCCCAGTGCCAGACCTCTGTAAGTCCCTAGTAGATGGTACCCCAGGTGCCTAGGGTATAGGGTACTAAAGAGGGTCCCTAAAGGTAGCAGCACAAGTTCTGTCATCCTAAGGGACTTCTCACCAAGCACATGGCAGGCTGCAACTTGAGGCTGCATGCCTTGGTGCAGACAAAAGTGAAAGCACAGCATGGCACACAGCCTGTGTACCATGTCCCCTAACACTGCATGCAATGTATTTAAATCACCCCTCTAGCAGGCCTTGCATCCCTAAGATAGGGTGCTTTATTTTACATGTGAGGGCATATCTGCACAAGTAGACATGCCCCTGATATGTCATTTTCAATTCTCAGACATGATAAGTGACTAGAAAAGCCTTATCAAATGCATGTGCTGGACACTGGTCAGCACGAGTTCCCCAGCTACGTGATGGCTTCACTGAAGATAGGGATGTTTGGTATCAAACATCTCGTATTGGTGAACCCACACTGATGCCAGGGTTATAGTTACCAATACATGTATCCTGGGGGCATCTTAGAGGTGCCCTCTGAAACCCTACCAACCTCTGGTGTACTCACTGAGCAGTTTCTGCCAGCCTCAAACCCAAGACAGTATTGGGATGAGAGCCCTTTGCTCTCAGGAGGTCCAGAACAATAACTTGTTAAGGAAGGGGGTGTAGCACCACATCCCACAGGACAGCAAGGTGTCAAGCCTCAAAAGGTGGATCTGACTCCCCTCACAGGAGAGGAAACCACCCCCTGTTCAGAGACCATTTGGCACCTGGGCAGGCAGAAAATTAGCTAGTCAGTTAGGTGTGCTACTTCCAGGCTAGTACCACTCCTAAGGTGGGCTACTGTGAGGTAGACATGCTTTTTCAGAGGTAGCCATCTCGGAGATTGGATACTTAGGAATTCTGGGACACGGTTATGCCCACTTCCCTCAGAAAGTGGTCATATAGAAGGTATAGTGACCCCAAGGGTCAGTAGCCCATTAGCTATTACCCTACATTCCCCTAACATCCCTACATTCAGTATGTAGGGGAGCCCCTGGCACCAGAAAAGTAGATCCCTGCTGACCTGAAGAAGAAAGACACTCCAAAGATGAGAAAGGAATGAACTGAAGATGCGTGTGGACTCAGCACCAACTCTGCCAGCCTTCCTGTGGACTTCAAAAATTGTGAGAAAGACACCTCGTCATCCAGTTGCTGAAACTGTCAAAAGGCCAGGAAGACTGCAAGCCTTCATCCCAGCACAAGAAACACCAGTGAAGAAGCAGACCTGCTCCCCTGTATCCTTGTAGGCACCCAAGAACAGCTGAAGAGGACTCTGGACCACCAAAACTGCAGCTGGACACCCCACTGCACCCGAGTCTCCAAGCCCGTGTTGAATTGGGCCAATGGTGCCAACTTTGTCCCCATTCAATCTATACAGAAAGTCCATTGTGGGTTTTCCCACTCCAACCTTCACATCTTCACCTGTAGCCTCTTTGTGCAGGCCCCCCTCAACCACGACTGCCTCCGGTCTCGTCAATCCCAACAGTCCACTGAACCTCTGGAACCGGACACCCTGGGTGGAGGACCACTGGTGTATCTGCCTTCCCCAGGCTGTGAGACGTGAGCCCACTTGTTGGTACACTCGGACTGGTTCCCCGTTCTCCGGGTCCACCTCCACTGTGACCACCACCGGTAATGGACACCCAATGGTCCAAGAACCCTCTGCACCCAAATGCCCCAGACTGAGGAGAAGATGACCACTGGTGTCCCTACGTCCCTGAGCATCGCAAGACCTGAGCCCACTCAGTGGCTCATCCAAACAAGATGCCCAGTCTTAGCCTGCGGTCTCTTTTCAAAGTGATCGATATTCATTGGAACGCATTGGGCACCCAACCCTGTTTTTCACTCTGCACCAGGATGCCTTGGATCTTGCCTACTACTCACCTTAACTTCAGGAGATTGGTCTTGTAAGCCGTTGTACTCTACCTGTTTGCAGAACTTGTTTTTCCTCCCATAGGATAACATTGCAGAACTCGTAGATTTCACTGTGTTCACTTTTTAAAGTGAAAAGAATTCTTATTTAAAAATGCACTTATCTGAATGATTTTTCTCTGAAGCCTAAACATTCATAAAAATACCTGCTACTTTTATAAATTGGTGTGGATCTCCTTCGTGAGTCATTTGTCGCATTTATTGATGTATGCGTGTTTTTGTAGATGTCTTGCACACCTCTGTGTTAAGCCTAGGGCTGCTGGACCATAGAGCACTTTTGGGATTGCATAGCAAATCCTGTCCACTCACTGGGAAACCCCTGAACCCTTTACATCATATTCACATACCACATAAAAAGGCCAGCTTCCTACAATCCTTTCCTGGGAAGTGTGGCATATTTTGTCCCAAAATCTAAATGGAGAAATGCTCTCTTTTGAGTGCAGGTCTGGCTAAAACACCATACATTTGTGGTTGACGTTTCCCTATGCTCCCCTTCCATCTTTGCTCCTATCCCTAATTAAGGGGGCTCCCATCTGATTTGGGATCTAGGAAGTGGAGGCTGGCCTGGGCACTGTGACATCTGTGCTTCTACCTTTGAAGTTCAGTTTCTCTCCCCAGCCATCTTCCTGTCCTGGCTTTTCTAAGGCACAGATATCCTCTCACCAAATGGCTGTATTCTTTCAGCTCCAGGCCTCTTCACACCTACTCAGGGAGAGGCTTGGCTCAGGCTGTAAGAGGCTGAGCAATCAGTATAGGCTGCTACAGGGCTAGTTTAGGTAACTTTAGGATAGTAAGTTCTAAAACTACATTTGTGTAATAGTTATAATAAACCCGGCCCTTGCAAGTTGTTGGATTTGTTGTAATTAGTATTTTGATAGTTTGAATAATGTTGCTAGCTAATTCCAATCAAAAGTTAGACTTTATTTAAAATTTAATAACACCTCCCTATGTTAGCTTATGGTCCCTGGGGACGCGCGTCGGAGGGGTAGGTGTAGATACCTACGTTCAGGATACTGAAAAAGTCAGTTCCTTTTCCTGACATGCGATCCCTTTGAGCTCTATCCTGATACTGGGGATGGGCGACCTTTTTGACTTAGCAAGTAGATCAAAGTAAGTGACTGCTTTTTTCTTCCCATATTAGGGTTTACTTTAGCTTAGATTTTGGAGAAGTTTTTTCCTTTGGTCCTGATGAAGCATCATTGGATCCGGCTGGACCACCAGACGTGAAACATGTAGACCTGTTGTAGAGAGGTACCATAGTTGGTTTGATCCTCTTATATTTTTATTGAGAGTAGGTGAACATTATTAATCACCCGTTACTCCTATCTTGTTTTTAACCTTGGTCCCCATCACACTAATACTGATTAAATTATGATTGATATTTGTCGATGGGTAACCAATTTTAACATTCTATTCTCTCCATCCTTTGCTTGGGTACTTACAATCGGGCACCCGACCGAAACAATCTGTTTCTCATCTGCTACTATCTGAGCAATACGGTTAAGAGCCCCCCATTGGGGAGCCCGTTAGGCATTGCAGCACCGGCCTGATGAGGAGCCTTCCCAATGATGAAGTCAGTCATCCAGTGTGATGCATGAGGGTTCTCGCTCCTGTAGAATTAGATTTGCTCCTTTTTTTCATTATATAGAATGACACCTCAATGCCGTATGCGGAGACGTCCGTGGTGCTGAGGATTTCCACCACAGCTGTGTAGGTAATCCTACTACAACTAGCGGTTGTTCAAGCTTGAACTTTAAAAGGAAACCCCATTTTGGTGTGCCTTCTCTGAACTCACAGTGTTACTATCATGGCGAATCCCCAACAGGTACAAATAGCTGTTAATGTGAGACAACCTATAAAAGCACACTTACTAGTAAATGGCCTAACAGCCGAGGGAGGTTCAGTCACATTCGTGGTGGACGCCCATGCAGCTTATAGAACAGAACTTTTTTACTCTTGGGTCACATTTCCAGCAGTTGATGGGAACACAAATACATTTCACCAATATACACCTGCAAATGCGCCTGGACAATATAGAGCATATGCATATTTAGAGATACCTCTATCTTATCAAGAACATAATAATTGGATTGATGGCACCCTACCCCACACAATATTACCAGTACGGTTAGGTCCACTAAGTAATGACGGTCCTACCTGGCTTTTATTGGCCACCTATACACCACATCCTGCGGTTGCAAATTTAGCAGTAGCTGAGGTTTGTTGCTTATATATTGAATTAATAGCAATATATAGACAATTAGTACAATTTGTGATGCAAACACTAAATACAAACCCAGCACGTGCTGCTCCAGCACATCCACATGCAGTAACGCCAGGTATAAATCCTGTGACTGTACATTCGATTATGGGTAAAGTACCCGCCAAACGAGAGGAAACTCAGTTTTGGTTAGCACAGAAAATTAATACGCTGGAGGCAGTATTTCTCCATACGGGACCTCAGGATAAACTTGGAATATTACCAATGTGCTTCCCTTTGGGATGGACCCTACAGTAGAAAACTGTAATACTTGGGGCACGGTATTTGCCACGCTCTACACAACCGCACAGGGTACACCGACACTTGCCAATTTACCGGAAGTGTTGGAACAAATTCAAGATGAATATGGGGCTGCCCTGGCCCTAGATTTGGGGATGCAATTGATGAGCAATTTTGCCACAGTATCCTCAATCATTTTAAGTAACCTTAAAGGGGAAGCAGTTGCACTTGCAGTGCGCATGCGGCTTCGTGACGTTCCACAGCAGGATCAAGAACGAGAGCTGTCTAAAATATTAGCAGGGACCTATTCAAGTATTGTTCGAGATGGCTTAGGGGCCAGACCACAAAAACCTCAATTTCAGGGTAAATCAAACAAAGATACCACCAAGCAAGCACCTGAGGGTAACAAGAAACGCTGGGATAAAAAGTAACAAACTCTTAAGAAAGAGGGAAGAATCACCGCACATGGAGACCCACAAAATAGGTATAATCTCAGAAACAGAGATAATATAAAAATGCCTGATAGACATCAATATACTGATACACGCCGATCAAAGCAAAGAACAGAGTACGTTAAACCGAGACAGGAATCACAACGCTCTTCGGAGGTTTCTGTTAAAAAAATAGAGAAACCCGCTCAACAAAAACAATTTAAAAAGAAAAAAGTGGCAGCAGTCGCAGTCCGACATGCCACACAGGAAGAGGGTCCTCTTGAAGAACAAGAATTGGGCTCTAGCCTTGCTAGACAGCACGGCAGAGGTCACAATAGTTCGCCGGAATCTTCTAGAGCAACTGGAGGTGAAAGCAACTGATGACTTTATACAAGTAGAAACTGTGGACATGCCTGTCTCCACGCCTGATAGGGTGTACAAAATAACGCTACAGTTAGAAGGAGAAATTGAACGCACAATAGACGCAATCTTTTGGGATCGCATAGTAAAAGTATATGATGTCTTGTTGGCCGAACAAGATTGGCCGCCTGACTTTGTCCGTACCTGCCCATATGGAGAAGATGTGATTAAGCCTTCTTTCTCGCCCCTTGTTCCAGAGGAACTCACTGAATCCTATTCCATTGAATGGGCTTTGGCACAAGCACCTGCATTAGACAGAAAGCACGTGGGATGGGATAAAGAATCCCCCTACCATCTAATCTCAATTAAAAATGAACCTCAGCCACAACCGCAGTATCCTACAAAACATGAAGCAAAAGTACCAGTGAGAGAAATATTAATGCAATTAGAGTACTGGGGTGTGATTGAACCCTGTATCTCACCAATGAATAACCCATTATTCCCAGTAGCTAAACCAGACCATTCATACAGAATAGTCTTAGAATACAGACATTTGAACAGTCATACACGTACCTATGCTATCCAAAATTTGCATAGCACAGCACTAATGAGCAACATAGTGCATAAAAAATACAAAACAACACTAGACATTTCCAATGGGTTTTTCTGCCAGAATATAGGGGGTTATTCTAACTTTGGAGGAGGTGTTAATCCGTCCCAAAAGTGACGGAAAAGTGACGGATTTACCACCAGCCGTATTACGAGTCCATTATATCCTATGGAACTCGTAATACGGCTAGTGGTATATCCGTCACTTTACCGTCACTTTTGGGACGGATTAACACTCCTCCAAAGTTAGAATAACCCCCATAGTGCCTGAGAGTAGAGAATTAATAAGTTTCAGCGCATTAGGCTCCCAGAAAAATTCTGTCGCTTACCTCTGGGGTATAAGAACAGCCCAGGACTGTTCGTAGCTCGTGTCACTGTTAGCATTGTCCTATGTAGATGATACATATCTCATGGATGATGAACTACTACAACATTTAAGACGGGTAGCCCACATTGTTGTAGGGTTTGCAAAATTTGGCTACAAATTTAACTTACAAAAAACAAAAATAGCCTTCCTCAGCATCCTGTTCCTAGGATATGAGCTGTCAAGTGAAGGGAAGAGCCTAGCGCCACAATTCTTAGAGAAGTGCGCACAGTTACAACCACCAAATATGATTAAAAAACTCCAATCATTATTATGTTTCTTACATTTTGGCAGAACCTACATTCCAGATTGTGCTACACACATAAAACCTTTATATGACTTAATACATCCTGATTTTTCAAGTAAATTCTAGACTACATACATGCATTCTTCGAGAGTTGCAGACAGACATGCTTACAGCACAACATTTATACACAAGGGACAACAAAACACATTTGGTCATCAGAGTAATAGCTGGGGCCATCGGTTTCACCTATGTGACGTTTAATAAAGGTGAGACAGTCCTGATTGCAAACAAATCACATTTGTACTCAGCAGCAGAACAACGCGTTGCTCCCACAGAGAAAATTCTCACTGCTTTACAGATGGCTGTCATTAAAGAAAGACCTCTTGCCCAAGGAAAACACATTATTGTCGTTTCTCCAATCCCAGCCCTAGAGGCTGTTACAAAAGCTAGCGTTCCAAACGCAAAAGCATTACATCCACATTGGATACGATGGTGCTACATCTCTGACAGCCACTGATGTAGACTACATTTTTAACCCAAAGCTACAAACTCAGGAATTTCTACAATATGAAATAGAATATCCAGTTTCAGCAAATACTTTGCCTATTGATCAGTATCATAGAGTCATGTACACCGATGGCTCTGCACGACCTGCAATTGAAACTAAACATCAATATTCTGCTGCTTGCGCAGTTGTAAGTGGCTATATGGAGGGCAATAAATTATGTCCTCTACATACCTTTACACATACCTTTACACAGACCCTAGGAGATTGTACAGCACAATTTGCTGAGCTAAAAGCTCTGCTGATGGCACTGGAACACACAGATCCTCCACAGCCTACGCCTACGCTGATTGTTTGTGATTCATATTACTGTGTCCAGTCCTTTAATGGATACCTGCATTATTGGCGCCAGAATGGGTTCAGAGATTCCAAAGGCACCACCATCAAACACAGACTACTGTGGGGGAAAGTAGCTTACCTGAAAGAAACGCTACCAAATGTCCATGTTGTACACACACTTGGACACCAGCGTGTTGGAATACACATTGCTGGAAATACACTGGCTGATGAAGCCACAAAGTCAGCAGTGGCTGTGGCCGCTGTAGCTGCAGTGACTTGTTTGAATTCAAAACCGGACGCAGACATCTGGGCTGCCGTGACAGCTACAGCTGATCGTACGCCCTATCCTAAAGGATTTCCTAACAAATATCACTATCGCATGGGAGGAATGCTGAACGCTGAGGTTAAGATACCAAGCGTAGGTGTACGAGACATCCCCAACAAAGACTTAAGATCACCATTGATTAAAGCAGCGCATGAGGGGGTGGCATCTGCACATGCTGGTGTGGCGGCTACAATTTCAATCTTGCAGGCCCACTATTGGTGGCCAGGTCTCCACAAAGAGACTAAGCAGTATGTCCTTTGTTGTGACATCTGTCAACAAATAAAAGTTACCACTGCCAAGCGCCCGCTGCAGACACCCCTCTTAATTTCAAACAAACCATTACAATGTGTGTACTTGGACCACTGTGGTCCCTTAACACCTAATAGTGCATACAAATATATCTTAGTCGCTGTTGATTCATGCTCCAGATTTGTATGGGTGTGGCCACAACGCTCGGCTGACGCTCGGACTGTTATTAAAGATTTGTGAATCTTTATTGGTACATATGCAGTTGCGGCTTTCCATTTGGACCAGGGCCCTGCTTTTGCCTCAAGGGCATTCAGGGACGCCATGGCTTGGTTGGGGGTCTAACTCCAGTACTCGTCTCCATTTCATCCCGAGGGAAATAGTGTTGCGGAGTGATTAAACTGTGATTTAAAGCAATCCTTAACAGCCAGAGTCTTAGGTACGGGTCGTAGTTGGCTTAACCACCTGTATGGAGTCCAGAGAGCACTAAATAATCTGCCTAGAAGGTCCCTGGGGGGTCGTACTTCATATGAGTGCCTGTTCGGAACTCAAATGTATGTTCCGGATCTTGATGGTC
The DNA here is from genome assembly GCF_031143425.1 of Pleurodeles waltl. Taxonomy (NCBI): domain Eukaryota; kingdom Metazoa; phylum Chordata; class Amphibia; order Caudata; family Salamandridae; genus Pleurodeles; species Pleurodeles waltl. The sequence goes on from NC_090446.1 coordinate 1,234,142,718, forward strand.
CTGGCGTGGAGGCAGCAGAAACACCTTTTGACATAAATGAATGTGCCTGTAACATCTACTGGCTGGATTCCCAGAGTTGGGGATCTTGTACGTGAAAAAGTCACAGTGAAAAAGGAATTTGGCCCTTCCTATCGAGCACCAGTCCCAGAACTGTTATTTTACCACCGTTGGCAGGTGCCAAAGAAAATAGTTTTGTCTCTATTGACAATGTCAAACTACACCATCTGGCTGATCCTGCACAGCCGACCAAGAGGAACATCCAGTAGTTCCCAAATCCCTCTCAATCCGGGTGAAGAAGTTCCTCTACAAGTTGTTTAAACCAACATCGACACCTCTCCAAGCATGGGGAGGGTGGAAGATGATCTTGCATTAGTTCCACTAACGTCATCTAATTTAGAAACATTAGACCGAGTCAACTCGACTTCAAGTCAAGCGGATGGTGCTGTCTTTAGTGTGCCACCACAGGAAACACCAAATCCACCAATGATAATGGCTCCGCCATTTCCACGAACTGCCTCTGGTTATTTTGCCGACTTCAACGATGATTTCTCAGACTCATTCACCTCTTCGACAGCTGATTTGTCAATTACACGTAAGCTAACAAACTGGCTTAAAGATACGTATTTTATTTTTCCAAGGAATTATCTATGGCTCTCTTTGACTGTCCTAGCCTTTCTACTTTGGATTGGTTTTGTTATTACCTTTTTCTTGTTAATACATGGTCATTTTTTACCTGAAAGATCGACAGTTGAACTGGTGGAAGAGGTTTTAAAACCACATTTTTCTTCACATAAAGTCAGAAGAGACTTATCCTTTGTGAATATTTCCGCAGTGCCAATTCCTGATGGGATTGTTTGGGACGAAGTAATGTTTGATATATATGGTTCCACAGAAGTTATTCAAATACCGTATGTGTTCAAATTATCAATGAATTATATAGTGATACCAGGCATTGTTTCTGATGATTGGGATGTGAAAACAGTTGATTCCATGATGACTGAATTGCAATATTATATTGTCTTTGAAAACGAAGATGTTTATCAATTTAAAGAAAATTATGGTGATATGTTTTGCTATAATTACTATGGGCACCATTTCATACATAGAGCGAGCAGTCCCAAAACTTTAATTAATTACACGGAAATATTGCCCAACTCCACATCAAGGGAGTTCCAAAACATATTCTGAAAAATTTGCATATTTTTCTGGGCACAATCAAAAGAATGCTAAGTCATATTATTTTAAAGTACCCCCTACTAAAGATATACACATGTTATTGACCAATACGAAGTTTATATATTCGGAATCCTTTGTTTCCCGGTTATCGATAGAAGGCTATGAATATTGGTCGAAATCAATTGATCTGAAAAGTGCCTGGGGAACAAAAAATTGGCAAATTTAGTGAAAAGAAACATTGTTTAGAGCATGCCTTATTCCTGTACAAATGATCTTTTTAAATGAAACAGTACAACAAAAGAGTTGTTTAGGCTTAGCAACAATCAGGGAATTAAACATGGCCAGTATACCTGCCCCTGCAAAATTTTACAAATGGCAAAAATATACGAATGCAACTGAAGATGAGCTCGATGAGTGGTTCAAGAATGGTTCGTTTAATCCTTCACTGACATGTCCTGGCGGGTGGGTATTGTGGCCAATAGATACCATTGGGTGTCATCAACGTTTTATTAACTCCTCGGGGGGGTTTCGGACGAGTAAGCCAGACCCTCGCTATATATCACCAGAGCATGCAGACATAATTACAACATATAGGGGGTCATTCTGACCTCGGCGGTAAAAGGCGCTTACCGCCGGTCAGAAGACCGCCATAACACCGCCGCGGTAAACCGCCACGGTCATTCTGACCCGCAAATGGCAAACCGCCAAAAACCCGACATCAACAAAAGTCCGCCACAGCAACGGCCAGCACAAAACTGGCGATGAGCAAACCTCCACCGTCACGCCAACAGAAATACGCCCATGCCATTCCGACCCACAAATCCCCGCAGCGGTCTTTCAACTGCGGTATTCCATTGGCGGTACACACCGCCGCAGTCAAAATACACACACCTTTACAAAACACTACCACATTGGACAATTCAAAATACACACACCTGAGACACATACACACCACTCCCACACACCCAATTAAATATAAAACACACACCCACATCACCCACAAACCCTTACGACCACAATTGCGACTGAAGGACAGAGAGAGACAGCATAGCATAGAGTAGACCATCACACAGAGGCAAATCACAACATCACCCACACAATTTCCACGCACAAAACACCATACACCACCACACTCACCACACTCTACAACACATACACCACCCCTCACCTCATCCACACCACCCCATGGCACCCCAAAGACACCCCAGGTTCTCTGACGCCGAACTCAGGGTCATGGTGGAGGAAATAGTTTGTGTAGAGCCCCAGCTCTTCGGGGCACAGGTGCAGCACACCACCATTGCCAGGAAGATGGAGCTATGGAGCAGAATAGTGGACAGGGTCAACGCTGTGGGACAGCATCCACGCAATCGGGACGACATCAGGAAGCGGTGGAACGACCTACGGGGGAAGGTGCGTTCCATGGTATCAAGGCACAACATCGCGGTACAGCGGACTGGCGGCGGACCCCCACCTACTCCCCCTGAATTCACAGCATGGGAGGAGGAAGTCTTGCACATCCTGCATCCTGAGGGCCTCGCAGGAGTAGGCGGAGGAATGGACTCTGGTAAGTCAAATCTCCACTACTTCATTCCCCCCACCCCACCTGCATGCCAAATCATACCCCCACCCCATCACACCAACTCCTTGCAAATGGCTCACCATCACAACCCACCCATCCCAAAACCTAGCCCTGCATGCCTCCCCAAAGCATGGACACCCATCACCAAAGCATGCCCACTGCACATACCCATCTCCCCCACAAGCCACCGTCACAAAAGCCCCCACAAGGGAATGCCAGCACTGGGGTACACGGCCACCCACCCATTACACGAAATGGCACACACAGAAGCAATAACCATACTCTTATACCCCTGCAGGACCCGAACGCCATCACACCGCCCAGGAGGGTCCAGAGATGTCCATCCCACCCCCAGAAGAGGCCCCCAGTGATGACAGCAGCTCTGTCTCACTGGACCTAGATGACCAGCCCTGCCCATCGGGGACCTCGGGACAGTCGGTTCCCCACAGACAGCCACAGGCTACAGCAGACCTAACCCCCTCTGGGAACACCAGCACAGCTCCCACCCAGCGGGCCCATGCCTCTGTCTCCAGGACAGGTCTCCAGTGTGTGTCCACCACTACAGGGCACCCAGGTTGACCCACCACCCCAACAACAACAGGGACCTGGGGGCAGTGGTAGTGGGCACACGGTCCAGGGGACAGAGGCCCAGGGAAACAGGGGAACTGGGAGGGCTGCTGTGCGACAGGGGGGGACAGGCCCAGGGAACCGACTCTCCAAGAGGCCCTCTCCTCCATCATGGGAGCATATCACCGCTCCCAGGAGACAATGGCTACGGTACTGGCCAGGTTCCAGGAGATCCAGGTACTGCAGGAGGAACAGTACATGGGGTTCAGAGAGGAACTGAGAAACATTAGTTCCGCAATGGGGACCATCGTCGTGGCCCTTAACCAGATAGTCACCACATTGCGGGACCATGTAGCACCACAAAGGGCCCCTGTCACTAGCCTGGACCAGGAACAGCCTACCACCTCCGCCGGCGCTAGTGGACAGGAGGCCCCCACACAACGACAGGCCACCAGAACCCCACCTCCTGCAGAAGAAGAACCACCTCGCAAGCGGTACCTGAGATCTCACAAGAAGACAGAGTAGGATGCCAAGACCCCCGCCAGCAAACGATACCCCCTGATGTCATCCCACTGTCCCACATTGTCACCCTGTCCAAACTTAAACTGCCCCTGCTCCATCCTTCCACAGGCATATGGACAATGCACCTGTGAGACTGAAAACTGGACTCTGCCATGGACATTACTCCACCATCACCCATCACCGTTTTACAATCATGTCCCTAAATTTAGCACTTTAATAAAATCACTTATTGCACTTAAAAAATCTGGAGTCTGCTTGTATTTTGAACAAATGTATTAGATATAACAGTGGCAAAATGTTCAGTTACATTGTGATGACAACATACCACTGTCACACAGCTGTAGTCCATGGGCAAACAAAGCAGAGGTCACGCAGTGGGGCCCACAGCTCTGAAAACGGAAGGGAAAGTCACAACTCAGTTAACAGGAACTGGGGGGAAACAGACAGTAGAGAGGCAGGAGACTTTAAGTAAATGTAAAATGGCGGGGTTGATTCGTACCTGTGTGCTACTGAAAATACTGTTGTATCACTGTGTCCCTGTTGTCTGTGTCGTCCCCGTCGTCTTCCTCCTCTTCACTCTCCACAGGCTCCACAGCTGCTACAACACCACCATCTGGACCATCCTCCTGCAGGAAAGGCACCTGGCGTCGCAAAGCCAGGTTGTGAAGCATACAGCAGGCCACGATGATATGGCACACCTTCTTTGGTGAGTACATTAGGGATCCACCTGTCATATGCAGGCACCTAAACCTGGCCTTCAGGAGGCCGAAGGTCTGCTCGATCACCCTCCTAGTCCGCCCATGGGCCTCATTGTACCGTTCCTCTGCCATTGTCCTGGGATTCCTCACTGGGGTCAGTAGCCACGACAGGTTGGGGTAACCAGAGTCACCAATTAGCCACACACGGTGTCTCTGTAGCTGTTCCATCACGTAAGGGATGCTGCTATTTCGCATGATGTACGCGTCATGCACTGACCCAGGGAACTTTGGATTTACATGGGAGATGTACTGGTCAGCCAAACAGACCACCTGGACATTCATTGAATGATAACTTTTTCTGTTCCTGTACACCTGCTCACTTTCACTGGGGGGAACCAAAGCCACATGGGTCCCATCAATGGCACCAATGATGTTGGGGATATGGCCAAGGGCATAGAAATCACCCTTCACTGTAGCCAATTCGCCCACCTCAGGGAAAACAATATATCTCTGCATGTATTTCATCAGGGCAGACAACACTCTGGACAAAACCTTAGAAAACATAGGCTGAGACATCCCTGATGACATGGCCAATGTTGTTTGGAATGATCCACTTGCCAAAAAATGGAGTACTGACAGAACCTGCACCAGAGGGGGAATCCCTGTGGGTTGGCGAATGGGGGACATCAGGTCTGGCTCCAGCTGGGCACACAGTTCCTGTACAGTGGCTCGGTCAAGTCTGTATGTTAGTATGACATGTCTTTCTTCCATTGTCGACAGGTCCACCAGCGGTCTGTACACGGGAACATTCCTCCATCTCCTCGCAAGTCCCAGCGGACGGTGCCTAGGAAGGACAACATGGAGCACAGAGTCAAGCAACCCACAGGTACGTAACCACAGCTTGCACAGAACACGAATCGCTATGCATTGAATGGCTTGTACGAGTGGCAATGCAAGGCCTAGGCCTGTGTGACGCAGTACAAATTAAGCCATGTGGGCCCTTGAAATGGCGGCTGCCTGACCTGTGAAGTGTGGCAATGTGATGTGAGGTCAATGCGCTGGCGTGGCACACCGTGGCGGTAGGCGGTCGAAGACCGCGGCGCAAAGCAGCATTGGTTAACATTGAACCCTATGGGTCTCAGGAGCCAATGACGATGTGCGCCGGCGGTCGCGGTACGCACCGCCGCGGTACGCACCGCCGCGGGCGTGACCGCCATCTTCTATCTGCTTAATCACTCGAGACCTGATCATCCACAGGAGAGGACCTATACTGCAAGTGCTGCTGTGACCTCGGTTTGGAAGATACAATGGCTGCTGCGACTGGGGAAAGGGCCCCTGCCTTCACATCTGAGGAATTGGAGAAACTTGTGGATGGGGTCCTCCCCCAGTATGTGCTACTCTACGGTCCTCCAGACCAACAGGTAAGTACACTGGGACCATGCTTTGTGGGCAATGCCTGTGTTGAGTGGGGTGGATGAAAGATGGTGGGGAGGGGAGCGAATGAGGCATGCATCGCACGACAGATGAGAGCATGTGCCATATGGCAAGGTTGGGGAGGGGGGGCCACTCACATCGACCATGCAGAAAATGATGCTTTTGTTTTCCCACCCTGTCCATGTCACATAGGTCAGCGCCCATCAGAAGATCGACATTTGGCGTGCCATCGCCAAGGACGTCCGGACCCTGGGGGTCCACAACAGACGGGGCACCCACTGCCGCAAGAGGTGGGAGGACATCCGCCGCGGGAGCAGGAAGACCGCGGAGGCTCTGCTGGGGATGGCCTCCCAACGTAGGAGGGGTGGCTCCCGTCAATTGACCCCCCTGATGTCCCGGATCCTGGCGGTGGCCTACCCCGATTTGGATGGGCGCATGAGGACATCACAGCAGACACAAGGGGGTGAGTACCAGCACATTCTGCTATGTTAGCGCACAGTGGAGGTGTCTGGGTTGGGGAGGAGGGCTGTGGGTATCTCTAGGCCAGGGCGACTTCTGTAGGCTGGTCCCCTCCGTAAGGCATGGCCCTGTGCCCCCGCCCCTCACCTCTGTAGGGTGCTAAGTACAGCTATCCATGGCCCTGGGTCACCTATGTGTGCAGGTGTCGTCCATAGGCTTGTAGGCCAAGTCACAATAATTGAGTAGTGTACACTGAATGCGCGGCGTAGTGCAGGGGGCTTCTGTGTCTGTCCTCTCCGCCAACGGTGTCGCCAATGCATGCACACAACATGTCATTTTTCCCCCCCCCTTTTTTGTGGTCTTCCTGTTCATGTGTGCATTAGCATCATCAGGCGGAGGAGAAGTGGCATCGGAGCACGAGGGAGCTGCATCTCACATGGCCCCGGAGGGCCATGCAACCGACTCCGAGTACACCAGTGAGACGGAGGGCGAGGGGAGCTCCACAACGGGGACCCGTGGAGACGTCAGCGACACAGACACGTCCTCGGAAGGGAGCTCCCTTGTGGTGGCGGCAACATCCGTGCCCACTGCTACAACAGGTACAGCCGCCACCCCGTGCACCAGCTCCGCCCTCCAAGCAGCCCCTCAGCGTTCGCCCCGTGCCCGCTCGGCCAGGAAGGCGGGCATCTCCTTCGCCCCAGGCACCTCAGGCCCTGCCCCAGTTACCCCTGCTGCCCTCAGTGAGGAGATCATTGACCTCCTCCAGACGCTCATTGTTGGGCAGTCTACCCTTTTGAATGCCATCCAGGGTGTAGAAAGGGAGGTGCACTGGAGCAATGCATACCTGGAGGGCATTCATTCGGGTCAGGCTGCCCATCAGCGATCGTTCAACGCTCTGGCCTCAGCACTGATGGCAGCCATTGTCCCTGTCTCCTGCCTCCCCCCTCCAATTTCCTCATCCCAGTCCCACTCCCCTGTTCCTCTGCCTATCCCAGCCACACCTACAGACCAGCCTGCACACACATCAACACCCAAGGGCAGCTCATCCAGACATAAGCACCACAGATCACACAAGCATTCACACATGCAACATCCACATGCAGACATGCCAACAGCCACTGCCTCCTCTGTGTCCCCCTCCTCCTCGTCTCCCTCCTCCCTCCCTGTGACGTCTCCACTCACACCTGCATGCACACCACCATCAGCCAGTACGTCCATCACCAGCACACCCACCAGAACACTCCGCACATGTGCAGTCACCACCCCCACTGCCATTTACACGTCCCCTGTGTCCTCTCCCAGTGTGTCTGTCACCCCCTCTTCCAAACCACACAAACGCAGGCAGCCACCCACCCAACAGCCATCCACCTCACGACAGCCTCCAGCACAAGCACCTGCACCCAAAGACACCAGACTTGACTCACCTACAACCACATCCTCTTCCTCCACTCCCATACCCACTACACCTACCCTTCCCACTGCTCTAAAAAAGTTTTTCCTGTCCAAACTGAACCTCTTTGCATCACCTGACCCACCCCCTCCATCTCGTAAGAGTCCAACCAGCACCTCAGCCACCACAAGCCCTGCACCTACAAGGACCATAGTCCAGGGCTACTGGAGTCCACCAGCTTCTAGGGCAGCAACATCGGATAGCAGCAAGGGGACAGCCAGCCCACCCCCTGGGATGAAAACTAAAAAAGGGAAGGGCTGGCGCGAGAGGCCAGAGACGGCAGCCCCCAAAGGCAATACCCTGGCACCGTCACCTGGCACATCCACAAAGGGAGGCAAGGGCCCCAGAGAATTGGCGAAGGAGGGCAAAGGCAGCAGGGTGGACATTTCCGGCAGCAGACGAGCTGCCCAGGAGGGCCCCACCAGCCCCATTTCGGGTGTGAAGGAGGACACCCACGGGCCCAGGACTCCAGCACAGGAGGGCCCCGCAAGCGAAAGGTCGGATGGCGACTGAGCAGAAAATATTGGCCCGATCTGGTTCCCTGGGAACACATGTCAAGCACCGCTGAACTGGGCCCCGCCGTGGCAAGCACCGTGGAACAGGGCCCCGCCGTGACAAGCACCGCTGAACAGGGCCCCGCCGTGGCAAGCACCGCCGAACTGGGCCCCGCCGTGACAAGCACCGTTGAACAGGGCCCCGCCGTGACAAGCACCGTTGAACAGGGCCCCGCCGTGACAAGCACCGCCGAACTGGGCCCCGCCGTGGCAAACACCGCCGAACAGGGCCCCGCCGTGGCAAGCACCGCCGAACAGAGCCCGCCGTGGCAAGCACCGCCGAACAGGGCCCCGCCGTGGCAAGCACCGCCGAACAGGGCCCCGCCGTGGCAAGCACCGCCGAACAGGGCCCCGCCGTGGCAAGCACCGCCGAACAGGGCCCCGCCGTGGCAAGCACCGCCGAACAGGGCCCCGCCGTGACAAGCACTGCCGAACAGGGCCCCGCCGTGGCAAGCACCGCCGAACAGGGCCCCGCCGTGACAAGCACCGCTGAACAGGTCCCCGCTGTGACAAGCACCGCTCCGCTGGGCCCTTCCTGTCAAGCACCGCTGCGCTGGGCCCTTCCAGTCAAGCACCGCTGCGCTGGGCCCTTCATCTCAAGCACCGCTCCGCTGAGCCCTTCCTGTCAGGCACCGCACCGCTGGGCCCTCCCTGTCAAGCACCGCTCCGCTGGGCCCTTCCTGTCAGGCACCGCTCCGCTGGGCCCTTCCTGTCAAGCACCGCTCCGCTGGGCCCTTCATCTCAAGCACCGCTCCGCTGGGCCCTTCCTGTCAAGCACCGCTCCGCTGGGCCCTTCCTGTAAAGCACCGCTCCGCTGGGCCCTTCATCTCAAGCACCGCTGGCCCATTGGCAGGGCCGGATCTGTGTCGGCCAGGGCTTCACGAAGCACTCTGGGCACCATGCCTCCTCCAGAACCAGTGGAGTCTGTAATCCACTTGATGGACTGTGGCTTTGCACTCCCCAGGATGGTACAGTGGGCATGGAGGCCCCTCGTGGATCTGGCGTCGTGGACTGAACTGGCTGAGGTGCCCCCCTTCCCTTCCCCCTGAGGTGCCTGTCGTTTTACTATCTGATGCCCCTGCAGTGTTCTCTCCAATTGAATCGGGTCTCGTGTGTGGGCTTTGCCCATGTGTTTAGGCCCATTGGCCCACGAACAATGGATGATAGCCAATATGGGCCGGACTTTTGACCTATGTATATATTGTTCATGATGTAATATATTTTATTTATATTTTCATATTTCACTTAACTTCAATTATGCTATATTATACTTCATTTTTAATGATCCTTTTATTTTGTCTTTGCATTCTTCCGGGGGGGTTGGGGGGTGTCACTCTGACTTGTTGCTCTGCATTGATGTGTGTGTTGTAGTGGGTGAGGGTGGGGGTGGGTGTGTGGCGTATGTGTGTCCCCGTAATATTTTGCCTCCCCCGTCCCCTGTGTCGTAGGTGCAGTACTCACCGTTGTCTTCTGCGCCGGCGTTCGTGCTCCTGGTAGAGGAGCAGGTAGACAATAGCTGGTAGGATGTGTAGTTCGGGTTCCATGCTGTCCAGATTCCTCGTGGGGTGTATGGAGGTGAGCGTTTTCCCGTTCGAAGTCTGTTTCCGCCGTGTTTTTATCGGCGGGGCTCCCGCCCCGGAAAAGGTGGCGGATTGGTGAGTTGTGATAGGGTGGGCGGTACATTGTCTGCCGCCTGTCTGTTGGCGGTGACCGCCGCGCTGCTTGTCTGTACCGCCGTGGCGGTCGGAGTGGTAAAGTGGCGGGCTGTGTTGGCGGTTCCCGCCAGGGTCGGAATTCCATTTTTTTGGCCGCCTGCCTGTTTGCGGGTTGACCGCCGCTGTAACACCAAGCGCCAGGGTTGGAATGACCCCCATAGTGTGGGAAAATTATGCCAACAGTGGCTAAAATCATCCTCACTGAACGCAGTTAGAGAACACTTCAATCTCCTGTCTAAATCCACTGACTTACAAGATTTCTTATCAGGCCCTAGAACATCATGTAAGAAGCGTTTTTTATATGCAGTATACAATGAGATTTGAAAACTTTCCCAACAAGATGCTGCTGCCCGGTTAAGGCAAATAGACCAGGAAAATGCCCGGTGCTTTCAAATGGCAGCTATGTCCTTCTCCATAGTGAAGGCTGTTGTGGCATCCGGGCTGGAATAATTTACGTTGTTTCGGTCTCTAAGGTTGTTACATGCTGCGGGAACGTACTGTTTCCCCCCACTAAATTTAAGGAGGTAGCTGATATTTGGCCTTACATTGCTACTTCAAACGTGAATTTTGACAAGTTGAGTAGACTCAAGGCATTACTGTTTTAAAAGCATGTGGCCCTTACATCTGCGCGCGAGACCTATGCACTTCAACTGGCAAGGTCATCAGCAGAAATAAAGTCCCTGTTAAATACGAACTTTCCGAGACACTTTGGTGAACTTGTGGGAAGAATATTTAATGCGTCCAGCATGACTGGAATAGCACATTTTTTCAAAGCTGTTGGTTCTGGATTCTTTCACACCTTTTTCCTCCATATTCGATTTGATACCTTCAGCTATCCACTCAATTTTCTGTAGCATTTTTGGGGGATTTCTGATAACTTTGGCTTTATTAGCTGGCATCCTGCTGTTGCTGTTGTTTATGCGCAATGGCTGTCCCGCCACAACGAGGAGAAATGATGGCACTCCCATCAGCGTAGCTGTGTTGTGAGCGTATGATGCAGCATTTTAGAGCAATACTCCTGGAGCAATTGGAGTGTGACTGGTCTTTGTCATTCAGACCGGTTCTGTATTGTGTGAAGCCCGTGTTTCGGTGCCTCTGGTGCTCTTTCGAACATGCACTGGAAGTTTGTTTTTCACAGCAGCGCCCCCCAGCAATAGATGCTGATCTGTTGATGTTCTCGCTGAGGGTTCATTACCAGACATGCCCATTGAGGTTGTGTTTGCTACGTGAAGCTAATTATGAGTTACCCTTCCTGGAGGAAGTTGCCGACAACTCATCAATGAGCGCTCCACGGGATGCCGCCTTGGTTAACACTGAGACTATGGAACACACTTGCTCCTTGATCATTCTAGGTGCGGACCTTCCGGTTCTGACACCTAGTGGAAGATCTCCTGTTCTCCATGGCTCGTACTTAGTTTGGAACTTTTCTAAATTGACATGGCTTTTGAATTTGGTTATAGGTCACATGCTCATGTTTTAAATTGCCACATAAGCATATAGTTCTTTTAACTTGTCAAAATTGACCTGGTTTTTATATATATCTTAGGTTGAGCTTTTAGCAAAGAAATTATAGTTTTGGCTTTGAACCACTTTCAACCGACAAGGGGAGGGTGTTGTGTAGCCATTTTAGTTATAGCTCCATGCACGTTAGTTTAACACACTAGGCCACTGTGCACTTTGACCTAGATACATTTTATTCGGCTCCGCATTGTTATTTTTTTTCAATAACCACTTTTACGGTCTTGTTGTATTTTCATCTATCTAACTGTTTTTGCTTAACCCAGCACTGTGTTCTCAAACAAGACATTCTTGATCACTTTGTGCTTCAGTCAATGCTACAGTTTGGTACATTGCTGGTGAACGTGGTAGAAGTTAGGCTCCAACATTCATAGAAAATACACATCCTTACGTAGGGACATTTTCTAAGAACATCAGCTGTGTTATTATACAAGCACTTCCTAGTCCCATTACACGTTAAGAGGGAGATTACAGCCAGGGAACCACGACTGTATGCTGATTGCTGAATGCTTCGCTGCCGATGCTAACATAGACTACAGGCCTTTGCTCAGGTATGAGGGTTGATGTCCTCCCGGGGGAAACTGAAAGGTAGAATTAGAGCTTAACATGCTGTGCTCAGATTATGACTTAGATAGGAAATAGTCCATAAATCCTAGTGACAATATGATAGCATTATTCTTATGCTTCACTCTCCTCGTCACCATTTTAATATTGTCATGTTGTGTCATCCTGGTTATTGCAGCTCACGCTTTGCTATCTAAAATGCAGTCATTTTACTAAACCAGTCATTAAGACTTATACTGCTTCTTATTGTCATTTATATATGAGACCGAATTGTGAATGAGAGAACCGGATGTGACCTGAGTGACCATGACTTCCCTGAGAAGCCTGATATGTCATGCGCTTGGCTGCCCAATCATCCCTATCTTTTGGTAGAGATGAGGCACTGCTAGTTAGCCGGAGCAAAACCCGGATTTAGGGCGACAGGTGTCCCCCACAGTGGGTCAGACTCAATCTCCCACACCGTGGACAATCTTGCTGCTCAAAATCCAGTAGTCTCATAAGAATAATGAGAGCCTATGCGACACTATCAGCAATCTATAATGTGCCAGCTTGAATGTACTGACTAAACACCATACATTCCTTTAACAGTACCAAATAGTTATCCACAGTGAATGCTTTCCCTGGAAAATACATCTCTGAAATACTATCTACAAAATGATCACGACAGGCTGAATCTTGAGGAGATGGTCACAATCAAGGTGATCCTGTGGTAATGCTGAAGCACTATCAACAAAGTGCAGCATCTGAAGCAGAAGCAAATTTCAATCATGACTCCTGGTTGCAGGAAATATAGCAGTTGCCATCATGGGACTAGTAGACCAATATGGAGACATTGGCCACTTCCTTATCAAGCTAATCGAAAAAGCTAACCTAAAGAACCTTTTCAACTCGTCCAGATTTGTGGAAGTCCACAGGCTAGCTCTAGAGTAGGGCTTAAGTCGGCACTGTTGTTCCTCAAATAGTGTTCAGCATACAAATTAAGCTGGTCAAAAATCTAATACACAAATACATTATCTATAAACAACTGAAAGAAATTTATGGGCAAGATGTTTTCAGTATAGACCATGCAATACCAATAAATGCAAGCAATACAGACTGCACCATGTTTCAGGCAACCCAGAGTTCAGTACTTCCAATGGGAAGCCTTCCAGCCCCATGTTGCAATCCAGATTCCTCTTGCTGCACTATTGGCATATCAGTGTAAAAGAGGTATTCCCTCCACACTGAGAGTGGCTCCATCATCAGATGATGCCTCTCAGACTGAAAATCTACTGCTAGAATCTTGGACTTCCTTGTCTGCCTAAGGTGCAAAGTCAGTGTCAGATCAAAGGAAGATTAGAAAAATCAAACTAACAACCTGCTGAGTAGTAATTAGCCATAATCCTTACTAATAAAAGTAACACAATAAATAATTATTAACCAACAATGTGTAAAAAAGTAATAGACAAACTGTTGCTTTATGAAACAGAAAGTCAAATTACTGGCATATTGTAATCTGGAAGGAAAATTCCATCAATATAAAGCACACAAAGACCTATATATTAAAAAATGATACAACTCACTTGCCAGAGACAGCTAGACCGAGGATCACCTGCACCTATTCTGCACGGACACAGCAAGCACCAATGATATCCCACTAGAAAGAAAAAAAACAAAAGAACATTACACACAAGACGAAACAATACACATCCAAAATATTGCCCCATTAACCCCTTCGCTGCCAGGCCATTTCCCCCCCTCAGGTGCCAGGCTTTTTTTGGGCTATTTGGGGCAGTTCACACTTAGGCCCTCATAACGTTTTGTCCACATAAGCTACTCCCGCCAAATTTGTGTCCTTTTTTTCGAACATCTTAGGTATTCTAGAGGTACCCAGAGTTTCTGGGTTCCTCTGAAGGACACCAAGAAATTAGCCAAAATACAGCAAAAAGTTCATTTTTTTTTTTAAATGGGAAAAAGGGCTGCAGAAGAAGGCTTGTGTTTTTGTCCCTGAAAATGGCATCAACAAAGGATTTCTCGTGCTAAAATCACCGTCCCAGCTGTCAAGAACAGGCAGACTTGAATCAGAAAACCACATTTTTTAACATAAGTTTGTTATTTCACTGTGACATACCCCATTTCTCCTATTTTTTGTGCTTTTAGCCTCCTTCCAGTTAGTTTCCAGCTAAACATTTCTAAAGAGTAGACAAAATTATGAATTCAGAAAGGGGTCATTTGTGTAGATCCCATAAGGTTTTCCTACAGAAAATAACAGCTGAAATAAAACAAATATTGACATTGAGGTAAAAAAAAACTGCCATTTTTCTCTGCGTTTTACTCAGTAACTTTTTCCTGCAATGTCGGATTTTCAAAAGTAATATACTGTTACGTCTGCTGGACACTTCTGATTGCAGGGATATATAGGGCATGTAGGTTCATCAAGACCCCTAGGTATCCAGAGCAATTAAAGGAGCTGCACCTTGCAATGGGTTCATTGTGTACCAGGTATACAGCAATTCATGTGGTGAAATATAAAGAGTGAAAAACTGGTATCAAGGAAACATTTGTATTACCAAAATGGGCACAAGATAAGGTGCTGAGAAGCAGTGGTTATTTGCACATCTCTGAATTCCGGGGTCCCCATACTAGCATGTGAATTACAGGGCATTTCTCAAATAGACGTCTTTTTTTACACACAGTCTTACATTTGGAAGGAAAAAAATGTAGAGAAAGACAGGGAGCAATAACACTTTTTCTTCGATTCTGTCTTCCCTTAAGTCTCCTGATAAAAATGGTACCTCACTTGTGTGGGTAGGCCTAATGCCCGCGACAGGAAATGCAACATGGACACATCACATTTTTACATTGAAATCTGATGTGTTTTTTGGAAGTGTCTAGCTGTGGATTGTGGCCTCTAGCTCAGCCGGCAACTAGGGAAACCTACCAAACCTGTGCAGTCTGTACAACTAGACACCTAGGGGAATCCAGGATGGGGTTAATTGTGGGGCTCTGACCAGGCTCTGTTACCCAGACTCCTTTGCAAACCTCAAAATTTGGCAAAAAAAAACCATTTTCCTCACATATCTTTTGATAGAAAGTTCTGGAATCTGAGATGAGCTTCAAATTTCCTTCCACTCAGCATTTCCCCAAGTCTCCCAAATAAAATGGTACCTCACTTGTGCGGGTAGGCCTAGTGCCCATGACAGGAAATGCCCGAAAACGCAACATGGACACATCACATTTTTACATTGACAACTGACATGTTTTTTGGAAAGTGCCTAGCTGTAGATTTTGGTCTCTAGCTCAGCTGTCACCTAGGAAAACCTACCAAACCTGTGCATTTTTGAAAACTAGACACCTAGGGGAACCCACAATGGGGTAACTTGTGGCAGCTCTCACTAGGTATTGTTACCCAGAATCCTTGGCAAACCTCAAATTTGGCAAAAAACACTTTTTCCTCACATTTCGGTGATAGAAAGTTCTAGACTATAAGAGGAGCCACAAATTTCCTTCCACCGAGCATTCCCCCAAGTCTCCCAATAAAAATGGTACCTCCCTTGTATGGGTAGGCCTAGTGCTCGCGACAGGGAATGCCCGAAAACACAATGTGGACACATTACATTTTCCCAAAGAAAACTGACCTGTTTTTAGCAAAGTGCCTGGCTGTGGATTTTGGCCTCTAGCTCAGCCGGCACCTAGGGAAACCTACCAAAACTATGCATTTTTGACAACTAGACACCTATGGGAATCCAGGATGGGGTGACTTTCAGGGCTCTCACCGGGTTCTGTTACCCAGAATCCTTTGCAAACCTCAGAATTTGTCAAAAAACACTTTTTCCTCACATTTCGGGGACAGAAATTTCTGGAATCTGAGAGGAGACACAAAGTTCCTTCCACTCAGCATTCTCCCAGGTCTTCTGATAAAAATAGTACCTCACTTGTGTGGGTAGGCCTAGTGCCCATGACAGGAAATGCCCTCAAAGCACTACGTGAACATATCAAAATGATCAAATTCAAAACTACCTTTTTTTGCGGGGGCACCTGCATTTTTTGGTCCTGGGCTCAGCAGCCATCTAGGGAAATCTACTAAACCCAGACATTTCTGAAAACTAGACACCCAAGGAAGTCCAGGGAGGTGTGACTTGCTTGGATCCCCCAGTGTTTTCTTACCCAGAATCCTCAGCAAATCTAAAATGTAGCTAAAAAATCAAATTTCTCCCGCGTTTCTACATTGGATCACCACACCGGCACACATTTCCTACCACCCAACGTTCCCCTAAGTCTCCTGGTAAAAATGATACCTCACTTGTGTAGGTGGGCCAAGTGCCTGTGACATGGAAGATCCAAAAGCATGTCAAACTTGAGGGGAAACCAAAGCGGGTCCATAAGAGCAGTTTGGAAAAAAATATTTTTAGGCTGAAAAGTGGGGCAGAATTTTTATCGGTATAGATGCGACAATGCTGGGTGGTAAGAATCTAGTGGATTCCTGCAGATTCCGGAAGGTTCCATCACAAAAATGTGGGAAAAATGTGTGATTTCAAGCAAAGTTTGAGGTTTGCAGGGCATTGTGGCTAAGAAAATGGTGGGGGTGCATGTGAAGCACACCACCCTGGACTCACTCAGATGTTTAGTTTGCACATGTGTCTAGGTCTCGTAGATTTTTCTAAACGTCAGCGTCCCAAAGTCCAAAAAGCGCAGCCCTCACCATTCCAAGTGGGATGATTTTGAGAGTTAGACAAGCTCACATGACCCAAATGTAAAACCAAAATAATCAACTGTCCTCTTGCCTGCTGAAGGATAAGATCTTTTAGTGTGCTGGGGGAGAGCTGATAGACTGTTATCCCCTTCAGTTGGGTGGGGGATAACCATGCCCATATTGTTTGGTAGCCACCACCCTACTATTTTTTTAATTCCCTGGCATCCAGTAGGCTTTCTGCCCCCCCACAGGAATGGATAAGGGATAATTGCCCCATCTGCCTACCAGTGGGCAGAACAACTTTGTCCCCATTTATCTGGGATGAGGGTATGGCCGTAACCCCACCCTCTTTAAAAAAAAAATCTTCCCTGGCGTCTGGTGGGCTTTCTGCCTCCCTTGGGGGCAGATGGGCCTTACAAAAATAGGCTGCTCTGCCCCCAAGGGGGCAGAAAGGGCCAACAGTAATGTGCCCCCATGGGGGTTGACCCTTGCCCAAGGGGTTGTCCCCACAAACAAAACACACACATACCAGTCCCTGGTGCCTAAGTGGTTTCTGCCCTCCCTCGGGCAGATTGAACTAATAGAAGTAAGCCGAACTGACCCCAAGGGGGGCAGAAAGGTCTAAAATAAATTTGCCCCAAGGGGAGAGACCCTTGCCTAAATCCCTGGTGTCTAGTGGTTTCTGACCCCCCCTTGGGGGTAAATTGTCCTAAGAAAAATAGGCTGGTCTGCGCACAAGGGGGGCAGAAATGGCCTAAAAAGAATTTGCCACCAGTGGAGCAACCCTTGCCTAAGGGGTTGCTCGCTCCCCATCTGTAAAAAAAAAACAAAGGTGCCTAGTGGCTTATGCCACCGGGGGCAGATTGGCCTAGTTAAAAAAGGCCGATCTGCCCCCAGGTGCAGAAAATGCCTCATAAATATTTGCCCCCAGGGGAGTGACCCTTGCTCAAGGGCTCGCTCCCCTTCATTGTTTACATAAAAAAAATATATATATCCCTGGTGCCTAGTTGCTTCTGCAGCCCCCCACCGGGGGGCAGATCGGCCTCATTAAAATTGGTTGTTCCCCTTAATTGTTTACACATATAAAAAATGACCCTTGCGTCTAGCGGCTTCTGCTCCCCTCTTAGGGCTGATCGGCCGAATTAAAATAGGCCGCTCTGTCCCTGGGGGGGCAAAAAAGACCTTATAAAAAATGCCCCCCCTGGAAAGGGCCACTCCCCTTATGCCAATTACCAAACCAAACACACATAAACACAAAATCCCTGGTGTCTAGTGGGCATTTCTGCAGCCGATCGCTTCACTGGGGGCAGCCTCTGATGAGGTCAGTGTGCAATTGCAAGCTGATGTCATCAGACATCACTAGGGGTGCGGGGACGGGGATGGAAGGGGAAGTGATTCCCCTTCCATCCCTGCCCATGGGAGGTGGGTGTGAGGCCCTTAGGGGGAGCGCTAGTGCTTCTCCCGAGGGCCCATACCAGGACGTAACGGTTATGTCCTCGGCACCCAAGCGGTGCAAAGGAAGACGTAACTGTTACGTCCCAGGCACCCAAGGAGTTAATGTGAATCAAAATTTGCCCAAGGGGCTGCTCCTCTATGTGCAAACAACATAGTCCCTGGTGTTTAGTCGTTTTCTGCCCCCTTGTGGACAGGTAGGCTTAAAAATATGGCTGATCTCCCCCGGGGGGGGGGTCAAAATGGCTAAAATATTGCCCCCATTTTTGGGGAGTGACCTTTTCCCAACTGGCTGCTCCGCACAAGGAAAAGAAAATCCCTGGTGGCTAGTGTGTGCTTTTCTATTACGCAATCATGGTCCTACCCATAATCCAGCAGCAGGAATGCACTGCAGAGAGACACTGGGGAAAAGGAAAAACCCTTTCCTTTCCCCGGAACCTCTCTGCCCTCTTTGATCCCTCGCTGAAGGAGAAACATACTTTCCACCCAGTCACGCTGGAAACAAATAGCTTCCAAAGCCTCCCCGGCCTGTATTGATGACGTAGGTAATTGGCGTGTGTGCTGATGTCATCAAATCATGGGGCGAGAGGTTAGATATGAGGACATGTTTTGGGGGGCATGGAAGGAAGCTCCAGCTCACCCCCTGGGTGAGTGCTAGGACAGCCCTCAGCACACCTCCACCGTGGCTGAGGACAGCTCCAAGCCGTTCTTATAACCGATGGGGTCAACCCTATTTTTACTGTGTTAGGCCTTGCCATCCTATGTAGAAAATCGGAGTACAAATTACATTATAAATACTGTATCTTGGAAATAGTACAAGCTTGAAAAATAATTCAACATCTATATATGATAGTTATAAATCCAATTCAATAGTAAACTCTTATTTTTAAAAAATATTAAGGAAAGTAATTTTTTAAAAGTTACCTTTTTGCAACTTGAAGTTTCTGGGTGCTAATTTGAATTAACGCTGCAGCTTCTCCCCAGCCTGTAAAATGTGAAATGCCTTACAGGAGCAAGGGATAGGCTTACCTGAATGTGCCGAGATGGCTCCTCTGAACTCAGAATGTTCAGAGTAGGGCCCTGCCTGAGGGGTCTACTAAACCACATGTAACTATTGGGGTGCTGTTGAAAAAGAAAGGATGCTAAGCTAATTCTTGTATTAACCCTGTCTGGTTGCTGATGACCCCTACTTCTGTGCTATCAGATTCCTCTCTTAAGGTTTGTTGAAGGTAAAGCCCTTGCATCAAACTAGATTTTAGTGTATATTTATAAGGTAGTAAATACAAACAAATAAGGTGCATGGCTGTAGCTGTGCATACTGCTGTGCAGCTGGCCATCGCACAGCCACACTGTATAACTTCTGTTGCTGCTTATAACACACTATTCAGCTGCAATTTGTAGCCTTACATTGGTAAACGTAATGAAAGTATTTTTTTTTGCCCTTCCTCCAATATGATCAAATCAGATTTTCATAATAGAAAGTTATTAAACTTGCGTCTTTACAATGTCGTCTCTCTTGCAGATGTAAATACTGTTCACAGCTATTTGTATTATTGTTGCTGGTAAGGTCACAAAACATCGGTGAATATTTAGGAGGTGATGCTTTATACCTGCGTTTAAAAGTAAGATGTTTCTTGGAGGAGATGTTGTTGGGTTCTACCTTTAAAGGAGTTGGCTTGTTCGTAATGAATATTAGATTGTTTTAGTTGTAACGTTTCCTGAATGCTTTTTACATTTAATTCTACTAGTACTAAAAGTGCTTATGCTTGAAAAAGGGAGGGGACAAATTCAGGCGGTTTTCATTGATGATGACGTAGTTTGCTGCTTGTTTATTTATTTCACTTTTTTCTGCAATTGCCCAATACCACTTGAGAGTAGTTTCAAAGTGCCACAAATGTTTTAAGAGCCTGGTCATACAACCGAAGCATAACCTGATGCAGCAGGGTGTGCAAGGCCAAAGTCGTGAATGAACAAGGTGGTCTTCCTTCCTTTCCATAGTATCGCATGTCTCCTTCAAGACTACGGTAGAGTGGGGGGGAAATCCAGAGGAGGGCTACTTGAGAATGCAGGGTTGTTTTGTAATTACAAACCCTCCGATTTGCAAAATCACAGGGTTTATGACTGCAGAATGGCTTTCAGGTATGCACGAAACCCATTTTATGACAAGCCTTCCCAGAACGCAAAATTGGTTTAGGAATTCGAAAAGGGAGTGGAAGGGGGCTCTCCTCCTTATTGTGATTTTGTGTGACATGTATCAAATATTTGTGATTGTAATTGTGGGAGCCAACTGTTTATGAGCTACTGACACCACAAAGGAGGTGGTAATTTATTTGCAAACGGGCAGTTGTCCCCCTAGACCTTACCTTTGTGAATTGTGTTAGGTGAACTTGGGGAGGGACGGACGCAGGCAGTAGTCCAGGGTTCCACTGCTTTCTTACCCCAATGTTTTCTCAAAAATAAAGCTTTTCTTGAAAAGCAGCGCATAAGACACTTGAGCGACTTTTTAAAAAAACAGATTTGCCACAGGGATAGTGGTTTGCTACTTTTTCTTGGTCACCATCCTTGTGCATGTAGCTAAGCACAGGTGGATGACCATATGGAACCTTCTGATTAATAATCATTAGCCGGGTTATTCTGTGAATGGATAGTTTGTGATGTGACCTATTAGTACAGGTGTGTCCAACCACTCAAAAGCAAGATATTGGTAGATTACAGAAACCCTCCGATTAGCACGCAGCCTTGTGTCATGATTAAAGCTTATTTTATTTTAAAATATAAATGGGTTGCAGTTACATTTTAATGATGATTAAGCCTGTATCTTACTTTGCAAGCACGCCTCTTCATTATTTTGGCCCGGCACTTGTCCGCATTGGCTCTTGGGTCTTATTCAAAATCCCATCATGACCGTTTTGCAATGTCACCTATTTTATGCTGCATGGAACCACGCTCAAGGACACACTGCATCCATGCAGCACCAAATTAATATTCAGGACTCTGGTTTGCCACTTGTCTGAGGCCGGAGTTACACTAGCAGCAGCCCAGCACCAGATCATTATGAGAGGGCTGGGACTGTGTCTGTTGGCACGGCCCCCACACGGAACTGCGAGAATCCTGTCAATCAAGTGGGATGGGAATGCACAGACATGTGTCCTGTGCAGACTGTGTGACTGGAACCAAGCTATTCCTCGCTGATGAACCCTAACTAGGGTTAAACTAGTTCTGGTTTGCTTATATGCCGGTTCAGGGAGGACTTGACCTGAAAGTGTGGTCTGGACTGTTCCCATTGGAGCAGGGTCAAGAGTGATTTGCATAATACTGGGTCTAAAATGAGGTGGCAATATGTGTAAAATAAAAGACATGGATTCGGCCTTGAATAATTAGCAGTGGCTGAGATTAAGCCAAGCATTCCATTCATCACTTTTTTTTATACTTTAGTGTCTCTCACTAAGTGGCATATTTATAAGCCCCTAGGGCCACCTTGCGCTACATTTGTGGCATTTATTTTGATGCAAATGTGGCGTTAAGGTGGCATTTCCAATGCACCATATTTACAAAGTGGTGGAATGCTTGAATTGCGCCACTTTGTAAACCCTTGCGCCACATTATGGCCTTCATTATGATATTGGCGGTAAATCCAGCTTACAGCCACGGTGATGGCCTCCAACATACCGCCTCAGTGGCGAATATCCGTTCACCATATCATGACACACACACATCAAGTCGACAGAACACAGCCACATACACAAATCTGCCAGCCCAAAGGTCAGTGATAAAGTGGCAGTACCAACACCCATGCCGTTATGCCAACAAAACAACGTCCACCACATTATGACCCACAAATCACTATGGCAGACATTCAATGGCGGTAAACCATTGGTGACACATACTGCCACGCTCAGAATGGACACCCACATGCAAAACAACGCTACATTGGTCAATACTAAAAACACACACCTGACACTCATACACACACCATACCCACCCATCCATAGCACCATAAAACACACACCCACATCACCTACAACCCTTTCCAAACAATAATTACTGCCAGGAGATTGACAAGAACAGCACAGAGACAACTAGACACACACACCACATACACCTGTACATCCCTCACGCACCCCACATCACACACCCCACCACATTACTCAACACACTCCTATCAACACACACCACACAACACCCATTGCCCCACAAAGGTACCCCGTTTCACTGATGAGAAGTTAAGGGTAATGGTGGAGGAAGTTGTCAGGGTAGAGCCACAGCTGTTTGGAGCACAGGTACAGCAAATATCCATTGCCAGAAAGATGGAGCTATGGCAGAGAATCGTGGACAGGGTGAACACCCTGGGACAGAACCCAAGAACAAGGGATGACATCAGGAAGAGGTGGAACGACCTACGGGGGAAGGTATGTTCCGTGGCAGCAAGGCACCAGCCCGCCATAAAGAGGACTGGCGGTGGACACCCACCTCCGCCCCCACAGCTCACCGCATGGGAGGAGCATGTCTTGGCATTACTGCATCCTGAGGGTCTCACTGGGGTAGCCGGAGGACTGGACACTGGTGAGTCAATATTTACTACTTATTACCCCCATACCTGCATGCCATCACACCCCCTCACCCTCACTCCAATCACTCCACTACATCCCACACACTGCACCTGCACACATGACTAACCTCAATGCCAAATCCTGCATGCCATACCAAAGCACAGACAACCCTTCCAGCCCTGCATGGACACCCATCACTAAAGCATGCACAGCATAGAGGAACTAACAATCACACACTACATCACCATACACAAACAAAGGTGGCAGGGCAACAGCAATGATAGAGGGGAAGATAGGGATTTACAATATGTCACAAACATGAATCATAATACATCACTTACATCCCCACAGGTGCCCCAGCCAATCCCAGTGGAGAGGAGGTGCCATGACTATTCAGTCCCCCAAACAGACGATACCCCCAGTAATGACAGTAACTCTGGACTTCAGGATCTGGACCAACATCCTGGCCCATCAGGGACTACTGGACAGTTAGTCACCCCAGGCCACTCACAGTCCACCACAGAGCCTCCCCCATTAGTATCCAACACCACAGTACCCACACCTCTGTCCCCAGGACACCTCACTCAGGAGTGTGCCCACCTGTACAGGGACCCCAGTCCACACTTCGCCCCCAAGACCCTCAGGGACCTGGGGTCAGTGGCAGTGGTCACACCATTCAGGGGACAGAGGCACAAGGCAACAGGGACACTAGAAGGACCGCTGTACACCAGGGGGAGGACAGGCCCAGGGAACTGACTCTCCAGGAGACACTCACCAAAATCCTGGCAGCCTACCAACATTCCCAGGACACGATGGGCCAGATCCTTCACAACGTGCAGGAGAACAGGCAGCTGCAGAAGGAACAGTATCAGGGGATCAGTGAGGACTTGCAGGCCATCAACACCACCTCGATCTCTATAGCAGGGGTGCTGGCAGACATGGCCAACATTATGAGGGAAGCAACAGCACACCATTGGGCCCCTACCACTAGCCAGTCCATTGACCAGCCCTCCACTTCTGCTGCAGCTAGCGGGCAGGAGGCCCCGCCGCAGGACCCACAGGCCACCAGCACCCCTCCTCCTGCAGAAGGTGAACCACCCCGCAAACATTCCCTGTGACCCAGACAGAAGCCAGAGACACTTCCCAAGAAAACCGCCAGGAAATGAGACTCTCCTGATTGTCCTCCTTGTGTCCCACCCTGTCACCTTGTCCTCTTTGAACTGCCTTTGCTCCCCTTCCTATGGCCCCTTGGAGACTTGAGCTGTGCAAAAATAGGCTGGAATAATACCCTGGACTTTCCTCCACAATCACCCCATTCCATTGCACTTTTCCCTTAATTTCATAGAACTACAATAAACACTGTTGAATACAACTTGACTACTAGTATTGTATGTGTTGAAAATGTGCATTTATGGAAACAGTCACATCTAGTGCAAATGATCTGAACACTGTGAGAGCTTAGAAATAATAACTTGTGACTGTCTGTAGTCATCACATCAGTACACAGTTCTTATCTCACCAACATCTGTAAAATGACAAGCCATAGGAGACAGTAAATTGAGATTCAAAGGAAGTTAATGCCATCATGCTACAGCCACACAGAAAAAATCAAGTCAGAGGAATGGTCATTTGCACTGTCTTACCTGTGTGTCATTGGAAGTATTGACGTATAACTGATGTTTGGTTGTCCTCATCCTCATCCTCTGCCTCCTCATCCTCACTGTCCTCAGGGTCCACTGATGCCACAGGGGCATCTCCAGTCTCCTCCTCCTGCAGAAAAGGTGCATGCCATCTGAAGGCCAGGTTGTGTAACATGCAGCATGCAACTACTATCTGGCAGACCTTCCTTGGTGAGTAGCACAGGGATCCATGTGCCTGAAGGGGGCACCTGAACCTGGCCTTCAGGAGCCCGAAGGTCCTCTTGATGAATCTTCTGGTTCATCCATGTGCCTCTTTATAACGTTCCTCAGCCCCTGTCCTGGCATTCCTCACAGGGGTCAGCAGCCACGATAGGTTTGGGTAGCCAGAGTCACCTGCAAGTATTGAGGGACAACATTTAGCCTCAAACAATGCTATGGGGATGACACCTGAAGGCATACATTAACATACAGTGGGTTGGGACCATGGCTCACCTATTAGCCACACCTTGTGCCTCTGTAATTGGGCAATCACATTTGGGATGCTGCTATTCCTCAGAACAAAGGCATCATGCACCAACCCAGGATACTTACCAGTGACATGGGGGATGTACTGGTCTGCCAGGCACACCATTTGCACATTCAGTGAGTGGAAAATCTTTTGATTACTTTACACCTGTTCTTTCTGGCGGGGATGGGGGGGTGCTAACGTAAT
Organism: Pleurodeles waltl; assembly: GCF_031143425.1. Classification (NCBI taxonomy): domain Eukaryota; kingdom Metazoa; phylum Chordata; class Amphibia; order Caudata; family Salamandridae; genus Pleurodeles; species Pleurodeles waltl. The sequence continues at coordinate 1,234,167,980 of NC_090446.1, forward strand.
ATTTGTCCCGTCAACCGCCTCAACAATATTGGGTATATGTCCCATTGCTCAGAATCCGGCCTTCACAGTGGCCAGATCTTCTACCTAGGGGAAAGCTATGTAGCTGCACATGTGTTTCACCATGGGAGACAAAACTCTTGCCAGCACGATTGAGAACATTGACTGTGACATTCCTGCTGCCAAGCCCACTGTCACTTGGAAAGAACCAGTTGCGAGGAAATGGAGCACTAATAGCCCTTGCACAAGAGGGGGGATCTCAGTGGGATGACGGATAGCAGATATCAGGTCAGGCTCCAGTTGAGTACACAGCTCTGTGATTGTGGCCCTGTCCAGTCTATAGGTGAGTATAATGTGTCTATCCTGCAGTGTAGCCAAGTCCGCAGCGGTAGGTATCTAAGGGACACAAGAGTGAGAAGGCTATCACAATTTGAACAATGGAACCACAACCTCAGTGTACATAGTGCATTTATGTGATAAGACAGTGGGAATGCGAGGTACATGCTCATCTAGGCTGTGAAGCATTTAAGGTTGATATGACCGGTGTCTGCCACCATGTAATGGCACCCGCGTGTCCTGTATGTAGGAACAGTTGGAAGTGAGGTAACTTTGCAGACGTTGGACGTCATGGCGTAAGGCGGTCTTGCACCACTGTACAATTCCTCATTGGATAATATGGGGCTCTATGGAGTACAATGGCCAATGGGGATCAGCGCCGGAAGTGACGGTGTGCACCGCCATGGACGTGACTGCCATTTTCTATCTGATTCCCTACTTGTTTCCTGACCTTCAACAGGAGAACACCTCCACTGCGTGTGCTACTGTGGCCTGTGTCTGGAACCTACCATGGCCCGTGTGACCGGTGAAAGGGCCCCTGCCTTCACTTAAGAGGAGTTGGAGCGATTGGTGGATGGGGTTCTACCCTAGTACGGACTGCTGTATGGGCCTCCAGACCAACAGGTGAGTACACCTTGGGCACATGCATGTGGGAAGGATGCATGGAGATGTATGTGCAAGCATTGTGTCATCAGGGGGGATGTAATGTGGTGGTGTACATGGAGTGCGCTGGCCGATGTGTGTGTCAATGGTGACGGAAATGGGATTGGTGGGCCATATGTGTGACAGGCTGGATTACATGTGTAATGGTGTCCTCCTGGAAGACCATGGAGGCCCAGCTGGATATGGCCTTCCAACAAGGAAGGGGTGCCCGTTGGAACCTGACCCCCCTGATGGACCACATACTGGTTGTGGCCTACCCAAAGCTGGATGGACGCTTGCGGGTATCACAGCAGCCACAAGGGGGTGAGTACAGTGGGCATTACTACAATAATTGCCAGGTGGCATGGGATCCGGGTGGTGGGTGTGAGTTAGTGGGTGCCCCTTAATGCTAGGCCAGACATTGCAGCGTGATCCAGCTCAAAGGTAATGGGTGTACAGCAAATGCAGGTAACCTAGCTTGTTAGCATTCCATGTCAGTCAGGGCTTTGTGGGTACCAGGAGGGGTGCAGTTAGCAGTATGTGGTCCTCATCTTCCCATGGCATCTAGCCAGAACAATGGCAGTGCAATGCATAGTGCTCAATCCTGATTCCTGTGTGTGACGGTGGTGTTTATGCCAACTGTGGTGTTGGTGCAGTTACTGACCCAGTGTTTCCTTTCTCTCTCTCCCCCTTTTTTCTTCTGTCATCCTGTCCATGTGTGCATTAGCATCATATGGTGGAGGAGCAGGGGCAACAGTGACAGATGGAGCAGCATCCCACAGGACGCTGGAGGCAGAGTCCACTGACGCCAAGGGAAGCAGTGGGATGGAGGGCGAGGGAAGCACCACAGCGGAGACAGGAGGAGACATCACAGACTCCAATACCTCCTCTGATGGAAGCTCCCTGGTGGTGGTGGACACCTCTGTGACCACCCCAGCTGCAGGTACAGCTGCCACCCCCGTACCAGCACCGCCCTCCCAGTAGCCCCTCAGCGAGTTGCCTGTGCTTGCTCACCCAGGAGGTTGGGCATCTCCTTCGCCCCAGTCACCTCCGGCCCTGACCCAGTGAGCCTTTCTGCCCTGAATGAGGAGGCTATTGACCTCCTGAGATCTATCTCTGTAGGGCAGTTAACCATTGTGAATGCCATCCAGGGGCTGGCATCCCAGATGCAGCAATGCAATGCATTCCTGGAGGGCATCCACCATGTTTTGGTCCCCCAACAGAGATCGATTCAGGCTCTGGTCTCCTTTCTGATGGCAGCCATTCTCCCTGTTCCTACCGTCCCCCCTCCAACTACTAGTTTGCAGTCCCAGTCTCCTCAACCCCAACCCATCCCATGCACAGAAACAGATGAGCATGCACACAAGACAATACACAAGAGTGGCACAGTCAAACACAGGCACCACAATTCATCCCACAAGCACTCACGCAAACACTAAACAGTTGCAGACACAACCACATCCACTGCCTCCATTGTTGCCCCCTCTTCCTCCTCCACCTCCCTCACAGTCATGTTCACACTCACACCTGCATGCACTGCATCAACATCAGCCACCAGCATCACCACACCAAGCAGCACACACACCTCACTAGCAGACACCTCCACAACATCCATGCACACGTCCCCTGTGTCCTTTCCCACCCTGTCTGTCCCCCACCAAAGGACACAAACGCAAGCACAAACACACCCAACAGCCATCCACCTCACATCCACCCATGTAAAGCAGACATAATCCCCCAACAACCACTCCCTCAACCTCCACTCCTATCCCTCATGCCGCCCCACCGTCCCTAAAAAGATTTTCCAAGCCCAACTTGACCTCTTCCCTCCCCCTCCCCCCGTCCTGCCCGTAAGAGCAGGGTCCCAACAACCCAGGCCAGCACTTCAGCCAAACAGTCCATGTGGACAGTGGTGGCACCACCTAGTCGTGGTGGCAAGTCAGTGAAGGATCCCCCTCCACCAGCTAGGACGGTTAAGGATCCAACACCTCTTGCCATGAAGGGGAAGGAGCCTGCACCTCCTGCCATGAAGGGGAAGAAGCCCTCAACCCCTGCCAGGAAGGCTAAGGATCCAATGCCTCCTGCCATGAAGGGGAAGAAGCCCTCGACTCCAGTGGAGGCTGTCAGGGCGACACCACAACCAGTGGTCACGGGACCCTCACCACCAGCTGAGGAAGTGCAGCCTACTCCTCCTGCAGAGGCTGCCCACGAGGCACCTTCACCTGCTGAGACAGTGCAGCCCTCACCTCCAGCAGAGACTGCCTAGGAGGCACCTTCACCTGCTAACACAGTGTAGCCCTCACCTCCAGCAGAGGCTGTCAGGGTGATACCACCACCGCCACAACCAGTGGTCACGGGTCCCTCACCGCCAGCTGCAGAAGTGCAGCCTACTCCTCCTGCAGAGGCTGCCCAGGAGGCACCTTCACCTGCTGAGAAAGTACAGCCCTCACCTCCAGCAGACGATGCCCAGGAGGCACCTTCACATCCAGATGACACAGTGCAGCCATCACCACTAGCAGAAGCTATGTAGGCCACCCTCCAGGGATTGCTGTACAAGGGGCCCCCTCCAGAAGCAGTGGGCTTGTTCCCCACTTGAGAGACTGTGACTTGGCACTCCCCAGCAGAGATAAATGAGCATGGAGCCCCCTCCAGAACCAGTGGGAAAGTCACCCACTCCAGAGACTGTGGCCTGGCACTCCCCAGCAGAGATAAATATGCATGGAGCCCCCTCCAGAACCAGTGGGAAAGTCACACACTACAGAGACTGTGACCTTGCACTCCCTAGCAGAGGGAAATTGGCATGGAGCCCCATCCAGAACCAGTGGCCTTGTTCCCACTTGCAAACTAATGCCCCTGCAGAGTTCTATCCAGACAAAGTCAGGATTTGAGTTGGGCCTTGGACTGTGCTCTGTGGCCATTTGGGCCCTAAGTACTTTGGACTGGACATTGGCCCTTTGTGTACATTTGTACATATTTTTTTTTCCGTATAATTGGTTAATTTGGTAGCTGTTTACAATCAATACATTCTCATTACTGCATTCTTGTTGTCTTTGCATTATTCTGCTGTGTATCGTGTGCCATTGTTTTACGTTTGCAGCTGGTTGTGTGTATGGTGTGTGTGTGTGTTGGGTGTGTGTTGTGCATGTGTGTGTCACTCTCGTTTTCCTCCCTCCCTCCCTTGTGTGCTAGGTGGCTGTACTCACCATCGTCATCTTCATCGGCGTTGGTGTTCTGTTTGGAGCATGACATAGATGAGCACTGGGAAGACTTGCAGTTCCGGTTCCATGGTGGCGTTGTTCTTCCCTGTGTCTCCGATGGTGAGTCTTTGGTCTTCTGTGTTCTGTTTCCGCCAGGCTTTTGATGGCGTTGGTGTTACCCAAGAAATCCTGGTGGATTGCAAGGTTATAATATGGTGGGTGGTACTTTGTCTTCTGCCTGGCTGTTGACGGCTACTGCCCCCGGCGGTTTGTGTAGTACATTGGCTGTCTATGGGATTTATCACCGCCATGGTAATAATTTGACGGTAATTACTGCCAGCCTGTTGGCCGTATTACCACAACTTTATTGCTCACCACCAATGTCATAATGAGGGCCTATGTCTGCGCCAGGCATAATGTATGCAAGGGGGGGATTCCCTCTTTAGGGGAGTCAAAAATAATGGCACAAGGAAATCTAGGAGTTTCCTTACGTGATATTTTTTGGCATTTTTAACGTCTGCTTATGCCTGCGTATGCCTGTTAAAAAAGGGCATACCATTATTTATAATGGGCCCCTATGTACTCTGCAGGAGTAGCAGCAACATTTTGGCACTACTCCTGCAGAGTACATCAATAGTGTAAAAAAAAATGACACTATTACCCCCCTACCCTGCGCCATGGTGTGCTGTATTTTAAATACAGTGCAAACATGGTGACAGTAGGGGGTTGCTAAGGGGCACAAGGAATGTGCAATTTTCCCTAAATCTGCCTCTAAGTGTGATGGATATGTCCAGACATGGGTCTAGTAAATACTGTGTCACAGGAACTAAGCTATACCTTGCTAATCAGTCCTAACTAGGACATCAACAGTACTGGTGGCTTATGTTATGGTTCAGGGAGGACTTAACCTGGCAGGTTGGGCTGGACTGTTCCCATTTAAGCAGGGTAAAGAATGATTTGCACATGACTGGGTCCTAACTGAGATGGCATTGTGTCTAAAATAGCAATGGACTGAGATGTGGCCTGAGTAATTATCATTGGCTGTGAATAATTTAGGCACACCATCCATCACTATTTTGTGTACTTTAAGGCAGCGTGTAAAGTATTTATGCAATACTCAAACAGTAATATAGTGAAAATATCACACAAGAAAAATGAAGATAATTTCAGTGAATAAAATGGCACAAAAACAACCAAAAATCCAATTATTGGAAATGGAGATCTGAATTTTTAATGGTTATATAACAACAATGGGCAACTGGTCATGCTAGACCGGGACACAGGTAAGATTTAATGCCAACGGCCGATGGAGAGCACATCAGATACAAGGACCAGATTCCTCCTGGTCACAAAGTTACCTACTCACTTAGAAGCTTTTATGGAGGTAGTAATAATTAGTGGGACCAGGCATCCAAATGAATCCAAGGAGAACTCAACGATGATGGGAGCTGCTTCATGAGGTCTTGGAGTCAATCGCAGACTGCATGGCATGGGCCCAGTGAAGCTGTTGGCGGTGTTGCTTGGATGCTGTTCTATGTTATGTCTGGTGAAGCCATCCATGAGTACTGTTCTGATTCAACAGGGAGTTCAGGAGAGCTTTAGATTAGCTGCTGCTCTGTGTCAAATCCGGTGAAACCATCAATGAAGATTGTCGGCATCAATTCTCAATGTCAAGTCTGGTACAGCTTTCAGTTAGGCAGGGGTAGGACACCCTGACCACAGCCAAGGATCCAGGACCTTGGGGACAGTACATGGGGGGTCAGAACTCCCTCCCACAGAAGCCATACAAGGAGGCCAGTTAAGGGCCAGTTGAGTCTGGTCAGCCGTAAAGCAGGAAAAGGCTGGAAGCTTGTTGTAGTCCTGTTGCACAAACAGGGGGCACCCAACTGACCCTTGGAGTCATGCCTAGGGTCCTGGGTTCTGGGCAAGCAGGACCAGTCTTCCTTCAGATTCTTCAGCAGAGGAGTCCTTCTTCTGATTCTTCTCAGGTCCAGGAGTGTTCTGTGAAGGATGCTGCAATGCCACCTTCATGCCCAGTACCAGCCTGTTGGTGGGGGCAGCCAGGGAATGAGGCAGGAGTTCTTAGAGGTGGTCCTAAGCACTTGCAGCATTTCCTGTGTTTTACTGTGGACTCTTCCACACTGCCCTTTTCTACCCAAATTCAAGATGGCAGGAGGTTTCTCACATGGAGCTCTCTGGGCACACACACCCAGAGGTTGGGCTATGACAATTAGCAAACCCTCCTTTGTGGGCACTACAATCAGTTCTAGGGCAGCTCCCCCTCACACTGGGTTTGGATCCAAGCTACCCAGAGGGACAAAATAAGGGGTCAGGCCTGGTGTCAGGTACATCTGCTTGTGACATGGTAGGTCTATATAAAGTGTACCTAGTGCTAGAGAACATGCCACCCTGCCAAGAGAAGGCCATCACCTCCCTAAACACAAGCTCTTTGTCCTCTGTATGAGCACAACCTACATTTGACCACAGGGGAACCGTCAGCAGTTAGGTGACAGTTGAATACTGGCAGAAAGGCCTCCTGGGGTTTTAGCAGGGAGATATGACTTTTCAAAAAGTATCTCTTTCAACAAAATTAGCCACAATTTGATTCCACCCTTAAATTAAACTTTGTTGAATAAAACAATTAGGCCCTCATTACAACTCTGGTGGTAGGTGATAAAGCAGCGGTAATACTGCAAACAGGCCAGCGGTAAAAAAATTGGAATCATGACCATGACGGAAACCGCCAACACAAACAACCACTTTAACACTCCGACCGCTGCATCGGTAGCAACAAACACCGCATCGGTAACCGCCAACAGCCAGGGGGAAGACAATGTACCGTCCACTGCATTACAACACGCCTATCCACCAGCTTTTCCGGGGCGGTACCAACGTCATCAAAAGCACAGCGGAAACAGAACACAGAAGGGAAACGACTCACCTCTCGACAATCAAGGAAGAACCAGGATGCCATGGAGCCCGAACTGAAGGTGTTCCCCATTCTGGTGTACCTTCTCATATACCAGGAACATGAACGCTGGTGAAGACGACCACAGTGAGGACTGCACCTAGCAAACAGGGGAGAGGGGAGGAAAAAGAGAGTGACACACACATGCAACACACAACACCCCCATCCCCACCATCACCCCCAACACCATACACACAAACGCATGCAACAACATTACATATACACCCAGAATAACGCAAGGACAAAAGGAATAGAGTGAAATGAGTATAATATTAGTAATTTGGAGAAATACGATCATAAAGCAATAAACAGTATGTACAATATATACAATATATTCAAACTGAGGGGCAATATCCACTCCAAAATGTCTTTGACCCACTGGGCCAAAACACATAGGCCAAGGCCACACTAGACTTCTGCCTCAATATGGAGAGAACACTGCAGGGGCATCAGGTCGAAAACACACAGGCACCTCAGGGGGATGAGGAAGGGGGGGAACTCAGCCAGAAGATAGTATAACGCCACTGGCATGAAGGGGGCTCCATGCCCACTGCTAGGTCCTGGGGAGTGTAAGGCCACCGTCTCTCAAGTGGGTGGTTTTAGCACTGCTTGGTCCTGGGGAGTGCAAGGCCACAATCTCTCAAGTGGGTGATTTGTCCACTGCTTGGTCCTGGGGAGTGCAAGGCCACAGTCTCTCAAGTGGGTGGTTCGCCAACTGCTTGGTCCTGGGGAGTGCAAGGCCATAGTCTCTCAAGTGGGTGGTTTGCCCACTGCTTTGTCCTGGGGAGTGCAAGGCCACAATCTCTCAAGTCGGTGGTTTGCCCACTGCTTTGTCCTTGGGAGTGCAAGGCCACAGTCTATCAAGTGTGTGCCTGTTTTCCACTGGTTCTGGAGGGGGCCTTGTGCCCAGTGTGCTTCATCCTGGTAAGGAGGGGCTGAGTGGATGCCTTCTTCCACTGGTTCTGGAGGGGGCCTTGTGCCCAGTGTGCTTCATCCTGGATGAGGCAAGGTCAGAGTCTCTCACCTGTGTGTCACACCAACAGGTGTTGCAGGGTCCAGGATGCACTGCAGCTCATGTAGTCATCACTACACACTGGTCTCCGGCAGTGACGGCTGCTCAGTGGATGCCAGTTGCGCTGCAGGTGGCGGTGCAGGCAGTGGTGGTGGTAGACTCCAAGCCTTCACCTGCAGCCTCGGACGGCTGCCCACTGGGGCTGCTGCTGCTGGCAGTGGTGCTGATGGCAGCGGGGCAGATGGCGGTGCTGGCCACGGTGCAGGTGGGGGTGCTGGCCGCGGTGCAGGTGGCGGTTCTGGCAGTGGTGGTGGTAGACTCCAGGCCTTCAACTACAGTCTCGGATGGCTGCCCACTAGTGTTCTGCTGCTAGCAGTGGTGCTGCTGGCAGCAGGCAGGTGGTGGTGCTGGCCGCGGAGCAGGTGGCGGTGCTGGCCGCGGTGCAGGTGGCAGTGCTGGCAGTGGTGGTGGTAGCCACCAGGCCTTCACCTGCAGCCTCGGACAGCTGAAGTGCCATGGCTGGTGTTGTGTGCTCCTTCCTGCCCCTGGCAGATGGTCGTGCCTCCTTGCTTCTGCTAGCTGGTGTCTTTTTCTTGCTGGCTGGTGGGGCCTCCTTCCGCTTGCTGGCTGGTGTCCCCATCTTGCCCTTGCTAGGTGGCGGACCCTTCTTGGCCTTGGCAGGTGGTGCTGGCACACTGGCTGGGCTGACGGGTGCCTCCTTGGAGCCTCTCACACCTGCAGTAGCTTCAGAAACCACAGTGGCCGTGGACTTAGTGGCTGAGTTGCTAGCCTGGGTTATGGCCACATTGCCCCAAAGTGAAGTTCGGGGGTATAGGGAATAGGTCAAGGGTGGTGAGGAAAAGCTTCTTAGGGACACTGGGGCGGGAAGAGGGTGAAGGTTTGGGAGTGGAGGAAGAGGGAGTAGTTGTAGGAGGTGTCAGTCTTCTGTGTTTGGGTGCAGGTACATGGGCTGGATGCTGTTGTGAGGTGGATGGCTATTGGCTGTCTGTGTGCTTGCGTTTGTGTACTTTGGGAGGAGGGGTCACAGACACAGTGGGAGAGGACAAAGGGGACGTGTGAATGGATGTGGGGGTGGTGACTGCCAGTGAGGGGCATGTAGTGATAGGCGTGCTGGTGATGGAGGTAGTGGATGAGGATGTAGTGCATGCAGGTGTGAGTGTAGATGCAACTGGGAGGGAGGTGGAGGAGTAGGAGGAGGGGGACACAGTGGAGGCAGTGGATGTTGGTGTGTCTGCATGTGGATGGTGTGTGTGAGTGCCTGTTAGATGAAGTGTGGTGCTTGTGTTTGTCTGAACCAATTTTGTGTGTTGATTTGGGAGATTGCTGGTCTGAAGGTGTGCTTGGGATAGGCTTGGGTTGAGGGGATTGGGACTGGGTAGAGGAAGTTGGAGGGGAGAGGCTGGAGACAAGGACATTGGCTGCCATCAGTGCGGAGACCAGAGCCTGGAATGCTCTCTTTTCGGCCACCACGCCAGAGTGAATGCCCTCACGGAATGCATTTGTTTGTTGCAAATGCCCTGCTACAGCCTGGATGGCATTCAGTATGGTTGATTGCCCAACAGAGAGGGATCTCAGGAGGTCCATAGCCTCCTCACTGAGGGCAGCAGGGCTTACTAGGGCAGGGCCTGAGGTGCCTGGAGCAAAGGAGATGCCCACCCTCCTGGGAGAGCAGGCACATGAAACACACTGAGGGGCTGCTGGGAGGGCGGTAATGGCATGGGGGTGGCGGCTGTACCTGTTGTTGGGGTGGGCACAGATGTGTCCGCCACCGCCAGGGAGCTTCCATCGGAGCTTCCATCGCTGTTGGTAGTGTCCCCTCCTGTCTCCGTCGTGGTGCTCCCCTCGCCCTCCGTCCCACTGGTGCCCTCACCGTCGGTGGATTCAGCCTCCAGGCCCATGTGGGATGCAGCTCCCTCCGTCGCTGGTGCCTCTGCTCCTCCGCGAGATGATGCAATGCACACGAGGACAGGGTGACAAAACAAAAAGGGGGGAGCCACAGAGGATACACTTGGTCAATGCCAGCAACAACACTACCTTGGTGTACACAATACACGGGGAACAGCCCTATGCACCAGGCCATGCACTACCAGTTACACTGCTAGTCAGTAGCCCATGGGGTACAATGCCTAACGCCATTAGCTGCACACCTGAAACCCACAGGACCCTGCCCAGTAGTAGATGCCCACTAACACTATTTGGGTTGGAGTGCATATGATCTTTCCCATCATTGAACATACCCTGCCATGTTTGCCCTGGCCTAGGGGAACACACAGCCCACATTCCCCACCCAGGTAATACCTTAACGCGCGCAAAGTCATGATTCAGAATCTGTACTCAGCCCCTTGTGGCTGCTGTGATGCCTTCAAGCGCCCATCCAACTCCGGATAGGCCACCGCCAGGATGCGGAACATCAGGGGCGTCATGGTACGACGGGCACCCCTTCCTCGTTGGGAGGCCAGCCCCAGCTGGGCCTCTGCCGTCTTCCTTGCCGAGCGGCGCAGGTCCTCCCACCATTAGCGACAGTGGGTGCTCCGCCTGTCAAAGCCCCTCAGGGTCCGCACCTCCTTGGCGATGGCACGCCAAATACCCTTTTTCTGATGGGCACTGACCTGCAGAAAAAAAACAGCAGAAAAGGGATTAGTCATACCGTCCGGACTGTCATACTCATGGCCCACTATATCCCCCCATCCACTTACGCACATACATTGCCCACCATATATGCAGCACTTTGCCCAGGACCCCTCGGACCCCCCCAACACGGGGCTCACACACACACAGCAATCCCTACACTCATGGCCCACGCATCATGCTCACAGTGTACTCACCTGTTTGTCTGAAGGACCATAGAGTAATGTGTACTTGGGTAGGACCCCATTCACTACTCTCTCCAACTCCTCAGAAGTGAAGGCAGGGGCCCTTTCCCCAGACACTCGAGCCATTGTCGCTTCCAGACACAGGTCAGAGAAGCAATTCCATTGTAGGTCCTTTCCTGTTGAAGTTCAGGTAGCAAGTGAGTACACAGATAGAAAATGGTGGTCACGTCCGTGGCGGTGCGTACTGTCACCGCCAGCGTACATCGCCATTGGCTCCTGGAACCCATAGGGCCCAATGATAACCAATGTAATGTTATTTGGCGGCTGACCGCAACGGCGTACAACACCAGCAGAATTACCTCATTTCCAGTTGTCTCTCCTCACAGGTCAGGCAGCCGATATTTCAGGGGGGCACAGGACATGGCACCTAACTACGTCACAGCAGACATAGGCACATCAACTGACTTACAGGTTCACATACTGTTTCTATAAAAACAAGCATAGCATATTAATCTGAGTATACGTTTGAATATGACCTTCTTCTCACCGTTTTTCACCCTAGAGTTCAACCGCTGAGGATGAATAGGAGATGGAGACATCCCCCTGTGTACAGACCCCTGGGGGACCTGGCAACAATGGAGGACAGGCACATTATCCTGACCTACAGACTTGATAGGGCCACAATCCAAAAACTGTGTGCCCAATTAGAGCCAGACCTGATTTCAGCTATCCGCCACCTCACATGTATTCCCCCTCTAGTGCAGGTCTTGTCAGTGCTCCATTTCCTAGCAAGTGGTTCTTTCCAAGCGACAGTGGCCATGGCATTAGGGATGTCACAGCCTATGTTCTCAAACGTGCTGACCAGACTGTTGTCTGTCTTGCTGAAACACATGCGCTGCTACATCGTATTCCCCCAGGTGGAGTATTTGGCCACAGTGAAGGCTGAGCACTGGGACATATCCCCAACATCATTGGTGCCATTGATGGTACACATGTTGCATTTGTCCCCCCCCGGAGAAATGAACAAGTGTTCAGAAATAGGAAAAGCTTTCACTCTCTGAATGTGCAGATGGTGTGTTTGGCGGGCCAGTACATCTCCCATATTAACGCCAAGTATCCTGGCTCTGTGCATGATGCCTTTATCTTGAGGAATAGCAGCATCCCATATGTGATGTCTCAACTCCAGAGGCACTGGGTGTGGCTAATAGGTGAGCCCTTGGTCCCCACCCAGTTGAGGTAGGTGTATGGGTGTGGGGTTGGCCCTAAGGGTGAGTGTGTGGCTAACAGGTATTTCTCGAATATTTGCAGGTGACTCTGGTTACCCCAACCTCTCATGGCTACTGACCCCAGTGAGGAATGCCAGGACAAGGGCGAAGGAACATTACAATGAGGCGCATGGGCAAACAAGGAGGATCATTGAGAGAACCTTTGGCCTCCTGAAGGCCAGATTCCGGTGCATCCATCTGTCAGGTGGATCCCTGTACTACTCACCCAAGAAGGTGTGCCAGATTATCGTTGCATGTTGCACAACCTGGCCTTGAGACACCAGGCGCCTTTTCTGCAAGAAGATGAGCCTGGGAATGTTCGTGTGGCAGCTGTGAAGCCTGTAGACAGTGACAAAGAGGAGGCAGAGGAAGAAGATGTGGACAACAGAAGTACACTAATTCAACAGTACTTCCAGTGACACACAGGTAAGACAGTGTAACTTCACCTTCCATTGCAGTATAGTGTTTGACATTGAACATGGCAGCCTGATTTCCCTATTTCTATGGCCACTTACTATACCCTTTGGCATCTCTATTTTCAGATCTCTGTGCCCCACTCTGGCTCCTGGTGTGCTTACTGCTGCCCACTACAGATCATACCTATGTAAATATTGCAGTACATTTGAATTGCAATGTTTACAGTGTGTCAAACTAATACATTTGTCAAATAATTCACAGACTCCATACTTGAATTTGTTCCAAGGGTGTTTATTTAGGTGCTAATAAGTGTATGGGGTATTGCAATGGACTGGGTTGCTGATGGAGGAAAGTCCAGGGTAGAGTCCAGTCTATTTGAATCACAGGTGCATTGTCCAAGGGGGCATAGGAAGTGGACCAATGGTAGTTCAAGGTGGACAGAGTGCAGAGTGGGACAGAAGGGTGACAATCAGGAGAGCCTTATTTCCTGGCGGGGGTCTTGGCAATGTTCTCTGGCTTCTGCCTGGATCCCAGGAACCGTTTGCGGGTGGTTCTCCTTCTGCAGGGGTTGGGGTGCTGGTGGCCTGTTGGTTCTGTGGCGGGGCCTCCTGTCCACTAGGGCTGGCGGAGGTGGAAGGCTGTTCTTCAGTTTTGCTAGTGTCAGGGGCCCGTTGGTGTGCCACTGCCTCCCTCATGGTGTAGGCCATGCCTGCCAGCACACCTGCAATGGTGACCAGGGTGGTATGGATGTCCCTCAGGTCCTCCCTGATCCCCAGTTACTGTCCCTCCTGCAGCTGCCGGGTCTCCTGCAGCTTGGCCAGTATCTGGCCCATGGTCTCCTGGGAATAGTGAAATGCTCCCAGGATGTTGGTGAGTGGCTCATGGAGAGTGGGTTCCCTGGACCTGTCCTCCCCCTGTCGCTCAGCAGTCCTCCCAGCTTCCCTGTTGTCCTGTGCCTCTGTCCCCTGAACCGTGTGCCCACTGCCACTTATCCCAGGTCCCTGATCATCCTGTGTTTGTGGGGTTGCCTGGGGTCCCTGTAGTGGTGGACACACTGCTGATTTACGTGTACTGGGGAAAGAGGGATGGGCCCGATGGGTGGGTGCTGTGCTGGTGTTTCCTGAGGGAAGAAGCTCTGTGGTAGGTTGGGACTGTGGCTGGGTCACTGACTGTCCAGAGGTCCCTGATGGGCCAGGTTGGTCATCGTGATCCAGGCGTGCAGAGGTGCTGTCATCACTGTGGGCCTCTTCACGGGGGGGCTGGATGTGGCTGGCACCTCCTCTCCAGTGACATTGAGTGGGGGTCCTGAGGGGATGTAAATGCAGTGTTATTGTATCTGTGTGTGCCAACTTGTGCATGGATATGTTTTCCTCTATGGTTGTCATTAGCAAGGCAGCTTTGGCTTGTGTGAGTTGTGCTTGGTTTGGCTAAGTGATTGTCACTAGTGTGCATGATGTGGTGATGAGTGTCAATGCAGGTCGGTGATGGGGGTCCATGCATTGGTGTTGAATGCAGGGCTTGGTATTGGGATGGGTGGGTTGTGATCGTGGGGTATATGTGAGGTGGTTGGGTGAAGGCGGTGAGGGTAGGGGTTGTTGTTTGTGATGGCATGCAGGTAGGGTGGGGGATAAAGTAGTAAAGATTTCACTTACCAGAGTCCAGTCCTCCTGCTACTCCTGCCAGGCCCTCAGGTTGCATGATCGCCAAGACTTGCTCCTCCCATGTTGTTAGTTGGGGGAGAGGAAGTGGGGGTCCACCGCCAGTCCCCTGTACAGCTACCTGGTGTCTTGCTACCACGGAATGCACCTTCCCCCATAGGTCGTTCCACCTCTTCCTAATGTCATCCCTTGTTCATGGGTGCTGTCCCACGGCATTGACCCTGTCCATGACTCTCCGCCATAGTTCCATCTTCCTTGCAATAGATGTCTGCTGCACCTGTGTTCCAAATAGCTATGGCTCTACCCAGATGATTTCCTCCACCATGACCCTTAGCTCCTCCTCTGAGAACCTTGGGTGTCTTTGGGTGCCATGGGTGTAGTGTGAGTGGTATGTGTGAGGGTGTGTGGGGTGATGTGTTGGGGTGTGTGCTGTGAGGTGCGTGGATGGTGTATGGGTGATGATGTTTTGTGGCTCAGATTCAGTGGGTGCTCCTGGCTTGTTTCTCTCTCACTTGCCAAAATGTTTGGGTCGTAAAGGGTTGTGGGTAGTGTGTGTAGTGTTGTGTGTGTGTGGGTGTGGTGTGTGTATGTGTGTCAGGTGTGTGTAGTTTGAATTGTCCAATGTTGTGTTGTTTTGTTAGTGTGTGTGTATTTTGAGCGCTGCAGTCTGTACCGCCAATGGTTTACTGCGGTTGAATGTCCGCCGCAGTAATTCGTGGGTCATGATGCTGTGGGCGTATTTCTGTTGGCGTAACGGTGTGGATTTTGGCACCACCAGTTTATCACTGACCTTTGGGCTGGTGGACTTGTGTGTGTATCTGTATAGTGGCGGATTTCTATGTGTGGGTCATAATACCTGTAGCTGTATACCCCCCCGGTCACGGTATGTTGGCGGCATTCAGCATGGTGGTAAGCTGCACTTACCGCCAATGTTGTAATGAGGGCCTTAGTCTTTGAATTATATTATTAGCAGCTTCGAACCCAAAATTATCAATATACAGTGTTACAATGTAATACAGTGTTTTCATATGGGTCATTTAATTAACCTTGCTACAGTGAAAAGGGCTGTTAGGGCCTTTTCACTGTCAGGGAATGTTTATGATTAATATTCACAGGCCCTAACTTTAGAAACCATGCAACCTGCTTTATGGAGCAATAAGGTCTTCCTTAAGGGTGGTTTAGTATATTTAAAAGGAAGATTTAGACCTGTCAGAAAGGTTGATTCTGACAGGTTGAATTGTAAGTATATAAACTGCACAACCAGACTGCATTGGCATACCCGGAGCCATGCTTTACAATGCTACTGTAGTGGGTGACACAATGAGTGCTGCAACCCACTAGTATCATTTGCTTTACAGGCCCTTTGTACATGTGATACCGCATACTAGGGAATTATAATTACATAAAATTTGCCTCTCAGGTATATGCCAAGTTCAGTGCTTTGTAACGGAGAGCACAACAGTTTACGGTTGGTTAACAAGATTCAAGTGCACTGAATCCCAAAGCCAACAAAAGCAGTTCAGACAAATATCTAGGGGAATGCCACGCAAAGACAGTCATTTTCAGCAAGAAGATTATCGGGCCTGATTTCTAACTCAGTGGATGGTTACTCTGTTACAAAGCTGATGGATATCCCGTCAGCCGAAATCTAAATCCCATTCTATCCTATGGGATTTAGATTTCAGCGGATGAGATATGTGTCACCGTTGTGATTGGAGTAACCCATCTGCCAAGTTCTAAATCAAGCCCTGTGTCCTTACAGTGCTATTTTGTTAAATTATTTATAAAGGACATATAGTAAATACATTTAAATATATAATAAAACACATGAAAGCTACACAGCCAGGGGTAGCAAATTGCTCAGTACAATTAATTTCGACGATATACAACCAGCAATCTCCCCTCATTACATAAAGCACACAGTGCTCATGACAGCGGAACCATACAAACGTAACCCATCCTGTCTGGATATGAGAGAAGCAACACACAAGGACTTGCCTTCATTAAAAAAAAAAACTGCAATACAGGAATGTGTGACGATAGCGGCAGCAAACACATCAGCATATACAAGCAGCAAGAGGTCAGAGGTGCAATTAATTTCCTCACTATCACCGCAGGCCGCCTCAAAGACACCATCAGTATCGACAATGAAACCAACGGATGGCTTGCAGATAGTGGCGCCGGGAGTCAAGTTACAAACCAGGAATCTGGTGCCTCTGGTGTATTTAAAGCCACCTACACAAGATGATCACCTACAACTCACAGTTGATTGTCCGGATGTTAAAATGGGTGATTCGCTGAGAGACAACCCATAGTCACAGATCTTGTGCCCAATAAATCATCACCTTATGTAAATTATTCGTGTTGCAGTACTAAGAGCGGCCAGCTCAGGGAAAACACCACAGAAACGAGCGGGACCTAACAACCACAAAAGTAACGTTCCAAAATATGCAGATCTGAAACTTAAGACTCCTCGAATCAGTCAAGTAAGACAGTCTACGAATGGTCCAAAACAGTGAACAGCATGAAGATGAATGGCCGAGGAAGTTAGCATCACATGAAACCACAGACTATGCCCTTCAACATCAGTACAGTAATAATTCAGTCAATAGTTGGGAATCAAGGCAATTCATTCCAATTACACAGTATACGTCACAAGGACAAGAAAATTGTCTGAATAGGGGTAACATCCTGACGCTGCTGGCTGAGTTGCCATCAACCCAGAAGATACCCATTACAGACGAAATTTCTTGCCAACAGTGACTGCCAGGGGCCAGAAAAAACACACACCATCTAGAGATCAAGGGAAATCACTACATTGATCCTGGATGCTAAAATACATTTTGAAGCATGGGGAATTGTCCTTGCAGAGCCACCTAGGTCACACTACTTTTTTTTTCCTTTATTGTCTAATGCTTTGAAAAAAACTAATTACCATTCTGACTCAAAGGATCATGTACCCGTGTTGGGGATGAAAACCATTGAGTCCCAGAAGAGACAGCAAAGCAGGGGGGAAATTGTGCTAAAATCTGTGTACAAACCTCTAATCGTTCGAAATTATCTGCCTGTAACCCTGCAATCACAGAACAACTCACAGGTATAACGGAGGTGGATGAGTCATACCTTAAATGCTCCAAAGAGTAACGGACTCCAAAACCATAATGTAGGAAATGAATATTAGGGGAACGCCATAAACATTTTGTCCTGGAATATCACTGGAGCAAAAAGCATTATCTCAGACGGCTTCACATTAGTAAACAGCCACAATTGCAAATTAATCATATTGCAAGAAACATGGTTAAAAGACTCAGTCCATCTAGGTGGTTACATATTACATCATGTCAGTACTGTGAAACCAAACAGATCTGACAGACTAAGTGGAGGACTTGCAATTTATGTTTCGACAGCGCTATGTTTAACAATAGACAATTGGCATTCTCAAATGTTCTGCAGGCCATTAAACTCATCTTTAGAGACAACTGACAATCAACTCCTTTCGTAATATTCAATGTTTACGCCCACCCATACAAACGCCGTAAAGCCCAACTCTTCAAAAAAGTATTGAATAAGAGTGAGAAAATGAGATACGCCCATCCAACCTGGGACATCCCAGTGACAGGTGACTTCAATGCCCATTTAATCCATGCTCCAGAGCCCGATGAACAGCTTGTCGTAGAAAACGCTTTAGGGTCAGTCTTGCCTTAAGTCCAGCTACCACGGAAGAAACTGGACGGCATGGGCACGCAACTGGTCATCGTAGTAGAACATCTGAGCATGAGGGTCTTTAATGGTAGGACCAAAGATGATATGCCACCAAGTTATACTCATTATAGTTTGAAGGCAGCCTCCGCAATAGACTACACTGTTGTGAATCTCTCTCTGCTACCCTGAGTGACGAAAATTCAAAATTGAAAGCACTCTTCATAGTGATCACTCATACCAGTATGTAGAACTAAATTTGAATCTTCCTGATTTTATGCATTTTGCTGTTGATCTTAGTAGTCTTACATCCATTAACTTAAAACGTTTGATCTGGTCGGAGTACTCACTACCATGGATTTGTGAACAAATAAAAATCCTGTACCAATCGGCAATTCTTCAATACCTGTTAGCAGTGGAAGCATGGGCCACCTTTCTAGCTGCATTATTCAGTCCCACCTCGCGTCCAACAGTGACACAAACACGGACAGTATCCTTAATTTTTTTAAAAAAAAATTATAATTAAGAGGGGAGCTGAGGTACGAACTTAAAAGAATCAAAAAAGAGCATGTCACAGATTCCAAGTGTGCTCAAATATAGTCCCTAAGGAAAAACTATAAAACTCAGGTGTGGCTTGAACACAAGAAGGAGGAGGACAACTTTTGGTTAAAATTGCTCTCCAACTCTAAACATGTAAATTCTAGGGCTTTTTGGGCAACGGTTAATGGGATTGACCGTCAGCCAAGGAATATCAACTACTCATCAATTCCTGTAGAAAAATGGGTAAATTACCAGGGTAGTGTCATGTCTTTTTTTAAACAAGAATCACCTGAAGCAAACCCTTACCTGAAGGAGCCAGTAGGTTCTAATGACCTCAGCCAGTCCGACGTAGGATACAATGCAAAGGCAGACATTAAGAAGGGACGCAGGAATGTCCCCAACAGCCTCCCCCTAGGCGGTATTTAAGGCTGACCCAGAATACTGGTGTACACTGCTTGCAACTCTCTTTATGGAATTAGAGAGAACCAGAACTATTCCGGACAGCTGGAGAGGATCTATTATCAACTCGATATTTAAAGGGGGGGATTGAGCAAATCTGGCCAACTATAGATTGATTGCCTTAATTGATAGCGAGGCCAAATAATTTGCCTCATTGATCCTGGATGACCTGCTTGATTGGTCCAACTCAATCAATCTAGTTACCTTGAATCAAACTGGCTTTCGGAAAGGCTACGGCACCATGAGAAATGTACTAGCATTGAGCGATATCGCCGACAAAGCAAAATGCCTAAAGAAAAAGCTACATCTATGCTTCATAGATTTTGAAAGTGCTCTTGACTGTGTGGACAGAGCCATTCTTTGGCGTAAGCTGCGAAGTTGGGGCCTGCACGAGAGAATTCTTCGAAGCATCAAAATACTATATGATAAAACCTGGGCGCAGATCAAGTTAGCAGGCGGCTCAAAAGTCTCAAGGAGGATCCCAACAAATATTAGCCTGAAACAAGGATGTGTACAGGCTCAGCACCTGGGAATTAACATCACTAAGTCAAAAACTATGTCCATGGGGTGCCCTTTTAATTCTGTAACAAAACGTAAACTACGTAATATAGGACTGGAAGAGATCAGTCACTACAAATATTTGGTCTTCAACATAAAAAACAAAACTTTTGTGCCACAAAAGCAGCATATCACATAAAAATGCAAAGCATTGACATTTGTCATTTGTGCCCTAGCCAAAAGGTTAAAAGGGCCATCGTACAAACCTCTACTGTCTGTTATGTCTCCCAAACTCCTATCAGTC
Source organism: Pleurodeles waltl (assembly GCF_031143425.1). Lineage (NCBI taxonomy): Eukaryota > Metazoa > Chordata > Amphibia > Caudata > Salamandridae > Pleurodeles > Pleurodeles waltl. The sequence goes on from NC_090446.1 coordinate 1,234,187,806, forward strand.
GTCACATATGGAAGTGCATCTCTATACAGGAAAGATGCTTTACTTCTGGAACAACAACAAATAAAAATCTACAAGCAAGTTTTCTGTCTCCCTCACACTGCTTCTCCTTCACAAATTAGGCTAGAGTTTGGACTTAAACAACAACAGTTAGACAGGAAATTCCATACAATTAAGACCTGGTATAAAAAAAGATGAAACAAAACGAGCCACCTGATTGTAGCCTTATGTAATTCAGCAGTCAAGGACTCAAAGTCAGTGTACAATAGGTATCTACAGCGTTCTCTGCACGAGACTCAAATTACACATCTATTGGAGTCCAACATGTCTTAGCCCCTCTTGGGTTGTGCATTAAAAAAGGAAATCAGACTGCAATCCTTATTGGACGACAGACAAAAACTTTCAGGCCACTCGCATGCTTGGATCATCATGCACAATTGCAGCAGTTTGGCACTATCACAATACTTGGTCTCAATATTTCCAGCACACATTATACACCAGCTGCTTGCGATGCAATTAGGGTATCTTCCGTCCCGAGCGGATCAACCACCATGAAAGAATGGGGTGAGATGTCATGCAGGCTATGTGATGCCGTCAGAGAGGACATGGTTCACTTGATTTGCATCTGCCCGGCCCTAAGAGAAGCATGCCGTCAATTGCTAAAACCAGTTTTTACCATGAATGGGGTTAATACCTGTTGGCTGGCAGTAAAGAAAATGTTCCATCCAACTGAACCACAGACAGATTGTAGGCTTGTGAATTTCTTAGCCTTGCAAATTAAACACTTAAACTTGCTGCCCGTGACTTTTAATTCATAGCAAATGTTAGTGAATTATGAGGATTTAATGACTTTTATGTAAATGGTTTTGTGCAAATAGATAAGATGAATTCACCATTTTTAAAAATGAGATCAAATAACAAATGTGGGGTTGGTAATTTGTAGGGTTCCTCTCTAATCAGGTCCCAATAAAAAGTTTCCGCACTTTCTGTTGTTTCATCGTTAATGCTGACCTCTGTTTAAAACTCCCAGCAAGGGATGAGGATTTTTTAGTATTTAGTATAGTTTCAATGGACTCATGTAAATTATTTTACAGTGTATGTAGGGTTTCTTTTTAAACTGTTTAACAGATTTTCATAAATTTTAAAAGATTTCCATGTGACTCAAGACCTGCAATAGTTTTAACGGTTTTATCCACAAAAAGCACTCTTCTGAAATTCTCGAATTGCTTATAATTTATGTACTTTGTTCTTTGCTAAGATTTTAATTAATCATGCAAATAAAGAATCTAAATCTAAAACAAAATCTAATATATATCACATTAATAGTTTTACACTTGATTCCATCTAAGAAAAGCAAACATGTTCACGTATTATAATGCATACCATTTTTACTTAGTATTCCATGGCCTTTGCTTCTATACAAAACAACTAAAAGCAACAAAATTGCAGGAGAAAATCATGGCCATCTTCATAACTTCTTTTCAACTTGTACTTATGGGTGAGCAAAATGGTAGGTCAAAAGTAAATCTGAATCAAACCTCACACATTTACTGGATCGGAGACAGTGTTATACCTCAATTTCAGGAGATAATGTGTTCCTGGAGTAAGGCACTTCCCCACACACCAAATATGTAGACTGAAGCAATTTGTTAACTAATGGGGTCCACTCAAATAACTGTGTTCTAGATTAATGAAATAAAAGGGTTTTATTACAAAATTGGAGCAGAGTCAATGCCATGAAAGTTCTCAGATGCAAACTTACATATATGATACCATTGTCAGGAAATATTCAGTGTCAATGGGCATCAAAATCAATAGAAATTCTGGCAGCATCCCTAGCAGCATAGGAAAGTTCAGAAACATCTCTAGCTCACCCCCAAGCTTTTTTTTATACATAGTTCTCACATTTTACATTAACAGTTTTGCAGTTTCATCCATGGAGTGAGCAAATGTGTAATCTGATCAGCAAATCAGAGCACATAGAAAATAAATGTAATATTTCCTTAGCACTAATCCATTTATGCATAGTTATTCAGCACCCTCTAATGTCAATCTGGAGATGTTCAAATTAAAATATGGAACATTGACAGAAGAGTTTCTTTGAGTGACTATGTCCAGTAGGAAACTGAAAATGTAGTTACAAGTGAAAGTTTTATATCTGCACTATGGAAGGTTGATCATAATCACAACAATATAGCAATAAAAATAAACAAATATGACCTCAGCTTGACTGTGTGCTGCCGAACCTGTAAAGAGAGTATGCACATGGGGGGAAGCATGAGTGAGTTACGGAAATAGCTTCTATCCTGTTCAAGATGCCATTATACATAGAAATGTAGCATAACTAAAACACATTATTAAATACACTTTAATAAATCATAGGAAATTATTTTCAAAAGTAAGTTTAATATTTCTATGGATGAAGCAATGGTATCTAAAAATTTTAATGTAATGTACTCTCCACCAGAGTGGAAGTTGTGAGGGCTTCCATTTTGCAAGATCAGGCTTCATTCCTTCCAAGTGCACAGTGATGTACCTGTCGAAGTAAAATCACGTGATAAATTGTGTATTACACATTCTTAATCATTATTATTGATGCACAAAAATATAAACTTTCAAAATTATTTTACACTTTTATGAAGTCCTTTACATTACATGAACTGTCAGAAAATGCAAACTGCCATATTGAGATCAAATGACTCTGATTCTATGGAACTGATACACAAAAAAGGCAGACGTTTGCTCCCGTAGTTTACTCTTACATTTTAAAGAAAATATTAAATAGTCTTAGAAATCACAAATAACTGCAAGTTGTTGCAACCCACACTATATCTCAGGAGCACAAACATGTCTAACTCTTTACTAATTCAGAAATATTTCAAACAGAGGTGGATGTGGCATAACGTGCTGTAAGGAAGAATACAGCTAACACTCATAAAAGGAGGCTGAATAGATGAGAGCAAACACACTTGCAGATTGTAGATGGTCAGTTCATTTGTTTTCACTTCTTGTGTCGTCCATGCATTGAAGGTGCTAAGGATGCACAACAGCACCACAGTGGAGAGGGAAGAGGTGACGAGGACTACATTGACCTAATGATTATCAAACATCACGGGCATATTTGCTGTAACTCACCTCAAACAGGCAAAATCCATAGACGACCTGCTGTACATGCCCTGGTAGCACTACCTACTTTGTGAAAACACCCAATTTTGTATTTTCTCCACCCTATTTTAGGTTAACATAATGCAGGATAGAATATGCAAGAGGACAAAGGTCAGTATTTACTTATTCTGACTTTTAATAAGGCTTTCAGAAAGTACCTCACCCGGGAAAGCAAAGTCTAGGGTGTCCATCAACTGGAGACGTAATAGTGATTATGGGAGGACATATTCTTGGTATTCATAACACTTTTTTAAGTATGGCATAATAAAGGCCACTCTTTAACTTAGTGTGAGCATTCCTAGAGACAGTTTGGTTATTGCTGGCACAATACTGGTCCATACTTGACATAGTAAGGACACCCATGAACATTCTGTCTTCCCCAGGCTTAATAGAGTCCTATCATTTACATATTGTGTGCCATTCGTGGTGATCTCCTGCCTGTTGCTGGCATATTCCGACCTGTATGTGGCATATTGAGGCAATTCTTGTTAATAATATCGCAGTCCTTGGCCTAATAGTAACCTATCCGTGACATATAGTTCTCCAAGTATGTAAGAGATTTCAATATGTGTAGGAAAATGGATTACTGGTTGAGGGGGGGTGAACCCCTACTCAGGCAGCCACCACAATTCTTGTCAAGGTGCAATACAAGCAAAACCCTAAATTAACCTGTTATTAACCCTCTGGCAGCTTGGCACAAAAACATTAAGGCTTAACTTTGGGGCATGTGTAAAGTATTTTTGCAGCATACACACAATAAGAAAGAGAACCAAGTTACAAAAATAGAGTTACTATCAATACAATATGTGATACAAAAAAGACACAAATCCAATTACTAGAACCTAAGATATGCAATTTTAAAGGATTTGTAAAAATCAAGTTGTAGGAAGCCAAAAGCACCAACTGTAATTATCTGGTCATGGCCCAGATCCAAGTCACAAGTTCAATCCGACCGCAATGGAGCATGGGCCAGATGCAGGACTGAGTTCAGTCTGCTGAAAAGTACCTTGTTGACATGCGCCTCGAGATGCAAAGTTGTTGCACTGAGTGGCGCAGGATGGCATCAAGGAACTTTTGATGAGGAGCAGTGAATCGAACTCCGACATTGAGATGTATTGCACAGTGGTGGAGTCGATGACCATTGACAAAGACCTACAATGCAAAGTCCTGTGTTATTGTCGAAGAAGCTGATGGGCTTGTGGGGACTTGGGCTGTGGTGCGTCAGCACAGGGAAAGAGATACATCGCAATTGGCCGGAGTCGGTGCGGGGGTGTGTCAGCATCAAAAAAGGCCACTGGGCTAGCGAGGACTTGTGCTGAGATGCTACATCACACTGGGCTGGAGTTGATCACAATCTGCGTCAGACTGTCTCAAAATGTGCTGAGATGTGTTAATATCAAAGAAGCATGTTATGTACCTATGGCTTGAACAAAGGGCCAGCAGAGTGTCCCTTGCAGATCCCTTGGAGCAGAAGAGACCCAATGGGGCAACCTCAGGCCTTCGTCAGCAAAAATGTCAGCAAGGCAGACTTCAGAGCTGGGCAGTTCTCATTCCTTGCAGATTCAACAGGTCCAGAAGTAATCTAAATATTTGTGTCTGAGGGTCCACTACTTATACCTGGTGCCCACTTTGGAGTGGGAAAAGCTTATAGATCCCTTCATCTGAAGAGGTGTCTGGAATTTCCTGTTTCACTTCCCTGGCACCAGCTTGACTAGGGTAACAAAAGACTAGCATGAAACTCTTTATGAGTGTGCTGAAGCAGAACCTCTGTGATGTACAAGTGTGGTAGGTGACATCTTTTCCTCCTCATCTTGACAGAGATGGTTCACCTGCCAATACCTAGTTCCCCTTCCTCACTGTCTGGAAGTAATACATAGAGCCCAACCGGCAGTACACCTAGTCATGTGACTCAGGCACAAATAGTTGGGACAAGAAAATGACAGATTTCTAAAAGTAGTATTTTCAGAACTGTGACTTGACATCCAATTTTGCCATTAAAGAGGCTTTAAATTGCTGTTCTGTGGAAACCAAATTCAACTCTTATATCTACCCCCAACTGATCACTTATTAAATGTAATGAGGTCACCCAATATTATCCTTTTGGAGAACCAGTTGATGTAGAATTGGCAACAAATGTAAGAGGTTTCCACTACCAGGAAATGTAAAAGTTAAAAGTGCATGTCCATCTTTTTAAACACATTGCACCCTGCCCAATCAGCTGTTTAGGACCTATCCTAGAATTGACTTACATGTATTAAAAAGGAAGGTTTAGGCCTGGCAAAAGGGTTATTTTGTCAGGTCGAAATGTCAGTTTAAAAATGCACACAGAGGCTACAATGGCAGGCCTGAGACATGTTTAATAAGGCTACTTACGTGGGTGGCAAAATAAGTACGGCAGTCCCACTAGTTGAATTTAATTTACAGGCCATGGGTACATGTAATACTACTTGCCTAAGATCTTAAAGTAAACAAATTGTTCCAATTAAGTTTATGCCAATTTTACCATGTTTAGACGAGAGAGCACAAGCATGTTAGCAAAGGCTAGCAGCAGTAATGTTTGCAGAATCCTGCAGCCAGCAAAAACAGGATTGAAGGCAAAAAGTTGATGAAACCATACCGCATATGTCAGGTCCAACTAAATGTCATTTGTAAGAAGATGATTCTGAGTGTCAGTCTATGCACTTAGTAAAGGATTCTGGACAGTTCATCAAGCTTTAGCGTTTTAAAGACCCATATTGTTCCACGGGGTTCACTAAAATATACAAATCCATACATCTAAGGCTTTTGTCGCCTTTTCTTGTAGCATTGAATTGGTAGGTTCTTGGAAAAATGTTAACTCTCTAGTAAATTATCAATGGACCATTATATACACCAACAAGTGATGTTCAATGGAAATTAATGCCAGATGAACATGTTGATAGACTGTATACTAAAATTTCAGGTTATGTGTCGTCAGGATTTACAGTCTTGTGGGTGCATATAGTTTAACTCTATCTCAGTGTACGATTGTCCAAAAGGTATTGTTTAATTGCTAGTAGTTTCCGTAGTATCCCTTGGATGAAAGGAGGGTATGTCAAAATTTGTATTTTGTGTACTCTCCTCCAGAGTGGGAGTTGTACGGGCTTCCATTTTTAAACTATTAGACTTCATTTCTTCTAAGAGCACAGTGATATTACCTGTTCTCTTAGTGGAAGTTTTCCAACATACTTCAACTTTTTTGAATCCTCTTTAAAGATAGGTCTGTTTTGGTTATGAAGATGTTCATGAATAAGACTTCACATTTGTCCAGTTTCTTTTATATCTGGAACATTTTGAAGTAGTCAAGATGGGGTGAGGCATCATGTTCAAAATGGTATCTGCATACAGCAAGCTTTTTATCTCTTTTACTACCGTATGTAGCTATGGTGGCCACCTTTACCAGAGAAATGTACCGGCCATCTGTTCATGATTTAAGATTCTTCAAAGGTCCAGACATGATTCTTGAGTATAACGTTACATTAAGTTGTCTGCATTCATTTTTTAAAATGGCCTTTTTGTCTTTACCTGCTTTAATTATCAGTCAGGAGTCATTAAGACAAAGCCAGAACTCATTCTAAAGTGTTTTCTCCTAACATTTTCTGTTTAAAGAAGGGGTCTCTAACATTTTCTGTAACAAGGGCTACTGATTTTCACTGAGCTACTAATATTATTAATGTTTATTAGTGACCACATGAGATAAGATTACATAAATGGCCATCCTATACAAGTTGAGCAGAAGTGATCACATCAGTGCATCTAACAGGGTTGTCAGCAGTAGTGTAAGGAGCCTTTGCCAATTTGAAAGGATGCATGACTGAACCAAGCATGCCTTCACAACTTGGTAAGTACATTGCATGCATCATTACCAAGCATGCATTTACAACAAAAGTTGTTACCAAGCATATGCCATTTCCACATATGCCTTCAGCACACAAAATTATTTGTAAAGGTGTGGTTGCTAAAGACATAAACAAACTGTAAAGGTACAGTAACACCATCGGGTATCCAAACCTCTGAAAGAAATGCATTCTGATGACATTAAAAAAACTAAACATTCAATTACAGCTACACAGAATAACAACTTGGTGTTCTGAAAATAAGTGTTGCCCCACCCGTCTAAGCATTTGTCCAAACTAAAATAGCTAGCTTAGACAAAGGAACCTTCCAAATCAGCATGCCATTAATTGGTGTTAGCTAGGCTACAAAACATGTGGGCAAAAAATAAAAAGGAAACAGAGGACAAAATTAATTTAGAAAAGTGACATTTGGGGCCAAATGAGGCTAACTAAGGTTTGCAAAAAGTAAGTAAAAGGGAATGGTGTCAGCATTTCAGAAGCTCGTTCAAGAGTCTCCTCCTGAGTCAAGGAAAATCTAAGTTCTCTCATCAAAGCAGTTGGGAAAATTGCTGGAGAAGGGCGCAGAGGTTTGGACCTCTCAAAGTCCAAAGGAGTCTCCTCTCCAACTTAACCTAAATCAATTAATTAAAGTGAAAAATAAGCTATGATTTGTCCATTGGTAACGCCTATGAACCAGAAGACTTCATTGGCCAGTCCTTTCACATCATACGTCAAACATCTGCAACATTCAGACAAGTTTCCAAGATCATCATAGGAAGGTATGCATCCTTGCTCTCCTGTTCTATTTTTGCAGCATTCATGAATAGACCCATCCTTCATGTTCCCAGTCTCTCAATGTACTGTCTTGAAGGTTATTTTCTCAGGCTCTATATGAATACGACAATCGCACATCTATTTCCAAACTAATGTTGCAGGTGAGGGAAATCTGAAAGAAATTATACATTAGTAGTGAAGAAAAACAATTTTCTCAAATTTTATGAAACTGGGACCTAGCAAGCCTACCATAACTGAAGTAAAGCAACATCAGAATTGCACACTTTACATAAATAAATCAGAACACATAACCCTCTTCAATTCTAAACAGTCAGTAATAACTTCTTGCAAAATTAAATATCTTAATAAGTCAGTAAATATGGTGGAGTGGTGCAGCTGTGATTTGGCTGTTCCTTTGAATGTCACAAGGTCGATCTATACATGAACATATTGACTTTGTAATGTATGAAGGTATAACTACCTAATGATAAAGTGCTTATGCCATCTGTTCATGATTTAAGATTCTTCAAAGGTCCAGACATGATTCTTAAGTATAACTTTACATTAAGTTGTCTGCATTCATTTTTAAAATGGCCTTTCTGTCTTTACTTACTTTAATTATCAGTCAGGAGTCATTGAGACAAAGCCAGAACTCATTCTAAAGTGTTTTCTCCTAAAAGTCTATATTAAGATGCATTCACTGTAGTACATAATCTAATTGTGTATGTTATAGCCATATTAGTTTAAATGTAACCATTGATTTTGATTTTATATTGATTCTGGCATTATCAGAGATTATTTACATGGCATGATAATGATTTTCATAACAGATGTGCACAAAATGTCATAGGTTAATGTTGAAAATTGTAATCCTCCACCATATTTACTGACATGTATTAACAATGTATTTAATTTTTAAGTTATTTTCCTCAGTTTCTAGGGCATAATGGGGATGTGTGAAGGTTGATTTACATTCTTGAGTAATATCTAAAGGGTTAGTTAGCAGATGGCCACTTTTATTCCTGATTGCCTGCATAGTTCTCGGGGCTGTGTTTTACTTCAGTAATCATCCTACCTTTCACCTTGTTGATATTACTTTTGCTTTTTAGGGTGAATATCGAATTGAATTAAAATTTTGCTTTGGTTATCTCTAAAGATTAGGGGGTCTCCGTATTTTATATTTCACAAAAAAATCTTTAATTTCTTATCCTGATGTCAGTTGTTTTTCTAAAGATGTTTGTTTGGCTTGGTGGGTTTTTTCAGGAATTGGGGCCAGATGTAGCAAAGTATTTGCACCTCGCAAACGGTGAAAATCGCCGTTTGCGAGGTGCAAATGCCTCTTTGCTATGCAGAAATGCATATTGCGAGTCGGTACCGACTCGCAATATGCATTTCAGAATCGCAAATAGGAAGGGGTGTTCCCTTCCTATTTGCGATTCGGAGTGGAATGCAATACCATTTGCGACCGCATATGCGGTCGCAAAGGGTATCGCAGTTACCATCCACTTCAAGTGGATGGTAACCCACTCGCAAATTGGAAGGGGTCCCCACGGGACCCCTTCCAGTTTGTGAATGGACCCAAAACATTTTTTTCAGGGCAGGTAGTGGTCCAAGGGACCACTGCCTGCCCTGAAAAAAAACCGAAACTAAAGGTTTCGTTTTTTTTTTTAAGTGCAGCTCGTTTTCCTTTAAGGAAGACGGGCTACACTTAAAAGAAAAAAAACTGCTTTATTGAAAGCAGTCACGAACATGGAGGTCTGCTGACTACAGCAGGCCTCCATGTTTGCGAGTGCCTAGACTCGCTATGGGGCCGCAATTAGCGACCCACCTCATTAATATTAATGAGGTGGGTCATTGCGACCCCATAGCGAGTTGCAGACGGTGTCTGAGACACCGTTCTGCATACCAATTTGCGAGTTGCAAATTGCGAGTCGGAATGACTCGCAATTTGCAACTCGCAAATTGGATTTTTCCTACATCTGGCCCTTGGTCCCTTATATATGTTTTGCTTGCTGCCCAGAGAAGTTTCCACAAAGAAACCAAACCTTTGTTTAGTGTCACATAGTCTTTCAGGTAGTCTTGAAGTTTTCTTTTTTTTTACTAGGGTTTCACAGTTTGCATTCTCCATTTACTCACACTCTGTTTTTGTACTTTAAGGTCAGGATCTATTCTCAATAATGGCTGATTGATACTGCCTGGTCAATAATTGAACAGTGAGATATGTTAGAAAGTAAAGGGCTTTTAGTACGGAAATAGTTATTTGTGTTTAAGTATCATCAGCCCAGGAATAAAAGGTGTATTTCCTGTCAGTTGGAGGTAGAGATAAAGTTATGTTTGTTCCTGTTAGGTGCATATATTGAGTCAAGTACAGGTTGGGATGTTTGTACAGTTACTTTTTTTACAAAAGCAAAGTGACCCTTAGTATCAATTCAAGTTTTGTTAAAACAAATGTTTGTACAAGTATTACTACCTGTCTTTTCCTGTATTATCAGACATGAGCTCACTCTATCAACCCAGCCCATTTTTTGTGTGTCTGATTCATTTGGAGTCAAGTAGTCCTCCCGGAGAAGGGTGCTGTTTGATTTCTTCATTGGTAAGTATGATGTAGTGAGACATTAACATTCAGAAATAAGATTCTCAAGACCTTTGTTGTTGACAATATAGTAGTTGTTTCAAGTTTACAGGATAAATTATGAGTGAGTTGCACCCTTTCAGTGCCTAAACTTTATACAAACGAGCTGTACCTTGAGCGTCATTGCCCTCACATAGTTATATGTTAAAGGTTTTCAGGACCACCATGTTTTATTGACTATAGTGGCATCTGCATAGTTTGAGAAATCAGTGATATCTTAGATTTGGTGAGGAAACTTTCAGGTGCTCTTTCATTGGTGCTTCAAATTGGTCCCTTACAGTATTAGATGACTCTGGATCATCTCCACCACACTGTACTAGAGAATGACACCTTGAATAAATGTTACCCTGTTGAGGATGGCTACTGTCCACTAAGAATGCATTTAGAGGGAACACTGATCACCAGTATGATTTGCTGTCAGGTCCAATCCAGTGGCTACTGATGTAGAATTAAAGGAAGATAAGAAACATGCTAGTTCCTCAGTGTCATTGTAATACTCTGGCTGATTATCCATAGTTATGAACATCATAGAAAATTTAAAAGGCCAAATTTAATATCCCATTTTTTAACAGTTGTTTATCAGGCCAGGATTGATTTCCATAAGCTGTTTTAGTCTATGGAAATGTCAGCTATTGAAATGCTATCCACTTTGTACTCAAAGATGCTGTTCTTCTTTGAGTTATAAGAATGTGTTTGGAACCATAGGTGCCACAGTCAACAGCCTATCATTGGTATGGGGCCATTAGTCCAACAGGAACATAACTGATGAGCTCTTTTAATTTTAATGGGAGGGTTGAAAGTTATACTGCATAAGTTTGGAAGGAATTTGGCTAGAAATGTCACCATGTTGTATCTTTCTTGTTTTTTATTATGACCAAAGGTTTTTATCCTATCCAGTCTTTTATTTTCTTGTGTAAGTTTCAGATGTCATTGGTCCACTCAGGAGATTTTAGCAGTTTGCAATGTTTTTTCTTCAAGGGGGGCATCTTGTTTTTCCCAATCTTGTGCTAGTATCATAGGTTGAAATCTAGATCAACGTCCTAGATGTCAGATTAATCTTTGCTTGTCCTTAGCATTTCATGTGTTATCGTAGCCAGGGTTCCTGCACGACAATGCATTGGTAAAATTTGACTTTTACTCTGTAATGGTTCTAAAAATAGCAGTTGGCAAGTTGGTTAGTGCCCGGCATTGTCAAGAGTTTGTTATTGCTTCTTTTAAATGTTGTCGTCTTGTAGGTATTATCAATTTTGTTCTGTCAATCCTGTTTACATCTTATTTACATGAGGGATTGTACATATGTTCTGGGAAACCTGGTGTTGGCATTCATTTGCTCTAGAGGTCTCTTCAGTCTTTAATCTTTTGCCATTTTTTTCCTCAATTGTGTTCCATCATTTTTCTTGTAGTGTTTGGGTTGAGGTAAATCAGGATCAGAAAGAGTAATTCATTCTTCTATTTCTATTGACAGGAGGAAAACATGGGCAGCCAGCCATCGAAGATACTTAGATGGTGGTTACATTGAAAGTGAAGATGGTGGCACCTGTGGATTGCACTGGCACTATCAGCATTAATCAGTCCTAAGAAAAGATGTTCACTCAATGACTGTGGGGAACAGCCTGATATGTTGGTATTTGCTTCAAATTCCATGGTCAGCTGAGCACTCCAGGAAGGGGATTGTGGTCTGATGCATGGTGATGTGTAGTGCTATCTCCCTTGATTCCTTGGTGGCAATGCAGCTGTATCGAAGCCTTGGAGGTGCATGACCTCCACTAATTGTGGAGAAGGGTAGCACCAGCTCCTCACAAGCAAGTTGCATTTGTCAGGTCCAGTGCCAGACGAGCCTCACTGTAATATTCTCTGCTGCTCCTGCCGTATGGTGGTCCTCTCCATCGGTCTCTCCTGACACCTCCTTGGCTGGACAATATCAGAAAGTTCAAGGGTGAGTTACATGGGGATTCTTGAGTTGGATCACATAGTCCACGGTGTCATCTTGTACCAATTCTTATTCAGAAGCAAGGCACTTCAGATATCAACTAAAAGTCAACCATTTTCACTTGTGGCCAGGCTCTGCATTAATTGGGAGTACTCTTGAGTACATGCTTGTCATATTTTAGGAATCATGTTTGAATTCTGGTCACAATGGAATATTAGTAGCACAATTATGTTTTAACTGACACAATAGTGGCCTATAATATACATATGTTGGGCATATGTTATAACATTACAACTATCCCTGGCTTAATAGTGGCCCATTGTTGATATACTGTGGACATTAGTGATGACATATCGGAATACCCATAAACATTAGTGACATGTCTTTGATGTATTGTTTCCATTCATAACAACATTATGGCCCTCATTACAACCCTGGTGGTCAGTGATAAAGCCCCCCAACAGGCCGGTAGTAAAAGAAATGGAATTATGACCACCGCGGAAACTGCTCAGACAGACAGCCACTTTAACACACCGACCGCCATGGTGGTGTAGGAGGCTGGCCTGGCTTATAGTGGGTACCTGATGGTACTTACACTTTGTGCCAGGTCCAGTTATCACTTATTAATAGATTAGTTCTAGCAGCTTAGGCTGATAGAGGTAGCTATAGCAGAGCAGCTTAGGCTGAACTAGGAGACATGAAAAGCTCCTACTATACCACTTATATCATATACCACTATATCATAAGAAAACACAATACTCAGAGTTACCAAAAATAAAGGTACTTTATTTTAGTGACAATATGCTAAAAGTATCTCAGAGGATATACTCCCTTAGGAGGTAAGTAATATACACAAAATATACACACAAACCAAAATCAGGTAAGTAAACAGTTAGAAAAGTAGTGCAAGCACTGTAGAACACAATAGAATACAATAGGAGACAATAGGTCTAGGGGCAACACAAACCATATACTCCAAAAGTGGAATGGGAACCACAAATGGACCCCAGGCCTAGTGTAGTGTGTAGAGGGTCGCTGTGAGTGTAAGAAAACACTAAGGGTGTCCAAGATACCCCACCCCAAGACTCTGAAAAGTACAAGTAAAGTTACCCTACTGCCCCAGAAACACACTAAAGACGTGATAGGAGATTCTGCAAAGACCACAACTTACTGCAAAGCACTGAAGATGGATTCCTGGACCTGAGGACCTGTAAAGGTAGGAGACAAAGTCCAAAAGTCACGAAAGTGTCCAGGGGGGGCAGGAGCCCACCAAACCCCGGATGAAGGTGCAAAATGGCTGCCTCCGGGTGGAAGAAGCTGAAGATTCTGCAACGACGGAAGATGTCAGGAACTTCTCCTTTGCACAGAAGATGTCCCACGGTGTGCTGGAAGATGCAGAGTTGTTTCCATGCAGAAAGACAGCAAACAAGCTTTGCTAGCTGCAGAGGTTGTGGTTAAAGAAAATAGGTCCTGCCCGGGCCCAAGAAGGACCAGGAGGTCGCCCCTTGGAGGAGGAGACAGAAGGGGCACTCTGCAACACAGAGAGCCCATGCAGAAGCAGGCAGCATTCGCAGAAGCACTTGAACACAGGTTCAAGAAATCTGAGCATGGCTGTCATCTCAACACTACAAAGGAGGGTCCCACGAAGCCGGTGTTCAACTTAGCAAGTTGAGCAATGCAGGACGGAGTGCTGGGGATCTGGGCTGTGCTGTGCATGAACGGTTCCATGCAAAAGTGCATAGAAGCCCTAGCAGCTGCAATTCACACAGTACACAGGATTACTGTCTGGTGTGGGGAGGCAAGGACTTACCTCCACCAAATTTGGACAGGTGGACCACTGAACTGTCAGGGTCACTTGGATCCAGCTCCTGTGTAACAGGGACCACGCTCATCACGATGAGAAGGGACCCAGAGGACTGGTGAAGCAGAAGTTTGGTGCCTGCGTTAGCAGGGGGGAAATTCTGTCGACCCACAGGAGATTACTTCTTGACTTCCAGTGCAGGGTGAAGGCAGACAGCCCCCAGAGCATGCACCACCAGGAAACAGTCGGGAAAGCCATCAGGATGTCGCTGGTAGTCTTATTGCTCCTTTGATGCAGTTTTGCAGGCGTCCTGGAGAAGTCAGCGGTCGAACCTTGGCAGAAGTCAAAGAGGGAGATGCAGAGGATCTCTGGTGAGCTCTTGCATTCGTTATCTGAAGAGAAGCTCACAGGAGAGTCCCTAAATAGCCCTCAGAGGAGGAGTAGGCACCTAGTCAGGTAAGTGCCTATCAGGAGGGGTCTCTGACGTCACCTGCTGGCACTGGCCACTCAGAGGCCTCCATTGTGCCCTCACACCTCTGCATTCAAATGGCAGGGGTCTGCGACACACTAGAGGAGCTCTGGGCACCCCCCTGGGGTGGTGATGGACAGGGGAGTGGTCACTCCCCTTTCCTTTGTCCAGTTTTGCGCCAGAGCAGTGGCTGGGGTATCCCTGAACCAGTGTAGACTGGCTTATGCAAGGAGGGCACCATCCGTGCCCTTCAAAGCATTTCCAGAGGCTGGGGGAGGCTACTCCTCCCCAGCCCTTAACACCTATTTCCAAAGGGAAAGGGTGTAACACCCTCTCTCAGAGGAAATTAGTTGCTCTGCCTTCGTGGGACTGGGCTGCCCAGACCCCAGGAGGGCAGAAGCCTGTCTGTGGGTTGGCAGCAGCGGTAGCTAGTTTGGCAGTACCCGGGGTCCATGCTGGAGCCCCGGGGATGCATGAGATTGGCACCCCAATACCACATTTGGAATGGGGGAACAATTCCATGATCTTAGAAATGTTACATGGCCATATTCGGAGTTACCATTGTGAAGCTGCATATAGGTATTGACCTATGTGTAGTGCACGCATGTAATGTTGTCCCTGCACTCACAAGTCCGGGGAAATTGCCATGAACTATGTGGGGGTACCTTGGCTAGTGTCAGGGTGCCCTCACACTTAGTAACTTTGCACCTAACCTTCACCAAGTGAGAGTTAGACATATAGGTGACTTATAAGTTACTTAAGTGCAGTGTAAAATGGCTGTGAAATAACGTGGACGTTATGTCACTCAGGCTGCAGTGGCAGTCCTGTGTAAGAATTGTCTGAGCTCCCTATGGGTGGCAAAAGAAATGCCAATACCCTGGGTACCTAGGTACCAGATACCAGGGAATTATATGGGTGTTCCAGTGTGCCAATCAGAATTGGTAAAAATGGTCACTTGCCTGCAGACAATTTTAAAGACAGAGAGAGCATAAACACTGAAGTTCTGCTTAGCAGAGGCTCAGTGACACAGTTAGGCACCACACAGGGAACACATTCAGGCCACAACTATGAGCACTGGGGTCCTGGCTAGCAGGATCCCAGTGAGACAGGCAACAACAAACTGACACACAAGTAAAAATGTGGGTAACATACCAGGCAAGATGGTACTTTCCTACAGGTGGAATCAACAAGCACCACGGCGGTCACCACCAATAGCCGGACGGAAGACAATGTACCACCCACACTATTATGACAGTCCTATCCGCCACCTTTTCTGAGGAGGTACCAATAACATTAAAAGCACGGCGGAAACAGAAAATAGAAGTCAAACGACTCACCTCTGGAGACTCAGGGTACAACCACGACGCCATGGAGCCTGAGCAACAACACAGAGAGAACACTGCAGGGGCATCAGGTTGAAAATACACAGGCACCTCAGGGGGACAGGGAATGGGGGGGGGCAACTCAACCGGAAGATGGTACAACACCACTGGTCCTGGAGGGGGCTACATGCCCTGTGCAATGTCCTGGTGTAGGAAAGTACCATCTTGCCTGGCATGTTACCCCAATTTTTACTTATATGTATGTTTGTTTTTGCCTCTGTCACTGGGATCCTGCTAGTGGCCAGTGCCAGCAGGTGACGTCAGAGACCCCTCCTGATAGGTGCTTACCTTTCTCTGTAGCCAATCCTCCTCTGAGGGCTATTTAGGGTCTCTCATGTGGGTTTCTCTTCAGATAATGAATGCAAGAGCTCACCAGAGTTCCTCTGCACTTCTCTCTTCGACTTCTGCCAATGATCGACCGCTGACTGCTCAAGGACGCCTGCAAAACCGCAACAAAGTAGCAAGAAGACTACCAGCAACATTGTAGCGCCTAATCCTGTCGGCTTTCTCAACTGTTTCCTGGTGGTGCATGCTCTGAGGGCTATCTGCCTTCACCCTGCACAGGAAGCCAAGAAGAAATCTCCCGTGGGTCGACTGAATCTTCTCCCTGCTAATGCAGGCACCAAACTTCTGCATCACCGGTCCTCTGGGTCCCCTCTCATCTTGACGAGCGTTGTCCCTGGAACACAGGAACTGGATCCAAGTGACCCTGACAGTCCAAAGTTCCTTCTGTCCAAATTTGGTGGAGGTAAGTCGTTGCCTCCCCACGACAGACAGTAATCCTGTGTACTGCGTGATCTGCAGCTGCCAGGGCTTCCGTGCACTTTTGCAAGACTTCCTTCGTGCACAGCACAGCCCAGGTCCCCAGCACTCTGTCCTGCATTGCCCAACTCGCTGAGTTGACCTCCAACTTAGTGGGACCCTCTTTTGTTGAGACGACCGCCGTGGTCAGATTTCCTGAACACCTGTTCAGGTGCTTCTGTGGATGCTGCCTGCTTTTGTGTGGGCTTTCTCTGTTGCTGAGTGCCCCTTCTGTCTCTTCCCCTAAGGGGCGACCTCCTGGTCCTTCCTGGGCCCTGGCAGCACCCAAAACCTTTAACTGCGACTCTAGCAGCTAGCAAGGCTTGTTTGCAGTTTTTCTGTGTGGAAACAACTCTGCATCCTCTAGCACGCCGTGCAACATCATCTGGCCAAAGGAGAAGTTACTGGCACCTTCCGTTGTTGCAGAATCTTTGGCTTGTGTCACCCGGAGGCACCCCTTTTGCATCTTCATCCGGGGTTTAGTAGGCTCCTGCCCCCCTGGACACTTGCCTGACTCTTGGACTTGGTCCCCTTCCTAAGCAGGTCCTCAGGTCCAGGAATCCTTCTTCAGTGCTTTGCAGTCAGTTGTTGTCTTTGTAGAATCCCCTATCTCGACTTTACTGTCTGTCTGGGGTAGTAGGGTAACTTTACTCCTACTTTTCAGGGTCTTGTGGTGGGGTATCTTGGACACCCTTAATGTTTTCTTACACTCCCAGTGACCCTCTACACACTAAACTAGGCCTGGGGTTCATTCGTGGTTCGCATTCCACTTTTGGGATAATATGGTTTGCGTTGCCCTTTGGCCTATTGTCTCCTAATGCATTCTATTGTGTTCTACAGTGTTTTCACTACTTTTTTAGTGTTTTACTTACCTGATTTTGGTTTGTGTGTATAGTTTGTGTATTTTACTTACCTCCTAAGGGAGTATATCCTCTGAGATACTTCAGGCATATTGTCACTAAAATAAAGTACCTTTATTTTTAGTAACTCTAAGTAGTGTGTTTCTTGTGATATAGTGCTAGATGAAATAAGTGGTATAGTAGGAGCTTTGCATGTCTCCTAGTTCAGCCTAAGCTGCTCTGCTATAGCTACCTCTATCAGCCTAAGCTGCTAGAACACTACTAATCTACTAATAAGCGATAACTGGACCTGGCACAAGGTGTAAGTACCACAAGGTACCCACTATCAGCCAGGCCAGCCTCCTACATTGGTGGTGCAGCGGTGGGATAAGTACTTGTAACTGCTTTACCTCTTTGTCATTGGTGCTTTTCATAAGAAAATCATATACCAAATACTTCAGAATATACACAGTAACCTAAACAGTTTAACTTTCCTTCTCTAAAACGTTCTAAAAAGTTTCTGAAAACTTTCGAAAGTTTTCAAAAGTTTGAAAAATATTTTCTCTGTTCTTTTAAAATTTCCCAATTTTTTTTTCTCTCTCCGTCCTAAACCTTTTCTGTCATGTCTGCAGTAGAGCTTACTCCCACAGTTGTCCAGGCAACATATGGGAATCTAAACTTTAAAAGTTTTAGGGGTCTCTGCATTGAAAGAGGTTTAGCAATTGGTAAGAATCCTACAAAAAATGTTCTCCTTAGCCTTCTCCTAGAAAGTGACCAGAACCAGTCTGGCCCATCCCAAGACCAGGAGGTAGAGGAGGGGGGTACCCAGCCAGACTCAGAGGAGTCCCCCGAGGATGCTGGTGAGGGTTCTTCCAAGGACCTGCCAGCTAACAGGCCACCTAGTGACATTGGTAGTGGGAGGGGGTCACACACTAGTAGGACACCTTTCACTCCTAAAGGCCAGGTTACTAGCGTCCAGCCAGTTAGGGACAGGTCCCTCTTTGCCAATTCCCACATTTTGTCTGTCTCACAATTCCCAAGCCTCCCACCCTGAGGATAACTTAATGGAAAGGGAACTCAGAAAGCTGAGGTTGAAGAGGCCAGGCTGAAGCTTAAACAGCAGCAGCTGGCCTTAGACAGGGAATCTCTGGATGTGGAAAGGGAAAGGCAGAGGATGGGGTTAGTTCCCCATGGTGGCAGCAGCAGTTTTTTTTATAGCAATCCTGTTAGAGAGAAAGATTCCAGAAACCTACATAAGATAGTCCCCCCTTACAAGGAGGGGGATGACATTAACAAGTAGTTTCTGCACTTAAGAGGGCCTGTATGGTACAGTTGGTACCTCAAAGGCAGTGGGCTGCTATCTTGTGGCTATCTTTCACTGGTAAGGGTAGGGATAGGCTCCTTACTGTCAGAGAAAGTGATGCTAATAACTACAAAGTTTTGAAGGATGTACTCTTGAATGGATTTGGCTTAACCACTGAACAATGCAGGATTAAGTTCAGAGGCACCAGAAAAGAGTCCTCTCAAGACTAGACAGACTTTGTAGACTGTTCAGTGAAGGCCTTGGAGGGTTGGTTACATGGCAATAAGGTGACTGACTATGAAAGCCTGTATAATCTAATCCTGAGAGAGCATATTTTTAACAATTGTGCGTCTGATTTGTTGCACCAGGTCTTGGTAGACTCAGATCTGACCTCTCCCCAAGAATTGGGAAAGAAGGCCCACAAATATCCTCTGGGGGTGGTGGGTCCGAATCTTCTTCTCACAAGCAGAAAAAGCAATGGTGTTATTTTTGTAAAGTAAAAGGCCATTGGGCAAGTGAATGCCACTTGTCCAAAGAAAAACACCAAGGCTCCCACTACCACAACCCCAACTGCAACCTCTAGTGCCCCTAGTAATAGCAGTGGTGGTGGGAAGTCTACTACAAATAGCCTATCCAAGGGTGTATCTGGGCTCACTATCGGCAGTGTAGTTGGGGTTGGTCTTGTTAGAGAGACCACAGAGGCTGTTTTAGTCGCTGATGGTGGCATTGACTTTGCCACCTTGGTTGCTTGTTCCCTTAATATGGGTAAGTACAAGCAACTACCCTTAATTAATGGTTTTGAGGCCTACAGGGACACATGAGCCAGTGTAACTATGGTTATAGAGAAACTGATTCACCCTGATCAACACCTACTTGGTCAGAAGTACCAAGTGACTGATGCTCACAATAACACACTTAGCCACCCCGTGGCTGTTGTGAATCTCAACTGGGGGGGGGTTTACTGGTCCAAAGAAAGTTGTGGTAGCAACCGAATTACCTGTAGATTGCTTACTAGGCAATGATTTGGAGACATCAGCTTGGGCTGAAGTGGAGTTGGAGGCTCATGCAGCAATGCTGGGCATTCCTGGGCATATTTTTGCTTTGACAAGGGCTCAGGCCAAAAAGCAAAAAGGACAGGGAAACCTGGATCCTGGAACAATGGACCAAGTACTCCCAAAAGCTAGAGGTAGGAAGGGCAAATCCTTGCCCACTATCCCTCCCTCACCAGAAGATTCCCCTTTTGAGGAAGAGGAATCCTCTCCCTGTGCAGAACCTACACCAGATCAGCTGGCCGCAGACACTGCTGAGCTTTTGGGTGCAGGGGGGCCTGCTAGGGAAGAGCTGGGTGTGGTACAGCAGACCTGTCCCACACTAGAGGGTTTGAGACACCAAGCTGTCAAACAGCAGAATGGGGATGTCAGGGATAGCCATAAGGCGTATTGGGAAGACAACCTCCTATATACTGAATCAAGGGACACCTAATTCTGAAGCTACCAAGAGATTTGTCATCCCTTTGCAGTACAGGGAGTTCCTTCTTATCTTAGCACATGACAATCCTTTGGCCGGGCATTTGGGCCAAAGTAAAACTTGGGACAGGCTTGTTCCCCTGTTTCACTGGCCTCATATGTCAGAGGACACCAAAGAGTTCTGTCGCTCTTGTGTGACCTGCCAAGCCCGTGGCAAGACTGGTGGCACTCCAAAGGCCCCCTTAATTCCACTTCCTGTGGTTGGGGTGCCCTTTGAAAGGGTAGGGGTTGACATAGTTGGCTCCCTTGACCCTCCAACAGCTTCAGGCAATAGGTTTATCCTTGTGGTAATGGACCCTGCAACTAGGTATCCTGAAGCTACCCCCTTAAGGACCACTACAGCTCCTGCAGTGGCAAAGGCCCTCCGGGGAATCTTTTCCAGGGTGGGCTTCCCTAAGCAAGTGGTGTCAGGCAGAGGTAGTAACTTTATGTCTGCATACCTCAAAGCAATGTGGAAGGAGTGTGGTGTAACATACAAGTTCACTAATCCTTATCATCCACAAACAAATGGTCTGGTTGAGAGGCTTAATAAAACTCTCAAAGGTATGATAATGGGACTCCCTGAAAAACTCAGAAGGAGATGGGATGTCCTGTTACCTTGCCTCCTTTTTGCTTACCGGGAAGTACCCCAAAAAGGAGTGGGCTTTAGCCCCTTTGAACTCCCCTTTGGGCACCCTGTAAGAAGTCCCCTTACACTTGTTAAGGAGGGTTGGGAACAACCTTTAAAAGTTCCTAAACAGGACATTGTGGATTATGTACTTGGCCTAAGATCAAGAATGGCTGAGTACATGAAAAAGGCCAGTAAAATCCTTCAGGCCAGCCAGGAGCTGCAAAAGCAATGGCATGACCAGAAGGCTGTCCTGACCCAGTACCACCCAGGACAGAAGGTGTGGGTATTGGAGCCTGTGGCCACAGTCTCTCAAGTGGGTGGTTTGCCCACTGTTTGGTCCTCGGGAGTGCAAGGCCAGAGTCTCTCAAGTCGTTGATTTGCCCACTGCCTGGTCCCGGGGAGTGCAAGGCCACAGTCTCTCAAGTGGGTGGTTTGCCCACTGCCTGGTCCTGGAGAGTGCAAGGCCACAGTCTCTCAAGTGGATGGCTTCTTCCACTTGTTCTGGAGGGGGGCTTTGTGCCCAGTGTGCTTCATCCTGGGAAGGATGAGGTGAGTGGATGGCTTCTTCCACTGGTTCTGGAGGAGGCATTGTGCGCTGTGATACAGATCTTGGGGAGTGCAAGGTCACAGTCTCTCATCTGGGTGTCAGACCCACAGGATTTGCAGGGGCCAGGATGCACAACAGCCCATTGAGGCAGGAATACACACTGTCCGCATGGCGGTGACGGCTGCTCAGTGGTGGCAGTGGTGGGGCTGGTGTCGGTGCTAGCAGCGGTGGGGGGAGGCTCCAGCCCATCCCCTGCAGCCTCGGACGGCTGTCCACTGGGCTGCTGCTGCTGGCAGTGGTGCTGGTGGCGGTGCTGGCAGTGGTGGGTGGAGGCTCCAGCCCATCCCCTGCAGCCTTGGATGGCTGCCCACTGGAGCTGCTGCTGCTGGCATTGGTTCTGGTTTCGGTGCTGGCAATGGTGGGGGGAGGATCCAACCCACCCCCTGCAGCCTCGGACAACTGCCCACTGGGGCTGCTGCTGCTGGCAGTGGTGCTGGTGGCAGTGCTGGTGGTGGTGCTGCCAGTGGTGGGGGGAGGCTTCAGCCCTTCCCCTGCAGCCTTGGATGGCTGAACCACCATGGTTGGGGGTGGGGGCTCAGAATATGTCCAGGCACCAGGCCTCCTGTCCTTCCTGCCTGCTAGTGCAGGCCCCTTGCCCTTCCTGGCAGCAATGGGGGATTGCCCCTTGCCCTTCCCTCCTGCAGCTGGTGGTGCCTCCTTGGTCTTCCTAGATGCTGCTGGTGGTACCTGAGTGCTTGCGTTTGTGTACTTTGGGAGGAGGGGGCACAGACACAGTGGGAGAGGACACAGGGGACATGTGCATGGATGTGGGGGTGGTGACTGCCAGTGAGGGACGTGTAGTGGTAGGGGTGATGTGGTAGTGGATGAGGATGTAGTGCATGCAGGTGTGAGTGCAGACGGTGCTGGAAGGGAGGTGGATGATGAGGAGGAGTGGGACACAGTGGAGGCAGTGGATGTTGGTATGTCGGCACCTGAATGGTATTTGTGTGAGTGCCTGTGGGATGATGTGACGAGTTTGTGTTTGCCTGAACCACTCCTGTGTTTTGTCCTGGGTGCATGCAGGTCTGCCTGTGTGCTTGGGATAGGTTGAGGGGAAGGGGATTGAGCAGAGGAGGTTGGAGGGGGTGGCTAGAAAAAGGGACAATGGTTGTCATCAGGGAGGAGGCCAGAGCCTGGATTGATCTCTGTTGGGCCGCCATGCCAGAGTGAATGCCCTCCAGGAATGCATTTGTTTGTTGCAAATGGGCTGCCAGCCCCTGGAAGGCATTCACAGTGGTTGACTGCTCACTCAGGGTAGCAGAGCTAACTGGGGCAGGGCCTGAGGTGCCTGGGACGAAGGATATTCCCACCGTCCTGGGTGAAGGGGGCACAGGAAAGGCGCTGAGGGGCTGCTGGGAGGGCGGTGCTGGTACAGGGGGTGGCGACTGTACCTCTAGTTGGGGCGGGCACTGAGGTGTCCGCCACCACCAGGGAGCTTTCATCAGAGGAGGTATCACTGTCAGAACTGTCCCCTCCATTCTCCACCATGGTGTTCCCCGCGCCCTCCATCCCACTGGCGCACTTACCATCGGTGGATTCGGCCTCCTGGGCCCTGTGGGATGCAGCTCCCCCTGTCACGGTGCCTCTGCTCCTCCTCCAGATGATGCTTATGCACATAAGGACAGGGTGACAAAACAAAAGGGGGGGATACAAAGGATAGCCTTGGTCAATGGCGGCAACAACACCACCGTTGGCGTATTCAGCACCCACACACACACAGGGAACAGGCCTACACACTAGGCAATGCACTAACAGTCACAATGTTGGTCACCAGACCATGGACAGGGATACCTAACGCAAATTGCAGCATACCTGAGATCCATAAACACCTGCCCAGTAGTGGATGCCTACTAGCTTGGTTGGAGGAGGTAGACATCAGACCCTGCCTAACATGGGCCCTACTCTGCAATGTCCAGCCTGGCAAAGGGGTACCCACAGGCCCACATCCCCCACCCGGATGCCACCCCACCATGTGCAAGTAGTGTATTGGGGCACGGTACTCACCCCCTTGTAGATGCTGTGATGCCCTCAAGTGCCAATACAGCTCCGGATAGGCCACCGCCAGTATGCAGGCCATCAGGGGGGTCAGGGTTCGACAGGCACCCCGTCCTCGTTGGGAGGCCATCCCCAGCTGGACCTCCGCCGTCTTCCGTGCTCAGCATCTCAGGTCCACCCACCGTTTGCGACAGTGTGTGCTCCGCCTGCCGTAGATCCCCAGGGTCCACACATCCTTTGTGATGGCACACCATATACCTTTTTTTTGATGGGCGCTGACCTGCAGAGGACTACACATGGGAAAAGGTATCAGTCAGACCATCCTGCCTGTTACACTCATGGCCCACCATAGCCCTCACATCCCCTTAGGCACAGACATTGCCCACCACACATGCAGAAGACTGCCCAGGGCCCTTCCACTAAGCCCCCCACACGAGGCCCTCACACACAGCACTCCATGCATGCATGCCCCACGCATCATGTCCACATTGTACTCACCTGTTTGTCTGGAGGCCCATAGAGCATTTGGTATTGGGGTAGGACCCCATCCACCAGTCTCTCCAACTCCGCAGCAGTGAAGGCAGGGGCCCTTTCCCCTGTGACACGAGCCATGGTCGGTTCCAGGCACAGGTCACAGCAGCACTTACAGTGTAAGTCCTCTCCTGTTGAAGGTCAGGTAGTAAGTGAGAGAACAGATAGGAAATGGCGGTCACGTCCGCGCCGGTGTGTACCGTCACCTCAGGCGTACATCTCCATTGGCCACTGTAACCCATAAGGCCCAATGAGGAGCTGCACAGCGGTTCTCGACCGCCTCCCGCAACGGCGCACAACGTCAGCGGAATTACCTCATTTCCACATGTCCCTCCATACAGGACAGGTGGATGCCGTTTCAGGGGGAGCAGGCCCTGGCACCTAACTGCGTTAGGGTACACATAACCACTGTTTGGGCCTATCCTACAATATACTGTTACAGTCACAACATGCAATGCAGTGTAGTGTTTCGAAATATGGAATACTGACCAGCTGCTCACCGCTTGCCCCCTAGATTACAACCGCTGCGGATGAATAGGAGATGGAAACATCCCCCTGTGTACAGGCCCCTGGTGGACTTGGTAACAATGCTGGACAGACACATTATCCTCACCTATAGACTGGACAGGGCCACAGTCACAGAGCTGTGTGCCCAATTGGTACCTGACCTGGTATCTGCTATCCGTCAGCCCACCTGGATCCCCCCTCTTGTGCAAGTCCTATCAGTGGCTCATTCCATGTGACAGTGGGCTTGGCAGCAGGAATGTCTCAGCCAAAGTTCTCAGTAGTGCTAACCAGAGTATTGTCTGCCCTGATTAAACACATGCACAGCTACATAGTTTTTCCCCATGTGGAGGGTTTGGCCACAGTGAAAGCAGATTTCTATGCAATGGGGCATATCCTCAACATTATTGGGGCAATAGATGGTACACATATTGCATTTGTCCCCCCCCAAGAGAAATTAACAGGTGTTCAGAAATCGATAGAGCTTTCACTCCATGAATGTGCAGATAGTGTGCCTGGCGGACCAGTACATCTCCCATGTCAATGCAAAGTATCCTGGGTCTGTGCATGATGCCTTTATCCTGAGGAATAGCAGCATCCCATATGTGATGCCTCAAGACCAAAGGCACAGGTTGTGGCTAATAGGTGAGCCCCTGGTTCCCACCAAGTAAGTGTTGGTGTATGGGTATGGTGTGGTCCCTAAGGGTTGGTGTGTGTCTAACAGTTGTCCCTCGATATTTGCAGGTGAGTCGGGTTACCCCAACCTCTCATGGCTACTGACCCATGTGAGGAATCCCAGGACAAGGGCAAAAAAAGTTACAGTGAGGCACATGGGCGAACAGGAATAATAATAGAATAAACATTCAGCCTCCTGCAGACCAGGTTTTGTTGCCGCCATCTAACAGGTGGATCCCTCCGCTACTCACCCAAGAAGGTGTGCAAGAACTCTGTGGCATGCTGTATGTTGCACAACCTTGTCTTACGTCGCCAGGTGCCTTTTCTGCAGGAGGATGAGGCTGGAGATGGGCGTGAGGAAGCAGTGGACTCTGTGACAGTGAAGATGAGGAGTCAGAGGATGAGGATAACAGAAGTGAAATAATACGACAATACTTCCAATGACACACAGGTAAGACACTGTAATTTCACTTTACATTGACAGTTTAGTTTTGTGTTTGATATTGTCACTGGCAGGCTGATTTTCCCACTTATACGGCCACTTACTGTACCCTTTGGCATCTCTATTTTCAAATATTTGTGCCCCACTATCGCTCATGGTGTGTTGACTGCAGCCAACTACAGGTTATTCCTATGTATACATCACTGTACAGTTGTATTGCAGTGTTTAAAGCTTGTGAAATGAATACATAGTTCAATCATTTGGCAGACTCCATACTTGTATTTATTCAAATAGTGTTTATTTAAGTTCTATTACGTAGAGGGGGATGTGCAATGGGCTGGGGTGATGGTGAGGAATGTCCAGGATAGAGTCCAGTCTATTTGTGTCACAGGTGTATTGTCCAAGGGGGCATAGGAAGTGGATCAAGGGCCTCCTGTCCATTAGTGTCAGCCGAGGTGGAAGGCTGTTCATTGGTTTGGCTAGTGTCAGGGGCCCGCTGGTGTGCCACTGCCTCTCACATGGTGTTGGCCATGTCTGGCAGCACCCCTGCAATGGTGACCAGGGTGGTGTTGATGGCCTTCAAGTCCTCCCTTATCTCCAGGTACTGTCCCTCCTGCAGCCGCTGGGTCTCCTGCAACTTGTCCAGTATCTGGCCCATCGTCTCCTGGGAATGGTGGTATGCTCCCAGGATTTTGGTGAGTGCCTCGTGGAGAGTGGGTTCCCTGGGCCTGTCCTCACCCTGTCGCACAGCAGTCCTCCCAGCTTCCCTGTTGTCCTGTGCCTCTGTCCCTTGAACCATGTGCCCACTGCCACTGACCCCAGGTCCCTGATTGTCCTGCGTTTGTGGTGTGCCCTGGGGTCCTTGTAGTGGTGGACACACTACTGATTGACGTGTCCTGGGGACAGAGGTATGGGCCCGCTGGGTGGGTACTGTGCTGGTGTTTCCTGAGAGGGGAGGCTCTTTGCCTGGATTACCAACTGTCCGGAGATGGGCCATGTTTGTCATCTAGATCTAGACATCCAGAGCTACTGTTATCACTGTGGGTCTCTTCTGGGGAGGGTGGCTGGATGTTGCTGCCACCTCCTCTCCGGTGACGTTGGGTGGGGAAACAGTGGGTATGTAAATGCAGTGTTATTGTTTCTGTGTGTGTCATTTTGTGTATGGGTGTGTTCCCCTCTATTGTTGTTATTGCCCAAGCAGCTTTGCCTTGTGTGAGTAGTTATTTAGTGGGTGAGGTGATTCTCTCTAGTGTGCATGCTTTACTGATGGGTGTCCATGCAGGTCTTTGATGGGGGTCCATGCATTGGTGTTACATGCAGGGCTTGGCATTTGGAGGGGTGGGTTGTGATGGTGGGGTGTGTGTGAGGTGGTGGAGTGATGAGAGTGAGGGTAAGGGTGGGAGTTTGTGATGACATGCAGGTAGTGGGGGTGATAGTAATGGAGAGTTGACCTACCACAGTCCAGTCCTCCTCCTACTCCTGCCAGGCCCTCAGGATGCATGATTGCCAAGACTTACTCCTCCCGTGTTAGTTGTGGGGGAGGAGGTGGGGGTCCACCGCCAGTCCTCTGTACAGCTATTTGGTGTCTTTCTGCCATGGAACGCACCTTCCCCAGTAGGTCGTTCCACCTCTTCCTGATGTCATCCTTGTTCTGGGGTCCTAGCAATGGATGTCTGCTGCACCTGTGATCCGAATAGTTGTGGCTCTACCCGGATGATTTCCTCCACCATAACCCTTAGCTCCTCCTCTGAGAACCTGGGGTGTCATTGTGGTGCCATGGGTGTAGTTTGAGTGGCGTGGGTGAGGGTGTGTGGGGTGCTGTGTTGGGTTGTGTGATTTAAGGTGCGTGGATGGTGTATAGGTGATGGTGGTGTGTGGCTGTGGTCTTGTCTGTGGTCTTGCTATCTCTCTTGTGGCAATTTCTTTTAGTCGTAACAGGTTGTGGGTAATGTGGGTGTGTGTTTTATAGTGGTGTAAGTGTGGTGTGTGCATGTGTGTCAGGTGTGTGTTATTCAAATTGCCCAATGTGGTGTCGTTTTGTTAGGTTGTGGGTATTTTGAGCGTGGGGGTATGTACCGCCAATGGTTTAGCTCCATTGAATGTCCACCGCAGTGATTTGTGGGTCATAATACTGTGGGCGTAGTTCTGTTGGCGTAACTGTGTGGGTTTTGCTACCGCCAGTTTATCACTGATCTTTGGGCTGGCAGACTTGTGTGTGTGGCTGTATAGTGACGGATTTCTATGTGTGGGTCATAATATGTGTGGCGGTAATCTGCTACGGCGGTGGTATTTTGGCAGCAGTCAGCATGGCTGTAAGCGTACTTACCGCCAATGTGATAATGAGGGCCTATGTCCCTAACATAATGGTGATTTATTCAAAAGATAACACAGCAACACTATTGTGGAATGTGCACTGGAGGCACAAGCCAATGTCATAAAGTTAACAGTATGCGCACAAGGATGTGTTTCTTTTTCACCTGCAGAGATGAGCATTAAAACACTATTATCATGCTTAGAGTGTAACACAGTTTTACATGGATTCAGAAATGGCAATCCTAAGGCTTCTTAATTAGAGGCACGGGCTCATGGAACCCACCACCCAGAGAAAGAAGTACCCCTTAGAACTTTACATATAGCTATGTGACAGATGGGACCAGTTTAGACTGTTATATTTGGGTATTGCAAGGATCTGAACTATTTATTTCGCTTAAACTTTATAAAGTGAATTGTTTATTCATTTTGGGGTGTTTATTTTTAAACTGCATCCAATTGTAACTTGTGACTAGCACATGGTACAAGGGGTGGAGTTGCTACCATTTATTTCATTTTATAGGGGCCTGCAATTTATTTCTAAGGTCAGATATACCATAGCCAAATACCTTACAAAATGTAAATAAGATCATATTTTTCTGAGCCAGCCACAGCAATTTATTTGCACTTTCTGGCTGAGTGAAGTTAATTTTTGTGTCCACCACCCAGTAGATCCAAGAACTGGTGGCCCATTCTATGGAGTTTAAAATTCTTCTCATAAATGAGTGGGGATGTATATTTCCATAGCTTTTGCCAGCAATTGCGATGTAATAAAGTTACAGAAAGTTCCCATTCTTAACAATAGGCAGACTATACGAGAAAGCAAGAAAGAGCAGTCAGCCTTATTTGAAATTATGTAGGAAGTGGTTAGGCCTGTATAAATGAAGACAGACCCATATAAACAATATGCTTGAGTTTAGAGGGTATTGCCATTTTGGATTTTCCCAGAATGCTGCAAAGAAGTGTTACAGTGAGTGAGCTGTTTTCTTAATGGACATGGATGGATGATGTGGCATTTCTAGATTAGGTGGGTGCCTCAACAATTGCAAAACTGTGCACTACTCTCGTTAACTCCCTACATGGCCAGGGAGAGCTTTGAAATAGTTATACAAGGAAGTCAGAAGTTATAAGCTACTGTCAACCCCGTCAGGATTATTTGGATTCTTCCACTCCTGGTTTTCAATCCTGGACTCATTTGGAAATCTCTACTCCAGTTTGCAGGACCCACTCTTTGCTTTCCACAAGTCCTAGTATGAAGAAGGAGACACTGTGAACTCGTATTGTGACTAGGCCTGCTATAGTGTATGGAGAAGTTGGCACTTTGAAGTCTGGCTGTTGTACACAATTACCTCGAAACATGCTGAATTCCAGAAGAGGCTGCAAAGTGCAGAGGAAGAGTGTGGTCAGCTGTGGAGGATGTGAGGGGCTCTACTGAGGAGGTGAAGATTACCTCCTTGGGAGATCAGCAAGGCTGGGTGGAACAGCATTTCCTGAGTCCTTAGAGTGAAGATGCTGATGCCAAGAAAGAGAGGCAATATTTCTAGAGCCAGTGTGGGTGTAAACAAAACCCAGATTTTTTATTATAATTTTGCTGCTTGTGTGTGGAATTGGTGCCCAGAACCTGGGGACACTCCAAGCTCTAGTGAAATCCTAAGCATGAAAATGTGCTGAAGAGTGTAGGCAGTAGGAAGAAGCCCATCCAAGGAAACCTCACATAGAGTTATTCGCAAGTGAGATAAATCCATCAAAAACAGGCCCACAAGGAGATATCTAATGTGGAGTGTGGGGCATGAGTACAGGAACCCCTAACATTACCACCGATAGGTACTAGAGATGCATCATACTCGTCTACTACTCTCTGTACCCAGAAATTGAAAGTGTTAGCTAGGGAGATAAGACAGATCTGCTACCTGGTACCAGACATCAAATGTCAGGAAAGCCGAGGACCCAGCAGACTGTGCCACCCAAGAAGATATGGCAGTGAGGGGGGAACCCAAATGAAAAGTAATCCCTTGCACAAGTACACAGACCACGGGGGCAGTTGATTCTTGGGGATACAGGAGAAGAAGCTTAAGGACAAACAGTATGGTCATATTAAATGAAAGCAGCCTACTCTCTATACATAAAGGGGCCTGATTGCTAGGCAAGTGCAACAAAGAATGATATCTAATAAGAAACTTTGAGTTTAGCCAATGTTTAGGTAGTCTCTTTAGAGGCTGCATGTCAACTTTTAAATGTTTTTAGGTATAGCCATTGTTAATGGTGGTGTCTCAACATTAATGTTATTTTAGCTCTCTCAGGACATGCTTAAGTAACTGTTGAAGCTTTTTGTATTTCTTTTGAAAAGTATTTTTCAAAGGCAGAAGGTCATCCAGGTGTATGGGCAATTCTTAGTGAAAGCTAATTTTTGTGAAGGCACGCAGGCATCGAAAGTGCTGCATGGCAACTGAAACCAAAAAAGACATGTAAGGTTAATTGACCACTCTGTAACATCTTTTGGGAAAGTTAAGTTACTCTTGGCTTTTTCTTGGCTTTTTCTTGCCTAGCCTCTTTAGAGCAGTTTCAAAATATGTTTCAACTGAAATGTTGCATGTGATGTATTTAGTTTTGTGTGCATTTAAGTACTTTTCCTTTGCTAAAATAAAAACACTAGTTTGATTGTTAATTAATTAGGTATAATTGTTGTGTTTTACTGAGTTCTGACAACACCTCTCTGAATCAGCCTTTGATAGCTCCTGCTCTCTATCCAGATTCAAGTAATAAAAGTACTAAAAGTTGGAATTGGTCATCATGTTGATGGTCTATGATACAGTGACTGCAAGATTCCACACATAAAAGCCTGCCTCCCTATAACACAAATAGGGCCGAGTAACTTTTATTTGTGCTGGGGGTTCCTGAACTCAACTTCTCTAAGTGATGTGTTCACTTTCCTAATTCATGTAAGCCTGAAGAGGCATCTATGTAGTATCTGTCTTTTTATGTGCTTGTCTGGAGGGTAAAATGGAATGTTTTGGATGGGGAGGTCATCTCCTTGACATATGTTGGCATTGTTAGTTACATTTGGGCTATCCATGACAAAAGGGTTGGGTTCTATATAGGAACAAATAACAAACTGCTTAAATAGACACAACAATATAGAACTTGTTCACTACTGGTTAAATACTTTCTCTTTCCATCATAAAATAATCTACAGATTTTCTTGTGTAGCTATCACACCTTTCCACATTTTTATAATTCAATATAAAAATGCAAGAATTAAAAAAGAGCATTTAGTGTATAAAGTTACTCCAATCCCTTTTTAGGCCTTGTCCTCATTTTTTTGAAAAACGTATGTGTCTCCTTTTAAATTCATATTTCAAACTCCACCCAGTAGTAGCCCCAAAATTCATGCTTCATGCTGTAGGCCAAAATCAAAAAGTACCTTCATAAATTTTTCAGTCCTCACAAAGGTAAGTGCAGTCTGAGAGGGAAGGGAGGATGTGTGTGTGGAGTGAATGAGTGCATGCATGGGGGTGTGTGTGTGTGAAAGGGGTATGTGTGTCTGCGTGTATGTATGTGTGTGTATGTCTGTGAATGGGTCCATGTGTGACTGAGTGGGTTGGTGCACATGTGTGCATGTATGGGCATGTGTGTGGATGTGTGCGATTATGCTTGGGGGGGTGGAGGGCGTGTGGGAGTGTCAGTATGTGTGTGAATGAGTGTGTGCATGTGCGGATGCGTGCATGTTTTTGGGGGGATGGGTGTGGGGGGTCTTGAATGGAGGTGGGTTGTGGGGGATGGTGAGGGGGGTTGGGGAGGGAGTACTGGGAGATCGGGGGAGGAGGGGTGAGGGTTTGATTTTCAGGATTCGTGGTGGGTCTAGGGGTTTGGGGGGATGGGTGGCGATTGTGGTTGTGGAGTGGGGCCTGGCGTGTCACATACTGGTGACAGGAATGAGAATTTCTGTCACCAATATGCTTTCTGCCAGGGATTACCTGGAGGGATATCCCGCCAGGAAATCCCTGGTGGAAATCGGATCATTATCCCACCGGCGGCTTATGGTCAACCGCTGGGTTGACGGTGGATACCTTCGGTCCAGTGGTCAACTCAGCCCTGGCGGTGGGTGGTAGTGAACTGGCTGCTTTGCAGGCAGTTTACTACTTGCATCATTATATGGTGGTTGAGCACAGCCATGCCGTCATCGGTCATACCGCCACCGCTGGCGTGGTGGTGCTCGACCCCCAAGGTCATAATGAGGGCCAAAATTTGTTTTTCTCTTAATTTGTAAAAAACTACTGAACAGATCTACGCCAAATAACAAAAAAGCTCCTTTCTGGACCAAAACCTACCTTTCTGCCAAATTTTGCTGTAATTCAGTCCAGCTGTTCAGACTGTGGCCATGTAAAAAATCCCTATGGAAATTAACCTGGGAAATGCACTTTTTTTACCCCCATTTTTCTCAGACCCCTCTTGACTGATCACCCCAACACTTTCCACACACAACATGATTCTTGGGCACACTTTTGGAACAATTTGTGAAGATTTGTCAAGCAGTGCCAAAGATATAGGCAAGTCAAGAAACACTTTTTCTTTGCAAACCAGGTCCTAACTATAACAACTTACTTATTGGCAAATAACACTGGGCACTACCCATAATGATGTCCTAAACCTACATGCTCTACCATGTACTAGGGAATTATAGATAGGTTGATACTGCCAATTATAATTAGCATAATTTGCATGCTCATTTTAATCAGAGCATTGGCCCTGGGTTGGTTGGCAGTACTCAGGGCACCATCAGAGTCAGGAAAACACCAGCAAAAAGTGAAAAATGGATGCAAAATATTAGGGGGCTTCTGCAATCAGCCCAGTTTTCTCACACCGTCTGACCCTTGTTCACCTAAAATATTTGAAAACATGCTAGTTTCAACTTTAGTGACCATCCCAGTCACAACATGCATCAACAAGTCATTAACAACAATAGTTTTCCCAGAACACTTAAAAAGATATATATATATATATATATATATATATATATATATATGTATATACTGTATATATATATATATAGAGCTATATACATACAATTCAGAACACTATAAAAAGTAAAACAAACCAATATAATGTTTTAATTTGTTATAAGAACGGTTTATTGAGCACTTCATATTTTAGTAAAAGTGAAATGCCTTAAAAGTTGTATATCTGATTTGCAGTTGTGTAGTTACATGCCTTCACTGCATTAAAAGGTTCATATTTATTTGGCACTTATTTAGCTGTGCTTGTGTAGCTACATATTGATTCATAACACAATTTTAGTATTTCAATACTTTGAAGTCTCATACTCTGTGCTCAGGATCTGCAAGCAAAATTGATACATTTTTGTGCATTTTTGTGCAACATTAGATATATTTTTGCAATTCATTCTATTTGATGTCTATGAACTAAAGATCTGTGCTTCTGGTCCAGGTCTCACTATAAACAACCATGTCAAGATCTTGGGAATATTGTAGAGACAGTACATTACAGTACATTAATTGTATTACAATTGCTGGGAGTGCTTTATTTGTAAATAAATCAGTGCTGGTGCCCAGTGGTCTACCATAAAGCCAGCGGCTGGAGTAATTAGATGTTGGTGTGCCATATTCCTTTATCCACTCTTGCAGGGTCATGCTTTCTCTATTTGTGATGGTTTTTCTGTCTTTTGCCATCTTTCTGTTTTGTGTTTTTCCCTTTCTTTCTTGCTATCAGTAAAAGTGCTGGTCCCCAAAAATGAGTGCTAGTAGCCCCTACCAGCAACCATCACCTCAAATTGAGCCCTAGCAGCATTGCCGGGCTATTGACCATAGACTACATTTGTTTTTGTTTCAATTACATTTAAGGAGCATGACTGATATCCAACAAGCTGTCCTGGCACTTTCAATTGACTGATGTAAACACTCTGTCAGCACAATGAAACTTAAAGAGTGTACAGCCAAGTTTTAGTGCATTTCCTAAAAGTTTGTAACTCCCTCTGTTGGATTGAAGAGAAGGGGGGAGAGTGTTCTGAAGCCACTAAGCATCCATACAAAAAGCTTGCATGCCAGCATGTGCCTCCCTGAACTTAGGGATTGTGAGCAGTTTGGTAATGGTGGAGTACAAAGGTTGCTTTAGGGAATACCGGTTCAAATTCACCCGTAATAAAACAAGGCCCAGACAGATGTATGGCTTTATTAACAAGGTGAAGGCTGAGAAAGGGTCAGTTGATTTCCCAAGCAGCCTTTACAAAGTACCCCTTTGGGCATCTCAGCCCAAGCATCGAGACTAAGGCAGAGAGGACAAAATCATTGCCTGTTTGGGCCCATGCCACATGACTATGGCACCTGGGAAAATTAGCAAAAAACTCATTTGGATACCAACAGAGTTGAATAAAACATAACTTCAAAGAGGTGAACTTCTGTGGAGAATGGTGTCATATCATTAAATGTGTAGAAATAAGTAACATGAGGATGAACTCATGAAGGTCAATTATGTCCCTTGTTCCATTTACTTTACCAAGGGAATAAGACCCAGTTATTACATGAGTTTACAAATAAATCAGAAATGAGTGACTGCTTTTTTTGATTCAGGGTGCCGACATTCTAACCAAGGATGACCTTGTCTCAGCCCAACAGATTATTGTTTACAAATATGTTTTCACTAGGTGTGTACATGGGGATATGAAAATGTGTCCAATACCCAAAGTAAAGGTGAAAATGACAAACTACATTGATAGAGGTGGGGGTCCTTAGGATTTTACCAAAGGATGTAATTTTGAGGACTGACAATCCCCAGGTCATAGACATTTTTAGGGTAGCCTGTAAGAGGAACCAAACCTAGAGGTTCCCCTACTGAACCTTTGATGTAAGAGGTTGCCTGGACCACAGATCTTAACTTCTGAGCCTTTGAAATAAAGGATCTCACCCTACATAGTGCATGGAAGAGAGCTAGCCTTCTTTCATATAAAAAATGGTCTCTTGTATTGAGTAGTGAAAATGACTCACCTTAATTATTATTCCCTAACATTTTTGGCCAGAAACAAATTTTATTTATGCCCACTCTCATTTAATAGCAGGGCATTTTGGACCAAGGAAAAAATACCCAAGCTATATTAATCCATTTCTATTGACCAAAGATCATAGCTCAAACCAAGAAATACAGTCAGGAATGTGAAATATGTCAACAAAAATCTTTATCAACCCCACAAAGTCCCCTTGCAATCAATTCCTATCATTGGAAAACCATTTGAATGAGTAGGATTTTACCACATTCCTGTAAAGAACAAAAGTGGGTTGTGTTACTGGTGGATTGTGTCAGTCCCTCTTTGTGAGACCACTACCAGAATGACAGTCCAAATTTTGATTGAAAAAATCCTTCCAAGGATGGGGTTTCCAAAAGAGGTTTGATGAAACACATTTGTAGACAGCTGGATATTCACCAACTGAGAACCTCTGTGTACCACCCTCAAACAGTTTGATGATTGATGGAGAGATACAATGGGACACTTAATCTCACTCTAAAAAATGCTGACTGGAGAGGCAAAAAAATTGAATCAATAACTCCCTTTAGCCCTGTTTGTGATCAGGAGTTAAATTCAAAGTAGTCTGGGTTGCTCCCCTTTCAAACTTGTTTTTAGGTAAAACCCTGTATTCTGTTAGAAATAACTAAAGGAACATGGGAGTGAGATAACTCAAAAGAAGCAAAAAATCTGTTAGGTTATACTTTCCAGTTATTGGCTCGGTTAGGGAAACTCAGGGAATTGGCTCAGGTGAATTTAGAAAAAGCACAACAGAAACACAGGCAATTCTATAATAAAGGAAGAAAATCGAAGGAGTTAAACGTTGGGGATGGGGTGTTAGTATTGCTACTCAATGAAGATAATAAGATAAAAGCTGAATGGAAAGGATCCTTTAAAATCATAGGGAGAACTTGGTAGGTTACATATAAACCCCAGCTGCCAGCAGGACATAAGCAGATCTATCATAAAGATGTACCTAAGAAATGGCTTGGGACACCCCCAGTCTCCGTACAGTATGCTACATCCCAACCACCTACCGAGAGTAGTCATAACCATCTCTCTAAATGAAACACTTACTACCCAACACAAGGATCAAATCTTTCAGAGCATATTACCTTTTGCCCAAATATTCTCAGACTTTCCCAGGAGAACCCATTTGGCTTTCCATGACATTCATACAAGGGAAGAGGCAGTGGTTACACAACATACCTATAGAATTCCATAAGCCAGAAGAAAAGCCTTACAAGCAGAGATGGAACATTGAGTCTGGGAGTTATTGAGCCCTCAACTACTGACTGGTGCTTTCCCATTCTACTTGTTCCTGAATCAGATGACTCCATATGTTTTTGTATTGATTTCTAAGCTGTAAATCATATATATAAATTTGACAACTACCCTTTATTCTGAAAGATAAGTTAATTGAACAACTCTGGAAGGCCAGATCTACTCTAGACCTCACTAAACTGCCTCTTAAAATCCTTTCAACAAAATTACTCTGCATATTTAGATGACATTGTGATATATAGTAATGACTGGGAAACTGGTCTAAAGCATCTGGTGGCAGTAATTACAGAATTGCAGGCCTTCATATCAATGCTAAAAATCTAAATTTGCCTATAGCAAATTAAAATATCTAGACATTTTGCTAGAAAGGGGATTAATTGAGCCACAGACAAAGAATGTGAAGGCTGACACTGGAACCCAATTTCCCCAATATTCACAGACATCTGCTCTTATGATGGATCTCCATAAAAAGAGGCAGGCCTCCCTAACGTAAAAGCCTTACATCCAAGATAGATCCAGTTAAGCAACTGTTAAGTGGCTTAGCAGTGACCTGTTAAGCCACTTCCTTAACAGCTACTGATGTAGATTATGTTTTAGTATGAGAACACAGGAATGTTTCCATTATGAACAAGAATACCCCATGTCTAGTGAAAGTTTACCTCTAGATCAGTATGCTTACATGATATATACTGATGACTCAGTCCAGCTTGTGGTTAGTACTCAACATAAGTACTTGGCTCCATGTGCTGCAGTGAAGGGTGTCATGAACGATGGTGTATTTCAGGCACAAAAAACATATAGGGAAACATTGAGTAACTGTACCTCTCTGCTGGGTGAATTGAAAGATTTACTTCAGGCACTGCACAATATGGACCCAGAATTCCCCACAATGACAGTGTGTGATTCTTATTACTGTGTCCAGTCTTTTAATGATTTTGACGTTATTGG
Source organism: Pleurodeles waltl (assembly GCF_031143425.1). NCBI lineage: Eukaryota > Metazoa > Chordata > Amphibia > Caudata > Salamandridae > Pleurodeles > Pleurodeles waltl. The sequence goes on from NC_090446.1 coordinate 1,234,225,197, forward strand.
CCCTTCAATGGTTTCAGAGATGATAAAGTTAATGCTATCAAGCACAAGCTGCTTTGGGGAAAGGTAGCAGCCCTCAAAGGTGCTTTGCCACAGGCTCGTGTCAATAATGGATTGAGTGATTAACGTGTTGGTGTACATGTTGCAGGTAATACATTGGCTGATGAAGCTGCCAACGCAGCTGTTCAGACTGTTTTAGTAGCTGTGATTACTCCCTCACAGAGGATATAGAATGACATTATTGCCACGCTCACATCTTTGGCTAGGCTTTTCAGCAAAATAATCCTATCTATTGAGTTCACAAAATATTCTCTTTGCCAGCATTCCAGGGGGTTGGTGATCGAGTGATACCTTACCAGGAACCCAGGTTAAAATTAATAATTACTGCTCATGAATGATTAACATATGCTCAGGCTAGTGTGGTGTCTACCGTTGCCCTATTATGGAAATGTTACTGGTGGCAGGTTCTTTATAAACAGACTAAGATATTTGTACACTTTTGTGACATTTATCAGAAAATTAAAAGTTCTACTGTTGCACACCCAGTGCAGACACCACCCAGTGCAGTCTCAAAATAAGCCATCACAATGTGTCTATTAAGACCATTGCAGACTACTCCATACAGTAGTTATATTTAAATTCATTTTATTGGCTGTTGATTCATGTTCTCAATTTTAGTGGGTGTGGCCACAAACACACAAACTGGTACTACCGATTTGCAGGTCCTTATCCGTACATATGCAGTGGCGGCCTTCCACTCCAACCAGGGACTGGCCTTTGCCTCTAAAACATACCAGGATACTATGGGTACCCTGCGTGTTGCTGTGCATTATTCCTCCCCCTATAATCTTGAGGGAAATTCGATAGTGGAACAGAAGAACTGTGACTTAAAGCAGTACTCAACATCTAGAGTAGTTGGTTCAGGTTATAGTTGGATCCATCACCAAAATGGAGTCCAGAGAGCATTCAAATATTTACATAGAAGATGTTTGGGTGGTTGGACTCCCTACAAAGACAAATTTGTGGTCCAAATGTATGTTCCTGTTCTTGATATCCCTGGCACAATGGTAGCAGATGCACCCTTTGACAATGCTGAACATTTCACTGTTTTACAAGAAAGACTTCAGACATGAGCACCCAAACTTAACTTCTAAACCTTCTTCTACCACTGATGAAGTGATATACAATACATTATTGCATGTAATAAATAGGTTCTCGTTACTCAACAAAATCACTGGTGTTACTTCTATTTCCTCACTGCACACATGGTAGTGTATACACCTCTCTGTTGATAAATGTAAGTGTTGCATCTCATCACATTTGTCTTTGCAGCCTTGGAAAATCCTGTGGCTGTCAAGCCATTTATGGCCCATAACATGTGTCAGCTGCTCATGTAATTACACTGAACAATTGTGGAAACATTTACTGTCAATAAAGAATCAAGAAAGGATTTATATTGTCTCACTTCATGAGTAGATTGCCTAAATTATTTTTGAAAAGTGAAGGAGCAACCAGCACTTGTGGCTGGATCCATAAAGTTAGATTTCTAGTATGGGAGAAGATTGCAGACAAGAATTAGTTTGGCCCGTCCTACCATGCACCTGTGCCTGTCTTTACTGTTCAAGGTACTTGAACTGTGATTTTCCCACTGCTTGTTGGTTGCAAAGGTTGTAAACAAAAACAACACATTTTCATTGATTTGATCAAGTTATATCGTGTGGTAAGTTCTTCACAGTAGGCCATGGGGGTATCTGGGTAGTTCCTTGTCTCCTCTCCCTACCCTGCAAGATATCCCTCTACATGCATTACATAGTCCTAATCTTAGCACTCCTCTGCTGGAGACTTCTGATGCTGAATTTTCACTCATGAACTGCTAATACAGAATACATATCTGATGTGAGTTTAACACTTCCTACTGCTGCTCCTGGCAATAAAGTTGATTATTATCAACTGCCTGTGGAGGTGCCTAACTGCTTTTCTTTGCCTGAAGTGGGGGTTAGAAGCACACTGCCTCACATCCCAGCACAGTTTGCCCCTTTGCAACATGACAAATGCAGTATACGATTAGAGCTTACTTCGAAATTAGCTGTAGCTTTTCACCAAAGTTGGTACAGACATTGCTGTATATTTCTAGACACATTTCTGGGTTTAGCCCTTCATCAGTAATTCCTAGTGTCAGGAATCCCCAAGGTGCTTCCTGCGTTATCTGTCAACATCCTCAGGGATTAGGGTTAAATTATATCGCTGATCTTGGTTAAATCTTCATGTTTCTAATTAAACATAATGTGCTGTGTTACACAATTGGTTTTATTAATGTTTGTTTGGTAATGTTAGCAGGTGTAGACATGTGCTTCTAAATTGGCTTTGGTATAGACATGTGCTTCTAATTGGGAGTGGTGACTCATCCACGTGTGGAAACTCAACTGCTTTCCTGATTGGCTATAAATAGCAGAGTGAAGCATGCCTCCCTGCTTGGATTTGTTTTGCTTCCTGATCTCAGCATCTGATTTAGCAGTCCAGCGCTTGCTGTCATCCTTGTATTCAGGACTTTTGAGGCAATTCTTTTCTTCGTTCCTATACCAGCTAACACCAGGCATTCCTCCGAAAATGACTGCAGCTAAGTGACTAGTATTCTCCAGGGAGTTTGTTCTTTGAGCACCACGCTTTCCTAGAACAGCTGCTATATTTCAGACCTCGTATTTTGGCAGAGTGCTTATCTTGAAGAAACAAATGCATTTCTGAACATTCTACATTATTATTGTAGTTACTTTCCTGAATGTGCTTCAAGAAATCTGCTTGAGCTCAAGTACTACAAAAAGTGACAGTTCAATTTTAAAAGAGCATTTACGTGACTTTTCTTTCTCCAAAAGCATAACTCCTGGATTTAAATTGTGTCATTCATGCCTGTGCTTCAGGTTTGAGGAATTTGCTTTTGAAGGGTTTTTCACACACACAGTGAAACCAAATCAAACTGTGCCACCCTAACTGTTTAAACCCAGAGTGCACGTTTGTATTTCTTGGATTGTTTTTGTTCCTTTTAGTTTAACCCTATGCATGCAGGGAAGTTATACGCGATATCATTAATGCCCTTGTTTGTCTTTCTTGTGCATAAGTGCAACCACAGTTCTAACTGTAGTGTGCAATAGTGAATCTCTGTGAAGCCAGCCCTAGTGTCGCAGTACTTATCGTTATGGTACTCAGTTGGGTTTGTGGTAATGCAGCGTTAGTGATTGTGCCAACAGTTATCATTATCCAAGAAAAGTGCTGGAGCATCCCAGTGTTCTTCTACCACTCGGGTGCCCATATCAGAAAGAGAGATTCCGTTTCAAGGAAGTTGAGTGCACTAACTCTACTATCACTCTGTCAACAACGACCTGCCCCCCAAAGATACAGGGTGCCTAGCTGGACCGGCAAGACATGGCAGTGTTTTGTCTCTCTCTCTTCCACTCCCCCTTTCCTTTTGGGACACCTGCCAGGGTTTCTGTGTCCACAAGGAATTGCCGAGAGGTGTTCCAGGAGGTCAGGGGCATACCATCGCCCCTGCAGACATCTTGCTTTTCAGGTGAGTGGCCCCGTCTCAACACCTAGTGCCTAATGAGGTACTTGTTTTTCCTCAAATAGCCTAAGGCTAATTTGGCAACATTGATTATTTTTCTCCATATTCTTTGCATATCCCCTTGCATGGTTCATATGCATTGTTTTTTGGGTGAAACAGACTTATCCGATTCCTCCATGGCCCTACCTTTGGATTTGTCTTTCGTTATTGCTTTTAATTCCTTTGGATCTGATTTGTTACAGCTTTGTCCTGTTGTTGAATTGACATTATCGCCCAGATTGCTCTTTTCTACAACTGGTAGCTGAGCTGCTTATGCCCCATTCTTCTTCACATAACGCATGAGGAGACTAGTCCCTTGTGAACATTACTGCATTTCCTGCCTGATGATATTGTTTGGGATACGGTTCCATATGGCATTTTTGGTCATACAGAGTCATTGCAAATTCTGCATGTCTTAAAAATTGCTATGGATGATGTTATTACCTCAGGTTCCATTTCTGATTAGTGGGATGTTGTTACTGCTTTTAACATGCTATCTAAATTAGAATCAAATATAGTATTTGAAAATGAGCATTTGTATTTGATTTCTGCAATTATGATGAAATGTTTTGCTACATAAGGACACATGCATACCATTATTTACACAGGACTAGTACTCCACATACTGTTTTTAGTTATACACAATGGGATCATTAGCTGATACCACCCGTTGGTAGTTCCAAAACATACTTAAGGACGTTCTCTTATTTTTCTGGTCATGTCCTTACAGACCCAGTTTCATTTTATTATATGCTCATGCATTCCCTACCTAAGATAAAATGCTCATGCAAACAAAATTGGTTTAATCAGATTCTTTTCTTTCCCCTCTATCCCTAAAAGTGTATGATTATTGGATAGAAAGCATTGACCTTAAATCTGTTTGGGGTATACAACACTAGCAGGCCCAGGGCATTGATACTTAATTTAAAGCTTGTCTGATACCTCAACAAATTTCCCTTTTCATCAAAACGGTACAGCAGACTACGTGTTTTGGGCTAGATAATGTTAAAAATGTAAATAGCCTAAAATTCTCTCTCTTGCACAATTTGATAATTGGCAACAGTACATTAATTTTTACAAAAAAAACAGCTTAATGCGATGGTGCAAAATTGAACATACAACTCTTCACTTTCTTTTTCAGACTGGTGGTTATTGTTGCCCATTGATACTAATGGCTGCAGTTCTCCCATTTTTTAAGGGATTTGAAGTCAACCAGGCTGCACCCGTGATATATTCAGTCACAACACTTGGGTGTGGTTACCACCTATTGCATAGGAAAGTTATGTCAGCAATGGTTAGAACATTCCACCTTGTCCACAGTTAAAGAACCCTTACATCTCTTTTCAAATGATATGGCCTTACAAAATATACTGTAGGGTCCAAGATCTCCTCATTCTAAATGTTTTATATTTGCCAATTATAATAAAATTGGGAAGTTTCTCAACAGAAAGCTGCTGAATGTTTACGACAAATTTATAAGAAAGATTTAGAAAAATCTTTAGCTGATAATGGCACGACTACATTGTCAATTCATATTTATTCATTAAATAATATTGTTTCTTCTGCGTACAATATCATACAGAATGGCATGCCTATGCTTCAACATTGCCAGAGTCACTTGAGATCGATTTTGCAACTGACCTTGACATTGGAGGTGTTAAAATCAAACAGAGTGCCATGGAAATATCTGAATGCAACTAGATTGTTTTTGCCTATAATGTGTCTTATATGCTACAAATAATGGCCAAAAAGGATGCAAACTACAATATACTTAATATAGAATGCTTAGAGAAACTGCTTTTCCCTGTAGCTAGAACTACTTCTGACGTCCATCTCATTCATTTCTCTCCCAATTTCTATGTCTCATTTCACATCATGTCTGAAACATTTTCAAGTAGGCAGACATAAGGTGATGGGTGTAAATTTTATACCCAAGGCTTGGTTTGTTCCCTTCATTTACGGATGTATGTGTGGGAACAAAGAGATGTTTGTTAGACTAAATGTATGCAGAACTTCTTTGGGACATGTCTTATTCTATAAAGAGAACACTGCATGGTGTTTGTAATGCATCCATGGCTAATTTGCCTTGTTACTTGAAGAGAGTTCCTATCCCCATGATAAACTCAGTGTTTCAGGTACTTCCTAATGGAAACTACTTGATTTTAAATGATCAAGGTTCTGCAGGATGAAACGAGGTGTCCCTTATGTAGTCACTCAGTCCAAGGTTGTGACTTGATGTATGAATATCTCATGTCCTCCTATACAGTTGAAAGTTACCTTGTGGCCGACAGTCCCCATATGTAAAATAAACTTTGATAGACTGAGCTGACTGAAAACCTTATTGTTTCAAAAGAATGAGGTGTCAACATCTGCCTGAGAAACTTTTGATCCCCAAGTTGACCATTCTTCCTCAGAGGTGCAGTCATTTTGGCACACTCACACTGCATTTCAGTGAGATTATAAACCATATTTTTAATGCTTCTAACATTGCTGGAGTGGCATACCTTTTTCAAAGCCATTGGGTGTGAATTTGTTTCTGCATTCTAGACTGTTTTTGAAGTTATTCCTTCTTTTCTTCACTCTATATTTTCATGAGTTTTTCTGAGGTATTTTTGTTGCTCTGCAATGGATGTCCTACAACGAGGCCTAATGGTGAAGTAATTGCCACACAGCCTTCTGTGTTGTAAATGTATGAGACAGTACTTTAGCATATCTTTGTTATTGGAACTGAATGATTATTATTCTCTGTTCTTCTGGCCATTGTGATTTTAGAGTGTACAGCCAGTGTTTCACTGTCTGTGGTGCTCTTTTGAGTGTCCACTAGACTTATGCCCTGCTACACAGTTGTTGCAGTCTCAGCATATAAATCTGCTGGTGTGTCCTTTGCGGTTGCATCTATTGTGGTGTCCTATGCTTATGCTTTCTTTGCTGCAAGATGCCTGTTAAGAGCCACTTTCACCAGTATCAACTGAGGTTTCTTCTAAAGGTTTCCTGGTGTCTGGCTCCTCTTCTGATGCTGCACTCCTGGAAATGATGCCATTTGCTTCTGCTGATCGGGCTATTACTGACCTTGTTTATTTCTTTAATCTTGCTCTTCAGCTCTCTGTGACTCTATCATTTGCAGATGCAACTTTCTTCCTGGACCCTAATGATTCTCTGGAAATGGTGAACATTTCAGAAATGCCATCCAGCAATTTGGGTGCCTCCTAGACCTTTTAAACTTAAATTGTTATCTTTGCTTTTTTCTTAGTTTGCATGGCTTTTAATTTTCCATTCTGTATGGCATTATGAGTTTGCTTGTTCTATTAAAGTATTATTTTTATCTAGCACGCAGTTTTTCATAATGATGATTTAGTGCTAGAATTGTCTCCTTCCAACCAAAGGGAGGGTGTTGTCGATCCATCAATTAGTCTCCATTTTGGATCTCCTTTTTTACTTGACAATTTTTTTATGGCAACATTTACAGGTTTTTCTTTGATAAGAGACACACATGAAGTTATTTTTGGTAGTTCCCCTGTAGTCTGCACATTTAGTTCCAGGGTCATACAATCCGAATCCAATGCCCTTCTTTTATTCCTCTGTGTTCATTTGAGACAACTCTCTTACTCAACACAAACTACTCTAGACAAACTCAGCCACAGTACAATAAGAATAGTGATTCATTATGTCAACAGCATCCATGCTAAACTCAGTGAGAGAAGCACTTTATGCTGAGGTTATCAAGGAACAACTGTGTGCTGTGACTGAGACGCAGCCCTGCTCACTCATGTTTTCATCCTGAGAAGGAGGATAGCCTGCACATTTAGATGGGTGCATTTGTAAATGCACTGAGCCCAGCTTCCTGACACATAACACAAAAATATGGGGGTTAGAAAATCCCAACAGGTCTGACAGAGGGAACACCAGATATGCTCACCTTAGTGGATAGGTTTGTGACTGTTAGAAATTGGGTTTCTGGTTGACAGTGGTATACAGCCTGTAAAAGCAGGGACCACAATCCTAGTCAGGGTAAGTCAAATACACACCATATATTAGCCTGTGCTCATCCTCTGATATCTTAACACAGAGCAGGCAGGCTTAATTTAGGAGGCAATGTGTAAGGTATTTGTGGAACACTTGAAATAGGAACACAGTGAAAACACCACCAAGAGGCTTCACCCTAAGTTAGGAAAATAGATTATATTTTTATGAACAAATCAAGACCAAAATGACAAAAATCCAAAAAATAGAAATCGAGATATGCATTTTTAATGAATTTCTGCAAATATAGGGGGTCATTCTAACCCTGGCGGTCCAAGACCGCCAGGGCTAAAATGACGGGGGCACCGTCAACAGGCTGGCGGTGCCCCGCTGGGCATTCTGACCGCGGCGGTTCGGCCGCGGTCAGAAGTGGAAAACCGGCGGTCTCCCGCCGGTTTTCCGCTGCCCAAATGAATCCTCCATGGCGCAGCAGCAAACTGCGCCGCCATGGAGGATTCTGACACCCCATACCGCCATCCTGTTCCTGGCGGTTCTCCCACCAGGAACAGGATGGCGGTATGGGGTGTCGCGGGGCCCCGGGGCAAAGTGTACAAAGTCTCTGCCCTTCCTGCACTGATTCCAGACATACTACAGGAGGTTCAGCAGCGCTTTGAGGGGGCTTAGGACACAGCCCATTCAGGTGTAAGTATCAGCTGCTCCCTCCCATCCTGCCCAGGGTAGGCCATCCACATGCAGATGGCCACTCAGACACAAGTAAGCTCTCTTTGAGTGAGGCTGTCTGGAGGGAATGCACAAGAGCCCAGCTGTCACCCACCCGCATGTGTATTCAGAGACAGGCAGAATACATTAGATAATTTAAACTAAGAAGATGCCAACTTTCTGGTATTTTCAGAATTGCAATTTAAAATCTGACTTCACAATAAGTTGGAATTTTAAATTGTGATTTCAGAGACACCAAACTTGGGGGTCCTTTCTCTTCCCAATCAGAAATTACACTTATAAAATATAATAAGGTAATCCCAAGGTTAACCTATGAGAGGAAAAAAGGCCTTGCAGTAGTAAAAAAGGAATTTAGGAGTTTTTCACTACCTGGACATGCAAAACTTAAGAAACCTTGGGGCTGTCCGGGGTCTGACTTAGGGGTGGCTTATATGTATTAAAAATGACGGTTTGGGCCTTATAAGAGGGTTAACTGCCAGGTCGACGTGGCAGTTCAAAACTTCACAAACAGGCTCTACAATGACAGGCCTAAACTATGTTTGAAGGGCTACTGAAATGGGTGGCCCACCAGTAGCATTTCATTTACAGACCCTGGGCCCATGTAGTGCACTTTACTAGGGACATGTAGATAAATTAGATATTGCAATTGTGGATAAGCCAATGCTATCATGTTTTAGGGAAGGAGCACTTGCACTTTAGCAGTGGTTAGCAGTGGTAAAGTGTCTGCCAAAGCCAGAAGAAATGAGGTCAGCAAAAAAGGAGGTCAAAGGCCAAACTGTTAGGGAACACCACACCAAAGGTCCCAGGTCTTACAGTGACAGATGAGAGATACATTAGTAACAGTCAACATGGTTAAATTGTTTTTATTCTTTGTCATTCTAACAATTTCTTGTTGTTAGCTTGCAAAAGCAATGAACAAAAGGGTTAGGTCTGTTTCCACTAATTGCTCGGGAATCAGAGTGGTCATGTTCAAGGTTACCAATAACATCTATAACCCTGGACATATTAGGGGTTTAGATGTGGTACTGAGAGCTAATCGAAACAAACAAAAATTACTGATGATATAAATAGACTAAGGCCTGATTTAGATTTCAGCGGATGGGTAACTCCATCACAGCGGTAATGAATAGCACATCGCCGAAATATAAATCTCATTGTATCCAACGGGATTTAAATTTCACCAAATACGCTATCCGCGACCATTGTGACCGTACGCCAAAAGCTAAATCAGGCCCTAAGTCTCTATATTGTGAAGTTCTTGTTGACATAATATACAGTTGTACTAAAATCATAAGACCCATATAAGAATCGATGTTTGCATTCAGAGCAATAAACATGACCCTCATGCTCCACCACAATTACACACACATACAGCTTGCAGCCTCAACATGCTAAAACAAACTCCACAACTCTCTTCATAACCTCACATTCTAATGTATATAAAAAAAAGACTAAACTTTACAACCACCTCCACAGCCCAACCTACCAATATCAACCAGATGCACCACAAACTACACAAGCAGATCCAAAATATATCTTCTGAATGTTTTCGAAGGAATATAACAACAACACTTTTTTCTGTCCTACGCCAGGTAACAATACTAACAATAGCAAAATACCCACAATTTTAATTTATAATACTTGCTGTCCTGCACCACAAACTCACTCCAACTACAAAATAGATTCTTTAGACTTCCTACTGATAAATGTTCATCCCATTTCAAAGAACACATACAACGTATTCGATCTATTTATAGACACAGAGCCAAACTTACTTTTCATACCTAAATCATCTCTGAGGGAAGATATGGCACCAGTATTATATGAAACTGTTCTATCAGAATATCAAATTGTTAAACAAAGTGAAATGGTAAAAGAGGAGGCAGTTTAATCATCATATTTAAAGAAGCAAGATATCTCACCAAAGGTGAGGATGTTTCTTTACAATTTTGTGAGGCCCTCCTTGTCATAATGTTTCCTCTTTCTCTGCAGACTACCACTGGTAATGCTACATTCGGGGAAAGTGGCGGCTCAGGGTGCACAAAACAAAAACACAACAAACAAAAAAAGTACCTGCTGCCTTCCGAATCACCACTCTTCAGGCTCCATTGCAGGCACAATCTCCCAGACTGCCCTACTGCCAATCTTAGCGTTGCTCTCATGCTTATGGCAGCATGAGAGCAGTGTCAGGATTGGCCTGAGCACCCTCGATTGGTGTGCTCAGGCAGACTGGGTGCCTGTACCTGCTGTCTCCAACCCGGCAGTGCAGCTCGGGTTAGAGACAGCTCAGTGTGCATGTCGGTTTGGCCGTCCTGAGATGGCTGGTAAAACCCACATGTGCACTGACAACAGTGCACACCACTCCCTTCTTGCCTGTTATCCCTCATGGCCCGAGCCCTAGGAAAATAAAACAATATTAAACACAATTTGTTATTGTTTTATTTTTCAATTTTTGGAGTTGCTGCTGCTGAAGATGGGGGTGATGCTCCTCTGCCATAGCGGAGGAGCCGCCTCTGGCTACATTACTAGATACATTTCTAGACACAATCTGTAACCTTTTTTCAATACACTTAAACCTATGCATCCTTTATGACCTCAACATTTGGTTTTACAAGCCTAACATGTCACACCCCAGAACCAACCTCAAAGGCCTAGACAAACACTTTAGCGCCCATCCCTGTCACAACACGCATCAACAACTCATTAACAACAATTGTTTTCCCAGAAGACTTAAAAAGATATATATAAATATGTATATATATATATATATATATATATACATATATATATATATATATATATATATATATATATATATATATATATATATATATAGTTATAGTTATATATATATATATATATATAAATATATATATACACATACATATACACCCTTTCTTAATAAAATATAACCTGGACAATTACTTCCCCAAAAACTGCAGACAGACTGTTTATGGACAAACTGATAGAAAGAGCAGCATTTGCCCGGTTTTCACAATTTATTGAAGACAAATTCATAATATCTGACTTCCAAACTGGATTGAGCTCTAACATCTATTAGGGATGACCTTAAAAACACAGTAGACCAGAAAGAGGTTGCTTCACTTCTTCTCTTGGCCCTCTCCGTGGCCTTTAACATTGTGGATCATGTTACATAAATCCCAAGACTTGAGGAAGATGTGATAGAGGGCCAAGCTCTCATTTGGATCATATCGTACATGACCAATGGAACAAATATTATACATACTGCTCCATTCTCTTCTAAATCATACAGCATTAAGACAGGAGTCCCTCAAGCATCAACCATCTCACCCATGCTCTTAAAAATCTACATGAAATCATTACCAAACCTGATACATGGTTTTGACTTCACCTGCTAGAACAATGCAAGTTATAGCAGATACTTCTGAAAATTGAAAGCCCTGAGGATACTGGAACATCAAAAATCTTCAGTTGCCTCCAGGCTGTTGACCAATGGAAGATACCTCAAAGCGGAATACTCACCTGTGGTGACAGGAACATTTATGACTATTTCTGCTCCTGGCTTGATAATATAGGACCACCACCAATAATATCTAAGGCGGTAAGAAACATTGTAATTACCAAGCAGTCAATGAATGCTCAGGTCACTATGGTAGCCAATTCAAGACTTCTCACAATGAAATCTCTGAAACTCTCCTTGCTGCAACTAGGATTCCCCTGCAAAGTTCAAGCTACCTTTTATTTTGTCCCATCAAAACTGGATTACACTCATGGTCTATATAACTGCTGTCCTTTGCCAAGTATTAAAGATAATAGACAATTCAAAATGCTGCTGCTAAACTCCTCCCACATGTAAAGCCAGAAGCCCACATCGCCCCTGCCTTGAGGGCCATACACTAGTTACCAGTCGCCAAAACATCTACCTTCAAGCTGCTTTGAATCACACAGAAAGCAATTTGTGGCAATGGACAACTCTTCATTAGGAAGAAGATATAGGTGGTCATTACAACATTGGCGGTAAAATCCGCATACCGCCATGCAGAAGACCGCCAACACACCGCCGCGGCTGCGGAAATCCGCCACAGCTATTATGACCCACAGCACGGAATCCGCCAAAATTCAGACACCCACACAAGTCCGCCACACCAAAGGTCAGTGATAAACTGGCGAAAACAAATCCTCCACCGTCACGCCAACAGAAATACGCCCACACTATCACGACCCACGAATCCACGTGGCGGTCTTTCAACTGCGGTATTCCATTGGCGGTACACACTGCCGCGCTCAAAATACACACACATATACAAAACACTACCACATTGGACAATTCGAAATACACATACCTAATACACATACACACACAACTCCCACACACCCAATACAATATAAAACACACACCCACATCACCCACAAACCCCTACGAAAACAATTACTGAGAGAAGGCCAGAGAGAGACACCACCATCAACAATACTAGCATCCACAAGCACACAACACCATCACCCACAGAACTTCTACACACCTCACACTACACACCACTACATATCAGCACACTTATCACCCCACACACCACCCCACACATCACCTACTCCACCCCATGGCACGGCAAAGACACCCCAGGTTCTCGGAGGAGGAGTTCAGGGTCATGGTGGAGGAAATCGTCCGGGTAGAGCCACAGTTATTCGGAGCACAGGTGCAGCATACCTCCATAGCTAGGAAGATGGAGCTATGGCGAAGAATAGTGGACAGGGTCAACACAGTGGGACAGCACCAAAGAAATCGGGAGGACATCAGGAAGAGGTGGAATGATCTACGGTGGAAGGTGCGTTCCGTGGTCTCAAGACACCACCTGGCGGTTCAGCGGACTGGTGGCAGACCCCCACCTCCTCCCCCTCAACTAACAACATGGGAGAAGCAGGTCTTGGCGATTCTGCATCCTGAGGGCCTCGCAGGAGTAGGTGGGGGAATGGACTCTGGTAAGTCAAATCTTAACTATTACATCCCCCACCCTACCTGCATGCCAGCACATACCCCCACCCTCACCCTCACCCTCACCCCCATCACTCTAACTCCTAACAAATGTCCCAACATCACAAACCACACATCCTAACACCAAACCCTGCATGCAACAACAAAGCATGGACACCCATCACTAAAGCATGCCCACTGCACATACCCATACACCCCCCTAAACCACCATCACACAAGGTCCCACACCGGAATACAAGCACTGGGGTACACGGTCACCCACCCATTGCACACCATGGCACACACAGATGTAATAAACATCCTTTTATACCCCTGCAGGACCGCTACCCAACGTCACCGGACAGGAGGGTCCACACATGTCCACACCACCAACAGAAGAGGCCCACAGTGATGACAGCACCTCTGTCCAACTGGATCTAGATGACCAGCCCGGCCCATCGGGGACCTCTGGACAGTCGGCTCCCCTCACCCAGTCACAGGCCACCACAGACCTTCCCCCCTCTGGAAACACCAGCACAGCACCCACTCAGCGGGCCCATACCTCCGTCCCCAGGACACGTCAATCAGCAGTGTGTCCACCACTACAGGGAACCCAGGATAACCCACCACCCCAACAACAACAGGGACCTTGGGGCAGTGGTAGTCGGCCCAGGAACACAGGGGAACTGGGAGGGCTGCTGTGCGACAGGGGGCGGACAGGCCCAGGGAACCCACTCTCCACGAGGCCCTCTCCAACATCATGGGAGCCTACCACCACTCCCAGGAGACGATAACAACGGTACTTGCCAAGTTTCAGGAGACCCAGCGCCTGCAGGAGGAACAGTATTCAGGCTTCAGGGAGGAACTCAGAGCCATCAATTCCACCCTGGGCACCATTGTAGGGGTGCTGAAGGAAGTACTCAACACCAGGAGGGACACTGTGGCACTACTCGCAATGAGATGCAAGATGGGCTGGTACCACCTAAAAATGGTGCTAACTTCTATATTTTGACGTTAGACAGTTCTAGCGTCAAAATATAAATATGGAGTTAAGTTAGCACTGCTTTAGCATCAAAATAAATTACTCTAAGGCAACGCTAACTTTCCTTAAATATTGGCCAAAGTTTCTAGTGTGAACTTGGTTGCTGATTATTCACCCTCACCTTATGGCAGGCTTTAGAGACAAAGGGGGTCATTCTGACCCTGGCGGTCATCGACCGCCAGGGCCAACGACCGCGGAAGCACCGCCAACAGGCTGGCGGTGCTTCCTGGCCAATTCTGACCGCGGCGGTAAAGCCACGGTCAGAAAAGGGAAACCGGCGGTTTCCCGCCGGTTTTCCCCTGGCCATAGGAATCCTCCAGGAACAGGATGGCGGGAACGGGTGTCGTGGGGCCCCTGGGGGCCCCTGCACTGCCCATGCCACTGGCATGGGCAGTGCAGGGGCCCCCTCACAGGGCCCCATAATAATTTTCAGTGTCTGATTAGCAGACACTGAAAATCGCGACGGGTGCCACTGCACCCGTCGCACCCCAGCAACTCCGCCGGCTCCATTCGGAGCCGGCTTCATCGTTGCTGGGTCTTTCCCGCTGGGCAGGAGGGCGGCCTTTTGGCGGTCGCCCGCCCACCCAGCGGGAAAGTCAGAATGACCGCCGCGGTCATTTGACCGTGGTGCAGTCTTCTGGCAGGGGAACTTTGGCGGGCGGCCTCCGCCGCCCGCCGAAGTTGGAATGACCCCCAAAGGCCTATATTTAAGGAAAGTTAGCATCACCTTAGAGTAATTTATTTTGACACTAAAGCAGCACTAACTTAACCCCATATTTAAATTTTGACTGTAAACACATATCGCAGACCAGTGCTTAGTGCATTTTTAAAGCATCTATTGTTTCAACTCTACAGGCTCTTGTGCATTGATGTTGGGTCTAGCTATAGACCAGAAAGGATTGACCTGATATTTGAACATCATCTTAATGCTGTTTTTAATAAACATCGGGCAGGACGTATCCCTGAAAGGCCAGAAACCAAGTCCGTCAATTTGGCTTGCAACCACCTAGGCCCATATTTATACTTTTTGCCGCAAATCTGTGTCAGCTTGTGTCATTCCAAGGTGCCAGCCGGGTGCCAAATTTATGGAATCCCGCAAGCCAGCGCTCAGGGTGGGCTAGTGTCAGAAAAAATGACATCAGCTGGGTGGGGGGGGGGTACGGCAAAGGGGGTTTTGCTTTAAAAAATGCCTCTAACCAGCCTAGCATCATTTCCTGACACAAAACCATCCACACCACATGACTCCAGTCTTAGAACAGACAGGAGTCACGCCCACCACCTCAAAGGCCAGCACAGGGGACCAAGGTCTTCCTGGCATGGCAATTGCACACAGTGCCATGCGGGGGGCATGGCAAGGCCCCCAATGGCACTTACATTTTTTTAAAAATACTTACCTATACTTACCCTACTCACATGAGATGGGGTCCCCCATCCTCTCATGTCCATCTGGTGTGGGTGTTTCTAGGGCTTGGGGTGGGCACCTATGGGCCCATTCCATGGTGTTTCACCATGGAAATGGGTCCACAGGTCCCCTAATGCCTGGTCTAACCCAGGTGTTAAATAATGGTGCAAAGCAGGCTTTGCACCATTATTGAGCCCCTCCTCCCACCTGTACGTCATTTTAGCACAGGGGGATAATATGGGGGTGTAGGGTTAGCACCATTTTTTAGATGAGAATGCCGACCTTGCATCTCATTGACGCAAGGTAGGTGCACACATCCAAAAAATGGTGCTAACTCCAATATTAGCATCAAAATATAGATATGGAGTTAAGTTTGCACCAAATGTGAGTCAAAAACAATTATGCATATTCAACGCAAACAGTATAAATATGTCCCCTAGTATGTGGCTCCATTTTCCCCATCAGTCTTTCCAAGTCCAAATACCCCAAAAAAATCTTTAGTCCTCATGGTCACCATATTAGCTAAAAGATTATCATTGTTTGGGACATAAATTGTATTATCAGGAGAGGTATTGGCTATTTGTATATTGGGATTAAATGGGGTCCATCAGATAGTTGCAGTTTTTAATCTGGAATGTAAATGGTCTCAGGTCTACGTGGAGGCAGAGACTGGTGCTTCAGTACGTTGAACATAGCATGGTCCATATTATCATTTTACAAGAGACCCATTAGATGGTGATTGAGCGTAGAGAACTTTTTCTAAAATAAGATTGGGTAGAGAACTATACATCCTATGATCAGGTAGAATATTCTAAAGGGGTTGCAATTCTCTTAAAGAAAGAGCAGGGGTGGAGCTGCAGAACTTTAAGACTGATAGCTCAGGGAGGTGGCTCTTGACATGTCTGCGATGTTCCTATTATGATTTCATGTGTGCCGGCTGTTATGGCCCTAATGCCAATGATCCATCCTACCTTTTGACCCTGGAATGGAATCTTCTGGGGTCCCAGTTACTGGTAGTTGTGGGGGGCGACTTTAATACCTAGATGCATATTAATCTTGATAGATCAATTAGAAAGAGATTGTGTCCACACACCTAAGACTAGGCAGATCTTAAAAAGTAGGCAACAGGAACTTGGGGCTGGTGAATGTGTGGCGGGATCAAATGGGTCTGAAGAGAGGGTAAGCATTCCATAGCAAGAAGCATGGCAATTTTTCTAAGATTGATTACTTTTTCATTGATATTACTGCTGTGGAGAGGGTCAAAGAGGTTAAGCATTTGCCGGGACACATCTCTGATCATTCAG
This sequence comes from Pleurodeles waltl, assembly GCF_031143425.1. Taxonomy (NCBI): domain Eukaryota; kingdom Metazoa; phylum Chordata; class Amphibia; order Caudata; family Salamandridae; genus Pleurodeles; species Pleurodeles waltl. The sequence goes on from NC_090446.1 coordinate 1,234,242,186, forward strand.
CCTTGACTATATTGGTTGAGTGTCCTGTCCAGGTGGGGAATTTGGGTTAGTCAAAAACTTCACCTGGATGGAGGAGTAGGACAGGTTCTCAAGAAAGCTTGTGGTGATTTTGTTTCTGATAATATAGATTCTGTCCCTCTTGCCATAGTTTAGGGCACCTCTAAAACTTTTACGTGAGGAAAATATGGAGTGAAGCATCCTTCAAGAATAAATTGGCTAGAGAAGAGATTTATTCCTTAAAGCAAGACATTAAGGTACCAGAGACTACCTCACAGGTACAGAACCCTCTACTGGGCAGGGATCAAGTACTGAAGAGGCAGGAAGAGGTGCAGCTGAATTATAGAAATAAGCAAGGAAAGAAGTGTAGAGAAAAGTGCCCAGCCAAGTGAGTGAATCTATTTGAGTATGGGGATGGGTGCGGGACACTATTGGCATGGAAGACAAGATCAGAGTGTCTTAACAACAATATTAAGGAGCTGGTAATTAACTTCTGGGGAGATATCCCCAGTAAGGCAGGTGTAATGCAGGGTCATCTGGTTGCTTTATCCTCGGCTTTCTACATGGAGGAGGTCCATTCAGATTTAAGTAAGTTTAGGGAATTGTTTGAGAGATAGGTATCTCACTAAGATTACAGATGAGAGGAAGGACTCCCTTGTTGCTTGGATCATCACGGCTGAAATCTGGGGACACTAGAAATGAGGCTAAGAATGGGAAGGCAGTGGGCCTGGACACTATGCCCTCCGAAATTTATTAGCTATTGAAGGAGGTGATAATACTTGTATGGGAAAAATTGGTCAACTCTATTTATTTGGAGAATGCCCAGATTCCAGAATCGTAGAGAGAAGCGACCTTGGTGCTTATTTCAAAACCTGCCAAGGATGCTAAGAGGGTGGACTCATATTGGCCAGTTTCATTATTAAGTGCCGATTACAAGGTACTCACTAGTATCCTTGCCAGTAGATTGCTCGAGTTAGCCGCCCTCAAATAATTCATCCTGACCAGAAGGGTTTTCTTTTTAAAAGGCAGATTCACAAGCTCCCTTAACAACTAATTTCCTCAATTGATCTTTTCTCTCCCTCCTCGGATACCTTGGTGGTGGCAACAGTATATGTTGCCAAGGCCTATGACCGAATCTGCTGGGCATATCTCTAGTAGGTCTTATTAGCATTAGATTTCAGCCCAACTTTTATCTCGACCTTCTAGAGAGTATACAGAAATTTGTTGGCCCTAATTGTAGTTAATGGGTTCTGTCTGAGAGATTTAGGGCCTGATTTAGAGTTTGGTGGAGGGGTTACTCCGTCACAATGGTGAAGTACAGCCCATATACCGGAATATAAACTCCATTATATCCTAAGTGATATCTATTTTGGCGGATGGGATGTCTGTCACCGTTGTGACAGAGTAACCCCTCTGCCAAACTCTAAATCAGGCCTTTGGTATCCCTAGAGGTTTGAAGCAAGGCTGCCCTATTTCTCTTCTTTTGTTTCACATTTATATCGAACTGTTTGCTCAGCTTCTTAGAAAGGATCAACAGGTCATCCGATTTATGTCACAGGACTTTAGGTACAAGTGTTGAAGTAAGCCTCAGCAAGGCCTACTAGTGCAAGGGGTTCACCTTTCTCTGCACAAAGTCCTCAGACCATGTAGGAAGAAGTTGGCACAGAAACTGGAATAAAAGACAAAAGTTTATTAACCTCATGAGGTGGTACTACAGTTCAAACAGCACCCTAGGGTAATGTCTGAAGTAGCACACTGAACTGAGAGAGCATGGTCCTTTTATACCCACACAGGGGCTAAAAGGAGATGGTACAATTATGGAAACAAGACTTGTATACATGTACGGTCATGTGGAAAATGCACAGTCGACAGGTAGGAGGAGCTAACAGTTTCCAAGGACTAACAGCTGCAGACCTTACTGAGCATGTGCGAAAGTAAGAGATGCTAAATATAACTTGTCACTATGCAGATTTCAAGAGCAGTTAACAGAAAGGTAGGACAGAGCACATGGTGAGCACATGGCAGCATGTAGCAGAGAAGATGGCTGCCATGAATACAAAATGGATTCCGCAAAATGTTCACAATAGTTACTAAATACAAGATGTCTTCTGCTAATGCTTAATCTAATCACTGCTAAATTACAACAGACGACCCTTTCAGCATTAGCTGAAGACATTCGTCTTTCTGGGATAATCTAAATATTCATCCTGTATATTTATGCTCATCATTTCAGCTATTTCCTTATCTAACATATGTTGTGCCTTCATTTCTGTAATATTTCTTTTGGTAGGCATACAAGCAGTAATACACATGGAGCAGAACATTGGACCACACTGAATACAGATACAGCATGTAAAAAATATTGCAATTATTACACACAGGATAGTCAGTAGTTTCCATCCCCAGGTGGAAACAAGAGCCCAAAACCATCCAGAAAAAGTCCAAGTACCAGTCTCTGTATGGATTTCTGCAGCAATTTTATGCAATTTAGATATTGCATCATATACTGAAGGTGAGTGATCTGGGATAAAAACACAACAACTACTACCGATGATTCGACATGCACCACCTCGATCAGCTAATATCACATCTAGTACCATACGATTTTGGAGCGCTACAATCCTCGCAACTTGGAGCTCCTCAGTAATATTCCCAAGTGCCAGAGCTGCCTGATTGGTAACAGCTTCCACAACCCTAGTCAATTGTCTCACTTTCCTACTGTTTAACGCAACACCTACAAAGGGGAACAATCCTAAATTAAAATCAACATATTGTTGCAGGCTAGTATCTGTTTGGTCTACCTCATTTGTACTTATTTCCCTTTTATATCTATTGTTAATGATGTCATTGAACAGTTTTAAATCTCGGTGATATGATGCAGGAGCCAAAAACACAGGGGGTAATAGAAAAGATACATAACACACACCTGACCCCCCAACAGGTAGTTGGTAATATCCATAGTTACCACAAACAAAATATGTATTATGTGAAGCTGTAAAACTACTATTATTTACACTCTCAATAGTTATAATCAAGGTACAATTGCTTATCCCTACTGGAATTTGTCCAATGCTTCGTATACATAAATCTGCTTTAGTTTTTGTAACAGAAATCACAAATTGTTGTTTCTTGTCAGAGTCTCGTATATTTGTGAAGACATATGGTATTGAAACATTGTCCGGTTGATACTCTTCCGATTTCCATTTAGTTCCTTTAGCTTGGGGATACCCATCTTTGTCTTGGTAGCACACTTTATTAAGGCGAAAAAGAAGTCCGCCCTCTGTACGTTTTCCAGATGCAAACAAAAGCATGTACCAAGCTTGACAAGAACCATTGTGTGAAAAAGGAAGAGGAATGAAAGGTGTTCCTCCTTTCTTTTGATGCGCAGGTATCATTCCACATACCCAACAGTTAGTAGTATTTGTAGCATTATGAGTATGATGCAACATCTGAATGAAAGTATTATTGAAGTACGATTGATGGTGCTTCTGCTCCTGATAGGGAAGCGTAAAGTAATAGTGATCCTCTGGTACTGGAGTAGTGGCAACAAAAAACTCACGAGCAGGAGACTTCTTTTCAATAAACCAGGAGATTGTTGCTGTAACCACCAAAACAACAACAAACCCCATAATACTAATGATCAATTTGTTATTCATTTTAGCAACAGTGATAATCGACCCTTTCAGAAATGAATTAAAAACAATCGTTGGAGCTCTTATCCCTGGGCAGCCGCTGATTTCTTCACAACGGGCCAAGACGGGTGTCACTACTCTAATGCACGGCTGATCCACCCCCCTTGCCACATTGGCTCTCCGTTTCACTAACCCAGGGCGGTAGCTCAACCAGTCTTTTCAAAACAATTTTCAGATTCTTTCCTTGGTTTCAAATTATATCGCAACACTCCAGAAGTCGTATGGTCCGGGAAGACCTCTGCAGATTCGTCAGGTGATATAGCACGGCCTTTCTCCGTAGTCAAAATCTCTCGATGATCGGTCAGCACAGCAGGTTCCACCAAGGTAGGTAGCACTCTCTTGCAGTGAGTACTATGGACCCAATTCTTTCGGTTCGTCACTCGAACTGCTGTCCTTGTCGCAAGGAGCACCTGTTCTGGGCCTCGCCACCTTGGTTCCAAGCTGCTTGATCTTTCAAAAGACTTAATCATCACCTGGTCACCAGGTCGGAGTTCATGGCCTTCACCTGTAGATCTGTCAGGAAGTGCTTCTCGAACCTGTTGATGAATAGAAACCAAATTGTCGGTTAACTGTGCCAAATAATCATTCATCAGGACACAAGGTACATCATATACAGATTTTGGTTTAGGAACTCCCCAAATATTCATTGGTCTCCCAAATACTACTTCATAGGGGCTAAGGCCAAGTCGGGAGTGTGGTACTGACCTAATAGACAATAATGCCAATGGTAATGCATCCGGCCAAGTTAAGGATGTGGAAGCCTGTATCTTCGCTAATTTCAGCTTCAATGTAGCATTATACCTTTCCACCAACCCTGCTGATTGTGGGTGGAAAACCGCATGGAACTTCTGTTTGATCCCTAATCCTTTCAGGACATACTTAATAACTTCCCCAACAAAATGAGGTTCGTTATCACTCCATAAAAGTCTGCAAACACCAAACCTAGGGAAAAATTATTTCAAAAGCACCTTCGCTGTGGTAATGGCAGTATTATCCTTTGTGGGGTACGCCTCTATCCATTTACTGAAGGCACAAACCACCACCAAGACATACTTTAAATTGTTGCAGCGTTCAAGCTGAATATAGTCCATTTGTAGAACTTCAAAAGGTGCAGTTGGTGTAGCAAACCCTCCTGCAGGAGTACGTGTCCCTTTTCCAGGATTGTATTGTAAGCAGATCAAACAAGACTGTACTACTCTCTTAGCTGTACTGGAAATTTCTGGATGCTCCCAAACTTGCGTAAGCAACTTCGTTATTGTTGAAGCTCCAACATGTGCCAGCCCATGTGCCATCTGAACCATAGGTTGTACAAAAGCTATAGGCAATTTCCATTTATCCATCTGCTTATTCCGCCAACAGCCCTCATCATCCAATTCTCCATCTTTAGACCATTGCTCACGTTCTTTCACAGAAGCAGATTTCTGTATATCTAATACGTCTTGTCTAGCATTATGCCAACGTTCAGCTTGTGACTTCACTACATACATAGAAGTAGTACTTTGCTGCATGGCAGTCTCACGTGCTACACGGTCTGCAAGAGCATTACCTTGCCCTATCTTATCGGTCACTTTCTTATGTGCACTACATTTCACAATAGCTAGTTTATTTGGATATGTCAATGCAGTCAAGAGGTTATGCACTAATTCTCCATGCATTATCTGCATCCCGTGGGATGTGAGAAAACCTCTCTCCTTCCAAAGCAAACCAAAATCATGAGCCACTCCAAAAGCATAGCAGCTGTCTGTGTAAATGTTCACACTTAAATCAGTACTAAGCTCACATGCTCGTGTCAAAGCTATTAGTTCAGCTGCTTGAGATGACTTCTGTGGTATACGAGCTGTCTCCACTTCCGTGTGTATTGTGGTGATTGCATATGCAGCTGAGGTTGTACCATCTGGCAACTTAAAACAAGACCCATCAACCCACAGTTCCCCGTCTACATCTAAAAGGGGCGTATCTTGTAAATCAACACAACCCTTTGTCTGTTCTTCGGTAAGGAATATACAATCATGTGTTTCTTGTGACTGAGGCTGAGTCACCGGATATGGCAACAAAGTAGCTGGATTTAGTGTCGCACATCTCTTCAGTGTAATGTGAGGAGCCAACAATGTCAACTCATAACCTGTCATACAGGCGCTAGTTAAATGTTGTGTCTTTGTTTGATTTAAAAGAGCATCAACCGCATGGGGTACTAGCACCAACAGCTTATGTGACAAAACTATCCCTTCACTCTGATGTATTGAGACAGCTGTTGCGGCAACTGAACGAAAACACCCGGGCAACGCTCGAGCGACAGGATCAAGTACTGCTGAAAAATATGCACAGGGACACTGCTTATCGCCATGTGTCTGTACTAAAACTGACAATGCACATCCATCTTTCTCGTGTACGTAAAGTGCAAAAGGCTTCATGTAATCTGGAGTACCTAACACTGGTGCAGAACAAAGGGCTTGTCGCAGCTGCCGGAAAGCAGTCTCACATTCATCTGTCCATGGGAGGGGCATTGGAGTATCTTGAGTCAAAAGTGCTAGCAAAGGTTTGGCAATGTGTGAAAACCCTAATATCCATTGCCTACAAAAAGAAGTAAGACCAAGGAATGCATGAACATCTTTCTGAGTAGAGGGTACTGGTGTGTCTAAAATTGCTTGAATACGATCTGATGTGAGTGCACGGCCCTCCTTAGACAAAAGGTGACCTAAATAGGTTACCTTTGGTCTACAATATTGTAATTTCTTTTGTGACACTTTATGATGGTGTGAAGCAAGGAAAGAAAGTAAGGACAAAGTGCACTTTTCACATTGCTCAGGGGTATCAGCAGCCAACAAAATATCATCGACATATTGTATGAGAGCCACACCTTCAGGCAAAACAAAAGAATCAAGTTGTCCTTTTAACGCTTGACTATAAATACTTGGACTCTCCGTATAGCCTTGAGGAACTCTGCAAAATCTAAATGATCGTTTATTCAAAATAAAACCAAACAAATATCGGCTGTCAGGATGAATAGGGATCGAAAAGAAAGCATTCTTCAAATCTATCACAGAGAACGTAGTTGCTGTCGGGGGAACCAAAGTAAGAAGTGTTGTGATGCCAGATACCACAGGATATTGTGGTATCACAATCTTATTGACTTCTCGTAAATCAATAATGAATCGGTAAATCCTGGTATCAGTATCCTTTTTCAGAATAGGAAGAATCCGACTGTTACAAACATTATACAGAACTTCCTCAACAACTCCAACTGCAATAAGATCATGCACAATTCGTGTGAGTGCTTCTTCGCCGTCCTGTGAAATTTTGTATTGAGGCAAACGTGGCACGACAGCTCCCTCCTTTACACTAATATGTACCGGTGGAATAATCATTTGTCCCACATCAGTATCTGAAGTAGCCCACAAAGTACTAGGGAGTGAAGCTAATGCAATATCCTCTTTAACAAGACAAACTCTTTCCATCACAGGATGATTATCATTTAAAATAACACGCACCCCTTCAGGAGAGCATCGTATTGTAGCCCTGAAATACTTGAGCATATCAAGACCCACAATATTGTCTGGTGTATTTGGAGAAAGCAAAAATGGACATGGAGCAGTAAATTTATCAACATGGAATGCAAGTGGTTGTGACAATGGGCTAGGGGAAGGTGTTCCATCGAAACCTATCGATGTAATGGTTAAGCCAGACAGGGGAGCCCTTGGAATCAATTGTTTAGACAAGGGGCTACGAGTAGCTCCTGTATCAACCAGAAACTGATCAGTAAGACCCAAAACATGTGCTGTAACATAGGGACCCCTCTGATCTACTGGAACTTCAACTGATTCCTTACCCCATCCTAGGCAATCCTATGCATAAGCAGAATCTTGGAAATCAGGCTGCACATGATCAGACATCTGGTATTGGTTCCGTCTATCAAAAGTGTTAAACCCATCCTGCCCTGGTATATTAGCATCAACCCTAGCATGATCATTTGTGCTTCTTCTAGGTCCTGAATATCCTGAGCGATTTCTCATTTGTCCCCGACCACATGAACACTGCTGAACACGTAGTGCTGGACAATCGGCAGCCCAGTGCCCAAATTTCTTACAATACGCACACTGATCATCAGACAAATTCGAACGAGTGTAAGAAGAACCATAAGATCCACGTCCACCTCTATCACTACCTCTAAAAGGCGGACCATAAGCTTGAGCCAACATAACCTTCGTCTTTAATTCTTTAATCTTTTTCTCCTCGCTACCTTTTGCTTCTAATTCCTGTCGTTCATAATACTGAGCCATAGTCAAAAGAGAAACCGGAGTAGAGGTAGTCCATGAACTTTCACTAGCTTTTAGATGACTAGCTATTCCTCGTAACAGATTTGCAACATATTTATCGACGAACAAATGTCTGCCCGTATCATCTGACAATGACTGACCGCTAAAATCATGAAATGCTTCTTCAAAGCGTGTAAAGAAATCAGAGACCGATTCATCTGCCTTTTGTTTACAAGACGCTAAAACAGTCCAATCTATCTTTTTAGGGGGAATAATCGTTTTCAACTTAACTAATATGGCTGCAGGAAGATCTAGAATCAACTGATATGGCTTTTTCGCAGGTTCGGTATCCCCGTCCATCTGTTCTATTTCTTTCCATGAAAAACTGTACGATCATCACTTTTACGAACAGTTCTCCACATATCTGGCGGTAATATCAATCCGAAAAATAAATCATAGTACAAGAACTAATTGCTCCCTCAACTTCCTCATAAAAGGCGGCTGGATTTTTCCGCGGGTCAGGTAATGCTGTTTTAAGTGCCATTACATCTGCCCTATTCCAAGGAGTATACACCCAATTATAAATAAAATAACCCTTAGCATCAACAGAAGTTTTATCATCATTTGTACCCAATCCTTTAGGAGGAACATACAAAGGCGCGGCCTCCCGCATTGGTTTCGCGTGAACTATCATAGTCTTATCTGTTTCAAAGATGGAAGCTTGCGCCCCTTCGGTCTGAGATGCTCGTGCAACTGCGTCCGCAGCCCTTTTCTCTTCTTGCAAACAGACTGCCACAATACGTAATTTCATTAAATGCCTGATTGCATCAGCCACCTGGGAGAAAACAAAAAGACCATCACGCATTTGCTTATGATCAGCTGCTACATCATCGGGCTCTAACTCATCAGAATATTTCCGATATAGTTCAATAACTTCTGAGCCAAATGCCTCAGTAAAATATAGCTGCTCCTTTTCCGTCCACCCTTTCATGTTGTCTAAAAGTTCAGAAGCAGAAACAACGATACGAATTGTTTTACGAGCAATAGATCTAAGCTCAGACGCACGGTCAGCAGGCAGCATAGAGCGACTGTCCCGCATCTTCTGTTGCTCCGAACTGGAGACTTTAGGTAACTCATGAGGGGCAGAAGGGACGACATACGGAGGTGGAGGGCGATCTAGTAAGAATAAATCATCATGTGGTTTATTAAGGATAGGATAGAGAGGTTGCCTAACAGTGTATTGGCCAGTTACCTGTAGCTTACGTTCTTTCTCTTCTAGCTCCTTTAAGTCATTTATTTCTTTCTTTCTCATTTCTAATGCTTTCACATATACATTCTTCCGCTGCTCTTTCTCAAGCAAGGCTTGCTCACGCTTCACTCGTCCACGCGCTTCTTTCTCCCACATTCGTACACAGTCAAACATATCTTGCCTAGACTTTCGCTTACACATACATTGTTCCACATAGTCAATCTTTCGCAAATCAAATGACCCATGCATAGGCCAACGTAACTCAGGATCCGCGCGGGAGTATTTATTCCATAATGTGCTGTACATTATAGAAGAAAGACCATGTTTAACATACATATCTCTATTTGGCGTCCCCTCTGGGGGTGCCGGTTGCGATTCTTCCAATCTCAAATTGGTACCATTACAAAAGCAACACATCCTACGAAGTGCCCTAAAAACAGGCATGCCAAAAATAGTGCAGAATATGCAATATTATAATCAAAGTAGCACTTAAGGTGCCGTTCAAATCCAAATTAAATTGGAGAAAATTCTCCTCATTACCTGCCTATATAAATTGCAATTTATATATCAAATCCAAAGAATACAAATTGACTAGTCACCCAAATCACGAGAGCCACAGTAAGTAGTGCTAAACTACATTACCAAACACAGGCATCAAAACCCACAGCAAGTGTCGTAAAACGGCTCTTACCAATCACAGGGTGTCCAGGTTCCAACTGCCAAGTTCTAAAATCGACCAAATAGTCACTGCATGACGAATGAACAAAAAGGATCTCAGTCGAGGACCGGCGCCACCTGGATGGTCAAATCAGAAAGAAGGGAAAAACGCCGTGGTTGCCAAGACTCGGGTCTCCTCAGGCATTGATCGCCCGCAGCGAGATTCCAATCCTTCGTCGCGACCAATCCGTTGGGCATCCGAGTCGCCGATGAGTCCCTGTTCGGGCGCCAATTTGTTGAAGTAAGCCTCAGCAAGGCCTACTAGTGCAAGGGGTTCACCTTTCTCTGCACAAAGTCCTCAGACCATGTAGGAAGAAGTTGGCACAGACACTGGAATAAAAGACAGAAGTTTATTAACCTCATTAGGTGGTACTACAGTTCAAACAGCACCCTAGGGTAATGTCTGAAGTAGCACCCTGAACTGAGAGAGCATGGTCCTTTTATACCCACACAGGGGCTAAAAGGAGATGGTACAATTATGGAAACAGGACTTGTATACATGTAAGGTCATGTGGAAAATGCACAGTCGACAGGTAGGAGGAGCTAACAGTTGCAGACCTTACTGAGCATGTGCGAAAGTAAGAGATGCTAAATATAACTTGTCACTAGGCAGATTTCAAGAGCAGTTAACAGAAAGGTAGGACAGAGCACATGGTGAGCACATGGCAGCATGTAGCAGAGAAAATGGCTGCCATGAATACAAAATGGATTCCGCAAAATGTTCACAATAGTTACTAAATACAAGATGTCTTCTGCTAATGCTTAATCTAATAACTGTTAAATTACAACACAAGATTGCGCTGTATGCTGACGATCTTATAATCTATAGACCAGACCCTGCTAAGGCTAACCAAAGAGTAGAAGAGCTAGCTGAGGAGTTTGGGTCTTTAGCAGGATATGCTATCAACAGAGCAAAGTTGGAATTCATGTGCTGGAATATAACTGATTGGGACAGGGAGGCAACAACAGAAATTAAATATCTGAGCATTTTCATAGTGCACCCCTGGAAGAAATTGTGGCACATAACCAAGGGAAGGTAAATAAAGACATTAATCTGCTGCTTGCCAAGCGGAGTAATCTCCGGTTGACAATTATGGCTGGGTGAACTTAAGTAAAAAGTCAGTACTTCCTATATTGACATGTCTCTTCAATTATATTCCACTTTTTTTCCTAAAACTGTCATTGCTAGAATACAGGGGAAGATAACAGATGCAGAGTGTAAAAATGGGGTCTTGAATTGCCTGATCTGAGGTTTTATAGCGATGCTTTCCAATTGAAGAATTGCAGGATGTTGCTAGGGACTCAGGATAGTTCAACCTGGAAGGAAGGATTCTACAGTAATGACTAAGAAGCTAGGGACCATTGTTTTTTATATAAATTTGGGACTCAAAAATATTTCAGGAAAGTCTGCTTAAAAGTCTTGAAGGCCACACTTAAGGGGTCATTATGAGTGTGGCGGCCTTTTGGGAAGACCGTTGCGGTGGTAGCTGCCAAAAGACCACTATATTGGCGGTATTCAGACTCACAATGTGACGTCTGCTAAAGAACAGCCTAATTCCAAAATCCACCAGGGCACTGGAGGATGGAAAAGAGGCAGCCCCACGACAAGCACCACCAGCCCAACAAAAATCCTCCCATCAGATTACGATCCAGAAATCACGACAGCGGTTCTTCCATGGCAGAAAACCATTGGCGGTGCAAACCGTGGCGGTCTTAACTCACATCACACAGAACACCACACCACATTGGACAGTTTGAATATCTCACACCTAACACACATCCAAACACCCGACACACCTACACACTGCACTGTATAACACACCCCTTCTCAACCCACAATCCTTTGCAATCAAAACGCCTCACACAGCCACAGACAAGCAACATTTTCAAGAGAAACAAAAAACAAGATTAGGTACCCAAAGACATATCATTACCCACATATCCCACACCTGCATAACATACACAACACAAAATTTACTATCACACACAGTACACAACAACCATCACTCACTCACATCACAGCACCTACACCTAATCACTAACATTTCATTCCACCTTTTTATACACTACCTCACCTTCTTTACCACCTCTACCATGTCCCCGTAAAAACACCCATGTTTCACTGATGATGAGTTGAGGGTAAAGGTGGATAAAATTGTCAGGGCAGAGCCACACCTTTTCAGAGCACAGATCCAGCAAACATCAATAGACAGGAAAATGGAGTTGTAACAACAAATAGTCCACAGGGTGAATTCTGTAGGCAGCTATTAACCCACAAGGGTAGGCAGCAGTAGGAGGTAGGTTTCATGACACCCAGGCACCAGCTGTCAGTACTCAAGACTGGTGCTGGCCCCCCACATCACCCCCCTCCTTTGAAATCTTGGGAGGAGAAGTTCTTAGACATCCTGCAAGCCTGACAGGAATACCTGGTGGAGTAGATTATGGTAAGTCCCCACAACATTCATGTCACCAAAATGTTTTGTCTTGCATGCTCCCTCACCAATTTTCCCCACCTCAATTACCAAACCACCCACTACCCCTCTGTGCCAAATGCACAAATACCAATCTCTGAAATGCCACATTTCTACTAAACTCAACAGGGTTCACAGTCCTTGGAAATGGCATATGAATTACTGGGAACCGACAGCACTATAACCCCCAGAAGGCACTATTCCATCATAATGAAATTCAGAACAGTGCACTAAATTTGAGATGTCTTGTATGTGAAATTAACAAGCCATATTCCACTGTGAAACGGTTGATAGTTATGACAGCAATGCAATGGTCCACTTTCAACACCATCAAAGGCAAAACACAACTACAGGTGAGTGCCCTCGCAAACTGCCCAAAGATTGACATTGACTCACCTAGGGTGGAAAACTAAATGCCAAACTAGATGAACTTGCAGTGCATCCAGATAGAGGGCAATGTCAACTGCTAACTCCTGTACTGTGTATCTTGACACCATTGTTCAGTTTTTTGTTTGATCTATGATGACATGCACTTTACTAGGCAAAAAATGCTATCACTCATTTCATTAGTCAGACAACATAAGAGGGCATCAGCAGTCATCTAACTACTGAGATAGTCAAACAACTTGGAGCATGGTGTATGGAATTGAATATTCTAACTTTCACTTTGTTCTAAGAATTGGTAGCAGCTGTCATTGTCATTTCAGTGGATCATGTAAATGCAGTATGTGCATCTCACACAACTTCACTAGTACTCAAACTTAAACATTACTTGTAGCACCACTTTTCCCACAGGTAGCCCTGCCATTGCCACCATGGAGATGACACCAGAAAATGCCACAACCCCTCTGGATGAAGGCCCCAGTGAGGACAACACCCTGGATGTTTGGCCACTGACGACAAACCTAGCACATCAGGGACACATGGTCAGTCTACAAATGTCAGCCTCACCCTCCCTACCTTGACTCCTTCCAGCCCTGTTTCATCTACATCATAGGTAACCATTCACCCCTAAACCTGTGTCCCAAGAGCAGTATCTTCCAATATATGCCCCCAAGAACGAAAACCTGAGTCACCTCGTGTCACCTCTGACAGTGATTGTCCTGCCACCAGTGGGAGTGGCCAGGAGCACAGGCATGTAGATGTAGGGTGTGGGGGAGGGATGGTGTGGGCCAGATGATGGGGGCTCAAAGGGACACTACTGACTGGGGCACCATGTCCCAAGTTTTGGGAGCCTACCAAAGTTCCCAATGCATGAAGGGCCAGATACTCACCATGATGGGGTAATCCAATGGCTGTAGAGGGACAACCACCAAGAAGCCATGCAGCAGTGGCAGGCCCAAAATGCCATCTTGACTTCCATCGCTGGGGTGCTGAGGGACTTTCAAACTACCCTGAGTAGGCCTGCCACCCAAAATCATGCCTCTTCAACATCTAAGGCTGCTAGTGGAATGGAGGACCTACCAGGAGAAGGACATGCCGCAGACACCGTACCTTCTGTAGCTGAAGAACGCCCCTAGCAAACATTGACGTCCACCCATATGGTAGAGGCTCTGGATTCTACATTCAGACTAGTGTCAGACACAAGTAGATACACACATGGCACCATTTGTTCACCTCCAGTACCATACAGGTCTTATTGGTGGGAAAGTACACTGCTTTCTCACTGTCCTGACAATCTGGCCATATAAGTCACTCTCCAAAAACTTAGAATAAACAGCACCTGGTTTCATCCATGTCCACTTTTCATGTCTGCCTGCAAATCTCATCTGCCTGTGACACTCAGTGATTTCCAAATGAGGATGAGCCAAACAGAAATTCCGCTAATCTGTGATTGACAAAGATAAGGGATAGGACAGATTTGGACACCCACATCACTTTGACAATTCATTAGTACAACTGTAGTAGCAATCTGCATGCATATCTGAATCATTGTCATTGGAGCAACCTAAGACCTCACAGATGCTGGTAAATAGGAGATGTCATTCCAGGCATAGATTATAAAATATGCCATGGACTCTCATTTGTAAAAACACATCACATATTGATGAGTTCTGCCCTGATGTCTCCAGCTTGAGCTTCATCATGCTTATCCTCACTTGCCAAATGTGCATTTCCACCCACAGAATCTGCTCGCTCACCCTCATCTGATATGAATGGTATCTGACATCTCAGGGCAAGGTTGTGGAGCATGCATGCAGCAGGTAACAATTACTTGACATACCCTGTTGTGTGAGTAGAGGACGGCTCCTCCGGATTTGTTGAGGCTGTGAGATTTTGCCTCCAGAAGCCTAAAAGTCCTCTCCATGACATGCTTTGTTCTTCCACGGGCCTCATTAAAGCGGACTTCCCCTGGCATTGTTGGGTACCTCACTTGATACCCCTAACTGTGGAGGTTACATGGCAGTTAGGAGTCAAGTTCTGGCCACACATATGTGTATTGTGTGCACACTAATGTGACATTTGGACAGGCCTATGGGTTTGGACATTAATGTTATTTTTTACAAAATACACTTTAACCAACCAGTTGTTGATTTTGAGGTTACATTTTTGTCCTGCATTTCCTTATATAGGGATGGAGTTGCTCCTGGCTGACAATGTTTGAGTGTGAGTAGTTGTATGTGTGTGGTGCTTGTGCTTCCTGTATTGTTTGTGCAGTATGTGTGTGTGTGTGTGCAGTGCTTTTGACTCCCAGTGATAGGATGTGTTTTGCGGGATGAGCATGTGTATGTTTGTAAAATGTTATTGTCATGTTATTGAGTGGTATTTGTGTTGACATGTTGCTGTGTTGTGTGGCTTTGTGTGCTTTGACTGTGTGTGTGTGTGTGTTTGTGTGTGTGTTTTGTGCATGGTCTGAGGGAAACGATTTGGTGTGTGTATGATGTGTGGTTTAATTGTTAAGTTGTATGGTTGTGTGATTGTGTGTGTTTGGTCCCTGTGGTTGTACATTGTGTTGTATGTGTGGTGTGTTCCTGGGTAGTGTTTATAGTGAGTGTTTGCCAATGTATTGGGGATGGTGCTGTTGTGGGGTTGTTGTGATGTGTTGTGGTGTTGTGTGGTACTGTGTGAGACTAGGCTTGTGTAGTGTTTCTGTGCATACCTGTGTGTGTTTGTGACGAGTGTGTGTGTGTGTGTGTGTGAGGTTGCCATAGCATGTGTCATGTATATGTATGGGTGTGTGTGTGGCTGGATGTGAGTGTGCGTGTCAGTGTGCTGTTACGTGTGATTGTCGCCCTCACACCTCCTTCCCGATTGTAGTTGTGTGATTGTACATAAATTGGCAATAAAACAATAACAGGTGAGTGTGTGTACTTCCAGTTGCTGTTGTTGTCAAAGATTCCAGAGTCTTTGGGCCAGCAGTAGCAGCAGGATGACTTCTAGTTCTGGTTCCATGGCAGCCCTGGATGAGCAAGGCTCCCTGAAGGTGGGTGCCTCCTTTTATGCAGGTCGTTTCCGTCTGGGTTTCCATGGTGGTGTGACCATGGCAGAAATGTTGGCGGTCTGCAACCTCGTAATCTGTCCGGTGGTAACATGGTCTCTGCTGGCCTGTATGTGGCTACCATCATCCATGGCAGTCAGGCCTCAGTGGTGGTGCAGGCGGTAATTTGGCTGTATTCTGTTGTGAATACCACCATGGTCATAATTTGGCGGTCTTCTCCGCCAGCCTATTGGCTGTACAACCACCAACATGGTGAACCTAAGACCACTAAAGTTGTAATGACGCCCTTATTATGTGGTACAGAGTTAGAAAGACCTTGGGCAACAATTATTACTCAGATTTTTCACCTATCTGGGACTCCTAGGACACCCCAGAGTGTCTTTTAGATCTCGTAAGCTATCATTTGAGGAATACCACTATAATAACCTGATGGGAATTACTAAAAATACAGGGCTTGTTACCCTAGGAACTAAACAAGATTAGGATTGATGGTCTTCTATCTACATTTGATTATGTGTGCCAATTACCTCCTGGTGTGCAAGTGAGAGATAAGAAATCAGGGTGCATGTGAGGTTAAGTCAAGATTGCTGGACATGCAGTGTATGGAAAAGAGAACACCATGTGGTACTGGAAGCTTCTGGATGCAGACGACAAAAATCTGAAGACTTCCTACTTGGTCTGGGAAGAGATGATGCCTGAGCCAGGGCTTCCACACCTGTGGCAAGTATCTTTGTAGTCACTGTATGATGCTGTTAAGCCTGCAAATCTGAATATGTACCATTTCTTTACCCTCAATTGGATGATCTGGACCCCTCAAAGGATTTTTCAAAAAACAAGACTCCTAGATGCAGAATGTGTGACTTTCCTGAAGCGAATGACAAGCACATGTCCTTCGATAACCAGTTTCTGGGAGACCCTCAGTAACATCATCACTGAATTTCTGGGAGCCCCAATCAAGGTAGCCTCTGTACTTGAACTGTTCGGTGTTGACACTGCAACATATAACGTTCTTGATAGATCCCAAAGGTGTTTATTATTTTAACTGTTCCTAAGTGCTAGAAAGGAGATTTGCAGAAACTGGTTAAATCCAACTCCTCCCTCCCCTTAGGCATGGTTGATGGCTCCCCATCAGACTTGTAGGTTAGCTCTACAGAGGATCCTCAGTAGGGTAGATAGTATTTGGGCTGGATTTTTTAGGTGGGACGGGATGTTGACTTCATAAAATTGAGTAGTCCTATGACTACACCAAAGGACCAATGTTATCCTGGCATTAAAGCCCCTCATCTTGGTGGGGCTAAATATATACACCAGGCCTGTGGTTGGATCTATTGCTCTTCAGCCTGAAATTTCTGATGTTTCTGTGATGTGATATTTGGATAATTGTGAACCAGCCTTTTTTAATGGTGTTTCTAACTGTGTTGTAGAATGCACTATTATGTCAGATATCTGGGTTATGCATTTTAGGGGATCTATGGGAGTGGAACAACAGATGCGATAAAAAGCCAGAGTGAAGACTTAGCAGGGTATTTCAAGTTGTTGTTCTCTGAGGAGGAAGTTACAGAGGCTTGTCTAATGGCAAGGCATTGGGCCCTGATGGGGTACCAGCCGATTTATACAAGACAGACCCCAGGTATTGGGCTAAAATATTAACTAGTGTCTTAAATGATACCTACACCAATGGTATACCCTTGTCCTGATCTAGATCTATTATCCCAGTCTTCAAGAAAGGCACCAGAGATGACCCATGATCCTATAGGCCGATCTCTCTTACTGATTCAGTAGTGAAGGTAATGGGGAGAGTGATTCTCTTGAGGCTAACCCCTAGGTTGGACCAAAATAATGTTCAGGTTCAGGCCTGGGAAGAGCATGTTAGATCAATGCCTGAACCTGCAGTTAGTCATTGGGAAAAAAACTTTAGCCAAAAGGGGTAGTTTATACCTAGCCTTTATGGACTTAATGTCAGCCTTTGACAGGGTCAATAGGGTGAAGTTATGGTTAATCCCTATCAATTATGGGTATAGATTGCATGATTGTGTACTCTTTGCATCTTCTACATACAGATTTATCCACAGTGGCGAGATATGATTAGGCAGGAAATATTTTCTCGCCCTTTAGCACATGCAGGGTGGTCAGACAAGGTTGCATCTTAGCCCAACTTTTATTTGCACTTTACATTAATAACCTAAGTGCAGTTTGTAAAGATATTCCATGAGCAGGGTTAGAGGCAATAGCAGCACTTTTATATGAAGAAGATGTAGTGTTGCTAGCAAGAATCATTGTGGGACTTCAGCTACTTTCTAAAACCTTTGTCAGTTTTAGGAACACTCTGGATCTGGACACTAACTATGCCAAGACTCATATTATGGTGATAGGGTCCAAAAGTAAAGGCTATGGGAAGTGTGTTACTGAGGGAACTGAGGATAGATACCTGATCCTATCTAGGGGTTCTATTTGATGACAGAAGTAGCTGGGTTCTGCTCAGAAAGGAAAAAAGGAATGTTATGGCCAGATTTGTAGCATCTGTTTTCGATTTTGTCACCCGACTGGGTGCTTATCAATCTAAATGTATCTCACTGGCAATGCTATAGGAGCAACATTTGGGGATATAAAGATGCCAGGGTCAGGCAGGGTATTAATCCCATTATCGACAACAGCTAATGCCTTCTTTAAGTTTTCCTGGTCGATTTGCCTTAACCGGGCAGCAGCTTCTTGTTGGGAAAGCTTCCAAATTTAATTATATACTGCATATAAGAAGCTCTTTCTGCATTGTTTTCTGGGGCCTAACAGGACGTCCTGTAAGTCAGTGTTATTAGACAGGAGACTGAGGTGTTCTCTAACAGCATATATTCCCTTGGGATGAAATGGAGACTAGTAATGGAGTTGGACCCCAAATGAAGCCATGGCGTTCCTGAATGCCCTTGAGGCGAAAGTAGGGCCCTGGTCCAAGTGGAAAGCTGGAACTGAATATGTACTGATAAAGACACGCAGATCTTAAATAACAGTCTGAGTGTCAGCCGAGCATTGTAGCCACACCCATAGAAATCTGGAGCAGGAATCAACAGCGACTAAAATGTGTATGCACTATCCGGTGTTAGGGGACCACAATGGTGCAAGACACACATTGTAATGGTTTGTTGGAAATTAGGAGTGGTGTCTGAGGATGGTGTTTGACAGTGGAACCCTTAATTTGTTGGCAGATGTCACAACAAAGGACGTACTGCTTGGCCTGTTTGTATAGACCTGGCCACCCATAATATGCTTGCAACAATGATATTGTAGCCAACACACCAGCATGGGCAGATGCTACTCCCTCATGCGCTGCTTTAATCAATTCTGATATTATGTCTTTGTTGGGAATTACTCGAACCCCCACGCCTGGTATTCTTACTTTGGTATCTAGACAGCCTCCCATTTGGTAGGAATATTTAGCAGGAAATGCTTTTGGATAGAGCGTGCCTTCAGCCATGTGTTTCACGGCAGCCTGTATGTCATCTTCCAGTTTTGTTTGAGAACGGGTTACTGCAGCAACAGCAGTCGTAGCTACTGCTGATTTTGCGGCTTCATCAGCCAGTGTATTTCCAGCAACGTGTATTCCAACGCTCTGGTATCCAAGTGTATGTACAACATGGACATTTGGTAGTGTTTCCTTCAGATCCACTAATGTCCCACACATAAGTCTGTGTTTGATGGTGTTGCCTTTAGAATCTCTGTACCCATTCTGGTTCCAGTAATGCAGGTATTCATTGAAGGACTGGACACAATAGTACGAATGACAGACAATCAGTGTTAGCTATACAGGATCCGTGTGTTCCAGTGCCACTACCAGAGTCTTTAGCTCTGCCAGTTGTGCTGTGCAATCCCCTAGGGTTTGCGTGAATGTATGTTGGTGACAAACGTTATTATCCTCCATTTAGCTACTTATGACAGCGCAAGCAGCGGAGTATTGATGTTTTGTGCCAGTTGCAGGTTGTGCTGAGCCATCGGTGTACATGACTCTTTGATATTGATCAATAGGCAGTGGATTTGCTGGAACTGGGTATTCTAGTTCATATTGCAAAAATTCTTGAGTTTGTGATTTTGGTAAAAAATGTAGTCTACTTCAGTGACTATCAAAGACATTGCCCAATGAATCCAATGTGGATGTAATGCTTTGCTGTTAGGAACGCTGGCTTTGGTAACAGCCTCAAGGGCTGGGATTGCAGAGACAACACAATGTGTTTGCCTTGGGCTAGAGGTCTTTCTTTAATGAAGGCTATCTGACCAGCAGTGAGAATTTTCTCAATGGGAGCAAAGCGTTGTTTTGCTGCTGAATACAAATGTGATTTGTATGCAGTCGGGACTGTCTCACCCTCATTGAAAGTTACATAGGTAAAACCAATGGCACCAGCAATTAATCTGATGACCAGATGTTTTTCTTTGTCCCTTGCGTATAAGTGTTGTGCTGCAAGCATGTCTGTTTGCAAAGCTCTGAGAATGCATGTGTGTTCGACTGTCCAAAATTTACTTGAAAAGTCAGGATGTGTTAAGTCATATAAAGGTTTTCTGCGCGTTGCGTAATCAGGAATGGAAGTTCTGCCAAAATTTAGGAAACCCAATAGGGATTGGAATTTTTTAATTGTATTTGGAGGTTGTAACTGTGCGCATTTTTCCAAGAATTAGGCTAGGCTCTTTCCTTCACTTGATGGCTCGTATCCCAGAAACAGGACGCTAAAGAAGGCTATTTTTGTATTTTTTAAGTTAAAGTTCTAGCCAAACTCGGCAAATCCCACAACAACCATCTTAGATGTTGCAGTAATTCATCATCCGTGAGGTAAATATCATCCACATAGGACAAAGCTTCAAGGTCAATGGCGTGCAATATTGAAGTCACACGACCTGCGAACCGTCCTGGACTGTTCTTGTACCCCTGGGGTAAACTACTGAATTGTTTACTGGGAGCCTAGTGCACTGAAACTTGTTAAATCTCTACTCTCAGGTGCTATATATTGGCAGAGGAAACCATAAGAAATGCCCAGTTTTGTTTTATATTTTTTACGCACTATGTTGATCATGAGTGCTGTGCTATGTGAATTTTGTATAGCATATGTGCGCGTGTGACTGTTTAAATGTCTGTAATCTAAGACTATTCTGTACTTATGGTCTGGTTTTGTTACTGGGAATAAGGGATGATTCATTGGTGAGACATAGAGTTCGATTACGCCCTGGTAATGCAGTTGTGTGAGGATTGCCCTCACAGGTGCTTTTGCATCATGTTTTACTGGGTACTGGAGTTGTGGTTGGGGTTGCTTTTTAATAGGAATTACAGGGTAGGGGGAATCATTATCCCATCCTACGTGGGTGCAATATAGCGATGGTGCCTGCGCCAATGCCCAATCAATGGCGTAGTATTCTGTGAGCTCCTCTGGAACAAGGGATGAGAAAGAAGGTTTGATAACATCTTCCCCATATGGGCAGGTAGGGACAAATTCAGGTGGTCAATTCCTTTCAGCCAGTAGAATATCATACATGTTTATGATGCGGTCCCAAAAGATTGCGTGGATTGTGTGCTCAATGTCTCCTTCTTACTGTAACGTTACTTTGTACACCCTATCAGGTGTGGAGACACGCATGTCCGCAGTCTCTACTTGTAGGAAGTCATCAGTTACTTTCACCTCCAGATGCTCCAGAAGATTCCGGCGAACTATTGTGACTTCTGCCACGCTGCCTAATAGTGCTAATGCCCACTTCTTGTTGTTCAATAGAGCCCTCTTCCTGAGTAGCATGTCGAAATGCAACCGCTGACACTTTTTTCTTTTTGAATTGGGGTTTTTGTTGGGGAAGTTTCTCTTCTTTTTTAACAGAAACTTCTGTTGAGCGTTGTGATTCATGTCTCGGTTTCAAGTACTCAGTTCTTCACTCTTACCGCCCACATCTCTCACTGCATTTTTCCAGTGAGTCCTGAAAGGAACGATACTGGTTTGTATCAGTATATTGATATCTGTCAGGCGTTTTTATATTATCTCTATTTCTGAGATTATATCTATTTTGTGGGGTCTCTGTATGTGGAGATTCTCCCTTTTCTTTTTTAGATGTTTGTTGCTTTTTTTCCCAGTGTTTCTTAGTACCCTCAGGTGCTTGCTTGAAAGAATCTTTATTAGTTTTACCCTGAAATTGTGGTTTTGTTGGTCTGGTCCCCAGACTATCTCGGCCAGTGCTAGAGTAGGTCTCTGCGATAATCTTTGGCAGCTCGGGCTCTTGATCCTGTGGAGGAACATCCCGGAACCCCATGCACACCGCTAATGCAAATGCTTCCCCTTTAAGGTTACCTAATATTATTGAGGATACTGTGGCAAAGTTGCCATTATTTGCATCCCCAAGTCCAGGGCCAGAGCAGCCCCTTATTCATCTTGAATTTATTTCAACACTTACGGTAAATTGGCAAGTGTTGGCGTACCATGTGGGGTAGTATAGAGCATGGCAAATACAGTGCTTCATGTATTATAGTTATCTATAGTGCGACCAACCCAAATGGCAAGCACATAGTTAATGTTCTGTGTTTATCCTGAGGTCCCCTATGGGAAAATTCTGCTTCCAGCGCATTTATTTTTTGAGCTAACCAAAATTGAATTTCTTCTCGTTTGGTGGGTACTTTACCCATGATCGAATGTATAGTTGCAGGATTATTGCCTGGCATTACTGCATGTGGTTGCGCTGGTACAGCACATGCTTGGTTTGTGTTTAATGTTTGCATTACAAACTGTACTAATTGTCTGTATATTCCCGTCAGATCAGCATATAAGCGACGGACTTCAGCTACCGTTAGTTTCGCTGTTTCAGGGTGAGGTGTATAAGTGGCCAATAAAGGCCAGGTAGGACCATCATTACTTAGATGACCTAATCTAACATGTAAAATTGGGTGGTGTAGGGCGCCATCAAGCCAATTATTATGTTCTTGATAAGACAGAGGTTTTTCTAGATATGCATATGCTCTGTATTGTGAAGGTACGTTTGCGTTTGCAGGTGTATACTGATGAAATGTATTAGTGTTCCCATCAACTGCTGGAAATGCGACCCATGAATAAAAAAGTTCTGTTCTATAGGCTGGGTGAGCCTCAACAACAAATGTGATTGGACATCCCTGGGGCATTAGGCTATGTGCCAGCAAATTTGCAGTAAGGGGTGGTTGTATATTTACTGTAATTGGTACCTGTTGTGGATTAGCCATGATGAATGGTAAATTTGTTCAGAGATAAGCACACCAAATCACACCAAATGGGGATTATCCTTTTAATGGTTCAAGCTTGAACAACCTACAGCGTTAGTTAGGTTCTCCCTACTTAGCTGAGGAGGAAAATCCTCAATATCACGGACATCTCCGTATATAGTACTGAGGTGTCTTTGTATGTAGTGAGACAGAGATACTCAGGAGGACCCGAAAATTAGAGCCTGACCAAACGTTGGCGGCACCATGTCACATAGGCTCTCATTATTATAATGAGACTACTGGATTTGAGAGGCAGAATCGCCTCCGGTGTGGGGGACAGGGTCTGAACCCACTACAGGTGACATCTGTCGGCCTAATCCAGGTTTTTTGCTCCGGCTGACTAGCAGCACCTCATCTCTACCCAAGAGCAGGGATGATTGGGCAGCCGAGCGCATGACACAATTGACTTCTCAGGGAAATCGTGGTCACTCAGATCATATACGTTTCTCTCAGTTACATTAGTCTCAGTAAACAAGGATAGGCAGAGGCAGTATACGTTTCAATAAGGTTTTATTGAAGCAACTGTATCTTAGATAATAAAGCATGTACTGCAATAACCAGGACAATAAAGCATGACAGGATTAAAATTGTGACAAGGAGAGTAAAGCATTAAAATAACGCTACCATATTGTCACTAGAGTCATTAGGCTAATTCCTACCTAGGCTATATTAGAGCACAGCATGTTAAGTTCTAGTTCTGCCCTTCAGGTTCCCTGGGAAGACATCATCCCTCATACCTGAGCGAGAGGCCTGAAGTCTGCATAGGCAGCTGCAGTAAAGCGTTCGGCAATCAGCATACAGTTGTGTTCATCTGGCAGGAATTTCCCTCTAACGTGTTTGGGACAGTGAAGTGTTTTTATAATAAAGCTGATGTTCTGAGAAAATGTCCCTACCTAAGGATGTGTATGTTTCTATGAATACCAGAGACAAAGTGTTACCACGTTTACCAGCAATCTATCTTACTGCAGCCTTGAGAGAAGCACAGAGTGAACGAAGGGGCATATTTATACTCTGTTTGCACTAAAGTAGCGTCACTTTTTTTAACTCTAATTCAGTGCAAAGCTAACTCCATATTTATACTTTGGCGCTAGACCTGTCTAGCACCAAATTTATGGAGTTAAAGTCATTTTTTGGACGTGGAAACCTACCTTGCCTTAACGAGATGCAAGGTAGGCGTTCCCGTGCAAAAAATGACTCTATGGTCTTAACGCCATACTTATACTCCCGTGCAAAAATGGTGCACGGGAAGGGAGGAGGGGTCAAAAAATGTGACACCTGTGGGCCGATTTCCATGGTGGAACATCATGGAATAACCCCACAGGTGCCCTCCCCAGTCACCAGGGACACCCCCACCCACACCAGAGGGACAGCAGGGGATGGGGGACCCTATCCCAGGTAAGTACAGGTAAATATTTTATTTAATTTTGTTAAGTGCCATAGGGGGCCCTGAAATGGGCCCCCATATATGGCACAGGGTGCAATGGCCATGCCCAGGGGACCCTGGTCCCTGTGCTGGCCATTGGGGTGGTGGGCATGACCCCTGTCTTTTCTAAGACAGGAGTCATGTGGTATGGATGCGGTATGGATGGTTTAGTGTCAGAAAATGAGTCTAGGCAAGTTAGAGTCATTTTTTTTTTTTTTACTCTTACCTGCCTAAAACCTCCTCTTCCATACCGCCAGCCCCACCCGACTAACGTATTTTTTTTTACACTAGCCTACCTTTTCCACCGGCTTGCACCATTCCATAAATATGGTGCCCAGGTGGTGCACAGAAATGGTGCAAGCCGGTGCTGAACTTTTTGGTGCAAAACTGCATTAGTGCAGTTTTGCACCAAAAAGTATAAATCACGGCCGAAATGTCTTGTTTAAGAAAGCAGTGCTGATCTAGACAAAGAATAGCTAGATAGTAAGAAATAAAACAAGACCGCAAATGTGGCTATTATTAAAATAATAAACAAAGCTAAATCAAATATATCTAGGTTAAAGTGCATTGCGGCAGGCTTTCTTTTGTTAAAATGACGTGCATGGAGCTATAACTAAAATGGCTACACAACACACTCACCCACACACTGACTCTACAACTTACTCATTCAAACCCGCACAATGGCAATCACCATAATTTAATTGTGTCTTGGATTCAGTCAGCTATTCCTTGCTGTCCCATATAATAGTTGCACCTTGGTCTACACATTTACTTTCTTATGGGAATCACCTGAAAGAGACTGCAACACCTGACAGTGTACTATTTTTATATCATAATCACAAAAATATTTTTTGTACTCAATAGGGAATCACACTCCTTGAAGACTAGCTCTTAAAACATTCTAATGGCCCGATCATTAGGAATATTGGGCCACAATGCAAACGTATTCCTTAACCTACTTTCAGCCTGTGAATTCACATCAGTACCACAAGCCATAACATCTTCTCTATTAAACTTTTTCAAAACATTCTTTTTTAGTTCCAAGAAATCAAATTAGTCACATATTGTAGGAAAGTAGCCTCTTTCTAGCTTGGTTACCTCCACCTTTGGCCTGTTTGTCAGTGTGGTTAACCGTGTCTACTGGGATCCTGCTAATCAGGACCCCTGGAGTTATGCTCTCTCCCTTAAATTTGGTTGTTGGTTGCTGTTAACATGGTATTTCACACGGTATTTCACCTTAAATTTGGTTGTTGGTTACTATTAACACAGTATTTCACAGTTGGCATACTTGTGCCCCCTTATAAGTTCATAGTATATGGTACATGGGTACCCAGGGCATTGAGGTTCCAGGGGGTGCCTATGGGCTGCACCAAATATTTCGCCACTCCTAGGGAGCCCATGCAAAGGCTTCTGCAGGACTGCCATTGCAGCCTGCGTGAAAAGGTGCAAGCACCCTTTCACTGCCATTTACACTGCACCAGGAAACTTACAGGTCACCCCTGTAGCAGGCCCTCCAGCCGTGGGGACAGGGTGCCAAGTACCTGTGTGTGAGGGCACCCCTGCACTAGCAAAGGTACCCCAACGACCTCCAGGACCATTTTCCGAGCTTCGCGAGCATGGGGATGCCATTATACGAGTATACTGGACATAGATCACTACCTAGGTCCAGCTACATAATGGTAACTCTCAACATACGCATGCTTGGTCTCAAACATGATGGAATCATGCCACAAGGCTTTTGGAAGCATTTGCTGTATGATTCTGTGTACTCTGGGGGCTCCTTAGAGGACCTCCCGTATTGCTATTCAGAGGTTTTCCAGGCATCCCCAGTGCTGCCACCTCACAGACATGATTCTGCCCTCCTATTGCTGGAAAAGCTCAAGCCCAAGAAGGCAGAACAAAGGATTTCCTTTGGGAGAGGGGTGTTACACCCTCTCCCTTTGGAAACAGGTGTTAGAGGCTTGGGAGGGGTAGCCTCCCCAGGCCACTGGAAATGCTTTGAAGGGCACATTTGGTGCCCTCCTTGCATAAACCAGTCTACACTAGTTCAGAGACCCCCAGTCTCTGCTCTGGTGTGAAACTGGGCAAAGGAAAGGGGAGTGACCATTCCCCTGTCCATCAGCACCCCAGAGGTGGTGCTCAGAACTCCTCCAGAGGGCCCTTGGGTTTTGCCATCTTGCATTCAAGGTTGGCAGTGAACTCTGGGAGCATCTGAGTGGCCTGTGCCAGCAGCTGATGTCAGAGCCCTCCCCTGATAGGTGCTTACCTGGTTAGGTGACCAATCCCCCTTCCAGGGCTATTTAGGGTCTCTCCTTTGGGTGGTTCCTCAGATTCTGATTGCAAGACTCCAGCAGGAATCCTCTGCATCCTCCACTTCAACTTCTCACTGAAGAAACTGTATCTGGACCCTCCAGGAACTCGACAAACTGCAACAAAGAAGCAAGATGCCTTCTGCAACATTGTATCTTTAGGTCCTACCAGCAACTGTTTCCTGGTTGTGCATCCTCTGAGGACAGCCCGTCTTCAGCCATCACCAGAAGAGCGAAAGGATCTCGCTTGGGGTGAAAGAGTTACTCCCCTGCTTCAGCAGGCACCTACTGCAATGACGACCGGCTACGTGGTTCCCTTCTCCTGCTGATCTGCGTGGATACTGCATCACAGGTGGTTTACTGAAGTGGTCACAACGGTTTTAAGGTCCTACTGTCCAACTTTGGTAGAAGTAAGAGCTTGCCTCCCCACACAAGACAGTACTCCCATGCACAACATGTTTTGCAGTTGCCAAGGCTTGTAAGCATCCTTCCACGAAGTTCTTTGTGCATTTACAGCTCTGGCCCCTAGCACTCTATCCTGTGATGCACAGCCTCCTGAATGTTTCTTCAGTGGCGTGGGAGCCTTTGTCGTCATGCTGCGTGGGCCTCCTTTTGCACCTCCTTTGTCCCTGTGTCCCGGAGGACTCCTGTGCATGTTGCCTGGTCTTCTCTGGGCTCTCTGAGTTGCTGAGAGCCCCCTCTGACTCCCTCTCATGGGTAGAGTCCATCTGGTCCTTCCTGGTCCAAGGCAGTGCCATTTTCAACTAACAGCAAGCTTTCCGTGTGCCAAGGCTTGTTGGCGGACTCGAGCGATGCAAACCAGACTGCAATCCTCCATCCGGCGTGGGACTTCACTTGCACCAACCAGGAAACCGAATCTATCTTCTTGGGTGCAGTACTGACTGTTCTTCTTTACTGGTGATTCTTGTTTTGAACCTTCATCCGGGTTAGCAGGGGTTCCTGTTCTTCCTGGACTCTTTTGTGCTTCTTGGACTTGGTCCCCTTCTTCCACAGGTCCTCAGGTCTAGAAATCCACTGTTGGTGTCTTGCAGTCTCTTCTTGCATAATCTTTTTCACTTCTGTGTGTGTTCTGGGAAAGGTATTGTGTTTTACTCCTGCCTTCCTGGACACTGGATTCATTTCTAATACTTACCTTTGGGGTTTTCTGGTACTCCCCACTCCCCACTCCCCTCTACACCTGCCTAGGTGGGAAACCGACATTCACATTCCACTTTCTTAGTATATGGTTTGTGTTATCCCATGCTCATTTCTAAATATTGTGATTTTCAGTAATTGCTCTGTTCTCTAACTGTTTTTATGCCTATTTCTGCATACTAGTGTATATAATGTGTATATTACTTCCTCCCAAGGGAGTATAGTCTCTATGGTATTTTTGGTGTTTACGTCACCAAAATAAAGCACTTTTATTTTTGTAACACTGAGTATTTTCTTTCATGTGTGTGAGTACTGTGTGACTACAGTGGTACTGCATGTCTCCTAGATAAGCTTTGGCCGCTCAGCTACAGCTACCTCTAGAGAGCCTGGCTTCTAGACACTGCCTACACTACACTATTAAAGGATAACTAGACCTGGTATTAGGTGTAATTACCATAGGTACCCACCACAAGAAAAGCTCCGCCTCCTTCACGTCTCCAAGGGTGGATTGTGCAGTACATTAGAAATGGTAGAATTATGGTCCTCTTCATTCACAAGGTACTTATGTGATTTGATTTAAGAATAAAGTAGAAAAGCTAAAAATTAAAATAAAAAAAAATCTAGATTAGTTGTCAGACAGAAAGATAAACATGGACACAGTATTTCAAGTTCTGTTTTAGTTCTCGGGTAGAGAGGTTAATTAAACATTTTCTAGCTTCCACGTCAAAAAGTTTCAAATTCATTAGGACATGGAGTACAGGTTTATGCTTCTCATTTCTTTACTTCAATAAACAGCAGCCAATAAGTGAACAGTAATATAAAATGTATGATTCTCATAAACATGAGAACAAATCACAACATTATGCACCAATCATGAGGCATTACCACCTCCAAATAGGGCACAATCTTCCTTCCTTTTTCTTTCTGGTATAACAGCTGCCTGTAAATCAGTGACTTAAGCTGGTGAACAACAGCTCCATCGGAAGTGGGCTGCAATGTACGCTCTCACTCTGACCTGGATTATTCAAAAATTCAGCCTGCTCTTGGATGCAGGAAGCTACAAAACAAAACCTTTCTCTTATTGATATTGTCAGAGCTCCGCATCTCAAGCTTTGCACCTAGCAAGGATAATATAAGTAGATATAACTTTTGCCACAAACCTTTACACATAGACCAGTCATATAATATAAGGCAGGTGTTGTGGGTTCAATTTAGTGATTAGATTCGGCACCCTTATGTTATACCTAGGCCCATAGCCTGTGTCTTTATCATACATATAAATTTTATTGATTTTATTATATTCTAATACAGCTCACTTTTCAGATTTTTGTTTTATATTTTATCAACTGCCTTCCTAAGAAGGCATAGTTGTTCGTGCTTTACATTTCAGTGTTTTGCATACATTTCACTCTCTGCCCTGCTCAAGGCTGTCATGTTTTGTGCACAATAGTTCAACTAGTATTGTCAGTCCAGGAGTTAAAGAGTCAACCCTCGACCATAGACATATTATCACACACGGTCTGTTCTTAGAACACGTTTTGTTATATAAACACCACATGGCCCTAAGGAGGGTAGAGGGTGTTCCAGCCATGGCCATCTGAGAATGTACATTGTTGGACCTGGCCCTTTTAGCAGGGTCATCCCCACATGTTTTGCCTCCTTCTTCCTATTTTTTCTGACCAGCTTATGTTGGCTTTAGGACTCTGGCCACTTTACCACTGCTAACAAGTGCCAAAGTGAATATGCTCTCTGTGTAAATTGTATGTGTAAATGGTTTTTCCGTGATTGGCATATTTGATTTACTAGCAAGTCCCTAATAAAGTGAGCTAAAGGTGCGCTGGGCCTGTAAATTATATGCTACTAGTGGGCCTGCAGCACTGATTGTGCCATCCACATGAGTATCCCTGTAAACATCGCTCAGACCTGCCACTGCAGTGTCTGTGTGTGCAGTTTTAAACTGCCAATTCGAACTGGCAAGAGTACCCACTTGTTAGGCCCAAACTTTCTCTTTTTATACATGTAAGGCACCACTAAGGTAGACCATAGGTAGCCCCATGGGCAGGGTGCAGCGTACGTTAGAGGTGGGACATGTACTGATGTGTTTTACATGTCCTCACAATGAAATACTGCCAAATTCCGTTTTCACTGTTGCAAGGCCTATCTCTCTCATTGGTTAACAGGGGGGCTGCTTTTAAATAACTTTTAAGTGTAGTTTCCCTTTGAGAGCAGATAGAAAGTTGGAGTTTGGTGTCTCTGAACTCACAATTTAAAAATACAACTTTTGGTAAAGCTGTTTTTTAAATTGTCATTTTGAAAATGCCACTTTTAGGAAGTGGGTATTTTCTTGCTCAAACCATTCTGTGACTCTGCCGGCTTGTGTATTCCTCATCTGGGTCAGAATGAAAGTTGGGCTGTTTGTGAATCTACACTAGACAGTGACACAAAGGGAGCTGGGCTGTAGCCTGAATGCCCTGATGGGCCATGTGGGCTACAGTGGACCGAGGAGTGGTCACGTACACCTGAATGGGCTGTATCTGCCCTCACACAATGCAGTTTTCAACCCCCTGGTGTGTGCCTGGGACCAGGCCTGGGCAAGGCAGGACCTTGTGAACAACAGAGACTTCCCTTTGAAATTGCCTACCTCAAAGGCAGAAAGGGGTATTAGTAGTGGAACCACAACCCCAGAATTTTAGATTACTTCTGGAACCAAGAGGAACCTCTGTCAAGGAGAAGAGCTGAAGAGCTGGAGAAGGATTACTGCCTCTTTGCCTGTGCTTTCCTGGGTTGACCTTCAGTTGCTGCTTCTGCGTGAAATATTACTGGACTTTGTGGTATATTTCTGCTTGTGAAGAATCTCCAAGGGTTTGGACTGAGCTTGCCTCCTGTTTTGAAGTCTTAAAGCCATCAAAGACTTCCTGTGCCAGCACCTGGACTCTCCATTGAGACTCCT
The DNA here is from genome assembly GCF_031143425.1 of Pleurodeles waltl. Classification (NCBI taxonomy): domain Eukaryota; kingdom Metazoa; phylum Chordata; class Amphibia; order Caudata; family Salamandridae; genus Pleurodeles; species Pleurodeles waltl. Next base: position 1,234,273,084 of record NC_090446.1, read on the forward strand.
GCCTTGCCATGTGGTGCCCTATCCAGTCCCTGGGCCCTTGAAAGGTGAAACTGGTAGAACAAGCACTGAAATCCACGCATAGGGAGCCATGCGGGGAAAATTTGACACACCACCTGCAACGCAGCTGTAAAAACAATGCATCATCCGCCTTATGGCTGAAATCGACACACCACCTGCATCGCGGCTGGGAAATCGACGTATCACCTGCATTGTGGCTAGAGAAATGACACAACACTGATGGAGTCCAACAACTTCCAGTTGGTGTGTGACTGACTGAATCACCCACACTCAGTGGTGCTGCCACCCTAAACTAAGCAGTCTTATTCCCAGGGTAAGAGTCCTAAGACACAGGCATGATGAAAAAACTGTATATATATATATATATATATATATATATACGTATATATATATATATATATATATATATATATATATATATACAGTTTTACACGTATATATATATATATATATATATATATATATATATATATATATATATATATATATATATATATACACACAGAAACACAACATAAGCATGTATGGATATGCATGAAATTAAGTATGGGTGTGATTTCTTGACATCTACAAAATGTTTTATTCTATGGCAGGACTGGGGGCTCAGACTATTGTGGTCATTATGACCTTGGCAGTCAGGTGACTGCCACGCCGGCGATCGCGGTAAAACCGTTGCCAGGCCGGTGGTAATGACCGCAAATAATGACCATGGTGGTGATCCCTCCCATAGACAGCCAATGTACCACACCAATTGCCAGAGTGGTATGTTCACTGAACATGACAGTAGCCACCTACAGACAGGTGGAAGACAAGGATCCGCCCACCATATTATGACATAGCACACCGCCAGGATTTCTGGGGCGGTAGCAATGCCACCAAATGCCTGGCAGAAGCACATCATATAAAAGGAGACATTCACCTCCTGGAACACAGAGGAGTCCGCAGCTGCCAGGGAACCTGATCTGCAAGTCTCCCCGATACTCAACCATGCCATGGCCATCCTGGAGCACCAACACTGACAAAGACGACGATAGTAAGTACAGCCACCTAGCACACAAGGAGGGAGGGAGGGGAGAGCGACACGCACACGCACAACGCACACCATACACACACCACACACACAGAACCAGCTGCAGAGTAAATCAACGGTAACAGTAGCCAGGAGCAAGGAAAGCCAGGACACATACCTCTGTTCCAACCACTGTAATCCTGTTGGATAAAAATCCCAAATCCCAAAAGATACAAAGCTGCATATTTACATGCAGGCCCAAAGGCCAGTTCAAAGTCTTTAATGCCCACAGGGCAAAGTCCAAGCCCCAGCTTGACTCCTAACAACATTGGGACTCCAGTGTTCAGGGCATCCTGCTGAAATTGGGCAGGCACCTCGGGGGTATGGGGGTGGTGTGGGTGGGTAGGTGCTTCTCATTGGGAGGGGGCTCCTTGCCCACTAGTTCTGGAGGGGTTATCTTGCCCACTGGTTCTTGAGGGGGCTCCTTGCCCTCAGCTTCTGAATGGTGGTCCTAGCCCTCTAGTGATAGAGGTGGCTCCTTGCCCTCTGGTGATGGAGTGGGATCCTTTCCCACTGGTTCTAGAGGGGGCTCCTTGCTCTCTGGTTCTGGAGGGGGTTCCTTGCCCTCTGGTTCTGGAGGGTGCTCCTTGGCCTCTTGTGCGGGATGGGGCTCCTTCGCCTTAGTTTTGGGAGGGGCCCCCTTGGCCTTTGTTTTGGGAGGGGCATCCTTGGCCTTAGTTCTGGAAGGGCTCTTCTTGGCCTTTGTCTTGGGAGGAGTCCCCTTGTCTTTTGTTTTGGGAGGGGTCTCCTTCGCCCTAGGTTTTGGAGGTGGATCCATGGTCTTGGTTGTCTGTTTGGGAGGGGGCGGCACTGTAGCCCTCTGTTTTGGGGGTGGATGAGTTTCCTGGGGTGGGGGGGGGCAGCGTCAATCTCATGTACCCCTTAGTGGCAGCTGGAGACTTTGGGAGTGGAACAGTGTCAGATTGGGTGCTTGAGGTACTGGGCTGTGGGGGTGGAACCTTCCTTTTATGGGCAGGACGGGGGAAGGGGAAGGAAAGAGGTCAAAGCGGGAAAGGAAAAACTTCTTAGGGCCAATGGGGTGGGATGTGGGAGGAGGGATGGGAGTGGAGGTAGAGGGAGTGGTTGGAGGAGGAGGAGGTGTGCTGGACTTGGGTGCAGATGCATACACAGTGTGCGTGTGTGAGGTAGATGGACGTTGAGGGTCTGAGTGTGAGCTTTTGTGTGTCTTTGAAGGGAGGGTAGGCAGGGTGGGGAGGTCAAACAGGACGTGTAAATTGATGTTGTGGTGGCATCTGCAAGAGAAGTGGGTGTGCTGCATGAGGTGGTGTTGGTGGTTACTGCACATGTGGTGTGTGGGGTGCATGTCTTCAGGTCTGCTGTTGTGGTTACTGTGGACAAGGTGGTGCAGGAGGCAGGTTCAGGGACTGTTGATGCAGTCCATGCAGGTGTGAGTGCAGATGTGACTGTGAGGGAGGAAGAGGAGGGAGAGACAGTGGAGGCAGTGGATGATGTTGTGTGTGCACCTGTGTTTTGCCTGTGTGAGTGCTTGCAGACTGAAGTGTGTTGCTGTCTTTGCCAGTGCGAGTCTTGTGTGATGTTTTGTGGGCATGCTTGTCTGTATGTGTGCGTGGGATTGGTTGGGGATAAGGAGACTGGGACTGGGTACAGTTGGTGGGGGGACAGAAGAAAGAGGGGCACTGGCTGCCGTCAGTGAAGAGGCCAGAGCCTGAAATGATCTCTGTAGGGTCACCAAGCCACAGTGAATGCCCTCCAGGAAGGCATTGCATTGCTGCATCTGGGATGCCAGCCCCTGATGGCATTCACTATGGTTGACTGCCATACAGAGATGGATCTCAGGAAGTCAATAGTCTTCTCAGTGAGGGCATCAGGGCTGTCTGGGGCTGTTTTTGAGGTGCCTGGGGTGGAGGAGATGCCCACCTTCCTGGGTGAGCGGGCACAGGCAACTCAGTGAGGGACTAATGGGAGGGCAGTGTTGGTACTGGGTGGCGGTAGAACCTGTAGCTGGGGTGGTCCTAGAGGGGTCCACCACCACCAAGGATGTTCCATTGGAGGAGGAATCAAAGTCTGTGGTATCAGCTCCTGTCCCCTCTGTGGTGCTCCCCTCGCCCTCCGTCCCACTGGTCACCTTGGCATCAGTGGACTCTGCCTCCTGGGTCCCGTGGGCTGCAGCTCCCTAACTCGCCGGTGCCCCTGCTCCTTTGCCAGATGATGCTCATGCACACATGGACAGGATGAGAAAAAGAGAGGGGGAGAAAGAAAGGGAGGACAAGGTCAATCACGGCACCAACAGCACAGATGGCATACACATCACTGTCACATACTGAGGATGGGCAGTTTGAACCACACTGGCATACCATTGGCTAAGTACCATAGTCGGTAGGAGCCAAACACTGCCAACTGCACAACAACTGGGACCAACTAAGCCCTGTCTGCCATAAAAAGCCAGCTTTCTAGCTACCAAAAACATGCATTTCACCCTATTAACCTAAGCTGGACCACACAGGAATGTCTAAACTGGCATATTGGGGCATCCAGTGACTAGTACCCTGCACCCAAATCCCATGTAGGCAAAAGAGATGATTGTCAAACACACTGTTCTCACCCCCTTGTGGCTTCTGTGATGCCCCCAAGCGCCCATCCAGATCTGGGTAGGCCACTGCCAGTACATGGGCCATCGGGGGGGTGAGGTTCAGATGGGCACCCATCCCTTGTTGTAAGGCTGTCCCCAGCTGGACCTCCACGGTCATCCGGGCCCAGCGTCTCAGGTCCTCCCACTGTTTCTTGCAGTGGGTGCTCCACCTGCAATAGACCCCCAACGTTCGCACGTCCTTTGTGATGGCACGCCACAACCCCTTCTTCTGATGTCAATTTTATTATGTGTGACACACTCGATTGATTCTCCTGTAAGTAGACTTTTGAAACTTTCTCTAGACTCTCAGTATATCTCATATGGGTTAGATTCTCTTTTGAGGCTCTGAGGTGCTTACAGAACATTTGCCCTTGTGCCTCAGCATGTACCACTTCAGTATATGTGCTATGGATCTTAGGGCCACTGTTAGAGATTGACTGATCAACTTTAGGGCCTAATTGTATAGCTCTTCGACAAGGTCATCCTCTATATAGTCATTGGCACTGTACCCTTCGTTATATTCATAGCACATTTATAGTACTCATCAGAGTCGAAGGATTGGTAGGTCACCATTATAATCAGATCCTTAAAGAGGCACCTAATGGATTGTGGTGGGCAAACCACAAAACCCCTTCTCATAAGGGACCTGAATATTGTTTTTCACAAGTTCTGAGATGGAGGAAGAGTATGTGCCCTTAAGAGAAAATGTATTACTAGATGTTTACTGGTCTACCACATTAATATGTGTGGGACGTCACTGGACTCAAGCACTCCCCAAACTCAATTGGAATTACCAATCAATCTACCGGAGACATTCTATCTCTCCGCATTCAATTTATTACAGGCTCGAGTAAGCATTAGAATTAACTGCTGCATTGGGGGCTTGAGCGCGACCACCAACCACTTGCATGCACATAGAAATGGGACTGCCCATGCACCAAATCTCTTCAAAGCAAGAAGATCCCGAGCCCTTTCTCCTACTCCCCCGCACATATCCTTCCTTTATCATGAAAGAGTATGGTACACTTATGTGCATGGTCTTGCAAAGCGGGTAAACCAGACAAAATAGCTAATCATGCAGGACCAAGTGGATTATTGGCATCAATAACACTCCTATCAATAATCTATTAGGCTAAAAACAATGGTCACAGAAATACACAACAGATTGTAATAAATTTAATATTGTATAAGGAGACACTTAAGTGACTGTAGTTCTCCACATCTAATTCAATTAGATGCATAGGCTTGGCTCAGATATTCCGATAGCAATTTAAAATCTTTGTAGAAATAGTCATATTTTTCACAGAAGTGTACACATGGCCATTTTCATAGTCAGCAGAGGTCTCCTCTTGATGTTTAATTAGCTCTCCATTTAAAGTATGAAACAATTTATGTTGTTCTCCCACTCTCTCATAAGAGCAGGATTAGGTTCCACATCATACCTTGGAAATGTCTTAATCCTAGGCCCATGTTGAATACTAATAGCCAAATATAAGGATAGTGGAGAGAGACTTTATTCGGTATGAAATAAATCAACCCTTAGATTACATAGATAACAATAAATAGACCATAATAACAATAAAACAGTACAATAACAATAATCATGATATTAAAAACAAATAAAACCTTGTTCCCGAAGATAACAGTCTAAAAATTCCTTTAAAAAACTCTATGTTACTGCGCCAAGTAATGGCTCCCCTCAGGAACAATCCCACCCCCCTCCACACCAATGCATCTGAAGCCATTTGCAGCCACATAAAAGCCGGAAGATATTGCACGAAACCCTTTGGCCTCAGCAGGGGTAATAAAAAACGACTTCTAAAAGGTGCATTAAAGACACAGAATAATGTAAAATGGGGCAAGGTCTGCAGGGACACCCCGTCACAAGGACAAGGCCTAATAGATTTTTCACCATACTGACCTAACGGGAAACAAAGATTACTTCTAATGATCCCCAAGCGAAATTGAGTAATGAGAGTCCTTTCCCTCAAATCATTTATTGCTAAAAGATAGGTCTCAGGACCCGCCCCCATCTTTAACATAACAAAATTCCTGACCGATTGTTTCTCTAGTTCCTTGCCCTCTCTTTTAGCCCCCCGGATTCTTAAGAAATTCTCCTTAACCCAATTTTTATCCCGGCTAGTCAGACCCTCAGGAGTGTCAAACAAGTCCGGCCGCCCCAAATCCTGTGCTACCTTTCTTATATACATCAGCCAGGCAATATAATTTACATTATCATAGGCCAAACAGTCCCTTAAGATCTCTCTATTAAAAGTGGCATATTCATTACTCCAAATCGAGATCCATAACAAGAGGGGAGCCACCTGAATAGTGTCTTGCACACACTCAAGATCTAGTTCTAGATGTAGGCAAAAACCAGAGGTATTTTGACCAACACCCAATAGTCTTCCACAGAAACGATTTTCTTCAACAAAGGGGGCTCGGGTGTCCATATACCCCCAGAGTGCTGCACCATACAATAGGACAGGGCGACATTTTTGCCTGTAGATTTCAAACAGAGGCTTAATTGGTTTACTTCCCACTCTTACAGCAAAATCAAAAGTGGCACCAACTGAGGCATGTAAGAGCATACTCCTTCTGGCAATACAGGGTTTCCATGAACCTTTATCATCAAAGATCACCCCTATATATGGGAATTCATGTACCCTGCTAATAATTTGATCATCAACCTTTAGCTCCCCCACCCTACTCAAAGGTCTACCACATACCATAAAATGTGATTTCTTATAGTTAATCTCTAGACCCAAGCCTGATGTGTAAGAGGCATAAGCTCTAACTACTTTACGGAGGCCATTCATAGTGCGGGCCATAAGGACCGCATCATCCACGTACGTCAGCACAGGGACATTAGAGCCATTCACCTTAGGGACATCCCTAAAGTGTTCCATCCAAAAATTCGACAGTCCATTTGTATATAAAAGGAACAGAGTGGGGGCCAACACACACGCCTGGCGAACGCCCTTAGTGAGCTTGAAGACCTCTGAACATTCGCCGTTTATCCCCACCCTCACATTTGCAACCGATCCTGTAGGGAGGTACCGGAGCAGCTTTACAATATTAGGATCCATCCCTAACTGACTTATCCTTTCCCACAGTATGGACCGATTTACCTTGTCAAAAGCACAGCTGAGGTCTATGAATGCAAGATAAAGGGTGCCCTGGCTTGCGTATATTTCCAAATCAACATCAAAAGATTAAGGCACTGTTCACACATGCCAAGACCATCCCTAAACCCGTACTGGTCCCGGCTCAAAATGTCCTTTTCTGCCATCCAAGCCTCAATATGCCTTAAGATAATCCATCCCAAAATCTTCACAGAAGAGTCAAGTAAGGAAATGGGGCGATAAGACTTAGGGGGTGATTCTAATTCTGGCGGGCGGCGGAGGCCGCCCGCCAGCATTCCGCCCCCATAATACCACTCCGCGGTCAGAAGACCGCGGAGGGTATTATGAGTTTTTCCCTGGGCTGGCGGGCGGTCTCCAAAAGACCGCCCGCCAGCCCAGGGAAAAACTCCCTTCCCACGAGGATGCCGGCTTGTAATCGAGCCGGCGGAGTGGGAAGGTGCGACGGGTGCAGTAGCACCCGTCGCGTATTTCAGTGTCTGCAAGGCAGACACTGAAATACCTTGCGGGGCCCTCTTACGGGGGCCCCTGCCGTGCCAATGCCATTGGCATGGGCACGGCAGGGGCCCCCAGGGGCCCCGCGACCCCCCCCTACCGCCATCCTGTTCATGGCGGCTTTCCCGCCATGAACAGGATGCGGTAGGGGGGGTCAGAATCCCCCATGGCGGCGCAGCAAGCTGCGCCGCCATGGGGGATTCTGAGGGCAGCGGTAAACCGGCGGGAGACCGCCGGTTTACCCTTTCTGACCGCGGCCAAAGCGCCGCGGTCAGAATGCCCTGCGGGGCACCGCCGGCCTGTCGGCGGTGCTCCTGCCGACCCTCGCCCCGGCGGTCAAAGACCGCCGGGGTTAGAATCAGGGCCTTAGGGTCATTCCGATCCCCCTTTTTAAAAACTGGGATAATACAAGCCCTTCTCCAAGAGGCAGGAATTCCCATGGTAACTGCTGCATTAAGAACATTTAAGAGAACAGGTGCCCATAGCTGAGGACAAGATTTGTACAAATCCATGGGGATGGAATCCGAGCCCGGGGCTTTATTATTAGCACATCCCTGGAGTGCATCAATAACTTCCTGAAGCGAAAACCTAATCGCTAGATTGGGGACCACAGCACACTCTTTATACCAATTATTTCTTAGGGGGATTCCCTCAAAGATTCTACAGAAATGATTTACCCAAGCCTCCGGGGCAATATTACAGCCCAGACCCTCAGATGTCTCTGTTGCAAAAGAACCTCTATTAACCACCTTCCAGAACAAACCAGGATCCTTCATGGCTGTAGCACACTCCAACTCTTCCCAGGCTTTTTCTTTAAATTTTTCCTTACTCTCCCTCAAAGCCCTTTTATACTTAATCCTTGCTGCTTTCACCGCGGCCCTGTCTCTGGGGTTTACCTTGAGGGCCATTTTCATATTTGGCCTAGCATCGTAACAGGCCTTATCAAACCACCCACCTCTGTGCTTGTTGGGACGACTATCTATTGAAAATAAACAGTCTCTAACTACTGTATTTACTTCAGCTATTGCATCCATAACTTCCTTAGGGCTCGGAGTCTCTCTCAAAAGTAAATCCATAAACAAGGGTAGGTTACCCCCCACCACTTTCTCTATAACTCGTTGGGCATCTACCTGTTTCCAACCAAGTCCCCTACCCTGGTCTCTTGTCTTCACTATTGCGGGTCCACCCCGTCCTGATTTACTTGGAGCCACTGGGAGTTTAAAACACACTGTGAGGGGGTTATGATCACTTATACATTCCCCAAGCACTTCTTCTCCAGTTATCAGATCTTTCAATAGTGGAGACACAAAAATGTAGTCAATTGTGCTGCCCGACCCTCTACCCACAAACTTTGGGAGCTGTTCAGTGTCCCGGAAATTCAGAAGGCCCAACTTTCTAAGTTCCTTAATCAGAACCCTACCTCTGGCATCCTGAACATCATCCGCCGAGTAGTCCACACAGTCATACTCGAAGGAATTTACCACTGTACTAAGTCGGCCCAGCTTGGCATTAAAATCTACCGACACAATAGCACAGAATTCCAGCCCCATCTCCTCCATTTTACACTTCATCACCTTAAGGACGGAGAAGAGAATCCCAATTTGACACCCCCCACCCCATACAGCATTATAAAAGTTAACCAACAGAACATTGAAGTTGTTAGAAAAAATTACCCATACAGGCAATATAACCTGGTGGTTACAATTAATTTGAAAAGCAGCCACTATCTTAGAGAAACGGATTAAGGTAACCAGTCCCCTTTTAGAACGACCTCCAAGGGACTGAACAGCTGGGATAGCAAATCTATCAAACCCATCCCACACAACCAGCACATCAGACCAGGTGTCCTGTAGCATAATAATATCATAATCGGCCACACAACTCACCCAAGCCTGATCAGATAACTTGGCATCATACCCCGCAATATTCCAGGAAATAAGATCTCACTTCAAGCCCACCCCCTCCAGCACAGTCAAAGTCTTGGTGCATTGTTAATCCACCCCAGGCAAGTCAGAGTTTGGCTATCCCTGCAAATTGGCCACAGGGCATTCTGGCCTGGGGGGGATCCTCCCAAAATCAGGAGAGGGATCAGCACCCAGTCGCATATGATTGTAGAAATATCCCAGTTGGGCCATACCAATTGTTTCTGCCCTTGAAAAAGCAGGACTATATGTGGAGAGAAGCCGTTTAGCCAGGCCTGGATATCTAACATTTATAACAACACAATCCTCTTTCCCCTCTTTTTTCTAGGCCCAACCCAGTCAATTCTTCTAACAAACAAAACATCCACAAGATCCTTACATGAAAAATTGCAGTTTTTGCTCAGCCAGTAGCCAGTTTTATTTTTTAATTGAGCCATAGATTCAATTACCCCAGGGGCCAAAGCAGGGACATTTGTCAACACCACCACATAAGGGGCACATGCTGGGGGGAGATCCAAATGGACCAACAAAGACTTTTTATTCAGCGGTTTCTGTTTAGACATCCCATCCGGCTGTTGGCAAACCCCCCCAGCCACCACAGAATCATAGCCAGGTAGCCTGCCGAGGCTGGGACCATTCAAGGCCCCCCTGCCCATTGGTGGGGCGGTAGTTGAAACCAACACAGACTGAGCACAGACACCTTGGCCCCCAGAATTAGTCGGGTTATCCAGTAGCTGAGGCATATTCCCCAGGGACCCAGCATCTTCCTCCTGTAGATTCTCCTCCTCGCTTGGTTGAGACAGACAGCACAGGGCCTCACATCCCCCCATAGAATGGCTCCCTTGGCTTCTTAATTCACATAGCCGAGAAACTGCTTTTTCGATCACCTATAGTTTTGCCATCAAAGGAGACAGCATACCCTCAATCATCTCCTTAAACTTTGACAATAAATTGGTTGCATCACAGCCCATTTGCTCACTAGAATCAGGGCTGCCATACAACTCCTTGGAATTGACCACAAGAGATGCTTTCGTTTTAGGGACTGTTTTCTTCAGTGACTTTTTCTTCCTCGGCGGAGGACTGCACTTATCCATAGGGTAGGCCACAGGAGAAGACAACAAGAGCCTTTTACTTCTTCTTGAAGGCCCTGGGTCGCCAGAATCCCCTAATTTCTCAGCAAGGTCACACTCTGGAACACCACGTAGTTCTCCTCCAGGATGGGCCACCACCCCCTCCTCCTCCAAGCCCACAGAGGGATCACTTACTACTGAAACATGACGCCAATCCTCCATCTCCATAGAATGCCTCCTCTCAGCCAGATCAATTTCCTTAGTCACAACCCCAACAACTCTAGCGAGAAAGGAGTCAAATGTAGTGTTTACGCTGCCCTGCCTGCACCCACCTCCATTCATAGCTCTAGGTAGCTGGCCCTTTTTCTGCCCCATTTAAACAAGCGGTGGCACCCCAGTAAGCAGAGCAACAGGAAACACAGTTTAAGCACAGTCTCTCAAGGCAAAAGGGTCTCCAGTCACTTATGATAGGGTAAAAAACACAAAACTCACCATCCACGACAAGATTGAAAGGGGGGTGGCCCAGCCCAGCCTCTGACGGTCGATGACGGGCGCAAGACGGGCACGCCCTTGGCCCGGGCTTTGCACGAAGTCAAATTTAAAGGGGCTCGAAGAGTCCCGCCCCCACAAAAACCAGACAGCCAAGGAAATCCTGCACGTCCCGCGAAGCGCGAAGTCAAATTTAAAGGGGCTCGAAGAGTTCCGCCCCCACAGACACCAGACAGCCGAGGAAATCCTGCGTGTCCCGCGAAGCGGCGCAAAGTCAAATTTAAAGGGGCTCGAAGAGTCCCGCCCCCACAAACACCAGGCAGCCGAGGAAATCCTGGCATAACCCACCATCCCAAAACTATCCCAAAAGTGACATTTCCATTTTAACCACAAATAATTATTTCTTGAATAAGTGGCTGAATAGTATTATGTCAAAGTTGGCATAAAAGCAGAATTTCTATTGGAGAAGTGTCTTTGTCTGGTTTTGAATAAATCTGTTGATTTGTTTTTGAGAAATTAGTGTTTGAAAAGTGTTCGGAAGAGGTTACATTTTAAAGATATTCGGATCATTAATTCATGGATGTCTTTGAATTCAAGGAGAATTTTCAAAAAACTAAAAGTACAGCCCTGCACTAGGAATACTTTTTTCCCATCAGGGACCCATACATCTGTCTGGGGATTCCCAAATCATTTGAATTCTGATTGGTGAGTCATCACAGAAGAATTTGTGTTGCAGCTGCCATTACCCAACATGGTGCACTGACAAAAATAAACACAAAAGGGGAAGGGTGGGTCTATATTGACCCCATGTGGGTTGCCCCAAAGGGGTCACTCGGCATTATAAATATTGCTATAAATTATTTTTATTCAGAGATTCACAAATCATGTGTGCCTGATTGATAAACCCTAGAATCCCTCAGAGTCCCACAGACCTTCTTAGGGACTTAGGATTTGCAAATTCAGCACAGATTCTCAGATCTTGCAGTGGATTGAGTGTGAGGCCAATCCCTGCAGCCAGCCTCAGCCTTGCACAGCCAAAGGGCATGAGCAGCTAGGTCTGGGGACCTGTAGTGTCCAAACCTCTGTTATGCACAGCTGGAGGCTGTGTGCATTGGGTTTGGGTGCTTGTGACGGGTTGGTCTCAGGACCCAGCTAAAAGTCAGGCCCTGCGAACAACTCCAGCTGCACACGGCCAAAGACTGTGTTATTCAGGGGTTGTGGGCTCAAGTTTGGTGCCTACAGTGCTGTTACTAACTTCCCTCTGCAAACAGCTCAAGTCCACATGCAGGGGATTTTGTACCCCTGGAGGGTTCATATCAGGATTATGAAGGACAGACTTTCGGCCAATCCCCTCTGCACACAGCCACATGGCCAGTGCAGTGTGAGTTGGACATTAACACCTTGTTGAGTCAGATACAGGTGAACATCTGCTGTTGTACACTGTCACGTCCTGCATGGATGGTGTTTGGATGTTGTGAGCAGTGCAAGGTGGGTGTAAATTTGAGGTTAGGCACAAGTAACTGTTGTATTTTGTACACGATGAAAAACTAACAAGAATAGAGAATCACACAAGAACTCAGCAAGTCAATATCCCGTTTACCCTGAGGATATACAGCTGTAATTCACAATAGAATATAATCATGGGTAACTTCTCACACCCTTAAACGTAACCCAATAAAATTGAATTCCTAATGATAGCTCCATCACAATGCTTCATTCCAGTGCAAAATTGGCCAACCTTTCTGTCCAGGCTCAACTACAATATGGAGATCATAAAGTGCACAAAATCAATGGATTTTCTACTCAACAGAAAACCTAATTCACTGTTGTGTTAATATGCCTACTAAAGAATCACTGTACCAATTGGAAAGTAAAAGGAATCAAGTAACTCATATATAAGGAAAACTTTAAACAAATAACTCAAGCACTAGTTCTCTTAAGATTACATTTTGGCAAATCCCTGTTTGGTGAAATAATCAGGATGCACCAGGACTAAAAATCCTTCGTGCACCAGCCAGACAAGTCAGAGAAGTGAAGACATTTAACTGCATGACTCAACTCTTCTGTGCATTCGAATCATTGCTGATTGAAACTAGATGCAAGTTCGTATGAATTTACTTAGCGTACAAGTTACCATGCTGTCTTTCCAAACTACTTAACCTGAAAACGGAACAATTCATATGGCCAGCGTTATCTAAGAAAGCCAGGCACCCTCCCTTGAGACATTCCAGCACTGACGACAGAACAAACGTTGAAGCAATCTTTTGTGGGAAGTGCCCCCAGGGCCTGGAAAGCCATGCCTCAGAAATAGTAACGCTCATCTCATTTGAAAATGTCACAAAGGAAATAAAGGACATAATAGTTAGTCTTCATTTAGCTATAAAATAGCCGCCTCATGAATTAGTCTTCTCAAGTCAGTAAATCCTACCTAGCTGATCCTAACAGTAAAGCAAATATAATAATGTAATTAAGGATTCCCATACTCGGCTCCTCCGAGCCATTCTAATTGTCTAAAGTGCTTTTCACAGGTATATGCATACGCACAATGTTACCCTATTTATATTGCTCAGTCATCTCATACTCTGGTGTGTATTATACAAAACCTGCGCAACAAAATTATATTTACAAAATCATCATGGCTTTACCACACCTCTCGCATATTTGTTACCAGCTCAAATGGAATATGGTGCACACATTGCCTTCTTTTCTATGTAAGTTTGATAACCTTGCCACATAATATGTTCTGCAATGGAGCATAAGCATAGTGGTGTTGAAAATGGTAATACTCTGTAAAGTGGTATGGAAGATGTCATTATGATAATGTGACCCACATTTCAAGGTAAACTGCAAAGTAAAATATACACATTTCACGGGTCTCCTGGAAATTAGTTTTTTTTTATTCCACTGCACATTGCACAATAAATCACTCAAACAATTCATGTACATATGCAGATGCAAAGTGTGTAGCATGCAATGTATTATTGTTGTGGGGAGGGTCATGATTTACAAGAGGTGAAGCATTTACTAAGTCATCACGCTCTTCTCCTCCATCAACAATGGTAATGAATAGCAGATTATTCCCTGAACATCTCCATATATGGTTTATGCCATGGCATTTTTTGCATGTGAATTTGATTTAACAAAACGTATTAACCCCACACAGCAGCCTGCAAGTGGTTACATTTGTGCAACAAAGTAAAATCACACCGAAGCACTATCCTGACTATTCAGAGTTGTTTCCCTGTTTAAAGCAACTGATCCATACCATTTGTAATGTTGTACAAACTATTTTCTCACGTCATGTTTGTTGGGAGAAAATCTTTCTAATTTTGGGAGGGTATTCTACTTGGCTAAACTCTAAATGAGACCGTAAGCCCTACAGAGATGATGTTTCACATTCATGGATGTTTGCGGATATATTCCTATTGAGCAGTAAGGGGTTAGCCCTTTTCTTGAAGAGGTATGTTTTTGACAACTGCAAAATATTGGGACAACTTCGATTGATTTCCAAATTTACGGGGCTATGGTCATCCTCTAGCAAAGAATTTTATAGTATGTAGACTGACCAGAGAAATCTTGAAGTGCAATGGGCTATTTCTTTCCCTTCCTAACAAATCCCGCAAACAACTGATCAGAGGGGAAGGGAACTCCTTCTAACAACAACCCTCTATTTGCACTGGTGCATGATTCTCACTATTAAAATTAAGATCACTGGCACCCTGGGCAATGTAAATCACTTCTATCGGTCTGTACTAAATTCAGTGAATACATTTAAAGTAGAAAAAAAACAATACTCATTGTTTGCGGATAATGTATGTATGGGGTACTACAGGGCAGGGTGTTTTACAGCCAACTAGTATGGGGAATTACCCCATTTTTATTTGTGATCTGTAGGGGGGAATTGACGCTATGCATGGAGATCTCTTGTGGCATGGAAGAACTCCTGAAAGCTATTATGAACTTAGAAGATCAGGGTGGAAAGACTACAAAGTGCTGTATTATTTCATGGAATGTAGCAGGGTTTGACACTAAGCTATCAGATCGTGGATGGATAGGGTTTCTGGTTCAGTATGATTTCATTCTACTTCAAGAAACCTGGTTGGATGGGCTGGCAGCCTGGGATGGATATCAAAGGTTTGCAGTCCCGGCCGCACGGCCTTAAGGAGGTTGTTCTAGTTACTCTAATCTGATTTTCTAAAATAGTGAAAGCATATCAAATTACCTGCAACCATCAAGGTATATTGATTGTATGGGTAATCTTTCCAAATAAATGTAATGTCATGCTGGTAAACTTTTACAATGCTGTCTGGGACTCCGGATGTCAAATTAGGGTCCTTTTTTCAGTTCTGCAGATTATGAAGTGTAGATTGGAGGGGTTCGGTCTGGAATTCTGTGCTGTTGTGTTAGGGGATTTTAATGCCAAGATAAGGCAGCATAGTACAGCGGTGAATCCTTTTGAGTTGGATAACGAGGTAGATATAGCTGAGGGATTACAGGATCCAAGGGGCAGGGATCTGATTAAGGGCCTACAGAGCTTGGGTCTTCTGAATGCTTGCTACATGGAGGTTGCAGGTTCACACCCGGCCCCAACTTTTGTAGGCAGAGGGGCTGGAACAACAATCGATTATATCTTTGTGTCCCAATCTTTAAAAAACTTGGTCATGCATGTTGAGGTGATAGTGAAGCACCATAGTGACCATAACCCCTTGCGATTTTCTTCACTTCTCCTGAGATTTTATGCAAATCAGGGTGGGGAGGACTAGCTTCAGTGAGGACTAAATATCAGGGTAGGAGACTTAGTTGGAGACAAGTAAATATCCAGCAACTAGTACAGAGGGTGGTGGGTGAAAATCTAAATCTGATTTCAGGTATACTTCTGGCAGAATCACCCAGATTAGGGGGAAGCCATGGATGCTATGTTTAGAGTAAATACAGCTTTCAAAGATTGTTTGATTGAGGCTGCTCAGTCCTCCTGTAAATATAAGGGTGGATGGTTTAGCAAGCCACGTTATGAGGCAAAGAAATCCCTGAGGGAGGCTTTAAATGAACATCCAAGATAAGGCCCACGTAAGAGATGCGAGATGCGAGAGCTCAGTACAAAATTGTTCTGAGGGCAAGAAAGCTAAAGCTCAAGGAGCGAGCCTGGGTGAAATTGGAACGTGCAGTTGATCAAAAGAGCCCAGGCCTGCTTTGGAAGGTTGTAAATAGGGGATCCATTGAGACAGAAACATCTGAGGGCCTGGGCTGTAATATTGCCCCTGAGGTTTGGGTGAGTCATTTCTGTAGGATTTTTCAGGGGAGTCCCTTAGGAGAGAAAATAGGTAAACGATATGACGATCCCCCTATTTAGCCTTTAGGTTCACACTCTTAGAGGTAAGGGAAGCATTGCATGGAAGTGCTAGTCATAAAGCCCCGGTCCCGGATACTATCCCAATGGATGTCTACAAATATTGTCCTCAGCTGTGGGCACCTATCCTGCTCAATCTCCTCAATGCATCAGTTAGCGTGGGAATCCCTGCCACCTGGAGATCAGCATATATTATTCCTGTGTGTAAAAAGGGCGAACAAAATGATCCCAAGTCATATCACCCAATTTCACTCCTTGATTCTTCAGCTAAAAGTTTGGGTCAGATAATTTTGAGGCGCCTTGAGGATTGGATGGCTGAAAAAGCAAATTTGAGCAAGGTGCAATACGGTTTTAGTGAATGGCTTGGTACCTAGGAACAGGGCTTAAATATGCTGATGATGATTGGTAAATACACGCAAGCCAAGAGGGGCACTTTGTATCTTGCATTCATGGATCTTAGTTGTGCCTTTGATAAAGTTAATCAGAGTAAGTTGTGGGAGAGGCTAACCTGGTTGAGTATGGATCCCCAAATTGTGGAGCTGCTTTGTTATCTCCATTTAGGAACTAACGCTAATGTGAGGGATGGGCGAAATGGGGAACGCTCAGATTTGTTTGAGCTTAACAGGGGTGTACATCAGGGGTGTGTCCTGGCTCCTACCCTTTTCCTTCTGTATACAAATGGGCTGCATGACTCATTAGTTGAACGATGTAAGGATGCTCCTAAAATTAATGGTAAGAGTGTCCCGGTATTGATCTATGCTGATGATGCAGTGCTTATGGCCTGCACCATGAATGGTCTTCGTGAGGCGGTCAAAGCCTATGACATTTTTATGTCAGTTTTAGATCTAGAGATAAACTGTAGTAAATCACATTTTATGGTATATGATAAACCATTGAGTAGGGTCGGAGTGCTGAAAATAAAAAAGCAAGTAATTAGTAAGGTTCAGGAATTCCCCTATTTAGGGGTTAATTTCGATGACAAGGGCACTTGGGAATTTTGTATCTCGAGGACAGGGGTGCTCTTTAATGCCACAGTTGGTGCCAGGTTTGGGTTGCTGCAAGGGTTGGTAATAAACCTATTAGGCCCTTGCTTGAAGTTTATAGGTGCAAATGTTTCCCATTCCTTGTATGGGACTACACTCAGGGGCTACACGGAAAATGGGGCCCCTGCGAAAGAGGAAAATCGCTTCTGCAGAAGGTTGCTAGGAGTTGATCAGAATACCTCTGGCTTCTGTTGGCATGCTGAATTGGATTTAGATTTCATAGAAGATACCATCAAGATTGCCCCTTTTATGGTGTGGATCTCTATCTGGACTAATGCGTTTGCCTCTTTTAACAGAGAAATCCTGCGAGACTGCATGTTATGTGACCATGCAAAGGATATTCCCTGGTTGATGTATGTAAGAAAAGTAGCCATTGTACTTAGGTTGCTAGATATGTTTGAGGCACCAGACAGTTTAACCAGCTCTGATAAGTGTTGGGCAAAGGAGTATTTCTTTAATATTTTAGGGGCTAAGAGGGAGGATAAGGAATTAGGGAAAAAATCAGTAAGGGATTTTATAATTCTAAAGATGGGGGTGGGTCCAGAGGCATATCTCCTGGAGATTAGAAATGTTAGGGAAAGGACTTTCACCTCGCAATTTCGTTTGGGGGTTATCAGAAGTAATTTGTGTTTTCTGTTAGGCTAGTTTGACCAAAAATCTATAAAACTGTAACCCTGTGATGGAGTGTCTCTGCTGACTTTTTTTCATTTTACTCTGTTCTGTGATTTCTATGCTCCGATTAGGCGACGTTATTTACTCCCCTTATTGAGGTCCAGGGGTTTTGTGCAATATCGTCCAGCTTTTCTGTGGCTGTGTATGGCTTCTGATGCTCTGGGGTCTTGGGGGTAGGATCTTTTCTTAAGGGAGCTATAAATTGTCAGAATAATTTAAACTATTTTAAAGTGTTTTTTCAATTTTGTTTTTATTCTTATGGAAATACCATTCGGGTAATGATTTTTTTTTTTAACCTTTTAGCTGCTGGGCCTTCCGCCCCCCCCCCCCTCAGTGCTGAGCCCTTTTTTGGCTATTTGGGGTAGTTCGCGCTTAGGCCTTCATAACTTTTTGTCCACATAAGCTATCCACGCCAAATTTGCATCTTTTTTTTCCAACATCCTAGGGATTCTAAAGGTACCCAGATTTTCTGGGTTCCCCTGGAGGAGACCAAGGAATGAGCCAAAATACACATACATGTTTTTTTTTTTTTTAAATAAATGGGAAAAAAGGGCTGCAGGAGAAGGCTTGTGGTTTTTTCCCTGAAAATGGCATCAACAAAAGGTTTGTGGTGCTAAAATCACCATCTTCCCAGTTTTCTGGAACAGTCAGACTTGAATCAGAAAACCACATTTTACAACACAATTTTGGCATTTTACTGGGACATACCCCATTTTTACTATTTTTGGTGCTTTCAGCCTCCTTCCAGTTAGTGACAGGAATGGGTGTGAAACCAATACGGGATCCCGGAAAGCTAAGCATTTCTGAAAAGTAGACAACATTCTACATTCAGCAAGGGGTCATTTGTGTAGATCCTACAAGGTTTTCCTATAGAAAATAACAGCTGGAAAAAAAAAATTGAAATTGAGCTGAAAAAAACTGCCATTTTTCTCAGCATTATACTCTGTAACTTTTTCCTGCAATGTCAGATTTTTTTAAAGAAATATATCGTCATGTGTGCT
The DNA here is from genome assembly GCF_031143425.1 of Pleurodeles waltl. Lineage (NCBI taxonomy): Eukaryota > Metazoa > Chordata > Amphibia > Caudata > Salamandridae > Pleurodeles > Pleurodeles waltl. The sequence goes on from NC_090446.1 coordinate 1,234,291,964, forward strand.
GGACTCTTCTGGTTGCAGGGATATATATGGATTGTAGGTTCATCAAGATCCCTAGGTAACCAGAGCCAATAAATGAGCTGCACCTTGCAATCGGTTTTCATTCTATACCGGGTATACAGCAAATCATTTGCTGAAATATAAAGAGTGAAGAATAGGTATCAAGAAAACCTTTGTATTTCCAAAATGGGCATAAGATAAGGTATTGAGCAGCAGTGGTTATTTGCCCATCTCTGAATTCCGGGGTGCCCATACTAGCATGTGAATTACAGGCCATTTCTCAAAAAGACGTCTTTTTTACTCACTGTCATACATTTGGAAGGAAAAAATGTAGAGAAAGACAAGGGGCAATAACACTTGTTGTGTTATGCTGTGTTCCTCCAAGTCTCCCGATAAAAATGGTACCTCACTTGTGTCGGTAGGCCTAATGCACGCGACAGGAAAGGCAACATGATCACATCACATTTTAACATTGAAATCTGACGTGTTTTTTGCAAAGGGCCTAGCTGTAGATTTTGGCCTCTAGCTCGGCCGGCACCTAGGGACACCTACAAAACCTGCACATTTTTTAAAACTAGACACCTAGGGGAATCCAGGATGGGCTGACTTGTGGGGCTCTGATCAGGTTCTGTTACCCAGAATCCTTAGCAAATATCAAAATGTGGCCAAACAAACACTTTTTCCTCACATTTGGGTGACAGAAAGTTCTGGAATCTGAGAGGAGCCACAAATTTCCTTCCACCCAGCGTTCCCCCAAGTCTCCCGATAAAAATTATACCTCACTTGTAGGGGTAGGCCTAGTGCCTGTGACAGGAAACGATCCAAAACACAACATGGACACATCACATTTTGACAAAGAAAACAGAGCTGTTTTTTGCAAAGTGCCTAGCTATGGATTTTGGCCTCTAGCTCAGCAGGCACCTAGGGAAAACTAGCAAACCTGCACAGTTTTGAAAACTAGACACCTAGGGGAATCCAAGATGGGGTGACTTGTGGGGCTCTGATCAGGTTCTGTTACCCAGAATCCTTTGCAAACCTCAAAATGTGACAAAAAAAAACACTTTTTCCTCACATTTCGGTGACAGAAAGTTCTGGAATCTGAGAGGAGCCACAAATGTCCTTCCACCCAGAATTCCCCCAAGTCTCCCAATAAATATGGTACATCACTTGTGGGGGTAGGCCTAGTGCCCGCGACAGGAAATGCCCCAAAACACAACATGGACACATTGTCATGTTCATGCTCCAGTACTTGTGAGACGCTTTCATCATCTTAATCCAAGCAAACCAGGCCCTAGAGCGCGTCTGGGAGAGGGGAGTACTGTCAACACCAGAGCACTACGCGCTCTATTGGCGACAAAAATGCAAAAACACAGCACTCTCAAAACAACGTAATTTATGCATTGTGCTGATATGTTGTGGTTTAACCTTTTGCATTGCAGAATTCAGTCCTGAAAACTTATTTTTAATATGTTTACAAATACTGTTCCTTTGCAATGTATTGCTGCAGGTTTTCAGAGTGTGTTAGGGTGTGGCCCCTTTCCAGGGCCTTCCAGAGACTTTCCCTGCAACATGCCTGGGCATGGTTCTGGGCTGGGCCAAGACTCTATAAAAGAGAGTCAGCCCAACTCCCAGTGCTCACTATTCAGAGGTCCCGGTGCAGAGCAGCAGGTTCTTCCTGAGCTCCTATACCGGCGGCCTATTTGGATCTTCAAGTCTTCTGCCCTCATCCTTCATTGGTGATCATTGTTCCAGGCAGTAAGACGGTGGTTGGACATTTCCCAACACAGTTATTGAGAATTTTCATATTCTTGGTTTTTAATTTTTAAATGAATAACAGATTTTGACATTTATATGGTGGTTTGCAAATAGGCAGGACGCGCAATTTATTCCATAAAGTTTTAACTTCGTTATTCATTGCGTGCTGCCATTTCTTGACAATTACGTGGTGACTTAAGAATCGGCAAGAGGCGCGATTCGTTTTATGGTGTTTGGACATTGTTGTCCATTGCGCGCTGATATTTCTTGACATTTACATGATGTTTTACGAGATGGCAAGACGTGCAACTCGTTTCATGAGCATTTAACTTTGTTGTTCATTGCGCGCTCCCATTTCTTGACATTTACCTGGTGGCTTAAGAATCGGCAAAAGAAGCGCGATGTGTTTCATTGTACTTTGACCTTGTTATTTATTGTGAGCTGTTAATCCTTGACATTTATATCGTGTTTTACGAATTGGCAAGACGCGCAATTCGATTAATGAGGATTTGACTTCGATATTCATTGCATGTTACAATTTCTTGGTATTTTACATGGTAACACTTGAATTGGCAAGACGCACGATTCTCTTCTCGAGTTTAATTCATGTTGTTTATTGTATGACACTATTCTCAGATATTTATTACGTAATATTTGAGTTGACAAGTTATGTGATTTGTTTCCTGAATCCATCTTGTGTTATTCATGGTGCACAATCCTTTTAATGGTGTTTACTATATATATATATATATATATATATATATATATATATATATATATATATATATATATATCTGCAATATTTGCAATTTGTGTTGAAACATTTTAAGAGTACACAGAAGGCCATAGTTTCTAGATGCAATATAGTATGGTCCTAGTATACATTCTCAAAACAGAGTTTATATGACTGGTTTAAAATTTAGTCAGAATGTTTTTTCTGATTCTCATGTAAAGGAAGGTACTTGGATAAGAAAGTTTTTGTTTAATTCATTTTGATTCCCCTACAGGTATCCGGCCATCTTGAAACTTAGGGGGTCATTACAACATTGGCGGTAAAAGCCGCTTACCGCCATGCAGAAGACCGCCAAAACACCGCCGAGGCCGCGGTATTCCGCCACAGCTATTATGACCCACATTTCGGAATCCGACAAAATCCAGACACCCACACAAGTCCACCACACCAAAGGTCAGTGATAAACTGGTGAAAACAAAACCTCCACCGTCACGCCAACAGAAACACGCCCATGCTATTATGACCCACGAATCCATGCAGCAGTCTTTCAACCGTGGTATTACATTGGCGGTACACACCGCCGTGCTCAGAATACACACACATCTCCAAAACACAGCCACATTGGACAATTCGAAATACACACACCTGATACACATACACACACCACTCCCAATCACCCAATACTATATAAAACACACACCCACATCACCCACAAACCCCTACGACCACTATTGCAGAGAGAAGGCCAGAGAGAGACACCACCATCCACAAACTAGCATCCACAGGCACACAGCACCATCACCCACACAACTTCCACGCACAAAACACAACTACATATCACCACACTTATCACCACACACACCACCCCACACATCACCTACACCACCCCATGGCACGACAAAGACACCCTAGGTTCTCGGAGGAGGAGCTCAGGGTCATGGTGGAGGAAATCGTCGGGTAGAGCCACAGCTATTTGGAGCACAGGTGCAGCACACCTCAATTGCAAGGAAGATGGAGCTATGGCAAAGAATTGTCGACAGGGTCAACGCAGTGGGACAGCACCCAAGAAATCGGGAGGACATCAGGAAGAGGTGGAACGACCTATTGGAGAAGGTGCATTCCGTGGTCTCAAGACACCACCAGGCGGTTCAGCGGACTGGCGGCGGACCCCCACTTCCTCCCCCACAACTAACAACATGGGAGGAGCAGGTCTTGGCGATTCTGCATCCTGAGGGCCTCGCAGGAGTCGGTGGAGGAATGGACTCTAGTAAGTCAAATCTTAACTATTACATCCCCCACCCTACCTGCATGCTATCACATACCCCCACCCTCGCCCCTACCCCTATCACTCCAGATCCTCACAAATGTACCAATATCACAAAACACCCATCCCAACACCAAGCCCTTCATGCAACACCAACGCATGGACACCCATCACTAAAGCATGCCCACTGCACATACCCATACAACCCCCTAAACCAACCTCACACAAGCCCCCATGGTCCCCTGGACCACATGGTCCAGGGGACGGAGGCCCAGGAACACAGGGGAACAGGGAGGGCAGCCGTGCAACAGGGAGCGGACAGGCCAAGGGAACCCACTCTCCATGAGGCCCTCTCCTCCATCATGGTAGCCTACCACCACTCCCAGGAGACGATGGCAATGGTACTGGCCAAGTTTCAGGACACCCAGCGCATGCAGGAGGAACAGTATTTGGACTTCAGGGAGGAACTCAGAACCATCAGTTTCGCCCTGGGCACCATCGTAGGGGTGCTGAAGGAACTCCTCAACACCAGGAGGGACACTGTGGTACTACAAGGGGCCCCTGAAACTAGCATGGACGATGAACTGCCCACCACCTCAGCCGGCGCTAGTGGACAGGAGGCACTGCCACAGGACCACCACACCAGCACCCCAGCCCCTGCAGAGGGAGAACCACCCCTCAAACGGTCCCTGAGATCCAGGAACAAGACAGAGAACGATGCCAAGACCCCTGCCAAGAAATGAGACCACCCTGATTGTCATCCCACAGTCCCACTTTGTCACCCTGTCCAAATTGAAACTGCCCCAGCTCCACTTCCTATGCCCATATGGGCAATGCACCTGTGAGACTAATAGACTGGACTCTGCCATGGACATTCCTCCACCATCACCCCTCACCATTTTACTACCCCCTCCAATATTGAGCACTTAAATAAACACACTTAAAGCACAAAACAATCTAAAGTCTGTCTGTGATTTCGAAATAGTGTATTTGCAATTACAGTGACAAAATGTTCATGAAATAGTAATGTCAACATACCTATGTCACACAGTTCTAGTCCCTGAGGAATCTAAGCAGATGACACACGTTGGGACCCACACCTGTGAAACCGTAAGTGAAAGTGACAACTCAGTGACCATACACTGGGTGAAATCGACAGACAGGATAGAGGTAGAACTGTAAAAGTTCATGTAGTAGGCAGGTATGTATTCTCACCTGTGTTTCATTGGAAATATTGCTGGATGACTGAGACCCTGTTCTGCATGTCTTCTTCCTCTGCTTCCTCCTCATCACTGTCCACAGGCTCCACAGCTGCCACAACACCGCCATCTGGAGCATCCTCCTGCAGAAAAGGCACCTGTCGTCGCAAAGCCAAGTTATGAAGCATACAGCAGGCCACGATGATCTGGCACACCTTCTTTGGTGAGTAGAATAGGGATCCACCTGTCATATGGAGGGACCTGAACCTGGCCTTCAGGAGGCCGAAGGTCTGCTCGATCACCCTCCTAGTTCGCCCATGGGCCTCATTGTAGCGTTCCTCTGCCCTTGTCCTGGGATTCCTCACTGGGTTCAGTAGCCATGACAGGTTGGGGTAACCAGAGTCACCTAATAGCCACGCACGGTGCCTCTGGAGTTGACCCATCACATAAGGGATGCTGCTATTCCGCAGGATGTAGGCGTCATTCACTGAGCCAGGGAACATGGCATTCACATGGTAGATGTACTGGTCTGCCAAACGTACCATCTGTACATTCATGGAATGATAACTCTTCTGGTTCCTGTACACCTGTTCACTCCTGTGGGGGGGACCCAAGCCACATGGGTCCCATCAATGACATCTATGATGTTGGGGATATGACCAAGGCCATAGAAGTCACCTTTCAATGTAGGCAAATCCTCCACCTGAGGGAAAACGATGTAGCTCCACATGTGTTTCAGCAGGGCAGACAACACTCTGGACAATACGTTGAAAAACATAGGCTGGGACATCCCTGATGCCATGGCCACAGTTGTTTGAAAAGACCCACTTGCAAGGAAATGGAGCACTGATAGCACCTGCACTTGAGGGGGGATTCCTGTGGGATGGTGGATTGCTGACATCAGGTCAGGCTCCAACTGTATACACAGTTTCTGGATTGTGGCACGGTCAAACCTGTAGGTGATGATCAAATTTCTTTCCTCCATTGTCGACAGGTCCACCAGCGGTCGGTACACCCGAGGATTCCGCCATCTCCACACATGTCCCAGCGGACGGTGCCTATGAAGGACAACAGCGAGCACAGAGTCAAACAACTCAGAGGTATGTACCCACAGTCTACACAGAACACCATTCACACACAAAATGTCGCCTGTATGTGTGTTGAGAGTAGGCCTAGGTATGTGTGATGCAGTTGGTAATTAGGCCATGTGGGCCCCTGAAATGGCGGCTGCCTGACCTCTAAAGTGGGGCACTGGGATGTGAGGTAACTGTGCTGGCGTTGTACACCGTCGCGGTAGGCGGTCGAAGACCGCGGCGCAGTGCTGCATTGGTTAACATTGGACCCTATGGGTCCCAGGAGCCAATGAAGATGTACGCCGGCGGTGACGGTACGCACCGCCGCGGACGTGACTGCCATTTTCTATCTGTTCAATCACTCTATACCTGATCTTCGACAGGAGAGGACCTACACTGCAAGTGCTGCTGTGACCTCGGTCTGGAAGAGACAATGGCTCGTGCATCTGGGGAAAGGGCCCCTGCCTTCACATCGGAGGAGTTGGAGAAGCTCATTGATGGGGTCCTCCCCCAGTACACGCTACTCTACGGTCCTCCAGACCAACAGGTAAGTACACAGGAAGCATGTTGAATGGGCTATGCCTGTGTGGAGAGGGCTGGTTGTAAGAAGGAAGGGGGCAGAGTTCTGCGTGCATGAAAGACGGTGGGTGCATGTGCCACATGGCAAGGGAAGGGATGGGGGCCACTCACTTTGACAGCACAGTTGGTAATGACTTCTCTTCTTCCCCTGTACATTTCATGTAGGTCAGCGCCCACCAGAAGAAGAATATTTGGCGTGCCATCACCAAGGACGTCCGGACCCTGGGGGTCCACCACAGACGGAGCACCCACTGCGTAAAAGATGGGAGGACATTCGCCGCTGGAGCAAGAAGACGGCAGAGGCTCAGCTGGGGATGGCCTCCCAATGTGGGAGGGGTGCCCGTCGAACCATGACCCCCCTGATGTTCGGGATCCTGGCGGTGGCCTACCTGGAGTTGGATGGGCGCTTGAGGGCATCACAGCAGACACAAGGAGGTGAGTACACTCCCATTCTGCTGACTTTGCGTGCAGTGGAGGGGTCTGGGTGGGGGAGGAGGGCTGTGGGTTTCCCTAGGCCAGGACGAGTTCCATGGGCTAGGCCCCTTCGTAAGACATGGCCCTGTGGCCCCCCACCCCAGCTCTGTAGAGTGCCAAGTAAGCTATTCATGCCCCTGTGTCATCTGTGTGTGCAGATGTCGTCCATAGCCTTGTAGGCCATTTCCCAGGAATTGCACTGTAGAGCCCAACAGCGCGACGTAGTGCAGGGGGCTTCTGTGTCGGTCTTGTCCGCCAACGGTAGCGGTAAGCCATGCACTCAACATGTCTTTCTTCTGTCCCCCCCCCTTTTTTGCGGTCTCCCTGTTCTTGTGTGCATTAGTATCATCAGGCGGAGGAGCAGTGGCACCGGAGCACGAGGGAGCTGAATCCCACATGGCCATGGAGGGCCACACTACGGACTCTGAATACACCAATGGGACGGAGGGCGAGGGGAGCACCACGGCGGTGACAGGAGCTGAAACCAGCGACACAGACTCGTCCTCCGATGGGAGCTCCCTTGTGGTGGCGGCAACATCTGTGCCCCCCACTTCTACAGGTACAGCCGCCCCCCCCTACCAGCACCACCCTCCCAGCAGCCCTTCAGCCTTCGCCCCGTACCCTCTCACCCAGGAGGGTGGGAATCACCTTTGCCCCAGGCACCTCAGCCCCTGCCCCTGTCACCACTGCTGCCCTCAGTGAGGAGGCCATTGACCTCCTCAGGTCCCTCACTGTTGGGCAGTCTACCATTTTGAATGCCATCCAGGGTGTAGAGAGGCAGTTGCAACAAACCAATGCTTTCATGGAGGGCATTCATTCTGGTCAGGCAGCCCTTCAGCGAGTTTTTCAAACTCTGGCTTCAGCACTGATGGCAGCTATTGTCCCTGTCTCTAGCCTCCACCCTCCAACTTCCTCCACCCAGACCCAATCCCCTGTACCTCAGCCTATCCCAAGCACACCATCAGACCAGCATGCACACACCTCACCACACAAGGGAAGCTCAGGCAAACATAAGCACCACACATCCCACAGGCACTCATGCAAGCATCACACACATACAGACACACCAACATCCACTGCCTCCACTGTGTCCCCCTCCTCCTCGTCTCCCTCCTCCCTCCCAGTCTCGTCTACACTCACACCTGCATGCACTACCTCTACAGCCACTACGTCCTGCAACAGCACACCCACCACCACACCCCGCTCACGTGCACTCACCACCCCCACTACCATTCACATGTCCCCTGTGTCCTCTCCAAGTGTGTCTGTGACGCCCCCTCCCAAGATACAAAAACGCAGGCACACACCCACTCAACATACATCCACCTCACGACAGCCTCCAGCGCATGCACCTGCACCCAAAGCCACAAAACTTACACCTCCTACAACCACCACCTCTTCCTCCACTCCCAAGCCCCCTCCAGCTACTCGTCCCAGTGTCTCCAAAAACTACTTTTCCTGTGCACCCTTAACCTATTTCCCACCACCCCCCCGTCCAACTCATAGGTCCCGAACTAGCACCTCAGCCACAAAATCTCCGGGACCAGTGGTACCTGTTGTCACAGGTATGTGGAGTGCACCGGCCACGAGGCCAGCCAGTGTGTCACGGAGCCACAGCACAGCCAGTCCCCCTCCTGTGAAGCACCAGAAGTTGGCCAGTGCCCGGCGGGAGAGGGGGAAGTCTCCAGCCACCCAAGCCTCTCCCAGGGGTAACGGTGTGAGTGTGGACTCAGCTGTGACTCCTCCCAAGGTGGGGAAGGCCCAGAAGAAAGCCGGCAAGTCTGGGAGGAGCAGCACGGCGGAGAAGACCGCCATCATCCCCGCTGCCCAGGAGGCCACCGCCAGCCCCATCGTCCCTGCCCAGGAGGTCACCGCCAGCCCCATCGTCCCTGCCCAGGAGGCCACCACCAGCCCCATCGTCACTGCCCAGGAGGGCCCCACCAGCCCCATCGTCGCTGGCCAGGAAGACCCCGCCAGCCACAGCCCAGCTGCCCAGGAGGGCCCCGCCAGCCACAGCCCAGCTGCCCAGGAGGGCCCCGCCAGCCACAGCCCAGGAGGGCCCCGCCCGCCACAGCCCAGCTGACCAATGAAGGACCCCCAGCCCAGATGGGCAGTGAAGGACCGCCAAGTCAAGCACCGCTGAACAGGTCAAGCACCGCTGAACAGGGCAAGGACCGCCAAGTCAAGCACTGCTGAACAGGGCAAGCACCGCTGAACAGGGCAAGGACCGCCAAGTCAAGCACCGCTGATCAGGGCAAGCACCACTGAACAGGGAAAGCACTGCTGAACAGGGCAAGGACCGCCAAGTCAAGCACTGCTGAACAAGGCAAGCACCGCTGAACAGGGCAAGGACCGCCAAGTCAAGCACCGCTGAACAGGGCAAGCACCGCTGAACAGGGCAAGGACCGCCAAGTCAAGCACCGCTGAACAGGGCAAGCACCGCTGAACAGGGCAAGGACCGCCAAGTCAAGCACCGCTGAACAGGGCAAGCACCGCTGAACAGGGCAAGGACCGGCAAGTCAAGCACTGCTGAACAGGGCAAGCACCGCCAAGTCAAGCACCGCTAGCCCATGAGCGGCAGGGCACTGACGCAACAGGGACCCTCACGGGGTGAGTGATGCACTCTGGGCACCAGTCCCCCTCCAGAATCAGTGGAGACATGCATCCACTACGTCTGTCCTTGGCAGGATGAAGCACTCTGGGCACCAGTCCCCCTCCAGAACCAGTGGAGACATGCATCCACTACGTCTGTCCTTGGCAGGATGAAGCACTCTGGGCACCAAGCCCCCTCCAGAACCAGTGGAGACATGCATCCACTACGTCTGTCCTTGGCAGGATGAAGCACTCTGGGCACCAAGCCCCCTCCAGAACCAGTGGAGAGTGTCATCCACTTCAGAGACTGTGGCTTTGCACTCCCCAGGATTGAACAGTGGGCAAGCCACCCACTGTAGAGACTTGAGAGACTGTGGCTTTGCACTCCCCAGGATGCAGCAGTGGGCAAACCACCCACTGTAGAGACTTGTGAGACTGTGGCTTTGCACTCCCCAGGATTGAACATTGGGCAAACCACCCACTGTAGATACTTGTGAGACTGTGGCTTTGTACTCCCCAGGATTGAACAGTGGGCAAGCCACCCACTGTAGAGACTTGAGAGACTGTGGAATTGCACTCCCCAGGATGCAGCATTGGGCAAACCACCCACTGTAGAGACTTGTGAGACTGTGGTTTGCACTCCCCAGGATTGAACAGTGGGCAAACCACCCACTGTATAGACTTGTGAGACTGTGGCTTTGCACTCCCCAGGATTGGACAGTGGGCAAACTACCCACTGTAAGACTTGTGAGACTGTGTCTTTGCACTGCCCAGGATACATCAATGGGCATGGAGGCCCCTCATGGATCTGGCGTCGTGCACTCATCCGGCTGAGGTGCCCCCCTTCCCTTCCTCCTGAGGTGACTGTTGTATTTCTATCTGATGCCCCTGCAGTGTTCTCTCTGTTTTGATCTGGTATCGTGTGTGGGCCTCGCCCATGCATTTTGGGCCCAGTGGTCCACGGACTATAAATGGTGCAATACCTTAACTACTAATCTTGGTGTATATTTTGTTAATAGTGTATATATGTATATTTTTGCTTACTGAATTTTGATATATTACAATGGTTACACTCATTTCCTTTTGTCAGTGCATTCTTCCGGGGGGTTTGGAGGGTGTAACTGTAATGTATAGATATGCATTGGTGTGTGTTTTGTAGTGGGTGAGGGTGGGGGTGGAGGTGGAGGTGGGGGTGGGGGTGTTGCGTGTGTGTTGCCTCCCCTGTGTCGTAGGTGCAGTACTCACTGTGGTCTTCGCCGCCGGCGTTGGTGCTCCTGGTACAGGAGCAGGAAGACTATTGCAGGGAGAATATGGAGTTCCGGCTCCATGGTGTCCTCCTTCCTCGTGGAGTGTGATGAGGTGAGTGTTTTCCCTTCGAAATTCCTGTTTCCACCGTGTTTTTATCCACGGTGAATACGCCCCGGAAAAGGTGGCGGATTGGCCTGTCATAATGGTGTGGGCGGTACATTGTCCTCCACCTGTCTGTTGGCGGTGACCGCCGAGCTGTTTGTTTGTACCGCTGTGGCGGTCTGAGTGTTTAAGTGGCTGTCTTTGTTGGCGGTTTCCGCCACGGTCGTAATTCCCCAAAATTTCCCGCCGGTCTGTTGGCGGTCTTAACACTGTCCGCCAGGGTTGTAATGACCACCTTAGTCATTTTAAACTTAACTCTTAGATTGTTCATGTTTTCAGAGTGACTAGGCTTAGAATCATAGTTTAGTATTGATTTCAGGAGATATAATTTTCATATTGTGTGTTCTAACCTTTTTCTTACTACAGGTCTCCTTCCTAGTCGTTCCCTTCCTAATCCCCTCTTCCCCTCTTAAACTCTCTCAATCTCTGTGATTTATCTATCAGAGTCTTGGAGCTGTTCAGTGGTGGAAATGTTGGGAACGTGCACAGACCCCGAGGATCTGGTGACTCTGACAGAATAGTGAGCCCAAGAATTATTATCCTCCTGGCTTGTGCATGTTCTCAGCATGGCCACGCTAGACGAGTTAGTCAAGGCTATCACCCAGCTCCAATCAGAGGTGGTATCATCCAAAGAATTGACAACTAGCTTAGCAGAGAGAGTGAGTCAGTTGCAAGATAAGGTAGAGAAGAAGGAACAAAGTCCCACAGGTGTGTCTGGGCCAGGTACTTCTTCTCAGGTTTCTGGAAGTAATCCGATTTCCCTAAATGTTCCTTCTGCAATTCCTTTAGCTCCCCCAGAACGTTTCTCAGGTGACACTTTGAAAGCGCAATCTTTAATGGTTCAAGTGGAACTATACTTCACCTGCATACCAAATACTTTACCCGATGCCCAGTCCAAAGTAGCTTTCTTGTTATCATATCTGACTGGGGATGCAGCTACTTGGGCAATTCCTCTTATGCGTAAAAATAGTCCCTTGTTGTATAACTGGAGAAATGTTGTTCGTGAATTTGAGAGAGTTTTTGATCGTAGAACTGTAACACAGTCAGCAGACAGTGAATTATTAGATTTACGCCAAGGAAATCAAGACCTAGTGTCGTATTTAGCCAACTTTAACCGGCTGGTTGCCGAGACATCCTGGCCTGAAGAAAAACAAGCGGTCTTGTTTTACAAGGGACTCAAAGAGGAATTAAAAGATATCTAAGAGCAAATCGATCCACAACCTACAGACTGTCAAGAATTAATAAATCTTGTCTTGAGACTTGATCATCGTTTAGCAGAACGTAAAGGAACGCACAAAAAGACTGAAAAATATTCATGGCGCGTTCATGATAACAGAGACTTAAGAACTCCGAAAGAAAGAACGCCGGAACCGATGGAAATTGGAACCATCAGAAGACCTTTGACCAAAGATGAACAGGACCTACGCAGAAAAAATGGACAATGTCTTCATTGTGGGCGAAAAGGTCATTTTGCCAAAGATTGCCCAATCAAACCAAAGAACAAGCAAGGTCCAGTTTAGAAGGTCGCAGCCAATGCACCAGTCGAGTTGGAAAACTAAAACACCCGAGATGCAGAGAAGGGTTGCTCTTGGGTGTCACCGTGGACCCTTCACAATCTAGACATCTTAAACTGGAAATAAGAGTTCAGGTCAAGAAAAAGATCTATTTAAAAAAAGCTCTAGTCGATTCTGGGGCTACTGGGAATTTTGTTGATGTCCAATTGGTTCGTGCATGGGGGACCCCATGTATTGAAAAGAAGACCCCAGAAATCATCGAGGCAGTCAATGGAAAACTCTTGACTGGAGGTCCGGTAACTCTTCAGACTATCCCCTTGTCGATGATTTGTGAAGATAAGATTCAAAGAAAGAAACATGAAGAAATCATCCTAGACGTGATCCATGCTCCCCAATATGGGATTATCCTCGGCTTGCCATGGTTAACTCATCACAATCCGGAGATCAATTGGGCAGAATGAAAAATCGTGTTCTCATCTGCGCTATGTAACAAACAATGGCGCTCATTCTGACCACGGTCACCGCCATTTGGCCGCTCCGCGGTCAAAAGACTGCGGAGGCCATTCTGGCTTTCCCGCTGGGCCGGCGGGCGCCCGCCAAAGGAGCGCCCGCCGGCCCAGTGGGAAAGGCCCTGCAACATAGAAGCCGGCTCCGAATGGAGCCGGCGGTGTTGCAGGGGTGCGACGGGTGCAATTGCACCCGTCGCAATTTTCACTGTCTGCTATGCAGACAGTGAAAATCATGCTGGGGCCCTGTTAGGGGGCCCCTGCACTGCCCATGCCAGTGGCATGGGCAGTGCAGGGGCCCCCAGGGGCCCCACAACACCTGTTCCCGCCATCCTGTTCCTGGCGGTAAAAACCGCCAGAAACAGGGTTGCGGGAAGGGGGTCGGAATCTCGCGCCGCCATGGAGATTCAGCCCAGACAGGGGAAATCCGTCGGGAAACCGCCTGATACCCTTTTCTGACCACGGCTTTACCGCCGCGGTCAGAATGGGCAGGGAAGCACCGACGACCTGTCGGCGGGGCTTCCGTGGTCATCCACCCTGGCGGTCGATGACCGCCAGGGTTGGAATGAACCCCAATGTCTCCAAAAGATTCAAGTACCAAAAGTTTGCAACTCTTACATAGCTACTGCCGCGGGGAAAGAAATTCAGCTGCCCAAACAGTATTCATTTTACAAAGATGTATATGATGAGAAAGGAGCAGAGACTCCACCTCCTCATAGATCTTATGACTGACAAATTGATCTAGCCCCAGGTGCGATACTTCCCAACTGTCGTGTATATGCCCTGTCAGAACATGAAAATCAACATTTACGAAAATACCTAGATAAATTTTTGGAGAATGGCTTCATTCACCCCTCGAAGTCTCCTGCAGCTTCGCCTTTGTTTTTTGTTCCAAAAGCTAATGGAGAACTTCGACCTTGCATTGACTATATGGGTTTAAACAAAGTCACCATCAAGAATAAATATCCTTTACCCCTAATTCCGGTATTATTGGAACAAGTAAAGAGAGCAAAAATCTACACGAAGCTTGACCTTCGAGGTGCTTATCATTTGGTCAGAATGAGAGAGGGTGACGAATGGAAAACAGCATTCAAGACAAGATATGGCCTTTTTGAATACACCGTCATGCCTTGTTGGTCTGTGTAATGCTCCAGCAGCATTTCAATTTTTCTTGAATGACGTTCTTAGAGAGTACCTCAACATATTTGCCATAGTCTACATTGATGACATTTTGATCTACTCAGACAATGAAAACGAACATGTCCAACATGTCAAGAAAATTCTTGCAGCCCTTCGAAAACACCATTTATATTGCAAACTAACCAAGTGTGAGTTTCATGTTACCACAGTTGAGTTTTTAGGGGTTATTCGTACCCCTCAAGGTATGGTGATGGCAGAAAAGAAAGTAAAAGCCGTATCTGATTTGCCCACCCCAAAGACTGTTCGTAATGTACAATGTTTCCTGGAGTTTGTAAATTTTTACCTTAGGTTCATAAATCATTTCTCCAAGACAGTGGCTCCAATCACTAAGCTACTAAGAAAGAAAGAAAAGTTTGTATGGTCCCCAGAAGCTGATCAAGCCTTCTCGACTTTGAAGAAAGCTTTCTCCACTGCCCCAGTCCTGATGCGAATCAACCTTTCATAGTGGAAGCTGATGCTTCAGATGTAGCAATAGGAGCCGTCTTATCACAACGAAATAAAGACACTGGTCAACTTCATCCTGTAGCTTATATGTCTCGGAAGTTGAACGAAGCCGAACAGAACTATGTCAGTGCAGACTTACAAAATACAATTGTATTTGGTAAGTTTGGGCCGCTTTTGCGTCAAAAAGCGGCGCAAATACGGTGCTAAAAAAGTATAAATATGGGCCTGAGTGTTTTAAGATGTACTTTGAGTGTTCAAATGGCATTCTGAGTAGGACACCCTGGGTTAGATCCATGCAAGCCACACCACCCAGATTTTCTATGGGTCCCATGCTTTAGACCCCAGGTCAGAATACTGAAGTCATACCCCA
Organism: Pleurodeles waltl; assembly: GCF_031143425.1. Taxonomy (NCBI): domain Eukaryota; kingdom Metazoa; phylum Chordata; class Amphibia; order Caudata; family Salamandridae; genus Pleurodeles; species Pleurodeles waltl. The sequence goes on from NC_090446.1 coordinate 1,234,307,074, forward strand.
TGAAAAGTATGAAGGGATTTGGTGTTTTAGGTATAGCTGCCATATTTGCAAAGTATTCTGAGTAAGACAACGTTCAGGGATCCACACGAGTAACATCACATTGGATTGCCCCGGAACTCTAGTTTTCAGCAAGGAAAGGATTAGTAGAATATACTGAGTCTAGCCAACCTAGAACCCATATACGTTAGCAAAAAGAAATTGGGATCTTTTTAATTCTACTTTTGAAATATGAGCTGGAAGAGATAAGGCAGAACGGCTGGTGCCCAGACTTTGGTGCTTCAGCTCAATGCCAGGATGGGAAACGCATCTAGACCCTAACCGTTTTTTATGTTTCACCCCTCCTTTCAAGTGCAATTTCTGCCACCTTTACCCTATGGAGAGAGCAGATTGAGGGTAAATCACCTAGTCTGCTTGTCCCAAGGATGCTAAGGTACAGAAAAATGCAACTACTACATTGTGTAATGCACCATATTTTCTTGCATAAGTGACTCAGATCCCCACTCTGCATTCCCAAACTCTTCTTCTTTCTTCTCTGTCATTGTGATAAATAAATGACAAGGTCACAATGGAGAAAGGAGTAAGATAAGGGACTTGGAAATTCCAGAGTATGGCTTGAGTGCTTTAGGAAGTTGGATTAGTAGTTGAGAGGGATGGAAGTCCCACTCGAATAACAAACACAAATCTTGTTAGTGTGAACCACAAAAGTCACTAAATAATCCTGTGCTGAACTCTATGGTAGCTTGGCACAAATACTTATGTTTAACTTCTAGGCAATGTCAGTGGCAAAGCAAAACTTGAGGAGGGCCCCATGCAAACTAACTTGTGGGGGCCCCCTCCCACCTGGACCCAGCCAGAGGCCTGCTGCCCATGCGCAGTGTACTGTTCTGAAGGACCCCCTGGAGCTTGCCACCCCCCACATTGCAGGGGGCTGCAGGGGTCTTTGTTAAACCAGTGGGCAATGTGTTAAGTATTTATGCAGCACTCAAAAAGTAATAAAGTGAAAACACAAGAAAAATCCCAAACCAATTTAGAATAGAGTAAAATGTAATAAATCATATGACACCTTTACGAGAAGCAAACCAATCAATAAAACTGCAAATATGAGTTTTTAAAGTTTCAGGTGAGAATAGCACCAAAAAGCACAAAGCGTCAATTGTGGTTATCTGGATGCACTAGATCAGGTCAAAATCACATGTTTAGGTCGACCATGATGGACTGTGGGTCACACACAGCGACTTGGTTTGTACCACTGAAGAGTTACCTTTCCGAGGCCACATGAGGAGCTGCTGCTCTCATAACTGGGGACCAAAAAGAGGCCATTGGTGGTACAAGGAATGGGTCAGGGGTCACAGACAGCCACTGTTTTGGTGCGAAGAACCAGTCGCCGCTGGAGGTTTGAATTGGCAGTGGCCACGGGATGTCTGTGTTAGTGCAAAGGATAGGTCTCGATGGAACCTTGCATTCTCAGCTATTGCAGCTGGTCGCTGTTGGTGTGAAGTACAGATCTTGCTGGAGCCTCACTTTGGTGGTTGCTGCTGACAGTTGTCATTCAGCATGAACGGTTCATGGAAAAATTGCGAGAAACCCAAACGTCTACATTTTTCACCTGGAGTTAAAGAGGAGTACACTCTAATGCCATCCAAAGGTTGAGGACCTGGGGCACACCTCTTGAGGATCAGGACTCACACCAGCAGAGGCCAGCAACAGGGCTAGGGCAGGCCTAGACAGGGGCAGGGATGTTGAGTTGGTTCTGGTCAAATAGGCAGTTGGAGAGAGGCCTCTAGAAGCTTGTTGTGTCCCTGTTGCTCGTACAGGATGTCAGCCAACTGACCTACAAACATCACCTTTGAAGACCCTGAAATCAAGGCAAGCCAGTCCAGTCCTTATTCTTCAGACAGCAGGACAGTCCTTCTGAATCCTCCACAGGGCCAGAAGTATTCAGATGAGAGGTTCTGAAGGTGCCTCTTTTATGCCTGGTGCCAGCCTTTTTTGTGAAGAATTCACCAGCCCACTCCTTAAATTTGTTGTAGCCAGTTCATCGCCTTCCCCTGGCTCCAGGCCATCTAAAGTAGAAAGGTAAGGGCAGGTCAGGTGTCAGGTTTCTTTTTGTGTGCTGCAGGCATGGTTCTTTGACATGCAGTCAGGGCAGGGCACAACTCCTCCCCAGGCATCCTGTCAGAAAGACCCTCTCCTTCCAAAGCTAGGCCTCTTTTCTCCCTATGTCAAGACGCAATATAAAAAAACATAACAGGAGAGCCATTCACAGTCATGTGACCCTAGACACTGGCAGAAAGGCACATTTGGTTTAGGCAGAAAAAAGTCATCTTTCTAAAAGTAGCATTTTTAGAACAGTAACTTAACATATGACTTTACCATTACGAGAGGATATTAAACTACAATTCCCTTGACTGGAAGAACCATTTCTCTATCTGTTTCCAAACTGAAGCTATCGCTTATTAAGTGTAATAATGTAAGCCAGTGTTATTCAATGGGAGGGATAGCCTTGCTACAGTGAAAAATGACTTTAGGAGGTTTTCAGGGTAAGAACATGTAAAACTTATGTACACATGTCCAACTTTTTAAAAACTATGAACCCTTTCTTATGAGCCTTTAGCTCCTACATTGAGAGTGTCTCATACATATCAAAAAGAAGGCTCAGCCTGGCTGAAGGTTTATTTTGCCAGGTTGAAATGACAATTTAGAACTGCACTACAGGCTGCAATGGCAGGAGTAAGACATGTTTTACAAAGCTACTCGAGTGGGTGGCACTATAAGTGCTGTAGCCCACTGGTAGCATTCAATTTACAGGCCCTGGGTACATACAGTTCCCAATACTAGGAACTTATAAGTAAATTAAATGTAACAATCAAGTGTTGTTGGACAATGTTTAAAGGAGCAATCACCATTACATTACGACTAGTTAGCAGGGAAAAAGTGCAGATCCTAAAAGCCAACTACAACAAGTTAAAAAATGGGAGACAACAATCTAGTGATCCTGCAGAGAGGGCCAGGTCAAATGATTGTGTTCTGTTGTTCTTAATCATCTTAGAATGAAGGGTAAGATACATAATGTGTCTTAGATATATGTGTAGGAAAGTAGCCTCCTTCTAGCTTGGTTACCCCCACATTTGGCCTGTTTTTCAGTGTGTTTGACTGTGTTCACTGGGATCCTGCTATCCAGAACCCAAGCGATTATGTTCTCTCCTTTAAACTTGGTTGCTGGAACCTTTTGTCATCCCACAGTTGGCATACTGGTGTCCCAATGTAAGCCCCTAGTGAAGGAAAGTAACCTCTTTCTAGATTGGTTACCCCCACTTTTAGCCTGTTTGTCAGTGTGTTTAACTGTGCTCACTGAGATCCTGCTAACCAGTACCACAGTGATTATGCTCTCTCCTTTAAATGTGGTTACTGGAACCATTTTCATCGCACAATTGGCACACTGGTGCCCCAATGGAAGTCCCTAGTATGTGGCACCTAGTTACCCAGGGCATTGGGGTTCCAGGGGATTCCTATGGGCTACAGCATATATTTTGCCACCGATAGAAAGGGTTCTGCAGGACTGCCATTACAGCTTGCATGAAAAGGTGCAAGCACCCTTTACTGCTACTTTTCACTGCACCAAGTCACTTATAATTCACCCCTATAACAGGCTTTCTAGCCCAGAGGGTAGGGTGCAAAGTACCTGTGTATGAGGGCACCCCTGCACTAGCAGAGGTGCCCCCCTGAACTCCAGGCCCATTTTCCTGGACTTCATGAGTGTGAAGACACCATTTGACATATGTACTGGACATAGGTCAATACCTATGTCCAGCTACATAAGGGTAACTCCAAACATAGGCATGTTTGGTATCAAGCAAGTTGGAATCATGCCCCATTGCATATGTAAGCATTGGTTGTATGATTCTATGCTCTGGGGGCTCCTTACAGGATCCCCAGTATTGCCATTACAGACTTCTGAGGGTTTCCAGGCAGCCCAAACTCCTGCCACCTCCCACACAGGTTTTTGCCCTCCTATTGCTTGAAAAGCACAAGCCCAGGAGGGCCGAACAAAGGATTTCCTTTGGGAAAGGGGGGTTAAACCCTCTCCCTTCGGAAATAGGTGTTACAGGCTTGGGAAGGGTTGCCTCCCCCAGCCACTGGTAATGCTTTGACAGGCATATTTGGTGCCCTCTGTGAATAAACCAGTCAACTCCAGTTCAGGGACCCCCAGGCCCTGCTCTGGTGTGAAATTGAACAAAGGAAAGGGAAGTGACCACTTCCCAGTCAATCACCACCCCAAGGGAGGTGCTCAGAGCTCGTCCAGAGGGTCCCTGGGTTTTGCCATCTTAGAATCAAGGTTGGCAGGGAAGTCTGGGAGCATCTAAGTGGCCGGTGCCAGCAGGTGATGTCAGAAAACCCCAACTGATAGGTGGTACCGGAGGTAGGTGATCAATCCCCCTTTCAGGGCTATTTAGGGTCTTTCTCTTGGGTGGTTCCTCAGATTCAGATTGCAAGACTCCAGCAGGATTCCTCCGCAACCTCCACTCCGAATTCTGACAGAAGAAAATGCATGTGATGCTCCAGGACCCAACAAGCTGCAACAAAGAAGCAAGACACCTCCTACAACATTGTATCCACGGCTCCTTCCACCAACTCCTCCCTTACGTAGGTTGTGCATTCTCTCTCGGACAGCCCGTCTTCAGCCTACATCAGAAGGAAAAAGGAATTTTCCTTGGAGTGAAGGGGTCACTCCCCTGCTTCTGTAGACACCAAGTGCAATGACAAACAGATGCGTGGATCCACTCTCCTGCTGAGCTGGGTGGATCCTGCATCACAGGTGGTAGACTAGTGGTGCCAACGGTCCCCTCTCCAGCTGTCCAACTTGGGTGAAGGTAAGCCCTGCCTGTCCATGCATGACAGTACCCCCATGCACCACATCATTTGCAGCTGCCAAGGACTGTCGGCATCTTTTCCAAGGTATCTTTAGGCATCTGGAAGCTCCAACCCCCAGCACTCCATCCTGCAATGCACAGCATCCTGAGTGTTTTTCCAGCAGCGTGGGATCACTTTTCATCATGCTGCATGGGCTCCTTTTGTGACTTTTGTGTCCCTGTCCTGCGGGACTGCTGCCTGTGCTTCCATGGGCTCTCTGTGTTGCTGAGGGCCCCCTTTGACTCCTCCTCCTGGATAGAGTCTACCTGGGCCTACCTGCTCCCGGGCAGCACCACTTTCCGCTTACTGCCAATTTTGCATGTGCCAAGGCTTGTTTGCAGAATCCAAAGAAGCAAACCCAACTGCAATCCTTCTTGCATTGGATATGACCTACATCCTCCCAGAACTCAACTTTGCCTTTTGGGGTGCAGTGCTGACTCTCCTTCATCACCGTTGACTCACCTCTTGCACCTTCAGTCTGGTGGGTAGGGGCTCCTGCCCTTCCTTGACTTTTCTGTGCTTGCTGGACTTGGTCCCCCGCTTTCACAGGTCCTCTTGTCCAGGAATCCACTGTTGGTGTCTTGCAGTCTCTTATGGGCTATGTATTATTATTCTTTTCTTCCAAGTGGGTGTTCTGGGGATTTACTGTGACTTACTCCTGCTTTCCTGGACGGTGGGGGGTGTTGTGGTACTTACCTTTGGGCCTTCCTAGTACTCCCAGTTCCCCTCTAGGTAAATCCACTTACCTAGGTGGGGGACCAACTTCCGCATTCCGTTTTTTTAGTATATGGTTTGTGTTCCCCCTAGGGCTATTTCTCTCATTTGTGATTTTCACTAATTGCATTGTTTTCTAACTGCTTTTATGCCTATTTCTGCATACTAGTGTATATAATTTGTGTATTACATACCTCCTAAGGGAGTATACCCTCTGTGGTATTTTTGGTATTTGTTTCACTAGAATGAAGTACATTTATTTTTGTAGCATTGAGTGTTTTCTTTCGTATGTGTAAGTACTGTGTGACTACAGTGGTATTGCATGAGCTTTGCATGTCTCTTAGATAAGCCTTAGCTGCTCATCCACAGCCCCCTCTAGAGAGCCTGGCTTCTAGACACTGACTACACTAGACTAATAAGGGATATCTGGGCCTGGTATACGGTGTAAGTTTCATAGGTACTCACCACACACCAAGCCACCCTCCTATGCCTAGTATATGTTTCCCAGGTACCCAGGGCATAGAGGTTCCGAGGGATCCCTATAGGCTGCAGCAGTTATTCTGCCATCCATAGGGAGCTCATGCAAAGGTTTCTGCAGGACTGCTATTGCAGTCTGCATTACTGAGTGCATGCACCCGTTTCCTCTATAGGTACTGCACCAGCTCATTATAATTAACCTTTTGGAAATAGCCTCTCTGCAGGGTCACCCCCAAACATTTTGCCTTCGTCCTCTTCTTTTTTCTGACCTAATTTTTGCTGGCTTTCGGACTCTGGACACTCTACCACAGCTAACCAGTGCTAAAGTGCATGTGTTCTCTCCCTAAAAACATGGTAACATTGGCTCATACCCAATTGGCATATTTAATTTACTTGTAAGCCCCTAACATAGTGCACTGCAGGTGCCCAAGACCTGTAAATGATATGTTACTAGTGGGCCTGCAGCACTTGTTGTGCTACCCATATAAAATAGCCCCGTAACCATGTCTCAGGCCTACCATTGCAAGGTCTGTGTGTGCAGCTGCACTGCCACTATGACTTGGCATTTAAAAGTACTTGTCAAACCTTAAACTCCCTGTTTGCTACATATAAGTTACCCCTAGGTAGGCCCTAGGTAACCCGTAGGGCAGGGTGCTATGTAGGTAAAAGGCAGGACATGTTCATGTGTGTTTTATATCTCCCAATACTGGAAAACTCTTACATTTGTTTTTTCACTAGAGTGAGGCCTGCTCATTTCAAAGTCTAGCATTAGGTCTGCCTCACATACTGTTTGAGTGGTAGATTCTTATCAGAAAAGGGTAACCAGGTCATATTTAGTATGGCCAAAATGGTAATAGAAAATCATGCTTATTGGTGAGGTTGAATTTTATATTACTATTTTAGAACTGCCACTTTTAGAAAGTGAGGATTTCTCTGCACTCAAATCCACCTGTGCCTTAAAGCCTGTCTCCAATCAATGTCTAGGCTGGGCTACTTGACAGCTTCCTTTTGCATTTCACCCAGACAAGCAGAAGCACAGGATACTCAGTCACACCTGCAATCATCTGCATACTGAATGGGTCTTCCTGGACTAGAGGGGTGGAGGGCCTGACACTTACATTTCAAAGTCTAGTTGCCCACCCTCACACAATGGACTGCCAAACCCCCTACTGGGACCCTGGCAGACAGACCTGTACTAAAGGGGGATCTTGTGCACTTCAAACCACTCTTTGAAGTCCCCCCCACTTCAAATACATTTTTGGGTATATCAGCTGGGTCTCTGACCCCACCAAATCAGACACTTCTGGACCTAAACCTGCAACCTGTCAAGAGGAACTGCCTGGCTGCCCAAAGGACTCACCTGGACTGCTTTGCTGAGAAGGACTGCTGCCCTGCTGTTGTCCTGCTGTTGCCCTGCTGCCTTGCTGCCCTCTGACTTTGCTGAGAAGTGCTCTCCAAGGGTTTGGAGTGAGATTTCCTGCTGTTTTCTGAAGTCTCAGGGCCAAGAAGACTTAATCAATTCAAGGAACTCCTTGTGCACCACAAATCGACGCACAATCTGCCAGAAATGATGCACAGCCACGGTGTGACAGGGAAATCGCCGAACAGCTGAACCAGAACAACGCAGCCCGACTTCCTGAGTGAAGACTTTGTCCCGCACACCCAAGATTTCCACACATTGTCCCTGGGTGTCAAAAAGGTCCTGCATCGCAGTGAGGAAGCAAGCCTTCACAACAGAAATTGATGCAAAGCCCCTTGCAGCGTGGAAAGAAACAACGGACCGTCAGTACTACACCGGAAAAATCAGACGCACACCCTATTTCTCTACACATCTCCTCCTCTGCAGTCTCCATGTGTGTTTTTTTTAATGCGAACCAGGTACTTTGTGAAACCAAAAGACATCTGTTGATTTCTAAGATTTAAGACTCTTTCTAATCTTGCAAAAGTGATATCTCAACTTGTGTTTAATGAATCTATGTTGTTTTGAGCTTAATTTAATTTAATTTTTCTAAACCTGTGTGGTGTATTTTTGTGGTGATTCCACAGTGTTACTGTATAATTTATTGCACAAATACTTTACATATTGCCTTCTAAGTTAAGCCTGACTGCTCAGTGCCAAGCTACCAAAGGGTGGACACAAGATTATTTGGATTGTGTATGACTTACTCTGACTGGGATTGTGGTCCCTATTTGGAAAATGGTGTATATCTCAACCAACTAGAGACCCCATTTCTAATATCACCCCTTTGGCAGGCAATCTCATTCCAGAGGGTAGGGTGCATGTACCTGTGTGAGGGCACAACTGTACTAGCAGATGTACCCCCACAAACTCCTGACCCAATTTCCTGGACTTTGTGAGTGTGGGGAACCCATTTTACGTGTGTACTGGACATAGGTCACTACCTATGTCCAGCTACATAATGGCAACTTCTATTCTTGGCATGTTTGGTCTCAAACATGTTGGAATTATACCACAATACTTTTGCAAGTATTGGTTGTATGATTCCATGCACTCTGGGGGCTCCTTAGAGGACTCCCAGCATTGCTCGTGAAGCCTTCTGAGGTTTTCCAGGCAGCCACAGCTGCTTCCATGTCACAGACAGGTTTCTGCCCTCCTGTTGCTTGGGCAGCTCAAGTTTGGTATGCTTTGAAGTGCACATTTGGTGCCCTCCATGCATAAACCAGTCTACACTGGTTCAGGGACCTCCAGTCCTTGCTCTGGTGGGAAACTGGACAATGGAAAGGGGAGTGACAACTCCCACATCCATCACCACCCCAGGGGTGGTACCCAGAGCTCCTCCAGAGAGTCCCTGGATTTTGCCATCTTGATTCCAAGGTTGGCAGGGAACTTTGGGAGTATCTGAGTAGCCAGGTCAGGCAGGTGACGTCAGAGACCCCTCCAGATAGGTGGTCACCCAGCTAGGTGACCAATTCCCCTTTCAGGTCTATTTACGGTCTCTCTTTTCAGTGGTTCTTCAGATTTGGCTTGCAAGATTCCAGTAGGATTTCTCTACATCCCTTACTTCGACTTCTGACCAAAGAAACAGCATCTGGACTCTCCAGGACCCGACAATCTGCAACAAAGACAAAGACTTGGCATGCAGCATTTTTTTCCATGGCTCCTTCCAGCTTCTACAACATTTTCCCAGTCCTGCATCCTCTGACCATGGCCCGTCTTCAGTCTGCACAGGAAAGAAGAAGGATTCTCTCTTGGATTGAAGGAGTCACTCCCTTGCATCTGCAGGCACCAACCGTAATGACAACTGTCTGTGTGGATCCCGTGTCCTGCTGAGCTGTGTGGATCCTGCAACATGGGTGGTAGTTGGAAGTGGTCCAGACAGTCCTCTCTACCAGTTGTCCATTGGGTGGAAGTAAGCCCTTGCCTTCCTACGTAGGACAGTACCCCCTTGCACCATGTCTTTTGAAGCTGCCAAGGCTTGTTGGTACTTCTTCCAAGTGGTCTTCAGTCTTTCTGTAGCTCCAGCCCCCTGCACTCCTTCCTGCAATGCACAGCTCCCTGAGTGGCTCTCCTGTGACATGGGACTTCTTTTTGTAGTGCTGCATAGGCTTCATTTGCACCTTCTGTTATCCCGTTCTGTGGGACACCTGCGCATGTTGCCTGTGCTTCTTTGGGCTCTCTGAAATGCTGAGGCCCCTTCTGACTCCTTGTCCTGAGTTCAGTCCTCCTGGGCCTTGCTGGTCCCCGGCAGCACCGTTTTCTGCCAACTGCACGTTTTGCATGTGCCAAGGCTTGTTGGTGGAATCCGGACATGCAAACCTGACTCAAATCCTCCTCCCGGCGTAGGGCATCACCTGTATCCTCCAGGAACTCGACTCCAACGCCAGGGCTGCAGTGCTGACTTTCCTTCCTCACCGTCAACCAGCTCCTGCATCTTCAGCTTGGTGTGTAGGGACTCCTGCCTCCACTTGACTTTGTTGTGTCTTCTGGACATGGTCCCCTCTTTCCACAGGCCTTCCTCTTCAGAAATCCACTGTTGGTTTCTTGCAGTCATCTCTGGGTTTTGCAATTCTCTTCTTTTCTTCTAAGTGGGAGTTTTGGGGAAATTCTAGTGATTTACTCCTGCTTTCGTGGTCGCTGGGGAATATTGTGGTACTTACTTTGTGCTTTCCTGGTACCCCCAGCTCCCCTCTACACTCCAACTCTTGCATTCCATTTTGTTAGTATATGGTTTGTGCTCCCCCTAGGTCCACTATTCTCCATTGTGTTTTACACTGCTTGCACTATTTTCTAACTATTGTTATGCCTATTTCTGACAACTAGTGTATATATCTTGTGTACTACTTACCTCCTCAGGGAGTATTGCCTCAATAGTAATTTTGGTGTTGTGTTACGATAATAAAGTACCTTTATTTTTGTAACACTGAGTGTATTCTTTCATGTGTGTAAGTGCTGCCTGACTACAGTGGTATTGCATGAGCTTTGCATGTCTTCTAGATAAGCCTTGGATGCTCATCCACAGCTAACTCTAGCAAGCCTTGCTTCCAGACACTGCCTACACTACACTAATAGGGGATACCTGGACCTGATATCAGGTGTAAGTACCTTAGGTACCCACCACGCACCAGGCCAGCTTCCAAAAATATGCCACCAATGATACTGAATTTATTAAGAGCTACACATGTGACAAGAGATTTGAAGTCTAATCACCACTACGTTGGATCACCTTGGTACTCTCTTCATGTCATGGGGTTACAGTTGTTCCACTGGTTTTCGATTACCAGCTTGTCAGATGACATACTAGAACAGAATACACAAGAACAATGAAAAGGCAAGCTCTTGATTAGACATAAGTAATTAGCAGCTCGCCTATATTAAATCAAGTCCAAATCACAACTCTGACTATTATTGTGCTCAAATATATTGACATAAGTCATCGTTCTCCATCACAAAATGTCTCAGTCTTATCTCCTTTGTCTCCTTTGTCTGCTGGTGATTGCACCATGCACCATCAAACATACCTGGTTGTGCTCTGTTGCTAAGCACAATATGCATTTGAAAGAACTGCTTTCTCAGTGTTGATAAGCACAAGCTGTATTGAAAGTGAATTCATTCATAGTGACTATTGAAATACAGCCTTCCTTCAAAAAACAATAGCGTTGCTCCTAATTCACAAACAAAGTCACTAATCTTATCTTTTGTTTTGCTTCTTTGCAGGTAAGGCTCAGAAGGTAGATTTCAAGTGGTCCAACAGGAATCCGGAACTGCTTTTCTGGGTCTTGATGACACCAAGAAAAACTGTCCAAAGGCCGCTTCAGGGCTCAGGATTGAAGCCACACACTCTCTGATGAATTCCAGAGGCAATGCACAGCTTTTCTATTGCCACAATGTTTATAAGAAACCATGCTCAAAAGAAATGGAGATTAATCGAAAAAATCTCAGCACATTGAGATCTCAAAAAAGCACACTCAGGGAACCTACAGGACCATTTCAGGTTTTTCCAGGCAGGTGAAGGATACAGGCCCTAGGACGTCTAGCGAACAGATTTAGCATCCCTAGTTGCCACAAGATGGGGCACATTTATAAAGTGTCAGCAGAGTCACACAGGATTGGTCCATACAAGAAATGGTTGAAAGTTAGAGGTTGCTGAAAAAAGGAGGCAGAAAGACTGTTTAGGCCCCATAGGAGTGAGGGCCACACAATGCCAGACGGGCCGTAGTTACAGTACATTACCTTATTGTGATATTTTTCCATGGAACTAGTGGGCTTTCTGCCTCTTGGGGCAAGCAGATTGTGGCATGAACCCTTCTTTTGCATGGCATCCTATCTCTTGTAGTGGCTAATTTCTTCTTTGAGAGTGCTGTTTTTTACCTTATTCTGTTCTATTTCTAGTCTATCTAAGTATTTTAGTAGATTAACTTTTCCTTTTTCCAGTTCCTGGAGAGTATGTATACTCAGGTATAGATCAGACGTCTTGTCCCCACAATGCTGTCAAACTATGAGTAGCACACATCAGAGCAACATCATCTCTCAGAGACATTACTATCTTCTCTACCCCTCAACTCATAATTCTGGTGATCTTCCTCTGTGCTGCATTCTCTCTCAGCTTAGGATTTAACTGAGGCTTTGGTGGCAGTGCTCCCAAAGCACCCTTAGTAGTTGAATCACAAACCAGGTGTGAGGATTTAGGTCTACTGTATGGTGTGACTGAGAAGGCTTACCATGCAGTACACTTGCAAATACTGTCTTGGGTCCTGTCAGGTATGTTTAGTTAACCTTAGCTCAACCCTGTGTAGCTATGGCTTCGAGCAGTAATGCTGAACAAAGAAACAATGTCTGAAGCATTTAACAGCACCAAACAACAGAACAAGAAAGGCACACAACACAAAAGATACAATACACCAATTTATAAAAATGTAGACTTTTAGTAATTTCTAGACACGTTAACCATCAAAATCCACCACAGGGTTCCAGAGGTACATATTTTAGAAATAATACATAACTTTCATATCAACCACAAGCAAGCACTGGCCAACAAAAAGTTTGGAAATTTTTGAAGTTTGTTAAAGTTAGTTTGACAATTCCAGCCCGGGTTGGACAACAAAGTCTGGCAAGACAGAGGTCTGGGGATAAAAAGGATACTTTGGATGGTTACATGGCCACCAGAGTGTTTTTAGAGCAAGATCCAAACTTTACAGGATGACAATGGAGTGTTCTTGATGCTGAGGGCTTCAGGCTCAAAGATGCTCAAGGATGCTCCTAATGCTGTGCAGTCATCAGAGTGAAGTCCGATTGAGTCCTTGGTCAACAGGTGAATGGGGGTGACTCTGTCCATGGATCTTGGGGGTCCCACTAAGTCCTCTTTGCAGGGTTTTAAGGGCTGCAGATACAGACCATACACTTTTGCAACTCAGCTTTCATGGTGAAAATCTTTGGTGGAGGCTGGTTTCTCTTTTGGGCAACAAATCCGGTCAGAATCAACACTCATGGGTCCAGCAGACGCAGGTGATCCTTTTGTCTATCTCATAGTTGTACTTTTAGGTACCCAGCATCCAATAGTTGCAAAACCTCTGCAGGGGTTACCAGAGGTCCATCTTGGGCTCTTTCAGCTTTGATGTCCCCAGTGGCATTCTGGGGGCCCAGCCAACTGACCCTTGGAGTCTATGCTTCGGACTGGAATCAGCTTCTCCCCAAGCCAGGCCCACAGAACATTGTCCAAACTCCACTAGCCCAAAGTTCAGCAGGTGCAGTCACTCCAGCATCACTGCCTCTCTTTGTGGGCTTCCAACAGAAGCACAGTGGTTTTCTTCCTGTCCTTCTTCGAAGTCCTGCAAGTACTGAGGGTTAACGTGCCGGGGGTGCCATATTTATTCCAAGAAAGTGCCGTGAGGAGACCATGTGGTCACTAGCCCATGCCTACTGGGTCCCCTCGGACCTAGTGATGAAGTTCCTGTGACGAGTGGCATCTGGCTATCCAGGAATGCCACATTCTTCCCCCCCTTCAAGATTGCAAGACCGTTCCTTGGTTGTGAGGAGCAAGGTAGCCCACCCTAGAAGAGTGGCTACCTGAGTACAACATGCCCATGGTAAAACAGGTATGGGGGCAAGTTTCCCCTCTCAGGCCCTGTCTCCAAGCTGTCTACAGGAACAAAAGGCATCATTGTCAGGGGTGTTGGGCCAGGCGGCCCATCAAAAGCGACTTCTCCTTTGAAGCATGCCTCTGGGCTAACCCCCGAGTGACCATCCAGGCAGATAGGGTGACACCTAGCTGCTGCAACACTGCTTTTGTTCCTGGGAGGTGTTCATATGTCTCCCAACGTAGTCAGAAAGTTGTCCCTGTGTGCATGCCTTCGTGAGGCTACTGGACAAGCAGAGCACAGAGTGGCAACTTTCTGAAAGGTCAGTCTTCCTGACAAATTGTTTTGCATCTTAGTAATGGTTCCCAAAAGATACAGTAGAACTTGACAGGGAGACTCACACATGGTCACTGGGTGTATCATGGCCCTTGAATTATAACTTTGGATGTACTATTTTCTTCGATGGTTAACAATTTTAGATTCACTTTTGAGAAATAATTCATTCTACGCATATTTTGATGTGCAGGGGAGCCACATTACGGATTTGAACATATGATAATGGTCTTTTGATGACTTGCTGCCTTGAGAAAGTCACTTTGTGACAAAACATGTGTTGGTTATCAAGTGTGAATTATTGAAACAAAGAACTGTATTGGAATATGAATGGGATTGACAATTCACAATACAAGAAGCCTTTGGAGTACAAGAAGTACTGGCCTGAGGTTCACATGACCATATGATTGTCAGTTGTCTTGTTAAACTGAGAGCTGTGGTTATGTTGTTTATGTCTATAATTAAGCCAGGCCTTGCCAATTTGGTGTATCTAATTCGACATGTGATTTGTATGGGATTAAAACACTGAAACTGAGGTCTGGTTAGCAAGCCTCAGTGCACTCTCAGAATTGAAAAAAACAGCAGCATCAGTCCAAAAATGTGAGAGTGAATATGCATAAAGAGACATTTCCTTACACCAGGCAATTCATTTTTGTAACTCCATTTCTGATTGTACCATGCACTTTGGGAGAATTGCCATAAGTGCTGTGTCTTTTTTTATACTATAACAAATTATATCAGCAACTTGGTTAATATTCAGAATTATTTCCATGTACGATTCATTGCCAGAGAGGCACTATACTTCTCCTTTATATGCCTAATACGCTTAGGCAATACGGCTATTGAAGGGATACCATGTGTGTATGTCTATAAACTACCATCCGAGTGTGGTGGCAGTAGAGGCGGAGGCAGTAGAGGGTTATGAGCTATTCCCACTTGGAAACATATGGTCATTAGTCTGTATTTCTTTTATTACATGACATGAAAATACAATGCCTCAAGATTATGGTGGTCATTATGACATTAGCGGTTAGGTATTGCCACGCCGGAGAAGGCAGTATTACAGTCGCCAGGCTGACAGTAATGACAGCCATATTATGACCATGGTGGTAATCCCTCCAATAGACAGCCAATGTACCACCCCAACCGCCAGTGCGGTACGACCACTGACCACGGCGGTAGCCCTCTTCAGGCTGGCGGAAAGACAAGGATCTGCCCACCATATTATTACATAGCAGACCGCCAGGATTTCCAGGGCGGATTCAACGCCACCAAAAGCCTGGCAGAAATGCATCATACAAAAGGAGACGCTCCCCTCCAGGAACACAGTGGTGTCCCCAGCCACCATGGAACCAGAACTGGAAGTCTTCCCGATGCTGTACCATGCGATGGCCATCCAGGAGCACCAACATCGATGAAGACAACTACGGTGAGTACAGCCGCCTAGCACACAAGAGAGGAAGGGGAGAGTGACGAACATAAACACAACACACACCAAATACACATGCCACACCCAGAACCATCTGAAGAAAAATCCCACACCAACATAACCCAGGAGCAAAGAAAGCCAGGGCACATACCTGTTGTCCAACCACTGTAATTAGTTGGTAACAGCGACCACAATTGTAAAAAGTGATAATTATAAATAAAGATGTGTATAGAAAGGGCCATTGGCCAGTCCATAGTCATCAATGGCCACAGGGCAATGTCTAAGGTCCAACTTAACTCCTGACAGCCCAGTCACTCCACTTGGCAGGGGCAACAAGGAGATGGTAGGCAGGCACCTCAGGGGGGTGGGGTGAGCTCTTCTTGGGAGTAGGGTCCTTGGGCTTGGGTGTGGGAGGGGACAGGTCCTTGCCCTTCTGTTTTGGGGGTGGAGGAGTGGTCTTGGGACAGGGGGCTGGAATGCCAAGGGGGAGGAACAGGAGTCAATTTGGAGCTAGAGGTACTGGGCAGGGGAGGTGGGACTTTGCTCTTATGGGCAGGACAGGGGGTGGAGGAGGGAAGAGGTCAAGGCGGGAAAGGAAAACTTCTTAGGACCAGGGAAGGGTTGTGGGAGTGGAGGTAGAGGGAGTGGTTGTTGGAGGAGGAGGTGTGATGGACTTGGGTGCAGGTGCATGTGTGAGGTGGATGGCTGTTGGAGGTCTAAGTGCGAGCGTTTATGTGTCTTTGAAGGGCAGGGGCAGACAGGTTGGGAAGGACAAACAGGACATGTGGATGTATGTTGTGGTGGTGTCTGCAAATGAACTGGGTGTGCTGCATGAGGTGGTGATGGTGGTGGTGGTGACTGCGCATGTGGTGTGTGGGGTCCATGTCTGCGGGTGTGCTGTTGTAGTGACTGTAGGCAAGGCTGTGTGGGTAGCAGGATCTGGGACTGTTGATGCAGTGCATGTAGGTGTGAGCGCTGATGTGACTGTGAGGGAGGAGGAGGATGGGGAGACAGTGGAGGTAATGACTGTTGTGTGTACATCTGTGTGTTGGCTGTGTGTGTGCTTGTGGAGTGAAGTGTGCTGCCTGTGTTTGTCTGTCTGTTGTTATGGGTGCATGCCTGTCAGAATGTGTGCGTGGGATGGGTTGGGGGAGAGGAGACAGGGACTGGGAAGAGGTAGTTGGAGGGGGGACAGAAGAAAAAGGGACTGGCTGCCATCAGAGAGGAGGCCAGAGCCTGAAATGATCTCTGTAGGGCTGCCAAGCCACCGTGAATGCCCTCCAGGAAGGCATTGCTTTGCTCCATCTGGATGGCATTCACTATGTTTGACTGCCCTATAGAGATGGATCTCAGGAGATCAATAGCCTCTTCACTGAGGACAGCAGGGCTTACTGGGGCAGGGCCTGAGGTGCCTGAGGTACCTGGGGTGAAGGAGATGCCCACCCTCCTGGGTGAGCAGGATCGGGCAACTGGGTGGGGGGCTAATGGGAGGGCGGTGCTGGTATGAGGGTGGCGGAAGATCTAGTAGCTGGGGTGGTTCCAGAGGGGTCCACTACCACCAAGGAGCTTCCCTTGGAGGAGGAATCAGAATCAGTTGTATCAGCTCCAGTTGCCCCTTTGGTACTCCCGTCGCCCTCCAACCCACTGGTCCCGTCGGTGGACTCTGCCTCCTGGGTTCCGTGGGTTGCAGCTCCCTCTCACCGATGCCCCTGCTCATTTGCCAGATGATGCTAATGCACACATGGACAGGATGACAGAAGGAGAAGGGGGGCAGAAATAAATTGAGTATAGGTTCAATCACAGCACCAACAGCACAGATGGCATCACAATCACTCCCTGGCACTTACATTGCGCTGAAAGGACCACAGTGACAAATGGTTGCCTAGGTACTACAGCAGGAAGGAACCCAAACACTACTATCCAAGCACCTACTTGGACCAACTAGGCCCTGTTTGACATGCCATGCTAGCTACCTAGCAATACCAAAAATGGATAGCACGCTACATAGCTAAGCGAGATCATGCAGGAATGGCCAAACCGGCATACTGGGGCATCCACAGACTAGAACCTTGCACCCAGATCCCATGCCAGGCAAAAAATAATAATTCCACACACACTGTATTCACCCCGTTGTGGCTGCTGTGCTGCCCTCAAGGCCCCATCCAACTCAGGATTGGCCACTGCCATTATGCGGGCCTTTAATGGGATCAGGCTCTGATGGGCACCCCACCCCTCATTGGGAGGCCATACCTAGCTGGGCCTCCGCGGTCTTTCGGGCTCAGCGTCTCAGGTCCTCCCACCGTTTCCTGTAGTGGGTGCTCTGCCAGCTATGGACCGCCAGGGTCTGCACGTCCTTGGCGATGGCACATCACAACCCCTTCTTCTGAAGGGCTCTGACCTGCAGAAGAAACACAGACAGAAGGACACCATGAACCATACAATCCAGCCTGTCACACAAATGGCCTACATACTGCAGTTGCCCCTAATCAGGCACACACATGACCCATACCTCTGCATTCACATTGCCTGCCGCCATACCCCCCCAAATGACACACTGCTAGCACACACATACATCTACATGCAGCAATGTCACATGCAATGTACCCATGATGTACTTGCCTTTTGGCCTGGAGGCCCATACAACTGCCCATACAGTGGTAGGACCCCATCCATGAGCCTCTCCAAGTCCTTCAAAGTGAAGGCTGGGGCTCTTTCCCCTGTAGCATGGACCATGGCAGCTTCCAGAAACAGGGCACAGCAGCACACACAGTGGAGATGTCGTTGAGCGGAAAGTCAGGAATCAAGTGAAGTGGTGGAAAGCAAATTGTGGTCACGTCCACAGCAGTGAACACCGTCACCACCAGCATTGATCATCATTGGCTCCTGTACTCCATAGAGCCCCATGTTAGCCAATGAGGAATTGCAAGGTGGTGCAGACCACCTTCCGCCATGACTCCTAAAGCCGGCGGAGTGAGGTCACTTCCACCTTTCCCTGCATACAGGACAGGCGGTTTTAATTTCCTACTGCTACTAATGATGTATTGATTTTACATGTGCATCATTGGTGTTGACTGTACACACCTAGACACTTCTAGTGTCATACATACATCCATTCTCTGTATACTATAATGTTTTGTTTTGATTGAGCCTGTTGTCATACCCATCGTACTTTTGTGTCACTTAGACACCAACCACTGCGGAGGAATAGGAGGAGGAGAGAAGCGACTATGTTCAGAATGTAGGAGGCTGGACTGGCTTGTAGTGAGTACCAAGGGGTATTTGCACCTTGCACCAGGCCCAGTTATCCCTTATTAGTGTACAGGGTGTCTAGCAGCTTAGGCTGATAGATAATGGTAGCTTAGCAGAGCAGCTTAGGCTGAACTAGGAGACGTGTGAAGCTACTACAGTACCACTTAGTGTCATATGCACAATATCATAAGAAAACACAATACACAGTTATACTAAAAATAAAGGTACTTTATTTTTATGACAATATGCCAAAGTATCTTAGAGTGTACCCTCAGTGAGAGGATAGGAAATATACACAAGATATATATACACAATAGCAAAAATATGCAGTATAGTCTTAGAAAACAGTGCAAACAATGTATAGTTACAATAGGATGCAATGGGGAAACATAGGGATAGGGGCAACACAAACCATATACTCCAAAAGTGGAATGCGAACCACGAATGGACCCCAAACCTAGGTGACCTTGTAGAGGGTCGCTGGGACTATTAGAAAATAGTGAGAGTTAGAAAAATAACCCTCCCCAAGACCCTGAAAAGTGAGTGGAAAGTGCACTAAAGTTCCCCTAAGGACAAAGAAGTCGTGTTAGAGGAATAATGCAGGAAAGACACAAACCAACAATGCAACAACTGTGGATTTCCAATCTAGGGTACCTGTGGAACAAGGGGACCAAGTCCAAAAGTCACAAGCAAGTCAGAGATGGGCAGATGCCCAGGAAATGCCAGCTGCGGGTGCAAAGAAGCTTCTACTGTACAGAAGAAGCTGAGGTTTCTGCAGGAACAAAAAGGGCTAGAGACTTTCCCTTTGGTGGACGGATCCCACTCGCCGTGGAGAGTTGTGCAGAAGTGTTTTCCCGCCGAAAGAATGCCAACAAGCCTTGCTAGCTGCAAATCGTGCAGTTAGCATTTTTGGATGCTGCTGTGGCTCTGGAGGGACCAGGAGGTCGCAAATTGGACCAAAAAAGAGAGGAGACGTCGAGCAAGACAAGGAGCCCTCTCAGCAGCAGGTAGCACCCAGAGAAGTGCCAGAAACAGGCACTACGAGGATGCGTGAAACGGTGCTCCCCGAAGTCGCACAAAGGAGTCCCACGTCGCCGGAGACCAACTTAGAAAGTCGTGCAATGCAGGTTAGAGTGCCGTGGACCCAGGCTTTGCTGTGCAAGAAGGATTTCCGCCGGAAGTGCACGGGAGCCGGAGTAGCTGCAAAAGTCGCAGTTCCCAGGAATGCAGCCCAGCGAGGTGAGGCAAGGACTTACCTCCACCAAACTTGGACTGAAGAGTCACTGGACTGTGGGGGTCACTTGGACAGAGTCGCTGGATTCGAGGGACCTCGCTCGTCGTGCTGAGAGGAGACCCAAGGGACCGGTAATGCAGCTTTTTGGTGCCTGCGGTTGCAGGGGGAAGATTCCGTCGACCCACGGGAGATTTCTTCGGAGCTTCTGGTGCAGAGAGGAGGCAGACTACCCCCACAGCATCCACAAGCAGGAAAACAGTCGAGAAGGTGGCAGGATCAGCGTTACAGAGTTGCAGTAGTCGTCTTTGCTACTATGTTGCAGGTTTGCAGGCTTCCAGCGCGGTCAGCAGTCGATTCCTTGGCAGAAGGTGAAGAGAGAGATGCAGAGGAACTCGGATGAGCTCTTGCATTCGTTATCTAAAGTTTCCCCAGAGACAGAGACCCTAAATAGCCAGAAAAGAGGGTTTGGCTATCTAGGAGAGAGGATAGGCTAGCAACACCTGAAGGAGCCTATCACAAGGAGTCTCTGACGTCACCTGGTGGCACTGGCCACTCAGAGCAGTCCAGTGTGCCAGCAGCACCTCTGTTTCCAAGATGGCAGAGGTCTGGAGCACACTGGAGGAGCTCTGGACACCTCCCAGGGGAGGTGCAGGTCAGGGGAGTGGTCACTCCCCTTTCCTTTGTCCAGTTTCGCGCCAGAGCAGGGCTAAGGGGTCCCCTGAACCGGTGTAGACTGGCTTATGCAGAATTGGGCACATCTGTGCCCAACAAAGCATTTACAGAGGCTGGGGGAGGCTACTCCTCCCCTGCCTTCACACCATTTTCCAAAGGGAGAGGGTGTAACTCCCTCTCTCAGAGGAAGTTCTTTGTTCTGCCATCCTGGGCCAGGCCTGGCTGGACCCCAGGAGGGCAGATGCCTGTCTGAGGGGTTGGCAGCAGCAGCAGCTGCAGTGAAACCCCAGGAAGGGCAGTTTGGCAGTACCAGGGTCTGTGCTACAGACCACTGGGATCATGGGATTGTGCCAACTATGCCAGGATGGCATAGAGGGGGCAATTCCATGATCATAGACATGTTACATGGCCATATTCGGAGTTACCATTGTGAAGCTACATATAGGTAGTGACCTATATGTAGTGCACGCGTGTAATGGTGTCCCCGCACTCACAAAGTTCAGGGAATTGGCTCTGAACAATGTGGGGGCACCTTGGCTAGTGCCAGGGTGCCCTCACACTAAGTAACTTTGCACCTAACCTTTACCAGGTAAAGGTTAGACATATAGGTGACTTATAAGTTACTTAAGTGCAGTGTAAAATGGCTGTGAGATAACGTGGACGTTATTTCACTCAGGCTGCAGTGGCAGGCCTGTGTAAGAATTGTCAGAGCTCCCTATGGGTGGCAAAAGAAATGCTGCAGCCCATAGGGATCTCCTGGAACCCCAATACCCTGGGTACCTCAGTACCATATACTAGGGAATTATAAGGGTGTTCCAGTAAGCCAATGTAAATTGGTAAAATGGTCACTAGCCTGTTAGTGACAATTTGGAAAGAAATGAGAGAGCATAACCACTGAGGTTCTGATTAGCAGAGCCTCAGTGAGACAGTTAGTCACTACACAGGTAACACATTCAGGCACACTTATGAGCACTGGGGCCCTGGGTTACCAGGGTCCCAGTGACACATACAACTAAAACAACATATATACAGTGAAAAATGGGGGTAACATGCCAGGCAAGATGGTACTTTCCTACACAACCCCCCCCCCCAAACAAAGGACAATAAGACTAGCCATGAAAGAGTGAAAAGAGGAAATGCAAAACTTTTTGGCTATGTGTATATACACTGACCTTGTTTTGTATATTTTTCTCTTATGAAAAGTACAATGACAAGAGTGGTAAGCAGTCTCAAAGCACTTATCCCACCGCTGCCACCAATGTAGGAGGCTGGACTGGCTTGTAGTGAGTACCAAGGGGTACTTGCACCTTGCACCAGGCCCAGTTATCCCTTATTAGTGTATAGGGTGTCTAGCAGCTTAGGCTGATAGATAATGGTAGCTTAGGCTGAACTAGGAGACGTGTGAAGCTACTACAGTACCACTTAGTGTCATATGCACAATATCATAAGAAAACACAATACACAGTTATACTAAAAATAAAGGTACTTTATTTTTATGACAATATGCCAAAGTATCTTAGAGTGTACCCTCAGTGAGAGGATAGGAAATATACACAAGATATATATACACAATAGCAAAAATATGCAGTATAGTCTTAGAAAACAGTGCAAACAATGTATAGTTACAATAGGATGCAATGGGGAAACATAGGGATAGGGGCAACACAAACCATATACTCCAAAAGTGGAATGCGAACCACGAATGGACCCCAAACCTAGGTGACCTTGTAGAGGGTCGCTGGGACTATTAGAAAATAGTGAGAGTTAGAAAAATAACCCTCCCCAAGACCCTGAAAAGTGAGTGCAAAGTGCACTAAAGTTCCCCTAAGGACAAAGAAGTCGTGTTAGAGGAATAATGCAGGAAAGACACAAACCAACAATGCAACAACTGTGGATTTCCAATCTAGGGTACCTGTGGAACAAGGGGACCAAGTCCAAAAGTCACAAGCAAGTCGGAGATGGGCAGATGCCCAGGAAATGCCAGCTGCGGGTGCAAAGAAGCTTCTACTGTACAGAAGAAGCTGAGGTTTCTGCAGGAACGAAAAGGGCTAGAGACTTTCCCTTTGGTGGACAGATCCCTCTCGCCGTGGAGAGTCGTGCAGAAGTGCTTTCCCACCGAAAAAACGCCAACAAGCCTTGCTAGCTGCAAATCGTGCGGTTAGCGTTTTTGGATGCTGCTGTGGCTCTGGAGGGACCAGGAGGTCGCAAATTGGACCAGGAGAGAGAGGGGACGTCGAGCAAGACAAGGAGCCCTCTCAGCAGCAGGTAGCACCCGGAGAAGTGCCAGAAACAGGCACTACAAGGATGCGTGAAATGGTGCTCACCCGAAGTCGCACAAAGGAGTCCCACGTCGCCGGAGACCAACTTAGAAAGTCGTGCAATGCAGGTTAGAGTGCCGTGGACCCAGGCTTGGCTGTGCACGAAGGATTTCCGCCGGAAGTGCACGGGGGCCGGAGTAGCTGCAAAAGTCGCGGTTCCCAGCAATGCAGCCCAGCGAGGTGAGGCAAGGACTTACCTCCACCAAACTTGGACTGAAGAGTCACTGGACTGTGGGGGTCACTTGGACAGAGTCGCTGGATTCGAGGGACCTCGCTCGTTGTGCTGAGAGGAGACCCAAGGGACCGGTAATGCAGCTTTTTGGTGCCTGCGGTTGCAGGGGGAAGATTCCGTCGACCCACGGGAGATTTCTTCGGAGCTTCTGGTGCAGAGAGGAGGCAGACTACCCCCACAGCATGCACAAGCAGGAAAACAGTCGAGAAGGCGGCAGGATCAGCGTTACAGAGTTGCAGTAGTCGTCTTTGCTACTATGTTGCAGGTTTGCAGGCTTCCAGCGCGGTCAGCAGTCGATTCCTTGGCAGAAGGTGAAGAGAGAGATGCAGAGGAACTCGGATGAGCTCTTGCATTCGTTATCTAAAGTTTCCCCAGAGACAGAGACCCTAAATAGCCAGAAAAGAGGGTTTGGCTACCTAGGAGAGAGGATAGGCTAGCAACACCTGAAGGAGCCTATCACAAGGAGTCTCTGACGTCACCTGGTGGCACTGGCCACTCAGAGCAGTCCAGTGTGCCAGCAGCACCTCTGTTTCCAAGATGGCAGAGGTCTGGAGCACACTGGAGGAGCTCTGGACACCTCCCAGGGGAGGTGCAGGTCAGGGGAGTGGTCACTCCCCTTTCCTTTGTCCAGTTTCGCGCCAGAGCAGGGCTAAGGGGTCCCCTGAACCGGTGTAGACTGGCTTATGCAGAATTGGGCACATCTGTGCCCAACAAAGCATTTACAGAGGCTGGGGGAGGCTACTCCTCCCCTGCCTTCACACCATTTTCCAAAGGGAGAGGGTGTAACACCCTCTCTCAGAGGAAGTTCTTTGTTCTGCCATCCTGGGCCAGGCCTGGCTGGACCCCAGGAGGGCAGATGCCTGTCTGAGGGGTTGGCAGCAGCAGCAGCTGCAGTGAAACCCCAGGAAGGGCAGTTTGGCAGTACCAGGGTCTGTGCTACAGACCACTGGGATCATGGGATTGTGCCAACTATGCCAGGATGGCATAGAGGGGGCAATTCCATGATCATAGACATGTTACATGGCCATATTCGGAGTTACCATTGTGAAGCTACATATAGGTAGTGACCTATATGTAGTGCAAGCGTGTAATCGTGTCCCCGCACTCACAAAGTTCAGGGAATTGGCTCTGAACAATGTGGGGGCACCTTGGCTAGTGCCAGGGTGCCCTCACACTAAGTAACTTTGCACCTAACCTTTACCAGGTAAAGGTTAGACATATAGGTGACTTATAAGTTACTTAAGTGCAGTGTAAAATGGCTGTGAGATAACGTGGACGTTATTTCACTCAGGCTGCAGTGGCAGGCCTGTGTAAGAATTGTCAGAGCTCCCTATGGGTGGCAAAAGAAATGCTGCAGCCCATAGGGATCTCCTGGAACCCCAATACCCGGGGTACCTCAGTACCATATACTAGGGAATTATAAGGGTGTTCCCATAAGCCAATGTAAATTGGTAAAATGGTCACTAGCCTGTTAGTGACAATTTGGAAAGAAATGAGAGAGCATAACCACTGAGGTTCTGATTAGCAGAGCCTCAGTGAGACAGTTAGTCACTACACAGGTAACACATTCAGGCACACTTATGAGCACTGGGGCCCTGGGTTACCAGGGTCCCAGTGACACATACAACTAAAACAACATATATACAGTGAAAAATAGGGGTAACATGCCAGGCAAGATGGTACTTTCCTACACAGACCCCTTGTGGACTTGGCTACACTGGAGGGCCGGCACATCATACTCACCTATCGTCTGGACAGGGCCACAATCGCAGAGCTGTGTGAACAGTTGGAGCCTGATCTGATACCCGCTATTCATAGCACCACAGCAATTCCCCATCTTGTGCAGGTACTGTCACTGCTCCATTTCTTGGCAACTGGTTCTTTCCAGGTGACTTTGGGCTTGGCTGCAGGAATTGCACAGCCAATGTTCTTGATTGTGCTTGAAAGGGTTTTGGCTGCCTTGCTCAAATACATGTGCAGCTAAATCGCAACGCCCAGGTTGATGATTTGCCCACTCTAAAGACTGGATTCTACGCAATGGGACACACACCACATGTGATCGGGGCCATTAACAGGACCTATATTGCCTTAGTCCCTGTAGGGCAAATGAGCAGGTGTACAGGAATAGGAATAGTTTCCATTCTCTCAATGTCCAGATGGTGTGCTTTGCTGACCAGTAAATCTTCCAGGTCACAGCCAAGTATCCTGGATCTCTCCATGATGCCTTTGTCTTGAGGAATAGCAGTGTCCCCCAGATGATGGCAAAACTGCAGAGACACAGAGTGTTCCCAACCAATGTATGTCATTGTATGCCTACAGAAGTCATACCCCATGCCATTGTGCATGGCTAATGTGTGTCCCTCACTACTTCCAGGTGACTCCGACTACCCAAACCTGTCCTGGCAGTTGACCCCTGTTAGGAATTCAAGAACAGGGGCTGACAATCAGTACAATAAATCTTATGGGCAGAACAGGAGTATTGTGGAACCCACTTTCGGTATCCTGAAAGCCAGGTTCAGGTGCCTCCATTTGACAGGTGGATCCCTATGTTACTCCCCTGGCTGTGTCTGGACAGTCACACTATGAAGCGGTGTGCAGCTTCCTCACCTTATACCGGTCAGGGTCCTGGCATACAGGTCAGACAGTTTTACTTCAAGTGCTCGTCAGGTGGAAACTCAGGCTTTCAGCCGTGCACCCCTCATTGGAGGGCAGGGCGACCTGTTTTCCTTCCGGTAGCTAGTGTGCACCTCTCACCATTCTGCTGCACTGTTCTTGCCTCAAAGATGGTGAGGGCCACAGGAGCTGCTCTTCATTTCTCCTTGCTGCGGGCACTTGGGCTGCCAGAGGGTGGGCACAGTCTTCTCACACCAAGCAGGCTTTGCAGGTGAGGTTGGGGTTCTGCTGCTTGTGGAGTGGGCTGGTAGCCCCTGAGTGCCTCAAGTGTTGAGGGTACACCACTCTAGCTACAGTGCTTCACTTTCTTTTATTGCTCTCTCTCCACTTCGGGCCAGTCAGCAGGTTGGGTCACAGCAGGCGGGGCCCGCAGGGGCATGCTTTACAGGCAATAGGTACACGGTGCTCTGTACGCGCAGGGTCAGATGCGTTAATTTCCAATGTAATTTTACTGGCCTACATACTAAATAAATGAGTGACATGGAGAGATGGTTGGTGGTACTGGTAACTGTCCTAGGGGACGGGCATCTGGCCCCTTTGATTGCCAGGTTCCCCTGACCATTGACACCTGTGATAGTGGGTGTGGGGTGGGTATAGTATGATAAACACTACAACGCGTCAAAGAGAACACTACAGGGGACTTCTTTTCAGCTGCTGAGTAGGATTTTGTCAAAAAATAAAACTTTTTTTTGTCTGACAATATTTGGGACTCTCTGGCCCTTATGGGCCCACAAGGGACAAGCTCCTCTAAAGGCTACCATCTGCCCCCCACACACTGTTAAGTGCATAGCCTTGGGATCTGAAGAGAAAATGAAAACAGATTGATGTTTTCCACTCAGTCGTTTGGGATATACTCATAGAAATATGAGTGAGTGAGGTATTCAACAGAGATGTAAATAAAGAATCATACCTCGAAGCACTGAATGAGTCATGTACGACCACTGGAATACTTGCTGTTTATGTGAGAGTCTTCAATATTGTGTCCTGATGGGAAGTATGTAATGCTCTCCCATTCCCCGTATCTTGTCTAACTCCCGCTTCTGTAACTTAGAGTAATTATATAATTGTTTTTTTATTTTTACATAGCATTTCAATTGAGCTGGATGGGTGCCTCTCATACTGAACCCTATGCTATGAAGGAGCCACATTTGACAGAAAAGAAAGTTTTCTTTAATGAGATGACAGCATTTGTGCATGTTACATTGGGTTCCCTGTTAGTGCAGAATACTGGAGATTTATCAAAGTTACTCTGCAGGAAAATGTTTTCCACCTAGTTGTTTTCAGTCTTGAACATTGCAAAAATGTAAAGTGCACCTGCAAGATTTGTGTTGTGAAACAAAAGGCATGTCATAAATTTGCACATACACGCAAAAATGAAAAAGAAGGCAGCATTGCTAACTTTCAACAAGAAGCAACACAAACATGGCTCAGTGACAGACATCAATGGATTTCAATCAAAATGTTTATCCAACACCAAGTCAATCAGTTTCACCATGGGCACCCACCGCATCATCAAGAAATGCATAGCCAAGAAAACCAAGATGGTGCAAGGTCTCTGTACTAGTCAAAATGAACCCCTCATGAAAGTAACTATGGAAGCGCTGTTCAAGGCCCAACCAATCTTGCATCTCGATAGAGATGGGGCCCTTCACCTTGCCCTTCAAACTTCCACACTGACTCCGCAGGGGGATCTGACAACCGCAGGACATCGTATCAAGGTTCTGAATAATTTTGACCACACCATATCCATCCTGATGGAACTCTACTGGTTCACCTTGCTAGGTCCAGACTGTACCATCTTCAATATCAACTGCTTCATCTAAAGCAATCACAATCACCATTCTCTCCTGATCTGGTTGGCATTTTCACCACCTCCAGTGGCTCTCGACACACACACAGCAAGGACTCCATCTAAAAAGAGACAAAGAAGTGCAAAAACGTGAAAGTAAGGCAACATGCCATTTCCATTTATGCATCCAGGTTCAGAAACAACATCTCAGAATCCACCCAGGCCACTCCATCCCTGTTCCAATTTAGGAAGCAGCTGCAGATACCACACGGATGTCCTATTGTGATGTGCAGGAAGCAAACATAAACGTGTAAAGGTAAAGATAAACTCAATGGGAGGACCATGGTGTTTCATTGTCACCCCTAAATGGTCCATAATGGAGTAGAGCATGGTCCTAATCTGAATTTCTCATCATGATCAGAACACCTGGTATTTCTGTAAGTGTTGCTATTACTCGTTAATATCATTAACCCTTTCACTGCCAGGCCTTTTCCCCTCCTGTGCCAAGCCTTTTTTGGCTATTTGGGCCAGTTCACGCTTAGGCCCTCATAACTTTTTGTCCACATACACTACCCACGCCAAATTTGCATCCCTTTTTCAAACATTCTAGGGATTCTAGAGGTACCTAGACTTTGTGGATTCCCCAGAAGGAGACCAAGAAATTAGCCGAAATACAGCAACAATTTTATTTAAATGGGAAAAAAGGGCTGCAGATGAAGGCTTAAGGATTTTCCCTGAAAACGGCATCAACAAAGGGTTTGCGGTGCTAAAATCACCAGCTTCCCCAGCTTTCAGGAACAGGCAGACTTGAATCAGAAACCCCATTTTTCAACACAATTTTGGTATTTTACTGGGCCATACCCCATTTTTACTTTTTTTGTGCTTTCAGCCTCCTTCCAGTTAGTGACAGAAATCGGTGTGAAACCAATACTGGATTCCAGAAAGCGAAACATTTCTGAAAAGTAGATAAAGTTCTGAATTCAGCAAGGTGGAATTTGTGTAGATCCTACAAGGGTTTCCTACAGAAAATAACAGCTGAAATAAAAAATATTGAAGCCATTTTTCTCCACGTTTTACTCTGCTACTTTTTCCTGTAATGTCAGTTTTTTTAAAGCAATATACCGTTACATCTGCTGGACTCTTCTGGTTGTGGGGATATATAAGGCTTGTATGTTCATTGGGAACCCTAGGTACACAGAGCCAATAAAGGAGGTGCACCCTGCAATGGGTTTTCATTGTATGTCGGGTATACAGTAATGAATTTGCTGAAATATAAAGAGTGAAAAATCTGTATCAAGAAAACCTTTTCTATTTCCAAAATGGGCACAAGACAAGGTGTTGAGAAGCAATGGTTATTTGCACATCTCTGAATTCCGGGGTGCCCATACTAGCATGTGAATTACAGGGCATTTCTCAAATAGACATCTTTTTACTCACTGTCTTACATTTAGAAGGAAAAAATGTAGAGAAAGACAAAGAGCGATAACACTTACTTGTTTTGGTGTTCTGTGCTCCCCTAAGTCTCCCGATAAAAATGGTACCTCACTTCCATGGGTAGGCCTAATGCCTACACATTTTTACATTGAAATCTGATGTGTTTTTTGCAAGGTGTCTAGATGTAGACTTTAGCCTCTTGCTCAGCCGGCACCTAAGGAAACCTACCAAACCTGTGCATCTTTGAAAACTAGACACCTAGGGGAATCCAAGATTAGGTGACTTGTGGGGCTATCACCAGGTCCTGTTACCCAGAATCCTTTGCAAACCTAAAAATGTGTCCAACAAAATACTTTTTCCTCAAATTTTGGTGACAGAAAGTTCTGGAATCTGAGAGGAGCCACACATTTCCTTCCACCCAGCGTTCCCCCAAGTCTCCTGATAAAAATGGTACCTCACTTGTGTGGGTAGGGAAATGTTAGAAATGGGGTCTTTGGTTGACAGACAGGTTACCCCCAGTTCAAGCAAGGACCCTCACTCTACTCAGGGTAAAAGAGAATCACCCTCAGCTAAGCCCTGCTTACCCCTTTGATAGCTTGGCAGACTAGTAGGCTTAACTTCAGAGTCTAGGTGTAAAGTATTTGTGCCAACACACACAGTAATCTAACAAAAACACTACAAAATGACACAACGCAGGTTTGGAAAAATAGGAAATATTTATCAAAACAAAACAAGACCAAAATGACAAAAATCCACAATAATAGTCAAGTTATCAATAAAAATGCAAAAAGAGTCTTTATGTAGTTTAAAACACACACTAGCACTGTTAGCGTGAAAATATACCTTGGGAGCATCAAAAATAACCCTGCACGGGTAAGTGTGCTCAAAAAGGGCTTGTGATTAGTTAATTCCACTCACGAGCGGGACCTTCTGTCGTTTCTCCGTTCGTCGGGTTGGGCACGTCATTTCTTCTCCCTGCAGGAGAGCGATGTGTCGGTCCGGTCAGCACTCTCGGGTTCAGGCAGGCCTTGCGTTGTTTTTACACGCCCAGGGGGCTAGTGTCAGAAATCCAGGCGGACGATGATCTGAAAACCACACAGCACAGGTTGCGATCTCCCAGCCTCCGTCAGCGATGCTGCGTGTCGTTTATCCAGCACCGTGCGTTGATTCTTCGGTTGCGTTTCTGGCGAGCGTCAATTTTCAGCAGCGGAGCCGGCGACGCGTCGTTTCTTCAGCCGCAGATCAGAGTTGCGTCGATGTTTTCCCCGCACAGCACTCTGAGCGTGGATTTCCTCCACTTAGGCTGCCAGCTTCTCCTTTCAGGGTAGCAAGAACTGGGTAGTCATGACAGGGCAGAGTAGGAGTCTCTCCAGATACTCCAGGTGCTGGCAGAGAGAAGCCTTTGCTGTCCCTGAGACTTCAAACAACAGGAGGCAAGCTCTAAATCAAGCCCTTGGAGAGTTCTTCTCAAGATGGAAGGCACACAAACTCCAGTCTTTGCCCTCTTACTCTGGCAGAAGCAACAACTGCTGAATAGCTCCACAAAGCACAGTCACAGACAGGGCCGCTCTACTTCCTCAGCTCTTTAGCTCTTCTCCAGGCAGAGGTTCCTCTTGGTTTCCAAAAGTGTTCTAAAGTCTGTGGTTTTGGGTGCCCTTCTTATTCCCAATTGTTCCTTTGAAGTAGGCCTACTTCAAAGCAAAGTCTTTCTTGAATGTGAAATCCTGCCTTGCCCAGGCCAGGCACCAGACACTCACCAGGGAGTTGGAGACTGCATTGTGTGAGGGCAGGTACAGCCCTTTCAGGTGTGAGTGACAACTCCTCCACCCCCTCCTAGCACAGATGGCCCATCAGGAAATGCAGACTACACCCCAGCTCCTTTTGTGTCACTGTCTAGTGTGAGGTGCAACCAGCCCAACTGTCAAACTGACCCAGACAGAGAATCCACAAACAGGCAGAGTCACAGAAATTGTATAAGCAAGCAAATGCGCACTTTCTAAAAGTGGCATTTTCAAACACACAATCTTAAAATCAACTTTACCAAAAGACGTATTTTAAAATTGTGAGCTCAGAGACCCCAAATTCCACATATCAATCCCTTCCAAAGGGAATCTACACTTTAATAATATTTAAAGGTAGTATCCATGTTAACCTATGAGAGGGACAGGCCTTGCAACAGTGAAAAATGAATTTTGCAATATTTCACTGTCAGGACATATAAAACACATTACTATATGTCCTGCCTTAACCCTACACTGCACCCTGCCCTTGGGGCTACCTAGGGCCTACCTTAGGGGTGTCTTACGTGAAAGAAAAGGGAAGGTTTAGGCCTGGCAAGTGGGTACACTTGCCAAGTCGAATTTGCAGTTAAAAACTGCACACACAGACACTGCAGTGGCAGGTCTGAGACATAATTACAGGACTACTAATGTGGGTAGCACAACCAGTGCTGTAGGCCCACTAGTAGCATTTTATTTATAGGCCCTGTCACCTCTAGTGGACTTGACTAGGGACTTACTAGTAAATCAAATATGCCAATCATGGATAACCCAGTTAACCATGCAATTTACACAGAGAGCATATGCACTGTAACACTGGTTAGCAGTGGTAAAGTGCTCAGAGTTCAAAAGCCAACAGCAACAGGTCAGAAAAAATAGGAGGTAGGAGGTAAAAATATTGAGGATGACCCTGGATAAGCAAAAAAGTCCAACAGGAAACCTACCAAACCTGCACATTTTTGAAAACTAGACACTTAGGGGAACCCAAGATGGGGTGACTTGTGGGGCTCTCACCAGGTTCTGTTACCCACAATCCTTTGCAAACCTCAAAATGTGGCCATAAAAAATATTTTTCCTCACAAATCTGTGACAGAAAGTTCTGGAATCTGAGAGAAGTCACACATTTCCTTCCACCCAGCATTCCCCCAAGTCTCCTGATATAAATGGTACCTCACTTGTGTGGGTAGGCCTAGTGTCCATGAAAGGAAATGCCGCAAAACACTGTGGACACATCACATTTTCTCAAAGAAATCAGAGCTGTCTTTTGCAAAGTGCCAAGCTGTGGCTTTTGGCCTCTAGCTCAGCCAGCACCTAGGGAAGCCTACCAAACCTGTGCATTTTTTAAAACTAGATAGCTAGGGAAATCCAGGATTGGGTGACTTGAGGGGCTCTCACCAGGTTCTGTTACCCAGAATCCTTTGCAATCCTCAAAATGTGGCCAAAAAAACACTTTTTCCTCACATTTCGGTGACAGAAAGTTCTGGAATCTAAGAGGAGCCACAAATTTCCTTCCACCCAGCGTTCCCCCAAGTCTCCCGATAAAAATGGTACCTCATTTGTGTGGGTAGGCCTAGTGCCTGCGAAAAGAAAGGCCTCAAAACACTATCTGGACACATCAAAATTATCAACTACAAAACCAACGTTTTTGCGGGTGGGGCACCTGGGTTTTTGGTCCTGGGCCCAGCAGCCGTCTAGGGAAACCTACCAAATCCAGACATTTCTGAAAACTAGACACCGGAGGTAGTCCAGGGAGGTGTGGCTTGCGTGGATCCCCCAATGTTTTCTTACCCAGAATCCTTAGCAAACCTCAAATTTTACTTACATAATCACATTTTTCACACAGTTCTGTGTGGGATCACCACACCGGGACAAATTTCCTACCACCCCACATTCCCCTCAGTCTCCCAGTAAAATTGATACCTCACTTGTGTAGGTGGGCCAAGTACCTATGAAAGTGAAGAGCCAAAAACATGTCGAAATTGAGGGGGACAAAAGTGGGTCTAAAAGGGCAGTTTGAAAAAAAACATTTTTAGGCTGACAAGTGGAGCAGAATTGTTATCTCTATAGATGAGACAATGCTGGGTGGTAGGAATTTTGTGGATTCCTGCCGATTCCGGACGGTTCCATCACAAAAATGTGTGAAGAAATTTGTGATTTCCAGCCAAGGAGGTTTGCAGGGCATTGTGGGTAAGAAAATGGTGCGGGTACATGTGAAGCACACCACCCTAAAATCACTCAGATGTTTCCGTTTCAGATGTGTCTAGGTCTTGTGGATTTTTCTTCAAGGCAGCGTCCCAAAGTCCAAAAAGTGCAGCCCTCACCATTCCAAGTGGGACGATTTTGAGAGTTAGCCAAGCTCTTGTGGCCCAAATGTGAAACCAAAACCCAAAATAATCAAATGACCTCTTGTTTGCCGTGGGATAAGATGTTTTAGTGTGTGGGGGGGGAGCTGAAAGACTACCACCTTCAGTTGGGGTGGGGGCATAACCAGGCCCATACTGATTGGCAGCCACCACTCCAGACTTTCTGCCTCCCGGTGGTGTGGATCGGGGGTAATTGTCCCATCTGCCCACTAGTGGGCAGAACAACTTTGGCCGTATTTATTTGGGGTAGGGGTATGACATACCTCCACCCTCTTATTTAAAAAAAAAAATCTTCCCTGGTCTCTGGTGGGCTTTCTGCCCCCATTGGGCTTCCAGCACAGAGGGGCAGGCCTCTGAAGAGGTCAGCGCACGATCACACGCTGACGTCACCAAACACCACAGGGGGGGTGGAGGTGGAAGGGGAAGGGCCCCTTCCATCCCTGCCGTAGGGGGGGAAGCCCACGGACAGAGCGCTAGCGCTCCCTCCGAGCTCTGGTGCCGGGATGTAAAGGTTACGTTCTCAGCACAGGAGCACTGTGCCGCGGGACGTAAGCATTACGTCTCCAGGCACAGAACCAGTTAAGAGTTCCCCACTTCTCCTGTACATTTTACGATACCGCATGTCTTTTCAGAGCCCTGTAATGATCAGCATGTGTAACTTTCAAATGTGTTATCTATTATAACAATGACATAATCTTATTACATGTTCTCCATTGCACTGTCGCTGGGTAAAGTGCTATGCAAATACTGTGGCGTGGTCTCGTTATAACGTGTTATAAAACAAATAAATGCGTAAATTCTGAAATACAAATGTTTATCCTTTTCAACAGAACACATGTGGCTGGGTGTGAACAGCAGACTACAGCTAATGCCATTTAAAATATTATCTGTCCAGGTTAGAGATAAGCGGGCGGGATCACAGCATGAAGATGTATATACATGCAGTGATACACATGAGGTAATGCATGGTAGCTAGGCTTGGTAAGCACATCTATAATGGCGTGAATGGTCAGACTTACTGACCGCTTGCATATCATGCAATATAGCCTATTGAATGTAGTGGCTTATTAACATGACTATTCTGTATCATTTTGGAGCTCTATCATTTTTTTAAGTATCAGTCCCTGGTGAGTTACCTACATCAGAAGTAGATGTAGGCAGATGAAAATGGTACCAGCATATTTGTATTTGTAATATGTCCTTCCTGCTTCAAGCACACACCAACCACTGCATGTGTGTCAGAACCCCTTTCAGGGGGTCACAGGGCATGCAGGAGTTACTAGGCCCAATTGAGTTGGTTCAGGCCTTTTACCCCTTATGTCCCAGGGCCCATCCTACTATGTATCCCACTCAACTGGGTCAAGCACCCCTTTCTGCAACTGACTCTCAATTAGATAGTGTAGCACAAGCAGTCAAGGCTCCCTCGGAGGGAAATGTAGATACAGATCATTGAATAAGACTCATACCTCAACATGAAAGAAGAAACCATATTAAATCAATGTCCAGTCGAAAGCTTTTTTTGTAGAATTATGTAATTCCAATTATAGACTTGCAAAGGTAAACAACATTCATAAAGCAATAACACAGATCCCCCTTGAGGTAGGTGCAGTAGTAGTAGTCTGGCCATCCAACATGGGGAGGGCATTCTGCGACTACCCAGTTCCCTTGTAACTGTTGTGCTGTTACTCCCCTTTCACATTCATCAACTTCCTGGAAAGTAAACTATTGGCACTGCTCATGGGGGATTCTCCTGTCAGACTCAGTTAGGCCCATATTTGAGAAAACTTAGCACCGCCTTTGCACCATTATTTCTGATGCAAAAGCAGCACTAACCTAGGGCCAGATGTAGGAAGCCTTTTGCGCCTTGCAAACGGCAAAAAACGCAGTTTGCGAGGCGCAAAAGGCCAAACGCGATGCAGAGTCAATGTGATTCCGACTCGCAAATAGGAAGGGGTGTTCCCTTCCTATTTGCGACCGCATCGCGATGTTGAGTTGTTTTGTGACCACGAAAGCGGTCGCAAAACAACTCACAGTTACCAGCCACTTGAAGTGGATGGTAACTCATTCGCAAAAGGGAAGGGATCCCCATGGGACCCCTTCCCCTTTGTGAATGCCACAAAAAAATATTTTTCAGAGCAGGCAGTGGTCCTATGGACCACTGCCTACTCTGAAAAAAACGAAACTTAATGGTTTCGGTATTTTTTCTTTTTGCAGCTCGTTTTCCTTTAAGGAAAACGGGCTGCAAAAAGAAAAAAAAACTGCTTTATTTAAAAGCAGTCACAGACATGGTGGTCTGCTGTCTCCAGCAGGCCACCATCCCTGTGAGTACCTAGGCTCGCTATGGGGTCGCAAACTGTGACCCACCTCATAAATATTCATGAGGTGGGTCTTTGCGACCCCATAGCGAGTCGCAGAAGGTGTCTGAGACACATTTCTGCATCTCGGATTGTGAGTTGCAATTTGCGAGTCGCTATGACTCGCAAATTGCAAGTCGCAATTTCTTACTTACCTACATCTGGACCCTAGTGCCATATTTATTTTTGTTGCTCTACCCATGTAGCGACAACATTTCAAAGTTAGCATCATTTTCTGGGAGCGCCACCACACCTTGCGTCATTTTGCGACAATGATATTAAAGGTAGGCACACCCTTCCAAAAAATTACACTAGCCCTCTAGCTCCATATTTACTGCCCATTGCAAACACAGCACACAAAAAGGGACCGGTCCAAAAAAATGACTCTAAGGGGGTCATTCTGACCCCGGCGGTCTAAGACCGCCGTGGCCAGGGTCGGTTTACCGCTGCCCTTAGAATCCCCCATGGCTGCGCCGCCATGGGGGATTCTGACACCCCCTACCGCCATCCTGTTCCTGGCGGTTCGCCCGCCAGGAACAGGATGGCGGTAGGGGGTGCCGCGGGGCCCCTGGGGGCCCCTGCCGTTCCCATGCCAATGGCATGGGCACGGCAGGGGCCCCCGTAAGAGGGCCCCGAAAAGTATTTCAGTGTCTGCTAAGCAGACACTGAAATACGCGACGGGTGCAACTGCACCCGTCGCACCCCTGCAACTACGCCGGCTCAATTCTGATCCGGCGTCCTCGTTGCAGGGGCATTTCCTCTGGGCCGGCGGGCGCTCTTTTGGAGAGCGCCCGCCGGCCCAGAGGAAATGCCTGAATGGCCGCCGCGGCCAGACGGCCTCCGCCGTCCGCCAGGGTCAGAATGAGGCCCTAAGTATGATTAGCGTTAAAATTTAATGCCTCTTCAGACCAGGCTTTAAAATGAGGCCCACACACTACTGCATAGGAAAAACACAGAGTTACAGCATTGGCAATCCCCTGGACAACATGGATCTGTTATTGCTCCAGCTTGGCACACACCATAGAGGACAGCGATAACAACATGTTCTACCAGTACCACCGCAGCAACCCCAAACAGCACCACAGCAATCACAAAGGCAGCACAGAAGGTGGGAGTGGATATTCCCACAGTGCACAACCATCCTTGCACTCAGGGGACAAGATGTCATCAGACTCTACTGTCTTCAGCGGGAGTCGATTGTATGCCTGCTGCACCACTTTGCGCCAATCATCACTGCAACAGTCGAAACTCCAACAACTATTCCACCCATGACCAAACTCCTTGCTGTCCTCCATATGCTGGCATCAGGATTGTTCCAGACAACTGGGGCACAAGTCACTGGTATCTCCAAGCCATCCTTCTTGGTCTTCCTTCCAAAGGTTCTGGATGCAATCATCCACCTCATACCCCACCACATCCGGTTCCCGAATGCCCAGCAACTGCAGCAGGAGACCAAGCAAGGTTTCTAACAAATCACTGGGTTCCTGCATGTGCTGGGTGCAATGGACTGCACCCATGTCCAACTTGTGCCACCTGCTGCAACAGAACACCTCTACAGGAACAACCAGCACACCCATTTCATAAATATGCAGGCCATTGTGGACCACCGTAGACTCTTCACAAACATTCTAGCCAAATTTCCCGACACCATCCATGATGTCTACATATTCTGGCACTCCACCTTCAACAAGCGGTTCCAGGATGGACACTATGGCAATGGGCTACTCGTACGTAAGCCACCATACCAATTATTACACAGACAACACACCAAACGTGTAGGACACACAATACATACACCAGACTAAACACACATGGACAGGAGAACACAGATGTACAGACAACAACATATATGCCACATGCCGCACTACACTGGATTCATTGCATATCACACACACACATACACCCATATGTACATAATACAGGCACAACCTGACTAACACCATGTGAAAAACAGGTGGAGCTATGTCCCCTTTGCATACAGAAGCTGGGCCCAAACCACTACAAGTGTCCACAGGTTGACAACTAAATACAGATCCCTCAAACATAACACTTAGCAAGGTAAGGATCAGCTATGTGAATGGCACTGGCGATGTCAATGTAAATAAAGCAATATCTGGCAATGCCCCCATGTGTCACGGTGTAGAAGCCTCTTGCAGCACCAACATCCAATGCCATCCAAGTGTTGCCATCACCAACTACATATCACCAAAATATACCAGAAGTACCTATTGTGTTCACCTTCACCTATGTGGTGCATTGTGCTTCACACATAGGAAAACAACATCACCAGACATGAAAGACCATGTGTAGAGATGGACACCTCACAGCACACCTACAAGCATACCCAGTAATTCCACAGCTCCCTTAACATGATATCAGGGAACCCACAGGGGACTGTGGTAGCTGGAGTACTGACAATGTACTGGGAGAGGCCAGAGATGCATGTGAATGAGGAGACATGGGACATAGCAGGACCGGTCATGCGATGCAGGACATTGCAGAAAACCACATTATTCCCTCTCCTGTCACACCGGTATCTGAAAGCTCATGCATACATCACAAAACATACCAAACAACTGTGCCACACTGTGTCCATAATCCACATGCATATACGTATGCCAACCTGCAATGGGCAACAACAACAATTTGTGCAAGGAACCTTTTCCAAGGGTAAAGGGGTGGGATATACATGCTACACACAGGGCACAACACCTGTGTCATGGCACACAACACACAAAATAGGTTCAAAGTCCCAGAACATCATTCTTCTGCAGGTCTAAAGTGAAGGAACCAAGAGCCATATGTCTGGAAAGTGGCACAGCATCGATAGCAGCAGCATTGTAATTGTGCCCCTTTGCTGCACCCTACTGCACCATGTGGGCACCATATAGAATATATGGCGCACAGAGTAGGTGCAATAGTGTCAAGATACAGATGCCATTGATAGAATCTGTGGGAGTACTGACAACACACCTAACCATTTCATGCACAGTGCATAGGGCCCCATTCAAGTAAATGGTGGACACCCTCCTTACACCTGCTCTGTGCAGGTGTTCGAAGTATCTGCAAAACGTCATGCCCAGGAACATTGGAGAAACCTCTGCACCAATTTTGCTAGTCCTCATATTGTGTGAATCTCCCCCTTGCACACATGATGGCTGGCACAGGCATAATCATCCACAAAGGGTCACTAAGTGTAGCACTGCCTGCGTAGTGCCACATTGAAACATGGTGGCCTGAATTTGGCCCTGTAGGGCTACCAAATTGCCAATACAAATGATGCTATTGTGGTGCAAGGAAGTGGTACTTTCCACTAACATTAGGACACAACCTTAAATATAGACAACACAACACATATTTGACATGGTTGAACTGACAGTTCAGAAATAATTAGACAATCACGAGGTTCCTGAGACACAACCCATGATAGTAACGTCTACCACCACACACCAATGCAACCATTCAACCAAACAGGAACACACACAATACCAGATGCACTCTGAGTCAAAACTCCACTTCAAACTTACATTTGCCATGACACATGAACCCACAAATATGCATAAATGGCACATGTTCTCACATTCCTTTGCAGTCAACCAAGCTTACGGCATCCAGCCATGGGTGATGACCACTTTGGCCAATCCAAAAACAGAGGAAGAACGGGAATGCAGTGAAGGCTACATAATGACAGGAAATGTGGGGAGAGGAGATTTGGGCTCCTGAAGTCAAGGTTCAGGTGCCTGGCTCTGACAAGAGGAAGCCTGTTGTATGCACCACCGCTGAAATGCAGGATAATCCTTGTATGTGCAGTCTTGCAAAACATTTGCATTTGGACTAAAGTCCTATGGAATTAACTGGTAGATGTCCCCAATGAGGAGTAGGATGACAATGGTGCAACACAGGTGGCAGGGGGACAACAAAACACTGCTGCAGGAGACCACAGCAGACAACAAATTGTACAGAACTTCTTCACCTAGACATTGTACAGAAAACATCACCCTGTAAATATCACCATTAAATCACTTTGCACCAGATTGTCCATTGTGTACTCATAATCTGCTCCCAATACCATTGATAAGGTGCCCATACCTCACAGAGCAGGAAAAAACACAAAGAATGTTGGAAAATAGGTTGTGATTTAAGAGGGTCTAGTGTTTCCATACCAAATATCAGCGTCACATTACTCACGCTCATGTGGCTCTCTAAGGCCTTGATCCACGCACCAGAAATGCCAAGCGGCATAATGTATGTGTTGCACAAAATTCCAACCCCTTGCACCATATCATGCCTACACCATGCAAGATGTGTGCAAGTGGGACGTATGTATGGTAGGGTGTGTTTCTAAATGGTGTACTTGAAACTAAGGAACTATACTGTGTCACATCTCAGGCGGGTAGCTGTAATGCCAGCAGTGAGCAGGTGTGACAAGGGGGAACACCATTGGTTTCAATGGACCATTATGTACTGGTCAGGGTTAGGGCCACAGTATAGCAATGGTGTAACGTCCCGTGAGCGCTATTGGCTCTAACCCTGCCACATGGTGTGTTATCTCTCAAATATAGCACACATATGTTGGCTGTGGAGTGCACTAAGGGCCGCAAAACAAGTGGAGCAGCAATGGGTGCCAAGAATGATCAATAAAATGGGAGAATGCACCACCACATGAATGTGTGGCTGGAACTTAGGCATTGCCTATTGCATTTCCAATGTTCCTTTTCACACAATTGTGTTACCTTGTCATATGCTTGTGGCTAATTTGGACATACATGTGAAGACTGCTGTACCGGTGTATGGACTAGGTAGGAAAGGGTTAGCAATTACCTACAATGGTTGGTTTGTGTCTGCAAGGTAACCCAGTAAAGTCTGTATGACTCTATCACACATGACATATGAAAACATACCTCTCAATGACACTCACAATTCTGACCAAGAGAAAGTGACAAACTGGGACCAAACTGTGAAATGTCTAGGTCTCTCACAGCCAATCCTGTTTGGGATGTGCATGCAAGTTTAGCAATGTCCAAACTTGTGACACACCGATCTAAAATTGTATGGGTGAAGACGGAGAAAGACGTGGCATTTCACATAATCATAGCTGAGAGGACTCCACACACTAACAAGATACACTCATGGTGAAAGTGACATATGGTGTGGAATGCAGATGTGAGTGCATGCCCATGTACACCAACTGTTGTGGAAGAACACCATGGGGAGGGCACTCTGGCACTACACAGGTGCTGTGGCTGGTGTACTGTCATGTGTGTGTGTAAGTCATATAATCTAGCAAGGCCAAGGAATGAGGGATACCATCACTTACCAAGTAGAAGAAGATGTGGTCATCTATAAAGTACACAAGTCTCACGTAGCATCCTGTCATTGTACGATGGGATAATGTTGCAGTAGAAGATGTGTACAAAGGGTACAGCCTAAAAAATGCCAGCGATGTAGGACCAAATTCATTCCAAACAAGATATGACGTTAGCGTTGGAGAAGGAACATACATAGACCAATACTGACTATACAACACAACAATGTTACCATGTGATCACCTGAAATATATTTAAAGAGGATGTCTAGGTCGGTACATAACCCATTCATGTTGGCAAAAACAACAACTATGTAAATGCCCATCGTCTACCATTGTGACAGAAGGCAGTGATAGATGACATTATCTGTTCCCTGTGTCGGAAAGCATAAGCAAGTTGTACAAGATATAAATCCCCTAATCAAGCATCTTTTGGAAAATCCAAACAATATATAACCATTTGTGTCAAACCTGCCAAATGATGAGTCGTGTCCTACTGGAACAAGCAGACAGTCCCTTGTACATGATAGCGCAAGCCGGACATCAAGTACCCCGAAGGAAACCAAACATGCTAAGCCATGGGATCACACTTGTGCAGGTGTCTGTCTGCAGGGCACAGCGCAATGCACTGCTGAAGAGCATTCATGATGAAGGTAGATTCCCACCCTATGCCCCCTAACTCCCCTGCTGAGGCTACATTGACTCTTGACACAATCAGGGGCCTGCTGCTTGTGAACAGTGGAATGAGGTGATTGGAACACTGTCTGCCCGCTTGGTTTTGCCTGTGTGTGCCCTTTGCTATCTGCTTGTTGTGATCGCGCTCCCCTCTCTCCGTGTACCCCGAGTGTGTGCCCTTTGCTGTCTGCCTGCTTGGTTTTGCCTGTGTGTGCCCCTCGCTGCCTGCTTGTTGTGATCGCGCCCCCCTTCTCTCCGTGTACCCCGAGTGCCTGCCTTCGCCGAGTGTCCCCGCCGCCCCCCCGTCCTTCCGCCGCCTTTTCTCCTCGTTTTCCGCGTTTTTTTTTTTTTTTTTTTCACGTTTTTCGTACCTTTTTCGGTACTTTTTCGTTTATAGGCCTCCTCGCCACTCTCGAGGCTTCCCGCCGTTGCTTTCCCGCTTTTTCACCTACCCGCTCACCTCCCGCCTCCC
This sequence comes from Pleurodeles waltl, assembly GCF_031143425.1. Lineage (NCBI taxonomy): Eukaryota > Metazoa > Chordata > Amphibia > Caudata > Salamandridae > Pleurodeles > Pleurodeles waltl. The sequence goes on from NC_090446.1 coordinate 1,234,349,022, forward strand.
AGCTAACCCCGCCTCCCCGGCTACCCCTTAAATGGCGGCCGCGCGCAGCGGGCGCGCCGCTGGCGCGCCGAAGGCGCGCCTAAGGCAAGCCCGTCTGCGCCCGTCCGCGCCTGGACCACGCCCAGCGCCCGACCCCCTGGTCCCCGCGCCTCCCGCCTGACCTACGACTCCACCACGCTCACCAAACTCAACCCTGGCCGCACGCCGGGCTGCTATCGCGCCACCCCGAAACGGACCCACGGATCCTTCACCTGCAACAACTGCCGCTTCAGCTGCCTTCGGGCCCACTCCGCTCCCGCCAAGAACAACCCCCCCAGAAGCAATCTCCACTGCATCCTGGTCAACACCCGATCCATCCACAGGCACGCCATCGAACTGTGGAACCTCATCAACTCAACAAACCCGGACATCGCCTTCCTCACCGAGACCTGGATGAACCCCTCCTCGGCACCCGACATCGCCATAGCCATCCCCGACGGCTTCAAAATCATCCGGAAAGACCGCACCAACCGCATCGGAGGAGGCATCGCCATCGCACACAAAAACTCCATCCGCATCTCGACCCACACCGACGACTCACTCCCCGACGCCGAACATCTCCACTTCACGATCCACAGCGACCCCAAGACCACCCTCAGAGGCACCCTCATGTACAGACCACCAGGACCCCGCGCCAAGTTCAGCGAAGACATCGCAGACTTTGTCAACCCTCACGCACTCCTGTCCACCGACTACATCCTCCTAGGAGACCTCAACTTTCACCTGGGGAACCTCACCGACAAAAACACCACCGCCCTACTGGACAACCTCGCCAACCTGGGACTGAAACAACTAGTCAACACACCCACCCACCACGCCGGACACACGCTCGACCCCATCTTCTCCTCCAGCAAACACATCACCGTCAGCCATACCACCGAACTCACCTGGTCGGACCACAGCTGTGTCCACTTCAGCTTCAAGAAGACCACCGTGCTTCACCACACCCAGCAACCACCAAGAAGACACTGGAATCGTATCACCACTGAACAGCTCGCATCAACCCTCCCCCAGAACCAACCCACCAGCACCACCGACCCAAACGAAGCTGCCAACAACCTCACAAGCTGGATCTCCGACTGCGCCAACCTCCTGGCCCCCCTGAAGACTCAAGCCAACACCAACAACCACAAGAAAAACTCCTGGTTCACCCCCGACCTCAAGAACTCCAAGAAAGAATGCCGCGCCCGCGAGAAGGCGTGGCGCCTCAACCAGACCGAAGAGAACATGTCAGCTCTCAAGGACGCCACCCGCCAACACCACCAACACCTCCGCGCCGCACGAAAAACAGCCTACCGGAACAGACTTGACAACAACGCCCACAACAGCAAGGAACTATTTGGCATCGTCAAAGAGCTCTCCAACCCGGACGCAGAAAACAACCCTATTCCCCCCTCACAGGACCTCTGCGACTCCCTCGCAACCTTCTTCCACCACAAGATCATCGACATATACAACAGCTTCCCGACCCCCAACGCAAACCCCCACCCGGAACCCGCCACCGACATCACCACCATCCTCACCTGGAGCCCTACCACCACCAAGGAGACCACCCGCGTCATGAACTCGATCCACTCCGGATCCCCATCAGACCCCTGCCCGCACCACATCTACAACAAGGCCGACAACATCATCGCACCGCACCTCCGAGACGTCATCAACGCCTCCCTCACCGCCGCCACCTTCCCGGAGAGCTGGAAACACGCAGAGCTCAACGCCCTCCTAAAGAAACCTACAGCAGACCCCACCGAACTCAAAAACTTCCGGCCCATCTCTCTCCTTCCATTCCCCGCCAAAGTGATTGAGAAAATCGTCAACGCTCAACTCACCACCGCCCTGGAAACCAACGACTCCCTCGACCCCACACAGTTCGGTTTCAGGGCCAACCACAGCACCGAAACCGCCCTCATCGCAGCCACGGACGACATCCGAGCCCTGACCGACAAGGGAGAAACCGTGGCCCTCATACTCCTGGACCTCTCTGCAGCCTTCGACACGGTCTGCCACCGCACCCTGATACACCGCCTCAGCAACGCCGGCATCAGAGGCAAGGCCCTGGAATGGATCGTCTCCTTCCTCTCCGGAAGGACTCAGAGAGTCCGCCTGCCCCCCTTCAGATCCACAGCCACGGAGATCATCTGCGGCGTACCCCAAGGATCCTCCCTCAGCCCCACTCTCTTCAACGTCTACATGACCCCCCTGGTGAACATCGCACGCAAACACGGACTCGACCTCATATCCTACGCCGACGACACCCAGCTCATCTTATCCCTCACAAACAACCCCACCTCAGCTAGGACCAGACTACATGAAGGAATGAAGGAAGTAGCGAACTGGATGACAGACAGCCGGCTTAAACTGAACACAGATAAGACGGAGGTCCTCATCCTCGGCCCTACTCCCGCCGCTTGGGACGACTCCTGGTGGCCCCCCGCCCTAGGCAGCACTCCCCAACCCACCGACCACGCACGCAACCTCGGCTTCATCCTGGACTCATCCCTCTCCATGACCAGACAGGTCAACTCGGTGACCTCGGCATGCTTCAACACCCTCCGCATGCTCCGCAAGATCTTCCGCTGGATCCCCACCGACACCAGGAAGACCGTCACCCACGCCCTCGTCACCAGCCGCCTGGACTACGGGAACACCCTATACGCCGGCATCACCACCAAGCTGCAGAGGAAACTACAACGGATTCAGAACGCTGCCGCACGACTCATCCTGGACATACCCCGCCACCACCACATTTCCGGACACCTGAAGAGACTTCATTGGCTCCCAGTCAACAAGAGGATCACCTTCCGACTCCTCACCCACGCACACAAAGCCCTCCACGACCTCGGACCCAAAATCATCAACAACCGCGTCTCCTTCTACACCCCTCCGCGCACTCTACGCTCGACCGGACAGGCCCTGGCAGCCGTACCCCGCATCCGCAAAGCCACCGCCGGAGGAAGATCCTTCTCTTTCCTAGCAGCGAAAACCTGGAACTCTCTGCCCAGCCACCTTCGCGCCATACCTGACCACCTCTCCTTCAGAAGGCAGCTCAAGACCTGGCTCTTGGAGCACTGACCCCCCCCCCTCCAGCGCCTTGAGACCCTTTATGGGTGAGTAGCGCGCTTTATAAATGCGATTGATTGATTGATTGAACCTACGTCAATACATGCAACCAGGTATCTGCATGGGCACACAAAGTGCTATAGAAGCAATTATAACTAGGATGCCAAGACTGCCTGACAGCAACCCTGGAATACAGTTGTATGCTATTGCATGTAACAGTCAAACATGTTTTGGTTGATTGTATGTACCAAAGAGTGTGCCTTTTACACATATGTCTGAATTTTCTACACACATGTACCACTTCAATGGCTTAGGTTTGGTACTGTGTATTGGAGTTTGCACACAAGTCAACTTTCTTCTAATGAAAATGTATATGTATCACATGATCATACATAGAATTATATGACATTCAAATATGTTCCCACATAGGAAAACATAGGTGACACAGATATGAATACACAGGCATGAGAAAATGGCCAACATATGTCCAATCTGGAACATAGATTTGAAAGGTGTCATATCCCATGAACACACAGCTTTGGCTTTCATTACACATATTACACTGTTGCAAGATGGACGCTATCAATCACACAGGACTCGTTGATTATACAGATAAGGGGTATTTATTGTTTGGATATAACAGTTTTTGGTGATGAAAGGCTTTTGTTTTATGTTTCTGCTCTCCAAGATTCTCCTTCAGGCAGGGTTTAATGGTCTCTTCCTCTTCTCTCTGTACTCTTCATAGGTCTCTCGGGAAGCATATGTGAAAAGAAGAGGAATAGTCTTGGTAAGTGATCGTGGAGTTTCCCTTCCCTTATTTTCTCTTTTCTGTCTCTGTCTCTGTTTTTCCCTTTTCTTCTTGTGATTCTTTTCCTGGTCTTTTATGGGGGGGGGTTCTGTGTACTAGTTTCTTCTCTCTCTCTCTCTCAATTCTGCTTTTGCTTTTCTCTGTTCTGCTCTGGGGTGGTTGCTTCTTTTTTTTATTCCTTTTTCTGTTTTCTCTTTTCTTTTCCTGAGTCTACTGTCCCTGTAGATTCAGTTTCTCCTCTTCACTTTCCTTTCTCTCACTGGATCCTAGTTGTACTGTTTTGCTCTTAGTTTCTTACTTGTCCTGTACTCGCACGCCCCTTTTCTCCTCTTGGTCCTCCCCAATTTGTGCCCTCCAACCCTTTCGTGCTTACTTTTGTATATTGTGTCCCTTACAGCCCTTCAATGGTGAAACACATATTTTTGTCCCCCTCCCGTCCTCCCTAACCCTGCCCAGGCCACGGCCCCGTACCTGACTCTGACACGCTTCTCCTGAAGCGTGGCGGGTAGTAGTGTTCTGCTCCCCGGAGCCGACTTTCTTCGTCCCCGATTGGGACTGCTGCAGTCCTGGTCTTCTCTCTTGCTCCGCACTCAAGGGGTGCAGGTGGTCCTGTGAGTCCCCTCGGTACTTCGTTCCCATCAGATTTTCCAATCCCGTCCTCGTCCTCTTCTGTAAGCGCCGTCTCTAAGCTCCCGTTCTTTCTCTGCACAACCGCCGTCCTCCCTCTCCGATGCGCTGCCTGGCCCTTTAACAGTCCAGGTTACCGCTGCAATGGACTCTGGCCCACGCGATTGGCTGAACCCGGAGACACATCTGGGTCAGCCGAAGAAGCATCAGCACAAGCAGGGACATTGTGCGGGTCGACCCGGTCCAGACCGTCACAGAAACTCCCCCTAGAGAGCGGCAGTCGATGACGCTCAGGAGTCGGATAGCGAGACAAGAAATCCGCATTCAGCATGTGGCTTCCAGGAGAGTGCATAATCTGGAAGGAGAAGGGTTGCAATGAGAGAAACCACCTTAGGACACGAGCATTAGAGTCTTTGTTGCGAGCAAGCCAGGTGAGGGGTGCATGATCCGTGAGAAGGGTAAATGTCCGCCCAGTTAGATAATACCACAATGACTCCACAGCCCACTTAATAGCCAAACATTCTTTCTCAATAGTGGGTCTCTCTCAGGAGGAGCTTTCTACTAATAAACAGTATTGGGTGGATGGACCCATCCACCTGTGTTTGGGATAAAATCGCCCCAAGCCCCACATCAGAAGCGTCTGTCTGTAAAAGGAATGGCCTTAGGAAATCCGGACAAGATAATACAGGATTGTTAGACAGGGCATTTTTCAAGTGGTCAAAACTGTGTCGTGCAGCTTCGGGGAGAGAGGTTAGGGTATTGGAACAAGACTTCTTGAGCAGGTTGGTGAGGGGTTCAGCTACAGTGGAGAACTGTGGAATAAACCGCCGGCAGTACCCAACTAGGCAGAGAAAGGCTTGTACATCTTTCTTTGTCCTTGGTATGGGTATCTGTTTGATGGCATCGACTTTCTCAACCTGAGGGCGAACCAGTCCTTCCCCTAACACATAGCCAAGATATCTGATATTAGTAAACCCCAACTTGCACTTCTCTGGGTTTGCGGTTAAATGGGCCTCCCGTAATGCCTGTAAGACAGCCCTCAACTGTTCTTGATGTTCGGTCCAGGAGTTGCTGTATATTACTATATCATCCAGATACGCAGCTGTGTATTGCTGATGAGGACGTAACACCTTATCCATGAGTCTTTGAAATGTGGCCGGGGCCCCATGGAGTCCAAAAGGGAGGACTGTGAACTGATAAAGACCTGATGGGGCTGCAAATGCATTTTTTTCCCTGTCCTTTATTCTCAACAGAATTTGCCAATACCCTTTTGTAAGATCGAGAGTGGACATATATCTGGCTTGACCCAATCTCTCAAGGAGCTTGTCAATGCGTGGCATGGGATATGCATCGAAATTTGTTAACTCATTAACTCGTCTATAGTCCACGCAGAAACGAGTACTCCCATCTCGTTTTGGGACCAACACTACTGGAGAACAACAGGGGCTGTTGAAGGGTTCTATGATACCAGCCTCCAACATCGCTTGGACCTCTTGTTCTATAACCCTTTTTTTGGCTTCTGGGACACGATAGGCCCGTTGTCGGGAGATAGTCTCATTTTTGGTTCGTATCGGGTGCTCTGCTAACTGTGTTCATCTGGGTTGTTTGGAAAAAACATCCTGATACATCTCAATAACATGTAGTAGTGGTTCAAGATGGGTGTCTGGGAGGGTGGCATTTGTTTGTGGAAAAGACTCCTCAGTACGGTGTTTCAGGCGAAGGGATAGATATGGGATGTCATCTGTGGTCATATTTGTGATATACCGAATGGGTTGTCCACTTGTTGGATCCTGCCATTTTTTAAAGAGGTTTGTATGATATATTTGTTCTCTACCTTGCCCGTGAGGAAGAGCCACTTTATAAGTAGTGGGATTGACTTGCTCAATAACTTCGTAGGGCCCTTGCCACCGGGCCAATAGTTTGTTTTCACAACTGGGAAGGAGTATTAAGGCCTTGTCCCCTACGTTTAGACTGCGGAGTACACTTTTAGCATCATACCATTTTTTTTCCTTCTCTTGTGATTCGCGTAAGGTATTGTGGGCTTTTTCCCATACGGTATAGAGGGTATCCCTCAACTCCTGGGTGTAAGTTAAGAGATCTTTTACCTCGTCGTCAGACTCTTCCCATTGTTCAGCCAGCATCTCGAGAAGAGTTCGAGGAGGTCGCCCAAACAACAATTCGAAGGGACTGTGCCCTAGAGAGGACTGAACGTGTGTACGAATAGCGTACAATACAAGGGGTCATTTTTTTTCCCAATCTCTACCATCTTCGGTAATGCTTTTTCTGAGCAAGGACTTAATGGTCCTATTATACCTTTTCACAAGACCGTCTGTTTGTGGATGGTATACTGATGTTCTGATCTGCTTTACTCCTAAGGTTTTGCTTACTTTGGCCATGAGTCTGGACATAAAAGGGGTGCCCTGGTCTGTTAGTATTTCCTTAGGGAAACCTACCCTGGAAAAGAAATCAATCATTGCTTGGGCAATTACTTTAGTGTGCATACTAGGGAGGGGAATAGCTTCTGGATACCCGGTGGCATAGTCTGCCAATACTAAGACATATTGCCGTCCCTTGCTGGACGGGGACCGATAATGTCCATGCCTAGGCACGAAAAGGGGGTCTCTATGAATGGCAGGGGTTGGAGTCAAAAATGTTGATGCAAACGGAAATTCTCCATACATTGCAAATCAAGAAAATGACACCTGTGCATCATTTGCAAGTCGGCAGTCCTTCTCATCCTTCATGGAAAAAAGCCCACACATGACTGTCATGCATAAAAAAAAACAATGCATATCTGAAAACGTAGTGCATACACCCAGGAAGTGATGAAACAGGACCTCCTTTCTGAAAACATGGCACAATGATTTCACTTTAACTTTTACTTTACAGTCTTTTTGTCTGTGATTGTGAGAGGTTGTGTGGAGCTGGTGCTTTTTGAGGAGTGGTGGTTTTTCAGAGTTTTGTTCTGTGTCCTGTCAATTTTTTAATTTTTGTAAGTTTTGTGTATTGTTATTGTCTTTTCATAGTATTTGTTTTGTCGGGTGTTTGTCTTGGGGTAGCTTAGTCTCTTGGGGTATTTGGGGTTAGGCGGGGTAGTGTTACATTATTTTTAAGGGTAACATATTTGCAGTGGAGAGTCAGTGCAATATGTAGGGGAAGGGGAGACCCCAGCACATGAGTTGAGATGAACTAGGAGTGTTCATCTGGTTGGTGAAACACTACCTCCCCAGAATGTTAAATATGGGTGGCCGGGTCATTCAGGGCTACCCAACGGAGGGACGGAAGTTGCGGTGGGGCAAGGTGCTCCACCACCTACGGAGGATCTTTGGTGTTGTGCGGACAGACCACCAACTCAAACACCAGTCGGCAGACCTCACTGCATGAGAGAGAGATCTCCTGGATTACCTGGTTATTTGGATTGGTGTACAGTTGATAAGTACCCCTTTTGCAATGCAACATCCTCATTTGCATGTGCATGACAGGAGGACATAAGGTTGAGTGCAGAATGTTTTGTCAAGGGTCAGGACCGGATGTTTAGTGTCCAAACCAAATGGCATTTAAGAGAGCTTAGCAATGCACCAGTTGCAGACAAATTGCACATTCCTCTTTGTGCACATTTAGTTTTACATATACACCATAACGTGTCAAATATCAGACGCACATGTGCAATGATATGTCCATCATGGTAATTACAACTGTGTAAATGGGGTAAGTAATGCTAAAGTGATGGGAAACATGACGCAGGAGTATTGTCAGTCATGGGTGTGTGTGTGCCGAGAGTCATGTATGTGCAGAGTGACATGACAGTTACACAAATGTAAGAAGGAATGATTGCTTGTGATGCAACCTCTGTGTCCAATTTGTTTAAGGTGATGTTGCCAATGGGGGCAATTACAACCTAACAATATGTCAATTTTTGACAAGTGTAAGCACTGAGGTAGTGTGAAAGTCTGGTGCCACATTACAGCAGAACCAGGACTGAGGAATGCAAGCTATATATTCCTGCCATAGGTGGCACCCAAAAAATATAGCCATAATATCAACTTGGTTACACTGTCCCTTTATTGGAGGCAACTTTTGTTCTACATAAGGCTGGTTGATTACCTGACTGTTCCCTTGTCATCAAAAAGCCAATTTCCACTTATCACGTGTAGCATATTCATGTGGGTTGCTATACATGGCATGTGAAACAATACTGACAGGGTTGTCAACAAAAGTGTCCTGACATCCGCCATGGTGTGCCATATGATACATATGACACACACATGATGGAGGAATGTGTTGGTGCTATGGGATTGAATACTGGCAAGCATCTGAGTGGTTGCTTGCTTCCTCACATAGATCAACTACAAGAGACAAAGCTTCAGCAAATGGACAGTATCCTGTCCCCCCCATATTGTTAAAAATAAGTATCTCATATGTGAGAAACAGGTGCAGAGGAGTGCTGTGCCAACATCAGCAGCACTGTGCTGCACTGGATTTTAAACACAGGCCTGCTCTGTATTTCCTAGAATACAGAGCAGGCTTTTGTCTGCGCCTGCACAAGCACATAACTCAGCAGCCAGCACCAACGCAGGCATACTTGGACCACAGTGTACATGTGTCTTTGTTGAGGGAAGTGTCTATGTGCAGGAAGGTATCCCTTCCTAGATAGAAACAATCTACAATGGCAATATGCAACTTATCTGAGCTGCAAAATGCAGGCCACATAGTAGTGCAAAAAACATCCATAACATTAGTTTGTAAATGTGCTGGAAGGGACACCTACCTGCACATAAGCAAACATGCATGGCATTTTACCTTTTATGTGTGTGCCTTCAAATGGTGCACCGATAATGAAAGCAAGGCATCTGGAGGTATTAAAGCATTCCTTACCTCTTTGCCATGCTAACACCACCCCTAGGATGTTGTTACCCTTTTGGTGCTGGCAGTAGGTATGATGTCTTGTAAATCTGGGGCAGCGTCAAAAGCTACGGGTGTTACAACGGGACGGCTACTGCAACAACCATTGCATTCCCCTTTAACGCTGAATACTGTGTCATGTTGCCCCATATGTACATGGAGGCATTATGCTACAAAAAGCAGTATAACAGCTCCTTGTACATATGAAGCAGTAAAAAGCACCACAGGAGTGTCACTTTCAGTGGTGGCAGCATGGCCTCTAGAATCTTGCCCTTTATCTTAAAGACACAAATGGCATGGTTGACAGTTGTTCATTCCTAACACAAAGTTGACTAGCTTACTCAGCTAAACAAGTTGAATGTGTAACAGTTGTCAAAGCTCATAAATGTTCAAAAATCACAAAGCTATGTGATCCTGTTATATCTTGCAGGTGGACCTCCACCCTACATAATTTGAGTGGTGTCCGAGTTTGAAGATCCCTATGCAGCCAGTAAGTGTGACCTTATGCGTCACATCTGTCATTCCAGGGTTTCGTGTGAGAGGGTATGGTGTGTGCAATGCAATGTTGAAATGGCATGTGTGACCAATAAGATAACATCATCTGAGTTTGGGTTTTAACATCATGTCTGGTGCAATGTTGAGGATGTATAAGCCCACATACACAGTGATATCAGTCAAGATATGTTTCAGAGGCGCTGTGTATCAGATTAGCATGCCGGTTACCAGCATATTTGTCACAGCTCATGTTAAAGCACGGTTTGCAACTCGTGCTTCAATTTACTCAGGACATGCTACAAATGATGTACATGTTTTGAGATCTCTACTAGGCTTATCAAGGAAACACTTGCACTACTGGTGCCTCACTACTCTTCTGAAATGAAGTGAGGCAGATGCCGTACAAGGAGCCTCATTGTACAGGGCAACAGTCATTTTAGTACACATTGAGATTTCAGCTCTGCTCTCGATAGATGTGGGACATGTCTACGGATTGTAGCAAGCAATATATGTGCAGATTAACCTACATAATGTACCCATCATGATAAATGTGAGTGAGCTAGAATGTGGATAGTGAGTGCTTACCTGGTATTTAGGAGATGTAAGACATGCATTTGCACAGGTAGGGCAATAATAAGGAAAACTGTTGTTGCACCCAGTTAAGCACACTCTTCCTGTGCTTCTTAGGGCACCCCTACCAGCACCATGTCTGTGCCACATAAGCAATTTAGTACACTGTGCCACAGGGTAGGGGGCAATAGGTAGAAAATCTGTAGACAATATAGATGTACTGTTCAGGCTTATGAGCAATGGTGTGCCCCCTTGAAATGCCTGCTCTGAGCAGGTGTTAACCAAAGGAAACTTAACTGATGTATTGTAGTCTCTTAGAATTCCTGGGGCAGTTTTTCCTGCCCTCCTACCGGATAAACCCCACCTTGCATCCATGATGCATGGCCAAGGCATCGGCCCTCATTATGACATTGGTGGTCAGCTGAGCGCCAGGCCGGTTATTAAGGTAGTACCATAGCCCGGCTGGTGGTGAAGACCACCAAATTATGACCATGGTGGTGATTCCTCCCATAGACAGCCAAAATACCTCCTGAACCACCAGTGCGGTCCAGCCATGGAGCATGGTGGTTCCCATCTTCAGGCTGGCGGAACACCATTCCCCGCCCACCATATTATCATATAGCAGACTGCCAGGATTTCCGGGGTGTCCTTGGACTTGGGTTTGGGAGGTGACAGGTCCTTGCTCTATTGTTTAGGGGGCAGAGGAGGGGGCTTGGTGCGGGGGTTGGAGTGGTAGTCTTGTGCCCCTTACTGCTAGGTTTTGCCGCAGGGGGAGGAACATAAGAGGACTGGGAGCTGGAGGTACTGGGCTGGGGGAGCAGGACCTTACTTTTCTGGGCAGGACATGGGGGACATGGGGGAGGTGTGCTGGACTGGGTTGCAGGTGCATGTACAATGTGCATGTGTGAGGCGGATGGCTGTTGAGTGTCTGAGTGGGAGCGTTTATGTGTTTTTGGAGGGGGGATGGCAGACAGGGTGGGAGAGGGCAAACTGGGAGCATTTATGTGTTTTTGGAGGGGGATGGCAAACAGGGTGGGAGAGGACAAACAGGTTGTGTGCATGTATGTTGTGGTGGTGTCTGTAAGTGAGGTGGGTGTGCTGCATGTGGGTGTGATGGTGACTGCGCATGTGGTGAATAGGGTGCTAGTTTGCGTTTATGCTGTTGTGGGGACTGTGGGCAAGGCTGTACAGGTGGCAGGATCTGTGACTGAAGAGGCTGTGCTTGCAGGTGTGAGTGCTGATGTTACTGTGAGGGAGAAGGAGGAAGGGGACAGAATGGAGGCAGTGGCTGTTGTTGTGTGTGCACCTGGGTGTTGGCTGTGGGTGTGCTCATGGTATTTTCTGTGTTGTCTGCGCTTGTCTTTGCAAGTCCTGTCTGTTGTCTTGGGTGCATGCTGGTCTGATTGTGTGCTTGAGATGGGTGGGGGGAGAGGGCTTTGGGACTTGGAACAGGTAGATGGAGGGGAGACAGAAGAACCAGGGACACTGGCTGCCATCAAAGAGGAGGCCAGAGCCTGAAACGATCTCTCTAGGGCAGCCACACCACCATGAAACCCCTCCAGGTAGGCATTACATTGCTGCTTCTGGGATGCCTGCCCCTGGAAGGCATTCACTATGGTTGACTGTCCTAGAGAGATGGAACTCAGGAGGTCAATAGCCTCCTCAGTGAGGGCAGCAGGGCTGACGGAGGCAGGGCCTGAGGTGCCTGGGGCAAAGGAGATGGTCACCCTCCTTAGATGAGTGGTCACAGCAACTGGGTGGGGGGCTACTGGGAGGGTGGTGCTGGTACGGGGATGGTGGAAGATGATGTAGCTGGGGTGGTCCCAGAGGGGTACGACACCACCAGGGAGCTTCCATTGGAGGAGGAGTCAGTAGTGTCAGCTCCTGTCTCCCCGTGGGGCTCCCCTCGCCCTCCAAACCACTGGTCACCTCGTGTCAGTGGACTCTGCCTCCTGGGTCCCATAGGCTGCAGTTTCCCCACTCACTGGTGCCCCTGCTCCTTCGGCAGATGATGCTAATGCACACAAGGACAGGAGAAGAAAAGGAGGGAGGGTGGGAGAGAAAGAAAGGGAACACGGGGTCAACAAGAGCAACAACAGCACATATGGCATACACATCATAATGACTAACAGCCAATAAACACTATACAATGACAACCACAATATCACAACACTGCCTGAGAACTACAGCAGACATGGGGGGTCATTACAACATTGGCGGTAAAAGGCACTTACCGCCGTGCAGAAGACCGCCAATACACCGCCGCGGCCGTGGAATTCCACCACAGCTATTATGACACACATCTTGGAATCCGCCGAAATTCAGACACCCACACAACACCGCCACACCAAAGGTCAGTGATAAACTGGCGGAAACAAATCCTCCACCTCCACGCCAACAGAAACACGCCCATGCTATTACGACCCACGAATCCACACGGCGGTCTTTCAACCGCGGTATTCCATTGGCGGTACACACCGCCGCGCTCAAAATACACACACATCTCCAAAACATCACCACATTGGACAATTCCAAATACACACACCTGACACATATAAAAACACCACTCCCACACACCCAATACAATATAAACACACACCCACATCACCCACAAACCCCTACTACCAAAAATTAGAGACGAAGGCGACAGAGAGAGAGCACAGAATAGACAACCCCACTACACAGAGGCACACAACACCATCACCCACACAACATCCATGCACAAAACACCACACACCACTACACTCACCACAACCATCACCACATACACCACCCCACACATCACCCACACCACCCCATGTCATGCCAAAGACACCACCGCTTCTCCGAGGAGGAGCTCGGGGTCATGGTGGAGGAAATCGTACGGGTAGAGCCACAGCTATTTGGCTCACAGGTACAGCACACATCAATAGCCAGGAAGATGGAGTTATGGCGCAGAATAGTGGACAGGGTGAACGCCGTGGGACAGCACCCAAGAAATAGGGAGGACATCAGGAAGAGGTGGAACGACCTACGGGGGAAGGTGCGTTCAACGGTCTCCAGTCACAACATCGCGGGACAGCGGACTGGCGGTGGACCCCCACCTCCTCCCCCACAACTAACAACATGGGAGGAGCAAGTCTTGACCATCTTGCATCCTGAGGGCCTCGTAGGAGTCGGTGGAGGATGGGACACTGGTAAGTCAAATCTTAACTATCATATCCCCCACCCTACCTGCATGCTATCACACACCCCCTCCCTCATCCCCTCCCCTATCACTACAACTCCTCACTAATCTACCCATGACACCAACCACCTATCCCAACACCAAGCCCTGCATGACACAACTAAGCATGGACACCCATCACTAAAGCATGCCCACTGCACATACCCAGTACACCCCCCCAACCATCACCACACAAACCCACACACAGGAATGCTTGCACTGGGGTACACAAACATACCCATTGTACACCATTACACACACACATGCAATAATCATGCTGTTATGCCCCTGCAGGAACCCGAAGGACCGTCACCACACCAGAGGGTCCAGACAACACCACTCCACCCACAGAAGAGGCCCACAGTGACGAGAGCAGCTCTGCCCTTCTGGATCCTGATGACCAGCACGGACCATCGTGGGCCTCGGGACAGTCGGTTCCCCTTGCACAGGCACAGCCCAACACCGACCTTCCACCCTCCGGTAACACCAGCACAGCACCCACCCAGCGGGCCCAAACCTTCGTACCCAGGACAGGTCAATCAGCGGTGTGTCCACCACTACAGGGCACCCAGGGTAACCCACCACCCCAACAACAACAGGGACCTGGGGGCAGTGGTAGTGGGCACACGGTCCAGGGGACGGAGGCACAGGAACACAGGGGAACTGGGAGGGCTGCTGTGCGACAGGGGGCGGACAGGCCAAGGGAACCCACTCTCCACGAGGCCCTCTCCTCCATCATGGGAGCATACCACCACTCCCAGGAGACGATGGCGACGGTCCTGGACAAGTTGCAGGAGACCCTGCGCCTGCAGGACCAACTGTATTTGGGGTTCAGGGAGGAGCTCAGGACCATCAGCTCTGCCCTGGGCACCATCGTAGGGGTGCTGAAGGACATACAGCAGACCTTGAGGGACACTGTGGCACTGCAAGGGGCCCCTGACACTAGCCAGGACGATGAACTGCCCACCACCTTCGTCGGCACTAGTGGACAGGACGCCCCGCCACAGGACCAACACACCAGCACCCCACCCCCTGCAGACGGACAACCACCACGCAAGCGGTCCCTGAGATCCAGGAACAGGACAGAGCAAGATGGCAAGACCCCCGCCAGGAAATGAGACCACCCTGATTGTCACCCCACTGCCCCACTTTGTTATCCTGTCCATACTTAAACTACCCCAGCTCCACTTCCTATGCCCAGATGGGCAGTGCACCTGTGAGACTAATAGACTGGACTCTGCCATGTACATTCCTCCGCCATCACCCATCCTCATTTTACAACCCCCTCCCATTTCTGAGCACTTCAATAAACACCCTTGAAACACAAAACAATCTGGAGTCAGTCTGTGATTTAGTAAAAATGTATTATCAATGACAGTGTCATAATGGGTGTACCATTGTAAAGCTAACATACCTATGTCACACATCACAAGCCCTTGAAGGATGCAAGCAGTTGACACATAGGTAACCACACCTGTGAAACCGTAATGGGAGGGTAAAACTCAGTTACCAAATAGTGATTTAAATCGAAAAACAGGATAGAGGTAGACGTGTGAAAGTTAATGTAATGCTAAAAATGAAAATGTTCTCACCTGTGTCTCACTGGAAATATTGCTGTATGACTGACTCCCTGTTGTCGTTGTCTTCTTCATCAGCTCATCCTCATCACTGTCCACAGGCTCCACAGGCACCACAGCTGCTACAACACCATCATCGGGATCATCCTCCTGCAGAAAAGGCACCTGGCATCGCAAAGCCAAATTATGGAGCATGGAGCAGGCGAAGATGATGTCGCACACCTTCTTTGGTGAGTAGAAGAGGGATCCACCTGTCATATGGAGGCACCTGAACCTGGCCTTCAGGAGGCCGAAGGTACGTTTGATCACCCTCCTAGTCCACCCATGGGCCTCATTGTAGCGTTCCTCTGCCCTGGTCCTCGGATTCCTCACTGGGGTCAATAGCCAGGACAGGTTGGGGTAACCAGAGTCCCCCAATAGCCATACACGGTGCCTCTGGAGTTGACCCATCATATCAGGGATGCTGCTATTCCGCAGGATGTAGGCGTCATGCACAGAGCCAGGGAACATAGCATTTACCTGGGAGATGTACTGGTCTGCCAAACAGACCATCTGAACATTCATGGAATGATAACTCTTCCTGTTTCTGTACACCTGTTTACTCCTGTGGGGGGGGGGCAGAGCTACATGGGTCCCATCAATAGCACCTATGACGTTGGGGATATGTCCAAGGGCATAGAAGTCACCTTTCACTGTAGGCAAATCCTCCACCTCAGGGAAAATGATGTATCTCCTTACGTGTTTCAGCAGGGCAGACAACACTCTGGACAACACGTTGGAAAACATAGGCTGGGACATCCCTGATGCCATGGCCACAGTTGTCTGAAAAGACCCACTTGCAAGGAAATGGAGCACTGAGAGCACCTGCACGTCAGGGGGGATTCCAGTTGGATGGCGGATTGGTGACATCAGGTCTGGCTCCAACTGGGTACATAGTTCCTGGATTGTGGCACGACCAAACCGGTAGGTTACGATGACATGTCGCTCTTCCATTGTCAACAGGTCCACCAGCGGTCGGTACACCGGAGGATTCCGCCATCTTCTCATATGTCCCAGCAGGCGGTGCCTACGAAGGACAACAGGGAAGAACCAGTCATTATTCCTCCAGGTATGTACCCACAGTCACACACAAGACTACACCACTCACAAAACCCTTCCTGTATGTGTGTTGAGTGTAGGCCTAGCTATGTGTGACGCAGTAGGAAATGAAGCCATGAGGGCCCCTGAAATGGCGACTGCCTGACCTCTAAAGTGGGACAATGGGATTGTGGGGTAACTGCGCTGGCGTTGCACATCGTCGCGGTAGTTGGTCGTATACCGCGGCGCAATGCTGCATTGGTTAACATTGGACCCTATGGGTCCCAGGAGCCAATGAACAGGTGCGCTGGCGGTGATGATGCACACCGCAGCGGACGTCACCGCCACGGACATCAGCGCCATTTTCTATCTCTTCAATCACTAGATACCTGACCTTCGACAGGAGAGGACCTACACTGAAAGTGCTGCTGTGACCTCGGTCTGGAAGCGACGATGGCTGCTGCGTCTGGGGAAAGGGCCCCTGCCTTCACTGCACAGGAGTTGGAGAAACTGGTAGACGGGGTCCTCCCCCAGTACACACTACTCTACGGTCCTCCAGACCAACAGGTTAGCACACAGGGAGCACGTTGTATGGGCTAGGCCTGCGTGGAGAGGGCTGGTTGGAAGAGGGAAGGGGGCAGAGTTCATAGAACATTAATGCATGGGAATGAATGGGCCAGATGGCCAGAGTAGGGAGGGGGCCACTCACAATGACGGTGCATTTGGTAATGACTGGTCCTCTTTCCTTGTGCATGTCATGTAGGTCAGCGCCCACCAGAAGAGGGACATTTGGCGTGCCATCGCCAAGGAGGTCCGGACCCTGGGGGCCCACCAGAGATGGGGGCCCGCCAGAGACGGGGCACCCACTGCCGTAAGAGATGGGAGGACATTCGCCGCTGCAGCAAGAAGACGGCGGAGGCTCAGCTGTGGATGGCCTCCCAACGTGGGAGGGGTGCCCGTCGCACCATGACCCCCCTGATGTTCCGAATCCTGGCGGTGGCCTACCTGGAGTTGGATGGGCTCTTGAGGGCATCCCAGCAGACACAAGGAGGTGAGTACAACCTCATTCTGCAGACTTTGCGTGCAGTGGAGGTGTCTGGGTGGGGGAGGTGGGCTGTGGGTGTCCCTAGGCCAGGGCGAGTTAGGTAGGCAAGGCCCCTCCGTAATGTAGGCCATGTGGCACTCTACCCCACCTCAGCAGAGTGCCAAGTCGAGGTATAGTTGCCCCTGTGGCATCCATGTGCGCAGATGTCCACAATTGCCATATAGGCCATATCCCAGAAATTGCATGTGCAGAGGGCAGGAGCACGCCGTAATGCAGGGGGCAGCTGCGTTTGTTTTGTCCGCCAACGTTAGCGGTATGCCATGCACTAAAACCCTCTTTCTTCTGTCTCCCCCCCTTTTTCTGCTCTCCGTGTCCTTTTGTACATCAGCATCAACAGGCGGAGGTACAGTGGCACTGGAGCACGAGGGAGCTGCATCCCACATGGCCATGGAGGGCCACACCATGGACTCTGAATGCACCAGTGGGACGGAGGGCGAGGGTAGCTTCACGTCGGCCACCGGATCACCAAGCAGCGACACGGACTCGTTCGACGATGTGGGCTCCCTTGTGGTGGCGGCACCATCTGTGCCCTCCACCTCTACAGGTACAGCCGCCACCTCCCCTACCAGCACCGCCCTCCCAGCAGCCCCTCAGCGTTCACCCCGTGCCCGCTCTCCCAGGAGGGTGGGCATCACCTTCGCCCCAGGCACGTCAGGCCCTGCCCCAGTCACCCCAGCTGCCCTCAGTGAGGAGGCCATTGACCTCTTCAGGTCACTCATTGTTGGGCAGTCTACCATTGTGAATGCCATCCAGGGTGTAGAACGAGAGTTGCAACACGGTAATGCATTCCTGGAGGGCATTCATTCTGGTCAGGCTGTCCTTCATCGAACCCTGCAATCTTTGGCCTCAGCACTGATGGCAGCCATTGTCCCTGTGTCTAGCCTCCCCCCTCCAACTTCCTCCACCCAGACCCAATCTCCTGTACCCAATCCCATCCCAAGCACACCTACAGACCTGCATGCACACAAGTCAACACACCCAAGTAGCTCAAGCAAACATAGGCACCACACACACCACAGGCACGCACGCAAGCCTCAGCCACATAAAGACACAACAACATCCACTGCCTCCACTGTGTCCCCCTCCTCCTCTTCTCCCTCCTCCCTCCCAGTCTCGTCTACACACACACCTGCATGCACCACATCTACAGGCACCATGAATCGCACCAGGACACCCAGCACCACAAGCCGCTCACCTGCACTCACCACCTCCACTGCCATTTACACGTCCCCTGTGTCCTCTCCCAGTGTGTCTGTGACGCCCCCTCCCAAAGTATACAAACGCCGGCAATCACTCACCCAACATCCATCCACCTCACGACAGCCTCCAGTACCTGCACCTGCACCCAAAACACCTAAAGTGACACCTCCGACAACCACCTCCTCTTCCTCCACTCCCAGACCCCCTCCAGCTACCCATCCCAGTGTTCATCAGAAACTGTCCCTCCGTAAAGTTGACCTTTTTGCCCCCCCCCTCTCCCCAATTCATCAGTCCCGTCGTAGTGCCTCAGCCAAAAAGCCTCCAATACCAGTGGTGCCTGTTCAAGGTTTTTGGAGTGCACCGGCCACCAGGGAAGGCAGTAGGACTCAGAGCCAAGGCACTGTCAGCCCACCCTCTGTAAAGGCTCCAAAATTGGAGAGTGGACGACGGGACTGTGTTAAGACTCCTGGTGGGAAAACAAGTGACATGGGTTCCAAGGGGATTGGAGAGTCAGCTGTGACTCCACCAAAGATGGGGAAGGGCCAGAGGAAGTCTCCCCAGCCTGTTGTGAGTGTCACAGCGGAGAAGTGCGCCATCATTTCCGGCGGTCGAGACACAACCGCCAGCACCGTCGTTACTGGTCCAGAGACCACCGCCAGAGTCACAGCCCAGGAGGGCCCAAGTATCGTCACTGGTCAGGAGACCACCGCCAGAGTCACAGCCCAGGAGGGCCCAAGTATCATCACTGGTCAGGACACCACCAGAGTCACAGCCCAGGAGGGCCCAAGTGTTGTCACTGGTCAGGAGACCACCGCCAGAGTCACAGCCCAGGAGGGCCCAAGTATCGTCACTGGTCAGGAGACCACCACCGGAGTTACAGGCCAGGAGGACCCAAGTATCATCACTGGTCAGGAGACCACCGCCGGAGTCACAGCCCAGGAGGGCCCAAGTATCGTCACTGGTCAGGAGACCACCGCCAGAGTCACAGGCCAGGAGGGCCCAAGTATCGTCACTGGTCAGGAGACCACTGCCGGAGTCACAGCCCAGAAGGGCCCAAGTAGCGTCACTGGTCAGGAGACCACCGCCACCGCCGGAGTCAGTGCCCTGGAGGGCCCCGGCTGCCACAGCCCGCTGGGCAATGATGAAACGTCATGCCACACACCAATGTCCAGTGTAGAAGACGTCATGCCACACACCAATGTCCTTATCAGAACCGCCATGGCAAAGCACAGCTGAACAGTCCTGAACCGCCATGGCAAAGCACCGCTGAACAGGGCAAAGACCACCATGGCAAAGCACCGCTGAACAGGGCAAAGACCGCCATGGCAAAGCACTGCTGAACAGGGCAAAGACCGCCATGGCAAAGCACAGCTGAACAGTCCTGAACCGCCATGGCAAAGCACTGCTGAACAGGGCAAATACCGCCATGGCAAAGCACCGCTGAACAGAGCAAAGACCGCCATGGCAAAGCACCGCTGAACAGTCCTGAACCGCCATGGCAAAGCACCGCTGAACAGGGCAAAGACCGCCATGGCAAAGCACCGCTGAACAGAGCAAAGACTGCCATGGCAAAGCACCGCTGAACAGGGCAAAGACCGCCATGGCAAAGCAGCGCTGAACAGTCCTGAACCGCCATGGCAAAGCACCGCTGAACAGGGCAAAGACCGCCATGGCAAAGCACCGCTGAACAGTCCTGAACCGCCATGGCAAAGCACCGCTGAACAGGGCAAAGACCGCCATGGCAAAGCACCGCTGAACAGGGCAATGCACCGGGTAGGAATGAAAGGACCGCCACATCAGGCATCCTTATCCCAT
Organism: Pleurodeles waltl; assembly: GCF_031143425.1. Lineage (NCBI taxonomy): Eukaryota > Metazoa > Chordata > Amphibia > Caudata > Salamandridae > Pleurodeles > Pleurodeles waltl. The sequence goes on from NC_090446.1 coordinate 1,234,369,502, forward strand.
GTGCAGCTGGGACAGTGACAGGACACGACCTTTCACGGGGAGACTCATCCAGTCTGGGCACCAGTCCCCCTCAGTACCAGTAGAGACCTGCATCAACTTGAGAAACTGTGGCTTTGCACTCCCCAGGATTAAACAGTGGGCAAACTACCCACTGTATAGACTTGAGAGACTGTGGCTTTGCACTCCACAGGATGGCACAGTGGGCAAACCACCCACTGTATAGACTTGAGAGACTGTGGCTTTCCACTCCCCAGGATGGCAGAGTGGGCAAACCACCCACTGCATAGACTTGAGAGACTGTGGCTTTGCACTCCCCAGGATGGCAGAGTGGGCAAACCACCCACTGTATAGACTTGAGAGACTATGGCTTTGCACTTCCCAGGATGGCATAAATGGGCATGGAGCCCCGTCGTGGATCTGGCTTTGCAGTCATCCAGCTGAGGTGCCTATAGTATTTCTATCTGATGCCCCAGCAGTGTTCTCTCCGATTGTGGTCAGGTATCGTTAGTGGGCCTCGCCCATGCATTTTTGGACTGTTGGTGCAAGGACATTGTTATGTACATATCTGCACTACTTCTCGTCTTGTATATAATTATGACTGATTTTCAAATATATATCTGTATATTTTTGTATGACATGTATATTGGAACATTACATTGTTTGACCGATTTTCGCTTTGTGTATTCATTCTTCCGGGGGGATTGTGGGTTGTTAATGTGATTTTTTGAGAATGCATTGGTGTGTATGTTGTAATATGTGAGGGTGGGGGTGGGGGTGTTTGGTGGGTTTCCCCCTAACTTTTGCCTCCCCATGTCGTAGGTGCAGTACTCACCGTTGTCTGCGGCGCCTACGTAGCTGTTGGTCGTAGAGGAGCAGAAACACAAGGGCAGGGAGTATTTGGAGTTCCGGCTCCATGGATTCCTCGTTCCTCGTGGGATATGTTCAGGTGAGCGTTTTCCCATAGCAAAAGCTGTTTCCGCCGTGTTTTTATCCACGGTGAATCCGCCCCGGAAAAGGTGGCGGATTGGCGGGTTGTAATACTGTGGGCGGTACATTGTCTTCCGCCTGTCTGTTGGCGGTGACCGCCGCGCTGCTTGTCTGTACCGCCGTGGCGGGCGAAGTGTTAAAGTGGCTGTCTTTGTTGGCGGTTTCCGCCAGGGTCATAATTCCCTTTTTTTGTCCGCCGGCCTGTTTGCGGTATTTCCGCTGCTTTAATACCGTCCGCCAGGGTTGTAATGACCCCCATGGCCTCAAATATTACCATTGAACAACTACTGGGACTCACTAAGCCATGTCTGACATGGTATGGCAGCTACCTGTCAATACCAAATGTACATGCCACTTTTCATTGCTAAGCAGGACTCTACAAGATTAGCTAAGACATAATGGGCCATCCACTGACTAGACTCTTGCACCCATACAACATGGCAGCCATCAAGAATGAATTCCACACAGTGTGTACTCACCCCTTTGTGGCTGCTGTGCTGCATTCAAACGCACATCCAACTCAGGATTGGCCACTGCAAGTATGTGGGCCATTGAGGGATGAGGGTCTGACGGAGCACCCCTCCCTCTTTGGGAGGATGTCCCCAGCTGGGCCTCTGTGGTCTTCTAGGCCCAGCGTTGCAGGACCTCCCACCTCTTTCTGCTGTGGGTGCTCAGCCAAATATATACCCCCCGGGTCTGCGCGTCCTTGTCAATGGCACACCATAACCCTTCTTCTGATGGGTGCTGACCTGCATAGGGAACACAGACGAAAAGACACCATGAACTCTACACTCCATTATTTTACAGCACTGGCTCACATACTGCATGGATCCCATATTACCTTCACACATTACACGTTCCTCTGTGTACACATTGCATGCAGCAAAAATTGCAATCCCCAAATAACATACTGCCATCATACACATACATCTATGTACAGTTATGTTGCATCCAAAGTTCCCAAAAGGGGCTCACTTGTTGATCTGGAGGCCCATACAACTTCCCATACAGGGGTAGGACCCCATTCACAAGCTTCTCCAATTCCTCAGATGTGAAGGCTGGGGCCTTTACCCCTTTTAGCACAGGCCATTGCGGGTTCCAGACACAGGACACAGCAGCACATGCAGTGGAGGTGTGGATGTGTTGAGAGTCAGGAATCAAGTGAAGTGGGACAGAGAAAATGGCTCACATCCACGGCGATGAACACCGTCACCGCTGACGGCGATCACCATTGGTTCCTGTGCTCCATAGACTTCCATGTTAGCCAATGAGGAGTTGCACAGCGGTTGCACAGCGCTTCTGCCATGACGCTGAACGCCGGTGGAGTGAGGTCACTTTCACCTGTCCCTGCATACAGGAGAGGCAGTTGCCAATTCATAATGCTGGTACTCATTGCACAATGTGTGTCATAGGTACCAATGGTAGACACCAAGGCAATTCCAGTCTGCTACATACTTTGGTTAGCTTCTAGACTCTGACACTCAACTGAGATCTCATGCCAGTGCACTGCTTGCAGATGAGTACTTGACAGGACATTTAAAATGGGATGCTACTAATCACAACACATGACTCTGACTACATCTGTGTGACACAATGCCAAATGAAAAGTATTGCTAGGTTGCCCGTTTGCATGTAGAGGACACCAGTGCAAATTACAATTATTGTTGAAGCATATCGGATGTGACTGCTCTGTCTACTGTGATATTGTGTGTCTATCCTTCCTGCATTCACACACATCTCATGTTTGATTTACTTAGATACCAATCAATGTGGAGGAGGAGGCAAGCACAAGTGTACAACCCCGTAGTGGACTTGGCTACACAGGAGGAACGGCACATCATAATTGTAGGAAAGTACCATCATGCCTGGCATGTTACTCCCATTTTTACATGTGTGTAAGGTTGTTTTTGCCTGTCTCACTGGGATCCTGCTAGCCAAGACCACAGGGCTCATAGTTTGTGGCTTGAATGTGTGTACCTGTGTAGTGACTGACAGTGTCACTGAGGCTTTGCTAACCAGAACCTCAGTGCTTATGCTCTCTTTGCCCTTAAAATTGTCACTATAGGCTAGTGACCATTTTTACCAATTCTAATTGGCACACTGGAACACCCTTATAATTCCCTAGTATATGGTACCTAGGTACCCAGGGTATTGGGGTTCCAGGAGATCCCTATGGGCTGCAGCATTTCTTTTGCCGCCCATAGGGAGTTCAGACAAATCTTTATCAGGACGGCTACTGCAGCCTGAGTGAAATAACACCGGTTATTTCACAGCCATTTTACATTGCACTTAAGTAACTTATAAGTCACCTATATGTCTAACCTTCACTTAGTGAAGGTTAGGTGCAAAGTTATTAAGTGTGAGGGCACCCTTGCACTAGCAAAGGTGCCCCGCATAGTTCAGGGCAATTTCCCCGGACTTTGTGAGTGCGGGACCCCATTACACGCGTGCACTACATATAGGTCAAAACCTACATGTAGCTTCACAATGGTAACTACGAATATGGCCATGTAACATGTCTAAGATCATGGAATTGTCCTCCATGCCAAATCTGGTATTGGGGTGCCAATACCATGCATCCTCGGGGCTCCACTATGGACCCCGGGTACTGCCAAACCAGCTCTCTGGGGTTTTCTCTGCAGCTACCGCTGCTGCCAACCCACAGACAGGGTTCTGCCCTCCTGGGGTCTGGGCAGCCCAGTCCCAGGAAGGCAGAACAAAGGGTTTCCTCTGAGAGAGGGTGTTACACCTTCTCCCTTTGGAAATAGGTGTTAAGGGCTGGGGAGGAGTAGCCTCCCCCAGCCTCTGGAAATGCTTTGAAGGGCACAGATGGTGCCTTTCTTGCATAAGCCAGTCTACACTGGTTCAGGGAACCCCCGGTCCCTGCTCTGGCATGAAACTGGACAGAGATAAGGGGAGTGACCACTCCCCTGTCCATCACCACCCCAGGGGTGGTGCCCAGAGCTCCTCTAGTGTGTCCCAGACCTCTGCCATCTTGAATCTAGAGGTGTGAGGGCACAATGGAGGCCTCTGAGAGGCCAGTGCCAGCAGGTGACGTCAGAGACCCCTCCTGATAGGTGCTACCTCACTAGGTGGCAAATCCTCCTCTGAGAGCTATTTAGGGTCTCTCCAATGGGCTTTTCCTCAGATAACGACTTGCAAGAATTCACCAGAGTTCCTCTGCATTTCCCTCTTCGACTTCTGCCAAGGATCGACCGCTGACTGCTCCAGGACGCCTGCAAAACTGCAACAAAGTAGCAAGAAGACTACCAGCGACATTGTAGCACCTAATCCTGCCGGCTTTCTCAACTGTTTCCTGGTGGTGCATGCTTTGGGGACTGTCTGCCTTCATCCTGCACTGGAAGCCACGTAGAAATCTCCTTTGGGTCAATGGAATGTTCCCCCTGCTCCAGCAGGCACCAAACTTCAGCGTCACTGGTACTCTGGGACCCCTCTCATCCTGACGAGCATGGCTCCTGGGACACAGGTGGTGGACCCAAGTGACCGAGACTGTCTCTAGTGGTCCAATAGTCCAAATTTAGAGGAGGTAAGTCCTTGTCTCCCCTCCCCAGACAGTAATCCTGTGCACCACATGAACTGTAGCTGCTAGAGCTTCAGTGCACTTTTGCAAGGTATCCTTCGTGCACAGCCTAGACCAGGTCCCCAGCACTCTGTCCTGTATTGCTCAACTCCCTGAGTTGATCTCCGGCTTCGTGGGACCCTCTTTTGTAGTATTGAGACAACTGCTGTGCTCAGGCTTCTTGAACTGGTGTTCAAGGACTTCTGCGGGTGCTGCCTTCTTGTGCGTGGGCTCTCTGTATTGCTGAGGGATCCCTCTATCTCCTCTCCCAAGTGGCGACATCCTGGTCCTTCCTGGTCCCAGGCAGCACCCTTTTTCTTCACCTGCAACCTTTGCAGCTAGCAAGGCTTGTTTGTGGTCTTTGTCCAAAGAAACAACTCTACATACTCCAGCACTCCGTGGGACATCTTCTGCACAAAGGAGAGGTTCCTAGCTCCTTTCGTTGTTGCAGATTCTTCAGCTTCTTCCATCCAGAGGCAGCCATTTTGCAACTTCATGTGGGGTTTAGTTGGCTCCTGCCCCCCCTGGACACGTTCATGACTCTTGGACTTGATCCCCTTCCTTTGCAGGTCCTCAGGTTCAGGAATCCATCTTCAGTGCTTTGCAGTCTGTTGTGGTCTTTGCACAATCCTCTATCACAAGTTTATTGTGTTTCTGGGGAAGTAGTATCACTTTCCTCCTACGTTTCAGGGTCTTGGACACCCTTAGTGTTTTCTTACACTCCCAGTGACACTCTACACACTACACTAGCCTATAGGACCATTTGTGGTTCGCATTCCACTATCAAAGTATATGGTTTATATTGCCCCTAGGCCTATTGCACCCTATTGTAGTCTACAGTGTTTGTACTACTTTCCAACTGTTTTACTTACCTGATTTTGGTTTGTGTGTATATTTTGTGTACTTTACTTACCTCCTAAGGAAGTATATCCTCTGAGATATTTTTGGCACATTGTCACTAAAATAAAGCACCTTTACTTTTAGTAACCCTGAGTATTGTGTTTCTTTTGATATAGTACCTATATGATATAAGTGGTATAGTAGAAACTTTGCATGTCTCCTAGTTCAGCCTAAGCTGCCTTGCTCTAGCTACCTCTATCAGCCTAAGCTGCTAGAACACTACTGATCTACTAATAAGGGATAACTGGACCTGGCGCAAGGTATAAGTACCATCAGGTACCCACTTTAAGACAGGCCAGCCCCCTGCATTGGTGGTGCAGCGGTGGGATAAGTACTTGTAACTGTTTTACCACTTTGTCATTGGTGCTTTTCATAAGAAAACCATATTCCAAATACTTACAAATATACACAGTTAACCTAAACAGTCTAACTCTCTTACTAAAAACTTTCTACAAAGTTTCTAAAAAGTTTTGAAAAGTTTGAAAACGTTTTTTTCTTTTCTTTAAAAAGTTTCTAAACTTTTTTCTCACTATCCTAAACTATTTTTTGCAACTATGTCTGTATATGAGGCCAGTCCCAAAGTTGTCCAGACAACTTATGGCAATTTAAACTTTAAAAGTTTGAGGGGTCTCTGCATAGAAAGAAGTTTAAGCATTGGTAAGAACCCTACCAAAGATCTTCTCCTTAGCCTTCTCCTAGAAAGTGACCAGAACCAGTCTGGCCCATCCCAGGATTAGGAGGTAGAGGAGGAGGGTACCCAGGTAGAATCAGGGGAGGGCCCTGAGGACTCTGGGGAGGGTTCCTCCAAAGATCTGTCAGCTAACAGGCCATCTAGTGAAGCTGGTAGTGGGAGGGGGTCACACATCTGTAGGGCACCTTTCACTCCAAAAGGCCAGGTAACTAGAGTTCTGGCAGTTATAGACAAGTCCACTTCTGCCAATTCCCACATCACCTCTGTATCAGAGCATTCCCAAGCTTCCCACCCTGAGGATAACACCCTAGACAGGGAGCTCAAAAAGCTGAGGTTGGAAGATGCCAGACTGAAGCTGAGACAGCAGCAGTTGGCCTTAGACAGGGAGTCTCTAGATGTAGAGAGGGAATGACAGAAATTGGATTTAGTTCCCCATGGTGGCAGAAGCAGTGTTCTTGATAGTCATCCTGTAAGAGAAACACATTCAAGAAACCTGAACAAAATTGTTCCCCCTTACAAGGAGGGGGATGACATAAACAAGTGGGTTGCTGCACTTGAGAGGGCCTGTATGGTACAGTTGGTCCCTCAAAGGAAGTGGGCTGCTATCCTGTGGCTATCTCTCACTGGCAAGGGTAGTGATAGGCTCCTTACTGTCAGAGAGAGTGATGCCAACAGCTACAAAGTTTTGAGAGATGCACTCTTAGATGGATTTGGCTTAACCACTGAACAAAACATGATAAAGTTCAGAGACACCAGAAAAGAGTCCTCTCAAGACCTGGCAGACTTTGTAGACTGTTCAGTGAAGGCCTTGGAGGAATGGTTACATGGCAGTAAAGTGACTGACTATGAAAACCTATGTAATCTTATTTTGAGAGAGCATATTTTGAATAATTGTGTGTCTGACTTGTTACATCTTGGTATCTACTTGGTAGACTCAGATCTGACTTCTCACCAAGAATTGGAAAAGAAGGCAGACAAATGGGTCAGAACAAGAGTGGGCAGAAAAGCTCATACAGGTGGTGACAAGGATGGCAAGAAGAAGGATGGTAAGTCTTCTGACAAGGGTGGGGACAGAGATAAAAAACATTCTGGGGGTGATTCCGAGACTGGCGGGCGGCGGAGGCCGCCCGCCAGTCTACCCCCGACAAAATACCGCTCCGCGGTCGCAAGACCGCGGAGGGTATTTTGAGATTTGCCCTGGGCTGGCGGGCGGCCGCCAAAAGGCCGCCCGCCAGCCCAGGGCAAATCTACCTTCCCACGAGGACGCCGGCTCCGAATGGAGCCGGCGTAGTGGGAAGGTGCGACGGGTGCTGTTGCACCCGTCGCGTATTTCAGTGTCTGCTTTGCAGACACTGAAATACTTTGTGGGGCCCTCTTACGGGGGCCCCTGCAGTGCCCATGCCATTGGCATGGGCACTGCAGGGGCCCCCAGGGGCCCCGCGGCACCCCCTACCGCCATCCTGTTCCTGGCGGGAGACCCGCCAGGAACAGGATGGCGGTAGGGGGTGTCAGAATCCCCATGGCTGCGGAGCGAGCTCCGCAGGCATGGAGGATTCTCCCGAGCAGCGGAAAGTCGGCGGGAGACCGCCGACTTTCCGTTTCTGACCGCGGCTGAACCGCCGCCGTCAGAATGGTCGAGGGAGCACCGCCAGCCTGTTGGCGGTGCTCCCGTGGTCGGTGACCCTGGCGGTCACCGACCGCCAGGGTCAGAATGACCCCCTCTGAGTCTTCATCAGGCCTCAAAAATCCTCTGGGGGAGGTGGGTCCAAATCCTCTTCTAACAATCAAAAGAAGACATGGGGGGTCATTACAACCCTGGCGGACGGTGTTAAAGCAGCGGTAAGACCGCAAACAGGCCTGCAGAAAAAAAATGGGAATTATGACCGTGGCGGAAACCGCCAACAAAGACAGCCACTTTAACACTCCGACCGCCACGGCGGTACAGACAAACAGCGCGGCGGTCACTGGCAACAGACAGTACCGCCCACAGTATCACAACCTACCAATCCGCCACCTTTTCCGGGGCGGATTCACCGTGGATAAAAACATGTCGGAAACAGCCATTTCAAAGGGAAAACGCTCACCTCTACACACTCCACGAGGAAGGAGGGCACCATGGAGCCAGAACTCCAAATACTCCCTGCGATAGTCTTCCTGCTCCTGTACGACCATCATCAACGCCGGCCCCGAAGACAATGGTGAGTACTGCACCTACGACATAGGGGAGGGGGAGGCAAAAGTCAGGGCCACACACACCCAACACCCCCACCTGACCCTCACCCACTACAACACACACACCAATGCATATCCAAACATTACAGTAACAACCCCCCGGAAGAATGCAAAGACAAAAGGAAATGAGTGCAACCATTGTAATATATCAAAATACAGTAACCAAATATATACAGATAAATATACACATTCAACAAAATATACATCAAGATTAATGCAGGTAATGCACTATTCAATGTCCGTGGACCACTGGGCCCAAAATGCATGGGCGAGGCCCACATCAGATACCTGATCAAAAAGGAGAGAACACTGCTGGGGCATCAGATAGAAATACAACAGGCACCTCAGGGGGAAGGGAAGGGGGGGCACCTCAGCCGGATGACTGCACCACGCCAGATCCACGAGGGCGCTCCATGCCCATTAATGTATCCTGGGGAGTGCAAAGCCACAGTCTCTCAAGTCTCTACAGTGGGTGGTTTGCCCACTGTACCATCCTGGGGAGTGCAAAGCCACAGTCTCTCAAGTCTCTACAGTGGGTGGTTTGCCCACTGCACCATCCTGGGGAGTGCAAAGCCACAGGCTCTCAAGTCTCTACAGTGGGTGGTTTGCCCACTGTTCAATCCTGGGGAGAGCAAAGCCACAGTCTATCAAGTCTCTACAGTGGGTGGGTTGCCCACTGGACCATCCTGGGGAGTGCAAAGCCACAGTCTCTCAAGTGGATAACAGTCTCCACTGGTTCTGGAGGGGGACTGGTGCCCAGAGTGCTTCATTCCTGTTAAGGACAGACGGAGTGGATGCTGTTCTCCACTGGTTCTGGAGGGGGACTGGTGCCCAGAGTGTTTCATCCTGGTAAGGACAGACGGAGTGGATGCTGTTCTCCACTGGTTCTGGAGGGGGACTGGTGCCCAGAGTGCTTCATTCCTGTTAAGGACAGACGGAGTGGATGCTGTTCTCCACTGGTTCTGGAGGGGGACTGGTGCCCAGAGTGCTTCATCCTGGTAAGGACAGACGGAGTGGATGCTGTTCTCCACTGGTTCTGGAGGGGGACTGGTGCCCAGAGTGCTTCATCCTGGTAAGGACAGACGGAGTGGATGCTGTTCTCCACTGGTTCTGGAGGGGGACTGGTGACAAAAGTGCATCACTCTCCCCGTGACGGTCCCAGTTCCGTCACTGCCCCTGCCGCACATGGGCTAGCGATGCTTGAGTTGGCGGTGCTTGCCCTGTTCAGCGGTGCTTGCAATGGCGGTCTGTACCCTGTTCAGCGGTGCTTGCCATGGCGGTCTGTGCCCTGTTCTGCGGTGCTTGCCCTGTTCAGCGGTGCTTGACTTTGCTGTTTATGACCTGTTCAGTGGTGCTTGCCCTGTTCAGCGGTGCTTGCCATGGCGGTCTTTGCCCTGTTCAGCGGTGCTTGCCCTGTTCAGCGGTGCTTGCCATGGCGGTCTTTGCCCTGTTCAGCGGTGCTTGCCCTGTTCAGCGGTACTTGCCATGGCGGTCTGTGCCCTGTTCAGCGGTGCATGCCCTGTTCAGCGTTGCTGGCCATGGTGGTCCTTCATTGCCCAGTGGGGCTGTGGCTGCCGGGGCCCTCCTGGGCACTGACTCTGGCGGTGGCCTCCTGGCCAGTGATGATGGTGCTGCCCTCCTTGGCACTGACTCTGGCGGTGGCCTCCTGGCCAGTGACGATGGGGCTGGCGGTGGCCTCCTGGGCAGCGGTGATGATGGCGGTCTTCTCCGGCGTGCTGCTCTTCCCAGACTTTGGCTATTTCTTCTGACCCTTCCCCACCTTGGGAGGAGTCACAGCTGAGTGGACACTCCCCCCGGGACCCTTGTGAGCGGCTTTGCCTGCTGGAGTCTTCCCCCTCTCCCGCCGGGCACTGTCCAATTTCTGGTGCTTCACAGGGGGGGGGGACTGGCTGTGCTGTGGCTCCATGTCACACTGGCTGCCCTGGTGCCCGGTGCACTCCACATACCTCTAACAGGCACCATTGGTACTGGTGATTTTTTGGCTGAGGTGCTAGTACGGGACCTATGAATTGGAGGGGGGGTGGTGGGAAAGAGGTCAAGCTTGCTCAGGAAAAGTTTCTTAGGAACACTGGGACGGGTAGCTGGAGGGGGTCTGGGAGTGGAGGAAGAGGAGGTGATTGTAGGAGGTGTAACTTTTGTGGCTTTGGGTGCAGGTGCATGCGCTGGAGGCTGTCGTGAGATGGATGGCTGTTGGGTGGGTGTGTGCCTGCGTTTGTGTACTTTGGGAGGGGGCGTCACAGACACACTGGGAGAGGACACAGGGGACATGTAAATGGTAGTGGGGGTGGTGAGTGCAGGTGAGCGGGGTGTGCTGGTGGGTGTGCTGGTGCGGGACCTAGTGGCTGTAATGGTAGTGCATGCAGGTGAGTGTGTAGATGACACTGGGAGGGAGGAGCGAGACAACGAGGAGGGGGACACAGTGGAGGCAGTGGATGTTGCTGTGTCTGTATGTGTGTGAGTGCCTGTGGGATGTGTGGTGCTTATGTTTGCCTGAGCTTCCCTTGTGTGTTGATGTGTGTGCAGGCTGGTCTGATGGTGTGCTTGGGATAAGCTGGGGTACAGGGGATTGGGTCTGGGTGGAGGAAGTTGGAGGGGGGAGGCTAGAGACAGGGACAATGGCTGCCATCAGTGCTGAGGCCAGAGATTGCAGGATTCGATGAAGGGCAGCCTGACCAGAATGAATGCCCTCCAGGAATGCATTTGTGTGTTGCAATTCCCTTTCAACACCCTGGATGGCATTCAAAATGGTAGGCTGCCCAACAGTGAGTGACCTGAGGAGGTCAATGGCCTCCTCACTGAGGGCAGCAGAGGTGACAGGGGCAGGGGCTGAGGTGCCTGGGGCAAAGGTGATGCCCACCCTCCTGGGTGAGCGGGCACGGGGCGAAGGCTGAGGGGCTGCTGGGAGGGCGGTGCTGGTAGGGGGGTGGTGGCTGTACCTGTTGAAGTGGGGGGCACAGATTTTGCCGCCACCACAAGGGAGCTCCCATCGGAGGACGAGTCCATGTCGCTGGTTGCTGATCCTGTGACCGCCGTGAAGCTCCGCTGGCCCTCCGTCCCACTGGTGTATTCAGAGTTCGTGGTGTGGCCCTCCATGGCCATGTGGGATGCAGCTCCCTCGTGCTCCGGTGCCACTGTACCTCCGCCTGATGATGCTGATGCACATTAGAACAGGGAGAGCACAAAAAGGGGGGGGGGACAGAAGAAAAACAGGTTGAGTGCATGGCTTACCGCTACCATTGGGGACAATACAGACACAGCAGCCCCCTGCACTACGCCGCGCTTTTGGGCTCTACAGATGCAGTTCCTGGGATATGGCCTACATGGCTATGGTGGACATCAGCACACATAGATGACACAGGGGCATGTATACCTGTACTTGGCACTCTACAGAGGTAGGGTGGAGTGCCACATGGCCTGCATTACGGAGGAGCCTAGCCTACGGAACTCGCCCTGGCCTAGGGAAACCCACAGCCCTCCTCCCCCACCCAGACACCTTCACCGCGCGCAAAGTCCGCAGAATGATGTTGTACTCACCCCCTTGTGTCTGCTGTGATGCCCTCAAGCGCACATCCAACTCAGGGTAGGCCACCGCCAGGAACCGGAACATCAGGGGGGTCATGGTGCAACGGGCACCCCTCCCACGTTGGGAGGCCATCCCCAGCTGAGCCTCCGCCGTCTTCTTGCTCCAGCGGCGAATGTCCTCCCATCTTTTACGGAAGTGGGTGCTCTGTCTCTGGTGGACCCCCAAGGTCCGGACGTCCTTGGAGATGGCACGCCAAATATCCTTCTTCTTGTGGGCGCTGACCTACATGACATGTACAGGGGAAAAAGAGAAGTCATTACCACTGCCCCCAGGTCCCTGTTGTTGTTGGGGTGGTGGGTTATCCTGGGTTCCCTGTAGTGGTGGACACACAGCTGATTAACGTGTCCTGGGGACGGAGGTATGGGCCCGCTGGGTGGGTGCTGTGCTGGTGTTACCAGAGGGTGGAAGGTCTGTGGTGGGCTGTGCCTGTGCGAGGGGAACCGACTGTCCCGAGGCCCACGATGGTCCGGGCTGGTCATCTGGATCTAGTTGGCCAGAACTGCTGTCATCACTGTGGGCCTCTTCTGTGGGTGGGGTAGAGATGTCTGGACCCTCCTGTCTGGTGACGTTGGGTAGTGGTCCTGCAGGGGTGTAAAAGCATGATTGTTGCATGTATGTGTGTCATGGTGTGCAATGGGTGGGTGAGCGTGTACCCCGGTGCTAGCATTCCTGTGTGGGGGAGTGATGATGGTTGGGGGGGTGTTATGGGTATGTGCAGTGGGCATGCTGTACTGAGGGGTGTCCATGCTTTGTTGTGTCATACAGGGCTTGGTGTTGGGATGGGTGGTTTGTGTTATTAGTACATTAGTGAGGAGTTGGAGTGATAGGGGAGGGGGTGAGGGTGGAAGTCTGTGATAGCATGCAGGTACGGTGGGGGATATGATAGTTAAAATTTGACTTACCAGAGTCCATTCCTCCACCGACTCCTCTGAGGCCCTCAGGATGCATAATGGTCAAGACCTGCTCCTCCCATGTTGTTAGTTGTGGGGGAGGAGATGGGGTCCGACGCCAGTCCGCTGTACCGCGATGTTGTGCCTGGAGACCACGGAACGCACCTTCCTCCGTAGGTCGTTCCACCTCTTCCTGATGTCCTCCCGATTTCTTGGGTGTTGTCCCACTGCATTTACCCTGTTGACTATTCTTCACTCTAGCTCCGTCTTCCTAGCTATGGAGGTGTGCTGCACCTGTGATCCAAATAGCTGTGGCTCTACCCGTACGATTTCCTCCACCATGACCCTGAGCTCCTCCTCCGAGAACCTGGGGTGTCTTTGCCGTGCCATGGGGTGGTGTAGGTGATGTGTGGGGTGGTGTATGTGGTGATGAGTGTGGTGATGTGTAGTGGTGTGTGGTGTTTTGTGCGTGGATGTTGTGTGGGTGATGGTGTTGTGTGCCTCTGTGTGGTGGGGTTGTCTATGCTGTGCAGTCTCTCTGGCCTTCGTCAAAATTTTTGGTCGTAGGGGTTTGTGGGTGATGTGGATGTGTGTTTTATATAGTATTGATTGTGTGGGAGTGGTGTTTGTATGTGTATCAGGTGTGTGTATTTGGAATTGTCCAATGTGGCAGTGTTTTGGAGATGTGTGTGTATTTTGAGCGTGGCGTTGTGTACCGCCAATGGAATACCGCAGTTGAAAGACCGCCGCGTGGATTCGTGGGTCGTAATAGCATGGGCGTGTTTCTGTTGGCGTGACGGTGGAGGTTTTGTTTTTGCCAGTTTATCACTGACCTTTGGTGTGACGGACTTGTGTGGGTGTCTGAATTTCGGCGGATTCCGTGATGTGGGTCATAATAGCTGTGGCGGATTTCCGCGGCCGCGGCGGTGTGTTGGCGGTCTTCTGCACGGCCGTAAACGGCTTTTACCGCCAATGTTGTAATGACCCCCATGGTGTTATTTATGTAAAAGTAAAGGCCACTGAGCAAGTAATTCCACTTGTCCAAAGAAAAACACCAAGGCTCCCATTACCACAACCCCAACTGCGTCCTCTAGTGCCCCTAGTTATAGCAGTGGTGGTGGGAAGAATACTACAAATAGCCAATCAAAGGGTGTAGCTGGGCTCACCATTGGTAATGTAGTTGGGGTTGGTCTTGTTAGGGAGACCACAGAGGCTGTTTTAGTCTCTGATGGTGGTATTGACTTTGCCACCTTGGTTGCTTGACCCCGTAATATGGGTAAGTACAAGCAACTTCCCTTAATAAATGGTGTTGAGGTTGAGGCCTACAGGGATACAGGGGCCAGTGTCACTATGGTGATTGAGAAACTGGTTCACCCTCATCAACACCTACTTGGTAAGCCATACCAAGTGACTGATGCTCATACCAACACTCTTAGCCGCCCCATGGCTGTTGTGAATCTCAACTGGGGGGGGTTACTGATCCAAATAAAGTTGTGGTAGCCACTGATTTACCTGTGGACTGCTTACTAGGCAATGATTTGGAGACATCAGCTTAGGATGAGTTGGAGGCTCATGCAGCAATGCTGGGTATTCCAGGTCATATCTTTGCTCTCACAAGGGCTCGGGCCCAGAAGCAAAGAGGACAGGGAAGCTTGGATCCTGGAACAATGGACCAAGTGCTCCAAAAAGCTATGGATAGAAAGGGTAAATCCTTGCCCACTATCCTTCCCTCTCCAGAAGATTCCCCTTTTGAGGAATCCTCTCTCTGTGCACAACCTACACCAGATGAGCTAGCAACAGACACTGCTGAGCTTTTGGGTGCAGGGGGGGCTGCTAGGGAAGAGCTGAGTGTGGCACAGCAGACCTGTCCCACACAAGAGGGTTTAAGACATCAAGCTGTCAAACAGCAGAATGGGGATATCACTGATAGCTATAAAGTCTATTGGGAAGATAACCTCCTCTACATTGAGTCAAGGGACTCTAAACCTAGAGCTGCCAGGAGATTGTTCATCCCTTTGCAGTATAGGGAGTTTCTTCTGACTTTGGCTCATGATATTCCTTTGGCTGGGGATTTGGGCCAGAGTAAAACTTGGGACACACTTTTTCTATTGTTTCACTTGCCTCACATGTCGGAGGACACCAAGGAGTTTTGTCGCTCCTGTGTGACCTGCCAAGCCAGTGGCAAGACTGGTGGCACACCCAAGGCCCCCTTAATTCCACTGCCATTGGGTGGGGTGCCCTTTGAGAGGGTAGGGGTTGACATAGTTGGCCCTCTTGACACTCCAACAGCTTCAGTAAATAGGTTTATCCTTGTGGTAGTGGACCATTCCACTAGGTATCCTGAAGCTATACCCTTAAGGACCACTACAGCTACTGCAGTGGCAAAAGCCCCCCTAGGAAATGTTTCCAGAGTGGGTTTCCCTAAGGAAGTAGTGTCAGACAGACATACCTCAAAGCGATGTGGAATGAGTGTGGTGCAACTTACAAGTTCACTACTCCTTATGATCCACAGTCAAATTGTCTGGTTGAGAGGTGTAATAAAACTCTCAAAGGCATGATCATGGGACTCCCTGAAAAACTCAGGAGGAGATGGGATGTCCTGTTGCCATGCCTCCTTTTTGCTTATAGGGAGGTACCCCAAAAAGGAGTGGGCTTTAGCCATTTTGAACTCTTATTTGGGCAACCTGTAAGAGGTCCCCTTGCTCTTGTGAAGGAGGGTTGGGATCAACCTTTAAAAGCTCCCCGCTCCGCCTTCTGCGCTCCATCCTGCTTCTCACCACTTGCTTGCCAGTTTCCCGCCGCTGCATCCCCTGCGGCCCCTCCCCCCTACCCACTCCTTCTCACCGCTTGCTTTGCCAGTTTCCCGCCGCTGCGTCCCCTGCGGCCCCTCCCCCCAGCCCTCCCATTAGACAGGCCCTCCCACCTCCCAGCTGCCACACCCACCCTCCCCTCCTCCTATGCCAGGCGCGGCCGCGCCGCCGTCTGTGCCCTTTCGTGCCTGGACCGCACCCAGCGCCACTCCCCCCTGGTCCGCGAGACCCCTGCACCTCCAGACTCCGCTACATGGCCGACCAACTCTACGCCCTCAACCCCGGCCGCATCACAGCATGCTCCCAGCCCTCACCAAGGAACACCTACGGACCCTTCGCATGCCGCACCTGCAGATTCACCTGCGACAGAACAACGAAACCAACAAAGACCGAAACTAACCACCTCCACTGCATACTCCTCAACACCCGCTCCGCATGCAAGCACGCCATCGAGCTCTGGGACCTGCTCGACTCCACCGCCCCAGACGTAGCCTTCCTTACCGAAACCTGGTGGAACGACTCCTCGGCGCCCGACATCGCAATAGCCATCCCGGATGGCTACAAGATCATCCTCAGGGACCGCAAAAACGGAATCGGAGGAGGCATAGCCATCGCCCACAAATTCTCCCTCAAGGTCGACACCCATACTGACGACTCCCTCAAGACCGCCGAACACCTACACTTCCACATCCACACCGACCCCAACACCACTCTCAGAGGAACGCTCATCTACAGACCCCCCGGACCACGAGCACCATTCAGCGAATCCCTCGCCGACCTCACCAGCACCCACAAACTCACCTCAATGGATTACATCCTCCATCCTAAATTTCCACCTGGAGAACAACAACAACACCAACTCCCGTACCCTGATCCACAACCTCACCAACCACAGCCTCAGACAACTCGTCAACACACCAACCCACATCACCGGCCACACGCTTGATCCCATCTTCTCCTCAAGTGCCCTCTTCACCTTCAACCATACCACCGTACTCCACTGGACCGACCACCACTGCATCCACTTCACCTACAAGAAACCTACCGAGCACCACCGCACCCAAAAACCACCCCGCCGATGCTGGAGCAAAGTCACGGAAGACCAGCTTACCAACACCCTCGTCCTGAACCCACCCCGACTCCACCGACCCAGACACCGCCGCCAACAACCTCACCCTGTGGATCAACTACTGCGCCAACACCCTTGCGCCACTCAAAAAACCCACCGCCAACCAAGCCAGAACAAAAGCCGCCTGGTTCACCGACGAGCTCCTAAATTCCAAACGTGACTGTCGGAAGCTAAAAAAGGAATGGCTCCTCAAACGCACACCTGACAGCCTCACAGCCCACAAGGACGCCACCCGCAAGCACCACCAACTCATCAGACAAGCCAAACGATCCCACTTCAAAGACCGCCTGGACAACAACGCACACAACCGCAAAGAGCTCTTCAGCATCGTGAAAGAACTCTCCAACCCCAGCGCCAACATCAACAACATCCCTCCATCCCAAGAATTCTGCAATGCACTGTCCACCTTCTTCCACCAGAAGATCACCGACATCCACGACGGCTTTGACCCCACTCCCACGCCAGACTCCACCCCCGAACACTCCACCTGTGCAAACCACCTGACCTTCTGGACCAACGTGAATGACACAGAGACACGCATGGTCATGAACTCCATCCACTCAGGATCGCAGTCAGACCCCTGCCCCCACCATGTATACAACAAAGCCGACTCCACCATCGCCCCCCAACTTCGGAAGGTCATCAACATCTCCTTCGAAACAGCAACATTTCCTGAAAAATGGAAACACGCTGAAATCCGCGCCCTCCTCAAGAAGCCCAAAGCAGACCCAACGACCTCAGGAACTTCCGACCCATCTCCCTGCTCCCTTTCCCAGCAAAGGTGATTGAAAAAATCGTCAACACACAACTAACCAGCCACCTCGAAAACAACGGCATCCTAGACCCTTCCCAGTCCGGCTTCAGACTAAACCACAGCACCGAAACCGCCCTTCTCACCGCCACAGACGACATCAGACGCCAAGTGGACAACAGTGAAACATCAGCCCTCATCCTCCTGGACCTATCTGCCGCCTTCGACACAGTCTGCCACCGCACCCTGAAATCACGCCTCGACGAAACCGATATTCAAGGTAAAGCCCTCGACTGGATCGCTTCATTCCTCTCCGGCAGAACCCAGATAGTCCGCCTCCCCCCCTTCCGCTCCGAAGCCACCGACATCATCTGCGGCGTCCCCCAAGGCTCATCCCTCAGCCCGACGCTGTTCAACATCTACATGGCCCCCCTCGCTCAAGTGGCCCGACAACACAACCTCAACATTCTCACCTACGCCGACGACACCCAGTTCATCCTCTCACTCACCAAAGACCCCCCACACCGCCAAAACCAACCTCCACGAGGGAATGAAATCCATTGCCGAATGGATGAGAAACAGCCGTCTGAAACTGAACTCGGACAAGACGGAGGTCGTCATCCTCGGACCCACCCCCTCCGGCTGGGACGACTCCTGGTGGCCCACCGCACTAGGAACCCCGCCGACACCGTCCGACCACGCTCGCAACCTGGGCTTCATCCTCGACTCCTCCCTCACCTTGTCTAAACAGATCAACGCTGTTTCCTCCTCCTGCTACAACACACTCCGCATGCTCCACAGAATCTACAAGTGGATCCCAACAGAAACAAGAACAGTGACACAGGCCTTCCTCAGCAGCAGGCTGGACTGCGGCAATGCACTCTATACAGGCATCCCAGCAAAAGACCTACTACGCCTCCAAAGTATCCAAAACGCCTCCGCCCGGCTGATTCTCAACGTACCCCGCCACAGCCACATCCCCCACCACCTGAGAAACCTTCACTGGCTCCCCGTGGAGAAAAGGATCACGTTCAAGCTTCTTACCCACCCTCACAAAGCTCTCCACAACACCGGACCATCCTACCTAAACAACAGACTCAGCTTCTACACCCCCACCCGTCAGCTCCGCTCCTCTAACCTCGCCCTCGCCATCGTCCCCCGCATCCGAAGAAAGACCTCCGGCGGCAGATCCTTCTCATACCTCGCCGCCAAAACCTGGAACACCCTCCCCACCAACCTGCGACAGACCAAGACCTACTCACCTTCAGAAGACTCCTCAAGACCTGGCTCTTCGACCAGTAACACCTGCTCTCACCCCCCAATCCCCCCAGCGCCTTGAAACCCTCACGGGTACGTAGCGCGCTTTACAAATTCAATGATTGATTGATTATGTACTTGGCCTAAGATCCAGAATGGCTGAGTACAGGCCAGTAAAAACCTTCGGCCAGCTAAGAGCTCATGACCAGAAGGCTGTCCTGACCCAGTACCACCAAGGACAGAAGGTGTGGGTTTTGGAACCTGTGGCCCCAAGAGCCGTCCAGGACAAATGGAGTGGACCCCATCTCATAGTAGCAAAGAAAGGTGAGGTCACCTATTTGGTAGACCTGGGCACTGCCAGGAGTTCCTTTAAGGTGCTCCATGTCAATCGCCTAAAACATTATTATGACAGGGCTGACTTAACCCTGCTCATGGCAACTGATGAGGGGCAGGAAGAAGAGAGTGACCCTCTCCCTGACCTCTTCTCCACCACAGAAGCTGATGGATTAGTGGAGGGAGTTGTGCTTGCAGATTGCCTTACTGCTGAGCAGAGGTACAACTGCATAAATCTCCTAAACCAGTTCTCTGACCTTTTCTCACTGATCCCAGGTACAACTACCTGGTGTGAACACACAATCGACACTGGAGACAGTTTACCTGTCAAAAGTAAGATTTATAGGCAGCCTGATCATGTCAGAGAATGCATAAAACAAGAGGTACAGAACATGTTAGATCTGGGAGTTATTGAGCCTTCTGAAAGCCCATGGGCTAGCCCAGAGGTGCTTGTCCCTGAACCTCATAGTAAAGATGGTAAAAAGGAAATGAGGTTTTGTGTTGACTATAGAGGACTCAATCAAGTAACCAAAACTGATGCTCACCCTATACCCAGGGCAGATGAGCTAATAAATACACTGGCTTCTGCCAAGTATCTAAGCACTTTTGACTTCACTGCAGGGTATTGGCAGATTAAGTTGTCAGAAGATGCTAAACCTAAAAAGAGCATTTTACACCATTGGAGGGCACTATCAGTTCACTGTAATGCCCTTTCGTTTGAAAAATGTACCTGCCACTTTTCAGAGGTTGATGAATACAGTCCTGCAAGGGTTGGAAGCCTTTAGTGCAGTATATCTAGATGATATAGCTGTCTTTAGCTCCACCTGGGATGATCACCTGGTCCACCTATGGAAAGTTTTGGAGGCCCTGCAAAAGGCAGGCCTCACTATCAAGGCTTCAAAGTGCCAGATAGGGCATGGGAAAGTGGTTTATCTGGGCTACCTAGTAGGTGGGGAACAGATTGCACCACTGCAGGGGAAGATCCAGACCATTTTGGAATGGGCTCCCCCTACAACTCAAACCCAGGTGAGAGCCTTCCTAGGCCTCACATGGTACTATAGGAGGTTCATTAAGAACTATGGCTCCATTGCAACCCCTCTTAATGACCTCACTAGCAAAAAGATGCCTAAAAAGGTATTGTGGACAGCTAGCTGTCAAAAGGCTTTTGATGAGCTCAAACAGGCCATGTGCTCTGCACCTGTCCTAAAAAGCCTTTGTTACTCCAATAAATTCATAGTCCAGGCTGATGCTTCTGAATTAGGGGTAGGGGCAGTTCTATCACAGCTTAACACTGAGGGCCAGGATCAACCTGTTGCTTTTATCAGCAGGAGGTTGACCCCTAGAGAAAAGCGTTGGTCTGCCATAGAGAGGGAGGCCTTTGCTGTGGTCTCAGCACTGAAAAAGTTGAGACCAAACCTGTTTGGTACTCACTTTATTGTTCTGACAGACCACAAGCCTCTATTATGGCTTAAACACATGAAAGGTGAAAACCCTAAATTGTTGAGGAGGTCCATCTCCCTACAGGGAATGGACTATACAGTGGAACATAGACCGGGGAGTACCAACCCCAATGCAGGTGGACTCTCCAGATATTTCCACTTAGACACTGAAAACCCATCTGGGCAAGGTTAGCCTTACTGTCCCTCATTTAGGGGTGAGGGTTGTGTAGGAAAGTACCATCTTGCCTGGCACGTTACCCCCATTTTTACATGTATGTAAGGTTTTATTTTTGCCTGTGTCACTAGGATCCTGCTAGCCAGGATCCCAGTGCTCATAGTTTGTAGCCTGAATGTGTGTACCTGTGTAGTGACTAACTGTGCCACTGAGGCTTTGCTAACCAGAATCTCAGTGCTTATGCTCTCTCTGCATTTAAAATTGTCACTATAGGCTAGTGACCATTTTTACCAATTCTAATTGGCACAGTGGAACACCCTTATAATTCCCTAGTATATGGTACCTAGGTACCCAGGGTGTTGAGGATCCAGGAGATCCCTATGGGCTGCAGAATTTCTTTTCCCACCCATAGGGAGCTCAGACAAATCATACACAGGACTGCCACTGCAGCCCTGTGAGTTAACACACATGTTGTTTCACAGCCATTTTACACTGCACTTAAGTAACTTATAAGTCACATATATGTCTAACCTTCACTTTCTGTAGGTTAGGTGAAAATTACTAAGTGTGAGGGCACCCTTGCACTAGCAAAGGCGCCCCACATAGTTCAGGGCCATTTCCCCGGATTTTGTGAGTGCGGGGACACCAATACACCCGAGCACTACACATAGGTCAATACCTATATGTTGCTTCACAATGGTAACTCCGAATATGGCCATGTAACATGTCTAAGATCATTGAATTGTCCCCCCATGCCAAATCTGGTATTGGGGTGCCGATCCCATGCATCCTGGGGCTTTCACTATGGACCCTGGGTACTGCCAAACCAGCTTTCTGGGTTTTTCTCTGCAGCTACTGCTGCTGCCAAACCACAGACAGGGTTCTGCCCTCCTGGGGTCTGGGCAGCCCAGTCCCAGGAAGGCAGAACAAAGAATTTCCTCTGAGAGCGGGTGTTTCACCCTCTCCTTTTGGAAATAGGTGTTCAGGGCTGGGGAGGACTAGCCTCCCCCAGCCTCTGGAAATGCTTTGAAGGGCACAGATGGTGCCCTCCTTGCATAAGCCAGTCTACACCAGTTCAGGGAACCCTCAGTCCCTGCTCTGGCGCGAAACTGGACAAAGGAAAGGGGAGTGACCACTCCCCTGTCCAACACCACCCAAGGAGTGGTGCCAAGAGCTCCTCGAGGATGTCCCAGACCTCTGCCGTCTTCAATTCAGAGGTGTGAGGGCACAATGGAGGCCTCTGAGTGGTGGCCAGTGCCAGCAGGTGGTGTCAGAGACCCCTCCTGATAGGTGCTTACCGCACTAGGTGGCCAATTCTCCTCTGAGGGCTATTTAAGGTCTCTCCTGTGGGCTTTTCCTCAGATAACGACTTGCAAGAATTCACCAGAGTTCCTTTGCATCTCCCTATTCAACTTCTGCCAAGGATTGACCGCTGACTGCTCCAGGACGCCTGCAAAACTGCAACAAAGTAGCAAGAAGACTACCAGCGACATTGTAGCACCTAATCCTGCCAGCTTTCTTGACTGTTTCCTGGTGGTGCATGCTTTGGGGGCTGCCTGCCTTCATCCTGCACTGGAGGCCACAAAAAAATCTCCCATTGGTCGACGGAATCTTCCCTCTGCTCCAGCAGGCACCAAACTTCAGCATCACTGGTACTCTGGGACCCCTCTCATCCTGATAAGCATGGCCCCTGGGACACAGGTGGTGAACCCAAGTGTTCCAGACTGTCAAGTGGTCCAACTGTCCAAATTTGGAGGAGGTAAGTCCTTGTCTTCCCTCTCCAGACAGTAATCCTGTGCACCGCGTGAAAGGCAGCTGCTAGGGCTTCTCTGCACTTTTGCAAGGAATCTTTCATGCACCGCCTAGCCCAGGTCCCCAGCACTCTGTCCTGCGTTGCTCAACTCGCTGAGTTGACCTCTGGCTTTGTGGGACCCTTTTTTGTAGTGTTGAGATGACCGCCATGCTCAGTCTTCTTGAACCCATATTCAAGGACTTCTGCAGGTGCTGCCTTCTTGTGCATGGGCTCTCTGTGTTGCTGAAGACCCCCTATGTCTCCTCTCCCAAGTGGCAACATCCTAGTCCTTCTTGGGCCAGGGCAGCACCCTATTTTCTTCAACTATGACCTTTGCAGCTAGCAAGGCTTGTTTGCAGTCTTTCTCCAAAGAAACAACTCTGCATCCTCCAGCTCTCTGTGGGACATCTTCTGCACAAAGATGAGGTTCCTAGCACCTTTCATTGTCCCAGATTCTTCAGCTTCTTCCATCCGGAGGCAGCCATTTTGCACCTTCATCTGGGGTTTAGTGGGCTCCTGCCCCCCCGGACACTTTCACGACTCTTGGACTTGGCCTTCTTCCTTTGCAAGTCCTCAGGTCCAGGAATCCGTGTTCAGTGCTTTGCAGTCTGTTATGGTCTT
Organism: Pleurodeles waltl; assembly: GCF_031143425.1. Classification (NCBI taxonomy): domain Eukaryota; kingdom Metazoa; phylum Chordata; class Amphibia; order Caudata; family Salamandridae; genus Pleurodeles; species Pleurodeles waltl. Next base: position 1,234,392,693 of record NC_090446.1, read on the forward strand.
TTTAGAATCCTCCATCACAAGTTTAGTGTGTTTCTGGGTAAGTAGTATCACTTTACTCCTACATTTCAGGGTCTTGGGGTGGGGTAGCTTGGACACCCTTAGTGTTTTCTTACACTCCCAGCGACCCTCTACACACTACACTAGCCTAGGGGTTCATTTGTGGTTGGCATTCTGTAGGAAGTTGGCTCTGTATGTGCTATTTCAAAGTAAGGAATAGCATGCACAGAGTCCAAGGGTTCCCCTTAGAGGTAAAATAGTGGTAAAAAGAGATAATACTAATGCTCTATTTTGTGGTAGTGTGGTCGAGCAGTAGGCTTATCCAAGGAGTAGTGTTAAGCATTTGTTGTACATACACATAGACAATAAATGAGGTACACACACTCAGAGACAAATCCAGCCAATAGGTTTTGTTATAGAAAAATATCTTTTCTTAGTTTATTTTAAGAACCACAGGTTCAAATTTAACATGTAATATCTTGTTTGAAAGGTATTGCAGGTAAGTACATTAGGAACTTTGAATCATTTCAATTGCATGTATACTTTTCAAGTTATTCACAAATAGCTATTTTAAAAGTGGACACAGTGCAATTTTCACAGTTCCTGGGGGAGGTAAGTTTTTGTTAGTTTTACCAGGTAAGTAAGACACTTACAGGGTTCAGTTCTTGGTCCAAGGTAGCCCACCGTTGGGGGTTCAGAGCAACCCCAAAGTTACCACACCAGCAGCTCAGGGCCGGTCAGGTGCAGAGTTCAAAGTGGTGCCCAAAACGCATAGGCTTCAATGGAGAGAAGGGGGTGCCCCGGTTCCGGTCTGCCAGCAGGTAAGTACCCGTGTCTTCGGAGGGCAGACCAGGGGGGGTTTGTAGGGCACCGGGGGGGACACAAGCCCACACAGAAATGTCACCCTCAGCGGCGTGGGGGCGGCCGGGTGCAGTGTTAGAACAAGCGTTGGGTTCGCAATGGAAGTCAATGAGAGATCAAGGGATCTCTTCAGCGCTGCAGGCAGGCAAGGGGGGGCTTCCTCGGGGAAATCTTCACTTGGGCAAGGGAGAGGGACTCCTGGGGGTCACTTCTGCAGTGAAAGTCCGGTCCTTCAGGTCCTGGGGGCTGCGGGTGCAGGGTCTTTTCCAGACTTAGGTTTCAGAGAGTCGCGGTCAGGGGAAGCCTCGGGATTCCCTCTGCAGGCGGCGCTGTGGGGGCTCAGGGGGGACAGGTTTTGGTACTCACAGTCGTAGAGTAGTCCGGGGGTCCTCCCTGAGGTGTTGGTCCTCCACCAGCCGAGTCGGGGTCGCCGGGTGCAGTGTTGCAAGTCTCACGCTTCTTGCAGGGAGATTGCAGGGTTCTTTAAAGCTGCTTCTTTGGATAAAGTTGCAGTCTTTTTGGAGATGGTCCGCTGTCCTCTGGAGTTTCTTGTCGTCGTCGAAGCAGGGCAGTCCACAGAGGATGCAGAGGTCGCTGGTCCCTTTGGAAGGCGTCGCTGGAGCAGAGTTCTTTTAGAAGGCAGGAGACAGGCCGGTGAGTTTCTGGAGCCAAGGCAGTTGTTGTCTTCTGGTCTTCCTCTGCAGGGGTTTTCAGCTAGGCAGTCCTTCTTCTTGTTGTTGCAGGAATCTAATTTCTAGGTTCAGGGAGAGCCCTTAAATACTAAATTTAAGGGCGTGTTTAGGTCTGGGAGGTTAGTAGCCAATGGCTACTAGCCCTGAGGGTGAGTACACCCTCTTTGTGCCTCCTCCCAAGGGGAGGGGGTCACATCCCTAATCCTATTGGGGGAATCCTCCATCTGCAAGATGGAGGATTTCTAAAAGTTAGAGTCACCTCAGCTCAGGACACCTTAGGGGCTGTCCTGACTGGCCAGTGACTCCTCCTTGTTATTCTCATTATTTTCTCCGGCCTTGCCGCCAAAAGTGGGGGCCGGGGCCGGAGGGGGCGGGCAACTCCACTAGCTGGAGTGTCCTGCGGTGCTGTGACAAAGGGGTGAGCCTTTGAGGCTCACCGCCAGGTGTTACAGCTCCTGCCTGGGGGAGGTGTTAGCATCTCCACCCAGTGCAGGCTTTGTTACTGGCCTCAGAGTGACAAAGGCACTCTCCCCATGGGGCCAGCAACATGTCTCTAGTGTGGCAGGCTGCTGGGACCAGTCAGCCTACACAGATAGTCGGTTAAGTTTCAGGGGGCACCTCTAAGGTGCCCTCTGTGGTGTATTTTACAATAAAATGTACACTGGCATCAGTGTGCATTTATTGTGCTGAGAAGATTGATACCAAACTTCCCAGTTTTCAGTGTAGCCATTATGGTGCTGTGGAGTTCGTGTAAAACAGACTCCCAGACCATATACTCTTATGGCTACCCTGCACTTACAATGTCTAAGGTTTTGCTTAGACACTGTAGGGGCACAGTGCTCATGCACTGGTACCCTCACCTATGGTATAGTGCACCCTGCCTTAGGGCTGTAAGGCCTGCTAGAGGGGTGTCTTACCTATACTGCATAGGCAGTGAGAGGCTGGCATGGCACCCTGAGGGGAGTGCCATGTCGACTTACTCATTTTGTTCTCACTAGCACACACAAGCTGGTAAGCAGTGTGTCTGTGCTGGGTGAGGGGTCTCTAGGGTGGCATAATACATGCTGCAGCCCTTAGGGACCTTCCCTGGCATCAGGGCCCTTGGTACCAGAGGTACCAGTTACAAGGGACTTATCTGGGTGCCAGGGTGTGCCAATTGTGGAATCAAAAGTACAGGTTAGGGAAAGAACACTGGTGCTGGGGCCTGGTTAGCAGGCCTCAGCACACTTTCAATTCAAAACATAGCATCAGCAAAGGCAAAAAGTCAGGGGGTAACCATGCCAAGGAGGCATTTCCTTACACAACCCCCCCCCAAACGAAAGCGGATGAGACTAACCTTTCCCAAGAGAGTCTTCATTTTCTAAGTGGAAGAACCTGGAAAGGCCATCTGCATTGGCATGGGCAGTCCCAGGTCTGTGTTCCACTACAAAGTCCATTCCCTGTAGGGAGATGGACCACCTCAACAGTTTTGGATTTTCACCTTTCATTTGCATCAGCCATCTGAGAGGTCTGTGGTCAGTCTGAACTAGGAAGTGAGTACCAAAGAGGTATGGTCTCAGCTTCTTCAGGGACCAAACCACAGCAAAGGCCTCCCTCTCAATGGCACTCCAACGCTGCACCCTGGAGAGTAACCTCCTGCTAATGAAAGCAACAGGCTGGTCAAGGCCATCATCATTTGTTTGGGACAAAACTGCCCCTATCCCATGTTCAGAGGCATCTGTTTGCACAATGAACTGATTGGAGTAATCTGGAGCTTTTAGAACTGGTGCTGTGCACATAGCTTGTTTCAGGGTTTCAAAGGCCTGTTGGCATTCTACAGTCCAGTTTACTTTCTTGGGCATTTTCTTGGAGGTGAGTTCTGTGAGGGCTGTCACAATGGATCCATATCCCTTCACAAACCTCCTATAGTACCCAGTCAAGCCAAGGAATGCCCTGACTTGAGTCTGGGTTTTTGGAGCTGCCCAGTCCAGAATAGTCTGGATCTTAGACTGGAGTGGCTGAACTTGGCCTCCACCTACAAGGTGTCCCAAGTAAACCACAGTTCCCTGCCCTATCTGGCATTTGGATGCCTTGATAGAGAGGCCTGCAGATTGCAGAGCCTTCAAAACCTTCTTCAGGTGGACCAGGTGATCCTGCCAGGTGGAGCTGAAGACAGCAATATCATTAAGATAAGCTGCACTAAAGGATTCCAGCCCAGCAAGGACTTGATTCACCAACCTTTGGAAGGTGGCAGGGGCATTCTTTAAACCAAAGGGCATAACAGTGAACTGATAATGCCCATCAGGTGTGGAGAATGCTGTCTTTTCTTTTGCTCCAGGGGCCATTTTGATTTGCCAGTACCCTGCTGTTAAGTCAAAGGTACTTAAGAATTTGGCAGCCCCTAATTTGTCTATTAGCTCATCAGCTCTAGGAATGGGATGAGCATCTGTCTTTTTGACAGAGTTGAGACCTCTGTAGTCCACACAAAACCTCATCTCTCTCTTTCCTTCTTTGGTGTGAGGTTTGGGGACTAAGACCACTGGGCTAGCCCAGGGGCTGTCAGAGTACTCAATTACTCCCAATTCCAGCATCTTGTGGACTTCCACCTTGATGCTTTCCTTAACTTGGTCAGACTGTCTAAATATTTTGTTTTTGACAGGCATGCTGTCTCCTGTGTCCACATCATGGGTACACAGGTGTGTCTGACCAGGGGTTAGGGAAAAGAGTTCAGCAAACTGCTGCAGGACCTTCCTGCAGTCAGACTGCTGTTGGCTAGAGAGGGTGTCTGAGTAGATCACTCCATCTACTGAGCCATCTTTAGGGTCTGATGAGAGGAGATCAGGGAGAGGTTCACTCTCAGCTTCCTGGTCCTCATCTGTTACCATCAACAGATTTACATCAGCCCTGTCATGGAAGAGCTTAAGGCGGTTCACATGGATCACCCTCTTGGGGCTCCTGCTTGTGCCCAGGTCCACCAGGTAGGTGACCTGACTCTTCCTCTCTAGTACTGGGTAAGGGCCACTCCATTTGTCCTGAAGTGCCCTGGGAGCCACAGGCTCCAGGACCCAGACTTTCTGCCCTGGTTGAAATTCAACCAGTGCAGCCTTTTGGTCATACCACAACTTCTGGAGTTGTTGGCTGGCCTCAAGGTTTTTACTTGCCTTTTCCATGTACTCTGCCATCCTTGAGCGAAGGCCAAGTACATAGTCCACTATGTCCTGTTTAGGCTCATGAAGAGGTCTCTCCCAGCCTTCTTTAACAAGAGCAAGTGGTCCCCTTACAGGGTGGCCAAACAGAAGTTCAAAGGGTGAGAATCCTACTCCCATCTGAGGCACCTCTCTGTAAGCGAAAAGCAGACATGGCAGGAGGACATCCCATCTCCTTTTGAGTTTTTCTGGGAGCCCCATGATCATGCCCTTTAATGTCTTGTTGAATCTCTCAACAAGGCCATTAGTTTGTGGATGATATGGTGTAGTGAATTTATAAGTCACTCCACACTCATTCCACATGTGTTTTAGGTAAGCTGACATGAAGTTGGTACCTCTGTCAGAAACCACCTCCTTAGGGAAACCCACTCTGGTAAAGATACCAATGAGGGCCTTGGCTACTGCAGGGGCAGTAGTCGACCTAAGGGGAATAGCTTTAGGATACCTAGTAGCATGATCCACTACTACTAGGATGTACATATTTCCTGAGGCTGTGGGAGGTTCTAGTTGACCAACTATGTCCACACCCACTCTTTCAAAGGGGACCCCCACCACTGGAAGTGGAATGAGGGGGGCCTTTGGATGCCCACCTGTCTTACCACTGGCTTGACAGGTGGGGCAGGAGAGGCAAAACTCCTTAACCTTCTGGGACATATTGGGCCAGTAGAAGTCGTTGACTAACCTCTCCCACGTCTTGGTTTGTCCCAAATGCCCAGCAAGGGGAATATCATGGGCTAAGGTCAGAATAAACTCTCTGAAACCCTGAGGCACTACCACTCTCCTAGTGGCACCAGGTTTGGGATCTCTTGCCTCAGTGTACAGGAGTCCATCTTCCCAATAGACCCTATGTGTTCCATTTTTCTTGCCTTTGGACTCTTCAGCAGCTTGCTGCCTAAGGCCTTCAAGAGAGGGACAGGTTTCTTGTCCCTTACACAACTCTTCCCTTGAGGGTCCCCCTGGGCCCAAGAGCTCAACCTGATAAGGTTCCAGCTCCATAGGCTCAGTTCCCTCAGAGGGCAGAACTTCTTCCTGAGAAGAGAGGTTCTCTTTTTGGTGTTGTGTTGCAGCTGGTTTCCCAGCTGACTTTCCTTGTCTCTTGGTAGGCTGGGCCATTTTTCCAGACTCCAGCTCTACTTTTTCACCCTGTGCCTTGCACTGTGCCCTAGTCTTGACACACACCAGTTCAGGGATACCCAGCATGGCTGCATGGGTTTTCAGTTCTACCTCAGCCCATGCTGAGGACTCCAGGTCATTTCCAAGCAAACAGTCTACTGGGATATTTGAGGAGACCACCACCTGTTTCAGGCCATTGACCCCTCCCCACTCTAAAGTTACCATTGCCATGGGATGCACTTTAGTCTGATTGTCAGCGTTGGTGACTGGATAGGTTTGTCCAGTCAGGTATTGGCCAGGGGAAACCAGTTTCTCTGTCACCATAGTGACACTGGCACCTGTATCCCTCAGGCCCTCTACACTTGTCCCATTAATTAAGAGCTGCTGCCTGTATTTTTGCATGTTAGGGGGCCAGGCAGCCAGTGTGGCTAAATCCACCCCACCCTCAGAGACTAATGTAGCTTCAGTGTGACACCTGATTTGCTCTGGGCACACTGTTGATCCCACTTGGAGACTGGCCATTCCAGTTTTAGCTGGATGGGAGTTAGAAGTGGTATCTTTCTTGGGACAGGCCTTGTCTCCAGTTTGGTGTCCAGACTGACTACAGTTTCGACACCAGGCCTTTTTGGGATCAAAGTTTTTACCCTTGTACCCAGGATTGTTTTGTGAAGAGGCTCTGGGCCCACCCTCCTGTGCAGGTTTTTGGGGGCCTGTAGAAGACTCTTTACTATTTTTATTTTTGGCTGTCTCACCACCTTTCCCCTGGGGAGGTTTTGTGACCCCTTTCTTTTGGTCACCCCCTGTGGAAGTTTTGGACACCCTAGTCTTGACCCAATGGTCCGCCTTGTTTCCCAATTCTTGGGGAGAAATTGGTCCTAGGTCCACCAGATGCTGATGCAGTTTATCATTGAAACAATTACTTAATAGGTGTTCTTTCACAAATAAATTGTACAGCCCATCATAATCATTTACACCATTTCCTTGAATCCAACCATCTAGTGTTTTTACTGAGTAGTCTACAAAGTCAACCCAGGTCTGGCTCGAGGATTTTTGAGCCCCCCTGAATCTAATCCTATACTCCTCAGTGGAGAATCCAAAGCCCTCAATCAGGGTACCCTTCATGAGGTCATAAGATTCTGCATCTTTTTTAGAGAGTGTGAGGAGTCTATCCCTACACTTTCCTGTGAACATTTCCCAAAGGAGAGCACCCCAGTGAGATTTGTTCACTTTTCTGGTTTCACAAGCCCTCTCAAAAGCTGTGAACCATTTGGTGATATCATCACCATCTTCATATTTAGTTACAATCCCTTTGGGGATTTTCAACATGTCAGGAGAATCTCTGACCCTAGTTATGTTGCTGCCACCATTGATGGGTCCTAGGCCCATCTCTTGTCTTTCCCTTTCTATGGCTAGGATCTGTCTTTCCAAAGCCAATCTTTTGGCCATCCTGGCTAACTGGATGTCCTCTTCACTGGAGTTATCCTCAGTGATTTCAGAGGTGTTGGTCTCTCCTGTGAGGGAACCAGCATCTCTGACTATTATTTTTGGAGTCAGGGCTTGAGAAGCCCTGTTCTCCCTAGATAGGACTGGTGGGGGGGAATCACCCTCCAAGTCACTATCATCTTCATCTGTGTTGCCATCCACAGAGGGGTTGGCTCTGTCATACTCTGCCAACAGCTCCTGGAGCTGTAGTTTGGTAGGTTTGGAGCCCATTGCTATTTTCTTTAGTTTACAGAGTGACCTTAGCTCTCTCATCTGTAGATGGAGGTAAGGTGTGGTGTCGAGTTCCACCACATTCACATCTGTATTAGACATTATGCTTCTAAAAGTTGGAATACTTTTTAAGAAACTAAAACTAGTTCTAGAATCTAATTCAAACTTTTAACAAACTTTTAAACTCTAAAAGAAATGCTAACAGGGACTAACACAAGGCCCTAGCAGGACTTTTAAGAATTTAGAAAACTTTTCAAATTGCAAAAATCAATTTCTAATGACAATTTTGGAATTTGTCGTGTGATCAGGTATTGGCTGAGTAGTCCAGCAAATGCAAAGTCTTGTACCCCACCGCTGATCCACCAATGTAGGAAGTTGGCTCTGTATGTGCTATTTCAAAGTAAGGAATAGCATGCACAGAGTCCAAGGGTTCCCGTTAGAGGTAAAATAGTGGTAAAAAGAGATAATACTAATGCTCTATTTTGTGGTAGTGTGGTGGAGCAGTAGGCTTATCCAAGGAGTAGTGTTAAGCATTTGTTGTACATACACATAGACAATAAATGAGGTACACACACTCAGAGACAAATCCAGCCAATAGGTTTTGTTATAGAAAAATATATTTTCTTAGTTTATTTTAAGAACCACAGGTTCAAATTTAACATGTAATATCTTGTTTGAAAGGTATTGCAGGTAAGTACATTAGGAACTTTGAATCATTTCAATTGCATGTATACTTTTCAAGTTATTCACAAATAGCTATTTTAAAAGTGGACACAGTGCAATTTTCACAGTTCCTGGGGGAGGTAAGTTTTTGTTAGTTTTACCAGGTAAGTAAGACACTTACAGGGTTCAGTTCTTGGTCCAAGGTAGCCCACCGTTGGGGGTCCAGAGCAACCCCAAAGTTACCACACCAGCAGCTCAGGGCCGGTCAGGTGCAGAGTTCAAAGTGGTGCCCAAAACGCATAGGCTTCAATGGAGAGAAGGGGGTGCCCCGGTTCCGGTCTGCCAGCAGGTAAGTACCCGTGTCTTCGGAGGGCAGACCAGGGGGGTTTTGTAGGGCACCGGGGGGGACACAAGCCCACACAGAAATTTCACCCTCAGCGGCGTGGGGGCGGCCGGGTGCAGTGTTAGAACAAGCGTCGGGTTCGCAATGGAAGTCAATGAGAGATCAAGGGATCTCTTCAGCGCTGCAGGCAGGCAAGGGGGGGCTTCCTCGGGGAAACCTTCACTTGGGCAAGGGAGAGGGACTCCTGGGGGTCACTTCTGCAGTGAAAGTCCGGTCCTTCAGGTCCTGGGGGCTGCGGGTGCAGGGTCTTTTCCAGGCGTCGGGACTTAGGTTTCAGAGAGTCGCGGTCAGGGGAAGCCTCGGGATTCCCTCTGCAGGCGGCGCTGTGGGGGCTCAGGGGGGACAGGTTTTGGTACTCACAGTCGTAGAGTAGTCCGGGGGTCCTCCCTGAGGTGTTGGTCCTCCACCAGCCGAGTCGGGGTCGCCGGGTGCAGTGTTGCAAGTCTCACGCTTCTTGCGGGGAGATTGCAGGGTTCTTTAAAGCTGCTTCTTTGGATAAAGTTGCAGTCTTTTTGGAGCAGGTCCGCTGTCCTCGGGAGTTTCTTGTCGTCGTCGAAGCAGGGCAGTCCTCAGAGGATGCAGAGGTCGCTGGTCCCTTTGGAAGGCGTCGCTGGAGCAGAGTTCTTTTGGAAGGCAGGAGACAGGCCAGTGAGTTTCTGGAGCCAAGGCAGTTGTTGTCTTCTGGTCTTCCTCTGCAGGGGTTTTCAGCTAGGCAGTCCTTCTTCTTGTTGTTGCAGGAATCTAATTTCTAGGTTCAGGGAGAGCCCTTAAATACTAAATTTAAGGGCGTGTTTAGGTCTGGGAGGTTAGTAGCCAATGGCTACTAGCCCTGAGGGTGAGTACACCCTCTTTGTGCCTCCTCCCAAGGGGAGGGGGTCACATCCCTAATCCTATTGGGGGAATCCTCCATCTGCAAGATGGAGGATTTCTAAAAGTTAGAGTCACCTCAGCTCAGGACACCTTAGGGGCTGTCCTGACTGGCCAGTGACTCCTCCTTGTTATTCTCATTATTTTCTCCGGCCTTGCCGCCAAAAGTGGGGGCCGGGGCCGGAGGGGGCGGGCAACTCCACTAGCTGGAGTGTCCTGCGGTGCTGTGACAAAGGGGTGAGCCTTTGAGGCTCACCGCCAGGTGTTACAGCTCCTGCCTGGGGGAGGTGTTAGCATCTCCACCCAGTGCAGGCTTTGTTACTGGCCTCAGAGTGACAAAGGCACTCTCCCCATGGGGCCAGCAACATGTCTCTAGTGTGGCAGGCTGCTGGGACCAGTCAGCCTACACAGATAGTCGGTTAAGTTTCAGGGGGCACCTCTAAGGTGCCCTCTGTGGTGTATTTTACAATAAAATGCACACTGGCATCAGTGTGCATTTATTGTGCTGAGAAGTTTGATACCAAACTTCCCAGTTTTCAGTGTAGCCATTATGGTGCTGTGGAGTTCGTGTAAAACAGACTCCCAGACCATATACTCTTATGGCTACCCTGCACTTACAATGTCTAAGGTTTTGCTTAGACACTGTAGGGGCACAGTGCTCATGCACTGGTACCCTCACCTATGGTATAGTGCACCCTGCCTTAGGGCTGTAAGGCCTGCTAGAGGGGTGTCTTACCTATACTGCATAGGCAGTGAGAGGCTGGCATGGCACCCTGAGGGGAGTGCCATGTCGACTTACTCATTTTGTTCTCACTAGCACACACAAGCTGGTAAGCAGTGTGTCTGTGCTGGGTGAGGGGTCTCTAGGGTGGCATAATACATGCTGCAGCCCTTAGGGACCTTCCCTGGCATCAGGGCCCTTGGTACCAGAGGTACCAGTTACAAGGGACTTATCTGGGTGCCAGGGTGTGCCAATTGTGGAATCAAAAGTACAGGTTAGGGAAAGAACACTGGTGCTGGGGCCTGGTTAGCAGGCCTCAGCACACTTTCAATTCAAAACATAGCATCAGCAAAGGCAAAAAGTCAGGGGGTAACCATGCCAAGGAGGCATTTCCTTACACAACCCCCCCCCAAACGAAAGCGGATGAGACTAACCTTTCCCAAGAGAGTCTTCATTTTCTAAGTGGAAGAACCTGGAAAGGCCATCTGCATTGGCATGGGCAGTCCCAGGTCTGTGTTCCACTACAAAGTCCATTCCCTGTAGGGAGATGGACCACCTCAACAGTTTTGGATTTTTACCTTTCATTTGCATCAGCCATCTGAGAGGTCTGTGGTCAGTCTGAACTAGGAAGTGAGTACCAAAGAGGTATGGTCTCAGCTTCTTCAGGGACCAAACCACAGCAAAGGCCTCCCTCTCAATGGCACTCCAACGCTGCTCCCTGGAGAGTAACCTCCTGCTAATGAAAGCAACAGGCTGGTCAAGGCCATCATCATTTGTTTGGGACAAAACTGCCCCTATCCCATGTTCAGAGGCATCTGTTTGCACAATGAACTGATTGGAGTAATCTGGAGCTTTTAGAACTGGTGCTGTGCACATAGCTTGTTTCAGGGTGTCAAAGGCCTGTTGGCATTCTACAGTCCAGTTTACTTTCTTGGGCATTTTCTTGGAGGTGAGTTCTGTGAGGGCTGTCACAATGGATCCATATCCCTTCACAAACCTCCTATAGTACCCAGTCAAGCCAAGGAATGCCCTGACTTGAGTCTGGGTTTTTGGAGCTGCCCAGTCCAGAATAGTCTGGATCTTAGACTGGAGTGGCTGAACTTGGCCTCCACCTACAAGGTGTCCCAAGTAAACCACAGTTCCCTGCCCTATCTGGCATTTGGATGCCTTGATAGAGAGGCCTGCAGATTGCAGAGCCTTCAAAACCTTCTTCAGGTGGACCAGGTGATCCTGCCAGGTGGAGCTGAAGACAGCAATATCATCAAGATAAGCTGCACTAAAGGATTCCAGCCCAGCAAGGACTTGATTCACCAACCTTTGGAAGGTGGCAGGGGCATTCTTTAAACCAAAGGGCATAACAGTGAACTGATAATGCCCATCAGGTGTGGAGAATGCTGTCTTTTCTTTTGCTCCAGGGGCCATTTTGATTTGCCAGTACCCTGCTGTTAAGTCAAAGGTACTTAAGAATTTGGCAGCCCCTAATTTGTCTATTAGCTCATCAGCTCTAGGAATGGGATGAGCATCTGTCTTTGTGACAGAGTTGAGACCTCTGTAGTCCACACAAAACCTCATCTCTCTCTTTCCTTCTTTGGTGTGAGGTTTGGGGACTAAGACCACTGGGCTAGCCCAGGGGCTGTCAGAGTACTCAATTACTCCCAATTCCAGCATCTTGTGGACTTCCACCTTGATGCTTTCCTTAACTTGGTCAGACTGTCTAAATATTTTGTTTTTGACAGGCATGCTGTCTCCTGTGTCCACATCATGGGTACACAGGTGTGTCTGACCAGGGGTTAGGGAAAAGAGTTCAGCAAACTGCTGCAGGACCTTCCTGCAGTCAGACTGCTGTTGGCTAGAGAGGGTGTCTGAGTAGATCACTCCATCTACTGAGCCATCTTTAGGGTCTGATGAGAGGAGATCAGGGAGAGGTTAACTCTCAGCTTCCTGGTCCTCATCTGTTACCATCAACAGATTTACATCAGCCCTGTCATGGAAGAGCTTAAGGCGGTTCACATGGATCACCCTCTTGGGGCTCCTGCTTGTGCCCAGGTCCACCAGGTAGGTGACCTGACTCTTCCTCTCTAGTACTGGGTAAGGGCCACTCCATTTGTCCTGAAGTGCCCTGGGAGCCACAGGCTCCAGGACCCAGACTTTCTGCCCTGGTTGAAATTCAACCAGTGCAGCCTTTTGGTCATACCACAACTTCTGGAGTTGTTGGCTGGCCTCAAGGTTTTTACTTGCCTTTTCCATGTACTCTGCCATCCTTGAGCGAAGGCCAAGTACATAGTCCACTATGTCCTGTTTAGGCTCATGAAGAGGTCTCTCCCAGCCTTCTTTAACAAGAGCAAGTGGCCCCCATACAGGGTGGCCAAACAGAAGTTCAAAGGGTGAGAATCCTACTCCCTTCTGAGGCACCTCTCTGTAAGCGAAAAGCAGACATGGCAGGAGGACATCCCATCTCCTTTTGAGTTTTTCTGGGAGCCCCATGATCATGCCCTTTAATGTCTTGTTGAATCTCTCAACAAGGCCATTAGTTTGTGGATGATATGGTGTAGTGAATTTATAAGTCACTCCACACTCATTCCACATGTGTTTTAGGTAAGCTGACATGAAGTTGGTACCTCTGTCAGAAACCACCTCCTTAGGGAAACCCACTCTGGTAAAGATACCAATGAGGGCCTTGGCTACTGCAGGGGCAGTAGTCGACCTAAGGGGAATAGCTTCAGGATACCTAGTAGCATGATCCACTACTACTAGTATGTACATATTTCCTGAGGCTGTGGGAGGTTCTAGTGGACCAACTATGTCCACACCCACTCTTTCAAAGGGGACCCCCACCACTGGAAGTGGAATGAGGGGGGCCTTTGGATGCCCACCTGTCTTACCACTGGCTTGACAGGTGGGGCAGGAGAGGCAAAACTCCTTAACCTTCTGGGACATATTGGGCCAGTAGAAGTGGTTGACTAACCTCTCCCACGTCTTGGTTTGTCCCAAATGCCCAGCAAGGGGAATATCATGGGCTAAGGTCAGAATAAACTCTCTGAAACCCTGAGGCACTACCACTCTCCTAGTGGCACCAGGTTTGGGATCTCTTGCCTCAGTGTACAGGAGTCCATCTTCCCAATAGACCCTATGTGTTCCATTTTTCTTGCCTTTGGACTCTTCAGCAGCTTGCTGCCTAAGGCCTTCAAGAGAGGGACAGGTTTCTTGTCCCTTACACAACTCTTCCCTTGAGGGTCCCCCTGGGCCCAAGAGCTCAACCTGATAAGGTTCCAGCTCCATAGGCTCAGTTCCCTCAGAGGGCAGAACTTCTTCCTGAGAAGAGAGGTTCTCTTTTTGGTGTTGTGTTGCAGCTGGTTTCCCAGCTGACTTTCCTTGTCTCTTGGTAGGCTGGGCCATTTTTCCAGACTCCAGCTCTACTTTTTCACCCTGTGCCTTGCACTGTGCCCTAGTCTTGACACACACCAGTTCAGGGATACCCAGCATGGCTGCATGGGTTTTCAGTTCTACCTCAGCCCATGCTGAGGACTCCAGGTCATTTCCAAGCAAACAGTCTACTGGGATATTTGAGGAGACCACCACCTGTTTCAGGCCATTGACCCCTCCCCACTCTAAAGTTACCATTGCCATGGGATGCACTTTAGTCTGATTGTCAGCGTTGGTGACTGGATAGGTTTGTCCAGTCAGGTATTGGCCAGGGGAAACCAGTTTCTCTGTCACCATAGTGACACTGGCACCTGTATCCCTCAGGCCCTCTACACTTGTCCCATTAATTAAGGGCTGCTGCCTGTATTTTTGCATGTTAGGGGGCCAGGCAGCCAGTGTGGCTAAATCCACCCCACCCTCAGAGACTAATGTAGCTTCAGTGTGACACCTGATTTGCTCTGGGCACACTGTTGATCCCACTTGGAGACTGGCCATTCCAGTTTTAGCTGGATGGGAGTTAGAAGTGGTATCTTTCTTGGGACAGGCCTTGTCTCCAGTTTGGTGTCCAGACTGACTACAGTTTCGACACCAGGCCTTTTTGGGATCAAAGTTTTTACCCTTGTACCCAGGATTGTTTTGTGAAGAGGCTCTGGGCCCACCCTCCTGTGCAGGTTTTTGGGGGCCTGTAGAAGACTCTTTACTATTTTTATTTTTGGCTGTCTCACCACCTTTCCCCTGGGGAGGTTTTGTGACCCCTTTCTTTTGGTCACCCCCTGTGGAAGTTTTGGACACCCTAGTCTTGACCCAATGGTCCGCCTTGTTTCCCAATTCTTGGGGAGAAATTGGTCCTAGGTCCACCAGATGCTGATGCAGTTTATCATTGAAACAATTACTTAATAGGTGTTCTTTCACAAATAAATTGTACAGCCCATCATAATCATTTACACCATTTCCTTGAATCCAACCATCTAGTGTTTTTACTGAGTAGTCTACAAAGTCAACCCAGGTCTGGCTCGAGGATTTTTGAGCCCCCTTGAATCTAATCCTATACTCCTCAGTGGAGAATCCAAAGCCCTCAATCAGGGTACCCTTCATGAGGTCATAAGATTCTGCATCTTTTTTAGAGAGTGTGAGGAGTCTATCCCTACACTTTCCTGTGAACATTTCCCAAAGGAGAGCACCCCAGTGAGATTTGTTCACTTTTCTGGTTTCACAAGCCCTCTCAAAAGCTGTGAACCATTTGGTGATATCATCACCATCTTCATATTTAGTTACAATCCCTTTGGGGATTTTCAACATGTCAGGAGAATCTCTGACCCTAGTTATGTTGCTGCCACCATTGATGGGTCCTAGGCCCATCTCTTGTCTTTCCCTTTCTATGGCTAGGATCTGTCTTTCCAAAGCCAATCTTTTGGCCATCCTGGCTAACTGGATGTCCTCTTCACTGGAGTTATCCTCAGTGATTTCAGAGGTGTTGGTCTCTCCTGTGAGGGAACCAGCATCTCTGACTATTATTTTTGGAGTCAGGGCTTGAGAAGCCCTGTTCTCCCTAGATAGGACTGGTGGGGGGGAATCACCCTCCAAGTCACTATCATCTTCATCTGTGTTGCCATCCACAGAGGGGTTGGCTCTGTCATACTCTGCCAACAGCTCCTGGAGCTGTAGTTTGGTAGGTTTGGAGCCCATTGCTATTTTCTTTAGTTTACAGAGTGACCTTAGCTCTCTCATCTGTAGATGGAGGTAAGGTGTGGTGTCGAGTTCCACCACATTCACATCTGTATTAGACATTATGCTTCTAAAAGTTGGAATACTTTTTAAGAAACTAAAACTAGTTCTAGAATCTAATTCAAACTTTTAACAAACTTTTAAACTCTAAAAGAAATGCTAACAGGGACTAACACAAGGCCCTAGCAGGACTTTTAAGAATTTAGAAAACTTTTCAAATTGCAAAAATCAATTTCTAATGACAATTTTGGAATTTGTCGTGTGATCAGGTATTGGCTGAGTAGTCCAGCAAATGCAAAGTCTTGTACCCCACCGCTGATCCACCAATGTAGGAAGTTGGCTCTGTATGTGCTATTTCAAAGTAAGGAATAGCATGCACAGAGTCCAAGGGTTCCCCTAAGAGGTAAAATAGTGGTAAAAAGAGATAATACTAATACTCTATTTTGTGGTAGTGTGGTGGAGCAGTAGGCTTATCCAAGGAGTAGTGTTAAGCATTTGTTGTACATACACATAGACAATAAATGAGGTACACACACTCAGAGACAAATCCAGCCAATAGGTTTTGTTATAGAAAAATATCTTTTCTTAGTTTATTTTAAGAACCACAGGTTCAAATTTAACATGTAATATCTTGTTTGAAAGGTATTGCAGGTAAGTACATTAGGAACTTTGAATCATTTCAATTGCATGTATACTTTTCAAGTTATTCACAAATAGCTATTTTAAAAGTGGACACAGTGCAATTTTCACAGTTCCTGGGGGAGGTAAGTTTTTGTTAGTTTTACCAGGTAAGTAAGACACTTACAGGGTTCAGTTCTTGGTCCAAGGTAGCCCACCGTTGGGGGTTCAGAGCAACCCCAAAGTTACCACACCAGCAGCTCAGGGCCGGTCAGGTGCAGACTTCAAAGTGGTGCCCAAAACGCATAGGCTTCAATGGAGAGAAGGGGGTGCCCCGGTTCCGGTCTGCCAGCAGGTAAGTACCCGTGTCTTCGGAGGGCAGACCAGGGGGGTTTTGTAGGGCACCGGGGGGGACACAAGCCCACACAGAAATTTCACCCTCAGCGGCGTGGGGGCGGCCGGGTGCAGTGTTAGAACAAGCGTCGGGTTCGCAATGGAAGTCAATGAGAGATCAAGGGATCTCTTCAGCGCTGCAGGCAGGCAAGGGGGGGCTTCCTCGGGGAAACCTTCACTTGGGCAAGGGAGAGGGACTCCTGGGGGTCACTTCTGCAGTGAAAGTCCGGTCCTTCAGGTCCTGGGGGCTGCGGGTGCAGGGTCTTTTCCAGGCGTCGGGACTTAGGTTTCAGAGAGTCGCGGTCAGGGGAAGCCTCGGGATTCCCTCTGCAGGCGGCGCTGTGGGGGCTCAGGGGGGACAGGTTTTGGTACTCACAGTCGTAGAGTAGTCCGGGGGTCCTCCCTGAGGTGTTGGTCCTCCACCAGCCGAGTCGGGGTCGCCGGGTGCAGTGTTGCAAGTCTCACGCTTCTTGCGGGGAGATTGCAGGGTTCTTTAAAGCTGCTTCTTTGGATAAAGTTGCAGTCTTTTTGGAGCAGGTCCGCTGTCCTCGGGAGTTTCTTGTCGTCGTCGAAGCAGGGCAGTCCTCAGAGGATGCAGAGGTCGCTGGTCCCTTTGGAAGGCGTCGCTGGAGCAGAGTTCTTTTGGAAGGCAGGAGACAGGCCGGTGAGTTTCTGGAGCCAAGGCAGTTGTTGTCTTCTGGTCTTCCTCTGCAGGGGTTTTCAGCTAGGCAGTCCTTCTTCTTGTTGTTGCAGGAATCTAATTTCTAGGTTCAGGGAGAGCCCTTAAATACTAAATTTAAGGGCGTGTTTAGGTCTGGGGGGTTAGTAGCCAATGGCTACTAGCCCTGAGGGTGAGTACACCCTCTTTGTGCCTCCTCCCAAGGGGAGGGGGTCACATCCCTAATCCTATTGGGGGAATCCTCCATCTGCAAGATGGAGGATTTCTAAAAGTTAGAGTCACCTCAGCTCAGGACACCTTAGGGGCTGTCCTGACTGGCCAGTGACTCCTCCTTGTTATTCTCATTATTTTCTCCGGCCTTGCCTCCAAAAGTGGGGGCCGGGGCCGGAGGGGGCGGGCAACTCCACTAGCTGGAGTGTCCTGCGGTGCTGTGACAAAGGGGTGAGCCTTTGAGGCTCACCGCCAGGTGTTACAGCTCCTGCCTGGGGGAGGTGTTAGCATCTCCACCCAGTGCAGGCTTTGTTACTGGCCTCAGAGTGACAAAGGCACTCTCCCCATGGGGCCAGCAACATGTCTCTAGTGTGGCAGGCTGCTGGGACCAGTCAGCCTACACAGATAGTCGGTTAAGTTTCAGGGGGCACCTCTAAGGTGCCCTCTGTGGTGTATTTTACAATAAAATGTACACTGGCATCAGTGTGCATTTATTGTGCTGAGAAGTTTGATACCAAACTTCCCAGTTTTCAGTGTAGCCATTATGGTGCTGTGGAGTTCGTGTAAAACAGACTCCCAGACCATATACTCTTATGGCTACCCTGCACTTACAATGTCTAAGGTTTTGCTTAGACACTGTAGGGGCACAGTGCTCATGCACTGGTACCCTCACCTATGGTATAGTGCACCCTGCCTTAGGGCTGTAAGGCCTGCTAGAGGGGTGTCTTACCTATACTGCATAGGCAGTGAGAGGCTGGCATGGCACCCTGAGGGGAGTGCCATGTCGACTTACTCATTTTGTTCTCACTAGCACACACAAGCTGGTAAGCAGTGTGTCTGTGCTGGGTGAGGGGTCTCTAGGGTGGCATAATACATGCTGCAGCCCTTAGGGACCTTCCCTGGCATCAGGGCCCTTGGTACCAGAGGTACCAGTTACAAGGGACTTATCTGGGTGCCAGGGTGTGCCAATTGTGGAATCAAAAGTACAGGTTAGGGAAAGAACACTGGTGCTGGGGCCTGGTTAGCAGGCCTCAGCACACTTTCAATTCAAAACATAGCATCAGCAAAGGCAAAAAGTCAGGGGGTAACCATGCCAAGGAGGCATTTCCTTACACAACCCCCCCCCAAACGAAAGCGGATGAGACTAACCTTTCCCAAGAGAGTCTTCATTTTCTAAGTGGAAGAACCTGGAAAGGCCATCTGCATTGGCATGGGCAGTCCCAGGTCTGTGTTCCACTACAAAGTCCATTCCCTGTAGGGAGATGGACCACCTCAACAGTTTTGGATTTTCACCTTTCATTTGCATCAGCCATCTGAGAGGTCTGTGGTCAGTCTGAACTAGGAAGTGAGTACCAAAGAGGTATGGTCTCAGCTTCTTCAGGGACCAAACCACAGCAAAGGCCTCCCTCTCAATGGCACTCCAACGCTGCTCCCTGGGGAGTAACCTCCTGCTAATGAAAGCAACAGGCTGGTCAAGGCCATCATCATTTGTTTGGGACAAAACTGCCCCTATCCCATGTTCAGAGGCATCTGTTTGCACAATGAACTGATTGGAGTAATCTGGAGCTTTTAGAACTGGTGCTGTGCACATAGCTTGTTTCAGGGTGTCAAAGGCCTGTTGGCATTCTACAGTCCAGTTTACTTTCTAGGGCATTTTCTTGGAGGTGAGTTCTGTGAGGGCTGTCACAATGGATCCATATCCCTTCACAAACCTCCTATAGTACCCAGTCAAGCCAAGGAATGCCCTGACTTGAGTCTGGGTTTTTGGAGCTGCCCAGTCCAGAATAGTCTGGATCTTAGACTGGAGTGGCTGAACTTGGCCTCCACCTACAAGGTGTCCCAAGTAAACCACAGTTCCCTGCCCTATCTGGCATTTGGATGCCTTGATAGAGAGGCCTGCAGATTGCAGAGCCTTCAAAACCTTCTTCAGGTGGACCAGGTGATCCTGCCAGGTGAAGCTGAAGACAGCAATATCATCAAGATAAGCTGCACTAAAGGATTCCAGCCCAGCAAGGACTTGATTCACCAACCTTTGGAAGGTGGCAGGGGCATTCTTTAAACCAAAGGGCATAACAGTGAACTGATAATGCCCATCAGGTGTGGAGAATGCTGTCTTTTCTTTTGCTCCAGGGGGCATTTTGATTTGCCAGTACCCTGCTGTTAAGTCAAAGGTACTTAAGAATTTGGCAGCCCCTAATTTGTCTATTAGCTCATCAGCTCTAGGAATGGGATGAGCATCTGTCTTTGTGACAGAGTTGAGACCTCTGTAGTCCACACAAAACCTCATCTCTCTCTTTCCTTCTTTGGTGTGAGGTTTGGGGACTAAGACCACTGGGCTAGCCCAGGGGCTGTCAGAGTACTCAATTACTCCCAATTCCAGCATCTTGTGGACTTCCACCTTGATGCTTTCCTTAACTTGGTCAGACTGTCTAAATATTTTGTTTTTGACAGGCATGCTGTCTCCTGTGTCCACATCATGGGTACACAGGTGTGTCTGACCAGGGGTTAGGGAAAAGAGTTCAGCAAACTGCTGCAGGACCTTCCTGCAGTCAGACTGCTGTTGGCTAGAGAGGGTGTCTGAGTAGATCACTCCATCTACTGAGCCATCTTTAGGGTCTGATGAGAGGAGATCAGGGAGAGGTTCACTCTCAGCTTCCTGGTCCTCATCTGTTACCATCAACAGATTTACATCAGCCCTGTCATGGAAGAGCTTAAGGCGGTTCACATGGATCACCCTCTTGGGGCTCCTGCTTGTGCCCAGGTCCACCAGGTAGGTGACCTGACTCTTCCTCTCTAGTACTGGGTAAGGGCCACTCCATTTGTCCTGAAGTGCCCTGGGAGCCACAGGCTCCAGGACCCAGACTTTCTGCCCTGGTTGAAATTCAACCAGTGCAGCCTTTTGGTCATACCACAACTTCTGGAGTTGTTGGCTGGCCTCAAGGTTTTTACTTGCCTTTTCCATGTACTCTGCCATCCTTGAGCGAAGGCCAAGTACATAGTCCACTATGTCCTGTTTAGGCTCATGAAGAGGTCTCTCCCAGCCTTCTTTAACAAGAGCAAGTGGTCCCCTTACAGGGTGGCCAAACAGAAGTTCAAAGGGTGAGAATCCTACTCCCTTCTGAGGCACCTCTCTGTAAGCGAAAAGCAGACATGGCAGGAGGACATCCCATCTCCTTTTGAGTTTTTCTGGGAGCCCCATGATCATGCCCTTTAATGTCTTGTTGAATCTCTCAACAAGGCCATTAGTTTGTGGATGATATGGTGTAGTGAATTTATAAGTCACTCCACACTCATTCCACATGTGTTTTAGGTAAGCTGACATGAAGTTGGTACCTCTGTCAGAAACCACCTCCTTAGGGAAACCCACTCTGGTAAAGATACCAATGAGGGCCTTGGCTACTGCAGGGGCAGTAGTCGACCTAAGGGGAATAGCTTCAGGATACCTAGTAGCATGATCCACTACTACTAGGATGTACATATTTCCTGAGGCTGTGGGAGGTTCTAGTGGACCAACTATGTCCACACCCACTCTTTCAAAGGGGACCCCCACCACTGGAAGTGGAATGAGGGGGGCCTTTGGATGCCCACCTGTCTTACCACTGGCTTGACAGGTGGGGCAGGAGAGGCAAAACTCCTTAACCTTCTGGGACATATTGGGCCAGTAGAAGTGGTTGACTAACCTCTCCCACGTCTTGGTTTGTCCCAAATGCCCAGCAAGGGGAATATCATGGGCTAAGGTCAGAATAAACTCTCTGAAACCCTGAGGCACTACCACTCTCCTAGTGGCACCAGGTTTGGGATCTCTTGCCTCAGTGTACAGGAGTCCATCTTCCCAATAGACCCTATGTGTTCCATTTTTCTTGCCTTTGGACTCTTCAGCAGCTTGCTGCCTAAGGCCTTCAAGAGAGGGACAGGTTTCTTGTCCCTTACACAACTCTTCCCTTGAGGGTCCCCCTGGGCCCAAGAGCTCAACCTGATAAGGTTCCAGCTCCATAGGCTCAGTTCCCTCAGAGGGCAGAACTTCTTCCTGAGAAGAGAGGTTCTTTTTTTGGTGTTGTGTTGCAGCTGGTTTCCCAGCTGACTTTCCTTGTCTCTTGGTAGGCTGGGCCATTTTTCCAGACTCCAGCTCTGCTTTTTCACCCTGTGCCTTGCACTGTGCCCTAGTCTTGACACACACCAGTTCAGGGATACCCAGCATGGCTGCATGGGTTTTCAGTTCTACCTCAGCCCATGCTGAGGACTCCAGGTCATTTCCAAGCAAACAGTCTACTGGGATATTTGAGGAGACCACCACCTGTTTCAGGCCATTGACCCCTCCCCACTCTAAAGTTACCATTGCCATGGGATGCACTTTAGTCTGATTGTCAGCGTTGGTGACTGGATAGGTTTGTCCAGTCAGGTATTGGCCAGGGGAAACCAGTTTCTCTGTCACCATAGTGACACTGGCACCTGTATCCCTCAGGCCCTCTACACTTGTCCCATTAATTAAGAGCTGCTGCCTGTATTTTTGCATGTTAGGGGGCCAGGCAGCCCGTGTGGCTAAATCCACCCCACCCTCAGAGACTAATGTAGCTTCAGTGTGACACCTGATTTGCTCTGGGCACACTGTTGATCCCACTTGGAGACTGGCCATTCCAGTTTTAGCTGGATGGGAGTTAGAAGTGGTATCTTTCTTGGGACAGGCCTTGTCTCCAGTTTGGTGTCCAGACTGACTACAGTTTTGACACCAGGCCTTTTTGGGATCAAAGTTTTTACCCTTGTACCCAGGATTGTTTTGTGAAGAGGCTCTGGGCCCACCCTCCTGTGCAGGTTTTTGGGGGCCTGTAGAAGACTCTTTACTATTTTTATTTTTGTCTGTCTCACCACCTTTCCCCTGGGGAGGTTTTGTGACCCCTTTCTTTTGGTCACCCCCTGTGGAAGTTTTGGACACCCTAGTCTTGACCCAATGGTCCGCCTTGTTTCCCAATTCTTGGGGAGAAATTGGTCCTAGGTCCACCAGATGCTGATGCAGTTTATCATTGAAACAATTACTTAATAGGTGTTCTTTCACAAATAAATTGAACAGCCCATCATAATCATTTACACCATTTCCTTGAATCCAACCATCTAGTGTTTTTACTGAGTAGTCTACAAAGTCAACCCAGGTCTGGCTCGAGGATTTTTGAGCCCCCCTGAATCTAATCCTATACTCCTCAGTGGAGAATCAAAAGCCCTCAATCAGGGTACCCTTCATGAGGTCATAAGATTCTGCATCTTTTTTAGAGAGTGTGAGGAGTCTATCCCTACACTTTCCTGTGAACATTTCCCAAAGGAGAGCACCCCAGTGAGATTTGTTCACTTTTCTGGTTTCACAAGCCCTCTCAAAAGCTGTGAACCATTTGGTGATATCATCACCATCTTCATATTTAGTTACAATCCCTTTGGGGATTTTCAACATGTCAGGAGAATCTCTGACCCTAGTTATGTTGCTGCCACCATTGATGGGTCCTAGGCCCATCTCTTGTCTTTCCCTTTCTATGGCTAGGATCTGTCTTTCCAAAGCCAATCTTTTGGCCATCCTGGCTAACTGGATGTCCTCTTCACTGGAGTTATCCTCAGTGATTTCAGAGGTGTTGGTCTCTCCTGTGAGGGAACCAGCATCTCTGACTATTATTTTTGGAGTCAGGGCTTGAGAAGCCCTGTTCTCCCTAGATAGGACTGGTGGGGGGGAATCACCCTCCAAGTCACTATCATCTTCATCTGTGTTGCCATCCACAGAGGGGTTGGCTCTGTCATACTCTGCCAACAGCTCCTGGAGCTGTAGTTTGGTAGGTTTGGAGCCCATTGCTATTTTCTTTAGTTTACAGAGTGACCTTAGCTCTCTCATCTGTAGATGGAGGTAAGGTGTGGTGTCGAGTTCCACCACATTCACATCTGTATTAGACATTATGCTTCTAAAAGTTGGAATACTTTTTAAGAAACTAAAACTAGTTCTAGAATCTAATTCAAACTTTTAACAAACTTTTAAACTCTAAAAGAAATGCTAACAGGGACTAACACAAGGCCCTAGCAGGACTTTTAAGAATTTAGAAAACTTTTCAAATTGCAAAAATCAATTTCTAATGACAATTTTGGAATTTGTCGTGTGATCAGGTATTGGCTGAGTAGTCCAGCAAATGCAAAGTCTTGTACCCCACCGCTGATCCACCAATGTAGGAAGTTGGCTCTGTATGTGCTATTTCAAAGTAAGGAATAGCATGCACAGAGTCCAAGGGTTCCCCTTAGAGGTAAAATAGTGGTAAAAAGAGATAATACTAATGCTCTATTTTGTGGTAGTGTGGTCGAGCAGTAGGCTTATCCAAGGAGTAGTGTTAAGCATTTGTTGTACATACACATAGACAATAAATGAGGTACACACACTCAGAGACAAATCCAGCCAATAGGTTTTGTTATAGAAAAATATCTTTTCTTAGTTTATTTTAAGAACCACAGGTTCAAATTTAACATGTAATATCTTGTTTGAAAGGTATTGCAGGTAAGTACATTAGGAACTTTGAATCATTTCAATTGCATGTATACTTTTCAAGTTATTCACAAATAGCTATTTTAAAAGTGGACACTGCAATTTTCACAGTTCCTGGGGGAGGTAAGTTTTTGTTAGTTTTACCAGGTAAGTAAGACACTTACAGGGTTCAGTTCTTGGTCCAAGGTAGCCCACCGTTGGGGGTTCAGAGCAACCCCAAAGTTACCACACCAGCAGCTCAGGGCCGGTCAGGTGCAGAGTTCAAAGTGGTGCCCAAAACGCATAGGCTTCAATGGAGAGAAGGGGGTGCCCCGGTTCCGGTCTGCCAGCAGGTAAGTACCCGTGTCTTCGGAGGGCAGACCAGGGGGGTTTTGTAGGGCACCGGGGGGGACACAAGCCCACACAGAAATGTCACCCTCAGCGGCGTGGGGGCGGCCGGGTGCAGTGTTAGAACAAGCGTCGGGTTCGCAATGGAAGTCAATGAGAGATCAAGGGATCTCTTCAGCGCTGCAGGCAGGCAAGGGGGGGCTTCCTCGGGGAAACCTTCACTTGGGCAAGGGAGAGGGACTCCTGGGGGTCACTTCTGCAGTGAAAGTCCGGTCCTTCAGGTCCTGGGGGCTGCGGGTGCAGGGTCTTTTCCAGGCGTCGGGACTTAGGTTTCAGAGAGTCGCGGTCAGGGGAAGCCTCGGGATTCCCTCTGCAGGCGGCGCTGTGGGGGCTCAGGGGGGACAGGTTTTGGTACTCACAGTCGTAGAGTAGTACGGGGGTCCTCCCTGAGGTGTTGGTCCTCCACCAGCCGGGTCGGGGTCGCCGGGTGCAGTGTTGCAAGTCTCACGCTTCTTGCGGGGAGATTGCAGGGTTCTTTAAAGCTGCTTCTTTGGATAAAGTTGCAGTCTTTTTGGAGCAGGTCCGCTGTCCTCGGGAGTTTCTTGTCGTCGTCGAAGCAGGGCAGTCCTCAGAGGATGCAGAGGTCGCTGGTCCCTTTGGAAGGCGTCGCTGGAGCAGAGTTCTTTTGGAAGGCAGGAGACAGGCCGGTGAGTTTCTGGAGCCAAGGCAGTTGTTGTCTTCTGGTCTTCCTCTGCAGGGGTTTTCAGCTAGGCAGTCCTTCTTCTTGTTGTTGCAGGAATCTAATTTCTAGGTTCAGGGAGAACCCTTAAATACTAAATTTAAGGGCGTGTTTAGGTCTGGGGGGTTAGTAGCCAATGGCTACTAGCCCTGAGGGTGAGTACACCCTCTTTGTGCCTCCTCCCAAGGGGAGGGGGTCACATCCCTAATCCTATTGGGGGAAGATGGAGGATTTCTAAAAGTTAGAGTCACCTCAGCTCAGGACACCTTAGGGGCTGTCCTGACTGGCCAGTGACTCCTCCTTGTTATTCTCATTATTTTCTCCGGCCTTGCCGCCAAAAGTGGGGGCCGGGGCCGGAGGGGGCGGGCAACTCCACTAGCTGGAGTGTCCTGCGGTGCTGTGACAAAGGGGTGAGCCTTTGAGGCTCACCGCCAGGTGTTACAGCTCCTGCCTGGGGGAGGTGTTAGCATCTCCACCCAGTGCAGGCTTTGTTACTGGCCTCAGAGTGACAAAGGCACTCTCCCCATGGGGCCAGCAACATGTCTCTAGTGTGGCAGGCTGCTGGGACCAGTCAGCCTACACAGATAGTCGGTTAAGTTTCAGGGGGCACCTCTAAGGTGCCCTCTGTGGTGTATTTTACAATAAAATGTACACTGGCATCAGTGTGCATTTATTGTGCTGAGAAGTTTGATACCAAACTTCCCAGTTTTCAGTGTAGCCATTATGGTGCTGTGGAGTTCGTGTAAAACAGACTCCCAGACCATATACTCTTATGGCTACCCTGCACTTACAATGTCTAAGGTTTTGCTTAGACACTGTAGGGGCACAGTGCTCATGCACTGGTACCCTCACCTATGGTATAGTGCACCCTGCCTTAGGGCTGTAAGGCCTGCTAGAGGGGTGTCTTACCTATACTGCATAGGCAGTGAGAGGCTGGCATGGCACCCTGAGGGGAGTGCCATGTCGACTTACTCATTTTGTTCTCACTAGCACACACAAGCTGGTAAGCAGTGTGTCTGTGCTGGGTGAGGGGTCTCTAGGGTGGCATAATACATGCTGCAGCCCTTAGGGACCTTCCCTGGCATCAGGGCCCTTGGTACCAGAGGTACCAGTTACAAGGGACTTATCTGGGTGCCAGGGTGTGCCAATTGTGGAATCAAAAGTACAGGTTAGGGAAAGAACACTGGTGCTGGGGCCTGGTTAGCAGGCCTCAGCACACTTTCAATTCAAAACATAGCATCAGCAAAGGCAAAAAGTCAGGGGGTAACCATGCCAAGGAGGCATTTCCTTACACAACCCCCCCCCCCAAACGAAAGCGGATGAGACTAACCTTTCCCAAGAGAGTCCTCATTTTCTAAGTGGAAGAACCTGGAAAGGCCATCTGCATTGGCATGGGCAGTCCCAGGTCTGTGTTCCACTACAAAGTCCATTCCCTGTAGGGAGATGGACCACCTCAACAGTTTTGGATTTTCACCTTTCATTTGCATCAGCCATCTGAGAGGTCTGTGGTCAGTCTGAACTAGGAAGTGAGTACCAAAGAGGTATGGTCTCAGCTTCTTCAGGGACCAAACCACAGCAAAGGCCTCCCTCTCAATGGCACTCCAACGCTGCTCCCTGGGGAGTAACCTCCTGCTAATGAAAGCAACAGGCTGGTCAAGGCCATCATCATTTGTTTGGGACAAAACTGCCCCTATCCCATGTTCAGAGGCATCTGTTTGCACAATGAACTGCTTGGAGTAATCTGGAGCTTTTAGAACTGGTGCTGTGCACATAGCTTGTTTCAGGGTGTCAAAGGCCTGTTGGCATTCTACAGTCCAGTTTACTTTCTTGGGCATTTTCTTGGAGGTGAGTTCTGTGAGGGCTGTCACAATGGATCCATATCCCTTCACAAACCTCCTATAGTACCCAGTCAAGCCAAGGAATGCCCTGACTTGAGTCTGGGTTTTTGGAGCTGCCCAGTCCAGAATAGTCTGGATCTTAGGCTGGAGTGGCTGAACTTGGCCTCCACCTACAAGGTGTCCCAAGTAAACCACAGTTCCCTGCCCTTTCTGGCATTTGGATGCCTTGATAGAGAGGCCTGCAGATTGCAGAGCCTTCAAAACCTTCTTCAGGTGGACCAGGTGATCCTGCCAGGTGGAGCTGAAGACAGCAATATCATCAAGATAAACTGCACTAAAGGATTCCAGCCCAGCAAGGACTTGATTCACCAACCTTTGGAAGGTGGCAGGGGCATTCTTTAAACCAAAGGGCATAACAGTGAACTGATAATGCCCATCAGGTGTGGAGAATGCTGTCTTTTCTTTTGCTCCAGGGGCCATTTTGATTTGCCAGTACCCTGCTGTTAAGTCAAAGGTACTTAAGAATTTGGCAGCCCCTAATTTGTCTATTAGCTCATCAGCTCTAGGAATGGGATGAGCATCTGTCTTTGTGACAGAGTTGAGACCTCTGTAGTCCACACAAAACCTCATCTCTCTCTTTCCTTCTTTGTTGTGAGGTTTGGGGACTAAGACCACTGGGCTAGCCCAGGGGCTGTCAGAGTACTCAATTACTCCCAATTCCAGCATCTTGTGGACTTCCACCTTGATGCTTTCCTTAACTTGGTCAGACTGTCTAAATATTTTGTTTTTGACAGGCATGCTGTCTCCTGTGTCCACATCATGGGTACACAGGTGTGTCTGACCAGGGGTTAGGGAAAAGAGTTCAGCAAACTGCTGCAGGACCTTCCTGCAGTCAGACTGCTGTTGGCTAGAGAGGGTGTCTGAGTAGATCACTCCATCTACTGAGCCATCTTTAGGGTCTGATGAGAGGAGATCAGGGAGAGGTTCACTCTCAGCTTCCTGGTCCTCATCTGTTACCATCAACAGATTTACATCAGCCCTGTCATGGAAGAGCTTAAGGCGGTTCACATGGATCACCCTCTTGGGGCTCCTGCTTGTGCCCAGGTCCACCAGGTAGGTGACCTGACTCTTCCTCTCTAGTACTGGGTAAGGGCCACTCCATTTGTCCTGAAGTGCCCTGGGAGCCACAGGCTCCAGGACCCAGACTTTCTGCCCTGGTTGAAATTCAACCAGTGCAGCCTTTTGGTCATACCACAACTTCTGGAGTTGTTGGCTGGCCTCAAGGGTTTTACTTGCCTTTTCCATGTACTCTGCCATCCTTGAGCGAAGGCCAAGTACATAGTCCACTATGTCCTGTTTAGGCTCATGAAGAGGTCTCTCCCAGCCTTCTTTAACAAGAGCAAGTGGTCCCCTTACAGGGTGGCCAAACAGAAGTTCAAAGGGTGAGAATCCAACTCCCTTCTGAGGCACCTCTCTGTAAGCGAAAAGCAGACATGGCAGGAGGACATCCCATCTCCTTTTGAGTTTTTCTGGGAGCCCCATGATCATGCCCTTTAATGTCTTGTTGAATCTCTCAACAAGGCCATTAGTTTGTGGATGATATGGTGTAGTGAATTTATAAGTCACTCCACACTCATTCCACATGTGTTTTAGGTAAGCTGACATGAAGTTGGTACCTCTGTCAGAAACCACCTCCTTAGGGAAACCCACTCTGGTAAAGATACCAATGAGGGCCTTGGCTACTGCAGGGGCAGTAGTCGACCTAAGGGGAATAGCTTCAGGATACCTAGTAGCATGATCCACTACTACTAGGATGTACATATTTCCTGAGGCTGTGGGAGGTTCTAGTGGACCAACTATGTCCACACCCACTCTTTCAAAGGGGACCCCCACCACTGGAAGTGGAATGAGGGGGGCCTTTGGATGCCCACCTGTCTTACCACTGGCTTGACAGGTGGGGCAGGAGAGGCAAAACTCCTTAACCTTCTGGGACATATTGGGCCAGTAGAAGTGGTTGACTAACCTCTCCCACGTCTTGGTTTGTCCCAAATGCCCAGCAAGGGGAATATCATGGGCTAAGGTCAGAATAAACTCTCTGAAACCCTGAGGCACTACCACTCTCCTAGTGGCACCAGGTTTGGGATCTCTTGCCTCAGTGTACAGGAGTCCATCTTCCCAATAGACCCTATGTGTTCCATTTTTCTTGCCTTTGGACTCTTCAGCAGCTTGCAGCCTAAGGCCTTCAAGAGAGGGACAGGTTTCTTGTCCCTTACACAACTCTTCCCGTGAGGGTCCCCCTGGGCCCAAGAGCTCAACCTGATAAGGTTCCAGCTCCATAGGCTCAGTTCCCTCAGAGGGCAGAACTTCTTCCTGAGAAGAGAGGTTCTCTTTTTGGTGTTGTGTTGCAGCTGGTTTCCCAGCTGACTTTCCTTGTCTCTTGGTAGGCTGGGCCATTTTTCCAGACTCCAGCTCTACTTTTTCACCCTGTGCCTTGCACTGTGCCCTAGTCTTGACACACACCAGTTCAGGGATACCCAGCATGGCTGCATGGGTTTTCAGTTCTACCTCAGCCCATGCTGAGGACTCCAGGTCATTTCCAAGCAAACAGTCTACTGGGATATTTGAGGAGACCACCACCTGTTTCAGGCCATTGACCCCTCCCCACTCTAAAGTTACCATTGCCATGGGATGTACTTTAGTTTGATTGTCAGCGTTGGTGACTGGATAGGTTTGTCCAGTCAGGTATTGGCCAGGGGAAACCAGTTTCTCTGTCACCATAGTGACACTGGCACCTGTATCCCTCAGGCCCTCTACACTTGTCCCATTAATTAAGAGCTGCTGCCTGTATTTTTGCATGTTAGGGGGCCAGGCAGCCAGTGTGGCTAAATCCACCCCACCCTCAGAGACTAATGTAGCTTCAGTGTGACACCTGATTTGCTCTGGGCACACTGTTGATCCCACTTGGAGACTGGCCATTCCAGTTTTAGCTGGATGGGAGTTAGAAGTGGTATCTTTCTTGGGACAGGCCTTGTCTCCAGTTTGGTGTCCAGACTGACTACAGTTTCGACACCAGGCCTTTTTGGGATCAAAGTTTTTACCCTTTTACCCAGGATTGTTTTGTGAAGAGGCTCTGGGCCCACCCTCCTGTGCAGGTTTTTGGGGGCCTGTAGAAGACTCTTTACTATTTTTATTTTTGGCTGTCTCACCACCTTTCCCCTGGGGAGGTTTTGTGACCCCTTTCTTTTGGTCACCCCCTGTGGAAGTTTTGGACACCCTAGTCTTGACCCAATGGTCCGCCTTCTTTCCCAATTCTTGGGGAGAAATTGGTCCTAGGTCCACCAGATGCTGATGCAGTTTATCATTGAAACAATTACTTAATAGGTGTTCTTTCACAAATAAATTGTACAGCCCATCATAATCATTTACACCATTTCCTTGAATCCAACCATCTAGTGTTTTTACTGAGTAGTCTACAAAGTCAACCCAGGTCTGGCTCGAGGATTTTTGAGCCCCCCTGAATCTAATCCTATACTCCTCAGTGGAGAATCCAAAGCCCTCAATCAGGGTACCCTTCATGAGGTCATAAGATTCTGCATCTTTTTTAGAGAGTGTGAGGAGTCTATCCCTACACTTTCCTGTGAACATTTCCCAAAGGAGAGCACCCCAGTGAGATTTGTTCACTTTTCTGGTTTCACAAGCCCTCTCAAAAGCTGTGAACCATTTGGTGATATCATCACCATCTTCATATTTAGTTACAATCCCTTTGGGGATTTTCAACATGTCAGGAGAATCTCTGACCCTAGTTATGTTGCTGCCACCATTGATGGGTCCTAGGCCCATCTCTTGTCTTTCCCTTTCTATGGCTAGGATCTGTCTTTCCAAAGCCAATCTTTTGGCCATCCTGGCTAACTGGATGTCCTCTTCACTGGAGTTATCCTCAGTGATTTCAGAGGTGTTGGTCTCTCCTGTGAGGGAACCAGCATCTCTGACTATTATTTTTGGAGTCAGGGTTTGAGAAGCCCTGTTCTCCCTAGATAGGACTGGTGGGGGGGAATCACCCTCCAAGTCACTATCATCTTCATCTGTGTTGCCATCCACAGAGGGGTTGGCTCTGTCATACTCTGCCAACAGCTCCTGGAGCTGTAGTTTGGTAGGTTTGGAGCCCATTGCTATTTTCTTTAGTTTACAGAGTGACCTTAGCTCTCTCATCTGTAGATGGAGGTAAGGTGTGGTGTCGAGTTCCACCACATTCACATCTGTATTAGACATTATGCTTCTAAAAGTTGGAATACTTTTTAAGAAACTAAAACTAGTTCTAGAATCTAATTCAAACTTTTAACAAACTTTTAAACTCTAAAAGAAATGCTAACAGGGACTAACACAAGGCCCTAGCAGGACTTTTAAGAATTTAGAAAACTTTTCAAATTGCAAAAATCAATTTCTAATGACAATTTTGGAATTTGTTGTGTGATCAGGTATTGGCTGAGTAGTCCAGCAAATGCAAAGTCTTGTACCCCACCGCTGATCCACCAATGTAGGAAGTTGGCTCTGTATGTGCTATTTCAAAGTAAGGAATAGCATGCACGGAGTCCAAGGGTTCCCCTTACAGGTAAAATAGTGGTAAAAAGAGATAATAATAATGCTCTATTTTGTGGTAGTGTGGTCGAGCAGTAGGCTTATCCAAGGAGTAGTGTTAAGCATTTGTTGTACATACACATAGACAATAAATGAGGTACACACACTCAGAGACAAATCCAGCCAATAGGTTTTGTTATAGAAAAATATATTTTCTTAGTTTATTTTAAGAACCACAGGTTCAAATTTAACATGTAATATCTTGTTTGAAAGGTATTGCAGGTAAGTACATTAGGAACTTTGAATCATTTAAATTGCATGTATACTTTTCAAGTTATTCACAAATAGCTATTTTAAAAGTGGACACTGCAATTTTCACAGTTCCTGGGGGAGGTAAGTTTTTGTTAGTTTTACCAGGTAAGTAAGACACTTACAGGGTTCAGTTCTTGGTCCAAGGTAGCCCACCGTTGGGGGTTCAGAGCAACCCCAAAGTTACCACACCAGCAGCTCAGGGCCGGTCAGGTGCAGAGTTCAAAGTGGTGCCCAAAACGCATAGGCTTCAATGGAGAGAAGGGGGTGCCCCGGTTCCGGTCTGCCAGCAGGTAAGTACCCGCGTCTTCGGAGGGCAGACCAGGGGGGTTTTGTAGGGCACCGGGGGGGACACAAGCCCACACAGAAATTTCACCCTCAGCGGCGCGGGGGTGGCCGGGTGCAGTGTTAGAACAAGCGTCGGGTTCGCAATGGAAGTCAATGAGAGATCAAGGGATCTCTTCAGCGCTGCAGGCAGGCAAGGGGGGGCTTCCTCGGGGAAACCTTCACTTGGGCAAGGGAGAGGGACTCCTGGGGGTCACTTCTGCAGTGAAAGTCCGGTCCTTCAGGTCCTGGGGGCTGCGGGTGCAGGGTCTTTTCCAGGCGTCGGGACTTAGGTTTCAGAGAGTCGCGGTCAGGGGAAGCCTCGGGATTCCCTCTGCAGGCGGCGCTGTGGGGGCTCAGGGGGGACAGGTTTTGGTACTCACAGTCGTAGAGTAGTCCGGGGGTCCTCCCTGAGGTGTTGGTCCTCCACCAGCCGAGTCGGGGTCGCCGGGTGCAGTGTTGCATGTCTCACGCTTCTTGCGGGGAGATTGCAGGGTTCTTTAAAGCTGCTTCTTTGGATAAAGTTGCAGTCTTTTTGGAGCAGGTCCGCTGTCCTCGGGAGTTTCTTGTCGTCGTCGAAGCAGGGCAGTCCTCAGAGGATGCAGAGGTCGCTGGTCCCTTTGGAAGGCGTCGCTGGAGCAGAGTTCTTTTGGAAGGCAGGAGACAGGCCGTTGAGTTTCTGGAGCCAAGGCAGTTGTTGTCTTCTGGTCTTCCTCTGCAGGGGTTTTCAGCTAGGCAGTCCTTCTTCTTGTTGTTGCAGGAATCTAATTTCTAGGTTCAGGGAGAGCCCTTAAATACTAAATTTAAGGGCGTGTTTAGGTCTGGGGGGTTAGTAGCCAATGGCTACAAGCCCTGAGGGTGAGTACACCCTCTTTGTGCCTCCTCCCAAGGAGGGGGTCACATCCCTAATCCTATTGGGGGAATCCTCCATCTGCAAGATGGAGGATTTCTAAAAGTTAGAGTCACCTCAGCTCAGGACACCTTAGGGGCTGTCCTGACTGGCCAGTGACTCCTCCTTGTTATTCTCATTATTTTCTCCGGCCTTGCCGCCAAAAGTTGGGGCCGGGGCCGGAGGGGGCGGGCAACTCCACTAGCTGGAGTGTCCTGCAGTGCTGTGACAAAGGGGTGAGCCTTTGAGGCTCACTGCCAGGTGTTACAGCTCCTGCCTGGGGGAGGTGTTAGCATCTCCACCCAGTGCAGGCTTTGTTACTGGCCTCAGAGTGACAAAGGCACTCTCCCCATGGGGCCAGCAATATGTCTCTAGTGTGGCAGGCTGCTGGGACCAGTCAGCCTACACTGATAGTCGGTTAAGTTTCAGGGGGCACCTCTAAGGTGCCCTCTGTGGTGTATTTTACAATAAAATGTACACTGGCATCAGTGTGCATTTATTGTGCTGAGAAGTTTGATACCAAACTTCCCAGTTTTCAGTGTAGCCATTATGGTGCTGTGGAGTTCGTGTAAAACAGACTCCCAGACCATATACTCTTATGGCTACCCTGCACTTACAATGTCTAAGGTTTTGCTTAGACACTGTAGGGGCACAGTGCTCATGCACTGGTACCCTCACCTATGGTATAGTGCACCCTGCCTTAGGGCTGTAAGGCCTGCTAGAGGGGTGTCTTACCTATACTGCATAGGCAGTGAGAGGCTGGCATGGCACCCTGAGGGGAGTGCCATGTCGACTTACTCATTTTGTTCTCACTAGCACACACAAGCTGGTAAGCAGTGTGTCTGTGCTGGGTGAGGGGTCTCTAGGGTGGCATAATACATGCTGCAGCCCTTAGGGACCTTCCCTGGCATCAGGGCCCTTGGTACCAGAGGTACCAGTTACAAGGGACTTATCTGGGTGCCAGGGTGTGCCAATTGTGGAATCAAAAGTACAGGTTAGGGAAAGAACACTGGTGCTGGGGCCTGGTTAGCAGGCCTCAGCACACTTTCAATTCAAAACATAGCATCAGCAAAGGCAAAAAGTCAGGGGGTAACCATGCCAAGGAGGCATTTCCTTACACATTCCACTTTCAGAGTATATGGTTTGTGTTGCCCCTAGGCCTATTGCATCCTATTGTATTCTACAGTGTTTGCACTACTTTCCAACTGTTTTACTTACCTGATTTTGGTTTGTGTGTATATTTTGTGTATTTTACTTACCTCCTAAGGGAGTATATCCTCTGAGATATTTTTGGCACATTGTCACTAAAATAAAGTACCTTTATTTTTAGTAACCCTGAGTATTGTGTTTCTTATGATATAGTACCTATATGATATGAGTGGTATAGTAGGAGCTTTGCATGTCTCCTAGTTCAGCCTAAGCTGCCCTGCTATACCTACCCCTATCAGTCTAAGCTGCTAGAACACTACTAATCTACTAATAAGGGATAACTGGACCTGGCTCAAGGTGTAAGTACCATCAGGTACCCAATATAAGCCAGGCCAGTCTCCAACAATAATGACCTATCGTCTGGACAAGGCCACAATTACTGAATTGTGTCAAGAATTGGAGCCAGATCTGATTCCTGAAATCCGTAGCACTACAGCAATACCCCCTGCAGTACAGGTACTGTCAGCGTTCCACTTTTTGGCAAGAAGCTCTTTCTAGGTGACTGTGGACGCGGCTGCACGAATGTCACAGCCAATGTTTTTGAATGCGCTTAACAGAGTTTTCGCTGCTTTACTAAAACACATGAGCAGCTTTATCTCATTCCCCTAGACAGAAGATTTGCCCACTGTGAAGGCTGCATTCTACACCATTGGACGCATGCCACATGGGACTGGGGCTATTGACGGGACCCATATTGCCTTGGTGCCCCCCAGGACAAATGAGCAGGTCTACAGGAATAGGAAGAGTTACCACTCAATCAATGTCCAGATGGTGTGCCTTGCAGATCAATACATCTCCCACGTTACTGCCAAGTTTCCTGGATCTGTGCATGATGCCTATGTATTGAGGAATAGCAGTGTCCATAGATGATGGCACGACTACACAGAGAGAGAGTGTGGATCATAGGTGAGCTTGAGTTTTCAAACAATGTATGTCACTGTTTGCCACCTGAAGTTGTACTCTGTGCCATTGTACATGAGTAATGTGTGTCTCTCACTACTTCCAGGTGACTCAGGCTATCCAAACCTGTCCTGGCTGTTGACCCCAGTGAGGAACCCAAGGACAAGAGCAGAATATCGTTCCAATAAAGCACATGGGCATACCAGAAGGATAATTGAATGTACTTTTGGGCTACTGAAAGACAGGGTTTGGTGCATCCATTTAACTGGTGGATCCTTAATCTATGCCCCCGGGAAGGTCTGCCAGATAGTAGTGGCTTGCTGCATGTGGCACAATTTGGCCCTCAGGTGCCATGTCCCATTCATGCAGGAGGAGGGGGGAGACAATTCACTGTGGCAGCAGCGAACAGTGAGGAGGAGGAGGAGGATGTGGACAACATCTGATACAGCAGTACTTCCAATGACACTCAAGTAAGACATAACGCATGTATGCAATGTGTCAGTAGTTCAGCTTTCTCAGATACATGGTCACATCAAACTGTGTCCTCATCCCATAGAGTACTTAGCATATGTTGCTAGGAATGTCATGTGACTTACAATGTGCTCACATAACCACTCTGTGACTTCAATTTCCATGACAGTGCGGCCCAGACTAGGTGGTCTAGTGGAGGGACTGGCATGCTGACAACATGGCATAGCTAATACTATGGCATCTTTTGTGAGGGCCTGAAATGGGTTGTTTCTCCTCACTTATGGTGTTAGGAGTCAATTGCTGTGCAAATTAGAGAGTAAAAGGGACCAGCTGGATGTAGGCTGTGATGTTACAGGGGCTCAATCCTTTACTTCTAATTTGACTGTCACTAATGCTTTCCCTTTTTGAAAATGTTGGTGTGGTCACAACAGTGAAATAATGTGATGACTACAGACTGCTTTCACATATTTGGTGGATGGAGTCACACTTTGCAGGACATTTGCACAGGATAATGCAGGTCTAGACATTGCGTATTGTTGTAAATAAAGCACAAAAAAGTTCAGTTGTGTTCAAGGGTATTTATTGAAGTGACAAAAAAAAAGGGATAGTGCAATGGAGTGGGGTGATGGTGGACCATATCATCAGTGCAGTGGCCCTGTTGGTTTGTAGCACAGGTCCAGTATCCATGGGGCCATAGGGAAAGTAGCAATGGTAGTACAAAGTGAACAAGGTGTCTTAGTGGCACCCAAGGGAAACATTCAGGAGGGATTCAATTCCTGGTGGTGGATTGGGTCTTGGCTACAGTCTCTGGTGATTGTCTGGGTCGCAGGGAACGTTTACACAGTGGTTCTTCTGCTGCAGAGGGAGGGGTGCTAGTGGCCTGTGAGTCTTGTGGCAGGTCCTCCTGTCCATAGCTGCAGCAGATGTTGAAGGTTGGTGAGTACACTGGCTAGTGGAATGGGCCCACTGGTGTGTTTTATACTCATGCATTATGTTGACCATATCACCCAGCACCCCTGCAGTGGAGGCCATGTTGACATTTAAGCCATGAAATTGCTGCATGACCTCCAGGTGGTTTTCCCACTGCAGCTGCTGGTTCTCCTGCAAGATGGTAATCACCTGGCCCATTCTGTCCTGGGATTTCTGGTAGGTTCCCAGGACACGTGTGAGTGCCTTCTGGGCAGTTGATTCCTTGGGTTGGGCCTCTCCTTGGCACACAGCTCTCCTCCCACTGGCCCTTGCCCCCTGCGCCTGTGTCCCCTGAACTGTGTGCCGACTCCCACTGACACCAGAGCCTTCATCGTCTTGCCTGTGTGGTGTTGACTCGGTTCCCTTTGCAGGTGGGCACACTGTTGATTGATGTGTTCTGTGGACAGAGGTTTGGGGACCTTGGGTGGCTGCTGTGGTGTTGGATTCGGATGGGGGGCCCTGTGGTGGACTGGGTGCTGGCTGTGAAACCAGACTGACTAGTGGTCCCAGATGGGCAAGGGAGATCATTCAGATCGAGACATCCAGAGTTGCTTTTGTCACTGAGGGCTTCTTCTGATGCCGGACTTGGTTGTTGTGGCACTTGCTCGCCGCTGACATTGGCTGGGGTACCTGTGATGATGTAAAAGATTTATTACAGTCATTGTCAGTTATATATTCAGCATTTCTGGCTTTCCCTATGGGATGTGTGTTGTCCTTCCACCGTTGGTTAATGTATGGTGATGGATTGTGGGATTGGTGGTGCTACATGCTGCCCATGCATTACTGTTGTGTGTGCGTGCAGAGATGGGAGGTGTGCTTGCAGTGGGTAGGGCATGCAGGGGTACACAGATGAGTGGGGTTATGGGTATGTTTCTCTGTATAGAATGGAGTGGGGTGAAGCGAGTCAAGGTGAGGGGGTGACATGTCAGGCAGCTGTCGGTTGTGGTAGGGTGGTAATGGTGACTTTCCAGTGTCCATCCCTCCAGTGATTCCAGAGAGGCCCTCTGGATGCAGGATAGCCAAGACATTATCCTCCCCTGCTTTCAACTGTGGGGGAGGAGGTGGGGTTCCAACCCAAGTCTTCATGATGGCAAGATGGTACCTGGAGGCCACGGCACACACCTTCCCCCGTAGGTTGATCCACCTCTTTTGTTTGTCCTCCCTTGTGCGTGGAAAGGTTCCCACTGAGTTCACCTTGTCCTGGATCCTCCACCATAGCGTTATCTTCCTGGCAATGGATATCTGCTGGACTTGTGCACCGAAAAGCAGTGGCTCGACCCTGACGATTTCTTCTACCATCACCTACACCTCCTCATCGGTAAAACGGGGTTCTTCTGTCAGGACATGCCTATTGTGTAGTGGGGTTAGTACGTGTGTTGTGTAAAGAGTATTAGGTGTTGAGGTATGGTGTGTGGTGTGTGATGCATGAAAGGTGTATAGGTGGCTTTGGGTTGTGTGTGTGCAGTTCTGGAAATGTTTGGGCTGGCAAGGTGTAGCAGTATTTTCATGTTTGTAAAGAATTGTGGGTTGTGTGGGGATGGGGGTGTTATATAGTGCTGTTGGTGGGTGTGTACAATATGTTTATAGGTGTCGGGTGTGGGTTTTTCAATCTTGCCAATTTTGCCTTCTGTTGGTGTGGAGCAGCCAAATCTATTGGATCGGTCCACACCGCCAATGGATGACCGCCGCCGAGTGTCCGCTTTGGTGATTTATGGTCCATAATTTGGAGGACGGTGTGTTGCTGACGTAATGGGGAGGATAGTGGGTCCAACAGTTTTTTGCCTCCTTTGGGTCTGGCGGAATTGTTGTTGTGGCTGGTTTCTGTCGTTTTTGTGTCATAATGTGGCAGGCGTATTGCTGCCTCTGCGGTGGTCTGTTGGCAGTAGTGACCACAGCGGTCTACAGGACAGACCGCCATTGTCAGAATGAGGGCCTATTTGTATCCCCTATGACCAAGGAGCTGTCTGATTGGCTGCAATATGACATCAGCTACTCAAAATATTTTTCAACCCCAGTTCCTGACAATCACATTGTGCATGTATCCAAAATAATTTCAGGTAAGAATGGAACATCAATTGTCATCACTGAGGTCAGTCACAATTATTCTTGTAAAGTGTAGCACATTTTACTTCACCTTATTTGGGGTATGTATCCTGGTACACTGACGGCTGCCCATCACTGATCAATTTTGCCTCTTCTATTCCACACATATTTGTTGTACTAGTGCTATCATCAGGGAAAACACTTTAAGGCTATGTAAGCTGGTTGTAGTCCACAACACTATCAGTCACCTTTTTCATTTTAGAGTCCTAGAGTCCTAGTGTGTGGCTTTGTGTCTGACAGAAACCCTCACATCTAATTTGCTTATGTTCTCATTGACATATCTTCACACAATCCATGCACTTAGATGAGTTGATGGATCACACTAAAAGATTGCATGGTATATGCGAACATGGCGATGTTTTCACATGTGCAAGTTTATCCTCCAAACCAAGTACAATGTCCAATTCACTGACCCCATTAGAGATCCTGAACCATTTGATGTACATTCAGAGTCCGAGGGTGAGGGACATGTCATGAGAGAAGGGTAGAAGTGTGCATTAGTGAGGAGGTGTCCAAAGTGACAATAGATAGGAACTGAGACAATGACAGTCCATAGCAGATGAGTCAACAGTGGTTGAGTGAAAAGGACACATTGCATGCTGTCACAACATGGCCATGATCTTAAGCACAGAGCTAAGGAGATACTGTCCAAGTGGCACAGACTGGTGCTACCTCGTGGTTTTACATGTGAATGTTCCTTCTACATCTTTATCCTCTGATATGTGTGGTGCCTCCTGTGCCATGGGTGATGCTGTTGTTGAAGTTGAGGGACACACACACACATCAGGGGATAGAGATGTGGAATCAAAGGTCCTGGCAGCTGGCAGTTGTGGGAACACATAAGGTATCACTGCAGCAAGAAGGAACTGCTGATTTCTCAATATCGCAGCTACGTCACGGTGGTAGGCAGCCAGGTTTTCCCTTAGGGAGGCCACGTTCCACTGTAAGGACTTCAGGGCATTTTGTATCACACCCCAGCCTGTTATCTATCATGCTGCTGCCACTTTAGGAGGGCAATTGTTGAAGCCTCTGCCTCATGACTGCTGCTATGTCAGCCAGGGACTGCTGGAGTTCACATAGTGGGGACAACTGTGTTGTCCTTATTTGGACTGAGGCACCTCTGCACTCCCTCTAGGCTGCCTGCCATGGTCTCCAGCCCTACCCGCACCTGCTTGGCCAGCTCCCGCTGGACTCCTACCACTGTCCTCTGAAATGTGATATCTGGGTCCTCAGTTTCCTGAAGAGTCTCTTCATTGATGGTCAGCAGCTGATCATCCATGTCATCTGTAAAATTCAGGACAGGCAGGTCGGCAGGAGGTAAGGCATCATCCTCTGCAATAGAATAGTGAAATGTAAATCTATTACTGTAATGGCTGTTGACATGAGTCATCATTTACTTGCTACTGGTAGCTCATTGACATGTTACAGACCCCAGGTTGTAGTTGTTTATTATGTGTTGAATCATGCATCACACATGGGGCAACCTTTCAAGATATTTTGTGCATTGAACATATTCCTTGCATGCTGCTTGCCCCAGTCACTGACACCATGGTAGCATGTCACTTACATTCCTATTCACCATGGTGGACAATCCCACAGTAGTGTAATGAGCGTTGTCACTAGTTAGGTGCTTTACTGCATTGGCACCATGAATGATGGCACTAGTGGAGCATAGCACAGGGAGGCCCATTGCTTACAATGCTTGTGTAACTTTGTCATCTGCCTTTAGCAGGCCCCACACATGTGCTAATTGGATGCCACAGTACAAGCTTTAGGGATTGTCAGCCCTGTTAGTTCGTCCCTCAATATATTAGGGACATTTCCTTGCATACAGCATATCTGCCACAAGCATATGTTGGTGTCAGAATGTACAACGTGGATCAATGCATGCATTTTGAGACTTTGCTAATGTGCCACAAGGGAAATGGGCAGCTTTGATCCACATTGGCAACTATTTGTATGATGGTACTGTTGCGTTATGGGCTAGTGACATTATACCCGTAGTGCAATATTGATGAGACTTGTGCCTGTTCATACTCATAATGGTGTCCCTTTATGCACACTGCCAACCATTCCCACACCACAGGCAATCTTGCTACATGGTGAAATAAAAGCTACTTGTATAGCACCAAAATTGATGATCATAGACATGCCCCATATGTATTATATCTTGATTTTTGTGCCCATTCCCGAATGGCGTATGGAGGTGTGTGAGAGTTGTTATTGATCCACCCTGTGTGAGTTGCGTAGGATATGTTGCACACTGATGCCCTGATTTTTTCTAAAGTGGCACAGCTAAGTGCAGCAGCAAATTTGCTGCACCGAGCTGTGCCACTTTTGAAACACAGGGATGCACTGTATTTACAGGAACATGCTGCCCCTTTGCATTTCCCCCTGTGCCTGCACAGGATTAAGCTCCCTGCACCAACGCAGGCATCCTTGCACCATAGTGCAAGGGAGCCTGCATTGAGGGGATAGATTGTTTATGTGCAGGAAGGTGCCCCTTCCTGCACATAAACAATCTATTATGCTGATTTGGCATTTCAATGTCTGCTGCAGGATACAGCACACATAAGAAGGGAAATGACACAAGGAGGAAGGAAAGCATTGTGCCTTGTTGCACCATTTGACCTTAATCACAGCCTCAGGTTAACATGTAGTCTGGGATTTGGGCAACAACAATATGCAATGGGAGTTGTTGTGGCACAAACACAGCCACACTCATTACATGCCCCTTCCATGCAAAGTGTTGTGTGTGAAGGGGCCATACTTACAAGGTGGTGTTAAGCCACTGTAAGTGGTTTGAGACCACGTTGAGATCCATGCATATTTCGGAGTGCAAAGCGCCACCAGAGTATTCCTAAAAGTGAGGCTCCAGTGGCGATGGGGCTTTTTGATTCTAGCCCTATGTGTCCAAAAGCAACCCATGCATTTAGTGTGTACGATGTAGCACCCCCTTCTGCCATTTGGGAAATTCCCGATAGTCACCCCATGCAACTTACCATGCATTTATGGTAGTTCTTGGTAGTCTGCACTGTTCTGCGATTCCAGTGACCAGCTCCTCCAGGATAACTGCTAACATCATCTCACCCAGCTCATCCAGGTCCTCCTGGGATGCAGGACTTCCACCACCAGTCTGAAGTGCTGTTTTTTAGTTTCTGGACAGTTTCTCCTTAGTTAGGCGCTTGCAATCATACCAGAGCTTCTTAAAATCAGTGACAGTCCTCTTCACCTCCTCTATGCTGTTGACTTTATCTACTATTACCTGAAATATAGCCTCTCTCCTACCTAATTGCAATTTGGAGGTGGCAAAGAGCTGATGTTGGTGCTCAGTCACCTCTTTGACCAAGATGTCATTCTCCTCCTCACTAAAGCAACACTTCTCCTTTGTCTTCTTCTCCTGGGACCTTGCTGGTCCGTCCTGGCTGGTACTGGGCTGATTTGGATCTCTCTGGGGTCTCTCCTGGCCTGCATTCTCCAGCTTGTCTCCCTTTTTTTTTCTTGCTTGCACTTTTTTTTTACACTAATATGGAGCTAACATACTTAGGGGCATATTTATACTCGGTTTGCGCCGAATTAGCTTAATTTTTTTTACGCTAATTCAGCACAAACCTAACTCCTTATTAATACTTTGGCACTAGACATGTCTAGCACCACAGCTATGGAGTTAATGTCATTTTCTGGACGTAGAAACCTACCTTGCGTCAATGAGATGCAAGGTAGGCATT
Source organism: Pleurodeles waltl (assembly GCF_031143425.1). NCBI lineage: Eukaryota > Metazoa > Chordata > Amphibia > Caudata > Salamandridae > Pleurodeles > Pleurodeles waltl. The sequence continues at coordinate 1,234,434,839 of NC_090446.1, forward strand.
CCCGTGCAGAAAACGACATTATGGCCCTTGTGCCATATTTCTCCCCCATGCTAAAATCATGCACTGGGGGATGGGGGCCTTAAATATTGGCGCTAAGCTTGCTTAGCAGCATTATTTAACACCTGGGTATGGGTAGGCGTTGGGGGACCTGTGGACCTATTTCCATTGTCATAGACCATGGAAGGAGCCCACAGGTGCCCTTCCCTGGCCCCAGGGACACCCCCCACGCACACCCAGCCACACCAGGAAGACAGGAAGGTGAGTATTTTGTTTTATTCTTTGTAGTGCCATGGGGGCCGAACTTAGTCCCCCCCTACATGGCACTGGGCCCAATGGCCATGCCCAGGGGACATTAGTCCCCTGGGCATGGCCATTGGGAGGGGGCATTACTCCTGTCTTTACTTAGACAGGAGTCCTGCCCATGGGGGTTTGTGCAGAAATATGACGTTAATCAGGTTAGAATAATTTTCTTGACTCTAACCTGACTAGCGCCATTCTTTGCCGCATAACTTCCAGTTTTCCCTACACCTCCCCACCCGGTTAGCATCAAATATTTTGATGTTAACCGGGCCTTACTGCCGGCTAACATCATCCCATGAATATGATGCATGGCCGGCGTCTTGGGATGGTGCTAGCCGGAGGTCTACTTTTTGACACTAAACTCCATTAGTGCAGTTTATAGTCAAAAAGTATAAATCAGGGTCTAAGCGTGAAAAACGTGCCGCTAATCGTGCTAACACCACTTTTTCAGCATTAGCGTAATTTTCCTTTCCGACGTGTCACAAAGGTTAGCGTCATTTTTTTTATGCTAACCATTTCTTAGAGCAATTGTACGTCATTTTATATGGCACATAGATAGTGCTAAGGAATGGCGTTAGCTAGTGGCAATATTTTTGACGCACAACTGCTCTTGCGCAGTTGTGTGTCATTTTTGTTAAATATGGGCCTTAGTATTGGGGAGTCACTTATAGTTGAGTAGGAATGACAAAAAACAAAGGTGGTATGTCCTGAGGGGCCTTGCAGGCCCAGTTTTCCGCTTATCTGTTTCGGTGGTATGAAACTTGACAGCAGTCCAGTGCAGTCCTGCCCCAGATCGGCAAAGCTGGGCTGCACATGTTCATAAGGGCAGCTCCTGGCAGGAGTCAGCTCTGTCTCCTGAGCTGCACTTACCAGTGTCCTGATGATTACAGTTGCTTAGGCTCCAGCCATATGTGGTATGTCCTTTTTCTTTCTTGCTCAGTGATGAAGGAACAGTGGTCCTGCTCTAATAGTGCTCTGATAGCATTTTCTTTGTCCTCGTGCCTTCTCAGATACAAAGCCTCCTTCGTCTTGGGCACCGTCCCAAACCTCCAGCTTCAGCACTCCAAGCTGCCCCTCCTGCCACATGGGGTCACTCTAAGAGACCTCGTTGTCAGGTCACGTTGGCCTCAGGTTGCCACTCCGCTGCCCCTCCTAGCATAAAGGGTTGAAGCAACATCATCACATGGGTGACGGCCCGATCGATTTGACACAGTTCTTTGGCACTTGGCAACCCATCCTGGCATTTGGAGGTGCCAAACTATCACCATGCTCAGATGGGTGATGGCTCGATCAGTGGTGTACTTGTCCTTGGTGAACGGTGGCCCCTCCTGGCATGTGGGGTTGCCAAACTTTCACCACACTACACATGGGCAATGGCCTCATCAGTGGTACCTGTCCTTGGTGAGTGGTGGTCCTTCCTGGCATATGGGGTTGTTAAACTGTGACAACGCTGCACACAGGTGACCATCCAATCAATGCAGCACAGCCCCTCATGGCATATGGTGTCCCCAGAATTTGCAACCTGGCACACTGGCAACTGCCCTATCGATGTGGCAATGCTCCTCACACCTCGCTCAGGAACCCCACATGTCTGGTCCCCCTCTAGAACTCTTTTCCTTCAACACACTCCTCTCCCTCATGGGCACACTGGTCTTCGCGAGCAGGCATGTACTGGTGCTACTGGTGATCCAAGGCAGTTAGTCTTGTTTTTCCTCAGTGATGTCCCCTCACCCTGCAGTGAGACTAGCAGGCTGTGCCCCAACGCCTGGTCACAGACAGAAGTCTTGCAGAGCTTGCCCTCCTCACGCAGCCCGACTGGCTGCTTGGCAAATGACAAAGTTGTGGGTCTGAAACTCCCCTACCTGTAGCTATTTTCCAAACACTAAATGGGATTTAGGGCCAGATGTAGCAAAAATCCAAATTGCGACTTGCAATTTGCGAGTCCCTGCGACTCGCAAATTGCAAGTCGCAATTTGGTATGCAGAAAGGTGTCTCAGACACCTGCTGCAACTCGCAATGGGGTCGCAAAGACCCACCTCATTAATGTTAATGAGGTGGGTCGCAGTTTGCGACCCCATTGCGAGTATGGGCACTCACGGGGGTGGTGGCCTGCTGGAGACAGCAGACCACTATGTCCGTGACTGCTTTTTAATAAACCAGTTTTTTTTTTCTAAGTGCAGCCCATTTTCCTTAAAGAAAAACGAGCTGCACTTTGAAAAAAAAACCGAAACCTTTAGTTTCTGATTTTTTCAGGGCAGGTAGTGGTCCATTGGACCACCGCCTGCTCTGAAAATTGTTTTTTTTTTCCAGTCACAAAGGGGAAGGGGTCCCATGGGGACCCCTTCCCGTTTGCGACTGGGTTACCATCCACTTCAAGTGGATGGTAACTGCGATTCCATTTGCGACCGCGAAATGGAATTGAAGTGCATTGCGAGTCGCAAATAGGAAGGGAACACCCCTTCCTATTTGCGAGTCGGAAATGCATTTTGCAAGTCGGATCCGACTCGCAAAATGCATTTCTGCATACCGGAGAGGCATTTGCGCCTCGCAAACAGCGTTTTTTGCTGTTTGCGAGGCGCAAAACCCTTTCTACATCTGGCCCTTAGATTCTGGACGTTTGAGGATTTATGACAGGGTTCTGTTTCTTTGAAATGGACATCTCTCCCCTTTACATTTCCTCATAAAGAATGTCTGTAAACAGCAGCCAGGACTCAAAAGCTAATTAACCCACAACATGATTCATGGGAGTGACCAGAGTTCACACCTGGATGTCAGCCACAGTGATATGCACATTAAAGATTAATCCTGGACCCTCAGTCCCACCCTTTATGATTTTCTCATCAGCCCCGTTGCCTCTTCGTGAGACATGTCTAGGTCCCCTCCTTGTGATCTGTCACTGAATCAAAGAGCCCTTTGAAATGCACAGGAAGAGCATGGCTCTCCCTCATCCATCTCTTGTCCCAGCCAGCTCACAGGAACGCAGCAATATCCATTTATGTGTGAAGGGATTCCTCTACTCCTCATGTTTTCACAAGGCAGGCCTGGCTTTCCCAAAATGGAACCCAAAGACCTCCATGCAAATGTACAGTGCAGGCATGTTAGAAATGGGGTCTCAAGCTGGCAGGGACACATTACAGGTAGGGTCCACTATTCTAGTCAGGATAAGTTAGATACACACTAAAAGATAGCCTTTGCTAACCCTCTGGTAATCCTCTGGTAGCTTAGCACAGAGCAGTCAGGCTTCTCTGGAGAGTCAATGTATAAAATATTTATGCAACACACAGTAACACAATGAAAACACCACAAAAGACTCCACACAGGTTTAGAAAAACAAACAATAATTTTATAAACGAGTCAAGACCTAAACGATGAAAATCCAATAAGTAGAAGTTGAGTTATGAATTTTAGAAGAATGAAGCAAATAGAACTTTATAGGTTTCTTGAGGTTGCAGTGGACAGGGGCAATGTCAAGAGTTCAAGCTGATTGTGATGGAGCATGGGCCAGGTACAAGAGCCAGGCAGGGCCAGGGAACAGAGGTGCATATTTACAACCCTCTAGTGTCACCAGAACGTCACTTTTAGCAATGCTCTGTTGGCACTGTGCATTGCCCCATATTGACAAGGTTGCGCTAAGCCACTTTTTATGACCTAATGCCACCTTGTAAATATTGGGCCCTCCAATGCAATTTTCTGCGGTAGAGGGGCATGCAATGGATGTTGCTGTGGGTGTTTTCACGCAACACCCATTGCTTTTGACACTTCCCCAGACTTACAAGAAATCAGAAATCTTAGGCAGCTCCAAAAACTAAAGCCACCACAGGGGTGGCATTAGCATGGCACAACGAGGAGAAATACTTTTATTTCTCCTCGTTTTTGCTTTTTCTATGTGTGCTGCATGCTGCACCACACATGGAAAAAACAAAATGCCATGAATGATTGTTTATGTGCAGGAAGGTGTCCATTCCTGCATATAAACAATCTTTCAATAATTAGAATTGCTGCTTCTTTGTGTGCTGCAGAATGTAGCACACATAGAAGTGACAAATTGCCACTATAGATTGTATATAGGTGGCATTCATTTTTGGCGCTGCCTCAGATTTACAATTTCTTGTAAATCTGGGGCAGTGTCAAAAGCAATGGATGTTGACCATAAGCAATCATTCCCTGCATTCCCTGCAACTATGGTGCAAGGGTGCCTGCGTTGGCAGCTAAATTTAGCACCAACGCCAGAGGAAACAGCGTTGTGCTGTATTTTTGTAAATAAGGCGCATCCCTGCATTTCAGAACTGAGGAGCCTAGCGCTGCCAATTTTGGCATCGCACTGCACCAGTTTCGTGTAAATATGCCCCAGAGTACTTTGAACCTCGTCATAAACACGAGATGTAGGGTTGATGCGTTGGTGGATGCTTCCATGTCTCTGCCGCAGCCAATGGATGTGTTTATGTTTCACACAGATTGATGCTAATGCATTGGTTTCTGAAGACGAGCATCAAAGCCATGAGGCATAGATTCCGAAGCTGATGCACAGGTTCTCCACACTGTGGAAATGATAAATCGATCTTCCTCAGCAATGGCAGCGATGCAATGGTTTCAGTGCTTTGTTGATGCCGATGCACCTGGTGCCGCAGCAGGGGATGCATCCGTTGATGCAGTGGTTCCAAAGGTACTGCTCAGGCCCCAAACGCGATGCACCGGTTTTACTCCCACAACATGGGATGCGTCACTTGCTGCTTCCAGCAAGCAGAAGATGCATAGATTTCACTAGTATGAGTATCTAGGTCCACTTCCAGTGAACCAGATACAGGAACTGGGGTAAAGACTTTGATATCCCTGAGTCTCTAGCAACAGGGAGCAATCCAAATAACCTATGGAGCTCACTTGGGGTGCAAGACAGAGACCTGCTCTCCTTCAGTAAGGTCAGAGAGCAGCAAGGCAACACAGCAGAAAAGCAGTCCTTCCAGGTCAGCGGTCTGGTAGAGTGACAGTCCTTTATGCAGCATTGCAGTTCTTCTGACATAGTCCAGTTGTAGATACGAAGTGTCAGTTTTGTTGGGGTCGGAGACCTAGTACTTATACAAAATGTGTCTTTGAAGTAGGGGTGACTTCAAAGAGGGGTCTTTTAAGTGCAAAGGTATCTTTACTTCTTTAGAACTGGCTCCAGGCAATCAGTAGAGGGCAGTCAGCCCTTTGCTTTGGGACAGGCACTGCCTATTCAGGTGTTAGTGTCATCCCCTCCCACCCTTCCTGCCCAGTAAGAGCCATCAGAATGCAGATGAATGCAGATCCCTGTGTTTGTGGCTGTCTAGAGGGAATGCACAAAGTGCAGCTGTCACCCACCCCAGATGTGAATTGGGGTAGGCTGCAGGCACACAGAGATGTAAGAACAGAGAAATGGCCATGCTCTAAAAGTGACATATCTAAAATAGTAGTGTTAAATCCAAATTTAGCAGTAAAGAGGATTTATCATTCATATTCCAAAGATGTGAAGCAAGGCTCAGCTACTCCTTTGGGACGTTTTAACTGCTACAACATGTAGAACTGAAAAGTACATGTCCTACCTTTTAGTTACCTAGCATCCTGCATATAGGCTATCTAGGACCTTTTGTAGGGGTGACATATATTTGTTAAAAAGGGATTTTTAGGCTTGGCAAGGGGTTTTAAATATCAAACCGAAGTGGCAGTCAAACTGCACATGCAGGGTCTGCAGTGGCAAGCCTGAGACATGTTTAATAGGCTACTTTAGTGGGTAGCTCATACAGTGCTGCAGGCTCACTAGTAGCATTTAATTTACAGGCCCAGGGAAAATAGTGTAAGTCTTTACAAGGGACTTACAACAAAATTAAATAGGCAAATTGTGTATTCACCATGTTTAGGAGAGAAGTACATGCACTTTAGCATTGTTCAATCATAGTAAAGTGCTGAGATTCCTAAGGTCAACAAAAAGGATCGGCAAAATATCAGCCACACACGCAAAAAAGTCTGTGCAAAGACCACCCTAAGGCTGACAGGTCTAACATGCAACTTCTGCACTCAGTGTACATTCAAAACACACTCTACCTTCTAGTACTGTTGTGCCCATGTACCATGCTACCACCAGCATTCCCACATGCAGCACATACAGTCTGTGCTCTGTTCAATACTACAGTCTCTATGTACTGCACCAGAGTGTGTTCATGTGAAAGCACATCATGCAGGCACACACACAATTTCCATGTACATACTATTTCACACTTCACCCTTTGTGTATTGTATTTCTTGTGAGCACACATGACTCATTTTCATCACACACGCACTTCCACATCAACCTGATTTAGGCCAAAATTGAGTTAAACACACAGCAGCTGAACTTTCAAAAAGGTGAGTGAGCCTGTAGGCCTCACTCTAGTAAAGAACAGGGTAAAAAAGAACTGTTCACTACTACTGATCACTACACCGTAGGCTGCCACCACCGCGCTTGTGCTGTTTACCTCCTGGTGTAGGTAGTAGCCTTCTACACCTATAAGGGTAGTACTTTGGGCGCCTCTTCCTAGTCTAACAAGACTGTGATCCATTAGACAAGCCTATGTCATGACACACACATGATGTTCACATATGACACAAACTCAGCATTTAGGGCCCAAACATTAATACTGTTAGGCACTCAGAGCAGGGGTACACATCTCTAACTATTTAGAGGACTTTTCTGTTCCAACAACTATGTGCATTAAGCACACTTTCCATGGGTGCACACAGTGCGGGTGCTTTTGAATGCGTGCTGTGCACTAGCAACACCATGAAGGGATTTTCCTGCTATTCTTCTCCTCTTGCATCTTGAGTCCTGGGTATGCATTCCCCTTCTATGCACAATACTCTGGGATAGCTAATACGTATCCAACTGGCAGTTGTGCAGTATCAGTTTGCAATGTACCACACTCTATAGCTGCATCTCCCATCTCCCCAATAAAAAGGCTGCTCAGCTATTCCATTAAATCCACTTTGAAATACTGTGCAGCTTATGGCAGGGTTGCTGTATATCCCACCATCTGTATAAAAGCTTCTAGTAGCACCTCTGTCCAGACATGTTTTGTTCTATGTCTTTTTTCAGTCCATTGAACTGAGCTCTCCAAACCCTTGCAATTTCAGATTTGCATCTGGTGGTGCAGTGGTGCTTGAGTGTGGTGTTTTAGGTTGTTGAGATCTTTTTGCTCTTCACCAACTCACAGGGGCATTTACCTCATCCACAATCATCTGCCACAGCCATGTGTTCACCTTTTAAGATGACAAGAGGCAGGTTGGCATATTCAGATCCACTTCCAAGACAACCTTCAAACCCCTGTGCCAAAATCCTGCTTGCCTAGTCTGCCGGCTCCCATGGTTGAAGGAACAAGGGGTGTTGGCTATGTATGACAAAACAGGAGGAGCGATGTCACTACATTGTGAAAGTAAGATCCTATTAAAATCCTTTCAAAATGGCCACTTCATTCCTCAACATGGCTTGGAAGCGACTAGTTTAGCGGCAGGGTCTGCAGGATGGGGCAGGAATGCCCTTTGGACTCAAGTTATCATCCAAGAAACATATGCAAATAAATTTGGCCACAATATCTGTTTCTAATCTCTTCTTGGTTATTTGCACATGAGCTAATAGTAGTTGATTTAATTATGCACAAGAATGCACTTTTAAATTATTTCTTAATACTGAAATAATGTGGCATGCTAACTCTACATAATCACATACACAGCATGCACAAAAAACCTTCAGTATTTATTGGGTGAATATTTTATACGTGTTGTAATGCAAAGTACTTAATGGGACTGTTAGACCTGTGAGCCTTAAAGTGGTCTGTGCCCAACCTTTTTGCCTGCTTGGCTTATATTTTGCTAATTTGTTTTTGTTAGCCTTAGGACTCTGAGCCCATTACCACTGCTGACAAGTGGTAAAGTGCATGTGCTCTCTCTCCTAAACATGGTTTGATTGGTACATCCACAATTTGCATACTTAAATTATTTATAAGTCCCAAGTATAGTGCAGTACCAGTACCTCAGGTGCCAAGGCTTGTAAATTAAGTGCTACTAGTGGGACTGCAGCACTGCTTGTGCTACCTACTCAAGTAGTACTTAAACATGTCTCAGGCCTGCCATTGAAGAGCCTCTGCGGACAGTTTAAACTGCCATGTCAACTATGCATTCAAAACCTCTTGCCAAGCACTAAACACCCCTTTTATTACATATAAGGCCCTCCTAAGGTAGGCCCTAAGTAGCCCATAGGACAGGGTGCTATATATTTAAAAGGCAGGACCATTATGATTAGGTTTTACGTGTCCTGGTAGTGATACACCCCTAATATCGTTTTTCACTACTGTGAGGCCTACCCCTCTGAATGGTTAACAATGGGGATTCCTTATTACATATAATACACTGTAATTCCTGATTGAAAAGGAATAGATATGTCATGTTTAGTACCTATGGAATTGTAATCATAAATCCTCTTTAATGGTAAAGTCAGAATTATTGTTACAATTTTGAAAATGACACTTCTAGGAAGTTGGCATTTTCCTTCTCTTAGCCCTGTGTGCCTGTAAACTGTCTCTAATATATGTGTGGGCAGGGTGGCAGCTGGACTTTGTGCATTATTTCTAGATAGCCACACACAAAGGGAGCTCAGGTGTGACTGATGGACCATCAACATCCTGACGGGCCATCCAGATCAGGATAGGAGAGATGAGCTGGCACGTACACCTGAATAGGCAGCATCCTTCCCCACACAAAGGGCTGTATTCCCCCTGTAGTGAGTGCATGAAGAAAGGACCTCTGGGCACTTCAAGGGCTCTTCTTTGAAGCCAGCCTCACTTCAAAGGCACAACTGGTTATAAATACTGGAACTCCGACCCTACAACTCAGTACACTACTGGACCTGTGAAGAACTCTGCCATGAGGAAGTACTGCTGCGCCGCTATAAGGGCTGCCACTCTGGACTGCTGATCTGGATGAACTGCTTTTCTGCTGTGCTGCCCTGCTACTTGCTACCCTCTATCATGTGCCCTGCTGAGGAGAGGCTGGACCCATCTCACTTGAACCGAGAATAACTTCAAGGGCAAGTTGACTTGCCCCCTTTTCTAGGCATTCATGACATCAGAGACTTCTCATCACCCTGCAACAGTACCTGTACTTCGCCTGCTGCGAGTCCTACCCCGCCAAGTGGTGCTAATCCAGTACTGAGCCCTTGGAAGTTAGTATAAAGTGTTTCAACTGCCACAACCTGCACATCACTGTGTTGGCGCTGATAGGAACTGGTTTATTGCAACTGCTGCGAGGATCCAGGACACCGCTTTGCTGACTGTGCGGCATTGACCTCCTGGTCTAGCTTGCTGCTTCCTTGCTGGTGCTGCCTTAGCTTCCCAAGACTCTGAATGTGCAACAGTTCTTGAGCCCTCCAGTTCGGGCCTGCTGCGGATGACCAGGTTTTTGGATCCCAGCAGTGCATCTCCCCTTCTGGTATATTGCTGGTATATTGTTGCATTTTATTATAATACTGATATATTTTATTCTTATTTGTGTTTTGGGATTTGTACTTCTTATTTTATCTGTTTTATTTTCTTCTGTTGTTTTTGCCCTTTCCTGACATTTTTTTCTTGCTCCTGCCAGTTTCCTCGTCACAGGTCACAGAGACCTAGTTCAATGCTGTCTCCACACCCAACATTGCTGCAGCCAAACCCATCAGTTTCAAGATTGTTCACCACGATTGTATCAACAAACACAGAGGTGGCAGCATTATCACCCACATGGAATCCATCCACTGAACCATCATGATGGACGACAACACATCGATCATAGAACACCTCAATTTCCAGTTCAGAGTTGATGGAAAAACCACCATCAAAGGCACCCTCGCCCACAGACTTCCAAGACTCCATCCCAATTTCTGTAACGGCATCCCCAAATTCAACACCCCCAAGCCATCAACACTGAACACTACATCTTCCTCACAGACTTCAATTTCCACTGTGACGAACTCTATGACAACACCACCAATCTTCTGGACAGCATGAACAACATTGGGTTAACTCAGATAGTCACTGACCCAATGCACATCACAGGAATCTCTCTAGATCCCATCTTCACAGGCAACAACAGAGCCAAATACAGACAGACTATCGAGCTCACCTGGTCAGACCACACCAACATCCATTTAGGGGGTCATTATCAACACGGTTGGAAAAAAACGCTGTGTTCATGCTGGCGGTCAAAACACTGATCGCCAGCGACCCCAGAACCCCGCCAGCCAGATAATGAACCTTTCTGAGAGCTGGCGGGCGGAAACATTGTTTCCACCCGCCAGCTCACAGAAAGGCTCGGCCGGGACATTGATGGTGGCTCCACATGGAGCCACCGTCAATGCCTCTTTGCGGCAGGTGCAGTTGCACCCGTCGCGTAGATCACTGCCCGAAAATTGGGCAGTGACCTGGGCGATGGAGCTTTGCACCGGGGCCCCTGCACTGCCCATGCAAAGTGCATGGGCAGTACAGGGGCACCCCCTCTGCCAGCCTTTTCCTGGTGGGATATCCCACCAGGAAAAGGCTGGCAGGAAATGAAACATAATCCGCAGGGTAGCACAGCTACCCTGGCGGATGGTGTTTCAACCCACCGCCAGGCGGCCTGATGGTGGGAGCCTGGCGATGGGTGACAGCTGCCGCTGGTGGCCGTCACCATGTCCATAATATGGCGGTTCAGCCCACCACATTAAAAATGAGGGCCTTACTCTACACAATGGCCCACAGCCAAGCCACCAGACCAATCAGCACCACTCAATGCAGCTGCAACATATTATCTGAGAGCCAATGGACCAACGCTCTCAACTCCTCCCTGACACTTCATCAGACGTTGAACAAGTTGTCAAAATGTTCACCACCTGGATCTCTGACAGCGTCGACATACTAGCCCCCAGCAAAACCTCCAAAAGCAATAGACTTGCTGAACAAGCCAGCTGGTACACCCCAGAACTAAGAACCTCGAAACGCAACTACAAACAACTAGAAAGGAGATGGCGCACCACAACGGATCCCACCGACCAGACCGCCTTCAAGAACTCACTCAGCCAGTGCCACAGACTTCTGAAAGACATCATAAGGAATGCCTTAACCAACCACCTCCAAGCCAGCTTCAACCACAGCAAAGAACTCTTCAGCATCATCAAAGAATTCTCTAACTCCTCAGCGGCTGAAAACAGCATAATCTTCTCCCAGTACCTTTATGACTCCCTTTTCAACTAATTCAATGACAAGATCTCCACCATCTAAAGAAACTTCATTCCGCACCCTGCCCCTGACCACACCCTTAAACCCCACAGACACCCCGCCAACTACAAGATCACCAGACGGAATCAGAACACCACTCAGATCACAGCCAACATCATGCACTCTGTCCACTCAAGATCACCTACCCTGTCCACACCACATGTTCAACCTCAGCAGCAGCACCATCAGCAGCAAACTCACTGACATCTTCAACATGTCCATCACCTAAGCCAACTACCTGAATATTTGGAAACATGCCAGAATCAAACCCCTCCTTAAAAAAAAGTCCACTGACTCCAATGAGTTCAAAAATTACCAACCAATTCTCTCTGCTCCTGTTTCCTGCCAAAGCCCTCAAGAAAGCTATCAACCAGCTACTCACAGAACACCTAGAGAATAATGATCTTCTGGACACAGCCCAACCTGGATTTCACTGTAACCAAAGCACTGAAACCACCCTTATTACTGCCACAGACAACATCAGAACACTCCTGGACCAAGGAGAATCGGGTGCCCTCATCCTCCTTGACCTCGCAGCATAATTTGTCACTGACTTACACCACACCCTAATCAAGAGGCTTCACTAGATTGGCATCCAGGATGACAACCTCAAATGGATCACATCCAGTCCTCCTCCCTCTTTCACATTGATGCCCAAGAACGTCATCAGTGACATCCCTCAAGACTCAGCCCCACCCTCTTCGACACCAACATGACCCTCTTGCCCAACATCATCAAAAACCACCAACTAAACATCATCTTCTATGTAGATGATACCAAGCTCATCCTCTTGCTCTCCAAAAACTCCTCCACTGCGAAGGCAAATTTCCACCTCTGCATGATCAGCATTGCCAACTGGATATAAGGCAACTGCCTCAAACTCAACACAGATCAAACAGAAATTATGATCTTCTGGAGCTCTACCTCACCATGCGACGAGTCCTGGTGGTCCACCAAACTGGGACCCACACGCACGGACCAAGCCTGAAACCTCAGCATCATCCAGGGCAACATACTCACCATGAAGATCCAGATCAATGCAGTCTCCTCTGCCTGTCTCCTCACCCTCTGTATGCTCCCTAAAATCTTCAGGTGGCTCCAAATCTTTACTAGACAAACTGTCAAGCAAGCCCTTGTCACCCTATGGCAGCACACTGTATCCTGGAATCACATAAAATCTCATGAAGACACTTCAATCATACAGAACTCAGTAGCCAGACACTTCCTGAACCCTTCCCCCAGATGGACCCACATCACCCCACAAGTGAAAAAACTCCACTGGCTCCAGGTAAACAAAAGATGCCAAGTCAAGATGCTGATGCACGCCTACAAAGCTCTCCATAAACAAGGACCAGCATACCTCAACCATCTCCTGAACTTCCACTTTCCCTCCGGACCCCTGCGCTATGACTCTCTCTCCCTCGCTCAGATCCACTGCATCCATCCCTGCAATGGTGGAGGTCATTTCTTCTCCTACCTTGATGAAAAATCCTGGAACAGCCTCCCCATCCACCTCAGATAATCACAATCCCTCCAAGAATTCAGACTCAAGACCTGGCTTGTGGGAAAACAGGGTTGATTGTCAAAGCCCCCTCAAATGTTGCCCCCATTTCTAGCTCATACTGGTGTTTTCTGAATCTTACAGTGCCCAGGGCACCGCTAACCAATCCCGGGGCCAGTGCTCTGTTTAAAACAGTATATTCAAATTAGAACTAATTATAATTGGTTCTCATAACCTATCTAAAAGTCACTAGTATAAGGTAGGGCATGTAGCTTTAAACACCCCAGGGTATATAGGGCACCAGTGAGTGCACTGCTGTGGTCCCTGGTGTCATTGTAAAGGCAGGCCTGCCTTGCTGGCTGTTTTTAAGTTAAAATTAACCCGACTTTGAAAATAAAAGTAATTCCAAAGTCTCAAAATACCTTATTTTTGCATATAAGTCACCCCTAATGTCTGACCTAGATGACCTCAGCTCGGGTGCAAGTGTAAATAAAAGCAGGGACTTTATAAAATATGTTTCATAGTCCTTGGTGAGGGAAAAATGTCTAAATTCATTTTTCCCCATTGTAACCACAAGGCTCCATAGGCTAACGTTGGGAGACTTTATTTTAAAATAATAAAATTGTATTTCCAATAGAGATGAGCTAACTATAGCAAGTTTAGTACCAAAGTAAATGTTATGATAAATCTCATAACTTGCCGGTGTTGAATTTAACACAATTTGCACAGGGAAACAGTTTTGAAACATCTTCTGAAAGTTACCACATTCAGCCCTGTAGTGCCCTTTCCTGATTGGTCAGCCTCTGGCAGCCTGAGCCAAGCTACCTTAATGAGGTGTGAAGTGGTCTGGGCTGTGACAAAGAAAGCGTCTGGTGGGTGGAGAACTTCTGCAGAAGATGGAAGAACAGGATAGGGGAAGAGAAGCCAAACTGGTCTTCAAACGAAGGAAAGCCACTTTGAACAGAAACTGGATCTCCCCATTTCCTGCTCCCCAAGACAGATGGGAGCCCCACTGACTAGACTAGGAGAGGGGCTGGGCATGGTGTGTTAAGGGAGACTTAGCCACACCAGTGGGTGGACTCAGCCAGATCTAACCTCTGTAGGAAAGTAGCCTCTTTCTATCATGGTTACACCCACTTTTGGCCTGTTTGTCAGTGTGTTTGACTGTGTCTACTGGGATCCTGCTAATCAGGACCCCGGTAGTTATGCTCTATCGCCTAAATTATGGTTATTGTACATTGGTAACTCAGTATTTCTCCCACAATTGGCATAATGGTGCCCGCTTATAAGTCCCTAGTATTTGATACTGCGGTAGCCAGGGCATTGGGGTTCCAGAGGATCCCCATGGGCTGCAGCATATATTTTGCCACCCATAGGGAGCCCATGTAAAGGGTTCTGCTGGACTACCATTGCAGCCTGTGTGAAAAGGTGCATGCACCCTTTCACTGCATTTACACTGAACCAGGTCACTTATAAGTGACCCCTTTAGCAAGCCCTCCATCCCTGAGGGCAGGGTGCAGAGTACCTGTGTGTGAGGACACCCCTGCACTAGCAGGGGTACCCCACGACCCCCAGGACCATTTTCCCAGACTTCATGAGTGCAGGAATGCCATTTTACGCGTGCACTGGACATAGGTCAAAACGTATGTCCAGCTATATCATGTTAACTCCGAACATAGACATGTTTGGTATCAAACAAGCAGGAATCATACCCCATACTTTTGTGAGCATTGGTTGTATGATTCCACACACTCTGGAGGCTCCTCAGAGGACCCTAAGTACTACCATTACAGCCTTCTGAGGTTTTCCAGGCAACCCCAGCTGCTGTCAACTCTCAGACAGGTTTCTGCCCTCCAGTTGCTCAAGCAGCTCAAGCCCAGGAAGGCAGAACAAAGCATTTCCTTTGGGAGAGAGGTGTTCCACCCTCTCCCTTTGGAAATAAGTGTTACAGGCGTGGGAGGGGTAACCTCCCCAGGCCACTGGAAATACTTTGATGGGCACATTTAGTGTCCTCCTTGCAAAATCCAGTCTACATCAGTTCAGGGACCCCCAGTCCCTGCTTTGGCACAAAACTGGACAAAGGAAAGGGGAGTGATGGCTCCCCTGTCCATCACCAACCCAGGGTTGGTGCTCAGAGCTCCTCCAGAGGGTCCCTGGTTTTTGCCAACTTGGATTCTAAGTCAGTTGGATTCTAAGTCAGAGTAGGTAGTGCCAGCAGGTGACGTCAGAGCCCTCCCCTGATAGGTGCTTACCTGTTTAGCTGACCAATCCCCATTTCAGGAATATTTAGGGTCTCTCTCTTGGGTGGTTCTTCAGATTGCAAAACTCCAGCAGGAATCCTTTGTGTCCTTTACTTCACTTTCTCACCGAAGAAACAGCATCTGGACCCCCCAGGAACTCTACAAACTGCAACAAAGAAGCAAAGACGACCTCTGCAACATTGTATCTTCAGCTCCTACCAGCAACTGTTTCCAGGTCGTGCATCCTCAGAGGACAGCCTGTCTTCAGACTGCATCAGAAGAACAAAGGATGCTCCCTTGGAGTGAGGGAGTCACTCGCCTGCTTCAGCAGGCACCTCTTTGCATCTATGACCAGCGGCGTGGGTCCCCTCTCCTGACAAGTTGTGTGGATCCAGCGTCACAGGTGGTACACTGAAGTGGTCCGACGGTCCTGACGTCCTGCTGTCCAACTTTGGTGGAGGTAAGAGCTTATTGACATCCTTCCTTGAAGTTCATGCAGCTCCGGCCCCAGCACTCTATCCTGTGACACACAGCTTCCTGCGAGGTTCTCCAACGGTGTGGGACCCTTTGTTGTAGTGCTGCATGGGCGTCCTTTGCACCTCATTTGTCCCTATGCTGTGGGACTCCTGTGTGCACTGCCTGATCTTCTGAGGGCTCTCTGAGTTGCTTAGAGCCCCCTCTGGCTTCCCCTCCTGGGTAGAGTCCACCAGGTCCCCCTTGGTCCAGGGCAGTGCCATTTTCTGCTAATCTGGCAGTCTCTTCTGCTTCTTGCGTAATCTTCTTTCTCGTGTTCTTGTGTGGTCTAGGAAGGTTACTGTGATTTACTCCTGCTTTCCTGGGCTCAGGGGTAGGTTCTATTACTTACCTTTGGTGTTTTCTTATTCTCCCAACGCCCCTCTACACACTGCACTTACCTAGGTGGGAAACCTACATTCGCATTCCACTTTCTTAGTATATGGTTTGTGTTTCCCGTATGCCCATTTCTAACTATCGTGATTTTCACTATTTGCACTGTTTTCTAATTGTTTTTACAGCTATTTCTGCATACTAGTGTATATAATTTGTGTAATACTTACCTCCCATGGAAGTATAGTCTCTATGGTATTTTTGGCATTTGTGTCACCAAAATAAAGTATCTTTATTTTTGTAACACTGAGTATTTTCTTTCATGTGTGTGAGTACTGTGTGACTACAGTGGTATTGCATAAGCTTTGTCTCCTATTTAAGCCTTGGCTTCTCATCCACACTAAATCAAGAGAGCCTGGCTTCAGACATTGCCTACATTTCAATAATAAGGGATAACTGGACTTGGTATAAGGTGTAAGTACCTTAGGTACCCACTGCAAACCAGGCCAGCCTCCTATAACCTCCAAGGATGAATTTGTGCCATCTTGGATTTTTAGAGAATGTTGCTTTCTGGGATTGATTTTTGCCACTCTTCACAGGATTTAGTCACCCCAGAGAGTGGCGGCCTGCACTCCATTGGACCGGATCACCCCCTTGCTTCCCATCTCAGGAGCAAGGATAAATATGCAGAGCTGCCCCACAATTCAGATCCCTGCTGGAAGAAAGTACTGGGGAAGAAGGACTGCCCTGCTGAACCCCTGGTCTGCACCTGAAGGACTGCACCCACAAGGACTGTACCAGCTGCATACTCTGGGCTTCACCAAGAAAACGACTTTGCCTTGCTTCTGCAACTCCAGGAGTAGACTCCCTGTAAGCTACAGGTAAAGAGGAGCTGACCAGAATCCCCGACATCAACTCCTGCTAGAAGAGCCTAGCTGGCCAGTGTCCAGTGGTCATTTGTGGATTCTGACGAGGTGCATTCTCTGAATTTTTGTCCCAACTCTCAAGGAGCAGCTCAGAGATTCTGGAACCTCGGATTAAGTTTGTGGACGCTTCATGGACCCAAAATGACCTCTGGAAGAAGATTAAGATGTTTGGAGAAGTTTGGAGCAACTGTTGTAAAAAGCCCAATAAATTGAAGAGGTGCATTGTGGGAGTTGTAGTCCCAGGCCCCAAAAGCAAACCAGGGCCTCTTAACCCTTGGCTGGTACTGTGGACCACTTTCCTGTATCAAGAAACACTTTTGAAAGTAAGTGTAGCAGTGTTACATCGTGGGTTGCCTGAGCTCTGGACTTTGTCCCTGTCCAGTGTGACCTTTTTTAAACCTTTGAGCGCTATTTGCTTGAAAACACTAGTTTTACTTTGAATCTTTAAAAATTCATATCTCTGGTTTCCTACATTGGATTTTTGTCATTTTTCATGTTATTTTAAAGATAAAAATTTTCCCTATTTTTGTAAATTGTTGTCCGATTTATATTGTGTCTCACATTTTACTTAATTACTGTTTTGTGATACTAAATGCTTTACACACCTGGCTCCTAAGTTAGGCCTAACTGCTCATGCACCATGCTACCAAGGGTTGAGCAAAAATTAATTTACTGAGACCTTGACTGAACCAAATGGGGGTTTGTGGCCTATTGCTAAGTGTAAGTACCTACTTGCCCTTACTAATAACCCACTTTCCAGCATGGCTATTCCACTTAAAGACTGAGAAGCTATACCTAAAACCTGGAAACCCTCAGTGGTGATTAGTGCTCTCTACAAATCCTGTTTGATTTGATTTGATCGACCCCAGCTGCTGACGCATCTCCAACTTGCACGACTCGGAACCGATGCATCACCTTCATCTGAAGGCTCGACAATGATGCATTGCCTTCTCTTATCCCAGCATCTTAGCTTGCACATCGACACATCAATGTTTCAGCAGATCAAGGCTGGTCCCTGTATCAGACCTGTGCTCCATTTTGATCGGCCTGACAGATTTCAGATTGTATCCAGTCTAGCATGACCAGATATCCCTTGTTGGTGCTTTGTGCTTCTAAGCACTATAACTAAGCTTAATCTTTAAAAAAAATCATATTACAGTTTCAACATATTGGATTTGTATTGTTTTGGTCTTGTTTTATTCATAAAAATATAATTATTTTTCAAAACTCGAGTGCAGTCTTTCTGTGGTATTTTTCTCTGGGTTACTGTTTGATGTGTCGCACAAATACTTTACACATTTGCTCTTAAGTTAAGCCTGCCTTTCTCTGTCCCAAGCTACCAGAGGGTGAGCATAGGTTAATTTATGGTGTGTATCAGACTTACCCTGACTAGAATTGTGGTTCCTGCTTGGATAGGGTGCATACCTCTGCCAACCAGAAGCCCAATTTCTCACAGGAACCTAAATATATTTTTTGTCACATTTGCAGAGGTTGTTGTGCAGTGAAAGAATTGTATGATATACTGTGTTTTGAGTGATGTGCAGATGAAATTGCATGTGGTCACCAATTTGTTTTATTGGTCCTGCACCAACTTCGTAACTGTGAGGGTTGGTCTCCTTGGTTAGGGTGCACTCGTTGTCTTATACTATTTATTAGTAATGTTGATGCTAGATGTTTACAAATTCCAGTGTTTTATTTAGTTCCATTTCAGAAATTCCAGTGTTTTATTTTGTTCCATTTCAGCCTGCATGTGCTTGCAGATCGTGTTGACGATGTTCGGGCCCTTCATTTGATCCAACCCTCGGCAGATGCTCCTTTTCAAGTTTTTCTAGGTCTCTGCTAGTGCGTGTGTTGTTCAGAATTAAGGTCTACTTTGGTTGACATAGGCACATGCACCTGATCCATAGTCATCTGGAAGAGAGTGTGTATCGGCCTACACCTGTGATCTGTTGTGTAAATTGTGCTTTAGCTTACACATTGTAAGCTCTTCGGCCCGTATTTATACTCCGTTTGAGCCGAATTTGCGTCGTTTTTTTCGACGCAAATTCGGCGCAAAACTAACGCCATATTTATACTTTGGCGTTAGACGCGTCTAGCGCCAAAGTATTGGCAAATAGCGTCATTTTTTAGCGTGAACCCCTTCCTTGCGTTAATGAGATGCAAGGAAGGCGTTCCCGTCTAAAAAAATGACGGCGACGCAAATGCCTCGTATTTATACTCCCGGGCAAAAATCACGCCCGGGAGTTGGCGGGTCAAAAAACCCCGCATTTGCGCCGCTATTTAACGCCTGGGTCAGGGTAGGCGTTAAGGGGCCTGTGGGCTCAAAAAGAGCCCACATGTGCCCTCCCCTGCCCCCAGGGACCCCCCCTGCCACCCCTGCCCACCCCAGGAGGACACCCAAGGATGGAGGGACCCACCCCAGGGACATTCCGGTAAGTTCAGGTAAGTATTATTTTTTATATATATTTTTTTTTTTTTGGGTGGCATAGGGGGGCCTTATTTGTGCCCCCCTACATGCCACTATGCCCAATGACCATGCCCAGGGGACACAAGTCCCCTGGGCATGGCCATTGGGCAAGGGGGCATGACTCCTGTCTTTACTAAGACAGGAGTCATGAAATGGCGTCTGGGCGTCGTAAAAAAATGGCGCAAATCGGGTTGAGGCGATTTTTTTGCCTCAACCTGACTTGCCCCATTTTAAGACGCCCTAACGTCATTTTTTCCCAACGCCGGCGCTGCCTGGTCTACGTGGTTTTTTTCCACGCAAACCAGGCAGCGCCGGTCTGCTTGCGCCGGCTAACGCCATTCCATAAATACGGCGCCCGCATGGCGCTTCAGAATGGCGTTAGACGGCGCTAAATTTTTTGACGCTAAACTGCGTTAGCGCAGTTTAGCGTCAAAAAGTATAAATATGGGCCTTCGTCTTCAGAATTACTGCTAAATCGAGACACATTTCTGATTTGCCACTCGTACTGACCAGCATCGGTTTGCCGCTAGCGTCTTCACAGCTGACGCAACTTCACGCCAAGCTGGGTAGTGTTGATGAGTTCTTATCAGCGGTTGCGCTCTTACACAAACGGTTTGATCCTGAGCACAACCATTTTTCTCCCTGTGCCTCAGATAGCTTATCTGTATCTATCTTATCTTCTATATTCTGTCCTGGAGTGACATTTCCGAACAAACCCGCAAGAGACCAAACAGTGAAACTGATATATATACAGAGAGGGTGTATATTGTGCCGTTTCCCTTCAGCATGAACCGAGCTGGCTATGCCTCCGCTCTACTCAATGCATGACCGGGCCTCGTTAAAATAAATCTCGGCTATGAACGCCCTACATTTACACGTACTGTATGCTTCAGTGAAAGGCGATGATGACAGCGCTGTTTTACTGGCATGAACACCTACGGTATTCATGACACTTTCTATTTGTACTTCTGCCTGGTTTACACAGCACTGCGTGTTCTACGTCTCAATAAATTGCCTCTGTCTGCGCAGTGGGCCCCTAAGTGAGTGATGGAGAAGCTGCATTACTGTCACGGACACCTCCTGTATAGCTGACTTTTTCAATTTATATTCCCGCTCTTTACATCACTGCTGCATGTTTTATGCTTTCATAAACCTTCTTTATCATCATATCTGAGTGTCTCCCGCTCGCTGGCTCCGGCTCTCTCGGTGACACCTTCACTGCGTGTGACTTATTTCCTAAGGTAAATAGCTGGTGTGTCATGGCAAATGTCCCAATTCCTTTAAACATCTCTCTTTGTGCTGCTAGCAGCCATTCTTTGCACAGCTGATTTCTAAACCTGCAGTTGTCAGCGAAAATGGTAAGTAAAACGCTTAGGTCACATTCACAAAGCTTTTTATATTAGGAGGTGTAGATTCCACCAGGCTTTGGTGAAAGTTACACCTGAATTTCCAAAAAGTAGGACATACTTATGATATTCCCTTGATAAGCTCCATACTCCTGGACACTACTCGCAGAAAATGATCTATCAATCATACCTGGTTATTCAGGTGTAACTCACATTTAAGACAGAGGTCATTCACAACTTATAAAACATAAAAGGTTTCTGGGTCAGGCACTTGGACTCTTAACCCCTTCGCTGCCAGGCCTTTTCCCCCTCAGGTGCCAAGCCTTTTTTTGGCTATTTGGGGAAGTTCGTCCTTAGGCCCTCATAGCTTTTTGTCCACATAAGCTACCCACACCAAATTTACGCCCCTTTTTCCCAACATCCTGTGGATTCTAGAGGTACCCAGACTTTGTGGATTCCCCTGAAGGAGACCAAGAAATTAGCCAAAATACAGTGATTTTTTTTTTTTTTTTAAATGGGAAAAAAGGGCTGCAGAAGAAGGCTTGTGTTTTTTCCCCTGAAAATGGCATCAACAAAGGGTTTGTGGTGCTAAAATCACCAGCTTCCCAGCTTTCAGGAAAGGGCAGACTTGAATCAGAAAACCCAATTTTTCAACACAATTTTGGCATTTTACTGGGACATACCCCATTTTTACGATTTTTTTGTGCTTTCAGCCTCCTTCCAGTCAGTGACAGAAATGGGTGTGAAACTAATGCTGGATCCCAGAAACCTAAACATTTCTGAAAAGTAGACAACATTCTGAATTCAGCAATGGGTAATTTGTGTAGATCCTACAAGGGTGTCCTACAGAAAATAAAAACTGAAATAAAAAAATATTGAAATTTAGGTGAAAAAAACAGCCATTTTTCTCTAGTTTTACACTGTAACTTTTTCCTGCAATGTCAGATTTTTGAAAGCAATATACTGTTACGTCTGCTGGACTCTTCTGGTTGCCGGGATATTCAGGGCTTGTAGGTTCACCAAGAACCCTAGGTACCCAGAGCCAATAAATGAGCTGCACCTTGCAATGGGTTTTCATTCTATACCAGGTATAGAGCAATTCATTTGCTGAAATATAAAGATTGAAAAATAGGTATCAAGAAAACCTTTGCATTTCCAAAATGGGCACAAGATAAGGTGGTGAGAAGCAGTGGTTATTTGCACATCTTTGAATTCAGGGGTGCCCATACTAGCATGTGAATTACAGGGCATTTCTCAATTAGACGTCTTTTTTACACACTGTCTTACATTTGGAAAGACAAGGGGCAATAACACTTGTTTTGCTATTCTGTATTTCCCCAAGTCTCCCGATAAAAATGCTACCTCACATGTGTGGCTAGGCCTGATGCTCGCGACAGGAAACGCAACATGGACACATCACATTTTTACATTGAAATCTGATGTGTTTTTTGCAAAGTGGCTAGATGTAGATTTTGGCCTCTTGCTCAGCTGGCAGCTAGGGAAACCTACCAAACCTGCGCATTTTTTAAAACTAGACACCTAGGGGAATCCAAGATGGGGTGACTTGTGGGGCTCTCACCAGGTTTTGTTACCCAGAATCCTTTGCAAACCTCAACATTTGGCTAAAAAAACACTTTTTCCTCACATTTTGGTGACAGAAAGTTCTGGAATCTGAGAGGAGCCACAAATTCCCTTCCACTGAGCGTTCCCTCAAGTCTCCCGATAAAAATGATATCTCACTTGTGTGGGTACGTCTACTGCCCGTGACAGGAAATGACCCAAAACACAACGTGAACACATCAAATTTTCACAAAGAAAACAGGTGTTTTTTGCAAAGTGTCTACCTGTGGATTTTGGCCTCTAGCTCAGCCGGCACCTAGGGAAACCTACCAAACCTGTGCATTGGTGAAAACTAGACACCTGAGGGATTCCAAGATGGGGTGACCTGTGGGGCTCTCACCAGGTTCTGTTACCCAGAATCCTTTGCAAACCTCAAAATGTGGCTAAAAAAACACTTTTTCCTCTCATTTCGGTGACAGAATGTTCTGGAATCTGAGAGGAGCCACAAATTTTCTTTCACCCAGTGTTCCCCCAAGTCTCCCAATAAAAATGATACCTCACTTGTGTGGGTAGGTCTAGTGCCCGCGAAAGGAAATACCTCAAAACACAATATGGACACATCACATTTTCCCATAGAAAACAGAGGTGTTTTTTGCAAAGTGCCTACCTGTGGATTTTGGTCTCTAGCTCAGCCGGCACCTAGGGAAACCTACCAAACCTGTGCATTTTTTAAAACTAGACACCTAGTAGAATCCAATATGGGGTGACTTGTAGGGATCTCACCAGGTTTTGTTACCCAGAATCCTTTGCAAACCTCAGAATTTGGCTAAAAAAACACTTTCTCCTTATATTTCGGTGACAGAATGTTCTGGAATCTGAGAGGAGCCACAAATATTCTTCCACCCAGCGTTCCCCCACATCTCCCGATAAAAATGATACCTCACTTGTGTGGGTAGGCCTAGTGCCCGCGACAAGAAATACCACAAAACACAACGTGGCCAAATCACATTTTTCCAAAGAAAGCAGAAGTGTTTTTTGCAAAGTGCCTACCTGTGGATTTTGGCTTCTAGCTCAGCCGGCACCTGGGGAAACCTACCAAACCTGTGCATTTTTTAAATACATCAGTGGCTGACGGAGTATGAGAGCTATAATCCTGAGGTGGAAAGGGATGCCCTGCTGGCCACAGAAGGGAGTGACAGGCAGGAGTATCCCTACATCAGAAAGTGCCTGATAGAAAAGTATGGTCTCATGTCTGAAGATTACAGGTTGAGGTTCAGAGGCAGCAATAAGCGGTCTCACCAGTCTTGGTAGGATTTCATAGGGAATTGTTGCAAAGCACTAACAGGATGAGTGGAGGGTAGCACAGCAACCACTTATGAAATGCTGTTAAATCTCATTCTAAGGGAGCACATGTTCCGTTGCTGTTTCAGAGCTATGCCAACACCTGTCACACTGTGAATTCCATGACACCCGGGAGCTTGAAAAGGAGGCTGACCACTGGCTTAGTGCCAGAGGAACTGGTCGGACATCAAGAGCCATCTTAGGTTCACCCCAGGAAGGGGTGAGGGAGGTTCTGGGTACTCCAGGACAAGTTCTCAGCGGGGAGGGAGTAGGATCAAGAAGGACCTACCCTCTTACGTATGTCTTAGAGGGCTCCTCATTGGTGCGCCAAAGCAGGAATTTACCCAACCCCGACAACGTTCTGAACAGGGAGGGTGCAGGATCCAGAGGGATCTGTCCTCCTACGCAGGTCTAGGAAGGCGCCCGGGACGTGCCCCAAGGCGGGAAAGTAGTCGTTACTAAAGGACAATCCTCTAAAATGGATCCCCTAGAGTCTGAAGGAGAAGTGGGGACACCTGGAAACAGGGTTGCTCCAACTCTGGAGACCAGCAGCATCACCCTGCAAAGAGGGGTGCAGATACTTCCTTTGAAGGGTTTGAGGGAGGACACTCCCCTAACTCGTGTCCAGCCCAAGGGTAGCATCCCTAGGTTGGAGGACCAGGTCATGGGTAGCCCCCTAGATCTGGGAGTAGAGACTGCTGTAAACAGCATCCCTACTGATTTGGTCCCCAGCAATTCAGTTTCTGAGGGGAGGGGTTTGAGGGAGGACACTCCCCTAACTCATGTCCAACCCAAGGGTACCGTCCCTAGGTTGGTGGACCAGGTCATGGGTAACCCCCAAGGCCTGGGAGTAGAGACTACTGTAACCAGCATCCCTACTGTTTTAGTCCCCAGGGATTCAGTTTCTGAGGGAAGGGTTTGAGGGAGGACACTCCCCTAATGCCTGTCCAGCCCAAGGGTACCGTTCCTATGTTGGAGAACCAGGTCCTGGGTATCTCCCTTGACCTGCAGAAGGAGACGGCTGTCCCCAGTCTCTCACCATTACTTCTGGGGGTATCACTCCTGATGGGAGGGTGCAGAACTCTAGAAGGAGGAGCAGGAGGAGAAAAGGCTCCTTCCTGACCCTGGCTCAGCCAGAGGGAAGGACCCTGGGTTGGGAGACCAGTTACAGGGGGGCTCCTCTGAACTGGTGGGTGAGCTGACCAGGACGACTGACACCAGCTCCCTGGCAGTTCTGGATTCTGGGGGTACCACCCTCCAGGGAGGAGGCAGAACCCTAGAAGGAGGGGCAGGAGGAGAGACTCTTCCCTGACCCTTATTCAGACTATGGGACCAGTCCCTAGGCTAGAAGACCAATGGCAGGGGGTAACTCCTGAACTGGTGGGAAGGAGAGTGGAGAGAGGATGCTATGCACCTGGGGCTGCCGCCCCCCACTCAGAGAGGTTTCAGAGACCAGAGGCCCTGGGATGGCCTGGGACCTGGCTCTGGCCACAGACAACTAGGACGCCTCCATGGGTTAGCTTAGATTGTCTGGGGAGCATAGACAGAGGGATTCAACTGGGTTCAGATTGGCATATAACTTGATCATGCCCCTGCAGTTGCGGGCCCGGGTACTTGTTCTATCGCCCCAAGCAGGGAAGTCCTTCAAGGTATTGATTGGTCTCCCCTGGCTTTAGGACGGTAGGGGGTCATGTTGGACCTGGCCCTTTTTCAGGGTCATTCCGCAGACTTTTTGCCTTTTGCCTCCTTATTTTTCTGACCTTTGTCGGCTGACGTTACGACTCTGAGCACTTTTTCACTGCTAATCAGTGCTAAAGTGCATGTGCTCTCCCTTGTAAAATTGGTATGACTGGCTTATACCTAATGGGCATATTTAATTTACCTATAAGTCCCTTGAAAAGTGGTATCCCTATACACAGGGCCTGTAAATTAAATACTACTAGTGGGCCTGCAACGCTGCTTGTGCCACCCACTGAAGTAGCCTTTCAAACCTATCTCAGGCATGCTAGCGCAGGGCCTGTGTGCGCAGTTTTCTGCCACAGGGACCTGGCATCTACATTTACTCGCCAGCCCCAGAACTCCCCTTTTACTACATGTAAGTCACCCCTAAGGTATGCCCTAGCTAGCCCTATGGACAGAGTGCCATGTATTTAGAAGGCAGGACATGTGCCAGGTTGTGCGGGCTGTCCTGGTAGTGAAAAACAGCCTAACTTGGTGTCTCACTGCTGTGAGTGCTGCCCTCTCATAGGATTGCATTAGAAATGCCCTGCCTTATGTGTAAGGGGTATTGTCTGATTTATAAGGTGTAGCGTAGGCAAGTTTGGTATGGTTGTGATAGTGATAAGAAATGCTGCTTACTAGTGCAGGTGTATTTTTTATTACTATTACAGAAATGCCACTTCTTGAAAGTGCGCATTTATCTGTGCTTACGACTCTGAAGTTTTTGCAGCGTGCCTCCAATACATGTCTGGGCAGACTGACAGTTGGGGCTTCTTGCATACTTTTCAGACAGCCTGTACACAGGGAGGGTGGAAGTGTCACAGAAGTGCATCTACATATTGTATACCCTTCCTGGGCTGAGAGAAGGGAGAGGCGGGGCACACCTGCATTTCTAAAGGCTGTGCCTTGGCCTCGCACAATAGGGTCGTTTATCCCCCACTGATGTTTGGAGCCTATGCTGCAGAAGAGAAAGGGCAGTCCCAGAACCAGTTGTAACTGGTTGGAACCCCCTATCCTCCCCATTGTAAAACACACTGTAAACTTAGTATAAGTATAGGGGAATTTTCCCCACAATTTAGACATTCTTGGGACTCCAGAAACCCAACCTGGAACTGGACACAGGACGCTGTTGAGAGGACTCACCAGGACCACCATGGACTGCTGCTGCTGTGCTAACCTGTGACCTACCTGGTCACTAGGAGGAACTGCCATCACCTGCACCCCTTGTGCTGACCTGCTGTTGGGGCTGCCAGCCTTGTGCTTCTCCCCTTTTCTTGTCTCCAGGGGCAGGGTGCCATGGCCTCTGACCCCTGCAACTGCTGACAGCACGAAGAGTGCGACAGCTGGGCCCTTCCTGGAGCCTAGGGCAGACCCCCTTTCCTGGAGAGGAGAGAGCAGCTTGTGAGCTCTGGTTCCATGGTTCAGGCGCTTCAGAGAGCACCTTCATTCTCGTGCCCCGCGCTTAGGAAGCGCTTTCTGTGTGGCAAGATCACCGCCGCAACTCAGGCTATGAGTATGGCCCTAGCAATTTGAAAAGCGCTCCTCGTTTGCCGGATAATCACCGCCGCGACCCAGGAGACTGCCTACCTGCAGCGCAAATCTCCCTTGGGACACCGGGGGCACTTCCTGGATCAAAGAAAGGAGCTAGCATGCTCCTATTGTGTCCCTGGGTAAAATGCGCTTTAAGGAGTGCTCCCGGGGCACAGGCAGTACCTCCTTCTGTGCTGCTTCCCTCTTGGACTAGGAAAGGCAGCAGAGTGGCTCATGCACCATGTCAGGTGCAGCCGTGTGCAGAGACAGAGAGGAAGCCTCATTGGAGAGGCTCCCCCCGTTCCCCCCAAAGCCCTTGGAAAGGTGCTGACAGGCACCCGCTCATGGACTGGGATGGGAAACCTCATCGGAGGTCCCCCAGCCACGGAACCCCACTTCCGGATTACCCGACCTGGGCTTGGACAAACACAGAAGGGAGGACTCATCCGAGGCCCTTTCCTTTAGCCCATATTACCTTGTTGGGCTTCCTGCCTCCCCCCCAGTGGTAGGGCCCGTGGAGGCCCAAGGGGGCCCGCACAAAGATCTTGTGCTTTTGTTTTGGCAAATGAAATAATTTAACAGACTTTAGATTTGTGCGGAGTGCAAGAGGAAAACTCTGATTTACATGTAAATCAGGGACAATATGCCAACTTGGGTATGTGGAAGAAACAGAGGAGGACAAGGGCGCTCCTGGGGCTTTTGGACTAGAAAACTACTTGCCTTTGAGGAGCGCTATACTCCTTTTGAAAAACAGCCTTTGACTTGTAATTGGGCTCTAGTGAATACTGAGCAAATCACACTAAATGATAATGTAATTCTGAAACTTGAACTACCAATAATTCAGTGGGTGATGAGTTCACCTAAATCTTACCGTATAGGACATGCACAAAAGGCTAGTATCATACACTGGATCTGGTACATGCAAGACAGGGCTCGAGTAGGACTGACAGGCACTGCAGCCCTACGTGAAGAGGTATCACAAACCCCTTTGCAGGATGAGGAGAGGGTGCAGGGAGTACCACAGGTAAAAGAGTCACCAGTGCAATTGAGTGCACCATTTGAATTCTTGTCCCCTGAGGATAGAAAGCGTGTTTGTTTTACTAATGATTCATTGAAATACGTGAGTACTAAAAGACAATGGAAAGCAGTGTTATACAATCCAGTTACTGAAAAGTTGTTGTCTACCACAGGAGAAGGAAAAATTAGCCAATATGCAGAGTTGTACAATGTGTGTCAGACTTTAAAGCAAGAGCTGCTTGAGACGTGTCATTTTCACACTGATTCTTGGTTCACTGCCAATGGATAGGCCATTTGGCTTTCCACATGGCATGCACATAACTGGTTGAATCATTCAAAGGAGGTGAGGAGCAAAGAATTGTGGCAGGAAATATGAGAAAAGTTAAAACAGAATAAAGTCATAGACACTAATTGTCCCATTGACTCATTAGAACGCTGATTCAATTCCCCTCCAGATGTTAAAGACAAAAGTGCAAAGTGTCATTCCAGAATTCTGACTTGGTGGGGATGGCTAAGTGGGAGCACCAGAAATGTGGACATCTGGGAAAAAAAGCCACTTACAGGTGGGCAGAGATTAGAGAGATGCACATTCCCCTAGATTTGATGAAAACTGTGATTTTGCAATGTCCTATTTGTCAGCACACACAACAGAGATCGGTCCCACAAACAGTCAAAGATAAGTTGGGGAGAGGAAAGTTACCAGGACAGATATGGCAAATTGATTACATTGAACCACTACCGATTAGTAGCGGGTGTCAATACGCCTGCACCGTAGTGGACACTTATTCTGGATACATAGCTTTGTGTGAATCAAGTGTCAGAATACAGATTCCCCCAGAGCATTTTGGATTGACTGCTTCCAGATCTGTGTTGACCCTTAAAGGTATTCAGGTTTTAGGTGGAGTGATTGATGCAGATTACCAAGGAGAAATCAAAGTTATTCTGATAACTAGTAGAGAATCTGATTCATTCATAAAGATTGGAGACAGAATTGCCCAACTAGTCATAAGTGCAGTGAAAGGAGGTTTGGTAAGGAAGGAGTCTGCCCCAGCCCTTCTGACAGTGCAAGAAAAGGGAAGCTGTGGTGCAGCAGATAAAAACCTCAGTGCTAAGGTGTGGGCTGAACCCCCAAATGGCCCTCCAGAACCTATAGGAATTATAGCAAAGGGCACCAATAACGTCTTGCTGATTATAAAACAAGGAAAGGAAAAAGGAGAGGACATTTCAGATGACAAGTGTTATTTGCAAGAAAAGTCATACTTTTTTCTTTTGCAGATCCTACTACGACTCGCCACTGACCATGAGTGTGCTGTGTGGTCTCCCTTTGGTGTTTGTTTGTGGGGTCGGGACTGCACCCCAAACCTGAACCTGATTGATTAAAGTATAAAACCCATGGATCCATTTTGCGCAACTGACACCTCCGGTTCAAGTTCTACATGGGATCAATATAGAGTACCATGGATGTTCTGTCAACTTGTTTGATTACATTCTTCCACTGGAACTAACTCATGGCTTTTTATCTGATGACTGCTGCCAGTCTCATTAAGCAACATTGCCTGTTAGCTGTCTGTTTTTCGAGTGGAAACCTGACTTTCACTTACATTCCAGCAAACCTTTCAGGTGGACCGTGTACCTTTTCAAGATTAGAACTCATGATATATAAGCTTCAGGGGGTCATTTTGACCCTGGCGGTACAAGTCCCCCAGGGCTAAAATGACAGAAGCACCGCCAACAGGCTGGCGGTGCTTCCTGGGGTATTACGACCCGCCACAATGGCCCCGGCGGTTGTAATCCACCAGGGCAGCGCTGCCCAGGGGATTACGAGTCCCCCTCCCGCCAGCCTTTTCACCGCCAGGAAAAGGCTGTCGGAAAGGGGAGTCGCGGGCCCCTGGGGGCCCTGGCAGTGCAGGGGCCCCCTGAAAGGTCCCCATGGAGCTTTTCACTGTCTGCATAGCAGACAGTGAAAGGCGTGACGGGTGCAACTGCACCCGTCGCACAGCTGCAACACCGCCGGCTCCATTTGGAGCTGGCTCCTGTGTTGCGGCCGAGATCCCCGCTGGGCCGGCAGGCGGAAACCAGGTTTCCGCCCGCCCGCCCAGCGGGGATCTCCAAATGGCCGCGGCGGGAGTGCAGCTGAATTGGCGGCTGCCCGGCAGTCCGATCTTGGCGGGCGGCTGAAGCCGCCCGCCAAGGTCGTAATGAGGGCCTCAGTCTTTTCATTGTAGGTGTGTCTGATTTTAAAGTTTATAAGATCAATACGTTAATGCACTTCCATTGCTTTACAGTGATTGCTTTTATCATTACATTATGTTGCTGTATACAATGCAAACCTGATTTGCTTAAATTTTTTTTGTTTTCTTCGAAATAAGAGAGAAGTAAACATATTGATAAGAGGGTGGAGATGTAGTGAGAATAAATATGTTTGACCACTGACTTTGTGTTTCACCACTGTGCATATTAGTTGTTCAGTGTTCACCAGTAGCACATTACATTTTGTATTCAGTTTAGCTGCCTATTGGCTTTAAAGTGGCATTAGACATTGTATTCTGTATTCAGTTTAGCTGCCTATTGGCTTTATCATGGCGTTAAACATTGCAGTTGAGACATTGCAGATGAGCTGTATTTTTCCACATGGTAAACTAAGCTTGTGTTTTTCGTATTTTCTCTTACCGAGCACGGTAGCTTGATAAGGAAGTGCATATTTTGTGTTTTTCTTTGGTGCAGGGAAGAACTCGCCCTTGGAGAGAGAGAGCCTTGAAAACTTGGCCAACTTTCTACGTTGTTTCTTCCAACTATGACCTACAGTAGCCAGCATGTTTTGAATATTCACATCTGAGAGGGTAGGGCCTTTCAAAAGGCTTTTTCCCATGATTATTTAATCTATAAAAGATGTCTCTGGGCAGCAGCGAGGGGAATTTTCCGAGACTTCAGTCAGGAGTGGACGTCAACTGCATGACCTCCTATGAGGGTGGAAAAACTCTTTCTCGCAGTTGAACAGGGGTCATCAACTTGCTGGCACGAGAAAGATGAAGAGCAGTGATAGGCCCTTCGGTGATGAATTTTGACTTTATTCTTTGCTTGCCCGTTATGCTATAATATAATCACATATATTTGCTGTGTACATTGCAGTTCAGAATCACTTTGATATATTTTCCTTTCATTGCTGTGACTATTTTTAAAGTGTGCCTCCAACCTACTAATCTCTCTCAGGAACTTTGTGGTGAAGTAATAATAAATGTATTCTTTAAACTAAAAAGTGCATTCCAGAGATACTTGTGAACTCGGTCATTAGTGAAAGCAAAACACCGTCCTGTGGTAGAAAAGTGGCAGTGCTGGCGGTCTGACCACAGCACTACTGCACGGTCATTTGTGGCGGTTGACCCGCCACATTGGTGGTGGTCCCACTGCCACTGCGAAGACCGCCAGGGTCGTAATGAGGGCCTTAGTCTTTTTCTTGAAGATTTTCTGCAGCAGGACGATGTCACCAACCTGATCCGACCTCCCTGGAGCCCTCTTCGGATACGCATCGGAGAAGAATTCTACTTTCAGTCTTAGTAAATTTTTCAGGATGGATTTCTTTGTTGGGGCCAAAGCTGAATCTTCTCATCCCTGTAGCCCCAATCCTGTACACTGGACCCTCCACAGCGAGTCGATTCCAATGTGAGGTCACCGCATTACCTTTCTGGAGCCCCCATGTGAAATTCTAGAAGTCTGGGACTCCGAGCTTTTCGGTCAACGTAAGCCAGCTTGACTCACAACGGTGGGTCAGTCTCTTTATGGAGCTTTATACCAAAAGTTTTCTAATTTTCTTCAAACCTCTGGATCTTCTTCCAGAAAGTCTTTAAATGTTCTTTTGGAGTCCACAGCTCACCCCAAGGTTCCAGAAGCTCTGAGTTGCTCTGTCAGGGCTAGGACTCCAACTCACAGAATGCACCTGGCTCAAACTCTAAAAGGACTACTGGACAGTGGCCAGCTTGTCTGCTTCTTCAGGATTTGATGCAGGGACTCTGGTTAGCTACTTTTCAGTTGTAGCAAACAGGTATTCTCTTCTTGAACCAGATGAAGCCAGGCAAAGTTATTTTTGTGTTGAAGCCCAAGTGTGCAGCAGTTGCAGTCCTTCAGAGTTCAGTGTCCAGGTGCAGGTCACAGGTTCAGCAGGGCAGTCCTTCTTCTTCTGATGTTGTTCCTTGTAGGAATCTGAGGTGTAGGTGCTGCTCTGCCATATTTATACTTGCTTCTGGATTGGAAAGCAGGGGAGGCAACTGTCGAATCACAGGCAGGCCACCACCCTCTTGGATGACCACTTCCTGGGAAGTATGTCAAAAGTCAGTCCCTGGGAGCAACATTCTTTAAAAATCCAAAATGGGAGAATTTGAATTTTTGAGGTTAGGTCTGGCTGAGCCCAACCACTGGTGTGGCTAAAATTCCTTAACACAACGCTTTCCTAATCTAATCAAGGGGATAACTGGTTGTCTGGGGTTGCAGGAAATGAGGGAGGTCCAGAGCTGCTCCAAATGACCTTCCCTCCTTTGAAGACCAGTTTGACTTCTCTCCCCCAATCTTGTTTCACCATCTGCTGAGGCAGATCTCCTCCCCTATACTTCCTTTGTCTTCAGCCACTTCACACCATCAAGGCAGCTTGGCTAGGCAGCCAGAGGCTGGCCAATCAGAGAAGAACACAACAGGGCTGAAGTTGGCAACTTCCAGGTAGCATTCTAAAACTCTTTCTCGGAACTAGTTATATTAAATTATACAATAGCAAGTTGTTGGATGTATTCTAACAATAAGCATGATACCAACCATGAAATATTTAGCTCCTTTGGGGACTTTATTAATTTAAAATAAAGTCTCCCCATTTTCACCTATGGAGCCCATTCACTACAATGAGGGAAAGACACATTTGGCTTTTTTCCTCAACAGGGCTTAAAAAACATATTTTTTAAGTGTGCTGCTTATGGTTACACTGCGCTCAACCCTAGGGGCACCTGGCGCACATTTTAAGGATGACTTATAAGTAAAAATAAGTTAGTTTAAGTCTTTGGAAGTACTTTTACTTCCAAAGTTGAATTTGCATGTAACTATAGTTTAATGACAGCCTGCAAGGCAGGCCTGCCTTTAAAATGACACTGGGTAACTCTGTTGTGCACCTGTGGATGCACTACTTATGCTGGGGGCCGTAAACCTACATTCCCTACCATATACTAGAGACTTATAGGTAAGTTGACACAGCCAATAATAGTTAGCCTAATTTGCATAATCATTTTACTCAGAGCACAAGCCCTGGGACTGGTTAGCAGTGCCCAGGGCACCATCAGAGCCAGGAAAACACCAGCAAAAAGTGAAAATGGGGGCAAAACGGTAGGGGGCCTCTGCAATCAGCCCGATTTTCTGTCCATTTTTTAAACAATTTATGGTGGAAGTCACAGCAGATCAGCCGTAAATTGGAAAAAAACAAAGCGCATGCTTCAGTGCTTCATGTTTTTTAAGCCCCCGGGTGGGCCAAGACCCAGAGGCATTGTTTATTTGTAATGGGGGAGGCTGACCAACCCCCATGTCTCCAGGTTACACCACCTTGCTGAGGCTATATTTAAATCATGGGTGGGGTGGCCAGTCGACCTCCCCCACAACCCCGGGGACCACCACCTCCCTGGGCTTTAAGCAATATTAATGCGGGTGGTACGCAGTCCCCCTGCTGCCCCGGGGACCACCACCTCCCTGGGGCATTGAACAGATTTGGTGCGGGTCGTGCAGCCTCCCACTACCCGGGGACCACCACTTCCCTGGGGCATTGCATAGATTTGGTGGGGGGACCTCTGCCCCCCCCGCAGCCCCAGGAATCCCTACCTCCGCACTCTCACAGCCAGACAGACACTCTCATAGCCACTCTCACACCTAGATGCACCCTCTCACATGTATTCTGACACCTATAGAGGCCCTGGCTAACTTCTGCCATGAACGGCCAAAGGGCAGTGCACAGCATGGGGTTGGGTGGTTAGGGGAGTTGGTGGCAGGGTCTGGCTTAGGCCAAGTCTTGCAGGCAACCTCTGCTGTGCACCGGCGAAGTCTGTGCACAGTGCAAGGTTGGGTGCTTCTAGGGGGTTGGCATCAGCGCCTGGTGACAGGCCAGACCCAGCAACTGCGGCCATGCACGGCCAAGGCCATGCGCGGCGGTGGTTGGATTAAGATGTAGGACCTCATTACGAGTTTGGCGGAGGGGATTACTCTGTCCCAAAAGTGACGGATGTCCTGTCTGCCGTTTTACAAGTTCCATAGCATATAATGGAACTTGTAATGTGGCGGAAGGGATATTTCTCACTTTTGGGGTGAAGTAATCTCCTCTGCCAAACCCGTAATGAGGCCCATAGTAATGAAAATTAATATACGTTAAAAAAACTTGGAAATTCACTTTAAACACAAAGGTTACAGGGAAGTTATATTTAGGAAGTAGAATTTTTTTTAAACATAGAAATTCAAATAAAAAAACAAAGGTTTCAGGTCCGTTATAGTTAGGCTCACATTTTAAATGTGCAATACCACAGAATTTTACCAGTTCTAGAGTTACATCAAGTAACTCTAACTCATGCCCTAAGGTTACTGCAACTCACACCCTTGCCATGCGCTGCTAATGACCCCACAAATTATAGCACTCATGACGTCTTTGATAACATCATTGATGATATCAATGTAATATTTGCAGTAAACTTTTTTGGTGAAAAAACTGTTTATGACGGGGGTGCGAGATATACTTACCTTATAGAACGAGTTATAGTTACTTCAGGTAACTCTGACTATAGCTGGTGAATTTCTATGGTCTCATACATTTAAAATGTGAGCCTAGCTATAACATCCCTATAAAAGTTGTTTTCTTTTAAGCCGTGTGTGGTGGCGCTTGGCTACAGAGCCTCACATGTGGCCATGCCGTTTAGCCAACCTCTATTAAAACCCAACGCCATGCTGCACACAGCCTTCAGCCGTGTGCAGCAGCAGTTAGCTGCAGTGCCTGGCCTGGGGCCAGGCCCTGTGGTCAACCTCTATAACTAAGCAATCCTGTGCTGCACATGGCCTTCAGCCATGCACTGCAGGTGTTGGCTGCAGGGCCTGTCCTGTGGCCAGTCCCTGTGACCAACCCCTAAACCAACCAAACCCTGCACAGCCTCCACTTTCGAGTCCAATCTGGGCCCCGGGACCCCAACCCCTGCAGCCCAGTTTAAAGATTACATTTTTTGGGGGCAGGGGGAGGCGCAGCCCTCCTTCCCAGTACAATTTCAGGACCAAGAAACCTCATCCCATGTAGCCCAGGCTAAACATTGATTTTGTCTTTGAGGAGCCCCTCTCCCCATGCCGATCTTGGCCCAGGGGATCCCATCCCCATGAGGCCTGGTCTAAATATTTTTTGGGGTGGGGGACCACGCAGCCCTCTGACCAGGCGGATCTTGGCCTCGGGGACCCCATTCCCTGGGAACTGCCCATGTGACCTGGGTTCCCCCCGGGCACCCAGTCACAATGTTGGGGAGCCTGATGGCCCCCGCGGTCCCAACTGGCACCCCTCCTCCTGTGGGAGCTGGCACTGCTGTCACAGAGAGGGAGCTGCTAAAGCAGGTCCTTCTCTATGAGAGCAACGTTTCCTCTGTTTCCCTGCCTACATCTCTGGGCAGGGAAAAAGGGAAAACCTCCACTTGCATGAAGTCAAAGCTGTTTGGCAGCTCTCACTTCAACCGAGCTGTCAGCTCCCACCAAGTCACAGCAAACAGCTATGTCCCAGGGGTGGGCTCCCCACGACATTGCAGGAGTTGGCCCTGGGGGGGTTGTGTCCCCCAGGGCCATCAATGGCTCTTCAAGGGGGGCTGCTGGGATTTGAAACGGACCCCATTTCTATTTTTAAATATTTGCCCTTGGGAGGTGGTGATCCCCAGAGCTGCAGGGGCCAAGTGTCCCTCCATACAAATTCCTGAATGTGCCAGGGAGGTGGTGGTTCTTGGGGCTGTGGGGAGGACAGGTAGCCCCCCCACACTCCATTTACATTTGTGCCCTGGGGAGATAGCAATCCTCACACACATCATAGTTTTAGCCCCAGAGAGGTGGCGGTCCCGGGGCTACGGGTGGCTGGGCGACATCTCCCCGCATTGCAAATATCAATGTTCCTGGGACTTGGCTACGAGGGGACTTAGGTATTGAGAAGCGTGGGAGCCAGTGCTTAATTTTTTAAAACATTTTTGCTGTTGATTCACAGCCCCAAATTTAGCTTTTTAGCCATGGGGGTACCTCTCGGACCCCAGCACCAGAGGTAAGGGTTCAGGGTGTCACTACCCTGGCCCCCTTTCTTTTTGTTTACCTTTGTTCTGGGACTCAGGTGGCTGTCAACAACCAACGGCTGCGACGACGATGACGGTGAGAACTGCACCTAGGAGACAGGGGAGGGGGAGGAAAAAGAGAGTGACACACACATGCAACACACCACACCACCACCCTCACCCACAATACCATACACACGAAAAATGCAGCAACATTACATTTACACCCCGTAACCCCCTGGAAGAACGCAAGGACAAAAGGAATAGAGTCAGATCATTGATATATTAGAAATTGTCAGATTTACGTAATAATTGCTAAAACAGTGTTTACAAAAATATACAATATGTACATAACGCGGGACACTGTCCACTCAAAATGTCCGTGGGCCACTGGGCCAAAGCTCATAGGCCAAGCCCACACTTGACTCCTGCCTCAATACAGAGAGAACACTGCAGGGGCATCATGTCGAAAACACACAGGCACTTCAGGGGGAGGGTGAAGGGGGTGCACCTCAGCCAGAAGATGGGACAACACCACTGCTCCTGAAGGGGCTCCAGGTACACAGCGATATCCTGGGGAGTGCAAAGCCACAGTCTCTCAAGTGAGTGCTTTGCCCACTGCTTAGTCCTGGGGAGTGCAAAGCCACAGTCTCTCAAGTGGGTGTTTGCCCACTGCTTGGTCCTGGGGACTGCAAAGCCACAGTCTCTCTAGTGCGTGGTTTGCCCACTGCTTGGTCCTGGGGAGTGCAAGGCCACAGTCTCTCGAGCGGGTGGTTTGCCCACTCCTTAGTCCTGGGAAGTGCAAGGCCACAGTCTCAAGTGGGTGGTTTGCCCACTGCTTGGTCCTGGGGAGTGCAAGGCCACAGTCTATCAAGTGGATGGTTTCTTCCACTGGTTCTGGAGGGGGCATTGTGCCCAGTGTGCTTCATCCTGCCAAGGAAAGGGTGAGTGGATGGCTTCTTCCACTGGTTCTGGAGGGGGCTTTGTGCCCAGTGTGCTTCATCCTGCCAAGGATAGGTTGAGTGGATGGCTTTTTCCACCGGTTCTGGAGGGGGCTTTGTGCCCCGTGTGCTTCATCCTGCCAAGGATAGGGTGAGTGGATGCATTTCTCCACTGGTTCTAGAGGTGGCTTTGTGCCCAGTGTGCTTCATCCTGCCAAGGAGGGGGGTGAGTGGATGCATTTCTCCAATGGTTCTGGAGGGGGCTTTTGCCCAGTGTGCTTCATCCTGCCAAGGATAGGGTGAGTGTATGCATTTCTCCACTGGTTCTAGAGGGGGCTTTGTGTCCAGTGTGCTTCATCCTGGCAAGGATATTGTGAGTGGATGCCATCTTCCACTGGTTCCGGAGGGGTCTCTGTGCCCACTGATGAAACACGTGGGGTGTGGCAGTTCACAGTCATTCACCTGGGTGTCTCAGGAACGAGAATTGCAGGGACCAGGCTGCATGAAAATCCATGGAGGCAGGGCTAGACTCCATCCGGCGATGGCAATGGCTGCAAACTGGTGGTAGTGCCGGGGCTGGTGGGTGTGCTGCCAGTGGTGGAGGGAGCCTCCAGCCCTTCCCCTGCAGCCTCGGACAGCTGCCCACTGGGACTGCTGCTGCTGCCAGTGGTGCTACTGTCAGCGGTGCAGGTGTCGGTGCTTACGGCGGTGCTTGCGGCGAGGCCTGCGGCGGTGCAGGTGGCGGTGCTGGCCGTGGTGCAGGTGCCGCTGCTGCCAGTGGTGGAGGGAGGCTCCAGTCCTTCTTCTGCAGCCTCAGACAGCTGCCCACTGGGGCTGCTGCTGCTGACAGTAGTGGTGCTTGCGGCGGTGCAGGTGGCGGGGCTTGCAGCGGTGCTAGCAGCGGGGCTGCTGGCAGTGCTGGCCGCGGTACTGGTGGCGGTGCTGGCGGTTGTGCTGGTACACACCAGACCTTCACCTGCAGCCTCGGACGGCTGAAGTGCAGTGGCTGTTTTTTTCTGCCTCTTCCTCACCTTGGCGGATGGTGGTGTGACCTTGGGTCTGACAGCTGGAGTCTTTGAGGTGGCCTTGCTGGGTGGTTGTGGGTCCTTCCCCTTGCTGGATGCTGTCCCCCTCTTCACCCTGTCAGGTGGCAGAATGGCATTGGCCTTGGAAGGGGTTGGTGGAACACTGGCTGAGCTGACGGGTGCCCCCTTTGAGCCTTTGATAGCTGCAGGAACCACAGCGGATGACGATTTGGTGGCTGAGGTGCTGGGCTAGGTTATGGCCACCCCGGCCTGAGGGAAAGGGCGGGGAGGGGAGCGGTAGGGAAGAGTTCAATGTTTGCCAGAAAAAGCTTCTTAGGGGCACTGGGGGGAAGAGGGAGAGGGTTTGGGAGTGGAGGAAGAGGGAGTGGTTGTATGAGGTTTCTGTCTGCTGAGTTTGGGTGCAGGTGCATGGGCTGGATGCTATTGTGAGGTGGATGGCTGTTGGGTGGGTGGGTGCTTGCGTTTGTGTACTTTGGGAGGAGGGGTCACAGACACACTGGGCGAGAACACAGGGGACATGTGCATGGATGTGGGGGTGGTGACTGCCAGTGAGGGGTATGTAGTGATGGGCGTGCTGGTGATGGAGGTAGTGGATGAGGATGTATTGCATGCAGGTGTGAGTGGAGACGCTACGATGAGGGAGGTGGACGAGGAGGAGGAGGGGGACACAGTGGAGGCAGTGGATGTTGGTATGTCTGCATGGGGATGGTGCTTGTGTGAGTGCCTGTGAGATGAAGTGTTGTGTTACTATTTGCCTGAGCCACTTTTGTGTGGTGATTTGGGTGAATGCTGGTCTGAAGGTGTGTAACAGTGCAAACAATGTATAGTTACAATAGGATGCAATGGGGACACATAGGGATAGGGGCAACACAAACCATATACTCCAAAAGTGGAATGCGAACCACGAATGGAGCCCAAACCTATTTGACCTGGTAGAGGGTCGCTGGGACTGTAAGAAAACAGTTAGGGTTAGAAAAATAGCCCACCCCAAGACCCTGAAAAGTGAGTGCAAAGAGCACTAAAGTTCCCCAAAGAGCACAGAAGTCGTGATAGGGGAATTCTGCAGGAAAGACACAAATCAGCAATGCAACAACGATGGATTTCCTAATGAGGGTACCTGTGGAACAAGGGGACCAAGTCCAAAATTCACAAGCAAGTCGGAGATGGGCAGATGCCCAGGAAATGCCAGCTGTGGGTGCAAAGAAGCTGCTACTAGGCAGTAGAAGCTGAGGATTCTGCAGGAACGACAAGGGCTAGAAACTTCCCCTTTGGAGGATGGATGTCCCACATCGCGAAGAGTCGTGCAGAAGTATTTTCCCGCCGAAAGACCACCAACAAGCCTTGCAAGCTGCAAATCGTACGGTTAGGGTTTTTGGATGCTGCTGTAGCCCAGGAGGGACCAGGATGTCGCCAATTGCGTCAGGGGACAGAAGGGGTGCCCAGAAAGACAAGGAGCCCTCTCAGAAGCAGGCAGCACCCGGAGAAGTGCCGGAACAGCCACTACAAAGAGGAGTGAAACAGTGCTCACCCGAAGTTGCACAAAGGAGTCCCACGCCGCCGGAGGACAACTTAGAAAGTCTTGCAATGCAGGTTAGAGTGCCGTGGACCCAGGCTTGGCTGTGCACAAAGGATTTCCACCGGAAGTGCACAGAGACCGGAGTAGCTGCAAAAGTCGCGGTTCCCAGCAATGCAGTCTGGCGTGGGGAGGCAAGGACTTACCTCCACCAAACTTGGACTGAAGAGTAACTGGACTGTGGGAGTTACTTGGACAGAGTTGCTGGATTCAAGGGACCTTGTTCGTCGTGCTGAGAGGAGACCCAGGGTACCGGTGATGCAGTTCTTTGGTGCCTGCGGTTGCAGGGGGAAGATTCCGTCGACCCACGGGAGATTTCTTCGGAGCTTCTAGTGCAGAGAGGAGGCAGACTACCCCCACAGCATGCACCACCAGGAAAACAGTTGAGAAGGCGTCAGGATCAGCGTTACAGAGTTGCAGTAGTCGTCTTCGCTACTTTGTTGCAGTTTTGCAGGCTTCCAGCACGGTCAGCAGTCGATTCCTTGGCAGAAGGTGAAGAGAGAGATGCAGAGGAACACTGATGAGCTCTTGCATTCGTTATCTAAGGAATTCCCCAAAGCAGAGACCCTAAATAGCCAG
The DNA here is from genome assembly GCF_031143425.1 of Pleurodeles waltl. Classification (NCBI taxonomy): domain Eukaryota; kingdom Metazoa; phylum Chordata; class Amphibia; order Caudata; family Salamandridae; genus Pleurodeles; species Pleurodeles waltl. Next base: position 1,234,475,332 of record NC_090446.1, read on the forward strand.
AAAAGAGGGTTTGGCTACCTAGGAGAGAGGATAGGCTAGCAACACCTGAAGGAGCCTATCAGAAGGAGTCTCTGACGTCACCTCCTGGCACTGGCCACTCAGAGCAGTCCAGTGTGCCAGCAGCACCTCTGTTTCCAAGATGGCAGAGGTCTGGAGCACACTGGAGGAGCTCTGGGCACCTCCCAGGGGAGGTGCAGGTCAGGGGAGTGGTCACTCCCCTTTCCTTTGTCCAGTTTCGCGCCAGAGCAGGGCTGAGGGGTCCCTGAACCGGTGTAGACTGGCTTATGCAGAAATGGGCACCATGTGTGCCCATGAAAGCATTTCCAGAGGCTGGGGGAGGCTACTCCTCCCCTGCCTTCACACCATTTTCCAAAGGGAGAGGGTGTAACACCCTCTCTCTGAGGAAGTCCTTTGTTCAGCCTTCCTGGGCCAAGCCTGGCTGGACCCCAGGAGGGCAGAAACCTGTCTGAGGGGTTGGCAGCAGCAGCAGCTGCAGTGAAACCCCTGAAAAGGCAGTTTGGCAGTACCGGGGTCTGTGCTACAGACCCGTGGGATCATGGGATTGTACCAACAATGCCAGGATGGTATAGAGGGGGCAATTCCATGATCTTAGACATGTTACATGGCCATATTCGGAGTTACCATTGTGAAGCTACACATAGGTAGTGACCTATATGTAGTGCACGCATGTAATGGTGTCCCCGCACTCACAAAGTCCGGGGAATTGGCCCTGAACAATGCGGGGGCACCTTGGCTAGTGTCAGGGTGCCCACACACTAAGTAACCTAGCACCCAACCTTTACCAGGTAAAGGTTAGACATATAGGTGACTTATAAGTTACTTAAGTGCAGTGTAAAATGGCTGTGAAATAACGTGGACGTTATTTCACTCAGGCTGCAGTGGCAGGCCTGTGTAAGAATTGTCAGAGCTCCCTATGGGTGGCAAAAGAAATGCTGCAGCCCATAGGGATCTCCTGGAACCCCAATACCCTGGGTACCTCAGTACCATATACTAGGGAATTATAAGGGTGTTCCAGTATGGCAATGTAAATTGGTAAAATTGGTCACTAGCCTGTTATTGACAATTTGAAAGAAATGAGAGAGCATAACCACTGAGGTTCTGATTAGCAGAGCCTCAGTGAGACAGTTAGTCATACCACAGGTAACACATACAGGGCACACTTATGAGCACTGGGGCCCTGGCTGGCAGGGTCCCAGTGACACATACAACTAAAACAACATATATACAGTGAAATATGGGGGTAACATGCCAGGCAAGATGGTACTTTCCTACACAATCCCCCCCCCCAAACGAAGGACAATAAGACTAGCCATGACCTGATGAGTCTTCATTGTCTAAGTGGAAATATCTGGAGAGTCCATCTGCATTGGAGTGGGTACTCCCAGGTCTATGTTCCACTGTATAGTCCATTCCCTGTAGGGATATAGACCACCTCAATAATTTAGGATTTTCATCTTTCATTTGTTTTAGCCAAAGTAGAGGTTTGTGGTCTGTCTGAACAATGAAGTGAGTGCCAAACAGGTATGGCCTCAACTTCTTCAGTGCCCAGACCACAGCAAAGGCCTCCCTCTCTATGGCAGACCAACGCTTTTCTCTAGGGGTCAACCTCCTGCTGATAAAAACAACAGGTTGATCCTGGCCCTCAGAATTAAGTTGTGAAAGGACTGCCCCTACCCCTAATTCAGATGCATCAGTTTGGACAATGAATTTCTTGGAGTAACAGGGGCTTTTCAGGACAGGTGCAGAGCACATGGCCTGCTTCAGCTCCTCAAAAGCTTTCTGACAGCTAGCTGTCCACAATACCTTTTTAGGCATTTTCTTGGATGTGAGGTCATTAAGAGGGGCTGCAATGGAGCCATAGTTCTTAATGAACCTCCTGTAATACCCAGTGAGGCCTAGGAAGGCTCTCACCTGTGTCTGAGTAGTAGGGGGAACCCAATCTATAATAGTTTGGATTTTCCCCTGAAGTGGTGCAATCTGTTCTCCACCTACTAGGTGTCCCAGATAAACCACCTTCCCCTGCCCTATCTGGCACTTTGAAGCCTTGATAGTGAGGCCTGCCTTTTGCAGGGCCTCCAAAACTTTCCATAGGTGGACCAGGTGATCATCCCAACTGGAGCTAAAGACAGCTATATCGTCCAGATATGCTGCACTAAAAGCTTCCAGCCCTTGCAGGACTGTATTCACCAACCTTTGAAAAGTGGCAGGTGCATTTTTCAATCCAAAAGGCATTACTGTGAATTGGTAATGGCCTAAAATGTTTGAAAATGCAGTTTTTGCTTTTGCATCTTCTGATAATTTGATCTGCCAATACCCTGCAGTCGAGTCAAAAGTGCTTAGATACTTGGCAGATGCCAGTGTATCTATGAGCTCATCTGCCCTGGGTATAGGGTGAGAAACAGTTTTGATTACTTGGTTCAGACCTCTATAGTCTACACAAAACCGCATTTCCTTCTTTCCATCTTTGGAATGAGGTTTTGGTACAAGTACCACAGGAGAGGCCCATAGACTTTCAGAGTGCTCAACCACTCCCAGTTCTAACATTTTCTGCACCTCTTGTTTTATGCAGTCTCTGACATGGTCAGGCTGCCTATAGATTTTACTTTTGACAGGCAAGCTGTCTCCAGTATCTATAGTGTGCTCACACCAAGAAGTGGTGCCTGGCACAGTAGAAAAGAGTTCAGAAAACTGACCCAGGAGATTTATGCAGTGGTCTTTGTGCTCAGCAGTATGACAATCTGCCAGTACAACCCCTTCCACCAGAGCATCTAGTTCTGTGGAAGAGAAGAGATCAGGAAGAGGGTCACTCTCTTCTTCCTGTCCCTCATCTGTTGCCATGAGCAGGGTGAGATCAGCCCTGTCATAGTAGGGTTTCAGGCGATTGACATGGAGCACCCTAAGGGGACTCCTGGCAGTGCCTAAGTCAACTAAGTAGGTGACTTCACCCTTGTTCTCAACAATTGTGTGGGGTCCACTCCATTTATCTTGGAGTGCTCTTGGGGCCACAGGCTCCAAGACCCACACTTTCTGCCCTGGTTGGTACTGAACCAAAACAGCCTTCTGGTCATGCCATTGCTTTTGGAGCTCTTGGCTGGCCTGAAGATTTTTGCTGGCCTTTTTCATGTACTCAGCCATCCTTGATCTGAGGCCAAGTACATAGTCCACTATGTCTTGCTTTGGAGCTTTTAAAGGTTGTTCCCAACCCTCCTTAACAAGTGTTAGAGGACCTCTCACAGGGTGCCCAAATAGGAGTTCAAAGGGGCTGAAACCCACTCCTTTCTGGGGTACCTCCCTGTAAGCAAAAAGGAGGCATGGTAAAAGGATACCCCATCTCCTGCAGAGTTTTTGAGGGAGTCCCATAATCATGCCTTTGAGAGTTTTGTTAAATCTCTCCACCAGTCCATTTGTTTGTGGATGATAGGGTGTGGTGAACTTGTATGTAACACCACACTCCTTCCACATGGCCTTTAAGTAAGCAGACATGAAATTGCTTCCTCTGTCTGATACCACCTCTTTTGGGAAGCCCACCCTGGAAAAGATTCCCAGGAGGGCCTTTGCCACTGCAGGAGCTGTAGTGGTCCTTAGAGGAATTGCTTCAGGATATCTGGTGGCATGGTCCACTACCACCAAGATAAACCTATTGCCTGAAGCAGTAGGAGTGTCAAGGGGGCCAACTATGTCAACCCCTACCCTTTCAAAGGGAACCCCAACCACAGGCAGTGGGATAAGGGGTGCCTTTGGAGTGCCACCTGTCTTGCCACTGGCTTGATAGGTTTCACAGTACTTGCAAAATTCCTTTGTGTCCTCTGACATTCTAGGTCAATGAAACTAAGCCTGTCCCAAGTTTTCATTTGCCCCAAATGGCCAGCTAGGGGAATGTCGTGGGCTAGAGTTAGGAGGAACTTTCTGTACTCCTGAGGAATCACCAATCTCCTGGCAGCTCCAGGTTTTGGATCCCTTGCTTCAGTGTGCAGAAGATTGTCCTCCCAGTAAACTCTGTGAGAGTCACTGACATCCCCATTAGCTTGTTTGACAGCTTGCTGCCTTTGACCCTCTAGTGTGGGACAGGTTTGCTGTGCCACACTCAGCTCCTCCCTGGCAGGCCCCCTCTTCACCCAAAAGCTCAGCAGTGTCTGCTTCCAGCTCCTCTGGTGTAGGTTCTGCACAGGGTGGAAATTCTTCTTCCTCAGAAGAAGAATCCACTGTAGAGGGAGGGATAGTAGGTAGTGCTTTACTTCTACTAGCCCTAGCTTTAGGGAGCACTTGGTCCATTCTTCCAGGATCCAAGTCACCCTGTCCTTTTTGCTTTTTGGCCTGAGCCCTTGTCAAAGCAAAAATATGCCCTGGAATGCCCAGCATTGATGCATGGGCCTCCAACTCCACATCTGACCAAGCTGATGTCTCTAAATCATTTCTAAGTAGACAGTCTACAGGTAAATCTGAGGCAACCACAACTTTCTTTGGACCAGTAACCCCCCTCCCCCCCAGTTGAGATTTACAACAGCCATGGGGTGGCTAAGTGTGTTGTTGTGAGCATCGGTTACTTGGTACTGGTGACCAAGTAGGTGTTGTTCAGGGTGGACCAGTTTCTCTATTACCATTGTAACACTGGCACCTGTGTCCCTGTAGGCCTGAACCTCATTACCATTTATTAGGGGTAGTTGCTTGTACTTATCCATGTTAAGGGGACAAGCAACTAAGGTGGCTAAATCAATAGCCCCCTCAGAGACTAACACAGCCTCTGTGGTCTCCCTAACAAGACCAACCCCAACTAAGTTACCAAAAGTGAGCCCAGCTACTCCCTTGGATTGGCTATTAGTAGGTTTGCTCCCACCACCACTGCTATTAGTAGGGACACTAGGTGTAGCAGTAGGGGTTGTAGTGGTAAGAGGCTTGGTGCTTTTCTTTGGACAACTGGGATCTGTTGTCCAATGGCCTTTTATTGTACATAAATAGCACCATGGTTTCTTTTCTTTGTTTTGATTTGAAGAGGATTTGGACCCACCACCCCCACCAGAGTGTGTTTGTGGGCCTGATGAAGACTCATTTTTAGATTTGTCCCCACCCTTGTCAGAAGACTTACCATCCTTCTTCTTGTTGCCATCTTTGTCACCCCTGTATGAACTTTTCTGTTCACCCTTGTTCTGACCCATTTGTCTGCCTCCTTTCCCAATTCTTGGGGAGAGGTCAGATCAGAGTCCACAGGTACTGGTGCAACAAATCAGACACACAGTTATTAAGTATATGCTCTCTCAGGATTAAGTTATACAGGCTTTCATAATCAGTAACTTTACTGCCATGTAACCACCCCTCCAAGGCCTTCACTGAATGGTCAACAAAGTCTACCCAGTCTTGTGAAGACTCCTTTTTGGTTTCTCTGAACTTCATCCTGTACTGTTCAGTGGGAAAGCCATAACCAGTTAGGAGTGCATTCTTAAGGACTGCAAAATTATTGGCATCACTTTCTTTTACAGTAAGGAGCCTATCCCTACCCTTTCCACTAAATGATAGCCATAGGATAGCAGCCCATTGCCTTTGAGGGACACCCTGTACAACACAGGCCCTCTCAAGTGCAGCAAACCACTTGTTAATGTCATCCCCCTCCTTATAAGGGGGAACTATCTTGTGCAGATTCCTAGAATCATGCTCTTTTGCAGGATGACTATGGGGAATACTGCTGCTGCCACCATGGGTTTCTAAATCCAATTTCTGTCTTTCCCTTTCCACCTCTAAGGACTGCCTATCAAAATCCAGCTGTTGCTTCTTGAGCTTCAGTCTGGTTTGTTCCACTCTCAATCTATTGAGCTGCCTTTCTAACACTCTGTCATCAGGGTGGGTGGGTGAGGCATGTCTAGAGACAGAAGTATGCTGAGATAGAACAGAAGGAGACCTGGCCCTAACAGAAGGCACTCTAATAGCTTGACTAACAGAAACAGCACTTCTACTATGATGAGAAGGGATACTCTTACTGTGATGTGAGACAACACTATCAGTATGGTGTGACTCTACATCAGTACCAGCTATGCTAGGTGGCTTGCTAGGGGGCAGGCTTGGAAGTTTCCCTCCCACCTCTTTTGCTAGGGGTGCCCCAGAATCAGAGTGGGAACCATCAGCAAACTTTTCAACATGAGTGCCAGCTCTGGCCTTATCCTGTTCAACAAGCATATTTACCAACAGTTCTCTAGAGGGATTCTTCCTTACACTTAAACCTCTTTCTATGCAGAGACTCCTTGCATCTTTCCAGCTAAGGTTATCATAAGCAAGTTTGGACAGATCAACAGTTTGGCCTGTGCCAGACATTTTAGAAAGTGTTTAAGTGATAGAAAAAGTGAGAAAAAAGTTTTTCAGAACTTTTGGAAAGACAGAAAAAAACGTTTACAACTTTTTAAGAACTTTTTAGAAAGTTAGAAGTACTTTTCAGCACTTTAGAAAAGAAGTGAGAAAAGAAATGCAAAACTTTTTGGTTAGGTGTACATACACTGAACTTGTTTTGTATATTTTTCTCTTATGAAAAGTACAATGACAAAAGTGGTAAGTAGTTACAGAGCACTTATCCCACCACTGCACAACCAATGTAGGAGGCTGGACTGGCTTGTAGTGAGTACCAAGGGGTACTTACACCTTGCACCAGGCCCAGTTATCCCTTATTAGTGTATAGGGTGTCTAGCAGCTTAGGCTGATAGATAATGGTAGCTTAGCAGAGCAGCTTAGGCTGAACTAGGAGACGAGTGAAGCTCCTACAGTACCACTAGTGTCATATGCACAATATCATAAGAAAACACAATACACAGATATACTAAAAATAAAGGTACTTTATTTTTATGACAATATGCCAAAAGTATCTCAGTGAGTACCCTCAGTATGAGGATAGCAAATATACACAAGATATATGTACACAATACCAAAAATATGCGGTATAGTATTAGAAAACAGTGCAAACAATGTATAGTTACAATAGGATGCAATGGGGACACATAGGGATAGGGGTAACACAAACCATATACTCCAAAAGTGGAATGAGAACCACGAATGGACCCCAAACCTATGTGACCTGGTAGAGGGTCGCTGGGACTGTAAGAAAACAGTTAGGGTTAGAAAAATAGCCCACCCCAAGACCCTGAAAAGTGAGTGCAAAGTGCACTAAAGTTCCCCAAAGAGCACAGAAGTCGTGATAGGGGAATTCTGCAGGAAAGACACAAATCAGCAATGCAACAACGATGGATTTCCAAATGAGGGTACCTGTGGAACAAGGGGACCAAGTCCAAAAGTCACAAGCAAGTCGGAGATGGGCAGATGCCCAGGAAATGCCAGCTGTGGGTGCAAAGAAGCTGCTACTAGGCAGTAGAAGCTGAGGATTCTGCAAGAACAACAAGTGCTAGAAACTTCTTCTTTGGAGGATGGATGTCTCACGTCGTGAAGAGTTGTGCAAAAGTGTTTTCTCGCCGAAAGACCGCCAACAAGCCTTGCTAGCTGCAAATTGTGCGGTCAGGGTTTTTGGATGCTGCTGTAGCCCAGGAGGGACCAGGATATCGCCAATTGCATCAGGGGACATAGGGGGCGCCCAGCAAGACAAGGAGCCCTCTCAGAAGCAGGCAGCACCCGCAGAAGTGCCAGAGCAGGCACTACGAAGAGGAGTGAAACGGTGCTCACCCAAAGTTGCACAAAGGAGTCCCACACCGCCGGAGGACAACTTAGAAAGTCGTGCAATGCAGGTTAGAGTACCGTGGACCCAGGCTTGGCTGTGCACAAAGGATTTCTGCCGGAAGTGCACAGAGGCCAGAGTAGCTGCAAAAGTCGCGGTTCCCAGCAATGCAGTCTGGCGTGGGGTGGCAAGGACTTACCTCCACCAAACTTGGACTGAAGAGTCACTGGACTATGGGAGTCACTTGGACAGAGTTGCTGGATTCAAGGGACCTCGCTCGTCGTACTGAGAGGAGACCCAGGGTACCGGTGATGCAGTTCTTTGGTGCCTGCGGTTGCAGGGGGAAGATTCCGTCGACCCACGGGAGATTTCTTCGGAGCTTCTAGTGCAGAGAGGAGGCAGACTACCCCCACAGCATGCACCACCAGGAAAACAGTCGAGAAGGCGGCAGGATCAGCGTTACAGAGTTGCAGTAGTCGTCTTCGCTACTTTGTTGCAGTTTTGCAGGCTTCCAGCACGGTCAGCAGTCGATTCCTTGGCAGAAGGTGAAGAGAGAGATGCAGAGGAACTCTGATGAGCTCTTGCATTCGTTATCTAAGGAATTCCCCAAAGCAGAGACCCAAAATAGCCAGAAAAGAGGGTTTGGCTACCTAGGAGAGAGGATAGGCTAGCAACACCTGAAGGAGCCTATCAGAAGGAGTCTCTGATGTCACCTGCTGGCACTGGCCACTCAGAGCAGTCCAGTGTGCCAGCAGCACCTCTGTTTCCAAGATGGCAGAGGTCTGGAGCACACTGGAGGAGCTCTGGGCACCTCCCAGGGGAGGTGCAGGTCAGGGGAGTGGTCACTCCCCTTTCCTTTGTCCAGTTTCGCGCCAGAGCAGGGCTGAGGGGTGCCTGAACCAGTGTAGACTGGCTTATGCAGAAATGGGCACCATGTGTGCCCATGAAAGCATTTCCAGAGGCTGGGGGAGGCTACTCCTCCCCTGCCTTCACACCATTTTCCAAAGGGAGAGGGTGTAACACCCTCTCTCTGAGGAAGTCCTTTGTTCTGCCTTCCTGGGCCAAGCCTGGCTGGACCCCAGGAGGGCAGAAACCTGTCTGAGGGGTTGGCAGCAGCAGTAGCTGCAGTGAAACCCCTGAAAAGGCAGTTTGGCAGTACCCGGGTCTGTGCTACAGACCCGTGGGATCATGGGATTGTACCAACAATGCCAGGATGGCATAGAGGGGGCAATTCCATGATCTTAGACATGTTACATGGCCATATTCGGAGTTACCATTGTGAAGCTACACATACGTAGTGACCTATATATAGTGCACGCATGTAATGGTGTCCCCGCACTCACAAAGTCCGGGGAATTGGCCCTGAACAATGTGGGGGCACCTTGGCTAGTGCCAGGGTGCCCACACACTAAGTAACTTAGCACCCAACCTTTACCAGGTAAAGGTTAGACATATAGGTGACTTATAAGTTACTTAAGTGCAGTGTAAAATGGCTGTGAAATAACATGGACGTTATTTCACTCAGGCTGCAGTGGCAGGCCTGTGTAAGAATTGTCAGAGCTCCCTATGGGTGGCAAAAGAAATGCTGCAGCCCATAGGGATCTCCTGGAACCCCAATACCCTGGGTACCTCAGTACCATATACTAGGGAATTATAAGGGTGTTCCAGTATGCCAATGTAAATTGGTAAAATTGGTCACTAGCCTGTTAGTGACAATTTGAAAGAAATGAGAGAGCATAACCACTGAGGTTCTGATTAGCAGAGCCTCAGTGAGACAGTTAGTCATAACATAGGTAACACATACAGGGCACACTTATGAGCACTGGGGCCCTGGCTGGCAGGGTCCCAGTGACACATACAACTAAAACAACATATATACAGTGAAATATGGGGGTAACATGCCAGGCAAGATGGTACTTTCCTACAGTCAATAGCCTCCTCACTGAGGGAAACAGGGCTGACTTGGGCAGGGTCTGAGGTTCCTGGGGCGAAGGAGATCCCCACCCTCCTGGGTGAGCAGACATGGGAAACACACTGAGGGGCTGCTGGGAGGGCGGTGATGGTAGGGGGGTGGAGGCTGTACCTGTTGTTGGGATGGGCACAGGGGTGTCCGCCACCGCCAGGGAGCTTCCATGGAGGAGGAGTCGCTGTCTGTGGTGTCCTCTCCTGTCCCCGTCGTGGTGCTCCCCTCGCCCTCCGTCCCACTGGTGCCCTCACCGTCTGTGGATTCGGCCTCCAAGCCCATGTGGGATGCAGCTTTCTCGTCTCCGGTGCCTCTGCTCCTCCGCCGTTTGATGCTAAAGCACACAAGGACAGTGTGGCAAAACAAAAAGGGGGTGGAGGAGACAGAGGATACACTTGGCCAATGCCAACAACAACACTACCGTTGGCGTACACAACTCACAGGGAGCAGCCCTATGCACTAGGCCATGTACTACCAGTTACAATGCTAGTCACCAGCCCATGGGGCACAATGCCTAACACCATTAGCCGCACACCTAAAACCCACAGGACCCTGCCCAGTAGTAGATGAACACTAACACTATTGGGGGTGGAGTGCTTCAGAGCCTGCCCAACAACGGACCTATCCTGCCATGTTCGCCCTGGCCTAGGGGCACCCACAGCCCACATCCCCCACCCAAATCACCCTTAACGCGCGTAAAGTCATGATTCTGAATCTGTACTCACCCCCTTGTGGCTGCTGTGATGCCTTCAAGCGCCCATCCAACTCCAGATAGGCCACCGCCAGGATGCGGAACATCAGGGGGGTCAGGGTATGACGGGCACCACTTCCTCATTGGGAGGCCAGACCCAGCTGGGCCTCTGCCATCTTCCTTGCCCAGCGGCGCAGGTCCTCCCACCGTTTGCAGCAGTGGGTGCTCTGCCTGTCAAAGACCCCCAGGGTCCGTACCTCCTTGGCGATGGCACACCAAATACCCTTTTTCTGATGGGAGCTGACCTGCATGGAAAAGACAGCAGAAAAGGGCATTAGTTAACTGTCCGGACCGTCACACTCATGGCCCACCATATCCCTCCCATCCCCTGAGGCACGTATATTGACCACAATACATGCATCACCCTGGCCAGGGCGCCTCAGCAACCCCCTACATGTGTCTTACACACACAGCAATCCATACATTCATGCCCCACGCATCCTGCTCACAGTGTACTCACCTGTTTGTCTGGAGGACCGTAGAGTAATGTGTTCTGGGGTAGGACCCCATCTACCAGTTTCTCCAGCTCCTCCGCAGTGAAGGCAGGTGCCCTTTCCGCAGACACATGAGCCATTGTCGCTTCCAGACACAGGTCACAGCAGCACTTGCAGTGTAGGTCCTCTTCTGTTGAAGGTCAGGTAGCAAGTGAGTGAACAGATAGAAAATGGTGGTTACGTCTGCGGCGGTCGTACATCGCCATTGGCTCCTGGAACCCACAGAGCCCAATGATAACCAATGAGAAGTTGGGCGGCAGTACTCGGCCACCTACCACAACGGCGCACAACGCAAGCAGAATTACTTCATTTCCACTTGTCCCTCCTCACAGGTCAATCAGCCACCATTTTAGGGAGGCACAGGCCATGGCACCTAACTGTGTCCCAGCAGACATTGGCACAGCAGCTGACTCTCAGATTCACATACAGGTTCTGTAAAGTAAAAGATGCCTCATTATTTCAATTGATGTGTGAATAAGACCCTCTGCTCACCGTTTTCCTCCATAGGCTTCTGCCGCTGAGGATGAATATGAAATCGCGACATCCTCCGCTGTACAGACCCCTGGTGGACCTTGCGACAAAGGAGGACAGGCACATTATCCTTACCTACAGACTTGATCGGGCCACAATCCAAGAACTGTGTGCCCAATTGGAGCCCTACCTGATGTCAGCTATCCGCCAGCCCACAGGTATCCCCCCTCTAGTGCAAGTCCTGTCAGTGCTCCTTTTCCTGGCAAGTGGTTCCTTCCAAACAATAGTGGCCATGGCATCAGGGATGTCTCAGCCAATGTTCTCCAACGTGTTGACCAGAGTGTTGTCAGCCTTGCTGAAACACATTCACAGCTACATTGTATTCCCCCAGGTGGAGGATTTGGCCACAGTGAAGTCTGACTTTTATGCCCTGGGACATATTCCCAACATCATTGGTGCCATAGATGGTACACATGTAGCATTTGCCCCCCCCCCCGGAAAAATGAACAAGTGTTCAGGAATAGAAAAAGCTATCACTCTATGAATGTGCAGATGTTGTGTTTGGCAGACCATTACATCTCCCATGTGAATGCCAAGTTTCCTGGCTCAGTGCATAATGCCTTTATCTTAAGGATGGGCCATATGTGATGGGCCAACTCCAGAGACACCGGGTGTGGCTAATAGGTGAGCCCAAGGTCACCACTCAGTATAAGTTTGTGTCTGGGTATATGGTTGTCTAACAGGGGTTATGGGTTAGTGTGTGTCTAACAGGTATCCCTCGATATTTGCAGGTGACTCTGGTTACCCCAACCTCTCATGTCTACTGACCCCAGTGAGGAATGCCAGGACAGGGGCAGAGGAACGTTACAATGAGGCACAGGGGTGAACATGGAGGATAATTGAAAGGACCTTTGGCCTCCTGAAGGCCAGGTTCCGGTGCCTCCATCAGACTGGTGGATCCCTGTACTACTCACCCAAGAAGGTGTGCCAGATTATTGTTGCATGTTGCAAGTTGCAAAACCTGGCCTTGAGATGCCAGGTGCCTGTTGTGCAGGAGAATGAGCCTGGAGATGGTCTTGTGGCAGCGGTGGAGCCTGTGGACAGTGAGAAAGAGGAGGCAGAGGAAAAAGATGTGGACAACAGAAGTAATATAATACAGCAGTACTTCCAGTGACACACAGGCAAAACATTGTAACTTCACTTTACATTTCAGTTTTCTGTTGGACATTGTACATGGCAGCCTGATTTCCCTATGTCTATGGCCACTTACTGTACCCTTTGACATCTCCATTTTCAAACCTCTGTGGCCCACTCTGGCTCCTGGTATGTTTACTGATGCCCACTAGAGCTCATACCAATGTATAAATGACTGTATATATGGTTACCCCAACCTCTCATGTCTACTGACCCCAGTGAGGAATGCCAGGACAGGGGCAGAGGAACGTTACAATGAGGCACAGGCGTGAACATGGAGGATAATTGAAAGGACCTTTGGCCTCCTGAAGGCCAGGTTCCGGTATCTCCATCAGACTGGTGGATCCCTGTATTACTCACCCAAGAAGGTGTGCCAGATTATTGTTGCATGTTGCAAGTTGCAAAACCTGGCCTTGAGATGCCAGGTGCCTGTTGTGCAGGAGAATGAGCCTGGAGATGGTCTTGTGGCAGCGGTGGAGCCTGTGGACAGTGAGAAAGAGGAGGCAGAGGAAAAAGATGTGGACAACAGAAGTAATATAATACAGCAGTACTTCCAGTGACACACAGGTAAAACATTGTAACTTCACTTTACATTTCAGTTTTCTGTTGGACATTGTACATGGCAGCCTGATTTCCCTATGTCTATGGCCACTTACTGTACCCTTTGACACCTCCATTTTCAAACCTCTGTGGCCCACTCTGGCTCCTGGTATGTTTACTGATGCCCACTAGAGCTCATACCAATGTATAAATGACTGTATATATGACTTGCAATGTTTTCAGAAAGTTGCACTCATACATGATTCAATCATTTGACAGACTCAAGATTAGTATTTGTTCCAAGAATGTTTATTGAAGTGCTCCTACGTAGAGGGGGATGTGCAATGGGCTGTTGTGATGGTGGAGGAATGTCCAGTTAGAGTCCAGTCTCTTTGTATCACAGGTGCATTGTCCAATGGGTCATAGGAAGGGGAGTAATGGCAGTTCAAGGGGGACAGGGTGACAGAGTGGGACAGAAGGATGACAATCAGGAGAGTAGTATTCCCTGGTGGGGGTCTTAGCAATGTGCTCTGGCTTCTGCCTGGATCGCAGGGACCATTTGAGGGGTGGTTCTCCTTCTGCAGGGCGTGGGGTGCTGGTGGCCTGTTGGTCCTGTGGGGGGCCTCCTGTCCAATAGCGCCAGCAGAGGTGGAGTGCTGTTCTTCGGTGTCAGGGGCCCATTGGTGTGCCACTGCCTCCCTCATGGTCTTGCCCATGTCTGCCAGCACCCTTGCAATGGTGACCAGGATGGTGTAGATGTTTTTGAGGTCCTACCTGATCCCCTGGTACTGTCCCTCCTGCAGCTGCTGGGTCTCCTGCAACTTGTACAGTATCTGGCCCATGGTCTCCAGGGAAAAGTGGTATGCTCCCAGGATGTTGGAGAGTGCCTCATGGAGAGTGGGTTCCCTGGGCCTGTCCTCCCCCTGTCACACCTGCAATCCTCCCAGTTTCCCTGCTGTCCTGTGCCTCTGTCCCCTGAACAGTGTGACCACTGCCACTCCCACTGACCCCAAGCCCCTGATCATCCTGTGTTTGTGGGGTTGCCTGGGGTCCCTGTAGTGGTGGACACACTGCTGGTTTACGTGTCCTGGGGACAGTGGCATGGGCCCGCTGGGTGGGTGCTGTGCTGGTGTTTCCTGAGGAGGGAGGCTCTTTGGTGGGTTGGGACTGTGCCTGGGTACAGATGGGCCAGATTGGTCATCGTGATCCAGGCGTGCAGAGCTGCTGTCATTACTGTGGGCCTCCTCTGGGGGGGACTGGATGTTGGTGGCAACTCCTCTCCGGTGACGTTGAGTAGGGGTCCTGTGGGGATGAAAATGAAGTGTTATGATATCTGCAGGTGCCATCTTGTGCATGGGTATGTTTCCCTCAATGGTTGTTATTAGCAAGGCAGCTTTGGCTTGTGCGAGTTGTGCTTGGTTTGGGTAAGTGATTGACAGTAGTGTGCATGCTGTGGTGATGGATGTCGATGCAGGTCTGTAATGGGGGTCCTTGGATTGGTGTTACATGCAGGGCTTGGTTTTGGGATGAGTGGGTTGTGATGGTGGGGTATATGTGAGGTGGTAGAGTGATGGGGTGAGGGTAGGGGTAGGAGTTTGTGATGTCATACAGGTAGGGTGGGGTATATAGTAGTAATGATTTGACTTACCAGAGTCCGGTCCTCCTGCTACTCCTGCGAGGCCCTCAGGATGCATTATTGCCAAGACTTGCTCCTCCCATGTTGTTAGTTGTTGGGGAGGAGGTGGGGGTCCACCACCAGTCCTCTGTATGGCTATCTGGTGTCTTGCAACCACGGAACGCACCTTTCCCTGTAGGTTGTTCTACCTCTTCCTGATGTCATCCCTTGTTCTTGGGTGCTGTCCCACGGCATTGACCCTGTCCACGATCCTCCGCCATAGCTCCATCTTCCTAGCAATGGACGTCTGATGCACCTGTGATCCGAATAGCTGTGGCTCTTCCCCAATTGTTTCCTCCACCATGACCCTTAGCTCCTCCTCTGAAAAGTTGGGGAGTCTTTGGGGTGCCATGGATGTGGTGTGAGTGATATGTGTGAGGATGTGTGAGGTGATGTGTGGGGTGATGTGTTGTGGTGTTTGGTGTGAGGTGCATGGATGGAGTATGGTTGATGGTGTTCTGTGACTCAGATTGAGTGGGTGCTCCTAGCTTGTGTCTCTCTCTGTAGGCAAACTTTTTTTTTGTGGAAAGGGTTGTGGGTAATGTGGGTGTGTGTTTTATATTGGATTGGGTGTGTGGGTGTGGTGTTTGTATGTGTATCAGGTGTGTGTAGTTTGAATTGTCCAATGTGATGTAGTTTTGTAAGTGTGTGTGTATTTTGAGCGCAGTGTTGTGTACCGCCAATGGTTTACCGCGGTTGAAAGACCACTGCGGTGATTTTTGGGTCCTGATACTGTGGGCATATTCCTGTTGAGGTAACATTGTGGGTTTTGCTACCGCTAATTTATCAATGACCTTTTGTCTGGCGGACTTCTGTCAGTGTCTGTATAGTGGCGGGTTTCTCAGTGTGGGTCATAATACCTGTAGCAGAATACCGCTGCGGTCACGGTATCTTGGTGGCCTTCAGCACGGTGGTATGCGGCATTTACCGCCAGGGTTGTTATGAGGGCCTATATGTATAACTATAGCGCTATAACTGATGAATTTCTATGGTTTTGTGTGGGTAAAATGTAAACCTAACTATAATGTCCCTTTGCTTTTTTCAGTAACTATATATATATATATATATTCACTGAAAACACCAAAGGTTACAGGGACATTATCCTTAGGAAATAGAATTAAAAACCATAAATATTCAATGAAAAAAAGAATGGTTACAGGGACCTTATAATTAGGTTCTGAATTTGCTTGTACAAAACCATAGAAATTTAGCAGTGATAGTTATAGTTCTTTCAAGTAATTGTAATTCTCACCCTTAGGTAACTAGAACTCACACTTCCGTCACGCGCTACTAATTACCCCAGATATTACAGCAGTCATGAGAACTTCTTTGACATCAATAAAAGTATGAATGAAACATTAGCAGTCAAACTTTTGAAGAAAAAGCTGTGAATGGAAGGAGCGCAAGTTATAGTTACCTTAGGGCTTGAGTTATAGTTACTTGAGATAGATCTAACTATAACAGGTGAATTTCTATGGTTTGGTATGTTTAAAATATGAGCCTAATTATGACATCTGTGCAACCGTTGTTTTTTTACGTGAATTTCTAAAAAAAAATAATTTGATTTCCTAACAATAATGTCCCTGTAACCTTTGTTTTTTTCAGTGAACTTCTACATTTTTGTTAAGTACAGTAATGTTCATGACTACATTTTAATCAAACCACTGCCATGCCTTGTGTGGCGGCAATTGGCAACAGAGCCTGGCCGTGAACCCCATATTCGCTCAACCCAGTACTGCGCATTGTCTTTGTCATGCACAGCAGTAGATGGCCCCAGGTCCACATGACACCCTTCCCCCAGCCAATTTCAACCCTAGGGACCAAATACCCTAGGACTCCCTCCTAAGTATTTATGTTTTTGGGAAAGGGGCTGCGTGGCCCCCCTCCTCAGAGCCCAGCCTAAATATTTCTATTTTTGGGGAGGGGCCGTGTGGCCCCTCCTCAGGGCCAATCTTGGCCTCAGGGACCCTCTATCCCCCAGGACACACAGTCAAAATGCTGGGGACTGTTGGGGGAGCATGATGGTCCCAGCTGGCTCTCCACCTCTGTGAGAGTGGTTTCCTATGTGTCCCTGCCTGCATCTTTGCAGGCAGGGATTTAGAGAAAACCTTAAATCACAGCAAAGGGGGTGGTGGTCCCCAGGGCCATCAGTGGCTCCTCGAGTGACTTCTTGGGCCTGCCTCCATAAAAAATAGCTCTGGGGAGGTGAGTGGTCCAAAACAGACTCCCTTCATTGCTTTAGTTGTTCTAGTATAGCCCCGGGAGGTGGTGGTCCCCAGGGCTGCGGGGAGGCCTTGTGACCCCCATCAGTATTTGTTTAGTGCCCCAGGAAGGTGGGGTAACTGGGGCAGTGGGGGGTATGTGCCCCCGCATAATATTTGTTTTAAGCCATGGGAGGTGGCAGTACCCAGGGCAACGAGGGGCCACGCGTCCCCGCTGCATCGTATGTGTTTAATGCTCCAGGGCCTTCCTACATTAAATGTAATGAAAGCCCAGGGGAGGTGGTGGTCCTCCCAGCAGCGGGATGGCAGGGAGGCACCCCCCATTAAAATAAAAAATTTCCTTGTAGTTTTTTAAAAACAAATTTGGCAGATCCACCAAATGCCAATTCTTTTTTTGTTTTATGCTTTTTTGCCCTGGGGATGTTCTCTCTGTGACCACACCACCATAGCTAAGTGGTGCCCTGGCCCCTTTTCTTATTTTTTACATCTTTTTCTTAGACTCGGTTTGGCTGCCAACACTTCCTGGTTGAAATATTGGCAGCCAATACGATCTCATCACAAGAGCGGGAGGGGTCGCAAATCCTTTGCACTCTATATATACAAATTTGGATATTCTTTAGTTTTTTTTACAGCTACTGAACGGATTTACACCAAATAACAAAAAGGGCACTTTCTGGACCAACAGCTACCTTTCTGCCAAATTTGGTGTAATTCCATCCATTGTTTTCTGCGCTATACCTGTTCAAAATTTAAGAGGAAAAATGAAAGGAGGAAAAAGTGTTTTGCTACACCCCCTTTTCTCTGCCCTCACTTGACAGATCATGCTGAAACTTTATATATAGAGGCCTAAGAGAGCATCATATTTTCTTGGAAATGTTTGTGAGGATTCATCAAACGGTGCCTAAGTTCTTAGCAAAACCAAAAATGCTTTGTCTACAGAAACAAGGTCCTAACTGTAACTACCTACTGGCCCCCACCACTAGGCAGCGCCGCATCAGTTCTGAAACGCAGGACTGCGCCATATATACAAAAATACGGTGCATCTGTGTTTCTTCCTCTGCCGACGTTAATTTGTCTGCCTAGCACCAATGTATCCCCTGTTGCTCCATGGTGCAAGTATGGCTGCGTTGCAGGGGAGATTGTTTTTGTGCAGGAAAGTGCACCTTCCTGCCTAAAAACAATCTTTAATGGCAATTTGCTTTTTCAACGTGTGCTGCAGGATGCAAAAAATGAGGCGAAATAAAAAAGCTTTTCTCCTCATTGTGCCATGCTCACGCCACCCCTGGGGTAATATTAGCTTTAGGCGCTGCCACAGGTTTACGATTTCTTGTAAATCTGGGGCAGCATCAAAATGCAATTGGTGTTGCTGTGGAACACCCAAAGCAATACCCATTGATTGCACCTCCCATGCAAAGTGCTGAGTGTGAAGGGGCCATATTTACAAGGTGGTGTTAAACCACAAAAAGTGACTTAATACTGCCCTGTGAATATGGCGCAGTGCATAGCACCACCAGAGCGTCACAAAAAGTGCCGCTCTGGTTGTGCTAAGGTCTTGTAAAAATGCCTCTTATTTTTTGATTATTACCATCTGTATTTCTCCATTTTCAATTTCTGCTCATTAATTTTTGAGTTGTAATTTTTTATTGGTGAAATAAAACTGTATACATATGCACAGTACAGAATGCCTGAGGTCAATACAAAGAAAACATAGGCAATCATTAGCTGACACATAAGCAGAGATAAGGTAGGAGTAATGGTGAGGATGGTCCACGAGACAAGCATGAAGCTATCTGGTAGGGAGCAAGTCACTGCAGAGCCACTGGGGTCTTGGTACATGCCAAAAAAATGTTGACCTAGGTATTGAAGGGTCCTGGTCCCTAAACCATTCCAAGAGTCGTGCCCAGAAGCCATGGGTCATAGGAGAAACCCAGGGAAAAGGGTGGGAAGTGAGTGTTCAGTATTGAAGTCTGGGTAGGAAGGAGCACATGGAGATGTATTATGTGGTAGGTAATGGCTGTGGGCCGGTATCCTATGACTGAAAGACCTTGTGTCCACACCACGGTATAGGGGAGGAGGCTGTGGGAGCAAGGGTGTGAGAAATAGCCTATGCGAGGAGGCAGTGTTGCTAGACTGAGAGGTAAGGCTAGATGCCAGTGAGTAGTTAGATAAGGTAGGATGGGTTAGGGAGGGGTGAAGTAAAGTAAAGTAGGGATGAATGGCATCGGATAGGGTACAGTATAGTGAAATGAGGCAAAGTGGTGTGGGGAGAAGGAGGTAAAGCAAAGTAGGGTGGGGAAGGATGTGGTAGATTTAAAAAGAAAGAGAAAGGGGAGCACCCAGCGTCCAGTATGATCTGAAGGGGTGTGGGGGGGAGGCAAAGGGGAAGAGGACAGGGGAGTGGGAGGAAAGGCAGGGTGGGGACCAGATGGGGGGGAGCTGTGAGGATACCTGCCTGGGGAGTGGAGGGGGTTAGGGTGTTTGGGCAAGCAGTACACTATGGCCCTCATTCCGACAGGGTCGCGAATGACGGAAGCACCGCCAACAGGCTGGCGGTGCTTCATTCGTCATTCTGAACGCGGCGTTAAAGCCGCGGTCGCCCAGCCGGGTCTGCCGGTTTTCCCCCGGATTTCCCCCGGCTGGGTGAATCCTCCAGGGCAGCGCTGCAAGCAGCGCTGCCCTGGGGATTCCGACCCCCTTCCCGCCAGCCTGTTTCTGGCGGTTTACACCGCCAGGAAGAGGCTGGCGGGAACGGGTGTCCTGGGGCCCCCTAACAGGGCCCCAGCCTGCTTTTCACTGTCTGCCTAGCAGACAGTGAAAAGCGCGACGGGTGCAACTGCACCCGTCGCACACCTGCAACACCGCCTGCTCCATTCGGAGCCGGCTTCAGTGTTGCAGACCGCCTTCCCGCTGGGCCGGTGGGCGCTAACAATGTTAGCGCCCGCCGGCCCAGCACGAAGGTCGGAATAGCCCCAGCGGTATTTTGACCGCATGGCGGCCAAATGGCGGTTCCCGCCATGCGGGCGGCGACCGTCGCCCACCGGGGTCAGAATGACCCCCTATGAGTCTTCTGTGAGAAAGGGCGCCCATGTCTGTTTATACTGGGTGGTTTGGCCTTGCACTTAGTAGATGACGTGGTCCTACGAGGCAGTCCAGATCATTGCCACCATCCACTCCTTTGGTGAGGGGGGGCAGGGAACTTCCAGTGGCGGAGGATACAAATCTTGGCTGTTGTGAGGGCTGTATGCAATAAGTGACGTTGCAGCCGGGTAAGCTCAAGGATATCTCTCATGTTGTGCAAGAGTATGGGCAGTCTCATAGGATGTGGGTCAAATCATATCCGGTCTCCAGACAGCGCCAGCAGTCAGCTTGGGTTAAAAGACCCATTCTGTGCAATTTCACATGGGTCCAGTACCATGAATCACTTTAAAAAGGCAAATGTTCTGGCGTGCTTCTCAAATTCCTCTGTACAGTGCCTCTATTATACCTGTTCAGTTCTCCGTCTAGAACTCCGTCTAGAGATGTGTCTGCCATTTAAAGTATAGATTGTCGAGAAGGGGCTGAGAATAAAGGTGATGTGTGAGAACTCCATACAGGCCCGCCATCACACCCTTAAAGCTGCTCCACGTCTTAAGGTACAACAGTACAGGGGAGACCTGTAGGGTCCAGGGGCCGATCCCCATACTGCACGGGAGACAGTTTTTGAGTTGCAGGTATTGGCACTCTTTTTTTCTTATTATTTTTAAATATAGTTTATTGATGGCAAAAAACAACTACAACAAACAGCTTGAGGTGCAGTCAATAGTTACAAGTTGATTGTCGACACTTTGTACGGTTCCATCTAAATAGCATAAGTTACAATACATCCCCTTAGGACCACTTACCTGCCCATATTGAGAAATAATGTTGTTAACTGGGGGCATAGTTGAGAGCCGAGGTGCTGTACAGCTTAGTGTTACTAGACCTGGTTTGTAATCAGGGCATTGTCAGCGTGTTCATGCCATGCTTGCATGTAGACCGCTGTCTTTGATTAGGTGGTGGGCGACTTAGTTGTGGGAGAGATAGATCTATTTTGAGTGAAAAGGTAAAAGCGGAATGGGCCCCATATGTCCCTGGGTCTGGCAGTCTTCTGGCACCTGTAGCTTTGGTGGACGCGCTCAGAGACTGCCTAGGTCATAATAAGGACCTAAGTCCACCCTGGCTGGATAAAAATGTACGTTCCGTAATGACTCATTGCGGTGGATCCGATGCTTCGGGTAGCATATATGCTAACTGAAAAAGATGTAGGGCTAGGGCATGGTGTTCTACTGACGGAAGCCCCATGCCTCCGTGGGAGCGGCACACTATTAGTTTAGCTGACGATAAGCAGGGGAGGGAGGAGACCCACATGAAAGCTCTAATCACCGTGTTGATCAGTCTGAGGGATGAAAGAGGCACTTGGATGGGTAGCCTTCCTAGCATGTAGGTGAAGCATGGCAGTGTAACCATCCTCACCGCCTGTACCCTCCTCCACATGGAAAGGCCCAAATGGAACTATTTTCTGAAATCCATAGTCATACGGGTGATGAGTGGGTCTAGGTTGTCTGCTACTATGTGTTCCAATCCTCAATTAATGAGAATTCTCAGATATTTGAGGTTGAACGGCATCCATCAGAAGGGGATGTCATGGACCACTGCCCACATGGTGATATTGGAGAGGGGCAGTGCTTTGCTCTTGTCCCAGTTCACCCATTACCCAAAGAGGAGCTCAAAGTCATCTATAAACTCCAGTAAAGCCAGGAGGGAGCGGCCTAGATCCACCAGGGTAAGTAGTATGTCATCTGCATAGACGCAGAGTTTGGACACACACCCCCTGCAGAGGTATTCCAGTAAGTTGAGGAGATTGGTGAATCGTGGCTACTAGAGGTTCCATGGCCAGTAGAAATAGAAGTGGCGAGAGCAGGCAGCCTTGTCTCATCCCACTGCGTATTGGAAAGGCGTCTGATATAAAACCACCACAGTTGACCTGCGCTGTGGGACAATCATACAGCAGTCACACTTTTGCAATGAACTGGTCACCCAGACCAAATTTTCTCAAGGTCGTAAATACGTAGTCCAATTCAATACGGTCAATTGCTTTTTTTTAGCATGGAGGGATAATGCTAAGTCTTCATTCACCATATTCCTGGCCTCCCATATGGCATGTAAGAGGGTGCAAAGGTGGTTTCTGTAGGTGCAGCCTGGGATGAACCCCATCTGTGTGTGATGTATTAGGGACGGGATAACCTTACATAGTCGGGCTGCCAGAACACTTGCAAGTATTTTGATATCCCCATTGAGGAGGAAAATAGGATGATAGCTGCCACAGAGAAGGGGATCCCACTTAAGTTTCACGGGAAGCGGCCTCAACAATGACGCCGGAACAATGAAGTGTGTTGTCCACAAAAACAACCCTTTTTTCCTCTGCCTTAGCCACACATGTCTGAACAACGAACATGCGTGGTTAAGGCAGAGGAAAACAGACTTGGGATCGGGAGAGGATCAGGTAAGTGGGGTTGGGGTAGGGTTTGGGGGCAGTTTTAGAGGTGGGGTGGGGGTACTTTTAGAGGCAGGGTGGGGGTAATTTTAGTTTTTAGGGGTGGGTGGTTTTAGGAGTCTGGTAGGGGTTGGGGTAGTTATAGGTTTTAGGGGAAGGGGTGGGGGTCACAGTAGTTTTAGGGGTGAGGTGGGGGTGTTGGGGTAGTTTTAGGTTTTAGGGGTGAGGTAATGGCGGGTGGGGGTCAGGGTAGTTTTAGGGGCAGGTTTGGGAGTCCAGGTAGTTTTAGGGTTCGGAGGCTGGGGTAGTTTAGGTTTTAGGGGTGGGGTAGGGGGGTTGGGGTAGTTTTAGGGGTGGGGGTGGGGGTCGGGGTAGTTTTAGTGGTGTGCTGCGGGTTGGGGTAGTTTAGGTTTATGGGGCGGGGTGGGTGGCGATCGTGGTAGTTTAAGGGGTGGGATGAG
This sequence comes from Pleurodeles waltl, assembly GCF_031143425.1. Lineage (NCBI taxonomy): Eukaryota > Metazoa > Chordata > Amphibia > Caudata > Salamandridae > Pleurodeles > Pleurodeles waltl. Next base: position 1,234,498,278 of record NC_090446.1, read on the forward strand.
GGATCAGGTATGATTGTTTTTAGGGACAGGGGTAGGGGTTCGGGATAGGATTGTTTTAGGTGAGCGGTAGGAGGGTAGGGGTAGGATTGTTTTAGGGGTGGGGGTTTTGGGAGGTCGCATGCTGGAACCACAAATGCCTTCCACGCATGCCTTTACCAGGAATGCCTTTACAATGAAAAATCGCTGTTAAGGCATTCGTGGTAAAGGCATTAGTGGTAACAATGCTGTCATTGTTCCAACTATGTTGTTCAGGCATGAGAGGTTCCAGCATGCGTTGTTCGAACATATATTCAAGTTTCACAGCTCTGCTGGAGATGGAGCCCAGTGTTCCTTCACAGTCAGCTACATCAAAGGCGCTGTATAGGGAATCGACTACTTCCTCGCCAGCCCATTTGTAGAATTCCACTGAGAAGCTGTCCTCCCTCGGGAATTTATGATACGGGAGATTAGATATGGCCTGTGTTATTTTGGTCTTGCTGATTTCCCCATCTAACAGGGTTGACCCCTGTTCGACAGGTGGGGAAGGCAAACCCCTTCCAAGAAGGCTGCCACTTGAGCAGGGCTAGCCACTTTTTCCGGGGAACATAGACGGTGGTATAATGCTGCAAACTTGTTAACAAATACTTTGCGGTTGGGTCAGAAGCTCGCAGTTGGAGGATAAAATAGCAGGAATGGCCTGTGCGTCTTCCCTCTGATAAAGCTGGCCAGCCAAGAGCCTGCCAGCTTTTTCCCCCTGTTCATAGTGGCTCCCCAGCAGGTGTTGCAGTGCATATTTGGCCTGAGATGTACACAGTTCAACAAGGGCCACACAGACTTGTTCTAGGCACTGGCACATTGGCAGTGAGGGTTGGGCTGTGTACTGTTGGGTGAAATATGCAATGTTGCCCTCCAATTTTGTTTTGTAAACTAACCTTTGCTTATTGGCCTGCACAGCGTTGCACATCATTTCCCTATGTATGGTTGCACTCAGGGCCGCCCACCAGACCCTCTGAGATGAAACTGTACCCATATTATCTTGCAAGTAGGTGGAAACATGGACTTGTAGTTGTGCTTTACCCTGGGATGTGCAGTAGCGGTGTACGGCTAAACATCAGGGTTTATTGCCTGGGGTAACCAGACCTGTGTCAATAGTCAGCAGGATTGGGGAATGGTCCAAGAGGGCGTACTACAGTATTCGAGAGTCCCGAACCTGGGCCACTATGTTTTGCGTCACAAGAAAATAGTCCAAGCGCGACTGTACCGGCATGTGTATTCTCTATCTGCCGGGTGTGTAAGCCTCCAGTGGTCCACCAGATAGTGATCTTAGGACACGTCCGTTAATATTGCCCTGTCCTGGTTGTTGCCGACATCTACGGGATTGGTCCTGTCAAGCACTGCATCACGTGCTAGATTCCAATCACCCCATATGATGTAACGGGAAGCTCTAATCTCAGTGAGGAGGCAGTTGATTTGGAGGAAGAACAAGAGTTTGGAGCCTATAGACGCATAGGCAGAAGCCATGCAGAGCAAGAAGTCCCCGACCTTCAGTTTGGCGAACACATACCTACCCTTTGGGTCAGAGCATGTTTTGATAACCCTGATGGGTAGAGTCTTGCGGGACAGAATCGTCACTCTGCATTTCCTGGCCATCCCACCTCCTTCGGTTTGCGGCTTTGGTCCACAACTAAAAAACATTTTCCTTACCCAGTCTCGACATAGTTTGCTGGATTCAGCATCATCAAGATGCGTCTCCTGAACGAGTGCAATGTTGGTCCCTTTTGACTGGAGGGATGAGACTACTTTCTTACATTTCACGTACTGGGTCAGGCCGTTGACATTTCAGGACAGGATATTGAGTGGGGGGGAGAAGGGTATGGACGTCCATGGTGGTGGTGAGAGCCTGGGACAGGCTAAAAGGGGAGAGAGGGAGGCCGGAGGGCAGGAGGTGCTGGTTGGGGCAGGGACAGGGTGTGTCTGTGGACGAGAGGGAGGAGGGTAGGACTGGCTCCTGGAGCGAGAGGTTGGACTTTCTCGTATCTTGGTCAGTGAAGGGGAAGAGAGGAGGATGGGAGATGCTGGGTGCCCAACTGGAGTCACTGTAGTGAGTTAGAGTGGGATGAAGTGGGAAGCAGGTGAGAAGGAAGGGAGAAAAATAGGAGGAAGGGGGTAGGTTACAAAACCGAAAGGGAGGAAAAGAAGGATTCTGACTATGAATAGGGATGTATCCCCTGAGGTGGGGCCTGTGGACTGCGGGTCTAAACGTGTGGAGCCAGCACTGCTGGAGGGGCCCCAGTAGGTGGCAGGGCACATGGGGCAAACCAGGGCAAGCCAAGCAGTGGCCACAAAGGGTGCTTGTAGGGATTGGGGAGCAATGTAATGTTGAATGTTAAACGCCGGGTAAAAGCAGGCATGTTGTTGCAGATTCACAGAGAAAGGTGGGGGGGGACCAGCTCTCCTGAGCACCCAACCACACAGGCGAGGGAGGGCATGCAATGTATCTGCATAGAAAGTAATAATAACCATGGGACGGTGATGGGCAGTTGCATTAGCAGTAAACAGTAAACAGCCTTAAACACTTTGAAAGCGCATCGCTGGGAACAGTTTGAACAGTAAGACATCATAACACATCAGAAGGCATGAGTCTTAAGTGACAAGGCATTATAGGCATGCATCATCCGAATAGTGGTGTATTACACAACAACAACAACGGTGAAGTACATCTTGTGGAACTCTTCTGCAAACCTAATATGAATAGTTTGATGCAGCACTTGGGCGAGATGTAAGGAAGGGAAAGAGGGAGGACAAAGAGAGCCAAAAGTGTAATAAAACAGTGCAATAGACAGCAGGGCTCAATGTGGTCATCTAATGGACTAAGGGCCAGATGTAGCAAAAAAATATTTTGCGACTTGCAAATTGCGAGTCATTGCGACTCGCAATTTGCAACTCGCAAAATATTATGCAGAAAGGTGTCTCAGACACCTTCTGCGACTCACTATGGGGTCGCAAAGAACCACCTCATGAATATTAATGAGGTGGGTTGCAGTTTGCGACCCCATAGCGAGTCAATGCACTCACAGGGATGGTGGCCTGCTGGAGAGAGCAGACCACCATGTCCGTGACTGCTTTTTTAATAAAGCAGCATTTCTTTCTTTTTGCAGCCTGTTTTCCTTAAAGGAAAACGAGCTGCAAAAAGAAAAACTTCAGAAACCATTTGGTTTCAGTTTTTTCAGAGTAGGTATGCCTGCTCTGAAAAAATATTCTTTTTGGCATTCACAAAGGAGAAAGGGTCCCATAGGGACCCCTTCCCTTTTGCGAATGGGTTACCATCCACTTCAAGTGATGGTAACTGCGAGTTGGTTTGCGACCGCATTCGCGGTCACAAACCAACTCAGCATTGCGATGCGGTCGCAAATAGGAAGGGAATACCCCTTCCTATTTGCGAGTCGCAGCCTCAAATTGCGAGTCGGTACCGACTCGCAATTCGAGGTTGTGCATCGCGTTTAGCCTTTGGCGCGTCGCAAACTGTGTTTTTCGCAGTTTGCGAGGAGCAAAAGGCTTCCTACATCTGGCCCTAAATCTCTAATCTAACTTCAACATAACTATGCCCTATCACATGAAAGAATGCAACAGTATACTTGGCTGTCCATCGGAGCAGAAGTTTGTGTTTCTCTGCTCAGTCTCATCCCCATCTGCAGGTAGGACACACACACCCACTGAAATATCAGTTAGAGACATAAAGAGGTTTCAGAGGGGAACAAGACTTGTCTCTATCTTGTTGCTGAATATAGTGTGCCACTGCTTGGAGCACCAGGTCTCTATCTCTGTGAGGTCTCAAGAGTCTCTTCTGGTCCCTTCCTCTCTGGGGTGAGTCACCATCATGTCGAGTCTGTCTTTCCGGGGAGGTAGGTAAGGATGATGCATCCGGGGGACTGGTGGTCTGTCCTGGGGGTGTCATGTCCATAACCGGTACTGCCATATTGTTCAGGAAGAGTCATGGGTTTTCCGGGTCATAGAAATACTTTGACTAGCCGTTCTTGGTGATCTACATTTGCGCTGTTTCAAACAGCCCATATTTCACTTTCATTGGGTGGAGTTGAGGTTGAAGTGACAGAAGTGCATTGCAGTGGTCGCTGGTCTCCATCGAAAAGTCTGTGGCAATCCGGACCTCGTAACCCTCCATTCTGGATCAACCATGAGAGCGAGCTTCCAAAAGGAGTTCATGGGCTTGCCCGTGATGCAGTAGGCAGGCAATGATCGGAAGATGTCAGGTTGCACAATCCTGCTGTCTCGGTCACAGGGCCCTCTGGAATTCCAATTGAGGGCCAAGGGTTAGGCCTATGATTGTAGGGAGGTTTGTCCGAAGAAAGTCTTGGATATCCGACCCCTCCAATTTTTCCAGAAAACTGAAAAAAATGGACATTGTCTCTTCAGCTCCTGTCCTCCAGGTCGATGAGCTTACTACATAGGTAAAGGAGCTCCTGGTCATGTTCTGGTGTGGTATTTACATGGTCCTCCATTGTTGTTACACATTGTTCCAGCCCTGTTACACAAGCCTGAAAGCCTGTGATATCCAAATATATGGATTTGGTCTCAGCTGCAAGCGTACAAGCTTGGGCTTACTGGTGGATTTACTGGCAGATTTGCCATTGGGGATCTCTGGATCTGGTCTCTGGGATCAGCTCTGTGGCATCGCTTTCTAGGAGCTATGTTCCTGGCAGATATGTGAACTACCTGCCCAGGGGACGAGGGCAGGACCCCAAGATCTCAGCATCCACAAGAGCCTGCTTAGTGGAAACACGATTGCTGTTCACGACCTGGTTCCATTTTTTTCTGCTCCATAACCCAGGAGGGGACCAGGAACTTCCTTCAAGTGTGTCAGTTCGCCTGCCCCGTGCACAAATGTCCCGTCCTGTTCGTCGCCCAATGTACAGAATAGGTGAGGGGTGCCACCACTTGCCACCCTGGTCCTCCGGCTTTAGGTGGGCCTCCGAGAGTCACAACTGTAATCTTGCCTAGGCACACTCACCCAGGCAGAGGTCTACCACCTCTTTACGAGGCCTGACAGGCGTTGATGCTCGGAAGACAGGCAGAGGAGTCACGTGTGAGAGCTGGTAGAACGTTTTCTCCTGATGTGTCCCCGTGGGTGGTCTTGGTCCTTCAGTGGCTGGGGCAGGCGCTGGTTTGTCCACAGTCCTTGCTGTGTGCCTGGATCAACATGTCAGGGCACTGCTGTTCCCCAGAGAGGGTGGATGTAATCTGGGAGATGTGAGAGGGTACTGACATTATTTTTTGACTGGCCCCGTTAGGCAGTTGGGTGGTCTCCCCCTTGCCTGGCTGCCCACTGCCTACTGCCCTTTGATATTGCGGGCGCTTGCCCCCTACCTTATTCGATTGGTCACCCAAGGGGGAGCCTGGGGCTCCAGCCCACCATGGCTGCTAGTGTGGTTTTCCCTCTGGGGGTTCGATGTGGTCCCCGCAGCGTGCCTTTTGTGTGCAGCTGGCCTCACCCATCCTGCATGTGAGGCAGCTGCCACGCTCTGTCAGCTAGGCCTCACCTCTGCACCCGTGGGGGAGACAGGCATCCATGGAAGAGGACCCTCCCCAGCCGTCCGGTCATATTGTGCCATCTGTGGGATCTCCCCGGTTGTGGCCACAGATCCCCGCTGCTATGCAGGCACCCCTAAACCCGTCCAGCACCCGCTGGTGCGCGGAGCTCTGGGATCAGGCAGTCATCAGCATCTGTGGCCAGACCATGCCCCCAATTTTTGCTCATTTTATCTGCATTTTTCCATATTTATCTTATGCTTAGTGTAAAAAAGGAAGCTTTAATGGATATGTTTCTAAATTTACCTAACCACCAAATGTGCTGGAATGTCCAATGAGTTTTAGCCATGTACAGTACAATACAGCAATTATTTAAGCTTCAATAGGTTTTTGTCTTTCATTTTTAACTCCTCCACCTATCAATCTGTACAGCTATTGACCTAGCACTCATGACTGACATTAGTGAGAATCATTGAAAAGAAAAACCTACTTTCCATACTTCTCTATACTTAAAAAGAACCACAGACCGGGAACTAGATGGTTTTCTCTCCGTATTCATCTATAAAAATCAGTAAAATGGACAACTGCAAACCTTAATTAATAAATAGATAATTATGTAGCATTTTTCATTATCCTAGCTGATTTTCACTCTTTTTTTTAAGGCATGGAGAGTATTGGAATACTGTTTATTATGGAAATTAGTTATTATTTTTAAAGCCTTTTTCATTTTAATCTTAGTAAATTGTTCCTAATTATTTAAGTCACCTTTTGTAATTTTCAGTTATTTCATTGTAATTCAGGCAATTTAAATATGTTAATCTAGATTTCTGAAACATTTTTATTATTGATACTACTGATATTATTAGGGTGTAGTGAATCAGTCTGCTTCCTCCCCCAGTGTATTAATATTTGTTAGAGTGGAGCTATAATACCATTGTTCACCACCATGTATGCACTTTTCCCCAATGAATGATAGACTGAAGTTGGAATAGCAAACTTGACTCCCAAAATGTTTGCAATCTCCCCAAAGTTTATAAGCCTGGAGTTAGAATTATAAATTAGAATAGTAAATCTCACTGCCCCAAATTTTTAATGTTCCACCCAGTGCATGCACTTTCTGCCATTGTTTGTTAAACTGTTGGAGAGAGAGAGAGAGAGAGAGAGAGAGAGAGAGAGAGATGCTGGATTTCAAATAGTACATCTACCCTTGCCCCAATATTTGTCAGACTGGAGTTAGAATAGTATACCTGTCCACATTCACAAATGTAAGTCTGTTCCCAAATAGTTGTTAGATCAGAGATAGAATGGTAAATCCAGGTATGTAATTTCTCCCTTGTTTATTAGACTGAAATTAGAACAGTAAATTTGATTTCTCCCAATGTATGCACCATTTCCAAGGTAAGTCCCCCCTTCCTCAATGTATGCAATTTCTTTAATATTAGTTGAATTCGAGTTAAAATAGAAAATATGTCTACTTAGACTGAAATTAGAACATTAAATTTGATTTCTCCCAATGTATGCACCATTTCCAAGGTAAGTCCCCCCCCTTCCTCAATGTATGCAATTTCTTTAATATTAGTTGAATTCGAGTTAAAATAGAAAAGATATCTACTCCCATTTTAAGAACTTTCTGCAATGTTTGTCGCTCTAGAGTTAAAATACCTTGTTTTTACATACAAGTCACCCCTAAGGTATTCCCTAGATTCCCCCAGGGTTGGATGCAGTGTACCTATAAGGAGGGACCTTATAAAATATGTTTTATAAGCCCTGGTGATGAAAAATAGCCAAATTTGTTTTTCCCTTATTGTAGTGAATAGGCTCCATAGTCTATCATTGGAAAACTTTATTTTAATGAATAAAGTCTCCAAAGGAGCTAGATATGGCAAGTTTGGCCTCAAAGTGATTGTAATAATAAATGCAACAACTTACCATTGTTGTCTTTAATATGACTAGTTCAAAGAAAGAGTTTTAGAACTCTTCCTAAAAGTTACCAGTTTCAACTATGTAGTGCCCTTCTCCGATTGGCCAGCCTCTGGCAGCCTGGCCAGGCTGCATTGATGAGGTGTGAGGTGGCCTGGGGGAGGAAATCTGCCTCATCAGATGTTAAAACAGGCTGGGGGGAGAGCAGCCAAACCGGTCGTCAAAGGAGGGAAGGACATTTGGAGCAGCTCAGGACCTCCCCCATTTCCTGCAAACCCAGACAAACCCAGACAACCAGGTACCCTCTTGATTAGATTAGGAGAGAGCAACAGAGGGGTGGGTTAAGGGTTTTAGCCAGTGGGTGGGCTCAGCCAGACCTAACATCTAACTTCTTTGGCATATTTAAGGAATATTGCTCCTTAGGATTGATTTTTGTCACACTTCGCAGGAAGTAGTCATCCAAGAGGGTAGGAGTCCTAGCCCTCAAGGAGCAACTCAGAGCTTTTGGAACCTTGCGGTGAGCAGTAGACTTGTAAAAGGCCTTCGAAGATCTTCTGGAAGAAGATCCAGAAGTTTGGAGAAGATTGGAAAACTTTTGGTGAAAAAGATCCATAAAGGGACGGACCTGCTGTCAGGAGTCAAGCTGGATTACGTCGACTGCGACCCGGTCTGACTTGCAGGTTTTTCCCGCTGAAAAGTTCCAGAGCCCCAGACTTCCAGGATTTCACCGGGGGCTCCTGGAAAGGCAATTCGACAACGTTGACTCAAAGTTTGCCTGCTGTAGAGGGTCATCCAACGTCAGAGAAAAAGCTCCAAAAAAGTGATAAAAATCCTACCGTTACTTCCTACGCAGTGTATAAGAGAAGGACTCAGGGGACTTTGGATCAAAATTAAGCTTTGGCCCGGATTTATGTCCTGGAAAATCGCCTAAATCCAAAGGTAGCATTCTGAGAAGGTGTTCCTCCCAGTTGGAACTATAGACGGCAATGTTGTCTCGGTAGGCTGCTCAGAAGGCATCCTTGCCTAGCATTCTTCACCGAGGTCTCCTACGACACGTATTCGGAAGAGGGCTCCAGGGAAGTCAGATCAGATTGGTGACTTTGTCCCGCTGAAGAAAATCTTCAAGAAAAAGACTAAGTCCGAAGGTAAACTTTTCACCGGGGCCTCCCCTTGCTGTAGCTGACCAGGGCTCCATCATGGTTGGCCTCAAACTTTGACTTTGCTCCAGTCTAGTGCGACCAGATGACCAGATTGGCGCTTTCAGTTTCTATCCGCTAGAAAACATTAAGGCCCTCATTACAACCCTGGCGGTCGGCGGAGAAGCGGAGGTCTTACCGCCAACAGGCTGCCGGTAAACATTTTGGAGTCATCTGCCACTTCTCCGATCCGACCGCTGGGCTGGAGACCAGGGTCTCCAGCCCGGCAGTCGTCACAATACCGCCGGCGATATCATGACCCGGCTGACCGCCATGTATTTCATGGGGTTTGGAACCGCCATGAAATCCATGGTGGTAAGCACTATCAGTGCCAGGGAATTCGTTCCCTGGCACTGATAGGGGTCTCCCCCACCTCCACCCCGAGGCCTTCACCTACACCCCCTGTAGGAAAGTACCATCTTGCCTGGCATGTTACCCCCATTTTTCACTGTATATATGTTGTTTTAGTTGTATGTGTCACTGAGACCCTGCCAGCCAGGGCCCCAGTGCTCATAAGTGTGCCTGAATGTGTTACCTGTGTTATGACTAACTGTCTCACTGAGGCTCTGCTAATCAGAACCTCAGTGGTTATGCTCTCTCATTTCTTTCAAATTGTCACTAACAGGCTAGTGACCTATTTTACCAATTTACATTGGCATACTGGAACACCCTTATAATTCCCTAGTATATGGTACTGAGGTACCTAGGGTATTGGGGATCCAGGAGATCCCTATGGGCTGCAGCATTTCTTTTGCCACCCATAGGGAGCTCTGACAATTCTTACACAGGCCTGCCACTGCAGCTTGAGTGAAATAACGTCCACGTTATTTCACAGCCATTTTACACTGCACTTAAGTAACTTATAAGTCACCTATATGTCTAACCTTTACCTGGTAAAGGTTGGGTGCTAAGTTACTTAGTGTGTGGGCACCCTGGCACTAGCCAAGGTGCCCCCTCATTGTTCAGGGCCAATTCCCCGGACTTTGTGAGTGCGGGGACACCATTACACGCGTGCACTACATATAGGTCACTACCTATGTGTAGCTTCACAATGGTAACTCCGAATATGGCCATGTAACATATCTAAGATCATGGAATTGCCCCCTCTATGCCATCCTGGCATTGTTGGTGCAATCCCATGATCCCACGGGTCTCTAGCACAGACCCTAGCACTGCCAAACTGCCTTTCCCGGGGTTTCACTGCAGCTGCTGCTGCTGCCAACCCCTCAGACAGGTTTCTGCCCTCCTGGGGTCCAGCCAGGCCTGGCCCAGGAAGGCAGAACAAAGGACTTCCTCAGAGAGAGGGTGTTACACCCTCTCCCTTTGGAAAATGGTGTTAGGGCTGGGGAGGAGTAGCCTCCCCCAGCCTCTGGAAATGCTTTCATGGGCACAGATGGTGCCCATTTCTGCATAAGCCAGTCTACACCGGTTCAGGGACCCCTCAGCCCTGCTCTGGCGCGAAACTGGACAAAGGAAAGGGGAGTGACCACTCCCCTGACCTGCACCTCCCTTGGGAGGTGCCCAGAGCTCCTCCAGTGTGCTCCAGACCTCTGCCATCTTGGAAACAGAGGTGCTGCTGGCACACTGGACTGCTCTGAGTGGCCAGTGCCAGCAGGTGATGTCAGAGACTCCTTCTGATAGGCTCCTTCAGGTGTTGCTAGCCTATCCTCTCTCCTAAGTAGCAAAACCCTCTTTTCTGGCTATTTAGTGTCTCTGTCTTTGGGGATTCTTTAGATAACGAATGCAAGAGCTCATCCAAATTCCTCTGCATCTCTCTCTTCACCTTCTGCCAAGGAATCAACTGCTGACCGCGCTGGAAGCCTGCAAAACGGCAACAAAGTAGCAAAGACGACTACTGCAACTCTGTAACGCTGATCCTGCCGCCTTCTCGACTGCTTTCCTGGTGGTGCATGCTGTGGGGGTAGTCTGCCTCCTCTCTGCACTAGAAGCTCTGAAGAAATCTCCCGTGGGTCGACGGAATCGTCCCCCTGCAACCACAGGCACCAAAGAACTGCATCACCGGTACCCTGGGTCTCCTCTCAGCACGACGAGCGAGGTCCCTTGAATCCAGCAACTCTGTCCAAGTGACTCCCACAGGCCAGTGACTCTTCAGTTCAAGTTTGGTGGAGGTAAGTCCTTGCCTCCCCACGCCAGACTGCATTGCTGGGAACCGCGACTTTTGCAGCTACTCCGGCCTCCGTGCACTTCCGGCGGAAATCCTTAGTGCACAGTCCAGCCTGGGTCCACGGCACTCTAACCTGCATTGCACGACCTCCTAAGTTGTCCTCCGGCGGCGTGGGACTCCTTTGTGCAACTTCGGGTGAGCACCATTTCACTCCACTTTGTAGTGCCTGTTCCAGCACTTCTGCGGGTGCTGCCTGCTTCTAAGAGGGCTCCTTGTCTTGCTCGACGCCCCCTCTGTCCCAAGACACAATTGGCGACATCCTGGTCCCTCCTGGGCCACAGCAGCATCCAAAGACCTTAACCGCACGATTTGCAGCTAGCAAGGCTTGTTGGCGGTCTTTCTTCAGGAAAACACTTCTGCACGACTCTCCACGGCGTGATGGATCCGTCCTCTAAAGAGGAAGTTCTTAGCCCTTGTCGTTCCTGCAGAATCTTCAGCTTCTACTGTCCAGTAGCAGCTTCTTTGCACCCACAGCTGGCATTTCCTGGGCATCTGCCCATCTCCGACTTGCTTGTGACTTTTGGACTTGGTCTCCTTGTTCCACAGGTACCCTCGTTTGGAAATCCATCGTTGTTGCATTGCTGATTTGTGTCTTTCCTGAAGAAATTCCCCTATCACGACTTCTATGTCCTTTGGGGAACTTTAGTGCACTTTGCACTCACTTTTCAGGGTCTTGGGGTGGGCTATTTTTCTAACCCTACACTGTTTTCTTACAGTCGCAGCGACCCTCTACAAGGTCACATAGGTTTGGGGTCCATTCGTGGTTCGCATTCCACTTTTGGAGTATATGGTTTGTGTTGCCCCTATCCCTATGTGTCCCCATTGCATCCTATTGTAACTATACATTGTTTGCACTGTTTTCTAATACTATTACTGCATATTTTGGTATTGTGTACATATATCTTGTGTATATTTGCTATCCTCATACTGAGGGTACTCACTGAGATACTTTTGGCATATTGTCATAAAAATAAAGTACCTTTATTTTTAGTATATCTGTGTATTGTGTTTTCTTATGATATTGTGCATATGACACTAGTGGTACTGTAGGAGCTTCACTCGTCTCCTAGTTCAGCCTAAGCTGCTCTGCTAAGCTACCATTATCTATCAGCCTAAGCTGCTAGACACCCTATACACTAATAAGGGATAACTGGGCCTCGTGCAAGGTGTAAGTACCCCTAGGTACTCACTACAAGCCAGTCCAGCCTCCTACATTGTTTGTGCAGTGGTGGGATAAGTGCTCTGTAACTACTTACCACTTTTGTCATTGTACTTTTCATAAGAGAAAAATATACAAAACAAGTTCAGTGTATGTACACCTAACCAAAAAGTTTTGCATTTCTTTTCTCACTTCTTTTCTAAAGTGCTGAAAAGTACCTCTAACTTTCTAAAAAGTTCTTTAAAAGTTTTTTAAAAAAAATTCTGTCTTTCTAAAAGTTCTGAAAAACGTTTTTCCTTTTTCTATCACTTAAACACTTTCTAAAAATGTCTGGCACAGGCCAAACTGTTGATCTGTCCAAACTTGCTTATGATCACCTTAGCTGGAAAGAAGCAAGGAGTCTCTGCATAGAAAGAGGTTTAAGTGTAAGGAAGAATCCTTCTAGAGAACTGTTAGTGAATATGCTTGTTGAACAGGATAAGGCCACAGCTGGCACTCCTGTTGAAAAGTTAACTGATGGTTCCCACTCTGACTCTGGGGCTCCCCTAGCTAAAGAAGTGGGAGGGAAACTTCCAAGCCTGCCCCCTAGCAGACAACCTAGCATAGTTGGAACTGATGTTGAGTCACATCATACAGATAGTGTGGTCTCACATCTCAGTAAGAGTATTCCTTCTCATCATAGTAGAAGTGCTGTTTCTGTGAGCCAAGCTGTTAGGGTGCCTTCTGTTAAGGACAGGTCTCCTTCTGTACTTTCACATCAAACTTCTGTTTCTAGACATGTCCCTCCCACCCACCCTGATGACAGATTATTAGAAAGGGAGCTCAATAAATTGAGAGTGGAACAAACCAGACTGAAGCTCAAGAAGCAACAGCTGGATTTGGATAGACAGTCCTTAGAACTAGAGAAAGAAAGACAGAAGTTGGGTTTAGAAACCCATGGTGGCAGCAGCAGTATTCCCCATAGACATCCTGCAAAAGAGCATGATTCTAGGAATCTGCACAAGATAGTTCGCCCTTATAAGGAGGGGGATGACATTAACAAGTAGTTTGCTGCACTTGAGAGGGCCTGTGTTGTACAGGATGTCCCTCAAAGGCAGTGGGCTGCTATCCTATGGCTATCATTTAGTGGAAAGGGTAGGGATAGGCTCCTTACTGTAAAAGAAAGTGATGCCAACAATTTTGCAGTTCTTAAGAATGCACTCCTGGATGGTTATGGCTTAACCACTGAACAGTACAGGATGAAGTTCAGAGAGACCAAAAAGGAGTCTTCACAAGACTGCGTTGATTTTGTTGACCATTCAGTGAAGGCCTTGGAGGGGTGGTTACATGGCAGTAAAGTTACTGATTATGAGAGCCTGTATAACTTGATCCTGAGAGAGCATATACTTAATAACTGTGTGTCTGATTTGTTGCACCAGTACCTGGTGGACTCTGATCTGACCGCTCCCCAAGAATTGGGAAAGAAGGCAGACAAATGGGTCAGAACAAGGGTGAACAGAAAAGCTCATACAGGGGGTGATAAAGATGGCAACAAGAAGAAGGATGGTAAGTCTTCTGACAAGGGTGGGGACAAATCTAAAAATGAGTCTTCATCAGGCCCACAAAAACACTCTGGTGGGGGGGGTGGGCCCAAATCCTCTTCTAATCAAAACAAAGAAAAGAAACCATGGTGCTATTTATGTAAAATAAAAGGCCATTGGACAACAGATCCCAGTTGTCCAAAGAAAAGCACCAAGCCTCCTACCACTACAACCCCTACTGCTACACCTAGTGTCCCTTCTAGTAGCAGTGGTGGTGGGAGCAAACCTACTAATAGACAATCCAAGGGAGTAGCTGGGCTCACTTTTGGTAACTTAGTTGGGGTTGGTCTTGTTAGGGAGACCAGAGAGGCTTTGTTAGTCTCTGAGGGGGCTATTGATTTAGCCACCTTAGTTGCTTGTCCCCTTAACATAGATAAGTACAAGCAACTAACACTAATAAATGGTGTTGAGGTTCAGGCCTACAGGGACACTGGTGCCAGTGTTAATATGGTAATAGAGAAACTGGTCCACCCTGAACAACACCTACTTGGTCACCAGTACCAAGTAACCGATGCTCACAACAACACACTTAGCCACCCCATGGCTGTTGTAAATCTCAACTGGGGGGTGGGGGGTTACTGGTCCAAAGAAAGTTGTGGTAGCCTCAGATTTACCTGTAGACTGTCTACTAGGAAATGATTTGGAGACATCAGCTTGGTCAGATGTGGAGTTGGAGGCCCATGCAGCAATGCTGGGCATCCCAGGGCATATTTTTGCTTTAACCAGGGCTCAGGCCAAAAAGCAAAAAGGACAGGGTAACTTGGATCCTGGAACAATGGACCAAGTGCTCCCTAAAGCTATGGCTAGTAGAAGTAAAGCACTACCTACTATCCCTCCCTCTACAGTGGATTCCTCTTCTGAGGAAGAAGAATTTCCACCCTGTGCAGAACCTACACCAGAGGAGCTGGAAGCAAACACTGCTGAGCTTTTGGGTGAAGGGGGGCCTGCCAGGGAGGAGCTGAGTGTGGCACAGCAAACCTGTCCCACACTAGAGGGTCTAAGACAGCAAGCTGTCAAACAAGCTAATGGGGATGTCAGTGACTCTCACAGAGTTTACTGGGAGGACAGCCTCTTGTACACTGAAGCAAGGGATCCTAAAACTGGAACTGCAAGGAGGTTAGTGATTCCTCAGGAGTACAGAAAGTTCCTCCTAACTCTAGCCCACGACATTCCCCTAGCTGGACATTTGGGACAAATGAAAACTTGGGACAGACTTGTTCCCTTGTTTCATTGGCCTAGAATGTCAGAGGACACAAAAGAATTTTGCAAGTCCTGTGAAACATGTCAAGCCAGTGGCAAGACAGGTGGCACTCCAAAGGCACCCCTTATTCCACTGCCTGTGGTTGGGGTTCCCTTTGAAAGGGTAGGGGTTGACATAGTTGGCCCCCTTGACCCTCCTACTGCTTCAGGCAATAGGTTTATATTGGTGGTAGTGGACCATGCCACAAGATATCCTGAAGCTATTCCTCTAAGGACCGCTACAGCACCTGCAGTGGCAAAAGCTCTCCTAGGAATATTTTCCAGGGTGGGCTTCCCAAAAGAGGTGGTATCAGACAGGGGAAGCAATTTCATGTCTGCTTACTTAAAGGCCATGTGGAAAGAGTGTGGTGTGACATACAAGTTCACTACACCCTATCATCCACAAACAAATGGACTGGTGGAGAGATTTAATAAAACTCTCAAAGGCATGATTATGGGACTCCCTGAAAAACTCTGCAGGAGATGGGATATCCTTTTACCATGCCTCCGTTTTGCTTACAGGAAGGTACCCCAAAAAGAAGTGGGCTTCAGCCCCTTTGAACTCCTCGTTGGACACCCAGTAAGAGGTCCTCTAACACTTGTTAAGGAGGGTTGGGAACAACTTTTAAAAGCTCCAAAGCAAGACATAGTGGACTATGTACTTGGCCTCAGATCAAGGATGGCTGAGTACATGAAAAAGGCCAGTAAAAACCTTCAGGCCAGCCAAGAGCTCCAAAAGCAATGGCATGACCAGAAGGCTGTTTTGGTTCAGTACCAACCAGGGCAGAAAGTGTGGGTCTTGGAGCCTGTGGCCCCAAGAGCACTCCAAGTTAAATGGAGTGGACCCCACACAATTGTTGAAAAAAAGGGTGAAGTCACCTACTTAGTTGACTTAGGCACTGCCAGGAGTCCCCTTAGGGTGCTCCATGTCAATCGCCTGAAACCCTACTATGACAGGGCTGATCTCACCCTGCACATGGCAACTGATGAGGGACAGGAAGAAGAGAGTGATCCTCTCCCTGATCTCTTCTCTTCCATAGAACAAGATGCTCTAGTGGAAGGTGTAGTTTTGGCTGATTGTCTTACTGCTGAGCAGAAAGACCATTGCATAAATCTCCTGGGTCAGTTTTCTGAACTCTTCTCTACTGTGCCAGGTACCACTTCTTGGTGTGAGCACACTAAAGATACTGGAGACAGCTTGCCTGTCAAAAGTAAAATCTATAGGCAGCCTGACCATGTCAGAGACTGCATAAAGCAAGAGGTGCAGAAAATGTTAGAACTGGGAGTGGTTGAGCACTCTGAAAGTCCATGGGCTTCTCCTGTGGTACTTGTACCAAAACCTCATTCCAAAGATGGAAAGAAGTAAATGCGGTTTTGTGTTGACTACCGAGGTCTCAACCAGGTAACCAAAACTGATGCTCACCCTATACCCAGGGCAGATGAGCTCATAGATACACTGGCATCTGCCAAGTATCTAAGCACTTTTGACTTGACTGCAGGGTATTGGCAGATCAAATTATCAGAAGATGCAAAAGCAAAAACTGCATTTTCAACCATTGGAGGCCATTACCAATTCACAATAATGCCTTTTGGATTGAAAAATGCACCTGCCACTTATCAGAGGTTGGTGAACACAGTCCTGCAAGGGCTGGAAGCTTTTAGTGCAGCATATCTGGACGATATAGCTGTCTTTAGCTCCAGCTGGGATGATCACCTGGTCCACCTATGGAAAGTTTTAGAGGCCCTGCAAAAGGCAGGCCTCACTATCAAGGCTTCAAAGTGCCAGATAGGGCAGGGTAAGGTGGTTTATCTGGGACACCTTGTTGGTGGGGAACAGATTGCACCACTTCAGGGGAAAATCCAAACTATTATAGATTGGGTTCCCCCTACTACTCAGACTCAGGTGAGAGCCTTCCTAGGCCTCACTGGGTATTACAGGAGGTTCATTAAGAACTATGGCTCCATTGCAGCCCCTCTTAATGACCTCACATCCAAGAAAATGCCTAAAAAGGTATTGTGGACAGCAAACTGTAAGAAAGCTTTTGAGGAGCTGAAGCAGGCCATGTGCTCTGCACCTGTCCTGAAAAGCCCTTGTTACTCTAAAAAATTCTATGTCCAAACTGATGCATCTGAATTAGGAGTAGGGGCAGTCCTATCACAACTTAATTCTGAGGGCCAGGATCAACCTGTTGCTTTTATTAGTGGGAGGTTGACCCCTAGAGAAAAGCGTTGGTCTGCCATAGAGAGGGAGGCCTTTGCTGTGGTCTGGGCACTGAAGAAGTTGAGGCCATACCTGTTTGGCACTCACTTCATTGTTCAGACAGACCACAAACCTCTACTTTGGCTAAAACAAATGAAAGGTGAAAATCCTAAATTATTGAGGTGGTCCATATCCCTACAGGGAATGGACTATACAGTGGAACATAGACCTGGGAGTAGCCACTCCAATGCAGATGGACTCTCCAGATATTTCCACTTAGACAATGAAGATTCATCAGGTCATGGCTAGTCTTTTTGTCCTTCGTTTGGGGGGGGGTTGTGTAGGAAAGTACCATCTTGCCTGGCATGTTACCCCCATTTTTCACTGTATATATGTTGTTTTAGTTGTATGTGTCACTGGGACCCTGCCAGCCAGGGCCCCAGTGCTCATAAGTGTGCCTGAATGTGTTACCTGTGTTATGACTAACTGTCTCACTGAGGCTCTGCTAATCAGAACCTCAGTGGTTATGCTCTCTCATTTCTTTCAAATTGTCACTAACAGGCTAGTGACCTATTTTACCAATTTACATTGGCATACTGGAACACCCTTATAATTCCCTAGTATATGGTACTGAGGTACCTAGGGTATTGGGGATCCAGGAGATCCCTATGGGCTGCAGCATTTCTTTTGCCACCCATAGGGAGCTCTGACAATTCTTACACAGGCCTGCCACTGCAGCTTGAGTGAAATAACGTCCACGTTAATTCACAGCCATTTTACACTGCACTTAAGTAACTTATAAGTCACCTATATGTCTAACCTTTACCTGGTAAAGGTTGGGTGCTAAGTTACTTAGTGTGTGGGCACCCTGGCACTAGCCAAGGTGCCCCCTCATTGTTCAGGGCCAATTCCCCGGACTTTGTGAGTGCGGGGACACCATTACACGCGTGCACTACATATAGGTCACTACCTATGTGTAGCTTCACAATGGTAACTCCAAATATGGCCATGTAACAATTCTAAGATCATGGAATTGCCCCCTCTATGCCATCCTGGCATTGTTGGTGCAATCCCATGATCCCACGGGTCTCTAGCACAGACCCTGGCACTGCCAAACTGCCTTTCCCGGGGTTTCACTGCAGCTGCTGCTGCTGCCAACCCCTCAGACAGGTTTCTGCCCTCCTGGGGTCCAGCCTGGCCTGGCCCAAGAAGGCAGAACAAAGGACTTCCTCAGAGAGAGGGTGTTACACCCTCTCCCTTTGGAAAATGGTGTTAGGGCTGGGGAGGAGTAGCCTCCCCCAGCCTCTGGAAATGCTTTCATGGGCACAGATGGTGCCCATTTCTGCATAAGCCAGTCTACACTGGTTCAGGGACCCCTCAGCCCTGCTCTGGCGCGAAACTGGACAAAGGAAAGGGGAGTGACTACTCCCCTGACCTGCACCTCCCCTGGGAGGTGCCCAGAGCTCCTCCAGTGTGCTCCAGACCTCTGCCATCTTGGAAACAGAGGTGCTGCTGACACACTGGACTGCTCTGAGTGGCCAGTGCCAGCAGGTGACGTCAAAGACTCCTTCTGATAGGCTCCTTCAGGTGTTGCTAGCCTATCCTCTCTCCTAAGTAGCCAAACCCTCTTTTCTGGCTATTTAGGGTCTCTGTCTTTGGGGATTCCTTAGATAACGAATGCAAGAGCTCATCCGAGTTCCTCTGCATCTCTCTCTTCACCTTCTGCCAAGGAATCGACTGCTGACCGCGCTGGAAGCCTGCAAAACTGCAACAAAATAGCAAAGACGACTACTGCAACTCTGTAACGCTGATCCTGCCGCCTTCTCGACTGCTTTCCTGGTGGTGCATGCTGTGGGGGTAGTCTGCCTCCTCTCTGCACTAGAAGCTCCGAAGAAATCTCCCGTGGGTCGACGGAATCGTCCCCCTGCAACCACAGGCACCAAAGAACTGCATCACCAGTACCCTGGGTCTCCTCTCAGCACGACGAGCGAGGTCTCTTGAATCCAGCAACTCTGTCCAAGTGACTCCCACAGTCCAGTGACTCTTCAGTCCAAGTTTGGTGGAGGTAAGTCCTTGCCTCCCCACGCCAGACTGCATTGCTGGGAACCGCAACTTTTGCAGCTACTCCGGCCTCCGTGCACTTCCGGTGGAAATCCTTTGTGCACAGTCCAGCCTGGGTCCACGGCACTCTAACCTGCATTGCACGACCTCCTAAGTTGTCCTCCGGCGGCGTGGGACTCCTTTGTGCAACTTCGGGTGAGCACCGTTTCACTCCACTTCGTTGTGCCTGTTCTGGCACTTCTGCGGGTGCTGCCTGCTTTTGAGAGGGCTCCTTGTCTTGCTCTACGCCCCCTCTGACCCCCTAATTCTTTAAAATTTCATATCTACCATTCCCCCTATCCAATTTCAATCATTTTGGTGTCATTTTAAAGATAAAAATATACTCTATGTTTGTAAAGTGATGTAAGATTTTTATTTGTTTTCCTTATTTGCTGTTTTGTGATTTTTAAATGCTTTATAAACCTGTCTCCTAAGTTGAGCGCTGTCGCTCATTGCCAAGCTATCAGGGGTTGAGCTGGATTTAATTTATTGAGACCTAACTGGACATAAGTGGGGGTTAGTGACCTACTGCTAAGTGTAGGTTCTTACCTGCCCTTGCTAATAATCCACTTTCCAACAATTGGTATTCATTGGTATTTTTTAAAATAGTTTGCCTATGTTTACATATAATCATTTTTTAACACTAATTTAACTTCTATTTTAAATTACAAAAATGTTAGTTGGAAATAAATATATTTAGGGCTCTATTATGAGTCTGGCAGTCTCAACACCGCAAGACAAGCAGAGGCAGTTGGACCACTGTGGCTGTGGTTGTAATCAGTCACAGAGTTGCTGAAGTCAGTGCCGCCATGCTGATTACAACCATGTACTCTGCCAGACTTTCATGGTGGTTCAACTGCAATGAAAAGGCTGGCAGAGAACTAGTTCTCGGGGCCACAGGGGGGCCCCTGCACTGACCATGACATTGTCGTGGGCAGTGCAGCCCCTCCCTAGCACTGTCAGAAAGTGCACTGTTTGCTTAGCAGAGAGTGTGCATTCCGAGGGTGCTAGGGGGCCCCCTGTGCAAAGGCATTGGACTCGGCTTCATGTTGAACCGAGTCCAATGCCACTGCACATTGTCCACTGGGCTGACCAGTGGAAACCTTGGTTGCCACCGGTCAGCCCAGTGAAAAACATGTAATGTGGCCAGTGGGGAGCCCGCCATCACTGGCAGTCGCCTACAAGTTTGTGGGGTCAGGTATTTCTGACCCTTAGTTACCAATGTAAAATATGTTTTGAACTACAATATTTGTTTGGCTGTCTTTTGGGAAGACGGTAATTCAATCGTCGTATTAAGAGTTACATTGTGAAGTCCGCCAAGAGACAGTTCCACCACTAGCACCGACAACCTGACAAAAATCCACCCATTAGAATATGAGCCGCAAATTATGACAGCAGTTCTTCCATGGCAGAAAATCATTGGCGGTTTGAACCGTGGCAGTCTCAACTCACATCAAACTGAACACAATACAACATTGGATAGTTTGAAAATCCCCCACCCAACACACATCCACACACTCGATACACCTACACACTCCACTATATAACACACCCCTACACAACCCACAAAAATTTGCAAACAAAACGCTATACGCAGACATAGAGGTGCAATAACCAACGAAGATTCCCTAAAACTACTTCTGGCACCTTGTCAGAGTCACCAGATCCTCGGGGTCTGTGCACGTTCCCAAATGAACAGGAGGGAGTGCGTAAATATATTTTATCTGGAGATAATGGGATCCAGCTAAGCTACGGGGATATAAAAGCACCTAGGCAGTTACCTGTGTGTAGTCTACACTTTTAATAGTGGTAACTGCTGGTGCGACTAAAAATGGGGTGGGACACCACGGTGAGAACAAGGACTCACTGGGTCACCTCACTAAAAGTTGGCCGACATGTTTCTGCCCTCTACTGGGAGCCTTGGAAGGTCTCGGGGCATTATTAATCTTGGTCTGGAGAGGCTGTACCTTGCCTCCACCTACTAGGTGTCGCAAGTACTGACCTTGATGGTCAGGACTGCCTGTTGCAGGGCCTGAAGCACCTCCTTGAGGTGGAGAAGGTGTTCCTCCCAGTTGGAACTATAGACGGCAATGTTGTCTCGGTAGGCTGCTCAGAAGGCATCCTTGCCAGCTAGCACCCTGTTAACCAACCCTTGAACGGTAGTGGGGGCATTTTTCAATCCAAAGGGCATTACTCTACGCTGGTAATGGCCCTCAGGAGTAGAAAAGCAGATCTCTCTTGAGCCCCTTTAGTCAAGGTGATCTGCCAGTACCCTGATGTGAGGTCAAAGGTACTAAGGAACTTGGCAGCACCTAGCCTGTCTACGAGCTCATCAGCGCGGGGGATGGGGTGAGAAGCTGTCTCTGTGACAGAGTTGAGACCCCTGTAGTCCACGCAGAACCTGAGTTCTGGTTTGGCACCAGGAGCAGCAGTCTTGGGAACCAACATCACTGAGCTGGATCAGGGACTCCTGGACCTCTCTATCACCTCAAAAGCCAGCATCTTGGCAACTTCAGCCTTGATGCTAGACCTCACTTCATCTAACATCCTGTAAATGTTATTCTTTACAGGTGGGCTGTCTCCTGTGTCAATATCGTGGACTCACAAGTGTGTGAGCCAAGGTGTGAGGGAGAACAGGGAAAAGAAGTGCTCGTAGCAGTCTCCTCTCTGATCTAGAGTCAGGATGTCAAAGAGATTATCACACTCCACTGGCATATCACCTTCTTTGGCCGAGAGGAGGTCAGGGAGAGGCTCACTCTCCTCTTCCATGCCCTCATCTGTCACGAGAAGCATACTGACCTCAGACCTCTCAAAATGAGTCTTCAGTCGGGTGTGATGGAGAACCCTTAAGGGGTTTCTGGAGTTCTTGAGGCCCACTAGGTAAGTGCCCCCCCCTTTCACTCCTTGACTTCGAATGGGCCAGTGGTCCTGGAGAGCTCTAGGCTCTACTGGCTCCATCACCCATACTTTGTCTCCAGGTGAGAATTCTACCACGGTGGCCTTCTGGTAATACCATTCCTTCATCACCTCTTGAATGGCCTTGAGGCTGCTCTTGGCCTGTTTCCAGAAACACTGCATCTGGTTGCAGAGGGCCAGCACGTAACTGACCAGGTCCTGAGGAGATTTATTGGAAGCTTTCTCCCATTCCTCCTTGACTATGCTTAGTGGTCCCCTGACAGGGTATCCATAGGGAAGTTCAAAGAGGTTGAACCCCACCCCTTTCTGGGGCACCTCCCTATAAGCAAAGAGAAGGCATGGCAAGAGGATGTCTACTTATGCCTCATGGCCTCAGACAGGTCAGTGATCATGCCTTTGAGGGTCTTGTTGAACCTTTCAACAAACATATTAGTTTGAGGATGGTAAAGGGTGGAAAACCGGTAGGTTAACCCACACTCATCCCACATGGACTTCTGGTACGTAGACATGAAGTTTGTGCCTCTGTCAGACACAACCTCATTTGGGAACCCCACATGGGTAAATATCCCCATTAGAAGTCTGGTCACCACAAGTGCAGTCACTATCCTTAGAGGGATTGCCTCAGGATAGCGGATGGCATGGTCCACCAAAACCAGGATAAACCTTTTGCCTAGGGCGGTTTTGGGGTCCAAGGGACCAATGGCGTTGATGCCCACCCTTTCAAAGGGGGTGCCAATGATGGGGAGAGGGATCAGGGAGGGCCTTGAGCCTTTTCCCTGACTTCCCACTAGCCTGGCAGGTTGTGCAGGACCTACAGAATTTATCTCAGCTACCCTTTGTGCAGGACCTACAGAAATTATATCAGGCTACCCGCATTTGGGGCCAATTAAAGTGGGTGACAAGCCTTGCAAAGGTCTTGTCTTGCCCCAAATGTCCTGCCGGGGGGATGTCGTGAGCCAGGCCGAGTAGGATGGGCCGGTGGCAACGGGGGGACCGCCAGCACACGTGCTTCCCCAGCGGCCAGTACCTTAGGCTCACTGTATAAAAGATCATTCTCCCAATATATGTGGTGATCGCCAGAGGCTTTACCTGCTGCTTGGTTGAGGCCTGCTGCCTCAGACCCTCAAGAATGAGGAAACTCCTTCTATGCCTTGATGACAAATCCTCTGTGGTTGGCACCATCCTCCACTTTCCATCCAGCAAGCTCAGGAAGGTTACCCAGGGTGGCAATATCTTCCCCAGTTGGCTCAGGGGCCTCTTCTTCTGGGACCCCGTCACCAACCGCACAAATATCTGGGGCTGGTTTCCTACGCCCCTTGCCCTTCCTCTTTGCAGCTGTCTGGGGCCATTGTTCCTGGCTCCAGATACCCTTGACTTGGTCGCCGGACAGCCCCGGACTGTGTGGTCATGCAGACCCATTCAGGCAAACCTAACATCTCCTGGTGGGATCTGAGCTCTACCTCCTTCCAGGCAGTGGACTCAAGATCATTGCCTAACAGACATGGCAGGACTCACAACTATATTAGAGTACCAGAGACCACCCCCACTCTCAAAAGGAACCAGAGCTACCCATAGGTGGCGCTCGCTATTGTCAGCAACTATGACCTGGTGGAATGCATTATGGATGACCTGCTCTGCTGTCACCAACTGAACCCTGACAGTAGTTATACTGGCTCCTGTGCAACGCAGAGCCTCCACCCTTTGCCCATTATTGGTGACCCACTGCCTATACTTGGAAGTATTGGAAGGCGTTTGAGCTTTTGGCAGCATTTCCTCATCTCCCGGGGATACTAGGGGCATCTCCATCTGTTCCCCAAAGCTAACTGGCACTACCTCCCCCCAAGCCCTATGCTAGCCAACCCAGGCAAATGCCCTCCAGCGTGGGGCTGTGCCCTCTGGGACACTGAGAGTCCATGCTTGAAGCACTCTAAGCATTTGGGGATAAATTTCCCTTGCTTTTAGTCAAAGAACCCTGACTTCTTCCTAAATTCAGGTGGGGTCTGGTTACCAAACCCACCAACCCCCTGGAATTGTTTTGGGGGCCTTTTGAGAACTCCTTATTTTTACGTTTGTCTCCCCCTCTTTCTTCTGATGCGAACCCTGACCACCGTTATGGGTGTTCCACCCCAGGTACCTTCTTGGATACTCTGGTGCTAACCCAGAGGTCTGCCTCCTCAGCAAGCTTTCTAGGATCAGTCAGCTTACTGTCAACTAGATGCTGGTGCAACTCTGTAACACTGAACATATGGTCCTTCAGGATCAAATTACATAACCCCAAATAGTCATCTACTTTACTGCCCTGCACCCATCCATTCAGTGTCTTCCTGGAGAAATAAAAAAAGTCTACCCACTTCTGTATGGAGAGTTTAGTGCCGTCCCTGAACCTCTGACGGTATTTCTCATGTGTCAGCCCAAACTTGGCAAATAAAGCAGTTTTCATGGGTGCATTTGTGTTTTGATCCCTTGGATCCAATGCAAGGATTGTGTCTCTCCCCACTACTGGTTCATACCACCACAAGGCTGCCCCTTATTGGTCTTCAGAAACCCATGAGCCCTTAGTGCAATTTCATAAGCAGCCAACCATGTATCAATGTCATCTCCCACCTAATAACTTGGCACCTTTTTTGGGGTATAAGAACCTTCTTTTCCCCAGCAGGTCCTGCATGTATGCTGCCACCATCACTGCTGGAGTCAGACTGCCTCACCTTGATATCCAGCTCTTTGAGACTCAGTTCATGAGCCAGAAGAATCTTCTTCTCAGCCAAAGCCCTTTCAGCTTCAGCTTGTTTGGCTGCTTTCTCAGCTTCAGCCTGTTTGGCTTCTCTCTCTGCCCTCCTTTCCTCCTGTTGAGCTTTAATTTTTAAATTTGCAATAGAAATTCTTTCTCCTCCTTCCTTTCCTCTGCGGTGAGGCCATGGCTAGAGAAACTGATCCCTGGTTTAGCAGGTGGCACCATTCTAGGGGTAACATACCCTACTGCTGGCAAAAAATCCTCTGGCTCCTCCTCCTCAACATCCCCTTCTGAATGGGCTTCTGCCCAGGCCCTCAGCACCTTTTGGTATTCCACCTTTCTGGAGACAGCCCAGGTAGGCGCTCCCATCCCCTTGCAGAACCCTTTCAGCTGTTTAAAAGTGTATGTCTCCAGCTTGGCTAGGTCAAAATCTTTAGCTCCTGCTTGAGACCCAACCAGAGACATGTTGAATGAGGATTACGTTAAACATGTCAGGCAGAAAACGAAATTGCAGAGAAAGATAAAAAATCAAGTTGACCTTCAACTGTGGGTAGGTAGTGAACACTTAGCTATTGTATGTTACTGCACAAATACAAGTCATATCCTCACCGCTTATCACCAATGTTTGAAATAGGGCCTTTGGTTGGCAGTCAGGTTACCCCTGTCCAAGCAAGGACCCTCTCTCTAGTCAGGGTAAGTCACACAAGACTGTTTCATCCATTGTGTGCCCCCCAGGACAGATACCTGAGTCTCACCTTGTCACCCCTGACAATGATTTTCCTGCCACCACTGGGAGTAGGCACCCCATGCCAGGGGCACAGGCACATGGGGGCAGGGTGCATGGGAGGAATGGTGTGGGCAAGAGAATGGGGGGTCCAAGAGACAATACTGACCAGGAAACCATCTCCCAAGTCTTGGGAGCCTTCCAAAATTCCTAAGGCATGATGGGCCAGGTAGTCAGCATGATGGGGGAAATCCAACAGCTGCAGAGCGCCAACCACCAGGAGGTTATGCAGCAGTGGCAGGCACAAAATGCCATCCTGGCTTCCATTGCTGGGATGCTGAGGGACATTAATACTACCCTGGGTAGGTCTGCCACACATCACCAGGTCTCTTCAACTAGTAATGGCTCTTTAGGCCCTTCAACATCTGCGCGCTAGTGGAATGGGGGATCTGCTAGCAGAAAGACATGCCTCAGACACCCCACCCTCTGTAGCGGAGGAACACCCCCACAAACGTGGACATCCATCCAGACATCCAGGAGGAGCAGATGCAAAGACCAAACACACTGCCAGGGAGTAAATCTCTCCTGACTGGTTCCCCTTGTGTGCCACAGACTTACCCTGTTGACTTTTCTCAAACCTAACTCCATTTTCTTGCAGTGCAAGGACACAGAACTTGTTTTTCTTTATGGTGTAGCAGCTATCCTGATGTTTCAGCCACCATGACTGAGCCCTTCACTGTTTACTTTGTGTTTTGTTTGGTTACTATTCATACATTTTGTTTTGCGCTCCCCAATAAATAGGTCTGGTGTAAGTGTCATTTATCAACCATGTACAAATCTTTATCGTTTTGACCTACATTTAATCAGATAAAAATGTGGTCTTTATACTGTGTTATTGCATGATTTATTGCACAAATACTTTACATATTGCCTTCTAAGTTAAGCCTGACTGCTCAGTGCCAAACTACCAGAGGGTGGCCACAGGATAATTTGGATTGCGTGTGACCTACCCTGACTAGAGAGAGGATCCTTGATTGGTATAGTAAAAATAAATGTTTAACCACTGACTTTGTGTTTCACCACTCTGCATATTAGTTGTTCAATGTTTACCAGTTGCAGATTACATTTTGCATTCAGTTTAGCTGCCTATTGGCTTTATCGTAACATTAGACATTACATTTTTTATTCAGTTTAGCTGCCTATTGGCTTTATTGTGGCATTAGACATTGCAGTTGAGACATTGCAGATGAGCTGTGTTTTTCCACATGGTGAACTAAGCTTGTGTTTTTCGTATTTTCTCTCACCGAACACGATAGCATGATAAGGAAGCACATATTTTGGTGTTTTTCTTTAGTGCAGAAAACAGTCTGACCTTGAGGGGCGTGTCTCAAAACAGTGGCCAGCTTTCGACACATTCCTGTCAAGGTTCACCTAAACAAGCCAGCATTTTTTAATAATCAATCTATGAAAAGTGTCCCTGGGTAGCAGTGGGGGGAATTTTCAGAGACTTCAGTCAGGAGTGGACGTCAACTGCCTGACCTCCTGTGAGGGTGGAGAAACTCTTTCTCACAGTTGAACAGGGGTCATCAACTTGCTGGCATGAGAAAGATGGAGAGCAGTGATAGGCCCTACGGTGATGAATTTTGACTTTATTCTTTGCTTGGCAGTTATGCTATAATATAAGCACATATATTTGCAGTGTACATTGCAGTTGAGAATCACTTTGACATATTTTCCTTTCATTGCTATGACTATTTTTAAACGTGTGCCTCCAACCTACTAATCTCCTCTCTCAGGAACCTCGTGGTGAAGTGGTAATAAGGGGCATATTTATACTCCGTTTGTGCCAAATTAGCATCATTTTTTTCGACGCAAATTCGGCACAAAACTAACGCCATATTTATACTTTGGCGCTAGACGCGTCTAGGGCCAAAGTATGAGTAAAGAGCGTCATTTTTTAGCGTGAACGCCTTCCTTGCGTTAATGAGATGCAAGGTAGGCGTTCCCGTCCAAAAAAATGACTGCGACGCAAATGCGTTGTATTTATACTCCCGGGCAAAAATCACACCCGGGGGTTGGCGGGGCAGAAAACCCCGCATTTGTGCCACTTTTTAACGCCTGGGTCAGGGCAGGCGTTAAGGGACCTGAGGGCTCAAAATGAGCCCACAGCTGCCCTCCCATGCCCCCAGGGACCCCCCCTGCCACCCTTGCCCACCCCAGGAGGACATCCAAGGATGGAGGGACCCACCCCAGGGACATTCAGGTAAGTTCAGGTAAGTATAAATATATTTTTTTTTAATATTTTTTTGTGGCATAGGGGGGCCTGATTTGTGCCCCCCTACATGCCTCAATGCCCAATGACCATGCCCAGGGGACATAAGTCCCCTGGGCATGGTCATTGGGTAAGGGGGCATGACTCCTGTCTTTACTAAGACAGGAGTCATGTAAATGGCATCTGGGCGTCGTTAAAAATGGCGCAAATTGGGTGGAGGCGATTTTTTGCGTCAACCGGACTTGCACCATTTTTAAGACGCCCTAGCGCCATTTTTCCCTAGGCCGGCGCTGCCTGGTGTACGTGGTTTTTTTCCACGCACACCAGGCAGCGCCGGTCTGCTTGCGCCGGCTAACGCCATTCAATACAAACGGCGCCCGCATGGTGCTTCAGAATGGCGTTAGCCGGCGCAAAATTTTTTGACGCTAAACTGCGTTAGCGCAGTTTAGCGTCAAAAAGTATAAATACGGGCCTAAATGTCTTCTTTAAACTAAGAAGTGCATTCCAGAGATTTTTGCCAGCTCGGTCATTAGTGAAAGCAAAACATTTTGGCGTAACATTTTGGCGTAGAGTCGTCAGTCTGGGAGTGGAATTGGAGATTGGGAGTGCACGATTTAAAAGTGTAATTTTTGTTTTTGTTGTTTAGAGAATTAAAGGAAGGACCGCAGACAGTGTTTGAAAATGCATGTGAAGTTAAACTGCCTTATAGTGTTGTGACAAACATGTTTTCTTGTTTATCAGGACTTTCTAAGTTTTGGGATGAGTGATTGGATAAAACAAAAGTGTTTTCATATTTAGAAAAGGTGCTTTTTGAACAAAATGATGTCCCTTTTGTTCTTGACAAAAGGGTTTGGATACTTTTGTCTGCTTACAGAAAAATACATGAGGGATGTAAACAGTTAGAACATGAAAATAAGAATTTATGTGAGCAAATTAGCCAGAACAACTTATTGCAAGATAAAACTGAAATCTACAAAGCTATTACAGGAGAATCTGGCTTTTCACATTCCAGTAATGAGGAGGTTAAAAAAGGTGGGGGCCAGTGTGAGCCTCATGAGGAGAGCGTAGTTCTCCGTGCGCAGAGCAGCCCACAGTTTTTGGCAGGAGTTGAAGTGCATTCTTTAAAAGATTACACTGAGCAAGAAGTTGATGATGTTACCGGTATAAATGATAAGAAAGGGAACGGGGAGATTACTGGTCCAGTGTACACTCTCCCGAATGTAACCAATAACAATTGTAAAGTACACTGTTCCACAAAAAGAGTATTGAAGACAGAGACACAACTAATACACAGGGGAACTTGATAGTCAGGAGCAGAACAGCCCTCACACATCAACTAGGATGTCAAACTTCATCACTGTGCAAGCTCCTCATCAGACCGGCACTGCAATGTCTGATGGGCCACCCCTTTAAGAAAAGGTATATTCAGACCACTTTTGCAAAGTACGATGCGTAAAATCAATTCAGACAAGACAGAGTTATTGTCGCAAAATGTGCAGTTTCTAGGAATTCAGTGGAATCCACAACATAGACAGATGTTGTCACAGGTAAAACAAAAGATTTTAGAGTTTCTTACTATTTACACTAATCAAGAGACACCGAGTTTCATGAAATTGTTTGATTTTCGGAAACAGTATAGCCCTCATCTGAGTAAAATCTTAACGCTTTGGTACAAAGTAACTAGGAAAAAACATGAGTTTGAATGGAGTGAGAAGCAGCTGTGTGCTTTTGATTTGGCAAATGAAATAATTCAACTGACTTTAGATTTGTACGCAGTGCAAGAGGGAAACACTGATTTGCATGTAAGTCAGGGACAATATGCCAACTCGAGTATGTGGCAGAAACAGGGGAGGACAAAGGCGCCCCTGGGGCTTTGGATTAGAAAACTATCTGACTTTGTGCAGTGCTGTACTCCTTTAGAAAAACAGCTTTTGACTTGTTATTGGCTCTAGTGAATGCTGAGCAGATGACATTAAATTATAATGTATTTCTGAAATCTGAAATATCAATCATTCAGTGGGTGATGAGTTCACCTAAATCTCACAGAACAGGACAGGCACAAGAGGCTAGTATCATACTTTGGATCTGGTACACACAAAACAGGGCTCAAGTAGGACCGACAGGCACTGCAGCCCTACATGAACAGGTGTCATAAACCCCTTTGCAGGATGAGGAGAGGGTGCAGGGAGTACCACAGGTAAAAGAGTCACCAGTGAAATTGAGTGCACCATTTGAATTCTTGTCCCCTGAGGCTAGAAAGTGCGTTTGTTTTACTAATGATTCATTGAAATACGTGAGTACTAAAAGACATTGGAAAGCAGTGTTATACAATCCAGTTACTGAAAAGTTGTTGTCTACTACAGGAGAAGGAAAAAGTAACTAATATGCAGAGTTGTATAATGTGTGTCAGACTTTAAAGCAAGAGCTGCTTGAGACGTGTCATTTATACACTGATTCTTGGTTTACTGCCAATGGATTAGCCATTTGGCTTTCCACGTGGCATGCACATAACTGGTTCATCATTCAAAGGAAGTGAGGAGCAAGGAGTTGTTGAAGGAAGTTTGGGAAATGTTAAAACAGTGTAAATTCACAGATGTTAATTGTCCCATTGACTCATTAGAACGCTGGTTCAATTCACTTGCAGATGTTAAAGAGAAAAGTTCAAAGTGTGAACCCAGAATTCTGACTTGGTAGGAATGGCTAAGTGGGTGCACCAGAATTGTGGACATCTGGGAGAAAAAGACACTTACAGGTGGGCAGAGATTAGAGAGATGCACATTCCCCTAGATTTGATGAAAACTGTGATTTTGCAATGCCCTATTTGTCAGCACACACAACAGAGATCTTTCCCACAAACAGTTAAAGGTCAGTTGGGGAGAGGAAAGTTACCAGGACAGATACGGCAAATTGATTACATTGAACCACTACTGATTAGTAGCAGGTGTCAATACGCGTGTACTGTAGTGAACACTTATTCTGTTGGAGTACAGATTCCCCGAGAGCATTTTGGATTGATTACTTCCAGATCTGTGTTGGCCCTTAAAGGTATTCAGGTTTTAGGAGGAGTGATTGCAGCAGATTACCAAGGAGAAATCAAAGTTATTCTATTAAATAGTGCAGGAGCTGATTTATTCATACAGATTGGAGACAGAATTGCCCAACTTGCCATAAGTGTAGTGAATGGAGGTTTGGTAAGGAAGGAGTCTGCCCCAGCCCTTCGGACAGTGCAAGGAAAGGGAAGCTGTGGTGCAGCGGATAAAAGCCTCAGTGCTAAGGTGTGGGTTTAACCCCCAAATGCCCCTCCAGAACCTGCAGAAATTATAGCAAAGGGCCCCAATAACATCCTACTGATTATAAAACAAGGAAAGGAAAAAGGAGAGCCCATTTCAGATGACAAATGTTATTTGCAAGAAAAGTCATACTTTTTCTTTTGCAGATCCTACTACAACTTGCCACTGACCATGAGTGGCCTCCCTTCGGGCGTTTGCATGTGGGGTCAGGGGAGGGACCGCACCCCCAACCTGAACCTGATTGATTAACGTATAACACCCATGGATCCATTTTGCACAAAATGTGCCTCCGGTTCAAGTTCTACATGGGATCAATATAGAGTACCATGGATGTTCTGTCAACTTGTTTGATTACGTTCTTCCCCTGGAATGAATTCATGGCCTATTATCTGATGACTGCTGCCAGTCTCATTAAGCAAAATTGCCAGTTAGCTGTCTGTTTTTCGTGTGGAAACCTGACTTTCATGTATATTCCTGCAAACCTTTCACGTGAACCGTGTACCTTTTCATGATTAGACCTCATGATGTTTCCATCTAATTTGACACCAACTTGCTATATTAGAGACACTATTCAACCAGTTCAGACTTTTCATTGTAGGTGTGTCTGATTTGAAAGTTTATAAGATCAATACGTAAATCCACTTCCATTGCTGTACAGTAATTGCTTTTATCACTACATTATGTTACTGTATACAATGCAAACCTTATTTGCTTATAATGTTTTTATTTTTTGTTTTTCTTTGAAATAAGAGAAAAGTAGACAAAAGTAATTGGTCGAAGGGTGGAGATGTAGTGAAAATAAGTATGTTTGACCACTGACTTTGTGTTTCACCACTGTGCATATTAGTTGTTCAATATTCACGAGTTGCAGATTACATTTTGTATTCAGTTTAGCTGCCTATTTTCTTTTTTGTGGCGTTAGACATTACATTTTGTATTCAGTTTAGCTGCCTATTGGCTTTATCATGGCATTAGACATTGAAATTGAGACACTGCAGATAAGCTGTGCTTTTCCACATGGTAAACTAAGCTTGTATTTTTCGTTTTTTCTCTCACCGAACACAATAGTATGATAAGGAAGCGCATATTTTGGTGTTTTTCTTTAGTGCAGAAAACAGTCTGTCCTTGAGGGGCGTGTCTCGAAACGGTGGCCAGCTTTCGACACATTCCTATCAAGGTTTACCTAAACAAGCCAGCATTTCTTAATAATTGATCTATAAAAGGTGTCCCTGGGCAGCAGCGGGGGGAATTTTCTGTGACTTCAGTCAGGAGTGGACGTCAACTGCCTGACCTCCCGTGAGGGTGGAAATACTCTTTCTCACAGCTGAACAGGGGTCATCAAGTTGCTGGCATGAGAAAGAAGAAGAGCAGTGATAGGCCCTACGGTGATGAAGTTTGACTTTATTCTTTGCTTGGCAGTTATGCTATAATATAATCACATATATTTGCTGTGTACATTGCAGTTGAGAATCATTTTTATATATTTTCCTTTCATTGCTGTGACTATTTTTAAACGTGTGCCTCCAACCTACTAATCTCCTCTCTCAGGAACCTCGTGGTGAAGTAATAATAAATGTCTTCTTTAAACTAAGGACTGCATTCCAGAGATTTTTGTCAACTCGTTCATTAGTGAAAGCAAATCAGTTGGACAGGGGGTAACCTGTCTGCCAACCAAAGACCCATTTATAACTTTGATGATCAGCGATGAGGATAGGACTGTACATTGGCAAATGTGATGTTTGATCAGGATAGACATCCTACATGATAAAAAGCATAGTGGTAATAATACACTCCTAGTGCAAGACATATCAAAGACATGTGAGTTCAGACTATCTGTACCATGTACATGTTATTGAGAAGGTAAGCGGCTATTCTGCTATTTTCTTAGCCAATTTATTTTGCACATGCTTCATAGGGCAGAACAACTCCTATATAGGTACTACATACCCTGTTGTTTTGCCACCATTATGTGTACATTGGTACTTCCTGCCATTTTTAAGATTTAAGATTAAGGTTTGGCATACCTACTTTTGCTGTTCTGATTCTGTTTTGAAGTATTTTAGTACGGATAAGCTCATCTAACCATGACTTCATAGTGTGGTAGGTGTTGTAGTTGACAGATACATGTTGGTGGAATGGTATATGTTGTCAATCAAATTGCTGGACTCTAGGTGTATGTGTCAATCATGGTTATGCCAGTGTAACTGTACTCCAAAGATGTAAGATGACTCATGTCTGAAGTCTTGATTAGGATGCTCGTCATTTGATCTTGTCATCTTGAGGTTGCTAGTCAGCATGATTAGTGGAATTGTATGAGGTTTTCTATGTAATAATGACTAAGATGAATAGGTCCAGAAGGTCTGTGTAACTTGTGCAAAAACACAGTTAATACATGTGTTGCTGAAATGGTTTAGGAATCAATTGTACTTCAAAATAAATTGTATATGTCAAATGGAGTAGATGTATATGAAAGTTTTGCCATTGTGAGTGTTATAGACTCAGTTACATTTTAGAGATATGATAGCTAAGCAACAAGCTGTGTTGTAATTGGAATGTGATGAGGTATCTTTCATAGAACAAAACATGAAATCTGGCAAAGTGTAGGAAAGTACCATCTTGCCTGGCATGTTACCCCCATTTTTACATGTATGTCAGTTTGTTTTTGCCTGTCTCACTGGGATCCTGCTAGCCAGGACCCGGGTGCTCATAGTTTGTGGCCTGAATATGTGTACCTGAGTAGTGACTAACTGTGTCACTGAGGCTCTGCTAATCAGAACCTCAGTACTTAGGCTCTCTGTGCCTTTAAAGTTGTCACTATAGGATAGTGACCACTATTACCAATTTCAATTGGCACACTGGAACACCCTTATAATTCTCTAGTATATTGACGAGCGTGGCCCCTGGAACACAGGTTGTGGACCCAAGTGACCCAGACTGTCCAGTGGTCCAACTGTCCAAATTTGGAGGAAACTAGCCTCCCCTCTCCAGACAGTAATCCTGTGCACAGCGTGAACTGCAGCTTCAAGGGCTTCTGTGCACATTTCCACAAAATCCTTCATGCACAGCCAAG
The DNA here is from genome assembly GCF_031143425.1 of Pleurodeles waltl. NCBI lineage: Eukaryota > Metazoa > Chordata > Amphibia > Caudata > Salamandridae > Pleurodeles > Pleurodeles waltl. The sequence continues at coordinate 1,234,532,383 of NC_090446.1, forward strand.
CCTAGGTCCCCAGCACTCTGTTCTGTGATGCTCAGCTCCCTGAGTTGATCTCCGGCTTCGTGCAACCCTCTTTTGTAGTGTTGAGATGACCGCCATGTTCAGACTTCTTGAACCCATGTTCAAGGACTTCTGCGGGTGCTACCTTCTTGTGCATGGGTCCTCTACATTGCTGAGGGCCCCCTCTGTCTACTCCCCCAAGTGGCAACATCCTGGTCCTTCCTGGGTCTGGGCAGCATCCTTTTTATTCAACTGTGACTCTTGTAGCTAGCAAGGCTTCTTTGAGGTATTTTGCCAAGGAATCAACTCTGCATCCTTCAGCACTCTGTGAGACATCTTCTGCTCAAAGGAGAAGTTAATAGCCTTTTGTTGTTGGAGAATCTGCAGCTTCTTCCCCCCGGAGGCAGACATTTTGCACCTTCATCCGGGGTTTAGTGGGCTCCTGCCCCCCCTCGACACTTTTGCAACTCTTGGACTTGGTCCCCTTCCTTTGCAGGTCCTCAGGTCCAGGAATCCATCTTCAGTGCTTTGCAGTCTGTTGTGGTCTTTGCAAAATCCTCTATCACGACTCTAGTGTGTTTCTGGGGAAATAGTAGTACTTTACTCCTACTTTCCAGGGGCTTGGGGAGGGTATCTTGGACACCCTAGATGTTTTGTTACACTCCCAGTGACCCTCTACACACTACACTAGCCTAGGGGTCCATTTGTGGTTTGCATTACACTTTCTTAGTATATGGTTTGTGTTTCCCCCTAGGCCTATTGCATCCTATTGTATTCTACAGTGTTTGCACTATTTTCTGACTGTTTTACTTACCTGGTTTTGGTTTGTGTGTATATTTTGTGTATTTTACTTACCTCCTAAGGGTCTATATCCTCTGAGATATTTTTGGCACATTGTCACTAAAATAAAGGCCCATATTTATACTTTTTGACGCTAAACTGCGCTAACGCAGTTTAGCGTCAAAAAAATTTGCGCCGTCTAACGCCATTTGGATGCGCCATTCGGGCGTCAAATTTATACTTTGACGTACGGCGGCGCAACCAACAGGTGGGAGTCATTATTTTGTGACGCAAACAGCGTCGGTCTGTCGTAAGGCAAACCCACGTAAAAGTGACGCAAATCACTGTGGGTCGATTTACGACAGCGCAATCGTGAATACGCCGTTTTTTTTCACGCTATTGCGTGACATTTTTGCGCGAAAACTGCACTTACAGGAGAGGAGACCCAAAATGGATCCTAGATGCCCCAACAGACCCCAGGAGGATGAGAGCAGACCAGGACCCAGCCAGGAGGAAGCACACAGGAACCAGGACATGTTAAAGAAAAAAAGAAAGTGTCGCTTCAGTGCAGAGGAGCAGGAAATCCTGGTGAAAGAGGTGACGGAACACCAGCACCAACTTTTCATATCCTCAAAATTGCCACTCAGTAGGAGAGAGGCCATCTGGAAAGAAATTGTGGACAAGATAAACAGTGTGGCTGAAGAACGCCGGACAGTCACCGAGTGTAAGAAACGCTGGCATGACTGTAAACGTAGGACCAAAGAGAAAATGGCCAGGAACAGGAAGGCAGCAATGCAGACTGGAGGGGGGAGTCCAGCACAACAGGAGGCTCTGGACCACATGGAGGAGATGGTCGCAGCCGTCATCCCAGAGGAGATCGTCACAGGGATACAAGGACTGGACAGCGCAGACTACCACAACACTACACACATGCAGGGTAAGTCGCATGGGGAATTACAATGCAATAATGGGGACTGTAAGCAGGGGGGGGATACCTACTACACAATGCATGTAACTTAGCACATATATGAAGTGGCATGGGGAAAGGGGCACGGCAGGGGGGAATGCCCAGTACTGACCATAGCCGGGGCACGACAAAATACTGCCACCACTACAGTCCCATGGGGACATCCTGTAATTACAACAAGAGAGCCAAGGGAAACCAGTGACAGGTGGGAAGGACACTACCCTGAATCCACATCCAGGCACTTGTTTTGCACAAACTATTCCCCATCAACTAGGTCCCTACCTGTAATGCAGTAGCAAATACAACAACTGCAACTTAACTGCCACCACAGTTGACAATAACACCTCTCATCTCTGGGCAGCTATAGTACCAAATGGCAGGAACCCCACCCTGGAACATACATTCCTAAATTAGGGGGTGAGGATGACATCTGCAACTACTCCTAGAAATAAGACAAAGCTACCAGTACACTTAAATGCCGAATGTCCATAACTGACACATACATAAGCCTAAGTAAACAGCAATAGGAGCCACACAGCACTAACGACACACACATGCTGCATACGTCAGGGTCCCTCACATGCCTGCCTAACAATGCTACATCACAAATGTCATACTGCTCAGACAACAACATTGACGAGGGGACACAGGCAACTGGTCAATGAAACACATCTGCACAGTCTAACCAAAAAATAGGACATTCATACGATAAACAGGCCAATCCAGTAAGACACACATGAGACCCCATCAGATACAAACATCAACAATGTTTACATCCATACCACATCCTAACATTGACATACATAGGTCATGCCACCTAACATGTACAGATCATGCAATGTGAATAAAAAGTGTATGGTGCAGGGCCTGTGAGGCAAGTGTGCTGGCAGGGCAGTCACAACACCCACAGTCAGTCAAAGTGTAGCGTGGCAAGTGAAACGTATACTTTGCGCAATAGCCTCAGGCTGGAGGCCTTTGTGCATCTTACCCTGAATGTACTTATACTCATTTGCTCACATCTAAGTGCCTCAGAGCACTTTGCACTAAATGAATCTCATTGCCCTTCCTATCAGTTAATGTAGCAAATAGTCAGTCCTAAGGTGTTGGCAATTAGTCAAATCACCCTGTTTTGCCTACTTCAGCACTGGAGTTTGCCAGAACATATTCACTCTGTGGCCCAGTCAAGGATACCGTCTGGTTCGTTGATGATAGATGTGGTAGGGGTTAAGGTTTGCCATTCCTGCGTAGGGAAACTTTGTCATCACAATGACATATGTCTTTTAAATTCACTTCCTCGTCCCAAGACACGCATGGGGGAGTTTACAAACAGAAAATCACATCTAGATGCTGCCTGCCTTGCTGCTGATGCACAACCAGATCCCAGCCCATTCCTCTGATATGAGGGATGATGTCTCCCCTGTGATTCAGACAGCCAAGCTCCAAACTTAACATGCAGTGCTATATATCGAACAAGCAGAGGGAGAGTAGAAACTGTTAGGCACCATGATAGCTGTGTACCAATGTATTACTCTCCTGCGGACTATTTCAGTTCTAACTGTGTGTATTGTTTTGGTTATTGGGGCTCACACCTAAATTCCTACAAGTCAGTTGTACAATGAAACTTCATATCAAACAAATACTGTCTGTGTCATTTGTGTATGGGAACATACCGGAAAAGATAGAAATGTGTAGGACCTGAGTGACCACCACTTCCCTGAGAAGTCCCAAAGATGTCATGGGCTTGGACTTCTAAACATTCCTCTGTTGTGGGGGACCAGAGGCACTGCTAGTCTGTCTGAGCTAAATACAATATCTGGGTGACAGAGTTATTTACAAGTGGGTCAAACTTAGTCCCCCACACCATTAGCTATCCTGCTGCCTAGAAAGCCAAGAATCACATGTAGGATAATGAGAGCCCACCCAAACAAATGTCCCTCCATAACAATAGTGAAACACAGAGGGAGGAGTAGGACAAAAAAATGCATATTCCAAAATAATTACAAATCAACACCTAGAGATGACCTGGCAGGCATGTCTGATAGCTCCATATCATATATGTGACACACAGGTGGGCCATAGGCCTACAACAATGCCCTATGACAGACAGCAGATACCAAGACAAAATCAGAGTACAAAGTAAAGGCATCCAAAGGCTTGTATCTTAGTGCTAAATGATCTCAACACAGACACACTAATTGTACCCTGTTTCTTTGCAGAGGAACACGGATCTCCTGCCGATATGCCTGTCCATGAGTTCCCTGATGACATGGATGACGAGAACATCAACCTCACACAAGAGACCATTGACATGGTCCTCGAAAGCCTCCAAACCCCCCCTTCAGTAACAAGGAGGAGCCAAGATGAAGCAGCCACCACAGTAGAACCACCCGCCACCCCAATTGTAAGACCTGCCAGCTCCAACACAGCTGAGGACTCTGACGACACTGGCACCAGCTTCGAAAGAACAGTCGTTGGGGTCCAGTGGGAGCTGGCCAAGGAGGTGCGGGTGGGGATGCAAACTATGGCAGCCAGCCTTGAGGGGGTGCGTTCGTGCATGCTGTCAACTGCTGATCAGGCAGCTGCAATGCAAGCCAGAACATCGCTGTTGGAGGAACTTTTAGTAACACAGAAGGCAATCTGCACAGCTGTCATCCAGTTGACCAAACAACTCCAACAGCAAGCCAGTCAGCGTGTGCACGAATGCAACATCGAACCCCTCAGGGCAGACCTGGCTGCCTACCATCGGGATGTGGCTTCCATTCTGAAAAACCAGCACGCTCTCCTTGCTGCAGTACTGCCCTTCATAACTGGACAGGGATCAGCCCCCGGGATGTCTGCCTCCATGTCTTCTGACACTGAGGTGTGTGTTGCCCCTTCAAAACCAACAACAACAAGGACACACCAGGCAACACACACATCAGAAGAAGAAGACATGGAACAGATAACATTCACACGCAAGAGTACCCGGAAGCCCTAGTCCCTGCACCATGCCCCACTCTGACCAAGGTCCTACGTTTTGACACATGCCAGCCTCACTCCAACTACCCTCAATGACTGTTCGGCAATCTACTGTTTAACTTGTCCACATTGGCTGTAAATGTTTCTCTCCTACCATTTGGCAATTCCTGTTCCTCTGCACCGTCTGTGACATCACCCCAGCATGTCAGGAGCATCATCCACACCCTGTAAATAGGATCACCATTTAAGAATGCACCAGAACGGACTCACCTAACATTGTTAATGGACTTTTTGCACTACTCCACCTAAAAATAAATATCACTTGCACACCTATTGTGTCTCTGTGTCATTTCACACTTCAACTGTGCAGTACATAACTCCAAAGTGGCTGTGTGGCAACCATGTTGATTCTCTAGACTACTGTCCTGATTTCATGTATACTGAAACATCTGTGCAGTGGCCAGGATTGCATCATAGCTTTACTAGACTGAGGAAAATAACTGATGTAGGGACTAAGCACACACAATCATGCTGTGTTGGACAGAATGAGGCCCCATCCATAGCTATTCTAGACAACTAATGGTGGATGAGAAATGTAGGCACCTTGCGATACTAACACAATACATTATGCTGTAAAATGAAAGGAATGATAACCAAATTACACTGCATCAATCACCCTTACAGCGTATACTACCATGAAGGAAAGTCATGCTCAAGCAGTACACACATGATGTAGGTCAGCAATGACAGCAACAAGACAAGAGTGTGAACAAATACTCATCTACAAAGCTCTCCCTGAACTTCACAATGCTGTCCGACCTATCTATTTACCTACAAAATCAACTCTGGAAGCACTCTTTGTGAAGTAGGATACATACCAACCCCAAATCTTGATGATCTATGCACACTACCAATGGTGGCTCTCCCACACGGTGGATACTTACCAAGTTAGCACACGGGTAGCTGGCATGTTAAACCTCAATAGCCTGGGGATAGCGAGCATAGGACACAAATGTCATACTAAAACTTTCTGCTACACTGATGTCAAGGCCATGAAAAGGTAGCACCTAACACATCTGGTAAAGGGTTAACAAATTTTTTATTTCCAATAAGTAAGAAAAGAGGCAACTAAGGGAAAGATAAACCTACACTAATCTAACCTGACTACTACTAACCCACAACTGTCCCTAACTAACCTAAGCTAAACTTACTCTACACATGTAACGAAACGATCTAAACATCAACCCCCCACCCACCATTATGAGACAAGACACATGCAGGACAACACTTACTAACCTACACACATACTATACTATCCTAAACAAACATATATATATATTTTTTTTTTTATCAAACAGGAATCCCAATATTGCCCCCCACCCACCCACCCACACAAAAATATTAGATAGAAAGTATAAGGACCCCCCACCCTCTTACCTAACACTAACTAAGCTAATTACCTATACTTATCCTACAACTAACCCCCCAAACCCAACTAACAGTATGAAAAGAGGAAAGAGGGGAGAGGGGAGGGGTAAAAGTTCAGGAGGGCAAAATAACTAAAGATTTGCCCTCTGAAGTGTGCGCCGGATGGAGCGCACCTTCTTTTTAACCTCCGCCATGTCCTCCGTCAGGTTGTCAACCTTTTGAATTAACCTGTCCAGTTTCCTAGACAATGCCTGGAAGGCTGCAGGGTCAATTGGAGGGTCACTGCTGGTCTGCGTGCCGGTGGAGGTGGAGATTGTCGCTGGAGTGGAGTGGCCACGGGACAGCCCTGCTCCCAACACACGGCTGGGTCCAGGTCTTGAGGAAGATGGCTGGTCCGTCGCTGGGTCCCCTTGGGCAGACCTGGTGGTTGTAGGTGGCACCGTTGGTGGAGCCTGTGGTGTGGCATACCACGCCCCGGAGGCCGGTTCCGAATTGTATCTGCGGGCCATCCTCCGATACCCACACTGCACCTGCAGGATGTGCCTGTACCTCATTGCACGGCGCTCAAACTGGTTGCGAGCTGCTGCACTCAGGTTTGCAGCTGTGAAGGGAAAAGGCAAATATTGAGCATAGAATTTACAGTGGGTTGAATACCACAATGGGTAATTTGTCCATTACTAGCAATGTATTGGTTGCAGCAATTGTTATAACATATTTCACTGGAAGGCTCAGAGGAAGTACATGTGAATCATGCATACTGAAGGGCATATCACATATAGCATATCCATGTCTCTACATGATGGATGACATCACCCTAAACTACTCCTACAATTCATACCTAAGCCATTATACATTATGGCACCAGCTCGTCCGCATACTGACTTCACTACATATGTCATTCTATGTGATAAGAATCACACTCCTCACTCAATGGCATTTCGAAATAGTTGTGTGCTAAGATTGAACCCCTGGCCATGAATCATATGTCGACACTATGGGCCAGATGTAGGAATTGATGGGAAATCAACTAGCAAATTGCAAAGCTGAACGGTGTCTCTGACACCGTCTGCGAGTCACTATGGGGTCCCTAAATCCCACCTCATGAACATCAATGATGTGGGTTCCAACTTGCACCACCTTAGCAACTATGGGCACTCACGGGGATGGAGGCCTGCTGGGAACAGCAGAACTCCATAGACGTGACTGCTTTTAAATGAAGCAAGTTATTTTTCACCAAGTGTAGGCCCTTTATCTGAAAGGAAAATGAGCTGCGATTTGTTTAAATTCACAACAATTGATTGTTCGTAATTTACACAATAATTATTGCTCCCCTAGACCACTGGCTGTTTTGTGCAGGAGTATTTTGGTCCACTCACAAAGGTGAAGGTTCACAATGAGGACCCCTTCCAGTCAGCAAGTTGGTTAGCAGCCACTTCAAGTGGATGATAACAGCTACTCACTTTGCAACCACGTACTCGTTAGCAAATGGGATTGCCTAACACTGTGATTTGCAAGTAGGGCTGGTAAACTCCTTTATTTTTTTACTTTAGGAAAGCATTTTGCGAATATGTACATGACCACCAAAAACATTTCGGATTAGGAAACAGACGTTTGCAACTCACTAACATGAAATTATGCTATTTGCAATGTGGAGACATTTTGCTACATCTGGACCTAGGTACAAACTCAAGTCACAAAAGGTGTTAAGTACGTGTAACATACTGTTTGCTACAGTCCTAGGTACCCTGTTTCACAGTAACATCCCAGTCTTTGTGGGTGGTGTGGGAAGAACAAACAACAATCCCATGATCAATGCACAACCAGGAGTGTACAGAAAGTTCAACAAGCATGTGCCTTCACACACAACACCTATGAAGGGCTAGCAACACGTTGGAGTCAGCCCAACCTTGTCACATCCCAGGTCCACACATGTCAAAATGATATGACTTAGCCAAACATAACATACTATTAGTGAGGCATGTTTTACAACACACACAGAGGAGGTAGAACACCCATTCACATGATTCAACAGAACACCTAGGCCATTGCACTCAAGTCACACACACTTCGAGGTCACCTTGTGGAAGTACATGCCCCCGGAAGATCCGACCTACATTGTACACAGTCCATCCTCAACTAGGAAGAAGCACTTGTCATCGAAGCCATGTGCCTAAGCTATCTGGGAGACTGTCAGTCTGATATGCTGACTCAGTTAATGGCAAGTTCCTGACCAAGTCTAACATTGACCAGTGTGTTCAAAATGAGTCATGCTATTCCCAATAGTCGCACTAATTGAATGACCTACTGCCCCTCAATCTGAGAGATGACTAGGGATTGCTTTACCGAAACATTATTCCAATTTGATATCACACCAAAACAACAAAGCCAATGAACAGCCAGCACATCAAATCATGAATTGTCCTGAACACACAGTAATCCATCATGCTTCATTTCCAAACAATGTAAATAGCACTTAGGCAACACTCACTGTAGGTATCGGGGTCGTCAAAATGGGCTACCTCACCAACGGTGTACGGGGCTGGTCCACCTGTAAAGCATGAAAGGAAGATTATACTCAGACTGGGTGAACAGACAAATAATTTCTGTTACAATGACAGTGTGTGAATATTACATGGTAATGATACACTTTCACACATGCTCATCCTGCCTGGCTGACTTTGTATTCTAGATTATCATTGGATGAGTCTCCTGCTCCAGTGACACACCCTACTACACTCATGCAGTGGCCAGGACAGTCATGTGTCGTCCAAGTTACTCCTCCATTAGTAGGCCCGAACAATCATGTGATCCATACATCTCAGCATGTGCATCCCAGAGAGAAACATTTCACAACTGGTTCCATGAGGACTGCATGACCACTCAAAATCAAACAGGCTATGTGGACAGGTTCAACACACAGCAACCAGACACACATGTGACATATGTGTGGACAACATGACTAACTTCATGTGACGTGAAGGCAACACACAGGTGTTGCATCATCATGTGTTTGCAATTTTCGGTCTAGCTATGGCGTCTACATATGTAGGTATGTTGTTTCTACATGACGTACTCACTGGCCATTATGACCAGTAGAGTACAAATAGAGCAGTTCACGTGTTGCTTTTCAGACACAAATGCAACACTACATTCCATGCAGCTACAGCCATCTGGTATGTGTTGCAAAGATAAGGCATCGGCCTGGTAGCATAGGTCTTCATACACACCCGGCAACAAATACACATTTGGACACATATGTATACCTTTGTAGCGCAGCATTTGCATCATTTTGTGACGCAGAGAGGGGGCTACTTAGCAAAATACAAATAGATGTTGCATTTTACTGCTGTTATTGGGTGTACATGTGTAGCAAAAATGGGGATTTATGTGTATGCCCATGGGCCTAGGTTTCCCTAGTATAACACGCAGTCAGCTACTTATTTTGCAGATTGGCTACCAATCATCACATGTTCACGCACACATTCCTATTATTCCCATGTAATTGATTATTACTCACCAACATAGCCACCAATCCGGAGTCCCAGGTGGTCCAGCAGGTCCTGTTCCCTGCTGATCAGATCTGCCCAGCGGTGCTTGAGTTGATGGACATTCCTCAGACTCCCGTAGACCCGGACCAGGTGATGGCGCACCTTCTCCCAACGGATTTTCCTCGCCTCCGTGTGATACCCCTGTATCACACGGCCCCCAGCCTCCAGCATCAGTGGGAGGAAATGGCTTACGAGCCATATGAAGCCCCCCAATTCGTCCTCACCCATCCTGGACAGGCGAGGCCTACCTGACATGATGCGAGGTGTAAAAAAGTACCAAAGAAAAATGAAAGAAAAAGTGGGAAATGGGGAAAGGTAGAGGTGTGAAAGAAAAAGAAGAAGGAGAAAAATAGCCCAACTAACACCCCAAACTATGCTCCCCACAACAGACTCCCACAGACAATACAAACTATCACAGGTATGGACAAAACAACACTAAACAGACTGAGACAATGTTTGACAACAATAAAAGATTGACACAAAGACAAAATACAAGGCACACAGGACACTAAAGCAGTAAAACACAGGACAACACCTTTCACACAACCACACAGTCTAGATAACTCTGAGACTGCAAAGTGAAAGTGAAACTCAACTCCCAGTACAGATTTGGTAAACAGGATATCCTATTACATCACTTCCTGCATAAAATGGCCGCCGTTTTTATTTCCGCGTAATGCGTCATATTTTCACGCATACACAGATGTGCGTCATATTTTTTTGACGCATTACAGTGCACATGATGCGGAGTGTAAAAATATGCTATGAATATTAATATTTCAAATTGTACATGAGATGACCAACATATTGTGCATGTAGCGTCAATTTCACCACGCATACATCATGGGCGTCGTTTTTTTTACACGTACAGTGGTGCACATGATGCGGAGTCAAAAAATATGATATGAATATTAATAATTGATAATGTACATGAAATGAGCAATATATTGTGCATATAGCGTCATTTTGACCACGCATACATCATGTGCGTGGTTTTTATTACACGTACAGTGGTGCACATGATGCGGAGTCAAAAAAAATGGTATGAATATTAATAATTAATACTGTACATGAAATGAGCAATATATTGTGCATATAGCGTCATTTTGACCACGCATACATCATGTGCGTGGTTTTTATTACACGTACAGTGGTGCACATGATGCGGAGTCAAAAAAAATGGTATGAATATTAATAATTAATACTGTACATGAAATGAGAAATATATTGTGCATATAGCGTCATTTTGACCACGCATACATCATGTGCGTGGTTTTTATTACACGTACAGTAGTGCACATGATGCAGAGTCAAAAATATTGTGGATGTAAATAATAATTTGAAGGTGAAATATCAAGACACTTTTGGATACATTTGTATCTGACTCTGCATTGTGTGCACTCATGTACATGAACAAATTATGACCGCCATGCTGTATGCGTAGAATATGGAGCAAATTGATCCAAATGTCTTCATGTGTTTAGCTTTGGAAAGGTGATTTGTCATGGTAAAACGGTGCGATGTGAGACACATTTGTGTTTGTATCTGACAAATGTCCGTACTTTTATGTATAGACGGCCTTCACACTGTGATGTTTGGGATACGTTAACTAATGTATTGACCATATTTGACAACATATTTGGTGTAATTGCTGATGGCTATTTTGAAATGAGGTTTTTGATACCATTATGTATTCCGTCTCCAAAATGTCCCCACCTTTATGATGGGGATGCTTTTATCTGTAGTCCTAACAGGGAGTGGGAGAGTCACTTTCAGTTTTTAGGGGGCTGACCATGTCCCATTATGATTTTGTGTTTCATATTTGTGTAGGACTTGTGACATGGAGGCCACATATGTGCCTTATGCATGTGTTTAGTTCACAAGTACATGATTCCTGTATGTTTTGGGGGTGGTAGAGGTGGAGTTAGTCCCCCAGCACCCTAGGATTTGACCATCCAGAATAGCTACTGTATCCATGGAGTATTTTTATCATATCCTGGCAAACCTGCAGCAGCGGGCGAATGTAAGGCCATATGGTATGAATGACTGTTGACCATTCATTCATCTCATTAGCCCATTTGACGTTTGCAGTATTGATGATTTGGAGCTAAGTTGCATACCATTTTCATATGACTAAGGTGGTCATTCTGACCGCGGCGGGCGGCGGTCGCCGCCCGCCAAGCGGTTCCCGCCGAAAGACCGCGGCGGTCATTCTGGCTTTCCCACTGGGCTGGCGGGCAACCGCCAAAAGTCCGCCCGCCAGCCCAGCGGGAAACACCCTTCCCACGAGGACGCCGGCTCAGAATGGAGCCGGCGGAGTGGGAAGGTGCGACGGGTGCAGTTGCACCCGTCGCGAATTTCTGTGTCTGCAAAGCAGACACTGAAATTCTTTGTGGGTCCCTCTTACGGGGGCCCCTGCGGCACCCCCTACCGCCATCCTGTTCCTGGCGGAAGACCCGCCAGGAACAGGATGGCGGTAGGGGGAGTCAGAATCCCCATGGCGGATTCTCAAGGGCAGCGGGAAGTCCGTTTCTGGCCGCGGCTGAACCGCCGAGGTCAGAATGCCCATCGGTGCACCGCCAGCCTGTTGGCGGTGCTACCGCCGACCTCAGCCAGGGCGGTAATTACCGCCAGGGTCAGAATGACCCCCTAAGTTTGCAAGACTCTCAGCGTTCACGATGTGATAATGCGAAGATTGTTTTGCTTGTCTGTGTCCCTTTCTGCATAAACTGGTTTAGTGTCATGTTACAATCTTCCTGCTAGGTTCAAACTGGGACACAACTGTGATGGTCTACTTTCAAATATTAGGTTGGTTGTATGACATATGTGTACATGTGTGTGGGAATGTGGATCCAGTATGACCTGTCTGTGTGTATGTTGTCACTGTAACTTCAAGGTCTCCTCCTGAGTTAGTGGCAGCTGATGTTGTTGCAATTGTGTATTGCTCACATCATACTCTTGAGAGAAGCCATTGATGACATGTTCACGTACACATGGATGGTCCCACCCTGTCTCTGAACCCGTGTGATGTGACTTTCAAATGATCTCCAATTTTGGGCTGGATGAGAGACTGTTTCAGTTGTTTGGATCCGGCATGTCTAATTGTCACATTTGTACTCTTGTTGGGCTCTGTGTATGGTAATGTAACATGTCACATCCTACCCTCTGTGCATACAGTTGTGATGTTTATTTTTGGTGTGATGATTTTTAATGGCATTCTTGATCAATGAGACGACATTCATCTTCAGCTATTTCAAACTAAAGGTGGTCAGAACTGAATAGGCCAAAGCATGATGTAGTGTTTGTGATCTGTGTTTATTTACAAGTGTGGAATACAAGTGATTATAATGACTTAAGTAAAAAAATTGTTCACAAGCTGTTGGCGCCTACGCACTCCTGCTGCGGTGTTAGGTTGTTCCCCCTCCTGTTGCAGGCCAGCATCCTCCTCATCATCATCCTCAGGCATGTCTGGGTCCGGTTCAAGGAGGGGAATGTTCCTTTGTACACAAATATTGTGTAATATGGCACAAGTGAGTATAATTTTGCATACCATCTCTGGGGAGTAGAGTAGGCTTCCGCCAGTGATGTCAAGGCAGCGGAACCTTGACTTTAGGATCCCAAAGGTCCTCTCCACAATGCTGCGTGTCCTCTTGTGGGCGTCATTGTATGCCCGCTCAGCAGCAGTATTTGGGTTCCCATATGGTGTCATTATCCAAGGCTGGATGCCATACCCCTGATCAGCTGAAAGAGAAACACAGAATGGTATCAATTAGATGTAGGAGGCACTGTTGTACGTATCTTTGATGGCAGTAGTTGTGTTGTGTTGTCTGTGACTATTTTGTGTACTAATGTGACAACCTATGGTTGTTGGTGGAAACTTTGGCATTGTTTTTTTTCCTTGGCTGAGCAAGTGTTTGTTGGCTAACTGTTTGTCAGCAGGATGTATCGGTTTCTCAAGTACAGTGTGCCCTCCCTTGCATTGTGACTTGTGACACAGGTGTCCGTGTGTCCTCACTGGGGGGGTGATGATAGTTCCATGCAGAGTTGAAACATGAAAGTGTATTAGAAACGTTCATATGAACATAGCCAGGCCATCCCATCCCTTAAAAGTTATGCATTGTATTAGTGTACAGGTTATTGTGATACTTCCAATTTGCAAGGTGACATTTAGGCAACCACAGTCATGAATGTCTTCACACTAAGCTGTGGAGTAAATTCCAATGTGTGAGAGGTTCAATGGTGACTTGTGACACATGGCTAGTGATGTGAGTACCTCAGTGTGTTCCTGTCTAGGTGTTGCTATTGTGGTGTATGTGTTGTTTATCCTAGAGGGTTTCTGTGCAGTGAGTATATAAGTAGATTTTTGTCCTTACCAACAAGTAGTCCATTGCCATACCGTCCATCCTGGAAGTGTTGGTTGATGGTGCAGTGACGGAAGATGAATGCGTCATGTACACTCCCAGGATATTTAGCCACAATGTTGCTGATCAGTCCTTGGTGATCGACTATGGCCTGCACGTTGATGGAATGTGTGTGCTTCCTGTTGCGGTAGAGGTGTTCACTCGCAGCAGGTGGCACAAGGCGTACGTGTGTGCAGTCGATTGCACCAAGGACGTGCGGAAAGCCACTGATGGCGTAGAACCCCTGTTTTTTTCCTGCTGCTTCTGCAGTGTGTTAGGGAAGCAGATGTGGCGGGGTGTCAGTCCAATGATGGCATCCAGTACTTTAGGCAGGAATGCGGAGAAAGATGGTTGTGAGATTCCACCAACCAGGGCACCAGTTGTCTGAAACAAGCCACTTGCCAGCAGGTGAAGTACGGCAAGCAGCTTTGTTTCGGTTGGGATAGTGCGTGGAGTCACTAAAGTGGGGGCCAATTGCTGTTCAATATTTGTCAGCAGCTGCTGAATGGCCTGCCAGTTCAACCGGTACCTCTGGATGATGTCTCGTTCCCTGAGGCCATGCAGGGTTGTTCGAGGGCGGAATATCCTCTCCTGCCTTCTGCGCTGTCTTTGGGGTCCCTGCTGTTGTTGTTGTGGCTGCTGTTGTTGCTGCAGGGCTCTGCGTCTAGGACCTATCTAGAGGTGACATATGTATTCAAAATAAGCACTCAGACCTTGCATAAGGTTCATTTTACAGGCCAAAATGGCAGTTTAAAACTGTACTCATAGACTGTAGTGGCAGGCATGAGCCATGTTTAAAAGGCTACCGAAGTGTGTGGCACAATGAGTGCTGAAAGCTCATTAGTAGCACTTAATTTAGAAGCCTTGGGTATGTGCAATACCACTTTAATAAGGAATTATATATAAATTAAATGTGTCAATTGGGTTGTAGCCAATGTTACCATGTTGTAGGGAAACAGCAGGAGCACTTTAGCACTGGGTGGAAATGGTAAAGTGTGAAGAGTTCTAAGGCCAACAAAAACAATATCAGCAACAACAGGAGGATTGAAGGTAAAAGGATGGGGAAAACCATACCCAGGAAGTAAAGTCCAACATGTGCCCCCCAGCTGAAAGCATGGAGAACTACCCACGCTCATGGGGGTTCTGGACATAAATGCAGAGGACCCTAGAGAGACCATCCTCATTGCTGTGGTCAGTTCCAGGGTGATGCTCAAAAGTAAAGTCAATTCCCTGTAGAGAGATAGACTACCTCAACAGACTGAGATTCCCACCTCTCATCTGCATTAGTCATCTGAGGAGTTTGTGGTATATCTGAATCTGGAAGTGAGCCCCAAACATGTATGGTTTCAACTTTTTCAGTGCTCAGACCACTGCAAATGCATTCTGTTCTATTGCACTCTGTTTCCCCGGAAGTAGCCTCCTGATTATGAAGACTACTGGTTGATCTAGGCCTTCTTTATTTAGCTAAGAGAGCACAACCTCTATGCCATCCGCCGGGGCATCAGTCTGCACAATAAATTCTTGGGAAATATCAGCATGGTGCTGTGCACATGGCATTTTTCAGGGTGCCAAATGCGTTCTGGTATGCCTCTGGCCGGATCATCTGTCTGGGCTGCTTCTTAGATATATGCTGTATCAAGGGTGCAACAATGATGCCATACTCCTTGGCAAATCTCTTTTAGTGCCAAGTGAGGCCAGGGAATGCTCTCAGCTCCCTCTGGGTTTAGAGGGGTTCCCGAGCCAAAATGGTTTGAATTTTGGCCTGGAAGGGCTGTACCTTACTCCCTCTATCCTGGAGACCCACGTAGACCACTGAACCCTGCCCTATCTGGCACTTACAGATTTGAAAGTCAGGCCTCCTCTCTGCAGAGCCTGAAATGCATCTCAGAGGTAGCACAGGTGGTCCTCTCAGCTGTAACTGAAGACCTCAATGTTGTCTATGTAAGCAGCACCAAAGTTATCCAACCCTCCCAGGGCCTGATTGACTAATCTCTGGCAGGTGGAAGGAGTGTTCTTCAAATCAAGGACATCACCGGAAACTGTAAGTGGCCTTCTGGAGTCGAGAACACAGACATCTCTTTGGCCCCCTCAGTCAAAGTGATCTGCCAGTACCCAGATGTCAGATCAAACATGCTGAGGAACCTGGTAGCCCCAACGTATCAAAGAGTTCATCAAATCAGAGGATGGGGTGAGCATCAGATTAAGTGACTGAATTGAGCCTATGGTAATCAACACAAAAGTGGAGTTTGGGGGTGGTACCCAAAGTGGCAGCCTTAGTGAACAGCACCACTGGACTGGACCAAGAGCCGTTTCAGGCCCATTTACCCTTACCTCCAGCATTTTGGAGACTTCCTCCTATATGCTGGCTTTCACTTTGTTAGATAGCCTGTGGATCTGTCAATGTCATGAGTACACCATGGAGTGAGCCCTTGGGTGAGGGGTAAGATGGAGCAAACTAATCCAAAAATTGATGGCAGTCCCTCTTCTGTTCTAGGTTCATGGCTGACAACCCTCCACTGACCCAATCCTGCTCCTTCAAAGAAAGAAAGTCAGGGAGCGGGTCACCTGCCTCCACTCTATCATCAGAGACCAGGACCTTGGACCTCTCAAAGTGGGTTTTGAGGTCATTAACATGTAAGGCTAACAAGGGGTTCGTGGGAGTCTCAAGATAATGTAGGTGACCTCTCTCTTGCATGTCTTCACCTCATATGGTCCAGACCATCAGTCTGTTAGGGATCCAGGTTTCATGGGCTCCATTGCCCATATATTTTGGCCAAGTTGAAACTTGAACAGAGTGGCCTTCTAGCCCTACCAGAGCTTAATGCCCTCCTGCATGCTTCTAGATTCTCTTTTCCCTTCTTTAGGAACCACGTCATTTAAGTGCAGAGGGCCAACATATAGCTGACTACACTTTGAGAAGCTTTCTTAGGAGCTTGCTCCCACCGCATTTACCAGGTTTGGATGCCCTCTGACAAGGTAACTGTGCAGAAGTTCAAACTAAATCCCTTTCTGCTGCAACTCCCTGAAAGGGATATAAGAGGTCAGAGTAAAGATATGATGGGATTGATGGAGGAGTATGGCATGAGGATGTCCTACTTCCACCTCAGGGGCTCTGACCCTGATGAACCCATGATCATGCCTTTGAGGATTGTGTTGAACCTTTCAATAAGCCTCTTGGTTTTTAGATGATAGAATGCAGAGATCTTGTATGTTGTGGACTTCATGTACACTGACATGAAGTTGGTACCTTGGTTAGATACTACCTCCATGGGGACCCCCACATGGGCAAATAGTCCCATCAGTGCTCTGGCAACAGCATGTGCACTGCAGGCACAGTCACTTTCCCCAGAGGGATAACCTCTGAGGACCAAGTGGCGAGGTCCACTAAAACTAGGATGCACCTGTGCCCTAGGACTGTCTTGAGGTACAGCATCCCATTGATGTTGATGCCCAGCCTTTCGAAAGGGGTGCCAATGACTGGGAGGGAAACCAGGGGAGCCTTTCATTTCCATTCTGACTTCCCACTGGCCTGGCAGATGGGGCATGACAGTCAACATGTCATCTTTATCTGGGCCCATTAAAAATGTCTGTAAAGACTATCAAAGGTCTTGCAGTGCTGTAGATAACCCATATCATTCACATAAAAACCAAAGATTGTAGGGAAGTTATACTTAGGCTCGCAATTTAAATGTACAAAACCATAGAAATTCACCTGTTCTAGTTAGAGTTATCTCAAGTAACTATAACTCATGCCCTAAGGTAACTATAACTCGCACCTCTGTCATGCAGAGTTTTTTCGTCAAACATTTTACTGCAAATATTACATTGATTTTATCAAAGATGTTATCAAAGGTGTCATGAATGGCGTTATTTTTGGGGGAATTAGCAGTGCATGGTGTGAGTTATAGTTACATTAAGGTACGAATTATAGTTACCTTAGATAACTAACTAGAACAGGTGGATTTCTATGGTTTTGCATGTTTAAAATGTGAGCCTAACTATAATGTCCCTGTAACCTTTGTTTCTTTCAGTGAATTTCTACATTTTGTTTTCACGGTCGGGCCCTGCTACCAGCCCCTACAATTACCTAAGCCTATGCTGCATTTGGCCTGTAGCCAGGTCCTGCGGCCAATCTCTATAACCACCCAGTCTGTGCTGCACACAACCTTTGGCAATGGCCAGAAGGTGTTTGCCCCAGGGCTTGGCCTGTGGCCAGACCCTGGAGCCAGCACCTATACCAACCAAATCCTGCATGTCCCCCTCCCTAAACTGATCTTGGCTCGAAAACCGCATCCTCCAGGGCCCGGCCTAAATTTTTAATATATTGGGGGGAGGGGGACCGCGCACCCCATCCCCAAGCTGATCTTGACCTGGGAACCTCATCCCCCAACGTGCAGCCCAATTATTATCTCATTTTGGAGGGGCGGGGGAGCCCGGGGGGACCCTCTTTTTAAAATATATTAAATACATTTTTTGTTAAATCCAACAAAAATATCTCTTTCTAAGTATATGAGATATGAAAGCCTAAAAATCTCTCTCTTTCTCTCCCACTTTCGTTCTCTCTTTCTGTCACTATTTCAATCAATTTCTCCCATTCACACACCCACTTAGATACTCATTCACCCACTCAAAGATCCACTCAGACACTCGTGCACCCACTCACAAGCCCCAATCAGATACTTCAAAGAACCCACTCACAGACCCACTGACACCCTTATGCAGGTACTCAGAGACCAGTGCACAGACTGATGCACCCACTAAAACATTGATGTACGCACTCTCACACCTACACAGACAATCTGACAGCCACCCTCACCCACAGATACACCCTCTCACACTTATTCTCACATCCAGAGAAGCTGTGGCTAACTCCCAGCGCGCATGGCGAAAGGTCTCTGCATGCATGGGTTTAGGTGGTTGGGGGTGTTGGCCGCAGGGTCTGGTTGCAGGCCAGGTCTTGTGGTCAACCTACCCTGCGCATGGGTGAAGGACGTGCACGGTTGGGTGCTCATAGGGGTTGGCATCATGGCCTGGCAGGAAGCCAGGTGGCTGGATTGACGTACAGTAATTAAAATTGTTATATGTTGTTAAAAAAACATAGAAATTCACTGAAAAAAACAAAGGTTACAAGGACATTATAGTTAGTGAATAGAATTTTAAAAAACTTAGACATTCATTGAAAAAAAAACAAAGGTTACATGGACATTATATTTAAGTTTTGGATTTACTCATACAAAACCATAGAAATACAGCAATTTTAGTTATGTGAGCTAACTCTAACTGGCATTTCTGCAATGCACTGCTTATGACCTCACATATTACATCACTCATGGCATGGTCAGTGACATCACTGATGACATCACTGGTAACATCATCCAGTGAGTGTAAGTGGTTGTATAGATGTATGAGTGGGTGTGTGAGTGAGTCTATGGGTGTATGAGTGGTTGAATCATTTTCTGTATGGGAGACGGAATGGATGTGTAAGTTGCTGTATAGATGAGTGTGTGTCAGAGGGGTTGTCTGGATAAGTGAATGGGTGTCACTCTATTGGTGAGTAACTTGGTGAGTCACTTACTGTATGGATGACTCAGTGAGTGTCTGAATGGCTGTAAGTATAACTGAGTGGCTTTGGCAGTGACTGTATGCAAGAGTCAGTGGGTGCATGAGTAGCTGTATCATAATGTGAGTGTGATGTGTACGTGTAAATTCAAAACCTAACTATAACATCCATGTAACCTTTGTTTTTTTTAGAGCAAAAAATATATATATTATATATATATGTAGGAGGCTGGACTGGCTTGTAGTGGGTACCAAGGGGTACTTACACCTTGCACCAGGCCCAGGTATCCCGTATTAGTGTAGAGGGGTGTCTAGCAGCTTAGGCTGATAGAAAAGGTAGCTTAGCAGAGCAGCTTAGGCTGAACTAGGAGACGAGTGAAGCTCCTACAGTACCACTAGTGTCATATGCACAATATCATAAGAAAACACAATACACAGATATACTCAAAATAAAGGTACTTTATTTTTATGACAATATGCCAAAGTATCTCAGTGAGTACCCTCAGTATGAGGATAGCAAATATACACAAGATATATGTACACAATACCAAAATATGCAGTAATAGCAATAGAAAACAGTGCAAACAATGTATAGTCACAATAGAATGCAATGGGAGCACATAGGGATAGGGGCAACACAAACCATATACTCTAGAAGTGGAATGCGAACCACGAATGGACCCCAAACCTATGTGAGCTCGTGGAGGGTCGCTGGGACTGTAAGAAAACAGTGAGGATTAGAAAAATAGCCCACCCCAAGACCCTGAAAAGTGGGTGCAAAGTGCACCTAAGTTCCCCAAAGAGCACAGAAGTCGTGATAGGGGAATTCTGCAAGCAACCGCAACACCAGCAATGCAACAACAATGGATTTCCTGACAAGGGTACCTGTGGAACAAGGGGACCAAGTCCAAGAGTCACGATCAAGTCGGGAGTGGGCAGATGCCCAGGAAATGCCAGCTGTGGGTGCAAAGAAGCTGCCTCCGGATGGTAGAAGCTGTGGATTCTGCAAGAACGACAAGGGCTAGAAACTTCCCCTTTGGAGGATGGATGTCCCACGTCGTGAAAAGTTGTGCAGAAGTGTTTCCGTGCAGAAAGACCGCAAACAAGCCTTGCTAGCTGCAAGGGTTGCAGTTAGGGTTTTTGGATGCTGCTGTGGCCCAGGAGGGACCAGGATGTCACCAATTGCGTGAGGAGACAGAGGGGGCATCCAGCAAGACAAAGAGCCCACTCAAAAGCAAGCAGTGCCTGCAGAAGTGCTGGAACAGGCACTACAAAGTGGAGTGAACCGGAGCTCACCCGAAGTCACGAAAGAGGGTCCCACAACGCCGGAGGACAACTCAGGAGGTCGTGCACTGCAGGTTAGAGTGCCGGGGATCCAGGCTTGGCTGTGCACAAAGGAAATCCTGGAAGAGTGCACAGGAGCCGAGTAGCTGCAAAACACGCGGTTCCCAGCAATGCAGTCTAGCGTGGGGAGGCAAGGACTTACCTCCACCAAACTTGGACTGAAGAGTCACTGGACTGTGGGAGTCACTTGGACAGAGCTGAGTTCAAGGGACCTCGCTCATTGTGCTGAGAGGAGACCCAGAGGACCGGTGAAGCAGTTCTTTGGTGCCTGCGGTTGCAGGGGGAAGATTCAGTCGACCCACGGGAGATTTCTTCGGAGCTTCTAGTGTAGAGAGGAGGCAGACTACCTCCACAGCATGCACCACCAGGAAAACAGTCGAGAAGGCGGCAGGATCAGCGTTACAAGGTCGCAGTAGTCGTCTTTGCTACTTTGTTGCAGTTTTGCAGGCTTCCAGCGCGGTCAGCAGTCGATTCCTTGGCAGAAGGTGAAGAGAGAGATGCAGAGGAACTCTGATGAGCTCTTGCATTCGTTATCTAAGGAATTCCCCAAAGCAGAGACCCTAAATAGCCAGAAAAGGAGGTTTGGCTACCTAGGAGAGAGGATAGGTTAGCAACACCTGTAGGAGCCTATCAGAAGAAGTCTCTGACGTCACCTGCTGGCCCTGGCCACTCAGAGCAGTCCAGTGTGCCAGCAGCACCTCTGTTTCCAAGATGGCAGAGGTCTGGAGCACACTGGAGGAGCTCTGGGGAGGTGCAGGTCAGAGGAGTGGTCACTCCCCTTTCCTTTGTCCAGTTTCGCGCCAGAGCAGGGCTGGGGGATCCCTGAACCGGTGTAGACTGGCTTATGCAGAAATGGGCACCATCTGTGCCCATGAAAGCATTTCCAGAGGCTGGGGGAGGCTACTCCTCCCCTGCCTTAACACCTTTTTCCAAAGGGAGAGGGTGTAACACCCTCTCTCTGAGGAAGTCCTTTGTTCTGCCTTCCTGGTCCAAGCCTGGCTGGACCCCAGGAGGGCAGAAACCTGTCTGAGGGGTTGGCAGCAGCAGCAGCTGCAGTGAAACCCCTGAAAAAGCAGTTTGGCAGTACCCGGGTCTGTGCTAGGGTCTGTGCCCCCCCCCCAATGCCAGGATGGCATTGGGGGGGGGGCAATTCCATGATCTTAGACATGTTACATGGCCATGTTCGGAGTTACCATTGTGAAGCTACAAATAGGTAGTGACCTATGTGTAGTGCACGTGTGCAATGGTGTCCCCGCACTCACAAAGTCCGGGGAATTTGCCCTGAACAATGTGGGGGCACCTTGGCTAGTGCCAGGGTGCCCACACACTAAGTAACTTAGCACCCAACCTTTACCAGGTAAAGGTTAGACATATAGGTGACTTATAAGTTACTTAAGTGCAGTGGTGTGAAATAACGTGGACGTTATTTCACTCAGGCTGCAGTGGCAGGCCTGTGTTAGAATTGTCAGAGCTCCCTATGGGTGGCAAAAGAAATGCTGCATCCCATAGGGATCTCCTGGAACCCCAATACCCTCGGTACCTCAGTACCATATACTAGGGAATTATAAGGGTGTTCCATTATGCCAATGTAAATTGGTAAAATTGGTCACTAGCCTGTTAGTGACAGTTTGTACAGAGGTAGCATAACCACTGAGGTTCTGGTTAGCAGAGCCTCAGTGAGACAGTTAGGCATCACACAGGGAACACATACATATAGGCCACAAACTTATGAGCACTGGGGTCCTGGCTAGCAGGGTCCCAGTGACACATAACAAACATACTGAAAACATCGGGTTTTCACTATGAGCACTGGGCCCTGGCTAGCAGGATCCCAGTGAGACAGTGAAAACACCCTGACATACACTCACAAACAGGCCACAAGTGGGGGTAACAAGGCTAGAAAGAGGCTACTTTCTCACTATATATATATTTATTTTCACTGAAAAGAACTAAAGGTTACTTATATATTTATATATATATTCACTGAAAAAAAACTAAAGGTTACTACCAGGATGTTATAGTTAGATAAAGGTTTTACAAATGCACCCAAAACAATTAAAACCCAGCAGTGATAGTTATCTTGTCAATAATTTGACTGCAAATGTTGCAGTGATATTACCAATGATGTCAAAGAAGATCGCATGACTGATATAATATGTGGGGTAATTAGCAGTGTTTTGCGAGGGTACAAGTTATAGTTACCTTAGGGTGCTGAATTTCTTTGGTTTTGTGTGTGCAAAACCTAACTATAATGGCCCTGTAATCTTTGTTTTTTAGTGAATTTCTAAGTTTTCTTTTAAATTTGATTTCCAAACTACAGTGTCCTTGTAACCTTTGTGTTTTTCAGTGAATTTCTCCGCTTTTTAATGTCCTTTCCTAACTATAGCATCCCTGTAGCCTTTCTTATTTTAGTGAATTTCTGATAATGCCAAGTCGCAAATTCACAGGAACATTTTTTTGAAAAACAAGCACTTGTTTTTTGGAAGCCCCCGGATGTGCCAGGTCCCGGGAACATTGAAATTTTTAATGTGGGGAGGCTTACCATCCCCCACCACTTTGGAGGGGGGACACACAGCCCCCCTCGAGGAGCTACTGATGGCCCTGGAGGCCACCACCGCCCCCCAGGGCCAGCTCCTGCTATGTCTAAGGGTGCTCATGTCTGGGACATAGCTTTTGCTATTGAATAAGTACACAAAAATGATTACAATCCACTTAAGGGAACCAGCTTATGATTTTTTAAACTTTTAGGTTACAACAGTGACAACAGACAGCATAGTGTCTATAGGTCTGGTAGACAAGAACTTAAGAACAATTGAGGAAAACAGAACCCTCTCGCAGTTGTGTAAACTCAATATAAAGTTGAACAAGTTGCCTTCTGACTGAAAGCCTGATTTAGAGACTGGAGGGTGAGATACTCATTCACAAATGAAAAGATGTCTTGTCTGTTTTATTACAAGTGCATTGTTGGAAAGTCATCCTGTTTGCCATGATCACCCTCGTTTTTGACTGATTCTGGTGGTTACTGAATCTGATTGTGTCCTGGGCTCTTCTCTGCAGGCTAAGTGCCAGTGCTCTGTTCAAAAGGTATTAGGTGCAATTACAATTTGTTC
Source organism: Pleurodeles waltl (assembly GCF_031143425.1). NCBI lineage: Eukaryota > Metazoa > Chordata > Amphibia > Caudata > Salamandridae > Pleurodeles > Pleurodeles waltl. The sequence continues at coordinate 1,234,556,474 of NC_090446.1, forward strand.
TGATAACCTACCTATGGGCACCTAATATATGGTAAGGCATGTAGGTTTAGAGAAAACCAGTGGATTTAAGGAAGTTAAGGGTGCACTGCTGAGTGCCTGCTATCATTTTAAAGTCAGCCCTGCCCCGCAGGCTGACCTAAAGTAAAACTATGTCCAAATTCAACTTTGGAAATAAAAGCACTTCTAAAATCTAAAACTACCTTTTTAATTTCATATAAGTCATCTTTAAGCTCTGCCCTAGGAGCCCCAAGGGTAGGGTGCATTGTTATAAAAAATCATGACCATTATAAAATATATTTTATATGCCCTGGTGGGGGAAAAACTGCCAAATTCACGTTTCCCCATTGTATTGCTGCTAGCTCCATATTCTAAAATGAGAAGGCTTTTTAAACTTTAATAAGCTCTATCTTTTGACCGCAAGGAGCTAGAAGGGGTCCTTCAAAGTATCAAAATATTGGTAACAATAAATACAACAACTTGCTAAGGTTGGATTTATTATAGCTATTGCAGAGAAGTAATTTTAGAACTTGCTTCCTGAAGTTACCTAAAACAGCCCTAAAGCAGACTCTTCTGATTGGCAAGCCTTTAGGCTGAGCCAACCTACTTTGATGACGTGTGAAGTGGCCTGGGCTGAAAGAAAGGGACCATCTGGTTAGTGGAGAGCTGCTGCTGAAGATGCTATGACAGGAAGGGGGATCAGTAGCTAACCTGGCCTTCAAAGAGATAAGGAAAGACAAGGCAGGAACCAGGCTCACTCCCACCTTCTGCACTTTTAAGCAGATGGGAGCTGAAAGAGGAGTATAGGGAAACGTTAGCCAACACCGGAGAGTTAGGTTAGCCAGACCGAAAACCGATTGGCATGACTTCCAGGTTTGCCCCGCTGAACGCTTTGGAGCTCTTTGATGACGATGAAGACAAAGACATGCGGGGCTCATCAAGGCATCTCGCTGAAGGAGCCGCCATTGTCAATCTGAAAGTAAGCCTGGGCGGAGTTCCAGGAAGTGACCACAAATCTCATCCATGCTACGCAGAGTTCCGCAATCGCAAAAGTGCATAGCTCACTCACCGTTCGCACTTATTTTTAGCTTAGGGTGTTTGCCCATGCTGAAAATGCCATGCAAACAGCACCATGTGCAGCACAAGAGGGCGCTACTTCTTTTCTGCTGCTTGAGTAGGTTTTCTACTCGAGCATCAGCTTCCTGAATGTGACGGAAGGTTTCCAATGCAAGAGGTAGCAACCATCCACGACCGCCCGCATTAAGAAATATCGTTGGGAGTTGATCTGGAGTAAGATTTTATATCACTCACACTTGCCAACTTAATGTTGGTGAGCGTCAATGGGTAAAAAAACTCTGCAGAGTTTTTTGGAACTCCGTGTTCTAAGCAGAACGCGGAGTGTGTGAAACTCACAAACACCACGAGCGGAGCAGAGTTCACTGCCCACCCATAACTGAAAGCCGGATTTCAGAGGATGTCCAGTTGACGTCGAGAACAAAAGTTTTTAAAAAGTGACAAAGTGTGAAAGTAAAAACTTTACCAACCCCAACCACTCATAGTATCCAACCTGTGCTCCATCATGGTCAGCCTAAAACTTTCACCTGGTCCCAGTCCAACTCAACCAGAATGGTATGGTTGGCAGTTTTTTCACTTCTTGGTGCTAGAAAGCACATTCTTGCATTTAATCTTCTAAAATTCGTAGCTACAGCTCCCTACAGTGGATGTTTGTCCTTTTGGTGTCATTTTAAACATAGAAATATTCTCTCCGTTTCTAAATTGGTGTTGGATTTGTATTGTGTTTTGGGTCTTACTTATTTACTGTTTTGGTAATACTAAATGCTTTCCACACCTGTCTCCTAGGTTAACCCTGACTGCTCGTCAGCCAAGCTGCCAAGGGTTGAGCAAGGATTCATTTATTGAGACTTGACTGGACCTTCTTTGTGATTGTGGTATTATTATCAGTTGCAGGTACTTACCTGCACCTATTAAAATCCAGCTTCCACCACACATTATATTCCATTGTGCTTACAATAAAGACATCAGTCTCTCTATTACATTTGTGATGGAGTAACCCATACACCAAACTCTAAAGAAGATCCTTAGTCGTAATTCTGGATGTGGAAGTCCACCAGCAGGACAAGGATAAAAGCTGTAGTCCTCTCAGAGTAGGATACCAACTGGCCGAAGTCCCGATGAGTCCACTGAGAATAAAAAAATATGTTTAAAAAACATACCTCTGCCTGTTGCTGCCACCTCCTGTCACGTCGCTCCTCTTCTTCTGGTGTCCCAGCATTCACTGGGACACCATCACAGGCTACCCAGCAATCCTGGTGCTGCTTTCATGCTAAAGCTAGCATGAAAGCAGTGTCAGGATTAGTCTGAGCGGTTTGGACTGCCACTCAGACACAGCCCTGGGGTCTGTGCAGTTTCTCCAGCCTGGCTGCTCAACATACCCAGGTTGGAGAAACCTAGGTAAGACTGCCAGCCAAACACACGTGGACTCAGGTGCACTCTCTCCTCCTTCCCCTCCCCTCTCACCTCTCCCATGGCCCAGCCCCACCCCTCCATCCACATGCTGGTGATTTTACTTTTGTATGATTCTGAGCAATTTCAGGGAATTTTCCCAAAATTTCACATAATGACATGAATTTCATTCACTCCTAAAATTGATCTCACTGAAATCATATTCCCATTCTCTCCAACAGAGTAAATTACACCACCTTTACCGCTACCAGGTGCATCTACCAGCCACCACTAACATCATTCTCCAGCCTCTTCTACCTCTTCACCATTACACTCTTCACAGCAAATACCCCCATCAACCTCAGAAGGAGGTCTTCTTATACTGTGCACTAGAATCGATCTCAGCTGAAAAAGTGCACATTATTTCATCCTAAAATTCTCAAACAATGTCAAAGTGTTTGGGAGAAAAGAAACTTCTATGAGTCTTTTTAGGTTCTGTTATGTGCTTTTGTGGGTAATAAGTGTGTTTGCAGTGTTGATGCCAATGACTAGATTAATCAGAAAGCATTAGGAAAAATAGTTATAGGGCAGGGTCATCAGTCAAGATGGTGGATGGTTCAGAGCTGTGAAGGGCACTGAAGGTGTTCCTTTAGTATTATTGTAGGGGCAATGAGGAACGACATTTGCATTTTTCACAGTAACAGTCATACAAATTAATCATAAACTACTTTTTGACTAATTTCTGTGACTCCTGAATATTGTCATATTTTAGAATGTTGTTGTGCCTGAGTCCTTAAGAAAATGTAAATGTATTTTGAAAGGTTACATATTTTTGTATTTAACGCTATTGTTTTTAGGATCGCATTTGATGGTTTGCTGGAAGTGACTTTTTAAAAAAAAAATTGACATTTTAGAATAAATACTGTATGCTCTGGACAGGAGTATTTCTTTTGTGCTAACTGCTCATGTGGATTGGTTACCACACAACTGATTATTGTATTTTGTAATTTTTCTGCATATGAGTCTAACAAATGCAGGCAGGTTCAATAAATACTGAAACAAATGCCACAGAGAAATCTTTCTGATTTCTTTGCACAATTTTTTCGGCCCCCCAACAGTGGAAGGCCACCCTTGCATATATTGTGCCTGGCGTAGGCACAATGTGGCACACAGGGCATTCTGCCACTTTGTAAATATGCATGGCGTTTTTGCCAAAATATACCCACATTAGCATTAAAAAATGACGCTAATGTGGTGATAAGTGGCGCAAGGGGGTCTTAAATCTGCCCCATGGTATTTTTGCTCAAGTTGAGCACATGCATTTTTTCTGCATCCAGATTTACCACACAGTAAAACCTCATGCCGAAAATCAAATACATTAATTTTGTAAATGGTGTAGGAATTTTACTCTGCACAAATCGTTATCAGAGCCTAAGTAGATCCTTCCAAATCTTCCCCATAGATACAATTCACACACACCTCACAACCCTAGAACGTTCTTGTAATTTCCCAATACAAAAGCACTTTGCGAGACAAAATCCATGCTCAGGGATTTTTATGTTCTAAGGAGCTGAAATTTCATGGAAATAGAAACATCAGGTGCCATTAATCTGCCTCTTCAAAGAAGAGTTCTAGACATGTCTATTCTAGCAACAACTGTATAAGGTGTAATTCTGCACAGATGCTCACATGATTCTTCATAACATCAGGGTTTTAACCTGCCTCCACCCCCCATTCCAGCTTGTGTACTGGCCCTGCTGCACCATTCCCATCTGTCCCTTCTTGTGGCCTGTTAGAAATGGGGTTTCTGGTTGGCTAGGGTATGCACCTCAGCCAGGCAGAACTTACCCACTCTAGTAAGGGCAAGGGAGTTACACGTCCAAGATAACCCCTGCTCACCCCCTTGGTAGCTTGGCACTAGCAGTCAGGCTTAACCCAAAGGCAATGTGTAAAGCATTTGCACAACACACTCAACACATGTGACGCAATATCCCCACCACAAAGGAAACACAACACCAGATTATATGAAAATATACTGTATTGCACACAACGCAGTTATTAGACCAACATCACATAACAGAACTATCCTGCTACCTTAGCAGTTGTCAGAACGTTACACATTAGTTACTCTGCAAACTAGCAGTAGTCACACATAACACACAGGTTACTCAGTATTCTGCAACATAAGCAGTAGTCAGGAAACACGTTATCACATTAGAACACTTGTCATAAGAATATCCTAAAACGCCCATAGTAAGAACATTAGAATATCTATGGCAAGTTAGGGAAACATATTAGCAAGTCATGCCCATAAAAGGAACATGTGCACATATATGTAAAAGCATCATAGAACAGGTAGGCAATATATCACAATTAGCAAAGTCTGTAGAAAGAACTTCAATTATAGTTATGTTGGTCCCTTTTAAAAGTACCTGTCTTGATGAACAGGCACTTCCAGTGCCTAAAACGAACAATGGGGCCCCCAGCGCTCCTCTGCGCAAAATGGGGCCCTCCCTGAGCATTGAGGACCGAGAGGGGCGGCATGCACCCTCTCCGAATTCCTGACGGGCCCCTTCTGGGACCCGTGATCACTGGGGGCCCCCCGGGCCTCCACCGGCCCTCTCCAGGGGGGGGGGCCAGGTCAGGGAAATCCTGCGAGTAATGAGGGGGGCGCCACGCACCCCCTCCGATTTGCGGACGGGCCCCTCTGGGGGCCCGCGAACTCCTGGGGTCTCCCGGGGCCTCCATCCGCCCTTCCACGAAGGGAGACCCCTTCACTGCAAAGGCTGGCCCTCGCAGGGGCCCTGAGGGATCCGGGGGCACGGCGAGCCTCCGATGAGGCTGCTGCCCGCTGACAGGACCACCGAAGCCTTCCGAGGCTTCTCCAGGCGAGGGAGAGGCGTCCTCCTCTCCTCTCGCCCCTCCGACGGCAACCGAAGCCTTCCGAGGCTTCTCCAGGCGAGGGAGAGGCGTCCTCCTCTCCTCTCGCCCCTCCGACGATTCTCCGGCCCAAGGCAGGGCCTTCCGGTGCCCCCGGGGCGCTCCTCGGAGCGATTCCTACCCCGGGAGCACCGCTATGAGCAGGCTGGCTCCTGATTCTTTCTGTGGTGATTTTCTCGTGCCCCTGGGGCTCTGAGCTGAAGCAATCAAACAACCCGGCTGCGGCGGTGATCCGGGGGCTCCAAATCAAGCGCTTTTCACAGTGCTAAGGCAAGATCTGCAGCCTGGGCTGCAGTGGTGATTCTTCCTCAGCGATTAGAGGAGCGCCTCCTGGACAAAGTTTGTAGGGATCATTTACAGGGGTCAGGGGCCACAGCACCCTGCCCCTGGGAACAAATAAGCAAGGAAAAGGTACAGGGCTGGTGGGCCCAGCTACAGGCCAGCACAAGGGGTGCAGATGGTGGCAGTTCCTCCTAGTGACCAGGCAGGTCACAGGTCAGCACAGCAGCAGCAGTTCCAAGAATGTTCAAATTGTGGGGAAAATTCCCCTGTACTTATAGTCAGTTCTTACAGTGTTTTACAATGGTAGGGAGAGGAGGTTCCAGCCAGTTACAACTGGTTCTGGGAGTGCCCCCTCTCTCCTTTCAGCACAGGCTCCAAACATCAGTGGGGGGTTAACGACCCTATTGTGTGAGGCCAGGGCACAGTCTTTACAAATGCAGGTGTGCCCCGCCTCTCCCTTCTCTCAGCCCAGGAAGGCTATTCAGTATGCAGATGCACCTCTGTGACACCTCCACCGTCCCTGTGTACAGGCTGTCTGAAAAGTATGCACAAAGCCCCAACTGTCACTCTGCCCAGACGTGGATTGGAGTCAAGCTGCAAAACACCAGAGTCATAAGCACAGATAAATGTGCACTTTCTAGAAGTGGCATTTCTGTGATAGTGATAAAAAATACACCCACACCAGTAAGCAGTATTTATTATCACCATCACAACCATACCAAACACGCATACGCTACCCCTCATAAATCAGACAATACCCTTTACACATAAGGCAGGGCATTGCTAATGCAAACCTATGAGAAGGCAGCACTCACAGCAGTGAGACACCAAGTTAGGCTGTTTGTCACTACCAGGACAGGCCATGCAATATGGCACATGTCCTGCCTTTCTACATACATGGCACCCTGCCCATAAGGCTAGCTAGGGCGTACCTTAGGGGTGTCTTACATGTAGTAAAAGGGGAGTTCTGGGCCTGGCAAGTAAGTTTAGATGCCAGGTCCCTGTGGCAGAAAACTGCACACACAGGTCCTGCGCTAGCAGGCCTGAGACAAGTTTAAAAGTCTACTTCAGTGGGTGGCGCAAGCAGCGCTGCAGGCCCACTAGTAGTATTTAATTTACAGGCCCTAGATATAGAGATACCACTGTGCAAGGGTCTTATAGGTACATTAAATATGCCAATTAGGTATAAGCCAATCATTCCAACTTTAGATGGGAGAGCACCTGCACTTTAGCACTGGTCAGCAGTGATAAAGTGCTCAGAGTCCTAGCGCCAACAGCGAGAGGTCAGAAAACCAGGAGGAAAGAGGCAAAAAGACAGGGGATGACCCTGCGTAAGGCCAAAAGTCCAACATGGCCCTTTTGTGAACTATTCTTGCAACCATTGCTGACAAAACTCCATGTCCCCTTCTGTAATTTTCATCATGAAGCAGACAGGCAGCATCAAGCTGTTTAATAACGGAGGGAAAGGGATCTCTGAATTAGCACGTTCACCCAGCCCCGGCCATGAAGGGTTGGCTGAGAAATAGATGCTAGCTGCAAGGAAGGTACAGGGCAAATTGCTTAAGTTTATATTTGATGACTTTCTCTTGAGGGCCCAGTGAAGCACAGAAAGTGATTTGATTTGAAGGTTACCGAGAAGAACAAGGTTAACCTGTGAAGTGATGTTCGATATGTTGTATTCAGATATTAATAACTAGTGGCAGCAGTCAGGATGACTAGTAAATGATAAAATGGACTGACAGGTGTGCGGATAGCTTCATACATGTAGGTAGATATAAATGAGGGAGGGTCAGAAGTGTTATGGGAAAATTGGGAGCATTAACTACAAAATGTGAGGAGTAGAGAGAAAAATGCGGAGGGACCCAGGCAGACCACTACAAATACAAAAAGACATCAAACAGACAATTGCTATTCACTAACGATACATTCACATCTTTCCTAATAGTACAACTGACCAAACAGGTTTAAATCTACTTTTGCCAAACCTTGAGTGATTTGAAGTTATATGTAGCCAAAAAGGGCACCCTGGCACATTGTAGTAAGTCCTTTTAAGAATGATTCAGGCTACCATTTGATGTTGAAGATGGATTTATTAGATAGAAGCAAGCAACCCCATACACGTCCTCTCTGTGTCTCTCCAGCAACTCCACTGCCCCATTCTAACTCCATAGCGTAACAGCCAGAAATCTACAGAACTCCGGTTGCTAAGATTGTTAGGATACAACATCATCTCCCATCCCTTAACACAAAAGAATATACATCTTAAAGATTTCACAACAAGAAAACATAATAACTTAGCATTTTAAATTTTTATAAGTAATACAATCTATGGAAATTACATTTTGATTTCATACTCCTTCCACCAGTTTGGTCTGACTTTAGAGCGCTTCCCGCTCTAGTTCCAGCTCTGATGATGGTTTACACTCCCCACTATTTCCACCTTGAACTTCCTTATTTTTTATTGTCAACTTTGCCCTTCCATATCTTCTGTTCCAATTTATTGCAAAATGTGACTTTCCTTATGTTCTATTTTTTACCATCACTCAGCCATACACTGTTGCCCCACACATTCCTTATTTCCTTAGGTTCGTACCATTTACTGATGCTTTGTCTCCGTGCACTCATCAACCTTGTCTTAACCCAGTCACCCACTTTAAATCTGCAACCGTTTCTCCTAACCTTGATGTTATGTCTTTGAACATATTCTCCCTGATACTCTGCCACTTTGCGTACCACAGCTTGCATCAACTTATTTCTACCACATCCTGCAATCCTGGTTTTGTGTATCCATGCAGGTGTCACCGCAGTGTTTGCTTCTCTTTCCTTCAATAGGAAATATGGAGTTACACCTGTAGCTATATGATGTGTGTTGCAATAATTCCACAACATTGCTTTGACCGCATCTAACACACATTTATCCTCACCTTCGGCTAACTGCACACACTCCTTTAATACTGATTAAATCTCTCTACTAAACCATTTTCCCTAGGATGGTGAACAGCTGTTCTATGATGCACAATTCCTGTTTCCTTTAGGAATTTTTAGAAATCATCAGCAACAAATTGTGGACCATTATCACTAACTAGGCATCCGGGATAACCCTCTTTCCTAAATATTTCCTCACAGAAACTTATCACGCATTCAGACCTAATATCTCTTACAAACGCCACCTCAGGCCATTTGGAGAAATAATGTACTAGCACAATGGCCCATTTCCCTTCCACACCTCTACTGCTGAATGGACCACAAATATCAATAGCTAATTTGTGCCATGTTTTTTGGGGGAATTGGGACGCCACTATGGTTGTTTCTTCTGAGTTATGACTTTTGTCACTGCAGATGCATGCTATACACGCCCGTACAAACCTTTCTACGTCCTTATCCATTCCCGGCCACCAGAAATCAGTGTGCGCTCTACGCTTCATGCTTGACTTGCCCCCATGGCCTTTGTGCAATAGCGTGAGCAATCTTACCCGCAAACCAGCAGGAACTACCAATCTTCCATTTCTTCTCAGAATGCCATTCAACTCTGACACTTCCGACCATACCTCTTTGTAATCCTTACACACCAACTTACCATACCCTGTAAATTCAACTGGCCTGGATAAGTGTGCAGAAATGTGCTTCGAAAGGTCATCTTCCAAAACAGCAAGTCTCCATTCCTCTTCCGTTATTGCACCCTGACAAGACTCGTCAACATTTGCTACCAACCATTCTTTATTTCCCTCTTCATTGTCCTCACGACCATTCTGTAGAGACAACCTAGATAAACAATCAGCATTACAATTTTTCTTACCAGGAACGTAATTTAAGGTAAAATCATATTCCTGCAGACAGTATATCCATTTGGCTATTCTAGGCGTCACCCTGCTAGCCCCTTTGGTTGTGAATACATCAATCAACGGTTTGTGATCCATTCTTATTTCAAACGTAGTTCCCCAAATATACATCTTGAAGTGATCCACACCCCACCAACACGCCAGTGCCTCTCTTTCGATCACCGAGTACGTCGGTTCTGCACCTTTGAGGGAATGAGATGCAAAGGCAATGATCCTTTCATGCCCTTGTTTATTTTTCTGCAACAAGACTGCTCCAAGTCCGTACGCACTAGCATCCACCATCACTATTGATTCATCCTGAGGATCAAACGGTGTCAACGCCACCGCATGCACAATGTCTGACTTAATTTTCACAAACGCCTCCTGACATTCCTGTGACCATTCAAATTGTATGCCTTTTTACATTAGCTCCCTTAATGCATGTACCTTGTCAACAAAACTTTGCACAAATCTGGAGTAATACTCAGCCAATCCCAAAAACAAACGCAACTGTTCCTTTGTTTGGGAGCTGGAGCCAATTCAATTGTCTCCAAATGCTTCATTTTGGGTCTTACCCCATCTGCAGATAACGTATGTCCTAAATAATCCACTTGTTGCACCCCAAACTTGACCTTGTCAATTCCAACGGTCAGACCGGCATCCTGCAATTTGAATAATATTTTCTCTAATCTGCGATCGTGATCTTCCTCACTATCACCCCATATCAAAATATCATCTTGGAATACCAAAACATTCTTTACACCATCCAAAATGTTTCCCATGAGCCGCTGAAACACCGAGGAGGCTGAAGCCAACCCGAAGGGCATGCATAAAAATTGAAATGCACCTTCGTGTGTTATGAATGAGGTGAGGTGTCTAGATTCTGGATGTAACTTTATCTGATGATACGCACTTGAGAGATCTATGTATGAAAAATACTTCGCACTCTTGACGCTCAAAATCATAACGTTTATATGTGGTAAGGGATGGTGGTCTACCCAAATGCTCTGGTTAAGATCTCTTAAGTCCACGCACATGCATACCTTCCCATTTGGTTTCCGAGCTAAAATTATGGGACTAAGCCAGTCAGATGACTCTATGGGTTCAATTACCCCAGCTGCACATAACCTATCCAGTTCCTCTTTAAGTTGCTCTCTCAAGGCCAAAGGAACATTTCTCACTTTGTGCGACTTGGGCACATTCCCTGCCTTCACAATTATGTGATGCTCAAATTTCTTTAAGCACCCTAATTCACCTGCGAACAAGTTAGGGTACTTCTCACGCCATGTATCCATTTTTTGCAGCTGCAATCAACAACACCTGTTTGGGGTGATTTGGGTCTAAATTTATACCCAAAGCTTTCTGTTCTCTCCATCCTGAGCGTTGAAGTATCCTACCACAGGTAGCCTAGTGCCACAATAACCTTCCGGTTCCACATCGGTAGGCGACAATTCGCACGCACCCAAATTCTTCCATACCTGTTTATCAATTATGGTGTAAGGTGAACAAGAATCTGCCCACAGGAGAGCTTTCACCTTGTTGATTTCCATAAAACATTTAGGAGGATGATATGCATCTTTTACTACTCCCACTACCTCAGAAACATCAAGTGCACCATCAGATACTACCAATACTTCAATGGCATTGTCTTTGGTTCCTTCATTCATATCTTCATCATCACATCCAGACACCATGTGCACCCTATGTCCATTTCCATTTCCATGGTCTGCCTTACACATCCGTGAAAAGTGTCTCATTTTCTTGCACCTAAAGCATTTCGCCTTAGAGGCAGAACACGTTACTGCATCAGCTATATGTTTTGTACTTCCACACCTGTAACATAAACGTTTTCCTTTCACACTCCTGACATCCTTCACATTAGTATTGTTCCGTCCTTTATGTACTATATTTACTTTTCTACTGCCTATGCCCTCCTGACCGCATTCATAGTTCAACTCTTTAACATACCTAGAAGTTTTCCTTATACGTATTGCTATATTAATCGTTTTCTGCAAAGAAGGGTCTTTTAGTTCTAACAACTTCTCTTTAATTTTTTCGTTATTGGTTCTATATATGAATTGATCATGCACGACCTCTTCATGTAAATCCATGAATTTACATGTAATAGCCAAAGTTCTTAATGCTGAAATGTACTGCTCTACAGTCTCACCCGTTAATTGAATTCTTGAAAAGAACTTATGTCTCTCCACTACAATACTAGGGGGCATATTTATACTCCGTCTGTGCCGAATGTGCGTCAATAATTTTGATGCACAATCAGCGCAAACCTTGCCCCATATTTAAACTTTGATGCCCTAGCCCACGGACGACAAAATCCCTCTGTGTGCGTCATTTTCTGTATGCGAGAAATCGCCTTGTGTTAATCATATGCAAGGTAGGCGTTCCCATCCCAAAAAAGACGTAACCGGCCGTGCGTCGTATTTTTGCTTCTGGGCAAAAATCGCACACGGCTGGGAGGCGGAAAATGACGCACAGCCCATTCCAACAGAAACCAAGCTGCTAGCTGTACTTCACATGTTGGCAAGTGGCTCCTTTCAAAGCACAGGCACCCTGGTTGCCGGAATATCACAGCCATCATTCTATGCCTTCTTGCCCAGAGTACTGGATGCCATCATTGGACTCACACCCCGCCACATCTGCTTCCCAAACACACAACAGAAGCAGCAGGAGACAAAACAGGGCTTTTACCTCATTGATGGATTCCCACACGTCCTTGGAGCCATTGACTGCAAACATGTACACCTTGTGCCACCTGCTGCAACTGAACACCTCTACCGCAACAGGAAGAACACACATTCCATCAATTTGCAGTCCATTGTGGATCACCAAGGATAGATCACCAACATCATGGCAAAGTATCCTGGGAGTGTCCATGACTCATTCATCTTCCGTCACTCTACCATCAATCAACACTTCCAGGATGGACGATATGGCAATGGACTACTTGTTGGTAAGTACAAAAACCTACTTATATACACACTGCACAGCAACCCTCTAGGACACACAACACATACACCACGACAGCAAAATGTGGCCAGGAACACACTGAGGTCATGACACCGCTAGCCATGTTTGATAGGTCTGCAGTGAACCTGTCACACGTATGAAATTAGTGTACAGTCTAATGTCAATACGTCAATGATCACAGCATATAGAGAGGTTTGGCTAATTGTCACCTTGCAAAATGTAAGCGTCTCACTGATGTGAAAATGAATCCATTGCATATGTCTAAAGGTATGGGATGTCCAGGGTACATAGATGCTAACGTGTTACCACCACTGTCAATTTGAATCTGTGTATGGAACTATCATCTCACCCCCAGTGAAGACACAGGGACACCTGTATCACAAGTCACAATGCTAGGGAGTGCACACTGTACTGCAAATCCCAAAACATACTACTGACAACCGGTCAGCAGGCAAACACTTGTTCAGCCAAGGAAACAACCCAATGCAGATGGTACATCCTAGAAGCCTAGCAATCAACACAACAACACAAAAGAGTCACAGACAACACAAGACAACTACTGCCATGCCAGGTGATATTTTTGGGGCAAGCTACATCAACATGATCCCAATCATTTTCTCTTTCAGCTGATCAGGGGTATGAGATCCAGCCATGGATTATGACACCAATTGGCAACCCAAGCACTGCAGCAGAGGGTGCCTACAATGAGGCACATAGGAGGATACTCACCATAGTGGAGAGGACCTTCGGCATCCTCAAGTCGAGATTCAGGTGCCTCGACATCACTGGTGGCAGCCTCCTATATTCACCAGAAATGATCTGTAAGATCATTTTAACAAGTGCCATCATGCATAACATTTGCATACGAAGGAACATTCCCCTATTAGAATCAGAGCCACAAATGCCTGAAGAGGAGGAAGAGGAGGATGCTGGCCTTCAACATGAGGGGGAACAACAAAACACAGCAGCTGGATTGCGTAGGCGCCAACATATTGTGAACAATTTCTTTTAAAACAACTCACCATCACCACTGTAGCAACATATGTAAATAAACACCGATAATAATCACCATATCATGGTCTGGGTAGTCATTTTTGCTCACCTTTATCTCTAACTATCAGAATAACGGTGTAGCCTCATGGAGCATTGCTGATATATAACGATCAGGACACAGAACATTCCAAAGCAATTGTGATGCGTATTACACAACAGTCACATACACACACACACACACTGTAAATGACATACATACTGTACATTTTACCTTTGAAGGGCAATAGCAGAGGACCACACCTATTTCACACATACATGTTGGCAATATTGTTCATCGCAGCATATGGCACACAAGTAAGACACCATCAGTCTATAAGGGGAAAAAATGCCTCATACATGAGGCAGTAGATGTGCTATTACATTGGTAACAGGAATGTATGACCAGACCCTTGACAGCAGTAAGTCGTACAGTACCTATCTTTGCAAGGACTATCTTTGACTAGAGTTCCATATAAGCAGAACATAGACAGCACAAGTGCCACACCTATGACAAGCATTGCGCACATGACATTCCATGTACATGTCAGCCCATTTCCTAACTCCTGACACACTCATGCTCCTGGTCTCACCCCACATGTCTGAAGAGGTCCCTGGAATGGTAATATGTGTACCCAGATATTCCCTCCTCTCCACACACAGACTAAGAATAGTAATCCAGTGTGCTTCACCCTTTCCTATGTTATGCCATTGTCATAGTACATCTGAATGCATGGACGTCAGGTCAATTAATACACTGGCTTGTAGTTTCTAAGCCCAGTTATCACCTGTAGATAGCTTCCCATGTGAAAGGTACTGTTGGCCATTTGAACTCAAATCTCACCTACAGGACTTGTGATAAACTGATGCAGCACACTCTTGTGAGCACCTCCATGCAGACCACCCATTTGTACATGCACTACCCTTGCAGATGCTTGGAACAGCATAGAAGTTGCCATTTTGTCAAATACACTGTTATGCATTGCTAGAAAATAAGCCATGTAATACAGCCCTTGGGTTTATGTGTCACCTTCCAAAACATAGGACAAACCTCACATTCCTCTGGGGGTATTTTGTCAGGTGCTTTAATTGTCAGGTGCTTTAATTGTACCATAATTGTAAAATTGTCTTGAAATACCAAAATCATGGCCTATCCCTTGTCTGGGTCTCATATATGCATGAACTACAAAGTGTGACAGTGTACCAGGGCCGTATGCAGGGATTGGGTATGGTGCCTCCAGCAGAACCAGCACCCTCTGATAATGTGCATGAAATTTCCACACATGTTAGGACCCTGACAGTTGACACACTGAATCAGATTGCTCACAACATATTGATGGCCTGTGCGTGCTGAATAGCTGCAAGATTAATCAACACAGAGGCTATGATGTTCCCAGATGCATTGGGAACTTTACAGGCCAACCTGTGTACAAATGTTGTAATGACACCTGCCGGAACATAACTCCTGAGATATGATCTCACTCAGCACACCAAGGTTGCCCTGTTGACAGTCTCATAACACGTCTGCAGTGACAGGGTGGGACCATCCACATGTAGGTTCTCATGTCCTTATTGTCTTTACTTCCATTGATCTCCGAAGGATACTCAGTAGATACAGGAATAGCCGCCACTGACTCATGATGAGACCTGGACGTAACTGTGACAACATAGACCCCTAAAAATATACAGGATCAACATTGGACCACCCACATGAACCAGACACCTCTGTGCAACTGATCACTGGAAATATGTGGCCACGTGCTGCCTTGTCTGCTGGTCCACCACTGCCACAGGAGAGTTGTGGCTCAGACATATGACCACAACTGTGGGTCACCTTTGGCTTTGCGTGTCAATAACATGGTACCCACTTAGTCTGTACATGTTCCTGAATCACTGTGGGTTCACCAACAAGTGCCTAGGGAGCAGTTATCTAATTTCCAGTACGTGTGATGGGCAACATGTGGACCATTGACATGAACAAGCGACTGCCATCTATCCGGTGCATGCTTTGTCATTTGTGGTGTCTATGTTACCCAAAATCTTGGAAGTGGGTCAACAACTACATTAGTAGCCAATGCACACACATTGAGTCATAGGCATTGAGGTATTGTACTTATGTGCGTCACCTTGCTACCTCTCCTAACGCCAAACATGCCCAATTTGTGCAATACATATATGTAGGGCACAGATATGGCCATCTAGTGCGTCAGCCAAGAGTGAAAATCATGTTAGGGAAGTAGCAGATCATGATCCGCAGCAGTATGATGTCTCACATGTGCCCATACACCGTCAAGACCAAAGTGGGTGCAATCAGCCTATCTCAGTTGTGTCACAAATGTTACATTACATTAAAATGACGCAAACCCAGTTAATGCCCAAAAAATGACGCTTATGCCTGAAAAACAATGCATAATGTCCTGGAAATTGGTTAAGTGTTAGACTATTTCAAAATATATGGATGCGGCCTCATTTTTACTCCAGTGCGTCGAAAAAAATGATGCCCAGACTGTATGCGTCAACATTTTTTGACGCATAACGATAAAAACGGTAGCCATTTTATGCAGGAAGTGATGTAATAGGATATCCTGTTTACAGATTCTGTACAGTGGGTGTACTTTCACTTTCACTTTGCAGTCTGTGATTCTTCTAGACTGTGTGGCTGTGTTCAGAGTTTTGTCTAGTGAAATTGTGCTTTTGTCACCTGTGTGGTCCATTACTCGTCAGTTTGTGAATAAAATATTGTTGTTGTATCCTGTCTGAGTGTTTATTGTGTACTATTGTCTAGTATTGTATTGTCTTTGTTGTTTTTGGGAGTCTGTTGTGGGTTGTGATAGTTTGGGGATAGTTGGTCTCTTTTAGTTGTTTAGTTTACGTTTTTCTAATTCTACTTTCCCCCTATTCGCCTTTGTTCTCCTTCATCCCCTATTACCCTTTTGTGTGCTAAGATGTTGGGTAGGCCACATCTTGGCAAGAAGGGTGAGGAGAATCTTGGGGGGGTTCATATGGCTGGTGTGCCATTTTCTCCCACTTATGATTGAGGCAGGTGGGCGGGTGATACAGTGGTATCACACCGAGGCACGGAGGCTCCGGTGGGGAAAGGTCCTGCATCACTTGCAGTGCGTCGGAGCCAGAGGAATGATCACCAGCTGAAGCACCGCTGGGCTGATCTCATCTCCTGGGAGCAAGATCTGCTAAACCACCTGGGAATTGTGATTGGTGGCCCTGTTGGTGAGTAAAAATCATGCACATGTGCACGATTAAATGCTCTGTAATGACATCAGATGATTTTTACAATATCTGCTGGAAATGTTGTTGAGTGTGTGGAATGCTTTGGAAACATACAGGGTCATTGATGGACCATGTTAAGGACCACAATTGCTAGCTGTCAGGAAGCAAGTGCTCTGCAAACTTACTGAATACTTGCTGCAGCCTTTGTGTGAAACAGCAACACAAATCAGGAGGCAATTATGTATATATAGGTCACATTTGCCTGTGAGGCATATATTTTCAAATTCATTACCAACATTTGTTGACGCAACAGCTAGACTGACTTTCGAAACACTACATGATGCTGAAAATGAGTGCAGGCTTCACGTCAATTGATGATAGCAATGTGGCCCAAACATATGTCTCATGTGTGTCTGGTGAGTGTGTAAGGCAAGCGATTACGGAAGTTCTATATATGTTAGGGATTATTGTGGTCCTTCATCATTTCGGATACATATCAGATCTGGATTTGGAGACATAGGGAAAAAGTGCAAGGTGCCATCAGCTAACATCTTAGACTGGTATTTGGTGTTTGTTGTTCAACCTTTCGTTTAGGGATGGCTGGCCAAAGGTATGCACATAGGTTCATATCTCTATGGTTGGTGCAACTCATCATAGCTGGGCCACATCAAATGAAGAAACTGTAACAACATGAGGGCTTACAACTGTCCCTGCCCCTCTGTACATTGTACCTCTGTGTCATAAATTTGTCATGGCCACAATGGCTGGTTGAATGGTAATGCACTCCTCAAGGAAATTGGCTTTGGATGTCTTTCTTGGATACACATGATGAGACCAATACACTCCATTATTATGTCTGCTCACTAATGAAGGAGCATGTTTGCCAACACATGATAGTTAGGGCCACTGCATGTGTGCAGATATGTGTGTAAATTTCACAGGAGACCCATTTTATGTGCATGTTAACCGTGCTATATCGGATGCAGTATCATCATGTCTGAGTGGCTTTACTTACTTATGTAATCTTACACATAGTATTTGTCTTTGGAATTGTTGGACAGTGCACAGAATTTGAGCACATTTCTCCCTTCCATGCCTTACAGGTGGACCCGCACCCTACACTTTGGGCGAGGTGGCTTCATTCGAGGACCCCGACAACTCCAGTAAGTGTTGATGTGTCTGTTATGTGTTGTGTTTGCTGGTGATGTGTGATGGACTCATGTGGGTTGAACAAATAGCAAGGTGTGATGCGCTGGCCCATAATTTGTCTTGTTCCATTAGAGGGATTTCATTTTCTCACCATTTTAGAGTTGGCCAATGCTTATCCTATTGTCTTATTTAGGGTTTCTAGGTCAGTCCGTTAGGCCCCGCAATGTGAATGGGGATGAGTCATGTGGATAACACTTGTATCAGCAAGAGTTGCACTGGACCTAATCTGTGATTTAGTCAGCCTGTCAGATCCACATTCTCCCAGAATGGGGCTGCAAAATACTTACCAACAGACTTCTGCTTCCCTATTCACTAATGTACTGATTAAACTGTAGGTTGAACTTCCTAGCAGCATGTAGCTCCACATGTAGTGCTATGAGTATGTGGCACTTGAGTGCAATGGCCTAGGTGTGCATGCAAATCATGGCCAGGGGTGTTTTTGCATCTCTGTATTAGTTGTATGTCATGGCTTACTGAAAGTATATGATGTGGACAAAGGTCTGCATTACCAGACATGTGTGGCGCTGGGATTGGTCAAGGGTTTGCTGTCTCCTATTTGTAGATACACCTTACCTGTGGTGTGTGTGTTGAGCCAAACACATGTCCTGCTTTCATAAGCTTCGTGGGTGTCCATGATGTTTGAAATTGTTAATTGTTTCTCCATCCCCCCACCCTCAAACACAGGCATGGGTTTGTGAATAGTGTACCTAGGACTGATGATACAAGTTTGGTACCCAGACATGTAAATCAGTGAATCTTTTGTCTGAACCTAGTATACACACCCATGTTTAGCACATGAGTACTGTTAGAAATTGTGTTTTGGGTTGGCAGTCAGGTTACCCTCTGTCCAAGCAAGAACCCTCACTCTAGTCAGGGTAAGTCACACACAATCCAAAATGTGCCTGTGCCCACCTTCTGGTAGCGTGGCACGAGCAGTCAGGCTTAACTTAGAAGGCAATGTGTAAAGTATTTGTGCAATAAATCAAACAATACCATAATATATCACCACAAAAATACACCACACAGTGTTTAGAAAAATATATAATATTTATCTGGGTATTTGCAGGTCAAAACGATCAAAGATGCAATATGAAATTGGAAAGATATCACTGAAAAGTGATATAAAGTGTCTTAAGTCTTTAAAAAGCAAACAAAGGGGGTCATTCTGACCCCCGCGGGCGGCGGAAGCCGCCCGCCTGGCGGGAACCACCAGAAGACCGTACCGCGGTCAAAAGACTGCGGCGGTCATTCTGACTTTCCCGCTGGGCTGGCGGGCGACCGCCAAAAGGCCGCCCGCCCGCCCAGAGGGAAAGCCCCAGCAACGAGGAAGCCGGCTGAGTTGCTGGTGTACATCGGGTGCAGTTGCACCCGTCGCGATTTTCAGTGTCTGCCAAGCAGACACTGAAAATCTTAATGGGGCCCTGTTAGGGGGCCCCTGCAGTGCCCATGCCAGTGGCATGGGCACTGCAGGGGCCCCCAGGGGCCCCACGACACCCGTTCCCGCCATCCTGTTTCTGGCGGTGAAAACCGCCAGAAACAGGATGGCGGGAAGGGGGTCAGAATCCCCATGGCGGCGCTGCTTGCAGCGCCGCCGTGGAGGATTCCCTGGGGCAGCGGGAAACCGGCGGGAAACAACCGGTTTCCCATTTTCTGACGGCGGCTTTACCGCCGCAGTCAGAATGGGCAGGGAAGCACGGCCAGCCTGTTGGCGGTGCTTCCGTGGTCCTCCACCCTGGCGGTCAATGACCGCCAGGGTTGGAATGACCCCCAAAGTCTCTTTCAAGCACAAAGTACCTGGTTTGGAATGGAAAATCTCTGCAAAGGGCTGCAGAAGAAGAGATACGTGGAAAAATGGTGTGTGCGTCGATTTCTCCCCATCACACACGGACTTGCGTCGTTATTTTTCACGCGGGGAAGTCGTGCGTTGTTTTCCGGCACGCGGACAGTCTCTTTCTGTGGGTCGCGGGGATTACCAGATATCCCGGGGTCTGTGCGTGGATTCTCCTGCTTGTTTTCCAGCTGCGCATCGTTCTGCGGGCTGTGCGTCGAAGTTTCGCTCTCACGGCAGGCGTTGCGTCGATTTCCCCTCTGGAAGTCGGGCGCGTTGTCGATCAGCATCGGTGTGCGGCATTTTTCTCGCCGCGGAACAAGCTGTGCATCGAAATTTTCGGCGTACGAAGAGTCCAAATGAAAAAGAGAAGTCTTTTTGGTCCTGAGACTTCAGGGAACAGGAGGCAAGCTCTATCCAAGCCCTTGGAGAGCACTTTTACAGCCAGACAAGAGTTCAGCAAGGCAGCAGGCCAACAGCAAGGCAGCAGTCCTTTGTAGAAAGCAGACAGGTGAGTCCTTTGAGCAGCCCGGCAGTTCTTCTTGGCAGGATGTAGTTTCTGGTTCAGGTTTCTTCTCCAGCAAGTGTCTGATGAGGTAGGGCAGAGGCCCTGTTTTATACTAAATTGTGCCTTTGAAGTGGGGGTGACTTCAAAGAGTGTCTAAGAAATGCACCAGGTTCCCTTTCAGTTCAATCCTGTCTGCCAGGGTCCCAGTATGGGGTGTGGCAGTCCTTTGTGTGAGGGCAGGCCTTCCACCCTCCCAGCCCAGGAAGACCCATTCAAAATGCAGATGTATGCAAGTGAGGCTGAGTACCCTGTGTTTGGGGTGTGTCTGAGTGAATGCACAAGGAGCTGTCAACTAAACCTAGCCAGACGTGGATTGAAAGGCACAGAAAGATTTAAGTGCAAAGAAATGCTCACTTTCTAAAAGTGGCATTTCTAGAATAGTAATATTAAATCCGACTTCACCAGTCAGCAGGATTTTGTATTACCATTCTGGCCATACTAAATATGACCTACTTGCTCCTTTCAGATCAGCAGCTGCCACTTCAACAATGTATGAGGGCAGCCCCAATGTTAGCCTATGAAGGGAGCAGGCCTCACAGTAGTGTAAAAACAAATTTAGGAGTTTTACACTACCAGGACATATAACTACACAGGTACATGTCCTGCCTTTTACCCACACAACACCCTGCTCTAGGGGTTACCTAGGGCACACATTAGGGGTGACTTATATGTAGAAAAAGGGGAGTTCTAGGCTTGGCAAGAACTTTTAAATGCCAAGTCGAAGTGGCAGTGAAACTGCACACACAGGCCTTGCAATGGCAGGCCTGAAACAAGGGTAAGGGGCTACTGAAGTGGGTGGCACAACCAGTGCTGCAGGCCCACTAGTAGCATTTAATCTACAGGCCCTAGGCACATATAGTGCACTCTACTAGGGACTTATAAGTACATTAAATAGCCAATCATGGATAAACCAATCAATAGTACAATTTACACAGAGAGCATATGCACTTTAGCACTGGTTAGCAGTGGTAAAGTGCCCAGAGGTCAAAAGCCAACAACAACAGGTCAGAAAAAATAGGAGGAAGGAGGCAAAAAGTTTGGGGATGACCCTGTCAAAAACCCAGGTCCAACAAGTGCTATACTAGCAAGTCCATTTACAACTTGCAGATCATGTGGCCCTAGATTTCCATCCCGTACAATGACATTTGTAGTCCTGGCATTGGCAGAGATTGTGCTGCATGATTGTTAGCTGACAACTGGCAGAACTGTGATGCCACAACATGCCAGTTGTTACCCATCTTGTAGGGTTTGGATGTGCTATGTGTGATACGACCTTTGTAGGCTGGCCTGCCATGTACTTCCTCAGGGACATTCAATGATCTGTATGATGATATGAGCTGTTACAAGTATAGTAGAAGTATTGTCTGATATACTTCTTGTGCAATTTCACACAATGCAGTTCCTAATGTATTTTTTTGTATTTGTCTTCACAGCTGCTAATATGACACCCATCCAGGTGCGGGATTTCCAAAGGCGGGCAATGCGGTACCAGCATATACTGCAGGTAGAGTCGGGTACCGAAGAATGGCCCACAGATACCAAAATGAACGGGCCTCCGGAGCCTGGAGGGCATTCCCACAGGGTGGCCCTTCTTTGCCCACCACAGCCACCACCAGCACCACCACCACTACCACCCAGGTGGCACCACCAACAGCTGTGACCGTTGTGGCAACAACATCTGCAAGTGCTCCATGCCCGAGCACAGGACCACCTGCAGGGCAGCCCACAGACATTGACCCTACACGGCCCCACACTTCCTCAGCTGGGCACACAGACCACCCCAGCTGCTGCTATTCACCCTGCTGCTTTTGTGGACATGCAGCATAAAATGGACTGTGTCCTCAGGAAAATGAATCACCTGAGGCAGGATGTTCGCCATATTAACCGGCGGGTGCGGTCCATTAAGCAGACCCTCCGGAGGGCCAACCTCTAGACATTTTGATGGACACTATTCCCTCAACTCCCTCCTCTTTCCTTATTCTTATACTTTGTGGGGTTAGGGGGCTTAGTGTTAGGTTAGTATAGGCTGTTAGTTTAGTAAGTGTTAGTGGGTGCGGGATCCTGATTATATCTACTGTTTCTTTTTGAGTGTGTGTGGCAATGTTGGGGGTCTTGTGTGTTTTGAAAAACTAAAAAAATAAATAAAATTATATCATAAAAAATTACAAAAAATATATATTTGTTTAGTATAGGATAGTATGTGTTTAGGTTAGTATCTGTTGTCCTCCATGTGTCCAGTCTCATAAGGGGGGTGGGGGGTTGATGTTTAGAACCTTTCGTTACATGTGATAAGTAAGTTTAGCTTAGGTTAGTTACGGACAGTTGTGGGTAATGAGTAGTTAGGGTAGATTAGGGTAGGTAAGGCTTTTCCCTGAGTTTTCTCTTCCGTTTTTACAGTTTAAAAAATATGTAGTAAAACCTTTACAGTATGTGTGAAATGCTTGTAGATCAGGGCCTTGGCATGAGTGTACATGATTTCTTTTGGATTACATTTGTGTCCTATGCTGCAAACAAATCCCAAATTAGCTGTAACATTGGCAGCTACCACAAAGCTACCTTGCAAAGATTTGACCTTTCCGAACGTGTTTTTTTCGTAATGGATGTTTTCAATGTCACATACTGTGCTTCCAGATTTGGTATTGGGGACACTGTGTTATGTCTGATTGCAGTGTGATGTTCAAGGAAACCCTTATTAGCTGAGTGGTAGTAAGCACTCTTGTAGTATTGTGTTCATGACTCACATAGCTCATTTGTGACACTGTTCAGCATGATTACTTATTTGGATGTAAACTCAGACACATTCATTCATTCAGTTTGTTGACTGTTTGCTTAGATTTGTGGGCAATGTTATATGTGTTAGTATTGCATGGAGGCAAAAATTTGCAGGCACTATTTAATGGCTTATCTATCCCTTGAGGAAGCATTATTCTGTCCAACACAGCATTATGGTGTATGGTTTCTCTTTTCATCAGATATTACCCTCAGGAAGGGCAGAGTATGGTGCAATCCAGGCCACTGTGCATAGTTAGCAGACAACATTATTTCAGGACAGTTGTATTGACAAGCTATGTAATTTGACAGGAGGCAAAATTCAGTGATCTACTGCACGGTTGATGTGTCACAGTACACAGGGACAAAGTGGTTGTGGAAGTACTATTTATTGAAAAGTGCTGTTTTGCTATATATACATTGTCCATGATTGTGAGTCCATTAGAGTGACATCTTCCATTGTGATCCTACACAAGTGCTACAGGAAAATGCATTTGACATGCTGGAGTGATGTGTCAGACAGTGCAGAGGGACAGGATTTGCCAATGAGTAAGTTAGAGACAATCACAAGGCAGGCTGACAAGATAGGCAGTGGTTTGCAGAACATTCATTGAGTACAGTTGTTGCAAGACTGGCATGTTACAAAGCGCAGGACCTTGGTGATAGGTGGCCATGTGGCAAGAACTAGTGCTTCCGTGTACTTTTACGTGTGAAGGTGTTCTGTTCCATGTCTTCTTCTTCTGATGTGTGTGTTGCCTCCTCTGTCCTTGGTGGTGGTGGTTGTGAAGGGGCAACACACACCTCAGTGTTTGAAGATGGGGAGTCAGACATCCCGGTCTCTGCTACCTGTGATTGTCTTAAGGGCAGTACTGCTGCAAGGAGGATCTGCTGGTTCTTCAGAATAGCAGCCACCTCACGATGGTAGGCAGCCAGGTCGGCCCTGAGGGGGTTATGATTTCATTTGTGCATGCAGTGGAAGGTTTAGGGTGCGAGGTGTTGTGGCAACTCCCTTACTGCAGTGGTGAATTCCTTTATAGTTTGTTGTAGTCCTTGCAGGATGGATGTTAGCACTTGCATGGCTGCTGCCTGATCTGCAGATGAGATCATGCACAAACGCACCCCCTCTAGGCTGGCTGCCATAGTTTGCATCCCCACCCGCACCTCATTGGCCAGCTCCTGCTGTACTCTGACTACAGATCTCTCAAAGGTGGTGCCTGTGTCATCTGAGTCCTCAGCTGTATTGGAGCTGGCAGGTCTTACAATTGGGGGTGTGGGTGGGTCCTCTGTGATGGCTGCTTGTTCTGTGCTCCTCCTTGTGACTGAAGGTGGGGTCTGGAGGGTTCCAAGGACATCTTGGAGGGTCTGGTGGCTGATGTTTGTCAGCTCATCATCCATGTCATCAGGTTAGTCCTGGACAGGCATATCCGCAGGAGATCCATCGTCCTCTGCAATGAAATAGGGTACAATTAGTGTATCTGTGTTGTGGCATTTGTGATGTGACATGCCTGCCTTGTGATGATTTACACATTGTGATCTTGGTTCCTGTTCATTGATCCAGTCTTTCAGATGGGCATTCTCCCAGGCCTATGACCCACCTGCATGTCACATTTACTGTGGTAAGTTTTTTGACTTGTCGGCATCATCTCCTCTAGGTGTTGGTTTAGGCCAAATAGTGATTTGCCTCCTTCTTGTCCTACTCAACCCTCCGTCTACATCCATTCTCATGGTGAGACCATTCACTGGCTGTGGGTGCTCTGATGGCACTAGCAGCTCACTTAACAATCTGGACCTGCCCCAGTCTCTGATCATTTGCATCCACTCATATGTAGTTGAAATGTAGCGTATCCTATGCATAGCATTGTTATGGCACGATATGGATGTTAGCATTGGTAATGTGTACAGCTGATGTTGGGGAATGTGTGGACATTGGATTGCCCTGATAGTCGTAGCAGTGTCCTATTTCCTTCTCTGACTGTGCAGGTGTATTTCAGTGACCAGTTACATGTGTCCTCCCCCTCAATGCTGTTGTCTGAGCAGTATGACATTTGGGATGTTACATTGTGACCCAGGCACAGGATGGACCCTGGCATATGCTGCATGGGTGTGACCTTAGTGTTGTGTAGCTCCTAATTTTGATGACATTGGCTGATGTTTGCAGCAACTATGGGCATTCACAATTGACAGGACTGGAACATTTGTCTTGTTTCAGGGGATTGTTAAAGTTGTCATCCTCAACCCACTTATTTAGGTGTGTATGATTTATGGGGACGTTGCTGCCATTGGCTACTTGAGCTGCACACACAGCAGAGGTGGTAGTGGCAACTGTTGTCACTGTTACATTCCAGTTGTCGGTATGGCTAGAGGTTGTTAATTGGGCCCTAGTTAATGTAGGGGTTATAGTGGCTGACGTGTGACAGCATGTCAGTTTGACGTTGTGCCCTTCCCTCCTGGCGTGGCTTTACCTTTGCTAAATTGTTGGCATAGCTGCATACCCCCATGGAACTGTTGTTGGTGTTGTGTAATGGTTGCCCCAGCTTCTCTCTGTACAGGCCATGCCCCCGTTCCGTACCCCTTTACCCATGCCACTCCATGTATATGATGACTTCCATGCATTTTGTAGTCGGTATCCCCCCCCCGGTTATAGTTGACATTAGTGCATTTTAATTCCCCATGCGACTTACCCTGCATGTATGTTGTCTCCTGGTAGTCTGCGCTGACCTGTCGTTGAATCCCTGTGACGATCTCCTCAGGGATGACGGCTGCGACCATCTCCTCCATGTGGTCAAGGTGCTCCTGGTGTGCTAGACTCCCACTTCCAGTGTGCAGTACTGCCTTCCTGTTCCTGGCCATCTTTTCCTTGGTCCTGCGCTTGCAGTCATGCCAGCGTTTCTTGCATTCGATGACTGTTCTGCGTACTTCTGCTACACTGCTAATCTTGTCAACAATTTGTTGCCATATTGCCTTTCTCCTACTGATTGGCAGTTTAGATGAGACAAACAGTTGGTGCTGGTGTTCCGTCACCTCTTTAACCAGAATTTCCTGCTCCTCTGCACTGAAGCGACACTTTCTTTTCTTCTTCTCCCTGTCCTGGGTCTTGTGTGGGTCCTCCTGGCTGGTTCCTGGTCTGTTGTCATCTTCCTGGGGTCTGTACAGGCATCTGGAATCCATTTTGGCTCTCTTCAGCTGAAATGGCTGTGTTTGCGGGGAATTTTGATGCTATTGCGTCAAAAAACGCTGCATATCCGGTTTGCGGTGTCGTAAATCGACCCACAGTCATTTCCGCTGCGTTAACGTTGTTTTCCTTCACGACGTGACGCTGTGCGTAAAAAAAAAAGACTTACCCATGTGGTTTGTTGCGCCGTGTGTTAAAGTATGAATTTGACGCCCGCACGGCGCACCGAAATGGCGTTAGCCGGCGGTAATATTTTTGACGCAAAACTGCACCGGTGCAGTTTTGCGTCAGAAATTATAAATATGGGCCTAGTTTTTTTACCATAGTTGTCTTCCAGAGCTTTCATTGCACTCGCATACACATCTAACAGCGCGTCTTCTGCTTCTGACACTTCCTCACCATCTGCTTCATGCATGTTTGATGCATTATGCGTACTTCTGGGTAATGTTTTTAAAACTTTCCTACCCTCAATTCCCAAGCAATGTTTTAAAAGTGCAAGCCTCCTTGAAGCTTCAACATTTTTACCACCTACAGCCTCTAGATAAGTTTCAAAGGATTCCCGCCAATCCTCCCAAGCCATCACAGGAGTGCCAGGATTTTGCGAAAATTTCTGCGGAGCCAATATTGATGCATCCATGTTGTACGACTAGTTATGAAAAACTAACTCCTTCCGATTTTATTATACTCAATTCACACAATAGTACATCATAACTTTCACAATGTCATTGCTTACACAAAATAAACTAAAATAATAAAAGTAGTCACCGTTGTCCATGGAGTAGGTCCCTTCAGGCTGTAGATCCCGACGTGATTCTGACCGTTGCACTGGAAGCCGAATAGTATTGGTACAAGATACGATGCTGCTGTGTGTTATAGTGTCCATGTTTGCCGGCCTGTTTAATGTCTTCCAGCAGTCCACGAAGCAATTAAATGTGTCACGCTGTAGCGTTCCTTCTTGCCCGACAACATTGACTTCCTGAATTCAACTCGCGATGAACACACCACGCAACAGCTTCGTCACGTCGCAGCATCCCTAATCGCTGGGAACGCCCGACTGGGAATGCTTCGAGTACCTCAACGCCGCATGAGTTCTCTTGAGAATCCAACCGAAATGCAGATTCAAATGAACACCAATCCTACTCGCGTGTTCATTTGAAAGAAAATTAACAGTATATGCCTTTACCTTCCTTTACTTTCCGCACTCCACACTTACAGCAACGCTTATCTGCCCCAATGTGCCGTCCAAATGTGCTCCCTCGTTGTCACTCCAGCCCTGGATCGCTCTCTGACCGTTGCGCATGTTGTTCCCAATGCACTACCAGGGCAAACGTCCCAATATGCACTAGCCTCACAACTTCCAAACTAAAGAAATATGAACGAGGCAAATCCGATATCAATTAACTCCATCAATCACGATCGGTTTATTCCTTTTTTTTTTTTTTATACAACACCTTCCTGAGCATTTGTGCTGGGATTGAAACAGTTCTAGTCCCACATGTTGGACTCAAAATCCTGATGAACACACGAATCCCATCCTCGTTGCCAATTTTTAAGAATGATTCAGGATCCCATCTGATGTTGAAGATGGATTTATTAGATAGAAGCAAGCAACCCCATACACGTTCTCTCTGTGTCTCTCCAGCAACTCCACTGCCCCATTCTAACTCCAGAACTTAACAGCCAGAACTCTACAGAACTCTGGTTGCTAAGATTGCTAGGATACAACAAGTCCCACAACACACATGGCCACTAACAAAGACTTTAAAGCAGCTCCATAAAAATCAGTGACGGCCATGAATAACACTAACATCACCTCTGTGAAATAGGAAAATAATAATAACATTTCTTTTCTTTATTTAAATATTTTAGTTTTCTTTATCTTATCTTTGTTTTCATTTTATAAAAATAGTCATGTACCAATAAACAAGATTAGATTTAGTAGACAACACAATAGCAACACTTGAGCGTGCCTGTATGAGAGTGATTTGCCATGTGGGAGAATGGTCAATTATATAGACTCTTGAACAAAATATATTATATTATACACATACATCGTTCTTCATGTCGAGGCACACATGCGAAGATATGCAGATGAGAATTTAGAGCATTTGGGGGCATATTTAGGGGCATATTTATACTCCGTTTGCGCCGAATTAGCGTCGTTTTTTTCGACGCAAATTCGGCGCAAAACTAACGCCATATTTATACTTTGGCGCTAGACGCGTCTAGCGCCAAAGTATGAGTAAAGAGCATCATTTTTTAGCGTGAACGCCTTCCTTGCGTTAATGAGATGCAAGGTAGGCGTTCCCGTCCAAAAAAATGACTGCGACGCAAATGCGTCGTATTTATACTCCCGGGCAAAAATCACGCCCGGGAGTTGGCGGGGCAGAAAACCCCGCATTTGCGCCACTTTTTAATGCCTGGGTCAGGGCAGGCGTTAAGGGACCTGTGGGCTCAAAATGAGCCCACAGCTGCCCTCCCATGCCCCCAGGGACCCCCCCTGCCACCCTTGCCCACCCCAGGAGGACACCCAAGGATGGAGGGACCCACCCCAGGGACATTCAGGTAAGTTCAGGTTAGTATAAATTTATTTTGTTTTTATATTTTTTTTTTGGCATAGGGGGGCCTGATTTGTGCCCCCCTACATGCCACAATGCCCAATGACCATGCCCAGGGGACATAAGTCCCCTGGGCATGGCCATTGGGCAAGGGGGCATGACTCCTGTCTTTACTAAGACAGGAGTCATGTAAATGGCGTCTGGGCGTCGTTAAAAATGGCGCAAATCGGGTGGAGGCGATTTTTTGCGTCAACCTGACGCACCATTTTTAAGACGCCCTAGCGCCATTTTTCCCAACGCCGGCGCTGCCTGGTGTACGTGGTTTTTTTCCACGCACACCAGGCAGCGCCGGTCTGCTTGCGCCGGCTAACGCCATTCAATAAATACGGCGCCCGCATGGCGCTTCAGAATGACGTTAGCCGGCGCAAACGTTTTTGACGCTAAACTGCGTTAGCGCAGTTTAGCGTCAAAAAGTATAAATACGGGCCTTGGTGTTTATTCGAAAACAATTAGAAAGTACAATTTTTAATATATATGATGTAAAAAATGGGTTAATAGTTGGAGAGGAATTGAGCCAACCCTGTTAATAAGTCCCCAAAACCCTGTCAGGCCAAAGACACATTTTCAATAAATTAAACCTGGACACAACATCTCACAGATATGATTCAAGGAAGATAGACTTAACTTAGAAAAATCTCTAATGTTTTGGGCAACACTAAAGGAGTCAAAACACAGCTCAAAATATTTGCCATCCAATTTCTGAAAATGAGGAAAAATGTATCAAGAGAAAAGGCACAAAAATGAATAAAATACAATCTTGAGGGGCTGGAATTAAGTTTAGTTTAATTAAGTGAAATTAAGTTTACTTTAATTAAGTTTAGTTTAATTTGGGTTAATTAACTTTAGTTTAATTAAGTTTAGAGTAGTTAGTATAGTTTAGTTAAATTCATTTTATAGTGTGCAGGTGTGTGAGGCCAGCCTTGGGGGCATACTCGAAAGGCAGAAGCTCTGATGTATTTTGGGAGGCAAGTTCAGGCTTTACAGGACAGATGCAATAAGGTGTGGCAATCTGCTCTGCTTTTGTGTATGCGTGGGATGTGTGCTAGTGAGAGACAAGCAGAAGGGAGATATCTGGAAGGTTGGTGGAAAGGAATTTGGCTGTTCCATTAGGCAGAGTCAGTGTTCTGGAGAGCTTTTGTAGGTGTAGGTGAGGGCTTTAAAGTGTGCATGCTTGTGTATTAGAAGCCAGTAGTGTTCCCTAGGGTGTGGTGTGATGAGGATACGACAAAGGAGGGTGAGGCCTAGCCTGTCTGCTACATTGTGGACAGTCTGCAGTCCTGTGAGCTGGTTAGTAATTCCTAAATACATAGTCTAGTTGCTGATGATGAGAGCTTGGGTAGTCAATTGAAGGTTTTCTTCATCTTCCTTAGTGTATTAAAGCAGGCCGAGTTCACTATGTTGACTTGGGCGGTTATGTCCAGTTTTTTGTCTATGATGATTCCAAGGTGTCTCACTTGCGAGAAGGGTGTATGGGTAGGTCCAAGATCTGTGAGTCATAACATGGAGTCCCATGGTAAAGTGTTCTTCCCAAAGACCTCCTTGGTCTTGTCTAAGTTCAATTTGAGGCGACTGGATTTCATTCAGGGGGCTGCTTCTGCCGTGCATGTGGTAAACTTTTTCCTCCTGTTGGGCATTTTATCTAAGAGGGACAGTATCATTTGTGCGTCATGAGTGTAAGTGAGATTTTTTAAGTTGTGACCTCATATGACGTTGAGCAGCAGAGTCATGTAGATAATGAAGAAAGTTGCACTGAGCAAGGAAGCTTGCAGGACTCCACAAATAAGACCTTGTGCTTCAAGGGTGCAGGGGCAGCCATGTTGATGATTTTGGTTCTTCCATGGAAGAAGGAGCAGATACTTTTGAGTATGAGTCCATGTTTTAAGCCAAAAAGTGTCAAGGAAAAGTAACGAGTAAATCAGAAACGCAGTTAAGTGGATGCTAGGACTGTTCCAGTTTCATGGGTTCATTTTACACTCTGCTTGGGCAAACATATTTTAACTTAACTTAGGCCTGCGCCCTGTGCCCTTTCACCTACATATGTGCTCTGATTTCATTTATTCAGTTTTATTCATTTTTTTGTTAGCCTGCTTTCATCAGGGATGTTTTTATTTTCTAATCAACTGTAACTCTGCAATTCTGCAAAAGCATTGTTATTATTAACCTGTGCATGACATTTCACCATGTACCTCTGTCCAGGCTGACAAGAACAGTACATGATAATCCAGCTAGCAATTGTCACCACAAGAGTATGTAAATAGTCTTACACTTAGGTACATGCCCACATCAGGAAACACTGCACAGGCCAAGGGACAACAGGGAGGTTATTCCAGCCAGGATTCCAAACATGCTGCATGCATTTCACCTCAGTCCTATTTCAACAACCAGCCCAGAAGGCAGCGGGCAGACCCTATCCTCCAGGTAATGGGGTGGGTGCTCCTCGGGGATAGATTGGGCTATCACAAATGTGTACTTGCTCAGGAGTTAGGGGTTATGTACAGTTCATCTATGTATGTTATCCCAATATGTTGGGACTGTTTATTTTCTTCTTGCTGGTCACCACCATTGTAATCCTGTTATGTCTCATTGCCCTAATAAGTGCAGCTCATATATTTTAGCATGGATTGCAATCTTTTCAATAAATGTATTGAAAACATTTCTGCATTCATCTTTGCCCTATGTGTGGGTATGAGATATTTTGCTAGTGAGAGAAAGAGGTGAGACTTGTCGACCAGGACTTCCCCTGAGAAGCTACAGAGTGTCAAGAGTCGGGATGCCGCAAATGACCTTTTCTTTCCGGTTAGGGTGAGGTGCCCCCAGCTAGCCGAAAGGATTAAGCCAACAGCTGCCAAGACGGTGTGGGATTGACTTAGTCACCCACAAACTGTGGTGCTGCCACCCAGAATCCAATAGTCTAGTTCCAATAACGTCCTACGACACCAGTCAAGCTTTTTAACTTCTCCCTTAGTCTTTATTATGGAAGTCTAAATCCTCCAGTTGTGGAAGGTTGCAGGATGTATCTGCTGAAGTTTTTTTAATTCAGCCACTGGATGAGGTACTGCTGAAGCTGTTGGTTATATATTTAAGATACTCTTGCCCCGCAGCGCAGAACATGCTGCCTGGTGCCTTGGTTGGAGTGGGACTCCAACCCCCATCGTTCCTTTGCGTCGGAGGAAGCCGTTCGAACAAGCTAAGCACCCAGAGGTGCTATGTTTGGGATGCTCTTGCCCAGCGGTACGGGACGCGCTGCCTTGTGCCTGGGATGGAGTGGGACTCCAACTCTCATTGTTCCTTGCGCACGGAGGCACTGTATTTGGGATGCTCTTGCCCCACGACGTGAGATGCCCTGCCTTGTGCCTGGGGTGGAGTTGGACTCCAGCCCCCATCGTTCCTTGCGGCGGAGGAGTCCGCTTGAACCAGCTGAGCACCAGGAGGTGCTATATTTGGGATGCTCTTGCCCCGCGGCATGGGACGCACTGCCTTGTGCCTGTGGTGGGTTGGGACTCCAACCCCTATCATTCCTTGCGGCTGAGGAGGCCGCTTGAACCAGCTGAGCAGCTAGAGGTGCTATATTTAGGATGGTCTTGACTCCGTGGGCCAGGATGTGCACGGGATGCGCCTGGATGCATGCCCGGGTGAAGACCGGTCCAAGAGCAGGTCAGTCTGCTCCCACCCATGGCGAGAGAAGGCTGGGCCCTCTCTTTTGGGTTTGACTTGCAGCATCAACTCACAATCTCTTGGCTGGTTGTGGTTCCAGAAGCAGTGAGTCCACCTGGTTTACTTTGAACTTAACTGTGGTTTGCTTCGTGGTACGTCTTGCTGTTAATCTTCCCATTTTGTCCTCTGGTATAGTTCTGATTTTGCCATGGCCATTTAGATACTCTTCTGTTGAACTTTGACCATGGGTAAGAGAAAGGCACCATTAAATGGGGGAATAGAAGAAAGTCACCTGTTAAAGCCTGCTCAAGTCTCTTGAACTATTTCACTGGTGCAATAGGGCACTGGAAAAGCATATTTATAATGTAGAAGAATCTCTTTTGGGGTGTCAGGGAGGTACAAAGGACAATCCCCCAGATCCAGTTGGTTTCCAGTGCCCTAATTCTCCTGGTTGTATAACAACTACTTTACATACGTCATTGAACGGCTGTGTACATGATGTATCAGACTGTATAACTACGTATGAT
The DNA here is from genome assembly GCF_031143425.1 of Pleurodeles waltl. Classification (NCBI taxonomy): domain Eukaryota; kingdom Metazoa; phylum Chordata; class Amphibia; order Caudata; family Salamandridae; genus Pleurodeles; species Pleurodeles waltl. Next base: position 1,234,589,564 of record NC_090446.1, read on the forward strand.
TCTGATACGCAACCTCCCCCTAAGAGCCCAAGGAATCCTGTGGCCGGTCCTCCCTCTATTAACCATGAGCTTGAGTTAGCCATGAGGTTACAGGCTGTTTTGAGCACAATTACTGTAAAGCAAAGACTTAAGAAGGCACCTGCAAGATCCCTTAGCAAGATTTTTCCAGATATTAACTTTGTGATTTTGGCAAATCAATCTTTGGATTCTACTGTAAGATCTGAAATGAGGGATCTATTTACAAAAATGGGTCAGGTCAAGAGATCGGTTTCAGTGTTCTAGAAATATTTGAAGGGGAGGACTATCACAACTCAGCCGTCTGCAGCTCGAGAAATAGATATTAAACAGGAGGATCTGCTTTACCCTATTCAGAAAACAACATTCGTCCCGGGGACGACAACAATTCTGGAACTATTACAAATCTTCCATGATTTGCCATGAGTGCAACACAAGGTGATTTTAGAACTCTGCAGAGTGATATGATTTTACATAGGGGAAACAAGCATACAGGCAATGGGACTTCTCACCCTACAGTCCCTCCTGCCTCAGCAAGTGGTCAGCCTACATGTAGGATTGCATTGTCTCCTGTGGACCACCTTGACCTTCCACCGGAGGCAACCCCCTACATAGTAGTTTTAGCTAATGATCCCCATCCTAAAATCAAGTGGTCAAGAATCTTGGGACTCACTAAGAAATAAGCCTCTGCATTGGGTGGGGAAACATACAGGTTTATTTGAAGTGTTTTTTCCAGATTTTAAGATGGTCAGAGGAGTTAATTGGGTTGGACAAGGGAGGAAAAGCATGGAAGGGGACTGTGTTGTTTTGTTTTCTAAATCCCCACAATTGGATGAAATGGTTCTATCTCAGGTAAATGTCCTGAGGGCATTGAATAACCTCATTATGGCACTTCCCCTAGGTTTCCTTTACCAACCCTTTATTCTGCGGGGATTTTCAAGGGTAACAAATATTCTGAATTCCAGCCTTTAACCCCTTCGCTGCCAGGCCTTTTCCCCCTCCTGTGCCGAGCCTTTTTTAATCTATTTGGGGCAGTGCGCGCTTAGGCCCTCATAACTTTTTGTTCACATAAGCTACCCACGCCAAATTTGCGTCCTTTTTTTCCAACATCCTAGGGATTCTAGAGGTACCCAGACTTTGTGGGGTCCCCAGAAGGAGGCCAAGAAATTAGCCAAATAACAGTGAAAAAAATTTTTTTTCAAAAAAATTGGAAAAAGGGGCTGCAGAAGAAGGCTAGTGATTTTTTCCCTGAAAATGGCATCAACAAAGAGTTTGTGGTGCTAAAATCAGCAGCTTCCCAGCTTTCAGGAACAGGCAGACTTGAATCAGAAAACCCAATTTTTCAACACAATTCTGGCATTCTACGGGGACATACCCCATTTTTACGATTTTTTGTGCTTTCAACCTCCTTCCAGTCAGTGACAGAAATGGGCATTAAACCAATGCTGGATCCCAGAAACCACAACATTTCTGAAAAGTAAACAAAATTTTGAATTCAGCCAGGGGTAATTTGTGTAGATCCTACAAGGGTTTCCTACAGAAAATAACAACTGAAAAAGAAAAATATGGAAATTGAGGTAAAAAAACATGAATTTTTCTCTACCTTTTACTCTGTAACTTTTTACTGCAATGTCAGATTTTCGAAAGCAATATACCGTTACGTCTGCTGGACTCCTCTGGTTGCGGGGATATATAGGGCTTGTAGGTTCATCAAGAATTCGTCAATTAATTTGCTGAAATATAAAGAGTGAAAAATAGCTATCAAGAAAACCTTTGTATTTCCAAAAAGGGCACAAGATAAGGTGTTGAGGAGCAGTGGTTATTTGCACATCTCTGAATTCCGGGGTGACCATAATAGCATGTGAATTACAGGGCATTTCTCAAATAGATGTTTTTTTTACACTCTATCTTATATTTGGAAGGAAAAATGTAGAGAACGACAAGGGGCAATAACACTTGTTTTGCTAATCTATGTTCCCCCAAGTCTCCCGATAAAAATGATACCTCACTTGTGTGGGTAGGCCTAGCGACCGCGACAGAAAACGCCCCAAAACGCAACATGGACACATCACATTTTTTAAAGAAAACAGAGGTGTTTTTTGCAAAGTGCCTACCTGTAGATTTTGGCCTCTAGCTCAGCCGGCACCTAGGGAAACCTACCAAACCTGAGCATTTTTGAAAACTAGAGACCTAGGGGAATCCAAGATGGGGTGACTTGTGGAGCTCTGCCAAGGTTATGTTACCCAGAATCCTTTGCAAACCTCAAACTTTGGCTAAACAAACACATTTTCCTCAAATTTCTGTGACAGAAAGTTCTGGAATCAGAGAGGAGCCACAAATTTCCTTCCACCGAGCATTCCCCCAAGTCTCCCGATAAAAATGATACCTCACTTGTGTGGGTAGGCCTAGCGCCTGCGACAGGAAATGCCCTAAAACGCAACGTGGACACATCACATTTTTTTAAAGAAAACAGAGATGTTTTTTGCAAAGTGCCTACCTGTAGATTTTGGCCTCTAGCTCAGCCGGCACCTAGGGAAACCTACCAAACCTGAGCATTTTCTATAACTAGAGACCTAAGGGAATCTAAGATGGGGTGACTTGTGGGGCTCTGACCAGGTTCTGTTACCCAGAATCCTTTGCAAACCTCAAACTTTGGCTAAACAAACACATTTTCCTCAAATTTCTGTGACAGAAAGTTCTGAAATCAGAGAGGAGCCACAAATTTCCTTCCACCCAGCGTTCCCCCAAGTCTCCCGTTAAAAATGATACCTCACTTGTGTGGGTAGGCCTAGCGCCCGTGAAAGGAAATGCCCCAAAACACAACGTGGACACATCACATTTTTTTAAAGAAAACAGAGGTGTTTTTTGCAAAGTGCCTACCTGTAGATTTTGGCCTCTAGCTCAGCCGGCACCTAGGAAAACCTACCAAACCTGTGCATTTTTGAAAACTAGAGACCTTGGGGAATCCAAGATGGGGTGACTTGTGGGGTTCTGACCAGGTTTTGTTACCCAGAATCCTTTGCAAACCTCAAAATTTGGCTAAAAAAACACATTTTCCTCATATTTCGGTGACAGAAAGTTCTTGAATCTGAGAGGAGCCACACATTTCCTTCCACTCAGCGTTTCCCCAAGTCTCCCGATATAAATGATACCTCACTTGTGTGGGTAGGCCTAGCGCCCCTGACAGGAAATGCCCCAAAACACAACGTGGACACATCACATTTTTTTAAAGAAAACAGAGGTGTTTTTTGCAAAGTGCCTACCTGTAGATTTTGGCCTCTAGCTCAGCCGGCACCCAGGGAAACCTACCAAACCTGTGCATTTTTGAAAACTAGAGACCTTGGGGAATCCAAGATGGGGTGACTTGTGGGGCTCTGACCAGGTTTTGTTACCCAGAATCCTTTGCAAACCTCAATATTTGGCTAAAAAAACATGTTTTCCTCATATTTCGGTGACAGAAAGTTCTGGAATCTGAGAGGAGCCACAAATTTCCTTCCACACAGCGTTCCCTCAAGTCTCCAGATAAAAATGATACCTCACTTGTGTGGGTAGGCCTAGCGCCCGTGACAGGAAATGCCCCAAAACACAACGTAGACACATCAAATTATTTGAAGGAAAACAGAGGTGTTTTTTGCAAAGTGCCTACCTGTAGATTTTGGCCTCTAGCTCAGCCGGCACCTAGGGAAACCTACCAAACCTGTGCATTTTTGAAAACTGGAGACCTAGGGGAATCCAAGATGGGGTGACTTGTGGGGTTCTGACCAGGTTCTGTTACCCAGAATCCTTTGCAAACCTCAAAATTTGGCTAAAAAAACATGTTTTCCTCACATTTCGGTGATAGAAAGTTCTGGAAACTGAGAGGAGCCACAAATTTCCTTTCACACAGCGTTCCCCCAAGTCTCCAGATAAAAATGATAACTCACTTGTGTGGGTAGGCCTAGCACCCGTGACAGGAAACGCTCCAAAACACAACGTGGACACATCACATTTTTTTAAAGAAAACAGAGGTGTTTTTTGCAAAGTGCCTACCTGTAGATTTTGGCCTCTAGCTCAGCCGGCACCTAGGGAAACCTACCAAACCTGTGCATTTTTGAAAACTAGAGACCTAGGGGAATCCAAGATGGGGTGACTTGTGGGGCTCTGACCAGGTTCTGTTACCCAGAATCCTTTGCAAACCTCAAACTTTGGCTAAAAAAACACGTTTTCCTCATATTTCGGTGACAGAAAGTTCTGGAATCTGAGAGGAGCCACAAATTTCCTTCCACCCAGCGTTCCCCCAAGTCTCCCGATAAAAATGATACCTCACTTGTGTGGGTAGGCCTAGCGCCCGTGACAGGAAATGCCCCAAAACACAACGTGGACACATCACATTTTTTTAAAGAAAACAGAGGTGTCTTTTGCAAAGTGCCTACCTGTAGATTTTGGCCTCTAGCTCAGCCGGCACCTAGGGAAACCTACCAAACCTGTGCATTTTTGACAAGTAGAGACCTAGGGGAATCCAAGATGGGGTGACTTGTGGGGCTCTGACCAGGTTCTGTTACCCAGAATCCTTTGCAAACCTCAAAATTTGGCTAAAAAAACAAGTTTTCCTTACATTTCGGTGACAGAAGGTTCTTGAATTTGAGAGGAGCCACAAATTTCCTTCCACCCAGCGTTCCCCCAAGTCTCCCGATAGAAATGATAACTCACTTGTGTGGGTAAGCCTAGCGTCCGTGACAGGAAATGCCTCAAAACACACAGTGGACACATCACATTTTTTTAAAGAAAACAGAGGTGTTTTTTGCAAAGTGCCTACCTGTAGATTTTGGCCTCTAACTCATCCGGCACCTAGGGAAACCTACCAAACCTGTGCATTTTTGAAAACTAGAGACCTAGGGGAATCCAAGATGGGGTGACTTGTGTGGCTCTGACCAGGTTCTGTTACCCAGAATCCTTTGCAAACCTCAAAATTTGGCTAAAAAAACACATTTTCCTCACATTTCGGTGACAGAAAGTTCTTGAATCTGAGAGGAGCCACAGATTTCCTTCCACCCAGCGTTCCCCCAAGTCTCCCGATAAAAATGATACCTCACTTGTGTGGGTAGGCCTAGCGCCCGTGACAGGAAATGCCCCAAAACACAACGTAGACACATCACATTTTTTTAAAGAAAACAGAGGTGTTTTTTGCAAAGTGCCTACCTGTAGATTTTAGCCTCTAGCTCAGCCGGCACCTAGGGAAACCTACCGAACCTGTGCATTTCTGAAAACTAGAGACCTAGGGGAATCCAAGATGGGGTGACTTGTGGTGCTCTGACGAGGTTCTGTTACCCAGAATCCTTTGCAAACTTCAAAATTTGGCTAAAAAATCACATTTTCCTCACATTTCGGTGACAGAAAGTTCTGGAATCTGAGAGGAGCCACAAATTTCCTTCCACCCAGCGTTCCCCCAAGTCTCTCGATAAAAATGATACCTCACTTGTGTGGGTAGGCCTAGCGCCCGCGACAGGAAATGGCCCAAAACACAATGTGGATACATCACATTTTTTGATAGAAAACAGTGCCTACCTGTGGATTTTGGCCTCTAGCTCAGCCGGCACCTGGGGAAACCTAGCAAACCAGCACATTTTTGAAAACTAGAAACCCAGGGGAATCCAAGAAGGGGTGACTTGTGGGGCTCTGACCAGGTTCTGTTACCCAGAATCCTTTGCAAACCTCAAAATGTGGCTAAAAAAAAACACGTTTTCCTCACATTTCGGTGACAGAAAGGTCTGGAATCTAAGAGGAGCCACAAATTTCCTTCGGCCCAGCTTTCCCCCAAGTCTCCCAATAAAAATGATACCTCACTTGTATGGGTAGGCCTAGCGCCCGCGACAAGAAATGGCCCAAAACACAATGTGCACACATCACATTTTTTGATAGAAAATAGTGCCTACCTGTGGATTTTGGCCTCTAGCTCAGCCGGCCCCAGGGGGGGGCAGAAATGGCCAAAAATAAATTTGTCCCCCACCCCACCAACCTCCCCCCGGGAGCGACCCTTGCCTACGGGGTCGCTCCCCCTGCGTGACATTGGCGCCAAAAAAAAAATCCCCGGTGCCTAGTGGTTTCTGCCCCTTTGGGGGCAGATTGACCTAAAATCGGCCAATCTGCCCCCAAGGGGGGCAGAAATGGTCTAAATACAATTTTCCCCCCAGGGGAGCAACCCTTGCCTAATGGGTCGCTCCCCATCTCTAAAAAAACAAACAAAAACACAAAAAAAAAAACAATTTGCCCTGGCGCCTAGAGGTTTCTGCCCCCCTGGGGGCAGATCGGCCTAATAACAATAGGCCGATCTCTCCCCGGGGGCAGAAATGGCCTAAAATAAATTCCTCCCCTACCCCCCCCCCCGGGAGCGACCCTTGCCTACGGGGTAGCTCCCCCTGCGTGACATTGGCGGCAAAAAAAAATCCCCTGTGCCTAGTGGTTTCTGCCCCCTTGGGGGCAGATTGACCTAAAATTGGGGAATCTGCCCCCAAGGGGGGCAGAAATGGTCTAAATACAATTTGCCCCCCAGGGGAGCGACCCTAGCCTAATGGGTCGCTCCCCATCTCTAAAAAAACACACAGTTTTTTTTGCCCTGGCGCCTAGAGGTTTCTGCCCCCCCTGGGGGCAGAATGGCCTAATACCAATAGGCAGATCTGCCCCCAGGGGAGGCAGAAATGGCCTAAAATAAATTTGTCCCCCCACCCCCCACGGGGAGCGACCCTTGCCTACAAGGTCGCTCCCCTTGCGTGACAGCGCAAAAAAAAGACCCCTGGTGCCTAGTGGTTTCTGGCCCCCTTGGGGGCAGATTGACCTTAAATCGGCCCATCTGCCCACAAAGCGGGCAGAAATGGCCTCAATATAATTTGCCCCCTAGGTGAGCGACCCTTGCCTAAGGGGTCGCTCCCCACCTAAAAAAAACATATGATGGGCCGATCTGCCCCCAGGGGGGGCAGAAAAGGCCTTCCCAAAAAAATGCCCCCCCTGGGAGCGACCCTTGACCAAGGGGTCACTCCCTTATGTCCATTAAAAAAAAAAAGAAAACAATCCCAGGTGTCTAGTGGGGTTTAGTGGGGTTTCAAAGAAAAGGAAATACATTTCCTTCCCTTTGAAGCCTCCCCCACGGGATTGAAAGAGAAATGCTGAGCAGAGCTTCCAGCGCGATGAGGGAGACCCTGTGACTAATCAGCGCACGCTTGCGCGCTGACGTCACAGGGGGGGTTAGGGGGGTGGAAGGGGAAGGGCTTCCCCTTCCATCCCTGACTTGTGGGGGGGGGGGGAACCCCACAGAGGGAGCGCTAGCGCTCCCTCTGGGCTCTGTCACCAGGACGTAATGGTTACGTCCTGGGCACAGCAGCACTGTGCCTCAGGACGTAACCATTACGTCCTGGGCACAGAACGGGTTAACAGTCCCCACAATGAATTGATTCAGCTGTTTGGCTCCCACTGATGGTGTTGACTGACTGTGTTTTAAGTCAGTCTCGGGCTCCTAGGAGTCTGAGGGAACCATTTTAGGTGTTTCTTCGGGTGCCGTATGTAATTTGCACGCAAATTGTGAATTATACAGTCCAGAATTGGTCCCATTTTCCAACAACTAACCTTTCAGTTAGTGTTTGTAAAGGTTCTGGGAGGTTTAAACATCCCTTTATGGAACAGAGCTGACTTAAAAAGTAAACTACAGATTATTGAATGGCTTTAGCTTCTTGAAGGATTTCAACTATTGTGCTTCCAAGAGACCTGGCAAGTGGGCCCTGTACACTAAACAGTTATAAAACATTTCATACCTCGGCCACCCCATTCACTTTTGGAAGAGCAAAAGGGGGCCTTTGTACTTACGTGGCCATTTGTAACCGTCTTACTGAGGTCTGCTTGGCAGTATCTAATGTGTGCTTTCAGATGATCTCTGCCAAGTTGTCGGCCTCGTTTCTTCTAACCGTGGTTAACTTTTATAATAACTTAGGTATGTTGGAAAGTCCAGTACACGTAAGCAACTGGATTGTGAACTTGCAACATTCCTCAAAAGACCTCTAGGGGGGTCATTCCAACCCTGGGGGTCGGTGATAAAGCGGCGGCCAACCCGCCAACAGGCAGGCGGTCCAAAAAATGGAATTCTGACCCTGGCGGGAACCGCCAACACAACCCGCCACATTAACACTCCGACCGCCACGGCGGGACTGACAAACAGCGCGGCGGTCACCGCCAACAGGCAGGCGGCAGACAATGTACTGCCCCCCCTATCACAACTCACCAATCCGCCACCTTTTCCGGGGCGGGAGCCCCGCCGATAAAAACACGGCGGAAACAGACTACGAACGGGAAAACGCTCACCTATACACACTCCACGAGGAAGGAGGACAGCATGGAGCCCGAATTACACATCCTACCGGCTATTGTCTACCTGCTCATCTACCAGGAGTACGAACGCCGGCGCAGACGACAACGGTGAGTACTGCACCTACGACACAGGGGAGGGGGGAGGAGGAAAGCTTACGGGCACACACATACGCGATACACCCACCCCCCCAACCCACCCCCCCAATACCTACACACCAATGCAGAGCAACAAGTCAGAGTGACACCCCCCAAACCCCCCGGAAGAATGCAAAGACATAATTCAAATGAAGTTTAAAATTTATGTATAAAATAGGTTCATTTAAGTCATGGTAAATATGCCATATGAAATATACAAAAGAAATAATGAACATAGTGCAAAGTATAAACATAGTCAATAAGTCCTGCACAGTCCGTTCAATATCCATAGTCCGTGGTCCAATGTGTACAAACACATGGGCAAAGCCCACACAGGAGACCGGAAACCATTGGAGAGAACACTGCTGGGGTATCAGATGAGAAAACAACAGGCACCTCAGGGGGAAGGGAAAGGGGGGCACGTCAGCCACATGAGTCCACGACGCCAGATCCACAAGGGGCCTCCATGCCCACTGTACCATCCTGGGGAGTGTAAAGCCACAGTCCATCAGATGGATAACCGACTCCACTGGTATTGGAGGAGGCATGGTGCCCAGAGTGCTTCGTGAACACCTGATCGACACAGAACCGGCACTGTCAATGGACCAGCGGTGCTTGAGATGGCGGTGCCCAGCGGAGCGGTGCTTGAGATGAAGGGCCCAGCGGAGCGGTGCTTGACAGGAAGGGCCCAGCGGAGCGGTGCTTGAGACGGCGGTGCCCAGCGGAGCGGTGCTTGAGATGAAGGGCCCAGCGGAGCGGTGCTTGAGATGAAGGGCCCAGCGGAGCGGTGCTTGACAGGAAGGGCCCAGCGGAGCGGTGCTTGAGATGAAGGGCCCAGCGGAGCGGTGCTTGAGATGAAGGGCCCAGCGGAGCGGTGCTTGACAGGAAGGGCCCAGCGGAGCGGTGCTTGAGATCAAGGGCCCAGCGGAGCGGTGCTTGTGATGAAGGGCCCAGCGGAGTGGTGCTTGACGGGAAGGGCCCAGCGAAGCGGTGCTTGAGATGAAGGGCCCAGCGGAGCGGTGCTTGACAGGAAGGGCCCAGCGGAGCGGTGCTTGAGACGGCGGTGCCCAGCGGAGCGGTGCTTGAGATGAAGGGCCCAGCGGAGCGGTGCTTGAGATGAAGGGCCCAGCGGAGCAGTGCTTGACAGGAAGGGCCCAGCGGAGCGGTGCTTGAGATGAAGGGCCCAGTGGAGCGGTGCTTGACAGGAAGGGCCCAGCGGAGCGGTGCTTGAGATGAAGGGCCCAGCGGAGCGGTGCTTGAGATGAAGGGCCCAGCGGAGCGGTGCTTGACAGGAAGGGCCCAGCGGAGCGGTGCTTGATATGAAGGGCCCAGCGGAGCGGTGCTTGAGACGGCGGGGCCCTGTTCAGCGGTGCTCCTCACGCCGGGGCCCTGTTCAGCAGTGCCTGTCTTGGCTGGGCCCTCTTCAGCGGTGCGCCTCACGGCGGGGCCGTGTTCAGCGGTGCCTGTCTTGGCGGGGCCCTCTTCAGCGGTGCTCCTCACGGCGGGGCCCTGTTCAGCGGTGCCCTTCACGGCGGGGCCCTGTTCAGCGGTGCCTGTCTTGGCGGTGCCCTCTTCAGCGGGGCTCCTCACGGCGGGGCCCTGTTCAGCGGTGCCTGTCTTGGCGGGGCCCTCTTCAGCGGTGCTCCTCACGGCGGGGCCCTGTTCAGCGGTGCCTGTGTTGGGGGGGCCCTCTTCAGCGGTGCTCCTCACGGCGGGGCCCTGTTCAGCGGTGCTCCTCATGGTGGGGCCCTGTTCAGCTGTGCTCCTCACGGCGGGCCCTGTTCAGCGGTGCTCCTCACGGCGGGGCCCTGTTCAGCGGTGCTCCTCACGGCGGGGCCCTCTTCAGCGGTGCTTGTCCTGTCTTTCAAGGGAGCCAGACCTGGCCAAGACTCCCCGCTTAGTCGCCCTCCGACCTTGCGGTAGCGGGGCCCTCCTGTGATGGAGTCTTGTGCCCGTGGGTGTCGTCCATCACACCCGGTATTGGGCTGGTGGGGCCCTCCTGGTGCGCTCGGCTGCTGCATGTCTTCTCCGCCCTGCTGCCCTTGCCCTCCTTCGCTGCAGCTCTCGGGCCCTTGCCTCTCTTAGATGATGAGGCAGGTGACGTGGCAAGGCCACTCTCCGTGGTGGCAGCCGTCTCAGGCTTTTCGCGCCAGCCCTTAAGTTTTCTTGTCCTCTTCCCAGGGGGTGGGCTGGCTGTCCCCTTGCTGCTGGCCGATGTTCCTTCCCTAGGAGCTGGTGGACTCCAGTAGCCCGGCACTATGGTGATACTAGATGCAGGGCTGGTGGTGACTGAGGTGCTCTTTGGACTCTTACCAGATGGAGGGGGTGGGTCAGGTGATGCAAAGAGGTCAATTTTGGAGAGGAAAAGTTTTTTAGGAGCAATGGGAAGGGTAGGTGCAGTGGGTATGGGAGTGGAGGAAGAGGATGTGGTTGTAGGAGAGTCAAGTGTGCTGTCTTTGGGTGCAGGTGCTTGGGCTGGAGGCTGTCGTGAGGTGGATGGCTGTTGGGTGGGTGGCTGCCTGCGTTTGTGTGCTTTGGAAGAGGGGGTGACAGACACAGTGGGAGAGGACACAGGGGACGTGTAAATGGCAGTGGGGGTGGTGACTGCACGTGTGCTGACTGTAATGGAGGGTGTGCTGGTGATGTAAGTACTGGCTGATGGTGGTGTGCATGCAGGTGTGAATGGAGACGTCACCGGGAGGGAGGAGGGAGACGAGGAGGAGGGGGACACAGAGGTGGTAGTGACTGTTGGCATGTCTGCATCTGGATGTTGTTTGTGTGAATGCTTGTGGGATCTGTGGTGCTTATGTCTGGATGAGCTGCCCTTGGGTGTTGAGGTGTGTGCAGGCTGGTCTGATGGTGTGGATGGGATAGGCTGAGGAACAGGAGACTGGGACTGGGTGGAGGGAGTTAGAAGAGGGAGGCTGGAGACAGGGACAATGGCTGCCGTCAGTGCTGAGGCCAGAGAGTTGAACGATCGCTGATGGGCAGCCTGACCCGAATGAATGCCCTCCAGGTATGCATTGCTCAGATGCACCTCCCTTTCCACCCCCTGGATGGCATTCAAAAGGGTAGACTGCCCAACAATGAGCGTCCGGAGGAGGTCAATGACCTCCTCACTGAGGGCAGCAGGAGTAACTGGGGCAGGGCCTGAGGTGCCTGGGGCGAAGGAGATGCCCGCCTTGGTGTGCGAGCGGGCACGGGGTGAACGCTGAGGGGCTGCTTGGAGGGCAGAGCTGGTGCGCTGGGTGGCGGCTGTACCTGTAGTTGCGGTGGGCACGGATGTTGCCGCCACCGCAAGGGAGCTCCCTTCCGAGGACGTGTCGGTGTCGCTGACGTCTCCACGGGTCCCCGTTGTGGAGCTCCCCTCGCCCTCCGTCTCACTGCTGAACTTGGAGTCCATTGCATGGCCCTCCGGGGCCATGTGAGATGCAGCTCCCTCGTGCGCCGATGCCACTTCTCCTCCGCCTGATGATGCTAATGCACACATGCACAGGAAGAAAAAGAAAATGGGTGGGGGGGAAAAATGAAGACAGGTTGAGTGCATGCATTGGCAACACCGTTGGCGGAGAGGACAGACACAGAAGCCCCCTGAACTACGCTGCGCAATCGGGGTACACTACTCAGTTCTTGTGACTAGGCCTACAGGTCTATGGACGACAAATGCACACATGGGTGATGCAGGACCATGGATAGCTGTACTTGGCACCCTACAGAGGTGGGGGGCGGGGGCACAGGGCCATGGCTAACGGAGGGGACTAGCCTACAGAAAGCGCCCTGGCCTTGAGTTACCCACAGCCCTCCTCCCCCACCCAGACACCTCCACTGCGCGCAAAGATAGCAGAATGTGCTGATACTCACCCCCTTGTGTCTGCTGTGATGTCCTCAAGCGCCCATCCAAATCGGGGTAGGCCACTCCCAGGATCCGGGACATCAGGGGGGTCAATTGGCGGCTGGCACCCCTCTTACGTTGGGAGGCCATCCCCAGCAGAGACTCAGCGGTCTTTCTGGTCCCGCGGCGGATGTCCTCCCACCTCTTTCGGCAGTGGGTGCCCCGTCTGTGGTGGAACCCCAGGGCCCGGACGTCCTTGGCGATGGCACGCCAAATGTTGACCTTCTGATGGGCGCTGACCTATTTGACATGTACAGGGTGGGAAAGGAAATATCATCACTTTTCAGCATGGTAGATGTGAGTGGCCCCCCCTCCCCAACCTTGCCATGTGGCACATGTTCCCATCTGTCGTGCGTTGCACTCCTCATTCGCTCCCCTCCCCACCATCTTACATACACCCCACTCAACACAGGCATAGCCCATTCAGCGTGCACCCTAGTACTAACCTGTTGGTCTGGAGGACCGTAGAGTAGCGCATACTGGGAGAGGACCCCACCAACAAGTTTCTCCAATTCTTCGGAAGTGAAGGCAGGGGCCCTTTCCCCAGTCGCAGCAGCCATTGTATCTCCCAGACCGAGGTCACAGCAGCACTTGCAGTATAGGTCCTCTCCTGTGGATGATCAGGTCTTGAGTGATTAATCAGATAGAAAATGGCAGTCACGCCTGCGGCGGTGCGTACCGCAGCGGTGCATACCGCGACCGCCGGCACACATCGTCATTGGCTCCTGAGACCCATAGGGTTCAATGTTAACCAATGCTGCTTTGCTCCGCGGTCTTCGACCGCTTACCGCCACGGTGTGCCACGCCAGCGCAGTGACCTCACATCCCACTGTCACACTTCACAGGTCAGGCAGCCGCCATTTCAAGGGCCCACATGGCATGATTTCTACTGCGTCACACGGGCCTAGGCCTTGCATAGCCACTCATACAAGCCGTTCCATGCATAGCGATTCGTATACTGTGCAAGCTGTGTGAACGAACCTGTGGGTTGCTTGACTCTGTGCTCCATGTTGTCCTTCCTAGGCACCGTCCGCTGGGACTTGCGAGGAGAAGGATGATTCCTCCCGTGTACCGACCACTGGTGGACCTGTCGACAATGGAAGAACGACATATCATACTTACATACCGGCTTGACAGAGCAACTATACATGAACTATGTGTCCAGCTGGAGCCAGACCTGATGTCCCCCATCCGCCAACCCACAGGGATTCCCCCTCTGATGCAGGTTCTGTCAGTACTCCATTTTTTGGCAAGTGGGTCGTTTCAGACAACAGTGGCCATATCATCTGGGATGTCTCAGCCTATGTTTTCAAAGGTTTTGTCCAGAGTGTTGTCTGCCCTGATGAAATACATGCGGAGATACATTATTTTCCGTGAGGTGGGCGAATTGGCTACAGTGAAGGGTGATTTCTATGCCCTTGGACATATCCCCAACATCATTGGTGCCATTGATGGGACCCATGTGGCTTTGGTTCCCCCCAGTGGAAGTGAGCAGGTGTACCGAAACAGAAAAAGTTATCATTCGATGAATGTCCAAGTGGTCTGTTTGGCTGACCAGTACATCTCCCATGTAAATGCCAAGTTCCCTGGGTCAGTGCATGACGCGTATGTCATGCGAAATAGCAGCATCCCTTATGTGATGGAACAGTTACAGAGACACCGTGTGTGGCTAATTGGTGACTCTGGTTACCCCAACCTGTCGTGGCTACTGACCCCAGTGAGGAATCCCAGGACAAGGGCAGAGGAACGCTACAATGAGGCCCATGGGCGAACTAGGAGGATCATAGAAAGGACCTTTGGGGTCCTGAAGGCCAGGTTTAGGTGCCTGCATATGACAGGGGGATCCCTCATGTACTCACCAAAGAAGGTGTGCCAGATCATCGTGGCCTGCTGTATGCTTCACAATCTTGCATTACGACGCCAGGTGCCTTTTCTGCAGGAGGATGGTCCAGATGGTGGTGTTGTTGCAGCTGTGGAGCCTGTGGAGAGTGAAGAAGAGGAAGACGACGGGGACGACACGGACAACAGGGATACAGTCATACAACAATACTTTCAGTAGCACACAGGTAAGAAACAGCCACCCCAATTTACATTTACTTGAGGCCTCATGCGTCTCCACTGTCTGTGTTTCCCCCCCGAGTTCCTGTTACCTGATTTGTGACTTTCCCTTCCCTTTTCAGAGCTGTATGACCCACTGCCTGACTTCAGCTTTGTTTGCCCATGGACTAAAGCTTATTGAAATTGGTATGTTGTCATCACAAAGTAACTGGACATTATTGAACCGTTACGTGTAATACATTTGTTAAGAATACAAGCAGACTCCTGTTTATTTAAGTGGAATAAGTGATTTATTTAAAGTGCTAGATATAGGTAAATGATTGGGAATCGGGGATAGGTGGGGGTGGAGTAATGTCCATGGCAGAGTCCAGTTCTCAGTCGCACAGGTGCATTGTCCATATGCCTGTGGAAGGATGGAGCAGGGGCAGTTCAAGGTTAGACAGGGTGACAATGTGGGACAGTGGGATGACATCAGGGGGTATCTTAGGCTGGCGGGGGTCTTGCAATCCTACTCTGTCTTCTTGTGAGATCTCAGGTTCCGCTTGCGGGGTGGTTCTTCTTTTGCAGGAGGTGGGGTTCTGGTGGCCTGTCGTTGTGTGGGGGCCTCCTGTCCACTGGTGCCGGCGGAGGTGGTAGGCTGTTCCTGGCCTAGGCTAGTGACAGGGGCCCTTTGGGGTGCCACATGGTCCCGCAATGTGGTGACGATCTGGGTAAGGGCCAGGATGATGGTCCCCATTGCGGAACCGATGTTCCTCAGTTCCTCCCTGAACCCCATGTACCGTTCCTCCTGCAGTTCCTGGATCTCCTGGAACCGGACCAGTACCGTCGCCATCGTCTCCTGGGAGCAGTGGTATGCTCCCATGATGGTGGAGAGGGCCTCTTGGAGAGTCGGTTCCCCGGGCCTGTTCCCCCCCTGTCGCACAGCAGCCCTCCCAGTTCCCCTGTGTCCCTGGGCTTCTGTCCCCTGGCCGGTGTGCCCACTACCACTGCCCCCAGGTCCCTGTTGTTGTTGGGGTGGTGGGTCAACCTGGGTGCCCTGTAGTGGTGGACACACTGCTGATT
This sequence comes from Pleurodeles waltl, assembly GCF_031143425.1. Classification (NCBI taxonomy): domain Eukaryota; kingdom Metazoa; phylum Chordata; class Amphibia; order Caudata; family Salamandridae; genus Pleurodeles; species Pleurodeles waltl. The sequence continues at coordinate 1,234,605,057 of NC_090446.1, forward strand.
GACGTGCCCTGGAGACAGAGGCATGGGCCCGCTGGGTGGGAGCTGTGCTGGTGTTCCCAGAGGGGGTTGGGTCTGGTGTAGCCTGTGGCTGTCTGTGGGAAACCGACTGTCCAGAGGTCCCCGATGGGCCGGGCTGGTCGTCTGGCTCCAGGGAGACAGAGCTGCTGTCATCGCTGGGTGCCTCTTCTGGGGGTGGGATGGACATCTCTGGACCCTCCGTGGCGGTGTGGTGGCGTTCGGGTCCTGCAGGGGTATAAAGGTATGGTTATTGCTTCTGTGTGTGGCATTTCATGTGATGGGTGGGTGTCCGTGTACCCATGTGCAGGCATTACCTTGTGGGGGCTTTTGTGAGGGTGGCTTGTGGGGGTGATGTGTGTGTGCAGTGGGCATGCTTTGGTGATGGGTGTCCATGCTTTGGGGTCGCATGCAGGGCTTGGTGTTGGGATGGGTGGGTTGTGATGGTGAGGCTTTTGCTAGGGGTTGGTGTGATGGGGGAGGGGGTGAGGGTGGGGGTATGATTTGGCATGCAGGTGGGGTGGGGGTGGGAAGCAGTAGTGAAGATTTGCCTTACCAGAGTCCATTCCTCCGCCTACTCCATCGAGGCCCTCAGGATGCAGGATGTGAAAGACTTCCTCCTCCCACGCGGTAAATTCTGGGGGAGTAGGTGGGGGTCCGCCGCCACTCTTCTGCACCGCTATGTTGTGCCTTGATACCATGGAACGCACCTTCCCCCGTAGGTCGTTCCATCTCTTCCTGTTGTCCTCCCGATTGCGTGTATGCTGTCCCACCGCGTTGACCCTGTCCACTATCCTTTGCCATAGCTCCATCTTCCTGGCAATTGTGGTGTGCTGCACCTGTGCCCCGAAGAGCTGGGGCTCTACACAGACTATTTCCTCCACCATGACCCTGAGTTCTGCGTCACTGAACCTGGGGTGTCTTTGGGGTGCCATGGGGTGGTGTGGTTGAGGTGTGGGGTGGCGTTTGTGGTGATGAGTGTGGTGCGTGTGGTGGTGTGTGGTGTTTGGTGCGTGGATTCTGTGTGGGTGATGGTGTTGTGTGCCTCTGTGTTGTGGGATTCTCTATTCTGTGCTCTGTCTCTAGCCTTCTTCAATGATTTTGGGTGGTAGGGGCTTGTGGGTGATGTGGGTGTGTGTTTTATATTGTGTTGGGTGTGTGGGAGTGGTGTTAGTATGTGTATCGGGTGTGTGTATTTCGAAGTGACCAATGTTGCTGAGTTTTCTATGTGTGTGTGTATTTTGACCGCGGCGTGGTGTACCGCCAATGGAATACCGCGTTTGAAAGACCGCCGCGTGGATTTGTGGGTCGGAATGGTATGGGCGTATTTCTGTTGGCGTGACGGTGGAGGTTTGGTCAGCGCCATTTTTTCGCTGACCTTTGGTGTGGCGGATTATTGAGGATGTCGGGTTTTCGGCGGTTTGGCAGTTGCGGCTCAGAATGACCGTGGCGGTTTACCGCGGCCGCGGCGGTGTTATGGCGGTCTTCTGACCGGCGGTAAGAGCCTTTTACCGCCGAGGTCAGAATGACCCCCCTAATGTGGATTTGATAATGTTATGGGGTGTTGATTTTAATGTTAACTTGTGTCAATCTCAACCGGCTAAAATCTGTGGGCTTTTTAATTACAATGACGGGGCATTATCACATTTTACTCAGTGCAGATATGGTGACCTCTTTAATGATTTTTTATCTGAGTATGATCTAGGTTTCTATAACAAATGTTGTCATCCGGTCGTCTCTTTTACCAGCACCTTTAATTATAATGTGCCAACACAATCATGGAATATGTCCCTCATTACAAACCTTGTGGTTGGTGATAAAGTGGCAGTAATACCGCCAACTGGGTGGCGGTAAATACTGCCAAATTATGACCATGGCGGAAAGAGCTCAGATATACAGACACTTTACCACACCGACCTTCAGGGCAGAAACAACAGCTACCACGGCAGAAGCCACCTACAGACAGGCAGAAGGCATTGTTCCGCCCACCGTATTATGACAGCCCAATCTACCACCTTTTCTGGGCCAGTACCAACAACATCAAAAGCCTGGTGGAAACACTGCACAGCAGGGAAACAACTCACCTATGGAGACACAGGGAGGAAACATGCCTCCATGGAAACCGAGATGCAGATTTTTCCTATAATCTTTTAAGTCCTACTCCGCCACGAACACCAAGGACGGCGAAGACGACTACGGTGAGTACAGCCACCTAGCACACAAGGGGGGGAGAGAGTGCCACACACACACACACAACACACACACCCCCACCCCCAACACCATACACATAATCAGATGCAATTTTAAAACATACACACCCCGTACCTCTCAGGAATAATGGAAGGACAACACGAATAGATGAAAGTGAGTGTATTAATATAAATACATCAAAAATATGAACATCCAATCTAAAAGTATATACATATGTACAAATCAAGGAACACTGCCCAGTCCTCAATGTGCGTGGGGCACAGGGCCACATCACAAAGTCCAAGGCCCCACTTGACTCCTGCAACAACACGGAGAGAACACTGCAGGGGCATCAATTAGAAAATTGGCAGGTACCTCACGGGGAAGGGGAAAGGGGGATTGCACATCAGCCGGCAGATGGAACAACACCACTGGTCCTGGAGGGGCCAACATGCCCTTTGCTTGGTCCTGGAGAGTGCAAGGCCACATTCTCTCAAGTGGGTGACTTGCCCACTGGTTTTGGAGTGGGCATTGTGCCCTGTGCTTGGGCCTGGGGAGTGCAAGGCCACAGTCTCTCAAGTGGGTGACTTGCCCACATGCTCTGGAGGGGCAACATGCCCTGTGCTTGGTCATGGGGAGTGCAAGGCCACAGTCTCTCAAGTGGGTGACTTGCCCACTGGTTCTGGAGGGGTCATCATGCCCTGTGCTTGGTCCTGGGGAGTGCAAGGCCACAGTCTCTCAAGTGGGTGACTTGCCCACTGGTTCTGGAGGGGGCATCATGCCCTGTGCTTGGTCCTGGGGAGTGCAAGGCCACAGTCTCTCAAGTGGGTGACTTGCCCACTGGATCTGGAGGGGGCATCGTGCCCTGTGATTTCATTCTGGGGAGGATGGGGTGAGTGGGTGCCATACCCACTGGTTCTGGAGGGGGCATTGTGTCCTGTGATCTTCATCCTGGGGAGGATGGGGTGAGTGGGTGCCATATCCACTGGTTCTGGAGGGAGCGAGGTCACACTCTCTCAGCTGGCTGTCATACCCACAGGATTTGAAGGGGGCAGGCCGCACACCAGCCCATGGAGGCAGGTCTAAAGAATGTCCACCAGTGGGAACGGCTGCTCAGTGGTGGCAGTGGTGCTGCTGCTGGTTGTAGGGGGAAGCTCCAGCCCATCCCCTGCAGCCTCGAACAGCTGCCCACTGCTGGTGGCGGTGCTGCTGCTGCTGCTGTTGGTAGTTGTGGGGGGAAGCTCCAGCACATCCCCTGCAGCCTCCGACGTCTGCCTACTGCTGGTGGCGGTGCTTTTGCTTCTGCTGCTGGTTGTTGTGGGGGGCAGCTCCAGCCCATCCCCTGCAGCCTCGGACAGCTGCACAACCATGGGTGGTGGTGGGGGCTTCGACTGAGTCCCTGCACCAGGCCCCTTGTCCTTCCTGCCTGCTGGTGCAGGCCCCCTGCCATTCCTGGCGGCAGCTGGAGATGGCCCCTTGCTCTTCAGGGCAGCAGTTTTTGCAAATCCCTTGCCCTTCCTGGTAGCAGCTGGGGATGGCTCCTTGCACTTCTGGGCAGCAGCTGGGGATGCCTCCTTGCCCTTCCGGGCTGCACTTGGGGCAGGCACCCTTTCCGTGAGGCTGGCTGGTGTCCTGAATCCTTTACCACAACGAGTTGCTGTGAACACTACTGGGCCCATGGACTGGGTGGCTGAGGTGCTTGCCTGGGTTTTATCCACCCTGGCCAGACGTGAAGGACTGGGAGGGAGGGGTAGGGAAGTGGTCAATGGCGGAGAGGAAAAACTTCTTAGGGACTTTTGGGTCGGAAGAGAGAGAAGGTTTGCGACTGGAGGAAGAGGGAATGGTTGTGGGAGGTGTCTGTCTGCTGTGTTTGAGTGCAGGTGCATGGGCCGGATGCTGTTGTGAGGTGGATGGCTGTTGGGCGTCTGAGTGCTTGCGTTTGTGTACCTTGGGAGGGAGGCACAGACACAGTGGGAGAGGACACATGGGACATGTGCATGGCTGATGGGGTGGTGTCTGCCAATGAGGTGTGTGTTCTGCTATTTGTGGTGGTGATGGTGGTAGTGGACGAGGATGTGGTGCATGCAGGTGTGAGTGTAGACGCAACTGGGAGGGAGGTGGAGAAGAAAGAGAAGCAGGACACAGTGGAGGCAGTGGATGTTGGTATGTCTGCATCTGGATGGTGTTTGTGTAAGTGCCTGTGGGATGAAGTGTGGTGCTTGTGTTTTCCTGAACCACTCTTGTGTGTTGTCTTGTGTGCATGCTGGTCTGCCTGTGTGCTTGGGATAGGTTGGGTTGAGGGGAATGGAATTGGGTAGAGGAAGTTGGAGGAGAAGGGTAGAAACAGGGACAATGGCTCCCATCAGAGAGGAGGATAGAGCCTGGATTGATCTCTGTTGGGCCGCCAAGCCAGTGTGAATGCCCTCCAGAAATGCATTGGTTTGTTGCATTTGGGCTGCAAGCCCCTGGAAGGTAATCACAATGGTTGACTGTCCAACAGAGATGGTTCTCAGAAGGTCAATAGCCTCCTCACTCAAGGCAGCAGGGTTCAGTGGGGCAGGGCCTGAGGTACCTGGGGAGATGCCCACCCTCCTGGGTGAGCGGGCACGGGCACCTCTCTGAGGGGCTGCTGGGAGGGCAGTGCTAGTACAGGGGGTGACAGCTGTACCTGTAGCTGTAGTGGGCACAGTGGTGTCCACCACCACCAGGGATCTTCCATCAGAGGAGGTATCCGTGTTCAAACTGTTTCCTCCAGTCTACGCTGTGGTACTCCCCTCCCCCTCCGTCCCACTTGTACCCTCACCATCGGTGGACTCTGCCTCCTGGGTCTTGTGTGGGATGCAGCTCCCTTCGTCGCTGATGCCTTGGCTCCTCCGCCGGATGATGATAATGCACATAAGGACAGGATGACAAAACAAAAAGGGGGGGAAGAGACAAAGGAAACACTTGGTCAATGGCTGCACCAACACCACCGGTGGCGTACACAGCACCCTCACACACAGTGAACAGCCCTACTGCACTATGCAGTGTACTACCAGAAACAATGCTAGTCACCCGGGCATGAGGAAGGACACATGCCACCAACTGCAGCATACCTGGGACCCACACAGCCCTGGCTAGTGGCAGGGGCCTGCTGTTGTGAGGCTGCCTCCCTCATAATGTTGGCCATGTCTGCCAGCACCCCTAAAATTGAGACCAAGTTGGTGTTAATGGCCTGCAAGTCCTCCCTGAACCCCTGGTACAGTCTCTCCTGCAGCCGCCTGTTCTCCTCCACGTTGGCTAGGATCTGGCCAAGCATATCCTGGGAATGTTGGCATGCTCCCATGATCTCAGTGAGTGCCTCCTGGAGAGTCCCTGGGCCTGTCCTCCCCCTGGTGCACAGCAGTCCTCCCAGCTTCCCTGCTGTCCTGTCTGGATTTACCAAGTCCCACTTACCGCCATGCTGACTGCCGCCAACATACCGCCCGCGCCAGATATCCGTTCACCAATCCATCATTATTCAGTCAAAGACACAAGTCCCCCACACCAAAGATCAGTGATAAACTGGTGGTATCAAAAACCACACTGTTACGCCAACAGAACTACGCCCACCACATTATGACCCACGAATCACCACAGCGGACATTCAATGGTGGTAAACCATTGGCGGTACATACTGCTGCGCTCAAAATACACACACTCAAACAGGACACTACTACATTAGTCAATTTAAATAACATACACCTGACACCCATACACACACACCACACCCACACACCCACACCACTATAAAACTCAGACCCACAATACCCACAACTCTTTACCATTATAAACAATTGCCATCAGAGAGAGACAGACAGACCACAATCAAGACCACAGCCACACACCACCATCAATTATACACCACCCACGCACCTCACAACACACACCCCAACACATCCCCCTACACACCCTCACCCATACTACTCACACAACACCCATGGCACCACAACAACACCCCAGATTCTCTGAGGAGGAGCTAAGGGTCATCATCCGGGTAGAGCCTCAGCTATTTGGAGCATAGGTGCAGCAAATATCCATTGCTAGGATGATGGAGCTATGGTGGAGGATAGTGGACAGGTTCAACGTGTGGGAGAGCACCCCAGAACAAGGGACGACATCAGGAAGAGGTGGAACGACCTACGGGGGAAGGTGTGTTCCATTGCAGCAAGATACCAACTAGCTGTACAGAGGACTGGCAGTGGACCTCCACTTCCCCCCCACAACTCACAAATGGGAGGAGCAAGTCTTGACAATCATGCATCCTGAGGGCCTGGCAGAAATAACAGGAGGACTGGACTCTGGTAAGTCAACTCTCTACTATTATCATCCTCCTACCTGCATGCCACAACATACCCCTACCCTCACTCCCATCACTCCACCACCATCCACACACCCCACCATCAGATCTCACCCATCCCAATGCCAAGCCCTGCATGGACCACCAATGCATGAACACCACTCACAGACCTGCATGGACACCTATCACTAAAGCATGCACACTGGAAAGAATCAGGTAGCCCACCACATACCAACTCACATAAGTTAAAGCTGTCAGGGCAAATATAACCTATGAGGGCAACCCACCCATGCACAAAATGTCACACACAGAAACAGTAACACTGCATTTACATCCCCACAGGTATCACAGCCAATGTCACCGGAAAAGAGGTGCCAGCACTATCCATGACCCCACAGAAGAGGCCCACAGTAAATACAGCGACTCGGCTCACCTAGATCTGGATGACCAACCTGGCCCATCAGTGACCTCCGGACAGTCGGTTTTCCAGACACATTCACACACCCCACAGAGCCTCCCCTATATCGAAACACCACCACAGCACCCACCAAGCACCCATACCTCTGTCCCCAGGACACGTCAATTAGCAGTGTGTCCACCACTACAGGGACTCCAGGGCACACCTCATACCCAAGACAATCAGGGATCTGATATAAGTGGCAGTGGGCACACAATTCAGGGGACAGAGGCACAGGACAACAGGGAAGCTGGGAGGACTGCTGTGCGCCAGGAGGAGGACAGGCCCAGGGAAACGACTCTCCAGGACGCACTTACTGAGATCCTGGGAGCATACCAACATTCCTAGGATATGTTGGGCCAGATCCTGGCCAACGTGCAGGAGAACAGGCGGCTGCAGGAGGGACAGTACCAGGGTATCAGGGATGACTTGCAGGCCATTAACACCACCCTGGTCTCCATTGCAGGGGTGCTGGCAGACATGGCCAACATTATGAGGGAGGCAGCCTCACAACAGCGGGCCCCTGCCACTAGCCAGACAATTGAACAACCTTCCACCTCCACTGCCGCTAGTGGCCAGGAGGCCACGCACAGGACCAACAGGCCATCGGCACCCTTTCACCTGCAGAAGGAAAACCACCCCTCAAACGTTTGCAATCCAGGCAGAAGCCAGAGACTATTGCCAAGACCCCCGTCAGGAAATGAGACTCTCCTGATTGTCACCCTTGTGTCCCACTCTGTCACCCTGTCCACCTTGAACTGCCACTTCTCCCCTTCCTATGTCCCCTTGGACAATGCACCTGTGCTACAAATAGCCTGGAACGATACCCTGGACTTTCCTCCATCATCACCCCAGCCCACTGAACTTCCCTCTTTTCTTCTTACTACTGCAATTAAGACACATTGAAAAAATACAAGTATGGAGTATGTCAAATGATTTAAGTATTTAGGGGGTCATTACGACCTTGGCGGGCGGCATCAGCCGCCCGCCAAGATCTGACTGGCATGCGGCCGCCAATGCAGCCGCACCCCCGCCGCGGCCATTTGGAGATCCCCGCTGGGCCGGCGGGCGGAAACCTGGTTTCCGCCCGCTGGCCCAGCGGGATCACGGCCGCAACATAGGAGCCGGCTCCAAATGGAGCCGGCTGTGTTGCGGCCGTGCGACGGGCAGTTGCACCCGTTGCGCTTTTCACTGTCTGCACAGCAGACAGTGAAAAGCTGCATGGGGCCCTGTCAGGGGGCCCCTGCACTGCCCATGCCAGCGGCCCCACGACTCCCCATACCGCCAGCCTTTTTCCTGGCGGTTCAGACCGCCAGAAAAAGGCTGGCGGTCGGTGACTCGTAATTCCCTGGGCAGCGCTGCAAGCAGCGCTGCACTGGCGGATTACATCCGCCGGGGCCATTGTGGCGGTAAACCAGCGGTGCGACCGCGGCGCTACCGCCGCGGTCAAAATACGCCTGGAGGAACTGCCAGCATGTTGGCTGTGCTCCCGTCGTTTTGGCCCTGCGGTTATACTACCGCCAGGGTCATAATGACCACCTTATTCTTTTAACAAGGTTCAAACATTGCAATTCAAATGTACAGTAATGTGCACATAGGATAGACCTGTATTTGGCTGCAGTGAACACACCAGGAACGATAGTGGGGCACCAACATCTGCAAAAAGAGTTAACAAATGTTACAGTGAGTAGGCAGAGAAGTGGGAAATCTCATCCTGCCAGTGACAATGTTAAACAAAAAATGACAATAAAATGCGAAGTACCAGTGTCTTACCTGTGTGTCATTGGAAATATTGTCGAATCACTACAGTTCTGTTGTCCTCATCCTCATCCTCTGCCTCCTCATCTTCACTGTCCACAGGGTCCACTGTGCCACACAGCCATCTCCAGCCTCCTCCTCCTGCAGAAAAGGCACATGGCGTTTCAAGGCAAGGTTCTGCAACATGCAGCATGCCGCGATTATCTGGCAGACCTTCTTGGGTGAACGGCACAGGGATCCACGTGTTAGATGGAGGCACCAAAACCTGGCCTTCAGGTGGCCAAAGGTACGTTCAATGATCCTTCTTATTCACCTATGTGCCTCATTGTAACGTTTCTCTGCCCTTGTTCTCGGATTCCTCACAGGAGTCAGTAGCCATGATAGGTTTGGGTAACCAGACTCACCTGCCAATATCGAGAGGCAATATTTAGCCAAGCACTCTCCCTTATGGCCCACACCATACCCATACACCAACATCCTCTGGCAGGGAACCAGGGCTCACCTATTAGCCACACCCGGTGCCTCTGTAGTTGGGCCATCACATTTGGGATGCTGCTATTCCTCAGGATAAAGGCATCATGCACAGACCCAGGATACGTTGCATTGACATGGGAGATGTACTGGTCCACCAGACACACCATCTGGACATTCATGGAATGAAAACTCTTTCGATTTCTGAAAACCTGTTTGTTTTGCCCGGTGGGGGGACAAATGCAATATGTGTTCCATCAATCACCCCAATTATGTTGGGAATGTGTCCCATTGCATAGAAGTCAGCCTTCACTGTGGCCAAATCATCCAATTGGGGGAAAACAATGTAGCTGCACATGTGTTTAATCAGGGCAGACAACACTCTTGTCAGCACTATTGAGAACATTGGCTGTGACATTCCTGCTGCCAAGCCCACTGTCACTTGGAAAGAACCAGTAGCCAGGAAATGGAGCACTGATAGAACTTGAACAAGAGGGGGGATCCCAGTGGGGTGATGGATAGCAGATATCAGGTCACGCTCCAGTTGGGCACACTGCTCCATGATTGTGACCCTATCAAGTCTGTAGGTGAGGATAATGTGCCTGTCCTCCATTGTTGCCAAGTGTACCAGGGGTCTGTACACTGGGTATGTCTCCATCTCCTATTCATCCAGAGTAGTTGCAATCTAGGGGGCAAAAGAGTGAGGGGCCGGTCATAAACTGTACATTTTAGCAACAACAGTAAAATGCATGATGTTATTTTGAAATGTATATGTGGCATTTGTCCAGAATGTACAATTGTGAACTGTGATGCAGTTGTAATCCAGGTCCTGCCCCCCCCCCCGAAGTGGGGTCCACGTGTCCTGTTTGGAGGGACAGGTGGAAGTGAGGCAATTCCGCTGACGTTCGCCATTGCGGGAGGTGGTCGGGAACCGCCGTGCAATGCCTCATTCGATAATATTGAGCCCTCTGAGGAACAGTGGGCAATGCTGATGTACGCCGGCAGTGACGGTATGCACCGCCACGGACGTCACTGCCATTTTCTACCCGTTCACTCACTTGATACCAATAGGAGAGGACCTACACTGCATGTGCTGCTGTGACCTGTGTCTTGAACCTACCATGTCTCGTGTGACTGGGGAAAAGGCTCTTGTCTCCACTTCAGAGGAGTTGGAGTGACTGGTGGATGGGGTCCTACCCCAGTACGGACTGCTTCAGGAGCCTCCAGACCAACAGGTGAGTACACTGTGAGCACGATACATGGGGCATGTATTCATGGAGTGGTGTGTGAAGGCCTCATGTAGGTGGGGTTGGTGGATGTCCCCTGGGCGACGTGCAGCTTGTTTGCTAGGTCATGTCTATGTAAATGGGGATGGGAAGGGGTATGGTGGGCCATGAGTGTAACAGGCAGGGCGGTCTGACTAATACCTTTCCCTGTGTGTATTTTCTCTGCAGGTTATCACCCATCAAATGAAGGGTATATGGCGTGTCATCGCCAAGGACGTGCGGACCCTGGGGTTCTACTGCAGGCGGAGCACCCACTGTCGGAAACGGTGTGAGGACCGGAAACGCTGGGAAATGGAAGATGGCGGAAGCCCAGCCGGGGAATGGCCTCCCAACGAGAAAGGGGTACCCGTTGAACCCTGAACCCCCTGATGGCCTGCATACCGGCGGTGGCCTATCCGGAGCTGGATGCACGCTTGAGGGCATCACAGCAGCCACAAGGGTGTGAGTACAGTGCCCATCATTACAACTTACGCATGGTAGGGTAGTATCCGGGTGGGAGATGTGTGTCTGTGGGTGCCCCTGGCCAGGCCTGATATCGCAGAGTGGGTTCCATGCTAGGCAGGGTTCTGATGTGATATTACTCCTACCTAGCTAGTAGGCATCCACTACTGGGCAGGGCTATGTGGGTCCCAGGTATGCTGCAGTTGGCAGTATGTGTCCCTTCCCATGCCCTGGTGACTAGCATTGTTACTGGTAGTGAACTGCATAGTGCGTAGGGCTGTTCACTGCGTGTGAGGGTGTTGTGTACGCCAACAGTGGTGTTGGTGCAGCCATTCATCAAGTATTTCCTTTGTCTCTTCCCCCTTTTTGTTTTTTCATCCTGTCCTTATGTGCATTAGCATCATCTGGCGGAAGAGCAGAGGCACTGGTGATGGAGGGAGCTGCATCTTACAGGACACAGGAGGCAGGGTCCACCAACGGTGAGGGCACCAGTGGGAAAGAGGGGAGCACCACGGTGTAGACTGGAGGGGACAGTTCGGACATAGATACCTCCTCCGATGGAAGCTCCCTAGTGGTGACGGACACCTCTGTGTCCACCCCAGCTGCAGGTACAGCCACCACCCCCTGTACCAGCACCGCCCTCCCAGCAGTCCCTCAGCAACTTGCTCATGCCCGCTCACCCAGGAGGGTGGGCATTTCGTTTGCCCCAGGCACCTCAGGTCCTGCCCCTGTAAACCCTGCTGCCCTGAGGGAGGAGGCTATTGACCTCCTGAGATCCATCTCTCTTGGGCAGTCAACCATTGCGAATGCCATCCAGGGGCTGGCAGCCCAAATGCAACAAACCAATGCATTTCTGGAGGACATTCACACTCGCTTGGCGGCCCAACAGAGATCAATCCAGGCTCTGGCCTCCTCTCTGATGGCAGCCATTGTCCCTGTTTCCACCCTCCCCCCTCCAACTTCCTCTACCCAATTGCATTCCCCTCAACCCCAACCTATCCAAAGCACACAAGTAGACCAGCATGCACACAAGACAACACACAAGAGTGGTTCAGGCAAACACAAGCACCACACTTCACCCCACAGGCATTCACACAAACACAATCCAGATACAGACATACCAACATCCACTGCCTCCACTGTGTCCCCCTCTTCCTCCTTCACCTCCCTCCCAGTTGCATCTACTCCCACACGTTCATGCACCACATCCTCATTCCCTACCGCCATCACCACCACACCTGGCAGAACACTCACCTCACTGGCAGACACCACCCAAACAGCCGCGCCCACGTCCCTTCTGTCCTCTCCCACTGTGTCTGTGCCTCCCTCCCAAGGTACACAAACACATGCACTCAGACACCCACCAGCCATCCACCTCACAACAGCATCCAGCCCATGCACCTGCACCCAAACACAGCAGACAGACACCTCCCACAACCACTCCCTCTTGCTTCACTCACAAACCTTCTCCCTCGCCCACCCCAATGTCCCTAAGATGTTTTTCCTCTCTACTATTGACCTCTTCCCTACCCCCGAACCTGTAGGAGATGGGCTGGAGGTTCCCCCCACATACACCAGCAGCACCACCAGCAGTGGTCAGCCGTCCGAGGCTGCAGGGGATTGGCTGGAGCTTCCCCCCACAACCACCAGCAGCAGCACCAGTGCCACCACTGAGCAGCCGTCCCCGCCGGCGGACATTCTTTATACCAGCCTCCATGGGCTAGTATGCGGCCTGCCCTCTGCAAATCCTGTGGGTATGACAGCCAGCTAAGAGACTGTGACCTTGCACTCCCCAGGATCAAAAGGACAGAGCATGTTGCCCCCTCCAGACCCAGTGGGTATTGCACCCGCTCCCCCCATGCTCCCCAGGTTGAAGATCACAGGGCATGTTGCCCCCTCCAGAACCAGTGGTTATGGCACCCACTCACCCCATCCTCCCCAGGATGAAGATCACAGGGCACGATGCCCCCTCCAGAACCAGTGGGTATGGCACCCACTCTCCCTATCCTCCCCAGGATGAAGATAGCAAGGCACAATTCCCCCTCCAGAACCAGTGGGTATGGCACCCACTCACCCCATCCTCCCCAGGATGAAGATTACAAGGCACAATACCCCCTCCAGAACCAGTGGGTATGGCACCCACTCACCCCAATCTCCCCAGGATGAAGGTCACTGGGTACGATGCCCCCTCCAGAACCAGTGGGCAAGTCACCCACTTGAGAGACTGTGGTCCTGCACTCCCCAGGACCAAGCACAGAGTATTTTGCCCCCTCCAGAGCATGTGGGCAGTCACTCAATTGAGAGACTGTGGAATTGCACTCCCCAGGACCAAGCACAAGGCACAATGCCGCCTCCAGAACCAGTGGGCAAGTCACCCACTTGAGAGACTGTGGCCTTGCACTCCCCAGGACCAAGCACAGGGCATGTTGGCCCCTCCAGGACCAGTGATGTTATTCCATCTGCCGGCTAAGGTGCCCCCTGTTCCCCTTCCCCCTGAGGTGCCTGCCTATTTTCGAACTGATGCCCCTGCAGTGTTCTCTCCTTGTTGCTGCAGGGGACAAGTGGTGCCTTGGACTTTGTAATGTGGCCCTGTGGCCGACGCTCATTGAGAACTGGGCAGTGCCCCTTGATTTGTAGATATGAATATACTTTTAGATAGGATATACATATTTTTGATGTATTTATATTATTACACTCACTTTCATCTATTCGTGTTGTCCTTGCATTATTCCTGAGGGGTATGGGGTTTATAAGTTTTATTATTGCATCTGATTGTGTGTATGGTGTTGGGTTGGGGGTATATGTGTTTTGCATGTGTGTGTCACTCTCTCACCCCTTCCCTTGTGTGCTAGGCGGCTGTACTCACCGTTGTCGTCTTCGCCGTCATTGGTGTTCGAGGTGGAGCAGGACGTAGAAGATTATAGGAAAAATCTGCAGCTCGGGTTCCATGGTGGTGTGGTTCTTCCCTGTGTCTCCAAAGGTAAGTTATTTCGCTTCTGTGTAGTGTTTCCGCCAGGCTTTGGATGTTGTTGGTACTGCCCCGGAAAAGGTGGCGGATTGGGCTGTCACAATACAGAGGGCAGAACATTGTCTTCCACCAGGCTGAAGATGGCTACCGCCATGGTGGCTGTTGTTTCCACTCTGGCTGTCGGTGTGATGAAGTGGCTGTCTATCTGAGCTCTATCTGCTATGGTCATAATTTGGCGATCTTTACCGCCAGCCTGTTAACGGTATTACTGCCCCTTTATCACCAACTGCCAGGGTTGTAATGAGTGCCTATGTGTTGTTTCTAGTGCATTATTCAGAGATGATACAGGAGTTTGTCACTCATGCGATCGTCATCAGAGACCACTATCCCCAGAGTTTTCTTGTAGTGTGGGGTGATTATGATATTTTGCAACGTAGTCGTAAACCCCATATCATGGATAATAATAAAATCACTGGTTCTAAGAGTTGTAATCTTCAGTGGACCCAGATTGATTCAGAAAAATTCCTAAAACACCTGGTGGCTTCCCATAGAGATGCATTCATTACTTGCTTAGATGAGACAGCTGCTGAGGAGGACATTATTGGGGCCTTTATTAAAATCACAGAGGGCGCTAAAAGTGGCTTCTCTGGCTATACAAGAAAATTATTCCATGAAAAGAGGAGGCTGGTTTGACTCATTGTGGTCACAAGCTCACAAGAGGTTAAAATTAGCCCTGCAACAGGTGCCCAGGTGCAGAACCGAAGTGCAGATCCTCAGTAGAGATTACAAGAATACTTTGGTTTGGAGAAAAGGGAAACTTGCAAGATGAGGCCTGGGATTCACTTTTTGAAGCTAGCCAAACAGGAGACAATAGGGCATTCTGGCAAGCAGTAATAACCCCTTTTTTGAAAGTTGACAATTCCCCAAGGTTGGAGAATCCGAAGGAGTTGATTACTTTTCAGTTACTTATAAGAAGTCTGAGGGGCCATCACCCCATTTGGTTATTGACAAGATTTCCCCTCGTAAACCACCCGAAAGTTTCTGTGAAATCTTATTTACAGTGAAGGAGATTACATTAGCTCTAGAATCTAGTAATTGTGGAAAGGCCCCGGCACAGATGCTACCCCAGTAGATCTTTAGAAGTCCAACATTTCCCGTTGCTCCATTGTTAACTCTAGTTTTGCTAGCATGCGCCAACTCTTGGTTCTTAACTCCCTGGTCTGAATCCCTCATGGTCCCAGTTTATAAGGAGACCGTCTTAAAACCACCTGTTGTCACCCACTATCCCTCTTGGATTCACTTGTGAAGGTTGTGGGGCGTGTGTTATTGAACAGACTAGAGGAATGGGCTGAGTCACAGGGAATTATATCTTAGCTCCAGTGTGAGTTTTGTCCCGGTATTGGTAAGGTTGAACAGGGTCCTAATCTGCCCTTATCGTAGAGAAATATATGCAGATTAAAAATAGCAATGTTTATTTGGCCTTTGTAGATTTATCATCTGCTTTTGATTGTGTGGTTCACAATGAATTATGGTGCGTAATGATGGAAATTGGAGTGGACCCCCTTTTGGTTAATTTCCTGAGGCATTTTTATGTGGATAACACAGCCATGGTTAGATATGGAATTAAGGGAGTGTGCTCACATAATTTTTGCATAGAGAAGGGTGTTAGTCAAGGTTGCGTCTTAGCACCCTTTTTATTTACCCTATATATATTTAGTACTTAGGGCAGGTGCTGACTAAGTAAGAAAATGTATTTCCCTTTTGTCGGGCATCGCCCTATTCTGGCCCTTCTCTATGTGGATGACACCTAACTGATGGTCCTCACCCCATTGGCTTACAGTGCTTGCTGAATGCATTTGTGAAGTTTATGCGTAAATTGAGGCTTTCTATTAACAAGGGGAAAACTTTTGTTACGAAGTGTGGCGAAAGACCTATAAAATGTAGTACTCCATCTATTGAAGGCACCCAAATTGGGTTTACCAAAACATTTGCAAACTTAGGCATAATGATTGATCAGTGGGATAGCTGGAAGTTGGCTGTACATACCAGGAAGTTCTATTATAGCTAATCTCTCACAGCACTCTGTAATTTGTCTAGAAAGCTGGGGAGGAAACCTCTGAAGGAGCTATTAGTCATTTCTAACTCAAAATGTGTGTCCTCATCTACTGACGGTCCTGGTGTATGGGGCCATTCTGATTGGCTACAGCTGCAAGTGGTAGCAAATTTGTTTTTATGGATCATTCTCACAGTTCCTGATAGTTGCTCCACCTATGTGTGCCACTCTGAATTGGGGCTTCTGTTCCTTAGCGATCTGGTGAAAATCCAATCGTTTTTACTATGGCATAAGAGTTGGACTACTGAGCAAGCTCCTTTAAATAGGGATATTGTTAAGGATTGCATAAAGCTAGAAGCTGCCTCTCAGTTTCCCTGGCTAAGATATGTCAAAAAAATTGCGACTGACTTGGGACATACAGAATATTTTGCCCAGCCAGGACTTTTTATGCCAATAAATAGAAAGCAGCTTAGAGCAGATTGCCTGGCTTTGTGCAATGATCAAAGGTTAACTTGTGAACTTGTGAACTGATAAAGCCCCCTGTTCATAGGCATGTAACTATCCTTATTACATCTGATCTGCAACCTCTGTAATAACAACTTGTACTCAATGGTCAACATAAATTTATTGTAACATGTTTCAGGTTAGATATATTTCATGTGGTACTTGTGTTTGTCATGTGCAACCGTGTCTGTTGGAGTGTATGCCTGTGTGTGAAGGTGTGCTCTGGATGTATGTGGGGAGAGGGGATTGGGATTGGGAAAAGGTAGGTGGAGTGGAAAAAGTAGACAAAGGGCCACTGGCTGCCATCAGGGAGAAAGCCAGAGCCTGAAAGGATATCTGCAGGCCAGACATGGCACCATGAATGCCTTCCAGGAATGCATTGCTCTGTTGCACTTGAGTTCCCAGTCCCTGGATGGCATTCACGATAGTGGGCTGACCCACAGAGATGGACCTCAGGAGGTCAATAGCCTCCTCACTGAGGGCAGCGGGGCTGACTGGGGCAGAGGTGCCTGTGGCCAAGGAGACACCCACCCTCTTGGGTGAGTGGGCAACAGCAACTGGGTGGGGAGCTACAGGGAGGGCGGTGCTAGTAAGGGGGTGGCAGACAAATATGGTGCTGGGGTGGTCCCAGATGGGTCTGCCAACACCAAGGAGTGTCCACTGGAAATGGATTTAGAGGATGTTGATGATGATCCGGTCTCCCCCATGGCACTCCCCTCATCCTCTGTCCCACTGGGTCCCTCACCCTCGCTGGATTCAGGCTCATGGCTCCTGTGGGCTGCCGCTTCCCCACTCATCAGTGCCCCTTCTTTTTTGCCAGATGATGCTGATGAACACAAAGGGAGAGAAAGACAGGGGAGAGAGAGAGAAAGATAGTTAGGGAAACTGTCAAAACCTAACTCGCATTAACCCATATGTACATGTACATATCACACATTACATCACTTCAGGGCATGCCGTTGCAAATGCAGTCCAAGTCTGACAATACCTGTAATGGATATTTAACATCAGATGTGTACACAAGTAGGAATATTGACAAGAAGAGACAGTGACACTGCATTACACCAAGGTTTTGGCAGGGGAATATGTAATTTCACATTGATCTACAAAGTTGTCACTTCAGTGACATCCCTGGGCACTTACCATATCTAGTACCATCCCACTGTTGTAAGGCCAAGTCCACACACTGATATCTACAAGAGCTTCACTTTCTGCACCATTTGCCCTCATGTAAGATAATTTAGCAGTACCCCTTTGTTGTGTTCCTTAACATCCCTAAACACTGAGGGTGACATATGATTGCATAGTCAGCTATCAGGCCAATACTCCTCTCCAATTGAGGCCCTTCTTGTGGTGGATATGTGAAGGCAGACCCACTTACAGTCAATGGCTTCAACTATACCAAACCAATACATACACTTTTCGAGTAGGAGACCAACACAGATGGATTTGCATTTACAGCTCTGATACACTGATGGCGATGGTTCGTGCTGCTCAGACACAATGCATGGGTATTGAAAACAGCCCCAAACAAGGTAAGTTTGGGAGTGCACTTCACCGTACAGCATTGTCTTGTTAAACATAAACATGGGTACCCTGGCAGGGTCACTGTTATTCAGTGTAGTTATGTGTCCACCATTGTCGACATTCACAGTATGGAAGAATCAAGCCACCAATTCCACTAAGGACCTATCAAGTGCAAGATAACAGTCAGCATTCACCCCATTGTGGCTGCTGTGCAGCCCTTAAGTGCCCATCCACCTCAGGGTAGGCCACTGTCAAAATGCAGGCCATTAGGGTGGTCATGTTCCAATAGGCAGCCCTCCCTCGCTGGAAGGGTATCCCCAGGTGGGCCTCCATGATCTTCTGGGCTCAGCGTCTCAGGTTCTCCCACCACTTTCTGCAATGAGAGCTCCACTGGCTACGAAGCCCCAGGGTCTGCACTTGCTTCTAGATGGCACGCTATATCCCCTTCTTCTGATGGGCTCTGACCTGGATGGATGACACAGACAAGAGGGAAATGTTATTAGGAGTGGCACAACATCGACAGCAGTGGACTATAAACACCAGACACACCATATCGTTATCCACATCCATCCAAATGGGTCACACTCCACATAGCCATGCCCCCAGCATGCATGCACTCTGTGGCCGGTGTGCATACGTCACTCACTATGACACACACACCTAACACGCACTTCAATGGAATGGCACTCACCTGCTCCTCTGGGGCCCCATACAGCTGTCCAAACAGGGTAGGACCCCTTCCACCACTTTCTCCAGTTCTTCTTGGGTGAAGTTAAGGGCCCTACCAGCTGCAAGACATAGCATGATAGCTCCCAGAGACGGTACACAGCAGCTTACGTAGTGGAGGTGTTGCTTGCAGGAGTGTCAGGAGTCAAGTGAGCGAGGTGGCAGAAAATGGCAGTCACAGCCACCGCATACTGGACCGTTATCGCCGGCGATGATCCTCATTAGGCCCAGTCCCCCATAGGCAGTGATGTTAAACAATGACAAGTTGTACTGCGGTTGCAACCCCCTACCGCCATGACGGCATATGCCGGCGGACTTGCATTACTTCCAAATGTCCTGTGCTGCAGGACAGGTAGCTGCCATTTTACTTACAGATAATGGGATCTTCCATAATATGTAAGTGCACCATGAGAGTAAAATATCCATAATTCTGTACTAGCTCATGTATTTACATCGTGTATGGGCACATACATGTGACATTTAACACGGATGTTACCTGAAGTGCATTTGCCCCTACATGCTGAACTGTAGGCGGTGTTGCACCCTAGACCACTATCATATCTACATATGTGCACATGACATGGAACAAACACACATGTATTGGGTGGCACAAAGAATGTACAGTACTATCAATGAACAGCACGCATGGCATTAATGGCACTCCTGTATAGAGAACGAAGTAACAGTCACACGTTCAGGCATTTCTGCATTGTTTAGTGTGTGGCACGAGAAACTGACCTGCTAACATGTCGGGAGTGCTCATCACATGCTAAATTTTTTCCACTACATCCTAGATACCATATAATGAGGATAAGGAGAAATGCACCTGTGTACCGTTCGTTAGTCAACCTCACCAACTTGGTGGAGAGGCACATCGTGCAGACCTACAGTCTGAATCGTGTCACATTCATGGAGCTTTGTTCTCAGTTGGAGTCTAATCTACTGCCTACCATCTGCAATCCCTATGCCATCCCTCCCATGGTCCTAGTATTGTCGGTGCTGCACTTCCTTGACACAGGTTCCTTTTAGGTCACAGTGGGCTTTGCTGCAGGGTTGTCACAGCCCATGTTCAGCTTTCCTAAAACACCTGGACAGTTACATCAGTTTTCCCCAACCTACAGATTTGCCCACTGTGAAGGCTGACTTCTATGAGCAGGGACACATCCTTCACGTGATTAGTGCAATTGATGGCACCCATATTGCTTTGGTTTCTCCAAGGGTCAACGAACAGGTCTATCGTAACAGGAAAAACTTTTACTCCATTAACTTGCAGGTGGTGTGTTTGGCAGACCAGTACATCTCCCAAGTGACTGCCAAGTTCCCAGGTTCTGTCCATGATGCCTGCATATTGAGGAACAGCAATGTTCCACACATGATGGCACGCCCACAAAGAAGGAGGGCTTGGCTCACTGGTAGGTATCAGTGTCGATATGTGTTTCTATTGTTGCACCTGTCAACAGTACCTTCCCTGTGCCCATCCCTGTTTTCCAACTGGTCCTGGCTTTATTCATACAGAAGACTCAGGATATCCTAACCTTCCCTGGCTGTTGACACCAGTGAGGTACCCTACCACAGAAGCCAAGACACAGTACAATGAGGCCCACAGCAGTACAAGGAGTGTGATAGAAAGGACTTTTGGCCTACTCAAGGGAAGATTCAGGTGTCTCCACATCTCGGGAGATGTCTTCCTCTACAGTCCCCAAAAGGTTTGCCAGATCATTGTTTCCTGCTGTATGCTCCACAATCTGGCCCTCAGACGTCAAATCCCATTACTGGCAGAGGAGGAGATGGGTGCTGGACCAGTGGGTGGTGATGGACACATGGAAAGTGATGAGGACACAGATGATGATGGGGCAGCAGAGTCTAGGACAGAGCTGATCAATCAGTACTTTCATTGACATACAGGTATGTTGTGTGTGTAAAATAGCAGGTGAACTATTTGCACTTGGATTAAATAAACAGCCCCTCCTGGCCAGGTATATCAGTGGTGATGTCACCTTGACACTTACTATCTGTGGGTGGTGATAGACAACTGAGTTTATGTCAGGAGGTTTGTCAGTGGTCTAAACACTGCCATTTGTACCATATGCAGGCTGCTAGTTTGACATCTGCTGAGGAATCTCCTGTCCTGCTGTACGTCATATAATCTCCTGTCCAGATATGATTCAAACTATGGGTTCTGTAAAGTGTTTTCTTTCATATCCTAACTGTTGCTTGAACCCTTCTGGCAAGTTGGGTCTGCTAACAGTTGGAGGTGTTGTGTTGAGCCCATTCCAGATGTCAGCTACAGGTTTTTAGTTATGACATACTTGTGGTTCTTGATGTTGAGGTGTAATGTGTTGTGCCCTGTTTCCTTGGCAAAACACAAGGAGCACTGCTACAAACTACTGCATATGTGCCTAGGGTGGCACTATGACTCACATCCTGATTTGTGTCCCTGTGTTGTTCTTTTTATAGATTGGATAACTGGATATACTCTGATGTGTGGCTGGACTGGTAACTCTCCTTGAGAAGTCTAATGTGACATTTCTGGTGTCCTATGTTCCTGAGGTAGATGCCTCCCTCTGATTTGAACAGGCTGTTGGTTGATGGGTGTTATGACACATGACATTTCAGTTTGCTCACATTTCCACATCATACAATAAAGACACAAATGCATATGCTGTGCTCTACTCCCATGAGGAACAAGGTCAAGATTGATTTGCATATGGCTGGGTCCAAACTGGGTGGTGTGAGCAAAAAAACAATGGATTAAACCCAGATCTTTTTGACGGGGTGAATGTTTGCATTGTTCAGCATTCTGTCCATCATCTGTTCTTTTTGCATTTGTTGCCCTATATGGGAAGGGTATGCCCAGACATGGGTCCCATGCTCACTGCGCCACTTGATTCAAGCTAGCCTAGTTGATGATAGGTGATACCCTGAAACTGCTACTAGGATGCTTGTTTTCGGTCCAGGGAGTACCTGGCTTGGAAGTTCGGGCTGGAATGTTCCCATGGTTTGCATATGGCTGGGTTCAAACTGGGGTGGTGTGGTGAACAAAAAATCCAGATTTTTGTGACTGGGGGTAAATGTTTGCATTGTTCAGCATTCTGTCCATCATCTGTTCTTTTTGCTACTGTGTTTATTGTGCACGTCTTGGCCTACAGTTGATGAGTGGGGTCATAGTGGATGTTTTCTTCGGAGTAGGTGGCTTAGCTATAGGTAGTACAGGTCCATTGTCCAGGGGCGATCATAAAAGGTAAGAGATGACATGGGATAGTCAACACTGTGTGTCAGTGGCACACAGGGGAGAATGTTCAGGAGAGGTTCACTTACTGGCAGTGGTATTGGTCTTGGCTTCCTCTCCACTCAGATGCCTGGATGGATGGCCACGTTTGCGAGGAGGGGAATCCTCAGTTAAAAGAGGAGGGGTTTCAGTGGCCTTTGGGTCCCCTGGCAGAGCCTCCAGTCCACTGGCTGCCACTGATGTAGATGGCTCTGATAAGGGGGTACCAGTGGAAGTGGCTTGCTGGTGGGTGGAGGTTGCAGGATGCTGGGAAGGTCCCTGAGCACCCCTGCAATGGTGGCCATGGAGGCATTAAGAACCTGCCACTGCTGCATGGCCTCCTGACAGTATTCCCTCTGCACCCTTTGGATTTACCCCAGGATTGTGAGAATTTAGCCCATCTTGTCGTAGGACTGCTTGTTTGTTCCTAGGACTTGAGAAATGGCCTCCTGGTCAGTCAGGTTCCTTTTCTGCCATGTCCTCTGGTCTACAGGTGCCCTCCCACACCCCACACCCCTTGTCCCCATGTGCCTGTGCCACAGGCACAGTGTGCCCACTCCCAACATCACCAGGACATTCATAGTCTTATGTTTGTGGGTTAGACTCTGGTCCCTGTTCTGTGGGACACACAACTGATTGACGAGTCCTTGTGACACAGGTTTGGGGACGAGGGGTTGGCTGTGTTGTAATTGACACAATGTTGGGGGTTGGATGTGGACAAGGTGAGGCTTGGAGTGGTGGACTGACCAGATATGCCAGATTGGCCAGGTAAGTTGTCACTGTCAAAGCATCCTTAGGAATATTCATCACTAGGTCCTTCATCCTGCGGAGGGCTGGCAGACTTTGGCATGGTCTCCATGGTGCCAGTTGCTGGGATACCTGTGAAAGGAGTGGAAGATTGTTATTTGGTGAAATTGTCATTGGTTGTCTGTTTGTCTGATGCATACAGTGGCTTAACTTGATTCTCAGTTGAATCACTGTAAACATTGTTTGTGGATAGTGGATTGTGAGCGAGATGACACGTTGAATTGAATGTTGGGGCATGGGGACTGCATTGCTGTCATTGCCATGAGTTATTCTTCATTCTAAGCATCAAGTTGGTGTGGGGAGGTGTACTGATTATACATGCAGGAGTTGTACTGTGCAGTGCTGTTAGAAGGTCTTGATGTGGATGAACAGGTGCTTTGTAGGAGTTGTAGTTATTGGCAGTGCTATCTGTGCACTTGGGTGGGACTGTGTGGGCATTGCAGCAGGGTGATGGTGTGCCATGCAGGGGAGGGGAGGAGTATTAGGGGATTGGGTGTGAGGTGGAGTGGTAGATGGGGTGACTTGGGGAGTGATAGGGATGTGAGGGGAATGCTGGACAGGTATACTTAGTGCCAGGGGAGTGACGGTTTCCTACCAGACTCCAGTCCTCCAGATATTCCAGTCAGGTCCTCAGGATTGCCAAGACCTTCTCCTCCCATGATGCGAACTCTAGGGGAAATGGGGGGGCCCACCGCCAGTCTCGTAAAAGCTCTCTGGTGTTGTGATGTCATGGAATGCACATCATTCTACCTCTTCCTGATGTCCGCCCTTCTGGGTAGATGTTTGCCCACTGAGTTGACCCTGTCAACAATTCTCTGCTGTGACTCCATTTTCCTGGCAACGGACATTTTCTGGACCTGTGCACAAGACATTTGTGGCTCTACCCTGAGGATTTCATTGACTGTGACCCTCAGCTCTTCTGTGAAGCATGGGTGCTTTTGATGTGACATGGTGGCTGTGTTGTGGGTGGTGGTGTATGTTGTATGCAAGGGTGCAGTGTGGGGTGGTTGGTGTGGTGTGGGTGTTTTGTTGTGTGCGCTGGTTGTATGTGGTGTTTAAGTGCAGTGGTGATGTGTGTATTGTGTTGCTGGTCCAGTTGTGTGGTGTGTGATGCATGTGAAGTGCGATGGTGGCTTTGGTACAACAGTGCTGAGTCCTCCATGTGTGTACTCCTCGCTGTCAGTGTGTGTTTTTCTGGTTGTAAAGGATTGTGGTTGTGTGTGTGGGGGGGTGTTCTATAGTGCAATGAGTAGGTGTGTCTGGTGTGTGTATGTGTCTCAGGTGTGGGGTATTCAAACTGTCCAATGTGGTGTTGTCTTCTGACAGGAGTGAGTTCTAAGTGCAGCAGTTCAGACCGCCAATTGTTTTCTGCCATGGAAGGACCACTGTGTGGATTTGTGGGTCGGAAAATTGTCAGTGTGGCGGTGCTGGTGGTGCAACTGCCTCTTTCCCACCCTCTTTTGTCCTGGCAGTGTCAGATTTGTGGCTGTTTTTAGGTGGTATACTTTCTTTAATATGGCAGGCGGGTTACCGCCAAAACAGGTTGTCTTTTAGCACCTGCCACCGCGACAGTCTTACCAAAAGACTGCCAAACTCGTAATGAGGGCCAAAGTATGTAAAGCATTCAAATATCACAAAACAGTAATGAAATAAAACACAGGAAACAGTTTCAAAACCTGCTTAAAAATAGAAAATATGACACCAAAATGAAAAAAATTGGATAAGGTGACCCAGAGATAAAAATTTCCAAAAAACCAAATGTTTTTTAGCGTATAGAAACTGAAAGGGTCACTCAGGATATCTGGTCACACCTCGACCGAGGCAAAATCAAAATTTGAGGCTGACCGCAATGGAGCCCTGCTCGGCTATAGCCAGAGGGAGGTCTCGGTCAAAAGTTTACCTTCAGACTTAGGCCCTCATAATGAACATAATGTTCTTGGACCACCATGCCGGCGGTGGCCGTAATTTGCCACCAACGGCATTATGGTCCAGACCGCCATATTACGAACGTGGCTGAACTGCCACGGTTAAAATGCCGCCAGGCTCCCACCACCAGGCAGCCTGGTGGTGGCGGTATTTCAGATCCAACAGGGTAGGGCTGCAAAGAGCACTGCCCTCCGGATAATGAGTCAAATTCCACCAGCCTTTTGCTGGCAGCATGAGTGACCCAGGCCCCCCCTTGGGGGTCCCTGCACTGACCATGCACTTGGGATGGGCAGTGCAGGGGCCCCCATGCACAGCCCCGTCATGCATTTCACTACCTGAATTAGTAGCCTGAGATGGGCATTACAGAGCTGAAGTTGGCAGCTTTCAAGCAGAGTTCTAAAACTCTTTCCCTGAACTAGTTATATTAAATTAAACAATGGCAAGTTGTTATAACAATCAGTTTGATACCAAACCTGATATATCTAGCTCCTAATGAGACTTTATCAATTAAAAATAAAGGCCCTCATTATGACACTGGCGGTAAATCCCGCCTACTGCAACTGTGACAGCTGCCAACATACCACTGCAGTGGCAAATATCCATTCCCCCTATTATGAGACACACACACCAATCCTCTAGAACACAGCCACATACACAAATCCACCAGCCCAAAGGTCAAAGTGGTGGTACCAACACCCATACCATTACGCCAACAAAACAACGGCCACCACATTATGACCCACGAATCACCACAGCGGACATTTAATGGCAGTAAACCATTGGTGGTACATACCACTGCACTCAGAATGGACACCCACATACAAAAGAACACTACATTGGCCAATACTAAAAACACACACCTGACACTCATACACACACCACACACACCCTCAGCACCATAAGACACACACCCACATTACCCACAACCCTTTACAAACAACTATTACTGTCAGGAGTTTGGCACGAACAGCACAGAGACAACTAGACACACACACCTCATGCATGCATACATCCCTCATGTACCCCACATCACACACCTCACCACATTACTCAACACACTCTCACCAACACACACCACACAATACCAATGTCCCCACAATGGCACTCCCGTTTCACTGATGAGGAGTTAAGGGTCGTGGTTGTGGAAATTGCCAGGGTAGAGCCACAGCTGTTTGGAGCACAGGTACAGCAAATATCCATTGCCAGGAAGATGAAGCTATGGCAGAGAATCGTGGACAGGGTGAACACCGTAGGACAGCACCGAAGAACAAGGGACGTCATCAGGAAGAGGTGGAACGACCTACGGGGGAAGGTACGTTCTGTGGCAGCAAGCCACCAGCTAGCCATACAGAGGACTGGCAGTGGACCCCCACTCCTCCCCCACAGCTCACAGTGTGGGAGGAGAAAGTCTTGGCATTACTGCATCCTGAGGGACTCACTGGAGTACCCAGAGGACTGGACACTGGTAAGTCAATATTTACTACTTATCACCCCGATACCTGCATGCCATCGCATCCCCTCACCCTCACTCCCATCACTCCACTCCGTCCCACACACTGCACCTACACATATGACTAACCCTAATGTCAAATCCTGCATACCATACCAATGGATGGACAGTCCTCGCAGCGCTGCATGGATACCAATCACTAAAGCATGCAGAGCATAGGCAAACTAACAATCACACAATACATCACCATACCCAAACAAAGGTGGCAGGTCAACAGCAACGATAGCGGGGAAGCCAGGGATTTACAATATGTCACAGACATGAAGCATAATACATCACTTACATCCCCACAGGTGCCCCAGCAATTCCAGCGGAGAGGAGGTTCCACGACTATTCAGTGCCCCAACAGAAGATGACAGCAACTCCGGTCTTCAGGATTTGGACCAACACCCTGGCCCATCAGGGACCACTGGACAGTCGGTCACCTAGAGCCTCCACCATCAGTACTCAACACCACAGCACCCACCCAGCATACCCACACCTCTGTCCCCAGGACATGTCAATCAGCAGTGTGCCCACCTGTACAGCGACCCCATGCCACACCTCACCCCCAAGACAATCAGGGACCTGGGGTCAGTGGCAGTGGGCACACTGTTCAGGGGACAGAGGCACAGGCCCAAAGGGATACTGGGAAGACCGCTGTGTGCAAGGGGGAGGAAAGGCCCAGGGAATCGACTCTCCAGGAGGCACTGGCCGAGATCCTGTAGCCTACCAACATTCCCAGGACACGATGGGCCAGATCCTTGACAACGTGCAGGAGAACAGGCGGCTGCAGGAGGAACAGTATGAGGGGATCAGGGAGGACTTGCAGGCCTTCAACACCACCTTGTTCTCCTTAGCAGGGGCACTGGCAGACATGGCCAACACCAATGGTCAGTGATAAACTGGTGGTACCAAAACCCTCACCGGTACACCAACAGGAAGACTCCACAGTATCACGACCCATGAATCAACGCGGTGGTCTTTTCACCGCCGCGCTTAAAATGCACACACACTTACAATTCTACACCGCATTGGACAATTCAAACTGTACACATCTGACACACCTACATGCATCACACCCACACACTCACAACACTATAAAAAACACACCCACATTACCCACACACCCTTACAACCAAATAAATCGAACAAGCACAGAAGACAAGCAAAGAGCAAACATACACTCAGAGGCACAGAACACCATCACTCATACACCATCCACACACATCACAATAAACATCACAATACATCATCACACACTTCACTTCACACATATTACTCACACCACATGATAGCACCTCAAAGACACCGCAGGTTTTCTGAGGAGGAGCTAAGGGTCATGGTGGAGTAAATCATCCGGGTAGAGCCACAGCTATTCAGATCACAGGTGCAGCAGACGTCCATTACTAGGAAAGCTATGGCTGAGAATTGTCGACAGGATCAACGCCGTGGGACAGCATCCAAGAACCAGGGATGATATCAGGAAGAGGTGGGATCACCTACAGGGGAAGGTGCGTTCCGTGGTATCCAGACACCAGATTGCTGTACACAGGACTAGGGGTGGACCCCCACCGCCTCCCCCACAACTAACAACATGGGAGGAGCAAGTCTTGGAAATAATGCATCCTGAGGGCCTCGCAGGAGTAGCAGGAGGACTGTACTCTGGTAAGTCAAAATCTTTACTACTATATCCCCCACCCCACCTGCATGCCATCACAAATTCCAACCCCTAACCTCACCCTCATCACTCCACCATCTGACATAAACCCCACTATCACAACCCACCCATCACAATACCAAGCCCTGCATGCAACACCAGTGCATGGACACCCATCATAGACCTGTATGGACACCCATCACCACAGAATTCCCAGTAGAGAGACTCACCCAACCCACACAGTCAGCAGTCACACAAGTCCAAGGCGACAGGGAAAGCACAATTCGATAAGGGAAACACACCCATTGCACAAGCTGGCACACACAGATACAATAACAATGCATTTGCATCTCAACAGGACCCCTACCCAACACTGGACAGGAGTTGCCAGCTACATCCAGTCCCCCCACAGAAGAGGCCTACAGTGATGACAGCAGCTCTGTCCGCCTGGATCAGGATGACCAACCTGGTCCATCAGGGACCTCTGGACGCCCAGTTACCCTGCCACTGTCTCAACCCACCGCAGAGCCTCCCCTCTCAGGAAACACCACCACAGCACCCACCCAGCAGGCCCATGCCACTGTCCCCAGGACACGTCAATCAGCAGTGTGTTCACCACTACAGGGACCCCAGGCAACCCCACTAACACAGGCCGATCAGGGGCCTGGGATCAGTGGCAGTGAGCACACGGTTCTGGGGACAGAGGCAGAGGACAACAGGGAAACTGGGAGGAGTGCTGTGCGACAGGGGGAGGACAGGCCCAGGGAACAGACCCTCCACGAGGCACTCTCCAACATCATTGGAGCATACCATCATTCCCAGGAGACCATGGGCACGGTACTGGCCAAGTTGCAGGAGACCCAGTGGCTGCAGGAGGTACAGTACATTGGGATCAGGGAGGACCTCACCAAAATCTACACCATCCTGGTCACCATGGCAGGGGTGCTGGCTAATATGGGCAAGACCATGAGGGAGGCAGTGGCTCAACAAAGGGCCCCTGACACTAGCCAAACCGAGGAACAGCCTTCCACCTCTGCCGGCGCTAGTGGACAGGAGGCACTGCCACAGGACCAACAGGCCACCAGCACCCCACCCCCTGCAGAAGGAAAACCACCCCGTAAACCGTCCCTGCGATCCAGGCAGAAGACAGAGAACATTGCCAAGACCCCCACCAGGAAATAGAACCCTATTTATAGTCACCCTACTGTCCCACTCTGTCACTCTGTCCACCTTGAACTGCCATTGCTCCTCTACCTATGCCCCCTTGGACAATGCACCTGGGATGCCATGAGACTGGACTCTACCATGGACCTTCCTCCACCATCACCCCAGCCCTTTGCACATACCCCTATGCATATTGGCACCTAAATAAACACCCTTGAAACAACTGCCAATCTGGAGTCAGTCTGATGATTCACAAATGTGTTACTACAACATTAGCAAAGCATTGCAACGTACATGTTCATTTACTCATACCAATGTATGACAGTTGTTGGGCAGCAGTGCACATAGCAGAAGCCAGAATGGGGTACATAGATCTGAAAAAAGGGAATCAAATGGGAACAGTCAGTGTCCCTAGACAGAGGGTAAGAGGCTGCCATGTACAGTGTCCAAAGTCAACTGAAATGTCAATAGGAGTTACAGTGTCTTACCTGTGTGTCACTGGACGTACTGCAGGATAATGTTTGTTCTTTTGTCAACATCTTCTTCCTCTGCCTCCTCTTCCTCACTGTCCACAGGCTCCACCGCTGCCACAACACCATCACCAGGCTCATCAATGCCAGGTTGTGCAACATACAGCATGCCACAATGATCTGGCACACCTTCTTCTGTGAGTAGTACAGGTATCCACCTGTCAGATGGAGGCACTGGAATCTGGCTTTCAGGAGGCCGAATGTCCTCTCAATGATTCGCCTAGTCCGCCCATGTACCTCATTGTAATGTTCCTTTGCCCTTGTCCTGGGATTCCTCACTGGGGTCAGTAGCCATGAGAGGTTGGGGTAACCAGAGTCACCTGCAAATATCGAGGGACAATAGTGAGACACACCCAAACCCTTAGGGACAACCCCATACCCAGTCACCTACACATACTGTGTGGGGACCTTGGGCTCACCTATTAGCCACACCCTGTGCCTGTGGAGTTGGCCCATCACATAAGGGATACTGCTATTGCACAACATATAGGCGTCATGCACAGAGCCAGGATACTTGGCATTCGCATGGGAGATGTACTGGTCTGCCAAAGATACCATTTGCACATTAATCGAATGGTAGCTTTTACTATTTCTGTATACCTGTTCATTTCTGCGAGGGGGCACAAATGCCACATGTGTCCCATCAATGGCACCAATGATGTTGGGGATATGTCCCAGGGCATAGAAGTCAGCTTTCACTGTGGCCAAATCCTCCACCTGGGGGAACACGATGTAGCTGCGCATATGTTTCAGCAGGGCAGACAACACCCTGCTCAACATGTTTGAGAACATTGGCTGATACATCCCTGATGTCATGGCCACTGTAGTTTGGAAGGAGCCACTTGCCAAAAAATGGAGCACTGTCAGGACCTGCACTAGAGGGGGTATTCCTGTGGGTTGGCAGATAGCTGACATCAGGTCCGGCTCCAATTCGGCACACAGTTCTTGGATTGTGGCATGATCAAGTCTGTATGTGATTATAATGTTTCTGTCCTCCATTGTCGACAGGTCCACCAGGGGTCTGTACACCGAGGGATGCCGCCATCTCATCATCTGCCTCAGCGGTTGTAACCTATGGAGGAGAATGGAGAGCAGAAGGTCATATTTCCACATAGAATGCACAACTGTGTCCGAATGAATGTTGCAGAAGCCGTGTGTTAAAGCGTTAATGTGTATATGTGCCAATATGTGCTGTGACGCAGTTAGCTGCCATGCCATGTGCCCCCCTGAAATGGCGGCTGCCTGACTTGTGAGGAGGGACAAGGGCAATGAGGTAACTGCACTGGCGTTGTGCAGTGTTGGGGTTGGCAGTCGAAGACCACTGCGCAACTCCGCATTGGTTATCATTGGGCCCTATGGGTCCTAGGAGGCAATGGCGATGTACGCCGGTGGTGGCTGTACGCATCGCCACGGATGTGCAGGTGCTGGCGACGGGCATTGTACCCCATGGGCTGGTGACTGTCTTTGTAAATGGTTGGGCATGGCCTGGTGCATAGGGCAACACAGTGTGTGTTGTGTCCTCCAACGGTAGTGGTATTGCTGACATTGACCATGTGTGTCCTCTGTCTTCCCCCCCTTTTTGTTTTGTCACCCTATCCTTGTGTGCAATAACATCATCTGGCGGAGGAGCAGAGGCACCGGCAATGGTGGGAGCTGCATCCCACATGGCCCATGAGACCGAGGGAGAGGTGAGCTCCATGATGGGGACAGGGGGAGATACCAGTGACAGCGACTCCTCCTCTGATGAATGCTCCCTGGAGGTGGCGGACACGACTGTGCCCACCCCAACAACAGGTACAGCTGCCACACCTCCTACCAGCACTGCCCTCCCAGCAGCCCCTCAGCGTGTTTCCCGTGCTCGCTCACCCAGAAGGGCGGGTATCTCCTTCACCCCAGGCACCTCAAGCCCTAGCCCAGTCAGCCCTGCTGCCCTCAGTGAGGAGGCGGTTGAACTCCTGAGATCCCTCACTGTTGGGCAGTCAAACATTCTGAATGCCATCCAGGGTGTTGAGAGGCATTTGCAACAAACAAATGCATACCTGGAGGGCATTCATTCTGGCGTGGCGGCCCAACAGAGAGCATTTCAGGCTCTGGCCTCAGCCCTGATGGCAGCCATTGTCTCTGTGTCCAGCCTCCCCCCTCCAACTTCCACTATCCAGACCCAATCCCCTCTACCTCAGCCTTTCCCAAGCATGCTTTCAGACCAGCATGCACACACATCAACACACAAAAGTGGCTCAGGAAAACATAAGCACCACACATCATCACACAGGCACTCACACAAGCACAAACACCATACCAATGCACACATACAAACATCCACTGCCTCCACTGTGTCCCCCTCCTCCTTGTCCTCCACCTCCCTCCCAGTATCGTCTCCACTCACACCTGCATGCACTACATCATCAGCCACTGCCTCCCTCACCAGCACGCCCATCACAAAACACCGCTCACGAGCAATCACCACCCCCCACAACCATTCACACATGCCCTGTGTCCTCTCCCGGTGTGTCTGTGAGCCCTCCTTCCAAAGTACACAAACGCATGCACACACCTACTCAACAGCCATCCACCTCACAACAGCCTCCAACCGATGCACCTTCACCCAAACTCAGCAGACGTACACTTCCTACAACCACAACCTCTTCCTCCACTCCCACACCGCCTCCATCTTCCCGTCCCAGTGTGTCAAAAAAACGTAACCTAGCTAACATCAACCTCTTCCCTACACCTCCCCCCTCCGCCGTCCTTTCTCTAGGGCCAGGATGTCTAGATTCCAGGCCGGTACCTCAGCCACCAAATATGCATCCTCTTTGGTCCCTGCAAGTCCGGGTGGATCAAAGGGGGCACCCATCTGACCTGTCAATGTGCCACCTACAGATGGGAAGGACCACCCGATTCCGCCTCCTGCCAAGATCAAGAAGGGGCCGGCATGCAGCAGGGGAAAGTTGCAACACCCATCCAGCAAGGCCTCGTCGAAACCCAAGAAGGACAGTGCCAAGGTCCCAACAGTGACTACCAAGGTGGGGAATGGATACAAGAGCAAGGCCAGGTCACCTCAGGGAACGGAGCCTTCTGGTGAGGGTTTGGTGACCACCATTTCCCCAGACATGCCAGCGACATGTACCATGGTCACCACCGCCGTAACAACCGTCACCTGCACCGCCACCTGCACCGCCGCTGCCACAACGTCAGTCAGCAGCATCCTCCCCAGTGATCAGCCGTCCGAGGCTGCTGTAGACGGTCTGGTGTCTCTCTCCACCACTACAGACACCTGCACCACGGCCAGCACCGGCAGCATCTCCGCCGCAGCCACCGCCACCTGCACCGCCAAGTGCCCAGCCGGTGCCACTACATCGGACGGCAGCAGTATCCCCAGTGGGCAGCTGTACGGGGCTGCATGTGATGTCCTGGTCACACCACCTGAGGCACCACCACCATCACTGGCACTACCAGCAGTTTGCAGCCTAAGTCGCTGCAGGATGGAGTGTGGCTCTGCCTAAATGGAGTATCATGCTACCTGTTCCGTGAACATCTCAGTCCGCAGACACCCAGGTGAGAGAATGTGAACTGCCACACCACCGGTGCAGCATCACTGGGCACAAAACCCCCTCCAGAACCAGTGGAGAGATACATCCACTCCCCCTATCCTTGGCAAGATGAAGCACACTGGGCACAAAGCCCCCTCCAGAACCAGTGGAGAAATGCATCCACTCCCCCTATCCTTGGCAGGATAAAGCACACTGGGCACAAAGCCCCCTCCAGAACCACTGGAAGAAGGCATCCACTCAGCCCCTCCTTGTCAGGATGAAGCACACTAGGGACAAAGCCCCCTCCAGAACCACTGGAGAGATGCATCCACTCCTCCTATCCTTGGCAGGATGAAGCACACTGGGCACAATGCCCCCTCCAGAACCAGTGGAAGAATCCATCCACTACAGAGACAGTGGCCATGTACTCCCCAGGACCAAGCAGTGGGCAAACCACCCACTTGAGAGACTGTAGCTTTGCACTCCCAAGGACCAAGCAATGGGCAAACTACCCACTTGAGAGACTGTGGCTTTGCACTCCCCATTACCAAGCAGTGGGCAAACCAGCCACTTGAGAGACTGTGGCTTTGCACTCCCCAGGACCAAGCAGTGGGCAAACCACCCACTTGAGAGACTGTGGCTTTGCACTCCCCAGGACATCGCTGTGGGTACGTAGCCCCTTCCAGGAGCAGTGGCATTGTACCATCTTCCGGCTGAGGTGCCCCCCTCCCCTTCCCCCTGAGGTGCCTGTTTTTTTCGACCTGATGCCCCTGCAGTGTTCTCTCCATTTTGAGGCAGGTGTCATGTGTGGGCTTCGCCCATGATTTTTGGGACCACTAGTCCACGGACTTTACAAGGGACAGTGTACGGCCTTCTGTACATGATGTAAATATTTGTATATACTGATTACTTTAAATTCTATTGCTTTATCTAAATGTTCCAATATATCACTGGTAATTTCCTTTTGTCCTTGCGTTCTTGCAGGAGGTGAGGGGGTGTATCTGTAATGTTGTTGGATGTGTTAGTGTTTATGGTGTTGTGGGTGAGGGGTGGGGGTGTTGCGTGCCACATGTGAGTGTAACTCTCTTTTGCCTCCCCCACTCCCCTGGGTGCAGTACTCACCGTCGTCGTCGCCGCCACCTTCTTTCAAATTCCTGGTGTATTAGTAGATACACCAACATGGGGAGGACCTGAAGTTCAGGCTCCATGGAGTCCTGGTTCTTCCGTGGAGTGTCGAAAGGTGAGTGGTTCACTTTCGGTGTACTGTTTCCACCGAGCTTTTGATGTCATTGGTACCACCCCAGAAAAGCTGGTGGATTGGCCTGTCATAATCCAGTGGGTGCTACATTGTGTTCTGCCTTTCTGTTGGCGGTGATCGCTGCATAGTTGGTTGCTACCGCCCTGGCGGTCGGAGTGTTAAAGTGGCTGTCTATGATGGCGGTTTCCGCTGTGGTCATGATCCCACTTCTTTTACCGCCGGTCTGTTGGCGGTATTACTGCTGCTTTTAACACTGACCGCCAGGGTTGTAATGAGGGCCTATGTGTTGAAAATGTGCATTTATGGAAAAAGTCACATCTAGTGCAAATGATCTGAACACTGTGAGAGGATAGAAATAATTACCTGAAGCTGGCTGTACTCCTCAAATCAGTACACAGTTGTTATCTCACCAACATCTGTAAAATGACAAGCCATAGGTGACAGTAAGTTGTGATGCAATGGAAGTTAATGCCATCATGCTACAGCCACACAGAAAACATCAATAGTCAGAGGAATGGTCAGTTGCACTGTCTCATCTGTGTGTCATTGGAGGTATTGACGTATAACTGATGTTCGGTAATCCTCATCCTCATCCTCTGCTTCTTCACCCTCACTGTCCTCAGGGTCCACTGCTGCCACAGGGGCATCTCCAGTCTCCTCCTCCTGCAGAAAAGGTACGTGCCGTCTGTGGGCCAGGTTGTGCAACATGCAGCATGCCACTACTATCTGGCAGACCTTCCCGGGTGAGTAGCACAGGGTTTCACCTGTCAGATGGAGGGACCTGAACCTGGCCTTCTGGAGCCCGAAGGTCCTCTCGATGATCCTTCTGGTTCGCCCATTTGCCTCATTATAACGTTCCTCAGCCCCTGTCCTCGCATTCCTTACAGGGGTTAGCAGCCACAGTAGGTTTGGGTAGCCAGAGTCACCTGCAAGTATTGAGGGACAACATTTAGCTTCACACAATGCTTTGGGGACGACACCTGAAGACATATACTTACATACAGTGGGTGGGGACCAAGTCTCCTCTATTCGCCACACCCTGTGCCTGTATAGTTGGGCCATCACATTTGGAATGCTGCTATTCCTCAGAACAAAGGCGTCATGCACCGACCCAGGATACTTAGCATTGACACGGGAAATGTACTGGTCCAGCAGGCACACCATTTGCATATTCAGTGAGTGGAAACTCTTCCGATTCCTGAACACCTGTTCATTCTCGCGGGGGGACTAATGCAATATGTGTCCCGTCAATGATCCCCACAGTGGCCAGATCTTCCACCTGGGGGAAAGCTATGTAGCTGCACATGTGTTTCAACAGGGCAGAAAAAACTCTTGCCAGCACGATTGAGAACATTGGCTGTGACATTCCTGATGCCAAGCCCACTGTCACTCGGACAGAACCAGTTGTGAGGAAATGGAGCACTGATGGCACTTGCACAAGAGGGGGGATCCCAGTCGGATGACGGATAGCAGATATCAGGCTCCAATTGGGCACACAGCTCTGTGAATGTAGCCCTGCCCAGTCTATAGGTGAGTATAATGTGCCTGTCCTCCTGTGTAGCCAAGTCCAAAAGGAGTCTGTACACGGGGGTTTGTCTCCTCTTGATATTCATCCACAGCGGTAGGTATCTAAGGGACACAAGAGTGAGTAAGCTGTCACAATTTGAACAATGGAACCCCATCCTCTGTGTACATAGTGCATTTATGTGACGGTAGCATGGGAATGGTGAGGTATGTGCTAATCTAGGCTGTGAACCAGTTAAGGTTGATATGACTGTTGTCCGCCACCATGAAATGGCGATCATCTGCCCTGTATGTAGAGCCAGGTGAAAGTGAGGTAACTCTGCCGACATTGGGCCGGCGAAGGGGAAGAAGCCCTCGACTCATGCCAGGAAGCCTGAGGAGCCCGCACATCCTGCCCTGAAGAGGAAGAAGCCCTCAACCCCTGCCAGGAAGGGTAAGGATCCAACACCTCCTGTCATGAAAGGGAAGAAGCCCTCAACTCCGGCAGAGGCTGTCAGGGTGACACCACTACCACCAGTGGTCACGGGCCCTCACCGCCAGCTGAGGAAGTACAGCCTACTCCTCTTGCAGGGGCTGCCCCGGAGGCACCTTCACCTGCTTAAACAGTGCAGTCCTCACCTCCAGCAGAGGCTGCCCAGGAGGCATCTTCCCTTGATGACACAGTACAGCCCTCACCTCCAGATGACACAGTGCAGCCATCACCACCATCTGAAGCCATGTAGGCCACCCTCCAGGGACTGCTGTACAATGGGCCCCCTTCAGAATCAGTGGGCATGTTCCCCACCTGAGAGACTGTGACCTTGCATGCCGCAGCACAGAGAAATGGGCATGGAGCACCCTCCAGAACCAGTGGGAAAGTCACCACCTGAGAGACTGTGGCATTGCATTCCCCAGCACAGAGAAATGGGCATGGAGCCCCCTCCAGAATTGGTTGGAAAGTCACCCACCTTAGAGACTGTTGACTTGCACTCCCTAGCACGGAGAAATGGACATGGAGCCCCCTCCAGAACCAATAGGAAAGTCTCTTACCTTAGAGACTGTGGCCTTGCACTACCCAGCACAGAGAAATGGGCATGGAGCCCCCTCCAGAACCAATGTGAAAGTCACCCACCTTAGAGACTGTGGCCTTGCACTCCCCAGCACAGAGAAATGGGCATGGAGCCCCCTCCAGAGCCAGTGGGCTTGTTCTGGTATTCGGCTGAGGAGCCCCCAACCCCATTCCCCTGAGGTGCCTGCCCACTTGCAAACTAATGCCCCTGGAGAGTTCTATCCGGATAAAGTCAGGATTCGAGTTAGGCCTTGAACTGTGCCCTGTGGCCATGTGGGCACTTAGTACTTTGGACTGGGCACTGGCCCTTTGCATACATTTGTACATATCTGTTTTAGATACAATTTGTTCTTTTGGTAGCTGTTTACAATCAATACATTCTCATTACTGCATTCTTGTTGTCCTTGCATTATTCTGCCGTGTATGGTGTGCCATTGTTTTTCGTCCGCAGTTGGTTGTGTGTATGGGGTGGGTATGTCAGGTGTATGTCGTACATGTGTGTTTCATTCTCATTTTCCTCCCTCCCTCCCTTGTGTGCTAGGCGACTGTACTCACCGTTGTCATCTTTGTCGGCATTGGTGTTCCAGGTGGAGCATGACGTAGACGAGCATCGGGAAGACTTGAAGTTCCCGTTCCATGGAGGCATTATTCTTCCCTGTGTCTCCGATGGTGAGTCTTTGCTCTGTGTTCTATTTCTTCCAGGCTTTTGATGGCGTTGCTACCGCCCAGGAAATCATGCCGGATTGCATGGTCATAATATGGTGGGCAGTACTTTGGCTGTTGTTGGCTACCGCCGTGGTCAGTGGTGTTAACGCCCTGGCGGTTGATGTGGTACATTGGCTGTCTATGGGAGTTATAACCACCATTGTCATAATTTGATGGTATTACCACCAGCCTGTTGGCAATATTACCGCCACTTTATAACTCACTGCCAATGTCATAATGAGGGACAAAGTCTTCCCATTTTAGCCTATGGAGCCCATTCACTACATTGAGGGAAAAACAAATTTGGATACTTTCCCTCACCTGGGCATATAAAACATCTTTTATAAGGTCCCTGCTTAGAGTTACACTGCACCCAACCCTGGGGGCACCTGCGGCACACCTTAAGGGTGACATATGTAAAAATAATGTAGTTTAAGACTTTGGAAGTACTTTTAATTCTAAAGCTAAATTTTAAGGTAACTTTAATTTAAAAGCAAGCAGCAAGGCAGGCCAGCCTTTAAAATGACACCCAGCACCTCAACAGGGCACCAATGGGTGAATTACCTATGCTGGGGTCCCTAAACCTACATGCCCTTCCATATACTAGGTACGTATGAGGCGGTAGATTGAAACTGACAATTATAATTAGCCTAATTGGCATATTCACTTTAGATAGAGCACTGGCCCTGGAACTGGTTAGCAGTGCCCAGGGCACAGCCAAGAGTCAGTAACCACCAATATCTGTCTAAAAAGTTTGGGGGTGACCAGGGAAAAAGGAAGACTTTCCTACACTGCCCACCCCCAGATCAAAGGTGATGGGTACTAACCTACACCCTGGTAGCCCTAATCAGCTAAGTGGAAAAACTGGAAAAACCGTCTGCGTTGGCATGGGCTCTCCCAGGTCTATTTTCCACTATGAACTCCAGCTCCTGTAGGGAAATGGACCACCTTAACAGTTTGGATTCCCCCCCTTATTTGCATGACCCATCTGAGAGGTCTGTGGTCACCAAACAGGTATGGCCTCAACTTCTTCACGGACCAGACCACATCAAAGGCCTCCATCTCAATGGCACTCCATTTTCTTTCTCTGGGGAGTAGTTGTCTGCTGATGCAGGCAATTGGCTAATCCTGGTCCTCTTCTTTGACATGTGCTAACACTGCCCCATTCCCTTCCTCTGAAGAATCTGTCTGCACTATAAACTCTTTGCTGTACACAGAGCCTGTTTCAGAGTGTCAAAGGTTTTCTGACACTCAGGGGTTCAAATGACCTTTGTGGGCTGCTTCCTTGAGGTGAGTTCTGTCAGAGGGGCCACAATGGCCCCATAGTTCAGAGAAAACCTCCTGTAATACCCAGTTAGGTCAAGAAAAGCCCTGACCTGAGTCTGGGATTTATGAGCCTCCTAATCCAGGATGGTCTGGATCTTGGGCTGGAGAG
Source organism: Pleurodeles waltl (assembly GCF_031143425.1). Taxonomy (NCBI): domain Eukaryota; kingdom Metazoa; phylum Chordata; class Amphibia; order Caudata; family Salamandridae; genus Pleurodeles; species Pleurodeles waltl. Next base: position 1,234,644,115 of record NC_090446.1, read on the forward strand.
GCTGTCATGGCCTCCACCAACAAGGTGGACCAGGTACACTACTGAACTCTGCCCTGTCCAGCATTTGCTTGCCATGATAGTCAGGCCTGCCTAGAGCAGGGCCTTAAGCTCTCCCATCAGGTGGACCAGGTGATCCTCCCAGGAGGAACTGAATACAGCTATATCATCCAGATAAGCAGCACTAAAAGCTTCCAACCCAGACAAGACTTTGTTCACCAATCGTTGGAAAGTGGCAGGGGCATTCTTCAACTCAAAGGGAATCACCTTGAACTGAAAGTGGCCCGTTGGAGTGGAAAATGCTGACCTCCCCTTAGCTCATGGGCTCAAGGCACTCTGCCAGTATACTGAGGTCAAGTCTAATGTACTCAGTAACTTAACAGCCACCAACCTATCAATGAGCTCATCAGGCCTAGGTATGGGGTGAACATCAGTCGTAGTGACTGCATTCAGACCTTTGTAGCCTACACAAAACATTAGCTTTTTTTTCCCACTTTGAGGATTGGGTTTAGGTAACAGTACCGCTGGACTGTCCCAGGGATTATCAAAGGGCTCCATTACCTTTAACTCCAACATCTTAGCTACCTCAGCTTTGATGTTGGCTTTGACCTGGTCTGACAACCTGTACAAGTAAGTTTTGACAGCTAAGCTGGCTCCTGTGTCAATATCATGGACACACCAATTGCTGAATCCAGAGGTCAGACAGAACAGTCAGCAAACTACTCCAAGACGTGTCTGCAGCCTTTCTGCTGCTGGGCTGCCAACTTGGGAGTACTACTCCCTCCACTGACCCATCTTGTGCATTGTTGGAGAGGAGGTCTGGCAGAGACTCACTTTCCTCTTCTTTTCCCTCGTCTGTGACATTAAGCTTAGTCATGTCTGCCTTGTCCTGGTGGGGATTCAGTCGGTTCACATGCAGGAACCTATGAGGATTCCTGGGGTTACCAAGGTCTACCAGGTAGGTGACCTCCCCCTTTTTCTCCAAGTTGGGATAGGGCCCAGTCCATTTAGCCTGAAGTGCCCAGGGGGCCAAAGGCTCCAAAACCCACACATTATGGGTGATACTAAGGCATGCTACCACTCCTGTCATGCCAGAGATTCATGAGCTTTTGGCTAACCTCCAGGCTGCTGCTTGCCTTCTTCATGTACTTAGCCATACCTGAACCCAAGCCCAGCATAAAAGCGAGCACAATCTGTTTGGACTCTTTGAAAGACTTCTCCCAAGACTCTCTCACCAAACACAATGGGCCTCTAACAGGGTGCCCAAACAGTAAGTCAAAGGGGCTGACTCTAACTCCCTTTTGTGGTACCTCCCTGTATGCAAACAAAAGGCATGGAAGGAGAACATCCCCTCTCCTCCTGACATTTTCAGACAAACCCATTGTCATGCCCTTTAGGATTTTGTTGAACCTCTCCACCAGACCATTGGTCTGAGGATGATAAGTGGTGGTGAACGTATAGGTAACACCACACTCATCCCACATTGCTTTAAGATAGGCAGACATAAAGAATGTACCTCTATCTGAGACTATCTGGGAATCCTACTCTGGTGAACACACTAAGCAGGACCCTATCTACAGTGGAAGCAGTGACTGCTCTGAGAGGTATTTCCTCTGGATACCAGGTGGCATGGTTCACAACCACCAAAATATATTTGTTACCTGAGGCATTTGGTAGGTCTAGGGGATCAACAATGCCAACCCCCTCCTCTCAAAGGGAGTCCTAACCACTAGTAGTGGTACCAAGGGAGCCTTTGGCCTGCTCCCTGTCTTGCCACTTCCCTGACAAGTGAGACAGGAGCTGTAAAACTCCTTGACTTTAAAAATGATTGACCAGCCTGTTCTAGGTTTTAGTCTATCTCAAATGTCCTGCTAAGGGAATATCTTGGCTTAGAGTTAGGAGAAATTCTCTATACTTCTGGGAGACCACCACTCTCTTGGTTGCCCCTGGTATGGGGTCCCTGGCCTCAATGTAGAGAACTCCATCCTCCCAATAAACCTTGTGGGGCCCAAAGACATCCTCTTGTTCTTGCCTGGAGGCAGTCTGCCTCAGGCCCTGAAGAGTGGGACACTCTCTTTGTCCCTGGCATAATTCTACACCAGTGGGGCCACCTGCCCATTGCAATTCTATTAAGTCAGGCCGAGCTTGCAGAAGAGGGGTCCCTCCTTTAAAGGTCAGATTTCCTGCCTCAAAATTGGATCCCTCCTGCACCTCTCTACTTGGTGGGACTGGCAAGCCAGACCCAGGGCCCTTTCTCTTTTTCTTGGAGACTTGGCCCATTGTTCCAATGTCCAAGTGTCCAGTACTTCCCTGTTGTGCTGTCTGTGACCTGGTCACAGCACACACCCATTCAGGGAGGTCCAGCTTCTATGCATGGACCCTTCTTTCCACCTCTGACTTCCAGATCATTTCCCAGCTGAAACTCTACTTGGAGGGCAGGAGCTACAACTACATTTTTAGGGCCAGCCACACCTCCCCATTCTAAGCTCACCATTGCCATGGGATGGAGCTTGGTTCTTCTGTCTGCTTATGGTACTTGGTGGAATAAACTAGGCAAGACCTGCTCTGGAGAAACCAGTTTTTTAGTGACCATAGTCACAGTGGCACCTGTATCTCTCAGAGTCTCCACTTCAGTCCCATTGACTTTAGGCCTCTACTAATACCTCTCCATGCTGGAAGGTAAGGTGGCTTGGGGCTCCCCCACCATGAAAAGGTTTTTGGGACTTTAGTGAGGGCTCCTTGGACTTTTTATCATCTTTCCCTTTGTTCTTCTCCTGAGAAAAACCTCAACCTCCCTTTTTCTGATCACCCTGGGGGTTTCTGGTTAATAACCAGTCATCTGTGGCCTCAGCCCAGCTCTCTGGGGTTGGTCAACTCAGAGTCAACTAGATACTGGTGCGACCTCTCTTGGACACAATTAGTTAGAAGGTGCTCCATTGTAATAAAATTACATAGCCCCTCAAAGGTACTTACCTTGTTGCCCTGTATCCAACCCTCTAGTGCCTTTTCTGAGATGTCTACAAAATCAACCCAGGACTGGGTAGCTGTCTTCAGGGTGTCCCTGAACGTAAGCCTGTGCTGCTCTGGGATCAGACCAAACTTCTTGGTTAACCACCTCTTCATTCTGTGATAGGAATCTGTTTCCTCCTCCCTTAGGTTCAGGAGCCTATCCCTCCAGATATTTGGACCACCTCCCATAGGAGTGAACCCCAATATGGGGGCTCAACCCTTATCATCTGGAGAGGCCTTTCAAAGGCCTCCAGCCACTTGTCTATATTATCCCCCTCCTGTTACACAGGGCCCACCCCCTTTGGTAACCTGGGATAAAACCCACCACTCCTGGCCATCTCAGAGTCTTCTTTACTACCACCATCTTTTTTCTCTTCCCTTGTGCACCTTTTCTTCTCTAGGGCCAACTTCTCTGCCTCCAAAGATATATATATGCCAGCTGGGCTTCCAGCTTTCGCTCTCTGAGGGACAGGTATTCCCCTTCTGAAGGGGACCCCTACCTCCAGCTAGCTTTGGATACAGCCCTGGTGACTGTGTGTAGTGAGGACCAGTCTTCTCCCTCCTTAATAAGGTACAAATGCCCTCCCTCCCCTGAGTGGCTGGTGCTGGTGTCTGCCTTCACTTCTTTCTCCTCTGGGGCTTCTTTTCTGCTTACCTCTTGGGCCCCAGCCTAGGTTGTCAAGAATTTGATTAACACATTCTTTCTGAGATTATTGGCTGCAGGCAACCCCATCTCAGTACACAATCCCCTAACTGGACTACTGTTAATGTGGGTGGGTTAGCCAGACCAAGATCCATGGTTCCCTAGTTTTGCGTCACACAAAAAAAGTTTTGCAAAAACTGAAATCAAGAATTTAGAAAAATCACAAAAATTCAGTAATTGAAATTAGTCCAAATTCAAAATCAAAAACAATGTTTGCACCAAGCCAATTTGAAGGATTTTTACTTTGTTTTTCTTAAAACTGTAGTGTGATTCTGAACACAATTACTGGATCCCACACTGCACACCAAAAATGTTGGAAAGTGGATTATTGGTAAGGGCAGGTAAGTACCTACACTTAGCAATAGGCCACTAACCCTTACTGGGTCCAGTTATGTCTCAATAAATTAACCCCAGCTCAACCCTTGGTTGCTTGTCAACGAGCAACAAGGCTTAACTTAGGAGACAAAGGGCCTGATTTCGAGCCTGGCGTTCACTAGACCACCAGAGTCACAGTGGCAGTCGAACTGCCACCAATGTGGTGGTCCAAGTGTCATATTATGACATGCCGGTTGCCCTGGGGATTACGACCTCGTTCTCTGCCAGCAAAAATGCTGGCGGAGAATGGGTGCAGGGGGCCCGAGGGAGCCCTGCACCGCCCATGCACTTGGCATAGGCAGTGCAGTAGTTCCCCTGGCCAGCACCATTGCAATGTTCACTGTCTGATTTTATAGACAGTGAACATTTTGAGGGTTATGGTGCACCCTGCATCCTACAGCACTGCTGTCGGCTCGATTACGAGCCGGAGACAATGCTGTAGGGTGTTTCCTGCTAGGTCGCTGTACTGAAACTCAGGTTTCCACCCGCTGACCTAGCTGGAAACTCTTAATGGGCCCAGCGGAGAGGTAGCCACTATGGTGGCAACCTCCCTGTCGGAAGTTCGGCACACGGCCTAAACCGTCCTCCGAACTCGTAATAAGGCTTGTAAAGCATTCAAATATCACAATACAGTAATAAAATAAAACACAAGAAACTGTTTAAAACTCCAAAACCAATTTATACAAATAGGGAATATGTTTATCTTTAATTTGACACCAAAATGAATAAAATCAGATAAGGGGAACTGGAGATGTGAATTTTTAAATAATAAAAAAATTTTTAGAGCATAGAAACTGAAAACGCCACTCAAGATATCTGGTCACACCCCGACCAGGGCAAAGTCAAAATTTGAGGGCAACCGCTACAGCAAGTGCAAGGCCTCAGTCAAGCGTTTACCTTCGGAGTTAATCTTTTTTCTTGAAGTTTTTTTCTCACCGGGAGGAAGTCGCAGATTTGATCTGACCTTTCTGGAGCCCTCTTCAGATACACGTTGCAGGAGACCTCGGTGAAGCATTCTAACTTTGGACTTAGTTGATTTTTGGGATTGGAATCTTTATCCGAGCTGAAGTTGAAATTGGATCTGATGTCCCAGGAGGCCACTTCAGATATACTGCGCAGGAAGTCCCGGTCAGCTTTTTATGTTCAGTCTTTGTCACTTTTTTGGAGCTTTTTCTCTCCAATGTTGGATGAACCTGCACAGCAAGCCAATTTCGAGTCAACCTCGTTGCTTTGCCTTTCCAGGAGCCCCTGGTGAAATCCTGGAAGTCTTCAGTGAGACGAACCTGGAAGTCGGGCAGAGTTGCGGTCGACGTAAGCCAGCTTGACTCACAACATCGGGTCAGTCCCTTTATGGATCTCTTTATCAAAAGTTCTCCAATCTTCTCCAAACCTCTGGATCTTCTACCAGAAGGTCTTTGAAGGTCCTTTGAGTGTACACCGCTCACCCCAAGGTTCCAGAAGCTCTGAGTTGATCCTTGAAGGTTAAGACTCCAACTCCCAGATAGCACCTGGCTCAAACTTAAAAGGGACCACTGAACAGTGACAAGCTGGTCATTGTACTCAGGCTTCGATGCATGGGATTCTGGTTAGCTCTTTTTTACCTGTAGCAAACAGGGAGACTCTTTTTGAACCAGTTGGAGCCAGGCAAAGCCCTTTTTATGGTAAAGCCCAAGCGTGTAGTTGGTGCAGTCCTTCAGAGTGCAGTGTCCAGGTGCAGGTCAGGGGTCCAGCAGGGCAGTCCTTTTTCTTGTTTTTGTTCCTGGTAGGGATCTGAGGTGTGGGTGCAGCTCTGCCATATTTATCCTTGCTCCTGCGGTGGAAAGCAGAGGGGGCAACTGTACAATCACATGCAGGCCACCACCTTCTTGGATTTCCACTTTTTGGGAAGTATGGCAAAAATCAATCCCAGGGAGCAACATTCTTTAAAAATCCAAAATGGCAGAAATTTAGTTTTGGAGGTTAGGTCTGGCTGAGTCCACCCACTGGTGTGGCTAAAATTCCTTAACACACCCCTTTCCTGCCACCCCCTGATCTAATCAAGGGGGCACCTGGTTGTCTGGGTTTGCAGGAAAGAGGGGAGGTCCTGAGCTGCTCCACATGTACTTCCCTCCTTTGAAGTCCAGTTTGGCTACTCTCCCCCATCCTGTTTCACTATCTGCTGAGGCTGATCTCCTCCCCCAAACACCTCCTTTTCCCTCATCTGAGTCTACTTTACACCTCATCAAGGCAACCTGTCCAGGCTGCCAGAGGCTGGCCAATCAGAGAAGGGCACTACAGAGCTGAAGTTGGCACCATTCAGGTAGAGTTCTAAAACTATTTTCTTGAACTACTCATATTAAATTCAACAATGGCAAGTTGTTGGATTTATTATAACAATCTGGTTAATACTATACTTGATATATCTAGCTCCTTTTGAGCCTTTATTAATTAAAAATAAAGTCTCCCTATTTTAGCCTATGGAGCCCATTCACTACTGTGAGGTGAAAATGATTTTGGCTATTTTCCCTCACTTGGGCTTATAAAACATATTTTATAAGGCCCCTGCTTATAGTTACACTGCACCCAACCCTGGGAGCACAAAGAGTCACCTTAGGGGTGACTTATATGAAAAAATAAGGTAGTTTAAGACTTTGGAAGTACTTTTAATTCCAAAGTAGAATTTGAAGGTAACTTTAATTTAAAAGCAGCCAGCAATGCAGGCCTGCCTTTAAAATGACACTGGTCACCTCAGCAGTGCACCTATGGGTGCACTACCTATGCTGGGGTTCCTAAATCTGCATGCCCTACTCTATACCAGGGACTTATAGGTAGGTTGATACTGCCAATTATAATTAGCTCAATTGGAATACCCATGTTACACACTGCACTGACCCTGGGAATGGTTAGCAGTACCCACTGCACAGCAAAGAGTCAGTTACCACCAATATTTGTCCAAAATGTTTGGGGGTGACCAGAACGAAAAGGAAGATTTTCCTACAGGTGGTCCTACCGCCACCATGAGTCTGGTGGTCCAAAGACCGCCAGACTCGTAATGAGGCCTATTCCTTTTGGAGGCAAGTCACTGTAGGAACATACATACATTATATTTTACATGTTCCAATTTTAAACAGTATTGCACCCTGTCCTGTGAATTATCAGGCTTATAGAAGGACTGATTGACATAGCATTTAACAGCTGTGTTTTCCTCCTGTTCCAAGATTCATCTTGACAAGCTTGCCTGCAGGTTTAAATGCTGCAGCAGTCAGGGTACATGAATGCCTGAAGCCATGTTTTCCTTGCTAACCTAGTAAATGGTAGAATACATGCTGCCGTTCAGTAGGTGAGATTTAATTTTCTGTGCCATTGGTATATTTTCTTTCATCATATACTGTGGTCTTAATAATGATTAACGCCCAGAAATATGCCATATGGGCATTAGCCTATTTTACCATGTTCTAGGACATAAAATGGGACATGTACAGCAGTACTTCAGTGCGTTGAGTTAAAAAAAACAGCAGCACAGTCCACAAAAATGGGGCAGATCACACAAAAAGAAGCAATTTCTCACACCCATTCGGTGACTCCTACCCCTTCCCCCGCAGAGAGGATTTCCATTGAAAAAACAATGTTCCCAGTGAACACGACTTGTTCATGTCAACTCTTAGCATGCATGCCATCTGACACAGCTAGCAGTTTGCCCATCAAATAGAGGGTCGACATGGGGTGGGAGCAGGAGAGAGATTACTAAATGGGGAGAAGTACTCTTCATATGGGATTTCCTCTCCCTCAAAAGAAGGCGATAGTATCAGAGTTCCCCTGGGCTTACAGGATGTGGCCTGCACTTACTTGCGCGAAGGGTTGATGTCTGCCAGTGTGGGATTATTTACGTTAGATGAATGCTGTTTTTCTATTCTCTTCCTTTCAGAGATTTCTTTAGCATAGGAAGATATGTCTGCCTCTGCTCCAGAGACTACACCTTATAAATGCACGTTGAAAACCCAGTTGTTACTTTTTGTACCTTTACAATCATGATTTCAGCCCCTCATGTAAGAGGGTGGACCCTCGTAATCCTACTACTGGGTGGATATTTCTCCCAAAAAGGATGAATATCTTCTAGGTTGAGATTTCTGCCCAGATTTATGCGGAAACGTATATGTGCGACAATCTCTGCACAGAGATTTTCCTTTGTGAGTAGACCTATTATGTTACATTCAAGGCACTATGACCTCAAAGTGTGCACACGTCTGCATAATTTTATTGACTTCATAAGGATAAAAAAATAAGGGCGATGACTTTGAAATATCACTTTCATTTGGATTCTGATGTATTCTGGTGAAATCTGGAAGTCTGTTCGGAAGGGAATGACATTATCTCTGATGCAGGTCTTTATGCATACATCCTACAAACACTCTTCTTGATGTAACATCCGACAAGCATTACTTTCTATATCGAATGCCGGTGTATTCATACTCATGGGACAACATAAGAAGAAAATGTGGCATTTCAGCTCTATCTCTATAACAACAGTAGCGCGGCATGCAACCATGCTGTCCTCTACGGGAATCCCAGAAAATGTCAGTAAGAGAAAAATACAATTGGCTGTTTTCGTTGAGGATGATTGTAAGGAAAGCTTATCTACCCTACAGCAGGATACATGATTTAAAAAATGTGCTCGTTACAATTTCAGTAGTGGTTTGGAACACTTTGTAATGCTAACCTCCAATCACTCGCATTAGAAGTGTTGGAGTGTGACTTTTAGAATTAATATTAACACGAAAACTTGCACTATAGTGTGTAATGAAGCCGCCTAGAACATATGTTAACTTAGAAGAAAATTAATGTACGCGTTTGAGATGTGCCCACGGGGAGTGGCCACCAATTTATACGATGACGAATGAAACTGACTAATAATGAATTAACAATGTACTAATGTATGACTTTGTATTAGCATTAAGGATAATATATATTAGGTTTTGCTAAATTAATCACTAGGCTTTAGTTAGCAAGGATCTGGGCCTAGCTGCCTGGTCTCATATTAATTCTGTTTTTCTAAAGTGCAATGTGCTGCTTTCCTGAAGGACACAAAGCTGTACTTTTCCAGAAGCTAGAGATATGTGTGTAGCTGTAGTAAATTCTTTCTCATGGGACCCGACTTGCTCAAGGAGACATTCTTGCTGAATGCAACAGTGTAATTCGCAACAGGTGCAAGGTCGCCTGGACTAGGGGAAGACAATGGAACTACTGACTGGAGCGACAAGTGTAACTTTTCTTACCTGACATTCCACCCATTGAAAACGTCAATCACAGGAGCCAATCAACTGCATGAGAACTGTCTTAGGTGAAAATTCTAGTAAGGTGTGTGACGGATTATTGGACAGAGATAACGATGCACCAAATAGTGCGCAATGGGAAATTAGAGACTTGTTCGACAACTTTGATATAACGGTGTGACCCAAGGAAAAATTGGCCATTTCTTCCTCTCCATTATCGAGCCATTCTTCGCCATTCTTCATCATTCTTTGCCATTCTGAGAGACTTTTCTTTGGCTGTGACATACTTTGAACCATCCTCATCCTACCCCTTGCCTGTTATGCACTTCTCCTCCTTATGAGGGAAGAGTCTTTACTTGCTATGCCTTACTGAGACTTATCCTGGCTGATGGTGAATCGACTGATGTCCTGAGGACGAAGATTGATCCTGCATGCTGACTCATTCGGATGGGTAACTATCTGATGATAAATTGTAATTTTCTGTTTGCCTTTTCTTTCTAGGTACCAACTGCTCTTTTGAGAGAAGCCATAGTTAGATATTTTCCAAATTCATGATGCTAAATTGTTTTGCATGAAGCCCAACATGCTGATTCTAATTAGAGGATAGTTAAGGAGTACACTAATATCGGATGCAAATGGACAAATGACTGAATCCTTGCTTTGTTGAATAATGTACTAATGATACTCTGCTAAAGTTGACTCATGTTAACGTCGTGCTTTGTTCTAATGTTCATGACCTATGCTTTGATAAAGTCTTACTTGAGTTGCTAAGTTATAGTGGTATTGATGTGCTTATTGATATTGTGACTAATAAATATGATACTAGAGTGTAACTAATAGGGAATAAATATCCTAAATCTTACTGGATCATGTGTGGTTATTCATGGCTGAAAGGTCATGGTGTGTTTGATTCTTATTAAATGTTATTAACTAATTTGATTGATTAGTTATTGTGAATATTGATGAGGTTATTGATCTATTGATTGAAATGCTAAACGGATATCTCGTTCTGGGAAGTTCCCAAACGTGGTCAAAAGATTCATTGGCCTAAAACGAGTCCCCTTGTAAGTTAAATTATCAATGTTCGGACGCGTTATCAAAAGGACAGCAAAGTTCACCTCGATTCATTGCATATATCGTTGAAGAACAATTCCAGGTTTTTCTAAAACATCTAATATTCTGCCATTAATATGATAAATGCACATAAGCCGCTCTCAAGTCATTTTCCAGCCAGACCGCATCTTTTACATTTGTTTTGGCTGTGTGCAAGGAAAATTAATTTTGTGTTGATTGCTTTCAACAAACATTTTCCATAATTCAGTGGCATTCAAAAATTTCAGCTACATAATGGAAAGGGCACCAACTTAAATAACATAACATGAATGTACATTTAAAAGATAAACCTTTAAACAGATTCAGATCAGACACTTTTCGTACTTAATGAAACACAAATTGAAATGGGACACCGCATATATGGTACGTCTATCAATCCCATAGATTAGTAAGTGGCGTACCCTTAAATGGCAGAGGGACAAAAGTTGGGCCACCTCCATTTTGAGTTTTGACACTAAATTAAACATTTGTAAGAAATTATACTTTGGTTCATGGTATACTTGAGATGTATGAAACTTCATCAGTGACGTATTACATCCTTGATTTAGATCAAACAATTCTGTCTGGTGTTGAAATTGAAGATAAGGCACAAGCGATGGGTGAAAACCGGCAAAACCCATCCCAACCACTGAAATCAATCTGGGTTAGCTCCATTCAATTGTGTTTGAGATCATGTTTCCGTTCTAAAGAGGACCACGGAATGTTCTGTGCAATTCCATTTAAGGACCTCTTCATAAGAAGCAGGCTAAGACAATGAACAGAAAAACAAGCAAACACAGGTTATGACACCTGGTACTGACCAGGGAATGTTCCTGTTAGTGTTATATATTTTGTCAGAAACAAAATATATTAAAGCAAGATGCTTGTTGTTAGACCTGACAACCTTAGGGTGGTCACCCCTAACTTTTTGCCTGCCTCCCTCCACGTTTTGGACACTGTTTTTGCTGGCTTTAGGACTCTGCACATTTTACCACTGCTAACCAGTGCTAAAGTGCACATGCTCTCTCCCGTAAAGACATGATGACATTGGATCATGCACAATTGGCTTATTTAATTTACTTAGAAGTCCCTAGTAAAGTGCACTATATGTGCCCAGGGCCCGTAGATTAAATGCTACTAGCGGGCCTGCAGCACTGATTGTGCCACCCACTTAAGTAGCCCCTTAACCATGTCTCAGGCCTGCCATTGCAAGGCCTGTGTGTGCAGTTTCACTGCCAATTCGACTTGGCATTTAAAAGCACTTGCCAAGCCTAAACCCCCCTTTTTCTACATATAAGTCACCACTAAGGTAGGCCCTATGTAATCTATAGGGCAGGGTGCTGTGTAGGCAAATGGCAGGACATGTACCTGTGTAGTTTACATGCCCGGGTAGTATAAAACTCCTAAATTCATTTTGCACTGCTGTGAGGCCTGCTCCTTTTATAGGCTAACATTAGGGCTACCCTCATATACTGTTTGACTGGTAGCTTCTGATCTGAAAGGAGTAACAAGCTCATATTTAGTATGGTCAGAATGGTAATACAAAATCGTGCTGACTGGTGAAGTTGAATTTAATATTATTATTTTAGAAATGCCACTTTTAGAAAGTGAGCATTTCTCTGCACTTAAATCCTTCTGTCCCTTGCAATCCACATCTGGCTAGGTTTAGTTGACAGCTCCCTTGTGCATTCACTCAGACAAACCCAAACACAGGATGCTCAGCCTCACTTGCATACGTCTGCATATTGAATGGGTTTTCCTGGGCTGGGAGGGTGGAGGGCACGGCACTTACTTGTCAAAGGACAGTAGCCTGCCCTCACACAAAGGACTGCCACACCCCCTATTGGGACCCTAGCAGACAGGATTGAACATTGCCTTCCAAGTTAAGCTTGGCTGCTCAGTGCCAAGCTACCAGAGGGTGGGCACAGGATAATTTGGATTGTGTGAGACTTACCCTGACTAGAGGGAGGGTCCTTGCTTGGACAGGAGGTAACCTGACTGCCAACCAAAGACCCCATTTCTAACAAATGTAAATTGAAAGTATAATGAAAAATCCAAGCACTGTAGTTATTAAGTGATTGTTCAAGATTAATTGTTCAAGTAAGCAATTAAAAAAGACAAAGAAAATAATAATCGTGATTGAGAGGAGCATTATTTGAATGTAATAACTTTAAAGTACCCATTAGCATCAACGATCATTACCGCCTTCTACGCCTGAAGACTGATACCAGTTTCCTCCATCAACCTTATTGACTTTTATTCTGTATTCTAATTGTTTTGTTCTGTTGTTTTCCCAATTTCTGCCTCAAATAAATCAGATGCTTGTTGTGTTGTAAGTGCTTATTTAGTTTCACCAATGTTTGTTCAGCATAACATCATATGTTTATGAGTATCAGCATTCCATTACATCAATAATGCTTAATGTCATCTGACAGTTTGTCAGTTATCTTTTGACCGCAGATGTTTTCAGATAGGTTTCATTACTCTGCTTGCAAAACACTTCAAGAAGAAATATTCTAGCATGCAGTTTATGTTTGTTTAATATAAGCATAGTTTTGGCGGTGAGTGAGTGATATGAAGACACCTACTGTTAGCAGAGTGCCCATTGTTAACCTATGTGCCCAATGAATGTAGGACAACTCAAAGCTACCAATATTAATCATCTAAATGCTTGTGGCAGAACACATATTCACAATGCCCTGACCACATGATGAAAACTAACACATACAACAACAAGGATCCGGGTCTGCCGACATGACAGTCTACTAGGTCTTGAGATGACCTAAAGCACGTCAGGCTCAAACACTGGTTTGACTGCACTTCTGGAAAGGCTGGAGTCTATGAACAGACATCCAAGTGCCAAAATACTCTGACCTCCTGTAGCAAGGTGACTTGAAATGGAATTGGTCTATTCACCAAATGTTAGGTCTATACATTTGATAGCAGATGTCCCTCTCACATAAGGGAAAAATGCAAAGCCAATGCGTACATGGCCTTAATCAAATGTCAATGTAAACTGTTGGAGGTACATGTCACAATACAACCTGTAACATTCTGTCTCTCGCTTCAACAGGTCTACCTGCCACTGGGTACAAAGACACCAATCAGGAGACTGCAGCTCCCCCTCTGGATCAAGCCCTCATTTACCAGACCACTCCTGGATATGTGGACGTTGAGGACAGTGCTGGTCCATCTGGGGAACCTGGTCAGACGACACCTATCAGCCTCACCCTGACCACATCAACTCTTCCTAGTCCTGTTGCATCAACATCTCAGGCAACCAGTCATCCCTAAACCCATCTCAAGGACAGAATCAACAATCTTGTGCCCCCGCGTTCAGGTACCTGAGTTACATTTAGACACCTCTGACAATGATGGACCTGGACCCACTGGGGGTAGGTTATGTAGGAGGGATGGTGAGGGACAGTAGCATGAGGCTGCTGGGGATGGATCTGGCCAGAACACCATCACCCATCTTTTGGGAGCATACCAACAGTCCCAATGCATGATGGGCCAGGTACTCACCAAACTCAAGGAGATCAAGCAGCTGCAGATGGATACCCACCATGAAATACTGCAACAGTGGGAGGCCCACAATGCCACCATGGTCTCTATAACAGGGGTCTATCCAACTTAACATACCATATGACACAGACAGGGATACCAGTACAATAGTCCCTAGTCAGAGGCCAATGCTGTTGCAATGCTTAGGCATCTAGTGACATGTTACATAACTATGTCAATGTAATGGCACAGGCACTATGGCCTGCAATGAGGAAATACATTGACATCCACGTACAGGTCATACAGAAGCATTATTAACACAATGTGAAGTGAGAATGGACGTATTTCACTGGATGCCATGTCACAAGGACACATGAGCACACACATGAAACCATTGGACCAATATACCAGGACAAACAGGTCTCACCTGCAGCTCAGATAACTGCCCTCCCACTGCTCAGGTAGCCTGGACCTCACACAACCCAAATTTGTGATACACAGTACCTGGCTCAATTCCGTATCCCCTCTACATGTCAGAGCAGCTACAGCCACCTGCCAATGACACAACTGAAAAATGCCCACACGAGGATGATATGGTAAAGAGACCTGTAAGGAAAAAGTGACATACAAGGAGTTAAGGCAGGCAAAGGCATACGTGTGACTCAAAAGTCATTTCAAAGTTCTGTAGTTACCCTGACAGTGCAGTGTGACTGCCCCAAACAAAGGAGATAATCAAGAGAGGCACATCTCCAAATCTGATGCAGCCAGCAGACCTTGCCTGTATAGGTCCTAGCATGAAATGCCCTGTCTCATGTTGGCAGAGATTCCCTTCACCACAAACCTGACCCCTTCAGTATCCCATGAAGTGACAGTAATTAAACAACCATCACATCCTTACACTCAAGTGAAGTACTAATTGATGAGATCTGCCTGCATGCCTCCACCTTCATCCTCATGGCTGTTATCCTTACCTGGCATTTCAGGAGGCTCACCCAGTGGCACTGCCAGCTCCTACGCATCAGGGATGTATGGGATGTGTCTCCTCAGGGCAAGGTTGATGAGCATGCAGCAGGCCATAATGATCTTACAATCCTTTTTGGGTGAATAGAGGAGGGTATCACCGGATTTGTCTATGCTGCTGGATTTTTCCCTCAGGAGCCCAAAAGCCAGCTCCACAACTGTCAGGGAGTCCGGATCCTCGGGGTTTGCGCCTGTTCCCAATATGTCCACCTCTTGGCAGCTCCAAACTTTACTAGCCATTATAGCACAGAGTTAAAGAATGGCCAAGTGGGGGATGGGGCTTTAGATTGGGAACAGCTGGGAAGGAGACCTGTGGAAGTTAAAGTTAAGAACACAATAGCCAGATTATTCACAATGACTTTCATAAGCTTTGTTCATAATATCTGTATACTGATAACATGAATGGACAAGAGCTTTCCTATATCATGACCTTATTAGCTCTGAGTACCTGGAAAATAAATAAGTATTATGCAAGCTTTCATATGAGAGTTTTTGTAGAATACAATCTTATGCTCTGAACCTTGAACTGACTCAAGTTATTTCTTTGACTGGAAATTACTTAAAAACAGTAATCAATAAACAAGTTAGTTTTCAGGAATAAACCGTGTTAGACTTATGAATGATACTACAAGGACACACTATAACAGTAATCAATGAATACATTGGTTTTCAGGAATAAACTGTGATAAGCTCATGAATGAACACATTGGCTTTCAGGAATAAACTGTGATAAGCTCATGAATGATGATACTGCAAGAACACACTCTGTCTAGACTTTCAAGATTCAATTGCTTAGGAAGTATTATACACTTTGAGTATCAAACTGTGCATCAAGATTTCAATGTCTAGAAATGATCGCGCAATCTGCCGATCTGAAACACAACGGTTAAATGCCAAAAATGACTCACACACTCTGCCATTGATTCAACCATCAGGATTTAAATGTCACAATGTCATCGCACACTCTGCTGATCTAAGTTGCAAGTTTTAATTGCCAAGAATGAATCGGGCACACTGATGCCGATTCGACCATTAAAGTTCAAATGTCAAAACATGATCACACACACTGCCGATCTGAACTATAAGAGTTATATGCCAAGAATGAATCGCGCACACTGCTGTCGATTCAACCATCAAGGTTTAAATGACAGGATATGATTGCGCACACTGCCGACCCGAGCTACAAGAGTTAAATGCCAAGAATGAATCGTGCACACTGCTGCCGATTCAACCATCAAGTTTTAAATGCCAGGATATGATCGCGCACACTGTCGATCTGAACTGTAAAAGTTACAGGCCAAGAATGAATCGTGCACTCTGCTGCCGATTCAACAATCAAGATTTAAATGGCAAGATACAATCGCGCACACTGCCGATCCGAACTGTAAGAGTTAAATGCCAAGAATGAATCGTGCACTCTGCTGCCGATTCAACCATCAGGTTTAAATACCAGGATATGATCGCGCACACTGCCGATCCGAACTGTAAGAGTTAAATGTCAAGAATGAATCGTGCACTCTGCTGTCGATTCAGCCATCAAGGTTTAAATGATAGCATATGATTGCGCACACTGCCGATCCGAACTACAAGAGTAAAAATGCCAAGAATGAATCGTGCACACTGCTGCCGATTCAACCACTAAGGTTTGAATGCCAAGATACGATCGCACAAGCGATTTAACCAAAATGCCCAAAACTCAAGTATTTCTGAAAACGGAGCCTGGGGCCTAACCCGACCTCCGCCTTACCACCCTTCTTGAAGATCACCAAGGAAATGAAGACAGGGCCTGGAAATCCTAGGTAGGCCTCCGGAACAGGAGCTCAGGAAAATGCTGCTGCTCTGCACCGGGACCTCTGAATAGTGAGCAATTGGAGATGGGCTGGCTCCCTTAAATAGAGCCAGGCCCCACCCACGTGCCACACCCAGCTAGGCTGCAGGAAAGGTTTCTATAAAGGCTTAGAATAGGGACCACACCACATCCTGTAATCCTGCAGCAAAGTCTTGATAATGAGCAATACATTGCAAACAGCATTAATGGCGTTTCAATATGAATCTCTGCAATGCAAAAGGTTAACATACTGCATTAGCACATAATGCATGAATTATTACGTTATATACTGATTGGCTTTTTGCATTACGTCGCCCGTAGATCGCGCACTGACAACAACATGGCGTGTTCTTCCATGTGCCTCGTGGAAGTGGACTTCCCCTGGCGTAGTTGGGTTCCTTACTGGTGTCAACAACCAGGGACAGGCATGCCCACATCAGATCCCCTTCTTCTGATGGGCATTTACCTGCATGGAAGCAGGCACAATACCCGATATGGAAGGCAACATGGGTGCAACTGTCAGTCCAGAGCAACGCCTCACTAGGAGCACACATAGCATACATAGCATACATACACACATGACATATGTTACTTACTAACCAGCAAGGACCTCTTTGGGTACAGTTGTGTCATCAGCTGGGGTATTGCGAGGTTCCGCATGATAAAGGCATCATGGACTGAACCCGGGAACCGGGCACAAACTTGAGAAATGTAGAGGTCCACCATACACAGTACTTGGACTTTGATGGAATGGAAGTTCTTCCTGTTCCAATAGACCTGTTCATTGGCATGGGGTGGTACCTGGGCTACATGGGTAAAATCAATGGGTTCATACCATGTGGAATGTGTGCCAAACCATAGAACTCTGCTTTCATATGGGCAAAATCCTCACATTGAGTAAAATTAATGTAGTTGTGCAGGTGTTCCAACACTGCTGTGAGTACAACCTTCAACATCAAACTGAACATAGGCTTGGACATCCTGGCAGATAGGGCCACTGTGTTTTAGAAGGAACCTGTGGTCAGGATGTGCAACACTGACATGACTTTTACAATGGGCAGTATACATTTTTCATGACATATGGCTGGCATCAGATCTGGCTCCAATTGAAGGCAGAGATCCATGATTGTCTGCCTATCCGGATGATAAATCTATATGACTTGTCTGTTTTCCAGAGTCTGCAAGTCTGCTAGTGGACGGTACAAGGAGGCTGTCTGATCCTTCTCTCTCCCAGAGTAACTATGTGGGACAAAACGTAAAAAAGGCTCTGACTCAACGTGTCCCTAGCAGTTTACATAATACATGTCAGTTATGAAATGTGTCATGTCATGTGAGTCACTGTAAACATGATACACAACGCACACCAGGGCTAACTCTTGCGCATTTGTGAAATAATAACGCTTTGATCAACTACATATGTGTGCAAAACCTCTATCTGGACAGCAACCTCACATCCAAGTCACTCCAGAATCTGCCTGTGAATAAATGCCCCAAAGCCTGGATTAGACGTGGGGGAGAGGGGGTGGCTGGACCACATACCTATAGTACAACGGAAACGGTTGACCAACATGACAGGACAACATCAGCACTCAATCTTCGCAAGAACATAATTAACATACTTCTGACGCATCCATACATATCCTGTAATAGCATTGTATACCTCTAATATGGCGGCTGCCTGACCTCCTCTACTGGACAATAGGAACCTCCCATAGCCGCGGGCAGAAGTCACCATGGTGGTAGGCAGATGCTACCACAGTGGGCACTGCCATAGGAGAACATTGCTGTCTGTGGCGGTCTTGGCCCAATGGCAGTGTTCGCCGGTGATGATGGTTGCTTACCTGGCAGATGTGACCGCCATTGATTCTCTCACTTGACTCCTGACACTGTTGCCAGCAAGACCTCTACGACCTGAGCTGCTGTGTACCGCCTGTGAGAGCAATCATGCCACATCCTACAGGTGATAGGACCCCTACTTTCTCACTCAAGGAGATGGAGAAGCTGGTAGAAGAGGTCCTACCCCTGTAGGACAGCTCTATTGTGCACAAGAGCAGCAGGTAAGTGCACCATGTGCACACTTATCTATGTACCTCAACTTATATCATACTCAGTCATCCTAGGCTTGAGACCAGTTTGAATGATTGTGTCTGCAAAGTCTTGTAGGTGTGGTCAGTGTACATCAATGGCTGAGTCAATGGGCATGTATCTATGTAAAGTAGATCCAAACAAATGTTTGTGGTATTGAGACAATGTGGTGTGTGTACTTTCCTATATAAACCTGAGTTTGATGCACATAGCTAGGTGAGGTGTTATGACAGCCAACCACAGCATCATCTTGGCACAGTGTAATGTGTAGTCATGTGGTTGCATGCCAGCTGGAGAGCTGAATGCATGTATGTGTTAGGGGCACCATTTGAGCTCTTTCTGTGCCAGCACATAGATCTTTGGCCACTTCTGGCCTTGTTGGACTGTTGTTCAGAAGCCAGGTATTGATTCATTATGGCCCTCAGGTCTGCACATAGAAGTGGCTGTGGCCTAAGTGATGTACTGTGACGCAGGTTATTTTTTTGGACATTGTGTATTGTGCAGGTTTGTCTCAGCCTGCAGAGAAGGGGCATGTGTATTGTCACTCAGTCCATAACTGGACATCTGGGCTGGTATCAATTTCCTTTTCCACTGCCAGTGTGACACTGTGCCCACTCCCTGTATCCCTAGACAGCATGTGATGATGCCAAAACATGCCTCACTGCCAATATGCAGCTTCTTGAGGCCATGTCCACCAATTACTATATGAATTGCATGTGGGCAGGGTCATAATCTGTGACTGATGTGCTCATAACATCCCTGACAATGTGTATTACATAACCTTGATTGACCCCTTGATCCCATAGCACTGTTGTCTCTTTCTTCCAGCACTGGTGCCCAGTGCAGGGGCCTATCATTTTGGACATTGCACATCTGCAGGCAGTACACAGTTGAGTGATGTGCCACAATTTTGGACTCTTTGGTTATGGTTGTGAGGCAGAATGTGTACAATGCAGGCCCAGGTTTCTCCTTCAGTACTGTAGGTTTTGTGGACACACATGTCGAGATGTGTGTACCTTAATGTAGATGTGACACAGACCCCACCGCCAGAAGTGGCAGGTGCCTGCAACAGTACCTGCACATGTCCAAACATGGAGAGGCTTGCCTCTTTGTGTGCTCTACATGTCACTCCCTTCAATGTGGTTGAGGCACAATGGGTCTGTATGTTGGCTTGCTGTTACATGTCAGGATTGTATGCAGTTGCTGACATGTAGGGTTAGTGGATGTTTTAGTGCATTGTTAGCGGTCTGCTTTTCCTGTCAACTGCCACATTTTGGGATCTGGTCCATCATATTCCTGGTCAATGTCATGTGATTAGCTCATGTCCCACCAAAGTCACTGCTTTACTACCTGGTCACTGCAGGGCCTGAGCTGGGTAGTGTGTATTGTGCTCCCGAATAGGGAGTGTTTGCAGTCAGGTCCCTGAGTCAAGTGCTTGCTATGTGCCACGGGTGAACAGGATGGTCAGGACAGTATGTCATTTACTGGGTACACTGACTTGTATGTGACTCAGCCATTTTGTTTGGGACTTTTGGACATAATATTATCTATTGTCATTTGCTTCCATGCAGGTAAATGCCCATCAGAAAAAGGGGATCTGACGTGGGCATGCCATCGCCAACAAGGTGCGGACTCTGAGGGTCCACAGCCGGTGGAGTGCCCACTGACTGAAGAGGTGGGAGGACCTGGTGCGCTGGACCTAGAAGACCGCAGAGGCCCAGCTGGGGATGTCCTCTCAACGAGGACGGGTGCCTGTCAGACCATGACGCCCCTAAATAGCCATCAGTTTGGAGGAGGCCAATCAGGCATTGGATGAGCATTTGAGGCCAGCACAGCAGCCACAAGGGAGTGGGTACATAAAACATTATTGAACCTATAGCAGGTAATTGAGTGAGGGCAGATTGCTCCCCCTGACAATGTTGCATGTTTGATGTGTCAGATAACCTCTGGGAACTAATTGGTGTAGACAGGACATGTACTTTCAACAGGTGTGCTGACCTGTTTGGTGCTGGGACCTAGGACCAAACTATGCTGAACCCTCAGTCAAAATGCCCAGCATGTGTCTGATATGACTGCGTTTAGTGTTCAGATATCCTGGTTTGACTGGTCTGGTGGTTGTTATTTTTCCAAAAACAGATCACTCCTGACAAATATTCCAGTCAAAAGGTAATTAGGATGAGGGTCACTGTCCTCTGTTATGTGTCTGGGGATATGTGTATGTTGACATCTGCTAACCTAGTGAAATGTACGCATTTAACATTGAGTGGTGGTGCCTTACAGCAGTCTGTGATTCATGGGTATCCATCATACATGTGACATGACTTACAGGAGCAAATCTTGGCAGCTGTATCACACTACTTTCCCTTGGTAAGTGGGGCATGTGCTTTCTCATGGGTTATGTGTTACCAGTGTAGTAAACATATCTTGTGCCACTCTATCTGTATGGTGCTCTATTCCCAGTAGGATACATATATGTGCAGAATCTATTTGGCATGTGATAGACATGCTTATGGGATGATGTTAAAAAAATTCTTACCTACATGTTCATGGGCTCCTGTAATAATTATGATACATCTGCAGTGGTTGTCCACTTACTGTGATGTCCCAGACAGGACTGTGTCACCATCATATGTAGTCAGATAGAAACATTCATGCCTCATAGTATGTTTGAAGTCATGTGTACCTGATGGACATGCCTGGTAGGGGCAGGGTATTGATCCGCTTGATAATCATTTGTCCCCTTGATGTGGTATGATGGTTGTAGGTCCACCACATCTGTGTGTTGTTTAGGAATTCTACCCTGACTTTGTGTATGCATCATGGATTGACTAGCAGTGATGTTTACATGACGTGTTTGGGGTCAGGAATTTATCCACAGACAAATGACATACCTGTCATGTCTAATATGTGGGTAGTGATATTTATTCTCACTGTAAAATGATTTGGTATCCGCTTGATGGTGATTGCTAGGGTTGTGCCCCACCATCCTGCACAGTACAGTGTTCCACAACAACCACACTCAGAAGTGTACATGGAGATGGCTATGAGACATTGTTGGGGGACATCCAGGGCCTAACAGGGCCATTCATGTGTGTAATCTGGAGACATCTCTCCATGAGGTTTGGGACCTGACTTTATTGTTGTTCCATGCACAACCCACATGTGGTGGGCATCTGGGTGACCTTGCTACTACCTCCTTGACTCATTTTGGAAAGGTATGACTTGTGGAGCTGTACATTGCTGTGAGTTGTCCATTGTGATGTGGATGTTTTCATGCACCTAATCCAGGTATGGCATGTTTGAACCAGTGTTGTCTGCCTTTCCTTACCAACATCATTTATTGTGGAGACATCATGTTGGTGCAAGATAGATGTGTTCATATGCTTGTGTGAGTGTAATTGGTAGGGTACTTTACAACGGTATCCAGTTCTTGGTTATTGACTTCATGTGGCACAACTTTGCTGTGGAGTGGTCAGCAAGTTGGCATATGGTTAGTGTTGTAGCTATACTTCATCCTTGCTATTGTAGCTATCTGAGACCAATATTTGTTCATGTGTTTCCTTAGTGATTCCTTTTGGCATGCATGGTTTTGTATTGGCACATGATGGTGCCACTTTGCTGTCACTTTATGCGGTGGGTCACTTGACATTATGGTATGTTTTGCCTATCAGAGTTGGGATTGATGTGTCATCATGTACATATGATGACCTTAATTCATTTTCTGTTTTGAAGCATCAGCACCGGCAGATGAAGTAGATAGGGCCGAGCCAAGTGGGAAAACATCTGGCCATAGGAACTTAGATCACAAGACCACTGACAGCGAGGGACCCAGGGGCCCGGAGGTCAAGTAGAGTAACACGGGGAGATCGGATCTGGCACAATATCATCAGATTCCTCTTCCAGTGGCCACTCCGAAGTGGTGGCATACCATTGGGGACTGCCCCAGCACCATATTTGTCTACCATCTCCCATTCTACTGCCGCCCACTGTGTTGCTCCCCACCCAGTTGGCCGTGTCGCCCACCGAATAGAGTGGGTGTCTCCTTTGCAACATGCAACTCTGGCCCAGCCCCTGTTACTCCTGCTGCCTTCAGTGAGGAGGCTATTGGTGTCCTGAGGTTGATCTCTGTGGGTCAGATGGCCATTGTGAATGCCATCCAAGGACTGACATTCCAGATCCAGCAAAGCAATGCGTTCCTGGAGAGCATTCATTGTGCAAACTCTGACCTACAGAGATCCTTTCAGGCTCTGGCCTCCACATTGATGGCAGCCAGTCACCCCTTGTCTTCCGTCCCCCTCCACCTTCCCGTTCCCGTTCCAGATCCTCCCTCCCCTGACCCACCCAAAGCACACAGACAAACTCACATGCATCCACCTCAACAGACAAGGCTAGCGCACACAAACATAAGCACCGCAAGACACACCACCGGCATGCACACAAACAACATCCACCTGCAGACACATCAACAGTCACGAATTCCCCTAACACCCTCCCGGCATCACACACACAATGTCTGGCACACCTACAGACACCACATCACCAGTCACTGATCCAGCCACCATACCTATCATACCCACAGATACCACCCCAGCAGATCCTAAGACATCCACCCAAGTCACCACACTCCCAGGCACCATAAACACAGACCCACCTATAAGCAGCACACCCACCAAATCTGCAGTCACCACCCCAACAGACACCCACTCACCCACCACAGCATCTCCCAGCACCTCCAACCGGGAAACAGCCTGAACCATGATTCTGGAACAACAACTTAATTGTTCATGAAAGCAGAACAACACTCTCTTTTTCTCTGACTTAACCACACATCTACTGAACAAAGCACATGCGTGGTAAAGGCAGAGAAAAATTGAGTCAGGATCGGGAGAGGACGCGGTCAGGTAAGTGGGGCTGGGGCAGGTGGTGGGGGTAGTTTTAGGAGCAGGGTGGGGGTCGCAGTAGTTTTAGTTTTTAGGGGTTGCGTGGGGGGTCAAGGTAGTTTCAGTTTTAGGGGCAGGGAGGGAGTTTGGGGTAGTTTTAGGGGCAGGAGTGGGGGTCGGTTAGTTTTAGTTTTAGGGGTGGGGTGGGGGTCAGGGTAGTTTTAGGGGTGAGGTGGGTAGTTGGGGTAGTTTTAGGGTGGGAGTGGGGAGTCAGGGTAGTTTTAGTTTTAGGGGTGGGGGATTGGGGTCGTTTTCATTTTTAGGGGTGGGGTGGGGTCTGGGGTAGTTTTAATTTTTAGGGGCATGGGTGGGGGATCGGTGTTGTTTTAGGGATGAAGGTGGGGAGTCGGGGTAGTTTTAGTTTTTAGGGATGGGGTGAGGGGTCACAGTAGTTTTAGGGGTGGAGTCAGGGTAGTTTTCATTTTAGGGGTGGGTAGTGGGTCAAGGTAGTTTACGTTTTTTGGTGCAAGGTGAGAGGATGGGGTAGGCTTGTTTTTAAGAGCAGGGTAGGTGTTCATGGTAGGTTTGTTTTTAGTGGTGGGGGTCGGGGTAGTTTTGTTTTAGGGGCGTGGTGTGAGTTTGGGGTAGTTTTAGGGGCAGGAGTGGGAGTCGGGTAGTTTTATTTTTAGGGGTGGGGTGGGGGTCAGGGTAGTTTTAATTTTAGTTTTTGGGGCAGGGTGGGTGGTTGGGGTAGTTTTACGGTGGGGTGATGAGTCAGGGTAGTTTTATTTTTAGGGGTGGGGGTCGGGGTATTTTTCATTTTTAGGGGTTGGGGCTCGGTAGTTATGGTGAAAAAATGAATGGGGAAAATGTGTTTTGGTATCTCCCTTTTTTCTCGGCTCCCGCTTGACGGATCACCCCTAAACATTCAAGACAGCAGCTGAACTGACCAAAGTATACGTTTTCAAAATTACATGAAGATTATTCAAAGGGTGCCAAAGTTATTGGCAAAACAAGAAATGTTACATCTATGGAAACTAGGTCCTAACTATACCTACCTAGTAGTGACCACAATTAGGTTATATATGTATATATATATATATATATATATACATATATATATATATATATGTCATTAAAAAAAAAACAAGGTTATAGGGACATTATGATTGGGTTCTGAATTTTCTTGCAGAAACCATAGAAATTCAGCAGTGTTATTTCAAGTAACTATAACTCATGCCCTAAAGTAACTATAACTCGTGGCCCTTCCATGCACAGTTTTTTCTTCAATAATTTGACAGCTAATGTTACATTAATATTTTTTGTGACGTTATAAAAGTTGTCATGAGTGCTGTAATATCTGGGGTAATTAGCAGTGCATGGCGAAACCATGAGTTATAGTTACCTTAGGGCACGAGTTATAGTTACTTGAAATAACTATAACTATAACTTCAGAATTTATATGGTTCTTTCAATTCTATTTCCTAACTATAGCGTCCCTGTAACCTTTGTTTTTGCAGTGAGATTGGGTGTGAGAGTTTCTATCTGGGTGTGAGAGTGGATGTGAGAGTGTCTGCATGGGTGTGTGACTAGGTGTGAGCATGTCAGCCTGGGTGCAATAGTGGGTGTGAGAGTTTCTGGATGTGTGAGTATCTGTATGAGCATGTGACTTTTTGTAAGAGTGTTAGCCTGGGTGTCGCAGTGGGTGTGAGAGTGTCTGTATGGGAGTATGATTGGTGTGAAAGTGTTAGCTTGGGTGCCACAGTGGGTGTGAAAGTGCCTGTCTGGGTGTGATAGAGGGTGTGAAAGTGTCTCTCTGGGTGTGAGAGTGTGTGTCTGGGTGTAACAATAGGTGTGATAGGGTGAGTCTGGGTGTAGGAGTGGGTGTAAAAGGGAGTGTCTGGGTGTGAGAGCGAGTGTGGGAGTGTCTGGGTGTGACAGTGCATTTGAAAGAGTGAGTCTGGGTGTGAGCGTGTGTACGAGTGGGTGTGTGGGTAGGTGTAAAAGAGGGTCTCTAAGTGAGAATTAGTCTGAGTGTGTCTGGGTGTGAGAATGAGTGTGAGTTAGCCTGTCTGAACGTGGCAGTGGATGGGATAGTGTGTCTCTTGGTGTGACAGTAGGTTTCAGATTGTCTATCTGGGTGTGAGGATGATTGTAATAGTGTCTCTATTAGATGTGTGAGTTGTTTTGAGATCTTAAATATGTAAATGATTGCAGAAGCCCCCTCACTTTGTGCCCCCATTAGAAGCTGTAACTGATGTTTTCCGACTCTGCCCTGGCCACAGCTAACCAGTCGCAAGGCCAGTGCTCTGTGTAAAATGGAATATGCAAATTAGTCATAATTATTACTGACTCTGACAACCTACCTGTAATTCCCTAGTATATGGTAGAGCATGTAGGTTTAGGAACCCCAGTATAGATAGTGCACCCATGTGTGCACTTCTATGGTGTTCCGTGTCATTTTAAAGGCAGGCCTGCATAGCTGGCTGCTTTTAAGTTAAAGTTAACCCCAAATTTGACTTTGGAAATAAAAGTATGCTTAATTCCAAAATACCTAATTTATAAATATAGGTCACCCCTAAGGTCTGTCCTAAGTGCCCCCAGGGTTGGGTGCAGTGTAAATATAAGCAGGGACATTATAAAATAAGTATTATGAGCCCTGGTGAGGGACAAACAACCAAATTAATTTTCCCCCATTGTTGTCAATGGGCCCCATAGGCTAACATTGAAGACTTTGGGGGTCATTACGAACCCCGGCGGTTCAGCCCGCCATGCTGGCGGTGGCTGAAAAGCCCACCACCGGCATGGTGGGCTGAACCGCCATATAATAAACAGCTTGCGGGCCGCCTATAGTGGCCCTCACCCACCGCAAGACTGCCTCCGACAGGCAGCCTGACGGTGGAACGCATTATCATCCAACAGGGCAGCGCTACTGTCCTTCGGAAAATGAGCCCTACTGCCCCCAGCCTTTCCCTGGTGGATTCCCCCACCAGGGAAATGTTGGCGGAAGGGTGTTCCGGGCCTCTGTGCAGTGCCCCATCGCACAGGTCACTGCCCTCCATGTGGAGCCGCCGTCAATGTTCCGGCCAAGCATTCTGCTGGACCGGCGGGTGGATACTAGGGGGGCTGGCGGTCAGTAGAATGACTGCTGGCCTGAACACGGAGGTGAAAACCACCGTGTTCATAATGAGGGCCTTTATTTTAAAATATTAAAGTCATATATTTAATAGAGTTGAGCTAAATATGGCAAGTTTGATACCAAATTAAATGTTAGAATAAATTTAACAACGTGCCAATGTTAAATTTAATGAAACTAGCACCCCCTACGTTCCACCCCCAGGAGCAAGGATTAGTATGTCAAAGCTGCTCCACAATTCAGATCCCTGCTGGAAGAAGATACTGGAGAAGAAGGACTGTCCTGCTAAGACCCCGGTCTACACCATAAGTACTGCCCCAGCTGCACTCTTTGGACTTCACCAAGAAAAATACTTTGCTTTGCTTCTGCACTCCAGGAGTAAACTCCCTGTAAGCTACAGGTACAACAGAGATAACCAGAGTCCCCTGCATCAAGTCCTGCAAGAAAAGCCCAGCTGATCAGCATCCAGTGGCTATTTGAGGATTCTGACCAGGTACATTCTGGGAATTGTGATCCCAACTCCCAGAGCTTCTGGAACCTTGGATCAAGTTTCTGGACACTACAAGGGGCCAAAAAGGACCTCTGGAAGATGATCTAGAAGTTTGGATACATTTGGAGCAACTGCTGTAAACAGCGCCATAAGCCGAAGAGGTGCATTGTGCAATTTGGAGTCCCAGACTCCAAGAGGCAAACAAGAGCCTCTAAACCCTTGGCTGGGCCTGTGGGTCACGTTCCTGAATCAAGAAACACTTTTGAAAGTAAAAGTAACAGTGTAATATTTTTTGTAGCCTGAACTCTGGACTTTGTCCCTATCCAATGAGACTATTTTTTAAACCATTCAGCTATATTTGCTTCTAAGCCCTAGTTTTACTTTCACTCTTTGAAAATTAATCTGTCTGGTTCCCTACATTGGATTTTTGTGATTTTGGTGTCATTTTAAAGATAAAAATATTTACTATTTGTATAATATGAATGTAAATTGACGTTGGTTTTTTATTGTGTGTTGTGTTTTACTTATTTACTGTTTCGTCTATTTTAAATGCTTTACACACCTGTCTTCTAAATTACATCTAGTATGAACACAAACATTATACATAAATATCATACACTATTCAACGGGCACCATTAACATATTATGAACAAGACATTGTTTGATGATAATAGTGATACATTGGCAGCAGAACTTTTCTCTTCCAAACCCTTACCGAACAAAGGCAGTAACAATATACATACACAAGAAGGCTTGAAACAGAAATGAATCAGATTGGAACGCCAAACAAAATAAGAACCTTGCAAATGGTGGGATGCCACAACCTTAAAAAGATACTTGGAACTGAAACAAGTGCCTCGTGGGCTTCGTGTTATTATCTTTCCCTCATTTGATAATCTCGACCCAGACTTACTGGGTGAAGGGGCACACCTAATTGCATCATCATCATCAATTAGCATGATGAATATTTTGATTAAACATCCAGATAGAAAGAGGGATAAATTATTGACGGAGATTTCTG
This sequence comes from Pleurodeles waltl, assembly GCF_031143425.1. Taxonomy (NCBI): domain Eukaryota; kingdom Metazoa; phylum Chordata; class Amphibia; order Caudata; family Salamandridae; genus Pleurodeles; species Pleurodeles waltl. Next base: position 1,234,672,504 of record NC_090446.1, read on the forward strand.
TATTGAAACAAGAAATTAGAACATGAACCTGCCAGATGCTATGGATAGAAACTATTACATACTTAAGGATGTACTTAATGCACACCAACTGTACATTAATTATAAGCAACTCAAAAAACTTAGGAGAGATGAATATGACTACCTTAATGGTCGCGTCTATACTTTCTTTTGCAGATTTGACAATATTAAAAATAATACACAGACTAGACCACCCACTAATAAAGACAATAACAAGTCTGCTTCCAGTAGCACCACAGAGGTTTCCAACATCTCTAGTGTGGAAACTGAGCCACCAGTGGAAAATATCCCACACATGGGAACAACCTTGGGAGGTACAATTTATTTTCTAGTAAGATCCAGAAAGGCGAAACAACTGAATTACAACAAACAGAACACAATCATAAGAAAACCAGGAGGGGTGGGGAAGCTCAATGGACACTGACAAAAGAGAAGGTATGACCACGAGATCAGTCGCACTGAACCAGAGACCATGAGTACAAGTTCCTTATCATTACCAAATGTTGATTCTAACAGTAATACAGATGTTGTAGAAGTTATCAATCTGTCTACCCCCATGTTATCTTGGGATGAAATAAATGCACTCAGCAGAGGTCTAGGTTTCTGTCCTGTTTCAGGCCCCAACCATACAGATATATATGTAGACTTGTTTAAATTTATACGTCAACTTAAACCAAAGAAATACTTCATGGACAAATCTAACAATAGGGACAATACAGTGAATATTGTGACCCCAAGGTGTAACAGAATCATCAGGGACATACAAGACATACAGACACTACTGTCGTTAGACAACGTGAGTCCATTAGTTCCTAATACACAGGATCTTATGGAACACGTTGACATTCAGCCCAACCTAGCGGTAGACAGTGGATTTAGACCCAGATCCACGTTTACACCAAACGGTCCCCCTTCACAATTACATTGATGTTTCCTACAAAGCAGTGAGCATTGTCCTGTATAACTTTGAGGATAAACTGAGAACATACGCTACCTTTACAAATAATCTTAAACCCAATGAACAACTAGCTCATAGGAAACTTGCCCTGAATATGAACATTGTGATCAGGGAGGCAGATAAAGGAGGCAAAGTAGTGGTGAGGAACAGATCAGACTACATGACAGAAATTGATAGACAATTGGGGGACACAGTAGTGTATGCACCCCTTAGTGGTAATCCCCAAATGGAGGTCACACGACTAATATAGAACAAACTCTCAGTCTGGAGGGAACTTTGTCTTATTTATGACTAGGCGTACAAGTATATGTTTATCCCAGCACCACGAGAACCTTGTACATACATAATCCCTAACGTTCACAAGCCAGGTATCTTTCCTCCGGGGAGACCCATTATATGTGGAATTGGATCACCTACTGAACACATTTCAGAATACATTGACTCCTTCTTACAACCTCTTTTACGTAACTTTCTGTCCTAAATCCAAGACACTAGGGACCTATTATGTCAATTAGAAGATGTTGACTGGACAGAGGAGTGTAAATGTATTAATTTTGATGTAAACTCACTGTACACATCCATTCCTTGGGAAAAGGGTCTGGAAGCCTTGACTGCTACATTATCCTGTAGGGATGCAACTTTATTTGAACATACTAACATGTTTATAGATCTCACCAGATGGTTTCTAGAAAACAATGTCTTTTTGCATGACGGGAATCGGCAAAGACAAGCTCAAGGAGTGACCATAGGGGCCAAATTTTCTCCATCCTACGCAAACCTGTACATGGGACATTCTGAGAGACATCATTTGTGGACAGATTGCCCATCGAACATCTCATAACACATACTATACTGAGGTAGATACGTTGATGATATACTTATCATCTGGACAGGCACTACTTCTGAATTGAGCATTCTCATTTACCATCTAAACAATAACAGATACAAGCTAGTGTTCACACACCATGTTGGCATGGATCGCATTGAATCTTTGGACGTTATTTTATACAGGGTACACAATAAGATCCTGTCTAGAATATACAGAAAACCAATGACATGCAACTCCATTATGCATGCCCATAGTGCACACCCTAGTGCCTAAATTAATGCCATTCCCTGTGAGGAAATTACTAGAATCAGACGTAACTGCAGTGTGGATACAATTTTCCTGCAGGAACTGAACTTATTGGAACAACATTTTCTTTATAGGGGATATTCATCTCCCTAGCAAAGAAACGCATAACTTTAAAAAAGTGCAAGAATTTACTTATCCATAGGAACAATACCAAGAGGAACAAACAAAGAGTCTCCATGATCACTTGATATAGTCCTGTTAGTATACCAGTTTATTGTGTACTCAAATGACACTGGCACTTATTACGTTTGGACACCCATCTAGGCAGGATATGGAGTAAGAATCCATCCTTAGTACATAGCAGAGGACACACTCTGAGAAACATATTGTGCCACCCCACAAACACAGGTAAAACCTATGACATGGTTATCAAATAAACTTACCAGTTTCTTCAAATGTGGGTGCTGTATTTCCTGTCAGTTTGCGCTTAACAAGACAACTACTTTCTCATATAACACTCACAAGATGCATCAGATAAAACAGTTTATCAACTGCAACACCAAATATACAATCTACTGCATTATCTGTATCGGTGGCCTGATTTATGTGGGTAGCACCATCTTCCCCCTTAAGGAACGCATCCAGGAACACATAAGAGCTATCAGAAAAAACAATCCCAATTACCCACTGGCAGTACACTATAACCTCTTTCACCGGAAGTTGGAAATCTTAAAGATCAGATTCCATGACATTACACAAGTCACTAATCACCCCATGTTAGGAGGCCGAAATAGGGAGCCGAGGAAGTGTGAGGCAAGATGGATCATAAAATTACGAGCTGTGGAACTTGGCCTACATGTGGACAGTGAACTACATGTGTTCCTGGAATAAGTTGATGTCTATGATTACAACACGTCTTGGCAAGCATAGCAATGTATATGATATGCTACAATGTTTACTTCAGGTTCTGTAACCATAGTTGTGTCATTAAGTAATACATTACTAAAGAATGACATTTATGTTACATCTGTAGATTACTAATTTTATACACATGTATGTGGAAACTGTACATGCATTTATGGTGGTCGGTACAGTCAGTCCTAACTCTCTTTAACTCTCTCTTTGAACTTGTCACTTTTGGTTTCTATTCCCTTCTCTGCCTCACTAAGTTCTTTATAACTTCTTCTCATCTTCTATTAACATGTGTTAGTATATCTCAGGCTCGACCCCCTCGGTATACACTGCCACAAGTCGAACTTTTTGAACACTTCAAGATGGCTGCCACTTTCTTAGTCCTCCTACTGGTCCTAAACAAGCAAATCTAGGTGGGTTTGATTGACGGTCATTCAATTAAATTGTTAGCCACTATATATTACGTGGCATTAGTTGTATACCGTTTATCGGTACTCCGTAGGCTCGACCCTCTAATTATACAGTTTATCGTATTTCATGGATGCTGAACACTCCAATATGGACACCACACATTCTGTCCTCTTTCTATTTCCAAACAACTATACTTAGGCTCGATAGACACACGTTCCTGCGGTTGTCTTCTACCACACTTAGAGCGTACTACGTGTTGACCACTTATCAGGTAACTTATTTAGTGAGGGTCTTCTACCACGTTTTGTGATCCCAAACTATAGGCATTTCGCGTGTGCTTACCACCATGCTAGTGACTTATCTTATAATACTTTTCATGTCTTATTGTGCCCCTACATGTGCTTTGGTCATAATATATGTGAGTTAGAGTTTAATTTTAATTGAACATGGGTAGCTTATCTCCAAGGTCACATCAGGCTTTACATGCTCATACACAAGTATTTTTATAACAATCAGAGTTCAGTTTGATCCTCACGATGGACTCTTTTGTTCCAAACAGAGAATGGGACTTATCATGGTATGTTGTACTAATACGTATGCCTAAAGATTTGGAACATTGGAATGTACTTACTTAGACAATGGTACCGAACATACTACCTTTGGACCACGTTGCCTTCAGAAAATACCTTAATACAGGTACTTACATCAGTACTCCACTTTCTTATCAGATTGTCTGTACTTCTTTGGCTCAACATGGATCATATGACCATGGAGCCTATATATATCTTAACCCCATGTGAGGTTACTAACTCATTGCTACATCATTCATTACAGCTTACTCATACTTGAAGGTAACCTAGTACATAGGGACCTCACGCTTCGCTTTATCGGGTAGGTCTACGCTGTACCTAGCCCCAATCTACCTGCTATCCCCTTAACGTCGGGCACTATATTACTTATTTTTCAATTTGGTTATGGTTCTACACAGACCCTTGGTATGCTTTATATGCAAACGTTTATAACTTGTCATTTTTAGGATTCACGTGTGGTGTTACTATTTTCGTTCTTACACCTAAGGGACTCTTGGTACTACACAAAACTATGTATGGTGCACAACATCACCTCTACAATGTACAGCACTATTGGTCTGCATGGTGCGCTGTCATATTTTGACTGTGTTCTCTTATAAGTACTTGTATCCATCTTTTTGCAGCCTTGAAAAAGTCACTTTGTGACGAAACACGTGTTGGCTGTTGTTTGTGTTGGACCTACTACGAGCTTTTACTGTATGTACTGTGTGTACATGGACCATATGAATTGTACTATCAATGGAGGTCTATTTTTCTAACTTGTTCAATATGATTGAACTATACTGTTAAGAACATCCTTGGATACGAAAAAACCTATGAGTTCGTAAGGAAAAATAATTAATATAAATTAATAAGATTGTGTTTTATGTATTATCACATATTCAGTGAGCTATCTAACCTTCTATATACTTTTATGATTCAGTCCTGTGGTTCTTATCTAATTATTGAAGTGTAGGTACTTGCCTGGTCTCACCAATAATCCACTTTCCAACGTATATATATATACATATATATATATATATATATATATATATATATATATAGTCACAATATTAATCCTCCATTTGAAGAATAATGAGGTCGGCACTCCAGTGTTATGCTCCCCGCTACTTACTGCTATACTACGCATTTTGGCTACCATGTAGCCTTTGTCAAGTAAACAGATAATTCAATTTGCTCTTAAAAATATGCTGGTGGTTCATAAACTGTGAAGACATACTATTGGTGCAGACGACTAAGCATACATTCGCAGAAAATTCCTTTATGCAAAATAATAGTTCATCCTCAATTCAACCAATTTAACAAATACTCTCCAGCCTATCTGCATTATTCATATTACAATAGTATAAATATCAATTCAAATATCAACTTTCCCAGCACCTCGTTGGAGCTTTGTACTGTGTAAAGTGCAAATATCTGAGCACCCCATCTCATCCAAAATATCACAAATATATGAAAACATGAAGCATAAAGAATAAAAGCAAATTAGGATGAAGAGAGAAAAGAAAAAAAATAACGACAAATAACAAGACAAGAATCAGCCACATTTATGGTAAAAACTTCTAAGGGTATGATCGACATGCTCATTAAATATGCTAAGATAGATTTGGAAAACACCAGACAGGAACTGATCAAAGTGCAAGCAATTAGTGATCAACAGAAAGAAGAGGTGGTGGTAGCTGACCTCTTCAAGAACTTGAAAGGACGACTGAATAAGTACGCGGAAGAAATTAAGACTAAAAAACAACTTACATTTTAAAGGGATAAGAAAGATTATGCAGGGAGGCAGAATATTGACGTATGATAAAAGGGACAAGAAAGATTATACAGAAGGCAGGCACAAGAGCCCCCCTCCTAGGACTTATTAAGGCCTCAGGGATTGCCACCTCCCCGGGGTAATATGTATCGTCATCATCACAACCCTGGCAGTCTTGAGGTGTCCGGCAGCCACTTTATGACTGTGGCAGTAGCCAACACTGCCAGATCATGACTTTTCATCGGTCTGGAGGTGCTGGTGGCCCTAATCTGCCAGGGCTGCACTGCAAGCAGCGCTGTTCTGGGGGTTACAAGTCCCTTCTCCTCCGGCGATTACATGCCGATTGCTCCTCCATGTAAAGGCTGGAGGAGAGGGGGTGCAGGGTGCCCCAAGGGGGCCACTGCGCTGCCCATGCACTTGGCATGGGCAGTGCAGGCCCCCCCTGACCAGCCCAGTAGCAATTTTTACTGTCTGCTTTGCAGACAATGAAAATCGCAATGGGTGCTGGTGCACCCTACGACCTACAGCATTGCTGCCAGCTCAATTATGAGCCGGTCTCAATATTGAAGGCCATTTCCCGCTGGGCAAGTGGGTGGAAACTCTGTTTCTGCCCACTGACCCAGCGGGAAACTCTTAATGGGGCCCCTGCACCCCGAGGAGTGCCACTTTCCCGGGGCAATGTATGTAATGTATGGGGGGGTGCACAGCCTGCCAGCACCACGGGGACCACCACCTCCCAAGGACAAATGCTTTTCATTGTATGCAGGGGGGCCTGCACGCCACCACATGTCCAAGGATTACCACAACCTCCGGGCAAAATGCTCTTTAATGAATACAGGGGCGCCCTTGGGACTGCCACCTTCCCGGGGCAATAAGTGTTATGTAGATGGGGGCCCACACAGCGCCCCATATCTGAGGGACTACCACCTCCCTGGGGCAATGCATCTAATGTACGGGGGCCATGTGGCTCCCCTGCACCCTGGGGATTGCCACCTCCTCAGGGTGAAAACTCACTTTATAAGAGGGGGTCTGTTGTAGACCCCCAGCCCTGAATACCACCACCTTCTTCGGTAAGACTGAATGAATGAGGAGGGCCATGCAGTCCTCCTCGTAGAGCCAAATGTGTCCCTGGGATCCACCACCCTTTGGGGCTGGCTTCTGCTACTTCCCGAGTAGCTGCCTCCTGCTCTTGCTTTTAATTTTGCCCCAAGGTGGGACAAGTCCCAGGGGCATATAATTTGAAGGTGTTGGGCACGTAGGGACCCCCTCCTACGGATTACTGAAGCCTGGGGAAACACCACTTCCCTTGGGCAATCTTGTAAGTAAATATAAGAGGGGTCACGCAGCGCCTCACTCCCTGGGGACCACCTCCTCCCAGGGGCACACATTCTAACATCTAGAAGGTCCAACTGTGTGCATGCATTGCACCACTTTGTAAATCTGGGGTGGAGTTTTTGGCCATCTAAAATCGCATTAGCGTAAAAACAATTATGCTAGTGTGTTGTTTGATGGTGCAAGGGTCTCTTAAATCTGCCCCTAAGTTTTGCTACTCCTGTTGCCACCAACAACCAGATCTTCCTATATTTCCGCAAAGAGGTTTCCCCTGTGGTAGACAACAGGAACAATTTTGCATCCAGGAGGACCATCTGATCTAACACTTGAGACATTGTCATCCTCCAGTGGTCCCAGATCTCTCTCCCAGGTCTCTCTCAGGGCCCCATAGGGCCAGAAGAACTGTTAATAAACTTCCTATATACCACCGAGATGGCCTTTGTTGTGATAGGTTCAGTCAGAAGGTGATCCTCTACCAGAGTTATTTTGGGGAGTTGTTTCCCCTCCAGTATGTAACAACGTAGTGTGCACCCGAGCTGTAAGTAATGGAATCTTGCCTTCTCTGCCATGTCAAATTACTGGAGCAGGATATCAAAGGAAACTATTGTGTTTCCTCTCCACATGTATCTCAGATGTTCTATTCTGATCAGAAACCACTTCCTGAAGCCCTGCAAATCCCCCACCTCCCACAGATCACTTTCCCAGAGGGGGTTAAACTGGTGAGCCTGCCTCCTCACCTCAAATGACCAGTGGCCCCTCTCCATGCTCTGACCACCATCTAGGTATGAACTGGTAGGAGTCTTTTGCTGTTTCTTCTATACAATACAGTCTTGTACCCTCCAGTGCCCATCATCTCCCTATCTAGCCAGTATGCAGGTTCCTCACAATTACTATGACCAATTGCATTTCCCAATAATACTTTAGGATATCCGGGATCACCAAGGTAGATCAGTTAATTTGATAGCCTGAGTCATCTGCAAATATATCAAATATCTGTACTACTCTGTTTATGGACATGCTTGGGTTAGTAATATATAGCAACACATCATATTCATAAAGGAAGATGCACTCCTCATAACCCCCCTCATTTTGTATCCCCTTTATAAGTGGGTCCTGGTGAACCCAGGCCATGAGATGCTTGAGTGCCAGTCGAATAGGATAGGGGAGAGGGGACTCCCCTACCATGATCCCTTGTGCAAGGTAATTAATCACGACACAACACTATTGACCTTCACCTAAGCCAGCAGCCCTTGATATAAGAGCTGAACCCAGCCACAGAATTTTGGGCCGAATTCTAGCCTGATCAGCATTGCAAAGATATATTTCCAGTTAATGCTGTCAAGTGTCATTTCGGCATCTAGGACCATAAGCGCTGCCTGTCTGGCCCTGGGCCACCTTGTAAATGCAGCACCCCAAAGTGGTGCCGTAAATTAAGCCTTGTGCTCCTGTGTGGCATGAAACCTGATTGATCAGGATGGATCACTGGGTAAATGACCCTCTGCAGCTTGGTTGCAAGAGAGTTGGCTAACACCTTAGTCTCTATGTTTAGCGGAGATACTGGCCTATATGATCCACAGACCATTCCCTTTTTTATGAATGACCCTAATGGTGGCCGTTCCTTGCCCTTCAGCAGGCCTCCCTGACAACTTATGGAGATATGTTGTACATTGTGACCTTGCCAAATCTAAGGGCCTCACTGATGTTTAACTAATTCTATTGCATATGTTAAATTGGATGGGATGTTCAGGCCATATAGATGCAACCATGTTACCACCACTGTGGAATTGATTCTGTGTATGGAAGTATCATGTCACCCCCCGTTAAGACACAAGGACACCTCTTTCACCTGGCATAATGCAAGGGAGTACCCAATGTACTGCAATTATACAAAAATACCGCTGACATCCGGTCAATCAGCCGAACACCAGTTCAGATAATGAAACAACCCAATGCTGATGGTACATCCTAGAAGCCTAGGATTCCACACAATAACACAAACACAGATGAGTCACAGACAACAAAAGAGAACAACTGCCAATGCAAAGAGATAATCATGGTGCAAGCAACATCAACATTTTCTCACTCATTTTCTCTTTCAGCTGATCAGGGGTATAAGACCCAGCAATCGATCATGACCCCATTTGCAAACCAAAGCACAGCATCAGAGCGTGCCCATAATGAGGCAAATCGGAGGACACGCACCATAGTCGAGAGGACCTTTGGCATCCTGAAGTCAAGATTCAGGTGCCTCGACATCACCGGAGGCAGCCTCCTATACTCACCAGAAATGGTCTGCAAGATAAACACCTATTCTAATCACTATATCATGGTCTGGGCAATCATTTTTGCATCACATTATCCCCAAGAATCATAATCAGGGTGTATCCTCATGGAGCATTGCAGATATACATATTGAGATACTGAAAAATCCACATCACATTTGATGGGTATGAATGTACACCCAACTTCACGCACACCGTAAATGACATATATCATGTACATTTTACATTTGAAGGACAATAGCTATTTCACACATACATGTTGGCAACATGATTCATTGCAGCATATGGCACACAACTAAGACACCATCATTCACTAAGGAAAAAAATGCCTCACGCATGAGGCAGTGGATGTGCTATAGCATTGGTAACAAGAAGGTATGACCAGACCCTTGACAGTGTGACATCAGCTATCCTTGCAAGGAGTATATGTGACAAGAAATCCATGTAAGCAGCAAAAGAATAGCACGAGTGCCCCAGGTATGACTAGCATTGCTCACAAGACATCCCCTGCACATGCCATCCTTGGTTATAAGTCCTGTCACTGCCATGTTCTCAGTCTCACCCCACCCTTCTTCAGGGGGCCCTGAAAATGTAACATTTGTACCCAGATAATCCCTTATCTATACACACCCACTCACATTCTGAATCCAGTGTGCTTCTCTCTTTAGTATGGTATGCCATAGTCATTGTTCTTCTGTCTGCATGGACTTCTGGTCAAATAATGCCCTGACTTGTAGTCTGTAGGACCTGTAATCACCTGTTCATTGCTTCCCATGTGAAAGGTACTGTTGGCCCTTTGAACTTGAGTCTCACCTACATGACTTGTGAGAGACTGAAGCTGCACACACCTCGGTGCACCTCCATGCAGACCAGCCATTTGAACATGCACTGCCCTTGCAGCTGCCTGGAACGGCATAGAAACTGCCATTATATGTATAACACTGTTATGCCTTGCCGTATAAATCACCTGGTTAACACAGGCCTTGGGTTATTGTGTTACGTCCCAACACACAGGACAAATACAGTTTGCATTTTCCACTTTGTTGTTCCAGCTTGGACCAGTCTCAGTCTGCTCACTGTGTATTTGCCTTGTTCATTTTTGTTCCTGATTGACCCTGCATCCTGTTAGCCTGACTGGTTCCTGTCTTTGCATCACCATAAAGGTTCCCTGTGGCTACATTTGTCTCATAGTTGCTTTCCATGCCCTCACTCTCCTCCTGGGGTATTGTGCCATGTAGGTCTACAATGAATACTCAAATACATTGTATAGCATAATCAGTTTACTTATCGTATCATGGGGTGAAACTTGTCTTCAAATAGCCTAATCATGGCCCATCCCTTGTCTGGGTTTCATGTATGCATGAGTGACAAATAGTGACAGTGTACCATGGCTGTATGCATAGATTGGGTATGGTGCCTCCAGCACAACAAACAACTTTAGATAATGTGAATGAAATGTCAACACATGTTTGTACCCTGACAGTTCACACACTGATTCACATTGCCCCCAACATATTGATGGGGCTTGCATGGTGAGTAGCTGTGAAATTAATCAGCACAGAGGCACTGATGTTCCCGGCTGCAGTGCGAACTTTAGAGACCACCCTGTGTACAAATGGTGTGATGAAACCTGCCAGTTTAAAATTCCTGATCCATTAACTTTGTCAGCACACAATGTTGCCCTGTTGTCAGTCTCATAAAACATCTGTAGTGCCATAGCTGGACTATCCTCATGTGTGTTCTCAATTCTTCTTTGGCTGTCCTTCAATTCAGCTGTGAAGGATACTTTGTAAATGCAGAAAATGGCTCCACAGACTCATGAGTAGACCTGCACGTAACTGTGACAACATGGACCCCAATAATGACACAGGCTACACATGGCCCCACACACTTGAACTGGACAACTTTGTGCAATTAACCACTGGAAACATGTGCACATGTGCTGCTTGGTCTGCTGTTCCTCCACTGCAACAGGAGAAACATAGGTAATTTATATGACTCAAACTGTGGCATGACATTACATTTGTGGATTGGTTTTGGACTCGGTGTCGCAAACACTGTATCCACATAGCATTTTCCAATGCCTGACTCATGGGAAGTATACAAACAAGTGCCCAGGGAGTGGTATCCAACATTACAGGACATGTGATGGCCTAGTCTTGGAACTTTGCCATGATCAACCGTCTTCTATCTATCCTGTGCATGGTTTGTCATTGGAGATGCTTATGCCCCAAAATACCTGGGAAATTCACACAGCATTTGTTGCTACGGGTATGACACACACATTTCCTTTCTCATTTCCACACTGAATAGCATCTGATGGTTGGCCACATTGAGAACACATGCATATAAGCACATTTAAGAAAACACGTCTTGTGATGTTCACCCAGCGGGACAACTATATTAGTAAGAGCTAATTCACACACATTGACACACAGGCAATGAGTTACTGTATTTAGTTGCGTAACCTTTCTATCCTCTATTGACGCACAACATGCCCAAACTGGGTAATACCAATTTGTATTCCACACGTTTGGCCATCTATTGTGTCAGTGAAGAGTGCAAATCTGGTACAACAACTAGAGGATCATGGGCCCCATCAGTATGATCTGTCACATGTGCCCATACACCGGAATGCACAATGTAGGTGCAAACAGCGTATCTCTGTATAGTCACACCTGTCATGTACTATTAAATTGTTGTTTCCTCTGCCCTTGGTGGTGGTGGTTGTGAAGGGGCAACACACATCTCAGTGTTTGAAGATGTGGAGTCAGACATCCTGGGAGCTGCCAACTGTGGGGCTATTAAGGGCAGTACTGCAGCAAGGAAGAGCTGCTGGTTCTTAAGTATAACAGCCACATCACTGTGGTAGGCAGCCAGGTCGGCCCGGAGGGGGTCAATATTGCATTCATGCACGTTGTTGGACCTGGCTTTTTGACAGGGACAACCCCAAACTTTTTGCCTCCTTCCTCCTATTTTTTCTGACCTGTTGTTGTTGGCTTTTGACCTCTGGGCACTTTACCACTGCTAACCAGTGCTAAAGTGCATATGCTCTCTGTGTAAATTGTACTATTGATTGGTTTATCCATGATTGGCTATTTAATTTACTTATAAGTCCCTAGTAGAGTGCACTATGGGGGTCATTCCAACCCTGGCGGTCGGTGTTAAAGCGGCGGCCAACCCGCCAACAGGCAGGCGGTAAAAAAAATGGAATTCTGACCCTGGCGGGAACCGCCAACACAGGCCGCCACTTTAACACTCCGACCGCCACGGCGGGGCAAACAAACAGCGCGGCGGTCACCGCCAACAGACAAGCGGCAGACAATGTTCCGCCCACCCTATCACGACCCACCAACCCGCCACCTTTTCCGGGGCGGGAGCCCCGCCGATAAAAACACGGCGGAAACGGACCACGAACGGGAAAACGCTCACCTCTATACACTCCACGAGGAATCTGGACAGCATGGAACCCGAATTAAACATCCTACCAGCGATTGTCTACCTGCTCCTCTACCAGGAGCACGAACGCCGCAGGAGACAACGGTGAGTACTGCACCTACGACACAGGGGAGGGGGGAGGAGAAAAGATTACGGGCACACACATACACGACCCCCCCCCCCAAATCCCCACACACCAATGCAGAGCAACAAGTCAGATTTACACCCCCCAAACCCCCCAGAATATTTCAAAGACAAAATAAAATGATCATTAAAATAGAAGTATATTAAAGCGTATTTGAACTTAAGTGAAATATGAGATTTTTAAAATAAATAAATCACAACATGAACAATGTATACATAGTCCAAAAGTCCGGCACATATTGGCTACATGCCATTGTTCGTGGGCCAATGTGCATAAACATATGGGCAAAGCCCACACACGAGACCCGATTCCATTGGAGAGAACACTGCTGGGGCATCAGATAATAAAACCACAGGCACCTCAGGGGGAAGGGAAGGGGGGCACCTCAGCCACATGAGTCCACGACGCCAGATCCACGAGGGGCCTCCATGCCCACTGTACCATCCTGGGGAGTGCAAAGCCACAGTCTCTCAAGTCTCTACAGTGGGTGGATTGCCCACTGTACCATCCTGGGGAGTGCAAAGCCACAGTCTCACAAGTCTTTTCAGTGGGTGGATTGCCCACTGTACCATCCTGGGGAGTGCAAAGCCACAGTCCATCTGGTGGATTACAGACTCCACTGGTTATGGAGGAGGCATGGTGCCCAGAGTGCTTCGTGAAGCCCTGCCCGACACAGATCCGGCCCTGCCAATGGGCCAGCGGTGCTTGAGATGAAGGGCCCAGCGGAGCGGTGCTTGACAGGAGGGGCCCAGCGGAGCGGTGCAGAGACGGCGGGGCCCAGCGGAGCGGTGCTTGACAGGAAGGGCCCAGCGGAGTGGTGCTTGACAAGAAGGGCCCAGCGGAGCGGTGCAGAGATGGCGGGGCCCAGCGGAGCGGTGCTTGACAGGAAGGGCCCAGCGGAGCGGTGCTTGAGATGAAGGGCCCAGTGGAGCGGTGCTTGACAGGAAGGGCCCAGCGGAGCGGTGCAGAGACGGCGGGGCCCAGCGGAGTGGAGCTTGACAGGAAGGGCCCAGCGGAGCGGTGCTTGACAGGAAGGGCCCAGCGGAGCGGTGCTTGAGATGAAGGGCCCAGCGGAGCGGTGCAGAGGCGGCGGGGCCCAGCGGAGCGGTGCTTGACAGGAAGGGCCCAGCGGAGCGGTGCTTGAGATGAAGGGCCCAGCGGAGCGTGCCTGACAGGAGGGGCCCAGCGGAGCGGTGCAGAGACGGCGGGGCCCAGCGGAGCGGTGCTTGACAGGAAGGGCCCAGCGGAGCGGTGCTTGACAGGAAGGGCCCAGCGGAGCGGTGCTTGACAGGAAGGGCCCAGCGGAGCGGTGCAGAGACGGCGGGGCCCAGCGGAGCAGTGCTTGAGATGAAGGGCCCAGTGGAGCGGTGCTTGAGATGAAGGGCCCAGCGGAGCGGTGCTTGACAGGAAGGGCCCAGCGGAGCGGTGCAGAGACGGCGGGGCCCAGCGGAGCGGTGCTTGAGATGAAGGGCCCAGCGGAGCGGTGCTTGACAGGAAGGGCCTAGCGGAGCGGTGCAGAGACGGCGGGGCCTAGCGGAGCGGTGCTTGGGATGAAGGGCCCAGCGGAGCGGTGCTTGAGATGAAGGGCCCAGCGGAGCGGTGCGTGACAGGAGGGGCCCAGCGGAGTGGTGCAGAGACGGCGGGGCCCAGCGGAGCGGTGCTTGAGATGAAGGGCCCAGCGGAGCGGTGCCTGACAGGAGGGGCCCAGCGGAGCGGTGCAGAGACGGCGGGGCCCTGCGGAGCGGTGCTTGACAGGAAGGGCCCAGCGGAGCGGTGCTTGACAGGAAGGGCCCAGCGGAGCGGTGCAGAGACGGCGGGCCCTGTTCAGCGGTGCTTCTCACGGTGGGGCCCTGTTCAGCGGTGCTTCTCACGGCGGGGCCCTGTTCAGCGGTGCTTCTCACGGCGGGGCCCTGTTCAGCGGTGCTTCTCTTGGCGGGGCTCTGTTCAGCGGTGCTTCTTACGGCGGGGCCCTGTTCAGCGGTGCTTCTCACGGCGGGGCTCTGTTCAGCGGTGCTTGTCTTGTGTTCCTAGGGAACCAGATCTGGGCAATCCTTCCCGCCCAGTCGCCATCCGACCTATCGCTGGCGGGGCCCTCCTGTGCTGGACTCCTGGGCCCGTGGGTGTCCTCCGTCACACCCCAAATGGGGCTGGTGGGGCCCTCCTGGGCAGCTCGCCTGCTGCCGGACTTGTCCGCCCTGCTGCCCTTGCCCCCCTTGGCTGAATCTCTAGGGTCCTTGCCTCCCTTTGTGGATGGGCCAGGTGACGGTGCAAGGGTGGTGTCCTTGGGGGCAACCGTCTCAGGCCTGTCGCGCCGGCCCTTCCCTTTTTTGGTTCTTTTCCCAGGGGATGGGCTGTCTGTCCTCTTGCTGCTGGCCGATGTTCCTGCCCTAGGAGCTGGTGGATTCCAATAGCCCTGAACGATGGTCCTAGTAGGTGCAGGGCTTGTGGTGGCTGAGGTGCTGTTTGGACTCTTACGAGATGGAGGGGGTGGGTCAGGTGATGCGAAGAGGTTAATTTTGGAGAGGAACAACTTTTTAGGAGCAATGGGAAGGGTAGGTGCAGTGGGTATGGGAGTGGAGGGAGAGGATGTGGTTGTAGGAGAGTCAAGTGTGCTGTCTTTGGGTGCAGGTGCTTGTGCTGGAGGCTGTGGTGAGGTGGATGGCTGTTGGGTGGGTGGCTGCCGGCGTTTGTGTGGCTTGGAAGAGGGAGTGACAGACACACTGGGAGAGGACACAGGGGACGTGTAAATGGCAGTGGGGGTGGTGACTGCACGTGTGTGGACTGTTCTGGTGGGTGTGGTGGTGATGGACGTAGTGGCTGATGGTGGTGTGCATGCAGGTGTGAGTGGAGACGTCACAGGGAGGGAGGAGGGAGATGAGGAGGAGGGGGACACAGAGGAGGCAGTGGCTGTTGGAATGTCTGCATGTGGATGTTGCTTGGGTGAATGCTTGTGTGATCTGTGGTGCTTATGTCTGGATGAGCTGCCCTTGGGTGTTGAGGTGTGTGCAGGCTAGTCTGTAGGTGTGTCTGGGATAGGCAGAGGAACAGGGGAGTGGGACTGGGTTGAGGAAGTTGGAGGTTGGAGGCTAGAGACAGGGACAATTGCTGCCGTCAGTGCTGAGGCCAGAGCGTTGAACGATCGCTGATGGGCAGCCTGACCCGAATGAATGCCCCATCAGGTATGCATTGCTCCGATGCACCTCCCTTTCTACCCCCTGGATGGCATTCAAAAGGGTAGACTGCCCATAATGAGCGTCTGGAGGAGGTTAATGATCTCCGCACTGAGGGCAGCAGGGGTAACTGGGGCAGGACCTGAGGTGCCAGTGGCGAAGGAGATGGCCGGCTTCCTGCCCGAGCGGGCACGGGGCAGAAGCTGAGTGGCTGCTGGGAGGGCGGAGCTGGTGCGCTGGGTGGCGGCTGTACCTGTTGTTGCGGTGGGCACGGATGTTGCCGCCACCACAAGGGAGCTCCCTTCCGAGGACGTGTCGGTGTCGCTGACGTCTCCACGGGTCCCCGTTGTGGAGCCCCCCTCGCCCTCCGTCTCACTGGTTAACTCCGAGTCGCATGCAGGGCCCTCCGGGGCCATGTGAGATGCAGCTCCCTCGTGCGCCGATGCCACTTCTCCTCCGCCTGATGATGCTAATGCACACATGAACAGGAAAACCCCAAAAAAGGGGGGGGAGAAGAAAGAAAGACATGTTGAGTGCATGCATTGGCGGCACCGTTGGCGGAGAGGACAGACACAGAAGCCCCTTGCAATACGCCGTACACTCGGGGTACACTACTCAATTATAGTGACTTGGCCTACAAGTCTATGGACGACAAATGCACACATAGGTGAGCCCGGGTCATGGATAGCTGTACTTAGCACCCTACAGAGGTGGGGGGCGGGGGCAGAGGGCCATGTCTAACGGAGGGGCCTAGCCTACAGAACCCGCCCTGGCCTAGAGATAGCCACAGCCCTCCTCCCCCACCTAGACGCCTCCACTGTGCGCTAATATAGCGGAATGTGCTGATACTCACCCCTTTGTGTCTGCTGTGATGTCCTCACGCGCCCATCTGAATCGGGGTAGGCCACCGCCAGGATCCAGGACATCAGGGGCGTCAACTGACGACTGGCACCCCTCCTACGTAGGGAGGCCATCCGCAGCAGAGCCTCGGCGGTCTTTCTGCTCCCGCGGCGGATGTCCTCCCACCTCTTGCGGCAGTGGGTGCCCCGTCTGTTGTGGACCCCCAGGGCCCGGACGTCGTTGGCGATGGCACGCCAAATGTCGATCTTCTGATGGGCGCTGACCTATGTGACATGTACAGGGTTGAAAAATAAATATCATCACTTTTCTGCATGGTCGATGTGCGCGGCCCCCCTCCCCAACCTTGCCATGTGGCACATGCTCTCATCTGTCGTGCGTTGCACTCCTCATTCGCTCCCCTCCCCACCATCTTACATCCACCCCACTCAACACAGGCATAGCCCATACTACGTACTCCCAGTGTACTTACCTGTTGGTTTGGAGGACCGTAGAGTAGCGCATACTGGGGGAGGACCCCATCAACAAGTTTATCCAATTCCTCAGATGTGAAGGCAGGGGCCCTTTCCCCAGTTGCAGCAGCCATTGTCTCTTCCAGACCAAGTTCACAGCAGCACTTGCAGTATAGGTCCTCTCCTGTGGATGATCAGGTCTCGAGTGATTAAGCAAGTAGAAAATGGCGGTCACGCCCGCGGCGGTGCGTACCGCGACCGCCGGCGCACATCGTCATTGGCTCCTGAGACCCATAGGGTTCAATGTTAACCAATGCTGCTTTGCGCCGCGGTCTTCGACCGCCTACCGCCAGGGTGTGCCACGCCAGCGCATTGACCTCACATCCCATTGTCACACTTCACAGGTCAGGCAGCCGCCATTTCGAGGGCCCACATGGCTGAATTTCTACGGCGTCACACAGGCCTAGGCCTTGCATTGCCACTCATACAAGCCATTCAATGCATAGCGAATCGTGTACTGTGCAAGCTGTGGTTACGTACCTGTGGGTTGCTTGACTCTGTGCTCCATGTTGTCCTTCCTAGGCACCGTCCGCTGGGACTTGCGAGGAGATGGAGGAATCCTCCCGTGTACAGACCACTGGTGGACCTGTCGACAATGGAAGAAAGACATGTCATACTTACATACAGACTTGACCGAGCCACTATACAGGAACTGTGTGCTCAGCTGGAGCCAGACCTGATGTCCCCCATTCGCCAACCCACAGGGATTCCCCCTCTGGTGCAGGTTCTGTCAGTACTCCATTTTTTGGCAAGTGGATCATTCCATACAACAGTGGCCATATCATCAGGGCTGTCTCAGCCTATGTTTTCTAAGGTTTTGTCCAGAGTGTTGTCTGCACTGATGAAATACATGCGGAGCTACATTGTTTTCCCTGAGGTTGCCGATTTGGCTACAGTGAAGGGTGATTTCTATGCCCTTGGACATATCCCCAACATCATTGGTGCCATTGATGGGACCCATGTGGCCTTGGTTCCCCCCAGTGGAAGTGAGCAGGTGTACAGGAACAGAAAAAGTTATCATTCTACGAATGTCCAGGTGGTCTGTTTGGCTGACCAGTACATCTCCCATGTAAATGCCAAGTTCCCTGGGTCAGTGCATGACGCGTACATCATGCGAAATAGCAGCATCCCTTATGTGATGGAACAGCTACAGAGACACCGTGTGTGGCTAATAGGTGACTCTGGTTACCCTAACCTGTCGTGGCTACTTACCCCAGTGAGGAATCCAAGGACAAGGGCAGAGGAACGCTACAATGAGGCCCATGGGCGAACTAGGAGGATTATAGAAAGAACCTTCGGCCTCCTGAAGGCCAGGTTTAGGTGCCTGCATATGACAGGGGGATCCCTAATGTACTCACCAAAGAAGGTGTGCCATATCATCGTGGCCTGCTGTATGCTTCACAACCTGGCTTTGCGACGCCAGGTGCCTTTCCTGCAGGAGGATGGTCCATATGGTGGTGTTGTAGCAGCTGTGGAGCCTGTGGAGAGTGAAGAGGAGGAGGACGACGGGGACGACACAGACAACAGGGACACAGTGATACAACAGTATTTTCAGTAGCACACAGGTACGAATCAACCACGCCATTTTACATTTACTTAAAGTCTCCTGCCTCTCTACTGTCTGAGTTCCCCCCCAGTTCCTGTTAACTGAGTTGTGACTTTCCCTTCCGTTTTCAGAGCTGTGGGCCCCACTGCGTGACCTCTGCTTTGTTTACCCATGGACTACAGCTGTGTGACAGTGGTATGTTGTCATCACAATGTAACTGAACATTTTGGCACCGTTATGTCTAATACATTTGTTCAAAATACAAGCAGACTCCAGATTTTTTTAGTGCAAGAAGTGATTTAATTCAAGTGCTAAATTTAAGGAACATGATTGTAAAACGGGGATGGGTGATGGTGGAGTAATGTCCATGGCAGAGTCCAGTTCTCAGTCGCACAGGTGCATTGTCCATATGCCTGTGGAAGGATGGAGCAGGGGCAGTTCAAGGTTGGACAGGGTGACAATGTGGGACAGTGGGATGACATCAGGGGGTATCGTTTGCTGGCGGGGGTCTTGCAATCCTACTCTGTCTTCTTGTGAGATCTCAGGTTCCGCTTGCGGGGTGGTTCTTCTTCTGCAGGAGATGGGGTTCTGGTGGCCTGTTGTTGTGTGGGGGCCTCCTGTCCACTTGCGCCGGCGGAGGTGGTAGGCTGTTCCTGGTCCAGGCTAGTGACAGGGGCCCTTTGTGGTGCCACATGGTCCCGCAATGTGGTGACTATCTGGGTTAGGGCCACGACGATGGTCCCCATTGCGGAACTAATGTTCCTCAGTTCCTCTCTGAACCCCATGTACTGTTGCTCCTGCATGACCTGGATCTCCTGGAACCTGGCCAGTACCGTAGCCATCGTCTCCTGGGAGTGGTGGTATGCTCCCATGATGGAGGAGAGGGCCTCTTGGAGAGTCGGTTCCCTGGGCCTGTCCCCCCCCTGTCGCACAGGAGCCCTCCCAGTTCCCCTGTTTCCCCTGGACGGTGTGCCCACTACTACTGCCCCCAGGTCCCTGTAGTGGTGGACACACTGCTGATTGACGTGTCCTGGGGACAGAGGCATGGGCCCGCTGGGTGGGAGCTGTGCTGGTGTTCCCAGAGGGGGTTAGGTCTGGTGTAGCCTGTGGCTGTCTGTGGGGAACCGACTGTCCCGAGGTCCCTGATGGGCCGGGCTGGTCATCAGGGTCCAGGGAGACAGAGCTGCTGTCATCACTGGGGGCCTCTTCTGGGGGTGGGATGGACATCTCTGGACCCTCCGTGGCGGTGTGGTGGCGTTCGGGTCCTGCAGGGGTATAAGAGTATGGTTATTGCTTCTGTGTGTGGCATTTCGTGTAATGGGTGGGTGGCCGTGTCCCCCAGTGCTGGCATTCCCTTGTGGGGGCTTTTGTGACGGTGGCTTGTGGGGGTGATGGGTGTGTGCAGTGGGCATGCTTTGGGGATGGGTGTCCATGCTTTGGGGACGCACGCAGGGCTAGGTTTTGGGATGGGTGGGATGTGATGGTGAGCCATTTGCAAGGAGTTGGTGTGATGGGGGTGGGGGTATGATTTGGCATGCAGGTGGGGTGGGGGGAATGGAGTAGTGAAGATTTGACTTACCAGAGTCCATTCCTCCGCCTACTCCTGCGAGGCCCTCAGGATGCAGGATGTTCAAGACTTCCTCCTCCCATGCTGTGAATTCTGGGGGAGTAGGTGGGGGTCCGCCGGCAGTCTTCTGCACCGCAATGTTGTGCCTTGATACCATGGAACGCACCTTCCCCCGTAGGTCGTTCCACCGCTTCCTGATGTTGTCCCGATTGCATGGATGCTGTTCCACAGCGTTGACCCTGTCCACTATTCTTTGCCATAGCTCCATCTTCCTGGCAATGGTGGTGTGCTGCACCTGTGCCCCGAAGAGCTGGGGCTCTACACGAACCTCCTCCACCATGACCCTGAGTTCTGCGTCAGAGAACCTGGGGTGTCTTTGGGGTGCCATGGGGTGGTGTGGATGAGGTGAGGGGTGGTGTATGTGTTGTAGAGTGTGGTGAGTGTGGTGGTGTATGGTGTTTTGTGCGTGGAAATTGTGTGGGTGATGTTGTGATTTGCCTCTGTGTGATGGTGTACTCTATGCTGTGCTCTCTCTCTCTGTCCTTCAATCGCAATTGTGGTCGTAGGGGTTTGTGGGTGATGTTGGTGTGTGTTTTATATTTAATTGGGTGTGTGGGAGTGGTGTGTGTATGTGTCTCAGGTGTGTGTATTTTGAATTATCCAATGTGGTAGTGTTTTGTAAAGGTGTGTATTTTGACCGCGGCGGTGTGTACCGCCAATGGAATACCACGGTTGAAAGACCGCTGCAGGGATTTGTGGGTCGGAATGGTATGGGCGTATTTCTGTTGGCGTGACGGTGGAGGTTTGGACATCGCCAGTTTCCCGCTGACCTTTGGTGTGGCGGACTTTTGTGGATGTCGGGTTTTTGGCAGTTTGCCAGTTGCGGGTCAGAATGACCGTGGCGGTTTACCGCAGCTGCGGCGGTGTTATGGCGGCCTTCTGGCCGGCGGTAAGCAACTTTTACCGCCAAGGTCAGAATGACCTCCTATATGTGCCTAGGGCCTGTAGATTAAATGCTACTAGTGGGCCTGCAGCACTGGTTGTGCCACCCACTTCAGTAGCCCCTTAACCTTGTCTCAGACCTTCCATTGCAAGGCCTGTGTGTGCAGTTTCACTGCCACTCCGACTTGGCATTTAAAAGTACTTGCCAAGCCTAGAACTCCCCTTTTTCTACATATAAGTCACCCCTAATGTGTGCCCTAGGTAACCCCTAGAGCAGGGTGCTGTGTGGGTAAAAGGTAGGACATGTACCAGTGTAGTTATATGTCCTGGTAGTGTAAAACCCCTAAATTCGTTTTTACACTACTGTGAGGCCTGCTCCCTTCATAGGCTAACATTGGGGCTGCCTCATACACTGTTGAAGTGGCAGCTGCTGATCTGAAAGGAGCAGGAAGGTCATATTTAGTATGGCCAGAATGGTAATATAAAATCCTGCTGACTGGTGAAGTCGGATTTAATATTACTATTCTAGAAATGCCACTTTTAGAAAATGAGCATTTCTTTGCACTTAAATCTTTCTGTGCCCTTCAATCCACGTCTGGCTAGGTTTAGTTGACAGCTCCTTGTGCATTCACTCAGACACACCCCAAACACAGGGTACTCAGCCTCACGTGCATAGATCTGCATTTTGAATGGGTCTTCCTGGGCTGGGAGGGTTGAGGGCCTTCCCTCACACAAAGGACTGCCACACCCCCTACTGGGACTCTGGCAGACAGGATTGAACTGAAAGGGGGCCTGGTGCATTTCTTAGACACTCTTTGAAGTCACCCCCACTTCAAAGGCACAACTTAGTATAAAACAGGGCCTCTGCCCTACCTCATCAGACACTTGCTGGAGAAGAAACCTGAACCAGAAACTACATCCTGCCAAGAAGAACTGCCTGGCTGCTCAAAGAACTCACCTGTCTGCTTTTCTACAAAGGACTGCTGCCTTGCTGTTGGCCTGCTGCCTTGCTGAACTGCCTGGTTGCTTAAAGGACTCACCTGTCTGCTTTTCTACGAAGGACTGCTGCCTTGCTGTTGGCCTGCTGCCTTGCTGAACTCTTGTCTGGCTGTAAAAGTGCTCTCCAAGGGCTTGGATAGAGTTTGCCTCCTGTTCCCTGAAGTCTCAGGACCAAAAATACTTCTCTTTTTCTCTTGGACGCTTCGTGCGCCGAACTTTTCGACGCACAGCTTGTTCTGCGGCAAGAAAAACGCCGCACACCAACGCTGATCGACGCAACGCATTCGGGACGACCGGAACTTCGACGCACGGCCTCGCAAGGACAACGCCGCCCGACTTCCAAGGAGAAATCAACGCAACGCCTGCCGTGAGAGCGAAATTTCGACGCACAGCCCCGTGGAACGACGCACAGCTGGAAAACAAGCAGGAGAATCCACGCACAGACCCGGGACATCTGGTAATCCCCGCGATCCACAGAAAGAGACTGTCCGCGCGCCGGAAAACGACGCACAACTTCCCCGCGTGAAAAATAACGACGCAAGTCCGTGTGTGCTGGGGAGAAATCGACGCACACACCATTTTTCCACGTATCACTTTTTCTGCGGCCCCTTTGCGGAGATTTTCCACCAGAAACCATCTACTTTGTGCTTGAAAGAGACTTTGTTTGCTTTTTAAAGACTTAAGACACTTTATATCACTTTTCAGTGATATCCTTACAAATTCATATTGCATCTTTGATCGTTTTGACCTGCAAATACCCAGATAAATATTATATATTTTTCTAAACACTGCGTGGTGTATTTTTGTGGTGGTATATTATGGTATTGTATGATTTATTGCACAAATGCTTTACACATTGTCTTCTAAGTTAAGCCTGACTGCTCGTGTCAAGCTACCAGAGGGTGGGCACAGGCTGATTTTGGATTGTGTGTGACTAGAGTGAGGGTTCTTGCTTGGACGGAGGGCAACCTGACTGCCAACCAAAAACCCAATTTCTAACATTGGTGATCAGCGGTGAGGATAGGACTTGTTTGTGTTTGTGCAGTGACATACAGTAGCTAAGTATTTCACTACCTACCCACAGTTGAAGGTCAACTTGATTTTTCATCTTTTTTGCTTTTGGTTCTCTGATGTCCTCCTGGATATACTATTGATATTTTGGACTTTGGATTTTGGTTTTTGCCGGTAAGACCTTATCAGAATGGGATTGTGTACCTACTCATTCTTTGTACCTACTGACCACCTCACTAAGGCTGACCTAAGGAGGCTTTGCAGAAAATGGGGCCTTCCTGTATCAAGGAGATCTACTAAGATGGAAATGCTACATGCCTACATAGTCTGGGGGGAAGAAAGATGGGCAGAGAGCGAGGCAGCAAAAAAACAAATGACTAAGTACCCCTCAGATGAGGAGGAGGACTGCTCAAATGAAGAGGAAGACTACTCAGATGAGGAAAGAGAACCAGTGAGAGATGAATGGCTCCTAGCTCGAGAGCGGTGGATGGAAGAGCTAGATGAGTTTCTTGAAAGGGCTGAGGCAGCAAGACTCTTAGCCCTGGAAGAAGAAAGGATTGCCGCTCAAGAGCTGAGCTGTGAAGAGCTGAAACTGGAGGCCGGAAGGGCTGAGTCCAGTTCAGATGGTGCCAGCAAAAATCTTGCATCCAGTACTGCTGAAGAAGGGCACAAGCCCAGAGATGTGGTGCCCAACTTGAAGAAGGGAGTTGACACACCCCAGGTGGTTCAAGGGTATGAGGTTGTTCCTGTTATGCACAGGGTCCCTGAGAAGGATTGGGGAACTGGCACAGGGAGTCATATTCCTACTGGGCGGAGGGACACTTTACTGGCTCTAGCAGAGAGTGACAGTGAAAAGGGTTCCCCTCTGGTGGACGTCATGGATATAGAGTGTAGAGACATCCCAGAAGAGTATGGGTTGAGTGTCAGTGACAGTCAGATACTGTCTCACCAGTCTCAGGAGGGGGATGTAGAGTGTGTTTCCAAGGCTGAGTTACTGGATGGTTGGGTGAAGGGTACTGTGGTTAATACATGTGAAGGGCAGGGTGATGTAATTGCTGGAGAGCATTTGTCTGGTCTTTATTTTCCAGAGCTATGCCAACACCAAGTGAAGTGTGAGTTCTCTGACCCCAGGGAACTTACAATGGAGGCAGACTTCTGGGTGAGTACCAGAGAGTCTGAAGAGGCATTTGGGGGTGCTCCTGAAGGGAGTGGTCTAGGTGGTTACCAACCGAGTGAGGTGGGAGAGGATTGTAGCGTCCCAGGTAGGTCCCAGGTCCTAGAGGGTTCCATGAGGGAACACCAGGAGGGAAGCCTAGCCTGTACTGTAGGGCCACATGTTGAGGGAAGCCCCGCAGTGTCAGAAGAACTTGGGGAGGGGGTGACTGTAGCCAGCATCCCAACAGTTCTGGTGTCTGGCAGTACCACTCCTAGTGAGGGAGGGCAGAAGTCCAGATATAGGGTTGAGAGGGGGTTGCGGACCCCAGTGGAGGACCTGGAGAGTCAGGGGTCAGCTCTGAGAGCAGAGCCCCCCAGGAATGACCCAGGTGAAACCGTTTCTGGTTTGGGGGAGACCCAGACTCTGCCGGATGGGCAGAGGTCAGGAGACCTGCGCCAACCAGACTCTGGTGTGGCCCTTGGGGACGGTGTGTACCTTGTGGGGGGTGAGAGCGCCCCCCAGGAAGTCCTGGCATGCCAGGCAAAGATTCAACCCCAGGATGGTGACTCTGGGTTGGATAACCGGGTTCAGAGGTTAAACTCTGACCTGGTGGGGGGTAGGTGTGCCCCCAAGAAAGTCCTGCTATGCCAGGCAATGGTTCAACCTCAGGGTGGTGACTCTGGGTTGGTTACCCAGGCTCAGAGGTTAAACTCTGAACTGGTGGGAGGTAGGTGTGCCTCCCAGGAAGTCCTGCTGTGCCAGGCAATTGTCCAACCTCAGGGTGTTGACTCTGGGTTGGATGGCCAGGTTCAGAGGTTAAACTCTGACCTGTTGGGGGGTAGGTGTGCCCCCCAGAAAGCCCTGGTGTGCCAGGCAATTGCCCAACCTCAGGGTGGTGACCCTGGGTTGGAGAACCAGGTTCAGAGGTTAAACTCTGTCCCGGTGGGGGTAGGTGTGCCCCCCAGAAAGTCCTGGTGTGCCAGGCAGTTGTCCAACCTCAGGGTGTTGACTCTGGGTTGGATGGTCAGGTTCAGAGGTTAAACTCTGACCTGGTGGGGGGTAGGTGTGCCCCCCAGAAAGCCCTGGTGTGCCAGGCAATTGCCCATCCTCAGGGTGGTGACCTTGGGTTGGAGAACCAGGTTCAGAGGTTAAACTCTGACCCGGTGGGGGATAGGTGTGCCCCCAGAAAGTCCTGTGTGCCAGGCAGTTTTCCAACCTCAGGGTGTTGACTCTGGGTTGGATGGCCAGGTTCAGAGGTTAAACTCTGACATGGTGGGGGGTAGGTGTGCCCCCCAGAAAGTCCTGGCATGCCAGGCAATTGTTCAACCTCAGGGTGGTGACTCTGGGTTGGATGGCCAGGTTCAGAGGTTAAACTCTGACCTGGTGGAGGGTTAGTGTGCCCTCCAGGAAGTCCTGGCGTGCCAGGCAATTGTTGAACTTCAGGGTGGTGACTCTGAGTTGGATGGCCAAGTTCAGAGGTTAAACTCTGACCTGGCGGGGTAGACGTGCCCCCCAGAAAGTCCTGGTTTGCCAGGCAGTGATCCAGTCTGAGGGTACAGACCCTGGGCTGGAAAACCAGGTTCAGGGTGTCCCCCGGACCTGGAGGGAGGTGCTACTGATAACAGTGCCCCTACCATGTTGTCTTCTGAGGAGGCCACTCCTAGTTGGAGGGTGATGGACCCCAAAAGGGAGGTCAGGGGGAGGGAAGCCTCACCCCTGGCCCTAGTCCAACCTGAAGGTACAGACCCCAGGTTGGAGGGCCAGTTGCAGGTTAACAGCCCTGCACTGGTGGAGGAATGGCACAGGGCGACTTCTATAAGCACCCTGACCATGTTGGACTCTGGGGGTACCGCTCCAGGAGGGAGGGTACAGAGCCCCAGCGGGGAGGACCAGGTTCGGACTGTCATCCCCGAGCTGGTGGAAGGGAGAGTGGTTAAAGGGTGCCCAGCACCTGGGGCTATCGCCCCCCACTCTCCACAGCCACAGTGGTGGGAGAGCTTTGAGAGGCCTGGGGCCTGGCTCTCATCCCTGGCAGCTGTCAGTAACCACTGTGGCTTGCTGTCCGGGTAGACAGAGTTATCCCTGGGGAGGGGACAAGTGTCACACCCCGGGGGTAGAGTGGGCAACGCCACTGTGTTGGTCATGGTGGTACTATCCTGCTCCTGGGACACATCTGTGAGCAAAGTAAGTTTAGGTGCTGCACAGATGGGATCCGCAGGTAAGGAAAATGTTCCCCATGGGTTGGCTTAGTGGGCCCTGAGAGTATGAACAGAGGGATCCAATTGGAGTCAGGAAGGCGAAGAACTGGAGCATGCCCCTGCTGTTGTGGGCCTGGGTCCTTGTTCTGTCGCCTCAAACAGGGAAGTACATCAGGATAGTGATTGTTCTCCCCTGGCTTTAGGCTGGTAGGGGGTCATGTTGGACCTGGCTTTTTGACAGGGACATCCCCAAACTTTTTGCCTCCTTCCTCCTATTTTTTCTGACCTGTTGTTGTTGGCTTTTGACCTCTGGGCACTTTACCACTGCTAACCAGTGCTAAAGTGCATATGCTCTCTGTGTAAATTGTACTATTGATTGGTTTATCCATGATTGGCTATTTAATTTACTTATAAGTCCCTAGTAGAGTGCACTATATGTGCCTAGGGCCTGTAGATTAAATGCTACTAGTGGGCCTGCAGCACTGGTTGTGCCACCCACTTCAGTAGCCCCTTAACCTTGTCTCAGGCCTGCCATTGCAAGGCCTGTGTGTGCAGTTTCACTGCCACTCCGACTTGGCATTTAAAAGTACTTGCCAAGCCTAGAACTCCCCTTTTTCCACATATAAGTCACCCCTAATGTGTGCCCTAGGTAACCCCTAGAGCAGGGTGCTGTGTGGGTAAAAGGTAGGACATGTACCTTTGTAGTTATATGTCCTGGTAGTGTAAAAGTCCTAAATTCGTTTTTACACTACTGTGAGGCCTGCTCCCTTCATAGGCTAACATTGGGGCTGCCCTCATACACTGTTGAAGTGGCAGCTGCTGATCTGAAAGGAGCAGGAAGGTCATATTTAGTATGGCCAGAATGGTAATATAAAATCCTGCTGACTGGTGAAGTCGGATTTAATATTACTATTCTAGAAATGCCACTTTTAGAAAGAGAGCATTTCTTTGCACTTAAATCTTTCTGTGCCCTTCAATCCACGTCTGGCTAGGTTTAGTTGATAACTCCTTGTGCATTCACTCAGACACACCCCAAACACAGGGTACTCAACCTCACTTGCATACATCTGCATTTTGAATGGGTCTTCCTGGGCTGGGAGGGTGGA
The DNA here is from genome assembly GCF_031143425.1 of Pleurodeles waltl. Lineage (NCBI taxonomy): Eukaryota > Metazoa > Chordata > Amphibia > Caudata > Salamandridae > Pleurodeles > Pleurodeles waltl. Next base: position 1,234,700,486 of record NC_090446.1, read on the forward strand.
GGGCCTGCCCTCACACAAAGGACTGCCACACACCCTACTGGGACTCTGGCAGACAGGATTGAACTGAAAGGGGGCCTGGTGCATTTCTTAGACACTCTTTGAAGTCACCCCCACTTCAAAGGCACAACTTAGTATAAAACAGGGCCTCTGCCCTACCTCATCAGACACTTGCTGGAGAAGAAACCTGAACCAGAAACTACATCCTGCCAAGAAGAACTGCCTGGCAGCTCAAAGGACTTACCTGTCTGCTTTTCTACGAAGGACTGCTGCCTTGCTGTTGGCCTGCTGCCTTGCTGAACTCTTGCCTGGCTGTAAAAGTGCTCTCCAAGGGCTTGGATAGAGCTTGCCTCCTGTTCCCTAAAGTCTCGGGACCAAAAAGACTTATCTTTTTCATTTGGTCGCTTCGTGCACCAAAATTTTCGATGCACAGCTTGTTCCGTGGCGAGAAAAACGCCGCACACCGATGCTGATCGACGCAATGCCTTCGGGACAACCGGAACTTCGACGCACGGCCTCGCAAGGACAACGCCACCTGACTTCCAAGGAGAAATCAACGCAACGCCTGCTGTGAGAGGGAAATTTCGACGCACAGCCCAGCGGAACGATGCGCAGCCAGAAAACAAGCAGGAGAATCTACGCACAGACCCGGGACATCTGGTAATCCCCACGATCCACAGAAAGAGACTGTCTGCGCGCCGGAAAACGACACACGACTTCCCCGCGTGAAAAATAACGACGCAAGTCTGTGTGTGCTGGGGAGAAATCAAAGCACACACCATTTTTCCACGTATCTCTTCTTCTGCGGCCCCTTTGCGGAGATTTTCCACCAGAAACCAGGTACTTTGTGCTTGAAAGAGACTTTGTTTGCTTTTTAAAGACTTAAGACACTTTGGGGGTCATTCTGACCCCGGCCGGCGGAGGAAGCCACCGGCCTGACTGGAACCTCCAGAATACCGCCGCGTGTATTCTGAGTTTCCCGCTGGGCGGGCGGGCGGGCGACCGCCAGAAGGCCGCCCGCCCGCCCAGCGGGAAACCCCTTCCCACGAGGAAGCCAGCTCCGAATCGAGCCGGCGGAGTGGGAAGGGTGCGACGGGTGCAGTTGCACTCGTCGCGATTTTCAAGTGGGGCCCTGTTAGGGGGCCCCTGCAGTGCCCATGCCATTGACATGGGCACTGCAGGGGCCCCCAGGGGCCCCATGACACCCGTTACCGCCAGCCAGGTTCTGGCGGTCAAAACCGCCAGAACCAGGCTGGCGGTAAGGGGGTCGGAATCCCCATGGCGGCGCTGCCTGCAGCGCCGCCATGGAGGATTCCCCAGGGCAGCGGAAAACCGGCGGGACACTGCTGGTTTTCCGTTTCTGACCGCGGCTGTACCGCCGCGGTCAGAATGCCCATGGGAGCACCGCCAGCCTGTTGGCGGTGCTCCCGCGATCCTTGGCCCTGGCGACTGCCAGGGTCAGAATGACCCCCTTTATATCACTTTTCAGTGATATCTTTACAAATTCATATTGCATCTTTGATCGTTTTGACCTGCAAATACCCAGATAAATATTATATATTTTTCTAAACACTGTGTGGTGTATTTTTGTGGTGTTATATTATGGTATTGTATGATTTATTGCACAAATGCTTTACACATTGCCTTCTAAGTTAAGCCTGACTGCTCGTGCCAAGCTACCAGAGGGTGGGCACAGGCTGATTTTGGATTGTGTGTGACCTACCCTGACTAGAGTGAGGGTTCTTGCTTGGACAGAGGGCAACCTGACTGCCAACCAAAAACCCCATTTCTAACACACGTGTTGACAGGATTGTTGTTGGAAGTGTTGTGTCAACTCTCTTACAGCTGTACTGATTTCCTTCACACTTTTTTCGAGTTCATGCAAGATAGATGTTCGCCCTTGCATGGCTGCTGCCTGTTCTGCTGTTGACATCCTGCACGAACACACCTCCTCTAGGCTGGCTGCCATATTTTCCATCCCTACCCGCCCCTCCTTGGCCAGCTCCCGCTGTACTCCAACTACAGTTCTCTCAAAGCTGGTGCCAGTGTCGTCAGAGTCCTCAGCTGGGTTGGAGATGGCAGGTCGTACAATTGGGATGGTGGGTGGGTCCTCTGTGATGGCTGCTACTTCTGTGCTCCTCCTTGCGACTGAAGGTGGGGTCTGGAGGGTCCCAAGGACATCTTGGAGGGTCTGCTGGCTGATGTTTGTCAGCTCGTCATCCATGTAATCAGGGAAGTCCAGGACAGGCATATCCCCAGGAGAGTCATCGTCCTCTGCAATGAGATATGGTGCAATTAGTGTGTCTGTGTTGTGGGTTTTGTAATGTAACGTGCCTGCCTTCCTATTTGCTGCATATTGTGATCTTGGTTCTGGTTCATTACTCCTGTCTTTCATATTAGCATTCTCCCATGGCATATGCCCCACCTGCATGTCACATGTATTGTGGTCAGTTTGGGGACTTGTCAGCATCACATCCTCTAGGTGTTGGTTCTGGCCAAATTGTGGATTGCCACCTTCTTGTCCTACTCAACCCTCCGTCTCCTTCCATTCTCATGGTGAGGCCTTGCACTGGCTGTGGTTGTTCTGATGGCACTAGCACCACACTTCACAATCTGGAACTGACCCAGTATCAGATATTTCACCACCAGCTATATGTTTCTGAGACCTCGCATAACTATGTATATCATTGGCATGGCGCACTACATATGTCAGCATTGGTAGTGTGTAATGTTGATGTTGGGGAATGTGTGCTACATTGGATTGCACTGATGGCCCTAGCAGTGTTCCATTTCCTCTTCTGACTATGAGGGTGAATTTCACTAGCCAGGGACATATGTCCTCCCCCTAAATGCTGTTGTCTGAGCAGTATGACATTTGGGATGTTGCATGGTGTCATTGAAGCTATTGTGACCCAGGCACAGGGTGGACCCTGACATATGCAGCATGGGTATGCCATTAGTGCTGTGTACCTCATAATGTTTATGACAATGGCACATGTTTGTAGCAATTATGGACAAATACATTTGACAGGATTGGAACATTTGTACTGATTACAGGGGATTGATAAAGTTGTCATCATGAACCCTCTAATTTGGGTGTGTTTGATCCATGGGGACGTTACTGCCATTAGCTACTTGACCTGCACACACAGCAGAGGTGGTAGTGGCAACTGTTGTCAATGTTACATTCCACTTGCAGATATGGCCTGAGACTGTTAATTGAGCCCTAGTTCATGTAGGGAGAATACCACCTGACGTGCAACAGCAGGCCAGTTTTACGTTGTACCCTACCCTCCTGGACTGGCTTTACCTTTCCAACATCCTTGGCATGGCAGCATACCCCCACGCAAAGGTTGTTGGTGTAGTGTAGTATTGTGCATGAGGTTTCCTCTGAATGGGCCATGCCCCTCTGTAGTGCCCCTTTACCCATGCCACTCCCTGAATATCATGACATACATGCATTGTGTAGTAGGTATGCCCCCCCTGCTTACAGTTAAAATTTGTGTATTTTAATTCCCCATGCGACTTACCCTGCATCTGTGTTGTCTCATGGTAGTCTGTGCTGCCCTGTCCTTGAATCCCTTTGACGATTTCCTCAGGGATGACGCCTTCCACCATCTCCTCCATGTGGCCCAGGGCCTCCTGCGGTGCTGGACTCCCACCTCCAGTATGCAGTGCTGACTTCCTGTTCCTGGCCATCTTTTCCTTGGTCCTGCACTTATAGTCACGCCGTTTCTTGCACTCAAAGACTGTTGTCCATACTTCTGCCACACTGTTTATCTTGTCAACAATTTGTTGCCATATTGCCTCTGTCCTACTGATTGGCATCTTTGAGGTGACAAACAGTTGGTGCTGGTGTTCCGTCACCTCTTTCACCAGAATTTGCTGCGCCTCTGCACTGAAGCAACACTTTCTTTTCTTCTTCTCCCTTTCCTGGGTCTTCTGTGGATCCTCCTGGCTGGTTCCTCGTCTGTTGTTATCTTCCTGGGGTCTATGTAAGCATCTGGGATCCATTTTGGCTCTCCTTAGCACATTTTGCTGTGTTTGTGCCACTTTTTGTAGCAATTGTGTCAAAAAACAGCGTGTATCTGGTTTGCGACGTCGTAAACCGGCTCACAGTCATTTTCGCCGCATTAACATAGTTTTTCTTTACAACGTGACGCATTGGTTTGAGTAAAAAAAAATTACTCACACCAGTGGTTTGCGCCGCCATGTGTCAAAGTACAAATTTGGTGCCTGAGCGGCACAAAGAAATGGCGTTAGCCGGCAGTAACATTTTTGACACAAAACTGAGTCAGCGCAGTTTTGCGTCAAAAAGTATAAATATGGCCCTTAGTCTTTGGCACAAAGCACTTTCTTCACCTCCTCAAAGTTTTGATGCTGTCACAAGACTTGCAGCATGAAGTCGAGAAAGAAGCAGAGTGTGGGATTTTCATACTGGAGGACACCATTGACGCGGGCTGCTTGAAGCATCGCATGCCTGTCCCTATAATTAAACATCCTGGGAATGATTGTTCGCAGTGGGTCACCCGGCCGGGGAGGGAGTCAGTACTCTATGTGTCCGTTTAATGGAAAAGTCATTGAATAGCCACTTGGGCGGCAGGGTATGCAGGACGTGATCCTCTAGGAAGAGACCCACACTGGATCCCTCCAATCCTCTGACACTCCAGTCACTCTAATATTTTTACGGCTACCCTTCCTGCCTGGTCTTCCAATTTGGCCGCAAGGGCAGCATTCTGTTTTGTTAGGCTTTCCGTCTGCTCCTCAAGTCTTTTGGTCATCGACTGCAGCCCATGTATTTGCATCTTGGCCACAGTGACTTTGTCTGCCATTTTCCTGACATCAGCCCGGAGGAGATTCACATCCGCTTCTAGTTTAGGTTCTAGGGATCCCTTGAGCAACTGTATGGTCTTCGTTATTTTACACAGTGAGGGGTCACATTCCTGTTGTTCCTCAAATCAGCCATCAACAGCCACTCCCCCACTCACTTCAATGTGAGGGAATGCCATTTGCATGTATATTTATCTATGCAGTTTGTCTGGGTATATTTAGGCCTGTGATTTCTGACTATGGCTGCAGAGTAATATTGTCTGAACCAGTGCCCCAGCAAGCTAGCTGCAGCCACACAAGCTTCTCACAGACCACTCCAGGATCTTCACTTCTCAATTCCAGACTAACTCAGCAGGACTCACGACTTCAGCGCCTGGGCCCACAGACTGAGCACCATCCCATAGGGGTGGGAAATCTGACCGGTCACTAATTCCTAAACTCTAGATGAAGTGGGGGGTAGTTTGAATACCCGGTATGCCCCTGGTCTACTACGTCACCTTAACAAAATCCTCTCAGGCACTCCAGGAGAAAGGTCCAGGCTGTTTGGTAAGCTCTCTAAGTTGCACGGGTCGCAGTGTTGTATTTGAATCAAGAAAGGCCTAGTCACCAAATAGACCTTAAGTCTGTTCTGTAATGCATTCTGGAGGTCGGGCTGGGGAGAGTACACTGCTGTGAAAGGGAGAGGTCCCCACCCCGAATATGTCGCCACCTCAAATTGTCACTTATAGTCCCCACCCTTTGTGCAGAGTGATATTAGTCCCTGTGTTGTATTTCCACCACCTTGTGGGGTTGAAGAAGGTAGGATGCAATGGAATGTTGTGGGTGAGTCAAAGATTTCAGTGTTAGGCTCTGTAGGAGAGGTTGCCATTGGGATGGAGGAGCTCACACTGTAGCACAAACCACACTGGGACCTAGCCTGACTACCTCTGTACCTCTCCAGCTCAACCCTGGGGTCACAGCTCTAATGCTGTGACCACGCTCACACCGGCCCACACAAGTCTCCGCTGTCCACTTCTCACTGCTGTATGCAAGGGAGCAGCTCCTCCTGCTCGGATTACTGGTCTCGGACTGCTGGTTGCCCCTCCATGTGCAGAAATCAAGTAGTATCCCGGGCACAAGCACCAAGAGCAACCCACCCTCGAGGCCCATGGAGGCTTAACTTCACCTGCTCTCCACTGACTCCTGGTAGGGAGGGAAGATACCATCTATTTCCCGCTCCACCCTTCTCTTGTTTCACTGTCCAATGGCCCAGCCACCCCAGGGCCACATTTGATGCCACTGCTCGTACCGGTGACTGAGCCCTGTTCAGGAGCTCTGCTTTCTTCTTCTCAGTGTGGCAGGCAGGGTCTTTGCCGGCAATCATCTTGCAGCCAACCCTTGCACTCTTTAGCAGCCTTTTCTGCACCCACAAGACTGCCTCAGCACTTGTAATTCACCTGTCTGATCTCCTCACCTCAGGCTGCCAGTATACTAGGTCTCCATCCCTCTCAGTGCTGCAACAGGTTTGGGTGCCTACTGGTGCCCGTTGCCCTCACCACTCCAACAATCAGCCTCCCAGGAGGTCCTGGATGTCTCAGACCTCTGGCTGGCTGGGCAATGTCAGGTTCTTGGGTGGATTATAGGGATGCAGTTGCTGGTGTTTACAGAGTCCACTTAGTGTGCAGACATTTTGGTTGGCACCTAGCCAGTCCTAGCCCCCAGAATAAATGATATTCATGCACATCCCTGGGACAACTTTAGGGAACAGGAACTGAGAAAACATGAATCAAGACGTATTTTGTTATTGGGTTCACAGATATCTTGTTGTCACTATACTGATGTGGACCTACATGTGTACATGTGAAGCATCTGATATAATGAAAAAAGAATAGAGTTTATCATATTCAATGTGTATAGTGGAAGATTCAGGCGATAGCCATGATATTCTTGATAAACAATGTGTAATAGAATGGTTGGGTCATTTAAGGATTACACACACTCACTAGCAAATGATTTAAATGACACTGATTTTATGGAGATTACTCTAGAATGACATGAGAGTTTTTAAAAGTGGATTTAGAAAAATCTAGATACACATTTCTGGAATGAGTATATTGTTGTGGCAATTGGAAGATTTTGATTCTTTATTAGTCAGTTTTTTTCATTTTAATTAGTATAAAGTGTATAGGAAACTTAAAGACAATTAGTCTAATTCAAAACTAGCACTTTCTATATAGTGTTTAAGTGATGATGTGGTTTCATGCATTTTGATTATGATTGATATGTTGCCATCTGATATTTATATATTTATATTAATTTTAAAAGATAATTCCTTCGTATATATTAACACTTGCACTTTAAATAAGGAAAAGAGTATCTGAAATATTACAATCCAAGTATGATGATCTGACTCAAGTATGAGAAGGATAAGTTGTGGAACATCGAACAATTGTACCAGATTAATGATATAAGTTTCAGTAAAAGATTTATTAGAACTGGTGAAATAATGTGGACATTTGCACTTGCACTGTATTGCTGAATGGATGATAAAGTGATTAACATTTCAGCTAATGATCATAAATATTATAGCATTGATGCTTTACTGTTGAAATTAATATGTGTATCTGCATTTACACTTCATACCACTTAGTTGAGGGAACTCATTATTATAATTTATAATATATAGTGAATTTCACAATTGTACAAATTGCACTTGCACTTTAGTTGAGAGGACGTGTTATTATAATGTGAATCATAATGTGTACAATTTGCATTAAAATGTTATTGTTGAATGAGTGATGAAATGATCAGCATTTTAGATAATTATCATATTACAACATTGATGTGTTATTTGTGGAATAAATATAATTGCTCTTGTGCTGGCATTATTAACCTATTCAGTTACTTTTATAATATGAATATTACTGCATATTGTTCATGGATTTCTTCAATGAAAGTTCCTAAATATACAATCAAATATGATTTCTGGGGACATACAGTTATGGACAATATGGTGACATATGGAATATGTAGCTCATCTTCAAAAAGATACATATGTAAAAAATAAATAAGGACTAATCAGAAAAATAATGTAGATAAATAATATTAATAGGGGAATAGTGACATAAAAAATGGATGCCATTGTACTCCAATGAACAGCATTGTCATTATATGGTCTGGGTACTTTTGCCAAAGAAAGTGAAGAGGGACATTGGTTATAAAGTAAATACGTGGCTGAATTCAGGCCAGGGCCATAGATGGAAAAAGCTGCCATTTCGGTCCTTCATTGTGTACCAGTGTGCACAAACAACGAAAAAAGAGAGAGATGAGGACTTACCAGGGTCTTCCAGGGGGTCCTCCTCTCCTCCTCATCTAACGGTGATGAGTCTGCAGCAGCTGCCTCCCTCTGACCTCTGCTCCAGTGCGCACTACACACTGTCCGCACTTGCGCTGTACAGCCCATAACTGAGATGCAGTGCACAGTGGGTGAGCTCCGCTCCACTGCCGGGGCGAGCAGAGTTTTTGTACTAACTAACTGGGATTCCAGCATCTGTGACTGGCTTTTTAGTCTATTTTCTGTTTCTTGACATTGTTTTTCTTATTAAGGGGCAACTGGGTTTTGTGCCCCTAACCAGATCCTACAACTGGTGGGTCATTTCTCCAGGGTTTATCTCCTTTTCCCTTTGACTTATACATGCATTGACTAGGACTCTGGGCTTTAGAGGCCTAAGGGGTGAGGTGGAAGCCTTGGGGGGCTGGTTTGCTTCGCTGTTTTACTTCTTAGGGGTCAATTTTTTATCTTACCTCCTCCTAGCATGGATTTTCTGCCAATCGGGTGGTGCCTTTGGTGGTCTTGCCTAGGCTTTGGTGTTTTGAACATTTTTGTTGCTGTTTCTTCCCTTTCAGTTGTTTTGATTCCTATCTGTCTTGTTCATAGTAGTTGTTCATCAAGGACCAGGGTTTTCTCCTACATTTGCTAACCTGAATATGTTTCAGACCCTACTCTTTTGCTGGCTGAGACATTTTAGGCCTTGGATTCCTCATAGTCCAGTAGGCTAGTATAGCCAGCCGATTGTGTTTTTCTGGCTTGTGTTGGGTCCTAGAACTGCTCGCCCAGAAGTGTGACAGCTAACTGAATAGAGGAACGTAGGGTCTGTTGACTGGTATCATGGGCATACCACACTGCTAGTATGATAGATTGGATGTTCAAGTGTCTCAGATGACCTCCTTTGGTGCTGGTGTATGAAGGCTACCAGTACATGTCATGTGTCTGGTCATTGTTTAGGTACTCTTTGTAACATTTGCACTCTTGTTATATCATCAGACATGTAAGGCCTCAATTTTCTCAACAGTAAGAAGCCATATCTCTCCTTGTCACAGAGCTCATTATTTAGAACATCTTTTATTGGAATGCTTTATCTGGACTCTTGGCTGTGCTGGTGCTTGGTACCTGACAGGTGGGATCTTTGAACTGCGGGCCTTATGGATGAAGGGAGCAAGGTCAAGGGTGTAGAAGTAAGGAAAAGGATGCCAAATGTTTCTTTTCAGGTATGAAACAAAGGATTATCTATTTTAGGTTGAGGATTTACCTAAAGTTTACAAGGAATATGATGGGGAAGACTTGAACTGATAGTAACAGATTTCCCATTAGTAATTGAGACAATGAGTCCATAATATTTGCTCTGTTGGGTCCCTTTGTGCCCTTCCTAGACTGGAGCTAGTCCATCGAAATAACAAGCTAATTTGTGGACCTGTCTCACAGCACGTACCTGGTTTGTTAAGCATGCATTACTTATCTAGGCTCACCATTTTTGGAATCCTTCATTTTTTCATGCAAAAACCTTACCTTCTCCCTGAAGATGCATGCTGTCTTTCCTGCTACCATTATGGAGGCTTCCGAAAACATTATTTCTCTAACCAAAGATCAGTCATGAAAATGTAAAATGTTTTTGAGTTCATAAACATTGTTTTTAACTCTACAATCTATAACAAAGATTGTTATAATTGAATAAAACTGTCACGTTTCAGATTTCCACAGGTTGTTGCATCGAGGAACTGAATGCACTTGTTTATTTTTAAAATCTATTTCCCTTTGCTAGTGTGAATGTTTTACCAGTTTTGCAATAATCAAGAAGTGGGCACCAGAACAAGACCCAAAGTTCCAGATATGTTTTCCAGAACTAGATTCAGTATTCCAGAGGTAGCCTCAAGTACTTCTGATGAAGCATTCAGATCTGGAAGCAATTTGTCAAATACATGAACACCTTATGCATGTCAAGATCCAAAGTGTCTACAGAAAAAAGTAACTCTTAGACAAAGTGGCCCGAAATAAAGGTTTATTAAAGTGAAATAGTTATTTAATGGGTCATCTACAACACCCTCAGTTTTCTGCATCAGGTCAGATTCAAGTGAGTCATCACCAAAGACGTTGTCAACATGTGAATAGCTTGATTGTACCTGAAGTTCGTTTTGTGATGCAGTTGAGATACAGTGGTGTAATGAAACTTGATGGGGCCCCACCGTAAAATACATTGAGAGCCCCCTCCCACACCCCAGACCCAGCCATGAGCTCTTATGCTAGTTGCCCGCTACCCACTGCCTGTCCACAGAGTGGGAAAGGGCCCCCAGGAGCTTGGGGCTCCCCCGCACTGCAGAGGCTGTGGGAACTATTGTTATGCCACTGTTGGAATAGTAGTATTTATACTCACTTGGTTCATTGGTGTACCAGAACTGTGTTTGGTTTAGACTCATTGCTAAACCTATTCTACTACTCCCTATGCATTTGAAAGTTTTCATTGATCAGAATTGTTCTTTTTTTGTATTCATTGTTTTTGAACACTATCATCTAGCCTGCCTCCTACAACTGCCCTTTCATTTTTTATATATACCCCCAGTCACTAATGCACCTTCAGATGGCCCAAGGCCAGTCTTCACCAACTCGTACATTACACAAGAGTTCAGCATGTGCTCCATCACAGCATGTGATTGCTTTACGTGACCTAAACATTCTGGGTTCACAACAGAAGGAGATCTATGCTGAGGCTTAGTGCTGTGGAGGTCTAGAATGCCATGGGAGTTTTACAGGTAACATTTTCATCTATTTCCACATGAGATAGGACTGGTATTCTACCATCTACTTATTCAAGGTTTTTATCTTTGCTTAATGATTTGTGTATAATTTATGATTGTGCGGTTTGCATTAGTTTGGCTCTTGGTTTTTCTCCACAGACCAACCCAGTGGAGAACATGGTAAACAGACCATCTCATATATATCTATTTCAGCCCAGATATGCCTTTTAGGCTTCTATAACCATGGGCTTGACTACAACCAACAGTAAAAAATACCACACATTCATGCAACAGAACACATTATATAGGGGGTCATTACAACCCTGGCGGATGGTGTTAAAGCTGCGGTAATACCGCAAACAGGCCGGCGGACAAAAAAAGGGAATTATGACAGTGGCGGAAAACAACAACATAGACAGCCACTTTAACACTCCGACCGCCACGGCGGTACAGACAAGCAGCGCGGCGGTCACCGCCAACAGACAGGCGGGAGACAATGTACCGCCCACAGTATCACAACCCGCCAATCCGCCACCTTTTCCGGGGCGGATTCACAGTGGATAAAAACACGGCGGAAACAGCTTTTGCAATGGGAAAATGCTCACCTTAAGACAGTCCACGAGGAAGGAGGCCACCATGGAGCCCGAACTACAAATACTCCCTGCGCTTGTCTACCTGCTCTTCTACGAACATCAGAAACGTAGGCGCCGAAGACAACGGTGAGCACTGCACCTACGACATAGGGGAGGGGGGAGGCAAAAGTCAGGGGGACACACATGCAAAACCCCCACCCGACCCTCACCCACTACAACACACACACCAATGCATTTCCGAACATCACAGTAACAACCCCCCCCGGAAGAATGCAAACACAAAAGGAAATCAGTTCAACCATTGTAATGTATCAAAAATCAGTAAGCACATATATACATCAATATATACACATTCCAAATATATACATCACGATTAGTAGTACAGGTATGCACATTTCAATGTCCGTGGACCACTGGGTCCAAAATGCATGGGCGAGGCCCACACTAGATACCTGTCCTGGAACGGAGAGAACACTGCAGGGGCATCAGATAGAAATACAACAGGCACCTCAAGGGGAAGGGAAGGTGGGGCACCTCACCGGATGACTGCACCACGCTAGATCCACAAGGGGGCTCCATGCCCATTGATGTATCCTGGGGATTGCAAAGCCACAGTCTCTCAAGTCTCCACAGTGGGTGGTTTGCCCACTGTACCATCCTGGGGAGTGCAAAGCCACAGTCTCTCAAGTCTCACAAGTGGGTGGTTTGCGCACTGTACCATCCTGGGGAGTGCAAAGCCACAGTCTCTCAAGTCTCTACAGTGGGTGGTTTGCCCACTGCTCAATCCTGGGGAGTGCAAAGCCACAGTCTCTCAAGTCTCTACAGTGGGTGGTTTGCCCACTGTACCATCCTGGGGGGTGCAAAGCCACAGTCTCTCAAGTCTCACAAGTGGGTGGTTTGCCCACCGTACCATCCTGGGGAGTGCAAAGCCACAGTCTCTCAAGTCTCACAAGTGGGTGGTTTGCCCACTGTACCATCCTGGGGAGTGCAAAGCCACAGTCTCTCAAGTGGATGCAGGTCTCCACTGGTTCTGGAGGGGGACTGGTGCCCAGAGTGCATCAGGCTCCCCGTGACGGTCCCTGTTCCGTCACTGTCCCAGCTGCACATGGGCTGACGATGCTTGATCTGGCGGTCTATTCCCTGTTCAGCAGTGCTTTGCCCTGTTCAGCAGTGCTTTGCCCTGTTCAGCGGTGCTTTGTCCTGTTCAGTGGTGCTTTGCCCTGTTCAGCGGTCCTCACCATGGGGGTCTCTGACCTGTTCAGCGGTGCTTTGCCATGGCGGTCTTTGCCCTGTTCAGCGGTCTTCACCATGGCGGTCTCTGACCTGTTCAGCGGTGCTTTGCCATGGCGGTCCTTGCCCTGTTCAGCAGTGCTTTGCCCTGTTCAGCGGTCTTCACCATGGCGGTCTCTGACCTGTTCAGCGGTGCTTTGCCATGGCGGTCTTTGCCCTGTTCAGGGGTGCTTTGCCATGGCGGTCTTTGCCCTGTTCAGCGGTGCTTTGCCATGGCGGTCTTTGCCCTGTTCACCGGTGCTTTGCCCTGTTCAGCGGTGCTTGACTTTGCTGTCTGTGACCTGTGCATTGGTGTGTGGCATGACGGTCCCTCATTGCCCAGCAGGGCTGTGGCTGCCAGGGCCCTCCAGGGCACTGACTCTGGCGGTGGTCTCCTGACCAGTGATGATACTGCTGCCCTCCAGGGCACTGACTCTGGCGGTGGTCGCCGGACCAGTGACGACAGTGCTGGCGGTCGCGTCCTGGCCGCCGGGGAGGATGGCGCCCTTCTCCGCCGTGCTGCTCTTACCAGACTTTGGAGACTTCTTCTGGCCCTTCACTGCCTTTGGAGGAGTCACAGCTGACTGGGCACTCCCTCCGGGACCCTTGTGAGCAGTTTTTCCGCCAGGAGTCTTCACCCTGTCCCGTCGGCCACTTTCCAACTTAAGGTGCTTTACAGGGGGTGGACTGGCAGTGCTTTGGCTCCGTGTCACACTGGCTGCCCTGGTGGCCGGTGCACTGCACACACCTTTAACACGCACCACTGGTACTGGACTTTTTTAGGCTGACGTGCTAGTATGGGACCTATGAATTGGAGGGGTGGGGGTGGTGGCAAAGAGGTCAACGTTGCTGAGGAAGAGTTTCTGACGAAGACTGAGATGGGTAGCTGGAGGGGGTCTGGGAGTGGAGGAAGAGGAGGTGGTTGTAGGAGGTGTAACTTTAGGTGATTTGGGTGCAGGTGCAGGTACTGGAGGCTGTCGTGAGGTGGATGGATGTTGGGTGTGTGGGTACCCGCGTTTGTGTACTTTGGGAGGGGGCGTCACAACACACTGGGAGTGGACACAGGGGACGTGTAAATGGTAGTGGGGGTGGTGAGTGCAGGTGAGAGGGGTGTGGTGCTGGGTGTTCTGGTGCGAGTCCTAGTGCGTGTAGATGTAGTGCATGCAGGTGAGAGTGTAGACGACACTGGGAGGGAGGAGGGAGACGACGACGAGGGAAACACAGTGGAGGCAGTGGATGTTGCTGTGTCTGTATGTGGGTGATGCTTGTTTGAGTGCCTGTGGGTTGTGTGGTGCTTATGTTTGCCTGAGCTACTTTTGTGCGTTCAGGTGTATGCATGCTTGTCTGATGGTGTACTTGGGATAGGCTGGGGTACAGGGGACTGGGTCTGGGTGGAGAAAGTTGGAGGGGGGAGGCTAGACACAGGGATAATGGCTCCATCAGTGCTGAGGCCAGGTTCGATGAAGGGTAGCCTGACCAGAATGAATGCCCTCCAGGAATTCATTACCGTGTTGCAACTCCCTTTCTACACCCTGGATGGCATTCACAATGGTAGACTGCCCAACAGTGAGTGACCTGAGGAGGTCAATGCCCTCCTCACTGAGGGCAGCAGGGGTGACTGGGGCAGGGGCTGAGGTGCCTGGGGCGAAGGTGATGCCCACCCTCCTGGGTGAGCGGGCACGGGGCGAAGGATGAGGGGCTGCTGGGAGGGCGGTGCTGGTAGGGGAGGTGGCGGCTGTACCTGTAGAAGTGGGGGGCACAGATGGTGCCACCACCACAAGGGAGCTCCCATCGGCAGACGAGTCCGTGTCGCTGTTTGGTGATCCGGTGACCGACGTGAAGCTCCCCTCGCCCTCCGTCCCACTGGTGTATTCAGAGTCTGTGGTGTGGCCCTCCATGGCCATGTGGGATGCAGCTCCCTTGTGCTTCAGCTGCACACATAAATGACACAGGGGCATGTATACCTGTACTTGGCACACTACAGAGGTGGGGTGGAGTGCCACATGGCCTGCATTACGGAGGGGCCTAGCCTACGTAAGTCGCCCTGGCCTAGGGAAACCCACATCCCTCCTCCCCCACCCAGACCCCTCCACTGCGCGCAAAGTCAGCAGAATGAGAGTGTACTCACCCCCTTGTGTCTGCTGTGATGCCCTCAAGTGCCCATCCAACTCCGGGTAGGAAACCGCCAGGATCCGGAACATCAGGGGGGTCATGGTGCGACGGGCACCCCTCCCACGTTGGGAGGCCATCCCCAGCTGAGCCTCCGCCGTCTTCTTGCTCCAGCGGCGAATGTCCTCCCATCTTTTCCGGCAGTGGGTGCCCCGTCTCTGGTGGACCCCCAGGGTCCGGACGTCCTTGGCGATGGCACGCCAAATGTCCTTCTTCTGGTGGGCGCTGACCTACATGACTTGTGCAGGGGAAGAAGAGAAGTCATTACCAACAGCACCGTCAAAGTGAGTGGCCCACATCCCTACCCTTGCCATGTGGCACATGCATTCACAGTCCTTCATGTTCCCTGAACTCTGCCCCCTTCCTAATGACATCGAGCCCTCTCCACCCAGCATAGCCCATAGAACGTGCTCCCTGTGTACTTACCTGTTGGTCTGGAGGACCGTAGAGTAGCGTGTACTGGGGGAGGACCCCATCCACGAGCTTCTCCAACTCCTGAGCAGTGAAGGCAGGGGCCCTTTCCCCAGACGCAGCAGCCATTGTCTCTTCCAGACCGAGGTCACAGCAGCACTTGCAGTGTAGGTCCTCTCCTGTCGAAGATCAGGTATCGAGTGATTGAACAGATAGAAAATGGCGGCACATCCGCGGTGGTTAAGTCTGCGGCGGTAAGTATCATCACCGCCGGCGCACTTCATCATTGGTTTCTGGGACCCATAGGATCCAATGTTAACCACTGCAGCACTGTGCCGCGGTCTTCGACCGCCTACCGCGACGGTGTAGAACGCCAGCGCAGTTACCTCACATCCCATTGTCCCAGTTTAGAGGTCAGGCAGACGCCATTTCAGGGACCCACATGGCTTCATTTACTACTGCGTCACACATACCTAGGCCTACAGTCAACACACATACAGGAAGAGTTATGTATTTGGGATCGTGTTCTGTGTAGCTGTGGGTACATACCTGGGAATTTGTTGACTCTGTGGTCGCTGTTGTCCTTCTTAGGCACCGTCAGCTGGGACATTTGAGGAGACAGCGGAATCCTCCGGTGTACCGACCGCTGGTGGACCTGTTAACAATGGAGGAGCGACATTTAATCATCACCTACAGGTTTGACCGTGCCACAATCCAGGAACTGTGTACCCAGTTGGAGCCAGACCTGATCTCACCAATCCGCCATCCGACAGGAATCCCCCCTGAAGTGCAGGTGCTATCAGTGCTCCATTTCCTTGCAAGTGGATCGTTTCAAACAACAGTGGCCATGGCATCAGGGATGTCTCAGCCTATGTTTTCCAACGTGTTGTCCAGAGTGTTATCTGCCCTGCTGAAACACGTAAGGAGCTACATCGTTTTCTCTCAGGTGGAGGATTTGGCTACAGTGAAAGGTGACTTCTATGCCCTTGGACATATCCCCAACATCATCGGTGCTATTGATGGCACCCATGTAACTCTGGTTCCCCCCCACAGGAGTGAACAGGTATACAGGAAAGGGAAGAGTTATCATTCCATGAATGTACAGATGGTGTGTTTGGCAGACCAGTACATCTCCCAGGTAAATGCTATGTTCCCTGGCTCTGTGCATGACGCCTACATCCTGCGGAATAGCAGAATCCTTTATGTGATGGGTCAACTCCAGAGGCACCGTGTGTGGCTATTAGGGGACTCTGGTTACCCCAACCTGTCATGGCTATTGACCCCAGTGAGGAATCCCAGGACCAGGGCAGAGGAACGCTACAATGAGGCCCATGGGCAGACTAGGAGGGTGATCAAACGCACCTTCGGCCCCCTGAAGGCCAGGTTCAGGTGCCTCCTTATGACAGGTGGTTCCCTATTCTACTCACCAAGGAAGGTGTGCCAGATCATCATCGCCTGCTCGATGCTTCACAATCTTGCTTTGCGACGCTAGGTGCCTTTTCTGCAGGAGGATGGTCCAGATGACAGTGTTGTGGCAGCTGTGGAGCATGTGGACAGTGATGAGGAGGAAGCTGAGGAAGAAGACATAGACAACAGGGAGTCAGTCATACAGCAATATTTCCAGTGACACACAGGTGAGAACACTTTTTTTGACTAATACATTCACTTTCACACTTCTACCTCTATCCTGTCAGTCAATTGGTAGCAGTATTTGGTCACTGAGTTGTCTCTTTCCATTACGGTTTCACAGGTGTGGTTACCAACGTGTGTCATCTGCTTGCATCCTTCATGGACTTGTGATGTGTGACATAGGTATGTTGGCATTACAATAGAAAACGCTTTTTGACACTGTCATTTCTAATACAAATTTTCTAAATCACAGACTGAATCCAGATTGTTTTGTGGTTCAAGGGTGTTTATTGAAGTGCTAATTATTGGAGGGGGTGGCAAAATGGTGATGGCTGATGGTGGAGGAATGTCCATGGCAGAGTCCAGTATATTAGTCACACAGGTGCACTGCCCATATGGGCATACGAAGTGGAGCTGGGGCAGTTCGAATATGGACAGGGTTACTAAGTGGGACAGTGGGAGGACAATCAGGGTGGTCTCATTTCCTGGCGGGGGTCTTGCCATGTTGCTCTGTCCTGTTCCTGGATCTCAGGGACCGCTTGTGGGGTGGTTGTCCATCTGCAGGGGGTGGGGTGCTGGTGTGGTGGTCCTGTGGCGGGGCGTCCTGTCCACTAGCGCCGGCGGAGGTGGTGGGCAGTTCATCGTCCATGCTAGTGTCAGGGGCCCCTTGGAGTGCCACGGTGTCCCTCATGGTCTTTTGTATGTCCTTCAGCATCCCTACGATGGTGCCCAGGGCGGAGCTGATAGTTCTGAGCTCCTCCCTGAACCCCAAATACTGTTCCTCCTGCATGCGCTGGGTCTCCTGAAACTTGGCCAGGACCGTCGCCATCGTCTCCTGGGAGTGGTGGTATGCTCCCATGATGGAGGAGAGGGCCTCGTGGAGAGTGGGTTCCCTTGGCCTGTCCGCCCCCTGTCGCACAGCAGCCCTCCCAGTTCCCCTGTGTTCCTGTGCCTCCGTCCCCTGGACCGTGTGCCCACTACCACTGCCCCCAGGTCCCTGTTGTTGTTGGGGTGGTGGGTTTGCCTGGGTTCCCTGTAGTGGTGGACACACCGCTGATTGACGTGTCCTGGGTACGGAGGTATGGGCCCGCTGGATGGGTGCTGTGCTGGTGTTCCCAGAGGGTGGAAGGTCAGTGTTGGGCTGTGCCTGTGCGAGGGGAACCGACTGTCCGAGGCCCAAGATGGTCCGGGCTGGTCATCTGGATCCAGTTGGCCAGAGCTGCTGTCGTCACTGTGGGCCTCTTCTGTGGGTGGGGTGGAGATGTCTGGACCCTCCTATGTGGTGACGTTCCGTAGTGGTCCTCCAGGGGTATAAGAGCATGATTATTGCGTGTGTGTGTCATGGTGTGCAATGGGTGGGTGTGCGTGTACCCCAGTGCAAGCAGTCCTGTGTGGAGGTTTGTATGTTGATGGTTAGGGGGTTGTTATGGGTATGTGCAGTGAGCATGCTTTAGTGAGGGGTGACCATGCTTAGTTGTGTCATGCAGGGCTTGGTGTTGGGATGGGTGGTTTGTGTTATTAGTACATTAGTGAGGAGTTGGAGTGATAGGGGAGGGGGCGAGAGTGGGGGGGTGTGATAGCATGCAGGTAGGGTGGGGGATATGATAGTTAAGATTTGACTTACCAGTGTCCATTCCTCCACCAACTCCTCCGAGGCCCTCTGGATGCATGATGGTCAAGACTTGCTCCTTCCATGTTGTTAGTTGTGGGGGAGGAGGTGGGGGTCCGCCGCCAGTCCGCTGAATCGCGATGTTGTGCCTGGAGACCACAGAACGCACCTTCCCCCATAGGTCGTTCCACCTCTTCCTGATGTCCTCCCGATTTCTTGGATGCTGTCCCACATCGTTGACCCTGTCCACGATTCTTCGCCATATCTCCATCTTCCTAGCTATGGAGGTGTGCTGCACCTGTGAGCCAAATAGCTGTGGCTCTACCCGGATTATTTCCTCCACCATAACCCTGAGCTCCTCCTCGGAAAACCTGGGGTGTCTTTGGCGTGACATGGGGTGGTGTGGGTGATGTGCGGGGTGATGTATGTGTTAATGAGTGTGGTGATGTGTAGTGGTGTGTGGTGTTTTGTGCGTGGATGTTGTGTGGGTGATGGTGTTGTATGCCTCTGTGTGGTGGGGTTCTCTGTTGCTGTGCTCTCTGTCTCTCGGCTTCCTCAAAATTTCTGGTCGTAGGGGTTTGTGGGTGATGTGGGTGTGTGTTTTATATTGTGTTGGGTGTGTGGGAGTGGTGTTTGTATGTGTATCAGGTGTGTGCATTTGGAATTGTCCAATGTGGCAGTGTTTTGGAGATGTGTGTGTATTTTGAGCGCAGCAGTGTGTACGCCAATGGAATACCGCGGTTGAAAGACCGCCGCGTGGATTCGTGGGTCGTGATAGCATGGGCGTGTTTCTGTTGGCGTGGAGGTGGAGGTTTTGTTTTCGCCAGTTTAACACTGACCTTTGGTGTGGCGGACTTGTGTGGGTGTCTGAATTTCGGCAGTTTACGGTATGTGTGTCATAATAGCTGTTGCGGAATTCCACGGCCGTGGCGGTGTATTGGCGGTCTTCTGCACGGCGGTAAGCGTCTTTTACCGCCAATGTTGTAATGACCCCCATAGTCTTTTTCAGACACTCACAATAAACTATATAATCAACTATCATTGACCTCTCAACAGCATTTAGGGGCATATTTATACTCGGTCTGCGCCGAATGTGCGTCAAACATTTTGACGCACATTTGGCGCAAACTGTGCACCATATTTAAACTTTGATGCCCAAGCCCGCGGACGTCAAAATCCGGCATTGTGCGTCATTTTCTGGATGCGGCAAACCGCCTTGCGTTAATGACATGCAAGGTAGGCACTCCCGTCCAAAAAATGACACAAACACCCGTGCGCCTTATTTATGCTACCGTGCAAAAATCCCGCACGGCCGCGAGGCAGAGACAGAAATGACTCACAGCCCGATTTGCGTCAAAAATTAAAGCCTGGGTCAGGGCAGGCATTGAAATGGGGCAAACACACCTGTATTTGATGAAAGCAGACAGAAGCAACAGAAGAGCTCCAAAATGAAGACATGGAGGTGCTTCTCATCCAGTGTGCACGCAGACGCAGAGCACAGGACCAGCAACAGCAGCTTCCACAACACCAGCAGGGACCCCAAATGCAACGCAGAAGGCAGGAGAGGATATTCCGCACCAGGACAACCCTTCATGGCCTCAGGGAACATGACATCATCCAGAGGTACAGGTTGAACTGGCAAGCCATTCAGCAGCTGCTGTGAAACATTGAGCCACAGTTGGCACCCAGCTTGCAGACACCCTGCACCATCCCACCAGAAACCAAGCTGCTAGCTGTACTCCACATGTTGGCAAGTGGCTCCTTTCAAACCACTGGTGCCCTGGTTGCTGGGATCTCACAGCCATCATTCTCCACCTTCCTGCCCAAGGCACTGGATGCCATCATCACACTCACACCCTGCCACATCTGCTTCCCCAACACACAGCAGAAGCAGCAGGAGACAGAACAGGGGTTTCACCTCACTAATGGATTCCCAGACGTCCTTGGTGCCGTTGACTGCACACATGTATGCCTTGTGCCACCTGCTGCAACTGAACATCTATACTGCAAGAGGAAGCACACACACTCCATCAATGTGCAGGCCATTGTGGATCCCCAGGGATTGATCACCACCATTGTGGCAAAGTATCCTGGGAGCGTGCATGATTCATTCATCTTCCTTCACTGCACCATCAATCAACACTTCCAGGATGGACGATATGGAAATGGACTACTTGTTGGTAAGTACAGAAACCTACTTATATAGACACTGCACAGCAACCCTCTAGGATAAACAACACATACACCACGACATCGACATGTGGACAGGAACACACTGAGGTTGTGACACCGCTAGCCATGTTTGATATCCTCACTCATTCGGATACACACCTATGGACAAATGACAGATCCAAATAACAACAGATGCCACTCCACAGACACAAGGGAACAATTTAAAACAACACAAAGACAATTACATGGCCTCAACTGGCAGCACAACTTGGAAGATTAATCTTTTAATATCACATCAAGAACACTCAATCAAACACCCTTCCAACCAATACGTACTGTGTAAGGGGTGTGGAATGTAATTTGCTACAGGTCAAACACCGTGACTCACATAGCATTATGATGACTACAATACAGGTCACATGCAATCATTGAGGCTGTTCCAATATCTCACATCAGTCCTGCTCTCACCTTGCCCACTACCAAGAGGCAAGTGGACTGTGCGAAGAACACATCTTGATGGGACAATATGGAAGGTGCACATTCCTACACATACACATTGTGACAAATTAACACACACACAACAGATGTACTACCATACGGATCTTCTGAAACTCAAAACGACAACCTCACAACCAAGTTAGCCAGCTGAACTAGGCCATGTGCAGTAGTCTAGGTAGATGTTACAACCTGAGTCAACTTGCCAAGGGCAGAGAAATAGGTCTGCAGTGAACTTGTCACACATGTGAAATTAGTGTACAGTCAAATGTTAAGACGTCAATGATCACAATGTACGGATAAGTTTGGCTAATTGTCACCTTGCAAAATGTAAGTGTCTCACTGATGGTTAAATTAATCTATTGCATATGTCAAAATGTATGGGATGTCCAGGGTACATAGATGCAAACGTGTTACCACCACTGTCGAATTGATTCTGTGTATGGAACTATCATCTCACCACCAGTGAAGACACAGGGACACCTGCATCACAAGTCACAATTCAAGGGAGTACACACTGTACTGCAACTCTCAAAGTATACTGCTGACAACCGGTCAGCAGCCAAACACTCGTTCAGCCAAGGAAACAACCCAATGCTGATGGTATATCCTAGAAGCCTAGGAATCAACACAATAACACAAACACAAATGAGTCACAGACAACACAAGAGAACTACTGCCATGTAAGGTGATATTAATGGGGCAAGCTACATCAACATGATCTCAATCATTTTCTCTTTAAGCTGATCAGGGGTATGGGATCCAGCCATGGATTATGACCCCATTTGCCAATCCAAGCACTGCAGCAGAGCGTGCCTACGATGAGGCACATAGGAGGACACGCACCATAGTCGAGAAGACCTTTGGCATCATGAAGTCAGGATTCAGGTTCCTCGACATCACTGGAGGCAGCCTCCTATACTCACCAGAAATGGTCTGCAAGATCATTTTAACCTGCGCCATCCTGCACAACATTTGTGTATGAAGGAACATTGCCCTATTAGAACCAGAACAACAAATGCCTGAAGAGGAGGAAGAGGAGGATTCTGGCCATCAACAGGAGGGGGACCAACCAAACACAGCTGCAGGATTGCGAAGGTGGCAACATGTTGTCACCAATTTCTTTTGACTCAACTCACCATCACCACTGTATTAACATGTGTAAATAAACACCAATAATAATTACCATATCATGGTCTGGGTAATCATTTTTGCTCACTTTTATCTCTAACTATCAGAATAAGAGTGTAGCCTCATGGAGCATTGTTGATATACCGATCAGGACACAGAAATTTCCAAAGCAATTGTGATGCGTATGAATCAACAGTCACATTCACACACAGTGTAAATGACATATATTCTGTACATTTCACCTTTGAAGGGCAATAGCAGAGGACCACACCTATTTCACACATACATGTTGGCAACATGGTTCATTGCAGCATATGGCATACAACTAAGACACCATCAGTCAATATGGAACAAAAAGCATCATACATGAGGCAGTGGATGTGCAATTGCAATAGTAACATTAATGTATGGCCAGACCCTTGACAGCAGTAACTGTTACATCACATATCTTTGCAAGGACTATGTGTGACTAGAATTCCATATAAGCAGAACATAGACAGCACAAGTGCCACACCTATGATAAGCATTGCCCACATGCCATTCCATGGTCATGTCAGCCCATGTCCTAAGTCCTGACACACTCATGTTCCCGGTCTTACCCCACGTCTTAAGAGGTCCCTGGAATGGTAACATGTGTACCCAGATAATCCCTGCTCTACACACACACAGACTCACAATGTTAATCCAGTGTGCTTCACCCTTTAGTATGGTATGCCATAGTCATTGTACTTCTGTCTGCATAGACGTCAGGTTAAATAATTCACTGGATTGTTGTCTCTAAGCCCCGTTCTCACCTGTAGATTGCTTCCCATGTGAAAGGTACTGTTGGTCATTTGAACTTGAATCTCACCGACAGGACTTGTGAGGGACTGATGCAGCACACACCTGTGAGCACCTCCATGCAGACCAGCCATTTTAACATGCACTGCCCTTGCAGATGCTTCGAACAGCATAGAAGCTGCCATTTTATAGATTACACTGTTATGCATTGCCATAAAAATCAGCTGTGTAACACAGTCCTTGGGTTAATGTGTCACCTTCCAAAACTCAGGACAAACACAGTTTTCCATGTCAACTGTCTTGTTCCTTCTCCAACCAGTCTCAGTTAGACCACTGAGTATGTACCTTGTGAAATTGCTGGATCCTGATTGACCCTGCATCCTGTTAGCCTGACTGGCTCCTGTCTGTGTGTTACCCTAAAGGTTCCTTGTGGCTACACATGTATCATAGTTGCTTTCCCAACCCCACATTCCTCCTGGGGTATTTTGTTAGGTGGGTCTACAATGCATACTCAAATACATTGCATAGCATAATCTGTTTATTTATCGTACCAGTGTTGGGAACTTGTCTCCAAATACCCAAATCATGGCCTATCCCTTGTCTGGGTCTCATGTATGCATAAGTGACAAATTGTGACAGTGTACCATGGCTGTATGCAGGGATTGGGTATGTGCCTCCAGCAGAACCAGCAACGTCAGATAATGTGCAAGAAAAGTCCACACATGTTAGGACCCTGACAGTCCACACGCTCATTCACATTGCTCCCAACATATTGATGGGCCGTGCGTGGTGAATAGCTGCGAGAATAATCAGCACAGAGGCTATGATGTCCCCAGATGCAGTGGGAATTTTAGTGGCCAACCTGTGTACAAATGTTGTGATGATACCTGCCGGTACAAGAATCCTGAAATATTATCTTACTCAGCCCACCAAGGTTGCCCTGTTGACAGTCTCATAACACGTCTGCAGTGACAAGGTAGGACCATCCCCATGTGGGTTCTCAAATCCTCATTGGCTTTACTTCCATTGATCTCTAAAGGATACTCAGTAGATACAGGAATAGCCACCACAGACTCATGACTAGACCTGGACGTAACTGTGACAACATAGACCCCTAAAAATATACAGGCTAAACATTGGCCCACACACATGAACCAGACACCTCTGTGCAATTGCTCACTGGAAATATGTGGCCACGTGCTGCTTGGTCTGCTGGTCCTCCACTGCCACAGGAGAGTTGTGGCTCAGTTATACGACCTCAACTATGGCGTGACATTACAAATGTGGTTCTTCTTTGGCTCTCCGTGTCACAAACATGGTACCCACTTAGCATGTAAATGTGCCTGACTCATGATGGGTTCACCAACAAGTGCCTAGGAAGCAGTGTCCAAAATTCCAGGACACATGATGTCCAAGTTTTGGATCATTGACATGAACAACCGTCTGCTTTCTATCCGGTGCATGCTTTGTCATTTGTGGTGTTTATGTTACCCAAAAACTAGAAAGTGCACACAGCAGTTGTTGCTTCATATATGACTAACACATGTCCTCTCTCATTTCCACACTGATTTGCATCTGAGGGTTGGACACATTGACTCCACATGCATACAAGCATATTTGCAATAATGCATCTTGTGATGGTCACACAGTGGGTCAACAACAATATTAGTAGCCAAAGCACACACATTGAGCCATAGGCATCGGGGTATTGTACTTATGTGCATCACCTTGCTATCCTCTCCTGACACCAAACATGCCCAATTAGTGTAATACATTTATGTAGGCCACACGTTTGGCCATCTATTGCGTCAGTCAAGAGTGAAAATCCTGTACATAAAGTAGCGGATCATGGTCCGCTGTAGTATGATGTGTCACATGTGCCCATACACCGATATGCCCAAAGTGGGTGCAATCAGCCTGTCTCAGTATTCTCACAACTGTAATGTACCATTAAAATGGTAAAATGACCCAAACCCAGTTAATGCCTGAAATGTTGCCGCATATGCGTCAAAAAATTACACACATGCATCTAAAAATGATGCTTATGCCTGAAGCCTGAAGGACCCATTTGCCCTGAGCGGTATCTTCCACACTGTACCTCCGAAAATTGGTTAAGTTTGAAACAATTTTGAACCATATGGATGCAGGCTTAAATCTACTCCTGTGCGTCAATAAAAAATGATGCGCAGACTGTATGCATCAAAATATTTTGATGCATGACAATAAAAACGCCCGGCATTTTAGGCAGGAGTGATGTAACAGGATATCCTGTTTACTGGGATAGGTACAGTGGGTGTACTTTCACTTTCACTTTGCAGTCTGTGATATTTCCTGACTGTGTGGCTGTGTCTCGATTTGTCATTTAGTGAATTTGTCTCCTGTGTGGTCTTTTTATTGTCTTTTTGTGATTAAAAATGTGTTGTGGTATCCTGTCTGAGTGTTTTTTGTGGCGATTTGTGTTGTAAACTATTGTCTTTGTTTTGTTGGGAGTTTGCTGTGGGTAGTGTTAGTTTGAGTATAGTTGGGCTGTGTTAGTAGTTTATTTGAATTTTTCCTATCCTACTTTCCCCCTATTCTCCTTTGGTCCCCTTTATCCCCTATTTCTCTTTTTGTACCATTATGTTGGGTAGGCCTTGTCTTGGCAGGATGGGAGAGGAGGAGCTGGGTGGGTTCATTTGGCTGGTGTGCCATTTCCTATCCCTGATGATTGAGGCAGGTGGGCGTGTGATACAAGGGTATCACACTGAGGCACGGAGGCTCAGGTGGGCAAAGGTGTTGCATCATCTGCAAAGGATTTACATCCAGAAACGACCACCAGCTGAAGCACCGCTGGGCTGACCTTGTCTCCAGGGAGCAAGATCTGCTGGACCACCTGGGGATTGTGATTGGGCCTGTTGGTGAGTACAAATCATGTTAATGTGCACGCTTAAATGCTCTGTAGTGACATTAGCTGATTTTTACAATATCTGCCAGCAATGTTGTTGAGTGTGTGGAATGCTACTGAAACATACAGTGTCATATTTCTACTTTGTTAAAGACCACAATTGCAAGCTGTTTGGAAGCAAGAGCTCCGCAAACTTACTGAATACATTTGTGTTATGTAAGTTAGTGCCGCCTTTGTGTCAAACAGCAACACAAATCAGGTGCCAATTATGTATAGGTATAGGCCACAGTTGCCTGTGAGGTATAGAATTTTCCGACACATTACCGTCATTTGTTGACGCAACAGCTAGACTGACTTTCTAAACACAACAGGAGCCTGAAAATTAGTGCAGGCTTCACGTCAATTGATGATAGCAATGTGGCGCAAACATATGTCTAATGTGTGTTTGGTGAGTGTATAAGGAAACCGATCATGGAAATCCCGAAAATCCTAGGAATTATTGTGCCCCTCCTTCATTTCGGATACATGTCTGATCTGGATTAGGACACATAGGTACAAGTTCTAGCTGCGCTCAGCTAACATCTTAGACTGGTATTTGGAGTTTGTAGTGCCACATTTAAATTAGGGATGGCTGGCCAAAGGTATGCACATGGGTTCATATCGCTATGGTTGGTGCAACTCATCATAGCTGTGCCACATCAAATCAAGAAACTGTAACAAATTGAGTGCTAACAACTGTCCCTGGCCCTCTGTACATTGTACCTGTGTGTCATAAATTGGTCATAGTCACAATGGCTGGTTGACTGGTAATGCAGTCCTCATGGAAAGTGGCTTTGGATGTCTCTCATGGATACACATGATGAGACGAATACACTCCATTACTATGTCTGCTCACTAATGAAGGAGCATGTTTGCCACCACATGATAGTTAGGGCCACTTCATGTGTGCAGATATGTGTGTATCACTCACTGGAGTCCCTGGGTCTGTACATGTTTGACGTGGTATGTAGGATGCAGTATCATCAAGTCTGAGAGGCTTTACTTTCTGATGTAATCTTACACATAGGGGGTCATTACAACATTGGAGGTCAGAGCTGCTTACTGCCGTGCAGAAGACCGCCAAAACACCGCCGTGGAATTCCGCCACAGCTATTATGACACACATCTCTGAATCTGCCGAAATTCAGACACCCACACAAGTCCGCCACACCAAAGGTCAGTGTTAAACTGGCGAAAACAATTCCTCCACCGTCACGCCAACAGAAACATGCCCATGCTATCACGACCCACAAATCCACGCAGCGGTCTTTCAACTGCGGTATTCCATTGGCGGTACACACCGCCGCGCTCAAAATTCACACACATCTCCAAAACACCGCCACATTTGACAATTCGAAATACACAGACCTGATACACATACAAACACCACTCCCACACACCCAACACAATATAAAACACACACCCACATCACCCACAAACCCCTACAACCAGAAATCTTGAGGAAGCCAAGAGACAGACAGCACAGCAATTGAGAACCCCACCACACAGAGGCACACAACACCATCACCCATACAACATTCCACGCACAAAACACCACACACCACTACACATCGCCACACACATCAACACATAGACCACCCCACACATCACCCACACCAGCCCATGTCACGCCAAAGACACCCCAGGTTTTCCGAGGAGGAGCTGAGGGTCATGGTGGAGGAAATCCTACGGTTAGAGCCACAGCTATTTGGCTCACAGGTGCAGTACACCTCCATAGCCAGGAAGATGGAGCTATGGCACAGAATCGTGGACAGGGTCAACGCTGTGGGACAGCATCCAAGAAATAGGGAGGACATAAGGAAGAGGTGGAACGACCTACGGGGGAAGGTGCGTTCTGTGGTCTCCAGGCACAACATCGTGGTACAGCGGACTGGCAGCGGACCGCCACCTCCTCCCCGACAACTAACAACATGGGAGGAGCAAGTCTTGACCATCATGCATCCAGAGGGCCTCAGAGGAGTCGGTGGAGGAATGGACACTGGTAAGTCAAATCTTAACTATCAAATCCCCTACCCTACCTGCATGCTATCACACCCCCCCACCATCCCCCCTCCCCTAAAACTCCGACTCCTCACTAATGTACTAATAACACAAACCACCCATCCCAACACCAAGCCCTGCATGACACAACTAAGCATGGTCACTACTCACTAAAGCATGCTCACTGCACATACCCATAACAACCCCCTAAACATCATCACACAAACCCCCACACAGGAATACTTGCACTGGGGTACACGCACACCCACTCATTGCACACCATGACACACACACATGCAATAATCATGCTCTTATACCCCTGCAGGACCACTACGGAATGTCACCACACAGGAGGGTCCAGACATCTCCTCTCCACCCACAGAAGAGGCCCACAGTGACGACAGCAGTTCTGGCCAACTGGATCCAGATGACCAGCCCGGACCATCGTGGGCCTCAGGACAGTCGGTTCCCCTCGCACAGGCACAGCCCAACACTGACCTTCCACCCTCTGGTAACACCAGCACAGCACCCACCCAGGGGGCCCATACCTCCGTACCCAGGACACGTCAATCAGCGGTGTGTCCACCACTACAGGGAACCCAGGATAACCCACCACCCCAACAACAACAGGGACCTGGGGGCAGTGGTAGTGGGCACACGGTCCAGGGGACGGAGGCACAGGAACACAGGGGAACTGGGAGGGCTGCTGTGCGACAGGGGGCGGACAGGCCAAGGGAACCCACTCTCCACGAGGCCCTCTCCTCCATCATAGGAGCATACCACCACTCCCAGGAGACAATGGCGACGGTCCTGGCCAAGTTTCAGGAGACCCAGCGCCTGCAGGAGGAGGAGTATTTGGGGTTCAGGGAGGAGCTCAGAACCATTAGCTCCGCCCTGGGCACCATCGTAGGGGTGCTGAAGGACATACAAAAGACCATGATGGACACCGTGGCACTCCAAGGGGCCCCTGACACTAGCATGGACGATGAACTGCCCACCACCTCAGCCGGCGCTAGTGGACAGGACGCCCCACCACAGGACCACCACACCAGCACCCCACCCCCTGCAGATGGAGAACCACCCCACAAGCGGTCCCTGAGATCCAGGAACAGGACAGAGCAAGATGGCAAGACCCCCGCCAGGAAATGAGACCACCCTGATTGTCCTCCCACTGTCCCACTTTGTTACCCTGTCCAGATTGGAACTGCCCCAGCTCCACTTCCTATGCCCATATGGGCAAAGCACCTGTGAGACGAATAGACTGGACTCTGCCATGGACATTCCTCCACCATCCCCCATCACCACTTTACAACCCCCCTCCATTTTTTAGCACTTAAATAAACACCCTTAAAGCACAAAACAATCTGGAGTCAGTCTGTGATTTGGTAAATTTGTATTATCAATGACAGTGTCAAAATGCGTTTTCAATTGTAATGCCAACATACCTATGTCACACATCACAAGTCCATGAAGGATGCAAGCAGATGACACACGTTGGTAACCACACCTGTGAAACCGTAATGGAAATGGACAACTCAGTTACCAAATACTGCTACTAAATGACAGACAGGATAGAGGTAGAAGTGTGAAAGTGAATGTAATAGTTAAAAAAATATTCTCACCTGTGTGTCACTGGAAATATTGCTGTATGACTGACTCTCTGTTGTCTATGTCTTCTTCCTCAGCTTCCTCCTCATCACTGTCCACAGGCTCCACAGGCTCCACTGCTGCCACAACACCGTCATCTGGACCATCCTCCTGCAGAAAAGGCACCTGGCGTCGCAAAGCAAGATTGTGAAGCATCCAGCAGGCGATGATGATCTGACCCACCTTCTTTGGTGAGTAGAATAGGGAACCACCTGTCATATGGAGGCACCTGAACCTGGCCTTCAGGAGGCCGAAGGTGCGTTCAATCACCCTCCTAGTCTGCCCATGGGCCTCATTGTAGCGTTCCTCTGCCCTGGTCCTGGGATTCCTCACTGGGGTCAATAGCCATGACAGGTTGGGGTAACCAGAGTCCCCTAATAGCCACACATGGTGCCTCTGGAGTTGACCCATCACATACAGGATGCTGCTATTCCGCAGGATGTAGGCGTCATGCACAGAGCCAGGGAACATAGCATTTACCTGGGAGATGTACTGGTCTGCCAAACATACCATCTGTACATTCATGGAATGATAACTCTTCCGGTTCCTGTACACCTGTTCACTCCTGCGGGGGGGACGAGAGCTACATGGGTCCCATCAATAGCACCTATGATGTTGGGGATATGTCCAAGGGCATAGAAGTCACCTTTCACTTTAGCCAAATCCTCCACCTGTGGGAAAACGATGTAGCTCCTTACGTGTTTCAGCAGGGCAGACAACACTCTGGACAACACGTTGGAAAACATAGGCTGGGACATCCCTGATGCCATGGCCACTGTTGTCTGAAAAGACCCACTTGCAAGGAAATGGAGCACTGATAGCACCTGCACGTCAGGGGGGATTCCTGTGGGATGGCGGATTGGTGAGATCAGGTCTGGCTCCAACTGGGTACACAGTTCCTGGATTGTGGCATGGTCAAACCTGTAGGTGATGATTAAAAGTCGCTCCTCCATTGTCAACAGGTCCACCAGCGGTCGGTACACCGGAGGATTCCGCCATCTCCTCACATGTCCCAGCTGGCGGTGCCTAGGAAGGACAACAGCGACCACGGAGTCAACAAATTCCCACGTATGTACCCACAGCTACACAGAACACGACACCAAATACAAAACTCTTCCTGTATGTGTGTTGAGTGTAGGCCTAGGTATGTGTGACACAGTAGTAAATGAAGCCATGTGGGCCCCTGAAATGGCGGCTGCCTGACCTCTAAAGTGGGACAATGGGATGTGAGGTATCTGCGCTGGCGTTGTACACCGTCGCGGTAGGCGGTCGTAGACCGCGGCGCAATGCTGCATTGGTTAACATTGGACCCTATGGGTCCCAGGAGCCAATGATGAAGTGCACGGCGGTGATGAGACGCACCGCCGCGGACGTCACCGCCGTGGACGTGACCGCCATTTTCTATCTGTTCAATCACTCGATACCTGATCTTTGACAGGAGAGGACCTACACTGCAAGTGCTGCTGTGACCTCGGTCTGGAAGAGACAATGGCTGCTGCTTCTGGGGAAAGGGCCCCTGCCTTCACTGCTCAGGAGTTAGAGAAGCTCGTGGACGGGGTCCTCCCCCAGTACATGCTACTCTACGGTCCTCCAGACCAACAGGTAAGTACACAGGGAGCATTTTGTATGGGCTATGCCTGGGTGGAGAGGGCTGGATGTCAGTAGGAAGGGGGCAGAGTTCAGTGAACATGAAGGACTGTGAATGCATGTGCCACATGGCAAGGGTAGGGATGGGGGCCACCCACTTCGACGGTGCTGTTGTTAATGACTTCTCTTCTTCCCCTGTACATGTCATGTACATCAGCGCCCACCAGAAGAAGAACATTTGGCGTGCCATTGCCAAGGACGTCCGGACCCTGGGAGTCCACCAGAGACGGGGCACCCACTGACGGAAAAGATGGGAGGACATTCGCCGCTGGAGCAAGAAGACGGCGGAGGCTCAGCTGTTGATGGCCTCCCAACGTGGGAGGGGTGCCCATCGAACCATGACCCCCCTGATATTCCGGATCCTGGCGGTGGCCTGCGTGGGAGGGGTGCCCATCGAACCATGACCCCCCTGATATTCCAGATCCTGGCGGTGGCCTACCCTGAGTTGGATGGGAGCTTGAGGGCATCACAGCAGACACAAGGGGGTGAGTACACTCTCATTCTGCGGACTCTGCGCGCAGTGGAGGGGTCTGGGTGGGGGAGGAGGGCTGTGGGTTTTCCTAGGCCAGGGCGAGTTCCGTAGACTAGGCCCCTCCGTAATGCAGGCCATGTGCCACTCCACCCCACCTCTGTAGAGTGCCAAGTACAGGTATACATGCCCCTGTGTCATCTATGTGTGCAGATGACCACCATAGCCATGTAGGGCAGATCCCAGGAATTGCATCGGTAGAGGCCAAGAGCACGGCGTAGTGTAGGAGGCTGCTGTGTCTGTATTGTCCGCCAACGGTAGCGGTAAGCCATGCACTCAACCTGTCTTTCTTCTGTTCCCCCCACTTTTTGTGCTCTCCCTGTTCTTGTGTGCATCAGCATCATCAGGCGGAGGTACAGTGGCACTGAAGCATGAGTGAGCTGCATCCCACATGGCCATGGAGGGCCACACCACAGACTCTGAATACACCAGTGGGACGGAGGGCGAGGGGAGCTTCACGTCGGTCACCCGATCACCAAACAGCGACACGGACTCGTCCGCCGATGGGAGCTCGCTTGTGGTGGTGGCACCATCTGTGCCCTCCACTTCTACAGGTACAGCCGCCACCTCCCCTACCAGCACGCCCCTCCCAGCAGCCCCTCAGCCTTCGCCCCGTGCCCGCTCACCCAGGAGGGAGGGCATCACCTTCGCCCCAGGCACCTCAGCCCCTGCCCCTGTCACCCCTGCTGTCCTCAGTGAGGAGTCCATTGACCTCCTCAGGTCACTCACTGTTGGGCAGTCTACCATTGTGAATGCCATCCAGGGTGTAGAAAGGGAGTTGCAACACGGTAATGCATTCCTGGAGGGCATTCATTCTGGTCAGGCTGCCCTTCATCGAACCCTGCAATCTCTGGCCTCAGCACTGATGGCAGCCATTGTCCCTGTGTCTAGCCTCCCCCCTCCAACTTCCTCCACCCAGACCCAGTCCCCTGTACCCCAGGCTATCCCAAGCACACCATCAGACAAGCATGCATACACCTCAACACCCAAAAGTAGCTCAGGCAAACATAAGCACCACACAACCCACAGGCACTCAAACAAGCATCACCCACATACAGACACAACAACATCCACTGCCTCCACTGTGTCCCCCTCCTCGTTGTTTCCCTCCTCCCTTCTAGTGTCGTCTACACTCTCACCTGCATGTACTACATCTACAGGCACTAGGACACGCACCAGAACACCCAGCACCACACCCCATTCACCTGCAACTCACCACCCCCACTACCATTTACACGTCCCCTGTGTCCACTCCCAGTGTGTCTCTGACGCCCCCTCCCAAAGTACACAAACGCGGGCACCCACACACCCAACATCCATCCACCTCACGACAGCCTCCAGTACCTGCACCTGCACCCAAATCACCTAAAGTTACACCTCCTACAACCACCTCGTCTTCCTCCACTGCCAGACCCCCTCCAGCTACCCATCCCAGTCTTCGTCAGCAACTCTTCCTCAGCAACGTTGACCTCTTTGCCACCACCCCCACCCCCACGCCTCCAATTCATAGGTCCTGTTGTAGCACCTCAGCCAAGAAAAGTCCAGTACCAGTGGTGCGTGTTAAAGGTGTCGTCACAGGTCCTGAGACCACCGCCAGAGTCATTGCCCAGGAGGGCAGCACAATCGTCACAGGTCTGGAGACCAACGCCAAAGTCATTGCCCAGGAGGGCAGCACAATCGTCACTGGTCCGGAGACCACCACCAGAATCATTGCCCAGGAGGGCAGCACAATCGCCACTGGTCCGGAGACCACCGCCAAAGTCATTGCCCAGGAGGGCAGCACAATCGTCACTGGTCCGGAGAGCACCGCCAGAGTCATTGCCCAGGAGGGCAGCACAATCGTCACTGGTCCGGAGTACCACCGCCAGCGTCAGTGCCCTGGAGGGCCCCGGCAGCAACAGCCCCGCTGGGCAATGAGGGACCGTCATGCCACACACCAAGAAAAGTCCAGTACCAGTGGTGCGTGTTGAAGGTGTGTGGAGTGCACCGGCCACCAGGGCAGCCAGTGTGACACGGAGCCAAAGCACTGCCAGTCCACCCCCTGTAAAGCACCTTAAGTTGGAAAGTGGCCGACGGGACTGGGTGAAGACTCCTGGCAGCAAAACTGCTCACAAGGGTCCCAGGGGGAGTGCCGAGTCAGCTGTGACTCCTCCAAAGGTGGTGAAGGGCCAGAAGAAGTCTGCACAGTCTGGGAATGGCAGCACGGCGGAGAAGGGCGCCATCCTCCCCGGCAGCCGGGACGCCACCACTAGCACTATCGTCACAGGTCAGGAGACCACCGCCAGAGTCATTGCCCAGGAGGGCAGCACAATCGTCACAGGTCTGGAGACCACCGCCAAAGTCATTGCCCAGGAGGGCAGCACA
The DNA here is from genome assembly GCF_031143425.1 of Pleurodeles waltl. Taxonomy (NCBI): domain Eukaryota; kingdom Metazoa; phylum Chordata; class Amphibia; order Caudata; family Salamandridae; genus Pleurodeles; species Pleurodeles waltl. The sequence goes on from NC_090446.1 coordinate 1,234,734,730, forward strand.
ATCGTCACTGGTCCGGAGACCACCACCAGAGTCATTGCCCAGACGGGCAGCACAATCGTCACTGGTCCGGTGACCACCGCCAGAGTCATTGCCCAGGAGGGCAGCACAATCGTCACTGGTCCGGAGACCACCGCCAGAGTCATTGCCCAGGAAGGCAGCACAATCGTCACTGGTCCGGAGACCACCGCCAGCGTCAGTGCCCTGGAGGGCCCCGGCAGCAACAGCCCCGCTGGGCAATGAAGGACCGTCATGCCACACACCAAGAAAAGTCCAGTACCAGTGGTGCGTGTTAAAGGTGTGTGGAGTGCACCGGCCACCAGGGTAGCCAGTGTGACACTGAGCCAAAGCACTGCCAGTCCACCCCCTGTAAAGCACCTTAAGTTGGAAAGTGGCTGACGGGACTGGGTGAAGACTCCTGGTGGCAAAACTGCTCACAAGGGTCCCAGGGGGAGTACCGAGTCAGCTGTGACTCCTCCAAAGGTGGTGAAGGGCCAGAAGAAGTCTGCACAGTCTGGGAATGGCAGCACGGCGGAGAAGGGCGCCATCCTCCCCGGCAGCCGGGACGCCACCGCTAGCACTATCGTCACAGGTCCGGAGACCACCGCCAGAGTCATTGCCCAGGAGGGCAGCACAATCGTCACAGGTCTGGAGACCACCGCCAAAGTCATTGCCCAGGAGGGAAGCACAATCGGCACTGGTCCGGAGACCACCGCCAGAGTCATTGCCCAGGAGGGCAGCACAATCGTCACTGGTCCGGTGACCACCGCCAGAGTCATTGCCCAGGAGGGCAGCACAATCGTCACTGGTCCGGAGACCACCGCCAGAGTCATTGCCCAGGAGGGCAGCACAATCGTCACTGGTCCGGAGACCACCGCCAGCGTCAGTGCCCTGGAGGGCCCCGGCAGCAACAGCCCCGCTGGGCAATGAGGGACCGTCATGCCACACACCAATGCACAGGTCAGACAGCAAAGTCAAGCACCGCTGAACAGGGCACAGACCGCCATGGCAATGCACCGCTGAACAGGGAAAAGACAGCCATGGTGAAGACCGCTGAACAGGGCAAAGCACCGCTGAATAGGTCAGAAACTGCATAGTCAAGCACCGCTGAACAGGGCACAGACCGCCATGGCAAAGCACCGCTGAACAGGGCAAATCACGGCTGAACAGGGCAAAGACCGACATGGCAAAGCACCACTGGACAGGGAAAAGACCGCCAAATCAAGCATCGTTAGCCCATGTGCAGCTGGGACAGTGACGGAACAGGAACCGTCACGGGGAGCCTGATGCAGTCTGGGCATCAGTCCTCCTCCAGAACCAGTGGAGACTGTTATCCACTTGAGAGACTGTGGCTTTGCACTCCCCAGGATGGTACAGTGGGCAACCCACCCACTGTAGAGACTTCAGAGACTGCGGCTTTGCACTCCCCAGGATAATGCAGTGGGCAACCCACCCACTGTAGAGACTTGAGAGACTGTGGCTTTGCACTCCCCAGGATGGTACAGTGGGCAACCCACCCACTGTAGATACTTGAGAGACTGTGGCTTTGCACTCCCCAGGATAATGCAGTGGGCAAGCCACCCACTATAGAGACTTGAGAGACTGTTGCTTTGCACTCCCCAGGATAATGCAGTGGGTAACCCACCCACTGTAGAGACTTGAGAGACTGTGGCTTTGCACTCCCCAGGATAATGCAGTGGGCAAGCCACCCACTGTAGAGACTTGAGACTGTGGCTTTGCACTCCCCAGGATAATGCAGTGGGCAACCCACCCACTGTAGAGACTTGAGAGACTGTGGATTTGCACTCCCCAGGATACATCAATGGGCATGGAGCCCCGACGTGGATCTGGCGTGGTGCTGTAATCTGGCTGAGGTGCCGTCCCTTCCCTTCCCCCTGAGGTGCCTGATGAATTTCTATCTGATGCCCCTGCAGTGTTCTCTCCGTTTGTGGACAGGTATCTAGTGTGGGCCTCGCCCATGCATTTTGGGCCCAGTGGTGCACGGACATTGATATGTGCATACCTGCACTACTAATCGTAATGTATCAATTCTGGAATGTGTATATATATCTGTATATATTTGGTTACTGTATTTTGATACATTACAATGTTTAAACTGATTTCCTTTTGTCTTTGCATTCTTCCGGGGGGAGGGGAGGGTTGTTACTGTGCTGTTTGGACATGCATTGGTGTGTGTGTTGTAGTGGGTGAGGGTCGGGTTGGGGGTGGGAGTGTTGCGTGTGTGTCCCCCTGACTTTTGCCTCCCCCTCCCCTATGTCATAGGTGAAGTACTCACCATTGTCTTCGGCGCCTACGTAGATGGTGATCGTAGAGGAGCAGAAAGACAAGCGCAGGGAGTATTTGTGGTTCGGGCTCCATGGTGGCCTCCTTCCTCATGGAGTGTGTTAAGGTGAGCGTTTTCCCATTGCAAAAGCTGTTTCCGCCGTGTTTTTATCCACGGTGAATCCGCCCTGGAAAAGGTGGCGAATTGGCGGGTTGTGATACTGTGGGCGGTACATTGTCCTCCGCCTGTCTGTTGGCGGTGACCACCGCGCTGCTTGTCTGTACCGCCGTGGCGATTGGAGCTTTAAAGTGTCTGTCTATGTTGGCGGTTTCCGCCACGGTCATAATTCCCTTTTCTTTTCCGCCGGCCTGTTGGCAGTATTACCACAGCTTTAACACCGTCCGCCAGGGTTGTAATGACCCCCATAGTATTTGTCTTTGGAATTGTTGTACAGTGCACAGACATTGAGCACATTTCTCCTTCCATGCCTTACAGGTGGACCGGCACCCTACACTGTTGCCGAGGGGGCTTGATTTGAGGACCCAGACATCTCCAGTAAGTGTTGATATTTCTGTTATGTGTTGTGTTTGCTGGTGATGTGTGATGGACTCCTGTGTGTTGGACACATAGCAAGGTGTGATGCGCTGGCCAATCATTTGTTTTGTTCCATGAGTGGAATATCATTTTATCACCATCTTTGCGTTGGCCAATCCTTATCGTATTGTCATATTTTGGTATTCTAGGTCAGTCCTGTAGGCACGGCAATGTGAATAGGGATGAGTCATGTGGATAAAACTTGATTTGAAAAAGTCGCACTGGAACATATTAGTGAATTAGTCAGCCAGTCATACCCGAATTCTCCCAGAATAGGGATGCCAATGTCTTACCCACAGACTTCTGCTTCCCTATTCACTAATGAACATGTTGAACTATATGTTAAACTTCCTAGCAGCATGTAGCTCCACATGTAGTGCTATGAGTATGTGGCACTTGAGTACAGTGGCCTAGGTGTGAATGCAACTCATGGCCAGAAGTATTCTTGCATCTCTCTGTTTGTTGAAAGTCATGGCTTACTGGTAGCAAATGATGTGGACAAAGGTCTGCATTTCCAAACATGAGTGTTGATGGGATTGGTCAAGGGTTAGCTGTCTCCTATTTGGAGATCCTCCTTGTCTGTGGTGTGTGTGCTGGGCCAAACCCTTGTGCAGCTTTCCTAAGCTTCCTGGGTGTCCTTGTTGTTAGAATTTATTAGTTGATAGTCCACCCCCTCCCACCCCCTCCAGACACAGGCATAGGGTTGTGAATAGTGTACCTAGGACTGATGATACAAGTTTGGTACACAGACATGTAAATCAGTGAATCACTTGTCTGAACCTAGTATACCCACTCATGATTAGCACATGCTTTCTATACTGGCAAGTCCATTTACAACTCGCAGATCATGTGGCCCTAGGTTGCCATCCCGGCAGCATGATTTTTAGCAGACAACTGGCAGAACTGTGATGCCAAAATCACCCATCTTGTAGGGTTTGGATGTGTTATGTGTGATAGGACCTTTGTAGCCTGGCTTGCCATGTACTTCCTCAGGGACAATCAGTGATCTGTATGATGATGGTGGCTGTTACAAGTACATTAGATGTATTGTCTGATTTACTTCTTGTGCCATTTCACACAATGCAGTACCTAATGTTAGATTTTCTATTTGTCATAACAGCTGCAAATATGACTCCCATCCAGGTCAGGGAGTTTCAACGGCAGGCAATGAGATACCGCCACATACTTGATGTCGAGTCTGGGTACCTCAACACGACCCGAAGATATCGGCATGAACGAGCCTCCGGAGCCTGGAGGGCATTTGCACAAGGCGGCCCTTCTTTGTCTACCACAGCCATCATCAGCACCACCACCACTACCACCCAGGTGGCACCAACAGCAGCTGGGACCTTTGCGGGACCATCAACGGCAACTGCTCCTGGACCAAGCACAGCACCACCTGCAGGGCAGCCCACATTCATTGCCACAACACGGGCCCATACTTCCTCGGCTGGCACCCAGACCACCCCGACTGCAGCCAATGACCCTGCTGCTTTTTCACAAATGCAAAGGAAATTGGACCATGTCCTTAGAAAGATGACCAGACTGCAGCAGGAGGTGTGACAGATCAACCGGCGGGTGCGTTCCATCAAGAAGACCCTCCGGAGGGCAAATCTATAGACATGTATACGGACATGATTCCCTCCCCTCCCTCCTCTTTCCTTGTTCTTATACTTTGTGGGTTTAGGAGGCTTAGTGTTAGGTTAGTATAGGCTGTTAGTTTAGTTAGTGTTAGTGGGTGGGGGGTGGCAGTTCCTGAATATTTCTACTGTGTATTTTTATGTGTGTGGGCAATGTTGGGGATCTTGTGTTTAAAAAAAATATATATATACAAAATCTACAAAAAAAATATATATATATTTGTTTAGTATAGGCTAGTATGTGTTTAGGTTAGTATCTGTTTTCCTCCATGTGTCCCGTCTCATAATGGGGTGGGGAGTTGTGGTTTAGATCATTTTGTTAAATGTGATAAGTAAGTTTGGCTTAGGTTAGTTTGGGATAGTTGTGGGTAATCAGTAGTTAGAATAGATTGGGTTAGGTAAGGTCTTTCCCCGAGTTTTCACTTCTGTTTTTACTGTTTAATGAATATCTAGGTAACCATTTACATTATGTGTCAAATGCTTGTAGATCAGGGCCTTGGCATGAGGGAACAGTGTCTCTTTTGTATTAGAATTTTTGTCCTATGCTGCAAACAAATCCCAACTGAGCTGTAACATTGGCAGCTACCCCAAAGCTACTTAGCTAAGATTCGGCCATTCATTGCAACCACCAATCACGGTTACTATGGATCCCAAAGTGTATTTTTTTCATGATGTATGTTTTCAATGTGTCATACTGTGCTTCCAGATTTAGTATTGGGGACACTGTGTTAAGTCTGACTGCAGTATCATGTCCAAGGAAATCCTTATAAGGTGAGTGGTAGTAAGCTCTCTTGTAGTATAGTCTACATAACTCACATAGATCATTTGTTACACTGTTCAGCATGATTACTTATTTGGATGTAAACTCATACACCTCCACACATGCAGTTTGGTGTGTGTTAGCTTAATTTTTGGGAAATGTCACATACGTAAATTTTGCATTGAAGCAACAATCTGAAGGCACTATTTTCTGAATTTGACATCCCTTGAGGAAGCGTTATTCTGTCCAACACAGCATTATGGTGTATAGTTTCTCTTTTCCTCAGAGATAACCCTCAGGAAGGGTAGAGTATGGTAGAATCCAGGTCAGTGTGCATAGTTATCAGCCCACATTATTTCAGGACAGTTGTATTGACAATCTATGATACTTTACAGGAGGCAAAATTCACTGATCACGGTTGATGTGTCACATTACACAGAGACATAGTGGTTGTGTAAGTGCTATTTATTGAAAAGTGCTGTGGTGCTATATGTACATTGTCCATGAGTGGGAGTCCATTATAGTGACATCTTCCATTGTGGTCCTACACAAGTGCAAAAGGACATGTCATTGGACATGCTGGGTTGAAGTGTCAGACAGTGCAGAGGGACGGGACTTGCCAATGAGTTAGTGAGACACAATCACAGGGCAGGTTGACAAGATAAACAGTGGTTTGCAGAACAGTGCTTGAGTACAGTTGTTGCAAGACTGGCATGTTACAAAGCGCAGGACCTTGGTAATAGGTGGCCATGTGGCAGGGAATAGTGCTACCGGGTACTCTTATGTGTGAAGGTGATCTGTTCCTGGTCTTCATCTTCTGATGTGTGTTTTGCCTTCTCTGCCCTTGGTGGTGGTGGTTGTGAAGGGGCAACACACACCTCAGTGTGTGTAGACGTGGAGTCAGACATCCTGGTAGCTGCTACCTGTAGGGGTCTTAAATGCAGTACTGCTGCAAGGAGGATCTGCTGGTTCTTAAGAATAGCAGCCACATCATGATGGTAGGCAGCCAGGTCAGCCCTGAGGGGTTCAATGTTGCATTTGTGCACGCGTTGACAGGATTGCTGTTGTAGGTGTTGGGTCAACTGTATTACAGCTGGCTGATTTCCTTCAGCCTTTTTTCTACTTCCTGCAAGATAGTTGTTCTCCCTTGCATAGCTGCTGCCTGCTCTTTAGTTGACATCATGCACAAACGCACCCCCTCTAGGGTGGCTGCCATACTTTGCATCCCCACCCGCACCTCCTTGGCCAGCTCCCGCTGTACTCTGACTACAGTTCTCTCAAAGCTGGTGCCAGTGTCGTCAGAGTCCTCAGCTGTATTGGAGCTGGCAGGTCGTACAATTGGGGTGGTGGGTGGGTCCTCTGTGATGGCTGCTGTATCTGTGCTCCTCCTTGTGACAGAAGATCGGGTCTGGAGGGTTCCAAGGACCTCTTGGAGGGTCTGCTGGCTGATGTTTGTCAGCTCGTCACAGGGTAGTCCTGGACAGGCATATCCGCAGGAGATCCATCGTCCTCTGCAATGAAATACAGTACAATTAGTGTGTCAGTGTTGTGGGCTTTATAATGTGACATGCCTGCCTTGTGATTATTTTCACATTGTGATCTTGATTCCTGTTCATTGCTCCTGTCTTTCAGATGGGCATTCTCCAGGCCTAAGTCCCACCTGCATGTCACATGTATTGTGGTTAGTTTGTGGACTTGTCAGCATCATCTCCTCTTGGTGTTGGTTCTGGCCAATTAGTGATTTGCCAACTTCTTGTCCTACTCAACCCTCTGTCTACTTCCATTCTCATGGTGAGGCCTTTCACTGGCTGTGGGTGCTCTGATGGCACTAGCACCACACTTAACAATCCGGACCTGCCCCAGTCTCTGATCTTTTACATCCACCTATATGTAGTTGAAATGTAGCGTATACTATGTATAGCATTGTTATGGCACAATATGGATGTCAGCATTGGTAATGTGCACTGCTGATGTTGGGGAATATGTGGTACATTGGATTGCCCTGATAATTGTAGCAGTGTCGTATTTCCTCCTCTGACTGTGCAGGTGTATTGCTGTGACCAGTTACATGTGTCCCCCCCCCTCAATGCCGGTGTCCGAGCAGTATGACAGTTGGGATGTTGCATTGTGACCCAGGCACAGGATGGTCCCTGAGATATGCAGCATGGGAATGACATTAGTGCTGTGTACCTCCTAATGTGGATGACATTGGCTGATGTTTGCAGCAACTATGGACATTCACATTTGACAGGACTGGAACATTTGTCTGGTTTCAGGGGATTGTCAATGTTGTCATCCTAAACCCTCTAATTTGGGTGTGTTTGATCCATGGGGATGTTACTGCCGTTAGCTACTTGACCAGCACACACAGCGGAGGTGGTAGTGGCAACTGTTGTCAATGTTACATTCCAGTTGTCGGTATGGCTAGAGGTTGTTAATTGGGCCCTAGTTAATGTAGGGAGTATAGTGGCTGACGTGTGACAGAATGCCAGTTTGACGTTGTGCCCTTCCCTCTTGGCCTGGCTTTACCTTTGCAACATCGTTGGCATGGCAGCATACACCCATGGAAAGGTTGTTGGTGTTGTGTAGTGGTGTGCCCCAGGTTTCCTCTGAACAGGCCATGGCCCGATGTCGTGCCCCTTTATCCATGCCACTCCCTGACTATAATGACTTACATGCATTGTGTAGTAGGTATCCCCCCCGCTGGCAGTTAACATTTGTGCATTTTAATACCCCATGTGACTTACCCTGCATGTGCGTTGTCTCCTGGTAGTCTGCGCTGTCCTGTCCTTGAATCTCTGTGACGATCTCCTCAGGGATGACGGCTGCGACCATCTCCTCCATGTGGTCCAGGGCCTCCTATGGTGCTGGACTCCCACCTCAAGTCTGCAGTGCTGCCTTCCTGTTCCTGGCCATCTTTTCTTTGGTCCTGCGCTTGCAGTCATGCCAGCGTCTCTTGCACTTGATGACTGTTCTGCGTACTTCTGCCACACTGTTAATCTTGTCAACAATTTGTTGCCATATTGCCTCTCTCCTACTGAATGGCAACTTTGAGGTGACAAACAGTTGGTGCTGGTGTTCCGTCACCTCTTTCACCAGAATTTCCTGCTCCTCTGCACTGAAGCGACACTTTCTTTTCTTCTTCTCCCTGTCCTGGGTCTTGTGTGGGTCCTCCTGGCTGGTTCCTGGTGTGTTGTCATCTTCCTGGGGTCCTTGCAAGTATCTGGGATACATTTTGGCTCTCCTCTGGGTACACAAGACCAGGATAAAGTCAAATGTTTAGGCCGACCGCAATGGAGCTTGCTTTGGATACATAAAGTTGATTTGATCCGGTCTTGCCTTACATTTTGACTTATAAGAAATTTAGATGAAAAGTCCAGGAGAGGGTAGAGATTAATGGGCAAAGCAGCAGTCTGTGTCCGAGGGAGTCGTCATCAACGGGGAGCACTGGACGAGAAAATCCAGTTTTTCCAGGGTCAGAATGACCCCCTTAATATCCAAATTTACCATTAAAGAGGATTTTAAATTACAATTCATTTGAATCCACCTCCATCTTTTCCTAATCAAACTTTAGGGCTTAATAAATGTAATAATGTAACTGAATGATATCCAATGGGAAAGATAGGCATTACAGTTGTGTGCTTATTGTTAGATAGCAGGAAAACATCTCTCTTTTTGTGTAACTAACCCCATTTTGTTCTGCCTGGTAATGCTGATTTTAGTCTATACACTGTGGCACTATTCTCCAATCATCAGAATATGTGCTCTGACCCAAACAAATATGGTAAAATGGGCTAATCCTCAATTGCCACATTTAACTCTCCAATAAGGCACAGCATATTGGGCAGGAAAATATGTCAATGTCATGGAAAGTTAAATGTCAACTGTGGCCTGCACAACATATTGTGTCATCAACTAGTCTGATGAGGAAAACGTGGCTTAGGGACTACAGGTGTAGCTTCAGTGCTTGAGCTTTTAAACCTGCAAGTGAACCGTTCAACAGAATTCTTTTCACATGAAATAACCGTTCTTTTAAATATTAAATAAGTAGGCCTTTGTAGCCCACAAGTTAGGTTACCTAATAATTAAAAGTGGAACATGATGAATGTTAGTGTTGTCATGTTTCTACAGTGACTAGCCTCAAAAGCTATTTTCATTGTACAAAACTGTAGCTGTCCCTGAGTGTAATTAATATACTATGGGAGTCATTACGACCCAGGCGATCGGCGTTAATATGGCGGTAAGAAGCCACAACAGGCTGGCGGTAGGTACTGCCATATTATGACATTGGCAGGTTGGCTGAAGCCAATGTACCACTCCGACCGCCACGGAGGTAACAGCAGCCAGGCTTTAGATATCCTTCTCCAGCCCGGCGGCCGCCACTGTTCTACCTGCGGGATCATGACCCCACCTACCGCCATGGTTTCCATGGCATTTGTAATGCCACGAAAACCATGGCGGTATGCCATATCAGTGACAGGGAATTCTTACCCTGTCACTGATAGGGGTCTCCCCCCCTTCCTCTCCAGGTACCCCCACCTCATCTACCTCTCCAAAGCCCCCACCACCCCCTATATATTCACACGCACACACACCCATACACACACCCATTCCCACATGCTTTCACGCATGCATACATCCCTTCACACACACATTCGCACACTTTCAAACTTACACGCAGACATGCATTCACATAACACAACATAAACACACTCACACCTACATACATGCACACACGCATTCAACACGCAACACACACACTCATCCACGTACACACAAACATTTACCCCCCACACACACACATAACACCCTCCACCCCTCTCCCCTGTCAGAGACCCGACTTACCTGGATCCAGGGGGTCCTCCTGCAGAAGACAGGATGGGGTGCTGCTACCGCCAGCAGCGCCTGCCAACAGAACACCACCAGGCCGTATTATTGGTCATAATACGTCTGGAGGCGGTCTACTGGCGTGGTGCTTCTGGTAGCAGCAGCACCACCTTACCGCTATCCACTGGCAAGGCCACAGCTGGATTCCTGTCATTCTTGTGTCAGAAATTCGGGTGTGGTCATAATATGGCGGACGGCCGGTAGCCGCGACGACGGCGCCGCAGTCATAGGCAATTGTTACCGCCAATGTCAAAATGAGGGCCTCTGTTTGATAACTTTGGTTTGGAAAAGATACTGCTAGACCTGCCATCCTTGGTATGGTCTTCCCCAGATGTTTTCAATTCAACCCTCCTGTTTTCTGAAATGTATCTTTGTCAGCAATAGGACTCTGTGCACTTTACCACTGCTAACCAATTCTAATGTGCTTGTGCTCTCTCCATAAAACATGGTAAAATTAGTCTGCACCTGATTGGCACATTCAATTTGCTTATAACTCCCTAGCATCAGGATTACATTATTTTAATATTTCGAGGTTTAGCGAAATGATTATGAATTTTGGCCTGTGAAATTCAACAATCACAAAAGATAGCTACAGACCCAGACTGAACATGTTAGAAGCCTGTTAGACCTGACATCCTTGACGTGAAACTCCCCAAAATGTTTTGCCTTCCCTCCTCCTGTTTAGCTGAATACGTTTTTGTTAGCGTAAGGACACATTACCTCTGTTAACCAGTGCTAAAGTGCTTGTGCTCTCACATTAAAACATGTTAGATTGGCTTGTATCCAGCTGGGACATTTAATTTACTTGTATCTTCCTAGCACAGTGGTACTACATGTACTCATGGCCTGTAAATTAAATGCTACTAGTGATCCTGCTTTATTGTGCTGCCCACTTAAGTACCCTTTCAAATATATTTCATGACTGCCATTGCAGCCTCTGCATTTTAAACTGCCATTCCAACTGAGCAAAATATCACTTTGGCAGGCCTCTAAACCCATTTCTAATACATATACATCACACCTAGGGTAGGTGCTAAACTCCCTATAGGGCAGGGTGCATTATATTTAAATATGGTCTTCTTCACCAGGTCATTGGAAAGCAAGGTTTCAGTTGGAGGGAAGACAGCCAGACAAACATGCAGACCTAGAATGCCACATTGTCCCACTGGCAAGGTGTGCTTGTTTCCAGAGGGGCAGAAAAACCCATGCGGTGTTTTGCTAATGTGTGTATGTTGGACTTAGCCTTCTCTGCAGGGTCACTCCTCATTTTTTTCTGAACCTGTTTTTGTTGTCTTTTAGGGCTCTGTGCACTTGGTCACTGCTAACCAGTGCCAAAGTGCTTGTACTTTCTCCCTAAAATATAGTACAATTGGTTTACACCAGATTTGTATATTTAATTTACTTAATTTACTTATAAGTCACTAGTAAAGTACTCACATGTATCCAGAAATAGGCCTGCAACACTTATGCATTGTGTCACCCACTTCAAAACATGTCTCAGGCCAGCTTGTGTGCAGATTTAAGCTGCCATTTACACCTGGCAAAATCAACCTTTTGCCAGGTATAAACCATCCTTCTTAATACATATAATGCATGCCTATGTTAAGCAGAAACAGACCAGAGGGCAGGGTAAAGTGTTTTTAAAATGTTGAACATGTACATTTAAATTTAATATGTCATGGTAGTGGAAAACACACACATTCACTTTTCCATACTGTGAGACCTACCTCTCTCATTGAATAACAATAGGTTGCCTTTTTAAATTTCTAAGGAATTGTAATTTAAAATCCTCTTTAAGAGTAAAATCAGATTTTCACATTTCTGAAAATACCATTCCCTTGCCCTAACCAGTTGGTATCAGCAGCATATATCCTGGATTAAAGACTAGGTGGGGGTGGAATGTTTATTTTTGAAATTATCCCAGACCAGGTGTATTGGCAGTTGGTCTTTGTATATTCATCCCAGACAATAACACAAAAGGGGGACTAGTTGTTTGCAGGATGGGCCATCCTGACAACATTGAAGCTTCCACACTAAGGGTTGAGCCCATCCTGAAGATTCAGATGCTGGACTTTCTAGCAAAGACCAATTCTGGTTTCCCCTCCGATCCTTGTCCTCCTCGTGTAATAACCACCTATCATAACATCATTGTGCAACCTATCTCTGGCCCTAATCGCAGTTCCTCAGGTCTGGATAGCATCACATGTCACACCCATTAAAAAAAGTCCAATGCTGATCCTAAGGAGCCAGCTACCTACCACCCTGTATCTCTTCTTCCTTTATTGGGTAAAGTTCTGGATTCCTAGGCCAAAAAACAGCTCTCCCCCTATTTGGAAAATCACTGTTTGCGCGATGCCTCTTAATCGGGCTTCAGATCATCCCACAGTACTGAAACCACTTTACTAGCAGTAGTAGATACAACAAGACTATCCCTGGATACCAGCAATCCAGCTATGCTGGTTCTTCTTTGTAGGAAAGTACCATCTTGCCTGGCATGATACCCCCATTTTTACATGTATGTAAGTTTGTTTTTGCCTGTCTCACTGGGATCCTGCTAGCCAGGACCCCAGTGCTCATAGTTTGTGGCCTGAATGTGTATACGAATATGTGACAGAACAACTAGGTCCTAAACAACTATAGCCTAAACCACTACTGCTAAACACTTAAAAAGTCTCTACAACTAAGTACTGAACAACTAATTTGAAGGTAAGGTTTTCTTTTTGGTTTTAAACAACTTATATATATATATATATATATATATATTTATAAATTATAAGCAACTAATAAACCATAAAAAAACAAAAAGAAAAACTTACCTTAATATTAGTTGTTCAGGCCATTGTTATTCAGGGACAATTGTTGTTTAGACAGTAGTTGTTCAGTACTTACTTGTAGAGACTTTTTAGTTGTTTAGCAGTAGTGGTTCAGGCAAGTAGTGGTTTAGACCTCGTTGGTCAGGATGTTTCCCTGTGTATACCTGTGTAGTGACTAACTGTGTCATTGAGGCTCTGCTGACCTGAACCTCAGTGCTTATGCTCTCTCTGCCTTTAAATTTGTCACTATAAGCTAGTGACCACTTTCACCAATTTCAATTGGCACAATGGAACACCCTTACAATTCCCTAGTATATGGTACCTTGGTACCCAGGGTATTGGGGTTCCAGGAGATCCCGATGGGCTTCAGCATTTATTTTGCCACCCAAAGGGAGCTCAGACAAACATTTACACAGGACTGCCAGTGGAGCCTGAGTGAAATAACGCACACGTTAGTTCACAGCCATTTTCAATGCACTTAAGTAACTTATAAGTCACCTATATGTCTAGCCTTCACTTGCTGAAGGTTAGGTGCAAAGTTACTAAGTGTGAGGGCACCCTTGCACTAGCAAAGGTGCCCCCACATAGTTCAGGGCCATTTCCCCGGACTTTGTGAGTGCAGGGATACCATTACACATGTGCACTACATAAAGGTCAATACCTATATGTAGTTTCACAATGGTAACTCCGAATATGGCCATGTAACATGTCTAAGATCATGGAATTGTCCCCCCATACCAAATCTGGTATTAGGGTGCCAATTCCATGCATCACTGGTGTTCCACTATGGACCCCGGGTACTGCCAAACCAGCTCTCTGGGGTTTTCTCTGCAGCTACCGCTGCTGCCACCCCACAGACAGGCTTCTGCCCTCCTCGGGTCTGGGCAGCCCAGTCCCATTAATGCAGAACAAAGAATTTCCTCTGAGAGAGGGTGTTACACCCTCTCTCTTTGGAAATAGGTGTTAAAGGCTGGGGAGGGATAGCCTCTCCCAGCCTCTGGAAATGCTTTGAAGGGCACAGATGGTGCCCTCCACGCATAAGCCAGTCTACACTGGTTTAGGGAACCCCCAGTCCCTGCTCTGTCACGAAACTGGACAAAGAAAAGGGGAGTGACCACTCCCCTGTCCATCACCATCCCAGGGGTGGAGCCCAGAGCTCCTCCATTGTGTCCCAGACCTCTGCCACCTGATAGGTGCTTACCTGAATAGGTGGCCAATCCTCCTCTGAGGGCTATTTAGGGTCTCTCCAGTGGGCTTTTCCTCAGATAACAACCTGCAAGAATTCATCAGAGTTCCTCTGCACCTCTCTCTTCGACTTCTGCCAAGGATCGAACGCTAAGTGCTCCAGGACGCATGCAAAACTTCAACAAAGTAGCAAGAAAACTACCAGCGACATTGTAGCGCCTAATCCTGCCGGCTTTCTCAACTGTTTCCTAGTGGTGCATGCATTGGGGGCTGCCTGCCTTCATCCTGCACTGGAAGCCACGAAGAAATCTCCTGTGGGTCGACTGACTCTTCCCCCTGCTTCAGCAGGCACCAAACGTCAGCATCACTGGTATTCTGGGACCCCTCTCATCCTGAGAGTATCGCCCCTGGAACACAGGTGGTGGACCCAAGTGACCCAGATTGTCCAGTGGTCTAACTGTCCAAATCTGAAGGAGGTAAGTCCTTGCTTCCCCTCTCCAGACAGCAGTCCTGTGCACCATGTGAACTGCAGCTACAAGGGCTTCTGTGTACATTTAAAAGAAATCCTGCATGCATAGCCAAACCTATGTCCCCAGCACTCTGTACTGCGATGCTCAACTCCCTGAGTTGATTTCCGGTTTCGTGGGACCCTCTTTTGCAGTGTTGAGACAACCACTGTGTTCAGACTTCTTGAACCCATGTTCAAGGACTTCTGTGGATGCTACCTTCTTGTGCATGGGCTCTCTACATTGCTGAGGGTCATCTCTGTCTCCTCTCCCAAGTGGCAATATCCTGCTCCTTCCTGGGCCTAGGCAGCACCCTTTTTCTTCAACCAAAATTCTTGCAGTTAGAAAAGTTTGTTTGTAGTATTTTGCCAAGGAAACAGCTCTGCTTCCTCCAGCACTCCGTGGGACATGTTCTGCATGAAGGACAAGTTCCTAGCACCTTATGTTGTTGCAGAAACTTCGGCTTCTTCCATCAAGAGGCAGCAATTTTGCACCTTCATCTGGGGTTTAGTGGGCTCCTGCCCCCCCGGACACTTTCGCGACTCTTGGACTTAGTCCCCTTCCTTTGCAGGTCCTCAGGTCCAGGAATCCGTCTTCAGTGCTTTGCAGTCTGTTGTGGTCTTTGCAAAATCCTCTATCACGACTTTAGTGTGTTTCTGAGGAAATACTAGTACCTTACTCCTACTTTCCAGGGTCTTGGGGTGAGGTATCTTGGACACCCTTAGGGGCATATTTAAACTCCATCTGCGCCGAATGTGCGTCAAACTTTTTTAACGCACATTCGGCACAAAACTTGCCCCATATTTAAACTTTGACGCCCGCGGATGTCAAAATCCCGCTGTGTGTGTCATTTTTTGGATGCAGGAACCAGCCTTGCGTTAATCATATGCAAGGTAGGCGTTCCCATCCAAAAAAATGACTTAAACAGCCGTGCGTCGTATTTATGCTTCCGGGCAAAAATGCCGCACGGACAGGAGGCGGAGTTGAAAAATGACGCACAGCCCGATTTGCATCAAAAATTAACGCCTGGGTCAGGGCAGGCGTTAAAATAGGGCAAACACACCTGTATTTAATCAGAACACACAGAAGCAACAGCAGAGCAGCCAAAGGGAGACATGGAGGTGCTACTCATCCAGTGTGCACGCAGACGCAGAGCCTAGCAACAACAACAGCAGCTGCCACAACACCAGCAGGGACCCCAAAGGCAGCGCAGAAGGCAGGAGAGAATATTCCGCACCAGAACAACCCTTCATGGCCTCAGGGAACATGACATCATCCAGAGGTACAGGTTGAACTGGCAAGCCATTCGGCAGCTGCTGCGCAACATAGAGCCACAGTTGGCACCCACCTTGCTGACACCCCGCACCATCCCAACAGAAACCAAGCTGCTAGCTGTACTTCACATGTTGGCAAGTGACTCCTTTCAAAGCACTGGCGCCCTGGTTGCCGGAATATCATAGCCATCATTTTCTGCATTCTTGCCCAAAGTACTGGATGCCATCATTGGATTCACACCCGCCACATCTGCTTCCCAAACACTGCAGAAGCAGCAGGAGACAAAACAGGGGTTTTACCTCATTAGTGGCTTCCCACACATCCTTGGTGCCATCGACTGCACACATGCACACATTGTGCCACCTGCTGCAACTGAACACCTCTACCGCAACAGGAAGCACACACATTCCATCAATGTGCAGGCCATTGTCGATAACCAAGGATTGTTCACCAACATCGTCGCAAAGTATCCTGGAGTGTCCATGACTCATTCATCTTCCGTCACTCTACCATCAATCAACACTTCCAGGATGGACGATATGGCAATGGATTACTTGTTGGTAAGTACAGAAACCTACTTATATACACACTGCACAGCAACCCTCTAGGACACACAACACATACACCACGACAGCAACATGTGGACAGAAACACACAGAGGTCGTGACATCGCTAGCCATGTTTGATAGGTCTGCAGTGAACCTGTCACAGATCTGAAATTAGTGTACAGTCTAATGTTAAGACGTCAATGATCACAACGTTTGAAGAGGTTTGGCCAATTGTCACCTTGAAAAATGTAAGCGTCTCACTGATGTTTAAATTAATCCATTGCATACGTCTAAAGGTATGGGATGTCCAGAGTACATAGATGCTAACGTGTTACCACCACTGTCAAAATGAATCTGTGTATGGAACTATCATCTCACCCCCAGTGAAGACACTGGGACACCTGTATCACAAGTTACAATGCTAGGGAGTGCACACTGTGACAACCGGTCAGCAGGCAAACACTCGTTCAGCCAAGGAAACAACCCAATGCAGATGGTACATCCTACAAGCCTAGGAAGGAACACAATAACACAAAAGAGTCACAGACAACAAAAGACAACTACTGCCAGGCAAGGTGATATCAATGGGGCAAGCTGCATCAACATGATCCCATTCATTCTCTTTTTCAGCTGATCAGGGGTATGGGATCCAGCCATGGATTATGACACCATTTGGCAACCCAAGCACTGCAGCAGAGTGTGCCTACAATGACGCACACAGGAGGACACGCAGCATAGTGGACAGGACCTTCGGCATCCTCAAGTCGAGATTCAGGTGCCTCGACATCATTGGTGGCAGCCTCCTATATTCCCCAGAAATGGCCTGTAAGATCATTCTAACATGTGCCATCCTGCACAACATTTGCATATGAAGGAACATTCCCCTCTTAGAACCAGAGCCACGAATGCCTGAAGAGAAGGAAGAGGAGGATGCTGGCCTGCAACATGAGGGGGAACAACAAAACACAGCTGCTGGATTGCGTAGGCGCCAACATATTGTGAACAATTTCTTTTAAAACAACTCACCATCATCACTGTATTAACTAATGTAAATAAACACTGATAATATTCACTATATCATGGTATGGCTAATCATTTGTGCTCACCTTTATATCTAACTATCAGAATAAGAGTGTGGCCTCATGGAGCATTGCTGATATACCGATCAGTACACAGCAATTTCCTGAGCAATTGTGATGCGTATCATACAACAGTCACATACAGACACACTGTAAATGACATATATCCTGTACATTTCACCTTTGAAGGGCAATAGCAGAGGACCACACCTATTTCACACATACATGTTGGCAACATGGTTCATCGCAGCATATGGCACACAACTAAGGCACCATCAGTCAATAAGGGAAAAAAAGCCTCATACATGAGGCAGTGGATGTGCAATTGCATTGGTAACAGGAATGTATGACCAGACCCTTCACAGCAGTAAGTCGTACAGCACCTATCTTTGCAAGGACTATCTGTGACTAGAGTTCCCTAGAAGCAGAACATAGACAGCACAAGTGCCATACCTATGACAAGCATTGCGCACATGACATTCCATGTACATGTCAGCCCATTTCCTAACTCCTGGCACACCCATGCTCCTGGTCTCAACCCACCTGTTTGAAGAGGTCCCTGGAATGGTAATATGTGTACCCCAACATTCACTTCTCTACACACACAGACTAACTATAGTATTCCAGTGTGCTACACCCTTTCCTATGTTATGCCATTGTCATAGTACATCTGACTGAATGGACGTCAGGTCAATTGATACACTGGCTTGTAGTTTCTAAGCCCTGTTATAACCTGTAGATTGCTTCCCGTGTGAAAGGTACTGTTGGCCATTTGAACTCGAATCTCACCTACAGGACTTGTGAGAAACTGATGCAGCACACACCTGTGATCACCTCCATGCACACCAACCATTTGAACATGCACTGCCCCTGCAGATGATTGGAACAGCATAGAAGTTGCCATTTTGTCAAAAACACTGTTATGCATTGCTAGTAATTAGTTCATGTAACACAGCCCTTGGGTTTATGTGTCACCTTAAAAAACACTGGACAAACACAGTTTTCCATGTCAACTGTCTTGTTCATCCTCAGACCAGTCAAAGTCAGACCACTCAGTATGTACCTTGTGGAATTGCTGGATCCTGATCGACCCTGCATCCTGTCAGCCTGACTGGCACCTGTCTGTGCGTTACCTTAAAGGTTCCTTGTGGCTACATATGTACCACACTTGCGTTACCAAACCTCACATTCCTCAGGGGGTATTTTGTCATGTGCTTCCTCAATGCATACCCAAATACATTGTATAGCATCATCTGCTTTTTAATTTTACCATATTAGTAAAATTGTCTTTGAATATGAAAATCATGTCCTATACCTTGTCTGGGTCTCATGTATGCATGAACGACAAAGTGTGACAGTGTACCATGGCCGGATGCAGGTATTGGGTATGGTGCCTCCAGCAGAACCATCTACCTCTGATAATGTGCATGAAAAGTCCACACATGTTAGGACCCTGACAGTTCACACGCTGAATCACATTGCTCATAACATATTGATGGGCTGTGCGTGGTGAATAGCTGCAAGATTAATCAGCACAGAGGCTATGATGTTCCCAGATGCAGTGGGAACTTTACAGGCCAACCTGTGTACAAATGTTGTAAAGACACCTGCCGGAACATGACCCCTGAGATATGATCTCACTCAGCACACCAAGGTTGCCCTGTTGACAGTCTCATAACACGTCTGCAGTGACAGGGAGGGACCATCCCGATGTAGGTTCTCATGTGCTCATCGACTTTACTCACATTGATATCCGAAGGTTACGCAGTATCTATAGGAATAGCCTCCACTGACTCATGATGAGACCTGAACATAACTGTGACAACATACACCCCTAAAAATATACAGGATCAACATTGGACCACACACATGAACCAGACACCTCTGTGCAATTGATCACTGGAAATATGTGGCCATGTGCTGCCTCGTCTGCTGGTCCACCACTGCCACTGGAGAGTTGTGGCTCAGTCATATGACCACAACTGTGGCGTGATATAACAGTTGGGGGTCACCTTTGGCTGTCTATGCCAATAACATGGTACCCACTTAGGGGGTCATTCTGACCCCGGCGGTCTAAGACCGCCGGGGCCAGGGTCGGCGGGAGCACCGCCGACAGGCCGGCGGTGCCCTGCAGGGCATTCTGACCGCGGCGGTTCAGCCGCGGTCAGAAGAGGCAAACCGGCGGTCTCCCGCCGGTTTACCGCTGCCCTTAGAATCCCCCATGGCGGCGCAGCTTGCTGCGCCGCCATGGGGGATTCTGACACCCCCTACCGCCATCCTGTTCCTGGCGGTTCGCCCGCCAGGAACAGGATGGCGGTAGGGGGTGCCGCGGGGCCCCCGTAAGAGGGCCCCGCAAAGTATTTCAGTGTCTGCTAAGCAGACACTGAAATACGCGACGGGTGCAAACTGCACCCGTCGCACCCCTGCAACTACGCCGGCTCAATTCTGAGCCGGCGTCCTCGTTGCAGGGGCATTTCCTCTGGGCCGGCGGGCGCTCTTTTGGAGAGCGCCCGCCGGCCCAGAGGAAATGTCTAAATGGCCGCCGCGGTCTTTTGACCGCGGTGCGGTCATTCAGCGGCGGTACCTTGGCGGACGGCCTCCGCCGTCCGCCAGGGTCAAAATCAGGCCCTTAGTCTGTACATGTGCCAGATTCACGGTGGGTTCACCAACAAGTGCCTAGGAAGCAGTTACCAAATTTCTAGGACATGGGATGGGCAACTTGTGGACCATTGACATGAACAAGCGTCTGCCATCTATCCGGTGCATGCTTTGTCATTTGTGGTGCCTACGTTACCCAAAATCTAGGAAATGCACACAACACATGTTGCTACATGTATGACTAGCACATGTCCTCTCTCATTTCCACACTGACTTGCATCTAAGGTTTGGACACATTGACTTCACATTCATACAAGCATATTTTCAATAATGTATCTTGTGATGCACACGCACTGGGTCGACAACTACATTAGTAGCCAATGCACACACATTGAGCCATAGAAATTGAGGTATTGTACTTATGTGCATCACCTTGCTATCCTCGTCTGATGCCAAACATGCCCAATTTGTGCGATACATATATATAGGCCACACATATGGCCATCTAGTGCGTCAGCCAAGCGTGAGAATCCTGTTAAGGAAGTAGCAGATCATTGTCCGCAGCAGTATGATGTCTCACATGTGACCATACACCGTCAACACCAAAGTGGGTGCAATCAGCCTATCTCAGTTGTGTCACAAATGTAACATTACATTAAAATGGCAAAATTACCCAAACCCAGTTACTGAACTGAAATTTTGACGCATATGCGTCAAAAAATGACGCTCATGCCCGAAAAACGACGCATTTTGCCCTTAAAATTGGTTAAGTATTAAGACTATTTCCAAATATATGGATGCGGCCTAATTTTTACTCCTGTGCGTCGAAAAAAATGACGCACATACTGTGTGCATCAAAAATTATGACGCATAACAATAAAAACGGCAGCCATTTTATGCAAGAAGTGATGTAATAGGATATCCTGTTTACAGATTATGTACAGTGGGGGTACTTTCACTTTCACTTTGCAGTCTGTGATTCTTCTAGACTGTGTGGCTGTGTTCTGAGTTTTGTCCAGTGAAATTGTGCTTTTGTCTCCTGTGTGCTCCATTACTTGTTAGTTTGTTATCTAAAATTGTTGTTGTATACTGTCTGATTGTTTATTGTGTACTAATGTCTGTTGTGGGTAGTGTTAGTTTGGGGATAGTTTAGCTATTTTAGTTGTTAAGTTTCATTTTTTTAAATTCTACTTTCCCCCTTTTCTCCTTTGTTCTTCTTTATCCCCTATTCCCCTTTTTTGGTGCTAAGATGTTGGGTAGGCCACGTCTTGGCAAGATGGGTGAGGAGGAGCTTGGGGGGTTTATATGGCTGGTGTGCCATTTCCTCCCACTTATGATAGAGGCTGGGGGGGGGGTGATACAAGGGTATCACACCGAGGCACATCGAATCCGGTGGGCGAAAGGTCCTGCATCACTTGCAGCGCGTATATGAGGGCCAGAGGAATGACCACCAGCTGAAGCACCGCTGGGCTGACCTCATCTCCAGGGAGCAAGATCTGCTGGATCACCTGGGAATAGTGATTGGTGGCCCTGTTGGTGAGTACAAATCATGTAAATGTGCACGATTAAAAGCTCTGTAGTGACATCAGATGGTTTGTACAATATCTGCCGGCTATGTTGTTGAGTGTGTGGAATGCTTTGGAAACTTACAGGGTCATTGATGGACTATGTGAAGGACCACAATTGCTAGCTGTCAGGAAGCATGTGCTCTGCAAACTTACTGAATACTTTTGCTTTATGTAAGTTGGTGCCGCCTTTGTGTCAGACAGCAATACAAATTAGAAGCCAATCATGTCTATATAGGTCACATTTGCCAGTGAGGTATAGATTTTCCCAAATATTACCAACCTTTGTTGACATCTAGACTGACTTTAGAAACACTACATGATGCAGAAAATGAGTTCAGGCTTCACATCAATTGATGATAGCAATGTGGCCCACACATATGTCTCATGTGTGTCTGGTGAGTGTGTAAGGAAAACGTTCACGGACGTTCTATGAATGTTAGGGATTATTGAGGTCCTTGATCATTTTGGATACATGTCAGATCTGGATTTGGAAACATAGGGAAAAAGTGCAAGGTGCCCTCAACTAACATCTTACACTGGTATTTGGTGTTTGGTGTTCCACCTTTCGTTTAGGGATGGCAGGACAAAGGTATGCACATGGGTTCATATCTCTATGGTTGGTTCAACTCATCATAGCTGGGCCACATCAAATGAAGAAACGGTAACAACATGAGGGCTTACAAATGTCCCTGCCCCTCTGTACATTGTACCTATGTGTCATACATTTGTCATGGCCACAATGGCTGTTTGACTGGTAATGAACTCCTCAAGGAAACAGGCTTTGGATGTCTCTCTTGGATGCACATGATGAAACGAATACACTCCATTATTATGTCTGCTCACTAATGAAGGAGCATGTTTGCCACCACATGATAGTTAGGGCCACTGCATGTGTGCAGATATGTGTGTAAATGTCACAGGAGACCCATGCTATGTACATGTTAGCCGTGCTATATCGGATGCAGTATCATCATGTCTGAGTGGCTTTACTTACTTATGTAATCTTACACATAGTTTTTGTCTTTGGAATTGTTGGTCAGTGCACATATGTTGAGCACATTTCTTCCTTCCATGCCTTACAGGTGGACCTCCACCCTACACTGTGGGCGAGGTGGCTTCATTCGAGGACCCCGACAACTCCAGTAAGTGTTGATATGTCTGTTATGTGTTGTGTTTGCTGGTGATGTGTGATGGACTCCTGTGTGTTGAACAAATAGCAAGGTGTGATGCGCTGGCCCATCATTTGGTTTTTTCCATGAGTGGGATTTCACTATCTCAGCATTTTGGAGTTTGCCAATGCTTATCCTATTGTCTTATCTAGGGATTGTAGGTCATTCCTGTAGGCCCACAATGTGAATTGGGTAGAGTCATGTGGATAACACTTGTATCAACAAGAGTCGCACTGGACCTAATCTCAGATTTAGTCTGCCTGTCAGACCCACATTCTCCCAGAATGGGGCTGCAAAATGCTTACCCACAGACCTCTGCTTCCCTATTCACTAATGTACTTATGACACTGTAGGTTGAACTTCCTAGCAGCATGTAGCTCCACATGTAGTGCTACAAGTATGTGGCACTTGAGTGCAATGGCCCAGGTGTGCATGTAAATCATGGCAAGGGGTGTTCTTGCAACTCTGTGTTTGTTGTAAGTCATGGCTTACTGGAAGTATATTATAGTGTAGCCATTTTTAATGTAGCTTTCTGCACGTTTGCTTAAAGTATTAAGCCTCTGTGCACTTTGCCCTAGATGCATTTTATTTAGCCTTGCACTGTTATTTTACAATAACCAGTTTCACAGTCTTGTTTTATTTTCTTCTATCACACTGTTTAGCTTCCTTCAGCACTGAAGTTCTCAAACAATACATTCTTGCTCGCTCTGTGCTTCAGTCAAGGATACAGTCTGGTACATTGCAGATAGACGTGGTAGAAATTTAGTCTTTAGGGTTCGTAGAAAGTACACATTCTTACGTAGGAACGTTTCTTAGAACACCGGTGTGTTAGTTATAAAAACACTTTCTAGTCCTGGTACACGTAAGAGGGAGATTCTGACCAGGAACCCACAACTAGATGCTGACTGCCCTGTTGCAGATGCTGATCCAGATCACAGGCTTTTGCTCAGGTATGAGGGTTGATGTCCTCCCGGGGGAACCTGAAAGGCAGGCTTAGAGCTTCACATGCTGTGCTCAAAATATCATTTAGAGAGAGAACATAATCTAGTTGCACTATGATAGCATTATTCTTAAGCTTCACTCTCCTCATTACTATTTCAATCCTACTGTGTTGTATGGTTCTGGTTATTGCGGCTCACGCCTTGTTATCTAAAATGCAGTCGTTTTATTAAACCAATCTTTAAAACTCAAACTGCCTTTGTCATTTATATATGAGACCACATTGTGTATGAGAGAACTGGTTGTGACCTGAGTGACCACAACATCCCTGGGAAGCACTAAGATGTCATGCCCTCGGCTGCCCAATTGTCTCTTCCTTCTGGGAGAGATAAGGCACTACTAGTTAGCCGGAGCTCAACCCGGATTTGGGGTGACAAGGGTCCTTCGCCGTGGGTCAGACTAGGATAATTAGGATAATGAGAGCCTACGCCACAGGGCACCGCCAACGTTTGGTCTGGCTCTAATTTTCGGGTCCACCAGTTTCTCTCGGTCTCATATAATATAAAGATCCCTCAGTTCCTTTAACGGAGACGTCCGTGGCACTGAGGACTTCCACCACTGCGGTATAGGTAACCCTAATTACAGCGGATGGTTGTTCAAGTTGGTGTGGCTTCTCTGAACTCTCGCTGTTTTTCTAATGGCGAATCCCCAAGTAATACAAATAGCTCTTAATATGAGACAACCGCTCACAGCACATTTGCTTGCACATGGTCTTACGATCGAGGGTGGTCCAGTCACATTTGTGGTGGCCGCCCACGCAGCCTATAGAACAGAACTTTTTTACTCCTGGGTCACATTTCCAGCAGTTGATGGGAACACAAATACATTTCACACATATACGGTTGCGAACGCGCCTGGCCAGTGCAGGGTGTACGCATACCTAGACATACCTCAATCTTATCAAAAACATAATAATTGGCTTGATAGCTCCCTACCCATACAATATTACAAGTAAGGTTAGGTCCACTGAGTAATGATGGTCCAACCTGGCCTTTATTGGCCACATATACACCCCATCCTGCGGTTGCAAATTTGCCGGTGGCTGAAGTTCGTTGTTTATATACAGACTTAACGGCTACATATAGATGCTTAGTACAATTTGTGATGCAGACACTAAATACAAACCCAGCGCGTGCTGCTCCAGCACAACCGCGTGCAGTAACAAAACCCGGTGACTGTACACTCTATTATGGGTAAATTTCCAGCAAAACGGGAGGAGACTCCATTTTCCAGATGTGGACAAAGGTCTGCATTGCAAGACATGTGTGGCGCTGGGATTTGTCAAGGGTTTGCTGTCTCCTATTTGTAGATACACCTTACCTGTGGTGTGTGTGTTGAGCCAAACACATGTCCAGCTTTCCTAAACTTCCTGGGTGTCCATGTTGTTTGAAATTGTTAGTTGTTTCTCCACCCCCCCACCCTCAAACAATGGGTTTGTGAATAGTGTACCTAGGACTGATGATACAAGTATGTTACACAGACATGTAAATCAGTGAATCTTTGGTCGGAACCTAGTATACACACTCAGGTATAGCACATGAGTACTATACTAGCAAGTCCATTTACAACTTGCAGATCATGTGGCCCTAGATTTCCATCTCGTACACTGA
The DNA here is from genome assembly GCF_031143425.1 of Pleurodeles waltl. Taxonomy (NCBI): domain Eukaryota; kingdom Metazoa; phylum Chordata; class Amphibia; order Caudata; family Salamandridae; genus Pleurodeles; species Pleurodeles waltl. The sequence continues at coordinate 1,234,760,242 of NC_090446.1, forward strand.
CATTTGTAGCCCTGGCATTGGCGGAGGATGTGCAGCATGATTGTTTGCTGACAACTGGCAGTTGTTACCCATCTTGTAGGGTTTGGATGTGCTATGTGTGATACAACTTTTGTAGGCTGGCCTGCCATGTACTTCCTCAGGAACATTCAATGATCTGTATGATGATAGGAGCTGTTACAAGTACAGTAGATGTACTGTCTGATTTAGTTCTTGTGCCATTTCACACAATGCAGTTCCTAATGTATTTTTTTTCTTTTGTCTTCACAGCTGCTAATATGACACCCATCCAGGTCCGTGATTTCCAGAGGCGGGCAATGCGTTACCAGCATATCCTGCTGGTAGAGTCGGGTATAGAAGGATGGCCCGAAGATACAGGACCAAACGTGCCTCCGGAGCCTGGAGGGCTTTCCCACAGGGTGGCCCTACTTTGCCCACCACAGCCACCACCAGCATGACCACCACTACCACCCAGGTGGCACCACCAACAGCTGGGACCATTGTCCCAACAACATCTGCAAGTGCTCCAGGCCCTAGCAGTGGACCACCTTCAGGGCAGCCCACAGGCATTGACAATACACAGCCACACACGTCCTCAGCTGGTACCCAGACCGCCCCAGCTGCAACAATTGACCCTGCTGCTTTTGGGGACATGCAGCGCAAAATGGACCGTGTCCTCCAGAAAATGAGTCACCTGCGGCGGGATGTTCGCCATATCAACAGGCGTGTGCGGTCCATTAGGTGGACCCTCCAGAGGGCCAACCTCTAGACTTTGTTGATGGACGTGATTCCCTCCCCTCCCTCCTCTTTCCTTATTCTTATACTTAGGGGGCTTAGTGTTAGGTTTGTATAGGCTGTTAGTTTAGTTAGTGTTAGTGGGTGGGGGTAGGGGTACTGATTATTTCAATTTTTTCTTTTTGAGTGTGTGGGTGGGCGGGTGGAGGGCTATGTTGGGGTTCTTGTGTGTTTAGAAAAAATATATTTATATATAAAAAATTTAGAAAAAAAATATACCGAAAAAAATATATCTTTGTTTAGTATAGGATAGTATGTGTTTAGATTAGTATCTGTTGTCCTTTATGTGTCCCGTCTCATAAGGGGGGTGGGGGGATTGATGTTTAGAATGTTTTGTTACATGTGATAAGTAAGTTTAGGTTAGGTTAGTTAGGGACAGTTGTGGGGAATGAGTAGATTAGGGTAGGTAAGACTTTTCCCCGAGTTTCCTCTTCTGTTATTACCGTTTAATAAATATGCAGTGAACCCTTTACAGTATGTGTAAAATGCTTGTTGATCAGGGCCTTGGCATAAGTGTACATAAATTCTGTTCTATTACATTTGTGTCCTATGCTACGAACAAATTCCAACTGAGCTGTAAGATTGGCAGCTACCCCAGAGCTACCTTGCAAAGATTCCACCATTGATTGCAACCACCAATCACGGTTACTATGGATCCCAATGTCTTTTTTTCATTCCGTATGTTTTCGAAGTCACAAACAGTGCTTCCAGATTTGGTATTGGGGACACTGTGTTATGTCTGACTACAGTGTGATGTTCAAGGAAACCCTTAATAGCTGAGTGGTCGTAAGCACTCTTGTAGTATCGTGTTCATGACTCACACAGACCATTTGTGACACTGTTCAGCATGATTACTTATTTGGATGTAAACTCAGACACCTTCATTCATGCAGTTTGTTGAGTGTTTGCTTAGATTTGTGGGCGCTGTTAAATGTGTTAGTATTGCATGGTGGCAACATTTTGCTGCCACTATTTGATGGCTTAAACATCCCTTGAGGAAGCATTATTCTGTCCAACACAGCATTATAGTGTATGGTGTCTCTTTTCATCAGATATTACCCTCAGGAAGGGCAGAGTATGGTGCAAACCAGGCCACTGTGCATAGTTATCAGACTACATAATTTCAAGACAGTTGTATTGACAAGCTATGTAATTTGACAGTAGGCAATATTCAGTGACCTACTGCACGGTTGATGTGTCACATTATACAGAGACAAAGTGGTTGTGTAAGTGCTATTTATTGAAAAGTGATGTAGTGCTATATGTACATTGTCCTTGATTGTAAGTCCATTATAGTGACATCTTCCATTGTGATCCGACACAAGTGCTAAAGGAAAATGCATTTGACATGCTGGGGTGATGTGTCAGACATTGCGGAGGGACATGATTTGCCAATGAGTAAGTGAGAGACAAGCACTGGGCAGGCTGACAAGATGTACAGTGGTTTGCAGAACAGTCATTGAGTACAGTTGTTGTAAGACTGGCATGTTACAAAGTGCTGGACCTTGGTAATAGTTGGCCATTTGGCAGGGACTAGTGCTTCCGGGTACTTTTCTGTGTGAAGGTGATCTGTTCCACGTCTTCATCTTCTGATGTGTGTGTTGCCTCCTCTGTCCTTGGTGGTGGTGGTTGTGAAGGGGCAATACACATCTCAGTGTTAGAAGACGTGGAGTTAGACATCCTGGTCGCTGCTACCTGTGAAGATCTTAAGGGCGGTACTGCTGCAAGGAGAATCTGTTGGTTCTTAAGAATAGCAGCCACATCACGATGGTCAGCCCTGAGGGGGTCATGATTGCATTTGTGCATGCAGTGGAAGGTTTGGGGTGCGAGGTGTTGTGGCAACTCCCTTACTGCAGTGGTGAATTCCTTTACAGTTTGTTGTAGTCCTTGCAGGATGGATGTTAGCGTTTGCATGGCTGATGCCTGAGCTGCAGATGACATCATGCACAAACGCACCCCCTCTAGGGTGCTGCCATAGTTTGCATCCCCACCCGCACCTCCTTGGCCAGCTTCCACGGTACTCCCACTATAGTTCTCTCAAAGCTGGTGCCTGTGTCCTCTGAGTCCTCAGCTGTATTGGAGCTGGCAGGTCTTACAATTGGAGTTGTAGGTGGGTCCTCTGTGATGGCTGCTTGTTCTGAGCTCCTCCTTGTGACAGAAGGTGGGGTCTGGAGGGTTACAAGGACATCTTGGAGGGTCTGGTAGCTGATGCTTGTCAGCTCGTCATCCATGTCATCAGGGTAGTCCTGGACAGGCATATCCACAGGAGATCCATCGTCCTCTGCAATGAAATAGGGTACAATTAGTGTGTCTGTGTTGTGGCATTAGTGATGTGACATGCCTGCCTTGTGATGATTTCACATTGTGATCTTGTTTCCTGTTCATCGCTCCAGTCTTTCAGATGGGCATTCTCCCAGGCTTATGGCCCACCTGATTGTCACATGTATTGTGGTAAGTTATTTGACTTGTCGCATAATCTCCTATAGTGTTGTTTTAGGCCAAATAGTCAATTGCCACCTTCTTGTCCTACTCAACCCTCCGTCTACATCCATTCTAATGGCGAGGCCTTTCACTGACTGTGGGCGCTCTGATGGCACTAGCAGCACACTTAACAATCTAGACCTGCCCCAGTCTCTGATCTTTCACATCCACTTATATGAAGTTGAAATGTAGAGTATCCTATGCATTGCATTGTTATGTCACGATATGGATGTTAGCATTGGTAATGTGTACAGCTGATGTAGGGGAATGTGTGGAGATTGGATTGCCCTGATAGTCGTAGCAGTGTCCTATTTCCTTCTCTGACTGTGCATGTGTATCTCAGTGACCAGTTACATGTGTCCTCCCCCTCAATGCTGTTGTCTGAGCAGTATGACATTTGGTATGTTGCATTGTGACCCAGGCACAGGATGGACACTGGCATATGCAGCATGGGTGTGACCTTAGTGCTGTGTAGCTCCTAATGTTGATGACATTGACTGATGTTTGTGGGAACTATCGGCATTCACAATTGACAGGACTGGAATATTTGTTTTGTTTCAGGGGATTGTTAAAGTTTTCATCCTCAACCCACTAATTTAGGTGTGTATGATCCATAGGGGCGTTACTGCCATTGGCTACTTGAGCTGCACACAGAGCGGAGGTGGTAGTGGCAACTGTTGACACTGTTACATTCCAGTTGTCGGTATGGCTAGAGGTTATTAATTGGGCCCTAGTTAATGTAGGGGGCATAGTGGCTGATGTGTATTGGAATGTCAGTTTGACGTTGTACCCTTCCCTCCTGTCGTGGCTTTACCTTTGCTACATCGTTGGCATGGCAGCATACCCCCATGGGACTGTTGTTGGTGTTGTGTTATGGTGTGCCCCAGCTTCTCTCTGTACAGGCCATGCCCCCATGCCATACCCCTTTACCCATGCCACTCCATGTATATCATGGCTTCCATGCATTTTGTGGTCGGTATCCCCCCCTGCTTACAGTTGACAGTGCATTTTAATTCTCCATGCGACTTACCCTGCATGTGCGTTGTCTCCTGGTAGTCTGCGCTGTCCTGTCCTTGAATCCCTGTGATGATCTCCTCAGGGATGACGGCTGCGACTATCTCCTCCATGTGGTCCAGGGCCTCCTGGGGTGCTGGACTCCAACCTCCAGTCTGCAGTGCTGCCTTCCTGTTCCGGGCCATCTTTTCCTTTGTCCTGTGCTTGCAGTCATGCCAACGTTTCTTGCGCTCGATGACTGTTCTGCGTACTTCTGCCACACTGTTAATCTTGTCAAAAATGTGTTGTCATATTGCCTCTCTCCTACTGATTGGCAACTTTGAGGTGGCAAACAGTTGGTGCTGGTGGTCCGTCACCTTTTTCACCAGAATTTCCTGTTCCTCTGCACTGAAGCAAGAATTTATTTTCTTCTTCAGACTGTGGTGGGTCTTGTGTGGGTCCTCCTGGCTGGTTCCTGGTCTGTTGTCATCTTCCTGGGGTTTGTACAGGCATCTGGGATCCATTTTGGCTCTCCAATGCTGAAATGGCTGTGTTTGCGAGGAATTTTGACGCTATTGCGTCAAAAACGCTGCATATCCGGTTTGCGGGGTCGTAAATCGACCCACAGTCATTTCCACCGGGTTAACGCCGTTTTGCTTTACGACTTGACTCTGCGGTGTGCGTTAAAAAAAATGACTTACATCTGTGGTTTGCGTCGCCGTGAGTCAAAGTATAAATTTGATGCCCGCATGGCGCACCGAAATGGCGTTAGCCGGTGGTAATGTTTTTGACGCAAAACTGCCCGGCGCAGTTTTGCGTCAAAAAGTATAAATATGGGCCTTAGTGTTTTCTTACCCTCCCAGTGACCCTCTACACACTACACTAGCCTAGGGGCCCATTCGTGGTTCGTATTCTACTTTCTTAGTATATGGTTTGTGTTGCCCCTGGGCCTATTGCATCCCATTGTATTCTACAGTGTTTGCACTACTTTCTTACTGTTTTACTTACCTGATTTTGGTTTGTGTGTATATTTTGTGTATTTTACTTACCTCCTAAGGGAGTATATCCTCTGAGATATTTTTGGCACATTGGGGGTCATTACAACACTGGCGGTAAAAGGCGCTTACCGCCATGCAGAAGACCGCCAACACACCGCTGCGGCCGCGGAATTCCGCCACAGCTATTATGACCCACATCTCAAAATGCGACAAAATTCAGACACCCACACAAGTCCGCCGCACCAAAGTTCAGTGATAAACTGGCGGAAAAAAAACCTCCACCGTCACCCCAACAGAAATACGCCCACACTATCACGACACACGAATCCACGCGGCGGTCTTTCAACCGCAGTATTCCATTGGCGGTACACACCGCCGCGCTCAAAATACACACACTTCTACAAAACACCGCCACATTGGACAATTCGAAATACACACACCTGATACACATACACACACCACTCCCACACACCCATTGCAATATAAAACACACACCCACATCACTCACAAACCCCCACGACAAAAAATTCCAAAAGAAGGCCAGAGGGAGACACCACCATCCACAAACTAGCATCCACAGGCACACAACACCATACCCCACACAACTTCCACGCACAAAACACCACACACTACCACATATCACCACACTTATCACCACACACACCACCCCACACATCACCTACACCACCCCATGGCACGGTAAATACAGCCCAGGTTTTTGGAGGAGGAGCTCAGGGTCATGGTGGAGGAAATCGTCCCGGTAGAGCCACAGCTATTTGGAGCACAGGTGCAGCACACCTCAATTGCAAGGAAGATGGAGCTATGGCGAAGAATAGTCGACAGGGTCAACGCAGTGGGACAACACCCAAGAAATCAGGACGACACCAGGAAGAGGTGGAATGACCTACGGGGGAAGGTGCGTTCCGTGGTCTCAAGACACCACCAGGCGGTTCAGCGGACTGGCGGCGGACCCCCACCTCCTCATCCACAACTAACAACATGGGAGGAGCAGGTCTTTGTGATTCTGCATCCTAAGGGCCTCGCAGGAGTCGGTGGAGGAATGGACTCCGGTAAGTCAAACCTTTAACTACCATATCCCCCACCCTACCTGCATGCTATCACAGACCCCCACCCTCGCCCCCACTCCTATCACTCCAACTCCTCACAAATGTACCAATATCACAAACCACAGATCCCAACACCAAGTCCTGCATGCAACACCAACGCATGGATACCCATCACTAAAGCATGCCCACTGCACATACCCATACACCCCCCTAAACCATCATCACACAAGCCCCCACACAGGAATGCAAGCACTGGGGTAGACGCTCCCCCACCCATTGCACACCATGACACACACAGATGCAATAATCATGCTTTTCAACCCCTGCAGGACCACTACCCAACGTCACCAGACAGGAGGGTCCAGACATCTCCACCCCACCCACAGAAGAGGCCCACAGTGATGACAGCAGCTCTGTCCAACTGGATCTAGATGACCAGCCCGGACCATCGCGGGCCTCGGGACAGTCAGTTCCCCTCACACAGGCACAGGCCACCACAGACCTTCCCCCCTCTGGTAACACCAGCACAGCACCCACCCAGTGGGCCCATACCTCCATCCCCAGGACACGTCAATCAGCTGTGTTTCCACCACTACAGGGAACCCAGGATAACCCACCACCCCAACAACAACAGGGACCTGGGGGCAGTGGTAGTGGGCACACAGTCCAGGGGACGGAGGCCCAGGAACACAGGGAACTGGGAGGGCTGCTGTACGACAGGGGGCGGACAGACCAAGGGAACCCACTCTCCACAAGGCCCTCTCCTCCATCATGGGAGCATACCACCACTCCCAGGAGACGATGGCAACGGTCCTGGCCAAGTTCCAGGAGACCCAGCGCATGCAGGAGGAACAGTATTTTGGGTTCAGGGAGGAACTCAGAACCATCAGCTCCGCCCTGGGCACCATCGTAGGGATGCTGAAGGAAGTACTCACCACCAGGAGGGTACACTGTGGCACTACAAGGGGCCCCTGACACTAGCATGGACGATGAACTGCCCACCACCTCTGCCGGCGCTAGTGGACAGGAGGCACCGCCACAGGACCACCACACCAGCACCCCACCCCCTGCAGACAGAGAACCACCCCGCAAACGGTCCCTGAGATCCAGGAACAAGACAGAGCACGATGCCAAGACACCCGCCAAGAAATGAGACCACCCTGATTGTCAACCCACTGTCCCACTTTGTCACCCTGTCCATATTGAAACTGCCCCAGCTCCACTTCCTATGCCCATTTGGGCAATGCACCTATGAGACAAATAGACTGGACTCTCCCATGGACACTCCTCCGTCATCACCATTCACCATTTAACTTCCCCCTCCAATATTTTGTATGTAAATAAACACACCTAAAACACTAAAAGATCTGGAGTCTGTCTGTGATTTTGAAATAGTGTATTTGCAACTACAGTGACAAATTATTCAGGAAATAGTCATGTCAACATACCTATGTCACACAACTCTAGTCCCTGAGGAATCTAAGCAGGTGACACACGTTGGGACCCACACCTGTGAAACCATAAGGGAAAGTGACAACTCAGTGACCATACACTAGGTGAAATCGACAGACAGGATAGAGGTAGAAGTGTAAAAGTACTTGTAGTAGGCAGGAATGTATTCTCACCTGTGTTTCACTGGAAATATTGCTGGATGAGTGAGTCCCTCTTGTCAATGTCTTCTTCCTCTGCTTCCTCCTCATCACTGTCCACAGGCTCCAGAGCTGCCACAACACTGCCATCTTGACCATCCTCCTGCAGAAAACGCACCTGTCGTCGCAAAGCCAAGTTATGAAGCATACAGCAGGCCACGATGATCTGGCACACCTTCTTTGGTGAGTAGAATAGGGATCCACCTGTCATATGGAGGGACCGGAACCTGGCCTTCAGGAGGCCGAAGGTCCGCTCGATCACCCGCCTACTACGCCCATGGGCCTCATTGTAGCGTTCCTCTGCCCTTGTCCTGGGATTCCACACTGGGGTCAGTAGCCATGACAGGTTGGGGTAACCAGAGTCACCTAATAGCCACACCCGGTGCCTCTGGAGTTGACCCATCACATAAGGGATGCTGCTATTCTGCATGATGTAGGCGTCATGCACTGAGCCAGGGAACATGGCATTCACATGGGAGATGTACTGGTCTGCTGAACATACCATCTGTACATTCATGGAATGATAACTCTTCCGGTTCCTGTAAACCTGTTCACTCCTGTGGGGGGGTACCAAAGCCACATGTGTCCCATCAATGGCACCTATGATGTTGGGGATATGTCCAAGGGCATAGAAGTCACCTTTCACTGTAAGCAAGTCCTCCACCTGAGGGAAAACGATGTAGCTCCGCATGTGTTTCAGCAGGGCAGACAACACTCTGGACAATACGTTGGAAAACATAGGCTGGGACATCCCTGATGCCATGGCCACAGTTGTCTGAAAAGACCCACTTGCAAGGAAATGAAGCACTGATAGCACCTGCACTTGAGGGGGGATTCCTGTGGGATGGCGGATTGCTGACATCAGGTCTGGCTCCAACTGGGTACACAGTTCCTGGATTGTGGCACGGTCAAACCTGTAGGTGATTATCAGATTTCTTTCCACCATTGTCGACAGGTCCACCAGCGGTCGGTACATCGGAGGATTCCGCCATCTCCTCACATGTCCCAGAGGACGATGCCTATGAAGGACAGCAGCGACCAGAGAGTCAAACAAGTCAGAGGTATGTACCCACAGTCTGCACAGAACACGATTCATACACAAAATCTGGTCTGTATCTGTGTTGAGAGTAGGCTAGGCCCATTCGTAAGGCATGGTCCTGTGGCCCCCCACCCCACCTCGGTAGAGTGCCAAGTACAGGTATTTATGCACCAATGTCATTATGTGTGCAGATGTCGTCCATAGCCTTGTAGGCCATTTCCCAGGAATTGCACTGTAGAGCCGAACAGCGCGACGTAGTGCAGGGGGCTGCTGTGTCTGTCTTGTCCGCCAACGGTAGCGGTAAGCCATGCACTCAACCTGTCTTTCTTCTGTTCCCTCCCCCCTTTTTTACGGTCTCCCTGTTCTTGTGTGCATTGGCATCATCAGGCGGAGGAGCAGTGGCACCGGAGCACGAGGGAGTTGCTTCCCACATGGGCATGGAGGGCCACACTACGGACTCTGAATACACCAGTGGGACGGGGGGCGAGGGGAGCACCACGACGGTGACAGGTGCTGAAACCAGCGACACGGACCCGTCCTCCGATGGGAGCTCCCTTGTGGTGGTGGCAACATCTGTGCCTCCCACTACTACAGGTACAGCCGCCAAACCTCCTACCAGCACCGCCCTCCCAGCAGCCTCTCAGCGTGTGCCCCGTGCCCGCTCACCCAGGGGGGTGGGCATCACCTTCGCCCCAGGCACCTCAGCCCCTGCCCCTGTCACCTCTGCTGCCCTCAGTGAGGAGGCCATTGACCTCCTCAGGTCACTCACTGTTGGGCAGTCTACCATTTTGAATGCATTCCAGGGTGTAGAAAGGGAGTTGCAACAAACAAATGCATTCCTTGAGGGCATTCATTCTGGTCAGGCTGCCCTTCATCGAACCTTTCAAACTCTGGCCTCAGCACTGATGGCAGCAATTGTCCTTGTGTCTAGCCTCCCCCCTCCAACTTCCTCCACCCAGACCCAATCCCCTGTACCTCTGCCTATCCCAAGCACACCATCAGACAAGCTTGCACACACCTCACCACACAAGGGAAGCTGAGGCAAACATAAGCACCACACATCCCACAGGCACTCACGCAAGCATCACACACATACAGACACACCAACATCCACTGCCTCCGCTGTGTCCCCCTCCTCCTCGTCTGCCTCCTCCCTCCCAGTCTCGTCTACACTCACACCTGCATGCACTAGCACTACAGCCACTACGTCCCGCACCAGCACACCCACCACCACACCCCGCTCACGTGCAGTCACCACCCCCACTACCATTCACACGTCCCCTGTGTCCTCTCCCAGTGTGTCTGTGACGCCCCCTCCCAAGATACACAAACGCAGGCATACACCCACCCAACATACATCCACCTCATGACAGTCTCCAGCGCATGCACCTGCACCCAAAGCCACAAAAGTTACACCTCCTACAATCACTACCTCTTCCTCCACTCCCAAACCCCCTCCAGCTACCCGTCCCAGTGTCTCCAAACAACTTTTCCTGTCCACCCTTAGCCTATTTCCCACCCCCGTCCAACTCATAGGTCCCGTACTAGCACCTCAGCCACAAAATCACCGGGACCAGTGGTGCCTGTTGTCACAGGTAAGTGGAGTGCACCGGCCACCAGGCCAGCCAGTGTATCACGGAGCAAGAGCACAGCCAGTCCCCCCCCCTGTGAAGCACCAGAAGTTGGCCAGTGCCCGGCGGGAGAGGGGGAAGACTCCAGCCACCCAAGCCACTCACAGGGGTCCCAAGGTGGGGAAGGGGCAGAAGAAACCCGCAAAGTCTGGGAGGAGCAGCACGGCGGAGAAGACCGCCATCATCCCCGCTGCCAAGGAGGCCACCGCCAGCCCCATCGTCGCTGCCCAGGACGCCACCTCCAGCCCCATCGTCGCTGCCCAGGACGCCACCGCCAGCCCCATCGTCGCTGTCCAGGAGGACCCTGCCAGCCACAGCCCAGCTGCCTAGGAGGGCCCCGCTAGCCACAGCCCAGCTGTCCAGGAGGGCCCGCCAGCCCAGCTGCCTAGGAGGGCCCCGCCAGCCACAGCCCAGCTGACCAGGAGGACCCCGCCAGCCACAGCCCAGATGGGCAATGAAGGACCGCCAGTCCCAGCCGAGCTGGGCAATGAAGGACCGCCAAGTCAAGCACCGCTGAACAGGGCAAGCAGCGCTGAACATGGCAAGGACCGCCAAGTCAAGCACCGCTGAACAGGGCAAGGACCGCCAAGTCAAGCACCACTGAACAGGGCAAGCACCGCTGAACATGGCAAGGACCACCAAGTCAAGCACCGCTGAACAGGGCAAGCACCGCTCAACATGGCAAGGACCACCAAGTCAAGCACCGCTGAACATGGCAAGGACCGCCAAGTCAAGCACCGCTGAACAGGGCAAGGACCGCCAAGTCAAGCACCGCTGAACAGGGCAAGCACCGCTGAACATGGCAAGGACTGCCAAGTCAAGCACCGCTGAACAGGGCAAGGACCGCCAACTCAAGCACCGCTAGCCCATGAGGGGCAGGGGCAGTGACGCAACAGGGACCGCCAAGGGGTGAGTGATGCACTCTGGGCACCAGTCCCCCTCCAGAACCAGTGGAGACATGCATCCCCTCCGTCTGCCCTGCACAGGATGAAGCACTCTGGGCACTAGTCCCCCTCCAGAACCAGTGGAGACTTGCATCCACTCCGTCTGTCTTGCACAGGATGAAGCACTCTGGGCACCAGTCCCCCTCCAGAACCAGTGGAGACATGCATCCACTCCATCTGTCCTGCACAGGATAAAGCACTCTGGGCACCAGTCCCCCTCCAGAACCAGTGGAGACTGTCATCCAGTTGAGAGACTGTGCCTTTGCACTCCCCAGGATACAGCAGTGTGCAAACCACCCACTGGAGAGACTTGAGAGACTGTGGCTTTGCACTCTCCAGGATACAGCAGTGGGCAAACCACCCACTGGAGAGACTTGAGAGACTGTGGCTTTGCACTCCCCAGAATGGTACAGTGGACAAACCACCCACTGGAGAGACTTGAGAGACTGTGGTTTTGCACTCCCCAGGATACAGCAGTGGGCAAACCACCCACTGGAGAGACTTGAGAGACTGTGGCTTTGCACTCCCCAGGATACAGCAATGGGCAAACCACCCACTGAAGAGACTTGAGAGACTGTGGCTTTGCACTCCCCAGGATGGTACAGTGGGCAAACCACCCACTGGAGAGACTTGAGAGACTGTGGCTTTGCACTCCCCAGGATACAGCAGTGGGAAAACCACCCACTGGAGAGACTTGAGAGACTGTGGCTTTGCTCTCCCTAGGATACATCAATGGGCATGGAGCCCCCTCGTGGATCTGGCGTTGTGCACTCATCCGGCTGAAGTGCCCCCCCTTCCCTTCCCCATGAGGTGCTTGTTGTATTTCTATCTGATGCCCCTGCAGTGTTCTCTCTGTCATGTTCGGGTATCTTGTGTGGGCCTCGCCCATGCATTTTGGGCCCAGTGGTCCACGGACTATTAATGGTGCAATACCTGGACTACTATTCATGGTGTATATTTTGTTAATAGTGTATATATGTATATAGTTGCTTTCTGAATTTAGATATATTACAATGGTTGCACTCATTTCCTTTTGTCTTTGCATTCTTCCGGGGGGGGTTGGGGGGTGTTACTGTAATGTTTAGATATGCATTGGTGTGTTTGTTGTAGTGAGTGAGGGTGGGGGTGGGGGTTGGGGTGTTGCATGTGTGTGTCCATGTTTTTTGCCTCCCCCCTCACCTATGCTGTAGGTGCAGTACTCACCGTGGTCTTTGCCGCCGGCGTTGATGCTCCTGGTACAGGAGCAGGAAGACTAGCTCAGGAAGAATATGGAGTTCCTCGTGGAGTGTGTAGAGGTGAGCGTTTTCCCTTCGAAATGCCTGTTTCCGCTGTGTTTTTATCCACGGTGAATCCACCCCAGAAAAGGTGGCAGATTGGCCTGTCATAATAGTGTGGGCGGTACACTGTCTCCCGCCTGTCTGTTGGCGGTGACCGCCGAGCTGTTTGTTTGTACCGCCGTGGCGGTCGGAGTGTTAAAGTGGCTGTCTTTGTTGGCGGTTTCCGCCACGGTCGTAATTCCACAAATGTTGCCACCAGCCTGTTGGCGGTCTTATCGCCGCTTTAACACCATCCGCCAGGGTTGTAATGACCACCATTGTCACTAAAATAAAGTACCTTGATTTTTAGTAACCCTGAGTATTGACTTTCTTATTATATAGCACCTATATGATATAAGTTGTATAGTAGGAGCTTTGCATGTCTTCTAGTTCAGCCTAAGCTGCTCTGCTATAGCTACCTCTATCAGTCTAAGCTGCTAGAACACTACTAATCTACAAATAAGGGATAACTGGACCTGGCACAAGGTGTAAGTACCATTGGTACCCACTATACGTCAGGCCAGCCTCCTACATTGGTGGTGCAGTGGTGGGATAAGTACTTGTAACTGCTTTACCACTTTGTCATTGGTGCTTTTTCATAAGAAAACCATATTCTAAATACTTAGAAATATACACAGTTAAACTTAACAGTCTGACGTTTTTTCTAAAAATGTTCTCAAAAGTTTCAGAAAAGTTTGAAAAAGTTTTTATCTTTTCCTTAAAAGTTTTCTAAACTTTTCCTCTCTTCCCTAAACTCCTTCTTTCAACTATGTCTGTAGTAGAGGCTACTCCCCAAGTTGTGTAGACAAATTATGACAATGTAAACTTTAAAGGTTTGAGGGGTCTCTGTATAGAAAGGAGTTTAGGGATTGGTAAGAACCCTACCATCGATCTCCTTCTTAGCCTTCTCCTTGAAAGTGACCAGAACCAGACTGGTGAAACCCAGGATCAGGAGGTAGAGGAGGGGGGTACCCAAGTAGAATCAGGGGAAGCCCCTGAGGACTCTGGGGAGGATACTTTCAAAGATATTCCAGTTATCAGGCCACCTAGTGAAGCTGGTAGTGAGAGGTGGGTCACACATCAGTAGGGCACCTTTCACTCCTAAAGGTGGAGCTGATGGCTTAGTGGAGGGAGTTGTGTTAGCAGATTACCTTACTGCTGAGCAGAAGAACAACTTCATAAATCTTCTAGATCAGTTCTCTGACCTCTTCTCACTGATTCTAGGTACAACTACCTGGTGTGAGCACACAATTGATACTGGAGACAGTTTACCTGTCAAAAGTAAGATTTATAGACAGCCTGACCATGTCAGGGACTGCATTAAACAAGAGGTACAGAAACTGTTAGATCTGGGAGTGATTGAACCTTCTGAAAGCCCCTGGGCTAGCCCAGTGGTGCCTGTCCCCAAACCTCACAGTAAAGATGGTTAAAAAAGAGGTTTGTGTGGACTATAGGTGTCTCAATCAAGTAACCAAAACTGATGCTCACTATATATCCAGGGCAGATGAGCTAATAGATACATTGGCTTCTGTCAAGTATCTAAGCACTTTTGACTTAACTGCAGGGTATTGGCAGATCAATTTGTCAGAAGATGCTAAACGTAAAACAGCATTTTCAACCATTGGAGGGCACTATCAGATCACTGTTATGCCCTTTGGATTGAAAAATGCACCTGTCACTTTTCAGAGGTTGGTGAATACAGTCCTCCAAGGATTGGAAGCTTTTAGTGCAGCATATCTAGAAGATATAGCTGTCTTTAGCTCCACCTGGGATGATCACCTGGTCCACCTGTGGAAAGTTTTGGAGGCCCTGCAAAAGGAAGGTCTCACTATCAAGGCTTCAAAGTGCCAGATAGGGCAGGGGAAAGTGGTTTATCTGGGCCACCTAGTTGGTGGGGAACAGATTGCACCACTGCAGGGGAAGATCCAAACCATTATGCAATGGGCTCCCCCTACAACTCAAACCCAGGTGAGAGCCTTCCTAGGCCTCACAGGGTACTATAGGAGGTTCATTACGAATTATGGCTCTGTAGCTGCCCCTCTTAACCCCTTCTGTGACGCGGACGTAATGGTTACGTCCTGCGGCACAGTGCTCATGTGCCCAGGATGTAACCATTACATCCTGGGCACAGAGCCCAGAGGGAGCGCTAGCGCTCCCTCTGTGTTCTTCCCTCCCACACTCCAAAGGCAGGGATGGAAGGGGAAGCCCTTCCCCTTCCACCACCGATAGCCCCCCAACCCCCCCACCCCCCCTGTGATGTCAGCGCGCGATCGCAGAAGAGAAATGCTCAGCATTTCTCTTCCGATCACGTAGAGAAGGCCTGAGAGGCATCAAAGGGAAGGAAAGGAATTTCCTTCTCTTTGAAGTCTTTCTGAGCATTTTAGCAGCCGGATTGCAAAGCAATCCGGCTGCTAAAATGCCCACTAGACACCAGGGATTTCTTTTATGTATGAAATTGGCATAAGGGGAGCGACCCCTTGGGCAAGGGTCGCTCCCCAGGGGAGCATTTTTTTTAAAGGGCAGATCGGCCTATCATTAGGCCGATCTGCCCCCAGGGGGGGCAGAAACCTCTAGGCACCAGGGATCTTTTTTTTTTTTTTTTTTTAGAGGTGGGGAGTGACCCCTTTGTAAAGGGTCGCTCCCCTAGGGGGCAAATTATATTTAGGACATTTCTGCCCCCCTTGGGGGCAGATTGGCCTATTTTTATGAGGCCAATCTGCCCCCAAGGGGGACAGAAACCACTAGACACCAGGGAGGTTTTTTTTTTTTTCGTGAATTTCATGCAAGGGGAGCGACCCCTTAGGCAAGGGTCGATCCCCTGGGGGGAAAATTTATTTTAGGCCATTTCTGCCCCCCTGGGGGGCAGATCAGCCTATTTTAATTAGGCCGATCTGCCCCTAAGGGGGGCAGAAACCACTAGGCACCGGGGATTTTTTGTTGTTGTTGTTGTTTTACAGATGTGGAGCGACCCATTAGGCAAGGGTCGCTCCCCTGGAAGGGCAATTTGTATTTAGGCCATTTCTGGCCCCTTTGGGGGCAGAATGACCGTTTTTAGATCAATCTGCCCCCAAGGGGGGCAGAAACCACTAGGCACCGGGGATCTTTTTTTTTGCGCCAATGTCACGCAAGGGGAGCGACCCCGTAGGCAAGGGTCGCTCCCTGGGGAGGTGGGGGGCAGGGGAACAAATTTAATTTAGACCATTTTTGCCCCCCCCTGGGTGCAGATCGGCCTATTGTTATTAGGCCGGGGGCAGAAACCTCTAGGCGCCAGGGCTAATTTTGTTTGTGTTTTTTTTGTTTGTTTTTTTTTTTTAGAGATGGGGAACAACCTATTATGCAAGGGTCGCTCCCCTGGGGGGCAAATTGTATTTAGACCATTTGTGCCCCCCTTGGGGGCAGATCAGCCGATTTTAGGTCAATCTGCCCCCAAAGGGGGCAGAAACCACTAGGCACCGGGGATCTTTTTTTTTGCGCCAATGTCACGCAAGGGGAGCGACCCCGTAGGAAAGGGTCGCTCCCCGGGCTGGTGGGGAGGCAGGGGGCAAATTTATTTTAGGCCATTTTTGCCCCCCCCGGGTGCAGATCGGCCTATTGTTATTAGGCCGGGTGGCAGAAACCTCTAGGCACCAGGGCTAATTTTTTGTTTGTTTGTTTTTTTAGAGATGGGGAGCAGCCCATTATGCAAGGGTCGCTCACCTGGGGGGCAAATTGTATTTAGACCATTTCTGCCCCACTTGGGGGCAGATCGGCCGATTTTAAACCACTAGGAACCGGGGATCTTTTTTTTTGCACCAATGTCACACAAGGGGAGCGACCCCTTAGGCAAGGGTGACTCCCCAGGGAGAGTGGGGGGTGGGGGGCAAATATATTTTAGGCCATTTCTCCCCCCCAAGGGCAGATCGGCCTATTGTTATTAGGCCGATCTGCCCCGGGGGCAGAAGCCTCTAGGCGCCAGTGATACATTTTTTAGGGATTTTTTTGTTTGTTTTGTTTTTTAGAGGTGGGTCGCTACCCGGGGGGGGGGCGATTTATTTTAGGCCTTTTCTGCCTCCCCGGGGGCAGATCGGCCTATTGCTATTAGGCCGATCTGCCCCCAAGGGGGGCCGAAGCCTCTAGGCACCAGGGATAAAACTTTTTTTTTTTTTTTTTTAGAGGTGGGGAGCGACCCCTTAGGCAAGGGTCGCACCACGGGGGAGGCGGGGCAAATTCATTTTAGGCCTTTTCTGCCCCCGTGAGGGCAGATCGGCCTAATGTTATTAGGCCTATCTGCCCCCAGGTGTGGCAGAAACCTCTAGGCGCAAGGGATAAAAAAACATTTTTTTTTTTTTGTTTTGTTTTTTAGAGGTGGGGAGCGACCCCTTAGTCAAGGGTCTCTCCTCTGGGGGGCACATTGTATTTAGACCATTTCTGCCTCCCTTGGATGCAGATCGGGCAATTTTTGTTAGGCCAATCTGCCCCCATGGGGGCAGAAACCACTTAGGCACCAGGGATTGGTGTGTGTGTATGCATGTGTTTTCTTTAGGGGGGCAGCCCCTTGGGTAAGGGTCGCTCCCCATGGGGGCACATTACTGTTGGCCATATCTGCCCCCCATTGGGGGCAGATGGGCCTATTTTTGGAATATTTTGAAATGGCCTTACCCGCACCCCAAATAAATGGGGCCAAAGTTCGTCTGCCAACCAGAGGGCAGATGTGGCAATTACCCCTGATCCACACCCCGGGGGGGCAGAAAGTCTACTAGATGCCAGGGAATTTAAAACAATATATATATATTGGGGGGGTGGCTACCAACCAGTATGGGCCTGGTTACGCCCCCACCTCAACTGAAGGGGGTAACAGTCTGTCAGCTCTCCCCTGCACTCTAAAACATCTTATCCCACAGCAAGCAAGAAGATATTTGATTATTTTGGGTTTTAGTTTTACATTTGGGCCATGAGAGCTTGGCTTACTCTCAAAATCGTCCCACTTAGAATGGTGAGGGCTGCACTTTATGGACTTTTGGATGCTGCTATGTAGAAAAATCCACAAGACCTAGACACATCTGAAAACTAAACATCTGGGTGATTCCAGGGTGGTGTGTTTCACATGCACCCTGCACCATTTTTGTACCCACAATCCCCTGCAAACCTCCAACTTTGCTGGAAATCACACATTTTTCCCACGTTTTTTGTGATGGAAACTTCCGGAATCTGCAGGAACCCACAAAATTCCTACCACCCAGCATTTTCTCATCTGTACCGATAAAAATTCTGCTGCACTTGTCAGCCTAAAAATGTTTTATTGCAAACTTCCCTTTTGGACCCCCTTTGGTTCCCCCTCAATATCGACATGTTTTTGGCTCTTCCCTTTCACAAGCACTTGGCCCACCTACACAAATGTGGTATCATTTTTACCGGGAGACTGAGGGGAACATTGGGTGGTATGAAATGTGTCCCAGTGCGGTGATCCCACACAGAAATGTGGGAAAAATGTGAGTTTTTAGCTAAATTTGAGGTTTGCAGAGGATCCTGGGTAAGAAAACATTGGGGGATCCACACAAGTCACACCTCACTGGACTCTCTTGGGTGCCTAGATTTCAGAAATGTCTGGGTTTGGTAGGTTTCCCTGGAAGGCTGCTGAGCCCAGGAGCAAAAACGCAGGTGCCCCCCCTGCAAAAACAGGTCGTTTCTTATTTGATAATTTTGATGTGTCCAGATAGTGTTTTGGGGCATTTCCTTTCGCGGGCAGTAGGCCCACCCACAAAAGTGAGGTACCATTTTTATCGGGAGAATTTGGGGAACGCTGGGTGGAAGGACATTTGTGGCTCCTCTCTGATTCCAGAACTTTCTCTCACCGAAATGAGAGGAAAAAGTGTTTTTTTGGCCAAATTTTGAGGTTTGCAAAGGATTCTGGGTAACAGAACCTGGTCAGAGCCCCACAAGTCACTCCATCTTGGATTCCCCTAGGTGTGTAGTTTTCAAAAATGCGCTGGTTTGCTAGGTTTCCCCAGGTGTCCCGGCTGAGCTAGAGGCCAAAATCCACAGGTAGGCACTTTGTAAAAAACACCTCTTTTTTCTGTGAAAAAATGTGATGTGTCCACGTTGTTTTTTGGGCCATTTCCTTATGTGGGCGCTAGGCCTACCCACACAAGTGAGGTACCATTTTGATCGGTAGACTTGGGGGGACGCTGGGTGGAAGGAAATGTGTGGCTCCTCTCAGATTCCAGAACTTTCTGTCACCGAAATGAGAGGAAAAACTGTTTTTTTGGCCAAATTTGGAGGTTTGCAAAGGATTCTGGGTAACAGAACCTGGTCAGAGCCCCACAAGTCACCCCATCTTGGGTTCCCCTAGGTGTCTAGTTTTCAAAAATGTACTGGTGTGCTAGGTTTTCTCAGGGGCCGGCTGAGCTAGAGCCCAAAATCCACAGGTAGGCACTTTGTAAAAAACACTTCTGTTTTCTGTGAAAAAATGTGATGTGTCCACGTTGTGTTTTGGGTCATTTCTTTTCGTGGGCGCTAGGCCTACCCAAACAAGTGAGGTACCATTTTTATCGGCAGACTTGGGGGAACGCTGGGTGGAAGGAAATTTGTGGCTCCTCTCAGATTCCATCACTTTCTGTCACCGAAATGAGAGGAAAAAGTGCTTTTTTGGCCAAATTTTGAGGTTTGCAAAGGATTCTGGGTAACAGACCTGGTCAGAGCCCCACAAGTCAGCCCATCTTTGATTTCCCTAGGTGTCTAGTTTTCAAAAATGCACTGGTGTGCTAGGTTTCCCCTGGTGCCAGCTGAGCTAGAGGCCAAAATCCACAGGTAGGCACTTTGTAAAAAACACCTCTGTTTTCTGTGAACAAATGTGATGTGTCCACGTTCTGTTTTGGGCCATTTCCTTTCATGGGCGCTAGGCCTACCCACACAAGTGAGGTACCATTTTTATCGGGAGACTTGGGGGAACGCTGGGTGGAAGGAAATTTGTGGCTCCTCTCAGACTCCAGAACTTTTTGTCACCGAAATGAGAGGAAAAAGTGTTTTTTTGGCCAAATTTTGAGGTTTGCAAAGGATTCTGGGTAACAGAACCTGGTCAGAGCCCCTCAAGTCACTCCATCTTGGATTCCCCTAGGTGTCTAGTTTTCAAAAATGAGCTGGTTTGCTAGGTTTCCCCAGGTGTCCCGGCTGAGCTAGAGGCCAAAATCCACAGGTAGGCACTTTGTAAAAAACACCTCTTTTTTCTGTGAAAAAATGTGATGTGTCCACGTTGTGTTTTGGGCCATTTCCTTACGTGGGCGCTAGGCCTACCCACACAAGTGAGGTACCATTTCTATCGGTAGACTTGGGGGGACACTGGGTGGAAGGAAATTTGTGGCTCCTCTCAGATTCCAGAACTTTCTGTCACCGAAATGAGAGGAAAATGTGTTTTTTTGGCCAAATTTTGAGGTTTGCAAAGAATTCTGGGTAACAGAACCTGGTCAGAGCCCCACAAGTCACCCCATCTTGGGTTCCCCTAGGTGTCTAGTTTTCAAAAATGTGCTGGTGTGCTAGGTTTTCTCAGGGGCCGGCTGAGCTAGAGCCCAAAATCCACAGGTAGGCACTTTGTAAAAAACACTTCTGTTTTCTGTGAAAAAATTTGATGTGTCCACGTTGTGTTTTGGGCCATTTCTTTTCGTGGGCGCTAGGCCTACCCAAACAAGTGAGGTACCATTTTTATCGGCAGACTTGGGGGAACGCTGGGTGGAAGGAAATTTGTGGCTCCTCTCCGATTCCATCACTTTCTGTCACCGAAATGAGAGGAAAAAGTGTTTTTTTGGCCAAATTTTGAGGTTTGCAAAGGATTCTGGGTAACAGAACCTGGTCAGAGCCCCACAAGTCACCCAATTTTGGATTCCCCTAGGTGTCTAGTTTTAAAAAAATGCACTGTTTTGCTAGGTTTCCCCTGGTGCCGGCTGAGCTAGAGGCCAAAATCCACAGGTAGGCACTTTGTAAAAAACACCTCTGTTTTCTGTGAAAAAATGTGACGTGTCCACGTTGTGTTTTGGGCCATTTCTTTTCGTGGGTGCTAGGCCCACCCACACAAGTGAGGTACCATTTTTATCAGGAGACTTGGGGGAACACTGGGTGGAAGGAAATATGTGGCTCCTCTCAGATTCCAGAACTTTCTGTCACCAAAATGAGAGGGAAAAGTGTTTTTTGGGCCACATTTTGAGGTTTGCAAAGGATTCTGGGTAACCGAATCTGGTCAGAGCCCCACAAGTCAAACCATTTTGGATTCCCCTAGGTGTCTAGTTTTCAAAAAATGCACTGTTTTGCTAGGTTTCCCCAGGTGCCGGCTGAGCTAGAGGCCAAAATCCACAGGTAGGCACTTTGCAAAAAACACCTCTGTCTTCTGTGAAAAAATTTGATGTGTCCACGTTGTGTTTTGGGCCATTTACTTTCGTGGGCGTTAGGCCTCCCCACACAAGTGAGGTACCATTTTTATCGGGATATGTGGGGGAATACAGAATAGCAAAACAAGTGTTATTGCCCCTTGTCTTTCTCTACATTTTTTCATTCCAAATGAAAGGCAGTGTGTAAAAAAGACGTCTATTTGAGAAATGCCCTGTAATTCACATGCTAGTATGGGCACCCCGGAATTCAGAGATGTGCAAATAACCACTGCTTCTCAATGCCTTATCTTATGGCCATTTTGGAAATACAAAGGTTTTCTTGATACCTATTTTTCACTTTTTATATTTCAGCAAATGAACTGCTGTATACCCGGTATAGAATAAAAACCCATTGTAAGGTGCAGCTCATTTATTGGCTCTGGGAACCTAGGGTTCTTGATGAACCTACAAGTCCTATATATCCCCGCAACCAGAAGAGTCCAGCTGACGTAACGATATATAGCTTTAAAAAATCTGACATTGCAGAAAAAAGTTACAGAGTAAAACGTGGAGAAAAATGGCTGTATTTTTCACCTCAATTTCATATTGTTTTATTTCAACTGTTATTTTCTGTAGGAAACACTTGTAGGATCTACACAAATGACCCCTTGCTGAATTCAGAACGTTGCCTACTTTGGAGAACTGTTTAGCTTTTTGGGATCCAGCATAGGTTCCTCACCCATTTTGGTCACTAACTGGAAGGAGGCTGAAAGCACAAAAATAGTAAAAATGGGGTATGTCCAAGTAAAATGTCAAAATTGTATTGAAAAATTGGGTTTTCCAATTTAAATCTGCCTGTTCCTGAAAGCTGGGAAGATGGTGATCTTGTCACCGCGAACCCTTTGTTGATACCAGTTTCAGGGAAAAAACCACAAGTCGCCTTCTGCAGCCCTTTTTTCCCATTTTTTTGAAAAAAACTAAATTTTCACTGTATTTTGGCAAATTTATTGGTCTCCTTCAGGGGAACCCACAAAGTCTGGGTACCTCTGGAATCCCTAGAATGTTGGAAAAAAAGGACGCGAATTTGGCATTGGTAGCTTATGTGAACAAAAAGTTATCAGGGCCTAAGCGCAAACTGCCCCAAATAGCCAAAAAAAGGCTCTGCACAGAAGGGGAAAAGGCCTGGCAGCAAAGGGGTTAATTACCTCACATCCAAAAAGATGAGGGCAACCTTGCACTAGCAAAGGTGCCATCACATAGTTCAGGGCCATTTCCCCGTGCTTTGTGAGTGCGGGGATACCATTAGACGTGTGCACTACATAAAGGTCAATACCTGTATGTAGCTTCACAATGGTAACTCCGAATACGGCCATATAACATGTCTAAGATCATGGAATTGTCCCCCCATGCCAAATATGGTATTAGGGTCCCAATTCCATGCATCCCCGGTGCTCCACTATGGACCCCGGGTACTGCCAAACCAGCTCTCTGGGGTTTTCTCTGCAGCTACCTCTGCCTCCACCCCACAGACAGGGTTCTGCCCTCCTGGGGTCCGGGCAGCCCAGTCCCATGAAGGCAGAACAAAGAATTTCCTCTGAGAGAGGGTGTTACATCATCTCCCTTTGAAAATAGGTGTTAAAGGCTGGAGAGGGGTAGCCTCTCCCAGCCTCTGGAAATGCTTTGAAGGGCACAGATGGTGCCCTCCTTGCATAAGCCTGTCTACACCAGTTTAGGGAACCCCCAGTCCCTGTTCTGTCACGAAACTGGACAAAGGAAAGGAGAATGACCACTCCCCTGTCCATCACCATCCCATGGGTGGTGCTCAGAGCTCCTCCAGTGTGTCCCAGACCTCTGCCATCTTGGATCCAGAGGTGTGAGGGTACTCTGGAGGCCTCTGAGTGGCCAGTGCCAGCAGGTGACGTCAGGGACCCGTCCTGATAGGCGCTTACCTGACTAGGTGGCCAATCCTCCTCTGTGGGCTATTTAGGGTCTCTCCAGTGGGCTTTTCCTCAGATAACGACTTGCAAGAACTCACCAGAGTTCCTCTGCACCTCTCTCTTCGATTTCTGCCAAGGATCGACCGCTGACTGCTCCAGGACGCCTGCAAAACTGCAACAAAGTAGCAAGAAGACTACCAGCGACACTGTAGTGCCTAATCCTTCCGGCTTTCTCAACTGTTTCCTGGTGGTGCATGCTTTGGGAGCTGCTTGCCTTCATCCTGCACTGGAAGCCACAAAGAAATCTCCTGTGGGTCGATGGAATCTTCCCCCTGCTTCAGCAGGCACCAAACTTCAGCATCACCAGTACTCTAGGACCCCTCTCATCCTGATGAGCATGGCCCCTGGAGCACAGGTGGTGGATCCGAGTGACCCAGGCTATCCAGTGGTCTAACTGTCCAAATTTGGAGGAGGTAAGTCCTTGCCTCCCCTCTCCAGACAGTAATCCTGTGCACTGCATGAACTGCAGCTACAAGGCCTTCTGTGCACATTTCCATGAAATCCTGCATGCACAGCCAAGCCTAGGTCCCCATCACTCTGTCCTGCGATGCTCAGCTCACTGAGTTGATGTCCGGTGTAGTGAGTCCCTATTTTGCAGTGTTGAGATGACTGCCATGTTCAGACTTCCTGAACTTTTGTTCAAGGACTTCTGCGCGTGCTACCTTCTTGTGTGTGGGCTCTCTATGTTGCTGAGGGCCCCTTCTGTCTCCTCTCCCAAGTGGCGACATCCTGGTCCTCCCAGGGCCTGGGCGGCACCCTTTTTCTTTAACTGTGTCTTTTGCAGATAGCAAGGCTTGTTTGTGGTATTTCGCCAAGGAAACAACTCTGCATCCTCCAGCTCTCCATGGGCCACCTTCTGCATGAAGGAGAAGTTCCTAACACCTTTCGTTGTTGCAGAATCTTTAGCTTCTTCCATCCAGAGGCAGCCATTTTGCACCTTCGTTCGGGGTTCAGTCGGCTCCAGACTCCCCGGACACTTTCGTAACTCTTGGACTTGGTCTCCTTCCTTTGCATGACCTCAGGTCCAGGAATCCGTCTTCAGTGCTTTGCAGTCTGTTGTGGTCTTTGCAAAATCATCTATCACGACTTTAGTGTGTTTCTGGGGAAATAGTAGTACTTTACTCCTACTTCCCAGGGTCTTGGGGTGGGGTATCATGGACACCCTTAGTGTTTTCTTACACTCCCAGCGACCCTCTACACACTACACTAGCCAGGGGCCTATTCGTTGTTTGCATTCCACTTTCTTAGTATATGGTTTGTGTTGCCCCCAAACCTATTGCACCCTGTTGTGTTCTGCAGTGTTTGCACTACTTTCTGACTGTCTTAGTTACTTGCTTTTTGTTTGTGTGTATATTTTGTGTATTTTACTTACCTCCGAAGGGAGTATATCCTCTGAGATATTTTTGGCAAATTGTCACTAAAATAAAGTACCTTTATTTTTAGTAACCCTGAGTATTGTGTTTCTTATGATATAGTACCTATATGATATAAGTGGCATAGTAGGAGCTTTGCATGACTCCTAGTTCAGCCTAAGCTGCTCTGTTATAGCTACCTCTATCAGCTTAAGTTGCTAGAACACTACTAATCTACTAATAAGGGATTACTGGACCTGGCAAAAGGTGTAAGTACTATTGGTACCCACTATAAGCTTGGCCAGCCTCCTACATTCTTGACCTGTCAACAGGGTTTGATACCATCTCTCACCCCATCTTGATTCAGCGTCTTTACGAGATAGGTATTCAGGACACCGTCTTTGACAGGTTCAAAAAGTTTCTTAGCGGCAAGGCCCAAAAGATTTCCCTTGGCAATTTCCAAACTAAAACCCTTTCCCTGGGTAAGGGGGTTCCTAAGGGATGTTCCTTGAGATCCACACTCTTTAGCATCTGTGTAGCTCTCCTTGCCCAGCTAGTCAAGTCCTGTGGTTTCAAGACACTTTATTATGTAGACAACACCCAATTAGTCAACTCCTTAGGGCAGGACATTGAAAATGTCAAACAGCAATTTGCTGTCTGCATAGGAAAAATGTGCACATGGATGTCTTTTAACTGTCTTCAGTTAAATGAAGACAAGACAGTGATTCTTCTATTTGGCAAAGGTCAGCTCCACTGGAAAGAGGACTGGTGGCCGGCTGAGGCTGGCTTCGTCCCATCTCCCAGCAAAACAGTCAGGAACCTTGACATACCTTTGAATGACAAGCTGTCAATAAAAGAGCAGATTGCGTCCACCTGTGGTGCTTGTTTTAGAAATATATGCCTATTCAAGAGAGTCTGTCAGTGGCTTTGTCTGAGCTCTCAAAAGATTCTCATCCAGGCATTGATAATCAGTCATCTTGACTATGGTAATGCTCTCATTTTGGCGTCCAACAAATCCCTTCTTTCCAAAATGCAGGTGGTCCAAAACACTGCAGTCCACCTGCTCAATAATTTGCCCAAGCATACACCTACAGCCCCTATACTTAGAGGCCTTCACTGTCTCCCCCTTAGGAAAAGAGCACTGTTTAAACACTCTGCTTGGCGTACAAATCATTGTCAGGCAAAGGCCCTAAATATCTGCAGGATAGACTCATCCTCAATGCATCCAAACATCAAATTTCGGTGGCAGGGCATTTTCATATATTACATATACATTACATATATAAAACAGGCTCCCTTTGTTCATTTGTCCATTCACGGATTTCTATGGCTTCAAATAACATATCAAGATCTGGTTGTTCTGATTAGCTGCTATTCTATCTGTTCTGTCTACCTCAGCACATAGATGCCTCTCCAGGAGTGAGCCATTTGTGCTATATCAAGAACCCTCTAACACAACACAACACAACATAACATAACAACTTAACAACATGTGTATTGGTGAAGCTATCATTTGTAACACTCACACGTCAATAGGAGCTGCCTCCTGCATTTACAAAGAACTCCATAATAGCCTTTTGTCACCCTACAAATCTTGGGTCTAAGACAGGGAGAAATTAAATTACAGAACCATCTTCACTTCAAAGTTGTAATAAGGTATAAAAAGAGTACACTCAGACACACTTTTCAGAGCACTCCTGGAGCTGTACTACAAAAGAAGGACTTCTCTGCTGCCAGAGGACTGCACTGCTGTTTGAGACCTGCCTGTTGCCTGTGAAAAAAACGGGACCGGCTTCACTCACTCCAGGCTACTTGAGTGAGCCTATGGGCTAGTTAGCTGGCCTCCTGTTCTGGGTACAAGGACACATCAAGCTCCAACAGCCCTTTGACCTGCTGTACTGGACTTTCCTGGACCTGCAACTGAACTTGCCTGAGCCCTGCTAGGCTCTGATAGAATGAGTTCCTGATCCCCAAGAGATGTCTCTCAGGTCTTTAATCCTGGTAAGGCATCAGTTGAGATCCTCCTGAAAGACATGGAGAAATTCTGAAGTTTTGAGCTCCTTGCTACCTCGAGCGGGCTGTTTCCACCAAGATATTGCCACCCACGCTGACCACCAATGTGAAGCTCCAGTCATCTCGACTCTGTCATGACCGGCAATGCGAGATATGCACAGCCCGCAGTGACTATCAATTCGAAACTTTAGCAACGACTATCCATGTTGCCCATCAGGATCTTCGTGCTACAGCAACCACCCTTTGTGCCACAGGTCTGCTCTTCCAGTTACAGCGATGACCATTCACTGTGCTTTCCCTGCTCCTCGCAGTCTCCTCCACAGAAAACAGAAATCTTTATGTCAGACTTGGAGAAGGTAACATTTACAGCCCGACTAACCTGGTCTATTTATTAAGCCCATGCTCTATTATGGCCAGCCTGAAATTGTGACTTTTCCCTTATCTAATGTGTCTAGATAACTGCATGTGGCGCTTTGTGCTTTTAGGAGCTATACTTACCTAAATATTTGAAATAGCATATTTCTGGTTCTAAAGATCGGATTTTAGTCATTTTGGTGTCAAACTATTTTTTCAATTTTACTTTATTTTTCTAAATTTGTGCAGGATTTTTCTTGTGTTGTGTTTTCACTTTATTACTGTTTATTTGTTGCATAACAACGTTACACATTTACTCTAAATTGCTCCTGAATGCTTTTCCAGATCTCGGGATGGCTGCAAGGGCAAGCTGGGAGGAACGAAGATGTCTGTTGGGTAGGTAAAAGGTGAGGCGGTGGTTGAGGTGTGTGGGTCCTATGTTATTCAGTGCCTTGTAGATGTGGATCAAGAATTTGTATGTGATGCGCTTGTTGACTGGAAGCCAGTGTAGGTCTCTGAGGTGGGAGGAGATGCGGCTGTGTCGGGTATGTCAAGGATGAGTCTGGCTGCTGCATTCTGGATTCTTTGTAGTCTGGATTGAAGTTTCTTGGTGATGCCAGCATAGAGTGTATTGTCGTAGTCCAGTTTGCTAGCGACGAGTGCATGGGTGACTGTCTTTCTCATGTCGAAGTGAATCCACTTGAAAATCTTCTGCAAGAGTCAGAGGGTGTGAATGCATGATGAAGAGATGGCGTTGACGTGGCAGGTCATGGATAGAGAGGAGTCCAGTATGATGCCCAGGTTTCTTGTGTGGCCCATGAGGGTGGGGAGTTTTCCAGAGCGGTGGGCCACCAGGAATCATTCCAGGCAGAAGGGGTGAAGCTGACTACGAGGATCTCTGTCTTGTCCAAGTTGAGTTTGAGGCAGCTGGCCTCCATCCAGTCGGTGACTGCTCTCATTCCGTTGTGCCAATTTCTCTTGGCCTTAGCAGAGTCCTCTGACAGGGAGAGGATCAGTTAGGTGTCATTGGTGTAGGAGACTATATTTATCCCATGTTGTTTGATGGTCTTGGTAAGCGGGGCCATGTAGACGTTGAAAAGCATCGGGATGAGTGAAGATCCCTGAGGCACTCTGCAGCATGTGTCTTTGGGTTCTCATGTGAACAGCAGTAGTCTGACACTCAGTGTTTTTCTGGTGAGGAAGGACCTGATCCAATCCAGAGCTTTATCTCATATGCCAGTGTCATGTAGTCTGTCACAGAGGGTGGAGTGGGACACGGTGTCAAATGCAGCAGAGCGGTCAAGGAGGATGAGTGCCACCATGCCTCCGCAGATCAGAATGATGCGTAAGTCATCAGTGGCTGCTATGAGTGTGGTTTCAGTGTTGCGGTTGCTTCTGAATCTGGATTGGGATAGGTCTAGGATACGGTGTGTCTCGAGGAATTTGGTGAGTTGCTAGTTGACAGCCTTCTCTGTTACCTTGGCTGGGAAAGGGAGCAGAGAGATGGGTCTGTAGTTCTTCAGCTCCCTAGGGTTGGTGGTGGATTTCTTGAGTAGTGGGTTGATTTTGGCATGCTTCCAGTCTGGGGGGAAGGTGGAGGTCTCTAAGGATCGGTTGATAATTCGGCAGAGTTCCTGTGCTATGGTGGTGCTGGCCAGGTTGAAGTTCTGATGAGGGCAGGGATCTGAGTGTGCTCCCAAGTGGATGGAGTTCATCAGCCTTTGGGTGTCCTCTTTGGTGATGGGGGTCCAGGAGTTCAGTATCTGGTGAGGTGCTAGGTCTGTGATGGTGAGAGGTGCTGGCGGGTTTTTATTTCTGAAGCCTTCATAGATGTCCTGGATTTTTTGGTGAAATAAGGTGGGGAGGTCATTGCAGAGGTCTTGGGAGGGTGGGATGGAAGAGGTGTCTGTCTCGGGGTTCACAATCTCTTTGATGATGACAAAGAGCTCTTTGCTGTTGTGAGTGCTGGGGTTGATGCGTGCTCGAAAGGTGGCTTTTTTGGAGGCTCTGATGTTCTGGTAGTGCTTGGTGACTGCATTCTTGTAGGCTGTGCAGTTTTCGGTTGATTTGCTGATCCTCCATTTCAGTTCCATTCATCTGCAGGAGTGCTTGGGTTCCTCCAGGTCTGCTGTGAACCATTTAGGTGTTTTGCTTTGTTGATTTCCTCTTGTTTTCTTTAGGGGGGATATGTTATTGGCTCAGCTCAATAGCCTGCGGTGTAGGTTGCATGTGGCTTCATTTGCATCCTCTGCCTCTAGTGGGGGGGAGTGGTTGAGAGCGTTAGTGAGTTGTGCTTCCATGACTTTGCCCCAGCATCTGCCGTGGGGTGTAGTGGCATGTGGTGTTCTTTGTGTAGGAAAAACAGATGCACTTGTGTCAGTCCAATGGTGTTCGGAGGTGTGGGAGATGGTGATGTTGTCCACTGCTGAGAAAAGTGGAACAAGAATGTGTCCGTCTCTGTGGGTGGGGATGTTGACGAGTTGTTTCAGGCTGAGGGTTGTCAGGTTGTCCAGGAAGTTTGTGGTGTTGAGGTCATCATGGGTATCAAGGTGGAAGTTGAGGTCGCCGAGTAGGATGTAGTCGGAGGAGGTGAGCGTTTGGGGGACAACGAGGTCATCAATGTCTTTGCACAAAAAAGCTCAGGGTCTGGGCAGCCTATAGATGGGGGTTTGGGTTGGTCTGAATCTGGAAGCATAGGTTCTTGTAGGTTGACTGAGACTGCGACTCGTAGTTGAAAGGCGGAGGTTGTTCTTTTAGACTATGGAGGTGCCTCCGCCAGGCCGGTTAGCTCTGTCCTTGTAGATGATTGTGTAGTTGTTCGGGATGGCCTTGTGATGGCTGGGGCGGCGGTGGGGGTGAGCCATGTCTCCATGAAAAACGCGATGTCTGTGAGTGTTGAGTTAAGGAGGTCCCTGACTTCTACCACGTGCTTAACGGGGGAGCATGTGTTGAGGAGCATGCACTTAAGGTGGCCATCCATGCTCAGTGCAGGATCATTAGGTGGTCCTTGGAGGATGCTGGAGCAGGCGCAGCAAGAAAAAGGTCCATGAGTTTTCCTGGGATTGGCTCATTGGCAGGCTGAGGATCGTCCCGGGTTGAGGGTGCGTAGAGTGCTGGCATCGAACCAGCAGATGGGGCGAGAACCAGGGTTACTGGCACTGGGTGCAGTCCAGGTACAGACAGGTGCAAATGGGCTTGCCTTTGGCAGGCCTTCAGAGGCCAATAACTACATTTCTCACAAAAAACATTAACAAGAGAATTCAAATAAACTCAAAGTAAATTGAAAAACCCACAATCAGCGAATCCAGAAGAGACACTTAACATCAGAAAATTATTCATAGGCTTAAATGTAAGCTGCACAAAGAAAAACAAACACAGGCATAGCTAGCTTAAGTAGAAAAAAAAAGTGCAATGACAGATATAAAGCAAGAATAACCGTGCCAATGGAGTTACTACAAAGTGCAGGAAATAAAGAAACACAATGACTATTTCTTTTGGGCACAAATTGTTTGACCTACAAATCTACCTGTTAACACAAGACCAGAAGAGGAAGCTGGCAAGTTACTTCTCAAGAGTCAAATTAAGACCCATCATACAAAGTTTAAATATGCATTTTATAAAAAGTAGTGAAGGGTGTTTTAGAATCAGGTACTTCTTTTATTCCTGCCTTCAGTAATTTGTCAAAATTATGTGACAATTGAGATGAAAAAACTTTTTAAATCTCTGGAAGTATTTCAAATTATGATGAACAGCAAGAGTATGTGAAATTTATATCTAAATATAATTGTGGGCATAGATAAGTCAGAATCTTTTGAATTTATTTGAAAAGTTCACAATAAGTGAATTTGTTTGATTTTTGACAGAATACACACAAATCAATCAAATATAGTAGTCAAAGAGAGAGTGATATAAATACAACTTTCAAACAAAGATAATACAAGTCCTTGCAGTTTCTTTATTATTACCAAGGCACACTGCATTGGTCCTCAAAGTCTCTATTGAGTATAACATGTACACAAAAGTTCTGAACATGTATTTTTCCTTGTTAAGATTTATTCTTCCCAAGACATGATGATTCCAATAACAACAGCCGACACGTGTTTCGTCATCAAGATTGTTTTCAAGTCTGCAGAGATTAATATACAAAAGAAAGTTTACTCAAGTAGACTGATGATAAGAGGGAATCATAAAGGTGTTGGAATTTCAAAGATTTTGACCTTCACTCATGAAATTCTAGTGAGTGACCCCCCAAGGAATTTTGGAATTGAATAAAGGATGTGAGGTTATGTATGGTTAATACATAAAGCACACATGGAAGGTGTGATTGTTGTGTCCTGAATTACCAAGTTAAGTCTAAAAAGTGCATTTCACAGAATGGTTAAGAGTTGTATTCAAGAATGAAAAGAATCTACCACAGTCCCAAGTGGTAAAAGTGTGATCTTAATGATGTCATCAAAATGTAATTAGGCTAGGGAGACTACACAAAAAACAGAGCATTTACAGTGGAAAAACATCCATAAGTAAGGCATAATCGTGCTGACTAAAGTGTTCTTAAAGGACAGAAGATAATAATGAGTAAGCTAAACAAATGAATGACAATCTATTTTTTGTGGGAAAGTACCATCTTGCCTGGCATGTTACCCCCATTTTTCACATGTATGTAAGTTTGTTTTTGCCTGTCTCACTGGGATCCTGCTAGCCAGGACCCCAGTGCTCATAGTTGTGGCCTGAATGTGTGTATCTGTGTAGTGACCAACTGTGTCACTGAGGCTTTGCTAACCAGAACATCAGTGCTTATGCTCTCTCTGCCTCTAAAATTGTCACTATAGGCTAGTGACCATTTGCACCAATTTTAATTGGCACACTGGAACACCCTTATAATTCCCTAGTATATGGTACCTAGGTACCCAGTGTATTGGGGTTCCAGGAGATCCCTATGGGCTGCAGCATTTATTTTGCCACCCATAGGGAGCTCAGACAAATCTTACACAGGACTGCCACTGCTGCCTGAGTGAAATAGCGTCAACGTTATTTCACAGCCATTTTACACTGCACTTAAGTAACTTATAAGCCACCTATATGTCTAACCTTCACTTAGTGAGGGTTAGGTGCAAAGTTACTAAGGGGGTTATTACAACTTTGGAGGAGGTGTTAATCCGTCCCAAAAGTGACGGTAAAGTGACGGATATACCACCAGCCGTATTACGAGTTCCATAGGATATAATGGACTCGTAATACGGCTGGTGGTATATCCGTCACTTTACCGTCACTTTTGGGACAGATTAACACCCCCTCCAAAGTTGTAATAACCCCCTAAGTGTGAGGGCACCCTGGCACTAGCCAAGGTGCCCCCACATAGTTCAGGGCAATTTCCCTGGACTTTGTGAGTACGGAGACACCATTACACGTGTTCCCTACATATAGGTCAATACCTATATGTAGCTACACAATATGGCCATGTAACATGTCTAAGATCATGGAATTGTCCCCAATGCCAAATCTGGTACTGGGGTGCCAATCCCATGTATCCCTGGGGTTCCACCATGGACCCCATGTACTACCAAACCAGCTCTCTGGGGTTTTCTCTGCAGCTACTGCTGCTGCCAACCCACAGACAGGGTTCTGGCCTCCTGGGGTCTGGGCAGCCCAAGGAAGGCAGAACAAGGAATTTCCTCAGAGAGGGTGTTACACCCTCTCCCTTTGGAAATAGGTGTTAAGGGCTGGGGAGGAGTAGCCTCCCCCAGCCTCTGGATATGCTTTGATAAACAAGTCTACACCAGTTCAGGGAACCCCCAGTCCCTGCTCTGGCACAAAACTGGACAAAGGAAAGGGGAGTGACCACTCCCCTGTCCATCACCACCCCAGGGGTGGTGTCCAGAGCTCCTCCAGTGTGTCCCAGACCTCTGCCATCTTGAATCCAGAGGTGTGAGGGCACAATGGAGGCTTCTGAGTGGCCAGTGCCAGCAGGTGACATCAGAGACCCCTCCTGATAGGTGCTTACCTGACCAGGTGGCCAATCCTCCTCTGAGGGCTATTTATGGTCTCTCCAGTTGGCTTTTTCTCAGATAACGACTTGCAAGAATTCACCAGAGTTCCTCTGCATCTCCCTCTTCGACTTCTGCCAAGAATCGACCGCTGACTGCTCCAGGACACCTGCAAAACTGCAACA
Source organism: Pleurodeles waltl (assembly GCF_031143425.1). Taxonomy (NCBI): domain Eukaryota; kingdom Metazoa; phylum Chordata; class Amphibia; order Caudata; family Salamandridae; genus Pleurodeles; species Pleurodeles waltl. The sequence goes on from NC_090446.1 coordinate 1,234,793,370, forward strand.
AAGTAGCAAGACGACTTCCAGTGACATTGTAGCGCCTAATCCTGCTGGCTTTCTCAACTGTTTCCTGATGGTGCATGCTCTGGGGGCTGTCTGCCTTCACCCAGCACTGGAAGCCATGAGGAAATCTCCAGTCGGTTGACGGAATCTTCCCCTGCTCCAGCAGGCACCAAACTTCAGTGTCACCGGTACTCTGGGACCCCTCTCATCCTGATGAGCGTGGCCCTTGGAACACAGGTGGTGGACCTAAGTGACCCAGACTGTCCAGTGGTCCAACTGTCCAGATTTGGAGGAGGTAAGTCCTTCCCTCCCCTCTCCAGGCAGTAATCCTGTGTACTGTGTGAACTGCAGCTGCTAGGGCTTCTGTGCACTTTTGCAAGGAATCCTTCATGCACAGCCTGGTCCAGGTCCCATGCACTCCATCCTGCATTGTTCAACTCGCTGAGTTGACCACCGTCTTTGTGGGACCCTCTTTTGTAGTGTTCAGATGACTGCCATGCTCAGTTTTCTTGAACCCATATTCAAGTACTTCTGCTGAAGCTGCCTTCTTGTGCATGGGCTCTCTGTGTTGCTAAGGGCCCCCTCTGTCTATTCTTCCTAGTGGCGACCTCCTGGACCATCCTGGGCCCACGCAGCACCCTTTTTCTTCAACTGTGACCTTTGCAGCTAGCAAGGCTTGTTTGTGGTCCTTCTCCAAAGAAACAATGCTGCATCCTCCAGCACTCCATGGGACATCTTCTGCACAAAGGAAAAGTTCCTGGCACCTTTCGTCATTGCAGAATCTTCAGCTTCTTCCATCCAGAGGCAGCCTTTTTACTCCTTCATCTGGGGTTTAGTGGGCTCCTGCCCCCCCCCCCCTGGACACCTTCCTGACTCTTGGACTTGGTCCCCTTCCTTTACAGGGGCTCAGGTCTGAGAATCTGTCTTCAGTGCTTTGCAGTCTGTTGTGGTCTTTGCAGAATCTCCTATCACGACTTTAGTGTGTTCTGGGGAAGTAGTATCACTTTACTCCTATTTTTCAGGGTCTTGGGGTGGGGTATCTTGGACACCCTTAGTGTTTTCTTACTCTCCAGGTGATCCTCTACACACTACACTAGGCCAAGGGTCCCTAAGTGGTGCACTTTCCACTTTCTTAGTATATGGTTTGTGTTGCTCCTAGGCCTATTGCATCCTATTGTATTCTACAGTGTTTGCACTACTTTTCCAACTGTTTACTTACCTGATTTTGTTTTGTGTGTATATTTTGTGTATTTTACTTACCTCCTAAGGGAGTATATCCTCTGAGATATTTTTGGCACATTGTCACTAAAATAAAGTGCCTTTATTTTTAGTAGCTCTGAGTTTTGTGTTTCTTGTGATGTAGTGCTATATGATATAAGTTGTATAGTAGGAAATTTGCATGTCTCCTAGTTCAGCCTAAGCTGCTCTGCTATAGCTATCTTTATCAGCCTAAGCTGCTAGAACACTACTAATCTACTAATAAGGGATAACTGGACCTGGCACAAGGTGTAAGTACCATCAGGCACCCACTATAAGCCAGGCCAGCCTCCCACATTTGTTCAATAGTATCTCTCACGACAAGGCAAATCCATGAATTGAAAACTGGGGATTATTTTCCATACCAAATTTCTAAATGATGAAGGGGTATTTACCAGGTGATTACCTACCCATAGAATGTTCTGGTTTTATAGCCACTACGATGTGCTAGGTCTATAATAAATTGAGTGTCGGACCGATTTACGAAAATTAGTAAATCATAGTAAAACTGCCACCACAAGTAAGTAAACAGCTGTAAAAACATACCTATCATAGAGTGTTTTCTGTGCATGGTAATAGTTCAGAAATATTCAAAAGAGTATGGCCATGATAAACTTATAGGGGAAACAGTTACCATTAACAGAATTATTGCCGTGAGTAATCCATGCTACCCAAATGATAGCCTAAAACTTATACTCCATAATATTTACACAATCAGGCTAGACAACGTTGGGCACCTCCACGCTGTGTTAAGTTTAGGCAGGAAATCATTAAACAGCATATTTAAAAAAATATATAATGTACCTAAGGTGTGTGGAGAAGGGAGGTAATGGGACATATAAGTTAAAAACCTTCCACCCAAACATGTCCCCACTTATATTAGTGGTGTCCACACTAATGTAACAAATTAAAAACACCCAGTCCTGACTTTTCGCATAATCTCTAAACGTAATGTTCACGGAGTCAACCGTGCTAGTGCCGTTGTTTGAAACGTATAAATATGTAACATCATGAAATGCTATGAATTGTCAGGGCTGAAAAGAAATGGGGCATAATGCCAGGCATGCATTTACTGGGTGTGAGATAACGTAAATCACTTGTATCATGGGAAGAAATTTGTGATGTGTGATTCAGCATGATGGTCATTCTGTGTATTATGCCTTACGGTGGCTATGGTGATTTCTTTGAGAATATAAGCATCTCTCCTTTACTGTGTTATTTATCCTCAGCTGTCTTTTAACCACTTATTTTCAGCAATTGCACACTGGTACCTTTCTGTGGAAATGATTCATGCTGTATTGAAACTTTCTAATACACCACATGCATGCACATTGGATGGAATGGCTCATTATATTTCCATTTCTCATTACAAAAATGGGAATTAATGAGTGAATTGTCTATTTCTACTCTAACTACTACTTTTCACATTATGTCATCTATCTTTCAATAGTAAGCCATTTTTTAATAATTATGGGGGTCATTACAACATTGGCGGTAAAAGGCGTTTACCGCCGTACAGAAGACCGCCAACACACCGCTGCGGCGGCGGGAGCCCGCCACAGCTATTATGACACACATCACGGAATCCGACGAAATTCAGACACCCACACAACACCGCCACACCAAAGGTCAGCGATAAACATGCGGAAACAAATCCTCCACCTCCACGCAAACAGAAACACGCCCATGCCATTACGACCCACGAATCCACGCGGTGGTCTTTCAACCGCGGTATTCCATTGGCGGTACACACTGCCGCGCTCAAAATACACACACAGCTCCAAAACACCGCCACATTGGACAATTCAAAATACACACACCTGATACACATACAAACAACACTCCCACACATCCAACACAATATAAAACACACACCCACATCACCCACAAACCCCTACGACCCACAATTAGAGAGAACGCCATTGAAAGACAGCACAGAATAAATAACCCCATCACACAGAGGCACACTACACCATCACCCACACAACATCCACGCACAAAACACCACATACCACTACACTCACCACACTCATCAACACATACACCACCCCACACCTCACCCACACCACCCCATGTCACGCCAAAGACACCCCCACTTCTCTGAGGAGGAGCTCAGTGTCATGGTGGAGGAAATCCTACGGGTAGAGCCACAGCTATTTGGCTCACAGGTGCAGCACACCTCCATAGCCAGGAAGATGGAGCTATGGGAAAGAATAGTGGACAGGGTCAACGCAGTGGGACAGCACCCAAGAAATAGGGAGGATATCAGGAAGAGGTGGAACGACCTACGGGGGAAGGTGCGTTCCACGGTATCCAGGCACCACATCGCGGTACAGCGGACCCCCACGTCCTCCCCCACAACTAACAACATGGGAGGAGCAAGTCTTGACCATCTTGCATCCTGAGGGCCTCGCAGGAGTCATTGGAGGAACGGACACTGGTAAGTCAAATCTTAACTATCATATCCCCCACCTTACCTGCATGCAATCACACCCCCCCACCCTCACACCCTCCCCTATCACCCTAACTCCTCACTAATGTACCCATAACACCAACCACCCATCCCAACCCCAAGACCTGCATGACACAACTAAGCATGGATACCCATCACTAAAGCATGCATACTGCACATACTCTGAACACCCCCCAACCATCAGCACACAAGCCCCCACACAGGAATGCCTGCACTGGGGTACACGCACACCCAACCATTGCACACCATGAAACACACACATGCAATAATCATGTACTTATCCCCCCGCAGGAACCCGAAGGAACGTCACCACACCAGAGGGTCCAGACAACACCACTCCACCCCCAGAAGAGGCCCACAGTGACGACAGCAGCTCTGCCCTACTGGATCTTGATGACCAGCCCGGACCATCGTGGGCCTCAGGACAGTCGGTTCCCCTTGCCCAGCCACAGCCCAACACCGAACTTCCACCCTCTGGGTAAACCAGCACAGCACCCACCCAGCGGGCCCATAACTCCCTACCCAGGACAGGTCAATCAGCGGTGTGTCCACCGCTACAGGGCACCCAGGCTAACCCACCACCCCAACAACAACAGGGACCTGGGGGCAGTGGTAGTGGGCACACGGTCCAGGGGACGGATGCACTGGAACACAGGGGAACTGGGAGGGCTGCTGTGCGACAGAGGGAGGACAGGCCAAGGGAACCTACTCTCAACGAGGCCCTCTCCTCCATCATGGGAGCATACCACCACTCCCAGGAGACGATGGCAACGGTCCTGGACAAGTTGCAGGAGACCCTGCGTCTGCAGGAGGAGCAGTATTTGGGGTTCGGGGAGGAGCTCAGGACCATCGCCTCCGCCCTGGGCACCATTGTAGGGGTGCTGACGGACATTCAAAAGACTTTGAGGGACACCGTGGCACTCCAAGGGGCCCCTGACACTAGGCACGACGATGAAATGCCCACTACCTCCACCGGTGCTAGTGGACAGGACGCCCAGCCACAGGATCACCACACCAGCACCCCACCCCCTGCAGATGGACAACCACCACGAAAGCAGTCCCTGAGATCCAGGAACAGGACAGAGCAAGATGGCAAGACCCCCGCCAGGAAATAGGACTACCCTGATTGTCCCCCCACTGTCCCACTTTGTTACCCTGTCCAGATTGGAACTGCCCCAGCTTCACTTCCAATGGCCAGATGTGCAATGTACCTGTGAGACTAATAGACTGGACTCTGCCATGGACATTCTTCCACCATAACCCATCCTGATTTCACAACCCCCCTTCATTTTTCTGCACTTAAATAAACAACCTTGAAACACTAATAAAACTGGAGTCAGTCTATGATTTTGAACTTTGTATTGTCAATTACAGTGTCAAAAAGGGTTACCCATTGGAAGGCCAACATACCAATGTCACACATCACAAGCCTTTCAAGGGTGCAAGCTGTTGACACGTAGGTTACCACATTTGTGAAACTGAAATGGAAGGGGACAACTCAATTAACAAATAGTGAGTGAAATGTAGGTACAGGATAGAGGTAGACGTGTGAAAGTTAATGTAATGTTAAACCTGAAAATGTACTCACCTGTGTCTCACTGGAAATATTGCTGTATGACTGACTCCCTGTTGTCGTTTTCGTCTTCCTCAGCTTCATCCTCATCACTGTCCACAGGCTCCACAGACTCCACAGCTGCTACAACACTGTCATCTGCATCATCCTCCTGCAGAAAAGGCACCTGGCGTCGCAATGCCAAATTATGGAGCATGGAGCAGGCGATGATGATGTCACACACCTTCTTCGGTGAGTAGAATAGGGACCCACCTGTCATATGGAGGCACCTGAACCTGGCCTTCAGGAGGCCGAAGGTGCGTTCGATCACCCTCCTAGTCCGCCCATGGGCCTCATTGTACCGTTCCTCTGTCCTGGTCCTGGGATTCCTCACTGGGGTCAATAGCCACGAAAGGTTGGGGTAACCAGAGTCCCCCAATAGCTATACACGGTGCCTCTGGAGTTGACCCATCATATCAGGGATGCTGCTATTCCACAGGATGTAGGCATCATGCACAGAGCCAGGGAACATAGCATTTACCTACGAGATGTACTGGTCTGCCAAACAGACCATCTGGACATTCATCGAATGATAACTCTTCCTGTTCCTGTACACCTGTTCACTCCTCTGGGGGAGGACCAGAGCTACATGGGTCCCATCTATAGCACCTATGATGTTGGGGATATGTCCAAGAGCATAGAAGTCACCTTTAACTGTAGGCAAATCCTCCACCTCAGGGATGTATATCCTTACATGTTTCAGGAGGGCAGCCAACACTCTGGACAAGACGTTGGAAAACATAGGCTGGGACATCCCTGATGCCATGGCCACAGTAATCTGAAATGACCCACTTGCAAGGAAATGGAGCACTGACAGCACCTGCACGTCAGGGGGGATTCCAGTTGGATGGCGGATTGGTGACATCAGGTCTGGCTCCAACTGGGTACATAGTTCCTGGATTGTGGCACGGTCAAACCGGTAGGTCACGATCAAATGTCTCTCTTCCATTGTCAACAGGTCCACCAGCGGTCGGTACAATCTTCCCATATGTCCCAGCTGACGGTGCCTAAGAAGGACAACAGCGAAGAACCAGTCACTATTCCTCCAGGTATGTACCCACAGTTACACACAAGACTACACCACTCACAAAACCCCAACCTGTATGTGTGTTGATTATAGGCCTAGCTATGTGTGACGCATTAGTAAATGAAGCCATGTGGGCCCCTGAAATGGTGGCTGCCTGACCTCTAAAATGGGACAATGGAATTGTGGGGTAACTGCGCTGGCGTTGGACACCGTCGCGGTAGGCGGTCGTAGAGCGCGGCGCAATGCTGCATTGGTTAACATTGGACCCTATGGGTCACAGGAGCCAATGAACAGGTGCGCCGGCGGGGATCATGCGCCCCGCTGCGGACGTCACCGCCGCGGACGTCACCGCCATTTTCTATCTCTTCAATCACTAGATACCTGACCTTCGACAGGAGAGGACCTACACTGCTAGTGCTGCTGTGACCTCGGTCTGGAAGCGACGATGGCTGCTGCGTCTGGGGAAAGGGCCCCAGCCTTCACTGCACAGGAGTTGGAGAAACTTGTGGATAGGGTCCTCCCCAAGTACATGCTACTCTACGGTTCTCCAGACCAACAGGTCAGTACACAGGGAGCACGTTGGATGGGCTATGCCTGGGTGGAGAGGGCTGGTTGGAAGAGAGAAGGGTGCAGAGTTCATAGAACATAAATGCATGGGAATGAATGGGCCACATGGCCAGAGTAGGGAGGGGGCCACTCACATTGACGGTGCAGTAGGTAATGACTGTTCCCCTTTCCTTGTGCATGTCATGTAGTTCAGCGCCCACCAGAAGAGGGACATTTGGCGTGCCATCGCGAAGGAAGTCCGGACCCTGGGGGCCCACCAGAGACGGGGCACCCACTGCCGTAAGAGATGGTAGGGCATTCGCCGCTGCAGCAAGAAGACGGCGGAGGCTCAGCTCGGGATGGCCTCCCAACCTTGGGAGGGGTGCCCGTCGCACCATAACCCCCCTGATGTTCCGGATCCTGGTGGTGGCCTACCTGGAGTTGGATGGGCGCTTAAGGACATCACAGCAGACACAAGGGGGTGAGTACAACCTAATTCTGTGGACTTTGCGTGCAGTGGAGGTGTCTGGGTGGGGGAGGTGGGCTGTGAGTGTCCCTAGGCCAGGGCGAGTTAGGTAGGCAAGGCCCCTCCGTAATGTAGGCCATGTGGCACTCTAACCCAGCTCAGAACAGTGGCAAGTTGATGTATAGTTGCCCCTTTGCCATCCATGTGCGCAGATTTCTACCATTGCCATGTAGGCCATATCCCAGAAATTGCATGTGCAGAGGGCAGGAGCACGGCGTAATGCATGGGGCTGCTGCTGTCCGCCAACGGTAGCGGTATGCCATGCACTAAAACTCTCTTTCTTCTGTCTCCCCCCCTTTTCCTGCTCTCCCTGTCCTTTTGTACATCAGCATCATCAGGCGGAGGTACAGTGGCACCGGAGCACGAGGGAGCTGCATCCCACATGTCCATGGAGGGCCACACCGCAGACTCTGAATGCACCAGTGGGACGGAGGGCGAGGGGAGCTTCACGTCGGCCACAGGATCACCAACCAGCGACACTGACTCCTCCGCCGATGTGAGCTCCCCTGTGGTGGCGGCACCATCTGTGCGCCCCACTTCTACAGGTACAGCCGCCACCTCCCCTACCAGCACCGCCCTCCCAGCAGCCCCTCAGCGTTCGCCCCGTGCCCGCTCACCCAGGAGGGTGGGCATCACCTTCGCCCCAGGCACCTCAGGCCCTGCCCCTGTCACCCCTGCTGCCCTCAGTGAGGAGGCCATTGACCTCCTCAGGTCACTCACTGTTGGGCAGTCTACCATTGTGAATGCCATCCAGGGTGTAGAACGAGAGTTGCAACACGGTAATGCATTCCTGGAGGGCATTCATTCTGGTCAGGCTGTCCTTCAGCGAACCCTGCAATCTCTGGCCTCAGCACTGATGGCAGCCATTGTCCCTGTGTCCAGCCTCCCCCCTCCAACTTCCTCCACCCAGACCCAATCCCCTGTACCCCAGCCCATCCCAAGCACACCTACAGACCAGCATGCACACAAGTCAACACCCAAAAGTAGCTCAAGAAAACATAGGCACCACACACACCACAGGCACTCACACAAGCATCACACCCATACAGACACAGCAACATCCACTGTCTCCACTGTGTCCCCCTCCTCCTCTTCTCCCTCCTCCCTCCCAGTCTCGTCTACACACACACCTGCATGCACCACATCTACAGGCACTAGGACTTGCACCTGGACACCCAGCACCACAAGCCGCTCACCTGCACTCACCATCCCCACTGCCATTTACACGTCCCTTGTGTCCTCTCCCAGTGTGTCTGTGACGCCCCCTCCCAAAGTACACAAACGCCGGCAATCACTCACCCAACATCCATCCACCTCACTACAGCCTCCAGTACCTGCACCTGCACCCAAAACAGCTAAAGTGACACCTCCTACAACCACCTCCTCTTCCTCCACTCCCAAACCCCCTCCAACTACCCATCCCAGTGTCCGTCAGAAACTGTCCCTATGTCAAATTGACTTTTTGCCCCCACGCCCCCCCCCTCCAATTCATCAGTCCCGTCATAGCACCTCAACCAAAAAGCCTCCAGTACCAGTGGTGCGTGTTCCAGGTTTTTGGAGTGCACCATCCACCAGGGCAGGCAGTAGGACCTGGAGCCAAGGCACTGTCAGCCCAACCCCTGTAATGGCTCTGAAATTGGAGAGTGGACGACGGGACCGTGTCAAGACTCCTGGTGGGACTACAACTGAAATGGGATCGAAGGCAATTGGTGAGTCAGCTGTAACTCCAAAAAAGGTGGGGAAGGTCCAGAGGAAGTCTCCTCAGCCTGTTGTGAGTGTCACGGCGGAGAAGTGCGCCATCATTTCCGGTGGTCCAGACACAACCGCCAGCACCGTTGTTACTGGTCAGGAGACCACCGCTTGAGTCAGTGCCCAGGAGGGCCCAAATATTGTCACTGGTCCAGAGACCACCGCCAGAGTCACAGCCCAGGAGGGCCCAAGTATCGTTACTGGTCAGGAGACCACCGCCGGAGTCAGTGCCCAGGAGGGCCCAAGTATCGTCACTGGTCCAGAGACCATCGCCAGAGTCACAGCCCAGGAGGGCCCAAGTATCGTCACTGGTCCAGAGACCACCGCCGGAGTCACAGTCCAGGAGGGGCCATGTTGCCACAGCCCCGCTGGGCAATGATGGAATGTCATGCCACACACCAATGTCCAGTGTGGAGATCGTCATGCCACACACCAATGTCCAGTTTGGAGATCGTCATGCCACACACCAATGTCCAGTGTGGAGATCGTCATGCCACATACCAATGTCAGTATCAGAACCGCCATGTCAAAGCACTGATGAACAGTCCTGAACCGCCATGGCAAAGCACCGCTGAACAGGGCACAGACCGCCATGTCAAAGCACCGCTGAACAGTCCTGAACCGCCATGGCAAAGCACCGCTGAACAGGGCAAAGACCGCCATGTCAAAGCACCGCTGAACAGGGCAAAGACCGCCATGTCAAAGCACCGCTGAACAGTCCTGAACCTCCATGGCAAAGCACCGCTGAACAGGGCACAGACCGCCATGTCAAAGCACCGCTGAACAGTCCTGAACCGCCATGGCAAAGCACTGCTGAACAGGGCACAGACCGCCATGTCAAAGCACTGCTGAACAGTCCTGCACCGCCATGGCAAAGCACCGCTGAACAGGGCAAAGACCGCCATGGCAAAGCACCGCTGAACATAGCAAAGACCGGTCATTCAGGGTCATAAGGGTCAATGAACTCATCGTGTTTACAGGGTTTACGCGTCCCTATGATGCCTTATCCTCACATGGGATGGGCGACTTTCTATTAGACTGACTGTGACGAATGGTCCATAGATTGTAAGTGACCTCCCAGCATTTATGGTCTTTACTTATTTTTTGGTTTATTTTGCCCTTTTTTTGATATATGAAGGAGAAGTTACAAGTAAACGGTCCTGATGAAGCGCCAGTGGATCAACCCTTGACCGAATAGGCGCGAAACATGTCGCCCCAGCGGTAGGAGTGAGACTCTTCCTTCCTTCCCTTTGTTAGGAGTATAGGTGACATCATTCCCTGTTTACTCCTTCCAGTTTTTAATCTTGGTCTGACCCTCATTATAAACATTAAATTTAGCTATTGGGTGCTCATAGCCAATTTTATTTTCCTCTCTCCTTTTCTCCTTTGTCAGCATATTCTACGGATTTGAGCTGATCTGTTAAACCACCTTCCGGTTGAAGAGCCACGACCTTTGTGTGGTGGCCCGTCAGACATTGCAGTGCCGGTCTGGCGAGGAGTTAGCCCGATGATGATGCCCAGCATCCTATTGTGATGCTTGAGGGCACTCCTACAATATTGGCTTTACAGTCTTTCTTTCTCGCCCTCTTTTTCTCTTTCTTGGAACAGTGTACACATTTACTATTGGTATGAATAGGCCGCCACATCAGGCATCCTTATCCCATGTGCAGCTGGGACAGTGACAGGACAGGAACTTTCACGGAGAGACTCATCCAGTCTGGGCACCAGTCCCACCCAGTACCAGTAGAGAACTGCATCTACTTGAGAGACTGTGGCTTTGCACTCCCCAGGATGGCACAGTGGGCAACCCACCCACTGTAGAAACTTGAGAGACTGTGGCTTTGCACTCCCCAGGATGGCACAGTGGGCAACCCACCCACTGTAGAGACTTGAGAGACTGTGGCTTTGCACTCCCCAGGATGGCACAGTGGGCAAGCCACCCACTGTAGAGACTTGAGAGACTGTGGCTTTGCACTCCCTAGGATACATCAATGGGCATGGAGCCCCGTCGTGGATCTGGCTTCGCATTCATGTGGCTGAGGTGCCCCCCCTTTCCTTCCCCCTGAGGTGCCTGTAGTGTTTCTATCTGATGCCCCGGCAGTGTTCTCTCGGATTTTGGTCAGGTATCTATTGTGGGCCTCGCCCATGCATTTTTGGACTGTTGGTGCACGGACATTCTTGTGTACATATCTGCACTACTTCTTGTATTGTATATATAATTATGACAGATTTCGAGATATATAGCAGTATATTTTTGTATGTATATTGGCACATTACAATGTTTGACCGCAATTCGCTTTGTCTTTGCATTCTTCCGGGGGGATTGTGGGTTGTTCATGTGATATTTTTGACTGCATTGGTGTGGATGTTGTATATGTTGTGATATGCGAGGGTGGGGGTGGGGGTGTTTGGTGGGTGTACCCCTAACTTTTACCTCCCCCCTCCCCTGTGTCGTAGGTGCAGTACTCACCGGTATCTTCGGCGCCTACGTCGCTGTTGATCGTAGAGGAGCAGAAAGACAAGGGCAGGTAGTATTTGGAGGTCCGGCTCCATGGAGTCGTCGTTCCTCGTGGAGTGTGTTGAGGTGAGCGTTTTCCCATAGCAAAAGCTGTTTCCGCCGTGTTTTTATCCGCGATGAATCCACCCCGGAAAAGGTGGCGGATTGGTGTGTTCTGATACTATGGGCGGTACATTGTCTCCTGCCTGTCTGTTGGCGGTGACCACCGCACTGCTTGTCTGTACCACTGTGGCGGGCGGTGTGTTAAAGTGGCTGTCTTTGTTGGCGGTTTCCGCCAGGGTCATAATTCCCTTTTTTTGTCCGCCAGCCTGTTTGCCGTCTTACTGCCGCTTTAACACCGTCCGCCAGGGTTGTAATGACCCCCTATGTGTCACATTAATCGTCTCAAGCTGTGATCTGTCATTATTTATAGCTATGTTGGGAGAAGAATTCATTGTCAACAATGACTTAGCAAAAATATTAAAATTGTTGATGAAGTTTTTCAAATTTCATCAAAATCTAATGCAGAACTATTGTGAAATATTCCTATTAAGCTGCAGAACTGTTGATTACTGTTATGTCCATCCCTACCTCGAGCCCCACACTCAAGTTCCATAACTAGAATGTGGTGTGCCGGGAGCTCATGATGAGAGATTGTTTAAGAAGACATCGGGAAAGTTGGAATGTGCTTGGTCTCCCTCCCTTTAGAAAGAGTCTTGCTGAAATAAAAATAACTTTCTCCAGAACAGTTTCTGCCTTGTGTCTTCAATACTGATGATGAGTGTGGTGTCAGGTGGCAGCCTTATTTAGTGGTACAGAAGTGGTGAGTCGCACTGCCGCACCGCAGTGGCATTAAGTACACTGCACTGCTGACCAGCCATTTTACTACTAAAATATTTGCTGCCAGTCTTCAGATGTTTCCAGGCATGTTGGAAAGGAGTATGATAATGTCATAACACAGGGAAGCATGGGTAATGGCGATCATTTTTTTGCCTGATCTGGTCCTTTTTGCGGGGGACAGTCATCTTTACTAAGGTTCATTTGCTATTTATTGTTTCTGGCGGCCATCTTTATTTCTTGATCTGGTCTGATTGCAAATGATAGGCATCTTCAATACTGTTAAATGGAGTTTTGTTCCTATCCCGGAGTTTAGCTTGGGTGTTTTCATTGTAACTTGGTGCACTGTGACTTCTGGACAATTTTTTTTTCTACAGTCATTTCTTTTTTTTTTTTTACTTTTTCTCTCCGAATTTTGTTGTGACAGTTAACAGTTTATTTCAGACATTAATTTGCATATTCTGCCCGAAATTGGCTCTGATTGGCTTTATATTCAATATGTAAGCATAGTTTTGCAATCATCTGGTGAAGCTCCATTTGTCTAGAAAGACTGGTTCAGAGAACGTAATGCTTTCTAGGATATATCAATTGCCTGAAGTTCAAACCTGAAAGGAAAATATGATTGTTGGAGCATTCATTGGGTTAGGAAGGTCAGAAAATGTTCACACATTTGCCTTTGTATGTTCCGGATGATGAGGATGAAAAGTTGGATGAATATGTTTAAACAGGCAAGAGATTGGAGAAACACTTCCGTATACCAGCTAACGTAGATGCTGGAAGGCATGCTACAGAATCTATAGATATGTATGTGGCCTCTTTATGTGCTTTGGCAGCCAAGTGTGACTTTGGGGTTTTTACCAATCAGCTTATTAGAGATCTGTTACCAGATGCTAAACAAAATAACGAGATTGTAAAAGAGATTGTAGAAATCCTACCCTTGAGGAGATGATGATTATTGCAAACAGTATCCAAGATTGCTGGTCAAAGGAACCAATGCTGATGCTGGAAGGCATGCTACAGAATCTATAGATATGTATGTGGCCTCTTTATGTGCTTTGGCAGCCAAGTGTGACTTTAGGGTCTTTACCAATCAGCTTATTAGAGATCTGTTACCAGATGCTAAACAAAATAACGAGATTGTAAAAGAGATTGTAGAAATCCAACCCTTGAGGAGATGGTGATTATTGCAAACAGTATCTCAGATTGCTGGTCAAAGGAACCAAGGCCAAAGGAACCAAGGCCTCTTGCAGCAAATCACCTTATGTTGAGAGACGAAGAGGTCGAAACCTCTGTTATTGCTGTGGATCAAGGTTTCATGTTGCCTCTCCTAAGCAATGTGCAGCTGAAGGGAATGACTGCAGCCAATGTGGAGTTTCTGGTCACTTTGCCTGAATGTCCGGATGAATGCTACAAAAAACACTGGGAATGTGGTGTCAGAAAACTCTGATCAAGGATTGGTGGACAACATGAACAATTTGCTTTTGTGTGTTTGAATCCATGAAGATGAAGCTCCCATATCAAGGGATCACATTGAGAATTTTGCCATTGGAAATGCATGTGTACCTTTGTTAACTGACTCCGGTTCCAAAATCAATATTATTTCCAGGAGCACATTCACTCAGAAGTTCGTTGACATTAATTTAATACTTTCAGATATTTCTTCTTATGGATACAAAAGCGAGAAGATAGACTTGAAAGGTTTATTCAACACTGTAATTGGTTTCAAAGGGAGAGCAGTGCAGAGCAACAGTGTATGTCTCACATAAGGTTACTCACATTCTTGCTTGGCATCACTAGGGATGTTTAGGTAGTAATCTTAAACCTGGATGTAATTAACAAGTTTTGTGTGTGGATGAGAACAATGCTTGTAGTGTGAATGATTTAAAAAGTGTTTTGAAATCACATGATTGGGTGTTTGATAGCGAACTTAGGAAACTAGACCATTTTGAACTTGATAATAAACTTAAGGAATGTTGTGTATCTGTCAAACACAAGTTCAGGTGTGTTCCTCTAAGTATCAGAAAGTGTTTGGAGGAACTTCTCACTGAGTTGTGTCAGGATGGTATAATTGAACCAGTTGGTTCATCGCTACGGCTCTCACCAATAGTGGTAGCTAGGAAGGGAAATGGAGAGCTGAGGGTGTTTATTGATCTCATAAGTCTGAACAAGGCTATCTGGGTGAATGGGGTTCCTTTGACTAAAATTGAAGAAATGATGGTCACATTGATTGAGGAATTTGTTTTCCAAACTTGATATGAGGTCGGCGTACAACCAAGTTCTGTTGGCTCAGGGTTCAAGGAATCCTTACAACTTTTGTGGCTCCATGCAGAGCTTTTCAGTTTTTCAGAATGCCTTTTGGCTTGGAACCTGTTTTGGCAAATTCCCAGTGTGCTATGGGAAACATTTTAAAAGGTGTGGAGGGTGTCTTGGGGTTCTGGGACAAGATTCTTGTATTTGGGAAAGATTGTGATGAGCCTTTAGTAAGTTGAAATGTGGTATTGATGCACTGGTTGAGAAGGGTCTGAAATTGAGGCAGGAAGGACAAGTATGAGTTTGGTGTTGAAGATGTAGGGTGCCTGGGTCAGGGAATGGTACTGCCCCATTGTCTTGGGTCAATCAGAGCCATTGAAGAAGTGGGAACTGTGGATTAAAGCATTTCTAGGCATGTGTGAGTACATTGAGAAGGTAATTCATAACTTTGCTACCAAAGCTGAACTTCTACATGCTCTTTTGAAGGCAAATGTCAGATTTGTGTGGGACCAGTTTCAAGAAGACGCATTTCAGTAGGTGAAAAAAGAATTGTCAAATAATCTACTTCTCAGTCTGTATTAGCCGGGAAAACCATTAGTGATTATGGTAGATGCGAGCAATGTAGGTTTAGGGGCAGTTGTCCCAAGGTGGAGGTGAGTGTGAGCATGTGGATGCATTTACTTCATGAACCTTGAAACCTGAAGAAATACTTTATTCTGTGATAGAGTGTGAAATGCTTGCTTGGACTTCAACAGTGTGTGGAGAATGAATTTTTTGTTGCAGACCAATCATAAACCACTAATGCCCATCATCAGTGGCTCTAATGTCCATTCTACAAATGCTACTGCAAGATTGGTCAGACTGAGAGTAAAGCTTTTGGAGTATAATTTTGATGTTGCATTTATACCTGGTCGAAGAAACAAGATGGCAGATTGCCTTTCTAGGCTATCTTGCTCCGAAACTATATGGATGTGGGTCTGGAGGATCAACAGGGTGTGGACTGTTTGGTGGCCAGTGTGGATAGGAGTGGGAAGAAGTGGTAATAAGTGTGTAAATGAGCAAGAATGGAGAAGAGGTGTGTGAATGAGCAAGAATGGAGGAGAGGACTGGATTTTGATAAGGTGTCTGGGAAGATTACGGAGTACATGAAGGATGGATGGCCTAAGGAGAAAATATTTCACTGTAATCACAATCTTACAGCAATGTCCAGACTGAGTTATCTGTGAAGTCTGGGTTATTGTTCAGAGATGACAAGTTAGTTCCTCCTTTTGCGGTGAGGGGGATGTTGTTGAGTCTCAACCATGAAGATTTAGTTATGACACTTAATAGGAAAAGGCTCAGAGAAAGCCATTGGTGTCCTGGAAAGAACAGAGATGTAGAGGATGTGGTTGTGATGTGTTCCACATGTTCTCATAATGTCAAGAGCTTGAATTGTTTCACACAGCCAATGTGTGAAGTGGGTTGTCTTGAGAGGGTTTAGGGCAGTGGTCACCAAACATTTTAATGCCACGCCCCCATTGAAAAATAAAAATCATTGGGCCCCCCCCAGAATTTTTTACAATTATTTTATAAAGATGGCAATGTTTAAATATTTTTAGACATATTTAAACAATCCAGTTAAGTAATGTTACCTTTGTGAAAGTGCAATAACATGTTTCTGCTCAAAAACAAAACACTGTTATCTGTGTAATACTTATTTTGGCTAGAGCCTGGTGCCCCCTCTGGGATCACTTGAGGCCCCCCTGGGGGGCCCAGCCCACAGTTTGAAGACCCCTGGTTTAGGATAAAGTAAGCATTGATTTCTTGGGGAACGTTACACATTTTGCTGAGTGTGCAGTGGTTTGTTATGGTGCTGGTCGATCACTAGTTTAAAATGGTTTGAGGTGAAATTTGTGACTACCAAAGTGATTGTCAGTTTTCTCACTGGTATTTTTGCTAGGTAAGGGTTTCTGTCTGAGATAGTCTCTGACAATGGTGTGCAGTTTCTGTCTTCAGAAATGAGGGAATTTGTGCAGGGTGCTGGCATTAAACACAAGAGATGCGGTTTATATCACCCTCAAAGCAATGGTCAAGTTGAAAGGATGAATATGATAGTGTTGCAATGCTATTGTTGCTGGAATGGATGTTTCTAATGCTGTCTGAGCTATGCTCTGGTCTTATCGTAATGCTCCACATAGTTTAACAGGTGTTTGGCTTTTGCAGCTTTGAAGGAGAGATGATGTATGACTTGCTTAAGCCTGCTTGGTTGAGTAAGTTATGTAAGATCAATGTGGGTGTGAATTGTGACATGGATAGGTTTTGATGCAGTATTCAAATGACCGAAAGCAGAATTAAAATTAGGTTTTATGTGGTCAGGGGTACTAGGGCACAAAATCTGGCCAAATGGGATTGGGTGTGTGTAAAGACACCTACGAGCAAAGTGGTGAAGGGCAGGTTAAAATCTTGTTTAACTTCTTTGGTGGAGGAAGGAAATGAAGATGGAGGTGCTGTGAAATTGTCTAATGGTCAATGGTAGAATGTAGCACATGTGGTTAAGGTACAGAAAATCAACTGGCACTAGCTTTCCCAGGATGATCAGTGAGAAGGAGGGTGACATAGTCAAAAGTGAGGAGACACAAAGTAACAATCAACATGTAACTGATCTTTCGAGTCAGTGTGATAACTGCACTTGCAGAGATCTGAAGAAATTGGATACTTTTGGTAGAAATTAGTATTCACGCCCACTTGGCTTAGAGGTGTTTGTTTGTTTCTTTGTGCATTTCTTTTCTGTTTCTCCTTTTGTTTTTTTTGTTTGTTCCAATGCTCTTGTTGAAAGGAGAGAGATTGGTAATGTCCATCTATACCTCGAGCCATGTTCTCACGTTCCATAAATAGAATGTGGTGTGCAGGGGGCTCATGATGAGAGGCATTTGAAAAGGACTTCAGGAGCGGTTGGGATGTGCTTGGTCTCCCTCCCTTTGGAAAGAGTTTTGCTGCAATAAATCTTACTTTCTCTGGAACCGTGTTTGCCTTGTCTGTTCAACAAATAGCTGGATTTGGTCACTTATTAAAATTCCTAGCCAACTGATAGGAACACATCACTACACATTAAAACATTCCATAGCCCAGTGTTGAAATGTAACTTAGTGTTTTCTTACCTTACCCAGCTGAAGCACATGGCTTCTGATACTCATATATATATAATTGGAGGAGGAAAATATGTGTCAGAAATTCCAAGAACATGGTTATAGCAAACAAATATAAATTAATGTAGTAGTAAAGTTATCTTTCTCACACAAAGAAGTTCTAAAGAAAAGTACAAACTAATATGTCTTTGTGATGAAATGCTCAACACAATAATACAAAACACAGCCATAACTTAATTCAGTTATAATCAACAGCCAATATTCTCATTCCAGTTTGTTTTATTAAATGCTTTACGGTTTGGTATTTTTATGCCGCAGAAGAACCCTTAAATGAATTGAAATTGATAAAAGATTTGTGATATTGGGCATACAATCACTGGTGGAATAACCATAAAAAAGGCTTTATTTTTGGTAGCAAAGCATACTGAAATGTTGAAGTTAAATAAGTATTTGTTTGATACCTCATGAACAAATGTGATCATCACATATTTTTTAGATTAAAATCACTGAATAAATATATCTTTAGGAAAGTTAAGAACTTGCTTTGAATTTTCAATAAGGTGTTTTTAGAAACTGAGCTACTGGTTAAGGGGGTAAAACCTTACTCAAGCAGAAACATAATTATGTCTCAGGGTAAAGTCACAAGTGAATCCTGTGTGCAACCCTCTGGTAGCTTGGCACAAGCAGTCAGGCTTAACTTAATGGCAACTTAGTGGCAATGTAAAAAGTATTTATGCAGTTCCTCAAACAGTAGTATAGTGAAAACACAATAGAAATATCCCACACCAATTTAGTAAAGTAGAGTCAAATTAAATAAATAATTTGACACCAAAACAACACAAAAAATCCAATAAGTAGAATTGGAAACATGCAATCTAATATTTCAGATAAGTAAAGTCTCCAAAAGCACCAATTGTGGTTATCTGGATGTGATAGACAAGGTGAAAGTCAGAAGCTCAGGCCAACAATGATGGAGAGCGGGCTTGATACAGGGACCAAGTTAGTCCAGCTGAAAGAGTTACCTTCAGAGTTTAGAATTAAGAGTTGTTCGTAGTTGAAGGGGCTGAAAGAAGCAGGAAGAGCATCACAGATGGTTGACGATGTAGCACAAAGAGCAGTCCAGGCGTTGTGGATGGTCCTCTCTCTATCTTAAAGAACATGTCGAGCATCGGGGACGGTTGTTGCTGGAGCTTCCCTTTGGCAATCACAGTGAGTTTTCGATGCTGTAGCATAAAGTGCAGATCCCTTATTGATGGATGTTGTTGGCAGGCACTGTGGCCTGAAGAGTCGGGTTCGCTGGAAGTTCGCTTTGGTGGTTGGTGCAGACAGCATGGTTTTGGCATGTTTTTGTCCTCCAGGAAGAGCTCAGAACTTCAAGATTTCACATTTTATTTGGAGGGTAGCTCAAATGAGGCCACATCAAGTGTCCAGGACATGAGGAACACCTCTTGGGGATCAGGACCTCACTCTAGCAGAGGCCAGTAGGCTAGTCCAGTTGCAGGGCCAGTAGCTTGTCCAGGCAGCTGGTCTTCTGGGTAGTACCAGGGAGTCTCTGGAGGTTGTGATGTCTAGTAGCTCAAACCCTGAGGTCAGTCATCTGGCCATTCGAGTAACTTTAGTCTGGGATGAAGGGTGCAGGTCCAGTCTCTCTTCTAACCTTCCGAATCACTTGTAAGTAGGGCTGTGCCAAGTACCCCTCCACCACATCCTGCCAGGTGGTGGCCCATCCAAGCACACCTAATCCCCCTGTGGTGTGACTGTCTGGGAGGAATAAACAAAGTCCATCCATCAGCTACACCCAATCATGACCGAGGAACAAGCTGCAGGCACCAAACGGCTAGGGCAGAAAAATGCCAACTTGCTAAAAGTGGCATTGTAACAATTTTAACTTAAAATCCCACTTTACCATTAAGGAGGTTTTTAATTAGAATTTCTTAGACACCACACATTAAAGGTTTACCTGTACCTAATCCAAAATTTAGCAATTATTACATGTAATTAGGCAACCCAAGGTTATCCTATCAGAGAAGTAGGCCTTGCAGTAGTAAAAAACTACTAGGGCATTGCAAAGTACATATCCATTCTTTTAAATACATTGCCCCCTGCCCTATGGGCTACTTAGAACATATCATAGGGGTGAGTTACCTGTATTAAAAGGGAAGGTTTAGGCTTGGCAAAAGGTTTATTTTGCCAGGTCAAGATCCCTATTTGAAATTGCACCGACAGGCTGCAATGGCAGGCCTGAGACATGTTTAAAGGGCTACCTAAGTGGGTGGTACAATTAGTGCTGTAGGCCCACTAGTAACATTTAACTTACATGCCAGAATACATGTAGTACCATTTAGTTAGGAACTTACAAGTAAATTAAATGTGCTAATTGGGTGTAACCCAATGCTACCATGTTTAAACGGTGGAGCACAGACACTTTAGGACTGGTTAGCAATGGCAAAGTGTGCAGTGCCCTAAAAGTCAACCAAAAACAGATTCACAAAATAGGAGGGGAAAGACAAAATGTTTGAGAGATGACTCTGCAGAAAAGGCCAAGTCCAACAGCTGTGCATAGAGTTGCACTGGACATATTGCCCAATATGCATTCACATTTACCAGTGGCCCTGAACCAATTAGTCATCACTACTAGGTACAACACATTATTTTGAAATTCTCCATAAAATGTATAATTTTTACAAATAAGGGTGCATAGCAACATATATTACACAACAATCCAGTACTGTGACATCCACTGTCTATTACACGGTGAACCCTAACCCATTACACAAGTCAAATATTGCTTTTTTCACAATGTCACCCCTAAAGAAACCTTTTAAAAAACAAAATGGATCTGAACATTAGCATCACCTACTACTTATTCTTCCTGCTCAACCGAGTTCACAATCAAACCTTCCTTAACCTCTTTCTGCTGAGTACTTGACAATAATCAGCCACCTTTTGCTTTGCCAATGGCATGCACTATAACTTAAAATTACCTAACCCTCAATAACTAATGAACATTGATTATTTGGGTGGTTCTGGTGGCTGGAGGTAGGTGTACACTCAGAAGTGGTTTCAAAGCCCCATTACCTGTTAAGAGAGCATTGTTAACCAGTATGTTAGTGCGGATAGCACAAAGTGCCCTCCCCCCCCAGGAGTAGGGAACACATAACAATAATATGAGGGGAGCTGAAATTAGACAATGGAAATAATGAGAAGCATCAGTATAGTACAAAGTCAATTTGTCTTAGAGCCAAGTTCTCTGTAGACTGCCACAATCCTTTAATGGCCATGGTCTTCATTGTTCTATTCCTTTATTATGCAGTCTATAGGTGCCACCTCTTCCTCTGCAATCCAGCCTTATGGGTAACTAATTATGGTGCCTGAAATGAGGAGGGGATGGAGGACAATAGCAGGATGCACACAACAGCTTTCAGACCAAACAATATGTATCAAGCTCAGATCAGTTCATATTCATGTATAACATTAGGAGCTACACTTGCAATGGATTAGCTCTATAATTGAGACAGCCTACCATTACTTACACATCATAACAATTAGAACAACAAACATGTGGAATTCCTGCAATTGCATGCAACAGAACAAAGAGACACATTACTAACAAGTTCACATCTAATTGACCTTTGTCATCACACATTAAAACACTTTGAAATCTGTGACACAGAGCTTAACATTAAGTTTATAGGTAGTAGAACTAGGGTTGGGTGAAGAATTCTGCTCCACTGGCAGAGTTTGTGGAGTTTTCCCCACTCTACATGGAGCACCGAGTTCCAAAAAACTCAGTAAAGTGATGCGGAATGGAGTATTTTGTCTCCCTTGCCAATGTTAAATTGGAGAGTGTGAGCAAGAGAAATTGCTAAGTTGGCAAGCGAGATTTCTGAATGTGAGCAGTAGGCCACGACCGCTCACAATGAGAAAGTTGCCGCTCAAGTAGAAAATCTACTTAAGCAGCAGAAAGAAGTTTGCGCCCTCTGATGCTCTGCATGATGCTGTTTGCGCTGATTTTACGGCACAGGAGAAGCTCCTGTTGCTGAAAATCAGCACGAACAGCGCAACTTACCCAAACTTCGCTGCTTGTGGGACTCCGCATAGCGAGGCAGAGTTTTTTCGGCACTTCGCAGAGTACCACGTAGCAGAACTCTGCGGACTCCGGCCTGGACTTATTAGGACGGTATCAGCACACGGAAAGCAAGAATCATTTGTCTTTCTGAAAATAGCTGAACTGTTGTCTTAATTAACTAGGAAATGCAGTCACCCTCACTTCCCATTTTACAGTCTTCCTGGGCTGACATCATGTTTGCATTAACTATGACATGTGTAGTGTTTCTTGATTGTTCATTTTTTTAACTTTCAATAATCATTCATGGAGCGAACATTAGAGCGGTGATCCACACACAGCATTCATAAATATTACTTGAGGAAATCTGACTACAGCTGCGACCTTCTTGTGTCCATGACACTTCAGGGAAGAGTCTTCATCCCTATTACTGTCGAAATAATGACAAGGACATGTCCATCAACTTCCGGTTAAGAAGATGCCTGGATGCCTGGCACATGATCCTGTTCAGGAACACAGCATCATCCGGGATCCATCAAAGTGTTCTCTTTTATGACTATCAGCAGGGACTCTAGAATGGATAGCTTGCATGTTAAAAGTTGCAAATAGCATTTGCAATCTCTATTGGTCACATTCCTCAAAACAACGCCTTTGCATCCTGTTCCTTTTGCAGCAACCTTACTCTTACTCTCAGACCATAACAATTTCTGGTGCTTAATTTGTGAAAGAAGAGTGCCGGTGCCTGAAGCTCCGCTCAGAAGCCGGTAGCCAGTGCAATTAAACTTTGGCGCGCTAAATATCAGGGCCGGTAGTCTGTAATCCACTACCAGGCAAACTCTGCCCCCTTTTTCGCTCTTGCAAACCCCTGCTTTCCGTTTGTGAATTTTCTTCCTCGGTCTTTCTCACCTGTATTAAGCTTTCTTATACTGGCAAATCTTTAATTCGAAAAAAAGATGAGTGATGATCCTCAAAAATAAGTACCAGTGCCCAACACCAGCAACCACCGGTTCAAATTAAGCACTGATCAACTTGAAGGTGTTGTTAAGGCAGTCGATATTTCGTATGAACTGTTCCCACGTATCATTCTTTATATCAAAGGTTCCGGGCAAATAAGTTTCACAACACAACGTTCTGCTTAACCGCCATTGTCTCAGTAGATTTGGGTACAAACTGAATTCTTAAAGTAGCAGATGGCTTGTTATATTTGTTAATTCTTTTTCACAGGGTGAGTAATTCAAATAGCTCAAAGGGATAATAGTGTATGTACCTCAACTCCAGCCTTGTGTTTTTAAACCGCCACAGGAGGCTTTTCTGAAATCATTGTTTCTATTGCCAAATTTTGTGAGTAACTTCGCATTCATCAATGTTAATGATGGTGTCTTTTCCGGCACGCTCTAGGAGTGCAGCCAGTGCGTTTTGGAGATGCCAGTGATGATGAACCTATTATTAACTATGATGAGTATTGATGGGTTCACTCCTAACACTAGTGAAGTTTGCAAAAAGTGTTTTATATATGTGCAGTAGCGCATGCAGAATCATTTGTCTAAATTAGATATGCTTTGTTAGCAGGTAAATGTGGGTTAACGTTCTAATTGCATTACACCAGAACCACTGTGAATACACTTAATTGATGCATTTCAAACGAATTCCTTAGGGAATATTCTACCAAAGGACAAGTGTGCACAAATTACAGTGAAAAAAGGATATCTGTAAATGCAGTGGTGTCAGTGATACCTGAGTTGGCAATGGTGAAAAAGCACAATACTGTCATTATTAGCCTCTTCTGACCGAATCGTGCAGAAATGGAGTTGAGAAAACTAATGTTTTTACTGGAATGCGTTGAGTAAGCGAGGAGGTTCCTAAACGTGGCAACCAGGACTGAGGAAGTGTGGCCCCTGGTTTGCATTCTTCTTTGACAGGCGGTACAAGCCAGGATGCTGCAGGCGTTAGAAAGAAGACAGTTTTATTAGTATCAGTCTCGAAACGCGGCTTTGTCCTGATTTTTATTTCATAGATGAGGAGCGTTTTTACACCCATTTCCCATGGATATCATTTAGGGGTCGTCAGGGGTCGAGGTTGGGCTGGCACTGTCTTTGCTACCCCTGGCCTCAAAGGTGGCAAAATCAGTGCCAGAAACAGAGTAGCAGCTCGACCTTATGGACGTCGTTTGGGGCTCCACTCTGTTTTCTCTCACCCTTTTTATTACACTAATAATGAATAACATTTCATTATTCATTGACAGTGTATTAAACATGGTGTACAATTATCTGGAATGTAGCCTTCCCTGGCAGCTGAGGTAAGTAAAAAAGTGCTTTTAAATGTATGTTGTGTGCATGCTTGCGGGTGAGTGTGTGTTTATGTGAGAGAGAGTAAGTGTGTATGTGTTAAAATGTGTCTGTGAGTTTGTGTGCAATTTATGGTCAAATGTCTTCTGCTGTCACTTCTGCTACACCCAGCATTTTGGTGAATTGACGTTCATGCCATTTATGCTTCCAGTTATGTAGCCACTCCCTTTTTCAGCGGGACCACTAGCGGTGCCCCCGAGCAAGGTGCAATGCACTGTGCGGCTTATACATAGAAACTGCCTAATGCAGCATCAAGGAATGTATGATGAATGAACCAAAGTGTCTTTTAGCCGTCAAAGAAGATTGTTTAGGTTGAGGGTTACACTTACAAATATTTGGTGCTGGACGGGTGTCTTTTTCGAGGGATGCATTTTAGATATAAAGCTACGAGGAAACGGGGTAAGGAGTTAGATTTATGCTTTTGTCATGCTTCCCGTAGGATGCATTGATTGATTTTAATAAAATGATTGGGTGAGAGAATGCCGAGCTGTAGGAAATAATATTTTAAAAATAATACAAGCAATAACTGGTGCTTACAGGGGTATTCCTGAGCATACACACATTGGAGGTGGAACGGATGAATGTAAGCGTCTTGCTAAATGTGCAGAATTTAACCTTCACGCCATGCTAATGAAGCTTCTACATGATGAAGAGACACTCCTTGTAAAGACCTTTTGTGTTTTAAGGCCAGGTATTTGTAGAAATACCCTGTAAGTATATTACTGTTTTTCCTGGAAGAAATAATTTATCAAATTCATAAAGATTCGATGAGCACCACTAAACATATTTATTCCATTTCATACGTTATGATTGCAGGGATTTGGAAGCACAGTTTAATGAAAAGGTTCTAGAGTCAAGCAGATCACTGATCAATATTATTAGTTTAATATTTTTTTTTATTCAAAACTGTTATGACATGTCAATAGCACCACATTTGATTACTTTAAATAAAAAACAAAAAGAATAAATAAATCATTAGCACCTTTAAATACCCCCGGCCGAATTCACAAATTATTCTGGAATAGGTGGGACATTTTTCTAGCACTTCTGATTTACTTCTCGATTTCTAAGAGACCTTACGGAAAGAAACCATATGGATCGAATAAAAAGTTAAATCTGATACAGTTAATATGCATTATCATTCTATATGTGCTAAACACAATTGTTCGTTAAATAAATAAATTACTAACAGCTGTGATTTGTAGTTTTTTGTTTTTTCAGGTCCAGTGCCTGTTTTGCTCTGCCTTCTAAGATTTGAAGTTCTGTAGAGCTTTTAATAAAATCAATATTTACAAGTACCAGAATGCAAAGAAAAAAAAAACCTGGCCATGATCAGCTTTTCATGCATCGACTTGGGAAACATGTGTGGGTAATTGTATGTATTGTCATCTTCTGTTGGCTTGTGTGGACATATGAACTATGTTGCCTCTGTGTACATTCAACGATATATACTTTGGTCCTCATTTACGTGGCCCTAGCAGCACACTGTGCCACTGGAGCATCACTTTTTTGATTCTCCAGTGGCGCAGAGTGCCAGTCCATATTTACAAAGCCACGCAAAGCCACTTTGAGTGGCTTTTCATTGCCTCATATGCATAACTCTTTGTGAAAGCCGCATTCCATGGGTGTTGCTTGGGGTGTTACCATGCAACACCCATGGAACCCAAAGGAATCTGATGCATTCCCAGATTTACAAGTCAGGGAATGCATCAAATTCCTATGCCACATCAGGAATGGCCTAAGAATGATTCAACAGGTAGAAATATCTTTATTTCTCTCTATTTTTCCTTCTTCTATGCATTCCGCAGCACACATAGACAGAGGAAAACACTTCCTGTGATTGTTTTTGTGCAGGAAGGTCCCCCTTCCTGCACAAAAATAATAATCCCTGCAACACAGGCATACTTTGCACCATGATGCAAGGGTGTCTGCATTGGTGCTAGGCAGAAATTTATGCATCAGCGCAGCAGGAGAGGACAGAAATGTGCCATATTTTGGAGATGCTGTGTATTTCTTCCTTTTCCCAATGGCGCAGGGTGGAGCATCAGGGCACTTGCTGTGCCATCCTGTGCCAGGGGCCTCGTAAGTGAGGCCCTTAGTTTTACTGACTCGTGTGACAGATTCAGCAGACTTGGCTTTGTGGCTAAGAGCTGGGTTCATTCTGAGACAGGTAGTTTTGCGCTTGAAGATATACATCTAGGGTGTCCAGATTGCACTATGGCACCGGAACACCACTTTTACATTTCTTTAGCTTTGCTGGTACATATCATAATTATCAGGTGTGTTGGTCCAATTAAACAGAACCAACACTATAATTCCCAGAACGCACTGATTTATAAAAACAAAGTTCAGGAATGCAAAAGTGGCATGGTGCCGCCTGCTTTCCCTTTACACATGGCAAAGGTCTGTATGCTTAATTCAAACACCCCACATAGGGGGTCATTCTGACCCTGGCGCCGACAGGCCGGTGGTGCCCCGCAGGGCATTCTGACCGCGGCGGTTCGGCCGCGGTCAGAAGAGGCAAACCGGCGGTCTCCCGCCGGTTTACCGCTGCCCTTAGAATCCCCCATGGCGGCGCAGCTTGCTGCGCCGCCATGGGGGATTCTGACACACCCTACCGCCATCCTGTTCCTGGCGGTTCGCCCGCCAGGAACAGGATGGCGGTAGGGGGTGCCGCGGGGCCCCTGGGGGCCCCTGCCGTGCCCATGCCAATGGCATGGGCACGGCAGGGGCCCCCGTAAGAGGGCCCCGCAAAGTATTTCAGTGTCTGCTAAGCAGACACTGAAATACGCGACGGGTGCAACTGCACCCATCGCACCCCTGCAACTCCGCCGGCTCAATTCTGAGCCGGCGTCCTCGTTGCAGGGGCATTTCCTCTGGGCCGGCGGGCGCTCTTTTGGAGAGCGCCCGCCGGCCCAGAGGAAATGTCTATATGGCCGCCGCGGTCTTTTGACCGCGGTGCGGTCATTCAGCGGCGGTACCTTGGCGGACGGCCTCCGCCGTCCGCCAGGGTCATAATCAGGCCCATAGTCTCTTAGTTAATAAGTGTAATTCTCAGCGCAGCTGCATATATTTACTGTTCGTTGTTAATTGTCAAATCAATGCATCACCCTGCGCTTCAGTCTTCATCTGTGGAGATTCAAAGATCTAAGAATATGACTCCATTATTTCTGGGTCATTTTTTTTTCTGTGTGGAGTTAGACCTGGCATCCTTGGCGTAGTCTCCCCTGTCTTTTTTGCCTCTGCTTCCCATGGTTTGACTATGAGCTTGTCTCTGTTTTTGCTGTTTTTGGTACTCTGAACACGTTACCACTGCTAACCAGTTCTAAAGTGCAAGTGATCCCTGTGTAAGTTTATGTGTGATTGGTTTTTACCATGATTGGCATATTTGATTTACTAGCAAGTTTCTAATAAAGTGCACTAGAGGTGCCCAGTGCATGAAAATCAAATGCTACTAGCAGGCCTGCAACACTGATTGTGCCACCCACATAAGTTGCCCAGACCTGCCACTGCAGTGTCTGTGTGTGCAGTTTTAAAATGCCAATTTGACCTGGCATGTGCACGCTCTTGCCAGAATCAAACCTTCCCTTTTTCTACATGTAAGGCACCTTTAAGGTAGGCCCTAGGTAACCCCATGGGCAGGGTGCAGTGTATGTTATAGGTGGGACATGTGCTGATGTTTTTTTTACATGCCCTAAGACTGAAATACTGCCAAATTCGGTTTTCACTGTTGCAAGGCCTATTTAGCTCATAGGTTAACATAGGGACTGCCTTTAAATAATTTAAAGTGTAGTTTCTCTTTGGGAGCAGATAGAAAGTTGGAGTTTGGTGTCTCTGAACTAACAATTAAAAAATATATATTTTGGTAAAGTTGTTTTTTATACTGTCAGTTTCAAATTTCCACTTTTAGAAAGTAGGCGTTTTCTAAACCATTCAGTAACTTAGCCAGCTTGTGTATTCCCTGTTGGGCTGTTTGTGAATCCGCTCTAGACAGTGACATAAAGGGAGCTGGGGTGTAGCCTGCATATTCTGATGGGTCATCTGGGCTAGAGTGGAGGAAGGAGCTAACAGACCTGAATGGGCTTTGTCTGCCCTCTCACAATGCAGTCTCCAACTTCCTGGTGTGAATCTGGAGCTAGGCCTGGGCAAGGAAGGATCTTATGAACAACAGAGACTTGCTTTGAAGTTTGCCTACTTCAAAGGCAGAAAGGGGTATAAGTTTTGGACCCAAAAAACCCAGATTTTTTACCTCTGGAATCAAGAGGAATCTCTGCCAAGGAGAAAAGCCGAAGAGCTGGAGGAGGAGTACTGCCCCTTTGTCTGTGATGGTGCTTTCCTGGGCTGGCCTGCAGTTGCTGCTTCTGCCTGAAAGACGACAAAGACTGGCCTTTGTGGTATATTCCTGCTTGTGAAGAATCTCCAAGGGCTTGGTTTGAGCTTGCCTCCTGTTTTGAAGTCTCAGGGCCATCAAAGACTTTCTCTGCCAGCAACTGGACTCTCGGCTGAGACTCCTGCCCTACCAAGTTGTGCCCTATCCAGTCCCTGGGCTCTTGAGAGGTGACATTGGCAGAAAAAGGACTGAAATCCATGCACAGGATACTGTGCTGGGAAAATTTTGATGCAGCACCTGCAAAGCGGCTGAAAAACGACACGCCACCCACTTCGCGGTTAAAACCGATGCTCCACCTGCATCACAGATGGGAGATCAAAGCATCTGGGCTGAAGAAACATTACAACACCTGCATGGGGCTGCTGATACAGGGCAAACCCCACGCAGCACAGATTTCTGACACTGTGCGTTTGCAAATTCATAACTCAACTTGTGTATGTTGGATTTTTGTCGTTTTGGTCTTGTTTGATTTAGATATACTGTATATTCCCTATTTTTTTAAACTGGTGTGGTGTCCATTTTGTAGTGTTTTCCCTGTATTACTGTGTGTTGGTACAAATACTTTACACATTGCCTCTGAGATAAGCCTGACTGCTTGTGCCAAGCTACAAGAGGGTGAGCAGGAGTTATCTTTAGTGTGTATCTCCATTGCCCTGACTAGAGTGAGGGTCCCTGCTTGGACAGAGTGCAAACTGACTGCAAACCAGAGACCCCATTTCTAACATGCGGTATTTCAATGTGAACAAATTATTGTTTTAATGTGTGTTAGCCAAATTGCTTCAACTATATTGAGACAAGACTAGAATTCTCAGAAAGCACTTCCCTTTTAATTTAAACTACATACCATCAGGCACTTCTCTGATAGGAAGTCTTGCTTTAACATGGCAGCACATAGAAACAATCCAGTGTTCAATATGTTTTAATACATATTTGGTATTTCACGCTAAATCAACTTAGAGAAAGGAGGGAGCAGCCACCACCATACTACGGGTGAAAAACAACAAATATTCTGTATTATAGCTCGTCTGTGTACATAGGTTTGTGCTTTCCACTATATTGACTGAAATAAAGAGTAAAATGTACATTGTACAGCTGCCATGGGAATCATCCATAGGCTCTCTCAGGTGTCGGACATGGTAGCGTAATGGTGGGAGCTTGTGTGTTTGCCTTGTCTTTAAGTGCTCACTGACGTTTTCCCCAGGGCACTTCTGCTTTTTCTGGATTGACAGCATTTCCCGAAGATATCAACTCATTTTTGGCTGACAAAGCAGATGTGAGTATCCAGGATATAGGCCCTCATTATGACCATTATGCCACGGGTGTCAGAGACCGCCAGTGCTGGCGAACTTCTGAACACCATATTATGAGTACTGAAGGATTTCTGCACAGTTTGGGTGGAAATCCTCCAGTAGTTGTGCTGGCAGTCAGAGGCACCGGGGCAGTTCCACCTCCGGCTCCACCCCACCAAAAGGACTACGCCAGCCATATTATGAGCTGTAATACAGCCTGGTGGTGTCCTGATGAGGGCGCGTTGTCGGAGGTGAAGCACCTGTTCCCGTTCCCTGCTGGATGACCTCCTCACCGGACAAGGTAAATCAATCGACTGACAAGTAAGGGTGATGGGAAGGCGGGGGGTGTTGTGCGTGAGTGGGTGTTGTCTGCGTGTGGGAAGGTAAGTGTGTATGCATGTGGGTTTATATTACTTTCCTTGTTGGGACTTGAGTGTGATAACACACTCACTCTGTGGGTGCTTTATTGCACCATGAGGACCTGAACCCAGGTCCCCACAAGCAATCTCTTGTAAATGATATTCATCAAGTGTGTTTATAGTTTTGCTCAGTTCTGCCCCTGTAGACAGGAAGTGGTACTACTGTCCTAATCACAGTTTGCATTTAAACACACTTTGCTTACCAGAAACACACAATAGCAGCAGAAAGGACAGACGTTTCAAAGGAAAATCTGAAAAATGTTGGTGCATTGAAATATTGTTCATGGAAATTAACCTTTTCTTCATTTATTAAAATATAACTACATTTACATGAAGCTAATTAATTTAGACGTTTTATGTCTGAACATTGTTAGTGGTGTTATAAATATTGTTAAAAGCAATTTGGGTCAGTTTGGAATCCTAGAATACTTCACTATTTTCATTTGATCTTTATCTGCAATTAAAGAATGATAGTGCACTACACTGTGATACAAATTAAAACTGATTTGAATGGTTTTTTTTGTAAATAACCTAGCAGCATTAATACCTATTACTACATTTTAATGTTTGCACCAGGTATTCAGAGTGTTTATGTTGCTTTGACTTTTGTTACATATTATTAAGCACTATAGTATACGTTCTTTGAGATGATGGCTAGATGATTGAGTGACAAGCTCCGCATTGTGCTAAGGGCTACATTCTCACAGACAGCGCACCGAAGCAATGTTATACCCACAGCATATTTTTATCAGAAAAGGCATGTTCTTATAAAACTAGTGAACTGCTTATATGGAAGGTATATCCATATATCGCCATAATCTATAATTACATTTAAATAATTTTATTTGCTTAGTCTAAAAACTGCTTTGAAAGCTTTTCAAATAATAATAGTTTGGTGTCATTCCCAAAGGTGAGTGAAGAAGAAGCATATAAAAAGGAGGATGCACCAAAAGAGTTTTTTCTTCTGTTTGCAAGCTTACAGTATGCTATTCCATAGATTTTTCCTGTTAGGCAGATTGTGAGTTTTCTACACCATTGGTGCTTGAGGTTGATAGAAAGGATGCATGGCAAATGCATGGTTTTATTAATCAAACAGCCCATCTTTATTTAAAAAAAAAAACAGTTCAGGTTTTGCTTTTCGATTCCCATACCGGGCCTAAAGGACTGTGCCTATGTTTCTCTCACTGATATCTGGAAAAAAAACATTTTTGTAGACAGTCTCCTAAAAGCTTGCTATTAAACGTGAAACAGAGAGACAGCCATTGAGATAATTCTATCTATTCATCTTTTTTCCTTCTCAAGTAATAAAAAGATAAATAAAATTAAACATAGGTCCAAAATGATTGATCTTTATTCACTTCAGGAGCAGGGCACAATTAGAGCATATACAGATGACTGAATCTCAAAACATTTAATGGTGATAGTGTTCTTTTTAGCCAAGGGAGAAGGATCCTCACTCTATTCCACTAAACCCCAGTCCAGTCCAGTCCAGACCACCCCGTCTCACTCCTGTCCAATCCACCCCACTGCAGTCCAATCCGCCCTACTCCAATCCAACCCACCCAAGCCCACTTCAGTCCAACCCAACCCACTCCAATCATCTCACGCCAGTTCGATCCAACACACCCTGCTCCAATCCAACCCACCCCACTCCAATCCAATCCACCCCACTCCAGTACAATTCAATTTAATACACCCCACTCAGTCCGATCTAGTCCACATTAATCCACCCTACTCCAGTCAAATGCACCCCACTCCAAGCCACCTTAATCTACATTACTCTCCATTCAACCCACCCTACTCAATACACCCACCCCAATACAATCCACCCAACTCCAGCCCAATCCACCACAATCCACTTCACTTCACTCGAATCCACCCCAAACCAATCAAATTCACCCCACCCTAATCCAGTCCACCCGACCTCTATCCAATCAACCCCTATCCAGTCACACCCAAATCCAATCCATCACACTCAATTCAATCCACCCCATCACATACTAATCCACCCCACTCTGTCCAATCCACCCCACCCAGTCCAATCCACATCACTCCACTCCAATATACCCCACTCCAGCCCACCCCACTCCAGTTCACCCCAACTGACCCAATGTCAATTCAATCTACCTCACCTCAAAGCAACCCATCCCAGTCCAATCAATCTCAGTCCAACCCACCCCAATCCAATCCATCCCAATCCAGTCCACCTCCTTCAGCCCATCCCACCCCAATCCACCCCACTCCAACACAATCCATTACAATCCACCCCAGCCTAACCCAATCCACCCCACCCCACCCTATCTCAGTTCAGGCCACCCCACTCCAATCCAATTCAATGGAGGAACAAGAGAATGCTTAACTAAACAATTATAGTGCTATAATTGGCAGATTTTGTATTTGTGGCCACTTTAGCACAAGTGCATGGGCAAAATGTCACAGAAAGTTGTTTAACTAATATTTATTTATTCTTTTCACACACATTAATGCAGCCTGTTGAATATTGTACTTCAAATCATGATTAGATTTTAGACTAAGTAAAAAAATGAGAACAATTACTTTTCAATTGATTTCTTAGGGTGTACTTCAATTTTTCCTCTTTGCATGTATGTCATTCATTCTGATAACCATATTTGGTTTAATTAGCCCTGTTTTGTTTCTACTTCTTTTACAAAGGACAATTACAATTTATAGCATTGAAACGTGTAATGGCGTCTAGGCATTTTTTGTAGGATAGTGTGAAATAAACACATTCCATTATTAGATAATAGGCATTTATTATTTTTCTGGACTATCATTAGCTGGATAGTGACACAAGTAAGTAGTTTCTTTTTGTGTGCCAAGTGACTTGAGTAGATTCCTTGCTACTATCCTGCTTGCATTGTCCTACACACGACTTTCCGCTCTCAGCTCTTCACCTTTCCAAATGCTGAAACTGCAGCCACCAATGTGTTTTGTTCGGCTGGGGGAAGGGAGAGGTGTTTCTGTAGTGCAGACCTCATCCATTGACTTTGGCGTCCCGTTCCAGCCTTGGAGAGGAAAAACAAAGGCTGTGATTTACATACCTTAGCACCTCTTCAGGAGGGCGGGTAGAAACCTGTGTGTTGATAATGCAGCGCTCTCTTCCCTCCTGTTCTGAGAAGGACAGAGGTTGTCATTCCTAAACTTCGAGGACAGCTATCTCCATGGCCTTTCTTTATACTGGACATGAAATGCAAAGTCTGATTTCCCGTCTTTGTTGTTGTGGTGATGAGAGGGACAGAAGAATTGTGACTGAATGCATTTTCTTTTATTTTCATTTTGTTTGTTACGAGTAGTAAATCCAAATACATGTTTTCTTTCCTTTAGCGGATAGAAAGCAGGAACAATATTGTATTGTTTCTTTAGTTGTGTAGTGTAGAAGTAACAAGGGCGATTAGAAACGTGTTTGTATTTCTCAGGTATGAATCTCTAAAAAACAGTTGTGTTTAATTCACAGAGAGAGGCATGAAGGCTTTGCCGTCTTTATAACACCCCTGACCCTGATGTGCCCATGACATGCTTTTTTTACATCAAGCTCCATACTGCCAAATCTAAGGTACTTAAATAAAAAACACTGTTTCACTGCGAAAATGGACGTGCTTTAACACTATGTTCAAATGAGGTGCGAACAACATCAATATGATTGTTGAAATAATTGAAAAACGGGTCAGTTTGTAAGTCACAGAAGCATTTTAACCCCTTCGCTGTCAGGCCTTTTCCCCCCTCAGGTGTCAGGCCTTTTTTGGCTATTTGGGGCACTTTGCGCTTAGGCTCTCATAACTTTTTGTCCACATAAGCTACCCGTGCCAAATTTGCATCCTTTTTTTCCAACATCCTAGGGATTCTGGAGGTACCCAGAGTTTGTGGATTCCACTGAAGGAGACCAAAACATTAGCCAAAATACAGCAAAAATTTAGTTTTTTAAAACAAAAAGGGAAAAAAGGGCTGCAGAAGAAGGCTTGTGTTTTTTTCCCTGAAAATGGCATCAACAAAGGGGTTTCAGTGCTAAAATCACTATCTTCCCAGCTTTCAGGAACAGGCAGAGTTGAATCAGAAAACCCAATTTTTCAACACAATTTTGGCATTTTACTGGGACCTAGCCCATTTTTACGATTTTTTGGCATCCCAGCCTCCTTCCAGTTAGTGACAGAAATGGGCCAGTTAGTGACAGAAATGGGTGTGAAATCAATGCTGGATCAAAGAAAGCAAAACGTTTCTGAAAAGTCGACAAAATTCTGAATTCAGCAAGGGATCATTTGTGTAGATCCCTCAAGTGTTTTTCCACATAAAATAACACTTGAAATGAAACAATATTGAAATTGAGGTGAAAAAACAGCCATTTTTCTCCACGCTTTACTCTGTAACTTTATCCTGCGATGTCAGATTTTTTGAAGCAATATACCTTTACATTCGCTGGACTCTTCTGGTTGTGGGGATATATAGGGCTTGTAGGTTCATCAAGAACCCTAGGTACCCAGAGCTAATAAATGAGCTGCTCCTTGCTATGGGTTTTCATTCTATACTGGGTATACAGCAATTAATTTGCTGAAATATAAAGAGTGAAAAATAGGTATCAAGAAAACCTTTCTATTTCCACAATGGGCACAAGATAAGGTGTTGAGAAGCAGTGGTTATTTGCACATCTCTAAATTCCGGGGTGCCCATACTAGCATGTGATTTACAGGCCATTTCTCAAATAGACGTCTTTTTTACACACCATCTTACATTTGGAAGGAAAAAATGTAGAGAAAGACAAGGGGCAATAACACTTGTTTTGCTATCTGTGGCCCCCCAAGTCTCCTGATAAAAATGGTACCTCACTTGCTTGGGTAGGACTATTGCTCGTGACAGGAAGCACAATGTGAACACATCACATTTTTACATTGAAATCTGACGTGTTTTTTGCAAAGTGCCTAGCTGTAGATTTTGGCCTCTAGCTCAGCCGCCACCTAGGGACCCTACCAAACCTGTACATTTTTTAATACTAGACACCTAGGGGAATTCAAGATGGGGTGATTTGGGGGGTCTCACCAGGTTCTGTTACCCAGAATCCTTTGCAAACCTCAAAATTAGCCCAAACAAACACCTTTTCCGCACATTTTGGTGACAGAAAGCTCTGGAATCTAAGAGGAGCCACAAATTTCCTTTCACCCAGTGTTCCTTTAAGTCTCCTGATGAAAATGGTACCTCACTTGTGTGGGTAGGCCAAGTGCTAGCGACAGGAAATGGCCCACAACACTATCTGGACACATCAAAATGATCAAATACAAAATTACCTGTTTTTGCGGGGGAACCTGCGTTTTTGGTCCTGGGCTCAGGACCAATCTAGGGAAACCTACCAAATCCAGACATTTCTGAAAACTAGACACCCAAGGAAGTCCAGGAAGGTGTGACTTGCGTGGATCGCCCCAATGTTTTCTTACCCAGAATCCTCGGCAAAACCTCAAATTTAGATAAAAAATCACATTTTTCTCATATTTCTGTATGGGATCACCGCACCGGGACAAATTAATTTCCTACTATCCAATGTTCCCCTCAGTCTCCCGGTAAAAATGATACTTCACTTGTGTAGGTGGGCCAAGTGCCTGGGACAGGGAAGAGCCAAAAACATGTTTAAATTGAGGGGGAACCAAAGCTGGTCCAAAAAGGCAGTTTGAAAAAAAAACATTTTTACGCTGACAAGTGGGGCAGAATTGTTATCGATATAGATAAGACAATGTTGGGTTAGGAATTTAGTGGATTTCTGTAGATTCAGGAAGGTTCCATCACACAAATGTGTGCTTTCCAGCAAAGTTTGAGGTTTGCAGGGCATTGTGGGTAAGAAAATGGTGCGGGGTGCATTAGAAGCACACCACTCTGGAATCAACCAGATGTTTAGTTTTCAGATGTGTCTAGGTCTTGTGGATTTTTGTACATGGCAGCGTCCCAAAGTCAAAAAAGTGCAGCCCTCACCATTCCAAGTGGGGAGATTTTGAGAGTTACCAAGCTCTCATGGCCCAAATGTAAAACCAAACCCCAAATAATCAAATGTCCTCTTGCTTGCCGTGGAGTAAGATGTTTAAGTGGGCAGGGGAGAGCTGAAAGACTGTTACCCCCTTCAGTTGGGGTGAGGGCATAACCAGGCCCACACTGATTGGTAGCCACCTCACTATTTTTTTTATTTTTTATTCTCTGGCATCTAGTAGATTTTCTGCCCTCCCGGGATGTGGATCGGGGTAATTGCCCAATCTGCCCACTGGTGGGCAGAACAACTTTGGTGCCATTTATTTGGGGTGGGGGTATGGCCATACCCCCACCCTCTTATTTTGAAGAAAAAAAATCTTCCCTGGGCTATGGTGGGCTTTCTGTCCTTCTTGGGGGCAGACAGGACTTCCAAAAATAGGTCAATCTGCCCCCAAGGGGACAGATATTTCCTACAGTAATGTGCCCCCAGGGGGGAGACCCTTGCCCAACGGGCTGCCCCCCCAAATAAAACACACACATACACACACCAATCCCTGGTGTCTAGTGGTTTCTGCCCCCCTGGGGGGCAGATTGGCCTAACAAAAATAGGCTGATCTGCCCCCAAGGGGGACAGCAATGGCCTAAGTAAAATTTGCCCCCCAGGGGAGCGACCCTTGCCTAAACTCCCCACATATAAAAAAAAACAATAAACAAAAATAAATGTTATCCCTGGTGTCTAGGAGTTTTCTGCCCCCTTGGGGGCAGACCGGCCTTATTATATTAGGCCGACCTGTCCCCATGGGGGGGGCAGAAATGGCCTAAAAATAATTTGGCCCCCAGGGGAGAGGCCCTTGCCTATGGGGTTGCTCCCCATACATAAAAAAACAAATAAACAAAACATTTTTTATCCCTCGTGTCTAGGGGTTTTCTGCTCCCCCAGGGGCAGAAATGGCCTAAAAATATTTTTCCCCCCTGGAGAGTGGCCCTTGCCCAAGGTGCCACTCCCCTTCTGCGTAAGTATATAAAAAAAAAATTGCCTTGTGTCTAGAGGTTTCTGACCCCCTTGGGGCAGGTTGGCCTAATTATATTAGGCCAATCTGCCCCCGGGGGTGCAGAAATGGCCTAAAAATAATTTGGCCTCCCAGGGAGTGACCCTGGCCTAAGGGGTCGCTCCCCCACATGAAAAAATTGAATTAACAAAAAAAGATTATCCCTGATGTCTAGGGGTTTTCTGCCCCCCCCCCACCCCCCCGGGGCAGATTGGCCTAATTATATGAGGCTGATCTGCCCCCGGGTGACAGAAATTTCCTAAAAATAATTTGCCCCCCCGGGGAGTGGCCCTTGCCCAAGGGGCGGCTCCCCTTATGCACAAGTATGATAAAAAAGAATCCCTGGTGTCTAGTGGTTTCTGTTCCCCCTGGGGTCAGAAATAGCCTAAAAATAATTTGTTCCCCCAGGAGCGACCCTCGTCTAAGGGGTTGCTCCCCACACATAAAAAAATAAAAATGAATTAAAAAAAATGAATCCCTGGAGTCTAGTGGTTTTCGGCCTCCGGGGGGTCAGAAATGGCTTAAAAATCATTTGACTCCCTGGGGAGTGGCCCATGCCCAAGGGGCCACTCCCCTTATTGAAATGTACCAAAAAAAATATCCCTGGTGTAAAGTGGGCATTTCTGCTTCCCAATCTCATTGCGATCGGGCAGCAGAAATGCTGTGAGAAACATGAAAGAAAAGGAAACGTCTTTCCTTTCCTTTCATGTGCCTCCCACCCCACCTCCCCGTCGGAAGAGGAATGCAAAAGCATTTCTTTTCTGGGATCGCCCTGGAAGCATGCTTCCAGCGTGATCCAAGGTGACCTCTGATGAAGTCAACGTGCGATTTGCAAGCTGATGTCATAAGACGTCACTAGGGGGCGGAGGGGGTCAGGGGCGGAAAGGGAAGCGAATCCCCTTCCATCCCGACTGGGGGATGTGGGAGGGAGGCCACAGGGGTCACTAGTGCTCCCACCATGGGCCGGTTGCAGGACTAACTGATCTCGTCCCAGGCACAAGGCAACCGTGTGCTTGGACGAGACCAGCTTGCCCCAGGCATCGCAGGGGTTAAAAGTTTAGAAAATGTGTCAGGAATTTTGTGAGACCTCTGCAAATGTCTGTGTGTTGGGAAAGCAGTGCGTGATTGACACAGGCACATAATGGAAGGTACTGAGCATATATATATATATATATATATATATATATATATATGATACAATGTTTTCCTCTACACCTACGGTTGCAATGTGGTTGCAACAACTCCAAAGGAAAGAAGTTCCAAATGACTAAATAGTGTAAGATTTTATATGATAAAAAGTTTTCTCTATCTTCTCTAGCACTCATCAATGTGGCAGCAGTAGTGCAAGTTTCACACACATATGGAAGAGGTATCATCCAGACAACAGCATTACCAGTTTTCCTTCAACCTAATAGTAAAAGCCTGCTTGTACAACAAAGTATCCAAACTCCCCATAATACTCACGCGTCAAGCAGAGAACATGCAACAAACCTGCAAGCAACTCACACCCATCCGCAGAATATTTACTATGATTAGAAAAAGTTCAAGCTTCTCTTAGCCACCTTCAGAAATGGCACAGAGAACAGCAATGCAGGATTTCTGTGGAAAAACATTTGCAGTACCTGTGTCACACTTCAAGCTCCTTTACTACACCATGGAGGCACATAAGAGGTGGGAGGTAATCTGTGCAACCTCCTTATAAATTAAGGCCTATATTTATGGTTGGTTTGCGCCATTTAGTGTCAGTTTTTGATGCTAAAATGGCACAAACTTAACTCCATATTTATATTTTGACGTTGTACCCATCTAGTGTCAAAATATTGGAGTTAGTTCCATTTCTAGGATGCGCAAACCCACCTTGCATAAATGAGATGCAAGGTAGGCATTCCCGTTCTAAAAATGACTCTAATCGCCTAGCGCCATATTTATCTCCGGGCACAGCAATGATGTGCAAGGAGGAGGCAGACCTAAATAATGGTGCTAAGCCTGCTTAGGGCCAATATTTAACGCCTGGTTCAGACCAAGCGTTAAGGGATAGCTAGGCCCATTTCCATGGTGAAAGACCATGGAATGGGCACAAAGATGCCCAACCAACCCCCAGAAACACCACCACCCACACCACAGGGACACTGCTGGTGGAGGGAGCCCATCCCAAGTAAGATAGAGGTAAGTATTGTTTAATTTCTATGGTTGCCACTGGGGGCCCCTTACATGGCCCCCCTCCCTGTCACAGGCTATTTTGGGCTTGCCTGTGGTGGGCATTGGGGTGGTGGGCATGACTCTTGTCTATACTTAGACAGGAGTCATTCTTTGGCTCCATGTGCATAAAAACGCTAGGCTGATTAGCGGCAGAAATTTTGCCGCTCACCAGCCTAAGATCATTTCCGACCCACTAGCGCCACTCTCCCTAACACCATTCTTGTCCAGATAATGTCATTTTTTTCAACACTAGCCAGTCCTTTGCGCCATCCTGCGTTATTTCTTAAATACGGCACATGGATGGCGCTATGGAATGGCATTAGCTTGCACTAAAAAAATGACGCATAACTGCGTTAGCACAGTTGTGCGTCATTTTTCATAAATATGGGCCCAAGACTGGTGTTATTGCAGACTTCTGTTACAAAAGTTAACATATACATAATGTGAACAGAAGCAGAGTGAGCTTCTTTGCACACACAGGCCTCATACAGAATGGAAAGCAGGGCATGCTTGACTCCTACAAGCAACTGGTACAGCACATGTAGCAGCAATTCATGCACCCCTCACGCAGAATATACAGTGTGAACAACAGCAATGCAAATTTCCTTAACTCACAGAAGAAGAATATCATGGGCAGCAAGAGTGCGCCCCTAGCATTTGTTTTTATAGTCACATGGTATAACTGCATCAGAAACAGTGCAAGCTTCCTTAAACACCTCAGAAATGAAAACATTGGTGGGAGGAGCAGTGTGACTCCCTGATACCTAGAATAGATACAGAAAAGAAAGCATCATCGTAATCCGCATAGATAATGAATACCTGCAGCACATACAGTGTGTATGGATATAAACCAGCCTCATTATTAGAAAAACTCTCAAAGTAGCTCTGCTGATTTCATTTACAAATACAGAGTGGGCGGAAGCAATGCAAGCTCAGTTCATAGGATTGATGAAGCACTGGCAGTAGCAGTGAAAGCTTTTGTTTCATTAAAATGTAAAGGATGGGAAAACGTAGTGACTGAAAATTGATACACAACACAGGCAACAAATGTGCAAGCATCTCTTATACATAGACCAGTGGTGGTGCAGAAAACCTTATGGTGATCAGGTATACTATGGAAAGCACCAGAACTGTAGTCACCTGCAGAGGAAAGCAGTGGTGGTTGGGGTGTCCAAAACATTGTGATAGTCACACTGGTGCTACTGTCCTATTAAAAGTGTAAGACAGAAACTGGTAATGCAGGGATTATGGCTGATCTTATTCAACTGACATGAAATGCTAAAGTTAAGAATGGTTTTGTGAAGGGGCACCTAGTCTAAATAGTTCATACATATATAGAAGGAGTCCATCAATAGTTGTGTTATGAGAAACACACTTGCTCAAAAGTGAACATAAACCATTAAGCAAGAAACGTGATAGCCTAACTTGGCTCTCCTGTTTTACATCCTTTTCTACGGGCATTTTATAGATTAGTCCAATTCTCATTAAGGCATAGCATTTATAGCTAAAAGTACAGTTCTGTGGATATACTGTAGATGGTACGCTATACAAGAGGTTAGTCTCTCAGGATACGAATGAGTATGTAACAAAATTTGGAAAGGTCTTAGAAACCAAAAGGAGAAAAACTGTGTTGAGCTTCTGACACAAGAGATTTGAGTTATGCAGAATACTAATACACAAGAAGATATGTGTAGTAGAAGCAAGAACTGTTGGAAGCTGGAAACAGTATTGGTAGTTTCCATTATTAACGATTTGTGCAGTAATTTGATGACAGAGACAAAACTGGTTGTTTATTAACGTTGTTGGTTAATGTGGAAAAGGGTCCCACAATATGGAGAAAGGATAGCATGGCATTATCAAAATATATCAACAAGATAATGCAGAATTATACAGCCAACGTAACAGACTGGATAGTGAGCACATAGACAAACTCTTAAATGAAGCACATCTTCCAACTTTGCCGGCCGATATCACAGAGCAGGGCATCAAATGGGCAAGTAAACATTTAAACCAGGCATGATTTACAGCTGGGACTGATTGCTACCTGACATTTATAAATCATATTCAGATATTCTAGCTCACGTCTGGGTTATTAGACCTCACCTACTCAATTTGTGAGGCCAGGCCCTCCCTGCAGCACAAGCATCCCAAAACCGATTTTACCCAGATTGGGCCTTATCAGTCAGGTGTAGTGCTTAGGTTCTAGTGACAGAGGCCCAAATCTGGGCAAACCATTGCCACTTAGGGTGTACATCAAACACACAAAATGCAGCGGGAGA
This sequence comes from Pleurodeles waltl, assembly GCF_031143425.1. NCBI lineage: Eukaryota > Metazoa > Chordata > Amphibia > Caudata > Salamandridae > Pleurodeles > Pleurodeles waltl. Next base: position 1,234,835,263 of record NC_090446.1, read on the forward strand.
AATGTTTGCAATAAGTCCAACTCCTGGCAATCAATTGGAACAGAATTGCAACGCTTTATTTTTGTACCCCACAATGCCACCTCAGTTTGGACCTAGCCACATGCAAATCATGCTTTATCCTGCTCCAACAGGAATAGTCCAGTCTGAATTGCCAGGCTAGGTCCTGAAGCAGACCATAAGCAACCCAAGACTGGTTTTGGCCTGATTGGGCCTCTTCTGTTGGGTGTTGCTTGGTTATAGTGCCACAGTGAACAAGGCACCTACACCTGGGCATACCCTTAGCAACTTAGGGTGTGTCATCAAAAAGGCAAATGGCAATGTAACAATGCTTGCAATAAGTCTAAACTCTGGCAAACACTTGGGGTAGCATTCCAACCAATCATTCTTTTAACAACCACGTCATCTCAGATTAGACCCAGAATACCCAAAGCATTCTTGTATATCAGATGTATCATTATCTATACTTGTATGTTGAACAGATATTCTTATTTCTTTCAGAGATATGTTCTTCTTCATATATTTCTCTTATCTCCTTTACGTAGAAAACAGAGAAATAATTGTTTTCTTCACCTTATGTACTCATGCCACACCTCTAAACAAATCAATCAGTCAGTGTTTTCTAAAGCACAGCTAATCACCTGTAGGGTCTCAAGGCACTGTTTTTGGGCATGCTGCTCAATCAAAGAGCCAGGTCTTGAGATCCTTCCTGAACTGCTTCAGTGATGCGGTCTGCTTGAGTTTGAGAGGTAGCATGTTCCATGTCCGGGCATCAAGGCTGGGAGAGGGATATTCATCTTGCTTTGATTTTTCGGATCTTGGAAACGGCTGCGAGGGCAAGCTTGGAAAAGCTGAGCTCTCTGTTGGGTACATAGAAGGTGAGGCGGTGGTTGAGGTATGTGGGTCCTATGTTGTGTAGTGCCTTGTAAGTGTGGATCAGAAGTCACAATAAAATTTGACTGCCTGACAGACAAGGAAAATGCGACCAAGATCTACTTTCCTATAGCCATCACGGTGTTCACCTCTGTTTATGTATTTATTTGCCATATGCATGTAGCAAATCAATTTTTTTTGCCTAACACAGATAACCACCAAGAACACTAGTAATAGGTCTGTGCCTTATAGGTTAAACAGTTTTGTGCTTTTCTACATTCAGTAGAAGTAGGAAGTGCCCTAGTTTCAAATAATAACATATTTTATAGGTGAGGGTTGTGAACTATGAGATTCTAATCATTTTGAATCTTTGGTAGTCCCAGTAACATATTGCCATTAGAGTGAAGATCTACTACTGTGTGCTTGACATTTGAAGGAGACCAACTGTTGATCCATTTAAAGGCAAGACACACAAACCTCAGTTCACTTTCCAGCAGGCAGCAGTTGCAAGGTTTTTATTTGAGGCACTGCTAATTACGTTTTGGTCTTTCCAGTTATAAAGAGAACAGTATCTTTCAGGCCAACTATAAAGATTGATACATCATTCCTACCTGAAATGCACACTTTCATTCTTCTTCCTAGAACCTCAAAGTGCTGTTCAACTATTACGTATGGCTGGAGACTTTCGTTTTTACCGCTGCAAAATACAAAATATCTCTGTTTTCAAAAAGACCTGTCCTGATCTCTCTTTCCCTACCCTCTGTCTAGGCCCTGTGCTCAACACCTCATGGGTGCCCAACCCCCCAATGCAAAACAATCCCCTGCTGATGAAAGCCCCTTGTCAAACCCCAGCTGTACACAACCGACAGTCTTGCGCAGCTAGGGTTGGGCACAAATCACAAATGGGGGGGTGGTAGAGCCGAGGGCTTGGCGAGAGGCCAGACCCCTCGGCCAATCTCATGTGGTGCACAGTCAAATGCCGTGTGCAGCGGGGGTGAAGGACAGTTGGGCACCGGGCCTGGTCAAAGGCCAGGTTCAGTGGATAGCCCACATTGCGCATGGCTAAAGGTCACTCGCAGCTGGGGGTTGGGGCCCCAAGTGGGGTGGGTACAGGGCCCAGACAACCTCTCTGCGCATAGCTGAAAGCTGTAGTAAGATAGGGAATTGGCTGACTATGATAAAAAAAAAAAGAAATTAAGTAGATAAACCAAAGGTTCAAGTGATGTTATAGTTAGGTACGATAATAAGATATTACGTTATGTCAAAAAAACTCACACATACTGTAGGAAGTTGGCTCTGTATGTGCTATTTCAAAGTGAGGAATAGCATGCACAGAGTCCAAGGGTTCCCCTTAGAGGTAAAATAGTGGTAAAAATAGATAATACTAATGCTCTATTTTGTGGTAGTGTGGTCGAGCAGTAGGCTTATCCAAGGAGTAGTGTTAAGCATTTGTTGTACATACACATAGACAATAAATGAGGTACACACACTCAGAGACAAATCCAGCCAATAGGTTTTTGTATAGAAAAATATATTTTCTTAGTTTATTTTAAGAACCACAGGTTCAAATCCTACATGTAATATCTCATTCGAAAGGTATTGCAGGTAAGTACTTTAGGAACTTTAAATCATAAAAATTGCATGTATACTTTACAAGTTATTGACAAATAGCTGTTTTAAAAGTGGACACAGTGCAATTTTCACAGTTCCTGGGGGAGGTAAGTTTTTTGTTAGTTTTACCAGGTAAGTAAGACACTTACAGGGTTCAGTTCTTGGTCCAAGGTAGCCCACCGTTGGGGGTTCAGAGCAACCCCAAAGTCACCACACCAGCAGCTCAGGGCCGGTCAGGTGCAGAGTTCAAAGTGGTGCCCAAAACACATAGGCTAGAATGGAGAGAAGGGGGTGCCCCGGTTCCGGTCTGCTTGCAGGTAAGTACCCGCGTCTTCGGAGGGCAGACCAGGGGGGTTTTGTAGGGCACCGGGGGGGACACAAGCCCACACAGAAATTTCACCCTCAGCAGCGCGGGGGCGGCCGGGTGCAGTGTAGAAACAAGCGTCGGGTTCGCAATGTTAGTCTATGAGAGATCTCGGGATCTCTTCAGCGCTGCAGGCAGGCAAGGGGGGGGTTCCTCGGGGAAAGCTCCACTTGGGCAAGGGAGAGGGACTCCTGGGGGTCACTTCTCCAGTGAAAGTCCGGTCCTTCAGGTCCTGGGGGCTGCGGGTGCAGGGTCTCTCCCAGGCGTCGGGACTTAGGATTCAAAGAGTCGCGGTCAGGGGAAGCCTCGGGATTCCCTCTGCAGGCGGCGCTGTGGGGGCTCAGGGGGGACAGGTTTTGGTACTCACAGTATCAGAGTAGTCCTGGGGTCCCTCCTGAGGTGTTGGATCTCCACCAGCCGAGTCGCGGTCGCCGGGTGCAGTGTTGCAAGTCTCACGCTTCTTGCAGGGAGTTTGCAGGGTTCTTTCAAGGCTGCTGGAAACAAAGTTGCAGCCTTTCTTGGAGCAGGTCCGCTGTCCTCGGGAGTTTCTTGTCTTTTCGAAGCAGGGGCAGTCCTCAGAGGATGTCGAGGTCGCTGGTCCCTTTGGAAGGCGTCGCTGGAGCAGGATCTTTGGAAGGCAGGAGACAGGCCGGTGAGTTTCTGGAGCCAAGGCAGTTGTCGTCTTCTGGTCTTCCTCTGCAGGGGTTTTCAGCTAGGCAGTCCTTCTTCTTGTAGTTGCAGGAATCTAATTTTCTAGGGTTCAGGGTAGCCCTTAAATACTAAATTTAAGGGCGTGTTTAGGTCTGGGGGGTTAGTAGCCAGTGGCTACTAGCCCTGAGGGTGGGTACACCCTCTTTGTGCCTCCTCCCAAGGGGAGGGGGTCACAATCCTAACCCTATTGGGGGAATCCTCCATCTGCAAGATGGAGGATTTCTAAAAGTTAGAGTCACTTCAGCTCAGGACACCTTAGGGGCTGGCCTGACTGGCCAGTGACTCCTCCTTGTTGCTTTCTTTGTTCCCTCCAGCCTTGCCGCCAAAAGTGGGGGCCGTGGCCGGAGGGGGCGGGCAACTCCACTAAGCTGGAGTGCCCTGCTGGGCTGTGACAAAGGGGTGAGCCTTTGAGGCTCACCGCCAGGTGTCACAGCTCCTGCCTGGGGGAGGTGTTAGCATCTCCACCCAGTGCAGGCTTTGTTACTGGCCTCAGAGTGACAAAGGCACTCTCCCCATGGGCCAGCAACATGTCTCTAGTGTGGCAGGCTGCTGGAACTAGTCAGCCTACACAGACAGTCGGTTAAGTTTCAGGGGGCACCTCTAAGGTGCCCTCTGTGGTGTATTTTACAATAAAATGTACACTGGCATCAGTGTGCATTTATTGTGCTGAGAAGTTTGATACCAAACTTCCCAGTTTTCAGTGTAGCCATTATGGTGCTGTGGAGTTCGTGTTTGACAGACTCCCAGACCATATACTCTTATGGCTACCCTGCACTTACAATGTCTAAGGTTTTGTTTAGACACTGTAGGGGTACCATGCTCATGCACTGGTACCCTCACCTATGGTATAGTGCACCCTGCCTTAGGGCTGTAAGGCCTGCTAGAGGGGTGTCTTACCTATACTGCATAGGCAGTGAGAGGCTGGCATGGCACCCTGAGGGGAGTGCCATGTCGACTTACTCGTTTTGTCCTCACTAGCACACACAAGCTGGCAAGCAGTGTGTCTGTGCTGAGTGAGAGGTCTCCAGGGTGGCATAAGACATGCTGCAGCCCTTAGAGACCTTCCTTGGCATCAGGGCCCTTGGTACTAGAAGTACCAGTTACAAGGGACTTATCTGGATGCCAGGGTCTGCCAATTGTGGATACAAAAGTACAGGTTAGGGAAAGAACACTGGTGCTGGGGCCTGGTTAGCAGGCCACAGCACACTTTCAATTGTAAACATAGCATCAGCACAGGCAAAAAGTCAGGGGGCAACCATGCCAAGGAGGCATTTCCTTACACAACCCCCCCCCCAAACGAAAGAGGATGAGACTAACCTTTCCCAAGAGAGTCTTCATTTTCTAAGTGGAAGAACCTGGAAAGGCCATCTGCATTGGCATGGGCAGTCCCAGGTCTGTGTTCCACTATAAAGTCCATTCCCTGTAGGGAGATGGACCACCTCAACAGTTTAGGATTTTCACCTTTCATTTGCATCAGCCATTTGAGAGGTCTGTGGTCGGTTTGAACTAGGAAGTGAGTCCCAAAGAGGTATGGTCTCAGCTTCTTCAGGGACCAAACCACAGCAAAGGCCTCCCTCTCAATGGCACTCCAACGCTGCTCCCTGGGGAGTAACCTCCTGCTAATGAAAGCAACAGGCTGGTCAAGGCCATCATCATTTGTTTGGGACAAAACTGCCCCTATCCCATGTTCAGAGGCATCAGTCTGCACAATGAACTGCTTAGAATAATCTGGAGCTTTTAGAACTGGTGCTGAGCACATTGCTTGTTTCAGGGTGTCAAAGGCCTGTTGGCATTCCACAGTCCAGTTCACTTTCTTGGGCATTTTCTTGGAGGTGAGTTCAGTGAGGGCTGTCACAATGGATCCATATCCCTTCACAAACCTCCTGTAATACCCAGTCAAGCCAAGGAATGCCCTGACTTGAGTCTGGGTTTTTGGAGCTACCCAGTCCAGAATAGTCTGGATCTTGGGTTGGAGTGGCTGAACTTGGCCTCCACCTACAAGGTGTCCCAAGTAAACCACAGTTCCCTGCCCTATCTGGCATTTGGATGCCTTGATAGAGAGGCCTGCAGATTGCAGAGCCTTCAAAACCTTCTTCAGGTGGACCAGGTGATCCTGCCAGGTGGAGCTAAAGACAGCAATATCATCAAGATAAGCTGTGCTAAAGGACTCCAAGCCAGCAAGGACTTGATTCACCAACCTTTGGAAGGTGGCAGGGGCATTCTTTAAACCAAAGGGCATAACAGTAAACTGATAATGCCCATCAGGTGTGGAGAATGCTGTTTTCTCTTTGGCTCCAGGTGCCATTTTTATTTGCCAGTACCCCGCTGTTAAGTCAAAGGTACTTAGGAATTTGGCAGCACCTAATTTATCTATGAGCTCATCAGCTCTTGGAATTGGATGAGCATCTGTCTTGGTGACAGAATTGAGCCCTCTGTAGTCCACACAAAACCTCATCTCTTTCTTTCCATCTTTGGTGTGAGGTTTGGGGACTAAGACCACTGGGCTAGCCCAGGGGCTGTCAGAGCGCTCAATTACTCCCAATTCCAGCATCTTGTGGACTTCCACCTTGATGCTTTCCTTAACATGGTCAGATTGTCTAAAGATTTTGTTCTTGACAGGCATGCTGTCTCCTGTGTCCACATCATGGGTACACAGGTGTGTCTGACCAGGGGTTAAGGAGAAGAGTTCAGGAAACTGTTGTAGGACTCTCCTACAATCAGCTTGCTGTTGGCCAGAGAGGGTGTCTGAGTAGATCACTCCATCTACTGAGCCATCTTTTGGGTCTGATGACAGAAGATCAGGGAGAGGTTCACTCTCTGCCTCCTGATCCTCATCTGTTACCATCAACAGATTCACATCAGCCCTCTCATGGAAGAGCTTAAGGCGGTTCACATGGATCACCCTCTTGGGGCTCCTGCTTGTGCCCAGGTCCACCAGGTAGGTGACCTGACTCTTCCTTTCTAGCACTGGGTAAGGGCCACTCCATTTGTCCTGGAGTGCCCTGGGAGCCACAGGCTCCAGAACCCAGACTTTCTGCCCTGGTTGGAACTCAACCAGTGCAGCCTTTTGGTCATACCAAAACTTCTGGAGCTGTTGGCTGGCCTCAAGGTTTTTGGTTGCCTTTTCCATGTACTCTGCCATTCTAGAGCGAAGGCCAAGTACATAGTCCACTATGTCTTGTTTAGGCTCATGAAGAGGTCTCTCCCAGCCTTCTTTAACAAGAGCAAGTGGTCCCCTTACAGGATGACCAAACAGAAGTTCAAAGGGTGAGAATCCTACTCCCTTCTGTGGCACCTCTCTGTAAGCGAAAAGCAGACATGGCAAGAGGACATCCCATCTCCTTTTGAGCTTTTCTGGGAGCCCCATGATCATGCCCTTTAATGTCTTGTTGAATCTCTCAACTAAGCCATTAGTTTGTGGATGGTAAGGTGTAGTGAATTTATAAGTCACTCCACACTCATTCCACATATGTTTCAGGTATGCTGACATGAAGTTGGTACCTCTGTCAGACACCACCTCCTTAGGGAAACCCACTCTGGTAAAGATACCAATGAGGGCCTTGGCTACTGCAGGGGCAGTAGTCGACCTAAGGGGAATAGCTTCAGGATACCTAGTAGCATGATCCACTACTACTAGGATGTACATATTTCCTGAGGCTGTGGGAGGTTCCAGTGGACCAACTATGTCCACACCCACTCTTTCAAAGGGGACCCCCACCACTGGGAGTGGAATGAGGGGGGCCTTTGGGTGCCCACCTGTCTTACCACTGGCTTGACAGGTGGGGCAGGAGAGGCAAAACTCCTTAACCATGTTGGACATATTGGGCCAGTAGAAGTGGTTGACTAGCCTCTCCCACGTCTTGGTTTGTCCCAAATGTCCAGCAAGGGGAATGTCATGGGCCAATGTTAGGATGAACTCTCTGAACAGCTGAGGCACTACCACTCTCCTAGTGGCACCAGGTTTGGGGTCTCTGGCCTCAGTGTACAGGAGTCCATCTTCCCAATAGACCCTATGTGTTCCACTTTTCTTGCCCTTGGACTCTTCAGCAGCTTGCTGCCTAAGGCCTTCAAGAGAGGGACAGGTTTCTTGTCCCTTACACAGCTCCTCCCTTGAGGGTCCCCCTGGGCCTAAGAGCTCAACCTGATAAGGTTCAAGCTCCAAAGGCTCAGTTCCCTCAGAGGGCAGAACTTCTTCCTGAGAAGAGAGGTTCCCTTTCTTTTGCTGTGTTGCAGTTGGCTTCCCAACTGACTTTCCTGTTCTCTTGGTAGGCTGGGCCATTCTTCCAGACTCCAGCTCTACTTGTTCACCCTGTGCCTTGCACTGTGCTCTTGTTTTCACACACACCAGTTCAGGGATACCCAGCATTGCTGCATGGGTTTTTAGTTCTACCTCAGCCCATGCTGAGGACTCCAGGTCATTTCCAAGCAGACAGTCCACTGGGATATTTGAGGAGACCACCACCTGTTTCAGGCCATTGACCCCTCCCCATTCTAAAGTAACCATTGCCATGGGATGTACTTTTCTCTGATTGTCAGCGTTGGTGACTGTGTAAGTTTTTCCAGTCAGGTATTGGCCAGGGGAAACCAGTTTCTCTGTCACCATGGTGACACTGGCACCTGTATCCCTCAGGCCCTCTATTCTAGTCCCATTAATTAAGAGTTGCTGTCTGTATTTTTGCATGTTAGGCGGCCAGACAGCTAGTGTGGCTAAATCCACCCCACCCTCAGAAACTAGAGTAGCTTCAGTGTGGACCCTGATTTGCTCTGGGCACACTGTTGATCCCACTTGGAGACTAGCCATACCAGTGTTACCTGGATGGGAGTTTGGAGTGGAACCTTTCTTGGGACAGGCCTTGTCTCCAGTTTGGTGTCCATGCTGTTTACAGCTATGACACCAGGCCTTTTTGGGATCAAAGTTTTTACCCTTGTACCCATTGTTTTGTGAAGAGGCTCTGGGCCCACCCTCCTGTGCAGGTTTTTGGGGGCCTGTAGAAGACTCTTTACTATTTTTAGTTTTGGTTGTCTCATCACCCTTCCCCTGGGGAGTCTTTGTGACCCCTTTCTTTTGGTCACCCCCTGTTGAAGTCTTGGACACCCTTGTCTTGACCCAATGGTCCGCCTTCTTTCCCAATTCTTGGGGAGAAATTGGTCCTAGGTCTACCAGATGCTGATGCAGTTTATCATTGAAACAATTACTCAATAGGTGTTCTTTCACAAATAAATTGTACAGCCCATCATAATTACTTACACCACTGCCTTGAATCCAACCATCTAGTGTTTTCACTGAGTAGTCAACAAAGTCAACCCAGGTCTGGCTCGAGGATTTTTGAGCCCCCCTGAACCTAATCCTGTACTCCTCAGTGGAGAATCCAAAGCCCTCAATCAGGGTACCCTTCATGAGGTCATAAGATTCTGCATCTTTTCCAGAGAGTGTGAGGAGTCTATCCCTACACTTTCCAGTGAACATTTCCCAAAGGAGAGCACCCCAGTGAGATCTGTTCACTTTTCTGGTTACACAAGCCCTCTCAAAAGCTGTGAACCATTTGGTGATGTCATCACCATCTTCATATTTTGTCACAATCCCTTTGGGGATTTTTAACATGTCAGGAGAATCTCTGACCCTATTTATATTGCTGCCACCATTGATGGGTCCTAGGCCCATCTCTTGTCTTTCCCTTTCTATGGCTAGGAGCTGTCTCTCTAAAGCCAATCTTTTGGCCATCCTGGCTAACAGGAGGTCATCTTCACTGAGAGCATCCTCAGTGATTTCAGAAATGTGGGACCCTCCTGTGAGGGACTCACTATTTCTGACTAACACAGTTGGAGACAGGACTTGAGGGGTCCTGTTCTCCCTATTTAGGACTGGAGGAGGGACATTGGCCTCCAAGTCACTAATTTCTTCCTCTGTGAGGTCATCATCAGAGGGGTTGGCTTTTTCAAACTCTGCCAACAGCTCCTGGAGCTGAATTTTGGTAGGTCTGGAGCCAATGGTTATTTTTTTGATATTACAGAGAGACCTTAGCTCCCTCATCTTAAGATGGAGGTAAGGTGTGGTGTCGAGTTCCACCACATTCATCTCTGTATCAGACATTATTTTGCTAAGAGTTGGAAGACTTTTTAAAGAATCTAAAACTGTTTCTAGAATCTAATTTCAAACTTTTAACAAACTTTTAAACTCTAAAAGACAATGCTAAACAGGGACTTAACACACAAGGCCCTAGCAGGACTTTTAAGAATTTAGAAAAATTTTAAATTGCAAAAATGAATTTCTAATGACAATTTTGGAATTTGTCGTGTGATCAGGTATTGGCTGAGTAGTCCAGCAAATGCAAAGTCTTGTACCCCACCGCTGATCCACCAATGTAGGAAGTTGGCTCTGTATGTGCTATTTCAAAGTGAGGAATAGCATGCACAGAGTCCAAGGGTTCCCCTTAGAGGTAAAATAGTGGTAAAAATAGATAATACTAATGCTCTATTTTGTGGTAGTGTGGTCGAGCAGTAGGCTTATCCAAGGAGTAGTGTTAAGCATTTGTTGTACATACACATAGACAATAAATGAGGTACACACACTCAGAGACAAATCCAGCCAATAGGTTTTTGTATAGAAAAATATATTTTCTTAGTTTATTTTAAGAACCACAGGTTCAAATCCTACATGTAATATCTCATTCGAAAGGTATTGCAGGTAAGTACTTTAGGAACTTTAAATCATAAAAATTGCATGTATACTTTACAAGTTATTGACAAATAGCTGTTTTAAAAGTGGACACAGTGCAATTTTCACAGTTCCTGGGGGAGGTAAGTTTTTTGTTAGTTTTACCAGGTAAGTAAGACACTTACAGGGTTCAGTTCTTGGTCCAAGGTAGCCCACCGTTGGGGGTTCAGAGCAACCCCAAAGTCACCACACCAGCAGCTCAGGGCCGGTCAGGTGCAGAGTTCAAAGTGGTGCCCAAAACACATAGGCTAGAATGGAGAGAAGGGGGTGCCCCGGTTCCGGTCTGCTTGCAGGTAAGTACCCGCGTCTTCGGAGGGCAGACCAGGGGGGTTTTGTAGGGCACCGGGGGGGACACAAGCCCACACAGAAATTTCACCCTCAGCAGCGCGGGGGCGGCCGGGTGCAGTGTAGAAACAAGCGTCGGGTTCGCAATGTTAGTCTATGAGAGATCTCGGGATCTCTTCAGCGCTGCAGGCAGGCAAGGGGGGGGTTCCTCGGGGAAAGCTCCACTTGGGCAAGGGAGAGGGACTCCTGGGGGTCACTTCTCCAGTGAAAGTCCGGTCCTTCAGGTCCTGGGGGCTGCGGGTGCAGGGTCTCTCCCAGGCGTCGGGACTTAGGATTCAAAGAGTCGCGGTCAGGGGAAGCCTCGGGATTCCCTCTGCAGGCGGCGCTGTGGGGGCTCAGGGGGGACAGGTTTTGGTACTCACAGTATCAGAGTAGTCCTGGGGTCCCTCCTGAGGTGTTGGATCTCCACCAGCCGAGTCGCGGTCGCCGGGTGCAGTGTTGCAAGTCTCACGCTTCTTGCGGGGAGTTTGCAGGGTTCTTTCAAGGCTGCTGGAAACAAAGTTGCAGCCTTTCTTGGAGCAGGTCCGCTGTCCTCGGGAGTTTCTTGTCTTTTCGAAGCAGGGGCAGTCCTCAGAGGATGTCGAGGTCGCTGGTCCCTTTGGAAGGCGTCGCTGGAGCAGGATCTTTGGAAGGCAGGAGACAGGCCGGTGAGTTTCTGGAGCCAAGGCAGTTGTCGTCTTCTGGTCTTCCTCTGCAGGGGTTTTCAGCTAGGCAGTCCTTCTTCTTGTAGTTGCAGGAATCTAATTTTCTAGGGTTCAGGGTAGCCCTTAAATACTAAATTTAAGGGCGTGTTTAGGTCTGGGGGGTTAGTAGCCAGTGGCTACTAGCCCTGAGGGTGGGTACACCCTCTTTGTGCCTCCTCCCAAGGGGAGGGGGTCACAATCCTAACCCTATTGGGGGAATCCTCCATCTGCAAGATGGAGGATTTCTAAAAGTTAGAGTCACTTCAGCTCAGGACACCTTAGGGGCTGGCCTGACTGGCCAGTGACTCCTCCTTGTTGCTTTCTTTGTTCCCTCCAGCCTTGCCGCCAAAAGTGGGGGCCGTGGCCGGAGGGGGCGGGCAACTCCACTAAGCTGGAGTGCCCTGCTGGGCTGTGACAAAGGGGTGAGCCTTTGAGGCTCACCGCCAGGTGTCACAGCTCCTGCCTGGGGGAGGTGTTAGCATCTCCACCCAGTGCAGGCTTTGTTACTGGCCTCAGAGTGACAAAGGCACTCTCCCCATGGGGCCAGCAACATGTCTCTAGTGTGGCAGGCTGCTGGAACTAGTCAGCCTACACAGACAGTCGGTTAAGTTTCAGGGGGCACCTCTAAGGTGCCCTCTGTGGTGTATTTTACAATAAGTTTTCAGTGTAGCCATTATGGTGCTGTGGAGTTCGTGTTTGACAGACTCCCAGACCATATACTCTTATGGCTACCCTGCACTTACAATGTCTAAGGTTTTGTTTAGACACTGTAGGGGTACCATGCTCATGCACTGGTACCCTCACCTATGGTATAGTGCACCCTGCCTTAGGGCTGTAAGGCCTGCTAGAGGGGTGTCTTACCTATACTGCATAGGCAGTGAGAGGCTGGCATGGCACCCTGAGGGGAGTGCCATGTCGACTTACTCGTTTTGTCCTCACTAGCACACACAAGCTAGCAAGCAGTGTGTCTGTGCTGAGTGAGAGGTCTCCAGGGTGGCATAAGACATGCTGCAGCCCTTAGAGACCTTCCTTGGCATCAGGGCCCTTGGTACTAGAAGTACCAGTTACAAGGGACTTATCTGGATGCCAGGGTCTGCCAATTGTGGATACAAAAGTACAGGTTAGGGAAAGAACACTGGTGCTGGGGCCTGGTTAGCAGGCCACAGCACACTTTCAATTGTAAACATAGCATCAGCACAGGCAAAAAGTCAGGGGGCAACCATGCCAAGGAGGCATTTCCTTACACATACACTGAAACAATCAAAGTTTAAAGTAACATTATAGTTAGCTATGGCAGAATTCTCTTTTCTTACGTTAAAATAACCTTAGAAATTGAATGAAAAAAATGTGTTGTTGAAGTTAGGTGTTTAAATAACACTAATACTAATGTTTAAACCAACTAAACACTGGAATTCACCAGTTATAGCTTACAGAGTTTTGGACTTTTTTGCTTATGCAGGGTCATCACCAATCTTTTTGCATCCTGCCTCCTATCTTTTCTGACCTGTTGCTGTTGGCTTTTGAACTCTGAGCACTTTACCACTGCTAACCAGTGCTAAAGTGCATATGCTCTCTGTGTAAATTGTATGGTTGATTGATTTATCCATGATTGGCATATTTGATTTACTAGTAAGTCCCTAGTAAGGTGCACTAGAGGTGCCAGGGCCTGTAAATCAAATGCTACTAGTGGGCCTGCAGCACTGGTTGTGCGACCCTCATAGATAGCTCTGCAATCATGTCTCAGACCTGCCATTGCAGTGGCTGTGTGTGCCGTTTTAACTGTAAATTCGACTTGGCAAGTGTACCCACTTGCCAGGCCTAAACCTTCCCTTTTCTTACATGTCAGACACCCCTAAGGAAGGCCCTAGGTAGCCCCAAGGGCAGGGTGCAGTGTATGGTTAAGGTAGGACATATAGTAATGTGTTGTATATGTACTGACAGTGAAATATTGCTAATTTTGTTTTTCACTGTTGCAAGGCCTGTCCCTCTCACAGGTTAACATGGGGGCTACGTTGAAATCTGATTAAAGTATAGATTCCCTTTGGGAGCGGATGGACATGTGGAGTTTGGGTCTCTGAGCTCCCAATTTAAAAATACATCTTTTTGGCAAAGTTGATTTTAAGATTGTGTGTTTGAAACACCACTTTTAGAAAGTGAGCATTTTCTTGCGTATACCATTTCTATGACTCTGCCTGTTTGTGGATTTCCTGTCTAGGTCAGTTTGTGCTAATAGTTGAGCCAAGTTCCCCATACAGTTTAAATAGGTGTCTGGGTATGGGAGAGTCCCTAAGGGTTGGTATGTGTCTAACAGTTGTCCCTCGATATTTGCAGGTGTCTCTGGTTACACCAACCTGTCATGGCTACTGACCCCAGTGTGGAATACCAGGACAAGGGCAGAGGAACGCTACAATGAGGCCCATGGGTGAACTAGGAGGATAATAGAGCGCACCTTCGGCCTCCTGAAGGCCAGATTCAGGTGCCTCCATCTGACAGGTTGCTACTCGAACCACTGGACAGAATTACGCCACATTTGGCAGAAAGATAGCTTTTGGTCCAGAAAGAGTCCTTTTTGTGAGTTGGTGTAAATCCGTTCCCTAGTTTTGTAGTTATTAAAGTAAAAGGAAATATGAATATCTAGGCAGAGCCTAAGCACAATCTGATGGTGAGATCTGATTGACTGGCAACTCTTCAACCAGGAAGTGCTGGAAGCCATCTTGGGACTTGGACAGATCTGATTGGTTGCCAGCACTTCAACCAAGAAGTGGTAGCATCTGTCTTGGGACTCAAACTCAGCCAAGTCCCACGAAAAAACATTAAAAGAGAAAAGGGGGCAGGGTACATGTACCCTGACTCCTTATGCATGGTGGTGGGCTCCCAGAGGGACCCCAGTGGATGCTTAAAACATGTCTTTTATTTTTTATTTTTGCTGCAAATCCACAGCAAATATTTTTTTTAAAAGTCTCAGCTCTCCACTTGTCACTGCATCACTCTTGATCTTGCCTTCTCCTTGGTATTTCCACTGCTTTTTGTGCTTTTTCCTTGCTTTTCCTTGTTTTCACTGCTTTCTCCTTGCTTTTCACCCTGATTTTTTGTGTGCCTTCTCCTTGCTTTTTCCTTCTTCTGACTGTGTTCCCCTTTATATTTCCCCCGTTTTCCGATTGCCTTCTCCTTGCTTTTCCCTCATTGTCACTGTTTTTCCTTGTTTTTACCTCCATTTCTTGTGTGCCTTTCCCTAGTTTTCCCTCGTTTTCCCTGTTTTCTCACTGCTTTTTCCATTGTTTGTTGAGTGCCTTCTCCTGGCTGTTCCCTCATTTTCACTGCTTTCTCCTTGCTATGTCCCTTGTTTATTGTTGCCTTTGCCTTGCTTTTCCCTTGTTCTCACTGCTTTCTCCGTGCCTTTTCCCTCATTTGTTTGTGTGCCTTCTGTTTGCTTTTTCTTTGTTCTCACTACACTTTGCTTTTGAGTTGAAGTCTCAGGCCATCAAAGACTTCCTCTGCCAGCACCTGTACGCTCTGCTGAGACTCCTGCCCTACCAAGTGGTGCCATAGCCAGTCCCTGGGCTCTTGAGAAGTGAAGTTGGCAGAACAATGCCTGAAATCAATACACAGGAAAAGGCTAAAATTGATGCTCCACCCACATTGCGGCTGAGAGACCAGAGCATCGCGGCTGGAGAAATGATGCTACACACGCATGCGGGCAAACCTCATGCAGCGCGGATTTCTGACACCCTATGAACGGGTTTCTCACAAATCATCACTGGGCATAAAAAATCAACGTATGCTTGTGTGGATCTTAGGTGCCCGTACGGAAATTGACATATCGCTCTCTTGCGGGAGAGAAAAACAATGCATTGCCTGGCCGACCAGAGAACAAAATGACGCACGGCCTCACATGCGAGTAACGAATCAACGTATCACAGACTTTTCCAATGCACGCTCACCCATGCACCTTTATTTTTTACTCAAACCAGCATGGGCGTAGGAAGTGTGGGGGACGCGGGGGATATGTCCCCCCCAGATTTTGGAGTGGGGGACACGGGGGACAAGGGTGGGGGGGATGAGGGGACAGAAGAATTGTCCCTTCTCCTTTAATTCGCAGGGCCATTAGCGCATGAAAGCGCTACCTATACTGGCCCTGCACTTGACCTGTGACCTGGCTCCAGGACACTTGCCCTCTGCCCTCTTGTTGTGCTGCAGCACACAAGGGATTCCTTCTCACCTTGCCATCAGCTGCCTGCACTTCTGAGAACAAAGGGAGACGAGAGGCCCTTTGTTGATGCTGTCTGCATCCCGTCCCTCCTGAGTGTCCCTCCTGAGGCCGACCCTTCCCTTGAAGATCCAACCCTGAAGACAGCAGCAAGATTTGAAGAAGATAAGGAGGTTTGGGTAATGAAATAAACTATTTCCAAGTAACTCCCTTTCTTTTTAAATCCAGTGCTGTGTTGCAGAGTATCTCCCTTTCTAAAAACAGTATTGTTGAGTTACTGTGAGACATGAGCAGGGCAGGCTTTAGAGTGCTAGTGGCACCCTGTGCGACAATGTTTGTTAGGGCCCCCCTTCCTGTCACCTCTCTCTCACTCTCTTCGCTCCTCTCTCTCCAGCTTGACTGTCCCAGTGCTAATTATTGTCCCCTAAGTTGACATCCTGCCCCCCCAACATTTCGGTCCCCTGTCTCTCCCTCAGCCTTCCTGGTATTTGTGAAAGCCTGCTCTGAAGGCCAAGGGCTGTCTGTAAATCTCATTTCCTGCCAATGGCCTGTGGATGCAAAGCCAGCACTGTGGCAGCTCACAGGCTTTACAAGGACTTCACAGGCTGTGGAGGAACAGAGCCTGACACTGCTGGATAGACAGCGGAGAGACCAGCACAAAGCATGGGTCCCAGGAAGAACCAGATGGCCAGAGAGATGGACAGGGCTAGGTAAGGCACCTAGGGCGATGCAACCGCTACTGCTGCACTTGGTGCTGACTTAGGATGGGGGTGCTATGTTTGCAAGTATATAGTGACTTTAAATGCACCTGCTGGATGTTCCTTGCCACCAACAGTTTTCAGGCAACAATAAAAATCTCAAGTTAATTCAGGTGATTAATGATCTTTCTGGAGACAGATTGAAGTTTTGTCTAGTAGAAGTTTTGACTCATCATAACGTACAGGGTTACTATGCCTGCTACAAAGGATGTCTACATGCAGATCACAAAGTGTATATAATGTGAATAGGTCAGTGGGTTACTGCTTTTGTCAGATGCAGGAAAGTACCCTCTTTTTGGCATGGCTACCCCACTTTTTGCCTGTTGTCAGTATGTTTTGACTGTGTTCACTGGGATCCTGCTCACCAGTACCCCAGTGCTCTCTCCCATTAAATGTGGTTGCTTGGACCACACACACCCCACACTTGGCATACTGGTGCCCCTTATAAGTCCCTAGTATATGGTACCCAGATACCCAGGGCATTGGGGGATCAGGGGTTTCCCATGGGCTGCAGCATTTATTATGTATTATGCCACCTATAGGAGCCCATGTAAGCTGTGTTTGCAGGCCTGCCATTGCAGCCTGTGTGCGTGAAAAGGTGCTTGCACCTTTTCACTTCAGGTCACTGCACCAGGTCACTGTAAGTCACCCCTATGGTAGGCCCTCCTAGCCCCAATGGCAGGGTGCAAGTGTCTGTGTGTGAGGGCACCTCTGCAGAGGTGCCCCCACAAACTCCAGTTCCATTTTCCTGGACCTCTTGAGTGTGCGCGACGCCCTTTTACGCTTGTACTAGACATACTACCTGTGTCCAGGTACATAACGGTAACTCGTAACCTGGGCATGTTTGGTAACAAACATGTCAGAATCATACCCGAATACTATTGTCAGTATTGATTGTATGATTCCATGCACTTTGGGGGCTCCTTAGAGGATCCCCAGCATTGCTCCTACCAGCTTTCTGGGGTTTTCCGGGCAGCCCACGTTGCTGCCACCCCTCAGACAGATTTCTGCCCTCCTTCTGCTGCTTGAGCAGCTCATGCCCAGGAAGGCAGAACAAAGGATTTCATTTGGAAGAGGGAGGCAACACCCTGTCCCTTTGGAAATAGGTGTTACATGGCTTGGGAGGGGTAGCCTTGCCAAGCTTCTAGTATGCTCTGAAGGGCACATTGGTGGCCTCCTTGCATAAACCAGTCTGTACCAGTTCAGGGACCTCAGCCCCTACTCTGACACAAAACTGGACAATGGAAAGGGCGTAACCACTCCCCTGTCCATCACCACACCGGGGGTGGTGCCCGGAGATCCTCCAGGTGGGCACTTGATTCTGCCATCTTGAATCCAAGGTTGGCAGAGGCCTCTGTGAGCATCTGAGTGGCCAGGTTAGGGAGGTGAAGTGTCAGCCCCCTCCTAGGTGGTCACTCTGCTAGGTGACCAATTCCCCCTTACTGGGCTATTTAGGGTTTCCCTCCTGGGTGGGTCCTTAGATTCAACGTGCAAGATTCCAGCAGGACTCCTCTGCAACGTTTACTTTGACTTCTGGCCACTGGAACCGCAACTGGACTTCACAGGAAACTACAATCTGCAGCTCCAGCAACAACTTCGACATTATTTCTCCGACTCCTTCCAGCAACTGCAACATTTGCCCAGCTGTGCTTCCTCGGAGGGCAGCAAGTCTTCAGTCTGCATGAGAAGAAAGAAGGAAAATTCCTTGGAGTGAAGGAGTCACTTACTTGCATCCGTAGGCACCAACTGCAACAACAACCGGCTGCGTGGATCTCCTCTCCTCCTGAGCTGCGTGGATCGTGCATCAGAGGTGGTAGTCTGAAGTGGTCCCCTTGGTCCTCTCTTCCATCTGTCCAACTGTGGAGTAGGTAGGTCCTGCCGTCCCATGCAGGACAGTACCCCCATGCACTACATCTCTTGCAGCTACCAAGGCTTGTTGTTATCTCCTCCAAGGGATCTTCAGGCTCCATGTAGCCTCAGTCCCCAGCACTCTTCTCTGTGAAGCACAGCCCTCAAAGTGCTTCGCCTGCAATGTGGGACCTCTCTTCGGGTGTGCTGCGTAGGCCTCTCTGCAGCTCCTGGGCTCCTTGCCTATAGGTCTTCCGTGGGGGCTGCCTCTCATTCTCCAGACTCTCTGCCTTGCTGATGGTCACCTGGGACTCCCCTCCATGGGTTGAGTCCCCCTTGACCTTGCTGGTCCCTGGCAGCTCCACTTTTCTCCTACTGCGACATTTGCTTTTGCGAAGGCATTTTGGTGGGTTTTCCACATCCCAGACTGACTGTAATTCTTCATCCGGTGTGGGACATCAAATGCATCACCTAGGAACTCTTCATCTGCTCCATTGTTGCATTGCTGACCATCTTCGTCTCCCTGTCAACCAACTCCTGCATCCACAGATGGGTGGGTAGTGGCTCCTGCCACGACCAGACACTCCTACGTAACTGGACTTGGTCCCCTTCTTTTCCAGGTGTTCCTCCTCCAGGATCCACCTCTAGTCTCTTGCAGTCCTGTCTGCGTTTTGCAATATCCTTCTCTGAGGTCCTTTTGGTGGGATTGTACGACGGAACACCGACTTTAAAAACAACTACTGCCTTAACAACGAGTTCGGAACACAGACCTCGTTCTTACTACTAATGATTTTACCACGAATGCCTTAACAACGATATTTCGTTGTAAAGGCATTCCTGATAAAAGCATTAGTAATAGGCACCATTCACCCTACATCCCTCACCCCACCCCCCCAACCCCACCACAAAACCTAAAACCCCCTAACCCCACCCCAAAACCTAAAACCCCCTGACCTCCCATCCCCTCCCCAAAATGAAAAAACACCCCACCACCCCAACCCCACCCCAAAACCTAAAACCCTCCACCCCGCCCCAAAACCTAAACCCACCACTTACCTTAGTCGACCCCCTTCTCACCTGCATTGTCCTCCTTCGCCAACTCCCTTCTTTGTACCTTAACCACGCATGTTCGTTGTTCAGAACATATGTAGTTAAGGCACAAAATAACGGAGTCGTGGTTAAAAAAAGCGTTGTTGCGCTTTCGTTAACCACGACTTTCGTAAAAAGAAAGTTGTAAAAAAGGATGTTTCCTTTTGGTGGGTTGGGGAAAAAACAGTAACTTACCTCTTTTCTCCTGGTCGCTGGGGGGCACTCTGGTACTAACCTTTGGGGTTTCCTAGTTCCTCCAGATCCCCTCTACCGATTCCACTTCCTTGGGTGGGGACCCGGCTTTTGCATTTCACTTTTTTAGTATATGGTTGGTCCCCTCTAGGCCTTCAGTATTGCCTATTGCTTTTCACTGTTTCCTATAGCTTTTTATGCCAATTTCTGATTGCTGCTGTACATATAATAGTGTGTTACTTACATCCTATTGGAGTATTGCCTATCTAGTGTTTTAGTGTTTGTGTTACTGTGATAAGGAACCTTTATTTTCGTAACACATGTTTCTTTCAGGTGTGTAAGTGCTGTGTGACTACAGTGGTATTGCATGATCTTTGCATGTGTCCTAGATAAGTCTTGGCTGCTCATCCGCAGCTACCTCTAAAGAGCCTGGCTTCTAGACACTGCCTACACTTCACTAATAAGGGGATACCTGGACCTGGTATAAGGTGATAATACCATAGGTACTCACCACATACCAGGCCAGCTTCCTACATCAGAGAGCTCCTTTTTTGTCCCCTGCAATTTATAAATTAAAACTGAATATAGAACAGTGAACAATGAACTCCTCAAATAGCTACATGCAAACATCAAGGTATAGATTAGAGCGTTATGATTCCCCCCCACTTTTTGATTAACTTAATGTTGCAAAACAAGTTAATTTGAGCGCAAATCAGTTCTTATTATTAAAGAGAGCCCCCAACCATGGTGTTATTTTTTAAATTCTGAGTTTGCGCTTCTGCAGATGAAGCACTCTTAAACTATACCTGCTACCAGTATGGATGACCTGTGACACCTACACCTTGTAGTCCTCTGTCTTATGTAACATTTCATATGCACTGATTTACACATATATGATGAATGTCTCTGCGTAATATCTGTGTGATGTAAAGTGCTTTGACACCCTAGACTGGCATGAGGGATGAATGATGGAACAACACATGCGTATATCGTGCATGCCTTAACATTGCGCTCTCAACAAAGACCGTGTCTTTACTACTATGCATGCTTTACAACGAATTTTATTATAAAAGCATGTTTGGTGAAGGAACATGCGTGGTCAATTCTCCCTACCCTGCCCCCTTACACCTGATACCGTACTCCACCCCTCCAAGCACTTAAAACTGCCACTGCCCTAAGCCCTAAACCCGCCTGCCCTGTCCTAAAAACTACCCTCACCCCACTCTGAACCCTAAAACCTACCCTGAACTGCTCTAAAAACTACCTTGGCGCCCCTGCCACCACCCTGAACCCTAAAACCTACCCCACTCTGTCCTAAATACTACATGACCCCACCCTATACCCTAAAACCTACCCCACACTGTCCTAAAAGCTACTTGAACTCCACGCCCTCCTCCTGAACCCTTAAACCTACCCCACCCTGTCCTAAAAACTACCCCAACCTCCCACCCTAAACCCGGCAACAGCCCTACTTACCTTTCTCTCCTCTGCTTCTTCCTGTTCCACCCGGACAGCTAGACCGCTTTCTATGCTGTAACCACGCATATGCGTGGTAAAGATATGTGTGGTAAAGGCATGAGTGCTAGACCCATATTTGTGGTAATGGCAGCGTGGTCAATGCATTGCATTGATTGCATTGTAAGGGATATTTCCCGGTATGAGTGGTGCTATAAAACTAATGACATGCATCTGAGAGAGAGTGGTGACGGATAGTAGTGAAGGAATCCATGGCGGAGGTGGTCACTAGGGGGCGCCAACAAACAATGTCGCACAGGGCGCCACCAGCACTAAGGCCAGCCCTGTCAGACAGCACAACAGTTCACAGGAACGCGGCAGCACAGAGACTGCCACTTGACAGTCAGACAAGGACCTAGCAGCAATCATAGGCCTTACTGGCCTTCATAGGCAGGCAGGGGCCCAGAGACTGACACAGCCTGACTAGAAAGAAAGCTCCCAACAGGCACCACAGTGCATGGCAGGCAGCACAGGAATCAATGGGTAGAACTGCGCCCAGCAGGCAGTACAGGCCTCTTAGGACTTCACACAGGCAAACAGCATCACAGAGTCTGTTGCTGCCTAACAGGCAGCAAAGGGCCCAGCAGACAGGGAATTGCAGGCCACACAGGACTCGACTGGAAGCAACCGCCTTTCCCATCTCCCCCCACCACGGCAACCCTTCTGGGTGAAAACTTTGTGCAGGGTGCCCACCTCAAGGTTGTCCCTGTCCCCCCCAGAAATTTAATGTCTCCTACGCCCCTGCAAACCAGGTACTTTGAGTTAAATCAATGTTTCCATTGTTTTTGATGCAGTAAGTCTCTTTTTACTCTGAAAATTCATAACTCGACTTGTGTATGTTGAATTTTTGTTGTTTTGGTCTTGTTTGATTTAGATAAATATTCCCTATTTTTCTAAACTGTTCTGGTGTCCATTTTGTAGTGTTTTCACTGTTTTACTGTGTGTGTGTTGGTACAAATACTTGACACATTTCCTTTGAGATAAGCCTGACTGCTTGTGCCAAGCTACAAGAGTGTGAGCAGGAGTTAACTTAAGTGTGTATCTCCATTGCCCTGACTAGAGTGAGGGTCTCTGCTTGGACAGAGTTCAAACTGACTGCCAACCAGAGACCTAATTTCTAACATGTGGTATTTCAATGTGTGCAAGTTATTGTTTTACTGTGTGTTAGACAACTTGCGTCAACTAAATTGAGCCAAGGCTAGAATTCTCAGAAAGCACTGCCCTTTTAATTGAAACTACATACCTGGAAATCAGGTGTGTCTCTGATAGGAAGTCTTGTTTTAACATTGCAGCACAGAGAGACAATCCAGTGTTCAATATGTTTCAATAAATTTGTGGTATTTTACGCTTAATCAGCTTAGAGTAAGGAAGGAAGTAGCCACCACCATACTACGGGTGAAAAACAACAGATGTACTATATTATAGCTCGTCTGTGTACATGAGTCTGTGCTTTCCAATATATTGACTAAAATAAAGAGTAAAACGTACTGAAACCAGTTGCCAGGGGAATCATCCATAGGCTGTATCACGTGTCGGAACTGTTAGCGTAATTGTGGGAGCTTGGGTGTTTGCTGTGTCTTTAAGCGCTCATGGGTATTTTCCCCAGGGGACTCCTGCTTTTTCTGGTTTGACAGCGTTTCCTGAAGATATCAACTAATTTTTGGCTGACAAAGCAGTATTCAGGATATAGACCCTCATTATGACTTCGGTGGTCTTTACAGAAGACCACAGAAGCCACGAGCGCCAGAAGACCGGCAGTGCTGGCAGTCTTCGGACCACCATATTATGAGTACTGAAGGATTTTCGCCACAAATTGGGTGGAAATCCTCCAGTAGTTGTGTTGGTGGTTGGAGGCTCAGGTGCAGTTTCACCACTGGCAAGCTCCACCAAAAGGACTCCACTGGCCGGTTTATGGGCTGTAATACGGCCTGGCGGTGTCCTGATAGTAGGGTGCTGCTGACGGTGGGAGTGCCTGTTCCCATTCCCTGACAGACAACCTACTTGCCGGAAAAGGAAAGTCAATTGTCTGACAGGGGAGAGGTGTGGGAGGATGGGGGGTGTTGTGTGTGAGTGGGTGTTGTCTGCATGTGTGAATGTAAGTGTGTATGCGTTTGTGTATGGGTGTTTGAATATGTGTTGAATGAGTGTTTGTATGGGTGTGTATATGGGTGTTTGAATGCGTGTATGATTGTGTGTGAGTGAATCTGTGTGTGTGTAAGTGTAGGTGAATAAGTGTATGTGGGGTATGTGTGGGTGTTTGTGTGCATATGTGTGTATATGGGGAGGGGGGTATGTGATGGTGGTGCTGTTCTGGAAGGGGGTGGGGGAGAGGGGTGCTGTTCTGGAAGGGGGTGAGGGAGAGGGGTGCTCATATGGAGGGGAACAGCAGGAGAGGGGTGCTGTTCTGGAAGGGGATGGGGAGAGGGGGGTGCTGGTATATAAGGCGGGTGGGGGAGGATGGTGCTGGTATGGAAGATTGGGTGGGAAAGTATTGGGTTTCCAGGGAGGAGTTTGGGGGAGTCGTCTGCCAATGACAGGAAATACATTTCCTGTCACCAGTAGCCTTTGAGCAAGGGTAAAGGTAGTTTTCAAATGGTATAAATAAGGGCAGGCACACACCAAAATGAGCAGTGGACTGTGAGGTGGGCATAAGGGTGGTCCTAAGGGCAGGACAGGGGGTGGGTCTATCCTTTTCATGTTTCCAAGCTTTGTATGCAAGAAATTTGCATGCATTGTGAGATGGTCAGAAGTATCTGTCTATGAGTTATTACACCAATAACCATTTACATAGCACTTACTTGTTCAGATATCTCTGCAACAAAACAGTAACCAACTAAACTATCTACATACAACTTAAATCTGTTGCCTGTTGTGCTTTCCAGCAAGCGCATTCAACCTCTATTCAATTTTATGATGTGTTGACCCTTTGATTAGAATGAACTCAGCCCTTTCCTGCCTCAGGTTCAGAAACTACAGGCACACTGGTGAGACATCATCACTTTTCCCACCTCTAGAGGTAGACTTAATCTTTGGGCTTGGGAAAAGTCTATCAATAAAAATGGTACCTCACTTGCGTGGGTAGGCCTAATGCTCGCAACAGGAAATGTAACATGGACACATAACAATTTTACATTGAAATCTGATGTATTCTTTGCAAAGTGCCTAGCTGTAGATTTCGGCCTCTAGCTCAGCCGGCACCTAGGAAAACGTACCAAACCTGCGTATTTTTGAAAACTGGACACCTAGGTGAATTCAAGATGGTGTGACTTGAGGGCTCTCACCAGGCTCTGTTACCCAGAATCCTTTGGAAAACTCAAAACTTGGCCAAAAAAACAAAAAAAAAACACCTTTTCCTCACATTTCGGTGACAGAAAGTTCTGGAATCTGGAAGGAGCCACAAATTTCCTTCCACCCAGTATTCCTCAAAGTCTCCCGATAAAAATGATACCTCATTTGTGTGGGTAGGCCTAGCACCCACAACAGGAAATGCCCCAAAACACACATGGACAAATCACATTTTCCCAAAGAAAACAGACCTGTTTTTTGCAAAGTGCCTAGCTGTGGATTTTGGCCTTTAGCTCAGCCGGCACTTAGGAAAACCTACAAAACCTGCACATTTTTGAAAACTAGACACCTAGGGGAATCCAAGATGGGGTGACTTTTGGGGCTCTCACCAGGTTCTGTTACCCAGAATCCTTTGCAAACCTCAAAATCTAGCATAAAAACACTTTTTCCTCACATTTCAGTGACAGAAAGTCTTAGAATCTGAGAGGAGCCACAAATTTAATTTCACCCAGCGTTCCCCCAAGTCTATTGATAGAAATGGTACCTCAATAGTATGGGTAGGCCTATGGCCCGCAACACTATCTGGACACATCAAAATTACCAAATTCAAAACTACCTGTTTATGCAGAGGGGCACCTATGTTTTTAGTCCTGCGCTCAGCAGCCATCTAGGGAAATCTACCAAACCCAGACATTTCTGAAAACAAGAAACCCGAGGGAGTCCAGGGAGGTGTGACTTGCAGAGATCCCTCAGCGTTTTCCTACCCAGAATCAGCAAACCTCAAATTTAGCTAAAAGATCACATTTTTCCCACATTTCTGTGAGGGATCACCACACTGGGACAAATTTCCTACAACCCAACGTTCCCCTCAGTCTACCAGTAAAAATTATACCTCACTTGTGTAGGTGGGCCAAGTGCCTGTGACAGGGAAGAGCCAAAAACATGTCAAAATTGAGGGGGAACCAAAGCGGGTCCAAAAGGCCAGTTTGAAAAAAACATTTTTAGGCTGACAAATGCAGCAGAATTTTTATTGTATAGAAGAGACAATGCTGAGTGGTAGGTGGAGAGCTGAAAGACTATTACCCCCTTCAGTTGAGGTGTGGCATAACCAGGCCCATACTGGTTGGTAGCCACCACCTCACTTTTTTTTTTAGTTCCCTTGCATCTAGTAGACTTTCTGCACCCCCCAGGGTCTGGATCAGGGGTAATTGCCACATCTGCCTAATGATGGGCAGAACAACTTTGGCCCCATTTATTTGGGGTGGGGGTATGGCCATAACCCCACCCTCTTATTTTGAAAAACTAATCTTCCCTGGTTGCAGGTGGGCTTTATGCCCTCCTTGGAGGCAGATGGGCCATCCAAAGATAGGCCGATCTGCCCCCTAGGGGGGCCTGAAATGGCCACTGGTAATGTGCCCCCACGAGGAGGGACCCTTGCCCAAGGGGCTGACCCCCCAAACAAAACACACTCATACACACACACCAATCTCTGGTGCCTAAGTGGTTTCTGCCTCCCCCAGGGGGCAGATCGGCCTAATAGAAATAGGCCGATCTGCCCCCAAGGGGAGCAGAAATGGCCTAAAATAAATTTGGCCTCCCAAAGGAGCCACACTTGCCTAAGGAGTCACTCCCCTTGAGTGAAATTGGCAAAAAAATAAAATCCCTGGTGCCTAGTGGCATCAGCCTAATAAACATAGGCCAATCTGCCCCAAAAGGGGGGCAGAAATGGCCTAAAATAAATTTGCCTCCCAGGGGAATGGCCCTTGCCTAAGGGGTTGCTACCCTTGCGTAAAATAGATGGAAAAATATAAAAATCCCTGGTGTCTAGTGGTTTCTGCTCCCCCTTGGGGGCAGATTGGCCTAACAAAAATAGTCAGATCTGGGCAGAAAAGTACAAAAAATAATTTGGCACCCTGGGGAGCGGACCTTGCCCAAGGGGCCGCTCCCCTCATGTCAAAAACCAACAAAAAAGATCCCTGGGCCCGTATTTATACTTTTTTTTGTGCCGCATTTGCGTCGTTTTTTGACGCAAAAACGGTGCAAACTTGCAAAATGCCATTGTATTTTGTAGGTTTGCGCCGTTTTGCGTAAAAAGCGGCGCAAATGCAGCGCTAAAAAAAGTATAAATACGGGCCCTGGTGTCTAGTGGTTTCTGACCCCCCTGGGGGCAGAAATGGCCTAAAATTAATTTTGCTTCCCGGGAAGTGACCCATGCCTAAGGGATCGCTCCCTTACATATAAAAAATAAACATAAACAACAAAAATTATCCCTGGTGTCAAAGGGGTTTCTGCCCCCAATGGGGGCAGGTCAGCCTAATTATATTAGGACGATCTGTTCCCAGGGGGCAAAAATGGACTAAAAATAATTTCCCCCCCTGGGGATCGGCCCTTGCCCAAGGGGCCGCTCCCCTCAGGTAAAAAATAAAAAACAAAAATTCCCTGGTGTCTAGTGTTTCCTGCCTAATTATATTAGGCCGATCGGACCCCAACCGGGGCAGAAATGGCCTAAAATTAATTTTGCCCCCCGGGGGGCGACCCTTGCCTAGAAGGTCGCTCTCTATTTATAAAAAAAAAACAATTAAAAAAAATATCCTTGGTGTCTAGGGGGTTTCTGCCCGCCAGGGGCAGATCGGCCTAATTATATTAAATATTAATTGGCCTAAAAGTAATTTGGCCCCCTGGGGAGCGGCCCTTGCCCAAGGGGCCACTCCCCTCATGTCAAAATCCCACAAAAAAACTCCCTGATGTCTAGTGAGCATTGTGATTAGGCAGCAGAAATGCTGAGAAAGACATCAAAGGAAAGGAAAGGCTTGTCCTTTCCTTTGATGCCTTTTTCGGCCCCTCCACATGATCCAAAGCATTTCTCTCCCCATCCGGGCTGGAGGGGCAGGCCTCTGATGAGGTCAGTGCGTCATCGCACGCTGATGTCATCAGATGCCATGGGGGAAGAGGGGCGGGGTGGAAGGGGAAGCGATTGCCCTTCCATCCCTCCAGTGGGGGCGCTGAGGTGAGGCTCATGGGGTGAGCGCTAGCGCCCCCCCCCATGAGCCGATTCCAGGATGTAACGGTTACATCCTTGGCGCCTCAGCTCCGAAGCCAAGGACATAACGGTTACGTCCTTGGCTGCCAAGGGGTTAATGTGTGCATTTGTATTTGTGTATTTTACGTTTTTGTCTTTTTTTGATTTAGAAAATTACAATGTAAATAGGTTATGGCATTTTCCTTTGCCTGTCAAAATATTTTCTAGGAGATTAATGGTTCCACTAAACAATTTTTATTATCTGCTTTATTTCTTACATCAGCACCCAAGCTCAAGAAGAGTTAATCGGAGGGTCAGACCGAGGCTGCCACCATCAGTGCTGTGGGAGGTGGAAGTAACACCACCAGCGCCATGGCCGCAGCTGTTGGCTCTGCTGGGCCCAGTAAGTTCTCATCAGTATCATTTATTTCTCTACATTTTATCTCTCACCATTAGAATAATTTTTCTTTGTTTCTCTTATAGTGACTTATTTTTTCAAATCCTCTTCGTTTTATTTAATGTTTGTTCATTTCTTGTTTCTGTAGCTGCCTTCCTCCTGTTTGTACTAATCTGTAGCTTTCCTCTGCTTGGTTATTAAGCTTTCCATCTCCCATATCTTATATATCCTGTGGACTGTGGAGGAAGCGGGTTCTTTATAGGATATAACAAAATGAGACGTATTGTATAAAGACTTCAGGGTTTCCCTTACTAGTGAACAGGGACTTTCTCTAGTAATCCCAAGGTACTCTCTTAGGGGATATTGTGGTCGAGGAACCTTAGGTTTATCAGTGAGGAGTGTCAAACATTTACAAACACACTCACTAAAAGAGACACATGTCTCAAAAAGGCGATCCACACTAATTTACAAAATTAACATGTTTATTTATATATGTTTTAACACCAGAATCAATACGATCAGGTAAGTACATTTTCCAAGAAAAATACTTTCAGGTTTCAAAAGTCGACACATTGCATTTTTCAGAAGTGACAATGTTATTCTATGGAGAGAAAAATAAATATTGCATTCAGGTATAGTACAGGGACTTAGGGGACCAATCTCCTGGACTTAAGGTAAGCATTGTTGAAGGGTCAAGACCACAGCCACAGGCCAAACTGGACAGCACTGGGGTGGCCAGGTGTAGAGGTGATGTTTGACGCTGGGTGCCCAGTGTTAGTCAATGGGGATAGGTCAGGTTGAAAAGAGGCTGTAGGTTTGGACAGGGAATCCAGTCAAGTGGAACCAGCAAGTGGGTTCAAGTCTTGAGATAATCGGAGATGGAAGGAAACCTTCAATTCTCTTCTCCATGGGCCAGAGGCGACGGGTGCAGAGGTGTCCTGAGGTGCTGGGTTTTCTCCACCAAGAGAACTCTCAGTTGAGGGGGCTTGCTGGCAGAGGCTGCAGGCGGTGGCGGTGAGTCACAGTGGGCAGGTCCAAGGTGGACTATGTCTCTGGAGGGCTGAGGGATCACATTGGCACCAATGGCCCACTTCAGCCTGGGCTAAATGGCACAGGTGCAGTTGTGCTTTCAGGTTTGGGTTTTTGCAGTCCGGAGTCCTCTCAGGTACCTTAGGGGTACCTGCAAGATGCAGGGAAAGAGCTCTGCTGTTCTATATGAGTTCCTGGGTCTTTGTTGAAGGTAGGCAGGCCTCCCAGGCATTTGGAGGCACAGCACCTTGCATGATAAGCCGACTTTGGCACAAATCAGTAGGAACAGTGGACAGGCTGGCAGGGGGTGGGTCTAAGTCAGGGGCTTCTTCCTCAGTTTTTGCTTTTGCGGCTCTTGGGTATTCTTCTTTGAAGGTCAACAGAAATTTGATTTCCTGGTGCCATGGGCTTCCCTAAGCACTGAAATTAGGAGCATTTAGGGGAGAGTACGGTAGTAGCCAATGGGCTACTTACCCTTGTAGTCCTTATGCTCACTATGTGACCACTTCCTGTGGGAAGAGGGCATAACCCTGTTCCAGAGTTCTTAAATCTGCAAACACCAAGATGGCAGATTTCTTAATGATGTGTCCAAATCAGGCAGCACACCTCTCCAATACTAAATTTCTCACCTGTCCCGTGACAAATGGGCCCTGGGGTGGGGGAGAGTGGGATGGCATCTCTCCCTTGAGTGAAGTCAGATCTGCATACCATGGGCGGTAGGCTTCTTTGAAGCCCCCTGCTCAGGAATGCAGATTCACAGGTCATCCTGTTGGGTGGGATATGTAAACACCTCACCCAGAGTAGGCTTTGTGTCTGACTGGCCAAGCGCAAAGGCTGTCACCCTAGAGGGCCTGAATCTTGTGTGGGGTTGATAGGCTGACTAAAACTAGTCAGTCCTCCCACAGGTAGTTGGTAGGTTTTTTGGGGCACCTCTAAGGTGCCCTCTAGGTGAATGCATTAAGAAACCCATCACTGGCACCAGTGAGGGTTTATTGATGTGAGATGTTTGATACCAAGCATCCCTATCTTCAGTGAAGCCATCATGTAGCTTGGAGAACTCGTAAAGAGCAGTGTCCAGCACACGCACTTAAAATGGCTTCTCTGCGCACTCACTATCTCTAAGAATCAACAAATTCATAGAAGGGGCATATATGCCCTTGCAGATATGTCCTCACCTGTAATATAATGCATCCTGCCTTAGTGCTGTAAGGCCTGCTGTAGGAGTGACTTACATATATTACATGCAGTGTTAGGGGACATGGCACACAGGCTGTGTGCCATGTTGTGTTTTCACTGTCAGCTGCACCAATACACACAACCTGCAATGGCAGTCTGCATGTGCTAGGTGAATGGTGTCTGAGAGTGGCACAATACATGCTGCAGCCCTTGGGGACCGTCTTTGGCACCCAGGCCCTAGGTACCAGGGATACAATTTACTAGGAGCTTACAGGGGAGACCTATTGCACAGTTTTAGAGCGAGAGAACTGGCACTGGGGACCTGCCTAGCAGGAACTCAGTGCACTTTCAGCCAAAATAGCATTGAATACCAGGCAAAAAGTGGGGTTGGCCATGTCAAAAATGGGCACTTTTCTATAGACTGCTACTGTAACACTAGGAGAACAGATTACGTCTCTACTGTTATGATTGAGAGTGTGCAGTTCCAAGCAAGCTATTCTACACTTGTTTGTTGAGAAGGCTTTCTATTTCATACTCATGCTCAAATGACAAGAGATAGTAGCCATGGTTATATATATCTACCACTTCACTGCACCTCAAACGACTTCATCCTCACCATATCTCCATCCATCAATTATGCAAAGATTTTGGTTGGCTTGATTGCTTGACTTTTCTAATATTGTCAACCAGCAAAATGTCCTAGGTGATATTTTAGATAGATTATACTGCAAAATGAACTGCAGTCCTGTACTGCAGTTGTATTTTGTTAAAACAAAAATAAATAGGGGAGGCGTATCTGCCATCTAAAATATGTGATACTTTTTCTAGCCGCACAGACCATCAGTGCCGCAAACAGTGCCATGCGCCAACCCATGCAGCAGTTGAAGGGGGAATCTCTGAGGCAGCAGGACCTGGTGGTGCTACGTCACATTGCTTGGTTATTAACATTTATTAGTATACTCACTGTATTTGTTAAGAAAGGCAGAACTCACCCATCATCATCCATGACCTCCCTGCCCATGGCATTTCATGTCCATTGGGTCATGATGACCCCAACTAACTACAGCATAGTTCAGTTCGGCACTGCAGTGTTGGCTATGAAATGTACATCTGCTTCTGTTAATTTGGCATTTATAATGCTTTCAATGGAATGCAAACCGAAATGAAAACAAGGTGTCTTTCCCTTCTCTCCCAGTGCCCACTCAGTCACCTCAAAGTACTTCACTTCTTTAGTCATTCCTAAGTTCTGCCCCAGCCTACCAAAAACATATATTTTGACATGTGCCACATGTTACCGGCCAAGTTGTTCATATATTTTTTAAATGGCTCCCATAATGGATTAACACCTGTTCAATTATTTCCCTTTTGATGTTCATCAACTTTCAGTTGCAGTGACTGACTAAGCCTAAGCTTAGGCACATGATGATCAGAGACACCCCGTTATAGCAAAACCTCTATCATACCTAATCAGCCTTTTTCCTGTATTTTACCCTGCAGTAGAGTAAGTCATGTTTCCTTCCATTATTGGCAAGTGAATGTGTTTGAATAAAATAATTTGTGTTTAAGGGCATGGCCAGGGAGGAAAGTGGTATTCAGTGCCTGTGATTTCATGTTTTCAGGATGGGATACCACATGATGAACGTGCCCAATATAATCTAGATTTTTCATTCCTTTCCCTGTACTGCAGTGCATCAATTTTCCCACTGTCTACTTACGGCAGACAGAATATCTATCATCAACATGTTATACATGATGTCTGCAAAATACATGACTCGTGCCACTTTGGAATCAGGATAGAACTGAAAGGCATTTGGAGAAGAGGAGTGCCATTGGAATTAAAGTAAGATAATTGTCCATTTGAGCTGTCCCAATAGGAGACAGTAGCAAATTTGTACCCTTTGTGCTAGCTAGCACATCTCCATTCATTTAGCACAACAAGAATAGAATACTTGTAATCCATATTAGATGATGTCTTACTCATTAATGAGAGTTGTTTTTCTTTTTCCTCACAAAGTGTCTGTGTAGTTGACTTTTTTAGGAAATCTTTTATAAAATAAAATCACTCATTTTTTAATCTGGGGATATGCTGCCTCCTTTCACCTAGTCAGTGCTTTTATATGAGGAATATGTTGGTAAAATCATGTCCCTGTGGCTCTCCTAACCACATCAACATTTTAGTTGCCATAGGGGACCTGCAATGTACTGCTACTGTGCCACTATATAAATTTACACAAGTGTTTGCACAAAGCATTCTTTACAATTTGTCTTTTTTCTTTTTTTCTTTCTTGATATAGCTATTCCTACTGGTCTACCACCACCACTGACATGGCAGGAGGTAGCAGCCTAGTTCTGGTGACAGAGGTTGGAAGTAACCTCGGCAGAGTACCAATGGCTTGTGGAGGAGGAGGGTGGGGCACATGTCTCTGCCCCAGGTCCCAGTTCAGCCAGCCAGCTGCCTGCACATCCAGACTCCAGGCCACATCAGCACTGGTGCCACTGGCAGCTTGGAACTGCCATGCCCGTCCTACTCTGCAGGACCTGACATACTTGGGCAGTAGGATGACACGTCTCAAGGCCCAGCTTCAAGACCGACAGATCTTCTATGAGAATGCCCTCTTCTCAGCTTTATTTCATTTTTTGTTTTGGTGGAATAGAGTTTTGTTTGTGAGTAGAAAGGGTGGGAACTGGTCAGGGCATTTTATACTTATGTACTTTTATCATACTGTAAATAAAGGTACACTGTTCCAAGGTTGCACTGGTTTTAAAGGAGACCTGAACTATCAGGAGCAAGAGCCCTCATGCATCACAATGGATGACGAGCATCATCATTGGGCAGTGCTTCTCACCAAGCCGGCACTGCAATGCTTGGTGGGCTCCCCGGAGGGGGCTCTTATGCCGAGTTGTTCATCTAGAGTAAGCGAGATAGTTTACGCTAGGAATAGAATACTGGAGAGAACAAGCGATAGTTTAAAATTGGCTATTCATCATACCTAAACATCAAAAACTTTAATCAGTACAGCGTTGATGAAGACTATGGTTAAAAACGAAAATATGAGGGTCAAAAAGGAGTACAATGCTCGGATGACTCTCCAAAGCAAACAAAACAAAAGGGGAGCTATAAATTTACATAGCTCCTCTATATATCAAGGCCAACATGTTTCGCGTCCTTACAGTCCCTATGGATCCATAGACGCTTCATCAGGACCAAAAACTGATAATCTTCTCCAAAAAACAATGATAAACAAAAATGTCTGTATCTAAGACTCTTGTGCTAAACGGTGAAACAGTCACTTACATAGTAATCACCTAGTCAGATAACCCTAAAAAACAGAAAACATAAACAACGTAGAACGTTAGGAAGGTTAACAATAATTAGTATATTGAAATTGTGAATAGTCACACATCACACGTGGAAAGTGCAGAAAAGTGCAGTACCAAAAAACGCAATCAAAAAGGCTTACCATCCCTTATTATAGGAATAGGCTGCATGGGACACAAGTACTATGGACTTGAATTAATCTCTGTTTAAAAATGACAAAGAATATAGTGAAATATATCCTCTTAATACATCTAATATTAGGACATACTGGGAGTATCCCACAATAAATGTTTGAGCATTGACTTAGTCATTCAAACAAAAGAGTAGTGCTCATAATAGTATATATCTGCCTTTCATTCTCGATGGTTAAAACTAATTAATGAAGGGCACTTTAAATGTTAAAAAGCACATTGTTGCGGGCACGCGACCAATAACGCGGTCCGATGTAAATTGAGATAATTCATAAATCTAGAGAAATGCCAAATTCTAAAATATCAGGACAATGGTGAACAAAAAGAAGAGAAAAAGTACTTTTGGATTACTGGTCCTACATTCTGGACCTACCCTCGGTACCGCGTCCCGCATAGACGTTATGCGGGCGTTGTCGGAGTTCTTTTGAAGGAGGCACGGCGGGAGGCAGTGGAATTCCTTCCGGCCCGCGCGTCTCCCCGGGGTATAGAAACAAAAGAAGGACGTGCAGGGCAGGGGAGTAATAGACACAAACGAGGGACTATAGTGATGTAGACCTCGGTGTTCTTTGCGATCAGTAATGAAAACAAATAAAGTGTCTGAGCCAAATCAAGGGACATGGTTGTAAAGGAACCTAAAATGTTATATTTAGATTGTAAACGGTGTATTGTCAAGTAGGTCCATGAAAAACATTTTTGTGTGGGCAAAAACCAATTTTGAAATGGCAAAAATTAGTAGTACTGATGGAACGAACCCATAATAATTTGTGAATGGCAAAAAAAACTAATCATATGAGAATGGCAAAATGTACCATGAACTGGTTTTCAAAATATATCATGTACATGGGAAGGGAGTCGATATGTCGAAAAAATCTATTGTCGAAGTGACATTTTGCCTATTTGTGTATATGATCCAAACAAAGGTTATTCAGTGATATTAGGACAATGAAGTCCATGGAATATCATCGTTAAGCCAGTTCAAATGTGTCCCAAGTTTAAAAATCCATCTTTGTTCAGTTTTAAAGAGGCCCCCTGGGTTATCAAGAGGGATGTGCGAAACATCTAGTATTACCCACCACATCTCATCATGTGTGTGGGGTGCCTCAACAAAGTGAGCACATAGTTTTGTAGTGATTCTTTTACGCCTAATGTTGCTTCTGTGTTCGTTTATACGTAACTTGACAGGTCTCGTAGTCATTCCAATATAACGAAGGCCACACGGGCATGTAATCATGTAGATACAGTTTTTTGTATTGCAGTTCGTGTGCTTCTTGAGATGCCAGGTGCCAATGGGATTGAGATGTATGGTTTTAAGATGTTTGGTAAGGGGGCAAACGTTACATGTGCCACACGGATGATGTCCCTGAACTGGGGGAAGATCCCATAATGTTCTTTGACTGGGTACTGTCTGTGGTGGTCGTGGTCTCGTATGGACTACAATATCCTTAATGTTCGCAGTGCGTTTGAAAGCGAAAAGTGGTCTTGGTAAATCGGTGCCACCACAAGTGAGTATTGGCCAACATTTGTTTATCAATCTTTTGATGGAATTAGATAATGGTGTGAAAGTAGAGACACAAGTTAATCTAGGCTGTGACATCTTATCTGTGGTTGTCAATAGGGCGTCCCTATTATTATTCCTGGCTCTCTTCCGTGCCTGATGTACCAATTTGGGAGGATAGTGACGTCTGAGGAGTTTACTTTCCAGCATATCTGCTTGATCATCAAATTCATGGGGTGAACTACAATTATGTCTTAATCGTAGAAACTGGCCTACTGGTAAATTATCCCGTAGGGATTTCGGATGGTGACTGTCATATAATAGAAGAGAATTGCGGTCTGTAGGTTTGTGATAGATACTAGTAGACAATTTTCCATCATGAATTGTGATCATCAGATCTAAAAAAGGAAAGTTGGTAGCCGACACTGAGGCAGTGAATTTTAGAAAGGGGTCTAGGGAATTAACCCAAGTAATGAAGTGGTCTGTGGTTCCAAGTGGACCCTGCCATATTATCAGAATATCGGCAATATAGCGTCGCCACAGCTTTTTTGAATTTTCAAAAGGATTATTAGATGGTAATATAAACTTTTTCTCAAAATCGTACATGTATAAACATGCCAAACTAGGTGCAAACGTACTTCCCATCGAGGTACCTCGGATCTGGTGGTAAAATTGATCTTCAAAAAGAAAGAAGTTCTCTGTGAGTACGAGTTTGGCACACTAAACGATAAAGTGAGCAGGAGTAGACAATGATAATGACACTTCTTGAAGGGCTGTCTCAATGACCTGTAGAGTCGCTGTTTGAGGAATATTAGTATAAAGTGCCTCGACGTCCAATGTCATGATCCCTTGTACAGGCCCAGAATCATTAATGGTTTCAATTAAGTTCAAAACATCCTTTGTGTCTTTCAAGTAGGTAGAAGAACCCAGAACTAAGGGTTGTAGGAAATAATCACAAAAGATCGAAAGAGGTTCTAGTAATGAACCCAACCCAGAAACTATTGGGCGACCAGGAGGGGGTGTAATGCCCTTATGGATTTTGGGTAGGCAGTAGAAATAAGGGGTTTTAGGATGATTAGTTATCAAAAATTCTGCCTCTTTAGGTGAGATCCACTGATTATGTTTAGCTTCTTCAATCAGACTACTGATTTGGGTCTGTAATCTTTCTGTGGGGTTACTCATTATTTTGGCATGGTAAGTGGAGTCACTTAAAAGTCGTAGGCATTCCTGTCTGTATTTAGTGGAGTCCATGATGACAATTGCGCCTCCTTTGTCTGCCTGCTTGATAGTAATGGTAGGGTCTGAGGCTAGAGATCGTAGAGCTTCCTTTTCTTTTGAAGGTAAGTTGATATAAGAGTGTTTCGGAATTAGTTTTTCAATGTCAGCTAAGACTGCCTTTTCAAAGGTCAAAACCTCACTGGGAATGGCTGTCAATGGAGGGACAAAAGTAGAAGGTTTTCTTAGACCAGAATCAGTCGTTGGTGAGATCTTCGGTTTATCTTTAAAGAAAAAATATAGCCGGACCTTGCGAAAAAATTGTGCAATTTCGATGTGCAGTCGAAAAGAGTCATCAGTCGGAGTGGGGACGAAACCAAAACCTTTGTTAAATGCACTGGTTTCATCCTCTGTGAGGTGGCGATCAGATAAATTGACAACTAAGTTCTCGCAGACGGGTTCTTCACTTGGCTCCTGGTCACCATCTGCGGTTGTTCTCCGGACCATTGAACGTGTCTGCCTCTTCCTCTCCTTCTGCCTCTGCCTCTGCCCCGGCCTCGGCCTAAAAAAGGTACGTAGGGCACAAAGGGGCGAGGTTGAAAAAAGGGTAGGGGGGATGCCACGGTATGGGTTGTTGTACCGGGTACGGAGAGTAATTGTAAAATGACTGGGGCTGATTTTCATCTGCACTCCATCCATCGGATGATGAACCACTGTTCTGATTGCGAGGCTTTCTAAAGGATGGTGTGGAGTCGTCTGATGATCAAGACTGATTGTCCACATCATAATCATCCTTAATGTAAGGGTAGACCTTTTCTTTACTGAACTTGACGATATCCTTTTGGAGTTTAGTGATCCTTTGCTGAGTCAAAAACTCCTTGGTTTCGTTGAACTCAGCAGTGATCTCAGACAGTCTGTTTTTGAAAGCCGTTAAAGTGACAGTGGTCTTTAACGAGTTTTACGAGTACAAGGGATCATGACTTTGGACGTCGAGGCACTTTATACTAATATTCCTCAAACAGCGACTCTACAGGTCATTGAGACAGCCCTTCAAGAAGTGTCATTATCATTGTCTACTCCTGCTCACTTTATCGTTCAGTGTGCCAAACTCGTACTCACAGAGAACTTCTTTCTTTTTGAAGATCAATTTTACCACCAGATCCGAGGTACCTCGATGGGAAGTACGTTTGCACCTAGTTTGGCATGTTTATACATGTACGATTTTGAGAAAAAGTTTATATTACCATCTAATAATCCTTTTGAAAATTCAATAAAGCTGTGGCGACGCTATATTGACGATATTCTGATAATATGGCAGGGTCCACTTGGAACCACAGACCACTTCATTACTTGGGTTAATTCCCTAGACCCCTTTCTAAAATTCACTGCCTCAGTGTCGGCTACCAACTTACCTTTTTTAGATCTGATGATCACAATTCATGATGGAAAATTGTCTACTTGTATCTATCACAAACCTACAGACCGCAATTCTCTTCTATTATATGACAGTCACCACCCGAAATCCCTTCTGAATAAT
The DNA here is from genome assembly GCF_031143425.1 of Pleurodeles waltl. Lineage (NCBI taxonomy): Eukaryota > Metazoa > Chordata > Amphibia > Caudata > Salamandridae > Pleurodeles > Pleurodeles waltl. The sequence continues at coordinate 1,234,872,834 of NC_090446.1, forward strand.
TTACCAGTAGGCCAGTTTCTAAGATTAAGACGTAATTGTAGTTCACCCCATGAATTTGATGATCAAGCAGATATGCTGGAAAGTAAACTCCTCAGACGTCACTATCCTCCCAAATTGATACATCAGGCACGGAAGAGAGACAGGAATAATAATAGGGACGCCCTATTGACAACCACAGATAAGATGTCACAGCCTAGATTAAATTGTGTCTCTACTTTCACACCATTATCTAATTCCATCAAAAGATTGATAAACAAACGTTGGCCAATACTCACTTGTGGTGGCACCGATTTACCAAGACCACTTTTCGCTTTCAAACGCACTGCAAACATTAAGGATATTGTAGTCCATACGAGACCACGACCACCACAGACAGTACCCAGTCAAAGAACATTATGGGATCTTCCCCCAGTTCAGGGACATCATCCGTGTGGCACATGTAACGTTTGCCCCCTTACCAAACATCTTATAACCATACATCTCAATCCCATTGGCACCTGGCATCTCAAGAAGCACACGAACTGCAATACAAAAAACGGTATCTACATGATTACATGCCCATGTGGCCTTCGTTATATTGGAATGACTACGAGACCTGTCAAATTACGTATAAACGAACACAGAAGCAACATTAGGTGTAAAAGAATCACTACAAAACTATGTGCTCACTTTGTTGAGGCACCCCACACACCTGATGAGATGTGGTGGGTAATACTAGATGTTCCGCACATCCCTCTTGATAACCCAGGGGGCCTCTTTAAAACTGAACAAAGATGGATTTTTAAACTTGGGACGCATTTGAACGGGCTGAACGATGATATTCCATGGACTTCATTGTCCTAATATCACTGAATAACCTTTGTTTGGATCATATACACAAATAGGCAAAATGTCACTTCGACAATTGAATTTTTCGACATATCGACTCCCTTCCCATGTACATGATATATTTTGAAAACCAGCTCATGGTACATTTTGCCATTCTCATATGATTAGGTTTTTTTGCCATTCACAAATTATTATGGGTTTGTTCCATCATTACTACTAATTTTTGCCATTTCAAAATTGTTTTTTGCCTACACAAAACTTTTTTCCATGGACCTATTTGACAATACACCGTTTACAATCTAAATATAACATTTTAGGTTCCTTTTCAACCATGTCCCTTGATTTGGCTCAGACACTTTCTTTGTTTTCATTACCGATCGCAAAGAACATCGAGGTCTACATCACTATAGTCCCTCGTTTGTGTCTATTACTCCCCTGCCCTGCACGTCCTTCTTTTGTTTCTATACCCCAGGGAGACGCGTGGGCCGGAAGGAATTCCCCTGCCTCCCGCCGCGCCTCCTTCAAAAGAACTCGGACAACGCCCGCAGAACGTCTATGCGGGACGCGGTACCGAGGGTAGGTCCAGAATGTAGGACCAGTAATCCAAAAGTAAGTTTTCTCTTCTTTTTGTTCACCGTTATCCTGATATTTTAGAATTTGGCATTTCTCTAGATTTATGAAGGATCTCAATTTACATTGGACCGCGTTATTGGTCGCGTGCCCGCAACAATGTGCTTTTTAACATTTAAAGTGCCCTTCATTAATTAGTTTTATCCATCGAGAATGAAAGGCAGGTATATACTATTATGAGCACTACTCTTTTGTTTGAATGACTAAGTCAATGCTCAAAAATGTATTGTGGGATACTCCCAGTATGTCCTAATATTAGATGTATTAAGAGGATATATTTCACTATATTCTTTGTCATTTTTAAACAGAGATTAATTCAAGTCCATAGTACTTGTGTCCCATGGTGCCTATTCCTATAATAAGGGATGGTAAACCTTTTTGATTGCGTTTTTTGGTACTGCACTTTTCTGCACTTTCCACGTGTGATGTGTGACTATTCACAATTTCAATATACTAATTATTGCTAATCTTCCTGACATTCTACGTTGTTTATGTTTTCTGTTTTTTAGGGTTACCTGACTAGGTGATTACTATGTAAGTGTCTGTTTCACCTTTGAGCACAAGAGTCTTAGGTACAGACATTTTTGTTTATCATATTGTTTTTTGGAGAAGATTATCAGTTTTTGGTCCTGATGAAGCGTCTATGGATCCATAGGGACCGTAAGGACGCGAAACATGTTGGCCTTGATATATAGAGGAGCTATGTAAATTTACAGCTCCCCTTTTGTTTTGTTTGCTTTGGAGAGTCATCCGAGCATTGTACTCCTTTTTGACCCTCATATTTTCGTTTTTAACCTTGGGCTTCATCGACGCTGTACTGATTAAAGTTTTTGATGTTTAGGTATGATGAATAACTAATTTTAAACTATTGCTTGTTCTCTCCAGTATTCTATTCCTAGCGTAAACTATCTCGCTTACTCTAGATGAACAACTCGGCATAAGAGCCCCCTCCGGGGAGCCCACCAAGCATTGCAGTGCTGGCTTGGTGAGAAGCACTGTCCGATGATGATGCTCGTCATCCATTGTGATGCATGAGAGCTCTTGCTCCTGATAGTTCAGGTCTCCTCTAAAACAAGTGCAACCTTGGAACAGTGTACCTTTATTTACAGTATTATAATTGGGAGATTGTACACTGGACCACATAACCTCCCGGTCCCTCCTTTTTTCTTTTCGTACTTTTATCATAGACATTGACATTTTGGAAATTGTTTGGAGATGGGGAGATATTGTTGTGGGAAAAGGGTAGAGCTTTTGTGGGTGGAGAGGGTGGGTTTAATTTTTGATGTTCTTTTAGTAAAGGGAAACATTTCCATTATACTTTGGGAGTCATTACGAGTTGGGTGGATGGTTTTTGCCATCTGCTAATCTTCCGACTGGGACATTGGCGCCACACAGGCTGCCTTTCCTCTGGCCCCATAAAGGGTTCCTGTTAGGCTAGTGGGTGGAAACCTCAGTTTCCACCTGCCAGCCTAGTGGTAAACAAACTATAACTTTGTCTCTGGCTCGTAATTGAGCTGGCAGCAATGCTGTAGCCCACAGGGTGCACCAGCGCCCTCGCAGTGCTCACATTGTGATGGTGCTGACTAGGGGGCACTTGCACTGCCGATGCCAAGTGCATGGGCAGTGCAGGGCCCCCCCGGGACCCATTCACCTAGTTTATGCCAAATAAGGTAGTGATCCCCAGGGCAGCGCTGCTTGCAGCACTGCCCTGGTGGATTAGGACCGCCACTAACCTCCAGACTGCTGGGATCTCTGATCCTGGCAGAGCTGGCGATTACTTTGCAGCCAACCGCCAGGGTTATAATGTGTTGGTCGGACCACCACATTCGCTGGTGTCTGACTGTCATCCGTGAGTCTGGTGGTCTAGTGACCGCCAGACTCATAACGAGGCCCTTTATGTCTGAAGACGTTTTTGGTGTTTTACTTTAACTTTGCACTGATGCCTTTTTGTGCAGCCTGTCTTTTCAATCTGCTTCTCAGTGTATGCCAGTTAGTTAATGTTAGTAGAACCCTTTTACTACCACCCTCTGTAATGATAGTGACCATTAGGGGGGTATGCTGCCATTCTCTATATTGCCTACAGAAACTTCTATAAAAAATTACATATCTCATCTGCAGTATAACTTTGTTACATACTAAATAAACTAGCTCACTTCACCCCGTAGTTCCTTACCTGAATAGATGAAGAAATGGCTGCTCCCTCTCTCAATTTTCTAACACCTTACTGGAGTGTTTCCCAACGTGCTTTTTGAATGTTAGTGGTGGTACGCTAACAGGGAAGGCATCACTAGTGAGGTCCCACTACTACCTAGGTGATCTCCAACTGTAGGATTAATCAAAAGGATTATTAATTGCAGGGAACTAAATTGAAAGAAAAACACAGAGTTAGTGGGTTACATATGTACATTTATAGTACACTTTTAGCAAGACAGAGACCAGACAACTACCACAATGAAAAATCAAAGAATAATACACATTATAACAATAACTAGAAATAGTAATTTATTCTGATCAATGGTGAGCATGGAATTTAATGAAAACCAAAGTTACAAAATCCTCAAGTCAGGAAAAGTGTACTCAAAGTCTGGAGTAGGCAAGGTAATACGTTTACGAATAACAACGGCCTGAATGATGATGTTAACATTGACAAATGATGTTCTTCCTATGCGTGATTAGGAAAGTGAAACTGGTGTTGGCTATTGCTTAGGTGATACAAGATCCCGGAGTGAGTTGTGATTGCATTTAACCATATCTGCCCCAAGGGTGTGATCCATTTGGTGTAAATTAGGTCACACTTCAATGAACCACACAGCCTAGGGGAAGAGGGTTAGGAGTTTGTTAAATGGATGGGAAAGGGGATTTGGGAAAAGGTGTCAAAAAGACAAACACAACACAGCAGCAGTATTCATCAGGGTGATGAGCAGCACATCATCATCATTCAGTTGTGGAAGGAAATGAAGAAATGAGTGTAGGATGTTGGCCCTCTATGTAGTGTGTAAATCTCGGCACACTGTTCAGGGGGTCCAAGCAACCACACACTGGTTTACAGAGGTAAAAACTAGAACACCTAATGCACTAAGGCCCAGAATTATACTTTTTGCTGCAAAATTGCACAAACACAGTTTTGCGGCAAAACATATAGCGCCAGCTTGCGCCATTATGGGCCACAATAAAGGGATAGCGCAAACCATTGCTAAACTTGGGCTTTTTTCTTAAATCTTTAAAAAAGATGCTAGCTGGGGGGGGTGGCGGTAGGGAAGGAGGGGGTTGTGCATCAGAAAAGTACGCTATCCTGGTTAGAGGCAAAAAAATGCCTCTAACCAGACTAGCACAATTTCCTGGCACACATCCACCAAAAACATGACTCCTGTCTTAGGAAAGACAGGAGTCATGCCCACAACCCCAGTGGCCAGCACAGGGGACAAGTGTCCCCAGGACATGGCCACTGCACCCTGTAGCATGCAGGAGGGCCCAAGTTAGGCCCCCGATGACTCTTTAAAAAAAAAGATAAAAACATTCTTACCCATACTTACCCTACTTACCTGGGATGGGGTCCCCCATCCTCCGGTGTCCCTCTGGTGTGGGTGTTCCTGAGCTTTAGGGAGGGCATCTGTGGACCCATTCCATGGTGTTTAACCAAGGAAATAGGTCCATAGGTCCCCTAATGCCTGGTCTGACCCAGGCATTAAATAGTGGCACAAAGCAAGCTTTGCACCATTATTTAGCCCCTCTTCTCACCTTTGTGTCATTTTAGCATGGGGATAAATATGGGGCTATGGGGATAGCATCATTTTTTAGATGGGAACGCCTACCTTGCATCCCATTGACATAAGGTAGGTGCACGCATATAACAAAATGATACAAAGTCCCATATTTTGATGTTAGACGTGCCTAATGTCAAAATATAAATATAGAGATAGGTTTACACCAAATTTGCATTAAAAAAGTGACACAAATTTGGAGGAACTGAGGTATAAATATGGGCCTAATTTTTATTGTAGTGCGGTCAAACAGTTAGGCTACTATTGGAGAAGTGCAAAGCATTTGTTGTATTCACAGTATCAATAAATTAAGACACTTACTCAAAAGAACAACTTGAGACCAATTTACAAAAATACTTCAGATCATCCAGACCAGGTAAGTACTTTTCAAGTTATGAATTGCTGACATTTTAATAAAGTTAGTCTTTTTGTGCATAACTAGGACCATAGGAATCAATGTAGAAATACTTGGAAAATTCATAGTAAATCAGGCAATGCGTTTACTGGTGTCTTCTTTTGCAGGTACTTCGAGGTCATCAATGGGCACCTGGGACCAGCTGGAGGAGTTCAGGTAACTCTTGGTTCCGGCGGGATCAGCTGCAGACTGTCGATGGAGGTAGTGTCAGGCCACTGCGGGGACCACTTAGAAAAGCACTGTCTAGGTGGACTTAAAGGTAAGGCTGGTGGGTCGGTCCACTCGGGATGTCAAGGTTGCAAGGAGTGAGGGACCCTCAAGGCACAGCTGGATACTTGGTGCAGAGCTACTCTGTGAGCCAGGAACTGTGCGCAAAGGTACCCTTGGAAAAAGGTAGGTCACTTTGAGGGTCTCTTGTGGGTCATCAGGGCCATTCTGTTGGAAGGACCAGATGGTACCTGAAGTCACTTGACTGGTGCTTCCTACTGGTTATTTTTCAGTTCGGAATGGACTGTCTTTCTAGGTGTCTGACATGAAGTGACCAGTATCTAGGGCTATTGGATAGTCTGGCCAATGGAGAGTGCAGTGCCACCAAACTTGGCACACTGGCAGGGTGTGTCCCCACAGTGGGATGGGCAAAGTTTGGTCTGGCTGCGGGATCCTGTTGCACGGTCACCAGCCAGTCAGTGAAGTGGCCTTTACTGAGTCTTTAGTTCCTTGGTGTTGCAGAGGGATGCCTTAACTCTGGAAGGAGATATTTGTAAATTTTTGAAGAGTAGAGGTCCTCTACAGTTTTATAGAGTCCTTCCAATGTTCAAGCAACCACTCAGAGGTGATTGTCGAGTCATAGGTGCAGCAGGCAGGGTTTGGCACCTTTTTTTGGTGCAGCAGGATTTCAGTTCTCGAGCCTTGGGTCTTCTTTGTTGCTGGCCTTCTTTTGTCCTTGTAATCTGAGTTGTTGGCCTGGGGATGGGGTCATTTCCCTACATCTGATTGGCTATTTTCCTTCCATGCAAGATGGAGGAAAATGAAATAGAGAGGTTACCTTGCATGCAACTCCTCCTACCCTTTGTCTGTTTTTCTCCCGTTGCTCCCACCAAAGGTGGGGGTTTGCAATTGGGGCAGCCATATAGTTCCCCATGCCCTGTGTACCTTAGTACCATTTACTAAGGACTTATAGTGGCAGCTAAAGGTGTTGCCAACTGTGCCGATGCATCACAACAGTTTTAGGGAAAGACATATGTCCCAGGGAACCTGGTTATCAGGGGCTCTGCACACCAACAACTTTGAGGATAGATCACATACCATGCAAAAAAGTGGGGCGAACCATGACAAAAAGAGGTCTTTTCTCACAATGATTATGACACATTTCAATTAAATGCAATGCCAACAGTCCTTCTGCCCTATAGACCTACGTTATTAGATAGCTAAATGTTCTGTTATCTAGGTTTGAAAAATGCAGATTATGAAAGAAAGAAGGGAACCCATCCAGTTCTAAAAACTATGATTGATAAAAAAAAAAAAATTAATCTGTATTGCCAAATTGGGTGGTGCATCTGCATTCTTTTCCAAATATCCAGCAATCTTGGGTGCCTGGCTGAACTGGTCCGGTAGGTAAGCAGAAGTGTTGAGCTCAGCTTTCATCCTTTGTTCATACAGAAGAGAAGAGAAGGCCTGTAGATTGTTGTTAGAAATGGGGTCTGTGGTTGGCAGTCAGGTTACTCCCTGTCCAAGCAAGAATGCTCACTCTAGTCAGGGTAAAGGAGAATCACCCTCAGTTGACCCCCGCTCACCTTCTTGGTAGCTTGGAATGATCAGGCACACACAGTAATACAATGAAACACGACAAAATGGACACCACACCAGTTTAGATAAATAGGTAATATTTATCTAAATAAAACAAGGCCAGAATGACAAACATCCAACATACACAAGACAAGATAAGAATTTTCAATAGAATAAGAGTCTTAGGCCCTCATTACAACATTGGCGGTAAAAGCCGTTTACCGCCCTGCAGAAGACCGCCAACACACCACCGCGGCAGCGGAATTCCGCCACGTCATTATGACCCACTGCTCAGAATCTGCCAAAATTCAGACACCCACACAAGTCCGCCACACCAAAGGTCAGTGATAAACTGGCGAAAACAAAACCTCCACCGTCACGCCAACAGAAATTCGCCCACACTATCACAACACATGAATCTACGCAGCGGTCTTTCAACCGTGGTAGTCCACTGGCGGTACACTCCGCTGCGCTCAAAATACACACACATCTCCAAAACACCACCAAATTGGACAATTCGAAATACACACACCTGATACACATACACACACCACTCCCACACACTCAATACAATATAAAACACACCCACATCACCCACAAACCCTTACATCAACAATTGCGACAGAAGGCCAGAGAGAGACACCACCAGAAAGAACAATAGCATCCACAGGCACACAATACCATCACCCACATAAATTCAACGCACCTCACACAACATACCACTACACATCACCCCACTTATCACTACACACACCACCCCACACATGACCAACACCACCCCATGGCACTGCAAAGACAACCCAGGCTCTCGGAAGAGGAGCTCAGGGTCATGGTGGAGGAAATCGTCCGGGTAGAGCCACAGCTATTTGGATCACAGGTGCAGCAAACCTCTATAGCTAGGAAGATAGAGCTATGGCGAAGAATAGTGGACAGGGTCAATGCAGTGGGACAGCACCCAAGAAATAGGGATGACATCAGGAAGAGGAGGAATGATCTACGGGGGAAGGTGCATTCCGTGGCCTCAAGACACCACCCTGTGGTTCAGCGGACTGGCGGCGGATTCCCACCTCCTCCTGATCTCACCCTGATAATAATCAAACAAATCACTCTATGCAACTCCAGTGTATGCTATTACACTCTACCTCATTCCAGTCTACTCCAATCCAGTCTAAACCACTTCAACGTATGGTACGCTATTCCACTATACTCTATTCTAGTCTATGTCATTCTGCTGTACACCACTCCACTCTACACTATTCCTGAGAATGCGACTCTATTATGTGCTACTCGAGTCTATGCCAGTCCAGTGTACATCATTCTACTTTACTCAACTACATTTTTTACTAGTCCATTGGATTTCACTCCACTCTATGTTATTTCACTCTACCTCACTCCACTGTGCACTACTGCAGTCTACACCATGCCACTGTATGCTATACTACTCTATGCTATTCTACTCTATGCCACTCCACTGTACTCTACTCTATAGTATTTGACTGTGCGCCATTCTATTTTATGCGATATCACTGTATGCAACTTCAGTCTTTGCCACTCTACTGTATGGTATTCCACTCTACCCTAATCCACCATACACCACTCCACTGTATGCTATAGACTCTATCTCATCTCACAATTCACCACTCCAGTCTAAACCACTTCATTGTGCTCCACTCCAAAGTAAGCTACCACACTATGGGGGTCATTCTGACCCCGGCGGTCATGGACCGCCGGGGCCAGGGTTGGCGGGAGCACCGCCAACAGGCTGGCGGTGCCCCGCAGGGCATTCTGACCGCGGCGCTTTGGCCACGGTCAGAAGAGGAAAACCGGCGGTCTCCCGCCGGTTTTCCGCTGCCCATAAGAATCCTCCATGGCGGTGCAGCTCGCTGCGCCGCCATGGGGATTCTGACACCCCATACCGCCATCCTGTTCCTGGCGGCTCTGCCGCCAGGAACAGGATGGCGGTATGGGATGTCGTGGGGCCCCTGGGGGCCCCTGCAGTGCCCATGCCAATGGCATGGGCACTGCAGGGGCCCCCGTAAGAGGGCCCCACTTTGTATTTCAGTGTCTGCTTTGCAGACACTGAAATACGAGACGGGTGCAACAGCACCCGTCGCACCTTCCCACTCCGCCAGCTCCATTCAGAGCCGGCGTCCTCGTGGGAAGGTTGATTTCCACTGGGCTGGCGGGCGGCCTTTTGGCGGTCGCCCGCCAGCCCAGTGGAAATCCCAGAATCACCGCAGCGGTCTGACGACCGCGGTGCGGTGTTCTGGCGGGGGTACTTTGGCGTGCGGCCTCCGCCGCCCACCAAGGTAAGAATCAGGCCCTATATGCTAATATTCTTTACACCACTCCACTGTTCGCTACCACACTATACATTATTACACTCTATGCAACTCAAGTCTGTATTACTACACTCTATGCTATTCCACATCATGCTTCACTCCTCTGTATGCTACTCCACACCACTCCAGTGAACTCTCCTCCACTCTATATAACTCCACTCTACAAAAACTCTGCTAACTCTATACCACTCTACTCATCTCTATCATAGTACACTCCATTGTCCAAATTTGAACCCAACTCTATGCCTGTACACTCTGTTGTACATTATTCTACTCCACTCTACACCAGTTTACAATACTGTATGACACAGCACTTCACTCTCCTGTATGAGGTGCGACTCCAATTTATTACAATATACTTGACTCTAGGCTACACCACTTCACTCCACTATACACCACTCCACTCTACGTTATTCAACGCTATGCCACTCCACTCTTCTACCATTCACTGTACAGTTTTCCACTGTATGCGATTCCACTGTATGCTATTCTACTTTATAGTAATCTACTTTATGCCACTACAGTGTACTACACTCCAATCTACGCTGCTCAATGGCATGCCACTCTCCTCCACTCTACATAACTGTACTATATACAGTTCTACCACACTTCATGGCACTCAAACACATTCTACTGCCCTCTATCATGTACACTTTACTATCCAACTCTATATTCCACTCCATGCCTGTGTGCTCCAATGTACAACACTCTATTCCACAGAACAACACTTTTCTATGCAAAACACAGCATTAAAATTCACTGTAGGAGACCCCAATCCCATTTATAGCAGTTTACTACCTACACCATGCCAGAGCACTCCACTACATGCCACTCTACTTTACAACACACCAATACACTCTATTGTACTTTACTCCACACTATGGCGGTGATTCTAACAGCGGCGGGCGGCAGTCGCCGCCCGCCATGCGGTTACCGCCAAATGACCGCACCGCAGTCACAAGACCGCGGCGGCCATTCTGGCTTTCCCGCTGTGCTGGCGGGCGACCGCCAAAAGGCCGCCCGCCAGCACAGCGGGAAAGACCCAGCAACGATGAAGCCGGCTCCGAATGGAGCCGGCGGAGTTGCTGGAGTGCGACGGGTGCAGTAGCACCCGTCGCAAATTTCAGTGTCTGCTAGGCAGACACTGAAATTCTTTTTGGGGCCCTCTTATGGGGGCCCTGCGGCACCCCCTACCGCCATCCTGTTCCTGGCTGGAGACCCGCCAGGAACAGGATGGCGGTAGGGGGTGTCAGAATCCCCATGGCGGCGGAGCGCGCTCCGCCGCCATGGAGGATTCTCAAGGGCAGCGGAAAGTCGGCGGTACACCGCCGACTTTCCGTTTCTGGCCGCGGCTGAACCGCCGCGGTCAGAATGCCCAGCGGTGCACCGCCAGCCTGTTGGCGGTGCTACCGCGGTCATTCGCCCTGGCGGTTTTTACCGCCAGGGTTAGAATGACCACCTATGTCATATAATTCCACGTGACTCTACTCCACTGACTTTAACAAGACTTTACCTCACACTATGCTACTGTAAAACAATCCACTCTACTTAGCTCTACTATTTCTCACACTACTGTACTCTATGCAACTCCACTCTATAACACTTTACTACACTGTATGCCACTCTCCTACACTTTACTCCTGTCTATACCTCTTCATTCCACTGTTCAACTGCTGTACATCTATTCCACTCTACAATTCTCTAATCAACTATACAACACTGTATGCAACTCTTTGTATGCCACTGTACTCACTTTACTCTACTCTGACAAAGTACTCCACTCTACTCCACTGTAGAACACTCCTCTCTACACCACTCAATGCCATTGTGCTTTATAACACTGTATGCCAATCCAATATACCACACTCTCAAACACTGTACATCATACCATACTAAAACATCAACTAGACTATGCCAATCTACTCTACTGTACTTTACATCACGTTCAATACTGTATGTCAACCCACTACACTCTACTGTACAACATGGTACTCCAAATGTATGACACTTTACTCAACTGTATACTATTCCACTCCACTCTACTGCACTCCATGGCACTATAGTCAATGACACGCCAGTCAGCGCTGAAACTCCACTATATGACACTCTACCTCATCCTACTCTCCTCTAAAACACTTCACTCCACTCTGACAGTCTACAATACCTACTCTCCTGATCAACATGGCATTCTACTGTACAGCTTGCTTCTCCAGTCTACTATACCTAACTCCACTATATGAGACACCATGCCACTACACAATATGAGACTTTTGAACAATGTATGATGCACTACTACACTCTACTCCACTCAATTCCAACCTACAATGCTCCAGATCATAACAATAGACCACAATTCACTCCTTCACTGTACTTCATGACACTCCATATAACACTCCCCACTTGCAACACTGGACTCTTAGGTTTGAAACACATTTTTATTAAAAATGTAGATAACATTAAAATTCAATTGAAACAACAAAGGTTAAACCTTATAGTTAGGAAAACCTATTTTCCCTATACGAGCAAAGTTTAAACTACACAAGCCTTAAACATTCTAAAGCTATATTTAAAACTTTCAGTTACAATTTATTCATAGCCTTCAAAATAATATAATTAGAAGACCTTGTCACACATTCTATTCAGCTCATTAACCAGACAACACTAACTATACCTCCCCAGTCTACCATACACTGTGTTTTCATATATAAAGATACTCCACTGTACATCACTACACTGTACAAGACTCTCTGACACTTTACTGCATTACTGTAAACTGAACATCTTTGAAGTACATGACACTCTACTCCATTGAACTCCAGTCAATGCCACTTTACTCTACAACACTCCGATACACTCTATGCTACTGTACAACACTCTACTTGATGAACTCAACTCTATCACACTCCATATTAATGACACTCCAGTGGACGTCATTCCAGTGTACAACACTAAGCTCTACTGTTCGACATACCAAATTTAAATATAAGGATATTTTTATGGCTTAGGGGTGGATAAGGGAGTAGATGGTATGGGTATTTTACAGGCTTAGGGGTGGGAGTGGTGCAGGATGGTAAATGTAAATAACAAAATGTTTGGGGGTCCCACTAACAATAAAACCACATATATATCCACAGTTTTTTTTGTAAAAAGTTTCACTGCAAATTCTACACTGATATTATCAATGATATCAAAGATGTCATAAGTGCCGTAATTTCAGGGTGTAATTAGCAGTGCATTGCAGGGGCATAAGTTATAGTTACCTTAGGGCATGAGTTATAGTTACTTGACATAACTCTAACAGGTGAATATCTATGGTTTTGTATGTTTAAAATGTGAGTCTAACTATAACGTCCCTGTAACGTTTGGGTTTTTAAGTGAATTTCTATGTTTTTTAAAATTCTATTTTCTAACTATAACGTCCCGGTAACCTTTAATTTTTTCAGTGAATTTCTGTTTTTCTTAACGTATAGTAAATTTCATTACTATACGTTACTCCAACCACCCACACGGCCCTTTGGCCATGCATGGCAAGAGTTGGCCACAGCTTGTCTCTCTGGGTATGAGAATAGGTGTAAGAGGGTGTATCTCGGGGTGAGACTGGCTGTCAGAGTCTTTGTCTGGGTGTCAGAGTGCGTGCATCAGTGTCTTAGGGGGTGAGTCAGTGTCTGCCCAAGTCTGTGAGTGGGCGCATGAGGGTGTCAGTGGGTCTGTGAGTGGTTGTGTCAGAGTCTAATTGGGTCTGTGAGTGGGTGCATGAGTGTCTGAGTGGATCTGTGAGTGGGCGGGTGAGGTTCTGAGTAGAGCTATAAGTGGGTGCACAAGGGTCTGAGTGGTTCTGTGAGTAGGTGCATGAGTGTCTGAGTGGGCTGTGAGTGGGTGTGTAAGGGTCAAGTGCATGTGTAAGTGGGAGAAAGAGATTGAAAGAGAGAGCAAAAGAGAGAAAGAGAGTAAGAGAGATAAAGGTGGTCATTACAACCCTGGCGGACGGTGTTAAAGCGGCGGTAAGACAGCCAACAGGCCAGCGGTAAAAAAAAATGGAATTACGACCTTGGCGGAAACCGCCAACAAAGACAGCCACTTTAACACTCCAACCGCCACGCCGATACAAACAAACAGCTTGGCGGTCACCTCCAACAGACAGGCGGAGGACAATGTACCGCCCACAGTATCACAACCTACCAATCCGCCACCTTTTCCGGGGCAGATTCAACGCAGGCAAAAACACGGCGGAAACAGGACTCTGAAGGGAAAACGCTCACCTCTACACACCCCATGAGGAATCTGGACGCCATGGAACCCGAGCTCCACATCCTGCCAGCCCTCTTCTTCTTCCTCCTCTACCAGGAGCACGAACGCCGGCGGCAAAGACAACGGTGAGTACTGCACCTACGACACAGGGGAGGGAAAAAACAGGGACACACACATGCAACACCCCCACCCCCACCCTCACCCTCTACAACACACACACTAATACAGCATCATACAATACAGTTACACCCCCAAACCCCCAGAAGAATGCAAAGACAAAAGCAAATGAGTGTAACCAATGTAATCTATTAAAATGTAGGACACAAAAATATATATACACCATTAACAAATATTTACACCAAGACTAGTAGTCCAGGTAGTGCTCCATTGAAGTCCGTGGAACACTGAGCCCACACGGCATGGGCAAGGCCCACACTCAATCCCCGACCATGACGGAGAGAACACTGCAGGGGCATCAGATAGCAATAAAACAGGCACCTCAGGGGGAAGGGAAAGGGGGGGGCACCTCAGCCGGTTGAGTGCACGACGCCAAATCTACGAGGGGCTACATGCCATCTGTTCAATCCTGGGGAGTGCAAAGCCACAGTCTCTCAAGTCTCTACAGTGGGTGGCTTGCCCACTGCCATATCCTGGGGAGTGCAAAGCCACAGTCTCTCAAGTCTCTACAGTGGGTGGGTTGCCCACTGCCATATCCTGGGGAGTGCAAAGCCACAGTCTCTCAAGTCTCTACAGTAGGTAGGTTGCCCACTGGTCAATCCTGGGGAGTGCAAAGCCACAGTCTCTCAAGTCTCTACAGTGGGTGGGTTGCCCAATGCCATATCCTGGGGAGTGCAAAGCCACAGTCTCTCAAGTCTCTACAGTGGGTGGGTTGCCCACTGCCATATCCTGGGGAGTGCAAAGCCACAGTCTCTCAAGTCTCTACAGTAGGTAGGTTGCCCATTGGTCAATCCTGGGGAGTGCAAAGCCACAGTCTCTCAGGTGGATGCCTTACTCCACTGGTTCTGGAGGGAGCTTTGTGCACAGAGTGCCTCATCCTGCCAAGGACAGAGGTAGTGGATGCCTTTCTCCACTGGTTCTGGAGGGGGCCTTGTGCCCAGAGTGTCCTGTTCAGTGGTGCTTATTGCAGCTGTGTCCTGTTCAGCGGTGCTTGTGGCGGCGGTGTCCTTGCCAGTGACTAAGCTGCTGGCAGTCCTTCAGGCCCAGCAGGTCTGGTGCTGGCGGTCCTGTCTGGCCCAGCGGGTCTGGTGCTGGCAGGCATGTCTGTCCCAGCGGGCTGGTGTTGACGGTCCTTCATGGCCCAGCGGGTCTGGTGCTGGCGGTCCTGTCTGGCCCAACGGGGCTGGTGCTGGCGGGCATGTTTGTCCCAGAAAGACTGGTGCTGGTTGTCCATCATGGCCTAGCGGGTCTGGTGCTGGTGGTCCTGTCTGTCCCAGTGGGGCTGGTGCTGGCGGTCCTTCATGGCCCAGCGGGTCTGCTGCTGGCAGGCATGGCTGGCCCAGCGGGGCTGGTGCTGGCAGTCCTTCATGGCCCAGCGGGGCTGGTGCTGGCGGGCATGTCTGGCCCAGCGGGGCTAGTGCTGGCGGTCCTTCATGGCCCAGCGGGTCTGTTGCTGGTGGTCCTGTCTGGCCCAGCGGGGCTGGTGGGCATGTCTGTCCTAGCGGGGCTGGTGCTGGCAGTCCTTCATGGCCCAGTGGGGCTGGTGCTGGCGGTCCTGTCTGGCCCAACGGGGCTGGTGCTGGCGGGCATGTTTGTCCCAGAAAGACTGGTGCTGGTTGTCCATCATGGCCTAGCGGGTCTGGTGCTGGCGGTCCTGTCTGTCCCAGTGGGGCTGGTGCTGGCGGTCCTTCATGGCCCAGCGGGTCTGGTGCTGGCAGGCATGGCTGGCCCAGCGGGGCTGGTGCTGGCAGTCCTTCATGGCCCAGCGGGGCTGGTGCTGGCGGGCATGTCTGGCCCAGCGGGGTTAGTGCTGGCGGTCCTTCATGGCCCAGCGGGTCTGTTTCTGGTGGTCCTGTCTGGCCCAGCGGGGCTGGTGGGCATATCTGTCCTAGCGGGGCTGGTGCTGGCAGTCCTTCATGGCCCAGTGGGGCTGGTGCTGGCGGTCCTGTCTGTCCCAGCGGGGCTGGTACTGGCGGGCCTGTCTGCCCCAGCGGGGCTGGTGGGCATGTCTGTCCTAGCGGGGCTGGTGCTGGTGGTCGTTAACAGCCCAGCGGGTCTGGTGCTGGCGGTCCTGTCTGTCCCAGCGGGGCTGGTGCTGGCAGTCTTTCATGGCCCAGTGGGTCTGGTGCTGGCAGTCCTGTCTGTCCCAGCGGGGCTGGTGCTGGCGGGCCTGTCTGCCCCAGCGGGGCTGGTGCTGGCGGTCATTCATGGCCCAGTGGGTCTGGTGCTTGCGGTCATATCTGTCCCAGCGGGGCTGGTGCTGGCGGGCCTGTCTGCCCCAGCGGGGCTGGTGCTGGCGGTCCTTCATGGCCCAGCGGGTCTGGTGCTGGCGGTCCTGTTTGTCCCAGCGGGGCTAGTGCTGGCGGTCCTGTCTGTCCCAGCGGGACTGGTGCTGGCGGTGGCATCCTGGGCAGCTGGACTGGTGCTGGCGGTGGCCTCCTGGGCAGCGGGGATAATGGTGGTGGCCTCCTGGGCACCGAGGATGATGGCAGTGGCCTTCTGGGCAGCTGGGATGGTGCTGGCGGTGGCCTCCTGGGCAGCTGGGCTGGTGCTGGCGGTGGTCTCCTGGGCGGGGGGGATGATGGCGGTGGCCTCCTGGGCAGCTGGGCTGGTGCTGGCGGTGGCCTCCTGGGCAGCTAGGCTGGTGCTGGCGGTGGCCTCCTGGGCAGCGGGGATGATGGCGTTGGCCTCCTGGGCAGCAGGGATGATCGCGGTGGCCTCCTGGGCAGCAGGGCTGGTGCTGGCGGTGGCCTCCTGGGCAGCAGGGCTGGTGCTGGCGGTGGCCTCCAGGACAGCGGGATGATGGTGGTGGCCTCCTGGGAAGCAGGGATGATGGCAGTGGCCTTCTGGGCAGCGGGGATGATGGCAGTCTTTTCCAGTGTGCTGCTCTTCCCAGACCTGCAGACTTTCTTGTGGCCCTTCCCCACCTTGGAAGGTGTCGCAGCTGACACCATACTCCCACCTGTACCCCTGGGAGCGGCTTTGGTGGCTGGAGTCTTCACCCTCTCCCGCCGGGCACTGGGCAACTTTTTATATTTGACAGGTGGGGGACTGTCCGTGCTGTGGCTCTGTGCCACACTGGCTGCCCTGATGGCCGGTGCACTCCAGATTCCGGTGACTACAGGCACCACTGGTCCCGGAGATGTTGTGGTTGAGGTGCTAGGTTGGAACCTGGAGAGTAGGGCCCTAGGACACTGACGGGGTGGGGGAGGTGAGGGAAAGAGGTCAAGGTTGGACAGGAAAAGTTTCTTCGGGACACTGGGACGGGTAGCTGGAGGGGGTCTGGGAGTGGAGGAAGAGGTAGTGGTTGTAGGAGGTGTTGGTTTGGTGACTTTAGGTGAAGGTGCATGCGCTGGAGGCTGTCGTGAGGTGGATGACTGTTGGGTGGGTGTGTGCCTGCATTTGTGTATCTTGGGAGGTGGCGTCACAGACACACTGGGAGAGGACACAGGGGATGTGTGAATGGTAGTGGTGGTGGTGACTGCACGTAAGCGGGGTATGGCGATGTGTGTGCTGGGGATGGAAGTAGGGTCTGTAGATGTAGTGCATGCAGGTGTGAGTGTAGACGAGACTGGGAGGGAGGAGGGAGATGAGGAGGAGGGGGACACAGTGGAGGCAGTGGATGTTGCTGTGTCTGCATGTGTGTGATGCTTGCGTGAGTGCCGGTGGGATGTGTGGTGCTTATGTTTGCCAGAGCCAGAGACAGAGTGTAGGTCCTCTCCTGTCGAAGATCAGGTATTGAGTGATTGAACAGATAGAAAATGGCGGTCACGTCCGCGTCGGTGAGTACCGTCACCGCCGACATACATTCTCATTGGCCCCTGGGACCATAGGGTCCATTGTTAACCAATGCAGAATTGCGTCGCGGTCAGGGGCTGAGAACTGTTATAATGATGCACATGGGCGAACCAGGAGAATAATTGCTAGGACCTTCGGTCTCCTGAAGGCCAAGTTCAGATGCCTGCATCTGACAGGTGGATCCCTGTGCTACTCACCCGAGAAGGTCTGCCAGATAGTAATGGCATGCTGCATGTTACACAACCTGGCCCTTAGACGACATGTGCCTTTTCTGCAGGAGGAGGGGACTGGAGGTGACCCTGTGTCAGCAGTGGACCCTGAGGACAGTGAGGATGAGGAGGCAGAGGATGAGGATGAAGACAACAGAACATCAGTTACACATCAATACTGCCAATGATACACAGGTAAGACAGTGGAACTGACCATTACTCTGACTACTGATGTTTTCTGTGTGGCTATAGCATTAAGGCATTCACTTCCTTTGCATCTCAACTTACTGTCACATATGGCTTGTCCTTTTAAAGATGTTTGTGATATGATAACAGTGTCCTGATGTGTTTACTACAGACAGCGACAGCTCATTATTTGTATGCTATCACAGTGTTCATATAATTTGCACTAGATGTGACTTCACATAAATGCACATTTTCAACATGCAAAACTGTGTCACTCAAGTTGTGTTCAAGGTTGTTTATTGTAGTGCAAATAGTTGACTGAAAAGTGCAATGGAATGGGGTGATGTCAGAGGAAAGTCCAGGGTATTGTTCCAGTCTGTTTGTAGCACAGGTCCAGTGTCCAAGGGGCCATAGGAAGGGGGAGCAAAGGCAATTCAGAGTAGACGAGGTGGCAGGGTGGGACATAAGGGGGAACAATCGGGAGAGTCTAATTTCCTGGTGGTGGTCTTGGTCTTGGCAACTGTCTCTGGCTTCTGTCTGGTTCTCAGGGAACATTTGTGGGGCGGTTCACCTTCTGCAGGGGAGGGGTGCTGGTGGGCTGTGGGTCCTGTGGCTGGGCTTCTTGCCCACTAGCTGCAGTGGAAGTGTAAGCCTGGTCAATAGACTGGCTAGTGGTATGGGCCCACTGGTGTGCTATTGATTCCCTCATGATGTTGGCCATGTCTGCAAGCACCCCTGCTATGGAGATCATGGTGGTGTTGAGAGCCTGCAAGTCCTCCCTGATCTCCTGATGGTGTTCCTCCTGCTGCCACTTGTTCTCCTGCATATTGTTAAGGATCTGGCCCATTGTGTCCTAGGATTGTTGGTAGGCCCCCAGGATCTTGGTGAGTGCCTCCTGGAGAGTTGGTTCCCTTGGCCTGTCCTCCCCCTGGCGTACAGTGGACCTCCCAGTGTCCCTGTTGCCCTGTGTCTGTGTCCCCTGAATGGTGTTCCCACTTCCTCTGACCCTAGGACCCTGATTGTCTCGGGGTGAGGTGTGGACTGGGGTCCGTGTGCAGATGGGCACACTGCTGATTGATGTGTCCTGGAGACAGAGGTGCGGGGATGCTGGGTGGGTGCTGGGGTGTTGGATACTGATGGGGGAGGCTCTGTGGTTGACTGGTAGTGGGCTAGGGTGACCGACTGACCAGTGGTCCCTGATGGACCAGGTATTTCATCCAGATCCAGAAGTCCAGAGTAATTGTCATCACTGGGGGCATCTTCTGTTGGGGGACTGGTTTGTTGTGGCACCTCCTCTTTGCTGAAATTGGATGTGGCACCAGTTGGGATGTATGTGATGTATTATGCTTCATGTCTGTGACATATTGAAGATCCCTAGCTTCTCCTCTATTGTTGCTGCCACCTTTGTTGGTGTATGATGATGTATTGTGGGATTGTTAGTTCCCATATGCTGTGTATGCTTTTGTGATGGTTGTCCATGCAGGGGCGGGAGGGCTGTCCATGCATTGGTATGGCATGCAGGGCTTGGCATTGGGGTTAGTCAGATGTGTAGGTGCAGTGTGTGGATGGAGTGGAGTGATGGGAGTCAAGGTGAGGGGGTGAGATGGCATGCAGGTATGGGGGTGATAATTAGTGACTATTTCCTCCCCAGTGTACAGTCCTTCGGCTACTCCAGTGAGTCCCTCAGGCTGCAGTATTGCCAAGACTTGCTCCTCCCATGCTGTCAGCTGTGGGGGAGGAGGTGGGGGTCCACTGCCAGCCCTCTGTATGGCCAGCTGGTGCCTTGCTGCTACGGAATGTACCTTCCCCCACAGGTCGTTCCACCTCATCCTGATGTCGTTATTTGTTCTTGGATGCTGTCCCACACCGTTCACCCTGTCCATGATTCTCCGCCATAGCTCCATCTTCCTGTCAATCAATATTTGCTGTACCTGTGCTCCAAACAGCTGTGGCTCTACCCTGACTATTTTCCCCACCATGACCCACAACTCCTCATCTGTGAAATGGGGGTGCCTTTGTGGGGACATGGGTGTTGTGTGATGTGTGTAAGTGTGTGGGTGTTGGGTACTGTGGTTTAGTGTGTGAAGTGGGGTGCTTGAGGGATGTATGGGTGTATGTGGTGTGTGTGTCTAGTTGTTGCAATGGTCTTGGTGTCAGTTTGGTGGCAATAATTTGTATTCGTGAAGGGTTGAGGGTAATGTGGGTATGTGTTTTATAGTGCTGTGGGTGGGTTGGTGCATGTAGTGTGTGTATGAGTGTCAGGTGTGTGATTTTCGTTTAGGCCAATGTTGTGTTGTTTTGTATTTGGATGGACATTCTGAGTTCGCCGGTGTGCACCGTCAATGGTTTACTGTTATGAATGTCCGCCGTGGTGATTCGTAGGTCATAATGTGGTGGGCGTTGTTTTGTTAGCGTAACAGTATGGGTGTTCGTACCACTACTTTATCACTGACCTTTGGGCTGGCGGATTTCTGGAGGTGGCAGTATTCTGTCATACTGGTGTGTGTGTGTCATAATTTGGCGAACGGATGTTCGCCTCCACGGTGGTATGTTGGCAGCCATCACCGCAGCAGCAAGCATGATTTACTGCAAATGTCATAATGAGGGTCTAAGTATTATGAAGCGTGGGAGCCCACTTTTTTTTTTTGTTTTTGCCCGTTACACCATGAATCACAGTAAAAAGTTTAAAAAAATGCTTTTTAGCCCTGGGGTGTCTGTACCCATACCCCTTTGCTTTTTTATACATTTTTTAGTGGGACGTGGCTTCACTGCCAACACTTCCTGGTTTGAAGTGCATTTCCCTGCACTAGCTTGTCATTAATAGTAAAGTCATCGCTGCCAAAAATATACTAATTTGGATTTTCATCAATATCTCAAAAACTACTCAACGGATTACACCAAATGAGAGAAAGCACAATCTGCATACCAAAAGCTATCTTTATGCAATATTAGGTGGAATTCCATCCAGTGGTGCAGGCTGTAGTCATGTCTAAAGATCCTATGGGAATTAACGTGGGTAATGCAACTTTTTTGAAGCCCCCAACTTTTTTTGGCCCCCGCTTGACAGATCACCCAGAACGTTTCTGTGTGCAACAAGAATCATCAGCCCACTTTTTTGGGGAACATTTTGTGAAAACAACGGAGTCAAAGATATTGGCAAGTCAAAAATGTTTTTTCTCAGAAAACATGGTCCTAACTATAACCTATAACTACCTAGTGGTGACTGCCACTAGGTATATATATAAAACAATAGAGCCCAGTGCTCAGCAGCTGTAATGTGGCAGTCCAGGTGGGGTTCCGGTAACCCAAATATCCAATAACAAATCCTCTGTATAAGGAAAAACCCGGACTCCTTTGAATTGCTGCAAAATAATGTTTAGTCAGGAAAAAACTTTTCCCTCCAATGTGTTCACGGATGAAGTGGGCGTATCCAACACATTTGCATATATAAAAAAACATAGAAAATGGACAAATGAACCACATAGTATAGTAAAAGAGCCCAAAAAAGGCTGCCATATTGGAAGGTAATATTTCAAATTTGCATTTAACTGATGCATACTCACTGACCCATTCCTCAGCAATCTTTTAATAACAAATACCTATAAAATGAAAGTTAGCCTAATAACATATAGTTATACCATTTCATGTGAGCAAACAAGTAATTTGATATTTGTACATTGTATGTACCTCACAACAGGTACATGGGAAAGGTTTAAAAATGTAATCTAAATAAATAACATCTTACTGGATTTCCAAACACAGTATAAATTATTCTGTGTGTACCTGTGAAATATAATCAAAATATTAAACAACACACAATGACATATCCCACCCAAGTGGGCTCACAGTCATAAGGAATAAACAATCCAGACCCAGTGGGCATGTATCCAAAAAAATGGAAATCAACCATTCAAGCACAAACCCAGAGGGGAATGTAAAACCAGTGTTTCACATTCGTATTGAAGTGCAATCTGATGTAAATAGATCAGTTCAGCTTGGCACACTAACACAGGTTCATGTAGTATCATCACCTGGTTACACATAACTAACAAAAACAAAATAAGAAAATAACTCAACCTGTGAATGTGTAAATAAATTCAATGTTAGAACTACATTAAAGGCTCCTCATTAATCTATTCTAGCAAAAGATGTCTACCCCAAGTGAACACTCATTTCTTTCCTTCAATTTAAACCAGAGGGCAAGTGTCTCAAAGACAGATATATATTTGGACTCTAACATTCTCAACATATGTTCTCTATCACCTCTACCTGTATTGAATCTAACCTGATTAATCACCACAAACCGTGGTAGATTCTCATTGCTAAAGTGGAACTCATGAAAATGCCTCCTCTTTTTAGCACAATGGATGGTACTACCCACATAGATCTTTTCACAATGGGCATATCAGACAACACATGCAAAATTGTGTGTTACAATTGTAATGACCCTGATCAAATAATCTTTTCTTCCATTACCTATTTCAACTTACTGCAATTTCTACTGTTAATGCAAGCTCTATCTTGCATACAACAGTAGAAACCCAAAGGTCCAGTATTGTCTTAACAAGGTCATCACTGCTTTTTACCGTATTGTAACTAAGATCATCTCGTAAGGACTTACTTTTTCTAAATGTGATCTGTTATATACCATGAATATACTTTGTTAACACTGGGTCAGTCTGCAAAATATGCCAACTCTTGTTGAGAATTTTCCTCACATTGCAAGATTGATCAGAATAGTTTGTGATGAATCTCACTGTCTCAGATCATTCCAGCCTTGTGTTGCCCTGGTGGAGTCGACTGCCTCTGGAGATTCTATCAGCCTTCTGCTTAGCCTAAGATATAACATCAATACTATTCCCTTTCTCCTTGAATCTCTTACACATAATCATACTCTCATGTTGGTAATCTTCCTTGGTGCCTCAAATACATCTAGCATGTAACAGTTCTCCATAAGGAATGTTCCTTATTAGTCTAGAAGGGTGTGCATGCTGAGCATTAGGTAGACTATTAACAGATGTATGTTTCCTGTGTAGCCTCGTAGTAAGAAAATCATTCTTGACCACAAAGTCTACATCAAGGAACTCAATACATGCCCTACTGAGACATTCAACAAATTGCAAATTATATTTATTCTTGTTCAAAATGGACACAAATTTACTAGCTGGTACCACATCACCCCTCTAGATCACAAAATGTCATCTATGTAGCAACACCATAAAAGAACTCTCTCAAAGTCAGTGACCTCGACAGACACCTGCTCCTCCCACCAGCCCATGAATACATTTGCATAACTGGGGGTGAAACAGGTGCCCATTGCTGTTCACTGAAGCTGCCTGTATGTTTGATTGTCAAAAAGAAAGAAGTTATTCCTCAGGTAATATACAATCATATCACACAACAGTAACCTGCAGCCAGGTCTGCCTCTGAAAATTATAAAGAATAGACTGCAAGCACAGCAGCCTTTTATCAGGTTAAACCCCAATCAGAACAAAAGGAATCATATGTAAAGAAGATAAAAGGAACTTCCATTTAATGTTCTAGGTGGTTCACAGGGTTTTGAATCCAATGTTACAGTTGGTGGGGAGACAATAATCTTTGTTGGTGGCACTTGTGGGATGCATACTGAGAGCTTTGCACTTGCTTAATACAGAGGCTTTTAAAGGGGTCATTAGCATGACTTCTAGATTGGACAAAGAACTAGATTGACCTTGGGCCGTACGTGACATTTGTCAGGAGCTATGATAGAATCTACACTGCCTGTAAGTTGATGACTGTACTGAAGAGTCATATTCATACAAGCCTCCTTCTTTAGTACAGAATAGGAATGGGTAATCATTCTTTTTTACTCCTGAACCCCATCATTTACTTCTTATAGGAATTCTCATCAGTAACATTTTGTAAAGCTATTGTGAACTCTACTTGAAACTTGTAATTAATCAATTATTCAGCTCGTATGATGTTAGAAGAGAACAATTTGCATCGGAAGGTTAATAGTGAGAGAAGAAATGGTGTTAGGGCTAGATCTGCCAACCTTAAAACTGGGGAACCAAGCCTGAGTCTTGGCATAGGTTCCACAACCTGGGATTCTGACAAATCACTTAAATCACTTAGAGCATGACTTAGAGTTTGACAAATGAATTACTCCATCAAAAAACAAGACGGATATTCTATCCACCATATTACGATCCCCATAGGCTATAAAGTGATCATAATACAGCCAAACGGATATCCGTCATAGTTCAGACGGAGTAACCTATCCACCACATTGTAAATCAGGAACCTAATCACTTAATTCCTTAAAAAATAAAAGTGACCTTGTGTAATGGAACTGGTGCTCATATAAAGCTCTTCAATATCTCTGGGTTGAGTTCAGGTAATTAGTACCACAGATGTAGTGGCACTGAAGTCCAAGCGTATGAAAAAAACAATGTATTCCAATTATAATTATCTTTATTAACCAAGCATATCAGAGAAAGATACTTTCATTGCTTAAGGCCTACTGCACACGTGCTGCATGTCTGTACCCACATCTTGCGGATCTTCCATTAGTGGTCTGTAATTAAGCTCATGGTAGTGTGCTGCTTATTTAGGAACTCCTCATTTGGGAAATCCTTTGTTCTGTTGTCACCCTATCTTGAGAAAACAATTGAGTATTACTTTTAAACATAATAAATGACCTCTGCCATGCCATTAAGAGGGTCTACCTGTAATTCTAAGCTGGGACTGCAGTTTTTTGATGTAACCAATTATTTAGATGTGACTCATTTCACAGTGTTCACTGTCTGAATATACCAGTGTATAAGCTAATTAAAAAAAAACTTCGACATACGCCATCTTTGCCATCTAGGTACTCTGTGTTTAGATTTAGTAGACCTTTAAGGAACACAAAAGGAAGCTCTTAGTCCCTGTTTATTGAATCAAATATGAAGCAATATTCATTTATTAAAAAGGTCAAAATGAGAAAGAAGTTTCAATTTTTATAAAGTAGGCAAACAGATGTTGTACCGAATTCCAGTTGATGTTTATTTTTTATCCTTATGCTTATGTTTTATATAAATGTGAAGAGAGTCATTCAATAGCATGAGTTCTGCCCTTGGGACTTTTTCAAGGCTGCACAAAATATCTCATACACAAGATGATTTCTTTCCAGTTATCTCATGTAATAATCTGTTTAAACCTATATGGACAATCATTGTTCTTGTAGTTTTTGTTTTGATTTCAATGAGAAGTTATTTTCAGACAGCCCATGATTTATTGGAGCCTGTGGTTTCCAGTGCTCAGCACCTGCAATTCTTTGTCAGCACTAACACTAGTGACAGTCTACCACATAGTGGCGCTGTCTGTCAAATTTTGAGATTAGCACAACAACAGTATTTCATAAGTCAATATACATTAATCGTGAATAAAATTTGTCGCTCACACCATTATTATAGCTAGGTGGCCTGGGATGGTTTGAATTGTCAGACTTCTAGCAGTGTAATGGTTAGTACTTGTTTTGGTTCTCTCATTGGCAGCACTGGAAGGAACAATGAGTGGTGTAGGCTACAGTGGCCTCCTAAAAAGGGCCCTGCCACTAATGTTTTTGTACAAATCAAGCATTGGCTCTTCTTTATCCTTGTCCTCTTCTAGGAAGCACACAGTCTCCCAAACTCCTCTGAGCCAATCACAATGCATGACAGCAGTGTTGTGATTGGTGTGAGGGGCCTTGTTTGGCACTCACAGAGGGAGTAGGAGCCTGTGCACTTTTTCCTCCTGGCCGTGCAGTACAGCTGGGAGGAGGAATGCAAGATGCATATGTCTGGCCACCCTAACACAGCCTGCCAAACAGACATGGGCACATACCACTCCTCCTCTGGCTCCCTCCAGCCCACCCCCTCCCCACCCTAATCTGTCTCACAGGAAAAATAAAATGATAATAACATATCATTATCATTTTATTTTTCCTTGTACTGAATGCAGTGGGGCGATACTTCTTCACCTTA
Source organism: Pleurodeles waltl (assembly GCF_031143425.1). Lineage (NCBI taxonomy): Eukaryota > Metazoa > Chordata > Amphibia > Caudata > Salamandridae > Pleurodeles > Pleurodeles waltl. The sequence continues at coordinate 1,234,899,198 of NC_090446.1, forward strand.
GAGGTGCACCATTTTAGTGGCTATCACACACATGTGGACTTGAACACTATAGGCCTCATTATGAGTTTGGCAGAGGAGATTACTCCATCACAAATGTGACAGATATTCCATCTGCTGTATGACAAGTTCTATAGGATATAATGGAACTTGTAATACTGCAGACGGGATGTCAGTCACAATTGTGATGGAGTAATTCCCTCCGTCAAACTCATAATGCAGCCCTATGTTGTAAGGCATTGTCTTGGAGTACTGGTACAGCTGGAGGTTGATGGTAATGTATTGTGCAGACTATCTTTTATACTAGTCTCCCAATACAAGTACACTCTCAGGCCCATATTTTTCCTTTTTTAGTGCTGCATGTTCATCATTTTCTTATGCAAAAGCGGTGCAAACTTACAAAATATAATTGTAATTTGTAAGATTGATATGCTTTTGCATCAAAAAATGACACAAATGTGGCACTAAAAAAAGTAAAAATTATGGGCCTAATTTGAAAACTAAGTTCATCTCTTTGGCAAATTGACTTTTTCAGGGTAGCAGGGTTTCCCCTTCCCACCATGGATGGTAGGATGAGAAATGTTAGGAAGTGACTTTTGTCTGGCCACAAGATCACAAACTAATTCGTATTCACAAATTTACAAGACATACCAAGCCTATTTCCACCTACCCCACGCCTCTTGTTTGGGGTTAACCACTGTGTAAAACTTTGCATTTGTGGCTTATAATTAAGCAGAAGTAAACATTTATACCTTTCCCAAACCCTTCTGTGAATTCCTGACAGGAATAAGGGTAGCCGTTTATGGTGAAAATTCCTCTGTGAATCAGTCCCATATGATAAAAACTGATAAATAGCATATGATTGAATAACAGCCAGGCGGCTGTGTATCTTATTTAAATTTTGCATAGTAAACACATTATAGCAAGAACGAAAGACAAGGTATGAAACGGCAGCCTGAATCCTACCACAGCTCTGTTGTTTGCACAAATTGCTGTCTTTGACCTTGGCATTGTAATTCTCTTTGTGTGCATCTTTAGCTCAAGGCATGTTGCAGGATATATTGGCCACACACTGTCAGGCTTGATCAAAACAAAGATGTAGCCAATAAACTATTGAACTGTACAAGACTGCGGGGCTGGCGGCTGCTGTGCTGACAACGCACCAGACTTATTAACTAGTTATTTTTTCACAGTTAGAACATTTGGGTATGTGTGTTGATTGAAGATCAAACTGATCCTTTATTTACAAGCGGTGTTGCTGTGTGAGCTGCAGGGACAAAAGACAGTAGGAGCTTTTGGTACAATGAAAGGCATTTTAGTGATTTTTGGGAGAGCATTAAAAGACTGTGGCCCTCATTATGACATTGGCGATAAATTCTACTTACCGCCATGCCGACTGCACCAACATTCCGCGGCGGCAGCAGATATCCGCCAAGCATATTGTGACACACACATACCAATCCGTCACTATACAGCCACACACACAAGTCCGCCTGCCCAAAGTTCAGTGATAAACTAGCGGGATCCAAACCCACACCGTTAGCCCAACAGAACTACACCCACAACATTATGACCCACGAATCATCACGGCAGACATTTAATGGTGGTAAACCATTGACGGTACATACCGCTGTGCTCAAAATACACACAACCTACCAAAACAATACTACATTGGTCAATTCAAACTCCACACACCTGACACCTATAAACACACCACACCCACACCACTATAAAACTCACACCCACATTACCCACAACCCTTTACGACTACTAGCCATTGCCAACAGAGAGAGACATAGCAAGAACACCCACACATCCAGAGCCACATACCACCATCACCTATACACCACCCACACACCTCACAACACCCCCCCAACACATCACCCTACACACCCTCAGCCACACCACTCACACTATTCTCATGGAGGAGCTAAGGGTCATGGTGGAGGAAATCATCTGGGTAGAGCCACAGTTATTTGGATCACAGGTGAGGCAGATATCCATTGCCAGGAAGATGGAGCTATGGCGGAGGATCGTGGCCAGGATCACTGCTGTAGGACAGCACCCCAGAACAAGGGATGACATCAGGAAGAGGTGGAACGACCTACAGGGAATGGTACCTTCCATTGCAGCAAGACACCAACTAGCTGTACAGAGGACTGGCTGTGGAACCCCACCTCGTCCCCCACAACTAACAACATGGGAGGATCAAGTCGTGGCAATCATGAATCCTGAGGGCCTGGCAGGAGTAGCAGGAGGACTGGACTCTGATAAGTCAATTCTCTATTACTGCCACCCCCCTACCTGCATGCCATCACATAGCCCACCCTCACTCCCATCACTCCACCACCCCCCACACACCCCACTTTCACAATTCACTAATCCCAACGCCAAGCCCTGCATGCAACACCAATGCCTGGACACCCCTCACAGGCCTGCATGGACACCTATCACCACAGCATGCACACTAGAGAGAATCACCTAGCCCCCCTCATAACTCACACAAGTAAAAGCTGCCAGGGTAAATCCAACCAAAGAGGGCAACACACCCATGCACAATTTGCACACACAGAAACAATAACACGTCATTTACATCCCCACAGGTAACCCAGCCATTGTCACCGGCAAAGAGGTGCCAGCAACATCCAGTTCCCCCACAAAGGAGGCCCACAGTTATGACAGCAGATCTGGTCGCCTGGATCTGGATGACCAACCCGGCCCATCTGGGACCTCCGGACAGTCGGTTACCCAGGCACACTCTCACACCACCACAGAGGCTCTTCCTCAGAAAACACCACCACAGCACCTCCCAGCGGGCCCATACCTCTGCCCCCAGGACACGTCAATCAGCAGTGTGTCCACCACTACAGGGACCCCAGGGCACCCAACAAACACAGGACAATTAGGGACCGGGGGTCAGTGGCAGTGGGCACACGGTTCAGAGGACAGAGGCACAGGACAAATGGGAAGCTGGGAGGACTGCTGTGCAACAGGGGGAGGTCAGGCCCAGGGGACCGATCCTGGGAGCATACCAACATTCTCAGGATACGCTGGGCCAGATTCTGGACAAGTTGCAGGAGAACATGCGGCTGCAGGAGAGACAGTACCTGGGGATCAGGGAGGACTTGAAAGACATCAACCCCACCCTGGTGTCCATTGAAGGGGTGATGGAAGACATGGGCAAAAGTATGAGGGAGGCAGTGGCACACCACCAGGACCCTGACAGTAGCCAAACCACTGAACAGCCCTCCAAGTCCACTGCTGCTAGTGGACAGGAGGCCCTGCCACAGGACCAACAGGCCACCAGCACCCCTCCCCCGCAGAAGGAGAACCACCCCGCAAACGTTCCCTGCAATCCAGGCAGAAGCCAGAGACTATTGCTAAGACCCCCACCAGGAAATGAGACTCTGCTGATTGCCACACTTGTGTCCCACTCTGTCTCCCTGTCCACGTTGAACTTCCATTACTCCCCTTCCTATGCCCCCTTGGTCAATGCACCTGTGATACAAATAGACTGGACTCTAACCTGGACTTTCCTCCATCAACATCTTAGCCCATTCCACTAACCCCTCTTCTTCAGAGCACTGCACTAAACACACTTTGATAAAATACAATTATGGTGTATGTCAAATGTTTTCAAAATGTATTTGTTTAACCATGTTCAAACATTGCAATTCAACTGTACAGTAATGTTTACATTGGAAATACCTAAAGTTGGCTGCACTGAACACACCAGGAGCAATAGAGGGGCACGAACATCTGCAAGGAGAGATGTCAAAGGGCGCAGTGAGTGGGCATAGAAGTAGGAATACACAGCCTGCCTGTGACAATGTCACACATCAAACTTTCTATTAAATGTGTAATAACACTGTCTGACCTGTATCTTGCTGGAAGTATTGACAAATCATTGCACTTCTGTTGTCCTAATACTCATCCTCTGCCTTCTCATCTTCACCATCCACAGGAACCACTGCTGCCACACGGCTATCTCCAGCCTCCTCCTCCTCCTGCAGAAAAGGCACCTGGCGACGGAAGGCAAGGTTGTGAACATACATGCAGCATGCCACGAGTAGCACAGTGATCCACCTGTTAGATGGAGGCAACAAAACCTGGCCTTCAGGAGGTCCTCTCTATAATCCTTCTTGTTCACCCATGTGCCTCATTATAACTTTCCTCTGCCCTTGTCCTGGCATTCCTCACAGGGGTCAATAGCCATGAGAGGTTGGGGTAACCAAAGTCACCTGCAAATATCGAGGGACAATTGTTAGCCACACACTCACCCTTAGGGCCCCCACCATACCCATACACCAACATCCACTGAGTGGGAACCAGGGCTCACCTATTAGCCACACCCTGTGCCTCTGGAGTTGGGCCATCACATTTGGGATGCTGCTATTCCTCATGATAAAGCATCATGCACAGATCCAGGATACTTAGCCATGACGTGGGAGATGTACTGGTCTGCCAGGCACACCATCTGGACATTCATGGAGTGAAAACTCTTTCGATTTCTTAACACCTGTTCATATCACCTGGGGGGGACAAATGCAATATGTGTTCCATTGATTGCCCCAATGATGTTGGGGATATGTCCCATTGCATAGAAGTCAGCTTTCACTGTGGCCAAATCCTCCACCTGGGGGAAAACAATGTAGCTGCCCTTGTGTTTAATCAGGGAAGACAACACTCTGATCAGCACCTTTCAGAACATTGACTATGATATTCCTGCTGCCAAGCCCACTGTCACTTGGAAAGAGCCACTTGCCAGGCAATGGAGCACTGATAGAACTTGCACAAGAGGGGGGATCCCTGTGGGGTGATGGATAGCAGATATTAGGTCAGGCTCCAATTGGGCACACAGCTCTGTGACTGTGGCCCTGTCAAGTCTGTAAGTGAAGATAATGTGCCTGTCCTCCATTGTTGCCAAGTCCACCAGGGGTCTGTACAGGGGGGGATGTCTCCATCTCCTATTAATCTGCAGCAGTTGCAATCTATAGGGCAAAAGAGTGAGTAGCTGGTCATTATCTCTACATTCCAACCACGACAATTCAATGCATATTGTGATAGTAACATTATTTTGTTGGAGATGTCCAAATAGTGCATTTGTGTACTGTGACGCAGTTAGGATCCATGGCCCACACCCCCTCTGAAATGGAGTCCACCTGTCCTGTATGGAGGGACAGGTGGAAAGGAGGTAAATCCGCTGATGTTGTGCCCCATTGCGGGAGGCGGTCAAGAACCGCCGTGCAACTCCTCATTTGTTATCATTGGGCCCTATGGGGTCCAGTGGCCAATGGTGATGTACGCCGGCAGTGACGGTACGCACCCTCATGGACGTGACCACCATTTTCTAGTTGTGCACTCACTTGCTACCTGACCTTCCACAGGAGAGGACCTACACTGCAAGTGCTGCTGTGACCTGTGTCTGGAACTGACCATAGCTCGTGTTACTCAGGAAATGGCCCCTGTCTTCACCTTGTCGGAGTTGGAGCGACTGGTGGATGGGGTCCTACCCCAGTACAGACTGCTGTTTGGGCCTTCAGACCAACAGGTGCATACACCGTGAGTACGATGCATGGGGCGTGAGTGCATGGGGTGCTGTGTGTGAAGGCCTCATGTGGGGGGGTTGGTGTATGGGCCTTGGGCAGCGTAGAGCATGTATGGTGGGCCATGTCTGTGCTAATGGAGATGGGAAGGGGCATGGTGGGCCATGAGTGTAACAGGCAGGACGATCAGACTAATACCTTTCCCTGTGTCTATTTCCCTGCAGGTCAGCACCCATCAAAAGAAGGGTATATGGCGTGTCATCGCCAAGGACATGCGGACCCTAGAGGTCTACAGCAAGTGGAGCACCCACTGTCGGAAACGGTGGGAGGGCATGAGATACTGGGCATGGAGGATGGCGGAGGCCCAGCTGGGGATGGCCTCCCAACGAGGAAGAGGTGCCCACTGAACCCCGACCCCCCTGATGGCCTGCATACTGGTGGTGGCCTAAACAGAGCTAGATGGGAACTTAGGGGCATCACAGTAGCCACAAGGGAGCTTCATCCCACAGGACCCAGGAGGCCGAATCCACTGATAGTGAGGGCACCAATAGGACGAAGGGCAAGGGGAGCACCACGGCGGAGACTGGAGTGGACAGTCTGGACACGGATTCCTCCTCCTATGGAAGCTCCATGGTGGTGGCAGACACCTCTGTGCCCACCCAAGCTACAGGTACAGCTTCTACCCCCGTACCAGCACCACCCTCCCAGCACCCCTCAGCAATTTTCCCGTGCCCGCTCACCCAGGAGGGTCGGCATCTCCTTTGCCCCAGGCACCTCAGGCCCTGCCCCAGTTAGCCCTGCTGCCCTGAGTGAGGAGGCTATTGTCCTCCTGCGATCCATCTCTGTTGGGCAATCAACCAATGTGAATGCCATCCAGGGGCTGGCAGCCCAAATGCAACAGTCCAATGCATTTCTGGAGGGCATTCACACTGGCTTGGCGGCCCAACAGAGATCAATCCAGGCTCTGGCCCCCTCTCTGATGCAGCCATTGTCCCTGTTTCCACCCTCCATCGTCCAACTTCCTCCACCCAATCCCATTCCCCTCAACCCAAACCTATCCCAAGCACACAGGCAGACGTGCAGGCACCCAGAACAACACAAAAAAGTGGACATGGCAAACACAAGCACCACACTTCATCCCACAGGCACTCACACAAACATTGAGACATACAGACATCCACAATTTCCACGATGTTCCCGTCCTCCTCCACCTCCCTCCCAGTTGCGTCTACACTCATACCTGCATGCACGACATCCTCATCCATTACCACCATCACCAGCACACCTATCAGTACACACCCCTCACTGGCAGTCACCACCCCCACATCCATGCACACGTGCCCTGTATCCTCTCCCACTGTGTCTGTGCCCCCTCTTCCCAAAGTACACAAACACAAGCCCCCTCCAGAGAAAGTGGGCAATTCACCCACTTGAGAGACTGTGGCCTTGCACTCTCCAGGACCAAGCACAGGGCATGTTGCCCCCTCCATTGCCAGTGGGCAAGTCACCCACTTGAAAGACACTGTTGCCTTGCACTCTCCAGGACAGAGTGATGGGCATATTGTCCCCTCCAAGACCAGGGTTGTTGTACCATCTTCTGGCTGAGGTGCCCCCCCATTCCCCGTCTCCCTGAGTGCCTAGCTATTTTCGACCTGATGCCCCTGCATTGTTCTCTCCGTGTTGTTGCAAGAGTGAGGTGGGTCCACGGACTTTCTGATGTGGCCCTATGGCCCACGAACATTGAGGACTGGGCAGTGTCCCTTGATTTGTGAATATGTATATCCTTTTTTATTTGGATGCACGTATTTCTAATATATTTATCTTATTACACTCATTTTACTTTGTTTTGGTTGTCCTTGCATTATTCCTGAGGGGTACGGGGTGAATATGTAATGTTAGTGCATCTGCTTGCGTGTATGGTATTGGGGGTGGGGTGTTTGTGTTGCTTGTGTGTGTCACTCTCTTTTTCCTCCCCCCTCCCCTGTGTGCTAGGTGGCAGTACTCACCGTGGTCGTCTTCACCGGCATCAGTGTTCGTAGTGGAGCCGAACGTAGAAGAGCATGGGGAACACATGCAACTCATGCTCCATGGCGGCGTAGTTCTTCCTTGAGTTGGAGGTGAGTCGTTTCCCTTCTGTGCAGTGTTTCCACCAGGCTTTTGATGTTGTTGGTACTGCCTTGGAAAAGGTGGCAGATTGGTGTGTCTATATGCAGTGGGTGGAACAACAACTAACTTGCATGAACCTAATTCTTGACCATATTTATACTTTGGGTGAAAACTGAGTAAAACACAATTTTGTATTGTTTCAATGTAGAATAGACAATAACAAGATGTTTTCTATGTTGATCTAAATCCCAAACACATAAAATATTATTTTCTACCGATTAAACTGGGCATCCCTGGTGTGTTTTTTCCTTTATTTTGACTGCAAGCTTCCTGTTTTTAGGTCTAGCGTTAGCGTTTGACATGTTGTATACTTTTAGTATACTTATACTGTGGTACAAAGTTATTTGATTTGTTAGTTGCAGTGTCCTTCAAAAATCCTTGCTTGCTAGTGGTCAGTTCTGCCTCTTTGTCCTGCCTTTTTTCTCTTTGGGAGCAGCACAAACTACTGTCTAATTACGCTTGTTTATCTCTTCTGAAGGGGACTTTTTCTTTCAGTATTGGCCTGCTTGTCTGACCATATGGGTGTATAATCAACCCCTCCTCCCCACCAGCTCCCTCTGTAAACATACACCACAGCAGTGGGGGGCTTTTCCAGGGCCGGCTCGCTCTCTTCCTCTTGTTATTTTTAGTCTGTGTGTCAAGAAAAGTCCAGTCAGTAATTTACAACGCTAAGAGCTCTAACTCGAGCAAACACAAGACTATTGTTTTTTTTAACTTTACAGCTAGGGGACGGGGCTAAGTTGTATTAAGGCCCTGCACCACATCACGGCAGTAGCAAGAATTATCACAATTAATGCCGCTGGATGTTTTGAATCGAGGTATTCAAGCGTTCAGAGGATAAAAATATGACCCTCTCATGAGGCGCCTTGTGTGGATGCAGCCACTTGTTTTCCATTCTACACATATTTCAAGCAAGCTCTTGTCCGACAGTGGGTAGGGAGATGCCAGGCCGCAGTGGCCTGCCACTGAGGGGAGCGGGAGATGAGCGGAGGTCAGTGTCCCAGCCTCCTGCCTCGCGGCTGGCCGGGTCCTCCTGTGCGGGCTGCCATTAATCCCGGGCTCCACAATGGACGGGCTGTGTCTAATGCCTACCAGCTGACCACCTCAGCTGCGCACAATACACAGCATCTTGTGAAATGTCAGCCGGGCGGCCGGCAACTAAAGGAGCAGCTTGTTTATCTTGCAGTTGAAGTTCCCCTTTGGGCTATCAATTATTTTTCAGAAATCCATCAGACAATGCAGGGAGCCAGACAGCAGAGCTTACTTTCCCCTTTGCATCACTCAACCATAGCTCAAGCTGAAAATTATGGCGACACGACGCTTCCGGGTTACGAAACAATACACAAACAACTCATTAGAAACACAATTAAGACACAATAAGTAAACACATGTCCCATGGATGCTGACATTTCATTCAGCTAGTATGTTTTATGGTCTTGAACAGAGAAAGAGAGAGAGGCCGACAACATATCTCGTAGTTTAGCAGAGCACATTTCTCATGATTGTATTTTTGAAGAAAGTAAATTGAGATGAATCACACTCAAGACGAGATAGTTAAAAACTCAAACTCAGTAAATTTCAGTGCGTCGTTAGCACCCTCCCCAGTAAAAGGTAACGGAACTTTGCAAGGAGGAAACAAAGGAGAAACAGCCCGATCTTGCTTGGCAGAAGTCGAGCGGTTTGCATGACCTCGACCCTGTCACATAGTTAATTGCACTTTTGCTGGTTATGTAGATAATTTCACTTTTGCCGATAGGTTTTACTACGAGTGAACTGTAGCAGCATGATCACACTTTTTTTTTCATTTAATGTAGGAAGAAAAATCTTATTGGGAGTTTACAGCTGCTAATAGCTCTAACTCGGAAAAATGCGAGACCTGTTGCATTGCAAATTCTTGTTGCTGACTTTGTTTTTAGCTTGACTTTACCACTGCTAACCAGCACTAAAGTGCTTGTATTCTCTCCTTAAAACCTGTAAGATTGGTTTATACACAAATGGCATATTTACTTTACTTGTAAGTGCCTGATAAAGTGGCACTACCTGCACCCTTGACATGCTAATTAAATGCTTCTAGTGGGCCTGCAGCACTGATTGTGACACCCACTGGAGTAGCACTTTAAGGCAGAGAAGGGGGAAAGAGTTTTCCAACTGCAGATGGCCCAGTTAAGAATGGAAGAAAGGAAAATGCCCATGGAGGAGAAGACTGAGAGGGCTTGGAGGAGAAAAAGCTGTTACTGGCTCAGGGACTGAGTCTAAAAGAGCTGGATCTCAAGGCCAGGTAGGTGGAATCCAGCAGTGATGGTGGAAACATTTCTACAGTGCCCGCTGGAGACAAGAGGGTCCATATTTCCAAAAATCTGGTAGCTGAATTTGCTGTGGGGAAGACATTGACAAGTGGTTCAAGGTTTATGAGATTGCTTTACAGATGCACAAGATCCTAGAGGAGGATTGGGGGATTAGTCTGTGGAAGCAAATGCCCAGTGAAGGAAGGGACACACTACTGGCGCTAGAGAAGGGGGAAGAATGAGGTATATCCCTTGAAGGAAGCCCTTGTCAGGAAGTATGGCCTTACCCCAGAGAAGTATAGATAGGTAATTAGGGACAATCAGAAACTGGCCCAACGGTTGAATTGTGTGGGTTTCTTTTTGAAGGCACTGGATGGTTGGTTGAAGTGCAGTGAAATTAAGGATTATCAGGCGCAGTACATTTTGATTGCAAAGGACCACATGGTCAATCTTTGTTTTGCAGACCTGGACCAATACTTGATTGACCGTAAGCTCACTGACCCTAGGGAGCTTGCTTAGGAGGCGGACTTCTGGGTCCAAAAGAAGGTATCTGGGGGATCACCACAGGAATTGACAGGATTCCCACCAGAAGCAGGAGGGAAAAGACAAAAGTAAAGCTAAGAAGTTTTCTAAAAGCCCCCAAAATAGTTCCATGGGTCAGGACTCTCATACCTGAAAACAGAAAAAGGAAATAGTGGTTCCCTGACAATGATAAGTTCTCAGCAAAGATACTCATCAAGTGCTATTTGTGAGAAAAGGGAGGGCAGTTCAAGAGGAATGCCAAGTGTCTCATTTGATGATGGGCAGTCACTGTGGCTGGCAAGTATATTGCTTGGGAAGGCGATTGTACCAGTTAGTGGATGGGGGACACTGGAGAGGTTACCTTAGTTTTCATTGTGTGACAGAGATATGGTGCAGATAACTCACATGTCTAGTAATACCAGAAAATACAGGCAGTGGCTGACCATCAATGGACAGAGGAGGGAGGCTATGAGACACACTGGAGCTAACATGACAACAATCAGATGTCATCTGGTGACCTCAGAGCAGGTAATCCCTAATGTATTCCACTAAGTTGTTGCAGCTGACAACCATGAGGTTCACTACCCAATGACTGTTTCCCTTTGAGCTGGGGCAGGTGGGGATTTCAGGCTTATTGAGGGTAGCTGTGAGTCCATTCATGCCTGTGGATTGTCTCTTTCGCAGTGACCTGGAATACATCATCTGGAAGGGGATGGAGTTCAGGTAACATTTGGAGATGTTGGGGTGCCTGATCGGGTGTGCCTGCCCACCCGCTCCATGACTGCCTGAGAGGGTAGTTTGAAGGACCTGGAGCCTGGAAGAATGGCCCAGGTATCTGCCAAAAAGAAGAAGGGCAAAAGGCACAGGAAACCCACTCCTGAATCTCCCATGATCCAGAGGAGGCTGAACCTGAGGAGGATGCCCAGGAGCCTTCAGGGGAGGATGTTGCCACCTTGGGGAAACTACTTGAGCTGGCTAATTGGCAGCAGGAAGGGGGTCTCACTACAGAGGAGTTCTGTAAGATGCAGATGGAATGCCCTAATCTTGATGGCCTACAGCTGCAGGCCAAGGCCCAGACACTGGTGACACCTCTTATGATCACTTGATTTACAGGGCAATGGTCTCCTGGATAGCGAGCCTAAGGTTTCTGAGCCTGGGGCAACATGTGTGTTGGTGGTCCCCCAGAGTTACAGGGGCTTCCTACTGGAACTGGCCCACAATGTACCCCTGTCAGGTCACAAGGGAAAGACAATACCTTTGACAGGGTTATCACCCACTATTTTGGCTTCAAATGAGGAGGGCATCTGATGATTTCTGTGGCAAGTCAGGAAGGAAGCACATGGATCATCTGCAACCTTTTCCTGTCATTGGCAACTCCTTTGAAAGGATGGGCATCAACACTGTTGGGCCTCTGTTCCCCAAGACAGTCATGGGCAACAGGTTCATACTGGTCTTGGTGTACCATGCCACCTGGCACCCAGGAGCTATCCCTCTAAGAAGGGTGACTGCGCCCAGTGTGGCCAGGGCACTGATGCAGATATTTACCAGATTTACCAGTGTGGAATTGTCCAAGGAGGTGGTGTCATACCAGGGTGCCAACTTCATGTTGGTGGGCATGAAGGTCCTGGCAAGGAGTGTGGTATAACCTACAAGTTCTCCACACCTTACCACCCTCAAACCAATGGGTTGTTCAGAGGTAAAATAAGTCCCTCAAAGGCATGACAATGGGCACATCAGAGTCCTTGAGGCAGAAGTGGGACGCCTCTTGCCATTCCTGTTTGAGTACCAGGAGGTGCCTCAGAAGGGGGTTGGCTTCAGCCCCTTTGAAATCCTTTGTGTGTATCAAGTGTGAGGACTTCTCAGTCTGGTCAAGGGTGAGTGGAGTAAGCTCCCAAGAAACCCCCCCCCCCCCCCCCCCAGGATGTGGTCAACTACATGCTGGTATCCATATGCAAATTAACCACTTCTGGAAGCAAGCTAAGATTAATCAAGTAGACAGCCAAGAGGTCATGAAACAATCATATGACCAGAAGCCCACTCTGGTCAAATGTCAGCCTGACCAAAAAGTCAAAAAGTGTAGGTGATGGAGCCTGTGGATCGCAGGGTGCCACAAGATCTTGGGTCTAGGTCCTATGAGATGAAAGAGTGCATGAGTAAGGTCACCTCCATGGTGAACTTCAAGACACGCAGGAACCTTTTAAGGGTTTTTCTCGTCAATCACCCGAAGCCCTACATTGAGAGGTCTGTGTTGACCATACTCCTAGTTGCGGGAGATGGAGTAGAAGAGGAGAGTGAACCTCTCCCTGATCTCCTTTCTTTCAAGGATCAGGATGGGTCAGTGGAGGCTGTTAGCCTCTCCCCTACAGTGACCCTGGAACAAAGGAGAGACTGCCAGATGTTGGGGCACTTTGCCTCTTTATTATCCCTTACCTAAGGGCTCACTACTTGCTGTACCCATGATATTGACACTGGAGGCGGCACTTCTGTGAAGGGTAAAATTCATAAGTTGTCTGACAAGGTGAGATTCAGCATTAAGAAGCATTTCTCCTAGATGCTAGAGTTGTTTTTTTTTAAAAGTTCTCAACCAGCCCTTGGTCGAGCCCAGTGGTGTTCCCAAGACTGTCCCTCCAGGTGCTACCCCAGAACTTAGGTTCTCTGTGGATTACCAAGGGCTCAATGCAGTCACCAAGACTGATGCATACACCATCCACTGAGCTGATGAGCTCATAGCTCAATTGTGAGCTGCCAAGTTACTCAGCACATTTTATTTAATGTCTAGGTACAGGGAGATTGTCTTAACTGAAGGGGCTAAAGAGAGATGTGCGTTCTGTACCCCAGAAGGCCACTTCCAGTTCCAATTGTTGCCATTTAGGATAAAAAGCTCCGCTGCCACCAACCAGAGGTTTGTTAACCAGGTTCTAGTTGAGTTAGACAACTTCTTTGCCACCTACCGAGACAATATTGTAGTCTCCAGCTCTACCTCGGAGGCCATTTGTGCCACCTCAGGGAAGTGCTTCTGGCTCTGCATAGGGCAGGCTTGACTATCAAGGCCAGTAAGTGCCAGATAGGACAGGGTCTACTTGAGACACCAAGTGGGTGGAGGCAAGGCACAGCCCTTCCTTGACCAGATTGAGACCATGCTGGCTTGGGAACCCCCCAAGACTCAGAAAGAGGTGCGAGCCTGCTGAGGCCTCACTAGCTACTAAAAGAGATCCATCAAGGGATTTGACATAATTGTCGCACCCTTTATAGAGATGACTTCCAAGAAGCAGCCACATCAGGTGATCTAGACAGAGGCATGTCAGAATGTCAGTCTGAAGAAGGCCATGTGCATAGCAATCATGCTCAAGGCCCCTGATTTCTCCAAGAAGTTAATTGTAGGGAGAGATACTTCAGAACATGGCATAGGGACCATGCTCTCACAGCAAAATAAATAGGCCTGGAACAAACTACAACCTTCATCAGTATGAGGTTGCTTCCCCTGAAACAGAGGTGGATTGCAATCAAGAAGGAAGCTTTTGCAGTAGTGTAGGGACTGAAGAAGCTGAAAAAGATGAGACCATATCTGTTTCGTGCTCACTCCCAAGGTCAGATAGACCACAGTCCTTTCAGAAGGTTAATGCAGATAAGGGGTGAGAATCCCAAACTGTTGAGGTGGTCCAGCTCCCTCCAGGGAATGGCCTTCACATTGGTACTCCATCATGGAACAGAACCCTTCAGTACTGATGGTCTCTCCAAGTTCTTCTGCCTTAGTGAAGAGAATGCCCAAGGGATTGGGTAGTTTTCTCCACTTTCAGCTGGGGGGAGGGGCACATGTTAGACCTTGCATCCTTGGCCTGGTTTTCCCCCAACTTTCTACCTTTAGACCCCCTGTTTTTGCTGATTTAAGTTTTGCTGGCCTTAGGACTCTGCACACTTTACCACTGCTAACCATTGCTAAAATACCTCTGCTCTCTCCTTAAAACCTGTTAGATTGGCATGTACCCCACGGGCATATTTAATTTGCTTGTATACCCCTAGTAAAGTGGCACTACCTGTGTCTAGGTCCTGTAAAATAAATACTAATAGTATTCCTACAGCACTGACTGTGCCACTCACTCAAGCAGCACTTTCAATATGCCTCAAGCCTGCCACTGCAACCCATATATGTGCAGTTTTAAACTGCAATGCTAACCTGGCAAAATGAACCTTTTAGTTAAAAAGTAAAGTATATTTTTTCATTCAAAAGAAATATTTATCAGTTAGGAAGAGAACCCTCACCCACCCGAGGGTAGCACGCTTCATTTAAGGGTCCCTCCACATACCAGGATCTGGTGTGGGCCACAACTCTCTAATGCGGATAGGAGCTCTTAAGGTGTTTTTAGGTTGAGCCTTAGTGTTCGGCCTGCTATATACTAAAGTATACAATAGAGTGAGTTCCAGCTTTTTGATTTGTTAGTTGCAGTGTCCTTCAAAAATCCTTGCTTGCTAGTGGTCAGTTCTGCCTCTTTGTCCTGCCTTTTTTCACTTTGGAAGCAGCACAAAGTACTGTGTAATTATGCTATGTCCTGTTTATCTCTTCTAAGGGGGACTTTTTCTTTCAATACTGGCCTATTTGGCTTTCACTGTGGGTGTGTGTTCAGTCCCTCCTCCTTACCAGCTCCCTCTGTAAACATAAACCAACATCAGAGGGGGGGCTTTTCCAGGGCCAGCTCACCCTATCTCTCCCTCTCTTCCTCTTATTATTTTCAGTCTGTGTGGCAATAAAAGTCCAGTCAGTAATTTACAATGCTATGAGCTTTAACTCGAGCAAACACAAGACTATTGCATTCCAAATGCTTCTTTTTGTTTGTTTTATTTTTGTTTACTTCATGTGGAGGTATCTGACCCCACTGCAGGAAATCCCCCTCTGTGCCTGTCTTGTGGCCAGGCCGTGAGCCATAGGCAGGTTGGATCCGGCCACGTGGCTACCTCCATTAGGGATAATGCAGTTCACTACAGACGCCCGATGACCCTCGACTGAGGCTGTGCGTATTTTGATTATTGCTACATAAACATGTCTGTAAAGAACACATTCACTTCTAGTGCAGCAGCTTGGCGCTGATAAGGAATCTATTGTCACCCAACGCAGTGGTACATATTTTATCAACCTCAGAAGGATAAAAGGCTGTATGCACCACTTTGGATTCGCAGTATGTGACCACGCGGTAAAACATGTGCCTAGGAAGCAGTAGTACTCTGACCATTTAAACGGTGTCTAGTGTCGCTGAGAATTTGTGTGACATTAAAAGCTTCAAGCCTTAGTAATTAGCCAAGATTTATTAGCCTGAATATATAAGAACAGATACGCATGAACCTGAGCTCAACGTGGAGGGTTGAGGGGTGCGGTGCGATAGCCAAAGGAAAGAGAGAGGGTTTTGTTATAATATTCTTCACCCCGTAAATGGGACAACGCAGAAACAACTATTCCAGGATCATTCTTCAAGATGGGGATCTGGTCTCTGCAAACATTTCAGCTCTTTCCGAAATAGAAGCATTACATTCAAATCGTTCCACACGTCACAAGTATATCACAGCAGGGACAGATCGAATGATTTTTATCACGCTAGACTAAGAGAATTTCACCACTCTCGTCCAAAGGTGGGGGGTGGTGTGTAGGGGGTGGTGGGAATGCAATGCTTCTTGTTGATGACATCCACGATGGCCATCTTGTATTGTTTTTCACATGGTTCTTTGCAAATGTAACTTCCTGCAGACACATAATGCCATTAAAACTGCGTGCCTCCCTATCCAAAACTGATGCAAATATTCCGTTCACAATTCAAGACGTGCAGTCAGGAGATAGATTTGCTGGTGTCAGTGAGACTACTAACATTTCTTTCTCAAATTGAATTCAAATCATCTCGGCAGCCTCATAGGTAAGTCAGGACTGTGTAAGACACTTCACGCTTTCCCACATCTCGGCCTAGATAAACAATGATTGTGAATGTAGTTCTCACATTTTACAACCTCTTCTGTGATTATGCAGAATGCAGGCTCAAAAAAATAGGGATTTGTTATATCATTCTTGAAAAACATGAATACATTTACACCTCATTTCAACAGGTCAATGGGACGCTGCCTGTGTTTGCAGCTCAATAAGTGTTTGTTGCGAGAGTTTTCTGATACTGTTTGTTTTTACTGCACAACATTAATACCTTGCTTATCCCGAGGTTGGTGTGCCAGGCAAAGATACTTTTGTGAAGTGGTAGATTTTTATTTTTATTTTTATTTTTTAATAAAAAGTTCAACCAAAATGTTGCTATTTTAAAATTGGAGACCATATCAAAGATGGGTAGCTTGGGTAAACCGATGTGGAAAGGCGATGCAGAACTTAAGTAGGGGGTCTCGCTCTTTAACTCTCTGTATGTCCTTGAAAACATTCTTGTTTAAGGAGCCTTATCTTACTCAGTAGATTTCAGCTAAACCTACTGCATTTGTTGTTAGCGGTCCTGGAAAGATGGAAAGAGGTTATAAAAAATAAAATAAAACATGGCCTTGTGGTTGCGACAAGATGCGCTACATTTGTTTTATGTTCTGTGGTTTTTATGTGAAACCTAGGAGAGCTTTTAATATACCGCTTCTAGAGGGTTGTAGTTTTAATCAAGTTCATCCAATCTTGATGTTTTTAAAATTATTATATGATTATTTTATTTGCTACTCGATTGCTTGTTTTTTTTACATGGTACAGTTAAAATAAATTTTATGATTGTATGATTTAATAAGTTGTTTTTAAAAATTTTGTGTGTATGATATTTTATGGGTTTTTGTAAATTCCGAAATAACAATATGATGATGATGCTAAGTATGACTCTCTGTCTTTATCTATTTTTAACCTCATTAAAAATGAATTATGCCTCAAATTACTAAAAAAACTAACATACCCCCTTGTTTTTTTAGGTCAAGCTTGCAATTGCTTTGACCTGTTGTAGGTAGTGTAGGTAGGCTTTTAATCACGCCCACTTCACACCTATCACTTTCACTCATTCGTGGGCTTGCCTTTCAAAAATCCCTTGACGTCATTGGCAATTGATTTACGTTTGTCCCTCCTTGGTGTGCTTTTGTTACTGCCTTGCAGGCTGACCCTGTTACATGGATAATTGCACCATTGCTGATATACTTCAGCGTGTGGAAACTATCTTTTTCTTTTGTCTCTCCCCTTCGTTCACCCTGGGGGCCATGGCCCTCACAGGGCCAACAGTGTGAACTCCATCGGCAGTGTTGAAGCGCTGGTCACACTGTTCACACTGTTACCTAATCAGTCATTTATTTGGACTCTCTCGTTCAAGCTCCATAGCTTTCACAAAAACACTTTCAATTGATAAATGCAATACATAAAAAGCACAGAAATCCTCAATGCAGCTCTCCCAACACAGAGAGAGCTGATACTACAATATTCACTGCACTCTGGAAAAGTCATCCCATAATGCTTTGCAATGATTCGTTTTCAAAACATCTTTGCCCATAATACCCTGTGGTGGTGGTCCTAAGACAATCGGACCACTACCACAACGTTCAGCACAACACATTGTTTCTGTTTAGGTCATATCTGGGTCCCCACACTAGGTTAGTGGGGATCCCAAAATAATCATCTTCCGACCATTCAGTCCCTTTTTATGAGTGAGCACAAAGTGTTCTGTCCATTCTGTAATCTCTCTTTGGACTTCAAAGAACACCTATGCCACGTCAGTCACTTACATAGGTTTGTGGGCTTGCCTTTTAAAATTCACTTGCTTTCATTTGTGAAAGGCATGCATACGTCATGCCTATTAGTACCAAAAACATACGAGGTTAGATGTTTTCAGCCTGGAGTCCGGACTACTTTATCTGTTTATTTTGCACGCAGTGCGATTGCGCTGCATTTTTGTTTTTGCTTTACAACGCTAATAGCTCTAACTCGAACAAATGCGAGATCCGTTGCATTGAATCTGCTTGTTGGTACTGGTGATCCTCAAACTTGATGATAAAACTAAGGTGGGTAAGAGATACATAGTGCTAATTATGTGTAAGTGAAGTGAGTTAAAAGCTACCTCTTGGTGGGATAAGTCTGAATTTTATTCTCATGCTTCCAAGAGATAGAGTAAAAATAGTGAAGGGAAGTCAACAAAGGATCTCCCCTTGTTAAAAAATGCCAGCATGTTTATTCCCTACTTTAGACCCAATTAAGAGGTTCTAGGGCATGCTTGAGGAGCAACAACAAAATTCACTTTGTAGTAACCATTTAGAAATATGTGAAAGTTAATATGTGGGCTGGCGGTTGCCCACTGGATACAGAAGCGGGTCTACAGTTTGCTGTTTTTGGAGTCCACAAACAGTTTATTTGCCATAGTAAAATCACAAGTCTAGTCCGTCTTATGTAAGTGTGGACATGCTTGGGTTAAATTGCCCATCGCCAGTGTGATACTATAAATAGATAGTGCATGACAAAGATGTAAGTCTTACCCTAAAATTGTTGGTGATTTACTTCTTCTCAAGTTTTAGAAATTAGGTTTCTGGTTGCAGAGGTATGCACTCAGTCAAGCAGGTAACACTCTCCTAGTCAGGGCAAGTGTCAGCAAGTCCTTAATGAACCTTTTCTCACCACCTTGTAGCCTGGCACAGAACAGTCAGGTTTGGCTTGGAGGTAAAGTGTAAAGTATTTGTGCAACACGTCATACAATAAAACAATGAAAACACCACACAAAAAGATCCCACACCTGATCAGAAAACTAGAACCTGATTTAATAAATAAAACAAGTCCAAAACAACAAGAAATTCCAAGAAGTAGAACTTGAATTTTTAAAGAATAAACTGAAAAATAGCACTTAGAAGCAAGAAGTGTCAACCGGGGATATCTGGTCATGCCAGGCCAGCACAAAGTCAAACGTTCATGCTGACTGTAATATACAGAGGGTCAGATACAGGGACCCAGTGAGGCCAGCTAAAAAAAAGAATCCTCCTCCTGGTTGCATCAATGACAAAGATGCAGGTTTCAGCTGAAGCGATGCACCGGTTTCGGTCCCCGCAGTGGAGGAGATGCACTGATATTCCCCACTCAGTAAAGGAGATGTGCTGATTGTTTTCCATGCAGCAGTGGGGATGCATCAGATCTGCGATGTAGCGGATTTAAAGACAATGCAC
Organism: Pleurodeles waltl; assembly: GCF_031143425.1. NCBI lineage: Eukaryota > Metazoa > Chordata > Amphibia > Caudata > Salamandridae > Pleurodeles > Pleurodeles waltl. The sequence continues at coordinate 1,234,918,852 of NC_090446.1, forward strand.
GGGTTCTGTTCCTGCAACAGTGGTGATGCTCCAAAGTTGATCCCCATAGCAGAGACAATGGAGAAGTTCCAGTTCATACAACAGGGGATGCCCTGGCCGCGATCTGTGCAGCGATGGGGATGCATTGGATTAATAGGGAATGCATTGGTTCGGCTGCTGCAAGTACCTTAGTCCAACTTCCAAGAGTTCAGGCCTGGGGTAGCACCACTTGGCAGAGTCCAGGAGCAGGGGTAGGTGTACTGAAATGGTGGAGTCTGTTGTTCAGTTGTTATACCAAGTGTTACCCTTGAATTGGGGGAAATTTCAGGAAGTTTCTTTGAAGTGCACAGAGGCACTTCCTTTGTGCCCTGGCTCCAGACTCACTAGACCGAAGTATGCAGCTCTTTGTGTGGGGAGAGAACACAGCGTTTTCAAAGCTAAGTGTGAAGCTGTGCCAAGCCCTTCCCTCCCAACATCCCAGGATGACCCATGCAGTCACACCTAAGCTCCCATTGTGTGTGGCTGTCTAGAGGAAATACACAAAGCCCAGCTGTCATCTAACCCAGCTGTGCAAACAGAGACAGGTTGTAGACACACGGAGAGAGAGTAAGAAAACTGTAACTTTCTAATAGTGGCATTTTCAAAATTTCAATGAAAAATCTGACTTTCTTATTAAAGAGAATTTATCATTACAATTCCATATGTGCTAAACATGACATGCCTTCCTCTTTTGAATTAATTAGGAATTACAGCTTATTCAATGTATTAAGGAGTCCCCAATATTATCCTATAAGAGGGGTAGGCCTCACAGTAGGGAGCAATGAATTTGGGAGTGTTTCACTACCAGGACATGTAACACTTAAAAACACATGCTCTACCGTTAAATTACAGAGCACCATTCCCTATGGGCTTCCTGGGGCCCACCCTAGGGGAGTTTAAGGGTTAGCAAGGGTTTTTAAATGTCAAGTTGATATGGCAGAATGACACTGCATTCAGGCTGAAGTGACAGGCCTGGGGCTTGTTTTAGGCGGGCTACGTAAGTGGGTGGCACAATACGTACTGCAGGCCTACTGGTAGCATTTAATTTACAGGACCTGGGAATATGTTATACAACTCTACTTGGGTCTTAAAAAGTAAACCAAATATACAACCTGGGTATACGCCAATGAAATCATGTTTTAGGGAGAGAGCACAAGGACTTTATCATTCATTAGCAGTGGTAAAGTACAGTCCTAAGGCCAATCAAAAACAGATCTGGCAAAATATCTGGGGGAAGACCAGCCTAAGGCTGACAGGTCTAACATCAAGCCTGCATGAAGGCCACTTAAATGGCAGTGCTATATACACAATAGTTTGGAAAACAGAAGAAAACAGAATGTGTAAGTGGTTAAAATATGATCAATATTATCAATCTGTTGTATTGTTTAATGGACATATGGCTATAGGGCTGAATTAGTCAAGTTTTTTTGTATCCCAAAAAAGCAATACTACGTCATATATTGTCACCTGGATAGCTTGGTATCTCTTGAGAACAGCAGTTAAAAGCAGAGGGAATAAACTCAGTGACCACAGATAGATTTAGTAGAAGACTTGTTAAAAAAGGGATATATTCAGTGGATTTACCCGTGAACAGTTGCTGCATCTTCTATGTAGTGTGCCCAGCAAGGGAAGTGGCATGAGGAATAGGTGATCACTATTTCGGTGATCTTTTTCTACTTCTTTTTTTTTTTTTAAATCCATCTTTGGTCACTGAGTTTTAGCCCTTCTACATTTAAATATGTTCACACTAGAAAACCTTTTAGAAACACATGCAAAAAAGAATCTCACTTTGGCTCCCCTGTTGCTTGGAACAACTGTTCTCTACAGATACCAAGCTATACAAGTGAAAATATGTGACCTATTACTGCTTTTTGGGTTATAAAAAACTCAAATGAGCCAGCCCTACAGCAATATGTCAATTAAGAGAATGGAACAAAATAATAACATTAATGATTTTTTTAACCACTTACCCACGCTGTTTTCATTTTGCATAGTATTGTGTATCTAGTACCACTTTTAGGTGTCCTTCTTGCAGACTTCAGAAGAAGTAAGGCAGGGTAAGACTTACTTTCTTGTCATGAATCATCTGTTTACGGTACCACACTGGTGACGGGCATATTAACCCGAGCATGTCCACACTTACATAAGATGGACTACTACTGTGATATGTGTATGTCAAATCAACCTTTTGTATTCTTTCAAGGTAAAACCACAGTGAATTTAACAAATACCAAGCTGTGGATTACCTTCTATATCAGGTGGACCACCACCAACCCATAAAGTAGTTTTTACATATTTGTAAATGTTTACTATGGAGTGACTTCTGTTGTTGGTCCTAAATCATTCCCCAGAACCTAATGGGTGGGTCTAAAACTGGGCAGAAACATGTTGACCCTTTTTTTTTTTACAAAGGGAGATCTTTTGTTGACTTCCCTTCCCTTTTTTAACTCTATCCCTTGGAGGCACGAAGATAAAATTCAGACTTAGCCTACCAAAAGGTAGTTATGAACTCACTTCACTTACATATGATTAGCACTTTGTATCTCTCACCTACCTTATTTTTCTCATCAAGGTTGAGGATCATCATTACCAAAAAAACACATGAAGAGCTCCTCTGTACAGTAGAGAGTTTTAGCCCACACCAGGTAACATTCGTCCTGGTGTGAGGAGGGACCCTAAGATGAGGCATGCCAGCTCTCTGATGAGTGAGGGGTTTTGACCTAAATAACAAATATTTATTTTGAATACAAACATACACTTTTCTTTTTTAACCAGCCATACCTAGTTGGGATTCATATAAGTCAGTGAGCTACACATAACTGGTTTGGTCATTTGCTCCCTAGAGACCCCTGTTGTGTTTAGAAAGTAAACCTTTTGCCAGGCCCAAACCTTACTTTTTAAAATATATGTCACCCCTTTGGTAGGCCCTGGACAGCCTAGAGGGCAGAGTGAAATGTATTTAAAAAGTTGGACATGTTCTTTTAAGTTTAACATATCCTGGCAGTGATAAACTCCTAAATGTGTTTTTCACTTCTGCAAGTTCTACCTTTTACATAGGACAAATTTAGAGATACCTCATTACATTTTATAAATGTAATTTCCAAATAGGAATAGGTCATATTTCTTGTTTGGTGTCTATGAATCCTAATTTAAAATCCTAAATTATAGTGAAGTTGGATTTTAAGTCACAATTATAAAACCAAACCAACCAGTGGGCTCAGGTCTCACAAGGCTCAGGGACATAGGGAAGATCAGTGGTCCTCTTCTTCTCAGTCTGGGGCATCCGGGTACAAAGGTGTAGTTAACCACCAGGTTTCCGTCACCGGAGGCAGGAGTTTGTCTCCGGAGGGTCTGTTGACCATGCTGGCACCATTGGCTGAATTAGACTCATGTTAGGAGGCCCAAGTACAGTGGTGTTGTCTGGCATTGGGATTTGGCAGTCAAGAGTCCTCACTGTGTCTCTTGGAATGCCTGCAAGATGCAGGGAAGCAGCTCTGCTGCTGCACAGGAGCTCCTGGATCCTGGGTGAAGACTGGCAGTCTTCCCAGGCTTTTGGAGGCATAAGCAGCTGCAGAGCGAGGCGTCTTTGGCACGACTGTTGAAGTCAGTAAGCAGGCTGGCAGAGTGGGCGCCGAGTACATCACCTGTCTTTAGTTCTTGCTTTTGCATCTCTGGGTGTCCTTCTTTCTTCAGGTCATCAGGATCTGATTTTCTGGTGCCAGGAGCGTTCCTAGATATTGGATTTAGGGTTGTTATGGGAGTGTAGGGTAATAGCCTGGAGTCATTACACCCCTGACATGACCACTTACTGTGGGACGTGGGCATAACTCTGTCCCATAGTTCCTAGTTCTGCCATCACCAAGATGGCAAACTTTGAAATTTTGTGTCCACATTAGGCAGCTCACCTTAGGGGTGGAACTGACCTGAGAGTAGACATGCCTTTCTGACTACTAGTATTCCTGCCTGTCCTGGTGCCAAATGGGCCCTGGAGTAGGGGGTCACTATCTCTCTTCTGAGGGAAGCCAGATCTGCATGCCAAGGGCAGTGGGCTTCTTTGAATCACCCTGCCTCGGAATGCAGATGTGCAGGTCATCCTGTTGGGAGGAGTGTGTTAACACCGCTGCCAGAGCAGGCTTTGTTCCTAACCACCCGAGAGCAGAGGTCCTCACTTTTGGGGGGCCAGAAATCTGTCTGTTGGTGGCAGGCTAATGGAAACTAGTCAACCAGCACATCAGTAGATTGTAAGTTTTTCTGGGCCATGTATTAATAAATCCATCACTTGAATCAGTGTGGGTTTGGTTAATACAAGAGGTTTGATACCAAACATTCCTATATCAGTGAAGCCATCATGTAGCTGGGGAGCTGGCTTTGACCAGTTTCCAACAGATGCAATTAAAGTGGCATCCCTGTCCATTCAGTATGTCTAAGAGTTGACAAAGATATAGCAGGAGCATATCTGTTCTGGCAGATATGTACACATATGTAATATAATGCACCCTGCCTGTGAGAGTGACTCTTTTTGCAGGTTCTCCCGCATTGTATTTCGACTGATGCTGCTTGTTTTTTGACTGTGCATTGGGACATTCCTAATCTGGCCCCATTGCATATGCTCTGACCTCTAAAAATATTTTAATTGATTAATGTCCAATTGGCATATTTTTCTTTACTAACAGGCCATAGTACATGGTGCTTAAAACTCACCCATGGCATGGATCACCCATACAAAACAGCACTACTGTGCCATTAACTACAGTGACCAGGCAAACATGAATTCAGGCCTACCATCATAGCCTGGCAGCTGAAGTTTGAAACCTGCAGCCCGACTGTCAAAATATCACTTTCTTATAATAGAAAACCTTCCTTTTAAACAATAATAAATCACCCCTACAGGGCAGGCTGTAGGGTATTTCAAAGTTAGACATGTAAAAATGTAAAGTTAACATGCCCTGCCAGTGACTAGCACTCAAAAGCTAATTTTACTTTAGCGAGGCTGGATGGCCTATAGAGAAACATTGGGACAATATTAAATATTAATCCTGCTATCTCTGAATTAGGAACATCATTTCAATAAATATTAAGGAAAAGTGAATTTTAGAAAGTTGCCTTTTCCTTGCCTGAAACTCCAAGAGGCTAATTTCCATTAGTTCTCTAGCATTAGCCCAGAGGGTACTTAGCCCTGAGGAGGTATGAAAACTTATCTAAGATCAGATACATTGGTTTTGGTGTGGGGAGGTGTTTTCTCGTCCTCTGGCAGGATTGCCATTACTAAGGGCCTTTGCTGTCATAATCAAATGTTAGGTGACACCTCTTGCCCCAGCGTTTGTTCTCCCAGTCAGTTAGGTACCAAAACCCACTGGGGGAAGGGTGCTGGAGGAGAGTTGCCCCAGAACTGGTTTGAAGTGACAAAGGAGGAAGGCATTGATCATTAACCTGGGTACACCTCTGAGTGAGCACACAGGCTCTACACAATGATATATGCTTTATCTGTCTTTTTAGGAGTGAGGACCAGGACCACAACATGTTGCAATAAGCCTTTCCTCAAGAGATTACCTGACCAGTTCCAGGACCCTGCTGGTGACTTCTGCTGTGGTTAGCCTTGACCTCAAACCACTGTTCCTGAATTTCTGTGACCCTTGGGTGTGTAAAAGTGTTTGCCACCTAAGATCGTAAAAAAACCTAGGACTTAGAATTTTTGGGGCTCCAAAGATCTCCTTAGGACCGGGACAACCCTGCTACATTGATCCAATCAAGATGTGTTGCCACTGGACTGAAGATTATCCATTTCAGTGAGACCTTGGGAAGAAGGTTTATGGTCTTGGAGAGCTCTCTCCAGCATAGCTAGCAGCCTTGCCCTTCTTGAGGAATCTTAACTCCTAAAAAAGACATTGGGCCTGATTTATATCTTGGCAGAGGGGAATACTTGGTCACAAACATAACAGATATCCTATCCGCCATATTACAATCCCATTATATCCTATGGAAATTGTAATATGGCAGGCGGGATATCTGTCACATTTGTGAAAGATTATTCCATCTGCTGAGATCTAAATCAGGCCCTAAGTCAGAATGTAGAAAACTGGGCTAGGCAAAGAAGACAAAATTATCTAGCCAGCAAGAGGATGTCTCTGGTTGAGAATTTAACATTTTCCTACTCAGAGCTTTTGCATCAGCATCACAGAGACCTCGTCAAATGCATATCCAGTGCTGTGGAGTCCTATTTGGATACATCCTGCTACCTTGCCCCACTGAAGGATTTTTACTTCCAGCAAAAAGCCTAATTCCCAGATAAAACATCAGCCCAGACTTAACCTATTTGGTGTATTCGACTCGGGCTCCATCACAGTTGGCCTCAAATCTTGGTCTACTCCATCTATTGACTATCAGTGGTACTTGGTGCTTTCAGATGCTATTTTACTTTACAATTTTATAACTTTGTATCTCTGTTTTCTCATATTGTATTACATTTTACTCCATTGTATATTGAGGTGGAAATGGTATTGTATTGTACTTTAACTCTTTAAGTGTTTATGTATTACTAAATTATTTACACATTTTCTCTATGACATATAAGGGGTTCAGCTCCGCTTTAAATTAATGAAATATCTCATTTTAGTAGGCATGATTGTGGTCCCCTCAGCAGGGACCTGGGCTCCTGTCCCTTTTGCATCCAGCTATTATTGTCCTTTTTGGTATGTTGATGCTTATGAAATGATTCTCATATGCTTGCATGAGGCAATCTGTTGTCTTCCCTCTTGCCGCAGCTTGGACAATTTAATCTGATATCTCTCAACTCTCTTGCAACACAAAAGGATGATGGACGGAGTGCTGGTAATGCAAACACTCACCCCCAGTCATAGATCTTGGTTTAATCCATCGTTATTTTGCTCACCATGCCACCCCAGTTTGGACCCAGCCATATGCAAATCAGTCTTGACCCTGTTCCTCATCTCTCAACTCTCTCAACATATCTGCTCAGTCTCTCCCTTTTCTAACATTCCATGATCAAACACACAGCCTTCACTGAAACCCCCAGGTGATAGTTATTTATTCAGAGGTTCACCACGTAATAATTAATGTGGACATCTCTCCAATAATCTATATACACCAAATTCCATTTCTGATTAACTAGTATCACATTAGTGCAAGCAAATACTTTTTTGATAGGGGAATAAAGGGAAAAGCAGGAGCAGGAGCAGGGAGAAGAGGACTTCCCGACTAACTTAAGTCACTTCTTCAGATTTCTATCATCATTTTAAATTGCCTGCAAACTGCCTACAGAAAGCTGTTAATCCAAGCTCGGGTATAACATTGAATTATAAATCTATCAAGCTTATTAGGCAGGATTGGAATGTCCTAAGGTCTCTGGTTGCCCTATGAAAAACCCATTGATCAAAAGCATTTGAAGCATTAGAATTTAAGAAACATACATCACCTTACTCAAGAAGGTACCCACTATCAGAAAGCATACAGTATTTACTTAAGAAGTTTTACTTAGTCTTTACTTATCACATGCTAGGTATTTCAAAGCATTGACAGGAATTTGAAAACAATAACCACAACAGAACATAGGATGGTGGAGTAAAGAGTAGATCAATCATTAAGTAATGCACAGTGCAAAAGGGCAAAATCTAAAAGGCAGTCACTAAAAGAGAAATTAAAAGAAAGAATAGTTTTACCTACAGATATCTTTTGTCAACATGCTTGGTGAACATTGAAAACTTCCCTGGAAAGCACTGTTAAGCTCTTTCCTGTATGCGAGTTATTTATCTTCAAGTTGCAGGGCAGTGTTGAGGTTGTTTTAGAATCGTCACCCTATGGATTTGAAATTTCTTTCTTGGTGGTTCGGGGTTTGGGTTTGTGAAGATTGAGCTGCAATGCATTTCTTAATGTTTTGGTTCCTTTTGGAACAGGACAAAATGGCTAGTTTTTGAGAGTTTAACCCCTTCGCTGCCAGGCCTTTTCCCCCTCCTGTGCCAGGCCTTTTTTTGCCTATTTGGGGCAGTTCGCGCTTAGGCCCTCATAACTTTTTGTCCACATAAGCTAACCAAGCCAAATTTACGTCCTTTTTTCCAACAGCCTAGGGATTCTAGAGGTACCCAGACTTTGTGAGTTCCACTGAAGGAGTCCAAGAAATTAGCCAAAAAAATAGTGAAAAAATCGTTTTTTTCAAAATAATTGGAAAAAGTGGCTGCAGAAGAAGGCTTGTGGTTTTTCCCCTGAAAATGGCATCAACAAAGGGTTTGTGGTGCTAAACTCAGCAGCTTCCCAGCTTTCAGGAACAGGCAGACTTGAATCAGAAAACCCAAATTTTCAACACAATTGTGGCATTTTACTGGGACATACCCCATTTTTTAAATTTTTTGTGCTTTCAGCCTCCTTCCAGTCAATTACAGAAATGGGCATGAAACCAATGCTGGATCCCAGAAACCTAAACATTTCTGGAAAGTAGACAACATTCTGAATTCAGAAAGGGGTCATTTGTGTAGATTCTACAAAGGTTTCCTACAGCAAATAACAACTGAAAAAGAAAAATATTGATATTGAGGTGAAAAAAACATCAATTTTTCTCTACGTTTTACTCTGTAACTTTTCCCTGCAATGTCAGATTATCGAAAGCAATATACCGTTACGTCTGCTGGACTCCTCTGGTTGGGGGGATATATAGGGCTTGTAGGTTCATCAAGAACCCGAGGAACAAAGAGCCAATAAATGAGCTGCACCATGCAGTGCGTTTTCATTCTATAACGGGTATAGAGCAATTCATTTGCTGAAATATAAAGAGTAAAAAATAGCTATCAAGAAAACCTTTGTTTTTCCAAAAAGGGCACAAGATAAGGTGTTGAGGAGCAGTGGTTATGTGCACATCTCTGAATTCCGGGGTGACCATACTAGCATGTGAATTACAGGGCATTTCTCCAATAGATGTCTTTTTTACACACTCTCCTATATTTGGAAGGATAAAATGTAGAGAAAGACAAGGGGCAATAACACTTGTTTCACTAATCTATGTTCCCCCAAGTCTCCCGATAAAAATGATACCTCACTTGTGTGGGTAGGCCTAGCGCCCGCGACAGGAAACACCCCAAAGCGCAACGTGGACACATCCAATTCTTTGAAAGAAAACAGAGGTGTTTTTTGCAAAGTGCCTACCTGTAGATTTTGGCCTCTAGCTCAGCCGGCACCTAGGGAAACCTACCAAACCTGTGCATTTCTGAAAACTAGAGACCTAGGGGAATCCAAGATGGGGAGACTTGTGGGGCTCGGACCAGGTTCTGTTACCCAGAATCCTTTGCAAACCTCAAAATTTTACTAAAAAAACACATGTTCCTCCCATTTCTGTGGCAGAAAGTTCTGGAATCTGAGACGAGCCACGAATTTCCTTCCATCCAGCGTTCCCCTAAGTCTCCTGATAAAAATGATACCTCACTTGTGTGGGAAGGCCTAGCGCCCGCGACAGGAAACGCCCAAAAGCGCAACGTGGACACATCCAATTTTTTTAAAGAAAACCGAGGTGTTTTTTGCAAAGTGCCTACCTGTAGATTTTGGCCTCTAGCTCAGCCGGCACCTAGGGAAACCTATCAAACCTGGGCATTTCTGAAAACTAGAGACCTAGGGGAATCCAAGATGGGGTGACTTGTGGGGCTCGGACCAGGTTCTGTTACCCAGAATCCTTTGCAAACCTCAAAATTTGGCTAAAAAAACACATGTTCCTCACATTTCTGTGGCAGAAAGTTCTGGAATCTGAGAGGAGCCACAAATTTCCTTCCACCCAGCGTTCCCCCAAGTCTCCCGATAAAAATGATACCTCACTTGTGTGGGTAGGCCTAGCGCCCGTGACATCAAACGCCCCAAAGCGCAACGTGGACACATCCACATTTTTGAAAGAAAACAGAGGTGTTTTTTGCAAAGTGCCTACCTGTAGATTTTGGCCTCTAGCTCAGCCGGCACCTAGGGAAACCTACCAAACCTGTGCATTTCTGAAAACTAGAGACCTAGGGGAATCCAAGATGGGGTGACTTGTGGGGCTCGGACCAGGTTCTGTTACCCAGAATCCTTTGCAAACCTCAAAATTTGACTAAAAAAACACATGTTCCTCCCATTTCTGTGGCAGAAAGTTCTGGAATCTGAGAGGAGCCACGAATTTCCTTACATCCAGCGTTCCCCTAAGTCTCCTGATAAAAATGATACCTCACTTGTGTGGGTAGGCCTAGCGCCCGCGACAGGAAACGCCCAAAAGCGCAATGTGGACACATCCAATTTTTTTAAAGAAAACCGAGGTGTTTTTTGCAAAGTGCCTACCTGTAGATTTTGGCCTCTAGCTCAGCCGGCACCTAGGGAAACCTACCAAACCTGTGCATTTCTGAAAACCAGAGACCTAGGGGAATCCAAGATGGGGTGACTTGTGGGGCTCGGACCAGGTTCTGTTACCCAGAATCCTTTGCAAACCTCAAAATTTGGCTAAAAAAACACATGTTCCTCACATTTCTGTGGCAGAAAGTTCTGGAATCTGAGAGGAGCCACAAATTTCCTTCCACCCAGCGTTCCCCCAAGTCTCCCGATAAAAATGATACCTCACTTGTGTGGGTAGGCCTAGCGCCCGTGACAGGAAACGCCCCACAGCGCAACGTGGACACATCCAAATTTTTGAAAGAAAACAGAGGTGTTTTTTGCAAAGTGCCTACCTGTAGATTTTGGCCTCTAGCTCAGCCGGCACCTAGGGAAACCTACCAAACCTGTGCATTTCTGAAAACTAGAGACCTAGGGGAATCCAGGATGTGGTGACTTGTGGGGCTCGGACCAGGTTCTGTTACCCAGAATCCTTTGCAAACCTCAAAATGTGGCTAAAAAAACACATGTTCCTCACATTTCTGTGGCAGAAAGTTCTGGAATCTGAGAGGAGCCACAAATTACCTTCCACCCAGCGTTCCCCCAAGTCTCCCGATAAAAATGATACCTCACTTGTGTAGGTAGGCCTAGCGCCCGCGACAGGAAACGCCCCAAAGCGCAACGTGGACACATCCAAATTTTTGAAAGAAAACAGAGGTGTTTTTTGCAAAGTGCCTACCTGTAGATTTTGGCCTCTAGCTCAGCTGGCACCTAGGGAAACCTACCACACTTGTGCATTTCTGAAAACTAGAGACCTAGTGGAATCCAAGATGGGGTGACTTGTGGGGCTCGGACCAGGTTCTGTTACCCAGAATCCTTTGCAAACCTCAAAATTTGGCTAAAAAACACATGTTCCTCACATTTCTGTGGCAGAAAGTTCTGGAATCTGAGAGGAGCCACAAATTTCCTTCCACCCAGCGTTCCCCCAAGTCTTTCTATAAAAATGATACCTCACTTGTGTGGGTAGGCCTAGCGCCCGCGACAGGAAACGCCCCAAAGCGCAACGTGGACACATCCAAATTTTTGAAAGAAAACAGAGGTGTTTTTTGCAAAGTGCCTACCTGTAGATTTTGGCCTCTAGCTCAGCCGGCACCTAGGGAAACCTACCAAACCTGTGCATTTCTGAAAACTAGAGACCTAGGGAAATCCAAGATGGGGTGACTTGTGTGTCTCGGACCAGGTTCTGTTACCCAGAATCCTTTGCAAACCTCAAAAGTTGGCTAAAAAAACACATGTTCCTCACATTTCTGTGGCAGAAAGTTCTGGAATCTGAGAGGAGCCACAAATTTCCTTCCACCCAGCGTTCCCCCAAGTCTTCCGATAAAAATGATACCTCACTTGTGTGGGTAGGCCTAGCGCCCGCGACAGGAAACGCCCCAAAGCGCAACGTGGACACATCCAAATTTTTGAAAGAAAACAGAGGTGTATTTTGCAAAGTGCCTACCTGTAGATTTTGGCCTCTAGCACAGCCGGCACCTAGGGAAACCTACCAAACCTGTGCATTTCTGAAAACTAGAGACCTAGGGGAATCCAAGATGGGGTGACTTGGGAGGTTCGGACCAGGTTCTGTTACCCAGAATCCTTTGCAAACCTCAAAATGTGGCTAAAAAAACACATGTTCCTCACATTTCTGTGGCAGAAAGTTCTGGAATCTGAGAGGAGCCACAAATTTCCTTCCACCCAGCGTTCCCCCAAGTCTCCCGATAAAAATGATACCTCACTTGTGTGGGTAGGCCTAGCGCCCGCGACAGGAAATGCCCCAAAGCGCAACGTGGACACACCATATATGTTTTCACAGAAAACAGAGGTGTTTTTTGCAAAGTGCCTACGTGTGGAGTTTGTCCTCTAGCTCAGCCGGCCCCAGGGGGGGGCAGAAATGCCCTAAAATAATTTTTTGCCCCCCCAACCCTCCCCCCCTCTCCAGGAGCGACCCTTGCCTACGGGGTCGCTCCTCCTGCGTGACATTGGCGCCAAAAAACAAATCCCCGGTGCCTAGTGGTTTCTGCCCCCTTGGGGGCAGATTGACCTAAAATCGACCAATCTGCCCCCAAGGGGGGCAGAAATGGTCTAAATACAATTTGCCCCCAAGGGGAGCGACCCTTGCCTGATGGGTCGCTCCCCATCTCTAAAAAAATTAACAAAAAAAAAAAAAACACAAAAAAAATATTTGCCCTGGCGCCTAGAGGTTTCTGTCCCCCCTGGGGGTAGAAATGGCCTAAAATAAATTTGCCCCACCAGGGAGCGACCCTTGCCTAAGGGGTCGCTCCCCTTGCGTGAAATTCACGCAAAGAAAAAACTCCCTGGTGTCTAGTGGTTTCTGCCCCTCTTGGGGGCTGATTGGCCTCATCAAAATAGGCCAATCTGCCCCCAAGGGGGTCAGAAACGGCCTAATTATAATTTGCCCCCTTGGGGAGCGACCCTTGCCTAAGGGGTTGCTCCCCACCTAAAAAAAAAAAAAACGTAACAAAAAAAAAATCAAGATCCCTGGTGCCTAGAGGTTTCTGCCCCCCCCCCCCCCCCCAGAAAAGGCCTTCCTGAAAAATGCCCCCCCCTTCGAGCGACCCTTGCCCAAGGGGTCACTTCCTTATGTCACTTTGTAAAATAAAATACAAAATCCCTGGTGTCTAGTGGGGTTTCAAAAGCCGGATTGCAAGCAGTCCGGCTTTTGAAACCCTGGGAGCGACTTCATAGGGAAGGAAATACATTTCCTTCCCTTTGAAGCCACTCCGGGCCTCCCACAGTGATTGAAAGAGAAATGCTTCCAGCGCGATGGGGGAGGCCCCTGTGACAAATCAGTGCACGCTCGTGCACTGACGTCACAGGGGGTTGGGGGTGGGTCGGGGTGGAAGGGGAAGGTCTTCCCCTTCCATCCCCGCCTTGGGGGGGAGGGGGGTGCACGGGGGGAGCGCTAGCACTCCCCCAAGTTCTCCTGTGCCTTGGACGAGGTGACCTCGTCCAAGGCAGAGGGGAACTGTAGCCTTGGACGAGGTGACCTCGTCCAAGGCACAGAAGCGGTTAATGATCAATTTCAAAGTAGTACCTTATAAACAACACGCAACAACCTATATTTTAGGGGATTGTCCATTTGCATCAGCAGATGGAGTTGGTAAATTTGATAATGTAAGCTTGATGACAACTATATAAATTAATTAACTTTGATAATAATGAAGGCCCATCAGGGACCCTGTAGTTAACATAGTCCAAACAGGATTCTGAGAAGCAGATTCTAGTATGCAGTTCTTTGTTAGTTAAGAGTTTTATGAATGCCAGGGCAACTCGTGTAAGATGCTGGCCTGGTGTGTGGTGGGTACCTCAGGTACTTACACCTTATACCAGGTCCAGGTATCCCCTATTCGTGTAGTGTAGACAGTGTCTAGAAGCCAGACTCTCTAGAGGTAGCTGTGGATGAGCAGCCAAGTCTTATCTAGGAAACATGCAAAGCTCATGCAATACCACTGTAGTCACACAACACTCACACACATGAAGGAATACACTCAGTGTTACAAAAATAATAGGTACTTTACCATGGTAACACAACACCAAAAATTCTATATAGGCAATACTCCCTCAGGAGGTAAGAAATACTAAGATATATACACTAGTTGTCTTAAATAGGCATGAGAATGGTTAGAAAACAATGCAAAGAGTGTAAAACACAATAGAGAATAGTGGCCCTAGGGGAAGCACAAACCATATACTAAAAAAATGGAATGCAAGAGTTGGACTCCCACCTAAGTGAGTGGAGTGTGTTGAGGAGTGCTGTGAGTACCAGGAAAGCACAAAGGTAATTACAACAACACCCCCCAGCGACCAGGAAAGGAGGAGTAAATTACTGAATTTCCCCAAACCACCCACTTAGAAGAAAAGAAGAGAATTGCAAAACCCAGAAGCGACTGCAAGAAACCAACAATGGATTCCTGAAGAGGAAGACCTGTGGAAAGAGGGGATAAGGTACAGAAGACACAGAAGGAAGATTGCAGTCAGTTTTGCATGTCTGGATTCCACCAACAAGCCTGGCACAGGCAAAACTTGCAGTTGGTGGAAAGTGGTGCTGCTGGGGACCAGCAAGGCCCAGAACGACTCAACCCAGGAGGAAGAGTCTGAGGGGGCCTTCAGCATCACAGAGAGCCCACAGAAGCACAAGCAGCATGCACAGGAGTCCCACAACTGTGACACAGAAAGTGCAAATGGAGCCCATGCAGCACAACAAAAAGGAGTCCCACACCGCAGGAGAGTCACTCAGGGAGCTGTGCATCACAGGAAATGAGTGCTGGGGCTGGAGCTACATGATGCCTGAAGACCCCTTGGAGAAAGTGCCAACAATTCTTGGTAGCTGCAAAAGATGCAGTGAAAGGGGGTACTCTCCTGTGTGGGAAGGCAAGGGCTTACCAGCATCCAAGTTGGACAGCTGGTAGAGAGGACCATCTGCACCACTTCTTACCGCCACCCATGATGCAGGATCAACACTGCTGAGCAGGAGAGAGGATCCACACAGCTGTTCGTCGTTGCTGTTGGTGCCTGCAGATTCAGGGGAGTGACTCCTTCACTCCAAGGGAGATTCCTTCTTCTTTCCAGTGCAGCCTGAAGTTGGGCTGGCCACAGAGGATACACAACCAGGGAAATGTTGCAGAAGCTGGAAGGAGCCGTGGAAACAATGTTGCAGGCAAAGTCTTCATCTTTGTTTTGCGATTGTTGGGTCCTGGAGAGTCCAGATGCAGTTTCTTTGGTCAGACCTCAAAGTAAGGGATGCAGAGGAATCCTGCTGGAATCTTCCAAGCTGAATCTGAGGAACGGCCCAAAGGAAAGACCCTACATAGCTCTGAAAGGAGCATTGGTCACCCAGCTAGGTGGCCACCTATCAGGAGGGGGCTCTGACTTCACCTCCCAAGTCCAGTAACACCTATTTCCAAAGGGGGAGGTTGTAACACCCCTCTTCCAAAGGAAATACTTTGTTCTGCCTTTCTGTGCTTGAGTTGCTCAAGCAACAGGAAGGCAGAAACCTGTCAGTGAGGTGGCAGCAGCTTGTTCTGACTCTAAAACTTCAAAAGGCTGTAGGACCAATGCTGGCGGTCCTCTAAGGAGCCCCCGGAGTGCATGGAATCATGCAAACAAAACTTGCTAAAGTTTTGTGGTATGATTCCAACATGTTTGATACCAAACATGCCTAGGTTTGGAGTTACCATTATGTAGCTGGTCATAGGTAGTGACCTATGTCCAGTACATGCATAAAATGGCCTCCCCGCGTGCGCACAGTCCAGTAAAATGGATCTGGAGTTTGTGGTGGCACCTCTGCTAGTGCAGAGGTGCCCTCACACACAGGTACCTGCACCCTGCCCTCTGGGCTGACAGGGCCAGCTATAGGGGTGACTTATAGTGAACTGAGAGGGCCAGCTATAGGAGTGATTTATAGTGATCTGGTGCAGTGACCTACAGTGATAAATGGTGCCTGTACCTAGTTCACGTAGACTGCAATGGCAGGCCTGCAGAACCCTTTGCGTGGGCTCCCTATGAGTGACAGAATAACTGTTGCAGCCCATAGGGAGCCCCTGGCACCCCAATGCACTGGGTACCTGTGCATGGTTAGCAGGATCCCAGTGAACACAGTCAAACACACTGACACCAGGCAAAAAAGGGGGTAACCATGCGAAGAAAGAAGATACTTTCCTATGCAGCCTCCCCAAATGAAGGACAAGAAGGCTAACTTTGACCAGATGAGTCTTCATTGGCTAAGTGGAAATATCTGCAGAGTCAATCTGCATTGGAGTG
This sequence comes from Pleurodeles waltl, assembly GCF_031143425.1. NCBI lineage: Eukaryota > Metazoa > Chordata > Amphibia > Caudata > Salamandridae > Pleurodeles > Pleurodeles waltl. The sequence continues at coordinate 1,234,935,022 of NC_090446.1, forward strand.
GTTACTCTCAGATCTATGTTCCACTGTATAGTCCATTCCCTGTAGGGAAATGGACTACCTCAACAATTTTGGGTTTTCTCCTTTCATTTGTTTTGGCCATAAGAGAGGTTTGTGGGTGGGGGGCGGAGCTAGCCAGCTGGCAAGATGGCCGTCACTATGTGAGGCTCTGCCGGGCTTAGGGCTTTAAGCGTTCATTTCTCCTGACGTGGTGGTGCTGGGAGGGCCCCCTGGACCGGGAGCCCTCCAGAGTATCAGGGTGTTGCTGTCTGTCGCCGGGTTTCGGCTGTTGGTGTGACCGCGGGAGAGTGGCACGGAGCGGGCTGAGCTGGAGGCAGGCCCACCACGGAGGCCTGTTTGACCGCGCGGGCTGCCGCACACTTCCGCAGGCGGCTGGAGAAAGGCCTTGTTGCCCCGCAGGAGCGGGGCGAGTGGTGAGTGCTTACTGGGGGGACCTTCGGCGGTTGTTTTGGGCTGCGGTCCCCCCAAGGGAGATCGGGGTGGCCCCGGCTTGGGGTGCGCGGCCTGATGTTGGAGGCCACGCGGTTGCGCGGCCTGAGTGGCTGAGCGTGCCCCGTGTTTGGAGCGGTGCAGGTGGCCGCGCTGTGCTGTCTCGGTGGAGGCTGGCGGGCCCCCTGGATTGGCGCTCATATCGAGGTGCGGGGGTCCCCGTAAATTTATGTTGTGGCGCTGCCCAATGGGGCCAGAGGCCGGGTCCCGGGGATAGGCTGGCCGGCATTGGAACTTCTGGTGCTGGGCCTTGTTGGTGGGCCCGGGGGTCGTAATCGCCGGCTAGTTCAAGCCGGAGGGGGCGAGGCCTGCATCATCTGGTGCCCCTTTGGCCTTTTTGGGCTTTTTGAGGACTTTGGCCCCCAGAATGAAGTACAACTTTTGCTGGTTGAGCTGCTGGAGGTAGCTGAAGACACGCTGGTGGGGCTGGTGGCATGACGCATTCCTGGCCGATCCTTGTCGCCTTCGTGAAGCTTATTGATTGACTGGATGACCTCTGGTACTTACTTGGTTTTGTCAGGGTGCTGCCCCGGTTGGTGGCTGCTGGGAGTTCTGCTGGGGGCCCTGGTTGGGCTCTGCGCTCTCTGTTTGAATTGCCAGGTCTCTGGAGTTAGGAGGTTCGTCTGCGGCTGGCTCCCCGGTGGTGTGTGCTGTGGGCAAGGCGGAGCAGCGACAGGCAGAGCTTTTATTTGATGGCGGTATGTGAAAGGGGGGTGCCCCTGGGCCATCGACTGGAGAGATACAGATGAAGGAAGGTTCCTCGGATGCTTCTGTTCGGTCCATGTTTTTGGACCTCAAGAGTAGTTTAGCGGGCATTGATGCCAAGCTGGATCATTTGACAGAGCAGATGGATCGCATCCGAGCCCGGGTGGATGAGCATGATACCCGCTTCGAGCAACTTGAGTCGCGTACCTCGGACCTGGAGGACCAGGGTCATGGTGAGAGAGAACGCTTGCTACAGATGGAGCGGGTGCCGGAGGTTATTAGGGATAAAAACAAAGATTTGGAGACGCGGTTCCGGCGCAATAACGTCAGGATGCTTGGTCTTCCAGAATCCATGGACATGGGCAGAATGGAGGACTCTGAACACAGAGTTACTTTTTTTCCCTGACTATACTCCGTCTGTGCAGGCGGCACATGAGGCTTTTTTGACGGTTAAGCGCTCTTTAAGCCTGACTGCGGCTCGTTGTTCACTTATATAACCGGCGAAACTTCAGATACAGCATGGTGGCACTCTGCATTTCTTTACGGACCCGAAGCTGGCGGCCAAGTTTGTCAAAACGCTACCACAACGTTCTGCGACTGAGGAGGCTGGAGATCCTGACCCGAAGCGTGCAAACCTCAGTGACACTGATTGATTGCCTCTGCGGTGAGGCGCTGCTGGAACCTGACTCCTGTTTAGAGTGATTGTTGTATTGTTCTTAATTTCCTATTTTGAAGCTGCTATGTCTGCATTTTTGTCTTGTTTTTTGCCCTTTGACCTCTCCGGCCTGTCTGCTCTGCAGATGGACTGGATGGCTGGCTCACGACCCTTGGATGAGTCCCTTAAATATGTTGTGGGCCCCTGTATGTTCTCTTTGGAGGATGGGGGGGTGTCTCTGCTTTGACCCGGTTGGGGGGTCTGTGTGGGTGGGGGTGGGAGAATTCTTTGGTTGGTTGTTTAAGTGTTGATTGGAGATATTGTTATTGTCTTTTTGCAGTGAATAAGTGTGGTAGGTGGTGTCGAGTGGCATGCTGGCGGGGCTCATGGATCGGATGCTGGAAGGTGTCAGGTGATGATGGTGGCGGTTAACGGTCTTACATGGAATGTGCGTGGCTTGAATGATCAGCTTAAAGTGTGGCTCATGTCTGCTTACCCTCAGCGTCATCATATCGATATATGTATGCTACAGGAGACGCATTTGGATGGGTCCATGATGCTCCGGCTGCGGGCTGGGTGGATTGGTGAGAGCCATGGTGCGGGGTTCTCATGCTACGCCAGAGGAGTGGCGATTCTGATACGTAAGGGGTTGCAGTGGCGTCCTCATCGGGTGATAGAGGATCCAGAGGGGCGTTATGTGTTGTAGAATGGCACCCTGCTGGATCGGCCCTGTCGGCTGGTGTCGGTGTATGGCCCGAATGTTGATGACCCTGGGTTTTTTTGTGAGGTGTGGCGCCTGATTGACTCACTGGGAAGTGAGACTGTGATTTGGGGAGGCGACTTCAATGTTGTTTTGGATCCTGAGCGGGATCGGGAGAGTGCGACCAGACCTCGATGCTCTGCTGCTGCGTTAAAGACTGTCATGTGCGATGGAGCCCTGGTTGATCTATGGAGGGTGAAGCATGGGGATAAGAGAGAGGACACGTGCATCAATTATGTTCATAATAGCTGGTCTCGCTTAGATCAATGGCTGGGCACTCAGGATGTGTAGATGTGGACGCAATCGGTGGATCATTTGGCTCGGACCCTCTCGGCTCACTCCCTGGTCAGGCTGTGGCTTTCTATACCTGGAGCCACGAGTACTGCGTTTGCCTGGCGTCTGCCGCGGGGGGCACTTCGTGATGAGGTGTTTCGGTATGAGAGTCCATTTTGACTTTCTTTGCTGAGAATTGCGGGTCGGTTGCTTCGCCGGGAATGCTTTGTGAGGCCTTTAAAGTGGTCATTCGAGGAGAGTGTCTTTCCAAGCAGCATAGGGTGCTTTGTGCGTTGCGGCAGGAGTTGGCCGAGCTGGAGGGGCAGATATCGGAGCTGGATGCGAAATTGGTGGCGAGACGGTGGCGGCTCTACGTGAGGCGATCTCCCGATATGAGGAGGCCGCTCACCGAGAAGTTTGCTTTTTGGGCAAATATGCCAGGGCCCGGTGCTATGGTGAGGGGGACATGGCGGGTCGGACATTGGCGAATATGTTGGGTAAGCCTTGGGCGAGTGGTTACATGACTGGAATAGATGGGCGGGGGTGAACATGTACTAGGCATGGAAGGTGTACTGCAGGTTTTTTTAAAATATTTTGCGGATCTATACTCTGCCCCTGCTGGGCAACATCTTCTTGTGGTGCAGGCTTACTTTTCAGAGATTAGTTTGCTTTGGTTTGATGAGGCTCATAGGGCTTACTTTGACGAACCCTTCTCGTTGGACGAGGTCAAGGCAGTCATTAGTGGGCTGCCTGGTAATTAGGCCCCGGGGCTGGATGGATTAACCCCTGCATTCTATAAGTAGTACACTGACATCCTGGCTCCATATCTGCTGGAGGTCTATGCTGAGGCTCTGAAGACTGGGTCTCTTCCTGCATCCTTGAGGGAGGCGCTGATTGTTACAATCCTCAAGCCGGGTAAGGACCCACATAGTTGTGATTCATATCGTCCACTGTCTATGATCAACGTGGACAATAAAATTCTGGCCAAGCTGTTGGCGTTGCGCTTGCAGCCCCTGATGTTGCGCTTGGTGCTTCCGGACCAGTCTGGATTTGTGCAGGAGCGGTCGACAATGCATCATTTGCGTACCTTTTTCGCGGTGCAGGGTGGCCTTTTGGTGGACGATGAGGCTGCTGCTGTGTTTTTGGACGCAGCTAAGGCGTTCAATTCCTTGGCCTGGCCATATTTGTTACGCAGGCCCACTTCGCGTACTTTTGGATTCATCCTATAAGGTATTTGACTCACCTTGCGCCTGAGAGCGATTTGGTGTGGCTAGATCGTCTGCCGAGAGTCCTCGTTGTCTGTCTCGGACTCGTGCGAGGGGGATGGATTCTGTGGCGTGCACTTCCGGGGCTTGGGCTGCTTTGGTGCGCCGGACTGGGACGAGTTTGCCCTTTACCCCTGCGATGCCAGTGCTGGACGTGGCAGAAGAGAGGATGTCTCGCGATGCTCGTCTGCGAGAGTTCCTGGAGGCCTTTGAGTTGTCATTACTGGGGGACTGGTTTGTGAATTAGTGTCTGCTCTCGCCAGAGGAGGCGTTGTGGGCTGGTGCTGACAATGCGCTGCACAGGTTATACTTACTGTGTGTTTACGCGATGCTCCGTGCGCTGTATCCATGTCTCCTGGCCATGCCTGAGACTTGCCAGGCGCTTGAATTGATGTGGCGGGCGCAGTCCCCGCGAAGGCTTATCACTCAATTGTATGGGTGTATGCAGGAACAGCGTAGGGCAGTGGTTGTGGCTGCTAAGGCTAAGTGGGAGTTGGATGTGGGGGAGGTGCTTACTGAGGAAATGTGGAGAAGTTGCTGTGCGCATATGTGCATGCTGTCGCCCAACTACAGGCTGCGACTTATCCACTTTAAATTCCTGCACCGGTTATATTACACTCCTCGTGGCTTGTGTGCTATGGGTCTGCGGGCTGAAGCGCGCTGTGAATGCTGCCATGCGCCGGACGCTGATTTTCTGCATTTAGCGTGGAACTGTGCCGAGGTGCGTGTCTTTTGGGAAGAAGTGATGCATCACATTGCTGGAATGACTGGCTTGGTTCTGCCTTTCTCTCCTGTGTTGGCGCTGCTTGGGCTGCTGGATGGGGTGGCATCGGAATGGAGGTCTCTGGTGGGCATGCTGCTTTTATTGGTAAAGAGAAGGGTAGCAATGTGTTGAGGGCGGGGCAGGGCGCCGCGCAAGGCTGACTGGCTGCATGATGCTGCATTCTGTCAGGAACAGTTGTCAATCTTTTGGGAGCAGGCCCCCGCGGGCTCTCACCCTAGAGATATATGGGCACCTCTTAGCACTTTTTTGACTTCTTATGATTGAATGTTGAGGGCTTGTGTTCTCTATGTCACGTCACATTCTGGTATTGATTGGACTGGATGTTATCTCCTGCAAGTAATGTATGTTTCGCCTGATGGTGTACCCAGCAGCTTGTGCCTGCTCTGCCGCCTCTACATTTTTGGTTGGTTGATGTTGGTTATGTTTGTGCCCTAGTGAAGGCTGTGCGTGGTTCATCCTAGTGGTGTGCTATTTGGGGCTGTGCTTCTGGATGGCTGGGAGGCTGCTGGTCTCTGGTGAGCTAGATATATTGAGATCCTTGGTTATTGTATCCTGCCTTTGGCGGCCCCTTGCAATATTATGGGTACACTACTGTATTTCCTTTGTTCGCTGTACAGCTCACAGGGCTGTTATTGTTGTTGTCTAGTAAATTTGTATAAATAAATAAACATTTTTAAAAAAGAGAGGTTTGTGGTCTGTCTGAAGTGAGTACCAAATAGGTATGGTCTCAACCTCTACAGGGCCCAGATTACATCAAAGACCTCCCTCTTTATGGCTGACCAACACTTTTCTCGGGGGTTCAACCATTAACTTATTAAAGCTACAGGTTGATCCTGGCCCTCTCTATTAAGTTGTGAGAAAACTGCCCCAACCTATAGCTTAGAAGCATCCATCTGTAGTATGAACTTCTTGGAGAAGTTAGGGCTTTTTAGAACAGGTGCAGAACACATGGCCTGTTTGAGTTCCTGAAAAGCTTTGTGATAGCTGGCTGTCCACAATACCTTTTTAGATATTTTCTTGGAGGTGAGGTCATTAAGAGGGGCTACAATACAGCCATAGTTCTTAATGAACCTCTTGTGGTACCCAGTGAGCCTGGGTTTGTGTGGTAGGTGGAATCCAATCCAAAATGGTTTGGATTTTCCCCTGTAGTGGCTGAATCTGTTCCTCACCTACCAGGTGTCCCAGATAAACATCTTTCCCCTGCCCTATCTGGAACTTTGTAGCCTTGATAGTAATGCCTGCTTTTTGCAGAGCCTCCAATGGCAGAGGAGGACAAGGTGGTCTTCCCAGGTGGAGCTAAAGACAGCTATATCAGCTAGATATGCTGCACTATAGGCTTCTAAATCTTGGAAGACTGTGTTCACCAGCCTCTGAAAAGTGGCGAGTACATTTTGCAAACCAAAGGGCATTACTGTGAATTGGTAGTGCCCTCCAATAGTAGAAAATGCTATTTTAGGTTTAGCATTTTCTGATAACGTAATCTGCCAAGAGCAAGTAGTAAGATCAAAAGTGCTAAGATACTTAGCAGATGCAGTGTACCTGTGAGCTCATCTGCCCTGAGCATCAGTTTTGTTCACTGTGTTGAGCCCTCTATCATTAACAAAAAAAAACATCTCTCTTTTTTTCCATTCTGAGAATGTGGTTTTGGGAATAATACCACTGGGCTGGCCCAGGGACTGTCAGAGAGCTCTATCACTTCTAGATCTAGCATCTTTTGCACTTCTGCTTTGATGCAGTCCCTTACATGGTCAGGTTGTCTGTAGATTTTACTATTTACAGGCACACTGTCACCTGTGTCTATGGTATATTCATGCCATGTGGTCTGACCAGCAGTAAGGGAAACAGTTCAGAGAACTGGTCTAGGAGATTTCTACAGTCTTTTTTGTGACTCAGAGAGGCAGTCAGCAAGGAATACTCCCTCAACTGAGCCACTGGCTGCAGAATGTGAGAAGAGATCTTGGAGAGGGTCACTTTCCTCTTCCTGTCCCTCATTAGTGGCCATGAGCAGGGTAAACCAACCAAGTCATAGTAGTGCTTTAGGCGGTTCACTTGAAGCACCCTGAGGGGGCTTCTAGGAGTACATAGATCAACCAAATAGGTGACCTCACTCTTCCTTTCCACTATAGTGTGAGGACCACTCCACTTGTCCTAGAGTGCCCGTGGAGCCACAGGATCAAGGACCCACACTTTCTGCCCTGGCTGGTAAACAGTCATAACAGCCTTCTGGTCATGTCGTTTCTTTTGCAGTTCTTGGCTGGCCTGAAGGTTTTTAGTGGCCTTTTTCATATACTCAGCCATCCTTGATCTGAGGCCAAGTACATAGTCCACAATATCTTGTTTAGTGGGCTTGATGGGTTGCTCCCATCCCTCCTGTACAAGAGCAAGTGGACCCTTAACAGGGTGCCCAAACAGAAGTTAAAAGGGGCTGCAACCCATTCCCTTCTGATGGACCTCCCTATAGGCAAAAAGGAGGCAAGGTAATAGGACATCCCATCTCCTCCTGAATTTTTCAGAGTCCCATTATTGTGTCTTTGGGAGTTTTGTTAAACGTCTCAACACCCATTTGCTTAGGGATGGTAAGGGGTCGTGAATTTATGGGTTACACCACACTCTTTCCACATAGCTTTCAAGTATGCAGACATGAAGTTGCTACCTCTGTCTGATACTACCTCTTTTTTGGAAACCCACTCTGGAGAAAATACCCATGAGGGCTTTGGCCACTGCAGGAGCTGTAGTGGTCCTTAGAGGGATGGCTTCTGGATATCTGGTGGCATGATCCACTACCACCAATATAAATATATTGCCAGAAGCAGTGGGAGGGTCTAGGGGCCCAACAATGTCAACCCCTACCCTTTCAAAGGGTACCCCAATGACTGGTAGTGGGATTAAGGGGGCCTTTGGGGTGCCACCTGTCTTGCCACTGTCTTGTTAGGTGACACAGGCATTGCAAAGCTCCTTTGTGTCTTCTGATACATGGGCCCAGTAAAAGTGAGGTACTAGTCTGTCCAAAGTCTTGCTTTGCCCCAGGGGACGAGCTAGGGTAATGCCATGTGCTAGGGTCAATAAAAACACTCTGTATTGCAGAGATACTACCAATCTCCTGGTGGCACATGGTTTGGGTTCCTTTGGCTCTGAATACAGGAGGTTATCTTCCCAGTACACCTGGTGGGTGCCACTGACATCCTCTGTCTCCTGTTGGACAGCTTGCTGTATCAAACCCTCTAGTGTGGGAAAAGTCTGTTGAGCCACACTTAACTCCTCCTTGGCAGCCCCCTGCACCTAAGAGCTCAGCTGTGTCAGCTTTGAGTTTCTCAGGTGTAGGCTCGGTCTAGGGAATGAATTCCTCTTCCTCAAAGGGGAAATCCTCAATGGAGGGTGGAGTAGAGGATTATTTCTTACCCTTTCTACCCTTGCTTTTAGGAAGTTCTTGGTCTATAGTTTCAGGATCCAAGTTTCCCTGTTCTCTTTGTTTTTTGGCCTGAGCCCTTGTCAAAGCAAAGATGTGCCCTTGAATACCCAGTATTGCTGCATAGGCTTCCAGTTCTGCCTCAACCCAAGCTGAAGTCCCTATGTCATTCCCTAGTAGACAGTCTAGAGGTAGGTCCGTGGACACTACAACCTTTTTAGGACCAATAACCCCCCAGCTGAGATCAACAACTGCCATGGGGTGGCTCACAGTATGGTTGTGGGCGTCAGTCACTTGGTACTGGTGACCAAGTAGGTGTTGCTCAGGGGACACCGATTTTTCAGTCACCATGGTGCCTGAATACCATTTATCATGGGATGCTGCTTGTACTTATCCATGTATGTTTCCAACATGTTTGATACCATTTCAGAGTTTCAGAGTTACCAATATGTAGCTGCACATAGGTAGTGACCTATGTCCAGTACACACATAAAATGGCTTACCCACACTCACCAAGTCCAGTAAAATGGGTCCGGAGTTTGTGGGGGCACCTCTGCTAGAGCAGGGGTACCCTCACATACAAGTACCTGCCCTCTGGGCTGAGAGGGCCAGCTAAAGGGGTGACTTATAGAGTCCTGGTGCAGTGACCTATAGTGAAAACAGGTGCATGCATCCAGGTCACGCAGACTGCAACAGCAGGCCTGCAGAACCCTTTGCATGGGCTCCCTATGGGTGGCAGAATAACTTCTGCAGCCCATAGGCATCCCCTGGAACCCCAATGCCCTGGGTACCTAGGTACCATATACTAGGGGCTTAAATGGGGGCACCAGTATGCCAATTGAGGGAAGAAATTCAGAGTTTTGGGAAAGAGAGCATAATCACTGGGGTCCTGGTTATCAGGATCCCAGTGAACACAATCAAACACACTGACATCTGGCAGAAAAGGGGGTAACCATGCCAAGAAAGAGGGTACTTTCCTACACCTCTTAATAGAGCAATACATTCATTTAGGTGACTTATGAGAATTTGATAATTTACCATGTTGGATCGCCTGAGAGGTCAGGAAGGATTAGCACTACTGGTTGATTCATCGATAAGGCTGAGGGACTGTCTATCAGCAATGATTCAATACCACTGCTTGGCTACATATTTTGATTGATGGTGTTGAAGGAGATGGTCCCCTTATCATGCTAAAGGAAGAGATTGGGGATCGATCTGATATTTGCTAGTGGTGAAGGTTTCTTTAGCAGTGGCATTAACTCGAACCTACACAGCCATGTGTAATTATTCTCTGCAGAAGGAAAGCACTGTTCGTATCATAAATGTGTGGTTGGCGGAAGGATAAAGGACAAATTCCTTGATCCATCCAGATGTGCAAAGTGGGGGTTTCTGGAGCTCTGATTTTTAGATGATGAATGTATTACTTGGGTTAGGTTCATACGCAGGAATCAACACCCTATATTTGTCACTATAGAAGGGGGCAGAGTGTTGAAAAACTGATTTCTTTGGGACTTGAATATGTTCCCATGATATTGGTTATCTTTGTCTCTTTTAGACCTGGGATCCTTGGTGTGGTGTCCCCTGTCTCTTTTGTCTCTGCTTCCCATGCTTTGACTGTGTGCTGAACTCTGTTTTGCTGTATTTGGTACTCTGGGTAATTTACCACTGCTGATCAGTGTTAAAGTGCAAGTGCTCCTATGTAAAGTATATGTGTAATTGGCTTTTCCATGACTGGCATATTTGATTTACTAGAAGGTCTCTAGTAAAGTGCACTAGGGGTGCCCAGGGCCTGTAAATCAAACGCTACTAGTGGGCCTGCAGCACTGGTTGTACCACCCACATTAGTAGCCCTGTAAACATGGCTCAGACCTGCCACTGCAGTGTCTGTGTGTGCAGTTTTAAACTGCCAATTAGACCTGGCAGGTGTACCCACTTACCAGGCCTAAACCTTTTCTTTTACACATGTAAGGCACCCCTACGACAGTCCCTACGTAGCCCCATGGGCAGGGTGCAGTCTATGTTAAAGGTGGGACATGTACTGGTGTGTTTTACATGTCTTAACAGTGAAATAATACCAAATTCGGTTTTCACTGTTGCAAGGCCTATCTCTCTCATAGGTTAACATGGTGGCTGCCTTTAAATATCCTTAAAGTGCAGTTTTCATTTGAGAGCAGATAGAAATATGGAGCTTCGGGTCTCTGAACTCACAATTTTAAAAATATCTGTTAGTGAAGTTGTTTTTTGTTATTGTTAGTTTGAAAATGGCACTTTTGGAAAGTATGTATTTTCTTGCTTAAACCATTCTGTGACTGCATGTTTGTGGATTCCCTGCCTCGGCTGTTTGTGAACCCCCTCTAGATAGTAACACAAAGGGAGCTGGGGTGTACCATGCATATCCTGATGAGCCATCTGTGCTAGAGTGGAGGGAGTTGTGGTCACTTATATCTGAATGGGCTGTGCCTGCCCTCAACAATGCAGTCTCCAAGCCCCTGGTGTGTGTCTGGGTCCTGGCCTGGGCAAGGAAGGATCTGGTGAGCAACAGAGACTTTCCTTTGAAGTTTGCCTATTTCAAAGTCAGAAAGGAATATAATTAGTGGACCCAAAACTCCAGACTTTTAGATCACTTCTGGAACCGAGAGGAACCTCTGCCAAGGAGAAGAGCTGAAGAGCTGAGAAGACGTGTTGCACCTACCTATGACTGTGCTTTTTGGGGCTATCCTGCGGTTCCTGCTTCTGCTTGTGAAAAGGGACAAAAAGTGGATTTTAATTGTGCATTCCTGCTTAAAGATACATCTCCAAGGGCTTGAACTGAGCTTGCCTGCTGTTTTGAAGTTTCAGGGCCATCAAATACTTCCTCTGCCAGCACCTGGAATCAACTGGTACCCTAACCTGTCTCTGGGCCCTTGAAAGGTGAAGCTGGTGGAAAAGGGCAGAAATCCATGCAAAGACCGCCGTGCGGGGCAACTTTCGACACATCACCAGCCTTGTGGCTGATAAATGCTGCGCCACCGGCCTCGTGGCCAAAATTGATGCTTCACCTGCATTGCAGCTGGGAGATCGATGCAACATGGCTGGAGAAACGACACTCAACACCCGCAGGGGCCACTGTTGATGGCACAAGACCCCATGGAGTGCGGTATCTTGATACCATGCGACCGGATTTCAATGCAAAATTGCTGCAACACGAAAATCAATGCAAAGCCCGCCCAGAGCTGAGGTGCCCATACGGGATTAAAACACGCTTCGCTCTTTTGAGGGAGAGAAGAAGCAATGCACACCGACCCGAGCTGAGAAGGAACAATGCATGGTCTCGCTTGAGAGTGAGAAATCAACGCATTGCTGACCTTTTTTGATGCATGCTCGCCTGTGAGTCTTTAGTTTGATGCTACCCAGGTACCTTTGTGCAATAACAACATTTTCACTGTTTTCTAAGGATTAAGACTATCATTCTTTTTCAAATTCATATCTTGACTTGTGTATGTTGGATTTTTGTCATTTTGGTCTTATTTTGTTTAGATAAATATTACCTATTTTTCTGAACCTGTGCTGTGTCATTTTGTATAGTTTTCACTGGTTTGCTGTGTATATTGGTATTAATACTTTACACATTGCTTCTGAAGTTAAGCCTGTCTGCTAGTGCCAAGCTGCCAAGGGGGAAAGTAGGGGTTAACTGAGGGTGATTCTCCTTTACCCTGACTAAAGTGAGAGTCCTTGCTTGGACGGGGGGTAGCCTGACTGCCAACCAAAGACCCCATTTCTAACATTGGTGATCAGCGGTTGGGATTGGACTTACATTTGTACTTGACATACAGTGATTAAGTGTACACTACTGTGTTCAGTACAGACCATTACTTGACCACATACTACCTGTCTTTGTGATTTAGCTTTTTCTCCTTTTTTTTTTTTTTTTCCTACGTACATATTTTGTGGTGATCCTTTCTTGATTCTTGAACTTCTCATTGGGAGCTCTTTTTCTGCTTTGGAACGTTGCACTTTTGATTTGCCATCATGTCCCAATATGGAAATACATATTTGGTCTTGTTTGATTTAGATAAATATTGCCTATTTTTCTAAGCTGGAGTGGTGTCCATTTTGTAGTGTTTTCACTGTATTATTGTGTGTGTTGGTACAAATACTTTACACATTGCCTCTGAGATAAGCCTGACTGCTTGTGCCAAGCTACCAAGGGGGTATGCAGAGGATATATAATTATGTTTCTCCATTGCCCTGACTAGAGTGAGGGTCCCTGCTTGGACAGAGTACAAACTGGCTGCCAACCAGAGATCCCATTCTAACAGTCTCAAAGAATGAGATGGGATCTTTACCTGAATAGAAAGAAGCCAAAGCTTCATTTGACAAGTTGAGAGGGTTAGCTATTTCTCTGAAAATCCTAAAGAGATCACTTCATGGGTTGAAAGATCTGAACATGCATTAAGTATAGATGTTTTTGGCTCACCTTCCTGCTGTATGATAGCCTCTCGTATTGCTACTCCTGCATGCGATAAAATTTTGCTTTTATTCTCTTCAGAACTGGAAATATTCTCATGTTCCTGTGAGATCCGATTTCGTTTTTTTAATTGATTGGTTAAGAATGAATCAATGTGTTGGCTACCTTCATGATGGATTTGAGAGTATTGAGATGTTAACATGAAACTGGGTGTGCAGTTTGGCAGGAGAGCAGGATAGTCTAGTATTAGAAAGATCTCCTGTGAATTTATGATGGCATTGGTGGTCGCCTATTTTGTTGCAAGGTCTAAGCAAAAATTTCTGAATTGCTTTAAGGTAGTATGTTTGAGATTAGTCACTTGGATATGTTATTGTACCCAAAATGATCAGAACAACATACAGGAGTAATAACAATTTCTGATAAAGAGAATTTCCACAGAAAGATGAGATCAATTGGATAGCTATTCTTGTTGCTAGGTTAATGAACTAGCTTGTTAGTCCAAGCAGATCCATGTTTTCAAGAGAATTGGGGGATAGGCTTGATGCTGATAAAGCATATATTCAGAAGTAGAAGATAGCAGTGATTAGTAATTTGTTCAATATGCACTAACAATAAAATGTTGGGTGAAAGAATTATTCTAGGAATTATTTATTATAGATTAGTGGTCCACAATAATTGCTAATACCAGTAACATGTTTGTTTTGATTAAGTGACTAATAACCAACAATTCAATAGAGACCATTGATTTAATGGGGATCTCCTTCTCACATAGCTGAGTAATGGTAGATAAGGGCGGCTGCTCCTCTTTTTCTGAGTTCCATAATTTTTACATATCTTAATGACATTAGTTAATCAAGTTATTGGCCCCAAGCTTCAAATAGAACACATGTGAATCACAGTAAGGAGGCTAAGGGGGTGATCTGATCTCAATCTTCTCATTAGAAAGTCATTGTACCTAAGACTCAAAACATCGCCCTTGTGAAATTTGCTGTTACTATTTCTCTTACATACATATTGCTGTTATTATCCGGTTTACGTGTTCCCTTTAATTTATCAAGCTAAATGATTACTTTGCATTTTTTACCACTAATTAGCACATAATTACGATATAAGGGAAGATAGAGTAAACAAAAGAAAAACTAACATTGAGAGGGGGTGAAACACAGATGAGAAATGAAAATAGCAGATTTGTCATCTCAGCCTGTTTAAATTAAGAACATCTGTTGGTGGTTTCCATTAGTAAATACATCTATATCTACTATCTGTATGTGGGTGGTGATCACATTAAATTGTTATACTGTCATGCAATATAATTCGAAACACATTCACTATCATGCTTCTTTATTTCCATAGGTTTACCTCCATATTGATGATTCTAAAAATGCCACTTACATATTGTATGCCCACCCTGCCTGTTTTGACCCCCTTCTATAGGATTGCTTCTCATCATGGGAATAATTAGACTTTGGTAATTGGTATGTAATGGCATTTAAAGAACTGGCATGATCAAAATGTTAGTGATTTGAAAATCAGTGAAGGAAAAAAGAAACCTAAAAATGAGAAGATAAGACAAAAGTGAAGTATCAACTAAAATGAGAAAGTAAAGAAGTTTAATTTAGAAGAGAAACATTTTGCAGAGTCATATACTAAAAAAGACTAGGGTCAAAATGTTAGAAAATGGTGTGACAGGGCTGTTTAAGAGCAAGAAGAGCAACTATATATCTTGGACTGTCTAGGGCTTCAGACATAAATTAGAGTAATTACCAAGCATAGTAGCAGAAGTGATGAAAGATGAGATCGATAGAGACATGCATGTGTGTTGATGAAGGCCTGAATGACAGATAGGATCTGAGCAAAAGTGGAGTGAGCAACACTCAAAGTCAAGGTGAATATTTTACTGGTGTAAGAAAGAACATCTTTTTCATATCCCATTTATTGAAACTAACTTCTGCTGGCTTTTTGTTTCTGAACAGTGGTAGGATGCTATCCTTATTCTTAGGTCATTGGCTCTGCTCTCCAATTATAAGGAAATATTTGGTGGCGAGACCACAGTAACACAGTGCAGTAAATACACCAGTGGCTTAAAAGCAAAATGGCATGTGTGGGCTGCAGTATGTATTTCCAGGACTTGGGTGTGTGAATGTGCAAATGATCGTTTCAGACCTACCACTGCAGCCATGAACAGCTCCGAGCAAAGGAAACATTATGCCTGTTCAAGCAGGAAAACACTCTTTTTGACGTGCTGAAATGCAAAGGTAGAAACCTAAAACAATGATGGAAAACGTCCCCTCTGATATACCTCATAAAAGAGAGTTTACAAAGCAGCTACGCTCAGAAAGAAAGATAAGTTCTAGTCTCATATCACCCTTAATGAAAACACCTTTCCCTTAACTGTTCTGGGTTTACAGACAAATGACGACAAATCTATTTACCATTCTCCAAGTCGCCTCCTCACATCTAGTACATTGAAAGTGTAGCCTTTCTTCACAACAAAACCACCTAACTCTGAGCCAGCATTTCATCAGTCTCTTCCCACATGATTTCTAAATTGCTAGTTTCTCAACAAACTTCTGGAATTTAGTCACCCACTCCAGTGGCTGAAGACTTCAGTCTCAAAATCATCCATAAACTAAACCTGTGGCTATCAGACGCCTTTAGACACCTGTCATGTGAAAATGATTGAGCTCAGTCAATCTGCTCTACACCAGATCAACTTCTTTGTCAAAGTGTCCATTCTAATTAGTCATGTTACCAAGAAACCTAAACATGCTACTGTTAAACTCCTCCTCAAAAAGCTATATGCAGACCCTAATGTGCTTGTCAACTAAAGACGATCTCCCACCTGTCTTATTTCTGCCTTATTTCTTGAATCAACGTTCACCTCTCAACATTCTGCTTATTTTAGGAAGAACAACCTCCATGACCTTCAGAGAGAGGAACCAAAATGACATTTTTGAATGTTGGTGAAAAGCTCCTTTCTGCAAGTAGCAGTACATAAAGGTGTGCATTGCTCCTCCTAGACTTGTCTGTGGTCTTGGATAAAGTTGAACATACGATAATCCTCTCTCACATACAGTCCTCATTTAGACTAAGATACACTATACTCCATGGTTCAGTTCTTTCTGAGTCATCCACAACCACTAGGTGTTACTTTGTCAATTCTATCAAACACCACAAACTTGACCTAGGATGTACCTCAAGTATCATCACTTTAGGCTCTCCTCTTTAACACATAAATGACCCCTCTCCCCGAATGTATCCTTAAAAGTCCCCATAAAAGTTTGTACATGTATGTCATCCACAGAATGGTTGTTTTTCTTGACTGCCTCCAACATGTGATGAACAATTGGCTGTGCCTCAAAATGCCATAATTTTCATATCCTCCTCCTTAGCACTATAAACTCTGGTAATTTAATTACTCTTAAGATCCAAATATTCAGCTCTCTCCGTCTCACTAAATGTGTTTACAATCTTGATATTCTTGACCATGAACTCTTTTATTGCACTCATGTCAACTCTGTTGCCAAAAACATACTTTACTTTCATCTCCTGCAAGTTATCCTACCCACTATTACAATCTTAAAATTGTATCTCTCCTACCACTATGATAGATGTCGCACATTGACTATTGAAATTGAGTCTTCGTTGGCCTCCCTGCCGAAACTTAAAAATGTGCAAAACCATCCTGCATGCCATATCCTTGTATTGAAGCACTTTGACCATATCTTCTAACTTCCCTGTTCATCATTGAAACACTGTATTGAATTTAAAATTGCCTTCACCACTTAATACTGAATTGCCTTTCTGCACAATTTATTCTGCAACATCTGACAATAAGCTTAAGTTCAGCCTCCTAGCACTGTTTCTCCATTTCCAAGCTAAAATTCAAAAAAGGTTGGAGCAGGTCCCTGAACCAACAAGGCTACTTCCTCTGAAACTCTCTCCCTTAGCACTTCTGCAAGGAACAAATATGTTAGCATTCTGAAGTCACCCAACTCCCATGACTCATAACAAGCATTTTCATTAGGACTTTCTCTCTATCTCTCACTCCAGCTCCAGGTCTATATATACATATCCATAATCTATAGATTTCCCTGGTCATAATAAAACCTTACAAAAAACAAACCAAAAAAGCTGTTAATATCAGCTATACTCCTATCTGCAAATACACACACTTCTAGATGTCACTCAGTTAGGTTTCAGACCTCTTTACATTACAGAGTCGACTTTTATTACCAGAACGATAAACTTAGCATCATATTGCTGGATAATGGAGGACTGACTGCCTCAATCCTTTTGGACCTCTTGTTGGCGTTTGACATGGTTTCTCATCCAGTTCTTTTTCACATCATAACAAATTTGAGTATCTGTAAGATGGCAGTTACTCTCTTCCAATCCATCCTTAAAGACAGATCTTGAATGGTCATCTGAATCGCATTCAAGAGAAGATGTTTTGACTCCTCTCTGATTACATATGCTGACAATAAACTAGACACTACTAGTACAATATTCCAAAAGAGATAAAACATACATTTGCAAGCTGGTATTCTCCTTCGATCAGTGTGAGAGGGGTTCCTAATTACTGTACTAAGACCTATTAAACATGCTACCCACCGTGACTCCTACCAGCCATTGTTGATTGTCATTGACAATAAAAACCTGGCCAGGCTTATTGTCGATAGATTGCTTCCACTCCTCCCTGGTATCACCCAGCCTTTAAGCTTAGACATATCAGACTCAGCCCTGGTGGTCATATTGCAGCAACAGCACACCGAACTCAGACAGTACTTTACATCAGGGAGACAAGTTGTCTCGACGTACATTGTTGATGTCGCCGTTCATGTGAAAGATTCTTAGGTTAATTTATTGCTTATTATATATAAATGTATCTGGTTTGTTTGGCAAACTGGGATTACTGTCAACTGGCCCAGTCTGTAATCTTTCCCTTAATGCCAGTTACATACAGTTCGACATAGACTTCTCCCTGAGGTGGGCTGTTTGCATGGTCAAAAAGTTGGTGATTTGGATCAGTAGAGATGTTGGGAGAATTATGGGAGGGCCAATGCCTGGCTGGATGAGAGGATTCTGTGCTGGGCTGCCCCTGTCTATGACTGGGAAAGTAACCATTGCAAAAATGGTGGTCCTGCCTAAGTTCCTTTATCTCGTGTTTAATATCCCTGTGCCACATAGAAGAACATTTCTAAATAGTTTCAGATCCCTACTGTTTGCTCTCATCTGGGGAGGTAGACAACTGTGATTGGTGGCATATGCACTCTTGACCTGAAACTTTATTATTACTATATACAGGTACAAGTTACACATCATTGGGTTCACCTGGAACCCTGCCTGCTGCACGTTGCTGTAAAGCTTGATAGTAGTACCCCCTGTAAACTGCTATCTGAGTGGCCCTGAGAAGGGGGATGGAGGGTATGGCATGGAATGGACTCTGCCATAGAGCCCATCTGCCTATTCTTTATTTACTGGCGCTGACACTAGCGTGAAATCTGGCTTTATCCCTCTTGTTAGATGTGTGAGAAAGGATAAAGGAGAATTACCGGTGGCGTGACTGGGGGCAGACCAGAAGCCCCAGTATGGGCTTGCTTGCCAGACTCCCTGCATATCGAGCTGCAAAGTGTGCAATGGTGTTCCGAAGGAAGGAGTAAGAACAATTTTGGCAGCATGACTGGGGGCAGACCAGAAGTCCCAGCAACACCAGGGGCAGGCTTGCCACACCCCAGCATATCACACTATAAAGCACACACTGGTGTCCCACAGAAGAGGGAAATGAATTATTTTCTTAATATGTGACCCTCACCCACTCTAGTAGTGGCATGCTTCATCATCAGGTCCACCCTATCCCCTAAAAACCAAGAGGGGCACAACCATATATGAGGGAGAACTCTGATATAGATCCTACTGGGTGACACTAAAGATACAAATACCTAAATTTGACCAAAGGGGTCCATTTATTCACAGTCAATGTGGGTGTAGATTAAAAACCCACTAGGGGGATTGCTAGTACTTTAGAGTCCTAAGACCCACACTTAAGCTGTCAACATTTTTAGCCTCTATCTATGGCCTACAAGGTCCAGGGCTTTCATCAGGATGTATGTATAACAGTTGCCCTGGTGTCAATGTACAGTGAATGACAAAGAACACAAGAAACATGCATTGCTAAAAAAAATTACATTCAAGGGGTATCTTAACTTGTATTCTCCAAATAACATAACATAACAAAAACATAAAGAACAAACACAATGTCCCAACTGTGCGCTGCCACTTGCAATGAGAGGAGGGGGCATGGCCAAGATGGTGGAAGGCTAGGATGCATTTTCCTGCCCTCCATCCCCACCATCTGCAGATCCCCCTTAATTCTCAAGCTAAGGCTTGCGGTGGGCCCGCTCTGTCTTACCCACGATTAGAGCTCACATAATGCAGCACATCCAGACAAACAGCAGAATTGCTGGCTGCGGTCTATTGGCTGCTGAGACCACTTTGCAGCTCTGCGGCCAAGATGGCGGGCATCATGCATTGAACTACAGCAAGAATTGAGATGGAGGCCATCACTTGGAGCCCGCCAATGACCATCAGAAAGCCCTCCCTACAGAGTGCTGTGATTCATCTCTGATGCAGCCAAGGTGGCAGGCATCTGACACTGGTTCCTCTGCCACTAGTGACCTTTCTGGCCTAATCTGCAGCACACCCCTGCCATCTGAGACTTGACAGTGTAGAGGGGCCCTGATGGCTCAGTCTCCCCCCCCGGCATGAGGCACAGCAGAGATTGCTGTGCAAGATGCCACATGGCCACCCCACCAGCGCATGGACACCGCGTTGCGGCACCCGACCTCTGTGGAGCACGAGGATACACTGAAGCAAATCACTGCTGCTGCAGGGACTATATGCAGCCTATGAAGGTTCAGCCTGAACATTTGGATTTCACCCGGTCTAATGAGACCAGATAGTGCAGATTGCTGCTTCATACTTTTAGGCGCTACAACTAAGTTTAATCTTTAAAAAATCATAACTTGACTTCTGCTTCTTAGATTTTTTTTATTTTGGTCTTGTTTTGTTCATTGAATTAAGATATATTCTTTCAACTAGGTGTGATATCTTTTTTTGTGGTGTCTTCATAGTTTTACTGTTGGAAGTGTTGCCCAAATACTTGACACATTGCCTCTAGAGCTAAGCCTGACTGCTCTGCTCCAATTTACCATGGGATGAGCACAGGTTAACTTTTAGTGTGTATCTGAATTTCCCTGACTAGGACTGCGTTCCTGCCTGGATAGAGTGCATACCCCTGTCAACCAGAAACACCATTGCTGCTTAAATACTACCCAAACATTTCTCTGGGAAACACCTTCTGCTTTGTTGCAGATCTACTGAAGGTTAAGTCCATGTTTTGGCACAGATACAGAGTTGTTGCCTACCAGGATACTAGATTAATACCTTGTTGTGACATTTCTTCCCCAAATTAATAAACCAAAAACTTACAATTGGTCATTTGGCAATTATTCACTCTAGATTCGTTATTTCTTGGCCTCCTGGCTGCACCCGGCATGAGAGAGCTATAGGTTTCACTTAGAGCCTTGTGGAAGTGCAAAGGTATCGGCTTTATGTGAATGCATATGCATTCGCAAATGCCCGGAAAGCACGTTTCAGTGCCTTTCATTGGAAATAATCACTTGCGCATTATCATGCTCTCAGAATTCACCTTTGCCTTCCTACCGCTAAATTTGTGATGGGTAGAGAAAAGCCAGAGCGCCAAATCATGGTCTAAGTCTCAATCACAAACTCCCATGCATGTCTAAAAACCTGGCAGAGGTTGATTTTGACCTGTTTGGTATTAGCACAGCTGGGCTGGTTCCAGAAGAGCATGTTGTGTGGCAAGTTGGACTATGTAAAGTGAGCCTGTTGCTCTGAATGTAGGATATTTCCCAGTGTCAGAACTTCAGGCTGTTTGTCTAAGGAAGGGAAGACTTGTAGTTATACGACTCTGTTGTAACCATTCCTGCTCTCCGTATTACGGAGGCAGAGGCTTGCTTCAACCCCATCCTCCACTGCCTACCTCTTAAGGCTGAATGATGGGTCTGTGAGAGCTCTTCCTGAATAACAATCTCCGACCTTCCTAAAAGGCCAAAAGGAAACCGTCAATAGACCAGCTCTTTCAAATGCCCATCACAATTGCTAGGTCCATTGATGGTATAAACAGTTCTAAAGCAGATAAATCACTTTCAAGCAAAATCAAACCATCCTGATTAACTTTATGATAGTGCACAATTCGTCCTAAAGTATGTGCCAGAAACGCTGTTTAAATTCCATGCTCTCCCTGTTTTTTTTTCCAAATTCTAGCTTTTTATTACAAATACTCTGGCTCGGTTCAGCTAAACACTCTCTGCTTATTTGCCCTCAGAAAAGTGGACGTTTTTTCCCCATTCAGTGTACTGACCTCTGAAGTAGGAATAGCCTGTCATTGATGACTTTTAAATTATGAAAACTTCAACAGCAAAAACATTTTGGGATTTGTTTTGACGTTCAAATCACAGAGATTACTTTTGCTGGGGTGCCTAGCTTGGAGTAGTGATTCAGCGGAGGTCCACCGAAGTGAAAAGGTTAAGAAACACTGCTCTACCACACAAGTGAAACCAAGGTTTATTTTGTAGTTTCCATACTTTATACTTCAGTAAAGCAACTGTACTGTAATACCGCAAAAACGGTTTGCAAAATAGACTAAAGTTCAACTGTGGGATGCAAATGTTTTAGAAATACTTTTCATCTAAGAAAAAAGGTATTTAAAAAGCCAATACTTTTACAGCTGGCTGGAAAGGACTACTTTCAAGTCGTAGTATTCCCTTAGGAAAATAACACACACTTCAAATTCACAACATGTAGGTGACGCAGAATGACAAAATCAATGGCGACACTATGTTTTATTTATCTATTTTAATCTCTGATGTTTTCAAGTTTGTAAAACAGCATTTTGAACTTTTGCTGTAGTGATTGTTAATACTGACAATCCTTTGGTTGATATCATTTGATTCACACATTATTGTTGTTAGACCTCATTCGTTCTGCAGGGTCACCCCAGGTTATCATATTTCTCTACTAAACATTTTTTGTTGACTCTTAGTACTCTGTGCACTTTTTCCTTGCTAACCACATCTGTGTTTAAGCTTTATATTTCTTAGCAGGTAAAAAACTCCTGAAGTTGTTTCCACTGCTGCAAGGCTATCTCTCCCAAAAACTAACACAGGGTACTGTATTGCACTTAATGAATGCTAACTTCATTTTGAGGTTAGATAGGGTTATGCTTTTCATGCTGTAATTGAAACTCCTCTTTAGTGGTAAAGTTGGATTTTAAGTTACTATTCTGAAAATGTCCATGCTTCTACTCCTCAAGTTCTTACCCCTCTAGTCTCAATCATGGAGAGCAATTGGGGGCATCAATGGTGGACTGACTTAGCCCCAGGCACCATTACAATACACATGACAGAGATAGTGAGCCGCAGCTTCTAGAAAGGGTATGGTTCCAGGCCCAAGTGTGTGTGTGTGTGGGGGGGCAACAGGGGTTAGGAGGTAAGGGGCTAAAATTTGGGCCACTAGTTGAGGGGATCCCCATTGCAGTATTTCAGTATTTCAGGAGGGAGGCAAAGATCCAAGCACTATTAATACCATCTCCTAGAATGTGGCAGGTTTGAAATCTAAATCTGGTGACCTTGAATGGGGCACGTTCATCAGTCACTTCAATATCTGTCTATTCCAGCCGGGAACAGGGTTGGTTGTCTGAACGTCTGCATTCCAGCTTAATAGATTGAAAAGGATCAGCCCTCTGGTGGCTTAACAATATGGGTATAACCAAAATTGATTTCCAATACAGGCCTATTTGATATGACCTCCCCTAACACCCAGGGCATATGTATTACTAGCAAGAGTGGCCACACACTTCACATGTACAACATCTATAATCAAAGGGTCAGAGGGGATGGGGAAAAATCCACACTGAAGCATTTTTTGGTAGGCAGCAGGAAACCTGATACCCTCAACACTACATTCAAACCATCAAATAGTCATAGACCTCTTTCAGTGAGGACAAGGATGAAGAATGGGGCATTCCTGCATTAAAGATGATGCCTGTGAAGTGGTGTATGGAGCCCTCCTACCACTTAATATCATTAACTCTAACTTATGTCCTGAGGGTATGCAATGGCCAAACTAGATCAGACTTGCAAGCCTCACACATATAATTGCCCAGGCAACACTAGTAGAAACAATTATGTTTTGGTTTCTTTGTCTCTATATAGGTTTGCCTTTGACATGAAGGTACTTTTGAGGAATGCCATTGACCACAAAGCTATCCATTGGTGGATATAATAGTCCATCTATAGATTGTTCCATTATCACTCTCCAGGGACATCAGGCCAGCTAACAACATGTGCACACTGAAATGGGTGAGACTTTCAACCCATCCAAAAACTACAGAAGCAAAACAAATGGCTCTTACTAATCCATAGTGGATTTGGATAGATTAACAAACCCTGAGACAAAAAATTCTACCACCTAAGCTACTCATGAGATTCTCTATGTTGCTGTTGGTGAATCCTTCCACCAATACTACAGAGGGGGTCCCCTAACTACCAAATCTAGCAAATCAATGTTCAACAAAGCTTGCAAGAGTGCCAAAAATGAGTTGCTTTATGCGCTGAATGGTGGTAATACTGAACTTATCAGGACAAAGAGAAACTGATATAAAACAGCACAGGCACAGGTATGCTGAGACTGGGACACCAAACTCTGCGATCATTTGCACAATGCAAAAGAAAAAAATGTACAGATATTTTGGCAACTAGTGACCAATGGAGGACAATGTGGAAGATTTTTCTTTACCAACAACATACAGCACCAAATCTGGTGGAAGCATTTTTCAGTCTTATGTGGTATGCCAGGAGATGCAGTCTCTGCCTCTAATGAGTGATCTGAGCGAGGGAACCACACTATTAAATTTGGAATAGCCATAGATCTTAAGGACACCATGGCCCTCATTACAACATTGGCGGCAAAAGCCGTTTACCGCCGTGCAGAAGACTGCCAACACACCGCCGCAGCAGCGGAATTCCGCCATGGTCATTACGACCCACTGCTCGGAATCCGCCAAAATTCAGACACCTACACAAGTCCGCCACACCAAAGGTCAGTGATAAACTGGTGAAAAGAAAACCTCCACCCTCACCCCAACAGAAAAACGCCCACACTACCACGACCCATGAGTCCACGCGGCGGTCTTTCAACCGCGGTACTCCATTGGCGGTACACACCACCGCGCTCAAAATACACACACATATACAAAACACTGCCACATTGGACAATTCCAAATACACACACCTGATACACATACACACATCACATCCACACACCCATTACAATATAAAACACACACCCAAACTTCCACGCACCTCACACAACACACCTCTAAATATCACCCCACTTATCACTACACACCCCACCCCACACATCACCCACACCATCCCATGGCACGGCAAAGACACCCCAGGTTCTCAGAGGAGGAGCTCAGGGTCATAGTGGAGGAAATCGTCCGGGTAGAGCCACAGCTATTCGGATCACAGGTGCAGCACACCTCCATAGCTAGGAAGATGGAGCTATGGCGAAGAATAGTGGAAAGGGTTAACGCAGTGGGATAGCACCCAAGAAATAGGGATGACATCAGGAAGCGGTGGAACGACCTACGGGGGAAGGTGCGTTCCGTGGTCTCAAGACACCACCTTGCGGTTCAGCGGACTGGCGGCTGACCCTCACCTCCTCCCCCACAATGGGAGAAGCAAGTCTTGGCGATTCTGCATCCTGAGGGCCTCGCAGGAGTAGATGGAGGAATGGACTATGGTAAGTCAACTCTTAACTATTACATCCCCCACCCTACTTGCATGCTATCACATACCCCCACCCTCACCCCCATTACTCCAACTCCTCAAAAATGTCCCAACATCACAAACCACACATCCCAACACCAAGCCCTGCATGCAACAACAAAGCATGGACACCCATCACCAAAGCATGGCCACTGCACAAACCCATACACCCCCCTAACCCACCATCACACAAGGTCCCCCACAGGAATGCAAGCACTGGGGTACACAGTCACCCACCCATTGCACACCATGGCACACACAGATGTAATAAACATCCTTTTATACCCCTGCAGGACCCCTACCCAATGTCACCGGACAGGAGGGTCCACACATGTCCACACCACCACCAGAAGAAGCCCACAGTGATGACAGCAGCTCTGTCCAACTGGATCTAGATGACCAGCATGGCCCATCTGGGACCTCGGGACAGTCGGTTCCCCTGACACAGTCACAGGCCACCACAGAGCTTCCCCCCTCTGGAAACACCACCACAGCACCCACCCAGCAGTCCCATACCTCTGTCCCCACGACATGTCAATCAGCAGTGTGCCCACCACTACAGGGAACCCAGGCTAACCCACCACCCCAACAACAACAGGAACCTGGGGGCAGCGGCAGTGGGCACACAGTCCAGGGGACGGAGGCCCAGGAACACAGGGGAACTGGGAGGGCTGCTGTGCAACAGGCGGAGGACAGGCCCAGGGAACCCACTCTCCACGAGGCCCTCTCCTCCATCATGGGAGCCTACCACCATTCCCAGGAGACGATGGCAACGGTACTGGCCAAGTTTCAGGAGACCCTGCGGCTTCAGGCTTCAGGGAGGAACTCAGATCCATCAATTCCACCCTGGGCACCATTGTAGGAGTGCTGAAGGAAGTACTCAACACCAGGAGGAACACTGTGGCACAACAAGGGGCCCCTGACACTAGCCTGGACGATGAACTGCCCACCACCTCGACTGGCACTAGTGAACAGGAGGCACCCCACCCCTGCAGAGGGAGAAGCACCCCGCAAACGGTCCCTGAGATCCAGGACAAAGAAAGAGAACAATGCCAAGACCCCCGCCAAGAAATGAGACCACTCTGATTGTCATCCTTCTGTCCCACCTTGTCACCCTGTCCATCCTCAAACTGCCCCAGCTCCACTTCCTATGCCCATTTGGGCAATGCACCTGTGAGACTAATAGACTGGACTCTGCCATGGACATTCCTCCACCATCACCCCTCACCATTTTACAGCACCCTCCAATAAGAGCACTTAAATAAACACCCTTAAAGCGCAAAACAATCTGAAGTCTGTCTGTTATTTCGAAATAGTGTATTAGCAATTACAGTGTCGAAATGCTCTTTCAATTGTAATGTCAACATACCTATGTCACACAGCTCTAGTCCATGAGGAAACAAAGCAGATGTCACACAGTGGGACCCACATCTAAACTGAAAACTCAGTGACCATACACTGGGTGAAAACGACAGACAGTAGAGAGGTAGTAGTGTTAAAGTACATGTAGTAGGCAAGTTTGTATTCTTACCTGTGTCTCACTGGAAGTATTGCAGGATCACCGAGTTCCTCTTCTTCTGTTTCCTCGTCTTCACTATCCACAGGCTCCACAGCTGCCACAACACATCCATCTGGACCATCCTCCTGCGAAAAGGCACCTGTCGTTGCAAAGCTAAGTTGTGAAGCATACAGCAGGCCACGATGAACTGGCACACCTTCTTTGGTGAGTAGAATAGGGATCCACCTGTCATATGGAGGCACCTGAACCTGGCCTTCAGGAGGCCAAAGGTCCGCTCTATAATCCTCCTAGTTCGCCCATGGGCCTCATTGTAGCGTTCCTCTGCCCTTGTCCTGGGATTCCTCACTGGGGTCAGTAGCCATGACAGGTTGGGGTAACCAGAGTCACCTGCAAATGGCGAGGGACAACTGTTAGACATACACTAACCTGTCAGGATATCCCCAGACCCAGACAACCATCCCCACTGATTTGCTTCCAGGTCCTCACCTAATAGCCACACACGGTGCCTCTGGAGTTGCCCCATCACATAAGGGATGCTGCTATTCCACAGAATGTAAGCGTCATGCACTGATCCAGTGAATTTGGCATTCACATGGAAGATTTACTGGTCTGCCAAACACACCATCTGCACATTCATCGAATGATAACTCTTCCGGTTTCTGCACACCTGTTCACTCCTGCGGGGGCTTACCAAAGCCACATGTGTCCCATCAATGGCACCTATGAAGTTGGGGATATGTCCCAGGGCATAGAAGTCACCTTTCACTGTAGGCAAATCCTCCACCTGAGGGAAAACGATGTAGCTCCGCATGTGTTTCAGCAGGGCAGACAACACTCTGGACAACACATTGAAAAACATAGACTGGGACATCCCTGATGCTATGGCCACTGTTGTTTGAAATGACCCACTTGCAAGGAAATGGAGTACTGACAGCACCTGCACTAGAGGGTGGATTCCTGTGGGATGGCAGATAGCTGACATCAGGTCTGGCTCCAACTGGGCACAAAGTTCCAAGATTGTGGCACGATCAAGCCTGTAGGTGATGATCACATGTCTTTCCTCCATTGTCGACAAGTCCACCAGTGGTCCGAACACCGGAGGATGCCGCCATCTCCTCACATGTCCCAGCGGACAGTGCCTATGAAGGACAACAGCGAGCACAGAGTCAACCAACTCATGGGTACATACCCACAGCTTACACAGAACACTAATCATAATCCGAAATTTGGGCTGTATGAGTGTTGAGGCAAGGCCTAGGTATGTGTGGTGCAGTTAAAAATTAAGCCATGTGGGCCCCTGAAATGGTGGCTGCCTGACCTGTAAAGTGTGGACAATGGGATGTGAAGTAACTGTGCTGGCGTTGTACACCGTCGCGGTAGGCGGTCCAAGACCGCGGTGCAATTCTGCATTGGTTAACATTGGACCCTATGGGTCCCAGGAGCCAATGACGATGTACGCCGGCGGTGACGGTACGCACCGCCGTGGACATGACCGCCATTTTCTATCTGTTCAATCACTTGATACCTGATCTTCGACAGGAGAGGACCTACACTGCAAGTGCTGCTGTGACCTCAGTCTGGAAGAGACAATGGCTCATGCGTCTGGGGAAAGGGCCCCTGCCTTCACCACGGAGGAGTTGGAGAAACTCGTGGATGGGGTCCTCCCCCAGTACACGCTACTCTACGGTTCTCCAGACAAACGGGTAAGTACACTGGGAGCATGCTGTATGGGCTATGCCTGTGTGGAATGATGTGGATGAAAGAAGGGGGGGGGAGATTGAGGCATGCATGAAACAACAGTGAGTGCATGTGCCACATGGCAAGGGTAGAGATGGGGGCCAATGACTGTGACAGTGCAGTTGGTAACAACTATTTTTTCCCCTGTACAATTCATGTAGGTCAGCGGCCACCAGAAGAAGGACATCTGGCATGCCATTGCCAAGGACGTCCGGACCCTAGGGGTTTATCATAGATGGAGCACCCACTGCCGTAAGAAATGGGAGGACATTCGCCGCTGGAGCAAGAAGACGGCGCAGGCCCAGCTGGGGATGGCCTCCCAACGTGGGAGGGGTGCCCGTCGCACCATGACCCCCCTGATGTTCAGGATCCTGGCGGTGGCATACCCAGAGTTGGATGGGCACTTGAGGGCATCACAGCAGCCACAAGGGGGTGAGTACACTCTCATTCAGCTGAGTCAGCGCGCAGTGGAGGTGTCTGGGTGGGGGAGGTGGACTGTGGGTTTCCCTAGGCCAGGGCGAGTGTGCTAGTTAGGTCCCCTTCTTCTGGCAGACCCTGTGGCACCCCACCCCACCCCACCTGTGTACAGTGCCAACTACACCTAGTCAGGCTTGTGTGACATCCATGTGCGCAGATGTTGGCCATAGCCTTGTAGGCCATGTCCCAGGGATTGAACAGTGGAGCCCAAGTGCGCGGCTTAGTTCAGGGGGCTTTTGTGTCTGTCGTGTCCACCAACGGTAGCGGTAATCCATGCACTCAACATGTCTTTCTTCTGTTGTCTCCCCCCTTTTTGTGGTCTCCCTGTTCTTGTGTGCAATAGCATCATCAGGCGGAGGAGCAGTGGCACCGGAGCAGGAGGGAGCTGTATCCCACATGGCCCTGGAGTGCAAGACTATGGACTCGGAATTCACCAGTGGGACGGAGGGCGAGGGGAGCTCTACGGCGGTGCCCCCCGCATCTACAGGTACAGCCGCCACCCCCCCTACCAGCACCGCCCTCACAGCAGCCCCTCAGCCTTTGCCCCGTGCCCGCTCACCCAGGAGGGTGGACATCACCTTCACCCCAGGCACCTCAGGCCCTGCCCCAGTCACCCCTGCTGCCCTCAGTGAGGAGGCAATTGACATCCTTAGGTCCCTCACTGTTGGGCAGTCTACCATTTTGAATGCCATCCAGGGTGTAGAGAGGCAGTTGCAACAAACAAATGCATTCCTGGAGGGCATTCATTCTGGTCAGGCAGCCCTTCAGCGAGTTTTTCAGACTCTGGCCTCAGCACTGATGGCAGCTATTGTCCCTGTCTCTAGCCTCCACCCTCCAACTTCCTCCACCCAGACCCAATCCCCTGTACCTCAGCCTATCCCAAGCACACCATCAGACCAGCATGCACACACCTCAACACACAAAGGAAGCTCAGGCAAACATAAGCACCACACATCCCACAAGCACTCACACAAGCATCACACACATGCAGACACACCAACATCCACTGCCTTCACTGTGTCCGCCTCCTCCTCGTCTCCCTCCTCCCTCCCAGTCTTGTCTCCACTCACACCTGCATGCACTACATCTACAGCCACTACTTCCATCACCAGCACACCCGCCACCACACCCCGCTTACGTGCAGTCACCACCCCCACTAGCATTCACACGTCCCCTGTGTCCTCTCCCAGTGTGTCTGTGACGCCACCTCCCAAGGTCCACAAACACAGGCACACACCCACCCAACAGCCATCCACCTCACGACAGCCTCCAGCCCATGCACCTTTACCCAAAGTCACCAAAAGAACACCTCCTACAACAACAACCTCTTCCTCCACTCCCAAACCCCCTCCAGCTACCCGTCCCAGTGTTCCCAAGAAACTTTTCCTGTCCACCCTTGACCTCTTTCCCTCACCTCCCCCACCCCATCAGTCTCCTAGGGCCCGACTCTCCAGGTCCCAACCTAGCTACTCAGCCACAACATCTCCGGGACCAGTGGTGTCAGTCGTCACCGGATTCTGGAGTGCAGCAGGCAGCAGGGCAGCCAGTGTGGCAAGGAGCCACAGCACGGACAGTCCCCCACCTGTCAAGCATCAAAAGTTGGCCAGTGCCCGGCGGGAGAGGGGGAAGACTCCAGCCACCAAAGCCGCTCCCAGGGGTACAGATGGGAGTGTGGAGTCAGCTGTGACACCTTCCAAGGTGGGGAAGGGGCACAAGAAACTCAGCAAGTCTAGGAAGAGCAGCACGGCGGAGAAGACCGCTATCAGCCCCGCTGCCCAGGAGGCCACCACCATCAGCCCCGCTGCCCAGGAGCCCACCGCCATCAGCCCCGCTGGCCAGGAGGCCACTGCCATCACCCCCGCTGCCCAGGAGGCCACTGCCATCAGCTCCGCTTCCCAGGAGCCCACCGCAATCTGCCCTACTGCCCAGGAGGCCACCGCCATCAGCCCCGCTGCCCAGGAGGCCACCGCCATCAGCCCCGCTGCCCAGGAGGCCATCGCCATCAGCCCTGCTGGTCCTGAAAAGACCGCCAGCACCAGCCACGCTGGGCCAGACAGGACTGCCAGCACCAGCCCCGCTGGGCCTGAAAGAACCCCCAGCACCTGCCCTGCTGGGCCAGAAAGGACTGCCCGCAGCTGAGTCGCTGGGCCAGAAAGGACCGACAGCAGCTGAGTCGCTGGGCCGAAAGGACCGCCAGCAGCTGAGTCGCTGCCAAGGACACCGCTGCAACAAGCACCGCTGAACGCGACACTGCCCCACAAGCACCGCTGAACAGGACACCGCCGCGACAAGCACCGCTGGACAGGACACCGCCGCCACAAGCACAGCTGGCCCATGAGCGCCAAGGGCACTGACGCTACTGAGTCCGCCACGAGCAGGATGAAGCACTCTGGGCACAAAGCCCCCTCCAGAACCAGTGAAGATTTACATCCACTACCTCAGTCCTTGGCAGGATGAAGCACTCTGGGCACAAAGCCCCCTCCAGAACCAGTGGAGAAAGGCATTCACTACCTCTCACCTTGGCAGGATGAAGCACTTTGGGCACAAAGCCCCCTCCAGAACCAGTGGAGATTTACATCCACTACCTCAGTCCTTGGCAGGATGAAGCACTCTGGGCACAAAGCCCCCTCCAGAACCAGTGGAGATTTACATCCACTACCTCAGTCCTTGGCAGGATGAAGCACTCTGGGCACAAAGCCCCCTCCAGAACCAGTGGAGAAAGTCATCCACTACCTCAGTCCTTGGCAGGATGAAGCACTCTGGGCACAAAGCCCCCTCCAGAACCAGTGGAGAAAGGCATCCACTACCTCTGTCCTTGGCAGGATGAAGCACTCTGGGCACAAAGCCCCCTCCAGAACCAGTGGGGATTAACATCCACTACCTCAGTCCTTGGCAGGATGAAGCACTCTGGGCACCAAGCCCCCTCCAGAACCAGTGGAGACTGTTATCCACTTGAGAGACTGTGGCTTTGCACTCCCCAGGATTGAACAGTGGGTAAACCACCCACTGGAGAGACTTGAGAGACTATGGCTTTGCACTCCCCAGGATTGAACAGTGGGCAAACCACCCACTGGAGAGACTTGAGAGACTGTGGCTTTGCACTCCCCAGGACTGAACAGTGGGCAAACCACCCACTGGAGAGACTTGAGTGACTGTGGCTTTGCACTCCCCAGGATTGAACAGTGGGCATCGGGCCCACTCGTGGATTTGGCGTTGTGCACTCAACCGGATGAGGTGGCCCTCCTTCTCCTTCCCCCTGAAGTGCCTGTTTTATTTCTGTCTGATGCCCTGCAGTGTTCTCTCTGTCATGTTTGGGTATTGAGTGTGGGCCTCACCCATGCAGTGTGGGCCCAGTGTTCCACGGACTTCAATGGAGCAATACCTGGACTACTATTCTTGGTGTATATATTTGTTTATAGTGTATATATATTTTTGCGTAATGGATTTTAATAGATTACAATGGTTACACTAATTTCCTTTTGTCTTTGCATTCTTCCAGGGGTTTTGGGGGGTGTAACTGTAATGTATCATGCTGTATTAGTTATTAGTGTGTGTGTTGTGGTGGGTGAGGCTGGGGGTGGGGGTGTTGCATGTTGCGTGTGTGTGTCCCTGTTTTTTCCCTCCCCCCTCCCCCCTCCCCTGTGTCGTAGGTGCAGTACTCACCGTGGTCTTCGCTGCCGGCGTTCGTGCTCCTGGTAGAGGAGCAAGAAGATAAGGGCAGGGAAAATGTGAAGCTCGGGTTCCATGGCGTCCTGGTTCCTCATAGGGTGTGTAGAGGTGAGCGTTTTCCCTTCGAAGTCCTGTTTCCGCCATGTTTTTGTTCGCGGTGAATCCGCCCCGGAAAAGGTGGCGGATTGGTAGGTTGTGATAGTGTGGGCGGTACATTGTCTCCCACCTGTCTGTTGGCGGTGACCACCGTGCTGTTTGTTTGTACCGCCGTGGCGGTCGGAGTGTTAAAGTGGCTGTCTTTGTTGGCGGTTTCTGCCACGGTCGTGATTCCATTTCTTTTTTTTCGCCGGCCTGTTGGCCGTCTTACCACCACTTTAACACCGACTGCCAGGGTTGTAATGACCACCCATGAGTGTAGTCAAAAGCATTGTGCCAGGCACAGCTGTGGGCCCTGATGGGATCCCAGGGGATCTTTTTATTGCTGATACTGAGAGTTGGGTAATTTATCTTAACAAACTCACAAACGCGATGTTAAATGGATCTGAGATTCTCATCTCCTGGAAAGCCACCTGTTGGAAAGTGGATTATTGGCAAGGGCAGGTACGTACCCACACTTAGCAACAGGCCAATAATCCCCACCAGGTCCAGTCAGGTCTCTATAAATTAATTCCCGCTCAGCCCGTGGTAGCTTGGCAATGAGCGTCAAGTCTTAACTTAATAGACAAGTGTGTAAAGCATTTAAAAATCATAAAACACTGAATAAGTAGAACACAAAACACAATAAGAATCGAACACTAATTTATAACAGTAGAGTATATTTGTATCTTCAAAATGAAACCAAAATGATTAAAATCGGATAAGAAGAACCGGAGATCTGAAATTTTAAAGAATTAATATTTTCTGGTGCATAGAAACTAAAAGCGCCAATCTGGTCATCTGGATGCACTAGACCGGGCCAAAGTCAAAATTTTAGACCGACCGCAATGGAGCCCAAGGGGGAGGCCTCAGGAAGGACTTAG
Source organism: Pleurodeles waltl (assembly GCF_031143425.1). Taxonomy (NCBI): domain Eukaryota; kingdom Metazoa; phylum Chordata; class Amphibia; order Caudata; family Salamandridae; genus Pleurodeles; species Pleurodeles waltl. The sequence continues at coordinate 1,234,968,163 of NC_090446.1, forward strand.
CCTTATTCTTAAAGATTTTCTTCAGTGGGCTGAAGGCCCCAATCTGATCTGACCTTCCTGGAGCACTCTTCTAATACGTGTCGCAGGCGACCACGGTGAAGAAGTCTACCTTCGGACTTAGACAATTTTTCAGAATCGAAATCTTCATCCGGGCCAGAGCTGAATCTTGATCTACCGTCCCTGGAGCCCTCCTCGCATACACAGTGCGGGAAGTCCTGGGCCACTTTTCACGTTTGGATTTTGACACTTTTTCTGAGCTTTTTTCTTCAGATGGGCGTCAATCCTCCTTAGGAAGCCGATTTCGATGCAAGGTCATCGGATCACCTTTCCAGGAGCCCCCAGTGAAATCTTGGAAGTCTGGGGCTCCGGAGCTTTTCAGCTGGAGGTACCTTCAAGTAAGGCCAAGTCACAGTTGAGGTAAGTCCGCTTGACTCACCACAACAGGTCAGTCCCTTTATGAAGCTTTTTTCCGAAGTTCTCCAAACTTCTCTAAACTTCTGTATCTTCTTCCAGAAGGTCTTAGAAGGTCCTTTAGGAGTCCACAACTCACTCTAAGGTTCCAGAAGCTCTGAGTTGCTCCTTGAGAATTATGACGCGAACTCCCAGAATGCACCTAGTTCATGTCCAAAAATGACCATTAGCCACTAGTCAGCTGGTCAGTTCACCTGTTGCAAGCAGGGAGTTCCTTCTTGAACCAGTTGATGACAGTTAAAGTCCTTTTAGTGGCAAAGCCCAAGTGTGCAGCTGGTACAGTCCTTCAGGGTGCAGTGTCTAGGTGCAGGTCAAGGGTCCAGCAGGGCAGTCCTTCTTCTTCTAATGTTGTTCTTTGTAGGGATGGGCGGTGTGGGTGCAGCTCTGCCAAATTGATCCTTGCTCCTGGGGTGAAAGGTAGGGGGGAGTCAACTGTCCCATCGCAGGCAGGCCACTACCCCTTTGGAAGACCACTTCCTAGGAAGTGTGACACAAATCAATCCCAGGGAGCAACATTCCATTAAAATCCACAATGGCAGAAACAGAATTTTGGAAGTTAGGTCTGGCGGAGCCCACCCACTGGTGTGGCTAAAAATCTTTAACACACCCCTCTCCTGCCCTTATCTAATCAAGAGGGCACCTGGTTGTCTGGATTTGCGGGAAATGGGGGCAGTCCTGAGCTGCTCCAAATGCCTTTCCCTCCTTTGAAGTCCGGTTTGGCTGCTCTCCCCCCATCCTGTTTCACCAGGATTAGTGTATTTTATCTGGTTCTGTGCCACGGACGTAATGGTTACGTCCTGCGGCACAGTGCTCCTGGGCACAGAGCCCAGAGGGAGCGCTCCCTCTGAGTTCTTCCCTCCTACCCCCAAAGGCAGGTATGGAGGGGGCAGCCCTTCCCCTTCCAACCCTGACACCCCCCTGTGACATCAGCACCCGATTGCGTGCTGACCATCACAGAGGCCCCCCTCCCATTGCGCTGGAAGCTCGGCATTTCTCTTCCGATCATGTGGAGGAGACCTGAGAGGCTTCAAAAGGAAGGAAAGGAATTTCCTTCCCTTTAAAGTCTCTCCAGCATTTTAGCACCCGGATTGCCAAGCAATCCGGCTGCTAAAATGCACACTAGACACTTGTGATTTATTTTTGATCAGAAATTGGCAAAAGGGGAGCGACCCCTAGGGCAGGGCTCTCTCCCCAGGGGGCATTTTTTTTAAGGCCTTTTCTGCCCCCAATGGGGGCAGATCAGCATATTATTAAGCTGATCTACCCCCGGGAGGGCAGAAACCTCTAGGCGCCAGGGATCATTTATTTTTTTGTTTTGTTTTTGTTTTTTTGTTTTTTTAGAGGTGGGGAGCGACCCCTTAGGCAAGGGTCGCTCCCCTAGGGGGGAAATTATATTTAGGCCATTTCTGCCCCCCTTGGGGGCAGATAGGCCTATTTTTATAAGGCCAATCTGCCCCCAAGGGGGACAGAAACCACTAGACACCGGGGATCTTTTTTTTGCGCCAATGTCACGCAAGGGGAGCGATCCCGTAGGCAAGGGTCGCTCCCCGGGGGGGGTAGAGGGGCGGGGAGGCAAATTTATCTTAGCCCATTTCTGCCCCCCGGGGGCAGATCAGCCTATTGTTATTGGGCCGATCTGCCTGGGGGGGGGGGGGCAGAAACCTCTAGGCACCAAGGCTAATTTTTTTGGTGTGTTTTTTTTTGTTTGTCTTTTTAGAGATGGGGACTGACCCTTTAGGCAAGGGTTGCTAGCCTGGGGGGTAAATTGTAGTTAGACCATTTCTACCCCCCATGGGGGTAGATCAGGCGATTTTTGTTAGGCCAATCTGCCCCCATGGGAGCAGACACCACTTAGGCACCAGGGATTGGTGTATGTATATGCGTGTGTTTTCTTTAGGGGGGCAGCCCCTTGGGTAAGGGTCGCTCCCCATGGGGGCATATTACTGTTGGCCATATTGGGCCTATTTTTGGAAGGCCCATCTGCCCCCAAGGGGGGGCAGAAAGCCCACCAGAGGCCAGGGAAGTTTTTAAAAAATAAATAAAGGGGTGTGGGTATGGCCATACCCCCACCCCAAATAAATGGGGCCAAAGTTGTTCTGCCCACCAGTGGGCAGATGGGGCAATTACCCCTGATCCACACCCGGGAGGGGGCAGAAAGTCTACTAGATGCCAGGGAATTTAAAAAAATATATATATATATTGGGGTGGTGGCTACCAACCAATTCGGGCCCGGTTACGCCCCCACTGAAGGGGGTAACAGTCTTTCAGCTCTCCCCCGCACTCTAAGACATCTTATCCCACAGCAAGCAAGAAGACATTTGATTATTTTGGGTTTTAGTTTTACATTTGGGACATGAGAGCTTGGCTTACTCTCAAAATTGTCCCATTTGGAATGGTGAGGGCTGCACTTTATGGACTTTGGGACGCTGCCATGTAGAAAAATCCACAAGACCTAGACACATCTGAAAACTAAACATCTGGGTGATTTCAGGGTGGTGTGTTTCACATGCACCCCACACCATTTTTGTACCCACAATCCCCTGCAAACCTCCAACTTTGCTGGAAATCACACATTTTTCCTATGTTTTTGTGATGGAACCTTCCGGAATCTGCAGGAATCCACAAAATTCCTACCACCCAGCATTGTCTCATCTATACCGATAAGAATTGTGCTGCACTTGTCAGCCTAAAAATGATTTTTTGCAAACTGCCATTTTGGACCCCCTTTGGTTCCCCCTCAATATCAACATGTTTTTGGCTCTTCTCTTTCACAAGCACTTGGCCCACCTACACAAATGAGGTATCATTTTTACCGGGAGACTGAGGGGAACATTGGGTGGTATAAAATGTGTCCCAGTGAGGTGATCCCACACAGAAATGTGGGAACATTTTGTTTTTTTAGCTAAATTTGAGGTTTGCTGAGGATTCTGGGTAAGAAAACATTTGGGGATCCACGCAAGTCACAGCTCACTGGACTCCCTCGGGTGTATAGTTTTCAGAAATGTCTGGATTTGGTAGGTTTCCCTAGAAGGCTGCTGAGCCCAGGACCAAAAATGCAGCTGCCCCCGCAAAAATTAGGTAGTTTTGTATTTGATAATTTTTATGTGTCCAGATAGTGTTTTGGGGCATTTCCTTTTGCGGGCAGTAGGCCGACCCACAAAAGTGAGGTACCATTTTTATCAGGAGACTTGAAGGAACACCAGGTGGAAGGAAATTTGTGGCTCCTCTCTGATTCCAGAACTTTCTGTCACCGAAATGAGAGGAAAAAGTGTTTTTTTTGGCCAAATTTTGAGTTTGCAAAGGATTCTGGGTAACAGAACCTGGTCAGAGCCCCACAAGTCACCCCATCTTGGATTCCCCTAGTTGTGTAGTTTTCAAAAATGTGCTGGTTTGCTAGATTTCCACTGGTGCCGGCTGACCTAGAGGCCAAAATCCACAGGTAGGCACTTTGTAAAAAACACCTCTGTTTTCTGTGAAAAAATGTGATGTGTCCACGTTGTGTTTTGTGCCATTTCCTTTCATGGGCACTAGGCCTACCCACACAAGTGAGGTACCATTTTTATCGGCAGACTTGGGGAAATGCTGGGTGGAAGGAAGTTTGTGGTTCCTCTCAGATTCCAGAACTTTCTGTCACCGAAATGAGAGGAAAAAGTGTTTTTTTGGCCAAATGTTGAGGTTTGCATAGGATTCTGGGTAACAGAACCTGGTCAGAGCCCCAAATGTCACCCCATTTTGGATTCCCCTGGGGGTCTAGTTTTCAAAAATGCGCTGGTTTGCTAGGTGTCCACAGGTGCCAGCTGAGCTAGAGGCCAAAATCCACAGGTAGGCACTTTGTAAAAAAACACCTCTGTTTTCTGTGGAAAAATGTGATGTGTCCACGTTGTGTTTTGGGCCATTTCCTTTCTCGGGCGCTAGGCCTACCCACACAAATGAGGTACCATTTTTATCGGGAGACTTGGGGGAACGCTGGGTGGAAGGAAATTTGTGGCTCCTCTCAGATTCCAGAACTTTGTTACCGAAATGAGAGGAAAAAGTGTTTTTTTGGCCCAATGTTGAGGTTTGCAAAGGATTCTGGGTAACAGAACCTGGTCAGAGCCCCAAACGTCACCCCATTTTAGATTCCCCTAGGTGTCTAGTTTTCAACAATGCACTTGTTTGCTAAGTTTCCCCAGGTGCCGGCTGAGCTAGAGGCCAAAATCCACAGGTAGGCAGTTTGTAAAAAACACCTCTGTTTTCTGTGGAAAAATTTGATGTGTCCACGTTGTGTTTTGGGGCATTTCTTTTCGCGGGCGCTAGGCCTACCCCCACAAGTGAGGTACCATTTTTATCAGGAGACTTGGGGGAACGCTGGGTTGAAGGAAATTTGTGGATCCTCTCAGATTCCAGAGCTTTCTGTCACCGGAATGTGAGGAAAAAGTGTTTTTTTGGCCAAACTTTGAGGTTTGCAAAGGATTCTGGGTAACAGAACCTGGTCAGAGCCCCCACAAGTCACCCCATCCTGGATTCCCCTAGGTGTCTCGTTTTCAAAACTGCACAGGTTTGCTAGGTTTCCCTAGGTGCCGGCTGAGCTAGAGACGAAAATCCACAGCTAGACACTTTGCAAAAAACAGCTCTGTTTTCTTTGTGAAAATGTGATGTGTCCACGTTGTGTTTTGGGGCATTTCCTGTTGCGGGTGCTAGGCCTAACCACGCAAGAGAGGTACCATTTTTATCGGGAGACGTGGGGGAACACACAATAGCAAAACAAGTGTTATTGACCCTTGTCTTTCTCTACATTTTTACCTTCCAAATGTAAGACAGTGTGTAAAAAAGACGTCTATTTGAGAAATGCCATGTAATTCACATGCTAGTATGGGCACCCCAGAATTCAGAGATGTGCAAATAACCACTGCTTCTCAACACCTTATCTTGTGGCCATTTTGGAAATACAAAAGTTTTCTTGATACCTATTTTTAACTTTTTATATTTTAGCAAATGAATTGCTGTATACCCGGTATAGAATAAAAACCCATTGCAAGGTGCAGCTCATTTATTGGCTCTGGGTACCTAGGGTTCTTGATGAACCTACAAGCCCTATATATCCCCACAACTAGAAGAGTCCAGCTGACGTAACGGTATATTGCTTTCAAAAATCTGACATTGCAGGAAAAATTTACAGAGTAAAACGTGGAGAAAAATGACTGATTTTTTCACCTCAATGTCAATATTTTTTTATTTCAGCTGTTATTTTCTGTTGGAAACACTTGTAGGATTTACACAAATGACCCCTTGCTGAATTCAGACTTTTGTCTACTTTTCAGAAATGCATAGTTTTCTGGGATCCAGCATTGGTTTCTCACCCATTTCAGTCATTAACTGGAAAGAGGTTGAAAGCACAAAAAATAGTACAAATGGGGTATGTCCCAGTAAAATGTCAAAATTGTATTAAAAAATTGGGTTTTCTAATTCGAGTCTGCCTGTTCCTGAAAGCTGGGAAGATGGTGATCTTGCCACCACAAACCCTTTGTTGATGCCATTTTCAGGGAAAAAAACATGAGCCGGTTTCTGCAGCCCTTTTTTCCCATTTAAATTTAAATTTCACTGTATTTTGGCTAATTTCTTGGTCTCCTTCAGGGAAACCCCCAAAGTCTGGGTACGCCTAGAATCCCTAGGATGTTGGAAAAAAAGGACGCACGTTTGGCGTTGGTAGCTTATGTGAACAAAAAGTTATGAGGGCCTAAGCGCGAGCTGCCCCAAATAGCCAAAAAAAGGATCGGCACAGGAGGGGAAAAGGCTGACAGCGAAGGGGTTAAAATAATTTGTTGTTTGACTTTACTGACAAGTAAATTTGCCAGCAAACATTGTAAACTTAAATTACATATAGCCACTTGTCACATCACTGCTGGTTTCCTGTGAAAAATTGCATGAAAAAGAAAAAATACTTTAGAGACTGATGCTGTCTTATACAGGGCATTGAACACCTGTGCTATTATCTGGTCACAAATAAGTTGTTATCTACCTAAAACCCATCTACCTAAGAACCATATCTATGCCACATCAGGCCACCAGCCACTCCTGGCTTTGCAATTTGCTAATCCAATTAGATGTAAGGGTAAAAACTAGTTGATTGTATGACTGAACCACCCATGCCATTACAAGGCATGCTTTTACAACACTGTCATTACAACGCATGCATCTTTACCATTCATGTCTTTACAACAAAAACTTCTACACACACATGACTGTACCACACATGCCTTTACAATGCAAATTTTGTTGTAAAGGCATGCTTGATAAAGGCATATGTGTGGTAAAAGTTTAAGCGGTAAATATAAACATATATATATTCACTTAAAAAACCGAAAGCTTACAGGGATGTTTTAACTAGGTTCGGAATTTACCCACACAAAATCAGAGATATTCAGCACTTAGAGTTATATCAAGTAACTATAATTCACGGCCTAAGGTAACTGTAACTCGCACCCCCACCAAGCACAATTTTTTCTTTAATATTTGGACTGGAAATGTTTCTTTGATATTTGTATTGACTTTAAAAAAGTTGTTATGAGTGCTGTAATATCTGGGGTAATTAGCAGTGCATGGTGAGAGCGTGAGTTATAGTTACCTTAGGCCGCGAGTTATAGTTATTTCAAATAACTCTAACTATAACTGCTGAATTTCTCTTGTTTTGTGCGAGTAAATTCAGAACCTACCATAACAGCCCTGTAACCTTTGTTTTTTTTAGTGAATTTCTATGGTTTTTTTAACGGAAAGTAATTTTCATCACAATACGTTAAACCAACCACGGTCCTGCTTGGCCTTCAGGCCAGCCTTTAAAAAATGTCGAAGGGGAGCCATGTGCCCCCTCCCATGGCTGATTTCGGCGGCAGGGACCCCATCCCCCAGGACTCGGTCTTTTAATATATTTCTTTTTGGGAGGGCAAAGGGGACATGTGTCCCCCTCCTGAGCTGATTTTGGCTCCAGGGACCCCAACCCCTGGGGCCCAGCCTTTTAATGTTTATTTTATTTGGAGAGAAGGGGGGTTGCTTGGCCCCTCCCCCTGGGCTGCCTTTGGTCCCGGATACCTCATCCCCCGGGGCTGGGCCATCTCTCCTGGATGCCCTCCAGGGCATGCAGGTGCAGTGTGCGCTGGGAACCGCAGGGGGATCCTCAAGGTCCTCGCTATCCCAGATAACTACCCACCTCTTGCAGGGGCTGGCATTGTTGTCACAGACAGGGAGCTCCTAAACATGCAGCTCCCTGACTGTGAGAGCAGTAGTTTCCTCCATTTCCCTGCCCGCATGTCTTTGGGCAGGTATATGGAGGAAACGTCCGCTTTCTGCAAGCAAGAGCTTTTTCAATGCTCTTGCTTACTGGAACTGGAGTGTGGGGAAACTGGGCTGATTGCAGAAGCCCCATAACTTTTTGCCCCCAGTTTTTCACTTATGCTGGTGTTTTTCTGACTCTGATGGTGCCCTGGGCACTTCTAAACAGTCTCAGTGCCTGTGATCTGATTAAAATGATTATGAACTTTAGGCAAATTATAATTGGCTGTACCGACCTACCTATAAAACTCTAGTATATGTTCGAGCATGAATGTTTAGAGACCCGGCCATAGGTAGTACACCCATAGATGCACAGCTGTGGTTCCCAGTGTCATTTAAAAGTAGGCCTGCCTTGCTGGCTCATTTTAAGTTAAAATTAACCCCAAATTCGACTTAAAAGTATTAAATTAAAAGTACTTCCAAAATCCAAAGCTACCTTATTTTTTTCTAAGGTATTCCCTAAGTGTCAATAGGGTTGGGTGCAGTGTAACTATAAGCAGGGACTTTATAAAAGATGCTGTATAAACCCTGGTTATTGAAAAATAGCCACATTCATGTTTCCCATTGTAGTGAATGGGCTCCATAGACTAACATGGAGAGACTTTATTTTAAAATAATAAAATCTTATTTTCAATAGGAAGGAGCGAAATATGGTATGTTTCGTGTCAAACTAAAAGTTATAATAAATCCAACAACTTGCCACTATTGAATTTAATATAACTTGTACATACAAAGAGTTTTAGAGCTCTTTCTAAAAGTTGCCAGTTTCAGCCCTGTAGTACCCTTCTCTGCTTAGTCAGCCTCTGGCAGCCTGAGCGGCCTGGGCCAACACAAAGAAAGCATCTGGTAGGAGGACATCTGCCTCTGCAGATAGTAGAATAGGATGGGAGGAGAGCAGCCAAGCTGGTCTTCAAAGGAGGGAAGGAAATTTGGGACAACCACTGTACCTCCCACATTTCCTGCTACCTCAGACAGCCAGGTGCCCCCTTATTGGATTAAGGAAGGGGTGTTGTTAGAAATGGGGTTTTTGGTTGGCAGTCAGGTTGCCCTCTGTCCAAGCAAGAACCCTCACTCTAGTCAGGGTAAGTCACACACAATCCAAAATCAGCCTGTGCTCACCCTCCGGTAGCTTGGCACGAGCAGTCAGGCTTAACTTAGAAGGCAATGTGTAAAGCATTTGTGCAATAAATCATACAACACCATAGCATAACACCACAAAAATACACCACACAGTGTTTGGAAAAATATATAATATTTATCTGGGTATCTTCAGGTCAAAACGATCAAAGTTGCAATACGAATTTGTAAAGATATCACTGAAAAGTGATATCAAGTGTCTTAAGTCTTTAGAAAGTAAACAGAGTCTCTTTCAAACACAAAGTACCTGGTTTCTGGTGGAAAATCTCCTCAGAGGGCCACAGGAGAAGAGGTACGTGGAAAACTGGTGTGTGCGTCGATTTCTCCTCAGCACACACAGACTTGCGTCGTTATTTTCCACGCGGGGAGTCGTGCGTCGTTTTCCGGCGCACGGACAGTCTCTTACTGTGGTTTGCGGGGAGTACCAGATGTCCCGGGTCTGTGCGTGGATTTTCCTGCTTGTTTTCCGGCTGCGCGTCGTTCTGAGGGGCTGCGAGTCGAAGTTTCGATCTCACGGCAGGCGTCGCGTCGATTTCTCCTGTGGAGTCGGGCGGCGTTGTCCTTGCGAGGCCGTGCGTCAAAGTTTTGATCTCACGGCAGGTGTCGCGTCGATTTCTCCTGGGAAGTCGGGCGGCGTTGTCCTTGCGAGGCCATGTGTCAAAGTTTCGATCTCACGGCAGGCGTTGTGTCGATTTCTCCTGGGAAGTCGGGCGGCGTTGTCCTTGCGAGGCTGTGCGTCAAAGTTTTGGTCGTCCCGAAGGCGTCGCGTCGATCAGCGTCAGTGTGCGGCGTTTTTCTTGCCGCGGAACAAGCTGTGCGTCAAAAAGTTCGGCGCACGGAGCGTCCAAGAGGAAGAGAGAAGTCTTTTTGGTCCTGAGACTTCAGGGAACAGGAGGCAAGCTCTAGTCAAGCCCTTGGAGAGCACTTTTACAGCCAGACAAGAGTTCAGCAAGGCAGCAGGCCAACAGCAAGGCAGCAGTCCTTTGTAGAAAAGCAGACAGGTGAGTCCTTTGAGCAGCCAGGCAGTTCAGCAAGGCAGCAGGCCAACAGCAAGGCAGCAGTCCTTTGTAGAAAAGCAGACAGGTGAGTCCTTTGAGCAGCCAGGCAGTTCTTCTTGGCAGGATGTAGTTTCTGGTTCAGGTTTCTTCTCCAGCAAGTGTCTGATGAGGTAGGGCAGAGGCCCTGTTTTATACTAAGTTGTGCCTTTGAAGTGGGGGTGACTTCAAAGAGTGTCTCAGAAATGCACCAAGCCCCCTTTCAGCTCAATCCTGTCTGCCAGAGTCCCAGTAGGGGGTGTGGCAGTCCTTTGTGTGAGGGCAGGCCCTCCACCCTCCCAGCCCAGGAAGACCCATTCAAAATGCAGATGTATGCAAGTGAGGCTGAGTACCCTGTGTTTGGGGTGTGTCTGAGTGAATGCACAAGGAGCTGTCAACTAAACCTAGCCAGACGTGGATTGAAGGGCACAACAAGGTTTTAGTGCAAAGAAATGCTCACTTTCTAAAAGTGGCATTTCTAGAACAGTAATATTAAATCCGACTTCACCAGTCAGCAGGATTTTATATTACCATTCTGGCCATACTAAATATGACCTTCCTGCTCCTTTCAGATCAGCAGCTGCCACTTCAACAATGTATGAGAGCAGCCCCAATGTTAGCCTATGAAGGGAGCAGGCCTCACAGTAGTGTAAAAACGAATTTAGGAGCTTTACACTACCAGGACATATAACCTTACAAGTACATGTCCTGCCTTTTACCCACACAGCACCCTGCTCTAGGGGTTACCTAGGGCACACATTAGGGGTGACTTATGTATAGAAAAAGGGGAGTTCTAGAATTGGCAAGTACCTTTAAATGCCAAGTCGAAGTGGCAGTGAAACTGCACACACAGGCCTTGCAATGGCAGGCCTGAGACAAGGTTAACGGGCTACTGAGGTGGGTGGCACAACCAGTGCTGCAGGCCCACTAGTAGCATTTAATCTACCTGCCCTAGGCACATGTAGTGCACTCTACCAGGGACTTACAAGTAAATTAAATAGTCAATCATGGATAAACCAATCAGTAGTACAATTTACACAGAGAGCATATGCACTTTACCACTGGTTAGCAGTGGTAAAGTGCCCAGAGGTCAAAAGCCAACAACAACAGGTCAGAAAAAATAGGAGGAAGGAGGCAAAAAGTTTGGGGATGTCCCTGTCAAAAAGCCAGGTCCAACAGGTGTGTTAAGGGAAACATAGCCACACTAGTGGATGGGCTCAGCCAGACCTAACCTCTGAGATTGATTTTATACCATCCTGCATACTGGGAGGATGTTGCTCCTTGGGATTGATTATTGGCACGCTTACCAGGAAGTGGTCACTCAAGAGGGAGGTGGCCTGTACATGATTGGAGACAGCCCTCCCTTCTTTCCACCTAGAAGCAAGGATGAAAGTGGCAGAACTGCACCCCACCTTAGATCACTACAGGGACAAGTCAAGAAGAAGAAGTACTGCCCTGCCGGACCCCTGACCTGCACCTGGACATTGCACTCTGAAGCTCCTGCTGCACAATTGGGCTTTACCACTAAAAGGACTTTGCCTTTCTACTGCTTCAAAAAGGGACTCCCTGTTTGGTACAGGTAGGAAATAGCTGACCACGGTCCCCTGCATCAGGAGCAACTCAGAGGTTCTGGAACCTTGCGGTGAGTTGTGGACCCATAAAGGACCTTCAAAGACCTTCTGGAAGAGGAGAGGTTTGAAGCAATTTTGGAAAAAAGCTCAAGTGGACAAACCTGATTTTGTGAGTCGAGCCAGCTTACCCTGACTGCGACCTGGCTTGATTTTCATGATCATCCTGCTCACTGACATCGACTCAAAATCGGTTTCTGTGCAGGGTCACCTGACATCGGAGAGAAAAGGCTAAAAAACATTTTTCTAAGTCCGAATGTAAAAAGTTGATCGAGGCATCCCATGCAGTGGATCCGAGGAGGGCTCCAGGGAGGTCGGCTTCAATTTCAAGTTCGTCCTGGATAAAGATTTCCATCACAAAAATCATCTAAGTCAGAATGTAGAATTCTTGACAGAGATCTCCTGCAACACGTATCAGAACAGGGCTCCAGGGAGGTCAGATTCGACTTGTGACTTTGTCCCTGTCTAGAAAATATTTTTAAAAAATTACTAAAGCCCAGATTGAAAATGGCCTAGCACCATTCCAACACCACATTAGCGTCTTTTTTTAATTGATAATGTGGCGCTGGAAGATTAAATACCCCCCCACCATATTTACAAAGTTGTGCAATGCTTGCATTGTGCCACTTTTTAACCCCTTGCACCACATTATGCCTGCACCAGGCATAATGTATAAAAGGGGTGCGTTCCATCACTAAGGGGGGCAAAAAATGGTGCAAAGAAATCTAATACAGTTCTTTGTGTCATTTGTATCTGCATTTTTAACGTCTGCTAAGAGCAGGAGTTAAAGGAAGGCTCCCATCATTTTCAGTGACCCTCTGGGTGCTTTGCAGGATCGGCGTCACCATTGATGTCGCTAATCCTGCAATGAGCTGGACTAGCGTAAAAAATGATGAGGCTATTATTCCTTACTAACACCATGGTGCTCCGTATTTTAAATATGGCTCACAAATTGTGGCTTTGGGGGTCGCTAATGGGCGCAAGAAAAGTGGTTCTGCACTAGGTGCAGCACCACTTTTCATAAATCTCCCCCTAATTCCGAAGGTAAAACTTTAACCGAGGCCTCCACTCGTAGCTGAGCAGGGCTCCATCGCTGTTGGCTTCAAATTTTGACTTCACCCCAGTCGAGTGCGACCAGATGTCCAGATTGGTGCTTTTAGATCTATGGATTAAAACCATTTATTCTTTAAAAAATCATATCTGTAGTTCCCTTTATTGGATTTTTGTTGTTTCAGTGTCATTTTAAAGATAAAAATATTATCTGTGTTTATAAATAAGTGTTTCATTTGTGTTTTGTGTTTTAATTTTTTCACTGTTTTGTGATCATTTTAATGCTTTGCACACCTGTCTCCTAAATTAAGCCTACCTGCTCGTTGCCAAGCTACCAAGGGTTGAGCTGGGATTAATTTATTGAGACCTGATGGACCTAGTGGGGGTTAATGGCCTACTGCTAAGTGTATGTACTTGCCTGTCTTCACCAATAATCCACTTTTTAACATAGAGTGTTTGCTCTGACTTCGCGGGAGCTGTCAAAGTTCATCCCAATTCAGAGCAAACAGCTATGTCACTGTGTGGGCACTTCAGGATATAGCAGGAGTTGGCCCTGGGGGTTGGCAGTCCCCAGGGCCAACATTGGTCTCTCGAGGGGGGCTGGTAGCCCCCTCCAACATTTGAAAATTGCCCTGGGGAGGTGGTGATCCCACGGAATGGGGGTCTGCAACAGACCCCCTTACTTATCTTTCTTTAACCCTGGGGATGTGGGTATCCCCAGGGTTGTGGGGGGCATGTGGTTCCCCCCTTAATGTGAAATAAATTGCCTCAGGAGTTGGCGGTCCCTGGGGCTGTGGGAGGGTCACATGGGCCCCTTGTGTGTTGATTTCATGTTTAGCCCCGGGAGGTAGGGGTTCACGTAACTCTGTTGAAAGCCATTAGGGCCTGCCCATATCAAATTATTGTTTCACCTCAGGGAGGTGATGGTCCCCCACAGTTTTTTTCTCTGATTGTACGGGGAAGGTGGCATTCTCAGAGGCTAAAACAAGCCACACGATAGGGTCTTTGTGTGCCCCCCTCCTTTTTAAAGCCCCCAATGCCCTTGGGACCTGGCCCAACTGCAGGCAAAATATTAAAAAGGGCAGGAAACATCCCTTTTTTAGGATGTCAGGAAAATCAGCGGATCCGGATCTGTGAATATTCCCGATATTTAGAAAAAAATGCTTTTTAGCCCTGGCGGGCTCCATGAGGGACTGTAGGAGACTGGCCTGGCTTATAGTGGGGACCTTGTGGTACTTACAACCTGTGCCAGGTCCAGTTATCCCTTAGTAGTAGAATAGAGGTGTTTCTAGCAGGTTAGGCTGATAGAAGGTACCTATGGCAAAGCAGCTTAGGCTGAACTAGGAGACATGCAAAGCTCCTACTATACCACTTATATCATATAGCACAATATCATAAGAAAACACAATACTTTGAGTTACTAAAAATAAAGGTACTTTATTTTTATGACAATATGCCACAAGTACCTTAGTGAGTCCCCTCAGTAAGAAGGTAAGTAATATACACAAGTTATATGTACACAAACCCAAAACAGGTAAGTAAGAGTAAGAAAAGTAATGCAAACAGTGTAGAATTACAATAGGATGCAATAGGCAAACATAGGTCTAGGGGCAACACAAACCATATACTCCAAAAGTGGAATGCGAATTACGAATGGACCCCAGACCTATGGAAGCTTGTAGAGGGTCGCTGGGACTGTAAGAAAATAGTCAGGATGTCCAAGATACCCCACCCCAAGACCCTGAAAAGTAGGAGTAAAGTACACCTACTACCCCAAAAGGACACAATAGTTGAGATAGGGGGATTCTGCAAGAACCACAAACACCAGCAAAGCACTGAAGATGGATTCCTGGACCTGAGGACCTCCAAGGCAAGGGGACCAAGTCCAAGAGTCGTGATACTGTCCAGGGGGGCAGGAGCCCAGGAAACCCCGGATGAAGGTGCAAGGAAGCTGCCTCCGGATGGAAGAAGCTTAGGATTCTGCAACAACAAAGAGAGCTAGGAACTTCTCCTTTGGATGGAAGATGTCCCATGGCGTGATGAAGGTTGCATAAGTGTTCCCACCCACAAACAAGCCTTGCTAGCTGCAAGGGTCGCGGTAGAGGTTTTTGGGTGCTGCTAGGGACCAGGAAGGACCAGGATGTCGCCCCTTGGAGGAGGAGACAGAGGGGGCGCTCAGCAATAAGAGAGCCCCCACAGAAGCAGGCAGCACCCGCAGAAGTACCGGAGCAGGCACTTAGAACATTTGTGAACCGGAGCTGGCTCAGTGTCACAAAGGAGGGTCCCACGACGTAGCAGGCCAACTCAAAGAGTTGAGCACTTCAGGACGGAGTGCTAGGGACCCAGGCTAGGCTGTTCATGAAGGAATCCTTGGAGGAGTGCACAGGAGCCGGAGCAGCTGCAAACCACGCAGTACACAGGTTTGCAGTCTAGCGTGGGGAGGCGAGGACTTACCTCCACCAAACTTGGACTGAAGGATCACTGGACTGTGCAAGTCACTTGGATAGAGTTCCTGTGTTCCAGGGACCACGCTCGTCAGGATGAAAGGGGACCCAGTGGACCGGTGATGCAGTCTTTTGGTGCCTATCAGAGGGGGTCTCTGATGTCACCTGCTGGCACTGGCCACTCAGTGCAGTCCAGTGTGCCCCCAACACCTCTGTTTCCAAGATGGCAGAGGTTTGGGACACCCTGGAAGGGCTCTGGGCACCTCCCCTGGGAGGTACTGGTCAGGGGAGTGGTCACTCCCCTTTCCTTTGTCCAGTTTCGCGCCAGAGCAGGGCTGGGGGATCCCTGAACCGGTGTAGACTGGCTTATGAAGAGATGGGCACCATCTGTGCCCATCAAATCATTTCCAGAGGCTGGGGGAGGCTACTCCTCCCCAGCCCTTCACACCTATTTCCAAAGGGAGAGGGTGTAACACCCTCTCTCAGAGGAAATCCTTTCTGCCTTCCTGGGCTGGGGCTGCCCAGACCCCAGGAGGGCAGAATCCTGTCTGAGGGGTTGGCAGCAGCAGCAGCTGCAGTGGAAACCCCGGAAAGGCAGTTTGGCAGCACCCGGGTTCTGGGCTAGAGACCCGGGGATCATGGAATTGTTCCCCCAATACCAGAATGGTATTGGGGTGACAATTCCATGATCTTAGACATGTTACATGGCCATGTTCGGAGTTACCATTGTGACGCTATACCTAGGTAGTGACCTATGTATAGTGCACGGTGGTAATGGTGTCCCTGCACTCACAAAGTCCAGGGAATTTGCCCTGAACAATGCGTGGCACTTTGGCTAGTGCCAGGGTGCCCACACACTAAGTAACTTGCCACCCAAACTTCACCAAGTGAGGGTTAGACATATAGGTGACTTACAAGTTACTTATGTGCAGTGAAAAATGGCTGTGAAATAACGTGGACGTGGACGTTATTTCACTCAGGCTGCAGTGGCAGGCCTGTGTAAGAATTGTCTGAGCTCCCTATGGGTGGCAAAAGAAATGCTGCAGCCCATAGGGATCTCCTGGAACCCCAATACCCTGGGTACCTAAGTACCATATACAAGGGAATTATATGGATGTACCAGTGTGCCAATGAGAATTGGTAAATTTAGTCACTAGCCTGCAGTGACAAATTTAGAAAGCAGAGAGAGCATAAACACTGAGGTTCTGGTTAGCAGAGCCTCGAGGATACAGTTAGGCACCACACAGGGAACACATACAGGGCGCATACATACTATGAGCCCTGGGGTCCTGCCTAGCAGGATCCCAGTGACACAAGGGCTAAAACATACATACTTACAGTGAAAATGGGGGTAACATGCCAGGCAAGATGGTACTTTCCCTCAAGGACCCCTAAATCATGGCTAGTGGCTCAGGGTGACCCTATCGTGGCCCCTTTTCATTTTTTTACACTTTTTTCTGGGACTGAGCTGAAGCCGAGTCCCAAGATGACTGCCTACACTTCCTTGTTGAAGTGTTGCCAGCCATTCAGATATCAGCATGGAAACAAATGGATCCACGGGGATCCACATCCCTAGATATCTATATTTTTTGCCCTTTAAGATCTCTAAAACCACTGATCAGATTTACACCAAATCACAAAAGCTTGCTTTCTGGACCAAGAACCAGCAGTGTGCTAAATTTGGTGTAATTCTGTTTAGCCGTTCAGGCTGTAGTCATGTTCAAAATCCCTATGGGAAAATGCATGAGGAAAACACGTTTTGAGACCCCAGTCCCCACTAGGTAGTTATAGTTACAACCATGTTTTAAAAAAAAAACATTTTTTATCTTGCCTATATCTTTAGCACCATTGGACACATCTTCACCAAATTTTCCCACCCAAAAAAGTGGCCCATTGATTCTTGGTGCGCATGGAAAGTTTTGAGGCGATCTGTCAACCGGGGACTGAGAAAAAGTGGGATAAAAATCGTTTAGTTTCCCATGTTAATTTCCAATTGGATCTGTCTACACGTCTACAGCCCAAACTACTGGATGGAATTACACCGAATTTGGCAGGAAGCTAGTGTCAGTATGCAGATTATGTTTTTTGTTAAAGTAAATTAATTCAGTAGTTTTTGAGAAATTTAGGGAAATTCACATTTCTCTGGCCGTGAAGTATTTGCGAACAAAGATGTGCTCATGCAGGGAAATGCACAGCTCTGATTGGCTTCCAACACTTTAAACCAGGAAGTGATAGCAGCCATCTTGAGACTCGGCTTCAGCTGAGTTCCCGTAAAAAAGTAAGAAAAAAATAAAAGATGCCAGGGTAGAGACACCCTGATCCCTTAGCACTGGTGAGTGACCCCTCCCAGAGCAAAAAAGCATTCTTTAAAAAAAAAATGTGTACTTGTGATATTTGTGAATTTGCATCAAAGAAAGAAAAAGTAAACAAGTGCTTGCTACTGTGCTTGTTTTTTTATAGTTTCCTGAGTGGGCCAGGTCCCGGGGGCATTAAAAATGTTGTGTGGGGGTGAGAGGTGGCCTCACTGCCCCAGGGACCACCACCTTCCCAGAGCTATAATTTTTTTATACGTGGGGGTCCCCGGTAACCCTGCTGCCCTCGTGACCACTACCTTCCTAGAGCTATCATATATATATATATATATATATATGCAGGGGGGGTCTGTGGTCCCTAGGCACCCAGGGGACCACCACCTCCTAGGGCCAAGCTTAAAAAAACTAAAGGGAGTCCCTTTGTAAAACCTGCCACACACGGACCGCCACCCTGCTGGGGATTGCTTTAAATAGATGTGGGGGACCGGCAGCCCCCCGCAGCCCAGGGATGACCTCCCCACTGGGCAAAACTTTTAAAAACTGAAGGGGTCCCTTTGGGGCCCTGGGGACCACCACCCCTAGGGGATTGCTCTAAATATATATGGGAGTCCATGGTCCCCCCAGGCACTGCGATCAACACCCCTGGGGCAAAGCTTAAAAAAAGGGAAGAGGGTCCCTTTGTGACCCCGCACCCTGGGGAACACCAACCCCAGGGGCAACTTAAAAAAAGTGAAGTGGGTCCCTTAGGGACCTCTGTGCCTTAGGGCCGCCACCCACGGGGCATTGCTTTTAATAAATGAATGGGTCTGCTGTTTTCCCACGCTCTGGGGACTACCAGCCTGTGGGGCAATGCTTTAAAAAAGTGAAGGGGGTTCTTTTGGAACCCCCGTGCCCCGGGGACCACCAGCCCTGGGACTTTGTAAACATTGGAGGAGGGCTGTACAGCCTCCCTCGTGGAGCCACTGATAGCCCTGAGGACCACCCCCCACTCCCCCCTATGGCCGGCTCCTGCTATGTGCCAGGGTGCCCACTCCTGGGACATAGCTGTTTGCTGTGGCTTGGCTGTGCCAACATCTGCTGTGCATGCACAAGGGGCTGTGCACAGCATTAGGTTGGGTGGTTAGGGGAGTTGGCCGCAGGGACTGGCTGCAGGCCAGCCCTTGCACATAACCACAACTGTGCACAGCAGATGGCTGTGCATGGTGCTAGGTTTGGTGCTTATAGGAGGTTGACCAGTGGCCAATTGCCACCACGCCATGAGCAGCAGTGGTTTGATTCACATATGGAAATGAAAATTACTATGCATTTAAAAAAACATAGAAATTCACTGAAAAAAACAAAGGTTACAGGGATGCTGTAGTTAGGCTTTGATATTACTCATAAAAAACCATAGAAATTCAGCATGTAGCTGAAACTCAGGACCTAAGGAAACTATAACTCCCACCTTCTCCATGCACAGCTAGTTTCTCTACATATTATATCATTGATGACATATTCTTTGCCATCTTTCATATTCTCACTAAACAATTGCAATAAAATTATTGATGAGACAACTGTGCATGGCAACAACTGTTTTATTTCTTTTGTTTGGTTATAAATATATATATATATATGCTGTCTTCCGTTGCCTTGTTGTGGTGGGTAATGATGGAGTAGCGATTCCCCAACACTCCAAACATGGTACTTCTTTCTTTTAAATCCCTCAGCCCTGGGCCCCACAAAAGACCTGCTGTGACCACAATTTTTTCTTTCAGTAGTGCTGTAATATGAAAAATGCCAAAAAAAGCCCAGTGTGTTTCGGAGACCAGGCCTCTTTGACCATAGGTCAGGCCATAAACCCCTAGTGCTCGGCATGCAATAAACTAAACATCAAATCAGACTCTGGATTAATGCAGAGCATATCTACAATAGACAGAGAATTGCTCTGAATGAATATACCATTTTGAATTGGTCTAAGCTCGGTCGATCCCCAATGCCATCATAAAGAATATTATGTCATTGTTTGCATAAGTATTAATGCATTGCTCAAAATAATTTAAAAAAAACTATTTTCAAACAAATAATAACTGATACTCTATAAACTCATTGAGATTTTCTCGTCAGCGCAAACTGATTTTGCATTCAGGAATACACTTGGGGTCAATTATTGTATCTTGTTTTGCCTTTCAGTCATCTGATAATAACTTGTTAAAAACATCTAGTCCTCAGAAATCATGTCTTAGTGGTCCAGCGTTAAAAGGAGACTGGTATGCTCTATTAACATTCAGTGAAAGTAATATCAGGACCAAACATAGGCCCTCATTATAACATTGGTAGTGGTTACTGCCATGCTGACTGCCACCAACATACAGCCGCGGCAGCAGATTACTGCCAGCCATATAATGACCCACATATAGCAATCCGTCGCTATACAGCCACACACACAAGTCCGCCAGCCCAAAGGTCAGTGATAAACTGGCGGTAGTAAAACCACACCCTTACGCCAACTAAACAACGCCCACAGCATTACGACCCACGAGTCACCACTGCGGACATTCAATGGCACTAAACTCATTGGCGGTACATACTGCTGCACTCAAAATACACACAACCTAACAAAACAACACCACATTGGACAATTCAAACTACACACACCTGACACACATACACACACCACACCCACACACTCACACCACTATAAAACACACACCCACATTACCCACAACCCTTTCAGATTAAAAACAATTGCCACAAGAGAGATAGTAAGACCACAGACAAGAACACAGCCACACACCACCATCACCTATACACCATCCATGCACCTTACATCACACACCCCAACACATCACCCCACACACCCACACTACTCACACTACACCCATGGCACCACAACGAAACCTGAGGTTCTCAGAGGAGGAGCTAAGGGTCATGGTGGAGGATATCATCCGGGTAGAGCCACAGATATTCGGATCACAGGTGCAACAGACATCCATTGCAAGGAAGATGGAGCTATGGCAGAGAATCGTGGACAGGGCCAACGCTATGGGACAGCACCCCAGAGCAAGGGACAAAATCAGGAAGAGTTGGAACGACATTTGGGGGAAGGTGCATTCCACAGCAACAAGACACCAATTAGCTGTACAGAGGACTGGCGGTGGACCTCCACCTCCTCCCCCACAACTAACAACATGGGAGGAGCAAGTCTTGGCAATCATGCATCCTGAGGGCCTGGCAGGAGTAGGAGGAGAACTTGACTCTGATAAGTCAAATCTCTATTACTATCACCCCCTATCTGCATGCCATCACAAAACCCCACCCTTTCCTTCAATCTCATCACTCCACCACCTCACATACACCCCACCATCCCAACCCACCCCTCCCAATACCAAGCCCTGCATGTAACACCAATGCACAGACCTCCATCACAGATTTTCATGGCCACCCATCACTAAAGCATGCGCTATAGAGAGAATCACCTGGCCCCCAAAATAACTACTCACCCAAGGCAAAGCTGACAGGGCATAACAATCGTAGAGGGCAACACACCCGTGCACAAGATGACACACACATAAACAATAACACTACATTTACATCTGCACAGGTCCTCCACCCTATGTCACAGGAGAGGAGGTGCCAGCAACATCCAGCCCCCCCCAGAAGAGGCCCACAGTGATGGCAGCAGCTCTGGACGCCTGGATCAGGATGACCAACCTGGTCCATCAGGGATCTCCGGACAGTCGGTTACCAAGGCACAGTCCCATACCACCACAGAACCTCCCCACTCAGGAAACACCAGCACAGTACCCACCCAGCAGGCCCATACCTGTGTCCCCAGGACACGTCAATCAGCAGTGTGTCCACCACTACAGGGTCCCCAGGCCACCCAACAAACACCGGATGATCAGGGATCTAGGGTCAGTGGCAGTGGGCACACGTTCAGGGGACAGAGGCACAGGTCATCAGGGAAGCTGGGAGGACTGCTGTGCGACAGGGGGAGGACAGGCCCAGGGAACCAACTTTCCAGGAGGCACTCACCATCATCCTGGGAGCATATCACCTTTCCTAGGAGATGACGGCCCAGATACTGGACAAGTTGCAGGAGACCTAGCAGCTGCAGGAGGGACAGTAACTGAGGATCAGGGAGGACATGAAGAACGTCCACAGCACCCTGGTCACCATTGCAGGGGTGCTGGCAGACATGGCCAACACCATGAGGGAGGCAGTGGCACACCAGCGGGCCCCTGACACTAGCCAAACCGATGAACAGCCTTCCACCTCTGCGGCTGCTAGTCGACAGGAGGCCCCGCCACAGGCCACCAGCACTCCACCCCGTGTAAAAGGAGAACCACCCTGCAAATGGTCCCTGCGATCCAGGCAGAGCCAGATACTATTGCCAAGACCCCTGCCAGGAAATAAGACTCTCTTCATTGTCACCCTTGTGTCCCACTCTGTCACCCTGTCCACCTTGGACTGCCATTGCTCCACTTCCTATTCCCCCGTGGATAATGCACCTGTGATACAAATAGACTGGACTCTAACCTGGACTTTCCTCCACCATCACCCCTGCCCATTGCACATCCCCCTCTACTTAGCACTTAGATAAACACCATTTGAATAAATACAAGTATGGAGTCTGTCAAATGATTGATCTATGTATTCGTTTAACAAGCTTTAAACACTGCAGTGCAACTGTAGAGTAATGTATTCATAGGAATGACCTGTAGTTGGTTGCAGTCAACACACAAGAAGAGATAGTGGGGCTCAGATATCTGCAAATAGAGATGCCAAAGGGTATGGTAAGTGGCCATAGATGTGGGAAAATCAGCCTGCCAGTGACAATTGTCAAACACAAAACTGTCAATGTAAAGGGAAAATGCAGTGTCTTACCTGTGTGTCATTGGAAGTATTGTTGTATTATAGAACTTCTGTTGTCCTCATCCTCTTCCTCTGCCTCCTCATCTTCACTGTCCACAGGGTTCACTGCTGCCACACGCCCATCTCCAGCCTCATCCTCCTGCAGAAAAGGCACCTGGAGACGCAAGGCAAGGTTGTGCAACATACAGTATGTTCACTCATGTGCCTCATTGTAACATTCCTCTGCCCTTGTCCTGGGATTCCTCACAGGGGTAAGTAGCCATGAGAGGTTGGGGGAACCAGAGTCACCTGAAAATATCGAGGGACAACTGTTAGACACACACTAACCCTTATGGCCCGCACCATACCAATACACCAACACCTACTGGGTGGGAACCAGGGCTCACCTATTAGCCACACCCTGTGCCTCTGGAGTTGAGCCATCACATATGGGATGCTGCTATTCCTCAGGATAAAGGCATCATGCACAGACCCAGGATACTTAGCATTGACATGGGAGATGTACTTGTCCGCCAGGAACACTATCTGCACATTCATGGAGTGAAAGCTCTTTCAATTTCTGAACAGCTGTTCATTTCTCCGGGGGGAGGGGCAAATGCAGTATGTGTACCATCTATTGCCCCAATAATGTTGGGATATGCCCCATTGCATAGAAATCTGCTTTTATTGTGGCCAAATCCTCCACGGGGGAAATGATGTAGCTGCGCATGCGTTTAGTCAGGGCAGACAACACTCTGGTCAGCACTATTGAGAACACTGGCTGAGACATTCCTGCTGCCAAGCCCACTGTCATTCGGAAGGAGCCAGTTGCCAGGAAATGGAGCACTGATAGCACTTTCACAAGAGGGGGGATCCCGGTGGTCTGACGGATAGCAGATATAAGGTCAGGTTCCAATTGGGCACACAGCTCTGTGATTGTGGCCCTATCCAGGCTATAGGTGAGGATAATGTGCCTGTCCTCCATTGTTGCCAAATCCACCAGGGGCCTGTACACAGGGGCATGTCTTCATCTCCTATTCATCAGCAGCAGTTGCAATCCAGGGGGAAAACGGTGAGCAGATGGTCAGTATTCCATTTTTCCAAACACTACTCTGCATTGCATGTTGTGACTGGACCAGTATATTGTTGGATAGGCCCAAATGGTGCCTATGTGTCCTGTGACGCAGTTAAGTGCCATGACCTGCACCCCCCGAAAGGGTGTCTGCCTGCCCTGTATGGCGGGACAGGTAAAAATTAGGTAATTCCGCTGACGTTGTGTGCCGTTGTGGAAGGCGGTCGAGAACCGCCGTGCAACTCCTCATTGGATACCATTGGGCCCTATGGATTACAGCGGCCAATGGTAATGTACGCCGGTAGTGACGGTATGCACCGCTGCGGACGTGACCGCCATTTTCTATCTGTTCACTCACTTGCTACCTGACCTTCAACAGGAGAGAACCTACACTGCAAGTGCTGCTGTGACCTGTGTCTGGACCACACCATGGCTTGTGTCACTGGGGAAAGGGCCCTTGCCTTCACCGCTGCGGAGTTGGAGAGACTGGTGGATGGGGTCCTAACCCAGTAACAAATGCTGTATGGGCCTCCAGACCAGCAGGTGAGTACACTGTGAGAACAATGCATGTGGCATGAAGGCTGGTGTCAAGTTCCTTTATGTGTGCTGGTGGAAAGCCCTTTGAAGTGCATGTGGGGCAGAGCACAGCTCAGCACCACCACACATCCTGCCTACAGCTAGTCCCCTTTGTGCCACTGTCTGGGAGGAATACACAAACCCTGACAGCAGAGCCATTCACAGTCAGATGAATCAGAACACTGGATGAAGAAACAAATAGTTAGGGAAAGAAAATGCAAACCTTCTAAAAGTGCTATTTTCCAAAATAGTCCAACTTTACCATTAGAGATGATAAATTACAATTGATTTGAGTGCAAACCACATGTTATAAGGTGACCCAGTGTTGACCAATGGCGGAGATAGACCTTACAGTAGCGAAAAACAACATTAGGAGGGTTTTTTCGCTACCAGGACATGTAAAACTTAAACTCACAGGTGCTAATTTCTAAATACATTTCACCTTGCCCTGTGGGTCTTTAGGGTCTACCTTAAGGGTGAAATATCCAACAAAAAGGAAGCTTACAGGTTTATTGTGCTAGGTTGAAATGGCAGTTTGAAACTGCACTACAGGCTGTAGTGGTAGGACTGAGACAATTTTTAAAGTGCTACTTTAGTGGGTGGCACTGGGAGGGCTGCAGACCCACTAGTAGTATTTAATTATTAGGCCTTGTGTGCAACAGTACCATATACTTGCAAGGTAATTAAGTGTGCCAATAAGGTGGAGGCCGATTTTATCATGTATTAAGGAGAGAGCGCTCTACCATTGGTTACGAGTGGTAAAGTGCACAGAGTCCTAATGCCAAGAAAAATGATTTCTGAACATAAGAGGGATGAAGGCACAAGCTTTGGCAGAATACCACTCCAAAGATATCAGGACTAACACATTCATTCATCCTTGCACTCTCATCCATTATTAACTCTTACTCTTACTTATTCACCCATCATCCTTCCTGTGTTTCTCAATCTGTCAATCACAATCTCAACCTTCATCTATCCTCAAACTCATCGTAAGGCAATGTAACACAGTTTTTAGGTTGAGCCTAGGCAGCAAGACCTCTTGTCTTGGGTAAAGGGACTTTAATCCTTCCTGCTTTATACCATAGGCTGACTGCAGTGCCACTTTTCTTTCCAGCCTCCTTTCTGGTACGTAAGGCCTCACTTCCGATCTTGGCTTACAAGCTTCGGCCAAGTACAATTTCCTAAGGCAATGAATTGTCTGTTGTTTGGTGGAACTCTTTTTCTTTATTTAAGTGCTTCCTTCCTGGCTTGTTTGCTTTACTTCCTCTACGCTCATTTGCAGTTTCTGTTTCACTATTGTGTTTTTTTAATAACAATTTTAATGTACTTCATTTTTTGATTTAGGCACGGATGACGCCCAGACTTGAAGCCTCTGCTCTTGTTTGCTTTACTGTCTCTACTTAATTTGCAGTTTCTGTTTCACCATTGTTTTTTTAACAACTGCAATATATTTCATGTTTTGATTTAGGCAACGCAGAGACTCAAACGTTGCTCCCCAGGTACAAAGTAGGCAGCTCTGCATGGTAGGCCACACCCTCTCTCTACATATTGCTGTGTTTGGAAAAAATCACTTTGCCAGCTTGTACTGACTGGGGGCTGGCTTTCACATGGCTCTGTGATGCTATTAATTGTGTTTGACCAATGACTTTGTGTTTCACCACTGCGCATATTAGTTGCTCAATGTTCACCAGTAGCACATTGTATGTTTTGTTCAGTTCAGCTGCCTATTGGCTTTGACATGATATTAGACATTACATTTTGTATTCAGCTCAGCTGCCTATTGGCTTTGACATGGCATTAGACATTACATTCTTTATTCAGTTTAGCTGCCTATAGGCTTTGACATGACATTAGACATTACATTTGATATTTAGGTTAGCTGCCTATTGGCTATAACGTGGAGTTAGATATTGCAGTTGAGAAATTGCAGAGATGTCTGTGTTTTTTCCAAGCTGTGTTTTTCCACAAGATGGACCAAGCTGTTTTCTTCCCACCAGACCTTAGCTGATAAGTCTGAGAGCGGAATGGCTCAAGAGAACTGCCCATTCTCCAAGGTTGTTCAAATCTCACACTGAGTTTGCTTTTAAGGATGACTCTGTGCTACAGTGAGTTGGATTCTAATCTGCTTGACGTCAGGCTGGAGCTAGACGTCAATTGCCAGTCTCCTGTTTGGGTAGATAATCTCTTTCTCGCAGTTGACCAGAGTCATCAACTTGCAGACCCCAGAAAGATGAAGCTGAAGATAGGCCCTACTTGACCATATGGTGATGAATTTTGACTTTTATGCTTTGCTTTGACTATAATCATATATATATTTGCAGTGAACATTGCAACTGGGAAGTACTGTGATATATTTTGCTTTCATTGCTGCGACTACTCTTTTAAACGTGTGCTTGAAATCTACTAATTTTGTCTCTCAAGAACTTGTAGGTGGGGGAGAATTAACAACAATAAAGGTATTTTTCTTAACTCAGAAGTGCATTCCAGAGAGGTTCTGTAAGCTCCGATAGGAGATATGTAGGAAAGCAGAACTTTATGCCGTAGTCGTCAGTCTTGAGAGTCAAATTGGAGATTTCTATGTGCACAATTTAAAAGTGTAATTGTTTTTTTGTTGTTTAGAGAATTACAGAAGCATGGCAGACCATGTTTGATAATGCACGTGAAGTTAAACTGCCTGATGGTGCTGTGAGAAACATGTTTTCTTGCTGTGATAAAGCATATTTAGAAAATGTGCCTTTTGAAAGCAATTATGTTTCTTTTGTTCTTGACAAAAGGGTCTGGATACTTTTATCTGCTTACAGAAAAATGCAGGAGAAATGTAGGCAGTTAGAACATGAAAATAAGAACTTACGTGAGCAAATTAGCCAGAACACATTAATGCAAGATAATGCTGAAATCTATAAAACTGCTATTTTAGGAGAATCTGGCTTTTCTCATTCCAGTAATGAGGGGGTTAAAACAGCTGTGAGCCAGTCTGAGCCTCCCTGTGAGCTGGACTTTTTGGCAGTTGAAGTGCATTCCTTAACTGATAACACGGAGAACAGAGCTCAGAATGTGATTTACGAGGTACCGTCGAAAAATGTGCAGTTACTGGCACAGTAAAACAAAAGATTTTAGAGTTTCTTACTGTTTACACTAAGCAAGAGACACCGAGTTTCATTAGCTTGTTTGATTTTTGGAAACAGTATAGCCCTCATCTGAGTGAAATCTTAACACTTTTGTATAAAGTCACTAGGAAAAAATATAAGCAGCTGCGCGCTTTTGATTTGGCAAATGAAATAATGCAGACTTTAGGTTTCTGCGCAGTGCAAGAGGGAAACACTGATTTACATGTAAATCAGGGACAGGGGAAGAAAAGAGTGCCCCTAGCTAGGATCATACACTGGATCTGGTACATGCAAGACAGGGCTAGAGTCATTGCAGCCCTACATGAACAGGTGCCACAAGCCCCTTTTCAGGATGTGGAGAGGGTGCAGGGAGTACCACAGGTAAAAGAGTCACCAGTGAAATTGAGTGCACCATTTGAATTTGTGCCCCCTGAGGATAAAAAGCGTGTGTATTTGACTAATGATTCATTGACTGAAGAGCTGTATTCTAGCACAGGAGAAGGAACAGCGTTGTACAATGTGTGTCAGACTTTAAAGCAAGAGCTGTTTGAGATGTGTCATTTTTACACTGATTCTTGGTTCACTGCCAATGGTTTAGCCGTTTGGTTTTCCACATGGCTTGTACATAACTGGTTCAATTCCCTTGCAGATGTTAAAGAGAAAAATTCAGAGTCTGAAGTGTCCACCCAGAATTCTGACTTAGTGGGGATGGCTAAGTGGGTGCACCAGAAATGTGGAAAGCTGGGAGAAAATGCCACTTACAGGTGGGCAGAGATTAGAGAGATGCACATTCCCCTAGATTTGATAAAAACTGTGCAGCACACACAAGAGCAATCTGTCCCACAAGCAGTCACAGAGCAGTTGGGGAGAGAAAAGTTACCAGGACAGATATGGCAAATTGATCAGGTTGTAGGGCGAGTGATTGCTGCAGATTACCAAGGAGAAATCAAAATTATGCTGATAACTGGAAAAGAATCTGATGCATTCATACAAATTGGAGACAGAATGGCCCAACTTGTCAAAAGTGCAGTGAATGGAGGTTTGGTAAAGAATGAGTCTGCCCCAGCCCTTCTGACAGTGCAAGGAAAGGGAAGCTGTGGTGCAGCAGATAAAAACCTCGGTGCTGAGGTGTGGGTTGAAGCCCCAAGTGACCCTCCAGAACCTACAGAAATCATAACAAAGGGCCCTAAAAACGTCTTGCTGATTATAAAACAGGGAAAGGAAGAGGAAGGGCACATTTCAGATGACAAATGTTATTTGCAAGAAAAGTCACACTTTTTTCTTTTGCAGATCCTACCACGTTTTGCCACTGACCATGAGTGTGCTGTGTGGTCCCCCTTCGGGTGTGTGTGCGTGCGGGGTTGGGGAAGGGACCGAACGAACCTGACTGAGTAAAGTGCAAGCACCATGGATCCATTTTGCGCAAATGGTGCCTTCAGTTCAATTTCAACTTGTTTGATTACATTCTTCCACTGGAACTAAGCAACCTTAACAGTTAACTGTCTGTGTTTTTTCGTATGGAACTCTGACTTTCGCTCACATTCCAGCAAACCTTTCAGGTAGACCGTGCACCTTCACATGAGTGGAACTCATGCTCCATCAAATTGCTGTTTTAGAGACACGTTTCTGTATAGATGTATCTGATGTGAAAGGTTATGAGATCTGTATGTTAATCCACTTCCATTGCTTTACAGTGATTGCTTTTATCATTCAAATCTGACTTGCTGATAATGTTTTTTTTTTGGTGTTGATGTTTTTTTTTTTTTTTTTTAAATAAGAGGTATGTGAAACCAAAATTCATTGGTCATAGGGTGGAATGTGATGCTATTAATTGTGTTTGACCAATGACTTTGTGTTTCACCACTGCGCATATTAGTTGCTCAATGTTCACCAGTAGCACATTGTATGTTTTGTTCAGTTCAGCTGCCTATTGGCTTTGACACGGCATTAGCCATTACATTTTGTATTCAGCTGAGCTGCCTATTGGCTTTGACATGGCATTAGACATTACATTCTGTATTCAGTTCAGCTGTCTATTGGCTTTGACATGATATTAGACATTACATTATGTATTCAGCTTAGCTGCCTATTGGCTTTGACATGATATTAGACATTACATTTTGTATTCAGTTCAGCTGCCTATTGTCTTTGACATGATATTAGACATTATATTTTGTATTCAGCTCAGCTGCCTATTGTCTTTGACATGATATTAGACATTACATTTTGTATTCAGCTCAGCTGCCTATTGGCTTTGACATGGCATTAGACATTACATTCTGTATTCAGTTTAGCTGCCTATTGGCTTTGACATGACATTTGATATTTAGGTTAGCTGTCTATTGGCTTTAACGTGGAGTTAGATATTGCAGTTGAGACATTGCGGAGATGTCTGTGTTTTTTCCAAGCTGTGTTTTTCCACAAGATGGACCAAGCTGTTTTCTTCGCACCAGACCTTCGCTGATAAGAGCACGTAGATTTTGTGTTTACCTCGCAATCCAGTCTGAGAGCGGAATGGCTCAAGAGAACTGGCCATTCTCCAAGGTCGTTCAAATCTTACACTGAGTTTGCTTTTAAGGATGACTCTGTGCTACAGTGAGTTGGATTCGAATCTGCTTGACTTCAGGCTGGAGCTAGACATCAGTTGCCAGTCTCCCTTTTGGGTAGACAATCTCCTTCTTGCAGTTGACCAGTGTCATCAACTTGCAGACCCCAGAAAGATGAAGCTGAAGATAGGCCCTACTTGCCCATACGGTGATGAATTTTGACTTTTATGCTTTGACTATAATCATATAGATATTTGCTGTGTACATTGCAACTGAGAAGTACTGTGATATATTTTGCTTTCATTGCTGCGACTACTCTTTTAAACGTGTGCTTGAAATCTACTAATTTTGTCTCTCAAGAACTTGTGGGTGGGGGAGAATTAACAACAATAAATGTATTTTTTTTAACTCAGAAGTGCATTCCAGAGAGGTTCTGTAAGCTCTGATAGGAGATATGTAGGAAAGCAGAACAAGCTCTCGCCCTATGTTAATCACTGAGACAGCGCAAAGAAACTGGCTCAGAATCACACACGCCCCTCATCAATGTGGTTTAAGAAATTACATCCTGTAATTACAACAATAGAGCCAAGGGAAAGCAGCGACAGGTGGGAAGGCCACTACGTCAAACTCACATCCAGGCACTTGTATAGCAAAATCTATCCTACATCAACTAGGTCCCTATCAGTAATCCAGTAGCCAAAACAACAACTGCAATGTAACTGCCACAACAGTTGACAATAATACCTCTCATCTCTGTGCAGCTATAGTACCAAATGGCATGAACCTCCCCATGGAACATACATACCTAAATTAGGGGGCGAGGATGACATCCCCAACTATTCATAGAAATAAGACAAAGGCACCAGTACACTCAAATGCCAAATGTCTATACCTGACACATACATAAGCCAAACTAAACAGCAAAAGGAGCCACACAGCACTAAGGACACACACATGCTGCATACGTCAGGGTCCCTCACGTGCCTGCCTAACAAGGCTACATCACTAATGTCATACTGCTCAGACAACACCTGAGGAGGGGACACAGGCAACTGGTCACTGAAACACACCTGCAAAGTCTCACAACCAAATAGGACATTCATACGATAAACAGGCCAATCCTATTAGACATACATGACCCAACATCATCTTCAAACATCAACAATGTTTACATCCATACCACATCCTAACATTGACATGCATAGGTAATGCCAGGTAACATGTACAGTTCATGCAATGTGAATAAAAAGTGTATGGGGCAGGTCCTGAGAGGCAAGTGTGCTGGCAGGGCAGTCACAACACCCACAGTCAGTCAAAGTGTATTGTGGCAAGTGTAACGTATACTTTGCGCATTAGCCTCAGGCTGGAGGCCTTTGTGCATCTTACCCTGAATGTACTCATACTCATTTGCTCACATCTAAGAGCCTCAGAGCACTTTGCACTAAATGATTCTCATTGCCCTTCCTATCAGCTAATTTAGCGAATAGCCAGTCCTAAGGTGTTGTCAATTAGTCAAATCACACTGTTTTGCCTACTTCTGCACTGGAGTTTGCCAGAACATATTCACTCTGTGCCCCAGTCAAGGATACAGTCTGGTACGTTGCTGATAGATGTGGTAGGGGTTAAGGTTTGGCATTCCTGCGTAGGGAAACTTTGTCATCACGATGACATATGACTTATAAAATCACTTCCTTGTCCCAAGATATGCAAGAGGGAGTTTCCAAACAGAGAAACACAACTAGATGCTGCCTGCCTTGCTGCTGATGCACAACCAGATCACAGGCCATTCCTCTGATATGAGGGATGATGTCTCCCCAGTGATTCCGACAGGCAAGCTCCAAACCTAACATGCTGTGCTACACATAGAACAAGCAGAGGGAGAGTAGAAACTGTTAGGCACCATGATAGCTGTGTACTAATGTATTACTCTCCTGCGGACTATTTCAATTCTAACAGTGTGTATTGTTTGGGTTATTGTGGCTCACACCTAAATTTCAAGAAGTCAGTTGTACAATGAAACCTCATATTAAACAAATACTGTCTTTGTCATTTGTGTATGGGAACATACCAGAAAAGACATAATTGTGTAGGATCTGAGTGACCACCACTTCCCTGAGAAGTTCCAAAGATGTCATGCACTCGGATGTCTAAACATTCCTTTGATGTGGGAGACCAGAGGCACTGCTAGTTAGTCTGAGCAAAATGAAATATCAGGGTGACAGAGTTAGTTACAAGTGGGTCAGACTTAGTCCCCCACAACATTAGCTATCCTGCTGCCTAGAAAGCCAGTAATCACATGTAGGATAATGAGAGCCCACCCAACAAAATGTCCCTCCATAACAATAGTTAAACACCGAGGGAGGAGGAGGTCAAAAACACGCCTATTCCTAAATAATTACAAAGCAACACCTAGAGGCGATCAGGCAGACATGTCTGATAGCTCCATATCATATATGTGACACACAGGTGGGCCATAGGCCTACAACAATGCCCTATGACGGACAGCAGATACCAAGACAAACACAGAGCACAAAGTGAAGGCATCCAAAGGCTTGTATCTTAGTGCAAAATTGTCACAACACAGACACACTAATTGTACCCTGTTTCATTGCAGAGGAACACGGATCTCCTGCCGATATGCCTGTCCTTGAGTTCCCTGATGACATGGATGACGAGCCCATAAACATCCCACAAGAGACCATTCAAATGGTCCTTGAAAGCCTCCAAACCCCACCTTCAGTCACAAGGAGGAGCACAGAAGAAGCAGCCACCACAGGAGAACCACCTGCCACCCCAATTGTAAGACCTGCCAGCTCCAACACAGCTGAGGACTCTGACGACACTGGCACCAGCTTCGAAAGAACCGTCGTTGGGGTCCAGCGGGAGCTGGCCAAGGAGGTGCGGGTGGGGATGCAAACTATGGCAGCCAGCCTTGAGGGGGTGCGTTCGTGCATGATGTCAACTGCTGATCAGGCAGCTGCAATGCAAGCCCGAACATCGCTCTTGCAGGAACTTTTAAAAACACAGAAGGAAATCTGCACAGCTGTCATCCAGTTGACACAACAACTCCAACTGCAAGCCAGTCAATATGTGCACGAATGCAACATAGAACCCCTCAGGGCCGACCTGGCTGCCTACCATCGTGATGTGGCTGCCATTCTGAAAAACCAGCAGGCCCTCCATACTGCAGTACTGCCCTTCATAACTCGACAGGGATCAGCCCCCGGGATGTCTGCCTCCATGTCTTCTAACACTGAGGTGTGTGTTGCCCCTTCACAACCAACAACAACAAGGACACACCAGGCAACACACACATCAGAAGAAGAAGACATGGAACAGATAACATTCACACGCAAGAGTACCTGGAAGCCATAGTCCCAGCACCATGGCCTACTCTGACCAAGGTCCTACGTTTGGTCAAATGCCAGTCTCACTACAACTACACTCAATGACTGTTTGGCAATCCACTGTATGACTTGTCCCCATTGCCAGTGAATATCTCTCTCCTACTATTTGGCAATTCCTGTCCCTCTGCACTGTCTGTGACATCACCCCAGCATGTCAGGAGCATCATCCACACCTCTTCTGTAGGATCACCATGTAATTATGCACCAGAACGGACTCAGCAAACATGGTGAATGGACATTTTGCACTACACCACCTATAAATAAATATCACTTGCACACCTATTGTGTCTCTGTGTTATTTCACACTTCAACTGTGCAGTACATAACTCCAAAGTGGCTGTGTGGCAACCATGTAGATTCTCTATACTACTGTCCTGATTTCATGTATACTGAAACATCTGTGCAGTGGCCAGGATTGCATCATAGCCTTACCATACTGAGGAAAATAACTGATGAAGGGACTAAGCACACACTATCATGCTGTGTTGGACAGAATGATGCACCATCTATAGCTATTCTAGACAACTAATGGTGCCTGAGAAATGTAGGCACCATGCAATACTTAAATACGAAAAAATGCGGTAAAATGTAAGGAATCATTAACAAATTACACTGCATCAATCACCCTTACGGAGTATACTTCCATGAAGGAAAGTCATGCTGAATCAGTACACACATGATGTAGGTCAGCAATGACAGCCACAAGACAAGAGTGTGAACAATTCCACATCTATAAAGATCTCCCTGAACTTCACACTGCTGTCCGACCTATCTATTTACCCACAATAACAAGTCTGGAAGCACTCTTTGTGAAGTAGGATACATACCGAAACAACCCCTTGGTGATCAATGCACACTACCAATGGTGAGTCTCCCACATGGTGGATACTTATCAAGTTAGCACACGGGTAGCTGGCATGTTAAACCTCAATATCCTGGGGATAGCGAGCATAGGACACAAATGTCATACTAAAACATTCTGCTACACTGATGTCAAGGCCATGATAATGTAGCACCTAACGCATCATGTAAAGGGTTAACTAAATTTTTATTTCAATGAAGTAATAAAAGAGGCAACTAAGGGAAAGATAAACCTACACTAATCTAACCTGACTACTACTAACCCACAACTGTCCCTAACTAACCTAAGCTAAACTTACTCTACACATGTAACGAAACGATCTAAACATCAACCCCCCACCCACCATTATGAGACAAGACACATGCAGGACAACACTTACTAACCTACACACATACTATACTATCCTAAACAAACATATATTTATTTTTTATTTTTTGATAATTTAATTTTTTTCTTTTTTTAATCAGGAATCCCAACATTGCCCCCCACCCACCCACCCACAAAAAAATATAAGATAGAAAGAAGAAGGACCCCCCACCCTGTTCCCTAACACTAACTAAGCTAATTACCTATACTTATCCTATAAATAATCCCCAAAACCCAACTAACAGTATAAAATAGGAAAGAGGTGGGAGGGGAGGGGTAAAAGTTCAAGAGGGCAAAAGTACTACAGATTTGCCCTCCGTAGTGTGCGCCTGATGGAGCGGACCTTCTTTTTGACATAACTCATGTCCTCCCTCAGGTTGTCCACCTTTTTCACCAACTTGTCCAATTTACGGGACCATGCCAGGATGGCAGCTGGGTCCACAGGAGGGTCTGTGCTGGTTTGCGTGCCGGCAGAGGTTGATGTTGTGGCAGGAGTTGTTTGGCCACGGGACAGTCCTGCTACCACCACACGGCTGGGTCCAGGTCTGGAGGAAGATGCAGGGTCCATTGCTGAAGACGTTGCTGGGTCCACTTGGGCAGACCTGGTGGATGTGGTGTTGGTGGTTGATGGTGGCACTGTAGGGGGAGCCTGTGGTGTGGCTCACCACGCCCCGGAGGCCCGATCTGAATGGTACTTGCGGGCCATCCTCCGATACCCACACTGCACCTGCAGGATGTGCCTGTATCTCATTGCACGGCGCTCAAAATGGTTGCGATCTGCGGCACTCAGGTTTGCAGCTGTGAAGAGAAAAGGCAAATATTTAGCCTTGGATTTGCAATGGGTGGAATAGCACAATGGGTTATTTGTCCATTACTAGAAATGTATTGGTTGCAGCAATTGTCACAACATAGTTCACGGAAAGGCTCAGAGGAAGTACATGTGAAACATGCATACATAAGGGCATATCACACCTAGCATATCCATGTCTCTACATGATGGATGACATCACCCTAAACTACTCATCCAAATCATACCTAGGTCATTTGACATCATGGCAGCACCTCTTCCGCATACTGACTTCACTACATATGTCACTCTATGTAATAACAATCACACTCCTCACTCAATGCCATTTGGAATTAGTTGTGTGCTAAGATTGAACCCATGGGCCATAAACAAATGTCAACACTAGGGGCCAGATGTAGGAATTTTGAAAATGCAACTAGCAATTTGCAATGCAGAACGGTGTCTCTGACACCGTCTGCGAGTCGCTATGGGGTCGCTAAGACCCACCTCATTAACATCAATGATGTGGGTTCCAAGTTGCGCCACCTTAGCGACTATGGGCACTCACGGGGATGGAGGCCTGCTGGGAACAGCAGACCTCCATGGACGGGACTGCTTTTAACTAAAGCAGGTTATTTTTCCCCAAGTGTAGGCCGTTTACCTGAAAGGAAAATGAGCTGCACTTAGTAAAAAATTACAACAACTTCAATTTTGGATTATTTCATGGTAATTAGTGGTCCCTTAGACCACTGGCTGTTTTGTACAGGATTATTTAGGTCCACTTACAAAGGTGAAGGGTTACAATGGGGACCCCTTCCAGTTAGCAAGTGGGTTACCATCCACTTCAAGTGGATGATAACTGCGACTCACTTTGCAACCACGTACTCGGTTGCAAATGGAATTGCCTACCACTGTGAGTTGCAAGTAGGTCTGGAAAACCCCTTCATATTTTGCATTTGGAAAAGCATTTTGCTAATATGTTCATGATCACCAAATACATTTCGGAATAGGAAACAGATGTTTGCAACTC
Source organism: Pleurodeles waltl (assembly GCF_031143425.1). NCBI lineage: Eukaryota > Metazoa > Chordata > Amphibia > Caudata > Salamandridae > Pleurodeles > Pleurodeles waltl. Next base: position 1,235,004,130 of record NC_090446.1, read on the forward strand.
ACAAACAGAAATGTATGACATTTGCAACTTGTAAACAGTTTGCTACATCTGGCCCTAGGTACTAACTCAAGTCACAAAAGGTGTCAAGTACATGTAACATACTGGTTGCAAAAGTCCTAGGTACCCTGTTTCACAGTAACATCCCAGTATTTGAGGGTGGTGTGGGAAGAACAACCAACAATCCCATGTTCAATGCACACCCAGGAGTGTATAGAAAGTTCTACAAGTATGTGCCTTCACACACAACACCTAAGAAGGGCTAGCAACACATTGTAGTCAGCCAAACATTGACACATCCCAGGTCCACACATGTCAAAATGATATGACTTAGGCCAACATGACATACTATCAGTGAGGCATGTTTTACAACACACACAGAGGAGGTTGAACACCCAGGCCCATATTTATACTTTTTTAGCGCCGCATTTGCGTCGTTTTTTTACGCTAAATCGGCGCAAACTTTCTAAATGCAATTGCATTTTGGAAGTTTGCGCCGATTTAGCGTAAAAAAACGACGCAAATGCGGCGCTAAAAAAGTATAAATACGGGCCCCATTCTCATGATTCAACAGAACACCTAGGCCATTGCACTCAAGTCACACACACTTCTAGTTCACCTTGTGGAAGTACATGCCCCCAGAAGATCCGACCTACAGTGTACACAGTCCATCCTCAACTAGGAAGATGCACTTGTCATCAAAGCCATGTGCCTAAGCTATCTGGGAGACTGTCAGTCTGATATGCAGACTCAGTTCATGGCAAGTCCCTGACCAAGTCTAACATTGACCAGTGTATTCCAAATGAGTCATCCCATTCCCCATTGCCGGCCAACTGGAATGACCTACAGCCCCTCAATATGAGAGATGGCTAGGTATTGCTTTACAGAAACATAAGTCCTATTTGATATCACCCTAAAACAACAATGCCAATGAACGGCCAGCGCATCAAATCATGAATTCTCTTGAACACACAGTAATCCATCATGCTTCATTACCAAACAATGAAAATAGCACTCAGGCGACACTCACTGTAGGTATCGGGGTCGTCAAAATGTGCCACCTCTCCCACGGTGTACAGGGCTGGTCCACCTGTAAAGCATGAAAGGAAGAATATACTCAGACTGGGTGAACTGACAAATAATTTCAGTTACAATGACACTGTGTGAATATGACATGGTAATGATAGACTTTCCCACATGCTCATACTGCATGGATGACTTTGTATTCAACATTAACATTGGATGAGTCTCCTGCTACAGTTACACACCCTACTACACACATGCAGTGGCCATGACAGTCATGTGTCGTCCAAGTTAACCCTCCATTAGTATGCCCCAACAATAATGTTATCCATACATCTCAGCATGTGCATCCCAGAGAGACATTCCAAAACTGGTTCCATGAGGACTGCATGACCACTCACAATCCAACAGGCTATGTGGACAGGTTCAACACACAGCAACCAGACACACATGTGACATATGTGTGGCCAACATATCTAACTTCATGTGACGTGAAGGCAACACACATGTATAGCATCATCATGGCTTTCAATTTTTCTGTCTAGCTATGGCGTCTACATATGTAGGTATGTTGTTTCTACATGACTTACTCACTGGCCATTTTGACCTGTAGAGTACAAATAGAGCCGTTAACGTGTTGCTTGTCTGACACAAATGCAACACTACATTACATACAGCTACTGGCATCTGGTATGTGTTTCAAAAATGAGCCATCTGACTGCTAGCATTGGTCTTCATACACATTCTGCAACAAATACACTTTAGGGCACAAATGCATACCTTTGTAGCGCATCATTTGCATCATTTTGTCACGTAGAGAGGGGGCAAAATACAGATAGATGTTGCAATTTGCTGCTGTTATTGCGTGAAAATGTGTTGCAAAAATGGGGATATATGTGTATAAACATGGGCCTAGGTTTCCCTAGCATTACACACAGTCAGCTACTTATTTAGGAGATTGGGTAACAATCATCACATGTTCCCACACAGATTTCTATTATTCCCATGTAATTGATTTGTACTCACCAACATGGCCACCAATCCTGATTTCCAGGTGGTCCAGCAGGTCCTGTTCCATGGTGATCAGATCTGCCCTGCGATGCTTCAATTGATGGACATTGCGCATGCTCCCGTAGACCCGGACCAGGTGATGGCGCACCTTCTCCCACTGGATTTTCCTAGCCTCCGTGTGATACCCCTGTATCACACGGCCTCCAGCATCAGTGGGAGGAAATGGCTAACTAGCCATATGAATCGCCCCAATTCATCTTCACCCATCCTGGACAGGCGAGGCCTACCTGACATATTGACTGCTAGAAAAATAGACAAATGAAATAAGAAAGTAAAAGTGGGAAATGGGGAAAGGTAGAGGTGTGAAGGAAAAGGAAAAAGGAGAAAAATAGCCCAACTAACCCCCAAAACTATGCTACCCACAACAGACTCCCACAGACAATACAAACAATCACAGGAATAGACAAAACAAGACTAAACAGACTGAGACAATGTTATGGAACAAGAATAGATTCACCAAAAAGACAAAATACAAGGGACACAGGACACAAAAGCAGTAAAACACAGGACAACACCTTTCACACAACCACACAGTCTAGATAAATCTGAGACTGCAAAGTGAAAGTGAAAGTTAACTCCCAGTACAGATTTTGTAAACAGGATATCCTATTACATCACTTCCTGCAGAAAATGGCCGCCGTTTTTATTTTCCCGTTATGCGTCATATTTTCACGCATACACAATTGTGCGTCATTTTTTTTTGACGCATTACATTGCAGATGATGCTGAGTCAAAAAATATGATATGAATATTAATAATTTTTGAATGAACATGAGATGACCAACATATTGTCCATGTAGCGTCAATTTTTCCACGCATACATCATGGGCGTCATTTTTTTCCACGTACAGTAGTGCACATGATGCTGAGTCAAAAAATATGATATGAATATTAATAATTTTTTAATGTACATGAGATGACCAACATATTGTCCATGTAGCGTCAATTTTTCCACGCATACATCATGGGCGTAATTTTTTTCCACGTACAGTAGTGCACATGATGCTGAGTCAAAAAATATGATATGAATATTAATAATTTTTTAATGTACATGAGATGACCAACATATTGTCCATGTAGCGTCAATTTTTCCACGCATACATCATGGGCGTAATTTTTTTCCACGTACAGTAGTGCACATGATGCTGAGTCAAAAAATATGATATGAATATTAATTATTTTTGAATGTACATGAGATGACCAACATATTGTCCATGTAGCGTAAATTTTTCCACGCATACATCATGGGCGTCATTTTTTTCCACGTACAGTAGTGCACATGATGCTGAGTCAAAAAATATGATATGAGTATTAATAATTTTTTAATGTACATGAGATGACCAACATATTGTCCATGTAGCGTCAATTTTTCCACGCATACATCATGGGCGTCATATTTTTTCCACGTACAAGAGTGCACATGATGCTGAGTCAAAAAAAATTATGATATAAATCATACTTTGATGGCTAAATATGTGAAACTTTTGGATACATTTATATTTGACTCTGCATTCTGTGCACTCATGTACGTGAACAAATTATAACGCCCTTGCTGTATGCGTAGAATTTGGAGCAAATTTTTCCTTATGTCTTCATGTTTTGAACTTTGTAAAGGTGATTTGTCATGGTCAAACGGTGCTATGTGATACACATTTGTGTTTGGATATGACACATGTCCGTTGTTGTATCTATAGAAGGCATTCACACTGTAATGTTTTGGATACGTTAACTAATGTATTGACCATATTTGTCTACATATTTTGGGTAATTGCAGATGGCTATTTTGAAATGATGGATGGGATACCGTGATGTATTCCTTCTCCAAAATGTGTCCACAATTATGATGGTGATGCTTTTATCTGTAGTCCTAACAGGGAGTGCAATAGTCACTTACAGTTTTTATGGGGCTAACCATGTCCCATTATGATTTTGTGTTTCTGATTTGTGTTGGACTTTTGACATGTAGCCCACACATGTGCCTTATGCATGTGTTTAGTTCACAAGTACAAGATTCTTGTATGTTTGGGGGGCGGTAGAGGTGGACTTAGGCCCCCAGCACCCTAGGATTTGACCATCCAGAATAGCTACTGTATCCATGGGTTTTATTTATTATATCATGGCAAACCTGCTGCAGCAGGCTAATGTAAGGCCATATGGTATGAAGGACTGTTGACCATTCATTCATCTCATTAGCCCATTTGACGTTTGCAGTAATGATGAATTGGAGCAAACTTGCATACCTTTTTCCAATGACTATGTTTGCAAGACTCTGAGCGTTCCTGATGTGCCAATGAGAATAATTTTGTTGTTGTCTGTGTCCCTTTCTGCATTACCTGGTTTAGTGGCATGTTACATTCTTCCTGCTAGGTTCTAACTGGGACACAACTGTGATGGTCTACTTTCAAATATTAGGTTGATTGTATGACATATGTGTACATGTGTGTTGGAATGTGGATCCACTATCACCTGTCTGGGTGTATGTTGTCACTGTGACTTCAAGGTCTCCTCCTGAGTTAGTGGCAGCTGATGTTGTTCCAATTGTGTATTGCTCATATCACACACTTGAGAGAAGCCATTGGTGACATGGTCACGTACACATGGATGGTCCCACCCTGTCTCTGAACACGTGTGATGTGACTTTCAAATGATCTCAAATTTTGGGCTGGATGAGAGACTGTCTCAGGTGTTTGGATCCGGCATGTGTAATTGCCACATTTGTACTCCTGTTGGCCTCTGTGTTTTGTAATGTATCATGTCACATCCTACCCTCTGTGCATACATTTGTGATGTTTATTTTTGGTGTGATGAATGTTATAGCATTCTTGCTCAATGAGACAACATTCTTCTTCAGCGATTTCAAACTAAAGGTGGTCAGAAATGCATAGGCCAAAGCATGATGTGGTGTTGGTTATCTGTGTTTATTTACAAGTGTGGAATACAAGTTATTATGATACATTAAGAAAAAAATGTATTTACAAGCTGTTGGCGCCTACGCACTCCTGCTGCCGTGTTAGGTTGTTCACCCTCCTGTTGCAGGCCAGCATCCTCCTCTTCGTCATCCTCAGGCATGTCTGGGTCCAGGTCAAGGAGGGGAATATTTCTTTTTACACAAATATTGTGCAATATGGCACAAGTGAGTATGATCTTACAGACCATCTCTGGGGAATAGAGTAGGCTACCGCCAGTGATGTCAAGGCAGCGGAACCTAGACTTTAGGATCCCAAAGGTCCGCTCCACAATGCTGCATGTCTTCTTGTGGGCGTCATTGTATGCCTGCTCAGCAGCAGTATTTGGGTTCCCAAATGGTGTCATTATCCAAGGCAGGATGCCATACCCCTGATCAGCTGAAAGAGAAACACAGAATGGGATCATTTAGATGTAGGAGGCACTGTTGTACGGACCTTTGACGGCAGTAGTTGTGTTGTGTTGTCTGTGACTCTTTTGTGTACTAATGTGACAACCTATGGTTGTTGGTGAAAACTTTTGCATTGAGTTTTTTTCCTTGGCTGAGCAAGTGTTTGTTGGCTAACTGTTTGTCAGCAGGATGTATTGGTTTCTCCAGTACAGTGTGCCCTCCCTTGCATTGTGACTTGTGATACAGGTGTCCGTGTGTCCTCACTGGGGGTGTGATGATAGTTCCATGCAGAGTTGAAACATGAAAGTGTATTTGAAACGTTCGTATGAACATACCCAGGCCATCCCATACCTTTAGACTTATGCATTGTATTAGTGTACAGGTTATTGTGAGACTTCCAATTTGCAAGGTGACATTTAGGCTACCACAGTCATTAATGTCTTCACACTAAGCTGTACAGTAAATTCCAATGTGTGACAGGTTCAATGGTGACTTCAGAAACATGGCTAGTGATGTGAGTACCTCAGTGTGTTCCTGGCTAGGTGTTGCTATTGTGGTGTATGTGTTGTTTGTCCTAGAGGGTTTCTGAGCAGTGTGTATATGAGTTTGGTTTTTGTCCTTACCAACAAGTAGTCCATTGCCATATCGTCCATCCTGGAAGTGTTGGTTGATGGTGGAGTGACGGAAGATGAATGCGTCATGTACACTCCCAGGATATTTAGCCACGATGTTGCTGATCAGTCCTTGGTGATCGACTATGGCCTGCACGTTGATTGAATGTGTGTTCTTCCTGTTGCGGTAGAGGTGTTCAGTTGCAGCAGGTGGCACAAGGCGTACGTGTGTGCAGTCGATTGCACCAAGGACGTGCGGGAAGCCACTGATGGCGTAGAACCCCTGTTTAGTTTCCTGCTGCATCTGCAGTGTGTTAGGGAAGCAGATGTGGCGGGGTGTCAGGCGAATGATGGCATCCAGTACTTTAGGCAGGAATGCGGAGAAAGATGGTTGTGATATTCCACCAACCAGGGCACCAGTTGTCTGAAACGAGCCACTTGCCAGCATGTGAAGTACGGCAAGCAGCTTTGTTTCTGTTGGGATAGTGCGGGGAGTCACTAAAGTGGGGGCCAACTGCTGTTCAATATTTCTCAGCAGCTGCTGAATGGCCTGCCAGTTCAACCGGTACCTCTGGATGATGTCTCGTTCCCTGAGGCCATGCAGGGTTGTTCTTGGGCGGAATATCCTCTCCTGCCTTCTGCGCTGTCTTTGGGGTCCCTGCTGTTGTTGTTGTAGCTGCTGTTGTTGCTGCAGGGCTCTGCGTCTACGTGCACGCTGAAGAAAAAGCACCTCCATGTCTCCCTGTTGCTGCTCTGCTGCTCTGTTGTTTGTTCTGTGTGTTCTGATTAAGTACAGGTGTGTTTGCCCCATTTTAACGCCTGCCCTGACCCAGGCGTTAAAATTTCACGTTATTCGTGTTTTGCGTCATTTTTTTGCGCCGCCTACCGCGCGGGAGTCATTTTTGCCCGGAAGCATAAATACGACGCGCCGCTGTGTGCGTCGGTTTTTGGATGGGAACGCCTACCCTGCATGTCATTAACGCAGGGCGGGGTGCCGCTTCCAGAAACTGACGCACATTGCGCCATTTTCCTTTTGCGCCAGATCGGGCGTCAGGGTTTAAATATGGGGCAACGTTTGCGCTGAATGTGCGTCAGAATTTTTGACGCACATTCGGCGCAAACGGAGTATAAATGCGCCCCCAAGTTTTTATAGAATTCTGGATGAGAAATACATTGAAATTGTCCCTATTTATTTTATATTTAAAATTTCTTGAAAGCATATTCATGAGAAGGTTTCAGTAATGACAGTGTAATATCATTCTATCGTCCGTTTCCTCGCCCCACAGCAGTTCTCGCATCAGTGGCAAAACACGGCTTTGTTGTTATATATGGTGAATAAATATGATACATTTTTCCTACGTTTGACGTGGGGACAGAATCATATATTTGGAATAATCAGTTCTAAGCACCAATACTTATGCTCTTCATGTCTGGTCTACAGAAATCACTACTTAAATAACAAAAGACAACATATCTCCTTTGGCTTCCATGGGATCATCCCCTGTCATGTGCCCAAAACCGTAAGACTTATTCACGCTGCAGACCATTGTGTAGTTACTTCAAAGACACACATCTATGCCCAAGCCCCCACCCGTCCCTCCCCTTGCCACTGTTGCAAGAACCCTATGAACATCTTTGAAAGAACAGCTAAGGGGAGTGAAAGTGGATGCCAGCTCTCGTTGGAAGATGTGTGCTTGCTCTGAACTTTTCCAGACAATTCTCTGTGGAAGGTGTTGACTGTCAGTGTTGCACTCAGCATTCGGATAGCTGTGAAAACTCTAAGTGTGTATGTACAAAATATAGGCGGCTTGTATGTGCTATTAGGTCAGAAAGCCCAAGCTTGGGAATAGCATGTGATGATGTCTGACATGCAAGTTTTGTTCATTACTCTTAACACCCATCACGAAGTGAAAAGTCGAGCAGTTGCTAAAGTTGCTCAGTGAAGTAATATGTTCTTTTAAAACCTCTGTGTGTGACCTAGAAGTGAATGGTTCTAATCTCACCGGGTCTGTTCAGCTTTTCCTCCCTCTGAGGTGATAAAATGAATATCCTTGAGTTGTGTTCGCTTTACTTTTTCTACGCTTGTTTGCAGTTTCCGTTTCTCCTTTGTTAACAATTGTAATGTGTTCATATTTTATTTAGGCACCAGCGACGCTAAGACTTGAATCTGGCTCCCCAGTTCCACATCCTCTCTATACAATTTGCTAGTTTCATAAAAAATCACTTTGCCAGCTTGTACTGGCTGGGGGCTGGCTTTCACATGGCTCTCACTCTCCATTAATCACTGAGACAGAGCACACTGCACACTGCCCCTGCAGCCTTTCCAGCCCGCTGTTACTATACCACACTGGTGGTACTTTTACTATAATTAGCATCTTCGCCCTTCAGGTGTATCAGTTCTGGCAAATTAGCAAAACCCTTTCTCTGTTGACGTGTATGGAATCATGTCTCCCAAAACAGACCTCTCAATCAATAACATTACCTCCCGTCCTTCCCTCGCCTTCCTTTTAACCAATGAGGCCTCCCGCCTCCCCTCTAGACCCTCCCTTCCCCTTTCAAAAACCCCCCCCACCCTTATCCCCTCCTGTTCTTTTGTCTAGCCCACGCTAGACGGTTTTCTTTCCCTTTCTTACCTGCACGGCGGGGCCTGGAGGTCGTCGATGGAGGCACTCCTCGGGACGCGGAGCTCCGCGAGGAGTGCTACGGCTGGGTCGCGTCTTGAACGAGCAGCATGGTTGCTCGAGAGGCGTGTCCTGGAGGCCGGCTGACGGGGTCAGCCGGCCCTCTGTGGCTGGGACGTTGATTTCCGGGTTTCAGCGCCGCGGAGCCGCGGGGAACCGAGGGACTTCAACTCTGAGATGCTCTCAGGTAGGACGGGCGTTCGGCCCGTGGTTTTTATGTATTTTGATGAAAGTTCCAGCAAAGAGACGTAGGATTGTCTCTTCTTCCTCGGAGGAGGAGGGGGGTGAGGCTAGCATTACTACTCCTGAGAACTCACAGGTGCCTAGCAGGGGTACTCCCTTCATGTCCAGAGAGGAGGTTCAGGATATGATTGAGGTGGCGGTGACCAGGGCACTACAAGCAGGCGTGGCCAGGACTGGTCAGTCTAAATGTGCGCATTCATCGGTAGCAGCTAGGAAATCCTCATCGGAGAGTGAGGATGAGGCCCCATCGACGTCATCTGGGGGGAAATATGTTTCCAGAGAAGATATGTGGGAAGTGATGGCACATGTTCGGGACAATTTGGGTTTCCCAGTGTTTCAACCTGCAGACTCGGATTCTCATTTATTTCCTCAATATAAGACACCTTCAAAGTTTGCCATGCCTTTTCAGGGACCTGTGAGGGAGATGGTGTTTCGTGAGTGGAAGGATGTGGATAAGGCTCAGGTTCCACGATTCCTTCAGAAACTTTACTTACTTGAGGGTGAGGAGGTTTTGCCTCCTTCAGTACGCCTGGACTCTATTTTGGCTACTCTGATTGGCAAAACGGCAGTCAATCCGGAGGATTGTGTGCCTACGGATGCCACTGACCGTAAAGTGGATTCGGGTCTTAAGAGGGCTTTTGCTGCGGAAAATCTGGCGCTGAGGGCAGGGATTTATTCTGCTTATGCGTCACAGTCATTGGTTCAAGACTTTGATAAACTGGCAGTGGCTGTACAGGAAGGGGCGGAATGTTCGGAGCTCCTGGCTGGTATGGAGCAGCAGGCCAGATTGTTGGCTGATGTGTCTTCGGATGTGGTCCGTACTTCGGCTCTGGCATCTGGGTCTTTGATTGGGGCTCGTAGGTCCCTCTGGTTGCGTTCCTGGAAGGCTGATCCGGGGGAAAAGGCGGCCTTGTTGAGACTGCCGTTTGAAGGTCGTACCTTGTTTGGAGAACAATTGCCATCCATGCTTTCCACGGCTTTTAAGGAACGGAAGCATGCCTTACCTTATAAAGGGGGTTCTTCTTCGGGTAAAGGGTGGAAGAAACATTCCAGATCTTCTCCTACTAGGGATGCTAAATCCTTTTCATTTAGGAAACGGCGTTTTCAGCCGCGTTTTTCACCTAAGAAGTCTGCTCCTGCGACCCGGGGTGGTTTCAAGAAGGGGTCCTGACAATCACTGTGGGCCTGGCAGAGGGCCGGTTGGGGGAAGACTGAGTCACTTTCTTTCGGCTTGGAAGGACAGTGTAAACGATCATTGGGTACTAGACATTGTGGCCAATGGTTATGTCATAGATTTTGTGGTGGTTCCTCCAGATTCAGGGGTACGTCCCACACCTCTGCCTTCAGAGGGGTCACGGAGAAGAGCATTATTGGACGGAGTGCGGGACTTACTGGTCAAGGGGGCCATTTCCCACGTTCCGCTAGACGAGCGGGGTCAGGGCACTTATTCGGTCTTGTTTCTTGTGCAGAAAGTTTCAGGGGGATTTCGGCCGGTGCTCAATCTAAAGGAGGTGAATACCTGGATCAGGACAGTGCATTTCCGCATGCTGTCCATTCAGACTATTTTTCCATTTGTCAGACACGGGGACTTTCTGGTGTCACTGGATCTGCAGGATGCTTACCTACACGTACCGGTGGCAAGATCCTCTCAAAAGTTCCTGAGGTTTGCTGTGGGTCAGGACCATTATCAGTTTTGCGTTCTACCTTTCGGTCTAAAATCTTCTCCTCGAATTTTCACAAAGGTGCTGGCTCCTCTAGTGGCTTTGCTTCATTCAGAAGGGGTATTTCTGCATCCTTATCTAGACGACATTTTGATTCATGCCCAATCACGAGACCTTTTGCAGAAGCAGGTGGTCCATGTTCTGGGGGTCCTGCAAAACCACGGGTTTTTAATCAATTGGGAGAAATCAGACTTAGTGCCGTCCCAGGATCTGGTTTTTCTGGGAGCTCGGTTTCAGACTCTTCTTGGGTTGGTGACTGTGTCAGAAAAACGGCTGGGTGTCCTACAGGCTTTGGTAAAGAAGGTATTGTTGCGGTCTGCTCCCCGAGCTCTTCTATGGTTGCGTCTGCAGGGTCATTTGGCGTCGGTGATATTTCTGGTTCCTTGGGCACGTTTCCATCTCCTGTGCTTGATGACATGGTTCTTGAGAAGGTGGACACCAGGGCCCGGTTCTCTGAAGGACAGGGTTCCAGGGTCCGGATTGATTCACAGAGAGTTGCAATGGTGGTTGGATGCAGACCACCTGAGGATAGGGGTTTCTTTATCGCCTCTGAGACCCATGGTGGTGACGACGGATGCCAGCCTCTCCGGTTGGGGGGCATGGATGGGGTCGGCTCAGATTCAGGGGTTTTGGTCCCCTCGGGAGGCGAGTCGGTCGTCGAATTGGCGCGAATTGAGGGCAGTATTCCTGGCTCTGGTCCATTTTCAGGATTCCCTGAGGGGTGCGGCGGTTCTGGTTCGCACAGACAACTTAGTGGCCAAGGCTTATGTCAATCGGCAAGGAGGGACCAGGTCAAGGGCTCTGTTCAATCTAGTCAGGGAGATTTTTGTGTGGGCTCAGGAGTGGGTTCCTTCTCTCAGGGCTACGTACATTCGGGGGGTGGTGAATGTTCGGGCGGATCGGCTGAGCAGAGTGATTCCTTCCTCTCAACTTTTCTCTCTCCGGAAGTCTCTGTTTCAGCATCTGGTTCGGCTTTGGGGTCTTCCAGTGCTGGATGTGTTTGCGTCAGTAGGGAATGCGAAAGTGGATCGCTTCTGCTCCCGGTTTCGATGTCCCCAAGCATGGGAGGTGGACGGGATGTCATGTCCTTGGCCGCAGGGCCTTTTGTATGCGTTCCCTCCTTTTTAACTACTCAGGGCGTTTCTGTTACGTGTGAGGGATCTGGGGTCCAGGGTTGTCCTAATTGCGCCACTTTGGCCGAGGGCGAATTGGTTCCCCTTGTTGAGGCTGATGGCGGACGGGAGGATGTGGCCTCTGCCTCTTTGTCCGTCTCCCCTGGAGTTTCCCTGCCTCCCATTGGGGTCATTGAGAAGGTTACACTTGACGGCCTGGAAGTTGAACGACGGGGATTGACAGGTCTGGGGGTGCCGGTAGCTTTGAGTTCTACATTGCTGGCTTCGAGGAGACGTTCCACTTTGCTTTCTTATGGTAGACAGTGGAAGGTGTTTTCGTCATGGTGCTTAAGTCGTGAGTTAGATCCTACCTGAGCTTCTATCTTTGAGGTGATGCAGTTCCTGCAGGACGGTGCTCATTTAGGGTTGTCAGTGGCATCTCTTCGGGTGCAGTGGGCGGCTATTCAGGCATTCAGAGGACCATGGCGTAATCTTCAGGATGAAGGGCGCTTGATGCCGAGATTTTTTCAAGGGCTTGTTAATTTATTTCCTCGCCCGGTACGTTCTTTTCCTTCATGGGATCTGTCCTTGGTTTTGGATGTGTTGACGGAGCCCCCTTTTGAACCTTTGGGGGACTGTGATTTGCGCCATCTATCTTTGAAGACATTCTTTTTGGTAGCCATTACTTCGGCTCGTCGGTTGGGGGAATTGGGGGCATTGGCTTGTTCCTTTCCTTTTTGTAAGATTTTTCACGATCGGGTGGTTCTGGTTCCGGTACCTTCCTTTATTCCTAAAGTCAATTCTTTGTTCCATTCCCGGCAGGAGGTCATCCTTCCTTCATTTTGTCCGAATCCCTCCTCAAGGGAGGAGGTCCGTTTGCATTCGTTGGATGTGCGCAGGGTTTTGTTAGAGTATCTGCGGGTGGTGGCTCCTTTTCGTAAAGGGGATTCACTGTTTGTTAATTTTGGTCCGGCTCGCAAAGGTGAGAAACCTTCCACGGCTTCCTTGAGTCGGTGGGTTCGATCTTTAATTCTGTTGGCCTATTCCTTGAAAGAGGTGGTTCCTCCTCAAGGGATTCAGGGGAGATCTACCAGAGGCATGGCGGCTACGGTGGCGGAGCTTCAGGGGACTTCCGTGGTGGAAATTTGCAGGGCCGCCACTTGGGCTTCTCCTTCGACGTTTGTGCGTCATTATAGGCTGTCGGACTTGGGTAGTTTGGAGTCGGTGTTAGGTCACCGGGTCTTATCCTCTATGAGATAATGTTTGGGATGTTCTTGGTGCAGGATATTAAATAAAGGTCTTGCAACTCGATGTCCGTCTCCTGTGTGTTTTCTTGCTATGTCTCATTGGTTAAAAGGAAGGCGAGGGAGGGACGGGAGGTAATGCTTCCATTTTCTTACGATAATGGCATTACTCCTAGTCCTACTCCCTCGCCTTCCTTTTCCGTTCCCTCCCACCCTCCCGGTACGGACTGTCCGAGTTGCAGCTTGGGCTTGGTTTTTGTACAGGAGGGGATAAGGGTGGGGGGGGTTTTTGAAAGGGGAAGGGAGGGTCTAGAGGGGAGGCGGGAGGCCTCATTGGTTAAAAGGAAGGCGAGGGAGTAGGACTAGGAGTAATGCCATTATCGTAAGAAAATGGAAGCATTTTTAAGTAGCCTGGCCCACAACAACTCTAACTCCACACTTTAAAGAGTAAGAGTTATTTACGTGGGGCTTGTTTTGTTTTGGCTTTGTGGAAAAGTTCACCTTCTTGCATCCGTAATTGGTCATTTTAAGTATGTAGTCTATTATATTCCAAAAGCACATCGAACAATTTAATTGTGGTTTGGGGAAAATACTTTTTAAAAGCAACGCCAATAGCTCTAACTAACGCAAATGGAAGACATATTCCATTGCAAATGCTTGTTTGTTTAGTGCATATTCACCATTACTGAATTGGTAGAGACTTTTTGTGAATCTGTGCCTTTCTCCATGGTTCGGGGGTACTATAACTGACTTGGCCCAATAGGGGGCGTGGGTGGAATGCATAAAAGTTTGTATCTTCTTATTGAGTACACGCGGGAGGGTATGGGTGTTTGGTGGGTTACTTGTGATCTTCCATTTAAACCTGTGTGGATTTGTTATATTTCTGGGGGGTCTCTGCAATGAAAATAAGAATGAGTTTGGAGCTTCTAACTCGCTGAGTAGCTTCAGCCAACCGTCTAAATATGGCCTGTTGATCTGTGGCTCTTACGGAATGCCATAATGTACAGGCTGGTTACTGCCTGTCTTTTATGGTGATGGATGATTGTCGCCGTTCTGGAGCTGTGGTGCAAGTTGGAAGTAGCTCTTGCGTGACTGTTCTTGGGCTGAACCTTGTTCTGGCATGTTAGTGGAGTCGACGCGTATCTCCTTTGAATATGGGGCTGACTGTGTTGCATACCTTGACTCGTGTCTGTGATATCTGGCTGCAGGTGCTGCTGGGGCCAGTTTCAAGGTGATGGCATCTAGTTATGCCATTTGCAATTAGAATGTGGAATGCTGATCGAGTATCAAGTGGTCAGTTGCCGCTGGTACTTGATGGATGAGGTGCTTTATTAAAACTCTCTTACCTTATCCATCAAATGTATATTTAAGTACTTTCCGCATGCTACAGTGTCCCCCAAGCTTCTCTGGGGTTCTAAACAGTATTCTAGCAAGTTGTTGATGTTTTCTATGTATGTTTATGCCCTTTGTTGTCTCCAATGGGTCCGAATAGGGTTGGACTAATTTGGTTTTATTACATGAAAGTATTCACACTTATGGTTCTTACAACCCACTTATATGCACTCATCCTTCCATCCATCCATCCATCTTCACACTTTCTCTGAGCCACAAATGTATTGATCTCCCAATCTATGCACAAATTTTGATGAATTGTTCTAGTCATGTATCGATTCTCATACTTGCATTTGTTTATCCATTCAGTCTCTCATTCATGCATACGTCCAACCACCACTACAACCAGAAACCAGACTTCTTATTATGTACAGAGTTTGTTTGCATTGCTAATCTGAAGTGTTGGGAGGTTCTTCTCGCATTCCTCTCACCTTCTTAAATAATGGGTGAACATTTTATTCACCATTACACGAACAGGACTGTTTTACAACAAACTCTGATACTGTGGAAAAGCCAGAAACCCTGTGTCCTGATTCCATGGACGCATTTTGTCAGGGGGACGAGAGGAACTGCATGAAAATTCACTTATCCATGTCCATTCAAGTTGTGTCAAAATTCCTCCAAAGAGACCCTGTACTGTTGCAGAAAGATTCTGCTTTGTTTGCAGAAAATTGTGGAATGTGGTAGAAAATATAGACCAACGGCACAGCATCATTTCGCCCGGGCCCCTTTTCAGTCCACGAGCTGTCAATACCAATACCCTGGAGTCTGTGAATATGACGGAAAGAGTGTAGCAATATTTATATAAACGATTTTAGGTTCTTTTCAGACGCCTCTAGGTTTCCAAAATGAAAAGTAATGCAAATACAGGCTATGAGTAGCCTTGTCCGATGACAGATGTATTTCCCTTTTTTTAGTTATGTAAATTATTGTGAGCTTACACTGGATAACAGTACTTAATTATAGACTCAGCACATTTTACATTTTACAAGTATAGTGATTCTCTATTTGTTTATGTTGTGCTCCTCCTTCTGTCAAATAATCCATTTTGTGCAATCCGCAGCTGATTGACTGTCCTCTGCATGAAAAAACAGATCGATGGAGCACCCTGATCTAAAGCAAAAAGCTATCAGGACACAGCCAGATTCCCCCAGTAAGCCCACAGGTCAGAGGCACATCTATCTGCACACCGGCTACACTACATGAATGAGTTGTTAACCTAATCAGCATCCTGGTATTGTGCAGTGCAATGCCCCTGTGCACAGTTGAGAGAGACAATTACAAAGCGCGCATTAATTAAAGGCCTGTTTTTTCCGTCTCAGTTGACGTTGACAGCTTTGTTTGTCAGTCTAACGTGTCCATTGATTGTGGTGTACACTAGTTTCCGTTTTACTGTGAAAGGGGCAAATGGTCGACTCCATGTATAAAAGTGTTTCTCTGCTAAGCCCTCCACAAACCAGATGCTAATAATGTTGAGATGATGGTCCACATAATGATGTTAACGGGCAGAAGGTGTGCTCCCCTAGTGCCAAACCTTGGGGTTAGCGGTGCTAGGAAGAAACTGCATTAATGACTGTAGGTTTCAACGCCACGTGCAAAACAAAACGGTCAGCTTTCACCTTTAAAATATAAAAACGTTATTACAGAATAACACGCATAAGTAGTTCAAAATATTGACATTGACCTCCAGAGCTGCAGCACTGTATAGAACGGCATTTCCCTTTAGCATGTGTGACAACGTGCGATCTTTGACTAGCTACCACATCACAACAGCATCGAGCTTTTCTAAAATAATTTTATATACGTATATGTGGGTGTTGGAAAATGGGTTATTGATAGGGCAGGTAGGTACCTACACCTAGCAACAAGCCACAAACCTCCACAAAAGTACAGTTAGGTCTCAGTAAATTAATCCCAGCTCTACCCTTGGTAGCTTGGCATCGAGCGTCAAGGCTTAACTTAGGAGACAAAGTGTAAAGCATTCAAATATCACAAAACAGTAATTAAATAAAACACAGGAAACAGTTTAAAAATCCAAAACCAATTTATAAAAATAGCTTATATTTTTATCTTTAAAATGACACAAAAACGATTAAAATCGGTTCAGGGGAACCGGAGATATGAATTTTTAAAGTATTATTATTTTCTAGCGCTTAGAAACAAAAAGCGCCGATCGGGTCATCTGGTTGCACCAGGACCGGGGCAAAGTCAAACTTTCAGGCCGACCGCGATGGAGCCCTGCTCGGCTACAAGTCGCGGGAGGCCTCGGTTAAAAAGTTACCTTCTGACTTAGTCTTTATTTTGAAGTTTTTCTTCACCGGGACGAACCTGCCAGTTGAATCCGACCTCCTGGAGCCCTTGTCCGGATACGCGAAGTCGGTTTCCTCGGTGGTGATTTTTACCTTCGGACTTAGTCGTTTTTTCGAGATGAAAATCCTTCGACCGGGGTAAACCTGGATCTTGATCCGACGTCCATGGAGCCCTTCTCGGATACGATGGCTGGGAGGTCCCGGTCAACTTTTTACGTTCGGACTTAGTCTCTTTTTCGGATGTTTTTCTTGACCGGGACGAACCACGAAGTCAGGCCGGGTCGCGGTTGAGGCAAGCCGGCTAGAATTTCCGCGTCGAGTCGGTCACTTTATGGAGCTTTTTTCTAAAATTTCTCCAATCTTTTCCAAACTTCTGGGGCTTCACCCAGATGTTCTTTTAAGGTTCTTTTGGGGTCCACAGCTCACCCCAAGGGTCCAGAAGTTCTGTGATGGTCCTTGGGAAGTGCGGACTTCAACTCCCAGAGTACACCTGGCGCAAACTCCTTTTTGGCCACTGGGCAGTGGTCAGCTGGTCACTTTTTCAGGAGTTGGTGCAGGGGACTCTGGTTAGCAATTTTTCACCTGTAGCAAACAGGGAGTCCCTCCTTGAACCAGTGGAAGCCAGGCAAAGTCCTTCTTGTGGTGAAGCCCAAGTGTGCAGCTGGTGCAGTCTTTCTGAGTGCAGGGTCCAGGTGCAGGCCAGGGGTCCAGCAGGGCAGTCCTTCTTCTTCTTGTAGTTCTTTCTTCTTGAAATTTGGTGGGGATCTCAGGTGTGGGGTCAGGTCTGCCAGTTTTATCCTTGCTCCTGGGTGAAAAGCAGGGGGGCCCTGGTTCTCCAATCAGGGACAGGGTCGTCCCCCTGTGATGACCACTTCCTGGGAAGTGTGGCAAAAATCCATCCCAAAAGGCAACAGTCTCTAAAAATCCAACATGGCTGAATCTGATTTTTGGAGGTTACATCTGACTGAGCCCACCCACTGGTGTGGCTAAAAATCATAAACACACCCCTCTCCTGCCCTCTCCTAATCTAATCAAGGGGGCCCCTAGCTGTCTGGGGTTGCAGGATGTGGGGGTGTTGCTGGGTGCTCCAGATGTCCTTCTCTGCCTTTGAAGACCAGTTTGGCAGCCCTCCCCCTTCCTGCCTCACCATCTGCTGAGGGGAGATTCTCTCCCCCAAGCACATTCCTTTGTGTGAAGTCAGGCCACTTCACACCTCATTAAAGTAGCCTGGCAGAAGCTGCTGCAGGCTGGCCAATCAGAGCACAGCAGCAAAAACTATGCAGAGCTGAAATTGGCAACTTTTTAGGTAAAGTCTAAACTTTTTACCTAAACTAGTTATATTAAATCCAAC
This sequence comes from Pleurodeles waltl, assembly GCF_031143425.1. Classification (NCBI taxonomy): domain Eukaryota; kingdom Metazoa; phylum Chordata; class Amphibia; order Caudata; family Salamandridae; genus Pleurodeles; species Pleurodeles waltl. Next base: position 1,235,022,240 of record NC_090446.1, read on the forward strand.
AACTGGAAGTTGTGGGATTTATTATAACAATCAATTTGATACCAAATTCTTGGTATGTAACATTTAAGGAGACTTTAAAATTTAAAATAAAGTCTGCCCATTCTAGCCTATGAAGGCCATTTACTTCAATGAGAGAAAAACAAATTTGGCTGTTTTTACCTCACCAGGGCTTATAAATCTATTTTTATAAAGTCCCTGCTTATAGTTACATGGCACCCAGCCCTAGGGGCACATAGGGCACACCTTAGGGGTGACTTATATGTAAAAATAAGGTAGTTTAAGACTTTGGAAGTACCTTTAATTCCAAAGTCGAATTTGCATATAACTTTAATTTAAAAGCAGCCAGCAAGGCAGGCTTGCTTTTAAAATGACACTGGGCACCTCAGCAATGCACCTAGGTGTGCACCACCTATGCTGTGGTCCCTAAACCTACATGCCCTACCATATACTAGGGACTTATAGGTAGGTTAACTTAGCCAATTATAATTAGCCTAATTTGCATATCCATTTTACACAGAGCACAGGCCCTGGGACTGGTTAGCAGTACCCAGGGCACCATCAGAGTCAGGAAAACACCAGCATAAAGTGGAAAATGGGGGCAAAAAGTTATGGGGCCTCTGCAATCAGCCCCAGTTTCTCACAGTGGGATAAAATGTTGAATACTGTAATTTATCCGTGTACCAAGTGTGCCATCAGCCCTATTACAAGCAAGGAAAATAGCCACCTACCTCTGCAGTTAGATCGTTAAAGACAATGCAGAGAAGTGTCCCAGCGATAAGGATTTGCTCCTGGAAATCAGACAAAAGACCACCAATGGGCTCAGTTAAATATGTCTAAAGAACCAGGTTTTCAGATTCTTCCGGAAAGATAGCTCAGACGTTTCCTGCCTAGGTGAGAGGGAAACAGACTTCCACATCTTGGTGGCCAAAAAGCTGAAGTAACAACCTCCCGTGTGTACTTTTTAACAGATGGGGATGCAGGTCAGAAAGGCCCCAGTCGATCTCTGATTTCTTCTAGGGACGGCTAGTTTGATTAGAGGGTGCAGATAAATGGCGCCTTTGTGATTAAGATTTTTATGGCAGTAGCACATGGCTTTAAAGGAGACCCTTTCCTTTAGAGGAAGCTAGTGCAATGGCACCAAGGTAGGAGCCTTGTGAGCATGTCTTGGTAGCTTTAGCAGCAGACATGCTGCAGCATTCTGCATACTCCTTAGACGAGACTGAGAGACCCCCAAATATAGAACATTTCCATAGTCCAGTCTAGACACCACTAGAAACTGGACTACTCTCTTCATAGCTGCTTCTGGAAGGAGGCCCAGGATCTTTTTTAAAGTTCTTACAATCCCGAGACATTGACCTGCAAGGCCAGTGATTTAGTTGTCAAATGAAAGCCTTTAGTCAAACCGGATACCTAGGTTCTTGACTTTAGGCTTTGATACAGGTAAAGGCTAAACGAATCAGGCCACCAGGCTGAGGACCAGATCAAAAGATGCTTGCCGAGGATGAGAACCTCACTTTTCCAAGCATTCAGCTTAAGGCAACGAAAGTTCATCCACTCAGTGACTTCTGACAGGCAAGATCTTAGAAGAGCTGCTGTGTTGTCAGTGTCCTGAGAAAGAGTGAGAATCACCTGTATATTATCGGTGTACGATATGATGTTAAAGCCGTAATGCTCAATGATATCATCTGGGGGCACGTATACAGACTGAAAAAAGTAGGGATCAAAGAAGAGCCCTGACATACTCCCTGCCACAGTGGAAAGACCTTGGAGCAACAAACTCTTTGAGACACCTGAAAGGTGCGGTTCTGAAGAAAGGAGGCAAACCACAGAAAAGACTTATCACCAATACCACAATTTCACACTCATTCAAGTAGAAGGCTCTGGGACATCCTGTCAACGGCAGCGCTGAGGTCCAGCAAGAACAGTGTTGTTGTGTCTCTCTGTCCACAGCCTGACGAATGTCTGAGGCAAGCAGAATTACAGACTCAGTGCTGTACTGTGCCCGGAAACCCAATTATGACTTACGGACGAGGTTTCTCGCCTCAATACAAGTAGGAAGTTGTTGGTTTACATATGTTTTGGTTACCTTGGAAACAAAGGGAAGCAACAAGACAGGTCTGAAATGTTCTGGTTTGTGGGGTCAAGCAGTGGCTTCTTAAGAAGCAGCACTATGGTGGTGTGTTTCCAAGACTGAGGAATCTGACCAGACCTACAAGAGTAGTTAAGAAGATTACATAACACAGGTGCCAGCACATTCCTCCCTTGCTCAGGGATGGCCGGGGAGGCAGGGTCTGTAGGGGCCCCTGATTTAACGGATGCTAATAGAGGGGTTAGTTCCTCTATAGGGATTGATTTAAAACCAGAGAGTCCAGCCCTGTCTCCTAAAGGCTCAAACCATCTTTCAGACAGGGAGCGTTTTTCACAGCCTTGGGGAAAGTAGAGTAATAGAAACAACCTTATCATAGGAATACTGAGCTAAAGCATTGCAATGCTCCTCTAATGGACGAGTAGATGCTGACACACGATCAAGAGAGGTAAGTGATTTCACTATTATGAAGAGTTCACTGGAGGAATTCTGGCCCTCATTCTGACCCTGGCGGTGTCTCACTGCCAGGGCAGAGGAAGCACCGCCAACAGGCTGGCGGTGCTTCCGTGGCATTCTGACTGCGGCGGTACAGCCGCAGTCAGAAACGGGAAACCGGCGGTGTCCCGCCGGTTTCCCGCTGCCCTGGGGAATCCTCCACGGCGGCGCTGCTAGCAGCGCTGCCATGGGGATTCCGACCCCCTTACCGCCATCCTGTTCCTGGCGGTGTTCGCCGCCGGGAACCGGATGGCGGTAACGGGTGTCGTGGGGCCCCTGGGGGCCCCTGCAGTGCCCATGCCAATGGCATGGGCACTGCAGGGGCCCCCTAACAGGGCCCCACTATGATTTTCAGTGTCTGCCAAGCAGACACTGAAAATCGCGACGGGTGCAACTGCACCCGTCGCACCCCTTCCACTCCGCCGGCTCCATTCGGAGCCGGCATCCTCATGGAAGGGTGTTTCCCGCTGGGCTGGCGGGCGGCCTTCTGGCGGTCGCCCGCCAGCCCAGCGGGAAACTCAGAATAACCGCGGCGGTCTTTTGACCGCGCAGCGGTATTCTGACGCCGGTACTTTGGCGGGCGGCCTCCGCCACCCGCCAAAGTCAGAATGACCCCCTCTCAGTCATATTCATTTTACTGGTGCAGTAGTCATGGTGCATAGTACTAATATGCCTGTGGTACTCCTACAAGGACACAGAGTAAATAGCCTTATCAATAGGATCAAAGTTTCTACGCCAAACCTGTTTGAGACACGTTCAGTTTTATACAGAACAGATAACTCCTTACTATACCAGGCTGCAGAAGGCTTCATCCTTCTTATAGCGTACTCAAACTTTGGTGTAACCTGGTCCTAGGCCCCTTTTATCCAATCTACCAGCTGTGAATCAGCTGTGTCTACACAATCCACCACACCAGGATGGTTCGCTTCTAGAGCTTGGGTAAAGGTGACAAAAGTCACCTCGGCCAATTTTCTAGTTGTGACTTGTGACCACGGATAGGTGAAGGTAGCAGCATGCTAATGTAAATTAGAAAAGGGAGCTCAAAAGGATCTGTCAAAGGGGGCGGGAGAGGAGGATCCATCACTAAGTTGGCTAAGTTGGAAAAAATAGGATCCAAAGTATTTCCCAGTACATGTGCATGGATGTGAACCAATTGTGGGAGCTGCAGAGCGTCCAAGTCAGCCATTAACAAGGCCAATTCTCGGCACTCAGCGTTCTCAAAATGGACTTTGAGGTCTCCAATGACTGGGAAGTTAGAGTACAACATGATGTAAGACAGTAAGGTAACTGCTAAAGAGACTGCAAAGCCTGTGGCCAAGCCTGGGGGTGATATATTAAAAACCCTGCTAATGAGAAGTTAATGGATAATGCAAGAGAAAAGAATGCAGTCTCGCTACCCTCAATAGTTACCTCAGAGAAGGTGCAGGTGTTTCTTTAAAAAAAAAAAATTGTGATCCTATCCTCTTTCTACAATGGTTTATCCCGCCTAACAATTGCGTATACCTGGGGAATAGTTGAAAGCACGTCAGGCGAAAAGGCATCTGTCAGCCATGTCTCAGTTAAGAAAGTGGCATCAGGTGAGTGATCAATCAAGAAATCATGCAACTCAAGCTTATGCTTAGCAAATGAGCAGCATTTAATGGAATAAAAACTTGCTGCATGGACCGAGCTTGGGACTTTAGTCTCCTCAGTAGTTGATGTCCTTAAGGTCTGAAAAGAGAATCCACACTTACCGCAGCAATAGTTTGCCTGCATTGGACCCAGAATCTGACATGGGTCATTGGGGTGAGGGCGGCCAGTTCCCGTTGCTCTGCAAAGGTGTAATGCAAGGAGACTGACTCAGGCCAACTAGAGGGTCTGGTCCCTGGTGCCGCCCGGCACAGATGGAGACAGACAGATTTGCCTTAAGCCCGCTGTGCAGCCACGCTGCTGACATAGCTAAATAGCCTGCCACAAGAAGGGGTTGTGCTTATGCCAAGTGAGTGCCAATCCAGGGGGCAACTAAAAACAAACTGGAGCCCAGCAGCTCTGCTCTCTCCTGGAAGGCTTCCCTACCAGGTGGGAGTTACTGGTGAAAACAAAGTGAACAAAAATAAAAGTTGCAAACGTTGAAACATAAACTAATTAAAGGTGACAGAATTAGAGTTTCGAGCTAGCTTGGGTATGGACCTAAGCCAGGTAGAACCCACCACTCTAGTCAGGGTAAGGGAGCTACAAACCCAAGATAACCCCTGCTCACTCCCTTGGTAGCTTGGCCATATCAGTCAGGCTTATCCCAGAAGTAATGTGTAAAGTGTTTGTACAACACACACCAGTGACACAGTAAATGGAGACAAAGGAGACTTCACAGAAAAGCATGTGAAAATAAACTGTATTATATATATCATAGACCCATAACTACTTTGCCAACTAGGCAATTGTCAAATCATCATAGTGCAAATGTAAGCGAAACATTCCTATATTGCAAATGTCATGAAAAGCACATCACAAGCGAAACATTACTGAACAGATCCTGCAGCCCCTAAAAGATTATCTGTGCTCTTGTCAGAAGAAACATGGTACACATCAATCCCAGAGCAAGAAAAAGCATTATGTAATAGAGAAAAATACATCTGTCACCATGAAAGTATAGGGCACAGCGCTCCTGCACTCCTTTATTAGGTTATACAGCATGTGAAATCTCCCTAAAAGTACAGGCATCATGACAAATACAATCTGTATGAAAGCCACAGCACGGTTCCGCTCCTTTTACAGGTTGTGCAGTACATGCACACCAACAACTTTAGGTGCCCAATGCTCTTGCACTCCTAGGACCATATTTATGGTAATTTGTACTTCTCCCGGGGTAAACGCCTCCTCAGCAGGCCTTGTCCTGGAGAGAGTAGAGGTATGGGTGGCCCACACCCGGTAGAGGATGGTGAGGAAGCCCTCCTTGGGCTCTCCTCCTGCTGATTTCCTAAAAGGCTGTTGCCTGTGAGCAGGCGGAACAGCAGCTCTATTGAAAACAGCCTGCTTCTACTTGGGAAGGCGGGGATAACCACGGAAGTAGCACGATGGCTACTAAACTCCTCTATTGCCTGGATCACCCGTGGATCTCCATGGGGCCAGGAGGCAGGCTTCTGTAAGCCCACTGGCAGACTCTTTCAGACCAGCACCATGACAGTCTATGGACCTGGGGGCCGGTTGCCAAGAACACATGGCTGGGACTGGGCTTCCCCCTGCTTTGCTCTTGCCTCAGTGCTCCTCTTGAGGGTGGGGTTTCCCTCTCTCCCTGAGAAGGCAGGGCAGGATGGCAATGGGTCTCCTGAAGACCCAGGGTCCCTGGGGAGAATGGTGCCCAATACTCACCACCGGCACCATCTTTCAGGAGGGGCAAGTCATCCCAGGTAAGGCACTCCTCCTCACATACTGGGGGGAAAAACACAGGGCCTCACGCAGGCTCTCTATGCACTGACAGTTCACATTACTGGGCCAAGTCAAAAGCATGTCAGCACAGCTCCCACTATAGTTCTCTTCTCTGTCAAATTCACTGACCACCAGAGTCCAACAGCAGTGGGGCACCAATGCCCTTCTCGATGACCCTGGAGCTATGAACAATAAAGGAGTAAGTCAACAGGCTATGGGAGATCACTGTGGCACACAGGCAGGAACGTAGGCAGCAGGGTAGCACATCAGGGTCCCGGAGGCATCCTTCTTGTGACCCAGCAGGCCACAGGTAAGTACAACAAGCAGATCAGTCCTAATGGCAGTTCCTCATAGTAGCATAACAGTTCCTTGTGGCAGGGTGCAGAACCAGCAGCATCTGGGTACAAGTCCACGCAGTACGCAAAATCATGGGGCTTCAGCCCCTGTACTTATACTCAAAATGTCTTTGATCTAGGGGGCACTTCAAGGGAACTTTTGAGGTGCACAAGACCCCCTTTCAATCCCAACTCTTTCTCCCGACATCAGTAGGTGATAAACAAGCCCTTTGTGTGAAGGCAGGACACAGCCTATGCAAACGTAATTGTGCCCGTCTCCCACTCTCCCAGCCCAGGAAGATCATTCGGGATGCACATGTAATCCTGTTACACCTCCACCCTCCCTCTGTGATGGCTGTCTGGAAAATATGCACAAAGCCCACCTGTCACTCTTTCCCAGACATGGAATGGGGTCAGGCTGCAAAGCACAAGAGTCATAAGAACAGTGAAATGACCACTTTCTTAAAGTGGCATTTCCACAATGGTAATAAAAAAAAACACCTACACCAATAAGCAGGATTTATCACTAACATTCCAAATATGCCAAACGTGCCCTCGCTACTCCTCATAGATCAGAAATTACAAGCTAGATGTATATAGGAATTCCTAATGCCAATTTATGAGAGGGGCAGCACTCAGAGCAGTGAGAAACCAAATAGGCTGTTTGTCACTAGTAGGACATGCTGCACAATGAAGACACATGTCCTATGCTTTATTTACACAGCACCCTGCCCATAGGACTACTTAGGGCCTGCCTTAGGGGTGACCTATATGTAGTTAAAGGGAGGGGGGTCCATGCTTGGCAAGTAACTTTAGATTTCAAGACAATGTGTTAGTAAACTGTGCATGTAGGCCCTACAGTGGCAGGCATGAGAAGGGCTTGAAAGGCTACTTTTGTGGGTGGAGCAGGCTGCACTGAAGGCCCACTAGTAGCATTTAATTTACAGGCCCTGGGTATATTGGATACCACTGTGCAAGGGACTCATATGTAAATTAAATGTGCCAAACAGATGTGCCAATCGTACTACGTTTAAAGGGGAAAACACATGCACTTTAGCACTGATCAGCAGTGATAAAGTGCCCAGACTCCTAAAGCCAACAAAAGAGGGTCAGGAAAACAGGAGGAGGAAGGCAAAAAGTTTGGGGATGACCCATCAAAAAGGGCCAGTCCACAAAAGGGAAGAAAATGATGGTTTGTAAAGAGCCATGAGCTTTTTGAATTTTAATTGTAGAATTAAGAGCCAATTGTGTAGGCCAGCACCTATTCTGCTTCCAGGGAGGTTTGGAGAATGATATGATACAGTGGTAGTGGATGCTACTGTGTCTTCACATCAGTGACTCACCCACTTCTACTCTTTGTCTTCCTTCTGTCTAACCGCTCTTCTCTCCCACCCATGACAGTCCTCGACTGCTTTTCTACACGTTTCCATTTTTTCTCTTATTTCATTCTTCTCACACTCTAGTATTTCGACATATTCTCTTTTAGACAATAACTCAACTCTCTCCTTCGTCCTCCATATATACATTTTTCATTCCTTACCTCAGTTTTCTGTATCTTTTGACTCTCATCACTCTGTGCACACCTAGGCCCATATTTATACTTTTTAGCGCCGCATTTGCGTCGTTTTTGATGAAAAAGCGGGCGCAAATGCGGCGCTAAAAAAGTATAAATATGGGCCTATCTCTTATGCTATTACTTAACAAACTACTTCTTTCACATCTCACTAAGTTCAGCTCTCTTTCACCTATAACTCTGTGCTTTCTTGTTTTTACACATTCCCTCATTTCTTTTCTTCTTTCTCATCCTCTAAGTTCGCTCCCTCCTTCTCTCTCACCTCATGGGTGTGTGCACTCTGTATCTTCAGAGATCCCTGTGCAATCTACTTTTCTCTCACACTATAACTCCGTAGACCTCCTCCTGTTAGACTTATATTTTATATCACTTCCTCTCTCTCATCCTATCATCTGGCTCCTTGGCTTTTACCTTCACCACATCATTCGTAACACTTTCATCCTTATCCATGCCTCTGCTTTCGTCTGTTCTTCAACAATATTAATCTATCTCACCCTATCTCTCATTTTCCTTCTTCTCTCTGACCGTTCCCTGTGCTCTCCATCTTTCTTACATTTCCACTCAGATTATTTTCATTCCCACTCTATCAGTTCACTGATTGCACAATAACTATCTAAGAGGTTGTCTCATTTATATCCTGATTGCACAGTTCAAAGGAGCATAGAACATTAAATGTCTACCCTCAAAAACATGAAGACTTCACAGTTATAAGGGAGAAACTATTGAATGCATCATATGCCTGTGTACGGCCCTTCTGGACTTAAAGTAAAAATACTTGAAGCAGTCATTTATTGTTTCAAACTGTCATGCAATCAAGGAAAGCAATAAGTACAGCTTAATTTCACAAGACTGACAATTTATAGGGCGATTAACTAAATATTTTAAGTTTGGTTTATTGTCCTCTACAATCAGGCTGTGGGTACAAGTGACGGACGAAGATTTTAAACTATGATTTTAATTGATTCTTTTAACTGCATCATTTATTGCAATTTATATTTGACTAATTCCATACAATAAAATCAATTATTATCACTCCTTGTCTCTCACTCATCGCTTTATACTCTCTTTCCATCTCTCTACTTTTCTCATGCTTTACTCTTCGTGCATCCTGTCTTCCACCGTCTCTGTGCTCCTTTTTTTCTTGCCTCATCACTATGTACTGTAATACTCCCTCTTGCTTTCACTTTGGGCCAGATGTATGACCGTTTCATTTTGCGAGTCTCTAATTGCAACTTTTTGTGGTTCGCAATTAGAGACCCGCAAAATGAAATTTACAAATGTATCTCAGACAATGGGGGCGCAAAGACCTACCTCACCAATATTCATAAGGCAGGTCTTAATTTGGGACCCCATTGGGAAAGGCCTCACTCACAAGGATTGTGGCCTGCTGGGGTCAGCAGACCACCATGTCTGTGACTGCTTTATAAATAAAGCAGTTTTAATTTTTTTTTAAATACAGCCCGTTTTCCTTAGAGGAAAATGAGCTGCATTTCAAACAAATAAAAGAAAAGTTTTATTTTAATTTTAACAGAGTAGGCAGTGGTCCGTGGGACCACCACCTGCTCTTAAAAAAATATTTTCGCTTCCTGTTTGTGAATGCGTTACCACCAACCTGAAGTTGGTGGTAACTGCGATTGTTTTGCAACCACATTCATGGTTGCAAAACAATCCTACACCCCTCCAGTGACTCGCTATGAGGAAGGGATGCCCTTGGCACGCCCCTTCCTAATAGCAACTCCCAAACCTATTCTGCGAGTCGGTAACAGGTTACCGAATCACAGAATAGGATTGTTACATGGGAAACGCCTTTTCCCGGTCACAAATGGATGGTTGGGCCATTTGTGAATCGGAAAATGTTTTCATACATCTGGACCTTAGTTCTTTTAGTCTCTCTCTCCATCAGTTCCCTATAGCTGTCTTTCTCCCTCTCACGCTGACTCCGTTCTCTCAGCCTGTCACACCATACCACTCTGAGCTCTTCTTCTCTCCAACTCTATCAGTTCCCTCCTTCCCTCACACCCTATCACCTTGGTCCATCGTTCTCTTTTAGTCTATCAGTCCATTCTTTGCTGTTTTGTACTACTATTCTGTGCTCATTCTTTCCCTTTGCTGTCATTCTGGTTCCTTCTCTTTCATCCCTCTACCTTTTCCATCTCATTGCCCTTTTCTCTGAATCTATTACTCTGCACCATCGCTAGGGGTGTAGCTTCACAGGGGAGAATTATTTGGGTCACCCCCCTAATAATTTCTTAGCCTGGGCATGCCTTGGCAGTTACAGTTGGATTGGCCATTTGCAGCATCAGTGAGTCAGTTGACTGTTGATGCAGATTGGGTAGAGCTGGGTGAGCCAACACATTACCAGACAGAGCCAAGCAAGAACTGGGCCACGGGTCCGGCATGACTCACAGAGCTCATTCTCAAGTTGAACGATGAAAACATTTGGCAAATAAATCTTGCAAGAAACATCATGAAAAAGTATGATAAAGTTGCTTCACTTTTTACAACTGTATTTCATTAACATGCAGAAGCTTTCACGTTAGTACTTAAGATTATATCACTGCATTGAGAGGCATTCATTAAAGGGGATAGTTTTAAACATGAGCTTAGAAACATTCATGCCTCATCCTCACTCTGATGATAGTGACACTAATGAGCTCAGAGGACTCAGTTGTCGATATGAGTCCTAGATCACTTTGATAAAAGGAGCAACATTATAGTATATTAAATCAAATACGTTTTTGTACAGCACACTTTCTTAACTTATGCATTTGCAGGTAATGTTGTGTGAAAATGAAGAAAAGAGGCTCTGTGAAATAAAATATTTGCCTGGAATCATACAATTTGTTCAAGTGGGGAAACCAGAATTGTTGGAAGTGACCATCTTCTGCTTGGTATTCCCCAGATTTTTGTCTTCTGTTTCGGAACATGTTCTTGTTGGCCAAAGGACTCTACACACTTTACCCCTGTAACCAGTGATAAAGTGATTGTGCTCTCCATTTTAAACATGGTACAATTGACATATTCCTAATTGGTACATTTATTTTACTTGTAGTTCGCTATTATATGGAACTAATGTACCCAGTGCCTGCAAATTAAATGCTACTAGTGAGCTGCAGTACTTATTGTGCAATCCACCAACATAGCACTGTAAACCAGTTTTCTAGTCCTGTCCCTGCAAACTTTGTCTGCAAATTGAACTGATATTTCAGTTTGGCAAAATAAACAATTTGCCAGGCCTAAACCTTAATTTCTAATACTTATAAATCACCCCGAAGGTATGTCGTAAATGTCCGTTGGGCAGGGTACATGTTATTCAAAAGTAGGATATTTATATATAATGTTTTACATGTTCTGTCAATGAAAACCCCTAGAAAGTATGTTTTCACTGTGGCAAGGCTGACTCTCCTACAGGAAAAGAATGGGTTGCATTTTGACAACGTATAGTGCTGAATTTCAGTTTGGGAGCTGTTAGAAACATGATCTAAAGACTAATTTTATTAGTAATCTGAAATCTAATGTAATGGGCAAGTCATATGTTATATTACTATTCAAGAGATATCACTTTTAGAACATTTTCACTTTACTGCCTAGGCCAAATGAGCCTTTTTGACAGTGCCAAGTGTCACCTGATTGCTGATAGCTTCCTTGTGGTGAGCAGTGGATTTCCTTTAGGTAGTAAACAAAGGGCTTAGGTGTGGAAAGGTGCTTTTCTTCCTTGAGCCTGATCTCCTGAGAAGCTCTGACCAGCCCATTCCTGAGTGGTGAAGGATACCTACCCTGTCCCTGCTGCCCTTTTGTCTTGCTAGCCAGCTTGAGGCCAAACCTGGGTGGGAGGTGAAGCTGGCCCATAACTGGTTTGCCTAATTCTAGAGAAACACCTCTGGGAGGACACAGGGAGCGCTGACCAGAAGAAGAAGGGGTCTGCCATATTGGTTTTAGGAAAAGAGGTGCACTGTGAAATAACTTACAGTAAACACACAGGAAGTGTTGCAAAAGTGGATAGAGTCACACCCTAGGTACACTTAGCCCTTTGGTGGCGGAGTGGCCAGGAATTTCACCCACTCATAGGCCGGCATTGAGAATAAATGTGTGGCATCCGAAGTACCCTTCTCAGAACACTCCTGGAGCTGAGAAGAATCTGACGAACTGCCCTGCTGTTTTGAGGAACGTGAAAGAAAACTAGACCTACTTGCCTTGAACCCAGGACTTCTGAAATGACTCAGAGGATCAGTTGGCTGACCTTGTGATTGAGTTTCAGGGACACAACAAGCTTTCAGAGGCCTCTCTCCCTGCAATTGCCCAGCTGACCAGTACCAATTGGATCTGCCCTGGACCCACCTGCTGGCCATTGCTGGAGTGAGTACTAATCCCCAAGTTATTCCCCACAGTTCCTGAACCGTGGTTGGTGTTGAAGTGTAGTCCTCCTGCCCACAGTGCAAAGGTTAAGGCCTATAAACATTTTTTCAAATCTCTGCCTGGAGTACCAATGGATACTGGGATCTCCATTGAAGCTGCTGATGTGTAGTTGTCAGTAGGTTTCAGCTTGCTAGTTTGCCACACTGTAGGAGATCTGGTTTTCAGAAAAGTTTTTAAGTCTGAATGTTGAGGGTTTCATCATTTCAACACTAAGCAGCAAAGCAACAACGTCGAGGCCTTTCTGGGCACAGACTTTGTACTTTACCTACTCTGAGCTTTCCAACCTTTATTGACTACTCCTCCAGAGTCTGCTCTTCAGAATTCACCTTCATCAAATCCCACTTGAACTTTAGCTTGTAGGTAGCTTGCCCGACTGATGATTCATTAATGACCACTTTTTCTATAAAAATGTTTAAGTCGGAAGCTAAACTTTTCACTGGGATGAACCTGGTCACTGTATCTGAAACAAGCTCCATCAAAGTCGGTCTGATATTTTGACTTTGACCCAGTCTAGCATGACCAAATACCCGTGGTTGTTTTTTTTAAATTCTTAAGTCTGGTTATGCTTTTGGGATTTTTTCTTTTTGGTGTCATTATATTTATTACATTACTCTCTATTGTATTAATATGTTTGGGAATTTCCTTGTGTTGTGACTCAACATTACTTTTAAGTAATTCACAAATACTTCACACATTGCTGCCAAGTTAAGCCTGACTGCTTTGTGCCAAGCTACCAGAGGGTTAGGTGCAGATTATTTAGTGATTTTAGTGATTCAGCCTGTAAAGGATTATTATCTGAGGTGGGTTGTCACCTCCTCACCTAACACTCTATTAGTTTCCTTTATCACACTATACAATTCAGAATAAATCTCAGCTCGCTTTGGGATTGAGGGACCAAGAGGAACTCACAATATGCCACAGCAAAGGCCCCTAGCTTGAACCTAGCTCAAACTTTCAATAGCTCAACCACCTCTAACACTGGGCCTGGAATGTAAGAGTGTCTTACTAAGATGTGTGTGATGCTCAAGCAGGGCTGTGGGCATTGATGTGAATGTGCCCCTGCCTGTCACTCACTCCATGTTAGCATGTTGACTGGAGGGTTTTAAGTGTGTTGGATCATGCCAGGTCTCAGATGTTGCAGTAATTAAAATTGTCTTTGAAATAGTTCCCTATTGAGTCCTTAATTCATGCTTGTTACAGGCAGAAATGATGTACAAATTCCCAACGACTGTAGAAAGCGTTATGGTAATTCATACCAGCAATGCAGTTCCTGTTTTAAGTCATTTTATTTTGACCTTGCATTCCACAAAAGTATTTGTTTTTTCTAATGTTGTGTTTCTGGAGTATTTTCCATGGAAATATGACTCTTTTATGTGAGTGTTCATGACCAGCATGAGTGAGGGCTTTGAAGATGAGTTTGACTGTAGTGTGAGTTTCTCACAGTACCTGTAAGTGGGTCATAAAGTTGTTCAAACTTCATGTACACTCAGTTGTTTGCCTCACTATAGAACACACGGAGCAATGGCAATGATCACATAAGTTCCAATTGTAATTCTGATTTTACGGGTGAATGTGTTAATGAGGTATACAGCGGTAAAAGTATTGGCAGCACTAAAGTAGAAAGGAAATGTGGTGCTTATGCTAAGTGTGTAGGTTGTGCATGTGAGGGGTAGAGAAGAGAGGAGATAAATAGAAGTATGTGTAGAAAACGAATGCAACAAGATGATGTGAAGAGGAAAATGTGTATGATAGCCAGATGGAAAGTTTCAGAATTGTTGCTAGAGAAAAATGGAAGTACATTTCTAAAAGATTGAGAAACTTTAGAAGAAAGAGGCATGAAGTGGAGAAAAAGTGTTCCAAAAGTGTTGCAAAGTCCCCTTTTTGGATGGTCCCAACCCCACTTTTTGCTACTTGATGCTGTAGTTGTTGATCTGAAAGTGAACTGAGGCCTGCTAATCAGACCTTAGTGCCAGTGCTTTCCCTTAAGTTGTGCTGTGATTTTGTAAACCCAATTGGGAAGGACTTTACCACTCCTGTAAGGCCTTAGTAAACTGTACCAGTGGCAGGATTGTTAAATGAGTCACAAGGGTTGCAGCACTGATTATGCCACCCTGCTTGACCCAAGTAAAAGCAAAGCCTGCAGAGCTGGAATATCAGTCTGCATGAGCAGCTTGTTCAGGTTCTACTCTGCCCACACGAAATACAGGCAAAATGTCTTCACTGCCCATAGTATAGAACAGTCACCCCTATTGCAGGCTTCCTATAGCCCAGAAGGTAGGGTGCACTGTGTTATAAGTGAAAACATATACACACAAGCGTATTTGACTCTGTGATAGCATTTAAAACGTAATGCTACTGCAAGTGACCGGCACTCCATAGGATAACATGAGCTGGCACCATGGCAAATCTGAGATGTCCAGCTCCATGATGGCTCGGCCGATTTCCCCAGTGTTTGGTTTCAAACACAATGCTTTTTAACCCTGAGCATGTGTCGATGATTAGCTACACTGTGCACTGGTGGCATCCTTAGAGGATGCCCACCAAGGTGCCAGCTTTCTCTTGCCTTGACGGGCCCCCCAGCCATTTGGTGCCAAAACAAGAGTCTCCCCTTCTGCTGGTGATGCTAGCTCTTCTCCCAAGATGGAGACAAAGGACCTGGGCAGGGTGGAGTCACACTTCTGCTCTCTCAAGATGGCTAGTGTGTACAGTGTTCAAGGTGGTGAGCCTCAATGGCTTTCATTGCCCTTAATATGTATTCACTTGTCCCCACCTTGAGGACAAAGGCCTGCAGGTGGGAGAATCGGTTATTCAGGAGGCATACACTTCCAAGAGGCTAGCCATGCATTTAAGGTGGTCTAGGAGGTCTGTACTGATGAGAAAAGGTTCTGCCATGATGGTAAACCTTGAAATTAAAGGGTTCTGGATAGAAAAGTGATATACACCCACAGGAAGCAAAGGGAGGACACTGAGGTGCCCAGAGGAGACCACATACTGAAACTGTGTGTTCAACGTTTGCCCGTGCCAAAAGCTCATTGCTCCAAGAAAGAGGGATTCCAGTAAATGCCAGAAACTGAAGCAGACTCCCCTGATTGGTGGAAACAGTATATACAATCTTTTGAGGGACAGGGAGAGTGAATGGTCCAGTGTACAACCTCCCTAGTAATGATACAAACACACAAAAGTACACTGTTCCCAAAAAAAAAAATGTAAGAAATCCACTAGGCACTTATATATAGAGGCATATGCCCTTAAACATCCATTGGATGCCATGCTTCATCATAGGGCTTGCTCCTCATCTGACCCTTTTTTTGGAACAGTGTACTTTTGTGTGTTTGGTGGAACCAGCATCCTGCCATCTGTGGAAGAATCATCATGTTGAGTGAGTGAGCCCAAAGAAAGTCAGGGACCTGCACCCAGGGAGGTGCAGTGAGGCTCACACCAAGCTTCAAGCAGCTACACCACTCCTGTCGACCTTCAGCCAATGAAGTACCTGTGGATCACTTCTGCTGCTGCCAAGGCTTTTCGGTTGCCAGCCCAGTAACCGACCCCTTCCCGGACATCACCAACTCCAGAGCAACTTCCAGTAATAGTGACCAACTTCAGCAACAACCCCACTGCTGAGATCCTGCATGCTGAACAAGGTGAATTCTACCTGGTGGCAAAGCATTGTTTGCTTGACCCTCCCATGAGTGACTGCTGTAAGCCCACCTGTGCACCCAGAGCCACCAGACGTGGTAGTGAAGTTCAAGATGTGAAAACCAGGTCCTGGGACCCCAAATGCATCTACTCTCAGAGGGTAGTTTTTGTCAAGTGCTGCAATTTTGACAGAGCCCGCTGATCCTGTCAGCACCAAGGACAGCCAGAGCACCTCTGCACCTGGACTCCCTGGGCAAGGTAATGAGAAACTGTTTGTTAAGAGTTGGTCTAGGGACTCACAAGACCTTAACACTAGGTGGGTTCCATGTAACTCACCCCACAAGTGACCAATTGCATGCTGTGCTTTCCACCGTTGGCTTCAATGATATTAGTTTGGCAACTAAAAGTGCATCCATTGGGCACTACTTTTGTGAAGATGGGGAGGTTATCAAGAGATGAACATGGGCTATCTGTCCTGTAAGAAAGAGAAGCTTGCACTTCCAATGCCCGGCTTTGCCTGTTCTGTGAGTGGATCTTGCACTGCTGATGTGGAGCTATACCTAATCTGTGAGGAAGTGACGCTTGTATTGAAGTTGCCTTTCTCACGATTAAGAAGCATTAATCACACCGCTGTAGCATAAATGTCTGTTTGTGCTATGGATGTGCATTTGGCTGTGCGTTCTAACCATGACTGTGAGCATCCATGGTTGTGTTCACATCTTCTTTGAAAAAGGATGGCCACGTTTCTCAGAGGAAAGTACAGAATATTTTATTTGTATTCTTGAGTTATGGAAGGGTTTGGAAATGGTATTTAAATATCAGTTTCCATAAAGCTCTCTATCTCTTTTCTTTAACAAAGCAATTCTGCTTCTATTTGCATTAATTTTATTTAGGAATAGTCTGAAGGGTTTTAAAATGTTTTTAATGTCTTTTCGTCTTACAGTTGCTCCTTTATGTTTACATTTTAAAGGAGCAAAATACTGGATTGTGACGACTTTCATATGTTTTTTTTATTCTGACTTGGCATGAAGACAAGGGCCAGATGAATGGTCACCAATTCAACCCTCCTAAAACAGCACCCGAGTATTATATGTAATGTTAAATCTCACATTTGTAGTCTAATTAAGATAGCTTAGTGGGTTAATGTTTTTGTTACGGATATCCTTGTGTGACCTTTTGCTTTCATTGCCCCTCATTGCTTTGTGTCTACATAAAAATCCCTCAAAATCTGCTTCAAAGCACACAGGCCTGTTGGTGAGAGTGTTGATTTGGGCATCATCTTATTGCCTGGACCTGATTTCATAACCCATTTTTATCATCTTCCTTCAAGTCATCGTATCATGGTATTCAGTCATGTGCCAGCCCCTGAGTAGACAACCACATATGTCTCTGTGTTTGCTAGATCAGCAGTGCATCTACCAAAAGCCACACTTACACATCACTCTACAGTACACATTAGACATAATACTTGTCATCATTACACGCTCAATATAGATCA
Source organism: Pleurodeles waltl (assembly GCF_031143425.1). Taxonomy (NCBI): domain Eukaryota; kingdom Metazoa; phylum Chordata; class Amphibia; order Caudata; family Salamandridae; genus Pleurodeles; species Pleurodeles waltl. Next base: position 1,235,039,684 of record NC_090446.1, read on the forward strand.
AATCTATAGAGTAGATCAAATCTATACCGTTGTCTAAGTATTGGCTTCCTTAGTTGAACATCCTTTCAAGATTTACTGACAAATGACCATAATCTACATATTCATTGTTAAAAATTTGGATGAAACCTAGTACATTCACAGATACTTTGAATGGCATCAAAGACACTTAGGGGGTCATTATGACCCTGGTGGTAGGAAGGAGATAATGTGGCTGTAGTACCTCCAACAGGCTGGCGGTACATACCACCACATTATGACATGGGCAATTTACCATTCCTACCACCATGGCAGTAGCAGCTGCCGGGCCAGAGATGACACTCTCCAGCCCGGTGGCCGCTATTGTACAGCTGGCAGCATTTTGAGCCTGCCTACCACCATGGTTTTTGAGGCATTTGCAACGCCACGAAAACCATGGTCTTCCCTGTCATTGGTAAGAGGCTCACCCACCCTCACTAAACACTGCCCAGATGCCCTCACCCCACCCTCTATCCATGCTACCCCCTTCTGATCTCCCACCCCCCATACACGCACACACGTGCAGACATGCACCACAAATACACACACTCACTCACACTGGCATACACGCATTAATTCACGTATGCATCCATTCATTCTCTCACACATCCGTACCCAAATTTACACTGATATGCAGATACCCATTCACATTTCCATTTGTACATACATTCTCACACATGCATACACCTACGCAAACAACACTACACACACAGTCACATTCACGCACACTCACACATTCATGCACACAACCCCACACACACAAACAGCCCCCTCCCCTGTCGGACACACAACTTACCTGCATCCAGGGGGTCTTCCAGCATGGAACGGGATGGGACGCTGCTACGGCCAGCAGCGCCCACCAGCAGAACACTGCCACACTGTCTCATGTGTCATGATACAACTGGCGGCGGTCTACTGATGTGGCAGTGCTGGTGGTAGCAGCGCCACCTTGCCACCATCTGCCAGTATGGCCACAGCCGGATTTCCGCCCTTCTTGTGGCGGAAGTCCAGCTGTGTTCATAATCTGGCGAACGGATGGTAGCCGTGGTGACAGTCTTTTGGCACCTGTCATCGCCGCGGTAGGCGGCTTATACCGCCATTGTCATAATGCGAGCCTTAATTTGGAAAAGTAGTTCACAATTTAACTTCCATTTAAAGACGAACAGAGGACATTTGTACATCCCAGGAAAACAAAACAAATGTTCTTTAGCACGTGAATTTGCTGCTATAATCTTAATATCTTTAAGTTTGTAATACAATGTTTATATTTTCTTTTAAAATAGAGAAAGAAAGAGGGATCACATCTTCCTTGCTCTGTAGATTACAGTGTACAAGGACTATGTTGTTCAGACAGTTTCAAATTTTCCTTTTCTGATGTTTTAGGTGTCTTGTGTAATTACATGCTGCTAGATACATTGCAGCACGTTCTACTATTTTGTATCTTTCACCTCTGCTCGCCCTGATTCCTCTTCTTTCAAGTTTGGGCAGAACTTCTAAAAGGCCTGCTCTCATTGCCCTCCCCCAAGCCTGGCCGGCTGATCCTGGGTATGGACTAAATCTAGCCTGCTCTCCTTGGCCTGTCTGCTATACATTGCTGCAAGGAGGACATGACTATCATAGACACACTATTTCACTGAGGCTATAGGCTGACCGGCCTCACATTTCAAAATAACTGAAAACTAAAGCCTCTAAAGCTGTCAACTGCCACTGACTAGTAGCCACAACTCAACATATCCTTTTTGATGGAGTACTACTAGATGATGGTTGGGAAATCTCAGACTCTTACATCGCCCTAACATTATTGACTAAGCTACGCCTCACATATATTTTGTTGCATCACTCTTGCACTCCTTCCTATTTTTCTCCCTCTCCTCTTTTCTTTTTTTAAACCTACCTGTTGAAAGCCTGATTCGTACTTTATACGTTCACTTCCTTCCCTTTTCAGATCCACTTTTAGGCACCCTTCTGTTTAGTCCTCCTCTCCCATTATCTCCCATCACTAGTTTCATCATAATCCCTTCCTCCCCTGCCGGCTCCCTTTATTTCACATCACCTGCAGGTGTGCTTGAGGCTTGGGGTTTCCAAGGTACAGTGCCACCCAGAATAAAATGAATAAATTATTAATGTGGCAGGACCCCCAAGAAGTAAGCTGAGCAGAGAACAAGGTCTTAATGTGAAACATTGACCAAGATAGGCAATGCTGCAAAGGAGTAACAGCTGTGTCAATCAATCAATTCAGTCGATCAGTAATTTGTATAGTGCTGCTTATCACCCATGGGGTCTCAAGGCATTGTCATGGGGAGCAGGTCAGTTGAAGATCCAGGTCTTGAGGTCCTTCTTGAACTGATTCAGCAAGGGGGCCTTCCTGAAGTGGTTTGGTAGCATGTTCCAGGTCTGTGCTTCGAGGTAGGAGAAGGATCTGTCTCCCACTGTGCACTTCCTGTATCTAGGGGTGGTGGCAAGAGAAGATCGGAGTTGTCAGGTGGGGGTGTAGAAAGATAGGCGGTGTTGCGGTAGGCGGTCCGATTTTGTGTAGAGACTTGTAGGCGTGTATCAGGAGCTTGAAGGTGATTCATTTGTTGATGGGGGGGCCATTGTCTCTAAGTAGGCAGAGATATGGCTGTGGCAGGGGATGTCTAGGATGAGGCTGGCTACTGCATTCTGAATTCTCTGGAGTCTTGCTACAAGCTTCTTTGTGATTGTGGCATACAGAGATTTGCCACAGTCGAGTTTGCCGCTTACAAGTGCGTGGGTGACCATCCTTCTTGCCTCAGTGGGGATCCACTTGAAGATCCTCCGGAGGAGCCGGAGAGTGTGAAAGCATGACGATGAGACTGCGTTGACTTGGAGGGTCATGGACAGCCTAGAGTCCAGGATGAAGCCAAGGTTTCATGAGTGGTCAGTGGATAAGGGGGTGCTTCTGAGGGTAGCTGCCTACCAGGAGTCATCCCAGGAGGAGAGAGTGGGACCCAGGATGAGGATCTCAGTCTTATCCGAGTTCAGCTTCAGGCAGCTGTTTTTCATCCAGTTGGCAACTGCTCTCATTCCATTGTGGAAGTTGGTTTTGGCAGCTGATGGTTCATCAGTGAGGGAGAGAATCAGTTGTCTGTCATCGGCATAGGAGAATATATTGAGGTCATGCTGTCTGACGTTTTTAGCGAGTGGAGCCATGTACATATTGAAGAGAGTTTGGCTGAGGGAGGAGCCTTGAATACTCCACGGCGGCTTTCTGTTGGTTTAGAGATGAATGACAAGAGTCTGACTCTGGGTTCTTCCAATTAGGAAGGAGCAGATCCATTCCAGGGCTTTGCCACGGAGGCCGGTGTTCTGAAGTCTGGTCCATAGGGTACTGTGGATACAGTGTCAAAGGCAGTGGAGTGGTCAAGGAACACAAGGGCAGCCATGTCTCCATGGTGCAGTATGGAACGGATGTCCTCTGTGGCTGCGAGGAGTGCAGTTTTGGTGCTATGGTGCTATGGTAGCTCCTGAAACTGGATTGGGTTGTGATTTGACTCAAGGAATTCCAAGAGCAGTGTGAGATGGGCCTGTAGTTTTTTCATATCTCCAGGATCGGCGATGGGTTTCTTTAATTGCGGGTTGATATCTGCATGCTTTCAGTCATTCTGGAAGGTGGTGGTTTTGATGGAGCGGTTGATTGTCTGACACAACTTGGGGGTGATGGTGGCACTGGCTCAGTTGAAGATGTGGTGTGGGCATGGGTCTGAGGGTGCCCCTGCGTGGATAGAGTTCATGAGTTTTTGGGTATCTTCTTAGGAGATGGGGGTCTATTGGCTCAGAGTCGGCTTGGCGATGGGGTCTGTAGTGGTGCTGATCTGCAGTGAAGGTGGGATTTGGCTCTCGAACCCTTCATGTATGTCCTGGATTTTACAGTGGAAAAAATGTGGTGAGGTCATTGCAGAGGTCTTGAGAGGCATTCCTGGATGGCAGCCTTTCTGGAGGCTCTGATGCGTTGGTGGTGTGTGGTGACTGCGTCTTTGTTTGCTGCGCGGTCTGCCATGTTGTTACTGTTCCTCCATTTACGTTCCAGTAGTCTACAGGTTTTTTTAGAATTTTGGAGGTTGGTTTTTAACCAACTGGGTTTCTTGTGGTGCTGACTCCCGGCAGGTTTTCTTAGCGGGGCTGCGGTGTTCGCGCAGTTGACGATCCAGCAGTGGAAGTTGCAAGCTGAGTGGTTTGCGTCCATTGTCTCTGGTAGAGAGGACAGGCTGAGTACATTCGTAAGCTCAGCTTCAGTGGCCTTGCTGCAGTTCCTGCAGGAGGGGCGGGGGCATGGCAGCATTTAGTGGTCGTTTTTAAACGTGAAGTGGACACAGTGGTGATCAGTCCAGAAGGGTTCAGAGGTGTGAGACATGGAGATGTTGTTTCCTGCTGAGAAGATGGGGGCGAGGGTGTGTCCTGCTGAGTGAGTGGGGAGGTTGACTTGTTGCTTGATTCCCAGAGTGGCAAGGTTGTCCAGGAGCTATGTGGTCTTAGGGTCGTTGGGGTTTTCGAGGTGAAAGTTGAGGTCACTAAGGAGGATGTATTCTGTGGAGGCAAGGGCATGGGGGGCGATGAGATTGGCAATGACTTTGCTGAATTGGGAGTCCCAGAGGAGAGAAGTGTTTGGGTCGGGCTAGATTTGGAAATGCAGGTGTACAGTAGTGGTTGACTAGGTCTGGACCTCAGTGATGGTCATAAGGCAGAATATGTTCCTGTAGATTATGGTGATGCCTCCTCCTGGTCAGTTGACACAGTCTTTGTGGTCTCTGTGTCCGGTGGAAGAAGATGATGAGCAGATGTCAGAGTAAGGAGTACAAGTACACATATTTGCAAATGCCAGGTATTTTAAGCCGTGATTTGCATTGTAGCATGTGAAGCAACACAGGCAATGAAAAAGCACATGAATCAGCATTTGTGGGTGTATAAGGCTGTTGCAGCCTCGTGAATTCTCTAAAGTGTTATTGTCATTCCACTGCACCCAGGGCACAAGTCCTAAAAAAAAGTATTGGGACTACCATGTTAGGCAGTATGCAAGTGACATCGTGGCATGTGATATCACATGTGGCATAACAAGAAGTGACATCACAGGAAGTGGCATCACAACTCATGACTTTATATGAAGTGACAACATAAGAAGTGACATTAGATCTAAAGACTGTCACATATATTTAGTAGGTCTATTGTGAGTACATTTAAGTGCCTTTTACTATACATACGAGCACTCCTCACATGTAACACCTACCTGATGCAAGGTAATGCAATGTAGGGCGATGTGCTGCCTTGCGTTTGTGTTTTTGTTTTCCAACTCATCCAGGATTTGTGTGACACTATAAATCACAAAATATTTGTTGTCACAGGGTTGCACAAGAAAAGTGATGCAACCCTAACACAAAATCTGCTCCTCAACTTAAAAATTTGTATTTAAAAACTCTGCCACTAATAAACTGGCAGCAAGAAGAAATGGGACAGTAAATCTGTTCTGCTTAAATGGTTGCAAAGTCTGAATTTTAAAATATTTTTTTAGGTTAAGGCACCTGCAGCAGAGATCTTTGGGTCACTAGTAAATCTGAGAGAATAGTAATCAATCAATCAATCAGGGATTTTGTAGAGTGTGGCTATTCACCCATGAGGATCTTAGGACGCTGGAGACAGGGGGTGATGAGGATCAGTTGAAGAGCCAGGTCTTAAGGTCCTTCCTGAACTAACACAGGGTGGGAAATTACCTGAGGTGGATGGGAGGGTGTTCTTGGCGGCAATGTGGGAGAAGGATCTTCCTCTGGCTGTGGCTTTCCGGATGCGGGGGACATTGGCGAGGGCCTGGTCGGCAGAGGGAGTTGTCTGCCAGGAGTGTAGAAGGAGAGTCTGTGGTTGAGGTAGGCTGGTCTGGCATTGTGTAGGGCCTTGTAGGTTTGGGTCAGGAGCTTGAAGGTGATTCTCTTATTGAGAGGCACCCAGTGTAAGTCTCTTAAGAGGGTAGTGGTGTGGCTGTGTCATGGGGCATTCTGGGTGAGATGGGCAGGAGTGTTCTGGATACGTTGAAGTCTTTTCCGTGTCTTGGCAGTGGTTCTGGCATAGAGAGCGTTGCCGTAGTTGAGGCGGCTGCTGACAAGCGCCTGGGTGACTGTCCTTCTGGCTTTCTGTGGGGATCCACTTGTAGATCTTTCAAAGCATGCGCAGAGTGTGGAAGCAACCTGATGAGACTGCGCTCACCTGTCGGCCCATTGAGAGTGATAATGGTAAGATAACTTTGGAGGCTAACACATGGAAAGATGCTGGAAAGATCTGTCTTTTGTCTAGTGTCCTTTTTCACTCAAAGGAGCATAGAAGGTTAATGTGTCTCTTGCAAAGCACTCTATGTAACATGCAGAGGACAGGTATTTACTTATGTAGATAGGTAAGTGAGTTATTGCTTTTAACACAGAGATACTTGCAGTTCATAAATTGTAATCCTTCTTATAGGAAAGTCCTCCTTTTTGCCCTGGTCACCCCCAAACGTTTTGGACAGATACTGGTGGTTGCTGACTCTTGGCTGTGGCTTGGGTACTGCTTACCAGTACCAGGGCCAATATTCTGTGTAAAGTGGATATGCAAATTAGGCTAATTATATTTGGCAGTATCAGCTTACCTATACGTCCCTAGTATATGGTAGGGCAGGTAGGTTTAGGTTTCCCAGCATAGTTAGTGCACCCATAGGTGCAATGCTGAGGTGCCCAGTGTCATTGTAAAGGCAGGCCTACCTTGCTGGCTGCTTGTAAACTAAAGTTATGTGCAAATTTGACTTTGGAATTAAAAGTACTTCCAAAGTCTTAAACTACCTTATTTTTACATATAAGTCACCCTAAGGTGTGCTCTATGTGACCCTAGGGTTGGGTTCCATGTAACTATAAGCAGGGACCTTATACAAATAGTTTTATAAGCACTGTTGTGGTAAAATAGCCACATTTGGTTTTCTCTCACTGTAGTGAATGGCATCCATAGGCTAAAACGGGGAGACTTTATTTTAAATAACAAAGTCCCCTTAAGTTTCAGATACCTTGAGTTTGGTATCAAATCGATTGTTATAATAAATCCCACAACTTACAATTGTTGGATTTAATATACTTGTCTTCAAATGCAGGGAAGGACATTTGGAGCAGCTCAGGACCACCCTCATGTCCTGCAACCCCAGATAATTAGGTGCCCTCTTGATAGAGATTAGGAGAAGGGTGTGTTTAGGATTCTTAGCCACAGCAGTGGGTGGCTCAGCCAGATCTAACCTCCAAAAATCACTTTCAGCCATGTTGGAGTTTTGAAGAATGTTGCTCCCTGGGATTGATTTTGGCCACACTTCCCAGGAAGTGGTCATCAAAGGGAGAAGGAACCTGCCTGTGATTCGACAACCAGGATCCCCCTGCTTTCCACCCAGGAGCAAGGATAAATATGACAGAGCTGCACCCACACCTCAGATTCTACAAGGAACAACATCAGAAGAAGAAGGACTGCCCTGCTGGACCCTTGACCTGCACATGGACACTGCAGTCTGAAGGACTGCACCAGCTGCACACTTGGGCTTAAAGACAACAAGGACTATGCCTGGCTTGAAACTGGTTCCAGAAGGGACCCCCTGCTTGCTACAAGTGAAAAATAGCTTACCAGAGTCCCCTGCCTCAGATCCTGAAGAAACTGACCAGCTGACCACTGTCCAGTGGCCATTTTGGAGTTTGAGACAGGTGCATTCACCCTCAAGGAGCTACTCAGAGCTTCTGGAACTTTGGGCTGAGCTGTGGACTCCTAAAGGACCTGTAAAAACCTTCTGGAAGAAGATTCAGAAGTTTGGAGAAGATTGGAGAACTTTTTGTTAAAAGCTCCATAAAGAGACCGACCTGCCACGGTGAGTCTAGCCAACTTACCCGCGACCTGGCCTGACTTGTAGGTTCGTCCCGCTAGAAAGCTCCAGAACCCCAAACTTCCAGGACTCCAATGTGGGCACTGAGAAAAGTGATCCGAAGACTTCACATCAAAATCGGCTTGCTGAGGAGGGTCGACCCCTGTTGGAAGGAAAAAGCACCAAAAAAGTGACCAAGTCCGAACATAGAAAGTTGACTGGGACTTCCCCGCAGCGTATCCGAGGAGGGCTCCTGGGACGTTGGTTCAAAATTCAGATTTGGCCCAGACGAGGATTTTCGTCTCAAAAAACCAACTAAGTCCGAGTGTAGAACTCTTCACCGAGATCTCCTGTGATGTGCATCCGAAGAGGGCTCCAAGGAGGTCAGATCGGACTGGTGACTCCGTTCCACTGAAGAAAATCTTCAAGAAAATGATTAAGTTTGAAAGTAAATTTTTGAGCGAGGCCTCCCCTTGCTGTAGCCAAGCAGGGTTCCATCACGGTTGGCCTTAAACTTTGACTTTGTTACGGTCGAGGTGCGACCAGATGACCAGATTGGCGCTTTTCTTTTCTATGCGCTAGAACACATGAATTCTTTAAAAATTAATATCTCCTGTTCCCCTTGTCTGATTTTTATTCATTTTGGTGTCAAATTAAAGATACAAAATATATACTATTTTTATAAATTGGTTCTGGATTTTTAAACAGTTTCCTGTGTTTTATTTATTTACTGTTTTATCATACTTGAATGCTTTACACACTTTGGCCCTCATTATGACATTGGTGGTAAATCCCGCTTACCGCCACGCTGACGGCCGCCAACTTACTGTTGCGGCGGCGGATATCCATTTACCATATTATGACACACACACACAAATCCGACAGAATTCAGCCACAGACACAAATCCGCCAGTCCGTCCAGGTCAGTGCTAAAGTGGTGGTATCAAAACCCACACTGTTACGCCAATAGAACAATGACCACCACATTATGAGCCACAAATCACCATGGCAGACATTCAACAGGGGTAAACCATTGGCGGTACATACCGCCGCGCTCACAATGGACACCCATAGACAAAACAACTCCACATTGGCCAATTCAAACAACACACACCTACACCCATACACACACCGCATCCACACCACTATAAAACACACACACACACATTACCCACAACCATTTACGATTACAAATCATTGCCATCTGAAAGACACCAAGACCACTGAGACAACTGGAGCCACACACCACTCACACCCATAGACCACTCACGCACTCCACATCACACACCTCAACACATTACCCAACACAGCCTCACCAACACACCTCATATAACACCCATGGCACAACAAAGACGCCCCTGTTTCACAGAGGAGGAGTTAAGGGTCATGGTGGAGGAAATTGTCAGGGTACAGCCACAGCTATTTGGAGCACAGGTGCAGCAAATATCTATAGCTAGGAAGATGGTGCTATGGCAGAGAATCGTGGACAACTCCGTGGGACAGCATCCCAGAACAAGGGATGACATCAGGAAGAGGTGGAACAACCTATGGGGGAAGGTACGTTCCATAGCAGCCAGACACCATCTCGCTATCCAGAGGAATGGTGGTGGACCCCCACCTCCTTCCCCACAACTCACAGCATGGGAGGAGCAAGTCTTGGCAATACAGCATCCTGAGGGCCTGGCCGGAGTCAGAGGAGGACTGGACTCTGGTAAGTCAACTCTCTACTATAATCACACCTCTAGCTGCATGCCAAAACATACCCTCATCCTCACTCCCATCACTCCACTAAATCCCACACACTCCACCATCACATCTCACTAATCCCAATGCCAAGCCCTGCATGCTGTACCAATGCATGTACACCCCTCACAGCCCTGCATGGACACCCATCACTAAAGCATGCACAGCACAGAGAACTAACAATCCCAACATACACTAACATACAAAAGTGAAAGCTGGCAGGGCAAAACCAACCATAGAGGGGAAGCCAAGAATGTACAATATGGCATACAAATCAACCATAACACATCATTTAGATCCCCATAGGTACCCCAGCAAATGTCACCGGAGAGGAGGTGCCAGCACTAATCAGTCCCCCAACTGAAGAGGCCCACAGTGATGACAGTAACTTTGGACTTCAGGATCTGGACAACCTACCTGGCCCATCAGGGACCACTGGACAGTCAGTTACCCAAGCCCAGTCACGGGCCACCACAGAGCCTCCCCCTTCAGGAAACACCACCACAGCACCCACCCAGCATACCCACACCTCTGTCCCCAGGGCATGTCAATCAGCAGTGTGTCCACCTGTACAGGGACCCCAGGCCACACCTCACACACAAGACAATCAGGGACCTGGTGTCAGTGGTAGTGGGCACACTGTTCAGGGGTCAGAGGCACAGATCAGCAGGGAAACTGGGAGGACTGCTGTGCACCAGGGGGAGGACAGGCCCAGGGAACCGACTCTCCTAGGAGGCACTCTACGAAATCCTGGGAGCCTACCAACATTCCCAGGACATGATGGGCCAGATCCTGGACAACGTGCAGGAGAATGGGTGGTTGCAGGAGGGACAGTACCAGGGGATCAGGGAGGACTTGCAGGCCATCAACAACACCCTGATCTCCATAGCAGGGGTGCTGGCAGACATGGCCAATATTATGAGGGAGGCAGTCTCACACCAGCAGGCCCCTGCCACTAGCCAGTCAGCTGAACAGCCATCCACTTCTGCTGCAGCTAGTGGCCAAGAGGCCCCACCACAGGACTCACAGGCCACCAGCACCCCTTCCCCTGCAGAAGGTGAACAACCCCCCAAACGTTCCCTTCGATCCAGACAGAAGCCAGAGACACTTGCCAAGACCCCGCCAGAAAATTAAACTCTCCTGATTGTCCCCCTTGTGCCCCACTCAGTCACCCTGTCCACCTTGAACTGCCATTGCTCCACTTCCTATGTCCCCTTGGACAATGCACCTGTGCTACAAACAGACTGGAACAATACCCTGGACTTTCCTCTATCATCACCCCATCCCATTGCACTTTCCCCCTACATATTAGCACTTCAATAAACACTCTTTGACAAAAATGTTTTTGAATATATCATGTATATCAAATATGTATTGTTTGAAACATGTACAGCCATTGTAAATGAACTGTACATAGAATGAGCATGGATTTAATGACCTGTAGCTGGCTGTAGTGATCAAATTAGGAGTATTTGTCACATCACCAACATCTGCAAAATGAATATCCAGAGGGAACAGGGAGTGGGCATTGAATTGGGAATTACCAGCATGCCAATGCCACACAGATTACAACCAAAGTCATTGAAATGTAAAGTTACACTGTCTTGCCTGTGTTTCATTGGAAGTACTGACAGATCACAGATGTTCTGTTGTCCTCATCTTCATCCTCTGCTTCCTCATCCTCACTGTCCACAGGATCCACTGGTGCCCCAGGGGCATCTCCAGTCTTCTCCTCCTCCTGCAGAAAAGGGACATGTTGTCTGAGGGCCAGGTTGTGCAACATGCAGCATGCCACCACTATCTGGCAGACCTTCTTGGGCGAGTAGCACAGGGATCCACCTGTTAGATGGAGGCACTGAAACCTAGCCTTCAGGAGACCAAAAGTTCTCTCAATTATCCTTCTGGGTCACCCATGTGCCTCATTATAATGTTCTTCTGCCCTTGTCCAGGCATTCCTCACAGGGTCAGCAGCCATGACAGGTTTGGGTAACCAGAGTCACCTGCAAATATTGAGGGACAACATTTAGCCACACACTATCCTATATGGCCCACACCATACCCATACACTAACATACACTGGGAGGGAACCAGGTCTCACCTATAAGCCACACCCTCTGCCTCTGTAGTTCATTCATCACATTTGGGATGCTGCTATTCCTTAGGACAAAGGCATCATGCACCAACCCAGGATACTTGGTATTGACGTGGGAGATGTGCTGGTCCGCCAAACACACCATCTGCACATTCATGGAGTGGAAACTCTTACGATTCCTGAACACCTGTTCATTCTGGCTGGGTGGACAAATGCAATATGTGTTCCATCAATCGCCCCAGTTATATTGGGGATATGTCCCATTGCATAAAACTCGGCATTCACAGTGGCCAAATCCTCAACCTGGGGGAATGGAATGTAGCTGCACATGTGTTTTATCAGGACAGACAACACACTTGTCAGCAATATTGAGAACATTGGCTGTGACATTCCTGCTGCCAAGCCCACTGTCACTTGGAAAGAACCAGTTGCCAGGAAATGGAGTACTGACAGCACTTGCACAAGAGGGGAGATCCCATTGGGGTGACGGATAGAGGTTATTAATTGGGCACACAGCTCTGTGATTGTGGCCCTGTCCAGTATATAGGTGAATATTATGTGCCTGTCCTCCATTGTAGCCAAGTCCACCAGGGGTCTTTACACGGGGGTATGTCTCCATCTCCTATTCATCTGCAGTGGTAGGAATCTATGGGACAAAAAAGTGAGGAGCCTGTCACAAACTAAACAATAAAGCCACAACAGTAGTTTGCATTCTGTGAACATGTAATGGGTCAGTGTGATTTGTCCAGTAGGTGCCTATTTCTCCTGTGATGCAGAATTATTCCATAGGGCTCCCTCCCTGAAATGGGGTCTGCCTGTCCTGTGTGGAGGGACAGGTGGAAGTGAGGTAATTCTGCTGACGTTGTGCGCCATGGCAACTCCTCATTGGTTAATATTGGGCCCTATGGGTTACAGTGGCCAATGGTGATCTTCGCCGGCGGTGACGGTATGCACTGCTGCGGACGTGACCGCCATTTTCTATCATATTCCTCACTTGTTACCTGACCTTCCATAGGAGGGGACCTACACTGCATGTGCTGCTGTGACCTGCGTCTGGAACCTACCATGGCCCGTGTGACCAGGGAAGTGCCCCAGCCTTCACTACAGAGGAGTTGGAGTGACTGGTGGATGGGGTCCTACCCCAGTAGGGACTGCTGTATGGGCCTCCCGACCAACAGGTGAGTACAATGTGGGCACGATGCATGTGGCATGGATGCATGGAGATGTGTGCAAAGGCATTGTGTAAAGGGGGGATTATCTGTTGGCGGTGTACATGTTGTGAGCTGGGCTATATATGTGCCAAAGGTGATGGAAAGGGGTATGGTGGGCCATGTGTGTAACAGGCTGGACTGCTTGTCTAATGGAGTTCTCCTGTCTGTATTGCCTCTGGAGGTCAGTGCCCATCAAAAGAAGGGTATATGGTGTGCCATCACCAAGGTGGTTCGGACCCTGGGGGTCTACGGCAGGCGGAGTACCCACTGTCACAATTGGTGGGAGGACCTGAGACAGTGGGCACGAAAAAACCGTGGAGGCCCAGCTGGGGATGGCATCCCAACGTGGAAGGGGTGCTCGTTGAACCCTGACCCCCCTGTTGGCCTGCATACTGGCGGCGGCCTATTCAGAGCTGGATGGGCGCTTGAGGGCAACACAGCAGCCACAAGGGGGTGAGTACAGTGGCTATCATTATAGCTTACGCCTGGTGGGGTGGTATTCGGGTGGTGAATGCGTGTCCTTGGGTATCCCTAGGCCAGGCCAGACATAGCAGTGTAGGTCCTCTGGTGGCTAGGGGTCTGAATGGAAAATAATGGCTACCTATCTTGTTACATCCACTACTGGGCAGGGCTGCATGGGTCCCAGGAGAGGTGCAGTTGGTGGTGTGTGCTCCTCCTCATGCCTTGGTGGCTAGCAATATCACTGGTAGTGCAATGCATAGTGCGTAGGCCTGTTCCCTGTGTATGAGGGTGCTGTGTACGCCAAAGGTGGTGTTGGTGCAGTCATTGACCCAGTGTATCCTTTTTCTCTCTCCCCCCTTTCTTGTTTTGACATCCTGTCCTTATGTGCATTTGCATCATCTGTCGTAGCAGCAGAGGCACCGGCGATGGAGGGAGCTGCATCCAACAGGACCCAGGAAGCAAAGTCCACCGACGCTGAGGGCACCAGTCGGACGGAGGGTGAGGGGAGCACCACAGCGGAGACTGCAGGGGACAATACAGACTCTGATACCTCCTTTGATGGGAGCTCCCTGGTGGTGGCGGACACCTTTGTGAACACCCCAGCTACAGGTACAGCTGCCATCTCCGTACCAGCACTGCCCTCCCAGCAGCTCCTCAGCGAGTTTCCCATGCCCGCTCACCCAGGAGGGTGGGCATCTCCTTCGCCCCAGGCACCTCAGGCCCTGCCCTGGGAGCCCTGCTGCCCTGAGTGAGGAGGCTATTGACCTCCTGAGATCCATTTCTGTAGGGCAGTCAACCATAGTGAATGCCATCCAGGGGCTGGCAGCCCAGATGCAACAATCTCATGCATTCCTGGAGGGCATTAAGACTGGATTGGCGGCCCAACAGAGATTGATTCAGGCTCTGGCCTCCTCTCCAATGGCAGCCATTGTCCCTGTTTCTATCGTCCCCCCTCCAACTTCCACTTCCCAGTCCCATTCTCCTCAACCTCAACCCATCCCAAGCACACAGCCAGATGAACATGCACACAGGACAACACCCAAGAGTGTCACAGACAAACACAAGCACCACACTTCATCCCACAGGCACTCACACAAACACCATCCAGTTGCAGACACAGCAACATTCACTATTTCCACTGTCTCCCCCTCTTCCTCCTCCTCCACCTCCCACCCAGTTACGTCCACACACACACATGCATGCACTACATCATCATCCACTACCTGCATCATCACCACACCAAGCCGAACACACACCACACTGGCAGACACCTCCACAACAGCCATGCACATGTCCCCTGTGTGCTCTCCCACTGTCTGTCCCCCCCAGGGTACACAAACGCAAGCACTCAACAGCCATCCACCTTACAACAGCATACAGCCCATGCACCTGCACCCAAATCCAGCAGACAAACACCTCTAACAACCACTCCCTCATCCGCCACTCCCATTACTTCTCACTCTTCACACCCCAATGTCCCTGAAAACCTTTTCCTTTCCACCATTGACCTCTTCCCTACTTCTCCCACCCATCTTGCACGTATGTTCAGGGTATCAAGAACCCATCCTAGCACCTCAACCACACAGTCCACGGGCCCACTTCCATCCGCACCTACTTGTGGTAGAAAGGATTCCAGGCCACAAATCCTGAAGGGGAAGGAGCCTGCACCAACCAGCAGAAAGGGGAAGGAGCCTGCACCAGCCAGCAGAAAGGGGAAAGAGACTTCACCAGCCAGCAGAAAGGGGAAGGAGCCCACACCAGCATGCAGGAAGGGGAAGGGGCCTGCACCAGCAAGCAAGAAGGGGAAGGAGCCTGCACCAGTCACTGTCACAGAGCCCCCACCACCAACCATCGTGGAGCCATCAGTGAGTGCAGGGGCTGAGCAGGAGCCTCCCACTACCTCCACCACCATCACAGTGCAGCCATTGCAGTGTGAAGGGGCTGAGCAGGAGCCTCCCACCACCTCCATCACCACCACAGTGGAGGCATCATAGGGTGCAGGGACTGAGCAGGAGCCTTCCACTACCTCCACCACCCCCACCACCACAGTGCAGGCATCGCAGGGTGCAGGGGCTGAGCAGGAGCCTCCCACTACCTCCACCACCACCACAGTGCAGGGTGCAGGGGCTGAGCAAGAGCCTCCCAGTAGCTCCACCACTACCACAGTGCAGCCATCGCAGGGTGCAGGGGCTGAGCAGGAGCCTCCCACTACCACCACCACAGTGCAGCCATCACCGCTGGCAAACGCAATGTGATCCAGCCTCCATGGGCTGCTGTGCGGTCTGCCCCCTCCAGAACCAGTGGGGAAGATACCCACCCAAGAGACTGTTGCCTTGCGCTCCCCAGGACCAAGCACAGGGCATGTTGCCCCCTCCAGAACCAGTGGGGTATCCACCCACTTGAGAGACTGTGGCCTTGCAGTCCCCAGGGCCACGCACAGGGCATGTTGCCCCCTCCAGAGCAGCGGGCAAGTCACCCACTTGAGAGACTGTGGCCGTGCACTCCCCAGGACCAAGCACAGGGCATGTTGCCCCCTCCAGAACCAGTGGGGTATCCACCCACTTGAGAGACTGTGGCCTTGCAGTCCCCAGGGCCACGCACAGGGCATGTTGCCCCCTCCAGAGCAGTGGGCAAGTCACCCACTTGAGAGACTGTGGCCTTGCACTCCCCAGGACCAAGCACAGGGCAGCATGCCCCCTCCAGAATCAGAGGTCTTGTTTCCGCGTTCGGCTGCGGTGCCCCCCTTCCCCTGAGGTGGCTGCCTAATTGCCAACTGATGCCCCTGCAGTGTTCTCTCCGTATTCATGCAGGTACCAAGTGGGGCCTTGGACTTTTCCCTGTGGCCATGTGGCCCACGCGAACTGAGGACTGTGTAGTGTCCCTTTTTTGTACATTTGCACATATCTGTTGGATTGGCAAAATTATTATGTATACTGTGTTGATCTTATAACAATCACTTTAGTCAATTCCTGTTGTCCTTACATTATTCAGCCGATTTTACAGGGATTAACTTGTTTTCTTGGGCAGATGGTTGAGTGTATGGTGTGTGTGTCTGGGGTGTGTATGGTGTGTGTGTCACTCTCATTCCCCCCTTGTGTGTTAGGCGGCTGTACTCACTGTCGTCATCTTCGCCGGCGTTGGTTTTCGTGGTGGAGCAGGACGTAGAATATCATTGGGAACACTTGCAGTTCTGGTTCCATGACAGCGTGGTTTTTCCCTGTGTCTCCAATGGTGAGTCATTTCACTTCTGTGCAGTGTTTCTGCCAGGCTTTTGATGTTGTTGGTACCGCCCTGGAAAAGGTTGCGGATTGTCTGTTGTTTACGCCCTGGCGGTCGTGTGGTACATTGGCTGTCTTTCGAAGATCTTTCCGCCATGGTCATAATTTGGAAGTAGTTACTGCCAGCCTGTTGGCGGAATTACCGCCACTTTATCACCGACCGCCAGGGTTGTAAGGAGGGCCTTAGTCTCCTAAGTTAAGCCTGGTTGCTCATTGCCAAGCTACCAAGGTTTGAGCTAGGGTTAACTTAATGAGACCTAACTGAACTGAGTGGGGGGGTAGTGGCCTATTGCTAAGTATAGGTACTTACCTGCCCTTACCAATAATCAACTTTCCAACACTTCTGATATAGCGCAGTGAGCTATAAAGGATGATATGTGACTCCTACATCTTGTAACCCTCACTGACTTTTATGTAACATATCCTGAACAACTGATGTACAAACTTGTGTGTTTGAATGTCAATTTAATGAGTGTGTTTGATTTAAAGTGCTCTAGCACTGTGCATTTTGATGAGTAGTGCTATAACAGAAATAAAAAGTGGTATTTAAATTATTTTGTGTAAATGCCAGGACAGACCAACACGTCTGACATTCTTACAGTAGTGCATTCAAATCGCTAATATACATGGACTGCACAAAGTCAAAGTGTGTCTCTCATGAGTATTTGTATAGTACTAACCAGGTGTGAGTCTTTGTTTCCCATTGACTGCTTTTACACCTAGATGTTAGGCTCCAGACAGATGCAAGGCAGGATACTCCAACAAAAAGAGGCCTGAAGGCCTCTTAAATTTGGCCTTTGTGATAGGCCCAGCTGGTGCTTGGAATATGAAAGCGCCCTCCCAGCTTCACAATGTTGCTCAAATCAAAAGCAGACATCGTGCAGGTACTGCTGAACGTGTCCCGGTGTCTGAAAATGACATTGAGACATGCTCAGCCTTTCACAGGGGGACCAAGCTTCTTCTTGGCAGGGTGGACGATGTCCACCCTGTGAAAATAGTGGGCTGTCCACCCACATCTATCCCCGACTTGTGACCTGACTCCACCCAGCTGCCTGCCTAAGGCCTGCTGTGAATTTTGCTTTTCTTCATTGATAGCACATTCCAAACCCCAAAAACAAACTCTCCTCCCACCCTACACCCCAAACAACTGCAGCCGATGAAAGGCAGAATGGGACCACTCCCACTTTGAACACCAATGCCACTGCTGTAAATTAAAGGGATGATTCTAGTCACCCAGTCTCTTTACAGGGATGGGAAAATAGATCAAATGTGGAGTTCCATTTTTGAATTGCAGAACTGTGAGTTGGCTTGCAGTACGTCTTTTCATAGATGGTAAGGTTTTCTATGGATTTTATGAGTATTTTCAGGGGTACCTAACATTCTACTTAAATGCACATCTTTGGACCGAGAAGTGGAGTTAAAGAAAAGCCCACATGAAAGCCTCGATGGGATAAAGACAACCCGAAGAGCTATTTGGATTTGTTATCACCCTGTATCTGCTGGAGAGCGGCTGAACCTTGCATCCCCAGAAGCTGCGCCGCGAGGCCATCCGCCATTCTGCTATCAAAGCTAACGTTGTCAGTCCAACGAGAGCTTTCTCGGAAATGCTTGAATATTTTATGGCGTCAAAGTCAGTACATTCCACTCATGTAGTCAGGAGGATGATATTCCCTAGCAACCTACGCTTGTGGCAATTTTGAAGCCTGGCATGGGGGGTGGGGGAGAAAGTGGGAAGTTAAACAGTGTCATGACCGTTTAATGACTGGAAACGCGGCCAGGCTTGCTATAGGTCGTTTACTTTCCTTTCTGATGCACTACGCAGCACGTACGTATGAAGAGACCATGTTCATTAAGTATGGGATTTGTTGAATACAAGTCCGTATTGATCCGTCCAATCGAATATTTAATCGCCATTTTATTTCTATAGCAGTTTGCCTTAAGCAGCTAACTTTTGACCCAGATTTAGAGGTGGAGTTTGACCCATTAAAACTGTATGCAATTAATAGTGATAATTCCCAGTCAGTTGCAGTGAGGGCCTGTTCTAGGTTTTGTGGGGCTCTGGGTAGAAAGGGAACATGCGAGGCCCTTCTAATTTGCATACCATATGTGACAACCCAGGAAGTTACATCACAGGAAGTGCCATCAACTGTAGTCCTTTTGCATCTCGAAGCAACTTTTGAAGAAGCTACTTATATATTTAGGGTTGAGCCTGCGAGTGCATGCGTTAGTGCCTGTGTCTGGCTTGCATGGCACTCTTCTTTACAGCCTCGTAATTCGTCAAAGCGTTCCTAGCATCACTTCCATTTCTCTGTGCGGAGCAGGGATTAAGGCACTACTTTTTGTTTTTAACTTTGAGTGCTCTGCAAACAGAAGGCTTGTGACTGGCAAAAATTTGCCTAGCAGGCACATAATTCCAAAGTTTTATTTTTTAAAGCTAACTTAATTTTATTTTGCCAAGTCATCTTTTCTCAGTTTCTTCTCATGTTTTCTTTTGATTTTGCTCCTGGGCGCTATTATCAAAAGATGACAATTAACTTGTTTAAAATATGCGAGACCTATTGCATTGCAAATGCTTGTTTAAAGTTTTGTGAAGTGAAAATACATTATATTAGTCACACTGGGTAGACAAGTTTCACCTAGATCTCTCCAATATGTTTACATTTAACCAAATGTTAATAAATTATTTCCAGATTAGGTTATACTTAAATGTATTATGTATGTAGTTTTTGCATAGCAAATGAGGTGCTGATCAAAATTAAAAACACGGCCAATATATGATAGATCGTGTAGCTGGCTGTGCACTGTTACTGCATCATGATGTAGTATTCTTTAAAGAAATTAGTATTTTTCTTCCTTTTTTACACTTCATCTTGTGCCTGAAAAGTGTCCTTGCTACGTTTTTGACCTGACAGCCTTAGGGTGGTCTTACTCCCAACGTTTGCCTACCTCCTCCATTTTTTTACCTTGTTTTAGCTGGATTTAGGACTACGTGCACTTTACCACTGCTAAATAGTTCTAAGGTGCTTGTGCTCTCTCTCCTAAACATGGTAACATTGGCTTATCCCCAATTGGCATATTTAATTTACTTACATGGCCCTAGTAAAGTGCACTACATGTGCCTAGGGCCTGTAAATCAAATGCTACGGGTAGGCCTGCAGCACTGATTATGCCACCCACTTAAGTAGCCCTCTAACAATGTCTCAGGCCTGCCATTGCAGAGTTTATGAGTGCAGTTTTACACTGTCATGTTGTAGGAAAGTACTATCTTGCCTGGCATGTTACCCCCAATTTTTACTTGTGTGTCAGTTTGTTTTTGCCTGTCTCACTGGGATCCTGCTAGCTAGGACCCCAGTGCTCACAGTTGTGGCCTGAATGTGTTCCCTGTGTGGTTCCTAACTGTGTCACTGAGGCTCTGCTAACCAGAACCTCACTGCTTAGGCTCTCTCTGCTTTTAAAATTGTCACTGCAGGCTAGTGACCATTTTACCAATTCTGATTGTCACACTGGAACACCCTTATAATTCCCTAGTATATGGTACCTAGGTCTCAAGGGTATTGGGTTCCAGGAGATCCCTATGGGCTGCAGCATTCTTTTGCCACCCATAGGGAGCTCAGACAATTTTTACACAGGACTGCCACTGCAGTCTGAGTGAAATAACATCCACGTTATTTCACAGCCATTTTACACTGCACTTAAGTAACTTATAAGTCACCTAAATGTCTAACCCTCACTTAGTGAAGTTTAGGTGCAAAGTTACTAAGTGTGAGACCACCCTGGCACTAGCCAAGGTGCCCCCACATAGTTCAGGGCAATTTCCCCAGACTTTGTGAGTGCGGGGACAACATTACACGTGTGCACTACATATAGGTCAATAGCTATATGTAGCTTCACTATGGTAACTCCGAATATGGCCATGTAACACGTCTAAGATCATGGAATTGTACCCCCATGCCAAATCTGGTATTGGGGCGCCAATCCCATGCATCCCCGGGGCTCCAGCATGGACCCCGGGTACTGTCAAATCAGCTCTCTGGGGTTTTCACTGCAGCTACTGCTGCTGCCAATCGACAGACAGGCTTCTGCCCTCCTGGGGTCTGGGCAGCCCAGTCCCAGGAAGGCTGAACAAAGGATTTCCTCTGAGAGAGGGTGTTACACCCTCTCCCTTTGGAAATAGGTGTTATGGGCTGGGGAGGAGTGGCCTCCCCCAGCCTCTGGAAATGCTTTGAAGGACACAGATGGTGCTCTCCTTGCATAAGCCAGTCTACATCAGTTCAGGGATTCCCAAGCCCCTGCTCTGGCGCAAAACTGGACAAAGAAAAGGGGAGTGACCACTCCCCTGTCCATCACCACTGCAGGGGTGGTGCCCAGACATCCTCCAGTGTGTCCCAGCCCTCTGCCATCTTGGATGCAGAGGTGTGAGGGCACAATGGACACCTCTGAGTGGCCAGTGCCAGCAGGTTACGTCAGAGACCCCTCCTGATAGGTGCTTACCTTTCTCTGTAGCCAATCCTCCTCTGTGGGCTATTTAGGGTCTCTCCTGTGGACATCTCACCAGAGAACGAATGCAAGAGTTCACCAGAGTTCCTCTGCACTTCCCTGTTCGCTTCTGCCAAGGATCGACCGCTGACTGCTCCAGGACGCTCTATCAAATCAACTATCAACCAATCTGGCGATACTTTTTTTCGAGATACTGATACTGTTCGAAATTTTGCAGACTATTACCAAGCTCTTTATACCCCTGTATCTACACCTTCTGAAGATTCTCTTAAATCAGTTTTCTCTCATCCTTCAATGCGTAAATATTCTCATATAGATATGACCTCTTTAGAAACTCCATTACAACTGGAAAATCTCTTTTCAGCAATCAAACACCTCTCAAAAGGCAAGGCACCTGGACCAGATGGGTTTAGTGTTGAATTTACCTCCATTTGTCAACTTGAATTTTCCCCAAAGTATTTATACTAATTAATTACTTTCTCACACTTAGTAAACCATTCAGCTCTTTTACAGAAGCTATATGTGTCATTCCAAAGAAGGACAGAGACCTTTTACAGTGTAAAACGTATCACATCCGTATCCTTAATAAACACAGTTTGCAAAATGTTAGCTAAAACATTAGCCCTCAGCCTAAATGATATTATGCCAGATTTAGTTGATGTAGCACCATATGGCTTTGTTAAAAATAGGAATATGGTGAAACGTTCATTGGTCTTTCTTCACATTCTCAGGAAAGCACTTAAACTTAAATATTCTCTGGTGATGATAGACTTGGATGTGGAAAAGTCATTCAATAGAGTCAATTGGCAATTCCTAATGCATGCCCTCCATTGGCAGGGTTTTGGGCTCAGGATTCCTCCAACTAATTTCTCTATTATACTCACCACCTCATTTCTCAGTAGTAGTTAATGGTGTTCAATCCCCATATTTCTCTCTAAATGCAGGTACAAGTCAGGGATTTCCCTTAGCACATTTACTCTTCATCTTAGCACTTCAGACCTTCTTATTTCGACTGAAAAATTCTGATGCCTTTTCTGGTTTTCAACTGAAAGATGTCCACAATAAATTCCCAGCAAACGAAGATGATATTTTAGTTTATGTTTTCGAACCCGATTTCTCTCTTCCACATTTCTTTGACGAGCTACATAAATATTCAGAGGTCTCATTACATAAACTTAATATAGAAAAATCTGAAGTGATGCACTGTTCTGAACAAGTTTTCCTAAAACTCAGTTCTCTGGTATGGGCCTAGCATGGAAACTTGACAAGATTAATTGCTTAGGGATCTTATATCGCAACAATCTCAGAGATACAGTTAATTCTAACAGGAATGCTCTTCTCTCTAAAATTACTAAATTGTCGCTGAGCTGGTCTCCCTTATTTGTATCATAGTGGGGCCGGCTCAACACAATTAAAATGATAAATCATTCTGCAGTCAACTTCTTTCTTATGGTGTTACCTTTCAAAATTCTTGGGAAATATTTCATAGATATTGATAAGCTTTTATAAAAAAAAAAATGAAATGGAAAACCATCTTGTGTTTCTTTTAACCGCCTGAAACTACTAAGACATTTTGGAGGAGTTAAGTTGCATGTTTTTCCCTTTATCACAAATCATTTAGTATTAAGCAATGTGATCGATGTTTTCAGAACTTTGCAGAGCCTCAATATAAAATATGGCGTCAATTAGAATTAGCCTTGATTTCTCCTTTCTCTCATGATCACATCTTCCACATGTCTCAACCCCCTAAATGTTGGATACTCTCAGTAATTTCATATTCATGTTCTATTTTTAAACCTTATTTTGTGGCCCATCCATCTTCAAAGGAGCAATTTTGACAGAGTCCTATCTAGTGAATCAAGCAAGTGCTTGAAAAATGGAAAACCGCTATTTTGACATCATTTTCCGAATAAAGGTATTTTCACAGTTTCTCAAATTTTCTTCTGTACCTTTGTAGTTATTCTTGCCAGGATTCTATACTCCTCTATTAACTTCCCCCCCAACTGTCTAAAACTCTATCAAATTTTAGAATCTTTGATCACAGGTACACTAGCAGCCCTTTCATCCAAATCTATACAACACCATGATACACAGTCACCCCCAAGCTCTATCACACATAACGCTAAAGCAGCATTAATATACAAAACACTAACAACTCCCCCAGCAGAAAGACTTAAATCCAAAATAGAACTATTATGGAAATTATATTTTCTCTTTAATTG
Source organism: Pleurodeles waltl (assembly GCF_031143425.1). Classification (NCBI taxonomy): domain Eukaryota; kingdom Metazoa; phylum Chordata; class Amphibia; order Caudata; family Salamandridae; genus Pleurodeles; species Pleurodeles waltl. Next base: position 1,235,063,068 of record NC_090446.1, read on the forward strand.
CCCTATATCCATATGGCAGAAAATATGGGATAAGATCCACTCCACTGCACGCCCAGACATCCTCACTCAAACTTGATATTTCTCCTATAATAGATTTAACACCTAGTTCCAAAGGGAGAGGGTGTAACACCCTCTCTCAGAGGAAATCCTTTGTTCTGCCTTCCTGGGACTGGTCTGCCCAGGCCCCAGGGGGGCAGATACCTGTGTGAGGGTTGGCAGCAGCGGTAGCTGCAGAGAAAACCCCAGAAAGTTAGTTTGGCAGTACCCGGGCTCTATGCTGGAGACCCGGGGATGCATGGAATTTTCCACTATCCTAGACATGTTACATGGCCATGTTCGGATTTACTATTGTGATGCTAGGTATTGACCTATATGTAGTGCACAGGTGTAATGGTGTCCCCGCACTCACAAAGTCCGGGGAATTTGCCCTGAACAATGTGGGGGCACCTTGGCTAGTGGTAGGGTGCCCACACACTTAGTAACTTTGCACCTAACATTCACTAAGTGAGGGTTAGACATATAAGTGACTTATAAGTTACTTAAGTGTAGTGTAAAATGGCTGTGAAATGACGTGGACGTTATTTCACTCAGGCTGCAGTGGCAGCCCTGTGTACGAATTGTCTGAGCTCCCTATGGGTGGCAAAAGAAATGCTGCAGCCCATAGGGATCTCCTGGAACCCCAATACCCTGGGTACCTAGGTGCCAATCAGAATTGGTAAAATTAGTCACTAGCCTGCAGTGACAATTTTAAAAGCAGAGAGAGCATAAACACTGAGGTTATGCTTAGCAGAGCCTTAGTGATACAGTTAAGCACCACACAGGGAACACATACAGGGCATACTTTATGAGCCCTGGGGTCCTGGCCAGCAGGATCCCAGTGACACAGGTAAAAACGAACATACATACAGTAAAAATGGGGGTAACATGTCAGGCAAGATGGTACTCTCCTACAGGTAAGTACAAGCAACTTCCCCTAATAAATGGTGTTGAAGTTGAGGCCTACAGAGATGCAGGAGCCAGTGTCACTATGGTGATTGAGAAACTGGTTCACCCTGATCAACACCTACTTGGTCAGCAGTACCAAGTGACTGATGCTCATAACAACACTCTTAGCCACCCCATGGCTGTTTTGAATCTCAACTGGGCGTGGTTACTGGTCCAAAGAAAGTTGTGGTAGCCACTGATTTCCCTGTAGACTGCTTACTAGGCAATGATTTGGAGTCATCAACTTGGGCTGAAGTGGAGTTGGAGGCTCATGCAGCAATGCTGGTTATTCCTGGGCATATCTTTGCTTTGACAAGGGCTCAGGCCAAGAAGCAAAGAGGACAGGGAAGCTTGGATCCTGGAAGAATGGACCACGTGCTCCCAAAAGCTAGGGGTAGAAAGGGTAAATCCTTGCCCGCTATCCCTCCCTCTCCAGAAGATTCCCCTTTTGAGGAAGATAAATCCTCTCCCTGTGCCGAACCTACACCAGATGAGCTGGCAGCAGACAGTGCTTAGCTTTTGGGTGCAGGGGGGCCTGCTAGGGAAGAGCTGAGTGTGGCACAGTAAACCTGAACCACACTAGAGGGTTTAAGACAGTAAGCTGTCAAACAGCAGAATGGGGATGTTACTGTATATTGTATAGCCATAAGGTCCATTGGGAAGATAACCTCTTTTATACTGAGTCAAGGGACCCTAAACCAGGAGATTGGTTATCCCTTTGTAGTATAGGGAGTTTCTTCTGACCTTGGGACATGACATTCCTTTGGCTGGGCATTTGGGCCAGAGTAAAACTTGGGACAGACTTGTTCCATTGTTTCACTGGCCTCACATGTCAGAGGACACTAAGGAGTTTTGTCGCTCCTGTGTGACCTGCCATGCCAGTGGCAAGACTGGTGTCACACCTAAGGCCCCCTTAATTCTACTCCCCGTGGTTGGGGTGCCCCCTTGACCCTCCAACAGCTTCAGGCAATAGGTTTATCCTTGTGGTAGTGGACCATGCCACTAGGTATCCTGAAGCAATTCCCTTAAGGACCACTACAGCTCCTGCAGTGGCAAAGACCCTCCTGGGAATCTTTTCCAGAGTGGGCTTCCCTAAGGAAGTAGTGTCAGACAGAGGTAGTAACTTCATGTTTGCATACCTCAAAGCTATGTGGAAGGAGTGTGGTGTAACTTATAAGTTCACTACTCCTTATCTTCCATAGACAAATGGTCTGATTGAGAGGTTTAATAAAACTCTCAAATGTATGATTATGGGACTCCCTGAAAAACTCAGAAGGAGATGGGATGTCCTGTTGCCATGCCTCCTTTTTGCTTACAGGGAGGTACCCCAAAAAGGAGTGGGCTTTAGCCCCTTTGAACTCCTCTTTGGGTACCCTGTAAGAGGTCCCCTTGCACTTGTGAAGGAGGGTTGGGAACAACCTTTAAAAGCTTCAAAGCAAGACATGGCGGGTCATTCTGACCTCGGCGGTAAAAGCCGCTTACCGCCGGTCAGAAGGCCGCCACAATACCGCCGCGGCCGCGGTCAGCCGCCACGGACATTCTGACCCACAACTGCAAAACCTCCGAAAATCCGCTCTCCGCTGCAGTCCGCCACATCAGCGGCCAGCTGTAAACTGGAGAAGACCAAACCTCCACCGCCACGCCAACAGAAATATGCCCATCCCATTATGACCCGCAAATCGACGCGGCGGTCATTCAACCGCGGTATTCCATTGGCGGTACACACCGCCGCGGTCAAAATACACACACCTTTACAAACCCCTACCACATTGGACAATTTGAAAGGCACACACCTGAAACACATACACACACCACTCCCACACATCCAATACCATATAAAACACACACCCACATCACCCACAAACCCCTACCAACAAAAACCAGAGACGAAGGAGAGAGAGAGACACATCAGAGAATAGAGAGCCAGACACACAGAGGCACACCGCAACATCACACACACCACATAGAAGCACAAAGCACCACACACCAACACACACATCATCACATACACCACCCCACACCTCATACACACCACCCCATGGCACCACAAAGGCACCCACGCTTTTCGGACCAAGAACTCCGGGTCATGGTGGAGGAGATCATAAGAGTGGAACCCCAGCTCTTCGGCTCACAGGTCCAGCACACCACCATAGCAAGGAAGGCGGAGCTCTGGCAGCGGATCGTGGACAGGGTCAACGCGGTGGGACAGCATCCCAGAAATCGAGAGGACATCCGCAAACGATGGAACGACCTACGGGGGAAGGTGCGCTCGATGGTCTCGCGACACAACATCGCAGTGCAGAAGACTGGCGGGGGACCCCCACCCACTCCACCCGAATTCACAACATGGGAGCAAGAGGTACTCAACATCTTGCATCCTGATGGCCTCGCTGGAGTACACGGAGGAATGGACTCTGGTAAGTACAAGGCCAACCACTTCACCCCCCCCCAGCATGCTAACCCCCACCCTCACCCCCAACCCCCCAGCACACATCCTCCCTGAGAATGTCTCCCCAGCACAACCCACCCAACACCAACCCCTGCATGCCACCCCCAAACTATGGACACCCATCACCTAAGCATGACCACTACACATACCCATCACCCCCCCCCCCACAAAACACCCTCACAACACCTCCCCCAAGGGAATGCCAGCACTGGGGGACAAGGGCACCCATAAAACGCAAGCTAATGCACACACAGAAACAATAACCATACCCTCTTACCCCATGCAGGACCCGAACGACAACACACCGGTCAGGAGGGACCAGAAATGTCCATCCCACCCCCGGAACAGGCCCCTAGTGATGACAGCAGCTCTGTCGACCTGGAACCTGACGACCAGCCCGGACCATCGGGGACCTCTGGGCAGTCGGTTCCCCTCACCCAGACACAGGCCACTGCAGACCCAACCCCCTCTGGGAACAACAGCACAGCTCCCACCCAGCGGGCCCATGCCTCTGTCTCTAGGACAGGTCAAGCAGCGGTGTGTCTACCACTACAGGGCCCCCAGGGTAACCCACCAACCCAACAACAACAGGGATCTGGGGGCAGTGGGAGTGGGCACACCGTCCAGGGGACAGAGGCCCAGGGAAACAGGGCAACTCGGAGGGCTGCTGTGCGACAGGGGGCGAAGGAGAGGCCCAGGGAACCCACTCTCCAAGAGGCCCTCACCACCATCATGGCTGCCTACCACCACTCACAAGAGACGATGGCGACGGTACTGGCCAGGTTCCAGGAGATCCAGGCACAGCAGAAGCAACGCTACATGGGGTTCAGCGACCAACTCAGCAACATCTCAACCGCTATGGGGAGCATAGTCCAGGCCCTGAACCGCATAGAGGACACGTTTCGGGACCATGTGGCATCACACAAGGCCCCTGTCACTAGCCAGGAACAGGAACAGCCTACCACCTCCGCCGGCGCTAGTGGACAGGAGGCCACACCACAACGACAGGCCACCAGAACCCCACCTCCTGCTGAACAACAACCGCCCCGCAAAAGGAGCCTGAGATAAAAAAAAACGACAGAGTAGGATGTCAAGTCCCCCGCCAGCATCACATACCCCCTGAAGTCCTCCCACTGTCCCACATTGCCACCCTGTCAAACCTTGAACTGCCCCTGCTCCATCCTGCCACAGGCATATGGACAATGCACCTGTGAGACTGAGAACTGGACTCCGCCATGGACATTACTCCACCCCCACCCATCACTGTTCCACAATCATGTACCAATATCTATGCACTAATAATAAATCACACATTGCACTGAAATCAATCAGGACTCAGCCTGTCTTATTTACAAATGTATGACACATTACATATCAATTACGTATTGTTAACATTGGGAATTACACATACCGAGGTAACTTAGCATTAGTCCATGGGCCAACCAAGCCGAGGTCACGCAGTGGCTCATACAGCACAGAAAAGGGAAGGGAAAATCAAACATCATGTTCATAGGTCTGGGGGGAAACCGACAAAGTTGAGATGCAGGAGGCTTTCAGGAAATGTAAAATGGCATGGGTGATTATTACCTGTGTGCTACTGGAAATACTGTTCTATTACTCTGTCCCTGTTGTCTGTGTCGTCCTCTGAGTCTTCCTCCTCTTCACTCTCCGCAGGCTCCACAGCTGCTTCAACACCACCATCTGCACCATCCTCCTGCAGGAAAGGAACCTGACGTCGCAATGCCAGATTGTGAAGCATACAGCAGGCCACGATGATGTGGCACACCTTCTTTGGTGAGTACATCAGGGATCCCCCAGTCATATGCAGGCACCTAAACCTGGCCTTCAGGAGGCCAAAGGTCCTTTCGATGATCCTCCTAGTTCGCCCATGGGCCTCATTGTACCGTTCCTCTGCCCTGGTCCGGGGATTCCTTACTGGGGTCAGTAGCCAAGGCAGGTTGGGGTAACCAGAGTCACCTATTAGCCACACACGTTGTCTCTGTAGCTGCTCCATCACATAGGGGATGCTGCTATTTCGCATCACACACGCGTCATGCACTGACCCTGGGAACTTGGCATTTACATGGGAGATGTACTGGTCAGCCAAACAGACCACCTGGACATTCATCGAATGATAACTTTTTCTGTTTCGGTACACCTGCTCATCGTCTTTTGGGGGTACCAAAGCCACATGGGTCCCATCAATGGCACCAATGATGTTGGGGATATGTCCAAGGGCATAGAAATCACCCTTCACTGTAGGCAAGTCACCCTCCTCTGGGAAAATGATGTAGCTCCGCATGAGTTTCATCAGGGCAGACAACACTCTGCTCAAAATCTTTGAAAACATAGGCTGAGACATTCCAGATGACATGGCCACTGTGGTCTGGAATGACCCACTTGCCAAAAAATGGAGGACTGACAAAACCTGCACCAGAGGGGGAGTCCCTGTGGGATGGCGGATGGGGGACATCAGGGCTGGCTCCAGCTGGGCACACAGTTCATGGATAGTGGCACGGTCAAGTCTGTATCAAAGTATTATATGGCGTTCTTCCATTGTCGACAGGTCCACCAGCGGTCGGTACACGCGAGGATTCCTCCTTCTCATCGCAAGTCCCAGCGGACGGTGCCTAGGAAGGACAACATGGAGCACAGAGTCAGCCAAACCACAGGTACGTACAGACAGCTTGCACAGTTAAAGAATGGCAATGGGTTGAAAGGCGTGTATGTGTGGCAATGCAAGGCCTAGGCCTGTGTGTCGCAGTCAAAATTAAGCCATGTAGGCCCTTGAAATGGCGGCGCCTGACCTGTGAAGTGGGACAATGGGATGTGAGGTCAATGCGCTGGCGGGGCACACCGTGGCGGTAGGCGGTCGAAGACCGCGGCGCAAAGCCGCATTGGTTAACATTGAAGCCTATGGGTTTCAGGAGCCAATGACGATGTGCGCCGGCGGTCGCGGTACGCACCGCCGCGGTACGCACCGCCGCGGGCGTGACCGCCATTTTCTATCTGCTTAATCACTCGAGACCTGATCATCCACAGGAGAGGACCTATACTGCAAGTGCTGCTGTGACCTCGGTCTGGAAGATACAATGGCTGCTGCGACTGGGGAAAGGGCCCCTGCCTTCCCGTCTGAAGAGTTGGAGAAGCTCGTGGATGGGGTCCTCCCCCAGTATGCGCTACTCTACGGTCCTCCAGACCAACAAGTGAGTACACCGGGTGCACATGGAATGGGCTACGCCTGTGTGGATTGGGGTGGATGTAAGTTGGTGGGGTGGGGGGCGAATGAGGAGTGCAACGCCCGACAGATGAGAGCATGTGCCATATGGCAAAGTTGGTGGGGGGGGCCAATCACATCTAACATGCAGGTCATTGATGATTTCCTCCTTTCCACCCTGTACATGTCAAATAGGTCAGCGCCCATCAGAAGATCGAGATTTGGCGTGCCATCGCCAAGGAAGTCCGGAACTTGGGGGTCCACAACAGACGGGGCACCCACTCCCGCAAGAGGTGGGAGGACATCCGCCGCGGAACAAGGAAGACCGCAGAAACACTGCTGGGGATGGCCTCCCAACCTAGGAGGGGTGCCAGTCGCACCATGACCCCCCTGATGTCCCGGATCCTGGCGGTGGCCTACCCAGAATTGGATGGGCGCTTTAAGACATCACAGCAGACACAAGGGGGTGAGTATCAGCACATTCTCCTATCTTTCTGCGCAGTGGAGGCGTCTGGGTGGGGGAGGAGGGCTGTGGGTGACATTAGGCCAGGGCGCTTTCTGTAGTGTAGTCCTCTCCCTTAGGCATGGCCCTGTGCCCCCGGCCCCCACCTCTGTAGGGTGACAAGTACAGCCATTGAAGGTCCAGCATCTCCCATGTGCGCGTTTGACGTCTCTTGGCCTGTTGTCCTAGTCAGTAGTACTGAGTAGTGTACCCCGAATGCGCGGCTTAGTGCATTAGGCTCCTGTGTCTGTCCTCTACGCCAACGGTGTTGACATTGCATGCACTCAACCTGGTCTTCTTTTTTCTCCCCCCACCCTTTCTCTTCATCTTCTTGTGCATGTGTGCATTAGCATCATCAGGCGGAGGAGATTTGGCATCGGAGCACGAGGGAGCTGCAGGACACAAGGCCCCGGTGGGCCCAGGAACAGACACCGAGGGCACCAGTGATCCGGAGGGCAAGGGGAGCACCACGACAGGGACCGCTGGTGAGAGCAGCGACAGCGACACGTCCTCGGATGGGAGCTCCCTAGTGGTGGCGGCAACATCCGTGCCCCCCGCCTCTACAGGTACAGCCGCCACCCAGCGCACCAGCCCCGCCCTCCCAGCAGCCCCTCAATCTTCACTCCGTGCCCGTTCGCCCAGGAAGGCACGCGTCTCCTTCGCCCCAGGCACCTCAGCCCCTGCCCCTGTTGCCCCTGCTGCCCTCAGTGCGGAGCTCATTGACCTGGTAAGGACGCTCATTGTTGGGCAGACAACCCTTTTGAATGCCATCCAGGGTGTGCAAAGGGAGGTGCAACAGAGCAATGCGTACCTGGAGGGCATTCATTCGGGTCAGGCTGCCCATCAACGAGCGTTCACTGCTCTGGCCTCAGCACTGACGGCAGCCATTGTCCCTGTTTCCAGCCTCCCTCTTCTTACTGCCTCCAGCCTTTCTCTGTCTCCTGTTCCTCAGCCTATCCCATCCACACCATCAGACCAGCCTGCACACACCTCAACACCCAAGAGCAGCTCATCCAAACACAAGCACCACAGATCCCAGAAACACTCACCCAAGCAACACCCAGATGCAGACATGCCAACAGCCACTGCCACCCCTGTGCCCCCCTCCTCCTCGTCTCCCTCCTCCCTCCCGGTGACGTCTACACTCACACCTGCATGCACCCCAACATCAGCCAGTGCTTCCATCACCACCTCACCCTCCAGTACAGTCCACACTCGTGCAGTCACCACCCCCACTGCCATTTACACGTCCCCTGTGTCCTCTCCCACTGTGTCTGTCACCCCCTCTTCCAAGACACACAAACGCAGGCAGCCACCCACCCAACAGCCAACCACCTCACGACAGCCTACAGCACCAGCACCTTCACCCAATGACAGCACACCTGACTCTCCTACAACCACCTCCTCTACCTCCACTTCCATCTCCACTTCTCCTACCCTTTACCTTGGCCCTAAAAAACTTTTCATGGCTAACCTTGACCTCTTTCCCCCCGATGAGCTCCCCCCTCCATCTTCAAGGAGTCCCAAGAGCACCGCAGCCACCACCAGCCCAGCTTCGGGTGTCACTGTTGTGCATGGGTTCTGGAGCCCACCCTTTGCCAGCAGTGACACATCGATCAGAAGCAAGGACACGTCCAGCCCCCCCCCCCCCCGGCAAGAGGACCCGCAAAAACAAGGGCCGCCGTGCGAGGACCGACAGGGCTGCCCCCAAGGAGCAATGTGCGGCCACTTCACCACCCACACCATCTAGGGGAGGCAAGGGCCCGAGAGCCCCATCAAAGGAGCAGAAGGGCAGCAGGAGCGCGGAGAAGGTGGACCCCACATGTCACATCCCAGCTGGGAAGGAGGGCACTAAGGAGGCCAGGAGTCCGTCCCCGAAGGGTCCAGAAACGTCACGGTCCGAGGGCGACTGAGCAGGGAGTCCAGGCCAGGTCTGGCTCCCTTGACCTGCTGGATGAGCACCGCTGAACAGGGCCCGTGGGGCAGAAGAGCACCGCTGAACAGGGCCCGCCGTGGAGTAAAGCACCGCTGAACAGGGCCCGCCGTGAAGATAGGCACCGCTGAACAGGGCCCGCGGTGCAGAAGAGCACCGCTGAACAGGGCCCGCCGTGCAGAAGAGCACCGCTGAACAGGGCCCCGGCGTGAAGAAGAGCACCGCTGAACAGGACCCCGCCGTGAAGATAGGCACCGCTGAACAGGGCCCGCCGTGGAGAAGAGCACCACTGAACAAGGCCCCGCCGTGGAGAAGAGCACCGCTGAACAGGGCCCGCCGTGCAGAAGAGCACCGCTGAACAGGGCCCCGGCGTGAAGAAGAGCACCACTGAACAGGACCCCGCCGTGAAGATAGGCACCGCTGAACAGGGCCCGCCGTGAGGAAAGGCACCGCTGAACAGGGCCCGCCGTGGAGAAGAGCACCGCTGAACAGGGCCCGCGGTGCAGAAGAGCACCGCTGAACAGGGCCCGCCGTGGAGAAGAGCACCGCTGAACAGGGCCCCGCCGTGGAGAAGAGCACCGCTGAACAGGGCCCGCCGTGAAGATAGGCACCGCTGAACAGGGCCCGCCGTGGAGAAGAGCACCGCTCCGCTGGGCCCCGCCGTCTCAAGCACCGCTCCGCTGGGCCCTTCTTCTCAAGCACCGCTCCGCTGGGCCCTTCATCTCAAGCACCGCTCCGCTGGGCCCTTCCTGTCAAGCACCGCTCCGCTGGGCCCTTCTTCTCAAGCACCGCTCCGCTGGGCCCCGCCGTCTCAAGCACCGCACCGCTGGTCCGTTCATGTCAAGCACCGCTCCGCTGGGCCCTTCTTCTCAAGCACCGCTCCGCTGGGCCCCGCCGTCTCAAGCACCGCTCCGCTGGGCCCTTCCTCTCAAGCACCGCTCCGCTGGGCCCTTCATCTCAAGCACCGCTCCGCTGGGCCCTGCTGTCTCTCCACCTCTCCGCTGGGCCCTTCCTCTCAAGCACCGCTCCGCTGGGCCCTTCTTCTCAAGCACCGCTCCGCTGGGCCCTTCTTGTCAAGCACCGCTCCGCTGGGCCCTTCCTGTCAAGCACCGCTCCGCTGGGTCCTTCCTGTCAAGCACCGCTCCGCTGGGCCCTTCTTCTCAAGCACCGCTCCGCTGGGCCCCGCCGTCTCAAGCACCGCTCCGCTGGGCCCTTCCTCTCAAGCACCGCTCCGCTGGGCCCTTCATCTCAAGCACCGCTCCGCTGGGCCCCGCTGTCTCTCCACCTCTCCGCTGGGCCCTTCCTCTCAAGCACCGCTCCGCTGGGCCCTTCTTCTCAAGCACCGCTCCGCTGGGCCCTTCTTGTCAAGCACCGCTCCGCTGGGCCCTTCCTGTCAAGCACCGCTCCGCTGGGCCCTTCTTCTCAAGCACCGCTCCGCTGGGCCCCGCCGTCTCAAGCACCGCTCCGCTGGGCCCTTCCTCTCAAGCACCGCTCCGCTGGGCCCTTCATCTCAAGCACCGCTCCGCTGGGCCCCGCTGTCTCTCCACCTCTCCGCTGGGCCCTTCCTCTCAAGCACTGCTCCGCTGGGCCCTTCTTCTCAAGCACCGCTCCGCTGGGCCCTTCATCTCAAGCACCGCTCCGCTGGGCCCCGCTGTCTCTCCACCTCTCCGCTGGGCCCTTCCTCTCAAGCACCGCTCCGCTGGGCCCTTCTTCTCAAGCACCGCTCCGCTGGGCCCTTCTTGTCAAGCACCGCTCCGCTGGGCCCTTCCTTTCAAGCACCGCTCCGCTGGGCCCTCCCTGTCAAGCACCGCTCCGCTGGGCCCTTCTTCTCAAGCACCGCTCCGCTGGGCCCCGCCGTCTCAAGCACCGCTCCGCTGGGCCCTTCCTCTCAAGCACCGCTCCGCTGGGCCCTTCATCTCAAGCACCGCTCCGCTGGGCCCCGCTGTCTCTCCACCTCTCCGCTGGGCCCTTCCTCTCAAGCACCGCTCCGCTGGGCCCTTCTTCTCAAGCACCGCTCCGCTGGGCCCTTCTTTTCAAGCACCGCTCCGCTGGGCCCTTCCTGTCAAGCACCGCTCCGCTGGGCCCTTCTTCTCAAGCACCGTTCCGCTGGGCCCCGCCGTCTCAAGCACCGCTCCGTTGGGCCCTTCCTCTCAAGCACCGCTCCGCTGGGCCCTTCATCTCAAGCACCGCTCCGCTGGGCCCCGCTGTCTCTCCACCTCTCCGCTGGGCCCTTCCTTTCAAGCACCGCTCCGCTGGGCCCTTCTTCTCAAGCACCGCTCCGCTGGGCCCTTCTTGTCAAGCACCGCTCCGCTGGGCCCTTCATGTCAAGCACCGCTCCGCTGGGCCCTTCTTCTCAAGCACCGCTCCGCTGGGCCCCACCGTCTCAAGCACCGCTCCGCTGGGCCCTTCCTCTCAAGCACCGCTCCGCTGGGCCCTTCATCTCAAGCACCGCTCCGCTGGGCCCAGCTGTCTCTCCACCTCTCCGCTGGGCCCTTCCTCTCAAGCACCGCTCCGCTGGGCCCTTCTTCTCAAGCACCGCTCCGCTGGGCCCTTCTTGTCAAGCACCGCTCCGCTGGGCCCTTCCTGTCAAGCACTGCTCTGCTGGGCCCTTCTTCTCAAGCACCGCTCCGCTGGGCCCCGCCGTCTCAAGCACCGCTCCGCTGGGCCCTTCCTCTCAAGCACCGCTCCGCTGGGCCATTCATCTCAAGCACCGCTCCGCTGGGCCCCGCTGTCTCTCCACCTCTCCGCTGGGCCCTTCCTCTCAAGCACCGCTCCGCTGGGCCCTTCTTCTCAAGCACCGCTCCGCTGGGCCCTTCTTGTCAAGCACCGCTCCGCTGGGCCCTTCCTGTCAAGCACTGCTCTGCTGGGCCCTTCTTATCAAGCACCGCTCCGCTGGGCCCCGCCGTCTCAAGCACCGCTGGGCCCTTCCTCTCAAGCACCGCTCCACTGGGCCCTTCATCTCAAGCACCGCTCCGCTGGGCCCCGCTGTCTCTCCACCTCTCCGCTGGGCCCTTCCTCTCAAGCACCGCTCCGCTGGGCCCTTCTTCTCAAGCACCGCTCCGCTGGGCCCTTCTTGTCAAGCACCGCTCCTCTGGGCCCTTCCTGTCAAGCACCGCTCCGCTGGGCCCTTCTTCTCAAGCACCGCTCCACTGGGCCCCGCCGTCTCAAGCACCGCTCCGCTGGGCCCTTCCTCTCAAGCACCGCTCCGCTGGGCACCGCCGTCTCAATCACTGTTTATGGTTCACTGTGCCCACCATGCCTCCTCCTTGACCAGTGGAGACTGTCATCCACCTGATGGACTGTGGCTTTGCACTCCCCAGGATGGTACAGTGGGCAGCCCACCCACTGCAGAGACATTGAGAGACTGTGGCTTTGCACTCCCCAGGATGGTACAGTGGGCAGCCCACCCACTGTAGAGACATTGAGAGACTGTGGCTTTGCACTCCCCAGGATGGTACAGTGGGCATGGTGGCTCCTCGTGGATCTGGCGTCGTGGACTCATGTGGCTGTGGTGCCCCCCCCTTCCCTTCCCCCTGAGGTGCCTGTAGTTTTTACATCTGATGCCCCTGCAGTGTTCTCTCCAAAGGACTCAGGTCTGCTGTGTGGGCTTTGCCCTTGTTTCTCAAAACTTTGGCCCACGGACATGATGAATTCGTAGGATGTGCAGGACTTGTTACTTCAGTTATACACTGATGTGTATGTCATTTGTTTTCTTGTGAATATCTTTCATGGTTGTACGATAATTTTCAGGAGCTTTTTGGTACATAAATATTTATTCCAAATTTGATTATGTCCTAGCATTTTTCTGGGGTGTTTGGGTGGTGTCACTGTGACTTGTTGCTCTGCATTGGTGTGTACATAGTTGGGGGGGGGGTCGCATATGTGTGTGCCCGTAACCTTTCGTCCTCCCCCCTCCCGTGTGTCGTAGGTGCAGCACTCACCGTTGTCGTCTGCGCCGGACTTCGTACTCGTGGTAGATGAGAAGGTAGACGAGAGCAGGTAGGATGTTTAATTCGGGTTCCATGCTGTCCTCCTTCCTCCTGGAGTGCGTAGTGGTGAGCGTTTTCCCGTCCGTAGTCTGTTTCCGCCGTGTTTTTATCGGCGGTGCTCCCGCCCCGGAAAAGGTGGCGGATTGGTGAGTTGTGATAGGGTGGGCGGTACATTGTCTGCCGCCTGGCTGTTGGCGGTGACCGCCGCGCTGTTTGTTTGTACCGCCGTGGCGGTCGGAGTGTTAAAGTGGCTGTCTGTGTTGGCGGTTCCCGCCAGGGTCAGAATTCCATATTTTTTACCGCCAGCCTGTTGGCGGGTTGGCCGCCGCTTTAACACCGACCGCCAGGGTTAGAATCACCCCCATGGTGTACTATGTACTTGGCCTAAGATCCAGAATGGCTGAATACATGAAAAAGGCAAGTAAAAACCTTCAGGCTAGCCAAGAGCTCTATAAGCAATGGCATGACCAGAAGGCTGTCCTGACCCAGTACCACCAAGGACAGAAGGTGTGGGTATTGGAGCTTGTGGCCCCAAGAGCACTCCAAGACAAAGGAGTGGACCCCATCTCATTGTGGAAAAGAAGGGTGAGGTTACCTATTTGGTAGACCTGGGCACTGCCAGGAGTCCCCTTAGAGTGCTCCATGTCAATCGCCTAAAACCCTACTATGACAGGGCTGACATAACCCTGCTCATGGCAACTGATAAGGGGCAGGAAGAAGAGAGTAACCCTCTCCCTGACCTTTTCTCCACAACTCAAGCTGATGGCTTAGTGGAGGGAGTGGTGCTTACAGACTGCCTTACTGCTGAGCAGAAGGACAACTGTATAAATCTCCTAGGCCAATTTTCTGACCTCTTCTCACTGATACCAGGTACCACTACCTGGTGTGATCACACAATCAATACTGGAGGCACCTTACCTGTCAAAAGTAAGATTTATAGACAGCCTGCCCATGTCAGAGATTGCATAAAACAAGAGGTACAGAAAATGCTGGACTTAGGAGTGATTGAGCCGTCAGAAAGCCCATGGGCTAGCCCAGTGGTGCTTGTCTTGAAACCTCACAGTAAAGATGGTAAAAGAGAAATGAGGTTTGGTGTTGACTACAGAGGACTCAATCAAGTAACCAAAACTGATGCTCACCCTATACCCAGGGCAGATGAGCTAACAGATACACTGGCTTCTGCCAAGTATCTAAGCACTTTTGATTTAACTGCAGGGTATTGGCAGATTAAATTATCAGGAGATGCTAAATCTAAAACTGCATTTTCCACCATTGGAAGGCACTATCAGTTCACTGTTATACCCTTTGGTTTGAAGAATGCACCTGCCACTTTTCAGAGGTTGGTGAACACAGTCCTGCAAGGTTTAGAAGCTTTTAGTTCAGCATATCTAGATGATATAGCTGTCTTCAACTCCACCTGGGATGAGCACCAGGTTCGCCTATGGAAAGTTTTGGAGGCCCTGCAAAAGGCAGGCCTCACTATTAAGTCTTCAAAGTGCCAGATAGGGCAGGGAAAAGTGGTTTGTCAGGGCCACCTGGTAGGTGGGAAACAGATTGCACCACTGCAGCTCAAACCCAAGTGATAGCCTTCTTAGGCCTCACAGGGTACTATAGGAGGTTCATCAAGAATTATGGCTCCATTGCAGCCCCTCTTAATGACCTCACTAGTAAGAAGATGCCTAAAAAGGTATTGTGAACAGCTAGCTGTTAAAATGCTTTGGATGAGCTAAAACAGCCCATGTGCTCTGCACCTGTCCTTAAAAGCCCTTCTTACTCAAAGAAGTTCATAGCTCAGACTGATGCCTCTGAATTAGGGGTGGGGCCAGTGCTACCACACAGCTTAACACTGAGGGCCAGGATCAACCTGTTGCTTTTATCAGCAGGGGGTTGACCCCTAGAGAAAAGCGTTGGTCTGCCATAGAGAGGGAGGCCTTTGCTGTGGTCTGGCCACTGAAAAAGTTGAGACCATACCTGTTTGGTACTCACTTTATTATTCAGACAGACCACAAACCTCTATTATGGTTAAAACAAAAGAAAGGTGAAACCCCTAAATTGTTGAGGTGGTCCATCTCCCTACAGGGAATGGACTATACAGTGGAACATAGACCTGGGAGTACCCACTCCAATGCAGATGGACTCTTCAGATATTTCCACTTAGACAATAAAGACTCATCTGGCCAAGGCTAGGCTTATTGTCCCTCGTTTGAGGGGGGGGTTGTGTAGGAAGGTACCATCTTGCCTGGCATGTTACCCCAATTTTTACTTGTGGGTCAGTTTGTTTTTGCCTGTCTCACTGGGATCCTGCTAGCCAGGACCCCAGTGCTCATAGTTGTGGCCTGAATGTGTTCCCTGTGTGGTGCCTAACTGTGTCACTGAGGCTCTGCTATCCAGAACCTCAGTGCTTTTGCTCTCTCTGCTTTTAAAATTGTCACTATAGGCTAGTGACCATTTTTACCAATTCTGATTGGCACACTGGAACACCCTTTTAATTCCATAGTATATGGTACCTAGGTACCCAGGGTATTGGGGTTCCAGGAGATTCCTATGGGCTGCAGCATTTCTTTTACCACCCATAGGGAGCTCAGACAATTCTTACACAGGACTGCCACTGCAGCCTGAGTGAAATAACGTCCATGTTATTTCACAGCCCTTTTACACTGCACTTAAGTAACTTATAAGTCACCTATATGTCTAACCCTCACTTAGTGAAAGTTAGGTGCAAAGTTACTAAGTGTGAGAGCACCCTGGCGCTAGCCAAGGTGCCCCCACATAGTTCAGGGCAATTTCCACAGACTCTGTGAGTGCGGGGACACCATTACACGCGTGCACTACATATAGGTCAATACCTATATGTAGCTTCAGAATGGTAACTCTGAATATGGCCATGTAACATGTCTAAGATCATGGAATTGTCCCCCAATGCCAAATCTGGTAATGGGGCATCAATCCCATGCATCCCCGGGGCTCCAGCATGAACCCCGGGTACTGCCAAACCAGCTCTCTGGGGTTTTCACTGCAGTTACCGCTGCTGCCAACCCACAGACAGGCATCTGCCCTCCTGGGGTATGGGCAGCCCCAGGAAGCACAACAAAGGTGTTACACCCTCTCCCTTTGGAAAAAGGTGTTAAGGGCTGGGGAGGAGTAGCCTCCCCAGCCTCTGGAAATGCTTTGAAGGGCACAGATGGTGCCCTGCTTGGATAAGCCAGTCTACACCGGTTCAGGGATCCCCCAGCCCCTGCTCTGGCACGAAACTGGACAATGGAAAGGGGAGTGACTACTCCCCTGTCCACCTCCACCCCAGGGGTGGTGCCAGAGCTCCTCCAGTGTGTCCCAGACCTCTGCCATCTTGAATCCAGAGGTGTGAGGGCACAATGGAGGCCTCTGAGTGGCCAATGCCAGCAGGTGACGTCAGAGACCCCTCCTGATAGGTGCTTACCTGACTAGGTGGCCAGTCCTCCTCTGAGGGCTATTTAGGGTCTCTCCTGTGGGCTTCTCTTCAGATAACGAATGCAAGAGCTCACCAGAGTTACTCTGAATCTCCCTCTTCAACTTCTGCCAAGGATTGATCGCTGACTGCTCCAGGACGCCTGCAAAACTGCAACAAAGTAGCAAGAAGACTACCAGCGACATTGTAACGCCTAATCCTGTCGGCTTTCTTGACTGTTTCCTGGTGGTGCATGCTCTGGGAGCTGTCTGCCTTCACCCTGCACTGGAAGCGAAGAAGAAATCTCCTGTGTGTCTACGGAATCTTCCCCATGCTAATGCAGGCACCAAACTTCTACTTTACCGGTCCTCTGGGCCCCCTCTCATCATGACGAGTGTGGTCCCTGGAACACAGGAGGTGGATCCAAGTGACCCCAACAGTCCAGTGGTCAATCAGTCCAAATTTGGTGAGGTAAGTCCATGCCTCCCCACGCCAGACAGTAATCCTGTGTACTGCGTGAACTGCAGCTGCTAGGACTTCTGTGCACTTTTGCAAGGAATCCTTCATGCACAGCACAACCCAGGTCCCCAGCACTCCATCCTGCATTGGTCAACTTCCTGAGTTGACCACCGGCTTTGTGGGACCCGCTTTTGTAGTGTTGAGATGACTGCCATGCTCAGTTTTATTGAACCCGTGTTCAAGTACTTCTGTGGGTGATGCCTTCTTCTGTACGGGCTCTCTGTGTTGCTGAGCGCCCCCTCTGTCTCCTCCTCCAAGGGGCGACCTCCTGGTCCCGGGCAGCACCCATTTTCTTTAGCCGTAACCTTTGCAGATAGCGAGGCTTGTTTGCAGTCTTTCTGCGTGGAAACAACTCTGTGTCCTCCAGCACGTCGTGGGACATCTTCTGTGCAAAGGAGATGTTCCTGGCATCCTCCGTCATTGCAGAATCTTCAACTTCTTCCACCCGGAGGCAGCGATTTTGCACCTTCATCCGGGGTTTAGTGGGCTCCTGCCCCCCCGGACACTTTTGTGACTCTTGGACTTGGTCCCCTTCCTTTGCAGGTCCTCAGATCCAGGAATCCGTCTTCAGTGCTTTGCAGTCAGTGGTGGTCTTTGCAGAATCTCCTATCACGACTTTAGTGTGTTTCTGGTGAAGTAGGGTCACTTTATTCCTATTTTTCAGGGTCTTGGGGTGGGGTATCTTGGACACCCTTAGTCTTTTCTTACACTCCCAGCAACCCTCTACACACTACACTAGGTCTGGGGTCCCTAAGTGGTTTGCATTCCACTTTCGTAGTATGTGATTTGTGTTGCCCGTAGGCCCATTGCATCCTATTGTATTCTACAGTGTTTGCACTACTTTTATGTTTACTTACCTGATTTTGGTTTGTGTGTATATTTTGTGTATTTTACTTACCTCCTAAGGGAATATATCCTCTGAGATATTTTTGGCACATTGTCACTAAAATAAAGTACCTTTATCTTTAGTAACTCTGGGTATTGTGATTCTTATGATATAGTGCTATATGATATAAGTGATATAGTAGGAGCTTTGCATGTCTCCTAGTTCAGCCTAAGCTGCTCTGCTATAGCTACCTCTATCAGCCTAAGCTGCTAGAACACTACTAATCTACTAATAAGGGGATAACTGGGCCTAGCACAAGGTGTAGGTACCACCAGATACCCACTATAAGCTAGGCCGCCCTCCTACACATGTCGACCTGGCAAAATAACCCTTTTGCGAGGGCCAAACCTTCCCTTTTTGTACATATAAGCCACCCTAAGGTAAGCCCAGAACAACCCAGAGGGCGGAGTGCAATGTATTATAAAAGGCACGACTGTCACTTTTATGTTTTAAATGTCCTGGTTGTGAGAGTTTTCCAATTATTGTTTTTCACTATAGCAAGGTCTATCTCTCTGATAGGATAACGTTGGGATTACCATATTACATCCTATAAGTGTAATTCACAACTTGGACCTTGGGTTTGCTGTCTCTGGAATCACAATTTAAAATCACAATATGGTGGGGTCCAAGTGTTATTACATTTTTGAAATCCACCACATGGAGAACAAATGAGCCTTCATTCGACCTTTACAGTACAATTGACCATTTGACAAATCACAACCCCAAACCATAAGAGGCCTCCCACCTCCCCCATATCCTGTCATGTTTTTGCAGACAACCTGGTGCAATGTAGATGGGCTTTTCCAGTTTGGTGCAACAGTCCAATCCTGTCCTCCCTTCTGCCAATGAAGGGGCTTTTGGGCAGCTCCATCTTCGAGTGATGTCTCACTTAGTCAGCCCATGGGCCATTCATCTTGTTCACAATGCTTAATAGGGCCTCCCAGGGGGTTAATTCAAGGTCTTGTTCCAAGACCTCAGAGAACTCACGTCGGTGAAGTTGGATTTTAAATTGCAATTCTGGATTGTATTTGGTGACTGCTGCATGTTTCTGATCACTTGTCAGAGGTGGGTGACAGCTTGGCTTTGTTTATTATCCCTAGACAGACACACAAAATGGGAGCCTAGGTGTGACTTGATGACCCTTGATGGGCCATCCTGGAAGGATAAGAGGGAGGAGCTGGCCACAACCTCACTTACACCTGAAAAGGCTGTGTCCTGTCCCCACACAAAGGGCTGCATAACCTCCTATAGTGAGTCAGGAGCCAGGGCAAGAAGGGCAGGTCCTTTGTACACTACAAGGGCCTGTCTTTGAAGTCTACCCCACTTCAAAATCCCAACTGGGTATACATACTAGACCTCAGACACCACCAACTCAGTACACTTCTCGACCTGTGAATACCCTGCCAGGATGAAGTACTACTGTGCAGCAATAAGGACTGCCACTCTGCTGGACTGTTGCCCTGCTGGACTCCTGATTTACTGTGCTGACCTGCTGCCCTCTTGCCTGGGATTGAGAAGGACTGGACCTGCATCTCTTCAACACAGAACCCAGAGTGACCACAAGGGCCAGCTGACTGGTCTCCTGAACTAAATTGTCAGAGATGCAAAAGACTTCCAACCAACCAACCTCTGCACCTGAACTCTGCCTTTGTGAGCCTGCTCGGCCAAGTGGTACCACCCCAGTCCTAGACCCTCGAAAGTGGGCCTGCGGTGCTTGCTGCAGCCAAACTATTGCATCTCCTATCAACCTGACACATCGCCATCACTGCATGGATTGGAGCTGCTGCATCACCCTCACTGTGCGGACTGGAACCAGCACATTGCCTCTGCTGCAGGGATTGACTCTGATACATTGCTGTTGTTGTAACATTGCTACTGTTGCAGGTACAGAACTGGTGCATCGCCTTCGGACCTGCCACATCTCAGAACTGACACTTTGCCGCTGCTCCATGGAGAAAATCGCTGCATCCCCTTTACGGAATAGGTGAAAATCAACTCAGCTCCCCACCTACAGGAACTGACTCCGGTTCTTCGATTGCTGCGGCCCGGCACTGACGCATAACTGCTTCGAGAAAATCAATGCATCTCCTCTATTGTGTGGGGAAAATTGACACATCTCATCTGCTGCGGTTATTGACAATGGTACATTGCTTCAGCTGCAGCCCGAAAATTAGTTGTTGACGTGACCAGGATTAAGGTACTTTTGTTCAGCTGGCTTGACTGAGTTCCTATATCTGGCCCACACTCCATTGCCGTCAGCCTGAACTTTTTACTTTGTCCTATTCCCGCATTACCCTATATCCCTGGATGGTGCTATTTTGCAGTTTAATCGTTAAAAATGTATAACTCAAGATCTAAAGTCTAAACTGGCGTGGAATCTTTTTGTGGGATGTTTCCATTGATTTATTGTTTTAAATAATGTATGAATACTTTACACATTGCCTGTAAATTAAGCCTGACTGCTCAGTGCCAAGCTACCAGAGGGTAAGCACAGGTTAATTTAGGGTTTTCCTGCACCTTACCCTGACTAGGATTGTGGCTGCCGCTACCAGGTTTCATCCTCAGACAACCAACAACCCAAATTCTAACACTGAGGATGTGTGGAGAACCACTGGAGCTGTAGAATGTATCTTCCAAGTAGGCAGAGGCACCATTCGTTATAGCTTTGTAGATGATGCAGGCTGATTTCCTAGGACTATGGCTGCAAGACCCTGGGCAATGGAACCAGACCTGTTGGGTTCCCACCTGGCCTAGTATTTACTAGCACAGCCAGTATTTATATGTTTAAACAGAAGACAAATTGGATAAAGGAACAAGTCAGTAATTAAAAAAATAGAACATAGCTGCCACTAATAATTTTGAAATTAGCAAATTCAAGTAAAGCTGCTTCGGTCATCATAAGAGAGCCTATTGAAAGACTTATTCCATATTGTATTAGAACTACAACCTCTTTCGTGCTTCCTAAGCTTCAGCTACATCACAACACTCAAAACAGCTATTTAATAATCTTGCTCAATTCAGCTTCAGCAAGTGTAAACTATTACATGACAACGTCCAAGCAGAACAAATTCCTACACCTGTTAACCTTTCTGTTGCAACTCAAAATATCCATATTTAAAACTCTTTCACACCTATTGATAGGGCTGACCTTGATTACATGGCTACAAACTGTCATCTTCTCTGTTTACGCCCAGCCAAAGTCATAAAACTTTGATTTCATTTTCTGAAAGCTCAGCTCCTGGACATGTTAAACTGTATTTAATACAAGGTATGTTCTCCATTACCTACCAGATCTCAGCAACTTTTAGCAAATTCGCCTTGTACCATTTTATGGTTAACCTTTAAAAATACTGTTTTAAACAGCTCAAACTGTTTTTTTAAAACAACCTTTTGGATACCTTCTAAGTCAGATTCTATTCAAGAAACATTAGAGATGTAGTGATTCTATTGGGCTTGGTTGATCTTTGTCACATGGTTGACAATGGAGGTGTTGAGACGCTAATACTTTAAAACCTTTTAACAGCCTTCAATATTACATATCATCCTGAAAAAAATAATAGGAGAAGTGGATCTGGGAGTGAGTTGCTGAGTTAAACAGGTTCCTATCTGGCCAGCAGCAGCGGTTTTCTTCCCATTGCACAGTGTTCTAATTCAGGCCCCTAAAGTCTTTAGCAGATGAAGTATGTAGTATATGGTGTAATTAGAAATGTATGTCTTGAAAAAGCAGATCTGTGTTGCACTCTTGGTTCTCCTACTAGACCAAATAGTTTGATTTTGGACAAATAATGTTCTCTCTTAGCCTATTCCCCTTATTTGCAATTGGCACATGGGATGGCTGGCCATAATCTAAAAGTGAAGATTTGAAGGTGGGTGTCTGCTTCTTTAGAGCAGTTTTCTTCTGTTCCTAAACTCCTCCTTTTTACTACATCTAAAGGTACACATTTTATTAAAGTAGCCTGTGTGGATCTCCTCTAGTGCTACATGTCCTCCTTCCCAGTTACCATTTTAACAAATGCCGGCCTCTCGCACCTATATAATGTGGTTGATCCCAGAGTCAGTGCTACCCTCCGGGTTGGGCTCGTCGAGGCTTTTGAGCTGACCTAATTGTGTTATATCCCCTATTGAGTAGCCTGCTTACCAGCAACTCTCCATTGGAAAGCTAAAGAAAGATGGACATTTGGCATCCTGCAGTAGCTCACTGGTGGATGCAGGACAAACATCTGAAATGAAGGAGAATCCGGCATCCTGCAACCTTAGGCTGGACTTTACAACCCTTGACAAGCGCTGCGAGGGCCATGAGTGAAGGGGCAGTAGAGTAAAAATGGTGCCAATGGCCCTGTTGAAAGCGAGGTAAATAGATCACACTCACCCCCTCACCACACCATCCACTGGCGAGATAGTAAACTACAGTCACAATTAAGGCAAATTGGTCCCTAAGACTCCTGGGATCCAGTGTCACAGTACCTATGAACTTTTGATAGCAACACCCCTGAGATCATCCTCATCCTATGAGCTTTGCAGCACTGTTTTTTTTGCTGTAGGCCCAGGGAAGCCTGCACTCCCTCCATTCCCAAAGTGCACCCGTCTTCTTTACGCCTCACAAGGGAGCATTTGATGACCATGGCGGAGAGGCCCAAGTGACGAGAGCCCATGGTGTATCAATGGTGCAACGAGCTCTGGTGCAAGCAAGGTAAATGGTTGCTCATCTGAACCACAGACACTGACATGACAGTAAAACGCAGCAACAAATTGAGTACATTGGGCGTATACCCACACAGGACCCCAGTGGCACTGCACTTGGAACTCTACTGATAGATATGCTTTTCAGAGGTGGTCTTCCCCTTGGCTTGGCAGGCGTTGTCTGGTACTGTGTGCCCAGTGGAGGAAGCTCCCTCATTTATGGGAAGAACATTATGCTGGTCAGAAAA
The DNA here is from genome assembly GCF_031143425.1 of Pleurodeles waltl. NCBI lineage: Eukaryota > Metazoa > Chordata > Amphibia > Caudata > Salamandridae > Pleurodeles > Pleurodeles waltl. The sequence continues at coordinate 1,235,085,899 of NC_090446.1, forward strand.
ACAGAGCTTTAATTTGGGTGCATTGGGTCCCTCACATCCCTAAGCCCTGGTACCTTTGCAGCAGTTGTACTAATGATAGCTGATTGAGACCCTATCAAATAGGCCTCACAGCTATAGCTCAACACTGCAAATCCCATGGTTGATCACCCCAACTCAGTGTCTAAACGTGACTGCGAAGTCCATGGAAGAGAAGCAAGTAGTGTTGCAATGGTGCTACTGGGTCTTCTTGCAGAGTAAAAGGGTCCCCCACACCGCTTGTTGCAAAGTAAAATATAGTCATAATTTGGGTAAATTGCCCACCTACTAAGTACCATATAGGGCTCAGTGCCACTGCTCTTGCTGCACTACTGATGGCTAAGTCCTTGGCATGGGTCCATGCACATTGTCATAGTACAGTCTGGTGACACACTTGCAATTAGGCCCAGAGGAGAGGCCCCTTCCCAAGACCTTGAAGCCCAACAATACAGCTAAGAGACCTAGGACTATTGCTGCGAGGCCCTGGGAACAGGAGCACAGGGCTTGAGAGCCCTCTACTCTGGCACTAGTAGCAATGGTTAGTGCTTCCCCTGGGCCTCACATCTGTTGTCTATTAATGCAGGACCCACTGGAAGGGGCTCCACTCTCCATTGTCCCCCTGCCATAGTTTTCCATTGTGAGGGACAATGGTCCCATCCCCTGATCCTCACATGCATGGATAGTGCTGAAAAGTGCATGGGAGAGGGCCCCACTACCTTTGACTCTGCAGCCCTGGTCTAGCTCTACAAGGCCCAGGTATGGTTGAAACCTTTCCATTATCATGTCACAGGACATGTTGTGTGTGAATAGACACCTTGCACGTTCAGAGATATCAGAAGATGTTTGTTGGGGAACGGGGACTACAAGTCATATAGCACATTATTTTGTTTCTTTATGAATTCCCTCCTCTAAATTAGTCTATCTTAAAAGATTACTTTGCTAGAGATCTTCTTGAATGTGATTACTATTCATACTGAATTTGATATTTAGTCTGTTTACCACATCCTGAAGTAAGCATTGACTGTTTGCTAATGCAATTTTTGAGAGAGAGATTAAGAAAGTGACAACTCTGGTATCCAAAAGGAATGAAATACTCTTATCCTTTGAAACAGTAGTGGAAAAGGGCAGTACCTATCATACAATAACTCCCGACTGCCACAGGACCTGGTCCAGTGGACATGGTTCATCCATGGCCCTTGGATTCTTCACATCTAGTCACAGCTTTACTAACTCACCTAAATACACTGAAAATAAACACTCTGTTCTAAAATTGGGCCTGGCCCACAACATAGTGACATTTACCTGGGAAGGGCAGTCTCTTGGCCTTGCTAGCAGAGTCACTGCAACCGCACTTGTGGACTAGTTGGAAATTAGAGATAGGTGTGCTAGTGAAACCACAAGCCAGGCTTGAGCCTGACACTTGGCTCTGGCTCAGCTTGAGGTCCTGTTGGAACCAATGCTGAACTGAGCTTTCAAGTGATTTAAGCCTGCCACCCCCTCTCTACCAAGGATGAGGCGTTATAGCCAGAGCTGCAGATTGTGGATGAGGGAAACCAGATTTGAGTCTTTGTGTCAGCTCAATGTCCTGTGATTCTGAACAAATCACTTACTCTACCTGTGCCTATAGAAAATTAATGTGTCCCAGAGTAATGTAACTAGGGCTCACATTCGTGCTGTATAGAAACTGCACAAAAATGAACAAGGAAGTAAAAATAAAGTGTTAACATAAAAAAGGAAAGACAAATATATACCTATTTAGTGGCTAATTTGTACAAAGTGAATTCAGAACACCTGGATAAATTGAGGTTTCCAGCCTTAAACCGGCTAATCTTCAGCAATATTTTATTTCACCAAAACTCTTTTTTCTTCATTAGCCCATATGGAAACCCTTTCAAACTTGTAAATAGAATACCAGCTGTACAAAAGCCTATTGTGTTTGATTTATTAAACTATAATGTTGCGCTATAATAATACAGGATTTACTACACTGACAACTGCCTTGCCTCTTAGTTTACTAATGGTTTAGGTTTTAAAACTATGACTTTTAATAAATACTTCTCAGCGCAGTGCTATAATGTGTCATTTTAATGTCAAAGCTTCACATGTAAAATAAATACACTTTTTGGAAATGACTAACTTGACACCTTTTCAGGGCTGGTCTGGGAACCCAAAGCAGCCTGGCAAAGTTTTGTCAGACAAGCCCTCATAGGATGCATTGTGAGCGAGCCTGAACACTACAACAGGGCTTGGGGGATCCCCCTCAAGACAATTTGGAAAAAATTGAAAAAAACTGTGCATTCTACAACACATTTGTGTTATTACATATGCAATTGTATTAGTTTTTGGAGCATAGTAAATGATGACCTTACAATGCACCAGGATATGGCAATCTCTATTGGGGCTCTTCAATGATTCCTTCACCAACACCCTCTAAAAGTGCCTCTTATTTCTCCATAGTGTCTCTCTCAAATGTATTTCATTTGTTTTATCGTGTCTCTCTTACCAGCGTAGTGTGTTGATGCACTTTACATTACACACACATACATACAGAGACAATGAATCATATGTGTGTAAATCAGGGTATAAAAAAGTTACATAAGACAAAGGTGACTACAAGGTGTAGGATTCATGTCATCCACACTAGCAGACATTTTGTAAGAGTATGTGGTTTGAGGAAACATAAGCTCAGGATTCAGGATGTAACACATTGGCTAGGGTTGACTTTTCAAAAAATGTATTTCTCATCAAACAAAACCTTTTCAGCAAAATTAGGATAATCAAAGACTAGGAAAAGACATAACTTTCTAATCTGCACCATGCAGTTTCAGTCCAGCTCTTTGAAGGGAGTTCACAGCTCACTGTGCTAGATTGTGATTGTAACTTACAAACTTCACAGTGAAAACAAAAACATCTCTATGACAAACGCAGTATCCCACTGAGCACTGCACATAAAATACTGTTCTGTGGTCTGCATAGCACAAGTTCTTTGCAGCAGGCATATTAAACCTCTGCGCTACCTTACATGAGTCAAAACTGCCACTAAACAAAACTCTGATCTCTCTCCACCAGGTACATTAATCATCGGAATTATCTTGGCAGTTTCATTGTTGCCTGAAAACTTTTGAATATGTAAGGAAATCTGCAGTCCTTTTAAAACTACTGCACTTCTACTACCCCCCCCAAGGCACACATACACACAATAACAAAAGCGGCCCACCACCCATCCAGCCTCCCAGGGAAATGGCCGATACCCCATACCTGCACCTCTTTCATAGCCCTTATAAGGCTGAAAGAGTTGCCTAGTATTTGAAAGGGTTAAATGATGCTGGACACTGACTAAGAGACAATGGGCATCCTGCAGTGCTTTTCAGGATGAGATAGATGACCTGATTGCTTCACATACCTTCACAGTGTGTCTTGCCTGCCTAGGCCAGGTGATGGTGCCCCCTTCCTGGGCCTCTTAGCACTACAATATAGCTACGAGGCCTGAGGGAGGGCACCCTCTCATTTCCCAGCAAGGAGACCCACCTGACTGTCAATTTCCTAGGAGAAGAACAAGAGGATCAGTGCACCAGCTTGACTTTAAAACACTGGTGCAAGGCCCAATGCTGCACACACTGCCCAGGCCTAATGTCAGCCCTGGTTGCAGTTCTTCATTTGGCTAGCAGCAGGCCAGTGCAGCCAACCTCATGGTCACCTTTGGCACCTCCCAATGGTGGAATTAGACAATCTATTGTGAAGTTGTAATCTATCAATATGCTAAGTTTGTCAGAATCTGCCTCCACTAGTGGACAATAACATGCTAGATGTATAAAGTCTGCATAAGTGGTTTGACAGCTTCAGCAGCTAGAGCTTGTCGATGAATATATTTAATCATGCAGTGTCGGTCTGAATAATATGAGATGCAAAAATGAAAAATGTATCAACTTAATTCCATGAGAGCACAGTTCACACACCCAATACTTCTCGATTGTCCACAAAAATGAGTCCAACCTTTTAACCCTATATGTATGAAGACCAACATGTTGGTGCCACTGTGGCCCTCTGCACGTGACTTAGGTGGCCTGGAAGAAAGTATTATGTGCAGCTTACTGTCCTCCATTTGTACATCTTCAACTAATGGGTACAGTGGCTTAGGGATCATGTGTTATCAACAGATTATAAAAGAGTGGGGGATAGTAATAGAACTCCAAGTCTGGGACCACAAATGCTCTTTTGCTGTGGAGGTGCATGTGGATATCCCAGAATAATACCTCATCAAACCAACCTCATGAGCAACTTGGCAAAAATAATCCACCCCTCCAGTCAGTGGTGTTGGGACACTAGGAAGCACTATCATTTTGAGGGTAGTTATTATTCCAGCTATGGAGAGAGGGAGTTGAATCCTTCTATCCACATTATCCACCAATTTGCTGTCAATGGGCCATCATTTTCTCTTGCCATGACTTCACAATCCTTATGTAGTTTCACAGTAGTATTTTACTGTGTCCACCCACCATCTATTGGGATGATCTAGGTCTAGTTGGCTAGTGGATGGGGTCAACAGGAAAATCTCAGATACCACAATTTGTAGAGGTCCAAGAGAACCAGTGGAACCTCACTATCTTCCAAATTATGGGAGGGGTGTTTGTTGCTTGCTGTTTAACAACTAACTAGATGTCACCCGCATACATGAACATTTAGGGGGTCATTCTGACTCCCGCCGGCGGCGGTAACCGCACGCCCGGCGGGAGCCGCCGAATGACCGCACCGCGGTCAAATGACTGCGGCGGTCATTCTGAGTTTCCCACTGGGCTGGCGGGCGACCGCCAGAAGGCCGCCCGCCTGCCCAGCGGGAAACCCCCTTCCACGAGGATGCCGGCTCCGAATGGAGCCGGCTGAGTGGAAGGGGTGCGACGGGTGCAGTTGCACCCGTCGCGATTTTCAGTGTCTGCCACACAGACACTGAAAATCTATGTGGGGCCCTGTTAGGGGGCCCCTGCAGTGCCCATGCCAATGGCATGGGCACTGCAGGGGCCCCCAGGAGCCCCACGACACCCGTTCCCACCAGCCAGGTTCTGGTGGTGAAAACTGCCAGAACCAGGCTGGCGGGAAGGGGGTCGGAATCCCCATGGTGGCGCTGCTTGCAGGGCCGCCGTGGAGGATTCTCTGGGGCAGCGGGAAACCGGCGGGATGCCCATGGATGCCCATGGAAGCACCGCCAGCCTGTTGGCGGTGCTTCCACGGTCGTTGGAATGACCCCCTTAATTTGTCTGATTTAAAGACTAGCCCCTTATGCATGTGGTGTTTTCTCAGCCAGCATGCCAGTGGCTCCGTGGCTATTACAAACAGTAACAAAGAAAGTGGGAACCCCTGTCTAGTCCCATGAAACAGGAAGGGGATTTGATATTAGCCCATTTACGTGGATTCTGGCAAGCATGGCATCATATAACTGAGAAATGGGTTTAATCATATATGAACCACCAGAGGTCAGTCAATCAGAATAACCATTATAGGGGATCAAAGGCCTCCCCTGAATCCAAGAAGACAGATGTTAATTCCCGGTCCAGCTTTAGTTAGTTAGCACAGAAAACACTGTGCAGAGACTACCAGCTATGGCTGTTTTTAAACAGCCCGTGATTGACTTGGCAGTATTATTCCCAGAAAGCAGCTTGTAGGACTGATTGCTTGCAACTTCATTACTAGATTTGGGCACTGCTGTAATTACCACCTTCCAAAGTGTTAATGTAAATATCCACTTGTTAGAAATGAGGTCTCTAGTTTACAGTGGTGTGCACCCTGCACAAGTAGGGACCCTCACTGCAGTCAGGTTAAGGGAGCCACACAGCTACGATAACCCCTGCTCACCCACATGATAGCTTGGCACAAGCAGTCAGGCTTATCTCAGAGGCAATGTGTGAAGTATTTTTACTCACACAGCAACTCAGTGATAACACCACAAACGTACTCCACCCCAGTTTAGGAAAATAACCAATATTTCTCTGAGTAAAGCAAGACTAAAACAACAAAACATCTAACATGCACAAGCAAAGATATCACTTTTAAAAGATTAAATGCAATTGTAGTTGCTTGAAATCAATAAAGCACTTGGCTGAGGCAAAGTACCTGAAAAGCCTCAAAAACAAAAATGATGTGGGCCGCAGGGGAGGTGATGCGTCAAAAGAGCCATAGATGTGTTGGTTCCTTACTATTGCAGGGGAGGTGATGCTTCAGTTCCTTACTGCTAGGCAGGGAGGTGATGCATCGTTTCCTTACTGCCACAGGGAAGGAAATGTGTTGTACACTGCACATAGCACTGCGTCTGAATCAGGATGGTGCATCACAGACTTCAGTGATGTGGTGCTTGAAACTCACACAGTTCTTCTGATGTGCTGTGACAGAAAGATGGGCCTGTGTTGAAAACTATGGTCATTGTGTCAAGCGGGCAGCATGTTCCAGTGCAGGCAGGGAAGATGTGTCAAATCCTTCCATGGATGCATCAGTTCCAAATGATGCAGTGAGTCAATGTGTGGATTTTATCTTTGTAGCAGCAAAAAAAACTCCTTGAGTGGCCCAGATTGGTTTTGGTACCACATGGCAGGACAGGGCCCTCAGTAGAGGAGTTCAGGTGCTGGCAGATGAAGTCTTTGATGTCCCTGAGACTTCTCAGCAATACCCAAGCTCAATTCAAGCTCTTGGAGAACCTTGGAAGGCAGGATGTAGAAAGCAAAGTCCAGTCCTTTCATTCACAGGACAGAAACAGCAGGCCAGCACAATGAAGCAACAGGCAGAGTGGCAGTCCCTGCTGCAGGATCCAGCTCTTCTTCCTGGTAGAATATCCTCAGTCCAGAAGTGTTCTAACTATGTGGGGTCAGAGGCCCAGTACTTATACCTGTTTCTGTCTTTGAAGTAGGCACACTTCAAAGAGAAGTTTTTGTAGTGCACAAGACCCACTCTTTCTCTGCCCGGGGCCAAGACACACTGCAGGGGGTCGGAGACTGCTTTGTGTGAGGACAGTTACAGCCTGATTAAGGTGCAAGTGTCCGCTCCTCCCGCTCTCTAGCTCAGGAAATGCAAACTTCAAAGAGAAGTTTTTGTAGTGCACAAGATCCACTCTTTCTCTGCCCGGGGCCAAGACACACTACAGGGGGTCGGAGACTGCTTTGTGTGAGGACAGTTACAGCCCGATTAAGGTGCAAGTGTCCGCTCCTCCCACTCTCTAGCTCAGGAAATGCAGGGCACTCCTCAGCTCCCTTTGTGCGACTGTCTAGAGTGAATTCACAAACAGCCCAACTGTCGTCCTGACCCAGACATGTATTCCACAGATAGGCAGAGGCACAGAATGGTTAAGCAAGAAAATACCCACTTTCTAGAAGTGGGATTTTCAAACCTACAATTAAAAAATCAACTTCACTAAAAGATGTATTCTTAAATTGTAATTTCAAAGTCCCCCAAACTCCATATCTCTATCAGCTCTCAATGGGAAATAACACTTAAAAGATATTTCAAGGCTATCCCCATGTTACTCTATGGGAGAGATAGGCCTTGCAATAGTGAAAAATTAATTGAGCAGTATTTCACCATCAGGACATGTAAAACACACCAGTACATGTCCTACATATTTAAAACACTGCACCCTGCCCACGAGGCTGCCTTAGGCCTCTCTGAGAGGTGACTTACATATAATAAAAGAGAGGACTTAGGCCTGGCAAATGGCTACACTTGCCAGGTTGAAATGCAGTTTAAAACTGCCCACACAGGCTCTGCAGTGGCAGGTCTGAGACATGTTTACAGGGCGATTTGTGGATGGCACAATGAGTGCGGCAGGCCCACTTGCAGCGTTTGATTTACAGGCCTGGGCACACATGGTGCACTATACTAGGTACTTACTGGTAAATAAAATATGCCGATCATGCATAAACCAATCGCCAATACCAGTTAGATAGAGAACACTTGCACTTTAGCAATGGTCAGCAGTGGTAAAGTGCCCAGAGTCTTAAAACCAGCAAAAACTAAATTCAGCACAGGATCAAAAACAGGAGGTCAAAAGAAAAACCTTTGGGGCTACCTTTGTAAAAAGATCAATGTCCAACACCCGTCTATAATTATGTGTGTTGTCTAAAGCTGCAAGTTCCAGGCGTGGGAATTATTTTTGTACAAGATGTAAACTGCACAAACACATTTCCAGGCAGAAATAATACTTTATAGTTTATTGCAACATACGTATCTCACACATGAAGTATGGTACATAAAACATTATTGTTTTGTTTGTTTGGGGTCCAGTTGCAACCACACTAAAGCAACAAGGGTATAAAAGGATTGGCACAGTAGGACCATGTTAGACAGTACGCTGCCTGGTTTTTCTGCAGTACAATTTCACGTTTTCAAATTTAGGCACAGTGTCATTGCTAAGATTAAAAAGCAGCACTTCAGTAGCTAATGCAAGCAACCTAATAATGACACCAAACCTCACTCCTTTCCATTTCTGTAATGTAAATAAGAGGCACATTTATAAGTGACTGCAATTGAGGAAATTCTACCTTAAGTAACAGCAGTTTAGACGTGAATTATCGGTGTGTATGGTGTAAATATAGACGTCGTTTTTTAACGTCACCTATCATAAGAAATCTTTTGGAATGTGAGCGACCCTACATGCCGTCCAATCTCTGTATTACCCAGAACATTAGCTTTATATAAATATGTGGCATTCTAGCTGTTAGAAATGGGGTTTTTGGTTGGCAGTCAGGTTACCCTCTGTCCAAGCAAGAACCCTCACTCTATTCAGGGTAAGTCACACACAATCCAAAATTATCCTGTGCCCACCCTCTGGTAGCTTGGCACGAGCAGTCAGGCTTAACTTAGAAGGCAATGTGTAAAGTATTCGTGCAATAAATCATACAATAACACAATATAGCACCACAAAAATACACCACACAGTGTTTAGAAAAATATATAATATTTATCAGGATAATTGTAGGTCAAAATGAATAAAGATGCAATGTGAAATTGTAGAGATATCACTGAAAAGTGATATAAAATGTCTTAGGTCTTTAAAAAGCAAACAAAGTCTCTTTCAAGCACAAAGTACCTGGTTTAAAGTGGAAAATCTCCGCAAAGGGCCGCAGAAGAAGAGATATGTGGAAAAATGGTGTGTGAGTCGATTTCTCCTCTGCACACACGGACTTGCGTCGTTATTTTTCACACGGGGAAGTCGTGCGTCGTTTTCTGGCGCGCGGACAGTCTCTTTCTGTGGGTCGCGGGATTACCAGATGTCCCAGGGTCTGTGCGTGGATTCTTCAGCTTGTTTTCCGGCTGCGCGTCATTCCGGGAGGCTGTGCGTGGAATTCTCGGTCTCACGGCAGGCATCGCGTCGATTTCCCCTCTGGAACTGGGGCGGCGTTGTCCTTGCGAGGCCGTGCGTCGAAGTTCCGGTCGCCCCAGAGGTGTTGCGTCGATCAGCGTCGGTGTGCAGCGATTTTCTCGCCGCGGAGCAAGCTGTGCGTCGAAATGTTCGGTGCACGAAGAGTCCAAATGAAAAAGAGAAGTCTTTTTGGTCCTGAGACTTCAGGGAACAGGAGGCAAGCTCTATCCAAGCCCTTGGAGAGTACTTTCACAGCCAGACAAGAGTTCAGCAAGGCAGCAGGGCAACAGCAAGGCAGCAGTCCTTTGTAGAAAGCAGTCAGGTGAGTCCTTTAGGCAGCCAGGCAGTTCTTCTTGGCAGGATGCAGGTTCTGGCTCAGGTTTCTTCTCCAGCAAGTGTCTGATGAGGTAGGGCAGAGGCCCTGTTTTACACCCAAATATGCCTTTGAAGTGGGGGAGACTTCAAAGAGTGGCTAAGAAGTGCACCAGGTCCCCTTTCAGTTCAATCCTGTCTGCCAGGGTCCCAGTAGGGGGTGTGGCAGTCCTTTGTGTGAGAGCAGGCCCTCCACCCTCCCAGCCCAGGAAGACCCATTCAAAATGCAGATGTATGCAAGTGAGGCTGAGTACCCTGTGTTTGGGGTGTGTCTGAGTGAATGCACAAGGAGCTGTCAACCAAGCCCAGCCAGACGTGGATTGTAAGGCACAGAAAGATTTAAGTGCAAAGAAATGCTCACTTTCTAAAAGTGGCATTTCTAGAATAGTAATATTAAATCCAACTTCACCAGTCAGTAGGACTTGGTATTACCATTCTGGCCATACTAAATATGACCTTCCTACTCCTTTCAGATCAGCAGCTACCACTTCAATACTGTATGAGGGCAGCCCCAATGTTAGCCTATGAAGGGAGCAGGCCTCACAGTAGTGCAAAAACCAATTTAGGAGTTTTACACTACCAGGACATGTAAAATACACAGGTACATGTCCTGCCTTTCACCCACACAGCACCCTACTCTAGGGGTTACCTAGGGCACACATTAGAGGTGACTTATATGTGGAGAAAGGGGAGGTTTAGGCTTGGCAAGTACTTTTAAATGCCAAGTCGAGGTGACAGTGAAACTGCACACACAGACCTTGCAATGGCAGGCCTGAGACAAGGTAAAAGGGCTACTTAAGTGGGTGGCACAACCAGTGCTGCAGGCCCACTAGTAGCATTTAATCTACAGGCCCTAGGCACATATAGTGCACATTACTAGGGACTTATAAGTCGATTAAATAGTCCAATCAGGTATGTTCCAAGGTTACCATGTTTAAAGGGAGAGAGCATATGCACTTTAGCACTGGTTAGCAGTGATAAAGTGCGCAGAGTCTAAAAGCCAGCAAAAACAGTGTCCAAAAAGTGGAGGGAGGCAGGCAAAAAGTTAGGGGTGACCACCCTAAGGCTGTCAGGTCTAACACTAGCTTGTTGTAATTTCCATGAAATGAAAGCGGTGCATTGATTCTGGAACGTTTGCCGATTCTGTCCTTAATCAATAACATAGGCTCATTCTTTTTCAATCTCATTGAAACATCCGGTTATACTACCTGATACCAAGATACCAGCTAGCTGTTATGTTCTTTGGTGAAAATTATTTCAGCAGATTCATGTTCGTGTTTTAATTTTGTTTCTGTCGATAGTATTTTTTCAACTTTATTTGAATCACGCATAGACAATCTGTGCATGACTAATGAAAACCATGAATCCCAGAATGACTAAAATCTGTCTTTCTTTAAACAACAAAAAGAAATACGTGGTACTAGAATTACAACCGCCCCAGTTACGAAACTCAACAAGTTGTTTCTTTATATGTGTTTCGAAAACAGAGTTTGCTAGTAGTTATATTCTCAATTGGACACTCACACAGAAAGCACCATGGGAGCAACATGGCATATACCACTTTCAAACAGAATCATCACAACTTAAACGTAAGAACCTGCGGAGGGGGTGAGATTAGAGATTCAGAAAGGGGAGCTTAAAAAAGATTTAACAATTGGTAGTTAAAATACGTGTTTCGTTAATATACTTATATATATTCTCCTTTCAAATAGAAATCCAGGACATTATAGGGATGGAAACCTATCCACATGTCACTGTTGAATCAGATGTAATGTTGTTACTGTATTTGAGAGCACATTAGACCAAACATTAAAATCAATAGCGAATATTGCAACAACCAAAGGTCTTGCTTTTGGTTAAAATATATCCAGAACGAGGAAGTCCGAATCTAGAAGAAGAAGCAACAGAAACAAATAAACGTCTTATAAAATAAGATTCTGTTTCATTAATGTCAAATTCTCCCACAGAGCTACAAATGCTATTTCCTTCCATTCAGTCCTTAAGGGGTGGAACACACCATTGTGCCTTGACAAATTCCTCCCTCTTTCCTGGTGCTAACGTTATGGAATGACAGTTCCAGTAGGAGTGTGGTCAGACAACTGGATGTCTCCGTGATCTATGGGATTGTATTGAACTTCCATGGGGCTCACAAAAGTGGACTGCCATGGGGCTCATAATTTGCCCCTTAGGCGTCAGAATAATCACATCAGCTAGTTTTGTGTGACAATTATCATGTTAACCCCTTCCCCGCAAAGGATGTTATGGTTATGTCTGGTGGCGCGGGGCTGAAGCGCCATGGACGAAACATTACATCCTTCCACCGGCCCTCGGGGGAAGTGCTAACGCTGCCCGAGGGCCTTCCCCCAGGGCAGAGGAAGGGGAATAGCTTTCCCTTCCATCCCCAAATCCCCCACCACCCCCCAGTGACTTCTGACAACGTCAGTACACGATCGCACGCTGACCTCATCAGAGGTCGCCTCCCATTGCGCTGGAAGCATGGCTGCCACTGTGACTGAGGAGAAACAGATTAGTTTCTCCCCAGTACGGGGCATGGGGAGGTTGGCAAGGTCGGGGAGGAATGAAGAGGAAAGGAAAGGCTTTTTCTTTCCTTTTCATGTCCCTCTGAGCATTTCTGCAGGAATGCTACTAGACACCAGGGATTTTTGTTTGTTTTGTCTAATGTTATAGGAGAGCAACCCCTTTGGCAAGGGTCACTCCCCAGGGGGTTATTTCTTAATTAAACCTTTTCTGCCCACAGTGGAGGCAGATCAGCCTGAATTAATTAGGCCGATATGCCCAGGGAGTTTTTTTGTTTGTTTACATTCATAAGGGGAGCGACTCCTTAGGCAAGGGTCACTCCCCAGGGAGCAATTATTTTTTGAGGCCTTGGGGGCAGAAGCCACTAGACACCGAGGATTTTTGTTGTTGTTTACATTTAGAAGGGGAGTGACCCCTTAGGCAAGGGTCGCTCCCCTGGGGGGGGTATTGTTTTTAGGCCATTTATGCCCCCCATGGGGATAGATCTGCCTATTTTTATTAGGCAAATCCGCCCCCAATGGGGGCAGAAACCACTACATACCAGGGATTTTTTTTTCAGCAATTCAAAGGCAAGGGTAGCACCCCTGGGGGGCAAATTTATTTTAGGCCATTTCTGCCCCCTTGGAGGCAGATCGGCCTATTTTAATTAGGCTGATCTGCCCCCAAGGGGAGCAGAAACCACTAGGCACCAGGGATTTTTTTTTACATTCTTTTACTGCTGGGGAGCGACTCCTTTGGCAAGAGTCGTCCTCCTGGGGGGGCAATTTTATTTTAGGGCATTTCTGCCCACCTTGGGGGCAGACAGGTCGATTTTTCTTAGGCCAATCTGTCACAAGGGGGGCAGAAACCACTGGAGACCAGGGATTTCTTTTTTCGCCAATTTCATGCAAGGGGAGCGACCCCTTAGGCAAGGTTCTCTCCCTTGGGGGGAATTATTTTTTGGCCCTTTCTGCCCCCTTTTTGGGGCAGGTCAGCCTATTTTTGTAAGGCCCATCTGCCCCCAAGGGGGGCAGAAAGCCCACCAGAGAACAGGGAAGATTTTTTTTCGAAAAAAGAGGGTGGGGAAATGTCCTTACGCCCACCCCAAATACATAGGGACAAAGTTGTTTTGCCCACCGGTGGGCAGATGGGTCAATTACCCCCGATCCACTCCCGGGGGGATAGAAAGCCTACTAAATGTCAGGGAATTAAAATAAATTATATAGTGCTGCGGTGGCTACCAACCAGTATGGCCATGGTTATGACCCCAAACCAACTGAAGGGGGAACAGTCTTTCAGCTCTCCCTCTGCACACTAAAACATCTTATCATATGGCAAGCAAGAGGACATTTGATTACTTTGGGTTTTGGGTTTACATTAGGGTCATGAAAGCTTGTCTACCTCTCAAAATCAGACCACTTGGAATGGTGAGGGCTGCACTTTTTGGACTTTGGGACGCTGCCAATGTAGAAACATCTATGAGACCTAGACACATCTGAAAACTAAACATCTGGGTGAGTCCATGGTGGAGTGCTTCACATGCACCTGCACCATTTTCTTACCCATAATGCCCTGCAAACCTCCAACTTTACTTTAAATCACACATTTTTTCCACATTTTTGTGATGAAACCTTTCGGAATCTGCAGGAATCCACAAGATTCCTACCACCCAGCATTGTCGCATCTATACCGATAAAAATTCTGCCCCACTTGTCAGCCTAAAATTGTTTTTTCTCAAACTGCCCTTTTGGACCCGCTTTGGTTCTCCCTCATTTTCAACACATTTTTGGCTCTTCCCTGTCCCAGGCACTTGGCCCACCTACACAAGTGAGGTATCATTTTTACCAGGAGACTGAGGGGAACATTGGATGGTAGGAAAGATGTGCCGGTGTGGTGATCCCATACAGAAATGTGGGAAAAATTAGATTTTCTTAGCTAAATTTGAGGTTTGCTGAGGATTCTGGGTAAGAAAACACTGGGGGTTCCACGCAAGTCACACCTCCCTGGACTCCTTCGCGTGTCTAGTTTTCAAAAGGGTTTGGGTTTGATAGGTTTCCCTTGATGGCTGCTGAGCCCAGGTCCAAAAACGCAAGTGCGCCCTTCCTGCACAAACAGATAGCTTTGCATTTGATAATTTTGCTGTGTCCACATAGTGTTTTAGGAAATTTTCTGTCGCGGGCACTAGGCCTACCAACAAAAGTGAGGTACCATTTTTATCGGGAGACCTGCGGAAATGCTGGGTAGATGGAAGTTTGTGGCTCCCCTCAGATTCCAGAACCTTGCAGCACTGAAATGTGAGGAAAAAGTGTTTTTTTGGCTAGATTTTGATGTTTGCTAAGGACTCTGTGTAACAGAACCTGGTGAGAGCATCACATATGACCCCATCTTGGGTTCCCCTAGGTGTCTTATTTCAGAAGTGTCCAGGTTTGCTAGGTTTTCCTAGGTGCCGGCTGAGCTAGAGGCCAAAACCACAGCTAGGCACTTTGCAAAAAACAGATCTGTTTTCTTTGGGAAAATGTGATGTGTCCATGTTGTGTTTTGGGGCATTTGCTGTTGCAGGCACTAGGCCTACCCAAACAAGTGAGGTCCTATTTTCATCGGAAAATTGGGGGGAATGCTGGGTGGAAGGAAATTTGTGGCTCCTCTCAGATCACATACCTTTCTGTCACCGAAATTTGAGGAAAAAGTGTTTTTTTTGCAAAAAGTTGAGGTTTGGAAAGGGTTCTCGGGTAATAGAACCTGATGAGAACCACCTGAGTCATCCCATTTTGGATTCCCCTAGGTATCTAGTTTTAAAAAATGAACAGGTTTGGTAGGTTTCCCTAGGTGCCGGCTGAGCTAAAGGACAAAATCCACAGTTAGGCACTTTACAAAAAAACCGTCAGATTTCAATGTAAAAATGTGATATGTCTATGTTGCATTTCCTGTCTTAGGCATTAGGCCTACCGACGCAAGTGAGGTAATATTTTTATTGGGAGGCTTTGGGGAACACATAATAGAAGAACAAGTGTTATTGCCCCTTGTCTTTCTCTAAATTTTTTCTTCCAAATGTCAGACAGTGTGTAAAAAAGACAACTATTTGAGAAATGCCCTGTAATTCACATGCTAGTATGCGGACCCCGGAATTCAGAGATGTGCAAATAACCACTGCTTCTCGACACCTTATCTTGTGCCCATTTTTGAAATACAAAGGTTTCTTTGATACCTATTTTTCACTCTTTATATTTCACAAAATGAATTGCTGTATACCCAGTATACAATGAAAACCCATTGCATGGTGCAGCTCCATTATTGCCTCTGGGTGTCTAGAGGTCTTGATGAAACTACAAGCCCCATATATCCCTACAACCAGAAGAGTTCAGCAGACGTAACAGTATATTGCTTTTTTTGGAAATCTACCATTGCAGGAAAAAGTTACAGAATAAAACATCGAGAGTAATGGCTGTTTTTTTTCCCTAAGTTTCAATATTTTTGTATTTCAGCTGTTATTTTCTGTAGGAAAACCTTGTAGGATCTACACAAATGACCCCTTGCTGAATTCAGGATTGTGCCTACTTTTCAGAAATGTCTACCTGTCTAGGATTCAGCATTGTTATTACACTGATTTCTGTCACTAACTGGAAGGAGGCTAAAAGCACAAAAAATAGTAAAAGTGTGGTATGTCCTAGTAAAATGCCAAAATTGTGTTGCCAAATGTGGTTTCTGATTCAAGTCTGCCTGTTCCTGAAAGCTGGTAAGATGGTGATTCTAGCACCACAAACCTTTTGTTTGATGCCTGTGAGAAAACAGGGCTGATTGCAGAGGCCCCCTAACTTTTTGCCCCCATTTTCCACTTTTTGCTGGTGTTTCCCTGACTCTGATGGTGCCCTGGGTACTGCTAACCAGTCCCAGGGCCTGTGCTCTGTGTAAAATCAATATGCAAATTAGGCTAATTATAATTGGCTAAGTTAACCTACCTATAAGTCCCTGGTTTATGGTAGGGCATGTAGGTTTAGGGACCACAGCATAGGTAGTGCACCAATAGGTGCACTGCTGAGGTGCCCAGTGTCATTTTGAAGGCAGGCCTGCCTTGCTGGCTGCTTTTAAATTAAAGTTATATGCAAATTCGACTTTGGAATTAAAAGTAGTTCCAAAGTCTTAAACTACCTTATTTTTACTTATAGGTCACCCCTAAGGTGTGCCCCATGTGCCGCTAGGGCTGGGTGCCATGTAACTATAAGCAGGAACCTTATAAAATGTGTTTTTCCCTCATTGTAGTAAATGGCCTTCATAGGCTAGAATGAGGAGACTTTATTTTAATTTTTAAAGTCCCCTTAAATGATGGATACCAACAGTTTGGTATCAAATTAATTGTTATAATAAATCCCACAACTTTCAGTTGTGGGATTTAATATAACTTGTTCAGGTAAAGAGTTTTAAACTTTACCTGAAAAGTTGCCAATTTCAGCCCTGAATTGTTTTTGCTGCTGTGATCTGATTGGCTAGCCTCTGGCAGCCTAGTCAGGTTGCCTTGATCAGGTGTGAAGTGGCCTGGCTTCACACAAAGGAATATGCCTGTGGGAGGGAATCTCCCCTCAGCAGATGGTTAGGCAGGAAAGGGGAGGGCTGCCAAACTGGTCTTCAAAGGGAGAGAAGGACATTTGGAGCAACCAGCAACACCCCCACATCCTGCAACCCCAGACAACTAGGTGCCCCCTTGATTAGATTAGGAAAGGGCAGGAGAGAGGTGTGTTCGTGATTTTTAGCCACACCATTGGGTAAGCTCAGCCAGATGTAACCTCCAAAAATCAGATTCAGCCATGATGGATATTTGGAGAATGTTGCCTCCTGGGATTGATTTTTGCCACACTTCCCAGGAAGTGGTCATCACAGGGGGAAGGACCTAGCACCTGATTGGAGAACCAGGACCCCCCTGTTTTTCACCCAGGAGCAAGGATAAAACTGGCAGACCTGCACCCACACCTCAGTTCCCTACCACATCCAACAAGGAAGAACTACAGAAGAAGAAGGACTGTCCTGCTGGACCCCTGGCCTGCACCTGGAACCTGCACTCAGAAGGACTGCACCAGCTGCACACCTGGGCTTCACCACAAGAAGGACTTTTCCTGGCTTCAACTGGTTCAAGGACTCCCTGTTTGCTACAGATGAAAAATTGCTAACCAGAGTCCCCTGCACCAACTCCTGAAGAAAGCGACCAGCTGACCACTGTCCAGTGACCAAAAAGGAGTTTGCGCCAGGTGCATTCTGGGAGTTGTAATCCTCACCCCCCAAGGACCATCTCAGAACTTCTGGACCCTTGGGGTGAGCTGTGGACCTCAAAAGAACCTTAAAAGGACATCTGGGAGAAGCCCCAGAAGTTTAGAGAACTTTGGAGAACTTTTGAAAAAAAGCTCCATAGAGGGACCGACCCGCTGCGACAACTCTAGCCGGCTCAACTGCGACCCAGCCTGATTTGCTGGTTCATCCCGGTAAAGAAAATCTCTGAAAAAGAGACTAAGGGGGTCATTACAACCCTGGCGGACGGTGTTAAAGCGGCGGTAAGACCGCAAACAGGCCGGCGAAAAAAAAAAGGGAATTATGACCGTGGCGGAAACCGCCAACAAAGACAGCCACATTAACATTCCGACCGCCACGGCGGTACAGACAAGCAGCGCGGAGGTCACCGCCAACAGACAGGCGGGAGACAAAGTACCGCCCACAGTATCACAACCTACCAATCCGCCACCTTTTCCGGGGCGGATTCACCGTGGATTAAAACACGGCGGAAACAGACATTTCAATGGGAAAACGCTCACCTCAAACACTCCACGAGGAAGGAGGGCACCATGGAGCCGGAACTCCAAATACTTCCTGCGATAGTCTTCCTGCTCCTGTACGATCGTCAGCAAGGCCGGCGCCGAAGACAACGGTGAGTACTGCACCTACGACATAGGGGAGGCAAAAGTCACGGACACACACACGCAACACCCCCACCCCCACCCCGACCCTCACCCACTACAACACACACACCAATGCATATCCAAACATCACAGTAACAACCCCCAACACCCCCCGGAAGAATGCACAGACAAAAGGAAATGAGTGCATCCATTGTAATGTATAAAAATACAGTAAGCTAATATATACAGATATATATACACATTCAACAAAATATACATCACGATTAGTAGTGCAGGTATGCACCATTCAATGTCCGTGGACCACTGGCCCCAAAATGCATGGGCAAGGCCCACACACGATACCTGAGCAAAACGGAGAGAACACTGCTGGGGCATCAGATCGAAATACAACAGGCACCTCAGGGGGATGACAGCACCACACCAGATCCACGAGGGGGCTCCATGCCCATTGATGTATCCTGGTTAGTGCAAAGCCACAGTCTCTCAAGTCTCACAAGTGGGTGGGTTGCCCACTGTACCATCCTGGGGAGTGCAAAGCCACAGTCTCACAAGTCTCTATAGTGGGTGGTTTGCCCACTGCTATATCCTGGGGAGTGCAAAGCCACAGTCTCACAAGTCTCTATAGTGGATGGTTTGCCCACTGCTGTATCCTGGGGAGTGCAAAGCCACAGTCTCACAAGTCTCTATAGTGGGTGGTTTGCCCACTGCTGTATCCTGGGGAGTGCAAACCCACAGTCTCTCAAGTGGATGACAGTCTCCACTGGTTCTGGAGGGGGACAGGTGCCCAGAGTGCTTCATCCTGCTAAGGACAGAGGTAGTGGATGTATCTCTCCACTGGTTCTGGAGGGGGACAGGTGCCCAGAGTGCTTCATCCTGCTAAGGACAGAGGTAGTGGATGGATCTCTCCACTGGTTCTGGAGGGGGACAGGTGCCCAGAGTGCTTCATCCTGTGAAGGACAGAGGTAGTGGATGCTGTTCTCCACTGGTTCTGGAGGGGGACTGGTCCCCAGAGTGCATCACTCTCCCCGTGACGGTCCCAGTTCCGTCATTGCCCCTGCCGCACATGGGCCACCGGTGCTTGAGTTGGCGGTGCTTGCCTTGTTCAGCAGTGCTGGTCCTGTTTAGCGGTGCTTGCCATGGGGGTCTTTGCCCTGTTCAGCGGTGCTTGACTTTGCAGTTTCTGACCTGTTCAGTGGTGCTTGCCATGGCGCTCTTTGCCCTGTTCAGTGGTGCTTGCCCTGTTCAGCGGTGCTTGGCTTTGCTGTCTCTGACCTGTTCAGCGGTGCTTGCCATGGCGGTCTTTGCCCTGTTCAGCAATCCTTGACTTTGCAGTTTCTGACCTGTTCTGCGGTGCTTGCCATGGCGGTCTTTGCCCTGTTCAGTGGTGCTTGACTTTGCTGTCTCTGACCTGTTCAGCGGTGCTTGCCATGGCGGTCTTTGCCCTGTTCAGCGGTGCTTGACTTTGCTGTCTCTGACCTGTGCAGCGGTGTTTGCCATGGCGGTCCCTCATTGCCCAGCGGGGCTGTGGCTGCCGGGGCCCCCCTGGGCACTGACTCCGGCGGTGGTCTCCTGACCAGTGACGATGGGACTGCCCTCCTGGGCACTGACTCTGGCACTGGTCTCCTGACCAGTGACAATGGGACTGCCCTCCTGGGCACTGACTCTGGCGGTGGTCTCCTGACCAGTGACGATCGGGCTGGCGGAGGCCTCCTGGGCAGCGGGGATGATGGCGGTCTTCTCCGCCGTGCTGCTCTTCCCAGACTTTGGCGCTTTCTTCTGCCCCTTCCCCACCTTGGGAGGAGTCACAGCTGAGTCGACACTCCCCCTGGGACCCTTGTGAGCGGCTTTGCCAGCTGGATTCTTCCCCCTATCCCGTCAGGCACTGTCCAACTTCTGGTGCTTCACAGGGGGGGACTGGCTGTGCTTTGGCTCTGTGTCACACTGCCTGCCCTGGTGCCCGGTGCACTCCACATACCTCTAACAGGCACCACTGGTACCGGAGATTTTTTAGCTGAGGTGCTAGTACGGGACCTATGAATTGGAGGGGGGGGTGGTGGGAAAGAGGTCAACGTTGCTCAGGAAAAGTTTCTGACGAACACTGGGACGGGTAGCTGGAGGGAGTCTGGGAGTGGAGGAAGAGGAGGTGGTTGTAGGAGGTGTAACTTTTGATGATTTGGGTGCAGGTGCATGTTCTGGAGGCTGGATGGATGTTGGGTGTGTGTGTGCCCGCGTTTGTGTACTTTGGGAGGGGGCGTCACAGACACACTGGGAGATCTCACAGGTGACGTGTAAATGGTAGTGGGGGTGGTGAGTGCAGGTGAGCGGGGTGTGGTGGTGGGTGTGCTGGTGCGAGTCCTAGTGGCTGTAGTGGTGGTGCATGCAGGTGAGAGTGTAGACGACACAGGGAGGGAGGAGGGAAACGACGAGGAGGAGGACACAGTGGAGGCAGTGGATGTTGCTGTGTCTGTATGTGGGTGATACTTGTGTGAGTGCCTGTGGGATGTGTTGTGCTTATGTTTGCCTGAGCTTCCCTTGTGTGTTGACGTGTGTGCAGGCTGGTCTGATGGTGTGCTTGGGATAGGCAGAGGTACAGGGGATTGGGTCTGGGTGGAGGAAGTTGGAGGGAGGAGGCTAGAGACAGGGACAATGGCTGCCATCAGTGCTGAGGCCAGAGATTGCAGGGTTCGATGATGGGCAGCCTGACCAGAATGAATGCCCTCCAGGAATGCATTAGTGTGTTGCAACTCCCTTTCTACACCCTGGATGGCATTCACAATGGTAGACTGCCTGAGTGAGTGACCTGAGGAGGTAAATGGCCTCCTCACTGAGGGCAGCAGAGGTGACTGGGGCAGGGGCTGAGGTGCCTGGGGCGAAGGTGATGCCCACCCTCCCGGGTGAGTGGGCACGGGGCGAAGGCTGAGGGGCTGCTGGGAGGGCGGTGCTGGTAGGGGGGGTGGCGGCTGTACCTGTAGAAGTGGGGGGCACAGATGTTGCCGCCACCACAAGGGAGCTCCTATCGGAGGACGAGTCTGTGTCGCTGGTTGCTGATCCGGTGACCGCCGTGAAGCTCCGCTCGCCCTCCGTCCCACTGGTGTATTCTGAGTCCGTGGTGTGGCCCTCCATGGCCATGTGGGATGCACTGTACCTCCTCCTGATGATGCTGATGCACAAAAGAACAGGGAGAGCACAAAAAGGGGGGGGAGGATGACAGAAGAAAGACATGTTGAGTGCATGGCTTACCGCTACCGTTGGCGGACAATACAGACACAGCAGCCCCCTGCACTACGCCGCGCTTTTGGGCCCTACAGATGCAGTTCTTGGGATATGGCCTACATGGCTATGGTGGACATCTGCACACATAGATGACACAGGGGCAGTTATAGCTGTACCTGGCACTCTACAGAGGTGGAGTGGAGTGCCACATGGCCTGCATTACGGAGGGGCCTAGCCTACGGAACTACCTGGCCTAGGGAAACCCACAGCCCTCCTCCCCAACCCAGACCCCTCCACTGCGTGCAAAGTCAGCTGAATGAGAGTGTACTCACCCCCTTGTGTCTGCTGTGATGCCCTCAAGCGCCCATCCAACTCACGGTAGGCCACCGCCAGGATCCGGAACATCAGGGGGGTCATGGTGCGACGGGCACCCCTCCCACGTTGGGAGGCCATACCCAGCTGAGCCTCCGCCGTCTTCTTGCTCCAGCGGCGAATGTCCTCCCATCTTTTACGGCAGTGGGTGCGCCGTCTCTGGTGGACCCCCAGGGTCCGGACGTCCTTGGCGATGGCACGCCAAATATCCTTCTTCTGGTGGGCGCTGACCTACATGACATGTACAGGGGAAGAAGAGTAGTCATTACCAACTGCACCGTCGAAGTGAGTGGCCCACATCCCTGCCCTTGCCATGTGGCACATGCATCCACAGTCCTTCATGCTTGCATAACACTGCCCCCTTCCTTCTTACAACCAGCCCTCTCCACCCAGGCATATCCCATACAACTTGCACCCTATGTATTCACCTGTTGGTCTGGAGGACCGTAGAGTAGCGTGTACTGGGGGAGGACCCCGTCCACGAGCTTCTCCAACTCCTGTGCAGTGAAGGCAGGGGCCCTTTCCCCAGACGCATGTGCCATTGTCTCTTCCAGACCGAGGTCACAGCAGCACTTGCAGTATAGGTCCTCTCCTGTCGAAGATCAGGTATCGAGTGATTCAACAGATAGAAAATGGCGATCACGTCTGCGGCAGTGACGTCCGCGGCGGTGCGTATCATCACCGCCGGCGCACTTCGTCATTGGCTCCTGGGACCCATAGGGTCCAATGTTAACCAATGCAGCATTGCGCAGCGGTCTTCGACCGCCTACCGTGACGGTGTACAACGCCAGCGCAGTTACCTCACATCCAATTGTCCCAGTTTAGAGGTCAGGCAGCCGCCATTTCAGGGGCCCACATGGCTTCATTTTCAACTGCGTCACACATACCTAGGCCTGGACTCAACACTTACAGACAACTTTTTGGATTATGTTTCGTGTTCTGTGTAGCTGTGGGTACATACCTCTGAGTTGCTTGACTGTGTGGTTGCTTTTGTCCTTCCTAGGCACCGTCAGCTGGGACATGTGAGGAGATGGCGGAATCCTCCGGTGTACCGACCGCTGGTGGACCTGTTGACAATGGAGGAACGACATTTAATCATCACCTACAGGTTTGACCGTGCCACAATCCAGGAACTGTGTACCCAGTTGGAGCCAGACCTGATGTCAGCAATCCGCCATCCCACAGGGATCCCCCCTCAAGTGCAGGTGCTATCAGTGCTCCATTTCCTTGCAAGTGGGTCATTTCAAACAACAGTGGCCATGGCATCAGGGACGTCCCAGCCTATGTTTTCCAATGTGTTGTCCAGAGTGTTGTCTGCCCTACTGAAACACATGAGGAGCTACATCGTTTTCCCTCAGGTGGAGGATTTGGCTACTGTTAAAGGTGACTTCTATGCCCTTGGACATATCCCTAACATCATAGGTGCCATTGATGTGATGTGGTGTGTAGCTCTGGTCCCCCCCCACAGGAGTGAACAGGTGTACAGGAACCGGAAGAGTTATCATTCCATGAATGTACAGATTGTATGTTTGGCAGACCAGTACATCTCCCAGGTAAATGTTATGTTCCCTGGCTCAGTGCATGACGCCTACATCCTGTGGAAGAGCAGCATCCCTTATGTGATGGGTCAACTCCAGAGGCACCAGGTGTGGCTATTAGGGGAATCTGGTTACCCCAACCTGTCATGGCTATTGACCCCAGTGAGTAATCCCAGGACAAGGGCAGAGGAACGCTACAATGAGGCCCTTGGGCGGAATAGGAGGGTGATCGAACGCACCTTCCGCCTCCTGAAGGCCAGGTTCAGGTGCCTCCATATGACAGGTGGTTCCCTATTCTACTCACCAAGGAAGGTGTGCCAGATCATCATTGCCTGCTGTATGCTTCACAATCTTGCTTTGCGACACCAGCTGCCTTTTCTGCAGGAGGATGGTCCAGAGAACGGTGTTGTGGCAGCTGTGGAGCCTGTGGACAGTGATGAGGAGGAAGCAGAGGAAGAAGACATTGACAACAGGGACTCAGTCATACAGCAATATTTCCAGTGACACACAGGTGAGAACACTTTCTTGTCTACTACAAGTACTTTCACACTTCTACCTCAATCCTCTCTGTCAATTTCAACCAGTATTTGGTAACTGAATTGTACATTTCCATTACCGTTTCACAGGTGTGGTTACCAACGTGTGTCATCTGCTTGCATCCTTCATGGACTTGTGATGTGTGACATAGGTATGTTGACATTACTATTGTAAACGGATTTTGTCACTGTCATAGCTAATACACATTTTCTAAATCACAGACTGACTCCACATTGTTTTGTGGTTCAAGGGTGTTTATTGAAGTGCTAATTATTGGAGGGTGTGGTAAACCCTTGAGGGGTGATGGTGGAGGAGTGTCCATGGCAGAGTTCCGTCTATTAGTCTCACAGGTGCATTGCCCATATGGGCATAGGAAGTGGAGCTGGGGCAGTTCCAATATGGACAGGGTTACAAAGTGGGACAGTGGGATGACAATCATTGTGGTCTTATTTCTTGGCGGGGTCTTGCCATCGTGCTCTATCCTGTTCCTAGATCTCAGGGACCGCTTGCGGGGTGGTTCTCCGTCTGCAGGGGGTGGGGTGCTGGTGTGGTGGTCCTGTGGCGGGGCGTCCTGTCCACTAGCGCCGGCAGAGGTGGTGGGCAGTTCATCGTCCATGCTAGTGTCAGGGGCCCCTTGGAGTGCCACAGTGTCCCTCATGGTGTTCTGTATGTCCTTCAGGACCCTATGATGGTGCCCAGGGCGGAGCTAATGGTTCTGAGTTCCTCCCTGAAGCCCAAATACTGTTCCTTTTGCAGGTGCTGGGTCTCCTGAAACTTGGCCAGGACCGTAGCCATCGTTTCCTGGGAGTGGTGGTATGCTCCCATGATGGAGGAGAGGGCCTCGTGGAGAGTGGGTTCCCTTGGCCTGTCCGCCCCCTGTCGCACGGCAGCCCTCCCAGTTCCCCTGTGTTCCTGGGCCTCCGTCCCTTGGACCGTGTGCCCACTACCACTGTCCCCAGGTCCCTGTTGTTGTTGGGGTGGTGGGTTATCCTGGGTTCCCTGTAGTGGTGGACACACAGCTGATTGACGTGTCCTGGGTACGGAGGTATGGGCCCGCTGGGTGGGTGCTGTGCTGGTGTTTCCAGAGGGTGGAAGGTCTGTGTTGGGCTGTGCCTGTGCGAGGGTAACCAACTGTCCCGAGGCCCACAATGGTCCGGGCTGGTCATCTGGATCCAGTTGGCCAGAGCTGCTGTCTTCACTGTGGGCCTCTTCTGTGGGTGGAGTAGAGATGTCTGGACCCTCCTGTCTGGTGACGTTAGGTAGTGGTCCTGCAGGGGTGTAAAAGCATGATTATTGCATGTGTGTGTGTAATGGTGTGCAATGGGTGGGTGAGCGTGTACCCCAGTGTTAGCATTCCTGTGTGGGGCCTTGTGTGATGATGGTTGGGGGAGTGTTATGGATATGTGCAGTGGGCATGCTTTAGTGAGGGGTGTCCATGCTTTGTTGTGTCATACAGGGCTTGGTGTTGGGATGGGTGGTTTGTGTTATTAGTACATTAGTGAGGAGTTGGAGTGATAGGGGAGGGGGTGAGGGTGGGGTGTGTGATAGCATGCAGGTAGGGTGGGGGATATGATAGTTAAGATTTGACTTACCAGTGTCCATTCCTCCACCGACTCCTTCAAGGCCCTCAGGATGCATAATGGTCAAGACCTGCTCCTCCCATGTTGTTAGTTGTGGGGGAGGAGGTGGGGGTCCGCCGCCAGTCCGCTGTACCGCGATGTTGTGCCTGGAGACCACGGAACGCATCTTCCCCGTAGGTCGTTCCACCTCTTCCTGATGTCGTCCCGATTTCTTGGGTGCTGTCCCACTGCGTTTACCCTGTCGACTATTCTTCGCCATAGCTCCATCTTCCTAACTATGGAGGTGTGCTGCACCTGTGGAACCAAATAGCTGTGGCTCTACCCGTACGAATATTCCACCATGACCCTGAGCTCCTCCTCGGAGAACTGCGGTGTCTTTGGCGTGCCATGGGGTGGTGTAGGTGATGTGTGGTGTGGTGTATGTGGTGATGTGTAGTGGTGTGTGGTGTTTTGTGCGTGGATGTTGTGTGGGTGATGGTGTTGTGTGCCTCTGTGTGGTGCGGTTGTCTATTCTGTGCTCTCTCTCTGGCCTTCTTTCAGATTTTTTGGTTGTAGGGGTTTGTGGGTGATGTGGGTGTGTGTTTTATATTGTGTAGGGTGTGTGGGAGTGGTGTGTGTATGTGTATCAGGTGTGTGTAATTCGAATTGTCCAATGTTGCGGTGTTTTGGAGATGTGTGTGTATATTGAGTGCGGCGGTGTGTACCGCCAATGGAATACCGCGGTTGAAAGAACGCCGCGTGGATTCGTGGGTTGTGATAGCATGGGCGTGTTTCTGTTGGCGTGACGGTGGAGGTTTTGTTTTTGCCAGTTCATCACTGACCTTTGGTGTGGCGGACTTGTGTGGGTGTCTGAATTTCGGCGGATTCCGAGCTGTGGGTCATAATAGCTGTGGCGGATTTCCGCGGCCATGGCGGTGTATTGGCGGTCTTCTGCACGGCGGTAAGCGGCTTTTACCACCAATGTTGTAATGACCACCTAAGTCCGAAGGTAAAAAGTTGACCGGGACCTCCCAGCCAGCGTATCCGAGGAGGGCTCCAGGGACGTCGGATCAAGATCCAGGTTTACCCCGGTCGAAGGATTTTCACCTCGAAAAAAACAACTAAGTCCGAAGGTAAAAATCTCCACCGAGGATTCTTGTGACGCGTATCCGGAGAAGGGCTCCAGGAGGTCGGATCGGACTGGCAGGTTCGTCCCACTGAAGAAAATCTTCGAAAAAGAGACTAAGGGGGTCATTATGACCCTGGCGAAGGCAGAGAACAGGCGGTAAGACCGCCAACAGGCTGGTGGTCTTACTTTGTGGAATTATGACCATGGCGGTTACCGCCATGGTCATCTGCCGGTTCTCCGTTCCGCCCGCCAGGCTGGAGACCTGGGTCTCCAGCCCGGCGGCCGTCACTATACCGCCGGCGGTATTTGGACCCGGCTTACCACCGTGGATTTCCAGCGGTTTGAACCGCCATGAAATCCATGGCGGTAAGCACTATCAGTGCCAGGGAATTCCTTTCCTGGCACGGATAGGGGTCTCCACCACCACCCACCCCCACCCTGGCTCCCTCCCCCACCCCCCCACCACCCCTGCCACCCCTCAAAGGTGGCAGGGCCCCCCTTCCCACCCCAACCCCCAACATCACTTCACCCATACCCACACGACACGCACGCAGGCACCACCTACATACTTACACGCACACACGCCGACATACATGCCTACATCCACACACACAGTCATACACACACACACACATTCAAACAGACATGCACACATCTATACAGACATACCCACAGACATACATGCACTCATTCCCACACACACAACACCCCCGCAGGCATACACGCACTCACACACCCCCTCTACATACAGGCACGCACACCCCTATGCACCCACACAACACCCAACACCCCCCGCCCCCTCCCCTCATGGACGATCGACTTACCTGCTCCGACGATCGTCCGGGAGGGGACGGGAGCCATGGGGGCAGGTCCGCCTACACCACACCGCCAACAGAACACCGCCACTGCGATTCACAGGACGTGATTCTCTGGGCGGTGTTCTGTTGGCGTGGCAGTGGAGGTGGTGCAACCTCCACTTCCCTGCCTTCTGCCAGTATGGCTGTTGGCAGCTCTCCGTCCGTAAAAGGTCGGAGAGCTGGCAACTGTCATAATAGGCCGAGCGGCAAACCGCCACCACTGGCAGTCTTCCGCACGGCGGTCCTTCGGCGGTCTTTAAAAAAGACCGCTGAGGTCAAAATGACCCCCTAAGGGCCTGATTACAACTTTGGAGGAGGTGTTAAACCGTCCCAAATGTGACGGATATACCACCAGCCGTAGGATATTGTGGACTCGTAATACGGCTGGTGGTATATCCGTCACTTACCCGTCACTTTTGGGACGGATTTACACCTCCTCCAAAGTTGTAATCAGGCCCTAAGTGTGAAGGTAAACTTTTAACCGAGGCCTCCCGCGGCCCGTAACCGAGCAGAGCTCCATCGCGGTCGGCCTTAAACTTTGACTTTGCCCCGGTTGAGGTGCAACCAGATGACACGATTGGCGCTTTTTGTTTCTAGGCGCTAAAAAAAAAAATAATTCTTTAAAAATTCATATCTCCGGTTCCCCTTATCCGATTTTATTCGTTTTTGTGTCATTTTAAAGATAAAAATAAAATATAAACTATTTTTATGAATTGGTTTTGGATTTTTAAACTGTTCCTGTGTTTTATTTAATTACTGTTTTGTGATATTTGAATGCTTTACACTCTGTCTCCTAAGTTAAGCCTTGACGCTCATTGCCAAGCTAGCAAGGGTTGAGCTGGGTTTAATTTAATGAGACCTAACTGGACCTAAGTGGAGGTTAGTGGCCTATTGCTAAGTGTAGGTACCTACCTGCCCTTACTAATAACCCATTTTCCAACAATGCCATTTTCAGGGAAAAGACCACAAGCTTCCTTCTGCAGCCCTTTTTTCCCATTTGTTTTTAAAAAAAAATGAAATTTTTGCTGTATTTTGGCTAATTTCTTGGTCTCCTCCAGGGGAACCCACAAACTCTGGGTACGCAAATGTGGCATGGGTAGCTTATGTGGACAAAAAGCTATAAGGCCCTAAGCATGAACTGCCCCAAGTACCCAAAAAAAAGGCCTGGCACCTGAGGGGGAAAAGGCCTGGTAGCGAATGGGTTAATTATGTTGTTTAGCTCTAATTTGGGGCCTTCAAATTCTGCTCACCATCCTTAACACAGGTGCTGGGCTTTCCACACAATGATAATGTCACTAATAATATTCACTTGCATCCTGTGAGATTCTGGAACAAAGGAGAATGCTGGGTTTCTTTATATAACGTTCTGGGGATTGTCACAATGTGGCAAATCACTAGTCTTTCTATGAATATATTTTGTTGTCCCTCCTGTGTACTGCATCTTTGCATAAAAAACAGCATGAGTGTTAGATGTTTCTTTGGATCTATTTGATGTAACATTAATAATTTGTTTACATTTTGCATTTAGGTTATGTGTGACAGACTCGTCTTCCATGCCATAATGACTTGGTTGTAAAATGGCTGACACATTTTGGCCACTTTTTTCTTATGAACAGCAGTTTTGTGCTAAGAATTTGCAGGAGCGTTATTTATGGTGTTGTAGCTTAGTACTACCAAGAAGTGGTGTATATTTTGGATAGAGGCAATGTTTGATAAACTTGTCTTGCTTACATCATGCAACATTAATTTGATGTTAGTTTGGAATTAGTATGTTGGACACTTCATAATGGCTGACACATTTCAGCCTTTTCTTTGAGGTTCTGTTCGCAGTTGATCCAATCATACTGTGGTTCCAGCTAGTTAAACAGCACTGGAATTGAATGGCACCTTGTACAAGCTGCAGAGGATGCTGTGAAGATGGCTATGGCTCTATGCCTGTGAGTGAATACAGACGTATTTGAGAAATGAGATTACTGAGCACAAGGACTGTACTGTTAGAGAGTTGAGATCAGTGTGATGATGGAGGGGGCATATTTGGTAGACATGTGGGGCTGTGTCTGGATGCTATTAAGGTGAGCACATTTGAAGGTTTACATCTACAATGTTTCAATAGTGCTGGCATAAGATGGTCAAGGGAGATTGTTTTAAGAGCTAGAATACATTTCGGAAGGTGATTTCACTTGGATTTGGAAGAATATGGATAAAGTGGTTGCTAAAATTGAGAAGCCCATTTGTGAATGTTGGCTTGTTATGAAGTGACATGCAATGCCTGACATGGAGTTTTCTCCATTCCAAGATGACTGACATAATTGTACTTGACTACTAAGAATGATCACATAAGATGTGTCTTTACTGTGGCCTTTAATTTCTAATTAGTGTGTGCAGGGTTGATTTTCCTACGAGCACATCATAGAATTTTGTCAAATGTGCTCATCCACTGTGCACAATATGTCTTGTGTCTGACTTTCTAACTGTGTCCTTTAGTCTTCACAAATGTAATTGTGGATCGATTGCTTGAGATGGACATGTTGCATGTTATGTTGGATACTAGATGGATTAGTGTCTCTTGAACTAAAAAGAGGAATTGGGTGGTGTTATGCCTTTTGTATATATTTGTTTGTAGGGACTTGTGACATTAATATTGGGAGATGACACACTTTAGGAAGCTATTGAAGAATTGGTGTTTTAGCGACTATCTTGTGGTAAGTAATTATTTTAGAATATTTCCACTTTTTCACTGAGCTTCCTCTGTTCTCCATAGTTGTAATAGTGGTCCAGGTGATTACGCTTGTTTACTTTGTGATTTGTGGGTGCTTTATACATAACTGCTCTTGCTGCTCAAGGAAAAATGGTTGGACAGTTGATTCAGTATTTGTATAATTACTTTTGTTTGAAGGAAGTCATGTCATTACTTTGGGGAAGAATGAAATATACTGAATTAGTAAATTGACCACTTTTGGGTTAACAACTAGAACTTTTGGTAAGTACTTTTTTCAGATTTCAAAACTTTAGAGTCACCTACCCCTTGGACTTCATGCACAACATTCAAGCAACTCAACCTCTGGAACTCTTTTGTCCATCTTTATTTCGTTTTTTTCTCTAATCGTTTATGATATGCAATTTGAATGTCCTCTCTATAACCTTCCTGTCATTAATGGATTGATTTATATATAATGAATAGGTGATAGTGGGTTCCTTTCTTGATTTCCTTCTAGTCCATTAATGGTTGGAGTTATACGTACGAAATAGATGGTATTGGACTCAGAACCACACAACATGCTACACGCTTATTAGCTCATGTTGACTGCTTGATTTCACTGACATAAGTTTAAATACACTGACATGATTAAACATCAAGGCAAAGCTGCACTTTGTTATTTTACTGAAACATGAGGGCCCAGATTTACGAGGGCCTAGCCGCATCTAGCAACACATTAGCCTCAATATTTTTACGCTGTTGTGGCGTTAGATGGCCAAAACCGCAGTGCCAGATTTCCAAAGTGGCGCAATGCATGCATTGTGCCAAATTGAAACCACTTGTACCACATTACGCCTGCGCCAGGCATAATGTACGCAAAGGGAGCGTTCCCCTGTTAGGAGGGCCAAACAAAGAAACCTAACAGCAAGCATTAAAAGGAGGCTTCCATGGTTTTCAATGGGCCTCTGGGTGCTTTGCAGGATTAGGGTAAAAATTTATGACGCTAATACTGCAAAGCGGTGCACTAGCTTCAAACATTTTGACGCTAGTTCTCTAACTACCGCCATGGTGCTCCATATGTTTAATACAGCGCACACATGTTGGCCTTAGGGTGGTGCTAAGGAGCACAAGAAAAGTGGCACTTCACTAGGTACTGAGCCACTTTTCATAAATCTGCCCCTAGGTTCCATGCTTGGAGAATTAGAGTTGACAACATTTAGATCAAACTTTGTTCTACATGTTTTCTCAATTGGGATTTCCCAATGGATTTGTGCATCCACCATTTCCTCTTTTTACAAATTCTATTTTGTAATTTGTGTCTTTTTAATATTTTGCTTTTTGTGTTGCTTCATGTTGTATTGATGCATTTAAACTGGTCTATACATTGTTTGTGGTCTATGCTATTGTCTGTATGTTTTTAACAGCCCTGATGAAGTCTCGATGTTTGGGGACAAAATGCATTAGCTGTGTCCAAGTCCATATTTCACTATTCAAGCAAGAAATAAAAAATGAACATTTTAACTACAATTGTCCATGACGTTGTGTTCTGTCAGAAGCTATTGTGGTATTTTTGAACACTGATTTATTGAAATATACTAGACTTTACTTCTACTTTTAATTAATTAGACTGCTACTCAATGGGTGATTCTCCTTCATGTTGTTATGTTTGTAAAGCTTAGGGTGTCCTTTGGATGGCTAGTCCTGGGAGTGGAACACCTTTCTAAGGGAACAATAACATGGTGTGGTAAATTCAACCACAAGCACTCTTGAGCTGAGATTGTGACTTTTACACAGAGGGTGGAAATGTTTTAAGAGCTATGCATATGTGACGATCTATATCATGGAGATTTTGTAGAAACAGGTAGGTTTGTTTCCTTGTTTGTTTTTCTTGATGTCACACAGAAAGAATGCTCCAACTATGATTTCAAAATCTCTGGAAGTTTGCTGTAGGACTCTCATTTTGCAAATTCAAGTGTAAAGTATCTAGATTAGTTCTTGTGATTTATTTCTTTGGATAAACTATCGTTTCATTGAAATTGTGTTAAGGTAACAGAAATTCTCCTTTAGAATGTTACAAGTAGCATCCAGAGGAAGACAACTGTTAGCTACAATAGTGGAGTTGGCCGAAGTATTATAGTAGTGAAGTGTGACCTGTATTTTGTTGTTATGTACATATACTATGACATTCAGATCACGGGCTTTAATAGTTGGGATGGCTGATGTGATTTGATGTACCCGATGTTCTGGTTAATCTTTGTAGTATACCTTTTCAGGAGGGATTGCTGTCTGAACTATATTAAGAGTATCACCTTTATGTAACATCCACAGTATATAACTTGGGGTGTGTATTCCACAATGGTATCTTTACATAACCGTGTTTTTTAACTTCTCCTATCAAGATACTTTACATAGCAATGTTTTTCAACTTCTCCTATGAAAATATAGGCGTACATAGACAGCAGTTTTGCCCCTGTTGCTGTCCCTTGTATTTGTAACAGTGCTTCTTTGTTGAATATTATAAAGGTTTTCAGAAGTCAAACTCTACAATCTCCAGAATCATCGTATTAGCAGTCCAGTAATATGCAGATCTGGTGGCACTCATTTTCTTGGATTTCTGTAGGCCGTACTCATGTTGAATGGAGACATAGACAAATTGGGCATTATAGAATAGTTGCTGAAACTGGAGTCCTAATAGCTACCATTATTTTCAAGCACTGCAGAGTATTACTTAACCTTTGCATTCTTTTACCATCTCCTTATCTCAGTGATAACTCACATTGACACACTATCTTACTCAGGACACCCTACTCAAAGCTTAGTAACTCTGGATTAAAACTCACACAGAAATCTGTCACCCTTGCATTTCTGCTGCTCTCACCACCTGCTACATTGCTCTTCCTCAAGCTTCATAATTACGACATCAATTTTTCTTGAATTCTCTAGATCTCCTTTCTAAACAGCCGTTTGCTATCATCAGCAATCTCCTCAAATGCTCTTTTAATGATCTTCTCTTTCACAGTATATGGCATTGCTACTTCACCCTTACAATGGTCTTCTCTATTCCACTTTGACCCTTTAATCATCATGATCACAGTAATCCTCTATTGCTGGTTTTCTTTTACTTTAACCTCTGTTTCTGACTTTCAAATTACTAATGTTTTTAAAAATGGACAATCCTACACCAGCAACAGAATCCTGGCCTGCTACATGTATACCTCAAACCTATCTTTTACCTATCCTCATGTTGGAACTCACTTCACCTTCCCTTAGGAACTGTGTTACCCAGCTCATTTAAATATGATTTTTTCTTCCTTTACTCCAAAACATTCTCTTCACCTCATTATTCCAAATATTGCCTGGCTAATCTGCCTTATCCACTCTTTATCCAAACTCTTGGAATGTCTGGTGCACTTTCAAATTTCATCTTTCCTTGACATTTGCCCGCTCATTCCTTCTCTCCACTTTCATTCTGTACACTTTACTAAATCTATTCTTCAAGCTGACTCAAATTACTTTCATGTTAAAGTCGCTTTTTTGTCCTGCTATATCTAGTCGCAGCTTTGAACACAACAAACCACCTATTTTCTGAGTAATCCCATCTGTTTTATCTATGCTTCTGTCCTGTCCTCTTTTGGTGCCTTTCTTACATCAATTATTACTCTTAAGCAGTTAAAGAGGCTACTGTTGCCTCACCCTCTCTGATGTGATGAGAACCCCCTGTGCTCTTTCTTAGACC
This sequence comes from Pleurodeles waltl, assembly GCF_031143425.1. Classification (NCBI taxonomy): domain Eukaryota; kingdom Metazoa; phylum Chordata; class Amphibia; order Caudata; family Salamandridae; genus Pleurodeles; species Pleurodeles waltl. Next base: position 1,235,119,682 of record NC_090446.1, read on the forward strand.
TCATGCTATTCCATATCTGTAGTATACCACTTTCTTCAGTCTCATCACGCCACCTGTTTAAGATATTTAGGAATTTCTTTTCTTGAGGTTTCCCTTTCCTGCATGAAACATTTGGATGTGTGTGAAGCACAATACATGCATAAGCTCAGAAAGACATAAAGTGGCTCTGGCAGTTGTTAATAAGTTGACAAACAGCATGATCATTGATGTATGTTTCAGAAGAATATTCCCTACTATCATAAATTGGGTTTCTGACTGGCAGAGGTATGCACCCTGTCAAACCAGGAACCACAGTCCGAGTCAGGGCAAGTCAGATGCACTCCCTAAATTAACCTGTGCTCACCCTTTGTTTGCTTGGTACAGAGCAGCCAGTCATAACTTAAGAGGCAATTTGTAAAGTATTAGTGCAACACTTCAAACAGTAAAACAATGATAAACACCACACCTGGTTAGAATACCAGAGCGTAATTTTATAAACAAAACAAGACCAAAATGACAAAAATCCAATAGTAGAAATATTAATTTTTAAAAAATAAACTCAGTTATAGTGCTTAAAACCCTAAAGTGCCGACTGAGGCTATCTGGTCACGCTAGACTGTGTCAAATCTGAAAAGTCAGGTTGACTGTGATGGAGAATGGGTTGGATATAAGGACCAGCTTTGGCCCACTGATAGAGTACTCTGGTTCGGAGTTGCGTTGTTGTCAAGAACAAGATGTGAGGAACAAAGGAGGAGATGTGCTGGCAGCAATCCTGAAGATGTAGGTGTTGTATTGGCTCTGAGCTGCACAAAGTCTGGAATGCATTGGGAATGGAGGCAATGGAGCATGCAGTCAGCTATGACGTTTTCCTCATACTCGCAGCAATGGCGATGTGCCTGCGCCGATGGTGATTCAGCCATATGCAAATCAGTCTTGACCCTGTTCCTCATGGGAAATGTCCAGCCCGAACTGCCAAGCCAGGTCCTCCCTCGACCGGAAACAAGCATCCAGGGACCGGTTTCAGGATATCACCCTTCATCAGCCAGGCTAGCTTGAATCCAGTGGCACAGTGAGCACGGGACCCACGCCTGGGCATACCCTTCCCACTTGGGGCTACTTGGGGCAACTTTAGCAACACAAAAAGACTGATTTGCAAATGGCTGGGTCCAAACTGGGGTGGCATGGTGAGCAAAAGAACGATGTAATAAACCCAGATCTGTGACTGGGGGTGAGTGTTTGCATTGTTCAGCACTCTGTTGCTATAGTTGCCATAAGTGCCATAAGTGGGAAGGGCATGCCCAGACATGGGTCTCTTGCTCACTGTGCCACTGGATTCAAGCTAGCCTGGCTGATGAAGGGTGATACCCTGAAACTGGTCCCTGGATGCTTGTTTCCGGTCCAGGGAGGACCTGGCTTGGCAGTTCGGGCTGGACTGTTACCTTGAGGAACAGGGTCAAGACTGATTTGCATATGGCTGGGCCCAAACTGGGGTGGCATTGTGAGCAAAAGAATGATGGATTAAACACAGATGTGTGACTGGGGGTGAGTATCTGCATTGTTTAGCACTCTGTCCATCATCCTTTTGTGTTGTGCAACCCCCATGGACATGGCTCCTGTCTTGATAAAGACAGGAGACATGCCCACCACCCCAATGGCCATGCCCAGGGGACAAATTTGTCCCCTGGGCATGGCCATTGAGGCTAGTGCCATGCAGGGTGCCCCAGGTTAGGGCCCCAGAGAGAGAAATTAAAAAAAGATATACTTACAAGGACCTACCTGGGATGGGTCCCCCATCCTGCGGTGTCCCTCTGGTGTGGGTGGGGGTGTCCCGTCCAAAAAAATTACTTTCACTTTATACCTTTGGTGCTAGACTGGTCTAGCACCAAAGTATAAATGTGGAGTTAGTTTTGCACCAGATGTGTTAAAAAAAGACGCAAATTCTGCACAAAACAAGTATAAATATACCCCTAAGTTCTTAGAGATACCATTTACCACAAGGAAGTCCTCGTTTTCTAGAATGGCTTGCTTTGGCATTATTGTGTAAGATTTCTAGATTGGTGGAAGAGCACCCAGGGAAAAAGCTATCAATGTTCGCCATTTGTGAGTGTTAATTTTTTTGTAATGTTAACTGCATACATTAAATTGCAGTACATATAGCAAATGTTAGCTTGCATCTGAACAATTTAAATGACATCTATAATTTTTTTCAATAGTGTATGTAAGGAGAGAGAGAATTTCAGCTTATTTAAGGTCTATTGCCATCTTGTAGCTATCAATTCTGTCTTTAAAGGAGTCTCTTTTTTTACCGCTTGAGATAGATATCTTACACATGATTGATGTAACAGTTAGCAGAGAAACATCTTTCTAATCTACACTCATCATCTCTCTTTGTTATCCATTGTAGTTCTACAAATTAAAAAATGTTAGCAACTTGAAATAATTATTATATAGTCGGAAATGAGAGTTCCCACCATTTCGGAGCTTTCTTGAGTTATTTATGTAGGTATCTGCTGAATAACTGGTGACTAACGGTTCTTTTTCAGCAGTTATGCGATGTTTCTTAATTAATGAATGTAGGTTCCTAAAGGAGAACAGATGTATTATTGTATCTCCCAAATTGTTTTCAACTCTCTATAAACAATTTGCCATCTTTGGGTTTAAAAGACTTTTGTTTCACCAAAATAGGGCAGTGACTATATAGGTAATTTAGTTCTCCCAAATTGTTAAACTTTATTTTGTATGCATTAATATATATGATATTTATATGCACAAACCTAACCAAACTGCAGAGGACCACTGTACGATGAGAAAGAAAAGCATAAATCATGTCACAGAGTGATATGAGAGGTAGCTGTGTTGTGGATGATTATTGCATTATGATGTCGAGTTCTTAAACCACTTAAATGCGGGCGTTGGCCAATGGCCGATGCCCACACTGTTCCCCAAGTGAGTCTGTTGGCCATTGACTGACACCAGGGAGGGGTATAAAGCCACCCCCGTGCCCTTCTGTTTCATGTTTCGCTTTGGAAGATCTTCCACAGCAGTCTGATTTTTTTTTTTTGCAGTGAAGATTAGGGCACAGCAAACTGGAAGTAAATGTTCTTATTTTACTTTCACAGTTCCCTGAACACTGATTCAGATGTGTGTGTGGGGGCTAAATTTTGAATGGGTGATCACCCCTTTACAATGGTACCTCTGCCCAGTGGATCCCCCCTTGGGGATATCCACAGGACAGCCATCCCCAAGTAGGGATTCACTCACTAGACACAAGTGATTTAGGGGAGTGCCCCTTATGCAAGGGCTTTTGTTCACCCCATCCCTCCCCAAAACTGTAAGTCTGTCTGCCCCCCTTGGGGGGTGCATAGATGCGATTACCCTCAATATGCCTGCCTAGGCAGGGCAGAAAGCCCACTAGACAGCAGGGAGAAATAAAATAAAAAGTCAAATGTAGGGGTAGGAACGTCCTACCATGGATATGACTTTGCCCCAACCCTAAAAAGGACTAGAGAGTCTTTCTGCCACCCCGGGGCATATGGGGGCATTTGTGCAAAACACTGCATTTGTAGACTTAGGATCTGATTTAGGTCTTGGTGGAGGGGAATACAAATAATATGGTTATCCTGTCCGTCTTATTACGATTCCATGATATCCTATGGAGATTGTAATAAGATGAAATGGACATATCATGGGCGTGATGAAGTATTTCCTCTGCCAAATAAGGTTCTTAGTCACTTTTTGGGAACTCGGATTATTTCAGCAAGTCAAAGCTGCAGGCTGTAGTTGAAGAGAGCTCATGAGTCTGGATACTTTCTCCATGACGTCCAGCTGAATTAGATTTGAGGAGCGGGGGCACTCTGAATGTTTGGCCCAACAGCATCACACCTTTGCAGGTTTGTCCAGATCCTCCACTCCAGCCAATCATTCAGGACATTAGGGACAGCATTTGGGGTCAAGACTCACTTCAGCAGAGGTCAGAAGCAGGGTCCTGGGTCCCAGGCAGGTGCAGCTAAAAGTGGTGAACAAGAAGTCAGCTTTTTGACCCTTGAAGTCCACTTCTTTGTTCTGTGTACAAGAGAGAGCAGGTTTATTCTTCTAGGCTCTTCTCAGTTCCCAAATATTAGGTACACTCTTTCCTATTCTTCCACAGGTCTAGAAAGTGTTCCAAGGAGGGTACTGGGGATGACACATTGATGCCACTGACTGGCAGAAACTCTTGGCCACTCCCTCATTAATGGAATAAAAGTTCCCAGTGGGAATCCTTCCAACTTTTGCAGCATTTCCTCTGCGCTCCTCAACACCTAAAACCAAGATGGCAGAAACTTTCTTCCCCTGTACAGTGCTCCTGTGCCCATCACAAAAGTGTGGCCAGGGAAATGAGCAACTCCTCCTTGGTGGTCACTCTAAACCAGTTTTGAGATAAGGTCTTCTCCCCTTGGGATTGGTGCCTCCCTGACTAGGTAAATAAAGAAGCACCTAGCTCAGGTGTCAGGTAGCATTTGTTTGTGATGTGGCAGTCCTTTTTGAAGTTAATCAAATTCCTATGTGCAGCCCAGATGGATATCCTGCCAGAGGAACTAACACACCTCCACTTACCCAAAACCTTTACCCATCTCTGAGAACATTTTTTACACCTCATAAAGGGGGTTAATTAGCTGCTTGATGACAGTTGCAGCCTATGCAAATGGATCTCCCGAGGCTTTAGGGATTGAAAATGTACATTTCTGAAATTGTATTTTACAAAATATTTATTAAAAACTTGGGGCCTTATTTAGAACTCTGCGGACAGGTTACTCCATCACAACAGTGATGAATATCCCATCCGCCGAAATCTAAATCCCAATGTATCCAATGGGATTTAGATTTTGGAGGACAGGCTATCCGACACCATTGTGATGGAGTAACCCATCCGCAGAGTTCTCAATCAGGGCCTTAGTGTTTTACTAAATATTTCATGAAGTCCAAGTATTAAACTTATATGTGTTTCCTAAGCAGAAACATCATTAAATGTAACATTTCATTCCTGTAGTTTGCTATGGAGCAGACAATTTTGGTACAGAGAAAATAGATTTTAGGGCCTTTTCCCTGTAAAGACATGTTACATTAAGGGCTTGATTACAAGTTTGGCAGTCTTTTGGGAAGACTGCCGCAGTGGTGGCCACCCAAAGACTGCCATGTTGGCGGTAATTCGACAACCGTATTAAGAGTCACACAGTGAAATATGCCAAAAAACTGCCAAATTACAGAAAACTGACAGGACAATGGAGGACGGAAATGAGGCGGTTTAACCACCAGCACCGCCAGCCCGACAAAATTCCACCCATGAGGTTACAATCCACATATCACAACAGCAGTTCTTCCATGGAGGAAAACCATTGGTGGTGTGAACCTAGGCGGATTAAACACATCACACTGAACACAACTTACATTGGATAGTTTGAATACCCCACACCTGACACACATCTACACACCTGACACACCTACACGCTGCACTATATAACACACCCCTACACAACCCACAATCCTTTCCAATGAGAACGCCACACATAGCCACGGACAAACAACATCTTAGAGAGATACAAAAAGCAAGAATAGGTACCCATATACATTTCACTACGCACACATCACACACCCGCACAACGTACACAAAACACATTTTACTACCACACACAATACACAACAATGTCACCCACTCACATCACAGCACTTACACCTCACCATATTTATAGTTTTTTTCTTTAAACACTACCACACTGTCTTCACCTCCACTAACCTGTCCCCACAAATACACCCATGTTTCACGGATGATGAGTTGAGTATCATGGTGGACAAAATTGTCAGGATAGACCCACACCTGAATGGAGCACAGGTTCAGAAAACAATTGCCAGGAAAATAGAGTTGTGGCACAGAATAGTAGGCAGGGTCAATTCTGTTGACAGCTATCCACACACATGGAAGGACATCAGGAAGCGGTGGAACGACCTCAGGGGGAAGGTACGATCCATGGCATCCAGGTACCAGATGGAGGTCCTCAAGACTGGCGGTGGGCTCCTGTCTCCTCTCCCTACTTTCACATCTTGGGAAGAGAAGGTCTTGGACGTACTGCATCATGAGGGCCTGATAGGAATACCTGGGGGAGTGGAGCTGAGTAAGTCCCTACAAAATCCATGTCACGCAATTGTCCTGTCATGCATGCTTCCTCACCACCTTAGCCTACCGCAATTAACATACCACCCATTACACCACTGTCCAAATGTCCTAATACCCCTCTCTGGCATGCCCATGTCCAGTAAACTCACTTGGCACCACAGCCCTTGGAAATGGCACATGAAGTACTGACAACTCTTAGCACTATTACTCCCAGAATGCAAAAACCTACCATCATGAAAATCAGAACAGTGCATCAAATGTGAGATTTCGTGCATGTGAAAATAACTACCAATCTAACCCATCTAGTATGTGCAAGTTTGGAACTGTTAATGCCAGTGACAGCAATGCAATGCCCCACCCCTACTATCACAAGAAAAACACAGCTATATCTGAGTGCCCAATACTAATTCCCTTAGAACACAGAGTCCTAAGATTGAAATGTACTCACCTGGGTTGGAAATCTAAATGTCAAAGTGGATGCACATGCAGTACATCCAGTTACAGGTCAATGTCTATTGCTTACTCCCATATTGTGTCCATACTCGTACCCTATTGCACATTGTACATTTCTTTTTTTGTGCTATGTTTCCTGTCTGACACTTCACTAGGCAACAAAGATGAACACCGATATCAATAACAAGACAACATAAGATGGTATCAGTAGTCCAATCACCACCAACATAGTTTCACAGCTTTAAGCATGGTGTATGATATTGAAATTACAGAGTCTCATGTTGTACTAAAGAAGATGGTGCAGCAGCTGCCATTGTCATTACTGGGGATCATGTTAAGTCACTGTCTGCATCTCACACAACATCAGTAATACCCTAAATGTAACATCAACCTTGCCATTGTCACTCTGGACAGGATACCAGAGACTGTCACTACACCTCTGGATGAAGGCCCCAGTGAGGACAACACCCCTGGAAATGAAGCTGGCCCATCATGAACACCTGGTCAGTCATAAAATGTCAGCATCACCCTGCCCACATCAACTCCTCCCAGCCCTGTGGCATCAACATCACAGGCAACCATTGCAGTGAGTTCATCTGAGGTATTTGATATGTTGATTGTTGTGGAGAGAAACACATGTTTGGTATGTGATTGCAAAACAACATGCTGTGTTGTAGTTGAAGTGAGATGAGTTAACTTTCATGAAACATGAGTACTGGTGATAGACTGGACAAGTGTGGATTATTGTAAGGCTGGATATTGTGATGTCAGTTAACAGCATCTTCTAAGGATGATTTGTTGATACACACTGATGATTTGTATAGGAAGAGACTTTTGATGTTGCCAAATCATCTTGTGCATAAATAGTTTTTGTTACAGCCGAATTGATGGGATGGTGATGTAGTGGTGATGTAGTGGTCAGATGGTTGGCTTATGTTGTGGGTGAGACAGTTGTCATATAGGATTGTTAAAAGTATGTAGTTGTGGCATGACGTACGCTCTAAATGGTTCCGACCTGGGGCTTTCTTAAGCATCAATTTGATGCTACTGTTGTGCATGGTGTAATGTTTGTGTATATTTACAATGTGATGACCCCCTCTCTGTCTCTGTTTCTCTGCATCAGCATCTGCAGGTGAAGGAGATGGGGCAGAGTGAAAAGGGGAAACTGTTGACCATGGGACCTTGAGTGCTGCTACCATAGATACAAAGGGCCTGAGTGGACCGGAGGGCAATGGGAGTGCCATGGGGGAGACAGGAACCAGTTCATCATCTTCGGAATCCGCCTCCAGTGGACACTCGCTAGCAGTGGCGGACCCATCTGGGACCACATCAACACCATCTCTGCCTGCCACCCCCTTTTCTATCACCACCCTCCAAGTAGCTACCCACCCAGTTGCCCATGCCCACTCACCCAAGAGGGTGGGCATCTCCTTTGCTGCAGGCACCTCTGCCCTTGCCCCTGTCAACCCTCCTGAGGTCAATCCATTGGGTCAGTTGACCAGATACAACAGAGTATGGAGGTCATGGAGGTCAGTCACGGTGCACTGGCTGGCCTACAGGGATCTTTTTGGGCGCTGGCCTCCACACCGACCACAGCCAGTCACCCTTTCTCTACCATTCCCCTCTACCTTTTACTTCCCAATCCCAAAACCATCTTCCCCGACCCAGTGAAAGCACACAGACAGACAGGCATGCATCTACTTCAACATCCAAGGGTAGCTCAGACAGACATAAGTGCCACAAGACATACCACTGGCATTCACACAAGCAACATTCACATGCACACCCAGCAACAGTCACAACCTGCTCTGACACCCCCACCACTACCAGCATCACAGACAGCAAACCTGACAACCTGCAGGCACCACACCAACATTCACAGATCCAGCCATTACACCTATCCTCCCCACAGACAGCACCACAACAGACCCTCAGACATCTGCCCTAGTCACCACACCCAGAGACAATACAACCACGGACACTCCTACATGCAGCACACCCACCATACTTGCAGTCACCATCCCAACAGACAGTAAACCACCCACCATGGCATTCCTCAGCACCTCTACCACCCCTCAACCCAAGACACATAAACACCCTCACTCACCCACCCAACTGATGCCCAGTACACACAAGCATACCTCGCACAAACATGCACCCAAGGCAGTCACCTGACACCTCTTGCAACCACTCCCTCCACACCCAAACACTTTTGGTATGACCATCACTGTGTGTCAAAAAAGCCTCCGCCCATGAGATCCCTAAATGTTCTGTTTCCCTGCCCAAGTCCATCCCTTCCATCTCCAAGGCCTACTCTGCTCCCATGCAAAGTACCCATGCCCCTCCCCCTGCCAAGAAGTCCATCTTTCCCAAAAAATGCCAACCCTCCCCTAAGTCTAAACTTCCCATACCAAACCACACCCCAAAGCCCCCCCTCAAACCTAGGCCCAAACCTACCCTGATAAGCAATGAGGTGCCTAATTACCTCCTTGATGCCCCTACCTGTGGAGGTTGCATGGCAGTCAGGAGTCAAGTTCGGGGCACACAGATGTGCACTGTGTACATACATACATTTGTATTTGGACTAGCCTATGGCCCATGTCATGTGTGATGTAATATGTGAGGTCATAAGCAGTATTTTACCTGGGCTCAAGTTATAGTTAGCTGAGGTAACTATAACTCCTGAATTTCAGTGGTTTTACATGTGTTAAATGTGAGCCTAACTATAATGTCTCTATAACCTTTGCTTTTTTCAGTGAACTTCTACGTTTTTTAAAGATGTTCACTTAACTATAACATCCCTTTAACCTCTATTTTTGAAGTGATTTTTTTTTTCTAAATTCTATTTACCAACTATAATGTTTCCTGTGACCTTAGTTTTTATGTATACATTTGTGTAATTTGCGACATGTATGTCCTAACTATAACATCTCTATAAACTTTTGTGTTTCCCATTTGCATTTTTTTTATTGTATGATGTGACATACCGAGCCACAGTGATGTAATTGTCTGCAACAAATTGAATGTCCACCTTAGTATTCCACAGTTTTAAAATCACAGGGTCATTTGAATATTTGGCATGTTCACTTCTTTTAAAATTACATGTGTTCTTTGGTGATATCTGTGTTAGTGTATGTCTCACTGAGGACAAAAAGCTGTTTACTCTTCCTTTGAAATGGCAGGCCTTGGAAATCCAAAGCGACATTTTGAATAAAATGCTTCTTTCGACCTGTGTGTATGATGACAGTACTTCCCACACCTATGTGTTTGGAAATGCAAAATTTGTTCTGTGAGACCTTTTTCATCAGTCTGTTTTGGTATTGTACATGTAGCATGCTGTTCTATAAAAGACAACACAGATTCATCACTTTCAGCCCAAAATTCGGGTGCATCTTTTATCCATAATAGCATATGAATGTTGAAGCATCTCCTGCCGGGTACTCCTACCGCCAAAATAAATCACTCACTTCTCGAAGAGAAGGATTGGATTTGTTGCAGATAAAAGCAAGCATAGCTTGGACCCTGTGATTGAAATATCTACAAACATTAGCGGATTCTAATAAGCAGAGTGCTCCAGCTGTCTTCAAATTTATATCTCTTAGATTAGAGTTTGCTTCTCTCAAGAAGTGAGATCATCCCACGTATACTCTGCAGAAACTCAATGTCAAAAACCAGATTGGTGGTCCTAGGTTTCCTAACATACACTTTAGTTCTCCATGGCAACAAAACTAGTATTCATTGGTACCACATAGACATGCCATTAAGTTCATTGTTAATTTCCAAGTTTTCATTCTTTTCTTGAACTTTGTTAACAAAATCTCTTGAAGACACTTTTGAAGAGTAATTCCTGTTTTTAGAATATGATTCACTGCATATGAAATACCAGACAGGTCACTCTCAAATAGAATATGAAATATGTATGGAATACAATGTCTGAATCTTATATCCTCTGAATAGAACTGTGTTGATCAGTTTTTAGCTGCTAGTATTTGTATGGGACAGTCATTGTACTGACCTCCTACTACTGCATGAAATAAGGGGCATATTTATAATCTGTTTGCGCTGAATGTGCGTCAAAAAATTTGATGCACATTTGGCGCAAACCGTGCACCATATTTAAACTTTGACGCCCGAGCCCGCAGACATCAAAATTCCTCTGTGTGCGTAGTTTTTTGGATGCGGGAAACTGCCTAGGTTAATGACATGCAGGGTAGACGTTCCCACCCAAAAAATAACTTTAAGTCCTGTGCGCCTTATTCATACTCCAGCATCATTTTGACGCGCAGGAGGGGGCGGGCCTTGAAAAACGGCACACAGCCTGATGTGCACCGTTTTTTATCGCCTGGGTGAGGGCAGGCATTAAGGGACCTGTGGGCTCACTTCCATGGTCTCTGAGTCCAGAGGTGCCCTTCCCTGCCCCCAGGGACACCCCCTGCCACCCTCGCCCACCCCTGAAGGACACCCATGGATGGGAGGACCCATCCCAGGTAAGTACAGGTAAGTTGAGGTAAGTATTTTTTTTTAAGTGCCATGGGGGGCCTATTTGGGCCCCCCTACATGCCATTGTGCCCAATGACCATGCCCAGGGGACAGAAGTCCCCTGGGCATGGCCATTGGGACAAGGGGGCATGACTCCTGTCTTTGCTAAGAGAGGAGTCATTTCAATGGGGGTTGGGCGTCGAAAAATGGTGCAAGTCCGGTTTGAGGCATGATTTTTGCCTCAATCCTGACTTGCACTTTTTTGACGCACAACCCACATTTTCCCCTATGCCAGCGCTTCCTGGTTTGAATCATTTTTTTTTACTCAGACCAGTCTGCAGCGCCGGTTAACGTAACAGCGCGTAGGAATGGCTTTAGCCGGCGGTAAACTTTTTGATGCAAACCAGCGCTGGTTTGTGTCAAAAAGTATAAATATGGGCCTAAGTGTGAAAAGCACAAGCCCCTAAACTCTTTTCCCACACACTCATGGGAGCTCCCTTAGATTCCTCATTTGGTAAAGATCTATTGCTTCACCAATTGCTTCTTTGGAATGTAATGGATGGATGATGTAGTGCTCATAATTTTTTTCTAATCAAGATGGATTTACTTTCTCTATTTGTCCACTTCCTGGCAAACTCTCATTATCATCAACATTTTCACCATAAGTGACAACATCAACATTTTTGTAATAAACATTATTTTGCACCAAGTATAATGTAGCTTGTCTAACTTTACGAATATCAACCAACTCTTGACAAATTGTTTTATTCTTAGTAGGTACACCATTTACAAGGATAATAAGTTGTTCTTCATTGTCTTTCTCTACCCCTATAGTTTCATCATTTTTTAATACTTCTCTCCTCCTTCTGTACTTCTTTATATTTTTAATAAGATTCTGAATTACCGTGGTACGAAACATTCTCACTCTAATCTCTTTAATCTGTTTGTGTCTTCTGGTTGAGATTTTACCCTTCTTATTTCACTTCTTGCCTCTGTTTTCACAAAAAAATGTTTTCTCTACCTGATTTAAAAGTGTCTTGTTTCTTTTCTTCAGTTTGCAAAGATTTCAGTTTCCGGCATACAGTTTTTAGAAATATTTTGGCGACTCCTTTGTTTTTACTGACATGTCCACATGTTGGTTTTGTTTTTCATAAGTTTCAAGTAGATAATAACATTACTGCACTTTCTTTTTTTTGTTGTGTTTTCTTTGGCATCCTTCAAACATCTTCCAATGCAGCAATAAATCTGAACAAATAAAAAGAATATCAGAATTGTTTCTCTCTAGGATGGTGCCATTTCCTTCATAAGATAAGAAAATATTCATTTCCACAATCGAACCAGCCACAAATCATGCTGGAAGCTTCTCTTCATTAGACGTACCCACAAATTTCTACATCTTCACAATGTTAAATAAAATAAATTCAGATTTATTTTATAGGTACTCAAAATTTGTCTTATGGTAAAATAGAGATAGGCAACACTACACATCACTACCTACATTCCTTTGGAGCATACTCTTCCAAATCTACACCTATATGCTTTTAATATAATCACATACCACATATCTCATATTTCAACCGTGACCTATATCAAATAAAAATAAAAACTATACACTTCACATAACAAGTCAATTTATATTTTCGAGGATTCATCCAAAAACTCTAAAAACGTATCATAAACATTTCTATAAAATAATCAATATCTATCTGGCTACACTTTTCTTAAAATAGATTTGTATGCCAGTAATGACAACCTGTTCACCGTTGCTACTGTACTAGTTATCAAATTGATAACTGTCCTAGTTATCAAATCAAAAACTCTGTTTCATCTTTTATTTATGTTATCCTACATGTCAGTGGTTACTGAGTGTTAACCCTATTCTGTGCTCTTAGTAAGAAGCCCAATTTCTTACTGTGTGCAGCAAGAGTCATGACTCCTTTGCGTCCCCTTGTGCGGACCCTCGTGTAACTTTGCAATGGAGTTGTGAATCCAGCCAGGGAAATAAAAATATATTTCCCATTTCTATCTTGTACATTTTTTACTACATTATAAAAATAGAGATAATATTTATCTAGGGAAAAAGTTTACTTTCAATTACTACTCCATCTTAATGTGTCTTTTACTAACAGATGTTTGTTTCCTTTAAGAACTGCTCTTCTCCTCACACTAGGACCCAGATTTATACTTTTTGACGCAAACCTGCGTTAGTACCGGCTAGCGCCATTCCAGGATGCCAGCTGGATGACATATTTAAGGAATGGCACAAGCCGGAGCTAAGCCCCGGTTAGCGTCAAAATAAATGATGCTAACCAGGTAGGGGAGGCTTAGGGATAACTGGAGGTTGTGCGTGAAATAATGACGCTAGTCAGGTTAGAGTAAAAAAAATGACTCTAACGTGACTAGCGTCATTTTTGTATTATGCACAACCCCCATAGACATGACTCCTGTATTCGGAAAGACAGGAGTCATGCCCCCCTGCCCAATGGCCATGCCCAGGGGAATTATGTCCCCTGGGCATGGCCATTGGGCACAGTGCCATGTAGGGTGGCACAAGTTAGGCCCCCATGGCCCTTTTAAAAAGGAACAAAAATACTTACCTGGACTTACCTGGGATGGGTCCCCCCATCCTTAGGTGTCCTCCAGGTGTGGTTGGGGGTGTCCCAGGGTGCAGGGAAGGGCACCAGTGGGCTTTTTCCATGGTCTCTGACCATGGAAAATGGCCCACAGGACCCCTAACGCCTGCCCTGACCCAGGCTTAAATAATGGTGCTAAGCATACTTAGTGACATTATTTAAGGCCCACCTCCTCCCGTGCATGATTTTTGCACAGGAGAATAAATATGGTGCTAAGTCCATAGAGTTATTTTTCGCACTGTAACCCTTTACCTTGCATCTCATTGGCGCAAGGTATGTTTCCACATCAAAAAACTGACTTTAACTCCATAACTTTGGTGCAAGACGGGTCTAGTGCAAAAGTATAAATATTGAGTTAGTTTTGCACCAAATGTGTGCTAAAAAAATGACGTAAATTTGGCGCAAAACAAATATAAATATGGCATCAGGGCCCTGATTTATACTTTGTCACGCAAAACTGCATTAGCGCTGTTTTGCGTCTAAAAGGATAGCGTTGGCTAGCGCCATTCCTGGACACCGGCTGGGTGCCATATTTAAGGAATGGCACTAGCCGACGGTAATGCCCAGTTAGCGACATTGTAAATGATGCTAATCGGGTGGGTGAGGTCTAGGGGGAACCAGAGGTTGTGCACCGAATTATGGCGCTACACTGTTTAGAGGCAAACAAATTGTCTTTAGGCAGAGTAACACCATTTCCTGGTGCAAAACCCCATGGACATGGCTCCTGTCTTGGTAAAGACAGGAGTCATGCCCACCGCCCCAACAGCCATGCCCAGGGGACAAGTGTCCCCTGGGCATGGCCTTTGGGGCCAGTGCCATGCACAGTGCCCCAGGTTAGGGCCCCTGAGAGGGAAAATAAAATACAAATGAATATACTTACCTGGACCTACCTGGGATGGGTCCCCCATCATGCAGTGTCCCTCTCGTGTGGGTGGGGTGAATAGGGGTGTCCCTGAGGCCAGGGAAGGGCACCTGTGGGCTCTTTCCATGCCCACATGTCTCCCATAACACCTGCCCTGACCCAAGCGTTAAATAATGGTGCAAGGCAAGCTTTGCGCCATTATTTGACCCCTCCTCCCCCGTGCATGATTTTAGCCCGGGGGATAAATATGGCTCTAAGGCCATGGAGTACTTTTTTGCACAGGAACGCCTACTTTGCATCTCATTGACCTAGGTGTCCACGTCCAAAAAATTACTTTAACTCCATACCTTTGGCACTAGATGGGTCTAGCGCCAAAGTATAAATATGGAGTTTGTTTTGCATCGAATTTGCGTACACCAAAGATGCAAATTCTGCGCAAAACAAGCATAAATATGCCCCCAAGTTCTTAGAGATACCTTTTACTGCAAGGAAGTCCTAGTTTTCTAGAATGGCTTGCTTTGGCATTATTGTGTAAGATTTCTAGATGGGTGGAAGAGCACCCAGGGGAAAAAGCTATCAATGTTCGCCATTTGTGAGTGTTCATTTTTTTAATGCTAACTTCACTAATTAAATTGCAGTGCATATAGCAAATGGTAGCTTGCATCGGAACAATTTAAATTACATCTATATTTTTTTTCTATAGTGGATGTAAGGAGAGAGAGAGAGAATTTCAGCTTATTTAAGGTCTGTTGCCATCTTGCAGCTCTCAATTCTGTCTTTAAAAGAGTCTCCTTTTTTACCGCTTGAGATAAATATCTTACACATGATTGATGGAGCAGTTAGCAGGGAAACATCTTTGTAATCTACACTCATCATCGCTCTTTGTTATCCATTGTAGTTCTACAATTTATAAAATGTTAGCAACTTGAAATGCTTATTATATAGTTGGAGATGAGAGTTCCCACCATTTTGGAGCTTTCTTGAGCAATTTATGTAGGTATCTGCTGAACGTCAGGTGACTGTAATGGTTCTTTCTCAGCAGTTATGTGATGCTTCTTGATTTATGAATGTGGGTTCTTGATGGAGAACAGAGGTATTTTTGTATCTCCCAAATTGTTTTCAACTCTCTAGAAACAATTTGCCATCTTTGGGTTGAAAAGACTTTTGTTTCACCAAAATAAGGCAGTAACTATATAGGTAATTTAGTTCTCCCAAATTGTTAAACGTTATTTTGTATGCATTAATATATGTGATATTTATGTAGCACAAACCTAACCAAACTACAGAAGACCACTGTACGATGAGAAAGAAAAGCATAAAGCATGTCACAGAGTGATATGAGAGGTATCTGGGTTGTGGATGATTAATGCGTTATGATGTAGAGTTCTTAATCCTCTTAAACTTAAATGCAGGAGTTGCCCAATGGTCGATGCCCACACTTTTTCCCAAGTGAGTCTGTTGGCCATTGACTGATGCCAGGGAGGGGTATAAAGCCATAGCCGTCCCATTCTATTTAATGTTTTGCTTGGGAAGATCTTCCACAGCAGTCTGAGTTTAGTTTTTTTTGTAGTGAAGATTAGGGCACAGCAAACTGGAAGTAAATGCTCTTATTTTACTTTCACAGTCCCCTGAACACGGATTGAGGTGTGTGGTGGGGTAAATTTGGAATGGGTGATCACCCCTTTCCAATGGTATCTCTGCCCAGTGGATCCCCTCTTGGGGATATCCACAGGACAGCCATCCCCAAATAGGGATCCACTCACTAAACACAAGTGATTTAAGGGATTGCCCTTTATGAAAGGGCTTTTGCTCACCCTATCCCCCCAAAAAAATGTAAGTCTGTCTGCCCCCCTGGGGGGGTGCATAGAGGTGATTACCCTCAATCTGCCTGCCTAGGCAGGGCCAAAAGCCCACTAGACAACAGGGAAAAATAAAATAAAAAGTAAAATGTAGGGGCGGGGACTTCCTACCATGGATATGACTTTGCCACCTCCCTAAAAAGGATTAGAGAATCTTTCTGCCACCCTGGGGGCATATGGGGGCAATTGCTCCCGAATCGCCTCTGAGGGGAGGACAGAAAGCTTACTAGACCCCAGGGACATATATTTGATAAAACAAATATAGTGGTAGGGGCTGCCCAGCATGGGCATGGCCAAGCTGCACCTCAAAAAGGACCAAACCATCTTTCCGTCACCCCGGGGGGTGGGTGGGGCAATTACCCCAATTTCGGAGCACAATGCCCACTAAACACCAGGTAATGCATTTATTCAGTATATGGCCTTCCTCCTGGCTTGAATCTGTGCTCCCCCCTCACCCCAGGGACCAATGTATGTTCTGCCGCTCAATCCAGGAAATTCCTACCACCCAGCGTTCCCCCACTTGTCACAATAAAAACAGTACCCCACCTGTGTGGCTGGGCCTAGTGACCATGACAGGAACATATCAAACCAGGGTCAATGCTAGTCCCACAGTGGAACTCCTGTGCGGCAGCATTTTTATCAGGATAAGTGGGGGAACATTGGGTGATAGGAATGTTGTCAATTCCTTGTGATTTCTGGAGTTCCAATCATGGAATGTGAGGGAAATGTGTGATTGTAACCAAACTTTGAGTTTTACAGGGCACTTTGGGTAAGAAAACCTCATGAGATTCATATAAAGGAAACTGCTGTGGACTTCCATGGGTGTTTTTATAAATGTCTGTGGTTTGTAGATTTCCACGAGTGGCAACCGAGAAAGGCTTACTAGAACGCAGATACCCTCATCTCTCCAAGGAGTGCTTTATGACCTTTAATGTGGCAGACTCTTGGCTCACACACACAAGTGAAGTACTGTTGTTCTCAGGTGGTGTGTTGAAACTCTGGGTGGTACCAAATGTGGATCCCATACATTCCAGAATTTCCCTGCACATATGTGTGAGTAGATTATGTATTTTAGCAAACATTTGAGACTTTCAAGGGTTCCTGTTTAGGAATATCTGGTGAGACCCATGTAAGAAGCCCAACCTGGAATCCCCGAGGAGTCTAGGTGTGATGGTTTCTATGGTTCCCTAGGTGTCGACTGATCTAAGGCCCAAAATCCATGGAAATTGACATTGTAAAAGAGGGTCAGTTAAAAAAAAATGTAATGGGACCATGTTGCTTTTGAGCCATTTCTTGTTCTGGGCACTATGCCCACCAACACCCACACAAGTGAGGTACTAATTCTGTTATGAGACTAGGAGATAGCTGAATGGTAGTATATTTGTTCCTTCCCACAGATTTCAGAAGGTTTCCTCATCACGGCACTAAACCTTCCCATACATATGAGGTTCTATTTTTATTGGAAGGTGCATGGAAACCGAGAATAGAAGAACACTTGTTATAATGAATTGGATTTCTCTGTATTTGTGCTTTCCAAATGTAAGCCAATGTGTAAGAACAAAGACATTTTGAAAAAACCCTTCTAAAGCACATGGAGTGTGGATATCCACAAATTCAGAGATATACAAAGAAGCAGTGATTCCAAACTCCATATCAGTTCCCACATTTCAGAAATACATACTTTTTTTCTGAGAGACATTTTCCACTCTTCATATTTTACCATATGAATCGCTCTATACTTGGTAAACAAAAAAAAGCCATTTGAAGTTGCAGATCTGTTATTGGCTTTGGGCACCTCAGATTCATGGACAACCTGCAAACCCTATATATCCCCAAAACCACAAGGGTCTTCTGAATTTAATGCTATATTGCTTTTGTATAAATGATAAACATTTGGTGTGGACATCTTGGAGGCCTATGCACAAGCTACCCTAGATAGCAAAATATTGTCTCAGCACTGCAAGAGGGAAAAGCCACAGCAGTTCAGGGGTTAAAGAGGTAAGTCTTCAACTCTTTCCTGAATCGGAAAAGCATTGAGGTGGTCCTGATGAGCACAGGCATGTTCAGATTCTTGGGGCATAGGTGAAAAAGACCTGCAGACATGTTTTATTATTTTCTAAATTTCATAGTCTGTAGGCTAATGGTGTACTGGCTGCATGTGTGCTAAAAATCACCAATTATGGTGAGCTTGTTTGCAAGATAAACAGTGGTGCTCATCATGGTGTTTTTTTAAATGATGCAGTTGCTTTTAAAGTGGTGTGGGTCAGCAAGGGGAGCCAATGGAGTTATTACAGGATGCAGTAATGTTATCATATTTCCTTTCACCTTGTATGAGGCATTTTACAGGATGAAGGATGCCACTAGGGGTATTCACATGGAGTTAGAGAGGCCAGTGAGCATGGAGTTTCCATCATCTAGATGAGAGTGGAGGTGAGCTTAAACAGCAGTTCCAAAATCACCTTCGGGAGAAGCTTTTATTGAGAACTATTCTATTTACTTAATGTTTGATTATGACCTTTCTACCAATGTGCTTGATATGGCTTGCAGTAACATGGAGAAAACACATTGTGAGATACTGGGTTACATGTTGAGGAGGCAGAAGCCCAACTCAAGCAGCAGCCACAATTTCTGACAGGGTGAAGTTACATGCCAATTCCCAATTTGACCTGTGCTTTACTCTCTGGTAGCAGCACTTCTAACAGAAATAAAATGAAGACACAATGTAAAAAAGAACAAACAAATCCCCCAATAGTTTAGAAAAAAGAGTAATATTCAATCATTTATTTGAAACCAAAAAAATCAAGAATTAAATTAGGAGAACCAGAGATAATGCATTTTAAAGATTTAAGTGACGATAGTCCCCAAAACCATGAAGAAAACTGTAGTAATCTGCTTGTGCAAGAAACAGACAAAGTCAGAAGTTCAAACCGCCCATGATGCAGCATGGGGACTGAATAGAGGGGGACTAGGTTAGGCCTGTTGAACATTGTACCTTTAATCCTTGCTTGTGAGGAGTTGCACATTCCCATACTAAGGATGCATGGTGCAACAGCAGATCAGAGGCGCTGCAATACTGTCATGTGATGTCCTGTGTCATCATTAATGGATCTCATCTGTAAGGCATTGGCGATGCGCAGTCCTGCACTGAAGATGCATCATGCATCATTGGTCCAAAAGTAGCTGCAGGGCTGCAATACAATGTCTTGTGTTGTTGAAGGTTGCCATCCATAAGGGGTTTTTGGTATGAAAGCTTGCACCTGGGATGTGTTACGCTGTACCAGTTCTACCCTCAGGACCACACTGGGCTGACAAAGCACATTCATGCCCATTTCCAAGGGTCATGGACTGGGGTGGCACCAGTTGGAGAGTAAGACACAGAAGGTAGAGTCTAGGTGCTGGGTGAAAGAAGGTTGGAGCCTTTTCTGTCCCTAAGGCAGTGATCAGGAGGAAGCCAACTTGCTCTTGGAATCACTCTGAAGGTCCTGGGATCAAGATGCAGGTCCAGTTAATCTTACACAGGCAGTATTCTAGCAGAGCACCACAACTGTCCTTCTGAGTCCTCCACAGGTCCAGAGGTCTACTGAAATGTTGATTCTGAGGGTCCATTTTCTATCCCTCATGCCCACATTGAAGTAGGAGAATGTCCTGAAGGCTTCCACTCCAAGAGGTGTTTGAAATATCTTGCCTCCCTGCCCCGACCCCAACATGTCTGGCGTCACAATAAACTAGTGTCAAACCCTTTGTGAGTATACCCAGGTAGAGCCTTTGTAATGTGGAAGTTTAGTAGTTGACAGCTCGTCCCCCTCATCAAGTTAGGGATGGCCCATCCTGCCAATATGTATGTCCCTTTGTCTCAATGTCTGGGAGCAATATACAAAGATCAATCTACAGCTATGTGTATTCAGGCGACCAAGGAAAAAGGCTAAAAGCACCAAGGGGCAGATTTATGGTGCAGTGCCACTTTCCCTGTGCCCCTTAGCACCCCCTACCACCACCATGTGTGTGCCATATTTAAAATACGGTGCACCATGGTGCAGGGTAGGGGGCAATAGCGTAATTTCACATGTATTGGAGCTACTCCTGCAGAGTACATATGGCTCCATTCCAAAGAAGGGAAGCCCCTTTTTAATGCCTGCTCTTGAAGAGGTGTTAAAAATGCCATAAAAAATGGCACAAGAGAATCTCATAGATTTCCTTAAGCCATTTTTCCAGCTCACCTAACTGGGGAATGTCCCTGAAGCAGGCATAATGTAGGCCAAAGGGTTACAGGGTTGCACACTGCATTCATTGCACTACCCTATAAATACTGCACTGGGACTTTGGCATCATTGAGCCACATTCACATCAAAAACAATTCCATGAATGTGGCGTAAGATGGTGTTAGGGCATTAATAAATATGCCCCCAAATGTTTAGGAGAAGAAAATGACAACGTTATAAAAGTAGCATATTCAGAATTGTGACTTAAAATCCGACTTTACCATTAACATTGGCTTCAAAGTACAATTGTTTAGATTATAAACTTTATATTTGATCTTCTCCCAATTGAAAGTTATCACTTATTAAATATAATCAGTTAACCCAATAGTATTGTATGGGAAAGGCAGGTCCTAGATTACCAACAAACAAATGTAAGATTTATTTTCACTACCAGGACATGTAAAATTCAAATGTACCATATCCAACTCTTTAAATACACTGTATTCTCCACTAAGAATTATTTAAGGACTACCTTAGGGGTGACTTACATATATTAAAAAGGAAGGTTTAGGCCTGGCCAAAGTTTTATTTTGCCACAGTGAAATGCCAGTTGAAACTGTGCACCCAGACGGCAATGGTCATCCTGAGACATGTTTAAAGGGTTACTTAAGTTAGTGGCACAATCAGTGCTGCAAGCCCACTAGTAGCATTTAATTTACAGGCCCTGGGGACATGTAGTACCACTGTACTTGGGACATACAACTAAATTAAATGTGCCAGTTTAGTGTAAGCCAAATTTGTTGTTTAAAAGAGGGAGCACATGAACTTCATAACTGGTTAGCAGTGGTAAAGTGCACAGAGTTCTAAGGCCAACAAAATGAGATCAGAAAAAATGGAGCAGTAGGGCAAAACATTTGGGGGAAGACCACCCTAAGGCTAACAGGTCTAGTACAGATGAATATTGTTTTCAAAAGCTTGAAGATAATGCCTTGATATTGTCTAAAATGCAAGAATGAGTACCTGTGTATTTGTTATTTCTCTGACAAAATGTAAACTTTTTTGTTACAACATTTCTTGTACAAAATTGGAGTATTTGTCGAGGGTGGTGAGTACCCACCTCAAGTAATAACCAAAAGTCTTGTAAGAGTGAACCCTTAAAGTCACTAACTAAACCTGAGCTCAACCCTCTGGTTGCATTGGTACAGAGTGAGCAAACAGACAACATTTAGAAACAATGTGTGAAGTATTTATGCAGTACCAAAACAGTCATTGTATCATAACACAAAACAAAAAATCACCAGACCAATTTTAATAATGTGTGTATACTTAAATAAAATGATACCAAAATATTTGAAATCTAATAAGGAAAGCAGGAGTTCAAAGATTAAAATAAAGAATCACAGTGCTAAGCCCCAACCGCTCCTGGATACCATCATGGGTGACAAGTTGCGCTTAACTTGAACGGTACCTAGTAATCATTTAATTTAAGACTGACTTCGATGGCGTGCGAGTCCAATACAGTAACCAGATTTGGCCTGATTGGATGCTTTACCTTGGGGCCAGATGTAGAAACTATTCACAAAATACTGGTTGAAATGTGTGATCAGTATTTTTGTAACGAGTGTGGTAATTTGCAAAACCTACCCATCTACTAACAGGTCAGTCTGCAAATTACTGATTCCTAGTGGGATGCAGAGAAACTACTAAAAGAGCTACTCAAATATACATGAAGATACAATGAACTTCAAACATGAAAACACTGAGGTTTATGATGATTACAACTTTATATAATAAAACCTATTATAGACATATGATACTAGGTTGCTATACTCTAGTAATTGAACCCAAATAAATATTACATATTTGGATATTTTTTTATTTTTGCGTAATTATACTAACATAAGATTATATAAATATCACTTTGAGAAAAAACAATAGTGAAAAAACAGAATACCTAACTCAGACATACCACATACACACAGGATAATACAAAATCGTGAAACAAGTTATATATACAAGTGAAGGTTTACATCAATACAGCTAATCCTAATAACAAAATAAGGCTAAAACAATTCTTTAATAATGAAAATATATAGATATTAAATCTTCTAATACAACAATAATAATAATAATAATAGTAGTCTGATAAACAAAGGAAATACTAATGATGTGGCTCTGTCGAAGTGGTACCGTGGGGACCGGAGGCCTACGCGCGTTTCGGTGTTTTAAGTTGTTATAGGTCACCTTCTTCAGGGCCGTTCCCAATGATACTATTCACCAGTAGTCTAATCTTAGCAGCCGAATCTTCTAGTCAATTTAATTTTGGATTCTAGATGTAATTTTTGATGATGTAGTCTGAATATCTAATAAAGAAAATTATATAATCATTTGTGAATACCATTATGCTAGCGTCTTATAGGTCACCTATCTTTATTTTACATATATATCACTCAAGGGTGACTTATTGTCATATTAGGATAAGTGCCCAAGGAGTCAGAGTACACTTAAAGTTATATTTTTAATGATAGAAAATAGAGTATCAGGAAGGAAGTGAAAACGTTTTTTTTTTTTTAAATAAAAGAAGAATAGAGTACCAAATGATCAATTAATTGCAATAGTTGATTCTAGATAATATTAAGGAAACCAATAGTTAGTATATTATAATTAAAATGTGCCTCACATTGTGCTACCAACGTTCTTTGGTTCCATTCAGTGAAGGCATGCATCCTGGTGTATGTTAATAATAGTAATAATAAATTATAATGAAAAACCTTACTTGAGGAGTCTTTTTATAGCGTTTTTGTGATATAGTTGTCTTGATGACTATTTCAATCTCGCTAGAGGGCGTGATAATGCCAATTGTTGTAAAGAGAGACAAACTGGCTGGATAGTAGAGAACATGTTATAAGTAAATGAATAAATAAATATCTGGCTAGTGGGATGCAGTTTGACCTACCTCATTAATATTAATGTGGTAGGATCCAAATTGCAACCCACTATGGGCCAGATGTAGTAAAGGGTTTGCGCCTCGCAAACGGCTAAAAATGCCGTTTGCGAGGCGCAAAAGCCTCTCTGCTATGCAGAAACGCATTTTGCGAGTCAGATCTGACTCACAAAATGCATTTACGACTCGCAAATAGGAAGGGGTGTTCCCTTCCTATTTGCGACTCGCAATGCTATTCAATTTCATTTGCGAGAATGAAAGCACTTGAAGTGGATGGTAACCCAGTCGCAAACAGGAAGTGTTCCCCATGGGACCCCTTCCCCTTTGTGAATGGAAAAAAAAACGAAACTAAAAGTTTCGGTTTTTTTTTCCAAGTGCAGCTCGTTTTCCTTTAAGGAAAACGGGCTGCAGATGGAAAAAAAAAACTGCTTTATCAAAAAGCAGTCATGGACATGGTGGTCTGCTGACTCCAGCAGGCCACCATCCCGTGAGTGCCCATACTCGCAATGGGGTCGCAAACTGTGACCCACCTCATTAATATTAATGAGGTGGGTCTTTGCAACCCCATTGCAAGTTGCAGAAGGTGTCTGAGACACCTTTCTGCATAGCAAATTGCGACTTGCAATTTGCGAGTCGCACGGACTCGCAAATTGCAAGTTGCAATTTGCTTTTTTTACTACATCTAGCCCTATATCTGGCAGCCATCACAATGATGGTGTCATTCTGGGGTCAGCAGGCCACCATCTCCGTGATTGCTTTGAAACAAAGTATTTTTTAAAGGAAAATGGGGTGAGTTCACAAAATTGTAAACTTCATTTTTTTATGAATATTTAGCAGTCCATTAGTAAATAAGCATTAATACATACCACTATGATTTGGAGTTTGGAAGGGACACCCTAAACACAGCCTTCCCAAGTTCCAAATAGTCATTGGGTTGCAGTAACCAAATTGTGATTCAGCAACTTGTTACAAAATTGCACTTTGAGATTTGTACATAAGAAAATGCAATTTTGCTAATGCAAACTGGCCACTTCTGTTAACAGGGCATTTGCAACCACAAAATGCATTTCTAGCCTCAAGTCTCTGAAATGGAAGTAAAAAATCTTTAGTGAGACAAGGCAGCAAGCTATGGTTGAAGATGCTTTATATCTTTAAACTGCCTCAGGGTGAGGTCTGGGCCAAATCATTGACTTTTGGTAAGAGAAGTTGAATTTCACGCCCAGAGAAGGTCCCTCAAGGGCCGGATACTTTTTTGCACCTTCACCCAGTGAAGATTTCTATTTGTGAAAAGGACATCTGTCATGGGTGTGATAAAGTATTCTCTCTGCCAAATGAGGTCCTTAGTCACTTTTTGGGAGCTCGGTTTATTTCAGCAGGTCAAAGCTGCAGGCTGTAGTTGAAGAGAGCTTATGAGTCTGGATACTTTCTCCATGATGTCCAGCTGAATTGGATTTGAGGTGCAGGAGCACTCTGAATCTTCGGCCCAACAGCATCACACCTTTGCAGGTTTGTCCAGATACTCCACTTCAGCTAATCATTCAGGACATTAGGGACAGCATTTGGGGTCAAGATTAATTCCAGCAGAGTCCAGAAGCAGGGTCCTGGGTCCCAGGCGGGTGTAGCTGAAACTGGTTAACAAGAAGTCAGCTTTTTGACTCTTGAAGTCCACTTCTTTGTTCTGTGTACAAGAGAGAGATGGTGTGTTCTTCTAGGCTCTTCTCAGTTCACACACATTAGGTACAGTCTTCTTGTATTCTTCCACTGGTCCAGAAAGTGTTCCAAGGAGGGTACTGGGGATGACACATTGATGCCGCGGACTGGCAGAAACTCTTGGCCATTCCCTCGTTAATGGAATAAAAGTTCCCAGTGGGAATCCTTCCATCTTTTGCAGCATTTCCTCTTCGCTCCTTGGCACCTAAAACCAAGATGGCAGAAACTTTAATTCCCCTGTGCAGTGCTCCTGTGCCCATAAAAAAAAAACTGTCCAGGGAAATGAGCAACTCCTCCTTGGTGGCCACTCTAAACCAGTTTTGAGGTCAGGTCTTCTCCACTTGGGATTGGTGCCTGCCTGACTAAGGAAATAAAGAAGCGCCTAGCTCAGGTGTCAGGTAACATTTGCTTGTGACATGGCAGTCCTTTTTGAAGTTAATCAAATTCCTATGCGCAGCCCAGATGAATATCCTGCCAGAGGAGCTAACACACCTCCACTTAACCAAGGCCTTTACCCTACTCAGAACATTTCCCCCCCCTTATAAAGGGTGTTATTTAGCTGCTTGGTGACAGTTGGAGCTTATGCTTATGTTTCTCCTGAGGCTTTAGGCATTGAAAATGTAAATTTCTGAAATTGTACTTTCCAAAATATTTATTAAAAAATTGGGGTCTTATTTGGAACTCTGCGGATAGGTTACTCCATCACAACAGTGATGAATATCCCATCTGTCGAAATCTAAATCCCATTATATCCAATGGGATTTAGATCTCGGAGGACAAGATATCCGACACCATTGTGATGGAGTAACCCATCCGCCGAGTTCTCAATCAGGGCATTGGTGTTTTACTAAATACTTCATAAAGTCCAAGAATTAAATTTATATGTGTTTCCTAAGCAGAGAAATTATTAAATGTAACATTTCATCCCCTGATTTGCTATGGAGCAGCCAATCTTGCTACAGAGAAAATAGATTTTATGTCCTTTTCCCAGTAAAGACAAGTTACATTAAGGGCTTGAATACCAGTTTGGCAGTCTTTTGGGAAGAATGCTGCAGTGGTGGCCGCCCAAAGACTGCCATGTTGGTGGTAATTGAGCCACCGTATTGAGAGTCACACTGTGAAGTATGGCCAAAAACTGCCAAATTTCAGAAAACTGGTAGGACACCGGAGGACGGAAATGAGGCGGTTTAACCACCAGCACCGCCAGCCCGACAAAATTCCACCCATGAGATTACAATCCACAAATCACAACAGCAGTTCTTCCATGGTTGAAAACCATTGGCAGTGCAAACCTCAGCGGGTTAAACACATCACACTGAACACAACATACAATGGATAGTTTGAATACCCCACACCTGACATACATCTAGACATCTGACACACGTACACACTGCACTATATAACACACCCCTACACAACCCACAATCATTTGCAACCAGAAAGCCACACATAGCCACAGACAACCAACATCTTAGAGAGATACAAAAAGCAAGAATAGGTACCCATATACATTTCACTACGCACACATCACACACCCACACAATATACACAAAACACATTTTACTACCACACACAATCCACAGCAATGTCACCCACTCACATCAGAGCATCTACACCTCACCATTTACTATTTTCCTGAAGCCTTTTTCTTTAAACACTATCACACTGTCTTCACCACCACTAACCTGTCCCCACAAATACACCCACATTTCACAGATGATGAGTTGAGGGTCATGGTGGACAAAATTGTCAGGGTAGAGCCATACCTGAATGGAGCACAGGTCCAGCAAACACCAATTGCCATGTAAAGTGAGTTGTGGCACAGAATAGTAGGCAGGGTCAATTCTGTTGACAGCTATCCACGCCCAATGGAGGACATCTGGAAGAGGAAGAACGACCTCAGGGGGAAGGTACGGTCCATGGCATCCAGACACCAGCTGGAAGTCCTCAAGACTGGCAGTGGGCTCCTGTCTCCTCCCCTACTGTCACATCTTGGGAGGAAAAGGTCTTGGACATTCTGCATCCTGAGGGCCTGATAGGAATACCTGGGGGAGTGGAGTCGGGTAAGTCCCCACAAAATCCATGTCATGCAATTGTCACGTCATGCATGGTCCCTCACCACCTTAACTTACCCCAATTAACATACCACCCATTACACTGTTGTCCAAATGTCCTAATAACCCTCTCTGGCATGCCACACGTCCACTAAACTCACCTGGCTCCAAAGCCCTTGGAAATGGCACAAGAAGTACTGACAACTCTTAGCACTACTTCTCTCTGAATGCAAGAAACTACCATTGTGAAAATCAGAACAGTGCATCAAATGTGAGATTTTGTGCATGGGAATATAACTACCAATCTAACCCATCTAGTATGTTCAAATTGGGAAGAGTTAATGCCAATGACAGCAATGTCCCATCCACACTATAATGACAAGTAAAACAGAGCTATATCTGAGTGCCCACAACAAATGCCCTTAGAATAGAGATTCCTAAGATTGAAATGTACTCACCTGGGGTGGAAATCTAGATGTCAAAGTGGATGCACATGCAGTACATCCAGTTACAGGTCAATGTCTATTGCTTACTTCCATACTGTGTCCATACTCATACCCTATTGTGCATTGTACTTTTCTTTTTTGTGCCATGTTTCATGTCTCACACTTCATTAGGCAACGAAGATGAACACCCATGTCAATATCAAGACAACATAAGATGGTGCCAGCAGTCCAGTCACCACCAACCTTTTTTAACAGCGTTAAGCATGGTGCATGATATTGAAATTACAGAGTCTCATGTTGTGCAGCAGCTGTCATTGTCAATTCTGGGGATCATGTTAATTCACTGTCTGCATCCCACACAACATCAGCAATACCCTACATGTACCTGCAACCTTGCCATTGTCACCATGAACAGGATATCAGAGACTGTCACTACACCTCTGGATGAAGGCCCCAGTGAGGACAACACCCCTGGATGTGTAGACACTGAAGATGAAGTTGGCCCACCATGGACACCTGGTCAGCCATCAAATGTCACATCAACTCTTCCCAGCCCTGTGGCATCAACATCACAGGCAACCATTGCAGTAATTTAATCTGACGTATTTGATATTGTGATTGTTGTGGAGAGAGACACATGTTAGATATGTGATTGCAAAGCAACATGCTGTGTTGTAGTTGAAGTGAGATGAGTTAACTTTAATGAAACATGAGTACTGGTGATAGACTGGGCAAGTGTGGATTATGGTTAGGCAGGATATTGTGATGTCAGTTAACAGCACCTTCTAAAGGATGATTTGTTGATATACCGTGATGATTTGTATAGGGAGAGACTTTTGATGTTGCCAAATCATCTTGTGCATAAATAGTTTGTGTTACAGCTGAATTGATGGGATGGTGATGTAGTGATCAGATGGTTGGCTTCTGTTATGCGTGAGACAGTTGTCAATTAGGATCATTAAAAGTATGTGGTTGTGATATGATGTAGGCTCTAAATGGCTCCGACCTGGGGCTTTCTTAAACATAAATTTGATGCTAATGTTGTTTGTGGTTTAATGTATGTGTATATTTACAGTGTGATGACCCCCTCTCTCTCTCTGTTTCTCTGCATCAGCATCAGCAGGTGAAGGAGATGGGGCACAGCCAAGTGGGAAAGCTGCTGACCATGGGACCTCGAGTGTTTCTACCACAGATACCAAGGGACCCAGTGGAACGGAGGGTGAGGGGAGTGCCATGGGGGAGACAGGAAAAAGTTCATAATCTTCGGAATCCTCCTCCAGTGGACACTTGCTGGCAGTGGCGGACCCATCTGGCACCACCTCAACACCATCTCTGTCCGCCACCCCCTTTCTAATACTGCCCTCCAAATAGCTCCCCACCCAGTTGGCTATGCCCACTCACCCAAGAGGGTAAGCATCTCCTTTGCTGCAGGCACCTCTGCTACTGCCCCTGTCAGCCCTGCTGCCTTCAGTGAGGAGGCTATTGACTTCCTGAGGTCAATCTCTGTGGGTTGGTTGACCAGATACAACAGAGTAATGTGCTCCTGGAGGTCATTCACAGTGCACTAGCTGGCCTACAGAGATCCTTTCGGGTGACAGCCAGTCACCCTTTGTCTACCATTCCCCCTCCACCTTTTAATTCCCAATCCAAAACCACTCTTCCCCGACCCAGTGAAAGCACACAGACATACAGGCATGCATGCACTTCAACATCCAAGGGTAGCTCAGACAAGCGTAAGTGCCACAAGACACACCACTGGCATTCACACAATCAACATTCACATGCACACACAGCAACAGTCACAACCTGCCCTGACACCCTGACCACCCCCAGCACCACAGACAGCACACCTGACAACCTGCAGACTCCACACCAACATTCACAGATCCAGCCACTACACCTATCCTCCCCACAGACAGCACCACAGCAGACCCTCAGACATCTTCCCTAGTCACCACACCCAGAAACACCACAACCACTGACACTCCTACATGCAGCACATCTACCATACTTGCAGTCACCATCCCAACAGATGGTCAACCACCCACCATGGCATCCCCCAGCCCCTCTACCACCCCTCAATCCAAGACACATTAACACCCTCACTCACCCTCCCAACAGATGCCCAGCACACACAAGCATACCTCGCACAAACATGCACCCAAGATAATCACCTGACACCTCTTACAACCACTCCCTCCACACCCAAACACTTTTGCTATGACCATCCTTGTGTGGCAAAAAAGCCTTCCCCATGAGACCCCTAAACGGTCTCTTTCCCTCCCCAAGTCCATCCCTTCCACCTCCACGGCCTACCGTGCTCCCATGCAAGTACCAATGCCCCTCCCCTGCCAAGAAGTCCACCCTTCCCAAAAAATGCCAACCCTCACCTAAGCCTAAACTTCCCCTACCAAACCACATCCCAAAGGCCCCCTCTCAAACCTAAGCCCAAACCTACCTAACCCAGATAACCCATGAGTGCGTGCTTACCCCCTTGATGTCCCTACCTTTGGAGCTTACATGACAGTCAGGAGTCACATTCGGATCACACATATGTGCACTTTGTACATACAGACTTTTGTATTTGGACTAGCCTATGGCCCATGTCATGTCTGATGTAATATGTGAGGTCATAAGCAGTGTATTACATGGGCTCAAGTTATAGTTAGCTGAGGTAACTATAACTGCTGAATTTCAGTGTGTTAAATGTGAGCCTAACTATAATGTCTCTATAACCTTTGTTTTTTTTCAGTGAACGTCTATGTTTTTTAAAGATATTCACCTAACTATAACGTCCCCGTAAACTTCGTTTTTTTAGTGAATTTCTACATTTTGTAAAGACATTCACCTAACTATAACGTCCTTTAACCTCTGTTTTTTTCAGTGAAATTTTGTTTTTCTAAATTCTATTCACCGACTATAATGTTTCCTGTAACCTTTGTTCTTATGTATACATTTGTGTGACATTATGTCCTAACTATAACATCTCTACAAATATTTATGTTTCCCATTTACATTTTTTTCATTGTGTGATCTGACATACCGAGCCACAGTGATGGAATTGTCTGCAACAAACTGAATGTCCATCTTAGCATTCCACAGTTTTAAAATCACAGGATCATTAGTATATTTGGCATGTTCACTTCTTTTTAAATTATATGTGTTCTTTGGTGATATCTGTGTTAGTGTATGTCTCACTGAAGACAAAAAGCTGTTTACTCTTCCTTTGAAATGGCAGGCCTGGGAAATCCAAATCGACATTTTGAATAAAATGCTTCTTTTGACCTGTATGTATGATGACAGTACTTCCCACACCTATGTGTTTGGAAATGCAAAACTTGTTCTGTGAGACCTTTTTCATCAGACTGTTCGCTAAAAGACAACATAGATTAATCACTTTCTGCCCCAAATTCAGGTGCATCTGTTATCCATAGTAGCATATGAATGTGAGGAACATTTATTGCCGGGTACTCGTTCCGCAAAAAGAAATCACTCACTTCTCAAGAGAATGATTGGATTTGTTGCAGGTAAAAGCAAGCATAGCTTGGAATCTGTGGTTGAAATATCTACAAACATTATTGGGTTCTCTGCATGGAGTTCTGAAAAAAACTGCAAAGTGAAGCAGAGCAGAGTTTTTTCTCTCGCTCGCCAACATTAAGTTAGCGAGTGCGAGCAAAAGAAATTGCTAAGTTGGCAAGTGAGAATTCGGGAGGTGAGCAGTCAATGTAGGCTGCGACCGCTTGTGAGAACTAAGCTGTCACTCGAGTTGAGGAAGCTGCCACTCAAGATGAAAATCTACCTACTGGTAGTTAGGCCCATTGTTTCCACAGACACATCATTTTTGTTTTGCCAGTAACTTTGGTGCCATTTGATTAATCTTCATGAAATTTTCAAAACCTTTACTTCAGTTGGTTCAGCTGCTATGTTAAAAGTTTTGGGATGATCCGTTAAGCGTGGGCCAAGAATAATGGGGGGGTCCCAAAACACTTTTTTCCCAATATACATCAATAGGATTTTTCAAGCTTTTGAACACAACTATAGCCATTACCATTGAACATAATTACACCAAATTTGGCAGAAAGCTAGCTCTTTGTTCAGAAAGTGTTAGTTTCATGATTTAGTGTAAATCTGTAAAGTAGTTTTAGAGATATTGAAGGCTAAAAAGTATTGCTATATCGGGACACATATCCTCGGATCGATCTGCGGATCCGCATGCCACAGGAAAAATCTGATTGGCTGACTGCAGCCTGACAGGGAAGTTGGGGCCCCCCATTTTTTTTTTTATCAGGGAATATTCCCCGAGGCTGAAATGGGGGATGCAATGTACATGATGGGGTCATGTTAGCCATTTCCTCACCCCATGGGGATGATATGAATTTGTCAGTTATAAATAATTCTCCGAAAATTTTTAAATAGTACTTTTTTTCTACATTTTCAAAGATTAGCGGATCCACCTACAGATTTACACGGGGGGCCGAGCTGAGCCCCGTGGATTGATCTGCAGATCTCACAAAATAACACAACAATAATGTGTATGCCTTTTCCACAAATTATTGTTTCACTACATTTATGTCATCCTCCTGTCGTTAGGGAACCTCTAACCTGACCCCATCATGTACATTACAACCCCCATTTGAGCCCCGGGGACTGTTCCTGATAAAACAAAATGACAGGTGAACCACTCCCTGAATCTGAAATAGAGGTTGCAATGAAGCTAAAAGGGTCAAGTTACAGGTAACCTGACCCCAGAGGTATCATATAAATATGCTAAAGTTACAAATAATTCATAGAAATTACTCAAAAGCTATATTTTTTATGATTTTTGAGAGCCACAGGTAGGTCCGAAGATCTTGGAAAATGTAAACAAAGTATGAAAACTAATGCACCCACACAGGCATCCATAGAGACACTCTCACATTCAGTCAGAGACACTGGCTCACCCTATCTCACAGCCAGACACACACTCTCACATCCAGCCTCACAGCGAGACACACACTTTCACATCCACTCTCACACCCAGACACACCATTTCACACCCACTCTGACATTGTAACACACCCTCTCACACCCACTGTCACACCCAGATGGATACTATTACAACCACTCTCACACCCATACACACCCACTTTTACACTTAGACATACTCTCACACCCACTTTTACACTCACAGAGACTATAAACAGCCACTCTCATACTTAGACACACCCTCTCACATCCACTCTCACATCCACTCTCACACTTTAATACACCCTCTCAAACTTAGTCGCACATCAACCCACTCTCACATCCAGACACACACTTTTGCACCCATTCTCACACCCAGACACACCCTCTGACATCCACTCTCCTGCTCACACAGACCCTCTTTCTCCCACTCTGGACCACTATTTGATCCCTTCTCCCCTCCATGCATGATGTTAGCAGAGGGGGATAAATATGGCACTAAGGCCATAAAGTCATTTTTTTGCACTGAAATGCCTTCCTTGCATCTCATTGACGCAAGGTAGGTATCCACGTCAAAACATGACTTTAACTCCATAACTTTGGTGCACCCAATGTGCGTGAAAAATGTACATTTGGCACAAAACAAGTGTAAATATGGCTCCAGGGCCATGATTTATATTTAGACACGCAAAACTGGGTTAGCGCAGTTTTGCGTGTAGAAGTATAGCGCTGCCGGCTAGCGCTATTCCTGTACACCGGATAGTACCATTTCTGTACGCCGGCTAGTGCCATATTTAAGGAATGGCACTAGCCGATGGTAATGCCTGGTTAGCAGCATTGTAAATGGCACTAATTGGATGGGAGCCATGTAGGGGGAACCGGAGGTTGTGTGCCAAATTATGGCGCACCACTGTTTAGAGGCAAAGAAATTGCCTTTAGGCAGAGTAACACCATTTCCTGGTGCACAACTCCCATGGGCATAGCTCCTGCCTTGGTAGAGACAGGAGGTAAGCCCACCACCCCAATGGCCGTGCCCAAGGGACAAGTTTCCCCTGGGCATGGCCATTGGGGCCAGTGCCATGCAGGGTGTCCCAGGTTCGGGCCCCTGGGAGGGAAAAAAATAAAAATAAATATACTTACCAGGACCTACCTGGGATGGGTCCCTCATCCTGCAGTGTCCCTCTGGTGTGGGTGCAGGTGGGTGGGGGTGTCCCCGGGGCCAGGGAAGGGCACCTGTGGGCTTGTTCCATGCCCACATATCCCATAACTTCTGCCCTGACCCAAGCGTTAAATAATGGGGCAAAGCAAGCTTTGCACCATTATTTGACCCCTCCTCCCATGTGCGTGATTTTAGCACAGGGGGATAAATATGGCGCTAAGGCCATGGAGTACTTTTTTGCACAGGAACGCCTACCTTGCATTTCATTGACATAGGTTTCCACGTCAAAAAATTACTTTAACTCCATAACTTTAATGCTAGACGGTTATAAATATGGAGTTAGTTTTGCACTGAATTTGCATTAAAAAAAGACGCAAATTCTCCCCAAAACAAGTATAAATATGCCCCCAATTTCTTAGAGTTACATTTTACCGCAAGAATGTCCTAGTTTTCTAGAATGGCTTGCTTTGGCATTATTGTGTAAGATTTCTAGATGGGTGGAAGAGCATCCAGAGAAAAAGGTGTCAATGTTCGCTATGAGTGAGTGTTCTTTTTTTCAATGCTAACTGCAAAAAATTTAATTGCAGTGCATATAGCAAATGGTAGCTTGCATCGAACAATTTAAATGACATCTGTAATTCTTTTCTATAGTGGACGTAAGGAGAGAGAACATTTCAGCTTATTTAAGGTCTATTGCCATCTTGCAGCTCTCAATTCTGTCTTTAAAAGAGTTTCATTTTTTACCACTTGAGATAGATATCTTACACATGATTGATGGAGCAGTTAGCAGGGAAACATCTTTGTAATCTATACTCATCATAGCACTTTGTTATCAATTGAAGTTCTACAAATTAAAAAATGTTAGCAACTTGAAATAGTTATTATACAGTCAGAGGTGAGAGTTCCCAGCATTTCAGAGCTTTCTTGAGTTATTTATGTAGGTATCTGCTGAACAGCAGGTGACTGCAATGGTTATTTCTCAGCAGTTATGTGATGTTTCTTGATTTATGAACGTAGGTTCTTGATGGAGAATGGATGTATTATTGTATCTCCCAAATTGTTTTCAACTCTCTATAAACAATTTGCCATCTTTGGGTTTAAAGACTTTTGTTCACCAAAATAGGGCAGTAACTATATAGGTAATTTAGTTCTTCTATATTGTTCAACTTTATTTTGTATGCATTAATATATATGATATTTATATAGCACAAACATAACCAAACTGCAAAGGACCACTGTACGATGAGAAAGA
This sequence comes from Pleurodeles waltl, assembly GCF_031143425.1. Classification (NCBI taxonomy): domain Eukaryota; kingdom Metazoa; phylum Chordata; class Amphibia; order Caudata; family Salamandridae; genus Pleurodeles; species Pleurodeles waltl. Next base: position 1,235,154,803 of record NC_090446.1, read on the forward strand.
AAAGCATAAAGCATGTCACAGAGTAATATGAGAGGTAGCTGGGTTGTGGATGATTAATACATTATGATGTAGAGTTGTTAAACCTCTTAAATGCGGGCGTTGGCCAATGGCCGATGCCCACACTTTTTCCCAAGTGAGTCTGTTGCCCATTGATTGACACCAGGGAGGGGTATAAAGCCACCCCCTGTGCCCTTCTATTTAATGTTTTGCTTGGGAAGATCTTCCACAGCAGTCAGATTTTTTTTTTTTTTGTAGTGAAGATTAGGGCACAGCAAACTGGAAGTAAATGCTCTTATTTTACTTTTGCAGTCCCCTGAACACTGATTGAGGTGTGTGTGTGGGTGGGGGGTAAATTTGGAATGGGTGATCACCCCTTACCAATGGCATCTCTGCCAAGTGGATCTCCCCTTGGGGATATCTGCAGGATATCCATCCCCAAGTAGGGATCCACTCACTAAACACAAGTGATTTAGGGGAGTGCCCTTTATGCAAGGGCTTTTACTCACCCCATCCCTCTCCAAAAATGTAAGTCTGTCTGCCTCCCCTTGGGGGGTGCATAGAGGTGATTACACTCAATCTGCCAGCCTGGGCAGGGCAGAAAGCCCACTAGACAACAGGAAGAAATAAAATCAAAAGCAAAATGTAGGGGTGGGAACTTCCTACCATGGATATGACTGTGCCCCCACCCTAAAAAGGAGTAGAGAGTCTTTCTCCCACCCCAGGGCATATGGGGGCATTTGCTCCTGAATCCCCTCTGAGGGGAGGGCGGAAAGCTTACTAGACCCCAGGGACATATATTTGAAAAAACAAATATAGTGGTAGGGGTGGCCCAACATGGGCATGGCCATGTTGCACCTCAAAAAGGTCCAAACAATCTTTCCGCCACGCCGTGGGCTGGATGAGGCAATTACCCCAATCTGGGGGCACAATGCCCACTAAACACCAGGGAATGCATTTATTCACTATATGTGCTTGGATCTGTGCTCCCCCTCACCCCAGGGACCAATGTATGTTCTGCCCCTCAATCCAGAAAATTCCTATCATCCAGCGTTCCCCCACTTGTCACAATAAAAACATTACCCCACTTGTGAGGCTGGGCATAGTGACCATGACAGGAACAGTTCAAACCAGGGTCAATGCCAGTCCCACAGTGGAAATCCTGTGCAGCATCATTTTAATCAGGATAAGTGTGGGAACTTTGGGTGATAGGAGTGTTGTCAATTCCTTGTGATTTCTGAGTTTCAATCATGGAATGTATGGGAAATGTGTGATCGTAGCCAAAGTTTGAGTTTTACAGGGCACTTTAGGTAAGAAAACCTCATGAAATTCATATGAAGGAAACCCCTGTGTAGTTTCCTGGGTGTTTTCATAAATGTCAATATGGTTGGTAGATTTCCACAGGTGGCCACCGAGCATGCTTACTATAATGCAGATACTCACATCTCTCTAAGGAGTGCTTTATGGCCTTAATGTGGCAGTCTCTTGGCTCACACACACAAGGGAAATACTGTTGTTATCAGTTGGTGTTTTTAAACTCTGGGTGGTTCAAAATGTGGATCCCCATTCATTCCAGAATTGCCCTGCACATATATGTGAGTAGATTGTGTGTTTTAGCAAACATTTGGACTTTCAAGGGTTCCTGTTTAGGAATATCTGGTGAGACCCATGTAAGAACCCCAACCTGGAATCCCCGAGGTGTCTAAGTGTGCTGGTTTCTATGGTTCCCTAGGTGTCAGCTGAGCTAAGGCCCATAGTTCATGGAATTGACATTGCAAAAGAGGGTCCGTTTAAAAAAAAAGTAATGTGACCATGTTGCTTTTGCGCCATTTCCTCTTGTGGGCACTAGGCCCACCAACACCCACACAAGTGAAGTACTATTTCTATTATGAGACTAGGAGAAAGCTGAATGGTAGTACATTGGTTGCTCCCCACAGATTCCAGAAGTTTTCTTCATTACGGCACTAAACCTACCCACGCAAATGAGGTTCCATTTGAATTGGAAGATGCATGGAAACAGAGAATAGTAGAACACTGGTTATAAAAAAAATTGGATTTCTCTGTATTTGTGCTTTCCAAATGTAAGCCAGTGTGTAAGAAAGAAGACATTTTGAAAAATGCCTTCTAAAGCACATGGAGTGTGGGTATCCACAAATTCAGGCATGTACAAAGAAGCAGTGATTCTAAACTCCATATCTGTTTCCCCCATTTCAGAAATACATACTTTTCTCTGCAAGCCATTTTCCACTCTTCATACTTTACCATATGAATCGCTCTATACTCAGTACACAAGAAAAAGTCATTGCAATTTGCAGATCCGATATTGGCTCTGGGTACCTCGGATTCATGGGCAACCTGTAAACCCTATTTATTTCCCAAAACCACAAGGGTCTTCTTGATTTAATGCTATATTGCTTTTGTATAAAGGATAAACATTTGGTGTGGACATCTTGTGTGGGGGGAAGATATGGAGGCCTATGCACAAACTACCCCCAGATAGCGAAATGATGTCTCAGCGCTGCGGGAGGGAAAAGCCACAGCAGTTCAGGGGTTAAGAGGTAAGTCTTCAACTCTTTCCTGAATTGGAACAGCATTGGGATGTTCCTGATGTACACAGGCATGTTCAGATTCTTGGTGCATAGGTGAAAAAGACCTGCAGGCATGTTTTATTATTTTCCAAAGTTCATAGTCTGTAGCCTAATGGTGTCCTGGCCGCATGTGTGCTGAAAATCACCAGATATGGTGAGCTTCTTTGCAAGATAAACAGTGGTGCTCATCATGATGTTTTTTTTTAAAATAATGCAGTTGCTTTTAAAAGTGGTGTGTGTCAACAAGGGGAGCCAATGGAGTTCTAACAGGACACAGTAATGTGATCATATTTCCTTTAGACTTGTATGAGGCATTTTACAGGATGAAGGATGCTCTAAGGGGTATTCATGTGAAGTCAGAGAGGCCAGTGAGCAAAGAGTTTCCATCATCTAGATGAGAGTGTAGGAGGACTTGAATAGCAGTTCCAAAGTCTCTTTCTGGGAGAAGCTTTTATTGAGAAACTATTCCATTTACTTAATGTTTGATTATGACCTTTTTACCATTGTGCTTGATAGGCTTGCAGTAACGTAGATAAAACACATTGTGAGAAACTGGGTTACATGCTGAAGAGGGGGAACCCAACTCAAGCAGCAGGCAGAATTTCTGACGGGATGAAGTTACATTCCAATCCCCAATTTGACCTCTGTTTTTCTCTCTGGTAGCTTGGTACAAAGCAGTCACACTTAACTTGGAGGCAATGTGTAAAGTACCTGTGCAGCACTTCAAACAGAAATAAAATGAAGACACAATGTAAAAAAAATCCCCCAATTGTTTAGAAAAAAGAGTAATATTCAATAATTTATTTGAAACCAAATAAAGAAGAATTAAATTAGGAGTACCAGGTATAATACATTTTAAAGATTTAAGTGACGATAGTCCCCAAAACCATGAAGAAAACTGTGGTTATCTGCCTGTGCCAGAAACGGACAAAGTCAGAAGTTTAGACCGACCATGATGCACCATTGGGGTTGAATAGAGGGTGACTAGGTTAGGTCTGTTGAACATAGTACCTTAATTCTTGCTTTTGAAGAGTTGCACAATCCCATGTCGAAATTGCATGGTGCAACAGCAGATCAGAGGAGCTGCAAGGCTGTCATGTGCCATCCTGTGTCATCATTAATGGATCTCATCGGTGAGGCATTTACGATGCACAGTGCTGCACCAAAGATGCATCATGCATCAGCAGTCCAAAAGAAGCTACAGGGCTGCAAAGCAGTGTCCTGTGTTGTTGAAGATGCCATCCATAAGGGGCTTGTGGTATGATAGCTTGCATCTGGGATGTGTCACGCTATGCCAGTTCTACCCACAGAACCACACTGGGCTGACAAAGTACATTCACGCCCATTTCCAAGGGTCACAGACTGGGGTGGCACCAGTTGGAGAGTAAGACACAGCAAGTAGAGTCTAGGTGCTGGGTACAAAATTGTTGTAGCCTTTTCTGTCCCTAAGGCAGTTATCAGGAGGAAGCCAACTTGCTCTTGGAATCACTCTGATGGTCCTGGGATCAAGATGCAGGTCCAGTCATTCGTACACAGGCAGTACTCCTGAAGAGCACCACAGCTGTCCTTCCGAGTCATCCACACGTCCAGAGGTCTACTGAAAAGTTGAATCTGAAGGTCCATTTTCTATACCTCATGCCCACATTGAAGTAGGAGAAGGTCCTGGAGGTTTCCACCTAAGAGGTGTTTGAAATTTCCTGCCTCCCTGCTCCGACCCCAACATGTCTTGGGTCACAATAAACTAGTGTCAAACCCTTTGTGAGTGTACCCAGGTAGGGCCTTTGTGATGTGGAAGTGTAGTAGTTACAGCTCCTCCCCCTCAGATGTCCCATCCGGCCAACATGTATGCCCCTTTGTCTCATTGTCTGGGAGTAATATACAAAGACCAAACTACAGCTATATGTATTCAGGTGACCAAGGAAAAAGGCCAAAAAACCAAGGGGCAGATTCATGGTGCAGCGCCACTTTCCCTGCGTCCTTAGCACCCCCTGCCACCACCATGAGTGCGCCACATTTAAAATACGACGCACCATGGCGCAGATTAGGGGGCAATAGCATAATTTCACATGCATTGGAGCTAATCCTGCAGAGTAAATAGGGCCTCCTTGAAAAGACCAAAATACTATGATCGTCAATCTATGTTTAAAAACAAAGACAAGAAGGTTAATGATAGGTTGGTGTGTGCCATTCACCATTCCAATCTCAAGGACAAAATCAGACAAATTATAAATTCACAATGGCATATTATGAATATGAGATCGGATTCTGAAACACTGAACAAACCCCTCTTTGCTTTAAAAAAAAGAGCAATATAAGAAATATTTTAGTCTACTCAGCAGTAAACTTCTGCAAAGAACCTATACAAAGGTCAATTACAGGCTTGAAGCCGATTAGGGGTTATCATAAATGCGGAAACTGCTTAGCGTGTATGGGCACTATAGTCTCAGACAAGATTATGTGTAACAACAAATCTATTGACCCAAAGACTATGGGGGTGATTATAACTCTGGCGGGCGGCGGAGGCCGCCCGCCAGAGTTCCCCCCTCCAGAATACCGCACCGCGGTCAGAAGACCGCTGCGGTTAGTCTGGGTTTCCCACTGGGCTGGCGGGCGACCGCCAAAAGGCCGCCCGCCAGCCCAGTGGGAAACACCCTTCCCACGAGGAAGCCGGCTCCGAATGGAGCCGGCGGAGTGTGAAGGTGCGACGGGTGCAGTTGCACCCGTCGCGAATTTCAGTGTCTGCAAAGCAGACACTGAAATTCTTTGTGGGGCCCTCTTACGGGGGCCCCTGCAGTGCCCATGCCAATGGCATGGGCACTGCAGGGGCCCCCAGGGGCCCCACGACACCCCATACCGCCATCCTGTTCCTGGCGGGCGAACCGCCAGGAACAGGATGGCGGTATGGGGTGTCTGAATCCTGCGGGGCACCGCCACCCTGTTAGCGGTGCTCCCACCGACCCTGGCCCCGGCGGTCCTTGACCGCCGGGGTCAGAATGACCCCCTATGTCTAACTGTAGAACCAAGAATGTCATTTATTTGATCCTATGTCCATGTGACCTAGGATATGTTGGCGAAACCTCTACAGAGTTTAGAATGAGGTACTATGAGCACAGATCGTCTTTGAAAACCTTTAAACAAAATGCCCCATTAGTTACACTTTGGGCTTGACCTAAGCACAAGGAAGATGACATTAGATGGACGATTCTGGAGAGGATTGCTCTAAAAAATGGGTATGATGTAGATAAAGCCAGGAAAAAAACATGAAGTTTTTTGGATTTTTTATTTAGATACATACCACAAAGGATTAAATGAGGAAATACCGTGGCAGAACACCCTATAGGAGTTTTTATCTTTTTTTTAAAAACAAGGTTTTTTCTGGAGGAAAAGTCCTTAGTTATACATCTGTCTCCATCAGTTTAACCTCGTAGTGATGCCTTTTCTCGGTCTTTTGCGCTCATTATGCCTTTAACATCAGTGAGTCTGAATCAGTGTTTGATAATGTTTTAGGCTACAATGTAGAAAGACAATATGCTTTTCCAGTTTTTTAAGATGGCCGCCATAGTTCTTAGGGCTACTGAGGCCTTTTCCCCATCAATAGTCCTATTTTTATTTCTCACTTCCTTGGTAGCTCCGGTTTGAACGCGTATATGAGGGACGGATAAATCAACAGATGCCAGACGTATCCCTTATGAGCGGCGCACATGTACAGCAGTAATACGAGCATTTTCCTTAATGCAAGGTAAGTTTTAGTACCCACAATTGCTTTCAGAGTAGCAGTCTAGTGCTGGATTTAGCAGTCTAGACTGCATAGTACTCTTGAGTAAATGTCTTCTTGACAATGGGGTATACCCATCTATTCACAGGCATGTTTTTCTTTCGTGTCTTGAAGCCGGTTTACTATCCAAGAAGGCAGAGTAGGCACCGGTCCTCTTTAATCTTGGTAAGCTTGCTGTAGGTACTCTTGCGTGACATGCTGAGCAACTGTGCCTCTCAGAAGGCACAGATGATAGTTTATGTATTCTGTGCTCTGCCGCATGATCCCTACCTCAGATAAAGTGAGCGGCTGATTATTAGATAAAACATCTTTTGAACCTTACTTTTTTTACTGATTGTACTGGAGTTCGATCATTACATGACTTAATGGTGTAACACGTGTGAAAATGTCTTTAGAACAGTATTTCCTTAATAAAAGAATAGCGTGGTGAGCGGACCCCAATTGAGTTGGTGCAAGATGATGGCTTTTTGAAAGAATCTCTAGTATAGCGGTTAATTTATCCTCCTCTGTCCATAAATGAGATTACATTTATCCCGCTTGTAAGATCACAGCTAAGGGGATATCAAAGATTTCCAGAAGCGAGAAGTCCTACTAGGTATGGAAACAATTCTCTTGAGGCGTTGGTTATTTCAGTTTGTGAACAGTTATTTTCAATTTATTCAGTTGGTAATCCAGGGCTTTTTCCTACCCGGGGCATGTTTGTTCTGATATTAATTTTATTTCTTCACTGAGTTTGTGTGCATGGATCACTATTTAAGGTTCTAATGTTTTTATTGTCCTTTGGGTTTATGCATCACTGGCACCTGAAAAAAAATTCTCTTAAACTTTCCGATGGCATGTGATGAATTATGGTAATGCTTAGTATGGAAATAATTCAGATATTTATATAATCAAATATTATATCCATTTTACCTTTTGGCCTAGACACACATTGTTTGTTTTGGTGCTCTTTATATACTTGCCCTGAGGAAGGTGGTTTTAAGTATTATCAATATATTAAAGAGCTGAATCCACCGAAACGCGCGTCGGCGATGGAGCATTAAGAAGTTGGTATACTAGGTTTCTTTCAGAAGAAGACAAATTGCGCTGTTACGAGAATCAAGGAGTGTCAGCTTTGCAAAATTTTTCCTAACCAAGATAAACATAATAACAACGGAGAACATGGAACATGTGAACACTCAAATTGATACTTTGGAGACTTATAAAAAGTGACGGTGCATAAGGGTGTAGGTTTCAGATGAAAAGTACATATAACACTGCCACGGATGTGAAAAGACATTTACCTGTTTATACTGAGAAATATATCAGACGTTTATATATATAGGTTATTACATTGTTAAAAGTTGGTGTAGTAATTAAATAGAGGCACAGTTTGTCATATAAGTCCATTATTGGTTCCTTTTGTTGTTCTTTGTCTTTTTGAGAGGTTGTTGTGTTAGGTTTATGTGTGGTTTGTCTGGGTTTAATTTGTCTTGTCATCCATTAGTTTAATTGATGGATATATGTTAATTGGTTGATTGTATTAAATGTTGTATTTATGTTTTTGAGTATGGATTAAATTAAAAGGAACGTTTTATCAAATCAAATCATTAACATTTATAAAGCGCGCTACTCACCCGGGTCTCAAGGCGCTAGGGGAAAAAGGGGGGGTTATCGCTGCTCGAACAGCCAGGTCTTTAGGAGTCTCCGGAAAGCGGAGTGGTCCTGGGTGGACCTGAGGCTGGTGGGGAGGGAGTTCTAGGTCTTGGACGCCAGGAAGGAGAAAGATCTCCCACCCGCCGTGGAGCGGCGGATGTTTGGGACAGCAGCGAGTGCGAGGCCAGAGGAGCGGAGGAGGCGGTGGGGACGTAGAAGCTGAGGCGTCTGTTGAGGTATTCCGGTCCCTTGTCGTGGAGGGCTTTGTGTGCGTGGGTGAGAAGTCGGAAGGTGATCCTTTTGCTGACTGGGAGCCAGTGCAGGTGTCTCAGGTGTGCGGAGATGTGGCTGCTGCGGGGTATGTCGAGGATGAGGCGGGCCGAGGCGCTTTGAATGCGTTGCAGGCGATTTTGGAGTTTGGCTGTGGTCCCGGCGTAGAGGGTGTTGCCGTAGTCCAGGCGGCTCGTGACGAGGGCGTGGGTCACGGTTTTTCTGGTGTCGGCGGGGATCCAGCGGAAGATCTTGCGGAGCATGCGGAGAAGGAGGAAGCAGGCGGAGGAAACGGCGTTGACTTGCTTGGTCATGGTGAGAAGAGGGTCCAAGATGAAGCCGAGGTTGCGGGCGTGGTCTGTGGGGGTCGGTGCGGTGCCGAGGGCCGTGGGCCACCAGGAGTCATCCCAGGCGAACGGGGTGTTGCCGAGGATGAGGACGTCCGTTTTTTCAGAGTTCAGCTTTAGGCGGCTGAGCCTCATCCAATCTGCGACGTCCTTCATACCCTCTTGTAGTTTGGTCTTGGCGCTGGCGGGGTCCTTGGTGAGGGAGAGTATAAGTTGGGTGTCGTCGGCGTAGGAGGTGATGATGATGTCGTGCTTGCGTACGATGTTGGCGAGGGGGCTCATGTAGACATTGAAGAGTGTCGGGCTGAGTGATGAGCCTTGGGGTACGCCGCAGATGATCTCGGTGGGTTCTGAGCGAAACAGAGGGAGGTAAACTCTTTGGGAACGGTTTGAGAGGAAGGAGGCGATCCAGTCCAGGGCCTGGCCTTGGATTCCGGTGGAGCGGAGGCGGGTGATTAGGGTGCGGTGACAGACGGTGTCAAAGGCAGCCGAGAGGTCGAGCAGAATGAGGGCGACTGTTTCACCGTTGTCCATCAGGGTTCTGATGTCGTCAGTGACTGAGATGAGGGCGGTTTCAGTGCTGTGGTTGGTTCGGAATCCGGTTTTATGCAGATATCTGAGAAATTGTCTTTTTTTTTAGAAGCTAGGAGAGTCATATATTCTTTGTAGATTGTGTGCAGGCATAATGTAGTGCAAAGGGTTAAAGGGTGGTGCAATGCATTCATTGCACCACCCTGTAAATACGTCATGGGGATTTTGGCATTGTTGAGCCACATTCATGTCAAAAACAATTATGTGACCATGGCGCAAGGTGGTGCTAGGGCATTATAAATATGCCCACAAATGTTTAGGAGAAGAAAATGACAACTTTATAAAAGTAGCATATTCAGAATTGTGACTTAAAATCAGACTTTACCATTTAAATTGGCTTCAATGTACAATTGTTTATATTCCAAACTTGATATTCCATATGCTCCCAATTGAAAGTTATCACTTATTAAATATAAACAGTTAACCCAATCGTATTGTATGGAAGAGGCAGGCCTTACAGTACCAACAAACAAATTTAAGATTTACTTTCACTACCAGGACATGTAAAACTCAAATATACATGTCCAATTCCTTAAATACACTGCACTCTGCACTAAGAGCTTTTTAAGGACTACCTTAGGGGTGACTTACATAAATTAAAAAGGAAGGTTTAAGCCTGGCAAAAGTTTTAATTTGCCACGCTGAAATGGCAGTTGAAGCTGTGCACCCAAACTGCAATGGCCATCCTGAGACATGTTTAAAAGGTTACTTAAGTTAGTGGCATAATCAGTGCTGCAAGCCCACTAGTAGCATTCACTTTACAGGCCCTGGGGACATGTAGTACCACTGTACTTGGGACATACAAGTAAATTAAATGTGCCAGTTTAGTGTAAGCCAAATTTGTTGTTTAAAGGAGGGATAACATGGACTTTATCACTACCGTGGTAAAGTGCACAGAGTTCTAAGGCCAACAAAACGAGATCAGCAAAAATGGAGCAGTAGGGCAAAACATTTGGGGGAAGACCACTCAGAGGCTGACAGGTCTAGTGCATATTAATATTGTTTTCAAAAGCTTGAAGATAATGCCTTGATATTGTCTACAATGTAAGAATGAGTACCTGTGTATTTGTTGTACACATTTTGAAGTATTTGTTGAGTGTGGTGAGTACCCACCTCAAGTAATAACCACAAGCCTTATAATAGTGAACCCTTAAAGTCACTAACTAAACCTTAGCTGAACACCCTAGTTGCTATGGCACAGAGCGAGCAGACAGACAAAATTTAGAAAGAATGTATAAAGTATTTTTGCAATACAAAAACAGTAATTGAATCATAACACAAATCAAAAAATCCCCAAACCAATTTTAAAATGTGTGTATACTTTAATAAATAAAATGATACCAAAATATTTGAAATCGAAAAAGGAAACCCGGAGTTTAAAGATAAAAATAAAGCATAACAGTGTTAAGCCCCAACCATGCCTGGATACCCTTATGGGTAACAAGCTGCGCTTTAACTTGAATAGTACCTAGTAATTATTTAATTTAAGACTGACTACGATGGAGTGCGAGTCCAATACACTAATCAGATTTGACCCGATTGGAGGCTTTACCTTGGGGCCAGATGTACTAGGAACTAGTCACAAAATACTGGTTGAAATGTGTGATCAATATTTTTGTAACCAGTGTGGTAATTTGCAAAAACCTACACATATACTAATAGGTCAGTCTGCAAATTACTAATTCCTAGTGGGATGCAATTTGACCTACCTCATTAATATTAATGTGGTAGGATGCAAATTGCAACCCACTATATCTGGCAGCCATCACAAGGATGGTGGCCTTCTGGGGTCAGCAGGCCACCATCTCTGTGATTGCCTTTAAACAATGTATTTTTTAAAGGAAAATGGGGTAAGTTCACAAAATTGTAAACTTCATTTTCTTAAGAGTAGGTAGCAGTCCATTAGTAACAAAGCATTAATACATACCACTGTGATTTGGAGTTTGGAAGGGACCCCCCAAACACACCCTTCCCAAATTCCAAATAGGAATTGGGTTGCAGTAACCAAATTGTGATTCAGCAACTTGTTACAAAATTGCACTTTGAGATTTGTACATAAGAAAAGACAATTTTGCTAATGCAAACTGCCCACTTCTGTTTACAGGGCATTTGCAACCACAAAAAATGTTTTGCACTTCTGGCCTCAAGTCTCTGAAATGGAAGTCAAAAATCTTTAGTGAGACAAGGTAGCAGGCTATGGCTGAAGATGCTTTATGTCACTGAATTACCTCAGGGTGAGGTCTGTGCCAAACCATTGACTTTTGGTGGGAGAAATTTGAATTTCACACCCAGAGAAGGTCCCTCAATGGCCAGATACTTTTTTGCACCTTCACCCAGTGAATATTTCTATTTGTGGACTTAGGGTCTGGTTTAGGTCTTGGTGGAGGGGAATACAAATAATATGGTTATCCTATGGAGATTGTAATACAGTGAACAAGACATCTGTAATGGGCGTTATGAAGGATTCCCTTTGCCAAATGAGGTCCTTAGTCACTTTTTGGGAGCTCGGATTATTTCAGCAAGTCAAAGCTGCAGGGTGTAGTTGAAGAGAGCTCATAAGTCTGGATACTTTCTCCATGATGTCCAGCTGAATTGGATTTGAGGTGCAGGAGCACTCTCAATCTTTGGCCCAACAGCATCACACCTTTGCAGGTTTGTCTAGATCCTCCACTCCAGCCAATAATTCAGGACATTAGGTACAGCATTTGGGGTCAAGATTCATTCCAGCAGAGTCCAGAAGCAGGGTCCTGGGCCCCAGGCGGGTGTAGCTGAAACTGGTTAACAAGAAGTCAGCTTTTTGACCCTTGAAGTCCACTTCTTTGTTCTGTGTACAAGAGAGAGATGGTGTATTCTTCTAGGCTCTTCTCAGTTCAAACACATTAGGTACAGTCTTCTTGTATTCTTCCACTGGTCCAGAAAGTGTTCCAAGGAGAGTACTGGGGATGACACAATGATGCCGCTGACTGGCAGAAACTCTTGCCCACTCCCTCATTAATGGAATAAAAGTTCCCAGTGGGAATCCTTCCATCTTTTGCAGCATTTCCTCTGTGCTCCTTGACACCTAAAACCAAGATGACAGAAACTTTCATTCCCCTGTGCAGTGCTCCTGTGCCCATCACACAGGTGTAGCCAGGGAAATAAGCAACTCCTCCTTGGTGGCCTCTCTAAACCAGTTTTGAGATAAGGTATTCTCCCCTTGGGATTGGTGCCTGCCTGATTAGGGAAATAAAGAAGCGCCTAGCTCAGGTGTCAGGTAGCATTTGCTTGTGACTTGGCAGTCCTTTTTGAAGTTAATCAAATTCCTATGCGCAGCCCAGATGGACATCCTGCCAGAGGAACTAACACACCTCCAATTACCCAAGGCCTTTACCCTACTCTGAGAAAAATTTTCACACCTCATAAAGGGGGTTATTTAGCTGCTTGGTGACAGTTGGAGCTTATGCAAATGGTTCTCCTGAGGCTTTAATCATTGAAAATGTAAATTTCTGAAATTGTATTTTCCAAAATATTTATTAAAAACTTGGGGCCTTATTTAGAACTCTGCGGACAGGCTACTCCATCACAACAGTGATGAAAATCCCATCCCCCGAAATCTAAATCCCATTATATCGAATGGGATTTACATTTAGAAGGACAGGATATCTGACACTATTGTGATGGAGTAACCCGTCTGCTGAGTTCTCAATCAGGGCCTTGGTATTTTACTAAATATTTCGTATAGTCCAAGAATTAAATTTATATGTATTTCCTAAGCAGAAACATTATGAAATGTAACATTGTATCACCATGATTTGCTATGGATCAGCCAATCTTGCTACAGAGAAAATAGATTTTAAGGCCTTTTCCCAGCAAAGACATGTTACATTAAGGGCTTGATTACCAGTTTGGCAGTCTTTTTGGGAAGACTGCCGTAGTGGTGGCTGCCCAAAGACTGCCATGTTGGCAGTAATTAGACAACTGTATTAAGAGTCACACTGTGAAGTCTTCCAAAAAACAGCCAAATTTCTGAAAACTGGCAGGACACAGAAGGATGGAAATGAGGCGGTTTAACCACCAGCACCACCAGCCCGACAAAATTCCACCCATGAGATTACAATCCACAAATCACTACAGCAGTTCTTCCATCGTGGAAAACCATTGGTGGTGCTTACCTTGGTGGGTTAAACACATCACACTGAACACAACAAACATTGGATAGTTTCAATACCCCACACCTGACACACATCTACACACCTGACACACCTGACACACCTACACACTGCACTATATAAAACATCCCTACACAAACTACAATCCTTTGCAACCAGAACACCACACATAGCCACTGACAACCAACATCTTAGAGAGATACAAAAAACAAGAATAGGTACCCATATACATTTCACTATGCATACATAACACACCCACACAACATACACAAAACATATTTTACTTCCACACACAATCCACAGCAATTTCCCACTCACACCACAACAACTACACCTCACCATTTACCATTTTTTTGCAGCCTTTTTATTTGAACACTACCACACTGTCTTCACCACCACTAACCTGTCCCCACTAATACACCCACGTTTCACGGATGATGAGTTGAGGGTGATGGTGGACAAGATTGTCAGGGTAGAGCCACACCTGAATGGAGCACAGGTCCAGCAAAGAACAACTACCAGGAAAATGGAGCTGTGGCACAGAATTGTAGGCAGGGTGAATTCTGTTGACAGCTATTCACACACAAGGTAGGATATCAGGAAGAGGTGAAACGACCTCAGGTCCATGGCATCCAGGCACCAGCTGGCGGTCCTCAAGACTGGCAGTGGGCTCCTGTCTCCTCCCCCTACTTTCACATCTTGGGAGGAGAAGGTCTTTGACATACTGCATCCTGAAGGCCTGATGGGAATACCTGGGGGAGTGGTGTTGTGTAAGTCCCCACAAAATCCATGTCATACAATTGTCATGTCATGCATGCTCCCTCACCACCTTAACCTACCGCAATTAACATACCACCCATTACACTGTTGTCCAAATAGCCTAATATCCCTCTCTGGCATGCCACATGTCCACTAAACTAACCTGGCTCAACAGCCCTTGGATATGGCACATGAAGTACTGACAACTCTTAGCACTACTTCTCCCAGAATGCAAGAACCTGCCATCATGAAAATCAGAACAGTGCATCAAATGTGTGATTTTGTGCATGTGAAAATAACTACCAATCTAACCATCTAGTATGTGCAAGTTTGGAACAGTTAATGCCAATGACAGCAATGTCCCACCCCCACTATCATCACAAGCAAAACACAGCTATATCTGAGTGATCAAAACTCTTGCCCTTAGATTAAATATATCTAAGAAAGAAATGTACTCACCTGGGGTGGAAATCTAGATGTCAAAGTGGATGCACATGCAGTACATCCAGTTACAGGTCAATGTCTATTGCTTACTCTCATACTGTGTCCATACTTTTACCCTATTGTGCATTGTACATTTCTTTTTTTGTGCCATATTTCATGTTTGACACTTCACTAGGCAACAAAGATGAACTCCCATGTCAATAACAAGACAACATAAGATGGTACCAGCAGTCCAATCACCACTAACATAGTTTAACAGCTTTAAGCATGGTGTATGATATATAAATTACAGAGTCTCAAGTTGTACTAAGTAAGATTGTGCGACAGCTGTCATTGTCATTTCTGGGGATCATGTTAAGGCACTGTCTGCATCCCACACAACACCAGCAATATCCTAAATGTAACAGCAACCTTGCCATTGTCACCATTGACAGGATACCAGAGGCTGTCACTACACCTCTCAATGAAGGACCCAGTGAGGACAACACCCCTGGATGTATAGACACTGAAGATGAAGCTGGCCCATCATGGACACCTGGTCATTCATCAAATGTCAGCCTCGCCCTGCCCACATCCACTCCTCCCAGCCCTGTGGCATCAACATCACAGGCAACCATTGCAGTGATTTCATCTGACATAGTTGATATTTTGATTGTTGTGGAAAGAGACACAGGTTAGGTATGTGATTGCAAAGCAACATGCTGTGTTGTAGTTGAAGTGAGATGAGTTAACTTTCATGAAACATGAGTACTGGTGATAGACTGGGCAAGTGTGGATTATGGTTAGGCTGGATATTGTGATGTCAGTTAACAGAATCTTCTAAAAGATGATTTGTTGATATACAGTGATGATTTGTATAGGGAGAGACTTTTGATGTTGCCAAATCATCTTGTGCATAAATAGTCTGTGTTACAGCTGAATTGAAGGGATGATGGTGCTATGATCGGATGGTTGGTTTATGTTGTGGGTGAGACAGTTGTCATATAGAATTGTTGAAAGTATGTAGTTGTGACATGATGTAGGCTCTAAATGGTTCCAACCTGGAGCTTTCCTAAACATAAATTTGATGCTACTGTTGTGCATGGTTTAATGTAAGTGTATATTTACAATGTGATGACCCCCTTTCTCTGTCTCTGTTTCTCTGCATCAGCATCGGCAGGTGAAGGAGATTGGGCATAGCCAAGTGGGAAGCTGCTCACCATGGGACCTTGAGTGCTGCTACCACAGATACCAAGGGTCCCAGTGGACTGGAGGGTGAGGGGATTGCCATGGGGGAGACAGGAACCAGTTCATCATCTTCAGAATCGTCCTCCAGTGGACACTCGCTGGAAATGGCGGACCCATCTGGGACCAGCTCAACACCATCTCTGTTCACCACCTTCTTTTCTATCACCACCCTTCAAGTATCTCTCCACCCATTTGGCCACGCCCACTCACCCAAGAGGGTGGGCATCTCCTTTGCAGCAGGCACCTCTGCCCCTGTCAGCCCTGCTGCCTTCTGTGAGGAGGCTATTGACTTCCTGAGGTCAATCTCTGTGGGTCGGTTGACCAGATACAACAGAGTAATGTGCTCCTGGAGGTCATTCCCGGTGCACTGGCTGGTCTACAGAGATCCTTTTGGGCTTTGGCCTCCACAATGACCGCAGCCAGTCACCCTTTGTCTACCATCCCCCCTCCACCTTTTACTTCCCAATCCCAAATCTCTGTTCCCCCAACCCAGTGAAAGCACACAGATATACAGGCATGCATCCACTTCAACATCCAAGGGTAGCTCACACAGACATAAGTGCCACAAGACACACCACTGGCATTCACAAAAGCAACATTCACATGCACACACAGCAACAGTCACAGCCTTCCCTGACACCCCCAGCATCACAGACAGCACACCTGACAACCTGCAGACACCACACCAACATTCACAGATCCAGCCACTACACCTATCCTCCTCACAGACAGCACCACAGCAGACCCTCAGACATCTTCCCTAGTCGCCACACCCAGAGACACAACAACCACTGACAATCCTGCATGCAGCACATCCACCACACTTGCAGTCATCATCCCAACAGACAGTCAACCACCCACCTGTCAGGAATCCCCAAGGTGCCTCCTGAGTTAACTGTCAGCATCCCCAGGGATTAGGGTTAAATCATATCTCTGTTCTTCGTTAAACCTTCATGTTTCTAAGTAAACATAATGTGCTGTGTTACACAATTGGTTTTATCAATGCTTGTTTTACCAATGCATGTTTGCTAGTGTGAGCAGGTGTAGACATGTGCTTCTAATTGGGTGTGATGTAGACATGTGCTTCTAAGTGGGTGTGGTGATTCATCCACATGTGGAAACTCAACTGCTTTCCTGATTGGCTATAAATAGCAGAGTGAAGCATGCCTCCCTGCTTGGCTTTGTTTTGCTTCCTGATCTCAGCATCTGATTTGGCAGTCCAGCCCCTGCTGATATCCTCCTATTCAGGACTTTTGAGGCAATTCTTTTCTTTATTCCTGTACCAGCTGACACAAGGCATTCCTCCAGCACTCCGGAAAAGACTGCAGCTAAGTGATTAGTATTCTCCAGAGAGTTTGTTCTTTGAGCGCCGCACTTTCCTAGAACAGCTGGTGTACCTCAGACCTTGTATTTTGGCAGAGTACTTATTTTGAAGAGACAAATGCATTTCTGAACATTCTACATTATTATTGTTGTTACTTGCATAAATGTGCTTCAGGATATCTGTTTGAGCTCAAGTACTACAAAAAGTGACAGTGCAATTTTAAAAGAGCATTTACGTTACTTTTCTTTCTCTTATAGCATAACTCTTGGATTTAAATTGTGTGATTCATGCCTGTGTTTCATGTTTGAGGAGTTTGCTTTTTGAAGGGTTTTTCACACACAGAGTGACACCAAACCAAACTGTGCCACCCTAACTGTTTGAACCTAGAGTGGACATTTGTATTTCTTGGATTGTTTTTGTTCCTTTTATTTTAACCCTATGTATGCAGGAAAGTTATATGTGATATAACGAATGCCCTTGTTTGTCTTTATTGTGCATAATAAGTGAAACCACACTTCTAATTGTAGTGTGCAACAGTGAATCTCTGTGAACCCATCCCTAGTGTTGCAGTATTTATTGTTATGGTACTCAGTTTGGGTTTTTGGTAATGCAGTGTTAGTAATTGTGCCAACAGTTATTATTATCCAAGAAAAGTGCTGGAGCATTCCGGTCTTCTTCTACCACTCCCTTGCCCATATCAGAAAGAGAGATTCAGTTTCAATGAAGTTGAGTGCACTAACTCTACCATCACTCTATCAACAATGGCCTGCCCCAAAAACATACAGGGTGCCTGGCTGGCCTGGCAAGACGTGGCAGTGTTTTTACTCTTTCTCTTCCACTCCCCCTTTCCTTTTGGGACACCTGGAAGTGCTGAGAGGTGTTCAAGGAGGTCAGGGGCATACCATCGCCCCTGCAGACATCCTGCTTTTCAGGTGAGTGCCCCAATCTCAACACCACCATGGCATCCCCCAGCCCTTCTACCACCCCTCAACCCAAGACACATAAACACCCTCACTCACCCACCCAACAGATAACCATTACACACAAGCATACCCCCAAGACAGTCACCTAACACCTCTTACATCCACTCCCTCCACACCCAAACACTTTTGCTATGACCATCCCTGTGTGTCAAAAAAGCCTTCCCCCATGAGACCCCTAAACATTTTATTTCCCACACAAAGTCCACCCCTTCCACCTCCAAGGCCTACCCTGCTCCCATGCAAGTACCCATGCCCCTCTCCCTGCCAAGAAGTGCCCCCATCCCAAAAAATGCCAACCCTCCCCTAAGCCTAAACTTTCCCTACCAAACCACATCCCAAAGGCCCCCCTCTCAAACCTAAGCCCAAACCTACCCCACCCAGACAACTCATGAGGTGCCTGCTTACCCCCTTGATGCCCATACCTGTGGAGGTTACATGGCAGTCAGGAGTCAAGTTTTGGGCACACATATGTGCACTGTGTACATACCGACTTTTGTATTTGGACTAGCCTATGGCCCATGTCATGCGTGATGTAATATGTGAGGTCATAAGCAGTGTTTTACATGGGCTCAAGTCATAGTTAGCTGAGGTAACTATAGCTGCTGAATTTTAGTGGTTTTGCATGTGTTAAATGTGAGCTTAACTATAATGTCTCTATAACCTTTGGTTTTTTTTCAGTGAACTTCTATGTTTTTTTAATGATATTCACCTAACTATAAAATCCCAGTAAACTTCTTTTTTTTTTGTTGTGAATTTCTATTCTATTTACCGACTATAATGTTTCCTGTAACCTTTATTTTTATGTGTATATTTCTGTAATTTGTGACATTATGTCCTAACTATAACATCTCTATAAACTTTTATGTTTCCCATTTATATATTTTTCATTGTATGATCTGATATACTGAGCCACAGTGATGGAATTGTCTGCAATAAACTGAGGGCCATATTTATACTTTTTGACGCAAAACTGCGCTAACGCAGTTTTGCGCCAAAAAAATTAGCGCCGGCTAGCGCCATTCTGAAGCGCCATGCGGGCGCCGTATTTATTGAATGGCGTTAGCCGACCGGCGCTGCCTGGTGTGAGTGAAAAAAAACGACGTACACCAGGCAGCGCCGGCGTAGGGAAAAATGACGTTTGGGCGTCCAAAAATGGGGCAAGTCAGGCTGAGGCAAAAAAATTGTCTTAACCCGATTTGCGCCATTTTTTCTGGGCGCCCAGACGCCATTAACATGACTCCTGTCTTAGCAAAGACAGGAGTCATGCCCCCTTGCCCAATGGCCATGCCCAGGGGACTTATGTCCCCTGGGCATGGTCATTGGGCATAGTCGCATGTAGGGGGGCACAAATCAGGCCCCCCTATGCCACAATTTTTTTAAAAAAAAATACTTACCACAACTTACCTTTTCTTCCCTGGGATGGGTCCCTCCATCCTTGGGTGTCCTCCTGGGGTGGGCAAGGGTGGCAGGGGGTGTCCCTGGGGGCAGGGGAGGGCACCTCTGTGCTCATTCTGATCCCACAGGTCCCTTAACGCCTGCTCTGACCCAGGTGTTAAAAAGAGGCGCAAATGCGGGTTTTTTTGCCCCGCCCACTCCCGGGCGTCATTTTTGCCCGGGAGTATAAATACCACGCACATGCCTGGGAGTCATTTTTTAAGACGGGAACGCCTACCTTGCATCTCATTAACGCAAGGAAGGTGTTCACGCCAAAAAATGACGCTAACTCCATGAACTTTGGCGCTAGACGCGTCTAACGCCAAAGTATAAATATGGAGTTAGTTTTGCGTCTAATTTGCGTCGAAAAAAACGACGCAAATTCGGCGCAAACGGAGTATAAATATGCCCCTGAATGTCCATCTTAGCATTCCACAGTTTTAAAATCACAGTGTCATTAGAATATTTGGCATGTTCACTTCTTTTTAAAATATATGTGTCCTTTCCTGATATCTGTGTTAGTGTATGTCTCACTGAAGACAAAAAGCTGTTTACTCTTACTTTGAAATGGCAGGCCTTGGAAATCCAAATCGACACTTCCCACACCTATGTGTTTGGAAATGCAAAATTTGTTCTGAGACCTTTTTCATCAGACTGTTCTATAAAAGACAACACAAATTCATCACTTTCAACCCCAAATTCGGGTGCATCTTTTATCCATAGTAGCATATGAATGTGAGGAGCATTTCTTGCCGGGTACTCCTTCCGCCAAAAGAAATCACTCACTACTCCAAGAGAAGAATTGGATTTGTTGCAGATAAAAGCAAGCATAGTTTGGAGCCTGTGGTTGAAATATCTACAAACATTAGTGGGTTCGAATGAGCAGAGTTCTCCAGCTGTCTTCAAATGTATATCTCTTAGATTAGAGTTTGCTTCTCTCAAGAATTTAAGTTAGATCATCCCACGTATACTCTGCACAACTCAATGTCAAAAAACAGGTTGGTGGTCCAAGGTTTTCTAACATACACTTTATTTCTCCATGACGACAAAACTAGTATTCATTGGTACCACATAGACATACCATTAAGTTAATTGTTAATTTCCAGTTTTCATCCTTTTCTTGAACTTTGTTAGCAAAATCTCTTGCAGACATATTTTGAAGATAAATTCCTGTTTTTAGATTATGAATCACTGCATATGAAATACCAGACAGGTCACTCTCAAATAGAAGATGCAATATGTATGAAATACACTGCCTGAACCTTAGATCCTCTGACTATAACTGTGTTGATCAGTTTTTAGGTGCTAGTATTTGTTTGGGCCAGTCATCGTACTGACCTCCTACTACTGTATGAAATAAGTGTAAAAAGCACAAGCCTCGGAACTCTTTTCCCACACACTCATGGGAGCTCACTTAGACTCTTTATTTGGTAAAGATCTATTGCTTCACCAATTACTTCTTTGGAATGTAGTGGATGGATGATGCAGTGCTCATAGTTTTTTCTGATCAAGATGAATCTACTTTCTCTATTTGTCCACTTCCTGGCAAACTCTCATTATCATCAACATCTTCAACATCAGTGACCACATTAACATTATTTTAATAAGCATTATTTTGTATCAAGTATCATGTAGCTTGTCTATCTTTAGGAATGTCAACCAACTCTTGCCAAATTGCTTTATTGTTAGTAGGCACACCATTTACAAGGATAATAAGTGGTTCTTCATTGTCTTTCTCTACCCCTATAGATTTAAAATTTTGTAATACTTCTCTCCTCCTTCTGTACATCTTTATATTTTTAAGAAAGATTCTGAATTACTGTGGTACGAAACATTCTCACTCTAATCTCTTTAAACTGTTTGAGTCTTGTGGTTGAGCTTTTACCTTTCTTATTTCACTTCTTGCCTCTATTTTCACAAAAAAAAGTTTTCTCTGCCTGGTTTAAAAGTGTTTCTTTTCTTCAGCTTGCAACGATTAAAGGTACTGGCATACAGTTTTTAGAAATATTTTGGTTTTCTTACTAGCAACTCCTTTGTTTTTACTGACATGTCCACATGTTGGTTTTGTTTTTCATAAGTTGCAAGAAGATAATAAATTAACTGCACTTTCTTTTTTTGTTGTGTTTTCTTTGGCATCCTTCAAACGTCTTCCAATGCAGCAATAAATCTGTACAAATAAAAAGAATATCATAATTCTTGCTCTCTAGGATGTTGTTATTTCTTCCAGAAGATAAGAAAATATTCATTTCCACAATCGAACCAGCCATGAATCATGCTTGAAACTTCTCTACATTAGACGTAGCCACAAATTTCTACATCACCACAATGGTAAATAGAAGAAATTCATATTGATTTTATTTTATAGGTACTCAAAATTTGTCTTATGTTAAAATAGAGATAGGCAACACTACACATCACTACCTACATTCCTTTGGAGCACAACCTTTCAAATCTATACCTATATGCCTTTCATTATAATCACATACCATATATCTCATATTTCAAACGTGACCTATATCAAGTAAAAATAAAAAATATAACTCTTCATAACTCTTTCCACATAACAAGTTAATTTATATTGTTTCGGATTCATCCAAAAACTCTAAAACCATTTCATAAACATTTCTATAAAATAATCAATATCTTTCTGGCTTCACTTTACTTAAAATAGATTTGTATGCCAGTAATGGCAACCTGTTCACCATTGCTCTCATTGATACTGTCCTAGTTATCAAATCACAAATTATGTTTCATCTTTTATTTATGTTACCCTAAATGTCAGTGGTTACTGTGTGGTAACCCTATTTTTTGCTCTTAGAAAGAAGCCCAATTTCTTACTGTCTGCAGCAAGAGTCGTAACTCCTTCATGTAGACTTGTGCGGACCCCAGTGTAACTTTGCAATGGAGTTGTAAACCCAGTCAGGGATATAAAATTATATTTCCCATTTTTTTCTTATACATTTTTCACTACATTATAAAAAAAGAGATAATATTTATCTAGGGAAAATGTTTCATTTAAACTACTACTCCACCTTAATGTGTCTTTTACTAACAGATGTGTGTCTCCTTTAAGAACTGCTCTTCTCCCCACACTAGGGCCCAGATTAATACTTTTTGATGCAAACCTGTTTTGGCCCAGGTCAAAAAGTATAGCGTCAGCTAGGGCCATTCAAGGACACCAGTCTGGCACCATATTCAAGGAATGGCGCATGCCAATGCTAAGGCCCGGTTAGCATCCAAATAAATGATGCTTACCTGACTGGCGTCAATTTTATTTATGCACAACCCCCATCCACATGGCTCCTGTGTTAGTAAAGACAGGAGTCATGCCCCCAGCCCAATGGCCATGCCCAGGGGACACATATCCCCTGGGCATAGCCACTGGGCACAGTGCCATGTAGGGGGGCCCAAGTTAGGCCCCTATGGCACTTTTAAAAAAAGAAACAAAAATACTTACCTGGACTTACCTGAGATGGGTCCCCCCATTCTAAGGTGTCCTCCAGGTGTGGGTCGGGGTGTCCCTTTGGTGCAGTGAAGGGCGCCTGTGGGCTGTCTCTGACCATGGAAAATGTCCCAGAGGTCCCTTAAAGCCTGCCCGGACCAAGGCGTTAAATAATGGTGCTAAGCATGCTTAGTGCCATTATTTAAGGCCCTCCTCCTCCCGTGCGTGATTTTTGCATGGAAGAATACATAAGGTGCAAGGACCTTACAGTCATTTTTTGCCCGGGAACACCTACCTTGCATCTCATTGGCAAAAAAGGACGGTAACTCCAAAATTTTGACGCTAGACAGGCCTAGCGTCAAAATATAAATATGGAGTTAAGTTTGTGCCATATTTGCGTAAAAAGAATGATGCAAATTTGGCACAAATAGAGTATAAATATACCCCTAAATATCTCCAGGTGCCATGACAACCTCCTCCAGAACACTCTACCAGGAGTTCAAAAGATCACCATTTTTATTCTTAGCAGCAGTCTAACTTTACTCAATGCTGTAGCAGGTGTCCTTTACTATGTTTAATTGTTACCATATTGAAACTTGAAATACTCGTTTAAAAAAAGAAACAATCACAAATTGGCACACTTACATTCGTTAATCACAACCTATTTTTTTATCTCTGACTCTTTTTTACATTAACTAAATACATGTTTGTTTTAAAAAAATAGTGCGCCCTCCATTTTAACAACCTGACATTTTCAAAACTCCTTAATTTAGCTCTAGCCTTCACCTGTCTGCTACTGCTCCTTCCCTTCAAAATATTCAGATTGTGCAGTGTGGGTCACAGCTATGTTTTTCAGGCTAGTGTGTATGCTAGAAAGAGTGGAATTAACAGGGGCCTGGGTATGCCTAATCTGGGTATTACTTGGGTTGACCAGAGAGGGTTAAAGTGACATCAGTTGCTTCCATTGGTTAAAAACATTAGAGATGGCAATCCACCTCACCTCATGATTGTGCACTGTGGAGGTAATGACCTGGGTGCAGTCACAAGTGCAGGATTGGAAATCCTAATGAAGGATACCGTTGTTCAATTAATGGATCTTTTCCCTCACACTTCCTTTGTGTTTTTTAACATATGCCAGAAGCAGAAATGGAAGTGGTCAAATACATTTTTCCTACTGATGGACAAATCTAGAAAACATGTTAATAAACTTGTTTCAGCATTCCTCAGAGACCATAACATTGGCTCTATCTACAATAATAACCTCCAGTTTCACATGGATGGCATATAGGTGAGCAGGCGTGCACTTTACTGATGAAGCCAACAGAGTACTTCTGAACAACTTGACACTCTGCATCCACTCTTATCTGTACTAAACATATACACACAGCAAACAAAAAGGATCTTTTCAGAACCACCCTATGCCCCAAGTACTCTTTAAATTAAAAAGAAAATCTGGATTTTTGTAACAAAAAATTAGGAGTCAAGACTTCGCTGTGGATTCACAAACCAAAAGATCATATTCAATGCAGAAAACCAACATTGTTCATACGTTTTTCTTTCACTCTCTTCATCTCAGTACACATTTCTTAAAACCTCAATGGAAGTACAATATGTTTCTAAGTATATGTATAAGTATTTGAGTGGGTCTAAAAACCACTGTTGGCCAAAATTATTAGCACAACACAAAATGCTTTTTCTATAGAAACTATACACTACCACTAGGTAGTTATAGTTAGAACCAAGTTTCTATAGGAAATTGACACTAGGTAGTTATAGTTAGGACCATGTTTCTGTAGAAAAAGCATTTTTTGAGTTGTCTGTGGCTTTGGTGTCATTTGACCAATCTTCACAAAATGTTCCCCCCCAAAAAAGTGTTGTGGTGATTCTTGTTGCACTCGGAATGTTTTGGGGTGATCAGTCAAGCGGGGCCAAAGCCGAAGGAGGTGTCAAAAAAGTTGTTTTTCCTATATTAATTCCCTTTGGACCTTGAGACACGACTACAGCCCGAACTGCTGGACCGAATTACACCATATTTGGCAGAAAGCTAGCTTTCAGTAGGCAGATTGTGCTTCCGCTTATTTGTTGTAAATGTGTTCAGCATTTTGAGAAATTGAAGGGAAATCAAATTAGTGTATCTCTGGCTGCAGCGACTTTTTGAATATTTCATGAATATTTCACAAACATTTGTGATTTGTTTGTGAATACGCATTCAAAAAGAAGTACTGTATTTGCCTGAATGTTGATTTGACTAGAAAGTTCCGGCTGCCATTTTATTTCATGAGTCAAAGTGGCATAAGTGGTCAGGATGAAGTTACCCTGGCCCCAGGGGTGTGATATAGGTGTGTTTTAGGGGCAAATCATGGGTTTAAAATAATTTTGTGTCAGCATGTGTGATATCCATGAAAATTTGTGAATGTTCACGAATAATTCACAAGTTATATGCAAAATATTCACAAATATGGAAACATTTGAAATAACAACCACAGGCTCATTCATACACTAATTCATTCACTCATACATGCACTCAGAGACTCATGCTCCCACTCACACACCCACTCAGACACTCATGCACCCACCCAAACCCACTCAGCTTCACACACCCACTTTCAGTCCCACTCAAACACTTATGCAGCCACTCACAGATCCACTGACAGAGAAGGGCCCTGTGGCCACCCTGCACTGCGCACAGCCAAAGGATGTACATGGTGCAGGGATGGGTGGTTATAAGGGCTTAGCTGCAAGGCCTGGCTGCAGCGGGTGTTGGAATAACGTATAGTAATTACAATTACTTTATGTTAAAAAAACATAGAAATCCACTGAAAAAACTAGTGGTGGACGAAGAATTCCACTTCGCCAACAGAGTTCATGGAGTTTTCACCAATCCCTGCTCTGCATGGAGTTCCGAAAAAAACTGCAAAGTGAAGCAGAGCAGAGTTTGAAAACCTACACTTCAGTTGGTTCAGCTGCTATGTTAAAAGTTTCGGGATGATCCCTTAAGCGTGGGCCAAGAAAAATGGGGGAGCCCAAAGCACTTTTTTCCCAATCTACATCAGTAGGTTTTTTCAAGCTTTTGAACACGACTACAGCCATTCCCATTGAACGGAATTACACTGCATTTGGCAGAAAGCTAGCTCTTGGTCCAGAAAGTGTTAGTTTCATGATTTAGTGTAAATCTGTTCAGTGGATTTAGAGATATTGAAGGCTAAAATTATAGCTAGGGACACAGATCCTCTCCGGATCCATAGCAGATCGATCTGTGGATCCGGATGCCACAGGAAAAATCTGATTGGTTGGCTGCAGCCTGACAGGGAAGTTGGGGCTCCCATTTTTTTTATCGGGGAATGTTCCCAGAGGCTGAAATGGGGGATGCAATTTACATGATGGGGTCAGGGTAACGATTTCCTGACCCCATGGGGATGATATGACTTTGACAGTTATAAATAATTATTGTTTCATTACATTCATGTCATCCTCCTGTGGTTAGGGAACCTCTACTCTGACCCCATTATGTACATTACAACCCCCATTTCAGCCCCGGGGTCTGTTCCTGATAAAACAAAATGACAGGTGAACCACTCCCCGAATCTGAAATGGAGGTTGCAATGAAGCTAAAAGGGTCAAGGTATAGGTACCCTGACCCCAGGGGGATTATGTAAATATGCTAAAGTTACATATAATTCATAGAAATTACACAAAAGCTATATTTTTGATGATTTTTGAGAGCCACAGGTAGGTCCGAAGATCTTGAAAAATGTAAATAAAGTATGAATACTATTGCACTCACACAGGCATCCATAGAGATGCTCTCAAATTCAGTCAGAGACACTGGCTCACTCCGTCTCACAGCCAGACACGTACTCTCACATGCAGCCTTACAGCGAGACACATACTTTCACATCCACTCTCATACCCAGACACACCATTTCACACCCACTCTGACATTCTAACACACCCTCTCACACCCACTTTCACACCCAGGTAGATACTCTCACACCCACTCATACATCCTGACAAACACTTTCACACCCACTCTCACACCCAGACACATTATTTCACACCCACTGCCACACTCACACAGTCACACAGGCCCTCTAACATCCACTCTCACACTCAGACACACTCTCTCACACCCAGATAGATACTCTTACAACCACTCTCACACCCAAACACTCACACAGACTCTTACACCCACTCTCATACTTAGACACACCCTCTCACATCCACTCTCACACTTTAATACACCCTCTCAAACTTAGTCTCACACCCAGACACTCCCACGCCCACTGTCACATCCAGACACACACTTTTGCATCCATTCTCACCCCCGGACACACCCTCTCACACCCACTCTCCTGCTCACACAGACCCTCTTTTTCCCACTCTGGCACTCAGTCACAGTCTCTTACACCCACTCTCAAACTCAGATAGCTATTCTCACACCCACTCTCACACCCAGACACACACTTACACCCCCACTCTCACACTCAGGCACACCCTCCCAGACCCACTCTCACATGTAGACACACCATATCTCACCTCCTCTGAGACACAGACACACCATTCCACACCCACTCTCACATGCAGATACATACTCTGATAACGAGTCTCACACCCAGTGACACACTCTCACACCTACTCTGACAGTTAGACAAATCTTCTTACACACACTCTCACATCAGAGATACCCTCTCACACACACTCTCACACCCAGACAAATACTGTCACAGCCAGTCTCTCATCCAGACAGACACTCTCACCTCCAGTCTCACGCTCATACACAGACTCTCACACCCAGTCTCACAGGTAGACACAACCTGTAACAGTCACTCTCACACCCAGACACACCCTTTTACACTCAGACATGCACTCTAACACCCGTTCTCACACCCACTGTCACACCCAGATAGACAATCTCATACCCATTCTCACACTGAGACAGACTGTCTCTCTGAAAATCTCTAACCCCAGAAGTTGATATCAAAGTGGCAGATTACGTAACAATGAGTTGAAAATTATTAAAATGTTTTTTTCAGCATTTTTGAGATTCGCAGATGGATCCGCTGATCCAAAATGATATTTTAAAAAAACAGGAATAAACAATAACAAAATTAAATATTTGGTAAAAGGGTTGGCTCCATAGAGAGACTATATATGTGACAGGATGCAGTGTCACATTCTATAGGAACACTCTGTTGCCTTTGTCTCTTAGCTGGAACTCAATCATTTCTGTATATACCATATTAAATTGTAAACTATTTTGGTATATAGAGCCAGTGTTATCGTCTCTGAGGAAGGCAGAAATACTTTTATTAACATGTTTTCTGGATTTGTGAACAGAATTTAGTTGACCAGTTATACTTCCGCCTTTGGAAACTGTTAGAAAAAAACAAAGGCAGTATGTGGGAAAAGTGCCATTAGGTTTCCAAATGTATCCTTCACTAGAATTTCCAAACTTATCCCAGTATCTGTGCCTAGGTGTTTGCCATCACAGTGCACAATCATAAGGTTTTGGATGTTGGTAATCTTTAGTGGTTTTAACCAATGGGAACAATTGATGCCACTTCAACACTCTATGGCCCATCAAAGTAATATCCACATTAGATAAACCCAGGTCCTTGTTAGTGTCACTCTTTCTTACACTCTCTCTGACCCAAAACACATATCTGTGTCCCACAATCCTCTCTCTGAGCATTCTGATGGAAAGCTGGAGTACCACTTGGGACAAGGCTGCAGCTGAATCAGGCAGTGTTAAAATGAAATGAAATGCAGTTGAAAATAGAAACTAGTAGTTCAAACTAAAAAGAACACTTTTTATTGGTTGTTCTAAATATGTTGGTGCCTAAAGGTAGGTATTGATTTTATGACAAAATAAAATATATGTAGGATTGGCTTTTGAGAAAGTAGTAAACGTGTTGCTGTTTGTGATATGTGTATTATTTGAAAAAGTCAAACACACCTGCTATTTCCTATTTAAAAGTGAGCCTGGTGGTTGGGAAAACTGTTATGAACTTGTGACCTACTGTTCCAAGAAAATGTCACAGAGTAATTAACTGTGGTAGCACAGCTAGAGGAGCATGGAGAAAAGGCTATATAAAAGACTAGATGGTGACTTTGTAGTTACAGTTCCACTGGGAAAAATGTTTAAAAGTATGTTTAGGTGACAATACTTTTTTAATTAAAATAAGGAATATACATATATATATATATATATATATATATATATATATATACATAGCATTTTTTGAGACAATTTACTAAATATAAATTTCATCCTCCCGCATTGATCTGCAGATCCAATTGCATAGCTAAATGGGGGGCCACTCTGAGCACCGTGGTGTATAGGCAGATCCCACGAAAACTGGTATGGGATTTGGCTATCTTTTGAGGAGTTTTGGAAAGGGTTAACTATGAGATTCAGTCAGAAAATGTGCAGAAAAAGTTAAATATAAAAAAGCCACTCTGATTTATTTTGTGATTGAGTAAAATTGAAGTCAAAGTTGAAAAGGTTGCCAATAATGGTTGCTTTGCTTGAGAGCGGTGCACCATTCTTCTGCTTGTTTTTTGTGCATTTCAGTGAG
Organism: Pleurodeles waltl; assembly: GCF_031143425.1. Classification (NCBI taxonomy): domain Eukaryota; kingdom Metazoa; phylum Chordata; class Amphibia; order Caudata; family Salamandridae; genus Pleurodeles; species Pleurodeles waltl. The sequence goes on from NC_090446.1 coordinate 1,235,184,345, forward strand.
AAGAGAAACACTCTTGACAGGTATGTGTAGTATAATGCATTTTAATTGAAAACGTGTTACTGCAGGGATAATTGTATATACTGTATATACGATGAATGAGTGAGTAGCATGTTCATAACCAGTAAAAGGGAATATAAATTATAACTATATGATAACAATAGAAAGGTATAATAATCAGGGCAGAAAGATAACAGTTCCCTTTTAGCATGCAAGACTAAACCCTTAGGTAGGCTACAGGTAGGCCATAGAGCAGGGTAGTTTGTTATTAAGTGGTTAAACATGTTCTTCTCAATTTAACTGTGTTACATATGGCCTTGCAAAGCCTTATACCCACATATGTGTAAACTTTGACATTGATACTGCAACTCACACTCCTATTAACAGAGGGATAGAGCCACTGACATAGCCATTTAGATACTTAAAGCCCTATTTACAATGCCCTGTGGCCCAGTCAATATGTCTCTTGCTGCGCCACCTTGCACCATCAGAAAAGGGCAAAAATGCACCATATCAAATATATACAACACATTTGCTTCCTCTCCCCCTGCGCGGGTGCAGAAATTGCTGCCTAGCACCAATGCAGGCACCCTTAAACCATGATGCAAGTGTGCCTGCGTATTGGGCAATAATTGTTTTTGTGCAGGAAGGGAGACCTTCCTGCATAGGAACAATCAATGGAGGAAATATCCTCATTTTATGTGTTGCAGAATGCAGCACACATAGAAAGAGAAAAAATGGGGAGAAATACAAATATTTCTTCTCGTTGCATAAGTCTTATGCCATTCCTGGGGTGGCGTAGATTTTTAACACATTCCCAGGTTTACAAACCCTTGTGGTGCATCAAAACTGAACACTCACACAACACCCATGGAAACACTTTCCTGACACAAAGTAAGGCAACACAAGTACTTGCGCTGAGTTGCCTTACTCAGTATCTACCAGGCCATGTAATGCCATGCAAAGTGGCTTTGTGTGGCCTTGTAGATATGGCTCAGCAGCGTGCGCTGTTGCTGTTTCAAAAGAAATGACGCAGCAGTGGTGCATGCTCATGGTAAATATGAGCATTAAAAGGTGCTTATACATTCATGCATACAGGCCGGCAAGTAGTTATGTTTACAACTGTATTATAATTACAATAGTATTGGAACCACTTGTACATGCAAGAACATACTTATCTAACCACCATTTTTATTTAAACATTTGGTGGAACCTCAAGCATACACTAATACACGTAGTCAGATATGTAGACAAATATTGACACAACATACTCACCCATCTATACAAGTACTACTATAAAGCTGGATGAGGCCTAGGGGGTAATTACGAGTTTGGCAGACTCAGGACCCCCATGTCAGCAGTGGCCGTCATACTACCAACAGGCTGGTTGAGAAGACCGACAAATTATGACCATGGACAACAGACAGTAGCCACCTGCAGGCCGGCAGAGACCGTGTTCCTGTCACACATATTACAAGGCTGCATACTGCCAAGGTTTCCACCACGGTAGCACCTCCACGGAAACCCTGGCAGAAACCAGCAGTATAAATGGAGACACTTGCCTTCAGGAAGCCATACCTGTCCGGAGCTGCCATGGAACCAGAACTGCATGTCTTCCCGCTGCTCCTGCTCGCCAAATGACTCCAGAACCAGTGATGACGACAGCAACAGTGAGTACACACACACTTACCTTTCACTGTTCCAACTCACAACACACCAATCAGGAACAGGCAACAATCAATCAATCAATCAATCAGTGATTTGTAAAGCACAACTTTTCACCCATATGGTCTTAAGGTGCTGTATATGGGCTTGCTGCACAGTCGAAGAGCCAGATCTTGAGGTCCTTCCCAACCTGCTTCACTGATGCGATATGCCTGAGCTTGGGAGGTAGCGTGTTCCATGTCTGGGCTGCTATAAAGAAGAAGGATCTTCCTCCTGCTGTGCTTTTCCGGAAATTCAGAAAGGCTGCAAGGGTGAGCGGAGAAGAACGGAGATGTCAGTTGGGTACGTAGAAGGTGAGGTGGTGTTTGAGGTATGTCAGTCCTATATTGTGCAGTGCCTTGTATGTGAGGATCAGGAGTTTGAAGGTGATGTGTTTGTTGACTGGGAGCCAGTGTAGGTCTTTGAGGTGGGAGGAGATGTGGCTGTGTCAGGGTATGTCAAGGATTAGATTGGCTGCTGCATTCTGGATCCTTTAAAGTCTTGATTGTAGATTCTTGGTTATGCCAGCATAGACTGAGTTGTCGTAGTACAGTTTGTAACTGACGAGTATGTGGGTGACTGTTTTCCTCATGTCAGAGGGTATCTACTTGAAGACCTTTTGCAGGAGTCGGAGGACGTGGAAGTATGCTGATGAGACGGCATTGACTTGGCAGGTCATGGATAGTGAGGAGTCCAGGATGATGGCCAGATTATGTGTGTGTTCTGTGGAGGTGGTTCCCAGTGCGGTGGGCCACCAGGAGTCGTTCCTGGTGGATGGGGTGGAGCCGCTTACGAGTATTTCTGTCTTGTCCAAGATGAGTTTGAGGCAGCTGGCTTCCATTCAGGTGGCAACTCCTCTCCTCCCGTTGTGCAAATTCCTCAGAGAGGGAGAGGATCAATTGGGCATCATCAGCATTGGAGACTATGTTTAGCCCATGTTGCTTAATGATCTTGGCAATTGGAGCCATGTAGATGTTGAAAAGTGTTGGGCTAAGTGCAAATCCTTGGGGCACTCTGCAGCATGTGTCTTTGGGTTCTGACATGAACGGCGATAGTCTGACTTTCTGAGCCCTCACCTGGTGGTCTGACTGCCCTATTATGACTGTGGCAGATGGGTACCACCAGTTTGCTGCCTGTCAACAGTCTGGAGGTCTTGGCAGTCTCAGTCTGCCAGGGTAGCACTGCCACTGCCCTGGGGATTATGGCTCCCCTTTCCACCAGCCTTTGGATGAAGGTCTCACAGCAATGCAAAGGCTGACAGAAAGGGGGAATCGGGGGCCCCATGGGGGCCCCTTCACTGAACATGCACTTGCTATGGGCAGTGCAGGGGCCCCCATGGACAGCCCCATCAAGCCTTTCACTAGCTGACTTACAGGCACTGAAATGCATGACGGGTGCTATTGCACCCGAAGCACCACAACATTGCCACTGGATCGAATATGAGCCGGTGTCAATGTTGTGGTGATTTTTGTGCTGAGCTAGCAGGTGGAAACAAAAAGTGGAAAACCCCTAATAGGGCGGCCAGCATACCGTCAGCACTGGTGGTATGCTAGCTGCAGTGGCTTTGGCGGTCTTGAAAAAAGACCGTTGAAGCAGCAATGCAGGCCTCTGTGTTCTTCTGGTGAAGAAGAACTTGACACAATCCAATACTTTGTCTTGGATGCCAGAGTCATGTAGTCTAGCACAGATGGTGGAGTGGGAGACAGTGTCAAATGCAGAGAAGAGGTCGAGGAGGATGAGTGTGGCCGAGCCTCTGTGGTCAAGTGTGATGCATATGTCATTGGTGTCTGCTAGGAGAGCAGTTTCAGTGCTATGGTTGCTTCTGAATCTGGATTGGGATGAGTCTAGGATTTGGTATGTCTCAAGGTATTCATTGAGTTGCTGGTTGATGGCCTTCTCCATTACTTTGGCTGGGAAAGGTAGCAGACAGATGGATCTGTATTTTCTCAGCTCCCTTGGGTCAGTGGTGGGTTTCCTGAGCAGCGGGGTTGACCTTGACATGCTTCCAGTCGAAGGATCAGACACACACAAGTAAACTCACACTGACACGCACACCCACAGACAGCCACATACACACCCGCACATACATAGTACACACACTACGGCCATTACATACACAAGCCAAAAAGACACACCAACCCCCTGATACACAGAACTGGCACAGTCCCAAACAACAGCACACAACACCACCAAACGACAAAACCGCAATTCCGCCAAAGCACCGTTAAGCACCCACAATACACATCATTACTTGACTAATCATATGTAGAACAACGTAACAATACCAGAGGATTAACAGACACAATCACACATCCAAACAAAAAGGCATGCATCATACCCTGCAAACACACCTCACAACAGATCTGACATACCAATCCCCACACACACTCATGCAGACAGTACAACCATACAAAGGCATACCACGATGCAAATAACACATGTCAACACAAACACCACACAATACCATTACATTGACATGTCCCCAACATACACATGGCCATCACACAATATTCACACATCACTGACAAATGCTGTGCACACAACCACACATGCTGCCCAGACACAGATGATAGCACAACCACCACTCACACAAAACATACTCACACACAAACAAAATCAGCCAAGACTAAAACTGTCCTAAGTAAATGCAAGCAGGACAAATATGTCATCTTTGAATCAACAACTGGTTGGCTGTGATATATATATATATATATATATATATATATATATATATATATATATATATATATAAATCCAAATGTACAAAGAATAAGGCCATAGACCAGTCTAAATTGACAAGTGCAACTTGCACACATGGCAATTGTAAGTGTTCCAACTTTACTCCTGACTCCCATGTGACCTCAAGGGAGCAGGCAGGCACCTCAGGGATTTCAGGGGTGGTAGAGAGAGGGGTTTGGGCTTTGGGTTGGGAGGGGGACCTTTAGGCTTGGTTTTGGGGGGCTTAGGTTGAGGCTTAGGGGAGGGTTGAGAACTCATGGGATGGGTAGACTTCTTGGCAGGGAGGGGCATGGGTACTTGCAGGGGGCAGGGGAGGTTATGGAGGTGGAAGGGCTGGACTTGGGGATGGACACAGAGCATTTGGGGGTCACACAGGGTGGAAGAGGAGTAGGGAAAAGGTCCAACTCCAAGAGGAAAAATTTCTTAGACACACGGGGACAGTCATGGCAAAATGGTTTGGTTGGACAAGCTGCGCTGCCCTGGGGATCCGCCAACTTTTACATGGCAATAGCACTGCAATATAAAGGGTAGCAGAGACAGGTTCAGGGGGCCCTAGATGGGCTTTCACTGCCCATGCACTTGGCATAGGCAGTACAGGATCCCCCATGGCCAGCCCCGTCGTGCTGTTCACTGTCTGTGTTGCAGTCAGTGAACATAATGATGGGTGCTGGTGCACCTTACGCACTGCAACATTGCTGACGGCTCAATTGTAAGCCAGTGTCAATGTTATAGGCTGCTCCCTGCTGGGTCAGCGGCGGAAACACTGTTTCCGCCCACTGACCCAGCAGAGAACTTGTCATGGGGTCCTCAGGAAGGCAGCCACACTGGCAGCAAACTGACCGATGGAGTTTGGTGGACGACCTTTTCCGTCCCCCAAACTCATAATGACCTCCAAAGTGTGTAAAGCATTCAAGTATCACAAAATAGTAATAAAACAAAATACAGGAAACAGTTTAACAATCCACAACCAATTTATAAGAATAGGAAATGTTTTTATCTTTAGTTTGTCAGAAAAATGAATCAAATTGGATAAAGGGAAGCGTCGATTTGAATTTTTAAAGAATTAGGCCCTTATCATGACATTGGTAGTCAGCTGACTGCCACGCCGGCGATGAATGTAGGGCCGTCGCCAGGCTGGGGGTAAAGATGGCCAAATTATGACCATGGCGGTGATCCCTCCCAGAGAGAGCCAATGTACCAACCGAACCACCAGTGCAGTCTGTCCACTGACCACGGCGGTTGCCATCTTCAGGCTAGTGGAAGACAACACCCCGCTCACCATATTAAGACATAGCAGACCGCCCAGGGCGGGACCACGCCACCAAAAGCCTGGCGGAAACGAATCATAGAAAAGGCGACACTCACCTGCAGGGACACAGAGAAGTCAGCAGCCGCCATGGAACCCGAACTAAAAGTCCTGCCAATGGTGTACAATGCAATGGCAGTCCAGGAGCAGCAGTGCCGACGAAGACAACAATGGTGAGTACAGCCACCTAGCACACAAGGTAGGGAGGAGACAGTGACACACTCACAACACACACCATACACACACACCACACACCAAGAACAATCTACAGAGAAATCCTACACCAACATAAGCCAGAAGTAAAGAAAGCGAGGACACATACCTTTGGTACAACCTCTGTATTTCGGTGGACCTGTACTCACAACTGATGAGACAACTATATACAAAGGGCCATTGGCCAGTCCAATGTTAGGCAAAAGCCACAGGGCAATGTCCCAGGCCCAACTTGACTCCTGACAGCCCAAGTCACTCCACTGGGTGGGAGCATCATGGTCATGGTAGGCAGGCACCTCAGGAGGCAGGGGCCAGAGAGGGTAGAGGGGAGGGTTTTCTTGGTACGGGGGTCCTTGGACTTGGCTTTGGGAGAGTGCAGGTCCTTGCTCCATTGCATAGGTGGCATAGGTGATTGCTTGGAGTGGGGGACTGGAGTGCCACTTTTGTGCTCCTTTGTGTCAGGTGTAGCTACAGGAGGAGGAACAAGAATGGACAGGGAGCTAGAGGTACTGGGTTGGGGAGAGGGATCTTCCTCAAATGGGCAGGATGAGGGGAGTAGGGAAAAGGTCAAGGCGGGAAAGGAAAAGTTTCTTAGGACCAATGGTCCAGGTTGTGGGAGGAGGTTTGGGAGTGGAGATAGAGGAAGTCGTTGTGGGAGAAGTAGGTGTGCTGGACTTGCTTGCAGGTGCATGGACAATGTGCATGTGTGAGGTGGATGGCTGTTGAGTGTCTGAGTGGGAGCGTTTATTTGTTTTTGGAGGAGGGGCAGGCAGGGTGGGAGAGGACAAACAGGACATGTGTATGTATGTTGTGGTATCTGCAAGTGAGGTGGGTATGCTGCACGAGTTTGTGATAGTGGTGGTGGTGACTGTGCATGTGGTGAATAGGGTGCTAGTCTGCGTGTCTGCTGTTGTGGTGACTGTGGGCAAGGCTGAATAGGTGGCAGGATCTGGGACTGAAGATGCAGTGCTTGCAGGTGTGAGTATTGATGTGACCGTGAAGGAGGGGGAGAGAGTGGAGTCAGTAGCTGTTGTTGTATGTGCTTCTGTATGTTGGCTGTGTATGCGCTTGTGGAGTGAAGTGTGGTGCTTTTGCTTGTTTGTGCAAGTCCTTTCTGTTGTCTTGGGTGCATGCTTGTCTGATTGTGTGCGTGGGATGGGTTGAGGGAGAGGGCTTTGGGATTGGGAACAGGTAGTTGGAGGGGGGAGGAAGAACCAGGGACACTGGCCACCATCAAAGAGGAGGCTAGAGCATGAAACAATCTCTGTAGGGCAGCCAATCCACTGTGAATAGCATGTAGGTTGGCATAGCATGGCTGCATCTGGGATACCAGCCCCTGGATGGCATTCACTGTGGTTGACTGACCTACAGAGATGGATCTCAGGAGGTCAATAGTCTACTGGGTGAGGGCAGCAGGGCTGACTTGGGATGGAGCTGAGGTGCCTGGGGTAAAGGAGACAGCCACCCTTCTGGGTGAGCATGCACGGGCAACTGGGTGGGGGGCTACTGGGAGGGCAATGCTGGTATGGGTGTGGCAGAAGATGTAGTAGCTGGGGTGGTCCCAGAGTGGTCTGCCGCTACCAGTGAGCTTCTATTGGAGGAGGAATTAGAGTATGTAAACTTAGCTCCAGTCCCCCTGTGGTGCTCCTCTTGCCCGCCAACCCACTGGTCCCCTCAGCATTGGTAGACTCTGCCTCCTCGGTCCCGTGGGCTGCAGCTCCCCCACTCGCCGGTGCCCCTGCTCCTTCGCCATATGTTGCTAATGCACACATGGACAGGATGAGGAAAGGAGAGAGGGTAGGGGAGGAAGAAAGGGAGCATAGGGTCAATCACAGCAACAACAGCACATATGGCTCACACATCGCATTCACTCACTGGGACTAACACTGTGCAGTATGAAACACAATGACAAACCGCGACCTGGAACAACAGCAGAAATGATCCCAAACACTACCATCTGCACACCTAATGGGACACACTAAGTCATGTCTGTCATGGTATGCCAGCTACTTAACATACCACCCTACATTGCTAAGCAGGACTCCACAAGATTTTACTAAAGCAGCATATTGGGGCATCCACAGACTGGAACATTGCACCAAAACCCCATGGCAGGCAACAAAAGCAAATACCACTCAGTCTGTACTCCCCCTTGTGGCTGCTCTCAGGATTGGCCACCACCAGTATGCGGGCCATTAGGGGGGTCATGGTCTGAAGGGCACCCATCCCTCATTGAGAAGCCATCCCAGCTGGGCCTCCGCACGTCCTTGGCGACTGCACGCCACAACCCTTTCTTCTGATGGGCGCTGACCTGTATAGGGAACACAGACGAATGGACACCATCAACTCAACACTCCATTCTGTAACAGAAATGGCTTACATACTGCATGGATCCCACATTAAGCACACACTTGACCCGTACCTCTGCATACACATTGCATGCAGCAAAAACACACCCTCCAAATGACACACTGTCAGCGCACACATACATCTTCATGCAGCCGTGTCGCAATGAACGTACTCATGAGTTACTCACCTGTTTGTCTGGAGGCCATACAATGGCCTGTACAATGGTAGGACCCTATACATAAGCTCCTCCAACTCCTCTATAGCACAGGCCACCGTGGGTTCCAGATACAGGACACAGCAGCACATGCAGTGAAGGTGTTGATCTATACAGAGTCAGGAATCAAGTGAAGTGGGACAGAGAGAATGTTGGTCACGTCCGCAGCAGTGAACACCGTCACCACCGGCGTTGATCATCATTGGTTCCTGTGCTTCATGGAGCTCCACGTTAACCAATGAGGAGTTGCACGGCAGTACAGACCGCTTTCCACCATGACGCCAAATGCAGGCAGAGTGAAGTCACTTCCACCTGTCCCTGCATAAAGGGCAGGTGGTTGTTGATTCCTAATGCTGGTACTCATGTCGGACAATTTAATGTGCGTCATAGGTATTGATAGTACACATCAAGACAATTCCAGTCTGCTAACATGCATTCATGCTCTGTGTACTGGGATATTGTGTGTCCATACTTCCTGCAGTCACACACATCTAATTTTTCTTTACGTACATACATACCACTGCGGAGGAGGAGGCAATCACCCATGTACAGACCCCTAGTGGACTTGGCTACACTGGAAGAACGGTACATCATAATCACCTATTTTCTGGAAAGGGCCACAATTACTGAGCTGTGTCAACAATTGGAACCAGATCTGAGTCCTGCTATCCGTAGCACTACAGCAATGCCCCCTGCAGTACAGGTACTGTCAGTGCTCCACTTCCTGGCAAGTGGTTCTTTCCAGGTGACGGTGGGCTTGGCTGCAGGAATGTCACAGACAATGTTTTTGATTGTGCTTAGAAGGGGTTTGGCTGCCTTTCTGAAACACACGAGCAGCACATCGCATTGCCCAAAGTGAAGATTTTCCCACTGTGAAGGCTGCATTCTACGCCATGGGACACATACCACATGTGATTGGGTCCATTGACAGGACCCATTTTACCTTGGTCCCTCCCCGGGCAAATGAGCAGGTTTACAGGAATGGGAAGAGTTACCACTCTCTAAATGTTCTGATGGTGTGCCTTGCTGATCAATACATCTCCCACATCACTGACAAGTTTCCTCCTGGATCTGTGCATGATGCCTATGTGTTGAGGAATAGCAGCGTCCCACAGGTGATGATACAGAGGCGCAGAGTGTGGCTCATAGGTGAGCTTGAGTCTTCACCCAATATAGGTCAGTGTATGCCAACTGAAGTTGTACTCCATGCATTGTACATGAGTGATGTATGTCCCTCACTACTTCCAGGTGATACCAGCTACCCAAACCTGTCCTGGCTGTTGACCCAGTGAGGAATCTGAGGACACAGCAGAAAATCAGTACAATGAAGCACATGGCCGTACCAGGATGGTTGCTGAACTTACATTTGGTCTACTGAAAGCCAGGTTCCGGTGCCTCCATTTAACTAGTGGATCCCTATGCTACTCTCCTAAGAAGGTCTGCCAGATAGTGGTGGCTTGCTGCATGATGCACAATTTGGCCCTCAGCCGCTGTGTGCCCTACCTGCAGCAGGAGGAAAGAGACAATGCACCTGTGGCAGCAGAGGACACTGAAGACAGTGAGGAGGAGGAGGAGGAGTATATAAGCAACAGGACATATACTTCCAATGACACTCAGGTAAGACTGTACTAATGCTCATATCTCCATTACAGTTAAGTGCTGTGTGCCTGCTGTGTTGTGCCAAACATTACCTTTGCTTCTCAATTGACTGTCACGTATGCTTTCCCTTTTTGCAGATATTTGTGTGGTCACAACTGTGTACTTGTGTGAAGACTAAAAACTGTTTAAACCAATTTGTTAGATGGATTCACTCATTACAGGACATTTGCAAGGAGTAATGCTGTTCAATACATTGCATATTGTTGTATTATAAAGCACAAATACTTCACTTGTGTTCAAGAGTGTTTATTTAAGGGGAAAAAAAAGGATGGGATAGTGCAATAGAGTGGGGTGATGGTGAACAAAAACCTCAGTGTAGTGGCCCAGTTGGTTTGTAGCACAGGTTCATTATCTATGGGGCCATAGGAAAGGGAACAATGGCAATCAAAAGTGAACAAGGTGACTCAGTGGCACACAAGGGAGACATTCTGGAGGGGCCCATTTCCTGCTGTGGTTTTGGTCTTGGCAACAGTCTCTGGTGTCTGTCTGGGTTGCAGGGAATGTTTGCAGGGGGTTCACCTTCTGCACGGGGAAGGGTGTTGGTGGCCTGCGAGTGGTGCGGCAGGTCCTCATGTCCACTAGCTGCAGCAGATGTTGTTGGCTGGTGAGTGGACTGGCGAGTGGAAGGGGCCCACTGCTGTGCTCTGTTCGCACGCATCGTGTTGGCCATGTCACCCAGCACCCCTGCAATGGAGAACATGTTGGCATTTAGGCCCTGTAACTGTTGCATGACCTCCTCCTGTTGTACCCCCTGCAGTTGCTGGTTCTTCTGCAAGATGGTAATCACCTGCCCCATCCTGCCCTGGGATTGTTGGTATGCTCCCAGGACACATGAGAGTGCCTCCTGGGCAGTCGGTTCCCTGTGTCTGGCAGTCTCCTGGCGCATAGCTGACCTCCCACTGGCCCTGGCCCCCTGTGCCTGTGTCCCCTGATTAGTGTGCCCACTCCCACTAACACCAAGACCCTTTTCTTCTTGCCTGTGTAGTGTCGTATCGGGTCCCTGTACAGGTGGGCACACTATTGATCAATGTTTCCTGGGGCCAGAGGCTTGTTAACATTGGGTGGCTGCTGTGCTGTTGGAGTCAGATGTGGGGGCCACTGGGTGGGAGATGTGAAAGCCGAATGACCAGTGGTCCCAGATGGGCCAGGGATTCATCCAGATCCAGACATCCACAGTTGCTGTCATTGCTGAGGGTATCCTCTGGTGGAGGACTGGGTTGCCATGGCACATGCTCGCCGCTCGCCACTGACATTGGCTGGGGCACCTGTGGACATGTAATGATCTGTTACTATCATTGTCTGTCATATATTCCACATTTCTAGCTTTCACTATGGGTTGGGTGTTGTCCTCACACCTTTGGTCAATATATATGCTGGTGGATTGTGGGATTGGTAGTGTGTGAATGCAGAGCTGGGAGAGGTGTGCTTGCAGTGGGTAGGGCATTCAGGGCTACTCAATTGAGAGTGGTAATGGGGATGGTTCACTGCATGGGTTGGAGTGGGGTGAAGGGAGTCAGGGGGACATGCCATGCAGTTATCGGTGATGATAGGGTAGTAATGGCAACTTACGAGTGTCCAGCCCTCCAATAACTAAAGTGAAGCCCTTAGGATGCAGGATTGCCAAGACTTGCTCCTCCCATGCTGTAAACTGTGGGGAGGAGGTGGGGGGCCACCGTCAGTTTTCATGATGGCAACTTGGTGCCTGGAGGCCACTGCACGTACCTTCCCCCGTGGGTCATTCCACCTCTTGCAAATTTCATCCCTTGTGTGTGGATATGTTCCCAAGGAGTTCACCCTGTCCACGATCCCCCGCCATTGCTCCATCTTCTTGGCAATGGATATCTGCTGGACCTGTGCACTAAACAGCTGTGGCTCTACCCTGGTGATTTCCTCCACAATCACACGCAACTCCTCATCTGTGAAACGGGGATTCTTCTGTGGGGACACACCTATTCTGTGGTGGGTATAGTGTGTGTATTGTGCAGAGTGTGATGGGTGTTGTGGTATGGTGTGGTGTGTTTGATGCGTAAAAGGTGTATAGGTGGCTGTGGTTTATATGTGCAGTTCTTGTATTATCTTTTGCTGGTAATGTGTGGTTAGTTTTTAGTGTTTGTAAAGGATTGTTGGTTCTGTGGGGTGTGTTTTATAGTGCTGTTGTTGGGTGTGTAAAGTGTGTGTATATGTGCCACGTGTGGGTTTTTACATCTGGCCAATGTTGACTTTTGTTGGTGTTGGGTACCCAATTCTCCCTCAGTGGTCTGCACCGCCTATGGGTGACCTTCGTTAAGTGTTCACTGTTGTGATTTACGGTCCATTATTTGGAGGGCGGTGTGTTGCTGGCAAAGCGGGGGAGGGTGATGGTTTCAACAGTTTATCGCCTGCGTTGGGTCTGGTGGAACTGTTGTTATGGCTGGTTTCTGTCAGTTTTGTGTGTCATTGCCTGGTGGGCGGATTCCTGCCTCCCTGATGTTCTGTTGGTGGCCATCACCACGGAAGTCATCAGAAAAGACTGCCAATGTCATAATGAGGCCCTTAATGTTTTCTAGGGCATAGAAACAAAAAGCGCCAATTGGGTCATCTGGACGCACCTCGACCAGGGCAATGTCAAAGTTTCTGGCTGACCACGATGGAGTCCTGCTTGGCTACAGCAAGTGGAAGGCCTCGGTCAAAAGTTTACCTTCGGACTTAGTCGTTTTTCTTGAAGATTTTCTTCAGCGGGACAAAGTCACCAATCCAACCTCCCTGGAGCCCTCTTCGGATACACATCGCAGGAGACCTCGTAAAGATTTCTACGTGTGGAATTAGGTGATTTTTCAGGATGAAAATCTTCATCAGGGCCAAAGCTGAATCTTGATCTAACGTCCCCGGAGATCCTCGGATACGCTGCACGGGAAGTCCCGGTCAACTTTTTACCTTCGGACGTCGTCACTTTTTTGACCATTTTGTTTTTGATGTTGGATGACCCTCCACAGCAAGCCGATTTCAAATCAATGTCGTTGAATTGCCTTTTCAATAGCCCCAGATGAATTCCTGGAAGTCTGGGGCTCCAGAGCTTTTCAGCAGGATGAACTTGCAAGTCAGGCCAGGTTGCAGTCAACTTAAGCAGGCTTGACTCTCAACGGCCGGTCGGTCCCTTTATGGAGTTTTTTTCCAAAAGCTCTCCAAACGTCTCCAAACTTCTGGATCTTCTTTCAGAAGGTCTTTGAAGGTCCTTTAGGAGTCCATAGCTCACCCCAAGGTTCCAGAAGCTCTGATTTGCTCCTTGAGTGTTAGGACTCCAACTCCCAGAATGCAATGGTCTGTTTCTTTAGGATTTGATGCAGGGGACTCTGATTAGCTATTTCTCACCTTTAGCAAGCAGGGAGTCTCTTCTTGAACCAGTTGAAGCCATGCAAAGTTCCTTTAGTGGGGAAGCCCAAGTGTGCAGCTGATGCAGTCCTTCAAAGTGCAGGGTCCAGGTACAGGTCAGGGGTCCAGCAGGGCAGGTCTTCTTCTGATATTCTTCCTTGTAGGGATATGAGTTGTGGGTGTAGCTCTGCCATACTCATCCTTTCTCCTGGGGTGAAAAGCAGGGGGGGAGGACTGTCCAATCACAGGCAAGCCACTTCCCCCTTTGCTGGCCACTTCCTGGGAAGTGTGGCAAACATCAATCCGATGGAGCATCATTCTTCAAAAATCAAACATGGCCGAAACAGATTTTTGAAGGGTAGATTTGGCTGAGACCACCCACTGGTGTGGCTATTAATCCTAAACACACCCCTCTCCTGCCCTCCCCTAATCTAATCAAGAGGGCACCTAAATGTCTGGGGTTGCAGGAAATGGGGGAGGTCATGAGCTGCTCCAAATGTCCTTCCCTGCCTTTGAAGACCAGTTTGGCTGCTCTCCCCCATCCTGCTTTACCATCTGCTGAGGCAGATCTCCTCCCCCATACACATCCTTTGTGTTCAGCCCAGGCCACTTTACACCTCATCAAGGCAGCCTTGCCAGGCAGCCAGAGGCTGGCCAATCAGAGAAGGGAACCACAGAGCTGAAGTTGGCAACTTGCAGGTAGAGTTTTAAAACTCTTTACCTGGACTCATCATATTAAATCCAACAATGGCAAGTTGTGTGATTTATTATAACAAACTCAAGGTATCTATCTCTTATGGGACTTTGTAAATTAAAATAAAGACTCCCATTTAAGCCTTTAGAGGCCTTTCACTACCATGAGGGAAAAATGAATTTGGCTATTTTACCTTACAAGGGCTTATAAAACAATTTTAAAAGGTCCCTGCTTATAGGTACATGGCACCCAACCCTAGGGACACATAGAGCACACCGTAGGGGTGCCGTATGTGTAAAAGTAAGGTAGTTTAAGACTTTGAAAGTAGTTTATATTCTAAAGTTGAATTTGCATATAACTTTAGTGTAAAAGCAGCCAGCAAGACAGCCCTGCCTTTAAAATTACACTGGGCACCTCAGCAGTGCGCGTATGGGTGCACTACCTATGCTGGGATCCCTAAACCTACATGCCCTACCATATACTAGGGACTTATAGGTAGGTTGATACTGCCAATTGCAATTATACTAATTTGCTTATCCACTTTACACAGAACACTGGCCCTGGGGTAAGTAAGCAGTACCCAGGGCACAGCCAAGTAACTACCACTATCTATCCAAGAAGTTTGGGGGTGACCAGGGCAAAAAGGAGGGCTTTCCTACAAGGTGGATGCATGCTTTTCTGTTTGTGTGCTTTGGCTGGGTCAGGAAAGAGGAGTTTGAGATTGGGAAGAGGAATGTGGAGGGTGGACAAAAGTCAAAGGGTGACTAGTTGCTGTCAGTGTGGAGGCCTCAGCCTGAAAGGATCTCTGTAGGCCAGCCAGTGCACTTTGATTGCCACCCAGGAATGCATTACTCTGCTGGACGTGCGTTGTGAGTCCCTGGATGGCATTCACAATGCTTGACTGTTCCACTGAGATCGATCTCAGGAGGCTAATGGCCTCCTCACTGAGGGCAGCAGGGCTGACAGGGGCAGGGGGAGAGCTACCTGCAGCAAAGGAGATGCCCATCCTCTTGGGTGAGCAGGCACAGATAACTGGGTGGGAAGCTACAGGGAGGGAGGTGGTGGTTAGGGGTGTAGCAGACAACGATGGTGATGGGGTGGTCCCAGATGGGTCTGACACTGTCATGGAGTGTCCTCTGGAAGAGGATTCTGAAGATGAAGAACAGGATCCTGTCTCCCCGTGACACTCCCCTTACCTTCTGGGCCACTGGAACCCTCGCTGACGGTGGTATGAGCACTCCGGGTGCCATGGCTGTCTGCATCCCGACTCCCCTGTTTCCCGTCCCCTTCACCTGCTGATGCACACAAACAGAGGGAGAGGGAAGCAGAGATAGAGAAGGAGAGAGAGGGTCATCACATTCTTCACATACACACATTACAACATGCACAAGTGTAGGCATACATCTCCTGGCTAGGGAATCCCATATAGAAAGCCACACATCCTACATTATGTCAAAACATGTTACTTCTACCCAACCATTGATGTTATCTATCTCAATGACATCATTATCCATGTAAGGTAGCAGAACTGGAGCATTCCATCAAGTCACCTGTAAACCCATGTCAGCATGCTCATCATGCTCTGGCTAAAGCTGATATTCCATCCCAATCTAGGTCATAACTCTCCATAATCTTATCACCTTTAGGAAATGCAGTTGACTGATAATACCATGTAATGCATGTTTAGAATCCACACCTGACCAGTCCATGTCCATAAGTCATGTTCCATGCAAGTAAAGATAACTCACAACTGACACAGCACCTGCCATTGCAATTCCATGCCTAGCTGATCCCTCTGTACATATATGACACAATGGATATAATCTCTGATAAAGACACATGTGGCAGTCCCAAACAGGTGCTATCACATTTTTGCATTCCATGTCTGGAGAACAGCTATGCCACTACATGTACCAAATCTTAGAGGAATAGCTGCAGTCACTATTCACAAATACTCCATCACACCATACATGCACATACAGCTGCAGTGGCCTACCTAGCACACATGAGACATCCACTGACAAAGGACAGCCCATTAATTTTTAATAGGGCACATCACATTCCACCTGACATGACAACATGAGTACACCAACATCACTCATACCATTCCTAGCATGTGATCTCAAGTAGCTAAGTCCAGACAACACACATGTCCCACTGAAAAGGCATGTATACATGATGTTCACATGGACCTAAACGACTGTTATTGCACTGACAACAAATCCCACAACAACACCTACTATAGTAAATAGTAGTTCAAGTATACCATGACATCTCAAAATATGAGGTGAGCCTAAACCAATTCTGGTCCAAACTGGCCACATCAGCTAGGCTAAGGGGAGCAATCATTGTCCCACTGTCGGAGGCTGGCCTGGTTTGTAGTGGGAACCTTGGGTTCTTACACCTTATACCAGGTCCAGTTATCCCTTATTAGTGAAATGTAGTAGTGTTCTACCAGCTTAGGCTGATAGAGGTAGCCAAAGTGGAGCAGCTTAGGCTGAACTAGGAGACATGTAAAGCTCATGCAATAACACTTATAGTTACACCGTACTTATGCACAAATAAAGACAATACTCAGTGTTACCAAAAATAAAGGTATTGATTTGGGTGACACAGTACCAAAAATACTCCTTCAGCAGGTAAGTATTTTACACAATATAAACACTAGACACCAAAATTAGACAAGTAAATAGTCATGGAACAATGCAAACAGTGGGAAATCCTATAGAATGCAATGGGAGACAATAGGTTTGGGGCAACACAAACCATATACTAAAAAAGTGGAATGTGAATCACGAATTCCCCCCTAGTCAAGTGTAGTGTGTGCAGAATCGCTGGTAGAGTAAGACTACAGTAAAGGTAAGTAAATTACCCCACTCCAGAGCCTTGGCTACGGCAAATGTGTGTTTTACATCAAAATGGCCCTGGGTGGACCCAGGACGGACCTGGGGGCCCCAACTCTGTGTGAGGAGGAAGAGGGGGCTCTCAGCTCTTTAGAGAGCCCTCAGGATGCCAGATAGCACCCACAGAAGCTGCAGGATCTGGGTTCAAAGGAAGTGCAAAACACAGTTGATGCAACAAAAGAAGGTCCCATACCGCCGGAGAACAACTCAGTGAGTTGAGCATCACAGAGTGGAGTGCTGGGGACCTGGGCCAGGCTGTGCATGAAGGAATTTTGCAAAGAGTGCACAGAGGCCTCAGGAGGCGAATAAGACACAATACACAGGGGTACCGTTGTTCTTAGGAAAGGCAAGATCTTACCTCCTCCAAATTGTGTCAGCAGGACCTCAGGACGGTCCATGTCGATGATGTCCACCCTATGTGTCCTTAGGAGCATGCTCGTTGCCTTCAGCTGAGTACCAGGATACCAGTCGTCGCTTTGGAAGGTGCCTTCTTGGAGCAAGGGAGTGATTCCATCACTCCACGGGAGATTTCTTCGGTTCTTCTGGTGCAGGATGAAGACCGGGAGTCCCCAGAGTGTGCACACTGTGGAAACTGTTGCAATTTCTGACTTGGAGCTGAGGTTGCTGTAGAAAAGTGTCTCTTATAGACACTTTGTTGAAGTTACAGCGTTTTTTGGAGCAGACTGCGGTTGATCCGAGGTCAGAAGAGTCTGACGTTGTTGCAGAGGATTCCTGAAGTAAACTTACAAGCAGAATCTGAAGAGAACCCACATGATATACCCTAAATAGCCCTGAGAAGGGGATTGGCTACCTTATCAGGTATGGACCTATCAGGCGGGGTCTCTGACGTCACCTGCTGGCACTGGCCACTCAGAGACCCCCAGAGTGCCCCCACACTTTGCAAAGCAAGATGGCTGAGGTCTCGGACACACTGGAGGAGCTCTGGGCACCACCCCTGGGGTGGTCATGGACAGGGGAGTAGTCACTGCCTTTTCCTTTGTCCAGTTGACTGCCAGAGTAGGGGAGAAGGGGTCCCTGAACTGGCGTACACTGGTTTATGCAAGGAGGGCACCATCTGTGCCCTTCATAGCATTTCCAGAGGCTGGGAGAGGCTACCCATCCCCAGCCTGTAATACCTATTTCCAAAGAGAGAGGGTGTAACACCCTGCTCTCAAAGGAAATGCTTTGTTCTGCCATCCTGGGACTGGGCTGCCCAGACCCCAGGAGGGCAGAACCCTGTCTGTGAGGTGTCAGCAGCTGTAGCTGCAGTGCAAGCCTCAGAGAGCTGGTTTGGCAGTACTGGGGGTCCATGGTGGAGCCCCCAGGATGCATGGAATTGGCTCACCAATACCATATTTGGAATGAGGGGGACAATTCCATGATCTTAGACATGTTACACGGCCATATTCGGAGTTACCATTGTGAAACTACATATAGATATTGGCCTATATGTAGTGCACGCGTGTAATGGCGTCCCGCACTCACAAAGTCCAGGGAAATGTCTCTGAACTATGTGGGGGCACCTTTGCTAGTGCAAGGGTGACCTCACACTTAGTAACTTTGCACCTAACCTTCAGCAAGTGAAAGTTAGACATATAGGTGACTTATAAGTTACTTCAGTGCAGTGAAAATGGCTGTGAAACAGTGTGGCAGTCCTGTGTAAAGGTTTGTCTGAGCTCCCTATGGGTGGCAAAAGAAATGCTGCAGCCCACATGGATCTCCTGGAACCCCAATGCCCTGGCTACCTATGTAACATATACTAGGGACTTATAAGGGGGTCCAGTGTGCCAGCTGAAATTGGTCAATGAAGTTACTGACCTACAGTGACAAATTTAAAAGCAGAGAGAGCATAAGCACTGCGGCTCTGATTAGCAGAGCCTCAGTGACACAGTTAGGCACTACACATGCATACACATTAGGCCACAAACTATGAGCACTGGGGTCCTGACTAGCAGAATCGCAGTGAGACAGACAAAACACACTGACATATAGGTTTTTATCTGTGAGCACTGGGGTCCTGGCTAGCAGGGTCCCAGTGACACAGTAAAAACACAGGGAAACACAAGCACCACACTTAATCCCACAAGAACTCACATAAACACCATCCAGAAGCAGACATACACATGTGTTTAATCAGGGCAGACAACACTCTGGTCAGCACTGGGGTTGCAACCGCCTACTGCCATGGTGACTTCCGCCAGCGGACTTAGGTCACTTCCACCTGTCCAGTACAGTAGGTCAGGAGCCTGCCATTTTGTGCACTTTTCATAGATGCCAGTTAGACTTGTCATCCTTGGCATGGTCTCCCCTAACTTTTTGCCTCTGCTTCCCAGTTTGTTGATGTGTGCTGGTGCTCCTGTGTAAAATGTATGTGTAATTGGCTGTCCATGATTGGCATATTTGATTTATTAGTAAGTCCCTAGTAGAGTGCACTAGAGGTACCCAGGGTCTATAAATCAAATGTGGTTCTGCAGTACTGGTTGTGCCACCCACATGAGTAGCCCTGTAAACAGAGTTCAGACTGCCACTACAGTGTCTGTAGGTGCAGTTATAAAACTGCCAATTTGACTGGTCAAGTGTACACACTTGCCAGGCCAGGCCTAAACCTCCCCTTTCTGTACATGTAAGGCACCCCTAAGGTAGGCTCTAGGTAGCCCCATGGGCAGGGTGACATGTATGGTAAAGGTAGGACATGTACTGATGTGCTCTACATGTCCTTACAGTGAAAGTCTGCCAAATTTGGTTTTTCACTGTGCAAGACCTATCTCTGCTATAGGTTAACATGGGGGGTGCCTTTAGATATTATTAAAGTGTAGATTCCCTTTGAGAGCAGATGGAAATGTGGGGTTTGGGATCTCTGAAATCACAATTTAAAAATCAATCTTTTAATGAAGTTGGTTTTTAGATTGTTAGTTTGAAAAAGCCACTTTTAGAATGTGGGCATTTCCTTGCTTTTCTGTGACTCTGCCTGTTTGTGGATTCCCTGTCTGGGTCAGTTTGACAGTTGGACTGTTGGTGAATCCCCTCTAAACAGCGAGACAAAGGGTGCTGAGGTGTAGCCTACATATCTCACTGAGCCATCTTTGCTAGAGTGGAGGGAGGAGTGGTCACTTACACCTGAATGGGCTCTGCCTACCCTATCATAATGCAGTCTCCAATCCCCTGGTGTGTGTCTGGGTCCTGGCCTAGGCATGACAAGACCTTGCAAACAAGAAAGACTTCCCTTTGAACGTTACTAACTTCAAAGGCAGAAAGGGGTATACGTATTGAACCCAAAACCCTTGAAAATTAGATCACTTCTGGATTCAAGAGGAACCACTGCCAAGGAGAAGAGCTAAGGAGAAGTGTTGCCCCTGCCCGTGACTGTGCTTTGTTGGGCTATCCTGCAGTGGCTGCTTCTGCCTGTGAGACAAAGACTGGACTTTGTTGTGCATTCCTACTTGAGAAGAATTTCCAAGGTCTTGAACTGAGCTTGCTTCCTGTTTTCAAGTCTCAGGACCAACAAAGACTTGCTCTGTCACCACCTGAACTCTCTTCTGAGACTCCTGCCCTGCCAAGAGGTGCCCTATCCAGTCCATGGGCCCTTGAAAGGTGAAGTTGGCAGAGCAAGAGGTGAAAATCCATGCACAAAATACCATGCTCAGAAATTTTCAACATATCATCAGCAACGTGGCTGATAAACAACACGCCTCGGCTTTGCGGCTGAAATCGACCCTCCACCTGCATCACGGCTGGGAGATCGACACATCGCAGCTGGAGAAATGACATGCAACACCTGCTTGCAGCTGCTGATAATGACCCAAACCCACGCAGCACACTTTTCTAACGCCATGCGACTGGATTTTCCACACATCGTCTCTGGTCGTCAAAGTCATCCCGACTCTGCGAGGATCTGAGGTGCCCTGTTCAGAAATCGACACATCGCTCTCTGGTGAGGGCGAAAAATGACGCATCACTGACCCGACCAGTAAAGAAACAACGCAGGGCCTCTCTTGCGAAGAAGGATTTAACGCATCGCTGACTTTTCTGAAGCACGCTCGCTGGTGTGTCTTTATTTTTGACACAAACAAGGTATTTTTTCCAAAATCATTGTTTCTAATGTTTTCTATGGAGTAAGACTCTTATTCTTTTGAAAAATCATATTTTAACTTTTGTATATTGGATTTTTGTCTTTTTTTAAATTTTTTATTTAGATAAATATTACCTAATTTTCTAAGCTGGTGTGGTATCAGTTTTGTAGTGTTTTCACTGTATTACTGTGTGTGTTGGTACAAATACTTTACACAGTGCTTCTGAGTTAAGCCTGTCTGCTCATGCCAAGCACCCAAGGGGTGAGTGGAGGTTAACCAAATGTGTTTCTCCTTTGCCCTGACTAGAGTGAGGGTCCTTGCTTGGACAAGGGGTAACCTGACTGACAACCAAAGACATTACAAAAAGGCCCAGCCTAAAGAGATTCCACAGGGTAGACAAGAGAAAGAAAAAGGTTTCTTTTGTGTGAAAAACCCTTACCCACCAGGGTTACCCCTTGGTGGCATGCTTCATCATTGGGTTTCCCACTGTTGTGCTGCAGAACTGGGAGTGCTACTACTGACGGAATACATGGGAGCACCGTTATGGTTTCATCAATGTGAATTTTTAAAGGGATAGGAGTGGTGGGGTCTTAAGTAAGTTAAAAATACCTGCCTCTGGGTAGTACTACTAACTTAATATGTCTCACAGAGGCGTTATAGTTAAAAAGGGGGCGTCGGAGGTAGGGTATAATATGTACCTTACCTCCTGGTCAGTGTACATGTTTCAGAGTCTAACCCCTCCAGACTCCTTTTCAGGACCAAGGTGGACACCCTAATTTCACTCCTTGATTGACTACCCCTAATAAAGGCAATAACACTGAATGCTCTGTGGTATGGTGTGGTACACTTCACTAAAGTGAAAAAATGCCCAATGGTACCGATGTCCTACTGAGATACCTGTGTAAACAAAAGAGCAAAGGTTATCATGGCCTTCATATGTGTAGGACTGCTATTTGTATTGCTGATGGGTGTGATGGCACTTCTTTGCAAACTCCACCACTCTTGTGGGAAAAAGCACTTGTGGATCTCATAAAATTGACAAACACACATAAACGTGTGAAGCACATCTAAAATGTACACGTGGTGCATGCATGACCTTTTTTTAATGTCGACTCTCTCATATCATAGATCCTCTGGGAGGGTGTGTGTGCCTGTAGTCACACACTAAAAATATACTCAGAATATTAGACTCACCAAATGGCCGCTTCTGTTGTACGTTGTGAAGAGCGATAAAATCACTTACTTCATCAAAGCAACACTCCCACCTTCTGCCTAATGCTCACCTCCCCAGGGTCTGAAACTCCGTGACTCACGTGGGAGTCAAGTTTATAAACACACTGCAGTTGACGCGTCTCAACTTGCTGCTTTGTGTGGCACTAGACTGCTTATTTTTCATGATGACAGCCTCTAGTGGACCGAGGTAGGACTGCAAGGACCCCTAGATTAGGTGTCCCTTGTGAGTGTTGTTTTGGCTTGGAAGATGGAAAAAAGGGCTGGCAAAAAGGGGGGGGAGTTGCACTTTGTCAGGGTGGTGGGGTTATATAGCTTAAGGTTTTTGAGGCCTGAGACTACTGATCTTTTGTATGTAGGGGGATGGTCACATATATTATTGTCAAGGAATGATGGCCTTGCTGGTTACTTTGTGTTCCAGTCATAGGGTTGCATAGGTGTTAGTGTTGCATTAGATAGCCCCAAGGGATATTCTCATTGAGGCCTTGTTGGTGTGTACATAAGTTAAAGACCCAACTTTGTTCTCTTTCGAGCAAGAAGGATTTGCTATTAATCTCTTTGTGGTGTTCAAGGATAACCCATCGGTAATCCTCCATTGTGTGTGCTTTGTCAGGGTATTGAGTGGACATTTTTGTGGTGGCTCAGCCACATCTCAGATTGTGAGTTTTTACTTTACTGGTGGTCATCCCTATGTAAAGTAAATTGCATAGGCAAGTGATCATATATATTACTCGCTGGGTGTTGTAGTTGATGAAATGCCTGATTTCCCATGTTGTATTGTCATTGAAGGTAACCCTTTTGGTAGCGTTTGTCAAATGGTACAAACTACAGTTGCCATGCAGGTAATGTCCTATGGGTGGTGGTACATAGTTGTTGCCATCCATTTTTCTCCTGGACAGGTGTGGGTGCGTATGCACTAGCATGTCCATTAGACGTTTGCCATGTTTGTGGGAAAACATGGGTTTGGTAGTCTCCAAAGAGTCACTGTTCAGGATGCACCAATGTTTGTTTTTGATCTTGCTCACTTGATTAGAGGCTACATTAAATGTTGTGATACATATGGGTCTTTCCCCTTTTGAGGGGGAGAGTCCAGGAGGGCTTCTCTGTTGTTGTTGCGCGCTCGTTTCATGGCTCGATTAATGATTTTGGGAGGTATTTTGTTGCCTCCAATTTTGATGCTAGATTATGAGTTTGCTGTTTGTAGTCTGACACCTTGGAGCAATTCCTCCATCTGAGGAACTGTCCAAACGGGATGATCTCCCTCAAATGGCGGGTATAGCCAGTATCAAAAAGTAATAGACGGTTCTTATTTTTTCGTTCTTAACGGGTGGTCGTTTTGAGGGCCCCATTGGTTGCTATGATGTTGAGGTCCAGAAAGCCCACTCTTTTTCGTAACATTGATGTTAGAAGTTGTAGTTACAAATGACACATATAATGGACAACTATGGTATCTTGGAATATTGTGTGAGCACTGGGGAGCACACTCACACATTACTTGTGGTTGTGTTCTTCAGTGACGCTTTTTGATGATTAACTGTTAATTACATCCCTAATAAAGTCAACGCGAGGATTGGTCGCATGACGAAACACGTGTTGGCTGGGCTGATTTGGGACGACATTGAAGAAGAATTATGCAATAAAAACAAGGAATTTGTGTGACTTATGAAAACTTTGGATTTTAACTTTACTTTGTATGTGAGTGCCTTGGACATTCTATCCTTAGGGGCGGGGGGCCGGCGTCGCATTCCTGTGCCCCTTACTGGCAGCTGGAGACTGTGGGGATGGAACAGTGTCAGACTGGGTGTTTGAGGTACTGGGATGGGGGGGTGGGACCTTCCTCTTATGGGCAGGACAGGGGAAGGGGAAGGGAAGAGGTCAAGGTGGGAAAGGAAAAGCTTCTTAGGGCCATTGGGGCAGGAAGTGGGAGGAGGGAGTGGTTGTAGGAGGAGGGGGTGTGCTGGACTTGGGTGCAGGTACATGGACAGTGTGCGTTTGCGTGTGTGAGGTGGATGGATGTTGGGAGTCTGAGTGCGAGTGTTTAAGTGTCTTTGGAGGGGGGCCAGACAGGCTGAGGTCAAACAAGACTTGTGGATGGATGTTGTCTGCAAGTGAGGTGGGTATGCTGCGTGTGTTGGTGATGCTGGTGGTGGTGACTGCACGTGTGGTGTGTGGGGTGCATGTCTGCAGGTCTGCTGTTGTGGTGACTGTGGGCAAGGCTTTGCAGGTGTCTGGTTCAGGGACTGTTAATGCAGTGTATGCAGGTGTGAGTGTGGATATGACTGTGAGGGAAAAGGAGCAGGGGGAGACAGTGGAGGCAGTGGATGATGTTGTGTGTGCATCTGTGTGTTGGCTATGTGAGTGCTTGTGGACTGAAGTGTGCTGCCTGTGTTGGTCTATGCGAGTCTTGTGTGATGTTTTGTGTGCATCCTTGTCTGAATGTGTGTGTGGGATAGATTGGGGTGAGGAGACTGGGACTGGGAAGTGGTATTTGGATGGACAAAAGAAGAAACAGGGACACTGGCTGCCATCAGTGATGACGCCAGAGCCTGAAACAATCTCTGTAGGGCCGCCAAGCCACCGTGAATGCCCTCTTGGAATGCACTGCACTGCTGCATCTGGGATGCCAGCCCATTGATGGCAGTTCCTATGGTTGACTGCCCTACAGGGATGGATCTCAGGAGGCCCCCTCACTAAGGGCAGCAGGGCTGACTGGGGCAGGGCCTGAGGTGCCTGGGGAGAAGGAGATGCCCACCCTCCTTGGTGAGAGGGCACGGGCAACTTGTGGGGGGCTACAGGGAGGTTCTGGCATGGGGGTGGCGGTAGAATTCCTTGTTGGGGAGGTCCCAGAGAGCTCTCATCAGAAGAGGAATCAGAGTCAGTGGTATCAGCTCCTGTCCCGTCTGTGGTGCTCCCCTCGTCCTCCATTCCACTGGTCCCCTCTGCATCGGTGGACTCTGCCTCCTGAGTCCCGTGGGCTGCAGCTCCTCACTCGCTAGTGCCCCTGCTCCTTCGCCAGATGATGCTAATGCGCACATGGACAGGATGACTAAAGGAGAGAGGGGGAGAAAGAAAGGGAGCACAGGGTCAATCACAGCACAGCACAGATGGCATACACATCACTGTCACACACTGAGACTGAGAATGGGCAGTATGGACCACACTGGCATACCCTTGGCTAAGTACCACAGCAGGTAGGAGCCAAACACTGCCATCTCCACACCAACTGGGACCAACTAAGCCCTTTCTGCTGTGGAAAGCCAGATACCTAGTTATCAGATATATGCATTTCACCCAATTAACCTAAGCTGGACCATGCAGCAATGTCTAAAATGGCATATTCGGGCATTCACTAACTAGTACCCTGCACCCAAATCACCCTCTTGTGGCTGCTGTGATGCCCTCCATCCAGCTAAGGGTAGGCCACCGCCAATATGTGGGCCATCAGGTGGTTCAGGCTCTGACGGGCACCCCTCCCTCATTGGGAGGCTGTCCCCAGCTGGGCCTCTGGGGTCTTCTGGGCCCAGTGTCTCAGGTCCTCCCACCTTTTCCTGCAGTTGGTGCTCCCCCTGCTATAGACGCCCAGGGACCGCACGTCCTTGGTGATGACACTCCACAACCCCTTCTTCTGATGGGCGCTGACCTGCAGGGGAAACACAAACAGTGGGTCACCATGAACCAGACAACCCAGCCTGTCACACATATGGCCTACAAACTGCATTTCCCCTCATCGGGTACCTCTGCATTAACACTGCCACCAGCCATACCCTCCCCAAATGACGCACTGCCAGCAGACAAACACATCTCCATGCAGCCATGTCGCATGCAACATACCTATGGTGTACTCACCAGTTGGTCTGCAGGTCCATACAACTTCCTATACAGGGGTAGGACCCCATCCACGAGTCTCTCCAACTCCTCCGACATGAAGGCTGGGGCCCTTTCGCCTGTTGCACTGGCCATGGCAGGTTCCAAACACAGGTCACCGCAGCACACGCAGTGGCAATGTTGTCCTGTGAAAAGTCAGAAATCAAGGGCCACATGTACAAAGATTCAGTTTTGCGACTCGCAAACTGTGAGTCTTAGCGACTCGCAATTTGCAAGTCGCAAAACCGAATGTACAACAGTGTACTTTACACTGTTTGCGATTCCCAATGGGGTCGCAAATACCCTACCTCATGAATATTCATTAGGTAGGTCTCAATTTGCGACCCCATTGGGAATGCCCGCCCTCACAGGGATGCAGCTTGTTTTCTTAAAGGAAAACGAGATGCATTTCAAAACTACCTGGTCTGAAAAAATATTTTCGCTGCCATTCACAAACGGGAAGGGGTCCCATAGGGACCCCTTCCCGTTTGCAAATGGGTTAGCACCAGTTTGAAACTGGTGCTAACTGTGATTGTTTTGTGACTACTTTCACGGTCACAAAACAATCGCAAATCAGACTGTGACTTGCAATAAGGGAGGAAAAGCCCCTTCCTAATTGCGACTCACAACCTCTTTTTGCGATTCGGTAAATAGATTACCGAATCGTAAAAATGGGACCGTACATACCAAAAAGCATTTTTCTCATTGCAAACGGCCTGATTTGTAGAATTGCGATGAGAAAAAAGGTACGTACATGTGGCCCCGAATGAAGTTGTAGAAATAAAATGATTGTCACATCTGCAGTGGTAAACACCGTCACCACAGGCATTGATCATTTTTGATTCCCATACTCCATAGAGGGTCATGAGTGCCAATGAGGAGTTGCACATCGGAGCAGACCGCCTCCTGCCATGATGTGAATGCCGGCAGAGTGAGGTAACTTCCACCTGTCCCTGTATACAGGACATGCGGGTGCCATTTTCTAATGCAAGTACACATGTACAAATGAATAAGTGCATCATTGTAGTTACATTTACACACCTAGATAATTCCAGTGTCCAACTTACAAGCATGCTCTGTGTACACTGCAGTAGTGGGTTCATGGTTCCTGTTGTCACTCTCTTCTTAGTTTTCGGTCGCTTAGGTACCAACCACTGTGGAGGAATAGGAGGAGGAGGCAAGCACACATGTACAGACCTCTTGTGGACTTCGCTATCGTCTGGACAGGGCCATAATCACAGACCTATGTGCACAACTGGAGCCTAATCTGCCACCTGCTATCCATTGCACAACAGTAATACCCCCTCTTGTGCAGGTACTCTCAGTGCTCCATTTCCTGGCAACTGGCTCTTTCCAGGTGACAGTGGGCTTGGGTGCAGGAATGTCACAGCCAATGTTCTCTATTGTGCTTGCAAGGGTTTTGCCTGCCATGCTTGAACACTTGCAGCAACATCACATTCCCCCAGGTAGGTAATTTGCCCGCTGTGAAGGCTTGATTCTATGCAATGGAACATATACCTCATGTTATTGGGGCAACTGACAGGACCCATATTGCCTTAGCCCCCCCCCCGGGCCAATAAACAAGTATACAGGAATAGGAAGAGTTTCCACTCATTCAATGTCCAGATGGTGTGACTTGCTGACCAGTACATCTCCCACATCACTGCCAAGTATCCTGGATCAGTGCATGATGCCTTTGTCCTGAGGAATAGCAGCATCCCACAGCTGATGACACAACTACAGAGGCACAGGGTGTGGCTTACAGGTGAGCCTGAGTCCCCCCAAATTTTTTGTCAGTGTATGCCTTTGGGAGTCATACTCTATGCCATTGTGCAGGGTTAATGTGTGTCCCTCATTTCTTGCAGGTGATTCCGGCTACCCAAACCTGTCCCGGCTCCTGACCCCTGTTAGAAATCCGAGAACACAATCTGAGCTACAATGATGATCATGGTCGTAGCAGGATTGTTGAAAAGACCTTCGGACTCTTAAAGTCCAGGTTCAGGTGCCTCCATCTGACAGGTGGATCCCTGCTACTCCCCTGAGAAGGTCTGCAAAATTGTTGTTATGTGCTGCATGTTGCACAACTTGGCCCTCAGACACCATGTGTCCTATGTGCGGGAGGAGGGGGTGGCAATGCAGCTGTGGAAGCAGTGGACACTGATGACAGTGAGGATGAGGAAGGGGAGGAGGATGTGAACAACAGGACACTTATGATGCTGCAGTACTTCCAATGACACTCAGGTAAGACTGTTGAACTAAACATTTCTCCATTTCAGTGTTGTGCTGTGTGGCTGTAGCATCATGCCAGTCTTTACCTTTGTATCCCACCTGACTGTCACCTATGCCTTCCCTTATTGCAGATGTTGCTGTACTTACAACAGTGTAATGCTGTGATGTGTACAGACTGCTGAGACACATTTGTAGGATGGATCAGCTTATTACTGGACAATTACACAGGATCATGCAGTTCATTACAGTTCATTGTACATTACCTTCAGATAAAGCACTATTACTCAAGTTGTGTCCAAGGGTATTTATTGAAAATGTGTATACAATGCAAAGTGCCATAGACTGTGGTGATGGTTTGAAATAGTCCAGTGTAGTGGGGCAGTCTGTTTGTAGCACAAGTCCAGTGTTAAAGGGGCCATAGGAAGGGGAGCAATGGCAGCTCAAAGTGGACAAGGTAACACAGTGAAACACAAGGGGGACATTCAGGCAGGGCTCATTTCCTGGCAGTGTACTTGGTCTTGGCACCTGTCTCTAGTGTCTGCAATGGTCTCAGGGACTGTTTGCGGGGTGGTTCACCTGCTGCAGGGGGAGGGGTGCTGGTGGCCTGTGGGTCCTGTGGCACGGCCTCCTGTCCACTAGCTGCAGCAAATGTGGAGGGCTTGTCAGTACACTGGCTAGTGAAAGGGACCCACTGCTGTGCTGTGTAGTCCCTGATGATGTTGGCCATGTCACCCAGCACCCCTCCATTGGAGACCACGGTGGTGTTCAGGGCCATCAATTCTTGTTTGATCTCCTGGTGGTGTTCGCCCTGCAGATGCTGGTTCTCCTGCATGATGTTTATCACCTGACACATCTTGTCCTGGGATTGTTGGTAAGCCCCCAGGACATTAGTGAGTACCACCTGGGCAGTCAGTTCCCTGGGCCTCCTCCCCCTGGCATACAGCTTTCATCCAAGTGCCCCTGGCCCCCTGCACCTGTGTCCCCTGAACGGTGTGCCCACTTCCACTGACCCCAGGACCCTCATTGTCTTGCCTGTGAGGTGTGAACTGGGGTCCCTGTATAGGTGGGCACACTACTAATTGATTTGTCCTGGAGACAGAGGTCTGGGGACATTGGGTAGCTGCAGGGGTTTTGGATTCTGAGGGGTGAGGCTTGTAGGGTACGCAGTGTGGGCTGGGGTAGCCGACTGACCAGTGGTCCCTTATGGGCCAGGGAGTTCATCCAAATCCAGAGATCCAGAGTTGCTGTCATCACTGAGGGTATCTTCTGGTGGGGGGCTGGGTGGCCTTGGCACCTCCTCGTCACTGAGATTGGCTGGGGTACCTGTGGGGATGTAAGTGGTGTATTATGCTACATGTCTGTGACATATTCTGCATCACTAGCTTCCCCTATATTATTGATGGTCCCCTACCAACTTTGGTTGTGTATATGATGGATTATGGAATTGTTAGTTCTCCATGCTGTGCATGCATTGGTGGTGGGTGTACATCCAGGGCTGGAAGGAATGTGCATGCAGTGGGTATGGCATGCAGGGTTTGAGATTTCATTTTGGTAATTCTGGTGGTGCACTGTGTGGGATGGTGGGTGTCAGGGTTGGGGGTCGTGGTGGCATGCATGTATGGGGGTGATGGATGGTAAACGTTGACTCACAAGTGTCTAGTCCTCCGGCTACTCCAGTGAGTCTCTCAGGATGCAGGATTGCTAAGTCTTGCTCATCCCATGCTGTCAACTTTGGGAGAGTAGTTGGGGGTCCACCGCCAGTCCTCTGGATGGCGAGCTAGTGCCTCTCTGCAATGGAACACAGCTTTCCTCAGTCAATTCACCTCTTCCTTATATCTTCCCTTGTGCGTGGATGTAGTCCCACGGTGTTCACCCTGGCCACGATCCTCCACCATAGATCCATCTTTCTGGCAATGGATATCTGCTGGACCTGTTCTCCAAACAGCTGTGGCCCTACCCTGACTAGTTCCTCAACCATGACCCGCAACTCCTTTGCAGTGAAACAGGGGTGGCTTTGTGGGGACATGGGTGTATTGTGGTGTGTGCACGTTGTGCAGAGGGGGATGTGTGATGTGGTGGGGTGTGTGGTGCGTGTCTGATGAATTGCTAGTTGTGATATGTGTGTACAGTTCTCTTTGGATTAGCATCACAAAGTGTAGCCATCTTCTTTTGTTAGCAAAGGATTGTGGGTGATGTGGGTGTGTGTTTTATAGTGCTGTTGGTGGGTGTGTGGGGTGTATCTATTTGTGTCAGGTGTGGGTTTTTTGTTCAGGCCAATGTTGTTTTTTTTGTATTTGGGTGGCTAGATCTGCTACAGCGCTGTTCACTGCCAATGGCTTACCACCGTTGAATGTCTGCTGTTGTGATTCGTGGGTCATTATTTGGAGGGCATAATATTGGTGGCGTAACGGTATGGGTGGTAGTACTGACAGTTTATCACATACAGTGGGTTTGGCGGATTTATGGTTGTGGCTGTTTTCTGTTGTTTTTGTATGTATTTGTCATAATCTGGCAGACGGATTTCCACCTCTGCGGTGGTATGCTGGTTGCAGTCAGAGTGGCGGCATTCAGTATTTACAGCCAAGGTTGTAATGAGGGCCATAGTCTTCGCTAATGTAAGAGTATACCTTTTCATGTTAAAATTTAGTTGTATCTTTTTTAAGTTTATGATGCTTAGTCTGTTTTAAATACACCTCATAATCATTAATGGATTGATTTAATTCCTCTAAGCTCTTTTTGAGAGCCCCTGTAGAACTGTATGCTTCGAGACAGACCTCTAGAGTAATGATCTCCCCCTTTAGTTCCTCCAAAAGTTCTGTTTCTGTTTTTATGATCAAAATGAGCAAATCACAGGTGCAATACCACAATATAAGTGACCAATCCTTTTAAAAATCTTTTCATGCTGGAAAATGAAGGGTTCATTTCTTACTATTAGGCCCTGTGGGGCTTCATTTGCTCTCAGGTACTCTGTCATCATGATCTAACCAACCAAAGACTCATTTCTAACATTGGTGATTAGCGGTGAAGATTGGACTTGTATTTGCACTTGACATATAGTGATTAAGTGTACATGACCACATACTGCTTGTTATTACTTTTACTCCCTTTGGATTTTTTCCTTCCTCCATATTTTTGGAGATCTTTTTCTTTGATTCTTTATCTTCACATTGGGTACTCTTTTTCTGCCTTTGAACGTTTCACTTTTGATTTGCCATCATGTCTTAATCTGGAGATGCACCAGCTAGAGCTGGTTTTGAGGGAAACTGGAAAGTTACACAGTCGCTCAATTGAAACAGTTCTATAAGGATCTTGCCTGTCCCATTAAGAGCTCCACCAGGAAGGAGGTGCAACAAAAGGCACTGAGAGCCTAGGTGACAGCCAAGGGAGGAGGAGGATGAGGATAGGGAAGTGCAGAATATACACAGTGGTGTAGTGGATGCACCTGTTATGCCTCGGGGGAGGGTCTCCAGGGCAGGTAGCAGTGTGTCACCCAAGGGTCTGACTCCTGAGGAGTTACAGGACAGACAGGAAGAAAGAATGGAATTGGTGAGGCTCAAAATGGAGATGGAAGGAAGGAGCCAAGCCATTGAAGAGAAAAAGTTTCTGCTGGGTCATGAGCTCAGCTTGAGGGAGCTGGATCCTGAGAGAAGGGTACACATTCCCAAATACTTAGTTAAGGGCTATAAGAGGGAGGGTGACATATACTTGTGGTTCAAGGGGTAAGAGATTGTCTGGGACTCACCTATACCATAATGAAGGACGCCCTACTCACAAGGTATGGTCTGACCCCTGAGCAGTATAAGGACAAGTTTAGGTCCTACAAAAATGAAGAGTCACAAACCTGGTTGGAATGTGTAGATTCCTTTTGCAGGTCATTGGATGGATGGGTGAAGGGCAGTAAGGTAATAATGTATGATGGGCTTTACAATTTAATTGCTTGGGAGCACTTGTACAGTCGTTGTTTTCCAGAACTGCACCAGCACCTGATTGAGAGTAAGCTTCCTGGGGTCAGGAAGCGGACTGTTGGGAGAGCAACAGGGTCCACAAGAGGCATGGAGGAGGCCACGCCAAGGGTGGGCAGGGTCCCTCTCAGAAGAAAGGGGGTAAGGGTAAACAGTACGAGTTCACTGAAGGGCCCCAACCTAGTTCCCAGGGTAAGGATTCCCAGCCCTCCAGAGAGAAGAAGCCATGGTTCCCCAAAGGGAAACCGGCGGAGGGGGGTCCCAGCAAGTGTTATGCATGTGACCAGGTGGGTCATGTGAGACGGGATCCCAAATGTCAAAAGGGGACACCGGACCCTACTGGTGCTCAGTCACAGTCACAGTGTTTGGCCAGTGTAGCACTTAGGGAGGAGTTGGTTTCAAGTGGGTGGGAGCCAGCTGAAATTACCCTTGGCTCACTAGGTTACAGTGAGATGGTCTGGAGAACCCTTGTGCATGAAAACACTAAGAAGTACAGACAGTGGATGAGCATCAATGGACAGAGGGTGGAGGCTCTGAGAGACACAGGAGCCAGTGTGACTACAGTGAGGAGTTACCTGGTGTCTGAAGAGCAGATAGATCCCCATGTACTTCACCAATTAGTAGCTGTGAGTCCATTAATGCCTGTAGATTTTTTGTTTGGCAATGATATGGAGCATTCCCTTTGGAAGGAGATGGAATACAGGTCACACTTGGAGATGTTGGGTCTGTCTGGGTGGGTGTGTCTACCCAGTCAATGGCAGCCCACCAGGGTGTTCAGAAGCCCCTGGAGTCTGAAACAGTGGCCCACGAGTCCGCCAGCAGGAGGAAGGACAAGGGGCGCAGGAAACCAGCACTAGAAGTTCCCACAGTATGGGAGGAGGCTGAACCTGAGGGTGATGCCCCGGAACTTACAGGGGAACAGGTGGCTAAACAGAGGGAGGTCCCTGAGCTGTCACAGTAGCAGGAGGAAGGGGGGCCCACCAGGAAGGCATTCTATGAGGCACAGAAAGTATGCCCTACTCTGGAAGGTTTGTGGCAGCAGACTTCAGGCCAGGCCAGGATCACACCTGATCTATTGGGAGGACAGCCTCCTATATAGTGAGCCTAAGGTTGCTGAGTCTGGGCCAGCCCATGTGCTGGTGGTAACACAGTGCTTCAGAGCCTTCTTACTGGGTCTGGCTCATGATGTGCCTTTAGCTGGACTTTTGGGGCAAGGCAAGACGTTGGACAGGCTTGTTGCCCACTTTTAATGGCGCCAAAAGCACAGGCACTCAGATGCACACTGTAGGTCTTGCCAAACTTGTCAGGCAAGTGGCAAGAGTGGGGTGAAATGCAAGGCTCCCCTCCAACCTTTTCCTGTGGTTAGTACCTCCTTTGAAAGGGTGGGTATTGAAATTGTGGGGTTTCTAGATCCCAAGACAGCTAGGGGCAACAGGTTTATCCTGGTCTTGATGGACCATGCCACCCAGTACCCAGAAGCCTTTCCTCTGAGGTCAATCACCTCCCCTATGGTGGGACGTGCTTTGATGGGGGTTTTTACCCACATGGGGTTCCCTTAGGAAGTGGTATCTGATGGGGGTACCAACTTCATATCTACTAATATAAAGCCTCTGTGGAATGAGTGTGGGTAACATATCAGTTCACCATTCCTTACCACCCCCAAAGCAATGGTCAGGATGAAAGGCATTATCATTGGCCTGTCAGAGCCTTTGAGGCGTAAGTGGGATGTCATCTTGCCATGCCTTCTGTTCGCCTACAGGGAGGTGCCTCAAAAAGTGCTTGGATTTAGTCCTTTTGAGCTACTGTATTGCCACCCTGTCAGGGGACATATGAGTCTGGTAAAGGAGGGCTTGGAGAAAACCCCCAGGTTCAGCTATATGCTGGCTTTTAGGAACCAGACTGCCTGCTTCAGGGCTCTCGCATAAGAGAACCTAGAAGCAAGCCAGAAAGGCATGAAATGCTGGTATGACCAGAATGCCACTCTGGTTTAGTTTCAGCTTGGCCAGAAAGTGTGGGTGATGGCACCAGTGAAGCCTACGGCACTACAAGACAAGTGGACTAGCCCATGTGAGGTGGTTGAATGCAAGAGCAAAGTCACCTACCTGGTGAACTTGTGGACTCCCAGGAACCCCTTGAGTGAACCTCCTCAAGCCGCACTTTGACCAAACTGAATTGACAATGCTCCTAGCAACAGATGATGGG
The DNA here is from genome assembly GCF_031143425.1 of Pleurodeles waltl. Lineage (NCBI taxonomy): Eukaryota > Metazoa > Chordata > Amphibia > Caudata > Salamandridae > Pleurodeles > Pleurodeles waltl. Next base: position 1,235,219,028 of record NC_090446.1, read on the forward strand.
GTGGAGGAAAAGAGTAAGACTCTTCATTACCTCATGTCTGCTAGTGAGAAGGATGGGTCTGTGAAGGGTGTGAACCTCTCCCACTCCCCGACCTCAGAACAACAGAGGAACTGCCGCCAGGTGTTGGGTCAGTTTTCCTCCTTGTTCAACATGATCGCAGGGGTCACACACTTGTGTACACATGATGTGGACACTGGGGACAGTCTACCTGTTAAACAGAAGGTTTACAGAGTGACTGACAAGGGATAGCATTAAAGTGAGGTAATGAAGATGTTAACCCTAGGGGTAATTTAATTTTCTAGTAGTCCTTGGGCCAATACTGTACACTTGGTCCCAAAGGCTGCTGTGCCTGGGGACACGCCAGAACTCCGATTCTGTGTGGATTACCGGGGTCTCAATGCAGTCACTAAGACTGTCATGCACCCCATCCTCCGAGCTGATGAGCTCATTGATTGATTGGAAGCTGGTAAATACCTTAGCACCTTGACTTAATGTCTGGGTATTGGCTCTTTGCCTTAACTAAGGGGGCCAAGGAGAGGTCAGCATTTTCTGCCCCAGATGGGCACTAACAGTTTAAAATGATGCCCTTTGGGATGCAAAATGCCCCTGCCACCTTTCAGAGGTTGGTTAACCAGGTGTTGGCTCGGCTGGATAATTTCAGTGCAGCCTACCTGGATGACATTGCTGTGTTCAGCTCCACTTAGGGAGAACAGCTGCAACATCTCTGTAAAGTGTTGGAGGCCCTGCAATAGGCATGCCTCACTATTAAGGCAAGTAAGTGCCAAATAGGGCAGGTTTCTGTGGTGTACTTAGGACACCAGTTGGTGAGTGGCCAGGTGGCACCCCTACTACCAGAAATTGACACCATTCTGGCTTGGGAGCCTCCCAAGACCCAGATGGAGGTGAGACCTTTTTGGGTCTCACTGGTTATTATAGGGGGTTTGTCAAGGGGTATAGCACCCTTGTTGCTCCCATGAATGAGTTGACTTTAAAAAATCAACCAAAGTATGTGAACTGGACTGAGTATTGCCAGGTGGCTTTTGATGCCCTGAAGGTTGCCATCTGCACAGCACCTGAGCTTAGGGCCCCTGATTTTGCCAAGGAATTTGTTGTGCAAACTGATACTTTGGAGCATGTTGTAGGAGTAGTATCATCACAGCTAAATGAAGAGGGCCTAGATCAACCTGTAGCCTTCATTAGCAGGAGGATACTTCCCAGGGAACATAGGAGGAGTACAATTGAGAGTGAAGCTTTTGCTGTAGTTTAGGCACTGAAGAAGCTAGGATCCTACTTGTTTAGGACATATGTCTGGGTTCAAACAGGCCACAGGCCACTCAGATGGTTAATGTAGATGAGGGGCGAGAATCCAAAACTGTTGAGCTGGTCCATTTCCCTACAGGGCATGGACTTTACGGTGGAACACTGCCCTGGCACAGAGCACGCCAATGCTGATGGTCTGTCTAGATTTTTTCACCTTAGTGATGAGAACTCCTATGAGGTTGGTTAGTTTTTCCTCACTTTCAGCTGGGGGGACACGTGTTAGACTTTGCATCCTTAGTGTGGTCTCCCCTAACATTTTGCCTATGTTTTCCAGGTTGTTGATGTGGACTCTGTTTTTGCTGTTTTTGATACTCTGGACACTTTACCACTGCTAACCAGTGCTAAAGTGCAGGTACTCCTTTGTAAAATGCTTGTGTAATTGGCTACCCATGATTGGCATATTTGTTTTACTAGTAAGTCCTTAGTAGAGTGCATTAGAGGTGCCCAGGGTATGTAAATCAAATAGTACTAGTGGGTCTGCAGCACTGGTTGTATCACCCACATGAGTATCCCTGTAAACATGGCTCAGACCTGCCACAACAGTGTCTGTAGGTGCAGTTTATTTTAAAATGCCAGTTCAACTTGGCAAGTATAACCACTTGCCAGCCCTAAATCTTCCCTTTCTGTACATGTAAGGCACCTCTCAGGTAGGCCCTAGGTAGCCCCGTGGGCAGGGTGCAATGTATAGTAAAGGTAGGACATGTACTAATGTGTTTTTCATGTCCTCACAGTGAAATACTGCCAAATTAATTTTTCTCTGTGCAAGGCCTGCCCCTCTCATAGGTTAACATGGGGTCTGCCTTTAAATATTATTAAAATGCAGATTCCCTTTAAGAGCAGAGAGAAAAATGGAGTTTGGGGGTCTCTGAACTCACAGATTAAAAATGCATCTTTTAATGAAGTTATTTTTTAGATTGTTAGTTTGAAAATGTAGAAAAGGGACATTTTTTTGCTTTAATCATTCTGTGACTATGCATGTTTGTGGATTCCCTGTCTGGGTCAGTTTGACAGTTGGGCTGTTTGGGAATCCCCTTTAGACAGTGAGACAAAGGGTGCTGGGGTATAGCCTGCATATCCTGATGAGTCATCTGTGCTAGAGTTGAGGGAGGGGTGTTCACGTACACCTGAATGGGCTCTGCCAGCCCTCTCACAATGCAGTCTCCAACCCCCTGGTGTGTGTCTGCGTCCTGGCATGGACGCAGACAAGAGAGGCTTTCAAACAAGAGAGATTTCCCTTTGAAGTTTACCAACTTCAAATGCAGAACGGGGTATAAGTATTGGACCCAAACCCCCTGAAAATTAGATCACTTCTTAATTCTAAAGGAACCTCTGCCAAGGAGACGAGCTGAAGAGCTGAGGATAAGTACCCTCCCTGCCTGTGACAGTGCTTTTTTTGGCTGTCCTGCAGTTGCTGCTTCTGCCTGTGAAAGGGGACAAGGACTGAACTTTATTGTGCATTCCTGCTTGAGAAGAATCTAAAATAGCTTAAACTGAGCTTGCCTCCTTTTTTGAAGTCTCAGGGCCATCAAAGACTTCCTCTGCCAGCACCTAGACTCCCTGCTGAGACTCCTGCCCTGCCAAGTGGTGCCCTATCCAGTTCTTGGGCCCTTGAAAGGTGAAGTTGGCAGAACAAGAGCTGAAAATGCACTCACAGAATGCTGTGATGCACCATCTGCAATGCAGCTGATAAACAACGCAGTTGAAAGCGATACTCCACTTGCATCGTGGCTGTGAGATCGATGCATCATGGCTGGAGAAACAACGCATAACACCTGCTGCTGATAACGGCGCAGTTTTTCTAACACCGTGCAACCAGATTTTCCACACATTGTTGCTGGGCGTCAAAGTTATCCTGACTCTGCGTGGATCCGAGGTGCCCCATCCAGAAATCGATGCATTGCTCTCTGATGAGGGAGAAAAACGAAGCATCATCGACCCAAATGGAGAAGAAACGATGCACGGTCTCCCTTGCGAGGAAGGAATTGACGCATCTCTGACTTTTCTGATGCATGCTCGCCAGTGCGGCTTTATTTTTTATGCAAACCAGGTACTTTGTTCAAAATCATTGTTTCCATTGTTTCCTATGGCGTGAAACTCTTATTGTTTTGAAAATTGATATTTTAACTTGTGTGTGTTTGATTTTTGTATTTTTGCTATTGTTTGATTTAGATAAATATTACTTATTTTTTTAAACTGGTGTGGTGTCCATTTTGTGGTGTTTTCACTGTATTATTGTGCGTGTTGTTACAAATTCTTTACACATTGCTTCTGAGTTAAACCTGCCTGCTCATGCCAAGCTACCAAGGAGGTGAGTGGGGGTTAACCAGGTTTGTTTCTCCTTTTCTTTGACTAGAGTGAAGGTCCTTGCTTGGACAGGGGGTAACCTGACTGCCAACAATAGACCCTGTTTCAAACAACAGTGCATACTAATCTGCGTCATTTACATACTCTCCTAAAATGCTGTATATCTGTATGTACTGCCATCATGTTTGTGTAACATATTGTGCAAATGTGAAATTGAAGTTGTGTTGAGTGAGTTACTATCCTGCTTTCATTTAACCTCAATTTTAAAATGATTATAATTAATGTGTATGCCAGGTCTGCCCCTCGGGGATCAGAGTCTCAGCACTTGTTCAGTTATCCGAATATATGGATACCCTGCACTTTTTAACTAAACTGGTGGTTGCAGGGGACATGAACTGTACTTTTGAACCCAATTGCTTTAATAAAAATGTGACGGTTGAGAAGGACGAACTCTGGGGTATCCCTCAATTGAAGGAAAACGTTCAGTGCATCGGTTCACGTGTTGCTTCCCAGTTGACCTCCCTTTGTTTTAGATTTGGACTAAGAGCATGTAATGGACGTACTAGCTCTGATTTGAATATTGCACCCACTTTTAAGCGAGGGTTGTTTTCCAGTGTTATTGTTTACTGCTTGGTGGATGTCAGGCTCTCGTCCCTGTCTATAGATATAAAGGTAGACCTTTGTCACGAGAGTGATCACAATCCTCTACTTCTCACCTTACATAGTAATGTGTTCAGGAGACTGCAGAATATCTGGATCTCCGAGGTCCCCGGACCTCTTTCAAACCATAGGCATACTCGTGTTAGCTGGCCTAAAGTAATGACTAACCCTTATTTGATTAAGAAAATGTATCTATCCTTTTCAGATATTATGTCTGGTTATGAGGAGTATGAGGTTAGTGACATTCCAATTTTGAGCATTCACAAAGAAATGGTAAGGAACTTGCAGGACATTTTCTATAGGAAGACTACTATTAGGCAATCCCTTGATAATCTTAAAGTCAGGGAATGGTTTAATAAGGACTGCTCTAATGCTAATTTAGCTTTAAAAGCCATCATGACTCATTCACAGGGGGCGATCAGAACTGTTAGTCTCACATATATTAAAAACCCTGCAATTGGCAAAGAAAAGTTAGGAAGATACCATCTGGCAGAAAATGTTGTATGCAACCAAACTTCAATATAATGGTACCTTCTGGAAGCTATTGGCCAATAGACACAGAGGGGTTAATGGCACCATCCGTACGCATATTCAACCCGAAAGATGAGTGGAACACATTTCTCAGCTTTATGCTTTACCCACGATACAGGACTCCACCTCTTCGTTACAGGCTGAATCGCGTCATGAGATTGCTGATCAAAGAATCTCTATTGATAGTTCCGTAGATTGTATTGTTTTCTCAATAATGGAAACTATAGTTGCTATTAACTCCTTAAATTAGCCAAGGCTCCAGGCCCTGATAAGATACCAGGGGATCTTTTTATATCTGATCCAGCTTTCTAGTCCTGGTATATAAATACGTTATCAAATGTCATAGCTGCAGGAGGCCCTATTCACAAAACCTGGAAAGGAGCTGAAATAATTCCTATTCATAAAAAGGGTGATGAGAGTTCCCCTGCTAACTATAGACCAATCAGCCTCATTGATAATCTTAAAAAAAAAAATTGCCAAGCAGCTTCTGGATAGTCTTTTGGATTGGGTCCATGTTCATCAGGTACTATCTCCACTTCAGATGGGCTTTCGTCCTAAAATTAGTATGGTAGATAAGGTTTTTAGGCTGAACCTCCTATATTGGAAATATGTAGTCTTGGCAAAGCAAAAAGTATATGTTGTTTTTGTGGACCTTCGGCCTGCTTTTTATCTGGTCTCCAGAGAAAAACTGTGGAAAGTTCTGCATAGAATAGGTATCCCTGATAATGTTGTATATTTATTACAACCGTTGCACGAGAATACATATGCCCAGGTGAGATGGGGTACTCAGGGAGAGCTAACCGATCATATAGCCATCTGGCGAGGGGTTCGCCAGGGTTATATTCTTGCACCAACTCTTTTTACTTTGTTCATCAATGAGGTGGTGCACGCTGTGTCTTCTTGTCAAAATAATGCTCCGTCGCTGAATGTGCAAACAATTCCTATTCTATTATTTGCAGATGATTCTCTTTTGATTTCTAAAACTCCATTGGGTCTTCAGATCCTGGTTGATAGATTTAAGGCTTTTTGTGCAGACCATGGCTTGGACCTTAATGCCAGTAAAACTAAATTATTGATACTAACCACAGGTCTTGCTAGGAGATGTACTATCACCTTCAATGGGGCTCCCTTAAGTAAGGTATGTTCTATAGATTACCTGGGAGTAAGAATTACAAACAAGATGCAGTGGGAGGATAAGATTGGTAAGAGTGCTTCACTTCTTCAGCATATGTCAGGTGCCATTCTGCGCTTTTACAATACCACCACTTTGAAAGCTTTTACTCTGGCTATTAAGATGTATCTGGGAAAGGCGCAGGGTACAGTGACTTATGGTTCCGAGGTGTGGGGTCCTTCTAATATCAATAAACTGTCTGATGGTGAAAATAATTTTGCAAGGGCTCTTCTTGCTTGCCCTCGCAGCACACCATTGATCCCGTTTTTTCTGAACCTCGGGATCCATCACATTTCTGATGTGAGAGTTTTAAGACCTTTACTCTTCTGGGTACGAATTTGGACCACTTCTGAGCTTACTGTTTAAAGGGACTCCCTTCTTGATATTTTAGATAGACCTGATGCAGCTGCTATTTCTTGGCTTAAGCATGTTTCTAAGTGGTTTTACATCTTGGGACTTGGGAATTTTTGGGAGAATCCTCACCATTTGGGGAGGGCCCAGAAACAACTCCTGAAATCTGTTTACTGGTCCTATGTTAGGAATAACTATCTCCTATGTACATCTTATGGACACTTGACAGTACAATTTCCTGATATTAAATGGAATCCCAAGTCTGAATCTTACCTTGGATGTCTACTGTTAAAGTCTCTTACCAGTAGCTGGCGATTATTACCAACACTTGATTTATGTCCTAGTTGTAATCTGAATCTGTAGCACATTTTATGGTTTTTTGTCCAGCTTATGCCTCCTCTGGGTGAAAATGTATACGTCCAGTTTGCAGGAATATGGGCTTAAGACAATGTAAAGTTGCCCTTAGGATATTGAGGAGTGACACTTCTCCTGTTTTAATTTGCGCGGTTAGCAAGTTCCTTGCAGCCGCATTGTGTATATGCACTAGTTTTTAAAAAAATGTAACCTATTAGAGTCTGTTGTTCTTAATTTTTTATATTTACTTATTTATTATGTATGTACATTTTGGAATGTTGTGCTTTATGCTTTGATGGTTATTTATGACTGAATAAAGCTTGTACAATACACAAGTGAGTTACTATGGTGATAACTTTGTACAGCTACTCAGAGTTTCATAGTCCACGGGAAAATATTGATCTATTCCAAGACATATGTGTGATTCCTGCAGGACAGCTAAGTCTGACACACATATCCTCTAACATTAGTATCATATTTACAATCCCATTGTCATAGTTGCCAATTTGTACCAAGGAGGGTGAAATTGGTGCATATCTATGGGCTTTACTGTATATGTCAGATGTGCTAGGGATCCTCTACAGATGTTAGGTGTGAAGTAATAAACAAAGTATACATGATGGGTGCATGCTGCATAACTCATTGTATTTTCATTTCTCCCAACATAGTTGTGCTGCAATGAGGAGAGGGAGACAACCACCAGTGTACAGTCCACTAGTAAACTTGGACACCATGGAGGAAAGGCATGTCACACAGACATATTGTCTTACTCGTCATACCATCATGGATCTTTGTACTCAGTTGGAGCCAGATCTGATGCCTGCCATTTGCAATCCCTATGGCATACCTCCCATCATTCAGGTCTTGTCAGTGCTGCACTTTCTGCCCACAGGATCCTTTCAGAATACAGTGGCTTCAACAGCAGGGATGTCTCAGCCTCAGCCTCAGCCTCAGTACTCGAAGGATGTACTGTGTACATTGTTGAGACACCTGGACAACTACATCAGGTTTCCCCACTGAGTCGATTTGGCCTTAGTGAAGGCAGGCTGTTATGAGATGGGACACATTCAACACGTGGTAGGAGCCATTGATGGCACCTATGTAGCCTTGGTCCCTCCCAGTGCAATGAACAGGTGTGTAGGTACAGGAAGAACTACCAATGAATCAACATTCAGATAGTGTGTCATTACATTGCACAAGTCACAGGCAAGTATCCAGGATCTTTCCCTGATTCCTACATCATACGGAACAGCAATGTCCCACAGCTAATGGCACGACTCCAGAGAGGGCCTGGCTGGTGGGCAAGTTCCCATTGTAGTGTGTGTTTGTGAGTTATGTCTCCTCTCATCACAATATAGCCAGTAGCACATACATTTTTAAGTAGTTCAACCATTGTGTTTACATGCGACTCAGGCTATCCAAACCGTCCTTGGCTGTTGATACAGTAAGGTACCCAACCACACCAAGGGAACTCCATTACAGTGAGGGCCACCGGAGGACAAGGCTTGTAACTGAGCAAACATTTGGGCTCCTGAAGGCAAGATTCAGGTGCTGTTACCTACCTGGAAGAGCCCTTCTCTACTCACCCCACAAGGTATGTCAAATTATCGATGCCTGCTGCATGCTCTACAATCCAGCCCTGAGACGTCAGATACCATTGATAGCAGATGAGGGTGAAGCAGCTGGACCAGTGGCTGGAGATGCTGATTTGACAAGTGATGAAGAGCCTGAGGAAGAAGGAGCAGGTGACTCTATGGCAGATCTCATCAATCAGTACTTCAACTGACATGCAGGCATGTGAAGTGGACCTCTTGTGATGAATGTGCACAATTTGAAGTAGATGGCTGCCATTACACCTCCTTTCTAGCTTCATCAATGGGGAATTCATGTGCACCAATGCCTATGTGTGAGTTGCGGATGCAGACTGATATTTTGTAATGTCTACAGGACAGCTTGTTCTGCTTTTTCATGTATTGTTACAGCATATGCTAACATACACTTCTGGTAAGGACTTCTCAGATTTAAAGTATGGTTCATGCACTCTCCTATCCTCTTCATTCCACTCACTGATTTAGCAATGTCATGTTTGGCTCTGCAACCTAGGCTTGAGGTGTTCACTGTCAGAAGCCAATTGTAATTGCTGACAGACATGAGAGGTGTTCCTGACAGATACTTGGTTAAATGACTTTAGTTTCAGCGGGGCGGTACTTTGAGGGTTTATCCTCTCTACAAGTGGCGTGGTAAATGCTTAGTCCTTTTCATTTACCTGTAGGGTTGAGGAAGATGTAAAATGGTGTATGACGTGTCAAATGAAGGTTGGATCATGGCCTCTTGTTTCACTTTGTGATGGCCTTGGGACCTAGCTGTGTTTGTGTTCTAATGTTGCTGCCCAAGGTGCATATAACTGTATACAGGCTTTGGTGACTGATAATCCTGCAGGTATGGGGCCTATGTTAGTTTATGTTTTGAGTAATGGGTTCCTCTGCATGTTATTTGTGTGTTCCATTGGATATCTGAATTTATAGCTATGGTATGGGCATGTGAATAGACTCTACCTGGTGACATAGAGGACCTATCTGTGTGCCCCTGCTTTGTAGGTAGTTTACCATGAGCCTGACTTCTATAACCTGTATATGTGCATTGTATGACACCATGGATTACATCCTGATGGTACTCTATGTCATTCTATATTTGCAGATTAGAATACTCACTATACAATTGTGTTGACCTGGATTTCTAACTCTCTGACATCTGTCTAGTGACATTTGTGTTGTAATAGGTCTCCTGCTGAGGGACCCTCCATCCGATGACCACACTGGCTGTTCGTTACAGGGGGGCATGACCAGACCACAGTTGGCAAGCATGTCTATTGTACATGTACTATAAACGACACATACACAGTAGCTGTGTTTAAGTGTCATTTAGTATGCATATCAAAAGACTATCAGTAACAAGTAAAGTGCATAAAAAAATAAAAGTGATAAGTGAAGTCAAGGTTGGTGTATTCATCAGGGCAGCTGCTACACCAGTTTGTTACGCAAGTCCTGTGTCCTTGTACCATGAGAAATTAAGTTTGGTTTCTGAACAGTCAACAGGGTTCATCTGTGGCACACAAGGGTAACTAATCAGGAGAGGTTCACTTCCTGGAAGTGGGTTTGGTCTTAGCATCTGCTCCAGCTGGATGTCTGGGTGGATGTCCACGTTTGCGGGGGGTTCTTCAGCTACAGAGGGAGGGGTGTCTGAGGTATGAGGTTCCCCTGGCAGGGCTCCATTCCACTAGCTGCTACAGATATAGAAGATACAGATGTAACATTGCTAGTGGAAGAGGCCTGATGTTGTATGAAGAAGGTCATCAGGGTGGTATTGATGTTCCTCAGCACCCCTTCAATGGTAGCCATGTGAGCATTTTGTGCCTGCCACGGCTGCATGACGTCCTGGTGGTGTTCCCTCTGCAGCCTGTGACTTTCCTCCAACATGGTGATGATTTGGCATGATTTAGTATGCTCCCAGGACTTGGGAGATGGTTTCCTGGTCAGTTGTGTCCCTTTGAGGCTCCATTCTCTGGCCCATATGAGCCCTCCCATGTACCCTTCACCCACATTCCTGTGTCACTGGCACAATGTGTCTACGCCCAGTGGTTGAAGGTCCATCAATCAGGGGTGTCAAGGTTAGACTTAAGTCCCTGTACTGTAGGATAGAATGAACAATCCTTGGGACACAGGTTTGGTGGTAAATGTTTGCCTGTGATGTTGATGCAACCGGGGTGAGAGGGTTTGTGGTGGGCAAGGTGACGCTGAGAGTCCCAGACTGACCAGATGTCCCAGATAGGCCATGTTGTTTGTCTGTGTACAGACATCCAGAGGTGTTGTCCCCACTGAGGCCTTCATCCTGAGGGGGACTGACAGTCTCAGGCATCCTCTCTGTGGTGGCAATGAAAAGGGTACCTGTGGAGGGAGCGAGACACATAGTTCAGGTTAGAATGTGTGTTTGGTTGCTTATTTGCAGGATGCAGACAGTGGCTTTACATGATTCCCTGCAATTACATTGGCAGATGCAGCACAGCATACGTTATTTGTGCATATGACTCTGTGATTTGTTTTCCTTAATTGGTGTTGTGAGCTGTCATACTAATTGGGTACTGGTTTTTGTGCAGATGCAATCTGATTATGTCTGATATATGACATGACTGTCAGGCTTGCTAGTTTTCTCACATTAGAGCTGCACAATCACCATAGTGTCCTATTGGGTACACAATATGTGAGCATGCAGGGCAAATTGTCCTGTAACTAGATGTTGTGCATGTGCATTAAGTCTGCCATCTTACTTTCCAAACCAGGTCTGTCTATTTCAGTTTTGGGATGTTTGATCTGAGGCCATTAGGAATGGTCATTGAGCTGTAGTTGTGTTTTGCTTTAATTGCTATTGTGTGTGTGCCATTGCGTTGCTTGCTGTCATTGTGATGTACTGGTCCTCAGTAGAACAATCTAGTTGGTGTAGCTAGTACATTAGTCACACATGCATGAAATGTGATGTGATGTGCACAATCCAGGTTTTCACAATGATGGATTAATGCATTCTGGGAGTCGTAGTGAACCTGTAGTTAACGTGCTATTACCAAAGACTGTAAGGGCAGATGGGCTGAGTGGAGAGGTGGCATGTGAGCGAGGGGCATTAGGTGATTAGGTGAGAGGTATAGTGGCACAATTAGTTAATTAGGAAGGATTTTTGTGGCGAAGAAGCATGCAGGACTAGTCAATGGTGTGAAATGAATGTTTAGGGAACTTACCAGATTCCTGTTCCCCAGGTATTCTAGTCTGGCCCTCAGGAGGCAGTATGTCCAATGACCTTCTCCTCCCAGGATGTGAACTTGTGAACTGTGGGGGAGCACGTGGGGGCCAACTGCCAGTTTTCTGCATGGTTAGCTGGTGCCTGGATGACACTGAATGGTCGTTCTACCTTTTCCTGATGTTGTCCTTTGTGTGTGGATGACTACAGAATTGACCCTGCTGACTATCCTTTGCCACAACTCCATTTTCCTGCCAATCAATGTTTGTTGGACCTGTTCTCCAAACAGTTGTGGCTTTACTCTGACAATATCATCCACCATGACCCTCAACTCGTCATCTGTGAAACATGGGTGTTTTTGTGGGGGCATGGTAGTGGTTGTGTAGATGATGTTTGGAGGTGTTGTGAGCATAAGGATTGGGTAATTGGTGAGGTGTGGGTGCTGTGTTGTAAGTGGAAGATGGTTGTAGCAGATTGTGTGTGCTAGTGATGTGTGTATTGTAACAGGTCTGCTGATGTGGGGTGTGTGATGAGTGAGATGTGTATGTGTACCTATAATGTATCAGTGCTATTTCTATATTTTTGCCTTCTCTGAGTATCTGAATGGTGTTTTGTTTGCAAAGGATTGTGGGTTTGTCGAACTAAGCCTCAGCAAGGCCTACTAGTGCAAGGGGTTCACCCTTTTCTGCACAAAGTCCTTGGACCATATAGGAAGAAGTTTGCACAGAAACTGAAATAAAAGACAAAGGTGGTCATTCTGACTCCCGCCGGCTGCGGTAACCGCAGGGCCGGCGGGAGCCACCAGAATACCGCTGCGCGGTCAGAAGACCGCCGCGGTTATTCTGAGTTTCCCGCTGGGCGGGCGGGCGACCGCCAGAAGGCCGCCCGCCCGCCCAGTGGGAAACCCCCTTCCACGAGGATGCCGGCTCCGAATGGAGCCGGCGGAGCGGAAAGGGTGCGACGGGTGCAGTTGCACCCGTCGCGATTTTCAGTGTCTGCATGGCAGACACTGAACATCTTGGTGGGGCCCCCAGGGGCCCCACGCCACCCCTTACCGCCAACCTGTTCCTGGCGGCCAAAACCGCCAGGAACAGGATGGTTGTAATGGGGATCGGAATCCCCATGGCGGCGCAGCAAGCTGCGCCGCCATGGAGGATTCCCCAGGGCAGCGGGAAACCGGCGGTACACCGCCGGTTTCCCGTTTCTGACCGCGGCTGTACCGCCGCGGTCAGAATGCCCAGGGATGCACCGCCAGCCTGTTGGCAGTGCATCCGCGGTCCCCGGCCCTGGCGGATTTTACCGCCAGGGTCGGAATGACCCCCAAAGTTTATTAAACCTCATGAGGTGGTATCACAGTTCAAAAAGCACCCTTCGGTAATGTTTGAATTAGCACACTGAACTAAGAGAGCATGGTCCTTTTATACCCAGGGGCTAAAAGAAGGTGGTACAATTATAGAAACAAGACTTATATACATACAAGGTCATATGGAAATGCACAGTCAACAGGTAGGAGGGGCTAACCGTTTTCAAGGACTACTAGACACATTACTGTTGGTTACTAATTACTAACAGCTGCAGACCTTACTGGGCATGTGCAAAGTGGGAGATGCTAAATATAACTTGTCACTAGACAGATTTTCAAGAGTAGTTAAAAGGAAGGTAGGACAGAGCACATGGCGAGCACATGGCAGCATGTGGCAGAGATAATGGCTGCCATGAATACAAAATGGATTCTGCGAAATGTTCACAATAGTTGCTAAATACAAGATGTCTTCTGCTAATGCTTAATCTAATCGCTACTAAATTACAACAGGTTTTGCTTGGGTGTTTTATATAGTGCAGTGAGTAGGTGTGTCAGGTGTGTGGATGTGTGTCAGCTGAGGGATATTCAAACTATCCAATGTGTGTTATGTTCTGACTGATGTGAGTTGAGATCACCACTGATCACACCGCCAATGGTTTTCCAACATGGAAGAACCACTATGGTTATTTGTGGCTTGTAATCTGGTGGGTGGATTTTTTGTCAGGCTGGCGGTTCTGGTGGTGGTACAGCCTCCTTTTCATCCTCCAGTGTCCTGGCGGTTTCAGGTTTTGGCCGTTTCTTGGTGCTCTTCACAGTGTGAGTCGCAATACGGTGGTCAGATTACCACCAACATGGCAGTCTTTTGGCAGCCATCACCACAGCGCTCTTCCCAAAAGACCACCAAACTCATAGAGGCCCTAAGTGTTCACTTTTACTGTTACGTCCAGTTCCCATTAGAAAGGCTGCTTAATAATTCTCTATCATTTACCTGCAGAAATTGAGCACTATGCTAGTTTTTAAGTAGGTGATAGAGGAGGTGTTTTTGGTTAAAACATTAAACATGTCCTTATAAGTTTCATTGAATTAGCTATGCACTTACAGAATGCTGTGCTCACTTACATATATAGGCCCTCATTATGACTTTGGCTGTCTTTTCAGAAGACCGCCAAAGCCACCGGTGCCAGAAGACCCCCAGTGCTGGTGGTCTTCCGACCACTATATTAAGAGTACTGAAGGATTTCTGCCACAATTTGGTCAGAAATCCTCCAGTAGTCATACTGGTGGTTGGAGGCGCATGGGCAGTTCCACCATCGGCCCCTTCCCACCAAAAGGACTCCAGCAGCTGTCCGTATTACGAACTATAATACAGACTGGGGATGTCCTGATGATGGGACACTACCGGCGGTGGAAGTGCCTGCTCCCATTCCCTGCTGGATGACCTCCTCGCTGGACAAGGTAAGCCTATCGTCCGACAGGGGATGGGGGCAGGAGGGGGGTGTTGTGTGTGCGTGTGGGTGTTGTCTGTGTGTGTGAATGTAAGTGTGTATGCATGTGTGAAGGGGTGTCTGAGTGCGTGTGTGTATGTGGTATGCGTGTCTATATGCATATGTGAATGGGTGTTTGAATGCATGCATGATTGTTGAAGTGAGTGCGTGTTGGAATGTTTGTGTGAATGCGAGCATGGATGAGTGTGAGTGAATGCGAGAATAGATGCGTGTGAGTGAATGCTTGTATGGATGTGTGTGAGTGAATGTGTGTATGTAAGTGTAGGTGAATGAGTGTCTGCGGGGTGCATGTGTGTTGGTGTGTTTGTATGCAGGGAGGGGAAGTGGGGTGCTGGTATGGAAGGAGGAGGGGTGGAGGAAGGGTTGCTGGTATGGGAGGGGTGTGGGATAAGTCATCTGCTGGGACAGGAAAGAAATCTCCTGTCACCAGTCGCCTTTCCACCAGGGTTTTTGTGGCAGTCCTATCGCTGCAGAAACCCTGGCAGAAAGCCAACTGGTTATACCGTCAGCGGTCTTCAGTGGACTGCCAGGTCGGAGATGCTAATCTCCGGCCCAGTTGTCCAAATGTCCTGGCAGTACAAGCGGGGATGTGGAGGGTTGGCAGAGACCAACCTGCCACACTCATAATGTTGTGGTCTTTACTGCCAGCCCGTCAGCGGTGAGACCGCCAGGGTCAAAATGGGGGCAAAGTGTGCATGCAAGTCTGGTACTTGTATAGTTATTAGGACAAAGAGACAGACACTGAAAGGGCTGCTTTTACATTTATACAGACACCCAGTTAGCAGCCATGTTTTCATCACCAGTGGAGCCAGTATACACACAGTTATATATCTCTATATTTACCAAATTCACTTAAATATCTGGTGGTATTCTCATAGATGTATTAATGTGTTCTGTAAGATATGCAGTCAAATACAGCATATTTGAACACAAAAGCTAAATGTATTTTTTATTTGATTTGCAGATGCTCACTTCTACTGAATAAAGAATAATCAAAATGTCTGACAAAGAAGAAAGAAACAGAGGAAACAATACAACCTAATTCAAACTTACAGTAAAACGACAGATAAGGTGGAGAATATGGACAAGAAAACAAGAACAGCTGGTAAGAGTACTAAGAACTTTAAAAAAATAAGTATGTCAAAAATTGCAAACAAAAAAAATAGTCCAATGAAAAGAGAAGTTGTAAATCAAATGATAAAGAGGAAGGACTACATAAAAGTAGAACACGTAGTAAGGAAAGAAAAAAATTGACTTGGAGACAAAACAATTTAAGGAGATAAGAGTGAAAATATTTCAAACTAGAGTAATACAAAATGTACTAAAGAAGATGATGAAGTATAAGCGAAGAAGTGCTATAGTTAAGCAAAAGCAACTTACTAAGAGTATACAAGACAAAGCATTTATTCTGAAAAGGAAATATTTTATCTTAATATTGAACAGAATGAAGACACCAGACAGAACAAGTGAAAGCTAAAGAAGTACAAGAATGGTGTAAACAAGCTCCTGTGTACAAGTGATAGTGTAGAAGTATTTGGACTATCTGTCAGGAGTTAATTGAATAATTCAAAACTGACCTAGGGGAATTTTCCTGGAGAAGTATTAAACAGAAAATTAAAATAGATTGATGCAAAGTTAGAAAATACACTAACTTACAAGGCCATTCATTGGCATGTCTTTCACAGAAAGTATGTAGTAGCTTTTTCATCATTTTAGAAGGTTACCCGTGCATCATTCAAAAATGTGCAATTTGGTTAGGGGCTTAAATATGTAAAAACTCAGCTTAATGTTTAGGACATTTGAATAGAGCTCCATTACAAGATAGTGTGGCAGAAGTTGAGAAAGTTTCTGAAGACATTCAGCACTGTTTCTTTGGACCTAAAGAAAATAATAGAACAAATTAGGTGGTAGTGACGAGAGCTGTAGAGGAAGTGGATACAGAGATTAGTACTGAAAAATTTAGGAGATAGGAAGGTTAAGTGTCCTGTGTTCTGAGAAACCTGAGTATGTTTGTATTTATTATTACAGCACTCACTATAAAATCAACACTTGTTATATAGATGTATTTACTAAAACTGAGCATGATAACAATGATGAGTGGCAGGATTGGTGTTCATTTGTAGAAGAACATTTTGATTTAGATACAAAGGAATTATTGTTCTGACAAATTGGAGGAAAATAAAATGCCAGCTAGAGAAATTCATAATAGATTAGAGTTGGTACCAATGCCACAGGAATGTGACCAATTAAGTGTGCATGAATCATATCTTATACAAACTATTCATTCATTCAAGCAATCATTAGAAGGGAGCCAAAGACAGGGAAGTTGCCACCAACATAACTACAGGAAAGACTTAAAGGAAGAGATGTGCATTTACCTTTAGATTTAAAAAAAAATGTAGACACAGTGGATGTTGAGAAAGAGGTATATCAACCACTCATTATTCTAGTTAATGGAGTGCCTATAAAAGTAAAAAGTTAGTTAATGTGACTAATTACTGAGTCCCCCTCACTTTTTGTCCCCATTTTTAGCTGACATTGGTGTTTTCTGACTCTGATTGTGCCCCGGGCACTGCTAAGTAGTCCAAAGCCGAGTGATCTGTTTAAAATGGTATATGCAAATTAGGCCTAATTATAATTGGCTCTGACAACGTACCTGTAAGTCTCTGGTACATGGTAAGGCATGTAGGTTTAGGGACCCTAATATAGTGAGTGCTGTGGTGTCCAGTGACATTGTAAAGGCAGACCTGCCTTCCTGGCTGCCTTTAAGATAAAATTAACTCCAAATTTGGCTTTGGAATTAAAAGTACTTTTTAAAGTCTCAAACTATCTTATTTTTGCAAATACATCATCCCTAAGGTCTGCGCTATGTGCCCCCAGGACTAGGTTCAGTGTGAGTATAAGCAGGGACTTTATGAAAGTTGTTTTATAAGCCCTGGTGAGGGAAGAACAGACACATTTATTTTCCCCATTGTAGTTAATGGGCTTCATAGGCTAACATTGGAAGACATTACTTTAAAATAATAAAATCTTATTTCCAATAGAGGGAAGCTAAATATATCAAATTTGATACCAAATTAGATGTTATAATTAAGCCAACAACTTGCCAAGACTGAATTTGATATAACTAACTCAGGGAAAGGGGTTGAGAACTCTTTCTGAAAGCTACCAAATTCAGCCTTGTAGTGCCCCTTTCTGTTTTGTCAGCTTCTGGCAGCCTGAACCAAGCTACCTTAATGACGTGTGAAGTTGCCTGGGCTGAGACAAAGGAAACATCCGGTGAGAGGAGAACTGGTGCAGCAGATGGCAGACCATGATGGGGGAAGTGTGGTCAAATTGGTCTTGAAAGGAGGGAAAGCAACTTAGGACAGAAACTGGTCATTCCCAATTTTCAGCTGCCCCAGAGAGATGAGAGCCTTAATGATTAGATTAGGAGGGGTCTTGAAGGGGTATGTTTAGGGAAACTTAGACAGACCAGTGGGTAGACTCAGTCAGATCTAACATCCAAGGATACATTTTCTCCATGTTGAAATATTGGAGAATGTTGCTTTCTGGGATTGATTTTCGCCATACTTCACAGGAAGTGGTCAACCTAGACCAGAGGTCTTCAAACTGGGGGGTGGGATCCCCTAGGGGGCCTCAAGTGATCCTGAGGAGGCACCGAACTCTGGCCAAAAGCAGCATTATACAGATAAGAGGCCTTTGTTTTTAAGCAGAAGCATGTTATTGCATTTTTAAAAAGGTAACAGTACTGAACTGCAATGTTTAAATAAGTCTAGAAGTATTTAAACATTGCCATATTTATAAAATAATTGTGAAAAATTCTGAGGAGGACCCAATGATTTTTAATTTTGCAACTGGGGGGCTCGGCATTAAAAGGTTTGGAGACCACTGCCCTAGAGGGTGTCGCCCTGCACCCCATTGGACAGGAGCAACCCTCTGATTCCAACCCCAGAGCAAGGATAAACATGGCAGAGCTGCTCCACAATTCAGATCCCTGCTGAAAGAAGATACTGGAGAAGAAGGACTGCCATGCTGAACCCATGGTCTGCAACTGAAGAATTGCATTCACAGGGATTGCACCAGCTGCGCACTTTTGGCTTCATCAAAAAAAGGACTTTCACTTGCTTCTGCAACTCCAGGAGTAGTCTCCCTTTAGCCTATAGGCACAAAGGAGCTGAGCTGAGTCCCGTGCATCAAGTCCTGAAAGAAGAGTCCTGCTGACCAGCGTCCAGTGGCCAGTTGAGGTGTCTGACCAGGTGCATTCGAGGAATTGTTATCCCACCTCTCTAGGATCAACTCAGAGCTATTGGAACCTTGAATCAACTTTGTAGACACTTCAAAGGTCCCAAATGACCTATGGAATCACATCCAGAAGTTTGGAGAAGTTTTCAGCAATTGTAAAAAACCCATAAGTTGAAGAGATGTACTGTGAGATTTGTAGTACTAGACCCTAAGAGGCAAACCAGAACCTCCAAACCCTTGGCTGGTGCTGTGGACCACTTTCCTGAATCATGAAAAACTTCTGAAAGTAAGTGTAACAGTGTTTCATCGTGGGTGGCCTGAGCTCTGGACTTTGTCCCTGTCCACTGTAACCTTTCTTAACCCTTTGAGCCCTATTTGTCTTTAAGCACTAGTTTTACTTGTAATCTTTAACAATTCATATCTCAGGTTCCCTACATTGGATTTGTGTCATTTTGGTGTCATTTCAATGAAAAAGTATTTCCTATGTTTATGTTTATAAATTGGTGTTGGATTTTATTATTTATATTATGCTTTACTTATTTATTGTTTTTTATAATAAATGCTTTACACACCTGTATCCTAAGTTAAGCCTAACTTCTTGTGGGCCAGGCTGCCAAGAGTTGAGCAGGGATTCATTTACTGAGACCTTGACTGGACCTAGAGGAGGTTTGTGGGGCCTATTGCTAAGGGTAGGTACCTACCTACCCTTACCAGATGTTGGTATTATTGGAGATTTAAGTTCTATCAATGAAGAAGTACTACAATGAAGTGGACAAATAGAAAAAGTGGATAAGCAGAAATCAGAAGAAATATATGAGCACTATAGTATTCATCCACTTCGTTGAAAGAAGATGTTGGGGATAATATCAATCGGTTTCCAAAGAAACAAGCTAGAGGAATTTCAATGTGTATATGGGACAAAAAGCTTATAGGCTCGCTTTTTTACACAGTTATTTAGGAGTAGGTGGCTGCAACCCTGACCGACCTGTACAAATACCAGCACCTAAATACAGGTCAACAAGACTATGGGCCAGATGTATGAAAGCTTTTTGCATTCGCAAACGGTGTGAATGCCCGCTTGTGAATGCAAAAAGCCATTTCAAAATGTATGAAAGACATTCTGAAAGCAATTTTAAGGAATCACTAAAATAGCGATCCTTAAAATTGTGACTTGTTTAGAGAGTCGCAAATTGCGACTCTCTAAATAAGAAATCACAAATAAGGATTCCTTATTTGCGATTTCTTAGCACATGTATGAAGCAATTCCTAAATGCGTATTGGGCATTTAGGAATCGCTATTTACCACCAGGTTGAACCTGGTGGTAACCATGTGCACATTTTAAAAATGCATTTAAAATGCATTTTTAAAATGTACATGTAAAGCACACATGCCCTTTTGGGATGTATGCACCTTACATGTCCTAAAAAATTATTTTGGGGTGCAGCAGAGGGGGCCTTAGGCCCCCATCACCCTGGGGTTTTGCACTTCCAAAATTGCGATTTCTAGTTAAGAAATCGTAATTTTGGATATGCAAAAAAATTGCAGATATGGGCCTACAGGCCCATAGGTGCGAATAGGGCTGGTATCGCAATTTGCGATTCGGTAATAGCATTTGCAATTTTTAAGAAATCACTTTTACAGATTCGCAAATGTGATACATTGCATTTTGCGAATCAGAAATACCGATTTCTTAAAAATCGCTATTTCTGACTCGCAAAAGGCCTTCTTGATAAATTTGGCCCTATATTCAGAGGACCTTGGGTTTCAACATTGTATTACCTACATATTGCATATGTTATCTGAGAGTGAATTGTCAGGACTAGCTTAGCTATGAACCATATTCATAAGACTGGAGTCAATCTGCAAAATCTTTTTTGCAAGGGGTTTTGCTGATAAAATACAATGTAAGGATGAAAATCTGGAGTACAACTTAAGTATCTGATGTCATGTCATTGTGGGACTAGCAAATACTGATACAGTCATCATGGATAACTTAAATATTTGTTCTGAAACTTAGGTCCCCCTACTTGGTTTGCAACACTCAGTTGCATAGCGTATGCATGGGATGAATTACTAGAATTTCTGAGAGACGCAAACTCTAACATTGAGGATATTCCTTCAAGGATAAGAGGAGAACTTTGCACTATGGATTCTGCTAATGCATGTATGTATTTCAATAACAAGTTTCAAGCGATGCTGGGTTTTATATGCAATAAAGCAAATCTTCCTCTCGGATCAGTTACAGATTGCTTGTGAGGAAAAGAATATCAGGCAAGAGGTGTTCCTCATATACACATATCCCTTTAGAAAAAGCATGAATCAAAGTTTGGAACCTATGTTGATGAGTGTGTACTGTTACAACTACCATCCCACATGAGAATAGTGACAAAACCCAACAACAAAAAGTTCTACACTTCCAAAAGCATAGATGTGGGAAGTATTGCTGCTGAAAATACAGACGTAAAGGACTCTTTTACACAAGAAGGTGATTTGGATTTATAAGACCTATCATTTCCAAAGGAAGAGTGAACAGCTTTTTGCATGCAGTGAGGCAAACACTGACTAGGAAATCACCAAAAAATAGATATGACCTGAAAAGATCAGAGACCTCAAAATATAGTAATGATTATAATCCTGTCATTCTGAAATTACAGAATGCAAGTAAGGACATATAGGCCCTCGGTCGGTGTTAAAGTGGCGGTAATACCGCCAACAGGCTGGCGCTAAAAAAAATGGGATCACGACCACGGCAGAAACCGCCAACACAGACAGCCACTTTAACACTCCGACCACCACGGCGGTAGCACAAAACACCAAGGTGGTCACCGCCAACAGACTGGCGGAGGACAATGTACGGCCCACCACATCACAACCCGCCAATCCACCAGCTTTTCCGGGGCAGTACCATAAAAAGCACGGCGGAAACAGTCTATGGAAGGGAAACCACTCACCGCTCGACACTCAACGAAGAACCAGGACGCCATGGAGCCTGAGCTGCAGGTCCTACCGATGCTGGTCTACCTCCTCATACACAAGGAATATCAAAGGCGGCTGCAACAACTACGGTGAGTACTGCATCTAGCACACAGGGGATGGAGGAGGAAAAAGAGAGTGACACAGACACGCAACACCCCTACCCTCACCCACAACACCATACACACAAACACATGCAACAACAGTACATTTACACCCCGTTACCCACTGGAAGAACGCAAGGACAAAAGGAATTGAGTGAAATCAGTAATATTTTTGAAATATGCAGATATACGTAACGAATTGAAAAATACTGTGTACAAATATTTACAATATGTACAGAAGGACATACACTGTCCTTTGCAAATGTCCGTGGCCCACTGGGCCAAAAATCATGGGCCAAGCCCACAATTGACTCCTGCCTCAATGCGGAGAGAACACTGCAGGGGCATCAGATCGAAAACACACAGGCACCTCAGGGGGGCAGGAAGAGGGGGCACTTCAGCCGGAAGATGGTACTACGCCACTGCTCCTCAAAGGGGCTCCATGCCCACAGCGATGTCCTGGGCAGTGCAAAGCCACAGTCTCTCTAGTGGGTGGTTTGCCCACTGCTTAGTCCTGGGGAGTGCAAGGCCACAGTCTCTCAAGTGGGTGGGTTGCCCACTGCTTGGTCCTGGGGAGTGCAGGGCCACAGTCTCTCAAGTGGGTGGTTTGCCCACTGCTTGGTCCTGGGGAGTGTAGGGCCACAGTCTCTCTAGTGGGTGGTTTGCCCACTGCTTGGTCCTGGGGAGTGCAAACCCACAGTCTCTCTAGTGGGTGGTTTGCCCACTGCTCGGTCCTGGGCTGTGGAAGGCCACAGTCTCTCAAGTGGGTGGGTTGCCCACTGCTTGGTCCTGGGGAGTGCAAGGCCACAGTCTCTCAAGTGGGTGGTTTGCCCACTGCTTGGTCCTGGGGAGTGTAGGGCCACAGTCTCTCTAGTGGGTGGTTTGCCCACTGCTTGGTCCTGGGGAGTGCAAACCCACAGTCTCTCTAGTGGGTGGTTTGCCCACTGCTTGGTCCTGGGCAGTGCAAAGCCACAGTCTCTCTATGAGGTGGTTTGCCCACTGCTTGGTCCTGGGGAGTGCAAAGCCACAGTCTCTCAGGTCTCTCAAGTGGATGCTTTCTTCCAATTGTTCTGGAGGGGGACTTGTGCCCAGTGTGCTTCATTCTGCCAAGGATAGGGTGAGTGGATGCATTTCTCCGCTGGTTCTGAAAGGGGCGTTGTGCCCAGTGTGCTTCATCCTGCCAAGGAAAGGGTGAGGGATGCATTTCTCCACTGGTTCTGGAGGGACCTTGTGCCCATCCTGCCAAGGATAGGGTGAGGGATGCATTTCTCCACTGGTTCTGGAGGGGGCCTTGTGCCCAGTGTGCTTCATCCTGCCAAGGATAGGGAGAGTGGATGCATTTCTCCACTGGTTCTGGAGGGGGCCTTGTGCCCTGTGTGCTGCATCCTGCCAAGGATAGGTTGAGTGGATGCATTTCTCCACTGCTTCTGGAGGGGGCCTTGTTCCCAGTGATGCAGCACTTGGGGTGTGGCAGTTCACATTCCCTCACCTGGGTGTCGGAGGAACAAGATTTTCATGGACGAGGTAGCATGATACTTCATGGAGGCAGGGCCAGACTCCATCCTGCGGCAACTAAGGCTGCAAACTGGTGGTAGTGCCGGTGTTGGTGGGAGTGCTTCCAGTGGTGGTGGGAGGCTCCAGGCCATCTCCTGCAGCCTTTGATGGATGCTCACTGGGGCTGCTGCTGCTGGTAGTGGTCCTACTGTCAGCGGTGCAGGTGGCGGTGCTTGCGGCGGCGCTTGCGGTGGGGATGCTGGTGGTGCTGTCTGTGGTGCAGGTGCTGGTGCTGCCAGTGGTGGAGGGAGGCACCAGCCCGTCTCCTGTAGCCTCGGACAACTGCCCACTGGGGATGCTGCTGCTGACAGTAGTGGTGGCAGCGGTGGGGCAGGTGGCCGTGCAGGTGGCAGTGCTTTCAGCGGTGCTTGTGGCGGTGATGGACGCGGTACAGGTGGCAGGGCTGTTGGTTCTGATGGTGGGCACCAGGTCCTCACCTGGACCCTCAAAGGCCTGAAGTGCCTTGCCGTATCTTTTCTGACCCTTCCTCACCTTGGCAGATGCTGCTGGGACCTTGGCTCTGGCAGCTGGAGTTTTGGAGGAGGCCTTGCTGGGTGGGTCGTGCTCCTTGGCCTTGCTGCATGCTGGCTCCTTCTTCGCCTTGGCAGGTGGCAGAATGGTTTGGTCCTTTGCAGGGGTCAGTGGAACACTGCCTGGCCTGACGGGAGCCCCCTTTGATCCTCTGGAAGTTGCAGGTACCACTGCGGATGCCGACTTGGTGGCTGAGGTGCTGGCCTGGGATCTAAACACCCTGGCCCGAGGGGAAGGACATGAGGAGGGGTAGGGAACAGGTCAACTTATGGCAGGAAATGTTGTTTAGACACACTAGAATGGAAAGATGGAGAGGGTTTGGGAGTGGAGGAAGAGGGAGTGGTTGTAGGAGGTGTCTGTCTGCTGAGATTGGGTGAAGGTGCATGGGTTGGATGCTAATGTGAGGTGGATGGCTGTTGGGTAGGTGGGTGCTTGCGTATGTGTACTTTGGGAGGAGGGATCACAGACACACTGGGAGAGGACACAGGGGACGTGTGCATGGTTGTTGGGGTGGTGACTGCTCGTGAGGGGTGTGGTGTGATGGGCGTGCTGGTGATGGAGGTAGGGGATGAAGATGTAGTGCATGCAGGTGTGAGTGCAGACGCTACTGGGAAGGAAGTGGACCATGAGGAGGAGGGGAACACAGTGGAGGCAGTGGATGTTGATGTGTTTGCATGGGTATGGTGCTTGTGTGAGTGTCTGTGAGATGAAGTGTGGTGCTTATGTTTGCCTGAGACACTTTTGTGTGGTGATTTGGGTGAATGCTGGTCTGAAGATGTGCTTGGGATAGGCTGGGGTTGAGGGGATTGGGTCTGGGTAGTGGAAGTTGGAGGGAGGAGGCCAGACACATGCTGAACCAGAGCCTGAAATGCTCTCTGTTGGGCTGCCATGCCAGAGTGAATGCCCTCCAGGTATGCATTTGTTTGTTGCATATGCCTCTCAACACCCTGGATGGCATTCAGTATGGTTGATGTCAAAAAAGAGAGGGATCTCAGGAGGTCAATAGCCTCCTCACTGAGGGCAGCAGGGCTGACTGGGGCAGGGCCTGAGGTGCCTGGGGCGAAGGAGATGCCCACTCTCCTGGGTAAGCGGGCATGGGAAACACACTGAGGGGCTGCTGGGAGGGCAGTGCTGGCGGGGGGGTGGTGACTGTACCTGTTGTTGGAGTAGGCACAGAGGTGTCCGCCAACACCAGGGAGCTTCCATCGCAGGAGGAGTCGCTGTCTGTGGTCTCCCCTCCTATCCCCTTTGTGGTGCTCCCCTCGCCCTCTGTCCCACTGGTGCCCTCACCCTCAGTGGATTTGGCCTCCTGGCCCATGTGGGATGCAGCTCCCTTCATCACTGGTGCCTCTGCTCCTTCGCCAGATGATGCTAATGCACACAATGACAGGGTGACAAAACAAAAAGATGGGGAGAGATAGAGGAAACACTTGGTCAATGCCAGCAACACCACTACTGTTGGTGTACACAACACACAGGGAGCAGCCCTATGCACTCAGCCATGCCCACCCATTTCCTAAGACAGTCACCAGCCCATGGGGTACAATGCCTAACGCCAGCATCTGCACAGCAGAAAACCACATGACCCTGCCCAGTAGTAGATGGCCACTTACACTATTGGGGTAGGAGTGTACCAGAGCCTGCCCAAAAAGGGACCTTCCCTGCCATGATCGGACTGGCCTAGGAGCACCCACAGCCCACATCCCCCACCCAGGTACCTCCTAACATGCACAAAGTCAGCTTTTAGAATCTGTACTCACCCCCTTGTGTCTGCTGTGATGCCCTCAAGCTCCCATCCAACTAGGATGCGGAACATCAGATGGGTCATGGTGCGACGGGCACCCCTTCCTTGCTGGGAGGCCAGCCCCAGCTGGGCCTCTGCTGTCTTCTTTGATCTGCGGCGCAGGCCTCCCATCTCTTGCGGCAGTGGGTGCTCCGCCTGTGAAAGACCCCCAACGTCCGCACCTCCTGCCGATTACATGCCAAATACCCTTTTTCTGGGGGGCGCTGACCTGGATGGAAAAGACAGCAGAAAAGGGAATTAATCACCCGTCCCGACCGTCAGACTCATTGGCCAACAGTTCCCACCATCCCCTGACGCACATACAATGACCACCTTACATGCTGCACTCTGGCCAGGACACCTCAGCACCCCCCTACATGTGGCTTACATCCACAGCACTCCATACATTCATGGCTCATGCATCATGCTCACAGTATACTCACCTGTTTGTCTGGAGGACCGTAGAGTAACATGTACTGGGGTAGGACCCCATCCCCCAGTTTCTCTAACTCCTCCGCATTGAAGTCAGGGGCCCTTTCCCCAGACACATGAGTCATTGTCGCTTCCAGACACAGGTCACAGCAGCACTTGCAGTGTAGGTCCTCTCCTGTTGAAGGTCAGGCAGCAAGTGAGGGATGAGATAGAAAATGGTTGTCACGTCCGTAGCAGTGTGTACCGTCACCGCCGGCGTACATCGCCATTGGCTCCTTAAACCCATAGGGCCCAATGAGAACCAACGCGAAGTTGCATGGCGGTCGTCGACCGCCTACCGCAACGGCACACAATGTCAGCACATTTACCTCATTTCCACTTGTCCCTCCTCACAGGACAGGCATCCGCAATTTCAGGGGGTCACTGTGGCACCTCACTGCATCACAGCAGACATTGGCACGGCAACTGATTCTCGGATTTACATTTGGTTTCTGTAAAGTTTAAAAAAACAGCATTAGTGTAATAGATGTGGGAATGTGACCCTCTGCTCACTGTTCTCTTCCAGAGGCTCCAAGTGCTGAGGCTGTATATGAGATGGCGACATCCTCCGGTGTCCAGACACCTGGTGGACCTTGCAACAATGAAGAACAGACACATTATCGTTACCTACAGACTTGATTGGGCCACAATCCAGGAACTGTGTGCCCAATTAGAGCCAGACCTGATGTCAGCTATCTGTCAGCCCATTGATATCCCCCCTCTAGTTCAAGTTCTTTCAGTGCTCCTTTTCCTGGCAAGTGGTTCCTTCCAAACAACAGTGGCCATGGCATCAGGGATGTCTCAGCCAATGTTCTCTAACGTGTTGAGCAGAGTGTTGTCAGCCCTGCTGAAACGCATGCACAGCTACATCGTGTTCCCCCAGGTGGATGATTTGGCCACAGTGAATGCTGACTTTTGTGCCCTGGGACATATCCCCAACATCATAGGTGCCATTGATGGTACACATGTGGCATTTGTCCCCCCCCAGAGAAATGAACAAGTGTTCAGGAACAGAAAAAGTTATCACTTGATGAATGTGCAGATGGTGTGTTTGGCGGACCAGTACATCACCCGTGTGAATGCCAAGTATTCTGGCTCTGTGCATGACGCCTTTATCTTGAGGAATAGCAGCATCCCATATGTGATGGGCCATCTCCAGAGGCACCGGGTGTGGCTAATAGGTGACCCCAAGGTCCCCACCCAGTATGAGTAGATCTCTGGGTATGGGGTTGTCCCTAAGGGTTAATGTGTGTCTAACTGGTATCCTTCGATATTTGCAGGTGACTGGTTACCCCAACATCTCATGGCTACTGACCCCAGTGAAGAATGCCAGGACAAGGGCAGAGGAACGTTACAATGAGGCACATGGGCCTACATGGAGGATTATCGAACGGACCTTTGGCCTCCTGAAGGCCAGATTCTGGTGTCTCCATCTGACTGGTGGCTCCCTGTACTACTCACCCAAGAAGGATGTGCTAGATCAATGTTGCCTGTTGCATGTTGCACAACCTGGCTTTGAGACGCCAGGTGCCTTTTCTGTAAGAGGATGAGCCTGGAGATGGTCTTGTGGCAGCAGTGGAGCCTGTGGACAGTGAGGCAGTTGAGGCAGAGGAAGAAGATGTTGACAACAGGAGCAGCATTATTCTGCAATACTTCCAGTGACACACAGGTAAGACATTGTACGTTCATATAACATTTCACTTAACTGTTGGACATTGTACAAGACGGCTTCTTACCCGATGTTTCTAGCCACTGACTTTACTCTTAGCCATGTCTACTTTCAGATCCCTGTGCTCCACTCTGGTTTCTGCTATGTGGCCTGTTGTTCCTGTGGTGGGGTCTCCTGTCCACTAGCACCGGCAGAGGTGGAGGGCTGTTCATCTGTGTGGCTAGTGTCAGGGGCCCGTTGTTGTATCACTGCCTCCCTCATGGTCTTGGCCATGTCACACCAGCACCCCTACAATGGTGACCAGGATGGACTGCTACCTATTGTCTTGCAACCACGGAACGCACCTTCCCCCGTAGGTCGTTCCACCTCTTCCCGATGTCATGCCTTGTTCTGGGGTGCTGTCCCACAGCATTGACACTGTCCACTATCCTCTGCCATAGCTCCATTTTCCTTGCAATGGACGTCTGCTGCACCTGTGATCCGAACATCTGTGGCTCTACCCGGATGATTTCCTCTACCATGATCCTTAGCTCCTCCTCAGAAAACCTGGGTATCTTTGGGGTACCATGGATGTGGTGTGAGTGGTAGGTGTGAGGATGTGTGGGGTGATGTGTTGTGGTATGTGGTGTGGTGTGAGGTACGTGGATGGTGTATGGGTGATGGTGTTCTGTGCCTCTGATTGAATGGGTGTTCCTGCCTTGTCTCTCTCTCTCTCAGTTGTCAAATCATTGGGGCGGTAAAGGGTTGTGGGTAATGTGGGTGTGTGTTTTAAAGTGGTGTGAGTGTGTGCGTGTGGTATGTGTATATGTGTCAGGTGTGTGTATTTTGAATTGTCCAATGTGGTGTAGTTGTATAAGTGTGTGTGTATTTTGAGCGCGGCGGTGTGTACCGCCAATGGTTTACCACGGTTCAAAGACTGCCTCGTGATTCGTGTGTCTTGCTACTGTGGACGTGTTCTTGTTGGCGTAACGGTGTGGGTTCTGCTATCGCCAGTTTATCACTGACCTTTGGTGTGGCGGACTTGTTGTGGGTGTCTGTATAGTGGCTGAATTTTCTGTGTGGGCCATAATACCCGTAGCAGATTTCCGCCGCGGTCACGGTATGTTGGTGGCCATCAGCACGGCGGTAGGTGGCATTTACCACCAGAGTTGCAATGAGGGCCAGAGTTTATTGCAGACAATTCCATTGCTGCTGCTCGCAATTTCACTTCTTACATCAGAAAATCTGAAAAAACCAAGATGAAGGAAATGTGGGAGGAGATTTCAGCAGTAAATCTCTATCGAATAAATTATACAGTTTCTGCTTGAAAATGCTCCAAAATAGGGAGATAAGTGCATTTAAGTGCTGTGACAGATTGAGTTCAGTTAGCTTGTTTTCAAAGTCTAGGGGAATTGTTCGGGTTAGCCTAGGCCTTACCAGCACACAAAACAGAAGGGGTCATTACAACATTGGTGGTAAAAGACGCTTACCGCCGTGCAGAAGACTGCCAACACACTGCCGCAGCAGCAGAATTCCGCCACGGTCATTATGACCCACTGCTCGGAATCCCCCAAAATTGAGACACCCACACAAGCCCGCCACACCAAAGGTCAGTGATAAACTGGCGAAAACAAAACCTCCACCGTCACGCCAACAGAAATACGCCCACACTATCACGACCCACAAATCCACATGGCGGTGTTTCAACCACGGTAATCCATTGACGGTACACACCGCTGCGCTCAAAATACACACACTATTACAAAACACTGCCACATTGGACAATTCAAAATACACACACCTGATACATATACACACACCACTCCCACACACCCATTACAATATAAAACACACACCCACATCACCCACAAACCCCTACGACCACAATTGAGAAAGAAGCACAGAGAGAGACACTACAAACTACTCCCAAGCATCCACAGGCACACAATACCATCACCCACATAACTTCCACGCACCTCACACAACACACCACTAAATATCACCCCACTTATCACTACACACACTACCCCACACATCACCCACACCACCCCATGGCACGGCAAAGACACCCCAGGTTCTCTGAGGAGGAGCTCAGGGTCATGGTGGAGGAAATCGTCCGCGTAGAGCCACAGCTTTTCAGATCACAGGTGCAGCACACCTCCATAGCTATGAAGATGAAGCTATGGCGAAGTATAGAGGACAGGGTCAACGCAGTGGGACAGCACCCAAGAAATAGGGATGACATCAGGAAGAGTTGGAACGACCTACGGGGGAAGGTGTGTTGAGTGGCTTCAAGACACCACCTTGCGGTTCAGCGGACTGGCGGCGGACCCCCACCTCCTCCCCACAACTAACAACATGGGAGGAGCAAGTCTTGGCGATTCTGCATCCTGAGGGCCTCGCAGGAGGAGATGGAGGAATGGACTCTGGTAAGTCAAATCTTAACTATTATATCCCCCACCCTACCTGCATGCCATCACATATCCCCACCCTCACCCTCAACCCCATTATTCCAACTCCTCATAAATGTACCAATATCACAAACCACACATCCCAACACCAAGCCCTGCATGCAACAACAAAGCATGGACACCCATCAACAAAGCATGGCCACTGCACATACCCCCACACCCCTAAACCACTATCACACAAAGTCCCACACAGGAATGCAAGCACTGGGGTACATGGCCACCCACACATTGCACACCATGGCACACACAGATGCAATAAACATCCTTTTATACCCCTGCAGGACCCCTACCCTAAGTCACCAGACAGGAGGGTCCACACATGTCCACACCGCCAGCAGAAGAGGCCCACAGTGATGACAGCAGCTCTGTCCAACTGGATCTAAATGACCACCCCGGCCCATCTGAGACCTCGGGACAGTCGGTTCCCCTTACACAGTCACAGGCCACCACATAGCTTCCCCTCTCTGGAAACACCAGCACAGCACCCACCCAGCGGGCCCATACCTTTGTCCCTAGGACACGTCAATCAGCAGTGTGTCCACCACTACAGGGAACCCAGGCTAACCCACCACCCCAACAACAACAGGGACATGGGGCAGTGGCAGTGGGCACATGGCCCACACGACAGAGGTCCAGGAACACAGGGGAACTGGAAGGGCTGCTGTGAGACAGGGGGAGGACAGGCCCAGGGAACCCACTATCCACGAGGCCCTCTCCAACATCATGGGAGCCTACCACCATTCCCAGGAGACGATGGCAACAGTACTGGCCAAGTTTCAGGAGACCCAGCAGCTGAAGGAGGAACAGTATTTGGGCTTCAGTGAGGAACTCACATCCATCAATTCCGCCCTGGGCACCATCGTAGGGGTGCTGAAGGAAGTCCTCAACACCAGGCGGGACACTGTTGCACAACAAGTGGCCCCTGACACTAACATGGACGATGAACTGCCCACCACCTCCGCCGGTGCTAGTGGACAGGAGGCACCGCCACAGGACCACCACACCAGCACCCCACCCCCTGCAGAGGGAGAACGACCCCACAAACGGTCCCTGAGATCCTGGACAAAGACAGAGAACAATGCCAAGACCCCCACCAAGAAATGGGACCACCATTGTCATCCTTCTGTCCCACCTTGTCACCCTGTCTATCCTTAAACTGCCTCAGCTCCACTTCCTATGCCCAATGGGGCAATGCATCTGTGAGACTAATATACTGGACTCTGCCATGGACATTCCTCCACCATCACCCCTCACCATTTTACAGCACCCTCCAATATTGAGCACTTAAATAAACACCCTTAAAGGACCAAACAATCTGGATTCTGTCTTTGATTTCGAAATAGTGTATTAGCAATTACAGTGACAAACTGCTCTTTCAATTGTAATGTCAACATACCTATGTCACACTGTTCTAGTCCATGAGGAAACAAAGCAGATGTCACACAGTGGGACCCACATCTGTGAAATCGTAAGGGAAAATGATAACTTAGTGACCATACACTGGGTGAAAACGACAGACAGTAGAGAGGTAGTTGTGTTAAAGTACATGTAGTAGGCAGGTTTGTATTCTTACCTGTGTCTCACTGAAAGTATTGCAGGATCACCAAGTTCCTGTTGTCGATGTCCTCTTCGTTTGCTTCCTCATCTTCACTGTCCACAGGCTCCACAACTGCCACAACACCTCCATCTGGACCATCCTCCTGCAGAAAAGGCACTAGTCGTCGCAAAGCCAAATTGTGAAGCATACAGCAGGCCACGATGATCTGGCACACCTTCTTTGGTGAGTAGAAAGGGGATCCACCTGTCATATGGAGGCACCTGAACTTGGCCTTCAGGAGGCCGAAGGTCCGCTCTATAATCCTCCGGGTTCGCCCATGGGCCTCATTGTAGCATTCCTCTGCCCTTCTCCTGGGATTCCTCACTGCGGTCAGTAGCCATGACAGGTTGGGGTAACCAGAGTCACCTGCAAATGGCGAGGGACAACTGTTAGACACACACTAACCTGCAGAGATATCCCCAGACCCAGACAACCATTCCCACTGACTTGCTTCCAGGTTCTCACCTGATAGCCACACATGGTGCCTCTGGAGTTGCCCCATCACATAAGGGATGCTGCTATTCCACAGGATGTAAGAGTCATGCACTGAGCCAGGGAATTTGGCATTCCCATGCGAGATGTACTGGTCTGCCAAACACACCATCTGCACATTCATCGAATGATAACTCTTCAGGTTTCTGTACACCTGTTCACTCCTGCGGGGGGCAATGGCACCTATGATGTTGGGGATATGTCCCAGGGCATAGAAATCACCTTTCACTGTAGGCAAATCCTCAACCTGAGGGAAAACGATGTAGCTCCGCATGTGTTTCAGCAGGGCAGACAACACTCTGGACAACACGTTGGAGAACAAAGGCTGGGTCATCCCTGATGCTATGGCCACTGTTGTTTGAAATGACCCACTTGCAAGGAAATGGAGTACTGACAGCACCTGCACTTGAGGGGGGATTCCTGTGGGATGGCGGATAGCTGACATCAGGTCTGGCTCCAACTGGGCACACAGTTCCAGGATTGTGGCACGATCAAGCCTGTAGGTGATGATCACATGTCTTTCTTCCATTGTCGACAGGTCCACCGGCGGTCTGTACATCGGAGGATGCCGCCATCTCCTCACATGTCCCAGCAGACGGTGCCTACAAAGGACAACAGCGAGCACAGAGTCAACCAACTCAGAGGTACTTACCCACAGCTGACACAGAACACGATTCATAATCCGAAATTTGCATGTATGAGTGCTGAGGCAAGGCCTAGGTATGTGTGACACAGTTAAAAATTAAGCCATGTGGGCCCCTGAAATGGCGGCTGACTGACCTGTAAAGTGGGACAATGGGATGTGAGGTAACTGCGCTGGCGTTGTACACCGTTGCGGTAGGCGGTCGAAGACGGCAGCGCAATTCTGCATTGGTTAACATTGGACCCTATGGGTCCCAGGAGCCAATGACGATGTACGCCGGTGGTGACAGTACGCACTGCCGCGGACGTGACCGCCATTTTCTATTTGTTCAATCACTCGATACCTGATCTTTGACAGGAGAGGACCTACACTGCAAGTGCTGCAGTGACCTCAGTCTGGAGACAATGGCTTGTGCGTCTGGGGAAAGGGCCCCTGCCTTCACATTGGTGTAGTTGGACTAACTAGTGGATGGGGTCCTCCACCAGTACACGCTACTCTACGGTCCTGGTACACTGGGAGCATGCTGTATGGGCTATGCCTGTGTGGAGTGGGGTGGATGAAAGATGGGGGGGAGATTGAGGCGTGCATGAAACAACGGTGAGTGCATGTGCCACATGGCAAGGGTAGGGATGGGGGGCAATGACTGTGACGGTGCAGTTGGTAATAACATTTATTTTTCCCCTGTACAATTTATGTAGGTCAGCGCCCACCAGAAGAAGGACATCTGGCGTGCCATCGCCAAGGACGTCCGGACCCTGGGGGCCTATCACAGACAGAGCACCCACTGCCGTAAGAGATGGGAGGACATTCGCCGCTGGAGCAAGAAGACGGATGGCCCAGCTGGGGATGGCCTCCCAACGTGGGAGGGATGCCCGTCGCACCATGACCCCCCCTGATGTTCAGGATCCTGTTGGTGGCATACCCGGAGTTGGATGGGTGTTTGAAGGCATCACAGCAGCCACAAGGGAGTGAGTACACTCTCATTCAGCTGATTCAGCGCACAGTGGAGGTTTCTGGGTGGGGGAGGTGGACTGTGGATTTCCGTAGGCCAGGGTGAGTGTGCTAGTTAGGTCCCCTTCTTCTGGCAGACCCTGTGTTACCCCACCCCACCTGTGTACAGTGGCAACTACACCTAGTCAGGCTCTGTGACATCCATTTGTGCAGATGTCGGCCATAGCCTTGTCAGCCATGTCCCAGGGATTGAACAGTGGACCCCAAGTGTGCGGCGTAGTTGAGAGGGCTTATGTGTCTGTCGTGTCTGCCAACGGAGGAGGTAATGCATGCACTCAACATGTCTTTCTTCTGTCGCCCCCCCCTTTTTGTGGTCTCCCTGTTCTTGTGTGCATTAGCATCATCAGGTGGAGGAGTAGTGGCACCGGAGCAGGAGGGAGCTGCATCCCACATGGCCATGGAGGGTGACACTACAGACTCGGAATTCACCAGTGGGAAAGAGGGCTAGGGGAGTTCCACAGCGGGAACAGGAGCTGACACCAGTGATACGGACTCGTCCTCTGATGGGAGCTCCCTTGTGGTGGCAGCCGTATCTGTGCCCCCGCATCTACAGGTACAGCCGCCACCCCCCCACCAGCACCGCCCTCCCAGCAGCCCTCTGCCTTTGCCCCGTGCCCGCTCATCCAGGAGGGTGGGCGTCGCCTTAGCCCCAGGCACCTCAGGCCCTGCCAGAGTCACCCCTGCTGCCCTCAGTGAGGAGGCTATGGACCTCCTCAGGTCCCTCACTGTTGGGCAGTCTACCATTTTGAAAGCCATCCAGGGTGTAGAGAGGCAGTTGCAACAAACAAATGCATTCCTGGAGAGCATTCATTCGGGTCAGGCAACCCTTCAGCGAGGTTTTCAGACTCTGGCTCCAGCACTGATGGCAGCTATTGTCCCTGTCTCTAGCCTCCCCCCTCCAACTTCCTCCACCCAGACCCACACATCTGTACCTCAGCCTACCCCAAGCACACCATCAGACCAGCATGCACACACCTCAACACACAAGGGAAGCTCTGGCAAACATAAGCACCACACATCCCACAGGCACTCACGCAAGCATCACACACATGCAGACACACCAGCATCCACTGCCTCGACTGTGTCCCCCTCCTCCACGTCTCCCTCCTCCCTCCCAGTCTCGTTTCCACTCACACCTGCATGCACTACATCTACAGCCACTACTTCCATCACCAGCACACATACCACCACACCCCGCTCACATGCAGTCACCACCCCCACTACCATTCACACGTCCCTTGTCTGTGATGCCACCTCCCAAGATACACAAATGCAGGCACACACCCACCCAACAGCCATCCACCTCACGACAGACTCCAGCACATGCACCTTCACCCAAAGTCACCAAACATACACCTCCTACAACCACAACCTCTTCCTCCACTCCCAAACCCTCTCCAGCTACCTGTCCCAGTGTTCCCAAGAAACTTTTCCTGTCCACCCCTTCCCTCACCTCCCCCACCCCGTCAGTCTCCTAGGGCCCGACTCTCCAAGTCCCAACCTAGCAGCTCAGCCACAACATCTCTGGGACCAGTGGTGCCAGTAGTCACCGGATTCTGGAGTGCACCAGGCAGCAGGGCAGCCAGTGTGGCAAGGAGCCACAGCATGGACAGTACCCACCTTTCAAGCATCAAAAGTTGGCCAGTGCCCAGCGGGATAGGGGGAAGTCTCCAGCCACCAAAGCCGCTCCCAGGGGTACGGGTGGGAGTGTGGAGTCAGCTGCGACACCTTCCAAGGTGGGGAAGGGGCACAAGAAACCCGGCAAGTCTGGGAAGAGCATCACGTCGGAGAAGACTGCCATCATCCCCACTGCCCAGGAGGCCACCGCCATCATCCCCGCTGCCCAGGAATCATCCCCGCTGGCCAGGAGGCCAGCGCCATCAGCCCCGCTGGGCCAGACAGGACCGCCAGCACCAGCCCCGCTGGGCCAGACAGGACCGCCAACACCAGCCCCGCTGGGCCAGACAGACGGGGCCAGATAGCACGGCCAGCACCAGTCCCGCTGGGCCAGACAGGACCGCCAGCACCAGCCCTGCTGGGCCACACAGCACCGCCAGTACCAGCCCCACTGGGCCAGAAAGGACCGCCAGCACCAGTCCCGCTGGACCAGACAGGACCGCCAGCAGCTGAGTCACTGCCAAGGACCCCACCACAACAAGCACCACTGAACAGGACTTCGCCGCCATAAGCACCGCTGCCAAGGACACCCCCGCCACAAGCACCGCTGAACAGGACACTGCCGCCACAAGCACCGCTGCCAAGGACACCCCCGCCACAAGCACTGCTGAACAGGACACCACCACCACAAGCACCGCTGGCCCATGAGCGCCAAGGGCACTGAAGCTACTGAGTCTGCCGCAAGCAGGATGAAGCACTCTGGGCACAAAGCCCCCTCCAGAACCAGTGGAGAGATACATCCACTCACACAGTCCTTGGCAGGATGAAGCACTCTGGGCACAAATACCCTCGAGAACCAGTGGAGAGATACATCCAATCACAGAGTCCTTGGCAGAATGAAGCACTCTGGGCACAAAGCCCCCTCCAGCACCAGTGGAGAGATACATCCACTCACAGAGTCCTTGGCAGGATGAAGCACTCTGGGCACAAAGCCCCCTTCAGAACCAGTGGAGAGATACATCCACTCACATAGTCCTTGGCAGGATGAAGCACTCTGGGCACAAAGCCCCCTCCAGAACCAGTGGAGAAAGGCATCCACTCACACAGTCCTTGGCAGGATGAAGCACTCTGGGCACAAAGCCCTCTCCAGAACCAGTGGAGAGATATATCCACTCACACAGTCCTTGGCAGGATGAAGCACTCTGGGCACCAAGCCCCATCCAGAACCAGTGAAGTATCACATCCACTACCTCTGTCCTTTGCAGGATGAAGCACTCTGGGCACAAAGCCCCCTCCCGAACCAGTGGAGAAAGGCATCCACTACCTCTGTCCTTGGCAGGATGAAGCACTCTGGGCACAAAGCCCCCTCCAGAACCAGTGGAGACTGTTATCCACTTGTGAAACTGTGGCTTTGCACTCCCCAGGATTAAACAGTGGGCAAACCACCCACTGTAGAGACTTGAAAGACTGTGGCTTTGCACTCCCCAGGATTGAACAGTGAGCAAACTAACCACTGTAGAGACTTGAGGGACTGTGGCTTTGCACTCCCCAGGATTGAACAGTGGGCATGGGGCCCCCTCGTGGATTAGGCATCGTGCACTCAATCGGCTGAGGTGCCCCCCCTTTCCCTTTCCCCTGAGGTGCCTGTTTTATTGTTATCTGATGCCCCTGCAGTGTTCTCTCCGTCATGTTCGGGTATTGAGTGTGGGACTCGCCCATGCAGTGTGGGCCCAGTGTTCCACGGACTTCAATTGAGCAATACCTGGACTACTATTCTTGGTGTATATATTTGTTTATAGTTTATATATATTTTTGCATACTGGATTTTAATATATTACAATGGTTACACTCATTTCCTTTTGTCTTTGCATTCTTCCTAGGGGATTGGGGGGTGTAACTGTAATGTATCAACATGTATTATTGTGTGTGTTGTCGTGGGTGAGGGTGGGGGTGGGGGTGTTGCGTGTGTGTCCCTGTTTTTTCCCTCCCCCCTCCCCTGTGTCATAGGTGCAGTACTCACCATGGTCTTCGTCGCCGGCGTTCGTGCTCCTGGTGGAGGAGCAAGAAGATAAGGGCAGGGAAAATGTGAAGCTCTGGTTCCATGGCTTCCTGGTTCCTCGTGGGGAGTGTAGAGGTGAGTGTTTTCATTCGAAGTCCTGTTTCCGCCGTGTTTTTGTTTGCGGTGAATCACGCCCCGGAAAAGGTGGCGGATTGGTAGGTTGTGATACTGTGGGCGGTACATTGTCCTCCGCCTGTCCGTTGGCGGTGACCGACATGCTGTTTGTTCGTACCGCCGTGGCGGTCGGAGTGTTAAAGTGGCTGTCTTTGTTGGCGGTTTCTGCCATGGTCGTAATTCAATTTTTTTTTCCGACAGCCTGTTGTTGGTCTTACCACCGCTTTAACACCGTCCGCCAGGGTTGTAATGACCACCAGAGTCTTGAAACCTTTCCCAGAAATTCAATATCTAGCAGAGTTTGATCCAGAGAGTACAGATATTGTAAAAATAAACATATTGGATCCAAGAAGAAGTCTACACCTCAAATATATGTGTCTTCTTCAGCACTATAGGTACAAAAATAATGTTTTGGAAAACATTGATGAAGGCAAATATGGTGTAGCTGGTTGCATGGTTGTTTGGTTTGGCATTGAAAAAGTAACATAATAAACCATAGAAAATGTACTTTTCAAAGTGCTGAAACAAATATTTTTTCTACCTAGCACTTCTCCAGCTATTCAAACCGTGCAGTTCTGAAATAGAGATACTTGGACAGTATGACTGTTACAAGGACACTTTCAATGCTGTAAAAGACAACATTGAGTGGCCAATATTTTCCAACTATCCCAAAATGTTAAATGAAGAAATTGAAGAGGAAACAATTGCTACTGACATAGCAAAGGATGGTTCACAAAGCAGCCCGAGTTCCAGACCTCCGAGTCAGGATTTTCTTGAACAGCTAATAATCATAAATGAAACTGGCATAGCAATGAATGAGGTGGAGACAGAAATGCAATAAGCAAGAAGAGAAAACATTGTCTTGGAACTCTTAGTAGAAAAACTGAATTATAATCAGAAAGAAATATATATGGAAGTGAAAGGAAAAATAGAGCATGGATTCCTTCATGAAAAGAATCAATGTAAATGTTCAAGTTCTAAACCAATTCTTTTATGTGTCAGTGGACAAGCTGGCACTGGAAAGCACTTGTTCATACAAGTTCTAACCACCTATTTACAGAAGACTACAGACTCTATTCTAATGTGTGTAGTAACAGCACCTACTGGATTAGCTAGACACCTCAAAGGAATTGCCTTGCATCATCTACTTATGCTACCTGTTGAACAGGATAATAAATTGGAGTACCAAAAGTTATCTGAAGAAGCTTGTCACAAAGTTTCAAGAGTGTTGAAGAAACTAGGGGCCTGATTTAAGAAAAGTGGTGCTGCACCCAGTGCAACACCCTTTTCCTTGCTTCTCTTAGTGCCACCCTAACGCCACCATGTGTGCGCCATATCTAAGGTATGGTGCAGTATGGCGGTAGTTATAGAACTAGCATCAGAATATTTGACGCTAGTTCGTAGCTTTGCAGGATTAGTGTAAAAAATGTTTACACTAATCCTGCAAAGCCCATTGAGGCCCATTGTAAACAATGGTGTGCTTTCTTTTAATGCCTGCTCTGAGCAGGCATTAAAAGGCTGAAAAAATGGACACAAAGTTGCACCATTTATTTTGGCCCCCCTCGCAGGGGAACGCACCCTTTGTATACTTTATGCCTGGCATAGGCATATTGTAGCGCAAAGGGTTATAAAGTGGTGCAATTCATGCAATAAGTCTTACCGAAAAGAAAGATTACAAAGGATCATACTGACATTCCTGCGAAAAAGAGGTAGGAAGATAAGAAAGAAGTATTGAAGAAAAAATGCTACACTACTGAGGAATTTGTTGGTTACCAGTTCTCAAACCTCTCTGGAGTCAACTGCTATGCCAATGAGGTTCTCAATGCACTGTTCTCTTTTCCTTCTCTGGTTCATGCAATTAAACAGAAAAAGGATAAAAGGTTGTCTGTATCCACTAGCTTGTTAGAACACATGTTCAGTCACAAAACAAAAACATATTCTGCATCTTTTATTAGAGATCTTGTAGATCTGTGCACTGGACCTATACACTGCACTCAAAACATGCAAGAAGATGCACAAGAATTATTGGTGTCCCTACTTGGTATCTTAGAAGAAGAGATAGTACCTCTTGA
Organism: Pleurodeles waltl; assembly: GCF_031143425.1. NCBI lineage: Eukaryota > Metazoa > Chordata > Amphibia > Caudata > Salamandridae > Pleurodeles > Pleurodeles waltl. The sequence continues at coordinate 1,235,258,698 of NC_090446.1, forward strand.
TGAGCTACTTGGACTACGTTGTTATTTTTCTTCAAAATCAAAAATAGATTTAAAATAGTGTATTTACTAAACGCTACTAGACTGTAAAATTGTCAGTTTTGAGAAATTGTTTAAAGATGCATCACCTGCACGAAATGTAAGTCAGATGTTCTATCAACTTTGAATATAAGAGGTACTGGCAAGTATTTCATCCTAATGTTACAGAGATCCACTACAGATTAAACTAAATTGGAAACTCAAATTACAAATTTTAAAGCTGGACAAATATCTATTTCTTGCACAAACATATACATGTATAGCCATTTTGTCATGAAGGAGCGTTACATCTGGACATTACACCATCTATGTAAGAAATACAACTGAATGGACAGAGGGTAATGATAGTAATCTTACATTCAAGCACCTTATAAATTACCAAATTCTTAACTTCTCTTTCTTGAACCAAAGTTCTAAGGAGGATTACTACTAAAACAAGCATTTTCAATGCAACGGGGCTCGCATATGCTAGAGTTAGAGCTATTTGCGTTGTAAACTCCTAACCGGACTTTTCTTGATACAAATTAAAAGAAAAAAAACACAGCGCAATTGCGCATTGTAAAATGCAGCGCGATCGCGCTGAAATTGAAAACTTAAAAACAGAGCACGATCACGCTATGTAAACCCCAGCGCGATTGCGCTGCGGGGAAAATAAACAGATAAAGTAGTCCGGAAACCCGGGCTGAAAACATCGAGCCTCAAATGGTTTCAGTACTTTACCGGTGCTGTGTAGGTGGGCTAAACACCGGAAAAGGCATGACATATGCATGCCTTTAACAAATGAAAGCAAGCAGTTTTTAAAGAGCAAGCCCAGGAACCAATGAAAGTGACTGACGTAACCTGGGTGTGGTTTCAAGCCCAAAGAGAGATTACATCATGGACGGAGCGCTTTGCGCTTGCCCATAAAAATGGAATAATACACCTCTGGGACTTGTAATATGACAAGTTAAGGCATCATACGGACTAACGAGGATGGCGTGTTCATAATTGATTCCAAATCTTCCAATCTAGTTACTCTTGTGAGGGAAACAACAGACATAGCACAAAATTGGAAACACAGATTAAAGAACATCTGGAAAACTATAAAAATATAACATCACTGCTATAGTCTACTCCTCTTGAATGGATTACAAGATTTTATGATATCATGCAGCCTAACAAGGTTGATGTTTTTATATGCGTTTTCACTTACCAGTATGATTCATACACATTAATTATATTAGAAAAACAGAACATGCATTGACAAGCTTGGTAAATATTTGTAGTGATTGTATTGCATAGTAATGTTAATTTAAATAGCATGCTCTGTACACATGTTTTTATTTTTGCAATCTGTATGATTGTTTCCCCTCACTGTTCAGTGATGAGTATTTACACACTTCATTTATAGTGTTAAAGTATAGAAACTGAGAACAGTAGAAAAGGGGACATGAGATGCTTAAATAATATACGTAATTGCTATACAATGATTTACATTTCTTGTGTTTTATCTTTTTTATTACAGAGTCTGAAGCTTTAATATTTAAAATAATAAAATGAAAGTTTAACTTTTATTTATCTTTTATCTCCTTCAACACAGATTAAAGGACATCTATTTTTGCAGTAATGTGGGCAACTTGTTTCATCTTGCTTCATTCATGCATCATTCATACATTTACTTTGTCCAAATAGTTAAAAATAATAATACTACAACAGCAATACAGGCCAACTAAAACACACCCTAGCATACACATTTAAATACTTTGTCACACCCAGGCAAACACTGATGCATACAGTAAAACACCCAGGCATACATTGATGCATACACTGACACACCCAGGCACACATTGGTATTTAAACTGATACACCTAGACAAACACTGATGCATACATTGACATACCCAGGCAAACACAGATACATACACTAACAAAGCCAGGAACACACTCATATACAAGCACACACCCAGACCACACTGATATATACATGAACATACCCAGACAGATACTAATGCGTACACTAACATACCCAGGCAAAAACTGACATATTCAAGAAAACACCCCGGCCCACGCTTATGTATATACTAACACACCCAGCCACACACTGATATAAGCCCTAAAATACCTGGGGATACACTGACCTATGCACTGATACATGCAGGCAGATACTAATCCAGACACTCACACAACTGGATACACACTGATGCATAAATTGACACACCCAGGCACACATTGCTATGTACCCTGATATACCCAGGAACTCAATCAAGTATACACTGATATATGGAGGCACATACTAATCCACACACTAAGAGACCCAGATAGACACTGATGCATACACTGACACAGCTAGGCACACACTTATGCATACACTAATATAGACAGACACACTCATCTATATAATGACACACCCAGGCACAGTCTGAGGCGTACACTGACACATCCAAACACACTCTGATACATACACTGACACACCTAGGCACACATTTACATAGACCCTCACACATACTTCTACATTCTGATACACATACTAACACACCCAGACACACGCTTACACGTACACTAATACACCCAGATATACCCAAGCATACACTGACACACCCAGGCACACTCTGAAGCATACACTAATACACCCAGATACATTCTGATATACACGCTGACACACCTAGACACATCTTCATACACACACTGACACACCCAGACAGACACTGATGCATACACTAACATAGCTAGGTACATACTCATCCATAAACTCATATACCCAAGCACACACTGATATATAGACTAACCCACCCAGGCACTAATGAATACACAGACAAAGCCAGGGAAAAATATATGCATACTGTAATACACTCAGGCAAACACTGATGCATACAATGAAACACCCAGGCACACACTTATCCATATGCTGACATACTCAGGGACACCCTGACAGGTCTACTCACATACCCAGACAGACACTGATGCATACACTGTCACACCCAGCCACACACCGATGCATATACTAGCATGGCCAGGTAAACGCTCATCCATACACTCATACACCCAAGCACACACTGTCATAAAGACTAACATATCCAGGCATACACTAATGCATATTCTGACACACCCAGGGAAACACTTACACATACAGTAGCACACGTAGGCAAACACTGACATATTCACTGACACATCCAAGCACACTCTCATATATACCATATTATACTCAGGGCCACACTGATCTATATACTAATACAATACATGCAGGCACATACATATCCAGGCACAGACACATCCAGGTAGACACTGATGCATATACTAACATACCCAGACAAACACTAATGCATACACTAACATACCCAGGAAAGGGGTAATGCACACACTAAAATGGCCAGGCCTATGGTTATCCATACACTGACATACCCAGACACACCCAGACATGTACACTGACATTCTCAGACAGCCACTTATGCACACGCTAGCACACTCAGACACAGACACACACGTATGCAGTAACACACAGAAACACACTGTAGTACTCTGTTACATACTATATCAATAAATAACACAGACATAGCTCTTTTTTTATAGATGGAATTGTTCTAGCAAGAACCTTGTTTTTAAAGTTTTTGCAAAACTACAGTTTTTGTTGTTTTTTTGTTTTTCTGAGAAAAAGTGGCTATGAAACAAAGCAGCCAATAATAAACAAAGAAGCAACATGCTTCAGTTTCTAAAAATAATGAACACTATTTCAAAATTGTTAAAAAAACTAGCAACGATGGTTGCGAACAGCATTGAAAAACTCTGCAAGAGATGACACCTTTGCAGAAAGGAGGAGATGGCATGTTTCACAATAAGTGACTGTGCCTCCTAATTCTTAGGATACCAATGGGAAAGTGATGGTAAATATTGCCTCCCCTTCTGTACCAACTGAAGATGAGGTACCTTCTCCAGGATCCATGTCTCTCATTATCCTCCTATAAAATCTTGTGTGGATAATACGAAGGTGCTTCCAGATTGAGCTGGTGCCATGTAAGTATTTCTTGGTGGTGCTCTGGAGAACTGTTTGCCACAGATCATGCATGTGACAAATTTAGCTGAAACTTTTTTCTCTTCAGCAGGAATTGTGCAGTATTTCCACACTTCACTTTGCTTTTTCTGAGATGATCTGCCCTCTTCCTCTTCCATGCTAGAGTCTCGTTCTTGATTTCCTTCAGAAGATGCACTAGCCATTTTAACAAATGTTAAATAATTTTGGAAAGTGCAAAAGCAAACAGAGAGTATATGTCACTGCTACCTTCACAGTGTTCAGTCCAGAAATAATCCTGTAGGACATGGCTACAACAGTTATAGGGTGTTGTCCAAAGGCAGCCAATGAAATGGGAAGGTTTATTTTTCACATCGGGTGGATCCGCTGTTCCCTTCTTGAAACTGTGGTTCTGGATGAACCATAAAATCACATCTTAAAAAGTAACACAGCTATAGGGTAACTTATATATAATTACATATGGGTGCATCCTAATACGAATATGAAAAACAGAGGACCGTACACACTGAAAATAACCTCATTAAAAAAAACACTGGATCTCCGTACCCATCCCATCACATGATTGAAACCTAAACCATTGAGTAAAGCCCTCCACATTTTCTGTACAGCAGAAGATCTGCAGATTCTGAAAAAAGCAGAAAAAAATAATACAGTAAATACAATTACATTTAAATTATTAATAATTTTATTACAGTTTTATGTGCCTTATTTTGTTTTCCTTTGTTAAATATCACCCTTATACTGATTACTTCCTTCTTACTTCATCACTTACTGAGTCCTTTTTTGCAGTTTCCTAAACAGCTACATATTGCTTTCCCCTACTTTTTTTTTACTTTTGCTTTTTAGCCACAACTTCAATCTATTCCTCTATTCATTCATAATATAATATACAAATAATGTATGATGGTGGCTACAAAGCCTGACCTTACCCAAGACCCGATAGGCAGTCTTCCACTTCATTTAAAATACCTTATAAAGTCATTGAAAAAAAAAGGTTACAGGATTGTGATATTTAGGTACTGAATCTAGTCACACAAACCCAGAGAAATGCAGTAGACCTAACTATAACTTATACCCCAACAATGCACTACTTATCACCTCACATATTAGTCACTCATAACATATGTATATATATTTATTTATATTTATATATATATATATATACACACACACACACACACAGACATATTCACTAAAAAAAAAGGTTACAGGGACATTATAGTTAGGGAATAGTTTTTAAAAACATAGAAATTCACTCAGAAATCCAATGGTTACAGGGACGTCACACACATTTTTAAATGTACAAAACCATAGAAAGTCACCTGTTATAGTTAGAGTTATATCGAGCAACTATAACTCATGGCTTAAGGTAACTACACTTGTGACCCTGCCTTCTAAATTTGTTGCCCCCCCTTCCCTGGACGATTTTGGCCTCGGGGACCCCATGCCCAGGGCCCAGCATTAATATATGTATTTATTTTGGGGAGGGGGCTGTGTGGCCCCCATCCATGGGCCCCAGAGAACCCATCTACCTGGACACAACCTTCTAAAACATTTCTTTTGGGTGGTGCATGTGGCCCCTCTCCCCTGGGCACTTACAGCCCCAGGTAACGGCATCCTCCAGGGCCCAGTGTTAATATTATTTTGTGTGGAGAACGGATGATCTCAGCCCAGGGTACCCCATCCCTTGGGCACCAGCCTAAACAGTTTGGTGGTCATTACAACCCTGGCGGACGGTGTTAAAGCGGCGGTAAGACCGCAAACAGGGCGGCGGAAAAAAAAGGGAATTATGACCGTGGCGGAAACCGCCAACAAAGACAGCCACTTTAACACTCCGACCGCCACGCAGGTACAGACAAACAGCGCGGCAGTCACTGCCAACAGACAGGTGGGAGACAAAGTACTGCCCACAGTATCACAACCTACCAATCCGCCACCTTTTCCAGGGCGGATTCACCGTGGATAAAAACACGGCGGAAACAGCCATTTCAATGGGAAAACGCTCACCTCTACACACTCCACGAGGAACAAGGACACCATGGAGCCGGAACTCCAAATACTCCCTGCGATAGTCTTCCTGCTCCTGTATGATCATCATCAACGCCGGCGCCGAAGACAACGGTGAGTACTGCACCTACGACATAGGGGAGGCAAAAGTCATGGACACACACACGCAACACCCCCACCCCGACCCTCACCCACTACAACACACACACCAATGCATATCCAAACATTACAGTAACAACCCCCAAACCCCCCAGAAGAATGCAAAGACAAAAGGAAATGAGTGGAACCATTGTAATATATCAAAATACAATAACCAAATATATACAGATATATATACACATTCAACAAAATATACATCACGATTAGTAGTGCAGGTAATGCACCATTCAATGTCCGTGGACCACTGGGCCCAAAATTCATGGGCGAGGCCCACACATGGTACCTGAGCAAAACGGAGAGAACACTGCTGGGGCATCAGATAGAAATACAACAGGCACCTCAGGGGGAAGGGAAGGGGGGGCACCTCAGCCGGATGACAGCACCTCACCAGATCCACGAGGGGGCTCCATGCCCATTGATGTATCCTGGTGAGTGCAAAGCCACAGTCTCTCAAGTCTCTACAGTGGGTGGCTTGCCCACTGTACCATCCTAGGGAGTGCAAAGCCACAGTCTCTCAAGTCTCTACAGTGGGTGGCTTGCCCACTGTACCATCCTGGGGAGTGCAAAGCCACAGTCTCACAAGTCTCTACAGTGGGTGGGTTGACCACTGTACCATCCTAGGGAGTGCAAAGCCACAGTCTCTAAAGTCTCTACAGTGGGTGGGTTGTCCACTGTTCAATCCTGGGGAGTGCAAAGCCACAGTCTCTCAAGTCGATAACAGTCTCCACTGGTTCTGGAGGGGGACTGGTGCCCAGAGTGCTTCATACTGTTAAGGACAGACGGAGTGGATGCTGTTCTCCACTGGTTCTGGAGGGGGACTGGTGCCCAAAGTGCTTCATCCTGTTAAGGGCAGACGGAGTGGATGCTGTTCTCCACTGTTTTGGAGAGAAAATGGTGCCCAGAGTGCTTCATCCTGTTAAGGACAGACGGAATGGATGCTGTTCTCCACTGGTTCTGGAGGGGGACTGGTGCCCAGAGTGCATCACTCTCCCAGTGACGGTCCCAGTTCCGTCACTGCCCCTGCCGCACATGGGCTAGCGGTGCTTGAGTTGGCGGTGCTTGCCCTGTTCAGCGGTGCTTGCCATAGCGGTCTTTGCCCTGTTCAGTGGTGCTTGACTTTGCTGTCTCTGACCTGCTCAGCGGTGCATGCCATGGCGATCTTTCCCTTTTCAGCGGTGCTTGACTTTGCTGTCTCTGACCTGTTCAGCGGTGCATGCCACGGCGGTCTTTGCCTATTCAGCGGTGCTTGCCCTTTGCTGTCTCTGACCTGTTCAGCGGTGCATGCCATGGCGGTCTTTGCCCTGTTCAGCGATGCTTGCCCAGTTCAGCGGTGCTTGACTTTGCTGTCTCTGACCTGTGCAGCAGTGTTTGCCATGGCGGTCACTCATTGCCCAGCGGGGCTGTGGCTGCCGGGGCCTTCCTGGGCACTGACTCTGGTGGTGGCCTCCTGGCCAGTGACGATGGGACTGCCCTCCTGGGCACTGACTCTGGTGGTGGCCTCCTGGCCAGTGACGATGGGGCTGGCGGTGGCCTCCTGGGCAGCGGGGATGATGGCGGGCTTCTCCACCGTGCTGCTCTTCCCAGACTTTGGCGCTTTCTTCTGCCCCTTCCCCACCTTGGGAGGAGTCACAGCTGAGTGGACAGTCCCCCCGGGACCCATGTGAGCGGCTTTGCCAGCTGGAGTCTTCCCCCATCCCGTCGGGCACTGCCCAACTTCTGGTACTTCACAGGGGGGGGGGACTGGCTGTGCTGTGGCTCTGTGTCACACTGGCTGCCCTGGTGCCCGGTGCACTCCACATACCTCTAACAGGCACCACTGGTACTGCAGATTTGTTGGCTGAGGTGCTAGTACGGGACCTGTGAATTGGAGGGGGGGTGGTGGGAAAGAGGTCAAGGTTGCTCAGGAAACATTTCTTACGAACACTGGGACGGGTAGCTGGAGGGGGTCAGGGAGTGGAGGAAGAGGAGGTGGTTGTAGGAGGTGTAACTTTTGTTGATTTGGGTGCAGTTGCATGCGCTGGAGGCTGTTGTGAGGTGGATGGATGTTGGGTGGGTGTGTGCCCACGTTTGTGTACTTTGGGAGGGGGCATCACAGACACAGTGGGAGAGGACACAGGGGACGTGTAAATGGTAGTGGGGTGGTGAGTGCAGGTGAGCGGGGTGTGGTGGTGGGTGTGCCGGTGCGGGACCTAGTGGCTGTAGTGGTAGTGCATGCAGGTAAGAGTGTAGACGACACTGGGAGGGAGGAGGGAGATGAGGAGGAGGGGGACACAGTGGAGGCAGTGGATGTTGCTGTGTCTGTATATGTGTGATGCTTGCGTGAGTGCCTGTGGGATGTGTGGTGCTTATGTTTGCCTGAGCTTCCCTTGTGTGTTGACGTGTGTGCAGGCTGGTCTGATGGTGTGCTTGGGATAGGCTGGGGTACAGGGGATTGGGTCTGGGTGGAGGAAGTTGTAGGGGGGAAGCTAGAGACAGGGACAATGGCTGCCATCAGTGCTAGGCCAGAGATTGCAGGGTTAGATGAAGGGCAGCCTGACCAGAATGAATGCCCTCCAGGAATGCATTAGTGTGTTGCAACTCCCTTTCTACACCCTGTATGGCATTCACAATGGTAGACTGCCCAACAGTAAGTGACCTGAGGAGGTCAGTGGCCTCCTCACTGAGGGCAGCAGAGGCGACAGGGGCAGGGGCTGAGGTGCCTGGGGCGAAGGTGATGCCCACCCTCCTGGGTCAGCGGGCACAGGGCGAAGGCTGAGGGGCTGCTGGGAGGGCGTTGCTGGTAGGGGGAGTTGCGGCTGTACCTGTAGAAGTGGGGAGCACAGATTTTGCCACCACCACAAGGGAGCTTGCATCGGAGGATGAGTCCATGTCGCTGGTTGCTGATCCTGTCCCCGCCGTGAAGCTCCCCTCGCCCTCCGTCCCACTGTGTATTCAGAGTCCGTGGTGTGGCCCGCCATGGCCATGTGGGATGCAGCTCCCTCCTGCTACGGTGCCACTGAACCTCTGCCTGATGATGCTGATGCACAAAAGAACAGGGAGGGCACAAAAAGCGGGAGGGGGAACGACAGAAGAAAGACAGGTTGAGTGCATGGCTTACCGCTACCGTTGGTGGACAATACAGACACAGCAGCTCCCTGCACTACGCCGCGCTGTTGCACTCTGCTGATGCAGTTCCTGAGATATGGCCTACATGGCTATGGTGGACATCAGCACACATAGATGACACAGGGGCATGTATACCTGTACTTGTCACGCTACAGAGGTGGGGTGGGGTGGAGTGCGACATGGCCTGCATTACGGAGGGCCTAGACTACGGAAATCACCCTGGCCTAGGGAAACCCACAGCCCTCCTCCCCCAACCAGACACCTTCACTGCGCGCAAAGTCCGCTGAATGATGTTGTACTCACCCCCTTTTGTCTGCTGTGATGCCCTCAATCACCCATCCAACTCAGGGTACGCCACCGCCAGGATCCGGAACATCAGGGGGGTCATGGTGCGACGGCACCCCTCCCACGTTGGGAGGCCATCCCCAGATGAGCCTCTGCTGTCTTCTTGCTCTAGCGGCGAATGTCTTCCCATCTTTTACGGCAGTGGGTGCTCCGTCTCTGGTGGACCAACAGGGTCCGGACGTCCTTGGCGATGGCATGCCAAATATCCTTCTTCTGGTGGGTGCTGACCTACATGACATGTACAGGGGAAGAAGATAAGTCATTACCAACTGCACCGTCGAAGTGAGTGGCCCACATCCCTACCCTTGCATGTGGCACATGCATTCACAGTCCTTCATGCTCGCAGAACTCTGCCCCCTTCCTTCTTACAACCAGCCCTCTCCACCCAGGCATAGCCCATACAACTTGCGTATCATGACCGCCGGCGCACTTCGTCATTGGCTCCTGGGACCCATAGGGTCCAATGTTATCAATGCAGCATTGCGCCGCCGTCTTCGACCGCCTACCGCAACGGTGTACAACGCCAGCGCAGTTACCTCACATCCAATTGTCCCAGTTTAGAGGTCAGGCAGCCGCCATTTCAGGGGCCCACATGGCTTCATTTTCAACTGCGTCACACATACCTAGGCCTGGACTCAACACACATACAGACAACTTTTTGGATTATGTTTTGTGTTCTGTGTAGCTGTGGGTACATACCTCTGTGGTCGCTGTTGTCCTTCCTAGGCCCCGTAAGCTGGGACATGTGAGGAGATGACGGAATCCTCCGGTGTACCGACCGCTGGTGGACCTGTTGACAATGGAGGAGCGACATTTAATCATCACCTACAGGTTTGACCGTGCCACAATCCAGGAACTGTGTACCCAGTTGGAGCCTGACCTGATGTCAGCTATCCGCCATCCCACAGGGATCCCCCCTCAAGTGCAGGTGGTATCAGTGCTCCATTTCCTAGCAAGTGGGTCTTTTCAAACAACAGTGGCCAGGGCATCAGGGATGTCCTAGCCTATGTTTTCCAACGTGTTGTCCAGAGTGTTGTCTGCCCTGCTGAAACACATGAGGAGCTACATCGTTTTCCCTCAGGTGGAGGATTTGGCTACTGTTAAAGGTGAATTCTATGCCCTTGGACATATCCCTAACATCATAGGTGCCATTGATGGGACACATGTGGCTTTGGTCCCCCCCCACAGGAGTGAACAGGTGTACAGGAACCGGAAGAGTTATCATTCGATGAATGTACAGATGGTATGTTTGGCAGACCAGTACATCTCCCAGGTAAATGCTATGTTCCCTGGCTCAGTGCATGACGCCTACATCCTGCGGAATAGCAGCATCCCTTATGTGATGGGTCAACTCCAGAGGCACCGGTGTGGCTATTAGGGGATTCTGGTTACCCCAACCTGTCATGGCTACTGACCCCAGTGAGGAATCCCAGGACCAGGGCAGAGGAACGCTACAGTGAGGCACATGGGCGGACTAGGAGGGTGATCGAATGCACCTTCGGCCTCCTGAAGGTCAGGTTCAGGTGCCTCCATATGACAGGTGGTTCCCTATTCTACTCACCAAGGAAGGTGTGCCAGATCATCATCGCCTGCTGTATGCTTCACAATCTTGCTTTGCGATGCCAGGTGCCTTTACTGGAGGAGGATGGTCCAGATGACGGTGTTGTGACAGTTGTGGAGCCTGTGGACAGTGATGAGGAGGAAGCAGAGGAAGAAGACATTGACAACAGGGACTCAGTCATCCAGCAATATTTCCAGTGACACACAGGGGAGAACACTTTCTTGCCTACTACAAGTACTTTCACACTTCTACCTCTATCCTGTCTGTCAATTTCAAGCAGTATTTGGTAACTGAGTTGTACATATCCATTACGGTTTCACAGGTGTGGTTTCCAACGTGTGTCATCTGCTTGCATTCTTCATGGACTTGTGATGTGTGACATAGGTATGTTGACATTACATTTGTGAACGGATTTTGTCACTGTCATAGCTAATACACATTTTCAAAATCACAGACTGACTCCAGATTGTTTTGTGCTTCAAGGGTGTTTATTGAAGTTCTAAATATTGGAGGGGGTGGTAAAATGGTGAGGGGTGATGGTGGAGGAATGTCCATGTCAGAGTCCAGTCTTTTAGTCTCACAGGTGCACTGCCCATATGGGCATAGGAAGTGGAGCTGGGGCAGTTCCAATATGGACAGGGTTACCAAGTGGGATAGTGGGATGACAATCAGGGTGGTCTCATTTCTTGGCGGGGGTCTTGGCATCGTGCTCTGTCCTGTTCCTGGATCTCAGGGACCGCTTGCGGGGTGGTTCTCCGTCTGCAGGGGGTGGGGTGCTGGTGTGGTGGTCCTGTGGTGGGGCATCCTGTCCACTAGCGCCGGCGGAGTTGGTGGGCAGTTCATCGTCCATGCTAGTGTCAGGGGCCCCTTGGAGTGCCACAGTGTCCCTCATGGTGTTCAGTATGTCCTTCAGCACCCCTACACCGGTGCTCAGGGCGGAGCTGATGGTTCTGAGTTCCTCCCTGAACCCAAAATACTGTTCCTCCTGCATGCGCTGAGTCTCCTGAAACTTGGCCAGGACCGTAGCCATCATCTCCTGGGAGTGGTGGTATGCTCCCATGATGGAGGAGAGGGCCTCGTGGAGACTGGGTTCCCTTGGCCTGTCCGCCCCCTGTCGCACGGCAGACCTCCCAGTTCCCCTGTGTTCCTGGGCCTCCGTCCCCTGGACCGTGTGCCCACTACCACTGCCCCCAGGTCCCTGTTGTTGTTGGGGTGGTGGGTTATCCTGGGTTCCTTGTAGTGGTGGACACACAGCTGATTGACGTGTCCTGGGGACGGAGGTATGGGCCCACTGGGTGGGTGCTGTGCTGGTGTTTCCAGAGGGTGGAAGGTCTGTGTTGGGCTGTGCCTGTGCGAGGGGAACCAACTGTTCGAGGCCCACGATGGTCCGGGCTGGTCATCTGGATCCAGTTGGCCAGAGCTGCTGTCATCACTGTGGGCCTCTTCTGTGGGTGGGGTGGAGATGTCTGGACCCTCCTGTCTGGTGACGTTGGGTAGTGGTCCCGCAGGGGTGTAAAAGCATGATTATTGCATTTGTGTGTGTCATGGTGTGCAATGGGTGGGTGAGCATGTACCCCAGTGCTAGCATTCCTGTGTGGGGGCTTGTGTGATGATGGTTGGGGGGGTGTTATGGGTATGTGCAGTGGGCATGCTTTAGTGAGGGGTGTCCATGCTTTGTTGTGTCATGCAGGGCTTGGTGTTGGAATGTGTGGTTTGTGTTATTAGTACATTAGTGAGGAGTTGGAGTGATAGGGGAGGGGTTGAGGGTGGGGGTCTGTGATAGCATGCAGGTAGGGTGGGGGATATGATTGTTAAGATTTGACTTACCAGAATCCATTCCTCCACCGACTCCTCCGAGGCCCTCAGGATGCATAATGGTCAAGACCTTCTCCACCCATGTTGTTAGTTGTGGGGGAGGAGGTGGGGGTCCGCCGCCAGTCCACTGTACCGCGATGTTGTGTCTTGAGACCACCGAACACACCTTCCCCCGTAGGTCGTGCCACCTCTTCCTGATGTCCTCCCGATTTCTTGGATGCTGTCCCACTGTGTTGACCCTGTCCACTATTCTTCGCCATAACTCCATCTTCCTAGCTATGGAGGTGTGCTGCACCTGTGATCCAAATAGCTGTGGCTCTACCCGTACGATTTCCTCCACCATGACCCTGAGCTCCTCCCCGGAGAACCTGGGGTGTCTTTGCCGTGCATGGGGTGGTGTAGGTGATGTGTGGGGTGGTGTATGTGGTGATGAGTGTGGTGATGTGTAGAGGTGTGTGGTGTTTTGTGCGTGGATGTTGTGTGGGTGATGGTGTTGTGTGCCTGTGTGTGGTGGGGTTGTCTATGCTGTGCAGTCTCTCTGGCCTTCGTCAATCATTTTTGGTCGTAGGTGTTTGTGGGTGATGTCGGTGTGTGTTTTATATTGTGTTGGGTGTGTGGTGTTTGTATGTGTATCAGGTGTGTGTATTCGTAATAGTCCAATGTGGCAGTATTTTGGAGATGTGTGTATATTTTGAGCGCGGCGGTGTGTACCGCCATTGGAATACCGCGGTTGAAAGACCGCTGCGTGGGTTCATGGGTCATGATAGCATGGGCGTTTTTCTGTTGGCATGATGGTGGAGGTTTTGTTTTCGCCAGTTTAACACTGACCTTTGGTGTGGTGGACTTGTGGGGGTGTCTGAATTTCGGCGGATTCCGAGATATGAGTCATAATAGCTGTGGCGGATTTCCACGGCCGCGGTGGTGTATTGACGGTCTTCTGCACGGCGGTAAGCGGCTTTTACCGCCAATGTTGTAATGACCCCCTTTATTTTTGCTATGGGAGGGGGCCACGTGGCCCTACTCCCTGGGCCAATCACGACCTTCGGGACCCTATCCCCTGCCTAAACATTTTATTTTTATTTTTTGAGGGGGGCGAGCGGCCTCCTTCCAAGGCTGATCTCAGCCTCAGAGCCCCAATCCTCTGAGGCTCGGCCATGTCATCTGGAGACCACCGGGGGAGCCGAAGGGCCTCATGGTCGCTGCTGGCTCCCTGCCTCCTGTGAGAGCCAGCATAGCTGTCACAGAGAGGGAGCTGCTAAAATGCAACTCCCTCTCTGTGAGAGCAATTATTTTCTCTGTTTCCTGCAGGGAAACAAAGGAAACCTCTGCTTCCAGTAGGTGAAAGCTGTATGAATGGATTGTTTGCTCCAACTTGGTGGGAGCTGTCAAAGCACCTGCCAGAACAAACAGCTATGTCTCAGGGGAGGGCACTCTGGGACATAGCAGGAGCCAGCCCTGAGGGGTGGCACTCCCCAGGGCCGTCATTGACTCCTGGAGGGGGGCCAAGCAGGCCCCCTCCAACTTATACAGCTCTGGGGAGGTGGTGGTCCACAGAGATGGGCGGTCTTAATCAGACATTCTATGTTATTTAAATTTAGCCTTGGGGAGGTGACAGTCCCTGGGGCTGCAGGGGAGCCAGCTGGACCCCAGCATCCCATTCCAAATTCTGCCCCGGGAAGGTGGTGGTCCCCAGGTCTGCGGGGAGGCCAGGTGCCTCCCTACATTTCATTGCTAATTCTGCCATAGGGAGGTGATGGTCTCCCGAGGCTGCAGACGGCGCCAGACAAAACCCCCCCACATTTAATTAAACATAAGCTCTGGGGAGGTGCTGTTCCCAAGGCTGTGGGATGCCAGATGGCCTCCACATTAAATATTTCAGTGCCCCCAGGACCTGACCCACCCAGGGGCTTCATTTAAATAAACACATGAGACTGTGCTTGCATTTTTTATTTTGTGTTTAGTTTTCAAAAGATCCGCAGATCTACATGGTCTCCCACAGAAAAACTTTAAAAACAGATTTTTGCTCTGCACGGGTCTCTCTGGGACCCAAGCACCAGAGCTAAGGAGTCAGTTGAAGCCGAGTCTCAACATCGCTGGCAATACTTACTTGTTGAAGTGTTGGCAGCCAATAGGATCGCAACATGAGATCGGGTGGGTTTGTGGGTCCTTTGCATCCCTATATATAGAAATTAGTTTTTGCTTTAATTTCTCAAACACTACTAAACAGATTTACACCGAAACACAAAAAGGTAGCTTTCTGGACCAATAGCTACCTTTCTGTCAAATTTAGGCCAATATTTATACTTCTGTTGCACCGAATTTACGTAATTTTCTTTTACTCAAATTCAGTGCAAACCTCACTCCATATTTATACTTTGATGCTAGACATGTCTAACTTCAAAATATAGGAGGTTGCACCATTTTTTGGATGCATACACATACCTTGCGTCAATGAGATGCAAGTTAGGCATTCCCATCGAAACAATGGTGTTATCCCCATAGACCCATATTTATCCCCATGCTAAAATGACTCACGGGTGGGAGGAGGGGCTAAATAATGGTACAAAGCTTGCTTTGCACCATTATTTAATGCCTGGGTCAGACCAGGAGTTAGGGGACCTGTGGAGCCATCTCCATGGTTAAACACCTCGGAACGGGCCCACGGGTGCCATTTGGAAGCCCCAGGACACCCCCACCCACAACAGAGGGATACCGGAGGATGGGGGACAACATCCCAGGTAAATCCAGGTAAGTATTTTTTTTTTTGCCATCAGGGGCCCTGTCTTGTGGCCCCCTGGATGGCACAGGGTGTAATACCCATGCCCAGGGGACACTTGTTCCCTGTCCTGGCCATTGGGGTGGTGGGCATGACTCCTGTCTTTCCAATGACAGGAGTCATATTTCGGGTGGTTGTGCGCCAGGAAATGACACTAGAATGGTTAGAGGCATTTTTTTTACCTCTAACCAAGCTAGCGTCATTTTTTGACGCACAACCTCCTCCTTCCCTACCCCCACCCACACCTGGCTAGCGCCTTTTTTGAAGAAGCTAGCCCATGTTTAGAGTCATCTTTCTCCATTTCTTTAATATGTCATTCAGCTTGCACTTTGGAATGGAGCAAGCCGGCGCTATACTTTTTTGCAGCAAAAAGTATAAATCTTGGGCCCTAGTGTAATTCTGTCCAGTTGTTCGGGCATTATTCCTTTTCAATGTTTTGAGACACCCCTTTTTGTCTGCCCCGCTTGATGGATCACCCCAAAACTTTCCAGACAGACGTTGAAGTGAATGTTATATATTTTTGTGAAAATGTCATGAAGATCTTGAAATGGCACCAGAGTAATTAGCGAAACTAAAAATGTTTTTTTTTTTTTTAGAAACTAGGTCCTAAATATAACTACCTAGAAGCGACGGCCACTAGGTAATATGTTCATATATTACTCCTTATTATCCATTTCAAAGTATGTTATCTCCAATCCTTTTAGCTTGTGCTTGATGTTCCACTCTGCTTAAAGCACTCCTTATTATTCTCTGTGCTCTGACATTCAACAGAACATGTGCATTTTACCAGCACTCTGCCTGGCTCAGTTTTCACATCCAAAGCCAGGATTAATTCTGCTTTGAAATCTCTCTCTCTCCACTGCGGCACTGCTGATTGTCTTTTGCCACAGTAATAATTAAGGCCCCCGGATCCCAGTCAATCACAGGGTCGCATCGATAAACAGGATAAGTTTGTCAAGAACACGCTCTCACCATTTCCTCTGAGGCTGTTTTCGGCTTTAACCACAGAGGGAAAAACAAAGCGTGGGGGAAGTCTTTGCCTTTCCAGGTCATGAAAGTCTTACCATGTATAGTACATCCACAGTGATAAGTATGTTACAAGTTCCTTAATATCAGGTGCAGCCATACAAGCAATCTTTAAAACAATGTAGTAAAAAAATGTTGCGCTCTTGCTGCTGATGCGAGCGTTAGGATGTGACCAATATCCCCATACATCATTTTCATCCAAAAAATATGACACAGAACTCTTGGGAGCTTTAGATCACTTGATTTAATTGTCAAAGGCAGTTGCATTAAAAATGCCACCACGCGTTTCAATTCTTCCGGTCTTGATCACGGTGGCTTCAACACTTCCCAGTTCTCAATGCGTGCCCTTATATGTCCTAGTGAGCATTCTTGTAGTTGAAGTTAAACACTATTCACTTTTGCACAAGCTAAAAGGATTGGAGATGACATACTTTGAAATGGAGATTGAAATAACTAGCATCCAATTCACTAAGATTTTTACCTACTTGCAGAAGTCATTAGTTAGTTATAGTAATTACCATGTTTCCATAGGAAAAGCATTTTTTGACTTGCCTATATCTTTAGCCTCGTTGGCCAAATCTTCACTTTTTTTTTTAAAGTGTGCCTACCATTCTTGTTGTGCATTGAACATTTCATGGTGGTCTGCCTAGCAGGGGCCGAGACAGAGAGGAGGTAAAAAAAGTGTGTTTCCCATGTTAATTCCCATGGACTCTTTAGACACACCTACAGCCAAAACTGCTAAATGGAATGCGGCTGAAATGTAGCTTATGGTCCACAGATGAGCCTTTTTCTTATTTGATGTAAATCTGTTCAGTAGTTTACATAAAACATATCCAACTTTGTATATCTAGGGTCAGAACTAATTTGTGAAGAATTCATGACCAGGTGCAAATGTGCATGCGAATAGAAGCACTGTAACGGGCTGGCTGCAACCTGAACAGAAAGTTGTGGCCACCATTTTATTATACGGACATTGTCTCCAGGATTAAAAACAATAAGGGAAACTGATATAAGGGTCAGGTTGTATGTTACCTGACCCCATGGGTGGGATATAGGGCTGTTATTTGGACAAAGCATGAGCATCAAAAGTAGAAAAATAGGATTTTTTCACCCAATGCATTATATTTGTGAATTTGTCATGATGCCCAGCGCGACCCTCTCGTGTAACTTTGCAACACATTTGCCAATACTACAAAAACAAAACAACAAAAGAAAATTTGCACTTACAGACACTCATGGATCCAGTTATACACCCACAGAGGTACTGATGCACACACTCACAGACACACTCAGGAACTCATGCATGCAGTCATAGACATACAGACTCATGCACCCACTCACAGGTCCACTCAGACTCATGCACCCACTCACACACCCACTGAAATACTCATGCAGACACTCACAGACCCAGTCAGAGACTCATTCATGCAGTCATATAATCAGTCATGCACCCACTCACACACTCATGCACCTCCTCACAGACCCACTCAGACACTCATACACCCACCCAGACACTGATGCATCCACTCACAGACCCTCTCAGCGACTCACGCATCCACTAACAGACCCACTCAGACATTTACACACTGATTCACAGACCCACTCAAACACTCAAGCACCTACTCACAGACAAACACAGAGACTAACACACCCAGTTTCAGACTAACCCAGACAGTCATGCACCCACTCATAGATCCACTAAGACACTCATGCACTCACTGTCAGGCCCAGTCAGATACTCATGCACCCACTCACAGATCCACTCAGACACAAACACCCACTCACAAATCCACTCAGGCAATCATGCACCCACTTAAAGACTCACAGGCCTACTTTCAGACCCTCTCAGACATGTGTGCGCCCACTTAAAGATCAAATGAGACACTCATCTACTCACTGACAGACCCATTCAGACCCTCATGCACCCACTCACACACCCACTCAGACACTCATACACCCACTCACAGACCAACTCAGACACTGATGCACCCATTCACAGATCTACTCATATTCTCACACACCCACTACAGACCTACTCAGACACTCACACACCTGCTCTTGGACACTTATGCACCCAGTCACAGACCCACTCACAAACTCATGCACCCACTCACAGACTCACTCAGACAGTGACACACACATTCACTGACCCTTTCAGAGACTCATGCACCTACTTACAGATCTACACAGACTTTTAGACACCCATTCACAGACCCATTCTGACATTCATACATCAACTCACAGACCCACTCAGGAACTCACACACCCACTTTCAGACCCACTCTCAGACCCAGTCAGACACTCATACACCCACTCACAGACCCACTCAGACTCTTAGACCCCATTCGCAGACCTACTCTGACACTCATGCACCTACTCCCAGACCACTCAGAGACTCACACACCCACTTTCAGACCCACCCACAGACCCAGTCAGACATTCACCCACTCACAGACCCACTAAGACCCTCTTGCACCCACCCACAGACCCACTCAGACACTGAAACATCCACTGACTGCCCCACCGATGCACCCAGTCACAGACCCATTAACACATTCATGAACCCACTCAGAGACCCACTCATACACCCACTCACAGACCAACTAAGACACTCATACACCTAGTCACAGACCTACTCAGACAATCATGCACCTACTTATAGACCCACTCAGATACTCATACACACACTCACAGACCTATTCAGATCCTCATGCATCCAGTCACACACCCAATTTGACTCTTATGCACCCACTTACAGACCCACTCGGACTCTCACACACACTCACTTACCTACTCAGACAGTCATGAACCCACTGATAGACCCACTCAGCCACTTTTTCACTCATTCACAGTGTCAGTCATATAGTAGAACACCTACTCACAGACACACTCTAACTCTCATAAACACAGTCAAAGGCACACTCAAAGAGTCATAAATGTGTTTATAAAGTTATTTAGGAAGTGATGTCTGTAGTGTGATGTAAAAAAAATCATATATATATATATATATATATATATATATATATATATATATGTATTTATTTTAATTTATTTTGATGCTTTATGTGCCATTACAATTTGATACTTTGGATGTTATTTACTGCTGCCTGAAGAATTATTCAGTCAAGTATATTGTTAGTAGAAGAGTACTTATATTGCCAATTAGAAATTATTCTAGGATGGCACCCATATTTGCAAATGGCGAGCCAGCACCTAATTAATTGTCGGTTTTTCATGTTTTATGGATT
This sequence comes from Pleurodeles waltl, assembly GCF_031143425.1. Taxonomy (NCBI): domain Eukaryota; kingdom Metazoa; phylum Chordata; class Amphibia; order Caudata; family Salamandridae; genus Pleurodeles; species Pleurodeles waltl. The sequence goes on from NC_090446.1 coordinate 1,235,278,778, forward strand.
GATATCATTGCACTAAAAGGAGGAGAAGTTGTGTTAACTAACCGGTGAACAAGGGTTTGTTTCTGAAACGAGTAGGGTTGTGCTATGCCTGAATAAACTGGGAGTATTACCACACACTGGCTGTCTTGCATCCTCTCTTGTTCTGGTTGGGAATGTGGATTTGGAAAAAAGGAACCGGGTTTTCCCAAGCGTAGAGCTGCGGGCCACTGCAAAGTCATGAGGAGTAACGTGGTAACAGGCGTTGGTCATATATATATATATATATATATATGCATATATGCAAAACTAAACAGAGAACTCTGGGTAGTTCTCAAGTTTAGGTGGAGAGCAGCTCTAGTAAGGAGCACTCTTGCAACACCAGCGACACTCTAGATTTGCTCACCTCAAATGTCTGTTTATCTAGCAAAGTTTATAAGCATTAGATCAGCACAGTGCTATCCACGCCGAGCTAGATAGTGACAAAGTCTTCTGCCACTTTTGTCACTTTTTTGTATATATATATATATATATATATATATATATATATATATATATATATATATATATATCTACCGATGCAACCTTGTGATTGACTGGGGTCTGGGAGCCTTAATTATTACTGGGGCATTAGACAATCAGCAGTCCATAGTGGAGAGACAGAGATTTCAAAGCATAATTAATCCTGGCTTAGCATGTGAAAACTGAGCCAGGCAGAGTGCTGATAAAACACACATCTTCTTTTGAATGTCAGTGCATAAAGAATAATAAGAAGTGCTTTAAGCAGAGTGGAACCTCAAGCACTATACTAAAAGGATTGAGGATAACATACTTTGAAATGGAGATTGAAATGGCTGGCATCTAATTCACTAAAACTGTTATTAATCCACCACTGATGCAAAAGTGAATAGTGTTTAATTACAACCACAAGAATGCTCACTAGGACATATAAGGGCACGCATTGAGAACTGGGAAGTGTTGAAGCCACCGTGATCAAGAACGGAAGGGTTGAAACGCGTGGTGGCATTTTTAATGCAACTGCCTTTGACAATTAAATCAAGTGATCTAAAGCTCCCGAGAGTGCTGCATCATATTCTTTGGATGAAAATGATGTTTGGGGATATTGGTCACATCCTAACGCTTACACCAGCAGCAAGAGCGCAACATTTGTTTACTACATTGTTTCAAAGATTGCTTGTATGGCTGCATCTGATATTAAGGAACTTGTAACAACTTAAGTGTCACAGGGGAACGAGTGATACTTATCACTGTGGATGTACTATACATGGGAAGACTTTCATAGCCTGGAAAGGCAAAGACTTCCCCCACGCTTTGTTTTTCCTTCTGCTTGTTAAAGTCGCAAACAGCCTCAGAGGAAATGGTGAGAGCGTGTTCTTGACAAACTTATCCTGTTTATCGATGCGATCCTGTGATTGACTGGGATCCGGGGGCCTTAATTATTACTGTGGCAAAAGACAATCAGCAGTGCCGCAGTGGAGAGAGAGAGATTTCAAAGCAGAATTAATCTTGGCTTTGGATGTGAAAACTGAGCCAGGCAGAGTGCTGGTAAAATGCACATGTTCTGTTGAATGTCAGCGCACAGAGAATAATAAGGAGTGCTTTAAGCAGAGTGGAACATCAAGCACAAGCTAAAAGGATTGGAGATAACATACTTTGAAATGGAGAATGAAATAACTGGCATCCAATTCACTAAGATTGTTATTAATCCAGCACTGATGCAAAAGTGAATAGTGTTTAACAACAGGTATCAGAATGCTCATTAAGACATATGAGGGCATGCATTAAGAACTGGGAAGTGTTGAAGCCACTGTGATCCAGACCAGAAGGGTTGAAACACGTTGGTGGCATTTTTAACCCCTTCGCTGCCAGGGCTTTTCCCCTCCTGTGCCGAGCCTTTTTTTGGCTATTTGGGGCAGTTCACGCTTAGGCCCTCATAACGTTTTGTTCACATAAACTACCCACACCAAATTTCCGTCCTTTCTTTCCAGCATCCTAGGGATTTTAGAGGTACCCAGACTTTGTGGGTTCCCCTTAAGGAGACCAAGAAATTAGCCAAAATACAGTGAAAATTTCGTTTTTTTTAAAAAAATGAGAAAAAAAGGCTGCAGAAGAAGGCTTGTGTTTTTTTCCCCTGAAAATGGCATCAACAAAGGGTTTGTGGTGGTAAGATCACCATCATCACAGATTTCAGGAACAGGCAGACTTGAATTAGAAAACCCAATTTTTCAACACAATTTTGACATTTTACTGGGACATACCCCATTTTTACTATTTTTTGTGCGTTCAGCCTCCTTCCAGGAAGTGACCAAAATGGGTAAGAAACCAATGCTGGATCCCAGAAAGCTAAACATTTCTGAAAAGTAGAGAACATTCTAAAATCAGCAAGGGGTCACTTGTGTAGATCCTACAAGTGTTTCCTACAGAAAATAACAGCTGAAATAAAAAAATATTGAAATTGTGGTAAAAAAACAGCAATTTTTCTCCACGTTTTAAAATCTGTAACATTTTCCTTGATGTCAGATTTTTTAAAGCAATATACTGTTACGTCAGCTGGACTCTTCTGGTTGCGGGGATATATATATATATATATATACATATATATTCATCAAGAACCCTAGGTACCCAGAGCCAATAAATGAGCTGCACCTTCAATGGGTTTTCATTCTATACCAGGTATACAGCAATTCATTTGCTGAAATATAAAAAGTGAAAAATATTTCCAAAATGGCCTCAAGATAAGGTGTTGAGAAGCAGAGGTTATTTGCACATCTCTGAATTTCGGGGTGTCCATACCAGCATGTGAATTACAGGGCATTTCTCAAATAGATGTCTTTTTTACACAATGTCTTACATTTGGAAGGAAAAAATGTAGCGAAAGACAAGGGGCAATAACACTTGTTTTGCTATTCTGTCTTCCCCATGTCTCCCGATGAAAATGGTAACTCACTTGCATGGATAGGCCTAGCACCCGCGACAGGAACTGCCCTAAAACGCAACGTGGACACATCACATTTTCACAAAGCAAACAGAGCTGTTTTTTGCAAATTGCCTAGCTGTGGATTTTGGCCTCTAGCTCAGCCGGCACCTAAAGAAACCTAGCAAACCAGCGCAGTTTTGAAAACTAGATACCTAGGGGAATCCAAGATGGGGTGACTTGGGCGGCTCTGACAAGGTTCTCTTACCCAGAATCCTTTGCAAACCTCAAAATGCGGCCAAAAAAACACTTGTTCCTCTCATGTCAGTGACAGAAAGTTCTGGAATCAGAGAAGAGCCACAAATTTCCTTCCACCCAGCGTTCCCCCAGGTCTCCCGATAAGAATGGTACCTCACTTGTGGGGGTAGGCCTAGCACCCGCAACAGGAAAAGCCGCAAAACACAACATGGACACATTACATTTTCACAAAGAAGGCAGAGCTGTTTTTTGCAAAGTGCTAGCTGTGGATTTTGGTCTCTAGCTCACCCGGCACCTAGGGAAACCTATCAAACCTGCACAGTTTTGAAAACTAGACACCTAGGGGAATCCAAGATGGGGTGACTTGTGGGGCTCTGACCAGGTTCTGTTACCCAGAATCCTTTGCAAACCTCAAAATTTAGCCAAAAAAAACACTTTTTCTTCTCATTTCGGTGACAGAAAGTTCTGGAATCAGAGAGGTGCCACAAATTTCCTTCCACCCAGCATTCCCCCAGGTCTCCCGATAAGAATTGTACCTCACTTGTGGAGGTAGGCCTAGCGCCCGTGACAGGAAAAACCCCAAAACACAACGTGGACACATCACATTTTCACAAAGAAAACAGAGCTGTTTTTTTGCAAAGTGCCTAGCTGTGGATTTTGGCCTCTAGCTCAGCCGGCACCTAGGGAAACATAGCAAGCCTGTGCAGTTTTGAAAATTGACACCTAGGGGAATCCAAGATGGGTGACTTGTGGGGCTCTGACCAGGTTCTGTTACCCAGAATCCTTTGCAAACCTCACAATTTGGCCCAAAGAAACCACTTTTTCCTCTCATTTCAGTGACAGAAAGTTCTGGAATCAGAGAGGAGCCACAAATTTCCTTCCACCCAGCGTTCCCCCAAGACTCCCAATAAAAATGGTACCTCACTTGTTGGGGTAGGCCTAGCGCCAGTGACAGGAAAAGCCCCAAAACACAACGTGGACACATCCCATTTTCACAAACAAAACAGAGCTGTTTTTTGCAAAATGCCTAGCTGTGGATTTTGGCCTCTAGCTCATCCGGCACCTAGGGAGTTCTGAAAACTAGATACCTAGGGGAATCTAAGATGGGGTGACTTGTGGGGTTCTGACCAGGTTCTGTTACCCAAAATCCTTTGCAAACATCAAAATTTGACTAAAAAATGCTTTTAACTCTCATTTCGGAGAGATAAAGTTCTGGAATCAGAGAGGAGCCACAAATTTCCTTCCACCCAGCATTCCCCCAAGTCTACCAATAAAAATGATACCTATCTTGTGTGGGTGGGCCAGGTGCCTGCAATAGAAAAAGGCCAAAAAAGTGTAGAGATTGAGGGGATGTCACAGCGAGTTGATAAGCACATATCTTTCTTTTATACATCTTTTTAGGCTGACTCTGCTTTGGGGACCCATGCAAGTGAGGTATCATTTTACTTGGGAGACTGAGGGGAATGCTGGGTGGTAGGAAATTTGTGCTGCTGCGGTGATCCTACAAAGAAAAGTGAGGAAAATATGATTTTTTTAATGCAAATTTTGAGGTTTGTCAAGGAGTCTGGGTAAGAAAATGTTGGGGGATCCAGGCAAGCCACACCTCCTTGGACTCCTTGGGGTGTCCATTTTTAAAACATGTCTGGGTTTGGTAGATTTCCCTAGATGAAGGCCGCACCCGGGGCCAAAAACATAGGTGCCCCCCCATTCTCCCAAACACAGGTTGTTTTGCAATAGATCATTGTGAAAAGAAACACACTCAGGTTATGTTAAAAAGAACCCTTACCCACCAACCAAGTTGGTGGCATGCTTCATCATCGGGGTCCCACCCGAGACACCTAGCGTGTCACAGGTGTGCTGCGACGCCTGATTACAGTGGAGCAGGCTTTGTCATTTTTACCACACATACTGGTTGGATTTGCCACGAGGGTGAGTGATGGTTCAGTGGATCAAATTTTATTAACAAGAGATTTCACAAAAATGAAATGCACTGTTAATAACTGAAAGGCCAAAAAACTGAACCAATGACTCACAGCTCGTGAGCTGTAAAGCCACGGCAAGGCACCAACTGCTTTACAGTCCATTCACACACCTTTCATACATGACATGCACAAGACCATTAATGCCGCCAGCCACGGGCCCAGCACTTTACAACACTCGCATCGACAGACAACGCCACTCAAGGGCCCATCACTTACATACGCTACCATGCCTGATACAGCAATCACACCAGCTGATGGGAGTGTGTGGACTGGCGTTTGGCTGGCTGTGTGTTGCAGTAGCCAACAGCAAGTCAATATGTACACCGTCAGTCAAGCGCAACTCCACACACAATGGCATCACTTTTTTTTTTTAAACAAAGAAACCACTAACTAATTTGAAATAATTACAAAACTACAAACACAAAAGCTCTAACTAAGTACATGACAGAAATGCCAACCATGAAACTGAACACATGAAAATACAAAACAGGCAGTTTACACTCATGGTTGTTCCCAGTAATTCTTCTGGGTGTGGTAATTCTTGAAACAACCACCCACACACTGCCCAGGCTTTGAAGGACAATCTGGGCAGTACATTCGAGTCTCCCTCTGGATACATCTTCAAGCTCGCACTCTACATTTCTTAGCTGGAAAGTGTTTTTTGGGTGTGGGAGGAATGTGTTCAGCAAAGTGGCGATCTTTCAATCTAGCCACATCCTCCACCACTGCTTCTCTAGCAACTCTGGCCTGTTCCACCACAATAAGGCTCTCTATCACTGACTCCTAAAATTTCACAAATGTCATCTTTGACTCTGGAGACCTATCCTTAAACACAATAAAAGCATTAAAAGTTGCTGTAGGAAAGTACCATCTTGCCTGGCATGTTACCCCCATTTTTTACTTGTATGTATGTTGGTTTTTGCCTGTGTCACTGGGATCCTGCTAGCCAAGACCCCAGTGCTCATAACGTATGCCCTGTATGTGTTTCCTGTGTGGTTCCTAACTATATCACTGAGGCTCTGCTAACCAGAACCTCAGTGTTCAAGCTCTCTCTGCTTTTAAAATTGTCTCTGCAGGCTAGTGACTAATTTTACCAATTCTGATTGGCACACTGGAACACCCTTATAATTCCCTAGTATATGGTACCTAGGTACCCAGGGTATTGGGGTTCCAGGAGATCCCTATGGGCTGCAGCATTTCTTTTGCCACCCATAGGGAGCTCAGTCAATTCTGCCACTGCAGCCTGAGTCAAATAACATCCACACTATTTCACAGCCATTTTTCACTGCACTTAAGGAACTTCTAAGTCGCATATATGTCTAACCCTCACTTAGTGAAGGTTAGGTGCAAAGTTACTTAGTGTGAGGGCACCCTGGCACTAGCCAAGGTGCCTCCACATTGTTCAGGGCAATTTCCCCAGACTTTGTGAGTGCGGGGACACCATTACACATGTGCACTACATATAGGTCAATACCAATATGTAGCGTCACCATGGTAACGCCGAACATGGCCATGCAACATGTCTAGGGTCATGGAATTGTCCCCCCAATACCATTCTGGTATTGGGGGGACAATTCCATGCATCCCCGGGGCTCCAGCATAGAGCCCGGGTACTGCCAAACTAACTTTCTGGGGTTTTCTCTGCAGCTACTGCTGCTGCCAAACCTCAGACAGGTTTCTGCCCCCCTGGGGCCTGGGCAGCACAGTCCCAGGAAGGCATAACAAATGATTTCCTCTGAGAGAGGGTGTTACACCCTCTCCCTTTGGAAATAGGTGCTAAGGGCCTGAGAGGAGTAGCCTCTCCTGGCCTCTGGAAATGCTATGAAGGGAACAGATGGTGCCATCCTTGCATAAGCCAGTCCACAACGGTTCAGGGATCCCCCCAGCCCTGTTCTGGCATGAAACTGGCCAAAGGAAAGGGGAGTGACCATTCCCCTGATCAGCACCTCCCAAGGGGAGATGCCCAGAGCTCATCCAGTGTGTCCCAGTCATCTGCCATCTTGGATGCAGAGGTGTGAGGGCGCAATGGAGGCCACTGAGTGGCCGTGCCAGCAGGTGATGTCAGAGACCCCTCCTGAGAGGTGCTTACCTTCTCTGCAGCCAATCCTCCTCTGAGGGCTATTTAGGGTCTCTCCTGTGGGTTTCTCATCAGATAACGGATGCAAGAGCTCACCAGAGATCCTCTGCACTTCTCTCTTCGACTTCTGCCAAGGATCGACCGCTGACTTCTCCAGGACACCTGAAAAACCACAACAAAGTAGCAAGAAGACTACCAGCAACATTGTAGCACCTCAACCTGCCGGCTTTCTCAACTGTTTCCTGGTGGTGCATGCTCTGAGGACTGTCTGCCTTCACCCTGCACTGGAAGCTACGAATAAATCTCCTGTGTGTCGACGGACTCTTCCCCCTGCCAATGCAGGCACTAAACGTCTGCATCACCTGTCCTCTGGGTCCCCTCTCATCTTGACGAGCGTGGTCCCTAGAACACAGGAGCTGGATCCAAGTGTCCCCGACAGTCCAGTGGCCCATCTATCTAAATTTGGTGGAGGTAAGTCCTTGCCTCCCCATGCCAGACAGTAATCATTTGTACTGCATGAACTGCAGCTGCTAGGGCTTCTGTACACTTTTGCAAGACTTCCTTTTTGCACAGCATATCCCAGGTCCCCAGCACTCCGTCCTGCATTGCCCAACTCACTGAGTTGGACTCCGACTTCGTGGGACCGCCTTTTGTTGTGCTGAGACGACCACTGTGCTCAGATCTTCTGAACGCCTTTTCAGGTGCTTCTGCGGGTGCTGCCTGCTTCTGCATGGGCTCTCCTTATTGCTGAGTACCCCCTCTGTCTCCTACTCCAAGGGGCAATCTCCTGGTCCTTATTGGGCCCTGACTGCACCCAAAATCCTCAAACGTGACTCTTGCAGCTATCAAGGCTTGTTTGTAGTCTTTCTCCGTGGAAACAACTCTGCATCCTCCTGCATGCTGTGGGACATCTTCTAACCAAAGGAGAAGTTCCTGGCATCTTCCGTTGCTGCAGAATCTTTGGCTTCTTCCACCCCAAGGCAGCCCTTTTGCACCTTCATCCGGGGTTTAGTGGGCTCCTGCCCCCCCTGGACATGTGTGTGACTCTTGGACTTGGTCCCCTTCCTTTGCAGGTCCTCAGGTCCAGGAATCCATCTTCAGTGCTTTGCAGTCAGTTGTATCCTTGCAGACTCCCCTATCTCGTCTTTACTGTCTTTCTGGAGTAGTAGGGTAAGTTTACTCCTACTTTTCAGGGTCTTGTGGTGGGGTATCTTGGACACCCTTAGTGTTTTCTTACACTCCCAGCAACCGTCTACACACTATACTAGGCCTGGGGTCCATTCGTGGTTTGCATTCCACTTTTGGAGTATATGGTTTGTGTTTCCCCAGGCCTATTGTCTCCTATTGCATTCTTTTGTGTTCTACAGTGTTTGCACTACTGTTTACTTATCTGATTTTGGTTTTGGTGTATATTACTTACCCCCTAAGGGAGTATATCCTCTGAGATACTTTTGGCATATTGTCACTAAAATAAAGTACCTTTATTTTTAGTAACTCTGAGTATTGTTTGTTCTTATGATATGAGTGGTATAGGTAGGAGCTTTGCATGTTTCCTAGTTCAGCCTAAGCTGCTCTGCTATAGCTACCTCTAAAAGCCTAAGCTGCTAGAACACCTCTAATCTACTAATAATGGATAACTGGACCTGGCACAAGGTGTAAGTACCACAAGGTACCCACAATAAGCAAGGCCAGCCTCCTACAGTTGCTAAGTGGAAGAGGTGAATTGCTAACTTCTGATTCCAAACGTAAGACTTACGAATAGCAGTATAAGGTTCCAACCTTTGATCAACTCTATCTACACCTCCCATGTGCTTATTATAATCTAAAATGCACACAGGTTTGCGCACTCCAGCAACCTGGCCCCAAACAGTCACAGGGGAAGTACTCTCATCATGGATGGTACTTAGCATGCAGACATCCCTCCTGTCTGAAAATTTCAAAGCTAGTAGCTCATTCCGCAAGGCACTGCACTGTCCCCTCTCAAGTTTTTTACAGACAAGCTCCCTTTGATAGCCTTTCCGGTTACAATGAATTGTGCCACAAGCAACAGTATCCACTCTAAACAATTCCTTGAACAACTGCACTCCACTGTAGAAGTTATCTACATACAAATGGTGACCTTTGTTGAACAGTTTTCTACCAAGTTCCCACACAATTTTCTCAGTAACTCTGAAAGTGGGAGGACAACCAGAGGGGTCAATATAGGAATCCCTACCAGTGTAGACACGGAAACTATACACATATCCTGTACTACTTTCAGACAGCATATACAATTTAATTCCATATTGTGCCCTCTTGCTAGGAGTGTACTTCCTAAAAAACAAACGACACTTGAAGAGGACCAATGACTCGTCCACAGCTATTTCTTTGCCTGGAACAGAGACCTCTGAAAACCGATCTACAAAATGATCAAGGACAGGCCTAATCTTAAAAAGACGGTCAGAATCAGGGTGATCTTGTGGCAAGGCTAATACATTGTCAACAAAATGCAGCATCCTAAGAAGAAGTAAATACCGATTACGACTCATGGTTGCAGGAAATATAGCTTTTGCCATCAAGGGACTAGTAGACCAATAAGAAGCCAGTGACGGCTTCCTTATCAATCCCATCAAAGAGTCAAACCCAAAAACCTTTTCATCTCCTCCAAATTTGTGGGAATCCACTGGGTGCCTCTAGAGTGTGGCCTAAGTCTAGCAGCGTTGCCCATCAAATACTGCTCCGCATACAAATTAGTCTGCTCAATAATGTCTTCCAAAAATACATCATCCACAAATAACTCAAAGAAATTGACAGGCAAAAAGTTCTCTGTATTGACTCTACACCCCGGGAGACCAGTAAAGGCAGGCAACTCTGGCTGCTCCATGTTTGGGGCAACCCAGAGTTCAGGTGTTCTAACGGGAAACCTTTCAGCCCCAGGTTGCTGCACTAATGGCACATCAGTGTCCTCCTCTAAAATATGCCCTTCATCTGCACTGAGTGTGGCTTCCTCTCCGACTGAAACTTCACTGCCAGAATCTCTCACTTCCTCCTCTGCCTCAGATGCAGAGTCCGTCTCATAATCATGATCGGACAATGACTAAAAAAGCATACCAACCACCTGCTGAACAGTCATCCTGCAGCTAGCCATGATCTTTCCTATGAAAATTAACTGGACAAATGCACCACCAACGACCAGCACTGTGTCTGATAAGTAATAAAGTGTAGATTTATCAGTAAGAATTATAAACTCAAAAACTATACCGCTCACTTGCCTGAAAAAGCTTGACTCACCAGCAACTACCCTGCACAGACACAGCAATCACCAATGATATCCCACTAAAGAGAAAGAATAGCAAATTAAAAAAAGGACAACATAAATATCATTGTGCACAAATCTAAGGACAATTTCACACAAAAACTGCATTTAGTACACCACCTACAAACATGTCATTCATGCATGGCAACTATACTTCTTTGAAGTAAATTGTTTTTACTTACCTAAAACATGCAACTATGCAAACCGCAGGTCAACCATCGCCAAAACCGCAAGAAGCTACAACAAAAGAAGCAAAAGCTTTGAACTAGAACAAAAAAGAGAACATTTTTTTTTATCACAAATGCAAATACTTCGTCAATTGACAAACACCCAACCATCAAGCATTTAGAAATTGGCGCCTAAGTGGATTCTGCCATAAGGGCATATGGGCCTACCAAAAAAATAGGCCTATCTGCCCCAAGGAGGGCAGAAAATACATTTAGTAGTGTGTCCCCATGGGGACCGACCCTTGCCCAAGCAACCACCGCCCCCCAAAAAACACACACACACACACACTATCCCTGGTGCCTAAGTTGCCGATCTGCCCCAAGGAGGCAGAAATGGCCTTGCTACACATGCCCCCAAATGGGGGCAACCCTTGCCCAATGGGCCGTACCCCCATCCACTAACACACACACACACTATCCCTGGTGTCTAAGTGGCTTCTGCCCCCCTTGGGGGCAGATGGGCCTACAAAAATAGGCCCATCTGCCCACAAGGGGGGCAGAAATGGCCAACAGTTCAATGCCCCCCTTGCCCAAGGGGATGCCCCCCCCCACAGAAATCAACATATAAAGAAATCCCTGGCATTCTGGTGGTTTCTGCCCCCCTTGGGGGCAGATCAGCCTAAAAATAATAGGCCGATCTCCCCCCGAGGGGGGAAGAAATGGCCAACAGTTCAATGCCTCCCTTGGGGGGGTGCCCCTTGCCCAAGGGGATACCCCCACATAAATAAACATACACAAAAAAATCCCTGGCGTTCTAGTGGTTTCTGCCCCCCTTGGGGACAGAGCAGCCTAAAAATGATAGGCCGATCTGCCCCCACCTGACACAGGATTTTGGCATCTTTCTAGGACACCATCCTATTTTCATACTGCCATTTATAGCTCATTATATATATATATATATATATATATATATATGAAGAATCGTGCATTTAGCTATGGTGGCAGTGATTTAGGTCTATTTGGGAGAGGTTTCCGTTGTGTAACACTTACTAATCCCTATGGGTCAAGAAGGCCGCCACTTTTATGTGGAATTACATTTGACAATGTAGTGATCTGGCTGTATTGCAGCCAGTTCACCACTTGTACTGCCAGGGTGGTAGGACCGCCTGGCCAAAGGTAGATCGCCTTCGACCCAGCGGTCCACCTAACACCGCCCATGGTATTTTGTGCATCCTTATCGCTAGGGATTCTGTGGCAGCAGTCCCGCTAGGAATCCCTGGCGGGAACGTTACTGGTGACAGGAGTGCTTAGTCCTGTTGCCACTGCATGAATCCCCAACCCCCCCTCTATGTAGGACCCTTCCCCCAACCTCATCTGAAGCCCCCGATCCCCATTCCCAACCCCATCCACTTAGGCATACATACATACACACAAACATACACACACACATGGCCACAACACCTCCAACACATGCACACATACACCTGTATGCACACGCACACAAACACACACAATACCCCCACCCCCTCTATTTACACAAACATACACCACCGTTCACGTACATAACACTCAACACCACCCTCCCCTGTCAGTCGATCACCTTACCTGGTGGTTGCGGTGGTCGTCCGGGAGGGAACAGGGTCCATGGCGCTTGGCCTGCCGCCAGCGCCTCACCAACACAACATTGCCTTGCCTACTACTAAGTCGTAATAGGCGTGGGGGTGTTGTGTTGACTTGGCGGTGCCAGCGCAGCAACCTCCACTGCACCGCCAACTGCCAGCATAGCTTCTGGCGGTCATAATTTCATGAATGGTCAAGAAAACCAGGCAGACCATTTTTTGACAGACCACAGTAATATTATAGTCAGTAATAACAGAACATTTTGGACCAATTTTAAATACATGAGATGGAGCTTATGGAATAATGACAAAATTAATTCACAGAAAAGCATGTAACTCCCTATCAGTGTTGGGACCTTTATCCACCGCATGCAGTTTAAAAGTTCATTTTGCCTCAACTTTCCTGAGTTTTGGGACAATTACCCTCATTATAACCCTGGTGGTGGGTGATAAAGTGGCGGTAATACTGCCAACAGGCTGGCAGTAAGTACCGGCAAATTATGACCATGTTGGTGATATCTCTCATAGACATCAAACACCAGGGCGGAAAGAACAGCCACCACGGCGGTAGCCGGCAACAGTACCGCTCATCATATTTTGACCCTGCAAACTGCAACCTTTTCTGGGGTGGTACCAACCCCAACAAAAGCCTGGTGGAAACAGAGTTCAGAAGTGAAAGGACTCACCATTGGAGATACAGGGAAGAACCATGCCTCCATGGAACCCGAACTGAAAGTTTTCCCGATGATCTTCTATGTTATGCTCCACCTGGAACACCAACAAAGACGACGATGGTGAGCATAGCTGCCTAGCACACAAGGGAGGGTGGTAGGAAAACAACAGGGACACACACACGCACAACACACACCCGACACACACACACCATATACACAACCAGCTGCATACGAAAAACAATTTGTCCCTGAAAATCTGCAGAATAATGCAAGGACAACAGGAATTGTCTAAAGTGATTGTAATCAGATCAACATCAAAATTGATTTGGCAATGAAACAGATACGTACACATGTACACAAAGGGACACTGCCTAGTCCAAAGTTCAAAGAGCCCACATGGCCACAGGGCACAGTCTAAGGCCCAACTCAAATCCTGAGCACATCCGGAGATAACACTGCAGGGGCATCAGTTTGCAAATAGGCAGGCACCTCAGGAGGAGTGGGGGTCACCTCAACCAGATGCAGGAACAAGCCCACTGGCTCTGGAGGGGACAACATGCCCATTGCTTTGTCCTGGGGAGTGCAAGGCCACAGTCTCTGGAGTGGGTGACTTGTCCACTGTTTCGGGAGAGGGTAACATGCCCTTTGGTTTGTCCTTGGGAGTACAAGGCCACAGTATCCTAGGTGGGTGTCTTTCCCACTGGTTCTGGAGGTGTCAGCCCACACAGTAGCCCCTGGAGGGTGGACTACATGACATCCGCTGGCAGTGATGGCTGCATGGTGGTGGTGTTTGGAGGATGATCCTGGGCAGACCTTGCACTCAGTGCTAGCTGCTTGGTGGTGGTGGTTGGGGGGGATCATGGGTAGCCCCTGCACTCACTGATGGCTGCATGGTGGTGGAGATTGGAGGAGGCTCCTGGGCAGCCCATGCACTCACTGATTGCCGCACATCCACAGCTGGTGGTGGGGGCCCCATGACAGCTGGTGGTGGTGACGGTGTTAGCCTGACAGCTTCTGCTGGCGTAGAGTGCCTTGCATCCTCATGTTCATGGGTCGGGGATCCCTTACCCTTCCTGGCAGTGGTGGATGGGCTCTTCCCCTCTCTGCCTGGTGGTGCAGGCTCCTTCCCCTTCTTCACAGCTGATGTAGGCTCCTTCCCCTTCCTTACAGCTGGTGTAGGTTCCTTTCACTTCCTCACAGCTGGTCTAGTCTCCTTCTCCTTCCTCACAGCTGGTGTAGGCTCCTTCCACTTCCTGACAGCTGGTGCAGGACTCTTTCCTTTCATCCCTGGTGGTGCTGGCTCCATTCCCTTCAGTGTCATAGGTCTTGTATCTTTACCACCACGAGTAGGTGGTGCTACCACAGTTTCCGTGGACTGTATGGCTGAGGTGTTGGGCTGTGTCCTTGCTACCCTGCCCATACATTCAGGATGGGGGGAGGGGTAGGGTAAAGGTCAATCTGTGAAAGGAAACATTTTTTCGGAACATTGGGGCAGGAGGAGTAATGGGAGTGGAGGATGAGGGAGTTGTTGTTTGAGGTGTATGTCTGCTGGATATGGGTCCAGGTGCATGGGTTCTATGCTGATGTGAGGTGGATGGCTGTTGGTTGTCTGAGTGCTTGCGTTTGTGTCCTTTAGGAGGTGGGACAGACACGGTGGGAGAGGACACAGGAGACACGTGCATGGTTGTTGTGGAGGTGTTTGCCAGTGAGGTGTGTGTTCTGCTTGGTGTTGTGATGCTGGTAGTGGATGTTGATGTAATGCATGCAGGTGTGAGTGTGGATGTACCTGGGAGGGAGATGGAGGAAGAGGAGGGGGGACAGTCGAGGCTGTGGATGTTGTTGTTTCAGCAACGGTGTAGTGTTTGTATGAGTGCTTGTGGGATGAGGTGTGGTGCTTGGTTTGCCTGTGCCACTCTTGTGTGTTGCCTTCTGTGCATGCTCGTCTGTTTGTGTGCTTGGGATGGGTTGGGGTTGAGGAGAATGGGACTGGGAAGTGGGAGTTGGAGGGGGGACAGTTGAAACAGGGACAATGGCTGCCACCCGAGAGGAGGCAGGAGCCTGAATCGATCTCTGTTGGGCTGCTAATCCACTGTGAATGCCCTCCAGGAATGCATTACATTGCTGCATCTGGGATGCCAGCCCCTCAATGGCATTCACAATGGTTGACTGTCCTACAGAAATTGATCTCAGGAGGTCAATATACTCCTCACTCAGGACAGCAGGGCTCACTGGGGCAGGGCCAGAGGTGCCTGGGGCAAAAGAGATGCCCACCCTCCTGGGTAAACGGGCATGTGCAACTCGCTGAGGGACTACTGGGAGGGCGTGCTGGTATCGGGGTGGTGACTGTACCTACAGCTGGGGTGGTCACAGAGGTGTCTGCCACCACCAGGGAACTCGCATCGGAGGAGGTATTAGAGTCAGTGTTGTCCCCTCCAGTCTCCACTGTGGTGCTCCCCTCGCCCTCCATCCCACTGGTTCCGTCGGCGGACTCTGCCTCCAGGGTCCTGTGGTCCCTCTGTCGCCGGTGCCTCTGGTCCTCCGCCAGATGATGCTAAGGCACATATGGACAGGAAGACAAAACAAGAAAGGGGGGAGAGAGACAAAGGATACACTGGGCCAATGACTGCACCAACACCACTGTTGGCATACACAGCACCCTCACACACAGGGAACAGGCCTACACAATATGCTTTGCACTACTGGTGAAATGGCTAGTCACCAAGGCATGAGGAGGAGCACACACTGCCAACTGCATCACACATTGGACCCACACAGCCCTGCCTAGAAGTGAATATTAACAAGCTAGTTTGCCTGTCACCGCTGGTGTACATCCCCATTGGCCACTGTATCCCATAGGGCTCAATATTATCCACTGAGGAATTGCAAGGTGGTTTACAACAGCTTACCACCACAGCGCACAACGTCAGCGGAATTACCTCACTTCCACCTGTCCCTACACACAGGACAGGTGGTCGCCATTTCAGGGAGGGGGAAACAGGCCTATTGATAATTGCTGTGTCACAGGATAAATAGGCACACACTTTTAAATTCAACTGTCCCAAAACAACATGATTGCACAATGTGGACTGCTGTTGTGGCATAGTTGTTAAAATTGTGACAGCCTACTCACTCTTGTGTCCCTTAGATACCTACCACTGTAGACGAATAGGAGATGGAGACATACCCCTGTGTACAGACCCCTGGTGGACTTAGCTACACTGGAGGACAGACACAATTCATACTGAACTATAGACTGGACAGGGCCACAATCACAGAGCTGTGTGCCCAGTTGGAGCCTGACCTGATATCAGCTATCCGTCATCCCACTGGGATCCCACCCTTCTTGTGCACGTTCTATCAGTGCTCCATTTCCTGGCAACTGGTTCTTTTCAAGTGACAATGGAATTGGCAGCAGGAATGTCACAGCCAATATTCTCAATTGTGCTGGCAAGAGTCTTGTCCGCCCTGGTAAAACATATGTGCAGCTACATTGCTTTCCCCCAGGTGGAAGATTTGGCCACTGTGAAGGTCGGATTTTATGCAATGGGACATATCCCCAAGATAATTAGGGCGATTGATGGTGCACATATTGCATTTATCCCCCCCCCCGGCAGAATGAACAGGTGTTCAGGAATCGGAAGACTTTCCACTCCATGAATGTGCAGATGATGTGCCTGGAGGAACAGTACATCTCCCACATCACTGCTAACTATCCTGGGTCGGTGCATGATGCCTTTGTCCTGAGGATTAGCAGCATCCCAAATGTAATGTCCCAAATACAGAGGCACAGGGTGTGGCTTATACGTGAGCCTTGGTCCCCACCCACTGTATGTTAGTGTATGCCTCTAGTGTCAACCCCATAGGATTGTGTGTGGCTAAATGTTGTCCCTCAATATTTGCAGGTGACTCTGGTTACCCAAACCTATTGTGGCTGCTGACCCCTGTGAGGAATGCCAGGACAAGGGCTGAAGAATGTTATAATGAGACAAATGGAAGAACCAGAAGGATAATTGAGAGAATATTCGGCCTCCTGAAGGCCAGGTTCAGGTGCCTCCATCTGACAGATGGATCCCAGTGCTACTCCCCCGAGATGGTCTGCCAGATAGTAGTGGCATTCTACATGTTGCACAACCTGGCCCTCAGACACCATGGCCCATATTTATACTTTTTGACGCTAAACTGCGCTAACGCAGTTTAGCGTAAAAAAAATTAGCGCCGTCTAACGCCATTCCGAAGCGCCATGCGGGCGCCGTATTTATGGAATGGCGTTAGCCGGCGCAAGCAGACCGGCGCTGCCTGGTGTGCGTGGAAAAAAAACACGTACACCAGGCAGCGCCGGCGTAGGGGGAAAATGGCGCTAGGGCGTCTTAAAATGGCGCAAGTCGGGTTGACGCTAAAAAATCGTCTTAACCCGATTTGCGCCATTTTTTCGACACCCAGACGCCATTTAAATGACTCCTGTCTTAGTAAAGACAGGAGTCATGCCCCCTTGCCCAATGGCCATGCCCAGGGGACTTATGTCCCCTGGGCATGGTCATTGGGCATAGTGGCATGTAGGGGGGCACAAATAAGGCCCCCCTATGCCACACCCAAAAAAATTGAAAAATATAAAAAATTATACTTACGTGAACTTACCTGAATGTCCCTGGGGTGGGTCCCTCCATCCTTGGGTGTCCTCCTGGGGTGGGCTGGGGTGGCAAGGGGGGTCCCTGGGGGCAGGGGAGGGCACCTGTGGGCTCATTTTGAGCCCACAGGCCCCTTAACGCCTACCCTGACCCAGGCGTTAAAAAGTGGCGCAAATGCGGGGTTTTTTGACCCGCCACCTCCCGGGCGTGATTTTTGCCCGGGAGTATAAATACGACGCATTTGCGTCGCCGTCATTTTTTTAGACGGGAACGCCTTCCTTGCATCTCATTAACGCAAGGAAGTCGTTCACGCTAAAAAATGACGCTCTTTGCCCATACTTTGGCGCTAGACGCGTCTAACGCCAAAGTATAAATATGGCGTTAGTTTTGCGACGAATTTGCGTCGAAAAAAACGACGCAAATTCGGCGCAAACGGAGTATAAATACGGGCCCATGTACCTTTTCTGCAGGAGGAGGAGACTGGAGATGCCCCGGTGGTGGCAGTGGACCCTGAGGACGGTGAGGATGAGGAGGCCGAGGATGAGGATCTAAACAGAACATTAGTGATCCGTCAGTACTTCCAATGACACACAGGTGAGAGTGAAACTTCACATTTCTATGACTATTGTTGTAGTCTGTGTGGCATTGGCATGCTGGCATTACCCACTGGTTTCATCCACTTACTGTCACCTATGGATTCTCATTTTACAGATGTTGGTGATATAACAACAATGTCCTGATGTGATCACAACAGCCAGCAACAGGTCATTCATTCTATGCTCTCACTATGTACAGTTCATTTGCAATTGATGTAGCTGTTTCAATTAATACAAATTTGCAATACATGAAACACTAGTAGTCGAAGTTTGTCCAAGGGTGTTTACTGTAGTACTAAGATATTGAGGGGAAAATGCAGTGAAATGGGGTGATGACGGAGGAAAGTCCAGGGTATTGTTCCAGTCTGTTTGTAGCACAAGTGCAGTGTCCAAGGGGGACTTAGGAAGGGGAGCAATGGCAGGTTAAGGTGAACAAGGTGACTGAGTGGGACACAAGGGGGACAATCAGGAGAGTCTCATTTCCTGGTGGCGGTCTTGGCAAGTTTTGCTGGCGTCTGTCTGGGTCGCAGGGAACATTTGCGAGGTGGTTCCCATTCTGCAGGGGGAGGGGTGCTGGTGGCCTGTGGGTCCTGTGGTGGGGCCTCCTGGCTACTAGCGGTAGAGGAAGTAGAGGGCTGTTCAGTTGACTGGCTAGTGGTAGGGGCCCACTGGTGTGCTGTTGCCTCCCTCATGATGTTGGCCATGTCTGCCAGCACCCCTGCTATGGAGATCAGGGTGTTGTTAATGGCCTACAAGTCCTTCCTGATCCCCTGATACTGTCCCTTCTGCAGCTGCCTGTTCTCCTGCATGTTGTCAAGGATGTGGAAACTTCTCAAGACCTAGCAGACCGAGCAGTAGTAGCACCTACCTCCCCTCTTTCTCATCCTCCCCTCCTCAGCTCCTTGAGACCCTCATGGGTGAGTAGTGCGCTTTTCAAATCCCCTGATTGATTGATGGATTGGCCCATCGTGTCCTGGGAATGTTGGTAGGCTCCCAGGATCTCAGAGAGTGCCTCCTGTAGAGTCGGTTCCCTGGTCCCGTCCTTCCCCTGGTACACAGCAGTCCTCCCAGTGTCCCTGTTGGCCTGTGCCTCTGTCCCCTGAACTGTGAGCCCACTGCCACTGACCCCAGGTCCCTGATTGTCTTGTTGGTGAGGTGTGGATTGGGGTCCCTGTATAGGTGGGCACACTGCTGATTGATGTGTCCTGTGGACAGAGGTGTGAGTACGCTGGGTGGGTGCTGCATTGTTGTTTCCTGATGGGGGAGGTTCTGTGGTGGTCTGCGAGTGGGTTTTGGTGACCGCCTGTCCAGTGGTCCCTGATGGGCTAGATAGGTCCTCCAGATCCTGAAGTCCAGAGTTACTGTCATCACTGGGGGCCTCTTCTGTTGGGGGACTGGATAGTGGTGGCACCTCCTCTCCACTGACATTGGCTGGGGTACCTGTGGGGATATAAATGATGTATTATGCTTGAAGTGTATGACATTTGTACTTCCCTAGCTTCCCTCTATGGTTGGTGTTACCCTGCCAGCTTTTGCTTGTGTTGGTGATGTATTGTGGGATTGTTAGTTTCCCTATGTTGTGCATGCTTTGGTAATGGGTGTCTATGTAGGTCTGGGAGGGGTGTCCATGCATTGGTATTGCCTGCAGGGCTTGGCATTGTGGTTAGTCATATGTGTAGGTGCAGTGTGTTGGATGCTGTGGAGTGATGGCAGTGAGGGTGAGGGGGTGTGATGGCATGCAGGTATGGCATGCAGGTATGGGGGTGATGATTAGTAAATGTTGACTTACCAGTGTCCAGTCCTCCGGCTACTCCAGCGAGTCCCTCAGGATGCAGTATTACCAAGACTTGTTCCTCCCATGCTGTGAGCTGTGGGAGACGAGGTGGTGGTCCACCGCCAGTCCTCTGGATGGCGAGCTGGTGTCTTGCTGCTATGGAACGTACCTTCCCCCCATAGGTCATTCCACCTCTTCCTGATATCGTCCCTTGTCCTTGGGTGCTGTCCCACGGCGTTGACACTGTCCACGATTCTCCGCCATAGCTCCATCTTCCTTGCAATGGATATATGCTGTACCTGTGCTCCAAAGAGCTGTGGCTCTACACTGACAATTTCCTCCACCATGACCTTAACTCCTCCTCAGTGAAACGGGGGTGCCTTTGTGGTGCCATGGGTGTTGAGTGATGTTTGTTAGTGAGGGTGTGTTGGGTGATGTGGTGGGGTGTGTGATGTGGAGTGCGTGAGGGGTGTATGGGTGTAAGTGGTGTGTGTGTGTCTAGTTGTCTCTGTGTTCTTCTTTTCAGTCTCCTTGTGGCAATTGTTGTTTGTAAAGGGTTGTGGGTACTGGGTGTGTGGGTGTGGTGTGTGTATGTGTGTCAGGTGTATGTTTTTAGTATTGGCCAATGTGGTGGTGTTTTGTATGTGGGTGTCCATTCTGAGCGAGAGGTATGTACCGTCAATGGTTTACCGCCATTGAATATCTGCTGTGGTGATTTGTGGGTCATATTGTGGTGGACGTTGTTTTGTTGGCGTAACGGTATGGATTTTGGGACCGCCACTTTTGCACTGACCTTTGGTCTGGCGGATTTGTGTATGTGGCTGAATTCTGTCGGATTGGTGTGTGTGTGTGTCATAATATGGTGAATTTATATCCGCCACCGCGTGGGTAAGTTGGTGGCCGTCAGCGTGGCAGTAAGCAGGATTTATCACCAATGTCATAATGAGGGCCCATGTCTCCTCCCCTTGCATCATTGGTAACATGTGTTATCCTGTGGAACCTAATACCTATCACATCTGACCTGGCATGCGCAGAGTTGAAGTGGGTTGCCAAGGGATAGTTGGAATTGTTTTTTTATAGCCCTGACATGTTCCTGAATGTGTTCCTTCAAAGGACGGATAGTACTCCCCACGTAGATCAAACCACACTTACATATAATACAGTATACTGTAAATTTGCTATTGCAATTGATAAACTGTTGTATAGAAAACATATGTGCAGAGTTGTATGAAAACCCAGGAGTCCTATTCATGGCAAATTGACAGATATTACAACACGTGCATTTGTAGGAACCTGCAGGTTGAGAGGGTTGTCCACGTGTAGTAGAACCAATGTAGCTGGGACATAGCCTGTTTCTTAGAATCCACCCACAGCTGTAGGTAATTTGGGGTTTGTCATTTACAAATTTAATCAAGGTTTTGTTCATTAACAGCAGGTGCCAATGACATTTTAGAATATGATATATAGCACAACTCTTTGCACTAAATCTCGTACATCTATCTTTGGACTGTTTACCAGTTTTATGGGTCAGCAGAGATTCCCATGAGGTATTGGTGATCCTGTTTTTGGCTTTTGCTAGAACAAGGTTAGTGTACCCCCTCTGATGGAAACGTTGATCCAATACGGCAAAGTCCTGGGCAAAAAAAAATTCATCACTGAAGTTGTGATGTATCCTGGTCATCTCCCCTAATGGGATGCCATTTATCTGAGTAGTAGGATGTGAACTGTGAGCATGTAAAACAGAATTACACACCGTAGACTTCCTGTATAGTCTAGACATAATTTTGGAACCCTCATTGTACAAGACAAGACCAAGGAACTCAATTTGTTTCAAATTCACGTTGGGTGAAACTAATGTTGGATTGATTATCCTTGAGTTGATCAAAGAAATGTTCCAATTTCATTGAGCCCCCTGTCCAGATTACAAAAACGTCATCAATGTATCTGCCCCAATACAAAATGTGTTCTGATAATTCATGGGCAAGGGATGTCCACAGATGGTGCTTTTCAAAGTGACCCATGTATAAATTAGCAGATGAGGGTGATAAACTGGCTCCCATTGCTACGCCCTGTATCTGTTTATACCATTTTCCATTATTTAGAAATACATTATTCTCTTAGACCAGCTTGTTGAGGTCAATTAGCATCTCCGTATGTTCAAAGAATGTACCATCTCTGTAGGAAAGTGTGGAAGCGAGAACAGATATACCCATCTCCTAAGGAATACAAGTATTCCAAGAATTGACATCTAGTATAACAAAACTGCAGTCAGTTGTCCATTCAATGTCCTATAGCTGACACAGTCAATATTTGCTATCATGGCTATAAGAAGGCAAATTCAGTACTAAGGGCTGCAAATATATGTCAATAAATTCTGAAATATGTTCCGTTGGTGAGCCTATACCATAAATAATAGGCCTCCCTGGTGGAAATTGGCCTGGTTTATGTATTTTTGATAAAATGTAGATACATAGTGCACGTGGTGTTGTGTTCAACATATACCTATGTTCCAAGTTGGAAATAAAACATAAGTCCCTCCAATGTGTCAATTTCTTACTGATAATGTTTGTGATAGAACTTAGATGATTAGTGGGATGTCCAACATTGGCTTGACTGTCAGCTAATTGCCTGTTGATCTCGCTGATATAGGTGGTCATTATGACTTCAGTGGTCTACAACGAAGTCTGCCGAAGTCCCGCCAGTCACAAGACTGCCAGCGATGGCTGTCTTCAGACCGTCATATTATGACTGCTGGCAGCTCTCCTCCATAAATTGGGTGGAGAGCTATCAGCAGCCATACTGGCGGTTGGCAGTGCAGTGGTGGTTGCTTCTCTGGCATCACCACGTCAACACAACACCACCACGCCTATTACGACTTAGAAATTGGCGTGGCGGTGTTGTGTTGGTGGGGCGCTGGTGGCGGAGCAAGCATCATGGACCCAGTTCCCTCCCGGACGACCACAGTGACCGCCAGGTAAGGTGATCGACCGACAGGGGATGGGGTGGGGGTGTTGTGTGTGTGTGACTGAGTGTATGTATGAATGTGTGAGTGTGTATACAAACCTGAGTGCATGTTTGGATGTCTGTATTGATGCATGTATGAATGCATGTTGGGATGGATGAGTGAATTTGTTTATAGTTGTGAGAAGTGGGGGGCAGTTGTGTGGTGTGTGCCTGTCTGCGGGTGCATGACTGGGTGTCATGTGTGAGTGCGTGCATGTCTGCAGGTGTGTGCGCGTATGAGGGGGGATTCATGTATGGATTGGGGTGGGGTGGTTAGTGTATGGATTAGGGGTTAGTGTTTGTATGGGGTGGTCAGGTGCTTGCTGGGAGGTGAGGGACCAGCCTACCGGTAACAGGGAAGGAATTCCCTGTTACCGGTAGCCCTACCGCCATGATTTTTGTGGTAGAGCTACCACCACAGAAGACATGGTGGTAGGCCGGGTCACAATACAGCCGGTGGCACTCTGGGGGCCGCTAGGTCAGAGATGAAGATCTCCAGCCCGGCGGTTCATACCGGTGGGGTGGTATGAGTGGTGTTGTGGCAGGTTGCCAGCGGCAAACCCATCACAGTCATGATGTGGCGGTATGCACCACCAGCCTGTTAGCGGTGATACTGCCACTTTACCCTGGTGGTCAGAAGACCGCCAGGGTCATAATGACTATCAAAGTCTGAACGGGTTATAACCACCATATTTCCCCTCGTATCAGCCTCCCGGATGACAATATCCGTATTATTGCTATGTTCTTACAGGACCTTAAACTCTCTGATGCACAAATTTGTTTTCATTTTTTTTTAGCTCTGGGAATCTGTTTGTCCTCTAATTTGTAGAAGTCATGAGTGACAGCCTTGTAAAATACATCAATGTGATTGTCAACTGGTAATGTAGGGATGAAGACATATTTTGGTTTAAGGCCACTTTCCAATCCTAACTTAGGAGTAATGTTGAGATAAATTAGTATATCCCCTATAGATAGTGGTTGTGACTCTGCATGCTATAGGGACATCTACAATTGGATTTCCTGGATATACCTCATGGTTTTAGTGCATGCAGTTTCAGAAGGTGTGGATGGAATGGTATGCATAGGTTTTTCCTCAAAATGTTTCTTGAGCTTCAAACGTCTCACAAATTTATATGTCAACATATAGCTGGGATAGTCTGGAGATGAAGTAGGACAAAAGACTAGTCCCATGCAAACCACCTTTATTTGTTCATCAGTAAGTTGCATGCTTGAAAGATTAATGATCTGCATGTCATCAATAACAGTACCTGATATATTGTGAAGGGTATTGGAGGCTGCCCTTAGTTTTTTGATTGTGGAACACCGATCTGTTAACCATCCTTTCTCTAGTATTTATTATGCTTCCTCTTCCTACCTTTCCTTGTCTTTTGATGT
Source organism: Pleurodeles waltl (assembly GCF_031143425.1). Classification (NCBI taxonomy): domain Eukaryota; kingdom Metazoa; phylum Chordata; class Amphibia; order Caudata; family Salamandridae; genus Pleurodeles; species Pleurodeles waltl. The sequence continues at coordinate 1,235,303,154 of NC_090446.1, forward strand.
TTGCATTTGATTTGTTGTAATTCAATCTCTGTCCCCTTCTGAATCTTTCCAATTCCTCTAAAAAAGAGAAAGATGTTCCACCCATTGTAACATCATGGGCCCCTGGACCACCATGCAGTGTTTCACTGCCTCCACTAGAGATACTAGAGACATGAGTTACCCTGGCAGAGTGTTTCTTGCCATGCTAAACATTTACTTGTATACGCACTACTTGGGCTTTAAGGTTAATGCAGTTTTACACTATCACAGCTGACAGCATCGTACTTTGCTTATGCAGAAATTGTATTAATCTAAATTGATAATGAGCTGGTATACATTTGTGATGGCTGACTATTGTTTTCTTTTGCGTGTTGTATTGACATGGTGTGGCACAGGTGATGCTATCTTGATGTGATTTAGGCTGCGGTCTTCTTCTCCCTACTTGTACTTTTTGATGGATCATTTGGTTCAGTTTTTTTCTAGCACATCTAGTTTTATGTATGAGCTACTCCATTGCTTCTCTTCCATAGTGGGGTGACTAACCACTAATCCTAGACACTTAAAGAAATTGGTAAGACTATGCATACACTTGTCAACCTTTTGCTATCATCCTCTTTATGGGTGTGAACTAGCTGCATCTTATTAAATCAATGTTTCAATTACCAAGAAAAGGAACTCACTTCAGTTGTACTCATTTGGATTTCTGATATAAATGTAGACTGTTTAGGACTGCTGTGGTATCTCTAGGACTATCTATCTATCTATCTATCTATCTATCTATCTATCTATCTATCTATCTATCTATCTATCTATCTATCTATCTATCTATCTATCTATCTATCTATATATATATATATATATATATATATATATGTATATATATATATATATATATATATATATATACACACATATTTATATATACATTTGTAATGGGCTAGTATCTATGGAATGCCTGCTTTTGTTTTGTGTAGTCACAACTATGACGCAAAAATCACAACTTTGTCACACTTATTTTCACAAATTGCAAAAAAATGGAATGAAGACATTTTTCAAACAGTTTGGGAAATAGGGTGGCCCTGAGAAGAGCCTTTGTGTTCATTGTGAGTATGTGACAGCTACATGTAAGACCGGATGCATAGGTTCAGGTTGGGAAGAAACACCCTGTTGCCTTGTGAAATGCACACCATTACTTCTATAGATACCATCCATGCCAAAGCACAGGTTGTTGTAGAAACAGCCCTTGTTATGGTCTCTGAGGAATGCAGAAACAGTGTTATCATGATGTTTTCTGGCTTTGTCTATTTGTGGACAGAATTGAGTTGATCATTTCCATTTCTGCCTTTGCCGTATGCTGGAGAAAACCAAGGCAGTGTGAGGAAAATTGCCATTAAATGTGCAAAGGTATCTTTCATTAGGATTTCCAGTCTGACCTCAGTGAGTGTACCCAGATCATTGCCACTACAGTGCACAATTATAAAGTGAGGGGGTTGAAAATCCCAGATGCTTTTTACCAAAAGCAGGCAATTGATGCCTCTTTTAACCTCTATGGCCAAACGATCTTATCTTCACATTTGACAAACCTTGGTCCCTGTCACAGCCTCTGTTTCTAGCATACTCACTTGCCCAAAACACAAAACTGTGACCCACAATCCAAACTCTGAGCAGTGTAAAAGCAAGAAGGAATACCTCATATGAGAAGGCTGGAAGAGAATAAGATGTTTTAAAAAAAGAGAGGCAGTTAAAATGGAGAGGAGGTATTTGAAAAAAAAGAACGCCTTGAATGATTTTAATATCTAGATACTTATAAACAGGTTGTGAATTTGAGGAGTAAGTGAGCGTGTCACATTGGATGTGACTAAAATAAAGAAATGTAATGTAGTGTTGAACATGGAAAAAAATAAACCACACCTGCTGCATTTCAGTTGTACAGTAATGTACAGTTTGTAAAATATAAGCTGCACTTTTGGCCTTAATGTTTCTAGTGGGTTGCTATTGAAACCCTGCCAAAGCTGTGCTGGGGAAAAACTTATAAAGATATATTACTACATTCAAGTGCTTAGATGTATTTTGTTCTTTACTACTAGAATGATTAACTGTGTTTCTAATTAGGAGTTATTTTTAAAGTGTACTACAGTTGTAAACTTTTAATAAAAGTAAGCTAGTAATGCTTTTTGAACCCAGTAAATTTTTCTGAATACATCGCAAAGTTACACAGGGGACTTCAATGAAGGTCGCAATGAATTTGCAAATAATCCCAAATAGGCTTTCATTTTAAGTTTTCACAGTATTGAAGAAAGGGTTAAGAAACAGCAATAATTTAGAAGTGCTGTAAAATGAGATAAAATGGAAGGCTTATTTTCATTTGTTTTCTTTAGCAGTATCAGAGTGTGCAAAGTTGAAAAAGTTGCCATTAATGGTTGCTTGGAATAAGAGTGGTGTGCTATTCGTATGCTGGGTTAAAATATTTTCTAAGATATTTGAAAGTATCTACTAAGCAGAAAAGCAAAGATTTTGACCAACAAACTCATTTTACAAGTAGTCAATAAATATAAAATGATAACAATGTATATGTAAGTGTATGTGTGACTCTTGTTATATATTTCACCTATATATGTGTGATGTTAATATGTACAGGCATTATTAATTCTTGGCAATTATAGTCTTCTTTCTTCAATAATAAATCAATACTACAGGTCCCAGAATTTATACTAGCAATAGCAGAGTGCTATAGTATTTCAATCGTTTGTAACTCTTTAGATATTTTCACAGAGATACCTGTGGTGGGCATATATACAGAAATATGTTTGTTTAAATGTTGGCAGTTGTACACCCCTTAATTCTATTGTCAATGAGTACTGCAAGTCCCAGAATTCATAGTAAAAACAGGTGACTGCAACGCCATATCATGCATTTACATGTAAAAGTTATCCGTTATGCATTAGATACCCTTTAGTCACAGTGTAGTTATGTTAGAGAAGTAGTGCTTTAAAAATGGGTCAGGAATACTACTACTGAGCCTGAGTATGTAGTTTTATATGTCAGCTCAAGTTGGCACTAGAAAATATGCTTGACAAATCTTAAACTGAACTCCTACTGCCGAAACGTCACCCCTCACAAAGGCTCTAGATAGCCTTTAGACCATAATGCTATGTGATTAAATGGTGTGACATGTCCTTGAGAGTTTGACTTAGTTAGATGTGCACTGGCAGACCCCTTGGCCCAGTTATATATGCAGAGTCCCACTCATATTGCAACTCATGTACCTACTTATAAGAGGATGGAAGCACTCAGATACGCAGTCAGACACTGAAACAGTTACTTGTATATTCATGCACACATCCAAACAGCAGCTGTGCATACCGCAGTATCAGAACCAGTTTCCAACTGATACACTCACTCCTATATGTAGGCAACTGCTGACACAACATACTGTTACATACAGAGAAGTGCTACTCTAAATATTGGTTGAGTCTACTACTACTGCATCTGATTGTGCAGTGTTAAATGTCATCTACATTTAGAGAAACTCTGTTTCATAAGTCTAAAACGTATGTTTTACTACATAAATATTTAATGAAGTAGTATGCAATAAAAGCTAAATGTAATTATTTGTTTTTTATTTTCAGGCATCAACTTCAGAAGAAAACAACAGAACCAAGGATACTATCTTGTCAGAACTGATAAAGAAAAGGGCCAAAATATAAAGAATATATTGGAAGAGAAAAGAGCTGCTGGTAGGAAAACAAATACATTTCTAGAAAAAGTATGTGGAAAATTTCAAAGTGAGCAAAATCAAGTAAATAAAAAGCACTGAGAAAGGAGGAAAAGTACATGACATGAAGAATAAAAAATTGTATAATGTAGGACAGATTATAACTACAAGATGAAGGCAGTATAAAGAAGTTAGAGTGAGAATGTTCCATGGTAGGGTACTTCAGAATCTTTTAAGAACTATGAAGAAGCATAAGAGAAGCAGAGATATTGAGAAAAAAAAGGAACGTGTTGCAGGTGTTGTTGGTAGGGCCTTTGCTCTCAAAAGGAAGCTATTTATTTTGATTCTAAACAGAATGAAGAATCTAGATAAAAATATTCCTTTTGGTGAGATGACACGCGTGCAGCATAATTGTAGTACTGATGACCAATTTTGTGAACAAATTGGACTTGTCAAACAGAGATTTACCAACAGAGGTTATAATCACAAGACCCTTTCTAAAGCAGAACAACGCATTATGAGTATACCAAGAAAGGACACTTTGATTTTAAAACCTAGAGGAAATAATAAAAAACACACTGAACATTTGTCCTTTGTGACTAGATACACAGTCCACACTCAGGGTATTTATAAAATACTTAAAGGTCATTGGCATTTGCTAACTGACTTGCCTGGACTTAAAGGGTTCTCCCACAGAGCACCCCAGATTACTTATCGGAGAGGAAGGACACTATAATAATACAGGGACTCACACTATTAAGAGTTTTATTAATTGTAACACCAAATTTGTGATTTATATCTTAGGGCGCATGTAATAAAATATATGTGGGTAGCACTATAAGACCTCTCAAACACAGAATCCAGGAGCACGTACGTGCCATTAAGAATAATGATAACAGGTACCCACTGTCATCACACATGACACTGGTTCATCCTCATGACAATTCGATTTGGTTCCAAGGGATTGACCACATCCCACAAAATCCCAAAGGAGGAAATAGAGAACTGCAATTATGCAAAAGGGAGGCAGTTTGGATATGCCGTTTACGAGCAGTTGAGCTAGGACACAATACAGACCACAAATTTTATTATTATTTATAACACTGTCGGTCCACAACATAATTTCATAAGTATTTTTATTTGACTATTGAATGACATGTTTCTTGATATCTCTGTACAGGCCATTCATCCAAAACTGCCTCTTCATAGTGATCCTTCTCATAGTTATTCTATTTGATTATTGAATGTTGGAGTCACTTCCAATTGATTCCCTTGATTCATGATATGCTTTATAAGATCTTTATTTATGTATTTGTTTATGGCCATAACTCAAAATGCTAAATGTATCCTGTATGCCTACTTGGGTTGGAGTTTTCCACAATTATTTTTTCGATCTAATTTTTTTATTCTTTATTAACATATAAATAGGATTTCTCATTGAATATTAAGATTGTACTATTACTTGTTATTATTATTTTATATTTTTTATTGTCTTGTATGACATTTTGTAATAGTACTATTGCCCCCTTTGGACCAGTACTTGCTTATTTATATATCACTTTTTTATCACCCTGCACTTTCCCCTATTTGGGTTTTCACTGTTTTTTTCTCCCCTTTTCAATTTTTCCCCGGTCTATTTCTCTCTCGCACTTTAGTTTGTTGATTTTTTGATTTTTTGATTTTTTGATCAAGTTCCTTATAAATACCGGGTTTGTACTCCTTTTCATACGTTTTTCTTACTTTAAGATGACCACCGCACATGACAACTAGGAAATTGACTCTAACATGACGACTGCTAAATACAGTCCGTTGTTTATGTCTATACTTGTTTTCCCGGCCACAGCGGGATTTTTGGCAACCGGCGTTCTCCCCTTATAAATCCTCCAACTCAGACGCGGAGTATTTACACAACTAGCGGGACAGGCGGTATACGGCCGGGCCCATCTTTAGCTTTGGTCACCGGCCTTTGATAATACTTGGATCGCCGTGCAGCAACCTATTGCTATACTCTTTTCAGGTAAGGCTGATATAGCCTTTTTTCACAGCGCGGCATAACCTAGTACTTTTAATTTATCTTCGAGGATGCCACTTGCTTTCTTTTTAATGTATTTTGATTGGCCAACACTGGGGGTTGGTCCCTTAATCAATCAATGGCACATAGACATGCAATGCTTGTTTTTGTACTTCCCTTCTTGTTTTGTTTTAACTTTATTTACTACATGGGAGGATAATGTAATATTCCTGGTCTATTTGTCTCTTTATAATGCAACTAGTGGCCCCTGCTTTTGACCATATACATCGTCATATGCTCCTTCTTTCCTTTTTTTCCTATCAGGATTTCCATATGCCTTTGTGCACGTGCACATTGTGAATAACATTTTTGTTTCAGTTGGAGTACTACCTTAGTATGTTTTTTTGATCCGAGAAAACTTCTGTTATTTCACGTTGCTTTTTGGTCACTTATGGGAGTTCTGACGTATTGGCAGAAGGATTCTCCTTTTGAGTTTCTATAACTTTATGTGCACTTGTTTGTTACGAGTAACTCACTCTTCCCGTGCACACTCTTTCATGTTGTAATTCTTGGATCTTATCTCTGACTCTTTGTAATGATCGTTTCTCCTTGCCAGTTCTGATGATCACGTATGACTTGATATTGGTCTAGATTAACACATTATCTATATTCTTCCTTTTTGTATTATTGTTGTACCTTCACAAAGCAACTCTGTTTTTGCTATATGTATGTAAAATAGCATCTTGTATGTTAATATGTTTTGTTCTTGGTACCTTATTTCTGTCATTATGTTATCTTACTTTTTCATGGTTATATGTTACTTTGCAGCACTGAAGAAGCCCATCTGTATACGGCGAATCACGTTGGCTGCTTCTTTTTCATAAATCTTATGTCATAACAAGTTCCTTACACCAATTAAAGTCTTCGGGAAGAAACTAACAGAAGCCTTGCACCATTATTTACTTAACAGTATTGGACTTTTTCTACTCACTGCATCTTATTGGATGTTTTGGAGTGGTGCACCCCCTAAATTTTCAGCTATATGATTGTCACCTTGTCCAGTCTATAGGTGAGAATATTGTGCCTGTCCTTCAGTGTAGCCAAGTCCACGAGGGGTCTGAACATGGGGGTATGTCTCCATCTCCTATTCATCTGCAGCGGTAGATATCTAAGTGCCACAAGAGTGGGTAGGCTGTCACAATTTGAACAACTATACCACAACAGCAGTCCACATCATGCAATCATCTTTTGGGACAGTATAATTTCAAAGTATGTGCCTATTTATCCTGTGAAGCAGCAATTATTGATAGGCCTGTTCACCCGCCCTGAAATGGCGACCACCTGTCTTGTGTGAAGGGACAGGTGGAAGTGAGTTAATGCCGCCGACGTTGGGCGAGTGCAATTCCTCATTGGATAATATTGGGGTACAGTGGCCAATGGAGATCTACGCCGGCGGTGACGGTATGCTCCGCCACGGACGTGACCGCCGTCTTATTTAATATTCCTCACTTTTTTCCTGACCTTCCTCAGGAGAGGACCTACACTGCATGTGCTGCTGTGACCTGTGTCTGGAACCTACCATGGCCCGTGTCACCCAAGAAAGGGCACCAGCCTTCACTTCTGAGGAGTTGGAGTGACTTGTGGATGGGGTCCTACCCCAGTACGGACTGCTGTATGGGCCTCCAGACCAACAGGTGAGTACACTGTGGGCATGAAATCATGGAGATGTGTGTGAAGGCATCATGTAAGGGTGGGTAGGGGTATGGGTAGTGTCTGTTGTGAGCTGGCCTATGTGTGTGCTATTGGTGTTGGGATTGGGTATGGTGGGCCATGTGTGTGACAGGCTGGATTGTTTGCTTAATGGAGTTCTCCTCTCTGTATTACCTCTGCAGGTCAGCGCCCATCAAAAGAAGGGATTATGGCATGCCATTGCCAAGGACATGCAGACCCTGGGGGTCTATGGAAGGCAGAGCACCCACTGTCGGAAACGGTGAGAGGATATAAGATGCTGGGCAAGAAAGACCGTGGCGGCCCAGCTGGGGATGGCCTCCCAACGAGGAAGGGGTGCCCGTCGGGTGCTGACACCCCTGATGGCCTGCATACTGGCGGTGGCCTAACCTGGATGGGTGCTTGAGGGCATCACAGAAGCAACAAGGGGGTGAGTGCAGTGGCTATCATTATAACTTACAGCTGGTGGGGTGGTATCAGGGTGGAGGTTGTATGTCAGTGGGTGCCCCCAGGCCAGGGCAGACATAGCAGCGTAGGTCCTCTGAAGGCTAAGGGTTTGAATGCAAAATACTGCTTACATAGCTTGTTAGTATTCACTTCTGGGCAGGGCTGCGTGGGTCCCAGGGGTGCTCCAGTTGGCAGTGAGTGCCCGTCCACCTGCCTTGGTGACTAGCCATTTCACTGGTAGTGCAATGCATAGTACGTAGGCCTGTCACCTGTGTGTGAGTGTGCTATGTACGCCAACGGTGGTGTTGGTGCAGTCATTGACCCAGTGTATCCTTTGTCTCTCTCCTCCCCTTTCTTGTTATGTCATCCTGTCCTTATGTGCATTATCATCATCTGGTGGAGGAGCAGATGCAATGATGACAGAGGGATCTGCGTCTCACAGGACCTTGGAGGCAGAGTCCACCGATGCTGAGGGGACCAGTGGGACGGATGGCGAGGGGAGCACGATGACGGAGACTGGAGGGGACAACACAGACTCTGTTACCTCCTCAGATGGGGTCTCCCTGGTGGTGACTGACACCTCTGTGACCACCCCATCTGCAGGTACAATCTCAACTCTCCGTACCAGCACCACCCTCCCAGTAGCCCCTCAGTGAGTTTCCCGTGCCTGCTCACCCAGGAGGGTGGGCATCTTCTTCGGCCCAGGCACCTCAGGCCCTGCTTCAGTGAGCCCTGCTGCCCTAAGTGAGGAGGTTATTGACCTCCTGAGATCCATCTCTGTAGGTTAATCAACCATTGTGAATGCCATCCAGGGGCTGGTGTCCTAGATGCAGCAATGCAATGCATTCCTGGAAGGCATTCATGGTGGACTGGCGGCCCAACAAAGATCGATTCAGGCTCTGGCCTCTAATCTCTGATGGCAGCCATTGTCCCTGTTTCTACCGTCCACCCTCCAACTTCCACTTCCCAGTCTTATTCTCCCCAACCCATCCCAAGCACACATTCAGATGAGCATGCACACAAGACAACACACAAAAGTGGCACAGGCAAACACAAGCACCACACTCCATCCCACAGGCACTCACACAAACACCATTCGAAACATGACAACATCCACTGCCTCCACTGCCTCACCCTTCTCCTCCTCCTCCACCTCCCACCCAGTTACGTCCCCACTCACACCTGCATGCACTACATCAATATCCACTACCAACATCATCACCACATCAAGCAGAACACGCAGCTCACTGGCAGACACCACCACAACATCCATGCACGCGTCCCCTGTGTCCTCTCTCACCGCATCTGTCCCCTCTCCTAAAGGACACAAATGCAAGCACTCAGACACCCAACAGCCATCCAAGTCACAACAGCATAGAGCCCATGAACCTGCACCCAAATCCAGCAGACATACACCTCCAACAACCACTCCCTCATCCTCCACTCCCATTACTCCTCCCTCCTCCCTCCTCCCTCCACAACGTTCCTAAAAAACAATTCCTTTCCCAGATTGACCTCTTCCCTACCCCTCCCTGCCTCCTGCATGTATGGGCAGGGTAGCAAGTACGCAGTCCTGCACCTCAGCCAAAACAGTCCACGGGGACAGTGGTAGCACCACCTACTTGTGGGGGTAAGGATACAAGACCTACGACACTGAAGGGGAAGGAGCCAGCACCACCAGGGATGAAAGGGAAGAGTCCTGCACCAGCTGTGAGGAAGTGAAGGAGCCTATACCAGCTGTGAGGAAGGGGAAGGAGCCTACATCAGCGGTAAAGAAGGGGAAGGAGCCTGCACCAGCTGTGAGAAAAGGGAAGGAGCCTGCACCACCAGTCAGAGACAGGAAGATCACATCCACCCCTGCCAGGAAGGGTAAGGGATCCCCGACCCATGAACAGGAGGAGACAAGGCACTCTACGCCAGCAGAAGCTGTCAGGCTAACACTGCCACCACCACCAGCTGTCACGGGGCCCTCACCACCAGCTGTGGATGTGCAGCAATCAGTAAGTGCAGGGGCTGTCCAGGATCCTCCTCCAACCTCCACCACCATGCAGCCATCAGTGAGTGCAGGGTCTGCCCATGAGCCCCCCCAACCACCACCACCATGCAGCTATCACTGAGTGCAGGGGCTGCCCAGGAGCCTCCCCCAAACATCACCACCATGCAGCCATCAGTGAGTGCAGATTCTGCCCATGAGCTCCCCCAACCACCACCACAATGCAGCTATCACTGAGTGCACGGGCTACCCAGGGGCTCCCCCAAACATCACCACCATGCAGCCATCAGTGAGTGCAAGGGCTGCCCAGGAGCTTTCTCCAACCACCATGCCGCCATCAGTGAGTGCAGGAGCTGGCCAGGAGCATCCTCCAACCACCACCACCATGCAGCCATCACTGCCAGCAGACGCCATGTAGTCCACCGTGCAGGGGCTACAGTGTGGGCTGCCCCCTCCAGAACCAGTGGGCAAGTCACCCACTCCAGAGACTGTGGCCTTGCACTCCCCAGGACAAAGCAATGGGCATGTTGCCCCCTCCAGAACCAGTGGGAAAGTCACCCACTCCAGAGACTGTGGTCTTGCACTCCCCATGACAAAGTAATGGGCATGTTGTCCCCTCCAGAACCAGCGGGCAAGTCACCCACTTGAGAGTCTGTGGCCTTGCACTCCCCAGGACAAAGCCCACACAGGATACCTGACTCCAACGGAGAGAACACTGAAGGGGCATCAGATAGGAAAACTACAGGCACCTCAGGGCGAAGGGAAGGGGGGGCACCTCAGCCAGATGAGTGCACGACGCCAGATCCACGAGGGGCCTCCATGGCCACTGTTCAATCCTGGGGAGTGCAAAGCCACAGTCTCACAAGTCTCTGCAGTGGGTGGCTTGCCCACTGTTCAATCCTGGTGAGTGCAAAGCCACAGTCTCTCAAGTCTCTGCAGTGGGTGGCTTGCCCACTGTGCCATCCTGGGGAGTGCAAAGCCACAGTCTCTCAAGTCTCTGCATTGGGTGGCTTGCCCACTGTGCCATCCTGGGGAGTGCAAAGCCACAGTCTCTCAAGTCTCTGCAGTGGGTGGCTTGCCCACTGTGCCATCCTGGGAGTGCAAAGCCACAGTCTCTCAAGTGGATGACAGTCTCCACTGGTTCTGGAGGGGGACTGGTGCCCAGAGTGCTTCGTGCAGCCCTGCCCGACACAGATGCGGGCCTGCCCCTGCCGCTAATGGGCCAGCGGTGCTTGAGACGGCGGTGCCCAGTGCAGCGGTGCTTGAGATGAAGGGCCCAGTTCAGCGGTGCTTGAGACGGCGGTGCCCAGCTCAGCGGTGCTTGAGATGAAGGGCCTAGTTCAGCGGTGCTTGAGACGGCGGTGCCCAGTGCAGCAGTGCTTGAGATGAAGGGCCCAGTTCAGCGGTGCTTGAGACGGCGGTGCCCAGTTTAGCGGTGCTTGAGACGGCGGTGCCCAGTGCAGCGGTGCTTGAGATGAAGGGCCCAGTTCAGCGGTGCTTGAGACGGCAGTGCCCAGTTCAGCGGTGCTTGAGACGGCGGTGCCCAGTTCAGCGGTGCTTGAGATGAAGGGCCCAGTTCAGCGGTGCTTGAGACGGCAGTGCCCAGTGCAGCGGTGCTTGAGATGAAGGGCCCAGTTCAGCGGTGCTTGAGACGGCGGTGCCCAGTTTAGCGGTGCTTGAGACGGCGGTGCCCAGGGCAGCGGTGCTTGAGATGAAGGGCCCAGTTCAGCCGTGCTTGAGACGGCTGTGCCCAGTTCAGTGGTGCTTGAGATGAAGGGCCCAGTTCAGCGGTGCTTGAGACGGCGGTGCCCAGTGCAGCGGTGCTTGAGATGAAGGGCCCAGTTCAGCGGTGCTTGAGACGGCGGTGCCCAGTTAAGCGGTTCTTGAGACGGCGGTGCCCAGTTCAGCGGTGCTTGAGACGGTGGTGCCCAGTTCAGCGGTGCTTGAGATGAAGGGCCCAGTTCAGCGGTGCTTTAGAGGGTGGTGCCCAGTTCAGCGGTGCTTGAGACGGCGGTGCCCAGTTCAGCGGTGCTTGAGACGGCGGTGCCCAGTTCAGCGGATCCGGCCATGGCGTGCAGGTCATTTGCCACCTGTCCTGTGGCTGGCGGGGCCTTCCTGCCCATCTGTCGGGTGGCTGGCGGGGCCTTCCTGGTCTGCAGTACCGGACCTGTTGGTGTCCTCCTGCCCACCTGGGATGGGGCTGGCGGGGCCCTCCTGGCCAGCTGGGCTGATGGCGGTCTCCTCGAGCGTGCTGCCCTTCCCAGCCTTCCCTGTTAGCCTGTGGCCCTTCCCCACCTTGGGCGGTGTGCCACCTGTCTCCACACTTCGTGCCGGAGCCATGGTAGGGATTTTAATGTCTGCTGTTTTCACCCTTTCACGCCGGCCGCTGACTATCTTCAGGTGTTTCTCCGGGGGTGGGCTGCCCGTGCCTTGGCTCCGTACTGAACTGGCTGCCCTTGAGGGTGGGGGACTCCACAGTCCATGGCAGACTGTCATCACAGGGCCCGCTTTTGTGGTGGCTGAGGTGCTGATTGGAGTCCTATGAGATGGACGGGGTGGGGGTGTTGTAGGAAAGAGGTTAAGTTTGGACAGGAATAGCATTTTAGGACCAGTGGGACGGGTAGGTGTAGTGGGTATGGGAGTGGAGGAAGAGGTTGTGGTTGTAGGAGTCTTAAGTCTGGTGTCTTTGGGTGCAGGTGCTTGGGCTGGAGGCTGTTGTGAGGTGGATGGCTGTTGGGTGGGTGGCTACCTGCGTTTGTGTATCTTGGAAGAGGGGGTGACAGACACACTGGGAGAGGACACAGGGCACGTGTGCGGGGGTTGTGGTGTGTGTGCTGGTGATGGACCTAGTGGCTGAAGATGTTGTGCATGCAAGTGTGAGTGGAGACGTGACAGGGAGGGAGGAGGGAGACGAGGAGGAGGGGGACACAGTGGAGGCAGTGGGTGTTGGTATGTCTGTATGTGGATGTTGCTTGTGTGAATGCTTGTGTGATGTGTGGTGCTTATGTCTGGATGAGCTTCCCTTGGGTGTTGAGGTGTGTGCAGGCTGGTCTGATGGTGTGTCTGGGATAGGCAGAGGTATAGGTAATAGGGTATGGGTCGAGGAAGTTGGAGGGGGGAGGCTAGAGACAGGAACAATTGCTGCCATCAGTGCTGAGGCCAGAGTGTTGAACGATCGCTGAAGGGCAGCCTGACCAGAATGAATGCCCTCCAGGTATGCATTACTCTGGTGCACCTCTCTTTCAGCACCCTGGATGGCATTCAAAATGGTAGACTGCCCAACAGTGAGCGTCCTCAGGAGGTCAATGATCTCCTCACTGAGGGCAGCAGGGGTGACTGGGGCAGGGCCTGAGGTGCCTGGGGTGAAGGAGATGCCCACCTTCCTGGGTGAGCGGGCACGGGGCAAACGCTGAGGGGCTGCTGGGAGGGCGGTGCTGGTGCGCTGGGTGGCGGCTGTACCTGTTGTTGCGGGGGGCACGGATGTTGCCGCCACAACAAGGGAGCTCCCTTGAGAGGACGAGTCCGTGTCACTTATGTCTGCCCGTGTCCCCGCTGTGGAGCTCCCCTCGCCCTCCGTCCCACTGGTGTATTCGGAATCCATTGCATGGCCCTCCAGGGCCATGTGGGATGCAGCTCCCTTGTGCTCCGATGCCACTTCTCCTCCACCTGATGATGCTAATGCACACATGAACAGGAAGACCACAAAAAAGGGGGGGGGGAGAAAATAAAGACATGTTGAGTGCATGCATTGGCGACACCGTTGGCGGACAGGACAGACACAGAAGCCCCCTACATTACGCCACGCACTTGGGGTCCACTACTCAATCCGTGTGACATGGCCTAAAAGCCTATGGACGACATCTGCACACATAGATGACACAGGGCCATGAATAGCTGTACTTGGCACCCTACAAAGGTGGGGGGTGGGGGCACAGGGCCATGTCTTACGGAGGGGCCTAGCCTACAGAAATCGCCCTGGCCTAGGGATACCCACAGCCCTCCTCCCCCACCCAGACACCTCCACCTGCTGTGATGTCCTCACGCGCCCATCCAAATCGGGGTAGGTCACCGCCAGGATCCGGGCCATCAGGGGGGTCAAAGTCCGACTGGCACCCCTCCCACGTTGTGAGGCCATCCCCAGCTGAGCCTCCGCCGTCTTCCTGCTCCAGCGTCGGATGTCCTCCCATCTCTTCCGGCAGTGGGTGCCCCGTCTGTGGTGTACCCCCAGGGCCCGGACGTCCTTGGCGATGGCACGCCAAATGTCTATCTTCTGGTGGGCGCTGACCTATGTGAAATGTACAGGGTGAGAAAAAGAGTCATCACCTTCTGCACCCTCAAAGTGAGTGGCCCCCCATCCCTACCCTTGCCATGTGGCACATCCTGTCATCCGTCGTTTGATGCATGCCTCATTCGCTCCCCTCCCCACCATCTTTCATCCACCCGACTCAACACAGGCATTGGCCACAAAGCATGTTCCCAGTGTACTTACCTGTTGGTCTGGAGGACCGTAGAGTAGCGCATACTGGGGGAGGACCCCATCCACGAGTTTCTCCAATTCCTGAGCAGTGAAGGCAGGGGCCCTTTCCCCAGTCGCATGAGCCATTGTCTCTTCCAGACCGAGGTCACAGCAGCATTTGCAGTGTAGGTCCTCTCCTGTTGAAGATCAGGTATCGATTGATTAAGCAGATAGAAAATGGCGGTCACGCCCGCGGCGGTGCGTACCGCGGCGGTGCGTACCGCGACCGCCGGCGCACATCGCCATTGGCTCCTGAGACCCAAAGGGTTCAATGTTAACCAATGCTGCTTTGCGTCGCGGTCTTTGACCGCCTACCGCCACGGTGTGCCACGCCAGCGCATTTACCTACTGACATACAGGCTTGACCGAGCCACTATTCATGAACTGTGTGCCCAGCTGGAGCCAGACCTGATGTCACCCATCCGCCAACCCACAGGGATCCCACCTCTAGTGCAGGTACTGTCAGTACTCCATTTCTTTGCAAGTGGGTCATTTCAAACAACAGTGGCCATATCATCAGGGATGTCCCAGCCTATGTTTTCCAAGTAGTTGTCCAGAGTGTTGTCTGGCCTTCTGAAACACATGCGGAGCTACATTGTTTTCCCTGAGGTGGGGGATTTGCCTACAGTGAAAGGTGATTTCTATGCCCTTGGACATATCCCTAACATCATAGGTGCCATTGATGGGACCCATGTGGCTTTAGTCCCCCCCAGCAGGAGTGAACAAGTGTACAGAAACAGAAAGAGTTATCATTCAATGAATGTACAGATGGTGTGTATGACGCGTACATCCTGCGGAATAGCAGCATCCCTTACGTGATGGGTCAACTCCAGAGGCACCATGTGTGGCTAATTGGTGACTCTGGTTACCCCAACCTGTCATGGCTACTGACCCCAGTGAGTAATCCCCGGACAAGGGCAGAGGAACGGTACAATGAGGCCCATGGGAGAACTAGGAGGGTGATCGAGCGGACCTTCGGCCTCCTGAAGGCCAGGTACAGGTGCCTCCATATGACAGGTGGATCCCTATTGTACTCACCAAAGAAGGTGTGCCATATCATCGTGGTCTGCTGTATGCTTCACAACCTGGCTTTGCGACGCCAGGTGCCTTTTCTGCAGGAAGATGGTCCAGATGGTGGTGTTGTAGCATCTGTGGAGCCTGTGGAGAGTGAAGACGAGGAAGCCGAAGAGGACGACATAGACAACAGGAACACAGTAATACAGCAGTATTTTCCATGACACACAGGTAAGATTCCAACCCCGCATATTACATATACTTAACCCCTACTACCTCTCTACTGTCTGACCTTTTTACCCAGTGTATGGTAACTGAGTTGTGACTTTCCCTTCAAATTTCAGAGATGTGGGCCATACTGTGTGACATCTGCTTTGTTTCCCCATGGACTACAGCTGTGTGACAGTGGTATGTTGGCATCACAATGTAAATATGCATTTTGGGACGGTAATGTCTAATACATTAGTACAAAATCACAGCCAGACTCCTGATTGTTTTGTGCAATAACTGTGTTTATTTCAGTGCTCTATTATGGTTGGTGATTGCAAATCGGTGAGGGGTGATGGAGGAGGATTGTCCATGGCAGAGTCCAGACTATTAGTATCACAGGTGCATTGTCCAAATGCCTGTGGAAAGTGGAGCATGGGCAGTATAAGAATGGACAGGGTGTCAATGTGGGACAGTGGGATGACAATCAGGGAGGTATCCTTTCCTGGCGGGGGTCTTGGCATCTTACTCTGTCTTCTTCCTGGATCTCAGGGCCCGCTTGCGGGGTGGTTCTCCTTCTGCAGGGGGTGGGTTGCTGGTGGCCTGTTGGTCCTATGGCGGGGCATCCTGTCCACTAGCGCCGGCAGAGGTGGTAGGCAGTTCTTGGTCCATGCTAGTGTCAGGGGCCCTTTGTCCTGCCACAGTGTCCCGTAGAGTGGTGACTACCTGATTCAGAGCCCCTACAATGGTGGCCAGGGCGGAACTGATGTTTCGTAGTTCCTTCCTGAACCCCAAATACTGTTCCTCCTGCAGAAGCTGGATCTCCTGAAACCTGGTCAGGACCGTCGCCATCGTCTCCTGGGAGTGCTGCTAGGCTCCCATGATGGAGGAGAGGGCCTCGTGGAGAGTGGGTTCCCTGGGCCTGTCCCCCCCCTGTCACAAAGCAGCCCTCCCAGTTCCCCTGTTTCCCTTGGCCTCTGTCTATTGGACTGTGTGCCCACTACCACTGCCCCCAGGTCCCTGTTGTTGTTGGGGTGGTGGGTTAACCTGGGTGCCCTGTAGTGGTGGACACACCGCTGATTGACGTGTCCTGGGGACTGAGGGATGGGCCCGCTGGGTGGGTGCTGTGCTGGTGTTCCCAGAGGGGGGAAGGTCTGCTGTGGCCTGTGGCTGTCTGAGGGGAACCGACTGTCCCGAGGTCTCCGATAGGCCGGGCTGGTCATCTAGATCCAGGTCGACAGAGGTGCTGTCCTCACTGTGGGCCTCTTCTGGGGGTGGAGTGGACATTTGTGGACCCTCCTGCGCGGTGACGTGGTGTTCGGGTCCTGCAGGGGTATAAAAGTATGTTTATTGCATTTGTGTGTGCCATAGCGTGTAATGGGTGGGTGCCCTTGTACCCCAGTGCTGGCATTCCCGTGTGGGGGCTTTTGTGACGGTGATTTGGTGGGGGATGGGTATGTGCAGTGGGCATGCTTTGGTGATGGGTGTCCATGCTTTGTGGTCGCATGCAGGGATTGGTGTTGGGATGTGTGGGCTGTGATGGTGAGACATTTGAAAGGAGCAGGATGTGATGGGGTTGAGGGTGGGGGTATGAGTTGGTATGCTGGTGGGGTGGGGGGGATGAAGTAGTGATGATTTGACTTACCAGAGTCCATTCCTCCAGATACTCCTGCGAGGCCCTCAGGATCAGGATCGCCAAGACTTGCTCCTCCCATGTTGTAAATTCTGGGGGAAGAGGTGGGGGACGGCCGCCAGTCCGCTGCACCGCGATGTTGTGCCTGGATACCATTGAATGCACCTTCCTCCGTAGGTCGTTCCACCACTTCCTGATGTCGTCTCTATTTCTTGGGTGCTGTCCCACAACGTTGACCCTATCGACTATTCTGCTCCATAGCTCCATCTTCCTGGTAATGGTGGTGTGCTGCACCTGTGTCCCGAAGAGCTGTGGCTCTACCCGTACAATTTCCTCCACCATGACCCTGAGTTCATCCACGGAGAACCTGGGGTGTCTTTGCGGTACCATGGGGTGGTGTGGGTGATGTGTGGGGTGGATTGTGTGGTGATGTGTATTGGTGTGTTGTTAGAAGTGCGTGGAAATATTGCTGGGTGAAAGTGAAATGCACGTCTGGGTGCTCAGGTTTCTTTCAGTGCGTGGTCCCGATTCTGTAGGAGTGGGGGTTTGTGGGTGATGTGGGTGTGTGTTTTATATTGTGTTGGGTGTGTGGGAGTGGTGTTTGTATGTGTATCAGGTGCGTGTATTTTGAATTGTCCAATGTGGTGGTGTTTTGTATGTGTGTGTGTATTTTGAGCGCGGCGGTGTGTACCGCCAATGGATTACCGCGGTTGAAAGACCGCCGCGTGGGTTCGTGTGTCGTGATAGTGTGGGAGTATTTCTGTTGCCGTGGCGGTGGAGGTTTGGTCATCGCCAGTTTCTCGCTGGCCTTTGGTGTGGCGGACTTTTGTGGATGTCTGTATTTTGGCGGTTTTCCTGTTGTGGGTCAGAATGACCGTGGCGGTTTACCGCGGCCGCGGCGGTATGTTGGCGGTCTTCTGACAGCGGTAAGCGGCTTTTACCGCCAAGGTTGGAATGACCCCCATAGTCTGTATGGAGCCAAAGACTGGAAAATTCCCACCAACTGAGATCCAGAAAGATCTTAAAAATAGAAGTGCTGTTAGACCTGACAGCCTTATGGTGGTCACCCCTAACGTTTTGCCTCCCTCCCTCCACTTTTTAGATACTGTTTTTACTGGTTTTAAGACTCTGCACACTTTACCAGTGCTAAAGTGCATATGCTCTCTCCCTTTAAACATGATAACATTGGATCATACCCAATTGGATTATTTAATTTACTTATAAGTCCCTAGTAAAGTGCACTATATGTGCCCAGGGCCTGTGGATTAAATGCTACTAGTGGGTGAGCAGCACTGATTGTGCCACCCACTTAAGTAGCTCCTTAACCATGTCTCAGGCCTGCCATTGCAAGGCCTGCATGTGCCGTTTCACTGCCAATTCGATCTGGCATTTAAAAGTACTTGTCAAGCCTAAAAATCCCCTTTTTCTACATATAAGTCACCCCTAAAGTATGCCCTAGGTAACCCATAGGGCAGGGTGCTGTGTGGGCAAAAGGCAGGACATGCACCTGTGTAGTTTACATATCCTGGTTGTGTAAAACTCTTCAATTCATTTTAACACTGCTGTGAGGCCTGCTACTTTCATAGGCTAACATTGGGGCTACCCTCATATACTGTTTGAGTGGTAGCTGCTGATCGCAAAGGAGTAGGAGGGTCATATTTAGTATGGCCAGAATGGTGATACAAAATCTTGCTGACTGGTGAAATTGGATTTAATATTACTATTTTAGAAATGCCACTCTTAGAAAGTGAGCATTTCTCTGCACTTAAATCCTTCTGTGCCTTCCAATCCATGTCTTGCTGGGTTCAGTTTACAGCTCCCTTGCACATTCACACAGACACACCCCAAACACAGGACACTCAGCCTCACTTGTATACATATGCATTTTGAATGGGTCTTCCTGGACTTGGAGGGTTGAGGGCTTGACACTTACATGTCAAAGGATAGTAGCCTGCCCTCACAAAAAGGACTGCTACACCCCCTACTGGGACCCTGGCAGACATGATTGAACTGAAAGGGCATCTTGTGCACTTCTAAGCCACTCTTTGAAGTCTCCCTCACTTCAAAGGCACATTTGGGTATTTAAACAGGGCCTCTGCCCCTACCAACTCAAGTACCTCTTGAGAAGACACTCTTGTCACAGACACTTCCTGGAGAAGAGAACCGGAACCAGAACCTGGATCCTGCTAAGAAGAACTGCCTGGCTGCCCAAAGGACTCTGTTGACGGCTGCCTTGCTGTTGCCCTGCTGCCTTGCTGCTCTCTGGCTGTGGTGAGAAGTGCTCTCCAAGGGCTTGATTAGAGCTTGCCTCCTGTTCCCTGAAGTCTCATGACTAAAAAGACTTCATCTCTACAAGAAGGACTCCTTGTTCGGTGAAAATCAACGCACGGCCTGCCAGCAACGACGCACAGCCTGCATTGTGGTGAAAAATTCACCACATGCTGAACCGGAATGACGCACCCTGATTTTGCAATGAGAAGATCAATGCAGTGCAGCGTAGCGACCGGAAGTTTGGCGCATGGCCCACTGGATCGATGCACAGCCGAGCCGGAACGACGCAGCCCGACTTCCAGAGAGGAATCGACGCAGCACCTGCCGTAAGGTAGATATTTCCACGCAACGCCCAATGAATCTACTCATCCCCTCTGACTTCATCCTATCAGCGCTGGAAATCCATGCATCATACCCAGGCCATCCGAAAACCCCACCACCCGTAGAGGATCCACGACTGAGCACCGGAAATCGACGCAAAGCCGTCCCTGCAGAAAAACTAAATGACGCATCACCATGTGCAGCCCGTGAAATCGGCGCACACCTCCCTGTTTTCTACACATCTCCTCCTCTGCGGTTCTTTGCAGAGATTTTGAAAGCAAACCAGGTACTTTGTGCTTGAAAGAGACATTGATTGCTTTTAAAAGACTAAAGACACTTTATATCACTTTTACAGTGATATTTCAACATATACTTTTTATCGTTTTGACCTGCATCTTATCAGATAAATACTATATATTTTCTAAACACTGTGTGCTGTATTTTTGTAGTGCTATACTGTGTTATTGCATGATTTATTGCACAAATACTTTACATATTGCCTTCTAAGTTAAGTCTGACTGCTCAGTACCAAGCTACCAGAGGGTGGGCACAGAATAATTTGGATTGTGTGTGACTTACCCTGACTAGAGTGAAGATCTTTGCTTGGAAAGGGGATAACCTAACTGCCAACCAAAGACCCTATTTCTAACAAGTGTGTACTTGCCATTAGTCTTCAAGCAAAATATTTCAACTGTAGGGGTACGGACAGAATTGGAAGAAGGACTTGAAATTCTAGTTAATGGTGTCCTTACCAAGAGCAAAAAAGATGTGGCAATAAGTTGGTAGATGTTAGCAAAGTAAAAAGGCAACATTGTGGCCCTCATTACAACCCCGGGCGTGATAAAGCAGCGGTAATACCGCCAACAGGCTGGCGGTGAAAAAAAATGGAATCACAACCACAACGGAAACCGCCAACATAGACAGCCACTTTAACACTCTGACCGCCATGGCGGTAACAACAAACACCGCAGCGGTAACCGCCAACAGACAGGTGGAAGACAATGTACTGGCCACCACATCACAACCTGCCAATCCGCCAGCTTTTCCGGGGCGGTACCAACGCCATCTAAAGCACGGCGGAAGCAGTAGACAGAAGGGAAACCTCTCAGCTCTCGACACTCAACAAAGAACCAGGACGCCATGGAGCCCGAGCTTCAGGTCCTGCCCATGCTGGTCTACCTCCTCAGCTACCAGGAATACGAAAGGCGGCGGCGACGACCACCGTGAGTACTGCACCTAGTACACAGGGCAGGGGGGAGGAAAAAGAGAGTGACACACACATGCAACATGCAACACCCCCACCCTCACCCACAACACCATACACACAAACACGTGCAGCAACATTACATTAACACCCCATAACCCCCTGGAAGAATGCAAGGACAAAAGGAATTTAGTGAAACAGTGATATTTTCGAAATAGGCAGATATACCTAAAAAATAGAAAAACAATATATACAAAAATATACAATATGTACATAAGACAGTACATTGTCCATTCAAAATGTCTGTGGACTACTGGGCCAAAAATCATGGGCCAAGCCCATACTTGACTCCTGCCTCAATACGGAGAGAACACTGCAAGGGAATCAGGTCGAAAACACACAGGCACCTCAAGGGTATGGGGAAGGGAGGGCACCTCAGCCAGAAGATGGAATAACGCCACTGCTCCTCGAGGGGGCTCCATGCCCACTGCTTGCTCCTGGGGAGTGCAAAGCCACAGTCTCACAAGTCTCTCAAGTGGATGGTTTGCCCATAGCTTGGTCCTGGGGAGTGCAAAGCCACAGTCTCCCAAGTGGTTGGCTTCTTCCACTGGTCCTGGAGGGAGCCTTGTGCCCAGTGTGCTTCATCCTGCCAAGGATAGGGTGAGTGGATACATATCTCCACTGGTTCTGGAGGGGGCCTTGTGCCCAGTATGCTTTATCCTGCTAAGGATAGGGTGAGTGGATACCTTTCTCCACTGGTTCTGGAAGGGGCCTTGTGCCCAGTGTGCTTCATCCTGCCAAGGATAGGGGGAGTGGATGCCTTTCTCCAGTGGTTCTGGAGGGGGCCTTGTGCCCAGTGTGCTTCATCCTGCCAAGAATAGGGTGAGTGTATACATATCTCCACTGGTTCTGGAGGGGGCCTTCTGCCCAGTGTGCTTCATCCTGCTAAGGATAGGGCGAGTGGATGCCTTTCTCCACTGAATCTGGATGGGGCCTTGTGCCCAATGTGCTTCATCCTGCCAATGATAGGGTGAGTGGATGTCCTTCTCCACTGGTTCTGGAGGGGGCCTTGTGCCCAGTGATGCAACACTTGGGGTGTGGCAGTTCACAGTCCCTCGCCTGGGTGTCTGAGGCACGAGATTTGCAGGGAACAGGTTGCATGATAGTCCATGGAGACAGGGCTAGACTTCATCCTGTGGCCACTAAGGCTGCAAACTGTTGGTAGTGCCAGTGCTGGTGAGGGTGCTGCCAGTGATGGTGGAAGGCTCCAGCCCTTCTCCTGCAGCCTCAGATGGCTGCCCACTGGGGCTGCTGCTGCTGGTAGTGGTCCTACTGTCAGCGGTGCAGGTGGCAGTGCTTGTGGCGGGGCCTCCGGTGGTGCTAGCAGCGGTGCAGGTGGCAGAGCTGCCAGTGGTGGAGGGAGGCTCCAGCCCTTCTCCTGTAGCATCGGACGGCTGCCCACTGGGGCTATTGCTTCTGACAGTAGTGGTGCTAGCGGCGGTGCAGGTGGCAATGCAGTTGGCGGTGCTAGGGGCGGGGCTGCTGGCCGTCCTGGCCGTGGTGCTGGTGGCGGGGCTGGCGGTTGTGCTGATAGCCACCAGGCCTTCACCTGTCGCCTCCGGTGGCTGAAGTGCCTTGCCTGGTGTTTTCTGCCCCTTCCTCACCTTGGCAGATTGTGGTGTGACCTTGGCTCTGGCAGCTGGAGTTTTTGAGGAGGCCTTTCTGGGTGATTCGTGCTCCTTGGCCTTGCTGCATGCTGTACCCCTCTTCGCCTTGGCAGGTGGAGGAATGGTTTTGTCCTTTGCAGAGGGTGGTGGCACATTGGCTGGACTGACGTGTACCCACTTTAGCCTCTGTGAGTTGCAGGTACCACAGCGGACGGCGACTTGGTGGCTGAGGTGCTGGCCTCTGTTCTGGACACCCTGGCCTGAGGTGAAGGACGGGGGAGGGGAAGGGAAGAGGTCAATGTTTGCCAGGAAAAGCTTATTAGACACACTGGGGAAAAGGTCCTCCCACCTTTTGCGGCAGTGTGTGTTCCACCTGTCAAAGACCCCCAGGGTCTGCACCTCCTTGGCGATGGCACGCCAAATACACTATTTCTGGTGAGCACTGACCTACAGGGAAAAGACAGCAGATAAAGGATTTGTCATACCGTCTGTATATTTGTTAGCCTGGATGTCAGCTCTCTCTACACATCAATCCCTCTGGAAAGGGGTCTTGAGATGCTTTCTATGACTCTCAGCTTACGAGATGCCACCCTCTATGAACACACGAGCATGCTCCTCGACCTCACGTGCCTGGTACTTGAGAACAATGTATTTTTACACAATGGTAACTGGTACCGTCAATGTCAGGGGGTAGCGATGGGTGCAACATTTTCTCCATCTTATGCCAATCTGTACATGGGGCAATTTGAAAAGATACATCTGTGGTCCAATTGCCCAAAACACATCACCCAGCACATTCTCTATTGGGGGAGATACATTGACGACATTCTAGCTATCTGGACGGGCAACACGTCTGACCTTGACACATTAATCCATCACCTCAACACTAATGATTTCAACTTAACTTTCACACACAAGGTGGACCGTACCCAAATCGAATTCCTAGACCTTCTCCTCTATATCACCAACCACAGGATCACCTCCAGATTATACAGAAAACCAACTGCATGTAACTCTATCCTACATGCGCAGAGCGCTCATCAGTTGACACAAATCAGAGCAATTCCCTATGGGGAAATGATCAGAGTTCGACGCAACTGCACCGACCCTGACATCTGCAAACAAGAACTAAACAAACTGACACACCGCTTCCAAGCATGCGGCTATACCAAGGAACTCATTTCCACGGCAATCAAGCGTGTATCCTCTAAGGACCAACACTCGCTTCTCATAAGGGGCTCCAAGAAACCACCCAAAACATCCAACAAACGTCCTATCTCTTTCATCACGCAATACAGTCCCGCTAGCAAAACCATACTTCGTGTCCTCAAAAAACATTGGCATCTATTACTACTGGACTCTTGTCTAAAGAACTATGTCAACAACTCACCGACCATGACTCACAGCAGGGGACGTACACTCAGAAACATCCTATGCCCCAGTTTTCTCATGCCCCACACACAGACACACTCCTCAACATAGATTCCAGCTAAACCAAGTGGTTTCTTTAAATGTGGTTACTGCATCTCGTGCCAAATGGCTCTCAACAAAACCACTTCTTTCTCATACAATACGAAAACCACTCACAGAATCACGAGCTTTATCAACTGCAACACCAGATTTTCAGTCTATTGTATTATATGTGTGTGTGGATTGATTTACGTTGGCAGCACGATACGTCCTTTGAAAGAACGGATACAAGAACACATAAGGGCTATCAGGAACTATAACAGCACATACCCAATTGCCGTTCATTTTAACACCATGCATGGCGAGAGGGATCTCCTTAACATCAGGTTTCATGGTATCGCCCAGGTCACTGGTTCGCCCAGATGGGGTGACAGAACCAGGGACCTACGTAGATGTGAGGCCAGGTGGATTCTGAAACTCCGTGCAGTGGAACATGGACTTAACACTGACCATGAACTGCATTTCTTCCTCACCTAGCTCTGTGATGAATTCCTTTGAGCTCCATGAATATTCACTGTAGATGATCAACTGTCTCTTTTCTGACTAACATTTGTATAAGTGTGCATCAAACAACTGTTATATGAACGTGCATGTGTAACTATACTTACCTGATATCTTTGCTGTACTACGTGTGAATAAGAAGGTTTTCAATTACATTTCAACTGTACTATTGGGACTCTGACCTTGTGTACGCGTTACGGAGTCCACATATCACTTCTCTTACGGTCTTACCAGCACTCAGTGTTTTCTGACTCTCATAATGTTCAACCTACACACCATACTTCATATACACTGTAATGTATCCATCTCTGAGATTACTTGCTGCACACCTGGACTTAACTCCAACATATAGGGGGTCATTCAGACCTTGGCGGACGGCGGAGGCCGTCCGCCAAGGTACCGCCGACAAATGACCGCACCGCGGTCAAAAGACCGCGGCGGCCATTCAAACATTTCCGCTGGGCCGGCGGGCGCTCTCCAAAAGAGTGCCCGCCGGCCCAGCGGAAATGCCCCTGCAACGTGGACGCCGGCTCAGAATTGAGCCGGCGTAGTTGCAGGGGTGCGACGGGTGCAGTTGCACCCGTCGCGTATTTCAGTGTCTGCAAAGCAGACACTGAAATACTTTGTGGGGCCCTCTTACGGGGGCCCCGCGGCACCCCCTACCGCCATCCTGTTCATGGCGGGTTTCCCGCCATGAACAGGATGGCGGTAGGGGGTGTCTGAATCCCCATGGCGGCGGAGCGCGCTCCGCCGCCATGGAGGATTCAATGGGGCAGCGGTAAACCGGCGGGAGACCGCCGGTTTACCCTTTCTGACCGCGGCAGAACCGCTGCGGTCAGAATGCCCTTGGGAGCACCGCCAGCCTGTTGGCGGTGCTCCCGTGGTCGGTGACCCTGGCGGTCACCGGCCGCCAGGGTCAGAATGACCCCCATAGTGTTATATGTTATGTTGTTTATTTCACATGCTTGTCTCCATTATATTTGTAAAATCTCATTCCATTGTCTGCCTTGTCGCACCAATCGGCTAAGGATTATTCTGTCTACACATCCCTATATTCCACCACTTACTCACAACAGCATGTTAGACGTTTGTTCATCTTCCCTCTCTCTCTAAATTATATAGGACAATTGGGCTTAATTTTAGTACTTCTGCACCTTGGCTATTTTTCCATTCTTTCTCTCCCATGTCTGACTCATATTTACCATTACAAAATGGCTGCCTCTTTCTCCCAGCATTATCGGTATCTACTCGTAATTGCTAGACAGCGTAGTCCTTTCTCCATTACGCTGAAACGGACTGCTTATTAGAAACGCGCGGGGCTCGTAGACCCCAGACGCGTTTTTACGGACAGACCGGTGGGCCGAGCATTTCTACTAAGGTAAATCATTATTCCAATTTGGTTTCTTATGTCCAGCTCACGGGACTTGCTCCCTCTTGGTTCGTGTTTATCTTTGCTGAGCTTCCACGCATTATGCCGTATTTTTAGAGCTCTTAGTTGGTGCCTTTTTTCTCTCCTTCACAAACGATAAATACTTCCATCACCATTTTAACAAACCGTTACCCAGTATGTGTACCTGGCTGCGGGCAGCTCCGTGCAGTCGCTCCAAACACTTTTTGTATATATATTATATCCCCTAGTAATCAACTATTAGACCCAAATTGGACGGATCGTCCAGCCC
Organism: Pleurodeles waltl; assembly: GCF_031143425.1. Classification (NCBI taxonomy): domain Eukaryota; kingdom Metazoa; phylum Chordata; class Amphibia; order Caudata; family Salamandridae; genus Pleurodeles; species Pleurodeles waltl. Next base: position 1,235,329,510 of record NC_090446.1, read on the forward strand.
ACGAGACCCTTGCCCCCCCCCTTACCCTAATCTCCTCCGTGGTGCCTGCTAATATCATTATACCACGATATCATAGTTTACATCTTGCCGAATACGTATACCATCCGATAAGCTAAGTGTTACTTAGTGTGCACACCCGGTCTCTGGCAGCTTTGTACACCGGCTCCAGATACCCTTGGATAGTAGTAGGCGCACGCAACTTGGATCCGCCCTATTACCCAATGCACACCTCCATGTGATATGGCTAACCTGCACCTTATGAACACCCACTACTTTCTATTTATGTCCAATTTTGCTTATCTTCAGATAACTAGCATTGCCTATGAATCCAGGTTATTAGCGTTTAGGACTAACAAGCACCTCCTGCCAGGCCCCTTGTCCCCCCCATTCTTTGGATATATACCTTATCCACAGAGTTTCTCTGCATGGACCACGCTTGCACTCTATCTATATGTATTCTACCTCAGACTCTCTCATGTTTTAGGAACTCGTTTGGAGGCTTATCAGGGCTTCTACGTATTTTTCTTCGGTTACTGGAAGAATAAACACTGAACTTGCCAGGCCCAGCACATACCTTCAACCTACCTGCATACCAATTGCGGTCGTATTTTCCTTGGCCAGAAGGGCCCAGGTATGCTATTAGGATTACTCACTCTTATCATGTTTCTCTCTCCACCGCGCTACACAGCGCACTTCTTCTTTTCCCTGGATTTGAAACTTCTGTGGGCTATCTCCTCTCCTCTTAACATCTCGCGTTTTTCATGTCCACTATTTAGTACTCGTGTTTTATGGTCTTTTCCTCGGATGCATAAGCATCAGCACTTCCAATGCTATTTAATCATTACTGGACGCTCTTTGGTGTCTAATTCACTCCCATCTCTTTCTTCTCTCACCTCGTAACCAATTGAGAACACACAAGATCACTTAGCTTGCCATGCCTTTCACTTTCTCTTCACTAGCGTGTGCATGCTCGCACATTTATAAGATAAGCGGATCACGGACACAATCTAGTTTCTTGTAATTTTTATTGACACAACGCAGGATTACTTTTCACAACCATACACACCATTCTGCATTGATTACTGTTTTGCAGCCTTGATAAAGTCACTTGTGTGATGAAACACGTGTTGGCTGTTTCTCTGCAAAGACGAAAACTTACCTACGACAAACGTCTAAGAATTAAAGACTTTGTTCAACACCAACTTGGAATCAGCGCTTTCTTCTCCCCTTCTGGACCTACACTACCAGGGATACCTTTTCCCATAAACTTTGCTGGACTCTGCTCCTCTGAGTGCCTTGGTCATCTTGCAAATACCGTCCGGACTGTCATACTCATGGCCCACCATATCCCTCCCATCCCCTTACGCACAAACATTGACCACCATACATGCAGCACTCTGGCCAGGACCCCTCTGCCCCCCCACATGTGGCAAACACACACAGCACTCCATACATTCATGGACCACACATCATGCTCACAGTATACTCACCTGTTTGTCTGGAGGACCGTGGAGTAACGTGTACTGGGGTAGGACGCCATCCACCAGTTTCTCCAACTCCTCTGCAGTGAAGGTAGGGGCCCTTTCCCCAGACACATGAGCCATTGTTGCTTACAGACACAGGTCACAACAGCACTTGCAGTGTAGGTCCTCTCCTGTTGAAGGCCAGGTAGCAAGTGAGTGAACAGATAGAAAACGGCGGTCACGTCCGCGGCGTTGCGTACCGTCACCACCGGCGTACATCACCATTGGCTCCTGGAACCCATAGGGCTCAATGATAACCAATTCGAAGTTGCACAGTGGTCTTCGACCGCCTACCGCGAGGGCGCACAACGCCAGCGGAACTACCTCATTTCCACTTGTCCCTCCTCACAGGTCAGGCAGCTGACATTTCAGGGGGGCATGAGGCATGGCACCTAACTGCGTTACAGCAGACACTGGCACAGCAACTGACTGTCGGATTCACATACTGGTTCTGTAAAGGAACAAAATCATCATTAGAGCAATAGATGTGTGAATATGACCCTCTGCTCACCGTTTTCTTTCATAGGATTGAACCGCTGAGGCTTAATATGAGATGGCAACATCCTCCAGTGTACACACCCCTGGTGGACCTTGCAACAGTGGAGGACAGACACATTATCATAACTTACAGACTTGATCAGGCCACAATTCAAGAACTGTGTGCCCAATTGGAGCCAGACCTGACTTCAGCTATCCACCAGCCCACAGGTATCCCCCCTCTAGTGCAGGTGCTGTCAATGCTCCATTTCCTGGCAAGTGGTTCCTTCCAAACAACAGTGGCCTTGGCATTAGGGATGTCTCAGCAAATGTTCTCCAACGTGTCGACCAGAGTGCTGTCAGCCCTGCTGAAACACATGCACAGCTACATCGTATTCCCCAGGTGGAGGATTTTGCCACAGTGAAAGCTGACTTTTATGCCCTGGGACATATCCCCAACATCATTGGTGCCATAGATAGTACACATGTGGTATTTGTCCCCCCCGGAGAAATGAACAAGTTTTCAGGAATAGAAAAAGCTATCACTCTATGAATGTGCAGATGGTGTGTTTGGGAGACCAGTACATCTCCCATGTGAATGCCAAATATCCTGGCTCTGTGCATGACACATTTATCTTGAGGAATAGCAGCATCCCATTTGTGATGGGCCAACTCCAGAGGCACTGGGTGTGGCTTATAGGTGAGCCCAAGGTCCCTACCCAGTATAAGTAGGTGTCTGAGTATGGGGTTGTCCCTAAGGGTTAGTGTGTGTCTAACAGTTGTCCCTTGATATTTGCAGGCGACTCTGGTTACCCCAACCTCTCATGGCTACTGACCCCAGTGAAGAATGTCAGGACAAGGGGAGAGGAACGTTACAATGAGGCACATGGGCGTACAAGGAGGATTATTGAATGGACCTTTGGCCTCCTGAAGGCCAGGTTCCGGTGCCTCCATCTGATAGGTGGATCCCTGTACTACTTACGCAAGAAGGTGTGCCAGATTGTCGTTACATGTTGCATGTTGCACAACCTGGCCTTGAGACGCCAGGTGCCTTTTCTGCAAGAGGATGACCCTAGAGATGGTCTTGTGGCAGCAGTGGAGCCTGTGGACAGTGAGGATGAGAAGGCAGAGGAAGAAGATGTTGACAACAGAAGTAATATAATTCAGCAGTACTTCCAGTGACACACAGGTAAGACACTGAAACTTCAATTTACTTTCCAGTTTTATGTTGGACATTGTACATGGCAGCCTGATTTCGCTATGTCTATGGCCACTTATTGTACCCTTTGGCATCTCTATTTTCAGATATCTGCGCCCCACTCTGCCCCCTACTATGTGTACTGCTGCCCACCAAAGGTCATTCCAAAGTATATTTTACTGAACATATGACTTGCAACGCTTTGATAATGTTGAACTAATACATATTTGAATCGTTGGACAGACTCCAGATTTGAAATCGTTCCAAGGGTGTCTATTTAAGTGCTCATAAGTATAGGGGGATGCACAATGGGCTGGGGTGATGGTGGAGGAAAGTCCAGGGTAGTGTCCAGTCTCTTTGTATCACAGGTGCATTGTCCAATAGGGCATAGGAAGGGGAGTAATGGCAGTTGAAGGTGGACAGGGTGACATAGTGGGACAGAAGGGTGACAATCAAGAGAGTCTTATTTCCTGGCGGGGGTCTTGGCAATGTTTTCTGGCTTCTGCCTGGATTGCAAGGCCTCCTGCCCACTAGCACCAGAGGAGGTGGAGGGCTGTTCTTCAGTGTGGCTATTGTCAGGGGCCCGTTGTTGTGCCACTGTCTCCCTTATAGTTTTGCCCATGTCAGCCGGCACCCCTGCAATGGTGACCACGATCGTGTAGATGTTTTTGAGGTCCTCCCTGATCCCCAGGTACTTTCCCTCCTGCAGCCGCTGGGTCTCCTGCAACTTGTACATTAACTGGCCCATGGTCTCCTGGGAATGGTGGTATGCTCCCAGGATGTTCGTGAGGGCCTCATGGAGAGTCGGTTCCCCGGGCCTGTCCTCCTCCTGTCGCACAGCAGTCCTCCCAGTTTCCCTGTTTTCCTGTGCCTCTGTCCCCTGAACTGTGTGCCCACTGCCACTGACCCCAGGTCCCGGATCATCCTATTTTTGTGGGGTTGCCTGGGGTCTCTGTAGTGGTGGACACACTGCTGATTGACGTGTCCTGGGGACAGTGGCATGGGCCAGCTGGGTGGGTGCTGTGCTGGTGGTTCCTGAGGGGGGAGGCTCTCTGGTGGTATGGGAGTGTGGCAGGGTAACCGACTGTCCAGAGGTCCCTGATGGGCCGGGTTGGTCATCGTGATACAGGCGCGCAGAGCTGCTGTCATCATCGTGGTCCTCCTCTGGGGAGGGGGACTGGATGTAGCTGGCACCTCCTCTCCGGTGACATTGAGTAGGGGTCCTGTGGGGATGAAAATGCAATGGTATTGTACCTGCGTGTGCCATTTTGTGCATGGGTGGGTTTTCCTGTATGGTTGTGATTGCCCTGTCAGCTTTGCCTTGTGTGCGTGTTGATTTTGTGGGCTAGGTGATTCTCTCTAATGTGCATGCTGTGGTGATGGGTGTATATGCAGGTCTGTGATGGGGGTCCATGGATTGGTGTTACATGCAGGGCTTCGTTTCGGGATGGGTGGGTTGTGATAGTGGGGTATATGTGAGGTGGTGGAGTGATGGTGGTGAGGGTAGGGGTTGTTGCATGCAGAGAGGGTGGGGGATATAGTAGTAAAGATTTGACTTACCAGAGTCCAGTCCTCCTGCTACTCCTGCGAGGCCCTCAGGTTGCATTATTGCCAAGACTTGCTCCTCCCATGTTGTTAGTTGTGGGGGAGGAGGTGGGGGTCCACCGCCAGTCCTCTGTACAGCTTCTTGGTGTCTTGCAACCACGGAACACACCTTCCCCCATAGGTCATTCCACCTCTTCCTGAAGTCATCCCTTGTTCTGGGGTGCTGTCCCAAGCCGTTGACCCTGTCCACAAGTCCTTTATTTAAAAAAAGAAAAAGTTATGCATCAAAATAAGAATTAAAATAAGAACGCTCACTTTAAGAATTAAGGTCTGAACCAGTTGAACGATATTTGGTTCTGACATATTTTATCTATATACATTTGGACTCCATGAAACACAATCCATAAAGACGGTGGATGTTAAGGAAAGTATCCATATGTATCTGTGTGGATGTTGTGTACTGGCTTTTTTGGAGGTTTGAATGAATAACTTTGGGGAACACAATATTTAGGGGGTCATTCCGACCCTGGCGGTCATGGACCGCCAGGGCCGGGGACGGAGGAAGCACCGCCAACAGGCTGGCGGTGCTTCCGGGGCAATTCTGACCGCGGCGGTAAAGCCACGGTCAGAAAAGGGAAACCGATGGTTTCCCGCCGGTTTTCCCCTGCCCCAGGGAGTCCTCCATGACGGCGCTGATGGGGTTTCCGACCCCCTTCCCGCCAGCCTGTTCCTGGTGGTTTACACCGCCAGGAAGAGGCTGGCGGGAACGGGTGTCGTGGGGCCCCTGGGGGCCCCTGCAGTGCCCATGCCACTGGCATGGGCACTGCAGGGGCCCCCTGACGAGGCCCCAAAATTGCGACGGGTGCCACTGCACCCGTCACACACCAGCAACTCCGCCGGCTCCATTCGGAGCCGGCTTCATCGTTGCTGGGGCTTTCCCGCTGATCGGGGGCGGCCTTTTGGCGGTCGCCCGCCCGCCCAGCGGGAAAGTCTGAATGACCGCCTTAGCCCTGAAGAAGGTGGTGAAAAGATTTGGAAGCCCACCGAAACGTGTCAGCGCTTTACCTTTACTGGACCCACAGAAGGAGGTCTTTATTGAATAAAGAGTACCAATAATTAGCGATAGTCCTAGTCCTATCAACATTGGGACAGTTCCATTTTATAGACGATTGTATATGTCTTTTGTTTGTTTCCCTTTTATTGAATTGTACTTGATGCTGATTTTATGTTATTGGTGTTTTAATATTTATGTGTCTGTTTTGTTATTGCATAACCTGGGAGTTTGCTCACAATTTTATTAAATATTTACCTTTGATTCCTTTGATTCTAAGTTGATTAATAGAGAGTTTCATTGTCAGTGTGAGTGAGGTGTGATTGGATTAGTTTGTCCGGTGGGGATTTCTCAAAATATTTCCTGTCCACGATTCTCCACCATAGCTCCATCTTCCTTGCAATGGATGCCTGCTGCACCCGTGATCCGAATAGCTGTGTCTCTACCTGGATGATTTCCTCCACCATGACCCTTAGCTCCTCCTCTGAATACCTGGGGCGTCTTTTGGGTGCCATGGATGTGGTGTAAGTGTGAGAATGTGTGGGGTGATGTGTGGGGTGTTGTGTTGTGAGGTGCATGGATGGTGTATGGGTAATGATGTATTGTGCATCTGATTGAGTGGATGCTCCTGGCTTGTTTCTCTCTGCTTGCTATCTTTTTTTCTGCTGTAAGGGGTTGTAGGTAATGTGGGTGTGTGTTTTATAGTGGTGTGGGTGTGTGGGTGTGGTGTGTGCATATGTATCAGGTGTGTGTAGTTTGAATTGTCCAATGTGGCGGTGTCTTGTAAGTGTGTGTGTATTTTGATTCATGGGTCCTGATACTGGGTGCGTATTCCTGTTGGCTGAACGGTGTGGGTTTTGCTATCGCCAGTTTATCACTGACATTTGGACTGGTGGACTTGTGTGGGTGTCTGTATAGTGGCGTTTTTCTCTGTGTGGGTCATAATACCCGTAGCTGAATACCTCCGCGGTCACGGTATGTTGGTGGCCGTCGGCACGGCGGTACGCAGCATTTACCGCCAGGGTTGTAATGATGGCCTATATCTGGTACAAAATAATATTTACAACAAAAATGTAGATGCTCTTCTAGATATTACACATATGTAGGATGACACACTTTCATCAAGAGGTCAAATTGAAAACATAGATCTATCCAGATCAGAAGTAATCTATGAACAGTATTTATTTTCTACATTCCAAAGAGATTATCCGGCGATGCTACTGATCTCTTTCAGATGAAAAAGCAAAAGGTACACCCTGAAGTGTGTGGGAGAAAAGTTTAGAAGCTTGCTGTTTTCCACATCTGTTTCTTACTGGAGTAGGTGGTAGTTATGATGACCGGCATATACAAATACCAGCAGGAGGGTACAGGTCAATTAGACTTTACTCAGATGACCCGAGATTTCGTCAATGTATTCCCTACGTATTTCATCTGCTATTTGAGAGCGACTTATCTGGCTTATCTTAAGTAATCAATCACATTCTCAAAACAGGGGTGAATAGGCAGAATCTACCAGCAAGGAAGTGTGTTGATAAAGTTAATTGAAAAGACAAAAAATACAACTTGATTTGTTTAATGGCATGTCAATGTGGTACCATTGACTATTGGTATTTTCATAATGACAAGCTGAAATGCATTTTGAGAAACTTAGGAACATCTATTGGTTTCTGACATTTAATTGTACTGCACATGTATGGGATGAGCTCCACAAATTCTTACGAGAAGGAAATTCAAAGAGAAAAGACATAAATTTGAGAACACCAGGAGAACTTTGCTTATAGGACCCAGCAAACATTTGAAGATATTTTAACCACAGTTTTTAAGCAATGATGGCTTTCATCTGCTACAAAACTAACCCTCTTCTTGGTGGAGTAACTGATTTCTTGTGCTGCCAAGATTACCAAGCTAAAGATGCTCCAAATATTCAAAAGCTGTTATGCATATAAAAGATGCTCCAAAGTTTGGAACAGACACTGATGAGTATGTCTTGTCTTTTATAGAACAGTATGTAACATGCACCATCCCAAAAGAAACTGCTAACAAGGAACTGAGACACCAAGTTCTACAATTTCAATATCATAGCTATCAAATACTATTGTCGAAAATTTAGATCAAAAGCAAACTTTTTCACAAACTGTTATTTTGGATTCCCACGGCCTATCCTCTAAGAAAAAAGCCTAAACGGCTTTTTGTCAGCAGTCAGACACATCCTAACATGGAAATCGCCCCCAAAAATGTTTTTAAATCAAAAGAACAAAAGAGAAGACAGAGATGAAAGAGGTGTAGGAGGAGGTTTCTGCAGAAAAGACCCTTACCAAGAATTGTTTTCAGTATGACAATGTTTTCCCACAGGGAAATTGGACCCTATGAATGTGCAGTTTGAGCTTGAGCAAGTTTTTCTCTAAGTCTAGAGGAATTGTGTGGGTAAGCCTATGCCTTTCAAGCAGTCATAATAGAGTATTGAAGTCTTTTCCAGAAATACAATGCTTTGCAGAATTTGGGGAGAGATGTAGTAAGCGTTTTGCAAGGCACAAACTGTGAAAAATCGCAGTTTGCGCCATGCAAAACGCGCATCGCGATGCACATTCCCATTTTGCGAGTCGCTACCGACTCGCAAAATGGGAATGCGACTCACAAATAGGAAGGGGTGTGAGGTACTGGGTTTTTCAGAACCGGTACTGATCCGGTAACCCAGCGGTGCCAGGGTACACCCAAAGACCTCGGGTACTTTCCTGATTCAGACCACAGAAACTCAGAGCCTTCTAGGTGAAGTCAAAGATTGAATTTATTGGCTGCAGCCAAGTAACAAGCGTCCTAGAAGTACAACAGCACGGTTTGTATGTTCTCAGGAGACTGTGTTTCAATGCAAAGTCAGGTTTCCTTATATACAGTTTTTTAAGCTTCAGGCAAACATTCTTGACATTTTGGTTGGTCATTCACATGTTTTCACTACAAAGGAAAAAACAGTGTCATGATGAAACCTCATATTTCATGTCATCCAACCCATAATAAATTACCCGGCAAGGCCTAGTATTTTACATCAGATAAGTGTGGACCCCCAATAAAAACGGGCACCTCCCCCTCGTAAAGTAAGAAGAAGAAAAGAGCAGGTGCAGGTGTGAGCAAGATTAGGCAGGGTGTGTGAGCGATAATAAGGGTTTTATGGCATGGTGTGCCTTGATGCTATCTGATTCGGCCACTGGGAGAGGGACTGACCAAACAGGTTTGGCCTGAGGCAATGGTTCCAGCTTGCCCAGGTCAGAGAAAAGTCAATCAAGGTGTACGTGTCCTTGGAATCAAATCTGACTGTATTATAAGCCTATGTGAGGGCAACTTTTAAAAATGGCTGCCGTGTATAAAATGGGAGCCACGAGTGCAGGACGAAAATGGCGATTTCGAGGTGAAAACGCTGCTGGAATTGAGCAAAAATGCTCATGCTTAGTGTACTAGTCATTATCGGTCTTTTGATACTAAAATCGTACTGCTGTGGCAAAGTAAATTACATGGGTCCAGAATTTTTAGAACCACAAACCCTCCTTTTGCCCTTACATAGGCAATAAACCTATTCTCATGCTAATCTGAGTCCATGACTATGTTTATAAGGCCATGGACATGTTGCTGGAGCAAAATTCTAGTACTTGGTAACTCTCTCTGGACAGGTCTCCTTGAACATGAAGTAGCACAAAAGGCCACATATGGCAGGACAAAATAAGGAATACCTCTATCTGCAGTAGGTGGCATAAGATCACACACCCAACAATCAGTGATGTTCACTACTAACTAGTGTTGATGCAGAAGCTGTACAAAAGAATTGCTTACGAATTCTGATCTTCTAACCTGCTCATGTTCAGGAAAAGGGTGAAAAGAGTGCAAAGAAACAATAGTAGGAAAAGACATAGGTTGGGAAGTGGGTGCAGAAGTCAATTGAGTAGAGAAAAACAATCCCACCCATAAATGACAACGTCATGTTTAAAAGACACTAGAAAACACGTTATTAAGAACATATAGACAACGGGAGAAAGTAATGACCATTATTACAAATGAAATAATAATTTTTCACAAACCTAACCAAAAAGCAAATCCTAAAATTATCTAGTAACATTTTTAGGGCTCCTCTGCATTTCAGTAATTTTTGTATGTTCAGGTGGAACAGTGGTGACTCTCATCAATGCTCTAAGGTGAAAAGGGGGTACTCTTTCCACAGAAAATGGACTTTATTCTGCTTTTACTAAACAGAATAGTACTTTAAAACAATGCCAGCAAAACAATCAGTCTCCTAACACCTAGTCTATACAATCACACGGAAACCTCTTGTGAAACCAACTATGCCCAGAGTCCATAAAGCCTAAAGCCTCTCTGGCAGGCTTCTATTGTCCATCAAATTTTCTTTTGTTGTTTTCTTTCGCATGGGCCTCTCAATTCAGGCCTCTTCGTGAGAAAAGTACTGCTTAGTTGGAGTGCCCTCCTGGCAAACACCCACAGCTCACTCGAAAGTCTCAATGTCTTAAAGCAATGCACCAGTGTCTCTCCTCTGTGGCAGACACTACAAACAATGTGCTCTTCATTGATCAAGGGCACAAATCATCTTGTGCAGACCCAAGCACCATTAATTGGGAAATAGCTCAAGCTCAGCAGCACTTTCAGACTCCAACACTCATTATTTAGTGTCAGAGGACGCTCAAGCTGCTCTTTCATGGGCACCACAATATAGTGCCTTTTTCCAAACTTGAAATCTCCGGTGTACTGCCCTTCTTCCGTTGGAGCAAAGAAAAGGGGGGGTGTGGCCAAAACTCAGGCCAAGGGGCTCAAGGGATTGCACACTGTCAGAGGTGACCAGCACATGACAGGTAGAGAAATGAAACCTGAAAACAGCTCTGCTATCAACAACAGGAATCCTTCTCTTTAGCTCTTTTACACTGAAACTTTGGTTTTGTGATATCCAACGCCGTCTGATGGAGCAAGTACGATACCATGCGCTGGCGATCGCTGTCCAGCTTTGCTACTTTCTGGGTGCTGAGACTGTAGGGCCAAGACGTCCGTCTTTCGTCTGTAGCTGTCACTGATGGGAATTAGGCTTAAATCAATGTCCTGCAGGTTATTATGACTTGATACCCGCAGAATCTAGTGACGTAGGAAATGTGCCACAGTTGTTAGTTTCCTTCAATTTAGTAAAAAAAGCAGTTCATGGTTTTTAGCAAGGGGACTGCAAGCAGGTGGTCTGCAATCTTCAAAGTAGTAGCCATACACCATGGGCATAAAATACAAAGGCAGAAGGGCAAAACAGGGTCTCTAGCATCTTTAATTGGGTTCTCTCCATTATTCTCTGCCATCTATAGCTACATGAGAATTCTATCTGAATGGATTTCCTCACACAGTGGCATTGTCTAATGGGGTAAACACATATTTTCCTCAATGATTAAGTCTAGGTGTTCCTCCTTACCTTAGAACATCTCAATAGAGAAATCACATGATACCGATTATCAGGGACATGTAGAAACCTTCCTTTAAAAACTGTGCATCAGGTGCACTATGCAATACACAGGCTAATAGTCAAATGTGCAAACAAAAAGACAAGAACTAGAGGGTCCTGATATTTGCATGATTAGGACACATCTGATCCCACCAAAAATTAAAGTAGCAGGAACAGAAGGGAACCGAAAACCAAATTAAAATAGACATTGAAAATTTGTCATGTTCAAAAAGGTAAACATAAGATATCTCCTATTGAAATGGAAAACTTGTCTTACTATAATATTGAGTCAGTTAACCAGTCTATCACTACCCTGACAGTCAGGCTGGAAAACATTGAAGCAGGCCTAAGGCAAATTCTTGAAAACCAGTCTGGTCATACCAAAGGGAATTATACATAACATGGGGGTCCCTGGTACATCACTGCAGTCTGGAAATGTGAACCTGAACAATACATCAATAATAATAAAAGGGCTGACTGCTGAAAGGAATTCGAAAAAGAGAAATGGGACTAGGACATAGCTAAAATCTCAATAACTAAGCATGATGCGACATTGGTCAGGGGAAGTAACAAAAGAAAAAATCTATAGGAAGAACAAAAAAAATTATTTGGGTGATAGTCAGGCATGTGACACAACACCGAGAGTACGGGTGATACACAAAGGCCAAAGTTACACAAATTTTAACTCTACCGTTGGCGACTACACCATATACGGTACTCCTAGCTAATGTTTCAGTTCCTTCTTCAGGAAAAAATGAAAACCGGGTTTTCTTTTTAGGAACGAAAGCCATATGCTACTTAGGAAACAGAACATCATTAACTAATGTAATATAGAAATTAGGCCACCTTGAGTCACAGATCTATAATTTCATCCTTAGGTCCAATCAAGGCTACATAAATGTAGGGCTGCCTGTTCCTTTAAGGGAAGGGGCAGTAACGTGACTAACTACAGGTGACACACTTTGATCCTGTATATCTCTTTTTATTTTCATTCAATACCATTATTGCCAAATAGACATGCACTGGTGAAGTGTTGTCTTTTATGTTCACAGCATGAAATATCATTATCTGTGGAATTTAGTAACCAGAACAAGTTCAACCAACTGTTGCGTAGCGATGGGCATCGTCATGACCATCCCCTCACAACACAGGGGAGCTTGTAATAGTATCAAAAGCAGCAACAAACATGCAAAAAACAAATAAAAAATAATAAAAACGCACAAAACGTCAAGCCATCAGATATACTTGCTGTGTATCAAGCACAAAAAGCATAGACAAAACAATAGCATGTGTGAATAAGCGGTGACAACAACACCATGTCATGTACTTAATGCACTGTAAACCTGCAGCTCAAAACCCAATATTTGGGCCTGTTTAATTTGTCAGGTTTAAAATCCTTACCCTCCTTTTGACAGTAGATCACCAGGCAATGGAAATCTGCTGTCAAATATAACTTTACTGTTTCTCTTCTAACATACAGGACCAGCAAGAACAATTCATGATAGGACCAAATACATGAAAATAAATTTCCATTACTTAACTGTTACCCTCTTGTCAGTTACTTCGCAACATCAAGCCACCTTAGTTTTACCTTTCTAAAAGTAAAAATTCTTACACTGACACTCCATATTAATTTGGCACCTACAATTTCCACTGTGAAAAATAAGTCTTAATTGGCAAATCGTTCTCATTAAGGCATGTAGCCTTCAAAATTTTAGAAAAGGGCTGCATCTTATTTTCTGTCTAAGACTTAATGCAACACTTCGTTTTCTGTCAAATAAAAGCAACTAGCAGGCATCATTTTATTTTTTTAGAGCGGAGACACAAATGTATCAGTTCTGCAGAGCATTTAACATGATGTTGGGACTTTCGAAGAAACCCCTTTTTTTTATATTTTCCCTTTGGAATTAAGTTCTTTAATTGTATTGATGTTCTTCTGGAGAAACCAGAAATCCCACTTTTAGAGGCCCTTGGGTCATTCTGCATTTCACAGAGACAAGGCCCTAATTTAAAAGGTCACAAGTGTCAACATGACAGCCTCCTCCATTGTTTATGGGAAAACTAAAGATAGCATCTCAGCAGCGTGACTTGAGCCAGCCTCTGTAGCTCTCCTAGCTTCTGCCACTCTGAATCTGTCAAAGACAGTAGGCCTTCCTATTTTCCTTCTAACCTGCAATAATTCACTCTATTTAAAAAAAAAATGTTTTCCTTTTTAGGCGCTAAAAAAATTTATCTCTATTTCCAGATTATTAAAGTACATTTACTGTGAATAATTCACAAACCTTAATAACACACATACCAGTTGTTAGAATAAATGCTTGTTGCAATCCCATGCAATGGTACATATTTCATCAACCTCGAATGAATGAACGTCTCAGTAGGCCCAGCTGAAGTTAGAACCTTCAACCTTGATATTAAAACAAGCCTTTGTACTGGCACATTGACTCATTGAATCATAAGAAGGCACAACCTGCAAATATATATCAAACCTAAATGTATGCATTTACTGAAGCCTGAGACACTTTAAAAAGTACTCTGAATGAAAGAAAATGCAGTTTAAACAGTGCTTTTGCCCAAAATCGACTTTGATATTTTAGGCATTAAAAAATCAATATCCTACAATTTTCTTGCATAATATGCATTACCAGAATGTCTATTACACAATCCATGAGTCAGCCATTGAAAATATTAACTTATACTTTATAGAAATGAGCGTGTTTGCACATACAAATGTCATTTTAGCGGTGCAACATAACTTAAATTACATTTTAATGTTAGGAGGTCATAGTATAGGTATTAAGCTTTATAAATATTAAAAAACGATTTTGAAAGGCACTTATTTTTTAAATAATTTTTCCATAATTAATAATTTTCTTTTTTAAAAAAAAATAAAAACCCAATTATTTTTTTTTTTGTGATAATTCCACATATAAAAGCAAGCTGCATCCCTTGCCTAATATTTGGGATACATTAACTCACAAGCCTAAGCGCATAAGCCTAACTTGAAATGCGTCACATTTTTGCGCCACTTTCATTTAAAAGGAAGGTTATGCAAAATTCCACCCATGTTTAACTGGGAAAGTGCTGGCTGAATTGAACATTCCTATCAAATATACTGCAGCTGAAAAGTTTGCCTGTGAACATCTAATACAATGCATCTAAGAAAAATGCTGTAAATGTATTTTTATTTTTTTTGCAAAAATAGATAATTTCGTTTTTTTGGGGCCCTATTTATATCTATTGAGTGTCTTTTCTAATTTATTAAGCATTTAACGGCAGTTTTGTATATGTGCACAATTGCTCATGCTATAAATTAAAGAGCAACATATAGCTATGTTAGCACATCACATGGTTCATTTCTGGATTTTTTCTAAGTTTCTACATAATATTAATTAACCAACATTTTACTTAACAAACTGTAAACATCAAGAAGACCCACAAACACACATTGAGCTCATTTCAGATATAAACAGAAAACACTCAGTACACACAATACAGCGCGCTTTAGCCATTTTTCATAAATAGCGCCGTCGCAATTTACTTACAGAACCGTTTGCAGATCCTAGTCGTAAGTCATATTTACAAGAGAAAAGAAAACTTTTCTCAATAGTGTTCCAAAAAACTGCAAAAACAGCCTCACAGACATTTATTTCCAAGAATAGCGGACCCATACTTTATTAAACGTGATGGGGCCCACTCCGTGCTTCACATATAGTTCATAGGTTGGAGTTCCAATCGGAGGAACCGGACATGAGTCCTCCAACCGGGAGTCCCTTTTACAACCAAGACAAAACAAATTTCCAAGTCTGCTAAGACCAGGCATCTTCGCTCACTAGTCTAGCTTCAAACTTCAAAGGATTATCGTTTACGATAGTCTCGTGAATACACGAGTCCTTCGGCTCTGGTACTTGCAAGTTCCAAATCAAAGTGATCCCGAAGGGATACCAAACCAAATGTCCAACTTAAGGACCAAACCAAGTGTCCAACTAAGGACTGGGAGACGCTCCACTTATACTTAACTGAAAATATCGATGACGTCACCAGAAGACTCGTCTTATCGTTTCGCTCTACCAAACATCAAGGCTCCAAATCAGGGCGATAGCCAGGGCAGCAGTCCTTCGTAGCCGTCGGGAAGCGGGGAACCTCGCAGCAAAGACTTTCGGACCACGTCGACATGCAGGGGTCGATGAAGTGGCGGCCTTCCTCTAGAATTTTCACACGAAGCTCCCCACGGACCTCAAGCTTGGACCGGTACCGCTGGTATCGCCCCACGTTGGGCGCCAACTGAGGTACTGGGTTTTTCAGAACCGGTACTGATCCGGTAACCCAGCGGTGCCAGGGTACACCCAAAGACCTCGGGTACTTTCCTGATTCAGAGTCTTCTTGGTGAAGTCAAAGATCGAATTTATTGGCTGCAGCCAAGTAACAAGCGTCCTAGAAGTACAACAGCACGGTTTGTATGTTCTCAGGAGACTGTGTTTCAATGCAAAGTCAGGGTTCCTTATATTCAGTTTTTTAAGCTTCCGGCAAACATTCTTGACATTTTGGTTGGTCATTCACATGTTTTCACTACAAAGGAAAAAACAGTGTCATGATGAAACCTCATATTTCATGTCATCCAACCCATAATAAATTACCCGGCAAGGCCTAGTATTTTACATCAGATAAGTGTGGACCCCCAATAAAAACGGGCACCTCCCCCTCGTAAAGTAAGAAGAAGAAAAGAGCAGGTGCAGGTGTGAGCAAGATTAGGCAGGGTGTGTGAGCGATAATAAGGGTTTTATGGCATGGTGTGCCTTGATGCTATCTGATTCGGCCACTGGGAGAGGGACTGACCAAACAGGTTTGGCCTGAGGCAATGGTTCCAGCTTGCCCAGGTCAGAGAAAAGTCAATCAAGGTGTACGTGTCCTTGGAATCAAATCTGACTGTATTATAAGCCTATGTGAGGGCAACTTTTAAAAATGGCTGCCGTGTATAAAATGGGAGCCACGAGTGCAGGACGAAAATGGCGATTTCGAGGTGAAAACGCTGCTGGAATTGAGCGAAAATGCTCATGCTTAGTGTACTAGTCATTATCAGTCTTTTGATACTAAAATCGTACTGCTGTGGCAAAGTAAATTACATGGGTCCAGAATTTTTAGAACCACAGGTGTTCCCTTCCTATTTGCGACTCGCACCGCAATGCAGAATTGCTTTGTGACCGCGAACGCGGTCGCAAAGCAATTTGCAGTTACCACCAGTGTCACACTGGTGGTAACCCATTCGCAAAAGGGAAGGGGTCCCCATGGGACCCCTTCCCCTTTGTGAATGATGCCATTAATGTTTTTTCAGAGCAGGCAGTGGTTCAATGGACCACTGCCTACTCTGAAAAACCGAAATCAAATGGTTTCATTATTTTTTTGTATTGCAACTCGTTTTCCTTTAAGGAAAACGGGCTGCAATACAAAAACAAAACCGCTTTATTTAAAAAGCAGTCACAGACATGGAGGTATGCTGTCTCCAGCACGCCACCATCCCTGTGAGTGCAGGGAATCCTAATGGGGTCGCAAAATGCGACCCACCTCATTAATATTAATGAGGTGGGTCTTTGCAACCCCATTGAGATTCGCAGACAGTGTCTGAGACACCGTTCTGCATCCGATTTTGCGAATAGGAAATTGCGAGTTACACCGACTCGCAATTTCCGATTCGCAAAATCGGATTTTACTACATCTGGCCCTTGATCTCAAGAGTAGAGACATTCTAAAGACTAACATACCAGATACTTCTTGCCACAAAGGAGTTCCCATCTTAAAAACATGTGTCTCTATGAAGTATTTCAGCACAAAACATACAGAACTAAAGTAACTGAAAACATAGTCATTGGATATGACGGTTGTTGTGTGAGTCACAACAAAGTAAATCTAATTAACCACAGAAAGCTTAGTTGCCAAAGTCTAAAGGGAAGACAGTTTTTCTACTTGGCACTTTTGCAACAATTCAGGCTATTGCTTACTGAATCAGATTTACTTGGACATTACGAGTGTTATGGAGACTCATTCAATGCTGTAAAAGACAGTATTCAGTGTCCTGTATTTCCAACAAACTTGAAAATGTTGAAAGATGTGAATGAACAGGAAGAAACCATTGCTGCTGAGATAGCCCAGGAGAGTTCACAAAGCAGCCAAAGTTCTCTACCAGCAAGTCACGATCCTATTAGAGAATCGGTAATTCAAAATGAAGCAGCTATAGCTATGAATGAGGTAGAGAATGCAAAGCAACAGACAAAAGAGAAAACTGTGGATTTCGAACAAATAGTGGGACAGCTGAAAAACAAACAGATAGACATGTACAATGAAGATAAAGATAAAACAGAGCATAGATTTCTCCAGGAGAAAAAACAATGTGGTTGTTCATCATATAAACCAGTATTATTATACATCAGCATGCAAGCTGGCACTTCCAAAAGCTTTCTAAAATAATGTTTTCACTGGCTATCTAAAGAAGGCTACAGATTTAAATTTCAATTGTAGTAACAGCACCCTCAGGATTAGCTGCATATAACAATGAAGGAATTATTCTACATCAACTACTAAGGCTACCTGTTGAACATGCCAATCAACTGTAATATCAGAAATTATCTTCGACGCTTGTCATGAGATATCAAGAGTTTAAAAAAAAAAGTGAAGCTTCTAATCATTGCTGAAGTTAGCATGGTACAAACATAATGCTTAACTTTATACACTTCAGGATGCAGCAGACTTTAAGAACAAACTATGATGTACTCTTTAGAGTAAATCATGTAATTGTGTTTGGCGACCTACTCCAACTTATCCCTGTGAAAGGACAACCTGTTTTCAAACCACTTTTGCATGATGAAACAAGAAATTCCCTTATAAGCATTGACAACATGAATATTTGGTTGCATTTTGAATACAAAGAATTAGTGAAAATATCTGCCAAAGATCTGATGTGGAATATGGAGATATACCGAAGGACATTAGAGTAGGAGTGCTTACAAAAGAGGGGAAACGTGCTTTGGAAACACCACCTTATCAAGTGTCTATTCCCATCTAATATTATAGCATAAAAACTAATGCTCAATGTACTTCAAGAAGCTCAATCCATAGTGTGTTTAATGCCAACGCTTCAAGAGAGCTCCAACTTTAATGCAAAATTACTACAACTGGAGTAACAAAATACTTTGAACATTACAGCTATTGATAAAATGGAACATCAGTGACTTACAATACTAATGATAGATAAAGTGCAAACAAAATTGATTTATTTGGTGAAATCTGTATCTGAGACAACAGGGTCAGAAAGTTACTTTGAGACTTAATTTAACTGTTGATGAAGGGTTAGCAAAAGGTTCAATGGGTAAAGTTATTGATCTCAATCATTTTCCAAATAGAGATGAAGTAGAATATTTGGCTATAACATTTGATCTGAATGATGATGTGAAGAAGATTGGCTGATGTTTTTTTACATTTTTTAATTGTCAAAGTCATATATCTGGTGGAAACAGTTCCCACTCTCTCTGACATATGCTGTACTCATCCATAAATCCCAAGGTTTAAGTGTGGATGCAGCTTTTGTTAGTGTTGCAAGTTCTATATTCAAAGAAGGACTGTCATATGTAGCATTGTTATTAATTAGAACATTTCCCGGTTTTGTTTTTGGTTGACTTTGATGAGAAGATAGTTAGTGCTGATTCAACCTGAGTGAGAGAGTGCAATTGGCTAAGAGACCAATATACTCCACATTTAGGCAGACCCTGTTTATGAGAAACAAGTAATATGTACAAAGCAGAAGATTGCAAAACAGTCTAAGGACCCTCAAGAAAAGAAAGGACAAAAAGACAACACAGAGGTTGCTGAAGAAAAAAGTAGAACAACATGGAGAAATTGTAGGTTACCAGTCGAAAAAACAGTCCAGGTGTCAACTGTTATGCGAATGTTGTTCTCAATGTATTGTTCCATTTACCCAATGTAGTAAACCAAATTGACCAAAAATCAGATAAGAGAATATCTTCTGCACTATATCATTTTACTGCAATATTCAATGACTTTCAGAAGTGGAACACATTCTGCTTCAGGGATCTGACCATCTTTTGGATACATGTAGCAGATCATTAATGTTTACTCTCAACACTTAAAAAGACGTACAAGATTTTATTGTGATCATCCTTGGAGTCTTAGAACAAGAATCAGTAAATAGTGATTATTTATTTGGACCAAGTTACAAGTGGAACCATGACTGCGAAGATTGCTATTTCACATATAGCACTGGTATCAATTCTGAACAAATTCTCTACTTAACATAACTGGATTGTAAAACTGTGCCTTTTGACAAATTGTACAGAAACGCTTACCAAATTATGATATGCCCAAACTACAGATCAGACGTTCAGTCTACATTGTTTCTACAAAGAACTGGAAAATACCTTATAGCAGTGGTTCCCAACCTTTTGACTTTTCGGGACCCCACTTTATCACTACTGGAAGCCGGGGACCCCTATTGAATTATTACTGGAATCCTGGGACCCCCTCTAAGGCATTACTGAAAGCTAATATCAGTTAATATTATTACATTTTATAAGCAGTCCCTGAGGAAGCTTTGCGGACCTCCAGGGATCCTGGACCACAGGTTTGGAACCACTGACTTATAGTAATGCTCGAACAATGCAGAGCAGAAGGTTCCAAATTGAAAACTCAGATTAGAAACTTTAAAGCTTGACAAATATCACTTTCGGGAAGAAGTTTTACTACTTTAAATATAGAGGGTCATTCTGACCTCGGCGGTAAAAGGCGCTTACCGCCGGTCAGAAGACCGCCATAACACCGCTGCGGTCGCGGGAAACCGCCACGGTCATTCTGACCCGCAACAGGCAAACCGCCAAAAACCCAACATCCACAAAAGTCCGCCACACCAAAGATCAGCGAAAAACTGGCGATGACCAAACCTCCACCGTCATGCCAACAGAAAAACGCCCATGCCATTCCGACTCACGAATCCACACGGCGGTCTTTCAACCGCGGTATTCCATTGGCGGTACACACCGCTGCGGTGAAAATACACACACCCTTACAAAACACAACCACATTGGACAATTTGAAACACACACACCTGATATACATACAAACAACACTCCCACACACCCAATTAAATATAAAACACACACCCACATCACCCACAAACCCTTACGACCACAATAGCGACTGAAGGACAGAGAGAGACCGCACTGCTTAGAGTAGACCATCACACAGAGGCAAATCACAACATCACCCACAAAATTACCACGCACAAAACACCATACACCACCACACTCACCACACTCTACAACACATACACCACCCCTCACCTCATCCACACCACCCCATGGCACCCCAAAGACACCCCAGGTTCTCTGACGCAGAACTCAGGGTCATGGTGGAGGAAATAGTCCGTGTAGAGCCCCAGCTCTTCGGGGCAGAGGTGCAGCACACCACCATTGCCAGGAAGATGGAGCTATGGCAAAGGATAGTCGTCAGGGTCAACGCTGTGGGACAGCATCCACGCAATCGGGATGACATCAGGAAGCGCTGGAACGACCTACGGGGGAAGGTGCGTTCCATGGTATCAAGGCACAACATCGCGGTGCAGAAGACTGGCGGCAGACCCCCACCTACTCCCCCAGAATACACAGCATGGGAGGAGGAAGTCTTGCACATCCTGCATCCTGAGGGCCTCGCAGGAGTAGGCGGAGGAATGGACTCTGGTAAGTCAAATCTCCACTATTTCATTCCCCCACCCCACCTGCATGCCAAATCATACCCCCACCCTCACCCCCACCCCCATCACACCAACTACTTGCAAATGGATCACCATCACAACCCACCCATCCCAAAACCTAGCCCTGCATGCGTCCCCAAAGCATGGACACCCATCACCAAAGCATGCCCACTACACACACACATCACCCCCACAAGCCACCCTCACAAAAGCCCCCGCAAGGGAATGCCTACACTTGGGTACACGGCCACCCACCCATTACACGAAATGCCACACAAAGAAGCAATAACCATACCCTTATACCCCTGCAGGACCCGAATGCCACCACACCGCCACGGAGGGTCCAGAGATGTCCATCCCACCCCCAGAAGAGGCCCCCAGTGATGACAGCAGCTCTGTCTCCCTGGACCCAGATGACCAGCCCGGCCCATCGGGGACCTCGGGACAGTCGGTTCCCCACAGACAGCCACAGGCTACAGCAGACCTAACCCCCTCTGGGAACACCAGCACAGCTCCCACCCAGTGGGCCCATGCCTCTGTCTCCAGGACACGTCAATCAACGGTGTGTCCGCCACTACAGGGCACCCAGGTTGACCCACCACCCCAACAACAACAGGGACCTGGGGGCAGTGGTAGTGGGCACACCGTCCAGGGGACAGAGGCCAGGAACTCAGGGGAACTGGGAGGGCTACTGTGCGACAGGGGGGGACAGGCCCAGGGAACCCACTCTCCAAGAGGCCCTCTCCTCCATCATGGGAGCATACCACCACTCCCAGGAGACGATGGCTACGGTACTGGGCAGGTTCCAGGAGATCCAGGTACTGCAGGAGGAACAGTACATGGGGTTCAGAGAGGAACTGAGGAGCATTAGTTCCGCAATGGGGACCATCGTCGTGGCCCTTAACCAGATAGTCACCACATTGCGGGACCATGTGGCACCCCAAAGGGCCCCTGTCACTAGCCTAGACCAGGAACAGCCTACCACCTCTGCCGGCGCTAGTGGACAGGAGGCCCCCACACAACGACAGGCCACCAGAACCCCACCTCCTGCAGAAGAAGAACCACCCCGCAAGCGGAACCTGAGATCTCACAAGAAGACAGAGTAGGATGCCAAGACCCCCGCCAGCAAACGATACCCCCTGATGTCATCCCACTGTCCCACATTGTCACTCTGTCCAACCTTAAACTGCCCCTGCTCCATCCTTCCACAGGCATATGGACAATGCACCTGTGAGACTGAGAACTGGACTCTGCCATGGACATTACTCCACCATCACCCATCACCGGTTTACTATCATGTACCTAAATGTAGCACTTTAATTAAATCACTTATTGCACTTAAAAAATCTGGAGTCTGCTTGTATTCTTAACAAATGTATTAGACATAACGGTTCAAAAATGTTCAGTTACATTGTGATGACAACATACCACTGTCACACAGCTGTAGTCCATGGGCAAACAAAGCAGAGGTCGCGCAGTGGGGCCTACAGCTCTGAAAAGGGAAGGGAAAGTCACAAGTCAGTTAACAGGAACTGGGGGGAAACACAGACAGTAGAGAGGCAGGAGGCTTTAAGTAAATGTAAAATGGCGTGGTTGATTCTTACCTGTGTGCTACTGAAAATACTGTTGTATCACTGTGTCCCTGTTGTCTGTGTCGTCCCCGTCGTCTTCCTCCTCTTCACTCTCCACAGGCTCCACAGCTGCTACAACACCACCATCTGGACCATCCTCCTGCAGGAAAGGCACCTGGCGTCGCAAAGCCAGGTTGTGAAGCATACAGCAGGCCACGATGATATGGCACACCTTCTTTGGTGAGTACATTAGGGATCCGCCTGTCATATGCAGGCACCTAAACCTGGCCTTCAGGAGCCTGAAGGTTCTTTCTATGATCCTCCTAGTTCGCCCATGGGCTTCATTGTAGCGTTCCTCTGCCCTGGTCCTGGGATTCCTCACTGGGGTAAGTAACCACGACAGGTTGGGGTAACCAGAGTCCCCCAATAGCCACTCACGGTGTCTCTGTAACTGTTCCATCACATAAGGGATGCTGCTATTTCGCATGATATACGCGTCATGCACTGACCCAGGGAACTTGGCATTTACATGGGAGATGTACTGGTCTGCCAAACAGACCACCTGGACATTCATCGAATGATAACTTTTTCTGTTCCTGTACACCTGCTCACTTCCACTGGGGGGGACCAAAGCCACATGGGTCCCATCAATGGCACCAATGATGTTGGGGATATGTCCAAGGGCATAGAAATCACCCTTCACTGTAGCCAAATTGCCCACCTCAGGGAACACAATGTAGCTACGCATGTATTTCATCAGGGCAGACAACACTCTGGACAAAACCTTAGAAAACGTAGGCTGAGACATCCCAGATGATATGGCCACTGTTGTTTGGAATGATCCACTTGCCAAAAAATGGAGTACTGACAGAACCTGCACTAGGGGGGGAATCCCTGTGGGTTGGCGAATGGGGGACATCAGGTCTGGCTCCAGCTGGGCACACAGTTCATGTATAGTGGCTCGGTCAAGCCGGTATGTCAGTATGATATGTCGTTCTTCCATTGTCGACAGGTCCACCAGCTGTCTGTACACGGGAGGATTCCTCCATCTCCTCGCAAGTCCCAGCGGATGGTGCCTAGGAAGGACAACATGGAGCACAGAGTCAATCAACCCACAGGTACGTTCCCACAGCTTGCACAGTACACGATTCGCTATGCATTGAATGGCTTGTATGAGTGGCAATGCAAGGCCTAGGCCAGTGTGACGCAGTAGAAATTAAGCCATGTGGGCCCTTGAAATGGCGGCTGCCTGACCTGTGAAGTGTGACAATGGGATGTGAGGTCAATGCGCTGGCGTGGCACACTGTGGCGGTAGGTGGTCGAAGCCCGCGGTGCTAAGCCGCATTGGTTAACATTGAACCCTATGGGTTTCAGGAGCCAATGACGATGTGCGCCGGCGGTCGCGGTACGCACCGCCGCGGTACGCACCACCGCGGGCGTGACCGCCATTTTCTAACTGGTTAATCACTCGAGACCTGATCATCCACAGGAGAGGACCTATACTGCAAGTGCTGCTGTGACCTCGGTCTGGGAGACACAATGGCTGCTGCGACTGGGGAAAGGGCCCCTGCCTTCACTTCCGAAGTATTGGAGAAACTTGTTGATGGGGTCCTCCCCCAGTATGCGCTACTCTACTGTCCTCCAGACCAACAGGTAAGTACACAGGGAGCACGTAGTATGGGCTATGCCTGTGTTGAGTGGGGTGGATGTAAGATGGTGGGGAGGGGAGCGAATGAGGAGTGCAACGCACAACAGATGAGAGCATGTGCCACATGGCAAGGTTGGGGAGGGGGGGCCACTCACATCGACCATGCAGAAAAGTGATGATTCTTTTTTTTTTTTCCCACCCTGTACATGTCACATAGGTCAGCGCCCATCAGAAGATCGAAATTTGGCATGCCATCGCCAAGGACGTCAGGGCCCTGGGGGTCCACAACAGACGGGGCACCCACTGCCGCAAGAGGTGGGAGGACATCCGCCGCGGGAGCAGAAAGACCGCGGAGGCTCTGCTGGGGATGGCCTCCCAACGTAGGAGGGGTGCCAGTCGTAGCTTGACCCCCCTGATGTCCCGGATCCTAGCGGTGGCCTACCCCGATTTGGATGGGCGAGTGAGGACATCACAGCAGACACAAGGGGGTGAGTATCAGCACATTCTGCTATATTAGCGCACAGTGGAGGTGTCTGGGTGGGGGAGGAGGGCTGTGGCTATCTCTAGGCCAGGGCGCTTTCTGTAGGCTAGGCCCCTCCATTAGGCCTGTGCCCCCGCCCCCCACCTCTGTATGGTGCTAAGTACAGCTATCCATGGTCCGGCCTCACCTATGTGTGCATTTGTCGTCCATAGACCTGTAGGCCAAGTCACAATAACTGAGTAGTGTACCCCGAGTGCGCGGCGTAGTGCTGGGGGCTTCTGTGTCTGTCCTCTCCGCCAACGGTGTTGCCAATGCATGCACTCAACATGTCTTTCTTTCTTCTCCCCCCCTTTTTCTTGGTTTTCCTGTTCATGTGTGCATTAGCATCATCAGGCGGAGGAGAAGTGGCATCGGCGCACGAGGGAGCTGCATCTCACATGGGCCCGGAGGGCCATACAACCGACTCCGAGTACACCAGTGAGACGGAGGGCGAGGGGAGCTCCACAACGGGGACCCGTGGAGACGTCAGCGACACCGACACGTCCTCAGAAGGGAGCTCCCTTGTGGTGGCGGCAACATCCGTGCCCACCGCAACAACAGGTACAGCCTCCACCCAGCGCACCAGCCCCGCCCTCCCAGCAGCCCCTCAGCCTTCACCCCGTGCCCGCTCGGCCAGGAAGCCGGCCATCTCCTACGCCCATGGCACCTCAGGTCCTGCCCCAGTTACCCCTGCTGCCCTCAGTGCGGAGATCATTGACCTCCTGAGGACCATCATTGTTGGGCAGTCTACCCTTTTGAATGCCATCCAGGGTGTAGAGAGGGAGTTGCAACGGAGCAATGCATACCTGGAGGGCATTCATTCGGGTCAGGCTGCCCATCAGCGATCGTTCAACGCTCTGGCCTCAGCACTGACAGCAGCAATTGTCCCTGTGTCTAGCCTCCCCCCTCCAACTTCCTCAACCCAGTCCCACTCCCCTGTTCCTCTGCCTATCCCAGACACACCTACAGACCAGCCTGCACACACATCAACACCCAAGGGCAGCTCATCCAGACATAAGCACCACAGATCACACAAGCATTCACCCAAGCAACATCCACATGCAGACATGCCAACAGCCACTGCCTCCACTGTGTCCCCCTCCTCCTCATCACCCTCCTCATTCTCTGTAACGTCTCCACTCACACTTGCATGCACAACATCTTCATCCACTACGTCCATCACCAGCACACCCACCAGAACACTCCGCACACGTGCAGTCACCACCCCCACTACCATTTACACGTCCCCTGTGTCCTCTCCCACTGTGTCTGTCACCCCCTCTTCCAAACCACACAAACGCAAGCAGCCACCCACCCAACAGCCATCCACCTCACGACAGCCTCCAGCCCAAGCACCTGCACCCAAAGACACCAGACTTCACACTCCTACAACCACATCCTCTTCCTCCACTCCCATACCCACTACACCTAACCGTCCCTCTCTTTCCAAATTGCTTTTCTTTTCAAAACTTGACCTCTTTCCTACAACTCCCCCACCCCGTTCATCTCATAAGACTGCAATCTGCACCTCAGCCACCACCAAACCAGGACCTATCAGGACTGTTGTCCAAGGACATTGGAGTCCCCCACCCTCAAGGGCAACTACTCCGGCTAGGAGCCAAGGCACGGCCAGCCCACCCCCGGAAAAGCAGCCAAAACTTAGCAGTGCCCGGCGCGAGGGGCCACGGACACCAGGGACCAAAATCCCTACCCTGGCTCCGTCTGGAAGTGGGGTGCCACCTGGCACACCGCCAAAGGTGTCAAAGGGCCACAGACGACCAGGGAAGGGTGGGAAGAGCAGCACGCCCGACAAGTCCGGCAGCAGGCCAGTTGCGCAGGAGTGCCCCACCAGCCCCCTCCCAGGTGTGCAGGAGGACACCCAGAGGCCCGGTACGGCAGCCCAGGAGGGCCCCGCAAGCAAACAGACAGATGGGCAGGAAGGCCCCGCCAGCCACATGTCAGGTGGCGAGTGACACCCATGCCTGGGCCGGAACAGCTGAACTGGGCCCTTTCAAACAAGCACCGCTGAACTGGGCACCGCCGTGTCAAGCACCGCTGAACAGGGCACCGCCGTCTCAAGCACCGCTGAACTGGGCCCTTTCAAACAAGCACCGCTGAACAGGGCCCTGCCGTGTCAAGCACCGCTGAACAGGGCACCGCCGTCTCAAGCACCGCTGAACAGGGCCCTTTCAAACAAGCACCGCTGAACAGGGCCCCGCCGTGTCAAGCACCGCTGAACAGGGCCCCGCCGTGTCAAGCACCGCTGAACTGGGCACCGCCGTCTCAAGCACCCCTGAACCGGGCCCTTTCAAACAAGCACCGCTGAACTGGGCACCGCCGTGTCAAGCACCGCTGAACAGGGCACCGCCGTCTCAAGCACCTCTGAACTGGGCCCTTTCAAACAAGCACCGCTGAACAGGGCCCCGCCGTGTCAAGCACCGCTGAACAGGGCACCGCCGTCTCAAGCACCGCTGAACAGGGCCCTTTCAAACAAGCACCACTGAACTGGGCACCGCCGTCTCAAGCTCCGCTGAACAGGGCCGCGCCGTGTCAAGCACCGCTGAACAGGGCCCCGCCGTGTCAAGCACCGCTGAACTGGGCACCGCCGTCTCAAGCACCGCTGAACAGGGCCCTTTCAAACAAGCACCGCTGAACTGGGCACCGCCGTGTCAAGCACCGCTGAACTGGGCCCTATCAAACAAGCACCGCTGAACTGGGCCCGCCGTGAGAAGCACCGCTGAACAGGGCCCCGCCGTGTCAAGCACCGCTGAACTGGGCCCGCCGTGAGAAGCACCGCTGAACTGGGCCCTTTCAAACAAGCACCGCTGAACTGGGCACCGCCGTCTCAAGCCCCGCTGAACAGGGCACCGCCGTCTCAAGCACCGCTGAACAGGGCACCGCCGTCTCAAGCACCGCTGAACTGGGCCCTTTCAAACAAGCACCGCTGAACAGGGCCCTGCCGTGTCAAGCACCACTGAACAGGGCACCGCCATCTCAAGCACCGCTGAACAGGGCCCTTTCAAACAAGCACCGCTGAACTGGGAACCGCCGTCTCAAGCACTGCTGAACAGGGCACCGCCGTGTCAAGCACCGCTGGACTGGGCCCTTTCAAACAAGCACCGCTGAACTGGGCACCGCCGTCTCAAGCACCGCTGAACAGGGCCCCGCCCTGTCAAGCACCGCTGAACAGGGCACCGCTGTGTCAAACACCGCTGAACTGGGCACCGCCGTCTCAAGCACCGCTGAACTGGGCCCTTTCAAACAAGCACCGCTCCGCTGGGCACCGCTGTCTCTGAATTGCTCAGCTGGGCCCTTCCTGTCAAGCACCGCTCCGCTGGGCACTTCATCTCAAGCACCGCTCCGCTGGGCACCGCTGTCTCTGAACTGCTCTGCTGGGCCCTTCCTGTCAAGCACCGCTCCGCTGGGCCCTTCATCTCAAGCACCGCTCCGCTGGGCACCGCCGTCTCTGAACTGCTCTGCTGGGCCCTTCCTGTCAAGCACTGCTCCGCCGGGCCCTTTATCTCAAGCACCGCTCCGCTGGGCACCGCCGTCTCTGAACTGCTCTGCTGGGCCCTTCCTGTCAAGCACCGCTCCGCCGGGCCCTTCATCTCAAGCACCGCTCCGCTGGGCACCGCCGTCTCTGAACTGCTCTGCTGGGCCCTTCCTGTCAAGCACCGCTCCGCTGGGCCCTTCATCTCAAGCACCGCTCCGCTGGGCACCGCCGTCTCTGAACTGCTCTGCTGGGCCCTTCATCTCATGCACCGCTGGCCCATTGGCAGGGCCGGATCTGTGTCGGGCAGGGCTTCACGAAGCACTCTGGCCACCATGCCTCCTCCATGACCAGTGGAGTCTGTCATCCACCTGATGGACTGTGGCTTTGCACTTCCCAGGATGTAACAGTGGGCAATCCTCCAACTGTAGAGACTTGTGAGACTGTGGCTTTGCACTCCCCAGGATGGTACAGTTGGCAATCCACCCACTGTAGAGACTTGAGAGACTGTGGCTTTGCACTCCCCAGGATGGTACAGTGGGCAATCCACCCACTGTAGAGACTTGAGAGACTGTGGCTTTGCACTCCCCAGGATGGTACAGTGGCCATGGAGGCCCCTCGTGGATCTGGTGTTGTGGACTCATGTGGCTGAGGTGCCCCCCCTTCCCTTCCCCCTGAGGTGCCTGTAGTTTTATCATCTGATGCCCCAGCAGTGTTCTCTCCAATGGAATCTGGTCTCGTGTGTTGGCTTTGCCCATGTGTTTGTGCACATTGGCCCACGAACGATGGAACTTTGCCAAAATGTGCCGGACTTTTGGCCTATGTATATATTTTTAAATATGTTATTTATTTGATATATATATTTCATATTTCATATTTCACATTACTTCAAATGTCCAATAATATACTTCGATTTTAATGATCATTTAATTTTGTCTTTGCATTCTTCCGTGGGGTTTGGGGGGTGTCACTCTGACTTGTTGCTCTGCATTGGTGTGTAGGGATTTGGGGGGGGTGGGGGGATATCGCGTATGTGTGTGCCCGTAACCTTTTCTCCTCCCCCTCCCCTGTGTCGTAGGTGCAGTACTCACCGTTGTCGTCTGCGCCGGCGTTCGTGCTCCTGGTAGAGGAGCAGGTAGACAATAGCTGGTAGGATGTTTAATTCGGGTTCCATGCTGTCCAGATTCCTCGTGGAGTGTATAGAGGTGAGCATTTTCCCATTCGTAGTCTGTTTCCGCCGTGTTTTTATCGGCCGGGCACCCGCCCCAGAAAAGGTGGCGGATTGGTGAGTTGCGATAGGGTGGGCGGTACATTGTCTGCCGCCTGCCTGTTGGTGGTGACCGCCGCGCTGTTTGTTTGTCCCGCCGTGGCGGTCGGAGTGTTAAAGTGGCGGTGTGTGTTGGCGGTTCCCGCCAGGGTCAGAATTCCACTTTTTTGACCGCCTGACTGTTGGCGGGTTGGCCGCCGCTTTATCACCGACCGCCAGGGTTGGAATGACCCCCATAATCTTTCTCAAAGGAGTTAAACCAACACGGCAGTGTCTATTTAAGGAGTGAAACTGTATGGACAGAATGCAATGACATCAACCTAAAATACAAACCAAAATTTCCATTCAAACTCTCAAACTCATGTCTTGCAGTTCTTCAACCAAAGTTCTAAGAAAAATGTATTGGTAAAAAAGTGACATACACTGTTTTCTCTAGGTGGTTAATTCATTTTTCAGAGATTATTCAGCCTATTACGGGGAATATTTTACAAACAACATTGTCAAAAAGCAAGAGTCCTTTTAATGTTCTGGAAAGGAGTTAATATAACAACTCAATATAATACTCTTGAATTAAAGTTTCAAACTAGATGGACATACTCCAATTACAGCAGCCTTAAGTTCAAACACAAAATGACTTCAATATAAAAAAAAAGTCTCTTATAATTTCTCCAACCAAACTTCTACATTCTAATTGAGGAAAAAAAGTACCACGTGGAATTTTGTGTAGCCTACCAGGGATGATGTTTCCGAAAGGATCTCTAAAATTCAAGAGTACTTTACAGTTGTGTCTGATATTGTACCAGATGCAATCATATAAGATTTTGTTTTTAAATATGCTTGTTTGAATGACTATAGTAACTCTAGAAAAAACACTAATTAATGAATTGCAGTGAGTGCAATGCATAGTATCACTTATTTGTAGCTATCTACTGTGCAGCTTTGTTTTTGTTTTTTGTACAATCCATTAATTGTTTTTTCCCCAGTGTTAAAAAATGATACTATACACAAGCCATCATTTGCGGTGCAGAAGTATAAAAGGTGAGAACAGTAAAAAAGTAAAAATTATATTTTTACACATTGACCAGTCTTATAGTATAGACTATTCTCATGGTTGTGTAACTTTGAAGATTAAATAATAAAATGTCTTGAGTTTTATTTTGTTTTTCAATAGCGGCTGCAGTTGAATGACATTTCATGTCTCAAAACACTTCTTGAACCACAGAGATATTGCTTAGTGATATCCATGGAGAGTGCTTTTAAAAACAAACTACTCTTGCCCTACCTTTCCATTAGTTTCTTTTGCCTATTTCATACTTCAGATTTCTGTGTAATACAACTGATTTTTAGGTAGTCACAAAATAATTTAATCATTCAGCCACTTGTTTATGCAGACATTCACACAGCCAATCACTTACCCATGCAACTTTGCAGAGAAATAGTTACTCAGTGATAGAGCCACTCACATATTATGTAGATTACACCCCCACTCATCCACTGAAACACCCACTGACATACCCATTCACTCACTCATAATCCACTTGTGTACCCTCTCAGTCACTGACACAGCCCCTTAGACACCTACTAATTCATACATACACTCACTCTCACACCCACTCTCTCACCCCTACAGTTACTGACATACCCTCTGACTATCCTAAATAACTACTTACATAGTCACTAACCCACCCACACAGACTAGCAAAACTCACCCATACAGTCACTCTCACTAGTACTTACTCCCCAATAGAGCCAGTCCAACATGCACTCACTCTCCCATACATATACTCACAAAACCATTCACTTACCCATACAGCCACTCACACAAGCATTCCCTCACCCATCAGGCACTCATACAACCACACCATCTCAAACACAGCCACTCACACAGCTACTCACTCAACCAAACAACTACTCATCCACCATCTCATTCACTCATACAAACACTAACATACACACTCACTCACTTATACAGCCATTAACACACCTAGTCACCCATACAGCTACTCATAAAACCAGTCACTCAGCCAAACATCCACTCATCCACCCTCTCACTCACTCATACAAAAACTAACAATCACTTACTCACTCATACAGCTATTCACACACCCACTCATTCACCCATACAGCGACTCACACTAGCGCTCAATCACCCATACAGATATTCACACTAGCACCCCCTCATCTATAGAGCCAGTCAAATCAAATCTAATCAGGGTTTATAAAGCGCAACTAGTCACCGGTAAGGGTCTCAAGGTGCTAAGGGTTTTTGTCCTCTGAGCTTCAGTTGAAGAGCCACAAAGGCACTCACGGGGTCATTACAACCCTGGCGGACGGTGTTAAAGCGGCGGTAAGACTGCCAACAGGCTGGCGGTCTTTTTTTTAGTATTATGACTATGGTGGTTACTGCCATGGTCATCCACCGCTTCCCCGTTCCGCCCGCTGGGCTGGAGACCTGGGTCTCCAGCCCGGCGGCTGTGACAATACCGCCGCCGGTATTGTGACCCGGCTTACCGCCGTGGATTTCCAGCGGTAGGAACCGCCATGAAATCCATGGCGGTAAGCACTATCAGTGCCAGGGAATTCCTTCCCTGGCACTGATAGGGGTCACCCCCACCCCCCACCCCCACCCCGACTCCCTCCCCTACACCCCCCAAAGGTGGCAGGGCCCCCCTCCCCACCCGACCCCGACATTACCTTACACATACACACCCGACACGCACGCAGGCACCACCAACACACATACACGCACATACACCGACATGCATCCAACATCCACACACACACTAAGACACGTACACCCACATTCACACATTCACACACACATCCATACAGACAGACACGCACACATTTCCAAAACACGCAACACCCCCGCAAGCATACACGCACTCACCCCCCCCCTACATACACAGACGTACACCCCCATGCACCCACACAACACACAACACCCCCCTCCCCTAACGGACGATCGACTTACCTGTTCCGTCGATCTGCCGGGAGGGGACGGGAGCCATGGGGGCAGCTCCGCCAACACCACACCGCCAACAAAACACTGCTGCGCAGAATCACAGGACGTGATTAGCTCGGCGGTGTTCTGTTGGCGTGGTGGTGAAGGTGGAGCAACCTCCACTTCCCCACCGCCCGCAAGTATGGCTGTTGGCAGCTCGCCGTCGGAAAAATGATGGAGGGCAGCCAGCGGTCATAATACGCCCAGCGGCAAACCGCCACTACGTTCTTTGGAAATTTGCTGAAGGCTAGAGGAGCTCACAGGGTTTTTAGAGTCCTTCAGCTTTCCAGGCGACACCTCAGCAGCGATTGTTGAGTCCCTGGAGCAGCAGGCAGGGATTAGTGTCTTTTTCTTCTTACAGCAGGACTTTTGTTCTTGTGCCTTGGGTCTTCTTTGTTCCTGGTCTTCTGTGTCCATCAAATCTGATCTGTAGGCCTAAGGATGCCCACTAAATACTGCATTTAGCGGGTGTTAGGGGTGGCATTTGGTAGGTGCCAATGGGCCACCTCACTAAGTAACTACCCCCTGTGGTAAGCGGTCACATCCCTAACCATGATTGGCTATTTTTCTACCATCCAAGATGGAAGAAACTGAAATGGAGCCGTCACCTTGTCTGCCACATCTGAGAGGTGGTGCAGGCTGAGCATGGCCACTTTTCCTACTCTAGATGCTTTTTCCCACAGGTTTTCCCAACCAAAGTGGGGGAAAAACTATTGGGCAATCATCTGCTTCTAGCAGTTGAGACAGAGGTCAGATTTCAAAGGCAGTAAAGCCTTTAAGCTGACTGCTGGTTCAGGGTGGCTGCCTGGCAGAGTAGGTGTAACACCTCCACCCAGGAAAGGCTTTGTGTTATGGCTCCTGGGAGCAGAGGCTCTCACCCCAGGAGTCGAGTCTTCTGTCTTGTGATGCCAGGCTGGCTAAGACCAGTCAGCAACCATGCCAGGGCTGTTAGGTTTTGCAGGGGCACCTCTTAGGTTCCCTCTGGGTATATGTTATAACAAATCCAACACTGGCTTCAGTGTAGGTTCATTATTCTGAATTGTTTGATACCAAACAACCCAGTATTCAGAGAGGCCATCATGCAGCTGGGGAACTCATAATGATCAGGGTCCAGCACGTGTATTTGCTATGGCTTCCCTGTACACTTACTGTGTCTAGGAAATAGCAAAGGCATAGTAGGTGCATATTTGCTCATGCACACATATGCCCTCACATGCAAAATAGTGCACCCTGCCTTAGGGCTCCAAAGCCTGCCAGAAGGGTGACTCGCCTATAGTGCATGGAATGTTAGGGGGCATAGAACTCTTGGTGAGTGCAATGTTGAGTTTGCAACATTTAAATATACCATGGCATGCACGTACAATGGCAGTCTGCATGACGCTGGTGTGGGGCTTCCCAGAGTGGCACTATTGGTGTAGCAGTTCTGGGGTCCCATCTCCAGTACCCATGCCATAAGTACCAGGGGTGCCATTTACTAGCAACTTACAAGGTTGGCTGAAGTGCCAAACATAGTACAGTTTTTGGAAAAAAGATCCGGCCCTGTGAACCTGTTTAGCAGGGGCCCAGCACAGTTTGAAACCACAACATTTTCCAAGCAAAAAGTGGGGGGCTACCATGTCAAAGGAGGATCTTCCTCACACACCAGCACTCACTCAGCCATACAGCCCCTCATCAACCCTCTCACTCACTCATACAAACACTAAAACAGTGACTCACTCACTCATAAAGCTATTCAAACTAGCACTCACTCACCCAGTCACTCACACTAGCACTCACTCACCCTTAGAGACTCTCACACTAGCACTCAATCATCCATAGAGCCACTCACACAGTCACTCACTTTCTCATACAGACACTTCCACAACATTCACTCACCATTACAGCCACTCACACAACCACTCACTCAGCCAAGCAGCCACTCACATTGCGCTAACTCATCCATATAGCCACTCATTCAAGCACTCACACAGTCACCCAGTCACTCATACAGCCATTCATGCACCCACTCACTCTTATACATTTAAACATCCACCCTCTTACTCACCCATACAATTACATCCACATCCACTCATTTACCCATAAAGTCACTCAGGCACTAATACAAGCACTCATACATACACATACTCACTCGTACAGATAGTCACTTACCTATCTAGACACTTCCACATCCAGTGACTCACCCATTCAGCCACTAACACACTCACTCACACACATAAACAACAACTGATCTTTTTATACACACAGACATATAGTTGTATATTATTTTTAACCATAAAAGGTAGCTCTGACAAGAACACTTTTTTCTTTTTTTCTTTGTGGAGCTTTGTTTTGTATTTTTTAAAATTTTCTAACATTTTGAATTTTGTTTGTATTTGTTGTCAAAGAAAATGGCAATGAGGAGGTAAACAAAACCTTACCAGAAACACAAAAACAGTGCAAAAACAGGGATTAAAAAAATAAGTATGTTGCCTTGCAGCTTCTATTATGATATCAAAAGACTGCTCACCATCTGTGAGCATAGTGCTGCAGTCAAGCAAATATGTGCCAACACACCTTAACACTTGTGTAATTTCTGGGTTACGGCTCACCACTTCAGATGGCACTCTCCCTCCAGAAACAGGTAGTAGGACGGTAGCCTCTTTCTAACCTTGTTACCCCACTTTTGGCCTGTTTGTGAGTATATGACACAGTGTTTTTACTGTCTCACTGGGATCCTGCTAGCCAGGGCCCCAGTGCCCATAGTGGAAAACCTATGTGGTCAGTGTGTTTGATACGTTTCACTGGGATCCTGCTAGCCGGGGCCCCAGTGCTGATAAGTTTGTGGCCTATATGTGTTCACTGTGTGGTACCTAACTGTATCACTGAGGCTCTGCTAACCAGAACCTCAGTGTTTATACTCTCTCTGCTTTTAAAATTGTCACTGCAGGCTAGTGACTAATTCTCATTGGCACACTGGGACAACCTTATAATTCCCTAGTATATGGTACCTAGGTACCCAGGGTATTGGGGTTCCAGGAGATCCATATGGGCTGCAGCATTTCTTTTGCCACCCATAGGGAGCTCAGACAATTCTTACACAGAACTGCCACTGCAGCCTGAGTGAAATGACATCCACGTTATTTCATAGCCATTTTACACCGCACTTAAGTAACTTATAAGTCACCTATATGTCTAACCCTCACTCAGTGAAGGTTAGGTGCAAAGTTACTTATTGTTAGGACACCCTGGCACTAGCCAAGGTGCCCCCACATTGTTCAGGGCAAATTCCCCGGACTTTGTGAGTGCGGGGACACCATTCCACGCGTGAACTACATATAGGTCAATACCTATGTGTAGCTTCACAATGGTAACTCCGAACATGGCCATGTAACATGTCTAGGATCATGGAATTGTCAACCCAATGCCATTCTGGTATTGGGGGGACAATTCCATGCATTCCTGGGGTCCAGCATGGACCACGGGTACTGCCAAACTAGCTATCTGGGGTTTTCCTCTGCAGCTACCACTGCTGCCAACCCTCAGACAGGTTTCTGCCCTCCTGGGGTCTGGGCAGCCCAGTCCCAGGAAGTCAGAACAAAGGATTTCCTCTGAGAGAAGGTGTTCCACTCTCTCCTTTTGGAAATAGGTGTTGAGGGCTGGGGAGGAGTAGCCTCCCCCAGCCTCTGGAAATGCTTTGAAGGGCACAGATGGTGCCCTCCTTGCATAAGCCAGGCTACACTGGTTCAGGGATCCCCCAGCCCTTGCTCTGGCATGAAACTGGACAAAGTAAACTGGAGTGACCAAACCCCTCTCCATCACCACCCAAGAGGTGGTGCCCAGAGCTCCTCCAGTGTGTCCCAGACCTCTGCCATCTTGAATGCAGAGGTGTGAGTGCACAATGGAGACCTCTGAGTGACCAGTGCCAGCAAGTGATGTCAGAGACCCCTCCTGGTAGGCTCTTACCTGGTCAGGTAGCCAATCCTCCTCTGAGAGCAATTTAGGGTCTCTCCTGTGGGTTTCTCACCAGATAACAAATGCAAGAGCTCACCAGAGTTCCTCTGCACTTCTCTCTTCGACTTTTGCCAAGGATCGACCGCTGACTGCTCCAGGACGTCAGCAAAACCGCAACAAAGTAGCAAGAAGACTACCAGCAACATTGTAGCGCCTAATCCTGTTGGCTTTCTCTACTGTTTCCTGGTGGTGCATGCTCTGAGGGCTGTCTGACTTCACCCTGCACTGGAAGCCAAGAAGAAATCTCCTGTGGGTCGTCGGAATCTTCCCTCTGCTGATGCAGGCACCAAACTTCTGCATCACCGGTCCTCTGGGTCCCCTCTCATCTTGACGAGCGTGGTCCCTGGAACACTGGGGCTGGATCCAAGTGACCCCGACAGTCCAGTGGTCCCTCTGTCCAAATTTGGTGGAGGTAAGTCCTTGCCTCCCCATGCCAGAAAGTAATCCTGTGTACTGCGTGATCTGCAGCTGCAACTGCTTCTGTGCACTTTTGCAAGACTTCCTTCATGCACAGCACAGCCCAGGTCCCCAGCACTCTGTCCTGCATTGCCCAACTCGCTGAGTTGACCTCCGACTTCGTGGGACCCTCTTTTGTTGTGCTGAGATGACTGTCGTGCTCAGATTTCCTGAACGCCTGTTCAGGTGCTTCTGTGGGTGCTGCCTGCTTTTGCATGGGCTGACAGCACCCAAAACCTTCAATCACAACTCTTGCAGCTAGCAAGGCTTGTTTGTGGTCTTTCTGCACGGAAACAACTCTGCATTCTCCTGCACGCCGTGGGACATCTTCTGACCAAAGGAGAAGTTCCTGGCACCTTCCTTTGTTGCAGAATATTCAGCTTCTCCCAGCCAGAGTTAGCCCTTTAGCACCTTCATCCGGGGTTTAGTGGGCTCCTGCCCCCCTCCCCCGGACACTTGTGTGATTCTTAGACTTGGTCCCCTTCCTTTGCAGGTCCTCAGGTCCAGGAATCCGTCTTCAGTGCTTTGCAGTCAGTTGCTGTTTTTGCAGAATCCCCTATCCCAACTTTACTGTCTTTCTGGGGTAGTAGAGTAACTTTACTCCTACTTTTCAGGGTCTTGGGGTGGGGTATCTTGGACACCCTTAGTGTTTTCTTACACTCCCAGTGACCCTCTACACACTGCACTAGGGCTGGGGTCCATTCGTGGTTCGCATTCCACTTTTAGAGTATATGGTTTGTGTTGCCCCTAGGCCTATTGTCTCCTATTGCATTCTATTGTGTTCTACAGTGTTTGCACTACTTTTCTAAGTGTTTTACTTACCTGATTTTGGTTTGTGTTTATATTTTGTGTATTTTACTTACCTCCGAAGGGAGGGTATCCTCTGAGATACTTTTGGCATATTGTCACTAAAATAAAGTACCTTTATTTTTAGTAACTCTTAGTATTGTGTTTCTTATGATATAGTGCTATATGACATAAGTGGTATAGTAGGAGCTTTGCATGTCTCCTAGTTCAGCCTAAGCTGCTCTGCTATAGCTATCTCTATCAGCCTAAACTGCTAGAACACTGCTAATCTACTAACAAGTGATAACTGGACCTGGCACAAGGTGTAAGTACCATCAGGTACCCATTATAAGCCAGGCCAGCCTCCTACACAGGTGGTGCATCCCTGGATGTGGATGGCCCCTCTCCATACTCACCCTCTGTGCCCTCTTTTATTTATTCCTCTGGTAGGTTTTCAAGTGATACAACATACTAGGTGTACCACATTATATTTCTTGGCTGTTCCTCTTGAGAGGGTCTTGTCACACAGGTTGCATTTTACAAACTTTGCAATTGTTTTTGATTCTCCAGATGGGATTGTAAAAAAGTCACAAGCAATACTTTGCCTCTTAGCAGATAATCCTTCATCCTCAGAATCCTCATGATGTCCCTCTTGCTCCTGTCCCTCTGGCTACTGTGTCACCTCCCGCTGCTCACTGCCTCCTTTGGCCATTTTGCTTGGAAACAAATGATAAAACAACCCTAACCAAAGTTCTGTACTAGTAGCACAGGACAACTTCAAAGAATGATCCAGATAGCAATTGGAAGAGTCAAGAAGAGAAAAAGAGGTGGGAACTTCTTTTGAAGATTAATGAAAACCATCTCCTCCAATCATATCTCTTTATTTCCAGAGCACATGATAATCACGACTATCAGTGTCATCGTGACTACTGACGTCATTGAGATGACGAGAAATACAGTTTAAAAGTACCTTACATTAAAAATGATTCTGAAAATAAAAGTTTTAACACCATGTTAGTGCAAAATTGATGTCAAACATTAATTTTAACATGTGTATCTATCTGTTTTTTTTCATGCTGTCTCTTTGAATTTCTGCAAACCCAGAACACACATGCCACAATATTTCATGACAAAAGCATGATAAATTTGTGATAGTTAAAAAATGCAAAAAAAAGAAAATCATACTGAATGTATTCTGACTCTGGGCATTTTTGCCACACTTACTTTTCAGAAATATTTACAAGGTCAATATTAGAACCATTATTGCCCTGATACTAATTTCTGATCAATTAACCCCACTGGTGCGGGTATCGGCCAGTGGCTGATGCCAGGGAGGGGTTTTAAAAATCCTCCGGTGAAATGCACCAGAGGATTTTTTCTTTTTTTTAACTTTTTACCCTGGAAGATGAGGAATAATTTCTGGGTCTCCCCCCGAACCCTGCACCCACCCCTCTGTGATGTCAGCACGTTGCCAAAAACGTCCTCCCCAGATAGCAGGGAGGCATTGATGGAACGGGGAGAGTCTCCTCATTCCATCAATGCCTTCCTGGCACAGTTTCCTGGCCATCCGTGGCCAGGAAGCACCCCTAGGCACCAGGGATCTTGTTTGGGGCTCTTCTGGGGGCGATCATGCGTCCCAGATTAGGAAAAAAAATGGTGGTGTCAGCCCTTCCTAACTGGGCCTACCCCTGGGGGAAATTTATAGCAAATAGTTTTCCCTGGGGGGGCAAAAGCGCCCCCCCCCAGAATTATTTAAAAAAAAAGAAAATGTTAGGGGCATTTTTCTTTATACATGTGTGCTTTGCCATGGGGTATATATGTATATATCACTTTTTTACATGTGCTGTTTTCGGGGAGCCACGATCGGCACCCAGGGAAACCACACATATATAAAAGTGATATATATATATATATGTATATATATATATATATATATATATATATATATGTGTATATCTATAGGGAGAGAGAGAAATAGATCTGTCTTTTGTCTAGTGGTAGTTTTGACGCCATGAAGAAGCGTGGATGGTTTATATGCCTGCTGCAAAGGATATACATGTATTTAGGTGAGTGGATTAGTAAAGCCAGGCATTAATGGCGCTTTAAAACATATTAAATGTATGTGGAGAAGGGCTATGGAGATATGAGGGACAGTTTTGCTGGGTGGTACTGGGGGAATTAGAAGAGGAGGTCATGGGAGGCAGTGCCACCAGTGCTAAAGGCCGTAATGATGGGAATGTGGTAAGGTGAAGTAATAGTGTGTCTTTTTTGTTTTTCTCAATGTCTTCATAGAATCTGCTGCATCAGAGAAGAAGTGAAGGTAAGGTGCAATATTTACTATTGGACACATCTCACACACCCACGAGCAATTTTGTGGTTCTATCTGTCTTCTATGTAGGCTAATACTTTAGAGTGACAGTTTAGCCAGTAGCAGAGACGGTGTCTCATTGGGTGACTGCTGCTCAAGCTTTAACTCAGGTTATGGAGGATGGTTCTGAGGCAGGATCAGAGACTGATACATTATCTGAGGAGGAGGGCAATAGGGCAGAATCTGGTAGTGATTTTTCAGTCTGATGAGTCCCATTCGACGACACCTCTTCCAGTGATTCTGTGGGAGACGATGATGACAGTTGTGCTGTCCCTTCGCAAACACAGTCTG
The DNA here is from genome assembly GCF_031143425.1 of Pleurodeles waltl. NCBI lineage: Eukaryota > Metazoa > Chordata > Amphibia > Caudata > Salamandridae > Pleurodeles > Pleurodeles waltl. Next base: position 1,235,369,919 of record NC_090446.1, read on the forward strand.
TGCAGCGGGACAACAGCAGGTTAGCCCAATCCAGAGAGTAGGTGAGTGTGGCGCAAAGCACAGAGAGAGAGAGTGTTCTCCTGGCAGCCCCCCCGACTTAGTTCAGCCCTAAATTCCACCTTTTACTGGTGACACTGGATGTAAAATCGGTATAGCCAACTTTTTGCCAGACGACTAAGTCCATCTATTTTTGGATGTTGACTTCCTTCAGGAAATTATGCAGTAAACAAATTTGTGTGCAGACCAATATCTGAGGGAGCATGGAGGCACTCTAGGGCCACGTTCTAGGGCACGCCAGTGGACTCCCACTTCGCTGGCAGAGCTGAAGATATTTTTGGGCCTTACGCTCAAAATGGGGTGAGTGCAGAAACCCACCTTGTAGTCCTACTGGATGACTCACACGGTTTGGGTAATCCCCATCTTCGCATCATACATGAGCAGAGATCGTTTGTTGCTACTGCAGCACATGCTGCATTTCACTGACAATACTGCTGCATTGCCCCAGAACCATTTAGGCCATGACAGGTTCTTCAAAATTTGGTCCATCGTGGAATATTTGTCTACCAGGTTTCCAGAGATCTATACTCCTGGAAAGATTATAGCAGTCAATGAGTTGTTGATCCTGTACAAAGGACAGCTGCGGTTCACACAGTACATTGAGAGCAAAGGAGCTTGCTATGGAATAAAGCTGTACATGATGTGTGAGAGCTCTTCTTGCTATTTGTACAGCTTGAGAGTGCTTACAGGGAAGGACTCTACCCTAAACCCTGTAGGTTGCCCTCCTTACGTCCCTACGTTAGGGGTCACAGGTAGAATTGTATGGGAACTTATCCAACCTCTCCTTCACAAAGGTTATACCATTTATGTGGACAGTGTCTATACACAAGTAGAGCTGCTCATTGAGCTCTACAAAGCTGGTACTATGGCCTGTGGTACAGTTCATTGTAGCTCCAAAATATTCCCATTGGAGATTGTTTGCAAGAAGCTCCAGAAATCCCAGAGTACTGCATTGTGTTCCAATGAACTGCTTGCAGTCAAGTTCTTGGATTGGTGTCATGTATACGTGCTCACTACAATTCATGATGAGAGCACTTCCCCATCACGGTTTGGGGTCAGATGGTCAAAGTCCACAAGCCCATCTGTATACTTGATTAAAATAAATACATGGGCGGAGTGGAAGGCAGATAGTAAAGGTAGTACAGATGTACATCATCCACACCAATGGATTCAAACCCATTGGTGCCATCCCAGCAGTGAAGGACAATGACAAGTACGGGTCAGTGTTTGACCTGCTTTTCGTGTTCATCCTCTATCAGAACTTAGTAGATGTTCAATTTGCTGTATGATGAGTGCATTACAGTCACATCCCTGCACATATTGTTGGGTAGGACATATGCTACATTCTCACGGACTACCCTGTGTGCCAAGCACTACCCTTTTTCATAGCCTATGACCTTCTCTCTAGGGAACATCACAAGAAGTCCCCAGTATATCTGCCTCAGTTACAAAGGTAGATATGCTCGCTCAGTTCGAGGAATTGCTTTGTACAGCATATTCAGACACCCCTAACTTGCATTTACAAACTGGAAGGAGCTGGATTTATCACAGGGAGTGCGCTAAAGGTGCATGAAAACATGTCTTCCTGACCCTCAGGTGGCTGTCATGGGAGTCAATAGTAAAGGTTTGTTACGCATGCCTTCAGTAATGTTCAGGAAGAAGGAGGCGGTTACTTGACAGGTAGTAAAATATAGTTCAACTTATTCTGTCCTGTGGCATATGAATGTGATGGGCCCTTGTCTGGCAGCGATAAGGTAATGTGAGTGCAGTGATTGGTTGGATTGGGCCTGTAGCCGTCAGTATAAAAGGGATGTTTGTTGTGTGTGAAAGCACCATAAAGAGGTTTGTGCCTAGACACGGCTTTATGGCCCACCATCAGAAGGCTTCGCTTCAATATTCAGATACTTTGTAAAGGGATCATGATTTGAAACCATAATTTCTGTAGGTGCAAAAACCAAGCAGTGTGAGTGGTGGATTAGCTTTAACATACTAGTACAAGGGGAGTCCAAGGGTGCATGACTTGTGTGGCTCTCACCAGTTTTCCTTCACTGGGAATCCCCTTGAAATCACAAACTTTGCTTAAAAACACTTTTGCCTTGCATTTCAGTGAGGTGAAGTCCTGGAATCTGCAGGCAGCCACACTTTTCTACCCAGCAGTCAACTAAGTCTCCAGAGAAATATATTGCCTCACTTTAGTGGGTGGGCAAGTGACTGCACTAGTGAAGTGCCCAAAACAGATTGTGGAGACATCAAAATTACCTACCACAAAACAGTCTGGTTTCATAAGACAGTCACATTAGTATTTGGTCCTGGGCTCGGCGGCCATATAGGGAAACCCACCAAACCCAGACATTTCTGAAAACTAGAGACCCGGGGCAGTCTACGGAAGTGTGGCGTGTTTTGGTTTCACAAAGCTTTCTTACTCAGATTAACCTGCAAACATGAAACCTTAATTGAAAATACTATTTTTCCTTGCTTTTTCACCACAGAAGCTACAGGAATGTGGAGGGATCCACAAAATTCCTACCGCCCAGTGCTTCTCCAATTGTTCTGATAAAAACACAACCCTACATGGATGCCTGTGCCTACTGCCTACAACAGGAATGGATCACTCCAGGGTTAACAGTAGCCCTCGTGCAAGGATTACCATTGATCCTTGTGTGATCCATTCCTGTTGCAGGGAACTAGCCTACCCACACAAGAGAGGTACCATTTATATTAGGAGACTTGGGGGAATGCTGGGTGAAAGGAGGTTTGTGGCTCCCCTCAGATTCTAGAACTTTCCATCACCAAAATGTGAGGAAAAAGTGTTTGGTTTGCCAAATTGGAGGTTTGCAAAGGATTCTGGGTAACAGAACCTTGTGAGAGCCCCACATGACCCCCCATCTTGGATTCCCCTAGGTGTCTAGTTTTGAAAAATGTGTAGGTTTGGTAGGTTTCCCTAAGTGCCTGCTGAGCTAGAGGCCAAAATCCACAGCTAGGCACTTTGCAAAAAACAGGTCAGTTTTCTTTTGGAAAATGTGATATGTCCATGTTGTGTTTTGGGCCATTTTCTGTCGCGGGCACTAGGCCTACCCACACAAGTGAGGTAATATTTTTATCGGAAGACTTAGGGGAATGCTGGGTGGAAGGAAATGTGTGGCTCCTCTCATATTCCTGAACTTTCTATCACTGAAATGTGCGCAAAGTGTTTTTTCTGCCACATTTTGAGGTTTGCACAGGATTCTGGGTAACAGAACCTGGTGAGAGCCCCACAAGTCACCACATCCTGAATTCCCCTAGGTGTCTAGTTTAAAAAAATGTATTGGTTTGTTGGGCTTCTAGAGGTGCCGGCTGACCTAGATGCCAAAATGCAAAGCTAGGCACTCTACGAACAACAGGTCAATTTTCTTTGGGAAAATGTAATGTGTCCATGTTGTGTTTTGGGGACAAAAAGTTATGAAGGCCTGAGCGTAAACTCCTCCAGTAGCCAAAAAAGGGCTAAGCACTGGGGGGTGGGGGATGGGTGGAGGGTTAAACCACACCAACAAGTACTTACAACTATAGAAAAAAAGCAGGTGCCCCAGGCAAAACTCTATTTTCATTTATCCACACACAACCTCTCGTACTCCCACCCACACATACCCATTGACACACCCATACAATTACTCACACAGTCACTCACTCATCCATAGAGTCACTCACACACCCACTTACTCACTCACATAGGTACTCACACAATCACTCAATCAACCCCACAATTACCCACCTAACCAGTCACTTACCCATATAGCCACTCACAGAGCCAAAAACTCACCCATATAGCTACTTACAGATGCACTTACCTATGCAAACACTCACACACCCACACAATCACATATATATCCCTTCACACATCCATACAAACACTTACACATACACTCACTCACCCATACATCCATTCACACAGACACTTACTCTACAATAAAGCCACTAACACACCAATTCACTTAACCAGAACCACTCAAACAGCCACACACTCACCCATATAGTCACTTACACAATACACCCACCCACCCATAAAGCCACCCACACAGCCACTCACTCGCCCATTCAGCCACTGACACCCACTCATTTACCAATATAGTCACACAGCCACTCACTCACCCACATAGCTGTTCACATACCTACTTATACGCCAATACAGTCAATCACACACCCACTCACACACCCATACAGGCACTTAGATACCCACTCACACAAGGATACACAGTCACCCAGTCACTGACTTAATATAAGTTAGAAATTGAAATCACTCATTAGTAGTACAGAAAGTATACTATTTTTACTTTTGTAGTACCTTGGTATACATGCTTAACACTCACAAACTTTTGTGAAACACTCACATGGACTGGATGATGTCACCAGTGAGGTCACTAACCATGTCATGAGTCTCACACACACATATATACATCCACACACAAACAAATAATTACAGTTATGACCTAGTATCCATAGAGAAAGTGTTTTTTGACTTGCCTACGTCTTTGGCACAGTTTGATGAATCATCACAAAATGTGTCAGAAAAAGAGCCCTCTAGGGTCTTATTGTGCATGGAAAGTTTTGGGTTGATCCATCAAGCAGGGACCAAGAAAACAAGGGGAGAGTCAATAAATGTGTGTTTCCCATTTTAAGTCCCATAGGTTCTTTATACATTCCTCCAGCCCTAACCGCTGGATGCAATTACACCAGATTTGGCAGAAAGGTAGGTTTTGATCCACAGATGGCATGATATTTGGTGTAAATCAGTTCAGTAGTTTTTGAGATATGAAAAAGGAGATAACATTTGTACATCTAGGACCGTTGATCCAGACAGATCTAGTGCTCAGATTTGATTGGCTGCCAATACTTTAACCTGGAAGTGGTGGCAGCCATTTTGGGACTCAGCCTCAGCAGGCACAGACAAAATGGGCTGACCACAAAGGCAAAGAAGTGAGAAGGGAGGGAGAGGAAAGCAGTAGGAAAACACAAAACTGGGCTGAGCAAAAGCAGAAAGCAATAAGAAGGAGGGAGAGGCAGGCAGCAGACATGCACAAAACAGAGCTAAGCACAAGCAGAAAGCAGTGAGAAGGAGGAAGAGGCAGGAAGCAGGCACACTCAAAACTGGGATGAGCACAAGGAGAAAACAGTGAGAAGTAGGGGAATGAGAGCAGCAGGCATGCACAAAACCTGGGGAGCGTCAGGAAAAAGGAATGAAAAGGAGGAGAAGGGAAGCAGCAGATACGTACAACACCAGGATGAGAGTAAGGAGAAAGCAGCAATAATAAGGGAGAACGAGGAAGCAGCCATGCACAAAACCATGATGAGAACAAGCAGAAAGCAGTGAGAATACGGCGGAGGCAGGCAGAAGGCACACATAAAACAGGACTGAGTGCAAACAGAAAGCAGTGTGATGGAGGAGATGCAGGCATGCACAAAACCGGGCTGAGAGCCAGTAGAAAATAGTGTGAAGGAGGGAGAGGCAGCAGAAGGAAAAACTGGGACGAGCAGAAGAACAGAGCAGAGAGAAGGAGGGAGAAGCAGGTAGCAGGCACACACAAAACTGGGCTGAGTGCAAAGAAAAAGCAATGAGCAGGAGGGAAAGGCAGACAGCAGGCATGCACAAAATCAGGCTGAGAGCAAGGAGAAAGCAATGAAAAGGAGGGAGAGGCAGCCCTGCAGAAAACTGGGCTGAGTGCAAACAGAAAGCAATGAGAAGGAGTAAGAGGCAGGAAACAGCCACATAAAACTGGGATGAGTGCAAGGACAAAGAGTGAGAAGGAGGGAAAGGATGACAGGAGGCATGTACAAAACCGGGCTGAGAGCAAGGAGAAAGCAATGAAAATGAAGGAGATGCAGCCAGCAGGCACACAAAAAAATCAGGCTTAGCGCAAACAGAAAGCAGTGAGAAGGACGGAGAGGCATGCAGTAGGCATCCACAAAACCAGGCTGAGTACAAGAAGAAAGCAATGAGGAGGGAAAGGAGGGCAGCAGGACACACAAAACTGGACTGAGCACAAGGGAAAAGCAATGAGAGGGAGGGAAAGGCAGGCAGCAGGCAGGGACAAAACTGGGCTGAGTGCATGCAGAAAGCAGTGAGAAGGAGGGCCAGGCAGGCAGCAGGCATGAACAGAACAGAGCTGATCAGAAACTGAAAGCAGCGAGAAGAAGTGAGAGGCAGGCAGCAGACATGCACACAGCCAGGCTGAGTGCAAGCAGAAAGCAGTGAGAAGGAGGGAATGTAGGACAGCAGGCACACACAAAAGTGGACTGAGTGCAAGGAACTAGAAGTGAGGGTGGAGAGCCAGGAGAAAGCAATGCAAAAGGAAGGAGAGGCAGCCAGCAGGCACACACAAAATCAGGCTTAGTGCAAACAGAAAGCAGTGAGAAGGAGAGAGAGGCATGCAGTAGGCATCCGCAAAACCAGGCTGAGTACAGGAAGAAAGCAATGCGGAGGGAAAGGAGGGCAGCAGGGCACACAAAACTGGACTGAGCTCAAGGGCCCAGCAATGAGAAGGAGGGAAAGGCAGGCAGCAGGCAGGGACAAAACTGGGCTGAGTGCATGCAGAAAGCAGTGAGAAGGAGGGAAAGGCCGGCAGCAGGCATGAACAAAACAGAGCTGAGCGGAAACTGAAAGCAGCGAGAAGAAGAGAGAGACAGGCAGCAGACACGCACACAGCCAGGCTGAGCACAAGCAGAAAGCAGTGAGAAGGAGGGAATGAAGGACAGCAGGCACACACAAAAGTGGACTGAGTGCAAGGAACTAAGAGTGCGGAGGCAGAGGCAGGCAACAGGCATGGAAAAACCTGGGCTGAGCACAAGGCCAAAGCAGTGAGAAGAAGGAAATCAGGCAGCAGAAATGTTGAGAACTGGGCTGAGAGCAAGGAGAAAGGAGGGAGAGACGGGCAGTAGGCACACACAAAAGTGGTATGAGCTTAAGCAGAAAGAAGTGAAAAGGAGAGAGAGGCAGGCAGCAGGCATGCATAGAACCTGGCTGAGTGCAAGAAAAAGCAATGGGAAGTAGGAAAAGACAGGCATCAGGCAGGGACAAAACCGGGCTGAGCGTAAGTAGTAAGCAATGATAAGGAGGGAAAGTTGGACAGTAGGCATGCACATAACTAGGTTGAGAGCAAGGAGAAAACAACAAGAAGGAGGGAAAGGCAGGCAGCAGGCACACACATAACTTGGCTGAGAGCAAGGAGAAAGCAAGGAGAAGGAGGGAGAGGTGGGCAGCAGGCATGCACAAAATTGGGTGGTGTGCAAGCAGAAAGCAGTGTGAAGGATGGAGAGGCGAGCAGCAGGCATGCACGAAACCAGGCTGAGCGCAAGCAGAAAGCCATGAGAAGGAGGGAGAGGTGGGTAGCAGGCATGCATAAAACTGGGCTGAGTGCAAGCAGTGAAAAGGAGAAAGAGGCAGGCACTAAAGACAGACACAAATGGGCTGAACACAAGGAAAAAGCAGTGATAAGGAAGGAAAGGATAATTGCAGGCATTCACAAAGCCAGTCTGAGTGCAAGCAGAAAGCAGTGAGAAAGAGGGAGAGGCGGGCAACAGGCATATACAATCTAGGCTGAGTGCCAGCAGAAAGCAGTGGGAAGGAGGGAGAGGGAGGTAGCAGGCATGAACAAAACCGGAATGAATACAATTACAAAGCAGTAAGAAGGAGGGAAAGGAGGGCAACCGGCATGCACAAAACCTGGCTCAGAGCAAGGAAAAAGCAATAGGAAGGAGGGGAAGCCAGGCAGAAGTAGGGGAAAAGAGCTGGCTGAGTGAAAGCAGAAACCAGAGTAAAGGAGGGAGAGGAGGGCAACAGGCATGAACAAAAACAACTGAGTAGAAACAGAAACTGTGAAACTGAGGGAGAGGCAGGTAGCAGGCATGCACAAAGAAGGGTTGAATGTAAGCAGAAAGCAGTAAGAAGAAAAGAGCAGACCCACACAAAATCGGGCTGAGGACAAGCCGAAAGCAATGAGAAGGAGAGAGAGAGAGAAGTAGGCAGCAGACAGAGACAAAACCAGGGTGAGAGAAAGCAGAAAGCCAGAGAGAAGGGGAGAAAGGAGGGCAACAGGCACACAAAAATTGGTCTGAGCACAAGGAAATAAGCAATAAGAAGGAAGGAAAGCCAGGTAGCAGGCAGGGACAAAGTGTAGGACGCTGGCCTGGTTTGCCTTGGGTACCTTGGGTACTTACACCTTATACCAGGTCCAGTTATCCCTTATTAGTGAAATTTAGTAGTGTTCTAGCAGCTTAGGCTGACAGAGGTATCTGTAGCAGAGCACCTTAGGCTGAACTAGGAGACATGCAAAGCTCTTGCAATACCACTTATGGTTACACAGTACTTATACACAAGTAAAGACAATACTCAGTGTTACCAAAAATAAAGGTATTTATTTGGGTGACACAATATCACAAATATCTTACATACAATACTCCTTTTGGAGGTAAGTATTATACACAATATGTACACTAGACACCACAATTAGACAAGTAAATAGTCATAGAACAATGCAAGCAATAGGAAATGCCTTAGAATGCAATGGGAGAAAACAGGTCTAGGGGCAACACAAACCATATACTAAGAAAGTGGAATGCAAATCACAAATTCCCCCCTAGACAAGTGTAGTGTTTGCAGAATCGAGGGAGAGTAAGAATACAGTAAAAGTAAGTAAATTACCCCACCCCAGAGCCCAGAAAAGCAGGAGTAAAGTACTGCAAGTTTCCTTAGGACACACTACACCTCGTGATTGGGATTTTGCAGCAACCAACCAAGTCTGCACAGAACAACTGCTGGATTCCTGGACCTGAAGACATGCAAAGGAAGGAGCCTCTGCCAACCCAGAAGAGGGTGCAAAAGAAGAGTCCATGGTTAGTCAAAGACTGCAGAAATGCACCGTAGGAAGATGCCAGCGGGTTCCTGCATGATACAAAGGATGTCCCACGAAGTGAAGACCGTTGCAGATGTGATTTTGTGTTGGAAGTCGGCAACAAGCCTTGGCTACGACAAAAGTGCGTTTTTCATCAAAATGGCACTGGATGGATCCAGGTGGGACGTGGGGGCCTCAACTCTGTGTGAGAAGGAAGAGGGGGCTCTCAGCACGTTAGAGAGCCCTCAGCGGTCCCAGGAGACGGGGACAAAGGAGGTGCAAAATGTGGTTGATGCAACACAACAAAGGAAGGTCCCATGCTGCCGGGGAACAACTCAACGAGTTGAGCATCACAGGATGGAGTGCTGGGGACCTGGGCCAGGCTGTGCATGAAGGAATTGTGCAAATAGTGCACAGAGGCCTCAAGAGGTGAAGAAGATGCAGTACACAGGGGTACCGTTGCTCTCTGGGAAGGCCAGGTGTTACCTCCTCCAAATTGCATCAGCAGGACCTCAGGACAGTCTATGTCGATGATGTCCATCCTCTGTGTCCTTAAGAGCACACTTGTCGCTGTGAGAAGAGTCCAAGGGGACCAGTCGTCGGGAGATTTTTTCTGTCCTTCTGGTGCAGGATGAAGACAGGGAGTCAGAGCATGCACACCATGGAAGCTGTTGCAGTTGCTGACTTGGAGCTAAGATTGCTGAAGAAAAGTATCTCTTGTGGATACTTTGTTGCAGTTACAGCATTTCTTGGAGCAGGCTGTCGTTGATCCGAGGTCAGAGGAGGCTGAAGTTGTTACAGAGGATTCCTGAAGGAAACTTTCAAGCAGAATCTGAAGAAAACCCACAGGAGAGACCCTAAATATCCCTGAGAGGGGGATTGGCTACCTTATCAGGTATGGACCTATCAGGAGGGGTCTCTGATGTCACCTCCTGGCACTGCCCAATCAGAGCCCTCCAGAGTGTCCCCACAACTTGCAAAGCAAAATGGCTGAAGTCTGGAACACATTGGAGGAGCTCTGGGCACCACCCCTGGGGTGGTGATATACAGGGGAGTGGTCACCCCCCTTTCCTTTGTCCAGTGTCGCCCCAGAGCAGGGGAGAAGGGGACCCTGAACCAGTGTAGACTGGCTTATGCAAGGTGGGCACCATCTGTGCCCTTCAAAGCATTTCCAGAGACTGGGGGAGGTTACCCCTCCCCAGCCTGTAACACCTATTTCCAAAGGGAGAGGGTGTAACACCCTGCTCTCAGAGGAAATGATTTGTTCTGACTTCCTGGGCAGAAGGCAGGAGGGCAGAACCCTGTCTGTGAGGTGACAGCAGCTGTAGCTGCAGTGCAAGCCTCAGAGAGCTGGTTTGGCAGTACTGGAGGTCCATGGTGGAGCCCCCAGGATGCATGGAATTGGCTCCCCAATACCAGATTTGGAATGGGGGGACAATTCCTTGATATTAGAAATGTTAAATGGCCATATTCGGAGTTACCATTGTGAAGCTACATATAGGTATTGACCTATATGTAGTGCACATGTGTAATTGCGTCCCCGCACTCACAAAGTCCCGGGAAATGGCCCTGAACTATGTGGGGGCACCTTTGCAAGTGCAAGGGTGCCCTCACACTTAGTAAATTTGCACCTAACCTTCAGCAAGTGAAGGTTAGACATATAAGCGGCTTATAAGTTACTTAAGTGCAGTGAAAATGGGTGTGAAATAACATGTGTGTTATTTCACGCAGGCTGCAATGGCAGGCCTGTGCAAAGGTTTGTCTAAGCTCCCTATGGGTGGCAAAAGAAATGCTGCAGCCCATATGGATCTCCTGAAACCCCAATGCCTTGGGTACCTAGGTACCATATAATAGGGACTTATAAGGGGGGTCCAGTGTGCCAATTAAAAATGGATAAATTAAGTCACTAGCCTACAGTGACAAATTTAAAAGCAGAGAGAGCATAAGCACTGAGGCTCTGGTTAGCAAAGCCTCAGTGACACAGTTAAGCACCATACAGACACACACATTAGGCCATAAACTATGAGCACTGGGGTCCTGACCAGCAGGATCCGAGTGAGACAGGCAAAAACATTCTGACATACAGGTAAAAATGAGGGTAACATGCCAAGGAAGATGGTACTTTCCTACACTGGGTGCAAGCAGAAAGCAGTAGTAAGGAGGGAGAGGCAGGCAGCAAGCATGAACAAAACAGGGCTTAGCAGAAACAGAAGGAAGCAAGAAGAAGGGCAAGGCGGGAAGCAGGCATGCACAAAGCCAGGCCCCGCGCAAACAGAAAGCATTGAGAATGGCGGAATGAAAGGCAGCAGGCATGCACAAAACCACACTGAGCAAAATGAAAATGTAGTGAGTAGGGAGAAATCGGCAGCAGGCACAGACAAATCCAGGCTGAGCACAAGCAGAAAGTAGTGAGAAGCAGGGAGAGGCAGGTAGCAGGCACATACAAGACCAAGCTGATCGCAAGGAGAAAGCAGTGTGAAGGAGGGAAAGGAGGGCAGCTGGCATGCTGAAAACCTGGCTGAGTGCAAGAAAAAGCAATAAGAAGTAGGGAAAGCCAGGCAGCAGGAAGGGGTAAACCTGGGCTGAATGCAAGTAGAAAGCAGTAAAAGAAAGAATAGGAAGACAGCAGGCATGCACAAAACTGGGTTGAGAGCAAGAAGAAAGCAGTGAGAAGGAAGAAGAGACAGGCAGCAGGAATGCAAAAAACTGGGCTGAGTGCAAGTAGAAAGCAAATGGCATGCACAACACCAGGATGAGCGCAAGCAGAAAGCACTGAAAAGGAGGTAGAGGCAGGCATGCACAAATCTGGGCTGAATGCAAGCAGAAAGCAGTGAGAAGGAGAGGGAGGCAGGCAGCAGGGACAGACAAAACTGGGCTGAGCACAAGGATAAAGCAGTGACAAGGAAGGAAAGGATGACTGTAGGCATGCACAAAACCAGGCTGAGTAAGCAAGCAGAAAGCAGTGAGAAAGAGGGAGAAGGAGAGCAGTAGGCATGAAAAAAACAGGGCTGAGTGACACAGAAACAGTGAGAGGGAGGGAGAGGCAGGCAGCAGGCATGCATAAAGCAGGGCTGAGTGCAAACAGAAATCAGTGGGTAGACGAGAGAGGCAGGCATGGACAAAACCAGCAGAGTGCAAGCAGAAAGCAGTGAGAAGGAGGGAAAGGAGGGTAGAAGGCATGCACAAAACCGAGCAGAAGCAGAAAGCAGTGAGAAGGAGGGAAATGCAGCTAAAAGGCATACACAAAACCTAGCTGGGTGCAAGCAGATAGTAGCCAGAAGGAGGGAGAGGCAAGCAGCAGGCATACACAAATCTGGGCTGAGGGCAAGAAGAAAGCAGTGGGAAGGAGGGAGAGGCGGGAAGCAGGTATTAACAAAACAGGTTTGTACGCAAGCAGTGAGAAGGAAGGAGAGGCAGCAGCAGGCATGCACAAAACCAGGCTGAGTGCAAGCGCAAAGCAGTGAGAAGGAGAGAGAAGCAGGCAAGGACAAAACTGGGCTGAGAGCAAGAAGAAAGCAGTGAGAAGGAGGGAGAGGCAGCCAGAAAGTACACAGAAAACTAGGCCAAGCACAAACAGATAGTGGCGAGAAGGAGGGGGAGGCAGGCAGCATACACGCACAAAACTGGGCTAAGCACAAGCGGAAAGCAGTGTGAAGGAGGAGGATGCGGGCAGCAGGCATGCACAAACCCTGGCTGAGCACAAGGAGAAAGCCATAGGAAGGGGAAACAGGCTGGCAGCGGGCACATGCGAAAGCGGGCTGAGTGAGAGATGAAAGCAGCAAGAAGGAGGGAGAGGTGAGCAGCTGGAATGCACAAATCCAGGCTGAGTGCAAGCAGACAGCAGTGAGAATGAGGAAGAGGCTGGTAGCAGGCACGCACAAGACCAGGCTGAGCACAGCAGAAAGCGGTATGAAGGAGGCAGAGGCTTACAGTAGGCATGCACAACACTGGGCTGAGATCAAGGAGAAGGTAGTGAGAAGGAGGGAGGGGCAGGCAGCAGGCACACACAAAACTGGTCAGAGAGCAAGCAGAAAGCAGTGAGAAGGAGGGAGAGGCAGCCAGAAAGTACACACAAAACTAGGCCAAGCACAAACAGATAGTGTCGAGAAGGAGGGGGAGGCAGGCAGAATACACGCACAAAACTGAGCTAAGCACAAGCGGAAAGCAGTGTGAAGGAGGAGGATGCGGGCAGCAGGCATGCACAAACCCTGGCTGAGCACAAGGAGAAAGCCATAGGAAGGGGAAACAGGCTGGCAGCGGGCACATGCGAAAGCGGGCTGAGTGAGAGATGAAAGCAGCAAGAAGGAGGGAGAGGTGAGCAGCTGGCATGCAGAAATCCAGGCTGAGTGCAAGCAGACAGCAGTGAGAATGAGGAAGAGGCGGTAGCAGGCACGCACAAGACCGGGCTGAGCACAGCAGAAAGCGGTATGAAGGAGGCAGAGGCATACAGTAGGCATGCACAACACTGGGCTGAGATCAAGGAGAAGGTAGTGAGAAGGAGGGAGGGGCAGGCAGCAGGCACACACAAAACTGGTCAGAGAGCAAGCAGAAAGCAGTGAGAAGGAAGGAGAGTTGGGCAGCGGGCACAAAAAAACGAGGCTGTGTTCAAACAGAATGCAGTGAGAAGGAGGGCGCGCTGGGCAGCAGTCATGCACAGAGCTGGGCTGAGCGCAAGCAGAAAGCAGTGAAAAAGAGAGAGAGCAGGGAAGCAGGCATGCATAAAGGTGGCCTGAGCGCAAGGAAAAAACAATGAGAAAGAGGGAGAAGCAGGCAGAAGGAATGGAAAACAAACAATTTGAGAGCAATAAACAAGAAGTGAGAAGGAGGGAGAGGCAGGCAGCAGGCACACACAAACCCAGGATGAGAGTAAGGGCAATGCACTGTGAAAGCGTGAGAGACAGATAGCAGATTCATACAAATCTGGGCTGAGCGCAAGCAGAAAGCAGTGAGAAGGAGAGAGAAGCAGGCACACACAAAACTGGGCTGAGTGGAAGGAAAAAGCAATAAGAAGGAGGGAAAGCCTGGCAGCAGGCATGGCAAGAGCTGAGCACCAGTAAAAAGCAGTGAGAAGGAGGAGAGGCAGGCACATACAAATCCAGGCTGAGCACAAGCATAAAGTAGTGACAATGAGGCAGAGGCAGCCAGCAGACATGCACAACACTGGGCTGGGATCAAGGAAAAAGCAGTGAGAAGGAGGAAGGGGAGGCATCAGGCACACACAAAACAGGACAGAGCACAAACAGAAAACAGTGAGAATGAGGGAGAGGCAGGCAGATGCCACAGAAAACAGGGCTGAGTGCAAACAGAAGGCAATGAGAAGGATGGAGACATAGGCAGTAAATATGCACAGAGCCGAGCAGATTGCAAGCAGATAGCAGTGAGAAGGAGGGAAAGGATGGCAACAGGCATGCACAAAACTGGACTGAGGGCAAGGAAAAAGCAGTGAGAAAGAGGGAGAGGCAGGCAGCAGGTATGAACAAAACCGGGTTGAGCACAATGACCATGGAGTGAAAAGGAGGGAAAAGGCAGGCAGCAGGCATGCACACAACCAGGATGAGCACAAGCAGAAAGCAGTGAGACAGAGGGAGAGGCAGGCAGCAGGCACAAAAAAAGGGCTGAGTGCAAACAGTAGGCAATGAGAAGGATGGGAAGTTGGCAGCAGGTATACACAGAGCCAGGCAGAGTGCAATCAAAAAGCTGTGAGAAGGAGGGAAAGGAATGTAGTAGGCATACACAAAGCTAGACAGAGGGCAAGGAAAAAGCAGTGAGAAGGAAGGAGAGGCAGACAGCAGACACAAAGAACAGAGCTGAGTGCAAGCAGAAGGCAATGAGAAGTAGGGAGAAGTGGGCAGCTGGTACACACAGAGCCGGGCAAAAGGCAAGCAGAAAGCAGTGAGAAGGAGTGAAAGGTAGGCAGCAGGCACGCACAAAACTGGACTGAGCACAAGCAGAAAGTGGTATAAAGGAGGCACAGGCAGGCAGCAGGCCTGCACAACACCAGGCTGAGCTCAAGGCGAAAGCAGTGAGGACGAGGGAAGGGCAGGCAGAAGACATACAAACAACTTGTCAGAGAGAAAGCAGAAAGCAGTGAGAGCCAGGGAGAGGTGGGCAGCAGGCACAAAAAACAGGACTGAGCTCAAACAAAAGGCAGGGAGAAGAAGGGAGAGCTGGGTTGCAAGCATACACAGAGCCGGGATGAATGCGAGCGGGAAATAGTGAGAAGGAGGGAGAGGAGGGCAGCAGGCATGCATAAATGTGGACTGAGCACAAGTAAAAAACAATGAGAAGGAGGGAGAGGCAGGTAGCAGGAATGGACAAAACTGCATTGGGAGCAATGACCAAGGAGTGAGAAGGAGGTGGATGCAGGCAAACAGGCACATGCAAAACCGGGATGAGAGCAAGGGCAATGCACTATGAAGGAGTTAGAGACAGATAACAGACATGCACAAAACCGGGCTAAGCACAAGCAGAAAGCAGTGAGAAGAAGGGAGAGGCAGGCAACATGCACGCACAAAACCGGGATGTGTGCAAGGAAAAAGCAATAAGAAGGAGGGAAAGCCAGGCAGCAGGCATGGTCAAAGCTGAACTGAGTACCAGTAGAAAGAAGTGAAAAGGAATGAGAGACAGGCACATACAAATCCAGGCTGAGCACAAGTGTAAAGAAGTAACGGCCGTATTTGCATCATTTTTTTAACGCAAATTCGGCACAACTCTAACACCATATTTATAATTTGATGCTAGATCCCGTTAACGCCAAAATATCTCAGTGTGCATCATTTTCTGGATGCGTGAAACCGCCTTGCTTTAATGAGATGCAAGGTAGGCACTCCCTTCCAAAAAATGACTTAAACACCTGTGCGCCATATTCATCCAACTGCGCAAAAATGCCGCACAGTTGGGAGGTGGAGTCGAAAAATGGCGCACATCCTGATTTGCGTCAAAAATTAACACCTGGGTCAGGGCAGGCGTTAAAATGGGGCAAACACACCAGTACTTAAGGAAAACACACAGACGCAACATCAGAGCTCCAAAAGGAAGACATGGAGGTGCTATTTATCCAGCATGCACAAAGATGCAGAGCACAGGACCAACAGCAGCAGCTTCCACCACACCAGCAGGGACCCCAAAAGATACGCCGAAGGCAGGAGAGGATATTCAGGACCAGGACAACCCTTCAGGGCCTCAGGGAACATAACATCATCCAAAGGTACAGACTAAACTGGCAAGCCATACAGCAGCTGCTGCACCAAATTGAGCAACAGTTGGCACCCAGCTTGCAGACACCCCACATCATGCCACCAGAGAGCAATCTGCTAGCTGTCCTCCACATGTTGGCAAGTGGCTCTTTTCAAACCACTGGTGACCTGGTTGCAGGGATCTCACAGTCCTCATTCTCTGCCTTCCTACCTAAGGTACTGGACGCCATAATCCAGGACACACAACACATTCACCACTACATTGACACGTGGCCAGGAAGACACTGAGGTTGTGACACTGCTAGTCATGTTTGACATCCTGACCCAATGGGATACACAACTATGGACAAATGACAGATGCAAAAACAACAGATACCACTCTAGAACCACAAGGGACCAATTGAAAACCACACAGAGACAATGGCATGGCCTTAACTGGCAGTACAACTTGGAAGATGAATGTTACAATATCACATAAATAACACTCAATCACACACCCTTCTAAGCAATACATACTGTGTAAGGGGTGTGTAATGTGTTTCGCTGCAGGTCAAACACCATGAGACACATAGCATGATGATGATGACTCAAATGAAGGTGACATGGATCTTTGAGGCTGTACCAACATCTCACATAACTCCTGGGGTAACATTGCCCGCTAGCAATAAGAAAGTGGACACATATTGATGTGACAATGTGATAAAGTGCACATTGCTACACATATGGATTGAGAAAATTACACATATACACAACAGGTGCACAGGCATATGGACCTTCTGACACTTAAACCTCCACCCCCACAACCAAGTCAGCCAGCTTACCTTGACCAGGTTCAGTAGTGTAGGTACACGTTTGCACATGAGCCAACTTGGTGAGGGCACAAAAATAGGTTTGCATAGAACATATCACACATCAGATATTTGTACAGTGTCAATTGTGAACACTTCAGTGCTGCAAACTTATGGAGATGTATGGTACATTGTCAGCTTGCCAAATCAAAGTGCTGCACTATTGTTTTTCACATGCTATTACATATGTTGAATTGGATGGGATCTTCAGGCCACATAGTGCAACCGTGTTACCACCACAGTGGAATCGGTTCTGTGTGTGGAAGTATCATGTCACCTCCAGTGAAGGCACATGGACACATCTTTCACATGACATAACGCATGGGAGATGCACAATGAACTGCAAGTTTACAAATATACCGCTGATATCTGGTCAATCAGCCAAACACCGTTTTAGATAAATAAACAACCCAATGCTGAAAGAACATCCTAGAAGCCTAGGATGCCACAGAATAACACAAACACAGATAAGTCACAGATGACACAAGATAACAACTGCCATGCAAAGTGATAATCCAGGTGCAAGCAACATCCAAATATTTACACTCATTTTCTCTTTCAGCTGATCAGGGTCATGGGATCTAGCCATGGATCATTACCCCATTTGCAAACCCAAGCACAGCAGCATAGCGTGCCTATAATGAGGCACATTGGAGGACACACACCATAGTAGAGAGGACTTTTGGCATCCTGAAGTCAAGTTTCAGATGCCTTCACATTGCTGGAGGCAGCCTCTTATATTCACCTGAAATGGTCTGCAAGATTATTTTGACATGTGCCATCCTGCACAACATTTGTGCAAGGAGGAACATTCCCCTCTATGAACCAGACCTGCAAATGCCTGAAGAGGAGGAAGAGGAGGATGCTGTTCGTCAACATGAGGGGGACCATCCAAACACTGCAGCAGGATTGCGTCAGAGACAACTTATTGTACAAAACTTTGTTTAAATCTAGTCATCTTCACCACTTTCTTACCATATGTCAATAAGCACCTCACTTCATCACTCAGTCATGGTCTGTGTAATTATGTATGCATCACATGATCCCTAGGAATCATAATCAGAGTTTAGCCTCATAGAGCATTGCAGACATACAGATTTGGATACTGAAAAAGTCACATCACATTTGATGGGTATGAATGTACAGCCAACACCACACACAGTGGAAATGACATCTGTCCTGTCTATTCCGCATATGAAGGGTAAAATCAGAGGACCACAGCTATGACACACATCCATGTTGCCAACATGGTTCATTGCAGCACATGACAAACAACTAAGACACCATCAATCATAAGGTAAAAAAGTGTTTCATACATGAGGCAGTGGATGTGCTATTGCATTGTGTGACATCAGCTATCTTTGCAAGGAGCATGTGTGACAAGGAGTCCAACTACGCTGAAAATGGATAGCACGAGTGCCCCAGGTATGACAAGCATTGCTCACAAGACATGCCCTGCGCAGTCCATTCCAGGTAATAAGTACTGCCACTGCCTTGTTTTAAGTCTCTTCCCACCCTTCTCTAGGGCTCCCTGTAAATTGACTATCTGTACCCTGATAACCTTCATCTACACACACCCAGACTCCCATTCTGTCTCCTGTGTGCTTCCCTCTTCAGTATGGTATGCCATAGTCATAGTTCATCAGTCTGCATGGACTTCAGGTCCGATAATGCACTGTCTGGTATTCGGTAGGACCTGTAATCAGCTGTCCATTGCTTCCCATGTGAAAGGTCCAGTTGGCCTTTTGAACTTGATTCTCAACTACAGGACTTGTGAGAGACTGAAGCTGCACCCACTTCCGTGCAGAGCAGCCATTTGAACCTGCACTGCCATTGCTGCTGCCTGGAACTGCTTAGCAGCTGCCATTTTCTGAATATCCTTGTTGTACATTGCCGTATAAATCACTTGTGTAACAGAGCCCTTGGGGGAATGTGTAACGTTGCAGCCCACAGCACAAATACAGTTTTCAATTCCCAGAGTGTTGTTCCAGCTTTTCCCAGTCAGAGTCTGCTCACTGTGTATTTGCCTTGTTCATATTTGTTCCTGACAGAGCCTGCATCCTGTTAGTTCTTTGTGGCTACATTTGTCTCATAGTTGCTTTCCATGCCCTCTCTTTCCTCCTGGGGTATTGTGTCTGGTAGGTCTAAGATGAATCCTCAAATGTATAGTATAGTTTAATCAGTTTACTTATCGTATTATGGTCTGGGACATGTATTCAAATTGCCTAATCCAGCCCCCATCCATTGTCTGGGTTTCATGTATTCATGAGTGCCAAACAGTCACAGTATACTATGGCTGTGTGCATGGATTTGGAATGCTGCTTCCAGCACAACAAGCATGGTTTGCTGATGTGTATGAAAGGACAATACATGTCTTTGCCCTGACGGTACACACACAGTTCACCTATTGATGGGGCTTGCGTGGTGACTAGCTGTGAGATTAATCAGCACAGAGACACTGATGTCCCCTGTTGCAGTGGGAATTTTAGAGACCACCATGTGTACAAATGTTGTGATGAAACCTGCCAGTTTCCTATTACTGATCCATAACGTTTTTGAGCACACCAAGGTTGCCCTGTTGTCAGCCTTGTAAAAGTTTGGCAGTGCCATAGCTGGACTATCCCCATGTGTGTCATTAATTTATCTTTGGCTTTAGGTCAATTCTGCTTTGAAGGATACTCTGTTAATGTATGGAATGCCTCCAGAGACTCATGATTAGACTTGCACGTAACTGTGACAACATGGAGGCCAATACTGATACAGTGTACACATGCCACACACTTGAACTGGACACCTTTGTGCAATAAACCAATAGAAATATGCAAACACGTGCAGCATGGCCTGCTGGTCCTCCACTGCCACAGGAGAAACATAGGTCATTTATATCACTCAAACTGTGGTGTACCATAACTTTTTTGGATTGGTGTTGGGACTCTGTGTCACAAACACTGTACCTACCTAGCATGTTCAAACTCCTGACTCATGGGTTGTATACAAACAAGTGACTAGGAAGTGGTATCCAACATTCCAGGATATGTGATGGCTTACCCTTGTAACATTGTCATTATCAACCGTCCTCAATCTATCCTGTGCATAGTTTGTCATGGGAGATGTTTTGTCCCCAAAGTCAGGGAAGTTCACACAGCATAAGATGCTACGGGTATGACAAACACATATCCTGACTGATGTACCTCAATGAATGGCATCTGATGGTTATCCACATTTACAACACGTGCATACAAGCACATTATGCAAAACACGTCTTGTGACATACACACAGAGGCACAACAACAATTGAAATAGCCAACTCACATGTGTAAACTCACAGGCCATGACTGAATGTATTAAGTTGCGTAGACTTGCTATCCTCTATTGATGCACCACCTGCTCAACTAGGGAATACCAATTTTGATTTCAAATGATTAGGTTGCTGTTGCGTCAGTTCAGAGTGCTAATCCGGCACAACAACATGAGTATTATGGTCCGCAGTAGTGCGGTCTGCCACATGTGTCCAAACACTGGAACACAAAGAAGATGCATATGCGTCAAAATATGCCACATATGCTTTGAAAAATGACACGCACAGCCATTATACATTCATTGGTCCCTAGCGGTAATTCCAACACTGCACCCCATGAAATTGGTCATCCATTAAAAATATATTGATCTTTGAATGCGGGGTAATTTTTAAGCATATGCACTACAAAATATTGACGCAAAGGCCGTTATGCATCATAAAATTTTCACTCATCATAATATAAATGCACCGCATTTGAGACAGGAAGTGATATAATAGGATATCCTGTTTACAGAAATGGTACAGTGGGTGTACTTTCACATTCACTTTGCAGTCTGTGATTCTTCTAGACTGTGCGGCTATGTTGAGAGTTGTGTCTGTCAAATTGTGCTTTTGTCTCCTGTGTGCCATTCTAATTGTCATCTGTTGTTTTTGTAATTGTCTCAGTAAATCAGTGTAAGTGTGTTTTTGTCATTTTTGGTGTCTAATTTTGTCTTTGTACTGTTTGGAGTGTGTAGTGGGTATTATTAGTTGGGGTATTGTTGGGCTGTTTGTGGATTCTTTAAGTTTCATTTTCCTACCTCTTTCCCTGTTTTTTTTTTCCTATTGTTCCTTTCCTATCCCAATTATTTTTGTCATGTTGGGAAGGCCACATCTGGGGAGAATGGATGAGAAGGAGCTGGGGGCTTTCATTTGCCTGGTGTGCCACTTCCTCTCCCTGAAGTTAGAGGCTGGTGGCAGGGTAATACAGAGTTATCACACTGAGGCTCAGAGGCTCAGGTGGTCCAAGGTGCTGTTCCATCTGAAGAGAGTATTCAACAGCCAGCACAACGACCACTAACTCAACCATCGCTGGGCTGACCTTGTGGCCAGAGAGCAAGACCTGCTGGACCACCTGGGTGTGGTGATTGGTGGCCCTGTTGGTGAGTACAAATCAGACTCATGTGCACATTTCAATGATCTGTAGTGACAGTAGTAGATTTGGTGACATGCTGCATACAATGTTTGTGGACATGTGGAAATCAAGTTGAATATAAAGTGGGCCTGATTTATACAATATTTGCTACCCATCACCATCATTTGTTAATGCAAAAGTTGCATAAACTTGCAAAACACAACCTGATCTTGTAAATTAGTGCTGCTTTGACGTCAACAGATGATGATAATGCGGCTCAAACATATGTTTTATTCATGGCCTGTGAGTGTGCCAGGAATGAGATGTATTTCAATTGCTACATCAAGGAATTAATGTAGTCCCCAATTATTTGGAATACATGTCTGAACTGTATTCATGGTCATACGTACAAAGTTCCTCCTAATATATTAGGCTGATACTTTGACTTGGTTTTGTGCAGCATTTAAAGTAATTATGGATGCCTAAGTAATGCACACTGGATAATATCTAAATGTTTGGTGCTACTTTCCATAGCTGTAGTGTAAAAACATGAAGCAAATGCTACAGATTAAAAAAAAAAAAAAGAATACCTGGCTCTATGTTCATAGTTCCTGTGTGTTTTAATTTGCCTTGGGCACACTTGCTGGTACAGAGCTGATGCATTTGCAATCTGTGTCACTTTATAGCCAAGCAAATTTCATAAGTTAATGGGTCATCATGGAATTCCTGAACTTGGTGAATGCATGGTCACAAATTATTTATTTGCATGATATTGTGCAAGAGACCCCTGACTGCTTCCATCATACATTTAAAGTGAGGAAATAGTTTGCTAGTTTACGTTTGGTACACCCCTGGTGATCTTGTGCAGCATATGTACAATTGTTAACTTCTCAGTATGAAGGCTATCACAGACATGGGTGTATGCTAAGATCAGCAGACTAGCATTCCTGTGACTGCTGTCACTCCAAAGGTGCATACAAATTGAGACTTACCTCATCAAGATTGCCACAGTAGGACATTTGCTAACCCCTGTTTCAATTAGGGGACAGTGTCAGTTCGTTGTATAACTACTGATCACCCAACTTGGCACATGTAAGACGAGGAATGAGGCTAACTGTGATTTACAATACCTGATATAGGTACACAGGGCCCCGAGTAACACATTTCAGGTGCAATGACTACACCTGTGCCCATGCATTCTGCCACGGATGATCAAATTAAACACTGGCAGCATATATTTCTTTGTTGTTTTGATTTAGATAAATGACTAAACCATGTTTAGCATAACATTGACATCAAGTAACATTCAGGATCCCTGCCGTCATGGTGTCATGGGGGCATACACGGCTCTGGGTACACTGCAATGTGGCATATGTATCCTACAGACAACACAGGCCCACATATAATAGACCATAGAAAGCACAATAATTCATGAGCTAAA
This sequence comes from Pleurodeles waltl, assembly GCF_031143425.1. NCBI lineage: Eukaryota > Metazoa > Chordata > Amphibia > Caudata > Salamandridae > Pleurodeles > Pleurodeles waltl. Next base: position 1,235,392,734 of record NC_090446.1, read on the forward strand.
CTCAACCCACATGAGCATCACTCAGTAATTGATTGTCCCTTGTTGCACAAGCCACAATATCTGAGTGACTGGTATTGCAGTGCACCAGGAATGTGGTTTTGCATGTCTCGCATAACAATAAATGAAGAAATAGAGTACCCTCTATAAATAATTCAGCACAAAATTGAGTAATCATGTTTGTCACCACATGACTGTTAGGGCCAGTGCATGTGTGCATATGTGTGTCCCTCACTCACTGGAGTAACAGGGTCAATACATGTCTGCAGTAGTATGTTTGTTGGGGTGTGTACATGCCTGAGGTGCTGCTCTATCATATCAAATGTCACACACAGTGATTTGTTGTTCCAAGTTTTGTACAGTGAGCAGACATTGAGCCCATTTCACCCTTCCATGTTTTACAGGTGGACCAGCCCCCTACACAATTGGAGAAGTGGCTTGATTTGCGGACCCAGACATATCCAGTAAGTGTTGATATGTTAGTTCTGTGTTGTGTTTGTAGCTGTTGTGTGATTGACTCCTGTGTGTTGGACACATAGCAAGGTATGATGTGCTGGCACATGATCTGATATGTCACTTGACTTTGACATTTTGTTCCCTTTTTGATTTGGACAATCAGTGGTGGAGAGTCATATTTAGGGATTCTAGTGCTGCGCTGTAGGCATGGGCACGTAAACAGGTTGATATTTGTTGCTACATTTATGTCAATGAAAAAATGGAGGTATCCATGCTCATGATTTAGTCAGCAAGTCATGCCCTGATTCACACAGACCAGTGGTGCCAAAGTATTACCCACAGACTTAAGCCTCCTTGTGAACTAATGAACATGTAGGACTGTCTGTTTGACTTCCTAGCCGCATCTAGCTCCACATGTTGTGCTACATTTATGTGGCACTTGAGTAGCATGTAATAGGTGTGCATGCTGCTCAAGCCCAGATGGCCGCTTGCATCTATGTGCTTGTTTTTGGAAAGGTATTAGTGAGATCAAATGATGTTGGCAATTGTCCACAATTAGGGACATACATGTGGATGTGATTGTCCAATGTTTAAGTCTATCCTAGTTGGCAGCCCTCCTTACCTGTGGTGGACTGACTAAACCCATGGACAGCTGCCCAAAGCCTTCTGGCTGTCATTGATGTTTAAAAGTATGAGTTGCATGTCCATCACCCCCTGAGGCACAGGGTTAGGATTATGGAATATGTGTAGCTAGGTGTGAGGATCCCAGTGTAGAAGACAGACATGTAATTCCAAAATTCTTTTGTTCCAACCTAGGATACCCCCTCATGATTAGCAACTGCATAGCTTCCTGGCAATTCCATTTTTAAATCACAGATTTTGTGGGCCTTGATTGTCATCTAGAAGATAGTCATTAGTTTGCCTGTCACATGTGGAGTACTTGCAGCATTTGTTATGTGACAAATGTCAGAACAATGATGCATAGATCATTTAAGTAGGTACACACCTTTTTGAGCATTGCTGTGCTGTTAGATATGTAATTCCTCAGGGACAATCTATGATCTGTACTATGATTTGGACTGTTTAAGCTAATTTTGAGGAAGTGTTAGACAATCATCAGTAGATGTATCACACAATGATGTCACTAATGTTTGGCTTTCTCTATTTTGACAATTTTGACAGCTGCCAAGATGGATGCCAATCAGATCAGAGAATTCCAGAGGCGGGCGTTGCGTTATCGCCACATTCTAGATGTGGAGTCTGGATTCCGCAACATGGCATGGCGTTATCGCCATGAGAGAGCCACAGGGGTCTGGAGGGCATTTGCCCAAGGGGTGCTATCCTTGCCCACAACAGCTACCGCCACCAACACAACGGCTCCAACGACAGTCACACAAAGGATGACAGCCACTGTTGCAGGTCCCTCTACATCATCAGCTGCAGGCCCACAGACAGCAGCTCCTACACCTCCAAGCACGACACTGGCACCAGCACAACCATCCACTAGTGGCACACAGACAACCCCTGCTGCAGTCATAGACAATGCCAAATTTATGCACATGAGACATGACATGCAACGGATGTTGCGCAGGACAGACAGGCTGCAGCAGGAGGTGTCCCGCAATAGCAGGAGACTGCGTGGGGTAAAGAAGATCCTGCGGAGGGCAAACTTGTGACTTTGTGACCCTCAGCCATGATTCCCTCCCCTCCCATCTCTTTCCTGGTTCTTATATTTAGTGGGTTTAGGGGGCCTAGTGTTAGGTTAGAAGAGGCTGTTAGTTTAGATAGTACAAGTGGGTTGTGTGGTGGAAGGGATTATATTTTAACACTGTTTTTTGTGGGTGGGTGGGTGGGGGATGATGCTGGGGTTTATGTGTATAAAAATATAAAAAATACAAAAAATATGTATATATATATATATATATATATATATATATATATATATATATATATATTTATATATATATATATTTGTTTGGGATAAGATAGCATGTGTTTAGGTTAGTATATGTTGTCCTACATGTGTCCCGTCATATAAGGGGTGTGGGGGGGTTGATGTTTAGAGGGTTTAGTTAAATGTGATAAGTAAGTTAAGATTAGGGTAGTTAGGACCAGTTGTGGGTAATGTGTGGTTAGGATAGTTTAGGCTAGGTTAGTTAAGATGTTTCCCCTAGTTTTAGTATCCTTTTTACTGTTAAATAAATAGTTAGGTACTCCTTTACAGTATGTGTCATATGCATGGGGATCAGGGCCTTGGCATGGGTGAACAGCGTCAATTTAGTATTTGTGTTTCATCCTACATCCAAATCCCATTATTGACATAGTTATTCCCAATTCCAATTGAGCTGCCATATTGGCTGCTACACCAAAGCAACTTCTCTATGCATCTGCCATCCATTGCACCCACCACTCAAGATTACTATGGTTACCAATGTGTTGTTAAGTTTGGATATGTGTTTTCAATCGTTTGACACCAGATTTGGAATCTTGGGCACTGTGGTACGTCTGCCCGCAGCCTGATGTTCATGTGAACCCTGATAAGGTGAGTGATGGTATAACCTTATGTAGTATTGTGTACAAAACTCACACCTATAATTTCTTATATTGTACTCCCAGGTTACTTCTTTGCAATCGTACACATCCATTCCTGCTATATGGTGAGTGGTGTGATGAAAGTTTATAATCAGATGTCACATACATAAAGATTGTCTAGAAGGGAATTTTGAACACATTGATTTTCTGCTTAAACATCCCTTGGAGTGTACTTTTTCTGTCCAACATAGCATTATACTGTTAGTTTTCTATTTACTTCAGAAATAAACCTCAGGAAGCGCTGATGATGATACAATCCAGACCCCAGTGCATAGTTATCAGCCCACAATCTTTCAAGGCAGTTGCATTGACATTCTATGGCCATTAACATGTGACATACATCACTAATCTCCTACACAGTTGATGTGACACGTTACACAGAGACAAAGTGGTTGTGTAAGTGCTATTTATTTTAAAGTGCTGTAGTGCAATATTTACATAGTCCAGGTTTGTGAGTCCATTAGTGTGACGCCTTCTATTGTGATACTACACAAGTGCAATGGGACATATCATTGGACATGCTGGGGTGAAGTGTCATACAGTGCAGAGGAACATGAATTGCCAATGAGGTAGTGAGAGACAATCACAGAGCATAAGGTCAAGGTAAACAGTGGGCTGGAGAACAGTACATGTGAGCAGCTGTTGCAAGACTGGCATGTTAACAAGCACAGGACCTAGGATATAAGTGCCCATTTGGCATGGAATTGTGCTACCGGGTACTCTTACGGGTGAAGGTGATCTGTTCCACGTCTTCATCTTCTGATGTGTGTGTCGTTTCCTTTGCCCTTGGTGGTGATGGGTTTGAAGGGGCAACACACACTTCAGTGTTTGAAGACGTGGAGTCAGAAATCCCGGTAGCTGCCAACTGTGGGGCTTTTAAGACCAGAACTGCAGCAAAGAGGAGCTGCTGGTTCTTAAGTATAGCAGCTACATCACTGTGGTAGGCAGCCAGGTCGGCCCTGAGGGGGTCATGATGGCATTCGTGTACGCAGTGAAAGGTTTGGTGTGTGAGGTGTTGTGGCAACTCCCTTACTGCAGTGCTGTTTACCTTTACACTTTGTTGAAGTCCTTGCAGGATAGATGTTCGTGCTTGCATGGCTGCTGCCTGTTCTGCAGATGCCATCATGCACAAACGCATCCCCTCAAGGCTGGCTGCAATATTTTGCATCCCCACCTGCACCTCCTTGGCCAGCTCCCGCTGTACTCCAACTACAGTCCTCTCAAAGCTGGTGCCAGTGTCCTCAGAGTCCTCAGCTGGCTTAGAGCTGGCAGGTCGTACAATTGGGGTGGTGGGTGGGTCATCTGTGATGGCTACTTCTGTGCTTCTCTTTGTGACGGAAGGTGGGGTCCAAGGACATCATGGATGGTCTGCTGACTAATGTTTGTCAGTTCGTCATCCATGTCATCAGGGAAGTCCAGGACAGGCATATCCCCAGGAGAGCCATCGTCCTCTGCAATGAGATATTGTACAATTAGTGTGTCTGTGTTGTGGCATTTGTAATGTGACGTTCCTGACTTCCTATTAGTTGCACATTGTCATCTTGGTTCCTGTCCATTGTTCCTGTCATTAATATAGGCATTCTCCCAGGCCTATGCCCCACCTGCATGTCACATGTAGTGTGGGCAGTTTGGGGAAAAGTCTGCGTCACATCCTCTAGGTGTAGTTTCTGCCCAAATTGTATGTTGCCACCTTATTGTCCTACTCAACCCTCCGTCTACTTCCATTATCATGGTGTGGCCTTGCACTGGCTGTGGGTGTTCTGATGGCACTTGCACTACACTTAACAATCTGGAACTGACCCAGTCTCTGATATTTCACATCCACCTATATGTTGCTGAGACCTAGCATATACTATGTATGGCATTGGCATGGCACGGTACACTTCCTTTTCTTCTTCTCCCTCTCCTGGGTCTAGTGTGGGTCCTCCTGGCTGGTTCCTGGTCGGTTGTCATCTTCCTGGGGTCTCTCATGGCTTCTGGGATCCATTTTGGGGCTCCTTTGCACATTTTGCTGTGTTTGCACCGCTTTTTGACGCTATTGCAGCCAAAAACGGGGCGTATCTGGTTTGTGACATCATAAACTGGATTAAAGTCATTTTCGCCGCGTTAACATCTTTTTCTTTACGACATGACTCTAACCAGTGGTTTGCGCTGCCAAGCATCAAAGTATAAATTTGACACTCGGGTGGGGCAAGGAAATGGCGTTAGCCAGTGTTGCATCAGCACAGTTTTGCATCAAAATGTATAAATATGGCCCTTAGATTTAGGAAGAGGCAGCCAGCTGACATGAACCACATTGGGCTGAGATCAATGAGAAAGCAGTGAGAAGGAGGGAGGGGAGGCAACAGGCACACATAAAACCTCTCAGAGCACAAGCAGAAAGCAGTGAGAAGGAGGGAAAGGCAGGCAGCAGGCACAAAAAGAGGGCAGAGAGCAAACAAAAGGCAATGAGAAGGAGGGCGAAGTGGGCAGCAGGTATGCACAGAGCAGAGCAGAGTGCAAGCAGAAAGCAGTGAGAAGGAGGGAAAAGAAGGCAGCAGGCAAGCATGAAACTGAACTTCAAGCAAGGAAAAAACAGTGAGAAGGAGGAAGAGGCAGGCAGCAGGTACTTATAAAACCAGGTTGAGCGCAATGACCAAGGAAAGGCAGGCATGCACAAAACCAGGATGAGCGCAAGCAGAATCAGTAAAAAGGAGGGAGAGGCAGGAAGCAGGCACAGAAAGCAGGGTTGAGTGCAAACAGAAGGAAATGTGAAGGAGGGAGAAGTGGGCAGCTGATACGCACAGAGCTGGGCAGAATGCAAGCAGAGAGCAATGAGTAGGAGGGAAAAGAAGGTAGCAGACATGCACAAAACTGAACAGAGGGCAAGGAAAAAGCAGTGATAAGAAGGGAGTGGAAGGCAACTTGTACGGACAAATCCAGGTTGAGCACAATGACCAAAGAGTGAGAAGGAGGAAGGAGGCAGACAGCAGGCATGCATAAAACCAGAATGAGCAGAAGCAGAAAGCAGTGAGAAGAAGGGAGAGGCAAGCGATAGGCATGCTTAAAATAAAGTTGAGTGCACGAAAGGAATAAGAATGAGGGAAAGCCGGGCAGCAGACATGGTCAAAACTAGGCTGAGAATCAGTAGAAAGTAGTGAGAATGACGGAGATGCAGGCACACACAAATCCAGGCTGTGCACAAGCAAAAAGCAATGAGAAGGAAAGAGAGGTAGGAAGCTGGCACACAGAAATCTGGGCTGAGAGCAAGATAAAAAAATAAGACGGTGGAAAATCCCAGCAACAAGCATGGACAAAACTAGGCAGAAAGCAGTGAGACAGAGGGAAAGGAGGACAGGAGGCATTCACAAAATCTGATTGAGAACAAGCAAAAAGCAGTGAGAAGGAGGGAGAGGCAGGCATGTACAAAACCGGGCTAAGCACAAGAATAAATCAGTGAGAAGAAGGGAGAGGTGGGCAGCAGGCATGCACAAAACCGATCTGAGCTCAATCAGAAAACATTGAGAAGGAGGGAGTGGCTGAGAGTGGGTGCGCACAAAACCAAGTGAGTGGCAGCAGAAAGCAGTGAGGCGGAGGAAGAGGCAGGCAGAGAAATACACAAAAACATGTTGAGCACAAGGAGAAAGCAGTGAGAAGGAGGGAGAGACTGGCAGCAGGTATGCTCAAACTGGGCTACGCGCACGCAGATAGCACTGTGAAGGAGGGAGAGGAGGACAGCTGGCATGCAGAAAAACGAGAAGAGAACAAGCAGAAAGTAAAGAGAAAGGAGGAGAGGCAGGCATGCAGAAAACCGGGCTGAGTGCAAGCAGAAACCATTGAGAAGGAGAAAGAGGTGGGCAGAGGAATACAGAAAACCAGAGGGTCTCTAAGAAGAAAGTAGTGAGAAGGAGGGAGAGGCATGCATACACAAATGCAGACTGATTACAAAGCGAAAGCAGTGAGAAGGAGGGAAAGGAAGACAGTAGGTATGGACATAAGCAGCTGAGTACAAGGAGAAAACAGTGTGAAGGAGGGCAAGGAGGACAGCAGGCACACACAAAACCGGGCATAGAGCTAGGAGAAAGCAGTCAGAAGAATGGAGAGGTTTTCAACAGGCACACACAAAACCGGGCTGGGTGCAAGAAGAAAATAGTGAGAAGGAGGGAAACAAGGGCAGCAGGCACGCACAATAACAGGCTGAGCGTAAAGAACAAAGCAGTGAGAAGGAGGGAGAGGTGGGCAGCAAGCAAACACAAAACCAATCTTAGAGAGAGCAGAATGCACTGAAAAGGAGGGAGAGGCAGGCAACAGGCATGCACGAAACTGACCTGTATGCAAGAAGAAAGCAGTGAAACGGAAGAAGAGGTGGGCAGAGGAATTCACAAAACCAGGGTGAGCACAAGCAGAAAGCACTGACAAGGAGGGACAGAAAGGCAGCAGCCATGTACAAGGCTGGGCTAAAAACAAGCAGAAGCAGTGAGGTGGGAAAGGAGGACAGCGGGCATATGCAAAACCAGCCTGAGAGCAAGCAGAAAGCAGGGGAAAGGGGGGAAAAGCATGCAGCAGGCATGCAGAAAACCTGGCTGAGTGCAAGCAGAAAGCAGTGAAAAGGAGGGAGATGCAGGCATGCACAAAATCAGGCTGACTGCATGGAGAAAGTAGTGAGAAGGAGGGAAAGACAAACAGTAGGCAATTACAAAAATGGGCTGAGTGCAAGGAGAAAGCAGTGAGAAGGAGGGAAAGGAGGACAGCAGGCACATACAAACTCAGGCTGAGCACAAGGAGAAAGCATTTAGAAGAAGGGAGAGGTCTGCGACAGGCCCACTTAAAACCGGGCTGAGAACAAACAGAAAGCAGTGAGAAGGAGGGAAAAGCTGCCAGCAGGCACACACAAACTGTGCTGAGTGCAAGAAGAAACCAGTGAGAAGGAGGCAAAGGAGGGCAGCAGGCACATATAATAGAGAGGCTGAGCTCAAGCAAAAAGCAATGAGAAGGAGAGCAAGCCAGGCAGCAGGTACGCACAGAACCAGTCTTAGCGCAAGCCAAAAGAAGTGAGAAGGACGGAGAGGCATGCGCCACTCATGCAGACAAATTAGCAGAGCGCAAGCAGAACTAGGTCAGCAGACATGCACAATAAGAGGAAGAGTTCAAGGCAAAGGCAATAGGAAGCTGGGAAAAGCAGGCTACAGGTACAGACAAAACCGGGCTGAGTGCAAGGAGAAAGCAGTGAAAAGGAAAGAAAGGCAGGAAAGAGGCAGGGACAAAACACGGCTGAGTTTAAGGAATAAGCAACGAGAAGGAGGGAAAGGCAAGTAGCAGGCATGGACAAAACCGAGCTGAGCACAAGGACAAAGCAGTGAGAAGTAGTGAAAGGAAGACAGTAGGCACTCACAAAACCAGGCTGAATGCAAGCTGAAAGCAGTTAGCAGAAGGGGTCTGCTGGCAGGAGGTGCACACAAGACCGGGCTGAGGTCAAGCAGAAAGCAGTAAGAAGGAGGGAGAGGCAGGAAGTAAGTATGCACACAACTGGGCTGAGAGCGAGGAGAAATGAGTGAAAAGGAGGGAGAGGCAGGCAACAGGCATGCTCAAAAACAGTCTAAGTGCAAGCAGAAAGCAGTGAGAAGAAGGGAGGTGCAGGCAGCAAGCATGCACAAAACCAGCTTGAGCACAAGGAAAAAGCAGTGCAAAGGAGGGAGAGGCAAGTGGCAGGCACGGACAAAACTGGGTTGAGTGCAATGACAATGCAGTGAGAAGGAAGAAGCAGGCATGCACATAACCAGGCTGAGAGCAAGGCGAAAGCACCAAAAAGGCAGGAGAGGCAGGCAACAATCATGCACAAAACCGGACCAAGCACAAGCAGAAAGCAATGAGAAGCAGGGAGAGGCAGGGAGCGGGCTGACACAGAACTGTGCTGAGCGCAAGCAGAAAGCAGTGAGAAGGAAGGAAAGGGTAGAAGGCATGCACAAAATCAGGCTGAGCACAAGGAAAAAGCAATAAGAAGGAAAGGAAGACAGGAAGCAGACATGGAAAAACTTGGCAGTGTGCAAGTAGGAATCAGTGAGACAGACCCATGCTGAGAGCAAGCAGAAAGCAGTGAGACAGAGGGAGAAGCAGGCAGCAGCCATGTACAAAACCGTGCGGAAAGCAAGAAAAAAACAAACAGGAGAGAAGGAGGATAAAACTGGGCTTCCCTCCAGTAGAACGCAGTGGGAAGGAGGACAGCAGGCATGCACAAAACTGGGTTGACAGCAAGGAGAAAGCAGTGAGAAGGATGGAGAGGCAGGCATCAGGCATGCACAAAACATGGCTGAGTGGAAGCAGAAAGCAGTGAAAAAGAGGGAAAGGTGGGCATCAGGCAAGCATAAAACCAGACTGAGCGCTAGGAAAAAGATATGAGAAGGAGGTAGAGGAAGTCAGCAGGCATAGACAAAACAAGGCTGAGTGCAAGGAAAAAGCAGTAAGAAGGAGGGAAAGGCAGGCAAAAGGCATGCACAAATCAAGGAGAAAGCAGTGAGAAGGAGGGATAGGCAGGTAGCAGGCAAGTACCAAACCTGGCTGAGCACAAGAAAAAAGCAGTTAGAAAGAAGGAGAGGCAAGCAGCGGGCACAAACAACACCAAGCTGAGCACAAGGAGAAAGCCATGTCAATGAGGGAAAGGATGGCAGCAGGCACACACAAAACTGGACTGAGTGAAAGGAAAAAGCAATAAGAAGAAATGACAGCAAGGCAGCAGGCATGCACAAATCCAGGCTGAGTGCAAGCAGAAATTAGTGAGAGGGAGGAAAAGCATGCAGTAGGAATACAAAAAATAGGATGAGTGCAAGTAAAATGCAGTGAGAAGGAGGGAGAGGCAGGCTGGCACAAAACCAAGCTGATTGTAAGGCAAAAGCAGTGAGAAGGAGGGAAAGGCAGACAGTAGGTATGAACAAAACTGTGCTGAGTGCAAGAAGAAAGCACTGAGAAACAGGGAAAAGAGGACAGCAGGCATGCAGAGAACCAGGCTGAGCAAGGAGAAAGCAGTTAGTAGGAGGGAGAGGTACGCTACCGACAAACACAAAACCGAACTGAGTGAAAACAGAAAGCAGTGAGAAGGCGGGAGAAGCTGGCACCAGGCATGCATAAACTGGACTGAGGGCAAGGAGAAAGCAGTGGGAAGGATGGGATGAAAGGTACCAGACATGCACAATACTGGGCTGAGTGGAAACAAAAAGCAGTGAGAAGGAAGGAAAGGCAGCTAGCAGGCTCAGACAAAATAGGGATGAGCGCAAGGACAAAGCAGTGACAAGGAGGGAGATGCAGGCATGCACAAAAGTGGGCTGTGTGCAACAAGTAAGCAGTGAGAAGGCCAGAGAGGCAGGCACCAGTCATGCAGAAAACTGGGCTGAATGCAAGCAGAAAGGAGCGGGAATGAAGGAAAGGAGGGCAGCAGGCAGGCACAAAACTGGGCTGAGCACAAGGAGAAAGCAGTGAGAAGGAGGGAATGGAGGGCAGCAGGCATACACAAATCTGGGCTGAGGCAAGGAAAAGGCAATGAGAAGGAGGGAAAGGAAGGCAGCAGGTACAAAAAAAACAGGCTGAGTGCTTGTAAAAAGCAGTGAGAAGGAAGGCAAGGCAGGGAGCAGGCACAGACAATACCGGACTGAGTGCAAGGACAAAATAATGAGACGGAGGGAAAGGAGAACAGCAGGCACACACAAAGCTGGGTTGACCACAAGGTCAAGTCAAAGCAGTGAGAAGTAGGGAAAGGTGGAGAGCAGGCATGCACAAAACAGGGTTGAGAGCAAGGAGAAAGCATTGATAAGGAGGGAGAGGCAGCAAGGAGGCACACACAAAACTGGGCTGGGCACAAACAGAAGATAGTGAGAAGGAGGGAGAGGCAGGAAGTAGATATGTACAAAGCTGGGCTGAGCATAAGCAGAAGGCAGTGAGAAGGAGGGAGAAGCAGGCAGCAAGCTCACACAAAACCTGGCTGAGCACAAGCAGAAAGCAGAGAAAAGGAGGGATAGGCAAGCAGCATTCATGTACAAACCAGCCTGAGAGCAAGGAAAAAGCAGTGAAAAGGCATAACAGGCAGGCAGGAGGCATGCACAAATCCGGGCTGTGAGCCAGAAGAAAGCAGAGTGAATGAAGGAGAGGCAGGAAACAGGCGCACATCAAACTGGGCTGAACGCAAGTAGAAAGCAGTGAGAAGGAGTGAGTGGCAGGCAACGGTCATGCAAAAAAACAAAGCTGAGTGCAAGCAAAAAGCAGTGAGAAGTAGGGAGAGGCAGGCAGCAGGCACAGACAAAACCAGGTTGAGCACAAGGACAAAGCAGTTAGAAGGCGGGAGAGGCAGGCAACAGGCATGCAAAAGACCGGGCTGAGTGCAAGTAGAAAGCAGTGAGATGGAGGAAAAGGAGGGGAGCAGGCGCACTTAAAACTGGGCTGAGCAGAAGCGAAAGGCAGGGAGCAGACATGCATGAAACCAGGCTACGAGCGAGGAAAGAGCAATGAGAAGGAGGGATAGAAAGGCAGCAGGAAAGCAGAATGCCAGGTTGAACACAAGCAGAAAGCAGTGAGAAGGAGGGAATGGAGGGCAGCATGCACACACAAATCTGGGCTGAGGCAAGGCAAAGGCAATGAGAAGGAGGGAAAGGAAGGCAGCAAGTACAAAAAAAACAGGCTGAGTGCTTGTAAAAAGCATTGAGAAGGAAGGCAAGGCAGGCAGCAGGCACAGACAATACCGGACTGAGTGCAAGGACAAAATAATGAGACGGAGGGAAAGGAGAACAGCAGGCACACACAAAGCTGGGTTGACCACAAGGTCAAGTCAAAGCAGTGAGAAGTAGGGAAAGGAGGAGAGCAGGCATGCACAAAACAGGGTTGAGAGCAAGGAGAAAGCATTGATAAGGAGGGAGAGGCAGCAAGGAGGCACACACAAAACTGGGCTGGGCACAAACAGAAGACAGTGAGAAGGAGGGAGAGGCAGGAAGTAGATATGCACAAAGCCGGGCTGAGCATAAGCAGAAAGCAGTGAGAAGGAGGGAGAAGCAGGCCGCAAGCTCACACAAAACCTGGCTGAGCACAAGCAGAAAGCAGAGAAAAGGAGGGATAGGCAAGCAGCAGTCATGTACAAACCAGCCTGAGAGCAAGGAAAAAGCAGTGAAAAGGCATAACAGGCAGGCAGGAGGCATGCACAAATCCGGGCTGTGAGCCAGAAGAAAGCAGAGTGAATGAAGGAGAGGCAGGAAACAGGCGCACATCAAACTGGGCTGAACGCAAGTAGAAAGCAGTGAGAAGGAATGAGTGGCAGGCAACGGTCATGCAAAAAGCCAAGCTGAGTGAAAGCAAAAAGCAGTGAGAAGTAGGGAGAAGCAGGCAGCAGGCACAGACAAAACCAGGTTGAGCACAAGGACAAAGCAGTTAGAAGGCGGGAGAGGCAGGCAACAGGCATGCAAAAGACCGGGCTGAGTGCAAGTAGAAAGCAGTGAGATGGAGGAAAAGGAGGGGAGCAGGCGCACTTAAAACTGGGCTGAGCAGAAGCGAAAGGCAGGGAGCAGACCTGCATCAAACCAGGCTACGAGCAAGGAAAGAGCAATGAGAAGGAGGGATAGAAAGGCAGCAGGTAAGCAGAATGCCAGGTTGAACACAAGCAGAAAGCAGTGAGAAGGAGGGAATGGAGGGCAGCATGCACACACAAATCTGGGCTGCGGCAAGGAAAAGGCAATGAGAAGGAGGGAAAGGAAGGCAGCAGGTACAAAAAAAACGGGCTGCGTGCTTCTAAAAAGCATTGAGAAGGAAGGCAAGGCAGGGAGCAGGCACAGACAATACCGGACTTAGTGCAAGGACAAAATAATGAGACGGAGGGAAAGGAGAACAGCAGGCACACACAAAGCTAGGTTGACCACAAGGTCAAGTCAAAGCAGTGAGAGGTAGGGAAAGGAGGCGAGCAGGCATGCACAAAACAGGGTTGAGAGCAAGGAGAAAGCATTGATAAGGAGGTAGAGACAGCCAGGAGGCACACACAAAACTGGGCTGGGCACAAACAGAAGACAGTGAGAAGGAGGGAGAGGCAGGAAGTAGATATCTACAAAGCCGGGATGAGCATAAGCAGAAAGCAGTGAGAAGGAGGGAGAAGCAGGCAGCAAGCTCACGCAAAACCTGGCTGAGCACAAACAGAAAGCAGAGAAATGGAGGGATAAGCAAACAGCAGTCATGTACAAACCAGCCTGAGAGCAAGAAAAAAGCAGTGAGAAGGCATAACAGGCAGGAAGGAGGCATGCACAAAACCGGGCTGTGAGCCATAAGAAAGCAGATTGAATGAAGGAGAGGCAGGAAACAGGCGCACATCAAACTGGGCTGAACGCAAGTAGAAAGCAGTGAGAAGGAGTGAGTGGCAGACAACGGTCATGCAAAAAACCAAGCTGAATGCAAGCAAAAAGCAGTGAGAAGTAGGGAGAGGCAGGCAGCAGGCACAGACAAAACCAGGTTGAGCACAAGGACAAAGCAGTTAGAAGGTGGGAGAGGCAGGCAACAGGCATGCAAAAGACCGGGCTGAGTGCAAGTAGAAAGCAGTGAGATGGAGGAAAAGGAGGGGAGCAGGCGCACTTAAAACTGGGCTGAGCAGAAGCGAAAGGCAGGGAGCAGACATGCATCAAACCAGGCTACGAGCAAGGAAAGAGCAATGAGAAGGAGGGAGAGAAAGGCAGCAGGTAAGCAGAATGCCAGGTTGAGCACAAGCTGAAAGCAGTGAGAAGGGGGAAGAGCCAGGCAGGTACAAAACCAGTATGAGTGCAAGGAGAAAGAAGTGAGAAGGAGGGAAAAAGGACAGAAAACACAAACAAAAGCAGGCTCAACACAAGGAAAAAGCAATGAGAAGGAGGAAAAGGCGGGCAGCAGCCACTTACAAAACTGACCTGAGCGCCAGGAGAAAGCAGCGAGAAGGAGAGAAAGGACGACAGCACACACGCACAAAAATGGGATTAGAGCAAGCAGCAAGCAGACAGGAGGGAAAGTGGGCAACAGGCACACACAAATCCGGGCTGAGTGCAAGCACAAAGCAGTGAGAATGAGGGAGAAGCTGACAGCAGGCATGCAGAAAACTGGGCCGAGCGCAAGAAGAAAGCAGTGAAAAGGAGGACAGCAGGCACATACAAAAGCTGGGCTCAGTGCCAGGAAAAAGCAGTGAGAAAGGGGAAAGGCAGGCAGCATGCATGCACAAAACCAGGCTGAGAGCAAGGAGAAAGCAATGAGAAGGAGGGAGAGGCAGGCAGCAGGCATGCACAAAACTGGGCTGAGCACAAGCAGAACCAATAAGAAGGGAGGGGCAAGCAGAAAGCAGTGAGAAAAAGGGACAGTTGGGCAGCAGGCACAGAAAAAACTGGTTTGAGTGAAAGGAAAAAGCAATGAGAAAGAGGGAAAGGAAGGCAGCAGGCATGCACAAAACCAGGCTGAGAACAAGGAGAAAGCAGAGAGAAGGATGGAGAGACAGGCAGGAGGCATGTAGAAACTGGGCCCAGCACAAGCAGAAAGCAGTGAAAATGATGGAGAGGCAGGCAGCGGGCATGCACAAAACTGAGATGAACTCAAGGAGAAATCAGTGAAAAGGAGTGAAAGGAGGAGAACAAGCTAGTGCAAAACCAGGCTGGGCTCAAGGGCAAAGCAGTGAGAAGGAGCGAAGGGCAGGCCCTGTTTTGGTATTCTTTGATGTGCCATGTTTATGACTGAAGATGGCAGTTCAATATTCCCTTGAGTCTTTATGATCAAATTTGGAGATGTTTTCTGGTTTTCTGTTATCAACATGAAAGAAGTGTCAATGAACACTAACAGTTGCTTGGAGTGGACTTTTTTAATTAGTAAAACTGAGTGATTCTCAAATCACATTGATATATATATGTATATATAAATTCACAAAAAAAAGATTACAGAGACATTAAAGTAAATGTGCCAAACCATAGGAATTCACCTGTTATACCGTTATCTCAAGTAACTATAACTGGTGTCTTAAGGTAACTATAACTTGTGCCCCCAACATGCAGTTTTTCCATCAACTATTTTACTGCAAATATTAAATTGCTATTACCAGTGAGGTTATCAAAGATGTCCTGAGTGCTGGAATTTGTGGGGTAATTAGTGCATGGCGAGGGCGTGAGTTATAGTTGTTTTAGGGCACGATTTATATTAACTTGAGATAACTATAACAAGTGAATGTCTATGGTTTGGTACATTTAAAATGTTAGCTTCATTATAACTTCACTATAACCTGTGATTTTTTAAGTGAATTCCTATGTTTTTTCAATTCTGTTTCCTAACTATAACATCTCTGTAAACTTTGTTTCTTTTCAGTAAATGTATATTTTTTTTTAACATAAAGTAATTTTCATTACTATACATTAATCCACCGTGAAAGATGCAGCAGTTGGCTGCAGGGCCTGTGGCCAACTCCTATATCCACCCAACCTCACACCCTGCACACAGCCTTCAGCATGCACAGCGGGGCTGGGCTGCATTTTGGCCCTTATAACTACCCAACGTGTGCAGTGTGCATAGGCTGCTTTAGGGCAGAGTCTAAATATTTTTTTGGGGGGGGCACGTAGCCCCCTTTCCAGGCTGATCTCAGGCCTGGGAACCCCATTCCCCAGGGACCAGCCTAATTATTTGTTTTGTGGGGGATCACATGGCCCCCCTTCCTAAGGGTAATCTCGGCCCGTGGCATGGCCTAAATATGGTATTTTGGGGGGGAAGAGGGACTGTGTGTCCCCCCCTCCTCCCCAGGGATGATTTCAGCCCCAGAGACCCCATCCCCCAGAGCCCAGCTATGTGAACTGGGTGACTCCCAGGGCAACCATTGACAATGTTGGTGTGACGGGCTGGAACCTGCGCGCCCGCACATGGCGATCACTTGTGCTGACTCTGCCACTGCTGACCCGAAGCTTCCTGGTTCTGCTGCCGGTGATTGGTCGTTCGTTCCGCAGCGGCGGGCCACCAGGCGGTCAAAGGAACCTGTGTCAGCACTTTCGGGGTTGAGAGGCGGAAAGGAGAGAGACGAGGAGGAGAGCTCGACGGTGAACCAGCAGCAGAGGTACCCTCTGGGTACCGGAAGAATCACTGAGAGGAGGTTCCAAGACGGCCCTGTTCCAGGCAACCGGGAGGACACACTGCAGCATCCCGCAACGCTCCAGGAGAAGCGTGGCCATTCAGGTGGGTGGGACTACGTCCCTGAGAGACTGTAAATAAGAGAGGGAACGGAGTGGAGTGACGGGGAAGCACGGGGATACGGGGAGGGGGAATAGACAAACACTGAGAAAACTGAAATACACGAGCACTGAGGAAAGAGGAAGGGGAAAGAGGGAAACCAAATGAGAAGGAGGGAGAAACATGAGAACTTACCAAAAGGCATAGTAGACTACCGTTACCTTTAATGAGTCAGCTGAAACCCAAGTACAGAAACGGCTGGATACTAGAGGAAAACAGAAAGATAAAAAACAATTAAGAATCAGAATAGGACAGAAACCACAGATACGTACGGGCTAAACTGAAACCAGAAGAGTAACTTAACAGTGTCAGGAACAGAAAGATAGGAATCGCAGTGTCATTGAATAAGAAACAAGATAATATTAAAAGAACACTTATAGTTCTTAATCTTTTCTCTCCACATGTGCTTCCCGGGAAAAGACCTGTGAACCAGAGAGAAAGGGAGAGACGAGTGACGGAACAGAACCTCAAGAACAACCCACCAATTAAAGCCCAATTGCACAAAGACTGAAAACAAACCTACCTGTATACCATATCATCAATAAAAATCCTTCAATTTTTATCGAATAATGCAGTCTGGAGTGGTTCCTCCATCCCCACACGGTGACAGTTGGGTACTATGAGGGGACCCTGAAGGCCCCTTTGGTCCCAGCTGGCTCCTTAGCTTCTGTGGGAGCCAAAATTGCTGTCACAGAGAAGGAGCTGCTAAAGCAGTTCCCTCTCTGTGGGAGCAATGTTTCCTCTGTTTCCCTGCCTGCATCTCTGATGTCAGGGAAATAGAGGAGCGTACGTTATAGTTACTTTAGGGTGCCAGCTATAGTTACTTGAAAGAAATCTAACTATAACTGCTGAATTTCTGTGATTTTGTAAGACTGAACTCAAAACCTAGCTATGATTTCACTGTAACCTTTGGTTACCTTAAGGGGGTAGAGTATGCTGATATTGTCTGTATTACCTACAACAACCTAGATAAACAAGGAAGGAAAGTCAAATCAGCAACATAAGTCACTTGCTAACTCAACTAGTACACTCAAGTCAATAGATCTCTTACCTGAAAAGATAAAGGGATGGCTGCTACCTCTATTACAGCAATAATTAGCAATAGTAACTTCTTCTGAGCAAGGGAGAGCTATTTAAATCAAAACTAATGTTATAAAATCATTGAGTTAGAAGAAGTAGATTCAGAGTCAGGAGTGGAGTTGAGAAGTTTAAGTGTTTATGCAATACAAGACCTGAATGACGACGTTCCTGAACAATGTTCAAGATCTAAATCCCTTTTATGCATTGATGGGTAAGTGGGGCAGATGTGGGCTATTGCGCAGGTAATAGAAGATCTTGCATTAAGTTGGTGTCACTTTCACCACATCCACAACACCAAGTGTGTGATCCATTTATGGTGTAAATTTTCATCTCAGTGAATCACAGAGCCCGGGAGGAGAGTGTTAGGGGTTTGATTAATGGTTGGCAAAGGGGACTTGGGGAAAGGTGTGACAAAAACTACACAACAACAATATTCACCAGGGAGACAATGAGAAGCACATCAACATCAGTGTGTTGTGGAAGAAAATTAAGAAATGATTATGACACAGTTCCGTTGAATACATTGTAAACAGTCCTTCAGCCACTGAGACTGACATTATTATACATATAAATGTTCTGTCATGTAGGTTTGGAAAACTACAAATTATGGAGGACTGAAGTAAACCAACACAGTTCTAAAAATTATGATCGTTAAAGAAAAATGGTACTGTATTTCCAAATTAGGTGGTGTATCTGCATTCTTCTCAGAATGTCCATCACTCTTACATGCCTGACTGAACAGGTCCATTAAGGTAAACAGAAGTGCTATGGAGCTTTCACCGTTTATGCAGGAGAAGAGGCCTGCAGATCGTAAAATAGAAATTATAATGTAAAATCAATGAGAAGGACAGAAGGTAAGCTTCAAAAAAAGTGTACCATCTACAAGACTCAGAGGCGGAGAAACAGCATAGGCTGCTGAAATCATTCATTTTATGGATCATGGCAGACTGATTAACTAAGAAGTGAGAGCAATTTACAACCAATCACAGACAAAAGCTGCATGTACTGGGCTGATTAATCTCACAACTGTCATCATAACTATTAGCCAACTGTGTGCATCATCATCAGCTGATAACGATGATGATAATGTAGTATCACAAGCAACAGGCCTCCCTAGGACCAAAACCACAGAAGAGAAATTTCACATTTGAGCAAGCACACACATTCAGCACCACTTTCCAAATCAAACACCTCTCTCTAGTAAGCAGAGTTAGCCCTCAGAGTCATCATCATCATTATGGTTTCCCTCCGAAGTCCATAACTTCCTTCTTCTGACTGCAGGGTTGAAGCAGTCCCACCCTGAGTCCTTCCATCCTCCTCTTTACGCCGCATAATAAATCAGTCTAAAAGCAAGATAGACCTGCAGAGCACTGCTGCTGAAGGACAAAAAGAGAAACAGAATTTGAGCATTTTGTGTAGATTTGTGTATGTTAACTAAACTGACTGGTCTGGTCTCCAAAAACCAGAAACAAATGAGTGGACCATGCAAGTAAATCTCACTAAATGTGAAAGGGCCAATTACCTTAAGGAAAAAGGATCACCCATCAGGCCCCAAATATTGCAGATCAACAACAAAAACTCACAAAGTAGTTGTACACCTTCCCTCACTGTCTGTTTCTGGCACCACATCAATCATCAGTCACTCACAATTACTCAATAATATATCATGATTCAATGGTGCGATAGTTACCTCTTCTAATCCAGTCATGGTGCTAGGTACTCAATTGTATCAACTGTCTGATGCAAGAAATACATTGGAATTTGGTGTTCATGCAAAGCAAATGATCCTCCGAGGAAGCCTTGCTAGGTGATGAAAAAGAAATAGCCATGGGAGGGGGGGCAGGCATTTCCTTCAATGTCCTGAATGGAATGGGGATGCTTCTTCACTGCACACTGGTCCAAATCCTGTCTAGACATGCATGTGCTTAAAAATAATGTGGCTGCACAAGTCAGACACAAACATAATGTTCCACTAGCTATATCCTTTTTTTAGAAGAGCAGTTTGATGATAAATAAGTCAAAAATACTGAGGTGGCTAACTCAAGGAGGGAAGAAGAGTTCATCCTCAGCCTCAGGTGGTTTGCCCCAAAGTTGGTTAGCTAAGACACTTGAGCCTTACCAGTTACCCTCACCCTTCTCTTAATCCTGGAGTAGTGTAATTGTGTGGTATGAAGTGTTTGTTCATTTTGAACATAGTGAATCTCTACACGTCTTCAGGCAAGAGACTGGTCTTTCTCACTGTAATAACTGCACCAGCTGCACTGAACAGATTCTCAGCAGGCATACTAGTCATCGGGCAAGCCAGATACATCATTGCCAGCTGGCTGAGCTCTGACCATTGACACAACTTCCCATACCAATACACCAATTGATTTTGATCCACATAGTCCTTTTTTGGGTCATCCATGTACTTCTTGGACATCCTCTGAATTGTCATTGTTGATGCCACTTACTCGACCTCTTTTGCTGTCACTTCTGCAGTGGATTCAAGACCTGCCACTTGAAACCAAGCCAATGCAGAGGTTGGGGCTGATTCTTCTGTTCTGGTTGTTGCTGTTGTTGCTAGTTTTCTTGTTGCTCGTGTTCGCTGCTGTGAGACAACAGGACTGCTCTCTCAGGAAGTTGATGCCAACTTCCCAGAAATTCTGCCTGTAAGTGGAACTCTAATTTCCAGCTGCTCTCCTCCAGGTCTCTGGCTTGCTCAACAATCCATGTCTTGTATTGTGAACCATCTCCTTCTGAAAAACGAATGAAAGTGGACAGTATTGTTATGTACTGTGGATCAAAAGCTGTAGCACAGATTCACTCAACACAATGGCCCTCATCATGACATTGGCAGTAAATCCCACTTACCGCCACGCTGGCGGACGCCAACATAGCACCGCAGTGGCGGATAACCATTTGACATATTACGACACTAACACACCAAACCGACAGAATACAGACACATACACAAATCCGCCAGCCTAAGGGTCAGTGCTAAAGTGGCAGTCCCAACACCCATGTCGTTAAGCCAACAGAACAACGCTCACCACATCATGACCCACTAATCACCACAGTGGACATTCAACGACGGTAAACCATTGGCAGTACAGACTGCCACACTCAGAATAGGCACCCAAATGCCAAACTACACAACACTGGCCAATTCAAACAACACACACCTGACATCCATATACACACCACACCCACCCACTCCCACCAGTATAAAACACCCACCCACATTACCCACACCCCTTTATGAATACAAATCATTGCCACCAGACAGACATCAAGACCACTCACACACATCACACAACACCCATGGCCCCACAAAGGCACCCCCGTTTCACAGATGAGGAGTTGCGGGTCATGGTGGAGGAAATAGTCAGGGTAGAGCCACAGCTTACCAGCAGATATCCATTGCAAGGAAGATGGAGCTATGGCAGAGAATCGTGGACAGTGTGAATGCCGTGGGACAGCATCCAAGAACAAGTGATGACATCAGAAAGAGGTGGAAGGACCTACGGGGAAAGGTGTGTTCCGTGGCAGCAAGGCACCAGCTCGCCATACAGAGGGCTGACGGTGGACCCCCTACCAGCTCCCCCACAGCTCACAGCATGGGAGGAGCAAGTCTTAGCATTACTGCATCCTGATGGACTAGCTGGAGTAGCCAGAGGACTGAACACTGATAAGTCAGCATTTACCACTTATCACCCCCATACCTTCATGCCATCGCACCCCCTCACTCCCATCACTCCACTCCAACCCACAGACTGCACCTACATTTATGACTGACTCCAAAGCCCAGCCCTACATGCCATACCGGGCATGGACAGCCCTCCCAGTCCTGCATGGACACCCATCAACAAAACATGCACAGCAGAGGGGAACCAACAATCCCACAATACATCACCATACACAATCAAAGGTGGCAGGGCAAAAGCAACCATAGAGGGGAAGATAGGGATGTACAACATGTCACAGGCATGAAGCATAATACATCACTTACATCACCACAGGTGCCCCAGCCAATCTCAGTGGAGAGGAGGTGCCACGATTATCCAGTCCCCCAATAGAAGGTGCCTCCAGTGATGACAGAAACTCTGGACTCCAAGATCTGGATCAACAACCTGTCCCATCAGGGACCACTGGACTGTTGGTTACCCCAGCCCTCTCACAGCCCACCACAGAGCCTCCCCATCAGATACCAATACCATACCACCCACCCAGCATGCCCACATGTCTGTCCCCAGGACATGTCAATCAGCAATGTGCTCACATGTACAGGGACCCCAGGCCACACGTCATACCCAAGATAATCAGGGACCTGGGGTCAGTGGCAGTGGGCACACCGTTCAGGGGACAGGGGCACAGGGTAACAGGGACACTTGAAGGACCACCATGTGTCAGTGGGAGGTCAGGCCCAGGGAACCAACTCTCCAGCAGGCACTCACCAATGTCCTGGGTGCCTGCCAAGAATCCAAGGATACGATGGGCCAGATCCTCAACAACATACAGGAGAACAAGCAAGTGGCTGCAGGAGGAACACCATCAGGAGATCAGGAAGGACTTGCAGGCCATCAACACTACCATGATCTCCATAGCAGGGGTGCTGGCAGACATGGCCAACCTCATGAGGGAATGGACTGCATAGTAGTGGGCCCCTACCACTATCTAGCCTATTGACCAGCCCTCCACTTCTGCTACAGCTAGTGGACAGGAGGCCCTGTCACAGGACCCACAGAAGGGGAACCACCCACAAACATTCCCTATGAACCAGACAGAACCCAGAGACACTTGCCAAGACCAAGACCACTGCCAGGAAATGAGACTCTCCTGATTGTCCCCCTTGTGTCCCACCCTGTCACCTTCTCCACTTTGAACTCCCATTGCTCCCCTTCCTATGGTCCCATAGACACTGGACCTGTGCTACAGACTGACTGGAACAATACCCTGGACTTTCTTCCACCATCACCCCATTCCATTGCACTTTACCCTCAATTATATAGCACTATATTAAACACCCTTGAACATAATTTGAGTAACACTGCTTTATGTGTCTTAACTGTGCATTTTTGAGAACAGTCACTTCGGTTCAAATGTTCTGAACACTGTGATAGCTGACAAATAATGACCTGGAGCTGTCTGTAGTGAACACATCAGGACAATGTTGTCATATCACCAACATCTGGAAAATGAGAAGCCATAGGTGACAGTAAGTTGAGTTGCGAAGGAAGTGAATGCCATCATGCCACAGGCACACAGATAAATCAATAGTCAGAATAATGGTCAGTTCCACTGTCTCACCTGTTTGTTATTGGAAGTACTGTGGTATAACTGATGTTCTGTTGTCCTCATCCTCTGGTGTCTCATCCTCGCTGTTCTCAGGGTCCACTGCTGCCACAGGGTCCTCTCCAGTCCCCTCCTCCTGCAGAAAAGGCACATGTCGTCTGAGGGCGAGGTTGTGCAGCATGCAGCATGCCACTAATATCTTGCAGACCTTTCCGGGTGAGTAGCACGGGGATCTACCTGTCAGATGGAGGCACCTGATCCTGGCCTTCAGGAGGCCAAAGGTCTGCTCGATTATTCTTCTGGTTAACCCATGTGCCTCATTACAACTGTCCTCACCCCCTGTCCTGGCATTCCTTACACAATCCAATGGGGAGAACACTTAAAGGTATATACTGACATACAGTGGGTGGGGGATCTGGCTCACCTATTAGCCACACTCTATGCCTCTGTAGTTGGGCTATCACATTTGGGATGCTGCTATTCTTTAGGATGAAGGCATCATGCACTGACCCAGGATACTTGGCAGTGATGTGGGAGATATACTGGTCCGCCAGGCAAACCATTTGCACATTCAGTGAGTGGAAACTCTGACAATTCCTGAACACCTGTTCAGTCTGGAGGGGGGACTAATGCAATACGTGTATCTTCAATTACACCAATTATATTGGGGATATGGCCCATTGCATAGAATCCTGCCTTTACAGTGGCCAAATCTTCCACCTGGGGGAAAGCAATGTAGCTGCACATGTGATTCACCAGGGCAGACAAGACCCTTGCCAGCACAATAGAAACCATTTGGTGTGACATTCCAGCTACCAAGCCCACTGTCACTTGGAAAGAACCAGTTGGCAGGAAATGGAGCACTGATAGCACTTGCACAAGAGGGTTGATCCCAGAGGGATGACACATAGCTGATATCAGGTCAGGCTCCAATTGGGCACAAAGCTCTGTGATTGTGGCCCTGTCGAGTCAATAGGTGAGGATAATGTGCCTGTCCTCCAGTGTAGCCTCAAGGGGTCTGTACACAGGGGTTCATCTTCTCTTCCCATTCATCCACAGTGGTAGATGTCTAAGGTACACAAGAGTGAGTAGGCTGTCTGGGATGGGACAGTGGGAATGACAGGTATGTGCAAATCTAGGCAATGACACTGTAAAGGTTAATCTGAGGATTGTCCATCACCATGATATGGTGACCACCTGTCCTGTATGTAGGGACAGGTGGAAGAGAGGTAAGGCTGTCTTGCACCGCCATGCAATTCCTCATTGGATAATATGGGGCTCTACGGAGTACAGTGACCAATGGGGATCTGCGCCCGCGGTGACCGTGTACACCACCGCAGACGTGACTGACATTTTCTATCTTATTCCTCACTTGTTTCCTGACTTTCAACAGGAGAACACCTATACTGCATGTGCTGCTGTGACCTGTTTCTGGATCCTACCATGGCCCGTGTGACCGGGGAAAGGGCCCCTGCCTTCACTTCGGAGGAGTTGGAGCGATTGCTGGATGGGGTCCCACCCCAGTACAGACTGTTGTATGGGCCTCCAGACCAACAGGTGAGTATACCTTGGGCATGATGCATGTGGGAAGGATGCATGGAGATGCGTGTGCAAGCTTTGTGTCATGGGGGGGGTGATGTCTTGTGGTGGTGTACAAGGTGTGCGCCAGCAGATGTGTGTGCCATTGGTGAAGGAAAAGGGATTGGTGGGCCATATCTGTGAGAGGCTGGATTGTTTGTGTAATGTTGTCTTCCCATCTGTATCGCCTATGCAGGTCAGCGCCCATTAAAAGAAGGGATTGTGGCGTGTTATCACGAAGGACATGCAGACCCTAGGGGCCTATGGTAGGTGGAGCACCCACTGCTGGAAACAATGGGAGAACCTGAGACAGAGGGCACAGAAGTCTGTGGAGGCTCAGCTGGGGATGGCCTCCCAATGAGGAAGGGGTGCCTGTCGGAACCTGACCCCCCTGATCGCCCGCATACTAGCGGTAGCCTACCCAGATCTGGAGGGGCACTTGAGGGCATCACAGCAGCCACAAGGGGGTGAGTACAGTGGGCATTACTACACTAATTGGTCGGTGGCATGCGATCCGGTTGGTAGGTGTCATTTAGTGGGTACCCCTTAAAGCCAGGCCAGACATTGCAGTGTGATTCAGCTCCAAGGTAATGGTTGAAAGTGAAAACAAGATAACCTAGATAGGTTATATTCTATGTCAGACAGGACTTAGTGGGTTCCAGGAGGCATGCAGTTGGCAGTGTTTTGCCCTCATCTTGTTGTGGCAGTGCAATGCATACTGCTTAATCCTGATCCCTGTGTGTGACGGTGCTGTGTATACCAACAGTGGTATTGGTGCAGTAATTGACCCTGTGTTCTCTTTTTCTCTCCCCCCTATATCTTCTGTCATCCTGTCCATGTGTGCATTAGCATCATGTGGCAGAGGAGCAGGGGCACCGGCGACAGAGGGAGCTGCATCCCACAGGACCCAGGAGGCAGAGTCCACCGATGCGGAGGGAACGAGTGGGATGGAGGGCAAGGGGAGCACCACGGCAAAGACAGGAGGTGACAACACAGACTCAGATACCTCCTCCGATGGAAACTCCCTGGTGGTGGTGAACACCTCTGTGACCACTCCATCTGCAGGTACAGCCCCTAACCCCCGTACCAGGTGCAGATTCTTCTGCCGATGGTCAGTATGTTGCTGACTATGGTCCTCATTACAACCTTGGTGGTAAATGGCGCCTAACACCGTGATGATGGCACCAACATACCGTGACCGCAGCATTCTGCTACGGGTATTATGACCCACACAGAGAAATCCGCCACTATACAGACACCCACACAAGTCCACCAGACCAAAGGTCAGTGATAAACTGGCGGTACTAAATCCCACACTGTTGCGCCAATAGGAATATGCCCACAGTATCACGAATCACTGCGACGGTCTTTCAACCGCGGTAAACGATTGGCAGTACACACCGCTGCGCTCAAAATACATACACACTAACAAAACTCCACCACATTGGACAATTCAAACTACACACATCTGACACACATACACACACCACACCCACACACTCACACCACTATAAAACACACACCCACATTACCCACCACCCTTTACGACCCAACCATTTTGGCAAGTGAGCGAGAGAGAAGCCAGGAGCTCCCACTCAGTCAGAGCCACAAAACAGCCTCACCCGTACACCATCCATGCACCTCACCCCACACACCCCAACACATCACCCCACACACCGGCACACATATCACTCACACCACATCCATGGCACCCTAAAGACACCCCAGGTTTTCCGAGGAGGAACTAAGGGTCATGGTGGAGGAAATGATCAGGGTAGAGTCACAGCTATTCAGATCACAGGTGCAGCAGACGTCCATTGCTAGGTAGATGGAGCTATGGCGGACAGTCGTTGACAGGGTCAACGCCTGGGGACCGCATCCAAGAACAAGGGATGACATCAGGAAGAGGTGGAACGACCTACAGGGGAAGGTGCATTCTGCTGTTGCAAGACACCAGGTAACAGTACAGAGGACTGGCGGTGGACCACCACCTCCTCCCCCACAACTAACAACATGGGAGAAGCAAGTCTTGGCAATAATGCATCCTGAGGGCCTCGCAGGAGTAGCAGGAGGACTGGACTCTGGTAAGTCAAATCTTTACTACTAGAACCCCCACCCTACCGGCATGCCATCACAAATTCCTACCCGTACCCTCACCCCATCACTCTACCACCTCACATATACCCCACTATAACAACCCACCTATCCCAATACCAAGCCCTGCGTGCAACACCTATCCATGGACCCCCATCACAGACCTGCATTGACACCCATCACCACAGCATCCACACTAGTGACAATCACTTAGCCAAACCAAGCACAACTCACACAAGCCAAAACTGCATTGGGAATAAGAACCATAGGGGGAACATACACATGCACAAGATGGCACATACAGGAAAATTAACAGTGCATTTGCATCCCCACAGGACCCCTACTCAACGTCACAGGAGAGGAGTTGCAGCAACATCCAGTCCCCCCCAGAAGAGGCCCACAGTGAGGACAGCAGCTCTGCACGCCTAGATCAGGATGACCAACCTTGCCCATCAGGTACCTCCGGACAGTCAGTTACCCTGCCACAGTCCCAACCCACCACAGAGCCTCCCTCCTCAGGAAGCACCAGCACAGCACCCACCCAGCGGGCCCATGGCACTAACCCCAGGACACGTCAATCAGCAGTGTGTCCACCACTACAGGGACCCCAGGCAACCCCACAAACCCAGGACGATCAGGGACCTGGGTTCAGTGGCAGTGGACACACAGTTCAGGGTACAGAGGCACAGGACAACAGGGAAGCTGGGAGGACTGCTGTGTGACAGGGGGAGGACAGGCCCAGGGATCCCACTCTCCAGGAGGCACTCACCAACATCTTGGGAGCATACAACCATTCCCAGGAGACCATGGGCCACATACTGTACAAGTTGCAGGAGACCCAGCGGCTGCAGGAGGGACAGTACCTGGGGATCAGGGATGACCTAAAAACATCTACACCATCCTGGTCACCATTGCAGGGGTGCTGGCTGACATGGGCAAGACCATTAGGGAGGCAGTGGCACAACAACGGC
Source organism: Pleurodeles waltl (assembly GCF_031143425.1). NCBI lineage: Eukaryota > Metazoa > Chordata > Amphibia > Caudata > Salamandridae > Pleurodeles > Pleurodeles waltl. The sequence continues at coordinate 1,235,419,988 of NC_090446.1, forward strand.
CCCTGACACTATCCACACCGAAGAACAGCCCTCCACCTCTGCCGGCGCTAGTGGACAGGAGGACCCGCCACAGGACCAACAGGCCACCAGCACCCCACACCCTGCAGAAGGAGCACCCCCCCGCAAACGGTCCTTGCGATCCAGGCACAAGCCAGAGAACATTGCAAAGACTCCCACTAGGAAATAAAACTCTCCTGATTGTCACCCTTCTGTCCCACTCTGTCACCCTGTCAACCTTGAACTGCCATTACTCCACTTCCTATGCCCCCTTGGACAATGCACCTCTGATACTAATAGACTGGACCCTACCCTGGACGTTCCTCCACCATCACCCCAGCCCATTGCACATGCCCCTCTACTTATGAGCACTTAAATGAGCACACTTGGAACAAATACAAATCTGGAGTCTGGAAAATGATTCAAATATGTATTAGTACAACATTATCAAAGCATAGCAAGTCATATATACAGTTACATTTTCATTGGAATGACGTTTAGTGGGCAGCAGTAAACACACCAGGAGCCAGAGTGGGCCTCAGAGATCTGAAAATAGAGATGCCAAAGGGTAAAGTAAGTGGCCATAAACATAGGGAAATCAGGCTGCCATGTACAATGTCCGACAGAAAACTGAAATGCAAAGTGAAGTTACAGTGTCTTACCTGTGCACGTCACTGGAAGTACTGCTGTATTATATTACTTCTGCTGTCCACGTCTTCTTCCTCTGCCTCCTCTTCCTTACCGTCCACAGGCTCCACTGCTGCCACAAACCATCTCCAGTCTCATCCCCCTGCAGAAAAGGCACCTGTCGTCTCAAGGCCAGGTTGTGCAACATGCAACATTAATGTGGCACACCTTCTTCTGTGAGTAGTACAGGGATCCACCTGTCAGATGGAGGCACCTGAACCTGGCCTTCAGGAGGCTGAAGGTTCTTTCAATTATCTGCCTTGTTCGCCCATGTACCTCACTGTAACGTTCCTCTGTCCTTGTCCTGGCATTCCTCACTGGGGTCAGTAGCCATGAGAGGTTGGGGTAACCAAATCTCGAGGGACAACTGTTAGACACACACTAACCCTTAGGGACAACTCCATACCCAGACACCTACTTATACTGGCTGGGGACCATGGGCTCACCTATTGACCACACCCAGTGCCTCTGGAATGGCCCATGCTACTTTTCCTCAAGATTAAGGCATCATGCACAGAGCCAGGATACTTGGCATTCACATGGGCAATGTACTAGTCCACCAAACACACCATCTGCACATTCATAGAGTGATAGCTTTTTCTATTCCTGAAAACGTGTTAATTTCTCCGGGGGGGGGGTACAAATGCTACGTGTGAACGATCAATGGCACCAATGATGTTGAGGATATGTCCCAGGGCATAAAAGTCAGCTTTCACTGTGGCCAAATCCTCCACCTGTGGGAATACGATGTAGCTGTTCATGTGTTTCAGCGGGGCTGACAACACTCTGGTCAACACGTTGGAGAACATTGGTTGAGACATCCCTGATGCCATGGCCACTATAGTTTGGAAGGAACCACTTGCCAGGAAATGGAGCACTGACAGGACCTGCACTAGAGGGGGGATACCTGTGGGCTGGTGGATAGCTGACATCAGGTCTGGCTCCAATAGGGCACACAGTTCTTGGAGTGTGGCCCAATCAAATCTGTATGTTATGATAATGTGTCTGTCCTCCATTGTCGCAAGGTCCAACAGGGGTCTGTACACCGGAGGATGTCGCCATCTCATATTCAGCCTCAGCGGTTGAAGCCTATGGAAGAAAACGGTGATCAGTGGGTCATATTCACACATCCATTGCAGTAATAATGCATTTTTGCCTGACCTGTGAGGAGGGACAAGTTCAAATGAGGTAATTCCACTGGCGTTGTGCGCCGTTGCGGTAGGCGGTCAAATACTGCCGCGCAACTTCGCATTGGTTATCATTGGGCCCTATGGGTTCCAGGAGCCAATGACGATGTACGCCGGCGGTGATGGTACACACCGCCGTGGACGTCACCACTATTTTCTATCTGTTCACTCACTTGCTACCTGACCTTCTACAGGAGAGGACCTACACTGCAAGTGCTGCTGTGACCTGTGTTTGGAAGCGACAATGGCTCATGTGTCTGGGAAAAGGGCCCCTGCCTTCACTGCAGAGGAGTTGGAGAAACTGGTGGATGGGTCCTACCCCAGTACATGTTAGTCTTCGGTCCTCCAGACAAACAGGTGAGTACACTTTGAGCATGATGCTTGGGGCATGAATGTAGGGATTACTGTGTGTGTAAGCCACATGTGGGGGGGGGGGTAGAGGCGTCCTGGCCAGAGTGCTGCATGTATGGTGGTCAATGTATGTGCGTCAGGGGATGGGAGGGATCTGGTGGGCCCTGAGTGTGACAATCCGGATGGTTGACTAATTCCCTTTTCTTCTGTCTTTTCCATGCAGGTCAGCGCCCACCAGAAAAACGGTATTTGGCGTGCCATCGCCAAGGAGGTGTGGACCCTGGGGGTCTTTGACAGGCAGAGCACCCACTGCCTCAAACGGTGAGAGGGCCTGCGCTGCTGGGCAAAGAAGACGGCAGAGGCCCAGCTGGGGCTGGCCTCCCAACGAGGAAGGGGTGCCTGTCGCACCATGACCTGCCTGATGTTCCTCATCCTGGCGGTGGGCTATCCGGAGTTGGATGGACGCTTGAAGGCATCACAGCAGCCACAAGGGGTTGAGTACATATTCTGAATCCTGACTTTGCACACGTTAAGGGTTACCTGGGTGGGGGATGTGGGCTGTGGGTACCCCTAGTCCTGGGAGAAGAAGGAAGGGTAGGTCCCCTGTTAGGCAGGCTCTGGAGCACTCCTACGCCAATGGTGTTAGTGGGCATCTACTACTGGGCAGGGTCCTGTGGGTTTCATGTGTGCAGCTGATTGGCGATAGGCATTGTACCCCATGGACTGGTGACTATCTTAGTAACTGGTAGTGCTTGGCCTGGTGCATAGGGATGCTCCCTGTGTGTTGTGTACGCCAACGGTGGTGGTGTTGCTGGCATTGACCAAGTGTATCCTCTCTGTCCCCCTCCATTTTTGGTTTGTCACCCTGTCCTTCTGTACATTAGCATCATATAATCGGGCAGAGGAGCAGAGGCACCGGCGACGGAGGGAGCTACATCCCAAATTTGCCTGGAGGCCAAATGCACCGGCGGTGAGGGCACCAGTGTAATGGAGGGAGAGGGGAGCACCACGGCGGAGACAGGAGGGGACACCACATACAGCGACTCCTTCCCCGATGGATGCTCCCTGGTGGTGGCGGACACCTCTGTGCCCACCCCAAGAACAGGTACAGCGCCACCCGCACTACCAGCACCACCCTCCCAGCATCCCCTCAGCATGTTTCCCGTGCCCGCTCACCCAGGAGGGTGGGCATCTCCTTCACCCCAGGCACCTCAGGCCCTGCCCCAGTCAGCCCTGCTGGCCTCAGTGAGGAGGCTATTGACCTCCTGGGATCCCTTACTGTTGGGCAGTCAACCATTCTGAATGCCATCCAGCATGTTGAGAGGCATTTGCAACAAACAAATGCATACCTGGAGGGCATTCACTCTGGCTTGGTGGCCCAACAGAAAGCATTTAGACTCTGGCCTCCTCCCTGATGGCACCCCTTGTCCCTGTCTCTAGCCTCCCCATCCAACTTCCTCCATCCAGTCCCATTCCCCTCAACCCCAGCCGATCCCAACCACACCTTCAGACCAGCATTCACCCAAATCACCACACAAAGTGGCTCAGGGAAACACAAGCACCACACTTCATCTCACAGGCACTCACACAAGCACCATCCCCATGCAGACACACCAACATCCACTGCCTACATCGTGTGCCCCTCCTCCTCGTCATCCACCTCCCTCCCAGTAGTGTCTCCACTCACACTTGCATGCACTACATCCTCATCCACTACCTCCATCGCCAGCACGCCCATCACAACACACCCCTCACTGGCAGTCACCACCCCCGCATCCATGCACACGTTCCCTGTGTCCTCTCCCAGTGTGTCTGTGACCCCTCCTCCCAAAGTACACAAACACAAACACAAGCACCCACCCACCCACCAATCCTCCCAAAGTACACAAACACAAGCACCCACCCACCCAACAGCCATTCACCTCACAACAGCATCCAGCCCATGCACCTGCACCCAAACACAGCAGACAGACACCTCCTACAACCACTCCCTCTTCTTCCACTTCCAAACCCTCTCCCTCTTTCCCGCCCCAGTGTCTCTAAGAAGCTTTTCCTGGCAAACATTGACCTCTTCCCTACCCCTCCCCCCGTCGTTCCCCTCACGCCAGGGTGTCCAGAACCCAGGCCAGCCCCTCAACCACCCAGTCAATGTCTGCTGTGGTTCCTGCAGCTAACAGAGGCTCAAAGGGGGCACCTGTCAGCCCAGCCAATGTGCCACCAACACCTGCCAAGGACAAAACCATTTCGCCACCTGCCAAGGTGAAGAGGTGGACAGCATGCAGCAAGGGGAAGGAGCACCAATCACCCAGCAAGGCCACCTCAAAGACTCCAGCTACCAGACCCAAGGTGACACCACAATTTGCCAAGGTGAGGAAGGGCATAAAACACCAGACAAGGTACTTCAGCCGTCAGAGGCTGCAGGTAAACAACTGGTGGCTACCAGCACAGCCGCCAGCACCGCCACCTGCACCGTGGCCAGCACCGCCAGCAGCCCAGCCACTAGCACCGCCACAAGCAACACCACCTGCACTGCCACAAGCACCACTACTGTCAGCAGCAGCACCCCATTTGGCAGCCATCCGAGGCTGCAGGAGAAGGGCTGGGGCCTCCACCCACCACTGGCAGCCTCTGCCCCTGGGTTGAAGTAAGCTGAACAGAGAGGAAGTTGCCTTCGCTAGCTTCACCCTACTATGTGCAATATGCAAAGCCCGCTACCCATGTTTGTAAACAACACCCCTATATATGGGAAAATGCTAGTTAGAGCCAACCATCATTGTAGGCAGATGCCATTTCTTAACGCTACAGGCCATAATATAGGACTTGTTAAAATTAGTTAATAGGTATAAATCTCCCATGAAATCGACAAACCCATTAACTAGAAGGCAGAGTGCTTTGTGAGCACGAGCAATCAAAACAGCATCATCTGAATATAGCAATATAGGCAACTAGGAACCAATGAGACTTGGAACGTCAGGGGTTATAGGGCCAGATGTATCAAGAATGCCTTTTGCGAACCAGGAATAGCGATTTCTAAGAAATCGCTATTTCTGATTTGCAAAATGCAATGTATCACATTTGAGATTCGGTAATAGTGATTTCTTAAGAATCGCAAATGCTATTACCGAATCGCAAATTGTAATACCGGCCCCATCCGCACCTATGGGCCTGTAGGCCCATATTTGTGAATTTTTTGCATTTCCAAAATTGCCATTTCTTAACTGGAAATCTCAATTTTAGAAAACCAAAACCCAAGGGTGCTGAAAAGTTTTTTAGGACATATAAGGTGCACACATGCCAAAAGGGCACGTGTGCTTTACAAGTACATTTTACAAATGCATTTGAAATGCATTTTTAAAATTTGCACATGGTTACCACCAAGTTCAACTTGGTGGTAAATATAGATTCCTTAATGCCCAATTCGCATTTAGGAATTGCTTCTTACATGTGCTTTAGAAATCGCAAATAAGGAATCCTTATTTGCAATTTCTTATTTAGAGAGTCGCAATTTGCGACTCTCTAAACAGGGTCGCAATTTTAAGGAATCGCTATTTTAGTGATTCCTCAAAATTGCTTTCAGAATGCCTTTGATACATTCTGAAATGGCTTTTTGCATTCGCAAACGGGCATTCGCACTGTTTGCGAATGCAAAAAGCTTTGATACATCTGGCCCATAGTTTTTAAAAAAAGGATAAAGATTGCTTATATATAAAATAAATAAAAGCGGGGCAAGAACACATCCTTGCCTCACCACACGGTGGACCTTGATATAATTTGTAATCCTCACCATTCTTATTAATTCTAACCCTGACCTTCATATCCATACACAGGTAGGCAAGAAAATAGAACAATGCTTCATCCAGCCCAGAGATTAAGATGTTTGACCCCATCTTAGAATGGTTTACACAATCTAATACTGACGTCAAATCCATAAAAGCCAAAAACAAAGAGGAGCATTTGACAACTGTGTACTTCCCAATCACAGAAGACATGTTTAGGCACTACTCTGTGGACCCAACATGATTCCTAAAACAATACTGTCAGAGGTACAAGATAGACTTCTCTTCAGCCCATTCCCTTATCCTATTAAACAAAACTCTAACTAAAATCTTAACTGTTGTATCATTCAGGGAAATGGGCCTACAACAGCTCAGCTGTGAACAATCCCCCTTTCTAAAGATTGGAAATATTATAGAAGTAGACCAGGAGCTTGGTAGAAGGCTGTAAGTCAAATTATTTAAAACATATTTCAACAGAGGGGCACAAAACTCTGGGATTAACTTTATGAAATCAATGAAAACACCATGAGGCCCAGGGGGCCTTACCACCTAGACTCTGGACAATTGCCTCATGCACCTTGTCCAGGATTACTGCAGGCCCACTCAAATCTGGTGCAATAGTAAGCCCACTAGATGCTTGAAGAGCAGCAAAAATTTTAGTAAAATGAGATTCCCATGCCCGCTAGAAACATGACAGCTGTCTGAAGGTGCAACCTGACAAACTGTTCATTTTGCTCACAGATGCCCAAAAAACTTACTATCCTTCTTTTAAACTTCTGAGGCCAGAGAATCCCATTGAGATTGGAGTACTACTGACTTCCTCTTATTTACAGCCTCATTTATTACCATGTCAGACCTATAAAAATACCAGAAGAGGAGAGCACTGTTCCTCATTTCTTTGTGACTAGATTCTTCCAACGGTTTTAGCACTTTGGTATTAAAGTCTTCCAATATATTTGCAGCTGTTTGGGATTTCTCAATGGTGAACATAGCTACTGATAAATGCCACTGAATGCTCCTAAAACTGTATTCAGCACCAAGATCTATATATAGTTGTTGTCTTACCCCATAAAAAAGATCCATTGTGCAGTGATATACATTTAATCAGTTGCTTGACAACTGGTCCACATGTCTGTCCTCAAGTAGATAGTGTCAATAGCATTGTGGTACAAATCTTGTCTAACCAATTGCAGCACATCATGATAGAGCACTGGAAAAGCAACTCTGGCATTACAGGTCCAACTGGGAACCTTCAATTTCAGGAAAATGTCTGCCACAAATTCTAAAAATCCCACTTCTTCCACAGAAGAAAAAGGAAGGAGGTCAAGCGCTAATGTTTTAGCCAGCTTCCCACAGTACAAATGTTCCATTGGGTGGTAGCGGTTGTAGGGCCCCTTCTGCCTAAACATGCCCATAATAGTAGCCTGGATTTTGTCTTTTCTGGTGCTACTGTTGCAAGTGACTTCCAACATGTAACAAGTAGTAACTCAAAGTGCATCTTGGGACCGTCAGTGTATGCTCTGGCGTTTCCATCTGACTCTTGTGCCATTTTGAGGGTGCTGAGCCAAGTGATACTGGTGCACTGCTGTGGATAGGGCTCCTTTGCGTAAATATGCCACCCTCTCCTTCCTCATCACCTTCACCTCCCACCAGGATCAGACCTGTTTCTTCACTCTACTCACCTTGACCACTACCACTTGCAGCAATTTTTAATGTGCTCCGCCCACCTGATTTCGTGATGTTTTCCATATGGGTCATTTGGCCTCTGTCATGATAGTGTGAACCAGGCTTACCTTGATGAACACTTGCATAGCAAATTGAGCATATCACAATGTTATCCTCCTGCTTGCTAATCGTAAAAAAGTTCCAAACTGTGAAGGAGAACTTTCTATGTGTGCCAGTGTCTGAAGAAGAGCTGGAGGCAGGTGGGTGTGTTGTCGATTGCCTCTCTGCACAGCATACTTTTACTGAAGTAGGGGTGGAAGCACATCTCTGCAGGGGCCTTACAAATATGGGAACTGGTGCTGGTGGTGGTACCACTGCCACATTCCTTGGAGCAGGTTGAATAGGGGGGTAATGTCGGTCTCCTCTGGGCCACCTTCCATGGCAATTTCTGGCTTGTCATCCTCCTTGTTGGAAAGTGGAACATAGGTAAGGGCAGTGTGAACGGGCTCTCTAACAGTCCCTGGTGCTCCCCGGTAGTCCTAGTACCAAAACCTGATGGGGCCGTAAGATTTTGCATAGATTTTAGGAAACTTAATGAAATCTCTATGTTTGACATCTATCCAATTCCTAGAGTAGACGACGTCCTTGAGAAATTAGGGAAAGCGAAATATATGTCCACAATCGACTTGACTAAAGGGTACTGGCAGATTCCTCTGGCTCCAGAGGATAAAGAAAAAATCGCCTTCTCCACCCAATCTGGGCTTTATCATTTCACAGTGTTACCTTTTGGCCTACATGAAGCCCCAGCTACCTTCCAAAGGTTAATGGATAGGTTACTAAAGCCCTTCCAAACATTCTCAGCGGCTTATTTGGATGATGTAGTCATTTTTAGCGAGTCATGGGAGGAACATCTAAAACATCTAGAAAAGTTTTTCCATACCCTGACAACAGCAGGATTAACAGCCAATCCCAAGAAGTGTGTCCTAGGGAAAATCGACATATCGTACCTCGGGTATAATATTAGTCAAGGCACTATCCAGACCCAAATAAAAAAAGTAGAAGCCATAAAAAATGCCCCTACCCCTAAAACAAAGAAAGACCTTCGTTCTTTTTTGGGTCTAGTAGGCTATTATCGCAGGTTCATACCTGGATATTCCAGGTATGAACCCCAACCAGTTGTTACCCTTTTCTGATCTACAGAAGAACAGCTTTGAGGGATTAAAATCCTATCTCACTAAAGAACCGATATTACAATGCCCAGACTTTACTAAACCATTTCATCTGTATACAGATGCTTCCGATGTGGGCTTAGGGGCAGTTTTGAGTCAGCCTGACGAGGAGGGCCGAGATCTCCCTATCCTATTTCTTAGCAGAAAACTATTTCCTCGGGAACAACATTATCCTATCATCGAACAGGAATGTCTAGCCATTAAATGGGCAGTGGACAGTTTACAGTATTATCTGTTGGGCCGGTATTTTGTTCTATACACGGATCACGCTCCCCTCACCTGGATGGCTGCCCATAAAGATTCCAATTCGCAGATTTTACGATGGTTCCTTGAGCTGCAGCCTTTTTCCTTTCAGGTTCGACACGTCCCTGGGTCACAACAAGGTCCAGCTGACTATTTGTCTCGCTACCCTTGCACCTCTTCGGTCTTCGACCAGGACCCATCTTGGGAAGGGGTGTGTGAACGGGCTCGCCCGCTCACAAGCTGCACAGCAACCGGAATAGACGTGTCGGACCTCTCCGACACGTCACTTCCGCGTTCCCACGTTGCCGTGGGAACGCCCTCGGAGGACGGATGGCGTCCTCCTGTTGCCACGGCAACCCAGGAGGGGTTCCGGGCCGCAGCAACAACGTGGCGGGAAGTTCCCGATGTAAAGGGACTTCCGGACGCTCACGGAGAAGGAGAAGGAGAGAACGAGCAGGAAGGGGAGAACGAGCAGGAAGGAGAGAATGAGCAGGAAGGAGAGAACGAGCAGGAGGAGGAGTACGAGCGAGAGGAGAGACGAACAGAAGGAGCGGGAGAACCCAGATTATCACTGAGTGGAAAGGAGAAGGAGAGGATTGTGCAGGACAGCACCCCAAAGGAACACCCCAGCTCCAGCCACGACCCAGGAGGGTCGTGGCTTGCTAAGGTACAGTCCTTGTGGGAACACAAAAGGGGCTATCACGACTAAGAGGGCACTGGGGAAGGGGACAAAGACAGAGGGAGGGGAGGGTTTTGAAGGGAGGTTAAAGAGCACAAGAAAAACCACGAGAGTCACAAAAGTGCACTATTGAGAGATTATTCACTTGGCCCTAACTCACAACCATCACCCCCCCTGGTCCCCTCTTCCCCTTTAATTTAATAAATCATCAAGTGTATGTAAATACCCCACTTACCTTAGCGTTTCATTTTTGTCACCACGGTACCACCCATTGGAGGCTGCCGCCAGACGGGGAGAACACCCACCTGAAAGAAGAAGAGACAAGACAATCAAGAAGAAGGAACAAGAGACTGTACCCTAAGAACTGAACCCCTAAGAGAAAGAAAAGAGACAATTAGAGACGTTACCATAAAAACTCCAATAAACCTTTTATCTGACCGTCGTACTTACTCTCTGTGGGTTATTCTACCGTTCGACCTACTACAGGCAGTTAGGTACATACACTTAGAAGAAGGCAACAAACCCCCACTAGGTCCAATCAAGGACTCAGTAAATTAATCTTTGCTCAACCCTTGGTAGTTTGGCCCACAAGCAGTAAGGCTTAATTTAGGAGACAGGTGTGTAAATCATTTAATATCAACAAAATAGTGAATAAGTAAAACACAACACACAATAAAAATCCAACACCACTTTATAAAATAAGAACATATTTTCATCTTTAAAAGGAAACCAAAAATCCAATGTGTGGAACCAGATATATGATTTTTTAAAGATTAAATGAAAAAAAATGCTTTCTGGCACCTAAAAAAAAAAAGTTTTAACTGGGGACACCTGATCACACTCGACTGGGACAAAGTCAAATGTTGAGGATGACCACAATGGAGTCCTTCTCGGATTCATTGTGTGGGAGGCCCCGGTCAATGTTTTACCTTCATCCTTAGATCCCCATGTCAAATTCTGGATGTCTGGAGCTCTAGAGCTTTCAGAGGGATGAACCTGAAATTCAGGATGGGTCATGGTTGAAGGTATCCAGCAGGCTTGACTCTTGATGTCGGGCCGGTCCACTTATGGAATTTCATTTCAAAGTTGCTCCAAACTTCTCAAAACATCTGGATCTTTTCCAGAAATCTATTTTGGGTCTTTTTGGGTCCTTAAAGTGTCCACAAACATGATCCAAGGTTCCAGAAGGTCTGAGTTCCTTTTTGGAAGTTGGGACTTCTGTTCTCAGAATGCACCTGGTCAGAATCCTCAAATGGCCACTGGACGATGGTCAGCTGAGCTCTTCCAGGACTTGATGCAGGGGCCTCTTATCACCTCCTTTGTACCTATAGCTTATAGGGTGTCCACTCCTGAAGTTGCAGAATCAAGGAAAAGTCATTTTCTTGGTAAAGCTCAAAGTGAGCAGCTGGTGCAGTCCTTGTGTGTGTGGTTCTTCAGGTGCAGGCCCCCCACGGATCCAATAGGGCAATCCTTCTTCAGTATGTTGTTCCTGCAGGAATATGAATTGTGGGACAGCTCTGTAATATCTATCCTTGCTCCTGGGGTGAGAAGCTTGGGAGTGCTCCTGTCCAATGGGGTACAGGCTACCACCCTCTGGGGTGACCACTTCCTGTGAAAGGTAGCAAAAATAAATCCCAAAAAGCAACATTCTCAAATAAAATTCAAGATGGAGAACATTTGTCCTTGGACGTTAGATGTGGCTGAGTCCACCCACTGGTGTGACTAAGGCCCTCATTACAATCCTGGCAGTCGGTGATAAAGTGGCAGTAATACTGCCAACAGTCCGGAGGTAATAAAAATTACATTATGACCACGGCGGAAACCTCTCAGACAGACTGACACTTTAACACACCGATCGCCAGGGCGAAATCAACAGGCACCATGGTGGTAACCACCAACAGCCAGGCGGAAGACAATGTACCGCCCACAGTAATATGACATACCTCTCTGCCACCTTTTCCGGGGTGGTACCAATGATATCAAAAGCCTAGCGGAAACACTGCACAGAAGGGGAATGACTCACCTCTGGAGACTCAGGGAAGAACCATGTTGCCATGGAGCCTGAGCTGCATGTCTTCCACATGCTCTTCTACCTTCTGCTCCATTACGAATACCAACGCCGGAGAAGACAACCACAGTGAGTGCTGTCACCTAGCACACGGGGAGGGGGTGGAGGAAAAAGAGAGAGACACATACAGGCAACACGCAACACCCCCACCCCCACCTCCACCCCCACCACCACACACACACAAACAGATGTAATAACATTTCATATACACCCCGTACCCGTCAGGAATAATGCAAGGACAACCATTATAATGTTAAAAGGCTGTTACAAGATAAATATAGGTGAAATATGTGCATCCAAATCAAAAAGTATATACATATTTACAATACAAGGGGCACTGCCCAGTCCTCAATGTCCGTGGGCCACAGGCCCACATCATAAAGTCCAAGGCCCAACCTCACTCGTCCAACAACACGGAGAGAACACTTCAGGGGCATCAGGTCAAAAATAGACAGGCACCTCAGGGGGACAGGGAATGGGGGGCACCTCAGCTGGAAGATGGTACAACGCCACTGGTCCTTTAGGGGGCAACATGCCCTGCACTTGGTCCTGAGGAGTGCAAGGCCACAGTCTCTCAAGTGAATGATTTGCCCACTACTTGGTCCTGGGGATAGCAAGTCCACAGTCTCTCAAGTGGGTGATTTGCCCACTGCTTGGTCTTGGGGAGTGCAAAGCCACAGTCTCTCAAGTGGGTGATTTGCCCACATGCCCTGGAGGGGGCAACACACCCTGTGCTTGATCCTGGGGAGTGCAAGGCCACAGTCTCTCAAGTGTGTGATTTGCCCACATGTTCTGGGACGGGCAGTGTGCCCTGTGCTTGATTCTGGGGAGTGCAAGGCCACAGTCTCTCAAGTGGGTGACTTGCTTACTGGCTCTGGAGGGGGCAATATGCCCTGTGCTTGGTCCTGGGGAGTGCAAGGCCACAGTCTCTCAAGTGGGTGATTTGACCACTGCTTGATCCTGGGAAGTGCAAGGCCACAGTTTCTCAAGTGATTGATTTGCCCACATGCTCTGGAGGGGGCAACATGCCCTGTGCTTGATCCTGGGGAGTGCAAGGCCACAGTCTCTCAAGAGGGTGACTTGCCCACTGGCTCTGGAGGGGCATTGTTCCCAGTGAGCTTCATCCTGGGAAGGATGGGGTGAGTGGATGGCTTCTTCCACTGGTTCTGGAGGAGGCATTATGCCCAGTGAGCTTCATCCTGGGAAGGATGGGGTGAGTAGTTGGCTTCTTCCATTGGTTCTGGAGGGGGCATCATGGCCTGTGATGCAGATCTTGGGGAGTGCAAGGTCACAGTCTCTCACCTGGGTGTCAGACCCACAGGATTTGCTGGGGCCAGGTGGCACTACGCCCCTGGGCGCAGGACTACACACTGTCTGCAGTCTGTGATGGCTGCTCAGTGGTGGCAGTGGCAGTGCTGGTGGCGGTGCTGGCAGTGGTGGGGGTAGGCTCCAGCCCTTCCCCTGCATCCTCGGAGGGCTGCCCACTGGGGCTGCTGCTGCTGGCAGTGGTGCTGGTGGCAGTGCTGGCAGAAGTGGGGGGAGGCTCCAGCCCTTACCCTGCAGCCTCGGACGGCTGCCCACTGGGGCTGCTGCTGCTGGCAGTGGTGCTGGTGGCAGTGCTGGCAGTGGTGGGGCTAGGCTCCAGCCCTATCCCCTACAGCCTCGGACAGCTGCCCACTGGGACTGCTGCTGCTTGCAGTGGTGCTGGTGGCAGTGCTGGCACTGGTGAGGGTAGGCTCCAGCCCTTCCCCTGTAGCCTCGGATGGCTGAACTACCATGGTTGGTGGCGGGGGCTCCGACTGAGTCCCAGCACTAGGCGTCTTGAACTTTTTGCCTGCTGCTGCAGGCCCCTTGCCCTTCCTGCCAGCAGCTGGGGATGGCTCCTTGCTCCTTTTGGCAGCAGCTTGGGAGTGCTCCTTGCCCTTCCTCACAGCAGCCGGGGATTGCTCCCTGCCCTTCCTTTTACCAGCTGGGGTGCCGCCTTCCCTGCAGCAGCTGGGTGTGCCTCCTTGCCTTTACTTTTTGCAGCTGGGGGTGCCTCATTGCCCTTCCTTGTAGCACTTGGCGCAGGCACCCTATCAGTGTGGCAGCCTTGTGCCTGGGATCCTCTCCCACCTGGTATAGCTGTGGACACTACTGTGCCCCTGTACTGGGTGGCTGAGGTTCTTGCCTGGGTTTTCACCACCCTGGCCTGACATGAGGGACGGGGGAGAGGGCTAGGGAAGAGGTCATTGTTGGCTAGGAAAAGCATCTTAGGGACATTGGGGAGGGAAGAGTGAGATGGTGTGGGAGTGGAGGCAGAGGGAGTGGTTGTAGGAGGTGTCTGTCTGCTGTCTTTGAGTGCAGGTGCATGGGCTGGATGCAGTTGTGAGGTGGATAGCTGTTGGGTGTCTGAGTGCTTGTGTTTGTGTACTTTGAGAGAAGGGGCACAGACACAGTGGAAGAGTACACAGGGGATGTGTGCATGGAAGTGGGGGTGGTGACTGCCAGTGAGGGGCGTGTGCTGTTAGGTGTGCTGGTGATGGGGGGTAGTGGATGAGGATGTAGTGCATGCAGATGTGAATGGAGACGCAACTGGGAGGGAGGTGGACGAGGAGGAGGAGAGGGCCACAGTGGAGGCAGTGGATGTTGGTATGTCTGCATCTGGATGGTGTTTGTGTGAGTGCCTGTGTGATGAAGTGCAGTGCTTGTCTTTGCCATGTCCACTCTTGTGTGTTGTCCTGGGTGCATGCTTGTCTGACTGTGTGATTAGGATAGGTTGGGGTTGAGGGGAATGGGATTGGGTAGAGGAAGTTGGAGGGCGGAGGCTGGAAACAGGGACAATGGCTGCCATCAGAGAGGAGGCCAGGGCCTGGATTGATCTATGTTGGGCCGCCATGCAGTGCGAATGCCCTCCAGGAATGCATTTGTATGTTGCATTTGGGCTGCCAGCCTCTGGATGGCATTCACAATGGTTGACTGCCCTATAGAGATGGATCGCAGGAGGTCAATAGCCTCCACACTCGAGGCAGCAGGGCTAACTGGGGCAGGGCCTGAGGTGCCTGGGGCGAAGGAGATGTCCAACCTCCTGTGTGAGCGGGCACGGGAAACTCGCTGAGATGCTGCTGGGAGGGAGGTGCTGGTATGGGGGTGGTGGCTATACCTGTAGCTGGGGTGGTCACAGAGGTGTACGCCACCACAGGGAGCTTTCATCAGAGGAGGAATCCGAGTTCGAACTGTCCCCTCCTGTCTCTGCTGTGGTGCACCCCTCACCCACTGGTGCCCTCACCGTCAGTGGATTCGGCCTCCTGGGTCCTCTGGGATGCAGCTCCCTCTGTCGGGCTGTGCCTCTGCTCCTCCGCCAGATGATGCTAATGCACATAAGGACAGGGTGACAAAACAAAAAGGGGGGGAAGAGACAAAGGATACACTTGGTCGATGGCGCCAACAACACCACTGTTGGCGTACATGACACACACACACACACACACACACAGGGAACAGCCCTACACACTAGGCAATGCACTACCAGTCACAATGCTAGTCCGAAGGCCATGGATAGGGACACCTAATGCCAATTGCAGCATACCTGAGACCCACAGACCCCTGCCCAGTAGTGGATGCCTACTAGCTTGGTTGGAGGTATTTTACATCAGAACCCTGCACAACATGGGCCCTACTCTGCAATGTCAGGCCTGGCCTAGGGGGATACACAGGCCCACATTCCCCTACCCAGATACCACCCCACCAGGCGCAAGTTGTATACTGGGGCACTCTACTCACCCTCATGTGGCTGCTGTGATGCCCCCAAGCGCCCATCCAGCTCCAGATAGGCCACCGCCAGTATGCTGGCCATGGGGGGTCAGGGTTCAACAGTCACCCCTTCCTCGTTGGGAGGCCATCCCCAGCTGGGCCTCTACCGTCTTCCGTGCCCAGCTTCTCAGGTCTGCACGTCCTTGGCGATGGAACGCCATATACCCTTTTTCTGATGGGTGCTGACCTGCAGGGAAATGGACACAGGGAAAGGTATTAGTCCGACCGGCCTGCCTGTTACACTCATGGCCCACCATGCCCCTTCCTATCCCCATTAGCACAGACATGGCCCACCATACATGCTGCACGCTGCCCAGGGCCCATCTAAAACCCCCACCTACATGAGGCCTTCACACATAGCACTTAATGCATTCACGCCGCAGGCATCATACTCAGAGTGTACTCACCTGTTGGTCTGGAGGACCATACAGCATTTGGTACTGAGGTACGACCCCATCCACCAGTCTCTCCAATTCCACCGAGGGGAAGGCAGGGGTCCTTCCCCAGTGACACGAGCCATGATCAGTTCCAGAAACAGCGCACAGCAGCACATGCAGTGTAGGTCCTCTCCTGTTGAAGGTCAGGTAGCAGGTGAGTGAACAGATAGAAAATGGCGGTGATGTCCATGGCGGTGCCTACCGTCACTGCCGGCGTACATCACCATTGGCCATTGTACCCCTTAGGGCCCAATGGTAACCAATGAGGAGTTGCCCGGCGGTTTTCAACTGTGTCCCGCAACTGCGCACAACGTCAGTGGAATTACCTCATTTCCACCTGTCCTTCAAAACAGGACAGGTGGATGCCATTTTATGGGGGGGTGCAGGCCATGGCTCCTAACAATGTCACAGTATACATATGCACCATTTGGACATCTCCAACAAAACTACTGTTACAATCACAACATGCAGTGAAGTGTAGTGTTTGGACATAAGAGATACTGACCAGCTGCTCACCATTTTTCCCCATAGATTGCAACCGCTGTGGATGAATAGGAGAACTACACATCCCCCCGTGTACAGACCCCTGGTGGACTTGGCAGCAATGGAAGACAGGCACATTATCCTCACCTATAGACTGGAAAGGGCCACAATCATAGAAATGTGTGCCCAATCGGAGCCCGACCTAATCTCTGCTATCCGTCACCCCACCGGGATCACCCCTTTTGTGCAAGTGCTATCTGTGCTCCATTTCCTGGCAACTGGCTCCTTCCAACTGACAGTGGGCTTGGCAGCTGGAATGTCACAGCCAATGTTCTCAATAGTGCTGACCAGAGTGTTGTCTGTCCTGATTAAACACATGCACAGCTACATCGTTTTCCTCCAGGTGGAGGATTTGGCCACAGTGAAAGATGATTTCTCTGCAATGGGACATATCCCAAACATTATTGGGGCAATTGATGGTACACATATTGCTTTTGTCCCCCCTGGCGGAATAAACAGGTGTTCAGAAATCGAAAGAGCTTTTACTCCATGAATGTGCAGATGGTGTGCCTGGCGGACCAGTACATCTCCCACGTCAATTCAAAATATCCTGGGTCTGTGCATGATGCCTTTTTCCTGTGAAATAGCAGCATCCCATATGGGATGGCTCAACTCCAGAGGCACAGGGTGTGGCTAATAGGTGAGCCCTGGTTCCCACCCAGTGGATGTTGGTGTATGGTATGGGCCCTAAGGGTTGGTGTGTGGCTAACAGTTGCCCCTCAATATTTGCAGGTGACTCTGGTTACCCCAACCTCTCATGGCTACTGACCCCTGTGAGGAATCCCAGGACAAGGGCAGAGGAACGTTACAATGAGGCACATGGGCGAACAAGAAGAATTGTAGAGAGGACCTTTGGCCTCCTGAAGGCCAGGTTTTGTTGCCTCCATCTGACAGGTGGATACCTGTATTACTCACCCAAGAAGGTCTGCCAGATCATCGTGGCATGCTGTATGTTGCAGAACCTTGCCTTACATCGCCAGGTACCTTTTCTGCAGGAGGATGAGGCTGGAGATGGCCGTGTGGCAGCAGTGGACCCTGTGGACAGTGAAGATGAGGAGGTAGAGGATGAGTATGAGGACAACAAAAGTGCAATATTTCAACAATACTTCCAGTGACACACATTAAGAGAGTGTAACTTCGCATTTAAATGACTGTTTTTTGTTTGACATTGTCACTGGCAGGCTGATTTTCCCACTTCTATGGCCACTCACTGTACCCTTTGGCATCTCTATTTGCAGATATTTGTGCCTTACTATCGCTCCTGGTGTGTTGACTGCAGCCAACTACAGGTCATTCCTATGTATACATTACTGTACAGTTGATTTTCAATGTTTAAACCTTGTTAAAGTAATACATACTTGAATCATTTGACAAACTCCATAGGGTGTTTATTTAAGTGCTAAGAAGTAGAGGGGGATGTGCAATGGGCTGGGGTGATGATGGAGGAAAATCCAGGTTAGAGTCCAGTCCATTTGTATCACAGGTGCATTGTCGAAGGGGGCATAGGAAGGGGAGCAATGGCAGTTCAAGGTGGACAGGGTGACAGAGTGGGACACAAGGGTGACAATCAGGAGAGACTTATTTCCTGGCAGGGTTCTTGGCAGTAGTCTCTGGCTTCTGCCTGGATCGCAGGGAATATTTGCGGGGTGGGTCTCCTTCTGCAGGCGGAGGGGTGCTGGTGGCATGTTGTTCCTGTGGCAGGGCCTCCTAACCACTAGCGGCAGCAGAGGTGGAAGGGTGTTCATCGGTTTGGCTAGTGGCAGAGGCCCGGTGGGGTGCCACTGCCTCCCTCATAGTGTTGGCCATGTCTGCCAGAAACCCTGCAATGGAGACCAGGGTGGTGTTGATGTCCTTCAAGCCCTCCTTGATCCCCAGGTACTGTCCCTCCTGCAACCACATGTTCTCCTGCAACTTGTCCAGTATCTGTCCCAGCGTATCCAGGGAATGTTGGTATGCTCCCAGGATCGCGGTGAGTGCCTCCTGGAGAGTTGGTTCCCGAAGCCTGTCCCCCCCCGTCGCATAGCAGTCCTCCCAGCTTCCCTGTTGTCCAGTGCCTCTGTCCCCTGAACCGTGTGCCCACTGCCACTGACCCCAGGTCCCTGATAATCCTGTGTTTGTGGGGTGGCCTGGGGTTCCTGTAGTGGTGGACACACTGCTGATTGACGTGTCCTCAGGACAGAGGTATGGGCCCACTGGGTGGGTGCTGTGGTGGTGTTTCCTGAGGGGGGAGGCTCTGTGGTGGTGTGTGACATTGCCTGGGTAACCGACTGTCCGTAGATCCCTGATGGGCCAGGTTGGTCATCCAGATCCAGGTGAGCAGAGCTGCTGTCATCACAGTGGGCCTCTTCTGGGGGGGACTGGATGTTGCTGGCACCTCTTCCACAGTGACATTGGCTGGGGGCCCTGTGGGGATGTAAATGTAGTGTTATTGTATTTGCATGTGACATCATGTGCATGGGTGTGTTGGTCTCTATGGTTGTTGTTGCCCTGGCAGATTTGCCTTTGTGTGCGTTACAATTTGGTGGGCTAGGTGATTCTCTCCAGTGTGCATGCAGTGGTGATAGGTGTCCATGCATGTCTGTGAGGGGTGTTCATCCATAGGTGTGGCATGCAGAGCTTGGTATTGGGATGAGTGGGTTGTGATGGTGGGGTATGCTGGATGGAGTGGAGTGATGGGAGTGAGGGTAATGGTGGGGGTTTGTGATGGCATGCAGGTGGGGGGTGGTAGTAAAAGGGATTTGATGTACCAGAGTCCAGTCCTCCTCCTACTCCTGCCAGGCCCTTAGGATGCATGATTGCCAAGACTTGCTCCTCCCATGTTGTAAGTTGTGGGGAGGAAGCGGGGGTCCACAGCCAGTCCTCTGTACAGCTAGTTGGTGTCTTGCTGCTGTGTAATGCACCTTTCCGCATAGGCCTTCCACCACTTCCTGATGTTGTCCCTTGTTCTTGGGTGCTGTCCCACGGCGTTGACCCTGTCCACGATTATCCGCCATAGCTCCATATTCCTAGCAATGGATGTCTGCGCAACCTGTGATTAAAATAGCTGTGGCTCTACCCAGATGATTTCCTCCACCATGACCCTTAGCTCCTCCTCTGAGAACCTGGGGTGTTGTTGTGGTGCCATGTGTGTAGTGTGAGTGGTGTGGGTGAGGGTGCGTGGGGTGATATGTTGGGGTGTGTGATGTAAGGTGTGTGGATGGTGAATAGGAGATGATGTCATGTGGCTCTAGTAGTGTGGGTGTTTTTGCTCTTTCTCTCTGTTGGTAATTGTTTGAAATGGTAAAGGGTTGTGGGTAATGTGTGTGTGTGTTTAATAGTGGTGTGGGTGTGTGGGTGTGGTGTGTGTGTGTCAGGTGTGTGTAGTTTGAATTGTCCAATGTGGTGTTGTTTTGTTTGAGTGTGTGTATTTTGAGCGCTGTGGTATGTACTGCCAATGGTTTACCCCCATTGAATGTCCGCTGTGGTGATTCATGGGTAATAAAGCTGTGGGCGTCGTTCTGTTGGCGTAACGGTGTGGGTTTGAGTACCGCCAGTTTATCACTGACCCTTGTGCTGGCAGACTTGTGTTTGTGGCTGTATAGTGACGAATTGGTATGCGTCTGTCATAATATGCTAGGCGGTTATCTGCCGGCGTGGCGTTATGTTGGCGGCTGTCGGCATGGCGGTAAGCGGGATTTATCATCAATGTCATAATGAGGGCCTAAGTCTCCCTTAACACACCCCTTTTAGCCTCTCTCCTAATCTAGTCCTTGGGGCTCCCATCTGTCGGGGGAGCAGGAAATTGGGGAGGGCCAGTTTCTCTCCCAATTGGCATTCTCTCCTTAGAAGATCAGTTTGGCTACTTGTCCTGCTCTGCCATCACCCACCAGATACTTCTTTTGTACCAACCCAGGCCATGTTACACCTCATTAGGGTAGCGTGGCTCAGGTTCCCAGACGCTAACTGATCAGGAATGGCCAGTACAGGGCTGAATTTGGTAACTTTCAAAAAGAGTTCTAAAACTCTTTCCCTGTGCTAGTTATATTAAATTCAACATTGGCAAGTTGTTGGATTTATTATAACATTTATTTTGAAACCAAATGTGATATATTGAGCTCCTCTCTGTCAGAAATAAGACTTGATTACTTTAAAATAAAGCCTCCCAATGTTAGCCTGTGGATCCCATTGACTACAATGTGTTTTTTTATCACTTATAATCTCATTGCATGGTAATTGTCTGTTATTTATTGGATACTTTTATGGCTGTCAGCTGAAATAAAGTTATTTATTGATTGACTACAATGGGGAGAACAAATTTTGCCAGGCCTTATAAGCATCTTTTATAAAGTCCCTCCTCATATTTATACTGCACCCAACCCTAGAGGCACCTAGGGCAGACCTTCGGGGTGACTTATATGCACAAATAAGGTAGTTGGAGACTTTAAAAGTAATTTTGATTCCAAAATTGTATTTGGGGTGAAATTTAACTTAAAAGCAGCCAGCAAGGCAGGCTTGCATTTATAATGATGCCATGCACCACAACATTGCACCCTGGGTGCCCTGTGTACCCTGGGATCCCAAAATCTACATACCCTACCATATAATAGTGATTTATAGGTAGGTTGTCAGAGCCAACACATGAGATTTCATGACTTCTAATGCGGCTTTCAGCTTCAATGCCACCTTCCGTCACCTTTTTCATGATGCTGGGGAGTGCGAGCAAGCAACTTCTGTTGCACCTAGAGCAGATTCTCTATTCAAGAAGCAGCTAAATCGACTCAAAAAGACGTTTTTGAGTGCACTGTTCAAGCTGTTTTTTAATGCAAGAAGCCTTTTTGTAAACTTTTTCTTAACACTGAGTATGTGTCCCAGAGACCCCAACTTCCTGGTCCTGTCTAGCAAGCTCCCACAGTGCTTTAACATATCCTGCTCACTTTTGACTTGGATTTCAAGGTGGAATTATCACTCTCTTTCTCTGCTGCATATATATAATTTGTTTACAGGACTTTTTTGTCATATCACTAGTAAGTTCAAAGACTATAGTATAAGGGTGTTTTTGGTTTGATAGGGCATGCACCAGAATTTTGTTCTACTTTTATTTTATTTTATTTTTTTGCATTTCATTTTTCATCTTTTGTAAAGGAAAAATGTTGCACAGTTGCAATATTCATTTTTATGTACTATGTGGCCCAGTTTGACAATGAGCCATCCAGCCAGTAGGCCCAGTACTAGTCATTAGTGCGTGGAAGAACTGTTTCTGTGGTATATGTTGTTTGAATTTTTTTTTAAAACAACATTATTTAGGGCAGGGATGGCATTGGATTAAATTAGGAATGTGGGTTATTTTTTGTATTTCACTTTTATTTCTGCAAAAAGTGTGAAGGTGTGGTAATATTTGATGCTATGAGAGGATGGGTTTTGAAACATTTTTATAGCTTACATAATTTTAATTTTTGGCATTGCTGACTTAATGGTAGTGTTTTCTTCAGTTACCATGACTCCTTTGACTGGCCAATGTGCATGTGAGTGTTTGCCCTAGGCCGCGATTTGCCGTGTTCATTTGTCAAAGGCCTACGTGTGTTCTTTGTTGTCCATGCCTCCTTGTGTGCTATTATTGTTTGACCATGTAGCTGGGGACCTTTTTGTGTAGCCAGCCAGTGTACTTTGCCATAGGCTTGCATGCGTTCCTTGGCCTCCATGCCTCCTTGCCTGCTGTTGTTGGTTTGTTCTTGTTCATTTTTTTTACTTTTCTCTGATATCATTTTAATAATATGCTTGAGGATTATTGTAGTACATGTATATTATGATTATGATGACAAGTTTTTTTATATTTTATGCATTTTACTGCATTTTTCACCTCTACCTCCTTGCCTCCTAATGGGCTTTGTATGGTACACAAGCAATTCATTCTTATTTTTTTTTTTTTTTATTGTATTCTTGTTATGTAGTTTTTTTAATTTTATTTTTTATTTTATTTTATGATTTTATTTTAGTTTAATTTCCTTTTAATTTTAGTTGCATTTTGCCTCCATCCATCCACGTCATGACTGCCCCATAGGCACACAGCCATACAACAGAATTCATTTTTAAAATACTAATCTTTTTTCACAGGGACCAGCTACCTGCCACAGAAGGTGCACACACACCAGAAGCATTCATTTTCCAAGAATTATTCTATTTTTACCTTGACCCTACTGCTGCCATTGGTGCACACCAGGCTTAATTTTTTAAGAATTATTCAATTTTCCTATACACTTCCGTGGCTGCCACAGGTATCTCCTTTAGAAAAGATGCTCATAAAGCAAAGAGTTACATATATATGTTGTTATACTGATTGGAAATTACATTTTATGGTATGGTGGTTTGATTTGACTTTGGAATGTTTGGATACACTGTCGTTGTTAATTATTTAGGTTAATTACTGAAGTAACCAACCACACTAAATTATATTGTCTTTGCCTGTCCTAATTCAAACGGTAACAATGCCACAATGTTAGAAAAGGGGTCTCTAGTTGGCAGAGGTACACACCGTTGTCCAAGTTGGGACCACAATCCTAGTCAGAGTAAGTCACACACAATCCAAACTATCCTGTGCCCACCCTCTGGTAACTTGGTCAGGCTTAACTTAGAAGGCTGTGTGTAAAGTATTTGTGCAATAAATCATACAGTAACACAGTGAAAGCACCACAAAAATACACCACACAGGTTTAGAAAAATATATGATACTTATCTGGTTAAATTAAGGTCAAAACAATAAAGATCCAATAAGCACAAGTTGAGATATCACTTTTACAAGTTTAAAAAGAGTCTTAAATTTTAAAAATCAACAGTTGTCTCTTGATTACACAAAGTACCTGGTTAGCGTCAAAAATACCACGCATGGAGACTACAGAGGAGGAGATGCGTGAAAAAATAGGGTGTGTGTTGGATTCTCCAATGCACCACAGACGATGCGTTGTTTCTTTCCATGCTGCAAGTGGCTTTGTGTCATTTTTCGGCACGCAGTCTTGGTTCCTAGTTGCGATGCGGGAATATTTTTGGCACCCAGGGATGACGCGGGGAAATCCTGGGCGTGCAGGAAGAAGTCACAGGCATTGCGTTGAACTGGTGTGGCGATGCGTTGAATTTTCTGTCACATGGCAGGCGCTGCGTCGACTTTCCACTCAGGGAATCAGCTGCATCATTCCAGTTTGGCTGTGCATCGATCCAGTAGGGCTGTGCATCAAATTTCCAGTTGCAAGGCAGGCGCTGCATCGAATCTTCACTCGGGAAGTCGGGTTGTGCCATTCCGGCTTGGCTGTGCAGTAATTTCTTGGTCTCAAAATGGCTGTGCTTCATTTCCGACAGGCGGTGCGTCGATTTTTGGCATGCAAGGAGTTTCCTGAAGAGATGAGGGGCCATATTTATACTTTTTGACGCAAAACTGCGCTATCGCAGTTTTGCGCCAAAAAGATTAGCGCCGGCTAACGCCATTCTGAAGCGCCATGCGGGCGCCGTATTTATTGAATGGCGTTAGCCGGCGCTAGCAGACCGGCGCTGCCTGGTGTGCGTGGAAAAAAACCACGTACACCAGGCAGCGCCGGCGTAGGGAAAAATGGCGTTAGGGCGTCTTAAAATGGGGCAAGTCAGGTTGAGGCAAAAAAATCACCTCCACCCGATTTGCGCCAATTTTAACGACGCCCAGACGCCATTTACATGACTCCTGTCTTAGTAAAGACAGGAGTCATGCCCCCTTGCCCAATGGCCATGCCCAGGGGACTTCTGTCCCCTTTGCATGGTCATTGGGCATTGTGGCATGTAGGGGGGCACAAATCAGGCCCCCCTATGCCAAAAAAAATATAAAAAAAATAAATAATTATACTTACCTGAACTTACCTGAATGTCCCTGGGATGGGTCCCTCCATCCTTGGATGTCCTCCTGGGGTGGGCAAGGGTGGCAGGGGGGGTCCCTGGGGGCATGGGAGGGCAGCTGTGGACTCATTTTGAGCCCACAGGTCCCTTAACGCCTGCCCTGACCCAGGCGTTAAAAAGAGGCGCAAATGCGGGGTTTTTTGCCCCGCCCACTCCTGGGCGTGATTTTTGCCCGGGAGTATAAATACGACGCATTTGCGTTGCAGTCATTTTTTTAGACGGGAACGCCTACCTTGCATCTCATTAACGCAAGGAAGGCGTTCACGCAAAAAAATGACGCTCATTCCTCATACTTTGGCGCTAGACGCGTCTAACGCCAAAGTATAAATATGGCGTTAGTTTTGCGCCGAATTTGCGTTGAAAAAAACGACGCAAATTCGGCGCAAACGGAGTATAAATATGCCCCGAAGTCTTTTTGGCCCTGAGACTTCAGAAAACAGGAGGCACACTCAATCTAAGCCCTTGGAGAGCACTTCTCAGCAGAGTCAGAGGGCAGTAGGGCAGCAGGGCATCAGCAGGGCAACAGCAGGGCAGTAGTCCTTCTCAGCAAAGCAGTCCAGAGAAGTCCTTTGGGCAGCCAGGCAGTTCCTCCTGACAGGTTGCAGGTTCAGACAAGAAGTGTCTGAGTTGGTGGGGTCAGAAACCTAGTTTATATACCTAAAAATGGCTTTCAAGTGGGGGAGACTTCAAAGAGTGGTTTTGAAGTGCACAAGTCCCCCTTTCAGTACAGGCGTGTCCTCCATGGTCCCAGTAGGGGGTTTGGCAGTCTATTGTGTGACTGCAGACCACTAGCCTTTGAAATGTAAGTTTCAGGCCCTCCACCCTTCCAGCCCAGGAACACCCATTCAGTATGCAGATGAGTGCAGGTGTGACTGAGGTTTATGTTCATCATATAAATGCAATCTGTCTTTGAATGGATTTGTGACAGTTTTGGGGGAAAAAAAATATATATATATATATTTTTTACCCTATTGTCAGTTGCTAGTAGATAGTTATGATTATGTTAGGACCAGGTTTCCATAAAAAAAACTTTTTCACTTGCCTATATCTTTGCACTGTTTGACGGATCTTCACAATAGTTTCCCCAAAAAGGGCCCCGGTGATTCTTCTTGCGCATAGCTTTGGGGTGATCCGTCAAAAGGGGGCCGAGAAAAAAGAGGGGTAAAAATAGTTGTGATTCCCATGCTAATTCCCATAGGACCCTTGAACACGACCACAGCCCGAACCACTGGACTTAATTACACCAAATTTGGCAGAAAGCTAGCTTTCGGTATGCAGTTACGATCTTGCTTATTTGGTTTCAATTTGTAAATGTTTGCAAATGCACAAGCACATAGAAGTGCTGTAATTGGATGTCTGCAACCTGACTCAAAAGTTGTGGCCACCATTTTATTTCATAGGACACAGTCCCCGGGGCTGATAATCTAAATTGCAGGTGGCATAAAGGGTCAGGGTTAAGATACCCTGACCCCAGCGGTCTGATATAGGGGTGTTTTAAAGTCAAATTATGGGCTTAAAATGATTTTTCTTCACCATGCGCAATATTTGCCAATATCCTTGAATTTTTGAGAATGTAATTTAAAAAAAACAAAAACATTCACAGACTCATTCATACTCTAATTCATTCACTCATACATGGACTCAGAGACTCATGCGTCCACTCACAGACCCACTCAGACACTCATGCACCCACTCAGACTCACGCTTAGACTCACACAACCCACTTTCAGATCCAATCACACACTCACACACCCACTCACAGATTTACTAACAGAGAGAGGCTCTGTGGCCAATCCCCTCTGCACACGGCCAAAGGCTGTGCATGGCATAGGGTTGGGTGGTTATAAGGGCTTGGCTTGGATGGGAACAGTCCAGCCTAACTGCCAGGCCAGGTCCTCTCTTGACCGGAAACAAGCATCCTGGGACCGGTTTTAGGGTATCACCCCTCATCAGCCAGGCTAGCTTGAATCCAGTATCACAGTGAGCCATGGACCCATGTCAGGGCATACCCTGCTGGGTAGGGTGAACATAGCAACACACAGAGATGGTGGACAGAGTGCTGAAACTTTTAAAACACTCACCCTCAGTCACAGATCTGGATTAAAGCCATTGTTCTTTTGCACACCATGCCACCCTAGTTTGGATCCAACCATATGCAAATCAGTCTTGACTCTGCTCCCTGTGGGAACTCTCCAGCCACATCTGCCAGACCAAGTCCTCTCTGGAAACAACCTAGAATCTGTTTAGGGGTTTTAATCCCTAGTTACAGGGAATTAAACCCAGTTCTGTGACTGGGGATGAATGTTTGATTTTTTTTTGCCTTTACGCCACTTGGGGCACAGTCTATGCTACAGTATGTACCACTAAGCACTGTACACCGACACTTGCGAATTGACCAGAAGTGTTAAAGCAAAATCAAAATGAACACAAGGCGCCCCAGCCTGGACTTGGGGATGCAACTAAGGTACACTTTTTATACAGTATCCTCAATTATTTTAAGCAATATTAAAGAGGAAGCAGCAGCACTGGCAATTCGCCAGCTGCTCTGAGACGTTCCTTAGTGGGACCAGGACTACAAGCTGTCAAAGATTAGTTCTGAAACTTATACCAGTATAGGTCGGGATAGATTTTTCTGGGGACTATACCAACTAAATCTCAATTACCGAGTACTTCCACTAAGGAGAGTACCAAGCATGCACAAGAGAGCTCTAAAAATGCTAGGATTAACAAAAAAACAAAAACAAAATAGAAGAACAAAAAGAGAATAGAATCTCTGCCACCGGAGACCACAAAGAAATGATACAATCTTAGCAATAGTGATTCTTTAAAAAACTCCTGATAGATATCAATATACTGACAGTCGCCCATCTTGTTCCTTCCAGGACACACAGGATAAATGGAGTGACAGAGGAGGGCGGTCAGAAAACCGAAGCTACTACGTGAAACTGAAAAAGGACTCACAACGTTCTACAAATATTCACAAAAAAGGGAGAGAAACTTCCAAAGCAAAAGCCCCAATTTAAAAAGAAAAACGTGGCAGCAATACCTGTCAAAGACACTACTCCTGTTGAGAACATTGTTGAAGAACAGGAGGTGGACAGTCACTATGCTAGACAGCATGGCAGAGGTCACAATATGTCACCAGAGTCTTATAAATCGTCTTGATGTGACACCGACTAATGACTTCCTTGAAGCTGAAACAGTGGACAGGCAAGTCTCCCCACCTGACAGGGTACACAGATTAAATATTCAGATTGAGGGAGACAACACACGTGCTATTAAAGTTATCTTCTGGAGAAGATTAACACTAAATTATGATTATTTTTTGGCAGAAAAAGATTGGGTAACTGAATTTGCTAGCCTGCTCTCCAAGGGGAATATGTCATTTTGCCTTTTTTGTCAGTCCTAGTTCCAGGTGTAGTCCAGGTGAAGCCTACGGTGGCTAATTGGGCTTTGGAACAGGCTCCAGCAGTGTATCACAACCATGTACTGTGGAATAGAGATTCCCCCTTCCTTGTAATACTGATTCGATTAACTCCGCAGATCCAGCCTCAACATCTGCTTAAACATGTAGCTAAAGTACCGGTGAGAGAGATTCTCACACAACTTGAGTACAAGGGAGTAATAGAACCTTGCATCTCTGCAATGAATAAGCTGTTATTCCCCATAGCAAAACCTGACTATTCACGTAGAATAGTCTTGGATTACAGACACTTAAACAGTCATACACGCACATTTGCAATACAAAATACATACAGCACAGCACTTATCAACAATATAGTGTGTAAAAAATACAAAACAACCTTGGACATTTCCAAAGTTTTTTTTCTGCCAAAATCTAACACGTGAAAGTCGGGATTTAAGTGCCTTCAGTGAACTTGGCTCTCAGAGGTGCTCTTGTTGTTCACCTTGGGGTATAAGAGCAGCCCTGAGGTGTTTTCTTCCCATGTGACATCAATATTACATGATATTGTTCCTGAGCCGTTGTCCTATGTGGATGACATTTATCTCACAGATGATGACCTCAATGCACTTTTGGCCACAATGGATTGCATTGTTTTAGAATTTGCTGCCCGAGGCTATAAATTCAACTTCAAGAAAACCAAAATTGCATTTCTTGGTGTCCTATTCCTAGGATACAAACTATCTGATGGGGGCAAGAGAATAGCCCAGCAGTTTCTAGAAAAATGTGCTCAATTTCAACCTCCAAACACCATCAAGAAACTACAGAGATTGTTGGGTTTCTTTAATTTTGGCAGAACATATGCTCCTGAGTATGCACAACACATAAAATCTGATTTGATTCACCCAGAATACTCAAGCAAACACTGGACACCAGAACATACACACATTCTCAGAGTCTTACAACAAGACATGTTAAAAGCACAACATTGACACACAGGTGACAACAAAACACATTCGGTCATCAGAATATTTTCTGATGCCATTGGGTTCACCTATGTCATATTCAATGAGGGTGACAGGACCCATAGCATACAAATTACATTTGTACTCTAATGTAGAACAACGATTTGCACCCACAGAAAAAATATTGACTGCTGTACACACGGCTGTCATTAAGGAGAGGCCACTTGTCCAAGGGAAATGCATTATTGTCATTACCCCAGTAGTAGCCTTTGAGGCAGTTACCAAAGCTAGTATTACGAAATATTACATCTGTGTTGAATTCAATGGGCAACCTCCCTGACTGCCACTGATGTTGATTATGTCTTCACATCCAAACTACAGACCTCAGAATTTCTTCAGTATAAACTTGAGTACCCTGTGCCCTCTACTATCATGCCTCTTGAAGAATACAAAACAATAATTTACACTGATGGTTCAGCAGAACCAGCTGTAGGAACTCAACTTCAATACTCTAGCGCTTGCACAGCTGTTAGCGGGGTTATGAGGGATGGTACATTCTACGCTTAACATACCACACACAGACCTTAGGGGATTGCACAGTACAATTTGCAGAGCTTAAGGCTTTAATTTTGGCACTGGAACATGGATCCTGAACAGTCTACATTGATTGTGTGATATGTACTACTGTGTCCAGTTCTACAATGATTACCTACATCATTGCTAACTGAACAGGTTCAGAGACTGCAAAGGGAACATCATCGGGCACAAAACGTTGTGGAGTAGGGTAGTGGATCTTAAAGATAGACTACCTAAAGCTCATGTAGTGCACACATTGGGCCATCAACGTGTAGGTATACATATTGTAGGACACAATTTGCTGGACAAAGCTGCCAAATCTGCAGTCGCTACGGCTTCTGTTGCTGCTATTACTCATTCTCATATGAGATTGGATAATGAGACATTGGCTGCTGTGAAAGCTTTGGCTGACAGCAAACCTTTATCAAAAGCATACCCCCCTACTATACCTACAACCTCAGTGCCTAAAATATTGTATTTGCAACTATCTCAGGGGTGGGTGATCCAGTGATCCCCAATCAAGATCAGAGATTAGATCACATTAAAGCAGGGGATGAGGGTAATGCTTCTGCCCATACTGGTGGGGCTGACACTATCTCCCTGCTACAAAAATGCTATTGATGTCTAGGTCTATATAAACAGACCAAAGAGTGTGCCCTTTGTTGTGACATCTGTCATCAAATTAAGAGGTTCACCATGAAACACCCACCTTAGTCACCCCTCTTAGTATCCAAAAAAAGAATGCAATGTGTGTACCTGGACCATTGCGGTCCCTTGCAACCTGATAGTGCTTACAAATACATCTTAGTTGCTGTTTACTCATGTTCTAGATTCCTATTGGTATGGTCATAATGATCGGCTGACGCTCAAACTGTTATTAAAGATTTGCAAGTCTTGATCTGGACATATGCAATTTCAGCACTCTACTCAGACCAGTGCCCTGTATTCAGGGCATTCAGGGACACCAAGGCAATGAAGGGAGTTTAACAATACTCGTCTCCATGTCATCCTGAGGGCCATTCTGTTGCGGAACAGAAGAACCAAGACTTTAAGCAAACCTTAACAGTGAGGGGTTCTGATCGTAGTTGACCTCATCACCTACAGAGGGTCCAAAGAGCACTAAATAATCTGTCTAGAAGGTCCTTGGGAGGACGCACGCCTTACAAGAACCTATTTGGTATAGCTATGTATGTCCCAGATCTTGAGGTCCCTGGAGCGGTGGTGGCAGAAAACCTTTGACATAAATTAACATGTTGCTGTTTTACATGAAATACAGCAATTTTGTGATAATAAATTCTTCTTCCCTTGACGCCACCTTGGGAATGAGGTATTTGCCAACAACATCAACTGGCTGGATTCCTA
The DNA here is from genome assembly GCF_031143425.1 of Pleurodeles waltl. Lineage (NCBI taxonomy): Eukaryota > Metazoa > Chordata > Amphibia > Caudata > Salamandridae > Pleurodeles > Pleurodeles waltl. The sequence continues at coordinate 1,235,450,838 of NC_090446.1, forward strand.
AAGTTAGAGATTTAGGGCCAGATTTAGGAAGCATTTTGCATGGTACATGTGAGTGCGACTCGCAAATAGAAAGGGGTGTCCCCTTCCTATTTGCGACTCGCATCGCGATGCTAAATTGCTTTTTGACTGCGAACGCAGTCGCAAAGCAATTCGTAGTTACCACCAGTGTCACACTGGTGGTAACCCATTCGCAAAAGGGAAGGGGTCCCCATGGCACCCCTTCCCCTTTGTGAATGTTGCCAAAAATATTTTTTCAGAGCAGGCAGTGGTCCAATGGACCACTGCCTACTCTAAAAAAGAAAACCAAATGGTTTTGTATTGCAACTCGTTTTCTTTTAAGGACAACGGGCTGCAATACAAAAAAAAAAAAAAAAAAAAAACTGCTTTATTTAAAAAGCAGTCACAGACATGGAGGTCTGCTGTCTTCAGCAGGCCACCATCCCTGTGAGTGCAGGGACTCGCTATGGGGGTCACAAAATGCGACTCACCTCATTAATATTAATGAGGTGGGTCTTTGCGACCCCATTGCGATTCGCAGACAGTGTCTGAGACACCGTTCTGCATCCGAATTTGCGATTCGGAAATTGCGAGTCATACCGACTCGCAATTTCCGAATCGCAAATTCGGAAATTTCTACATCTGGCCCTTAGTATGAAAAAAGATTGCTGTGCAAAAGGAGTTTTGCCCATCATATTGAGCACTGGTTCCAGTCGAGGGAATACACGGTGCCAGAACTGTCATCATACCACCGCTGCCTGTTTCTAAAGAAAACTGCTTTGTTTCAACTGACAAAGTCAAATTGCAGCCTCCCTCATTACCCAACAGGATATACCTCTTCAAGCACTCATCTATGCTTCTGCAAGTACCAGTGCTTCAATTGCCTCCCCAAGCTTGAGGATGATGGAGAATGAACTTTCTGTCACAAATTCACCAACAGAAAACATCCAAAATATGGATCTTTACTCTTCCAATTCAACACAAACGGACAACATTGTTTATTATAAACCACCACTAGTGTGTTCATCTACCAGTTCTGCCCCAGCTCTTTTTTTTCCACAACCTGCTTCTGGTTATTTTGTCGACATTGATGACTTTTCTTCAACCTCCCCTGCATCTGTGACTGCACCTGTCTCAAGAACAGTCAAGCTTTATAAGTGGCCTAAAAAGAATTATTTGGTTCATCCATGGTAGTATCTAGTAATATTGCTGACATTGCTTTCCTTCCTGCAATGGATTGGGTTTGTCTTTTTCTTTTCACTTATAAATGGCCTGCTGTTGAAGTGGTGGATGAGGTTTTGACATCTTACCTTTCTTCTCATGAGATCCGAAGAGACTGACCCCTTGTGAAAATTTTAGCTGTTCAAATTACCAATGGGATTGTGTGGGATAATGTACCATATGATATATTTGGATCTACTGAGATAATTCAAATTCTACATGTTTTCAGAATTTCTGTGAATTATATTATTACACCTGGGGTTGTTTCTAATGACTTGGATGTTAAAACGGTTGATTCAATGCTTTCCGAGCTTGAATATTATACTGAGTTTGAAACTGAAGATGAATATATGAGCACACCGAATTATGGTGAAATGTTCTTTTATCATCATTATGGACATTGCTTTCTGCACTGAGCTAGTACCCCGAGATCAGTCTTCAGTTACACACAGTGGGAGAATTGTCCGACTCAGTGGGGAGTTCCAAAACCTATGTAGAAAAGTTTGCATATTTTACTGGGCATGATGCTAAGACTGCAGAATCATATTACGTTAAAATACTTCTCTCTAAAGTAAGAAAGATATTGCAACAAATTTAATATATGAGGATTCCTTTGTTTCCTAGCTGGCTGTTGAGGGCTATGAGTTTTGAAAAAACATGATTTAGTAAAAGAGTGTAGGTGGGGACACAAGATTGGGAGAAACAAGGTAGGGAAACTGTATTTACAGCATGCTTTAGTCCTTTACAAATTTACTATTTTAAAATGACATAGTTCAGCAAACAATTAACCTTGGATTAACAAAAATAAAAGAGCTAAATGTGCCCAGTCTCTTGACACCAGTTACATTTAACAGTTGGCAGACACTTTTAAAGGTTACCGGAGAACAGCTTACCAGTTGGGTTCAGAATTGTACCTTTAATTCCTCACTTTCACGTCCCGGGGGTGGTTATTTCATCCAGTGTACACAAATGGTTGTTAGGCATGTTTTGTAAATTCCACACAGTGTTTCAGAGCAAGCCGACTGGACCCTCTCTACGTCACAGCTCAACCCTCAGGTGTCATTACAACATATAGGGCCCCCTCAACAAGGCCCATGACGCAGGGTGGCACAGCAAGTGTGCCACCCTGCGTCACTAGAAAAAGGGCAGCAATGTGCCCTATCTACAAGATACGACACATTTATTTTCTCTCCCCCTGCACTTGTGCACAAACTGCTGCCTAGTGCCAATGCAGGCATCCTTGAACAATGGTACAAGGATGTCTACATTACGAGGATGATTTATTTTGTGCAGGAAGGGACAACTTCTGCACAAAAGAACCACGAGAGGTGTTCTCTCTTTCCATTTGTGCAGCACACATAGAAAGAGGAAAAAACAAGGAAAAAGAAAGATATTTCTCCCTGTTGCGCTATTCTTATGCCGCCCCAGGCGTAGGAACGCATTCCCAGACTTGTGAATCTGGGAATGCATTAGATTCCTTTGGGTTTCATGGGGGTTGAATGGAAACACCCCAAGCAACACCCATGGAACGCCCCTTTCATGCAGTGTTCTGCTGAAAGGGGTCCATATTTTCAAGGCCATGAAAAGCCACATCAAAACAAATTACGCTCCAGAGGCACAGTGTTCCGCTAGGGCCTCGTAAATGCGGCTCATAGTGTGAGGTAAACTTTTCCAACAGTGGTTACATTATTCCACATTAGCAACTATCAAAGAACACCTTAGTCTTCTTTCATAAGAATTCGATTTACAAGATTTCTTGTTGGGTCCTACAAAGCCATGTTCAAAACTTTCTCTATATGCCAATGAAATTTGGAAGCATGGAAAAGGCTCTTGCCGTTATCGATAATATAATGAACTCATAGTCCAACTGCATTTACATGCTAAATAACAATGTGTCATCTGCAATAGACATCATTCAAAATGACATGTCATTTTTACATCACGGACAGAGTCAGCTTAGGTCCATTATGCAGCTGGGCTGGACATTGCACGCTCTTAGAAGTGGCTGCGTGCCTTGGCAGCATGTTAACTCTACCAAGTGTTTTGCCTCTTTTAGTTTGATAAGACAACCCTGTTAATGGCTATAAAGAAGCAATTTACATGATGCTTAAAATTTAGAACCCGGAAAAGTTGTCTTTTACTGTATGGAAAATTCCATCAGCAATATGGCTAATACAGGGGGTGATTAGTCTGCTTGTTTCCACCTTTCAGTTCAGCAAGTGTTTGAAACATTGTGCAGTTGGCAGGTTTGAGCAGTTAGGGGACATTACGTCCATGAGATATGGGAGTTACCTTTGGATTACAAATATCTAAATAGTGAAACAGAGGTCTTTCATAGCAGAAGCGAATGTGAGACTGCTGTTATTCATTCTGAGAATTGCAAACAGGTGTCCTTGCACAGCATGGCAAACTTGTCTTGCTATCTGAAGAGAACTCTTGTTTCTTTGATTTGCCCAGTATTTCAGATACTTTCAAATGGAAGTTGTTATGCTGAGTAGTGAAGGCTTTTGCGGGATGAAGCCTGTAATTGTGTATAGGATTTTGGTTTCCCAAATTGTAACTTGCTGCTGCTATGTATTATTCCCCCCTCAAGATATAGAAGTAGCAGAAATGTTGCGGCACATTGTACTTAAAATGTAAATTTTAACAGACTAAGGGCCCTATTGTTTCAAAAACATGTGGCTCTGACATCAGCCAGAGAGACCTATGACCTCCAATTAGCAAGGTCATCAACAGTGGTACAGTCCTGGTTAAATAGCAACTTCCCCAAACTTTTTGGAGAGTTGGTGAGCAGGATTTGTAATGCATCTAATGCTGCGGGAACTGTAAACTTTTTTTAAAGCTGTCAATTCTGGATTTGTTAGCGCCTTCCAGACTGTATTTAGAGTGATAGCTTCAACCATCCATTCATTCTTCTCAAGTGTCTTTGATGGATTCCCAATAACTTTTGCATTGATTGGCGGCATTCTGCTGTTGCTATTGTTGATATGCAATGGCTGTCCCATCTCAGTAAAGCAGGATAAAGGAGCTCTCACCACCCCATCTGTGTCATGATCACATAAGGCAGTACTTCAGAACTTCACTGTTGGAGGAGCTTGAGCTGAATTGGTCATTGACATTTCAACCAATACTGACCTGTGTGCAGCGTATTTTCCACTGCTTGTGGTGCTTCTTCAAGTGTGCACCAAAGGTGTATCTTAACACGCAACCTGTGCCTTCTGTGGACACGGATCTGGTTTTGTTCTCCATGAGGTTTTATTCATGGACATGCCCATTGAGACTATGGTTGATACACAAGGCATCTTAATAGCCACCACTTGTGGATTTCCTTGCTCCTTCTACATCTACAACTGTGTGGAATGTAGCCCTCTCAGCCGGTCCTGTGGCTGCACACATATGCTCTGTAGATCCTTCAGTTAACGCATTGGTCAACTTGTCTCCTGTTGAGGTGGAATTCTTCTTGGCTTCCATCACCATTGAAGACAATGGAGTTTTCCTGCAGAACCATAATTATTGTTGAGATTCAATCATTGGCATTTTTGTTTCTAAGTACTAAACTGCCCTTTCAATTTGCCTGCCTGTTGGACTGCCTTGTTTGTCAACTTTGGCATTTGTATCTCTTCTGTATATTTGAATATGCTTTAGTGTTTATTTTTTAGAGCATTATAGTTTTAGAATGTGCACTCTTGTCCCAATAATGGGGAGGGTGTTGTGGGTTTATTGTACATCTTGTCCCAACAATGGGGAGGGTGTTGTGGGTTTATTGTACATCTTGTTGTCCCTACAATGTGGAGGGTGTTATTAATTTATTGTACACCTTGCTTGGGCACACATATTTGAGCTCAGCTTAGGCTTGTGGCCTGTGACCTTTTACCTACATATGTGCTGTAATTTCATTTTATTCATTTTAGTTAGCCTCCTTTTCAGCGGGGATGTTTTATTTTCCAAATCAGCTGTGATTCTGTTCACAACATTTCACCATGTATCTCTGTCCAAGGCAACGTCAGGTCTATTTCATGGAACAGAAATATGTTTCTTGTAAAAACATTGTGCAGGCCAAGGGGGAACAGGGAGGTAATTCTAGGCAGGGTATCCATCGATGCTGCACACCTTTTCACTGATGCCCTCAGCCCTGTCCTACAACCAGCCAAGGACATGGCAGCAAGACCCTATTTTCCAGGTAATGGGGTGGGTGCACCTCTCATGGGCTAAGTGCAGACAGATTGGGCTACCACAGCTATGCCCTCACTTAGGATTTAGGGGGGATTCCTAAGTACATGTTATTCCAATATGCTTGGGTTGTTTAGTTTATTCTCACTGGTCATAACAAACCTAATCCTACTATGTCTTATTGAACTAATAACAGCAGCTCATATTTTTTATCGTAGATTGCAGTCTTTTCAATAAATGCATTGAAAACCATAGACCTTTTGCTAACCAGAGAAGAGGTGAGATTTGTCAACCACAACTTCCCTGAAAAGTCACTGAGTGTCATGTATCAGTCTGCAACAAATCACCTTTGTTTTATGTGTTTGGGTGAGGGACTGTTAGGTAGACGAAAAGGTTGGGCTGAGAGCCCCCAAGACAGTGTGGGATTGACTCAGTCACCTACAAAGGGTGGTGCTGCCCCCCTGAATCTATTCCAATACTGAGAGCCCTTCAACACTGTGAGGTTGAAGTCCAAATCAAAATAAGTGTCAAGATGCCTTCTCTTTTTGGCATATGAAGATGATATTTAGATTAGCAGGGCAGGCCAGTTGAAAGCTTATGAATTTGAGCAGACCATAGATCAGTTCAATGAAAACTATTTTATTCAAATTGTTGTTGAGGTCTTGTCACTCTGCATTGCTAGCACGCTTCTCCATGCTGTTCTCCAAGTAGATGATTATTTTGCTGTTTTGTAGATATGACCAGAATTCTATCTGATGATGGTCTAGTTAAGGAAGCACAAAATGATAAACAGAAATATGGATTATTCCTGTAGGTACCTAGAGCTTGGGTCCGAGAGGTCCCTGTGGGCCCAACAACTTGCTGGCCTTTTTTCGAGAATGACACAGAGCTCATTTTGCCTGGATTGATTCAGTGCCTTAAGAAAGTTTACATTTAGACTGGCTATAGTTCAGGATGAGGTTCTCCTCCAACAAAGAGGAGTGTTTACTATGCTTACTACATCCACAGAAACAGATAGGAGAACACTGTTCATAAGTGTAGTTGAACATTGTTCCACTGGGAGGTTGGAGACATTGATTCTCTTGGTCCAATTATCAATTTCTTCTTACAACATGAGTATGAGGAGCAACATGCTGATTGGGGAGGTGGAATGATAAGTGGTTGAGATGGTGTTAAGCTGCTTTGTTAGTGATAGATTCACAGCTACTAGTGATCTGTATCTAGGATATCAGACCGATCATTAGGTACTCATGTGAACTGTGCATTAAAAATAGATGTTATGAAGATTTTCTGTTGTGCATTGTATAGTGCTGGGCTGTGTTTGTCATAACGACCAAGAGTAAAAGGAGGGGTAAATGTTTTGTTGATGTGTGACGTATGTTTTGCATTTCAACTGCCTTTAACCTTTTCACTGCGGGCGTCGGCCAGTGGCCGACGCCCACACTCCCTCCCTGGTGCGGGTCACGACCAGTGCCGACACCAGGGAGGGTATTAATAAAGACGCACCCGAGGATTTATTTTTATTTTTTTCCTTTCCCCGGGAGACACGGAAGATTCCGTGTCTCCCCCCTGCCCCCCACCCGCACCTTTGTGACATCAGCGCGCCACGAGGAGCGTTGACGTTACAAAGTTGTTTTCCCCATCGAAACAGAAAGCAGCCTTGCGGCCGCTTCCTTCTTCAATGGGGAAAACGGCCTTCCCCACATTCGGGAAGGCCTCGTAAGAAAGGGGAGAGTCTCCCCTTTCTTACGAGGCCTTCCTGAAAGCGTTTCCTGGCCCCCGGTCGCAGCTGTGCTGCGATCGGAGCCAGGAAACACTTTCAGGTTTCCTAGCCCCCCGATCGCAGCACAGCTGCGATCGGGGGGCCAGGAAAACTTTCAAAAGGTAGGTGCCCCCAGGGGATTATTTTTTTTTTGTTCCAAAAAAAAAAAAAAAAAAAGACAGAGGGTCGTCCGTGGGCAGGGCGACCCCCTGTGGGGGCAATATTTTTTTTAGATGTTGTAGGGTTTCCCTGGGGGCCATTTTGGCCTCCAAGGAAACCATACAACAACTAAAAAAAAATAGATCTATATATAGATCTATATATATAGATATATCTATGTAGATATATCTATGTACATAGATGCAGGGCCTGTGTTGTGGAGTGACTGTGGAATGATTTGTGTGCGAGGATGAGGATCTTGAAGGTGATCCTTTTGTCAATGGGGAGCCAGTGGAGGGATTTGAGGTGTGGAGAGATGTGTTTGTGTCCGGGGAGGTCGACGATGAGTCGTGTTGCTGAGTTCTGGATGCGTGTAGTTTGCGCTTGAGTTTTAGAGTGGTGCCGGCGTAGAGGGCGTTTCCGTAATCAAGTCTGCTGCTGATGAGTGCATGAGTGACAGTTTTTCTGGTCTCTGTGGGGATCCATTTGAATGTTTTTTTCAGTATACGGAGTGTGTTGAAGCATGAGGAGGTGAGAGCGTTGATTTGTTGGGTCATCGAGAGGGAGGAGTCTAGGATGATGGCGAGGTTGCGTGCGTGGTTGGTGGGGGTGGGTGCAGGGCCTAGCGTGGTGGGCCACCATGAGGGGTCCCAGGTGTTTTTGTGTGGGCCAAAGAGGATTATTTCGGTTTTGCTTGAGTTGAGTTTCAGGTGGTTGGCTGTCATATATATATATATCACTTTTGTCAATGTGTGTGTGGTTTCCCTGGGGGGAAAAGGGTCAGACTTGTCTAGTGGCAGTTTTAGTGCCATAAATAAGCGCAGAAGGTTTATATGCCTGCTGCAAAGAGCAAATCTGTATTTTATGTAAATAGCTGAGTACATTAGTAAAGTCAGCCATTACCTGCGCTATAATACCAATGAAATGTATTTGCGGGATGGAGGGCGGCTATGGAGAGATGAAGGGCACTTTTGCTGGGTGGTAATGAGGGAATCCTAGGAGGAGGGACTGGGAGCACCAATAATGATTGTTGGACTGGGCGCAGGAGGTGCTAAAGACTGTGACGAGTGGTATGTGACAAGGTGTTTTTTGAGTGTCTTGAAAGAACGTGCTGATTGAGGGAAAAAGCGGAGGTAAGGTGGCCTCTACTGTTGCACGTATCTCACACACACCATCGATTTTGTGACTGTCTACGTAGGCTAGTGTTTTAGAGCAACAGTTTAGCCAATAGCAGAGATGGCATCTTGATGGATGACTGCTGCCTGCACTCGGGTTATAGAGGACCGCTCTGACATAGTATCAGAGACTGAGACATCAGATACTGAGACAGCATCTGAAGGATAGGACAATGGCGCAGACTCTGGGAGTGATTTTTCAGTCGGAGGAGTCCCATTCGATAACTCCTCTTCCAGTACATTATGAGGGAGGTGATGAGGACAGTCCTGCTGTCCCTTCCCAAGCTGTTTGTGCAACTGGGTAATAGTGGGTTAGCCCAACCCAGAGAGCAGGTGAATGCGGCGGCAAGCAGAGAGAGAGAGAGTGCTCTCTTGGGAGCTCCCCAATTTAGTTCAGCCCCAAATTCCACCACCCAAATCGTATTGTGGAGACATCAAAATTATCTATGGCAAAACAAACTGGTTTTGTAAGGCAGGCACCTGTGTTTTTGGTCCTGGATTCGGCGGCCATATAGAGAAACACACTAAACCCAAACATTTATGGAAACTAGACATTCGGGGGAGTCCACAGAGGTGTGACTTGAGTGGATTCCCCAAAGTTTTCTTACCCAGAATACCCTGCAAAGCTGAAATGTTGAATAAAAACACTATTTTTCTCGCATTTCTGTCACACAAACTACAGGAATATGCTGGGATCCACAAGATTCCTACCACCCAGTGACTCCTCACCTGTCCTGATAAAAACACTACCCCACTTGAGTGCCTACACCTAGTGCCTGCATCAGGAATGGATCACCCCAGGGTCAACAGCTGCCTCACGTAAGGACCAACATTGACCGTTGTGTGATCTATTCCTGTTGCGGGCACCAGGCCTACCCACACAAGTGAGGTATCATATTTATCAGGAGACTTGGGGGAACGCTGGGTGGAAGGAAATTTGTGGCTCCTCTCAGGTTCCAGAAATTTCTGTCACCAAAATGTGAGGAAAACGTGTTATTTTAGCCACATTTCGAGGTTTGCAAAGGATTCTGGGTAACAGAACCTGGTCAGTGCCCCACAAGTCACCTCATCTTGGATTCCCCTAGGTTTCTAGTTTGCAAAAATGCGCTGGTTTGCTAGGTTTCCCTAGGTGGCGGCTGAGCTAGACGCCAAAATCCACAGGTAGGCACTGTTTTCTATGAAAACATTTGATGTGTCCACTTTGTGTTTTGGGGCATCTCCTGTCGCGGGCGCTAGGCCTACCCACACAAGTGAGGTATCATTTTTATCAGGAGACTTGGGGGAACTCTGGGTGGAAGGAAATTTGTGGCTCCTCTCAGATTACAGAACTTTCTGTCACCATAATGTGAGGAAAACGTATTTCTTTAGCCAAATTTTGAGGTTTGCAAAGGATTCTGGGTAACAGAACCTGGTCAGAGCCCCACAAGTCACCCCATCTTGGATTCCCCTAGGTCTCTAGTTTTAAAAAATGCACAGGTTTGGTAGGTTTACCTATGTGCCGGCTGAGCTAGAGGCCAAAATGTACAGGCAGGCACTTTGGAAAAAACAGCTGTGTTTTCTGTCAAAAAATGGGATGTGTCCACGTTGTGTTTTGGGGCATTTCCTGTCGCGGGCACTAGGCCTACCCACACAAGTGAGGTATCATTTTTATCAGGAGACTTGAGGGAACGCTGGGTGGAAGGAAATTTGTGGCTCCTCTCAGATTCCATAACTTTCTGTCACCGAAATTTGAGGAAAACTTGTTTAGTTAGCCACTTTTTGAGGTTTGCAAAGGATTCTGGGTAACAGAACCTGGTCAGAGCCCCACAAGTCAACGCATCTTGGATTCCCCTAGGTCTCTAGTTTAAAAAAATGCACAGGTTTGGACGGTTTCCCTTGGTGCCGGCTGAGCTAGAGGCCAAAATCTACAGGTAGGCACTTTACAAAAAACAGCTCTGTATTCTGTCAAAAAATGTGATGTGTCCACGTTGTGTTTTGGGACATTTCCTGTTGCGGGCGCTAGGCCTACCCACACAAGTGAGGTATCATTTTTATCGGGAGACTTGGGGGAACGCTAGGTGGAAGGAAATATGTGGCTCCTCTCAGATTCCAGAACTTTCTGTCACCGAAATGTGAGGAAAACTTGTTTTTTTGGCCACTTTTTGAGGTTTGCAAAGGATTCTGGGTAACAGAACCTGGTCAGACCCCACAAGTCACCCCATCTTGGATTCCCCTAGGTCTCTAGTTTTCAAAAATGCACAGGTTTGGTAGGTTTCCCTATGTGCCGGCTGAGCTAGAGGCCAAAATCTACAGGTAGGCACTTTGGAAAAAACAGCTGTGTTTTCTGTCAAAAAATGGGATGTGTCCACGTTGTGTTTTGGGGCATTTCCTCTCGCGGGCGCTAGGCTACCCACACAAGTGAGGTATCATTTTTATCGGGAGACTTGGGGGAACGCTAGGTGGAAGGAAATATGTGGCTCCTCTCAGATTCCAGAACTTTCTGTCACCGAAATGAGAGGAAAACGTGTTTTTTTAGCCACGTTTTGAGGTTTGCAAAGGATTCTGGGTAACAGAACCTGGTCAGAGCCCCACAAGTCACCCCATCTTGGATTCCCCTAGGTCTCTAGTTTTCACAAATGCATAGGGTTGGTAGGTTTCCCTAGGTGCCGGCTGAGCTAGAGGCCAAAATGCACAGCTAGGCACTTTGCAAAAAACAGCTCTGTTTTCTGTCAAAAAAATGGGATGTGTCCACGTTGTGTTTTGGGGCATTTCCTGTTGCGGGCGCTAGGCCTACCCACACAAGTGAGGTATAATTTTTATCGGGAGACTTGGGGGAACATAGAATAGCAAAACAAGTGTTATTGCCCCTTATCTTTCTCTACATTTTCCCCTTCCAAATATAAGAGAGTGTGTAAAAAAGACGTCTATTTGAGAAATGCCCTGCAATTCACATGCTAGTATGGGCACCCTGGAATTCAGAGATGTGCAAATAACTGCTGCTCCTCAAAACCTTATCTTGAGCCCATTTTGGAAATGCAAAGGTTTTCTTGATACCTATTTTTCACTCTTCATATTTCAGCAAATGAATTGCTGTATACCCAGTATAGAATGAAAACCAACTGCAGGGTGCAGCTCATTTATTGGCTCTGGGTACCTATTGTTCTTGATGAACCTACAAGCCCTTTATATCCCTGCAACCAGAAGAGTCCAGCAGACAAAACTGTATATTGCTTTTGGAAATCTGATATCACAGGAAAAAGTTACAGAGTAAAACATAGAGAAAAATGGCTGTTGTTTTCAGCTCAATTTCAATATTTTTTTATTTCAGCTGTTATTTTCTGTAGGAAAACCTTGTAGGATCTACACAAATGACTCCTTGCTGAATTCAGAATGTTGTCTAGTTTTCAGAAATGTTTAGCATTCACATTCACACCCATTCCTGTCACTAACTGGAAGGAGGCTGAAAGCACCAAAGATAGTAAAAATGGGGTATGTCCCAGTAAAATGCCAAATTTGTGTTGAAAAATGTGGTTTTCTGATTCAAGTCTGCCCGTTCCTGAAAGGTGGGAAGATAGTGATTTCAGCACCAGAAACCCTTTGTTTATGGCATTTTCAGGGGAAAAAACCACAAGCCTTCTTCGGCAGCCCTTTTTCCCATTTCTTTACAAAAAACAACATTTTCACTGTATTTTGGCTATTTTCTTGGTCTCCTCCAGGCGAAACCCCAAACTCTGGGTACCATTAGAATCCCTAGGATGTTGGAAAAAAAGGACGCAACTTTGGCGTGGTTAGCTTATGTGGACAAAAAGTTATGAAGGGCTCAGCACTGAGGAGGGGGAAAAGGCCCAGCAGCTAAGGGGTTAAATTAAGTTAGAAGATCTTCTGTGCCTAATGTGTCTCAATGCATTCATGGGACAGGCTTGCTGAGTGCTTTCTTTTGTAACCTGCTTTTATAACCTTGTTGAAATAATGTATGTTGTCTGTTTTATTTGTGCTTGTATCTTGTTAGAATATGCATGAGCCTTATTGGGATGTGAGATTAAAGGTGCTAGATGGCATACCTGTGAGTCGCTTAAGCTCTAGCATTGATTGTGCAATGTCTTATGCTGATGAGCTAATTTTTCTTGTTAGGTGGTTTGAAAGGTTATAGTACTTTGTCATCAACCACATTTGCCCTCTTACAATGTTACAATATTACTAAAAGGAAGGGGAGGTATGTTGTGACGTGTTCTTTCATCATATTTTGTTAAAGACAGAAGTGTGCTACAATCTTCCTTGCTATCCCAGTAATGTCATGGGTTATGAAGGTGTAAATACTGGGTAAATTAATGTTCTCTGGCCCATGTTCAGTTTTGTCACTGTGAAGTCTGACACACACACACACACACACACACACACACACACACAGTGTTTGTAATCCTTCCCTAAAATACGGTAACGTTGGCATATACTCGATTGGCATATTTAATTTACTTATAAGTCCAGAGTAAAGTGCACTACCTTTGCCCAGGGCCTTGCAAATGTAATACTACTTGCAACCCCCCAATTAAGTCGCCTTTTAAACATGTCTTAGGCCTGCCATTGCAGAGCCTGTGTGAGCAGTTTTGATCTGCCATTTTGATCTGGCAAAGAAAACCTTTTCTCAGGCCTAAACCATCTTTTTTATTACATATAAGTCACCCCAGGGTAGGTCCTGGACAGCCAAGAGGGCTGGGTGCAATGTATTTAAAACGTGTTACGGGTACCTTTATGTTTTACATGTCCTGGTACCGAAAAACTCTTACATTTATATTTCACTACTGCAAGGCCTTTCTCTCCATTAGGTTAACATCTGAAACTGCCAAATGGGAAGCGATGACCCCTTCGAGTTTGTTGTCTCTGGTGAAGTCGGAATTCAAATTGCAATCATGAAATTGTCACTTTTAGAAATTGGCATTTTCTTTCCTTAGCCTTTTGGTGTCTGCAGTCTCTCTGGTCACATAACTGGGTATAGTTGGCAGTTGAGCTTTGTGTATTTCTCTTAGACAGACACACACAATGGGAGCTTAGGTTTGACTTGATGGGCCATTTTGGCCAGGATAGGAGGGAGAAGCTGGACACAGCCTCTCTTGCGCCTGAATAGACTGTATCCTGATCCCACACAAAGGGCTGCATACCCCTTTTAGATAGTCTGGAGCCAGGGCAGGGAGGGCAGGATGTCTGTGCACTTCAAAGGCATGTCTTTGTAGTCTTCCCCACATCGAAGGCACCACTGGGTATTAGAACTGGACCTCAGACACCACACCTTCAGTACACTGTGGATAATCTGCCAGAAAGAAGGACTGCTGTGCTACTGAATGATTGACCCTCTGTTGGAGTCCACTCTGCTGGACTCCTGCTTTGCTGTGCTGACTTTTTCCCTGATGCCCTCTTACCTGGAAGTGAGAAGGACTGGACCAGCATCTCTCCAACCTTCAGCCCAGAGTGACCCAAAGACCTAGTTGACTGGTCTCCTGATCTGACGTACCAGGGGTATGAAGGACTTCCAACTACCTTGCTTCTGCACCTGGACTCTGCCATCTGTGAGTCTACCCTGCCAAGTGGTGCCACCCCAGTACTGGACTCTTGGAAGAGGGCCTAAGGTGCTTCCCAGTGTAATGTTGCATTCTCTCTGCTGAGCAGGGCATTCCTGAGCAAAACTGATACATCTACTTGGCTGAGCGGTCCACCCTCGAGCAAAACATATGCATTGCCGCTGCTGTGTAGATTGGACCCAGCACAGAAATCTCACATCACCAGTGCATCCCGCATCTTGGGTTGGATACATCACCTTCAGAACCATCAATGTGCAACGCCTTCTTGGAGAGGATCCTCACATCTCTTCAATGGCAGCCGCGATGACAGTGCTAAAGTTCCGAATCACAGCTTCATCTCTTATCGAAACCGACACCTCGCCTCGGCTGCGTAATGCATCCCTGAAACCAACCTTTGCATTCTACGCCTCATTGACTGGAGCCTCCAAGCTGATGCAACAGGACCTCACACTGCAGCCTTGCTGCATCTCGGAACCGGTGCATAGCATTACCTCCATGATTCTTCTTCAACTCGGATTCACGCAATGCTCTGCAACCAGGATTAAAGGAATTTTGTTCACCAAGCCTGACTGGGTCCTCGTAGCTGGCCCATACTCCATCGTAGTCAGTCTGAACCTGGGATATATGGTCCCGGTCCAGTGCGACCAGATATCCCCTGTTGGTGCTTTCTGCTTCCAAGCACTATTCTACAGTTTATTTTTAATAAACCTTCTAACAAAAGTTCTACTTATTGGATTTTTGTAATTCTGGTCTTGTTTTATTTATTAAACTAAATCCTGGTTTTCTAACCTATTGTGGAATCTTTTTTGTGCGGTGTTTTCACTGTGTTACTATTTGAAGCGTTGCACAAATATTTGACACATTGCCTTCAGGTTAAGCCTGACTGCTCTGTGCCAAGCTACCAGAGGGTGAGCACAGTTTAATTTGGGATTTGCTTGGGTCTTACCCTGACAGGAATTGTGGTTTCTGTTGAAGTACCATTAGAGTTAGTTGTGATAAAAAGATCTGATTTTGTAAAAAAAAAAAAAAAAACCTTACAAATTCACAGAGAAAAAAGTGATAACATTAACGTTTTGAACTTAAAAAACAAAACTTCACCAGTTAAAGTTAGCAGAGCTAAATATAACTTGTACCCTTCATGCACTGTCAATGACCTCACATACTATATAACTCATGAAATGTTCAATGACATTTGACATCACCAATGACATCAATGGTGATGTAATCCAATGAGTGTGCTAGTTTGTATTATGCTTTATGTATTTGCAGGTAGCAAACATATTACTTTTCTACTTACTTTTGTACAGCCTGTGTAGGGCTAATGGGTGTGTTTACAAAACGTATGTACTCCTAATGCATCATAGGTGTGTAAAGGCATTGAACATGTTAATAAATCTTTGTTTTTTTAACTTTAACTCTGTGTGCAGGTGACAGCTGACAACTTATTTTCAGCATATTCCAAACAACATTTTTGGCTTTGTACAAAACAAAGACAAAGTAAAGACTGACAGGCACAAGCAGAAAGAAGGCAAAAATTGAGCATAAAACATATTAAGGTGGTCATTACAACACTGGCGGACGGTGTTAAAGGGACATTTTCCCTGCCCTTATCTTCTTGTTCCTCTACCAGGAGCACGAACGCTGGTGGCGAAGACCACAGTGAGTAGTGCACCTACGACACAGGGGAGAGGGAAAAAACAGGGACACACACACGCAACATGCAACACCCCCACCCTCACCCACTACAACACACACACTAATACAGCATGATACATTACAGTTACACCCCACAATTCCCCCTGAAGAATGCAAAGACAAAAGAAAATGAATGTAACCATTGTAATATATTAAAATCCAGTATGCAAAAATATATATACACTATTAACAAATATATACACCAAGAATAGTAGTCCAGGTATTGCCCCATTGAAGTCCATGGAACACTGGGCCCACACGGCATGGGCGAGGCCCACACCCAATACCCGAACATGACGGAGAGAACACTGCAGGGGCATCAGATAGCAATAAAACAGGCACCTCATGAGGAAGGGAAAGAGGGGGCAACTCAGCCGGTTGAGTGCACAATGCCAAATCCACGAGGGGGCCCCGTGCCCACTGTTCAATCCTGGGGAGTGCAAAGCCACAGTCTCTTAAGTCTCTACAGTGGGTGGTTTGCCCACTGTTCAATCCTGGGGAGTGCAAAGCCACAGTCTCTCAAGTCTCTACAGTGGGGGGTTTGCTCACTGTTCAATCCTGGGGAGTGCAAAGACACAGTCTCTCAAGTGGATAACAGTCTCCACTGGTTCTGGAGGGGGCTTTGTGCCCAGAGTGCTTCATCCTGCCAAGGACAGAGGTAGTGGATGCCTTTCTCCACTGGTTCTGAAGGGGGCTTTGTGCCCAGAGTGCTTCATCCTGCCAAGGACTGAGGTAGTGGATGCATTTCTCCACTGGTTCTGGAGGGGGCTTTGTGCCCAGAGTGCTTCATCCTGCCAAGGACTAAGGTAGTGGATGTGATACTCCACTGGTTCTGGAGGGGGCTTTGTGCCCAGAGTGCTTCATCGTGCCAAGGACTGAGGTAGTGGATGCCTTTCTATACTTGTTCTGGAGGGGGCCTTGTGCCCAGAGCGCTTTATCCTGCCAAGGACAGAGGTAGTGGATGCCTTTCTCCAATGGTTCTAGAGGGGGCTTTCTGCCCAGAGTGCTTCATCCTGCCAAGGATTGAGGTAGTGGATGTGAATCTCCACAGGTTCTGCAGGGGGCTTTGTGCCCAGAGTGCTTCATCCTGCCAAGGACAGAGGTAGTGGATGCCTTTATCCACTGGTTCTGGAGGGGGCTTTATGTCCAGAGTGCTTCATCCTGCCAAGGACTGAGGTAGTGGATGTGATACTCCACTGGTTCTGGAAGGGGGCTTTGTACCCAGAGTGCTTCCTCCTGCCAAGGACTGAGGTAGTGGATGCCTTTCTCCACTGGTTCTGGAGGGGGCTTTGTGCCCAGAGTGCTTCATCCTGCCAAGGAAAGAGGTAGTGGATGCCTTTCTCCACTGGAACTGGAGGGGGCTTTGTGCCCAGAGTGCTTCATCCTGCCAAGGACAGAGATAGTGGATGCCTTTCTCCACTGATTCTGGAGGGGGCTTTGAGCCTAGAGTGCTTCATCCTGCCAAGGACAGAGGTAGTAGATGCCTTTCTCCACTGGATCTGGAGGGGGTTTTGTGCCCAGAGTGCTTAATCCTGCCAAGGACAGAGGTAGTGGATGTGAATCCCCACTGGTTCTGGAGGGGGCTTTCATAGCTCTAATTCTAAACCTGTATATAGAGCAATAAGTACAAAAAAAGCATGGATGGTGTCATGTAAAGAAGAAGTTGCGTAATGCTTCATTACTTGTTTTTTCATATAAGTTTAGTACACACAACATCTCCAGCAGAGCCCCTCACCTTCAGCTCTCTTTCTACCTCCTCCAGTCTCCCTTCTACATTACATATGTGTAGGAAGTTGGCTCTGTATGTACTATTTCAAAATAAGAAATAGCATGCACAGAGTCCAGGGGTTCCCCTTAGAGGTAAGATAGTGGCAAAAAGAGATAATTGTAATGCTCTATTTTGTGGTAGTGTGGTCGAGCAGTAGGCTTCTCAGAGGGTAGTGTTAAGCATTTGTTGTACACACACAGGCAATAAATGAGGAACACACACTCGATTTACAATCAATACTTTAAATGAAAGGTACTTCACTCAGGTATCATAGGAACTTTGAATCAGCAAAATAGCATGTACAGTTTTGGCAAAAATAGCAATAAGCTATTTTAAAACTAGATACAGTGCAATTTTCAACATTTCCTGGGGGAGGTAAGTATTTGTTAGTTTTGCAGGTAAGTATACCACCTACAGGGTTCAAAGTTGGGTCCATGGTAGCCCACCGTTGGGGGTTCAGGGCAACCCCAAAGTTACCACACCAGCAGCTCAGGGCCGGTCTGGTGCAGAGGTCAAAGTGGTGCCCAAAACGCATAGGCTTCAATGGAGAAGGGGGTGCCCCAGTTCCAGTCTGCCAGCAGGTAGGTACCCACGACTTCGGAGGGCAGACCAGGGGGGGACACAAGTCAGCACAAAAAGTACACCCTCAGCGGCACGGGGGCGGCCGGGTGCAGAGTGCAAACAGGCGTTGGGTTTGCAATGGAGTTCGAAGGGCAGACCCAGGGGTCTCTTCAATGAAGCAGGTAGGCAAGGGGGCGGCTCCTCAGGGTAGCCACCACCTGGGCAAAGGAGAGGGCCACCTGGGGGTTGCTTCTGCACTGGAGGTCGGATCCTTCAGGTCATGGGGGCTGCGGGTGCAGTGTCTTTACCAGGCGTCGGGTTCTTAGAAGCAGGCAGTCGCGGTCACGGGGAGCCTCTGGATTCCCTCTGCAGGTGTCACAGGGGAGGCTCAGGGGGGTCAACTCTGGCTACTCACAGGGTCGCAGTTGCCGGGGAGTCCTCCCTGTAGTGTTGTTTCTCCGCAGGTCGAGCCGGGGGCGTCGGGTGCAGAGTGGAAAGTCTCACCCTTCCGGCGGGAAACATGCAGTCCTTTAAAAGTTGTTTCTTTGTTCCAAAGTTGTTTCTTCTTTGGAGCAGAGCCGCTGCCCTCGGGAGTTCTTGGTCCTTTTAGATGCAGGGTAGTCCCCTGAGGCTTCAGAGGTCGCTGGACCCTGGGGGACACGTCGCTGGTGCAGTTTTTCTTGAAGTGGGGAGACAGGCCGGTAGGGCTGGGGCCAAAGCAGTTGGTGTCTCCGTCTTCTTTGCAGGGTTTCAGGTCAGCAGTCCTTCTTCGTCTTCAGGTTGCAGGGATCTCTCTTGCTTGGTTCTGGGGGCCCCTAAATACTCAATTTAAGGGTGTGTTTAGGTCTGGGGGGTTAGTAGCCAATGGCTACTAGCCCTGAGGGTGGCTATACCCTCTTTGTGCCTCCTCCCTGAGGGGAGGGGCACATCCCTAATCCTATTGGGGGAATCCTCCATCTGCAAGATGGAGGATTTCTAAAAGTCAGAGTCATCTCAGCTCAGGACACCTTAGGGGTTGTCCTGACTGGCCAGTGACTCCTCCTTGTTTTTCTCATGATCTCCTCCGGCCTTGCCGCCAAAAGTGGGGCCGTGGCCAGAGGGGGCGGGCATCTCCACTAGCTGGAATGCCCTGTGGCGCTGTAACAAAGGGGGTGAGCCTTTGAGGCGCACCGCCAGGTGTTACAGTTCCTACAGGGGGAGGTGAGAAGCACATCCACCCAGTACAGGTTTTGTTACTAGCCACAGAGTGACAAAGGCACTCTCCCCATGTGGCCAGCAACATGTCTGGTGTGTGGCAGGCTGGCAAAACTAGTCAGCCCACACAGGAAGTCGGGTATGTTTTCAGGGGGCATCTCTAAGATGCCTTCTGGGGTGTATTTCACAATAAAATGTACACTGGCGTCAGTGTGCATTTATTGTGCTGAGAAGTTTGATACCAAACTTCCCAGTTTTCAGTGTAGCCATTATGGTGCTGTGGAGTTCGTGTATGACAGACTCCCAGACCATATACTCTTATGGCTACCCTGCACTTACAATGTCTAAGGTTTTGCTTAGACACTGTAGGGGCATAGTGCTCATGCACCTATGCCCTCACCTATTGTATAGTGCATCCTGCCTTAGGGCTGTAAGGCCTGCTAGAGGAGTGACTTATCTATGCCATAGGCAGTGTAGGGTTGGCATGGCACCCTGAGGGGAGTGCCATGTCGACTTTGTCATTTTCTCCCCACCAGCACACACAAGCTGACAAGCAGTGTGTCTGTGCTGAGTGAGGGGTCCCCAGGGTGGCATAAGACATGCTGCAGCCCTTAGAGACCTTCCCTGGCATCAGGGCCCTTGTTACCAGGGGTACCAGTTACAAGGGACTTACCTGGATGCCAGGGTGTGCCAATTGTGGAAACAAAGGTACAGTTTTAGGGAAAGAATACTGATGCTGGGGCCTGGTTAGCAGGCCTCAGCACACTTTCAAATCATAACTTGGCATAAGCAAAGGCAAAAAGTCACTGGGTAACCATGCCAAGGAGGCATTTCCTTACACAAGTGTATGGTATAGTGCAAATGTTGCACATAACACACACATGCTTTACACAGGTGGTATATCTATGGTAGCAGCAGTGATGCTTCATATTTCTGAGCTATTTTGCACTTACTTTCATAGCTCTAATTCTAAACCTGTATATAGAGCAATAAGTACAAAAGAAGCATGGATGGTGTCATGTAAAGTTGAAGACGCGTAATGCTTCATTACTTGTTTTTTCATATACGTTTAGTACACACGACATCTTCAGCAGAGCCCCTCACCTTCAGCTCTCTTTCTACCTCCTCCAGTCTCCCTTCTACATTATATATGACATCACAGAACCACATCACATTCTAAATCACTGTTCAGGCTCACAAGACATCTTCACATATCATCAGTGAAGTAATTTGAGCTGTCATCATTGATGTCATAAATGATTCATAGAACATGTTAGGAGTGGCGTAATGTAAGGTCATGAACAGTGCATGGCTGGGGCACAAGCTATAGTTAGCTCTGCTAAATATATCTGGTGAAATTATTTTTTATTTTTAGTTCAAAACATTAATGAGATCATTGACGTATTCACCTTACTATAGCTTTACTTTAACCTTAGTTTTTTTTCAATGAATTTCCAAGGTTTTCTTTTAAACAAAAACAGATCTTTTTTGAGACCTAACTATAATGTTACTTAACCTTCGGTTTTGTTCAGTGAACTTCTAGGGTATTTTTAATGTAAAGTTATATTTTATTACCATACAGAAAGTCAACTATGCACAGCAGGGAGTGGCCACAGGTTCTGGCCACAGACTAGGGCTTGCAGCACCTTTCCCAACAGGGAACTCCACTCTGCACACAGCCTTCAGCCGTGCATAGCAAGGGGTTGGCTACAGGGCCTGGCCTGCAGCCAACACACTCTGCAGGCAGCCAGCCCTGCTCTGCACAGAACCTTTTGGACCTGCACAGCGGGGCAGCAGGCCAAACCCTGTTGCCAAACTCCTGCAGGCTGCTAATCTCACACAGTGCACAGCCTTTAGCATGGAGACTTTTTTATTCTGTCTCCCTGCCTGCACTTATGTGGGCAGAGAAACAGTATACATATTGCTTCCGCCCAGATGGAGTAGCTATTTATGCTACTCCCTTGGGGTAGGGGCAATATTTTTATCAAAAGTCTGCTCCCACCTGGCAAGTGCATTTTCAAAGTTCCCATCCACTGGGAGCAGACTTGGGGCCTCATTTACAAGCCCCATGCACTACTGCAACATCATTTTTAGTTTACGCAGAGGTGGCGCAATTAGTGTTCTACACTGCTCCATATTTACAAACTGACGCATGGGGCCCAAAGTGTCAGCTTGTGAATCCCTTCATCACATTTTACCGGCAACAGGTATAATGTATATGGGGTAGGCATTCCCACGTAAAAAGCCACGTAGAACGGATGCAGTGAAATTTACAACTTTTTATTGCTTCACTCTACAACTTTATTGCATCAAACGTTTAACGCTTTCTCAGACTAGGCATAAAATTCATGCCGGGCTTTTTTTAAGGGGACTCTCCTCTGTGCCCTGATGCATTACGAGAGATGCAGCAATTTTACAATGCAGTTCAAGCAATGTGTCACTTTAGAGCCAGCAAATGCATCAGAATTTCTGATGTATTAGTGAAAACGTGTGCCATGGAACTCAGTATTGCAAATACAGTGCATCCATGGCATCTTTGGTGGATTTTCAGCAGGCGCATGAATTCAGAAGCATCAATTTCTTGCAAATAAGCCCCTTAGTGTTTGCTGCAGTTTTGGTGGGAGTTCTGAAAATGCTTCTACCAGGAAGGAGCAAACACAGGAATCCCTGCCCTTGCCGATGTGGGCAAGGAAACTGATGTGTCCAGGGGAAGGGGGGGGGAGGGGATGGGCTTCCTGGGACATAGCATGTGGGCGGTCCCTTAGGAATGGGGTACATGTGGGCCATTAATGGCTCAGGGAAGAGGGATGCATGCCCCCCTCCCTTTTGAGAAAGTTAGTGGCTCTGGCAGTTGGGGTCTCCAGGGCCTTTTCTAGGCTCATGGAGGGGTCCATGTGGCCCCCTTCTTTTTACTAATGGATTTCAGCCCCAGGAGTGGGCTCCTCGGAACCTGTGATTTCTTTGAGAAGAGGGGGCGTGCCTTTCATCCCTCATTAAATGGAGCTCCAGGGTAGGCTCCCCGGGGCCTATAATGGTTCGGGCAGGGGACTATGAACTCATCTGCCCATATTTGATGATTTGGGCCCAGAGGGATGGGGTCCTTGGGCCGAATACAACTCAGGAAGGTGGACCACGTGGCTCCCATCCCCATATTATTGAATGGGACCCTGGTGGATGAGGTCCCCGGGGCCAAATATGGCTAGGGGAGAGGAGTTGAGCTCCCCCTCTGTCTAATTGCACAGTGCGGGCTGCCCCAGCTGAGTTTTTTTTATCCTGTGGCTGCTCCACAGGATTGTGGTAGAAAGTGCTGATTTTTTTGTTTTATTGATTTTGGCCCCAGGAAGTTCCCCCTGGGGGCCCCGGTGAGGCCTGGGGGACAGTGTATCCCTATCCTGTTCACTTATATATATATTTTTTAATTTTGTTTTACAATTTCGGTGTTGTGTGGCTTGCATGTAGTCTCCATTTTAAATTGAATTCCTTAAGTTGACATTTCTTTTCAGTGGTATCCTTTGCTACACTGGATTGTGTGAATGTTCTGTATGTGCATTTCTGATTGACACCCTGTAGTCTGTACAGCTAACTCCAGGGTCATACATTTCAGAACACAATGCCATTGTTTATCTTTCTTGCTGTGCTCATTAGGAGACACTTTATTTTAGGTAGATGAAACGAGTAAGCTCCTTTGTACCTTTGCACTGTGTGATAAGAATGCTACTTTATTACATAAACAGCTTCCGTACTAGTGCTGAGCAAGATGAGCACTTCTATACTGGGGTTATCATGGAACCTCTGTAAGCTGTAACTGAGGTGAATCCCAGCTGACTTTTACCTCCATCCTGTGATGAAGGATAACCTGTACTGGCTTCCTGACAATGAACCCAAAAGTGTGGGTGTTAGAAATGGGGTCTCCAGCTGGCAGAGATATACACCCTTGTCCAAGTAGGGACCAGAGTCCTAGTCAGTGTAAGTCACACTCAATCCAAATTATCCTGTGCCCACCCTCGGGTAGCTTGGTACTGAGCAGTCACGCTTAACTTAGAAGGCAATGTGCAAAGTATTAGTGCAATAATTCATACAGTAACACAGTGCAAACACCACAAAAATACACCACACATGTTCAGACATGTAGAAAATATTTATCTGAATAAAATAAGGTAAAAACGACACAGATCCAATAAGCACATGTTGAAATACCACTTTTGCAAAATTTGAAATAGTCTTTGACCCTCATTACAGCCCTGGCGGTCAGTGTTAAAGCGGCGGTAAGACCGCCAACAGGCCTGCGGCAAAAACAATGGGATCACGACCACAGCGGAAACCGCCAACATAGACAGCCACTTTAACACTCCGACCGCCACGGCGGTAGAAACAAACACTGCGGCGGTCACCGCCAACAGACAGGCGGATGACAATGTACCACCCACCCTATCACAGGATGCCAATCCACCACCTTTTCTGGGGCGGAACCAACGAGAACAAAAACACGGCAGAAACAGGACTTGGAGGGGAAAACACTCACCTCTCCACACCCCACGAGGAACCAGGACGCCATGGAGCCAGAACTCCAAATACTCCCTGCAATGGTCTTCCTGCTCCTCTAGCAGGAACACCAAAGATGGTGGCGACGACCACGGTGAGTACTGCACCTACAACACAGGGGAGGGGGGAGGGGGGAGTGGGGAGGGAAAAGAGAGTGACACACACACTAGAACCCTGTGCCCTAAGTAATCTGTCACTGGCCATTGTGGGAGCAGAGGTAGGAACACATTGCAATGGCCGAGCAGAAGGGAGGGACTGTGGAATAGCATCCTTTACAAACAAGACCAAAAAGAGATTGCAAAATATTGGGGATGGTAATGATCCCCTAATTAAATTTTTATCCTGGAATGCGGCAGGTGTGCTATCAAAAACAACCAATCCAGAGTGGTGCAGTTTCATAGATCAACATCATATCATTCTTTTACAGGAGACATGGGCCCCTTCTGTGATTTATAGAGCAGGTTACTGGACCTTCCAGAAGGCTGCGCTCCCATCGCCATCTGGGAGGGCATCAGGGGGCCTGATAACTTGGCTAAAGCACGATCTGTTCCCCAAGGCGAAGGAGCTATTTAGCCCCATTGGGGATATATTAGCTGTGGAGGTGGAATTTAGCAGTCCAAGGCTGCCTACTTGCATAGTATTTGTAAATATATACATTAGACCTGGCCTACAAAGCACACAGATTGCTCTGCTAAATTTGCTTACAGATCCTTTGAACCATCTACCAGGGGGGCAGGGCTTAATCGTAGCAGGGGACTGCAATATGCAACTGAGTTGAAAGGATGATTACCAGCAAGAAGGAACCCAGCTTGCAGACCCCTGGGACAGATCAGGCCCGTTCCAGGTCGTAACAAAGAATACAGGGGGAGCATTAGATCTACTTGAGAACTTAATAAAAACTATGGGGATAAGAATGGTAAATGGAAATACGAATTCGGATACTCCGGCGTTGCCTACATACAGAAAAGGATCATATTCGAGCCATTTAGATTATGGTGGTCATTCTGACCTCGGCGGTAAAAGGCGCCTACCGCCGGTCAGAAATCCTCCATAATTCCGCCGCGGTCGCGGTAACCCGCCACGGTCATTCTGACCCGCAGCAGCCAAACCTCCGAAAATCCGACAGCCACAACAGACCGCCAGACCAGCGGTCGGCGGAAAAGTGGAGGTGACCAAACCTCCACCGTCACGCCAACAGAAATAGGCCCATGCCATTACGACCCAGGAATCCACGCGGCGGTCTTTCAAACGCGGTTTTCCATTGGCGGTACACACCGCCGCGGTCAGAATACACACAAACGAACAAAACTCAGCCACATTGGCCGATTTGAATTCCACACACCTGATACACATACACACACCACTCCCACACACACAATACAATATAAAACACACACCCACATCACCCACAAACCCCTACGACCAAAAATTCAGAAAGAAGCACTGAGAGACACAGCAGCGATCACAGAATACCATCACACAGAGGCACACTACACCATCACCCACACAATATCCACACACAAAACAACACACACCACCACACTCAACACACTTAACTACACATACTCCACCCCACACATCATACACACCACTCCATGGCACCCCAAAGACACCCCCGCTTCTCAGACGAAGAACTCAGGGTCATGGTGGAGGAAATCGTTCGGGTAGAGCTCCAGCTATTCGGCACACAGGTCCAATACACCAGCATTGCCCGGAGGACGGAGCTATGGCAGAGGATTGTCGACAGGGTCAACGCTGTGGGACAGCACCCCAGAAATCGGGAAGACATCAGGAAGCGATGGAACGACCTACGGGGGAAGGTGCGTTCCATGGTATCCAGGCACAACATCGCCGTGCAGAAGACTGGCGGAGGACCCCCACCTCAACCCCACAATTTACAACATGGGAGGAGGAAGTCTTGAACATCCTGCATCCTGACGGCCTCGCAGGAGTCGGCGGAGGAATGGATACTGGTAAGTTGAAGCTTCACTACTGCTTCCCCCCCACCTGCATGCCAAATCATACCCCAACCCTCACCCCCATCCTCGAACCCCACCCTCACCCCCACCCCCATCCTCACCCCCACCCTCACCCCCACCACCATCCTCACCCCCACCCCCAGCACACCTATTCCCTGCCAATGTCTCACCATCACAACCCACACATCCCAAAACCTAGGCCTGCATGCGTCCACTAAGCATGGACACCCATCACCAAAGCATGCCCAATGCATATACACATCCCCCCCACAAGCCACCCTCACCAAAGCCCCCACACATGAATGCCAGCACATGGGGACACGGGAACCCACAGATACACCCATATGCCACACATTGAAACTATAACCATACCTCTATACCCCTGCAGGACCCGACCGTCAACACACCGCCATGGAGGGCCCAGAATTCTCCACACCCCCCACCCAAGAGGCCGTCAGCGATGACAGCAGCTCTGTCGACCTGGGCACTGATGACCAGCCCGGACCATCGGGGACCTCTGGACAGTCGGTTCCCCTCACACAGGCACAGGCCACTACAGACCCAAACCCCTCTGGGAACACCAGCACAGCTCCCACCCAGCGGGCCCATGCCTCTGTCTCCAGGGCGCGTCAATCTGCGGTGTGTCTACCACTACAGGGCACCCAGGATAACCCACCACCCCAACAACAACAGGGACCTGGGGGCAGTGGTAGTGGGCACACCGGCCAGGGGGCAGAGGCCCAGGGAAACAGGGCAACTCGGAGGGCAGCTGTGCGACAGGGGGGGGACGGGCCCAGGGAACCCACTCTCCACGAGGCCCTCACCACCATCATGGGAGCATACAACCGCTCCCAGGAGACGATGGCGACGGTACTGGCCCGGTTCCAGGAGATCCAGGTACTGCAGGAGGAACACTATCGGGGGTACAGGGAGGACATCAGAGCCCTCACCTCCACCCTGGTTACCATGGTAGGGCTGCTGCAGGACCTCATCAACACCAGGACGGACACTCAACAATAACAAAGGGCCCCTGCCACTAGCCTGGACCAAGAACAGCCAACCACCTCCGCCGGCGCTAGTGGACAGGAGGCCCCCGCACAACAGCAGCCCACCAGACCCCCACCTCCTGCAGGAGAAGAACCACCCCGCAAGAGGGCCCTGAGATCTCGCAAGAAGACAGAGTAGGATGTCAAGACCCCCGCCAGCAAAGGATACCACCTGATGTCATCCCACTGTCCCACATTGTCACCCTGTCCATCCTTGAACTGCCCATGCTCCATCTCTCCACAGGCCTATGGACAATGCACCTGTGTGACTGTTACTCTGGACTCTGCCATGGACATTCCTTCACCCAGATCTGAAATAGGGAGGGAAAAGCCACAACTCAGTCATCATACACTGGGGCAAATAGAAAGGCAGCAGAGATGCAGGAGAGTAGTTCATATTTACTAAATTATGTTTGAATTGTTACCTGTGTCCTATTGGAAGTACTGTTCAATGATTCTGTCCCTGTTGTCTGTTTCAGCCCCGTCGTCTTCCTCCTCGTCACTCTCCACAGGTTCCACAGCTGCCACTACACCACCGTCTCGACCATCCTCCTGCAGGAAAGGCACCTGGCGGCGCAAAGCCAGGTTGTGAAGCATGCAGCAGTCCACGATGATGTGACACACCTTCTTAGGTGAGTACATTAGGGATCCACCTGTCATATGCAGGCACCTAAACCTGGCCTTTAGGAGGCCAAAGGTGCGTTCGATCACCCTCCTAGTACGCCCATGGGCCTCATTGTACCATTCCTCTGCCCTGGTCCGGGGATTCCTTACTGGGGTCAGTAGCCACGACAGGTTGGGGTACCCAGAGTCCCCCAATAGCCATACACAGTGTCTCTCTAGCTGTTCCATCACGTAAGGGATGCTGCTATTCCTCAGGATGTAGGCGTCATGCACTGACCCAGGGAACTTGGCATTTACATGCGAGATGTACTGGTCAGCCAAACACACCACCTGGATGTTCATGGAATGATAACTTTTTCTGTTCCTGTACACCTGCTCCCTGTCTCTTGGGGGAACCAAAGCCACATGGGTCCCATCAATGGCACCAATGACGTTGGGAATATGTCCAAGGGCGTAGAAATCACCCTTCACTGTAGCCAATTCGCCCACCTCAGGGAAAATGATGTAGCTCCTCACGTATTTCATCAGGGCAGAAAACACTCTGGATAACACCTTCGAAAACATGGGCTGAGCCATCCCAGAAGCAATTCCCACTGTTGTCTGAAATGACCCACTTGCCAAGAAATGGAGTACTGACAGGACCTGCACCAGAGGGGGAATCCCTGTGGGTTGGCGGATGGGGGACATCAGGTCGGGCTCCAGCTGGGCACACAGTTCATGTATAGTGGCACGGTCAAGCCGGTAGGTCAGGATAATGTGGCATTCTTCCATTGTCGACAGGTCCACCAGCGGTCGGTACACGCGAGGATTCATCCGTCTCCTCGCCAAACCCAGCGGACGGTGCATAGGAAGGACAACATGGAGCACACAGTCAAGCAACCCACAGGTACGTACTCACAGCTTGCACAGTAAACGATTCTCTATGCAGTGAATGGCTTGTCTGAGTGGCTATGCAAGGCCTAGGCCTGTGTGACGCAGTTGAAATTGAGCCATGTGGACCCTCGAAATGGCGGCTGCCTGACCTGTGAAGTGTGACAATGTGATGTGAGGTCAATGCGCTGGCGTGGCACACCGCGGCGGTCGGCGGTCGAAGACCGCGGCGCGAAGCCGCATTGGTTAACATTGAAGCCTATGGGTTTCAGGAGCCAATGGCGAAGGGCGCCGGCGGTGGCGGTACGCACCGCCGCGGTACGCACCGCCGCGGGCGTGACCGCCATTTTCTATCTACTTATCCACTTGCGACTTGAACTTTCACAGGAGAGGACCTATACTGCAAGTGTTGCTGTGACCTCGGTCTGGAAGGGACAATGGCTGCTGCGACTGGGGAAAGGGCCCCTGCCTTCACTGGAGAGGAGTTGGAGAAACTTGTGGATGGGGTCCTCCCCCAGTATGCGCTACTCTACGGTCCTCCAGACCAACAAGTGAGTTTAATTCAATATGGATTTGGGGCCACTGGCTGGCTTGGGGGCATGGCGGGGGACCTGGCGGGGATGGGGGGCATGTTGGGCCTGACGGGGGACCTGGCGGGGATGGGGGGCATGTTGGGCCTGGCGGGGGGCATGGCGGGGGCCTGGCGGGGATGGGGGGCATGTTGGGCCTGGCGGGGGCCTGGCGGGGGGCCTGGCGGGGATGGGGGGCATGTTGGGCCTGGCGGGGGCCTGGCGGGGGGCCTGGCGGGGATGGGGGGCATGTTGGGCCTGGCGGGGGGCCTGGCGGGGGGCCTGGCGGGGATGGGGGGCATGTTGGGCCTGGCGGGGGGCATGGCGGGGGGCCTGGCGGGGATGGGGGGCATGTTGGGCCTGGCGGGGGCATGGCGGGGGGCCTGGCGGGGATGGGGGGCATGTTGGGCTTGGCGGGGGCCTGGCGGGGGGCCTGGCGGAGATGGGGGGCATGTTGGGCCTGGCGGGGGCCTGGCGGGGGGCCTGGCGGGGATGGGGGGCATGTTGGGCCTGGCGGGGGGCCTGGCGGGGATGGGGGGCATGTTGGGCCTGGCGGGGGGCATGGCGGGGGGCCTGGCGGGGGGCCTGGCGGGGATGGGGGGCATGTTGGGCCTGGCGGGGGCCTGGCGGGGGGCCTGGCGGGGATGGGGGGCATGTTGGGCCTGGCGGGGATGGTGGGCGTTGGGCCACTGGCAACGAAAATGCAGACAAACTTGAACGTGGTATTTCTCCCTCCCTGTACGTGTCACATAGGTCCGCGCCCATGAGAAGATCGGGATTTGGCGTGCCATCGCCAAGGAAGTCCGGACCCTGGGGGTCCACCATCGACGGGGCACCCACTGCCGCAAGAGGTGGGAGGACATCCGCCGCGGGACCAAGAAGACCGCCGAGTCTCTGCTGGGGATGGCCTCCCAACGTAGGCGGGGTGCCTGCCGTCAACTGACCCCCCTGATGTTCCAGATCCTGGCGGTGGCCTACCCTGATTTGGATGGGCGCGTGAGGGCAGCACAGCAGACACAAGGGGGTGAGTACAAGCATTATCTACTCTGTTGTCGCGCAGTGGAGGTGTCTGGGTGGGGGAGGAGGGCTGTGGGTCCCCCTAGGCCAGGGCGATATCTGTAGGCTGGGCACCCCTGTAAGCCCCTGTGTCCCCAGCCACCACCCTCAGTAGTGTGCCAGTACAGCCATCCCTGGGCCGTGTCATCCATGGGTGCAGTTGTCAACTCTAGGCGTGTAGGGCATGTTCCACGGAATGCGTAGCGGACCCCAAGTGCGCAACTTAGTGCAGGGGGCATCTGTGTCTGTCATGTCCGCTAACTGTACCGGTGATCCATGTACTCAAAATCTCTTTCTTTCTCTCCCCCCCCCCTTTTTGTTTGTCTTTCTGTGCTTGTGTGCATCAGCATTATCAGGCGGAGGAGAAGTGGCATCGGGGCAGGAGGGAGCTGCATCTCACATGGCCCAGGAGGGCCATGCCACAGAGTCTGACTGGACCAGTGAGACGGAGGGCGAGGGGAGCTCCACAACGGGGACGACTGGACCTGCAGCGACACGGACACGTCCTCGGAAGGGAGCTCCCTTGCGGGGGTGGCACCATCCGTGCCCCCCGCCATTACAGGTACAGCCGCCACCCAGCGCACCATCTCCGCCCTCCCAGCAGCCCCTCAGCGTTCGCCCCGTGCCCGCTCTGCCAGGAAGCCGGGCATCTCCTTCGCCCCAGGCACCTCAGGCCCTGCCCCTGTTACCCCCGCTGCCCTCAGTGAGGAGGTCATTGACCTCTTCCGAACGCTCATTGTTGGGCAGACTACCCTTTTGAATGCCATCCAGGGGGTGGAGAGGGAGGTTCATCGCAGCAATGCGTACCTGGAGGGCATTCATTCGGGTCAGGCTGCCCATCAGCGATCGTTCCAGGCTCTGGCCTCAGCACTGACGGCAGCCATTGTCCCTGTCTCCTGCCTCCCTCTACTAACTCCCTCCTCCCAGTCTCCTGTTCCTCTGCCTGTCCCACCCACACCATCAGACCAGCCTGCACACACCTCAACACCCAAGAGCAGCTCATCCAAACACAAGCACCACAGATCACGCAGACATTCACACAAGCAACATTCCGATGCAGACATGCCAACAGTCACTTCCACCTCTGTGACCCCCACCTCCTCGTCTCCCTCCTCCCTCCCTGTGACGTCTACACTCACACCTTCATTCACCTCACCATCAGCCAGTGTTTCCATCACCAGCACACCCTCCAGTACAGTTCGCACACGTGCAGTCACCACCCCCACTGCCATTTACACATCCCCTGTGTCCTCTCCCACTGTGTCTGTCACCCCCTCTTCCACACCACACAAACGCAGCCATCCACCCACCCAACAGCCATCCACCTCACGACAGCCTCCCGCTCCTGCACCTGCACCCAAAGACAGCAAACTTGTCTCGCCTACAACCACATCCTCTCCCTCCACTCCCATACCCACTGTACCTACCACTATCCATTGTCCCAAGAAAATCTATCTCTCTACTGCTACCTTCTTTCCTGACCCTGAGCCCCCCCCTCCTTCTCGTCGGGGTAAAAAGAGCACCTCAGCCACCACCAGCCCTGCAGCCCCCTTGACAAGGGTGCAGGGGTATTGGAGCCCACCAGCCCGCAGGTCTGGATCTTCGCCCAGCAGCAAGGGGACAGCCAGCCCACCCCCTGGGAAGAGGAGCAGAAGGCGGAAGGGCCGCCGCCGGAGCCCGGATTCGATATCCCCCCAGGACACTAGCCAGCCACCGTCAACAGCCACAGCTCCAAAGGGAGGAAAGGGCCACAGACTCCCGACTAAGGAGGGCAAGGGCAGCAAGGCGGAGAAGTCAGGCAGCAGGCCTGCTGCCCATGGAGGACCCGTCACAGCTGCCCAGGAGGAGCCCGCAACCCCCATAGCCGCTGCCCCGGGAGGAACCGGCACAGCTGCCCCGGGAGAGCCCACCACCCCCATAGCCGCTGCCCAGGGAGGACCCAGCCCAGCTGGCCAGGAGGGCCCCACCACCCACAGCCCAGGTGGGCATTGAAGGAGCACCATCCCCGCTGCCCAGGAGGGCACCACCAGGCAATGAGCAGTTGGCCATAGAATGTCCGCCGTCTCCAACACCGCTCCGCTGGGGACCGCCGTCTCAAGAACCGCTGAACTGGGCCCTTCAAGGCAAGGACCGCTGAACTGGGCCCCGCCGTCTCCAGCACCGCTCCGCTGGGGACCGCCGTCTCAAGAACCGCTGAACTGGGCCCTTCAAGGCCAGAACCGCTGAACTGGGCCCCGCCGTCTCCAGCACCGCTCCGCTGGGGACCGCCGTCTCAAGAACCGCTGAACTGGGCCCTTCAAGGCAAGAACCGCTGAACTGGGCCCCGCCGTCTCCAGCACCGCTCCGCTGGGGACCGCCGTCTCAAGAACCGCTGAACTGGTCCCTTCCAGGCAGGAACCGCTGGCCCTTTGGCAGACGTGGCAGGGCAGGATCTGTCTCGGCCAGGGCTGCAGGATGTCCTCTGGCCAACATGCCTCCTCCAGTGGCAGTGGAGTCTGTTATGGACTGTATGGACTGTGGCTTTGCTCTCCCCAGGATGGCCCAGTGGGCAGGCCACCCACTGTATGGACTGTATGGACTGTGGCTTTGCTCTCCCCAGGATGGCCCAGTGGGCAGGCCACCCACTGTATGGACTGTATGGACTGTGGCTTTGCTCTCCCCAGGATGGCCCAGTGGGCAGGCCACCCACTGTATGGACTGTATGGACTGTGGCTTTGCTCTCCCCAGGATGGCCCAGTGGTCATGGAGTCCCCTCGTGGATCTGGCGTTGTGTACTCAAGTGGCTGAGGTGCCCCCCCTTCCCTTCCCCCTGAGGTGCCTGTCCTTTTTTCTTTCTGATGCCCCTGCAGTGTTCTCTCCGTGGAGTTCTTGTCGTGGGACTGGGCCTTGCCCCTTTGCTCATGACCCCTGTGGTCCACGGACAGTGGTTGGACTACATTTAGTAGCTGTATATATTTTGTACATAGTTTATTTATTTATTGGGATTACTGCTGTCCATATTTCAATATATCTGCCCGTTTAAGATCTCTTCTTTTGGTCTTTGCATTATTTCAGAGGGGGGGGTTTGTGGGTTGTGACAGTGATCTGTGGGAATGCATTGATGTGTGTGTTGTAGTGGGTGTGGGTGGGTGGGTGTGTGCCGGTAATCTTTTCCCTCCCCTGTGTCGTAGGTGCAGTACTCACCGATGTCTTCCGCGCCGCCGGGCGTGCTCCTGGTACAGGAGCAGGTATAGGAGTGCGGGGATGACCTGCAACTCGGGTTCCATACTGCCGGAATCTCGCGTGGAGTATGTGGAGGTGAGCGTTTTCCCGTTCGTAGTCTGTTTCCGCCGTGTTTTTATCGGCGGTGCTCCCGCCCCGGAAAAGGTGGCGGATTGGTGGGTCGTGATAGGGTGGGCGGTACATTGTCTGCCGCCTGGCTGTTGGCGGGGACCGCCGCACTGTTTGTTTGTTCCGCCGTGGCGGGCGGAGTGTTAATGCAGCGGGCTGTGTTGGCGGTTCCCGCCAGGGTCATAATTGCATATTTTGGACCGCCGGCCTGTTGGCGGGTTGGCCGCCGCTTTATCACCGACCGCCAGGGTCAGAATGAGGGCCTATATTTTAGTAGACGATATACTCTGGAACTCTCTTATTGATATGGCTGTCTCTCCACGAGACGATAGTGACCACCAAGCTCTCTGTACGTCCTTCTTAACTTCCACATTTAATTGTAACACACTGACTAAATGGGTGAACGGTAACGCTTTAATTCCGACAAACGATTATAAAAACGTGAGATGGAAAATGGTGGCAGAAGATGTGAAGTTCCAGATATCAATATATAAAGTAGTTATATCGACTCTTCTGCCTCTGAAGTACACTGATTTTGTACTGGTTGACCTGATTAATTTGCATGGTACCTTGGTCAACAGGTTAAGACCATATTTTCAGGTAGTAAGGAGGCAGGTAGAAATTAGGGATAGCCCACTGAGATGGTTCTCTAGCTCCTTCCGACGGGCCAAAATACAGCTATTGGGAGCAGTGCAGGTAGGGAGTTGCCGAGAGATAAGAGCAACTAGGACTGCATGTAAAACAACACTGAAAAATGCTAAAAAAGAGTGGGAAACCAAATATTGGAATGCTCTGGTAGATGCTCCCCATGAGAAGGATACAAAACTGTTTTGGAAATTGGTGGCAGAAAAAGGGCATTCCAAAACGTGGAGAGCTATCCAGCAATCCAGCCAGAAATTTGGGTGTCACACTTTGGAAATCTGTACAGAGCGGCTCAGATTAGCTGCATCAATGTTACTTCACCAATACCAAAGGGGTCTTCTATTTCTTATATACCAACTTCTGGGGCAGCTATTTCATCTAATTTTTACTTGGACCTTTTTTCCCTAAAAGAAACAACCCTGGCTCTTCAAACATTACTCAAAGGAAAGGCTCCTGGACTAGATGGTATTCCAGGTGACTTGTATTTGTCCCGACCCAGAACTTGGTCTCTAAATCTAAATGCACTTAGCAACGTGATTCTGAGGGGTGGTGGGCTTCCCCCTACATGGCAAGGAGCGATTATAGTTCCTGTTTTTAAAAAGGGGTCAAGGGAATTACCAACCAACTATAGACCAATAAGTTTAATTGATGTGAGCCAAAAAGTATTTTGTAAGCAGGTCTTGACTAGACTGCAGACCTGGATAGAGGACTTTCTGATCCTCTCCAATTTCCAGGTGGGATTCAGGAAAGGAGTGAGTACAATAGACCAGGTGTTCAGGTTCAACCTCCTTTGCCGGAAATACCTGATACTCAATAAGAGCCACCTGTATGTGGCCTTTATTGATTTAAAGGCCGCCTTTGATATGATCCCACAGGACTTACTGTGGAATGTCTTGGAGTCTTATCTACTTGAAAAAGAACTGCTGAGATTGATAAAATATAGAGCTTGCCTCCTGTTCCCTGAAGTCTCAGGACCAAAATGACTTCCATCTATCAACTGGACTCCTGGTGCGCCGAAAGATTTGACGCACAGCTTGCTTCGCTGAGAAAAATTCACCAGAAAGACGCCGGTCGATCCCGCAAGGAAAAGATCGACGCGATGCCTGCAGTGCGACCGGAACTTCGACGCACGGCCCGCCTGGACAACGCCGGCCGACTTCCAGAGAGGAAATCAACGCAACGCCTGCCGTGAGGGAGAAAATTCCACGCACAGCCCACCGGAACGCCGCGCAGCTGGATAGCAAGCCAGGATTCCACACACAGACCCCGGGACATCTGGGAATCCCGCGACCCACAGAGGACACCTGTCCGCTTCGGGAAATGACGCACGTCTTCCCCGCATGAAAAATGATGACGCAAGTCCGTGTGTGAAGGGCCGAAATCGACCTGACCTGCGAATATCCAGATAAATATTATATATTTTTCTAATCACTGTGTGGTGTATTTTTGTGGTGCTATATAGTGTTATTGTAAGATTTATTGCACAAATACTTTACACATTGCCTTCTAAGTTAAGCCTAACTGCTCAGTGCCAACCTACCAGAGGGTTGTCACAGGATAATTTGGATTGTGTGTGACTTACCCTGACTAGAATGAGGGTCCTTGCTTGGACAGGGGGTAACCTGACTGCCAACCAAAGACCCCATTTCTAATACCGCCGCTTTACTACCGACCGCCAGGGTTGTAATGAGGGCCCTGATCTCTAACCTAAACCTTGTTACCTTAGAATTAGGTTTCTAGGTCTTATTCTTTAGTGACACAAAGGCTGAGTTCTGCAGCAGGGTGACATGCAGAAAAAATGGCATCTGGAAGGAATTCCTCTGATAACCTTGTCTGTGTGAGATGTATTTAAACAGACCTTGTAGCTCCCCTGACACAGGTATGTTCCTAAACAATTGAAAAGGAGACAGACTTGTGGTGGCAATTATGTAAACATTCCCCAACAAGTGTACATTATGGCCCTCATTACAACCCTGGCGGTCGGTGGTAAAGCGGTGGTAAAACGCAAACAGGCCGGAGAAAAAAAAATTGAATTATGCCACTTCACCATTCCGACCACCATGGTGGTGATGACTGCTGGGCTTGAGATTTCGGTCTCCAGCCCGGTGGCCATCTCTAGACCGCCAACGGTATCAGGACCCTGCATACCGCCATGGATTTCGGGTGATTGGAAATGGCCATGAGATCCATGGCGGTAGGCACTCTCAGTGCCAGGGAATTCGTTCCCTGGCACTGATAGGGGTCTCTCCCACCCCTGCTACCCCCACAAGTCCTCCCCCCACACACCTCGCCCCCCTGCCACTCCCTAAAGGTGGCACAACCCCCTCCCCACCCTCACCCCAACATGCACATATACACATATACACACCCCTACATGCACACACACCCAACATGCACATACACGCACCCCTACACGCACACACCCCCAACATGCACATACATGCACCCCTACACGCACACACCCCCAACATGCACATAGATGCACCCCTACACGCACACACCCCCAACATGCACATACACACACTCCTACACGCACACACCCCCAACATGCGCATACACGCACCCCTACACGCACACATACATCACAACAACACATACCCGCACATATACAGACATGCACACCGGCCGACCCGCACACATTTCCCAACACACAGCACCCCTGCACACATACACGCACTCACACACCCCCTCTACACACTCACACGCATATCCCCATGAACGCACACAACACACATCACCCCCCCACTTCCCTAACGGACAATCAACTTACCTTGTCATTTGGCCCTCCGGGAGGGGACTGGATCCATGGGTGCAACTCTGCCACCAGCACACCGTCACAAGAACACCGCCACACCGAATCATGGGATGCGATTCTGTGGGCGGTGTTCTGTTGACGTGGCGGTGGAGGTTGAGCAGCCTCCACTTTCCCGCCGACCGCCAGTATGGCTGCTGGCGGCTTTCTGTACGGAAAAGGACGGAGGGCTGCCAGCGGTCATAATCCGCGGCGCGGAAGACCGCCACCACTGGCAGTCTTCAGCACGGCGGTACCTCGGCGGTATTGCGAAAAGACCACCGAGGTCATAATGAGGGCCTATGTTCCTGTCACACATAAGTGAGACAGGGACATGATATGAATTCCTACGTACATCACTTGATTATGACGCTGATAGTGACACCTTCACATAGTGGCACTGATAATGCAAATCTAAACATTTCCTAACTAAACAATGGACTTCTTAAAAGAAATAATAAAATAAATGAACTAAAACAGAGCATGCAAAGTAGGTTAAAAGTTACTGGGTGACACGGGCACAGGCCTGCGAACCAAAGTGCTAAGCTGATCTCCTGGGTCCCAGTTAAAGCTAATATGGATTCATTACACCCTCCTCGTT
The DNA here is from genome assembly GCF_031143425.1 of Pleurodeles waltl. NCBI lineage: Eukaryota > Metazoa > Chordata > Amphibia > Caudata > Salamandridae > Pleurodeles > Pleurodeles waltl. Next base: position 1,235,488,142 of record NC_090446.1, read on the forward strand.
GCCGAAACAACAATGCTAATATGCTGTAAAGGGTGCATGAGTCCAAGCTAAAATTCTCTGGGCTAAAATCACGCAAAAATATATTTAAAAACTAGGCTAAAAACATACAAAGAGATAACATGTCAACCTTGACAAGCACAGCAGGCCAAATGTGAATCAAATTAATAAGGCAATTTGGCATTACATTTCAAAACTTTTGAATAAACAATGGTCAAATCATTTAGGAGTAATCGTGATCTTGATGAATGTCTCCAAAGTCAACGAATGGGAGTGCATCCAGGAATGATTCCACATCATGAGATGTCATATCTATGACCAGATTGATAAACGGATCCATGGAGCAGAAGCGCGTAGAAGCCTCAAATGCAGGATCACCTACATAGGCACCATCATCCGTAGTGCCTGGAGGAGCCAAATAGTTGACGAGAGGTGGCTCATAGGTGGCCTCGCGAATCAGCCTAAGTCTTATGGGGCACGACTGTGAATGAACCCTCATTGGGAACATCAGCAGTTCCTTTTCCATGGGAGACACAGGCGGAACAGCAAGACACACCAAAGGTAGACACTCGAAGAGACACCAGGTGCAATGAAGGACATGTTGCACGCATCATAGGACTGGTTGGAATGACATTGACAAATCGTGCTCCAATTCCTTCAGCAACGGAGCACCAAAGAACTGCACAATCCGATCATGACACACCTGGGGGGGTGGTAGTAGCTCCATCACCCCGCGTAGCTGAGAAGGGGCAACCACTGTGTATTAGGAATAGCAGAAGCAGTATGGAAAGCCCCCAAACACACTTGAGAAGAGTGAAAGGATAGCCGGTTGAATGACTTCGGAGACAGTCTGGAAGATGGGAACAAATCCAGAACCAACAGCCTTAAAGAAATATACAATCTCAGTAGTGCTTGAGGCGGTGAATATTCTGAAGACCAGGTCTCCAAAGTGCTTGAGGAAGTTGGCATTTAATAGGGATTGTATCTCTGCTGATGGTCTTGCTATCTGGAGAGCACGCGTCTCTCTGTCCTATGTCAACGCCACTTGTTTTTGGAACAGTATCACCTTTAGTCTGCTCGGCATGTCATAATTTACATTAATAGTATCAATGTGATGCCACATGTCTGCTACTCATCTCTTGTGTGAAGGAAATAGAAAATGTCCACAACAAGTTACAATCTGAGAGACTGAAATTGCATAGGCAATTCCTGGTCTCATTCCGTAGCACCTCTGATTGTTCAGGACCACATAACTTCCATTTGAAAGTATATGAAATGCTGGAATCAGAGGGATGAGAGTACCCCTCAGAAAGCATGCCAAGTTTGCGACCCTGGCATTGCAGAAACCGTGAAGTGATACTTGTTTGCAGGTCATTGCATGACTAACAGTAGTCTCACATTTGCTTCTGCTCAGAAAGAACTCTGTTTCGCTGTTCAGACATTTTAACTTTAAAGGCAACTCCCACTCTTTTTTAATATAGCTATCTCCTAGCCTCTCATTTCTGCCCACAGCAAAATGTTTCAAACGTTTTGTGAAACAAAAGGGGGAAGCTGGCAGATTGATAACGCCATGTACGAGCCATACTGTTGTAAGACTTTCAGCTACTGTGAAAGCCAGCTTTTCTACCTTTTCTATGTTGAGCATAGCTCGATTCCTTTGCAAGCATTATCTGTTGTTCCGGGGAAAAACTAAAATCAGCAAGCAAGTCACTACTGTTAATATATTTCCATGGGACACGGCCATTTTTCAGAATCTGCAATGTCCAGCCCAGCTGCATGATGCAACGCAGTTGACTTTTCAAATGTTGTAGAGGGCTGTGTCATTCTGAATGATATCTATTGCAGAAGACACTATGGCCCTCATTATTATATTAGCGGCCTTCCTGAAGACCACCATGCTGGCGGCTGCCAAAAGACTGCAGTGGTGGTGGCAATCCGTCTGCCCAATTACGACACACAAAAAGAAAATCTCCAGAACACAGCCGCAAAACTGACACCATCAGGCCTAACGACGGAGGCAGAGATGTGGTGCTGCCACCCACACCGCCACAGCAGAATAGGACCGCGCTCCCCCCAATACAACCCACTAATCAGCACAGCTGTCATATCGCGATGATAATCCATTGACAGTCAGGACCACAGCTGCCAAAATAGCACATCCACTGCAACACACCACTACTTAGGCCAATTCATATACACCACACAGGAAACACATATACACACACATAAGCAACAACCACTTACCACGACAAACAACTGACAAACATTGCACGTCCACACTGAAGATCGCACTGCACACAGCCATCACAGCACCTGCACACCCCTCACACATCACACTTCACTTAAATATTTTACACTCACACACACATCACACTCACCATGTCCCGACAAAAGAACCCCTGCTTCACCGATGACGAATTAAGGACCATGGTGGCTGAAATCCTCAGGGCAGAGCCACAGCTGTTTGGGGCACGAATCAAGCAAACATCAGTGGCAAAGAAGATAGAGTTATGGCAGATGATCATCAACAAGGTGAAGCCATCCATGTACAAAGGACAACATACGTAAGAGGTGGAATGACCTGAGGGTGAAGGTCCGCTCCATGGCGTCCAGATACCAAATCACCCTCATGAAGACTGGCGGTGGGCCCATACCACCTCCCCTGGAGATAACATCATGGGAGGAGAAGGTCTTGGTGATCCTGCACCCTGAGGGTCTCAGTGGAATCCCCGGAGGACTGGAAACTGGTAAGTCACCTACAGTCCCCTTGTATGAAGTATACCTGTAATCCATGCATCCCCATCCCCTGCATTCCCAGCCTACCCCACTAACACCAATCCAAGTCCAGACTCCCAAATACACCCAATGCATGTACAACATGAAACACTATGGCTCCCACAATGCATCACCCTTTAGCCACCTAACAATGCACATTTACTTCGCATAACTACACCTGAGTCTTGAAGCATGACGCATAGCACTGACCTCGCAGCCCCCGTAAAGTACATCAGGCAGATGTGAATAACAATCCCTGTCATCCACAGGTTGTCTGCAACAGGAAGCCTACCTGGCTTATCCAGGCAGTCCACCTCCACCAGCTTCACTCAGGACACCATAGAGCCCTCCACAGCCCCTGCCACCACAACACCTGTCGTCCAACGCCCCCACACCAGTGTCTCAAGGCCACGTCAGTCTACATTGTGCCCACCTGTATAGGGACCTGTGTCAGCACCCACTACACAAGATGATGAAGGTCCTGATGTAAGTGGGAGTGGGCACACCGTGCCAGAGACACAAGTACATGGGGCTAGGGCCAGTGGGAGTGCATCTAGGGGTCGTAGGGCAGGGCAACCCAGAAAGCCACCTGCCCATGAGGCTATAGCACGAGTCTTGGGAGCATACAAACAATCCCAGGACAAGATGGGTCAGTTATTAGAACAGTTATTAGAACTGTTGGGGGAAAGCCTGAGCCAGCAGAGGGAGTACCACCAGGAGGCCATGCAAGAGTGGCATGCCCTCAGTGCCACTATGGCCTCCATGAAAGGCTTGATGAAGGAGCTTGTCACAGTCCTCCATGAGCCTTCCACTGACCACCAGCCCTCTTTCACTAGCCAACCTACTGACCAGCCCTCTACATCTGCTGCAGCTAGTGGGGTGATGGTCATGCCTGAAGACTCACAAGCCACCACTAAGCCACCCCCTGTTGCTGAGGAACCCCACACAAACGTGGTTGCAGACCCAGACATCCTGCAGGGCCAAAAGCCAAGACCAACCCCACTGCCCAAAAATGCACCTCCCAAGAACTGTCTCCCTTGTGTGTCACTGAGACACATTGTTGACTTCCTACTGCCATAGCCCGTTTGCAAATGCCACATGGATAGTGGACCTGTGCCACCAACTGCTGGCCTGACAGACTGATGGAATCAATCACCGTGGTCCCACTGCTGTGCACACTACCCACCCTTTGGTATGCACAATAAATGCACTTAAGCACAAGTTTTGGTGTTGTGTGTACTCATTGTAATAATGCAACATATGTGTGACATGTCACAGAAATTGATTCATAAAACACAATGAAGATGTGTATGTATAATGCTGTCATCCAGATTCCTGCAGCAAAGTCAGTGTCCACACAACCCTGAGTCCTCACGTAGCAGACTGGGAAGAGTGGTAAAACATCATCCATAGTACATCTGCAATTGATAGCACAGAATGTTCATCACACATTATTTTCACTGTTGCCAACAGTATGTACCTGCAAATCAGGATGGTTAAATGATTGACACTGTACACATGACCACAACCCTGTTCAGGTACAATGAGACAAGTTAATCGTTGCATCTAGCAGCAATGACCTGAGCAATAGACACTCATTGTAGTTGTACCACACAGCTCACACCCTTGGAAGCCAAGTATTGACAGCAATTGAAGTCACAAAAAGCAGCAAACGATGCCAATGAAAATGTGATTCCAGAATGGAAAAGTCACAAATATTTAAAGAAGTAGATAGGATGTCAGAACTATATGTAACCCAGACAGATGGACTAGCTAACATCACAGTGACACTGTAGACCTACTTGTCAGACCACTCCTGTGTATACTCATCTGAAATCCAAATGGAGTCAACACCTTATGATATCAGGGATAGAGAATGAAATTGTACACCAACATGTGACATGTCAAACAGAGAAATATCTACCAGAAGCTTAGCTGAATTACTGCTGGATGAGATCTGTCCTTGTGCCTACATCTTCCTCATTCCCATATTCATCACTTATGTTTCCACCCTCCTCTGCCACCGGATTGTCCCCTACTCCTACCTCCTCCAGCAATGGGATGTTCCTCCATAGTGCCAGATTGTGGAGCATGCAGCAGGCACCACAATATGGCACACCTTCTATGGTGAGTAGTGCAGGCAACCACCAGAGATGTGCAGACATCTGAGCCTTGTCATCAAGAGACCAAGGCCCTCATTACAGCCCTGGCAGTAGGTGTTAAAGCGACGGTAATACCGCCAACAGGCCGGCGGTAAAAAAAATGGAATCACGACCATGGCGGAAACCGCCAACATAGACAGCCACTTTAATACTCCGACCGCCACGGCAGTAGAAACAAACACCGTGGCGGTAACCGCCACCAGACAGACGGAACCCAATGTACCGCCCACTGTATTACAACAGGCCTATTCGCCACCTTTTCCGGGGCGGTACCAACGCCATCAAAAGCACGGCTGAAACAGTCTGTGGAACGGAAACCACTCACCTTTCAACACCCAACGAGGAACCAGGATGCCATGGAGCCCGAGTTACATGTCCTGCCCATGTTGGTTTACCTCCTCTTGTATCAGGAGCAGCAAAGACGCCGGTGACGATCACAGTGAGTACTGCACCTAGCACACAGGGAGGAGAGGAAAGAAAAGAGAGTGACACACATACACAACATGCAACACCCCCACCCTCACCCACAACACCATACACACCAATACATGCAGCAACATTACATATACACCCGTCACCCCCCCCCCCCCGGGAGAACACAAGGACAAAATGAAATGATTGTAACAAGTGTAATCATTGAAAAACCAGATAGGCTAAAATTGAAATATCAGTATATACAAATATGTACACCAACTACACAAGTCTGGATAGTAATGAAATCATTGACTGTGGACCAGTGGTCCCAAAATGCATGGGCGAAGCCCACACATGATACCTGACTCAAAACGGAGAGAACACTGCTGGGGCATCAGATTGAAAATAAACAGGCACCTCAGGGGGATTGGGAGGGGCGGCACCTCAGCCGGATGAACGGACGATGCCACTGCTCCACAAGGGGGCTCCATGCCCACTGATTGGTCCTGGGGAGTGCACAGCCACAATCTCTCAAGTCTCTCCAGTGGGTGGGTCTCTGAAGTCTCCCAGTGGGTGGTTTGCCCACTGCTTAATCCTGGGGAGTGCAAAGCCACAGTCTCTCAAGTCTCTCCAGTGGGTGGTTTGCCCACTGCTTTATCCTGGGGAGTGGAAAGCTACAGTCTCTCAAGTCTCTCCAGTGGGTGGTTTGCCCACTGCTTTATCCTGGGGAGTGCAAAGCCACAGTCTCTCAAGTCTCTCAAGTGGGTGGGTTGCCCACTGCTTTATCCTGGGGAGGGCAAAGCCACAGTCTCTCAAGTGGATAACAGTCTCTACTGGTTCTGGAGGGGGCATTGGGCCCAGAGTGCTTCATCCTGCCAAGGACTGGTGTACTGGATGTGATTCTCCAATGGTTCTGGAGGGGGCATGGTGCCCAGAGTGCTTCATCCTGCCAAGGACTGGGGTATTGGATGCTTTTCTCCACTGGTTCTGGAGGGGGCTTTGTGCCCAGAGTGCTTCATCCTGACAAGGACTGTGTTAGTGGATGTGATTCTCCACTAGTTCTGGAGGGGGCTTTGTGGCCAGAGTGCTTCATCCTGCAAAGGACTGGGTTAGTGGATGCCTTTCTCCACTGGTTCTGGAGGAGGCTTAATGCCCAGAGTGCTTCATCCTGCCAAGGACTGTGTTAGTGGATGTGACTCTCCACTGGTTCTGGAGGGGGCTTTGTGCCCAGAGTGTTTCACATGCAGTGTGGAAGGTCCCATTCCCTCACCTGGGTGTGTTTGCCATGCGATTGCCTGGGAACAGGTAGCATGATACTCCATGGAGGCAGAGACACACTCCACCCTGCTGTGACTTCACCTGCCACCTGCAGGTACAAACAGTGCTGGGTGTCGTGCCTCATGTACGCTGTGCAGGGTCCAGGACATCTCCTGCAGCCTCGGACGGTTGCCCACTGGGAATGATAGCCATGTCAGCTGTAGTGGCACTGTTTAAGCACATTGCAGGGCTGGTGGCGGTGGTTGTGGCCCATCACCTACACTGGTTCATTTCAGAGATACCAGGGGACCATAGAAAATATATATCCGCGAATGCAAACGAGATGCCTGACTTTAAAATGGAGGTTGCTGCATTTGGCAATCTTATATCGGACACCTGTGACTTGCATCTGTTGAAGGAAATCGGCTACTTGTTAAGGTAGGCTCCTCCTTTCTCTGCTTTAAAGAACTGCAGTTTTTGAACAAAAAGAGAGGATCTTGAGATGCCGATCAAAGATAATTAAGCCGTTTTTAAGTTTATACTTTGACCCGTTTTTCTGTGTACCGGGAAGGCATTGTACCTTGCTCCGGGGAAGGAAATGGGGCTTTGAAGCTTTGGGAGAAAATGTCTAGCCCTTTTTGGAGTAGATGTCATAATAACAACTAATGTGAGAATTTAGATAGCCAGATAAAAGAATAAAGAGTGACCAAGTATGACGGAGGAACTTTATTCTTATTACAGTATTGTTTTCTCCCTCCTTTCTACACACAGATGGAGGACTCATGGAAGTTATGTGAATAGATCCCCCTAGGAATTTTTCTATTGTGAAGAATATCTTGATAGGTGAAGCAGTAGTATTTTGTGCCCATTGGCAAAAGATTGGTCTTTTAGATTTTATATTTCTATTTCTTTATTTTCCATTTTTTTGCTTACTCAAGGTGTTTGTTTTGAGCTATCAGAAGTGGAAGTTAGAGAATTTATCCTTTTCTGCTTTGTGTGTGAGGAAACTCATCAACATCGCTGCTCGGTATTTATTATTAACAATATTCTTTCTGTTAATGCTGTTATGGGGGAATCCACGTATATGGTGGGGTTCTGCTGCACGTTTTTATTGGTTTATTTTATCTGCACGGGTTTCAGGTGTTTCATTACTTTTGTTTTTTTATTTTACCACTTCACATTTTTTTCTTTTCTTTTAATTTTATTTTTGACTTTCCAGTTTTGGTTTTTGGTTGTGGTATTATTCCGGTGCAAATTTCTGGTGGTTATTTGGATTTCAAGGAATTAGATTAAATTCATTATCTCGTTGTTGTTTATGTCTATCAGGATGTATACGTACAGGAAGGACGAAAAATTATAAGACCGGCGATATTATTAATTAAATATTGAAAAGGAACTGCCCTGATGAAGGCGGCCTTATGAATTGGATAGCTACCGCCGAAACGCACGTAGGCTTGGTTCCTGCAGTTGTTTGGATGGACTACGAATTTATAGTGTTAAAATTTAAAAAAATATATATATTTTATCAATCAGTGAGACAGAGACGCAGTGAAGATTTGAATTCCAACATGGTTCTATTGTGAATATCCTTTAAGTTCTAGAAAAAGAAAGTGTATATTTAGTGTTTATTTCACTGTATCTTCTATACATTTTAATTTCATTTTTTGTTTATTGTTGTGTTTTTACTATCTTTTCTGTCTCGTCTTGTGTGATTCTTTGTCTTTGTCTATCGATTGTATATATGTGTAGGTATAATTTTTTAAAAATGAGTGCTTGTCTTTCCTTGTGACTATGTATATATTTATATAACTTTGACTATGGTATTTAGTGTTTGTTGTACATGCATATGTGATAAATATCATTTCTTGTATCTTTGTTAAGATGGTTTGTGAGTTGTTCTGTTTATCACTGTGGACAACAGTGGACATTAGCTGTAGCTCATTTCCCTTCTCTTGTAATCAAGTATTTTCCCTGAAGGGCTACTTATTGCACCAGGGACCCTCGATAGTGTTTCTCTGTTGTAATACGGCCCTCCTGCTCCAGTGCCGATGCTCCTCTGCCAGATTATGCTAATGCACACAAGGACAGGATGGCGAAACAAAAAGGGGGATGAAAGACAGAGGAGACACATGGTCAATGCCTACAACACCACTACCGTTGGCAGACACAACACACAGGGAGCAGGGGAAAAGCACATGCCCATGGAGGACTCTGTCTAGACCCATTTCATGCACAGCTGGAACCCATGGGAGCCTGACTAGGTGTAGAGGGCAAATACCACCTTTGGGGTTGGAGTGGGACTGAGCCTGCAAATCAATAGATCTACCTTTGCGCATCTGCCCTGGCGTAGGATAACCCACAGCCCAACTCCCCCACCCAGACACCTCGTCAAGCGCGCAGAGTCAGCTGAATGAGAGTGTACTCACCCCCTTGTGGCTGCTGTAATGCCCTCAAGTGCCCATCCAACTCAGGATATGCCACCGCCAGGATCCGGTACATCAGGGGGGTCATGGTGTGACGGGCACCCCTTCCACGTTGAGAGACCATCCCCAGCTGGGCCTCCGCCGTCTTCTTGCTCCAGCAGCACAGGTCCTCCCACCTTTTCGGCAGTGGGTGCTCTGTCTCTGTCTATGGTAGCCCTCCAGGGTCCGCACTCCCTTGGTGATGGCACCCCAAATACCCTTCTTCTGGTGGGCGCTGACCTAGAGGAATAGTGAAGTAAAAAAGGATGTCACTCTCCCGTACAGTTCTTCTTCCACATTGGCCACAAACCTCCCACCCTGTCCCAGAAAAACAGACACTCACCATCCTCAGATGCTGGCCTGTGCCCTCCCTGTCTCTTCCATCCACGACACTCCATGCAACCATGTCCCATCCACCATGCACACAGTTCACTCACCTGTCTTTCTGAAGGACCATAGAGTAGCGTGTACTGGGGGAGTACCCCATCCACCAGTTTCTCCAACTCCTCCGCAGTGAAGGCAGGGCCCTTTCCCCAGACACTGTAGCCATTGTCGCTTCCAGATGCAGATCACAACAGCACTTGCAGTGTAGGCCCTCTCTTGTTGAAGGTCAGGTATCAAGTGAGGGAACAGATAGAAAATGGCGGCCATGTCCGCGGCGGTGCGTACCGTCACCGCCGGCGTACATCGTCATTGGCTCCTGGAACCCATAAGGCCCAATGATAACCAATTCTGAATTGCGCAGCGGTCTTCAACCGCCTACCGTGACGCTGCACAATGCCAGCGCAGTTAACTAATTTCCCCTTGTCCCTTCTTACAGGTCAGGCAGCTGCCATTTCACAGGGCCACATGGCAGGCCAACTAACTGTGTCACACCTATTTTGGCCAGGAATACGGACACACAAAGGCTCATAGAGATATTTTCAAGATTGTGCTAAACAGCCTTGTGAAACCTATGTGGTGTATGACCCTCTGCTCACCATTCTCCTCCATAGGGCACATCCACTGGGGCAGGTAATGAGATGGAGACATCCTCGGTGTACAGACCCCTGGTGGACCTGTCGACAATCCACTTACAGACTTGATCGTGCAACAATCCAGGAACTGTGTGCCCAGTTGGAGCCAGCCCTGATGTCAGCTATCCGCCATCCCACAGGAATCCCCCCTCTAGTGCAGGTCCTGTCAGTGCTCCATTTCCTGGCAAGTCGGTCATTTCAAACAATAGTGGCCATGGCATCAGGGATGTGACAGCCAATGTTCTCTAACGTGTTGTCCAGAGTGCTATCTGCCCAGCTGAAACACATGCGCAGCTACATTGTTTTTCCTCAGGTGGAGGATCTGCCCACAGTGAAAGGTGACTTTTATGCCCTGGGACATGTCCCCAATATCATTGGTGCCATTGATGGTACACATGTGGCGTTTGTGTTTGGCAGATCAGTACATCTCCCATGTGAATGCCAAGTATCCTGGCTCTGTGCATGACGCTTACATTTTGAGGAATAGCTGCATCCCTTATGTGACGGGGCAACTCCAGAGGCACTGTGTGTGGCTAATAGGTGAGCCCAAGGTCCCCACACAGTTTAAATAGGTGTCTGGGTATGGGAGATTCCCTAATGTTTGGAGGATGTCTAACAGTTGTCCCTTGATATCTGCAGGTGACTCAGGTTACCCCAACCTGTCATGGCTACTGACCCCAGTGAGGAATCCCAGGACAAGGGCAGAGGAACGCTACAATGAGGCACATGGGCAAACTAGGAGGATAATAGAGCGCACCTTCGGCTTCCTGAAGGCCAGATTCCAGTGCCTCCATCTGACAGGTGGCTACCTATACTACTCACTGAAGAAGGTGTGCCAGATCGTTGTGGCATGCTGTATGTTGCACAACCTGGCTTTGCGACGCCAGGTACCTTTTCTGCAGGAGGATGGGCCTGATGCTGGTTTTGTGGCACCTCTGGAGCCTGTGGACAGTGAGGAAGAGGAGGCAGAAGAAGAAGATATAGACAACCAAAACAATGTCATCATGCAATACTTCCAGTGAGACACAGGTAAGAGGAAGGCACTGCTTCACACATCTCATACTACTGTAGAACATAGCATACATCTGCCTTTTTACCGCTGTGTATGGACCCTGACATGTCACTTTGCCTTTCCATTTCACAGATCTGGGTCCCACTTTGTGCCCTCTGCTAAGTTTACTGCTGCCCAACAACTGTGTAACATTGGTATGTGAACATGGACATTGACATTGCTATATTTCCGAGAGGTTGCAATTACACATTTGTGAAAGTACAGACTGTCTCCAGATTGATTTGTGATTCAAGGGTGTTTATTTCTGTGCTAATAAGTGGAGGGAGGTGTGCAATGGGTGGGGTGATGGTGGAGGAATGTCCATGGTAGAGTTCAGTCTCTTGGTCTCACAGGTGGATTGACTATGGGGGCATAGGAAGGAGAGCAATGGCAGTTTAAGGTGGACAGGATGACAAAGTGGGATAGAAGGGTGACAATCAGGAGGGTCTTATTTCCTGGCGGAGTCTTGGCAATGTTCTCTGTCTTGTTCCTGGATCTCAGGGACAATTTGTGGGGTGGTTCTCCTTCTGCAGGGGGTGGGGTGCCTCTTGGCCTGTTGGTCCTGTGGCGTTACCTCCTGTTCACTAGCGCCGGCAGAGGTGGAGGGCTTTTCATCATCCAGGCTAGTGTAAGGGGCCCGTTTGTGTGCCACTGTGTCCCTCATGGTGTTGGCCAGGTCTGCCACCACCCCTGCAATGGTGACCAGGGTTGTGTAAATGGACTTCAAGTCTTCCCTGATCCCAAGGTAGTGTTCCTCCTGCAGCCACTAGGTCTCCTGAAACTTGGCCAGTACCCTGACCATGGTCTCCTGGGAACGGTGGTATGCTCCCATGATGTTGGAGAGTGCCTCATGGAGAGTGGGTTCCCTGGGCCTGTCCTCCCCCTGTCACACAGCAGTCCTCCCAGCTTCCCTGTTGTCCTGTGCCTCTGTCCCCTGAACTGTGTGCCCACTGCCACTGACCACAGGTCCCTGATTGTCTTGGGTTGGTGGGTTTGCCTGGGGTCCCTGTAGTGCTGGGCACACTGTTGATTAACGTGTCCTGGGGACAGTTGCATGGGCCCGCTGGGTGGGTGCGGTGGTGGTGTTTCCTGAGGGGGGAGGGTCTGTGGTGGCTTGTGACAGTGGCAGTGGAACCAATCGTTCAGAGGTCCCTGGTGGGCCGGGCTGGTCACCTTGATCCAGGTGTGCAGAGCTGCTGTCGTCACTGTAGGCCTCTTCTGTGGGGGGACTGGATATGTCTGGCACCTCCTGCCCAGTGACGTTGGGTATGGGTCCTGTTGGGGTGTAAATGCAGAGTTTTAGTATCTGTGTGTGCCATCTTGTGCGTTGGGTGAGTTACCGTCTACTCCTGTGCTTGCTTTATTGTGTTTGCGCTTGTGTGATTGGTGTTTTGGGGTCTGCGTTAGTGATGGGGGTCCATGCATAGGTGTTGCATAAAAGGCCTTAATATTGGGATGGCTGGGTTGTGATAGTGGGGCATATGTGAGGTGTTGGAGTGATGGGGGTGAGGGTGGGGGTATGTGATGGCATGCAGGTGGGGTGGGGAGATATGGTAAATAAGATTTGACTTCACAGAGTCCAAGTACTCCTGCTACTCCTGCGAGGCCCTCAGGATGCAGTATTGCCAAGACTTGCTCCTCCCATGTTGTTAGTTGTGGGGAAGGAAGTGGGGGTCCACTGCCAGTCCGAATCCCTCGCCACTTTCTTCCATCGCAAGATCAGCGACCTCCACGACAGCTTCGGACACCAGACCCAACCATACACCACTGAACCCGCTTCCCCGGACATCACCCTCAACAACTGGACCCACATCAACACGGAAGAAACCAAATCCATCATGAACTCTATCCACTCCGGTGCCCCTTCGGACCCCTGCCCGCACTTCATCTTTAACAAAGCCGACGACATCATCGCCCCGCACCTCCAGACCGTCATCAACTCTTCTTTTTCTTCTGCTACCTTCCCCGAATGCTGGAAGCACGCTGAAGTCAACGCCCTACTAAAGAAACCTACGGCTGACCCAAGCGACCTGAAAAACTTCCGCCCCATCTCTCTTCTACCTTTCCCAGCCAAGGTAATAGAAAAGACCGTCAACAAACAGCTGACCACCTTCCTGGAAGACAACAACCTGCTCGACCCTTCACAAACCGGATTCCGAACCAACCACAGCACGGAAACCGCCCTCATCTCAGTCACAGACGACATCAGAACCCTGATGGACAACGGTGAAACAGTCGCCCTCATTCTCCTCGACCTCTCGGCTGCCTTTGACACCGTCTGTCACCGCACCCTAATCACCCGCCTACGCTCCACCGGGATCCAAGGCCAGGCCCTGGACTGGATCGCCTCCTTCCTCGCTAACCGCTCCCAAAGAGTTTACCTCCCTCCGTTTCGCTCAGAACCCACCAAGATCATCTGCGGCGTACCTCAAGGCTCATCGCTCAGCCCGACACTCTTCAATGTCTACATGAGCCCCCTCGCCGACATCGTACGCAAGCACGACATCATCATCACCTCCTACGCCGACGACACCCAACTTGTACTCTCCCTCACCAAGGACCCCGCCAGCGCCAAGACCAACCTACAAGAGGGTATGAAGGACGTCGCAGATTGGATGAGGCTCAGCCGCCTAAAGCTGAACTCTGAAAAAACGGAAGTCCTCATCCTCGGCAACACCCCGTCCGCCTGGGACGACTCCTGGTGGCCCACGCCCCTCGGCACCGCACCGACCCCCGCAGACCACGCCCGCAACCTCGGCTTCATCTTGGACCCTCTTCTCACTATGACCAAGCAAGTCAACGCCGTGTCCTCCGCCTGCTTCCTCACTCTCCGCATGCTCCGTAAGATCTTCCGCTGGATCCCCGCCGACACCAGAAAAACCGTGACCCACGCCCTCGTCACGAGACGCCTGGACTACGGCAACACCCTCTACGCCGGGACCACAGCCAAACTCCAAAACCGCCTGCAACGCATCCAAAACGCCTCGGCCCGCCTCATCCTCGACGTACCCCGCAACAGCCACATCTCCGCACACCTGAGACACCTGCATTGGCTCCCAGTCAGCAAAAGGATCACCTTCCGTCTTCTCACCCACGCACACAAAGCCCTCCACAACAAGGGACCGGAATACCTCAACAGACGCCTCAGCTTCTACGTCCCCACCCGCCCCCTCCGCTCCGCTGGCCTCGCACTTGCTGCCGTCCCTCGCACCCGCCGCTCCACGGCGGGTGGGAGATCTTTCTCCTTCCTGGCGGCCAAGACCTGGAACTCCCTCCCCACCAGCCTCAGGACCACCCAGGACCACTCCGCTTTCCGGAGACTCCTAAAGACTTGGCTGTTCGAGCAGCGATAACCCCCCCTTTCCCCCCTAGCGCCTTGAGACCCGCACGGGTGAGTAGCGCGCTTTATAAATGTTAATGATTTGATTTGATTTGACTGTACAGCAATCTGGTGTCTGGATACCATTGAACACGCCTTCCCCCGTACGTCGTTCCACCTCTTCCTGATGTCATCCCGTGTTCTTGGATGCTGTCCCACTGCGTTGACCCTGTCGACAATTCTCCACCATAGTTCCATCTTCCTAGCAATGGAGGTGTGCTGCACCTGTGATCCGAATAGCTGTGGCTCTACCCGGATGATTTCCTCCACCATGACCCTGAGCTCCTCCTCAGAATACCTGGGGTGTCTTTGAGGTGCCATAATGTGATGTGGATGATGTGTGAGGTGCTGTTTGTTGAGCTGTGTGATGTGTTGTGTTGGGGTGTGTTGTTTGATGTGCGTGGATGTTGTATGAGTAATGGTGTTGGGTGCCTGTGGATGCTGTTGTTCTGTTTGCTATTCTCTCTCTCTCAGCTTTTTAAAAAAAAATGTTGTTGTAAGGGTTTGTGGGTAATATGGGTGTGTGTTTTATAGTGGTGTGGGTGTGGTGTGTGTATGTGTATCAGGTGTGTGTATTTTGAATTGTCCAATGTAGTTGTGTTTTGTAAGTGTGTGTGTATTTTGAGCGCAGCGGTTTGGACCGCCAATGGATTACCGCGGTTGAAAGACCGCTGCATTCATTCGTAGGTCATGATAGTGTGGGCATATTCTTGTTGGCGTGACGGTGTAGGTTTTGGTATAGCCAGTTTATCACTGACCTTTGGTGTGGTCGACTTGTGTGGATGTCTGTATTGTGACGGATTCCGAGATGTGGGTCGTAATACCTGTAGCGGATTTCCGCTATGGTATGCTGGCAGCCTTCAGCATGGCGGTAAGCGGGATTTACCACCAGGGCCCAAATGTCCTTTCGACCACCCTTCTTTTCCTCCCAGGAGCCTCATTGTATTGTTCTTTAGCCCTGGTCCTTGATTCCTCACCGGTGTCAATTGCCAGGAGATATTGGGATAAGCTGAATCACCTGTGGATAGGGTAAACCAACATTTACATTCCACAATGTCACATACAGACTAGTAAGGCTGGGGTAACAGTAATGACGTATACACTCATAATACTCACCGATGAGGTAGGCCCTCACTGTTAGTAGAGGTGCCATCAATCGCGGGACGCTGCTATTCCTGAGTATGTACGAATCATGGACAGACCCTGGAAACCTTGCAGGCACCTGGGAGATGTACTGGTCAGCTAAGCAGACCATCTTCACATTCATGGAGTGAAAGCCCCTACAGTTCATGTACACTTGCTCATCAGCTCTGGGTGGTATTAATGCAATGTGTGTGTCTTCTGTGGCCCCAAACAAATGAGGGATATGTCCCATTGCACAGAAACCACACTGGGCAAATCTATAGGTTTGGGAAACTGAATGTAGCTGCCCATATGTTTGACTAAGGCGGACAAGACATTCCTCAACACATTGCTGAACATAGGTTGAGACATGCCTGTTGCAATTCCCACTGTCCCCTGGAATGAGGTAGTGGCCAAGAAATGGAGGATGGATACTACCCGCACAGTTGGAGGAATGGCTGTAGGTTGTCAAATGGTTGGCAGACGATCAGACTCCAACTGGGTAAACAGCTCCCTGATTGTAGCACGGTTCAGTCGATAGTGGGAGATTGTGTGGCATTCTTCCATCATTGCCAAGTCAACTAGGGTCCGGTACACAGTTGCATGCCTCACCTTCCACAGTGGTCGGCATCTACACATGGCACACAACACAAGTATATCGACAATTACCATTCATTTATCCTACTGCAGAGTGAGAAATCGTGAATCAACATCACATATGCTGCCATTTGTTGCTTACAAAGTAGACTTCAGTGTGCTGAGGCATTGTAATTCCCATGTCAGTTGCACATACATCTGAGATTTACAGTGGATGTGAGATGCTTGTCTGCCTCTGCTAGTCTGCATTCACCATCAGTATGTAAGTTCATTCCTACAATGTCATATTTTATTACCAGAATATGTGCACACTCCAAGTTCATGCTGCCTAATTGTACTTTCCACTGTCCAGGGCATAACTCATCACATGTCCATAATGGAAATTAGTAGTGATGCTATTAATTAAAGTATTCATTACAGTTGTAGTATACAATGGCCGCTGCCTGTCCTGCATGCAGGGGACAGATGTCAGTGAGCTAATTCCGCCGGTGTATGCCGTCATGGTGGTAGGCGGTTAGAACAGCCATGCAACTCCTCATTGGTTAACATTAATGTCTATGGCATACATAGACCAATGATGATTACCGCCAGCGGTGATGGTGCAGGCCGCTGCAGCCGTGACCACTATTTTCTACCGTGTATCTCACTTGACTCCTGACTCTCCTGCCATCAAGACCTCCGCTCAGTGTGCTGCTGTGTTGTGTTCCTGGGAGCCACAATGGTTCATGTTAAAGAGGATAGGGCCTCTGCTTTCACCTCAGAAGAACTGGAGAAACTTGTGGATGTGGTCCTACCCCTGTACACAAAGCTGCATGGGGTTCCAGAACAGCAGGTAGGTCGCATTATGGTTATGTATGTTGCTACATGGGTATGTAAGTGTGTAATAATATGTGTATGCAGGATGTTACAGTGGAGGGTGTACTACGGATATGACTGCTAGGAATATTGTGGAAGTGTGAAGTCGTGTACAATGCTGATTTGTGTACTGTTGGTAGGCCTATGAATCGTAGGTTGTTGGGTCTACATTAATGTGCCTTTCCTTCTGTGTCTCCCATGCAGGTAAGCACCCATCAGAAGAAGGGTTTGTAAAAGCCATTGCCAAGGAAGTGCGGACCCTGGGGGGTCCACATCTGGCATAGCACCCACTGCAGGAAGCGGTGGGAGGACCTGAGATGCTGGGCCAGGAAGACTGCAGAGGCCCAGTTGGTAACGGCCTCCCAACAAGGAAGGGGTGTCTGTTGGACCCTGATCCCCCTTGTGGCCCACATACTAGCGGTGGCCTACCCGGAGTTGGATGGGCGCTTGAGGGCAACACAGCAGCAACAAGGGGGTGAGTGACATAGTACATGCCCTGTACAGTTTGCTGTGGACTGGATGGGTGTGTTAGCCATGGGATCAATTATGTCTACTGTAGGTATGACAGTGAATGTAGGTAGGATACAGTTGTGCTCTGAACAGAAGTAGCTGTGATAGGTGAACATCCGAGCAATAGGTTTTCATGGCATTTTTTACAGTGCCTAATTGTTACTTATCTATACATGTCCATAATGGGTGCTATGGGTAGGTATGACAATGTACAAATGTCACTCATTGACAGGATTCTCACAGTAATGGTCGTGTATACAAGAGCTCTAACAGTGCAGAGTGGTACCTGAGTGTAATTGTAGTGGTATCATGATCGTGCATGCACAACAGAGTGTATGCACAGTGGGTGTAGGGAAATATCCAATTACGTTGTAGAGAGTGCATTCAGGAATGTTCATAAAGTCATGTTGTTGGAATGTACATACATGAAATGGGGATAGGTATTGACCCTATGCTCCCATCTGTTTCTCCGCCTCCCATCTTATTTGTACAATCCGATCCTTGTGTGCATTATCATCAGCAGGTGGTGGAGTATGAGCACCGGCGAGTGGGGAGGCTGCAGCCCACAGGACCCAGGAGGCAGAGACCAGTGGGAGGGAGGGCGAGGGGAGCACCACGGGGGAGACTGGAGCTGATACCACTGATACAGATTCCTCCTCCGATCGAAGCTCCATGGCAGTGGTGGCACCTTCCGGGACCATCCCAGCACCATCCTCATCCACCATCCCCCTTACCATGACTGCCCTCCCAGTAGCTCCCGACCCAGTTGCCTATGCCCGCTCACCCAGGAAGGTGGGCATCTCCTTCGCCGCAGGCACCTCTGCCCCTGTCCCAGTCAGCCCTGCTACCCTCAAGGCTGAGGCTATTAACCTCCTGAGGTCCATCTCTGTAGGGTAGTCAACCATTGTTAATGCCATCCAGGGCCTGGCATCACAGTTTCAGCAGAGAAATGCCTACCTGGAGGGCATTCACAGTCCCTTGACTGGCTTACACAGATCATTTCAGGCTCTGACCTCTTCATTGATGGCAGCCAGTGTCCCTAGTACTTCTGTCCTCGCTCCTGCCACCTGTGCCCCATCCCAAAGCCCTCGCCCCTCTCCCAGACAAGCCACACATAAAGACAAGCACTCACCCAAATCAACAGACAAGGTACGGAAAGGCAAACACAGGCACCACAAATCACATCACAAGCATGCACACACTCAACACACAAAAGCTGGCACAGTATCAGCCACTATCTCCCCAGTCTCCCCCAGCACCTCCTTCCTTGCTATCACAACACAATTCACACCTCCCAGCACTTCATCCTCACTCCCAGTGTCTGTCACCACTTTGTCCTTAGTCACCACAACAGCAGATACTCATACATGCATAACATCCACACTCACCACAACCATTATCACTCACACATGCAGCACACCCACCTTACTTGTAGACACCACCCCAACATTCATCCACACAACCTGTCTGTCCACTCCCACCCTTTCTCCCCCTCTCCAACGACACATAAACTTCCACACTCAGACACTCAACATTCCTCCACCTGACACATACATACTCTGCATATATCTGGACCCATATCTAGCACACCTACATGTCCTACAATCACTCTCTCTGCCTCCACTCCTAAATCTGTTTCCCAATCCATCCACCTTGTTCCTAAGACGTTTTTCCTTGCCCTCCTTGACCTGTTCCCTGACCCTGTACCCCCCCATGTTGCCCCTCGCCTTCATGGTTCCCTCCCAAAGCCAAGTCCCTCCATGTCCAAGTCTTCCTGTGACCCCCCTTCTACCTCTGCTACCCCTTCACCCATGAAAAAGCCATCCCCTGTCCCCAGGAAGAAAACTGCCCCAAAACATGGTTCCGAGGCCCCTGACCCTCCGCAAGAGCAAGAGTGAAACCCCAACCCCCTCCAAAGCCCAAAGACTCCCCCTTCCAAACCCTCTCTTCCAGACCCTTGAGGTGCCTGCTTGCCCCATTGATGCCCCTACCATGTGGAGGCCATTAGGCTGTCAGGAGTCAAGTTGGAGCCTTTGACAGGCACAGTTGTGCCCATTGGACTGGCCTACAGGCCTTGGTGTTTTATGTCCTCGTTTACCTGCATTTGGCATTTATATGTATATATTCACAATACAGGATTCCTGTAGATTACTTCACAGTATTTTTGTTCTTTGATGGGTTTCCAACCATCTATCATGTGCTGTTTAATGTGCATTTCTAGCCATTTTTTCATTCAGATTCACTGTTCTTTCTTGTTATTGGGCATTGCATGTTGTGTTGTGTCTTTGTATTGATTTGTGTGTCTCTACTTGTTGGTATTATTGGTGTGGTTGTGTAGTTGTGATCCCAGGTGTGTGTATGTGATGTGTGTGTTTGGCGTGGCTGTGTTTTGTGTGTGTGTGTATCTCAGTATGGGTGTTGTGTTGCATGTGTGAACGTGTGTGCATGCTGGAGTCTGTGTGTGGGTGTGTTACTCTCCCTTTCCCCCCCTTATGTGCTCTGCAGGTGTACTCACTGATGGCGTCGGCGGTCATAGAGGAAAAAGGTGAGGAAGAGTGCTGGGAAAATTTCAAAGTGGTGTTCCATAGCTTCCGCAGAGTCATCTGCGTCCCTGGAGGTGAGTGGGTCCTTTTCTACTTGCTGTTTCCGCCAGGCTTTGGGTGGTGGGCATCCCGCCCCTGAAATCGTGGTGGTCTGCAGTGTCATATTAGGGTGGGTGGTGCAGTGGCTACCCTCAGCCTCAGGATAGCAACTGCTGTCGGCAGCAATCTGGCTGCACTGGTGTTTCTGTCTGAAAACTAGCTTGGTTTCAGTGGGCTGACTGCCATGTTCGTAATATGGCAGTCTGCAGTGCCGGCTTAGCAGCAGTCTGTCCACCATTGCTGGCGTGGCGGATCGGTTACCGCCAATGACATAATGAGGGCCTATGTGATTTAGTGTGAATATTATGATAAACAGAGTATTCATGTAATTATCAACAGCAGCTAAAGCCTTTTCCATATTTTCCTTATTTATCTGCCTTAAACATGTAGCTGCTTCCATTTGAGAAAGCTTCCAATTTTCGTTGTATATGCCATACTAAGATGGTTTAGAGCAGGGCTTTCTTGGACGTAGCAAGAAATCTTGCAAATCTATTTTCTCTGATAGGAGACTAGACTGAGATGTTCCTTAACTGCTGCCAAGGTGTTAGTGTGTAACCATTGGCGACACAGTTTACCTACACTTTATGTGGTAACTGTACCCGAGTGTTGACCTGAGACATAGTGAGGGTCTGGCAGGCTAATCTTGAAACCCCCTGAGGAATTAACAAAATGTATCTGACACCCATTTGTGTCTTTTGGCCAAAATAACCACTTGCCAGGACTAGAAAATGTGGAATTATAGGTACCATCCTAAACCCAAGCATTCAGTTCTTCCTCAGTGACATTTAGGAACGATTGCCAATCAGTGAATTTGGCTGGTGTGGGGATACTGGTCACATTTGTTTCCGTTTATTTTTGCTAACCCTAGGCAGGATGTTTGTTGAATCATGTCATTTAAAAATATTATTTGGACGGGAATAAGGCATGCTCTAAACAAAGCTTTGCTACTCTGAATTTGCCAATCTTGTGTTCCCCATACATTTTTCACATCAATAGTGTTCTTCCAGAATTCATAACCTTCAGGAAACAAAGGAATCTGAATAGATTAATTTGGTGTTGTTAGCAAAATCTTCCATATTTTAGAAGGTGGTAATTTGAAATAATATGACTCTGCATTTGTAAAGTCATGCGCAGAAAAATATGCAAATTTGTCTAAATATGTTTTGGGGCTCCCCACAGGTGGAGTTGAACAATGCTCTCACTGTGTGTAATTAAATACTGATCTGTGTCTAGTTGCTCGGTGCAGATAGTAATGTTCCCAATGATTATAAAAGAACATTTCCCCATAATTCTCCGTGTTCATGTACACATCATCACTTTCAAATACAATGTAATCCTGCCGTTTAGTAAGCCTCGAATCACCTGTTTTAACATCCCAGTCATCAGAAATACCACCAGGTGTAATTACATCTGTCATTGAAATTTTGAATACATTTAGCATTTGAATAACCTCAGTAGGCCTGTAAACTTTCAAATGGAGCTTTATCCCAAACAATTGCATCTGGAATTAGTACTGCTGAAATGTTCACAAGGGACACGTCTCTTCCGACCTTATGTGAGGAAAGAGATAGGGCCTGATTATGACCTTGCTAGATGGGATACTCTGTCACAGATGTGATGAATATCCTGTCCTCCATATTACAAGTTCCATTATATCCTATGAAACTTGTAAAACAGCGGACGGGATATCCGTCATGTTTGTGACAGAGTATCCCATCCACCAAGGTCATAATCAGGCTCATAGTGTTACAACTTGATCCACTGGTTCGACAGAGGAGCGTTCAGGAAGATAATGACCATTTATCGAGAGAAAGAAAACAGTTTCAAAACCAATCCACAACAGAAAGGCAAGCAATCTCAGAAATATCCACAGATAAAACCATGGATAAACCAAATAGTTATCTTTAAGCCATATATACAGCTTATGTGTCTTAAAACCATTTCAGTTGCTGTTGCTGATGAAGTTGAAGAAAAGTCATCCATGTCGAGGAAGTAACCTGAAGCAGTCTCCGTGAACACAGGAGCTGGTGCATTACTGGTGGATGGAGCCACTTTGCGTGTAGGATCATAGTAGATGGTGGTGTCATTTTGTGTTGCATAGGAGTACAAAATGGCCACATCATGGACAGTTCTTGTTGGTGAAGTGGTCACAGGAATCAGCAGAATCTCATCCTCAGCCCTCCCCATGTTCAAGGAGGCAATTGTAGCATGTTTGTACATGCTGGTATATTCAGAAGTGTTGTTGTTTCTTCTTTGAATAGGTACATCCTTTTAGGTAGTGAGAGGGGACCGGGGACTGCCCAAGGGACTTCTGGGTCTACTGTGCAGGATCGGTCACATGAAGCAATTTGATGTTGTCAATGGAGACAAATCTGTTTCCTATGGAACTTGGCAGCAGTGATAGGATGACAGTTCTGGTGCCTTGTATTCCCAGGACTGGAACAGGTGCTCCGTTGGATAGGACAAATTCTTTCTTCACAGCAATCTTCTCAGAACCAGATCCCCAACTTTAGGAATCCAGCCTGTTGACGTTGTTGGCAAATCCATTACTCCTAAGGTGGCAGCACTGGCACATGAATTATCATCATAAAATTGTTGAAGCTCCTGTAAGACAATGAGATGCTCATTTAGGTCAAAAGGTATGTCTGCTGCCACCATACCTGGGCTGTCTAGATCTGGGACATAAATAGGTATCCCAAAAAGGACCTCATAAGGCGTGTGTCCTCCCAAAAACCGTCTTGGCAGATTATTCAGTGCTCTCTGGACCCCATATAGGTGATGAAGCCAACTGCGGCCAGAACCTAATACTCTACCTGTTAAGAACTGCTTTAGGTCATGATTCAACCTCTCCACAACAGAATTACCCTCGGGATGATATGGAGAAGAGTAATGGAGCTCAACACCCATCGTCCTCATGGTGTCCCTGAATGCCCAAAGGCAAAAGCAGGGCCCTGGTCTGAGTAGAATGCTGCAACCACATATGTGCAGATAAAGACCAGCAAGTCTTTTATAACAGTCTGAGCATCAGCCGACCGCTGTGGCCATACCCACAGGAGTCTAGAACAAGAATCAACAGTGGCCAAGATGTATTTGTATGCACCATCAGGTTGTAAGGGACCAAAGTGGTCTAGGTACACACATTGCAGTGACCTATTGGACTCTAACAGGGATGTCTACAGTGGGTGTTTAATGTTTGAGGCCTTAGCTAGCTGGCAAATGACACAACAAAGGACCTATTGTTTGGTCTGTTTGTATAGTCCTGGCCACCAGGAGCGTTTCTGCAAGAGTGATATTGTCGGCCTGACACCAGCATGAGCAGATGGCACACCCTCATGCGCTGCTTTGATGAAATCTAATCTCTGGTCCTGG
Source organism: Pleurodeles waltl (assembly GCF_031143425.1). Taxonomy (NCBI): domain Eukaryota; kingdom Metazoa; phylum Chordata; class Amphibia; order Caudata; family Salamandridae; genus Pleurodeles; species Pleurodeles waltl. The sequence goes on from NC_090446.1 coordinate 1,235,511,750, forward strand.
TTGGGGATCACTCGATCTCCAACCCCAAGAATTGTCGCAAAAGCAACATTCTGTGCACTGATAAGGTAGGAAAAGTTTGAGGGTATGCTTTTGAAAGAGGCTTGCCCTCAGCTGAAGCTTTCACAGGAGCCTGAATTTCATTATCCAGTCTCTTGTGAGAATGAGTCACTGCAGCAACAGAAGCCGCAGCTACTTTGGATTTGGTTGCTTCATTAGCCAAGGTGTTTCCAATAACATGTATTCCTACACGTTGGTGGCCCAGTGTGTGAACTACATGAGTACCTGGTAGCTTATCCTTAAGACCAGCCATCCCCCAACAGAGTTCTGTGTTTTAGGGTGTTCCCCTTTGAGGATCTGAACCCGTTCAACTGCCTGTGATTGAGGTAATCATGGTAAGACTGGACACAATAGTATGAATCACACACAATCAATGTGAGCTGTTCTGGATCCGAATGTTCTAGTGCCAGGATAAGAGCTTCAAGATCAGCCAGCTGAGTTGTGCAGTCCCCCAGGGTATTTATGTAGGTATTCTGAGGGTGGAACACACCATCCTTCATCACTCGCTCACAGCTGTGCAAGCGCCTGAGTACTGATGTTTTGTACCTACAGCTGGTTGTGCTGAAACATCAGTGTAGATCAAAGATGTAATCAACAACAGTAGCAGTTAGGGAGGTTGCCTATTGAATCCAGCGTGGATGTAATGTTTTAGTTTAGGAATGCTTGCTTTTGGTGACATCCTCTAAGGCAACACCGGGGTACCAACAATACATTTCCCTGGGGCAACTGCCCTCTCCTTTATGACAGTCACCTGTACGGCAGTCAGAATTATTTTCTGTGGGTGCAAAGCATTATTCTGCATTGGAGTATAAATGTGATTTATATGCTATGGGCACAGTGTCACCCTCATTAAAGGTGACATAGGCAAACTCAATGGCACCAGTAATTATTCTGATGACCAAATTTGTTTTATTGTCACATGTGTTTAAGGGCCAGATGTAGGAAAGGATTTGCGAGTCGCAAACGGCAGAAATTGCCGGTTGCGAGTCGCAAATGGCAGAAATTGCAGGTTGCGAGTCGCAAATCGCATTTTCCTATGCAGAAATGCATTTTGCGAGTCGGGACGACTCGCAAAATGCATTTCCGAATCGCAAATAGCAAGGGGTGTTCCCTTCCTATTTGCGATTCGCAGTGGTATGCAATACCATTTGCGACTGCATATGCGGTCGCAAATGGTGTCGCAGTTACCATCCACTTGAAGTGGATGGTAACCCACTCGCAAATTGGAAGGGGTCCCCATGGGACCCCTTCCCCTTTGTAAATGGACCACAAATTATTTTTTCAGGGTAGGTAGTGGTCCAAGGGACCACTACCTGCCCTGAAAAAATACCGAAATAAAAGGTTTCGTTTTTTTTTTTTAAGTGCAGCTCGTTTTCCTTTAAGGAAAACGGGTTACACTTAAAAAAAAAAAAAAAATCTTTATTTAAAAGCAGTCACGAACATGGAGGTCTGCTGACTACAGCAGGCCTCCATGTTTGCGAGTGCCCATAGTCGGTATGGGGCCGCAATTTGCGACCCACCTCATTAATATTAATGAGGTGGGTCTTTGCGACCCCATACCGACTCGCAGACGTGCATTGGAAATTGCGACTTGCAATTTGCGAGTCGGAAGGACTCGCAAATTGCAAGTCGCAATTTCCAATTTTGCTACATCTGGCCCTAAGTGCTTTGCTCCGAGCATGTCTTGCTGCAATCATCTAAGGATGCAAGTGTGTTCAACTGTCCAGTGTCTGCTTGACAAATCTGGGCATATTAAATCATAAAGTAGTTCGATGAGTTACAAATCTGGGCATATTAAATCATAAAGTAGTTTGATGAGTTGTGCAGAGTCTGGAATGTAAGTTCTGCCAATATTAAAGAAACCAATTAAAAACTGCAATTTATTGATAGTGTTTGGTGGTTGAAGTTGAGCACATTTTTGTAAAAATGCGGGGCCAGGCTCTTGTCCTTGTTTGATGGCTCGTATCTCAGTAACCATACACTGAGAAAGGCTATTTTAGTTTATCTAGAATTGAATTTGTAGCCAAGGGCTGCGAATCCTAGAATGATCAGATCGACCCTGGCAAGATGAATATTGAGGTTTATCATTTGTGAGATAGATCTCATCCACATAGGACGCCTCTGTGTCAATGTCATGCAATATTGATGTTACACAGGCAGAAAACAACCCTTGGCTGTTCTTATAGCCCTGGGGCAAATGACAAAGCCAGTTTTGTGAACCAAATGAGAATGCATTCAGGTCCCAACTTTCAAAAACTAAATGTTCGCAGAAAAAAACATTGGAAATATCCAAGGTTGTTATATATTTTTTGCTCACTGTGTTGTTAATTAGTGCTGTGTGCATTTTGTATTGCTTATGTGCATGTATAGTTGTATAAGTGTCTGTCATCTAAGACTATTCTATATGTATGGGCTGATTTTGCAATGGGGAATAACCGGTTATTCATAGCAGAGACACAGGGCTCTTTTACTCCCTGGTACTCGAGCTGAGTGAGGATCTCTCACTGTAGCTTTAGCCTCATGTTTAACAGGATATTGGGACTGAGGCTGGGGTGTAGACCTGATAGGTATTAATTGGTAGGTGGAATCTCTGGCCCACCCTATGTGGTTGCTGTATAGCACAGGCCCCTGCGCCAAAGCCCAGACTACAGTGTAGGCTTCTTTTACTGCTTACGGAACAAGATTAGAGAAAGAGGGAAAAATTACATCTTCCCCGTATGGGAGCTTACGGACGTGTTCAGGTGGCCAGTCTCTTTCTGCCAATAGGATATCACAATTAAGTCCTTCCCAAAATGTTACACTAATGGTGCGCTCTGTCTCCTCAATTTTGATGTTTAAATCATAGACCCTATCAGGTGGGAGAATGCTCCCATCCGCAATCTTGACTACAAGAAAGTTGTTAGTTGCTGCCACATCCAGCTGATTTTTCAGACTCTGGTGACATATTGTGACTTCTGCTGTGCTGTCTAACAGAGTCACTGCCCACCTCTTGTTCTTCAGCAATGTTCTCAAGTTTTCTGGCATGTTTAATTGAAATTGCTGCCACCTTTTTCTTTTAGAATTGTGGCTTTTGTTGTGGAGATTTCTCCTCTTTCTTGTCTGAAGACCGCAGGTAGTCTTTCTTCTGTTTCACGTAGTCAGGACATTGCTCTGACTGGCTCTCTCGCTACATCTATCCGGTGTGTCATGTAAGGAACAAGAGGGACATAAATCAGTATATCTGTCAGGAGCCTTTAAATTGTCTATTTCTGAGATTAGATCTCCTTTCAGAGCTCTCCGGATGCGGAGAGTCTGCTCTTCGACTTCATCTGTCTTTATCTTGTTTTTGTTTAGCCCTAGGCTACAAGGGTCTGTTACCCAGTGCTGCGGAAAGTATATGCCTCTATCACAAAGCTGGCCAGCCCTTACAGATGCACATAATGAACGTCCTGCCATGTATCATATGACTAAGAAGAGAGATGTAGTTACCCAATATTTGCTTAAGGTAGTCGACCTACTACGACCTCCAAAATCAACCAGTGACTAATGGAAGTCTGGTATTGATAATTTATGTCTTGTTAATTTGTCAAAATGGCCAATGGTTCTCACAGAAATGTCTAAGTCATTCAATTAGTTCTCACAAACATGTCAGAATGCTGCATATTCTGGTGATAATTTATGGCCATGGGACTAAAGGGCTGAGGGGGTGGAGAGGAAGGAGAACAGGGAAAAATGATGCCCGAGCCGGGGTAACCTGGATAATGCTCACTGGAACACTGGAGTGTGGAGTAGTTTAAAATCGCAGTGGCATTAATGGCATGCTGGAGTGTTTACATCTTCTTTTTATGTTTTGTCATATATTGCATTACTTTTTGCAATGTTTGTTTATATTGTTGGCATTCCTTCATGGAACTGCTATGCTATGGGTTCTGGAACTCAGGGATGGTCAGTTACCTGCTGAAGTTGTGGGTCCTGTTTATCCAATAAGCCTACTCCTCATCCTGCTACACATGCCTGCTGCTTGCCCAGGAATGTGCTGGACAAGGAGAGTAAAATGGCCACTTTGTGGAGGCAGAAACTCTATGCTAAACTAAGTGGGTTTGTGTAATGCACATCTGAGTTCAACCTCTTGAAATGTCCTGCCTCAACCCTTTTATCACCTCTGGTTTGCTTCACCATGAGCTCTTGCCATTCAAATAGGAAGTCTGGAAAAACACTTCAGAGAACACCTGCAACATGCTCCTTTCTAAGTAAAGTACGCTCCATAAATTCTTGATGTCTGTCCCATAGGAACCATTGGGATCCAATATTAAATTTCATATTGTTATCTCTGGCTAGTAAACAGCTATAAATTTCATTTGTGGCCTTCTTAAAAAATATCATTTAATTGGTGAAGTCAGATTTGCAATAAATTCTTTGGAAAAGGTACTCTTGGAAAGTTACCTTTTCTCTGCCTAACACCTCTAAATGCCCATTTGCAATGGCCCTGGTGTCCCCCGCACAAAGGCCCCCATTTTCCTCCCAGATAGGGAGGCTGCGATCTCAGTGGGAGAGGAGCTGCCTGTAGAACTGGTTTAGAGTGACCACTGTGGGGGGGCTTCTCATGTTCCTGGTCACACCTCTAAAGTGGGTACACATTCTCAGCACAAGGGGAGAATGATTTCATTATCTTGGATTTAGGCATAGAGGGGCAATGTGTGATTGTTTGGAGTAGAGAACACAGGAAGTGCTACAAGCATGGGTATGCTTGCCCCTGGGCATTTTCACCCTCTTGTTTAGAGAGAGGCCAAGGGTTAATCCAATGTCAGGCCAGACATTAATGTGGCACCCACAGTAGCCTCCTTAGAACACTTTCTGGAACTGTGGAAGAACAGAAGAGGGCTGTACCTGTTGTCTCTGCCTGAGACGGACCTTGAAGACTAGACCTGCTCTTCCTTTGTACCCAGGACAAAGATGTGCACTTTAGTGGTGATAAGGCTTGACCTCCTATTAAATCTACAGGGACACAACAAGCTGCAAGAGGCATTTCCTTCAACTGCCCAGCTGACCATTTTCAACTGGACCTGCCCTGGACTCTGTTGATGGCTTCTGCCATATTGAGTCTTGATCTCTCAAGGTGCTGAATCCTTGGCTGGTGTCAAAGTATACTTTTCCTGAGACTTGCAACCATTTTGGTTCCAAACACCTCATAAAGATAGGGATTAACCTGCCAAGCTAATCTTCGAAAGGTGTGCTGCCAATGGATGTTTCAGGTTGTTCTCACTTGAACATCTTACACATCAGCAAATCTGATTTGGCAGGACCTAATGGAGATGGTGTCTGGTTTTGTGGAGCCCTGCGTGCAGCATTGCCCCACTGGCAAAGTGACAAAAGGTGACTAAATTTGAAAGTTGAAATCCTTACCAGATGAAGGCCTGAAAGGTATCCGGCCGGCAAGGGACTTTTTCTAAGCAGAAAAATTCAAATTTCTCCAGCTCTGAGCTTGCCCATCCAAAGTCAGCTGCTTCACTGAGGTCTTGTCCAGTAGCAATCAGATGACTTGTAACCCTTTTCGGCCCACAGCCTGCTGCCATATCCTGCTGAGAATTTGTTACCTGATTCTTAGGACTAAAGGTCTAATTTAGAGTTTGGCAGAAGCCTTACTCCCTCACAAAGGTGAGGGATATCCTGTCCGCCATATTACAAGTGAACATAATGCACTTGTAATTTGGTGTATAGGATACCCATCACTTTTGTGACGGAGTAACCCATCTTCCAAGCTCTAAATCAGGCTTCAAGTCTGAAAGTAAGTAAAACTTGAAACCTGGATAAATCTGTTTTCTGTTTCTGACCTGCACTTTATGCCTAGGTGTCGATCAGATGCAACCAAATGACCGTCGTTAACTCTTATTGATTTTTTACACAAATTTCTCATATAATCATTATCAATTCATAACTCTTGTTTCCCTTATTTGATTTTTGTCATTTGTTGTCATTTTATTTATGAACTAAAATGTACTCTATATTTCTAAATTGGTTGGGATTTTTCTTATATTTTTACTTTAATACTGTGTTAGTATTGCACTAATACTTTTTTAAGCTGAACCTGTCAGCTTTGTGCCATTAATGCCTGCAGATTGAGCTCAGGTTAATTTTGTTACTTGGAAAGGGTTTGTAGGAAATTGGGTTGCTGGATGAGCACGATGAAACGCTACTCAAGCAGCAACTACAGTTCCTATCAGAGTGAAGCTAAAAGCAGATCCCAAAGTAACCTGGTGATTTGGCACAAAAGCATTCAAGCTTAACTTAGAGGACATTTGTTAAATAGACAGCACTTCAAACAAAAATAAAGTGAAGAACACACCACAAGGCAAATCCCACACCAATTTGGAAAAATAGAGTAAAGTTTAATAAATTATTTGCAACCAACACAACAAAATACCTATCAGGAGAACTGGAGATATACAATTAGGCCAGGGTGCAGTGTATGTAAAAAGCTGGATATGTACCTTTGCCTGCAGCCTGTATCCCGGGTCACATGACCAGTGTCAGCTGACAGTTTAAACAAGATGAGCATGAAGCATGCCACAGCGATCAGCAATGCGAGATCTGTACTTCGCACTGCAGAATGACAGTCCGCGGTGATCACCAACGTGAATCTCCAGCAAAGACCATCTGTGACGCTCAACAGGATCTTCATGCTCACTGGATCTTCACATTCAGGGGGTCATTCTGACCTCGGCGGTAAAAGCCGCTTACCGCCGGTCAGAAGACCGCCACAATACCGCCACGGCCGCGGTCAGCCGCCACGGTCATTCTGACCCACAACTGCCAAACCTCCAAAAATCCGACCTCCATTGCAGTCCGCCACATCAGCGGCCAGCGATAAACTGGAGATGACCAAACCTCCACCGCCACGCCAACAGAAATACGCCCATGCCATTACGATCCACAAATCCACGCGGCGGTCTTTCAAACGCGGTAGTCTATTGGCGGTACACACCGCCGCGGTCAAAATACACACACCTTTACAAAACACTACCACATTGGACAATTTGAAATACACACACCTGATACACATACAAACAACACTCCCACACATCCAATACAATATAAAACACACACCCACATCACCCACAAACCCCTACTACCAAAAATCAGAGATGAAGGAGAGAGAGACACATCAGAGAATAGAGAGCCAGACACACAGAGGCACACTACAACATCACACACACCACATAGTAGCACAAAGCACCACACACCAACACACTCATCACCACATACACCACCCCACACCTCATCCACACCACCCCATGGCACCACAAAGACACCCACGCTTTACGGACCAAGAACTCAGGGTGATGGTGGAGGAAATCCTAAGAGTGGAACCCCAGCTCTTCGGCTCACACCACCATAGCAAGGAAGGCGGAGCTATGGCAGCGGATCGTGGACAGGGTCAACGCGGTGGGACAGCATCCCAGAAATAGGGACGACATCCGCAAACGATGGAACGACCTACGGGGGAAGGTGCGCTCGATGGTGTCGCGACACAACATTGCGGTGCAGAAGACTGGCGGAGGACCCCCACCCACCCCACCAGAATTCACAGCATGGGAGCAAGAAGTATTAAACATCCTGCATCCTGAGGGCCTCGCTGGAGTACCCGGAGGAATGGACTCTGGTAAGTCCTATCTCATATACTTCATCCCCCCCACCCCACCAGCATGCCAACCCACACCCTCACCCCAAACCCACCATCACACATCATCCCTGAGAATGTATCCCTAGCACAACCCACCCAACCCCTCACCAACCCTTGCATGCCACCACAAACATTGGACACCCATTACCTAAGCATGACCACTGCACATACCCATCCCCTCCCACAAACCACCCTCACAACACCACCCACAAGGGAATGCCTGCACTGGGGGACAAGGGCACCCATAATTCGCATGCTTTTTCACACACAGAAACAATACCCATACTCTCTCACCCCATGCAGGACCCGAACGCCAACACACCGCCAACACACCGGTCAGGAGGGTCCTCAAATGTCCATCCCACCCCCGGAACAGGCCCCCAGTGAGGACAGCAGCTCTGTCGACCTGGAACCTGATGACCAGCCCGGACCATCGGGGACCTCTGGGCAGTGGGTTCCCCAAACACAGACACAGGCCACAGCAGACCCAAACCCCCTGGGAACAACAGCACAGCTCCCACCCAGCGGGCCCATGCCTCTGTCTCTAGGACAGGTCAAGCAGCGGTGTGTCTGCCACTACAGGGCACCCAGGCTAACCCAACACCCCAACAACAACAGGGACCTGGGGGCAGTGGTAGTGGGCACACCGTCCAGGGGACAGAGGCCCAGGCAAACAGGGCAACTCGGAGGGCTGCCGTGCGACAGGGGGGAGGAGAGGCCCAGGGAACCCACTCTCCAAGACGCCCTCACTACCATCACCACTCCCAAGAGACGATGGCGACGGTACTGGCCAGGTTCACCGAGATACAGGCACAGCAGGAAGAACGCTACATGGGGTTCAGCAACCAACTCACCACCATCGCTACTGCCATGGGGAGCATGGTCCAGGCCCTCAACAGGATAGAAGACACGTTGCGGGACCATGTGGCACCACACAGGGCCACTGTCACTAGCCAGGAACAGCCTACCACCTCCGCCGGCGCTAGTGGACAGGAGGCCCACACACAACGACAGGCCACAAGAACCCCACCTCCTGCTGAAGAACAACAACCCCGCAAGAGGAGCCTAAGACCCAAAAAAAAACCCGAGTAGCATGCCAAGACCACCGCCAGCATGAGATACCCCCAGAAGTCATCCCACTGTCCCACATTGCCACCCTGTCCAAACTCAAACAGCCCCTGCTCCATCCTTCCACAGGCATATGGACAATAGACCTGTCAGACTGAGAACTGGACTCTGCCATGGACATCACTCCACCCCCATCCATCACCGTCATCATATAATGTACCATTATCTAAGCACACAAAATAAAACAATTATTGCACAGAAAACCGTTTGGAGTCATGCTGTATTCTCAAAAAATCTTACAACACAAAACAGTTCACAATATGTGATGTCAGTTAGTGATGACAACATACCAATGTCAATACGCTGTAGTACATGGCCAAACCAAGCAGAAGTCGGGCTATGAGTCATTAAGCACTGAGAAGGGAAGGGAAAAAGAATATGTTATTTAAAAGAGCTGGGGGGAAATACATAAAGTTGAGATGTATGAGGCTCTAAGTAACTGGGAAATGGCGTGGCTGAACCTTACCTCTGTGCTACTGAAAATACTGTTGTATGACAGCTTCCCTGTTGTCTGTTTCCTCACCGTCGTCTTCCTCCTCTTCACTCTCCACAGGCTCCACGGCTTCTACGACACCACCATCTGGACCATCCTCCTGCAGGAAAGGCACCTGGCGTCGCAAAAACAGGTTGTGAAGCATATAGCAGGCCACGATGATTTGGCACACCTTCTTTGGTGAGTACATTAGGGATCCACCTGTCATATGCAGGCACCTAAACCTGGCCTTCAGGAGGCCGAAGGTCCTTTCAATGACCCTCCTAGTACGCCCATGGGCCTCATTGTACCGTTCCTCTGCCCTGGTCCTGGGATTCCTCACTGGGGTCAATAGCCACGGCAGGTTGGGGTAACCAGAGTCACCGATTAGCCACACACGCTGTCTCTGTAGCTGTTCCATCACATAGGGGACGCTGCTATTACGCATAACATACGCGTCATGCACTGACCCAGGGAACTTGGCATTTACATGGGAGATGTACTGGTCTGCCAAACAGACAACCTGCACATTCATAGAATGGTAATTTTTCCTATTTCTGTACACCTGTTCATCGTCATTTGGGGGTACTAATGCCACATGGGTCCCATCAATGGCACCAATGATGTTGGGGATATGTCCAAGGGCATAGAAATCACCCTTCACTGTGGCCAAATCACCCTCTTCTGGGAATATGATGTAGCTCCTCATGAGTTTCATCAGGGCAGACAACACTCTGGACAGAATCTTTGAAAACATAGGCTGAGACATTCCAGATGACATGGCCACTGTTGTCTGGAATGAGCCACTTGCAAAGAAATGGAGGACTGATAGAACCTGCACTAGAGGGGGAATTCCTGTGGGTTGGCAGATGGGTGACATCAGGTCTGGCTCCAGCTGGGCACACAGTTCATGTATAGTGGCTTGGTCAAGTCGGTATCGGAGTATTATATGGCGTTCTTCCATTGTCGACAGGTCAACCAGCGGCCGGTACACGGGAGGATTCCTCCTTCTCCTCGCAAGTCCCTGCGGACGGTGCCTAGGAAGGACAACATGGAGCACTGAGTCAATCAACTCACAGGTACGTACAACACAGCTTGCACAGTACACGAAAATGTTTTGACTGCTATGTTTGTATGTGTGCAAATGCAAGGCCTAGGCCTGTGTGACGCAGTAGAATTTAAGCCATGTGGGCCCTTGAAATGGCGGGTGCCTGACCTGTAAACTGGGACAATGGGATGTGAGGTCAATGCGCTGGCGTGGCACACCGTGGCGGTAGGCGGTCAAAGACCGCTGTACGAAGTCGCATTGGTTAACATTGAACCCTATGGGATTCAGGAAGCAATGACGATGTGCGCCGGCGGTCGCGGTACGCACCGCCGCGGTACGCACCGCCGCGGGCGTGACCGCCATTTTCTATCTGCTTAATCACTCGAGACCTGATCATCCACAGGAGAGGACCTATACTGCAAGTGCTGCTGTGAAACTCGGTCTGGAAGTGACAATGGCTGCTGCGACTGGGGAAAGGGCCCCTGCCTTCACGTCTGAAGAGTTGGAGAAACTCGTGGACGGGGTCCTCCCCCAGTATGCACTACTCTACGGTCCTCCAGACCAAGAGGTGAGTACACTGAGTGCACATTGAATGGGTAATGCCTGTGTGGAGTGGGGTGGCTGTCAGTTGGTGGGGTGGGGTGGGGAGAAAATGAGGAATGCAACGCACGACTGATGAGAGTATGGGCCACATGGCAAGGGTGGGGAGGGGGGGCATGTACTCCAAACATGCAGAAATGTGACGTTTTCTCTTTCCCACCCTGTACATGTCAAACAGGTGAGCGCCCATCAGAAAATCGATATTTGGCGTGCCATCGCCAAGGAAGTCCGGGCCCTGGGGGTCTACACCAGACGGGGCACCCACTGTCGGAAGAGGTGGGAGGACATCCGCCGCGGAACCCGAAAGACCGCCGAGTCACTGCTGGGGATGGCCTCCCGACCTAGGAGGGGTGCCAGTCGTACCCTGACCCCCCTGATGTCCCGGATCCTGGCGGTGGCCTACCCTGATTTGGATGGGCGCTTGAGGACATCACAGCAGACACAAGGGGGTGAGTATCAGCACATTCTCCTATCTATACGTGCAGTGGAGGCGTCTGGGTGGGGGAGGAGGGCTGTGGGTGACAGTAGGCCAGTGCGCTTTCTGTAGTGTAGTCCCCTCCCTTTGACATGGCCCTGTGCCCCGCCCACCACCTCTGTAGGGTGCCAAGTGCAGCTATCCATGGTCCAACATCACCCATGAGCGCGTCTGTTGTCCCTAGACCTGTTGGCCTAGTCAGAAGTACAGAGTAGTGTACCCCAAGTTCGCGGCTTAGTGCATGAGGCACCTGTGTCTGTCCTCTCCGCCAAGGCTATTGACAAGGCATGCACTCAACTTTGTTTTCTTTCTCCCCCCACCCTTATTCTTTGTTTCTTGTGCATTAGCATCATCAGGCGGAGGAGAATTGGCGTCGGAGCACGAGGGAGCTGCAGGTCACCAGGCCCCGGTGGGCACTGACACAGACACCGAGGGCACCAGTGATCCGGAGGGCGAGGGGAGCACCACAACGGGAGCCCGTGGAGACACCAGCGACACGGACACGTCCTCGTTTGGGAGCTCCCTAGCGGGGGCGGCAGCATCTGTGCCCCCAGCAACAACAGGTACAGCCGCCACCCAGCACACCAGCACCGCCCTCTCAGCAGCCCCTCAGTCTTCGCTCCGTGCCCGTTCGCCCAGGAAGGCGCGCGTCTCCTTCGCCCCAGGCACCTCAGCCCCTGCCTCTGTTACCCCTGCTGCCCTCAGTGCGGAGCTCATTGACCTCGTGAGGACGCTCATTGTTGGGCAGACTACCCTTTTGAATGCCATCTAGGGGGTGCAAAGGGAGGTGCAACAGAGCAATGCCTACCTGGAGGGCATTCATTCTGGTCAGGCTGCCCATCAACGAGCTTTCACTTCTCTGGCCTCAGCACTGACGGCAGCCATTGTCCCTGTCTCCAGTCTCCCTCTTCTAACTGCCTCCAGCCTTTCTCTGTCTCCTGTTCCTCAGCCTATCCCATCCACACCATCTGACCAGCCTGCACACACCTCAACACCCAAGGCCAGCTCATCAAAACATAAGCACCACAGAACACACAAGCATTCACCCAAACAACACCCAGTTGCAGACATACCAACAGTCACTACCACCTCTGTGTCCCCCTCCTCCTCGTCTCCCTCCTCCCTCCCTGTGACGTCTACACTCACACCTGCATGCACACCAACATCAGCCAGTTCTTCCATCACCAGCACACCCTCCACTACAGTCCTCACACGTGCAGTCACCACCCCCACTGCCATGTACACGTCCCCTGTGTCCTCTCCCACTGTGTCTGTCACCCCCTCTTCCAAGACACATAAACGCAGGCAGACACCCAAACAACAGCCAACTACCTCACGACAGCCTACGTCTCAGACACCTGCACCCAAGGACAGCACACCTGACTCTCCTACAACCACATCCTCTTCCTCCACTTCTATCTCCACTACTCCTACCCTTTACCCTGGTCCAAAGAAATATTACCTCTCAAATGTTGACCTCTTTCCCTCCCCTGACCCACCCCCTCCATCTGGGAAAAGTCCCAAAGGCACCTCAGCCACCACCAGCCCAGCTTCCAAGGTACAAGTAGTGCATGGAATATGGAGTCCACCCTTTGGCGGCAGTGACACTTCACTGAGCAGCAAGGGGACTGGCAGCCCCCCCCCCAGGCAAGAGGACCCGGAAAGTGAAGGGCCGCCGTGAGCGGACTGAGACGGCTGCCCCCAAGGAGGTGACTCAGGCCACTTCACCTGCCACAACAGCCAGGGGAGGCAAGGGCCCGAGAGCCCCATCTAAGGAGCGGAAGGGCAGCAGGGCGGAGAGGCCAGCCAGCAGGAGCGCGGAGCAGGAGGGCCCCACACGCCCCATCCCAGCTGCAAGGGACGACACCAAAGGGCCCAGGACTCCGTCTCCGAAGGGGCCTGACACTGCACGTTCGGAGGGCGAGTGAGCAGGTTGTCCAGGCCAGGTCTGACTCCCTACACTGACTGGAAGAGCACCGCTGAAGAGGGTCCCGCTGTGAAGACAAGCACCGCTGAACAGGGCCCCGCCGTGCAGAAGAGCACCGCTGAAGAGGGCCCCGCCGTGAAGACAAGCACCGCTGAAGAGGGCCCTTCCTGTCAGGCACTGTTCAGGGTTCACTGTGCCCACCATGCATCCTCCTTGTCCAGTGGGGACATTTATCCACCTGATGGACTGTGGCTTTGCACACCCTAGGATGGCACAGTGGGCAACCCACCCACTGTAGAGACTTGAGAGACTGTGGCTTTGCACTCCCCAGGATGGCACAGTGTGCAACCCACCCACTGTAGAGACTTGAGAGACTGTGGCTTTGCACTCCCCAGGATGGCACAGTGGGCAACCCACCCACTGGAGAGACTTGAGAGACTGTGGCTTTGCACTCCCCAGGATGGCACAGTGGGCATGGTGGGCCCTTCGTGGATCTGGCGTCGTGGACTCATGTGGCTGTGGTGCCCCCCCATTCCCTTCCCCCTGAGGTGCCTGTAGTTTTGTCACCAGATGCCCCTGCAGTGTTCTCTACAAAGGATTCAGGTCTCCTGTGTGGGCTTTGCCCTTGTTTCGCTACACTTTGGCCCACGGACATGATGGATTCGTAAGATGTGCAGGACTACTTGCTTCAGTTATCCACTGCTGTGTAAATAATTTGCTTATCAGAAGAAAGTTTTGATGGTTGATAATACTTTTCTGAGACTATTTTGTTCATAAATATTTATTCTCAATTTGGTTATGTGATTGTATTTTTTACGGGTGTTTGGGTGGTGTCACTGTGACTTGTTGCTCTGCATTGGTGTGTACATCTTGGGGGGGGTGGGGGTCGCATATGTGTGTGCCCGTAACCTTTCCTCCTCCCCCCTCCCGTGTGTCGTAGGTGCAGTACTCACCGTTGACGTCTGCGGCGGAGTTCGTACTCGTGGTAGATGAGCAGGTAGACGAGAGCAGGTATGATGTTCAATTCGGGTTCCATGCTGTCCTCCGTCCTCGTGGAGTGCGTAGAGGTGAGCGTTTTCCCGTTCGTAGTCTGTTTCCGCCGTGTTTTTATCGGCGGTGCTCCCGCCCCGGAAAAGGTGGCGGATTGGTGAGTTGTGATAGGGTGGGCGGTACATTGTCTGCCGCCTGCCTGTTGGCGGTGACCGTCGCGCTGTTTGTTTGTCCCGCCGTGGCGGTCGGAGTGTTAAAGTGGCGGTCTCTGTTGGCGGTTCCCGCCAGGGTCAGAATTCCATTTTTCGGACCGCCAGCCTGTTGGCGGGTTGGCCGCCGCTTTATCACCGACCGCCAGGGTCAGAATCACCCCCTCAGTCTTAAAGAGTCCAGAACCTTGGCATTTCTTCTTTCCTTGAAGAGGGAGCTCAACTGATTCAATACCAAAGGTCCGTGACCTGAGGGGCACCACTTGAAAATCAGGAATTCACTCAAACACAGGCCAGCACGGCTTAGGCCAGTCCTGTTCAAAGTCTAGGCATTAGTTCAGCTGGGCATATGAAGGATATCGTCTGGAGCTTGTCATGTCTTTGTAGCTTGGAAAAAGAGGTCAGGCAGCTGGCTCCTAGAGTCAATTCAGCATGGGGTGAAGGGTTCAGGTCCAGTCTTCTTTCTCAGCAGGCAGGGCAGCAGAGTAGCGGGGCAGCAGGGTAGCAGTCCATCTTACTGAAGAGCAGCAAAGCAGTCCTTCTGTAGTATGCACAGGTCCAGAGGTGTCCTGAAGAGTAGGGTCTGAGGGTCCAATAGTTATACTATGTGCCAGCTTTGAAGTAGAAGAGTCTGGAGGTTTACACCCCCAGAGATATTTGGAATATCCTGCCTCCATGCCCTGGCTCCAACTTGTCTGGGGACACAAAAGACTAGTGTCAAACACTGTGTGAGTGTGCTCAGGCAGGGACTTTGTGATGTGCAAGTGTGGTAAGTGACATGCCCCCCCTTTTCAATTAAAAAATGGTCCATCCTGCCAGCATCTATTGCCCCCCCCCCCTTTTTGCAGTGTCTAGGAGCAATACACAAAGAACAACTTCAAGCTGACCCTAGTCATGTGACCCGGGATACAGGCTGCAGGCAAAGGTACATATCCAGCTTTTTACATACACTGCACCCTGGCCTATAGGCTGTTTAGAGGTGACATATATATCAAAATGGAAGTTTTAGGCCTGTCTAGTGGTTTAGTTTGCCAGGTTGAAATGGCAGTGTAAAACTGTATACATAGGCTGCAAGTGCAGGCCTGAGACATGTTTTAAAAGACTGCTTAAGTGGGTGGCACAATATGTACTGCAGGCTCGCTAGTGGCATTCAATTTATACTCCCTGGGTACAAGTAGTATCCCTCTACTAGGGACTTGTAAGTAAATTAAATGTATTTGTTGGGTGTAAGCCAATGTTAACATTCTTTAGTTAGTTAGTGCACATACTTTAGCACTGGTTAGCAGTGGTAAAGTGCACAGAGTTCTACGGCCAACAAACACAAGATCAGCAAAAAATGGCAGAGTAAGGTAAAACATCTGGGGGAAGACCTTCGTAAGGCTGACATGTCTAACAGGGTTGTGGTTACCTAAAGTAGGTACTCATCCCCCCAACCTAGTACTCCAAATTCTTACAGGAACCATATAAACCATAGCTATTTCTGCAACCTAGAGACACAGGCAAATCGAGAGTGGGGTGGCTTGCCTGAATCCCACAATTTTTTGTTACCCAGAATGCTTTGCAATCATCAAACCTTAACTAAAATCATGTATTTTCTTTGCATTTCCGTGAAGAAAAGTCCAGGTATCAGTGAATGCATATTTACCATATTTCTCACAATTAAAAATAGTACCTCAGTTCCATGGATGGGCCTATTACCTGTGACAGGAATGAACCAAACCAGTGATAATTGAAATAGCACACTGACTTCCTGTTGCAGGTGACAGGCCCAGCCACCCAAATGGAGCTGTACTTTCATCAGAAGATGTGTGGGAACACTGAATAATAGGAATTCTGTGGATCTTAATAGATTCAGGAACATTTACTCACAGATAGGTATGGAAATGCTCAATTTAAGCCAAGGTTTAAGAATTGCAGGCTGTTGTGGGAAACAAAACATTGTGGGATCCATGCAATTCACACCTCAACTCTCCTTGGTATTTAGGGCCTCATTATGACCTGGGCGGCAGGGGGAGCTGGCGGTAACCCCTGTATCCCCGTCCCGCCAGCGTATTATGACCATGGCGCATTAGCCACAGCCATACCGCCGGCCCCTCCAACATACCGCCAGGCTTCCTCCTGGCGGTCATAATCCCCAGGGCAGCAGTGCAAGCACCGCTGCCCTGGGGATTATGAGTCCCCAATCGCCCGCCTGTCCATGGCGGTAAACACCGCCATGGAAAGGCTGGCGGTAAGGAGGACTCGGGGTGCCCCTGGGAGCTCCAGCACCACCCATGCACTTGGCTTGGGCAGTGCAGGGACCCACAGGCACAGCCCCAGCGCGCATTTCACTGCCCAAATTTCAGGCAGTGAAATGCGCAACGGTGAAAAGTCACAGTAGGGAGCCACATATACCGCCGGCACTGACAGTATAGTGGCGCCCACGGCTTCGGCGGTCATCTAGTAAGACCGCCGAAGTCATAATGATGCCCTTCCTTTTCAGACTTATCTAGGTTTAGTAGGTTTCCTGTGTGGTGGCTTAGCATAGAGTTAATTATCACAGCAAACACCATCATAAAAATGGGTATATTTTCTTGGCAAAAAAAAAATGATGTCTCCATATTGTGTTTTAGGGCCTATGGTGTAGGAATTAAAGGCCAAGACATAGAAGTGTTTATTCGGAGAAGAGTAGAAGTATGGAATAGCAGAACATTTGTTATTATCGACTGAGGTTCTTTCAAGTCTTTGGATTCTAAATGTCAGGCACTGTTCAAGAAAGAGGACATGTTCCAAAATGCCCTCTGAATCACATGATAGCATGGGTAAACCCAAATTCAGAGTTGGACAAATACCACTCTTCCTAAATCCAGGTTTTTGGGGCTCATTTAAAAAATGCATAGATTTTCTGCATTCCCAGTTTTAATTCATTACATTTTACCAAAGGAATTGCTGCATGATCAGTACAAAAAATATCATAAGCTGCAGCACAGTTATTGTTTCTGACTATTATGTGTTTTTGGAAAACTAGCAAACACTATGGGCTTCATTACGAGTTTGCGGTCCAACCACCAGAACACCATAGTGGCAGCCGCCAAAAGACAGCCACATTAATGGTCATACAGACCATTGTATTACGAGTTACAGAGGCAGGACTGCCAAAAACCAGCCAAAAAATCCAGACCGGCAGCACCATGGAGGGCGGGAAAAAGGTGGTTCGACCACCAGCACCGAAAGCCCATCGACCAACCACAGAACATATTACAAGTCAAAAGTTGCAGTGGCGATCAGCCATGGCGTTCCACCAATGGCGATACAAACCACTCTGGTTCGCGGTCAACAAAGTAAAACACACCACCACATTGGATGGATTTGGAAACAATACAGATGACACACATTGGACACACCTGCAAAGGACACTATAAAACACACCCCTTCACAGACCACAATCCTTTGCTTCTCCAATGCCAAACACAGAAGCTTGAGCACATCCAAAAACTTCTAAACTACAGAATAGGGACCCATCTAACTTTCTGAAAGCACATATCACCCACCCTCGACACACTTCCATTTCCAATTACTAATAATGTAATACACTGTTCCTAAAGAGCAAGAAGAAGACAGGGTGAGTACTAGGGGGTCCTATTTAGTAGGAACAAGAGTCCTCACACACCCAAATGGGTGTCATGCTTCATCATCGGACCTGCTCCTCATCAGACTGGTGCTGCAATGTCTGACGGGCACCACCCTTTTGGGGGGCTCTTTGCCGGAGTTCTTTTTGATGATGCCACCCTTTCCCGCAGGTAAGTTGGGAGAGAGGGAGAAAGGAGAGAACAAAAAGAAATAGAGGGATAAAATTAGCTCAACGACCCTTGCTAAGAGCTTTCTTTATTAATGCGGGGTCCAGGCCAAGATTAAAACTGTACCCAGGAGAGTGGGGTCGAAGTAATGTTCGACCACTCTCAAACTGTATTGCACGTAGCAGGGTGGTCAAGAAACTACAAGACCCATCTCAAAAATGGGTCGACATGTTTCACGTCTATACGGTCCAAAAGGATCCAACGACGCTTCTTCAGGACCTAATGAAATAACGCTTCTCCAAATACAAACTTAAATGGCTCTTGCGTATACCAACTGACAATCAACAGAAAGGGAGTTTAGTGTCGTCAGTCACTTACATGAGTCCTTTATGACCCAGTATGTCGTTCCTATTCGTCGCCCTGGAAATGTATTTCCATTCACATCCATTTGCACTACTCAACACCAGAATCTTAGTATCACCTGTTAATTTCCTCCTTTCCATTTAACACAACAATGTCGTCAGAGAAAAATCTGTGTTTCACAGATGAAGAGTCAAGAGTCATGGTGGATGAAATCATAAGGGTAGACCCACAATTGTTTGGAGCCCAAGTCCAAAACACTACTATTGCCAGGACAATGGAAATGTGGCAAAAGATAGTGAACTCTGTAGGCCCCACCCCGTGCATAAAGGATGACATCAGGAAGAATCGAAAGACCTCAGGGGGAAGGTCCATTCCATGGCATCCAGGTACCATCTGTAGGTCCCGAAGACAGGTGGTGGTTCCCCCTTGTCTCTTACAACTGACATCCTGGGAGGAGAAGGTCTTGGCCTTTCTGCACCCTGAGGGCTTGACAGGAATACCTGGGGGAGTGGAGTCTGGTAAGTCACAGCACATAAATATCTCAACAAAATGTACTGTCATGCATGCTCACTGCTCACCTATTGTCACCTTCACAGTCACCCCACCCACCAGCCCAGTGTCTACCTGTCCATAGACTCCTGTCTGGCATCTCACATGTGAGGTAGACTCACCTGGGGGAGCAACATATTTGTATTGCACTACAATTCCCAGCAGACACTGTCCCACAATTCCATAAACCAGAACAGCATAACCTACTGAAAGTTACCTTGTTTTTCAAATTCCCATTGAGGTGTACCCACGTCAGAGGATAACATCTGTATAGTATGTGTGTAGTACAGGTACTGACAGGACTACTAAAGTGCCCTGATAGTATTGCTAAGGCCAGAAGGCACTGCTACACTCACTCCACTCAGTCACCACAGTGTCCTCTGATCTAATGACCCTTGTCTCTGAACTCTACTTTGAAGTGCACCTGCCTGAGAGGATGACATCTGTATATTGTCTGTGTAGCATAGGCACTGACAGGACTGCTAAGGCCAGGAGGTACTGCTACTGTCACTACTGACAGCAGAACAGTGCCCTCAACTCTGAAGTCCACAGTACTTTAAAATCTCAGATGATGTTTACTCACTGGGGGAAGTTGGCCTTTGTCAGGTATTGGAGAGCAGTGAGTGTGACAGGATTGCAATTCATGGCAGGCCCTGTTCCCTAAACCACAAACACCAAAACGGTGTTCTCCCCCAAAATACTCCTGTGTACCAACTCATAATTGAAATGTACTTACCTGGGGGGAACCATTAGTATAGTGTGTGTGTAATATAGGGAGTAACATGGCTACAACTCACAGAAGGCTCCCTTACTGTCACTCCAACCACCAGTCCAATATACCCTTCTTTGGGAATCCACACATGAAGTGCACACACCTAGGGTGATGACATAGAAGAAAGTGCATGAAGTACAGGGAGTGACACGGCTGCCAAGGCCAGGAGGCACTGGATCACCTAAACAAAACACAAGCCCAGTGTGCATCTGTCCAAAAATCCTTTTTTATTTACTCACAATGGAAGTTTACTCACCTGGGAGGACAACATATGTATACTGTGTGTAGTCCATGGAGCAACATGACTGTAATTCCCAGGAGGGCCATTCCCTGTAACTCCAACCACCAGGCCAGTGTCTATGCACCATAATGCTTATGTCAACTCACAAATGAATTATACTCACCTGGGAGGGAGCAAGACTCAAATCATGGTACACTCTGTAATGTGGCTAAACACCTACATCTATCTTGAGCAGCTAATCCAAGATGTAAATATTGGGGACAGGAAGGACAGCTCAACCTGTTTGCAACTGAAAAAAATAATCAAAGGACTCAGGATGCATTCCCTGAATGATATTAGCAGCAGACACATTCACAGTGCAGACCTCATGATAACTACAATCCCACATACAACAAAGTACAGCACCTGCCTGCATAAACGTCAATTAGGCCTTAAAAGGATCAAACAATTTTTTAAGAGCGAGACCCCCCATACCAATAAAGGGACGGGGTAAACAAATAACCAAACACAAAGCTCCCTTTATGGAAGATTCAATATATTGCCTAAAGGTTTCAATATATTGCCTCATAAGACACACTATTAGGCAATATATATTGAAACCATTAGGCAATATATTCAATCTTCCATAAAGGGAGCTTTGTGTTTGCTTCAAACGATCAAAGCCACATTCTGCCTAGCCACTGTTTTGACTGCACTGGTGACAAGACGTAAGTCTATGCCCATCCTCCCAAGTGTTAATTAACTCATACATTCAGCTGCTGGTTGGCTGAAATGGAATTGGTATGTTTCACAAATGTCAGGTCAGTACAATTGACAACATGTGTACCGGTCTAATAAGGAAAACCTGCCAATCCAATGTGTACACAGATTTTGTTAAATGTCACTGTTAGCTATTGGAGATAGATGTCACAATACAACCTGTAACACTGTATCTCTCACATCAACAGGTCGAGCTGCCACTAGGATCACCAAGCCCACTGAAGAGACTGCCACTACCCCCATAGATGAAGCCCTCTGTGAGGACAATACTTCTGGATATTGAGGACGGTTCTGGCCCATCAGGGCAACCTGTTCAAATGAAACCAGTGATCCTCACTGTGACCACATCGACTTCTTCCATCTCGGTTGCATCTGCATCACAGGCAGCTATTTGCCCCCCAACTTGTGTCCCTAGGACAGTGACAACCATCTTATGGCCCCCATTCCAGGAGCCTGAGTCACAGAAACACACCACCAACAAGGATGGTCCTGGAACCAGTAGTAAGGGACAATCTGTTGCAAGGATAGGCACATTGGGGTAGGGTGTATCAGAGGAATGTTGTGGTCCAGCAGCATGAGGCCTCTGTGGAAGGCCCTGGCCAGGACACCATCAGCCAAGTATTTGGAGCCTATCAAGAATCCCACGGCATGATGGGCCAGGTACTTACCAAAATCAAGCAGCTGCAGAGAGACTTCCATTGTAAGTCACTAGAGAAGTGGGAGGCCACCAACACCATCCTGGCCTCCCTATTATGGGTGGTTCAGGGAGATTAGCAGACCCATGATCAGGGACCGTGAAAAACACCACACCTCTTCCTTTGGCCAAGTAACACCAGCCCCTTCTACACTGGTGGCAGCCACTGGAAGGGAGACCCTGTCAGAGGAAGGACCTGCCGCAGACACCCCTTCCTCTGTAGCAGCAGACCCCCACCCCTGCCCACAAGCCGGAATGTCCACCCAAAAATCCAGGAGCATCAGACAGCAAGACACCAACCACTGCCAGCAAGTGATCTGTTCCTTTGAGTGCCCCATATTCACTCTGCTGATTGTTCTTCAACCACCTTCCATGTTCTATGGTAGTAGAACCCTGGACCTTGGAATTCCAATGTTGTGGCTTCTACTACAATGATTACATCAACCATGATAGATCCCTTTCCTTCCCTTTTGTGTCATGTTCTGTACCTACCTCAGTAAACTCACCTATCCAAAAATCATTGCCTGCTGGCTTCTGTTTCACATTTTGAAATGTTGAGATGGGAACCCATGTGATGCACGTGAGGAATACATGTGATGGCAATGGAAGGAGGGAAATGTCACAGGTAGTGTCATGCTGATGATTAATAGCAACACACCAGACAAGTGTCTGGTCACACCAAACATTTTAATTGTACTGTACAGCACATATGCTGTCAAAATGTCTAGAGTGTAATAGCCAATAATAGCTGAACCATGATGAGCCAGAGTAGATATACCAAGGTACAGTCCCCCAGACCAAGGAAGTAAGGGCTTTGTCAGACCTTGACCCGCAGAATAGGCTAACAGATTAGTGGATGTTGTCACCAGCTTGAACCTTATCACATACCAAAACCAGGACTTGCCAACATAACATAAGCCATGGTACAGACAGAGGGCAGTACATCAGTCCCTGATCATGGGTCTTTCCTATAACAATTACCAAACATCTGTTGGTATGACACAAACCTGTCAGTGTTGTGGCACGGGCACTGTGGCCTGCAATGAGGAAACACACCTTTAGCTACAAACAGGTCATACAAGATCATTGTCAACACAATGTGAATAGAGAATGCATGGTTTGTACTTGTTGATAACATATCTCAAGGCCATGAGACAATTGGCCCAACACACCACATCAAACCAGTGTATTGTGCACTTCAGACTTCCACCCACCCACTGTCAAGGCTGCTTTGGCACAGGACTCATGCACCCTAAATCTGTGACCAATATTACCTGGGTCAATCTATGTCCACTTTCCATGTCAGAACAGCATCAAATACCTGTTACAGTCACAGTTCTGAAAAGCCCACACGAGGATGTCATGGTGAAGGTACCTGGATAAAAACGATACAAGTTTAGGTTGGAAATTTGTACCTATGACCAAAACTGCATATCAAATGTAAGTAGATACACTCACATTGCAATAAGACAAACACAAATCCAGCAGATAATTAAAGTAGTGAAATGTTCAAGTCTGACTTTGCAAGCAACCCTTGGCTTGACACTGCAAAGCATGAGATCCCCTAGCTCTTGAAAAAACAACCTACTAAACACATGGTGACCGCTACAATTCCTTATGCAGTCACAGTAATTACATCACATTACATAGTTACACTCAGGTAAAGTTGTGATTGGCGAGATCTGCCTGCAAACCTTCACCTTACTCTTCATCACTGTCCCCTTCACTTGGCATATCAGGATTCTTACCCGGTGGCACTGCTAGCTTCCCATCGTCTGGGATGTATGGGATATTCCTCTGCAGGGCAATGTTGTTGCACATGCAGCAGGCCACAATGATCTTACACACTTTTTCGGGTGAGTGGAGGAGGGTTTTACCTGTCTTGTCCAGACACCTAAACCTGGCCTTCAGGAGCCCAAAAGCCCACTTCATTACATGCTGTGTTCTTCCATGAGCATTGTTGAAGCGGACTTCCCCTGGTGTAGTTGGATTCCTCACCAGCGTCAACACCCATGGATGGTTTGGATTTGCAGGCACCTGAACCGGCACAGACCTGTGAAATGCAGAGATCCCCCAAGGACATTGATGGAATGGAAGCCCTTTCTGTTGCTGTACACTTGTTCATTGCCATACCGGGAGACCAAAGCCACATGTGTGCCATCAATGGCTCCTACCACATGGGGGAATGTGTGCCAAACCATAGAAGTAATCGTTCACATGAGCGAAATCCTCATGATGAGGAAACCGGATTTAGCTGTTCAGGTGTTTCAACATTACTGAGAGTAGATCCTTCCAGACCAGACTGAACATAGGCTGGGACATCCCAGCAAATAGGGCCATTGTATTTTGGAAGGACCTTGCGGCCAGGAAGTGCAAAACTGCCAGAACTTGTGAAATGGGTGGTATGCTATTTGGATGACAAATGGCAGGCATCAGATCTGGTTCCAACTAACAACATAGGTCCACGATTGTTTGCAGATTCAGACGGCAGGTCTGGATGATGTAGCTTTCTTCCATGGTCTGAAGGTCTGGCAGTGGACGATAGATAGAAGCTTGTCTGATCCTCCTCCATTCTGGGTACCTAGGTATGAAAATAAATGAGTACTGCCTTATTCAATGTGTCCCTTCCAACATGCAGGATGCATGGCAATGTTAAAATATGACAAGGCATGTCTTAAGGTGTGGTCACGATACACAGTACACATCACAACTGATTATCACACAGAAGTCACATGTTACCCCCTTGCTTTTCCATACATGTGTACACTTCATGTATTTGGTCATCACCAATTTGTGCATTATAAATGCCACTCGGGCTGTTTCTTGATGTCCCAAGCTTTAAGATGATCTTTGTTGTTTGTGCCCCAAAGCAAATTGCCATATGTACCTAGCAATGTCATACAATGGTATTTGAGTAGTAGGACCTACATGAAAGGACAAAACATGCACTTTTTCGCAGCAAAAACTAATATTTTCGGAGGTCCAACACATTTTTCAGAGCCATATAACACATTTCAAGTCTCTAACATGGCGAATACCTGACCTACTCTACTGGACATTAGGGACCGCCCACGACCACTGGCGGAAGTCATCATGGCGGTAGGAAGTTGCTAACATTGTTGCCAGTGGTGGTCACAGGCCAGTGGCTGTGTCTGCCGGTGGTGACAGCTGCGTATGTGGCAGACATGATAGGTATGTTCTGGAAAATCCCTCACTTGACTCCTGACACTGTTGCCAGCAAGACCGCCACAATCTGAGCTCCTGTGTACCGCCTCTGGGAGCAATCATGCCACATTTAACAGGTAATAGGGCCCCAGCTTTCTCACCAGAGGAGTTGGTAAAGCTAGTTTCTGAGGTCCTACCACTGTATGAACAGCTGTATGGTGCATCAGAGGAGCAGCTAGTGCTTCATGTGCACATATTTACTCTGTACTTCACCATATGTATACTCCACACAGGATAGATTGCTGTTAGACCTGACATGCCTTAGGGTGGTCACCACTAACTTTTTGCCTGCCTCCCTCCACTTTTTGGACCCTGTTTTGCTGGCTTTTAGACTCTGCGCACTTTACCACTGCTAACCAGTGCTAAAGTGCCTATGCTCTCTCCTTTTTTAAACATGGTAAGTTTGGATCATACCTGATTGGACTATTTAATTTACTTATAAGTCCTTTGTAATGTGCACTATATGTGCCTCGGGCCTGTAGATTAAATGCTACTAGTGGACCTGCAGCACTGGTTGTGCCACCCACTTAAGTAGCCCCCTTAACCTTGTCTCAGGCCTACCATTGCAAGGCCTGTGTGTGCAGTTTCACTGCCACTTCGACTTGGCACTTAAAAGTACTTGCCAAGCCTAGAACTCCCCTTTTTCTACATATAAGTCACCCCTAATGTGTGCCCTAGGTAACTCCTAGAGCAGGGTGCTGTGTGGGTAAAAGGCAGGACATGTACCTGTGTAGTTATAGGTCCTGGTAGTGTAAAACTCCTAAATTCGTTTTTACACTACTGTGAGGCCGGCTCCCTTTATAGGCTAACATTGGGGCTGCCCTCATACATTGTTGAAGTGGCAGCTGCTAATCTGAAAGGAGCAGGAAGGTCATATTTAGTATGGCCAGAATGGTAATACAAAATCCTGCTGACTGGTGAAGTCAGATTTAATATTACTATTCTAGAAATGCCACTTTTAGAAAGTGAGCATTTCTTTGCACTTAAATCTTTCTGTGCCTTACAATCCACGTCTGTCTGGGCTTGGTTGACAGCTCCTTGTGCATTCACTCAGACACACCCCAAACACAGGGTACTCAGCCTCACTTGTATACATCTGTATTTTGAATGGGTCTTCCTGGGCTGGGAGGGTGGAGGTCCTGCTCTCACACAAAGGACTGCCACACCCCCTCCTGGGACCCTGGCAGACAGGATTGAACTGAAAGGGGGCCTGGTGCACTTCTTAGCTACTCTTTGAAGTCTCCCCCACAAAGGCACATTTGGGTATAAAACAGGGCCTCTGCCCTACCTCATCAGACAATTGCTGGAGAAAAAACCTGAACCAGAAACTACATCCTGCCAAGAAGAACTGCCTGGCTGCTCAAAGGACTCACCTGTCTGCTTTCTACAAAGGACTGCTGCCTTGCTGAACTCTTGTCTGGCTGTGAAAGTGCTCTCCAAGGGCTTGGATAGAGCTTGCCTCCTGTTCCCTGAAGCCTCAGCACCAAAAAGAGTTCTCTTTTTCACCTGGACGTTTCGTGCGCCGACATTTTTGAAGCACAGCTTGTTACGCGGTGAGAAAAACACCGCACACCAACGCTGATCGACGCTACGCCTTCGGGATGACCGGAACTTCGACGCACGGCCTCGCAAGGACAACGCCGCCCGACCTCCAGAGGAGAAACCGGCGCGACGCCTGCCGTGAGATCGAAACTTCAATGCAAAGCCCCGCAGAACGACGTGCAGCCGGAAAACAAGCAGGAGAATCCACGCATAGACCCGGGTGATCTGGTAATCCCCGCGACCCACAGAAAGAGACGGTCTGTGCGCCGGAAAACGACGCATGACTTCCCCGCGTGAAAAATAACGATGCAAGTCCGTGTGTCCTGGGGAGGAATTGACTCACACACCCTTTTTCCACGTATCTCTTCTTCTGCGGCCCTCTGCGGAGATTTTCCACTCTAAACCAGGTACTTTGTGCTTGAAAGAGACATTGTTTGCTTTTTAAAGACTTAAGACACTTTATATCACTTTCCAGTGATATCTCAACAATTTCACATTGCATCTCTATTCGTTTTGATCTAAAATTATCCTGATAAATATTATATATTTTTTTAAACACTGAGTAGTGTATTTTTGTGGTGCTATATTGTGGTATTGTATGATTTATTACATAAATACTTTACACATTGCCTTCTAAGTTAAGCCTGACTGCTCGTGCCAAGCTACCAGAGGGTGGGCACAGGCTCATTTTGGATTGTGTGTGATTTACCCTGACTAGAGTGAGGGTTCTTGCTTGGATAGAGTGTAACCTGACTGCCAACCAAAAACCCCATTTCTAACAATTGTGTTCATGTGTACCAGTATTGTTGGCATGCAACTGTGGCACTGTGCCATCTCCCTGTATCCCAGTTATAAACTCAAGGCCCTGTAGGTGCAGTCAGCATACATTAATGGGAGAGTCAATGCGCAGCTACTTGGGTCCAGTGCCAGATTATGTGTCCTAAAACATTATGGTGTGTGTGTGTATTGAGTGTTCCCTGATCTACCTTGTGTTGGATGCACATACCTAGGTGAGGTGAAATCACTGCCATCCCCAGCCGTCTCTTACCTCATGGATCTTGTCAATGTGAGATAACATATATTTGCATGACAACATGCGCTGTGTATGCCTGTTGTATGTGTCAGTTGTGTGTAAAGTGATGTATGTGTATGTTGCCACAGAGATTTCAAACCACATCCGCCCTTGCCGAACTGTTGTCTGGAAGGCATATCCTGACTCACTGTGCCCTTCCTCTCGGCACACACACACCACATGCCAAATTGCTATTGGCTACATGATGTAATGTCATCCATGGAAGTGATGGGGATGGAGTTTCATGTAGGTACTCTTTGCTAAGCCTGCAGAGACCAGGGCCTGCCAAATGTATGTCATGGTATGGGTCCAAGTCTAGGCTGGTGTAGAATCACTGTTGGTATGCAACTGTGGCACTGTGTCCACTCCCTGGTATCCCAGCTGGTCCTGTTACAGTGCCAAATCTTGCCTCGTGCTTAAATGCAGCTTATTGAGGCTCTTTCCTCTTTCCCACGGGGAACAGGGTCAAGACTGATTTGCATATGGCTAGGTTGAAACTGGAATGGCATTACAAGCAAAAAAAAAACTGATGGATTAAACCCAGATCTGTGACTGGGGGTGAATGTTTGATTTGATCTGCATTCCATCCATCATCTGTTGCTTTTGCATTTGTCACCCCAAGTGGGAAGGGTATGCCCAGATGTGTGTCCCATGCTTGCTATGCCACCAGATTTAAGCTAGCCTGGCTGATGAAGGGTGATACTCTGAAACCGGTCCCAGAGTGCCTTTTTTCCGGTTCAGGGAGGACCTGGCCTGGTAGTTTGGGCTGGACTGTTTCCATGGGGAACAGGGTCAAGACTCATTTGCATATGACTTTGTCTGAATTAAAACAGCACGACAAGCAAAAAAACTGGTGGATTAAACCCAGATCTGTGACTGAGGGTGAATGTTTGGTCTGTTCTGCATTCTGTCTGTCATCTGTTGTTTTGTGTCTGTCTCCCCAAGTGGGAAGGGTATGCCGAGACGTGGGTCCTGTGCTTACTATGCGACCAGATTCAAGCTAGCCTCGCTGATGATGGGTGATACCCTGAAATCGGTCCTAGGATGCATTTTTTTCTGGTCCAGGGAGGACCTGGTCTGGCAGTTCGGGCTGGACTGTTACCATGGGGAACAGGGTCAAGACTGATTTGCATATTGCTTGGTCCAAACTGGAATGGCATGGCAAACAAAAAAAAATGATGGATTAAACCCAGATATGTGATTGAGAGTGAATGTTTGATTTGCTCTGCATTCCGTCCATCATCTGTTTTTTTGTATTTATTCCCCCAAGTGGGAAGGGTATGTCCAGACGTGGGTCCCATGCTTGCTATGCAACTAGATTTAAGCTAGCCTGGCTGATGAAGGGTGATACCCTGAAACCGGTCCCAGGATGCTTTTTTCTGGTCCTGGGAAGACCTGGCCTGGCAGTTCAGGCTGGACTGTTACCATGGAGAACAGGGTCTAGACTGATTTGCATATGGCTGGGTCCAAACTGGAATAGCATGGCGAGTAAAAAAAGTGATGGATTAAACCCAGATCTGTGACTGGGGGTAAATGTTTGATTTGCTCTGCATTCTGTCCATCATCTGTTGTTTTTGCATTTGTTGCCCCAAGTGGGAAGAGTATGTCCATATGTGGGTCAAGTGCTTGGTATGCCACCAGATTCAAGCTAGTTTGGCTGATGAAGAATGATACCCTGAAAGCAGTCCCGGAATGCTTTTTTTTCCGGTCCAGGAAGGACCTGGCGTGGCAGTTTTGGCCGGACTGTTCCCTTGGGAAAAAGAGTCAAGACTGATTTACATATGGCTGGGTCCAAACTGGAGGGGCATAGCAAGCAAAAAGCTGATGGATTAAACCCAGGTCTGTGAATTTGGGGTGAATGTTTGATTTGCTTTGCATTCCATTCATCATCTGTTGTTTTTAAACTTCCTACTGTTAGCAAACCAATTGGGCATCCCTGAGTACTGTCTTTGTCTGCCACCCCGTTCCATCACTTCTCTCCCTGCTACTCCCCTCCTAGTTGGCCGTGCCCACTCACCTAAGAGG
This sequence comes from Pleurodeles waltl, assembly GCF_031143425.1. Classification (NCBI taxonomy): domain Eukaryota; kingdom Metazoa; phylum Chordata; class Amphibia; order Caudata; family Salamandridae; genus Pleurodeles; species Pleurodeles waltl. Next base: position 1,235,541,334 of record NC_090446.1, read on the forward strand.
TTGGGTGTCTCCTTCACCGCAGGCACCTCCGCCCCGGCCCCTGTTGCCCCTGCTGCCCTCAGTGAGGAGGCTATTGACCTTCTGAGAAGTATCTCTGTGGGTCAGACAGCCATTGTGAATGTCATCCATGGATTGGCAAGTCAGGTACCACAGACTAATGCATTCCTGGAAGGCATTCATGGTGCAATGGTTGGCCTACAGATATATTTTAAGGCTCTGACCTCATCACTTACGGCAGCCAGTCATCCCCCAGCTTCTGTCCCCCCTCCAGCTACCTCTTCCCAATCCAAATCCCCCCTCCCCATACCTACCCAAGGCACAAAGACAGATCCACAGACATCCACCTCAACACCCAAGATTAGCTCACACAAACACAAGCACTACAAAACACACTGGCACACACACAAACAGCCAGCCACAGACAGAACAACCCTCACTACTTCCCTATAGACTCCCACCACCCGCAGAATCACAGACACAACATCAAGCATACCCACAGACACAACACTAAAAGTCACAGACGTACTCAGTACTCCCATCAATCTCACAGATACCACCCCAGCAGCCCGCAGGCATCCACCACAAGCACTACATCCACAGACACTACAACTACAGACACAGATACATCCACCGCATCTAGCCAACCCGCAATCACTACCCCTAAAATTAGACACACATCCACCACACCCACATCCCCTTGCACATCTACCTCCCATCCCCTAAGACATACAAAAACCCACACTCACCCACCAAACAGACACATACTACACACTAGCATAACTCACATAAGCACACACCCATGATATCCACACCAACACAGCCTACAACCACTCTGTCTACTTCCAAATCCAGACCCCCTCCTGATGACCATCCGTGTGTGTCCAAAAAACAGTTGTTATGTGAACTTGACCTTTGCCATGTTAACCCCGTTCCAGACCCAGAAGGACCCCACCCAGCTCCAAAGCCATCCCTTCTACCTCCAAGGTCTCCCCTGCAAGTGGCCATACCACCCCAAAAAGAAGCACACCCCTCCCAAGAAGAAGTCCATCCCTCATAAGCCCAAGCCTACACCCCCACCTCTCAAATCCGATCTCCCCCGACCCCCGGAAACTCCTTGAGGTGCCTGCCCCCTTGAAGCCCCTTATTGTGGAGGTTCCCTGTTAGTTAAGGAGTCATGTCTAAGCCCAGTGATGTGCCTGTGATGGACCTACTGGACTGACCAATGGCCTTGGACTTTCAAACATTTTATGATAATAAACCCAAACAGTTCTTTTTTGTGTAGAACTTTGTTCTGCAATTCCTTTCTAGCAAAATGTTATGAGTGACTTTGGTTGTGTGTCTGCAGTTGTGTGTTTGAGCCAGCTTGCTGCTCCATGTGCTACAGTTAACGGTATGTGAGTTTGTGTGCAATGCTGGTGTCCTCCAAGAGAAGGATGTTGTATATATAGGTATGTGAGTGTAAGTGCAATGATGGTGCAATGGCATTGTGTACTGTTTGTTATGGTAAGTATTTCTTGTTGTGTTATCTAATGTGGCCATGTATGGTGTTAGACTCACCCCCCTGATATGGTTTATGTACTCATGTGATGTGTGTCATCTTGAGTTTAGTTGATGTAGACATGGAGTGTGTAAAATTGTGCTAGCTGTGTTTGCATTTGCCTGTGCATGTGTCCATTTTGGTGTGTGTCCCTTGCAGCTAGTTCCTGGAGAGGTACGTCCCATGCAGTAGGAGTTGTATGTGCTTTGATGACTTGCCCTTCCTCGTTGTGCATATGTTCATGACATTTGGGTTTAGTATTGTTTGTCCCAGAGGCCCATGTAGGGCCATTTCCTGTGCACATGTTGTTTGAGGGGCCTGTTTAGAGTGACATATATCCTAGTGCAGTCTCCTTCCCTGGGTGTCCCAGATTTCCCATTCCAATTGTGCAGGTACAGTTGGCATGCTGTTTATCTTTTTGTGTCCCTGTGTTTTGTGCATACCATTATGCTTTCATTGTGCAGTGATGTGTTTGATGTGTGTGTCCATTGCAGAGTTTTTTCATGGTGGTGTTGTTTTGCGTTCCATGCCACATCAATACATATGTGTGTTATATGTGAGGACAGTCCATTGCCAGTGTGGAATGTCAGTGTGTGAGTTGTATTTGTACATGTGCTGTAGATGTGTTGTTGTTGATGTGTGTGACAGTGTTGCATGGCCTTCACTGTCCCTGTAACTGAGCTCTGTGGCTGTGTGTATTGTGTAGTGTTTTTATATTGTCCGTTTCAGCCGGATTGTACATGGTGGGTGGACCGCCATGGTAACATTAGCAGTGTTCTACCTCGTAATTGATCAGGTGGAAACACAGGATCCACCGGCCCATTTTTGCTTCCTTGTGACCGTGGTGGTCTGTGCTGCCTGGCGGTGCCAGTGGACTGCTGGCGGTCTTTTGTTTGTACAACCGCCAAACTTGTAATAAGACAGTCCGACTGCCAAAATGAGCATGGTCTTACTACCACCGCTGCCATGGTGGTCTGCGGACCAGCAAACTTGCATTGAGGTCCTATGTCTCTACAACATAAGAGTACCGAAGATGAAGTTACACATTACTTTTTAAATGGGCCTTTGGGGAAAAAAAATTACAGATAAAGTTGTCTCTAATTCCTTTTTTTCCTGCTTGTTTTAGTTATTTGTGAATTTCGAGGATTAGCTTTTTTTTTTTTTAAACGTGAGCGATGTACATGTGTGATGTTATATTGTATGTTCTGTCGAAATGTTAATCAGAATCTTACTGTGTCATAGCGTCGGAATGTTACTGTGTCATAGCGTTGTTGGAATGTTGCTGTTTGAATAGCGTGGATTCGGAATCTGGTGGAGTGAAGAGTAGCAGCTGTTGGGGTTAACGGAGGTTGGGATGTTTCCCCTGCATTAACCATTTCCGTCTTTATCTCACTGAGAGCCTCATGTGGAATTTCTTCTTCGTAACACTTCGGGTGGAGGTTCTTCCTTGTAACACTGGCGACAAGCTCATCTACGAACCCAATCTGCTTCAGGAGAACATCCCAACTCCAGATAAGTCCTTTATTTTCTCGATCTCGGAGAGCAACTTGTTTTTTTTCGTTCTTAAAATATACATTTTATTTTTTCTACTGGATTACTTCGCTTGATTTTTCAGTTCGGCTTTCGTTGCGGTATCCTAGCAACGTTTCAGCTCTGCAGCATATGTATCCTAGCAACGTTTCCAGCGCATACTGTCAACTCGGCCTAATACGCTCGCTGCTCTCCTCCAATTCATCACGCGCGCTGCCACCAACCAACTCTTGAACTTATCAAAATCTTCACACCGCTGGGTAACATCCACAAATTTATCCAGTCTAAGTGGTGTCGTATTGTTTCTCTTGCCAAATCATTGGGTGCTGCACTCCTACTATCAACTTCACCAACTCTCGGACAATTTCATGCCGTCAGAGTGAATTGTACTCTCGGTTTTGTCAAATTTTCACACGCACCTTGCGCGCTCATTGTTTTCGTGAAAGTGGCATCAATTAACCAGCCTGCTACACCTCCATTCTGCGAATAACTCACACGAGCCTTGAATCTACATAACAAACAATTCTTTACTTTATGGTGAAATCTCTTCTTTTGTGCTTTGTACTGTGATAGACACAAATTCTGAAAACAATCACCATGCAAAATGTGTCTGATCCTCCTTTTTTCCTCCCCACTCCTGGTGAACCCCTTATCAAATGGGGGAAATGGAAAAAAGTGTTTGAACGATATGCCAGAGTTTGCTGAAAGTCCTTGAGCACAGAAAGAAGAACTGCTCTACTGTTGCACTGTTTAGGAACTGAGGGTCAAGAAGTTTTTGACCACTTACCTGATATACCTGACAACGAGGCAGTTAACCTAAATGAGTATGAAATTTGTATCAGAAAATTGGACTTACATTACTTACCTAAAGTCAGTACTATTTTGGAACGATATTACTTTTGCCAAAGACGACAAGCTAATGGTGAATCTGTTGAAAATTATGTCACTGGCTTAAGAAGTTTAGCTTCATCTTGCAAATTTGGGTCATCCATAGATGAAAGAATTCGAGATCAATTTATGCAAGGTTGTGTTATTGATAAAGTGCGAGATGAGTTGTGGTTACTAGATGATCCTCAACTTGACGAAGTCATTTCTCTAGCTAAACGCATTGAACACTCATTGAAATGTGTTGATGTTATTAAAAGAAATGGTCACAATGATGTGGCTTTAGTAAAGGATGTGGCTATAGTAAAAGATACAAATCAAAAAATTATAAGATTGGCACAAAACCTAGTCCCCAAAATTCAAGAAAAAAAAAAGGTGTTACAGATGTGCAAAGGAAGGTCATTTTGCGAATGATAGCTTGTGTCCAGCTATCAATGGTTTCTATCTGTTCTGTAAAAAAAGGGGGCATTTCTCAATTGAATGCAATCAACGTAAGTCCAAAGAAAGTGTGAATGCAGTCGATTCTCATCTCACGAATAATTACTTTGGTTGTATGTCACAATGTGATCCAATAGTGCTACAGGTGTCGGACTCTAAACCCAGTGGCCCTCTGGATTATATTGCGATTGAAGGTAAAGAAACCAAAGTACTCTTTGATTCTGGTGCCAAAATTACTATTGTTTCCAACCAGTTTTATCAAGAACAACTCAGAGGGTCTGATGAGTTGTTGAAACCAGACATTAATCCTTGTGCATATGGTGGTGAACCTATTGATTTACATGGATATTTCGTAGGATTAATTGAGTACAATCAGTGGTACACCTCTGGGAAGATATATGTCTCTAAGAAAGGAGACAGTATTATTAGCTGCTGGCACCAGAAGGACTTAGGAGTTATACTGGATCCCAATAGTGTCCCCCCGATTATATTGAAAGATAAAACGACTGTTGAGTTGATTGATAACACCTACAATGTTTCAGACTTGGAGAAATCTCTCCGCCGGGACTTTACAGAGGTTCTTTCTGACAAAATTGGATGTATGAAAGGTTACTCACACAAAATCAATTGAATTTCTGGGTCTGTCCCGTACTGCAGTAAGGTTCGTAATGTTCCTTTTGCGGTAAGAAGTCAACTCAAAGATGAATTGGGAAAACTGATAGATCAAGGAATAACTGAGGAGGTAGAAGGAACAGAATGGTTGGCTCCGATAGTCATTGCTAAGAAACCCAATGGCAAGATAAGACTATGCATTGACCTTCGCAGACTCAACAAGTGTGTCATAGTTGACAAATATCCCCTTCCCAACATCTCTGAGCTACTAACAAGGGTATCAGGTGCCAAACTCTTTTCTACCATCGATCTAACCTCAGCGTATCACCAGGTAATGTTAGATGAATCTAGTAGAAGTTTAACAGCTTTCATTACACCTTTTGGAACATTTAGGTTCATCCGTTTACCATTTGGTTTGGTTTCAGCTGCCTCTGTGTTTCAGAGGTTGATGGAACGCATGCTGAAGGGTCTGGAGGGTGTATGCATTTATCAAGACAATATCTTAATTTATGGTAAAGATTCCATCCAGCATGATGTAAGATTAAGGGAAGTTTTAAGAAAGATTTCTGAACATGGTCTAACAATTAAACCGGAAAAATTTAAATTTGCAGTCAAGACTATAGATTATTTAGGTCACACCATAACTGGTGATGGTCACATACCGAAGAAAGAACTGGTTGACACTATTCAGGGTCTAGCCTCTCCCACATCTAAAGAAGAGTTATTGAGATTTCTGGGTATGGCAGAATATTATAGCAAGTTCATCAGAGATTTTGCGAGTTCATGTTATCACATGAGGGGTTTGTTAAAGAAAGGAGTGGAATTCATATGGAACCAGGAATGTGAAAAAAGAATTTTGTGATATCAAGAAATCTCTTTCTTGTGCTCTGGCTTTGAAAGAGTTCGACCCAAATTCACAGTTGTTCCTAACTACAGATGCAAGTAGTAAAGGTTTTGGAGCAGTGTTACAACAAGGTAATTGCTCTCCTGAAAACACTATTGCGTTCATTTCCAGGAGCCTTAAAGGAGCAGAAACTAAGTATTCTGTTATTGAAAGGGAGGCGTTCGCGGTATTTTGGGCCATACAAAAATTGAAGAAGTTCTTGTGGGGAAGTTCCTTTGTTGTAAGGACGGATCACAAACCCCTGTGTGAGGTTCTCCGTTCAAAAGGGATCGATTCGGTGTCAGGGAGGATTACCAAATGGATTGTTGGATTGCAAGAATATGATTTTGTTGTGAGATATGTCCCTGGTGCTGACAACTTACCTGCTGATGTTTTGTCTAGGTTAGTTACATCCAATTCTCACCTTCAAGATGATGAGTCAGTAAATAATGACACAGAAAATCTCGAATGGGTGTGTGAGGTAGATTGTGAAATAATTTCTGAGGATAAGTGGCGGGAAGAATCTTCATCTGACAAGGTTCTAACGGAAATAATAGAATTATTAAGTAATGGTTGGAGGAGTATACATCAGGGTAGTGTCGAAAGTAGAAGTTTTTGGAATGTTTCGAATGAACTAGCGGTGAGTCAAGATAATTCTGTTTAGAGGTACAAGATTGGTTCCTCCTGTTAAGCTTAGAGACCAACTAATGAACAAAGCTCATAACAGTCACATGGGCATTTCTAAGACCAAAGAAAGGTTGTGTTCCTCATACTGGTGGCCTGGTATGGATACCCAAGTAGAGCGTCTAGTGAGAGAATGCGTACAATGTGCGGTTAGTGAAAAGGCTATGAAACCCAGGGTGCAACCAATGATAATTAGAGAAAATCCTGAGGGCCCGTGGACGGACATTGCATTGGATATTTTAGGACCCATTCATAGTGACAGTTCGATGGATTATATTATTGTGGTGGTGGATATGTTCTCTAGATGGCCAGAAGTGTGTTTTACTAAGAACATTGAAATGTGGAAAGTCATTGATTTTCTGAAAGATTTGATAACTAAGGAGGGGATTCCTTCGAATCTTCTCACAGACAATGGGGTACAACTAGTGTTCAAAGAAATGAATGACTTTTTGAGTGGGTGTGGCATAAAACATAAACTTTGTGCATTATATCATCCAGAATGTAATGGAATGGTAGAGAGATTTAATAAAGTCATAAAAGAAACTATCTCTATTGCTAAAAGCAACCAATTAGATTGGAAGCAGGAAGTGTTGAAGAAAGTCTATGTATATAGACACACCCCTCATTCCACTACTGGTCAAACACCATTTTCACTTTTCCGTGGGAGACGTGGAAATACTATTTTAGAACCTAAATGGGTTAATGATCTGTTAGACAGAAAGGGAAGAAAAGTGATAAAAAGTGATTGGAGACTTAAAGAACGTGAAAAACTGTTAAAGAGTAAACTGAATTTTGATAGAACAAACTGTACAAAGAAAACACTCATTGAGATTGGTGATTGGGTTATGATTAAACAACCTTTTGCGAAAAGAAGCGAGAAAAAATTATCCTCTCCAATTAAAGTTATGAAACTCTTTACCAATGCTGTTAAGACTCAAGATAACAGAATATGGAATTTAAATAGAGTTGTCAAGTTTACTGGAGTTGCTGGTCGTGCTAAGGATGATGAAACAGGAAAAAATGATATTTGTACAAAAGGAACGTCTTCAAGAGGGTTGGGATCCTCCATGAAAGATCCCAGTTTAAGGAGGTCTAACAGAAACATCAAGATGTCCATGTATCTTAAGTACTATAAGCTAGAGTGAAACAATCACTTTTACTTCTTTTACATTTTCATTTTACTTCTTTTAAATCTGTGTATTGCAATATCAATGTGTTTAAAGTATGTATAGAGGGGAGGGAGAGGTGTTATATTGTATGTTCTGTCGAAATGTTAATCAGAATCTTACTGTGTCATAGCGTTGGAATGTTACTGTGTCATAGCGTTGTTGGGATGTTGCTGTTTGAATAGCGTGGATTCGGAATCTGGTGGAGTGAAGAGTAGCAGTTGTTGGGATTAACGGAGGTTGGGATGTTTCCCCTGCATTAACTTGAAGACGTGTACTTGCCAATAAAAGAACAGTTTCCGTCTTTATCACACTGAGAGCCTCATGTGGAATTTCTTCTTCGTTACACTTCGTGTGGAAGTTCTTCCTTGTAACATATGACTATTGCTAAACCTGGAATTTTGTCTAGTTTTCAGAAATGTTCCAGGTTTAACCAAGTATGTAGAAATCACACAAAAGAAGAAAATCTGACTTCCATTAAAAAAAAATGCAACAACTTTGGTAGATTTTTTTACCACTCTTCTTGTTCCTGAAAGCTGTGATGATAGGGATCTTATGCAACCAGCGTTTTGTCTATGGAATTTTTTGAAAGAGATGCTTTTTCTTGTTATCAGTTTTTTTGTTTCATTTTTTTAAACAGTCCCTAATTCTTGCTATATTTTGACTATTGTCTTGGTTCTCTCAAGGGAAATCCACAAATGCTAGCTATTTTTGGAATCCTGCACATGTGGGACAAAGGGACAGAAATTTGCCGTCAACACTTTTGTGAAAGATAATGATGTAACCTTGAGGCCCATATTTATACTCGGTTTGTGCCGAAGTAGTGTCATTTTCCTTGGCGCTTATTCAGTGCAAACCTAACTCCATATCTATACGTTGGTGCTAGAAACATCTAGCGCAAACGTTATGGAGTTTACATCATTTTCTGGACGTGGAAACCTACCTTGTATCAATGAGATGCAAGGTAGGCGTTCCAGTGCAGAAAACAACGGTATAGCCCTTGCGCCATATTTATCCCCTGTGCTAAAATCTGGCACGGTGGAATGGGGGCCTTAAATAATGGAGGTAAGCTTGCTTAGTGCCAGTGTTTAATGCCTGGGTCAGGGCAGGCGTTAGGGGACCTTACCCTTTTATCTCTTTGACTTATGTGGTCTAGCACCCTTTCCTTAATCTTGCTCGTCTCAGCTTTGCAGCCCCATGAATGAGTTAGGGAGGACTTGCATATGTAGACAAAGTAGTACTGGACCAATTTTCAGAGTGGAAGTGGTGCTACCATCAATGTTATGTCAGAAATCATGTGAGTTGCTATAAAAATCATTATGTTACACAAAGTATCAAATGAGCAACACCAATTTGGCCTAAGAATGGTGGCCGAATAGTGGGCCCGATTCACAAAGGTAAGCATAGGTGTTTGGTCTAAACTTAGACCAAATGTCTAAGTTTATGACTTTGGGAATTCACAAAGGGCATTTACAAGTACTATCTTTATGTCCGCACTAGCGGCAGGGATCCAGTGATGCATTTTGTAGCACATTGCCTTGCATAATTAATTGCATAATGCGCTAGGGAACTGACATTTACATAGAGCACATTTTCCATTTAACTGGCCTCTTGAAATAGCTCAGCCATACGTCTTTACTGCTAAACCTATGTAGTGCACAAAGAATAAAATACTGAAATTGGATTTCTACGTACATCATTTATGCATTCCACAAGTAAAGTGACTTGGTTTGTTTTGATTTTATTAAAATCTTTGTTCTCATCACACCTCAGAATTGCAAAACATGTGCCTCATTTGAAGATTTCTTGCTGCTAACATATTTTGAAATATTTGTAAAGTTAATTTGTTTTAAGATTATCACTTGGATCACATTACGAAATTTCCACACTTTGTTGTCAAGGAAAGGAAAAGTAGACACCAACCTTCATATTGAATAAGCATCCGTTTGTTAGAAGACATTGCATGACACTTGACTTCTGGCATTGAACTGACAGCAAATGCAACACAATAGCAAACACTACCTTAAAGGCTTCCTTATTGCTCATCCCTTGCAAGGAAATCAGGGTTATCTTGGGGTGCTACAGCACCTTCTATAGCCCTACTTCTAGCACCCCCCAACCCCACCATAAAGGCAGAACAAACATGAAACTTTGCCTGAATGCCAACCAAGGTTGCCTATTAAAACTGCTCCCATTACTAGCTTGAGAGTTTCCTCCGTGAACTCTGTCTCACACTGTGGTTTGGTAGTTCATTGGAATTCTTGTTGATCTCAGTAAGCACATACATTTATCTAAAAATCAGTTGACTTTAAGCAAATAAGTAGAATTGATTGTTACTGGTATAGCTCTTGGTACAGCACTTCTGCAAGTTCAGTACATTGCCATCCTCAAAAGGGAAGAAGGCTTTTGTTGGTCTTGCTGATATTTGAACTCATACATAGATGCCAGCAGCGAGAGTTAAACTCACAGTGTGGCCTTTCCAGCCTCCAACAATAAAATGTCATGGCCTCAACTGGGATTTAATTTTTTGACGTTTGTCATGCAATCGGAACCTTGCAAAGTTGGACATCATGCCATCTCTAAATATTTTTTGAAGTGGAAAGATACCAAGAAATATGTTATGTCCTTTCTCCCAGACCCTTTTGGGGTTCAGGCTTTTGGATTTCCTATTATTTTTTAACAATCAAAATTGTCAGTAATTCAGCAGTGCGGATCATTGACATTGCCAGAATTGTAGCCTCTTTATACATGAAGGAATAAGCATTCACATAGTATCTGTTTACTAAAACATGTATTTATTTTCTACAAATAAAGGCCCTTGCCCCTGTCCAGTTAACCCTCCCCATTTAAAATGTACCACAACACAATATTCTTCCATTAGCAGCCACTGCTGTTTAGTACTAAAGTGCTTGTACTCTCTCCCCTAAACATAGTAACATTTGCTTAACCTGAATTGGCATATTTAATTTACTTATAAGTCCCTAGTAAAGTGCACTACAAGTGCACAAGGCCTGTACATTAAATGATACTAGTGGGCCTGCAGCACTTGTTGTGCTGCACGCCCACTAACCCTCTAACCATGACTCAGGGCTGCCATTGCAGAGCATATATGTGCTCAACCTGGCAAGATAAACCTCTTGCCAGGTCTAAACCTTTACTTTTTATTTATATACTGGTTACCACTAAGATAGGCCCTCAACTACCCAGAGAGCAGATTGCAATGTATTTGAAAGGTAGAACAAGTACTTTTAGGTTTTACATGTCCTGATAGTGAAAAACTGGCAAAAACGTTTTTTACTACTGCAAGACCTGTCTCTCCCATAGGCCATCATTGGGATTACCTTATCTTATTTTAGAAGTGTAATTCACAATCTGGAAGAGATATGTTTGCCGAATTTATAATCACAACTTATGGTGAAGTTGGTTTTTAAATTGGTGTTTAGGAAATGCCAGAAAGTTTGGATTTACTTGCTTTTAGCCATCTTGTCCTTTCCTTCTGTCTCTGGTCGGTCTGGGCTGGGTGGGGAAGAAGGACTGCTGTGCTGCTCAAATGTCTGCTAATCTGCTAGGTCCTGGCCTTGCTGGACTCTTGCCTTGCTGAGCTTCCCTGCTGCCTGCTGCTCCATTGCCTGGGTGAGAAGGACTTGACCTGCATCACATAAATCCATGGTGACTCCAAGGGCTTGCTGGCTGGTTGGCTTGCCTCATGTTTTCTGAAGACTCGGGGACATACAAGAATTTCAACAATCCTGCTACAGCCTGTGGACTCTGCAACTTGAGTCCTGCCATCCAAATGCCGCCACCTCAGTCCTGGCCCCTTTTCAGTGGATTTTTCTGGATGCTAGTGCAAAGAACTGTGCATCAACCATGTTGCACCAATTGGAACCGACGCATCGCCTTTGCCATCAAAGCTTCACTACTGTATCCCCATTGCTATGAGGATTGAGGACACTTCATTGCTGTCAACGACACTGCACCACTGCTGCGAGCATCGGAGCACCACATTGCCAACTGTACAACGGATTATTCCCTTTGCATTGTCTTCACCTCCTGGACCAACGCCGATGTACCGCTTCACTGCTTCCTTTAGCGTGTACCCAGAACTGATGCTTCAGCATTGTTGTGCAGATTGGAAATGATGCATCTCAAGGACCAAGGTATTTTTGCTCAGCAGGCCCTGCAAGGGTCTAGTAGCTGGCCTGTGCTCCGCTGCAGTTAGCTTGAACTTTTGACTTGAATCTGATTTAGTGTGACCAGATAAACCCGGTTAGAGCTTACTGCTTCTAAGCACCACAGTTTCATTTATTCTTTAACAAAACATACCTGGACTTCTTCATATTGGATTTTTGTAATTGTGGTGGTGTTTTGTTCATTAAATTAAGTTATATTTTTCTAAACTGGTGTGGATTACTTTTGTGTGGGGTTTTCACTGTTTTACTGTTTTAAGTGTTGCACAAATACTCCACACATTGCATCTTAAGTTAAGCCGACTTCTCTGTGCCAAGCTACCAGAGGGTGAGAACAGGATAAAGTAGGGTGTGATGTGACTTGCCCTGACTAGGATTGTGGTCCCTATTAGGACAGAGTGCTTACCTTTGCCAACTAGAGACCCAATTTCTAACAAGAAGGTAAACTGTAAACCTTAAAAATTGTATTACTGACCGGACTGTAGGTTATAGAAGTTCAGTTGGCATGTTTAGTTTGCCCTTTTTAAAAAAAAAAATGTTTGCCGGTACTGTGATATTCACTCAGAAGTACTGCAGTGCCCCATGAGTATAACATTGAATGTAATGAGTGGAAAGAAGATCTTGGCAGCCAATTAGAAGCTTGGTTCTTTTTTGTCTCAGTTGGTGTCTGGTGCACAGCTGTATCTTGTGGTGTGTTTTTTCTGGAGTTTCTGCTGAAATGGTTACAATACCTCAAACTGCTGCAACTGCTCCAGATCTTGTGGAGAGAGAAGAGGAGGAGATCACTCTCACTCAGGTGGAGCAAAATATAGAGCAAAGCCACAAGGTGAAGCAGTCTGTTGTCTGGGAGTCATTTTCTCTTCCAGCTGGGGAGAAGAAAGTGCATGCCTTCCAGGAAACTTGTCTGTGCAATAAGGTGATTTCTTGGGGTACTGGGCAACAGTATTCCCACAGCACCACTGGAATGTGCAAACACCTCTGCGCCATGCATGCCCAACCCATTTGGCCAATGTTGCAAGAAGGCGCAACCTGGAGTTGCAAGAATTGGGTCAAGAACCATTTGCTCCACAGCCCATTCCAGCTGCTGGCTCAGAGGTTCTTGTGAACTGTCTTTGTCACTGTTAAGCCGTATTAAGGGACAGCAACTTACAGTCTCACCTTCCAGATGTGGGAAAACTTGGCTGATTGCCGAACCACCCTCACTTTATGCCCCCATTTTCAGTCATACTGGTGTTTTTCTGACTCTGATGGTGCCCTGGACACTGCTAAACAGTCCCAGGGCCTGTGCTTTGTGTAAAATGGATATGCACTTAGGCTAATTATAATTGGCTGTACCAACCTACCTATACATCTTTAGTATATGACAAGGCATGCAGGTTTAGGAGCCCCAGCATAGGTAGTACACCCATAGGAGCACTGCCGTGGTACCTATTGTCATTTTAAAGGCAGGCCTGTCTTGCAGGGTGCTTTTAACTTAAAGTTAAACCCAAATTCGACTTTTGAATTAAAAGTACTTCCAAAGTCCTAATCTACTTTATTTTTACATATGTCACCCCTAAGGTATACCATAGGTGCCACCAGGGTTAGGGGCAGTGTAACTATAAGCAGAGAGTTGATAACAGATGTTTTTATAAGCCCTGGTGAGGGAAAAATGGCTAAATTTGTTTTTCCCTATTCTAGTGAATGGGTTCCATATGCTCACATGGAGAGACTTTATTTTAAAATAATAAAGTCTTATTTTTCATAGGAAGGAGCTAAATATGGCATGCTTTGTATCAAATTAAAATTTATAATAACGCTAACAATTTGCCACTGTTGAATTTATTATCATTTGTACCTAGAAAGAGTTTTAGAACTCTTGTTAAAAGTTACCAACTTCCTCCCTGTAGTGTCCTTCTCTGATTGGTCAGCCACAAGCAGCCTGAACCAGGCTGTCTTGATGAGGTGTGAAGTGGCCTGGGCTGAAAGAAAGGAAGCATCTGGTGAGAGGAGATCTGCCTCAGCAGATGGTGGAACAGAATGGGGGAAGTGCAGCCAAACTGGTCCTGCAAGGAGGGAAGGACATTTGGTACAGCAACTGTACCTACCCCATTTCCTGCAAACCCAAGAAACGAGGTGCCCCCTGATTAGATGGGTGTGTTAAGGGAAACCTAGCCACACCAGTGGGTGGGCTCAGCCAGATCTAAACTCTAAGACTGAATTTTTGCCATCTTGGATTTTGGAGGATTTTGGAGGAATGTTGCTCCCTGAGATTGATTTTTGCCATACTTCCCAGGAAGTGGTCACTCAAGAGGGTGGTGGCCTGCACGTGATTGGACAGAGCCCCAACTGCTTTTCACTCAAGAGCCACAATAAAATGTGCAGCCTCACTTGCAGGTTCATCCCACTGAAAATCTCCGGAGCCACAGACCTCCAGGATTTGACCTGGGGCTTGTGGAAAGACAATCTGAAAACGTTGCAGCAAAATCGGCTTGCTGTGGAGGGTCATCTGATGTCGGGAAAGAAAAAGCTCCAAAAATGTTTTTAAGTCTGAACTTAAAAAGTTGATTGAGGCTTCCCACACCGTGGATCTGAGGAGGGTTCCAGGCAGGTCAGCTTCAATTTCAACTTGGTCCGGGATGAAAATTTCTGTCCTGAAAAATCATCTAAGTTTGAATGTAGGATCCCTGACTGAGGCCTCCTGCGACGCATATCCAAAGAAGGTTCCAGGGAGGTCATATTCAAACTGTGACTCCGTCCCGGTCCAGAAAATCTTGATGGGGGTTTGTGGCCTATTGCTAAGTGTAGGTAGTTACCATCCCTTACCAATAATCCACACACAGTTTGACAAATCTTCCAAAACTTTCCCAAAAAAGTGTGCCAGTGATTCTTGTTGTGCATGGAATGTTTTGGGGTGATCCGTCAAGCGGGGGCCGAGAGAAAGGCGAGGTCAAAAAAGTTATTTCCCATGTTAATTCCCATAGGACATTTAGAAACAACCACAGCCCTAACCACTGGATGGAATTATAACAAATTTGGCACAAAATTATATATTTGGCCCGGAGATTCTGCTTTTGCATATTTGGTGTAAATCTGTTTAGTAGTTTTTGAGATATTAAAGGGAATACTAATTTGTATATATCTGTCCACGTCAAGTTTGCAAAGATTAATAGCTCCCGCACAGCAAATGAAGAGCTCTGATTGACAACCAACACTTCAAACCAGGAAGTGTGTGCAGCCATATTGGGACTATGCTTTAATCAATCAATCAGATTTTGTAAAGTGCGGCTACTCATCCGTGAGGGTTTCAAGGTACTGGCGGGGGGGCTCATCCAAAGAACCACGTCTTGAGGTTCTTCCTGAAGATTGTGAGCAACAAGCTTTGTCTGAGGTGCAGGGGGAGGTTGTTCCAGCTCTTTTATGCAGTGTAGGTGAAGGATCGTCCTCCGGCGGTGGCTTTGCGGATGCGAGGGATGGTGGCCAGAGCCAACTGGGTGGAGCGGAGGGATCTGGCGGGGACACAGTGGTTCAGGTAGGCTGGTCCTGCATTTCCTGTGGGGGGTCCTGGAGGTACATGTGCGGCTGCTGGGTGTGGTGATTGTGAAGTGTATGCATCGGTGGTTGGTCCAGTCTGGGATGGAGATGGTCTTGATGGTGATCTGGTTGCTTGAGGTGAAGATGGGGTCCAGTGTGTGTCCTGCGATGTGTGTGGGTACGGAGACCAGCTGTCTGAGGCCCAGGGTGGTGAGGTTGTCTAGTAGAGCGTTGGTGTTTGGGTCGATGCGGTCTTCGAGGTGGAAATTCAGGTTGCCGAAGAGGAGGTAGTTGACTGACGCCAGGGCCTGGGGGTAGCAATGTCTACGACATTGTCTATGAAAGCTGGGCGGGTGCCAGGTGGCCTGTACACCAGGGTGCTGTGGATGGAGAAGTTGTGGTTGGGCCAGGAAGTGAAGGTGTTCCATGGTGGTGCAGTGTTCTTCTGGGACGGCCTTGACACTTAGTGAGGACTTGTGTAGGATGGGGACTCCTCCGCCCAGGCAAGAGGGCCGGTCCCTCCTTAGAATGTTGTAACCAATGGGAATGGCGATGTCTGGACCTAGGGTGGGTTAGGTCCAGGTCTAGGTAAGGAAGGCGATGTCCGGTCAGGCGGTGTCAATCAAGCCCCAGAGTTCTGTGGAGTGTTTGTGGAGGGAGTGGATGTTGCAGTGCAGGCAGTTGATGGGGTTGTGGAGGTTGTTGGTATTTTTGTGTGCGGAGAGTACCTTCAGCTTGTTAAGGGCTGGCACTGAAGTTTCAGTTCTTGCAGGTGAAAGGTCCATTGGTGTCCTTGGGGGAGATGGTGCAGCAGTTGCTGAGATGTCTGCTGTTGAGGCGGAGGAGGGTCTCGGAGTCGTAATGGAGGCAGTCCAGGGGGTGGTTTGACAGACATCCAGGGTTCATGGCGCTGGGCGTGGTACAGGTGCGGTCGGGTGCAGACGGGTTGCCTTTGGTGTGCCGGCTGCGCGACCGCACTGCGGCTGCCATGAAGCAGGGGAGGGGGCAGGGAGGGGGAAGATGTCAGCTGGGAGGCGGGAGGGCGTAAAAGGTGCTTCATGGGAGGGAGGGGCAGAGGAAAGAGGGGAGAAAGGAAAAAGGAATAAAGGAAAAACAAGAGAAAAAAATCAAAATAAGCAGAGGAAGCAAGAGTGAAAGAGGGACAAAGAGAAAAAGATACTTACATGTGATGGGCATTAGACCACCAGGAATGAGGCACAGGAATGAGCCTGCGGGTGGAGGAAGGCCTCGAACTGAGAGTCAAGAGTCTCTCAGGCCCTGATTTATACTTTTTTTGCACCTCATTAGTGTCATTTTTTGATGTAAAAATGGTATAAACTTACAAAATACAATTGTATTTTGTGAGTTTGCGCTACTTTTGCATCAAAAAATTACGCTAATGCGGTGCAAAAAATGTATAATTCAGGGCCTCAGTTCATACCAGCAAATAGGCAGAGGCCGCAGCAGCCAGAGGAGCTGGGGAGGGCAGCAGACGCTGACCAGGAGATCAGTGCAGTTATACTCTCACAGTGCTGCAGCCGCCAATTAAGAAGGGGAGGGGGTGGGGGAGCAGTCAGCTGGGAGGCCATAGGGCGGGAAAGGGGCTTCACGGGGGAGAGGCTGAGAAAAGAGGGGAAAAAGAAATAAAAGAAAAACCAGAGAAAAAAACGAAATAGGCAGAAAAAGCTAGAGTGAAAGAACGACAGAGAGAAAGAGATACTTACAAGTGATGGCCACCATATCACCAGAGATGAGGTGCAGGGATGAGCCTGCGGCTGGAGGAGGGCCTTGAACTGACAGTCAGGAGACTCTTAGTTCATACCAGCAAAAGGCAGAGGCAGCAGCAGCCAGAGAGCTGGGGAGGGCATCAGATGCTGACTAGTAGGTCAGTGCAGTTGCCCTCTTACAGTTCTGCGGCCACCATTAAGAAGGGAAGTGGGGATGGGCAGTGGTCAGCTGGAAGGCCGGAGGGTGCGAAAGGTGCTTCACAGGAGGTGAGGGAGGTAGAGGAAAGAGGGGAGAAAGGTTAAAGGAATAAAGGAAAAACAAGAGAAAAAATCAAAATAGGCAGAAGAAGCAAGAGTGAAAGAGCGACAGAGAGAAAGATACTTACATGTGATGGCCATTAGCCCACCAGGGATGAGGTGCAGGGATGAGCCTGCGGGTGGAGGAGGGCCTCGAACTGAGAGTCAGGAGACTCTCAGTTCGTCCTGGCAAAAGGCAGAGGCAGCAGCAGCCAGAGGAGCTTCGGAGGGCAGCAGACGCTGACCAGCAGGTCAGTGCAGTTGCCCTCTCACAGCTCTGTGGCCGCCATTAAGAAGGGGAGGGGTGCAGGGGGAGCGGTCAGCTGGGACGTGGGAGGGTTGGGAAGGTGCTTCATGGGGGTAGGAGAGCAGTGCAAAGAGGGGAGAAAGGAAAAAAGGAATATAGGAAAAACACGAGAAAAAAATCGAAAAAGGCAGAAAAAGCAAGAGTGAAAGAGCGACAGAGAGAAAAAGATACTTACATGTGATGGCCACTAGACCACCAGGGATGAGGCGCAGGGATGAGCCTGTGGTTGGAGGAGGGCCTCGAACTGAGAGTCAGGAGACTCTCAATTCATCCCAGCAAAAGGCAGACGCAGCACTAGCCAGAGGAGCTGGGGATAGCAGCAGACGCTGAACAGGAGGTCAGTGCAGTTGCCCTCTCACAGAGCTGTGGCCACCATTAAGAAGGGGAAGGGGTGGGGGGAACGGTCAGCTAGGAGATTGGGAAAGGTGCTTCACAGGGGGAGGGTGCAGAGGAAAGAGGGGAGAAAGGAAAAAGGAATAAAGGTAAAACAAGAGAAAAATTGAAATAGGCAGAAAAAGCAAGAGTAAAATAGCGACAGAGAGAGAGAGAGATACTTAGATGTGATGGCCACTAGACCAGCAGGGATAATCCTGTGGATAGAGGAGGTCCTCGAACTGACAGTCAGGAGGCTCTCAGTTCGTCCCAGCAAAAGGCAGAGGCAGCAGCAGCCAGAGGAGCTGGGGAGGGCAGCAGATTCTGGCCAGGAGGTCAGTGCAGTTGCCCTCTCACAGCTGTGAGGCCGCCACTAAGAGGGGAGGCCGGCAGGGGGAGTGGTCAACTGGGAGGTGGAATGGTGGGAAAGGTGCTTCATGGGGGAGGGGGCAGAGGAATTGAGGGGAGAAAGGAAAAAGGAATAAAGGTAAAACAAGAGAAAAAATCAAAATAGGTAGACAAATTGAGTGAAAGAGTGACAGAGAGAAAGAGATACTTACATGTGATGGCCACTAGACCACCAAGGATGAGGCACAGGGATGGGCCTGCGGGCAGAGGATGGACCCGAACTGAGAGTCAGGAGAATCAGTTTGTCCCAGCAAAAGGCAGAGGCAGTGGCATCAGCCAGAGGAGTTGGGGAGGGCAGCATATGCTGACCAGGATGTCAGTGCATTTGCCTTCTCACAGCGCTACGGCTGCCATTAAGAAGGGGAGGGGGCAGGAGGAGTGGTCAGCTGGGTGGCACCCTCCAGGGACTGCCACCTCCCCCGGTGCTTAAAAAAAATGAAACACGGTTGGCCACCCAGCAGCCCCTCACAGCCCCAGGGACACCACCTCCCTAATACATTTCTCAAATTGTGTGTGGGGGGCCATCTGGCCCCCCTGCAGCTGCCAGGACCACCACCTCTCCTTGGCATTGCTCAAAATGTTTGCTGAGGAGCCACGCGGCCACTTGCAGCCCCAGGGACCACCATTTCCACAAGACATCTTAAATTGTATGTGGGGGAGCGGGGTGGCCTCCTCTGCATCCCTAGGGACCACCACCTGCTCTGTGCAAATGTTGAAAAAAGAAAGAGAGGGTACATTTCGGGCCCCCACAATCCTGGGGACCACCACCTTCCTGGGACTAGTTTAGCTGAAGGAGGGGCCACAGAGCCCTCTCGAGGAGCCACTGATTCCCTGGGGAAATGCCACCCACCAGGGCAGGCTCCTGCTATATCCCAGGGTGCCCACCCCCAGGCCTAGCTGTTTGCTGTGGCTTGAGTGAGGCTTTGACTACTGCAGGCAAGCCAAAGCAAACACTGCTCGCAGCACAGGAGAGCTGTCAAACAGCTCTCCCTCGCTGTGAGCAGAGGTTTCCTCTGTCTCCCTGCCCACAGAGATGCAGGCAGGGAGACAGAGGAAACATTGTCCTCACAGAGAGGGAGCTGTTTTAGCAGCTCCCTCTCTGTAACAGGAATGCTGGCTCCTACAGGTGGTACGGAGCCAGCTGGGACCGTGGGGGCCAGCATCCAAGTTACATGGCCAGACCCATATGGATGGGTCCCACGGGCCCAAATTGGTCCAGCGTGGGGGGGCCATGCGGCCTTTCAACCCAAAAGAAATTAGGCTGTGGCCCGGGGGATGGGATCCCTCGGGACAAGATCGCCCCAACTCCCCAGAAAAAAATAATAATTAGGCCACGCCCCAGGGGATTGGGTCCCTGGGGCCGACATTGGGCTGAGGAGGTGGGACACGTGCACCCCCCAAAACATATTTAGGTGATGCCTCAGGTGATGGGGTCTGTGGGACCGAGATTGGCCTGGGTAGGGTGGTCGCACGTCCTGCATCCCCCCCAAAAAATATTAAATGTGTAAGCCAGCCCCTGAGGAGTGCAGTCCCAGGGCTGAGAAAGGAAGGGGGGTGCATGCACCCCAAACAAATATTAAAAATTTAGGCTGGATCCCTGGGGATGAGGACCCCAGGTATGAGATCGGCCCAGGGAGGGGGGCCATATGGGGTTGGGTTGTTATAGGGGTTGTCTGCAAGGACTCGCTGCAGGCCAGGCCCTGCAGCCAACCCCTGCTGCGCACAGCTAGTGGCCTTGCACAGCACGGGGTTGGGTTGTTATAGGGGCTGCCTGCAGAGCCTGTCCGAAGGCTGTGCATGGTGATGGTTGGATTAACGTATAATAATGAAAATTACTTTATGTTAAAAAAGCTGTAGAAGTTCTCTAAAAAACGAGGTTACAGGGATGTCATAGTTAAGTTCACATTTAAACATAGAAAAGCATAGAAATGTACTTATTAAAGTTCGTTATCTCAAGTAACTATAATTCATACACTAAGGTAACTATAACTCACACCTTTGCCATGCAGTGCTGATTACCCCACAAATTATGGCACTCATGGCATCTTTGATAACATAATTGATAATATCAATATAATATTTGCAGTTATATTTTTGACGAAATAATTGTGCATGGTGAGGGCGCAAGTTATAGTTACTAGTACCTAAGGACACTATGGTTTTGTATGTTTAAAATGTAAGCTTAACTATAACATCCCTGTATCTTTTGTTTTTTAAGTGAATTTGTATGGATTTTTTTAATTCTGTTTCCTAACTATAACATCCCTGTAACCTCTGTTTTTGTTCAGTTAATTTCTACTTATTTTTTTTAACATAAAGTAATTTTCAATACTTTAAGTCAATCCAAAGAATTTGTCCTGGGGAGGTGGTGGTCCCTGGGGGTTTGTCCCCAATGCCACCGGGACCAGGCCCACCCAGGGGCTAATAATAAGAAAAGGATGGGTGACCGCCATTTAAAAAAATATGTATGCTTTTTAGCCCTAGCGGAGTCCCTCAGGCACCAGAGCACCAGAGTTAAGGGTTCAGGGTGTCTTTACCTTGGCCCCTTTTCTTATTTCTTTTTTCTTTTACTTTTTTTCTGGGACTCTGCTGAAGTTGAGTCCCAAGATGGCTGACAACACTTCATTGTTGAAGTATTGATGTTAGAAATGGGATCTTTGGTTGGAAGTCAGGTTACCCCCTGTCCAAGCAAGGATCCTCACTCTAGTCAGGGTAAAGGAGAATCACCCTCAGCTAACCCCTGCTCACCTCATTGGTAGCTTGGCACAAGCAGGCAGGCTTACCTTCAGAGTGCTAGGTGTAAAGTATTTGTAAAAACACACACAGTAATTCAATGAAAACACCACACAATTACACAATACAGGTTTACAAAAATAGGAAATATTTATCTAAACAAAACAAGACCAAAACAACAAAAAATCCAACATACACAAGTCAAGTTATTAATTTTAAAACAAAAAGAGTCTTAAATCCTTGAGAAAACATGTAAAACACTGTTAGCTTTGAAAAGTACCTGGGTAGCATCAAAATAACACAAAAAAAGGTAAGTGGTGTGTCAATTTCTCACCCGCAAGCGAGATCGTGCGTCGTTTCTTCTTCTCGGGTTGGATTGGCGGGCGTCTTTTTTCCTCCCCACACGGGAGCGATGCGTCCATCCGGGCAGCACTCGTGTCCAGGCAGGCGTTGCTTTGTTTTTTCCATGCCCAGCCAGGTTTGCATCGAAAATCCTGCGTACGTTATTAGCAAAACCACACAATGTGGGTTGCGACGTTAACAGCCTCCGTCAGCAGGTGTAGCATGTCGTTCTTCCAGCTACGTGCATCGATTTTCCAGCCGCGATGCCGGTGGAACGTTGATTTTTGCAGAGAAGCCGGTAGCGCATCTTTTTTCAGCTATGTCTCTGAATGTGGTCAATATTTTCCCCGCACAGTGGGATGTACGTGGATTTTCAGTCTTGGTCTGCCAGCTTCACCTTCCAGGGCCCAGGAACTGGATAGGGCACCACTTGGCAGGGCAGGAGTCTCAGCAAAGAGTCCAGGTGCTGGCATGAGAAGTCTTTAATGGCCCTGAGACTTCAACAACAGGAGGAAAGCTCAGGACAAGCCCTTGGAGATTTCTTCACAAGCAGGAAGGCACACAAAGTCCAGTCTTTGTCCTCTTGCACAGGCAGAAGCAGCAACTGCCGGATAGCTCCACAAAGCACAGTCTGAGGCAGGGCAGGACTTCTCTTCAGCTCTTCTCCTTGGCAGAGGTTCCTCTTGATTTCCAGAAGTGATCGAAAGTCTGTGGTTTCGGGTGCCTTCTGATACCCATTTTGCCCTTCAAAGTAGGCTTACTTCAAAGGAAAGTCTCTCTTGTTTGTGAAATCCTGCCTTGCCCAGGCCAGGCCCCAGACACACACCAGGGGGTTGGAGACTGCATTGTGTGAGGGCAGGCTACACCCGGCTCCCTTTGTGTCACTGTCTAGAGAGAGGTGCAAACAGCCCAACTGTCAAACTGACCCAGACAGGGCATCCGCAAACAGGCAGAGTCACAGAATGGTTTAAGCAAGAAAATGCCCACTTTCTAAAAGTGCCATTTCCAAACACATAGGGGGTGATTCTGACCCCGGCGGTCACGGACCGCCGGGGCCAGGGTCGGCGGGAGCACCGCCAACAGGCTGGCAGTGCCCCGCAGGGCATTCTGACCGCGGCGGTTTGGCCGCGGTCAGATGCGGAAAACCGGCGGTCTCCCGCCGGTTTTCCGCTGCCCTTAAGAATCCTCCATGGCGGCGCAGCGAGCTGCGCCGCCATGGGGATTCTGACAGCCCATACCGCCATCCTGTTCCTGGCGGTTCTCCCGCCAGGAACAGGATGGCGGTATGGGTTGTCGTGGGGCCCCTGGGGGCCCCTGCAGTGCCCATGCCAGTGGCATGGGCACTGCAGGGGCCCCCGTAAGAGGGCCCCACTTTGTATTTCAGTGTCTGCATTGCAGACACTGAAATACGCGACGGGTGCCACTGCACCCGTCGCACCTTCCCACTCCGCCGGCTCAATTCTGAGCCGGCGTCCTCGTGGCAAGGGTCTTTTGCACTTGGCTGGCGGGCGGCCTTTTGGCGGTCGCCCGCCAGCCCAGTGCAAAAGCCAAAATACCCTCAGCGGTCTTTCGACCGCGGAGAGGTATTTTGGAGGGGGTAAGTCTGGCGGGCGGCCTCCGCCGCCCGCCAGACTCAGAATGACCCCCATAATCTCAAAAACAACTTTACTAAAAGATGTATTTTAAAATTGTGAGCTCAGAGACCCCAAACTCCACATGCCTATCTGCTCCCAAAGGAAATCTATGCTTTAATCATTTTTAAAGGCAGCCCCCATGTTAACCTATGAGAGAGATAGGCCTTGCAACAGTGAAAAACGAATTTGGCAGTATTTCACTGTCAGGACATATAAAACACATTAGTATATGTCCTACCTTATACATACACCGCACCATGTCCATGGGGCTTACTAGGGCCAACCTTAGAGGTGTCTTACATGTAAGAAAAGGGAACGTTTAGGCCTGGCAAGTGGGTACATTTGCCAAGTCCAATTGGCAGTTAAAATCTGCACACATAGACACAGCAGTGGCAGGTCTGAGACATGTTTTCAGAGCTACTAATGTGGGTGGCACAACCAGTTCTGCAGGCCCACTAGTAGCACTTGATTTACAGGCCCTGGGCACCTTTAGTGCACTTTACTAGGGACTTCCCAGTAAATCAAATAACCCAATCATAGAAAGCCAATTACACACACATTTTAGACAGGAGCACTTGCACTTTAGCACTGGATAGCAGTGATAAAGTGCCCAGAGTAACAAAAACAGAGTCCAGCACACATCAACAAACTGGGAAACAGAGGCAAAAATTTAGAGGAGACCATGCCTAGGATGAAAAGTCTAACAGTTGACAGCCAATCAGATATCAGCATGCGGATAGTTGGATCCACTTCCCTAAATACCTCTAATTACTCCAAAATTACTAAACAGATTTACACTAAATTACAAAAATCATGTTTTCAGGACCAAGATCTAGCTTTCTGCCAAATTTGGTGTAATTCTGTTTAGCGGCTCGGGCTGTAGTCATGTACAAAATTGTAAAAACTCCCACTGACATAGAATGGGGGAAAAAAACTGTTTTGGTGATTCTCCTCCCCTCAACCCCTTTTCTCAGGCCCCTGCCTGATGGATCTACCTGAATTTTTCGAGGCAGTACCTAAACTAACAAAATTATAAGTTTTGTAAATTTTGTGAAGATTCATCAAACAGTACCAAAGCTATTGGTAAAACAAAAAATGCTCTGTCTATGGTAAGAATGGTCCTAACTATAACTACCTAGTGACGGTCGCCACTTGGAAGTTATAGTTAGTACCATGTTTCCATAGAAAACGCGTTTATTGACTTGCCTATATCTTTGGCGTTGTTTGACCAATCTTCACAAAATTTTCCTCAAAAAGTGCCCCGGTGATTCTTGTTGTGCATGGAAAGTTTTCGGGTTTATCTGCCAAGCGTGGGCCGAGAAAAAAAGGGGGATTCAAAAAAGTTGTTTCCCATGTTAATTCATGTAGGACCTTTGAACACGGCTACAGTCCAAACCGCAGGATGGAATTACACCAAATTAGGCCTATTGCAAGCTTTTGGTACGCAGATTGTGCTTTCACTTGTTTGGTGTAAATTCATTCAGTAGTTTTTGAGAAATGTACGAAAATCCAAATTTGTATATCTGTGATGGTGAAGACTTTCTGAACAATGACGAGCTCGTGCAGGGAAATGCACAGTTTGATTGGCTGCCAACACTTCAAACCAGCGAAGCAGGAAGTGTTGGCAGCCATCTAAGGACTCTGCATGAGCCGAGTCTCACAAAAAAAGTGTAAAAAAGACAAGGGGCCTGGGTAGGGACACCCTGTCCCCCTAGCTCTGGTACTTTGGTCCCAGATGGAGCCCCCCCCCCGGGAAAAAGGCATTTAAAAAAATAATTTACCACTAAATCACAACAATGTCACAAATTTGCAAGAGAAATTAAAAAAAGAAAAGCACAGGCGTCCGCGATTGTTTTTTTAATAACCTCTAGGGTGGGCCTGGTTCCAGATGAATTGTTTTTTTTAAATAGAGGGGCCTGCTGGTCCCCCCCACAGACCCTGGTACCACCACCTCCCCGGCACATTTACTTAGTATGATGTGGGGGGCCATATGGCCTCCCACGCCCCCCGGGACTACCACCTCCCCGGGGCAAAATGATTTTCCGTTGTGGGGGGCTGTGCAGCCCCCCAACACCAGGGACCGCCACCTTCCCAGAACATTGATGAAATGGGGCGAGGGGCCCCACGGCTCCCCTGCAGCCCCAGGGACCACCACCTCCCCGGGGCTATTTCCACATCGGAGAGGGGGCGCACAGCCTCCATCGAGGAGCCACTGATGGCCCTGGAGACCAACACACCCCAGGGCCAGCTCCTGCTATGTCCCATGGTTCCCACCCCTGGGAGATAGCAGTTTACTTTTGCTTGGTGGGAGCAGAGCACTTCCACCAAGCAAAAGTAAACATAACTCTGCTTTCTGACAGCGAGATCTGTCAAACAGGTCCCGATGTCAGAAAGCAGAGTTTTCATCTGTCTTCCCTGCACGCACATATTCATGCGGGGTAGACAGATGTAAACACTACTCTGTCAAGCACAGAGCTCCTACTAAAAGCAGCTCATTGCTTGCTGCAGCAATGCCAGCTCACGCAGGAGGTGGGAGCCAGCTGGATCCGCATGGTAGGCCTTGAGGTTTCGACTCCATGTGTATCTGTAGTCATTTCCCTCCTTTAATTTCTTTTCATCTGCAAATGTTTAAGACTCATACTGGAAGGTAATCTTACTCTTTTTCATTGACAAATACATTTTTCTTGTGCAGAAATATCTCATTCTAAGTATATCATCAATTAAAGCCTAAAAATATTCTCTCTTTCTCCATCTCACTCTCTTCCTCTATTTCTCTCTTTCAATCTCTATCTCCCACTCATACACCCACTCAGACCCTTACGCACCCACTCACAGACCGACTCAGATACTCATGCAGCCACTCACAGACCCACTCAGACACTCGTGCACCCACTCACAGACTCACTGACACCCTCATGCAGCCTCTCACAGATCTTCACAGGCACTGACACACCCACTAAGACATTGATGCATGCACTCTCAAACCCAGACAGACTCTCACAGCCACTGTCACCCCCAGATACAGCCTCTTAAACCTATTCTCACACCCAGGGAGATAGGCTGCAGCCAACTCCTGCCACACATGGCAAAAGTGCCATGTGCAGAGTAAGGTTAGGTGGTTATGGGGGCTGCCTGCAGGAACTCACTGCAGGCCAGGCCTTGCGTGCAACCCTTGCTGTGCACAGGCGAAGGCCGTGCACGGTGCAAGGTTGGATGCCTATACTGTGTTGGTTGCAGGCCAGGCCCTGTGGCCAATCGCCTCTACACATGGCCGAAGTGGTCGGATTAACGTATAGTAGTGAAAATTACGATAAGTTTTTTTAAAAACTGAAATTCATTGAAAAATTGGATAACATAATTGATAATATCAATAAAATATTTACAGTCATATTGTTGACAAAATAATTGTGCATGGTGAGGGCGCAAGTTATAGTTACCTTAGGGCACAAGTTACAGTTACTAGTACCTTAGGGCACTATGGTTTTGTATGTTTAAAACGTGAGCTTAACTATAACATCCCTTTAACTTGTGGTTTTTAAGTAAATTTCTATGGATTTTTTAAATTCTATTTCCTAACTATAACACCCCTGTAACCTTTGTTTTTGTTCAGTGACTTTCTACTTTTTTTCAACATAAAGTAATTTTCAATACTATATGCTAATCCAAAGAACTTGCCCTGGGGAGGTGGTGGTCTCTGGGGCATTCGTCCCCAACGCCACTGGGACCTGAAATTCACTGAAAAAAGCATATGTTACAGGGAAGTTATAGTTAGGAAATAGATTTTTTTTTTCAAACATAGAAATTCACTGAAAAAAACAAAGGTTACAGAGACAATACAGTTAGCCTCACATTTTTAAATGTACAAAACCATAGAAATTCACCTGTTACAGTTAGTTATCTCAAGTAACTATAATTTGTGGCCTATAAATCGCCCCCTCACCATGCACTGCTAATTACCCCACAAATTATGGCACGCACAACATCTTTGATAACATCATTGATAATCTCAATGTAATATTTGCAGTAACATTTTTGACAAAAAACCTCATGGCAGGTTTGGCAGTTATAGTTACCTTAGGGCACGAGTTAAAGATACTTTAAATAACTCTAACAGGTGAATTTGTATGGTTTTGTACATTTAAAATGTGAACCTAACTATAAGGTCCTTGTAACCTTTGACTTTTTCAGTGAAAACATATATATATAGCTCCTCACTTCCGCGGCGTTGGAGGTCAGCGCCTGACCGTCATCGAAGCACGAAATAACGCCTCGCTATCAGCGGTGCTATACCCAACACTTTTTTCCACCTTTATTATTTGGAATGGAAATGTCAATCCTATCTATAAACGGGCAATCGATCCTTCAGTACGACCTGTTAAAGGCGTTTGAGCGAAAATCTATATTTCTAGAATGTGGTGCATAGATCTACGTTTTTATGTGAATCCCAAATAAGAGGTAACTTAAAAAAAAATGCAAGCCCACAACCTCTAAACTTATTTTAACAAAGCCGTCCTATTTTTTATTACTTTAACCCCCCGAAGATTAATCCTCGCATTTCACATATTTTGTGAAATCTAGTGTGCCTGCTCGGATAAGTGAGGATACAGATTTCTTTTAAACCTCGTACTGTCTTTCCCCATGAAGTGACTGTGTCAGTTTAGTGGGTAGTATTTCAGTTGAGTTTGCCAAGAAGGGTTTCGCTATCGAAAGAATTCAGCAATTCCATGTTTGCTCATCAGATTTGCTGCCGACTAAGCCTGCTCGAGACCATCTCTCCTCTTTCCTCTACCCACTCACGCGCCTCCTTACTTCCTCCTCCTGCGCGTTCTCCGGGTGTATCCAAGGCTGCCTACCTTGCCAACCATCTGCCGGCTTACAATGCAGAAACGCGAGGCTGCAAGAATCTCATTGTTTCAGACTCACGACTTCCTTTGCGGTACGGCATTTCGTGTTTCTCCGTAACAGGTAGAGGAAACTGCTGCTCTGAGACATTAAAAAAAAAACCCTTAGCAGCTGAACTCTGTCCATAAAGGGTCATGTTGCAACATAAAATAAGACTAGAAATTATGGGGTCGGGAATCTGGGGGCTAAAGGTGTATTGAGTGTCATCGTCCCCCCTGATTCCGCCACACGGGAGATAAATGACACATGAAACTGACTAACCAGGAAGAGTTTAAAAACTCTCTTGACGCAGGAGGAATTAAAAGGGGAATAGTCAAATATTGAATCGAACTATAGATAACATAAAAATGCTAACCCTCAGAAAGAAAATGTGATACTTCCTTTAGTGCTGGTGGTGTGGTTTAGACGTAGTGATCAGATTACCAGTTATCAAAAGCTGACTGCTATGGTCCTGTCTTGATTCCACCCTCAGGAAAGGGTCCAGGCCCAGAACACTACCAACCCCAGTCAGCAGTTTGCTTCCAAAGTTCAGGCTCCTTAGCAACTGTTAGGACACTAAGCAGACTGGAGTAGAACTGATTTTGTGCACTCAAATAAAATTGAGCTCGGAAATAAAAGGAATTTAATCAAATTACATTCACAGCGTTTGAGTCAAGTGCAGGAACTACCACATGATGTAAACCTATGCAAGAGGCACTACAAATTTTAAAGTACTGAAAAGTAAAAAGGCATCTGTCTAAATATAGATTGCAAATTTGTGAAAAAGAAAACAAAGCAAAAAAGTCCCTTCAAAAAAACTAATAAACCAAAAATCAAGGCAGAGATAGACCCACCGATCTTGGCAATAAACTGAGTTACTTTTTAGGGGGTGGGGCATATGTGCACCAACACTCAGTGAAGAAAGCCAATGGCTGGTCTATGCTGGTCAAACTACCCATGTTGTAGGCTGTGGTGGGCAGACACAAAATGTAAATGACAGACTAACGGATGAAGAAAGCTGACCGAAAGCCTCTGTATTTATCTATATGCACATGCATACATTTTAATATGCTTTTTACCTTTACTTTTGCTTTTACCTCTATGCCAAACTTTAAAAAAACAAAGAGGAGGTGTACCACTGGACACCAGGAAAGCCCTACCTGTGTCTCAATCTGATGTCGGATTCTCTACTCCCTTTCTTTCATGATGCACCATGAAATGGGTTTATGATTGTCCTGTAATCCACTCCTAGAGTCTCTCTCTCTCACACACAACACACCAGGCCTTTCAGGCTTGTTGCTTTCCTGTGAGCACGCCATACAGTCTTCATGTGCTCTTCTTTTGCTTATCAACTCTTGAATTCGGGATCTGAAATTTCCTCCTGGCTCTCCAGCGAATCACTGCAAGAAACGCTGGTCTGTGGCCACCATGTCAGGTATCTAGTAACTAAGGTCATAATTCAGGCAGGATGTTGCACAGGTCTCTGAAGTGGTTGAAGGAGACAGCCTCTAGCGAGCTTAGAGGTGCTACTATTGGCACAAACCTTAGATTGAGCACATTGCTTTGCTTCATCATCCAGCCATCCTCTGTTGGAGTGGATGAAGATGACTGCCCATCTAGTTGACCAGTGAGCCCATCAGAAAAGCCAGTTCCGAGCAGGGCCACTCTGGAAACCTAACTAGACACAATAAAAGGTTGAAACCAACCAGTACTGCAGGAAGCAGCAAGTAGATGGGTCTATGCGGGTATGAGTGGGGTCAGGCAAGCTAATGAAGCTGTGAAAGCAACCCCCTAGCCTGCAGCCTACCAGAAAAAATGTCCGTGGCAGAATTGGCTGTCTGGTCCTGGCCCTGGCTCAGAGTCTACTTGGGATGAGTCTTTCAGTGCGTACCAGGGTGTCGTAGTTTGGACTCTTGCTCTGGGCAAGACTGCTGGTTAAAGGATGACAGTACTTTTGTTTGTAGGGACTACGCCTTTCCTACAACAAGTCACAACTGTTGTCCCAACCTTACTGGCTCACTAGCAGCACCTCACCAGAAACACAATAGTAAAAGCCTAATTTGTGGCAGCCCTTACGTATGACTCAAGAATAAGACATCTCAGGGAGTGTTGTGGTTAAACTGAGATTACTCCTTTCTCACGGATAGATCATATCTCATACAAACACAGGTAATGACAAAGATGCAGTGAAGTTTCACTAGTTTTTATTTAACATATCTGCAATTTGCGATAAGTTGCATGGGTTCCAATGATTAGGATAATGAATAATGCAAGAAACAGAATTGTGAAGACAAGTCATTATTACAAAGACCCCCACCATCTTGCAGCGCATAAGCAAGACATACGAGATGTAATATGCCCTACTATCCTAATGTGAGAGGCCTAACCTCCTACCTAAAAGAGAGCTGGGTTTGCTAAACCTATCTGCCAATGCCATGTCCATGAGAGGAGCCCCCAACCCTTGTTACCTTGAAATGAGGTCTCTATCTCAGACTCCGCAGGGACACGAAGGCTAGGTCAGCGTCAAGATGACGAGCAGCATCGATATCAGCGATGGTGGCTTTGCCCTCTAGTCGAAATCCCTCTGATTATCTGTCTAAAGTGCAATGTACTTATAGAGATCTACAAGGACCCCTGACGTGGGTGTGTTCCTAAACAATAGATAACAGACATGCTTGGGACGGCAATTAAAATAAACAATCCCTCGAAAGTATAGAGAGGGAAAATCCCAAAGTGTGAACACCTACAGTTTGTTTGTCTTTGGTGCTTGATCTTGACGCCTTAGCGCAGTGACACTGATAATGTAACTCATAACAAGTGGCCTAACTATAAACAAGGCAGCCATCTTAGAAGAATTAAATAATTAAATGGGCTAAGACGGAGCAAGCTAAGTAGGTTTAAAGTCACTAGGTGACAGGGGCACGAGTCTGCAAGCCAGAGGCTAAGCTAACTCCTGTTTTCCCATTAAAACGAACTAGGTTTCACTAAAAGGGAGAGCAAGGGAAGCCCTTGCAGTGTCGCCCAACACCTGTGCAAAATGAGGTAGGGCTAACTTTGGAGGGACGCTGCATGTGTGAAGGGCCTTTTGTTTTTACATAGCCCTGTTGCCTCCATGCGCCTCGGATGCCATCAGTTTCAAAACAGAAGCCTCGGACAAGGGGGTGTGACACCCCTCTCACCAACACCCCACAAACATCACAAAAAAACGCACCTCGGCGCTGCCATAGTCGTTCCAAGCTGGCATAAGTAGTGCACGTGCCGAGCATGTTTAGGTTTCCCGCTCTCATTTACACTCCGTGTCACTAACAAGTTGAAGTAGTCTAGTGGCTTCGCGGCTGACCATGAAAAATGAAGATCTATGTTCATACCCTTGCTCTGGCTCGAGACGAGGCTAAAATAGTGATTATGTAAGTTCACTTAATGTACAAATGTCCTGCATTATTCCACCCGTATACAGTGCATGTTACCCCCGAGCCCCCCACACACTTCGTGAGAAATAGCACTGTACAGAATAGCAATATTCATCCTTTATGCTATGCATCCTTTGGTACATTAGGGCCTCTTTGTCGCTCTCAAATCACTCACTCATTCCCATTCCTCCAGAACGGCCCGAATTTGGGAAACTCCGTGCACTGCATGGAGCAATGGAGCTGCAATAATGTATTATAATAATAGGAGCTAGGCATCCTATCTTTCAGCACGAGTGACTCTCTGCACATATCTTACGTCTATGGTGTGAATAACGTCCAGCATTCCAGTGGTGCTATGTGTCCCGAAAGGATTCAGCCAGCAGGCTTGTCACCCTGACATCGGCAGCGCGCATCGTTCATATAGCTTGGTTGCCTGTCCCTCGAGCAGCTCTGGCGTCTTAATTGTAGGCTGCTCGATATTGGAAATCAATGACTTCCATGATCCAGACATCAGCACTTCCGTGATCCCAGTATTGCAGCTGCCTTCCTCCCTGGTTCTACGAACTTCCAGAGACATGCCGTTTTCTAGTAATCGATGCAGACATCCCCTTCCGAAGCCGGTGCATGCAGTTACTCAGAAACCAGCTAGACGTCCACTAGGGCTGTCCAGATGCTCACATGCTCCCTTCTCATTAACATGAAGGCACTGTCGTGAAAACGTTACAGATAGCGGCCTGCCACTAAAAATCTGTTTCCGATAGTGTCTCAGTTCTGCTTTTGTTTTGGAGCAATCCCTGAATCGGAAAGAAGGGACACAGAGTCGAGTCGTGCGCCCACGGGCTGGTTATATATCTCAGGTTTAACTGTTAGTTCGCTTTACGCTCTGTACAAAGGTACAGCGCGCACAGCCATCTGCTAGGAAGCCGCTGCAGACGCATCTATTTCCGAAGGGAATAGCGCTCAGGCGCCGCTGTAAACATGACCCACTAACTGTAGGACTGTGGTTCCGCTGAAGGCCGCCCATCGAACTGGGGCATTGGTCACAGCCGTGTTCGTTTCACTGACACGGAAAACAACGGCACCTTATTCATCTCAGAGGAGGGTGCGTCACGGCACGACACATTTCACATAGGTCACAGCCCATACAGTAGCAAGTCTTGCATTTCGTTGGTGGTGCGTTGGTTTTATTGTTATCTACAACGTAGACCTAACACCAAAGAACAGCAGAGCCCACAAAGAGAACCTTTGCATTATAGCAGGGCACAGCAAACAGGAACCGCGGCTCATTCACATTTAACAGCATGCTATGCATGTGCTCTGGTTAATGCTAGATTATAGGAATGCTGGGATGGGGCAAGGAAAAGCTTAATTAGAACAGTTCACTGGAGTACTTTCCCTGAATACATTTTGTCTCAAATCTATGTTTGAAGGGACTGATTTTAAATGGAATACCAAATTCACAAAATTCCTAGGTATTAAATGTACTGTTTCCATTACAACTGTTCAGATTACTATGAAAGATCTTCTTCAGAAAATGCATAATATGTCAAACAAATGCTCTCCCCATTATCTATCCTGATGGGGCAAGTTGGAATTAATTAAAATGATGATGCTCCCGGTGATTAATTTCTATTTGTCCATGTTACCGGTTATAAACTTCTTAATAGCACATTGATAAAGTTCCTATGGAACGGACAGAAAGCACGTATAGCTCCATCCTCCGTATGTGAGTTAACTTTCCTAATATTCGCTACCTTCATTCCTCATTTTTATTAAGACAAATCTTACCTTATATCTATTCTTTTAGCAACCTTTCCTTGTCAATCTGGTATAGATTAGAAAACACTATGATTTCCCTATTTCCTTTTCAGTCAATAGCTCATTTGTCACATTCTCCCAGAAAATGTACATCTCCCATTGTCACACAGTCTATTTCAATCATCTTTCCTTTCTTTACCAAACCTTTATCATCTTTACATTATTTTCTGGACTACTCCATTTGGCATAATACAATATTAAATTATTCAATCTTACTCTCTTCTGGAAAGAGTGGATATATAAAGGAACTTTACAAGTCAAACAATTATTCCATAACATGCTACCACTCTCTCCTTCTAGTACCCAATCCAAATGTAATTTTTCAGCCACCTACATACTAAAATACCAATCACTAATCACTTGTCTCACACAACAAATACATACCTTATCACAGGACACCCCAACTCCTTTACAGTGTCCTCCTTCTACCCCCACCAAGGCCTCCTATATATACAAATATCTTCACTATCAGCTCACAGGCTGACCCAATCATAAAATAGAGCTTATATGGGAATCAGATCACTATTGTTCTTTTTCTGTCCAAACATGAAACTGTATATGATCAAAAACACATCATACATTTTGCAATGCTAGCACCACACAAAGAAGCTACTATTTTTATCACAGGCTTTTTTTAAACTCCTGTCTCCCTCTCTAAGCATAATTCATCTCTATCTAAACTCTGCTGGGCTTGCTCTAATACACCGGGAACCTATTTGCATTCATTCTTCCAATGTCCAACCATTGCATCTTTTTGGCAAAAGACATGTAATACTATTGTACATGTTTGTAATAACGACGTTCCTTTTGATGTTATCAGTACTTTTTTTTGGAAGCTCTTCGCCCATTTGGATTGGTACATGTAAAATGGGTTGTTTTGTTGATTTGCTCAGTGCTTTAGCTTTCCAAATTATCACTGTGACCTGGAAGGATGCCACTAATGTTAACTTTAAAGGCAGGTGGAACTTACTTTGCCTTCACACAGACTTGATAGAGCGTCTGTTAACTCCACAAGGCAACTTCTTTCTAAAGACTCCCTCTAGTCTCCTCTTACTACATATTTATGTCATCAATCAGTTCAGTTTCACAATGGAAATTTTGTTTTCCAGCCACCACGAAACAATATTTTAAGCCATAATTATATTACTTAATTGGTTGTTTTACTATTTGATATTATATGATAATTATTGTGTTATCCAAGTGATCACTATCTTTGGTAAGGGAATTTTTACCTTCTTTTCTTTGCTTTTCTCTTCTCTCTCATCTTCCTTTTAGTATCATCTTTCTTCTTTCACTGGAAAATACAAATATAAAAATGCTGATTCAATATTGGTATATTTTATATCCATTACTTCCTTCTAATACCTAATAACATTATTTCACACCATGTGTTAAAGTTTTTATCTACTGTCATTTTATGTAATATTATTTGGAGTAAGTTTTAATTCTGTAATAAAATTTGGACCTCTATGTTAAATTTGATCTTTATATAAAGCATTCTCAAACTAAAAAAAGAACAGTACACTCTACATTTTTTATATTGAAATATTACAGAGAAATTAAGTGCACCCCCCCACTATAACCTAGTTATTTGTTCAATGTTTAACCTGCTTTCAGGGGTCCATATTTATCAACAAACGCACCACACCACTTCTTTAGTTAGCCCTATTATACCTGATGGTGGCCTATGCACATCCCTCAGGTGACATATTGCATACTGCATGTAATTCTTCCCAAAGACAAACAATTGAAATATTGACCAGTTGTAGCTAGAAAAGCTAACTTTAACTTGCCCCCTGCCATACACTGTATTGGGACCTCACATATTACTTCACTCGTGACATGTTCTATGGCATCAGTATTCTCTCACTGATGACATCTCAAATGACATTATTGATGATATGATGATGACATCACCAACGAAATCACCTAATGAATATGTTAACCTGATGACATCATCTAATGAATGTATTAGTTTACGTAATTGGGGGTAACTGCAACATTACTTTTCTCCATAATTGTGTACAACCTGTGTCCAATTAATCAGCCCGTATTTACAAAATGCATGTGCTCTTAATACACTATAGGTGTGTAAAAGTATTGAGTACGTTATGAATCTTTTTATTGAGGACTTTGTGCGAAGGTGGCACTTGGCTTGTGTTCATTATGTTCTACACAAGTTTTTTAGTACAGCAGAAAAACTTTCAAGCAGGGCAAAGATTCTACATACTAAATAATAAGCATTGTATGCAGCCTTGAGTTATTAGACAGAATTGTCTCAGCATGACAATTTCTACTTAACGCAGAAGGTTGTGTGCACCAGGAACTAACCTATGTACATGTATTTGTTTTGCTTCGGAAGAAGGGCTAGCTTTAAAGTTTTCACCACAGTAGAAAGGGTGCTGGTGATATGATCTTTAGCATCTTCAGGCTTTGGTTATGTTAATTGAATACTCACTCTTTGGTCAAGTTTTGCATATAATGTACACTTTGCTTAGTAGATACTTTTTAATACTCTCTGGTATATTTCTCATGGAGAGTAAACTATCTACATAGAGTAAACACTCTTAACAGCACCCACTTTAATACTCACATCCACTTCATTTCTCAATGTAGCTTCAGTGAGTGTCAGGGGTTTGATATAGGTAAAGAGTGTCCACAGTAGAGCATTGATTATGTTAACAGGGCTTGAGTACCTGAAGGAACTTGTTTATTTCTGAACAGGTTTATACAGATTGAACACTGTGTGCAGTATAGGTTACCCTTTCAACTATGTTTCATAGTCAACATGAATTCAGCTACCCAGGAAGTCTATGGTAGAGGGTCAATGTTACAAATAAGACAAGCTTGCTTTACCTCTGGGAGTTGTAAGTATAATAGCAGTAAAGACATTTCATCCTATTCTGAGCTACATAGATCTAATGGTATACTCATCTAAAGAGCAATGTGTACAAAAGAAGCTTTATGATGTCATCAGTGATGTCATTTGAGATGTATCAGTGATGCCATAAATCATATCATAGAACATGTCATCATAAGTGAGGTCCTATGTGAGGTCATAAGCAGTGCATGACAGGGTAAAAGTTATAGTTAGGGCTACTAACTATCACCAGTAAAATTTTTTTTTTTTTAGTTCAAAATGTTAATGTTGTCACTGACAAATTCATCTAACTGAAGCGTTACTTTAGCCTTTGTTTTCGTCAGTGAATTTCTAGGTTTAAAAAAAATGTAAAGTCATATTTAATGACCATATATAAATGGAACCCCTGGCCTTTACCCGTATGTGGCGCTAGTTGGCTGCAGGGCCCTGCCTGAGGCCAGGCCCGGCACACAGCCTTCCACATGCAGTCAATCCCAAATTGCACGTGGCCATGGGCCATTGTCAGTGGGGGGTGGGGGGGCTTGGCCACCTGACTGATGGACTAGACCTGTTAAGGTAGTCAACCCCATAATGTGCAGTGCCTTCAGTCTTGCACAGCTGGAGGTTCGACACAGGGCCAATCCTGTGGAAAATCTCCCTGCTTGCAACCTGTTGGAAAGTGGATTATTGGTAAGGGCATGTAAGTATCTTCATTTAGCAATAGGCCAATAAGCCCCACTAGGTCCAGTCAGGTCTCAATATATTAATTCCAGCTCAACTGTTGGTAGCATGGCAATGAGCAGTTAGGCATAATTTAGAAGACAGGTGTGAAAAGCATTCAATATCAACAAAATAGTTCACAAGTACAAAACAATAACAATCCAACACCAATTTATCAAAATAGATTCTATGTTTATTTTTAAAATGACACCAAAACAACAAAAATCCAATGCAGAGTACTAGAGAGATGATATTTTTAGATTAAAAGAAATTATAAAAGCAAATAGTGCTCAAAGGGTTAAAAAAGGTCACACTGGACAGGGACAAAGTCCAGAGTTAAGACCATCCACGATGTAACAATGTTACACTTACTTTCAGAAGTGTTTCTTGATACAGGAAAGTGTTCCACAGCACCAACCAAGGGTTCAGAAGCTCTGGTTTGCCTCTTGGTGTCTGGGACTACAACTTTCAAATTGCACCTCTTCATCTTATGAGCTGTATAAAACAGTTGATACAAAAGTTTCCAAACTTCTGGATCGTCTTCCAAAGGTCTTTTTGGAGTCCTTAAAGTGTCCACAACTTGATCCAAGATCCCAGAAGTGTGGAGTTGCTCCTTGGGAGTTGGGACTACAATTTCCAGAATGCACCTGGTCAGAATCCTCAAATGGCCACTGGACACTGGTCAGCTGGAGTCTTCTTCTTACAGGACTTGATGCAGGGGACTCTGGCCAGCTCCCCTGTACCTGTAGCATACAGGGAGTTCACTCCTGGAGATGAAGAAGCAAGGCAAAGTCCTTTTCTTGTTGAAGCCCAAAGTGTACAGGTGGTGCATTCCTTGTGAGTGCAGTGTCCAGTGCAGGCCAGGAATCCAGCAGGGCAGTCTTTCTTCTCCAGTATCTTCTTTCAGCAGGGATCTAAGGTGTGGGTGCAGCTCTGCCAAATTTATTTTTGCTCCTGGGGTGAAAAGCAGGGGGAGGGCAACTGTCTAATCACAGGCAGACCACTACCGTTTTGGATGACCACTTCCTTGGAAGTGTGGCAAAAATTAATCCCAGGGAGCAACATTCCTTAAAAATACAAAATGGCAGAAAATTAAGTTTGGAGGTTAGGTCTGGCTGAGTCCACCCACTGGTGTGTCACAACATCCTTCATACACCCATCTACTGCCCTCTTCTAACCTAATCAAGAGGGCACCTGGTTTTCTGGGTTTGAAGGAACTGTGGGAGGTCCTGAGCTGCTCCAAATATCCTTACTTCCTTTGAAGATCAGTTTGGCTGCTCTCCCACTTCCTGTTTCACGGTCTGCTGAGGCAGATCTCCTTCCCCAGGCCCTTCTTTGGGTTCATCCCAGGCCACTTCACACCTCATGAAGGTACCCTGGCCAAGCTGCCAGAGGCTGGCCAATCAGAGATGGGCACTACAGAGCTGAAACATGTAACTTTTAGGAAGAGTTCTAAAACCTTTTCTTTGAATTAGTTATATTAAATCCAACAATTCCAACAATGTCAAGCTATTGCATTTATTAAAACAATGAGTTTGAGACCAAACTTGCCATGTCTCGCTCCTTTGGAGACTTTCTTAATTAATATGAAGTCGCCCCCTATTTTAGCCTATGCATCCTATTCACCACAATGAGGGAAAAACGGGTTTGGCTATTCGTCCTCACCCGGGATTATAAAACATATTTTATAAGGTCCCTGCTTATAATTACACTGCATTCAACCCTGGGGGCATCTAAGGCACACCTTAGAGGTGACCTATATGTAAAAATAAGGTAGCATAAGAATTTGGAAGTACTTGTAATTCCAAAGTCGAATTTGCATGTAACTTTAATTTAAAAGCAGCCAGCAAGGCAGGCCAGGCTGGGTTCACCACCTACGCTGAGGTCACTAAACCTACATGCCCTACCACAGACTAGGGACATATATGTAGGTTGACATAGCCAATTATAATTAGCCTAATTTGCATACTCATTTTATACAGATCACAGGCCCAAAGTTACCAATACCCAGGGCACGATCAGAGTCAAGAAAACACCTGCAAAAAGTGAAAAATGGGGGCACAAAGTTAGGGGGCCTCTGCAATCAGCCCAGTTTTCTCACACAACCAACCTTACACAGTGTATGGCCACGAGGACTGGCCTGCAGCTGGGACCTGTGACCAACTCCCCCAAATGCAGCCAACCCCCACTGCACATAGGGCCAGGTCCTGGGAACCCCATCACCTAGGGCTGTATATGTACCTAAAAAAGGGGATGGACCATGCAGGTCCTCTCCTCAAGTCTCTTTAGGCCCTGGGAACCCTATTCCTCCAGGGCTGTTTTTTTTTGTTTTAAGAGAAGGGGTCCCCCTTCCTGAGCCATTATAGGCCCCAGGGACCCCATCCCCAAAGTCACTTATTTAAATAAAGAAGAGGGGTCGCACATGGCCCCACCTTCCCAGGCCAATTTCAGCCCTGGGGAACCCAATCCCCTGGGGCCCAGTGCGACTTTTAGGGAAGGAAGGGTATGCAGGCCTCCTTCCTGGGCTAAATTCAGCTTGGGGACTCTATCCTCTGGGGCCTGGCATGATTTAATGGGGAAGGGATATGCAGGTCCCGTCTCCAAGCCCAAATGGGGAAAAGTGATGCAGAAGAAAGCATTTGTTTTTTTCCCTGTAAATGGCATCAATGAAGGGTTTGAGGTGCTAAAATCACCCTCTCCCAGCTTTCAGGAACAGGCAGACTTGAATCAGAAACCCAAATTTTTCAAGACAGTTTTGTCATTTTACTGTGATATAACCCATTTTCCTAATTATTGTTGTTTCATCCTCCTTCCAGTTAGTGGTAGAAATGGGTGTGAAACCAATGGTGTATCCTGGAAAGTTACACATTTCTGGCAAGTGGACAACATTCAAAATATGTGTAGATCCTTCAAGATTTTCTAATAGAAAGTAACAGCTGAATTAAAAAATAATATTGAAATTAAGTTAAAAAAACAGCCATTTATGTCTGTTTTCATCTGTAACTTCTAACTATGGCAGATTTTTAAAAGCAATTCACTGGAACATCTGCTGGACCCTTCTGGTTACAGAG
Organism: Pleurodeles waltl; assembly: GCF_031143425.1. NCBI lineage: Eukaryota > Metazoa > Chordata > Amphibia > Caudata > Salamandridae > Pleurodeles > Pleurodeles waltl. The sequence goes on from NC_090446.1 coordinate 1,235,581,349, forward strand.
ATATATTGGGCCTATAGGTTCACCAGGAAACCTAGGTACCTAGAGCCAATAACTGAGCTGCATCATGCAATGGTTTCTCATTGTGTACAGAAATTCATTTGGGAAGATATAAGGAATGAAAAATAAGTAACAAGGAAATCTATGTATTTCCAAAATGGGCAAAAGATATAGGTGGTCATTACAACCTCGGCGGTCTTTTAAGAAGACCGCCGAGGGACCGCCGTGCGGAAGACCGCCAGTAGTGGCGGTTTGCCACGTGGAGTATTATGACCGTTGGCTGCCCTCTGTCGTTTTTCCGACAGAGAGCCGCCAACAGCCATACTTGCGGGTGGCGGGGAAGTGGAGGTTGCTCCACCTCCACCGCCACGCCAACAGAACACCGCCAAGCTAATCACGTCATGTGATTCTGCACGGCGGTGTTCTGTTGGCGGTGTGGTGTTGGCGGAGCTGCCCCCATGGCTCCCGTCCCCTCCCGGAAGATCGACGGAACAGGTAAGTCGATCGTCCGTTAGGGGAGGTGGGTGGAGGGTGTTGTGTGGGTGTGTGTCTGTGTATGTAGGGGGGGTGTGTGAGTGCGTGTATGCTTGCAGGGGTGATGCGTGTTTGGGAAATGTGTGCGTGTATGTCTGTATGTATGTCTGTATGGATCTGTGCATGAATGTGTGAATGTGGGTGTACGTGTCTGAGTGTGTGTGTGGATGTTGGCATGTATGTCGGTGTGTGTGCGTGTATGTATGTTGGTGGTGCCTGCGTGCGTGTCGGGTGTGTGTCAGTAATGGTATGGGGGTCTGGGTGGGGAGGGGGGCCCTGCCACCTTTGGGGGGTGGCAGGGGTGGTGGGGGTGTAGGGGAGGGACTCAGGGTGGGGGTGGGGGAGACCCCTATCAGTGCCAGGGAAGGAGTTCCCTGGCACTGATAGTGCTTACCGCCATGGATTTCATGGCGGTCCCTACCGCTGGAAATCCACGGCGGTAAGCCGGGTCACAATACCGGTGGCGGTATTGTCACGGCTGCCGGGCTGGAGACCCAGGTCTCCAGCCCTGGCGGGTGGAACGAGAAAGCGGCGGATGGCCATGGCGGTAACCGCCATGGTCATAATACTGAAAAAAGACCGCCAGCCTGTTGGCGGTCTTAGCGCTGCTTTAACACCGTCCGCCAGGGTTGTAATGACGCCCATAGAGTTTAGAACCAGAGATTATTTCCACATACGTGAATTTGTGGGAGCAACATCACTGACCTAGTCAGTGAACAGCTCTGCCTCCTCGTTTCTCCACCGGCAAGTGCAGCCCTTTGTTCCTCTGAACTCTGACCTCTGTCAAGAGTTCGAGGCCCTCCTCCACCCACAGGCTTCTGCCTGCCCCTCATCCCAGGTGTCTAATGGGAGAGATCTGCTCTTCTAGTAGGCTGCCCTCTGCCTCTCTTCTCATATTTTCCTCTGTTGCCTCTGTTTCACTCTATGTGCTTTTCCTTTCATGTTCTGTCCTTTTTGTGTTCCTTTTGTCTTTCGCTTTCTACGTTTCACTCTCTCCTCCCCGTCTCTTTCTCCTCTCGCTCTCTCACTCTCGCTCTCCCCCCACTCTCTCTCCCCCACCGCAGCTGCCGCTGCGGCCCGCCCCCTTCCTCTCTCACGTGATGTATGCCCACCGCTGCTGCCCCTGTGGCCCGCCCCCTTTTTTTCGTGACGGTTTCCGCCCAGACTCCCACCACCCAGCTGTCCTCTCCTCCCCCTCCCTACTTAAGGGCGCCCACTGCATGGTAGGATAAGCAACATCACTGACCTAGTCAGTGAACTGCTCTGCCTCCTCGTAGCTCCACCGGCAAGTAGAGCCCTTCGTTCCTCAGCACTCTCACCTATGTCAAAAGTTCGAGGCCCTCCTCCATCCACGGGCTTCTGCCTGCGACTCTTCCCTGGAGTCTAGTGGGTGAGCTCTGCTCTTCTACTAGGCTGCCCTCTGGCTCTCTTCTCCTTTTATCCTCTTTTGCCTCTGTTTCAGACTTTGGGGGTCATTCCAACCTTGGCGGTAAAAGGCGCTTACCGCCACGCAGAAGACCGCCAGAACACCGCCGCAGCTGCGGTAAACCGCCACAGTCATTCTGACCCACAACAGGCAAACCGCCAAAATACAGACATCCACAAAAGTCCGCCACACCAAAGGTCAGCGAGAAACTGGCGATGACCAAACCTCCACCGTCACGCCAACAGAAATACGCCCATGCCATCACGACCCACGAATCCTGGTGGCGGTCTTTCAACCGCGGTATTCTATTGGCAGTACACACCGCCGCGCTCAAAATACACACACTTCTACAAAACACCGCCACATTGGACAATTACAAATACACACACCTGAAACACATACACAGACCACTCCCACACACACAATACAATATAAAACACACACCTACATCACCCTCAAACCTCCACGCCAACAGAATCGTGAACACGCACAGAGAAAAGATATCCGAGCACCCAGACGCAAATTTTACTGTTACCCAGCAATATTAGCACGTTCTTCACACAACACAACAATACACATCACCACACTTAGCAACACACAATCCACCCCACACATCACCCACACCACCCCATGGCACCGCAAAGACACCCCAGGTTTTCTGATGATGACCTCAGGGTCATGGTAGAGGAAATTGTATGGGTAGAGCCACAGCTCTTCGGGACACAGGTGCAGCACACCACCATTGCCAGGAAGATGGAGCTATGGAGCAGAATAGTCGATAGGGTCAACGCTGTGGGACAGCACCCAAGAAATAGGGACGACATCAGGTAGCGGTGGAACGACCTAAGGGGGAAGGTTCGTTCAATGGTATCCAGGCACAACATCGCGGTGCAGCGGACTGGCGGCAGACCCCCACTTCCTCCCCCAGAATTTACAACATGGGAGGAGCAGGTCTTGGCGATCCTGCATCCTGAGGGCCTCGCAGGAGTATCTGGAGGAATGGATTCTGGTAAGTCAAAAATTTGCTACTTCATCCCCCCCACCCCACCTGCATGCCAACTCATACCCCCACCCTCACCCTCACCCCCATCACACCTACTCCCTGCAAATGTCTCACCATCACAACCCACCCATCCCAACCCCAAACCCTGCATGCGACCACAAACCATGGACACCCATCACCAAAGCATGCCCACTGCACATACCCATACACCCCCCCAAACCACCGTCACTAAAGCCCCCACACGGGAATGCCAGCACTGGGGTACACGGGCACCCACCCATTGCACGCTATGGCACACACAGATGCAATAACCATACTTTTATACCCCTGCAGGACCCGAACGCCACGTCACCGTGCAGGAGGGTCCACAAATGTCCACTCCACCCCCAGAAGAGGCCCACAGTGATGACAGCAACTCTGTCGACCTGGATCTAGATGACCAGCCCGGCCCATCGGGGACCTCGGGACAGTCGGTTCCCCTCACCCAGTCACAGGCCTCCACAGACCTTCCCCCCTCTGGAAACACCAGCACAGCACCCACCCAGCGGGCCCATACCTCTGTCCTCAGGACACGTCAATCAGCGGTGTGTCCACCACTACAGGGCACCCAGGCTAACCCACCACCCCAACAACAAGAGGGACCTGGGGGCAGTGGTAGTGGGCACACGGTCCAGGGGACGGAGGCACAGGGAAACAGGGGAACTGGGAGGGCTGCTGTGCGACAGGGGGCGGACAGGCCAAGAGAACCCACTCTCCACGAGGCCCTCTCCTCCATCATGGGAGCATACCACCACTCCCAGGAGACGATGGCAACGGTACTGGCTAGGTTTCAGGAGATCCAGCTCCTGCAGGAGGAACAGTATATGGGGTTCAGGGAGGAATTACGAAACATCAGTTCCGCCCTGGCCACCATCGTAGGGGCTCTGAATCAGGTAGTCACCATATTGCGGGACACTGTGGCACCACAAAGTGCACTTCACACTAGCATGGACCAAGAACTGCCTACCACCTCTGCCGGCGCTAGTGGACAGGAGGCCCCACCACAGGACCAACAGGCCACCACCACCCCACCCCCTGCAGAAGGAGAACCACTCCGCAAGCGGTCCCTGAGATCCAGGAAGAAGACAGAGTAAGATGCCAAGACCCCGCCAGCAAAGGATACCTCCCTGATTGTCATCCCACTGTCCCACATTGTCATCCTGTCCACCCTTAAACTGCCCCTGCTCCACTTTCCAAAGGCATTTGGACAATGCACCTGTGATACTAATACTCTGGACTCTGCCATGGACATTCCTCCACCCTCACCCCTCACCAATTTGCAACCACCCACCAATATAGAGCACTGTAATAAACACAGTTATTGCACAAAACAATCAGGAGTCTGGCTGTGATTTGGAACAAATGTATTAGACATGACCGTGCCAAAATGGTGATTTACATTGTGATGACAACATTCCAATGTCACACAGCTGTAGTCCATGGGGAAACAAAGCAGATGTCACGCAGTGGGGCCCAGAGCTCTGAAATCGGAAGGGAAAGTCACAACTCAGTTACCATACACTGGGGGAAAAGGTCAGACAGTAGAGAGGGAGTAGTCTTTAAGTAAATGCAATACGCCATTTTCTATCTGCTTAATCACTCGATACCTGATCTTCCACAGGAGAGGACCTACACTGCAAGTGCTGCTGTGACCTCGGTCTGGAAGAGACAATGGCTCATGCGACTGGGGAAAGGGCCCATGCCTTCACTGCTCAGGAATTGGAGAAACTTGTGGATGGGGTCCACCCCCAGTATGCGCTACTCTACGGTCCTCCAGACCAACAGGTAAGTACACTGGGACCATGCTTTGTGGGCAATGGCTGTGTTGAGTGGGGTGCATGAAAGATGGTGAGGAGGGGAGCGATTGAGGCATGCATCAAACGACAGATGAGAGCATGTGCCACATGGCAAGGGTGGGGATGGGGGGCCACTCACATCGAGCATGCAGAAGGTGATGAATATTTTTCTCTCCCTGTACATGTCACATAGGTCAGCGTCGACCAGAAAATCGATATTTGGCGTGCCATCGCCAAGGATGTCTGGACCCTGGGGGTCCACCACAGACGGGGCACCCACTGCCGGAAGAGATGGGAGGACATCCGATGCTGGAGCAGGAAGACGGCGGAGGCTCAGCTGGGGATGGCCTCCCAACGTGGGAGGGGTGCCAGTCGGACTTTGACCCCCCTGATGTCCCGGATCCTGGCGGTGGCCTACCCCGATTTGGATGGGCACGTGAGGATATCACAGCAGACACAAGGGGGTGAGTACACTCCAATCCTGGTGACTTTGCACGCAGTGGAGGTGTCCGGGTGGGGGAGGAGGGCTGTGGGTATCCCTATGCCAGGGCGATTTCTGTAGGTTAGTCCCCTCCGTAAGGCATGGCCCTGTGTCCCCTCCCCCCACCTCTGTAGGGTGCCAAGTACAGCTATTCATTGCCCTGTGTCATCTATGTGTGCAGATGTCGCCCATAGGCTTGTAGGCCATGTCCCACGGATTGCGTAGTCGACCCAAAGTGCGCGGCGTAGTGCAGAGGGCTTCTGTGTCTGTCCTGTCTGCAAACGGTGTCGCCAATGCATGCACTCAACATTTCTTTATTTTTCCCCACCCCCCTTTTTTGTTTTCTTCCTGTTCATGTGTGCATTAGCATCATCAGGCGGAGGAGAAGTGGCATCGGAGCACGAGGGAGCTGCATCTCACATGGCCATGGCGGGCCATGCAACGGATTCGGAATTCACCAGTGAGACGGAGGGCGAGGGGAGCTCCACAGCGGGGACTCGTGCTGATGTCAGTGACAGCGACTCGTCCTCTGAAGGGAGCTCCCTTGTGGTGGCGGCAACTTCTGTGCCCCCCGCAACAACAGGTACAGCCGCCACCCAGCGCACCAGCACCGCCCTCCCAGCAGCCCCTCAGCGTTTGCCCCGTGCCCGCTCACCCAGGAAGGTGGGCATCTCCTTCGCCCCAGGCACCTCAGGCCCTGCCCCGTCACCCCTGCTGCCCTCAGTGAGGAGGTCATTGACCTCCTGAGGAAGCTCACTGTTGGGCAGTCTACCATTTTGAATGCCATCCAGGGTTTAGAAAGGGAGGTGCACCAGAGTAATGCATACCTGGAGGGCATTCATTCTGGTCAGGCTGCCCTTCAGCGATTGTTCAACACTCTGGCCTCCGCACTGAGGGCAGCCATTGTCCCTGTCTCTAGCCTCCCCCCTCCAACTTCCTCCACCCATACCCAATCCCCTGTACCTCTGCCTATCCCAGACACACCATCAGACCAGCCTGCACACACCTCAACACCCAAGGGAAGCTCAGTCAGACATAAGCACCACACATCACACAGGCATTCACACAAGCAACATCCACATGCAGATATACCAACACCCACTGCCTCCACTGTGTCCCCCTCCTCCTTGTCTCCCTCCTCCCTCCCTGTCACGTCTTCACTCACACCTGCATGCACAACATCTTCAGCCATTACGTCCATCACCAGCACACCCACCAGAATCCCCCGCACACGTGCAGTCACCACCCCCACTACCATTCACACGTCCCCTGTGTCCTCTCCCAGTGTGTCTGTGACCCCCTCTTCCAAGCTACACAAACGCAGGCAGCCACCCACCCAACAGCCCTCCACCTCACAACAGCCTCCAGCCCAAGCACCTGCACCCAAAGACACCAGACTGAAAACTCCTACAACCACAACCTCTTCCTATACTCGCATACCCACTACACCTACCCGTCCCTCTGTTCCTAAAATGCTTTTCCTTTCCAAACTTGACCTCTTTCCAACAACTCCCCCACCCCGTCCATCTCATAGGACTCCAGTCAGCACCTCAGCCACCACAAAAGCGGGACCTGTAATGACAGTCTGCCATGGACTGTGGAGTCCCCCACCCTCAAGGGCAGCCAGTTCAGTATGGAGCCAAGGCACGGCCAGCCCACCCCCGGTAAAACATCCGAAGATTGGCAGTGGCAGGCGCGAGAGCCCGAAAACACCAGGGACCAAAATCCCTACCATGGCTCCGGCAGGAAGTGTGGTGCCAGATGGCACACCGCCAAAGGTGGGGAAGGGCCACAGGTGAACAGGGAAGGCTGGGAAGGGCAGCACGCCCGACAAGACCGCCAGAAGCCCAGCTGGCCAGGAGGGCCCCGCCAGCCCCATCCCAGGTGTGCAGAAGGACACCAACAGGCCCGGTACTGCAGCCCAGGAGGGCCCCGCAAGCCCCATCCCAGGTGGGCAGGAGGACACCAACAGGCCTGGTACTGCAGCCCAGGAGGGCCCCGCAAGCCCCATCCCAGATGGGCAGGAGGACACCAACAGTCCCGGTACTGCAGCCCAGGAGGGCCCCGCCAGCCACACTACAGATGGGCAGGAAGGCGCCACCAGCCACAGGTCAGGTGGCGAATGACCTCCACGCCATGGCCGGATCCGCTGAACTGGGCATTCATCCGAAGCACCGCTGAACTGGGCACCGCCGTCTCAAGCACCGCTGCACTGGGCACCGCCGTCTCAAGCACCGCTGAACTGGGCACCGCCGTCTCAAGCACCGCTGAACTGGGCCCTTCATCTCAAGCACCGCTGAACTGGGCCCTTCATCTCAAGCACCGCTGCACTGGGCCCTTCATCTCAAGCACCACTGAACTGGGCACCGCCATCTCAAGCACCGCTGAACTGGGCCCTTCATCTCAAGCACTGCTGAACTGGGCCCTTCATCTCAAGCACCGCTACACTGGGCACCGCCGTCTCAAGCACCGCTGAACTGGGCCCTTCATCTCAAGCACCGCTGCACTGGGCACCGCCGTCTCAAGCACCGCTGAACTGGGCCCTTCATCTCAAGCACCGCTGCACTGGGCACCGCCGACTCAAGCACCGCTGAACTGGGCCCTTCATCTCAAGCACCGCTGAACTGGGCACCGCCGTCTCAAGCACCGCTGAACTGGGCACCGCCGTCTCAAGCACCGCTGAACTGGGCCCTTCATCTCAAGCACCGCTGAACTGGGCCCTTCATCTCAAGCACCGCTGCACTGGGCCCTTCATCTCAAGCGCCGCTGAACTGGGCTCCGCCGTCTCAAGCACTGCTGAACTGGGCCCTTCATCTCAAGCACCCCTGAACAGGGTCCTTCATCTCAAGCACCGCTGAACTGGGCCCTTCATCTCAAGCACCGCTGAACTGGGCACCGCCGTCTCAAGCACCGCTGAACTGGGCCCTTCATCTCAAGCACCGCTACACTGGGCACCGCCCTCTCAAGCACCGCTGAACTGGGCCCTTCATCTCAAGCACCGCTGCACTGGGCACCGCCATCTCAAGCACTGCTGAACTGGGCCCTTCATCTCAAGCACCGCTGCACTGGGCACTGCCGACTCAAGCACCGCTGAACTGGGCCCTTCATCTCAAGCACCGCTGAACTGGGCACCGCCGTCTCAAGCACCGCTGAACTGGGCACCGCCGTCTCAAGCACCGCTGAACTGGGCCCTTCATCTCAAGCACCACTGAACTGGGCACCGCCGTCTCAAGCACCACTGAACTGGGCCCTTCATCTCAAGCACCGCTGAACTGGGCACTGCTGTCTCAAGCACCGCTGAACTGGGCACCGCCGTCTCAAGCACCGCTGAACTGGGCACCGCCGTCTCAAGCACCGCTGAACTGGGCCCTTCATCTCAAGCACCGCTGTACTAGGCCCTTCATCTCAAGCACCGCTGAACTGGGCCCTTCCTCTCAAGCACCGCTGAACTGGGCAGTGCTGTCTCAAGCACCGCTGAACTGGGCCCTTCATCTCAAGGACCGCTGAACTGGGGACCGCCGTCTCAAGCACCGCTGAACTGGGCACCACCGTCTCAAGCACCGCTGAACTGGGCCCTTCATCTCAAGCACCGCTGAACTGGGCCCTTCATCTCAAGCACCGCTGCACTGGGCCCTTCATCTCAAGCACCGCTGAACTGGGCTCCGCCGTCTCAAGCACCGCTGAACTGGGCCCTTCATCTCAAGCACCGCTGAACTGGGTCCTTCATCTCAAGCACCGCTGAACTGGGCCCTTCATCTCAAGCACCGCTGAACTGGGCCCTTCATCTCAAGCACCGCTGAACTGGGCACCGCCATCTCAAGCACCGCTGAACTGGGCCCTTCATCTCAAGCACCGCTGAACTGGGCACCGCCGTCTCAAGCACCGCTGAACTGGGCACCGCCGTCTCAAGCACCGCTGAACTGGGCCCTTCATCTCAAGCACCGCTGAACTGGGCACCGGCGTCTCAAGCACCGCTGAACTGGGCCCTTCATCTCAAGCACCGCTGAACTGGGCACCGCTGTCTCAAGCACCGCTGAACTGGGCACCGCCGTCTCAAGCACCGCTGAACTGGGCCCTTCATCTCAAGCACCGCTGCACTGGGCCCTTCATCTCAAGCACCGCTGAACTGGGCCCTTCCTCTCAAGCACCGCTGAACTGGGCACTGCCGTCTCAAGCACCGCTGAACTGGGCACCGCCGTCTCAAGCACCGCTGAACTGGGCCCTTCATCTCAAGCACCGCTGAACTGGGCCCTTCATCTCAAGCACCGCTGTACTGGGCCCTTCATCTCAAGCACCGCTGAACTGGGCACGGCCGTCTCAAGCACAGCTGAACTGGGCCCTTCATCTCAAGCACCGCTGAACTGGGCACCGCCGTCTCAAGCACCGCTGAACTGGGCATCGCCGTCTCAAGCACCGCTGAACTGGGCCCTTCATCTCAAGCACCGCTGAACTGGGCAACGCCGTCTCAAGAACCGCTGAACTGGGCCCTTCATCTCAAGCACCGCTGAACTGGGCCCTTCATCTCAAGCACCGCTGCACTGGGCCCTTCATTTAAAGCACCCTTCCTATCCACCTGCGACAGACACAGGACCTGCTAACCTTCAGGAGACACCTCTCAAGACCTGGCTGTTCGAGCAGTAGCAGCATCCCCCCTCAGTGCCTTGGGGCCCTCATGGGTGAGTAGTGCGCTTTTCAAATGCTATGATTGATTGATTGATTGATTACCCATACTAGCATGTGAATAAGAAGGCATTTCTCAAGATGACCTCTTTCTTACACACTGTTTTATATTCGGAAGGTGCAAATGCAGAGAAAGAAAATTTTTAATAACACTTGTTTTACTATTCTGTATCCCTCTAAGTTTCCGGATAAAAATGGTACCTCACTTGTGAGGGTAGGCCTAGCGCCCACAAGAGGAACCAGCCCAAAATGCAACATTGACAGACCACATTTTTCCACCCAAAACTTACCGTTTTTTTGCATTGTGCCTAGCTGTGGATGTTGGGCCCTAGCTCAGCTGGCACCCGTGGAAACCTAGCAAACCTGTACATTTTTAAAAACTACACACTAAGGAGAATGCAGAATGGGGTGACTTGTGTGTCTCTCACCAGGTTCTGTTACCCAGAACCCCTTGCAAATATCAAAATATGTCTAAAAAACACATTTTACTCACATTTCTGTGATGGAAAGTTCTGTAATCTGAGTAGATTTCCTACCGGCAAGTATTCCTCTCTGTCTCCCAATAAAAATGACACCTGACTTGTGTAAATGGGCCACGTGCCTGCAAAATGGAAGGGCCAAAAACTTGTCGAAATTGAGGGGGAACCAAAGCAGGTCCGAAAGGGCATTTTATTCATGCATTTTTAACACAAGTCGGGCAGAGGTTTTATCACTACAGACAAAGCAATGCTGGGTGGTAGGAATTTTGTGTATTTCTGCAGATTCTGGAAGTTTCTATCACAGAAATGTAGGTAAAATGCATGATTTCTTGCAAATTTGGAGGTTTGCAGGGCATTGTAAGAAAGAAAATGGTGTGGGTTGCCTGTGAAGCATACCACCCGGGCTCCCCAGATGTTTAGTTTTCAGACGTTCCTGAGTCACTTAGGTTTCCCATGTGCTGGTGTGGGGCCTCTGAGTGGCACAATTAGTTCTGTAGCTCTGAGGGGCCCGCTTCAGTACCCATGCCCTAGATACCATGGGTGCCATTTACTAGGGACTTACAACAGTGGCTGAAGTGTCAAACATCGTACAGTTTTGGGGAAAGAGATCTGACCCTCAGAAACTGTTTAGCAGATTCCCAGGGCACTTACAGTTTGAACCCACATCATGTTCCAGGCAAAAAGTAGGGGGCTACCTTTACAAAAGAGGCACTTTCTCATACTATCCACCCCAAATGGAAGGGTATGAAACTACTCTTCCCCTGGGGAGTCTTCATCCCTTAAGTGGAAGAACCTGAAAAGGCAACCTTCATTGGCATAAGCAGTTCAAGTTCTGTGTTCCACTTTAAAGTCCATTCACTGTGGAGATATGGATCACCTCACGACCGCAGCACCAACCTGCTGCCTTCTGCCTCTGCCCCACGACCACGCTGCCGTCTGCGTGTTCGAGGCCCTCCTCCACCCGCAGGCATCCTCCTGCGCCTCATCCCTGGTGGCTAGTGGGCTCACTTGACCCGAGTGCCGCTTCCGCCGTCCCGTAAGTTTGTTTTTCAGCTTTTTTCCGCTTTTCTGCGCCTCGCCGCCGGCGCTTTTTGCCCCATTGTGCCCCCCTGATTGCTGTCTCCCCGATCGTATTTAATCCCAGTATTGTGTCCATATTGTGTTTTTTCCTGCATTTGTGACTGTTTTTGCCCGATTTCTGTGCCTTTCGCCCCTTGTGCGCTCCTCGACCCCAGCCGCTGCTTCCCTGCGGCCCCGCCCCCCTCGCGCCCCCATTTGCCGCTCCCTCCCGCCTCCCGCCTCCCAGCTGCTCCTCCCTCCCCCCTCCCTTCTTAATGGCTGGCGCTGCGCGTCCGCGCAGCGGACGCACGCAGCGGGCGCGCCGGAGGCGCGCCAGAGGCAAGCCCGTCTGCGCCCGTCCGCGCCTGTACCGCGCCCAGCGCCACCCCCCCTGGTCCTCGCGCCTCCCGCGCCCACTTCTCGGCCGAAGAGCTCCGCGCCCTCAACCCCGGGCCCTCCACTGAATGCTTCCGGGCATCCCCGAAGCTCCTCAAGACCTGGCTCTTCGACCGCTAAACAGCCTCTCCACCCCCCCCCACCTCAGCGCCTCGAAACCCTAACGGGTACATAGCGCGCTTTATAAATACTATGATTGATTGATTGATTGATTGATCACCTAAGCAATTTGGGGTTTTCCCCTTTCATTTGTTGAAGTCATCTGAGAGGACTCTGGTCTGCCTGAACTATGAAGTGAGAGTCAAATAAGTTTGACCTCAGCTTCTTCAAGGCCCAGACCACAGCAAAGGATCCCCTAGTTATAACACTCCATTTTTGTTCCCTGGGGAGTAGTCTTCTGCATATAAAAGTGTTAGAAATGGGGTCTTTGGTTGTCAGTCAGGTTACCCCCTGCTCAAGCAAGGACCCGATCCTCACTCTAGTCAGGGTAAAAGAGAATCACCCTCAGCTAACCCCTGCTTACCCCCTTGGTAGCTTGGCAGAGCAGTAGGATTAACTTCAGAGTGCTAGGTGTGAAGTATTTGTACCAACACACACAGTAACTTAATGAAAACACTACAAAATGACACAACACCAGTTTAGAAAAATAGGAAATATTTATCTAAACAGAACAAAACCAAAACGACAAATATCTGACATACACAACTCACGTTATGAATTTTTTATGATTAAATTCAAAAATAGCGCTTAGAAACACAAAATGATTTGATGAGGTGTTCACACGGCATTGTGACGGAGTCGTTCCCAATAATCCGACACCAGCGGTGCCGGCCACGGAGTCACATAGACCCCAAGGTACAGTACCTTGGTGAAGAATGGAAACAAGCCGATGCGCGAAGTCTGTGCGAAACGTTGAATCCATGCACTTCGAGCAGCTTCGGTCATGGCGTGGTGCGGTGACTTCCATGGAGTCGTGGACTTCGGGGGAGCTGCAGCGGTGTCGAGCCTGCGAAGGTCGTCGCATTCCAGCGAAGGTCACGGAGTCGGTTGCAGGCGGCGTCACCAGATTCACGCAGCACCGTTGGTCCAGAGTCATCCGAAGTCGATTTCCTTGAGTTTTCACCAGCTTTTCCTTTCAAGGGCCCAGGGACTGGATAGGGCACCACTTGTCAGGGCAGGAGCCTCAGCAGAGAGTCCAAGTGCTGGTAAGGGAACTCTTTGATGGCCTTGAGGCTTCAGAACAGGGGACAAGCTCAGTCCAAGCCCTTGGAGAGTCCTTCTCAAGCAGGAATATACCACAAAGACCAGTCTTTGTCCTCTTGCACAGGCAGAAGCAGCAACTGCAGGATAGCTCCACAAAACACAGTCACAGCCAGGGCAGCACTTCTCCTCAGCTCTTCAGCTCTTCTCCAGGCAGAGGTTCCTCTTGATGTCCAGAAGTGATCTAAAATCTGTGGTTTTGGGTGCCCTTCTTATACCCAATTTCTCCTTTGAAGTAGGCCTAATTCAAAGCAAAGTCTCTTGTGAATGTGAAATCCTGCCTTGCCCAGGTCAGGCCCCAGACACTCACCAGGGGGTTGGAGACTGTTTTGTGTGAGGCAGGCACAACCCTTTCAGGTGTAAGTGACCACCCCTCCCCTCCCTCATAGCATAGATGGCTCATCAGGATATGCAGGCTACACCCCAGCTCCCTTTGTGTCATTGTCTAGTGTGAGGTGCAACCAGCCCAACTGCCAAACTGACCCAGACAGGGAATCCACAAACAGGCAGAGTCACAGAAATGGTATAAGCAAGAAAATGCTCACTTTCTAAAAGTGACATTTTCAAACACACAATCTTAAAATCAACTTTACTAAAAGATATAGGGGGTCATTACAACCCTGGCGGACAGTGTTAAAGCTGCGGTAATACCGCAAACAGGCCGGCGGACAAAAAAAGGGAATCATGACCGCGGCGGAAACCGCCAACATAGACAGCTACTTTACCACTCCGACCGCCAAGGCCGTACAGACAAGCAGCGCGGCAGTCACCGCCAACAGACAGGCGGAAGACAATGTACCCTCCACAGTATCACAACCCGCCAACCCACCACCTTTTCCGGGGCGGATTCACCGTGGATAAAAACATGGCGGAAACAGCTTTTACAATGGGAAAACGCTCACCTGAACACACTCCACGAGGAAAGAGGACACCATGGAGCCGGAATTACAAATCCTACTTGCCCTTGTCTTCCTGCTCATATATGAACACCAGCAATGGCGGCGGTGAAGACAACGGTGCGTACTGCACCTACGACATAGGGGAGGGGGGAGGCAAAAGTCAGGGACACACACACGCAACACCCCCACCCCCACCCTCGCACATTATAACACACACACCAATGCATGTCAAAACATCCCACAACCCACAACCCCCCCGGAAGAATGCAAAGACCAAAAGAAATCAGTCGAAAAATTGTAATGTATCAAAATACAGTTACCAAATATATACAGATATATATATATCTACACATTCAAAAGTATATACATTACGAGAAGCAGTGCAGGTATGCACATATCAATGTCCATGAACCATGGGTCCAAAAATGCATGGGCGAGGCCCACAATAGATACCTGTCCACAAAAGGAGAGAACACTGCTGGGGCATCAGATCGAAATACAACAGGCACCTCAGGGGGAAGGGAAGGGGGGGGCACCTCAGCCGGATTACAGCACCACGCCAGATCTACGACAGGGCTCCACGCCCATTAATGTATCCTGGGGAGTGCAAAGCCACAGTCTCTCAAGTCTCTACAGTGGGTGGGTTGCCCAATGAACAATCCTGGGGAGTGCAAAGCCACAGTCTTTCAAGTCTCTACAGTGGGTGGGTTGCCCACTGAACAATCCTGGGGAGTGCAAAGCCACAGTCTCTCAAGTCTATACAGTGGGTGGGTTGCCCACTGAACAATCCTGGGGAGTGCAAAGCCACAGTCTCTCAAGTGGATAACAGTCTCCACTGGTTCTGGAGGGGGAATGGTGCCCAAACTGCATTTAGCTCCCCGTGACAGTTCCTGTACCATCACAGTCACAGCTGTACATGGGATAACGATGCTTGATGTGGCGGTGTTTCCTTGTTCAGCAGTGCTTTGCCATGGCGGTCTCTGATCTGTTCAGCGGTTCTCTGGCCTGTTCAGCGGTGCTGTGCCGTGTACGGCGGTCTTCACCATGGCGGTGATTCCCTTGCTCAGCGGTGCTTTGCCATGGCGGTCTCTGATCTGTTCAGCGGTTCTCTGCCCTGTTCAGTAGTGCTGTGCCCTGTTCAGCGGTCTTCACCATGGCAGTGATTCCCTTGTTCAGTGGTGCTTTGCCATGGCGGTCTCTGACCTGTGCATTGGTATGTGGCATGACGGTCCCTCATTTTCCAGCGGGGCTGTGGCAGCCGGGGCCCTCCTGGGCACTGACTCTGGTGGTGGTCTCCTGATCAGTGACAATACTCGTGCCCTCCTGGGCAAAGACTCTGGCGGTGGTCTCCTGACCAGTGATGATACTCTTGCCCTCCTGGGCACTAACTCTGGCGGTGGTCTCCTGACCAGTGACGATACTCGTGCCCTCCTGGAAAATGACTCTGGCGGTGGTCTCCTGACCAGTGACGATACTCGTGCCTTCCTGGGCACTGACTCTGGTGGTGGTCTCCTGACCAGTGACGATACTCGTCCCCTCCTGGGCAATGACTCTAGCGGTGGTCTCCGGTGGTCTCCTGACCAGTGACGATACTCGTGCCCTCCTGGGCAATGACTCTGGCGGTGGTCTCCTGACCAGTGACGACGGTGCTGGCGGTGTCGTCCCGGCCACCGTGGAGTATGGCGCCCTTCTCCGCCATGCTGCTCTCACCAGACTGTGCAGACTTCCTCTGGCCCTTCACCACCTTTGGAGGATTCACAGCTGACTCTGTAATCCCCCTGGGACCCTTGTGAGCAGTTTTGCCTCCCGGAGTCTTCACCCTGTCCCGTCGGCCACTTTCCAACTTGAGATGCTTTCCAGGTGATGGACTGGCAGTGCTTTGGCTCCATGTCACACTGCCTGCCCTGGTGGCCGGTGCACTCCACACACCTGTAACACGCACCACTGGTACTGGAGTCTTTTTGGCTGAGGTGCTACTACAGGACTTCTGAATTGGAGGGGTGGGGATGGGGGCAAAGAGGTCAACGTTGCTGAGGGAGAGTTTCTGACGAACACTGGGATGGGTAGCTGGAGGGGATCTGGGAGTGGAGGAAGAGGAGGTGGTTGTAGGAGGTGTCACTTTAGGTGTTTTGGGTGCAGGTGCAGGTACTGGAGGCGGTTGTGAGGTGGATGGATGTTGGGTGTGTGGGTGCCCGCGTTTGTGTACTTTGGGAGGGGGCGTCACAGACACACAGGGAGAGGACACAGGGGACGTGTAAATGGGAGTGGGGTGGTGAGTGCAGGTGAGCGGGGTGTGGTACTGGGTGTTCTGGTGCGAGTCCTAGTGCATGTAGATGTAGTGCATGCAGGTGAGAGTGTAGATGACACTGGGAGGGAGGAGGGAGACGATGAGGAGGGGGACACAGTGGAGGCAGTGGATGTTGCTGTGTCTGTATGTGTCTGATGCTTGTGTGAGTGCCTGTGGGATGTGTGGTGCCTATGTTTGCCTGAGCTACTTTTGTGTGTTGAGGTGTGTGCATGCTTGTCTGTTGGTGTGCTTGGGATAGGCTGGGGTACAAGGCCTTGGGTCTGGGTGGAAGAAGTTGGAGGGGGGAGGCTAGACAAAGGGGCAATGGCTGCCATCAGTGCTGAGGCCAAAGATTGCAGGGGTCAATGAAGGGCAGCCTGACCAGAATGAATGTCCTCCAGGAATGCATTACCGTGTTGCAACTGCCGTTCTACACCCTGGATGGCATTCACAATGGTAGACTGCCCAACAGTGAGTGACCTGAGGAGGTCAATGGCCTCCTCACTGAGGGCAGCAGGGGTGACAGGGGCAGGGGCTGAGGTGCCTGGGGCGAAGGTGATGCCCACCCTCCTGGGTGAGCGGGCACGGGGCTAACGCTGAGGGGCTGCTGGGAGGGTGGTGCTGATAGGGGAGGTGGCGGCTGTACCTGTAGAAGTGTGGGGCATAGATGGTGCCGCCACCACAAGGGAGCTCCCATAGGCGGACGAATCCATGTCGCTGGTTGGTGATCCGGTGCCCAACGTGAAGCTCCCCTCGCCCTCCGTCCCACTGGTGCATTCTGAGTCCGTGGTGTGGCCCTCCATGGCCATGTGGGATGCAGCTCCCTCGTGCTCCGGTGCCACTGTACTTCCGCCTGATGATGCCGATGTACAAAAGAACATGGAAAGCAGAAAAAGGGGGGGGTGGGACGACATAAGAAAGACAGGTTGAGTGCATGGCATACCACTACCGTTGGCGGACAATACAGACATAGAAGCCCCCTGCACTATGCCGTTCTCCTGGCCTCTACAGATGCAATTCCTGGGATATGGCCTACATCGCTATGGTGGAAATCTGCACACATGAATGCCACAGGGGCATGTATACCTGTTATTGGCACTCTACTGCGGTGGGGTGGAGTGCCACATGGCCTGCATTATGGAGGTTGGCCTAGCCTATGTTAGTCGCCTTGGCCTAGGGAAACCCACAGCCCTCCTCCCACACCTAGACCCCTCAACTGCGCACAAAGTCCCCAGAATGATTGTGTACTCACCCCCTTGTGTCTGCTGTGATGCCCTCAAGTGCCCATCCAACTCAGGGTACGCCACCGCCAGGATCCGGAACATCATGGAGGGTCATGGTGCGACGGGCACCCCTCCCACGTTGGGAGGCCATCCCCAGCTGAGCCTCCGCCGTCTTCTTGCTCCAGCGGCGAATGTCCTCCCATCTTTTCTGGCAGTGTGTGCCCCGTCTCTGGTGGACCCCCAGGGTCCGGACGTCCTTGGCGATGGCACGCCAAATGTCCTTCTTCTGGTGGGTGCTGACCTACATGACATGCACAGGGGAAGAAGAGAAGTCATTAGCAAGAGCACCGTCGAAGTGAGTGGCCCCCATCCCTGCCCTTGCCATGTGGCACATGCATTCACACTCCTTCATGTTCACTGCACTCTGCCCCCTTCCCTCTTACAACCAGCCCTCTCCACCCACGCATAGCCCATACAACGTGCTCCCTGTGTACTTACCTGTTGGTCTGGAGGACCGTAGAGTAGCGTGTACTGGGGGAGGACCCCGTCCACGAGCTTCTCCAACTCCTGAGCAGTGAAGGCAGGGGCCCTTTCCCCAGACGCAACAGCCATTGTCTCTTCCAGACCGAGGTCACAGCAGCACTTGCAGTGTAGGTCCTCTCCTGTCGAAGATCATGTATCAAGTGATTGAACAGATAGAAAATGTCGGTCACGTCCGCGGCGGTGCGTATCATCACCGCCGGCGCACTTCATCATTGGCTCCTGGGACCCATAGGGTCCAATGTTAACCAATGCAGCATTGCGCCACGGTCTTCGACCGCCTACCGCGACGGTGTACAACGCCAGCGCAGTTACCTCATATCCCACTGTCCCAGTTTAGAGGTCA
Organism: Pleurodeles waltl; assembly: GCF_031143425.1. Taxonomy (NCBI): domain Eukaryota; kingdom Metazoa; phylum Chordata; class Amphibia; order Caudata; family Salamandridae; genus Pleurodeles; species Pleurodeles waltl. The sequence continues at coordinate 1,235,599,794 of NC_090446.1, forward strand.
GGCAGCCGCCATGTCAGGGGCCCACATGGCTTAATTTGCAACTGCGTCACACATACCTGGGCCTACACTCGACACACATACAGGAAGTTTTTTGTCTTTGGTGTCGTGTTCTGTGTATCTGTGGGTTCATACCTGGGATTTTGTTGACTCTGTGGTCGCTGTTGTCCTTCCTAGGCACCGTCAGCTTGGACATTTGAGGAGATGGCGGAATCCTCCGGTGTACCGATCACTGGTGGACCTGTTGACAATGGAGGAGCGACATTTACTCATCACCTACAGGTTTGACCGTGCCACTATCCAAGAACTATGTACCCAGTTGGAGCCAGACCTGATGTCACCAATCCGCCATCCCACAGGAATCCCCCCTCAAGTGCAGGTGCTGTCAGTGTTCCATTTCCTTGCAAGTGGATCGTTTCAGACAACAGTGGCCATGGCATCAGGGATGTCCCAGCGTATGTTTTCCAACGTGTTGTCCAGAGTGTTGTCTGCCCTGCTGAAACACGTAAGGAGCTACATCGTTTTCCCTCAGGTGGAGGATTTTGCTACTGTTAAAGGTGACTTCTATGCCCTTGGACATATCCCCAACATCATAGGTACTATTGATGGCACCCATGTAGCTCTGGTCCCCCCCGACAGGAGTGAACAGGTGTACAGGAACCGGAAGAGTTATCATTCCATGAATGTACAGATGGTATGTTTGGCAGACCAGTACATCTCCCAGGTAAATGCTATGTTCCCTGGATCAGTGCATGACGCCTACATCCTGCGCAATAGCAGCATCCCTTATATGATGGGTCAACTCCAGAGGCACCGGGTGTGGCTATTGTAGGGCTCTGGTTACCCCAACCTGTCCTGGCTATTGACCCCAGTGAGGAATCCCAGGACCAGGGCAGAGTAACGCTACAATGAGGCCCATGGGCGGACTAGGAGGGTGATCGAACGCACCTTCGGCCTCCTGAAGGCCAGGTTCAGGTTTCTCCATATGACAGGTGGTTCCGTATTCTACTCACCAAGGAAGGTGTGCCAGATCATCATCGCCTGCTCGATGCTTCACAATCTTGCTTTGCAACGCCAGGTGCCTTTTCTGCAGGAGGATGGTCCAGATGGCGGTGTTGTGGCAGCTGTGGAGCCTGTGGAGCCTGGGGACAGTGATGAGGTGGATGCTGAGGAAGAAGACATAGACAACAGGGAGTCAGTCATACAGCAATATTTCCAGTGACACACAGGTGAGAACAATTTTCTTTTTACCATTACATTCACTTTCACACTTCTACCTCTATCCTGTCTGTCAGTTCATAGCAGTATTTGGTCACTGAGTTGTACCTTTCCATTACGGTTTCACAGGTGTGGTTAGCAACGTGTGTCATCTGCTTGCATCCTTCAAGGACTTGTGATATGTGACATAGGTATGTTGGCTATAAAATTGGAAGGCATGTTGACACTGTCATAGATTATACATATTTAACAAATCACAGACTGACTCCAGATTGTTTTGTGGTTCAAGGGTGTTTATTTCAGTGCTCAAAAATGGAGGGGGGTAGTGATATGGTGATGGGGACGGTGGAGGAATGTCCATGGCAGAGTCCAGTCCATTAGTCACACAGGTGCACTGCCCATATGGGCATAGGAAGTGGAGCTGGGGCAGTTCCAATTGGGACAGGGTAACAAAGTGAGGCAGTGGGATGACGATCAGGGTGGTCTCATTTCCTGGCGGGGGTCTTGCCATCTTGCTCTGTCCTGTTCCTGGATCTCAGGGACCGCTTGCGGGGTGGTTGTCCATCTGCAGGGGGTGGGGTGCTGGTGTGGTGGTCCTGTGGCGGGGCATCCTGTCCACTAGCGCCAGCGGAGGTGGTGGGCAGTTCATCGTCCATGCTAGTGTCACGGGCCCCTTGGAGTGCCATGGTGTCCCTCATGGTCTTTTGTATGTCCTTCAGCACACCTACGATGGTGCCCAGGGCGGATCTGATGGTTCTGAGCTCCTCCCTTAAACCCAAATACAGTTCGTCCTGCAGGCGCTGGGTCTCCTGAAACTTGGCCAGTACCGTGGCCGTCGTCTCTTGGGAGTGGTGGTATGCTCCCATGATGGAGAAGAGGGCCTCGAGGAGGGTGGGTTCCCTTGGCCTGTCCGCCCCCTGTCGCACAGCAGCCCTCCCAGTTCCCCTGTGTTCCCGTGCCTCCGTCCCCTGGACAGTGTGCCCACTACCACTGCCCCCAGGTCCCTGTTGTTGTTGGGGTGGTGGGTTATCCTGGGCTCCCTGTAGTGGTGGACACACAGCTGATTGACGTGTCCTGGGTACGGAGGTATGGGCCTGCTGGGTGGGCGCTGTGCTGGTGTTACCAGAGGGTGGAAGGTCAGTGTTGGGCTGTGCCTGTGCAAGGGGAACCAACTGTCCCGAGGCCCACGATGGTCCGGGCTGGTCATCAGGATCCAGTAGGGCACAGCTGCTGTTGTCACTGTGGGCCTCTTCTGTGGGTGGAGTGGAGTGGAGTTGTCTGGACCCTCTGGTGTGGTGACGTTCCGTAGTGGTCCTGCAGGGTTATAAGAGCATAATTAGTGCATGTGTGTGAGTTATGGTGTGCAATGGGTGGGTGTTTGTGTACCCCAGTGCAAGCATTCCTGTGTGTGGGTTTGTGTGATGATGGTTAGGGGCTTGTTATGGGTATGTGCAGTGAGCATGCTTTGGTGAAGGGGTGACCATGCTTTGTTTTTGCATGCGGGGCTTGGTGTTGGGATGGGTGGTTTGTGTTATGAGTACATTAGTGAGGAGTTGGAGTGATAGGGGAGGGGGTGAGGGTGGGGGTGTGTGATGGCATGCAGGTAGGGTGGGGGATATAATAGTTGAGATTTAACTTACCAGTGTCCATTCCTCCACCGGCCCTCTGGATGCATGATGGTCAAGACTTGCTCCTCCCATGTTGTTAGTTGTAGGGGAGGAGGTGGGGGTCTGCCGCCAGTCCGCTGTACCGCGATGTTGTGCCTGGATAGCACTGAATGCACCTTCCCCCGTAGGTTGTTCCACCTGTTCCTGATGTCCTCCCAATTTCTTCGATGCTGTCCCACAGCGTTGACCCTGTCTACGATTCTTTGCCATAGCTCCATCTTCCTGGCTATGGATGTGTGCTGCACCTGTGAGCCAAATAGCTGTGGCTCTACCCGTAAGATTTCCTCCACCATGACCCTGAGTTCCTCCTCGGAAAACCTGGGGTGTCTTTGGCGTGACATGAGGTGGTGTGGGTGATGTGTGGGGTGGTGTAAGTATTGATGTGTGTGTTGATGTGTAGTGGTGTGTGGTGTATTGTGCGTGTAATGTTGTATGGATGATGGTGTTGTGTGCCTCTGCGTGGTGGGGTTCTCAGTTGCTGTGCTCTCTGTCTATCTGGCCTTCGTCTCTGATTTTTGGTCGTAGGGGTTTGTGGGTGATGTGGATGTGTGTTTTATATTGTGTTGGGTGTGTGGAAGTGGTGTTTGTATGTGTATCAGGTGTGTGTATTTTGAATACGGCGGCGGTCTTTTGGCAGTCTTCTGCACGGCTGTAAGCGCCTTTTAATGCCAATGTTCTAATGAGGGCCATATTTCTAAATTGTGAGCTCAGAGACCCCAAACTCCACATGTCCATCTGCTCCCAATCTACACTTTAATCATCTTTAAAGGTAGCCCCTAGGTTAACCTATGAGAGTGACAGGCCTTACAACAGTGAAAAACGAATTTTACAATATTTCACTGTCAGGACATATAAAACACATTACTGTGGGGGATATACCACCAGCCGTATTACGAGTTCAATAGGATATAATGGACTTGTAATACAGCTGGTGGTATATCCGTCACTTTACCGTCACTTTTGGAACGGATTAACACCTCCTCCAAAGTTGTAATAACCCCCTATATGTCCTACATTAACCATACACTGTACCGTGCACTCGGGGCTACCTAGAGCCTACCTTAGGGGTGTCTGACATGTAGGAAAAGGAAAGGTTTAGGCCTGGCAAGTGGGTAAACTTGCCACGTCACATTTACAGTTAAAACTGCACACACAGACACTGCAGTGGCAGGTCTGAGACATGATTACAGAGCTACTTATGTGGGTGGCACAACCAGTGCTGCAGGCCCACTAGTAGCATTTGAATTACAGGCCCTGGGAGCTCTAGTGCACTCTACTAGGGACTTACTAGTAAATCAAATATGCCAATCATGGATAAACCAATCAACCATACAATTTTCACAGAGAGCATATGCACTGTAGCACTGGTTAGCAGAGGTAAAGTGCTCGGAGTTCAAAAGCCAACAGCAACAGGTCAGAAAAAATAGGAGGCAGGAGGCAAAAAGATTGGGGATGAACCTGCATAAGCAAAAAAGTCCAACAAAAAGCAACAGGCTGGTCATGTCTCATTATTTGCTTGGGCTAGGACTGCTCCTACCCAAGTTCAGAAGCATCTGTTTGGACAATACACTTCCTGGAGTAATATGAAGTTTTCAGGACTGGGGCAGAACACCTTGCATTCCTCAGAGTGGCAATAGCCTTCTGACAACTCATTGTCCAGTTAACCTTTGGGCATTTTCTTAGAGGTAAGTTCTGTGTGGGGGGGGCACTATGGTGGCATAATCCTTCACAAATCTCCTATAGTACTCAGTCTAGTCAAGGAATGCCACGACCGAGTCTGGGTTTTGTGAGCTTCCCAAGCCAGAATTATTTGGATCTTGGGTTGGAGTGACTGAACTTGTCCTCTGTCTATCAAGTGGTCCAAATATACAACCTTTCCCTGCCCTATCTGGTATTTACTGGCTGATAGTGAGCCTTACCTTTTGCATGCGCAGGACACTGGTCATTACAAGTTACCCAGCAACATGATGGTCTCTCAGAACCCTGGGTTGTTTGGAATCAAACAACTCAGAATAATAAACCCACATTGATGCCAGTGTTGGATTTATTATAAAATGTACCCAGAGGGCACCTTAGAGGCTCCCCCTTGCCAAGCCTAACAGCCCTGGGACGGTTGCTGGTCCTTTTCAGCCTGCCACCAACAGCCATGATTCTGGACTCCTGGGCGAGAAACCTTTGCTCTCAGGAACCACAACACAAAGCTATTCCCGGGATGGAGGTGTTACACCTTCTCCCCCAGGCAGGCACCCTCCACCAGCAGTCAGCTGAAAAGGCTTTACTGCCTTTGAAGCCTGAACTCTGCATCTGCTGCTAGCAGAAGATGGCTGTCCAATGATTTTGCCCCCACATTAGACAGGAAAACCAGATGGAAACCTAGCAGGGATGGGCAAAGTGGCCATCCCCAGCCCACACCATCCCTCAGGTGTGGCAGGCGAAGTGACTACTCCATTTCATTTTCCTCCATCTTGGATGATAGGAAAGTAGCCAATCAGGGTTAGAGATGTGACCCATTCTCCCAGGAAGTGCTCACTTAATAGGTGTAGTCACCCTAAGATAAGTGGGCCATTGGCTACTACCAGGTACTCTCCTAACACCTCCTAAAGGCAGTAATTAGAAGGCATCCCTAGACCAAGATACTAGATTTGATGGACACAAAGAAGACGAGGGCAAAGAAAACCTAAGGCATGAGAAGAGAAGTCCTGCTGCAGAAATAAAAAGGTGCCAAACCCTCATTGCTGCTCCAAGTATGTGACAATCGCCACTGAGGTGTTGCCTGGAAACTGGATGGACTCTACAAAATCCCAGAGCACCTCCAGTCTTTTGAAAATCACCATGAACCTCCCTTTGAGTGAGGGTATCACTCCTTGCACCCGATGGGCAAGGAACCCACAAAGTCCTTTAAAGTGACCAGGTGCTGACTAACGGCTCAAACTGAGCAGCCCTGTCAAATTCTGCACAACTGCCCTTAAGGACAAAATCTGCCACCATGTCAAGTTTGGTGGCAGTGCAGCTTTCCAAAGCTGTGGCGCACCACTACCCAGGGTATCAGATCCCCAATGGTGGGCACCCAGAAGCAAAGTCCACCCCAGACTCCCAAAAGCCCAGAAGCAAACACCAGTTGAGGGACTTTAAGACTCCTGAGATCCATCCCCCACAGTTGCCTTGCTGAACTTCAATCTACCATCAAATATGCCTGCTCCTAACTCTAAGAACTCTAAGGACTCCAAGATGCACATCTGCTGGTTGATCTATCTGCACTGCACCTGGCCTCCCTGGCCCTTGCACCAACCAACCAGCTGTGCTCTAGGGGTCCCTAACCCTTTGTGACTGCCACCCTTCTAGGGGACCCACCTGGCTTAACTTTAAGTCCAACTTTGCAATATGTTTCCAAGTGGTCCCCTTCTCCTTTGGATGCAAGCTCCAAGAACTTCAACCTCTGCTCCCACTTGAACTGGGAACAGCTTGACGTTCTCTGTCTGGCCGATTAGACACTTCAATGGCATCGACCTAAAAACAGAAGGTGACATTTGTGAGAGCCTTACCTGATTTCATATGCATTTTTAAAATGTTCCCATTCATCCCTATGGTGGGTAATTATGCACAAAAACAGAACATTTTCTAAATTTTAAAAAATCATTACTAAAAAAGTACTTACTCTGTTTTGATGAACTTAGTCTTAAAAATGTTATATGGACAAAAAGAAAAAAGGGAGCACACTGCCTCACACTCAAGCAAAAAGTTAGCCCCAATGCATCATGGTAAATGCAGTCACTTCGTTTTGTGCTGAAAAAGTAATCAAAAGTCTTTCACCTAAGTAGGTGCAGCAAGTGCTGTGTATCTCTGGACAAGTGTTTCTAGGATTAGCCCGTCATCAGCAGAGAGCAGCCAAGTCTGTGGGGTTGCTTGAAATGCCGCCAAAAGTCTTCTCAGGTTTATGTACCACTCACTGGCGCACAGGTGCCTCTCCAGAGCTCGTCAGCTCGTTAGCTCAAGGGAGCAGTCATTGGACAAAAAGAAAAAAGGGAGCACACTGCCTCACACTCAAGCAAAAAGTTAGCCCCAATGCATCATGGTAAATGCAGTCACTTCGTTTTGTGCTGAAAAAGTAATCAAAAGTCTTTCACCTAAGTAGGTGCAGCAAGTGCTGTGTATCTCTGGACAAGTGTTTCTAGGTTTAGCCCGTCATCAGCAGAGAGCAGCCAAGTCTATGGGGTTGCTTGAAATGCCGCCAAAAGTCTTCTCAGGTTTATGTACCACTCACTGGCGCACAGGTGCCTCTCCAGAGCTCGTCAGCTCGTTAGCTCAAGGGAGCAGTCATTGGACAAAAAGAAAAAAGGGAGCACACTGCCTCACACTCAAGCAAAAAGTTAGCCCCAATGCATCATGGTAAATGCAGTCACTTCGTTTTGTGCTGAAAAAGTAATCAAAAGTCTTTCACCTAAGTAGGTGCAGCAAGTGCTGTGTATCTCTGGACAAGTGTTTCTAGGTTTAGCCCGTCATCAGCAGAGAGCAGCCAAGTCTGTGGGGTTGCTTGAAATGCCGCCAAAAGTCTTCTCAGGTTTATGTACCACTCACTGGTGCACAGGTGCCTCTCCAGAGCTCGTCAGCTCGTTAGCTCAAGGGAGCAGTCATTGGACAAAAAGAAAAAAGGGAGCACACTGCCTCACACTCAAGCAAAAAGTTAGCCCCAATGCATCATGGTAAATGCAGTCACTTCGTTTTGTGCTGAAAAAGTAATCAAAAGTCTTTCACCTAAGTAGGTGCAGCAAGTGCTGTGTATCTCTGGACAAGTGTTTCTAGGTTTAGCCCGTCATCAGCAGAGAGCAGCCAAGTCTGTGGGGTTGCTTGAAATGCCGCCAAAAGTCTTCTCAGGTTTATGTACCACTCACTGGCGCACAGGTGCCTCTCCAGAGCTCGTCAGCTCGTTAGCTCAAGGGAGCAGTCATTGGACAAAAAGAAAAAAGGGAGCACACTGCCTCACACTCAAGCAAAAAGTTAGCCCCAATGCATCATGGTAAATGCAGTCACTTCGTTTTGTGCTGAAAAAGTAATCAAAAGTCTTTCACCTAAGTAGGTGCAGCAAGTGCTGTGTATCTCTGGACAAGTGTTTCTAGGTTTAGCCCGTCATCAGCAGAGAGCAGCCAAGTCTGTGGGGTTGCTTGAAATGCCGCCAAAAGTCTTCTCAGGTTTATGTACCACTCACTGGCGCACAGGTGCCTCTCCAGAGCTCGTCAGCTCGTTAGCTCAAGGGAGCAGTCATTGGACAAAAAGAAAAAAGGGAGCACACTGCCTCACACTCAAGCAAAAAGTTAGCCCCAATGCATCATGGTAAATGCAGTCACTTCGTTTTGTGCTGAAAAAGTAATCAAAAGTCTTTCACCTAAGTAGGTGCAGCAAGTGCTGTGTATCTCTGGACAAGTGTTTCTAGGTTTAGCCCGTCATCAGCAGAGAGCAGCCAAGTCTATGGGGTTGCTTGAAATGCCGCCAAAAGTCTTCTCAGGTTTATGTACCACTCACTGGCGCACAGGTGCCTCTCCAGAGCTCGTCAGCTCGTTAGCTCAAGGGAGCAGTCATTGGACAAAAAGAAAAAAGGGAGCACACTGCCTCACACTCAAGCAAAAAGTTAGCCCCAATGCATCATGGTAAATGCAGTCACTTCGTTTTGTGCTGAAAAAGTAATCAAAAGTCTTTCACCTAAGTAGGTGCAGCAAGTGCTGTGTATCTCTGGACAAGTGTTTCTAGGTTTAGCCCGTCATCAGCAGAGAGCAGCCAAGTCTGTGGGGTTGCTTGAAATGCCGCCAAAAGTCTTCTCAGGTTTATGTACCACTCACTGGCGCAAAGGTGCCTCTCCAGAGCTCGTCAGCTCGTTAGCTCAAGGGAGCAGTCATTGGACAAAAAGAAAAAAGGGAGCACACTGCCTCACACTCAAGCAAAAAGTTAGCCCCAATGCATCATGGTAAATGCAGTCACTTCGTTTTGTGCTGAAAAAGTAATCAAAAGTCTTTCACCTAAGTAGGTGCAGCAAGTGCTGTGTATCTCTGGACAAGTGTTTCTAGGTTTAGCCCGTCATCAGCAGAGAGCAGCCAAGTCTGTGGGGTTGCTTGAAATGCCGCCAAAAGTCTTCTCAGGTTTATGTACCACTCACTGGCGCACAGGTGCCTCTCCAGAGCTCGTCAGCTCGTTAGCTCAAGGGAGCAGTCATTGGACAAAAAGAAAAAAGGGAGCACACTGCCTCACACTCAAGCAAAAAGTTAGCCCCAATGCATCATGGTAAATGCAGTCACTTCGTTTTGTGCTGAAAAAGTAATCAAAAGTCTTTCACCTAAGTAGGTGCAGCAAGTGCTGTGTATCTCTGGACAAGTGTTTCTAGGTTTAGCCCGTCATCAGCAGAGAGCAGCCAAGTCTGTGGGGTTGCTTGAAATGCCGCCAAAAGTCTTCTCAGGTTTATGTACCACTCACTGGCGCACAGGTGCCTCTCCAGAGCTCGTCAGCTCGTTAGCTCAAGGGAGCAGTCATTGGACAAAAAGAAAAAAGGGAGCACACTGCCTCACACTCAAGCAAAAAGTTAGCCCCAATGCATCATGGTAAATGCAGTCACTTCGTTTTGTGCTGAAAAAGTAATCAAAAGTCTTTCACCTAAGTAGGTGCAGCAAGTGCTGTGTATCTCTGGACAAGTGTTTCTAGGTTTTTTCTTTTTTTCTTTTTGTCCAATGACTGCTCCCTTGAGCTAACGAGCTGACGAGCTCTGGAGAGGCACCTGTGCGCCAGTGAGTGGTACATAAACCCGAGAAGACTTTTGGCGGCATTTCAAGCAACCCCACAGACTTGGCTGCTCTCTGCTGATGACGGGCTAAACCTAGAAACACGTGTCCAGAGATACACAGCACTTGCTGCACCTACTTAGGTGAAAGACTTTTGATTACTTTTTCAGCACAAAACGAAGTGACTGCATTTACCATGATGCATTGGGGCTAACCTTTTGCTTGAGTGTGAGGCAGTGTGCTCCTTTTTTCTTTTTTTTCTTTTTGTCCAATGACTGCTCCCTTGAGCTAACGAGCTGACGAGCTCTGGAGAGGCACCTGTGCGCCAGTGAGTGGTACATAAACCTGAGAAGACTTTTGGCGGCATTTCAAGCAACCCCACAGACTTGGCTGCTCTCTGCTGATGACGGGCTAAACCTAGAAACACGTGTCCAGAGATACACAGCACTTGCTGCACCTACTTAGGTGAAAGACTTTTGATTACTTTTTCAGCACAAAACGAAGTGACTGCATTTACCATGATGCATTGGGGCTAACCTTTTGCTTGAGTGTGAGGCAGTGTGCTCCTTTTTTTCTTTTTGTCCAATGACTGCTCCCTTGAGCTAACGAGCTGACGAGCTCTGGAGAGGCACCTGTGCGCCAGTGAGTGGTACATAAACCCGAGAAGACTTTTGGCGGCATTTCAAGCAACCCCACAGACTTGGCTGCTCTCTGCTGATGACGGGCTAAACCTAGAAACACGTGTCCAGAGATACACAGCACTTGCTGCATCTACTTAGGTGAAAGACTTTTGATTACTTTTTCAGCACAAAACGAAGTGACTGCATTTACCATGATGCATTGGGGCTAACCTTTTGCTTGAGTGTGAGGCAGTGTGCTCCTTTTTTTCTTTTTGTCCAATGACTGCTCCCTTGAGCTAACGAGCTGACGAGCTCTGGAGAGGCACCTGTGCGCCAGTGAGTGGTACATAAACCCGAGAAGACTTTTGGCGGCATTTCAAGCAACCCCACAGACTTGGCTGCTCTCTGCTGATGACGGACTAAACCTAGAAACACGTGTCCAGAGATACACAGCACTTGCTGCACCTACTTAGGTGAAAGACTTTTGATTACTTTTTCAGCACAAAACGAAGTGACTGCATTTACCATGATGCATTGGGGCTAACCTTTTGCTTGAGTGTGAGGCAGTGTGCTCCTTTTTTTCTTTTTGTCCAATGACTGCTCCCTTGAGCTAAAGAGCTGACGAGCTCTGGAGAGGCACCTGTGCGCCAGTGAATGGTACATAAACCCGAGAAGACTTTTGGCGGCATTTCAAGCAACCCCACAGACTTGGCTGCTCTCTGCTGATGACGGGCTAAACCTAGAAACACGTGTCCAGAGATACACAGCACTTGCTGCACCTACTTAGGTGAAAGACTTTTGATTACTTTTTCAGCACAAAACGAAGTGACTGCATTTACCATGATGCATTGGGGCTAACCTTTTGCTTGAGTGTGAGGCAGTGTGCTCCTTTTTTTCTTTTTGTCCAATGACTGCTCCCTTGAGCTAACGAGCTGACGAGCTCTGGAGAGGCACCTGTGCGCCAGTGAGTGGTACATAAACCCAAGAAGACTTTTGGCGGCATTTCAAGCAACCCCACAGACTTGGCTGCTCTCTGCTGATGACGGGCTAAACCTAGAAACACGTGTCCAGAGATACACAGCACTTGCTGCACCTACTTAGGTGAAAGACTTTTGATTACTTTTTCAGCACAAAACGAAGTGACTGCATTTACCATGATGCATTGGGGCTAACCTTTTGCTTGAGTGTGAGGCAGTGTGCTCCTTTTTTTCTTTTTGTCCAATGACTTCTCCCTTGAGCTAACGAGCTGACGAGCTCTGGAGAGGCACCTGTGCGCCAGTGAGTGGTACATAAACCCGAGAAGACTTTTGGCGGCATTTCAAGCAACCCCACAGACTTGGCTGCTCTCTGCTGATGACGGGCTAAACCTAGAAACACGTGTCCAGAGATACACAGCACTTGCTGCACCTACTTAGGTGAAAGACTTTTGATTACTTTTTCAGCACAAAACGAAGTGACTGCATTTACCATGATGCATTGGGGCTAACCTTTTGCTTGAGTGTGAGGCAGTGTGCTCCTTTTTTTCTTTTTGTCCAATGACTGCTCCCTTGAGCTAACGAGCTGACGAGCTCTGGAGAGGCACCTGTGCGCCAGTGAGTGGTACATAAACCCGAGAAGACTTTTGGCGGCATTTCAAGCAACCCCACAGACTTGGCTGCTCTCTGCTGATGACGGGCTAAACCTAGAAACACGTGTCCAGAGATACACAGCACTTGCTGCACCTACTTAGGTGAAAGACTTTTGATTACTTTTTCAGCACAAAACGAAGTGACTGCATTTACCATGATGCATTGGGGCTAACCTTTTGCTTGAGTGTGAGGCAGTGTGCTCCTTTTTTTCTTTTTGTCCAATGACTGCTCCCTTGAGCTAACGAGCTGACGAGCTCTGGAGAGGCACCTGTGCGCCAGTGAGTGGTACATAAACCCGAGAAGACTTTTGGCGGCATTTCAAGCAACCCCACAGACTTGGCTGCTCTCTGCTGATGACGGGCTAAACCTAGAAACACGTGTCCAGAGATACACAGCACTTGCTGCACCTACTTAGGTGAAAGACTTTTGATTACTTTTTCAGCACAAAACGAAGTGACTGCATTTACCATGATGCATTGGGGCTAACCTTTTGCTTGAGTGTGAGGCAGTGTGCTCCTTTTTTTCTTTTTAAAAATGTTATATGTTAATCTGAAGTATTTTTGTAAATTGTCTTAACTTATACTTCCGTGTGTGTGTCCACATTTATTGAGACTGTGAGTACAATAAATGTTTAGCACATTTCCTGGATTAGCCCAACTGCTGGCACACAATACCACAAAAACAGAGCACTAGGTGGTCTGCTTTTTACCAAAGTGGGGTTGCATGGACCCTCTGCACAGTGCACGTCTTTTTCGTGTACTGTATACAGAGCCAGCCTCCTACATTTAGGGGATCAGCGGTGTGATCGAAGGCTTTGCATTTGCTGTTACCACTTTGTCACTAGGTGATCATGTGAATAACTCTAAAATTGTCTTTAGCCTAAGTGTATTTTGTAACTGGACTATTTTTTTAAATTGTAAATCTAATTGCAAGGGCCCTGGTAACGTCCCTAAATTAGTGATTAAAATGTAAAAGTTTTTACTATTCTTAGGCCTTAGAAAATGTTTACAAAAGTTTTTTTTCAAAAGTAAAAAAAAGTCCCAAATTTTGAGATAGAAAATGTCTGATGCTGAGAGCCAGGCTCAGGAGCTTGACCTGACCCCTTTGATGGGATTGGTATACCCCAGGCTAAGGGCTCTCTGCAGAGGTTACGACGTTCACACTGGTGCTCATGCTACCACAGGAAAGCTTAGAAGGCCTGTGGTAGAGTATAAGACTGAATACTCAGTGGTTGAAGGTGAAACCTCAGAAAGAGAAAATCAAGAAAACTCCAATGAATCTGAGGAAGAGGAGGTAGGATAATCTGTCTCAGATCTAGGAGCCCCCTCAGAGGAGGTTTTGGCTCTAGAAAGATTGACCAAAAGACTGGCTTTAGAAGCCCACTTATGGAAATAGAAGTTAAAAGAAGATAGTTGGGCCTAGGACCCATCTCTGGTGGCAGCATATAACTAAATAGGGACAAAGAAAAGTCTTTTCACCTGAAGCTCCCCAAAGGAGTTGTCCCCGTCGCAGAAAGTAATGATATCATCAAATGGCTTTCTGCTTGTGAGAGAGCCTGCATAGACAGGGAGGTAGATAGGAAACAGTGGGGCTATCTACTGTGGGAATTGTTCCTAGGTAAATGCAGGGATAGACTCCTGACATTGACGGAGGCATAGTTTAAGTACTATGTCCTCATTAAGGCTAACTTCATTGAAGGTGTGGGACTTACCACCGAAAAATACAGAATAAAATTCAAGGAGCCTCGAAAAACCCAGAGTCAGTCCTATGTAGAACTGTGACTTTTTCAGTAAAAATGCTGGGTAGCTGGTTAGAAGATAACAAGGTATAACACTTTGATGGGCTTCATAATTTATTTGTGAAAGAATATCAGTTAAGTAACTGTTACAATGAGAAACTACATCAGTTCCTGGTACTCCTAGGTCTACTTTCTCCTCTAGAGTTGGGGAAGAAGGAAGACCACTGGGTCAGGACAAGGGTAACCAAAACTACCACTGGTGTGGGAGACCAAAAGAAAGAAGCCAAAAAGCCCCCCACCCTCAAGGGAAAGATGGGGTCCAAAACAAAAGCAAAAAGTCTTCACCAGGCCCCCCAGTCTAACGGTGGGTACAAGGAAAAACATGTTGATCCCAACAAACCTTAGAGCCATGATTACAAAAACAAAGGACACTAAATTGGAGACCCTAGCTGTAAAAACAAAAAGAATGCCTCTTGTCCACCCGCAGAAAATGTAGGTCCAAATCTCCAGATGGGGTCACAGTTGTGGCCTGACCATGCCAATGAACCCACAGAGGCAACATTGGTCACAGAGGGAGGGGTAGACTTATCCCTGCCTGACCAACTAACATGCAAAAATATAGGCATAACTTTTTGATTAATGGGACTTACATAAAAGCCTTATGGGACACAGGAGCTAGTGGCACCATTGTCCACTCAGATCAGTACCTGATAGAGAATACTTATCCTGTCTCAAATGCTGACAATGTCACAAAGATCCATCCCATGGCAATGGTATCTTTTGACTGGGGGAGTAGTTGGACAAAAAGAAGTGGGTGTGTCCCCATCTATCCCTGTAGACTGTCTACATGGCAATGATTTGGAGAATTCTACCTGGGCCAAAGTAGAGATGAGGACCCATGAAGCCATGCTTGGGAACCCAGAGTGAGGTTATGTCAAAACTAGTGCACAAAGCAATATCAGAATGAACAAGAGATGTTGGAAAATGGAGGAATCGGCCAACCCTCCAAGAGAGAAGACAAGACGACTGGGGCACCAGCTTCTACATAGATCCCAAGCCAGAACCCCTGTTACCAGGACTTGTTAGCCCCAGAGGAGACTGAGCCTGCAGAGCTTGGGTCTTATCACTTAGAGTTCTTGGGACCAGAGGGATCCTCTAGGGAGGATATGTGCCAGGGACAAAAAAAGGTACTGTCAGTGGTACCCACAGGGTCTACTGGGAATATGGTCTCCTATATACTGAGACCAGAGACATCCAGCCTGGTACAACCAGAAGGGTAGTACTACCTCAGGAATACAGAGAGTTCCTCCTCTCTTTAGCCCATGACATTTCACTTGCTGGACATCTGAGCCAAAACAAACCATGGCACAGGCAAGGTATTCACTGGCCTACAATATTGTAGAAGGTGAAGCACTTTTGTCAGACCTGTGTTTCCTGTCACACCAGTGGTCAGGCAGAAGGCCTCTTGAAAGTCTCCTTAATCCCACTATCTGTGTTTGGCGTACCCTTTGAAAGGGTAGTAGTTCACATTGGCACCCCCTTGGCCGTCAAACAACTTTAGGAAACAGATAATGCCACAATATATCCAGAGCCTATTCCTCTTAGGACTTTCATTGCCCCTATAATAGCCAAGGCCCTCCTTGGTTTATTTACTAAGATTGACTTCCCTAAGAGGTAGTGTCAGATAGGGGTTCCATCTTCATGTCTGCATATTTGAACCACATGTGGCAGGAATGTGGAGTGACTTATAAGTTCACTACTCCATAAAATCCCCAGACCAATAGACTGGTTGAACTATTTAACCAGGCTTTGAAAGGCATGATTGGAGGTCTCCCTGAAAAACTCAGAATGGGATGAGATGTCTTAATTCCATGTCTGTTTTTTGCCTGCAGGGAAGTGCCACAAAAGGGAGTAGAGTGTTTTCCCTTTGATCTTTTGTTAGAGGTCCATGAGTCTTGTGAGGGAAGTTTGTGAGAAGCCTCTCAAAGAGCCCAAGCAAGACATTGTGGATTAAGTACTTTGCCTTTGTTCTGGGATGGCTGAGTACATGGAAAATGCAAGCAAAAACCTTCAGACCTTTTAGGAGCTTCAGAAGCACTGGTATGATCAAAATGCTGCTATGATGGAGATCCAGCCAGGACAGAAAGTTTTGGTGTTGGAACCTGTGGCTCCTAGAGCTCCCCAGGATAAGTGGTCTGGGCCCTACCACATACTTGAAAGAAAAGGGAGGGCATGGCTTCCCTGTACACTTACTATGTCTAGGAATTAGGATAGACACAGTAGGGGCATATTTCCTCATGCACACATATGCCCTCACATGCATTATAGTGCACTCTGTCATAGGCCTGTAAGGCCTGCCAGATGGGTGGCTTACCGATATTGCATGTAGTGTTAGTGGACATGGCACTCTTGGTAAGTGTCATGTTGGGTTTGCAACTATTAATATACCATGTCATGTACTTGCAGTGGCAGACTTCATGAGGCTGGCGTGGGGCCTCTCAGAGTGGCACATTTGGTGCTGCAGCTCAGAGGGTCTTTCTTCAATACCATTCCCCTTATACCAGGGATACCATTAATTGAGGACTTGCAAAGGTGTCTGAAGTGTCAAGCATGGTGCAGTTTTGGGGAAAGAGATCTGAACCTGGGAACCTGTTTAGCAGGGGTCCAGGGCACTTACAGTTTGAAACCACATAATTTACCAGGCAAAGGTGAGGGGCTACTAAGTCAAGAGGCCCTTTCGCACAGTAACACAGACCTGGGACTGCCCATGCCAACACATATGGCCTTTTCTTATTCTTCTACTTAGAAGATGAAGACTCCCTAGGGGAAGGGTAGTTTCTTCCTCTTACAACACAAAGTGAGAGTATCAGGAGTAACCCAACCCCACACTAACTCCCGTTCAAGCTAGAGACTGCAAACACACAAAGTGTGTGGGGTGGTGGAAGGGAAAACAGGTCTCTTGTGGCCTGTTCAGTGTACGCTGGTTGAGCGCGTGCCTTAGTGCAAGAGGTTGTATGGGTGTGACGGGTGGCTAGACCTATTAGGGAGTTCCCTTTACGGACTAGGTGGTCTCACACACATTATACTGTCATGCTTCATCATATGACCACCTAGCCCCACCCAGGTAAGATGATACTACCTGGGCGTACTCAACCTGGTTGTTAAAAGAACTACAGAGGGAGTGCTGAGATTTAATCTTGCTGGATAATACAAGGGATCCAGATAAGGGTAGTAAAAGATAAAATTACCTTACAAATCACCTGTTTAGTTAAACCCTTCTGTGCTGCGGACGTAATGGTTACGTCCTGCGGCACAGTGCTCGTGTGCCCAGGACATAACCATTACGTCCTGGGCACAGAGCCCAGAGGGAGTGCTAAAGCTCCCTCTGTGGGGTTCCTCCACCCCCCAAATGCAGGGATGGAAGGGGAAGCCCTTCCCCTTCCACCCCCGACAACCCCCCGACCCCCCCATTCCCCCTGTAACGTCAGCGCACGATTGCACGCTGACTATCACAGAGGCCTCCTCCCATCATGCTGGAAGCTCAGCTTCCAGCGCGATCGGAAGAGAAATGCTCAGCATTTTTCTTCCGATCACGTGGAGGAGGCCTGAGAGGCTTCAAAGGGAAGGAAAGGAATTTTCTTCCCTTTGAAGTCTCTCTGAGCAATGCCTACTAGACACCAGGGATGTATTTTATGTATGAAATTGGCATAAGGCTAAGGGCAGCGACCCCTTTGGCAAGGGTCACTCCCCAGAGGGGAATTTTTTTTAAGGCCTTTTCTGCCCCGGGGGGGGGGTGCAGAAACCTCTAGGCACCAGGGATCTTTTTTTTCTTTCTTTTTTTTTTTTTTTTTTCTTTTTTAGAGGTGGGGAGCGACCCCTTAGGCAAGGGTCGCTCCCCTAGGGGGCAAATTATATTTAGGCCATTTCTGCCCCCCTTGGGAGCAGATTGGCCTATTTTTATGAGGCCATTCTGCCCCCCCCAAGGGGGACAGAAACCACTAGACACCAGGGAGTTTTTTTTTCATGAATTTCACGCAAGGGGAGTGACCCATTAGACAAGGGTCGCTACCCTGGGGGGCAAATTGTATTTAGGCCATTTCTGCCGATTTTAGGTCAATCTGCCCTCAAAGGGGGCAGAAACCATTAGGCACCGGGGATCTTTTTTTTGCGCCAATGTCACGCAAGGGGAGCGACCCCGTAGGCAAGGGTCACTCCCCGGGGGGGGGCAGGAGGGCAGGGGGCAAATTTATTTTAGGCCATTTCTGCCCCAACTGGGGGCAGATCAGCCGATTTTAGGTCAAACCACTAGGCGCCAGGGATAAAAAAAAATGTAATTTTTTTTGTTTTGTTTTTTATTGGTGGGGAGCGACCCCTTAGTCAAGGGTCGCTGCCCTGGGGGGCAAGTTGTATTTAGACCATTTCTGCCCCCCTTGGGGGCAGATCGCCGATTTTTGTTACACCAATCTGCCCCCATGGGGGCAGAAACCACTTTGGCACCAGGGATTGATGTGTGTGTGTGCGTGTGTTTTCTTTAGGGGGGCAGCCCCTTGGGTAAGGGTCGCTCCCCATGGTGGCACATTACTGTTGGCCATATCTGCCCCCCATTGGGGGCTGATGGGCCTATTTTTGGAAGGCCCATCTGCCCCCAAGGGGGGCAGAAAGCCCACCAGAGGCCATAGAAGTTTTTTTTCTCAAAAATAAGAGGCTGGGGAAATGGCCATACCCCCACCCCAAATAAATGGGGCCAAAGTTGTTCTGCCCACCAGTGGGCAGATGGGGCAATTACACCTGATCCACACCCCGGGGGGGCAGAAAGTCTACTAGATGCCAGGGAATTTACAAAAAACAAAAAATATTGGGGTGGTGGCTAACAACCAGTATGGACCTGGTTACGCCCCCACCTCAACTGAAGGGGGTAACAGTCTTTCAGCTCTCTCCCACACTCTAAAACATCTTATCCCACAACAAGCAAGAAGACATTTGATTATTTTGGGTTTTAGTTTTACATTTGGGCCATGAGAGCTTAACTTAGTCTCAAAATCGTCCCATTTGGAATGTTGAGGGCTGCACTTTATGGACTTTGGGACGCTGTCATGGAGAAAAATCCAGAAGACCTAGACACATCTGAAAACTAAACATCTGGGTGATTCCAGGGTGGTGTGTTTCACATGCAACCCGCACCATTTCTGTACCCACAATCCCCTGCAAACCTCCAACTTTGTTGGAAATCAGACATTTTTCCCACGTTTTTGTGATGGAACCTTCCGGAATCTGCAGGAATCCATAAAATACCTACCACCCAGTATTGTCTCATCTATACCGATAAAAATTCTGCTGCACTTGTCAACCTGAAAATGTTTTTTGCAAACTGCCCTTTTGGACACCCTTTGGTTCCCCCTCAATATCAACATGTTTTGGGCTCTTCCCTTTCACAAACACTTGGCCCACCTACACAAATGAGGTATAATTTTTACCGGGAGACTGAGGGGAACATTGGGTGGTATGAAATGTGTCCCAGTGCGGTGATCCCAAACAGAAATGTGGGAAAAATGATATTTTTTAGCTAAATTTGAGGTTTGCTGAGGATTCTGGGTAAGAAAACATTGGGGAATCCACGCAACTCACACCTCACGGGACTCCCTCGGGTGTCTAGTTTTCAGAAATGTCTGGGTTTGGTAGGTTTCCCTAGAAGGCTGCTGAGCCCAGGACCAAAAACGCAGGTGCCCCACGCAAAAACAGGTAGTTTTGTATTTGATAATTTTGGTGTGTTCAGATAGTGTTTTGGGGCATTTCCTTTTGCGGGCAGTAGGCCCACCCACAAAAGTGAGGTACCATTTTTATCGGGAGACTTGGGGGAACGACACTGGGTGGAAGGAAATTTGTGGCTCCTCTCTGATTCCAGAACTTTCCATCACCGAAATGAGAGGAAAAAGTGTTTTTTTGGCCGAATTTTGAGGTTTACAAAGGATTCTGGGTAACAGAACCTGGTCAGAGCCCCACAAGTCACCCCATCTTGGATTCCCCTAGGTGTCTAGTTTTCAAAAATGCGCTGGTTTGCTAGGTTTCCCTGGTGCCGGCTGAGCCAGAGGCCAAAATCCACAGGTAGACACTTTGTAAAAAACACCTCAGTTTTCTGTGGAAAAATGTGATGTGTCCACGTTGTATTTTGGGCCATTTCATTTCGTGGGCGCTAGGCCTATCCACACAAGTGAGGTACCATTTTTCTCGGCAGACTTGGGGGAACGCTGGGTGAAATTTGTGGCTCCTTTCAGATTCCAGAACTTTCTGTCACCAAAATGTGAGGAAAAAGTGTTTTTTGGCCACATTTTGAGGTTTGCAAAGGATTCTGGGTAACAGAACCTGGTCAGAGCCCCACAAGTCACCCCATCTTGGATTCCCCTAGGTGTCTAGTTTTTAAAAATGCGCTGGTTTGCTAGGTTTCCCCGGTGCCGGCTGAGCCAGAGGCCGAAATCCACAGGTAGGCACTTTGTAAAAAACACCTCAGTTTTCTGTGGAAAAATGTGACGTGTCCACGTTGTATTTTGGGCCATTTCCTTTCGTGGGCGCTAGGCCTATCCACACAAGTGAGGTACCATTTTTATCGGCAGACTTGGGGGAACACTGGGTGAAATTTGTGGCTCCTTTCAGATTCCAGAACTTTCTGTCACCGAAATGTGAGGAAAAAGTGTTTTTTGGCCACATTTTGAGGTTTGCAAAGGATTCTGGGTAACAGAACCTGGTCAGAGCCCCACAAGTCACCCCATCTTGGATTCCCCTAGGTCTCTATTTTTCAAAAATGCGCTGGTTTTCTAGGTTTCCTCAGGTGCCCGCTGAGCTAGAGGCCAAAATCCACAGGTAGGCACTTTGTAAAAAACACCTCTGTTTTCTGTGGAAAAATGTGATGTGTCCACGTTGTGTTTTGGGCCATTTCCTTTTGTGGGCGCTAGGCCTACCTACACAAGTGAGGTACCATTTTTATCGGGAGACTTGGGGGGACACAGAATAGCAAAACAAGTGTTATTGCCCTTTGTCTTTCTGTACATTTTTTCCTTCCAAATGTAAGGCAGTGTGTAAAAAAGACGTCTATTTGAGAAATGGCCTGTAATTCACATGCTAGTATGGGCACCCCGGAATTCAGAGATGTGCAAATACCCACTGCTTCTCAACACCTTATCTTGTGGCCATTTTGGAAATACAAAGGTTTTCTTGATACCTGTTTTTCACTTTTTATATTTCAGTAAATTAATTGCTGTATACCCGGTATAGAATAAAAACCCATAGCAAGGTGCAGCTCATTTTTTGGCTCTGGGTACCCAGGGTTCTTGATGAACCTACAATCCCTATATATCCCCGCAACCAGAAGAGTCCAGCTGATGTAACGGTATATTGCTTTAAAAAAATGACATTGCAGGAAAAAGTTACAGAGTAAAACGTGGAGAAAAATGGCAGTTTTTTTCACCTCAATTTCAATATGTTTTTATTTCAGCTGTTATTTTCTGTAGGAAACACTTGTAGGATCTACACAAATGACCCCCTTGCTGGATTCAGAATTTTGTCGACTGTTTAGCTTTCTGGGATCCAGCATTGGTTTCTTACCCATTTTGGTCACTAACTGGAAGGAGGCTGAAAGCACAAAAAATAGTCAAAATGGGGTATGTCCCAGTAAAATGTCAAAATTGTATTGAAAAATGGGGTTTTCCAATTCAGGTCTGCCTGTTCCTGAAAGCTGGGAAGATGGTGATCTTGCCACTGCAAAACCTTTGTTGATGCCTATTTCAGGGGAAAAACTACAAGCCGCCTTCTGCAGCCCTTTTTTCCCATTTAAAAAAAAAAAAAAAACTTTCACTGTATTTTGACTAATTTCTTGGTCTCCTTCAGGGGAACCCACTAAGTCTGGGTACCTCTAGAATCCCTAGGATGTTGGACAAAAAGGACGAAAATTTGGCGTGGGTAGCTTATGTGAACAAAATGTTATGAGGGCCTAAGCGCAAACTGACCCAAATAGCCAAAAAAAGGCATGGCACAGGAGGGGAAAAGCCCTGGAAGCGAAGGGGTTAAGAAGTTTAATGTAGGTGTTCGTAGGTAAGACTAAAAATGGGGATGGGGACTCCTTTGAGTATGATGACTCAGGGGGTCTAAAAAATGGGGACCAACATGTTTCTGCCCACACTAAGAGCCAAAATGGTCTTGGGCATTCATCAGGGTCAAGGATCCCTAAAGGTGAGGAGCAGAAGAGACCTGTTCTCCCCTACACCACCCCACACACTTTGTGGGTTTGTAGTTTTGTCCTCTTTTCAATTGAGGGGGTAGTGTGAGAAAGTGCCTCTTTGACATGGTTAGCCCCTCACTTTTTGCCTGGAACATGATGTGGTTTTGAACTGTAAATGCTCTGGGACTCTGCCAAACAGGTTCCCAGGGCCACATCTGTTTCCCTAAAACTGTACCACAATTGGCAACTTTAGCCACCCCTGTAAGTACTTAGTAAATGGTACTCCTAGTATCTAGGGCCTTTATGACCGAAGAGGGTCCCCTAGGGCTGCAGTACCTAGCTGTGCCACCCTGAAACCCCTCACCCAGACCATGCAAACTGCCACTGCAGCCTGTGTGTCTTGGTGCAAAATAAACTTTGGAGTCGACACAGCACACAGTTGTTTGTGTTGTGCTAACAGCACAGCCTAAGGTATAGTTAAGTCACCCCTCTAGCCAGCCTCAAAAGCCCTAAGGCAGGGTGCACTATATCTCAGGTGTGGGAACATCTGCAGGAGTAATATGCCCCTACAATATCTAAGGCCAATCTAAATGTTGTAAGGGAAACCATACAGAGTACACAGGTTGGTAACTCAACAACTCTGGTTCCCCAGCACCATGATGGCTTCGCTGAACATGGGTGTGTTTGGTACCATGTGACACACCTTGAGAGTGAGAAAACCTAGTTATGTTCTCCCAACACAACAAAAAAACATAATGTAGTAATTAGTGGCTAAGACCAGTCAGCAAACACACCAGGGCTCCTAGAGTTTTCCAGGGTCACCTCTAAGTTGCCCTCTGGATTCATATTCCTAATAAATCCAGTGTGGATTTATTAAGAGGAGTTGTTTGGTACCAAATACTAACAAACCACAATGTAGTAACTAGGCTATGGGACAACTTATCATATATTGGGACCTTTTGTCCTATGAGGATTTTTAAGACTACCCATCAGTACTGACCTCTCATATTACAAGCCAATAGGATCATTCCAAGATTTGGAATAGACGCCTCACCCACTTAATAGTGGCATGCTTCATCATTGGCTGTCTAGCCACACCCCAGTAAGATGGTAATACCGGGGCGGACCTAAGCAAGGATTCTTGGGAGTTCAAAAAATAAAATAATTAGCTGGACAATAGCAGGGAACCAGATCAAATGCTAAAAATACCTGTTGGAATGCCCCAAGAATTTCTCCTTTATTACAAGGTTCCAAAGGTATGAATAAAAGCAATATTTCGAGTTTCCTTTTGGTCTTTTATGTTCCCAGGAAACCCTATCTTCACGCCAATATGTTTCGGACCCCTCAAAGAGCACAGCTTGGTCTTGGGGCCTTTGGCAGGGCAACTGTTAACTTTTCCTGCTTTCTATCACCAATGTCATGCATACGCGTGAGGCCTATTGCTCTCACCTGAGTTTTCTAACTGACTTCATTTTTTGAAGTACTCTATTTTGGCTTATCTATGCCTCATGCTTGTCTGGGGGGCATGGTCTTGTAGCTCCAAGGACTCAACAAAACCCTGAAAGTCCTTCGGGCCATGGATAGGGAGAACATGGCGGCTGCTCACTGGGCAGCGCCCTGAAGCACCTACTGGTTCTCGGCGGGCGCTGGCACGGGGACATGGCACCTTCGGCGATACCTTGGCTCCCGTGAATGGGAGCACCACTGCAGCTGTGTGGGGCAGTTCGCGGGGTTCCCGCCGCCTCCCCCGAGCTGTATTGGTTTAGGGCGAGGTCTGAGCGCCAGACGATTTTCCTTGCGGGTCAAGACAGGCAGAGTCAGCACTGAAGCTGACAGGCTGCTGCTCGAAGGCAGAGGGGCTTCAATTCCGAACCCGGCAGGAAGGTGGTGTGGTGGTAGTATTCCTACCCGCTCCCTGCCCAGCAAATGAGCATTCTGGGACAAGGTAGGAGGCGAGGAAAGCCAGCCAGGCATCGTATGTTGCAAGTTGGATTCTATGAGGCGCCATAATCCCCTGGATAGGCAAAGTTAAAGGGTGGGTTAAAGCCCCAAAAAACATTAAAATCAGGAAGAAAACTGCAAGCTCTAAGTTGACTTCATTGGTGAAATCTTTCCTTAAAGTTAAGTCCCCAGCTAAGTTGGTTATTATGTAAAATGGGATGAATGGCAGTGTTCCAAAGGCACTGGTTATGGAGGCGGAGGGGGAAGGTGCTTATCAAGGAGGGAGAAATCCTTATGATCTGCGATGACAGTCTTTGATGGCACCCCATGGCACTCTGGTCTGCCAGGAGAAGGGTGGAGACGCTATGGGTTGTGAAGATGTAATCCCTGAATCTGAAACTCCGTTGGTTGTGACGCCATTAGGAAGTGTGGCACCTGTTTCTCCTCCTCTGACCTCCACTTCTGGTTCAGCTATATTTGGTAGCAGCCCAGTCTCCCCTATTGTGAAAGCGTTCTCGGCACTGTCGAAGGGTATTAAAAATGGCTTTGACATCTCTGTGAATGATCAAGGGGAAAAAAGGGAGGCTTGCGAGCCCTGGAAAAAAAACGGGACCTTTTGATGTTAAGAACACAAGCGTTGGAGGAGGCGGTAGGAGAAATGAAAGAGGAAATCAGAGATCATAAAAGAGAAATTGATATGTTAAAAGGAAATGAGCAGTCCTTACAGAACAAGCTGGAACAGCTGGAAAATAACTCTAGGAGGAATAATTTGAGAGTGTTGAACGTTCCGGAGGGTGTGGAAGGCGAAAATGTAAAAAGGTTTTTGAGCTCTCTCCTTAAGGGCTCGCTTTCATTGGAAGAGGCTCCGGAAGAAATAGCAAGGGATAGCCAGCGGATTCAAAAGGACCCTTTCAAGAAAAGGCCAGATAGTCTTAAACCTCAGAAGATTTTGATAAACTTCCACACTTACTCTTTGAAAGAGAAAATCCTAACCCTGGCACTTAGACAGAAAACACTAAAGGGGGACCACTTTATGTTTGAGGTTAGGTCTGATTTGTCCAGTGCAACTATAAACAGGCAGTGGAAGCTGGGGAGGCGGATGGAGGATTTTAGGAAACAATGCGCCTCGGTTCAGATGAAATTCCAGGCAACCCTCAGGATTATATATAATGATAAAATTTATAATATTAGGGAGCTGAAAGCAGCGGATGAGCTGCTGGAGACTATTAAAGATGGCGGTATTGAGAAATAATTTGTGCCCGCCGATGGATGGCCAATTGGTGCTTCAAAATTGGGTCACTGACCTGAATAAAGGGAGGGTTCTCCTGGGGGGGTTTTGGGGGGGGCACGATTGTGGGGGGAGGTTAGGGGAGCACAGGGTGGGTAGCAGATGGGAAAAATATTGAAAATAAAAAGTCCTGTACACCTCAGCACATTAGACAACTCGTAAGGGATGTATAAGAACGGGGCACCCAAGGTGTCAGTTGTAATAAAAAAAAAACTTCAAATATTGTCCTGGAACGGGAATGGTCTAGGGTGAGAGGTAGGAGAGACAGGATTTTACAGTATCTGAGGGACTGTTCTGCTCAGGTTTTGATACTGCAAGAAACGCACTTAACTGGGGATGAATGCAAAGTCTTGTTTAGAAATCAGAATTGGGCCCGCCTCTGTGTATGTACTGAACAGGGCTTTCATACTAGGGGGGTGGCAATATTGTTTAAGCATCAGTGCAATCCAGTTATATTAAAGGTCAATACAGATAATACAGGTAGATAGATAATAATCAAAGCTAAGCTACTTGGTAGACCTATCACAGTGGTAGGGTTCTATGGCGCCAATAGTGATGATACAGAGCCTCTTAAGAAGCTGTTTTGTCAGCTGTTGGATTTTTCTGATCCGGTGTTAATGGCAGGAGATTTCAATATAATGCTGGATAATAAGCTGGACAGATCAGCTAAAAGCAGATCAACAGTTAACTCGAATTCTCTGCAGTTTCTGAGTAGGATGATGAAGGAAAGGGCATTGGAGGACTGTTGGAGGGATAGAGCAGGTTCTCAGCAGGTTTTTTCATATAATAACAAGAAATATAGCCACTCTTCATGGATTGATTATTTCTTGGTGGATCAGCTATGGCGTAAGCGATAGTTAATGTAGTGTATCTTTCCCCTCGTCTATCTGATCATGTATCGGTTGTATTAAAAATCAACCTACTAAAAGAGAGGGAGGTGAGTCGGTGGACGTTAAACCACTCCTTATTGTTAGATGAAGAAGTTGGAACCAAGCTGCGTGTAGAGACTGAGGAGTTTTCTAAAGAAAACTTAGGTACAGCCCCATTCCATGTGGTTTGGGATGCCTACAAGGCAGTGTTACAAGGGATTCTTATGAGAATTGCTAGCTATAAAAATAAGTTGCATAGGGAAGAATTAGAGCACCTGGAAATAGAAATGCGCAATTGCACCCTGCGTCTTGGAATGAGGCAGTCATTTCACTGATTCTGAAAATAGGTAAAAAATCCAGCTAGGTGTGAGTCATATAGACCTATTTCGCTGCTAAACTCGGATTACAAGTTATTTGCAAAGGTTTTATCAGATAGATTAAATCTTGTGGTGAAGGATTTGATAAATACAGATCAGAAGGGGTTTGTTAAAGGCAGGTATTTACACGAGCTCACGCATACGCTAATCGGGGCAATGGATTTGGCAACCACTTATAAGATCCCCTTGGGGGTTATAGCTTTGGATGCTACGAAAGCCTTTGAGAGGGTCAATTAGGGTTATTTAGCTCAGATTCTGAGGAATGATACTTTGGGAGATAACTTTTGTAGGGCTATAAAATGGATTTATCATGACCCCTCTGCTAGAATTCTAATCAATGGGAAACTAACAAACTCTTTCAGGATATCGAGGGGAACTAGGCAGGGCTGCCCGCTGTCTCCACTTTTGTTTGATCTGTATATCGAACCTTTCGCCAGGAGAATAAGACAGCTTCCTGAAATAGCTCCTTTTAAATGGGAGCAGTGGGAGAGGAAAGTAGCACTCTATGCAGATGATTTAATGGTATTCACCGCAGACTTGTTGACTGCACTCCCAGCCCTATTAAGGGTAGCTGAGGATTTTGGCTCTGTCTCTGGCTATCAGGTTAATTCAGAAAATACCAAAATAATGGCATGGAACCAGGAAGGGGATGGCTGGTATGGGAAGGCTGACATGCACTATTTAGGTTTGTTAATTACACAAGATATTGAGAAATTGGTGGTGAAAAATCAGGAAGCATTGTTAGAGGAGTGTATTAATTTAATGAAGGGCTGGGTCTATCTTACGTTGACAGTACTGGGAAGGGTAAACCTGGTTAAAATGTTTCTTCTCCCCAAAATTCATTTTATCCAGAATGCTATTCCACTACAAATGAATGGTAGATATCTCAATAAGCTTCAACAGGCTATCACTTCATTTATTTGGGCATGTAATGGCCCCAGAAAGGCATGGAAAAAGCTGCGGAGGAGGAGAGAGAAGGGAGGTTTATCACTGCTGGACCTACAGCTGTACGCTTGGGCCTTTCTGCCGAGGAACTCAAGGTTGTTATTTACCTCCTTGGATGATACAGCCATAGGCGCAATTTTCAAGGCGATGACACAAACTATCCCAGGGGCAGCAAACCACTTTCTTTTTAAGTTTGGTGATCCAAAATTCTTTTTAAAAAAACATAAAAAATGTTGAGGGATGCAGCAATGTGTTGGCACCAGGTGAAATCCATCATCAAGATCGACTATTACAATCAGCGAGCTCCGATTTCGGACTCTCCGGGCACTCCATAATGTTTGAAAGATGCCTTGGCCAAACCAGTAAGGGAAGCCAGTTTGGAATACTAGGTTGATCTCATACTGGAGGCAGTGCTACTCTCCTGGGAAGAACTGAGAGATATGACAGGAGGTACCCTGTCCAGGTTTAAATATATTCAACTGGCAGCCTGGACAGTCTACTCGATGAAGCCGGTTGGGGTAAAATCCCCTAGCAGAAGACCTTTTAAAATGGCTCCCCCAATGGCAGCAAGGTTGCAAAGTGGTATTGGGAGATTCTGGAGGTGATCCATGGTGATTTTAAGTTGCCAGAGCAGATATGGCAAGGCACTATGACGAAGGAAATAGTGCAGTCAGGGTGACAAGAATTCATGAGAAAGTGTTTTGAGGTATTCAAGGCTGCCCCGCTGAGGAAAAACCATTTGTATGTGATACACAGAGTTTAAATCACCCCAGCAAAAAGTATAAAAATAAAGAAAGGGGAAGTGGTGAATTGTGTTAAATGTGGAGTTCCAAACACCTCTGACGTTCATATGTTTATGGAGTGTCCAGGAGTTGTCTCTTTTTGGCCTGAGGTGGTGGGAACACTGTTGCAGATTATAGGGAAGAAATTGACTGTAAATCTCCCTCTTATTATTTTTGGCAAGCTGCATGACTCGGTAGGGTGGTCGAGAAATAGTAGAAGCCCACTGTTTTTTGCAATTTTATTAGCCAGAAGGGAGATTTATTTGAAGTGGGTGATGACAGCACCCCCTTACATAGGAGCTGGCTGGACATGCTTATGAACACAGCCAAATTAAATCTGAAGGTGGATGGCCCTGAGAAGAGGTGGAAAAAAAGGAAACTATGGGCTCTGCTCCTGAAATGGCCCCTTCCCAGGGATATATTGTCCAGTGATTCAAAACCCCTCTTACATTTGTGCCAGCCACAGGGGGCGGCCCCAGGAAGGCTGAGCAGGTGATATGGGGCCCATCTTGGGCAGTATGTCCACTTTTGTTTCGGATACAGAAGTAAGAACCCTGTGGAATTAAGGTGCGACTTACCTGTGAGGTGTATGAGGACTAATAAATTATATATATAAAAAAAAAAAACTGAAAGTCCTTCAGATTGTTTTGTCCTTAACCTGAAGGACTCCACAAAAGCCTGGAACACCACCATCCTTCAAGAAATTGCAAAGAAGCTCCATTGGAGTGAAGGTATCACTCCCCTGCTGTGAGAAAGGACCTCTTTTAACATGGTAGCCTCTCCCACTTTTTGCCTGGATTCTCATGTGGTTTCAAACTGTAAGTGCCCTGGGATCCTGCCAAACAGGTTCCTAAGACCAGATCTCTTTACCCCAAACTGTACTATGTTTGGTCGTTCAGCCACCTATGTAAGTCCTGAGCACATGGTATCCCAGGTACCTAGGGTATGGGTACTAAAGAGGGCTCCTCAGAGCTACAACAACAATTGTTCCACTTTGAGGCCCCACACCAGCCTCATGCAGACTGCCATTGCAAGTGCATGACCAGGTTAATCTAAAAAGTTGCAGACTTGACATGGCACTCATGAGAGTGCCATGCCCGCTAACACATGCAGTATAGGTAAGTCACCCCTTTGGAAAGTTTTACAGCCCTAAGGCAGTGTTCATGAGCAAATATGCCCCTACTGTGTCTTTTGTTAAACCGTAAAGACATAGTGGGTCTACAAGGGAGCCATAGCAAATGATTGTGCTAGGCACTAGTCATTACCAGGCCCCCTGCTACATGATGGCCTCCCTGAACCCTGGATTGTTTGATAGCAAATGATGACAGTGTTGGATTTATTATGAAATGCAACCAGAGGTCTCCTGAGAAGGGTTCCCTGTAAAACCTAACAGCCCTGACATGGTTGCTCACTAGTGCTATCCTGCCTGCCACCACCAGAGACAAGTCTGGACTCCTGGGGTGAGAGCATTTTGCTCTCAGGAGCCAGAACACAAAGCCTTTTCTGGATGGAGGTGTTACCCCTCCTTCCCAATCCAGGCACCCTTCTCCAGCAATCAGATTCAAATTCTTTACTGCCTTTTAAATCTTTCCCCCACTGGCAGGAAAAACAAGGAAGGACAGGAGGAGTGGCCACTCCTAGGCTGCACCACCCCTCAGGTGTGGCAGGTGAGGTGACAAATCCATTTCATTTTCCTCCATCTTGGATGGCAGGAAAATAGCCAGTAGGGGATGTGACCCTTTCTCACAAGAAGTGGTCACTTCTTACGTGTAACCACCCCAGGGTAGGTGGCCCGTTGGCCACTACCAGCTACTCACCCTGACGCCACCTAAAGGCAGTACTTAGTAGGCATCCCTAGACCAACAAATTAGATTTGATGGACACAAGAAGATCAGGATCAAAGAAGACCCTGCGGCAAGAGAACAGAAGTGCTGCTGCACAAAGAAAAAGATGTCCAACCCTGCCTGCTCCGCCTAGGATATGACAATCGCTGTTGAGGTTTCACCTGGAAACTCGAAGCACTCCACAAAACCCCAGAGGACCTCCGGACTTCTGAAAATTACCAATAACTTCCCTCAGAGTCAAGGTATAACTTACCCTCAAGCAAGGAACCGGTGAAGTTTACTGACTGGCTGCTCACCAATTAACTCTACCCAGCAGCCAACCAAAATCGCCACAACAGACCCAAAGGATAACACGTACCAGTGTGCCAAGTTTGGTGGCAATGTGACTTCCAGGGACTGAGATGTACCATTGCCCTAGTGACAGGACCTCAAACATTAGACACCTAGAAGTAAAGTCCACTCTAGATGCCCAAAAGCCCATAAGCAAACACCAGTCAAGGGACTTCAGGACACCCAAAACCATCCCCGTGGAGTGGTTCTGCTGACTTGCAGTCTATCCTCTAAGTGACCTGCACCTGGCTCCAAAGGCTTCCTGACGCACAACTCTTGGATGACCAGTCAGCACTGCACCCGGCCTCCCTGGCCACTGCAACACCAAACAAGCTGTGTTTTAGTGGTCCCTAACCCCTTGCAACCTCTAGAGTCCAAGAGTACCTACCGGTCTTACCTTTAAGTCCACCTGTGAAGTTTCTTTTCAAGGGGTCCCCTTCTCAGTTGTGCACCAGCTCCAAGACGTTCCGCTGAAGCTCCCACTTAACCCAGGTGCTGCCCAAACTTCTCCAGCTGACCCACAAGACATCTTGACAACCTCGACCTACAAATAAAAGGTGACACTTGTGAGAGCACTGCATGATTTTATATACAATAAAAAAAAATTGAATTTATTCCTCAGGTGTGTAATTAGACACAAAAAGCATAGATTTTATAGGCTTTTAAAAATCATAACTTAAAAAGTACTTAATTGATTTTGACGATCTTGGTCTTAAAAATGTTAAACAAATCTGCAGTATTTTGATAAAATGCCCTTGAGGTACTCTTCTGAGTATGTTTCCAATTTATTGATACTGTGGGTATAACAAATACTTAGCACATTTCCAAGGTAAGCCTAACTTCTCGCCCACATTACCACAAAAACAGAGCATTAGGAGGTCTGTTTTTTACCTCGGGAAACCAAGGTGGGGTTGCTTGAAAACTGTACAAAGTGCACATCATTATTGTATACTATATGGAAAGCTAGCCTCCTACATTTGGTGTATCAGCGGCGCAATACAGGACTTTGGATTTGCTGATACTACTTTGTCACTAAGGCCCTCATTACATCCCTGGCGGCCAGTGATAAAGCGGCGGTAATACCGCCAACAGACCGGTGGTAGGAAAAATGGAATTATGACCACGGCGGAAACCGCCAACACATACAGCCACTTTAACACTCCGACCGCCATGGCGGTAGTAACAAACACCGCAGCGGTAACCGCCAACAGACAGGCGGAAGACAATGTACCGCCCACAGCATTACAACATGCCTATCTACCAGCTTTTCCGGGGCGGAACCAATGCCATCAAAAGCACGGCGGAAACAGAACACTGAAGGAAAATGACTCACCTCTCGACACTCAAGGAAGAAGCAGGATGCCATGGAGCCCGAACTGCAGATCTTCCCCATGCTGGTGAACCTTCTCATACACCAGGAACATGTACGCCAGCGAAGATGACCACAGTGAGTACTAGTTTACAGGGAAGGGGGAGGAAAAAGAGAGTGACACACACATGCAACATGCAACACCCCCACCCCCAACACGATACACACAAACACATGCAACAACATAACATATACACCTGCAACCATCAGGAATAACACAAGGACAAAAGGAATGGAGTAGAATTAGTGTAATATAGGTAATTATTGGAAATACATTCAGAAAAAAAAAAATAGTATGTACAATATATACAATATATACAAAAGAAAGGACAATGCCCACTCCAAAATGTCTGTAGCCCACGAGGCCATAACACATAGTCGAAGGTCACACTTGACTCCTGCCTCAATACGGAGAGAACACTGCAGGGGCATCAGGTCGAAAACACACAGACACCTCATGGGAAAGGGGGCACCCCAGCCAGGAGATGGTATAATGCCACTGGCCTAGAGGGGGCTCCATGCCCACTGCTTGTTCCTGGGGAGTGCAAAGCCACAGTCTCTCAAGTGGGTGGTTTGCCCAATGCTTGGTCCTGGGGTGTGCAAAGCCACAGTCTCTCAAGTGGGTGGTTTGCCCACTGCTTGGTCCTGGAGAGGTGCAAAGCCACAGTCTCTCAAGTGGGTGGTTTGCCCACTGCTTGGTCCTGGGTAGTGCAAAGCCACAGTCTCCCAAGTGGGTGGTTTGCCCACTGCTTGCTCCTGGGGAGGGCAAAGCCACAGTCTCTCAAGTAGATGCCTTCTTCCACTGGTTCTGGAGGGGGGTTGTGCCCAGTGTGCTTCATCCTGCCAAGGAGGGTCTGAGTGGATGCCTTCTTCCACTGATTCTGGAGGGGGCTTTGTGCCCAGTGTGCTTCATCCTGGATGGGGCAAGGTCACAGTCTCTCACCTGGCTGACACACCGACAGGTGTTGCAGGGGCCAGGACTCACTGCAGCCCATGTAGTCACCACTACACACTGCTGTCCGGCGGTGACGCTGCACAGTGTATGCCAGTTGCGTGGCCTTCACCTGCAGCCTCGGACGGCTGCCCACTGGTGCTGCTGCTGCTAGCAGCGGTGCTAGTGGCAGCGGTGCAGGTGGCAGTAATGACCACAGTGCAGGTGACGGTGCTTGGTGTGGTGCAGGTGGCGGCACTTGGCACGGTGCAGGTGGCAGTGCTGGCAGTGGTGGTGGTAGCCTCCAGGCCTTCACCTGCAGCCTCGGACAGCTGAAGTGCCATGGCTCTTGTTCTGTGCCCCTTTCTGCCCTTGGCAGATGGTGGTGCCTCCCTGCTTCTGCCAGCAGGAGTTTTTGACTTGCCCTTGCTGGCTGGTTCTGCCTCCTTCCCCTTGCTGGCTGCTGTCCCCTTCTTGTCCTTGCCAGGTTGTGGACCCTTCTGGGTCTTGGCAGGTGTTGCTGGCACACTGGCTGGGCCGACGGGTGTGTCCTTGGAGCCTCTCACAGCTGCAGAAACCACAGTGGCTGTGGACTGGGTGGCTGAGGTGCTGAGCTGGGTTCTGGGCATCCTGACCCGTGGTGAAGGACAGGGGTGAGGGGGGTAGGGAATAGGTCAATGGGGGTTAGGAAAAGCTTCTTAGGGACACTGGGGGTGGGAAGAGGGTGAAGGTTTGGGAGTGGAGGAAGAGGGAGTGGGAGTGGTTGTAGAAAGTGTCAGTCTGCTGTGTTTGAGTGTAGGTACTTTGGCTGGATGCTGTTGTGAGATGGATGGCTGTTGGGTGCGTGAGTGCTTGCCTTTGTGTTCTTTGGGAGGAGGGGTCACAGACACAGTGGGAGAGGACACAGGGGATGTGTGCATGGATGTGGAGGTGGTGACTGCCAGTGATGGGCGTGTAGTGATAGGTGTGCTGGTGATGGAGGTAGTGGATGAGGATGTAGTGCATGCAGGTGTGAGTGGAGACGCTACTCGGAGGGAGGTGGACGATGAGGAGGAGGGGGACACAGTGGAGGCAGTGGATGTCGGTGTGTCTGCATGGGGATGGTGCTTGTGTTAGTGCCTGTGAGATGAAGTGTGGTGCTTGTGTTTGCCTGAGCCACGTCTTTGTGTTGATTTGGGAGAATGCTGGTCTGTAGGTGTGCTTGGGATAGGCTGGGGTTGAGGGGATTGGGACTGGGTAGAAGAAGTTGGAGGGGGAGGCTGGAGACAGGGACAATGGCTGCCATCAGTGCAGAGGCGAGAGCCTGGAATGCTCTCTGCTGGGCCTCCACGCCAGAGTGAATGCCCTCCAGGTATGCATTTGTTTGTTGGAAATGCCCTGCTACATACTGGATCGTATTCAGTATGGTTGACTGCACAACAGTGAGGGATCTCAGGAGGTGAATAGCTTCCTCACTGAGGGCAGCAGGGCTGTCTGGGGCAGGGCCTGAGGTGCCTGGGGCGAAGGAAATACCCACCCTACTCGGTGAGCGGGCATAGGAAACACGCTGAGGGGTGCTTGGAGGGCGGTGCTGGCACGGGATGGAGGCTGTACCTGTAGCTGGTGTGGGCATAGAGGTGTCTGCCACCGCCAGAGAGCTTCCATCGGAGGAGGAGTCGCTGTTGGTTGTGTCCCCTCCTGTGTCTGTCGTGGTGCTCCCCTCGCCCTCCGCCCCACTGGTGCCATCACCGTCGGTGGATTTGGCCTCCAGGCCCATGTGGGATGCAGCTTCCTCTGTGGCCAGTGCCTCTGCTCCTCCGCCAGATGATGCTAATGCACACAAAGACAGGGTGACAAAACAAAAGGGGGTGCAAGATAGAGGATACACTTGGTCCGTGCCAGCAACAACACTACTGTTGGCGTAGACAGCACACAGGGAACAGCCCTATGCACTAGGCCATGCACTACTAGTTACAATGCCTAACACCATTAGCTGTACACCTGAAACCCACAGGA
Source organism: Pleurodeles waltl (assembly GCF_031143425.1). NCBI lineage: Eukaryota > Metazoa > Chordata > Amphibia > Caudata > Salamandridae > Pleurodeles > Pleurodeles waltl. The sequence goes on from NC_090446.1 coordinate 1,235,634,303, forward strand.
CCCTGCCCAGTAGTAGATGCCCACTAACACTATTGGGGTTGGAGTGCTTCGAGCCTGCCAAACATAGGACCTACCCTGCCATGTTCGCTCTGGCCTAGGGGCACCCACAGTCCACATCCCCCACCCAGGTAAAACCTTAACGCATGCAAAGTCATGATTTTGAATCTGTACTCAGCCCCTTGTGGCTGCTGTGACGCCCTCAAGCGCCCATCCAACGCTGGATAGGCCACCACCAGGATGCAGAACGTCAGGGGGGTCAGGGTACGACGGGCACCCCCTCATCGTTGGGAGGCCAGCCCCTGCTGGGCCTCCGCCGTCTTCCTTGCCCAGCGGCGCAGGTCCTCCCACCGTTTGCAGCAGTGGGTGCTCCGCTGGTCAAAGACCCCCAGGGTTCTCACCTCCTTGGCGATGGCACGCCAAATACCCTTTTTCTGATGGGTACTGACCTGCAGACAAAGATGCATAGAAAAAGGTATGAATCATATCGTCCGGCCTGTTACAATCATGGCCCACCATATACCTCCCATCCCTTTTGCACAGACATTGACCACTAGACATGCAGCACTCTGCCCAGGACCCCTCAGACCCCCCTACACAGGGCTTACACACACAGCAATCCATATATTCATGGCCCACGCATCATGCTCACAGTGCACTCACCTGTTTGACTGGAGGACCATAGAGTAAAGTGTACTGGGGTAGGACCCCATCCACCAGTCTCTCCAACTCCTTCGAAGTGAAGGCGGGGGCCCTTTCCCCAGACACTCGAGCCATTGTCGCTTCCAAACACAGGTCACAGCAGCACTTGCAGTGTAGGTCCTCTCTTGTTGAAGGTCAGGTAGCAAGTGAGTGCACAGATAGAAAATGGCGGTCACGTCTGTGGTGAGGCGTACCGTCACCACCGGCATACATCGCCATTGGCTCCTGGAATCTATAGGGCCCAATGATAACCAATGTGAAGTTGTGCGGCGGTCATGGACCACCGACCACAACGGCGCACAACGCCAGCAGAAATACCTCATTTCCATTTGTCTCTCCTCACAGGTCAGGCAGCCGTCATTTCAGGGGGGCACAGGCCATGGCACCTAAGTGCGTCACAACAGACATTGGCACATCAACTGACTCTCAAGTTCACATACTGTTTCTGTCAAGGAAGAAAAACATTTTTATTTTAACATATGTATGAATATGACCCTCTGCTCACCCACCGTTCTTCACCCTAGAGTTCAACCTCTGAGTATAAATAGGAGATGGAGACATCCCCCCATGTACAGACCCCTGGTGGACCCGGTGACAATGGAGGACATGCACATTATCCTGACCTATAGACTTGATAGGGCCACGATCCAAGAACTGTGTGCCCAATTGGAGCCAGACCTGATTTCAGCTATCCACCAGCCCACAGGTATCCCCCCTCTAGTGCAGGTCCTGTCAGTGCTCCATTTTCTGCCAAGTGGTTCCTTCCAAGCGACAGTGGCCATGGCATCAGGGATGTCTCAGCCAATGTTCTCAAACGTGCTGACCAGAGTGCTGTCTGCCCTGCTGAAACACATGCGCAGCTACATCTTATTCCCCCAGGTGGAGGATTTGGCCACAGTGAAGGCTGACTTTTATGCCCTGGGACATATCCCCAACATCATTGGTGCCATTGATGGTACACATATTGCATTTGTCCCACCCGGAGAAATGAACAAGTGTTCTGGAAAAGAAAAAACTTTCACTCTTTGAATGTGCATATAGTGTGTTTGGCGGACCAGTACATCTCCCATGTCAATGCCAAGTATCATGGCTCTGTGCATGATGCCTTTATCTTGAGGAATAGCAGCATTCCATATGTGATGTCTCAACTCCAGAGGCACCGGGTGTGGCTAATAGGTGAGCCCATGGTCTCCACCCAGTTGATGTAGGTATATGGATGTGGGTTTGGCCCTAAGGGTGAGTGTGTTGCTAACAGGTATCCCTCGATATTTACAGGTGACTCTGGTTACCCCAACCTCTCATGGCTACTGACCCCAGTGAGGAATGCCAGGACAAGGGCAGAGGAACGTTGCAATGAGGCACATGGGGGAACAAGGAGGATCATTGAGAGAACCTTTGGCCTCTTGAAGGCCAGATTCCGGTGCCTCTATCTGACAGGTGGATCCCTGTACTACTCACCCAAGAAGGCGTGTCAGATCATCGTTGCATGTTGCACAACCTGGCCTTGACACGCCAGGTGCCTTTTCTGCAGGAGGATGAGTCTGGATATGGTTGTGTTGCAGAGCTGGAGCCTGTGGACAGTGATGAAGATGAGGCGGAGGAAGAAGATGTGGACAACAGAAGTGCACTCATTCAACAGTGCCACACACAGGTAAGACACTGTGACTTCACCTTCCATTGCAGTATTGTGTTTGACATTCAACATGGCAGCCTGATTTCCCTTTTTCTATGGCCACTTACTGTACCCTTTGGCATCTCTATTTTCAGATCTCTGTGCCCCACTCTGGCTTCTGGTGTGTTTACTGCTGCCCACTACAGGTCATACCTATGTTAATGTTACAGTAGATTAAAACTGCAATGTTTACAGTTTGTGAAAATAATACATTTGTCATATAATCCACAGACTCCATACTTGAATTTGTTTGAAGGGTGTTTATTTAGGTGCTAATAAGTGGAGTGGGTATTGCAATGGGCTGGGTTGCTAATGGAGGAAAGTCCAGGGTAGAGTCCAGTCTATTTGTATCACAGGTGCATTGTCCAAGGGGGCATAGGAAGGGGAGCAATGGCACTTCAAGGTGAACAGGGTAACAGAGTGGGACACTAGGGTACCAATCAGGAGAGTCTTATTTCCTGGTGGGGGTCTTGGCAATGTTCTCTGGCTTCTGGCTAGATCGCAGGTACCATTTGCAGGGTGGTTCCCCTTCGGCAGGGGGTGGGGTGCTGGTGCCCTGTTGGTCCTGTGGCGGGGCATCCTGTCCACTAGCGCCGGTGAAGGTGGAGGGCTGTTCATCAGTGTGGCCAGTGTCAGGGGCCCGTTGGTGTGTCACTGCCTCCCTCATGGTGTTGGCCAGGGTCTGCCAGCACCCCTGCAATGGTGACCAGGGTGGTGTGGATGTGTTTCAGGTCCTCCCTGATCCCCAGGTACTGTCCCTCCTGCAGCTGCTGGGTCTCCTGCAACTTGTACAGTATCTATCCCATCGTCTCCTGGGAATGGTGGTATGCTCCCAGGATCTCTGCAAGTACCTCATGGAGAGTCGGTTCCCTGGGCCTGTCCTCCCCCTGTTGCACAGCAGTTCTCCCAGCTTCCCTGTTGTCCTGTGCCTCTGTCCCCTGAACCGTGTGCCCCCTGCCACTAACCCCAGGTCCCTGATCGTCCTGTGTTTGTGGGGTTGCCTGGGGTCCCTGTAGTGGTGGACACACTGCTGATTGGCGTGTCCTGGGGACAGAGGGATGGGCCCGCTGGGTGGGTGCTGTGGTGCTGTTTCCTAAGGGGGAGGCTTTGTGTTGGTTTGGGACTGTGGCTGGGTCACCGACTCTCCAGAGGTCCCCGATGGGCCAGGTTGGTCATCGTGATCCAAGCATGCAGAGCTGCTGTCATCACTGTGGGCCTCTTCTGGGGGGACTGGAGGTGGCTGGCACCTCCTCTTCGGTGACGTTGAGTGGGGGGCCTGTGGGTATGTAAATGCAGTGTTATTGTATCTGTGTGTGCCATCTTGTGAATGGATATGTTTCCATCTATGCTTGTTATTAGCAAGGCAGCTTTGGCTTGAGTGAGTTTTTGCTTGGTTTGGCTAAACTAATGTCACTAGTGTACATGCCGTAGTGATGGGTATCCATGCAGGTCTGTGATGGGTATCTATGCATTGGTGTTGCGTGCAGGGCTTGGTATTGGGATGGATGGGTTGTGATGGTGGGGTATATGTGAGGTGGTGGAGTGATGGGGGTGAGGGTAGTGGTAGGAGTTTGTGATGGCATGCAGGTGTGGGGGAGTAGTAAAGATTTGACTTACCAGAGTCAAGTCCTCCTGCTACTCCTGTGAGGCCCTCAGGACGCATGATCGCCAAGACTTGCTCCTCCCATGTTGTTAATTGTGGAAGAGGAGGTGGGGGTCTACCGCCAGTCCTCTGTACAGCTACCTGGTGTCTTGCAACCACGGAATGCACTTTCTCCCGTAGGTCATTCCACCTCTTCCTGATGTCATCCCTTCTTCTTGGATGCTGTCCCATAGCGTTGACCCTGTCCACGACTCTCCGCCATAGCTCCATCTTCCTAGCAATGGACGTCTGCTGCACCTGTGATCCGAATAGCTGTGGCTCTACCCGGATGATTTCCTCCACCATGACCCTTAGCTCCTCCTCTGAGAACCTGTGGTGTCTTTGTGGTGCCACGGGTGTAGTGCGAGTGGTATGTGTGAGGGTGTGTGGGGTGATGTGTTGGGGTGTGTGCTGTGAGGTGCATGGATGGTGTATGGGGGATGGTGTTTGCTGTGAGGTGCGTGGATGGTGTATGGGTGATGGTGTTATGTGGCTCAGATTCAGTAGGTGCTCCTGGCTTGTCTCTCACTCTCAGTTGGCAATATTTGTTTTCATTGTAAGGGGTTGTGGGTATTGTGGTTGTGTATTTTATATTGGATTGGGTGTGTGGTGTCTATATGTGTGTCAGGTGTGTGCATTTTGAATTGTCCAATGTGGTATAGTTTTGTTAGTGTGTGTGTATTTTGAGCGCAGCGGTGTGTACCGCCAATGGTTTACTGTGGTGGAATGTCTGCCACGGTGATTCGTGGGTCATGATGCTGTGGGCCTATTTCTGTTGGCGTAACGGTGTGGGTTTTGGTACCGCCATTTTATCACTGACCTTTAGGCTGGCAGACTTGTGTGGGTGTCTGTATAGTGGCAGATTTCTTTGTGTGGGTCATAATACCCATAGCAGTATACCTCCGCGGTCACGGTGTGCTGGCGGCCGTCAGCCCGGCGGTAAGTGGCATCTACTGCCAATGTTGTAATGAGGGCCTAAGTGATTGCACAAATAACTCTAAAAATTGTCTAAAATTATATTTTACAACTGGATTATTTTTCTAAATTTTTACATTAATTCCTCCTGTTGAGGTCCAGAAGTAGGAACCTCCTTAGAGGAGAATGTGGCTCTGGCAAGGTTAACCAAAAGACTGGCTTTAGAAGTCTGGATTTTAGAGATAGAAGATAAAAGAAGAAAGTTGGGCCTGGGGCCCATTTCTGGCATCAGCATTGAAGTAACTAGGGAGAAAGAGAAGTCTTTCAACATAAACCTCCTCAAAGGAGTTGTCCCGATATATACAAAAGGTGATATCACTAAGTGGTTTTCTGCCTATGAGAGAGTCTGCATAGCCAGTAAGATAGATAGAAGACATTGAGGCTCTCTGTTGTGAAAACTGTTCTCAGGCAAGTGCAGGGACAGACTCCTGACCTTGAATGAGGCAGATGGCAGGTTCTATGATACCATGAGGGCTGCCTTGATTGAGGGCTTTGGCCTAACAACTGAAGAAAACAGAATTAAAGTCAGGGAGACTCAAAAAAAAAAAAAACAGTCGGTGCTGGGGGAATTTGTGGATTTTTCAGTAAAAATGCTGGATGACTGGTTAGAAAGTAACAAGGTACAACATTTCTATGGGCTTTACAAATTAGTTACGGAAGAGCATCTTTTAAGTAACTGTTACAATGACAATCTATATCAGTTCCTGGCAAACCTAGATCCACTTTCTCCTCTAGAGTTGGGGAAGAAGTCAGCCCACTGGGTCAGGACAAGGGTGACCAAAACCATCACTTGGGATGACCAAAAGAAAGAGCCCAAAAAGCCCCCCATAAAGGAAAGATGGGATCCAAACCATAAGCCAAGTCTCTTCACCAGGCCCCCACAGACCTCCACAGGTGGGTGGACCCCAAGACTCCTCACAGTCTAAGGGTAGGTACAAAGGTAGACATTGTGATCCCAACAGGGCTTGGTGCCATGATTGCAAAACCAAAGGACACAAAACTGAAGACCCTGGCTGTAACAGCAGGAAAATGCCTCTATTTCACCTGCAGTAAATGCATTTGCAAATCTCCAGATGGGATCACAGTTGTGGCCTGACCACAGAGGCAACATTAGTCAAATAGGGAGGGGTAGACTTATCCTGTGCTCCCTGGCCAGCTAACATGCACAAATACAGCTAGCACCCTTTGATCAATGGGACTAAGGTAGAAGCTGTAAGGGATACAGGGGCTAGTGTCACCATTGTGACCCAGCACCTCGTGTACTTAGATCAGTACCTGTTAGGGAAAACATATCCTGTCACCAATGCTGAAAATGTCACTAAGATCCATCCCATGGATCTTTTAACTGGGGGATTAGTTACACAGAAATAAGTAGCTGTGCCCTCACCTATCCTTATAGACTGTCTGCTTGGCCATGGTTCAGAAAATTCACCCTGGGCCAGAGTACAGCTGCCATGCTTGGGATCCTAGAATGGAACTGTGTCAAAGCCAGGGCAAAGAGCAAACTCCGAAGTGAACAAGAGTTGTTGGATCCTGGAAGAATGGACCAACCTTTGAAGAGGAAAATCAGGAAGATTGGGGGACCAACTTCTATTCAGACTCAAACTCAGAACCCTTCTTTATAGGAAGAGGACTTGTAAGCCCCAGAGGCGACTGTGCCTGCAGAGCTTGGGCCTTACCACCCAGAGCCCTTGCAACCAGGGGTACTCTCTAGGGAGGATATGTGCCAGGGACAAAAAAACTGTCCTGCTTTTGAGAGCCTGAGGCAGCAAGCTGTACAGGAAGAAATGGTAGTGTCAGTGGTACCTACAAGGTCTAATGGGAGGTTGGACATCTGTACATTGAGAGCAGATACCTCAAGCCTGGTGCAACCAGGAAGGTGATAGGGCTCCAACAACACAGAGATTTTTCTCTCTCTAGCCAATGACATTCCCCTAGCTGAGCCAAAAACAAAACCTGGAGTAGGCTGGTTAATTACTTTTACTGGCCTGGAATGTCCCAGAAGTTGAAGGATTTATGTCAGTCCTGTACCACATGCTAAGCCTGTGGTAAGGGAGGAGGCCACCTGAAGGCCCGTTTAATCCCACTACCTGTGGTTGGGATGCCCTTCAAAAGGGTAGGGGTTGACATTGTTAACATCCTTGACCCTCAATGAGCTTCAGAAAACAGATATATCCTAGTGGTAGTGGATCATGCTACTAGATACCCTGAAGCAATTCCTCTTAAGACCATCACTGTCCCTGCAGTTGCAGGGGACAAGGCCCTCCTCGGTATTTTTAATAGGGTTTGCTTTCCTAATGAGGTAGTATTAGACAGGGGTTCAAACTTCATGAACTTGAAAGACATGGCAGAAATGTGGAGTGACTTATAAGTTCACTACCCCATACCATTCACAGACCAAAGGACTGGTTTAAAAATGTAACCAGATATTGAAAGGGATGATTGTAGGGCTCCCTGAAAAACTCTGAATGAGATGGGATGTCTTACTCCCATGTTTGCGTTTAGCCTGCAGGGAAGTGCCAAAAAAAGTGAGTAGGGTTCCCCATCTTTGAATTTTTGTTTAGGCATCCTGTTATGGGTCCATTGAGTCTAGCAAGGGATTGCTGGGAGAGACGTCTCAAAGAGCCTAAACCAGACATTATGGAATAAGTACTTGGCCTTTGTTCCAGGATGGCTGACTACATGGAGAAAGTAAGCAGAAACATTTAGGCCAACCAGGAGCTCCAGAAGCACTGCTGTGACCAAAAAGCTGCTATGGTGGAGTTCGAACCAGGGTAGAAAGTTTGGGTGCTGGAGCCTGTGGCTCCTAGGGCTCTCGAAGATAAGTGGTCTGTGCCTTACCCCAAATTTGCAGAAAAGTGGAGGTAACCTACATGTTTGCCCTTGGTAAGTATGGTACAAAAACAGAACATTTCCAAAAGTTTTAAAAATTATAACTAAGAAGTGCTCACTGTAAATTGATTATCTTGGTTTTAAAAATGTTATAAAAATTCAAAGTAATTTTGTAAATTGGTCTCGAGTTATTTTTCTTAGTGTGTGCACATATTTATTGATACTGTGAGTACAACAAATGCTTAGCAGAGCTCCAGGATAAGCAGAACTGTTTGCCTGTGCTGCCACAAAAACAAAGCATTAGATGGTCTGCCTTTTTCCTCTGGATACCATGGTGGGGCTGCTTGGACTCTCTGCACAGTGCATGTCTTATTTGTACACCATATAGAGAGCCAGCCTCCTATAGCATTAATAGGCCAGGTATGTCCAGATGTGGGTCCTGGGTACACTGTGTCACTGGATTCAAGCTATCCCACAAGAATATTTTTTTAAGAGCCCCTCAAAAGAGTTTTCTCACATAGGCAACACTTTACAAACTTTGCAACAGTTTTTGCTTCACCAGAGGGGACAGTGAAAAACTCCTGAGCAATAGATTGCTGCTTTGGAGTTGGTTCTTTTTCCAAAGAGCTTCCATCCTGAGGGCGCGGCTCCTGGTACTCACTTCCTTCAGGTGCCATTTTATATCAGAAATTAAGTTAAAAAAAAACACAAGGGAGTAGTAACAGTGCAAAATACAGGAGAACTGGTAATAACCTTACAATATCAGTACTGGTACTGTGAAAAAGAGAACTGCACATGGACCTTCTTTGAAGATTACTGAAAAATGTCTTGTCCAATCAAAGCTCTTTGTTACATAGTCATGTGATGTTTTTGAATGATGGGAAATCAAATAAAGAATTGTTTCACAATAAAATTACTTACAGAAATACAAGCTTATGCATTATATTAGTAAAATACTGATGTTAAACATTAACTGCAAGATGTGTATATATGCTGCTTTATTGCTTGCCTTTCCCTCCCCACTCCTATATTCTTGCTCTCACCCCATTTTCTGTGTGCTAGCTTTGTGCCCTTCCTTCCTTTTCACTGCTTTCTCATCACTTCTAGTCCCCTCTTGTGAATCCTTGCTGTGCGCCTTTCATCTTTTCTGACAGCTTTTTGGAGGCACTTTGTTGATGCAGAGCAGTATCATCACATCACCAATAAAAAACGAGCTAATTCATAAGGGCCATGGGGTAGGCCACAGAGGCAAATGCCAAGCAGGATATGGGTTGGGCGATTATACGGTGTTGGCTGCAGAACCTGGCAGCAGGCCAGGCCCTGTGGCCACCTCTCACCACATGCAGCTGAAAGCCGTGCACAGTGGTGGTTTGATTAATGTAAAGTTAATAAACATACTTTATGCTTAAAAAAAACAGAGAAACACAAAGGTTATAGGTGTTATCATTAGGAAATAGAATTTAAAAAAACTTTGACATTTACTGAAAAAAACAATGGTTACAGGGATGTTATAGTTAGCTACTAAATTCACTTGCACCAAACCATAGACAATCAGCAGTTATAGTTCACAGTCCAAATTTTAACTTCTGCCCCTGAGATGCACTGCTTATGACCTCAGAAATTACATCACTCTTGACATAATCAGTTACATCACTAATGATAACACTGATGACATCTCAAATGACATCACTGATGACATCTCAAATGACATCACTGATGACATCACTGATGACATCACTCATCTAAAGACTCTCACACCCCACTCATGCACATACAACCTCTCATACACCCTCTTACATCTCACATAACTACTCACATACCCATTCACACACACTACAACTACATACAAAACACTCACTCATTGTAAAATACTCTTACACGCCCATTCACTTACTAATATAGCCAGTCACACAACCACTTACTTTGCCATGCAGTTACTCACACACCAACGTATACACCCATAAAGCCATTAGGACAACTACACAGCCCCCTACACAGCTAATACAATCTTCCCTTTTTTTCATATACAGCCACTGAGTGAGCCATTCACACATTCACACACTCCCTCAAACTACCACCTACTGAGCAATACAGCCACACAGAAACCCAGTCTTACAGACATACAGCCACCCACACAATGAGTCACTCACTCATACAACTACTTGTGCAGCCACTCACTCACCCATACAACAAATAACATAATCAGTAACTCACCCACACAGTTACTCGCCCACCCACTCAGTATAGATACTAACACATATACTCACTCTCCAATACAGTCCCTGATATAAGTACGCACTTATTTATACATTCACTGACACACTCACTCATGCATATGGTCACTGACAAACTCACTAACTCACCCATATAGATACAGACACAGCCTCTAATTCACTCAAAGTGTCACTCACACAGCCACTAAGTCAGCCATAGAAGCACTCAGTTACTCTCCTACCACCACAACTACTGAAAAAATCATTCACTCACACATAGAACTACTCATACATCTACTTGTTTACCCATACAGCTACAAAGAAACCCATTCACTCAGTAAAAGGGCTACTGACACTGTCACCCAACTCAGCAGCCAATCACACAACCACTCACATACAAATACAGACACACATATCCATACATTACAAACACTATCACTAATCAGTAGCTCCGGAAGAGTACTAATTTAACTTATGCAATGCCTTAGTATGTAGATAATAACAAGGGATGACCAAAAAAGGGGGAGTGTATGGCGCTGCTTGTCAAACATCGTTGTATATCAATTAGTTCTGGTGGTGCACTTAAAAGGAAGTCATCCGAAGCTCCTTACACTCAGTGATAAGTCACTGATAACAATTTTGTTTTATATAAGGCACACATCCAATACTAAGTCCATTATGAATCAATGTTCATATTGTTATTCTCCAAGTTTCAGAAACAAATATTCATATCATCAGTTCTTTTTATGAATCAATGTTCATATCTTTATTATCCAAATTTCAGAAACAAATATTCATATCTTCAGTTCTTCAATTTTCCAGCTGTTTCTTGTCGATAGCCATAAGGACTCGCCACACCCACCAACACGTGTTTCATCAGGGGTGTACCCCAAGACTTCATCAGGGCTGTAATGATATATATATATATATATATATATGGCATGTTGTCTATACACTGTTTTTAAACCTAAAGATATTTCATAACAAAATAATTTTATACATTTCTCTTACAAAGAGTGGGATCATACTGTGTAAATGTTAAGTGCCAATTACCATAATTAGTAAAATGAAGTAAGTTTTTCATTCTGACTGTTATATACAATTAAATATTTGTGATGGTTAAAACCCCTGCACATATGTAACAAAATAAGAGAAGAACACTCACATGTAAGAAACTAGATAATCCAACATTATTGTGAATTGTTCATTTGCGGTGAACTAATTATATAAAAAAAGAAAAATCATGCACAAAAACGCTACATTACTAAAATATCAATTCAAATCGCAACCACCAATGTGCAAGCATACATATTTGTAACCATGCCCTTCATTAGTTATAGAGAAAATGGTAGGAAGCGGTAAGAATAACACTACAATGAATAAAACAAAATCAAAGTAAAAATGAAAGTGGAACCTCCACCTAACAGAAGGTACCTGTCTGCTCATAGTTTGGATTGTGAAGGGTTCCCCGTGAATGAATTATAATTAGTATTGGCTCCTGTGATGAGACCAATAAAGAAAATGACATACAATTACTTTAAAAAAAAAAAATATACCAATAAAAGGTACAAAATAGACCCCTAGTTCTACTATCATTAGATAACCCAACTCATCACAACAATAATCAATTAGAGATTCTACCCTGATTTAAACCAAGTGTTATAAGTATATGAGTATTCAAGGAAAATACCATAAGAACAACTGTAATCCAAGCAATAAGGAAACGTACTAACATTCACTGACCTTGTAAATAATGTATTATACATACGTTGTGATATATGTTAGGATATGTAATAGTATTTAATTCATTGTAATTATATGTACTATGGTACACTCCTACTTACCTTGGAATGTTGGTCAATGGACCAGCTGGGAGTTTGCCATGTAATGTTGGCGATGCTTAGATTTCATTTTTGTTGTGAGGAGTCTTGAATAAACGTTTCAAACTACTTACTCCGTGTGATTACTACAGAATACTTTTTGGCGACGAGGATGGGATACCGATGAAGAGGCTGCGCAGGGGCAGCTGGACTCCTCACCCCTGAGCTTGGTGATATTCATGCCGTTGACTAGGCGAATCATCATGCCGCCGTAGGCCGTGAGCAGAGCTGAAACTTCTATCCCTGCCTCGGGGACGACGCGTGTGGGACCGTGCTGGTATTCAGTAAGTTTAGGCAGCGCAGTGCAGTTAATCTGCTCAGTGAGGCGCTTGTTGCCCAGTGCGGGGTGGATCAGTACAGACGAGGCACTGACAAGCGCTCCCCCCGTCTCCTGTGAGATTGACCTGCGGAGTGTGCATGGCACAGCGGGGATCCGCAGTGTTGTCCTTCCCGGCAGGAAGTCTTCCTTTCCATCAGTCGAGGTTCCTGTGCCGGGTGATGCAGAGGTGACGCGGTGGTGTGCAGGCGGTCCCTGGGCAGAGTCGAAGTGGAGCGAACGCACCCTCTGGAACTCCACTCTGCAAGGGGGCTGTGCCAGGTGATTGTAGAAGTGACGCGGCAGTGAGGAGGCGGTCCCTGGCATAGTCGAGGTGGTGTGAACGCGCCCTCCGGAATTTCACACTGCAAGGGGAGCGTACTTTGATGGCCGGAACAGCTTGAGGCTGATACGTGCTCATCGACGTCCTCCACAATCCAGAAGCCTCTGATGGATTCCACGTTAGCTTCTTGTTGTTCATCTGATTCATGCTAACTGTCACATAAATGAAGCTGCATTGACGGGTGTGAGGAAGCGTTATGAACTAGAGAAAAAAAAAATAATAATAAATACTGTTGAGAATCTGGTGAGTGATATTTTTCAGGGACAACGTTTTAATCTTATATTAGTTAAAAAAAATACTGTACTAGTAACTGAGTAAAAAGAGAAAAAAAGTATAATGATAATAATTGAAGTTTAAGTGCAAGTACTAGTGTATTGCAAAATTATTGGTAGTCATAAATTAAGTTGTTGGTTAATACCTCAAAGAAAAAAATTATTATATGTATATATATATATATATATATATGTATAAATATATATACATATATATACAGTACAAGTATTCTTTGGGCAATTTGTGAAAGTTTTCTTCCCTCAGATTATCCCTTACTATTGAGGTAACATGGCTGCGGCCAGCATATCTCAACCTCCTCCATTCCTAAATGAAGTAGGAGAACCCAGTTTGCTCTGGAAGGACTGGAAAAGATTGTTTGAATCATATCTAATAGCAATTGGTGGGGAGAAATTCTTTCCACTAAGGAAGCAACACATCTTACTGCATAATCTAGGCATACATGGACGGAAAGTCTATGACAATTTGACAGAGCTTGAGGAAGAGGATGAGGGGAAAGAGCTAGATGTATATTACATAACTCTCAAAAAGTTAGAAGGTCATTTTGGAGTAAGGGTATGCGTAGTCCTTGAGAGACATACATTTTTCAGTAGGGCACAAGGTAGAGATGAGAAGGTCTCCAGTTACATTGCCAGTCTCGAAGGTCTTGCCGCAACATGCGATTTTGGAAGTCTAGAGGACTCTCTAATTAGAGATCAATTAGTAAGGTGCACCAACAACAGCAAAGTACATGGGAAATTATTAATATTAAGTCCATCATTGAAAGAAGCAGTCGAAGTAGCCAAAGGCATTGAGCACACAGCAGAGTGCATGAGATTGATTAAGAGTACCACCATAGTTGACGAGGTAAAAGAGGTCAAGGCTATTCCTAATCAAGAGTGCAAGGAACCTAAAGGAGAGGAGGAAATCAAAACCCAAGAAATCTCTCTGAGGAAAAATGCTGCAGGAAACACTAAAAATAGATGCTACAGATGTGGAAATGTTAGACATTTGGCCAACAGTCCTGAATGCTCGGCCTGTAATTGTACATGCAAGAAATGCGGAGCCTAGGGACATTATGCAAGGGTATGCAAGGGAGAGAAGAATGAGTATAATGGCCGGAAAGTAGTGCACAAAGTGGAGGATTCTCAAGATCCTCACAGTAAATTTGTATTGCAGGTAAAAGGAAGTAATGAGAGCACAGGTAAGAACACCATATATCCATCTTGTGATATAACTTAAAATGGCGAACATGTAAGAGTATATGCCGACTCGTGTTCTCCATTCACCTTCATAAATTACAGCATATTTGAGAGTAAATTCAAGGGGAAAGGATACAATTTACAATCGGCAGACATCTCTCCTGGGGAATACAATAGTGATCCCATACCATTGAAGGGAATGATGATCATGCACATAACTTTCAAATTTAGATTAACCACAGGTAAAGTATACTTCACCAATAAAGGTTCTAATCTTTTGGGATGGGAACATCAACGTGAGTTAGGCATACGCCTAGACCCTAGAAGGGAGGAACCGGTGTTATTGGTAGAAAATCCAGATAGTGAATATGCAATATGCAACGAGTTTCCCAGTCTCTTTGAAGATAAACTAGGTCGGTTAGTTAATTATCAGCACAAAATTATAGTGAAAGAGGGTGCAGTTCCCATTTCACACAAAGTTAAGACCTGTACCGCTTTTAATGCAGGAACCTCTGAAACAAGAGTTACGTAGTTTAGAACAGCTGGAAGTTATTGAGCCGACTGAAAGCACTCTATGGTTAGCACGTGTGGTGGTTACCAGGAAGTCTGGAGGAAGAGGTATACATGTTTGTGTAGACTTGAGGGACCTGAATGCTAACATTTGGGTAGAAAGGTTTCCATTACCCAGAATCAACGAAATGTTGAGTACCATGGGTCCTTCCAAAATGTTTTGTGTCATAGACCTTTCTTCAGTGTACCATCAAGTCGAGCTTCACCCTTCCTCATGCTCTCTTACCTCATTCATTACAACGTTTGGAGCTTTCAGGTACCGCAGGATGCTGTTTGGCTTGGCATCTGCAGTGGCCGTGTTCCAGCGCATTATGCAGAACATTTTGCAAGATGTGGAACACGTTCTGTGCTTCCAAGATGATGTTTTTATTTATGGAGATAGCAGGGCTGAGCATGACGACACCTTAAGGCAAGTGTTCAATGTCTTAAGCAAAGCAGGAATGACAATTAAGAAGGAAAAATGTCAATTTGGTATGGCATCGGTAGAGTATCTTGGGCACAAAATCACAAAGGAGGGTGTCCAACCTAAGTATGACCTTGTAAGGGCCATGAAAGAAGCATTAGCCCCTACTAACAAACAAGAACTCAGATCCTTCTTGGGTCTGGCCAAGTACATGGCGAAATTCGTATGAAATTTCGCCATGGTCACAGCTCCCATGAGGACACTCCTAAAGAAGGATGCTCCATTTAAATGGAGTAGTGAGTGCCAAAAGGCATTCAGTGATATCAAAGAAGCCATCATTCACTCTCCACATTTGGGAAAATTTGACCCTAAATTAAAAACTTTTGTAACCACAGATGCGAGTGGCCAAGGTTTGGGGGCAATGTTGTCTCAGCAGGCTAGTGGGCAGGAAAGAATTGTGGCCTTTACTTCAAAAGCGCTGAATGGAGCAGAGGGATATTATTCAACCATTGAGAGGGAAACCTTAGCCTGCTTCTGGGCCATAACACACTTCACATTTTTCTTATGGGGCCTACAATTCAAAATTAAGACGGATCATAAACCCTTAGTCAACATCTTCACAACACAAGGCAGGGAACGTGTCACTCCACGTATAGCCAAATGGATGTTAGGTCTTGAGGGTTATAATTTTAATGTTGTGTATGTTCCTGGTAACAAAAACACTATTGCTGATTATCTGTCCAGATCCACAAAGCATAGCTGGGTAGAAGAGGGCAGTCAGGAATGAAAAGAGGAATCTCAGATGTGCGAACCCATTTTGTGGGTAGACTTAGCCAGCCCCACAAAGAAGGAATAGGTGGAGGAAACTGAAAAGGATCAAACGCTACAACTACTTAAAGAGAGAATTGTTAGAGGGTGGCCGAATAAAGTAAAAGATGTGGAGGAAGTCCTTAAAAGTTACTGGAATGTCAGATTGGAACTACATATTTCCAATGAACTAGTAATGAGAGGTGAAAGAATCATCCCCCCTTGCAATTTATGGTGCAAATTGGTGGAACTTGCACATGAAGGACATTTAGGGCGCAGCCACACAAAAAACAAGCTGCGTGCCACGTATTGCTTCCCACAGATGGATAGTGTGGTGGAGAATGTCGTACAAGAGTGCACGGCGTGTGCTATGAGTGATAAAACCAACTTAACACGTAAGGCCCTGTTGTCGCCTGTGAACATCCCTGTGAAGCCCTGGGACAAACTCAGGCTTGACATTTTGGGACCTATAAGCTATCTGGGGAGCAAGGGTCATTACATCTTTGTTCTAGTTGATTATCACTGACATTGGACAATGTTTAAAATTGTGAGTCAAATAACTACAGCAGATGCTATTAACTTCCTATCTGAGGTATTTATGAAGGAAGGAATTCCCAGCACTTTAGTAACTGATAATGGTGTACAGTTCACTTCAGACAATATGAGAGAGTTCCTTAAGAAATGGGGTGTTCACCACTTCAGAACGGCTTATACAACCGTGAGGCCAACGGAATGGTTGAGAGAATGAATAGGATGTTGAAAGAGTGTATTCAAAGAGCTAGAGTGTCTGGAATGCCTAGTGAAATAGCGTTAAATCAGATATTGTGGTCATACCACACCACTCCAAATGCAGCCACAGGATTGTCACCCTTCCAATCCTTAAAAGGAAGGCAGCCTGGTACCAAATTAAATCCAAATTGGTTAAGGGGTGGTGAACATGCATGTGAACAAAAAGATGTGTCCGCAGAGTGTTTCCGGCAGAAACAAGAAAAATATGTGAAATGGTACAATAACAAATTTGGGACCAAAAACAGGACATGGCATGTAGGGCAATGGGTCAAGATCAGGCTTCCTACTTGTGCACAAAAAGGTTATAGCAAATTTTCTGAACCTATTAAGATTAAAGAGGTATATATCGAAATGTGGTTAAGTTGGAGGATGGTAAAAGTTGGAGCATGGACCGTATTGTGTGCCATCCAGCTGCCACGGATAACACTGAACATCCTCCCAGTACACAACATAGAAGGTGGAGCTCCCGAACCCGAAGAGTACCAAGGTGGCACAAGGACTTTGTATTCTCTTCGTAAGAGAAGGAGATATGTTATAAGCATATGAGTATTCAAGGAAAATACCATAAGAACAACTGTAATCCAAGCAATAAGGAAACGTACTAACATTCACTGAACTTGTAAATAATGTATTATACATACGTTGTGACATATGTTAAGATATGTAATAGTATTTAATTCATTGTAATTATATGTACTATGGTACACTCCTACTTACCTTGGAATGTTGGTCAATGGACCAGCTGGGAGTTTGCCATGGAATGTTGGCGATGCTTAGATTTCATTTTCGTTGTGAGGAGTCTTGAATAAACGCCTCAAACTACTTGCTCTGTGTGATTATTACACCAAGTCCCACCAAGTAATTATTGCCAAAACGGTATAATCGATGTCCATAGTTATTTACATTAACATTCTAACCATAAGATGCATCGGTAAATTGTGGCTCACGATATCAGTAGATAGTGTGAAAACACAATAGGCACAACGTGTTTTGCCTAAAATAGTAACCGACAGATTAGTTAACCAATTTCTATGCATGTCCCTCCTGCCGCAAAACAGTTATTTATGCATTGTGCCTTTCGCCGCAAGCGTATTAACGAGACACTATTCTGTCTGTATATACGATTTCTTGTGTTCAACATTCTTCAAAACATAGAAGGCTTTTCTCTTGTCTATACGCTAAGTGGCTAATAAATATTCCCTTTGTAAGACTTATTATCCAGCACAAACAAACTCACCTCTTTATAACAACTCCTATCCTTGACTCGAGTATGCTTGTTCTATTATTTGCAAGTGCATTTTCTATTGCCCCTATATAAATCTCCATTCCTAACTATGGAAATAAAGATAGGACTAAACAGTTCAGCCTAAATAGTGTCGGCCATTTTGGAGGTAGTGAATTCACTGGGAAATTATGTTATAACGGTAAATGGCTTCATGAGAGTAAAATTCAATTATATTGTTTCCTCATACTAAGTTAATTAAATAGAACCCAAGAGAAAACAAAACAAAGGTTTATAGACATGTATACTTGCACATGGGTGCTAAGGGCCACCCATACATTATGATACAGTCAATAGCTGTTTGTAATGTTTGGAAAATAAGTAAAAAGCATCAATTACTTTGTGAACACTAATGTAGTTAGGTACCTAAAAAATACTCAAGTTCTGAGTCAGTATTAAGACCCTTTTCAACCGCCCATAATTTCATAATCCACATTGCTTCCCTTCTACTCAATTATAATTCTCAGTTTCCACCCCTGGAATCTAAAGGTACATGTTCAATTCCAAAGAATTTGAAATTTTTCTTCACATAACTGTAAATGTTGCACTATAGGGTATCTTACGTCCTCTTGTCTGATGGCTCTCAGATGTTCTCCTATTCTTACTTTTAAGGGACGAATAGTACTTCCCACATACATCCGTTCAAAGTTGCATAATATTATATAAATAACATGTGATGTCTGGCAAGTAATATTAGATAACATTTTAAACTGATGACCATCATGATCCGTGAACTCCTTCTTGGAATTCCAAGCCCAAATGCATACCCCACATTGGCCACATTTGTGAAATCCCCTACTCTTTCCTGTTAGCCAGTTATCTGTGTTTGCTGATCGAGGATAACTTGCACATACAAAGCTCATTAGTGATTTCCCTTTACAAAATGTGATGTCTGGCCTTTTTGATATAAAATCCACTAATGACTCATCCTGTCTTAGGGTGTTCCAATGTTGCATCAAAGACTTCCTCAATATATTTGAGGATATCGAATAGTCCAAAACTATAGCAACCCTATTGTTATGTCTGTTCTTATTTCTCCGTGATTGTAGTGTCATATCTCTACAAATTTTGTTAACCTTTTGTGTGGCATTCTGAATCGCCCTTGTGTGGTAGCCTCTCTGAATAAAGCGTTGTCTCATATCTTGTATACATGTATTAGAATCCTCAGTTCTACTGCAATTGCATCTCGCCCTTAACATTTCACCATATGGGATGGCATCCATCTGGTGTTTAGGATGTTCACTCGTAGCATGGAGTATGACATTGCATGAAGTAGGTGTTCTATATAATTTACTCTGAATTCTGTTCTCTGATATAAATAGTTCAACATCGAAAAACTCGAATTTCTCCATACTATAATGGTACGTGAATTTGATATGAGCATCATTGTTGTTTAGGTAGTTGCAAAATGCCTCCAATTGTAACGGAGTTCCCGTCCAAATCATGAGACAATCGTCTATGTACCTTCCCCAGTACAAAATGTAGGTCTGACATTCCGTAGCCCCTGGACCCCAGACCAACCTCTCCTCGAACCATCCCATGAAGAGATTTGCATACGAGGGAGAGAATCTGGAGCCCATAGCTACTCCTGGCTTTTGTCTGTACCATTTATTTTTTAATAGAAAGAAATTGTTATTCCAAATCAATTCTATCATATCTAAAATCATGTCTGTATGTTGCATTAGACTTGCTGATCTCCTATACAGCATGTGTTTCAAAGCTTGTGTACCTACTGTATGTTCAATACTAGTATACAAAGATACCACATCAAGTGTAAGCAGGATCATGCCATGTTCCCATTGTGTATCTGAAAAAGGACTCAATATATGTTTCGTATCTTTAATAAACAATGGTAAGTTATTTAGCAGAGGTTGTAAGAAAGTGTCAACAAATTCTGATAACTTTTCAGTTGGTTCTCCTATCCCAGCAACTATTGGTCTGCCTGGGGGAGAGTCTAGGTTCCTATGTATTTTCAGAAACATGTATAAGCATGGAAATCTAGGTCAATCAACTTTAAGATAGACAAACTCATCCTCATCTAATAGACCTTGCGAGTACAGTTCTTTTAAACAGTTATTGATTTTATTTGTCAGATCCTTAATGGGATTCAATGTAAGGGCCTCACAACAGTCCTCATAACTAAGTTGTCAAAACACTTCATTTTCATAAACTTGTTTATTCAATATCACAATATTTCCACCTTTTTCTGCTTGTTTAATAACAATATCTTTATCATTCTGTAATATTTTTAAAGCTTGGCATTCACCACTTGTTAAATTGCTCCTTGCCTGAATATTGGTCTTTTTATACATATGTATATCTAAATCTTTGCATACTAATTTGTAAAACATCTCTATGTTGGTATCACTACTCATTCTTGGTATCCATTTGGATTTGGTCTTCAGACCACTCGTTTCATGTACATCTGGTACTATACTCAGATCTCTGAGTACCCTTGTAGTCATATTCGAAAGATCCTCATAGTCAGCAATAGATAATAATATTACAGTATCTTGTATATCTTGTATAGAAAGATTACTTTTTCAAGTCTCTCTTCTGTAGTCACCACATGTTTAAAGAATCTTTTTAGTTTGAGTCTTCTTATGAATCTAAAAAGATCTCTTTTATGTCTACATATATCTCCTGTACTTGTAGGGCAGAAACCTAGTCCCTTGCTTAGTATTGAAATCATATCTGCCGATAAGGTTCTATTAGATAAGTTTGTCACATTTAAACCCTGATCAATTTGGTCATTCAAGTCCTTCTGTCCCATGATCTTGTTCTTACACCCCTCCTTGGAGTGATGAGCCTCTTCCTCTTCGCCCCCACCGGGTTTTCCTGCACCTTCCTTTCTTGCCACACGGTTCCCCTGTTTTATTATTCTCATTTCCTGCAAAAAAGTATTCTCTTTGTGTCCCACTTGCATCTACTTGTTTTCCCATACAGCTAGAAAGAGCCCCATTCACTCAGTAAAATGGCTACTGACACTGTCACCCAACTCAGCAGCCAATAACACAACCACTCACATACAAATACAGACACACATATCCATACATTACAAACACTATCACTAATCAGTAGCTCCGGAAGAGTACTAATTTAACTTATGCAATGCCTTAGTATGTATCTTTACCTCAGGTAGACATTTATACACATTTACACAGACTGGATGATGGCATCAGTGTTGTCACTGACCATGTCATGAATTATGTAATATGTGAGGTCATAAGCAGTGCATTATAGGGATGGAAGTTATAGCTAGGGCTGGTAACTATAACTGTTTTATTTCTATGGTTTTGTGCAAGTAAATTAAGTGCCTAACTACAATAACGTCCCTGTAACATTTTTTTTTTTTTCAGTGTGTGTACATATATATTTTCACTTAAAAAAACAAAGCTTATAGGGACATTATAGTTAATCTCACATTTTAAACCTACAAAATCATAGAAATTCACCTGTTCTAGTAAGAGCTAGCTCAAGTAACTATAACTTGTGCCCTATAGTAACTAAAACTTGTGCCCCCCACCATGCACCTTTTCATCAAAACTTTACTGCAAATATTACATTGATATTATCAATGATGTTATAAAAGATGTCATGAGTACCATAATTTAGGTTATAGTTACTGTAGGACACAAATTAAATTTACTTGAGATACCTCTAGCTATAACAGGTGAATTTGTATGGTTTTGTACATTCAAAATGTGAGCCAAACCATAACATCCATGCAACCTTAGTTTTTTTTAATTAATATCTATGGCTTTTTAATCTTATTTCCTAACTCTAACGTCCCTGTAACTTTTGTTTTTTTCAGTGAATGTCTAAGTTCTTTTTTACGTAAAGTAATTTTCATTACTATACGTTAAACCAAGCACCACTGCACATGGCCTTCGGCAGTGCATGGCTGGGTTTGGCCCCAGGGCCTGGCATGTGGCCAGTCCCTGCAGCCAACCCCTAAACCACCCAACCCTGCGCTGTGTATGGCCTTTTGCCATACACAGTGAAGGTTGGCCATAGGGCATGGCTGGTGGCCAGGCCCTGCAACCAACTCCTAGACCCATCTAACCCACCGCTGCACACAGCCAAAGTCCATGCTCAGCAGAGGTGTAGGAGGATGGCTCTCTAAGTAGTGTGCAAAACAAGGCACACTGTATAGAGAGTTCGGGCAACCACACAATGATTTACAGAGGTAAAAACTGGACAGTATCAATAAGACTCACACTAAAAAGAATAATTCAAGACCAATTTATAAAAAACTAAAGTCCAAGATCATCAAAATCAGGTAAGTACTTTTTAAGTTATGAATTTTTAATATTTAGAAAATATCTCAGTTCTAGCATTAGTTACGCATCATAGGAACTATTTAAGAAATACTTTAAAAGGCATAAAAAATCAGGTAATGTGTTTGCCAACGTTTCCTTTTACAAGTATGGCAAAGCCATTGGTGAAGTTTGAGTGGCTCCCAGTTTTGATAATAGCAGCTGCAGAAATTCATTGTGGCTGGTGCCTGGCCACTGCCGGGGACCACTTGGAAAAGCATTGCACTGGTGGACTTCAAGGTGAGTCTGGTGGGTCCTCTTGGAGTGTTGAGGTCACAAGGGGTGGGGGACCCTTGGGGCACAGCTGGAGATTTGGTGCAGGGCACAGGGTGGTCAGGTGCAGAGCAAATCAGTGAGCCAGGAGCAGTGCGCAAAGGTGCCCTTGGAAGCAGGAGGTTGGTCACTTTGAGGGTCGCTTGCAGGTTAGCAGGGGCATTCTGGTGGGAGGTCCTGATGTTTTCTGAAGTCCCTTGACTGGGGTTCCTCCTGGTATGTTTTCAGTCCACGGTGGACTGTCCTTCTGGGTGCCCGATGGGGAGTGACCAGTACCTTATGCTATTGTATGGTTCAGCCACTAGAGGTCACAGTGCCACCAAAGGTAGTACACTGGTAGGTTTCATCATCTTGGTCTGTTGGGTGAAATTTGTTCCAGTTGTGCTGTCCAGTTCTTTGATCAGCAGCCCGTCAGTACACTGGACTTCACTGGTCCTTTGGTCTTTGTTGCAGGAGAGTGATGCCTTCACTCTGGAGGGAGAGCTGCAGCAATTTTCAGAAGTGCAGAGGTCTTCTGGGGGTTTGTAAAGTCCGTTTGATGCCCGAGCAACCCCTCAGCCATGATTGTCGAGTCCTGGGAGCAGCAGGCAGGGTTTGGCACCTTCTTCTTGGTGCAGCAGGACTTCAGTTCTTGAGCCTTCGGTCTTCTTTGTTGCTGGTCATCTTTTGTTCTTGGAATCTGAAACTATGGTCTAGGGGTGCCCACTAAACACTGTATTTAGTGGGTGTTAATGGGCACACATAGTATTGGACCCACTCTAGTGACCACTTCCTGTGGGCAAAGGTCACTTCCCTACACCTGATTAGCTAGTTTCCTTCTATACAAGGAGTAAAGTAAAAATGAAGGGGTCACCTCGCATGCAACACCTTAGGGGTGATGCAAGCTGGGGTTGACCACTCCTCTTGTCCTTTGTGTGTTTTACTGCTGTTGCTTCCACCAAAAGTGGGGGTTTACAATGTGGGCAACCATCTGCTGCTAGCAGCAGGCTTGGGGGTCAAGTTTCAAATGCGGTAAGCCCTTTGAAGCTAACTAGCAGGTCAGTGCACATTCCTGGGGCACGGTGTGATAGCACTTCTTCTCAGGAAGGGCTTTGTTCTTGGACCCAGAGAGCAGGATCTCTCACCCCAGAGTTCCAGAATATTGTCTGGTGGTGGCAAGCTAGTTGTGACCAGCAAGCAACCATGCCAGGATAGTTCACTTTTGTCAGGGCACCTATAAGTTGATCCCTGGGTATATTTTGGAATAAATCCAATGTTAGTACTAAAATGGATTCATCGTTCTGAGTTGTTTGATAACAGACAACCCAGGGTTCAAAGTAGTCATCATGTAGCTGTGAAACTCATACTGACCAGTGTCCAGCACATGTATTAAAATGACTGCTCTGTTCATTTACTATGTCCTAGGTTTGACAAGGACACAGTAGAGGCATATTGCTCATGCATCTATGACCACACATAGAGTATAGTGCACCCTGTCTTAGGGATGGAAGGCCTGCCAGAGAGGTTACTTACCTATATTACATGCAGTGAGTAGTGGACAGGGCACACAGGCTGTGTGCCATGTCGAGTTTGCTTTTTAGGACTGCACCAGGACACTCCGTCTGCAGTGGCAGTGCTGTGTATATCTGGATCCATGGTTCTTGAAGGTTGTGCAATCTGTGTTGCTGCCCTCAGGGGGCTACCCTTAGTACCCCAAGCCCGGGGTATCTATTTACCTTTTACTAGGGACTTACAGTGGCAGTTAAAGGTGTTGCCAACTGTATCAACACCTTTGCAATTTTTAGGGAAAGAATACTGGCACTGGGGACCTGGTGAGGAGGACCCCAGTGCCCTCCAGTCCAAGTTGCATACAGAAACTAGGCAATAAGGTGGAGGGATACTGAGACAGGGTGCCAGTTTCCCACAGGAATTGGCTGCAGGACCTGGCCGGCAGCCAGGCCCTGTGGATAAGCCCTATAACAACCCAACCCCGCATGGCCCCCTCCATAGGCTGATCTCGGCACCGGGGACCCCAGTCTCCAGTGACATCCTCCAGGGCCCAGCATGGATATTTAATTTTTGTTGATGGGCCAAATACCCCCCCAGGTAGATCTTAGGCAATGGAGATCCCATCTCCGAGAGAACTGGCCTAAACATTTTTTGGGGGGAGGGGGCACGCAGCCCCTTCCCCCAGGCTGATCTCGGCCCTGGAGACCTCGTCTCCTGACCTAAACATTTAATTGTTTGGGCTGAGGGAAGTTGCGCGGCCACCCTCTACAGTCCGATCTTGACCCAGAGGACCCCGTTCCCCGAGACCTAACCTAACTTTTTTGGGGATACATGGCCCTACTTCCTCGTCCGATCTTGGCCCCAGGGCACACATTCCCCAGGACCTGGCCTAATTATTTAGTTTTATTAGGTGGTGGTGGGCTGTGTGGCCCTCCCTTGGGCCAATTTCGGACCCTATCCCCGGGGCCTAGCCATGTAACCTCAGTGCCCGACCCAGAGCACCCAGGGACCAAGTTTTTGAAAAGTGTACCAGGGAGGTGGTGGTCCCTGGAGGTGCAGTAGGATCTGTGCACAACCTTCATTTCATAAGTCTCCTTAGCCCTGGGGATGCTGGCGGTGCCCAGGGCTGTGGGGACATGCAGCCTGCCACAATCTATTTGAATAGTGCCCTGAGGTGGTGGTGTTCCATGGAGCTGTGGGGGGCTGCGCAGCCCCCGCATTGTGTTAGTCTTTAGCCCCGGGGAGGTGGTGAACCCCAGGGCTGCCAGGGGTCCACATGTCCCCCCGCAATGTATTTGAAAAGTGCCCCAGGGAGGTGGTGGTTCCTGGGGCTGTGGGGGGAAATGCGCCCCCCAATCTATTTGAAAAGTGCCCTCGGGGTGGAGGTCCCCGGGATGTGGGGGGCCATGTGGCCCCTCTGCAATCTATTTGCTAAATGCCCCGGGCAGATGGCCATCCAGGGGCACTGTGGGGGTCCATGGGCCCCCTAAATTGTTTAAGTCTGTAGCCCTGGGGATGTGGTGGTCCCTAGGACTACAGGGGGGGCTTTGTGGCCTGTGGAAAAAAACTAGCACAGGAGCCCACGTTGTCGCGAAATCTCTGCAAAATATTTTTTTAAGTGTTTTTTAGCTCTGGGGGATACTTCTGAGAGCACAGCACCAGAGATAAGGGGTCAGGATGACTCTACCCTGGCCCCTTGACTTTTAAAAAAAATCTTTTGTGGGACTCGGCCAGAGCAGAATCCCAATATGGCTGCCAACACTTCCAGGTTTGAAGCATTGACAGCCAACCACAATTATCTATTTCCCTGAACAAACTCATCATTATTTGTGAATACAGGGCAAAGGATCTGCCATCCTAGATATACCAATGTATTTTTCCTTTAAAATCTCAAAAACTACTGAATAGATTTATACCATATAAACAACTGCACAATCTGCATACTGAAAGCTAGCTTTCTGCCAAATGTGGTATAATTGCATCCAGTGGTTCAGGCTGTAGTTCTGTTCAAAGGTCCAATGGGAATTAACATGGGAAATGCAACTTTTTTGACCCCTACTTTTTCTTGGCCCCTGCTTGACAGATCACCCCAAAATTTTCCATGCACAACAAGATTCACTGACACACTTTAAAAAAAAAAATCATGAAGATTTGTGAAAAGGTGCTAAATATGTAGGCAAGTCAAAAACCTTTTCTATGGAAACATGGTGCTAACTATAACCTATAACTACTAGTGGTGACCGCCATTAGGTAATATATGTGTGTGTGTGTCTGTGTGTGTATTTATATATGTATATATATTACTATTATACTCTAGTCAGGGTAAGGGATTTACACATCCAAGATAACCCCTGCTCACCCCCTTGGTAGCTTGGCACGAGCAGTCAGGCCTATCCCAGAGGCAATGTATAAAGTGTTTGCGCAACACACACAGCACACGTGACACACTATCCCCACCACAAAGGAAACACAACACCAAGTTATATGAAAATATAATGTATTGTACAAAATGCAATTATTAGATCAAACATCACATATCAGTAGTATCCTGCTACCTTAGCAGTTGTCAGAACATTATACATTAGTTACTCTGCAAACTAGCAGTAGTCACGTATAACACACAGGTTACTCAGTATTCTGCAACATAAGCAGGAGTCAGGAAACACGTTATTACACCAAAGCACTTGTCATAAGAATATCATAAATGCCCATAGTAGGAACATTATAAAACATATGGCAAGTCAGAAAAACATATTAGCATGTTATGCCCATAATATGAACATTCACATATTAAGGCATCATAAACAGGTAGGCAATATATGCATCAACAAAGTCTCTAATAAGAACCTCTGATTATATTGTCCCTTTAAAAGTACCTGGTCTGATGATAAAGGCATCTCCGGTGCCAGGAGAATGAAACGTTGGGGCACCCGGCGCTCCTCTGTGCCAAACGGGGGCCTCTGATACTCTGAGGCAGAGGGGAAGGGCACGCACCCCCCCTCTGTACCACTGATGGGCCCCTCTGGGGGCCCATGATTGCTGGGGGTCCCCCGGGCCTCAACCAGCCCTCACGAGGGGAGGGGGACAAAATCCTCAAAGTATTGTAAGGAAGAGGGGGGCGCCACACACCCCCTCTGATTTGTGACAGGCCCGTGATCTCTAGGGGTCTCCCCCAGACCTGCACTGGCCCTCCAACGCAGGGGGGACCACAGAAATGGCACTGGCCCACAATGGGTCAAACAAGGGACCTGCGGCATGGGGGATCCTCTGGCGAGGCTGACGCCCCACCTGTGGTCCAACAAAGAGCCCTTCTGGGCTCGGTAGGCCAAGGAGAGGTGTCCTCCTCTCCTTCCTGCCTCTGGCATTGTCCAGGCTCGAATCAGGGACTTCTAGTGCCCCGGGGGAGCTCTACAGAGCGATCCTTGCCCCAGGGGCACGAACAGGAGCACAGTTGCTCCAGTTCATAACAAAAGGATTTCCTTCATACCCCGGGGGCACTGTGAAGCGTGTTTCACTCACGCTTCGGTTATACAGCCTCCCCGGGCTGCAGCGGTGAATACGGGCACAGCAACGCGCTTTTCAAATCGATTGGGCATTCCATTAAGCCCGGGTCACGACAGTGAATTTCTTGCCACAATCTGAAAAAGCACTTTTCAAGCGCTAACAGCACTCCAGAAGTAGCACTTTCTACAGTGCTAGTCAGACACCTGTTGAGGCACTCTTTGTGCCGTAAGAGCGTCGCAGGGGTCAGGGGTCACAGCACCCTGCCCCTGGGAGACAAGAGTCAAAGAAAAAGGCCCACAAGGGGAGGGCCCAGCAACAGGTCAGCAAAGAGGATGCAAGCAGGTGGCAAGTCCTTTACAGGGACCAAGCAGGTCACAGGTCAGAACAGCAGCAGTCCATGGCGGTTCCTGGTGAGTCCTTCCAGTCTTTTGTGTCCATTTCCAAGGTGATTCCAAGAGTCTCCAAATTATGGGGAAAATTCCCCTGTACTTGGTAGACACCAAGTTAGGCTGTTTGTCACTACCAGGACAGGCCACGCAACCTGGCACATGTCATGCCTTCTACATACATTGCACCCTGCCCATAGGGCTATCTAGGGCGTACCTTAGGGGTGACTTACATGCAGTAAAAGGGGAGTTCTGGGCCTGGCAAGTAAATTTAGCTGCCAGGTCCCTGTGCCAAAAAACTGCGGACACAGGCCCTGTGCTAGCAGGACTGAGACAGGTTTGAAAGTTTACTTCAGTGGGTGGTGTAAGAAGCGCAGCAGGCCCTCTAGTGGTATTTAATTTGCAGGCCCTGGGTATAGAGCTACTGCTGTACAAGGGACTTACGGGTATAATAAATATGCCAATTAGGTATATGCCAATCATACCAACTTTAGATGGGAGAGCACCTGCACTTTAGCACTGATCAGCAGTGATAAAGTCCTCAGAGTCCTAGAGCCAACTGCGACAGGTCAGAAAAAATAGGAGGCAGGAGGCAAAAAGACTGGGGATGACCCAGCATGAGGAAAAAAGTCCAACATCTCTGTCTCTCTCTTTCTCTATATATATATATATATTTACCAAGGCTGCTGTGTCAGCCGAAATGTGTTGTGTTTGGATTAAACAGCAATTTGCTTTTCTTTGATTCCTGAGTGTGCGAGTATTATCCTTTTCTTTTGTGGTTTATGAATTACCGGCTTGCTCGTGCCGGTACTTGCACCACCACTCTTGTGCCGATTGAGCTCTTTTCGAGCACTTGAAATTATTTTATTATTATTTTATATATATATATATATATATATGTATATATATATATATATATATATTGTTAGAAATTGGGTCTTTGGTTGACAGTCAGGTTACTCCCCCTGTTCAAGCAAAGACCCTCACTCTAGTCAGGGTAAAAGAGAATCACCCTCAGCTACCCCTGCTTACCCCCTTGGTAGCTTGGCAGAGCAGTAGGCTTAACTTCAGAGTGCTAGGTGTAAAGTATTTGTACCAACACACACAGTAACTCAATGAAAACACTACAAAATGACACAACACAAGTTTAGAAAAATATTAAATATTTATCTAAACAAAAGAAGACCAAAACAACAAAAATCCGACATACACAAGTCATGTTATGAATTTTTAAAGATTAAACTAAAAAATAGCGCCTAGAAACACAAAATGCTTTCATGAGGTGTTAACACGGCATCATGACGGAGTCGTTCCCAATAAGCCGATACCAGCGGCGCCGGACACAGAGTCGCTTAGACCCCCAAGTACAGTACCTTTAGTGAAGAGTGAAAACAAATCGATGCGCGAAGTAGGGGATCGCGGCTTCTGTGCGAAACGTTGAATCCGCGTACTTCGAGCGGCGTCGGTCACGACGTGGTGCGGCGACTTTCATGGAGTCATGGACTTCAGCGGGGCTGCAGCGGCGTCGGGCCTGCGAAGGTCGTCGTGTTCCAGCGAAGGTCACGGAGTCGGTTGCAGACGGCATCACTGGATTCAGCAGCGGTGTCGGTCCGAAGTCATCCGAAGCCGATTTCCTTTGATTTCCACCAGCTTTCCTTTCAAGGGCCCAGGGACTGGATAGGGCACCACTTGTCATAGCAGGAGTCTCTCCAGAGACTCCAAGTGCTGGCAGAGAGAATTCTTTGCTGTCCCTGAGACTTCACACAACAGGAGGCAAGCTCTAAATCAAGCCCTTGGAAATGTCCTCACAAGATGGAAGGCACACAAAGTCCAGTCTTTGCACTCTTACTCTGGCAGAAGCAGCAACTGCAGGATAGCTCCACAAAGCACAGTCACAGGCAGGGCAGCACTTCTCCTTAGCTATTCTCCAGGCAGAGGTTCCTCTTGTTTCCAGAAGTGTTCTAAAGTCTGTGGTTTTGGGTGCCCTTCTTATACCCAGTTTATCCTTTGAAGTAGGCCTACTTTAAAGTAAAGTCTCTTTTGAATGTGAAATCCTGCCTTTCCCAGGGCAAGCTCCAGACACTCACCAGGGGATCAGAGACGGCATTGTGTGAGGGCAGGCACAGCCCTTTCAGGTGTAGGTGACCACTCCTTCCCTCCCTCCTAGCACAGATGGCTCATCAGGAAATGCAGACTACACCCCAGTTCCTTTTGTGTCATTGTCTATTGTGAGGTGCAACCAGCCCAACTGTCAAACTGACCCAGACAGGGAATCCACAAACAGGCAGAGTCACAGAAATGGTATAAGCAAGAAAATCTCACTTTCTAAAAGTGACATTTTCAAACACACAATCTTAAAATCAACTTTACTAAAAGATGTATTTTTAAATTGTGAGCGCAGTGACACCAAACTCCACATGTCCATCTGCTCCCTCAGGCCTCTCCAACCACTGTGTCTGTGGAGAGTGGTGGCGGTAGCCCCAGGTGCCCTGACACCCTTTGACCACTCTTCCTTCCATCAGGTCAGGGATGACAATCTGACCCTAGTCCTCCCCTCTGGGGCTCTGTACCCTCCCTGCAGGAGCGGCACCCCAGAGTCCAAAATTGTCAGGGTGCTTGTAGAAGCAGTCCTACACAATTCTCCCACCAGTACAGGGATGTAAACCTGCATCTGGTCCTCCAACCTGGGGTCTGTACCTTCAGGTTGGGCCAGGGGTGAGGGTTCCCTCCCCCTGCCCTCCCTTCTGGGGTCCTGCACCCCCCAACAAGGAGTGGCCCCCCAGAAGATAACATGGTAGGGGCACTGTTAGCAGTAGCCCCTTCATCCAGGTCAGGGGGGACACCCTGAACCTGGCCTTCCAATCCAGGGTCTGTATCCTTAGATTGCACTGGGGCCAGGGGTGAGGCTCTCTCTCTCCTGCCCCTACTCTCAGGGTTCTGCCCCCCTTCCCCCTCAGGGGGAGTACCCCTTGAAATCACACCAGGGGGGGTGATTGGGAAAACAGCCCACCCCTTCAGGCCTGGGTTTACCCCATGCACCTCATCCTCCAGTCCAGGGTCTGTACCCACAGACTGGACCATTGTCTGGCAACCCAGGACTTCCTGGGGGGCATACCTACCCCCCACCAGGTCAGAGTTTACCCTCTGAACCGGGTCATACATCCCAAAGTCACCACCCTGCGGTTGAACCACTGCCTGGCGCACCAGGACTTCCTTGGGAGCACACTTACCCCCCATCAGGTCAGAGTTTACCCCCTGAACCTGATCATTCAACCCAGAGTCACCACCCTGCGGTTGAACCATTGCCTGGCACACCAGGACTTCCAGGGGGGCACACTTACCCCCCTCAAGGGCCACACCGTCCCCAAGGACCACACAAGAGTCTGACTGGTGCAGGTCCCCTGACGTCTGCCCATCTGACAGAGTCTGGATTACCCCCAACCCAGAAATGGTCTCACCAAGGTCATTCCTAGGGGGCTCTGCTCTCAGAGCTAACCCCTGACCCTCCAGGTTCTCCACTGGGGTCTGCAAC
Source organism: Pleurodeles waltl (assembly GCF_031143425.1). Taxonomy (NCBI): domain Eukaryota; kingdom Metazoa; phylum Chordata; class Amphibia; order Caudata; family Salamandridae; genus Pleurodeles; species Pleurodeles waltl. The sequence goes on from NC_090446.1 coordinate 1,235,665,700, forward strand.
CCCCTCTCAACCCTCCGTCTGGACTTCTGCACCCCCTCACTAGGAGTGGTACTGCCAGGCACCAGAACTGGTGGGATGCTGGCTTCAACCGCCCGTCCAAGTTCTTCTGACACTGTGGGGTCTCCCTCAACAGATGGCCCTATGGTACAGGCTAGGCTCCCCTCCTGGTGTTCCCTTATGAAACCCTTCAGGACCTGGGACCGGATCTTGGGCACCTTGGGCCTCAACCCATCCCCATTCCCTCTCCTCTGAGACTGGACACAGGGTCCCTCACCCATCCCACTACACTGGGACCTACCTGGGACACTACAATCCTTCCCTACCTCACCTGGTTTGGAACTACCTAGACCACTCCTCTCAGGAGCACCCCTAAATGACTCTTCAGACTCTCTGATACTCACCCAAAGGTCTGCCTCCAGTGTAAGTTCCCTGGGGTCAGAGAACTCACACTCCACCTAGTGTTGGCATAGCTCTGGAAAATAAGGACTAGATATATTCTCTCCAGCAATTACATGAATTAACCAAAGTACCCTTCACCCAACCATCAAGTGACTCTGCTTTGATAAAGCACCCCACATCATCCTCCTGAGACTGGTGAGACAGTACCTGACTTTCCCTGTCAATCAACCCATACTCTTCTGGGATGTCTTCACACCACTAACCAGGACTTCTACCTGGAGGGAACCCCTCTCCCTGTCACTCTCACCTAGAGTCAGTAGAGTGTCCTTCCCACCAGTAGGAATATGACTCCCCATGCCAGTTCCTCAATCCACCTCATGGACCCTGTGCATCACTGGAGCTACCTCATACCCCCTGAACATCCTGGCATGTGTTAACTCCTTCCTTCAAGTAGGGCACCACATCTCTGGGCATGTGCACTTCTTCAGCAGCACTGGATTTAAAATTGTTGCTGCCACCATTCAAGCTGGACTCAGCTCTCCTGACTTCCAGCTCTTCAAGTTTTAGCTCATAAGCCAAAATCATAGTTTCTATCTCAAAGTCCCTTTTCCACTCGTCGTACTCCCTTTGCATCCTCAACTTTTCTGCCTCCAACCGGCGAGCCCTATCCGCATGTCTGTCCTGCACATCTTTAGGAGTCAGGCCCTTAGAGGGCCTACTGCTACCACTCCTGGAGACCCTTCCCCATGTATAAGAGGTACCTCTACTACACTACTGTGTAGACTCTGCACTTTCCCATCCATATCTTCTGTGTGCCGCCCAGCTTCCTTGGCTGTCACCCAGGCCCTCAATGCCTCTTGCAGTTCCCTCTTCCTGGTGGAACTCTTAACGGGACAGGCAAGATCTTCACAGAACTGTTTCAATTGAGCAAGTGAGTACCTCTTCGGTTTCCCTAATTCAAACACAGCTCCAGCTGTTGCATCTCCAGATTGAGACATGATGGCAACAAGTGCAAAGTTCCAATGGCAGAAAACAAGTTCCCAATGAAGTAAAAATAATCAGTCAAGGGATCAACAAGATCTTGGAAGTAGAACAAAAAGGAGTCCTTAAGAGAAAAATGAAAGATCACCAAACAAGTAGTATGTGGTCGACATCTGGTCACACTCGACTGGGGCAAAGTCAAAATTTGAGGTCTACCACAAGGAAGCCCTGCTCAGCTACAATGAGCAGGAGGCTTGGTCAAAAATGTTACCTTCTGACTTACAGGGTCATTACAACATTGGCGGTAAAAGCCGCTTACTGCAGTGCAGAAGACCACTCATACACCGCCGCGGAATAGCGCCACAGCTATTATGACCCACATCTCGACAAAATTCAGACACCCACACAAGTCCGCCACACCAAAGGTCAGTGATAAACTGGCGAAAACAAAACCTCCACTGTCACGCCAACAGAAACACGCCCATGCTATCACGACCCACGAATCCATGCAGCGGTCTTTCAACGGCGGTATTCCATTGGCGGTACACACCGCTGCGCTCAAAATACACACACATCTCCAAAACACAGCCACATTGGACATTTCGAAAGACACACACCTGATACACATATACACACCACTCCCACGCACTCAATACTATATAAAACACACACCCAGATCACCCACAAACCCCTACGACCAAACATTTTGATGAAGGCCAGAGAGACAGCACAGCATAGACAACCCCACCACACAGAGGCACACAACACCATCACCCACACTACTTCCAGGCACAAAACACCACACACCACTACATATCACCACACTCATCACCACATACACCACCCCACACATCACCTACACCACCCCATGGCACGGCAAAGACACCCCAGGTTCTCGGAGGAGAACCTCAGGGTCATGGTGGAGGAAATCGTAAGGGTAGAGCCACAGCTATTTGTCTCACAGGTGCAGCATACCTCCATTGCTAGGAAGATGGAGCTATGGAGAAGAATAGTCGACAGGGTCAATGCAGTGGGACAGCACCCAAGAAATCGGGACGACATCAGGAAGAGGTGGAACGACCTACGAGGGAAGGTGTGTTCTGTGGTCTCCAGGCACAACATCGCGGTACAGCGGACTGGCGGCGGACCCCCACCTCATCACCCACAACTAACAACATAGGAGGAGCAGGTCTTGGCCATTATGCATCCTGAGGGCCTCGGAGGAGTCGGTGGAGGAATGGACTCTGGTGAGTCAAATCTTAACTATCATATCCCCCCACCCTACCTGCATGCCATCACATACCCCCACCCTCACCCTCACCCCTATCACTCCAACTCCTCACATATGTACTAATAACACAAACCACCCATCCCAACACCAAGCCCTGCATGACACAACAAAGCATGGACACTCATCACTAAAGCATTCCCACTGCACATACCCATAACACCCCCCCAACCATCATCACACAAGCCCCCACACAGAAATGCTAGCACTGGGGTACATGCTCACCCACCGATGGCACACCATGACACGCACAGATGCAATAATCATGCCTTTACACCCCTGCAGGACCACTACCTAACGTCACCAGACAGGAGGGTCCAGACATCTCTACCCCACCCACAGAAGAGGCCAACAGTGATGACAGCAGCTCTGTCCAACTGGATCCAGATGACCAGCCCGGACCATCGTGGGCCTCGGGACTGTCGGTTCCCCACACCCAGTCACAGGCCACCACAGACCTTCCAGTGTCCAGCACTACAGGGAACCCAGGATAACCCACCACCCCAACAACAACAGGGACCTGGGGGCAGTGGGCACACGGTCCAGGGGACGGAGTCCCAGGAACACAGGGGAACTGGGACGGCTGCTGTGCGACAGGGGGCGAACAGGCCAAGGGAACCCACTCTCCACGAGGCCCTCTCCTCCATCATGGGACCATACCACCACTCCCAGGAGACAATGGCAACGGTACTGGCCAAGTTTCAGGAGACCCAGTGCCTGCAGGAGGAACAGTATTTGGGCTTCAGGGAGGAACTCAGATCCATCAACTCCACCCTGGGCACTATCGTAGGGGTGCTGAAGGAGATACTGAACACCAGGAGGGACACCGTGGCACTCCAAGGGGCCCCAGACACTAGCATGGACGAAGAACTGCCCACCACCTCTGCCGGTGCTAGTGGACAGGAGGCACCGCCACAGGAGCACCACACCAGCACTCCACCCCCTGCAGACAGAGAACCACCCCGCAAGCGGTCCCTGAGATCCAGGAACAGGACAGAGAACGATGCCAAGACCCCCGCCAAGAAATGAGACCACCCTGATTGTCATCCCACTGTCCCACTTTGGAACCCTGTCCATAATGGAACTGCCCCAGCTCCACTTCCTATGCCCATATGGGCAGTGCACCTATGAGACTAATAGACTGGACTCTGCCATGGACATTCCTCCACCATCACCCCTCACCATTTTACCACCCCCCTCCTATATTTAGCACTTCAATAAACACCCTTGAACCACATAACAATCTGGAGTCAGTCTGTGATTTTGAAAATGTGTATTACCAATGACAGTGACAAAATCCGTTCTCAAATGTAATGTCAACATACCTATGTCACACATCTCAAGTCCATGAGGAATCTAAGCAGATGACACACGTTGGTAACCACACCTGTGAAACCGTAAGGGAAATGTACAACTCAGTTACCATATACTGGTACTGGTGTGAAAGTACTTGTAGTAGGCAGGAATGTGTTCTCACCTGTGTGTCACCGGAAATATTGCTGGATAACTGAGTCCCTGTTGTCAATGTCTTCTTCCTCTGCTTCCTCCTCATCACTGTTCACAGGCTCCACAGCTGCCACAGCACCGCCATCTGGACCATCCTCCTGCAGAAAAGGCACCTGTCGTCGCAAAGCCAGATTGTGAGGCATACAGCAGGCCACGATGATCTGGCACACCTTCCTTGGTGAGTAGAATAGGGAACCACCTGTCATATGGAGGCACCTGAACCTGGCCTTCAGGAGTCCGAAGGTCCTTTCTATCACTCTCCTAGTCCGCCCATGGACCTCATTGTAGCGGTCCTCTGCCCTGGTCCTGGGATTCCTCACTGTGGTCAGTAGTCCCCTAATAGCCACACCCGGTGCCTCTGGAGTTGACCCATCACATAAGGGATGCTGCTATTCCGCAGGATGTAGGCGTCATGCACAGAGCCAGGGAACATAGCATTTACCTGGGAGATGTACTGGTCTGTCAAACATACCATCTGTACATTCATCGAATTATAACTCTTCCAGTTCCTGTACACCTGTTCACTCCTGTGGGGGGGGGGACCAGGGCTACATGGGTTCCATCAATGGGATATGTCCCAGGGCATAGAAGTCACCTTTAACTGTAGCCAAATCCTCCACCTGAGGGAAAATGATGTAGCTCCGAATGTGTTTCAGCAGGACAGACAACACTCTGGACAACATGTTGGAAAACATAGGCTGGGACATCCCTGATGCCATGGCCACTGTTGTTTCAAATGACCCACTTGCTAGGAAATGGAGTACTGATAGCACCTGCACTTGAGGGGGGATCCCTGTGGGATGGCGGATTGATGACATCAGGTCAGGCTCCAACTGGGTACACAATTCCTGGATTGTGGCACGGTCAAACCAGTAGGTGATTATTAAATGTCGCTCCTCCATTGTCAACAGGTCCACCATCGGTCGGTACACCGGAGGATTCCGCCATCTCCTCACATGTCCCAGCGGACGGTGCCTAGGAAGGACAAGAGCGACCACAGAGTCAACCAACTCAGAGGTATGTACCCACAGTCTACACAGAACACGAAACATAATCCAAAAAGATGTCTGTATGTGTTTTGAGTCTAGGCCTAGGTATGTGTGACGCAATTGAAAATGAAGCCATGTGGGCCTCTGAAATGGCGGCTGCCTGACCTCTAAACTGGGACAATGGGATGTGAGGTAACTGTGCTGGCGTTGTACACCGTTGCGGTAGGCGGTCGAAGACCGCTGCGCAATGCTGCATTGGTTAACATTGGACCGTATGGGTCCCAGGAGCCAATGACGAAGTGCGCCGGCGGTGATGATACGCACCGCCGCGGACGTCACCGCCGCGGACGTGACCGTCATTTTCTATCTGTTCAATCACTCGATACCTGATCTTCGACAGGAGAGGACCTACACTGCAAGTGCTGCTGTGACCTTGGTCTGGAAGAGACAATGGCTTGTGCGTCTGGGGAAAGGGCCCCTGCCTTCACTGCACAGGAGTTGGAGATGCTCGTGGACGGGGTCCTCCCCCAGTACACGCTACTCTACGGTCCTCCAGACCAACAGGTAAGTACACAGGGAGCACGTTGTATGGGCTATGCCTGAGTGGAGGGGGCTGGTTGTAAGAATGAAGGGGCCACAGTTCCGCGTGCATGAAGGACTTTGAATGCATGTGCCACATGGCATGGGTAGGGATGTGGGCCACTCACTTTGACGGTGCAGTTTGTAATGACTTCTCTTCTTCCCCTGCGCATGTCATGTAGGTCAGCACCCACCAGAAGAAGGATATTTGGTGTGCCATCGCCAAGGACGTCCGGACCCTGGGAGTCCACCAGAGACGGGGCACCCACTGCCGTAAAAGATGGGAGGACATTCGCCGCTGGAGCAAGAAGACGGCGGAGGCTCAGCTGGGGATGGCCTCCCAACGTGGGAGGGGTGCCCGTCGCACCATGACCCCCCTGATGTTACGGATCCTGGCGGTGGCCTACCCTGAATTGGATGGGCGCTTGAGGGCATCACAGCAGACACAAGGGGGTGAGTCAAACATCATTCTGCTGACTTTGCGCGCAGTGAAGTTGTCTGGGTGGGGGAGGAGGGCTGTGGGTTTTCCTAGGCCAGGGCGAGTTCCGTAGGCTAGGCCCCTCTGTAATGCCGGCCATGTGGCACTCCACCCCACCTCTGTAAAAGTGCCAAATACAGGTATACATGCCCCTGTGTCATCTATGTGTGCAGATGTTGACCATAGCCATGTAGGACATATCCCAGGAATTGAATCTGTAGAGCCCAACAGCGCGGCATAGTGCAGGGGGCTGCTGTGTCTGTATTGTCCGTCAACTGTAGCGCTAAGCCATGCATTCAACCTGTCTTTCTTCTGTCGTCGTCCCCCTTTTTTTGGTCTCTCTGTTCTTGTGTGCATCAGCATCATCAGGCAGAGGTACAGTGGCACCGGAGCACGAGGGAGCTGCATCCCACATGGCCATGGAGGGCCACACCACGGACTCAGAATACACCATTGAGACGGAGGGCGAGGGGAGCTTCACGGCAGTCACCGGATCAGCAACCAGCGACACGGACTCGTCCTCCAATAGGAGCTCCCTTGTGGTGGCGGCGAAATCTGTGCCCCCCACTTCTACAGGTACAGCCGCCACCCCCTCTACCAGCACCGCCCTCCCAGCAGCCCCTCAGCCTTCGCCCCGTGCTCGCTCACTCAGGAGGGTGGGCATCACCTTCGCCCCAGGCACCTCAGCCCCTGCCCCTGTCACCTCTGCTGCCCTCAGTGAGGAGGCCATTGAACTCCTCAGGTCCCTCACTATTGGGCAGTCTACCATTTTGAATGCCATCCAGGGTGTAGAAAGGGAATTACAACACACAAATGCATTCCTGGTCGACATTCATTCTGGTCAGGCTGCCCATCATCGAACCCTGCAAACTCTGGCCTCAGCACTAATGGCAGCCATTGTCCCTGTGTCTAGCCTCCCCCCTCCAACTTCCTCCACCCAAACCCAATCCCCTGCACCCCTGCATATCCCAAGCACACCATCAGACCAGCCTGCACACACCTCAACACACAACGGAAGCTCAGGCAAACATAAGCACCACACATCCCACAGGCACTCACGCAATCATCACACCCATACAGACACACTAACATTCACTGCCTCCACTGTGTCCCCCTTCTCGTCGTCTCCCTCCTCCCTCCCAGTGTTGTCTACACTCTCAACTGCATGCACTACCACTACAGCCACTAGGTCCCGCACCAGCACGCCCACCACCACACCCGCTCACCTGCACTCACCTCCCCCACTACCATTTACACGTCCCCTGTGTCCTCTCCGTGTGTCTGTGACACCCCCTTCCAAAGTACACAAACGCAGGCACACACCCACCCAACATACATCCACCTCACGACAGCCTCCAGCGCATGCACCTGCACCCAAAGCCACAAAGGTTACACCTCCTACAACCACCTCCTCTTCCTCCACTCCCAGACCATCTCCAGCTACCCGTCCCAGTGTACCGAAGAAACTTTTCCTGACCAAGCTTGACCTCTTTCCCACCCCCCCCTCTAATTCATAGGTCCCGTACTAGCACCTCAGCCAAAAAATCTCCGGTACCAGTGGTGCCTGTTAGAGGTATGTGGAGTGTACGGGGCACCAGGGCAGCCAGTGTGACACGGAGCAACAGCACAGCCAGTCCCCCCGTGAAGCACCATATAGGAGGCTGGACTGGCTTGTAGTGAGTACCAAGGGGTACTTACACCTTGCACCAGGCCCAGGTATCCCTTATTAGTGTAGAGGGGTGTCTAGCAGCTTAGGCTGATAGAAAAGGTAGCTTAGCAGAGCAGCTTAGGCTGAACTAGGAGACGAGTGAAGCTCCTACAGTACCACTAGTGTCACTTGCACAATATCATAAGAAAACACAATACACAGATATACTAAAAATAAAGGTACTTTATTTTTATGACAATATGCCAAAGTATCTCAGTGAGTACCCTCAGTATGAGGATAGCAAATATACACAAGATATATGTACACAATACCATAATATATAGCAATAGAAAACAGTGCAAACAATGTATAGTCACAATAGAATGCAATGGGGCACACAGGGATAGGGGCAACACAAAATATATACTCTAGAAGTGCAATGTGAACCACGAATGGACCCCAAACCTATGTGACCTTGTAGAGGGTCGCTGGGACTGTAAGAAAACAGTGAGGGTTAGAAAAATAGCCCACCCCAAGACCCTGAAAAGTGGGTGCAAAGTGCACCTAAGTTCCCCAAAGAGCACAGAAGTCGTGATAGGGGAATTCTGCAGGAAAGACCAACACCAGCAATGCAACAATGATGGATTTCCAGACGAGAGTACCTGTGGAACAAGGGGACCAAGTCCAAGAGTCACGATCAAGTCGGGAGTGGGCAGATGCCCAGGAAATGCCAGCTGTGGGTGCAAAGAAGCTGCCACCGGATGGTAGAAGCTATGGATTCTGCAAGAACGACAAGAGCTAGAAACTTCCCCTTTGGAGGATGGATGGCCCACGTCGTGAAGAATCGTGCAGAAGTGTTTTCGTGCAGAAAGACCACAAATAAGACTTGCTACCTGCAAGGGTCATGGTAAGGGTTTTTGGATGCTGCTGTGGCCCAGGAGGGACCAGGATGTCGCCAATTGCGTGAGGAGACAGAGGGGGTGTCCAGCAAGACAAAGAGCCACCCAGAAGCAAGCAGCACCCACAGAAGTGCCGGAACAGGCACTACAAAGTGGAGTGAACCGGAGCTCACCCGAAGTTGCACAAGAGGGTCCCACGACGCCGGAGGACAACTCAGGAGGTTGTGCAATGCAGGTTAGAGTGCTGGGGACCCAGGCTTGGCTGTGCACAAAGGAAATCCTGGAAGAGTGCACAGGAGCCGGAGTAGCTGCAAAACACGCGGTTCCCAGCAATGCAGTCTAGCGTGGGGAGGCAAGGACTTACCTCCACCAAACTTGGTCTGAAGAGTCACTGGACTGTGGGAGTCACTTGGACAGAGTTGCTGAGTTCAAGGGACCTCGCTCGTCGTGCTGAGAGGAGACCCAGAGGACTGGTGGTGCAGTTCTTTGGTGCCTGCGGTTGCAGGGGGAAGATTCCGTCGACCCACGGGAGATTTCTTCAGAGCTTCTAGTGCAGAGAGGAGGCAGACTACCCCCACAGCATGTACTACCAGGAAAACAGTTGAGAAGGGGGCAGGATCAGCGTTACAAGGTCGCAGTAGTTGTCATTGCTACTTTGTTGCAGTTTTGCAGGCTTCCAGCACGGTCAGCAGTCGATTCCTTGGCAGAAGGTGAAGAGAGAGATACAGAGGAACTCTGATGAGCTCTTGCATTCGTTATCTAATGAATTCCCCAAAGCAGAGACCCTAAATAGCCAGAAAAGGAGGTTTGGCTACCTAGGAGAGAGGATAGGCTAGCAACACCTGAAGGAGCCTATCAGAAGGAGTCTCTGACGTCACCTGCTGGCACTGGCTACTCAGAACAGTCCAGTGTGCCAGGACCACCTCTGTTTCCAAGATGGCAGGGGTCTGGAGCACACTGGAGGAGCTCTGGGCACCTCCCAGGGGAGGTGCAGGTCAAGGGAGTGGTCACTCCCCTTTCCTTTGTCCAGTTTCGCGCCAGAGCAGGGCTGAGGGATCCCTGAACCGGTGCAGACTGGCTTATGCAGAGATGGGCACCATCTGTGCCCATCAAAGCATTTCCAGAGGCTGGGGGAGGCTACTCCTCCCCAGCCCTGACACCATTTTCCAAAGGGAGAGGGTGTAACACCCTCTCTCTGAGGAAGTCCTTTGTTCTGCCTTCCTGGGCCAGGCCTGGCTGGACCCCAGGAGGGCAGAAACCTGTCTGAGGGGTTGGCAGCAGCAGCAGCTGCAGTGAAACCCCAGGAAAAGCAGTTTGGCAGTACCCGGGTCTGAGCTAGAGACTCGGGGGATCATGGAATTGTCTCCCCAATGCCAGAATGGCATTGGGGTGACAATTCCATGATCTTAGACATGTTACATGGCCATGTTCAGAGTTACCATTGTGACGCCATACATATGTCGTGACATATGGATAGCGCACGCGTGTAATGGTGTCCCCGCACTCACAAAGTCCAGGGAATTCGCTATGAACAATGTGGGAGCACCTTGGCTAGTGCCAGGGTGCCCACACACTAAGTAACTTAGCACCCAACCTTTACCAGGTAAAGGTTAGTCATATAGGTGACTTATAAGTTACTTGAGTGCAGTGGTAAATGGCTGTGAAATAATGTGGACGTTATTTCACTCAGGCTGCACTGCCAGGCCTGTGTAAGAATTGTTAGATCTCCCTATGGGTGGCACAAGATATGTATAGTGCACGCGTGTAATGGTGTCCCCGCACTCACAAAGTCCGGGGAATTCGCCATGAACAATGTGGGAGCACCTTGGCTAGTGCCAGGGTGCCCACACACTAAGTAAGTTAGCACCTAACCTTTACCAGGTAAAGGTTAGTCATATAGGTGACTTATAAGTTACTTGAGTGCAGTGGTAAATGGCTGTGAAATAACGTGGACGTTATTTCACTCAGGCTGCACTGGCAGGCCTGTGTAAGAATTGTTAGATCTCCCTATGGGTGGCACAAGAAATGCTGCAGCCCATAGGGATCTCCTGGAACCCCACTACCCTGGGTACCTCAGTACCATATACTAGGGAATTATAAGGGTGTTCCAGTATGCCAATGTAAATTGTTGAAATTGGTCACTAGCCTGTTAGTGACAATTTGTACAGAGAGAGCATAACCACTGAGGTTCTGGTTAGCAGAGCCTCAGTGAGACAGTTAGGCATCACACAGGGAACACATACATATAGGCCACAAACTTTTGAGCACTGGGGTCCTGGCTAGCAGGGTTCCAGTGACACATAACAAACATACTGAAAACATAGGGTTTTCACTATGAGCACTGGGCCCTGGCTGGCAGGGTCCCAGTGAGACAGCGAAAATACCCTGACATTCACTCACAAACAGGCCAAAAGTGGGGGTAACAAGGCTAGAAAGAGGCTACTTTCTCACACACCAGAAGTTGGACAGTGCCCAGCGGGAGTGGGGGAAGACTCCAGCCAGCAAAGCCGCTCACAAGGGTCCAGGGGGGAGTGTCCAATCGCCAAAGTCTGGGAAGAGCAGCACGGCGGAGAAGACCGCCATCATCCCCGCTGCCCAGGAGGCCACCGCCAGCCCCATTGCCAGTGGCCAGGAGGCCACCGCCAGAGTCAGTGCCCAGGACGTCAGCCCCACCGCCAGCCAAAGCCCAGCTGCCCAATGAAGAACCGCCAGCTCCAGCCCAGCTGGGCAATGAAGGACCGCCATGGCAAGCACCGCTGAACAGGTCAGACACTGCAAACTCAATCACCGCTGAACAGGGCAAAGACCGCTGAACTGGGCAAAGACCGCCATGGCAGGTCAGACACTGCAAACTCAAGCACCGCTGAACAGGGCAAAGACCGCTAAACAGGGCAAAGACCGCCATGGCAAGCACCGCTGCACAGGTCAGACACTGCAAACTCAAGCACCACCGAACAGGGCAAAGACCGCTGAACAGGGCAAAGACCGTCATGGCAAGCACCGCTGAACAGGTCAGACACTGCAAACTCAAGCACCGCTGAACAGGGCAAAGACCGACAACTCAAGCACCGCTAGCCCATGAGCCGCAGGGCCAGTGACGGAACTGGGACCGTCACGGGAAGAGTGATGCACTCTGGGCACCAGTCCCCCTCCAGAACCAGTGGAGACATGCATCCACTACCTCTGTCCTTAACAGGATGAAGCACTCTTTGCACCAGACCCCCTCCAGAACCAGTGGAGACATGCATCCACTACCTCTGTCCTTAACAGGATGAAGCACTCTGGGCACCAGTCCCCCTCCAGAACCAGTGGAGACTGTCATCCACTTGAGAGACTGTGGCTTTGCACTCCCCAGGATGGTCCAGTGGGCAGCCCACCCACTGTAGAGACTTGAGAGATTGTGGCTTCGCACTCCCCAGGATGGTCCAGTGGGCAAGCCACCCACTGTAGAGACTTGAGAGACTGTGGCTTCGCACTCCCCAGGATGGTCCAGTGGGCAAGCCACCCACTGTAGAGACTTGAGAGACTGTGGCTTTGCACTCCCAGGATGGCCCAGTGGGCAAGCCACCCACTGTAGAGACTTGAGAGACTGTGGCTTTGCACTCCTCAGGATACATCAATGGGCATGGAGCCCCCTCGTGGATCTGGTTGGTGCACTCATCCGGCTGAGGTGCCCCTCTTCCCTTCCCCCTGAGGTGCCTGTTGTATTTCTATCTGATTCCCCAGCAGTGATCTCTCCGTTTTGATCAGGTATCTGATGTGGGCCTCACCCATGCATTTTGGGCCTAGTGGTCCATGGACAATGAATGGTGCATTACCTGCACCACTAATCGTGATGTATATTTTGGTGAATGTGTGTATATATATCTGTATATATTTGCTTCCTGTATTTTGATATATTACAATGGTTGAATTCATTTCCTTTTGTCTTTGCATTCTTCCGGGGGGAGTTGGGGGTTGTTACTGTAATGTTTAAATATGCATTGGTGTATGTGTTGTAGTGGGTGAGGGTCTGGGTGGGGGTGGGGGTGTTGCGTGTGTGTGTCCCTGACTTTTGCCTCCCCCTCCCCTATGTCGTAGGTGCAGTACTCACCGCTGTCTTCGGCGCCGCCGTTGATGATGGTCGTACAGGAGCAGGAAGACTAGTGCAGGAAGTATTTCGAGTTCCTGCTCCATGGTGTCCTCCTTCCTCGTGGATTGTGTAGAGGAGAGCGTTTTCCCTTTGAAATGGCTGTTTCCGCAGTGTTTTTATCCACGGTGAATCCGCCCTGGAAAAGGTGGCGGATTGGTAGGTTGTGATACTGTGGGCGGTACTCTGTCTCCCGCCTGTCTGTTGGCGGTGACTGCCGCGCTGTTTGTCTGTACCGCCGTGGCGGTCGGTGTGTTAAAGTGGCTGTCTTTGTTGGCGGTTTCCGCCACAGTCATAATTCCCATTTTTTTACCACCGGCCTGTTTGCGGTCTTACCGCCGCTTCAACACCGTCCGCCAGGGTTGTAATGACCCCCTTAGTCTCTTTTTCAGGACCAGTTTCTTCACTGGGATGAAGTCACAAATTGGATCCAGCTTCCCTGGAGCCATCCTCAGATATGTGTTGCAGGAGAACTCAGTAAAGAATTCTACCTTCATACTTAAATTATTTTTTATGAGGGTCGTGGTCTGGCCACGTTAGGAAATGACAGCCTAGTCGCACTGCTCCACTGGAGGAGTTGCTGGGGGCCCGTGAGGGGCGGGGTCTCTGCAGAGCCCCTTGGTTTGAGCTGCGGGCGACCCGATCCAGCCTCCCAAGGTCTGGACGGCAGATGGAGCCTGCACCCGACCCCGAAGCCGCAGCCTTGAGTGAACTTCCCGAGCTGGCGAGCCGCGGGCGGAAATATGGTGAGAAAGTGGGGATGAGGCGGCTGGGCTGCTCCAGCCACAACCACGCCGGGCGGCTGCCGCGGGCAGGGGCTGGACTTGAGGCCCCACTTTAAAACCTCCCACGAACCCTGGACACCCCCCGCCGTGTCTCAATTACCTTGAGAGGACGTACAGATGGGGAAGGTGCCCCCTGCCCTCGTCTACGACGGGAGAGGCACGGAATGAAACCGAGGGGCTGAGGGGGAAGGCAAGGCTTCTAGGCCCCAATTGAGGAGCAGTTAATGAAGGACACCTCCATCTAGTCACGCCATCACTGGGACCCCCACTGCGCACCCCCCCATAAGGGGCCCAGACCGAGTGCATTGCTGGTTTACAGGACTACAGGACATCTACAATGGAAGAGGGCATTTAAGACCTCACGCGGTGCATGCTGCAGGGGCCCACTGCTTCCCCTGCCTGGACAACATCATTCTGCCCCCCTCCCCCACTTCCTCCTCCCCTCCGCCCTGCCACTGAGAACTCTCTCATACTGCGTCAGGAGGGGACCCAATTTGGCCTCTGCATGACTCCATTTGGTCACTACTGCTACAGGAGGGAAGAGCTGTGGACATAGCAAGACAGCTCTCGCCGCATCTCTAACCAGTGGAGAGGAGATCCTCTGCACTCTGGGCACTGTCCCCCCCCCGCTGCCTTTCTCATCCTGCTTCGTTGTCCAGGGCCTGGGCACGTCTGTCACCACATTTGTGGAAACACAGACCGAGACCTGCATGAGCCTGTGACGACCACAGCAGTGACCCCCTGACGCTGCGGGGTGTGTCCACCCACCGATTGCACAGCCTTCCACTGAGGAGACCACACCTCGCCTGCAGCCCCCCCCAGTTCCCATAAACCGGTGATGCCAGGGAGCATATCATCAAAAAACACCTGGGAAAGCCAGCAAGACAATTGCTCTTCTCTGAAGCTCTGAGACAGACCAGAGCCCCATCCCCGGCACCCCAAGAGCAGCCAATCAACCAGGCTCGTGCCATGGCAGATGCCTCACAGGGTGCAACAATGGACTGTATCCTGCAAGAGATCTCGGCAGTGGGCCACAAGCGCAAGGGAATGGATAGCATGATGACCTCCCTAACAGAGGATACAAAGTCAGTGCGTCTGGACATTGCGGGCTTCCAGTCGAGAGTGACCACACTGGAGCAGCGGGTGACAACTGTGGAGATGCAGGCCATGCTCACCTCGGACAGGGACCAGGAGCTCTTGTGTCTCCCCAGCAAGGTCATCGATCTCAAAGACAGAAGTCGTAGAGACAACGTCCGCTTCCTTGGCTTCCTGGAAGAGATAGAAGGAGCAGACGTGCAGTCCTTTGTAAAGAATACTTTACCTCAACTCACTGACCTCACCTTCGACCCTCCCTTAGAGTTTCAAAGAGCACACAGACTGGGCCCCAAACGTCGAGAGGGCACCAACCACCCTCGGCCTATCATTGCTTGCTACTTGCGACACACGCAGGCTCCGCAGCCGTTGCAAAAAGCGCGCATGCAGGGCCCATTCCGTATGAACGACCTCCAGATATGGATGACGGCTGACTTCTCCAAAGAGACTAGTGAGCGTAGAAAAGCATTTCTAGCCCTGCATCCTCACCTGTGACAGCTGGAGATCAAGTTCGGTCTCTTCGAACCGGCAAGGATGTGGATCACAAAGAATAATGTATCTAAGGACTTCTACAACCCGACGGACCTGAGCCTTTACCTCGACAGCTTTTCAGACAATCCTATGGACACGGCCTGCTGGCTCCCATCTCAGGCCCTGATCACGACGGCCTGGAATTCACTACCAATGGAAACTGCTCTTGAACGACCAGACCATGACCCCTCAGACACTTCCAGCA
This sequence comes from Pleurodeles waltl, assembly GCF_031143425.1. Lineage (NCBI taxonomy): Eukaryota > Metazoa > Chordata > Amphibia > Caudata > Salamandridae > Pleurodeles > Pleurodeles waltl. Next base: position 1,235,681,209 of record NC_090446.1, read on the forward strand.
GAGGCAGAGACCTTGAAACACTCTTGAAGAAGCATGACGACAGGGGTCAAATATTGCACGCAGTCGCAAAGCACACTCAGGTGACAGACAGAGACAAGTCATGCGCTCCCTTAAAGCCTTCTCCAGCCCCTACCTGAGAGGGAAAGAACTGGATGTATAACCTGCAGGTTGCAGAAGGTGACGCCGTCATTCTTCAAGCACCGAACTTAACTGCTCCGAACTTACAGCCACAACAAATGGCAGATGAGTGTTGCATATTGTTCTTCCATTGTGATCTGTTTTCCTTGTTTACCTTGCTCTGAGCCTGGGTTGTGTCTCCACTGGGTCACACACTAGCCCCTACAACCACTTTGATGTCCTACTCTCTGTTCCCCCCTCGTAGCGGAGAGAACGGTTGATAGTTCTACACCCTCAGCGATTGTTAGATGCTCCCCCCACCAGTGTTACTTCTACTTTTATAGCCTATAAAAATTCTCCCCACCCCACTACGTCTGCACACCACGTTGCTGTACAAGACAAGACTTCCCTCTCCATGCCCCATCTCCCTCCTTTCCCATACTGTAGAGCAGATGTTACACACTGCAAGAGGGTTGCGGGGGCTCCTGCTGTAGGATATTGTTGTTGAAGATGGGGAAACGTAACAGGGGGGCTCCGATGTCTTTGCTATCCCAAGGGCTCCTGCCCTTCCTGGTTGTGGGGCCCACTGGTCGGGATGGGGGATTTTCGGTGTGGGCCTAGACCCACAGACTATAGACTCCGAAGAGCGGAGCTTTAGTGCTCTGCCACAGCTCCTTTTATCCCTTCTCCCCCCTCCTTGTACCCTTTTCTTTTTCTCCTTTTCTCTACTTCCTTCTAGATACTACTAGCTTGTGTATCCATTTGCAAACCCCCCCCTTTCCTCATAGCTCTTTGTTCCTATTTTCCCTGCTCTTCTTTCCTATTGTTATCTCTCTCTCTCCTTTCCCTCTTCTTTGGTCGTCCTCACTTGACTTTGTCTTTTGGTTGCCCTATCTCGGTATCGTCTCCACCTTGCGCTTTTCACCTACTGTGACTTTACCCCACCCCCCATCTTCCACCCTTCCCACCCCCTCCTTCTGATCCTTGTCCTTGTCTTCCGTCTTGTCTGCTTTCTTACGCTAATGCAAGTATCCACCTTTTCTTCCCTCCATAGTTCACGTATTCTCGCTCTGAACCCTCTAACTGCCCTTGTACCGCTCCTTATCTTATTCTTCTACATCTGTAATTTTCTACCCACACTCAGGCGTGATCCACACTGTAGTCCTCATATGGTGGGCTCTCCCCCAAATACATCTACCCCCATGCAGATCATTTTCTGGAAAGTCAACGGCCTGACCCATTTCATTAAGTGTAAAAAGATACTCTCATACCCCTAATCGAAATGAGCAGATATTGCTCTGCTTCAAGAGACCCACCTAGACAGGGCGGAATCTGCTAAATTGCACAGGGATTGGGTAGAGACAGCGTTATACAGCTGTAGCCCTTCTCCCGGAGAGAGGGACGAGGGTACCCCATGAAAATGTGGCGTCACCATACTAGTGCGGAAAAGTATCCTGTGTTCGGTTTCCAAAACATAGATAGACACTGAGGGTTGTTATGTGTTTGCTAAACTCAAGTTTGGAGATTCCTCCCTCTGTGTGGGATCCGTCTAGGCTCCCACGAGTTCCAAGCTTTTGTTCTTTCTGCGGCTTAATCGCCTGTTGTCGGAAATAGGGGCTAACAGAAATGTAATAGGAGGGGATTGGAATTTGGCCAGAGATGCAGTGTTAGACAGGACGGGCCCCTTAGATGTGGCCAACAACGGGGACAGGGCCCTGCAGTCTGACGTGATGCAAGACAACGGTTTGGTGGATTACTGGAGAATGGCATACCCGGCTGATAACGAATACATTTTCCTGTCGCCAGTCCGTGGTACTTAGTCCCGCCTGGATTACTTCCTCATCTCGCATGGCCTAGCGGCGCAGGTTACGGACACACGGATATTGGAGGGTGATCTATTGGACCATTCCCCAGTGCAAATTGCGGTCCTGTTGGGTCTGTCGTCCCCCGGTCGCAAACCCTGGAGATTGGGAGTCCACCGATATCGCCCCCCGCATGGCAAGGAACGATTACGAGAACACATGTCCACATACGTTCAGAACAATCAAGGCTCTACTGACTCTCAGAGAGTCCTATGGGCAGCAGCCAAGGCAACTGTAAGAGGGCAGATGATGAGAGACGCTGCACTAGCGAACCAGGACAGGAAAGCACAACAAGCGAGCCTGGAGGAATCGGTACATCAGCTGTCGAGGTAATACGCAGACCACTCTTACCTCCCCGTACGCAGATGTTGAAAATCCGCTTGCATGGCGCTCAATGACTTGCACACCACGCGGGCCGAGTACGCTCTTCAACGCATACAGGGTAGACACTACGAGCAGGAGGAGAAAGCGGGGTGGCTGCTTGCCGCTCAACTCCGTCAGAGAACAGCAGCCATGGCCATACCATTGCTGACAGCCTGCTCCGGAACGACGCTTACACGCCCGCAGGACATAGTTAATGAGTTCGCATCTTACTACAGTCATCTCTATACCCCGAGTAGACAACCACACCCAAACACATAGAGACCTTCTTAAATGGTATAGAGCTACCCTCCCTCTCCACGGAAGGGCACGCCCTCCTAGAAGGAGGCATTAGCCGACTAGAGATATCACAGGTCATCTCTGACCTTCCCTATCACAAATCGCCTGGTGAATACGGCTTCCCAGAGAAATTTTACAAATGGGCGGGGGATGAAGCGCTGGATGTCCTATATGGAGCGCTGGATGAAGCCTGTCGAACGGGCTCCCTAGGCATGGTCTCTAACACAGCCACAATAGCGGTCCTACCAAAACCTGGACGTGATCCTTTACTTTTTAGTAACTATCGGCCAATCTCCCTCTTAAACGGGGACATTAAGATCCTAGCCTGTGTTTTAGCAAACTGCCTACGTAAAGTTGTACCCTCACTTATACACCAATCCCAGGTGGGATTTGTGATGGGCCGCACCTCCAGAAATCATTTGCTTACCCTTTGCCACACCCTGTGGACATCTAGAAATATGCCAGAAGCTGCCCTAGCCTTATCCTTAGATTCGGAGAAGGCGTTCGACTGCATCGAATGGCCATACTTATTTGCGACCTTGAAAAGTTTCAGCCTCAGGGAACAGTTAATCTCTAAAGTCTGCTTCCTATACGATAACCCCACAGCGTGGATTAATTGTGGGGGCTTTCTCTCAGAACCCTCCCCATTCGAAGAAGAACCCACCAGGGCTGCCCCCTTTCATTTTTATTCTTGCTGGCTATGTAACCGCCCGCAGCCACTATCCGTACTTCCCCCTCGATAACGGGACTCACTTTGCCAGGCGGCATCCCAAAAGTTTACCTCTATGCCGACGACATCCTAGTCACAGTAGAGAACCTTGAGCGCTCCCTCCCGGCGCTACTGTAGACCATCAAGACTTTTGCTCCCATCTCTGGTTATCGAGTGAACTGGGGAAAGAGCGAGGCCCTCCCCCTCTCACAGATGACGACGAAGGCCGACATCCACGGATATCTATTCCGATGGACACCAAAACATCTTAAATATCTTGGAATACTGGTCAACAGAGGACTGGACCATATGGTGACGGATAATCTTACCCCTCTGATTACACGAATGAGGTTGGAATTTGACAAGTGGTCCCATCTGGGCCTCTCTATGTGGGAAAGGGTGCAGGAGCTGAGAATGGTTACAGTACCGTGCTTTACCTATGCCCTCGGTCTCCTGCCTCTCCAGATACCTCTCCCAGTACTCCGATCTGTGGATGCAGCGATTAGAACCTTTGTATGGGGCTCCATGCGACCACGCCTGGCCCCTGCCAAACTCATGATGCGTCGCTCCTATGGGGGTCTGGGACTCCCTTCGGTGGAATACTATGCCCTAGCTTTACACCTGTCGCCCTTGGCTACACTAACATCGGAAATAATGGAACTGCGTCAGTGGGTAGCAATCGAGAAAGCTCTGCTCTCCCATCACGGCGGCATAGAGAGTCTCTATTGTACTAGCTCATCCTCCTCTACATCTACAAATCCGATACTTAGAGCGACACGAGCAGCGTGGAGAAGGGCCCACTTCCTGCTCGGAGTTCACCCTTCTCTGCATACCCAGGCACTCTTGTGGAACAACGATGGCCTGCGGATAGGGAGGAGGGCCTTCACCTGGCCATCCTGGAGAGAGGCTGATATAGTCCATCTGGGCCAGATCCTGCAGGACAGAGCGATCAGGACTTTTGCCTCACTACAGGAGAGTTTTGGTCTCCACCTGTGACTAGAATGGGGGTACCTGCAACTTCAACACAGCCTGCAACATAACGCAGGCATTGCTCAACAAGGATCAAAATCTTCACCTGTGATGCTGTACCTCCGAACGGGGGGAAAGCGCAAGGGTGTTATGGCAGGTCTATATGAGGTCCTCACACGACATAAGTTCAAACAACCGCTTTTAGAAACTCTTTGTTTACAGTGGCAAACTCGTCTGCAGAGATCCTTTGACGCAGAAGACTGGGTGGACTTACTGGAGGCGCTGGACAGAGGCGTTTGCGAGGTTCGCTTGAAATTCTGCCTCTTTAAGATTATCCATGACTGGTAATGGACCCCGTTTCGGCTACATAGAGCAGGACTCCTCCCACACGCGGCATGCTGGTGCTGCCCAGAGTTGCACTGTGATTTACTTCACATCTTGGTCGACTGCCCGTCGGTCCACCCAATGTGGGAGGCCATTAGCCTCACCCTCTCCACCTCAGATCCGCTCCCAGCATGGCTACCTCCCTCTCTTATCATCTTACATGACATGGATACCCTCCCGATATTATCGCGCCCCTCCCAGAGACTGCTGCATACTGCACTCGCCACGGGAAAGATATGTATCCTTCGTCATTTGCGCTCGGCGGACCCACCCACACCGGGAGAATGGATAACGGTGATGACCCCGATAGCACCATGTGAGAAGATCATTTATAACCTCCAAGATCAGGCTGTCCTGTTCCACAGAATATGGGCTCCGTTCCTTACTGACCCTCCGTCACGTAAACACTGTAAACACCGTAAACATTGCTCCGCAAATAATAATCCCCCTCCCGCAGTTCCTTATCGTTTGACCTCTAAACGGTATTGCCCATGGCTTAGTATCCACACTCACCCACTTCACCTCCCTCTCTCCCCTTCACTATCACTATCACAATCACTATCATTACTGTCACTATCACCACTATCATTACCTCAACGTTCCCACCTACGCATGCACTCTCGTGTCCATACCCATTGTCCTTCCCCCTTCAGTCGTTCTCTAGCTTTCTCCCCTACATATCTTGGCCCCCCTCCCCTATACCGTTCACCTCCTCCCTCCCTACTTTTCTTCTTCCCACAAATACCCTGTCCCCCACCTTCCAGTTTTCCACTATTTCTTCCTCATCCCCCCTCCCCACCCCCATTTCATATTTTGTATTTCACCTTCTGTATGTGCCTTCTTGTTCTTGGATGACCATTTCTCTCTTTTCGTCTCTCCTTTTCTTTTCCTTCTTTTCTTTATTTTTCTTCTCTCTTCTCTCTTTCCTTTTGTTTCTTCTCTTCTCATCTCTTCCCTCCTTTTTCTTCTCGCTATTCCATGACCATTCACTCTGGACCTCTCATGGACATGTTCCCCTCTTCTCCATCTCCCCTCCATCCCCCCACACTCTTTAACACTCACCCACTTTCTCCCCACAGTCTACTGCATAACCGTACAATTGCCTGGGCGACAAGTCCTCTATTGTACATTTCTCTGTAATTCTCGCACCGCCCCACTAACACCGAGCCGCCCTGCTCACCAGCAATTGTGTTTACCAATGGCCCGTGGCCAGGCTTGCGCTTTCCCCAACCCTTTCTCTCCTTAACCCCACCGCCCGCTGTTTCCTCAATTTTGTTCAGGTCTAGCACCTACGAGATTATGATTGAAGATGTTTAATCAAGGCTATATCCAATACAATTTGATCTACCCTTTTAATGCACAGATATTGGAAACATGCATATGCATAAATATATGCCTTTCCTTCTGTGAACAATGCTGTATAGCCCGCAGTTGGCGATTCATGTTTTTCTCCTTTCTGTATCGAACCTTTGTTGCTAATAAAATAATTACAACACAAAAAAATATATATTTTTTTATGATGGAAATCTTTGTCCAGGACGAACTTGAATTTGAAGCCGACCTCCCTGGAGCCCTCCTCAGATATGCTGTGTATGAAGCTTAGGTCAACTTTTTACATTCTGACTTTGTCACTATTTTGGAGCTTTTTCTCTCTGACATTGGACGAACCTCCAAAGCAAGCTGATTTTGAGTTGACGTTGTTGGATTGCCTTTCCTTGAACCCCCAGTGGATTCCTGGAAGTACCTAGGGCTCTGAAGCTTTTCAGTTGGATGAGCCTGCAAGTCAGGCCTGGTTGCGGTTGAGGTAAGCCAGCTTGACTCACTGAGTCAGGTCAGTCCACTTATAGAGCCTTTTTCCAAAGTTGCTCTAAACTTCTCCAAACTTCTGGATATTCTTCCAGAAGGTCTTTGAAGACCCTTTAGGAGTCCACAACTCATCCAGAGGTTCCTGAAGCTCTGGGTTGCTCCTTGAGTGTTAGGACTCCAATTTCCAGAATGCACCTGGCTCATATCCAAAAATCAGCACTGATCAGTTTCTTCAGGGCTTGATGCAGGGGACTCTGGTCGTCAGCTATTTTCTACCTGTGGCGAACAGGGAGCACCTTCTTGAGGCTGTTGAAGACAGGCAAAATCCTTTTAGTGGTGAAGCCCAAGTGTGCAGCTGGTGCAGTCCTTCAGAGTGCAGTGTCCAGGTGCAGGTCAGGGGTCCAGCAGGACAGTCCTTGTTCTTCTTTGTCTTGTTCCCTGTAGGGATCTGAGGTGGGGTGCAGCTCTGGAAATTTTATTCTTGCTCCTGGGCTGAAAAGCAGAGGGGCCTTGTGACCAACCATGTGCAGGTCACCACCCTCTTGAGTGACCACTTCCCAGGAAGTGTGGCAAAAATCAGTCCCAGGGAGCAAGCCCACCAACTGGTGTGGCTACATTTCCACCATCGGAATTCACTGAGAAAACAAAGGTTACAAAGACCCTACAGTTAGGTTGATGTTTTACCCATTCAAAAACACAGCAATTCAGCAGTTATAGTTATCCTTTGTTAAGAAACTATAACTCGTTGCCCAAAGTTACTTTCCTGCATGAGTTATACTTTCTTCAGATAAGAATAACTATAAATATAACTATAACTGCAGAATTTTTATGTTTTTGTATGGGTAAAATATCAACCTAACTATAACGTCCCTGTAACCTTTAGTTTTTTTTCATTGAATTTCTATGTTTTTTCAACTCACATTTTAAGATTTCTTTCAGGTTGCGGCCAGCCAACTGGGGCCTTGCTTCTTCCCAGGATCCAAGGAGGAACCTTGAATCCATGGATCAACCGTAAACATAAAAATGGGCAATGTTTTCACCACAAGGGGTCCGTAAGACACCCCTCCATGTGTCCTATGGTGTCAGGATACCTGGACCCTAACCCCTATATGGTATTTAGACTGTTCTTCCCCCCTTCCCACAGGCAATGCGAGAAACAAAGGGGGGGGGGGCGCAACTTTTCTGTCAGGTTGCAGCCTGCCACTCAGGTATTTGCTTTTCACCAGGATCTGAGGAGGATCTGAGGAAGATCTGAGAAAGATCTGCGTCCCTATATATACAAATTTGTTTTTCATTTAATAACTAGAAAACTACTGAACTAATTTACACCAAATAACAAAAAGGCCTTTTTCTGGGCCAAGAGCTACCTTTCTGCCAAACTTGGTGTAATTCTATCCAGTGGTTTCAGCACTATCACTGTTCAAAATCCCTACGGAAAAATGAATTTGGAAAATATGCTTTTGCCCCCCCCTCTTTTTCTTGGCCTCCTCGTGATGGATCACCGTGAAACAATTCAGACAGCAACTGAAGTGACTCCTGTTGTTTTTTGGAACATTTAATGTATTTTCATCAAATGGCCCCAACGTTATTAGTGAAACAAACCTTTTTTCTATAGAAACTAGGTCCTAACTATAACTACCTAGTGGCAACCACCACTAGGTAATATACATACTATATATATATATATATATATATATATATATATATATATATATTAGGTGTCAGCCAATTTTACCATGTTTAAAGGAGAGGCCACAAAGAAGCACTTTAGCACAAAGTCTGAGGAAACAGGAGGATGAAAGGTAAAAAGCCCAGGATGCCAAGTGCACATCCTCTTGCTCCACATGTCAAGTATCTGCTGGTTTGAGAAAGGAAAGTCCCAGTTACGTTGTTGATTGTTGCAGTGAGTCTTAAATGACACACACACCACTCTATGCATTTCGGAAAATGATTTTCCTTGTTCACGAGTGACAAACGCTTAGTCAATTTCTGTTTATATTTCAGTGCTTACCAATCACCTAAAAACATAAAACTAAAAACGGACTACATAATCATATGCTATTAGCAGGAATATAGGCGCCATCGTTAACTGGCTAAGACATATAGAGTAATTAATTACCGATGGCATTACCAACACTGTGAACCTGATCTTTACTCTATACCATTGTTTGCGAATCAAATAATCCATTATTAATAACAAACAATGCCTCAATCGGAGACAATTCAGTTCCGATGTCTTTCAAACACTGGATTTCAAAACATGGCCACCATCTTTGAATGAAAGTTCCTCATCTTCAAGCCCTAATGGGCTGAATGTTGTCCCCAACAAAACTAAGTTGAATATTCACATTACGATGATCCCCACAGTGATATAAAAAATATAAACAAACTTGTTGAGATAAATATTAATATTGATCCTGAGTATTGAGAACTCCTTTTAACATGCTACTGAATTCCTTCAGCTCACATAAAACTCCTAAAAAGGATACAATAGCTCTTTTGCTTAGCTGGGGGTCGCGTGACTGTCAAGAATCAATGCCTCAATCTGAGGTGATTCACAGTTCCGTTGTCCTGCAGACACTGGATTTCAAAACATAGCCACCATCTTAGTATGAATATGCCTCACCTTCAAGCCCCAACAATATATTACCTCCAACAAATCTAAGTAGATCTTCCTACTAAATATTTATTATAAGAGTCCATTAGTACTTCACCCTTACTGTGACTGTAAAAAACACAAGAAAAAATATATTAAATTACCAAAATAACATTAATTTGGATGAGGAAAAATGTCAGTACATGTGGGAAAATAAGACTATGAAAGTTGGTTCCAATGGAAGAAAGTGTGTAGTACAGGGATTAGATTTGGATTTAAATTTGATCTGAAGCTTCCTTTAATCAGCGGCTCCAATCTTCAGTATATTTTAAATGTTTTAAATGTTTAAATGTTGTTATTTTGGTAATTTAATATATTTGTTCTTGACATCCTGGGCTTTTTACCTTCCATCATCATGTTTCCTCAGACTCTGTGCTAAAGTGCTTCTTTGTGACCTCTCCTTTAAACATGGTAAAATTGGCTTACACCTAATTGGCACATTTGGTTTGCCTGTAAGTCCCTAGTAAAGCAATACTACATGTACCCAGGACACATAAATTAAATATTACCAGTGGACCTGCACCACTAATTGTTCTACCCCGTTAAGGAGCTTTTTAAACCTGTCTCAGGCCGGCCATTGCAGCCTATGTGTACAGTTTTATACTGACATTTCAACCTGACAAATTAAACCATTTGTCTGACCTGAAGCTTCCTTTTTAATATATATACGTCATCCCTAGGGTAGGCCCTAAGCAGCCCAGAAGGCAGGATGCAATGTATTTAAAAAGCTGGGCATGACATTTTTACGCTTTACATGTGTTGGTAGTGGAAAACTCTTCAATTCATTTTTCGTTTCACTCCTGCAAGCCCGTCCTCTCTCATAGGATAGCATTGGGATACCTTATTACACTTAATAAGTAATAAATTTAAAGTAGAAGCATGTAGGGATGTCGGGCTTGGTGTCTAAAGAATTGTAATTTACAACCCTCTTTAATGGTACAGACAGGTTTTAAGTCAGAATTCTAGAAATGCCACTTTTAGATAGTTTACATTTTCTTGTCCTAATCATGTGGTGCCTACAGCCTGTATCTTGAGTCATATGACTCGTGTAACTGGTCTTTGGCTATTACTCCCTGACAGTGAGACAAAGGTGAAATAAGTAGGATGGGACATCTCTGAATGCATAGGAGAGGTGCTGTCTCCTACCACACTTGCACATCACAAAGTTTCTGCCTGAACACACTCACAAAGGGTTGGACACCAGTGTTTTGTGTCCCCAGACAAGCTGGAGCCAGGTCAGGGAAACACAAAATAGCAAGGTGCTCTGGGAGTGGAACCCTCCAGAACTTTACCCTACTTCAAAGCTGGCACCAGGTACAAATATTGGATCTTCAGATCCAACTCTTCGGCACACCTCTGGACCCGTGGACGACTCAGAAAGACTGCTGTGCTGCAAGACACACTGTTAATGTGCTGCCCCGCTGCCTGACTGAGGACGGGACCTGCATCTTGAACCCAGAACTAAGGGCTAGGTGGCTAGCCTCCTGGTCAGAGCCTCAGGGACAGAAAAGGCTCCACCCATCTTGAACTCACCACCTGGAATTAGTATGCGGTGAGTCTTGTCCTCCAAGTGGTGCCCCCCCCCGTCCTGCACCCTTGGAAGTGGGCCTAAAAGGTACTCTACCAACCCAGCAGAACAAGCACAGCACAATGCATGTCCTAGAAGCCCTGCATCGAAACAGTGATGATGCATGCCTTCACATCGCTACCCCGCAGGTTCATCAAAACCACTGCTGCTCTAAGTGTTCATGACGTGGAACGTCGCAACTCTCCACAACCAGAATTTAAGGAACTTTGTTCAGATAGCCTGACTTGGACCCTGCAACTGGCCCGTGTCCCATCGTGGTCATCATCAACTTATGACTTTGTCCCAATCTGTTGCGATCAAATAACCACAGTTGGCACTTTTTGCATTTAGGCATTTTTTGATTGGATTTTTATTGTTTTGTTCTCCAATAATGTTTTTTATTTTTCTTCATTTTTTCTAAATTGGTATGGGACTTTTATTGTGCTGTGTATTCACTTTACTGCTGTTTGAGTGCTGCATAAATTATTTACTGCAGCCTGACTACTTTTGTGCCAAGCTACTAGAGGATTAAGCACTGGTTCATTTGGTGTTGCGTGTGACTGCATCCTGATGGGAATTGGAGAGATAGAGAAAGAGATAAAAAGAGAAAGAGAGAGATTGATTATGTGTGTCTTTATTTCTATGCGTGTGCCATAACTTCACCTTCCAAAATCAAAAGGTTCCTTTGCACAACACAATGTTTAAAATGGCATGCTATTGAGTACCTACTTTTCCTTAATTTGAAAGTGAGAGTACTAGTTGCTTCTCTGTAGTGGTGCATTATTTTTAATGGGACAAAAGGTACATTTTTCAGAAGCAAACAGGTATCTTGGGACCTTGAGTACCTATACTTGTATACTTCAGTTTCAAGAGCCTAACAAACATATGCATGCATATTATAAATATCTTTAGAATCAAATGTGAGGCATATTTTGACTTACTTATAGTTTTCTGCCCCTCCCCCAAAGATACTTAACGACATGGATAACACCGGAAATCACCTTACCACCTCAGCTAATCTGAAAAATAAAATGATAGCTTTAATATCCATCTGTTGTCTCTGTATAGTGGCACCTGAGTCTTTTTTTATTTGTCCTGCTTTGGCTGTTTTGGGAAAATATTATTTAAACCCTATATTTAACTTATACTTTCTAATTTACAATCGTGGAAGAAGGACAGCTATTAAGAGTGTTTCCTTGCATATGCTGCTTCACACTGCTGTCTGAAACTTTTGTATTTCAACTTAATTTTGTGCAATCAACTTTATATATGTCATGCTGTGATACATTGTGATAATTCGTTTATCTAATATACAAATAAAGTTTAACGAGTACTGCAGAGGATGTCTGATTCCAGGTAAGGTTCCGCAATCAGGGTAGAGATAGGATACCTCACCTGAGAGTCTCCGATTGTCTTGTCAAACTAACTATGCACCAGGGTTAGACTGATATAATCCACAAATGCCAATAGGCCTGGTCTGACAGGTCATTGTGTGAGACAGTTTTCTGTTTGTTTGTGGGCCTGTTTTATGGTCTGGTGGGCCGGTTTTACTGTTCCCTGATATTACAACAAACATTGCTCACAGCGACTTATACTTTACAAAAACACGTATGCAGTGTGTCTTTACAAGTTCAAAAATGCCAAGGATTGCGAATTCGGGACACTTTTTTAGCTTGTTGCTAAGGGGGATGCACTTTTACTTTGACACCTGGATGTATTTTCCCCTCCCAATCCGACCCTTGTAAATGCACTAGGGGCTATTTGAAGAAAAGGGTTTTCAGCTCCTTTCTGAACAGCTAGTGATTGTGAAATTGTAAAATTTTAAGGTATATCATTCCAGATTCTGGAGGTCAACTTGATGACTAGCACACCAATCATTTCTTTTTGGCACAGTTTTACTTCCGGCGTGCGTTGTCTTGTAATTTGTATTGCACTGGTACCCACAAGATAGTCGATTTTATTACTTAGCGGGATACACTTGTTTTCTACTGATGGCTGCTATAAGATCAACTACACCCTTCCCAAAAAGCAAATTTGCCGGCTAACTAAATGCAAATATGCATGCAGCTGTCTGTCTGAAACTAATAATCGTCTCCCATGGTCCCACCGTCTTCCAGAAGGATGCTGGAGCACAGAGATGCCGGTGTCTTGTTTTTGCTGTGCAAAGCAAAGTCTTGTTTTCTTCCTAATTAGCACCAGCGTATGGACCTTAAATTGGTATGACTATAAACTGTGCATCAGAATTGTGCATAGCAGCCGGGGGTTTCCATGTTACCAAAAGGACTTTTCTATCCTTTTTACAACCACACGCATTTGCCACGGCGCTTCGGAAACGTAGTTCACCGGAGCGAATAAGAAAGTATTGGCTGCCGTGTACTGAGTGCACCTTGTTCTCTATGAAAAAATACGTTACTTGCCTGCAATCCCCACCTCATCTATGGAGAAAATAATTATCCAACTTCTAGGCTCTTTAATTTGTTGTATTCAACATTACTGGGCAGGGCGTGGTTTCCCCGGGTTCACACAATTCAATCGAATGAATGGGTGTGGGGTTGTAGGGGGGGGGGGGGTTAATTAAATCTCACAGCTTCCCCGACATTACATGGTGGTACCCAGACTTTGGCATCTCAGGACAACCGGCGCCTTCCCAGCGGTGCCGCGAGAGGGACGTGCAAAGCCTCCTGTCAGTACAGTCAGCTACTGAGACACCAAGAATCATGTACAGCATGTTCCTAATAATAATAAAAAACACTAACAGGTGTGAACCCCGAGAAAGGGAACTGGCTGAGGCACGTTCCTGAGCTAGGGCTTGTGCTTTAGTGACGTGGCTCTCGGAGTGATGCAGGGAGAGACGCCTGGAAGATGTGGGCGTGCCTAAGGCATTTCTCCCTCTCCCCCGCGCGCTCTAGTGCAGGCAGCAGGATTTTCCATTCATGCAGGAGCGGTCCTCTCAGCACCACAACATCTGCAGTCCCAGGCAATGATGGTAAGTGGGGAGCGCGCGGCGACAGCTGCGAGAAGACCGCCAGCATCTCCGCACCTGCCCTGCTCCTTTTGGGAGGAATCACCTCAGGTTTTGATTCCGGTGTTAAAAGTGGGACTTTTCTTGCCCTCGTCCTCCGTTTCCCGACGGTCTGGAGCGGCTCAAAGCAGACATGTCTTGCAGTGCAGTGTCTGATAGTGCACTGGGGTCAAGTCTGGTACCCACGAAGTGCACTTTAAAAAGAAGCACGTTAGATTCTAGGGGTGGGTGAAGCGGTTTGTAACTAAGGTAATGTAAACGGGTGAGTAGCGAATAAAATCGAGCAGATCTCCTGTTACCATGTACGACGCTTGTAAATAAGGTTGCAGGATGCGTAAAGGCTTTCTATGGGGTCTCATCTTGGGTCCACATGTGGAAATTTCTGTCTGAGCTCTGCTGACCTAAACTGACCGCGCATTTATTAAATGTGCTTCTGTGGTCCCTCGGAGCGTCTTTGCAGACAGTTGCTGCTATTACAGGAGGCATAGAGACCTTTCACCCTTTTTTGTCTGCATTCCTTTCATGTGATTGCTTCGGCTTTCTGTTCAAGCACCGGTTTCTCTCTGGCGCAACGAGCAAACCGGAAATACGCTATTTCGTGTTTTCTGAAATTCCTTTCTCCAAACCCTAACGCAGAAATCGCCACCGGTAGTCACACAATTGTTCTGCAAAGTGCGCAAGTGTGTGTTTTTCTCACTTGACATGTCCCTAATGATTTCTGTTTTCATCTGTCTTTTAACCATCGCAGGACTCGCTGGAGATCTGATATTCAGAAACCTTAATTAAAACTCGTATATTTACATAATGCTGGAGATCGGTCTTTGAAAAAAGTCTGCCTCTCTCTCCTTCTCTCCCAGGATGGTTTGCTTCCACAACTTCTTCCTGGGATCATCGACTGGTATTCAACCCCGACCGCAAACTTTGCAGCCCCTCGGCCAGCAGAATTCACCATCCGAGGTATTGGGGTCCCTGCGGATTTTAAGTCCTTTCGCTCGGAGCACATCGCCTTTCCCCTCGGCCATGGCTGCTACGCAGGGCGCACGGCTGAGGAGCAGAAGAAAGGAACATCCACTGGTGTAAAACTCCGTGGACCAAAACGCTAAGGCATTCTATGCCCAGAAACAGGCGGCAGGAACTCGCTGACCACGTGGTGTGCCCTCAATATGATGATGTCTCCAAGAAAGACAGTAGGATTCTGATGATCACTCGCCCCTCGTGAAAGGGATACAAACCGTTGGGATTTGGGGATTACTTTCCAATTGCAAGGAAGTCCAAAGGTTGGGATCTGTGTCCTCTTTAGGCTCGTAAAGAAAGATACCTCAGTTGCAAGGCAGCTCACCATGAAAAGGTATCACTTTTTGCTTATTTTGATCTACCTGGACCCCTTGAATGTGATGTGCCCTTGTGATGCGGGGACCAGGACAAAAGGTGCCAAGAACCTGGGGCCATCCAGGAGACCAGCCAACTCTCCCAAAGGGAAAGACATCAACAGCACAGCTCTGCCTCCTGTCGTGGTCACCCGCAAGGTCAAGCCCCCCATAGTTTTCAACTATGACAAGTGCATGGGCTACTATGATGTCAGTGGCCAGTGGGACAAAGAGTTCGACTGTAACAACACTGCCCATCGCTACTGCTGTGGAACGTGCTCCTACCGGTTCTGCTGTGACACCAAAAGCAAGAGGCTGGACCAGCCCGCTTGCAGAAGCCCCGTGTGGAGCGACTCTGCTGTGACCAAGGTCACAACAGTGAACCCGGAGGTCGAATATGACCCTGAGAAGGACAAGACCAACACTACGGTGTACATTAGTTGCGGGGTTATTTCTTTTGTCATCATGGCAGGGATTTTTGCCAAAGTGGCCTACGACAAGGCAAGGCGCCCGCCTCGGGAAATGAATATCCACAGGTAAGATGTGATAGCTGATGGTCAGGGGAAGGGTAAATCGGCTGTTTACTTTATTGTAGTTCTTCTTTCAGTCTGAGTCATAGGCTAGGGGGTAAATGCTGTGAGTGGAACCAGAACATCCCAGTACTCTTGAAACTCACTTCTCCTATTTGCAGTTTGTATAGTGCTCAAAGCCTTGATTGTCCTTCTTGTTGCTACATCATGTGTCAGTCTAGCAGCCCTGAGACTTCTGTGAACTGTAATGTCTGAGTGCTCACTTGACAAATTGTGTATTCCTAGATGATTTACTTTATCTCCATGTTCCTCTGTTCTCTAATCTGTCAAATTTGAGACCTCTTACAAAGATGGAAGCCATATGTTAAACAACCAAGCATGCCCATTGAAATTGCGTGGCTCCTTGTGAATGGTGACTGAGGGGCCAAAATCAGCTCTTCAAGGGAAGACTCCATCTTAGGGAAGAATGGCATTGTTGCCAGTCTAGCTTAAATGGGGTCAACCCCAACTTTTTCATATTTCACCTCACCTGATGCGACCAAGCATGTGCACGCACACACACGTGTGTGCTAATGCAATGTCCTGGCAAGCTTGCATTTGCTGCATGTGGTCAATCTCACAGCTCACAAAGGTAATTATAACCCCTGTTGCTTGTACTTAAATATTTAAATACATGCTTCTCGCATCTGATGAACATCCCTTTAGAGCCTAACAGCGTCGAGTATAGGAGAGTGCTTTGAAGTTCTGCATTTGTATAGCACATACTACCTACCCCTGGCAAGCCTATTTCAGGTGTAGCCGGCCTGTCCAGAGCAAGGCTTGTTGCATCAATGAAGCATCCAAATGGTTCTCCCTGTTTTGTTAATCGGTGTATCCCAGAATCCACAGAATACTGGCACCAGCCTATCGCTGGTTCAAAGAATTAAAGAGAAGAAAGCGATTAAAAAGGAGTGTTTTTAATTTAAGGAGCAAGTTCTGGACATGCTCACATATTTAAGACTCGCTGTTTTTGGACTTCGGGCTTTCAGCGTAGTTACTTTACTTCATAATAGAATGTGACTTAGCTATTTCTTCTGATGTGTTTTCCCATTAATCACACCAGGTTGCAGCTATAATCATCCGTTGTCTTCAGTTTAATCTCGTTTTTTAATCTACCGACGTACCAAAGACAGCTTCTCAAATGAATCACAAGTAAACCGCATTCAATCAAGTAAGCAGTGAATTATATGGCGCTCTCCCCAGCTAGAGGTGAGGTTGTCAAGGGAACATTAATACAAGTAGACTAAAAAAAGGGATCACTTGAATGCCCTTTGAGACTGTATGTTTGAGAACACAGCCTGTGATAGTATATGTAAATAATTTGAATTATGACATGAAATGTGACCGAGAGACAATGGTGTGAAAGAAGACAGTGCTAGGGAGAGATAGAGGCAGAGGAGAAAGAGAATGAGGCAGAAAAATAAGGATTTAACTGTGCAGAAGAAAGGATTGTTGAAGAGGCAAATGCAAAGTGAGAGGGAGGCAGGAAGAGAGGGAGGCAAGTGTGTATAGAAAAAGATGGTGTGAGGCTGATAAATAAGGAGGTAGGTAGTATGTGAAGGGCGGAAAAAATGAGAAAGAGGCAGACAGTAGAAGATAAAGAGTACACTGTTAATTGTAAACATTGAGAGAACTAGAGAACGAAAGGAAATAAAGGAAGAAGGGAAAGGAAAATGCCGAGCAATGCTGCTTAAGAAAAAATATTATCTATTGGAAATGGGGATTCAAGCTTCTCTGATACTGACGCCAAAATTCCAATTCATGGTGATCATTACACTAGATGCAGTGCTTGGCTGCACATGCTGTATGCAGTGCATAGACATACCCTGCTGCATCTACCATATGGAGAAAGTTTGACGTCCACAAACATCTCAAACGACGCAAATGAAGGTTCTAGGGCTTGTTAAGAGTACACAACAGCGTGATTTTACTGATGCAGATAGGACATGGAGTGGAAGAATGCGCCTATAATTGCTAATTTATTACCTGGGTCATGTGTTGCTAAATTCTAATATCACATTCTACACTTGACCTAATTGTGTGGTCCTGGACAAATTACGTAATATCATTGGGCCTCAATTCCCTTCACTATGAAACGTGGAGGTGCCCTAGATAAATACCAGTCCTCGGTATCACATGCTATACAAAGTGGGGAGCGCGCAGTTCCATGAAATAGATCACACGTAATTATACAGAGCTCCTGAAGTTCCTGAGGCATCTATACCACTTCCACAGATTGTAGTCATGGAGGACACGTCTCATAGATGTGCCTGTCCGGATTCACATACTTCAAATGGACACTGTGTGGAGTGGAGTGTTTGCCTTTTGTGGAAAGAAGCGTTGTGCCCCGGAAAGCCTGTGTGTAACAGCTCCTGCAGTAATTAGAGTCAGAAAGAAAGGTCATGGGCATCATTACCCATAGACCTCTGGTCAACATATGTGCTACCGGCGGTGCTGACTCAGACTTTCATCCTTGCTATTGAAGTTCGGTTGAGGGGACCTAAGAAATGCCATATATTAATAAGGGCTTTGTAGGATGATAAAAAAGTAAAATTACATTAGATATTAGTCACATCTGGTATTACAAATTAAACCAAGTTATTAGTATTCAACATCTGTTGTATTAGGATTGCCGAATCTCAGAATGCCATTCTAGTCATCACTGGTAACACTGGTAAACAGCCAGCCAACACCGAACTGGTAGCTGTGATCAACAACTAACATCTGTCGAGCCTATTGCTTTCTTGAGCCCTAAAGCTGATGACATTTTACTTATGTGTGGTCTCATTTCTTTCCTCATCAGCTGAATGCATACCACGTTTCAGTGTTTGTGTATAGTAGTAACCATTACAACCCAGGCTGACCCAGCCCGTTATATAGTTAATTCTTCTTACCTATGACGATGGGCTTTTCCTATTATTAGTAGTATTATTTTAGGTAGGGTCACACGCACAGGTTGGTCATTGCAGGTCTGTCATTAGCTGAGATGGGCAACTAATGGGAATGTCGAACATCAACTGGTTAGTACGAGGATGTAACAAACTATTTTTAGACACATGATGCAACTAGAGTATGAAGTGTTTTATTCAGCCACTGAATTATTGTATTAGAAACGTTTATTCTCCAGTAAACAAAGATCTTGCCCTTGGGTTCAGTTTGAGTACATTAGAGGGCTCCCCGTGGGCAGTCAGCAGCGAGATTGTGTAGTAACATTTCATTGTGTAGACGCTCTGAGGCCATGCGTTGCGCAAAAATGAGAACACGTGCACAGCAACGTGCGCACTGGCTCGTGTTTGGGCCAATCTTCACCGCCCAGTATCAAAGCCGCCCGATCCTCTGGAGACTGCTGAAGAAGCAGCATGTTTCCGTGTCCTTTGCTTGGCACCGGCCTCTCAGTCCCCTGTCTCACTCCACACCTCCTCTCCCCCGCCGCACTCCCGGGGTTTACATTCACTTAACGCTGCTTTCCTCTAGCAAGGATCGCTCTGGTTGTTTCGCTCCGCCACAATGTGGCGTGCTCTGAGTGACAGTTCACTCGTCCCCCTCTTGTTCGGCCGTCATGTTTCATTTTCAGGTAATAGGACTTACATAGGCCGAACGCCGAGGCCACAGTTCTGCAAGCACCTCACCCCTGTTACCTTTTCTTTGTATACAGTTCTTTTTTATTGCATGTTAGGTGCCACAAACAGCACGAAAACATCGCATTTCCCATTTCATATACCCCAGGTCCCAACATGTATGTCTTAATTTTACATTTGCAGGAGTTTGAGTCGGTCTTGAGAAATATGCAATGGCAATTTTGGTTCTCGTGCTTTTGAGGGCATCCTCTGGCCATATAGACTGACTTTTCAGCCCTGGGGCAGTGGTCCATGCCTCTGAACTCTTTGGTCGAAGAGGGTGCACTGGCCATGCCCCAGTGTGGTGCAAACTCTTGTTTTGTAACTGTTGTTCCCATATCTCTAAGTGTCTAGTATCTCTCGTTTTGTCCATGATTCCTTCAATGGCAATCTTGGGGTGCAGTACAGCCGGACCATCTGTCACCCTTTTGAGTGTATTCTGTAATTGTAACAACTACTGGTAAAAGGTAGGGCAATCCCCATCATGTGGATTTAGGGCCATATTGCTGTTTTGCATCTCATACAATGGGTATGAAGGTGCCCATTCACTTTCCAAAGCTTTTCATGTTAGTAGTAAGCTCAGTGGAAGAACTTAAATTATATGATTCAGAGGCATAATGAAATAGTGTGCATGAGGCCATTTTAGCCTTTGCCCAGTCTGTATCTTCAAGGTTCCCTACTTTAGTTTCTCATTTAGGTCACAAGTCTGCCATTGGATCTGGAATTGTTAGTATTAATGACATGAGCTCTGGAAATTCCCTTTTTCCCCAGTTTCTCCATAGTCATTTTTTGTTCTAAAGGGTTACATTCAGGAATGACAGTTTGGTTAATGATATTTGCTTCTAAAATATCATAACTGTAAATCGAAAGAATTGGAGTTAAGTAGGGAAAATTCCAGGGTCAACTCTTCAGGGGACTTAATGTGATTGCCTTCCCTGTTGTCCCCCAGCTTTCTTATGGCATTTAGGTTCCATACCTTGAGCCGGTTCAGCCCCGGACACTTGATAAGCCCTGATCCATGCTACAAGGGGCATTTGTGAGTGAGTCTTCCAACCAATTTAGTTAATTTCACTGCATGACTCTACCACTGCTGTACATTATTGGTGATCCTGGAAAATTTTAACCAGATAGTCTGATCATTGATGTCCCCAAACACCCAGACATTCATTGGAATCAACTGAGCAGCCCAATAGTATAATTCCCCTCTCTGTCATTGTACAGTGTTTGAATGAATTTATAAAAGGAATATGTGACCATTTCAACTATTTGGCTATAATAGAGGATATATTACAGAAAAACACTATTGCTAATTCCAAAAAAGGCAAGTATTTTTGAAGAGTATGGCTTGTAAGGTTCCAGATTATAAAGCCAAAGAACGTGTAAATAATGCACCTTTGCATGGTTGATGGTGACTTTTCAAAGTGTTTTTCAATCATGTAAGTTGGTATTGTAATTGAAAGGTTTTGCTTACCTTTTCTTAGAGCTCAAATAAATCTGTATGCCTTACTCAATACACATTTTCCACACATTGTCCATAGAAGAAGATTCCCTCCACGGCTCCTCCTTGTGGCTAGAATCAATGCTTAATTTGTACAAGAATAGGTACAGGGGCCGAATATTTTGCTCAGAAGCCCACAGCCAGTGCTATCAAATGTCAGGGTGCACAATACCAAGGCTGTGTACTCTTGATTCCATCTCATGCCTCTTTTAACCACCACCAAATGATTCCTGCCTCTTAATCTCACACTTCCAGGTTATTTTTAGGGGCGAGCGAAAAGCGCTCCGTCCCCTGCAGTAATCTCTCTTTGGGCTTCTAACCATGCCCATGTCATGTCAGTCACTTCATTGTTTGTAGGTTTGCCTTTTAAAATCCGCTTGCTTTCGTGAAAGGCATGCATACGTCAAGCCTTTTCTGGTGTTTAGCCCACCTACACAGCACCGGTAAACTACTGAAAACATACGAGGCTCCATGTTTTCAGCATGGTTTCCGGACTACTTTATCTTTTTATTTTCCACGCAGCGCGATTGCGCTGTGGTTTAAATAGCATGATCATGCTCTGTTTCTCCATTTTCAATTTCAGTGCGATCGCATTGCAAATGCTTGTTTATTTTTGTTTTCACCCTATGTCACAAGTTTTCCATTTTTCACTTCGCCTGTGTTTCCGCTTTTGTTTTTCCTCTCTCTTTCCATCCATCCATTAAAGTAAATTGAGGAAAAATTAGTGGTTTCAAAAATTGAGCACCTGTGAGCCCCACCTGCACCAATCAGCTCTTATTAAGCCTTGCTGCACTTGGGTTAAGGGCACGTCCAATTGACAGTTTTATCTATTCAGAGTGTGCACCTGTGCCCTGGTGCAAGAAAGAAAATAACAGGGCAAACCACTTACACCATTATTGTTGCTTATATAATACTGAAGTTGAAAAAATGTAGCTCTCATCTAAAAAACGTGGTTCAAACAGATTGTATACCATTTGTGCTATGTTTGTATATTAAGAATTAAAACACCGTATTGTATTCACCTTTCAAATGTGAAAGATGCATCTACGTTTCTAACGAAATATTTTTGACAGATTTTTAATATACAAACATCATCCATGCACGCAATCGTTTTGCTATATACTGGTAAAGTGTTTGTTAATATAATATAATTCTTCGGTTGAAATCTCGATTCCTCATAAAATCCCAGTTGTTTACTTAAAGCAAATAACCAATACCTTTGTTGCACTTAGTTTCACTCTTTACGCTTCATTGTTATTTGCTGAAAAATGTGTCCTCTATTCACTGCAGCAACATCTGTTTGCCACATACAATAGTGCGCAACCAGCAAAACTGGTGGAAATGGACTTGCTGTCTTTTTGGTTTTCCACAGTGGAGGTTTTGGCACTATGCTGTTAGTACCAAAAAACGAGTGAGAAATTAACACAGGATTTCACGAAGACGAAAACTATGGCGATAAGAGACTTGGATACTATCTTTTTTCCCAATTGGCCATGTTGTGTGAGCCTGAGCAAACGCCTCCATCTCCCCGATTTCCCATTTCTTTTACCTGAAGACATGTGAGCACTGAAATAAAGCCAATTGTCCTCTACAGAAAAAAATGGAAAATGCTGATTTATATTAAACGGCGCTTGGAAAGTAGAGCGTACTAATTCTGTGACCAACAAACTGCACCTCTTTCCCTTCTTAAAAATACAGTAAAAATCACAATGATGTTTATGTAAAGATCACAGAGAAACTACCTGGAAACAACCAGTTTCTCTGGAAAATTCAACAACTCTCAACTGAGCATATAAAGTATGATGGAGTCATACTTTATGTTCCCTCCATACCAGACTTTCATTTCAAACACCAACCTAGGGGTGATTTACTTCTAATATGCACTGTTCAGCCTCTCTAACCCCTTCATCTTAATGCAGATACATCTATTGAAAGTCCAGAGCATGAGTCTGACAAATAAGCTGGGCAACTGAAAAAGTGTTCCATGTCACTAATTATGCACGTTTATTCACCAAAATTCCACAAATGTTTTCCCTTTATTTTTAATACCGTCTCCTTTTGACTAGAAATGCACCGCTGAAGTAGGCTGTTCCCCCAAATCCCTGTCATTTTAGAGATCGCTATGAAAAGCTCAGAATAAAGGCATAGTGTCAATAAATGGGTTATTAAACAGGGAAAGGGAAACCCTTACTTACTTAATGAATACATCTTGCTTAAAACGTGGCACAAGAATCAGTGAAACTCTGCTTAATGCCTCGTAGCCATGGCACAAGCAGCAGCAAGTTCCACCAAGAAATATGGGTTAAAGTCAACCAAGTAGTGAAACAATGTTAAAGCCAAGAACACAGAAAGATTTCCCAAATCACTTTAAGTGACCAAGCAAGATGCACCAACACTATTAGACGTGGGTAAGGGGATATACGAATATGAATGTAAAACATTTAAGGCAAAATACCCCTAAAAATAAACACCTTTGAAAAATAGTAGTTTCCTGCTGACCAGGGTCTAGATGTGATTTCAGGCTGGTTGTGATGGAGTGAATGTCAGATACAACAAGAGGGTGATGCTGGTGAAAGTTTTTACCCTGGAAACTACTCTTTTTTCTGCAGTTCAAGGTCTTCCAGTGGGGTAAATTCCAAGGGTTAAGCTAGCAAGTGTCCCCCAGATTCATATACATCATCTTCGAGAACCCACTGAAGTAATTGGTTTTAGAGGCAAAGCGCTTTGCAAGACAAAGCTGAATTCTGTAGCTACTGAGTTCACTTTGCTGCTAGGATAGCTCGCTGCCCCTCCACGTTCCAAGGTTTTTCTTTTAAACTCAGGGCCACATGTACAAAAAATAGGAACTGTGATTTCCAAATTGCGATTCTTACTGAATCACAATTGGGAAATCACAGTTCCTAGTGTCCTAAAGAATATATTTAAAATAGCAGTTCTTAGTGAATATTAAACAAGGGTGGGTAGATCTTTCTGAGTTTTACGCCACAGAATTCTATGGATTTCTATAAAAATTGTGCAAGATTCCTCAGAGATCTGCTAACGAATGGAAAATATGCACCTCATGCTGCAATATAGCGCCACTAGCATGAGAGCTGAAAAGTCAGCATGAATGTCTCGATGTGGTGTGCAAGAGCGTGCAGCCATTTGAGTTGATTTTGCTGCCACTCGATTAGAAAATCTACTTGTGTGGCAGAAAATCTACTCAAGAATCACCTTCTGACCACGACTACCCACATTAGGAAATAGTGCTAGGGGATGCTCTCCATCTTCCATTTGTAGAAACCTCACGAGACAAAATCCCACCATGCATTGATAGGTGCAATATGGCCAGATCTCTGCATTACAAGAGTAACGCAGAGTTGGCAAATTCCACCAATTCTGCCAGTTCCATGAACAGAATGAAACATTCAACGCACCCCTAATATTAATAAGGTAGGTGGTAATTTGTGGCCCACCATAAATAGATACCATCTCAGTGAGGATGTCCTGCTGGGGTCAGCCGACCACCATGACTATGACTGCTTTTAAATAGAAGACATTTTTTAAATGCAGTCTGTTTTCCTTAAAGGAAAACAGGATGCATTTGAAAAAAAAAGAAAATGAAACTTTCAAGTTTCCTTTTTTTTAAGATTAGGCAGATGCCCATTGGGCCACTGCCTTCTCTAAAAAAAAAATAATTTTTACATTCTCAAAGGGAAGGGGTTCCCAGCCCCTTCCCATTTTGAAATGGGTTCTCACCTTCTTTGAGGTGTCGATAAAATATAATGATTTGAGACTGGAATTCTGTCACAAAACATTAATACATAGCACTGTGAATCAGTATTTGGAAGGACAACCTAAACATGCTTCTTCCAAATATCGATTCCCAAAGCCAATATGTGATTCAGTACCAAGTTACCAAATTTGCTCTTTCTACATTACAAAATTCCTTTTTTGCAGATGCAAATGGTTAGATTCTGCACATCTGGCTTTTTGCTACCTCCCAAACAGTTTTGTACATGTGGCCCTTAGTCACTCTTTTGTGTCTAAAAATCCCCCAACAGGAAGGCAGCTGTAGCAGAGCGGGGCTCTGCAAGGTCAAATGCCTTTGATGTGAGGATCTACTGACCTTGTTTTCGGTGCAGCAAAGAGCTCCAAGTAGGACAAACCCGATTTTTCTTGCCCACCTAGGATGTGACCTCTCTGAGCAAGCCTTAGTACCTTGTGCTAGTACTCTGGAGATCGGAAAAATGACTAGGGCTCCCTTTTTCTAAAACTGCTGGGAGAGCTCCTCCTGGTCACTCCTGCAGCCCTTGGGCCTTTAAAAGCTTTATTCCAGCCCCCTGGTTTCTCTCCAGCTAGAATTCGTCTAGGACTGGTTCTCAGGGATCAGCTGAAACTTTTCTAGAGTCAGGAGCCTTTCTGCTTTTTGCTTTCCTCTATTTTCAAACAGACATAGTAACTGCAATCCTGAAAAAGTGTGGTCATCCTGTGGTCCTCTCCTTGTGATCACACATTTTCAAAGAACAGCCATGACAGTCACAGGTTTGGACTATCACCCCTCTGTGCTGGAGTTTAGTCGTCTATTTGAGTAGATGATCTTGACTATATCAAACTTAAAAAAATGTGGCTATTTTCATCTCTAAAGACTGAGCTGGCATGTAAGGTTCATCTGCTTCAGTGATATGAGTGCAAGCATGTCCAGCAAATACCAATTAACACAACAAAGGCATACATTTCTCCAAGACGTTCAAAAGTCACATGTGTTACATCCAGTTTGGCTCTTTCATTGTGAAATTTCTGACATGCCTTTAGAGGCTGGAAGCATGAAGGAAGTTTATTCCACAAAGAGGTGTCACTGAGTATATGACCTTATAAAATGAAGGTCAAAGACCAAAAAACGGGTAGAACAGAAAGTGAGAAAAAAAGCCAACGAGAAAAAGGGAGCATGTTTGAGACAGGGAGATAAGGATGGGTACGTGCAGAAACCTTTAGTTTAAGAGCAACAGTGACAAAGAGTGAAAGAAGGGCAGTGAAAGATTGTGAGTGATTTAGGGATTATAGATAGCGCAATACACGCATATTATGCATCTTTTCTAGTAGAATTGCAATCCGTTCTCCAATTGTGTATTGAATAATTAACTACCAAACCTATGCTGGCCAGAAAATTCAAACATGTATCAGCCTTAGCCTTTTTAGAATGCGATTTTCACATTTCAATCTGTTGTATTGAATACAATAAAACAATTATCCAAAAAGCAACATTCACTTTTCTCACACATATATCATCATTATCTAGCCTCTAGAAAAACTACATGCCCACTATGAAAATGCGAGGAACGTGTGGTCTTAAAATGAGGTGCTTAAATCTAGGATTCTGCTTGCCTAATGGCCCTCCGTATGCAAACTGTAGGAAATTCTCAGGGGCAGAACTGTATCTTTTAGGACGTACTATGTTTCAGGGTACTCTTGAAATTCATGTATGTTAGGAGTGTGTGAGGTTTAAAAGTTTCCCATTAACTTGAGCAAAATAAGGAATCTTTACCAGGTTCCCAGACTTTGCCCTACTTTTGCTGAGGCACAATTTGGCTCCAGTTCCCTGCACTTGGTTGTCCCACAAAGGCATAGGTTGCAGGAAAATGGCTTTGTAGAATGAGGTTCTTTTCTATTACTTAGGGCTACCCCAAGCCCCGAGCGGCAGGGGAAAATGTTACAGGGTCATGCACCATCCTAAAGGTCGGGTCCTCTGGTGGGCAGAGAAGGCAAACATTTGCCTTTTCTGGACAAGGAGTACGGTTTTCAAACCCAACTCGCTGAGTGGCAGAGCAGCAGCTCTGAGAAGTAGCCAAGCATATGTCCGCAGTCACGCAGACTTCCCTTTTAACAGTTTCGCTAGCCACACAATTTGCAAAGCTGACAGTTTAAACAAGCATTTGTAATGCAACGGGTCTCGCATTTGCTCGAGTTAGGGCTATTACCGTTGTGAACTCCTAACCAGACATTTCTTACCACACAAATTAAAAGACGAAAGCGAAGCACGATCGTACAATGTAAAATGCAGCGCAATCGCGCTGAAATTGAAAATGGAAAAACAGAGCGCGATCGCACTATGTAAACCCCAGGGTGATCGCGCTGTGTGGAAAATAAAAAGATAAAGTAGCCCGGAAGCCTCGTATGTTTTCAGTAGTTTACCTGTGCTGTGTAGGTGGGCTAAACAGCGGAAAAGGCATGACGTATGCATGGCTTACCCAAATGAAAGCAAGTGGATTTTAAAAGGCAACCCCACGAACCAATGAAATTGACTGACGTGACATGGGCATTGTTAGAAGCCTAAAGAGATTACTGCAGGGGACGGAGCGCTTTGCTCTCGCCCCTAAAAAGTGAAAAAACGCATGGCATTTAATAAAACATTTGTGGAAGTTGCAAAGCTTTTCACCTTGTAACTTCTCACACCCATAGATAAGCCATATTCATTTGTGATGGTGGATTTGAGTACAATTGCTCTTTATAGAAGTGTCAACTTTGTTCACGCTGAGCCATTAGCTTGAGAGGAGCCTGGCCAAGATCCTCACCACCATTTAGATCAATGGCCTGCTCAGCTCCTGAACTGCCATTGCCCTTGTCCACCTGCATACGACAAGCCTGGAAACATAACATTGTTTTCTTTTTGCGCAGTAAATTATCCTTTTTATAGTATGTTGTCGATCATTGATGATTGTCCAGCTTTGGTCATCCAAGGTAAGACAGATCCCATTTCCTCTCTCTCCATTACACAAAGCTAAGGTGCAGTTTAATTGCTCTACAGCAGCCCTTCCACTTCGATTTTGTCTCCAGTTATGGATATTCAGGTTACAAAACTAAAGCCTCCATTTCATTTTTGTTATTTCTGCCACATGCCCTGATATAACTTCTTTGCATCTTGATATACTCTGTTTCAAACTTTCTACCTTAGCGTCTAACTACATAGTGGAAACTATTGCATATTGCTGGAGTTATTCATATTTTTCCTTTTGGTCAGTTCCTAGCATATTCTTTTCTTGTCAGATGCTAGTATGACTATTGGTTTTAGCCATCAATTTCCTTGCTTCAATCTGTGTCATTTTTTAGACACCAGTGTAATTATAGTGTTTGTTTGATTTTGTAGGGAGTGCATCCATTAAACCATTAGTGCTTTCTCTCTTTTTAACAGCACTGACATATCAATCTTTTCTATTCTGAGTCTCCAGTGTGTTCCGCCATGACAGCCTGAAGTCCCATGCATTATATTCTTTTCATGGGTGTCTTTTTTGCCCCCTCTTTTTTGATATCACAGTCATCAGCATGCAATCTTGGGCATCTATATGTCATCTCAGGTGATGTTAGCAATCTAACATCCATGTCGAAGAGGAACGGAAGTCAAGATCCAATCGCATCTTGTCTATTGCCAATGTCCCTTGGGGAGGGAGTGGTATAGCTGTTCACTATTGCCATTTCATCAGTTCATCATGGAGTCCCTCTTTACCTTCACTGAGGAACAGTGCTTAATTTGTGCTTGTTGTTTCCGGTGCTGATGAACAGCACTTATTTTTGAGGGCCAGCGCTTAATTTTCTGCCTCAAGCATTTATTGCGAGCAAAAGACACATTTGGAAAAGATGGAGGAAGAGAAAAATGAAAAAGAGTTACAAAAGGAGATAGCAGAAATCTGCAGGAGTGAGCCAAAGGGGCAGAGGGTGGCTATAAATGGAGTAAAGAGTCTCGAGATGGCTTCATGATTATGCTGCTTCAGTATTCCGTGTTCGCACATTTAATTGCAGCAGCAGTGTATCTAGGAGGAGGACTTTTGGCACCAGCATGTTTTTATTTACAAATTATGCACTGCTGAGGGACACTCCACAATCAGCCCACTCAATGTCCTCCACAGCTACCACTTTATTGGCACTAAGCTTCCTTCCTGCCCCTGTCCTTATCTCTGAGCCACAAATATCCTCTGAATGTTGTGGAGCCTGTGTTTAGGAGGTACTGAACAGAGCTCAGAAAGGGAGCCACTTCGGAGTCCTTTGCTAAGCACCCCTGTGCCTGGCAAGGGTGTTTTAAAAAATAAATCATTGCTGTTAAGAACACCAGTAAAGTATGTCAACTTGACAGTGTTAATTCAAATGTGGACAACAAATATGTCTTCTCAGAAACATTAGACATAGATGGTGCTTCTCCATTGACTCCTTTATGGAGGGTCTATATAAACAACAACGGTTTTGCTCAACTGACTCAAGAGAACACTTTTATATATTTACATGGTGGCTAGTTCTCTCATCGTCACATTGTGGTTACATTATGCTATGTTGATTTGTGTAGCACACCCAGGCACTTAGGCATGTGTGTAGCTGCATGGTCCCCAAAGTGCTTATATGAAACACCAGGTTTTCAGCTTGGTGCGGAACTCAAGTAGTGAGGAGGAGACTCTGAGATGTTGATGGAGGTCGTTCCATGTCTTGGGTGTGATGTAGGAGATTGAGCGACTTCCGGGTTTGCTTTTGCAGCTGTGTTGAATGTGTGTGAGGCAGACCGTAGGTGTCTGGTGGGTTTTGTAAAAGTGTGTGTAGCTCTTCGGGTATTCTGATCCTGGTTTGTGTAGGGCTTTGTATGTATGTGCGAGAAGTTTGAATTGGGTGTGCTTTGCATGGGGAGTCAATGAAGCTTCCTGAGGTGCTGTGTGATGTGAGTACAGTGTGGGAGCTCAAGTATGAGAATTTGAGTGGTGTTCTGGATGGTCTGAAGTCTGTGTAGGAGTTATTTGGAGATGCTGGCATAGAGAATCTTGCCACAGTCCAGTCTGCTGGTGATGAATGTGTGCGCGTTGGTCCATTGGGTGTTCTGAGGCAATCGTTTGGAGCTTTTGGTAGCATGCGTAGAGAATGGAAGCAGGAGGTGCAGACTGCATTAACTTGAGCCATCATGTCTTGTCATCTAGGATGATCCCTAGATTTGTGATATGGTTTGTGAGCATGGTTGTTGATCCTAGCTCTGACATCCCCCAGGTGGAGTCCCAAGGGGAGGTCTTATTGCTGCACACGAGAACTTCCGTCTTGTTGGAGTTGAGCTTCAGGCTGTTGGTTCGCATCCAGTTTGCTACCAGGGTCTTGCAGTAGGTGCAGTTGGTTCTGATTGTTGTCATGCCCACCAGGGAAATGATGAGTTGGGTGTCATCAGTGTAGGTGGTGACAGTTAAGTCTTGTGATTGGATGATACTGGCGAGAGGTGTCATGCCTATGTTGAAAAGGATGGGACTTAGATTGATCCTTGTGGGACTCTACATATCAGTTTCTTGTTCTCTGATGTGAAGGGTGGCACCCTGACCCTTTGAGTTCTTACAGCAAGTAAAGAACAGATCCATTTGAGAAAATAATTTTGTATTTTAATCTTGTGGAATCTTCGGTTGAGGGTGTTGTGAGAAACAACGTCGAAGACCATGGAGAAGTTGAGAAGGATGAGGACCGCTACGCTGTTTCTCTCAGTCCAAGATGATTCAAATGTCATTGGTGGTCACGATGAACACTTTTTTGGTGCTGTGGTTCTTTCTGAATCCTGATTGAGAGTTGCCTAGAAGATGGTGAAGCTTGAGGTGGGTTGTGAGTTGCTTGTTGATGGCCTTCTCAATCACTTTGGCAAGATAAGAAACAGGGGAATGGGTCGGACGTTTCCCAGTTGGCTTGGGTTTTCCTCCTCTTGAGGAGGGCTTTGATTTCTGCAAGTTTCCATTTATCAAGGAAAGTGATGGACATGGTAGGTGATGTTTCAAGGTTGTAGATGGGGTTGGGGGGCATGGGTCAGTTGGGCCCTCTGAATCAATGGTTTGCATGATTGCAAGTGTGTTGTTTCTTGTGGGAGTTTTCAATTCAGTCATGTGGCCATCTTGGTTGGTGGTGGGTAAGATAGCAATGAGTTACCTGGGGTTGGATTGGTTTGCAAAGTTATTGTAGATGTTTGCAATTTTGCTGAGTTAGTCACCAACGAATAACTTGCACATGCTAAATTCTAATAAAAGCTGACTCATATTTAAACTCATCAATTGACATTAATATATACACATAGGTACTCAATTGAGAGTGAAGCTGTGCAGTGTTTGTGAAATGTGAAAACTGGTGAAATCAAAATGATACAAGAACAATGCCTGGCACATTAAAACAACAGTTTGAGAGTGGGCAAACATATATTTCATTTTTATTGCCCATTTTACAATAATTTGTTCCGGGCTGATTTACACAGAGGGTCAACATTTTGACAGTCCCAGAAATGATCATTTGTGCAGTTGGATACTCATTAGGACACATTGAATGCATCCTTGAATTAGTGAAAAAATATCACTTGCAGAAGAAACAGGCACACATAGTTACCACTTAAAGGTACCAACATTTGGGAAACTAGCTGTTCCCTAGGTAATCAAACTCATATCGAGAGATATCGGGAGTCAACAGATCGTCAAAATATACATCCACTCGTGTATGCACTCCAGGCTGCACTGCACATAGATGGTGCTTCTCCATTTGACTCCTTTTTGCAGTGACAATCTGTTCCACTTTCGAATTCCTAATGCTTTTTCTGCAGAACAGTATGTTTCAGCCCTGAGAACATCTGGGGGAAGAACGACTCATTTGAGATGAGATAGTAAAGACAAGTTAGACATGAAAACATAAGGGAAATATATCTCCAGAATGTTTTTCAGAGTCTCCAGAAACTGGGAATTTGCAAACAGTGATTCAAACAAATATTATACATCCAGTCCCCATCTATGATTCTGTGATGTTTTGGGCATTAAGCCTTCATCAGAGTGGGGTGGGGGAAGCTCATTACACAAACATATGTGGAAAAATCAATTCAACTAAATCTTCTCACTCAGAGAAAAAGATAAATGCAATACTGGTGTTTGTTCCTGAAAAAATAAAGTGAACTTTGTGCTACACTCGTACCATCACTCTCAAAACTTTAAACAATCTGCAAATACAGATGCAGTGGTTTGTTTATTTTAAACAACCTCTCTATATACCACATCATGATTATTTGACTTATAGTGTCCGATCCTTCGAGTAGAACAAATGGAGCCATTTGGAGTACATAGACGATCACATTTTGGGGCATATTTATACTCCGTTTGCGCCGAATTTGCGTCGTTTTTTTCGACGCAAATTCGACGCAAAACTAACTCCATATTTATACTTTGGCGTTAGACGCATCTAGCGCCAAAGTTCATGGAGTTAGCGTCATTTTTTTGCGTGAACACCTTCCTTGCGTTAATGAGATGCAAGGTAGGCGTTCCCGTCTAAAAAAATGACTGCGATGCTATTGCGTCGGATTTATACTCCGGGGCAAAAATGACGCCCGGGAGTGGGCGGGTCAAAAAAACCCGCATTTGCGTCGGATTTTAGCGCCTGGGTCAGGGCAGGCGTTAAGGGACCTGTGGGCTCAGAATGAGCCCAGAGGTGCCCTCCCAAGCCCCCAGGGACACCCCCTGCCACCCTTGCCCACCCCAGGAGGACACCCAAGGATGGAGGGACCCACCCCAGGGAAGAGAAGGTAAGTTGTGGTAAGTATTTTTTTATTTATTTTTTTGTGGCATAGGGGGGCCTGATTTGTGCCCCCCTACATGCCACTATGCCCAATGACCATGCCCAGGGGACAGAAGTCCCCTGGGCATGGCCATTGGGCAAGGGGGCATGACTCCTGTCTTTGCTAAGACAGGAGTCATTTCAATGGGGGATGGGCGTCGTAAAAAAATGGCGCGAATCGGGTTAAGAAGTTTGTTTTGCCTCAGCCTGACTTGCCCCATTTTTAGACGCCCAAACGCCATTTTTCCCTACGCCGGCGCTGCCTGGTGTACGTGGTTTTTTTTCACGCACACCAGGCAGCGCCGGTCGGCTAACGCCGGCTAACGCCATTCAATAAATACAGCGCCCGCATGGCGCTTCAGAATGGCGTTAGCCGGCGCTAATTTTTTTGGCGCAAAACTGCGTTAGCGCAGTTTTGCATCAAAAAGTATAAATATGGGCCTTTGTATTTAGTACATGTACTCTGTATCAGTCAGAAAGTATAGTATAGTCAGCCCTGCAATCTGTAAATTAGCATTATAATATGATTCATTACCTGTGAGGGAAAAATTAAATTATGACAATCCTGGCATTATTTGAATAAATGGAAAGGGACACCAGGATAGTTATGGAAACTTACATAGAGACTCTTTCCATGTTGAACTTTTTATAGAGGTGTGGCATTATTTCTTTTGGTATTTTGTTACAATCTTGTGCATGAAAGACTGCTCCAATACTTTGTTGGTCTTGGAAAAATGGAAGGGAAGCTACCTTTATTTTAACCAACATGACATTGCAAGCATCATTAATTTTAAATAGCATTGTAAACCTAAAACAAATTAAAGCACTAATTTATATGTAAATACGATTCAAATATGGATAAAAAGATTTGGAGCTTAATCGGACTCTCCTATACATATGTATTAACTAAGACTGGAGATTTTCTAATTATCCTGGAGAAGTTAGTGTAATTCGTAAAATTCCAACAGTTATTTGAAATTTTGCATTAAGCAATTTTGTGTCATTTTTTGTTTGAGAGAGACTACTTTAGACAGAAACTGTCTCTCCAAGAGACGTGTTCTTGCTGGAACCAGACTTCTGCTGACATCTTGCAGACGTTTTTTTTTTTACCCAAAGCTTGTTCTTACATACCAAAACTCATGCCAGATACCAGTAAACCAAATGTCACTAAATGTTTGTGGACTTTCGTGTAATTTCATAGAAATGATGATGTGATTTTGCTCAGTCTTATTTTTAGCAGGAGCTGCAAGAACATACAATCGAATCACAAGCAGGAAAAGTCACAATGGGAAGGGTCAGAGGAGCACAGGTGTAGCAAATGTGTGTTTTCTGATATATTACCCAAGATTCCTCACCTTTTTTTACCTTCTTTTTATTGGTACTCTGACTTTGCACTGTGGCACCAGTATTTAGTGCCACAGTGAATGTGCTCTGGACCTAAATGATATTGATAAAATGGTTCTCACCCAGTTGGCTTATTTAACTGTCCTGTAAGACCATTTTATATGGAACAAGAAATGCACCTATGATGTGGAAGTTATATGTCCTATGTGTGTTTCATGGTGTATTTACACCACCTATATATGATAACAATCTGCCTGTCAAAAGGACAATTGTGCTCTGGGTGGACTACATTTAACTACCCTGAAGTGACATGATAGAAAAAGTGCCATGTAGGAATTTGTATATAATGATAGGCCACCCAAAGTGTTAGTTGTAAGCCCATAGGCTATCGTGCTAACATACAAAGCTCATGGTATATATATATATATATATATATATATATATATATATATATATATATATATATATATTTTATATATATCTTTATATATGTACTGTATATATGGGTTAGCCTGATCTCCCAGTAAAATAAAGCCTAAAAGCAATTTCAATGTGTAGTCTTTGCAAGACTTTTTTTATAACATTTCAGATGGAATTCTTTAAAACTCTTTTCAACTTAATTTTCAAAGTCTGATTTATTGATGAAAAAAGTGCAAAAGTAACATTGAAAAATGTTCTTTGTAGTGCCTGGCACAATACTGACCAAACATCGGTATTAATATTTAGTTTTGGGTTGTTTATGGCCCTGGTTACGAGAACCATGGTCTGCCTCTGAGGCCAGGAAGAACAAAGTAATGTTAACAGCTAATCACCTATCGGAGATTACCTATCTAAGATTAGACAAGAACAGTGGGGCAAGAGCTCTTCCAAATAGGGGGAGGTTAAGGAGCTGAAAACAGGCTTACCTGGCGGCTGAAGTGTTGTGCTGTATTGAAACAGGCTCCACAGTAAGTTTACACAAAGGCAAAGAGGAGGCACAGCAAAAGGAGGTGGTGGACTGCAAGAAAACAGTTAGGATTGGGTGGGAGAATTTCTCTAGTCACTGACTACTGCATAAGATGAACCTGGCACCTCAACCATCACCCCTTGAATCATTGCTGGGCCTGAGAAGACTCCATCTGAATAAGACTGTGCTGGAAGAAGACTCCTACTAGACAAAAATAAGGATCGTTCAAGGATTCCTGACTCTTGTTAGCACCCATGAACTTGATGTGCTCCCCAAGGGTCTAGTGAGTGACCTCCTGTTTGTTTGCTTCAGGTATATAAAACAGGTCTCCCGACTCCAGCTGACAACAGAAAACTAGATCCTGCAGGAGCCCTCACCTTCGAGAGCCCTGGTGTCTTCAAAACTGTGCTGAGGAGCTAGGGACTACAGGACTGACTGCAAGAAACTTTTCCAAAATTTGGAGAAAAGTGTCACTTAATCATTTTCCCACCTATGGAGGCCTGGGACAAGCTGCATGGTGCTGAGGCTTGCTGAGGAATGCTGCACCCCCAGTTAGGCAAGAAAATCAGGTTTGTCTCACTTGGAGCTTTCACTGAAAGATTTTGAGACAAAAAGTGACTAGGTGTGAAGGTAAATCCTTAGACGTGGGCAAAACTGTAAATCTATATGAAATTAACCAAATTTGGCACTTCAAATACAGGTTTGTACCACTCATAGTTTTTAGCATCAAACCCAATGGCTTCAGTGAGAGCTTCATAATGATGTTTCTGAAATTGAGGGATTGTCTTCGATGACATCCCTGGACCTTGCCCTTCGGGAAATCTTTTACTTCCATTTCAAATGCTACGTCTGAAGGTAAAAACTTTGACTGGTGTGACCAGCTTGGTTTATCTGACCTCCATTCCAATAACTCTGAAAATGCACCTAGGTCCTGGTCACCTCGGACTTTTGTTTTCAGTCTTGCTTTGCTTTTTCTGGGAGCTTTTTGGTTTAAAAAAATCACAAGTTGATTTTTTTTAACTATTTCAAAATCTTGGCATATTTTTGCTCATTAACATATTTTCTTGTTTTAAAAAAACGTGTTTTGAGAATTTTTTCATGTTCTGAACCTTACTTTTAAACTATTGGTACTGCTTGAACATAACATGTATTTCTCTGGGTATAGCCTGTTGCCTGTGTCCTAAATACCCGTTCCTGAACAGAGATTCTTTCATAACTGTGTTTTGGGCTTTCCAGAGTAGATTAATTCCGCTAGTTTTGGTACCCCCTCTCAAATTAATAGCTATTTTTTGACAAGAGGAGAAAATAAATCACAGCTGCCGTGATTTGTTGGCCACTTGTCCTAGAAAAGTAGTGAAGCTGGTCACACCTCCAAGCGAATACAATGTTTTTAGTGTAAAATCACCTTGTGTGAATGCCAAAAGTGGAGTTATGCTCTCAAAAAACAACGTTCACTTGAAATATAAACTTACACATCCAAACAGAAGTGCGAATTGGGATGTCGGAGTCAACAGACGTTAAGCAAACTTATTAATCTGTGGGTGCTCTGTGTCTCCAAACAATTACATTAGTAAGTGGTGGAGGGTTGTATGCATTAATTTAGGAAATCTGTTTATTTCCTGTCTGCCAGCTGACCTCTGTATGTGAGGCTCCTCCCGCTGGAAAATGCTACCGGAAAATACCAGTATTTTATAGAAAAGCCTACACACAGTGTGTTTCTGCGAAAGGTCAACTGGATACATTTTATCTTCTAAGGAATAACATGATTTAGGAAATTAAGGGGGTCATTACAACCCTGTCGGACGGTGTTAAAGCGGCGGTAATACCGCAAACAGGCCGGCGGAAAAAAAAGAAATTATGACCGTGGCGGAAACCGCCAACAAAGACAGCCACTTTAACACTTCGACCGCCACGGCGGTACAGACAAGCAGCGCGGCGGTTACCGCCAACAGACAGGCGGGAGACAATGTACCACCCACACTATTACAACCCGCCAATCCGCCACCTTTTCCGGGGCGGAACCAACGCAAACAAAAACACGGCGGAAACAGCTTTTGCTATGGGAAAACGCTCACCTGAACACATCCCACGAGGAAGGAGGACACCATGGAGCCCAAATTACAAATCCTACCTGCCCTTGTTTTTCTGCTCCTTTAAGACCAACAGCTACGTAGGCGCAGAAGATACCGGTGAGTACTGCACCTACGACACGGGGAAGGCAAAAGTTAGGGGGACACCCACCAAACACCCCCTCCCCCACCCTCGCATATCACATCATACATACCAATGTAGTAAAAAAAATCACAGTAACAACCCACAATCCCCCCGAAAGAATGCAAAGACAATGCGAAATTAGGGCAAACATTGTAATGTGCCAATATACATGTCATACAAAATTATACAGATATACATATCTCAAAATCACTCTTATTTACACATACAATCCGAGAAGTAGTGCAGATATGTACACAACAATGTCCGTGCACCAACAGTCCAAAAATGCATGGGCGAGGCCCACAATAGATACCTGACCAAAATCGGAGAGAACACTGCCGGGGCATCAGATAGAAATACTACAGGCACCTCAGGGGGAATGGAAGGGGGGGCACCTCAGCCAGATGAATGCGAAGCCAGATCCACGACGGGGCTCCATGCCCATTGATGTATCCTGGGGAGTGCAAAGCCACAGTCTCTCAAGTCACTACAGTGGGTGGTTTGCCCACTGTGCCATCCTGGGGAGTGCAAAGCCACAGTCTCTCAAGTCCTACAGTGGGTGGTTTGCCCACTGTTACATCCTGGGGAGTGCAAAGCCACAGTCTCTCAAGTAGATGCAGGTCTCCACTGGTTGTGGAGGGGGACTGGTGCCCAGACTAGATGAGTCTCCACGTGAAAGTTCCTGTGCTGTCACTGTCCCAGCTGCACATGGGAGAAGGATGCCTGATGTGGCGGTCCATTCATTCCTACACAGTGCATGCCCTGTTCAGCGGTGCTTTGCCATGGCGTTTCAGGACTGTTCAGCGGTGCTTTGCCATGGCGGTCTATGCCCTGTTCAGCGGTGCTTTGCCATGGCGTTTCAGGACTGTTCAGCGGTGCTTTGCCATGGTGGTCTTTGCCCTGTTCATCGGTGCTTTGCCATGGCGGTCTTTGCCCTGTTCAGCGGTGCTTTGCCATGGCGGTCTTTGCCCTGTTCAGCGGTGCTTTGCCATGGCGTTTCAGGACTGTTCAGCGGTGCTTTGCCATGGCGGTCTATGCCCTGTTCAGCGGTGCTTTGCCATGGCGGTCTTTGCCCTGTTCAGCAGTGCTTTGACATGGCGTTTCAGGACTGTTTAGCGGTGCTTTGCCATGGCGGTCTTTGCCCTTTTCAGCGGTGCTTTGCCATGGCGGTCTTTGCCCTGTTCAGCGGTGCTTTGCCATGGCGGTCTTTGCCCTGTTCAGCGGTGCTTTGCCATGGCGTTTCAGGACTGTTCAGCGGTGCTTTGCCATGGCGGTCTTTGCCCTGTTCAGCGGTGCTTTGCCATGGCGGTCTTTGCCCTGTTCAGCAGTGCTTTGCCATGGCGGTCTTTGCCCTGTTCAGCGGTGCTTTGACATGGCGGTTCTGATACGGACATTGGTGTGTGGCATGACGTTCCATCATTGCCCAGCAGGGCTGTGGCATCCTGGCCCCTCATGGGCTGTGACTCCAGCGGTGGTCTCCTGACCAGTGACGATACTTGTGCCCTCCTGGGCAATGACTCTGGCGGTGGTCTCCTGACCAGTGACGATACTCGTGCCCTCCTTTGCTGTGACTCTGGCGGTGGTCTCTGGACCAGTGACGATACTTGGGCCCTCCTGGGCTGTGACTCTGGCTGTGGTCTCTGGACCAGTGACGATACTTGGGCCCTCCTGGGCTGTGACTCTGGCGGTGGTCTTCTGACCAGTGACGATACTTGTGCCCTCCTGGGCAATGACTCTGGCAGTGGTCTCCTGACCAGTGACGATACTCGTGCCCTCCTTTGCTGTGACTCTGGCGGTGGTCTCTGGACCAGTGACGATACTTGGGCCCTCCTGGGCTGTGACTCTGGCGGTGGTCTCTCGACCAGTGACAATACTTGGGCCCTCCTGGGCTGTGACTCTGGCGGTGGTCTTCTGACCAGTGACAATACTGGTGCCCTCCTGGGCAATGACTCCGGCGGTGGTCTCCTGACCTGTGACGATACTGGTGCCCTCCTGGGCATTGACTCCGGCGGTGGTCTCCTGACCAGTGACGATACTCGTGCCCTCCTGGGCTGTGACTCTGGCGGTGGTCTCCGGACCAGTGACGATACTCGTGCCCTCCTGGGCTGTGACTCTGGCAGTGGTCTCCGGACCAGTGATGATACTCGTGCCCTCCTGGGCTGTGACTCTGGCGGTGGTCTCCGGACCAGTGACGATACTCGTGCCCTCCTGGGCTGTGACTCTGGCGGTGGTCTCCGGACCAGTGACGATACTTGGGCCCTCCTGGGCTGTGACTCTGGTGGTGGTCTCTGGACCAGTGACGACGGTGCTGGCGGTTGTGTCTGGACCACCGGATATGATGGCGCACTTCTCCGCCATGACACTCACAACAGGCTGGGCAGACTTCCTCTGGACCTTCCCCACCTTTGGTGGAGTTACATCTGAGTCACCAATCGCCTTCGATCCCATCTCACTTGTCGTCCCACCAGGAGTCTTAAGACGGTCGAGTCGTCCACTGTCCATTTTCAGAGCCTTTACAGGGGGTGGGCTGCCACTGCCTTGGCTCCGGGTCCTACTGCCTGCCCTGGTGGCCGGTGCACTCCAAAAACCTGGAACACGCACCACTGGTACTGGAGGCTTTTTGGCTGAGGCGCTACGACGGGACTGATGAATTGGAGGGTGGGGGTGGTGGCAAAAAGGTCAATTTGACAGAGGGACAGTTTCTGACGAACACTGGGATGGGTAGCTGGAGGGGGTCTGGAATTGGAGGAAGAGGAGGTGGTTGTAGGAGGTGTCACTTTAGGTGTTTTGGGAGCAGGTGCAGGCACTGGAGGCTGTCGTGAGGTGGATGGATGTTGGGTGAGTGATTGCCGGCGTTTGGGTACTTTGGGAGGGGGCGTCACAGACACATTGGGAGAGGACACAGGGGACGTGTAAATGGCAGTGGAGGTGGTGAGTGCAGGTGAGCGG
Organism: Pleurodeles waltl; assembly: GCF_031143425.1. Classification (NCBI taxonomy): domain Eukaryota; kingdom Metazoa; phylum Chordata; class Amphibia; order Caudata; family Salamandridae; genus Pleurodeles; species Pleurodeles waltl. Next base: position 1,235,721,024 of record NC_090446.1, read on the forward strand.
CTTGTGGTGCTGGGTGTCCTGGTGCGAGTCCTAGTGCCTGTAGATGTGGTGCATGCAGGTGTGTGTGTAGAAGAGGCTGGGAGGGAGGACGGAGAAGAGGAGGAGGGGGAGACAGTGGATGTTGCTGTGTCTCTATGTTGGTGAGGCTTGCGTGAGTGCCTGTGGTGTGTGTGGTGCCTATGTTTGCTTGAGCTACTTGTGTGTGTTGACTTGTGTGCATGCTGGTCTGTAGGTGTGCTTAGGATGGGCTGGGGTACAGGAGATTGGGTCTGGGTGGTGGAAGTTGGAGGGGGGAGGCTAGACACAGAGACAATGGCTGCCATCAGTGCTGAGGCCAGAGATTGCAGGGTTCGCTGAAGGACAGCCTGACCAGAATGAATGCCCTCCAGGAATGCATTACCATGTTGCAACTCCCTTTCTACACCCTGGATGGCATTCACAATGGTAGACTGACCAACAGTGAGTGACCTGAGGAGGTCAATGGCCTCCTCACTGAGGGCAGCAGGGGTGACTGGGGCAGGGCCTGAGGTGCCTGGGGCGAAGGTGATGCCCACCCTCCTGGGTGAGCGGGCACGGGGCGAACGCTGAGGGGTTGCTGGGAGGGCGGTGCTGGTAGGGGGGTTGGCGGCTGTACCTGTAGAAGTGGGGCGCACAGGTGGTGCCGCCACCACTGGGGAGCTCCCATCGGCGGATGAGTCCGAGTCGCTGGTTGGTGATCCGGTGGCCGACGTGAAGCTCACCTCGCCCTCCGTCCCACTGGTGCATTCAGAGTCTGTGGTGTGGCCCTCCATGGCCATGTGGGATGCAGCTCCCTCGTGCTCCAGTGCCACTGTACCTCCGCCTGATGATGCTGATGTACAAAAGGACAGGGAGAGCAGGAAAAGGGGGGGAGACAGAACAAAGAGAGTTTTAGTGCATGGCATACCGCTACCGTTGGCGGACAAGACAGATGCAGCAGCCCCCTGCATTACGCCGTGCTCCTGACCTCTGCACATGCAATTTCTGGGACATGGCCTACATGACAATGGTGGGAATCTGCGCACATGGATGCCACAGGGGCAACTATACCTCAACTTGCCACTCTGCTGAGGTGGGGTTGAGTGCCACATGGCCTACATTACGGAGGGGCCTTGCCTACCTAACTCGCCCTGGCCTAGGGTCACCCACAGCCCACCTCCCCCACCCACACCCCTCCACTGCACGCAAAGTGGGCTGAATGAGGTTGTACTCACCCCCTTGAGTCTGCTGTGATGTCCTCAAGCACCCATCCAACTCCGGGTAGGCCACCGCCAGGATCCGGAACATGAGGGGGGTCATGGTGCAATGGGCACCCCTCCCACGTTGGGAGGCCATCCCCAGCTGAGCCTCCGCTGTCTTCTTGCTGCAGTGGCGAATGTCCTCCCATCTCTTACGGCAGTGGGTGCCCCGTCTCTGGTGGGCCCCCAGGGTCCGGACCTCCTTGGCGATGGCACACCAAATGTCCCTCTTCTGGTGGGCGCTGACCTACATGACATGCACAAGGAAAGAGGAACAGTCATTACCAACTGCACCGTCAATGTGAGTGGCCCCCTCCCTACTCTGGCCATGTGGCCCATTCATTCCCATGCATAACCGTTCTATGGACTCTGCCCCCTTCCCTCTTCCACCCAGCCCTCTCCACCCAGGCCTAGCCCATACAACGTGCTCCCTGTGTACTAACCTGTTGGTCTGGAGGACCGTAGAGTAGCGTGTACTGGGGGAGGACCCCATCCACAGGTTTCTCCAACTCCTTTGCAGTGAAGGCAGGGGCCCTTTCCCCAGACGCAGCAGCCATCGTCGCTTCCAGACCGAGGTCACAGCAGCACTAGTAGTGTAGGTCCTCTCCTGTCGAAGGTCAGGTATCTAGTGAGTGAAGAGATAGAAAATGGCGGTGACGTCCGCGGCGGTGACGTCCGCGGCGGTGCGCATCATCACCGCCGGCGCACCTGTTCATTGGCTCCTGGGACCCATAGGGTCCAATGTTAACCAATGCAGCATTGCGCCGCGGTCTACGACCGCCTACCGCGACGGTGTGCAACGCCAGCGCAGTTACCCCACAATTCCATTGTCCCAGTTTAGAGGTCAGGCAGCCGCCATTTCAGGGGCCCACATGGCTTCATTTACTACTGTGTCACGCATAGCTAGGCCTATACTCAACACACATACAGGAAGGCTTTTTTGTCTGATGTAGTCTTGTGTGTAACTGTGGGTACATACCTGGGGGAATAGTGATTGGTTCTTTGCGGTTGTCCTTCTTAGGCACCGTCAGCAGGGACATATGAGATGATGGCGGAATCCTCCGTGTACCGACCGCTGGTGGACCTGTTGACAATGGAAGAAAGACATATCATCCTCACCCACCGGTTTGACCATGCCACAATCCAGGAACTATGTACCCAGTTGGAGCCAGACCTGATGTCACCAATCCGCCATCCGACTGGAATCCCCCCTGACGTGCAGGTGCTGTCAGTCCTCCATTTCCTTGCAAGTGGGTCAACAGTGGCCATGGCATCAGGGATGTCCCAGCCTATGTTTTCCAACATGCTGTCCAGAGTGTTGTCTGCCCTGCTGAAACACGTAAGGAGATACATCATTTCACCTGAGGTGGAGGATTTGCCTACAGTGAAAGGTGACTTCTATGCCCTTGGACATATCCCCAACTTCATAGGTGCCATTGATGGGACCCATGTAGCTCTGGTCCCCCCCGCAGGAGTGAACAGGTGTACAGGAACCGGAAGAGTTATCGTTCCATGAATGTCCAGATGGTCTGTTTGGCAGACCAGTACATCTCGCAGGTAAATGCAATGTTCCCTGGCTCTGTGCATGACGCCTACATCCTGCGGAATAACAGCATCCCTGATATGATGGGTCAACTCCAGAGGCACCGTGTATGGCTATTGGGGGACTCTGGTTACCCCAACCTTTCCTGGCTATTGACCCCAGTGAGGAATCCCAGGACCAGGGCAGAGGAACGGTACAATGATGCCCATGGGCGGACTAGGAGGGTAATCGAACGCACCTTCGGCCTTCTTAAGGCCAGGTTCAGGTGCCTCCATATGACAGGTGGATCCCTATTCTACTCACCGAAGAAGGTGTGCAACATCATCATCGCCTGCTCCATGCTCCATAATTTGGCATTGCGACGCCAGGTGCCTTTTCTGCAGGAGGATGATCCAGATAACGGTGTTGTGGCAGCTGTGGAGCCTGTGGAGCCAGTGGACAGTGATGAGGATGAAGCTGAGGATGGAGAAAACGACAACAGGGAGTCAGTCATACAGCAATATTTCCAGTGACACACAGGTGAGAACATTTTCTGGTTTAACATTACATTGACTTTCACACGTCTACCTCTATCCTGTACCTACATTTCACTCACTATTTATTAATTGAGTTGTACCCTTCCATTTCAGTTTCACAAGTGTGGTAACCTACGTGTCCACTGCTTGCATCCTTCAAAGGCTTGTGATGTGTGACATTGGTATGTTAGCCTTACAATGGGTAACCCATTATGACACTGTAATTTATAATACAAAGTTCCAAATCATAGACTGACTCAAGATTTTTTTGTCTTTCAAGGGTGTTTATTTAAGTGCTAAAAAAATCAAGGAAGGTTGTAAAATGGGGATGGGTGATGGTGGAGGAATGTCCATGGCAGAGTCCAGTCTAGTCGTCTCACAGGGGCACTGCCCATCTGGGCATTGGAAGTGGAGCTGGGGCAGTTCCAATCTGGACAGGGTGACAAAGTGGGACAGTGGGGGGACATTCAGGGTGGTCTTATTTTCTGGCGGGGTCTTGCCATCTTGCTCTGTCCTATTCCTGGATCTCAGGAACCACTTGCGTGGTGGTTGTCCGTCTGCAGGGGATGGGGTGCTGGTGTGGTGGTCCTGTGGTGGGGCGTCCTGTCCACTAGCGCCGGCGGAGGTGGTGGCCAGTTCGTCGTCCTGGCTAGTGTCAGGGGCCCCTTGGAGTGCCACGGTGTCCCTCAAGGTCTTTTGAATGGTCGTCAGCACCCCTACGATGGTGCCCAGGGCGGAGCTGATGGTCCTAAGCTCCCCCCTGAACCTCAAATACAGTTCGTCCTGCAGACGCAGGGTCTCCTGCAACTTGTCCAGGACCGTGGCCATCGTCTCCTGGGAGTAGTGGTATGCTCCCATGATGAAGGATATGGCCTCGTGGAGAGTTGGTTCCCTTGGCCTGTACTCCCTCTGTCGCACAGCAGCCCTCCTAGTTCCCCGGTGTTCCTGTGCCTCCGTCCCCTGGACCGTGTGCCCACTACCACTGCCCCCAGGTCCCTGTTGTTGTTGGGGTGGTGGGTTAGCCTGGGTGCCCTGTAGTGGTGGACACACCGCTGATTGACCTGTCCTGGGTAGGGAGGTTTGGGCCCGCTGGGTGGGTGCTGTGCTGGTGTTACCAGAGGGTGGCAGCTCGGTGTTGGGCTGTGGCTGGGCAAGGGGAACCGACTGTCCCAAGGCCCACAATGGTCCGGGCTGGTCATCCGGATCCAGTGGGGCAGAGCTGCTGTCGTCACTGTGGGCCTCTTCTGGGGGTGGAGTGGTGGTGTCTGGACCCTCTGGTGTGGTGACGTTCCTTCGGGTTCCTGCAGGGGTATGAGAACATGATTATTGCATCTGTGTGTGTAATGGTGTGCAATGGTTGGGTGTGTGTGATCCCCAGTGCAGGCATTCCTGTGTGGGTGCTTGTGTGGTGATGGTTGGGGGGGGGGGTTCTGGGTATGTGCAGTGGGCATGCTTTAGTGAGGGGGGACCATGCTTAGTTGTGTCATGCAGGGCTTGGTGTTGGGATGGGTGGTTTGTGTTATGGGTAGATTAGTGAGGATTTGGGGTGATAGGGGAGGGTGTGAGGGTGGGGGTGTGTGATAGCATGCAGGTAGGGTGGGGGATGTGATAGTTAAGATTTGACTTACCAGTGTCCCATCCTCCACCGACTCCTCCGAGGCCCTCAGGATGCAAGATGGTCCGGACTTGCTCCTCCAATGTTGTTAGTTGTGGGGGAGGAGGTGGGGGTCCGCCGCCAGTCCGCTGCACCGCGATGTTGTGCCTGGAGACCGTTGAATGCACCTTCCCCCGTAGGTCGTTCCACCTCTTCCTGATGTCCTCCCTATTTCTTGGGTGCTGTCCCACGACGTTGACCCTGTCCACTATTCTTTGCCATAGCTCCATCTTCCTGGCTATTGATGTGTGCTGTACCTGTGAGCCAAATAGCTGTGGCTCTACCCGTACGATTTCCTCCATCATGACCCTGAGCTCCTCCTCAGAGAAGCGGGGGTGTCTTTGGTGTGACATGGGGTGTTATGTGTGATGTGTGGGGTGGTGTATGTGTTGATGAGTGTGGTGAGTGTAGTGGTATGTGGTGTTTTGTGCGTGGATGTTGTGTGGGTGATGGTGTTGTGTGCCTCTGTGTGATGGGGTTGTCAATAGCTGTGCTGTCTCTCTGGCCTTCTCTCAGAATTTCTGGTTGTAGGGGTTTGTGTGTGATGTGGGTGTGTGTTTTATATTGTATTGCGTGTGTGAGAGTGGTGTGTGTATGTGTATCAGGTGTGTGTATTTGGAATTGTCCAATTTGGCGGTGTTTTGTATATGTGTGTGTATTTTGAGCGCGGCGGTGTGTACCGCCAATGGAATACCGCGTTTGAAAGACCGCCGTGTGGATTCGTGGGTCGTAATAGCATGGGCGTGTTTCTGTTGGCGTGGAGGTGGAGGATTTGTTTCCGCCAGTTTATCGCTGACCTTTGGTGTGGCGGTGTTGTGTGGGTGTCTGAATTTCGGCGGATTCCGTGATGTGTGTCATAATAGCTGTGGCGGTCTACCGCGGCCGTGGCGGTGTATTGGCGATCTTCTGCACGGCGGTAAGCGCCTTATACCACCAATGTTGTAATGACCCCCTAAATCTGTTTTCTTGGCAATGGAAATGTGGTTCAAGGACATATTCTGCTGTATCCTTCTATGTTATGGAGGGTATGAATCAATGTTCATTAAGGACAATGCATACAAAAATGTATGACAGTATTCATACCTACTGGTGCAGCATACTCCAAATATTGAAGGCACTTTCATGCAGGACAACATCTCTTCTGACAATTTTCAACGTATGCTTTTCTGCAGCTTCCATCTGGTTACAACATGATTGGAGCTTTTGATCCTCATGCACCACGCCCTACATCGCCTAAACATGGAAAATTTCAACTTACAATCCTTGGTCCAAAACAGATACTAAGAACCTCATGTAAATGGGAGTATTTTGTTGCCTTGCCACGGCCCTGAAGTGCTGTGTGACACATTTGATACAACAATATACAATACTTCCCAGGATTGGGCTTTGAAGAAAAGTCTTTAGAATAGCCAGCCCTTCTCCATGCAGTTAATGCATGTTTTATTGTTCTCCCACTGCTGTAATGGAATGCAAGACCCCTTATGGCCTTCACCTTTATGATCCTCTCTAGGGAAGTCAGCACAACCTTCGACTTCAACTGCTCCATTGCTCTATTTTTCTGAGGCTGTATTCTAGAGACAATACCTCTTCTCTCACTGTGACCTCGGAAGCCTCCCAGGCTTTTAATTTTCCCATGGTTACTTAAGACCTTGAGAAAGCAAGGGAATCCCGGCAAAACACTGACATTGCAAGCCTGTTTTCTTTGATAGTATGAGGCTAAGAGAAAACCTACAGATTTTTTCTGCACACCTGAAGGCTGACATTTTGATGCGCTAAGCTATTTTGTGAGGGAAACACTTATTCTCCCCTTTCCACTGAACTGAGCAGGGGATTTAGGTTATCCACAATATCCATTATTAGAATTCCTATGAAATTGTGAAAACATAAAAGCTGCACAAAACGTATTATACATAGAGGCATATTTACAAGGAAGTGGCACAGCGTGGCCATCAGCCAAAATTGGCAGCGCCACGCTGCGTCACTTCAGAAAAGCAGGGATGCCCCGTATTTACAAAAATACAGCGCACCCCTGTGTTTCCCCTAGCGCTTGTGCTAAATGTAGCTGCCTAGAGCCCATGCAGGCACCCCTGCACCATAGTGTAAGGGTGCTTGCTTTGCAGGGAATGATTGTTTATATACAGGAGGGTGTCCCTTCCTGCACATAAACAATCAATAATGGCGATTTGTCACTTCTATGTTTTCGGCAAAATGCAGCACACAAAGAATTAGTAAACCGTCATTATTATACACATAATCACTAATGGCCTTTTGCTCTTTCTGTGTGTGCTGCAGATTGCAGCACACATAGGAAAAGCAAAAACGAGGAGAAATACAAGTATTTCTCCTCATTGCACTATGCTAACGCCACCCCTGGTGCGGCTTTAGTTTTTAGCCCTGCCTCAGATTTACGTGTCCTTGTAAATCTGGGCCAGTGTAAAAAAGCAATGGGTGTTGCATAGATACGCCCACAGCAACACCCATTGCACGCCCCTCTGCCTCAGAAAACAAAAAGTGGCTTAATGCCGCCTTGTAAATATGGCACTAGGGGCTTGTAAATATTCCCCATAGTGTGGATTCCAGCAATGACTTATTTTAAAGGTATGTAATTTTTGTTATGCTGGCCCAATTTTGTGTTACTCTTGTTGCATAAAATAAAAGATATTACGTTATTATACCAGCTCTCATAAGTTAGACACTTTTAGGGGACAAATCCCAATGTGGCAATACCGGAACAACGAATGAACAGAGCGCTTGGTTCGCTGTCTGTTGCATGTCGCCCTACACTGTTAGCGCAAAATACATACTCACGTCCATTTTGATGAAAAGGTGCATTACGCACCAAGAAAATAGTGCTAAATGTCAGAATTTGCCTTTTGTGTAATTATCTGCATTTCTGGGTAATTTCCAAAAAGAAACGTGTGAATTTTGCACACCCTTAAATAAAAAAATTATAGAATAAAACTTGGCAAGGAAAGTATGCTAAATGGATTTGCTGAAGCAGATGTCTTAATTAGAAATTATTAATGAGTGTTTATGTGTTTTGAATAATGACTTATGTAGAAAATTAATAACTTAGAACAAAATAATGCGCACGTTTGAAATTGTGATCTCGAAGAATGGCCACCAGTGTTCACAAAATGTACTAAATAATGATTAATAATTATGAAATATTGAAAATATATTAGATTAATGTAGTAACATGTCATATTAAGGGTTATGAAGTATGTTCTAGCTTATTAATTGTAGGCCTTAACTTAGCAAGTGTCTTGGCCTAGTTTTGCCAGGCCTCATGCAGAAGCTGTATTCCTTTTGCGTTTAATAAAAATGCTGACAGAGTGAACTAACGGTGAAACGCTCATTGTCTTGTTAAAATGCTTAGCAGAAGCTCTCCAAGAGAACCAACTAACAGGAGACAGTGTCCTTAAAATGTATCGAGATGTGTGTAATGTGTGCAAGAGGTTCTTTCCCAGCACGCGAACAATGAAGACACTGACAGGTGAAGAAGATGCAACAAATTTGATACCTGACAAGCCGGAGGATGAGAACATTGTAAAGCAGACCAATCAACAATGTGTGAAATATTGGAATTCATAGATTTGGTATAGAATTTTCACTGGACAGAGTAATAAAGTACGAATAATCAACCAATTGGGAATTAGGGGATAGTTTGGGTAACTTTGATATAACAACGCAACAGAGGGAACTTGGACAGACGATGAGACCAGAGATCTAGAATGACTTTGGGAGAAGAAGAGATTCAAGATTATGTCATTGGGCTCATACTTCCTGACTGAGAGCTTGATGTTTGCTAATCGATTGATGACATTAGGACGAAGACTGATTCTGCTTGCTGACCCATACCGTGAATGGGTAGATATGACAATATGACTGAAATTTTTGTGCCTTTTCTTTCTAGGTACCAACTGCGCTGACTTTAATAGTTTTTCTTAGCTAGATATATTTCTTAATTCGTGTTCTAAATTGTTTTGCATGAAGCCCCACATGCTAATGCTAATCTTGGTTAGTTGAGGATATTTACATGACAACTCGACAAATAGCATGAACAAATGAATGACGAGCTATCTTGCTGAAATTTATGTACGTGATTACTACATTGCAGCTAAGTTTCCTCTAGATCTGTACTGTTGATTTAGAATGCGTTGTGATTCAAGCCTTGATAGATTGCGTTTCTTTTGTCACTTTGGTCAACCAATATTATTCGTATATGTATTTCATGTGATTTTGAGATTAATCTACATGACTTTAGCATTGTTAATATGAGGGAAATAAACTTACTAAACTTTACTAAAGGTGTTATTCATGGCTGAAAGGTCCTGGTGTGTGATGATTACTCACTCCATTGATTTTTGAATTGACTAATGACTATTGATTATTGTGTATTGATTATTTGTCTTGGTACTGGAGCTATGGTAAGAACATCTTAAACGAGTCAAAAGGTTTATCCACCTTATTAAGGACCAATACGCTAGCAGATTTTTAATAATGTTTCTCATGGTATTGGATGTATTATGTTGAAAATATGCAGGTGTTTGCTCTTTAATCTCTCATGCTGCCACTGTTCTACTAAGTATTTCCACATATTACAATGGCAATGTTGCATTTATTCATCTGGTTTTAGAACTACCTATGCCACCCAGTTTGTGGCTGGCAATTGTTTTCATATTTTAGATCTGGTATTGGCTTAGCAAGGAGCTGACAAGCTGATGGTCGTTCTTCGTGTATGTTTGAAGCCCATTGTAGCAGGAAGGTTTATTGCTTGTGAATGGAATGAATCCTCATGATACCTCTTCAATCCCCACCTCCTCCTCTTCATTTTTGTATTCCTTCTAGTGACATTCCAGACCCATAAAGTGCATATTTTAATCAAGTTAACATCTGCTTCGCACAAATTCTTCCTCGTCAAACGTAGCAATGCATGGCTTGATAGACATACATCGGTGTGATAGCCACCAGGGCAGCAATTATGATATGCCCTCTTTAACTCTTTTGATTTGTTTTTCTATGATGTTTAACTAACAGCAACTAATATGTAGGGCTGTATCTTTCACTAGTGTCTTACCTATTCATTGTCTGACTATAAACTCTTGATGCACATGGCTTTTCACATGCTATTCATGTGGCTACCCCTGTAATTTTTGTGTTTGGGTTATTCAATGTCTTTTCTTCACTGTTTTGCTTTTCTCGATATATTCCCCAAGTCTTATTTGTTTCTGTGGTGTTGGAGAAGATCATGGTAAGTCCAATGCATCCCCCATATATGCTCAAACTCCTGTGGGCACTTCTGCATCTAAAAACAGCAGAATATCCTCTTACACAGTTCATCTATTGAACCTTGTTCGTTTTTGCAACAGCCATAAGCAATTTTTGGTATTTTGGTATTCCTATATTCCCAACGGAATCCTGGAAATGCTCATTATATGTACCACTCCTATCATGTAATTTAACTCTTTGACTACTTTATTTCGGAAGGGTTTAACCTGGAACAATTGAGTAAGATGTGATGTAGTGTGCCCTCATTTCCACTTCCTCTCAAGCATATTGAACTCCAAGCTCAGGTAAATCAGGCATCAAGACTCTGGTATAATTAATCCAGGTGGAAATCTTTGCTCATGAGTACCTGTCTCAGGGTCTGCAAGGGTGCTTTCCAATCTGTGTATAAAATGGCCCTATATCTCTTTCCACCTCTTCTTCAGAGTGTTGAGTGTATGAATTGTATTATTTGTTAGAACATTGGAATGTTCGGATCTCCATTGCAGACAATGGAGTGCTCTGGGCTTTTACTCACTGGTAAAAGCCCAGAGCCAACATTCAAATGTTCTCTTTGTTCACAGCAACAGCACAGCACAGCAACAGCTGTGAACAAAGCCTCATGGACCCCGAGGAGATTTTAATCCCCTCGGGCTCCGTGAGGAATTTGTTTGATTTAATAGAACATTCTGCCTCCAAGTGGCAGAATGTTCTAATAGCCTTAGAACCTGCCGTAGCGGGCTCTACCGGCCATTAAAGGCCCACTCCATTTTTAAAGGCCCTCACCTTTGGTTCGGGCCTTTAACGCAAGAGCGGGCCTTTAATGGCTGGTAGAGACTGCTACGGCGGGTTCTAAGGCTATATTAGAACAGTGGAATGTTAGGAGCTCCACTGAAGATATTTGAGTGTTCCAGGCTTCTAATGGCTGGTAGAAGACTGGAGCTCCAACATTACAATGTTTTTCACACAGCCACAGCAGTGAACAAAGCCCTTACCGAGCCCAAGGGAATTTCAATCTCTTCGGTCTCCATTAGGCCGTTGTTTTATTTATTAGAAGATTCTGCCCTCTAGTGGTGCTAACATAGCTTTATAGCCCTTCATAGCTGGGCTATACTGGCCATTAAAGTCCTGTTCTGTTGTTAAATGCCCTTGCCTTCAGCTCAGGATTTTAACTCTGGAGTGGGCCTTTAATGGCCAGTATAATCCGCTACGGTGGGCTATAAGGCTATATTACTCAAGCCATTGTTCCAAAATTCTGGCCTCCACAGGGGAGGTTTCTACCATCCTAGTGTCTCTAGTTACACATTTCTTCATCGGCAGTGGTTATTTAGCAAGCCAACAGGTAATTAGTGAATTTTCTCTCCAATTAACTTGGCTGCTGGCTGAGCAGGTAAAGTTGTTTATTGTTTGGATGATTCAGGAGCAACCCCACCTCCGAAACTGCACTCCAAGCAGTCACTGATAACATCCATACCGTACTGGACCGCAGCAAGACAGCTGCCCTCATCCTCCTCGACTTCTCCACTGTCTTCAACACCGTCTCCCTCAGCACCTTCTTGTGCACCAGACTACAAGACACCAGCATCCAAGGCAAAGCCCTATAGTGGATCCGCTTCTTCCTCACCGGCCGAACCCAGAGAGTGAGGCTCCCACATTTCACCTTGAAGCCGACGGAAACCAGATGCAGAGATTCCCTGAGCCCCACCCTTTTCAATGTCTACATGACCCTGCTCTCTGAGATCGTTAGACACCACGGGCTAAACATCATCTCATAAGCCGACGACACACAACTCATTCTCTCCCTCACAGATGAACCATCAACAACCAAGAAGAACTTTTACAACAGAATGAAGGCAGTTGCCGGCTAGATGAGGGACAGCTGCCTCAAGCTCAACTCAGACAAGATGGAGATCCTCATCCTGGGCCCCACCACTACCATCTGGGATGCCTCCTGGTGAACCAGTGCTCTCAGAACTGCCCCACCTCTGACTGACAATGCACGCAACCTCAGCATCTTTCGTGACTCTTCACTGTCCATGGCCTGCAAAGTAAACGCCATCTAACCCTCATGCTTCCCCACTCATTGCCTGCTCCAGAAGATCTTCAAGTGGATCCCCATCAACACAAGAAGAATAGTCACCCAGGCACTCATCAGCAGCAAAGTCAACTACGGCAACACACTCTATGCTGGAATCAACAAGAAACTCCAATCAAGACTCCAGAGAATACAGAACGCCGTAGCCAGACTGATTCTGGACATCCCCTGCCACAGCCACAACTCTGCCCACCTGAGAGAACTACACTGGCTCCCCATAAACAAAAGTATCACTTTCAAACTCCTGACCCACGCATACAAGGCCTTTCATAACATCAGACTTGCCTAACTCAACTAGCGCCGCTCCTTCTACACTCCCTCCATGTAACTCCGCTCTGCTCAACTGGCCCTCGCCACCATCCCCAGGAGCCAGAACAACACTGGTGAGGTAATTGTTTCTCCTACCTCACTGCACAGACCTGGAACACAATTTCTCCCCACCCCACCCCAGGCAGTCTCCATCTCTGGCTCAGTTCAGAAAGAACCTCAAGACCTGGCTCTTTGACTGACCCACGTCCCCCAGCTAGTGCATTGAAACACCTGGGTGATAAGCCACGCTATATAAATGACAATTGATTGAATGAAACAATAGATGTTTGTTGGAAATGGCCTTTATGCAGGGTCACCTCCAAACATTTTTGCCTTCCTCCTTCTCTTTTTCTGACCTCATTCTTGCTGGCTCTTTACCACTACTAATCAGTGCCTAAGCGCATATGCTTTCTCTTTAAAACATGGTGACATTGGCTTGTAACCCAATTGGCATATTTAAATTTACTTGTAAGTCCCTAGCAAAGTGCATTACATGTGCCCAGGTCCTGTAAATTTAATACCACTAGTGGACCTGCAGCACTTGTTGTGCCACCCACATAAGTAGCCCCATAACCATGCTTCAGGACTGCCATTTCAAGGCCGGTGTGTGCAGTTTTACTGCCAATTCGACTTGCATTTAAAAGTACTTGCCAAGCTTAAACCTCCCCTATTTCTACACATAAGTCACCCCTAAGGTAGGCCCTTTGTAACCCATAAGGTAGGACATGTACCTGTGTAGTTTATATGTCCTGGTAGTGTAAATCTCCTAAATTCATTTTACAGTGCTGTGAGGCCTGATCCTTTCATAGGCTATCATTAGGGCTATCCTCATATATAGTTTGAGTGGTAGATTCTGAACTGAAAGGAGTAACAAGGTCATATTTAGTATGGCCAGAATGGCAATACAAAATCCTGCTCACTGGTTAAGTTGGATTTAATATTACTAGTTTTGAAATGCCACTTTTAGAAAGTGATCCTTTCTCTGCACTTAAATCCTTCTGTGCTTTACAATCCTCGTCTGGCTGGGTTACTTGACAGCTCCCTTGTGCATTTCACTCAGACAACCCCAAACACAGGATGCTCAGTCACATCTGCACACATCTGCATACTGAATGGGTCTTCATGGGCAGGGAGGGTGGAGGGCCTGACACTTACATATCAAAGAACAGTGGCCTGCCCTTGCACAATGGACTGCTAAACCCCCTACTGGGACCCTGGCAGACAGGATGGAACTGAAAGGGGATCTGGTGCACTTCTAAGCTATTCTTTGAAGTTCCCCCACACCACATTTGGGTATTTAAACAGGGCTTCTGACCCTACCAACTCAGACACTTCTGGACAAGATACCACTGGGGAAGAAACTCTGAGCCAGAACCTGCAACCTGCCAAGAGCAACTGCCTGGTTGCCCAAAGGACTCACCTCACTGCTTTTCTGCAAATGACTGCTGCCCTGCTGTTGCCCTGCTGCCTTGCTGCCCTCTGGCTCTGCTGAGAAGTGCTCTCCAAGGGCTTGGCTTGCCTTCTGTTCCTTGAAGTCTCAGGGCCAAAAAGACTTCATCCTGCAAAGAACTCCTTGTGCGGCGAAAATTCAACACACAGCCTGCCAGAAAAGACACACAGCCTGCATCACAGTGAGAAAATCACTGCACGCCGAACCAGAACGATGCAGCCCAGCTCCCCGAGAGATGATCAACCCAGCACTAGGGTTGCGACCGGAACCGTGGCGCACAGCTCTCTAGATCGACTCATAGCTGAGACAGAACGATGCAGCTCAACTTCCTATGAGAAGAATCAATGCAGTGCCTGCCGTGCGACAGAAATGTCCCTGCATTGCCCACTGGATCGACGCAGCTCCTGTGACTACGTCCTGCACGCCCAGGATTTCTCTGCATCGTCCCCGGTGCATCCAAATACTGCATCCCGAAGAGGAGCCAAGTCTTCACCCCAGAAATAGATGCAAGGCTCTGAATGCTTGGAAAAATATAGATGCATCGTCTGTGTGCGTCTGGACAAACCGACACACACCTCCCCGTTTCCCATGCATCTCCTACTCTGCTGGTAATTTAGACGCAAACCAGGTACTTTGTGCTTGCAAGAGACACTTATTGCTTTTTAAAAACTTAAGACTCTTTTTTATCATTCTCTAAAGTGATATTTCAATGTGTACAAATCTTGTTAGTTTTGACCTCCATTTAACCAGATAAATATTATTGTTGTGGTATTATACTGTGTTATTGCATGATTTATTGCACAAATACTTTACACATTGTCTTCTAAGTTAAGCCTGACTGCTCAGTGCCAAGCTATCGGAGGGTGGGCACAGGATAATTTGGATTGTGTGTGACTTACCCTGACTAGAGTGAGGGTCCTTGCTTGGGCAGGGGGTAACCGGATAGCCAACCAAAGACCCAATTTCTAACAAAGTTGTTTATTGTTTGGCTGTTGGCCTTAAAAATAGCAGAGAACATTCACAATTTACCCAGCCAGTGGATTAATAGCAGAAATTCTGCACTGTTTGTCCATCGGGCATGCAAGTAGCAGAAAAAGTTTGCTATTTAGCCAGTGAAGAGGTAAATAGTAGAGATTCTGCCCTCATGGAAGAAAACAACCCCCTTTGGGTCCACAAATACCCAGCAACTATAGCCAATATCCATGCTCCCTTTTCCAGTGAAGTTTCTGGAGAAAGATTTAAATAATGAACTTCTGTCTTTTGTAGATTCTAGCAATTTGATGGATTGTACCTAGCATGGGTTCATAAGGTCTCACAGTACAGAGACAGCCCTGATAGCTACATTGGAGGAGTTGAGGTCAATTCTTGCTGAGGGTGGCAAGGCCACACTGAAATTACTTGACCTCTCAGCGGCCTTTGATACTGTCAACCATACCATCTTGATCAATCGGCTCTCTGAGTTGGTAATTGGCAGTCTTGCTCTCAGTTGGATGAAATCTTTCCTTACAGATAGAGTAACACAGGTGGCTGTGGAAGAGTTTATTTCTGATGTATTTTGTTTGTCATGCGGAGTGCCTCAGGACTCATCGTTGAGCCCCACACTTTGTAATCTTTATGTTACTCCTTGTTGAGATTGATTGAGTCTTTTGGTTCTTCACTATTGTCATAAGCTGATGATACCCAAATTGTGGTATCAATATACTCTAATTTAGAGGACACCGAACAAAGATTCAGATCATGTATATCCCAAATTTTGGATGAAGCAAAATTGCTTAAAGCTGAACTAGGGAAAAACTGAGGTTCTCCTCTTAGGCTAAGACACATCTCTTTGGTCATCAAATTGGTGTCCTTAGGAATTGGGGCCACTTCCTTTGACAGTTCAGAAAGTGAAGAACTTGGGGATTGGTTTTGATGCCAGGCTTACCTTCAAAGACCATGTTAACCCTCTGGCATCCTCTATATTC
Source organism: Pleurodeles waltl (assembly GCF_031143425.1). NCBI lineage: Eukaryota > Metazoa > Chordata > Amphibia > Caudata > Salamandridae > Pleurodeles > Pleurodeles waltl. The sequence continues at coordinate 1,235,737,078 of NC_090446.1, forward strand.
TATTCTTTGAAAATAATTAGGAAAATATGCCCTTTTATTCCCTTGGATCTTCAAAAAATGATGGTTACCACCCTAGCCTTATCCAAATTGGATTATTTTAATGCCCTATTTATCAGCATTCAAAAATGACTTCTTTATAAACTTCAGATGGTACAGAATGCCTCTGCTGACCTTCTGTTACGTATTCCAAAAAAACAATCAGTGTCTCATGCCTTGATTAAGCTGCATTGGCTTCTGGTGGCTAGGAGGATTGAGTTTAAAGCTCTTTGTATTGCCTTTATTGTGCTGCATAGCATCGGTCCGGGATACCTTCAGGATAGATTTGTATGGTATACCCCATCCCGAGTGCTTAGATCTTTGAAAGCCAAGGACTTATTGCTATCTAGGGCTAAGCGGGTATCCTAGGGTGCAGAAGCTTCTTTGTTAGGACAGCAGAGTTATGGAACTGGCTCCCTCTGAACTTAAAGAACTGTTCAGACCCATTGATTGTTAGGAATCTTCTTAAAACCTGGCTGTTCTGTCAGTAGTGCAGCATCCTTTTGCTGTTTTTGTTTTGGTATCAGCAGCAGTGCCAAGACACCTCCCAACATTTGATCGGTTTATAAAACTAACAATAAAATCAACAATCAAATCAAATTTGCAAGTAGCAAGGAAACTTCACTATTTACCCAGCTGCTGGCTTATCACCATAGGTTAAGAAGTATTTGCCCAGCAGACAAGCATATAGCAAAGAAACCTTATGATTTACCTGGTCTATTGCTAACTAACAGACATTGGCCCTCATTTTAACCTCAGCGGTCTTTTTGGAAGACCGCTGAGGTACGGCAGTGCTGAAGAACACCAGTGCAGGCGGTTTTCCACACAGCATATTATGATTGCTGGCAGCCCTCCGTCCTTTTTCGGATGGAGAGCCACCACCACTGCCACGTCATCAGAACACCGCCCACCGAATCACGTACCATGATTCAGCGTGGCGGTGTTCTGGTGATGGTATACTGGCGGCGGATCAGCCCCCATGGATCCCGTTTCCTCCTGGAAGATCACCGGACCAGGTAAGGTGATCATCCGTTAGGGGAGGGAGGTGGAGGGATGTTGTGTGTTGTGTGCGTGCATGGGAGTGTGAGTGTGAGTGTGTAGAGGGGGTGTGTGAGTGCGTGTATGCATGCGGGGGGTGTTGTGTGTTTGAAAATGTGTACGTGTCTGTCTGTTTGTATGTCTGTGAGTATGTGTGCGTGTATGTATGTATGTATGTGTGCGTGTATTACTGTGTGTGTGTCTGTTGGAATGTTTGTTAGTATGTGTGCGGGTATGTTTAGTGGTAGTGTCTGTGTTCGTGTAGGGGTGTGTGTCGATGTTGGGGGAGTGGGGAGAGGGGTCCTGCCACCTTTGGGGAGTTGTAGGGGGGTCAGGGCTTGGGGGGGGGAGGGCTTGGGATGGGGGAGGGGTTGGGGGAGACCCCTATCAGTGCCAGGGAAGGAATTCCCTGGCACTGATAATGCCTACCGCCATGGATTTCGTGGTGGTACAGACCCCCACGAAATCCATGGCTGTATGCGGGTCGTGATTCCACCGGTGGTGTTGTGACAGCTGCTGGTCTGGAGACCGAGGTCTCCAGCCTAGTGGTCGTTTCCACCCTGGCGGTTGGAGTGGAGAAGTGCTGGTTTAGCATGCTTGTAATGCTGTTTTTTTGCCGCTGGCCTGTTGGCGGTATTACTGCCATTTCTCCACCGACCGCCAGGGTTGTAATGAGGGCCATTATGTACTATCTTGCCAGCGGTCAAACAAAGAGCAAAGAAATTTCACTCATTAGCTAGATGCCAGTAAACATTAGCTATTATGTACAAATCAGCCAACAGCAATGCAAATATCAAATAAACTTTATTGTCTACCTGGCTTCTGGTTGAAAAGTGCAAATTGTGTTATTTGGCCAGTGACCTTGAAAATAGCAAACAAACCTCGTTATTTACCCAACTTCTGGCTAAATAGCAGAAATGATGGACTGTTTGGCCAGTGGTCTTGCCAATAGCAATGACATTTCATTATTTGCCTTGCTGCTGGCTAAATAGAAAACATATATCATTAGGCCAGTGGCCTGACAAGTAGAAAAAAAACTGTTATTGGCTAATAGCAGACAGTTTGCACAATTTGGGCAGTAGCTACACATCTAATGGAAACACTTTACTGTTTACTTAACTCCTGTTTAAACTGTTCACATTTTGTGTCAGTATGCCTTATGCATATTTCAACAGGTACTTATCACCAGGTAAAACTGCAAATGAGTGAATTCAATTGTCATCCACGGAGGGCAGTGTCACAATAACTGCATAATGTCATAAATGATGCCATCAGTGATGATTCCTGTGATGGAGGCCACAGTATTTTCTTCTGTGTTGCCGTCAGCTATGGTAGATGGGAGGAAAAGCTCTTTCAGATTATCAGAGGGTTCTATTTTTAAATTTTCCTTACCAGAGGAATCTCGTGGGACCAACCACCCAGATAGACTTAACTTTTTAACACCTTTGTTTTCATCCTTAGGGTGGTATCCCTTAACTTTTTTCCCTCTGTTCCCCAGGTTGTTGATGTGTGCTGGACTCTGAAATGCTGTTTTTGTTACTCTGGGCACTTTACCACTGCTAACCAGTGCTAAAGTGCAAGTGCTCCTTTACAAAATATGTATGTAATTGGTTTTCCCATGATTGGCATATTTGATTTACTAGTAAGTCCCTAGTAAAATGCACTAGAGGTGCCAGGGTCTGTACATCAAATGCTACTAGTGGGCCTGCAGCACTGGTTGTGCCACCCAAATAAGTAGCTCTGTAATCATGTCTCAGACCTGCCACTGCAGTGTCTGTGTGTGCTGTTTTACCTGTAAATTCGACTTGGCAAGTGTACCCACTTGCCAGGCCTAAACCTTCCCTTTTCTTTCATGTAAGGCACCCCTAAGGTAGGCCCTGGGTAGCCCCAGGGGCAGGGAGCAGTGTATGATTAAGGTAGGACATATAGTAATGTGTTATATATGTCCTGACAGTGAAATAATGCTAAAAAAAAAATTCATTGTTGCAAGGCATGCCCCTCACATAGGTTAACATGGGGGCTACCTTTAAATCTGATTAAAGTGTAGATTCCCTTTGGAAGCGGATGGACATGTGGAGTTTGGGGTCTCTAAGCTCACAATTTAAAAATACATCTTTTAGTAAAGTTGATTTTAAGATTATGTGTTAGAAAATGCCACTTTTAGAAAAAAAGCATGTTCTTCCTTATACCATTTCTGTGACTCTGCCTGTTTGTGGATTCCCTTTCTGGGTCAGTTTGACAGTTGGGCTGGTTGCACCTCACACTAGAAAGGGACACAAAGGGAGCTGGGGTGTAGCCTGCATATCCTGATGAGCCATCTGTGCTAGAAGGGAGGGTAGGAGTGGTCACTTACACCTGAAAGGGCTGTGCCTGCTCTCACGCAATGCAGTCTCTAACCCCCTGCTGAGTGTCTGGGGCCTGGCCTGGGCAAAGCAGGATTTCACAATCACAAGAGACTTTGCTTTGAAGTAGGCCTACTTCAAAGGAGAAATTGAGTATAAGAAGGGTACCCAAAACTACAGACTTTAGAACACTTCTGGAAACAAGAGGAACCTCTGCCTGGAGAAGAGCTGAAGAGCCGAGGAAGAAGAGCTGCCCTGCTTGTGACTGTGCTTTGTGGAGCTATCCTGCAGTTACTGCTTCTGCCAGAGTAAGAGGACAAAGACTGGACTTTGTGTGCCCTTCATCTTGTGAAGAAATCTCTATGGGCTTGATTTAGAGCTTGCCTCCTGTTGTTTGAAGTCTCAGGGACAGCAAAGACTTCTCTCTACCAGCACCTGGAGTTTCTAGAGAGACTCCTGCTCTGACAAGTGGTACCCTATCCAGTCCCTGGGCCCTTGAAAGGAAAGTTGGTGAAATTCAAGGAAATTGACTTCGGACGACTTAGGACCGACGCTGCTGTGGAATCCGATGATGGCACCTGCAACCGACTCTATGATCTTCGCTGGAACGCGATGACCTTCGCAGGCCCGACATCGCTGCAGCCCCACCAAAGTCCACAATTCTGTAGAAGTTGCTGCATCATGTTGTGACCAACACCGTTCGAAGTGCGCGGATTCAACGCTTGACACAGAAGTCGCGATCCCCGACTTCGTGCATCGGCTCGTTTTCATTTCTTCACCATGGCACTGTACCTGGGGATCTACGCAACTCCATGTCCGGCGCTGCTGGTGTCAGATTCTTGGGAACGACTCCATCACGACGCCGTGTTAACACCTCATCGAAGCATTTTGTTTTTCTAAGCGCTATTTTTGAGTTTAATCTTTAAAATTTCATAACTTAACTTGTGTATGTCGGATGTTTGTCGTTTTGGTCTTGTTTTGTTTAGATAAATATTTCCTATTTTCTAAAGTGGTGTTGTATCAGTTTGTAGTGTTTTTCATCAAGTTACTGTGTGTTTTGGTACAAATACTTTACACCTAGCACCCTGAAGTTAAGCATACTGCTCTGCCAAGCTACCAAGGGGATAAGCAGGGGTTAGCTGAGGGTGATTCTCTTTTACCCTGACTAGAGTGAGGGTCCTTGCTTGAACAGGGGGTAACCTGACTGTCAACCAAAGACCACATTTCTAACATCCTTCAAGTTTAACCTAAGCACCTCTTTGAATGCAAATTTCTCTAAAACATTGATCCTATACCAAATTATAAAAAGCACCTTTTCTGAATAAAATTCTCTTTGCCAAATTTAATGTAATTTGTCCAGCCATTTTCCATATTAGAGAGCAAAGCCTCAAATGGGAATTAACATGGGAAGTCAGTGTTTGAGAGCATTTCCCCCTTTTTCTTGGGCCCCGCTTTATGGATCTGCGCAAAAGGTTTCATGAAGGTGTGAAGGTGGGTAAATCTTTTTTTTGTTTTGGAAAGTTTTGTGCAGATTTGGGAAACAGCACCAAAGTGATTAGCAGAGCAAAAAATGCTGTTCCTGTAGAAACTCTCAGTCAACCATCAGTACAAGGTGGATTTTTTTTTTTTTGCTGAAACATTACTGCCATATAGATGCAAGTTCTTTCAGCCAAGACTCCCCACCACAAAATAGCTAAGAACTTCATATGGGGCAGGCTTTTTCCCACTTGGTCAGTGATAGCAGGACTTATACTGGGTCAAATGGGAGATGAGCTCTGATTAAATTCTATTTGGGAACAACAATGGTACAGTTTGGTTAGACGGATGTATATTATTTACTCCAAGAACTTGCAAGTTAAAATAATTAATGTCCTGCAATTGTAACACATGTTCACAAAACAAAGTTCTAACTACAATATGAAACATTTTCAGTCATCTTTTTGATTGACTTCAGAACCCCAGTCCTTTTGAAAATCACTGTTGGTGCCTCCAACAACAGGTGTCTGTAGCACACTCCAACAAACCAGGACCTTGTGCACTTGTCAGCAGTCTACTCTGGCCTTTTCCAATGTTGGGACTCACCACCTGACAGACAAGTTTTATTCAGAAGACATGATTGCTCCAAGTAGCACAGGTCACAAAATTGGCTGATTCAGATTTTAGACTCTGGTTGTGGAGAGAAATATTCAGACATAGGTAGAAACAGCTCTATGAATATTTTTGCTGGCAGGTAAGCATGTATTCCTGTAGCAAATTAGGCAAGGATGTCCTCTTCTCAGCTTGTTCAGAAGTTTATTTGGTCAAGCAAGGGGTTTTAAAAGCAACACTAGCATGTTAGTGGTAGGCCGTCTTAAAATAGTGCTTTACTAATTACGCCCTTCTCATTCCCACATCATCACTTTAATGTGAGGCTTTTCCAGTTCTGTGAATCTTTCTAAACTGTCCTAACTCAACCCACCCCCTTTCAGGTGAAAATGCTAAAAAGTGGAGGATAGTGTTTTGGCTAAAGGCCCCTTCTTTACTCCATAAATCCACGTCACCCACCTGCAACCAGCACAGAACAATCTTCTAAAACCCTTTTCAAAAGTTCTGCTTGCTCTCGCCCAGACTTTCCCAAACATCAGAGGTAATAGTCTGAGATTAAACCCATCTTGGAAAAAATATGTTAGCAATGGTGTTTGCTACCAGATCTTCAAGACAGTGAACTCAGGATAACCCCTATGAATCTGCATCTAAATGTGTGTATATATCATTGAAGCAGTAGGCTGTTGTCTGAAGTCCTCAAAACACAAGTAAGTGTTAATACCTCATCAATTTACAGATGCTCACTTAGTCACACAATATTTCTTAATTGATACATAGACAGATTTGATATGTTCACGCAAAATTTTCTACAGCATGTTGTTGTGCTGACATTCTCCACTAGGGTTTTTGAGATCTAAAGATGTATATTTATTGGTACAGCTTAGCTGATTGTGTTAGCATTACCTCTAAGCTGTAATACCTTCACTGTGAATTGCGAAGAAAACTATCCTTCCCCACAATTGTGTTGAAAAGTGGGTTATTGATAAGGGCAGGTAGGTATCTACATTTAGCAATAGGCCACAATCCTCCACTGGGTCCAGTCAAGGTCTCAATAAATTAACACTTACTCAACCCTTGGTAGTTTGGCCCACAAGCAGTTAGGCTTAACTTAGGAGACAGCATGTAACATCAACAAAACAGTAAGAAAGTAAATCACAATACACAATAAAAAGCCAACACCAATTTATAAATTAGGAAATATTGTGTATCTTTAAAATGACACCAAAACAACAAAAATCTGATGTAGGGAACCATAAATATGTTTTTTTAAAGATTAAAAGTAAAACTGGCGCTTAGAAGCAAATATCACTCAAAGGGTTAAAAAATAGGTTGTACTGGACAGGGTCAAGGTCCAGACTTCAGGCTACCCATAATGTAACACTGTTACACTTACTTTCAGAAGCGTTTCTTGATTCAGGAAAGTAGTCCACAGCACCAGCCAATAGATCAGAGGCTTTGGGTTGCCCCTTGAGGTCTGGAACTGCAACTCCCAAAATGCACCTCTTCAACGTAGAGAGCTTTTTACAACAGTTGCTCCAAACTTCTTCAAACTTATGGATCTTCTTCCAGAGGTCCTTTTGGGTCCTTGAAGTGTCCATAAACTTAATCCAAGGTTCCGGAAGCTCTGAGTTGCTCCTTGGGAGTTGTGATTACAATTCCCAGAATGCACCTGGTCAGAATCCTCAAATGGCCACTGGACACTGGTCAGCTGGACTCTTCTTGCAGGACTTGATGCAGGGGACTCTGGCCAGCTACTTCGAATCTGAAGCTTATAAGGAGTCCACTCCCGGAGTTGCAGAAGCAAGGCAAAGTTATTTTCTTGGTGAAGCCTAAAGTGTGCAGCTGGTGCAGTCCCTGTGAGTACAGTTCTTCAGGTGCAGGCCAACGGTCCAACAGAGCAGCCCTTTTTCTTCAGTATCTTCTTCCAGCAGGGATCTGAATTGTGAAGCAGCTCTTCCATGTTTATCCTTACTCTTGAGTTAAAAATCAGGTGGGTGCTCCTGTCCAATGGGGTGCGGGTCGACACCCTCTGGGGTGAATACTTCCTGTGAAGTGTGGCAAAAATCAATTCTAGAAAGCAAAATTCTTCAAAAATCCAACCTGGAGAAAATTAATTGTTGGAGGTTAGATCTGGCTGAATCAACCCACTGGTGTGGCTAAGTCTCCCTTATCACACCCCTTCCAGCAACTCTCCTAATCTACTCAGTGGGGCTCCCATCAGTCCGGGGGAGCAGGAAATAGGGGAGATCCATTTTCTATCCCAACTGGTCTCCCTCCTTTGAAGACCAGTTGATCTACTCTTCCCACATCCTGCTCTGCCATCTGCTGCGGCAGTTCTCCTTCCACCAGAGTCTTTCCTTATCTCAGCCCAGGTCAGTTCACCCCTCATTAAGCTACCCTGGCTCAGGCTGCTAGAGGCTGACCATTCAGGAAAGGGCACTACAGGGCTGAATTTGGTAACTTTCAGAAAGAATTCTAAAACTCTTCACCTGTGCTAGTTATATGAAATTCAACATTGGCAAGTTGTTGGATTTATTATAGAATTTCATTTGGTACCAGACTTGATATATTAACTGTTCTCTATTGGAAATAAGATACTATTATTCTAAAATAAAGTCTCCCAATGTTAACCTATGGAGCCCATTGACTACAATTGAGAAAAATGACTTTGGCTGTTTTTCCCTCACCAGGGCATATAAGATATATTTTATAAAGTCCCTGCTTATATATTATAGCGCACCCAACTGGTGGGGCACCTACGGCAGACCTGGGGGGTGACTTATATGCAGAAAAAAGGTCATTTCAGACTTTGGAAGTACTTTTAATTCTAAAGTTGAATCTGGAGGTAATTGTAACTTAAAAGCAACCAGCAAGGCAGGCCTGTTTTTACAATGACACTGGACACCACAGCAGTGCACCTACAGTGCACTAGCTATGATGGGGTCCCTAACCTACATGCCCTTCCATGTACCAGGAACTTATACGTAGATGACAGAGCCAATTATAGTCAGGCCTAATTTGCATATACCATTTTAAACAGGGCACAGTCCGAGTCAGAAGACACCAGTATCAGCTAAAAACGGCGGCAAAAAATTAGGGGGCTTCTGCAATCAGTCCAGTTTTCCAACAAATTGTATAACATACGAAGAAGCAGCAGATAGTGTGACCTGATTTTGCTAGAGCCTTATGAGATCTTAGTAATATTTTAGTATTCGGCACTGGCAGGCATCGTGAAGCCCTAACAGGCCACCAGAACAGTGCAACAGCAACAGTACCAGCACTGTGAGTGCATAAGCATGTTCATACCAGAGGTAAACATTTCAGAAGCAAAGAATCAGGGAAATCACATAATGCAGACTGATTTTCGCACTCTATGCCTTTTTTTCTCTATCTCTTGGGGAATATGACTCCTAACACTGGTATGGTGTCTCTACATTGGTAGTTGCCCGAATTCATCCGAAAGGACAGTATCAATGTTAATTTTGATTGTAACTCAGGATGATATAATTGCATGATAAGCGTTATCTTTTAGGAAGCTCATTTGTTTTCTGTGTGCAAGTGTATGTGTACTTTTCAGTGTGATCTATGAGAGCAATTATTTACAGAGCAAGAGCTGGTAATCGAGACAAACTAGGCTGATTGTTGTCAATTAAACAAACTTTCCACTGAGCATGGATTTTACCAACGGAGGGCAACCTGAAGAAATACACAGATTTGTTCTGCATTCTTCCTCATAGAGTTATTAAATTATAAATAGAATACATCTTGGCTACTCGCTGCCCATTTCAGATTATCAATTTCAAAATAAACATTCTGTTTTTGGAACCAAGGCCCCTTTCTGTTTTCCGCATTCTGTGCACATATCCGGATCAGATTTTTTAGAGGGACTATTGCAAGCTTTCCAACTTAGTATTGCTGTAATGACTTTGTAAAAGATGTGAGCTGTCTCTGTGAATGGGTTTTGCAAGAGAAAAGACAACGTGATGGTAACCTGTCAGAAACATAACAATATATGCTCTATTCCATTTATGTTGTTTCTTTGTCATGAATAAGTGATATGTTCGTTATATTATCATTACCCACCTGTAGTATGTACTTCTGAGGTGGTATGGTGGGCTGCTTTTCAAATGCATTGTTATATGTCATTCTCACTGAATAAATTGATTAATTCCGCCTGAAAAACATAATCTAAATATTTTACTCTCTACAGCAACATCAGATGTTTTACTACAGCCCCCGATCTACTTAGTCTTTTCTAAGCTCATGGGATGTTCAAAATAGGTTCAAATTGACTCGGGTCCTGTTTTTTTGTTTTTTTAAAACTATTTATATAGGTTTTACGGGAGTATGAATAGACCTCGGTCATGTTTTGTGCCCAGTCCTACCACTAGCTTCTGCTTGGAAGGGAGGGTGAGCGCACATAAAATATCCCCGACTTTGCACTAAAGAGCTGATGCCACCAAGCAAAGCATGTGAGCTAAATCCTCAATTGAACAGCTTCCATGTCTCTTACATCCATGTATGTATCCATTCATTCTGTCACTCTTCCATCCGCCTACTGATATCTAATATTTCACCATTACATTCTGTCATTCATTCATTCTTTCATACATCGTTCAATCTTAATTCATCCAGCCACCCAATCTGCCATCCATCCATCAACTCTACCATCCATTCATTCATCCATAAATACATTCTGCAATCCATATATCCATCCATCCTCTGTCATTCCTCTGTAAATCCATCATTTCTGCCATCCATCTATCGATCCATCCGCTCTGCCATCCACCCATCCTCTCTGCTATCCATTCATCCATCTGCAATCCATCCATGTAGACACTCTGCCATCCCTCCATCCAGTATCCACCCATTCTGCTATCTGTCTTTCCACTGTGCCATCAATTTGTTCCTCCACTCTGCTATCCATCCTTCCACTTCCATTCATCCATCAATGCATTAATTCTGCAATCAATCCAAACGCTCTGCCATTCATCCATCCACTCTGCCATCCATTCACCCATCCATCCATTCAATCTGTCACCCATCCTTTCAGCAACTCTTCCATTCATAAATCCATTCTACCATTCTTCAACTCTGCCATTCATCCATCCATCGATTCTGCCATACATTCATCCACTCTGCCATTGATCCATACCACTCTGCTATCCATCCATCCACTCTGCGAGCCATCCATGTAGACACTCTACCATCCACCCATGCATCCATGCATCCATCCATTGTGCCATCTGTCCATCCAGTGTGCCATCCATCTACCCTCTGCCCTTCATCCATCAATCCATCTTTCCACTGCCATTCATCCATCAATCTATCAATTCTGTCATCCATCCATCCGCTTTTGCCACCCATCCATCGTCCATCTCTCTATCCACTCTGCTATCCATCCACCCATGCACTTTGCCATCCATCCATCCACTCAGACATTCATCCAGCCAGCCATTAATTTTGCCATCAGTCGATTCCACCATCATCCACTCTGATGTTCATCCAACCACCCTCTCTGCTATCCATCCACCTATCTAGTCTGCCATCCATCTATCCACTCTATCATCCATCCATTGCCGACTTTGCCATCCACTCATCCTTTATCCATTCTCTCTGTCATCCATCCACTCATCAGCTATTTCATTCATTCATCCATTCTGCCATCCATTCACCCTGCCATCCATCCATCCATCCACTTGTTTGTCTGCCCATCCATTTATCCAGCCTTCATCCATCCACTGTCATCCATGATTCCATTCAGCAACTCTTCCATACATCTATCCATCCATCCATCCACTACTCTGCCATTCATCTATCAGTCCATCCACTCTGGTATCCAACCATCTATTAATTCACTTTGCCATTCATCCATTCACTCTGCCATCCATATATCTATACATTCACTTTGCCATCGAGCCATCCATCCACCCTACCATCCAGTCTGTCATCATCCATCATACATCCACTCTGTCATCCATTCACACATCTTTTCCCCCACTTATTCATCCATCCCTTTTTTCTGCCATCCTTTCACCTGTCATCCAACTCTCCATCCAACTCATCACTCTGCCATCCTTTCACCTGTCCATCCACCTGACCATCCATCCACCCCTTTACTCTCCCATTCTTCCATCTATCTGTCCACTATCCATCCATCTCTTCTCTGCCACCCTTTCACCTGTTCATCCACCATTTATTCATCCATCCATTCACTAATCCCTTTAATGTGCTATCCTTTCACCTGGCTATCAACCATTCACTCATCTTTTCACCCACTTATTCATCCACATATTCATTCATCTATATTCTCATTCATCCATACTTCCTTCTTTTCGCCCATTCTTCCAATATTCTTTCTTTCCTTGTTCTATTTTACCAGCGGTCTTTTTTTCTGCTCCTGCTTGCTCTTATATTGATGCGAGTGTTAATGACGAGCTTTTGTCTGCCGAGCTGCAGACACAAGAGGTCCAAAGAGACCACCCCTCATAGCTGCTAAAACGGGGGGTTCACGACTCCCCTGAGTGAGCAAACAATTGAGAACCTGCAGTATTAATGTGCGCAAAATGGGCCGTACAATTGTTTGCACACATTATTCTACATTTTTGTTCTGATGTCAAAATAGGGAATAAAAATGTCACACAATATCTCTGATAGGTATTTCTTTTCAGGTTTTATACTGGACTTAAATGATGGCCCAAGCATCACGATCTTTTAAACGAATGTTGTATATTTAAAAGCAGTTTTTTAAAGAAGTATCAATATGTACAACTAGCAATATATGTATATAGGACATAGATACTGCCACCTGTACAAAAAAATAAATTTCAAGTCACACGACCCATGACACTATGGTGGCATGCGAAAACCACATGGTATTTTTTTTAATTTCAATCAGTTTTATTGAAATTTTACAAAAGGAGCCAAATGGTGCACAGTGCAGCTGTCTATGGAGAATCGAATACGAAATCCGCAAAATGAAAAACAAATTAACAATCGACTAGGGATGCCAAATAGATAACAGGAAAATATAGACAATTAAATAAGGTGTCCAGGAATCTATCCAGAAAAGAAATACAAGTCATATAGAAACAACATTTCGAGCAAACAAAAAAAACTTAAACAAAACTTAAATGCACTGAGTAAGCATAAGAAAAAAGAAAATGAAAGAAAAAACAAAGCGAGAGACAGAGCATAAAGAAGGAAGAGAAGGAAATAAATAAAATAAGAAACAAATTGGTGTGGAAGGGATCGCATGAGTCATATTGTGAGGTCAGAAGGATTAACAGAATACAACAAAAAGTCAAATGCTTTACAGAAATAAGATACTGAAGTAACACTCAAGGTGATTTCGATTTCTGCAAAGAGATTTCAAAAGGGTCCCATAAAAAGCGAACACTACACATTTTATATATTTTCCTATACATCACATTGTCAGCATTTCTAGTAACACTTATTCCACCATTTGTTAAAGGGGGTTTCCGAGGCGCATTTCTATTCCAATAAAATAGTTTTTATCTTTTACTGGAAAAGTTAGTGGTGCAAGATTGGCCATTAGACCTAAAGTGATTGTTAAAAAATCAACCTGAAAGCGAACCATGAAGGAACCTTCAATTATATTTTCTATTTTAGCCTAAACAGAACTGGTCAATTTTCAAGTACAGAACATAGGTGCAAGAGAACTAATTTATTTTTTGCAACACCAACAAGTATCAGATGCAATAAGACCTGGAGTGTGGAGTCTTGAGGGAGTCCAATACGTTTTATGTATGGACCATAATCTCGAATGAGCTACTGCAGGTATACTTTTTGATTTAAACATAGCCTGTAAAATTTTACTCCAAACTTAATTTATAGCATGTGGTGAGTGAGCAGGTGGGACAAGGGGTTGCCATTTCTTTATTATACTTTTGGATAGGGAGGTCTCAGATGGCTCTAGCAATTTGTATAATTTTGATGCAGAATGATTTAATTTCCTAAAATTACCCAGTAAGGGAGGTAGATTAGGAGGGTGTGGGGTAAGCAGTTGCAGCAAAGCTCCTTTAGTTTCAAAACATTACAAACCTCCAGGTCAGGAAGATCATTTGTTGAGTGTACAGAATGGTATAGTGTTAGAAGGAGTGCCTAAATCACCTATAGTGGTTATACACTCAAGAGCCCAATCATCCCAAAATAGTGTCGTTCTATTTAGTTTGAGCTTGTGGTTATGCCATAAAGAGGTTAGAAGTGAACCAAACATAGAGTTATTAAGCATTTTATCTGTTTGCAATAAGGCAATTGTTGTGTCAATCGGAATATTAAGCAGTATTTATTGAATAATTATGTTGCAGAACTATAAAACAGATTATACAGATCAGCATAGAATTTTCAAAATTCTTTCAGAATGTCTTGAGGGAAAGTTGCAATGGAGCCTTATATCCTTGATATCCTTGATAGCAGATACAGCAAATTTAATTGTAGTGTATTTAAAGGAATACACTAATATTTTCCCTGCTCTATTTCTATGTATCATGGAATTGGCATTGGAGGTCTTAATCCAATTAGGGACCCTCAAATTTAGGGGCTGATTAAGGAGCCCTGAGTGCCTCCTTGCGCCACATTAGCATAATTTTGTTTTGCGCTAATGTGGTCCAACAAGGCCAAAATCACAGTGCCATATTTACACAGTGGTGCTAGGCATGAATTAAACCACTTTGTAACCGTTTGTGCTAAATTATTCCTGCACCAGGCATAATGTATGCAAAGGGGACGTTCCCCAGTTAAGGGGGCCGAAAAAATGGTGCAAAGAAATCTAAAAGATTTTGTTGCATCATTTATTTCGGCACTTTTAACATCTGCTCAGAGCAGTTGTTAAAAGGAGGCATGCCTTTGTTTTCAATGGGCCTCAATGAGCTTTGCAGGATTAGCGTCAACATTTGACGCTAATCCTGCAAAGCTCCAAACTAGTGTCAAAATGGTTGACACTAGTTCCCCTAACTACTGCCATGGTGTGCCGTATCTTAGATATGGCGCACACATGGTGATGTTAGGGGGCGCTAAGGGGAGCAAGGAAAGGTAGCGCTGCACTGGGTGCAGCACCTCTTTTCCTAAATCACAGCATTAGTGTTTTATTGTGTTATACTTTACAAAGTTTCAGTAGTTCTCTGGACACTGCAGAGTGAGTAATACATTTAAAATGATGTTAAACTTCAGCTTCCATGTCTGCCATTTTTTTATCAACTGCCCTATTCTTTACAGCAGCAATTTTAATTAATATTCCTCTAACAGCTGCTTTTAAGGCATCCAAACATATAATAGGAGATATATCATCAGGAGCATTTTCATTTAAAAAATGGGTAATGGCGCTGTTAAAGGAATCAACAACATTCTCATCATATAGAAGATCATCATTGAGTTGGCATTGTTTGGGAGGGCTAGGTAGGGGAGATAAGGTAATATCTAAAGATATGCAGATATGATCAGAGATCAATATTGGTTCAATTATAGGATTGTGAGCCAATGGCAAGAGATGACTACTAATTAAAATATAGTTAATTGTAGAAAAAGTATGATGAGGAAGGGAAAAGAATGAGTTGTCACTGCCTGATGGGTTATAGAGTCTCCACACATCGATCAGGTTATGATTCTTCAAGCACATTTTCATTTGGTTATGCACTTTACTACGTCTAAATCTAAGAGCTGAAATTCTATCAAGGTTTCCATCCATCAGTAAGTTAAATTCCCCACCCACAATGAGATCAAGATCTTCAGGTAATTCTGTCACTCATCTGTCTAAATCCTTCCAAAAGTCCACATAATTGTAATTTGGGGCATGAACATTTCCAACAGCAACAACCTTGTTATTTGTCTGAACCTGCATTATGAGCCAGCAGCCCTGGTGGTCATAAAATTTAGAGAGGGCTGTTATGCCAGCTTTGGCATCTTTAATGTGCTCAATATGTGTTTCTTGTACCAACATTATATCCCCCCTCACAACGTATTACGGTATTCTGTGTTCTTCCAACGATTCACAGTGTGGTTCAGACCACTAGTATTTAAACAAATAACTTTAAGTGGCAATGTCAGAACTTAAAAAAGATGAATGAACCACAGTCAGGTAGCACTTATTGCTTATATGAAAGCCACCAAAGCCTAGCAAAATAGTTTGTCAATATGAGAACTCCAGTAATATATAGACCATTGACTTGAAAGACTCAATATAAAAAAAGAGAAAACATTGCATATGAAGAAAAGGTGATGTCCAACAAGGAAGCATGAATTGAAACAAAAAATGTATATATAGTTGTTCAAAATACAGCTGAAAGAAATAACAGCAATCAAATTCCTTGAGGTAATGAAAATACATGTTGTGAGCATGCCAAACACAAATAAAAGTGATCAAGAGAGAGAAGGAAAAAGAAAAAGTAAAGAGAGAAAGACAAGGAGAAAAAGAACAACAAAAACATTTCTAAAAAAAGAGAGCCCAAAACCAATCCCACTAAAAAAAACACCCCTGTAATGCAAAAAGGTGCATCCCCCCATCCAGTTCTACCTGGAGAGAGGAAGACCATGGCTGGCAAACTTGCAGCTCGTGTGCCCATGGAACACTCACTATGACCACAGAGAACCACATGCCTAACTTGCATGGTAGAAACACAATATAACTAAACATCACACCTCAAGCTGTAAATGTCTCAAATTTCTATCCATATATGTAAAGGAAGTACGAGATATACAGAATGAAACGTTGCAAGAAATTAATTTAGGAACTTACAATTTAACAAAATATAAAATTTGCATATGACATTGCTTGTGCTCAAGGAGACAATTAATAGTTAGTTCCAAATACCATTGATGGCCTGAACTGGCAATCCTCTTTTCAAAGGAAACAGGCTGTCTCAGAGCCAAAATGAGCATAGAAATAACAGAAAGCCCCAACATTTCGGAATCCTCTGTGTAAGAATTTGGGTTATTTAGTTGCAAAGTATGAGAGCTGTTCACAAGTAATAAGTCAACAACATTCTGTTTACTTTGAACCAAGTGCTCCGTTGTGGCACTTAACTCTTTCTGCATAGCGGAGCAGAGCAGTGAAAAAGAAGGTGGTGTGGGCCAGTACCCCATTCTGTAAGCACCTAATAAACAGCACCTTAGAAATTGAGCCTAGCCCATGCCTTAGTTTATAAAAATGGAAAGAACCTCATTATGAGTAGAAAACTGGGTTTTGGTTGCAGTAGTCCCCCCACATTTTGCCTGTTTTTGATGCAACTTTGACTATACAGGGTTCCTGCTAGCCTTGTCCCCAGTGCCATTTTTCCATCCCTATAACAAGACACCTGATCACTTGGCCCCCAATGGCCAGACCATTAGCACCTCTGTAAGTCCCTAGTAAATGGTGTCTCTGGTACATAAGGTAAAGGTACTAAAGAGGGTCCCTCAAGAGCTGGAGCACGGAATGTGCCACCCTAAGGGACCCAGTGCCTAACGCATACAGACTGCTACTGCAGGCTGCGTGACAAGGCACTCCAAAAAATGTGAAAACACAACATGGCACACATTTTTGTAAGTCACCCCTACAGCAGGCCTTACAGCCCTAAGGGGTGCCAAATAATGCAGATGAGACCATATCTGAATGAGCAAATATGTTCCTACAATGTCTTTGTCGATACTTAAACATAGATAAGTGAAGAGGGATGCCATTTTATGTACATGTGCGAGTTCCCCAGCTACTTGAGGACTTCACTGAAAATAGGGACATTTGCTATCAAATATCTCTCATAAATAAATCCTCACTGTTTCCAGTTATGAATTTAGTAATGCACCTTAGAGGTGCCTCCTGAAAACCTACCATCTGCTGCTGTGCTGACTGACTAGTTTCCACAAGTCTGCCACCACCAGACAAGTTTCTGGCATTCCTAAATACAATATGGACATTTAGGAAATACAATTACCATTGACTCCAAGTCAATAGTACCCATGTACAATTTAAAAAAATAACTCAAAGTTGTTTTTTTTAAAGTGCACTAGAGCACACACATGTTCTACGGCATATGTGTGCTCCACATGCGCACAACTTTTATTGGGGTGCATCACGGGGTTAATTTCCCATAGCCATCCTTGGTTTTGTATTTCCCAAATAACGATTTCCTAATAGGAAATCACTTTTGGGAAATGCAAAATTGGCCCATTGGAACACATTTTCTAATTGTGATTTCTTAATAGTGATTCCTACTTTTTAGTAATTGTTATTAGGAAATCAGTAATTACATAAGTATCATTTTACATTTCCTAAATAGCAATGCCTTTGGAGTTGCTGTTTAGGAAATGCAAAATGGCATTTTTAACATTTTGGCCCATATTGAATTAATACAAATTTTTAAAAGTCTTTTAAAGGTGTAGATTTAAAGCAACATTTCTCTAAAAATATGAGTTTCATCCAGAAGTATACAACTTTTAAAAAGTGCTGCACATACCTGCTAACAGTCAAACACTGTTGTAGACTTTAATAGTAGTGGTTATCCAGCAAATTAGTCATACAACTAGCTTGCGACCCTTTGCTGAGAAGGTCAGCATAATAGCAGTAACAAGGCACTATATAAGCAGCAGAGGCTGTGCAGGTTACTTATCTATATGCTCAGGATATATTTAATTTGTTTCCTTTTGTAAGAAGTTAGGTTATTGGTTGATGGGAGTGAAAACCCTTCTCAAGCAGCAACCCAATTCTTTTCAGGGTAAAGTCACAAGCAAACCCTAAATTAACCTGTGCTCAACCCTTAGGTAGCTTGTTACAGAGCAGTCAGGCTTAACTCAGAGGCAATGTGTAGAGTATCTGTATAACACTTCAAACAGTAACACAGGGAAACACTCCACAAAAGGAGCCAACAACAGAGTTAGAAAAATAGAGTATTTTTAAAGAAAAGAAATAAGACCAAAACAACAAAAATCCAATCAGTAGAACCGGAGATATTACATTTGGAAGATTTTAGTGAAAATGGCACCAAAAGGTGTAAGATGCCAGCTGTGGATATCTGATCGTGTCGGGCCAGGGCAAAAACACATGTTCAAGCTGACCACAATGGAGCACAGGTCAGCTGTGGGGACCCAGTTAGGCCTGCTGGAAAAGGTACCTCAAATCCTGGTTTACGGAGCGGTGCAAGGATCCCTGTTGACTATGAGTCATACAGCCAAAGCGATGCATCGGTTCGGAGATGCAGCGAGGCTTCAGTGAGAGGAACTGCGTCATTGTCAAGGAACCCATTGACCAAGTCTTGCAATGCAAAATCCGGAATAGATGGTGCACCACACAGTTCAGACGATAGGTCTGTTCGAAGGAGCTGCGAAGTTGCAATGTGGAGTCCAATGCTGTCACCAAGGCTGCCATCAATAAGGGATGCAAGGGCCTGCAGCGAGGATGTGTTTCACAGTGACAGTTCTGATGCAGTGGTGTGCTGTGAATCGATGTGGGTGTTTCCAGCGGTTCTGATCGATGAAGTAGCAGTGATGTATGGATTCTGCTTGGGGTTGCGCTGTGCAGCAGAGGAGATGCATCAGTTCTGCTAGATTAATGGAGGCTGGCTGAGCCCCTTAGGCCCACTTCTAAAGCTCCATGACTGGGGATTGCACCAATCTGCAGGGTAAACTAAAAAATTGCAGAGTCCAGGTGCTAGGTCACAGTTGTAGGAGCCTTCTGTTCCAGAGGCTCGTCAGCATGCCAGCCTTGGAGTCTCTCTGGAATCCTTGTTTATTGAGATGCAGTTCCAGTACTTCTCACCTAGGCAAAAAAGCAGCAGGTCAGCATAGCAAGGCAGCAGCACAACAAGGCAATAGTCCAACAGGCAGCTGTCTACCAGAGTGCTAGCCCTTCAGCAGCTCAGACGTCCTCCTTTCTGGCAGAGTACCCACATGTCTGGAAGTATACTGAAGTGGTACATGCCTGAGGCCCAATATTTATACTAAGTTGTGCCTTGGAAGTAGGGGGAGAAGTTCCTAGAGGTTTGAAGTCCCCAATCATCCTGCCTTCCTTGTCCTGTCTCCAGGCTATCTATAGGGTCTTGCATCCCTTTGTGTAGAGGCACAACACAGCCTATTCAAGTATTAGTGGGGCAGTGCCCAGCTCCTACCCCCATCCTGCCATTGATGGCCGATCCAGTTCCCCATTGTGTGTGGCTGTTTAGGAGAAATATACAAAGCACAACTGTCAGCTGCACCCAGTCTTGTAACCCAGGTACAGACTACAGCCACTAATTGGCTAAGGCAAGAAGATATCAACTTTCTAAAGTGGCATTATCAAAATTGTAACTTAAAATCTGACTGCACCATAATTTAGGATTTGCCATTATAATTCCAAAGACACCAAACATTATTTGGATACCTGCTCCCATTTGGAAATTACAGATTAATAAATGTAATAAGGACAATCCAGTGTTAGTCTATAGGAGAGGTAGGCCTTGCAGTGGTGACAAACAAATTTAAGAGTTTTTCATTTCCCTGACATGTAAATCTTAAAAATACAAGTTTACATTTTTAAATACATGGCACCTCGCCCTCTGGACTGTTGATGGCCCACCCTATGGGTGTCTTATATGTATTGAAAAGGAAGGTTTGGCCCTTGCAAAAAGTTTATTTTGCCAGGTTTAAATTGCAATTTCAAACTGCACACACAGGCTGCAAAGGTAGGGCTGAGACATATTTAGAGTTGAGTGGCACAAGCTCTGGGCACACATAGAGCTACCTAATTAGAGACTTATTAGTATAAGTCAATGTAACCATGTTTTAAGGAGTGTTCAGAGTCCTAAAGTCAACAAAAACAAATTCAGCAAAAAGGGGAAGAACTAAAGCAAATAGTTTGGGGATGACCCTACAGGAAGGGCCATTTCCAACAATGACAATATTTCTGCCCTCTATATTCTGAAATACAGCCATTACTGCAGGATTCAAACAGGTATGTGTTGATGAAGAATGTCCTTGAAGTGGAGCTCGAGCTACTATTCCCAGTCTTTATCAGTTGGAGATCATCCACTGACAGTTAGTGCCAACGCTTATGAGCTACTGAAAATCCAAACCAAACAAGTTGAGACAGATGTTTGCTAACTCTCATTGGGAAAATGTTTTCATCCCCGTCAGACAAGCCCTGCAAACAAAGTACAAACCAAGTAAGAAAAACTGGGGGATTGGGCTTTTGCTGCCACTTCTATGTGGGAAGCAGACTTGCTGCCTCTTCCACTCACAATTCTGAAATAAGTTGTTTATGATTAGCTAACGTAACAATAAAAGACACATGTATTCATTCCAGTGTATTACCATTATTGCAAAACCAATGCATGCACAGCTTGTTTAAGAAAGTTAATGATTAATTGGTATGGGTGGTAGTCCATGTAATAAGGTCTCTATTTTATTAGGTCCAGGTAAAGCTGTCAGTGGTTTAAACCTGAGATTAACCCCCTGATAGCTATGGAACTGAAAAGAAAGGCTTGATTTAAGAAAAATGTGTAAAGCATTTGGAAGTTAAAAAAACAGTTAAGAAGCTGAAAATAAAGCATAGTAAAAATTCCACTCTAATTTATAAAAATAGAGATTAATTTGTTGAGCAAAATGACACCAAAATAATAAAAAATACAATACGGGGAACCGCACATATGATAGAAAGGCCAATGGTAGTGAACTATTAAGCTAGTGCAGGAACTATTTGCAATTTGAGGCTAAGTGGTGGTCCGATGCACCAACCAGGTTTGATCCAGTCAGAATGTATACCTTGTACGGTGCTCATGTGATCACAGAGCAAGCAATGAAGGTGGCTAGTGTGTACATAAATAAAAGGCTGGACCAGTAAATAATTCAAATACAAGACTTTGATATACAATATTTTGAATTCAATAAACGTTTATTAATCCTAATGTTTTTATGGCAACAGCATTACAACCCTGGTGTATAATTTTCGGGTCATCATCAGGCCTGAGGAAGGTGAAAACTAAGCCTGAGTTCATATTGTCCAGTGGACATGTGTAGAATGCTAGCTAGACCATTTTTTTTAGAAAAGAACAACTTTTGCCTGTCTACAGCAAATATGTGTTTCTCAAGGGACAATTGAATAAAATATTGATTGTGCCACCCAATTAAGTAGCCTTTTACCACTGCAGGGCCTATGTGTGCAATTTTAGGATGTCATTTTGACCTGGCAGAATAAACCAGTTGCCAGGTCCAAATCATCCCTTTTTATTACCACCTAGGGTAGGCCCTGAACAGCCCAAAGGGCAGGATGCAGAGTACCTAAAAGGTAGGACATGTGCTTGTTGGATAAGTTTTTCACTACTGCTTGCCTATCTCTCCAAAAGGATTACATTGGAGTTGCCTTATAATAATTTATAAGTGTAGCTTTCAAATGGGAAGAGATGACCCCCTTCATGTTTGGTGTCTCTGGAATCACAAATTAAAATCCTAAATTATGATGAAGTTAGATTTTCAATTGCAATACTGAGAATGCCACTTTTAGAAAGTAGGTATTTTCCTGCCTTGGCCATTTGGTGCCTGCTGCCTGCCTCTGGTCACATGACTGGATATAGTTGGTAGTTTGGCTTTGTGTATTCCTCCCAGTCAGTCAAACAATAGAGCGATTAGTGCCTCAATGGGCCATTACCCTGCTTGATGGGTGGGGGTGCTGAGCACAGCCTCACTTGCATCTGTCTGTCCACACACAAAGGGCTAAATAACCTGGTATTGTCACTTCAGACAGCTTGGAGTCAGTGCATGGGAGGAAGGTAATTCCTTGCACTTAAAATACATTACCTAGAAGCTTCTCCCACCTTCTAGAACCAGATCACCAAAGTATAACTACTGTTCCTCAGACACCACCACTTTAGTACACTTCTGGATCTGTGAATACTCTGCCAGGAAGAAGGACTGCTGTGCTGCACAAGGTCTGCTGGACTGCTGCTCCACAAGACATTTCTGACCTGCTGTGTTGACCTGCTGCCCTCTTGCCTAGGGAAGAATAACTGGACCTGCACCTCCATCTTGCACCCAGGACCCTAGAGTGACTCAAAGGTTTAGTCTGCTGGCCTCCGGATCTAAGCCTCGGGCCATAACAAGCTCCCTACACTTCTTGAACCTGTCTTCAATGTGTGTCTGGCCCCCAAGATGTACCTCATAGGTCGTGAGCCTGTGGTGAGGATCTAGAGCTTCTTAATTCAAGCTTTTTGGCTCTTTGCAAACGCAAACAGGCCCGTTTGCACTGAAACCACCCCACTCACACAGACAATCAGTGGGAGCCGCTGCAAGTTCATCTCTTCACACAGCAAGCATTGTCTGCCAGCATGGATAGCCACCGCAAGGTTCAAGCCTGCCCGCCACTTCACCCAGCCTGTTCTTTGTGCCCTGCTGACCTTTGCCAGCGATGTTAGCCTTGCTCCCAGCAAACTTCTTTCCGGTGAACAAGACTCTTGAAACAAAACTTGAGAAGTCAAACCTTGAGCGGGACTAATCTGGGACTGTATCCAACTTGCATCCCATCCTGGTCAACTAAAACTTTTGGCTTTGACCTGGCCCAGCGTGACCAGGTATAACTGATTGGCAGTGTATGCCTTTAATCACTCTTCTGCAGTTTATTCTTTAAAAAATCTTAACTCAAGTTGTACTGATTGGATTTTGGTTGTTTTGGTCTTGTTTCATTTATTAAATTTTGCTCTATTTTTCTAACCTGGTGTGAGAGTTTTTGTGTGGATTTATCCCTATTTTACTATTTGAAGTGTTGCACAAATACTTTACACATTGCCTCTAAGTTAAGCTTGACTGTTCTGTGCCAAGATAACAGGGGATTGAGCAAAGGTAATTTGGGGTTGAATGTGGTTGCTGCTTGACCATGGCTCCCAACCCAGTCAACCAACAACCCAATTTCTAACAGTCATACTAAACCTGTTGTGGCCTTAAGTTTGAGATATAAAAATATTGTTACGGTAAGTATTTATTTAATATTCTTAGTTCCACATCCATTTATCTTGACAGTATATATCTATTGCCAAGGGATATATTTGTGCAATTAAGTATAGTAAATGCCTATGAATACTTACCTTCATGATATTTTGTTAATCAATATTTTGGAAATTTTTGTATGATGATCTATAATATACAATGTTCTGGTAGTACACCACAGTGATACTTTCTCAACTTTGAGCTGCACAAAGCTTGTTTGCTAGATGGTAGGGCTAAACTTGATATCCTGAGGATGTTCTGTTGGCTGGTCCTGATGCTGCTTATCTTGTCTGCATGGAAACATTTTGCTGTTCCAATCAATTCATAAATGTGAATAAGAGCATTAAGAACCACTCTCTATCCCTGACCAGAGATTGGCCATAGTTTGGCTAAGCACAAATTATGTTGCATTGCAGGTGACTTCGATGGTGACTCTGAAAAAATCACTGCATTCCTGCTTGATTGCTTAATCTCTTTTTCACGACCTTAGTAAAGACCTCACTTTCCCTTTCCAAGTCGTGCAGAGTTCCAGCTTTAGATGGATCAGTATGGATATGATAGGGCCTGTGTGGTTCTATTCCATGCTGTTTTGTCAGTGGGCTCTCACATGCTCTGATTTGTCTCTTCTGATTTTAGAGCCATTGACCGTGATCACTGAGTTACTTGATTTCCCTATGTTAGTATCTTGTTTGCCATACATGTTGTTCTGACTATATTGCAGCATTATGAAAGTTTCCTGGGACCGTATTACATAAAAGGGGCACTTTCCCTATTAGCGCCACTGCACAACTTTAAATAGGTGTGCCATGCACAAAGAGGGAAGGGGCCCTGTATTACTATAAATGCGCTGCTCTCAGGGCAGTCATGAACTTGTGCTGCTCTCGGGCAGGGTATTCAAATGAAATACGGAGTGGCTTCTTCAAACCATTCCATGTTTCACTGTGTAGCAACTCACCTACACTTTACAGAGGGAAGAACGATTCCCTTGGAGGTAAATATAGTGAGTGACTGCACCTGCCTGTAAGGGGATGTCTGAGGGGTCCATGGTACCCCCTTTTTTCTCTCCAGAAGCCTGCCTTTCGAAGGCTGAAATAAGGATGCTTGCGAAGGCAGAGTAAACAAAATGAGGTTTGTTTCAGGTTAAGAGGTACACCTCATCCTTCATGTCATACCTTTCTCCAACCATCTCCTCTTTGAATTCTTACAACCCCTCATTCTAATCATGCATCCTAGCGTCTCACTGAAGGGAGAAATCCATGGAACATCAGGAGCATGCATGGAATGTCAGCTACATAGATTATGTAGTGACAAAGGGAGATGAAAATGTTGTATAGCCATTTTAGTGATGTCCCTGGGCACGTTATTTTAGCAACTAGGTCCACTGCTTGTGTCCTTTAGCCTAGTAACAAGTTATTCTGCATGTTTTTATTATTTCAGAATTTGCCACATTTGTGGTGTTCTATTTTCTTCATCTAGTTGTTTTTTTTTCTAGGAAAGCATTGTGTTTCTTGGAAAGATATTCTTTTCTCTTTGTGTTTTCCTCAAGGCTGCAGCAATAAAGGTTTCTAGCGCAAGTGGTACACCCTGTCTCTAACGTTCACAGAAACACACACATCATTACTGAGGGACATTTACTCAGAACATCCGTTGTTTTATTATAAAAACACTTCTCTGTCCCATGCACTTTAGAGGGAGATTCCAGCTAGGTGACCACAACCGCATGTTGATTGACTTTGCTACAGCTGCTTGCTGAGACTACCGTTTCCCTGCCTTCCTTGCTCAGATATGGGAGATGATGTCTTCCTAGGGGGGATCCTGAAGGGCAAGATTAGGGCTTATCATGCTGTGCTCTAACGTAGCTTAGGTAGGAATTGCATATAGTATGCATCCTGTGTTTCACTTTTCTTGTTACCATTTTGCTTCTATTATGTTTCATCATTCCAATGATTGTGTTTCATGCCATCTTATCTAAGACACAGCTGATTCAATCAATCGTATTGAACCAGTTCCTGCCTCTGTTTGTCTTTGTATGTGTGAGACTCATGTAACTGAGAGAAAAGTTGAGGTCTGATCTACCATGATTTCCCTGATAAGTCATAATGTGATGCGCCCAGTTGTCACAAATCATCCCTGCTCTTGAGGAGAGATGAGGCACTGCTAGCTGGCTGGAAATGGATTAGGCTGACAGTTGTCACATGGTGTGGGATTGGACTCAGTTACTCACATTTCAGGTGATGCTGCCACCTGAATCCAGCAGCATCATTAGGATAATGAGAGCCCAGGCAACAAAGATACCACACATCTCCCATCCCATATTAAGAACACAAAGCAACATGTCATGAATGTGAACATAACGTTTAGAAAAAAAAAGGTTAAATTGAATTACATTAGATAAATCTGCAATTAATAATATAATGAATCACATAAAAAACAAAATGTATTTCATATATAGACTTTCAAAAGCTCCTCCTCGTGCCATTGCACTCAACAGATTTTTCCTTTTCTTTTGAGACCTTAGTAGAACCTTGCATTTTAGCAACCCTGTTGTGATTCCAAGTTGTATGATCCTCTATTCTCACAGCATTGGTGAAAAGCTTGATTACCTTCAAGGACTGAGAGAATTTGTAATGTGATTTTGAAAGACAGACTTAAACATGGACGTCTAATTGTCACCATGTGTCCAACTTGCGCCATTGTTTTTTTACCACTTTACAAACATCAAACCTAGTGTTCCTTTTTGTCATCCTTATTCCACTGCCCTTTTCTTCTCAGTATCACGTTCCACACTCATTTCTTGTCCTGCTTTGTTATTCATCCACTGTAGATAGATCAAAGTGTTGGCCCTCCTTTTACTAAATAACTTATAGGGTGTGATCCATGTGATCGTTTGTGGTGTTGTTCTATAATTCTTTTCTGTCTTCCAACATACTTTACTCACCAATGTTCTTTGTATAATTTATGTGAACTCTTTGTTTAACCTTTCTCCAGTGCCATTGGCTTAAGGATAGTAAAGCACAGACTTTTTGTGTTTGAGTCCTCTATCCCCGAGAAATTTTTCCATATCTCAAGAAACTAACTGTAACCCATTGTGAGTTAGTAGTATAGAGGGAAAATCCTCACGCTCAAACACTTGATCAAGAAAATTCACTACATGTCATGTTTCCCCTGACCCTGTCATCCCCATTTCCCACCAACATGAGTACAAGTCGATCAATACAGTAAAATACTTGTCAGAGCTCATGATCTTCAAGTGGCCAAGGATATCCAAAGCAACATCTTCCCATGGTTGTCTAGGTAGCTCCCTCATGCCCATCAGCAGTGCTTTACTTTTTAGTGTTTTGTCATAATTCACATACTCCAAGCACTCTCTGGCAGATCTTTCTATTCGAACATCCACTCCAGGCTTCCAGTACATTTGTGTAAGTTGTTCTTTCATTTAAGAAATCCTAGGATGGCTATCATGTGCAAAGGAAATTAAATCATCCATCAATGTTGGTGGACTCAGTCTGGTTCCTCTTACCAATAGTCCACCCTGAAATGACAGCTCATCCTGGACCCTCCTAATTCCATTCACTTGAACCTGGTCTTTGCTTCCTTCCCCCAATCATCCTTGAGATTTTTCATCACCTGTTGTATAACACTGCCTTACTAATTTCAACCATCCATTCCACCTCCTCTATGATCCCTTCTCTAAACAGATACACTTCACAATCCTCATCTTCCACATCCTCACCTTTCACTTCAATCTGCTCCTTTGAACAGCAGTCCACCAAATAGTTCTTTACTCTCAGGACATAAGTCAAGTCAAATTGAAACTCTTGCAAAGACACAACCCACTGTCTTATGCTCCCTGATATCACATTGAGTCCTTTCTTCTCAACAATTTCTTTTAGGGGTTTATGATCAGTTTTAATCACAAAACTGCTGCCCCGTATGAATTTCCTTAATTTCTGCACTGCCCAATGTACAACTAGTACTTCTCAATGTACAGTTAGTGCTTTCTTCTGTTTAACTGACTAGTTTAACTTTGCTTCTTTCAACCATCTAGAAATAAACACAATGGTGCTCTCAACTCCATCATGCCTCTGTAGAAGAATTGTCCCCAGCCCTTTTACTTTACTCAGAACTGGTATTGCCCCCTTCTTTGTCTTGATTTTATGAATATATCCTTACAAACCACCTAACTTTTCTTGGAAAACCTCAGGAAATTCTTGTACATAGTTTGTTACACCATTTTCACCATTACCAACGTCATAGATATATGTAGATATAGATATATGTAGAGTAATTCATTCTTACCACTGGAGTCCCATTAGGGTCAAAATAGATCACTAAATTGGATTTAGTGGTAATTGCATTGCCTAAATGCCCAATTAGCATTTAGGAAATGCTTGATACATGTGCTTTGGAAATTGCAAATAGGAATTCTCTATTTGCGATTTCCTATTTAGAAAATCGCAATTTGTGATTCTCTAAATGGGGTTGCAATTTTAAGGAATCGGTATTTTAGCGATTCCTTGAAAATGCACTTCAAACGCCTTTCATATATCTTGAAAGGCATTTTTGCATTCGCAAACGGCCACATTTTTGCGATTCACACCGTTTGCGAATGCAAAATTGCTTGATACATCAGCCCAAAATGTTTAATTCAAGCTGGATTTTAGTGTAAGATGTGAGAGGATGCAAGGGTTACCACAGTACATTCCCACACACACCCCAGACCTCTGACCCCAAGGTTAGTGTGGCTGAAAAAGTTTGCCATCTTGAAAATGCGTGGACACATTTAATTTTGGGCCTAGTTGAAGTAAAACAAACAGAATCGAATGCAAACATAGATAAGTCAGGGCTTAGGAACCCTTATGACTTTACTCTATTGACCAGAGAGGAACTTTTAGTGTGTGCGAAGTTGGACCTTCACCCAACCTTCATCAAAACACTACTTGTGTAAGGACACTAATTGGACTGAACCCACTGCACTTTGCATTTGTGATCTGTAAGAAGGACCTGAGATGGTTGGATCCCCTTCCAGTTGAAAAACAAGGACAGAAATATCTCCAAGGTTCATTAGAGTGATCCACTGGGTGGCTCCGAGAACATAACAAGGTTGAAGAGCACATTCTTGTCAAGCATCCCAGCTGAGCACAAAACACAATGAACTGCTCCATCAACACTGACACCTTTCCCAAGGACTGGAAACACACCAAAATATGCCCTCTCCTGAAGAAAACCTTGAAGACCCATCAGAACTAAAGAATTTCTTGCCCATCTCGCTGCTACCCCCGCCAAAGTACTGGAGACAGCAATCAACGCACAACTATGGAATTTCTTGGAGGCCAACAGCTCCCTGGACAGCTCCCAGTCCGGTTTCCACAGCAACCACAGTATGGAGACAGCCCACCTGGCAGCCACTGACAACATCCGATTACTCCTAGACCGCGGCCACACCACAGCGCTCATACTCCTCGACCTCTCAGCAGCCTTCAGCACGGTCTCCCACAGTAGTCTATGCACCAGACTCCAAGACATAGGAATCTGCAGAAGAGCCCTGGAACTGATCCACTCCTTCCTCTCTGGAAAGACTCAGAGGGTCAGACTCCCTCCCTACACATCCAGACCTACAGGAGTCAACTGCAGAGTCCCCCAAGGATCTGCACTAAGTCCCACACTGTTCAACATATGCATGGCCCTTCTCGCAGCCACCATCAGAAGCCGTGGTTTGAACATCGTATCATAGGCCAATGACACACAACTCATCATTTCCCTCCCCAAAGACCTGGACACGACCAAAAGGAATTTCCACTCAGGTATGGAAGCCGTTGCCACCTGGATGAGAGAAAGCTGCCTCAAGCTTAACTCCGATATGACTGAGCTCATCATCCTGGATCTCTCGGCCGCGTTCAACATCGTCTGCCACCACACCCTACGCTCACGCCTCAGCAATGCAGGAATCAGCAACAGAGCCCTGGACTGGGTCACCTCCTATCATACCGGCAGAACCCGGAGATCCGCCTCCCCTCATTCCTCTCGGAGGCCACCAAAATCATCTGCAGCGTACCCCAGGGTTCATCCCTCAGCCCGACCCTCATCAACGTCTACATGGCCCTGCTCACTAACATCGCCAGATCCCACAACCTCAACATCATCTCATACGCTGATGACACCCAGCTGATCCTCTCCCCCAGCAAGGCCATCGCCGAATGGATGAAGAGCAGCTGCCTCAAACTCAATTCCGACAAGACGGAAATCCTCATCTTTGGCTCCACCCCCTCTGCATGGGATGGATCCTGGTGGCCTGCTACTCTCGCAGACGCTCCGACTCCCACCGACCACGTATGCCACCTACGATTCATCTTGGACTCCTCATTATTCATGACCCAGCAAGTCAATGCCATCTCCTCCTCCTGCTTCAGCACTCTCTGCATGCTCCGAAAGATCTACAAATGGATACCCACTGAAACCAGAAGAAAAGTCACCCAAGCGCTCGGAAGCAGCAAACTGGACTTCGGCAATGCCCTCTATGCAGAAACCACGGTCAAACTCCAGAAGAGGCTGCAAGGCATTCAGAACGCCTCCGCACACCTCATCCTGGACATCACCCACCACTGCCACATAACAGACCACCTGAGAAACCTGTACTGGCTCTCAGTCAACAAAAAAATCACCTTCAAACTCCTCCCCACGCTCACAAAGCACTGCACAACACCTGACCAGAATACCTCAACAGACCGCTCACCTTCTACACCCCGACCTGGCATCTCCGCTCGGCCGACCTGACCCTCGCAACCATCCCACATGTCCGCAGAACTACAACCGGCAGTAGATCATTCTCGCACCTCGCTGTCAAAATCTGGAACACTCTTCCCATCCACATGCGCCAGACCAAAGACCTCCTTACTTTCAGGAAACTTCTCAAGACCTGGCTGTTTGAGCAGTAGCAGCATCTCCCCTCCTTCTCCCCTCCTCAGCGCCTTGAGACCCTTACGGGTGAGTAGTGCGCTTTACAAATTCCTGATTGATTGACTGATCTTAGAAATGCCACCTCAGCTTGGGACGACTCCTGGTGGCCAACATCCCTCAGCGCCCTCCCCTGCACCGACTGAGCACGCCCACCACCTAGGCATCATCCTCGACTCCTCCCTAACCATGACCCTCCAGGTAAACTCAGTTGCCTCCTCCTGCTGGCACACACTCTGCAAACTTCGGAAGATCTTCAGATGGATCCCAGCAGACTGCCGCTGGACAGTAATCCACGCTTTAGTCACAAGCAAGCTCGACTATGGCAACGCCCTCTATGCTGGCACCTCGACTAGGAACATAAAAAAACTACAACTAATCCAGAACGCCTCCGCCAGACTCATCATGGACTTTTCACCCCGAGAACATCTCTCCCAACACCTGAGGACCCTCCACTGGCTCCTGGTCGAGAAACGAATCACCTTGAAGCTACTCACCCACCCGTACAAGGCCATATACAACGCAGGACCAGCCTACCTGAACCACAAACGTCTCCTTCCACACCCCCAACAGATCCCTCCTCTCTGTCCAGCTGGTCCGGGCCTCCATCCCTTGCATTCGTAAAACCGCCGCCGGAGGAGGATCCTTCACCTACATCACAGCAAAAAGCTGAAACAATTTCCCTCTGCACCTCAGACAAAGCCCATCACTCACCATCTTCAGGAAGAACCTCAAGACGTGACTCTTCGGATGAGGTACCCCCCACCCCCCAGCGACTTGAGACCCTTGCAGATGAGTAGCCGGGCTTTACAAGAAAGGATTGATTGATTGATTGATGGAGCAGTGGCCATTGGGCCTGAACTGAACTTTCCTGGTGTCCATTGTCTGACAACCTAACAGTCTCCCCCAGAGTCCTGAGTCCATGAACATCTATTCCTATGGTGGTTTGGGCAATGAAAATAAGTTTGGGAACATTTTCAAAGTGTTTTACTCAGGGGTGTCAAGAGAACTGATGCAAAAAGTACCAGGCCGGCAGTTTCACGGCATCAGATTTAATCTTAGGTTTGCCCACCTACAAAATACTGGCTTTAGCAGGGTCAATCTTTTGAGTATCTGTCTCATGCTTTGTCACAGGAGACGTCAAACCGCACTAGGTTCCAATCTACCATAAGAATTACCATTGGCACACTGTGCTTCTTGACATTTTTTACTTAAAATCTTTAGAAATGTATATCTCCGGTCCCTCTAATTAGATTTTTGTCATTTTAGTGTTGTTTTCCTCATGAATTATTTCTCTGTTAAAATAAATTGGAATGGGATTTTTATTTTGTTGTGTTTTTGACTTTTTAGTAGTTTTGATACTTCTAAATGCTTTACACATTTTCTTTAAGATAAACCTGACTTCTCTGTGCCATAACTTCCAGGGATTCAGTTCAAGTTTAAATTATGGAAACCTTTGATAGGACATAACGTGATAGTGATTTTATTACTAGTAGTGAATCCCAAACCAGCCTAACTAATGAAGCACTTTCTCACATTGAGCTACAAAAAGGACCTTTAAACAAATTAAACGCTGTTTCATAGATCCACAAAAAATAATCTGAGCTACATAATGTTAGTCTGCTTTATTGAAGTGTTTTTCTAAGTGAATATGGAAAACTCGAATTATTTAGATTATAACCTACAATTATGTATAATCCTTAGGCTCATTCTGTTTATTACAGAACACCATTTAAGTTGCTATCTGCAACAAATACTGTGTAAATAAAAATGATCACAGACTACTACATAAAGAACAGTGATACCCTTTATCTGTTTAAAATGGCTTCTGCGTGTTGATAGTAATGCACACTGATTAATAACGGCGCTGCACTACAGTGTAGGAAAACATCTATTTCACCCGAAAACTTGTTTAACCGCGATAATTGGTAAATAAAGCGTGGTGATAACAGACATGTTAATATAAAGGTATATTTTGCACCTTTGGTTAAGCAAGCCTTTTCTGAATTAAACGTATTTAAGATTTTTAGGTCGAGCGTTAGCGTTTGGCCTGCTGTATACTAAAGTATACAATAGAGTGAGTTCCAGCATTTTGATTTGTTAGTTGCAGTGCCCTTCAAAAATCTTTGCTTGCTAGTGGTCAGTCCTGCCTCTTTGTCCTGCCTTTTTTCACTTTGGGAGCAGCACAAAGTACTGTGTAATTATGCTATGTCCTGTTTATCTCTTCTGTAAGTGACTTTTTTTTGGCATTTGCCTGTTTCACCTCAACAGTGTGGGAGCTTGTTCAGTCCCTCCTCCCCACCTGCTCCCACTGTAAACACAAACCAACATCAGAGGGGGCTTTTTGAGGGCCAGCTCACCCTCACTCTCTTTATTTTCAGTCTGTGTTGCAAGAAAAGTCCACTCAGTAATTTACAACGCTAGGAGCTCTAACTCGAGCAAACATGAGATCATTGCATTCCCCCAACCCACACCCAGCTTTGTAAACTCCTAACCGGACTTTTCTTGCCACACAAATGAAAAAAAAAAACGCAGCGCAGTCGCGCTGCGTTTTTTTTTCTTTTCATTTGTGTGGCAAGAAAAGTCAGGTTAGGGGTTTACAAAGGTAATAGCTCTAACTCGAGCACATGCGTGACCTGTTGTATTGAAAATGCTCGTTAAATGCTCTGGGTTACGTCCGATTCTCTCATCTTCACAGGCTGCAGCAGCCCCTCCCCAACCTAGCACAACTATCAGATGGCCCCTCTCACACACTCAATTACAATAGACAACCCTGACCTGACACAGCATGTGCTGTGCCTCCTTGGACCCCTCCTTAGGGCATGACAAGTAGGAGTCACCAGAGGAGAGGCTGCTCCTGAACAGCAGCGTTCATTCTCCCCTCACAAGGACAATTAGTTGCTGCTATGCAGGAGTTCTCTCTTCGTTATCACACCTCCATTCACTCTGGCCGGGAAAAATATCTTTTCTACACTACCTTAACAAATCCAGAAATAAACGGGAAGGCAAGCCCTCTTCTTGCACTTTTTTCACTTAATGGAGAGGCTCTGTCACTCTGTAAGTGCCATCTGCAACATATTCGCCATGCCTTACAGGCAGAGGGTGGCCAGTCTTTTCTTTACTTTTGTCAAACCAGGGTCCCACAGAATGTATTTAGGAGTTGTTGAAAAAATCAGATCTTTCATCATGGAATCTTTTCTCAAACAACATGCAAAATAATGCCCCTTCTTACAATACAAGTGAAACTGAAAGAGACAGAGGTCTGTAGTTTAATGCTTAGGACGCAACAGTGAGTAATGTGCTCTCTGCTGGGATGTTTTCCTATGTTGAACAGGTTTTATTCTCCACACGCCCTGCTCACCCATTCTTTCTTTGGTCAATAAATGGATCGGTAAGTTAATGACACCTGTTACAGTGCCATGAAATGCTGGAAAATGCTTTGGGATGCTTTTACAACAACTCAAATTGTACGCACCTTTCCTCTTTTTATTTCCTGTTTCTGGAATGCTCTGCTTTTGGACTCTGTTACACTAGTGTCTGCAACTCATTTCATTCATCCACACCGAATACGTCATCGACATTTCTGACAAGATGTGCTTATTTTTTCCATTTGGTTGCCAATAATGGGCTCAAGCACTATTTCTTGGGGGCTAAGGCATATTCATGGCACAAGTCTTAAAGAAAAAAAGTGGGGGGACTGAACAAGTTAGACACTATGCAAGTGAAATCACGGCACATGACACCACGGCGTGTGAAATCGCACCTGGAATCACCGGTAGTGGCATCACAACCCAGGACCTGACAGGAAATTACATCACAAGAAGTGAGATCTGGTCTTAAGACCACATACATATGCTTACCGCAAGAAAGCAAAGCCTTAGCTAGGGATCCCTTTGCCCGTCGTGGAGCAAATGTTTTCTTCAGCTTGGGCCGAGTGTAAAGTGCAGTATAATTGTCAGCTTTCCTTTGGAAAGTGTGTATTTTCGTGTTATTGCTGTTCTTTTTTATTTCTTTTTTAAGACAGGAAAAAGAGAGTGCAGGAAATAAAAAGTGGAAAATGAAATTAGCGAGGAAGCTGTGTAATTGAGCTAAGACGTGCAGCACCTCATGTCTGCGAGAGGCAAAATGCCTACAGCACCTGGTATTCCTAAGCGGTCTCCCATCCAAGTACTAACCAGGCCCGACCCTGCTTAGTTTCCAAAATCAGGCGCATTCCGGTGGTATGGCCATAGGCAGGAAAAGCTGCAGTTTCAGCTCTCTTCTTATCACTAAGGCCACCGCCCGGAGCCTGCTGCTTTTAATTTCACCTGCACAGGCTCCCCTTGGGAAGTCGGACATGGACTCACTGGCAGAGGCCCAATGACCCCACCCACATGGAACACCATTTTTAGGGTCGAGTCTGCAAGACGCTTTAGTAGTTAGAAAAGGCCTCGGAGCCCCGCCCGTGTCACTTCAGTGTCTTTCATTGGTTCGTGGGATTGCCTTTCAAAATCAGCTTGCTTTCATTAGTGGAAGGCATGCATACGTCATGCCTTTTACGGTGGTTAGCCCTCCTCGAGCGCAGTGACGAAGTACTGAAAACATGCGAGGCTTGCTGTTTTCCGTCTAGCTTGTTGACTACTTTTTATCTTTTTTCACAGCGCGATCTCGCTTTGCAGAAGTCAAGCGCTTTGCATGACATTGACCATGTTACATAGTTAATTGCACTTTTGCCTGTTACGTAGATAATTGCACTTTTGCCGATAGGTTTAATGTGATAGGAAAAGTCCGGTTGGGAGTTTACAACTGCTAATAGCTCTGACTTGGAGAAATGCGAGACCTGTTGCATTACAAATGCTTTTTTATAATGCTGACACTATACTTATAAAGAAGTCACATTACACTAAAGAAATATGTAACGTGTTTCGGAGTTTGACAACGTAGTTTTCTGTTTTCGTTTAGTTTAGGGTAACAAACAGAAAACAGCCTCGGCAAATACAATATGTCTGGCCTTGGCAAGCTGGTGCAATTATTATTATTTTTATCGCAAACATATGTCACATAAATAAAAGGGGAAGAAAGAAAAATTGCTGCTGCCTAAACATGCCAGTCGCATACTTGCAATAAAAATTTGAAATTACTATTAAATCAGCATTGCAACCGGATTAATGGTGTATTATATTAGATTGAAACAATAGACCCAGGTAAATGCCTAAAAACATTTCTCTGTCATAACCCCTTCTGTGGCTGTAAAGCAGTCCAATTTCATATACATTCGCGTGTTTTATCAGTCGTGGAGACGTGCCTTTCGGCACTTGCAGAACAGTCAGAGAGAACTATAGTAAGACTGGTATTTTTAATGTCCTGTTGTCTTTTTGCAGCGGGGTGCTTGCAAATATATATTATGTTGGTGTCTTTTGTCCTTGCACTCATGCAACACTGCTGTTGTAAGGAGGATGTGAGTTAATTCCTCCTCGCTCCTCCTGGTCTTTAGGCCGAGGGTCTTGGAGTGTCTAAACATCAAGATGGTCCAGGCCGTTATGCATGAATTCTTCGATAGCGGAGTTTTTTTCAAAAATGTTCCTGACTGAAAAATCTGTCGAAAAGGTTAGGCTTGTTTGTTGGACCAGAAGATACGTCTTGCAAAAGGTACACCTTAGAACATAGATATGACCGAAGATCCTGCCTACGGTTTATGCTGAAAAAACCTGGCTAATTTTGAGGATGCGTATCTGGGCACATGAAACAATTACTGACCAAGACCACAATTTTCTTCCTCTGTGCTATGGCATTAGTTCCACGTTGCATTTGTTCCTTTAACCCTCAAATCATCTATGAAAATGTTCAAACCCAGGACCTAGTAAAGGTTTTTCTGCACAGAGAATACTGAATCCATTTATGTGAGGTGGCTGGTTAGAGACTGTACTTCAAAATAACAGATGCAAATAGACAGTCATAGTTTACAATAATGCCACCTTCTTTGGAAAAGAATGAAATTACATGAGTTGCCTTCTCAATGTACTATACTAATATAAGCCTACTGCAAAGTGTTTTTCTATAAATCTTGGCCGGTGTACCTCCTAGAGAATGGAGTGAATAAGTTGAGTATTTATCATCTCAGGGGACCTAGTTTACATGTTCAAGATTACTGGTCAATTCTTTCATTTCTAACCTCATGAGCCTCTGCTCTTCTGGGAATGCTGTATACAAGTATACTTCAGTTCTTGTATCCTTTATTCAAAGAACCTCAAGTTATGTATAGTGGTCTGCTATTGAACAAGACGGAGCTGGAGATGGGGCTGGTACCTTCATTTCTGGAAAGATGTGACCCAGTCATGGAGGATAGGGAGAAGGTATATTGATGTTAAACAGTGGAGTGCAACATCAGGATTAGATATTGTTCAGAACTCTTTATCATCTCAGGAAAAGCAGAGTCTGTCTAATTTGAGCAGTGTTGAAAGCATTGTCGGATTCCAAATAACGTTTTTGGACTGTTTCTTTGCTTACAGACACCAAGATGCATATACATTACAAGGAGATATGGGGCCTCATTTCAAGTTTGGTGGGTGGCGGTGGCCACCCGCCAAACTCTTTCGGATGGAAAACTGCCACTCCAGTTTTCCACGCACTAGCCCTATTATGAGTTATCTGCTGTGCGGATTAAGACCGCAGGCACCGCCAAGTGGTTGACTAGCGGCAACCTGGCAGTGCCGGTGGCAGGATCGTAGCAGCTCTGCCCTGGTCATAATGTGGAGGCCAGACCACTGCTTTGGCCTTATGACCGCCAGGGTTGTAATGAGGGCCATGGTGTCTAGGATGGCAGCCTTTTGGTGGAAAACAGGCAATGGGTGCAATTCAGAGCAGTGTCTCTGTGGGCAGTACATGTTTAAGTTGTGTTCATCTTTCAAATCAAGTCTGTCATTCAAATACTTCCATCCTCATGAACCTTTTCTATGTATGTAAGTCTTCGGCAAACATCAAATTAAGCTTTATTTGATTAGTTATTTTCTTCCCTGTATAATGCTGTAAACTTCAACTCCATTCCTGGAATGGACTTTATGGAAGGAGACCCTAGTATGTCCCTACTTCTTAGGCCTATTGTATGCATTGTTTTGTTTTGTTTTCCATCAATACTGAAGTTATGGAAGAACATAGTGGGTTCCAAATGTTTTTTAGCGCTCTCCTTTGCACCGGAATGTCATGCTTCCTCCTTCTTCAGCAATTAGGTGTATTTTAACAATTGAACATGCCTGTGTTTTGGTGCCCTTTGAGGAAACTTCAGCAGACAATAGGCTTGTTCAAATTGAAATGTTATGATTACAAGGTATGTGCACATTTTTTGCATTTTGTTTTTGCATGATTATGTGAAATTTTAGCAAAATTAGAAAAAATTATGTGTAATTAGCATGAAAAGGTAATTTGTCAATTTATGCTATACTTTACTTAAGTACAAAATGCATCCTCACATTTCTTTTTAACTCTACGATGCATTTAACAAAAGCTCTGTGAATAGCAGCAGCCTTGCATGATTTTGTTGTACATTTTTACCATGAGCAGTGCGCAATTATTCAAAGTACTGTAATGGCTTAAGATAGAGAATTTCACGTAACAAGAATGTAGGAAATTGCTTCTTTTTACATGGTCATCCCCACTGTTTTGTAAACTGATGCTACTGTATTTTTTTTACTTTCTGCAATGGGACTATGCTAATCTGGCCCACTGCACATGCTCTGACCCCTAAAATATGTTAAAATTAATTATGCTCTTAACTGGCACAATTGACATACTTACCAAAAAGGCCTTAGTTACAGTACAAAATGCACTCAAGCCCTGTAACTTATATGTCACTAGTAGAGTGCATCACCCATTGTGCCACCCATGACAGTGACAGTGCAAACATGACTGCAGGCGTAAGATTGTAGTCTGGCTGTGGTCATTTGCAATTGTAATTCGATCTGTCAAAATCAACCCTTTTAGCAAGTCAAAACCTTCCTTTTAAATGTTAATAGGTCACCCATATCTAGGCCTAATACGCCCTAAGGCAAAGTGCATAGTATTTAAAAGTAGGACATGTATAAATGTAAAGTTCCATATAACTTTACAATAAGAAAAGCCCCAAATGCTATTTTCACTATAGCAAGTACAGCTGTTCCATAGGAGAACACTGATTTACATTATTGCATTTCATAATGCCAGTTTGGATTAGGAAACAGATAGAAATAGAAGTCAAAGACTCTTTCAAACACAAAGGTGACATCAAATTAGTAATAACTATTAATGAAAAGGTACTCTTAGAAAGTAATGTTTTGTCTTTCTAAAGTGCTTTGAGGCCCATTTGCATGAGTTTCAACTGTCACTTGGCAGCAGAGTAGCCTTCTTCATGAGATGTGAAACTGTCACAAGCCAATGTTAGCTGACACCTGGGCAGAGTCCTTCTTTGTTTCCCTGGTCAGGTAGGCACCAATCCCAGTGGGGAGGAGCAGTCCCCAGAACTACTCTGAAGTGACCATAGAGGAGTGACCTCTGGTTTTGGCACACAGGCTCTGCAATAGGGTTTCACCAGCTTGAATTTGGACTGAGAGGGGCAAAGTGGGATTGTTTGCAGTATAGCAGTATAGCACACAGGGACAGCTGGAAAAGTGGGTAGTGTTACCCCTGGAAACATTTTCCATATGGGACAGGGAGGGCTAGGAGTTTCCCCATACCCATAAACTAGAACCATGCATAAATGTGACACCCTCCTTAGAACACCACTGGACCTTGTAGAAAAAGAAGGATTCCACTTGCTCTTGAGAGCTACGATGAGACCCAAAGGTCTAAATCTGCTCCCACTTGTACCCAGACATGGACTCCAAAGATCAGTTTACTGACCCCTGTTAAGCTACAGGTCTACCAGCCTTTTTCCCAGCTGACTAGTTCCAACTGAAAGTATCCGAGGCTCTGTTGGTATCTTCTGCTGAAGTGAGTCTTGACCCCCAACTGCTTTTCCTTTTCCTGGTATCCTCTGTTGTGTCAAATTGTACTCCTTCTAACATCCTGAAAATCCTGGAATGTAGAAACATTTGGGCTACAAAGACCTCCAGAGGCCAAGACAAACCTGCACAGTTAATCTCACGAAGGTGCAATGCCACTGGGCCTGCCCCTGCTCTGAACTTTTCCGCAGTAGCAAATCAGTTTCAGCTTAATGGCACAGAGAGTGTATCCAGTCACATGGAGCCATTTTTGGCTACAGTTTGCATCCTTGCGCCTCTGGAAGAATCTGAGTTCCATAAAAGAGACTAAGTTCAAATATAAAAATCTTCACCAGGCCAAATTACTAAAAGTATATGGCTGGCGAGGTGCCATTGTTGAGTATAAATTATGAATTTCTTCTGCTCTAAACTTTGTTGCCAGAAGTTAACCAATTCACCAGAACCTCGCCCAATGGCTCTCCTCCTTCACGGAGAGCTTCTTGGTCACAGCCTGCTTCTTTGTCCCTCTGTCAATTTTTGTTTTCCGTTTCAGATACTGAGTCAGAAAGTAAAAGTTCCAACCTGGTCAAACGTGGTTCCTGGGGCCAATCTGTTCTCTATGCCGGTTGGCCTTAAATTGAGTTTAGGTCAAAGTCAAGCACCACCAGATGACCACAGTTAGCACTTAATGCTTTTTTGTGCTATTTTTTTTGAAAATGTAAAAATGTCATCTATATGGTTTCCCTGAATTATTCTATATCTTTATGAATCGGAGTAAGATTTTTATCCTGTTGTTTTAGACTTTTTAACAGTTTTGGTCCTTCCAAATGTTTTATACATACTCTTAAATTAAGCCTGCCTGATCTGTGCCATAGCAACGAGGGGTTGAGCTCAGGATTAAACTACTGAAACCTTTACTGGACCTAACAAAAATGGTGCAATTATTATTTGTGTTGGACTACCATCCACCCCAACTAATAATACCCTTTCTCACAAGGTGTAACACAACATTTTCAAAATCAAGCCAATTATGCCAGCAGAATTTCCATTTCACCCAGGCATAATGATCATCATAGGCCCTTCCTTGATTGATCGTTGTATTGACAGGTATCTGATGTATTATACTTATTAAGAGGCCTTGATTTTCTAGTTTCTTCAGGAAGGTTTTGAGAACTGCTTGATAATATTTAATTTTAGGGTTGTCTGGAAAGCTAATCACACATTCAGGGAGTAATGGAGAAAGTAACTCATTTGGAATCTCATTCTCTCTATCTGCTAGTTCTTCATTCTTTGGAGAATTTTACATTGATAATTTAGAAGAAGTATAATATAAATTTGAGCATTGAAAGTAATGGTCTTAGTGTTGGTTACATTGGCTATGGTCTCTGATTTGTCTTCTACTTCAAATTAAAAAGGGTCCTTCTACAGCAGATAATTATTTTGCTAGGTTCAAACATTATGCTGAAGCTGATATATGGTAACAACAAGAAACAAAACACATCCCCATTTTATTCACATCTACCTCTGTTGAGAGATGTGATTCTTCATGCATTCGTTATGAGCAGAAAGGTGAGTATACTTTTGTTTAGGACTTTGACTTTGACTTTTCTGATTCTCATATTAACTTTTTGTTCGATCAGATTCGGTCTTCATCCCAAATTGTCCTCCATCAGAAAATAAATTAGGACAGTGATTGTAAGTGATTTTACTCATAATAGTTGTGCATGCCATTGAGGATCTAATGGAGATCAAATAGTGGAATGTCAGCATTCTTGGTGGACCTTTGTAGTTAACCACCCCAGGTATTTGCAGAGCCAGCCATATGACTAATACCTTAGCTTTCATTGCAGACTACATTTTGGATGAAAGAATCAGGCCCTAATTAACAGTGTGGCGGTCTCAAGACGGCCACACTCACAGTGGTGGTCTTACCGCCAT
This sequence comes from Pleurodeles waltl, assembly GCF_031143425.1. Lineage (NCBI taxonomy): Eukaryota > Metazoa > Chordata > Amphibia > Caudata > Salamandridae > Pleurodeles > Pleurodeles waltl. The sequence goes on from NC_090446.1 coordinate 1,235,778,341, forward strand.
GAACCCGGTGGTAAAGACCACTGCATTACGAGTCTGGCAGTTTGGCTGAAGCCAAACATCCACAACGCTGCCAGTCCCACTGGTCCGGTCAGACTGCCTCAGCTGGCAGTGAGCTCCTCTGGGCCGGTGGCAGGCCTAAGACCACCGGCCGTATTAGGAGGCAGAAAACCACCAGGCTTTTTTGTGGCGATCACCTGCACCTGGTGGCAGGAATCCCCATTCCTGTCACCTGCACACGCACCCCTAACCATCCACAAACTAGCAAACAACACCCACCCGAACGCATGGATACATACAAACAGCCCACCTGACCGCACGCATACCTACAAACACCCCCACTCAACTGCACAGATACATACATGCACCCCCACTCGCTCACACACTAACATACATGCACCCTCACTCGCTCTCACACTGACATATACGCACCCCCACTCGCTCTCACGCTGACATACATGCACCTCCACTCGCTCTCACACTGACATACATGCACCCCACTCGCTCTCACACTGACTTACACGCCCCCCCTCACTCTCACACTGACATACAGGCACCCCCACTCATTCATACACCTTCATACATGCACCCCACTCATCTGCGCACCTTGATACACGCACCCCCACTCATTAACACGCTCCCTGATGTTCACCCACACTTGCTCACACGCACTCATACAAACACCCCTACTTGCATGAATCCCAATACATACACCTACTTACTCACACCCCCACCCACCTCTCTCCCCTCCACTTCAATTCAGACATACACACCCTCCACACACACATACATACACACATGGACTCACGCACACTCATACTGCTACACATACACATACACATACACTCAGGCATGACTCACGTGCACACAACACACCCTCCCCCCCTCCAATTCGGATGATCCACTTACCTGTCTGGGTGAGGTGGTCATCCAGGAGGGGATGGGTGTCAGCGTTTCCACCGCCAGCGCTGCACCGCTGTACAGGGACCTCAGCGACATATTGCAACTCGTAATACAGTGGGCAGAGTCCTTTTGGCGTGGCGGTGCTGGCAGTGGAAATGCCTCTCACCTGCCCTTGGCTGGCCTGATGGTGTCCGGTTTGTGACTACAATCTAGCGGTCTTCGGTCTCCAACTCATAAAACCGCCGGCACTGGTGGTCTTTTGGCAGCCACCAGCACAGCGGTCGTCCAAAAAGACCACCAATCTCATAATGAGGGGCTCAGTGTTTAGGCCAAGGTCTTGGCTACAGTTCAACTCAGTTGAGTGTCTGTCTTACAATTACTATTAAATTAACTCACATTTGCTACTACAGTTTCGGCTGCAGATTTCTTGAATCTGTATTTGAGAGATGGTATAAATGATTAAGGAATAGTATGTAGAAATGATCTGATACATTTTCTGGATTCTCTAAAACATGCCCCAGTTAACAAACTTTCTGGACCCCCTGCCACTAAGGATTTTGTCAATGTCCTAACCTGAGACTAAAAACCAGTTGGACGGCAGCCACCCTGCAGCTCATTGATCACTACTTGAGTGAGATGTTTTTCAGGTAACAATCAATCTTGACAAATACGGCAAGGCTGATAAATGGAACCTAAATCATTTTTCATGACAGGACTGCACACTCGGAAAAAATTTACATATTTTAAAGAAATATTTTAAAATTCCAATCCTATTGTGGTGGCCACAATATGAATAATAACTATACTAAAAACAAACAACATTTTCCAGAAATAAGACCAGCAAACCATAGTCCATCATATTTAATGGTAATTTGATCAATCCCTCCCTTATATTGTTGGTTTACTAAGCGACACTCAGCACCACAAGGAAAACAGAATTTGAGTTTATAATATGATTCATGCTCTCATACCTACTTTGAACAATGAAGCTATTGTTCAACATAATAACGTGGTCTGCTGTTTTCATCTCCACGGTAAGGAAGGCTGATAAGCTCTTCAGCAAATGTGCCTTCCGTTTAACCTTCAGTGGAAGTAGGTGAAGCAATCCTGCATGGTATATCTCTTCTTTGTCTTCTGGTGCAAAGTTCATCTTCAGCCCTTCATGCTCTGTTCCTAACATATATTATTAGCTGGTCATTTTTAAAACTTTCCGAATTAACAACTAACACAAACAAGACTGATACACTTTTGCTTATTTTCATTCTGTGAAACCATGGTCTTTGAACTATAATAATCAGAGAGAAATGATACTTTCAGCTTCAACTATAGAATGCAGCTCAGATTAAATCCTTTGAATATATTCGAGCAGTTCTGATTATCATATTCCAGTAAAAAGTGAAATCAAAAAACATGCATTCACATTCTGTATTTGCATTTATAAGTAAGCAATTGGTACATGTAACCTAAAAAGGTGTATAACTAGAAAAGAAACAACAGGATAAGTTTAACATGTCCACAAATTTAATATTATGCTTAGTTGCTTAATGATATGCTTACTTACTTTTTGTTTCCTCTCAGGTTTTTTTTCATCTCTAACCCATTAATAATGAGTTGGTTTTATACAAGGGATTCTGTATAATAGGCTTTCTAATTTTTGTTCTCAACCTGTGTATTTTATATACCTCTTACACACGAGCGGCTGGGAAACGGAATATTTAGGTGCACAACCAGGTAGTGGCCTTTGGAGTAAGTGTGACTATAAGGGGCAATCCCCCACCGTTAGATCCCAGACCAGAGGCTAACCACCTTTTCCTGCAGGGCCTTACCCTCTGAATTCCCCAGGTAGGCCTGTTTTCTTTGAGCACTTATCTTTCTGATGAGCATATAATTTTGCTCTATCCGTAGGGATCCCCGACCCTGATGAATGCCCCAGAGCTTTTGGCTCTTAGCGTGGGCAGAAACATGTTGGTCCCCAATATTTAGACCCCTTAAGTCATTGTTCTCAATGGAGTCTCCATCCCTGTTTTTATTCTTACCTATGAACACCTACATTAAAAAGTTTTTTAACAAAACAGGTGATTTGTAAGGTGATTTTATTATTCACTACCTTTATCTGGATCCCTTGTATTGTCCAGTAAGATTAAATCTCAGCACTCCCTTTGCAGTTCTTTTAACAACGAGGTTGAGTCCGCCCAGGTAGTATCATCTTACCTGGGTGGGGCTAGGTGGCCATGTGATGAAGCATGACACGATAATGTGTGAGACCACCTAGTCCATAAAGGGAACTCCCTCAAAGGTTCAGCCACCCATCACACTCATAAATCTCTTTTGATTATGCGATCAACCAGCGCATTCTGAACAGGCTATAAGAGACCTGTTCTCTCTCATACCACCCCACACACCTTGTGCGTTTACTATTTTATATACCTCTTCTTCAGTGCTGTATCTCCTAAACATAGTCAGGACCTGACAGAAAGCCTCTAAGGTCTGACTTCCTTTTATGGTGGCTCTGACTCCTTCTTATGTAATGGAATTAGCCATCTTCCCACTTTCAGAAAATTTAAGTTCACACCTTTCCTGATTCATGCAAAATCATTGTCATTTTATTTATTCATTTATTGTGAAATAATATATATCCATAAAAATATGCATCAACTACAAAAATCCATCTAATAAAAATCAGCATAAAATTCATATATGAAAGACAAATTAATAAAAGTACATTAAATTCTAAAGCTATTTAAAATTACCTGTAAAATTTAAAATTGATGACCGAACAGTCTTCAGGAATTTATGTGAGGCCAACAACCACTTGGGAAAAGCAACACATACAAAAGTAATATATGCTACAAAGTATCTAAACTGTATTATTGGACATGAGCTATAAGGATATATCACCATTCCTGCCCTTTACTTTGTCCAGTATGGTGTGTTCTCCTGAGTTTTAGTGCACCTGATAAAACACAAGCCACGTTATAACAGATTGTGGGAGATTGCAACAATTGTAAAAATAGCAGAGCAGGTTTTACCTGCAAAAAAACATCCCTCTAAGCAAGAGCCAAATGTACCACTTTATTAGAGTACTGAAATGATCACAGAAAAGGATAAAGTGTGTTGTGTCCTGAGTGGTGAAATTATCACAGTGACATGGGCTCTGGATGTCCCTGCAGTATTGGCCATCAAGTTCTGCCAAAAGCAGATGTAACCGGTTTAGCCTAAAACTTGTAAGTAAAAAACAATGGCAAAGGGAGGTCACAACCTGTAGGCTCCATACTCGCACCTGTCTTCATAAGACATTTTTGGCCTGACCATGAGCTGTTTTTGATCAAAGTGACATCCTGTTTTTTAATTTGCTCCAGGGCCCCAAAAAATGCTGGACAGCCCAGTTTTTCCAATCATTCTGTGATATTGTAGACAAGGGATGCCTAGGCCTTTATGAAGGGTGAGGAAATCTCTAATGGCCTGGTTTAATTCTAATTCTGGACTCGCCCAGATTTTAAACCACCTGACTATAGGCGAGGCAGCCAGCTTATCTGTGATATAGTTCAAGTCTGGTTCTTCATGTGCAGCATATGTGGGTGTTGATTGCGGGAGACACAACAATCTTTTCAAATAAGCATTTTGAACTCTCTTTATTTCTCCGCAATCCTTGTATCGCTATAACTCACTTCCATAACATCCTATCGCTACACATTTGGCAGTGTACACTTTCATAATTAACTGTGGTGGTCTAGTCCCTAGCCTGGTTGCAAAGTCAAAAAGTACAGCCACTGACCTTGCTAAAAGATTTCTTTCCACCTTCCTTTGCAAAGCCTATGACCCTCTATCATCGAAGATGACCCCTAAGTATGGAAAAGTGAAGACCCTAGCCTGCTTATGTGCCTTGGGGTGATTCCCAATCACCATTGTGTGAGCTTTTGTATAAATCAAGAGGGGCCATAAAGATAATACAATAATCTAGGAGTCTTAGGACCCCACTGTCATTCTAGCTATTAGAACTGTGTCGTACTCTAAGGCCGGTATATACCACTCCCCTACCTGGGGTTTATCCTTCCTGGGTGGCTAAACAAAAACTGGGCACAGATTATTAACATATAAGGTAACAATAATGGGGCCAAGATGCAGCCCTGCCTGACCCCTTTGTGTATTTTAATGGTCACTAATATTGAACCTGCATAGTTGAGTGGTAGGCAAGTTAACTATGCAAGCTACGTTTAAACCATTTTTTCCACAGTACCTGTGTGGAAAAGGAACACTTGGGAGGTCATTGCAAGTTTGAAGGATGGAAAGGCCATCTGCCAAACTCCAGCAGTCAGGTTGCCTCCAGTGTGGCCGCCTTCCCACAGACTCCATCAGGAGTTCCCCGCTGGGTTAGCGAGTGGAAACGGTGTTTCTGTCCGCTTGCCCAGAGGGTAGCAGATATAACATAGACACCAGCTCATAATTAAGTTGGCGGCAATGTTGTGGTGCTTAGGGTGCCCCATCACCTGTTGCGCAGTTCAAGGTCTGCAATGCATACAGTGAATTGTTCTACGGGGCTGGTCATGGGGGCTCCTGCACTGCCCGTGCCAGTTGCATGGGCAGTGCTGGGGCCCCCCTGGGGCCCACCGCACTCTGTCTCTGCCAGCCTTTACATGGTGGTGCTACTGCCATGTAAAAGCTGGCACAGAGGGGGGTCGTAATCTACAGGGTGGTGCTGCATGCAGTGCTGCCATGGCGGATTAGGACTACCAGCACCACAAGCTCCTCCTGTGGAGGGAAACTGACGATGTTGGCGGTCAGAGCGTGGCGCAACCGCAACGGTCATAATGTGGCAGTCAGACCGCCACCACAACCCTGACGTTGTAATTAGGCTCTCTGATCTTACTGTCAATGATTTCTGAATCTGCATCCTGAATAACAGGCTGATCCTTGTTATTTTCCTTTATTAATGTTTTTGGTCCATACACCAAGGCTCCAGCAGCATCTTGCAAGTTCTTGCTGGGGACATGTGCATGTCATTGTCCTGGTAGACTTGGAAAAAGTATTATAAAGTTTACTCTTCAAAGAAATAATCAGACTAAAAACACTAAAACATTTAATGACCTTGCTCAAAATCCAGTTGCCCAAACCCATTTGTCCTTTTTTGGAGCTATCTTCAGGGCTTCCGCAATGACTGTCCAATCAATGTATCTTACAACCTGGAACAGACACTGAAAACAGTATTGTCTGTTTTTTGCACTGGGAATATTTTCAAATTCTGAAAGTAAAAACTTTGATGACGCTTTATAAGTTCAAGTTTAAATCGAACATCTACCCTCACTAGTCGGCCTAAGGGCACTCCTACATCTTGGTATATTGTATCCAACATATATACATTGAATTTAACTCATTGTTTTGCATGAACATTTTTCAGTGCCCTTATTATTTGTGCTATTATACATATAACCTTTTTATTGTCTTACTTTTTTTAAACCTTGCACAGTTTTGCTGTGGCTGATTTCTCTCAAGCTGCTACTGGTAAGGTGAGCACAGGTTCTGCTCAATGATACCGCTTTACCCTTGTGGACCTTTCTGTTTGGGAGGTATTGGAACACAGTTACAGCTAACAACCAGTCTATGGCTTCTCTTTCCCATACCCATACAATTCAATCCGTGACAGGGCGCTTTATGTTGCACCCAGGAGAACAAAGGTCGGTGAAGGAGAAAGCTTTTATTAGATAGATATGAGGCAGAGAGGTTTCTATGTTCATTTAGCAATTAATGAGGCAAAGAGACTGGGTCCAGGAATAATGAAAATTACAAGTAATTAGAGCATTTGCATGCTGTGTTTTACGTTTCAAAATGACTGCTTTATCTTAGAAGAAGAGCTTGACAATAACGGAGATATATAATCTAGTATGAGTGATTTGGAAGCAATATGTATGTAACACAATGCTCTTCTTGTGGCTTCGTCCTTCTCATCTAATATCAGATTTCGTCTTTTGCAGTTGGATAGTTTCTCCGATAAGACGTTTTTTTCTATTGCATTCGGTTCTCTTCTGTTGCAGCGAGGTAATTTTTAGTGACCTCTGGTGTTTCTTTTGTCACCACTTCTTTTCTGTCACTATCAATTATTTATGAAATCATATAGCAATTTTTTTTTCTTTTTCTGATTGCACACAGTCTCCATTGCTATTATATGTTTTGCTTCTATATTATTATTATTATTATTATTATTATTATTATTATTATTGCAATTGTAATTGTCATAGTGATTATTATTATTATTATTGTTATTGTTGTTGTTATTGTCTTTAATATCATTATTATTGTTAATGTTGATATTGTTGTTATCATTGGTATTTTGCCAACAATAAGATAATTACGATCACGGCGGCCAGACTGCCGGACCACCAATATGACAGTGGGGAGGCAGCCGTAAGCTGGCAGCCTCCCAGCCACAGTATTACAATGTTTTGGCTGGGTTGGTCGGTGGAAACAGTATGATGGCATTGGCTTCGGCTTGCAGAGAGAGGTAAGGCCGATGCCGCCGCACACTCAGAATGCAAATTGTCTTGTCTGGCAGACAGTGAGAATTCTGAGTGTGCTGACAGGGAGACCCCTGAACTGCCCATAACATGGTTGTGGGCAGTGCAGGAACTCCCCTGTGGCCCCACTCTGCCTTTCCCCTAGCCTTTTCATAGCGGTGACACGACCATCAAAAGGCTGGAAGAAAGAAAAGTGATCAGCACGAAGGGGTGTGGCTAACCACCGCCAACCCACTGGGATCCCTGCTCCTGGAGGTGACAGTGGTGTGCTGGTGGTCTGACCGCCTGCGTCGTAATGTAGACGTAGGACCCCCAAGGTTGCGGCGGTCTGACTGCCACAGCAGGTACAGTGGTCCATGGATCGCTGTATTCGCAATAAGCCTTTTAATATTGCCAGTACTATTATACAAATAAAAATAGGCAATATACTTGTAATTATTATTATTACCAAAATAATGATGATAGTTATAAAACAATTATAATCTTAATTATCATCATGAAATAATCATCAGAATTTATATAGCAAATGCAATCATATGTTTTGTTGGACTTTTTGCCTTATGCAGGGTCATCCCCAGTCTTTTTGCCTCCTTCCTCCTGGTTTTTCTGACCTCTCGCTGTTGGCTCTAGGACTCTGAGCACTTTATCACTGCTGACCAGGGCTAAAGTGCAGGTGCTCTCCCATCTAAAGTTGGCATGATTGGCTTATACCTAATTGGCATATTTCATTTACCTATAAGTCCCTTGTACAGTGGTATCTCTATACCCAGGGCCTGTAAATTAAATACTACTAGTGGGCCTGCAGCGCTGCTTGAGCCACCCACTGAAGTAGACTTTCAAACCTGTCTCAGGCTGGCTAGCGCAGGGCCTGTGTACGCAGTTTTCTGCCACAGGGACCTGGCATCTACATTTACTTGCCAGGCCCAGAACTCCCCTTTTACTACATGTAAGTCACCCCTAAGGTACGCCGTAGCTAGCCCTATGGGCAGGGTGCCATGGATGTAGAAAGGCAGGACATGTGCCATATTGCATGGCCTGTCCTGGTAGTGACAAACAGCCTAACTTGGTGTCTCACTGCTGTGAGTGCTGCCTTCTCATAGGATTGTATTAGAAATGCCCTGCCTTATATGTAAGGGGTATTGTCTTATTTATGAGGGGTAGCGTAGGCGTGTTTGGTATGGTTGTGATGGTGATAATAAATACTGCTTACTGGTGTGGGTGTATTTTTTATTACTATCACAGAAATGCCACTTATAGAAAGTGCACATTTATCTGTACTTATGACTCTGGTGTTTTGCAGCTTGACTCCAATCCACGTCTGGGCAGAGTGACAGTTGGGGCTTTGTGCATACTTTTCAGACAGCCTATACACAGGGAGGGTGGAGGTGTCACAGAGGTGCATCTGCATACTGAATAGTCTTCCTGGGCTGAGAGAAGGGAGAGGCGGGGCACACCTGCATTTGTAAAGACTGTGCCCTGGCCTCACACAATAGGGTCGTTAACCCCCCACTGATGTTTGGAGCCTGTGCTGAAAGGAGAGAGGGGGCACTCCCAGAACCAGTTGTAACTGGCTGGAACCTCCTCTCCCTACCATTGTAAAACACTGTAAGAACTGACTATAAGTACAGGGGAATTTTCCCCACAATTTGGAGACTCTTGGAATCATCTTGGAACTGGACACCAAAGGCTGAAAGGACTCACCAGGAACCGCCATGGACTGCTGCTGCTGTGCTGACCTGTGACCTGCCTGGTCAATGTGAAGGACTTGCCACTTGCTGCCTTTCCCTTGTGCTGGCCTGTAGCTGGGCCCTCCACCTGAGGACCTTGTCTTAAGATTCTGCTCCCCAGGGGCAGGGTGCTGTGGCCCCTGACCCCTGCATCCATTTCTTCACGAGGGGTGCTTCTCCGTGGTTGCGGCTGCATAGCGCTGATTGCAGCGCGCTTATGGAGCCTTGGGAGCTCGTAGGTTCCTTGCTGCATTGTGCACCTTTAAATAAGATCACCGTAGCGGCCCGGGAAGCTGGAAGAACACTCGCGCACCGCATCGGGTGCAGGCGAGTGTCTGCTCGGGCCCCATGAGGGGTCCCATCTTCTTGTGGCTTCACGGCAGGTCCAGGGGAAGGCGCGGGCAGTGCCCCCTTCCCCCTGGCCTCTACATTAGGAGCAGGATGCTCCTTTTCTGCTGTTAGGTAAAACGGGCAATATTGTGCCCCCCCCCTTGGTGCAAGGGCCATTGGAGGCCTGGGGGGCCCCCAGAGATCGTGGGTCCCAGGAGGGGCCTGTCATTAAACCGGAGGGGGTGCGTGGTGCCCCCCTCCTGCCCTAAGTTGTTTTTGCTGGCTTTGGCTCCCCTCGTGAGGGCCGGTTGAGGCCCTGGGGGGGCCCCAGTAATCACGTTCCCCTGAGGGGCCTGTCTATAAAGAGAGGAGGTGCATGTCACCCTCCTCTGACCCCAAAGTTTAAGGGAGGCCCCCGTTTTGCGCATAGGAGCGCCGGGGGCCCCATTGTTCGCCTTCTAGGCACTGGAGGTGCCTTCATCCAACCAGGTACTGTTTAAAGGACCAATATAGTTGCAATCCAAAGTTCTTTCTACAGACTTTTGTTTGATTCATATATTACCTACCTGTGTTTGATGTTTTTACATATGTGTATGCAAATGTTCCTTTTATGGACATGCTTGCTAATATGTTTTTCTAACTTGCCATATGTTTTCTAATGTTCCTACTATGGGCATTTTATGAAATTCTGATGACAAGTGCTGTGATGTAATAAAGTGTTTTCCTGACTACTGCTTATGTTGCAGAATACTGAGTAACCTGTGTGTTATGTGTGACTACTGCTAGGTTGCAGAGTAACTAATGTGTAACGTTCTGACAACTGCTAAGGTAGCAGGATAGTACTGATATGTGATGTTTGGTCTTATAATTGCTTTGTGTACAATACAGTATATTTTCATATAATCTGGTGTTGTTTTTCCTTTGTGGTGGGGATATTGCATCACATGTGTGTGTGTGTTGTGCAAACGCTTTACACATTGCCTCCAGGTTAAGCCTGACTGCTCGTGCCAAGCTACCAAGGGGGTGAGCAGGGGTTATCTTGGACGTGTAACTCCCTTGCCCTGACTAGAGTGGGTAAGTTCTGCCTGGCTGAGGTGCATACCCTAGCCAACCAGAAACCACATTTCTAACATTGGTCGTCAGCGGTGAGGATAGGACTGTGACTCATTATTTCACTACAAGGATTGCGTTTAGACCATCACATGTTTGGGTTCTCTTAACTTTCTCTCTTTGGTCATTTTTCCTGTTTTTAGTTCTCACGCTTGGGTATTGTGGTTGTCCCATTTGAGTTATTTGTACCTTTTCAAGATGGGGCTTTCCTTTGATTTAGAGGACCTGCCGTTTTACACGCAGGAGGAATTAGAGGGGTTCTGTAGAGAGAGAGGGCTGCCTGTAGAAGGGGACCTCAGGAGATCTCTGAATTTCTTTGAAAGGTTTGTGACACATACCCAGGGAGGGAGTGTGCTTAGGGAGTACCCAGAGGATCCTGAGTGTAGCGAGGGTTCCCAATGGGAGGGCTCCCAGACCTCATCCCTAGAGAGTGGTAGAGAGACTGAGCAGGAGGGTGAGAATGACCGGGTGGGGACACCAGTTGACAGGGAAGGCCCCAGTGATAGGGAGTCTCTTGCTGGGTCCAGTGTAAGAAGCAGGGCTACCTCTCATTCCTTGACGCCTTGTGAGCTAAGAGATAGGCGGGAAGAGAGGGACCTGAAGTTGCAGTTAGCGCGCCTAGCTGTTGAGGAGAGAAGGGCTGAGGTAGAGAAGGTCTTAGTACAGGAGAGGATGGCAGAGGCAGAGAGGGCCTTTGCCAGAGAAAGACTCGCTCTAGAGTGCAGTCTGAAGGTTCTGGACTCACCAGCGCTGCAGGTGGAGTCCAGTGGTGGCAGCAATGTAGAGTTGTGTAGCAAAGATGTTCCTCACATACCCATAGATCTGGTACCTAGGATCCAAGAGAGGGGTGACATACGTCAGTGGTTAAAGGAATATGAGAGTGCTCTGGTAGAGCGCAGGATCCCTGAGAAGTATTGGGGAACTGGCCTAGGGAGCTTTATTCCTGAGGAGGGGAGGGATGCCCTACTGACTCTAGAAGAGAGTGACAGGGAGGGGTACTCCACTATGAAGAACGCACTGATTGAGAAGTATGGTTTTTCCCCTCAGGAATACAGAAAGAGGTTTAGGGGTGGTAAGAAACTGTCCCACCAGTCTTGGAAGGAGTTTGTGGAGGATTGCTGCATTGCACTAGATGCATGGGTGAAGGGTAGCACAGTAAACAATTTTGAAGGGCTGTTTAATCTGATTGTCAGAGAGCACCTGCTTCGTTGTTGTTTTTCAGAGTTACGCCAACACTTGTCAGTGTGTGAGCTCTCTGACCCCAGGGAGCTTGCAAAGGAGGCAGACTTCTGGTTGCGTACCAAAGGGTCTGGTGTGGCATTAGGGGGTGTTTCTAATGAGAGTGGTCTAGGTGTTTCCCAGGTAGGTCCCAGTGTATTGGGGCGGGTAAGGCACCCCATGTCCAGTCTCAGAGGAGAGGGAATGAGGTTGGGCTGAGGCCCAGGGTACCCGAGCTCCAGTCCCAGGTCCTGGAAGGTTCCATGAGTGAACGCCAGGAGGTGAGCCTAGCCTGTGCCGTAGGGCCAGCTGTTCAGAAGGATCCCATTTTGTCATTAGGACTTGGGCGGGTGGCTGCTGATAGCGTTCTGCCGGTTCTGGTGTCTGGTAGTCTCGCTCTACAGCGGAGGAGGCAGAAATCCAGGCATAGGGTTGAGAGGGGGCTGCGGGCCCCAGTGGAGAACCTGGAGGGTCAGGGGTCAGCTCTGAGAGCAGAGCCCCCCATGAATGACCTTGGTGAGAACATTTCTGGGCTGGGGGAATCCAGACTCTGTCAGATGGGCAGAGGTCAGGAGACCTGCGCCAGCCAGACTCTTGTGTGGCCCTTGGGGAAGGTGTTTACCTGGTGGGGGGTAGATGTGCCCCCCAGGAAGTCCTGGTGCACCAGGCAATGATTCAACCACAGGGTGGTGACTCTGGGTTGGATGATCAGGTTCAGGGGGTAAACTCTGACCTGATGGGGAGTAGGTGTACTCCCAGGGAAGTCCTGGTGCGCCAGGCAGTGGTTCAACCGCAGGGTAGTGACTCTGGGTTGGATTGCCAGACTCAGGGGTTAAGCTCTGATCTGGTAGGGGGTAGGTGTGCGCCCAAGGAAGTCCTGGTTCGCTGGGCAATGGTCCGGTCTAATGGTGTCGTCCCTGGACTAGATAGACAGGTTCAGGGGGTAAACTCTGACCTGGTTGGGGGGGCGGTTAGTGTGCTCACCCCCGTGTGAAACTTCTGGTGGCTTCTCCCGAGGTGGGGAGACGCAGGACTCTGGAAGTGGGGTTCGGGGAGGGGGAAGCCCGCCCCAGACCCCGGTGCAACCCAAGGGTGTTGTCCCTAGGTTGAGTCGTCAGTCGCCAGGTAGTGATCCTGGGCTGGCGAGAGAGTTGTGCAGGGCTGCTGTACCAAGCACCCTGGCAAGTATGGATTCTGGTGATACCCCTCCTAGGAGAGGAGGGCAGGATCCTAGAAGGAGGGGTAGAGGGAGGAGAGCCTCGCCTCTAGCCCCTGTAGAACCTATGGGAGTGGACCCTAGGTTGGTGGATCAGTGGCAGGGTAGAGCCCTTGAACTGATTGGAAATGGAGTGGAGACAGGTTGCTTTGCACCTGGGGCTACCGCCCCCCACTCATTATGGTTTCAGAGACCAGAGGCTCCTAGATGGCTTGGGACCTGGTTCTGGCCATTAGCAGCTAGAGAACCCCCGTGGGTTGGTCTAGGCTGCCTGGGAAGCATTGACAGAGAGATCCAAGTGGAGTCAGGATGGCGTAGAACTAGAACATGCCCCTGCTGTTGTGGGCCTGGGTCCTTGTTCTATCGCCCCAATCAGGGAAGTACATCAAGGTATTGATTGTTCTCCCCTAGCTTTTGGCTGGTAGGGGGTTGTGTTGGACTTTTTTCCTTACGCAGGATCATCCCCAGTCTTTTTGCCTCCTTCCTCTTGGTTTTTCTGACCTCTGGCTGTTGGCTCTAGGACTCTGAGCACTTTATCAATGCTGACCAGTGCTAAAGTGCAGGTGCTCTCCCATCTAAAGATGGTATGATTGGCTTATACCTAATTGGCATATTTAATTTACATATAAGTCCATTGTACAGTGGTATCTCTATACCCAGGTGTAGGAGGCTGGCCTGGTTTGTAGTGGTACCAAAGGGTACTTACACTCTGCACCAGGTTCAGTTATCCCTTATTAGTGTAGAAGAGGTGTCTAGCAGCTCAGGCTGATAGAAAAGGGTAGCTTAGCAGAGCAGCTTAGGCTGAACTAGGAGACGTGTGAAGCTCCTACTATAACACTGGTGTCATATGCACAATATCATAAGAAAACACAATACACAGATATACTAAAAATAAAGGTACTTTATTTTTATGACAATATGCCAAAAGTATCTCAGTGAGTACCCTCAGTATGAGGATAGCAAATATACACAAGATATATGTACACAATACCAAAAATTTGGAGTAATAGCAATAGAAAGCAATACAAGCAATGTACAGTCACAATAGATTGCAATGAGAGCACATAGGTATAGGGGCAACACAAACCATATACTCCAAAAGTGGAATGCGAATAACGTATGGACCCCAAACCTATGTGAGCTTGTAGAGGGTCGCTGGGACTGTAAGAAAACAGTGAGGGTTAGAAAAATAGCCCATCCCAAGACCCTGAAAAGTAGGTGTAAAGTACACCTAAGTTCCCCAGAGAGCACAGAAGTCGTGATAGGGGAATTCTGCAAGGAAGACCAACACCAGCAATGCAACAACGATGGATTTCCAGACGAGAGTACCTGTGGAACAAGGGGACCAAGTCCAAGAGTCACACTCAAGTCGTGAGTGGGCAGATGCCCAAGAAATGCCAGCTGAGGGTGCAAAGAAGCTTCCACCGGATGGTAGAAGCTGTGGATTCTGCAAGAACGAAGAGGACTAGGAACTTCCCCTTTGGAAGATGGATGTCCCACGTCGTGAAGAAGCTTGCAGAGGTGTTTCCGTGCAGAAAGACCGCAAACAACCCTTGCTAGCTGCAAGGGTCGCGGTTAGGGTTTTTGGATGCTGCTGTGGCCCAGGAGGGACCAGGATGTCGCCAATTGTGTGAGGAGACAGAGGGGGCACCCAGCAAGACAAAAAGCCCACTCAGAAGCAAGCAGCACCTGCAGAAGTGCCGGAACAGGCACTACGAAGAAGAGTGAACGAGAGCTCACCCGAAGTCACAAAAGAAGGTCCCACGACGCCGGAGGACAACTCAGGAGGTCGTGCACTGCAGGTTAGAGTGTCAGGGACCCAGGCTTGGCTGTGCACAAAGGAAATCCTGCAAGAGTGCACAGGAGCCGGAGCAGTTGCAAATCACGTGGTACCCAGCAATGCAGTCTAGCGTGGTGAGGCAAGGACTTACCTCCCCCAAACTTGGACTGAAGAGTCACTGGACTGTGGGAGTCACTTGGACACAGTTGCTGAGTTCCAGGGACCACGCTTGTCGTGCTGAGAGGGGACCCAGAGGACCGGTGATGCAGTCTTTTGGTGCCTGCGGTTGCAGGGGGAAGATTCCGTCGACCCACGGGAGACTTCTTCGGAGCTTCTAGTGCAGAGAGGAGGCAGACTACCCCCACAGCATGCACCACCAGGAAAACAGTCGAGAAGGCCACAGGATCAGCGATACAAGGTTGCAGTAGTCGTCTTTGCTTCTTTGTTGCGGTTTTGCAGGCGTCCAGAGCAGTCAGCGGTCGATTCCTTGGCAGAAGGTGAAGAGAGAGATGCAGAGGAACTCTGATGAGCTCTTGCATTCGTTATCTAAAGAATTCCCCAAAGCAGAGACCCTAAGTAGCCAGAAAAGGAGGTTTGGCTACTTAGAAAGGAGGATAGGCTAGCAACACAGGTAAGAGCCTATCAGAAGGAGTCTCTGACGTCACCTGCTGGCCCTGGCCACTCAGAGCAGTCCAGTGTGCCAGCAGCACCTCTGTTTCCAAGATGGCAGAGGTTTGGAGCACACTGGAGGAGCTCTGGGCACCTCCCAGGGGAGGTGCAGGTCAGGGGAGTGGTCACTCCCCTTTCCTTTGTCCAGTTTTGCGCCAGAGCAGGGCTGGGGGATCCCTGAACCGGTGTAGACTGGCTTATGCAGAGATGGGCACCATCTGTGCCCATCAAAGCATTTCCAGAGGCTGGGGGAGGCTACTCCTCCCCAGCCCTGACACCATATTCCAAAGGAAGAGGGTGTAACACCCCCTCTCTGAGGAAGTCCTTTGTTCTGCCTTCCTGGGCCAAGCCTGGCTGGACCCCAGGAGGGCAGAAACCTGTCTGAGAGGTTGGCAGCAGCAGCAGCTGCAGTGAAACCCCGGGAAAGGTAGTTTGGCAGTACCCGGGTCTGTGCTAGAGACTCGGGGGATCATGGAATTGTCTCCCCAATGCCAGAATGGCATTGGGGTGACAATTCCATGATCTTAGACATGGGACATGGCCATGTTCGGAGTTACCATTGTGACGCTATACATATGTCGTGACATATGTATAGTGCACGCGTGTAATGGTGTCCCCGCACTCACAAAGTCTGGGGAATTTGCCCTGAACAATGTGGGGGCACCTTGGCTAGTGCCAGGGTGCCCACACACTAAGGGGGTCATTCTGAGCTTGACGGGCGGCGGGAGCCGCCCGCCAAGCGGGAACCGCCAGAATACCGCTGCGCGGTCAAAAGACTGCCGCGGTTATTCTGAGTTTCCCGCTGGGCTGGCGGGCGACCGCCAGAAGGCCACCCGCCAGCCCAGCGGGAAACCCCCTTCCATGAGGATGCCGGCTCCGAATGGAGCCGGCGGAGTGGAAGGGGTGCGACGGGTGCAGTTGCACCCGTCGCGATTTTCAGTGTCTGCTTGGCAGACACTGAAAATCTTGGTGGGGCCCTGTTAGGGGGCCCCGCGACACCCGATACCGCCAGCCAGGTTCTGGCGGTCAAAACCGCCAGAGCCAGGCTGGCGGTAAGGGGGTCGGAATCCCCATGGCGGCGCTGCCTGCAGCGCCGCCATGGAGGATTCCCCAGGGCAGCGGGAAACCGGCGGGACAGCGCCGGTTTTCCGTTTCTGACCGCGGCTGTACCGCCGCGGTCAGAATGCCCATGGGAGCACCGCCAGCCTGTTGGCGGTGCTCCTGCGGTCGTTGGCCGCCAGGGTCAGAATGACCCCCTAAGTAACTTAGCACCCAACCTTTACCACGTAAAGGTTAGACATATAGGTGACTTATAAGTTACTTAAGTGCATTGGTAAATGGCTGTGAAATTACGTGGACGTTATTTCACTCAGGCTGCAGTGGCAGGCCTGTGTAAGAATTGTCAGAGCTCCCTATGGGTGGCACAAGAAATGCTGCAGCCCATAGGGATCTCCTGGAACCCCAATACCCTGGGTACCTCAGTACCATATACTAGGGAATTATAAGGGTGTTCCAGTATGCCAATGTAAATTGGTGAAATTGGTCACTAGCCTGTTACTGACAATTTGGAACGAAATGAGAGAGCTAACCACTGAGGTTCTGGTTAGCAGAGCCTCAGTGAGACAGTTAGTCATCACACAGGTAACACATACAGGGCACACTTATGAGCACTGGGGCCCTGGCTGGCAGGGTCCCAGTGACACATACAACTAAAACAACATATATACAGTGAAATATGGGGGTAACATGCCAGGCAAGATGGTACTTTCCTACACAACCCCCCCCCCCCCCCCAAACGAAGGACAATAAGACTAGCCATGCCCTGATGAGTCTTCATTGTCTAAGTGGAAATATCTGGAGAGTCCATCTGCATTGGAGTGGGTACTCCCAGGTCTATGTTCCACTGTATAGTCCATTCCCTGTAGAGATATGGACCACCTCAACAATTTAGGGTTTTCACCTTTCATTTGTTTTAGCCAAAGTAGAGGTTTGTGGTCTGTCTGAAAAGTGAGTGCCAAACAGGTATGGCCTCAACTTCTTCAGTGCCCAGACCACAGCAAAAGCCTCCCTCTCTATGGCAGACCAACGCTTTTCTCTAGGGGTCAACCTCCTGCTGATAAAAGCAACAGGTTGATCCTGGCCCTCAGAATTAAGTTGTGATAAGACTGCCCCTACCCCTAATTCAGATGCATCAGTTTGGACAATGAATTTTTTAGAGTAACGTGCTTTTTAGGACAGGTGCAGAGCACATGGCCTGTTTCAGCTCCTCAAAAGCTTTCTGACAGCTAGCTGTCCATAATAACTTTTTAGGCATTTTCTTAGATGTGAGGTCATTAAGAGGGGCTGCAATGGAGCCGTAGTTCTTTATGAACCTCCTGTAATACCCAGTGAGGCCTAAGAAGGCTCTCACCTGGGTCTGAGTTGTAGGGGGAACCCAATCTATAATAGTTTGGATTTTCCCCTGAAGTTGTGCAATCTGTTCTCCACCTACCAGGTGTCCCAGATAAACCACTTTGCCCTGCCCTATCTGGCACTTTGAAGCCTTGATAGTGAGGCCTGCCTTTTGCAGGGCCTCTAAAACTTTCCACAGGTGGACCAGGTGATCATCCCAGGTGGAGCTAAAGACAGCTATATCATCTAGATATGCTGCACTAAAAGCCTCCAATCCTTGCAGGACTGTATTCACCAACCTTTGAAAAGTGGCAGGTGCATTTTTCAACCCAAAAGGCATTACCTTGAATTGGTAGTGCCCTCCAATGGTTGAAAATGCAGTTTTTGCTTTAGCATCCTTTGATAACTTGATCGGCCAATACCCTGCAGTCAAATCAAAGGTGCTTAGATACTTGGCAGATGCCAGTTTATCTATTAGCTCATCTGCCCTGGGTATAGGGTGAGCATCAGTTTTAGTTACCTGGTTGAGACCCCTGTAATCTACACAAAATCTCATTTCCTTCTTTCCATCTTTGGAATGAGGTTTTGGTACAAGTACCACAGGAGAGGCCCATGGACTTTCAGAGTGCTCAACCACTCCCAGTTCAAGCATTTTCTGAACCTCTTGTTTTATGCAGTCCCTGACATGGTCAGGCTGCCTATAGATCTTACTTTTGACAGGCAAGCTGTCTCCAGTATCTATAGTGTGCTCACACCAAGAAGTGGTGCCTGGCACAGTAGAAAAGAGTTCAGAAAACTGACCCAGGAGATTTATGCAGTGGTCTTTCTGCTCAGCAGTGAGACAATCTGCCAAAACTACACCTTCCACTAGAGCATCTTGTTCTGTGGAAGAGAAGAGATCAGGGAGAGGGTCACTCTCTTCTTCCTGTCCTTCATCTGTTGCCATGAGCAGGGTGAGATCAGCCCTGTCATAATAGGGTTTCAGGCGATTGACATGGAGCACCCTAAGGGGACTCCTGGCAGTGCCTAAGTCAACCAAGTAGGTGACTTCTCCCTTTTTCTCAACAATAATGTGGGGACCACTCCATTTGTCTTGGAGTGCTCTTGGGGCCACAGGCTCCAAGGCCCACACTTTCTGCCCTGGTTGGTACTGAATCAGAACAGCCTTCTGGTCATGCCATTGCTTTTGGAGCTCTTGGCTGGCCTGAAGGTTTTTACTGGCCTTTTTCATGTAATCAGCCATTCTAGATCTTAGGCCAAGTACACAGTCCACTATGTCTTGCTTAGGAGCTTTTAAAGGTTGTTCCCAACCCTCCTTCACAAGTGTTAGAGGACCTCTCACAGGGTGTCCAAATAGGAGTTCAAAGGGGCTGAAGCCCACTCCTTTTTGGGGTACCTCCCTGTAAGCAAAAAGGAGGCAAGGTAACAGGACATCCCATCTCCTGCAGAGTTTTTCAGGGAGTCCCATTATCATTCCTTTGAGAGTTTTATTAAACCTCTCAACCAGTCCATTTGTTTGTGTTTGATAGGGTTTGGTGAACTTGTATGTCACACCACATTCCCTCCACATGGCTTTTAAGTAAGCAGACATGAAATTGCTTCCCCTGTCTGATACCACCTCTTTTGGGAAGCCCACCCTGGAAAAGATTCCCAGGAGGGCCTTTGCCACTGCAGGAGCTGTAGTGGTCCTTAGAGGAATTGCTTCAGGATATCTGGTGGCATGGTCCACTACCACCAAAATAAACCTATTGCCGGAAGCAGTAGGAGGGTCAAGGGGGCCAACTATGTCAACCCCTACCCTTTCAAAGGGGACCCCAACCACAGGTAGTGGAATAAGGGGAGCCTTTGGAGTGCCACCTGTTTTGCCACTGGCTTGACAGGTTTCACAGGACTTACAAAATTCCTTTGTGTCCTCTGACATTCTAGGCCAATGAAACAAGGGGACAAGCCTGTCCCAAGTTTTCATTTGCCCTAAATGTCCAGCCAAGGGAATGTCGTGGGCTAGAGTTAGGAGGAACTCTCTGTATTGCTGAGGAATCACCAATCTCCTGGCTGCTCCAGGTTTTGGATCCCTTGCTTCAGTATACAAGAGGTTGTCCTCCCAGTAAACTCTGTGAGAGTCACTGACATCCGCATTCTGCTGTTTGACAGCTTGCTGTCTTAGACCCTCTAGTGTGGGACAGGTATGCTGTGCCACACTCAGCTCCTCCCTGGCAGGCCCCCCTCCACCCAAAAGCTCAGCAGTGTCTGCTTCCAGCTCCTCTCGTGAAGGTTCTGCACAGGGTGGAAATTCTTCTTCCTCAGAAGTTGAATCCACTGTAGAGGGAGGGATAGTAGGTAGTGTTTTACCTTTACTAACCCTAGCTTTAGGGAGCACTTGGTCCATTGATCCAGGATCCAAGTCACCCTGTCCTTTTTGCTTTTTGGCCTGAGCCCTTGTCAAAGCAAAAATATGCCCAGGAATGCCCAGCATTGCTGCATGAGCCTCCAACTCCACTTCTGTCCAAGCTGATGTCTCTAAATCATTCCCTGGTAGACAGTCTACAGGTAAATCTGAGGCAACCACAACTTTCTTTGGACCAGTAACCCCCCCCCCCCCCAGTTGAGATTCACAACAGCCATGGGGTGGCTAAGAGTGTTGTTATGAGCATCAGTCACTTGGTACTGGTGACCAAGTAGGTGTTGTTCAGGGTGGACCAGTTTCTCTATTACCATGGTAACACTGGCACCTGTGTCCCTGTAGGCCTGAACCTCAACACCATTTATTAGGGGAAGTTGCTTGTACTTATCCATGTTAAGGGGACAAGCAACCAAGGTGGCCAAATCAATGGCACCTTCAGAGACTAACACAGCCTCTGTGGTCTCCCTAACAAGACCAACCCCAACTAAATTACCAAAAGTGAGCCCAGCTACTCCCTTGGATTGGCTATTAGTAGGTTTGCTCCCACCACCACTGCTATTACTAGGGGCACTAGGTGTAGCACTCGGGGTTGTGGTAGTGGGAGGCTTGGTGCTTTTCTTTGGACAACTGGGATCAGTTGTCCAATGGCCTTTTATTTTACATAAATAGCACCATGGTTTCTTTACTTGATTTTGATTTGAAGAGGATTTGGGCCCACCACCCCCACCAGAGTGTTTTTGTGGGCCTGATGAAGACTCATTTTTAGATTTGTCCCCACCCTTGTCAGAAGACTTACCATCCTTCTTCTTGCCATCCTTGTCACCCCCTGTATGAACTTTTCTGTTCACCCTTGTTCTGACCCATTTGTCTGCCTTCTTTCCCAATTCTTGGGGAGAGGTCAGATCTGAGTCTACTAGGTACTAGTGCAACAAATCAGACACACAATTATTAAGAATATGCTCTCTCTGGATTAAGTTAAACAGGCTTTCATAGTCAGAAACTTTACTGCCATGTAACCACCCCTCCAAGGCCTTCATTGAATGGTCAACAAAGTCTATCCAGTCTTGTGAAGACTCCTTTTTGGTTTCTCTGAACTTGATCCTGTACTGTTCAGTGGATAAGCCATAACCATCTATGAGTGCATTCTTAAGAACTGTAAAATTATTGGCATCACTTTCCTTCACAGTAAGGAGCCTATCCCTACCCTTTCCACTGAAAGATAGCCATAGGATAGCAGCCCACTGCCTTTGAGGGACCCCCTGTACAACACAGGCCCTCTCAAGTGCAGCAAACCACTTGTTAATGTCATCCCCCTCCTTATAAGGGGGAACTATCTTGTGCAGACTCCTAGAATCATGCTCTTTTACAGGATTACTATCTGTAATACTGCTGCTGCCAGCATGGGGTCCAAACCCCAACCTCTGTCTTTCTTTTTCTAAGTCAAATGCTTCCCTTTCTAGATCCAGCTGTTGCTTTTTAAGCTTCAGCCTGGACTCTTCCACTCTCAATCTATTGAGTTCCCTTTCTAACACTCTGTCATCAGGATGGGTGGGTTGGGCATGCTTAGACACAGAAGAATGTTGTGAATGAACAGAGGGAGGCCTGTCCCTAACTGATGGCACTCTAACAACCTGGCCTAAAGGAGTAACCTCTCTACTGTGATGAGAACTCACATCAGTACCAGCCCTGCTAGGTGGCCTGCTAAGGGGCAGGTTGGAAAGAAGACCATCTAACATTCTTACTGGGGCCACCCCAGAATCAGAGTGTGAACCATCAGCTAATTTGTCATCAGATGTGCCAGCTAAGGCCTTATCATTTTCTATGAGCATATTAACTAACAATTCTCTAGAGGGATTCTTCCCTCCCCCTAAACCTCTATCAATGCAGAGACTCCTTACACCTTTCCAGTTAAGGTGGTCATAAGCTGTGCTGGCCAGATCCAGAGTTTGACCTGTACCAGACATGATAGAAAGGGGTTTAAGGGACAGAAAAAGAAAGAAAAAGTTTCAGAACTTTTTAAGGAACAGAAAAAAAAACTTTTTTAACTTTTAAGAACTTTTTGAAAGTTTTAGAGGTACTTTTCAGCACTTAGCAATAGAGTAAGGAGAGAAAAGCAAAACTTTTTGGTTAGGTGTACATACACTGAACTTGTTTTGTATATTTTTCTCCTATGAAAAGTACAAAATGACAAAGGGGTAAGTAGTTGCAAGTACTTATCCCACCGCTGCACAACCAATGTAGGAGGCTGGCCTGGTTTGTAGTGGTACCAAAGGGTACTTACACTCTGCACCAGGTCCAGTTATCCCTTATTAGTGTAGAAGAGGTGTCTAGCAGCTCAGGCTGATAGAAAAGGGTAGCTTAGCAGATCAGCTTATACTGAACTTGGAGACGTGTGAAGCTCCTACTATACCACTGGTGTCATATGCACAACATCATAAGAAAACACAAAACACAGATATACTAAAAATAAAGGTACTTTATTTTTATGACAATATGCCAAAAGTATCTCAGTGAGTACCCTCAGTATGAGGATAGCAAATATACACAAGATATATGTACACAATACCAAAAATATGCAGTAATAGCAATAGAAAGCAATGTACAGTCACAATAGATTGCAATGAGAGCACATAGGTATAGGGGCAACACAAACCATATACTGCAAAAGTGGAATGCGAATAACGTATGGACCCCAACCCTATGTGAGCTTGTAGAGGGTCGCTGGGACTGTAAGAAAACAGTGAGGGTTAGAAAAATAGCCCACCCCAAGACCCTGAAAAGTAGGTGTAAAGTACACCTAAGTTCCCCAGAGAGCACAGAAGTCGTGATAGGGGAATTCTGCAAGGAAGACCAACACCAGCAATGCAACAATGATGGATTTCCAGACGAGAGTACCTGTGGAACAAGGGGACCAAGTCCAAGAGTCACACTCAAGTCGTGAGTGGGCAGATGCCCAAGAAATGCCAGCTGAGGGTGAAAAGAAGCTGCCACTGGATGGTAGAAGCTGTGGATTCTGCAAGAACGAAGAGGACTAGGAACTTCCCCTTTGGAGGATGCATGTCCCACATCGTAAAGAAGCTTGCAGCGGTGTTTCCGTGCAGAAAGACCACAAACAAGCCTTGCTAGCTGCAAGGGTCATGGTTAGGGTTTTTGGATGCTTCTGTGGCCCAGGAGGGACCAGGATGTCGACAATTGCGTGAGGAGACAGAGGGGGCACCCAGCAAGACAAGGAGCCCACTCAAAAGCAAGCAGCACCCGCAGAAGTGCCGGAACAGGCACTACGAAGAAGAGTGAACCAGAGCTCACTCAAAGTCACAAAAGAAGGTCCCACGATGCCGGAGGACAACTCAGGAGGTCGTGCACTGCAGGTTAGTGTGTCGGGGACCCAGGCTTGGCTGTGCACAAAGGAAATCCTGGAAGAGTGCACAGGAGCCGGAGCAGCTGCAAATCACGCGGTACCCAGCAATGCAGTCTAGCGTGGTGAGGCAAGGACTTACCTCCCCCAAACTTGGACTGAAGAGTCACTGGACTGTGGGAGTCACTTGGACAGAGTTGCTGAGTTCCAGGGACCACGCTCGTCGTGCTGAGAGGGGACCCAGAGGACCGGTGATGGAGTCTTTTGGTGCCTGCGGTTGTAGGGGGAAGATTCCGTCGACCCACGGGAAATTTCTTCGGAGCCTCTAGTGCAGAGAGGAGGCAGACTACCCCCACAGCATGCACAACCAGGAAAACAGTTGAGAAGGCCGCAGGATCAGCGATACAAGGTTGCAGTAGTCGTCTTTGCTACTTTGTTGCGGTTTTGCAGGCGTCCAGAGCAGTCAGCGGTCGATTCCTTGGCAGAAGGTGAAGAGAGAGATGCAGAGGAACTCTGATGAGCTCTTGCATTCGTTATCTAAAGAATTCCCCAAAGCAGAGACCCTAAATAGCCAGAAAAGGAGGTTTGGCTACTTAGGAAGGAGGATAGGCTAGCAACACAGGTAAGAGCCTATCAGAAGGAGTCTCTGACGTCACATGCTGGCCCTGGCCACTCAGAGCAGTCCAGTGTGCCAGCAGCACCTCTGTTTCCAAGATGGCAGAGGTCTGGAGCACACTGGAGGAGCTCTGGGCACCTCCCAGGGGAGGTGCAGGTCAGGGGAGTGGTCACTCCCCTTTCCTTTGTCCAGTTTTGCACCAGAGCAGGGCTGGGGGATCCCTGAACCGGTGTAGACTGGCTTATGCAGAGATGGGCACCATCTGTGCCCATCAAACCATTTCCAGAGGCTGGGGGAGGCTACTCATCCCCAGCCCTGACACCTTATTCCAAAGGGAGAGGGTGTAACACCCTCTCTATGAGGAAGTCCTTTGTTCTGCCTTCCTGGGCCAAGCCTGGCTGGACCCCAGGAGGGCAGAAACCTGTCTGAGGGGTTGGCAGCAGCAGCAGCTGCAGTGAAACCCCGGGAAAGGTAGTTTGGCAGTACCCAGGTCTGTGCTAGAGACTCGGGGGATCATGGAATTGTCTCCCCAATGTCAGAATGGCATTGGGGTGACAATTCCATGATCTTAGACATGTTATATGGCCATGTTCGGAGTTACCATTGTGACGCTATACATATGTCGTGACATATGTATAGTGCACGCGTGTAATGGTGTCCCCGCACTCACAAAGTCTGGGGAATTTGCCCTGAACAATGTGGGGGCACCTTGGCTAGTGCCATGGTGCCCACACACCAAGTAACTTAGCACCCAACCTTTCCCAGGTAAAGGTTAGACATATAGGTGACTTATAAGTTACTTAAGTGCAGTGGTAAATGGCTGTGAAATAACGTGGCAGTGGCAGGGCTGTGTAAGAATTGTCAGAGCTCCCTATGGGTGGCACAAGAAATGCTGCAGCCCATAGGGATCTCCTGGAACCCCAATACCCTGGGTACCTCAGTATCATATACTAGGGAATTATAAGGGTGTTCCAGTGTGCCAATGTAAATTGGTGAAATTGGTCACTAACCTGTTAGTGACAATTTGGAAAGAAATGAGAGAGCATAACCACTGAGGTTCTGGTTAGCAGGGCATCAGTGAGACAGTTAGTCATCACACAGGTAACACATACAGGGCACACTTATGAGCACTGGGGCCCTAGCTGGCAGGGTCCCAGTGACACATACAACAAAAACAACATTAATACAGTGAAATATGGGGGTAACATGCCAGGCAAAATGGTACTTTCCTACACAACCCCCCCCCCCAAACGAAGGACAATAAGACTAGCCATGCCCTGATGAGTCTTCATTGTCTAAGTGGAAATATCTGGAGAGTCCATCTGCATTGGAGTGGGTACTCCCAGGTCTATGTTCCACTGTATAGTCCATTCCCTGTAGAGATATGGACCACCTCAACAATTTAGGGTTTTCACCTTTCATTTGTTTTTGCCAAAGTAGAGGTTTGTGGTCTGTCTGAACAATGAAGTGAGTGCCAAACAGGTATGGACTCAACTTCTTCAGTGCCCAGACCACAGCAAAAGCCTCCCTCTCTATGGCAGACCAATGCTTTTCTCTAGGGGTCAACCTCCTGCTGATAAAAGCAACAGGTTGATCCTGGCCCTCAGAATTAAGTTGTGATAAGACTGCCCCTACCCCTAATTCAGATGCATCAGTTTGGACAATGAATTTTTTAGAGTAACAGGGGCTTTTTTAGGACAGATGCAGAGCACATGGCCTGTTTCAGCTCCTCAAAAGCTTTCTGACAGCTAGCTGTCCATAATACCTTTTTAGGCATTTTCTTAGATGTGAGGTCATTAAGAGGGGCTGCAATGGAGCCGTAGTTCTTTATGAACCTCCTGTAATACCCAGTGAGGCCTAAGAAGGCTCTCACCTGGGTCTGAGTTGTAGGGGGAACCCAATCTATAATAGTTTGGATTTTCCCCTGAAGTGGTGCAATCTGTTCTCCACCTACCAGGTGTCCCAGATAAACCACTTTGCCCTGCCCTATCTGGCACTTTGAAGCCTTGATAGTGAGGCCTGCCTTTTGCAGGGCCTCTAAAACTTTCCACAGGTGGACCAGGTGATCATCCCAGGTGGAGCTAAAGACAGCTATATCATCTAGATATGATGCACTAAAAGCCTCCAATCCTTGCAGGACTGTATTCACCAACCTTTGAAAAGTGGCAGGTGCATTTTTCAACCCAAAAGGCATTACCTTGAATTGGTAGTGCCCTCCAATGGTTGAAAATGCAGTTTTTGCTTTAGCATCCTTTGATAACTTGATCTGCCAATACCCTGCAGTCAAATCAAAGGTGCTTAGATACTTGGCAGATGCCAGTTTATCTATTAGCTCATCTGCCCTGGGTATAGGGTGAGCATCAGTTTTAGTTACCTGGTTGAGAACCCTGTAATCTACACAAAATCTCATTTCCTTCTTTCCATCTTTGGAATGAGGTTTTGGTACACGTACCACAGGAGAGGCCCATGGACTTTCAGAGTGCTCAACCACTCCCAGTTCAAGCATTTTCTGAACCTCTTGTTTTATGCAGTCCCTGACATGGTCAGGCTGCCTATAGATCTTACTTTTGACAGGCAAGCTGTCTTCAGTATCTATAGTGTGCTCACACCAAGAAGTGGTGCCTGGCACAGTAGAAAAGAGTTCAGAAAACTGACCCAGGAGATTTATGCAGTGGTCTTTCTGCTCAGCAGTAAGACAATCTGCCAAAACTACACCTTCCACTAGAGCATCTTGTTCTGTGGAAGAGAAGAGATCAGGGAGAGGGTCACTCTCTTCTTCCTGTCCTTCATCTGTTGCCATGAGAGGGTGAGATCAGCCCTGTCATAGTAGGGTTTCAGGCGATTGACATGGAGCACCCTAAGGGGACTCCTGGCAGTGCCTAAGTCAACCAAGTAGGTGACTTCTCCCTTTTTCTCAACAATAATGTGGGGACCACTCCATTTGTCTTGGAGTGCTCTTGGGGCCACAGGCTCCAAGACCCACACTTTCTGCCCTGGTTGGTACTGAATCAGAGCAGCCTTCTGGTCATGCCATTGCTTTTGGAGCTCTTGGCTGGCCTGAAGGTTTTTACTGGCCTTTTTCATGTAATCAGCCATTCTAGATCTTAGGCCAAGTACACAGTCCACTATGTCTTGCTTAGGAGCTTTTAAAGGTTGTTCCCAACCCTCCTTCACAAGTGTTAGAGGACCTCTCACAGGGTGTCCAAATAGGAGTTCAAAGGGGCTGAAGCCCACTCCTTTTTGGGGTACCTCCCTGTAAGCAAAAAGGAGGCAAGGTAACAGGACATCCCATCTCCTGTGGAGTTTTTCAGGGAGTCCCATTATCATTCCTTTGAGAGTTTTATTAAACCTCTCAACCAGTCCATTTGTTTGTGTTTGATAGGGTTTGGTGAACTTGTATGTCACACCACATTCCTTCCACATGGCCTTTAAGTAAGCAGACATGAAATTGCTTCCCCTGTCTGATACCACCTCTTTTGGGAAGCCCACCCTGGAAAAGATTCCCAGGAGGGCCTTTGCCACTGCAGGAGCTGTAGTGGTCCTTAGAGGAATTGCTTCAGGATATCTGGTGGCATGGTCCACTACCACCAAAATAAACCTATTGCCTGAAGCAGTAGGAGGGTCAAGGGGGCCAACTATGTCAACCCCTACCCTTTCAAAGGGGACCCCAACCACAGGTAGTGGAATAAGGGGAGCCTTTGGAGTGCCACCTGTTTTGCCACTGGCTTGACAGGTTTCACAGGACTTACAAAATTCCTTTGTGTCCTCTGACATTCTAGGCCAATGAAACAAGGGGACAAGCCTGTCCCAAGTTTTTATTTGCCCTAAATGTCCAGCCAAGGGAATGTCGTGGGCTAGAGTTAGGAGGAACTCTCTGTATTGCTGAGGAATCACCAATCTCCTGGCTGCTCCAGGTTTTGGATCCCTTGCTTCAGTATACAAGAGGTTGTCCTCCCAGTAAACTCTGTGAGAGTTACTGACATCCCCATTCTGCTGTTTGACAGCTTGCTGCCTTAGACCCTCTAGTGCGGGACAGGTATGCTGTGCGACACACAGCTCCTCCCTGGCAGCACCCCCTCCACCCAAAAGCTCAGCAGTGTCTGCTTCCAGCTCCTCTGGTGAAGGTTCTGCACAGGGTGGAAATTCTTCTTCCTCAGAAGTTGAATCCACTGTAGAGGGAGGGATAGTAGGTAGTGTTTTACCTTTACTAACCCTAGCTTTAGGGAGCACTTGGCCCATTGTTCCAGGATCCAAGTCACCCTGTCCTTTTTGCTTTTTGGCCTGAGCCCTTGTCAAAGCAAAAATATGCCCAGGAATGCCCAGCATTGCTGCATGAGCCTCCAACTCCACTTCTGCCCAAGCTGATGTCTCTAAATCGTTCCCTAGTAGACAGTCTACAGGTAAATCTGAGGCAACCACAACTTTCTTTGGACCAGTAACCCCCCCCCCCCCAGTTGAGATTCACAACAGCCATGGGGTGGCTAAGAGTGTTGTTATGAGCATCAGTCACTTGGTACTGGTGACCAAGTAGGTGTTGTTCAGGGTGGACCAGTTTCTCTATTACCATGGTAACACTGGCACCTGTGTCCCTGTAGGCCTGAACCTCAACACCATTTATTAGGGGAAGTTGCTTGTACTTATCCATGTTAAGGGGACAAGCAACCAAGGTGGCCAAATCAATGGCACCTTCAGAGACTAACACAGCGTCTGTGGTCTCCCTAACAAGACCAACCCCAACTAAATTACCAAAAGTGAGCCCAGCTACTCCCTTGGATTGGCTATTAGTAGGTTTGCTTCCACCACCACTGCTATTACTAGGGGCACTAGGTGTACCAGTAGGGGTTGTGGTAGTGGGAGGCTTGGTGCTTTTCTTTGGACAACTGGGATCAGTTGTCCAATGGTCTTTTATTTTACATAAATAGCACCATGGTTTCTTTACTTGATTTTGATTTGAAGAGGATTTGGGCCCACCACCCCCACCAGAGTGTTTTTGTGGGCCTGATGAAGACTCATTTTTAGATTTGTCCCCACCCTTGTCAGAAGACTTACCATCCTTCTTCTTGCCATCCTTGTCACCCCCTGTATGAACTTTTCTGTTCACCCTTGTTCTGACCCATTTGTCTGCCTTCTTTCCCAATTCTTGGGGAGAGGTCAGATCTGAGTCTACTAGGTACTGGTGCAACAAATCAGACACACAATTATTAAGAATATGCTCTCTCTGGATTAAGTTATACAGGCTTTCATAGTCAGAAACTTTACTGCCATGTAACTACCCCTCCAAGGCCTTCACTGAATGGTCAACAAAGTCTACCCAGTCTTGTGAAGACTCCTTTTTGGTTTCTCTGAACTTGATCCTGTACTGTTCAGTGGTTAAGCCATAACCATCTATGAGTGCATTCTTAAGAACTGTAAAATTATTGGCATCACTTTCCTTCACAGTAAGGAGCCTATCCCTACCCTTTCCACTGAAAGATAGCCATAGGATAGGAGCCCACTGCCTTTGAGGGACCCCCTGTACAACACAGGCCCTCTCAAGTGCAGCAAACCACTTGTTAATGTCATCCCCCTCCTTATAAGGGGGAACTATCTTGTGCAGATTCCTAGAATCATGCTCTTTTACAGGATTACTATCTGTAATACTGCTGCTGCCACCATGGGGTCCAAACCCCAACCTCTGTCTTTCTTTTTCTAAGTCAAATGCTTCCCTGTCTAGATCCAGCTGTTGCTTTTTAATCTTCAGCCTGGACTCTTCCACTCTCAATCTATTGAGTTCCCTTTCTAACACTCTGTCATCAGGGTGGGTGGGTTGGGCATGCTTAGACACAGAAGAATGTTGTGAATGAACAGAGGGAGACCTGTCCCTAACAGATGGCACTCTAACAACCTGGCCTAAAGGACTAACCTCTCTACTGTGATGAGAACTCACATCAGTACCAGCCCTGCTAGGTGGCCTGCTAAGGGGCAGCTTGGAAAGAAGACCATCTAACATTCTTACTGGGGCCACCCCAGAATCAGAGTGTGAACCATCAGCTAATTTCTCAGCAGATGTGCCAGCTAAGGCATTATCATTTTCTATGAGCATATTAACTAACAATTCTCTAGAGGGATTCTTCCCTACCCCTAAACCTCTATCAATGCAGAGACTCCTTACACCTTTCCAGTTAAGGTGGTCATAAGCTGTGCTGGCCAGATCCAGAGTTTGACCTGTACCAGATATGATAGAAAGGGGTTTAAGGGACAGAAAAAGAAAGAAAAAGTTTCAGAACTTTTTAAGGAACAGAAAAAAAAACTTTTTCAACTTTTAAGAACTTTTTGAAAGTTTTAGAGGTACTTTTCAGCACTTAGCAATAGAGTAAGGAGAGAAAAGCAACACTTTTTGGTTAGGTGTACATACACTGAACTTGTTTTGTATATTTTTCTCTTATGAAAGTACAAAATGACAAAGTGGTAAGTAGTTGCAAGTACTTATCCCACCGCTGCACAACCAATGTAGGAGGCTGGCCTGGTTTGTAGTGGTACCAAAGGGTACTTACACTCTGCACCAGGTCCAGTTATCCCTTATTAGTGTAGAAGAGGTGTCTAGCAGCTCAGGCTGATAGAAAAGGGTAGCTTAGCAGATCAGCTTATACTGAACTAGGAGACGTGTGAAGCTCCTACTATACCACTGGTGTCAGATGCACAATATCATAAGAAAACACAATACACAGATATACTAAAAATAAAGGTACTTTATTTTTATGACAATATGCCAAAAGTATCTCAGTGAGTACCCTCAGTATGAGGATAGCAAATATACACAAGATATATGTACACAATACCAAAAATATGCAGTAATAGCAATAGAAAGCAATGTACAGTCACAATAGATTGCAATGAGAGCACATAGGTATAGGGGCAACACAAACCATATACTGCAAAAGTGGAATGCGAATAACGTATGGACCCCAACCCTATGTGAGCTTGTAGAGGGTCGCTGGGACTGTAAGAAAACAGTGAGGGTTAGAAAAATAGCCCACCCCAAGACCCTGAAAAGTAGGTGTAAAGTACACCTAAGTTCCCCAGAGAGCACAGAAGTCGTGATAGGGGAATTCTGCAAGGAAGACCAACACCAGCAATGCAACAATGATGGATTTCCAGACGAGAGTACCTGTGGAACAAGGGGACCAAGTCCAAGAGTCACACTCAAGTCGTGAGTGGGCAGATGCCCAAGAAATGCCAGCTGAGGGTGAAAAGAAGCTGCCACTGGATGGTAGAAGCTGTGGATTCTGCAAGAACGAAGAGGACTAGGAACTTCCCCTTTGGAGGATGCATGTCCCACATCGTAAAGAAGCTTGCAGCGGTGTTTCCGTGCAGAAAGACCACAAACAAGCCTTGCTAGCTGCAAGGGTCATGGTTAGGGTTTTTGGATGCTTCTGTGGCCCAGGAGGGACCAGGATGTCGACAATTGCGTGAGGAGACAGAGGGGGCACCCAGCAAGACAAGGAGCCCACTCAAAAGCAAGCAGCACCCGCAGAAGTGCCGGAACAGGCACTACGAAGAAGAGTGAACCAGAGCTCACTCAAAGTCACAAAAGAAGGTCCCACGATGCCGGAGGACAACTCAGGAGGTCGTGCACTGCAGGTTAGTGTGTCGGGGACCCAGGCTTGGCTGTGCACAAAGGAAATCCTGGAAGAGTGCACAGGAGCCGGAGCAGCTGCAAATCACGCGGTACCCAGCAATGCAGTCTAGCGTGGTGAGGCAAGGACTTACCTCCCCCAAACTTGGACTGAAGAGTCACTGGACTGTGGGAGTCACTTGGACAGAGTTGCTGAGTTCCAGGGACCACGCTCGTCGTGCTGAGAGGGGACCCAGAGGACCGGTGATGCAGTCTTTTGGTTCCTGCGGTAGTAGGGGGAAGATTCCGTCGACCCACGGGAGATTTCTCCAGAGCTTCTAGTGCAGAGAGGAGGCAGACTACCCCCACAGCATGCACCACCAGGAAAACAGTTGAGAAGGCCGCAGGATCAGCGATACAAGGTTGCAGTAGTCGTCTTTGCTACTTTGTTTCGGTTTTGCAGGCATCCAGAGCAGTCAGCGGTCGATTCCTTGGCAGAAGGTGAAGAGAGAAGTGCAGAGGAACTCTGATGAGCTCTTGCATTCGTTATCTAAAGAATCCCCCAAAGCAGAGACCCTAAATAGCCAGAAAAGGAGGTTTGGCTACTTAGGAAGGAGGATAGGCTAGCAACACAGGTAAGAGCCTATCAGAAGGAGTCTCTGACGTCACCTGCTGGCCCTGGCCACTCAGAGCAGTCCAGTGTGCCAGCAGCACCTCTGTTTCCAAGATGGCAGAGGTCTGGAGCACACTGGAGGAGCTCTGGGCACCTCCCAGGGGAGGTGCAGGTCAGGGGAGTGGTCACTCCCCTTTCCTTTGTCCAGTTTCACCCCAGAGCAGGGCTGGGGGATCCCTGAACCGGTGTAGACTGGCTTATGCAGAGATGGGCACCATCTGTGCCCATCAAAGCATTTCCAGAGGCTGGGGGAGGCTACTCCTCCCCAGCCCTGACACCTTATTCCAAAGGGAGAGGGTGTAACACCCTCTCTCGTAGGAAGTCCTTTGTTCTGCCTTCCTGGGCCAAGCCTGGCTGGACCCCAGGAGGGCAGAAACCTGTCTGAGGGGTTGGCAGCAGCAGCAGCTGCAGTGAAACCCCGGGAAAGGTAGTTTGGCAGTACACGGGTCTGTGCTAGAGACTCATGGGATCATGGAATTGTCTCCCCAATGCCAGAATGGCATTGGGGTGACAATTCCATGATCTTAGACATGTTACATGGCCATGTTCGGAGTTACCATTGTGACGCTATACATATGTCGTGACATATGTATAATGCACACGTGTAATGTTGTCCCCGCACTCATAAAGTCCGGGGAATTTGCCATGAACAATGTGGGGGCACCTTGGCTAGTGCCAGGGTGCCCACACACCAAGTAACTTAGCACCCAACCTTTACCAGGTAAAGGTTAGACATATAGGTGACTTATAAGTTACTTAAGTGCAGTGGTAAATGGCTGTGAAATAAAGTGGACGTTATTTCACTCAGGCTGCAGTGGCAGGCCTGTGTAAGAATTGTCAGAGCTCCCTATGGGTGGCACAAGAAATGCTGCAGCCCATAGGGATCTCCTGGAACCCCAATACCCTGGGTACCTCAGTACCATATACTAGGGAATTATAAGGGTGTTCCAGTGTGCCAATGTACATTGGTGAAATTGGTCACTAGCCTGTTAGTGACAATTTGGAAAGAAATGAGAGAGCATAACCACTGAGGTTCTGGTTAGCAGAGCCTCAGTGAGACTGTTAGTCATCACACAGGTAACACATACAGGGCACACTTATGAGCACTGGGGCCCTGGCTGGCAGGGTCCCAGTGACACATACAACTAAAACAACATATATACAGTGAAATATGGGGGTAACATGCCAGGCAAGATGGTACTTTCCTACACCAGGGCCTGTAAATTAAATACTACTAGTGGGCCTGCAGCGCTGCTTGCACCACGCACTGAAGTAGACTTTCAAACCTGTCTCAGGCTGGCTAGCGCAGGGCCTGTGTGCGCAGTTTTCTGCCACAGGGACCTGGCATCTATATTTACTTGCCAGGCCCAGAACTCCCCTTTTACTACATGTAAGTCACCCCTAAGGTACGCCGTAGCTAGCCCTATGGGCAGGGTGCCATGTATGTAGAAAGGCAGGACATGTGCCATATTGCATGGCCTGTCCTGGTAGTGACAAACAGCCTAACTTGGTGTCTCACTGCTGTGAGTGCTGCCTTCTCATAGGATTGTATTAGAAATGTCCTGCCTTATGTGTAAGGGGTATTGTCTGATTTATGAGGGGTAGCGTTTGGTATGGTTGTGATGGTGATAATAAATACTGCTTACTGGTGTGGGTGTATTTTTTATTGCTATCACAGAAATGCCACTTCTAGAAAGTGCACATTTATCTGTACTTATGACTCTGGTGTTTTGCAGCTTGACTCCAATCCACGTCTGGGCAGAGTGACAGTTGGGGCTTTGTGCATACTTTTCAGACAGCTTGTACACAGGGAGGGTGGAGGTGTCACAGAGGTGCATCTGCATACTGAATAGTCTTCCTGGGCTGAGAGAAGGGAGAGGCGGGGCACACCTGCATTTATAAAGACTGTGCCCTGGCCTCACACAATAGGGTCGTTAACCCCCCACTGATGTTTGGAGCCTGTGCTGAAAGGAGAGAGGGGGCACTCCCAGAACCAGTTGTAACTGGCTGGAACCTCCTCTCCCTACCATTGTAAAACAATGTAAGAACTGACTATAAGTACAGGGGAATTTTCCCCACAATTTGGAGACTCTTGGAATCATCTTGGAACTGGACACCAAAGGCTGAAAGGACTCACCAGGAACCGCCATGGACTGCTGCTGCTGTGCTGACCTGTGACCTGCCTGGTCACTGTGAAGGACTTGCCACTTGCTGCCTTTCCCTTGTGCTGGCCTGTAGCTGGGCCCTCCAGCTGAGGACCTTGTCCTAAGATTCTGCTCCCCAGGGGCAGGGTGCTGTGGCCCCTGACCCCTGCATCCATTTCTTCACGAGGGGTCCTTCTCCGTGGTTGCGGCTGCCATAGCGCTGATTGCAGCGCGCTTATGGAGCCTTGGGAGCTCTTGGCTCCTTGCTGCATTGTGTCCCTTTAAATAAGATCACCACAGCGGCCCGGGAAGCTGGAAGAACACTCGCGCACCGCATCGGGTGCAGGCAAGTGTCTGCTCGGGCCCCAGGAGGGGTCTGATCTTCTTGTGGCTTCACGGCAGGACCAGGGGAAGGCGCAGGGAGTGCCCCCTCCCCCTGGCCTCTGCGTTAGGAGCAGGACGCTCCTTTTCTGCTGTTAGGTAAAACGGGCAATATTGTGCCTCCCCCCCTTGGTGGAAGGGCCATTGGAGGCCCAGGGGGCCCCCAGAGATCGCAGGTCCCGGGAGGGGCCTGTCATTAAACCGGAGGGGGTGTGTGGTGCCCCCCTCCTGCCCTAAGTTGTTTTTGCTGGCTTTGTTTCCCCTCGTGAGGGCCGGTTGAGGGGGCCCCCAGTAATCACGGTCCCCGGATGGGCCTGTCTATAAAAGAGAGGAGGTGCATGTTGCCCTCCTCTGACCCCAAAGTATAAGGGAGGCCTCCGTTTTGCGCATAGGAGCGCCGGGGGCCCCATTGTTCGCCTTCTAGGCACTGAAGGTGCCTTCATCCAACCAGGTACTGTTTAAAGGACCAATATAGTTGCAATCCAAAGTTCTTTCTACAGACTTTTGTTTGATTCATATAATACCTACCTGCGTTTGATGTTTTTACATATGTGTATGCAAATGTTCCTTTTATGGACATGCTTGCTAATATGTTTTTCTAACTTGCCATATGTTTTCTAATATTCCTACTATGGGCATTTTATGATATTCTTATGACAAGTGCTGTGATGTAATAACGTGTTTTCCTGACTACTGCTTATGTTGCAGAATACTGAGTAACCTGTGTGTTATGTGTGACTACTGCTAGGTTGCAGAGTAACTAATGTGTAACGTTCTGACAACTGCTAAGGTAGCAGGATAGTACTGATATGTGATGTTTGGTCTGATAATTGCATTGTGTACAATACAGTATATTTTCATATAATCTGGTGTTGTGTTTCCTTTGTGGTGGGGATATTGCATCACATGTGTGTGTGTGTTGTGCAAACGCTTTACACATTGCCTCCGGTTTAAGCCTGACTGCTCGTGCCAAGCTACCAAGGGGGTGAGCAGGGGTTCTCTTGGACGTGTAACTCCCTTGCCCTGACTAGAGTGGGTAAGTTCTGCCTGGCTGAGGTGCATACCCTAGCCAACCAGAAACCCCATTTCTAACATGTTTTTTCTATGGACTAACCTCATCGCGATGAAATGACTGAGTCAGTTTTTCTGAGATAGAATTCTTTTAGCATACATATCTATTTGGAGATCTATGCAGCACACAACTTCTTAAAAGTTTCTTTTGTAAATCACAAGTAGGTGTAGGGAATTCAAAAATTGTGCATGTGAAAATGGGCCCAATTTGGCTAACTGTTGCTGAACTGGGTATCCTGGTGTGGCAGATGACATGAAAGTGGTTGAAACCTCCCAAGAAAGGTGCCGCAAATTACATGGAAGAGTCTGAAACCTCTCAAGAACGACCTGTAGTTGTCAGGAGTGAGTCTGGGCCTATGCAGGGACTATGGGCAGTGTCTGAAAGGGTGAAGGGGGGTGCTCTGGACCTGGACAGAATTTAATCTTGTTTTGAGAGGGCCTGCATCTGAGCAGCATGGAAATGAACACTTCTATTGCCCTATTGTTTTATATATTCATAGTCAAATAAAGTATTTTTGTTTTCATATATATATATATATATATATATATATATATACATATACACAGAAAAGAGAAGAAGAAAAAATAGAAAAATAGCAGCATTTCATGATCACGGAGATTTTCAATTTGGTATGTTACAAGAGCGACAGATAAAGGAAGTATACAAGGAAAAATGCCCCAATGGATGCTAAACGATGATAGTAAGCTATTACGATATTAGAACCTAAAAACGCACATAAGCCTAAATAGGCAAAGCAACGATTCATAAACTTAACAAAATCCAACAATCTTACATTTAACCGTGCATCCACCAGAGTAATTAAAATAAAATACAATCCAATACATTTATGTTGCAAGAAACATGCAAATAAATAAACATAAAAAGCAGTATGATATAATTTCAAGAAAACATCACAAAATTAACATGAAGTATATACTTGCATAATAAAAATGCATTCCTGAAATATATCCAGAGTGGGCAAACCTGCAAACATTCCAGTAAAAGACAGTCCTTAGGAAACATAATAACTTAAAGAGATAAAAGCCCAAAATAGGGAGAGATATCATAGCTCCTTTGCATCTTTCAAAGTATTTAAACTCGTCCATTCTGCAGAAAAGCAAAAAAAAAGAAATTAACTAGAAATCAATTAACTTGACACTCAATCACCACAAAAACCAAAAAGATACTGGTACAAAATTAGAAAGCAAATTATATAACAAATTAGCACTATCTACTAAATCTAAAGAAGGAGAGGAGGGGGGGAAGGGAGAGAGAGAGAGGGGCCAGAGTATAGAGAGGAATACAATTTGACAAAACTTGTGTTTCACTTAGGTGATTGGTAGGCTTAATCACATAGATAGGTTAAAGGGTAAGGCAATATGGAGCCTCAGTAGTTGACAAAGGCATTCTTTTACTGAAACGCGTTCTTGTTTCCGCTATTCTGCTACAGATAAACGTTGGTGAACCTGCGATCCCCGAGTGCTATCCTTCTGCGGATGTGATGAGAGTGTGATATATATATATATATATATGTATATATATATTTATATATATATCCATCAAACTTTCTCTGCACAGGGCCCCATCTCAAACAGGGTGGCCTCGGCGCGCAGGGACTGAGAACCCTCGCTAAAATTCAATCCAAACTTCCCCACAAGAGAAGTGCGCTGTACGCCTGGTTTAGTAGCCCATGAAAGACATTTTATTCTTCAATCTCAGATTCCAAAAGCATATTTTCCTGACGCGTTTCGGCTGTAGACATCAGCCTTAATCATAGGTTCAATTTGAAATAGCCATGTGATAAAACCAGCCACTCTTATATCTATATATATTTTCTGTTCACTGTTTACAGCCTTTGAGGGGCACGAAGGTGAAATGGACTAACTTATTCATTGGGCATATATGTTTGGATGACAAAGTGTCGTGAATCTATATGAGAAACAAAGACACTGACTCAAAACGACTAAGTGATTTATTGCTGATTATTTAAAGCATCATTTTTTACTGCAAAAGAAACAGAGCAGTGTGCTTTATAAATGGATTAAATCAGCGATAATGTGAAAAGAATTAGGTCGTCGGTGTGCTTTGGAAATGTATAAGAAAAACGACACTATGTCAACATTTTATTAATTGCACTTATGTGAATTGCCAATAGAAGACAGCAGAGAGACTGTGTGACCTTTAGGCTTCTGGATATAAGAGCATATATGTTTGGATGACAATGTGTCATGAATTTAAAAGGAGAAACAAAGACACTGACTCAAAACTATTAAGTGATTTATTGCCAATTATTTAAAGCATGATATTTTACTGCAAAGGAAACAGAGCATCTGAGATTGAAGAATAAAGTGTCTTTCATGGGCTACTAAATCAGGCGTACGGCGCACTTCTCTTGTGGGGAAATTTGGATTGAATATATATATATATATATATATATATACACATACACATGCCATTAAGGGGGGATCCACAGGATGCCCTTCACATGTATATACAAATCATGGGGGAAAAGATCCTATTCATACAGCAAAAAAACATAAACCAGAGGAACGTATTGCTAAGTACGAATTTTTGTTCCCATCATCTTTTATGGATCGCTGTGTGATAACTTCCTTTATCGCATGCCCAGAGAAGAGCTAATAACATTATCTACAAAACAGAGAACTCTATGAAATGCATATGTAATTATTTTGCCTTTTTGAATTTTTATTACCATTTGTGTTCTTTGTTCTTGATTTGGACCATTGTCCGGTCTGTCTCTTTTTATTCGTATGACTGAAATTGTGCAAATGTATTTTTTGTGTGCTTTGTGTCCTAGGATATATAGAATAATTTTGATATTATCTATGTAGATTGAACAATGATATGTATGAATACATCACGTAATAAATATTAAAACTTGTTACAAAATCACTCTTTTGGCTAGTAGGGGTTGTGTCGGTTGGCTTCTTCTCTTTTTTCTTTCTGTACTTTACTTTTTCATAATTGTTTGCTACTGGTATTCTGTATTTTAGGAACCCCTTTCTGAAGGTGGATTTAATTTAGTTTGTTGGTTCATTTTCCCATGTCCCACTTCAGTATCTTGTAGTTGGGGAGCCCTTTGTGTATTTGAATTTTCTCCCCTCAACCCAAGTCATTAGATTCCTGGTGACCTCACAAGATAGGAGAAGGACTGCTAAGGTGAACCGCCCCAGGAGAGAAGAAGGAAGACACAAACTGACTTGGCCTCAGCCCTATCGACCTGCCTCCTGCGTCAGAGAACTTGCAACAAGAAAGCGAAAAATCCTGTGGGACCAGCGACCTCTGCCAACCTCCAGAGGACTGACCTCCAACAAAAAGGACCAAGAACTCCCGTGGACAGAGGCCCTGTCCAAGAAGAAACTACAACTAAGTACTCCAGAGCCTCCCCAGATTCGTGAGTCCTGACCACTCTGCACCCTACACCAAGGGCCCGTGTCCAGGTGGCCCAACCAGCTGTAGAGGATCCCCATGTGATTTTACCCTGGGTTGACCTCTCCTGCTCCTCTCAACAACGCTTGCAGTGTGCATCCAGAGGACCTCCCTGACCACAAATGCTCCGGGCGAAGATATCCGACGCCTAAAGGTACACTGCACCTGCAGCCCCCAGGCCTTGGAGAACCCGACCACTGGTCCAGCAACGTTCAGCACGTGGCCCTCCTACTTGTCCAGCCTGTGGTTTTCCTGAACCTACCACTTGGACCCAGCATTCAGTATCTAAGTGACTTCTGGGAAAAGGATTGGGAGCCCGGCGCTCTGTCCGCACCCTGCACCTGGCCGCCCCTGTGCCACTGAGGGTGTATGTTTGGTGCCTACTTGTGGTCCTCCCTGTGCTCATCTAAACTCCCCAGGTCTGCCCTCAGAAGACACAGGTACTTACCTGCCAGGAGATCTGAGACCAAGTGCCCCCAGTCTCTTTAGGAGCCTGTGTTAAATTTGCCTCAACTCTGACCTCTGCACCCAGCCGTCCCCATGTTGCAAGTGGTGGGTGTTTGGGGTTAGCTTGAACCACAACCTTTGTACTTCCTAACCCCCGGAGAGTGGAACTGTAAGTCAAGCACTTACCTGTAAATTGTACTAACTTTTCTTCCCCTCAGGAATTGTTCCTGAAAATTGCAGTCAACTTTTAAAACAGATTATTTATTCAAAAACTGTACAACTTATCGATTCCAATCAAAGAGACATTGATTCATATGTAAAATATGTATTTATTAATGTACTTACCTACAACTTGAATCTTGTGGTTCTAGAAAGAAATTAAGAAAATATATCTTTGCTATATAAAAACCATTGTTCTGGAGTTAAGTCATTGAGTGGGTGCTTCTTCTATTGTCTGTGTGTGTACAACAAATGCTTTGCACTACCGTCTGATAAGCCTAATGCTTGACCACACTACCACAAAAGGGAGTATTAGTATTATCTACTTTAGCCTCTGTTAAACCTCTGGGGAACCCCTGGACTCTGTGCACACTATATCTCATTTTTATATAGTATATACAGAGCCATCCTACAGACCCACACAACAAACTCTTGAATGAGACACCCGGGTGCTCACTTTAGGCTGTCTCATTAATATGCATGTGATGTCACCAGTGGTTGGCATACCTTGCATATTTCAGTGTAGTACAATCATGCAGGATTACCTACAAATTCCATAAGATTAAGCTTGAATTATGTCAGAGTAGCAATACTGCATTTAGCTCTATTTCTTAGCACACATATGCTCCAAAATGGATGTGAGAATGCACTTTGCACTATGAAATACTGCTAAATGCAACAGTACATGAATAGTGAGGGCCAGCAGCTGCTCGGACTCACTAAATGTACATTTGGGACAGGGTTTTACCCTCACTTACTAATGACAATTAGCGCTTTTTTCTTAGCTCAAAATGCACTCTGGCATCCAAAAATGGATACAAGGATGCATTTTTCATTATGAAGCAATGCTAAATGCAGCAGAACATAACTAGTAAGTGTGAGGGTCTCTCACTTTTGCTTAACGTGCTCTTGCTTTAGGAATTTCAACACAAATTACTCTTAATTACATGAGTATTCACATATTTATTGGTAATTCTGTATCAAAGAGTAACACGGAATTACTGTAATTGCTCCAATTACTCCAGTGCAATTGAAATTCCACACAGGCCTACTACACATGCCCACCAATCAAAGGCACTTTTTCTGTTGGTGGGAGAGAGGCCAAGAGAAGCCACCAAGCTTCTCCCATCCTCCCTCCCTAACCCCTAACATCCCACTTACAGGAAAAGCAAATAAGGAGGTGAGGATTGGCAGGAGATGGAGTAGGCTTGTAACTAGTTTCTCCCTTTCCATCCCTCACTCCTTGATTCCGATTCAGACGGATCCTTCATTGTCCAGTGACAGTTTGTCCAAGAATTGCATTTTGGGTGGAAAGAGCTGTGTCTGTGCCCCTCACAAGGAACAATACAGTATTTTTGTTTTAAACTAAGAAAAAAATCCAAACTGAATCTAATTCCTTACCGGGACACAACGCAAAGTTTTGCACCCCAGCAAGGAGCCATAGGCTGGTTGCATTTTTCTTTTCTTCGCCTCAACAATAAGACAAACAAACATGGCACCTGTTCACTCTTGGGTACACACTCCCACATGTACACATC
The DNA here is from genome assembly GCF_031143425.1 of Pleurodeles waltl. Classification (NCBI taxonomy): domain Eukaryota; kingdom Metazoa; phylum Chordata; class Amphibia; order Caudata; family Salamandridae; genus Pleurodeles; species Pleurodeles waltl. The sequence goes on from NC_090446.1 coordinate 1,235,820,081, forward strand.
TAAAATAGACATTCACACAAGAACACACCCACACCTAAAACCAGAGCTTAATTTGTAAATAAAAATGTGCTGGTGCCCAAAGCCCTCCTCTTAAATATGCGGCAGCTGCAATTAAATGTGTGAACACGGAATGCTGAGGCAGCGTAATCCTGAAGCCATCTCCGGCCTCTGAAATCCATTTACAGCCCCTCTCTGCCCCTTCAGCTCACTCCTGCAGCTTTCTGCTTACTCCTATTCTGACGCTTTTTCGTATTTCACTTCCTCCGTCATTCCCACATGTGTCTTGCGCTCGCAATTAATGGTTGAGGCAGAAAATTAAGCGCCAGCCGTCAAAATAAGTGCCGGTGCTCAGCACCGGAAACAACAAGCACAAATTAAGCACTGCCTAAAACACACATACACATCTACACATCTAAAAAAATACACACACAGATACCTACCTGCACTTCGGTGAGGATCCCAGACGCTATTTGGGTTTTGTCTAAGCCTTAGAAAAAAAACATCTTCCTGCTTTGAGTAAGACAAACACACATCTGCACCCCAGCATGGAGTCTGTACTAGCGCCAAGCTCTTCACTGGGAATCAGAAACACTTCTCTGGACCTGGGTCAGCTAGCACCAAAGGGCTACTTGTGTTTAAGGAACCAAATGCTGATGTTTAAATTGGTGCGCAACGAGCCCAGTAGTGAAAGAGTTAAGTATGCACAGGTAAGGGCCGTCATTGCAAGGTATGGTGAGGACAGGTGCTGAGTGGCACAAGTCCTTCACCCTGTGTAATGAGCAGTTTCTTATTCTATTCCTGCGATTGGCTGCACTAATGAAAAGATACAAAGTTGCAAGGTTTGAAGTTTTTAGCGAACACCAGAACACATGTGAGGGGAGTAGACATAGGTGATAACTCCTAGGAGGAAATGTATTATTTTCCATTTTGTACCTTTCACTCCTTCCCATTTCCCACTTCTTTGAATCAACATCAATATTTATAGGCTACAATAACCCCTGGCAATATCAGTGGGTTGAAGGGGGTTAGATGTATCCTTCCACTGTAGCAGAGGCGGTGTTTTCTATTTTTACAACTGCTGTTTTATGGATTAGTAGCGTTGGCTCTTTTCTTATATGAATATTGCCATTTTATAAATCTTTGGCTTAGGAGCAAGCATTCGTGCTTCAGCACGCCTAAGTGTAGGTGAACAGAAAGCACCGCAACAATTTCAGCGTATTGGGTTTAGGTTCCAATATTGTTTTTTTTCACATTCCACTGGCAATGGTCTGTTGCATTTCCCTGTTACCCTAAAGATGCGATTGTACAGAAAATGTATGTAATGCATTTCTTTGTATACCAAATTGTGTCTCGATTTGTATATGTAAATATTGAAAAGTAAAGCACTTGTACTAAAGGTTCTATATTTAATAATGTGACTGTAAATGAAACTAGTGGCAGCAGAATGGTTACATAAATGGGGTCAGAGCTAGGGGGCGGTGACAGAATATTAAACAGCACAATACAATAGCAGTACATTACATTTAATTCACAGTGCCCATACTGACATTTTTCCAATTGTGCATATTTGAAATTTCAGGCGCAATGATTTAAAGTGTGTTGTCCAGAGCCATGCAAGTGAAAAGCCAGAATCCAAGTTCGATGATCAGCAAATTGCCCTCTAAAACACATCACATCTCACTTGTGGTATTAAAATTATAGCTTTCAAATAAAGGCAGAGAATTACCTCTTCTCCCTGGTCCCATATATTACCCCATCTAAAAATAGGATGTGGTTGTAGGGAGGATTTGACGTGAGGGCCAGAGTAGGCGACTTGCGAGCTGGGAAATCTGCTTCAAGTCTCGGTGATGAATCAGCACCCTGAATTTCTGGACAAATCATTTAATCTCCCCGTGCCTACCAAAAATTAATGTGTCCTTTTGTAATGTAACTGCTCCTCACGTAAAGCGCTCCAATACTGTTGAGCTCGCGCTATGTAAAACGGTAAAAAATAATAAAATGTGCCCTTTTGGTAGGGTGTGGATTCTCTTGTTTGATTATTATCTAAGCCATGCTTAACAAGTGCCTCTGTGCCCTTTACAGCCATTGTTTGTGTTCATCCAGTCAACCTTACCTGTCAGCAGTACTTAATTTGTAAAAGAGTGAGTGCTTGTGCCCAAAGCTGTGCCCAGGAGTCTGCAACGGTGCAAATAAATGCTGGCATTTCCCAATTTCAAGGCTTCATAGTCTTGAGCCCACCTCAAGCATCTTTAATCTTCTACCAGCCACAACCTGTCCTTTAATCTGAATTTTGCAGGCTCCTGCTTTCTTACTTTGCAATAGGTGTTTTTCATATTTCTCTTACTTAGGGAAGAGGCACTGCACCAAAATTGGCACTGCCGTGCTGCATCACTTCAAAAACGCAGGGAAGCTCCGCATTTACAGAAATATGGTGCATCTCTTTGTTTTCACTAAAGCTGGAGCTAAATGTAGCTGCCTCGTGTCAACGCAGGCACCCTTGCACAATAGTGTCCCTTCCTGCACACAGACAAACATTAATGGCCTTTTGCTCTTTCTCTGTGTGCTGCAGAATGCAGCACACATAGAAAAAGCAAAAACAAGGAGAAATAAAAGCATTTCTCCTTGTTGCGTCATGCTAACGCCACCCCCAGGGTGGTGTTAGTTTATGGCGCTGCCTCAGATTTACATTTCCTTGGAAATCTGGAGCAGTGTCAAAAAGCAGTGGGTGTTGTGTGGGTAGGTCCACAGCATCACCCATGCACACCCCTCTGCCACAGAATACTGCGTCGCAGTGGGTGACATTTACAAGGTGGCATTAAGCCACAAAAAGTGGCTTAATGCCATCCTGTAAATATGGCGCAGGGCACAGCGTCACCGAAGCGTCATAAAAAGTGATGCTCGGTGGTGGTAGGGACTTGTAAATATGCCCCTAAGTCTTTCCGTCTTGTTTGTTTTTCCTTCTCTAATGAGAAAACATAAGTGGTAGGCCCCAAAGCTGAGTGCTGCTGGCTTGCACCATCAAGCACTGCTGGTAGCCTGAGATTGCAAGTTTCTTTCTCTGATCATGCATGCAGCCTCCAAAAATCTCTATCGCCTCTTTCTCTTTCAAAATATAGGGCCACTGAATGTGTTTTCCTAAGACATAGAGCACTATATGCACCATTTCTGGTGTCTGTTGGTTTCAGGTTAGAAAATAGAGAAATGTCCTTTCATCTTGGACTGTGCAAGTGAAAATGAGCAATGAACCAAACTTGATTGCGCCCAGGTGAAATTGCTGTTACATGGACGTAAACTTGCGTAAATTCAGAAATTTTATGTTGCTCTTGCTATTTGAAATTCTCAAAATTACACCACTACGTCACAGTATGCAATTATGCCGCATTTGTAGTAATTGTTTAACACGGGTGTACAGGCACAACACACACGATAAGAACACGAATGACTGTCATTCACAGCTTTTGTATATTTGTGTTATTTTTAGATATATAAAAATGGATGCAAGGATGTTTTTTTTCTAAAAACAAAAGGTTAAAACTGTAGATTGGCATTGTCATATTTATGTATAATTTCACATCATTTTGGCAAAATTTCACCAAATTATCCAAGAGCAAAATATATACACTTCGCACCTCCTAGTCATAATTATCAAACAGTATGATTGTGGTTTAAAAAATCACTTACTCTTTGGGAATATGTGGAGCCTTTGGAGGTAAGATATATATTACATTCAGCAGATGTCTTGGTTTTGTTTAGTTAAACACCTAAAGGGTCGTAGGAGTAATGCTTGCAGATAGTGTAAACTAATCACAATCACAATCACAATGGGTAGTATTCCAACCTATTGTTTTTTTGCCCACTCAGTCACTCTAGCTAAAGACCCGCATTATTCAAAACAGTACTGAGACTGCTCCTCATAGAAACAGTTCATCCCTGCCAAGTGAGACTCCCTTCAGAAGAGACCACAAGTCACACCAGGCTGGTTTTAGTCTTGTTAGCCCTTGCCAGTAAGGTATAGCATGGATCCTGCAGCAAAGCGAGCAAGGGATCCATGTATGTTAATACCAGTGGGCACTCAGTCACAACAAACACTAAAAAGGTTATGGGAGGAAAGCTTTCAAATAGTCCAAACCACTGTCAAATATTCTAGGTAGCATTACAACCCATTTGTTAGAAATGGGGTCTTTGGTTGGCAGTCGGGTTACCCCCTGTCCAAGCAAGGACCCTCACTTTAGTCAGGGTAAAGGAGAATCACCTTCAGCTAACCCCTGCTCACCCCCTTGGTTGCTTGGCACGAGCAGGAAGGTTTAACTTCAGAAGCAATGTGTAAAGTATTTATGCCAACTCATACAGTAAATCATTGAAAACGCTACAAAATGACACAACACAGGTTTACAATAATAGGCAATATCTATCCAAACAAAACAAGACCAAAATGGCAACAATCCAACATACACTAATCAAGATATGAATTTAAAAAAGAATAAGAGTCTTAATCCTTCAGAAAACAGTGAGAACGTTGTTAGCGTACAAAAGTACCTTGGTAGCGTCAAAATAAAGCCGCACGGGCGAGTGTGTGTCGAAAAGGGTCAGTGATGCGTAGATTTCTCACCCACTAGCAAGAACATGCATAGTTCCTTCTCCGGTTGGTCGGCTCCATTGTTTCTTCTCTCCCGCAATAGAGCAATGCGTCGATCTGGACGGGCACCTCCGGACCAGGCAGGCTTTGCGTTTATTTTCCGTGCCCAGCGATGCTGCGTCAAAATCTGGTCACACGGTGTCAAGAAACCGTGCTCCATGGGGGCTTACGTCATTAACAGCAGCCACTGCAGGTATTGCGCTTTGTTTCTCCAGCCACATTGCGTTGATCTCCCAGCCGTGATGCAGGTGGAGCATCGATTTTAGCTGCTAGGCCAGCAGAGTGTCGTTTATCAGCCGAGAGGCAGGTGGTGCAACAAAAGTTTCCCTGCACAGCGGTCTTTGCATGGATTTCTGTCTTTTTCCACCAGCTTCACCTTTCCAGGGCCCAGAGACAGGTTAAGGCACCACTTGGCAGGTAGGACTCTCAGCAGAAAGCCCAGTTTCTGGCAGAGAGAACTCTTTGATGTCCCTGAGACTTCAACAACAGGAGGCAGCTCAGTTCAAGCCCTTGGAGATTCTTCACCAGTGGGAAGTCACACAAAAGTCAGTCTTTGTCCTCTCTCAGGCAGAAGCAGCTACTGCAGGCCAACCCAGCAAAGCACAGTCACAGGCAAAGGGCCAGTATTCCTCCTCCAGCTTCCAGCTCTTCTCCTTGGCAGAGTTCCTCTTGGTTCTAGAAATAATCTGATTTTCAGGGGTTTTAGGGTGCTTTTCTTATACCCCTTTCTGCCTTTGAAGTAGGCCTAATTCAAAAATAAGTATCTGTTGTTTACAAGATCCTGCCTTGCCCTGGCCAGGCCCCAGACACACACTAGGGGGTTGGAGACTGCATTGTGTAAGGGCAGGCACAGCCCTTTCAGGTGTAAGTGATCACTCCTCCCCTCCCCTCAACCCAGATGCCCAATCAGAATATGCAAGCTACATCCCAGCTCCCTTTGCGTCACTGTCTAGAGGAGAGGTGTAAACAGCCCAACTGTCAAACTGACCCAGACAGGGAATCCCCAAACAAGCAGAGTCACAGAATGGTTTAAGAAAGAAATGCCTACTTTCTAAAAGTGGCATTTTCAAACACACAATCTAAAATCCAACTTCACTAAAAGATGTATTTTTCAATTGTGAGTTCAGAGACCCCAAACTCCATATGTCTATCTGCTCCCAAAGGGAATCTGCGCTTTAAAAATATTTAAAGGCAGATCCCAAGATAACTAATGAGAGAGAGGGGCCTTGCCACAGTGAAAACTGAATTTGGCAGTATTTCACTATCAGAACATGTAAAACACATACGTACATGTCCCACCCTTAACATACACTGCACCCTACACATGGGGCTACCTAGGGGCTACCTTAGGAGTGCCGTACATGTATAAAAAGGGAAGGTTTTGGCCTGGAAAGTGGGTATACTTGCCAAGTCGAACTGGCAGTTTACAACTGCACACACGGACACTGCAATGGCCGGTCTGAGCCATGTTTACAGGGCTGCTAATGTGGGGGGCACAACCGGTGCTGCAGGCCCATTAGTAGCATTTGATTTACAGGCCCTGGGCACCTCTAGTGCACTTTACTAAGGACTTACTGGTAAATCAAATATGTCAGTCATGGATACGCCAATGTACATATACACTTTATACAGGGAACACTTACACTTTAGCACTGGTCAGCAGTGGTAAAGTGTCCAGAGCAAACAAAAACAGCAAAAACCGGGTCCAGCACACAGAAACAACTTGGGAAGTGGAGGCAAAATGTTTGGGGAGACCATGACAATGATGCCAAGTCTAACACTATTATAACACTCTGCAGAAGCCCACTTTATAGAAATCAGTACTGATCCTTATGGGAACAGTCCTTAAGCCAAAACCACGCAGGTTTGATTGAGTTCCCATCAGTAGGGGGCCTTCTGGAGCAGGTTGGTACTGACCTACATACGACGAGCTTCTGTCCATAGAGAGACAGCGAACGAAAAAGGCACAGTAACCTGAATACGCAGTGTGCCCTTTTTGTATTTATTAGCACACTGCATTGTGGACTTACAAAGCACACTTGAATTATGAATGTATATAAAAATGGCTTTTCCTACATGGCAAAGCTACTTTTGTCTACCATATATTTACTGAATTGCATTTTTGTCATATCTGTGGGTTGTGTAAATACACACTGCAGCCCACATATGACTTTTACATTTCCAAGCCATTGGTGCACTTTAGACCCTAATATCAATAGACATATAAGAAAGTCAAATATGCCAAATATGGAGTTCCAGTGTACAGCACAGGATTTAAAAGAGATGAACAAGCACTTTACTGTTATTTAGCAGTGGCAAAGTGCACAGAGTCCTTATGCCAGAAAAATAGGGTTCAGAAAAAGGTGAAAAATCTGAGGTGGCCTTGCAGAAAATGAGAATTTGCTACATTCGTATACAGACTACAATACTCTCCAGTAGAAAAGTACAATAAGTTCCACATTTCTAGTGCAAAATGAAACTTCTGCAAGTGAAAAGGGTGCTGTCATACCAAATCTCCAACACTTGTGAAGTATAACCCTTTTCACTACATCCATTCTTATGACTGTTGTTTGCCATAACTGTTTCAAATACAGCTAAATTGTAGCACAGGACTTCGAAGTAAATGGTCACATTGATTGAGTAAATTTTAATGAACCGTTGGCCATTGTTTTAATTATGGTCATGAAAATTGTACTCACACACATGTACATTGTGATGATTTTGATTAATCTGCATTAAAGAATTTACTACTATTGTAAAATTGTATATTTCCTGTGGTGTCCTGCATTCTCCTAGAGAGTAAAGATAAAGAAGAAAACATTGTCCTTTCTGCATGTTGCTACCCTCACATGCAGAAAACAGTAAAAAGCTGCAATCATTTGTAGGTAATACTACTCTTGAATCTAAGTGAGCAATGAGCTTGTCTGCAGGTCATAGTATCATATTTCCACATTTATAATAACTATCACCACAGCACTACCCGCACTAACCTTTCCCACAATCTTTATAAAAGCACAGATGGCAGGTGCAATTTGAACCATCTGACAATGTATCTAATCCACAGTTTGACTGGATTAGTTTTTCACAGTCCCAGAATAGTGTAAATTTAATATTTCTGTAATACAACCTCACATGGCATCTTTGTACCACTCACCCTATCTTCTGAGGTCCTGAATAGGTTTGTAGAATGACCATTTGGGGTCTAGTACTTTTTCCTTTTTTGTTCACAATAAAACATGCGGTTGGGTAAAAAAAAAAGGTATTTTAAGAAGCTAGGGTTTTAGACTCCAACCGACCTATCCCTTTGATTTAGCTGTTCGAACTTTCATTGCAGTTTTTCTGTTTAGGGCCTGACATGTGATTATAAGAGGAAGTACATTGGGGGCAACTTCAAAAGATTTTCTTTGCATAACTCACACCAGGTGCTGAGTATGTACTCCATATTCAGGTGATACACAAAGAGTGCTTGTAAGTGGGTTATTGTGTGCTTTCTGTTAACATACATGAACAATGCAGGAATGTGCTTCACCAAGCATAAATTAAGCACTTATGATAGTACAGAAAAAATCAAGCAGTTACACACTTTGGGCCAGGTTACAAGTCTGGAGGTCTCAAGACTGCCAGACTTGCAGTGCCTGTTGGACCACCGTGGCCGTGGAGGTTCATTCGCCACATTACAGTCCTGGCAATCGGACCGCCAGGATTGCCACTGTCTCCACCAGGATCTCTGATCCTGATGGGCTGAAGGCTGTCTTGGTTGTGATCAGCTAGGACAGTGCTGAAGTCAGTACCGCCCTGCTGATTACAACCATGTTCTCTACCAGCCTTTTCCTGACGGTTCAACCGCCATGAAAAGGCTGGTGGAGAACAATTCTGGGGGCCACAACAATGTCCTCAGAAGACAGTGTGCATTCCGAGGGTGCTAAGAAGGCCCCCTGGGTGACGGTATTGGCGCTGGCTCCATGTGGAGGTCACGCCAGTGCCACTGCAATTTTTCTAGTGGACTGACTGGTGGAAACCCTGGTTTCCTCCGGTCAGCCCAGTGGAAAACTCCTAATGGGACGGGTGGTTTTCCAACCGCCAAATTCGTAATCAGGCCCCATGTCAGTGCCTCAATGATGACAGCATCCTTGCTGAGTGGTGCCTCTACATTGTAGGCAAGATTGTTAATCTGCAAACAGAAAAACTTGTTATGTGACCCATCCCCTTTCAGTAAGTGTTTTCTCTTGTCAACAGCTTCACCAGCTTCACACTACAAAGGAGCTCATAGCCTCTCCACAGGAGGAGCTATCTATACCTGTGTTTCACGGTAGAAAGATGTACAATATACACTTTCTGTAAATACTCCATCCCAAACGCTGTATTCAAATATGTTGAGTATTCACCTACACCGGTAACAGATATTCATTGGATATGTTAGGGTTCTCTTTGTACTTGTACATACTTCAATAAATCACATTTGCATAATTGCATGATAGCCAACTTGATGATAGCATGATCAGAATTAAATAAGTGACCCTGCCTACTTCTTTAGTCTATTTTTGACTTCTAAAGTCCATGATGAATTCTAAATCATGGCCGTCAGTAACTGTGCTTTCAGCATAATACTATTCCATATTACACAATGACCAACAATGTGTCTAATTGGTCTTATATTACCTGTGGTGTCCATGTCATGCTAAACTATTTGTAGTCTGTTGATGATTTTTAAGAGGAGGGTCAAATATAAGATGTTGGAACACTCAGGGCACACTTTGGGTTCCAGTGATATCTGTATGGTGGTAGGTGTATAGGAGCTTGCTTCTGAGTACTTCAACATCTGGTATGACGTATGGCGTAAGTGGTATGGCTATAAATACGACTTCTTATCCAGGGGACAATCCTGTTTACAGGGCATATATTAAGCATAAAAAAGCCAAGCAAAAGACATTACAAGATATAAATAGAACCACAAGGTTCATCACAAACACGAAATACTCATGTTCCAATAGAAGTGAGAAACTGTCAAAATTAGCAATTCTGCAAGGCCTAGGAATAAATAAGTCTTAGAAAGTGTCACTCCCATTTTGTGAGGACCAATGCTGTTGATTTCTTAACCATGTGCACTAGGACCCTGCTTACATGTTGAGAATGACTTACTTGTAATTAGCCTATTTAATTTTCATATAAGGCCATAGAAAAACTTGCCCCCCAAATACACCCATTAAATGGAGAGTTAACTGTCCTGTATGGACTACAACACTACTGTGCCATCCTTTAGTGTAAAAAGAAAAACTTGAATCTGGCCTATCACTAAAGTCTGGCTGTTGCAGTCTTCAAACTGCAGCACAACCTATCAAAATGATACTTTTTGACATGAGAAAGCCTTTTAAATGTTAATACATCACCCCCTGTGTAGGCCTTGTAGCCCACATTGCAGGGTGTATGGTATTAATGTAGAAATGTAAAGCTAACATGTCCTCACAGAGACTATCACCTGAAAGCTATTTTCACTGTAGTAAGGCTGGTTGGCCCATGAAGAAACACCAGGAAGCAATATTAAATATAATTTCTGCCATTTCATGCTATGGAGCTGCTAGAAAAATAAATGATTAGAGGTCTATTAAAAAGCCAAAGCATGATTGTTGACAAATATTAAGGAAATGGGACTTTTAGAAAGTTACTTATTCCCCGTCTGAAACTCCATGGCGTCTAATTTCCATTAGCCTCCAACTGTCACCTAGCTGGTGAATAGCCATGATGAGGTGTGAAGATTGCTTCCTGAGAACAGACTAGGGTCTTGGAACGGAGAGGTGTTTTTGTTCCCCAGGCAAAAAGATCAATTGAGCTGTGCTCAGTAACCTAATTACTTATCCCAAGCAAATATCTGACAACACCTGAACAGGCCCCTTCTTTTGTCTCCCAGTCTGGCAGGCACCAGACCCTGTAGAGAGAAAACTGCCTCCAGAACTGGTTTGGAATGACCACAGAGGTGGGGCTGCTTATTACCATGTCCACACCTCTGGCTCTACACAAGGGGAAAACATTTTCTCCATCTTAGACTCTGTGAGTGAGGGTGACTGGGATCTTTGGCAGTAGGGCATACAGCAACTGCTGCAAAAGTGAATGAACAGAAGAAGAACTGCACCTTTTAACTGTCTCTGTACTTCTAAATCATTTACACATTTTCTCTAAGTTAAACTAAATCTGTTATGTGCCATAGCTACCCATTTAAAATACTACAACCTTTTACTGGACGTAACAGGACAGCACCTTTATTACTTGTGGTGGACCACAATCCATCACAACTAATGAACCACTTTCTCACAATGTGAAGATATGGAACTATATCCATTATGGCAATTTTAAGTTGAGCTCTCTGGTTTAAATATTCACCTTCCATGCAGTGCCATTCGACAATGTGGTATTTTTATGTAAGGGGCCTCTTGGTCCAATTGCAGCTCTTATTTCACTCCTGCCAACTTTAAAATGTGCTTTCTCTTACTTTCTTATGAACAAACAGAAAGGAAGATATTCCTTCAAAGAATAAATGAGCATTAATCTGGTGCAATTTGTTTCCAGCAATCTTGGATCTTGGCAGCATGTTAAGGAACTAAAGCTGCAGTGCACTGAAGGAATACAATAAACCTTTCCACAAAACCTATTTCACTTTGACAAAAGTGTCCTAAAACTCTTAAAAACTTTTTGTTTATCTCATGTGAATCTGAATGTTTCTTTTGCAGACTATCTACTGTCACAGGTCAACTCGGGGAGCATTGTGTCACTGTTTGCACCCTGTCTCTTTGTGTGCTTGTTGAGCCCCGTACAGTTGGCTTTGGCTCGATCCCACACAATGAACGCCATGTTTAAGGTCTGGCAACGAAAGCAGCAGAACTAAAAACTGTGCGTATAGAAAGTTGTTTTCGTGTACAACTATTCATGTTTCACTCGATGTGCAAAACACTCTACCATCCTTACTGTAGCCTACTGGCACCAACTCCATGGCAAAGTGTGTTTACTTTTCTCAACTTCTTTTCTTGGGGTGCCTTCCAACAATGTAAGTGAAGCCGCAGATCTACTATAGAAAGGAAGGGATGCTTGCTTTTCTTTCAGCAGAAACAGGAGTTTTGCCACAATAGAAAATCAGCCTGCTCTGTCTCTACTAAACTCCTTATAATTACTGGCGAGACTATGCATCTGCCTTTGCCTTTATTGTGGTATTTATTATGCATTGGTATTAATAATTGTATTGTCCTTACCTGTGATACAATAATGGCTGTTAATTATCCTCTCTAATTATGGTCCCTTGTGTGCTGCTGAGGCTCTTATTTGTGGGGCAGATGATTAAGTCAAAGGTTAATTTTCTTAAATTTTCAGGTGGCACTGTATGTTAAACCTTGGCAGCATCCCTGGACAAAAGGTGGTAGTGTCTAAACACCTGTGCTGGGCAACTACTTTAAGTACTGTACAGGGAAGTAAATGTTAATCTTCTTCTGAAATGTCCTGAGCAGCATGCAGTGCTATTCCTCGGTGTGATCATCATTAAGATAAGGAGGACATTCCATCAATTGTAGCACTTAATAGTGTTGGTGATGATTGTTGGTCTTTATCTTGAGATCTGCCATTGAATTCTTCAAGAGCAGCTGCCAAGTGCATATAATGTTCAGGTTCAGACAATATGGGGCATATTTACAAGCCCCATAGCGCCACCGGAGCATCACTTTTTGTGACTCTCCAGTGGTACAGTGCATTCCGCATATTTACAAGGTGGCAATAAGCCACTTTTTGTGGCTTAACGGAACCTTGAAATATGCCCTCCGATGCAGTTTTCTACAGCAGAGGGGCATGCAATGAGTGTTGCTGTGGGACTTCCACCGCAACACCCATTGCTTTTGACTCTGCCCCAGATTTACAAGAAACTGTAAATTTGTGGCAGTGCCATAAACTAACATCGCCCCAGTGATCGGATATTTGTTGTCTTTTTTAATTATTAAATTCAGCTCTATTTTTCAAACCTAGTTGTGGCATCCTTATAGTGTGGTGTTTTCACATTATTACTTCATAAAGTGTTGCATAAATACCTCTAAGTTATACCAGACTGCTCTGTGCCAAGCTACCATGGGGGTTTGCCTATCCCTTACCGTGATAAGGATTATGGTTTCACACAGACGCCGCGATCCCCGACTTCGTGCATCGGCTTGTTTTCACTCTTCTCCAAAGGTACTGTACTTGGGGGTCTACGCGACTCCGTGTCCGGCGCCGCTGGTGTCGGCTTGTTGGGAACTACTCCATCACGACGCCGTGTTAACACCTCATCGAAGCATTTTTGTTTCTAAGTGCTATTTTTTAGTTTAATTTTTAAAAATTCATAACTTGACTTGTGTATGTTGGCTTTTTGTTGTTTTGATCTTGTTTTGTTTAGATAAATATTTCCTATTTTTCTAAACTGGTGTTGTGTCATTTTGTAGTGTTTTCATTAAGTTACTGTGTGTGTTGGTACAAATACTTTACACCTAGCACTCTGAAGTTAAGCCTACTGGTCTGCCAAGCTACCAAGGGGGTAAGCAGGGGTTAGCTGAGGGTGATTCTCTTTTACCCTGACTAGAGTGAGGGTCCTTGCTTGAACAGGGGGTAACCTGACTGTCAACCAAAGACACAATTTCTAACACCATACATGTGGCTGACCCCAACAATTGCAAAAACAAAAGGCCCAAAACTAAACATGCAGACATCAGCAATCGGGGTAATGGCGGTATTTAGGCCCATGCTGGAAGGCCGCACAGGGAAACATACCATACGCAGATGTATCAGAATACTAGACACCTGGGGAGTCTAGGGTGGTGTGCCTGCACTGATTTCATCATGGTTGCTTAGCCACAATGCCCTGCAAACCTCATAATTGTACATTTTTCTGCTTTTATTGCAGCATAAACTAGTGGAATCTGTGGGAATCCACAAAATTCCTACCATCTAACATTGCCCCACTTTTTCTGATATGAATGCTACCCCACCTCTGTGCCTGGGCCTAGAGCCTGTGGCAGGAATGCATTAAACCAGGATCCATCGAAGTCCTCATGGGATAAAAAGAAAAAGTCTGAAGTTTGCCAAGGCATCTGGATAAAAAAAAAAACGAAACTGGTGAGAGTCATGGAAGTTATGGACTTGCCTCCCCCAGGTGTCTAAGTCAGAAATGTACAGGTGTAGTAGGTTTCCCTAGGTGCCAGCTGAGTTAGAAGTCAACTTCTACAGCCACCAACATTGCAGGAAAGGGTAGTGTTTTAGTGGAAAGATTTCATCTGTCCGTGTTGCATTTTGAGCCTTCTTTCTGTCAAGGACTCTAGGCCTACCCACACAAGTTGGATACCATTTTTAACTAGAGACTTGGGGGAACGCTGGTTGGTAGGAGGTTTATGGCTCCCCTCAGATTCCAGAACTTTTTGTTACATAAATATGAGGAAAATGTACATTATTTTATGCAAAGACAAACGTTTTAGACTACTGCTCCTAATCTCAGTATCCTTCATACTAATTTTTCTCTCATTATATTTTACCATATAAATTGCTCAATGCTTGGTACACAATGAAAAAACATTGTAAGGTGCAGCTCAGTTGTTGGCTCTCTGTACATCATGCACATCCAGTTCTTGAGAACCTACAAATCCTATATATCGACACAACCAAAATGGTCTAGCTGACATAACAGTAGAACGCTGGAAAAAATCGGGCATCATGACAAGAAGTTATAGATTAAAATGTTGTCACAAATGGCTGTTTTTTCCTACTCATTTTAGAAAGTCGCTTAGAGAAAACATTGAGGGGTCTTAACAAGTGACCCCCACTGAATTCAGAATTTTGTCTACATTTCAAAAATGTTTAACTTTCTGGATTGACCCATGGGCTTCTCATTACTTTCCACTACAGACTGGAAGTAGGTTGAAAGCACAAAAATTAAAATGAGAAAAAAATAGGTTCCCTATGGATTACCTCTTAGACAAATGCCAAAACTGTGGTAAATAAAAAAAACTGAGTTTTGATACACCTCTGCATATTCCTGAAAGCTACAAATATGGTGGTTTTAGCACAGCAAACCTTTCCTTGATGTAATTTTTACGAAAAAGACAGAACCTTTTTGTGGAGCACTTTTACTCATTTTATTGGCAGATTTGGTTTTGCCCACTATTCCATACAGCATGGGGCAATAGGTCAGCCCATTTCAGCCAATGGCTGCCCATAGTGTGAGTGATGAAATTTGCCTCCGAACAAAGTGCACATCCGCCTTGCAAGTGTTTCCCCCCAGTATCTGTTACAAATACATCTCTGGGCTCTGTATTCCATCTCTCATCCTGCTGTCATGTGGTCTCAACTGGTGCATTGCATTCCGTATCAGCTCGCCTCTTGTGTGCTGTGTCAGCTGCAGCATGATTTCTTAGGCATGCCACAGTTGCAACTTTCTTCACACCCTGATCTGGGGCCCCTTCATGAGCTCGAATTCATGACACAATACATATTTATGTCGATCTGTTTCCAGTGCACCTGGTATGGCTTAGCAGGAGGTACCCCAGAGTGTTTTCAGAGTTTGTATCATCATTTTTAGGAAAGATTGCACTTCATCATGACTGCCCGTGGCGTTGTCCAGTTCAATGTCTATGGTTTGTTATGGTGCTTTAATTTAAAACGCTGAAGCTGTCTCTGACCGCACTTTTTTTCTTTTCTGTAGTTTTATATATTTCAAACTTGCCCTGAGGGCAAACCAGAGTAGTTACACTTTTTTAGATAAAGGGGTATTAGATGATTTGCCCATAATTACAGCATGTTGAGCTGAAGACGGGATTCAAGCCTGGTTTGTAGGTTTCAATTACGGCATTTGCAGATGATCTGCCACATCTCCGGTTGGCCAACTTGCCAGCCACCCCAGCTACACCCTCCCTCCCCCCACCGAGGTATACATGCAGACCTGGGATCAAACATACAGGCCCACACTTGGCTAGAGCTAATTCCCAAATACATTTGAATCCTTCTTCACTCCCAATTACAACATTGTTAAACATTCTTTAATGTTACCTCCTAAACCGAAAACTTAGTATTACATCTCAATTTCGATTTTACGGTTTGGGGGATCCTACTTTTTTTCTCAGACAATCCAGCTAGTTATAACTAGGTATGGTTCAATCTCACATGTGCTATGAATGCTGTTCTTTCCAACCCACACTAGACTTGCTTCCTCACTCCCTCTGCTTGCTGCTAAAAGTTGGTTTACACATGAGGGTTCCGCAAACACATTCGGGTGGAATTCACACTTCATAAGACACTACATGCATAAACAAAATAATTGTTTTGCATGGGCGGACCTGCTTTTCAGGCATTTAATTTGGTTGGGCAATGTTAACATGTTTAGAATAAATTACAGTAATAAGGAGCAGTAAAACCGGAAATCTAAGCTGTTTACTAAAAAAACAATGATGCACACGTTGTGCCTAGGTCGGTGGCTGCTTGATGTGGGATTGCCGTTTTCAAACAGTTGGCACTTTAATACAGATTTTGTGAACAATGT
The DNA here is from genome assembly GCF_031143425.1 of Pleurodeles waltl. Classification (NCBI taxonomy): domain Eukaryota; kingdom Metazoa; phylum Chordata; class Amphibia; order Caudata; family Salamandridae; genus Pleurodeles; species Pleurodeles waltl. Next base: position 1,235,836,247 of record NC_090446.1, read on the forward strand.
CTACTACTGTACATCATGCACATCCAGTTCTTGAGAACCTACAAATCCTATATATCCCCACAACCAAAATGGTCTAGCTGACATAACAGTAGAACGCTGGAATAAATCGGGCATCATGACAAGAAGTTATAGATGAAAATGTTGTCACAAATGGCTGTTTTTTCCTACTCATTTTAGAAAGTCGCTTAGAGAAAACATTGAGGGGTCTTAACAAGTGACCCCCACTGAATTCAGAATTTTGTCTGCATTTCAGAAATGTTTAACTTTCTGGATTGACCCATGGGCTTCTCATTACTTTCCACTACAGACTGGAAGTAGGTTGAAAGCACAAAAATTAAAATTAGGAAAAATAGGTTCCCTATGGATTACCTCTTAGAAAAATGCCAAAACTGTGGTAAATAAAAAAAACTGAGTTTTGATACACCTCTGCATATTCCTGAAAGCTACAAATATGGTGGTTTTAGCACAGCAAACCTTTCCTTGATGTAATTTTTACCAAAAAAGGCAGAACCTTTTTGTGGAGCACTTTTACTCATTTTATTGGCAGATTTGGTTTTGCCCACTATACCATACAGGATTGGGGATCCTACTTTTTGCCTCAGACAATCCAGCTAATTATAACTAGGTATGGTTCAATCTCACATATGCTATGAATGCTGTTCTTTCCAACCCACACTAGACTTGCTTCCTCACTCCCTCTGCTTGCTGCTAAAAGTTGGTTTACACATGAGGGTTCCGCAAACACATTCGGGTGGAATTCACACTTCATAAGACACTACATGCATAAACAAAATAATTGTTTTGCATGGGCGGACCTGCTTTTCAGGCATTTAATTTGGTTGGGCAATCTTAACATGTTTAGAAAAAATTGCAGTAATAAGGAGCAGCAAAACCGGAAATCTAAGCTGTTTACTAAAAAAACAATGATGCACACGTTGTGCCTAGGTCGGTGGCTGCTTGATGTGGGATTGCCGTTTTCAAACAGTTGGCACTTTAATCCAGATTTTGTGAACAATGTCTACTACTCCCACAATGCAACTCGGCTGTTCGTGGAAAGTTCACAATGTGGACTGATATCACTGGTGACAAGTTACTCTGACTTCTGATGCTTGACAGTGCAGTTAACGCAAATAATGGGAAACTAGGGCTATGTTATAGTGGCAGGTGTGGGCCATTGGAGGACTGCATTACTTTTTCAGGTACCCATGTTAGTGAAGTAAGGGGGTAAGGTGGGATGATGCTAACGTAAAAGCATTTCTCGACATATGATTGTGTTTTTCTTTTTCCTTTTGTGGGTCATGATCTGTGTTACAACATGATTGCTCCAATTGATATATATTCTTGAAGAGCTCATCCTCGATCATGCTGCTCCCCGTTATGGATATTGCTAGTGCAAGCCGCTTCAGAGAGCTAGCTAGGGTGACCAAATAAGTAGGTGCTATAGGATTCCAAATGTAGCTTGTTTTCCTTTGCTCAGTGTATCATAGCAGGGCTTGACTAGGAATCAAAAAGAGCCCTCGACCCATTCATCCCTCTCCCTTACCTCACTCTCTCTCTCTGTTCCTACCCATCTCTTCTTTATCTCTTGCCCTTTCTCCGTTTCTTTGTCTCCTCTGATCTTTCTCCGCTCTCTCTGCTCCCCCTCGCTTTCATGTGCCTGAAGTAATATATCTTAGGTAGATGGAGAAAGTAATATAGTCCAGTTCTAAATGGTGATGATTTGAAAGATCTGTTGTTGGGTATAGGTTTTGGTGTGCAAACCTACCTAATGTTGTTAAAATAAAACTCAGTTTCCCGCTGGTCTAAATTAAAGGTGGGCGGAACTCGAAGAATTTAATTCAGCAGAGTACCACGGAGTTAAGTAAAAACTCTGTGAGAATTTTGTAGCCCCTCCAGTGGGTGGAAAATATGCAGCTCATAATTCAATTTAGTGGCGGTAGCGCAGGTAGCATTGAAAAATCAGAATGGACTGCACCATGTGTTGCTCAAGCATGTGCAGCAATTTAAGTTGATTTTGCTGCCACTTGGGTAGAAAATCTACTCAAGTGGCAGCAAGTCTACTCAAGCAGCAGCCCTCTGACTGCAATAACCCACATGAAAAAATCACGCTAAGGGACTCCAAATCTCGCTTATGCTTGCCAGCTCGCATCATTTGGAGCCTCGCTGGAGAAAAATTCTGCCATGTGGCAATTGGTGGAATTTGACCAGAACTGCATACTAAAGAGTAAAACGTAATGACCAAAATTCTGCAAATTCCATGGCAGAATAAAACATTCCACACAGCCCTTGTCTCAGTTACAATTTCGGAAAGATGCTCATAGTACCACTACCAAGATACTGAATACTGGTACTCTCCAAGTGCATTACACTTTTTAATTATTGCATTTTCTTGATTGACACAGAAAACAATTTCTGGACTACCCTGTGGTTGTTCCTTGTGCTATGGACGCTGCCCTCCTACTGCCTTGCAGTATGGAGTGATGTTTTGGCGAAACTTGTAAAACAATTTTGCTATATAGAAGTCAAAACAACGAATTTAGTCAAGAGCATCATTAAAATAAACATTAACTCTCAGAATACACAGGAACTGTGATCACATTCTTTGTTAAGAAAAGCTATCTGCATATCGGAAAAGTCCACATTTCTCTTTGCCAGTATTATGTATTATTTTGACTGCATGATTAAATGAGTGCAAAAATGGACATGGCAAATGCAAAGAATGATATCTGCATACATGGATGAATTAGTCTGTGAGGGCATGAGTCATTGGCCAATTTATCCACTCACCTATCCACACAAACACTAAAAGCGTTGATGAAAAAAAAGGTAATTGATTTAAAAAGGCCAGACATGTTGCCTTTGCCACTGCTTGTTTATATTTTTGTCTCTGCTAAACAGCGAGCAGCTCTCAATTCCGATTGTTGTTTCAGCACCATGGCCAGCATTATTGCAGCGTAATCACCAACAGCCAGGTTAGCGATTTCTTTGCAGACTGCACCAATAGTCATTCCAGCACCAAGAATAGCTTCTTTCCTGCAGAACAAATCTGCAGCACCAAGTACAACATTTTCCCGCCGAAGGCTACTTCAGCTCGACGAGCAGCCTCCTGCTTGCAGAATTCAACTTCATCAACACAGACGGCACATTATTACTGAGTGCATCTTGACCACCACGAGCAGCGCCCTGCTCATTGCAATTTTAGTAACTCGGACAGCACATAGCTGCCGAGTCGGACACAATATGCTCCTATTACCTTGTATATTGCAAATTGTGGATCTTGGCTATTCGTTTCTCTTCTATGGTGTGTATTCTGCACCAGAAAAGATCAGTTGCCGCCATAGTTGAAGGTTAGTGCCGTGTCTGCTCTTTCCTTGTCACATAAAGACATCAACACTATTGAAATTTCATAACCATGGGCAGCGTCCTCAATGGGAGATTGAAAGATGTTTGTCCAAGCCAATCTGTCAGGTATTAGCAAACTGGTGCTATGGACTTGTTAGACCTGACAGCCTTAGGGTGGTCACCCCTAACTTTTTGCCTGCCTCCCTCCACTTTTTAGACACTGTTTTTGCTGGTTTTTAGACTCTGCGCACTTTACCACTGCTAACCAGTGCTAAAGTGCATATGCTCTCTCCCTTTAGACATGGTAACCTTGGATCACACCAATTGGACTATTTGATTTACTTATAAGTCCCTAGTAGAGTGCACTATATGTGCCCAGGGCCTGTAGATTAAATGCTACTGGTGGGCCTGCAGCACTGGTTGTGCCACCCACTTTAGTAGCCCCTTTACCTTGTCTCAGGCCTGCCATTGCAAGGCCTGTGTGTGCAGTTTCACTGTCACTTCGACTTGGCATTTAAAAGTACTTGCCAAGCCTAAAACTCCCCTTTTTCTACATATAAGTCACCCCTAATGTGTGCCCTAGGTAACCCCTAGATCAGGGTGCTGTGTGGGTAAAAGGCAGGACATGTACCTGTGTAGTTTACATGCCCTGGTAGTGTAAAACTCCTAAATTCGTTTTTACACTACTGTGAGGCCTGCTCCCTTCATAGGCTAGCATTGGGGCTGCCCTCATACATTGTTGAAGTGGTAGCTGCTGATCTCAAAGGAGTAGGAAGGTCATATTTAGTATGGCCAGAATGGTAATACAAAATCCTGCTGACTGGTGAAGTTGGATTTAATATTACTATTTTGGAAATGCCACTTTTAGAAAGTGAGCATTCCTCTGCACTTAAATCTTTCTGTGCCTTACAATCCACGTCTGGCTGAGTTTAGTTGACAGCTCCTTGTGCATTCACTCAGACACACCCCAAACACAGGGTACTCAGCCTCACTTGCATACATCTGCATTTTGAATGGGTCTTCCTGGGCTGGGAGGGTGAGGGTCTGCTCTCACACAAAGAACCTGGTGCACTTCTAAGCCACTCTTTGAAGTCTCCCCCACTTCAAAGGCACATTTGGGTATAAATCAGGGCCTCTGCCCTACCACCTCAGACACTTCCTGGAGAAGAAACCTGAACCAGAACCTGCACCCTGGCAAGAAGAACTGCCTGGCTGCTTAAAGGACTCACCTGACTGCTTTCTACAGAAGACTGCTGCCTTGCTGTTGCCCTGCTGTCTTGCTGCTCTTTTGCTTTGCTGAAGAAGTGCTCTCCAAGGGCTTGGATAGAGCTTGCCTCCTGTTCCCTGAAGTCTCAGGACCAAAAAGACTTCTCTCTTACAATTGGACTCCTTGTGCGGCGAAAAATTCGATACACAGCTTGATCCGCGGTGAAAAATTCACCGCACGCCGAACCGGAACGAAACCGCTCGACTTCCCGTGGAAAAGATTGATGCGGCGCCAGCGGTGCGGCCGGAACTTCGACGCACAGCCCGCCAGGACAATGCTACCCGACTTCCAGAGGGGAAATCGACGCAGCGCCTGCCGTGAGATAGAAATTTCCCTGCATCGCCGACCGGAACGACGCACAGCTGGTCAACAAGCCCAGGATTCCACGCACAGACCTCGGGGCATCTGAAAACCCGGCGACCCAAAGAGGAGACCCGTCCGCATGCCGAAAATCAATGCAACGTCTTCCCCGCGTGAAAAATTACGACGCAAGTCCGTGTGTGAAGGGGCGAAACTGACGCACACACCATTTTCCACGCATCTCCTCCTCTGCGGCCCTTTGCAGAGATTTTTCACTCCAACCAGGTACTTTGTGCTTGAAAGAGACTTTGTTTGCTTTTAAAAAGACTTAAGACACTTTATATCACTCTCCAGTGATATCTTAACATTTTCTTATTGCATCTTTTATCGTTTTGACCTGCAAATATCCAGATAAATATTATATATTTTTCTAAACACTGTGTGGTGTATTTTTGTGGTGCTATATTGTGTTATTGTATGAATTATTGCACAAATACTGTACACATTGCCTTCTAAGTTAAGCCTGACTGCTCAGTGCCAAGCTACCAGAGGGTGGGCCACAGGATAATTTGGATTGTGTGTGACTTACCCTGACTAGAGTGATGGTCCTTGCATGGACAGGGGGTAACCTGACTGCCAACCAAAGACCCCATTTCTAACAGGACTCATTTGTTTTCGCAATGTATTAAAAGCATATTCTACAATAATAGAAAACACGCCTCACCTAAGCTTGTCAGTCAAGTTCTGGCAACACAAAAGTAGAATAAAACAAGCATTTGCAATGCAGTGGGTCTTCAATTTGCTCGAGTTAGGGATACTAGCGTTGTAAACTTCGAAATGGATTTGTCTTGCCACATAAACTGAAAATGAAAGGTAAAACAGTTTCACATAAGCGAGCTGATTGCCGCCATGAGCATGAAAGAGACACACAAAAGGAAACAGAAGTTAGCTCACAGTCAAAAGAATCGGCAATTATCCATGTACCCGGCAAAAAAGTGCAATTATCCATGTACCCGGCAAAAGTGCATTTATCCATGTAACAGGGTCGATGTCATGCAAAGCGCTCAACTACTGCCCAGCGAGATCACGCTGCATTGGAAATAAAAAGAAAAAGTAGTCCAGAAGCCATTCGGAAAACACGGAGCCTCGTATGTTTTTAGTAGTTGGCCAGTGCTCTCGATGGGGATAAACACCAGAAAAGGCATGAAGTATGCATGCCTTTCACTAATGAAATCAAGCGAATTTTAAAAGGCAAGCCCACGAACCAACAAAACTGATGGGTGTGACATAGGTGTGGTTAAAAGCCCACAGAGAGATAACAGGGGCCAGAGTGCTTGTGCGTTCGACCCTAAAAAAGGATTTGCCTATACCTGTGAATGCCGTAAATGGATTTGCATGAAGCTTGCCACTATACCAAGTCAGTAAGCTAATTTTTGGCACAGCATATTTCATGAACATCTGTCTACAGGTTAAAAAAAAGGGAGGGTGGAAATGTTCATCATTCACCATATGAGCCCCCCTAAGAAATTTTACTGAAAAAAAGAGCAAAAAACGCTGAATAGATTTACACCAACCTACGCTTGAAAGCAGAACTTAAATCAGAAAGTTTGTTTATTTTGATTTGATGAATATCTGTTCAGTATTCTTTTAGATATTCACATCCATAAAAGGTGCTGGGAGGTATTTACAGGTTTAACAGTTTTCTATATCTTGTCAGAAAATCCTTTTGTGAAGTTGTTTACAACTTTGGAATCATTTGACTAATATGCCTGAAGTTTGTCAGACATTTAGCACATTCATACTACTATTGATATCTTTGCATTAGTCCATTAAATAGAGGCAATTAAAAAGGAGGGTGCAAAAAGTGTTCATGTGCTAATAGTTGGCCCTGTGTGATGAATCTGCAAACAATTTGTCAGGTACTTAGAAGGTTTGGTTTTGATTGGTATATTAGGTTTTGTGCCAATCTAACAAAAGGGGGCGTGTGGAGGGGGCACAGTTAACAGGAAGGGCAAGACAGTTTAGAATTGTCAACTTTAGCATTTTTGGAACAATCTGTATCAAACACGGCAGATATTAATCGAATAACACACAGTGCAAGTATTTCTGGTTTTGTGCAGGTCCAATAGGAAGTGGGACAGTTAAATATGGTGTTAAAACATGTTTGATCTATTAATAACTTTTACATCATCCGATGGATCTGCATGAAATTTGGCTGAGACTTACCATATAAAACCTATTCTTGTTTTTCTCAGTTTCACGCAGGCCAATCAAAGGGAGTGAAAGCAATGTTCGTCTGCTAGTAAATTTGTCAGGCTTTTATAAATCCCTACAAAATTTGGCAGAGGTTTAGTGGGCTTAACTTAATGTTAGTTATGTCATGGTTTAAACAGATCCATCGTGCGCAAGGGATAAAGATTAATGAGACAGCAATTCGAGTTTTATTCAGTAATACATATGCAGCTGTTCAAATAATATGCATGAATTGGCAAATTCAGCCTGATGCAAGGCAAGATCTGCAACAAATCCCTGCTACATAGCTAAATGTGCTTGGGCACAGGTCCTGACCAAAGGCTGCTCACAGTGCTCAATGGGTACATGGCAGGACATGTAAAGTGGGAGTTGGGTAGCCACCCCATAGCCAAATCCTGCACTGCACAGCCAAAAGCTCTGCACAATATAGGTGGGTGGGTGGCCACAGAGGGTTTGGAGCAGGGTCTGGCAGCTGAAAATTCAGTAAATCATAAGTGAGTCATGATTGTGGCTCATACTCATCAAACTATTGAAGTTCACCACTTCTGCTTAGCAATACACACACCTTGTGACACACACCATAACTTGCACCACCCACCACACTTTAAATACAGCACTAAATATAATTTAATGCTGTTATTTAGGGTGTTTAAATGTCTCCCACAACTACTATGCAGAAATGCATACTGATACAGTTAATGCCAGGACTCCAGTTATTTTTTCTCCAGCCAAATCAATATCCTCCAAAGCAGTCACACTGGCCTACCACAGAAACTACTTAGTAAATCATAATAGTTATATAGGAAGCAGGCTATTATTCCAACTCCAGCCACATATTGAAACAGGAAATACTGTTTCTACAAGTTTCATTCAAGCTAGATTGGACTGCACAGAGGAGACACTATCAAAAAGAGGACGGAAGTGAAATTAGATTGTCTGCTTCCCTGCATTGCACCAAATTACAGTCCAAAAAGCCGAAGAAGAAAAAAACTCACTCAACACAGGGCTCGCATATCCAAATTCTGAAAAGCACTGAACACTAAACTTAACTTGTTATTTAACAAGGACACAGTCTGTCATTGTTATGGTATCTATATGGTTTGCTGAGCCATTGGCGACTAATGTACTTTTTGGAGAGATCTGTGTTTCGTCTAGTCACACATTTCTGACACACCAAATAGCACAGAGGGCTAATGTCACAGCTGCAAAGCACAACGTGTAACATGTAGATAACATATTTGCATTTTACGCAGATAGTTTGGTGAGTTATTTCTTTTGTCACAGAGATCCTTTTGCTACTTTCAGCTCAAGAATTACAATCCCTCTAATAACAGCAATGCACTATGTCACCGGCATCCAGGAGCTGCAGGCAAACTACAAGGACTAATTTAGAACTTTATTTTATTCCTTATTCCTCAATCTTTTGTTATTCTAAGGTTGCAAAAAGGATAGTAATACGTTCTTATTTGTGCAGACAACCCCAAATACTGCAGTACACTTTGCAGTACATTTTAAATCGCAACTCTGTGCTTCTTCAGACCAAGCAGTCATAAAGTGCAAGGTCTGCCTATATGTTTTTACTATAAAAGTGGGTGGGGCCACGGGCGTGATGGGGATGGAGGGAGAGTGCACAGCACTTCCCCTCTGTGCGCATATATGTTTGGCCGGCTGTCTCAGGCCGGTTAATCACATATGTCAGTGTGCTCTTTCCAGCCTGGCACTGTGTTGCTGTGCTGGAGAGCGCAGGCACAGCCTCCCAGTCTGCCTGGGAGGGCGTTCCCAGCCAATCCTAATGCTGCTTTGAGCAGCGCCAGGATTGGGCTAAGGGCAGGCTGGGAGCATGTGCCTGCAGCGATGGAGCAGAGCAGAGTGGATGGAGCGGCGCGGGAAAAAGGTAAGTTTTACTTTAATATTTTTTAGCCCCTCTTCCCCTCCACGCTTTGCGCCACCCCAACCCTTTCCCTCCCAGAAGCCGTTCCTGATAAACATATATGACTCCCAAACCTTGTAACCCTTATTGTCATAAGGAACATTTCCTATACATTTTGTTATACCCTCGTTTAATGCATTTTCTCTGTACACTGCATGTATATGATTGATAGAGCTCTGACATCCTACATTGGGATGTGTAGTACTATACAAGAAATTAAATAAATGTTAGATGGAGCTATGGAGAGATGAGGGGCACAGTTGGAAGGTGGGAGTGAGGAAATATGTGGAGAAGAAGGTGATGGGGCTGGGATGAAACAAAGACCATCGCACCAGGAGCCAGTAACACTAAGGACGGCCCTCATTCTATCAGGTGAGAAACCAGGTGCTAGGGGACCTGTGGACCCATTTCTATGGTTAAAATGGGTCCACAGGTACCCTTCCCCAAGCCCCAAGAATACCCCCACCCACACCAGAGGAGGGGAGACCCCATCCCAGGTAAGTAGGGTAAGTAGAGGTAAGCATTTAAAAAAAAATCAAAGTGCCATTGGGGCACGGGGTGCAGTGGCTATGTCCAGGGCACCCTTGTCCCCTGTGCTGGCCATTGGGGTGGTGGGCATGACTCCTGACAGGAGTCATGTGGCATGGATGGTTTTGCCTCAGGAAATGACGTTAGGCTGGTTAAAGGCATTGTTTTTACCTCTAACCAGCTCAACGTAATTTTTGGGTGCAAAACCCTCTACCCCCATACTGCCACCCCCCACCCGGCTAACGTCATTTTCCCAGATGCTAGCCCACACTTTGCGCCGGCTTGCGGGGTTCCCTAAATTTGGCACCCGGCTGGGCTCTGGAATGACGCAAGCCGGTGCTAAACTTTTTGATGCAAAACTGTGTTTGCGCAGTTTTGCGACAAAAAGTATAAATATGGGCCTGTATGTTTGGGTGGCTGTTAGAAATGGGGTCTTTGGTTGGCAGTCAGGTTACCCTCCTGTCCAAGCAAGCACCCTCACTCTAGTCAGGGTAAGTCACACATAATCCAAATAATCTTGTGCCCACCCTCTGGTAGCTTGGCACTGAGCAGTCAGGCTTAACTTAGAAGGCAATGCGTAAAGTATTTGTGCATGCAATAAGTCATCCAATACCACAATATAACACCATAAAAATACACCACACAGTGTTTAGAAAAATCTATAATATTTATCTGGATAAATGCAGGTCAAAACAATTAAAGATGAAATAAGCAAATGTAGGGATATCACTAAAAGTGATATCAAGTGTCTTTTAACTTAACGTATTACTGTAAAAGCAATAAAAAGTGTCTTAAATTCTACTAAAAACAACAAGTGTCTCTTGCAGGGCAAAGTACCTGGTTTGTGTTGAAAAATCCTCGCAAGGGACCGCAGAGGAGAAGATGCCTGGAAAACGGTGAGTGTGCGTCGGTTTTGTCCCTTCGCACACGGACTTGCGTCATTATTTTCCATGCAGGGAAGACGTTGCATCGATTTCCGGTGCGGAGACTTGGATCCTCTTCGGGATGCTGGGTTTTCAGACACCCCGGGGACGATGCGTGGAATCCTGGGCTTGCAGAGCTAAATCACAGGGGATGTGTTGATTCCGGTTGGTGATGCATGGAATTTTCTTCCGCACGGCAGGCGCTGCACTGATTCCTCTCATGAAGTCGAGAGTCGTCGTTCTAAGTAGGCTTGACTCAATCCAGTTGGGCTGTGCGTTGAAGTTCCGGTCGCGTCGCTGGCGCTGCGTCGATCTTCTGTCGCGAAGTTGGGCTGCGTCGTTCCAGACTCGGCGTGCAGTGAATGTTTCACTGCATGCAAGCTGTGAGTTGTTCTTGGCAGGCGGTGCGTCGAATGTTCGCCGCACAGGGATTTCAGCTGCAGGAGAGAAGTCTTTTTGGACCTGAGACTTCAGGGAACAGGAGGCAAGCTCTATCGAAACCCTTGGAGAGCACTTCTGCAGCACAGCAAGAGAGCAGCAAGACTGCAAGGCAACAGCAAGGCAGCAGTCCTCTTCAGAAAGCAGTCAGGTGAGTCCTTTAGGCAGCCAGGCAGTTCTTCTAGTCAGGGTGCAGGTTCTGGTTCAGGTTTCTTCTCCAGGAAGTGTCTGAGGTGGTAGGGCAGAGGCCCTGTTTTTATACCCAAATGTGCCTTTGAAGTGGGGGAGAATTCAAAGAGTGGCTTAGGAGTGCACAGGTCCCCTTTCAGTTCAATCCTGTCTGCCAGTGTCCCAGTTGGGGGTTTGGCAGTCCTTTGTATGAGAGCAGGACCTCCACCCTCCTAGCCCAGGAAGACCCATTCAAAATGCAGATGTATCCAAGTGAGGCTGAGAATCCTGTATTTGGGGTGTGTCTGAGTGAATGCCCAAGGAGCTGTCAACTAAACACAGCCAGACGTGGATTGTAAGGCACAGAAAGATTTAAGTGCAGAGAAATGCTCACTTTCTAAAAGTGGCATTTCTAAAATAGTAATATTAAATCCAACTTCACCAGTCAGCAGGATTTTGTATTACCATTCTGGCCATACTAAATATGACCTTCCTACTCCTTTCAGATCAGCAGCTACCACTCAAACAATGTATGAGGGCAGCCCCAATGTTAGCCTATGAAGGGAGCAGGCCTCAGAGTAGTGTAAAAACGAATGTAGGAGTTTTACAGTACCAGGACATGTAAACTACACAGGTACATGTCCTCCCTTTTACCTACACAACACCCTGCCCTAGGGTTACCTAGGGCACACCTTAGGGGTGACTTATATGTAGAAAAAAAGGGAGTTTTAGGCTTGGTAAGTACTTTTAAATGCCAAGTCGAATTGGCAGTGAAACTGCACACACAGGCCTTACAATGGCAGGCCTGAGACAAGGTTAATGGGCTAATGAAGTGGTGGCACTATCAGTGCTACAGGCCCACTAGTAGCTTTTAATCTACGGGCCCTGGGCACATATAGTGCACTCTACTAGGGACTTATAAGTAAATTAAATAACTCAGTTGGGTGTGATCCAATTTTACCATGTTTAAAGGGAGAGAGCATATGCACTTTAGCACTGGATAGCAGTGGTAAAGTGAGCAGAGTCTACAAACCAGCAAAAACTGTATCTCAAAAGTGGAGGGAGGCAGGCAAAAAGTTAGGGGTGACCACCCTAAGGCTTTCAGGTCTAACAGTGACCCTTCTAGTTTATTTCTCCTCTGTGGTTGTCTTGTGTCTTTTCTGGGGGAATGGTGTTAGTCGGCCAGCAACTCTGATGGTTGGGTTTGAAAGTTGTATTCTATTGGAACTAGCATGGCAGGTTAGGATGCTAAATGGAAACATTTTATTTTTTTGCTGCAGATAGAAGAAGAAGTTAAATGGAAGTGATTTAGTTATATGTAGGGCCACTCTAATTATATGGCAAAACAAGATGAAATAATGAAGCAGGATTGATCAATTTATGTGCCAAGAAAAGTCCAGTTAGAATTTACAATGCCAATAGTTCTATTTCAAACAAATGTGGGACCTATTGCATTGCAAATGCTTGTTTGGATTTAGGAGCATCAATGAGAAGGTTGACGGCAGAGATTTTCAGTTTCTCAGCTGAATAGGAGGGTATAGACGTATGTAATGCCTTGTGGGTGATGCAGGCCACCTTTAGGGGCATAGCTTCTGGGTGAGGGTGTTACATCCACTAATAAATGTATTTTGTGATAAACAATTGGATGAAGGTGCGTTCAGTTGGGTATGGTGAGGTGTCTGTCGGATTTCACCAGGAGTTTTTCCACACACAGACAAAAACGAACACACACTCTCTCCCTTTCTATGTTTTGAAAGACTTTAAAAATATTGGTTATTTCACAAAATAAGGGCTTTCTCGCACTTACTACACCTACCAATCTGCATTTCTCTCTCTTTCCACTGCCTCTTAAGCCCCTGTTGTGCAGCTGCCTTGTCGTATAATGTATTTTAACATCATGTGCCAGTGTGATTGACAGGAAAACTGAAGCTATCAACCCCCCAATCATACTGACCAACTTACGCCCCCTTAAAAGTAATGTGCTGCTTCAATGGAAAACCATTGTAGTGTTTCAAGAACAGGAACAATGTAGTCAAATGTCTTGTGTCCATAAGCATCTCAGAACCGCTCTATGGGAAGGCTAGATAAACTATTGATAGGCCAGTGTAAGGGAATTCACATAAAACATTATTTTGGATGCATGGGCTAAATTCGATATTGGAATTGACCGCATCTGCCTGTAAGGCGCCCTGGCCACTAGGGAACTTTAGAAGAACTGCAACAAGATACAAAACCATTCACAAAACTGAAATAGCTGAAACAGAAGAAATTGATGGCGATTAGCCAAATATGTTTTTTAATGACTAATGACTGATGGCCTTTGCCACAAAGAATACTCATATATCTACACCCCTACACATCCTCACATACACAGGTGTAAATTCACAAGCTATGGAAATTCACATTCATTCCAAGTAGTTCACCTGGAAAGCTGTTTTAGTCGCAGCTTTTTAGGTGACCTAGAGGGAATGTCAAATTACATTTTCCCAAGTTGCTATTTCCCTATTGCACTCTTGTTCATCCACTACAACTCACCATTGTGGAAAGGCAAATACGTGTTTTTGTCTCTTTGTTTTTCCTGTGGATATATCACTTCCTGCACACCATCACGAAGTTTGGGGGTGGTCCATTGACTTTCCCACCCTGGAAGGACAGTTGCTCTAGCTGTTGCTGGGGTAAATCTCTGACTGTTTCAATGGTGCTTCCAACTCTGATGCAAACCTCTCTTTGATCTGCTCACTCGCAATCCCTTTTGTGGGTTTCAATACTGCACAATTGTAGGTAATTATGGCACACAATTAGGCATTTTTAAAATCATCAACACATGTGTAGCATCCTCTTCTGACTGATTGACAGGTGTAGAGGGAGAAATGTTCAGCTTCAAATGTAGATACTCTGCCATGAACAGCTTTGCAAATGGTATCTGTGGTGTTTGGAAATTGCACATCATTCTATGCAGCATACACATGTGATAACAGGGAATTGAAGCCCAAAAGAGGCTGCTTGCAACACTCTTTTTGCTTTGCACTGAGACAAGCCTCCCTTTACCGGCATGGCGAAAGCTCAAAAGCCTTGCACTGCAAATGGCCTTTTTTTAAAAAACACAATCTGCCCACCTCAGTTATATTACTCAGTGCTTAATTTGTGCTTGTTGTTTCCGGTGCAGAGCACCAGCACTGATTTCTGAGAGCTGGCACTTATTTTTCTGCCTTTACTGCAAGCAAAAAACACATATGGGAAAGACGGAGGAAGAGAAAAACTAAAAAGCATCACAAAGGGAGAAAGCAGAAAGCTGCAAGAGTGAACTGATGGGGCAGGGAGTGGCTGCAAATGGATTGAAGAGGCCCAAGATGGCTTCAGGATTATGCTGTCTGAGTATTCTGTGTTCACACATTTAATTGCAGCAGCCGCATGTTTAAGAGCAGGGCTTTGAGCACCGCCACGTTTTTATTTACAAATTAAGCACTGATTTTACTGAGGCAGAAATCGATTCTGACTCCTTTTGAAAAGTAGCGAATGTGGGATGGAGTCCTGCATGAGGCTGCAGACTTCCATCCCTGAATCCAAGTCACAGGATACCTGAATTTGGAGCCCTGTACTTCAAGCACTTCAGTAAGAGTGATTTAATAAGTGAAATAAATAAACACGGACAGGGTTGGCAAGCTCACAACCAGTTGCACATTGTGAATGGGACAGCGGAGACTGCATGCAGTGATTTGTGGGGCCCACTCTGCGCCTCATAATATCGGTAGCGTACAAAAGCATAATACAAGCAGTCAAATCTTGATAGCTTACACTTTACAGATGGTTTACTCCTGCCCTGGGCAACCGCTAACTATCCCACTCTTTGCAACCACAAAAATGGTTGCAGAGCATTTACGCAGTCCATTGTTGATTGGAAAGTAGGGGGGATGCTGCCTTTGTGATTCATGCCCATTGTGAATCACAATGCACTTTCGTGAATCACAATGCACTTTTCAATGCAGTTGAATTGGCTTTCGGAAGGCAAACGTATTTGCACCTCAGACTCCACTTATGGCTTTCAAGAAAGAACTACAGTGATCATGGCCAAATAGGGAAACCAGAAGCAGCCCTTGCAAAAAATGCTCAAACCAGCCCTACCCACTTCATCTTCTCGGGCAATCTCTCTTTCTCTCCTTTCTTCTACCTCCCATCAATTTCTCTCTTCCTTCGCCTATCAACCCTCTCTTTTTCAATTTAGGCCTTTCTGTGTCTGCTGAAATTAACCTCAGGGAGCTGGGGAAAGTGACAGAATCACCAGGAGCGGCCTTGGTCTTTCAAAACCGGCGTCCAAGTGCTCCAGCCCACTGGGGAATTGCCCTGTGGAATAAAAGACCAGTCCGGCCCTGCAATGGTGGCCTCGAACAGCATTCTCTATCCAATATTTTCTATGCATGCAGCTCATTGCATGTGCACCCCTGTCTCCCTGGCGCTTGCACCTTCCCATGGAATAGCAATGAAGGTTTTCGCCGCAGGTGTCCCAGCTGATTGCACAGTATGGATAATGATGTGAAAGCGGTGGGCTGTGGCCAGACAGCTCTCATTAGGATTGCTTGTGCTGCAGTTCTGTCTGCCTCTGTTCCATATCTCACAGACCACCACCAATTAGTCAGATATCAAATTTTAGCTTGTAGACTACTCATAAACATTGCCACGTGCACATCAGCCTGGCATGTCTTGCAGAAATGCAAATAGAAGTGCATAGCGTTCACTAAGAAGGTAAACCTACAAAACCTTTGCCACTATTCCGGAGTAGAAGCGGTCCAAATCTACAGAAAATTAAGCCAAACTTTGTGTAAAATGTGTAAACTTTTAGAGAAAATGTCACCATTTGGAAAGGTAATCTGTGAACTCACTGGTAAATACATGTTGATCCCAGTTTCTCTATTTTGCACGCAAAATAGTAACAAAATGTAAACACCCAACTCCCACATCCTTCCACATTCTTACTCATTTAGACATAATTACCAAATGGCACCATGTGGCGTGCAGTAGCGACAGTCAGTGCTTGTTTTTTTTGTCCATCAGTCCTTTGCATGCTGACATTTTTGCGCTCATATTTACAAAGGTAAAAGCGAAACTACAAGTCCCAGAGTGCAACGTGGGTAGCAGAGAGACAGCAGGCTGCTGGCCGTAGACTGCTTTTCAGAAGGTGAGTCCTAGAGTACCGGAGATGCACATCTAGCTTACATACCCCTGGAAAAAGGGGTTTAAAGCATGTCCATCGGAGTTTGTGTAGTTTTTCTCGTCAGGAAGGGTGTGGACTCGGGAAGAGGTCAGTGTGTATGTCTTTTGCAGTTTCCTGTCCCAACCCTCACTAAGCTCCCAGGTAGTGGGGCACTGTCCATATTTGGTTTCTAGGAGGTGCACCGGGCTTTCAAGTCTTTCTCTTTTTAGAGAGCCCGTACCCAAAATGAAGCGATTCAAAGCATAGCTAGCAGCACTATACGGGCGAAAATTGTGTTTTTCTATTTAGCAGAATAGTTGGGAAAACCATAAGGAAGTTGTTTCAGCCGTCATCAGTCTCAAAGAAGAAACAGGAGGAAAAATGCAGTTTTTGGCGGCAGAGAGTTTGGGGTTGAAAATTAGAAGTTAGTCAGTTTCACGAGCTGATTCACAGCGCCACGGCCATCATGAGCATCAGCGTGAAGAGAGACACAAAAAGAAAACGAAGTTCGCTCCTAGTCAAACTTATGGACAAAAGTGCAATTAGCCATGTAACAGGAGCAATGGCCAAGGCAGTAACAAAACCTCCCCAAGGCGGGACAAAGGTAAACCATTTACCAATGTCATCAAAGGGTTTTTGAAGGGCAAGCCTACGAATGAGAGGTAGTGATGGGTGTGAGGTGGGTGTGGTTAAAAGCCCAAATATATACCAACACGTTGGAGAAGCAGCGCTTGCGCACTGCTATGCTCAACCTAAAACATCTTACAATTTTAATGAAAGAGTTGGATGCGTTTCAGAGGACAGTCTTATTCGGAGCAGGTATAGAAACACTTGATAATTTTAATACACATCACAAAAGAATATAATTTATTTTAGGATAAAGAGAAGGCATGTTTGGCTTTGAATTGCTGTAAACTGAAAACATAGTTTATACACATTAGAATGACCAAAACCAAAAATAAATGATAAAGAACTGAAAGAGAAAAACATTGGCAAAGTAAAGCATTTGCCCACCAGCGCTGGCACTGAATTGCACATTTTTTAATTGCAGATGTGCACAAGTAATTAGACAAAATGCAGTCACACACAGTACAAGAGAGAAGATACATACACTGGGCTGAACCATTGCCGCATGCTGTATGTTATGGCGGAAGAAAAGTTTGAATGATGTATATTAATGTGTGTATATATATATATATATATATATATATATATATATATATATATATATATATTCACTGAAAAAAACAAAGATTACAGAGACATTATAATTAGGTTCCAAATTAACTCATACAAACCATACAAATTCAGCAGTTATAGTTACTGTTATTTCAAGTAACTATAACTCGAGCCCTAAGGTAACAATAACTCGTGCCTTCTAAAAATACTTAACCGATTTAAACCAAAGTACAAAAAGCTTTCTTTCTAGACCAAGATCTGGCTTTTGCCAAATTTTATGTAATTCTGTTTAGCAGTCCGGGCTGTAGTTGTGTTCAAAATCCCTAAGGGAAATTGCATGTGGAAAATGAGTTGTTGGACAAACCCCCCTTCTCTCGGCCCCCACTTGACAAATCACCCCAAAATGTCAAAACTTTCAAGTCAACAGCTGAAGTGAGTGGCAAACTCATTTTAAAAACTCATCAGATTCGTGAGGATTTATCAAATGGCAGCAAAATTATTAGCAAAACAAAAAAATACTTTGTGTATGGAAACTAGGTCCTAACTAACTTTAACTACCTACTGGCAACCTCCAGTAGGAAATATATATACATTTATTATTATATATATATATTTCCCACTGGCGGTTGCCAGTGGGTAGTTATAGTTAGAACCTAGTTTCTATAGAAAAAGTTTTTTTTGACCTGGCTTTATCTTTGGAGCTGTTTGATGAATCTTTATGAATTTTTCCCAAAAAATTGTGTGCCCAAGGATCTAGTTGCCCATCAAATGTTTTGAGGTCATCCGTCAAGTGGGAGCTGAGAAAAAGGTTGGTCGGGTAAAAAAAAGTGTGTTTTCCATTTTAATTTCCATAGGGATTTTGAACATGACTACTGCCCAAACCCCTGGACAGAATTACACCAAATTTGGCAGAAAGGTAGCTTTTGGTCCAGAAAGCATGCTTTTCAAATCTGTTGTAAATCCATGCAGTAGGTTTTGAGATATTAAAAGGGAAAGGAAATATAGATACCTAGAGCTGCGGATCCCGGAGATCTCCTGCTCAGATCTGATTGGCTGCCAACACCTCAACGAGTAACCGCTGGCAGCCATCTTGGGACTTGGACTCAGCTGAGCTTTCTCAATATGTACTCCTGTGCCCCTTCTTTTTGCTGTGCATTCTGCTTCTTCCCTGCTCCCAGGAAAAACCAGGCACAGTCCCAGATTCAACATCACCATGACATCACCAGTTTCCTGACTACCTTGCGATACATAAGTAAGCTGCAGCAAGCATTATCGGAAGTGTGCACTATGCTGTGGAAAGCCTGTTGTGATAGAGGAGTCAGTTTTCATGAGGATTACTGTCCTGTCAGGTGCCATGCGGGCAGGGTTGCGGTTTGCTTCAATCAAGCCGAGCCCAGCTGTGCTCTCTGCACCACATGGTCTGGGTCAAATGAGAAAAACAAAATCTGGATTCATTCCGGCATTGCCAACATGTTGATATGGGGGCGATGCCTTGCCTGTTGTTCTTTCACTGCAGGGTGCCTGCCTGACTATAACTCTGCTGTGTGATCACTGGCTGGCTAGAGGCAGTCACTTTTGCCGCTGCCTTGGTTTTCAAACTGATGCATTGTCAGCCTTCTTGTCTAGGCATTAGTCAACCCCTCTGACAGTGCTGCTCAGTGTGACTGAGGTGGATGTGCTCTCACACAGAGTGAGCATCATCAGGAGGATGTTTTCCATGCCCCCACTTCAGCAGCCCCCCACCCAGGAGAGCATTTCACTGGTGGGGGGCACAGGGCCTTTCATCAGTCAACTCTTCTCTTGCCTTCCATGTGTGTTCAGGGAGAAGGGGTTGGGACTGCAGTGTCCGGTGTCAGTCCCACATGAGTGGAGCAGCATTAAAAGGGCATTGAGGCAGCCCAGCTTTCTGTGGCTGACGACCGTCAACAACAAACTCAATTGCGAAAGGGCAGTGGTCAGCATGGTCTGTGTAGCAGGTGGATCTGCATGTTATTAGATAAGTGAACGGGTTTGAAGGGCTTGGAATGCCACGTTTGTGCTCAAGGAGCATAGAAGGCCGGGCACCCAGGTTTTATCCTTTAAATTTACTTACTTCAGAATCAGTGGTAAAGCTCATCCTGTCTCTAATTGTGCTGGTAAATCTCTATTGTACTCTCTAAATTGCTTGGGTCTGATACAACTGCAGCCCTTGCGTTATGTAATCTCTTGCTGGATGTCATACTACCCCTTTCACAAAGCAGTGAGATTTGAGAAAATATGGTTGTACTGCCGGGTAATAGTAAATCTTAGAGTCACTATGAATGGTAACAGTGGCCTGTAATTCTCAGATATGGATGTTTGTCTGATGTAAGAAACATGATTAGTATATAGTCTGGAAAAGTCCCAAATGCAATGTATTTCTAAATAAATGAGCTGCTACTCACTTTTTTCCAATGCTTGTCTCAAAGTCCTACATTACAAGAGTTCAATATTGAACATGCCTGGATTTTATGGTTAAAAGAACACACCTACTTGGAAAACTGTTCAGGCTACTCTTAGGCTAGAGATTTGGGTGTTATGTGTTGATAATCCACATCTGGTTCAGTAGCAGTGATTATCACGTGCATGCATACAAGTGATTTTGGAGAGTCTGAAGATGGACATCTGGTAGTAGGAAGTAAGAGACTTATATCTGCCTTTCAACCTGCTTTGCAGTAAAGCTGGTCTCTCTTCAGTGTGGATTTGCCCATCACCTGCTCTTTCCTGTTTGACCAAATGTTGTGATCCTGGACAAAGACTTTAATTCACTGGATCTTCTATTATTCATTATCAAGTATGACAGCACATACAAACTTGTGAATTCTGGATTGTGCGCTGTACAGACATTTCTAATAGACTGGACTAAAGTGAAACGCATTTGGCAGAGCAGATGTGTTGCACTTTAAGACCACTGCAGGTAGCTATGGCATTTTCCCACTTGCTAAATTAAAGAGGCCAGTCCAGGAGCTCAGCTAGCTTGTTATTTTACTGTGAAAGTGAATTGTGCTGGCAGGATGTTGTTTTAACCGGCAGTCTGCGTGCGTTTTGAGCAGTGGTGGCTCCTCCGTTAGGGTGGAGGAGCATAACCCCATCGCCTGCAGCGGCAGCTGCAAAACATTTTACAAGAAAACAATAATAAATAGAGTTTATTATTGTTTTCTTGTAAAAGGTTTTGTAAAAGGTTTTGTAAAGGGGCGCGGCCACAGGGGTGACAAGCACTCAACCTCAGTGTGCATGTATGTTTGGCCAGCCGTCTTGGGCCAGCCAAACACACATGCACAATAGAGATGAGCTAGAGACAGCATGCACACGCTCCCAGTCTGCCTGGGAGCGCCCTGGCTGGGTACTCCCAGCCAATCCTAATGCTGCTCTGAGCAGCATCAGAATTGGCCGCAGGGCAGGCTAGGAACCTTTGCCTGCAGCAGAGGAGTGGATGGAGCAGTGCGGCGGCAGCGATCGAGGTAAGTGTTTATTTTTTATTACTCATTATATTTTTTTATTCCCCCCATGCACCGCCGTTTCACGCTCCACGAGCCGCGACTGGTATTGAGTCCTGCCAGTCTTCACCTCCTCAGCCCTTCAGGCACCTGACTAGTTATTACAGTCAGGTGCCCTGGCTGCCCGTCCTATATAAGAAGCGTGCAGACACCTACAGCCTACTACTTATCTTTCAGCACTGTATGCAGCTAACTGGCCCACCCAGCCCACAACCTCTCTGGCTCAGCCTGGCACTGCAGTGAGCAGGACTTCTGGTGAAAGATAGTGTGAGACCCTGCAGGCCGCAGAAGATGAGTTCTGTACGTTCATGGAGGGAATAATCATTTCTTTCAGAGTGTTTTTGGGCAGGGGGGGTCAAAGACATCACATGGCCCAAAGAGCCAAAAGTTCTACAACTATTTTGGTCTTTCATCTTCAGGTAGCCGTATATAAAACTAACCATAATACACTTTAAATGGAAGATGTTCAACAATCATGCAAGGTAAATTGATGGGAAAGTGCATTATTTTTTTCTTTTACGATTGCCTTATTAAAACTCGGTTGACTAATATAATCACTGTAGGTTGTGTGTGTAACCAGAGAGACAATGGTTGGCATTGTGGGGATTACTGACTTCTCTATTCATAGTGCTATGAGGTCCTAGCAAACAACGTGTGAACATGCAGTGGTCGTCTTAGAAAGCAGCTGTAGCTTACTGACCTTCCGTTTCAAGGATTTTGCAGCAATTTCAAGATTTTTTTTAGTGCTTACATTGCGTAAAAGGGTATAATTTCTGTGCACTAAATTGCTTGGTTTTCCACGTACAAAAGGGTCACTCTAATTGTCACACATTTGCACTTGAATGTTGATTGCACGTCCAGTCTTTATAAATTACTTGTACTTGGACACACCGGAGGTCGGTGAACCTTTTGACCGAGTTGGGTTCTCCTCATCCAAGAATAGTCGGATCACTCAAATCAATCATCAATAACCATTTATAATCAATAACCAATAATCAATTAATAATCAATCAACAAATTAGTTAAACAGAAAATCAGTAATTAGACACACCATGACCTTTCAGTCATGAATAACCACACCTGTTTATTAAAGGTTAATGAGTTTATTTCCCTATATTAACAAAGCTATCACAATATAAGTAAGTCTCAAAATCAAATGATATACGTGTACGAACATTACTAGCTGTCCATAGCGACGGAAGAAATGCAATCTACGCAATATCTGGATTATAATGCACTCGGTTATAGCAATGCAAATTACTGATATAAGTAACTGAATTTGACTAATTGCATACATCGGTCAGCATAACAAGATTTCAATTTAGCATGGTGCATCAGATGAATACCTCGACTAGCCTCTAATTAGCATTGGCATGTGGGGCTTCATGCAAAACGAATTTAGTCAACACAAATTTAGAAAACGTCTAGCTTGGGTTCTGTCAACATAAGCAGTTGGTACCTAAAAAGGAAAACACAATGCATAATACAATTATCCTTTCATATTTACCAAATACAATCAGCATTCAAGGAAAAGTCTTCATCCTTCAGGTACCGGTTCGATTAGCATGGGGCAGATTTCAAAGGGGCAAAGTTAAAGCAAGTTTCCTTGCGGCAGCAAGGATAATGGGGCAAAAGTTACTGCATGGACAAGACGGGGCAAAATTAAAGTTAAAGTCTCTAGGGTGAGAATTCTTAAAGTCTCTTTCTCTGCAACAGAGAAAAGGCATCAAAGTGTCATTTAAAATAGGGTCTTGAATCTGGCTTCAAAATGGCATCAAAGAAAATGGCTGATTTCTCTATGTCCGGTGGGTTTAAGTAAGAAACGTTCCAAATTCTTCAGGGTCTTTCATTGGAGGGTTCATAGGGTGGCTTCCTTTTGACCAATGAATAGTGTCTTTCTCTTAGTACTCATTTATGCATAAGGTGTCCTTGGAGCCTTGGAACACAAGTAGCAACAAAGTTTGCCAATTAATTCTATATCAGTGTCTTTATTGTCTGCACCTGCAGAAACTGACCTTGCTTCAAAGGGGATGAAACTAGCCTAGCACGAAACCTTGAGATAAGTGTATTAGTCATTTCTACTGGAAAAATACAACCTTAAAGTTAAAATACGTTTTTGTTAATACAAGTGAAACCAACGCAGTTAAATTTGAGACCAGGCAAACTAGGCCAAAGCCTCTGCTAAATTTAAGCTAAGCATATAACTGTTTCAACAAGAAAATCATAGAATACATTTGCAATTATGACGGATTACTACATTTGTCAATTCTTCATGATTAATTAAGCTCATTTATAATAATGGCGAACTACCTTGTGGGCACATTTTCCCACATACATTATTTTTCTTTGCTAAAATCACACTACCTTATACGATTTTGATACATGATATATGAATATTTGTTAGTCTTTCTTTTTCTGCTTCATCAATCCCTCCTCTGATGACTAGTTATGTCATCACATCAAATCTTCCATCACAAATTTTATTTAATTAAAATTCTGTTTTAGTAATTTGGCACGTCAGTCCATTCCCTCTTCCTTTTTGTTCCCTTTGATTTTTCCCTGTATATTTCTACTATTTTATTTTGTTCTTTCTCTTCTCTTCTCCTTTTGCTTCTTGATTTCAATATTTTAATAGCTTTCCTTATTCCCCAAATACCTAATAAGCAGATTAATATTATTACTATTCCTTTTACTATTTTCAATAATAGTCCGTTCCAAATGTTGCTGAGCCAATTTCCCACGGAAGCAAATCCTTTTCCAACCTTTTCCCATACTCCTGGTTCTTTCAATTCTTTCAAATCTGCACTCTTGTTAGTTAAATTTGTAAGCATTTTCCTAATTTGCCCACTGTTGTCCGGTATATAAGAACAACAGTGACGTGCACTAAGCATTTTGCAAACGCCCCATTCTTTGCTAAAAGAATGTCTAAAGCAAGCCGATTTTGAAGAGTCATAGCTCTTTCTGCAGCAAGCTCAGTATCGATCAGGATCATTGCTCCTGAGAATTTTGTAAGCATGTTATCCACAATAGTAGACAACTTTCGTATTTTGATTGAATTCAATATGACTCCTACTGAAGGAATCATCGCTCCAAATATATCTCCTACCACACCAGAAGCTGTCTCCCTTTTCTGAATACGATGTAATTCAGACAGCTTTGAAAACGTCTTTAAGTCATCTAGTTGGTAAATCTTTGGAAATACTATTCCCAAATGACATCTCCCATACCATCCCTTTGGAAGACGATAATAGGCGTTGAGTCCACATATATAATATACTCCTGGAGTAGCCGGATCTAGGCCATTTAACATGAACGTCCATTTAGCTTGAAACAAAAACACGTGTTTACATTCACTCGTTCCTACAAAGACTGTGTCATAATATGACTTAGGTCTATATATACAAAGCTTCCCTATATGTATTGCGTCTAAAGCTAGTCTCCCTTGTGTCTTTATTGCGGCAAAAGCATAGTTATCTACAGATGTTCTATTGTGTAATTCCCTTTCTAATTTCTCCTTTGCCACTTTCCTCCTATCTTCAGTGTGATCTAGGAAGCTTTTCTCTACAGGCGAAAGCAAGCATGTAAGGTTTTCTCTATGGGTTTGAGCTGCGGAAAAAGGTGATAGTGGTTCAAAGAAACCCCTAACTATTTTTATATAATAATCCCTTGCTACTGAGAGTGTCTTGTGACATGTGGTATTGCAGAGTCTGAGGAAAATGTACATTAGGTTTTACAGTCACTTTCACTGGTTCTGCTCCTTTAACCAATCCTACTTCTTTCCCTGTCATATCCCACACTCCCTTTTCAACTATTTCCTGTAACTCAGCAGGAATATCTGCTTCAGTGAACATTGGATAAAGAGTAATCAGGGGATACTCTTCATTGACAGTTTCCACTTCGTCCTCTCCTAAACTGTCCTCTTCTTCCTCATCATTGTTCGTCTGAATTTTAATTCCATCATTCGAGCACATAATCAAGCATCCCAATTTGCACAATAAATCTCTCCCTAACAGGGATATCGGGCTTGAGTCACACACCACAAATTTATGTAACCCTTGAAAGTTACCAATTTTGACTTGCACTGAATCTGTAATTGGGTTTGTCAGATACCTATTTGCTACTCCTACTACTTGAACTGTTCTCCCTGAGAGTGGCAAATTTGGTACTTCGATACTTCTAAAGGTAGAGCGTGTAGCCCCTGTGTCAACCAGAAATGAAACGCTGTGACCCATAACTCTTCCTTCCACATACGGTCCCTTTTGATCAACTTCCAAAGATGCTGCAAGCATACAATTTCCCTCCTCATCTGAACTTTCACTCTCCCATACATCGTTTATTCCATTCTCACTGTGTAACGGGAATTGGTGTACTGTGTCATTTTGATTCATTCCTTGACTCGTAACCTGTTGAGGAAGCATTACTTGTGCTGATTCATTGGTGCTAAGGGTATTTGCATTTGCTGATTAGGTACCATAGGAAACTGCTGTTGCATTGGCTGCTACTGTGCCATTTGTACACAGGGCATTTGCACCTGCTGTGGTTGTATGGGTTGTAGACCCAGCATCTGATTTACAATATTTTGGAAATTTGGATTTGGACCTCTCGATTTCAGTCCTCTCATATTCTGAAATGTATTGACATCATTGTTTTGCTGTCCTACACCTTCCTGCACCAACATTGGGCACTCCCGTTTCCAATGCCCGACGATTCCGCACGTGTGACATGGCATCACCTTCTTCATTGCCTGTATACCATTTGGAATCACAACAGTATATAAATCAGGACCATTATTCACAAAACCTCCTCGGCCTCTGCCTCTCATCTGTGGCTGAAACATAGCATTTCCCTGCTGTTGCTGCTGCGGCAACTGTTGTTGGAAACCTTGCAAACCTTGCAAACCTGTCTGAGCTGCCCTAATCTGCACCACCATCACTTTTTCCTTCAACCTTTTCTGTTTTGTCTCAATCTCATCACTGCAGTATTTTGCATATTTCAACACTTCATCGATCGATTTTGACTGCCAACAAATCAAATGCATTTTAATCATCTGACTGATTTCGTGTCTCAACCCTTCCACAAATCTGAACACAAAATGGAGCATGTCCTTTGCCTCAATCGTTTCCGTACCACTGTAATTTTTAAACGCTTTCAACAATCTCTCATAGTATGAATGTATCGACTCTTTAACTTCTTGTGCTGTTCTGTCAATTCTCTGCCAATCCACATTTTTCGACGCAACCTTTGTTTTCAAATGCTCAATCACCTTATGGTATAAACTCATTACCGTAGGCGATGGCGCACCTGTGTCCCTATCTCTTTCTGGTTCACTCGTTGGCCAACCTACAGCCCTTTTACAAACTTCCCACAAATCTGCCGGAACCACAATTTCGAATAAAGTATTCAGGTCTCCCAAAGACATTTTGCGAGTTTCACAAATCTATCTGTTTGTTGATACCATTCGATCGGTTTCTCTCTTAATTTAGGGAAGTCATCAGTAAGGGATTGAATATCACACCTGTGCCATGGTACATGGACAAGCTTTCCCCACGCCGTTTCTCTCATTGGTAACATGGTTATCAGATCATCATTCTGTTGTACTTTCTCATTCCGGTCTGGGGTACTCTCTTTCTTCTTGTCCTTTTTCTTAACCCGCCTGCTCTCCCATTTGTCTAAACATCTCCAAACCTGCGCGCTTTGCAGTATCTCTTTAAGGTGTGTTTTCATTCCTGCAGACCTCATGTGTTCAAAATCTTTTGTTTCAAAGTCTAACCTGTAACTTCTGCTCAAGTGTTTGGTTTTACCTATGTCAACTTTCTGTCTGCAATTCTATGTCTGCAATTTCTTGTAACTTCTTATGTATGCTGCTTACTTCTCTTGTAATTCTAGGACACATGTATCTCAGCTCTTCTTCTGTGTTTGATTCTAACCTGTTCAGACCCATCGTTCCCTCTACTAGTTCGTCTGCTTCCATGCCCAATCTTATTCTATTCAAGTATTCTTCTCCTTTCCCGCTGGGTGTACTCTGTTGGGAGTTCAGGCTATTCAACCATTGTGTTAACTGTTGTGCATTCAGTCCCAATAATGTGGCACTTACGTCTACTGCTACTGATGGCTTCTGTAGCACTTCTGTTTTTGAAGTTAGCTGTACTATTAGTGGTGAACCTGACCTTACCACAGTTGACGGAGCACAAGCTGGAATTGGACTAAATTCCAACAAAGACCCAGATCTATTTAGCAGTGTACCTACCGGAGTCGTTTCTTGAGTATTTTCTATGCATCTCCTTCCTGTCTCATTTTGTGTCATTACCCCTTGGTCGCATACATTCGGCTTTGCCTGTATATACAATGGCGGTCCTACAGTGATAGGCAAAGATATTGCATCCGGATTCTGTCTGTTCCCCGAATTCTGTGTCTTGTTAATTCCCACATTATGATTCATCATTGCCGGCATGTCTAACTGTTTTTCTGCTATTTGAATGTATTTCGTCACTTCTTGCATCTGCTTTTGGGGCATCAAAATTTGTGTTGATTTGGCTTGAATCAATGTCGGTCTTTGGTAATTCTGTCCTCCCTGCGCCATTAAACTAGAAGTCATATCCAAATTATGCTCATCACAATAGCGCCTTTGAACCTGTGGCTGATAGTCATTGACAGGTTTCAATTTTGCCATGTCGAGATATATTCTCTGAACTTGTGGTATTTCTGGTGTAAAAGGCATATTGGGACTACCTTGCCTCTGCGATATTCTCTAATTCGGTGTTACAGTACCCTGTATTGGTTCTGGAGGGGCAGTACTAGTGCTTGGGCCATTTTCGCTTTCCACATATGGTGGCGGGCGGTCATTTAGCAATTGCAGAATGAACTCCTCATCGTCTGACCTTTCCGAATTTCTATTGTTTTCTCTATCTCTGGACTGACTCCTGTTTGTTTTATAGGTAGCTTTCCTTCCTTCCGTCTCTTCTTCGTCAGTAATTGCTGGAAACAATTTAATCCCTTGCAATATATCTGACCTCCCAACCTTTTGAGTGCTATCCCATCTAGCATCCGCTAGTGTCTTTTCTACTTTTTTCACTCTTGTCTCAAATTTCTTTTGTAGCTGTCTCCTAGCCATTTGCTCCCAAATTGCTAATTCTTCAAACTGTGCTGGTCTGGGAGGTACTTTCATGTCGTATAGCGCGAATATTAGATTCTCCAAAACTCTTAGATTAAACGACCCATGGATAGGGAACGCTACACTTCCATGCTTTTCTGTTAATTTACACCATTGCTTTAACCAAAGACATGGTGCGACACCCTTTTCTTCAATCACGATGTAAGCTGGTGTACCCTCAGGCTGTGTTTCTTCTCCTACATTTGCTTTAATATATACATCCCCCCTTAAGGCACACTTAAGTGCTTTGAAAAATTTCATATTTCCGTCTTTTATTTTCTCAAAAAAAATGTAATCAATAAGTGACTTTAATTCCCGGAATACTCTTCGCTTGCCTTTCCCCACCAATTGCGCTTCACGGACTGCATCCAATCCATGCGCGACCCTTCTTACCAACCAACCTATCCCAGCGCGGCTCCTAGTGAAGTCACACCCACACACTGCGGCTGACAAAGTCCTGCGGCTTGTCCTCTTTCATTCATCTTCACTCAAAACTAATTTCCGCAATATATCGTGAGCACTAACCAAAAGAAGAAAACAAATCTGTCGGTTTACTACAGGAAGGGTAATACAATCGCTTCAGAAACCTTAGGGATTTTTCACTAGCCTCGGCAGTTATTCCATCTTTCTCGGTTTTCCACTTTCGCAAGCAAAATTTGACCTGCAAACTTTACTCTCAACTGATCAATGAACTATTCTAGCGTGCCTTAGAATTCGTCAAATCTCAAAGTCGAAAATTTTATTTTATTCCTCAGCATTCGTACTGACTTGTTGACCACGCCCGATCAACCTACTAAACCGAACAAATTACAACATCAATCAAGTGTCTCATACACTTTTCAACATACTCCGGAGTCTCTTGACCTCGCAGGGCCCGTCTCAACATCAACAACCACGTGGACAATTTTTCCTGCACAAAGCGCTACACACATGTGAAGTTCGATGACTTCCCTACTCTCACACTTTGGAGTATCACTCCTCTAAAATTTTAATTGGAGTTCGTAACCCCCTAGAATCCTCACAAACTTCACAATTCATCTGCGGCATAAGCTGTGCAAGCGCAAAACCCTAACTTCTCTCATTCTGTCACTAGAAACGCCGAAAACATTCTCACACCATTTCCTCCATTCGCAAGCTCCGAGATTCCGGGAAAGTCATTGGGGATTTAGGGCATCATCATCTCTCCAACTTGTTTTATCAAAGAAAATTCTAACTTGAATCCGTCTATTGTTCGGATGGGGTCCCAAAGGGCGAAACCATCAATCTCTGCTACCATCTACTGATAGCGCGTCCAGTCTTTATAAATTACTTGTACTTGGACATGCCGAACGTCGGTGAACCTTTTGACCGAGTTGGGTTCTCCTCATCCAAGAATAGTCGGATCACTCAAAACAATCATCAATAACCATTTATAATCAATAACCAATAATCAATTAATAATCAATCAACAAATTAGTTAAACAGAAAATCAGTAATTAGACACACCATGACCTTTCAGTCATGAATAACCACACCTGTTTATTAAAGGTTAATGAGTTTATTTCCCTATATTAACAAAGCTAGCACAATATAAGTAAGTCTCAAAATCAAATGATATACGTATACGAACATTACTAGCTGTCCATAGCGACGGAAGAAACGCAGTCTACGCAATATCTGGATTATAATGCACTCGGTTATAGCAATGCAAATTACTAATATAAGTAACTGAATTTGACTAATTGCATACATCGGTCAGCATAACAAGATTTCAATTTAGCATGGTGCATCAGATGAATACCTCGACTAGCCTCTAATTAGCATTGGCATGTGGGGCTTCATGCAAAACGAGTGAATTTAGTCAACACAAATTTAGAAAACTTCTAGCTTGGGTTCTGTCAAAATAAGCAGTTGGTACCTAAAAAGGAAAACACAATGCATAATACAATTATCCTTTCATATTTACCAAATACAATCAGGATTCAAGGAAAAGGCTTCGTCCTTCAGGTACCGGTTCGATCAGCATGGGGCAGATTTCAAAGGGGCAAAGTTAAAGCAAGTTTTCTTGCGGCAGCAAGGATAATGGGGCAAAAGTTACTGCATGGACAAGACGGGGCAAAATTAAAGTTAAAGTCTCTAGGGTGAGAATTCTTAAAGTCTCTTTCTCTGCGACAGAGAAAAGGCATCAAAGTGTCATTTAAAATGGCATCTTGAATCTGGCTTCAAAATGGCATCAAAGAAAATGGCTGACTTCTCTTTGTCCGGTGGGTTTAAGTAAGAAACGTTCCAAATTCTTCAGGGTCTTCCATTGGAGGGTTCATAGGGTGGCTTCCTTTTGACCAATGAATAGTGTCTTTCTCTTAGTACTCATTTATGCATAAGGTGTCCTTGGAGCCTTGGAACACAAGTAGCAACAAAGTTTGCCAATTAATTCTATATCAGTGTCTTTATTGTCTGCACCTGCAGAAACTGACCTTGCTTCAAAGGGGATGCCTAGCACGAAACCTTGAGATAAGTGTATTAGTCATTTCTACTGGAAAAATACAACCTTAAAGTTAAAATACGTTTTTGTTAATACAAGTGAAAACCACGCAGTTAAATTTGAGACCAGGCAAACTAGGCCAAAGCCTCTGCTAAATTTAAGCTAAGCATATAACTGTTTCAACAAGAAAATCATAGAATACATTTGCAATTATGACAGATTACTACATTTGTCGATTCTTCATGATTAATTAAGCTCGTTTATAATAATGGCGAACTACCTCGTGGGCACATTTTCCCACATACGTTATTTTTCTTTGCTAAAATCACACTACCTTATATGATTTTGATACATGATATATGAATATTTGTTAGTCTTTCTTTTTCTGCTTCATCAATGTCACTCATTAGAACACCGAAACCGTGAAGGTGTCACACATAAGCAATCTGAAACCTTGGCAGCCATGTGTAGCATGCTCCGACAGAGGAGTGCCTGATGCCCAACAGCACTACCCAATTGCTCGTGCATAGTAACATGTTCATTGAAAATCTGCTGGAACTTTCAGAGGGAGGCTCTGTGCCTGACAGTGGGTGGAGACTGCACCGGCAATGGCTTTATAAATTTGATGTAATGGTAACGACGTAGCCAGTGTGTGTCACAGTCCGTGATGCAAGGAAGGAAAATAGTCCTTGGCCACTTTTGAACTGTGAAATACAGCAACAATCATGCCCCTTAGGTTTCCGGGCCCTGATGCCACAGCACCGGCTGCACTAATAGAAGCTGAACCCCCTGGGTTATGCCAGCAACTGTGTCTTGTTACAGCTGAACTTGTAAAGGTAGCTTAGGCTTTGCGAAAGTGTGAGCGTGATGTGGAAGATGGCGTGGCATGTTACTCTCCTAGGAACGTTAGAGCTAAGCATTTTTTATAAGTTTGTGATGGACTGTCAATCGAAGTGTTTATATCTGAATGTTCCTTCTGGGGAACAGTGACAGAGGGTCGCAATAGGCAGAGATAATAATATTCAAACAGAATATCCAGTAACTAATCTCTTAGGTTTGGGGAGGTCATTAAGAGGGGCAGCTGCAATTTGACAGAAACAGTTGTCATCCAGATAGGAACCCTGTGAGAAACCTTACAAGCTTACGGGAAAAGAACACCTTTTGTAATAAGACTGTGGTTTGTAATTTTCTTCTCTCTAGTTTATTTGGCCATTTTACGTTCTGAGTAGTGAGGATGCCCATATGCATTAGTGAGCTTTGGCATTAGTAAAACATTGTAACTGTGTGTTTGTTTGTGTAGAGGCGGGTCGGGTGTTAATGAATACTTGCAAAAGATGCTAATATACTACTTTCCATTTGAATAACAATCTCCATTGGTGAGATGAAAACCAATCAGAGACTCCATGGAGTTTGGAAAGACTTGGGTTGTCTGCCGACTGGCACTTAGCCCACTTCTTCACTTTGTACGTCCACTGCAAGGACATCCAGAAACGGCCAATCACACACACACTCACACACACTCACACAAACACTCAAACACTCTCTCACACACACCCACAGAGCCACTCACACACCCATACTGCCACTCATACATCCATGGACAGACCCTCAAAACCACTCACATACCCACCCATGGCCCCATACAGCCACTCCCACATCCACTCACACACACACACTTATACCCCCTTACATACCCATACAATCACTCATATACCCACTCACAGACCCATATAGCCACTGGCACACCTACCTACAGAACCACCCAGTCATCACACAACCACTCACCCCCATTTAGCCACTCACAAACTCACTCACAGATCCATACAGTAGCTCCCACATCCACTCATACACAGACATACCCGCTTACACACCCATACAGTCACTCAGATACGCACTCACAGACCCATATAGCCACTGACACACCTACGTACAGACCCATCCAGTCACTCACACACCCAGTCATAGACCTATACAGCCACTCACACACCCAATTACACCCCCATACAGCCACTCACACAGCCACTCATAGACCCTTTCAGCAACTCCCACTCACACCCACACTCACTTACACACCCATACAGCCACTCATATACCCACTCACACATCCATACAGCCACTTACACACACACTCACAGACCCACACAGCCACTCCCACTCACACCCACTCTCATTCACACCCACTTACACACCCATAGTGCCATTCACATACCCAGTCACACACCCATGCAGCCACTCACACATCCACTCACAGACCCATATATCCACTCATACCCCTACTCACAGACCCATACAGCTATTCACACACGCACTCACACCCCCATAAAGCTACTCATACACCCACTCATCAACCCATATAACCATGCACACACCCACTCATAGATCAATATAGTCACTCACACACCCACCCACACACCCTCAGAACTACTCACAACGAACTTCTAGACCCATAAAGCCACTCACACACCCAGTCAGAAACCCACTCACATACTTACACACTCACTCACAGACCCACAACACCCCTCGCGCACCCACTCAGAGACCTACACAGCAACTCAAACAACCACTCACACACCCATTCACACACCCCAGTTACACACCTATACTGCCACTCAGACACCCAATCACATGCACATACAATCGCTCACACCCACTCACACCTACTTAGATACCTATACAGTCCCTCACACAGGCACTCAGTCACACCCATTTGCACAGCCATACAACCTTCACACACCCACTCACACACCTATTCACACACTTACACACCCAATCACAGACCCACAAAACCACTCACACCCACTCAGAGACCTATACAGTCCCTCACACCCCACTCACACATGCTCAAAACAACTCACACTCTTACTTATATACCCATACAGCCACACACTCACACACCCACTCACCCACCCATACAGCCATATAGTTAGGAAATCAAATTTAAAAAAACTAAAATAACTAAAATGAAACAACCTTTACAGGGATGTTATAGTTAGGAAATAGAAAAAAACCTTAGAAATTCACTGAAAAAACAAAGGTTACAGGGACGATATAGTTAGGCTCAGATTTCCCTCCTACAAAACTATGGAAATTCAGCAGTTAAAATTACCAGACCTAACTATAATTAACACCCCCACAATGCACTGTTTATAACCTCACATATTACTTCACTGATGGCCAGTGACATCACTGATGGCATCACTGATGACATCGCAATTGCCAGTAGGTAGTTATAGTTAGGACCGCATTTCCATAGGAAAAGTTTTTTGACGAATAGTCATGAAATAAAAAAATAAAAAAGTGCCCTGGTGATTCTTGAAGCACACAGAAAGTTTTGGCTGATCCATCCAGTAGGGGCCGAGAAAAAGGGGGTGGGTCAAACAGTGTGCGTTTCCCATGTTAATTCTCCTAGGAGTTTTGAACACAACTACAGTCCCAACCACTGGACGAAATTACACCAAATTTGACAGAAAGATCGGCTTTGGTATGCAGATTACACTTTTGTATATTTGGTGTAAATCTATTCAGTAATTTTTTAGAAATTAAAGGGGAAATAATTTTGTATATCTAGGGCTGTGGATCCGTTGCAATGTTTTTGTGGCGATCGTTGCGTATTCGCGAATGCGTATGCCAACAGGAATCCTGTGATTGGCTGTCTGCAACCCGACCAAAAATTTGCAGCTGCCATTTTAGGTAATGGGACATGGTCCCCAGGACTGAAAAATAAAATGAAAAGTGTCATAAGGGGTCAGATTCGAGGTACCCTGAACCCAAAGCTATGATGTAGGGGTCAGTGAGGGTAAAATTATGTCTCTAAAAATATTTTTTCATGCAGTGTGATATTCACCAATATGTTGTGATGCTCAACACGGCCCCAGTGTGACATCACAACGAATTTGCAAATATCGGCGAACACAAAAAAAATCACAGTCATTCATGCAGTAATTCATTTATAGTAGAACTCTCACACCCCCTCGTAGACCCACTCAAACACTCACGCACCCACTCACAGACCCACTCAGACCCTCATTTACTAACTCACAGACCCACCGAGACACTCACTCAGCCACTCACAGAACCACTGAGACACACATGCACCCTTTCACAGACCCACTCAGACCATCACACACCCACTCTCACACCCAGGCAGACACACTCACTTCTAGAGACACCCTCTGCCACCTATTCTTATACCAAGAGAGACAGACCATTTTTTTGTGCATGCTGCAGGGTTGAGTGGTTATGGGCCAGGCCCTGCAGCCAACCCCTGCCACACACGGCCAAAGGCCACTTGCAGCATGGGGTAGGGTAGGTATCAGAGGTTGACAACAGGTCCTGGATACAGGCCAGGCCTTGCGGGCAACCCCCGCTTTGCACAGCCTAAGTCAATGAGTGGCAGTGGTTGTATTAAAGTATAGTAATTAAAAAGACTTTACGTTAAAAAAAACTAAAAATTCACTGAAAAAAATCAAAGGTTACAGGGACATTATGGTAAGGTTCTGAATTTACTCATGCAAAACCATACAAATTCAGCAGTTATAGTTAGAAGTATTTGTAGCTCTAGAGGGGTCCCTCTGAGACCCTACCACAAAGCTAAGGGGTTAGGGTGTCTGTACCCTGGTCCCTTTTAAAAAAAAATATTTTCTGGGACTCAGCTGCTGAGTCCCAAGATGCCTGCCAACACTTCCTGGTTGAAGTGTTGACAGCCAATCGGATTTCAGCACGAGATTGGGAGGTGTCGCGAATCCTTTGCGTCCCTATATATACACATTTAGAATTTCTCAAAAACTACTGAACAGATTTATACCAAAATGAAAAGAAGTTGCTTTCTGGACTAGGACCTACCTTTCTGCCAAATTTGGTGTAATTCCATCCAGTAGTTTTGGCGCTATCACTGTTCAAAATCCCTGTGGAAAAAAGAATGGTGAAAAGTGTTTTGAGACCACTCCTTTTTCTCGACTTCCCCCTGGACGGATCATCCTGAAACATTCCAGACAGCTGCTCAAGTGAGCATTATATTTTCTTGGAAAATGTAGTGAAGATTCGTCAACTGGCGCCAAAGTTATTAGCAAAACAAAAAGATGCTCTTTCTATAGAAACTTGATCCTACCTCTAACTATCTAGCGGCCACCACCACCAGGTAATATTTATATAAATATTCACTGAAAAAACAAAGAGGGAATTTATAGTTATTAGGTTCAGAATATATATATATTCACTGGAAAAAAAACAAAGGCTACAGTGATGTTATAGCTAGGTTCTGAATTTACTCGTACAAAGCCATAGAAATTCAGCAGTTTTAGTTATAGTTCTTCCAAGTAACTATAACTCGCGCCCTAAGGTAACTATAACTTGTGCCCTCCCCATGCATAGTTGTCTCATCAATAATTTTTGTGCAAATGTTACAGTGATAATATGAAAGATGAGTTAGAAGATATCATCAATGATATAATATGTGGAGTAATTAGCTATGCATGGTGAGGGCAAGAGTTATAGTTACCTTAGGGCGTGAGTTATAGTTACTCGAAATAACTCTAAGTATAACTGCTGAATTTCTATGGTTTTGTATGAGTAAATTTAGAACCTAACTATAATGTCCCTGTAACCTTTGTTTTTTTCGGGGAATTTCTGTTTTTTTTAAATATAGTAATTTTAATTACTATACATTAATCCAACCCCCGCTGTGCACGCCCTTTGGCTATGAGGCCAAACCCTTATAAGCACCCAACTGTGCATTGCCTTCTCCCATGCACAGTAGAGGTTGCCCACAAGGGATGGCCTGCAGCCAGTCCCTGCTGCCAACCCGCTTAATCACCCAACCCCATGCTGTGCATGGACCTTTGTGGGTGTATGGCCCTTTGTGTGCACACAGCAGAAGTTAGCCACGGCCTCTCTGGGTGTCAGAATATGTGTGAGTCTGTATCTGGAGGTGAGAGTTGCTGTCAGAGTGTCTGGGTGTTTCACTGTGTACATCAGTGTTTTAGTGGGTGCATCAGTATGTGCGTGGGTCTGTGAGTGGGTGCCACTTCTAGAAAGTGAACATTTCTCTGCTCTTACTGTCCTGTGTGCCTTGCAGCCTGTCTCCAATACATATCTGTGTAAGTGACAGCTCCAATGTGTGCATTATTCCCTGACAGCCACAAACACAGAAATGTTAGGTGTGGCTGAGCACTCATCTGCACACATCTGCATTTTGATGGCCCTTTCTGGCCTGGTAGTGAGAAAGGGAACTGACTACACTTCAAAGGGGTAGTGGCCTGACCCCACACAAAACACTGATAACCCCGCCTACCACCACCACAGAAGGTCTGGCAGACAGGACCAGGTGGAAAGGGATATTTGCACAATTCAAGGGCTTTGCGTCAATTTTCAGCACACAGGCTTGGATCCTCTTTGGTTTGTGGTGTATTTGGACGCCCGGGGGTGATGAGAAGAAATCCTGGGCGTGCAGGACGAAGTCACAGGAGCTGCATCAATCCGGTGGATGATGCGGGGAAATTTCTGCTGCATGGTAGGCGCTGTGTCGATTCCCTTTTCAGGAAGTCAGGCTGCATCATTCCGGCTCAGTGATGCATCGATCTGGTGGGCCGTGCGTGCTGCGTCGTTCCTGTTCGGCGATGCAGTGACTTTCTCATTGCAGGGCAGGGTGTGCGTGGATTCGGGCAGGCTGTGTGTCGATTTGCGCTACACAAGGAGTTCTTTGAAGAGATTAAGGGGGTCATTACAACATTGGCAGGCCGCCATGCGCCCGCCAATGCAGCCGCACTCCCGCGGTGCCCATTTGGACATCCCCGCTGGGCCGGCGGGAGGAAACCAAGTTTCCGCCCAGCGGGGATGTGGGCCGCAACATGGGAGCCGGCTCCAAATGGAGCCGGCGGTGTTGCGGCCGTGCGACAGGTGCAGTTGCACCCGTCGCGCTTTTCACTGTCTGCATAGCAGACAGTGAAAAGGCAGTGGCATGGGCAGTGCAGGGGCCCCACGACTCCCCGTACCGCCATCCTTTTCCTGGCGGTTCAGACCGCCAGGAAAAGTCTGGCGGTCGGGACTCGTAATCCCCTGGGCAGCGCTGCTAGCAGCGCTGCCCTGGTGGATTACAACCGCCGGGGCCATTGTGGCAAACCGACGGCCCCGGCGGTGCGACCGAGGCGCTACCGCCGCGGTCGTAATATGCCAGGAAGCACCGCCAGCCTGTTGGCGGTGCTTCCGTTGAAACAGCCCTGGCGGTCTTGGACCGCCAGGGTTGTAATGACCCCCTAAGTCTTTTTGGCCCTGAGACTTCAGGAAACAGGAGGCAAGCTCAATCCATGCCCTTGGAGAGCACTTCTGAGCAGAGTCAGAGGCCAGCAAGGTTGCAGGGCAACAGGAAGGCAGCAGTCCTTTACAGCAAAGCAGTCAGGTGAGTCCTTTGGGCAGCCAGGCAGCTTCTCTTAGCAGGTTGCAGGTTCTGGTTCAGAGTTCCCTTCCCAGTAGGTATCTTGTCCAGAAGTGTCTGAGTTAGTAGGGTCAGGGACCCAGTTTATATACCCAAATGTGCACTATTTGCTAAACGTATGTTTTCATATTCTGATTGCACAACATTGGTTCTCTGTATTTTGGTTCCTGATGTGCTACGAACTTTGCAAACATTGACGCTTTGCAATCATGAGAGCTTATTGAACGAAATATAGGATTATATTTACAAGCTCCAAAGTGGCACAATGCTTGCATTGCACCACTTTGTAACCCCTCGTGCCACTTTATGCCTGTGTCAGGAATAATGTATGCAAGGGGGGCATTCTGGTGCTGGGAGGCCCGAACAAATGGAGCAGTTAAAGTTATAAGATTTCATTGCTCCATTTTTTCCATCATTTTTAATGCCTGCTCATGTCAGGAGTTAAAATGACCATCCGTTATGTCCCCTGGGCCTCCCTGTGCATTGCTGCACTAGCGTCAAATTTGTTTTCTCAAACTGTTTTTATTGATTTTGTGACAATAACAAAATGCATTGCAATTCGATCTTCCAGGAAGATTTTGGTCTAGGGTGGGCTATTGTACAACTCAGTATTGCATAGAGATTGCATATGTAGCAAGTGACCGTAAACATTTACAAGTCATTGGCAATGCCTTATCCTTCTATAATCGAAGCATAAATTGTACTGTAAGCCACCCCTGCACTCCCCGGACAATGAATGAGAGAAAGATAGAAAAGAGGGGAAAGGGGTACATTGAACACAAGTCTACAACTATTTCAACAGTACAATTATCAGAAAAAGAAGAGAAACAACAAAAACAGAAATAATGAGTAAATAAAAAGGATGCATGTCTAGGATGAGCATGCAGTAGTCATTACAATGGGGAGGGTTGTGGTTGTGTTTTGTTTTTTACAGTGTGGTGACAGGCACGAGCTGTGATAAAGCAGTAGGGAAAAGGTCTCAGGTCTTATACATGTGGGGCAAGAGAATAAAGGAAGACCTACGGAGATATGGCGTTCTAGCCGGCCCCATTTGAATTCAAAGCCTATACGTGTAGACGTGATTTTATCTGTCAGGCGTTTGACAGTGATACCCTGCCAAATTTGGGCAAGCAATTGTGATAATGAGGGGGCTGTTGTTTGTTTCTAGGCTACAGCCAGGGCCATTTTGGCAGCTCCCAAACAGAGCCACATGATAGATCTGTCCCCAGCTGTCTGGTGTTTGAGGGCTTGATCCTTCAGGCCCAGTAGTGTAAATTCAGGTGTTTGCGGTAGGCGGATACCCCAAGATGTCTTTCATCTAGGCAAATATTTCAGACCAATAAGGCCGGATCATGGGACAGTCCCTCCATATGTGGTGGAAATCACCCAATAGTCCACATCCTCTCCAACATCTCTCAGACGTGTCTGGAAAAAGCTTGTGGAGCTTGGCTGGTTGCAAGTACCAGTCACAGAGTACTTTATAGTGGGCTTCTCGTATACCCAGTGATCAACTGAATTTTGTGATGTCTCTTGTTAGGGTTCTGTGGTAATAGGTGTCTCCAGAAGTTGGTCCCAAAGCTTCCTGTGTCTCGGTGTAGGGGTTGCGCTCAAGGAAGCTAAGAGAGAGTATATGAAGGAAAATGTCCAGTTGGACCCCTCGTGGATACGTACAAATTTCTCTAAGAGAAGCAGCTCCCTTTTGGCTGCTTGTCTAGTCATGGGATGAAATATCCAATGTGTAAGTTGGTTATAATGATATAACTCAGTTGCCGCTAGGTTGAAGTTCCGGCGGCAATTCTCAAAAGGAAGAACATTATAGCCATGGAACACGCCTGAGATGGTTAGGCATCCCCCCTCCCTCCACGCATCAAAGGGCCTGGGATTAGGGCTGGCAAAAAGTCTATATTAAAGTGTATCAGGGTATGTAGGGAAGGAAAGGTCATTTTTTATGTTTACTAGCTGTTTCGCCCCAAGCTTTCAGCTTCATTTTAGTTGGAGTGCTCAGGTAGGCATTTGGGGGGCGAGCGGCCTTAGACTTCCAAAACAAATCCCATATCGTTTTCCCTATGATCACCCTATCCATATGGAGCCAGTGTGTATGTTGCAAT
The DNA here is from genome assembly GCF_031143425.1 of Pleurodeles waltl. Lineage (NCBI taxonomy): Eukaryota > Metazoa > Chordata > Amphibia > Caudata > Salamandridae > Pleurodeles > Pleurodeles waltl. Next base: position 1,235,876,426 of record NC_090446.1, read on the forward strand.
GACCATTCTGTAATCACTCAAATTTGTGCCGCCTTGTAGTAAAAGTGATAGTCCTCCTTCTGGTGTAGGAAGGGACAGGAGTTTGTGTGGAAGCAGGGCTCTCTTCTTCTGCCATATAAAATCTGTAAGCAATGATTGCAGTGATATAAAAAACTGCCTGTCGATTTCCATCAGAAGTCCCTGAAAAAGATATAAAAAAAGCAACAAGACCGTCATTTTGTTAGCATTTATTTGTCCTAGCCAGGTTATGTATAGGGAGCCCATTTCGTCAGGTCTTGCTGGAGCTGACGTAAGAGTGGTGGGTAATTAGCCTTGTAGAGCTCTTCCACCCGCGGTGTGACATTGACGCCTAAGTATGTAATCTCTTTTTTCACTATCCAAAAAAGTGTGTTGATAGTCAGTCTCTCCATATCTCTCGGTGAGACTGTCAGATTAAGTAGGAGGGATTTAGTGAGGTTAACCTTGAAACCTGCACTGGCTCAAACTCCTTCAATTCTGCTTGCACAGCTAGCAATGATGAATGGGGGGAAGTCAATGTAAGAAGAACATTGTCTGCAAATAGTGAAACTTTATGATTTATTGAGCCAAAAGGTATTCCTTGAATTGGTGGGGAGTCTCAAATTCTAGGCTTTAAGAGCTCAATACTGAGTGCAAACAATAGGAGGGTAAGGGGGCATTCTTATCTCGTAGCTCGCTCCAGCGAGAAATAGTTGGAGGCTAGACCATTAACATGGACTCTCGAGCGAGGGTGAGCATAGATGACCTGGATCTGTGTCATAAATCTATTCCCAAATCCAAAATACCTCAGTGTGTGGAAAAGGAATGATAAGTCGATGCAGTTGAAAGCCTTTTTGGCATCTATGGCCAAGAGTAAAGCTGGTATCTTTTCCTTAGTGACTTTTTCTATAAGGTAGGTTACACTCTGGAGGTTATTATGAGTCTGCTGTCCTTTAATAAAGCCTGACTGATCCGAATGGTTCAAGTCTGGCATGAGGTCCTCAAGTCTATTAGCTAGTATTTTGGTGTAGAGTTTAGCATCTAAATTTAATAAGGCGATCGGCCTATATGAGGAACAAGCATTCAGATTCTTACCAGCTTTGGGTATCTCTGTTATTAGGGCTTTGTCCATCGATGGGGTGGCCGCTCGCAAGTCCGCAAAAGAACTAAAAAGAGTGGTCAAATAAGGGACCAGGACAGTTCCAAATGTTTTACAAAAATGGGCCGTAAGACTGTCTGGGCCTGGGGATTTATTGAGCTTGAGAGAGTCAATTGCCATTTGGGCCTCATCTGATCTAATGGGCTCATGGAGCTGTTCCTCTTGTGCTGTTGAGAGTTTAGGAAGTGTGGTGTTGGCTAAATAGTTGTATTGTGTGTGTGTGGTTCCCAGGTCCTTGGAGTAAAGCATCTCATGAAGTCTCGAAAAGACTCTGCTTTCCGTTCTTCTGTATGAGTCAGTTCCCCAGATGAGGGTTGAATTGGGTCTATATATTCTTTTCCTTCTTTTTAGGTAATTATTGGACTAGATGTGTACATACTTTGTTCCCCTCTTCATATGTGGTCTGTCTGAGGTGTAGAAACGTAAGTTTAGCTCAATTGCCCCAGATAGCTGTTACTTTACCCCTGAGTGCCATCATCTTCCGCTGGAGAGCGAGGATAGGGGATCATTTATGGGTTTTTTTCCACTGTAAGGAGTTCTTCCTCCAGTGCCAGATGCTCATTGGTCTTTTGTCTTATAAAAGTAGTCATAAGTGATATACATGTCCTTGTATCCCTGCTTTAAAAGCATCCCAGGTGTTGGCCAAATTAGTGTCCTGCTGGTCATTTGTTTGAAAGTATTCCCTGATAGTCAGTCTAAAGTAATTGCGGGGGAGGTGGTCCCGTACCAGTGAGGCCAGAAAAAACAACTGTGGAAGACAGGTTTTGGTCCCAACTTGTCCAAAGTTACCTCTATCATTGCATGGTCGGATATCATTATAGAGTGAATAGTAGCTGAGAGGATGTCCTGCTGTAGTGGTTCGCTAACAGAGATATGGTCAATTCGGGAATAGGTCCTATGTGAATGGGATAAGAAAGTATAATCTTTAGTGGTGGGGTGGGATATGCACCTTGTGTCCAAGAGCCCTAGCTCTGTGAGTTCATGCTTCAGGGAGCGAGCAAATCTACCTCTTTGTGACCTCTGTGGGTGGGTACTATTTAATTCTCAATCCCACACAAGACTGAAACCTCCCAACACTATAATCTCTCCCTCATCGAACCCCGCTAAATGATTGAGAAAAAAAGTCAGGAATTCTGTCTGATTCAGGTTTGGAGCATAGATCATAGCTATGGTACACTGACATCCATGCACGAAACCTTTTACCATCAACATCCTTCCCTCCTTGTCCGTCTTAACCCAAGATGTTTGAAATTTAAGAGGGGAGTGAAACATCAGGGCGACCCCATTACATTTACAGGTGGCTGATAATCTGTAAATTAAGGGGTATGTTTTAGCCTGTGTTCCTCAGTTCTTTTCATGTAAATTTCTTGCAGGAACACTACCTCAATCCTATGATCTAAGAGGTATTTCCAAAATGTAGTTCATTTATGGGGGCATTGAGTACTTTGAGATTCCAGGTACCTATAGTAACCGTCATAGATAAGGGAAAGGGTGTCCATTTAAGTGACGCTGTACTTGAAATCGATAGACTGGAGTAACAGCGCATGAATGAAACCACTCATCCCATCTCTCCTCCACACTCCACCACTTCCTCCCCCATCCCGCCCATCAGCTCTAGACATGCTTTGGCGCGCTACGTAAAGCTTATTAACTGTATGAAATTTAGGAGCCGGAGCTCCTCACTAACGGAAAAACATAACTTTTGAGACATGTTTCTGGGGACATTGGTACAGTTCCACGTGTTCACTGCATAGAGTCAAGTAATTGCTAGCGAGATGCAGACTGGAATCAATTAGGTCCTCCCAGGCCTCTGATGGCAACAGCAGTGTGAATTTGCCTCCCCCTCCAAGAAGCCCGTGGTTCATATCCCCAAGTGGGTCAGCAGAATCACGTTATTGGCTTCAGGCCTTACAGGACGGGTGCCATATTGGGGTCAGGCAAGGTTGTAGTGCACTATTTTTCTCCTGGCCCGTCTGATCCCTTATCTTTGGGTTGTTTGGCCCATACAGCTCCAGGTCCTGGATTATCAATCTTCTAGTTGGCGATCAAATTAATGCTGTCTTTTGATCCCTTGGGGTCTGGCCTCTGACCGCCTCCAGGACTCCGTCCTGCAGTACCCTCCCGAGTGCTGATTGGCAGTCCAGACCTTCCCTGTTCCTCCGCTCACCATTTCCACTCCCCAGGGCCTCACATTAGTTTTATAAAAGGAGCAGTTGTCTCCGTTTTAGGCAATGCAGTGCGGAGTTGCCATGGATTATGTCTGGCCAGTCATGATGGCTGGTCACGTCCCTCTTGCGTCAAACTTTATAGACCGGTATAGTGCACCATATTGCAAATACGACGCAGCCATGGTGTTTTTAGGTGCCAGTAGGAAGAGTCAGAAAAGTGGCGCATCATTTATAATGCTCCACTTTCTTGTAAATATGTCCCATAGTTTGTTTAACCATGAGTCATGGTTTCATTGTAGCCGTATAACCTGCCGTGGTGGGCTATACTGGCCATTAAATTCCCACTCAAGGCAAGGGCATTTAACAAGAGAGCAGGACTTTAATGCCAGTATGTGTTCTAATAAATAAAACAAAGGCCTCACGGAGCCCGAGGGTATTGACATCCTCTCAGCTTCATGAGACCTTTGTTCACAGCAAAAGCTGTGAACAAAATCATTGGAATGTTGGAGATCTGGGCTTCCACTGCCCATTAGAAGCCCAAAACACTCCATTATTTTCAATGGAGCTCCTAACATTCCAATGTTCTAATATAGCCTTAGAACCCGCCGTAGCGGGCTCTACCGGCTATTAAAGGCCCGCTCCCGCGTTAAATGCCCGAGCCGAAGGCGAGGGCATTTAACAAGGGAAAGGGCCTTTAATAGCCAGTAGAGCCCGCTACGGCGGGTTCTAAGGCTATTAGAACATTCTGCCACGTAGGGCAGAATGTTCTATTAAATAAAACAAATTGCTCACGGAGCCGGAGGGGATTAAAATCCCCTCGGGCTCCGTGAGGCTTTGTTCACAGCTGTTGCTGTGAACAAAGCGAACATTGGAATGTTGGCGCTGCGGGCTTTTACCGGCCAGTAAAAGCCCGCAGCACTCCATTGTTTTCAATGGAGCTGCCAACGTTCCAATGTTCTAATACTGTATAATGCGCTTACCATGTTCTTTATCAGGTTAGTAGTTTCCACATGAGATTGCTGTTTTCTTTGTCATATTACTGGTTCATTGTATTAATGTATTGCATTTATGTGTTTTTAGTTTATCTTCTGTTTTATTTTAACTATATTTACATTATATATTTTTTAACACATGTGTTATTTTATTTAGAGTTGTAAAACACAGCTGTGATGTTGCATTAATTCCCAATTGCAAATGTGATATACTTTTGTGTTGTGCATTGATTGGACCCACACACGTTCCTTGACTTAGTCCATGGCTGATCTTGCATTGGTCTCCACACAAATCAGGAGGTTTAGATGTGGCTTGCTTTCTATCTTTAGAGCTCTAGTTAGCAGATTAGCAGAGATACTCAACCATCTCCATTTAAAAGAGCTCCTTGACCCCTGAAATGTAATGCTTCAGAGCTAACAACAGTGTAACAATATGTGATTCATTGACCATTCATATAACAGCACATTGATGGTTCCATTACAACTTCCTTACCAAAAGACCATGAGAGTTTGCTTCATTCATTCATCAAATTCTAGTGAGTATTTCTACTGCTGAACCTATGAGTGTCAATGTCCCTTACTTCTCAGTTTGGATCATTGCAGAAACTATTACACTGTTCCTGTATTGCAGAAAGCTGCTTTCAGTTTGAATACCTTCCACTGATTTCCAGTTTCCGCATTATAATACATCTATGACTGCAAGAGGTGCATCAGGTGACCAGTTTATGCTTGCACATTCATCCATGTGAGTGGAAGTGGCTCCTCATTTTTTTCAACTTTCCTAAGTGTGTTTCTTAGTAGCATCTGAGTAAACTGTCAAAAGGACGGTACCCCAAAGCGAGACAATTTTGAATGATATATCAGCCTCAATGTTTGCCACCCACTCCGTAGATGTTTTTCACACAAGTAAGCCCACTTTTAAATTAATTCAGAAATGGACTTGCCATGCCGTATTTCCTGGGATAAGGCAGCAAAAGGCTCCATTTAGTGGCGTATTTCAGCATTTCTAAATGATCAAATAACCTTCTAGATGCTGATTGATGTGCCAGCATCATCAGCATTGCCCACAAGTCGAATCACGTTTATGAAACATATTAACTTCCACTGCATCTGTTGCTTAGTTTGAGGAGTGAATAACCTGCTCAGGTTCACATTCGTCACCACTACCCAAAGATGCTCTATTGTTGCACCATGTATTTATGAAGCCGCAGCACAAGTCAATGCTTCTTCAAATTATTCATTCTATTCACCTTTCTGACCGCTGTTGTAATCTCTCTCTGGGCTTTTAACCACGCCCTTGTTACGCCCATGAGTTTGGTTAGTTTGTGGGCTTGACTTTTAAAATTCGCTTGACTTCATTAGTGAAAAGCATGCATGCGTCATGCCTTTTCTGGTGTTTAGCCCTCATCAAGAGCACCGGTAAACTACTAAAAACATATGAGGCTCCGTGTTTTCCACATGGCTTCTGGGCTACTTTTTATTTTTATTTCCTATGCAGCTCAATCTCTCTGGGCAGTAGTCAATCGCTTTGCATGACTTAGATCCTGTTACATGGATAATTGCACTTTTGACGGTTACATGGATGATTGCACTTTTCCTGATACGTTTGATTGTGAGTGAACTTCAATTTCCTTTTGTGTGTCTCCTTCACACTCATGGTGGCCGTCGTCTCGCTTATAAAAACTGTTTTACTTTTCATTTTCAGTTTATGTGGCAAGAAAAGTCCAGTTAGGAGTTCACAGCACTAATAGCTCTAACTCAAACAAATGCGAGACCCACTGCATTGCAAATGATTGTTTGGAGTTATTCTCTCCATCATCACCTGAGATTCCCCTATTAATACAGTATTACACGTTTGCGGTAACTGTAGTTAGGTTGTTCTAATGTAATATGTTTATTGCATGTTAACACTAATAGTGAAGCTTCACTTGGTTCTGCCCAGGCCAGTTTACAGTAATTATATTCTCCCTCCATATAAGTGTTTTCACTATCACTAGTCACAGCCTCCTACTGGCATCTGCGATATCACAGGAGAACAGGTGGGGGGATCCTCCCTCTTGGTCGAGGCAGTTTGACTAGGTCAAGGCTGTGAATACCCTTGTTGTGCAAAACTTCAAACTCCATGTTAGAAATGGGGTCTTTGGTTGATAGTCAGGTTACCCCCTGTTCAAGCAAGGACCCTCCCTCTGGTCAGGGTAAAAGAGAATCACCCTCAGCTAACTCCTGCTTACCCCCTTGGTAGCTTGGCAGAGAAGTAGGCTTAACTTCAGAGTGCTAAGTGTAAAGTATTTGTACCAACACACACAGCAACTTAATGAAACACTACAAAATGACACAACACCAGTTTAGAAAAATAGGAAATATTTATCTAAACAAAACCAGACCAGAACGACAAAAATCCACAATACACAAGTCAAGTTATCAATAAAAATGCAAAAAGAGTCTTTAAGTAGTTTTAAACACACACTAGCGCTGCTAGCGTGAAATTGTACCTGGTGCGTGTCAAAAATAACCCCGCACGGGCGAGTGTGAGTCGGAAATCCAGCCGCACGATGATCCGAAAACCCCGCAGCGCAGGTTGTGATCTCCCAGCCTCCGTCAGCTATGCTGCGTGTCGTTTCTCCTGCTCCGTGCGTCGATTCTTTGGTCGCATTTCTGCGAGCGTCATTTCTCAGCTGCAGAGCCAGCGGCGCATCGTTTTTTCAGCCGCGCATCAGAGTTGCGTCAATCTTTTCCCCGCACGGTGCTCTGTGCGTGGATTTCCTTGTCTTTAGGCTGCCATCTTCTCCTTTCAGGGTCCCAGGAACTGAATGGGCACCACAGGGCAGAGTAGGAGTCTCTCCAGAGACTCCAGGTGCTGGCAGAGAGAAGTCTTTGCTGTCCCTGAGACTTCAAACAACAGGAGGCAAGCTCTAGATCAAGCCCTTGGAGATTTCTTCTCAAGATGGAAGGCACACAAAGTCCAGTCTTTGCCCTCTTACTCTGGCAGAAGCAGCAACCTCAGGATAGCTCCACAAAGCACAGTCATAGGCAGGGCAGCTATTCTTCCTCAGCTATTCAGCTCTTCTCCAGGCAGAGGTTCCTCTTGGTTCCAGAAGTGTTTCTAAAGTCTGTGGTTTTAGGTGTCCTTCTTATACCCAAGTTCTCCTTTGAAGTAGGCCTACTTCAAAGTAAAGTATCTTTTGAATGTGAAATCCTACCTTGCCCAGGCCAGGCCCCAGACACTCACCAGGGGGTTGGAGACTGCATTTTGTGAGGGCAGGCACAGCCCTTTCAGGTGTGAGTGACCACTCGTCCCCTCCCTCCTAGCATAGATGGCTCATCAGGATATGCAGGCTACACCCCAGCTCCTTTTGTGTCACTGTCTAGTGTGAGGTGCAACCAGCCCAACTGTCAAACTGACCCAGACAGGGAATCCACAAACAGGCAGAGTCACAGAAATGGTATAAGCAAGAAAATGCTCACTTTCTAAAAGTGGCATTTTCAAACACAAAATCTCAAAATCAACTTTACTAAAAGATGTATTTTTAAATTGTGAGATCAGAGACCCCAAACTCCACATGTCCACCCGCTCCCAAAGGGAATCTACACTTTAATCAGATTTAAAGGTAGCCCCCATGTTAACCTATGAGAGGGACAGGCCTTGCAACAGTGAAAAACGAATTTAGCAATATTTCACTGTAAGGACATATAAACCACATTACTATATGTCCTACCTTAACCATACACTGCACCCTGCCCTTGGGGCTAAAGTGCTCAGAGTTCAAAAGCCAACAGCAACAGGTCAGATAAAATTAAGAGGCAGGAGGCAGAAAGATTGGGGATGACCCTGCATAAGCAAAAAAGTCCAACACGACCCCCTACCAGCCTAAAGCCAGGGGAGAACAATAAATACCTTGATGTACTTCCTTGATTGGGGCGATAGAACAAGGACCCAGGCCCACAACAGCAGGGGCATGTTCCAGTTCTACACCTTCCTGACTCCAGTTGGATCCCTCTGTCCATACTCTCAGGGCCCACTAAGCTAACCCATGGGGACCCTTCTCCACATTCGCAGATACCATCTGTGCAGCACCTAACTTTACTTTGCTCACAGATGTATCCATATGGGCATATAGTACCACCTTGGCCAACACAGTGGTGTTGCCCACTCCACCCCTGGGGTGTAACTCTCGTGCCCCCCCAGGGGCAACTCTGTCCACCAGGACAGCAAGCCATAGTGACCCCTGACAACTGTCAGGGATGAGAGTCCAACCTCAGGCCTCACCAACCACTGTGACTGTGGGGAGTGGGGGACGGTAGCCCCAGGTGCCTGGCACCCTTTGACCACTCTTTCTTCCACCAGGTCAGAGATGACAACCTGACCCTGGTCCTCCCCTCTGGGGCTCTGTACCCTCCCTGCAGGAGCGGCACCCCCAGAGTCCAAAATTGTCAGGGTGCTTGTAGAAGCAGTCCTGCACAATTGCTCCACCAGTGCAGGGATGTTAACCTGCAACTGATCTTCCAACCTGGGGTCTGTACCTTCAGGTTGGACTAGGGTCAGGGATGAGGCTTCCCTCCCCTGCCCTCCCTTCTGGGGTCCTGCACCCCCCAACTAGGAGTGGTCCCCCCAGAAGACAACATGGTAGGGGCACTGTTAGTAGTAGCCCCTTCCTCCAGGTCAGGGGGACACCCTGAACCTGGCCTTCTAATCCAGGGTCTGTACCCACAGACTGGGCCACCGCCTGGTAACCCAGGACTTCCTGGGGGGCATACCTACCCCCCACCGGGTCAGAGTTTACCCTCTGAACCTGGTCATCCAACCCAGAGTCACCACCCTGCAGTTGAAACACTGCCTGGCGCACCAGGACTTCCTTGGGAGCACACCTACCCCCATCAGGTCAGAGTTTCCCCCCAGAACCTGACCATTCAACCCAGAGTCACCACCCTGCGGTTCAACCATTTCCTGGCGCACCAGGACTTCCAGGAGGCACACTTACCCCCCTCAAGGGACACACCTTCCCCAAATGCCACGCAAGAGTCTGGCTGGTGCAGATCTCCTGACCTCTGCCCATTTGACAGAGCCTGGATTCCCCCCAACCCAGAAATGGCCTCACCAAGGTCATTCCTGGGGGGCTCTGCTCTCAGAGCTGACCCCTGACCCTCCAGGTTCTCCACTGGGGTCAGCAAACCCCTTTCAACCCTCTGTCTGGACTTCTGCACCCCCTCACTAGGAGTGGTACTGCCCAACACCAGAACTGGTGGGATGCTGGCTACATCTGCCCCCCAAGTTCTCCTGACACTGTGGGGTCTCCCTCAACAGATGGCCCTATGGTACAGGCTAGGCTCCCTCCTGGTGTTCCCTCATGGAACCCTCCAGGACCTGGGACCGGATCTCGGGCACCTTGGGCCTCAACCCATCCCCATTCCCTCTCCTCTGAGACTCAACATGGGGTCCCTCACCCATCCCACTACACTGGGACCTACCTGGGGCACTACAATCCTTCCCTACCTCACCTGGTTGGGAACTACCTAGACCACTCCTCTCAGGAGCCCTCCCAAATGCCTCTTCTGACTCTCTGGTACTCACCCAGAAATCTGCCTCCATTGTAAGCTCCCTGGGTCAGAGAACTCACACTCCACCTGGTGTTGGCGTAGCTCTGGAAAATAAGGACTAGACATATGCTCTCCAGCAACTACATCACACAGCCCCTCACATGAATTAACCAAACTACCCTTCACCCAACCATCCAATGACTCTGCTTTGAAAAAGCACCCCACATCACCCTCCTGGTTCTGGTGAGACAGTACCTGACTGTCCCTGACACTCAACCCACACTCTTCTGGGATGTCTTCATATTCCATAACCAGGATTTCTACCTGGGGGGGACCCCTCTCCCTGTCACTCTCACCTAGAGTCAGTAGTGTGTCCCTCCCACCAGTAGGAATATGACTCCCCATACCAATTCGCCAATCCACCTCAGGGACCCTGTGTATCACTGGAGCTACCTCATACCCCTGAACCTCCTGGTGTGTGTTAACTCCCTCCTTCAAGTAGGGCACCACATCTCTGGGCATGTGCACTTCTTCAGCAGCACTGGATATACAATTGTTGCTGCCACCATTCCAGCTGGACTCAGCCCTCATGACTTCCAGCTCCTTCATTTTGAGATCATAGGCCCAAATCCTCTTTTTGATCTCTAAGTCCCTCCTCCTTTCTTCCAACTCCTTCTCCCTTTGCATCCTCAACTCCTTGAACCTCAACCGGTGAGCCCTCTCTGCCTGTCTGTCCTGTAACTCTTCAGGAGTCAGACTCTTGGGTGACACCCTGCTACCCCTCCTGGGGACCCTCCCCCCAGGCGTAACAGGTACCTCCAACACCTGCACTTCCAGGTCCACACTGACGCAAACACCACCCTCCGAGGGACCCTCATCTACAGGCCCCCCCCAACCCCGACATCAGTTCAGCGACTCCATCACTAATGTCATCAGCACACACGCTCTCGGATTTACTGACTACATACTCCTTGGGGACTTAAACTTCCACCTCGAGAACACCAAAGACAACAACACCGCCACCTTGCTCAACAACCTCTCCAACCTCGGCTTGAAACAGCTCATCATGACACCGACCCACTCCGCAGGACACACATTCGACCCTATCTTTTCCACCAGCAATCACGTCACCTTCAGCCACAGCACTCCGCTGGACAGACCACAACTGCATCCACTTCTCCTTCAACAAACCCACAACGGATCCCCCACCGCAGTTGAGACAAGGTCACCGAAGACCATCTTATTGCTACCCTCTCCAGGAACCCACCCATCATAACCACTGACACTGATGCAGCTTCCCGCAACTTTAAGCAATGGGTCGACACCTGTGTCAATACTCTCGTCCCAATCAAGAATCCCTCCAACAGACGCACCAACAGATAGGCCTTCTGATTTACCGCCAACCTCCACGAATCTAAGCAAACCTGCCGAATATTCGAAAGAAAGTGGCGCCAAGATCAGACTCTGTACAATCACACAGCCTTCAAAAACGCCATCTGCAGACACCACCAACTCATCTGAGCCGCCAAGAGAACCGCCTCCAAAGACCGAATCAACAACAACGCACACAGCCACAAGGAGCTCTTCAACATCGTGAAGGAACTCTCCAATCCCAGCTCCAACGCCAACAACATCCCGCGATCCCAAGCCTCTGTGACACCCTAGTCTCCTACTTTCACAGCAAGATTGTAGACATCCACAACAGCTTCAGCACCCAGACCCCCCCGCAACCACCAACACCACAGATTCACCTCTGACCAACCTCGTGCTCTCCTGGAACCCCGTCAATGACAACGACACCATCAAAATCATGAACACCATCCACTCCGGCTCTCCATCTGACCCCTGCCCTCACCATATCCTCAACAAAACAAGCTCCGTTATCGCACCCCAACTACGGAAGATCATCAACAGCTCCTTCGAGTTCACCACCTTCCCGGAGAGCTGGAAACATGCCGAGATCAACGCTTTCCTCAAAAAACCCATGGCGGACCCAAAGGACCTCAAGAACTTCCAGCCTGTCTCCCTGCTACCCTTCCCGGCAAAAGTCATTGAGACGGCTGTCAACAGACAACTAACCCGCTTCCTCAAGGAGAACTGCACCCTGGACCCTTCCCAATCCGGATTCCACACCAATCACAGTACCGAGACTGCCCTCATCGCCGCCACCGATGACATCAGAACCATACTGGACTATGGCGAAACCACGGCCCTCATCTTCCTGGCCCTTTCGGCTGCGTTCTACACCATCTGCCACCACAACCTACGCTCAGGCCTCAGCAATTCAGGAATCCACAACAGAGCCCTGGACTGGGTCACCTCCTATTTCACCGGCAGAACCCAGAGAGTCCACCTCCCCCCATTCCACTCGGAGGTCACCGAAATCATCTGCGGCGTACCCCAGGGTTAGTCCCTCAGCCCAACCCTCTTCAATGTCTACATGGCCCTGCTCGCTAACATCGCCCATCTCAACCTCAACCTCATCTCATACGCTGATGACACCCAGCTGATCCTCTCCCTCACCAAGGACTCCGCCAAGACCAACCTCCACGAAGGTATGAAGGCCATAGCCGAATGGATGAAGAGCAGCTGCCTCAAACTCAATTCCGACAAGACGGAAGTCCTCATCTTTGGCTCCACACCCTCCGCATGGGATGACTCCTGGTGGCCTGCCACTCTCGGAGCCGCTCCGACTCCCACCGACCACGCACGCAACCTAGGATTCATCTTGAACTCCTCATTATCCATGACCCAGCAAGTCAACGTCATCTCCTCCTCCATCTTCAACACCCTCTGCATGCTCTGAAAGATCTACAAATGGATATACCCACCGAAACCAGAAGAACAGTCACCCTAGCCCTCGTAAGCAGCAAACTGGACTATGGCAATGCCCTCTACGCAGGAACCAAGGCCAATCTCCAGAAGAGGCTGCAACGCATCCAGAACGCCTCCACGTGCCTCATCCTGGACATCCCCGTTACTGCCACATCACAGACCACCTGAGAAACCTGCACTGGCTCCCAGTCAACAAGAGAATCACATTCAAACTCCTAACCCACGCTCACAAAGCACCGCACAACACCGGACCAGAATACCTCAAAAGACAGCTCTCCTTCTACACCCCGACCCGACATCTCCGCTCTGCCGACTTCGCCCTTGCAACCGTCCCACCCGTCCGCAGAACTACAACCGGCAGTAGATCATTCTCGCACCTCACTGCCAAAACGTGGAACACTCTTTCCACCCATCTGCTCCAGACCACAGACCTCCTTACCTTCAGGAAACTTCTCAAGACCTGGCTGTTCAAGCAGTAGCAGCACCTCCTCACCCTTATCCCCCACCCCTCAGCGCCTTGAGACCCTCACAGGTGAGTAGTGCACTTTACAAATTCCTGATTGATTGATTTCTTCAAAACTCTTTTTTGTTCACTTTTAAATTTGTGAGCTCAGGTTACCAGTTGTACAAAACTATCATTTAAAAAAAAAAAAACCTTCCCAGTTCACTGCTATAATATGCCCTACTGATATCAAAGTTTCCATATGTTAAAGAAAGTCACTCTTTAAATTTTGAATAGACTTTTTTAAATTTTACGTGTTGTTTATTGTACTATTTACACAGCAAATATTTCAGGGCTCAACTCCGGCACAGGTTCTAAAATCGCTCTCTCTGTTAATTGGTTGGTTCGCCCGCCTCTAATCTACAATAAAGAAATGGAAAGTTTCAGCAAAACAAGTAGGGGGGTTTCTGCAAAATTAGACAGTCCAGAATTGTGAGTTTGTGACGTGGGAATATATTTGCATGTGTTTCTCTTCCACCTTAGGGAAGGTGACATTCAAACCTGTGGCTTGTACACTGTTCAGAAATATCCACAGAAGGCACGCTCAGCCCTCAACACCAATGACACCATTTGGAATTCACATTTTGCATAATCTTTATGTTTTACAAAAGCTTTTTAAAAACGATTTAAACTCCTGTATTGCACGTAACTCAAGGCTCCGCCATTTCCTCTCTCCAGCCCCGTTGGTCTCGGACTCGATTGTTTGTTTCGAGAGAGCTGCTTGTTGGTCACGTGATCTGTGTAGGTTTAAAGTGCTTTCCAGACTTTAAAGGAATGTCGACTCTTTTTTGTGCAGGTAAAGAACCTTTCACTTTTCCCCCCCTACAACACCATATATCCATTGGCCTGTCCTTGACAATTTGACAATCGCTTTTCAGGAATGTTTCGCACTTGGAAATTAAAACTGACCTATACCTCTGTATGGTGGTGTGAAGTTAACTTGAGAATTTTTCTTAATCCCTGTGAATACCATAATTAGAGCGTTTAGTAAGAATTTTATTTGCATGTGCGATTTCATCTTAAAATCATAAATTTTGTGTCCCAAGTAAGCTGGTTCAAGGAAAACTACATAGGCAGAATTCATCCACCTTCAATGTCGAAAGGAATGGAACGCCCATTTTCAGTTCAGTTTGCCGCTTTCAAGGAAATATTCACAGTTTGTGAGTAAAACCTTTATGAAAACTAAAACCTCTAGAAGGGCAGGTAGGCCAATAATCTCCATTTATGCGAGACTTCACTCCTGTAATTAAAAAAAACTGAAAATGGAAAGTAATAGTGTTACATAAGCAAGCCGATTAAAAGCGTCACGTCATGAGCGTGAAAGAGCACACAAAAGTAAACAGAAGTTCGCTCGCAGTCAAACGTATTAGCAAAAGTGCAATTAGCCATGTAACAGGGTCTATGTCATGCAAAGTGCTCAACTACTGCCCTGCGAGATCGCGCTGCGTAAGAAATAAAAAGGAAAAGTAGTCCAGAAGTCATGCGGAAAACATTAGGGCCTTGTATGTTTTCAGTAGTTTACCAGTGCGCTCAAGGAGGGCTAACACCAGAAATGGCATGGCGCATGCATGCCTTTCACAAACAAATTCAAGCAAATTTTAAAGGCAAGCCCACAAACCACCAAAAGTGCTGGGCGTGACATGGGCGTGGTTAAAAGCCCAGAGAGGGATTACAACAGGGACAGAGTGCTTGCGCACGCTTGATCCTACAAAATGGGCAAGTATGTGTGTAGAGTAGCAGGGCATATCGAGAGTGCTTACCGGAACATTCATTAATCACTGTCATCACTTTAAGAATGCCTTCGATCTCAGCTTCTGTGTGTTTTCTCTCTGCCACCATCCCTGTCTTCATTTCTACATGCATTCTAACAATCCTAAACATTTCATACACTTTAGCCTCACTCAAAGTGCCTTTTCCATCATATTTGCCAATGCTGCTATGGCTATGGTTGTCTTCCTGCTCATCAGCTTCATAAAATGAGTCCTAGCTCTTCATCTGAATGTTCAGCGCCTTACTCACTCGGAGGCAGGTGAGAGGTTAAGTAAACATTGATTACTTAACTAATCAACATAAAGATGTGCCCTTGACGTCATTTTGAAATTACGTATTTCTGCTCTTAAGGTCTAATTTGCACAAGCTGACATTTAGCAACCGGAGGAGTTTGGATAGCTTAATGAACACGGGATCAATCTAAAAGTCTAATTATAAAATTATGTTTATTTGATGTATTTGGAAGAGACAACTGCAAATTATCCTTTCAGAGGCGTAATCATTTATTAGTAATTACTTGCGTTTCTTTTGGAAAAAAGTCCTGCCTCCTCTCGATTCTCCCCCAGGCCTCTTTCTTATACCACTAAGCCTATTATCTTTTTAACTCACTTCTGCAGGTTCTTTTGCATCCCTCCTTTCTCATTTTGCAACTTTTTCTATCTTCCTTCTCGTTTTTGCTTTTTCTGCCCTTTTCTTCTTGCTCTGGACCTCAAACTGATGATGAAAAATAAGTCCTGAAACCCCAAAATAATTACCGGAACATTCATTAATCACTGTCATCACTTTAAGAATGCCTGATAAACAGACACCATGCTGATTTTCCTCATGTATAATCAAGACTTTTGACCTGAGTTATGTGTTAGATAGTTCTGTTTCCAACTGGTGAATAAGTAAAAAGCTATAGAAATACTGTCTATTTTACAATCGAAGTCATGAAAATCACATTATAAGTAAATGTAGTGTTATTCTAGCAACTTAAAAAGTACAGACTGTGCTTCCATAAACATACTGCATTATTCATGGATGACCGGCCTGACCTTTGAACCAATTCACAGGACACTGTTTTGTCTAGTCAAATAAATCAAACAACACTTTTTCCTAATCTCAAAGTGTAAGAGGGTTTGTGGGGGAGAGGGTTATTCTTTGTCTGCTGTTTCTTACTTGTTAATAAGCACATCCAAGCCTTAATCCTGTCTCCAAAAGTTCTCAATACAATAATGTCAACAGACATTAGTATAGATAGTACTTAATTTGTTAAAATATTTTTATTAGCTTTTTCATAACATAACATACATAGCAAACAATGTACAGATGGCCATCCTCCACATTCCCTTCTTTCCCCTCTGCTGGGTCCACCCCTCTTCTCCCCCCCCGGCTAATGCATTTGGGGATAACGATGGCTGGTGAGGCCAGTTTTTAGGTCGCTCATCGTCCTTCGTAACATTCCAGCACCAGGAGGAAATGCGGGTGAGTCATTGTGGTGCTCTAACCATCAGGGCATTACCTGCCTCGTCCTGGAAACCATGATACGCTCTCCATGATCCCCAAACATTGTCAACATTTTTGGGGCAGCCGCAGCTTTTGTATTTCACTGTCTCTGCCTCCATACAGCTGTTCATTCCCTCCCGCCACATGGCCCTCGTTGACGAATGCACCTGTCCCACATCCTAGCTAGATCTCTTTTGGCACTCACCCTTGGGCAATTCTGGATCAGTCGTAAGTGACCTGAAATGGCAACCTCTCTGGAATGTATTAGGGTGGCTTCCCAGTTTATGTCCTCTAGGGAACCCACATCGGCCTCCCACTTTACTCAAAGTTTCCTCAGATTAACTTGGTTTTCTTAAGTATGGTTTGGTAGAGATGGGATATCGCCTTATGGTGCAGCGTGTTCCGGAAAACCAAGCCTTCATTAGGGTGTGCTCCCGGGGTTCTGCCCTTAGGACTCCATCTGCCCCCAAGGCATATACTAATTGCATATATTTGAACTGTTGGGTGGGTGCCAGGGTATATTCCTGTTGCAGTACTTCAAATGGTTGGATGTCCCTACACCAACACATCCCCCAACTTGTTGATCCCAATGCTCCCAGCTTTAAAAGCCTGTGAGCTAACTCGACTCGTCAGCAGCATACCCTTTCATAGTGGGGCTGTCAGGGTGATTTTTCCTTTCCATTCCGGTACTGCAGTGGTCTCATCCCAGGCCCTTCAAGTGACCTAGGTTGGTCCAGGCAGGCACTTCCTCCCCGATCTCCTGTAGACATGATGAAGGAAGATCCATTATCGCATTGTGGCTCTCTCTAACCTATAGGCCAGTTCATCACGTAGGCTGTGTCCCCTCTCGTTAATAATAGGTAAATGTGTCGCTCTATGATGCACCCATATATCTGGCAAACGTCACTCCCCCATGTTGGATTGACCCATACAACATCTGTAGAGCTTTTCTTGGGGTACCCATGTCCCAGAGAAATTTGCGGAGCATGTTGTCGGGATTTTTTAAATAATTCTCAAGTACATGGAATGGCTTGTTTTGCAGTACATCGAGCAATTTGGGCAAAATAATCATTTTGAAGAGGGAAGCTTTGACCATTATCATTAAAGGGAGTTTACACCATCAGTCACATCCTCCTGGAAACCCCCTTAACCCAGTCTAAGTTAGGCTCTAGGAAATGCTCCATGTTAGAAATGGGGTTTCTGGTTAGCTAGGGTATACACCTCAGCCAGGCAGAACCTACCCACTCTAGTCAGGGCAAGGGAGTTACACGTCCAAGATAAACCCTGCTCACCCCCTTGGTAGCTTGGCACGAGAAGTCAGGCTTATCCCAGAGGCAATGTGTAAAGCGTTTGCACAACACACACAACACACATGACACAATATACCCACTACAAAGGAAACACAACACCAGATTATATGAAAATATACTGTATTGTACACGACGCAATTATTAGACCAAACATCACATATTAGTACTATCCTGCCACCTTAGCAGTTTTCAGAACGTTAAACATCAGTTACTCTGCAAACTAGCAATAGTCACATATAACACACAGGTTACTCAGTATTCTGCAACACAAGCAGTGGTCAGGAAACACGTTATTACACCACAACACTTGTCATAAGAATATCATAAAACGCCCATAGTAGAAACATTAGAAAAAATATGGCAAGTTAGAAAAACATACTAGCATGTCATGCCCATAACAGAAACATTGGCATACACATATGAAGGCATCATAAACAGGTAGGCAACATATAAATTAGCAAAGTCTTTAGAAAGAACTTAGTTCTATATATTGGTCCTTAGTAAGTACCTGTTGTTGATAGGCACCTCTAGTGCCTAGGAGAGCATGAGGGGGCCCCTGGCACTTCTGCGCTCACCACGGGGGCCACACGGTGCTCCTGGGGGAGACAGGGGGCAGGCACCGTCTCCTTGCAGAAAACGGGCCCCTCCAGGGACCCACGATTTAGATGGGGGCCTGCCTCGGCCTCCTCACACCTTCCAACACAGGTGGGGGCCAGGCAAGGCCAAACACAATTAGGGGCGAACAGGAGGGGGCCTCCGTTGAGGTCTCCCTTCTGGGTTGAAAATCCTCACTTGTGAATAGAAAAACAGAGCGCGCTGCTCCTACCGCAGAGACTGGGGAAGGGGGTGCTCCCCGTGCCTTCCCCGAGTCCTGCGAGGTTGGGGGCAGCCGCCCTCCTCCCCACTGCAGCTGCTGACGCATTGCAGGGAGAGACCGCACCTCTCCCCCACATGCTGGGCTACTCTCTGGAGCTGCTCCTGTGCCTCCCGGGTCACGGTGATCCCCTTGGCAACAGGGGGAGCCGGCCTGTACCCCAGGGGCTCTACTGGAATCGTTGGGACCCCGGGGCACGGAGAGGAGCGCGCCCGCTCCACACCTTCTCCTGAAGTGCCCCGGGGGTTAATACACAGCATGCTCCGACACGCTCGAGTGAGTGAAAGACCCGGCTGCGGCGGTGAAGTTTCTGAGCAGTGTGAGGTGCACTTTGAAAAGCGCTCGAGCTCTCCACTTCGGCCCGGCTGCGGCAGTGATTTCCACGAGTTGTAGAGCACTTCCAAATGCTGTAAGGACCACAGGGAAGTGTCTCAGAGCAGACACCATCAAGCACCCCTCCTGGTGCACAGCACCATTTTAATGAAGCACCTTCCAGGCACTAGGAAGCACAAACAAAGCTCTTCTCGTGCTCCCTGTAGTTGCAGGGGTCCGGGGCCACAGCACCATCCCCCTGGGGGGGACAAAGCTTCAAAGAAAAGGCCCACAGGAGGTCAGGGTCCAATAACAGGCCATCGCAAAGAGTACGCAAGCAAATGGTAGTCCTTTACAGTGACCAGGCAGGTCACAGGTCAGCAGAGCAGCAGCAGTCTATGGTGGTCCCTGGTGAGTCCTTCCAGCCTTCTATGTCCAGTTCCAAGATAATTCAAAGAGTCTCCAAATTGTGGGAAAAATTCCCCTGTACTTATACTCAGTCCTTACAATGTTTTGCAATGACAGGGAGAGGAGGTTCCAGCCAGTTACAACTGGTTCTGGGAGTGCCCCCTCTCTCCTTCAGCACAGGTTCCAAACATCGTTGGGGGGGTGGGTTAACAACCCTATTGTGTGAGGCTAGGGCACAGCCTTTACAAATGTAGGTGTGCCCCGCCTCTCCCTTCTCTCAGCCCAGGAAGGTTATTCAGTATGCAGATGCACCTCTGTGACACTTCCACCCGCCCTGTGTACAGGCTGTCTGAAAAGTATGCACAAAGCCCCAACTGTCACTCTGCCCAGACGTGGATTGGAGTCAAGCTGCAAAATACCAGACTCATAAGCACAGATAAATGCGCACTTTCTAGAAGTGACATTTCTGTGATAGTAATAAAAAATACACCTACACCAGTAAGCAGCATTTATTATCACTGTCACAACCATACCAAACATGCCTTAGCTACCCCGCATAAATCAGACAATACCCATTACACATAAGGCAGGGCATTTCTAATGCATTCCTATGAGAAGGCAGCACTCACAGCAGTGAGACACCAAGTTAGGCTGTTTTTCACTATCTAGATTGACAGACTTTTGTCACTTTTCTGTAACTAGAAAGCATGATAGGTTCCCAGATATAAAAAAAATACACATTCTAAGTAATATTAGCCTTATGGTTGTTCTACACCATAGATAATCAAAGAAAAACTCCTGCATAGATTTTCGAAATGGAATGCTGCATTAATACGGTAAATCATTTTAGGTAGATAGTGTTCCTTTCCTGCAGAATATTTGTTTTGTTAGAAAATGCTAACATTTTTCTGTCTGCATTTGCCTCCTTTAGTTAAGAATCCAATTCATAATAGGTTTTCTTTCCTGGAACCACTAAGGGGGTCATTCTGACCCTGGAGGCCGGTGACCGCCAGGGTCACCGACCACGGGAGCACCGCCAACAGGCTGGCGGTGCTCCTGAGGGCATTCTGACCGCGGCGGTTCAGCCGCGGCCAGAAAGGGTAAACCGGCGGTCTCCCGCCGGTTTACCACTGCCCTTGTGAATCCTCCATGGCTGCGGAGCGCGCTCCGCAGCCATGGGGATTCTGACACCCCCTACCGCCATCCTGTTCCTGGCGGGTCTCCCGCCAGGAACAGGATGGCGGTAGGGAGTGCCGCGGGGCCCCTGGGGGCCCCTGCAGTGCCCATGCCCATGGCATGGGCACTGCAGGGGCCCCCGTAAGAGGGCCCCGCAAAGTATTTCAGTGTCTGCTAAGCAGACACTGAAATACGCGACGGGTGCAACTGCACCCGTCGCACCCCTGCAACTACGCCGGCTCAATTCTGAGCTGGCGTCCTCGTTGCAGGGGCATTTCCTCTGGGCCGGCGGGCGCTCTTTTGGAGAGCGCCCGCCGGCCCAGAGGAAATGTCTGAATGGCCGCCGCGGTCTTTTGACCGCAGTGCGGTCATTCAGCGGCGGTACCTTGGCGGACGGCCTCCGCCGTCCGCCAAGGTCAAAATTACCCCCTAAGTCTTGTTTCTGGCTCATGGGGCTGAAAGTAGAGCACAAACCGCCTAGCATACAGAGATAATAGTTGTAAGAGAGAAGCAGCGAATTTGGGTTGGAGAGGTGTTTGAGAGAAAGCTGCAAAGTGAAACAGCATTATAATGAAGGCTTCATGGAGATAACAATCTGGGTTTTCCAATGTTCATTGAGGATTTGGAGATAAGTTCTGGTTCCATGTTGTCCTGATGTGATCCAGACAAGCTGGTGACCTCCATTTACCACTGGGTGATTGCAGAAGAACCCATTAAGGTCTCAAATACTTCGAATGGCTTAAACTATGCCTGATTCATAGGGTGCAAGGGTATTGTTTTCGTTGATAGATGTGTTCATCTATGTAGCTGGACATTTCCCCAGGATCTTTATAATTAGGGGAGATTAGACAAAGGTGTGAGGGGTAAAGGTAGCTATATTTCATTGTCTTGTTTCTCATTACTAATATTGTGACATCTTCTCAGACCCAAATTGCATGTTGACGGTACTTATGGGTCAAATTGTTTGGCACAGCTTGTATAGGTTATAGTAGAGGAGTAATGTGACGAGTTTTTTGTGTGTTGGGGAGAGTTTTTTCAGTGGAGATGCATTGATAAATTGGCATAATTTTAAAGGTTTTTACGAATCTAGCCAAAATGGTGCCTATAGGGACATATGGAAAGGCAGGCAGAGCAAGGGGCTGTTCACAATAAATCTCAAAGTGGATGTCTACTTTGGTCTTTCCTGATCATCAACTGTTAATGGGGATTCACAGGTACTTTCTTTTTCAGTTTTCTACAGATGGGTTCTACAGAATCACAAATTAACCAGTTTGAAATGGGGACTGGTACCGCCTAATCTAATTAGGTGATGTATTTTTCTCTTTCAACATTGGGGTAACTCTTCTTGCTCTTTGTAGGTGAGCCACTACAGTCACTTAACTGGACAGTTATCAGCAATTTTCTATCCCTCTTTCAAATACCAGCAGATTGCAGAAGATTAGCTGATTCAATTCATGGCCTGAGCTCCATACCTACCCCAGTAAATGTGTTTCCCTCAGTGCTACAGGAACGTGGAATCTGGGTAGGTCTCCATTCAGAGGACTGGCAGCTTTGAAGTAAGTGATGGTGCACGTATTAGGATAGTGCCGCCGCTCCTTAAAAAAGTATTTCGGCACATTTCTAGAGTTTATTTTTAAGCTTTTGGACATTTCACATATGGGCAGACTGTTGTGAAGAGGTCGATCCTCCGAGTGGAGGATTGGAGGCTTTGTAGTAAGTGACGACACACACATGAGGAGAGTGCCGCCGCTCCTCATTAGTGATTAAGATTTATCACACCTCAGATGAATCTCAAATATGGGGTTACGTGTGTGCCAGGCCTATTTAGTGTGCTTGATGGATTACTTGTTAAATCATCTTTATAACAGTTTCCTAATATCATTATAGATATTGCGCCAATCACATGGCACGCGGATTCCTATGGAGCTGGGTCCACAATGTGGGATGGTAAATTAGTATACCACTGTATCCCACAACACCACTGAGCATGACAGCACTTTTGTACACATAGTGTCACATCACCATTCATGTGTACACTATTTTATATTATATATATTTGTATTCAGATTTTGGGCTTATTTTGTTTCTCCACAGGTCTCTCTTGACATACGACTAATTTGACGTGTAGTTTTTCTGAGTAAGTGACCGGAGGTTTCTAGATTGACAGATTTAGACTTATTGTAGTCTTCTTGGATTATTGAGGAGAAGTGTTTTGTGATTTGGTCCTGATGAAGCGCCACTGGATCCGTATGGACCCCTTAGACGCGAAACATGTTGACCCATTGTAGGGGGTGAAGATAATTCCCTCCCCCTTTTTCTTCTTTTTTCTATTTTGGTTGAGAGGGTGATTGAGCA
Source organism: Pleurodeles waltl (assembly GCF_031143425.1). Lineage (NCBI taxonomy): Eukaryota > Metazoa > Chordata > Amphibia > Caudata > Salamandridae > Pleurodeles > Pleurodeles waltl. Next base: position 1,235,899,307 of record NC_090446.1, read on the forward strand.
TTATCTAATTTTTTACTCCCATTTGTGTTTTAACCTTGACCAAGACGCCTCCCTGGTCAATGAGGGGTGCTTTCGTGTAGGGTTTTGAGCTAATTATATCCTTTTTCTTTGCTGTCCTATCCTCTGCCCGTAGGTTGGCACTTTCCCCTATATTCTATAACACGGCACACAAGTATTGGGAAAAGATCTCCGGAAAGTGCCCCCTTTATGGGGTGCCCGTCAGACATTGCAGCACAAGTCTGATGAGGAGCAAGCCTTATGATGAAGCATGACATCCAATAGGAGGTGTGAGGGCATTTGCTTCTAGAAAAAGGAGTGCCTTGTGGACTCACGTTCCTTTCGCCTTTTGGAACAGTGTATTTATGTGCATTAGTATTACAATTTGGGAGGCTGTACACTGGACCATTAACCTCCCTGTCTCTCGTGTTGTAGTGAAGATTACCAAGACCATAACATGTCAAGGACACAGATAAACAGGGAGAATCCCAATAATAATCTTGAGTTGGCAGTCTGCACCTGAACGTTTACAAACCGTTAAATTTCTGCTATTTGTTAAGAGGGTGGTGCTAGAAATTGGGTTTCTGCATGGCAGATGTATGCACCACGTCCAGGTAGGAAGCACAATCCTAGACAGGATAAGTCAGATACTCACTAAGAATTAACCTGGTCAGACCCTCTGGTAGCTTCGCACAGAGCAGTCAGGCTTAACTTGAGAGAAAATGTGTAAAGTATTTGTGAAACACTTAGACCAGTAAAACCTTGAAAACATCACAAAAAAAGATACCATCTGATTAGAAAAATAGAGCTTAACTTAACGAGCAAAACACGAACAAAACACAAAAATCCAATAAATGAAAGTAACAATATTTTTTTCTAAAGAATAAATGAAACTTTGCTTAGAAACATAAAACGCCAACCGGGCTATCTGGTTGGGCTAGACCAGGTATAAAAAGTCAGGCCTAGCGAGATGGAGCATGGGTTGGATACAGGGACCAACCTTGGCCGCTGAAATCATTACCTTGGTTTGGGGTTGCATCAACTGCAGGGAGGATATGAAGCCAATGCATCATCATCAATCCTAGTGGTGTAGGCAATGTGTAGGTTCCGAATCACACAATTGTGGATGCATTGCTGTCAAACTCTTTGTGATGAAGACAATGCATCATTGTCGAGCCACACAGCCTGCAAAGCAAAGTCCTTGAGCAGCAATGCATTAGAGGAGACACGTCAGTTCCGATCAGTGCAACGGTGGCAATGCATCATTTTTGGCAGTTGCAGCACTTTATACCCACTTTTAAGTGTCCAGGACTGGAGTGGCATCACTTAGTAGAGCAAGACTTACAGCTGACAAAGTCCATGTGCTGTTGCAGGTTGTGTTGGAAGTTGTTTATGTCCCTGAGATTTCAGTAGAACAGGAAGCCAGCAAGCCCATGGATTCACTCTGGGCTCAAGTGAGATGGGTCCAGTCCTTCCTCAGGAGAGCAGAGAGCAACAAGTAGCAGGGCAGCACAGCAGAAAAGCAGTACATCCATAACAGCAGTCCTTGTAGCAACACATCAGTCTTCCTGTTGGAGTTCTTCATAGGTCTAGAGGTGTACTGAGTTGGTAGGGTCAGAGGTCCAGTACTTATATCCAGTTGTGCCGTAGAAGTGGGGGATGACTTCAAAGAAGAGTCTTTGTAGTGCACAGAGGCTCCAAACTCACTACAGGGGGTTAAGCAGTCCTTTGTATGGGAGCAGGGCACTGCCTATTCAGGTGTGCCACCTCCTTCCTCCCATCGAGCCCAGGATGGCTCATCAACATGCAGATGTGCACACCTATCCTTACGTTTTGTGAGTCTGTCTAGAGGGAATGCAGGAAAACAGCTGTCACTCCTCCTCAGATATGTATTGGAGACAGACTGCAGGCACACATGGCTAAGAGCAGGAACATGACAACTTTCTAAAAGTGGCATTTTCAAAATGCTAATAATAAATCCAACTTCACCATTAAAGTGGATTTGTCATTATGATTCTGTAGGTTCTAAACATGACATGCCTACTTTTTCTCAACTAGGAATTACAGCGTATTAAATGTAATAAGGAATCCACATTGTTAACCTATGAGAGGGGTAGGCCTCACAGTAGTGAAAAACAACTTTGGGAATGTTTCACTACCAGGACATGTAAAACCTAAAAGTACATGCCCTTCTTTTTAGGAACATAGAACCTTGCTCTGTGAGTTACATAAGGCATACCTTAGGGGTGACATATATAATGGCAAGAGGTTTTAAATGCTAAGTCGACATGGCAATGTAAACAGCCCACAGAAGCTCTGCGATGACAGGCTTGAGACATACTTATGAGCTACTTGAGTAGGTGGCACAAGCAGTACTGCAGTCCCACTAGTAGCATTTATCTGTGCACAGATCTGTGCACAGATAGTGCACTTTACTGGAGACTTATATGTAAATTTAATATGCTAATCGAGGATACATCATTCAAACCATGTTTAGGGGAGAAGCACTTGCACTTTAGCACTGGTTGGCAGTGGTAAAGTGCTAAGAGTCCGGAGGCCAACAAAAAGAATTAAAAAAAAATATGAGGCAAGCAGACAAACGTTTGGGGGAAGACCACTCTAGGCTGACAGGTCTCAAATTATTTCAAGATTGATTGAGCAGGGGCTTAGCCTCATCTGGAGGCTGCTGTCTCCCTATCTGGCTTATTGGACCCGTTTCAAGTCGGATGGATAATGCTCCATGTCCACAGGTCTATGCTTATTTTCGGAAGAAAGGAGCTTGAGGTGGATGAACATATTTTGCTTGTGGCTAAACCACTGCTTGCATAAATGTATGACCTCACACTGCTTTCCAGGGACTTAGTGTGGATCAGGACGATGTAGCCTAATTGGTCCTTTAAGACCTCTTGTGCAGAAGCATGAATGCCCCAACTTACTGGGATAGTTGCAGCAAAACAGGAGAGAACATTTTCCCCCCGATTTTCTAATTTCTTTCCTCTCTCAACAGCTACAACAATAGCCCTTAACAAGGAGACGGTGAGGCTTGAATAAAAGTTGTCTCCATTGATTTGGCCATCTCTGTGCAGCCTTCTAGATGGCCCTTCTCCTACACAGCATACTGTGGGTGCATCACTTTCTGAAGAAGGGGCTTTTTTTAGATATTTGATTTAGTGTTCCCTTTTCTGCAATAGGTAGCTAATGGCTGGTAGAAGTTTCAATAAATCATAGATTCTGCTTCTCCCCGTCCAGTACCTAGCACTGGGGGTATATCATATTGAAAAGCAATATATCTAGAGTAACGTCTCAGATGTAAAAACTACTGACGGTTAGCAAATAATGCATTCACTAGTTGCACAGTTTCACTGCTCCACGTTTTTCTTCACCATCCCTTCTTTTGTTGGATTGTGACTCCTTCTGTGATCTGAAACTATCTGAAACTATCTGACAAGCAACAAAAAATCTAAATGTACCATTATGCGCCCACCCATTTTTACAAATAAATGCAAGGCTATTCCCAACTGCAGATTAATATGTATTTTGGTACTCCGTCTTGCTGATCGAGAGAAGAATGGCAATTATACTGTTTCGCAATGGGGCAGCCTGCGCGTCATTGACAACAGCAGGCAGCAGCGACCGAAAATAACACTTCACACCCACTCACGTTTTGATCAAAAGGGCATGCTTTTGTGAAGTTTACTTTATACAAAGTGATGAAATGTATTTAAGCTTCTCTCACCTATAAGGGCTGCATGCCACTTGCATTTCAACCCCTCGAGGAAGTGGCAAATGTAGTCCGAAAAGTTGGCAATGAAAAAGATGCAGTTGCATAACTGCATTGCGTGTTATATTTTGCAGCTTAACAAAACTGTCTAACTTCACTTGCTTTGTGACTCATTAAATATGTAAGTTCATTATTCAAAAAGGATGTGCAGAAGTTGAAATATATAAGCTCCAATTCACAAAAAGATTTCTGCGCATAAATGTGACTTACATGCTTCAGCATCTGCATGTTAAACATTCAGGTATTTACTAACATAGTCGGCGCCTGCAGCTGTGCCTGTAGGTGTTCTCGTGTGATTTTAACGTATTTCAAACGAAGTCACATCATTGCCCAAAATAATTTGCAATGTTATCTGCACCGTTTTTTGACTACACACCCCTGAATGAATGAGGCATAAGTGATGCCTCTAGTGCGAACTAGTATAGACAACCTCCATTTTTCGATTGTATCTTCAGGAACAGAAAACCTCACAAAAATGTTTTGCATGCTAAGAGTACCATCAATGTCTAAAATATGGGATGTGACCTTCTACCCTCTGCCCCCGGGTAAAGGGCCCCGAGAACCTGGATACATCGGAGAAAAAAAAATAACCAAGAGTTCTTTCGGGAGAATTTCTTCTATTACATTTAAAATTCTACTGGAGCTGACCTCAGACAGCACCAAAAGAATTACTGCACCCTCTGTTTGTAACCATTAAAATGCTTTGTCATAAAATGTTATAATTTCTCAAAATTATATCAATAAACCATCCCTCAAAAAACATTAAATACAACAGCTGCGCAAAAGCGGCAATTTGTATTTCAATGCAGTCAACTAAGACCTACATTTTCACGTTGACATAAATCAATAAAATAATTATGATCATTATTACATACATAGGGCCAGGGTTACCAAAAAGTGGTACAGCGCGGTGCTATCCCAAGATTTGCTGCACTGCACTGTGCCACTTTACAACTACAGGGAGGCGCAGGCTCTGAATTTAGCTGCCAGGGCCAGAGCAGGCATCCTTGCACCGTAATGCAAGGGTTCTGCATTGAGGAGATTGATTATTTATTTTTAGGAAGGTGTCCCTTCCTCCACATACACAATCTACAATGGCGATTTGGCACTTCTATGTGTGCTGCATAATGCAGCACACATAGAAGTACCGAATCGTCATTTTTGAATGCTTGTTTCTGTGGAGGAAGGGACACCTTCCTGCACATATTCATTCATGGCCTTTTGCTCTTTATGAGTGTGCTGCAGAATGCAGCACACATAGAAAAAGCAAAAATAAGAGGAATAAAAGAATTCCTCCTCGTTGTGCCCTTCTAACACCACCCCTGAGGTGGCGTTAGTGATTGGCGCTGCCACAGATTTATGCATTCTTATAAATGTGTGGCAGCCTCAAAAGTAATGGTTCTTGCGGTGGAACGCCTACAGCAACACCCATTGCATGCCCTTCTGATGCAGAAAACTGCATCGAAGGGCTCCATATTTACAAGGTGGAGTTAAGTCACAAAAAGTGGCTGAGCTCCGTCTTTTTAAATTTGGCTCACTGCACAACACCACCGGAGCACAACAAAAAGTGATACTCTAGTGGCACTAGGGCCTTGTAAATCTGGCCCTTAGTTTTTCTGCTGTTACCAGCACATATATCACATCACAGAGCTGACATATTGGGGATGTCCCTAGAGGTACCCCTGGTTTTCACTCACAAGTACCAAAGTCCTTCTTCAGAGTGTTTGTGGTGACTAAATCTGCAATTGGTTAAGAAGATCACCACCTCATATTAGAAAGTTGACACATTTCAACAAAATAAACCATAATCCAACTTCATCAGGACCTAGTGGACCATTAAGGGTAAAATTAAGAAATTCATCATAAGCCTGTAGGGCAAAAATCCTAAAGGGACTAAGGTAATATCCTTCAATTTTAAGGATGAAGTCGGAATGCCTCACTGTAAAATGATGAACTGCATTCTTGTTAGTGCATATTTATTCTATGGCACAACTGCATATCACAACTTTGGCAATGCTGTTCAGTGAATAATTTAGTGGAGAAACTGTTCCCCTTTTTCTCCATGCAGTGAACGTAGACTAGCTAGCAAGGGCAGATGCTTTCCATTTTCTGTGGCAGTGATTAATTTATAATTAACTGACTTTACTAATACACTTTTAAACCAAATTTACAAAAAACACTGTACTATACATGTTACCAGGAGAATACTTTCTGGTCAGTAAGTAGATCCTTCTAAAACCACAAGGGCAATGTAAAGAATCATCCGGTAATGTTTAATGTTAGAAGCTGAAATAAGTGCAAACTTCAGTATGCTGCTTGCAACAAAGGATGTTATTCTGATTAGAGCATGAAATATAGTTTTAGGCAAATATGTTTATATGTTAGTTGTCCTTGGATTAATTATATGTATCATATACGAAAAAGAAACTAAGAAAAGAAACATATTGACTGACGACAAAAGTAAAAAGGGAAAGAAAATAATGAATTACTAGGCCGCTTAAGTAGCATTTGGTTGGCTAACAAAGTCAAATCAAGGTTTGGTTGTAGACTTTAAATGATACAACTAGCATCATTTAAACTAGTAGGGTATGATTTTCTTTAGACAATAAAAACAAATAGCATCTGCTTTAGGCAACCACATTTATGGACTGTATGGTGTTTTCAAACTATTTGTGAATGAAAAAGTGTGTAAACATGAAAAGTAAGGCAGGATATAGTAATGAGGTGGGACGGATCATGTGCCGGAACTTGCAAATGTGGGCATGGGGGATTAAAAGGGGTTTGCAGAAAACTGGAACACACACTACCAGTTAAAAAAATCAATGCTGTTGAATTTTAAATTGAGTATAGTGGGGAGATCAACATCGGTGTATGAATTTGGGCTTTTTGGTGAGATGGTGCAATCATACATTGCTAAGGGTAGCTGAGAAATGAGATGGATGAGTGAGTTTAGCAGAAAGGGCAAAATGTTAGGAAAACTAGATGGGAAGAAGGGGAAATTGAACAGGCTATATGACCAGAAACGTTGTTGATTACCAGTTGGTAATCCTGTTACTCCAAATACATTAACCTTCCTAATTAAAGTACTTACACATTAGAGATTGTTAGAAATGGGGTCTTTGGTTGACAGTCAGGTTACCCCCTGATCAAGCAAGGACCCTCACTCTAGTCAAGGTAAAAGAGAATCACCCTCAGCTAACCCCTACTTACCCCCTTGGTACCTTGGCTGAGCAGTAGGCTTAACATCATAGTGCTAGGTGTAAGGTATTTGTACCAACTCACACAGTAACTTAATGAAAACACTACAAAATGACACAACACCAGTTTAGAAAAATAGGAAATATTTATCTAAACAAAACAAGACCAAAACAACAAAAATACGACATACACAAGGCAAGTTATGAATTTTGAAAGATTAAACTAAAAAATAGCGCTTCGTAACACAAAACGCTCAACAACCAGCGGCGCTGGACACGGAGTAACGTAGACCCCCAGGTACAGTACCTTGGTGAAGAAATTAAAACAAGCCGATGCGCGAAGTCAGGGAATGTCTTTGTCTGTGTGAAACGTTGAATCCGCGCACTTCAAGCGGCGGCGGTCACGACGTGACGCAGTGACTTCCACGGAGTCACGGATTTCGGCGGGGCTGCAGCGGTGTCGGGCCTGCAAAGGTCGTCGTGTTCCAGCAAAGATCATGGAGTCGGTTGCAGGCGGCGTCCCCGGATTCAGCAGCGGCGTCGGTCCGAAGTTGTCCGAAGTCGATTTCCTTGAATTTTCACCAGCTTTTCCTTTCAAGGGCCCAGGGACTGGATAGGGCACCACTTGTCAGGGCAGGAGTCTCTCCAGAGATTCCATCTGCTGGCAGAGAGAAGTCTTTGCTGTCCCTGAGACTACAAACAACAGGAGGCAAGCTCTAAATCAAGCCCTTGGAGATTTCTTCACAAGATGGAAGGGACACAAAGTCCAGTCTTTGCCCTCTTACTCTGGCAGAAGCAACAACTGCAGGATAGCTCCACAACACACAGTCACAGGCAGGGCAGCTCTTCTTCCTCAGCTCTTCGGCTCTTTTCCATGCAGTGGTTCCTTTTCTTTCCAGAAGTGTTCTAAAGTCTGTGGTTTTGGGTGCCCTTCATATACCCAATTTCTCCCTTGAGGTAGGCCTACTTCACAGAAAAGTCTCTTGTGAATGTGAAATCCTGCCTTGCCCAGGCCAGGCCCCAGACACTCACCAGGGGGTTGGAGACTGTATTGTGTGAGGGCAGGCACAGCCCTTTCAGGTGTGAGTGACCACTCCTCCCCTCCCTCCTAGCACAGATGGCTCATCAGGATATGCAGGCTACACCCCAGCTCCCTTTGTGTCACTGTCTAGTGTGAGGTGCAACCAGCCCAACTGTCAAACTGACCCAGACAGGGAATCCACAAACAGGCAGAGTCACAGAAATGGTATAAGCAAGAAAATGCTCACTTTCTAAAAGTGGCATTTTCAAACACACAATTTTAAAATCAACTTTACTAAAAGATGTATTTTTAAATTGTGAGCTCAGAGACCCCAAACTCCACATGTCCCTCCGCTCCCAAAGGAAATCTACACTTTAATCAGATTTAAAGGTAGCCCCCATGTTAACCTATGAGAGGGACAGGCCTTGCAACAGGGAAAAACAAATTTAGTAATATTTCACTGTCAGGACATATAAAACCCATTACTTTCTGTACTACCTTAACCATACACTGCACCCTGTCCTTGGGGCTACCTAGGGCCTACCTTAGGGGTTCCTTACATGTAAGAAAAGGGAAGGTTTAGGCCTGTCAAGTGGGTACACTTGTCAAGTCGAATTTACAGTTAAAACTGCACACACAGACACTGCAATGGCAAGTCTGAGACATGATTACAGAGCTACTCATGTGGGTGGCACAACCAGTGCTGTAGGCCCACTAGTAGCATTTGATTTACAGGCCCTGGCATCTACAGTGCACTTTATTAGGGACTTACTAGAAAATCAAATATGCCAATCATGGAGAAGCCAATTACATACACATTTTGTAAAGGAGCACTTGCACTTTAGCACTGGTTAGCAGTTGTAAAGTGCCCAGAGTAAAAAAACAGCAAAATCAGAGTCCAGCACACATTAAGAACCTGGGGAACAGAGGGAAAAAGTTACGGGAGACCACGCCAAGGATGAAAAGTCTAACAGAGGTGTGGCACCTCACAGGAAAGTTAGTCATCTGCCTACTAAGCAAAGGGTCTCAGAGCAGTTTTTATTAATTTTGTTCCCTATATGTGTACAATAAAAGAAGCCAAGGTATTCCTGGACTTCTGAGTTGTCTATCCCTGTGCCTGCCCTTTTTCAGCAACAAACAAAATTCAGGTTATTAATGTTTTATGTATTATCAAAGAAACTAGATTTGTCTTATTTTAGTAGTAGAAATAATCCTTATTTTATTTTTTTAAATTGTATAGTTATTCACAAATTCATAAGATTCATGCAATAATTTACACTGTATAATTGTTTCATAAACAGGAACACACGCTGAAAGAAGGGCAGATTTTAAATTAATTTTTCCAAAACATCTGTGTAATAGGGTAAATGATGATCATGGCAGATAATAACATTCTTAAAATGGCATCTCCAGTCATTTGAAAATGAATAAAAATGCACTTTCTTATATTCCTCAGACTGATACTCTTTGTTTTTTTGTTATTATTATTATTGTACTTTTTTTAATTGAGCAGAAATGGTGTACGTTATACAATACAAACTAGGATACAATACTCTAAACAGTAAAGCAGGTTCTTCCCTGTCTTTTATCGACATGGATACATTGATGAGCTACAAGTTGTCCAATCAAGATAACCCCAACAAAATATATGCCTCATACCAGTTTCATAATGTACAATATCAAAAAGCCGCAGAGGTCAAATAAAGTAATCCTGTGCCAAAGTGTATATGTGCAAAACATAGTGAAAAGTAGAGGTGGGTAGTGAACTCCGCTCCGCTGGCGGAGTTTGTGGAGCTTTTCCCACTCTACACTCCTCTTAGAGCACAGAGTTCCGAAAAACTCCATGTAGCAGAGCAGAGTTGTTTTCCTCATTCCCACTCGCCAGCATTAAGTTGACGAGCGAGAAAAATCTTACTGAGGCCACCTCCCAGTGAGATTTCTCAACACGGGCAGTTGTGGATAGTCGATACCTCTCACGTTGAGAAACCTTCCATTTGCATTGAGGAAGGTGCTGCTCGAGTAGAAGTTCTACTTGACTGGCAGAAAAGAAGCAGCTTTCTCTTGCACTGCATGTGGTGCTGTTTGCACTGATTTTTCAGCACAGGACAAACACCCGGAGCTATAAATCAGCTTGAACTGCATGACCTAATGCACTCTGCCGCTTCCAGAACTCCACGTAGCACTGTGATGTTTTTTGGTCACTTTGCAGAGGTCAACATAGCGGAACTCTGCAAACTGCGTTTAGACCTAGTGAAAATATGCTAAAGTGCAAGATGTAAAGTGGAGACATACTAAACACACCTGTAAACAAGGCAGAAACATTCTGTGATTGTCTTGTGTCTTAAACAGGTCTCCTGGTGATATGAAGGAGCTTCTACCCTGTTTTCCATCACCACTGATACTGTAATGATATCAAACAAATACACCCTTAGATTACCACAAGACAATATAGACCTCACATCAGTTTCACAATGTACAGTATCTAAAGGCCACAGAGATTGAAATAAAGTACATATGTGCTGAAAGTGTAGCTGTGCTGAAGTGCAAATATACTAAATTATGAAATGTGAAGTACAAACATGCTAAATAACGCCAAGTATCCCAACCTTAGATGTAGCTGATCTGTTGCTTTCCTGCATATTAATGGGATGGGCCACCCCTGTGTTGAATTAAATCAAAATAATGCCATGAGGCCATGAATTTCTTTAGGCTTCCCATCCATTTGGCATAGGCTTCTTCAAACCTTCTAGTTCTAGACATTTTTACTAGCCAATCTTCGTATGATGGGACCCTTTCTGTACGCCCGAATTGTAAAATCAGGGAATGAGCTATAGAAAGTGTAATTGACAAAAACATATGGGCTGATTTTTTCACTATCCTCTGAGCCAGCTTAGTAAAGCCAAAAAGATCATTGATGTTCCCATTCTACACAAACTCCAAGAGCTTGGCTCAGAGCAGAGGAAAGATGGTTGCAAAAATGTCAGTTTCAAACACAAGTAGAAAATATGAGGCCACGCACCGGCCCCAAGATGATGAAATCAAAAGCACAGGTCTTCTACGAGGAAAACATTTTATGAAGGGCTGCCAGTATGTAGTATACCATACATCGCAAGAGAAACTACATCCTTTTTAAAATGTGTTGCCCTTAAGGTCTTGTGGCCTAAAAGTGATATTGTTAACCAGTCATCCTCACAAAACCGACACTGTGTAGCCTCTGCAATTTTTACCAAGAAATCAGTCAAATGTTTCTGATCCCCTAGATTGCATAATAGCCTGTACCAGTTCCCTATACCGATACGTCCGGACCTAAAAAATGTGCACAGCACAGGATGAGTATATCCTGAAAAAGATCCTGATAATGAGATCTCAAAAAATGAAGGAGAAAGTGGGCATCCTTGCCACATCCCCCTATTGATGTCAACTAGCCTGCTACCTGGGAATTAACAAATACCTTGACTTGGGCTCCTTGATATATATTCGCAAACATATTGGTGATTTGAGAGGGAAAACTAAATTTCTCAAGAGAGAAAAAAAGCGTGTGCCAATTAACCAGATCAAAAGCCTTCTCTGCATCCAGAATAACGACTACTGCCCTGGTGTGTTTAGGTGAAAAATAATGCAGTGCTTGCACTAAACAGCTTGTGTTTGCTGCCATCAACCGACTAGCCACAAAACCAATCTGGTCCTTATGGATCAGAACTTGAGCCAGTGGAGTAACAGGTATAGCCCAAATCTTCATTAAAACCTTATAGTCCAAAGGGGCGGTATGAATTTGCCTGCTCAGGGTGTTCGGCCAGGCAGCCCATAAAAGGCAGCTTCCTTTTTGAAGCACGCATCTGGGCTAACCCACTGAGTGGCCATCCTGGCAGAGGACATAACACCTCGCTACTGCGGCACTGCCTTTGTTCCTGAGCATGGAAGTCGTTCACATGTCTCCCCAGGCAGTCAGAAAGCTGTGTGTGTATGCCTTTGTGAAGCTGCTGGGTGCGCAGAGCACAGACTGGCAACTTTAATCCCTAATGAATTGGCTCATGTCAGTGGGCCATGCCCAATCAACTAAAAGGGACCATTCCAGCAGCCACCTATGCCTCTCGCCCCTTGATGTGTTGAATTCAATCAGAATGGAGACCACCGAATGGTCACAGAAGGAGTTAGTCCAATTATCAGAATCAAGTCTCTTTAGATCATGAGAGACCAAAAAGAAATCTATTTGGGAAGTGGTATGATATTGTTGTGAAAAACAGGTATATTGAGAGATGCCAGGATAATCATGCTTCCAAGGATCCACTAAAGCAAAATCATGCTTAATTGTATCTAATATATTTTTAGTATTGGGTTTCAGTTGGTTTTTTTTCCAATTTATTTGAAGTGTCTAGAACTAGATCCTGAAAGGAGTTAAAATTGGCACCCAAAATCAAAGGTCTGACAACACCATAGCAGTCTGTTTCAATCAATCTGTATCAATGAGGCTGACCTATCATACACTGGGGCATAGTAATTAATTAGGTTTAGTGGTGCACTGTTAACTAAAGTCTTCAACTATAATCATCTACCTTGTGGGTCCCTGATCAATTCCCTGCCTGCCAGTTGAGCCCCCTACCTAGCAAAATTGCCACCCCTCCCTAACAGCAAGCCCAACGGAAGCAAAAGAAGCTTGTGTGTAATTCTTGGTAATATGGATTTTTGGGCAACTAGTCTTAAGATGGGCTTCCTGCAGAAATATGGGATCCAGGTGAGAGGCCGTCAGCCAGCTTAATATTCCCCCATATTTCTGTCTGTTTGATGTACCATTTATATTACAAGAAAAAATTCTAATTTCACATCCCATTACAGACAATGATTTTTCAGTTTGACCACATTCCTGCCTCATTCCGCAGTCATGTTTCATTTTTCTTTCTCAATGAATAGCCAGGCATCACTTAACCCCACATATACAACATTGTAGTCAAATCTGCTCTTTTTTTCTATGAGTGAACCCTAGCTCCCCTTAACCCTCCAAAAACCCTCAGAAATCAATCACCCAAAAGAAAAACAAGAACAAAAAGCCCGACATCCACCTCTAGCAGGAGGAGAATTGTCCACAATACCCCTCCTGCAGTGTAGCAAACTATACAGGGTGCCATGACTTTTCACCCTGTGGCAACTGTAATCCAACCCCCAGACGAGCTATACAAAAAGTTCCTTCATTAAAGAGCATCATTAAACAATTATACTTCGAATAACCACATGTTAGCTGGGCGAAACAGCCGGGTGAACAGCCAAATTGCAACATGATTTTCAATTAATCAATGATTATTAGAGCCCACACCACCCAAATGCACCCTTTTGCTATACGCTAGACATATTAGAGATCTCATGCAGATAATGTTGAGCCACCGCTACACTAGTAAAAAAGATGAAATTGTCCCTCTGCCAAAGCTTTCAATTTAGATTGTTGGACAATTGATGATTGTGAACCCTGAGCTTAAAATAAATGCATCGTTTTCACAAAGTCTATCCTTCGGTGAGCAGCAGAAGCCGACATGTTGGAAAAAAATCGACATTGGGGGTTCTGCGGTGTAGTAAATTGTTTTCGCTTGATAGCCTCTGCCAGTACCTTTTCCTTGATCTGATAGTCCATGAAGCTTACCAGGATAGTGCATGGACATTTTGAGTTGAGAGGACGTTCTGATGGAACACAATGAGCTTCAATTGACAAGTCCCCTGGATAATCTGAGATTACATTAGATCTAATAAAAAAGTCAACTCATTGAAGAATGTGCTGGCCCTCATAGCCTTCCGGGACCCCACTACGCGCAAATTGGAACAACGAGAGTGGTTTTCAAGCTACTCCAGTTTGGCCTCAAGAGATGAATTGTGTTTCTTAAACTGGGTGACTTGCTTTTGAATCAATGAGACTTGATCTTCCAATTGTGATATTCTGGCCTCCTCTTCCTTGAGTTTTTCTGTCAACAGGGCCATTGTGTCCTCGATTTTTGTGAGCTGAGTATGCAGAACTGCTACTTTATTTGCCTGTGAAGCCTTAAGTTCTCTAATCTCATTGAGTATCACATTAAGCATCATTTTAACATACATTTGCATAGTTACTGTCCCCTAATAGGAAACTTATGACTGTGTCCCCTGCTGCCCACTCTCGATGTTGAAAGGTGCTGAAACCTGGGAGATTATAGCCTGAGGGCCTGCAAGGAGTACTTGCAATTATTCAGGATTCATAATGAAGACAGTTTTAGATGATTCCTAAAGGGTAGCTGGCTGTACAAGCTCCGGGACATTTGCACCTGTTTTGCCCTTAGAGAAACAAGGATAGTCTTTGGTTTTGCTAAGCTGCACTTCCAAAGGCAAACCACCCCCAATAGAGGATGATGCCCCAAAGGCTGAGATGGATGAGGACCTGACAGCATCACCAAAAGTATTTAAAGAGTCCAGAGCATCAGCAACTGCCTCCGTAGCTGAGCAGACCTGCAATGAGCCCACTGGGGAGCCTTTCCTCAACTCCACAGCTCGAAACCCCTCCCCTCCACCTGTCTGAGCCAGCAAGTGGAGTGTGTCATCAGGACTGGATGGGTTAGAAGCCATCCTAGTTTCCTTACATGGATGTGGGCTATGATTAGCTCTTGCCACAATTTGACCAGCGCGTTTTCTGGGTCTTTGTGCAAAAACGCTGTTGGAATTTCTTTCAGTGCCCGTAGAATTGAAATGTTTTCTTATTTTTTTTATCTTTTTTGTCTCTTTTTATTTTAGCCCAAGGAGCTGAACAGGCATGGGTGGCTCCTCCATGGGGGCCGAGGAGCGTCGCCGCCCCCGCCAGCAGCGACCGCTGCAAAAACCTTTACAAGGAAACGATAACAGAGTTTATCGTTTCCTTTTAAAGGGGCGGGCCACTGGGGTGACATGCTCTGAGGGGGAGTGCTGGGGGGGAGTGCTCAGCACTGCCCCCCAGCACTCCCCCTTAGAACCCATGTGTGTTTGACAAGCCGTCTTGGGCTAGCCAAACACACATGCGCTGTAGGCTCTCTCTAGCCTAGCAACACTGTTTCTGGGCTGCGGAGAGTCTGCACAGGCTGCCAGTCTACCTGTGAGCGCTCTGGCTGGGCACTCCCAGCCAATTCTGATGCTGCTTTGAGCAGCGTCAGGATTGGCCGCAGGGCAGGCTGGGAGCCTGTCCCTGCAGTCAATGAGGGACAGAGGAGTGGCGCTCGGTGGAGGAGGTACATTTTTTTTTAAATTTGTAAAGTTATTTTAATTACCCATCACCCCCTCTCCCGCGCTGACCCGCCCCGTTACCTTGCCGTGAGCCGCTCCTGTGAGCAGGGTATTAGAGCAGAGTAATAATGTCCCTAGAGGCAGAGAGGATAGCAAGGAATAGGCAAGGTCAGCAGGGGAGAAAAAGCTAAAAGCCTATACTGGGAGCACATCCAATATAAGCGAGTTCAATCAGAATCATTTCCCAACATGCAGTGCTTACTTATTAAGGCCGAACGGTGATGCAAGGAACCTTCCAGCATGCTTACAAGTGTTTAACTCCTTCAGTGCGACCTTCCAAGCGTTGCTGAGGACTGAGGTGGCATGGTGGGCAAAACAACAGGGGACTGCATTGCAGTCTTTAGTAATTACCAGTGGCCACGTTTAATTGAAGCATTTCATCCCTCACTTTTTCGTGTTCCCGAGTATATCAATTTAGATATCTGTGTTGGGGTCCAGAACATCCTGAAGGTGTCCATTGTTGAGTGTGTACTGTTTAATAGGCGGGCTTCCTAAATTTTGTTGCATTTCTCACTTTTGTTTGGTTTTATATAAGCTTGATATGCTTTTCCTTCCTATGCATATGATTATTCCTAAAAGTAGGAACACAATTAGTTGAAAAACAAATCAGTAAACCATATTTTTTTAAGTCTGATGCATTAGTGCTGGGTTGTTAGGTTTTGCACTCAATGAGGGCAGGCACAGTCCCCCACACTATTAATATTTTGTTGAGTAATTCTGACATTCATTTGATGTACAGTATGTGCTTAACTAAAGGACAGTAGCTGGTTTTCTGGTAAGTTTACATTGTCTTTCATTGTCCTGTTAATAGGCTGTAGATTGTCAACATTGTAGCCCAGTGCTTCGAAAGGGTGCTATTAGATATGCACCAGTAGAATAACATCCCTGTTTATTTTTGTTTCCATTCCAGGAAGGTATGGCAAAGTAATTTAGCTGATCTCCACAATTCCTTGATTTTAACATATAAGAATTTTGTTGTCAGGACAAGTGTTTGCTTGAAGTATATCTTCTCATTCATAATATCCCTGGATGCTATAATTTTCTTGTTTATAGAATACTTTTAGCAGAAGGCCGTACGTACGCTATGTATGCAGGTCAGACATGTACGCAGGTCAGACAAGTAGGCTTGGGAGTTGCCAGGGACACATACAATTATATTGTTTATCTTGTCTCTTTTGCTGATAGTTGTTTGATGTTTAACAGCTGTTTTGTTAAAGAAAAGCATGAATTAAACGTAGATGGCCGGCTGGTAGTCTTATGGAACCTCTAACAGTAGAACAGTACTTTTAATGAATTTGATTTTCAAGTTACAGGCATTTGCAGCAAGATCTTACTTTCAACCATGCCCAAATATATATCTCTAGTGAATGACTTAAAAACTTATGGCTCAACTGATAAAGTTGTAGTATATGAAATCTGCATATTATCAATGTGTCTCTATGCGAGTTAGAAAGTCTGACAAATCTATTTCACCAGCAGTTTTTCTGCAGTACTAGGTTCCCTTTTAGGGCTCAAATCTCCAAACAAGTGTTATTCCTCTAAGCTGTATTTTCAGTGGGAAACATGTGTTAATCGGTCCCTCAACGTTCTCTACATTCCTCATACCCTCTTTCTGCTCAGGATTATGTCATGTCGAGATAAAATGGCTGTGATGATGATCTGAATGCTTATTTTTTAATTCATAATACATAAAATAGGTAAACAAGAGATTGTCCATATACTGTATATGATTCGGAATAACCAACAATTGTTGTACATTTCAATATCATTTGGACCTTAAAATATATGTTTTAGCCTAGTCCCATTACTATCTGGTAATTGCTTTTGTATTCTGAAATTTACATATGTATGAAAGTGCTTCAACAACTTTTTCACTTGTGCCTTTGCATCTTACAGCTTGGCTGACACATCATGTTTGCACAAAGTATGCTCCTTTGTAAAGAACTCCATCTGTTTCTTTCTTTCTAACTGGCTGGAGAAACTGCTGTCTCCATTGTCGAAGCTTCCTGATTGAGCATATGTAATTATAATAATTAGCAGCAATGCAATGTGGACGTAACCTTGGAAGAATGCATGCGTGCCATTTTCCCTTCATACTCGCAGTCCTGTTCTTTGCCTTTCTTGCTAACTCCGTCATTGAGGGTGGCAAGGATTCTGCCAATTGGAGAATCACAGTTCGTTCCAACAGAAAACGATAGATATGTTGGGACCATCTACTAACTCAATTAACCGAGATTAATCAATAATATTAACCAGGAAAAACGTCTCATTATATAGACTTGGATGTTGTTTATAGCACAGCCTTCTGGTGCGTGTGCACTGGTCTACTGAGCTCACTGATGCTGGGATTGGTAAAAACATTTGCCCGTCCAAGCGTTTTGCAAATCACTTCCTGTGAATTGTGGCAGCGCAGTCCGTCACTCTGCAGAAATACTTACATGGGTAGGATAATTTACATGTGAATCTGACTTCTATTGCCAGTTTGTTCTCAGCTATCTTCAAAATTGTACCAGTACAGTTTGTTCAGTGCAATTGTCCAGAAATGCTTACAACATATACGCATCATGAGAGCAATAAAATAAAATATAAATGCACAGTAATATAAGCCCCACTCCAATTTTACCTCCTGCCATCCACGATTCCTGCAGCGTGTTTCATAGTATGTCCTTGAACATACCTTATTGTGTTTCTCTGGTCCTACATTTAACGCATACCTCAATTTGAACTGTTGCCAGGTCCTTAAATTATATATATGAGCTATCCTTATTATTCAAATCAATAGTAATGCTTGATAGGTGATTTGAACATCTTTTTAAAAAGGGTGGGTGTCAGGCATTTACTCGGCTGTTAGTTTGGAAATGAAGGACCGCCCCTCCCACATCTCACCAGCCTGGATCTTTCCTAGCTGACACAGATGCTTATCAAATAATTCATTATTATTCTGAAGTTCAGATTTGGAAA
Organism: Pleurodeles waltl; assembly: GCF_031143425.1. Classification (NCBI taxonomy): domain Eukaryota; kingdom Metazoa; phylum Chordata; class Amphibia; order Caudata; family Salamandridae; genus Pleurodeles; species Pleurodeles waltl. Next base: position 1,235,917,527 of record NC_090446.1, read on the forward strand.
TCAGAATCAACACCAAAATGATATTCTAAATTTAATTCCTTTGGAAACAGTCATGTGTAATCTTTCAGCAGCTATTCAGCAACATGTTAAATTGTATGACCTTAATTGAACTCTAGTCCCCTGATATGATGTATCATTTAGCAAAAACCTTTTCCTCATCTAGAAGTACACAAAAAAGTGATGGATGGAATGCTTGAATTCATCTCAGCCACTGGTAATTACTCTGATTGCATCCCAGTCCATCGTTATTCTCACCATCCAGACACCTCTGCATGGGGGACCAGTTTCATTGCATTGTTCTTGACTTGATAAAAGTCCCCTGTAGCCTAATTTCAAAGGGATCCCAAACAATAGTTAGAAAGTACCCATAATTTGGCAGCAATGCCTGGACATTTGTGACTAAACAGGATAGGTCCCTATTGCTTTTCTTTCAGGAGAGTGGTACGAGGACTAAATTCCCCATAGCACAGCATATTTTCACGAGGAAGTGGTGGTGGGTGGAGCTGGAATATCTCTTTAAGATAGAGAGCAAGAGATGCCAGTTAGTGGAGGTAGGGACAGAGAAAGACCTTTACACTTACATTGCCTGCTGCATTTTAAAGGACAGAACCTACGTTTATTCCAAGAATTTCAGAACTTTATCAAGCTGAAGTAAAACCATAGGTGTGTGTTGGGACGGATGGGGGATAAACTACAGACTGATTTATAGTCACCTATTATGCATGCTAGTTGCACCTTAAAACCCTATGTGTTACACTTGCAATTCAGGATCTGTGAAAGAAAAGACACAGCATTTACTGTTGTACGATAGAATATCTTCTATTTCATGCACCAGGAACATTGGAGGGCCTTTGAGTTTACCTCTGCTTTGAATTTATGGGAACATTCTCCATAATGATAAGTCAAAGCCCTGCCATGATCCACTGGGATATTGGGATACTGGGATATTTAATTATGTCTCTGATTGTAGCTGTGCCTGCTGGAAGGAGCCTGCTTCAGGGACATAAGTGATAGGAATCAGCAAAGTTATGAATGCCCTGATAATAGAGAATTCTGAACCAAGTGATCTGTAAATATAAATATCTAGTCCAGATAAGATATAAGAGTCAATCTCTGGGGACAGGTGAAGCTATGAGGAATAATGCTGTCCTGAACAAATTGATTGCTGACCAGTGAGGTTGTGGGAATGACAGCGAAGCCCTTTGTAATTGAAGGGTATCTAACAACCATTTCTTTGTGAGGGGCTGAGTACCGTGGAACCTACCTTGTATTATGTGAAGACTGATGCAATTTGGAAAAACTATTTTTAACTTTTCCTCAATGTTCCCATTGTGACATCAGTGACTTTAAAATCACGATATCTAGAGTTTACTAACTGTCCTGGCCAGTTTGAAATGTACCTTTTGCTTGCTAATTTACTTTTTTGGACAACATAAATGTTGCCTCCTACTGCACCTTGGATATAAATATATTGTCTTGTTTCAGTTTTTATAATTTTAGATGTGCTCATATTTGTAACAGATTTGGTTTATTATATCATTTGATCCCTTATCCTATTCCTATAATTTATTTTAAGTAGTGATCGGTAAACTCTTGTAATTTTTGCTAAACAGCTTAAACATGTACGTTTTATATTTCTTTATTGCTGCATTGCTCTTTGATAACTTCTTCATGTATTTTGTTTGAGGATTGCTTTTGCACCCTGTTTTTGATGGTTTTAGGATTCTGCACTTGGACGCTAACATTCGGTGCATATTCCTTTGACCTAAAATAGTACTATCAGGTTTGGTTTCACCCAATCGGGCTATTTATCGTTCTTGTAAAACCACTGTAAATGACACAGGAAATCCACTAATTGGTTGGAGAGTAGAAATCATTTGTGCACTTCAGTGTGTTTTTACACGGCCCACATATTTAACAAAACTATATGGCTGACAGGAGCACCACTATGCACTGGCAGAGCTGCTGATTAAAACAATGCAGTGACACTTGGAAAGGAACAGGGCTTTTAACATGTAGTCGGCCATATTGTGTATACATTAATATGTCTTCCTCAAAAATTTCGCCTTGTAAGCCTACAAGGTGCCTAGTATATAACATAGTACTATGTACCTGAAATAGTGTGCCCTCACAATTGACTGAGGGCTCACATCCTGGTTTCTCTCTGTAGGTTTAGGTTACATTCTCTAGGAACAGGGTTAGTTATACATAAAGTCCATAATTCATATCCCTGCCTGTGAAAATGCCAGAATAATTAATGTCATCTTTCCCTCACATTTCAAAAATGTTTTAAAAGTGAAATCAGACTTTTGATAATCTTAGTGGAGAAGTAACTTTATCAAAGTGTTCTGGCATAGAACCAATGGTGCAACTAATCTCACCTCTAGAATTACTGTAAACATTATTGACTGGTGGTAATGACTGCTCTGAAGGGACAATGGTTTAGCCTCTGTGTCCAGAAAGCTGTCACCAACAAATGCCCACTCAGCAGGGGAGGGATAGCCATCTGGAAGGACAGTTGGCAGAACAAATGGCAGTCACAAGACTCCTTATTTTGAGTTGGAGATGCTGAAGGATCTGTTACCATTTATTCCCAGGGCTCTTATATGAATCTCAGGAGCTAGCCCCAGCAAGGGGGAGAACCAGTTAAAACTCTCGCTGATTGGTAGTTAGCACACCTAAATAGGGGTGTGGCTTTTGGTGAACCAGAGATCCTGCTCTTGAAAGAAGGGGTTAGTCATTTTGGATTAGGGCTTCTAGGAATTTTTGCAGTAAAATGGTTAAGAAGTGCTGCAAAAGTAGGGGTGTGAGAAATTTGTGTAATTTGCTTTAGTATAATTTGCTTAGCAAAAATTACACGTAATTACATTAAATGCAAATCTCTCATTTTGAACTGTATTTTAACACAAAATTTATCCTTTCATAAATTTTTGGTGAGAAGGTGCATTTAAACAAGGGCATCAGAAACAGCTGCTCGCATTCCTTGTAACAGTAAATTCTTATTGCAAGTGACTCAAAATGGTGTAAAGGTGTAATTTCAGGAATTTCTAGTAACAAGTGTAACATGAAATGTTCTAAATGATGCAATTGATGCCAGTGTAATTTAAATTTCACCCATACCTATGCAAACGGATGTGCCACTAGAGGTGAAAGTAAACAGGATTGAGTTGGAAAGATTGTCCAGACACTGGATAATGCCCAGGATAAGACAGGCACCTCATCTCCATCTTCTAAGAATATTCATGGACCTGGGCACACTGCAACTGAAGACTAAAAGACTTCTATTTACTTCTCTTGCCCCTGACACCCAGGGGCAAGAATTTCTCTTCAAGAATCAGGTTGCTGACCTCCTGCTTCCCTACTTGCAAGAAAGTGTCTCTTTTTGTATGTCCACCCCCAAAGTTTTGGATTGATGCTACTTTTCTGCCATAAAATGCACCAGGCCCTTGTTGAACTTGTACCTCTCTGCAGGTTCATCCCCACACCTTTTGCCTTAACCCTCCTGTTTTCTAAACCTGTTTTTTGTTGGCCTATAGGACTCTGTGTACTTTACCATTGCTAACCAGTGCTTAAGTTCTTGTGTTCTCTCTTTTACACATGGTGAATGTGGCTTACGCCCAGTTGGCACAATGAATTTACTTGTAAGCATTAGTAAAGTGATACTGTAATATGTGCTGAAAGGCCACTAGTGGCATTTCATTTACAGGCCCTGGGTACAAATGAAGCAAATTTACTAGAAACTTAGAAGTAAATTCAATGTGGCAATTAGGTCAAGTCCAATTTTACCATGCTTGAAGGAGAGAGCACTAGCGCTTGATAACTGATTAACAGAAGTAAAGAGCATAAAGTCCTAATGACAGCAAAAACGAATTCAGCAAAGTAAGGAAGTGTGGCAAAAATCTGGGGGGACGTGGCAGAAAGTGCCAGGTCCAACAGAGCTGTAAAACTAAGCAGCATTACATTACCAATCCATTGGTCTATAGCTATGTGTGCCTCTATGTGAAGTGGTTGATAATCATGGGTGCCAGTAAGCATTTGTGCATGGGTTTATAATTTGCTTCTGGTTTGTGAGTGATTATAGGTGTAATATGTGTGCATTCAAGGAGATATCTTTGCATGAGGGCATCTCTGCACCCCCATGTTTTGCTGACATGATGGTCCCATTATTTAAATCCTAGCACACGTTTTTCCCATGGGTTGTCCTTCACAATATTTCAAACTTATGAAAACTGTGTGCCAGTTACCGGTTCAATGTAATCTTTCCTGTAAGGTTTTTAGGAAGAATTTTCACTAAGACTGTTAGAATATCAGGATGACCTAGCAAGCCTTATTTACTACAGGGAGCTTTTTTAATATTTACAAAATGGGGGAACTGCTAATAGGCTGTGTTACTACTAGTTCCTAAAATTATGCATTGAACTTCAATGTAATTGAAAGGGCATTTAACCAAAGAAGTACAACATAGTCAAAATTTAATGGAACTTGTAAGTGGGTCAAGTAGTGTCTATTTCAACCTCATCATATTTTCTAAAGCTACACATCATTCCTGAGAACGTGAATCTTAGCCAGTCCCAAGGAATTCTAAACAGTGTGTGTTAAATAGCTGCATACGACCATCAATCATATGTGGTGATGTTTAGAGATTTCCGGGGTACCACTTAAGTTATTTCAGTAGACGGAGTGTTTCAATTAACTTAGTGAGCAATGGGTTTTCTGATCCATCAAAAGTGGGTGTGAAAATCCCAGTGCTGCCATGCAACAGAAATCAACGAGACATTTAAGGAGTTCCTCGTACTTCCCACCTTCCGGATTTTTCATGTTTATTGTAACTCTGTAAATGCTTCCATATTTAACACTCTACTTTAAAATTCTCATATCAGAATCTATGTGAAGCATTGTGAAGCTTACTTGACTTAATTACCAAATTACATGTATATAAGAATGAGGAGATTTTGGAGGAGGTTGAAGGGTTAAATAAGATGGGAGAGCAAAGTCGAACAAATGAAACATTAAGGACCTCGGCTCAGACATTTATGTCGAAATAATTACATAATCGAAGATGTTTATGTCAATTATGTAGTTGAGAAGAAATAGTTTACAAGCTTTTGTCGATAGTTTTCCCAGGAAGGGACAATGCGTTTCTACAATTTGTTTACTGAAATGTTAAGTTGAAGGAAATAGTTATAAAATAATTTGTTACACGAACGTTTTCCTACACAGCTACGAACTCGGTACCTTCTCGTCACACCTCTACATGCATTAATCTTAAAAGGAAGAGGACCAACAGAAAGTTGTACAGAGAGAAAATGTTGCAAGATAGCAAAACTGAGAGGTACTAGGAAGGTGTAGTGAAGAACAACTGATAGAGAAAACGGAATAAGTATTCAACAAGTAGTGTCAAAGGAGCGAATATGGTGCAGGTATTTACGAGACTGACATACCAAGGTGTCTGGTTAGGAGTGGATCTTTTAGTGAGTATTTAAAAAGAGAGATTCATGGTAACAGTCTTTAAGTTTTGTTGAGTGTATTTGTCACCATCAACAGTATTAAATTACCACTGGGATGAACACTATGTAGTGATTTCCACTTACAACTAAACATTCCTGCTGGTATCAATATCGTCAGAAAAGAAGTTAATTTTAAAGGATGGGCAGAGGTGGGTTCTTTGCAGTACATAATGCTCTTGCATCAGCACTTTATATTTTCGTGTTCACACTAAGCAAGTCCTTCATGCTGCAGAAATTTGTTGTTGGAAATGACTATTGTTTTATCTGACATCCTTAGGTGGTAGTCGTCAAAATATGTTGCCTTCTCTCCTGTTTTGCTAAATTAACTTTTGCTGGCCTTAGAACTGTGCACTTTACCACTTCCCCTCTAATTATGGGAAAAGTGGCTTATACCCAATTGGCACATTCGATTTCTGTCCATAGCAAAGTATACGTAAGCAGGGCCTGTAAATAAATAATGCAGTGAGCCTCCAGCATTTATAGTGCCACCCCCTAAGTAGACTTTTAAACATGTCTCAGGTCTGCAATTGCAGCCTATGTTTGCAGTTTTAAGCTGCTGTTTCAAGCTGGCAAAATAAACCTTTTGTCAGGCCTAACACTTCCTTATTAATGCATATGTCACTGCTAGGGTAGACCCAAGACAGCCCATGAGGCAGGGTGTGTTTTATTTAAAAAGCTAGACTTGTACCTTTAGGTTTTACTTGTCCTGGTAGGTCAAAGCTCTGAAGTTCATTTTTCACTGTTGCAAGGCCTATCACTCCTGTAGGATAGCCTTGGGTTACCTTATTGCATTTAATAAGTGATGGCTTTTGAATGGGAACAGGTCAGAATGTCATGCTTGGCGTGTGAGGAATATTAATTTTCAACTATCTTTACTGGTAAATTTGGATTTTAACTAACAGTTCCGGAAAAAAAACACTTTTTGAAAGATGGCCTTAACTTCCTTAACCATTTGGTCCATGCAGCCTGTCCCTGAGTCACATGACCAGGTGTAGTTGGTAATTGGACTTTGATATTCCTCCAAGACAGCCACACAATAGAGGGTCTGGGTGTTGGAAGGACTGGCCATTCTGACTTGATAGGGGCCGGTGGAGTAGTCACAAGTTACACCTGCACTTCATAAGCACTGCCTCAGCTCACACGTAAATGACTTCACGGTTGTCAATTGTGCCTGTAGACAGACTGTGACCGGGGTAGGTATGTAGGGAATTTCAGGCATTTCTGGAGGGGGACATCTCCAGAAGTTTGTTTTCCACTTCAAAATGGGTACTGGGTAAAAAAGTGGCTTGAAACACACAAAAGGTGATGGGAGGAATGCTTCCAATTTGTCTAATCACTGCCTATCGATTGGGGTAGAATCTTAACCCTTTGTTAATTTGCTCACCATGCAACCTCAGTTAGGACCTAGCCATATGCAGGTCAGTCTTGACTCTCTTCTTCAGGGGTACATTCCAGCCTAAGCGGCCAAGGCAGGTCCTCTTTGAACCGATACACAAGCACGTCTGGGCATACCCATGCCAATTAAGGCAGTTCATGAAGCACACAAAAGGTGATGGGAGGATTGCTTGCAATTTGTCTAACCACTGGCAATTGCTCGTGGTAGCATCACAACCCATCATTCTTTTGCTCACTATGCCACCTCAGATTGAACCCAGCCATGTGCAAATCAGTCTTGGCAATGCTCGCCATCAGAACTGTCTAGCATGAATTGCCAAGCCAGGTCCTTCGTGAATCGGAATGCTAGCAAACCAGGATCAATTAGCTTTTAAGTCCCTATTATAGGGTAGCACCTGTATCCATGGCCTCTAAATTAAATGGGACTACTGAGCTGTGAAGCTCTTTGTGTCACCCATTAAAGTATCACTTTAAAACATGTCTCCAGCTTCATTGTTTAGTTTTAAATTCCCACTAAGAGATGGCAAAATAAACATTTTGCCTGACCTAAACCTTCCTCTTCATTACTTATAAGCTCATAGGACAGGTTGCATATTAATTAAAGTAGGACATGTATATTTAATGTTTTACATGCCCTAGCAATAGAAAACCTCCAAAGTCATTGTTCACTGTGCAAGGCTTGCCCTCCTGTAGGTTAACACTTGCTTACGCTATTACATTTTGTAAGTGCTAAATTCAGTTTAGGAATAGCTAGAAAAATATTTCAAAGAAATAGCAATTAAAAATTCTACTTAATGATTAAGTTGCAGTTTTGGAAATTACATTTTTAGAAAGTTATTTTCTTGCCTAAAAGCAAAAGACTTTCCTGCTAGTGTCCAGCTGTCACCTGACCCCTGATGGCTCCCCTGTAGTGAAATGTGTTCTGTTCCCAGACTATATGGGGGGCGTTTTCTCTCTTGATAGGACAGTTGTGTCCAGCCCCTCCTGAGCTTCAAATGATGCCTTCCCTCTCAGTAGTACATGAAGCTCATACTTGGGCCTACCTCCCTATTGACCTTCCAGTCAGGCTGGCTCCAATCCCACCAGGCTTGCCCTCCACCCTCAAGAGGGCACTGGCCATACATGTGTAACCCACAGACCACTACCCAGAATACTCCTATGAATAATCAGAAGGACTGCCATGCTGTCTGAGGTAACTGAAATAAGACTGGACCTGATTGCCTTGAGTCCAGGACACCAAAAGCGACTCCAAGGGTCAGTTGGCTTACTTCCTGTCTGAGCTACAGGGACACAGCAAGCTTGCAGAGGCCTCTCCCCTTCCAACTACTCAGTTAAGCAGCTCTAACTGGACCTGACCTAGATACTGCTGCTTGCCTCTGTTGGAATTGGTCCTAATCTCCAAGTGGTGCTCCCTAGTTCCTGGATGCTTGGCTAGTATTAGACAGTACTCCTCATGTCCCCATCATTTCTGCCTGGAGAACCAATGAAGACGTATCATCATTGAAACTGCAGCCATCAAAGTCTAATAGCTGTTGTGCCTCAATGTTCTAGCTTGCCCCACTGAAGGAGATCAGACTTCCCGAAAAGTCTCTAATTCTGAATGTAGAGTGCTTCAAGAAATTGACGCTGAGCAACATCCAATCAACATGGAGGCCTGCCTGGTCATGAACATTGGACTTCGCCCACTTGGAACTTTCCCACCTTCGTTGACAATTATAGTGGAACCCAGCTCTTCAGCAGCCTGACATCTCCTCAACCCACTTTGAATCCAGCTTGCTCTACTAACAACTGGTTGTCAACAACTTTTTCTTCATTAAAGTTTCTGAGCCACAATGTGAACTTTTCATCAGGATGACCCTCAGGATGACCATTGCTCGCGGTCGACCTTCTGACTTTGACCCAAACTAGCATAACCAGATACCCGTGGAAGGTTCTTTCTGATTTTTGGATCTATTCTAAATTCACAATTTAAAAATTTGTGTCGCCAGTTCTACTTATTAGAAATGTTATTGTTTTGCTGTCATTATATTTATTAAAATACTCTTTGTTTTCTAAATTTGTTTTGAATTTTTCTTTTGTAGTGTTTTGTTTTTATTACTGTTAGAGTGTTGCCTAAATACTTTACACATTGCCTCTAACTTAAACCTGACTGCTTTGTTCCAAGAAACCAATGTTTAAGCTAAGATTTAGTTAGTGACTTGTGTGGTTCACCCTGAGAAGGATGGTGATTTTTTTTTAAGTGTGTTCTCATCTCTTGCAACTAGTACTTCAATTTTTTACAGAAATCCTGTACTTTTTGAGCAACACTAATTGGGACTTTGCAAGGATCTTTTTTTATCACTGGCAGTGTATTTAGCAAAAGGCAGTAACTTAGTGTACATGAATGTGCCACCAGGCAGTATTTCCTGTTTCTCAAATTGAAATCATTCCTAGCAGTGGTAATTGTCAATTGCATAATATGGTTCTTCGAATCCAATTTGTTTTTTGCACTTTGACTATATCATGACATTTTTGTTAATTATGTTTTTTGCTTGTAGAGACAATACAATTTTAGAGCAGAGTAACAAGACAACAATGGTGCAAGAGTCCATGAGGAAAGAAAAGGCAACAGTCTTAAGCTGTCACATAGTGGTAGTTTCTGCAATTGGTCAGAATCGTTAAATATAAATATATATGTAGCACTCCATTATGCAAAATGTTGTTTTGACCTAGGCACTCTATATTCTTGCATCATTGCTGAAGGAAGTAAATATTTTAGCTTTAATCATCATATCTGTGATTACTTTGCCTTCTTTATGATTATTAGACTTTCATCTTTCTTGCAAAACAGTCAATGTTGGTATCTCCAATCACTCATTCATGTCACCTCTATTGGAAAATATGTTTTTTAAAATCCCTGACTGTAGGAAATTGGGGTATTAGTAGAGGGGGTGAGTATCCACCTCAAGTAATAACCACAAAACTTGACAAGGTGAACCACTAAATCAACCTGAGCTCAACCCCATGATAGCTGTGGTGCAGAACAGAGTCAAATGCAGTGGCATTGAGTGCAGAGTAGAGGAGCGGGGCAGAGTAGAGTAGCATAGAGTGGCACAGAGTTCAATATAGTACCATAGACTGCAGTGTCATAGAGTGTAGTGGCGTAGGGTGGAGTAGGGCAGAGTAGAGTGATGTAGAGTTCATTGGTGGAGAGTGCAGTGTTGCAGAGTAGAGTGTCAGTGTGCAGTGGTGTAGAGTGGAGCAGAGTGGTGTAGAGAGCAGTGGCACAGCGTACAGTGATGCAGAGTAAAGTGCAGTGATACAGCATGCAGTGACATAGAGTGCAGTGACATAGAGTGCAGGTGTCTAGAGTGCAGTGATTAAGAGTAAGGTGGTGTACAGTACAGTGCCATAGAGTGAAATGGTGCAGGGTAGAGTGCTGTTGCATAGAGTGGCATGGAGTGTAATTGTGTAGAGTAAAGTAATGTAGAGTGCAGTGGCGCAGAATAGATTAGAGTAGCATAGAGTGGATTGGCATAGAGTGTAGGGTCATAAAGTTGAGTGTTACAGAGTAAAGTGCATTGGCGTAGAGTGTATTGGCATAGAGTGCAATGACGTAGAGTGCAGTGTTACAGAGAGGATTAGAGTACAGTGCCACAGGATGGAGTTGTGCAGAGTAGATTGGTGTGGCCTAGACTGGAGTGGTGTAATGTAGAGGAGAAGAGTGCATTGGCACAGAGTAGAGTGGTACAGGGTGAAGTTGAGAGGCATAGTGTGAAGTGGCATAGAGTGAAATGGCATAGAGTGTAGGGGTGCAGAGTGCAGTGGCATTGAATGGTGTAAAATAGAGTCGTGCAGAGTAGAGTGCGGTGGTATGAAGGGGTGCAGAGTAGAATGGAGTGGCATATAGTGGAGTGTTCATGGTGTGATAGCACACCGCCATTACAGACAACACGTTTTCAATTCAAATTACCTTTACATTTGCACAGACTTACAGTTTTACTAATAAAACTATACAGTGCACAGACGAAAATGTGTGGAAATTGCATCACCTAGTTTAATAATTAGTTTTGATCACATTAAAGTATTTGTTTCCAGCACATTTCCAAAATTATAAAAAACGTACTAATTTGTCTGTTCATAATTCTGATATATTCTGAAATATTTACACAGTTCATTTAAATGCTGCTGTGTGCTAGGGAAATAGCTCTTTCCTATCCCCAGTATCAAAGAAGATTGTTTTATAAACCTTTTCACTTTGAAGTCAGAGTAAGAAAAGTAAGCAAGAGCCCTTGGAAGATAGCACCTGACATTTGACATGGGTCTTTGAATGCACAGCAAATGTGACAAGATAAGAACAAGATTCAAAGGCCTGTTATCAGAAAGTGAGTTCGTAGAAGGATATATAAAACACGGTTTAGGCAACAGGATGAACTGAACCTGGAGAGCCTAAAGGAAATAAAGCCAGCAAATGGAAAGACAGAAAGTATGAGTTACAAACCACAAAGTCAGTGATAATCAACAAGCAGAAAGGATTCCTAGGTCAACTTTCTGAAAGTCCCCAAGATGTATTTTTCAAACCAGACAGCTGCACTGTCTGATAGGTTCTGACCAACAAAAAAAAAGAGTACATTCTAATAAATAAAATGATGTAAAAATGGCAAAATTCCATCTGGAAACTGGAGTTAAAAATGTTTAAAGTTTAACCCCGGTCATCTGGTTCCACTTGACTGGTACACAGGCAGAAGTTAAGGCTGTCCATGATGGAGTGTAGGTATTTTAAAGAAATCAGGTTTAACCCGGTCGGAAGTTTTCCCTTTGGACTTAGGGCCCAACTTTTAAATGGGCAGAAGGCCTGTTGTTCAACCAGGGTGATAGAGTAAATTACTGCATTGCCCTGGTGGAAGGATCACCCATCACATTTATAAATGACCACCAAGCCGGCTATGTTGTATCTGTAAAGGTCAGATACCCACTGGATAAGGTCCTGATAAAGCTGTTGACTTTTGCAGGGAAACTTCCAAACTGGAAGAATTTGAAATTTGCTCACAAGGAAAATCCTTTGTTGGCTCAACATTTTTGGTGCATTTGCCTGGCTAAGATTTCTATCCCTCGGACCACATACCTGGTGGATATCCTGTTCTCTGTATTACAAGTTCCATAGGCTATAAAAGAATTGTAATACAATGGACCAGATATCCATCACATTTGGGATGGAGTAACCCCTCCGCCAAACTTTAAATCAAGCCCTTAGTCGCCATTGTGGAGCTCAGATTTTTCAGGGGGGCTGCAGGCTGTAACTGAAGAGGGCTCCATGAGATTAACACCTTCTCTGCAAAGACCAGCTGTATTGGATTTTCTGCTGACAAAAAAGAATCAGACTGGGAATAACCAGAATCTTTTTGTCATATCAGCTTGGCAGGTTGGACCCAGTCCTGTAAAGGTTTTTGAAGCAAGAATTTTTCTAAGTTCCAGGTTTCAGGAGCTGGTAGGAGGAGTATATTTTGACACTCGCCAAGTGTCCAAGACCTTGGGGACAGGACTTTATGATACAAGACTCACTCAAGTAGAGGCCAGGTGCAGGGTTCAGGGCAGGTCCATTTGGAAATGGTTGATTGGGCAGTTGCAGAAAGTGTTTTCATTTAGCTTGTTGTGTATCTGTAACTTGAACAGGCGGTCAGCCTTCTGACCATTGGAGTTCACGTCTTTGGCCTGGGTAGTCAAGGGAGAGCAGGTCTGGTCTTAGAGGCTCTTGTCAGGTTACAGCCAGCATGCCCTGTCCTCAACTGTTCTTCCACAGGTCCAGAGAGTGTTTTGGGGGAGGGTACAGTTGGGGGGCCACATTTATTCTTGGTCCCAGCCTCTGGGTGGTGTGACTTCTGTCTTCCCATACAATAGGGTAATTGTTCCCAGTGGCAACTCCACTGTCTTTGGCTGTATTACCTATGTGCCCTACTGCAAACAATTCCACAGTGCCCCCTCTACTTAAACCTGGTTGCCAGAATTCTTCTAACCCTGTGCAGAACTTTTGTGCCCACTGAAGTGGTGTGGCTAGGGAAATGAGCAACCCCTCCTCGGTGGTCACTCTAAAGCAGTTCCCTGGGCAGCTCCCCTCCCCCTCAGGATTTGTACCTACCTCACTGGGGGAATAAAGGTGGGCTCTACCCATGCATCAGCTAAGGTTTGACTGTGATAGCGTAGGCCTCATTGATGAAGTTAGTACAGTTCTCTGGCAAATTCCAGATTGTCATCCTGCTAAATGAACAGACACTTCACACACTCAAACCAATTTTCCTGCTCTGGGAGCAGTTTCCACCCCACAAGGGGGTATTCAGCTTCCAGGTGAGGTTGGAGCTCTACAAATGGGCTTTCAGAGGATTTAGGGAGGGAAAGGGCAACTTTTTTTTAAAAAATACCTTTTTTCAACATATTTATCAAAAACCTCACTTCATCAGTGAATTTGTCTTCTGATAAATATTTCAAAATATCCAAGAATTAATTTTATAGCAGTTTTCCAGCAGGAGCTAACATCTCTACATAGAATATTTTATCCCATTGCTGTCCTGTGAAACATGGAACTGTGCAAATAGATAATGGGGCCTTTTCACTGTAAGCACATGTTTAACATTAAATATGTACAGGTTCTACTTTTAAATACTAGTCATTCTGCCTTATGAGCAGTACAATCCATGTTGGGGTAGCTTATTAATATTTGAAAGGAAGGATTAGGCCTGTCAAAAGGGCTTACTTTGGCAGGTTGAACTTGCACTTCAAAATTGCACAGCTAGGCTGCAAATGATAGGACCACAATCATGTTTACGCTGTCACTGTAGTAAATAGCACAGTTGGTGCTGCAGTCCACCAGTGACATTTAGCATTTGGGCCCAGGGTGTATCGTTGTATCATACACTAGAGTCTTATAGGTAAACTAAATATGCCAGTCAGGTAAATGCCAATTTCATTGTGCTAAAAAGGGGATCTCGTGCACTTTTCCACTAGTTAGCAGTGGTAAAGTGCTCAGAGTTCTACATGCAGCAAAAGCAGTCAAGGCAAGAATCTGCGGTACACCATGCAAAAGATGGTCATTTCTAACACTGTCCATTTATGGAGCTATTTTAGTGTAACCATCTTTCCTGTGAACCAGAGGTGCTTCTGGTTTGTTTTTCTTTTCATCTAATTTTCATGGACCCTTATTTACAAACTGAAACTTCTTAAGATACCCCAAGATAGAACAGTGCCTATATTTGTTTCCCTATACAGCAGTCCTGAGGAGTTAGCCCCCCCAAAAAAAAACTTTTACTTGGGTTTCTTCTTTTAAGTAGCAGCAATATATTATATTTGTGATGCAAAAGTTGTACCTAGGGGTGGTGACATCTGTGAGACCTAACCCCATTTGTACAGTGGTTCACCCTTTTTGGCATGTGTGTTTTTGTTGTCTTTATGACTCTTCATGTTATATCACTGTTAAACACTTGTAGAGTGCAAGTTCATCCCTCCAAATATGTGCTGTACATTACCTCCCCTATATGTTCATTTTCAATGGTGCAGAAAATGCACACATTTCCTAGAAGGTTAAATGCCATATGTGGGTTTCAAAGTGCATATACATCTCCCACATATATGAGAAAAGTATATGCCTTCCATGAAAACCACTGTGCTCTGTATGGGCTGCAGTTTAAATATACTGCAGTAAAACATGGCAGAATAAAGGGCTTTGACATGTAGGAAAATGTATTCCTAATTCACACCTAAAGTGTGCCTTGTAAGCACACAGGGCAGGGTAGTCCTATATAAAAATGGGCACACTACATATTCGGGTTAATATACCCTCACCATGAAATTAATCCCAAAAGCTAATTTACGATGTTAAATTTGCTAGTCTTTTCCATGGACAGACCTTTATGTTATTAACTTCTTTCTTTCCTATCAATGCTTGGGGAAATGGTAGCAAATGATTCAATGTTATTTCTTACTCCATTTTAAAATCGGATTTAATAGTCAAAACTGATTTTTGAAAGCTTAACAGTAAACTGTGTAAAATTATAATTTGTGCTGCCTGAGCCAAAATTGGCCTAAAATCAATTTTGCCGACTAGTTAGCAGGATTAGTAATCTGGGAGTGGACAAGAACAATTTATACAGCAAAGTGCAGATTTAACGCTATATCTTTTGGGTTGGAGATGCTGCAGATGGCTTACCAGAGTCTATGGAGATATTCTCTTAGAACTGTATTTATACCTACCCAGGGAGAATTTATGGATAGGGCTACCCACTGGAAAATTAATAACCCCATTCCTGACCGCTACTATTCTTTCTATGCATGTATATAATGTGCATATTTTTTGCAATAATGATTGCAAAGATTGGAGTTAATGTGGTCACCTTTGATGCACTTATCCTTACAGTTCTCTTTTGCCGATCTCAAAACATGTTTTAGTGTAAACATTGAGTGCCTGTGAGCACATTCCTCATTTTCCCCAATATTCAGACCACTGTCTCCCCATATTAGGCTGATAGATCAATCACACTGGATTGGAAAGCATTGTTGCAGTCAGTATCACCAATGCTCCCATGTCAGAAGATATACATTATTCCATGTACTGGCAAACTCTAATCCTAAATTGAGAGCTAAGCATGTTTTCTTATCCCATAACTCTGGACTGTGAGCACTGAGACACATAATTTCACTGTGCCTGAATTTGTTTTCATTATTATAGACGGTACAGTTTCTATTCCTCATTGTTGATAGGTTTCTGGTGCTACTGATCTATTAACAATTCTAAAATATTTTAAGAGTCATGTTTTTTGGCAAATAAGCAAACGTTCTATATTCTAGTTTATTTCAAAACTTCCCATTGTTTGTGAAGAAGTATTGATTAGAAAGTTTGTATATGATCTGTAGCTTGGATCTTCTTTGTTTCCACTTCCTTCTCTTGTGTTATTTGTTATTTTGTTTGATTTGGTGATTTAGATTCGTTGGTTGTTATTTTTACTATCCGGAAAGTTTAAATTTCGAGGCATCAAACTGTTGTTCTGCATTAAATCGAAGACTCTAGTGGTCCATTCTTTCGTTACCCCAGCTGTAATAATTATATGCTAGTGTAAGCAGTCTCAGCTTGCAGCCCACCTTATTTAATCTTTGACTCGGCAACGCAGAGAGTTGATTTGGCCAAATTGAATTTGCACTGAGACCATCCAGGATTCTGGTTAATGGTGAACATATGCAATCTTGTCTTTGAGATATGTTGCTTTCTGGTCCCTGTTACAGCGAAGATCATGGAAAATGCCCGACCAACAGTTTTCCAAGTCCAACAGTCAAGTTATTATCAAAGATGTTCCCAAAATATATAATGACCCAAATCTTCAAATGATGCATTGGAAAATAACTGCTTTAACTATGTAGGCAATAATGAGTGAATGTTTATGAAACAGATTTGCATGCTATGGATCTAAATGGCGATATATTTCAGTATCATAAGATAGGCTAATGGCCAAACAGGGGAGTTGCCCTGTGAGGTCTGACGTTTGCACTCCTCGTTTATTTCAGGTGACTTTCTAATGCTTGACGATAAAGAGAGAAAGTGACTTTAGAGAAAAACTGTAAGATTATGAACTTTCTTTTGCCAATGTTGAATGCCAAAGTTGAATACTCTCAAACTCTAAATAGGATAAGTCGATACATTGATGCAAGTCATGCTCCTTGAAAATGGATTACAGAATTTTGTTGATGCTCATATTATGTATTTTAATTTGATGAAGTGAGCAATTAATTGATCCACAAAAGCACCAAATATGAGGTTAGCAAATGCCTTGCTTATGAAAAGTATTGATTGAGTTTATACTATGAAGTTTGTGCTTTGGACTCTACCATTGTGAAAACCTGGTGATGTTGGAAATGTGTTTTTTTGGAAGTCTAGCTAACATCTTTAGCTTCACAAAAGGCCTTTGTTTCGCGACTCAGAATGTCAGCTGGCAACTTAAATCAGGCATCATTTTACAGAAGCTGTAAACCAGTTTTTGTACACAACAGCTCACATTGGCTGGTTTATATTGTATACGATTACATTTATACCTCCTCTGTTTTCGCGTCAACTCTTATCCCTAATAACATCAAAACCTCTTAGCTTCGCTTCTTCCCTTCCACACCCCCACACTATCCCGAGGCCTCCTCATTCTAAAAAGAACAATTTCTCAACTGATACACTCTCCTATAAAGTGTTTTAATTGTTATCTATTCTGTATTTTCATATGCTCGTTACTCCTTCAAAATGAATGGGACAATAAACATTTGAAATGGCCTTTAAGGTTGCATACGTTCGTAGTACAGATTGTACTTTGTTTACATATGTTTTATTATATGTTTCAGGGCTCTGGCAGATATCTTAAGGCAGCAAGGACCAATTCCAATTGCGCATTGTGAAAGAGAGACAATTTCAGCCATTGATAACTCCCCCAAAGAAAACACACCTGTGAGGACGACCACGAAGAATCACTACACTCCAGTTCGTTCATCCAAACCTAATCATGGTATGTACATATTTTAAATATTTGCAGATTAATGTAATCTAGACCTGTTAAGAATAACATTTGAGGACTCCAGGAATGAAAGAACTACAATAATGTCTGTGGATACATGGGGTCAAAGTAAGAGTGAAAATGGGAAGAACTGACTTGCCATCCGAATCTGGAATTACAGAGATTATATGAGATATGGGAATCTCGCCCTTGTGATTATGCCCCGTCCGGAAAATGCTTCATCAGGTAAGGTGGTGACATTTCCTAATAAGAAAAGGCTGGAAACTAGGAACTGGCATGCTTTAAAATTAATTCGCATGATAATTTCCCAATTTCAAGTCCATCTTTAAGGACTGGCCTAGAATAACTTGGTATACCCAGGTCTGGAATTACAAGTATTCATATCCCGGCCCATGTCTAATAAATACCCTATATATATCTGGTACTTTCCACTACTAGCAGGGAAGTGCACAAACATGAGACATGCTCATTTCACTAATATCAGAGTTTCTATGAAGCCCACTGTCCTTATGCCACCCCTGGCCACAGGGCCAGGGTATACCACTCCTTCCCACAGTGCCTCCGTTTATAGGACCACTATTGTCATGAATTAGAGGATGCAGAAGTCTCTGTCGAGAGAGACTTGTTATGGGTACTGGGGTGGACTGAGAGGGAAGGAAGCGAGTGGTCAATCAGCAAGCGGGTTAGTCTTTGGGTTAGCACCTCGACGTCTTCCCTGGTGAGTACACTGTAGCAGAGGAATTGTGCAGTATTACAATAATGGTTAAACATACGGCGCTCTGAATTCTGCTGACATAGGTTTTTATGGCGCTTATCTCAAAGGTGTGGATTTAAACCACATAGCTTTAAAGGGTATAGTACAAATAATACCAAAAAAAATCTACTCCTTTTTAGCTACGAAAATAAAAAGTCAGATTGTAGGATTTTTTTCCGTAAAAGTAAACACGGTGACTAAATAGACTTTAAATGAGTTATCTCTTTGAGCTGCACAGAGGTCCGAATGCCAACAATTGATAGATTGTGTTTGGACAGCCTGTAGCTCAAGGCATTAGAGTTGGTGTCTTTGGATAACGTCACTATCCTGTTGATTTCTGTCTGGATTACAGTGAAATGTCTGCTGCTGTATTTATGTTTTACAGGAGAAGCTCTGCTCAGCATTAACTACTTAAACAATGAGCTCTGTTTCGCTGTGGAGACATAATCTCATTTTACAGTGGTGAGGCTGACTAAACAGAAATCATTTGTTTATTAAGCCTAATTAAAAGCCTTATTAACTCCCTCCTGATTGAATTTATCGAAAGAGCATCCAGTGTAAGTCATTCCATTCCATTAGATGAACAAACAGTAAATATGAAAAGACCATAAGAGCACACTAGGGCGCATAAATTTGAACATGGTTAATTTCACATAAACACAAAGAAACCATAGAGTCTGCTGAAAGGAAGCGTGTGATCATAAACAGAAAACAACAAACATCAACATGGTAAAATGATTGCTTGGATTAATCTCAGCCAATGATAGTCAAACTTGCCGCATTCCACTCCATTGTTTTTCCACTGGTGCCACTCTAGCGCAAGATCGGCCATATGTAATAGTGTCTTAGTCCTGGCCATCTGTAATGGTCAAGCCCAAACTGTCCAGCCGGGACATTAACTCAAGCACTCATTCCATCACTTTGTGGTTCGCTGCAGTAAACTTCCAAAGTAGGACACCGATTAGTTCAAACATTCCTTCAACCACTTTGATTTTTTAGTACAGTCAATATCCAAAGTATGATACTGAGATTAATTCAATACATCTTTGTGAGCTGAAGCAGCTGAAAGTTAATGTAAAATGTTGCTTCATTTCAAAGATTATTTCTCAATTACTTTTTTTTAAATAGAGAGAATAGAGAGGTGATGAAGAGTACTTGACCCAGATCCTTTTTGACATTCTGTGTGGTGCAGGGGAATATTATTGAGGCTCTTAAATCGCCCCCTGAAAAAAAAATAATGAGGGGCCAGATTTATCATTATTTTGAATAGCGATTACCTAATTGTGATTTTCAGCAAATTCCAATTAGGTTAGCACTATTTGAATGTAAGAAGCTCTAGAAGTTTCATTTAGCTTTTCCTAATGGCTCCCAAATCGACATACCTCATTTATATTCATGAGGTAGGTCGCAATTTGCGACCCATTGGGAAATGCTAAAATCACAGGTATGGTGGCCTGCTGGGTTCAGCAGATCAACATGTCTGTGATTGCTTTTAAATAAAGAAATCGTTTTTTAATAGGATGCGTTTAAAAAATAAAAATTAAAAGTTTTATTTTTATTTTTGAAGAGCAGTCAGTGGTTCGTGAGACCACTGCCTGTGGGACCACTACCTTCTTTAAAAAAACGTATTTGCATTCATTCGCAAAGAGGAAGGACCCCTTCCCATTTGCAAATATGTTACTACCCACTTGAAGTAGGTGTTAATATGTGAATGTTTTGCAACTGCAATTTGGTCAAAAATCATTCCTACATACTGCTGTGATTTGGTATTAGGAAGGGTCGCCCTTGACATAACCCTTCACAATACGAATTGATATGTATGCGCAATTCCAAAGTGTGATTCGGTAACATGTTACCGAATCACAATTTGAAATTCATACATACCAAAATGCATTTTTGCGGTTGCAGCGGCCGGATCATGATACATACGGCTCTAGTGGTATTTGGGGTATTTTTTATGAAAGAGCCCTTTCCAAATTGTACATGTAAAAGAGACCTCTCTACCAGAACATTTCCCGCCCTGTATATAGGATGAACTTTAGATAAGTTGTGCAGGTGGAAAATGGTGCATTTTGTCACAGCTTTGGCACGTAAATTAGATGAGAGATCAGAGGCGAAGAGGACTCAAAAGAGGTTTACAGCTAGAACGTTATGGTCTAAATCTTGACTACATTTATCATGAAGGTAGGTATATAAAAAGGTATGTCTTGATTTACTACAGTTAAGCACTTAATTTTGCATAAATGAACCATAACAACCATAAGACACTCACTCTCCTCTCTCCTCCACACTCACACTCTCTCTCTCTCAATATATATATATATATATATATATATATATATATATATATGTCTCAGATTTAGGTATTTCTTGGATATTTTTCCCTAATAATTTTGCACCATTTTGATGGATCTCCACAAAACTCAGGAGACCTGTTGCATTACTTACATTGTCAGAGGACTGAAAGTGTGTTCAATGAAAAAAGGAGCGTACCAAAACATGCTTGAAGTTCAATACATTTTCCATAGACTTTTGTATTTCATGTAGTGGCAGAACAGCTGAATAGATTGTAATGAAAATTCAAAGCAACTCCGTCCCCTGTTGTAATCTCTCTTTGGGCTTCAAACAATGTCCTTGTCATGTCAGTTCTTTCATTGGTTTGTGAGCTTGCCTTTTAAAATCTGCTTGCTTTCATTAGTGAAAGGCATGCATAAGTCATGCCTTTTCCGGTGTTTAGCCCTCCTCGGGCGCAGCGACCAAGTACTGAAAACCTACGAGGCTCCACGTTTTCTGTCCGGTTTATGGACTACTTTTTCTCTGGTTTCGCAGCGCGATCTCGCTTGGCAGAAGTAGAGCGCTTTGCATGACATCGACCCTGTTACATAGTTAATTGCACTTTTGCCGGTTACATGGATAATTGCACTTTTGCTGATAGGTTTCACTACGAGTGAACTTTTATTTCCATTTATGTGTCTGCTTAGCACTGATGGAGGCCGTCACTCGCTTACATGAAACTTTTACTTTTCAGTTTGTATGGCAAGGAAAGTCCAGTTAGTTATGTGAAACTGTTTTATTTTCATTTTCAATATATGTGGCAAGAAAAGTCTGGTTAGGAGTTTATAATGCTAGCTGCTCTAACTCAAGCAAATGCGATACCCGTTGCATTGCAAATGCTTGTTTTCTATTGCAAATGATGTTATGCAGTGGTTATGAAGTTACAATGGCAGACAACTAAGAGATATCTTGTAGTTCAATGCTATTAAAAGTAGCAAGGAATGTTACAAAATAAACTAGATAACATATGTAAAGTTTTAGATTTACTACATACACAAATGAAAGGCCTATTTATAGCCACATGCAATGGAAACCTAAAAACAAATACATGACAAATAAAATACATGATAATCTACATATGCTTTTTGCATGCCGTCTGGCCCATAAAACTGCCCAAACAAGACAAAAAAACATCTTTCTCTTGCACCTTTGTACATCAAAATGAAAAATGTGCCCTAGCAGTGAGCCACATAAGCTACTATTTGAGGACATGATAATTGCCTACTAGAAAAAAAAAAAAAAACTAAATTTTTCTAACAATAACACTAATTACCTTTCATTCACGTTGGCCTTCATATGTTGCACAATCCTACTAAAATTAGGAAGGAATCCTAAAGAATAAACTAGACTGCATATGCGAATTTTCAGATTTACTACACTAACAACTTGAAGATCCATTTATGGTAACATGTTAACCCCTTCGCTGCCAGGCCTTTTCCCCATCAGGTGCCAAGCCTTTTCTTTGGATATTTGGGGCAGTTCGCGCTTAGGCCCTCATAACGTTTTGTCCACATAAGCTACCTACACCAAATTTGCATCCTTTTTTTCCAACATCCTAGGGACTCCAGAGGTACCCAGACTTTGTGGGTTCCCCTGAAGGAGACCAAGAAATATGCCAAAATACAATGATTTTTTTTTTTTTTTTTTTAAATGGGAAAAAGGGCTGCAGAAGAAGGTTCGTAGTTTTTTTCCCTGAAAATGCCATCAACAAAGGGGTTGTGGTGCTAAAATCACCATCTTGCCAGATTTCAGGAACAGGCAGACTTGAATCAGAAAACCCAATTTTTCAACACCATTTTGGCATTTTACTTGACATACCCCACTTTTATTATTTTTTGTGCTTTCAGCCTCCTTCCACTTAGTGACAGAAATGGGTGTGAAACCAATGCTGGATCCCAGAAAGCTAAACAATTCTGAAAGGTAGACAACATTCTGAATTCAGCAAGGGTTCATTAGTGTAGATCCTACAAGGGTTTCCTACAGAAACTAACAGCTGAAATAAAAAAATATTGAAATTGAGGTAAAAAAAACAACCATTTTTCTCAATGTTTTACTCTGTAACTTTTTCCTGCGATGTCAGATTTTTTAAAGCAATATACCATTACGTCTGATGGACTCTTCCGGTTGCGGGATATATAGGGCTTGTAGGTTCATCAAGAACCCTAGGTACCCAGAGCCAATAAATGAGCTGCACCTTGCAATGGGTTTTCATTCTATACTGGGTATACAGCAATTCATTTGCTGAAATATAAAGACTGAGAAAACCTTTGTATTTCCAAAATAGGCACAAGATAAGGTGTTGAGAAGCAGTGGTTATTTGCACACCTCTGAATTCCGGGGTGCCCATACTAGCATGTGAATTACAGGGCATTTCTCAATTACATGTCTCTTTCACACACTGTCTTACATTTGGAAGGAAAACATGAAGAGAAAGACAAGGGGCAATAACACTTGTTTTGCTATTCTGTGTGCCCCCAAGTCTCCCGATAAAAATGGTACCTCACTTGCATGGGTAGGCCTGATGCTCGCGACAGGAAATGCAACATGGACACATCCCATTTTTACATCGAAGTCTGATGTGTTTTTTGCAAACTGCCTAGCTGTAGATTTTGGCCTCTAGCTCAGCCGGCACCCAGGGAAACCTTGCAAACCTGTGCATTTTTTAAAACTAAACACCTAGGGGAATCCAAGATGGGGTGATTTGTGGAGCTCTGACCAGGTTCTGTTACCCAGAATCCTCTGCAAACTTTAAAATTTGGCCCAAAAAAGACTTTTTCCTCTCATTTCGGTGACAGAAAGTTCTGGAATCTGAGGGAAGCCACAAATGTCCTTCCACCCGGCATTCCCCCAGGTCTCCCAATAAAAATTATACCTCACTTGTGTGGGTAGGGCTAGCGCCTGCGACAGGAAATGCCCCAAAACACAACATGGACACATCGGATGTTTCCAAAGAAAACAAAGGTGTTTTTTGCAAAGTGTCTACCTGTGGATTTTGGCCTCTAGCTCAGCCGGCACCTAGGGAAACCTACCAAACCTGCACATTTTTTAAAACTAGACACCTAGGGGAATCCAAGATGGGGTAACTTGTGGGGCTCTCACCAGGTTCTGTTAACCAGAATCCTTTGTTAACCTCAAAATTTGGCTGAAAAACACTTTCTCCTCACATTTCGGTGACAGAAAGTTCTAGAATCCGAGAGGAGCCACAAATTTCCTTCGACCCAGCTTTTTCCCAAGTCTCCCGACAAAAATGATACCTCACTTGTGTGGGTAGGCCTAGTGCCCGCAACAGGAAATGCCCCAAAACACCATCTGGACACATCAAAATTACCAAATACAAAACTACCTGTTTTTTGGGGGGGAGGGCAACCTGTGTTTTTGGTCCTGGGCTCAGCAGCCATCTAGGGAAACCTACCAAACCCAGACATTTCTGAAAACTAGACACCCGAGGGAGTCCAGGGAGGTGTACCTTGCGTGCAACCCCCAATGATTTCTTACCCAGAATCCTCAGCAAACCTCAAATTTAGATAAAGATCACTTTTTTCCCACATTTCTGTGTGGGATCACTGCACCGGGACAAATTTCCTACCAACCAATGTTCCCCTCAGTCTCCAAGTAAAAATGATACCTCACTTGTTTAGGTGGGCCAAGTGCCTGTGACATGGAAGAGGCAAAAACATGTCGAAATTGAAGGGGAACCAAAGCGGGTCCAAAAGGACAGTTTGAAACAAACATTTTTATGCTGACAAGCGCAGCAGAATTCTTATCGGTATAGATGGGACAGTGTTGGGTGGTAGGAATTTGTGGATTCCTGCAGATTCCGGAAGGTTCCATCACAAAAATGTGGGAAAAATGTGTGATTTTCAGCAAAGTTGGAGGTTTGCAGGGCATTGTGGGTAAGAAAATGGTGCGGGGTGCATGTGAAGCACACCAGCCTGGAATCAACCAGATGTTTCGTTTTCAGATGTGTCTGGGTCTTGTGGATTTTTCTGGCAGGGTCCCAAAGTAAAAAAATGTAGCCCTCACCTTTCCAAGTGGGACGATTTTGAGAGTTACTAAGCTCTCATGGCCCAAATGTAAAACCAAAACCCAAAATAATCAAATGTCTTCTTGCTTGCCATGGGATGAAATGTTTTAGTGTGCGGGGGGAGAGCTGAAAGACTGTTACCCCCTTCAGTTGGGGTGGGGGTATAACCAGGCCCATATTGGTTGGTAGCCACCACCCCACTATTTTCTTTTTTTTTTTTATTCCATGCCATCTAGTAGACTTTCTGCCCCCCAGGGGTGTGGATCGGGGGTAATTGCCCCATCTGCCCACTGGTGGGCAAAACAACTTTGGCCCCATTTATTTGGGGTGGGGGTTTGGCCATAACCCCACTCTCTTATTTTGAAAAGAAATCTTCCCTGATCTCTGGTGAGCTTTCTGACCCCCTTGGGGACCGATGGGCCTTCACAAAATAGGCCGATCTTCCCCCACAGGGGGCAGATATGGCCAACAGTAATGTGCCCCCATGGGGAGCGACCCTTGCCCAAGGGGCAGCCCCCCAAACAAAACACACACATACACAAACACCAATCTCTGGTGTCTAGTAATTTCTGCACCACTTGGGGGCAGATTGGCCTAACAAAAGTAAATACAATTTGCCCCCCAGGGGAGCGACCCTTGCCTAGGGGTTCGCTCCCATACATCAAAACATAAAGTATATAATAATATATATATATCCTTGGTGTCTAGAGGTTTCTGCCCCCCGCCTAAATGATGTGCCCCCCTGGGGAGCGGCCCTTACCCAAGGAGCCACTCCCCTTATACGTAAGTATAAGATTAAAAAAAAAAATCCTGGTGTCTAGTGGTTTCTGCCACCCCGGGGGTAGATCGGCCTAATTATATTAGGCCAATCTGCTCCGGGGGGGGGCAGAAATGGCCTAGAAACAATTTGGTCCCCCAGGGAGCGACCCTTGCTGAAGGGGTCGCCCCTAAACATAAAAGAAAAAAAAAATCCCTGGTGTCTAGGGGTTTTCTGCCCCCGGGGGGGCAGAAATGGCCTAAAAATTATTTGCCGCCCTGGGGAGCGGCCCTCACCCAAGGGGCCACTCCCCTTATACGTAAGTATATAATTTTAAAAAGTGGCCCTGGGGGCAGATCGGCCTAATTATATTAGAAAGCAGAAATGGCCTAGAAACAATTTGGCCCACCAGGGAGCGACTCTTGTTGAAGGGGTCGCCCCTAAACATAAAAGAAAAAAAAAAAATCCCTGGTGTCTAGGGGGTTTTCTGCTCCCCCGGGGCAGATCAGCCTAATTATATTAGGCCAATCTGTCCCCGGGGGGGCAGAAATGGCCTAAAAATTATTTGCAACCCTAGGGAGCGGCCCTTGCCCAAGGGGCCGCTCCTCTTATGTTCATTAAACAAAAACAAAATACCTGGTGTCTAGTGGTTTATGTCCCCAAGGGGTGGCAGAAATGGCCTAAAAATGATTTGGTCCCCTGGGGAGCGGCCCTTGCCCATGTGGCCGCTCCCCTTATGTTCATTTAAAAAAAAAAAAATCCCTGGTGTTTAGTGGTTTCTGTCCCCCCCCCCCCTTCAGGGCATCGCGAACGGGCAGCTGAAATGCTTGCAGAGACATGAAAGAAAAGGAAAGGCCTCTCCTTTCCTTTCATGTCTCTGCTGGCCACCTCCTCCCGAGCGTAAGAGAAATGCTGAGCATTTCTCTTCCGCAATCGAGCTGTAAGCATGCTTCCAGCGCGATGGGAGGTGACCTCTGATGAGGTCAGCACGCTTTCGCGTGCTGACGTCATCAAACGTCACTGGGGTTTTGGGGGTTTTAGGGGTGTTGGGGGGGTCGGGGTGGTAGGGGAAGCGATTCCCCTTCCAGCCCTGACCTGGAGGGGTGGTGGGGTGGAGAGGCGGCCCTCGGGAGGAGTGCTAGCGCTTCCCCCGAGGGCCGGTACACAGACGTAATGGTTATGCCAGTGGCACCTGAGAGGCGCAGCCACGGACGTAACCATTACGTCCGTGGCAGTAAAGGGGTTAAGGGAAACCTATAAACAAATACATAACAAATAGATTATATCTGAATATTCATATATGTTATGTTTGCATGCTGTCTGGCTTACTAAATAAAACTGTGCCTAACAAGCCAAACAAAAACCATGTTCCTTATGTACTTCTAAAATGGAAAAGTGATGTACCAGTAAGCTACATAAACTGCTATAAGGAAGAGATGATAATTGGCCATTAAGAAAAATATTAATAATACATTTTTACAATGATAGGCTTTCATTCACTTTGGGTTTCATATGTAGCACAATCCTCCTAAAAAGTAGCAATGAAGCCCAAAAAATGAATTAGACTGCATAAGTAAAGTTTCAGAATTACTACATGAACAGCTAAAAAACACATTTATGGTGACATGATTATGTAAACCCAAAATACAAATACATATCAACTACATTAGACAAAAAAGAAATAAATCACATAAAATCTGATTGTCACTCTGTAGTTATAGTTTGTATTCCCAAAGTTAGGAAATTCTCAGATAATATCTCCCGAATAACTTTCCACCCATTTGATGAATTACCACAAATGTTCCAGACCTATAGCATTTTCCACATTTTGACATGATGTAATTTTGTATGGTGAATCGTTAAGAGGGTGCAAAGATAAAAGGTGATAAAAGTGGATTTTAAAGAGGATAGAAGGAGATTTTAAAGTGGGTTCCCCGGTGCCCACCTGGGACGCCCACTACATGCCAAATATTTGAGGGCCATGGGGGAAGCCACTGCCAGTCATACTGGGTGCTGGTGGGAGCTGGCTCTGTTGCTTTCTTCTGCCTGGGCGAGAGTATCTTATTTCTCTGCCCCCATTGAACAAAATCAAATGTGTGCTCTCTCCCTGTGAGAGTGCAGTCAGGGAGCTAAGTTTATGTTCCCTGTCTAAGCTTTACCAGACAGGAAACAGCAGTGTCCTGAGGAATGGAGTCTATGGGACCCTGCTTTGATCGGGCCGCAGTGTATGGGGTCCCCGGAGATGATCTATAGCTCGGGGAAGTGGCCCTAATGCTCTCTCCTGTTAAATAGACTAGCCTGGGGGATGGGATCCCTGGGGCCTCTCTGAAGCTTGGGGTGGGGAGGGCTGTACCTCCACTCCTGCTTCCCAAAATGAATACTTTGGCCAAGGAGGATAACATTATACAAAGCCAGCTGAGGTGTGCTTGGATGCTTGTATGGTGGCATGCACTCACCAGTATTGTAGACCATAGGCAGTGTGATGGACTGGGAGGGAATTAAATTGCTAAGCACTGAGTGAGCGAGGTCATTGTGTTAGTGAGTTGAGGCAGAGCTTCCACTTTGTCTAACCGAATGAACCATGGCATTGTGGCTCAAGGACACTGGGAACACTCTTTCTCTAAATGCATAATCTTCTGCAAGCAATATCTTGGGAGGAAAGAATAAGAACGCTTATTTCATTTAGAATCCATGTACCTACATTCTGCAGTCATTCTTGTTGAATTCTTTGTCCCATAGTTTCCCATGAACAAACTGAACTGGACTATGCCATTCTCAGTCCAAGATGGTAGGCACTAACTCTAATATAATAGGCTAATGAATTCAGGGATAGTGTCCTGCAATGCAGTTGATAGTATGTTCCATTGTGTTCTGAAGCCCTTACTTTTGATTTTTGTGCCATTGTTTTTTTAGGATATTCCTTTTCATTAAAGAGCTCATTAAGGAGCGTCTTTCTCATATGCCAGTGTCAGTATTCCCATCCAGGTTTCAGTGAAAGTAAGGGAAAGGTTGGATTACCTTTACTTGTTTAAAATGTGTGAGTAACACACTGTGAGAACTTTAGTTGTTTAGTTGTCTGGAATGTGAGCCGTTCAAGCAGCAACCACAGTTCTTGTCAGGGTAAGGCACAAGCGACCCAAACGTAACCTATGCTCACCCTTTAGTAGCTTGGCACAGAGCACTCAGACTTAACTTGAAGGCAATGTGCAAAGTATTTGTGCAACACTTCAAACAGGAAAACAGTAAAAACACCACACAAAAAGGATCCTACACAAGGTTAGAAAAATTGAATGTAATTTAATAAATAAAATGACAAAAATAACAAAAATCCAATAGCTAGAACTTGATTTATGAATTTTTTAAGAATAAGCTGTTAAATAGAGCCTAGAAGCAAAAGGCACCAACCTGAGATATCGGGTAGTGCCGGACTGGGACAAAGTCAAAAGTGCAGGTGGACCATGATGGAGCACGGGCTATCTACAGAGACCCAGTTGGGTATACTAAACCAAAGAACTTTAAATCCAGGCTTGTGGAGTGCTGCCACAGTTCTGAACCATGCAGTAGAGGGGATGTGCGATGCTTCGGTACTGAGTTGCAGTGAGCCTGCTTTCGAGTTGCTGATGCATCGACGTTGAGGATGCATTGGGCATTCAGGGTAATGCGCCCATTGCAATGAGCCCAGAGGCTGCGATGTCCAGGTGCAAGAGTAGGATGGTTGGAAGTCTTTTATGTCCCTGAGACCTCAGGTCATGAGGTCACCCAACTAGCCCTTGGAGTCACTCTGGGTTCTGGGTTGGAGAAAATCAGGTCCAGTCCTTATCACTCACAGGAAAGAAGGCAGCAGATACAGGTCAGGACAGCAAAGCAGGAGTCCAGCAAAAAGCAGTCCAGCAGAGTGGCATGCCTCGAGTAGCACAGCAGTCATTCTGCCTGGCAGAGTATCCACAGTTCCAGAAGTGTACTGAATCAGTGTTTTTTTAGGTCCAGTTCTTGTTCCCAGTGGTGCCTTCGAAATGAGCAAACTTCAACGAGATGTCTTTGAAGTGCACAGATGTCCTGCCCTTCCTGCCCTGGCTTTGGACTCATTATAGGGTGTATGTAGCCTATTGTGTGTAGAGAGGACATAGCCGATTGAGTTATACGGCTGTGTCCAGCTCCTCCCTCCCATCCCTCACAGGATGGTCCATCAAGTCACACGTAAGCTCCCTTTGTCTGTGACTGTCTAGGGGGAATAAAAAAGCCCAGTTGCCCCCCACCCCAAACATGATCATAGACAAGCAGTAGCCATCAAATGTATCAGAATTGTAATTTAAAATTAAACTTCTCCATAAATTGTGATTTTAAATTGTGATTTTTGCCTACCAGGACATGTTAAACATAAACGTTTTTAAATGCACTGCACTCTGCCCTTGGGGTTGTCTAGGGCCTACCTTAAGAGTGACTTTATGTATTGAAAAGGAAGGTTTGGGCCTGGCAGAAGGTTGACTTTGCCAGGTCAACATGGCAGTCTAAAAACTGCACAAACAGGTTCTGCAGTGGCAGGTCTAAGATGGGTTTAAAGGGCTACTTAAGTGGGTGGCACAATCACTGGTGATGGCCCACTAGTAGCATTTGGTTTAGAGGCCCTGGGCACATGTAGTGCACTCTTCTAGGAATTTATCGGGAAATTAAATATGCCAATTGAAAGTAAGCCAATGTTACCACTTTTTAGGGAAACAGCACAAGCACTTTAGCACTGGTTAACAGTGGTAATGTTAGCAGAATCCTAAGGCCAGCAAAAACGAATTCAGCAACAACAGGTGGTCTGAAGGCAAAAAGTTAGGGGAAACCATGTCAAGGATGCCAAGTCTAACACTCACACGTACAGTAAAATAAATAAATCACTTAAATGTCTTCACTTAGCTTATTTAAAAAGACAACACTTAAAATTCAAGCTTTGAAAATGAAGGAAATGATTCTGATGTGCCATGGGTACCATAAAAATGTCACCAATAAAAATTCATGAAACTATCAAAGTGATGAACATTTTCTGTCTCTTAAAAAGAGAGTTGATGGGACATAGGACCCACTTGTAACCTTATCAAAAAGTGCACAGGGTCAGATACAACTGGTGTGTTGGTCCTGATGAAGCAAAAAAGTCCTCTGCAGCCGACTTGGAGGCTATATCTGAGCAGGAATTCAAAAGGTTAAGTAAGTGTTGCAACAGTTTATGGAATCTGGACATCTGGTTCACAAACTGGGAACAGAAGAAATGTTCTTTGAAGCCAGTTTGGAGACCGTATCGAAATAGAACTCCAGGTAATTAGGTGCATGCTGCCTTACAAAGTCAAGAAAGGGCATGAGGTTTATTGAGGATGGATATAGTTTGTAGGAGAACTTGGTCAACACTTCTTGCAGATTTAAAAATATCAGAGAGATTCCTCATTGTCCTTAGAGGCAGTCCTGGCGACCTCAGCCCACTAGAATAAACTTAAGGGGCATACTTTCACAATATTCACGTCGAAAAACAGAAAGGGCCTTCTCAGGTTTCTGATTTTCCAGACGTCAAGAAAGGGGTTGCTTAACAAAGCTTAACAGATGGCAGCTGAGCAACCCCCCACACAACTGGCAGATGTTATTCTTAACCCGGTCTTCTATTTAGGAATCGTGCACAGCCCAGGAGCTCTCCTTAACGCACTAGATATTCTGTAGCCCCACAGTTTCCAGGAGCTATGTTCTACCAGCGCACCTCGCTATTCCTGGAGAACAATTTAAAACATAGGATTTCTCAATTCTGGTCGAATTCAACGAAGAAGAAATACCATCAAGATATCTTGCAGTGATCCTCTGCAGCTAGGGAATCTTTGCAACCACAGCCAGGGATGTCTTCTTTTCTTTCAAGCTCCAAGTTTTAATCTGAGAAAAAAGTGGTTATCTTTCATGCCACCATACCAAGAACCAGCTGCCACGCTCCTATATCGCCCCCGCAACTCTCCCCCACCCCCAGGCACATTTCCTGTAGTAACCTGCATTTCCTAGTATGCGATAGTGTCTATTGTGGCATCAGATAAGGATGAGATCCTGCAACATGACTTATAGGGCTTAAATTATAGCAGTTCTAGTATTGCATGTCGTCTTCAAGCAGCATTTTTCCTGACGTGCTAGTTTATTTATAAAGCGATGTGAATCTCACTTCTTTTCCCAGGGAAATGATTTTGGTAATCAGACTGAAGCTGATTGCAGGTTCTGGTTCTATTGGAAGTTTTTAGGGGCGGAGACTCTTTGAAATGGCCTCTTGTTTTTGTGATGACTGCTTGATGCGCGTTGAACATCAACCCTCCACCCAAACTCTGGAAATGTTTCATTTTTCGCGGTCCTGGGTGTGGTATCTTCCATATAACTGATGGATTTAAAGGACCTCACGCTTTGCTGGAGGCTTCAATTGGTAGGATATTATTAGTGGATGAAACTGCTATATTAATTGAAGTTGCTAATTATTGTTATTTTGCGAGGCATTGAAAATATCTTCCCTGATTCTGTGCATGTTTACGTATCAATTTCACCCAGTGCTTTACATGTTCCATTGTTGGCGATATCACGGAAAAGGGGTTGTGTTCAAAGCATATAGTTCAGTTTTAATCTTGAGTCTGGCAGCATCAATTAGCAGAGGCTGTAGCGTAAGTTATGGTTGTTTTATAGTTTGCTTCTAAAGTGTACTCATTTCATCTTTATCTTTCACCATTTCCTTTCTGTGACCCAAACAGTGTATTGCCTGACCTGGGTACAAGAAAAAAGGGGCAGAAGATACAAACGTCGCCTTTTTTGAATTAGTAGGGTCCAGCCACGCCAGCCACCCCCTCTGAGGAAAAACACTGTGCATAGCTGCTGTTATTATTACCAATATCATGGTATTGAATGTACGCGCCTTGGAAGGATAGAAGGCTGAGTCAGCCATGCTTGGGCACAAATTCATGCCCTGCATATCCCTCTTATCTCAGCAGGAAGTGTTCAACTCACGGAGTCATTCTATCAACATGATTTAATGTACTCAAATTGTAACCACTCCTATCTTTTCTGTACATACGTTTTTGGCCACTGAATTCAATCGTTAAACATGAGGACATTATTATTTGTGTAAGGGCTCCTACAAAATCCACAAAAACTACCACGTTCTTATCTGCACTGATCAGCAAACTGAAATGTAACAGGGTGCTGTTTTTAAAGGTAATTACCTACTATGTGCTGTAGAACCTGCAATGGGATTATTTAAGACACCCAGGTGTGTGATGTAGAAGATAATAAAATATTCACCAAGAACATTCTGTACTTGTTATTAGTTTCCGCAGAACAGTATGCGCATCAATAAAAAGATAAATGCACCTTACGACCAAACTTATTATTCTCTCCGTAATGTAAAGGGGGAAGCAGTCATTGACAGCTCTAACCATTAATTGGTATTGAAATGAGAACATATGCCGTATTATAGTGCAGTTTCACACTCACGCATACTGAGACGATAAATTAATTTTAATTCTTCCAAGTATTTTAATTAAATAAATATCCTAAAAAAACAAAAGTAGACATTGTTTCTGAACTTATGAATATGAAGTGACGGAGACCGCTACAAATGACATCACTTAGTATGAAAGTCCTCAGAAAAACAAGAATGTAACTGCTATTGCAAGGCATAAAGGCCTCGCCCGCCAAGTTGTAACTGCCGTGCGGCCGCCAATGCGGCCACACTCCTGCGGTGGCCATTACGAGATCCCCGCTGGGCCGGCGGGCGGAAACCTGGTTTCTACCCGCCAGCCCAGCGGGGATGTCGGCCGAAACACGGGAACTGGCTCCAAATGGAGCCGGCGGCGTTGCGACAGTGCGACGGGTGCAGTTGCACCCATCAAGATTTTCACTGTCTGCTTTGCAGACAGTGAAAAGCTCCATGGGGCTATGGCAGGGGGCCCGAGGCATGGGCAGTGCAGGGGCCACCTGAGGCCCCGCGACTCCCCTTTCCGCCAGCCTTTTCATGGCGGTTCCTACTGCCATGAAAAGGGTGGCAGGAGGGGGACTCGTAATCCCCTGGGGGATTACAACCGCCGGGACCAATGACGGTGCGACCGCGGTGCTTCCGCCACGGTCATAATTAGCAGGATTGCACCGCCAGCCTGTTGGCGGTGCAATCGTCAGAACAGCCCTGGCGGTCTTTGACCACCAGGGTTGTAATGAGGGCCATAAAGTCTAGTTGAAAGCGCCTAGAACAGCATCTATACTGCCTGATAGTAGCCATAGTCTGAACAAGGACTGAGACGTCACATATAATGAACAAGGATAAGCTGTTGTTCCTTGGCAACACCTCAAGACCTTCATGTACTTCATTTAAAAACTACGCTTTTAAAAGGCTTTCCAGTAGAACACTATACATTACAAGTAGAGCATTTACAGGATTCAGTAAAACAAATGGTAAGACTAATTTGATTGTGTGACACGGGTTCCGACCAGGTTAGCTCCTACTTTTTTGTGTTTTAGAATACCCGTTTTTTGGATCTTTGCTGTAAATGAGTCTCCCAATACTAAGACTCACAAACTGTAAACTCTTTGGGAATGGATTAAGAGTGCTAGCCACGAAGGACCACCTTTCAAGAAGAGGTCCACTGCTCTGCAGGTGAGATCAGAGGCTCTCAGCTAGTTGCACTTGAAAATGCCTCACACATGTTCACAGGTGTATGTTCTGAGGAAGTAGAGCTACTGTCTAGTGCAACCTGGTATCTGCACACGGGTATCCTTTTACAGATGAAACACTTGATAATCTGATTATGACTTGTCTAGGCCTTAAAATGAGACTAAGCATTCATTGTGTAAATATGCTGTGATTTACTGAAGTATGTTGTTCTTCAATGTATGGCCCACTATAGGCAAAAGATGCCCTAAAGTACAGTTTAGCCATAGTTGGATCTAGAGCCAAACTTGACACATGAATTCCATGGTAAGCAAGGGTCAAGTGTAATGATATAGCAATATTTTCACCCTACCTCCATTTTATTTGGTACTTCAATTATTACATTTTTTCTCTGACACCTCTTTTAATTAAATTATGACTTTGGTTCAACCTGTTGGTCCAAGGTAATTACTCTTCTGGCCAGCTAAAGGATTAAAGCATTTCCCATACAATAGGGCCATTTGGCAGTGATTAAGCTTGTTCCTAGAAGTGGAAAGGGGTGGAGGTAGAAGTTGCATGTGATAATGCCATTGTCCACGTCCCTATGCCTTTGGGATCTCAACCCAAGGCAAACAAAGCAAGAAATCCAGACCTATAGCCCTAATCATGAAAGGGTCCTCCTTTGAAGTTTTGGAGGGAAGGAACTAAGCCCCTATGCCAGTTAGGGATGTTGTTTAAGAATTTCCCACAGTTCTGTTCAGAGAACACTTGAAATTGTCACTTTGTAAATGCAATGCAGGAGGGGAGAGATAGGCGAGCAGTGACAATATGTCATCTGCAGATGGAGCTGAGGGGCTCATGTCCTGGAACCTTCTGCCCTCTCTGTAAAACCTCTGCACAAAGAAGACCCTTGAGAGAAAAGGATGGCCTTATGCAGGGCCTCAAAAGAAGAATTAACCCTGTACTGACTTGGACTCTTTAGACTTTTATCCCCAGTGCCAGTGGCACTAGCCTTCCCTCACCCTGTGGTAAACAATAGAGAGGTAGATCTGCTGGGGGCCCAGAAGGAAGGAGCTGACCTAGAATGTGTGCAGAATGGTCCTGCATGAGAAAACTGGGCTGATGGCAGAAGTCTCCTTTTGCCCCATTTTTCACTTGGTATTTTCCTGACTCTGATGGTGCATTGGATACTGCTACACAGCTCCAGGGTCTGTGTTCTGATTAAAACGAGTATGCAAATTAG
The DNA here is from genome assembly GCF_031143425.1 of Pleurodeles waltl. NCBI lineage: Eukaryota > Metazoa > Chordata > Amphibia > Caudata > Salamandridae > Pleurodeles > Pleurodeles waltl. The sequence goes on from NC_090446.1 coordinate 1,235,952,687, forward strand.
GCTACTTATAACTGGCAGTATCAACCTACCTAGAAGTCCCTACTATGTAGCAGGTCATGTAGGTTTAGGGACCCCAGCATAGCTAGTGTACCCATAGGTGCTGAGGTTCCCATTGTCATTTTAAAGGCTGGCCTGCCTTGCTGGCTGCTTTAAATTTAAAGTTACATGCAAATTCGACTTTGGAATTAAAAGTACTTCCAAAGTCTTAAACTACAATATTATTACATATAGGTCACCCCTAAGGTGTGCCCTAGGTGCCCCCACTGTTGGGTGCAGTGTAACTATAAGCAGAGACCTTATAAAATATGTTTTATATGCGCTGGTGAGGAAAAATAGCCAACTTTGTTTTTCCCTCATTGTAGTGAATGGGCTCCTTGGGCTAAAATGGGGGACTTATTTTAATTAATAAGGTCCCCAAAGGAGCAGGATATAGCAAGTTTGGCCTCAAATTGATTGTTATAATAAATGCAACTACTTGCCATTGTTGTATTTAATGTAACTAGTTCAGGGAAAGAGTTTTAAAACTCTTCCTAAAAGTTACCAGTTTCAGCTCTATGGTGTCATTCTCTAATTGGCCATCCTCTGGCAGCTTAGCCAGGCTGCCTTGATGAGGTGTGAAGTGACCTAGGCTGAACACAAAGGAAGTGTCTGTGGGTGGAGAGCTGCCTCAGCAGATGGTGAAACAGGATGTGGGGAGTGCAGCCAAACTGGTCTTCAAAGGAGGGAAGGCTATTTGGAGCAGCTCAGGACCTCTCCCATTTCCTGCAAACCCAGACAACCAGGCACCCTCTTGATTATATTAGGAGAGGGCAGGAGAGGGGTGTGTTAAGGATATTTAGCAAACCAGATCTAACCTCCAAAATTCAGTTTCTACCATTTTGGATTTTTAAGGAATGTTGCTCTCTGGAACTGATTTTTGCCACACTTCCCAGGAAGTGGCTATCCAAGAGAGTAGTGACTTGCCTGTGATTAGACACTCCCTCCCTCCTTTTAACCCCAGGAGCAAGGATACATTTGGCGGATCTGCACTCATACCTCAGATCCATGCTAGAAGAAGATACTGGAGAAAAAGGACTGCCCTGCTGGATCCCTGGTCTGCACCTGGACAATTCACTCTCAAGGACTGCACCAGCTACACCCTTTGAGGGCTGTTTGCTTCTCAGCGCTATAATTATTTTTAATCTTTACAAATTCATATCTCTGGTTCCCTGCATTGAATTTTTGTAGTTTTAGTGTCATTGTAAATATAACAATATTATCTATTTTTATGAATTGTTGTTGGATCTTTATTGTGTTGTTTGTTTCATTTATTTACTGTTTTGTGATATTTGAATGTTTTACACACTTTGTCTCTTAAGTTAAGCCTTGTCGCTCATTGCCAAGCTACCAAGGGTTGAGCGGGGATTAAATTATTGAGACCTGACCTAGTGGGGGGTTAGTGGCCTATTGCTAAGTACAGTACTTCCCTTACCAATAAACCAACATCCTGTGTGTGAGTAAACTTCAACATGAGGGCACCCCTTGACGCCTGCTGAGACAGACCCCTTTAAATTGGCCAGGAGGCTGTAGGGACTGTGGCATGCAGTTACGAAAGGTGTTGGACGTGACCCTTTTTGCAGGGCTAGCCCAAACGTTTGACCTTCCTCCTATTTTTCTGACCTTCCTTTTTTGACTGGAGGACTCTGGGCACTTTACATCTGCTAATCTATGCTAAAGTGCATGTGCTGTCTCCTCTAAACATGGTATAATTGGTTTACACCTGTTTGGCACATTTGGTTTACTTGTAAGTCCCTTACCATATACCCAGGTCTTGTAAATTAAATGCTACTAGCGGGCCTGCAGCACTGATGTGCCACCCATAGAAGTAGCATTTCAAACCTGTTTCAGGCCTGCCATTGCAGGGTCTGTGTGCACAGTTTAGTGCCACTTTGACTTTGCATTTAAAACTACTTGCAGAGCCTCAAACTCCCCTTTTATTACACATTGATCATCCCTAAGATAGGCCCTAGGTAACCCTATGGGCGGGGTTCTGTGTAAGTAAACGGTAGGCCTTAACATTTATGTTTCGCATGTTCTAGTAGTGACAAACAGCTATTTCCTTTTTCACTACTGCGAGGACTGCTCCTCTGATAGGTTAGCATTGGGAATTCCCTTATATCCTTTTAAGTGGTAGTTCATGATCAGAAAGGAGTAGCTTTGTCATGTTTGGTGTGTTTAGAATGGTAGCTATATGTCATACTTACTGGTGTAGTTAGATTTTATATTACTGTTTTAGAAATGCCACTTTTAAAAAATGTGCATTTCTTTGTGCTGATAACTCTGTTTGCTTTGCCGCCAGTATCCAAACCACACCTGCCCTGGGTGACAGCTACACTTTGTGCATACTCTCTAGACAGCTACAACACAGGAAGGGCTGGGTGTTATAGGGAATACACCTTCCTTCATCTACATACTGATGGTATTGCTGAGCTGAGAGAGGGAGAGGTGGTTCATACTTACATTTGAATAAATTTTTTCCTGCACCCCCTTACATCAAAGACATTTTTGTAATATAAGTCTGGGCCTCTGACCCCATGTCTGTGAAGCCCCTTTGGATCTGGAACTGTACCTCTGTCAGAAGAACTGCTGCACTGCTTAAAGGACTCACCTGGACTGCTTTCTGCTTGTTGCTCTACCGCTTGCTAACATCTGTGCTGATTAAAGGACTTAGTTGAACTGCTTTTCTGCTTGTTGTCCTGCTGCCTGCTGCTCTCTGACTGTGGTCCAACCAGACATTGTGTGGGACTTGTAACCAGATGTTGATAGCTCTACAAACTGCATACTGCCAGAGGACTGCTGTGCTGACAGGAGGGACCGCCATTTGGGTTCCCTGCTTTGTTGTGCTGACCTTGTTGTGCTGACCTGCTGCCTTCTTGGCTGCTGGAGGGACCTCCAATCTGTAATCTGCCTTATCTGCTGGCTGGCCTGTCTGCCGCTCCCTCTGTGCCTCCCACGTGTTCTCCAAAGAGCCCAGTGTGTGGTGAGCATTGTTTACTGCTCCTTTTGTTTTACAGTCAGCATGTGATGAGCGCTGTTATTTTCTCCTCGTGGTTTCTTTAGTGCCTGGGGAGTGGTGTCTATCTGCTTATGATGGTTACAGGATCAAGGCATGGTGAGCCCTCTTGGATTCACCATAAAATAGCATGTGTACTTTGTCCTACGAAATCCCTGTGGTTTGTTCCCCCAGCAATGGATTTGGGACGTTTAGGCCTCTGGCACCAGGTTGGCACCAATCCCCTACACATGGCATCACTGCTAGCTGCAAGAGGTGTAGAGGGTGGAACTCCCCTGTTGTAGCAGACGCTGCCCTATCCCATGGTGCTGACATGGAGAAGTACTGTGGCTGTTGGGGGGACCACCGCAACCTCACCCAATTCAGATTCAGCCTACCTACATACGGTAAGGTGTACTTGAGACCACTATTGCAACCAGTGAAAAATATCTATATTTCCCAGCTCTAGTGACTGAGAGGCACACTATTACCTCGTCAGCCTGCCTCAATCGCAAGCCCCATTTTTGGGGCCAAGCACTGTGCGATGAAGCGGGAGAGGCCATGCATAGCCCACAAGGCACAAGTGTTCTCCTCAGCACTCTGTACCTTTAAACACTGTCCTAGGGACCCTGAAACTGCAGGGACGTGCCTCCCCACTCATCGCTATTGGGATGTGGGCCATTGACTGGCGACCCATGGATAGGAAGTGTTGTTTAGCACCGTGGCTTATTTTAAAACCAATAAATGTGCATTAAAAGTGATGTCTACACAATATTTACTTGCTGCATTTAATGGGATATGGTAAAATTGCATACCTAGGATGTACTTATGCGTGACATGTATTTAAGGTAATATTTATGTAACATTTACTCCCTGCATGTAATATGACATTTTAATCCAGCATTGATTGCACTACTTATTGATTCATGTCCTTTTATTTTATGTGATGTACAATATACTATATTTTTATATAATCTTGCGTGGAGTCTCTTTTGTGGTGTATGCATTGTATTTCTGTGTGAGTGTGTTGCACAAACACTTCACACATTGCCTCTGATGATAAGACTGCCTGCTCTGTGTCAAGCTACCAGAGGGTGAGCAAAGGCTATCTTTGGTGTGTGACTTACTCCCTGGAGCCTTCAACTACAGTTTCACATGACACCCTAGGAGACCTAGGTGGACATAAACGTGAATTGGGGAGGCTTTTCTCTGGTTTACAAGTACTCCTAAAGCTGGACCTTTTAGTGTTAGGGCTCTGGGTTCAGGGATTTTTACTTTTATGTCCTCATGAAACAGGCATAAAGGTAGCGCCAAGGCTCCCGCTGCCCAAACTTGAATGTTTCATATTTTGTTAACAATGTCTGTGTTAGTGGAAGTTGGTGGTACCATCTTGTACTGTTTTGATATTGTTGCATTGGGGTTTGATTCATCTTTCCGTTTTTGTTGTTGTAGTGACACCTTAACAATGACAGTAGGCCAGACTTCAAATCACTGGGTCTGATTTAGACCTTGGCAGATGGAAATACACCATCACAAATGTGACGGATATTCCATCTGCCGTATTAAGATCCCATTATATCCTATGGAGATCGTAATAAGGCGGACGGGATAACCGTCAGATTTGTGACAGAGTATTCCATCCACCGAGATCTAAATCAGCTGCACTGTCTTCTATTATATTGTGTTCAGCATAAGTTAGGGTATTGTGGTTTTAGGGTGAAGGGTTGCTTGTGTGCACAAAGTTAGAAGTGACTCCAGTGCATCGGTTACATGGAACATTGAAACGATTGACTTTCATTTGATGTTTAATTTATTCCTCCTGTGTGTTTTGAGGTCCTCATAACTATTTCCACCTCCAATCTTTTAGTATATTTTACAGATTTGTATGCACAATTAAGTAGTGTGCAGAATAAAGTACTTTTTTTATAAGAGAAACACTGGCTGGACCTTGATTTAAGAATTGTTGTTTGTTGCATTTCTGGGAGCTGAGTTACCACCACCAAAGCACTTACCTTCAATAATCCTTGAATTGCTCAGTCTTGCTCTCTCGAGAGAGAGAGAGTCAAGTGCTAGAAAGGAGTGGTTAGTTCCCAAGAATGGTAATGTGGTCCTATTAGGAGGAAAGGACTCACATCGTGCCTTACTAATGACCAGTGTCTTGTAGACTGGATTATATTGTAGCATTTGAATATCACTGTTGCTATATATATAGAACCACAAATATTTTTTTTTATATTTGTAAGCACTGAGTCTGATCAACTTATTTTCCTGTAGCTGAAAATCCATGTATAGATAGCTGACTAGTGCTGTCAGAATCTTTACGTTAGAATTGTACCTCTGGTTCTTGATTTCACCACACGTTTACCTCAAATAGACGACAAACTTGTGCCCAGTATACAGAGTAGAGCAATATGCATATGACCCTCCTTTGATACTGCATACGTTCTTGTCAGGAAGGGTCCCTTTTCTCCTCACTAAGTTGTGAGGTATAAAAATGTACTTTGAACACCTAAATCCAAGTGTAATCCTAATTTCCAAAATTAGTCATGTATATTTTTTGCTTTGTTCTTAAAGAATATCACAATTTTTCAAACAAGTCTAAATATCAAGGTACCTAATTCCAGCAGAGGAATTTATCCTGTTCTGTATTCATACTTACAGTGTCACCTGAGTAACATTACCCCTGATAAGATTTTCCCATATGCTGAAAAGTCAGGTGTATTTGAAAGCTTATGAAGACATGGGACTTACCATGAGGGCTTGTGCAAATCTGTCAGTCTGTCAAAGCACCAACATCATGTATCTGATCATGGGAGGCAAGTGAAAATCAAAAGTTAAGTCTGACCACAATACAGCATGGGTCAATTACAAGGGGTGGTTTGGGTCAGATCTTGGTTTTCCATTGGACTTAAAAGAAAGTTTAGCAAAGGTTCTTGACAAGGTAGCTTCTCCGTGGGGCAAAGCATCAGACTGTATCCGAGGATGAGTCATTGTCAATGGAGAGCTGCTGGACAAAGTCTCAGTAAAGCTGTTGATGAGGGCAGGGTAAGCTGAGAGAAGCTGGATTCTCAGACCGAGAAGTTTGTTGAGCCATGTGAACATTTACACCAAGAAGTTTTTCTGGAGCTTTGAATTACCCAGTGGAACAAGGCTGCAGGTTATAGCCAAAGGGGTCTCCTTAAGGCTCGATATCATAGCTGTGAGATCCCGTTAAAGAAGATTTGCTGCTGAGGAGAAGTACATAGCGGGAGTTGGGATAAAGTCAATCCTGCCTGCATGTAGGTCCTGGTCTCCTGTCAGTTCTCAGAGCAGTTGGTGCTCAAAAAGATTAAAACTACTAGGTTTTTGAATTTGGTAAAAGGAGGCCACTTTAACCCCACACCAAGGGTCCATGGCTTGGGATGGCATGACTTGGGGGCTAGGACTCACTCCAGCAAAGTCCAGCAGCAGCAGGCAGGTAAGATGCGGGGTCTCTGGAGCTTGTTGTGTCCCTGTAGCCCACACAGAACGTCAGCCAGCTAGCCATTGAAGTCATTCTGGTGGACCTGCGTTCAAGTTACAGAACCAGACTTCCTTCCTCAGGGAGCTAAGCAGTCCTTCCAGCAATGAGGCAGCAGAGCAGTTATAATTCTTAGTCTTTGAAAGGTCTAGAAGTGATCTGTAGAGTGGGACTGGGGTCCAATATTTATACCTGTTGCTAGCCTATGTGTGTCGGGGGACTATTTGTCCCAACCCACCTCTGGTTCTGGAAAGTTGTTCCCTTCCCCTGTCAAGGTTCCAAACTGTCTAGGGTGACAGAAGGCTCATGTCAGGTCCCTTTGTGTGCGCTGGAGGCAAAACCCTTTGAAGTGTACGTGGAACAGTATACAGCTCCGCCCCCAGCCATCCTGAAAGGATGGCCCTTCCAGTAAACAACTATTCCTATTTTTTGTCACTGTCTGGTAGGAATAAACAAACCACAACAGCAGGGGGATTCACAAGCGTATAACCCAGGACAATGATAGTCACAAATTGTTAGGACAAGAAAACACCAAGGGCCATATGTACGAACACATTTTCCCATAGACACAGAATGGATAAAACCCCTTGGTACATCTGGCCCCAACTTTCTAAAACTGTCATATTCACAATTGTGACTTAAAATCCATCTTTACCATTAAATTTCAATTCACTTGAGTCTAAATAGCATATCCCCATCTGCTCATAATTCAAATTTAGCACTTACTAAATGTAATAAGGCAACCCTGTATTAGTCAATGGGAGAGATAGGCCCTAATATAGGCCTTACCACAGTGAAAAAACATTGTTTTGAGAGGTTTTCATTGATAGAACATGTAAAATGTAAGTACAAGTCCTACTTTTTAAATATGATACACCCTACCACAGGAGGTGTCAGGGCTTACCTTAAGGGTAACGTTTAAGTATTAAAAAGGAAGGTTTAGGCCTGGCAAAAGGTTTATTTTGCAAGGTTGAATTGATAATTTCAAATTGCCAAAAGCAGGTTACCTGTGTGCAGCTACCAGGCAGTACGCAAGTGTAGTCTATTATGGGCAGCCTCTACCTCTGCGCACATGCTTGTGTAACCAGCACAGTGCTCCTTATCATAGCTGTGTAGTATTGATCAAATCTTAGATACTGATCCACAGTAGAGGTCCAAAACTGGTTCATAAAAAAGCAAAATATCTAGGTGTACGAAATAAATGGAAGCCATTTGCAACAAAAGATGTCAAAATTAATTAGATAAGTTGAATTGTGGCCCTATACAATTCCGTATTTTGTGAACAAACATAGCACTAAACTTGTTAGTAAAATATAAATGCATTTGAAATAAGTCTCTATGGTTTTACCAAATGTATCTTTATACATTCATGATAACAAATCACAAATTGTGAATTGTTAAATGTTGTAATTTATGATTTCTTAAGAGAAATCTTTGTACAGGAGGGCCCAAGTAGTGAATATATGCCACATTTCTTGCCACTGATTTTTAGAAACCTTATAAAAACCTGTAAAATTCAGAAGACAATTATGCCTGATGCTAGCCTGAACGAAAAAAAAGAACCTGCTTCTCATAAGAAAGTCGGCAGGCACTGCTGGTATTTATGGAACAGAACATTATCAGATTTGGAAAATGTATTCCCTCGGCTTCGGTTTTAATTGCAAAATGAAAAAGGAAAAATATTTCACTGGAGGCATCTCGAGCAGCTCTGATAAAGGATGCGCTGACAGAAGAAGGAGGGTTTATTACAGTCTCTTCTGAAAAACTAAAAACACTTCAAACATCAGACATTGTCTAATCTGGGATTAGAGTCTAACTGAACCCAAACCTTTTGTCTGTAACGCAAAACGCATTTTGGGTCACTTCATGACTCTTCTGTGAATTCCAGGGGCCTTTCTCAGAAAATAGAAATTAAAAAGAGCTTGTGGTCCAAGGTGTAAGAAGCGATCAGTAAATAACAAGATACGCTCTACATAAAGAAAGACTGGTCAGATTAAATGATGACGCATCGATGTTTATTAGCAAGATTAGCAGATGTGTTTTTCCTCACATGGAAAAGAAACAGAGGCTGACTTTGTGAGGAGAAAAACTGTGTTATGCTTTGTTTAGTTGTTGTCGCACCCTAGTCCACGTTTACCATAGTGTAAAATCACTTGATGACGCTGATACAATTTAACTTGGTGTGATTTAGGCAGTCACTCTGGTTTGTACCTTTTTGAAAACGGGTTGAAAGTGGGACCGGACAGGTCTTTCATTCCACCTAGCATTTTCCCAGTGGGGTAGAGCCACTTGAGGCCGGTTATGAAAACCCAGGAGCCCTTGCCACTTTTCCGAGCTTCATAAGGTTAGTTGCAACTGGCATGGGGAAGCTTTACTAAAGAGAGCGGGGAAAGGTAGAGAGTAAATGATCAGAAGAGACATGGGAAAAGGAGAAAGAGAATGGATGGAAAGATAGAGATTGAGCAAGGAAAGGAAGGAAGCAGGGCTAGTTTGAGCATTTTTGCCAGAGCTGCTTTTGATTCCCCCAGGCCAGCCCTGGCAGAAAGCTCAGTTCAGCTACCAAACGGGGAAAAAAACCTTCAAAACCAGAAGCCGGTACACAGCCTGGTTGAAATGATTTTCCTAGCTTGTAGGAAAGTACCATCTTTCTTGGCATGTTACCCCCAATTTTACCTGTATGTCAGTATGTTTTTGCCTGCCTCACTGGGATCCTGCTGGCCAGGACCCCAGTGCTCATAGTTTATGGCCTAATGTTTGTGTCTCTACAGTACTTAACTGTGTTACTGAGGCTCTGCTAATCAGAACTTCAGGGCTTATGCTCTCTCTGCTTTTAAATTTATCACTGTAGGCTAGTGACATCATTTACCATTTTCAATTGACACACTGGACCCCCTTATAAGTCCCTAGTATATGGTACCTAGGTATCCAGGGAATTGGGGTTCCAGGAGATCCTTATGGGCTGCAGCATTTCTTTTGCCACTCATAAGGAGCTCAGACAAACCCTTTCACAGGACTGCCACTGCAGCCTGCGTGAAATAACGCACATGCTATTTCACAGCCATTTTCTCTGCACTTAAGTAACTTATGTCACCTATATGTCTAACCTTCATTTGCTGAAGGTTAGGTGCCCAGTTACTGAGTGTGAGGGCGCCCTTGCACTAGCAAAGGTGCCCCCACATAGTTCAGGGCCATTTCCCCGGACTGGGGACACCATTACACGGGTGCACTACATATAGGTCAATACCTATATGTAGCTTCACAATGGTAACTCCGAATATGGCCATGTAGGGTGTCTAAGATCATGGAATTGTCCCCCCATTCCAAACCTGGTATTGGGGAGCCAATTCCATGCATCCTGGGGGCTCCACTATGGACCCCCAGTACTGGCAAACCAGCTCTCTGAGGCTTGCACTGCAGTTACAGCTGCTGCCACCTCACAGACAGGGTTCTGCCCTCCTGGGGTCTGAGCAGCTCACTCCCAGGAAGGCAAAACAAAGCATTTCCTTTGGGTTCTGGGTGTTAAACCCTCTCCCTTTGGAAATAGGTGTTACAGGCTGGGGAGAGGTAGCCTTCCCCAGCCTCTGGAAATGCTTTGAAGAGCATGAATAGTGCCCTCCTTGCATAAGCCAGTCTACACCGGTTCAGGGACCCCTTGTCCCCTGCTCTGGCGTGAAACTGAACAAAGGACAGGGGAGTGACCACTCCCCTGTCCATCACCACCCTAGGGGTGGTGCCCAGAGCTCCTCCAGTGTGTCCCAGACTTCATCCATCTTGCTTTGCAAGGTGTGGGGGCACACTGGAGGGATCTGAGTGGCCAGTGCCAGCAGGTGACGTCAGAGACCCCTCCTGATAGGTCCTTACCTGATAAGGTAGGCAATCCCCCTCTCAGGGCTATTTAGGGTCTCTCCTGTGGGTTCTCTTCAGATCCTACTTGAACATTTCCAGCAGGAATCCTCTGCACCTACTACTTCATCCTCTGACCTCAGATCAACCGCAGCCTGCTCCAGGAACCGCTGTAACAGCAACAAAGTATCCACAAGGGATACTTTTTTTCTGCAACTTCAGCTCCAGCCAGCAGCTGCAACAGTTTCCATGGTGTGCATGCTCTGAGGACTCCCTGTCTTCATCCTGCACCAGAAGGACCGAAGAAATCTCCCCTGGGGTGACAGAGACACTTCCCTGCTCACGCAGGCACCTTCTAAGTCAATGACCGGTTCTCTTGGACTCCTCTCACAGCAACGAGCATGCTCCTTGGAACACAGAGTATGGACCCTATTGACACAGACTGTCCTGACGTCCAGCTGTCGCAATTTGGAGGAGGTAAGACCTTGCCTTTCCCCAGAACAACAGTACACCTGTGAACCGCATCTTCTTCACCTCCTGAGGCCTCTGTGCACTATTTGCAAAATTCCTTCATTCACAACCTGGCTCAGGTCCCCAGCACCTTATCCTGCGATGCCCAACTTGCTCAGTTGATCTCTGGCAGCGTGGGACCTTCTTTTGTAGTGCTGCACCTACTGCATTTTGCACCTACTTTGTCCCCATGTCCTGGGACACCCGTGGGTGCTAGCTGGTGCTCTGAGGGCTCTCTGAAGTACTGAGGGCCCCCTCTTCCTCCTCAGACAGTGTTGAGCCCCCCAGGTCCTTCCAGGGTCCAGATAGTTCCTAGTTGATACAAAATGCAACTTTCCCGGAACCAAGGCTTGTTGGAGGAATCCAGTGCAAAAACTCACCTGCATCCATCTTTACGACGTGGGACATCCTTTGCATCATGCAGGAACCTGCTGGCATCTTCCTAGGGTGCATTTCTGCAGTTTTCTTCCTACACTTGTCTAGGGTGTAATTCGTGATTCACATTCCACTTTCTTAGTATATGGTTTGTGTTGCCCCTAGACCTATTTTCTCCCATTGCATTCTATAGCCTCTCCTATTGTTTGCACTTTCATATGTCTAATTACTTGCCTTATTTTGGTGTCTAGTGTATATATTGTGTATAATACTTACCTCCAGTAGGAGTATTGCCTCTAATATATTTTTGGTACTGTGTCACCCAAATAATCTACCTTTATTTTTGGTAACACTGAGTATTGTCTTTACTTGTGTATAAGTACTGTGTAACTTTAAGTGGTATTGCAGGAGCTTTGCATGTCTCCTAGTTCAGCTGAAGCTGCTCTGCTACAGCTACTTCTATCAGCCTAAGTTGCTAGAACACTACAACATTTCACTAATAAGGGATAACTGGATCTGGAATAAGGTGTAAGTACCCAAGGTACCCACTACAAACCAGGCCAGCCTCCTACATAGTTGCACTGTGTTTCAGTCTTGGATACTGATGCTTTGAGTGTTGCACAAATCTTATGTTATGTTAATGGTTTATAGAGTGTGTGAATACCAATTGGATTCCTGGCACTATATGTCTGCACAGGGTATTAAAGAAAATAATAATAAAACATAATTAGCAGAGGAAGGGAAAAACAGGTTTTAAGTTGTTTCCTAAATAGTAAAAGATTTTTATGATATATGAGATGGTCAGGTATTGAATTTCATCATTTGCATGTAAAATAAGAGAAGCTTCTTCCTCCGCAGTGAGCCTTCTTTATTCTTGGAACAACTACCTTTTTTTGCCATGGTAGACTGCATATTACGAGTAGGCACATACCATGTGAAACTTTTGTGGAAAGAAAGAGGACCAACCCTGTGTAAGGCTTCGTGGGCCCAAACAGGGTTTTGAACTTTATCCGTTCCCTGCTAGGTAACCAATGTAAATCAGAAATGGTTTGTGAAACGTAGCAAATTTTAGGACGTTTCATTAGCACTCAGGCTGCTGCATTTTGAAGGGTCTGTAGTTTTTCTGTAGGTGCTTCTGCATACCTACTATTAGACCTGACAGCCTTAGGGTCAATCAATCAGGAAGTTGTAAAGCGCACTACTCTCCCGTGAGGGTCTCAAGGCACTAAGGTGGGGGGGGTAAAGTCAAGTGGTCTTCCTTCAACTTTTTTGCATGCCTTCCTCCATTTTTCAGCCTCGAGACAGGTGCTGCTTCGATTCTGCAGGCATTGCATTGAATTTTGCAGGCATTGCTGTGCGCCTGAAAATTGAAGCATTACCTTGCCGCATGGAAAGAAACAGCACATCTTCTTCACCCCACTGGAAAAACTGACCCATTGCCTTATTTTCTGACACACATTTTCCCCTGCAGCCCTCTGCGTCATTATTTTTGATGCAGCCCAGGTAGTTTGTGTTAAAAGGATACACCAACTAATTCTTAAGGATTGAGACTCATCTAAACCTTTAAAAACTGATATCTTGACTTGTGCCTATTGGAGTTTTGCTGTTTTGGTCTTATTTTATTCAGATAAATATTATCTATTTTTCTAAACTGGTGAGGTGTACTTTTTGTGGTGTTTATACTGTGTTACTGTATGAGTAATTTGCACAAATTGGTTACACATTGCCTTCTAAGTTAAGCCTGCCTGCTGTGTGCTACCCAAGGGTGAGCACAAGATATTTTAGTTTGTGTTGTGACTTACCCTGACCAGGATTGTGATCTTACTTGGACAGGGTGCGTGTCTCTGCCAACTAGAGACCCAATTTCTAACATTGGTGATCATTGGTGAGGATAGGAATTGTGTTTGTGCAGTGCAAAACAATAGCTATGTGTACACTATCTACCCACATTTAAAAACCATTTCATTTTTTTCAGCAATTTTCCTTTTTTAAATTTTTAATACATCCTATACATCGTGTCTCTGGTTGGTTCCACAAGTGGAACCATGGAGTATGAGCTGACTAAGCTGGAGGATTACACAGTTAACCAGTTGAAAAGTTTTTGCAAAGAGATGGGGTACCTCCCCGAGGAGCCACCAAGAAGGTAGAGTTTCCAATGTTGCTGAGGGCCTGTGCAGCCTGCTCCTAATAGAATGATGAGTTGGGGGAGCCTGTGAATGGCTCTTCCGAGGCGTTGCCTGCAGCAGTTGAGGGAGACACATGTGCATTTGTGCTACCTGTGAGGGCAGGGAGCAGTGTCTCCAGTCATGGCTTGACCACAGAGGAAAGGAGAGAGGATGGAGTAGTCCAGATGCAGATGGCAAAATTAAAAACAAAGGCAGGGGAGAGGCAAGCTGAAAGAGCCTCAGCAGAAAGGAAACTACTTCTGGCTCATGAACTGAGTCTAAAAGAGCTGGAACTCAAGGCTAGGCAGTCAGAGTCCAGCAGTGATGGTGGCAGCATATATACATTATCTGATGGAAACAAGAATGTCCTTATACCCAAGGATTTTGTGCCCAGTTATGTGTTGGGAGATGACATTGATAAGTGGTTTTCTGCTTATGAAGCTGCACTAAGGGTACATGAGGTTCATGAAGAGCACTGGGTGGGGGGGTCTGTGAAACACATGCCAACACTTGGGAGGGACACACGTCTGACATTAGAGGTTGGGGGCCAGACCAAGTACACCCCATGAAAACTAGTTTGATTGTCAAATTTGGACTGACCCCTGAGAAGTATTGCCAATGGTTCAGAGACAGCAAGAAGCCCCCAACCAATCCTGTGTAGCTTTGATTGATTATTCTAGTAAGGCACTGAATTACGGGGTGTGGGAAAGCAAAATCAGCAATTATGTTGGGTTGTACAGTGTAATCCTGAGAGAACACATCCTCTGTACTTGTTTTACAGAGTTTCACCAGCACCTAGTTGACAGTAAGCAAAATGATCCCAGGACGCTTGCTGAGAGGTGGACCTCTGGGCTAGCACCAGAATATCCAAAATGGTATCTGGGGAGACACCCACAAAGAAGGTCAGAGTTCCCACCAGAAGAAAGAGAGGGGAGGAAAACTTAAAAATAAGGAGTTCTCTAAAGGTCCTCAAAATAATTCCCAAGGAGTAGTGGTAGCCAGTCCCAATCTGATCCGAAGAAGAAAGGGTTCTTTGATCACAAGACAATGAGATTTGTATCCCAATTTATAGAGTGTGCCAAGTATGGTCACTGGGCAGCCACCTGGGTTGGCCAGTGGAGCGCTCGGGGAGGAGATAGTCCATGCTAGTTTTGGGGAACAGACAGAGGTAACCCTAGTGTCCCTGGGGGATGCAGATATGGTGTCAAAATCCCTCATGCCTCCCAATGCTTCCAAGTACAGGTAGTGGGACACCATTAATGGGCAGAGGGTGGAGGCTTTGCGTGACACAGAAGCCAGCATGACAACTGTCAGCTGGTATCAGCAGAGCAGGTCCTACCAAACACATTCCACCAAGTCATAGCTGCTGACAATCTTGAGAGCCTTCTACCAGTCACTCTGGTTTCCTTTGAGTTGGGGGAGGTTCTCTGGTTCTCTGGTACTCTGAAAGTTGCTGTGAGCCCTGCCATGCCTATAGATTGTCTGATAGGCAATAACCCAGAGCACACTACCTCGAGGGAGGTAAAGCTCAGGTCTTACTTGGAGATGATGGGATTGACTGAGTGGGTATGTAGGACCACACGGTCCATGGCTGCCCAGGAAGGGAGGCAAGGGCATCTGGTGCCTGGAGTAATGGCCCAAACAGCTGCCAAAGAGAAGGTAAAGGGGCACAGGAAACTGGTCCCTGAAGTTTCCACAATGAAGGTTGAAGGGGTCCCTCAGGAGGAGGCTCCTGAGCCAACCAGGGAGGAGTTTGCTGGCTGGCAGGCTGAGGGTGGCCCAACCAGGGAGGATTCTGCAAAGCACAGAAAGAATGTCCCACTCTTGATGGATTGAGGCGACAGGCCTCAGCCATGCATCAGGCGAAGCCTCTGGGGATCATCTAATCTACTGGGAGAATGATCCCTTCTACAGCAAGCCTAATGTTCCAGGTATTGGGACAGCATGTGTGCTGGTGGTCCCCCAGTGTTACTGGGCCTTCCTATTATGTTTGATGTATAACATACTCCTGGCAGGACATTTAGGGCAAGGCAAGACCTTCACCAGGCTAGTCACCCACTTTTATTGGCCCAGAATCAAGTCAGCCTTAAATAGATTCTGCAGGTTCTGTTCCACCTGCCAGGCCAATGGGAAATCAGGATAAAAGCTAAACACGCCCATGATTAAATTTTCCATCGTTGTCATCCCCTTTGAAAGGGTGGGCATCGACGTTGTTGGTCCACTGGGCCCCAAGACATCCCTAGGCAGCAGGTTCAACCTCGCCTTAGTGGACCATGCTCTCCAGGACCGCTAGACTGGCCCATATGAAATTAAGGCGCGTAAATGGGAGGCCACTTACTTACTGGACCTTCAGACCCTTACGAACTCCCTAAGGGTGCTCCTCATCAATAGACTAAAGCCTCACTTTGAGAGGTCTGAAGTGTGCATGATCCTTATGACAGATGAGGGTGTGGAGGAGGAGATTGAAACTCTCCTTGACCTCCTCTCTGCACAGGAGCATGATGGGTCAGTGGAGGGTGTCCACCTCTATGCCACCCTGACCCCAGAGCAGCAGGGTGACTGTTACCAGTTGCTGGGACAGTTTGCCGCACTGTACTCACTCACCCCTGGACTCACACATCTGTTCGTTCATGGCATTGACATGGAAGACAGTCCACCTGTAAAAAACAATATTTACAGATTGCCAGACAGGGTTAGAGCAAGTATTCAGAATGTATTATTTAAGATGCTTGCTTTAGGTGTGATTCAACCCTCTATCAGTCCCTGGTCCAGACCCGCGGTGTTGGTACCAAAGGATGCCCAACTGGGTGCCAAACCAGAATTTTGGTCTGCGTGGACTACAGAGGCCTTAATTCTGTCACGAAAACTGACGCACACTCCATCTTTAGAGCTGAGGAGCTCATTAACAGGCTGGGTGCTGCCAAGTTCTTCAGTACTTCTGATTTAACATCAGGGTACTGGCAGATCTCCTTGACGGAGGGAGCAAAAGAGAGGTCGTCATTCTCAACTCCTGAGGGCCATTACCAATTCTGGGTCATGCCCGGTGGCTTGAGGAATGCCCCTGCTACCTTCAAATGGTTGGTTAACAAGGTCCTGGCTGACAAGGTGGCTTTCTGTGCCACCCATGTAAACAACATTGTATTCTACAGTGCCAGTTGGGTGGAACACCTGCATCACCTCTAAGAGTTGCTGCAGGCCCTGCAACAGGCAGTCCTAAAAATCAAGGTCAGCAAGTGCCAGATTGGGCAGGGTTCTGTGGTGTATTTGGGACACCTGGAAGGTGGTGGCAAAGTGCTGACCCCCTAGGCCAAGATTGAAACTGTCATGGCCTGGCAACCACCTAAACGCTCAAACTTAAGTGAGAGCCTTCCTTGGCCTCACTGGCTATTACAGAAGATTGGTTAAGGGTTATGACACAATTTTTGGCCCCTTAACTGAGCTGACTTCTAAGAAGCAGTCCAGGTTGGTGGTCTGAACAGAGGCTTGTCAGAAAGCATTTGATTATCTCAAAGAAGTCATGCACACACCACTCGTGCTCAGGGCCCCTGATTACTCCAAGTAATTCATAGTGCAGATGGATGCTCCAGCGCATAGCATAGGGGCAGTTTTAGCTCAGCTGAATGAAGTGGGCCTAGACAAATCAGTAGCCTTCATTAGAAGAAGCTAACTTCCACAGGTAGAGATATGGAGTGCCATTAAGCGAGAAGCATTTGCTGTTGTCTGGGCACTGGAGAAGCTGAGACCGTACCTGTTTGGGACTCACTTCCAGGTTCAGACAGACCACAGACCCCTCAGATGGCTCAAGCAAATGAGGGGTGAAAATCCTAAACTCTTGAGGTGGTCCATCTCCCTACAGGGAATGGACTTTATAGTAGTGCATCGCCTAGGGATTGACCATGCCATAGCTGATGGTCTCTGCAGATACTTCCGCCTTAGTGAAGACAGCTCCCAAGGGATTGTGTAGCTCTTCCCACTTTCAGCTGGGTGCCCCACATCAAAGACTAAAGCCTCACTTTGAGAGGTCTGAAGTGAGCATGATCCTTGTGACAGATGAGGGTGTTATATTGTGCCATGCTGTGTTGTGACATGCTAGACCTGACAGGCTTAGAGTGATCTTCCCCAGCTTTTTTGCCTGCCTCCCTCCCTCCATTTTTATGATCTTGTTTTTGCTGGTTTTAGAACTCTGCACACATTACCACTGCTAACCCATACTAAAGTGCTTGTACTCTGTCCCCTAAACATGGTAACATTGGCTCCTACCCAACTGGAATATTTAATTTACCTATAAGTTCCTAATAAAATGCACAATATGTGCCCACGGGCTGTAAATGAAAGGCTTGTACCACCCATATAAATAGCCCTTTAACCATGTCTCAGGCCTTCAATTGCAAGGCCTGTGTGTGCAGTTTCACTGCCCCTTCAACTTGCCATTTACAACTGTTTGCCAAGCCTTAAACTCCTCTTTTATTGCATATATGTCACCCTCAAGGTAGGCCCTGGATAGCCCAAAGGGCAGGGTGCTATGTAAGTAAAAGCCAGGACATGCAGTTATAAGCTTTCCATGTCCTGGTAGTGAAAAACTCCAAAATTAATTATTCACTACTGTGAAGCCTGCTACTCTTATAGGGCAACATTAGTGATTCCCTTATATACTTTTAAGTGGTAATTTCTGGCCTGAAATGAGTGGCATTGTTATGTTTGGTATGTTTGGAATGATAGTGAGAAGTCCTGCTTACAGGTGAAGTTGGTTTAACATTACTATTATAAAAATGCCACTTTTAAAAGGTTGGCATTTCTCAGCACTTACTGTCTCTGTGCCTTATAGCCTGTCTTCAGTCCACATCTGGTCTATGCTCATTGACAACACTCCTTGTGCATTTCACCCTGACAGTCATAAACATAGGACACTCAGCTGAATCTGCATAAATCTGCATACTGATGGGTGTTCCTGGGTAGGAAAGGTGGAGTGGCTTTCAATTCTATTTCAAATGCTAGTGGCCTTCCCTCACACAAAAGACTGATACCCCCCACATCTCTTGGTAGACAGGACTTGGTTGAAAGTGGAACTGGTGCTCTTCAAAACCACTCCTCAACTTCTGTCTGTGACCCCCTAAATCAGACACTTCTGAACCTACAAATGGACTCAGTCAGAGAGACTGACATGCTGCCCAAAGGACTCATCTGGACTGCTTTTCTGGAAGGACTTCTCTCCTGCTTGTTGCCCTGCTGCCTGCTGACCCCTGACTCTGCTGGAAGGACTCTGCCTTCCACCACAAGTGCTCTCCAAGGGCTTGATCTGAGCTTGCCACCTGTTCTGAAGTATCAGGGCAATCAAAGGCTTCATCTGAAGGAGAAAATTCACAGTTCCAGAAAAAACAACGCAACACCAGCAAAATTGGTTGCAACGCCTGCAAAATCAACATAGCACCTGTCTCGCGGCCGAAAAATCACTGCATTCCCTGCTGGATCGATTCAGTGTCTTTTGACTCTTTACAACGAATTTGGGGTTTTTAATTTCCTGGGCATCAAAATATCCCTGCATCACAGTGAGGAAGCAAGGCTGCACACCCGGGAATAGATGCATCACCTTGCCATGTGGAAAGAAACCACGCATCACCTTGGCCGCACTGGAAAAAAACAATGCATCGCCTTACTTTAAGATACATCTCCTCCTCTGTGGCCCTCTGCATTGTTATTTTGGACGCATCCCAGGTACTGTGTGTTAAAAGGATAAAACCACTGATTCTTAGAGACTGAGACTCATCTTAACCTTTAAAAAGTGATAACTTGACTTGTGCATATTGAATTTTTGTTGTTTTGGTTTTATCAATCGAGATCAAGGCCGCCTTGCCTCTGTCATCCCTAATGGCTCTAATCTCCTCCATAGCTTCTACAAAGGACGATTCTGAACAATGATTGGTTCTATAGCCATGCTATACTGGATCAGGACAGTCAGTGGTTTCTATCTAGGTCATAATTTCTTGGTTTAAAGTTTTTTCTAAAATCTTAGCCCGGGAGTAGGAGGCAAGAGATATGCCTATAGTTTTTTTTACCTCTTTGGGATCTAGCAAGGTTTTTTTTTTAATGCTTTCTACCAAGCTGATGGAAAATGTCCAGATGTAAGTATTTTATTCAAAATTACCGAAAGGTGGACTGAATCGTATTTGCAACAGTATGGAGAACCTGCGGATGGCAGGGATCAAATGAAGCACCCGATTTAGAGGATTCAATTAATTTTGCCACCCTTTCTTCAGTAAAAGAAGTATGCGTTAGTGGGGCTGGCTCTTGATTAGAGAGACTAGGTTCTACTAACATCTCCTGCTTAGAAGAAGTCTCAAGTTTTCCAACCAAAGCAGTGAACTCCAGAAATATATTGTTAGCTTTGGATAGGAAGAAATCAGCTATCTTACTGCGCAGTGGCTGGTCATGGATAACAGAATGTTTATTGCTACCGATGGAAAGTGTTTAAACTGTGTTAAACAGCTCTCTGTTAGAATCTTTATCAGCATTAATTTTGTCTGTAAAAAGCTTTGTCTTGGCAGCATTTATTTGTCTTTTATATTTCTTAATTAAGGCTTATATTTCATTTTTTCCATCTAAACTGTAGTTTAATCTCCAAAGTTGTTCCTGGCGTCTGCACTCCAATTTGCATTTCTTAAGCTCTTGTGAATACCAAGGAGCTCCTGTAAAAACTAGGATAAACCGATATGTGGTTTATCATAGTTTTTTAGGGGAGCTAACCAGGCCACATCCTTCCAATCATTAAAATTGGTTGATGCTTGATCAGTGTCAATCTCAATTATCGGGTGAGAGTCCCTCAACATATTGTTTCATTCTAAATTATCTATTTTTTTCCACAGACTGTAACTTGACACTGTGGGGGCAGTATGGGTTGAGAAGTTTTTTGTTGGAATGTTAAGTCTAAGATTAATGGCCCTGCTATCAGTCCAGGGGAAAGACACAACTTTCTTGACCCGTAGTTCAGAGTTATTAGTAAAAATGCCATCAAGCGTATGATTTGCCAGGTGGGCAGGTAGCTTCACCGATTGCATTATATTAAAGTTTAACAAGGTACTAATTAAATATTCCTTATCCTTGTCCCCTGATTGCTCTAAATGAAAGTTAAAATCCCTCAAAACAGTAAAGTTGGGGAAATCTATACATGATTCCATAAGATCCAAAAGGGATTATGTGAAGTTTTCCTTTGGGTCTGGTGGGTGATAGATCAAGAGTACATTAAAAACATAGGTATTGCTTATTTTTAAACTGAACATGAGGGCTTCGCAACTCAACAAGGAGAGGAGTTTGAATGTAGTCTTAAAGAAATTGTGATATATAATCACAATCCCTCCTCCTCATCTATTTTGTTTATCTACTCTACATACATCATACTCTTTTGTGATAGCTGATTTAGAATCTGGGTCTGATTCAGCATCAGCCCATGTCTCCGTATGAAAGGCAATGTCAGGACAGTCAAGCATCATGAGGTTGGCAAAATCTTGAGTATGTTTTATAAGAGATCTTGTACTAAGATGTAAACAGGACAGTGAATTATTTAGGTGCACCATGTTGGAAGTGCTACTTAAGTGGGTGGCACAATCAATGCAGCAGGCCTACTAGTAGTATTGAAATTACAGACCTTAGGTAGATGCATTACTACTTTACTAGGGACTTACAATTAAATTGAATGTGCCATTGGGGTGTAAGCCATTTTCACCATGTTTAAAGGAGAGAGCACAAGCACTTCAGCATTAGTTAGCAGTAGTAAAGTGCACAGAGTCCTAAGGCCAACAAAAACAAAATCAGTAAAAAATGGAAGAATAAGACATAAGCAACCCTAGGGCTGACAGGTGTAACAATTATATTATGGGCCTGATTCTAACTTTGGAGGACGGTGTTAAACCGTCCCAAAAGTGGCGGATATACCACCTACCGTATTACGAGTTCCATAGGATATAATGGACTCGTAATACGGTAGGTGGTATATCCGCCACTTTTGGGACGGTTTAACACCGTCCTCCAAAGTTAGAATCAGGCCCTATATGTTTTATGGTTTGCCACCATCATTTTTATCCATCTGCACAGGAATTGGCATCACTGATTTCCCACTAAACCTGCCTTCATTTAATAGCAGCCATATTGCGTACGCACAGTGGACACTATCAGCAGGTTCATCAAAGGCATACTAAAGGGAAGCCCATCTGCACCAGTGTACACCGCACTCAGTACCACAGAGCCCTGGTCCTCCTCACACACATCTTGTCCCCTCTGTCACTACTCCACCACAAACATAAGCACCCTGAACCATGGTTGCATCACCTAGAACTGCTGCTGCACCTTGCCATTCAACACTGAATGTGCATTCTCCTGTGCCACCTGCTATTTCACATGTATCTTCTGGCCCACACTCCTCAGACCTCACACACCCAACACACATTATCACACACCGTCCCCCACTACAACACACTCCATCCTTCTCAACACTTATAGCCTCACTAAACAAGCTACCACAATTTGGGATCTGCTGCAAGACTGCTTTCCAGACCTGCTCTTCCTGACCAAAATCCCTCATCAGCCCCTGTCACAACCATGGCAGACATCTCCGGATACTAGACTGCAAGACAGAAGAAACAGACTTGTGTCGGAATGCCCATCATCTTCAGAGAATCCATCCAGTGCTTCACCACCTCAGAAAGCACCACCTGCATCATGGGACGCTATACCTTCACACCCCTCGTAACCCTCAACGACACCCTGCGTGGCTCAATTGTATACCACCCCCGCCCCCCAGCACCATGCACCAACTTTGACAGCACTATTGCAGACCTTGTTGCCCCCATGATCCTTAACTACAGTGCATTCTTTCTGCTCTGCAAGCTCAACTACAACTGGGAGGATCTCAACTATCCCAACCACCCTCCTCTAGGACCTATCCAATCAGCGAGTGGAAGGTCATACCATCTTCAGCAACATCACAATAGACAAGTCCACATCGATCTCCTGTTCCGACCATTCACTTATAATCTTCATGCCACACCACTGCAGAAACACCATTGCCCTGCCTTCATAACAGGACTGGAACAAGATCTCACAAGCACCCTGGTCTTCTGAACTACTACACCACCAACCTCAACAGTGCAGTGCCAAGAAAATCTTCACCATAATGAACGGCTTCACTTCTCCAGCAGCAAGCTCCACCAGCATAACCTCCTCAAAGGACCTCTGCACCCAGGTTTACCTATACTTCAGCAGCAAGATCACCAGCATCTACAAAAACGTTGAGCCTCAAAGAGGCTCTTGCACCCTCGTAGCCTTCCTTCTCATCTCAACCAAAGACCCAGCCCAACCTCCTGGTCCACCATTGACACTCAAGAAACCCCAACAACCACGCAGTCCGTATACTTCTGGCCAAACTTGGATCCATGCTCTCCCCATATCTTCATCAAGGGACTTACCCTGAACAGCACAGGTCTCACCCAGTCCTGAACAACTCAATCATAATAGCCACCTACCTAGATGCATTGAAACACACCTTAGTACTTTCCCTCCTGAAGAAACCCTCTGCGGACCCAAAGATGCTAGCCTACTCCCAGCCCATCTCCCTGCTACCCTTCCAAACAGAAGTCATTAAAAATATGATAAATTCCAAGTCATCCTTCTCAAAGGCAAACACCTTCTTGACACCACTCAGTCCAGATTCAGGCCCAACCACAGTCCATAGACCGCACTCATCACTACCACGGATGACATTCAGATGATCACGGACAGAGGTGACACCACAGCCTCATCCTACTGGATCTTTCTACAAACTTCAACACCATTTCTTGAGTCCCATCCCTATCTGATAACTGCATGAAATCAGTATCCAAGGATTGGCACTTCACAGGACTTGCTCCTTTCTGATATGCCACACCCAGTTGGTCAGCCTGGCCCTATTCACCTTGGATGCTGTCAACCTCACCTGCAGAGTTCCAAAAGGATCCCTAATCAGCCCTACTCTATTCAACACCTACGTGACCCCCACTCAGTAGGATAACCTGCGCCTATAGAATCAAAATCAAATCCTGGATTGATGACAACCAGCTCATACTCTTCCTCACCGGCAAGATGCCAAATACTGAGACCAGTTTCTCTGGCTGCATGACTGAAGTCACCAGATGGATGAAAACCAACTGCCTCAAGCTCAACATACATACAACAGATGTAATAACCTTTGGCAAAGACACCTCAGTCTGGGATTCTTCTCTGTGGCTGTCCTAACACCGACCCATACCTCTCCTGGTAACCTAAGCAAGGAACTGCAAATATTTATCGACAACCAAATCACAATGATCATCAAAGTGAGTGCAGTCTTGTCTCCTGCCTCCTAACACTCAGAATGCAAAAAGAGGTCTTCAAATGGCACCCCGCCAACACTTGCAGAACTGCCACCCAAGTCCTCAACACCAGCAAGCTGGAGTTTAGCATTGCACTCTACCAGAATCAATGATCAACTGACAAGAAGACTTTGGACCATACAAAACTCAGCACACAGGCTTATCCTGCACTGACATCAACCTGCATCTCAAATAGCTTTACTGGCTCCCAAACCACAAAAGAGCACTTTTCAGACTCTTTACACACATACACAGCCTTACATGACATTGGCTCCACGTATCTCAGCTACCACATAAACGTCCTCAAATCTATCAGACACCTCAATTCAGCTGGACGTCTACTTGCACATATCTCCTGCATACACAGAAGCAGTTCAAGTGGACGTGCTGTCCACCTTGCTTCAGAAGCCTGGAATGCACTGACCCTGTGTATCAGAGCCACCTCCTCAGTTCTTGGATTCCTCAAGAAACTGAACACATGGCTCTTCACCTAGCCTCAGCACTGGTTTTACCCAAGCAGCTCCAGCTTTCAGTGCAGGGAACCCTCTCTGGTGAATCGTGCACAGTACAAATACACATGACAGGCAATAATATGACATATTCAGTGTTTCCTGCAGTGATTCGAATCTTGATCATCCATGGATTTAATTCTTGTTGATCATGGCAAAAGGAAATGTTGGACCTGATGCACATGTGTGGTAGTCCCTCAAACGTTATGACTTTATCCCTCCTATCTATTTATTAAAGTTCAGCTTCAGATTGAGATTAAGTAGGAAAATACTTCTTTGGCTCTTTTGAATTGTAATTTAAAATCCTTGTCACAGTTCTAGAAATACTACCTTTTAAAAAGTTGGCAGTTTGGTACCCAACCCTTCAGTGTCTTTCGGCCAGCAAACAGGGTCATATGACTGTGGCTGTCTATTTTATGATGGGTTGTTGATTCCTCACACACATGGGGACAAAAGGAGCTTAGGTGTGACAGGATGTGCCATCTGGTAGGATCACCGGGGGCGGAGATGTACCTAGCCCTGAATTACACTTAATTTGTTTGCAGCACATGCAAAGGAACCTTAATCTAATATTTTGTCATCACAGACATTTGGCAGCTAAACCCAAGAAGGGCAGAGACATTGGCCAAGTGTTGCCCCCCCCCCCCCACACACACAGACAAAGACTGGCACTCAAGAAAAAGGTGGCACTCTCAGGCTCAAAATGAGATAACTTCTGGACGTTTTGGAAGACTCAAAAGAAGGACTGCCCTGCTGCTGGAAGGACTTCCCTGCTGCCTAAGGAAGGAAGACTGACCTGCTCCTTGAACCCAGGACCACCAGGATGATGCCAAGGGCCAACTGGCTGGCCTCCTGTGTAAGCAGCTGCAGTGATGGAACGAGCTCCAGAGACCCTGCAACCCACCTGCCTGCTGCTGCTAGAACCTGCCGGAGTGAACCTTAGTTCCCAAGTAGTGCCCCACCCCAGTCCTGGGCCTCTGTTGTGGTGCATTGCTGAAGTGACTCCTTCCTACCAAATAGTGGGACTTAGAAGATTTTTCAGCAAACACTGTTCTGAGAACAAACAGGAGATCAGGCCCTACCTGCAAGCTGATCTAAAGAAAGTGCATTGCTAGTCGGATTGACTTCACCACAGCTCTCAATTTGTTTTTCTCTGCAGCAGCAAATCCCTTTTAGTGGGACCTCTTGATAATAGTATCCAGGCTCACAGAGCCTCTTCATATACAACCGGCAACCTGGCCCCGCTGAGGTATTCTGAGCTCTATTAAGACTTCTAAGTCCGAAGGTAGAAATCCTCATCGGGCTAAATGACAACCAATACCTCATCAACAACAACAATGACCTGCCCGGCCTGAAAATCCAGCCAGTTCATACCATTGTGGATGGCCTCCTCTTGGCTACAGCCTGCTGCCTTTCCCTGCTAAGGGCTTTACCTTCTCCAGGAAATCTTAAGAATTTCTTCTAAGCCTGAAGGTAACTCTTGACCAAGGCACATCTGGTACTTGTATCGATCCATGCTCCATTGTGGTCTGCCTTAACTTGTGATTATGTCCAAATCTTGCACAACCAGATGCCCACAGTTTGTGCTTTGTTCTTTTTGGTGCTATGTTTCACTAAAAACTTAAAAAATTCATAACTCTGGTCATACTGATGTGATTTAATTCATTTTGGTGCCATTTTATTGATTAAAATGTAATTGATCTTTCTAAATTGGTCTGGAATTTTTCTGGGGTTCTGTTTTCACTTTATTACTGTTTGTACTGCATAAAAACTTCACACATTGCCTCTCGTTGAAGCCTGACTGCATTTGTTCCGTGCTACCAAAGGATTAAGAACAGATAATTTTTTGACTTTCTTTGTGGTTCTCCTTGAAATGGAATGTGTTTAGTATTTCAGAGGCACTCCCACCTCTCTCAACTAATAACCCAATTTCTTATTGAAACAAAAGGGGAGGGGGCCACCGAGCCTTAAATGGCCCCTAGGATGCCATCCCCAGGGCAGGCTCAGTGACTGCGTCCTGAGAAGACAACCCCCGACACACAGTATTTTACCTGCCCACATTATCGCAAAGATGTGTTTGCTTCCACTTGGAGGGAGCATTTTCAAATCTCCAGCCAAACAGGAGCAAACATACAAGTCTGCTTCCAGCCGGAGGATGCTTTAAACATGCTCTCTCCGGCTGGGAGCAGACTTGTGTTCTGTTTTCATGTCCACATTCCTTTTGGCAGGAAAACAGAACACATATTGCTCCCGCCTAGAGGGAGCATGCAAAAAAGCATTTGCTTCCTCTGTGTGAGAGCAATGCCAGCTTCTGCACCATGTGGGGAGCTGGCTGTGGATGTGGGTGCCCTGCGGCTCCATCTGTGTCCCCCAATGTAGTTGCACCCACCTATAAGTGATAAGGGCCCCATGGGATGGGGTCTCGAGGGAGAAAGTAGGCTTAGGAAGGAGCTCCACTCAGCTCCCCTCCCCGTTATAATAACATGTGGCCAAGGAGTCCAATAAGGATTGGGGATGGGGCTGTGTGGCTCCCCTCCCCTTTTTTATTGTGCACAGGGCCTTTAAGACTTGGGGTACCAGAGAGCCCCGCCTCTTTATTTGGAATTTGTCTATGGGGCTTGAGGGTCCCCTGGACAATTAAGGTTCAGAGAGGGGGCTGCATGGCTCTCTCTCCATAAAAGTATGTTTTGGCCCTGCGGGGATGGGATCCCTGGGGCCCAAAGGCCAACCCCACCTGTGAATACCAAAGTCTGTGAGCAATGAGAGGTTGGCAGCCCACTGGGGTTTTGGGCACAGGGCCTGGTGGTGGGTCAAGCCCTGTGGCCAACCCCAACACCCCCATGTCCAAAGAGCATACGAAGTGTGAGGTTGGCTGCCTGTTGGGAGTTGGATGTAGGGCCTGACTGCAAGGCAGGCCTAGGCAGCCAATCCCACACCACGAATTACCAAAGGCCATGCGCTGAGCGTGGTTGGCTGTCTCCTGGGTGCTATCTGCGAGGAGTTGGATGCAGGGCCTGGCAAGCCAGGCCCTGCCATCAACCCCACAACATGCACAATGAAAGGCTGTGTGCAGAGTGGGGTTGTCTGCATGAGGGGGGTTGGCTGCAGGGTCTAACTACAGGCCAGGCATTGCAGCCAACCTCCTGCTGCACATGAGCAAAGGCCGTCTCGGAAAGAGATTGGCTTTAGGTATGGTTATAAAATATTTTTTTGTACTGTACAAAACCCCTAAGAAATTCACTGAAAAAAACAAAGGTTAAAGAAAAGTTGTATTTAGGTGCGATAAAAACATCTACTTTTGTTTTTTAAAAACCTTAGAAATTAACTGTAAAACGCAAAGAATAAAGTAACATAAAAAGTTTGATGTGATAAAAAGATTTGTTTTTGTTAAAATAAAAAACTAAAAATTTCACTGAAAAAAACAAAGGTTAAAGTGACGTTATAGTTAGGTGACTATGTCAATGGCAACATTAAAGTTTTGAGCAAAAAAAAATCACCAAAATTCACCAGTTATAGTTAGTAAAAGCTAACTATAAATTGCAGCCCGTCATGCACTGCTTATGACCTTACATATTACATCTCTCATGCCATGTTCCATGACATCATTTACGACATTACTGATGACATCTCATGACAATGTGTACAATGCAAGGAGGACTTGGTAAACTACATTCCAACATGACATAATAAAATAGAGTAGTCAGAAAGGAGTGAGCATGTAATGATTACCATTAAACACAGAAGCATAAAAATGCATCTACAAAACAAAAAACACAATGAGTAACCATACTTTCCATCGAACAGAGTAAGCTGTCCGGCCGTAGAAGTGGAAGGATACTCACAAGAAATAAAATGAAGACCAGAGAGAAAAAATGCGTAACGCTCTACTAGACCAGAATTGGACCTATTAAGCACAATAGTCAGCAGTACACATATGAACAGGGGTGGCTCCTCTGCAGTGGCATAGGGGCAGAGCCCCCTTGGATGAGCCAGCAGATTTTTCATACTTTTTCATCTGCTGGCTCAGCCAGCAGAGTGTACAGGGAGAGGCGGGGCTGGGCCACGGAAGGGCAGAGGAGGGGAGAGTGCCCTAAGTGCGCATGTGGGTTTGGCTGTCCATCTGAGGCCGGCCAAACAGACATGCGCACTTAGGTTTCTCCAACCTGACTGTATACACAGCTGGAGAAACAGCACAGACCCCAGGCTTGTGTCTGAGCGGTAGTGACTGTCGCTCAGACCAATCCTGATGCTACTTACATGCTATGTTTAGCATGTAAACAGGGCCAGGATTTCTGGGAAGCCTGTGCTGGTGTCCCCACAAGAGGAGAGAGGCGGCAGGAGATGGAGGCGGGAGATGGGCGGTGTGAGGTAAGTGTTTTCTTTTTTTTTTATTAAATGTTGTTTCCCCTGTCGTTCCCCATCGCTCCAGCCCCCCCCTTGACATATGTGGCAGCCAGTGCTGCATATGAATTACATGATCTAGCAATCATTCATGTTTCTGTTTTATCTTTCAGCAGCATTCCCTTAAAAGCCAATTTGATTATGTAAACCGGATCTACTAGAAAATTTGAGTTTACAAGTACTCCACTTTTCTGATTTCCATGAAATACTGCATCAAATGTAATAGTTTTTAGCCACTGATCCACGTATTTGTTTGTTTTTTCTTTTTTCAAAATCCCTTTTCTTTCCAATCAGGCGTTGACTCAACTCTTCCTTGCTAAATCACCTCTTAAATTGTACTGATTAAACAGATGACTGATTTATATTTTGGTTTTAGAAAAAACGGCAATTTACAGCTAGAATTAGCATTTTTTTTAAGTCCTTAGGGTCCCTATAAATAAGATGGCTATTTTGGCTTCGAGTTTTTACCAGCTGTGACCCCTGATTTGCCCCTTGATACCCCTGGTACTACCTTTGAGACCCCTGACCTCAGAGGTGGCAAAATCAGTCCCAGGCAAACAAGCACAGCCGAAGTTCCTTGTTTTTTTTGTCAATTCTTTATTACCTAATAGGGAATAGTATGTTATTATTCACAATTGCTATAGTGAAGAATGAATTGAGGTTTGCAGGAATATGGCCCTCCCTGACAGCTGAGGTATGTAAAAAATGATTTAAAATGTATAATATGTGCTTGTTTGCAGGTTAGTGTGTATATGTGAGAGCAACTGTTTGTATGTGTGAATGTGTAAGTTTACCCATCTGTGTGTGAGTGAAAGTAAAAGTTAAATGGCGTATGATGTCACCTTCACTACCCCTGTCATTTGGGTGAATTGACGTTCATGGTTTGTATATACATATGTATCGAACAGCCCTGAAAAAACCAAGATGTTAGCATTTAAAAATACTATCTTTTTCTGTCTGTATGTTTCAATATTGCTTTGTCCTGCATTTATGTAGATTATATTGGAAATAATAAACCTAATGGTAGAATATCAGCACCTCCTAGATGTGTCCAATCTGTAATACGAATAAGTCTAATAGAAGTGGTGCTCGATGGTCAAATGCCCTACTACCCAAAGGCAAAAAAATATGTATTATAAGAATATACAAAGTACAAAAATGCAGCTAAGACCACAGTATTCATAGCACGAATATTTCAATACAAAACATTAAAGTGTAAAAAGATCAGCATCAGTCTTTGAATAATGCAGTAATCTTCTCTGTGTTCCAGTATGGTTTTTTATTCCCATCAAAAGTGGCTCCATATAGTCGGATCATTCATGTGCAATATACAGTAATAGCCTTTGATCATACATATATTCATAAACAGCCAACACGTGTTTCATCACAAAGTGACTTTTTCAAGGCTGTAAAATATAATGTGAACATGTGTTTACAATATTAGCAGAGTCCAACAAGTATTTAATTGAACCCACCGATCTTGGGATAAGTTCTGCATTCAAAGTCCTGAAAGTTCAAGTGGTGTGCCAATTCAGGTAATTTGGTGCATATTTCAATCTTGAATTGTATTATTATAAATACAAGGGTTCTGAGCATGGAAGAGTTTTCCTGAAATTCAAATTGTAGACCTAACCAGCCATTGAATATGTATATTATTGCCATTGATAAAAAGTGTGCTGATACAAATCTGTTCCAGTCGATAGCTGAGCTGAGTTGTCTAATTTTTCACTTTTTATATTGTAACCTAGGCAACCATACTTTCCTTTCTGACAGAGTGTGAAAAAAGCACCAATGCGTTAAAAAAACAACAGTCCATCTTTTTGTATTAATAAACTGATAGCAGTATCTCCATTCACATGATAACATCCGCTGTATCTCACATCAGACTAAGGCCCAGAGTTAAGAGAGCCTAGCACCTTGTTGATCCATATTAGCGTCATTTTTTTTTCTCGATAATGTGGCCCATTGAGGCCAAAATTGCTGCACCAGATTTAAAAAGTGATGCATTGTGCCACTTTGTAACTCGTTGCGCCACATTACGCCTGCACCAGGCATGATGTATGCAAGGGGGGGCGAAATAAATGGCGCAAAGAAATCTAAAATATCTGAAAAAATAAAATAAGGACACATTGATGTTAAGCAATCCCATTTCTTCTGGGGCCTGTTTTGGTACAATCTGATACAAACAAGTTTCTTCACTTGTCATTCCTCTAATACCACAGCCGCTGACTCACCTAGGGGCCTTTGTAGCATCCATGTTTCAGTGGTGGATAGCTTGGCAATATGTGTAAGTTTTTAACACTGAGTTTTCAGCAAAACATGAGACCACACTTGAACCATACTTAATTAATAAAACATGCTTATTATGTCTGTTGCCGCAAACTGTGCTGAACTAAAATCACCCGTATTTTGGAGCGGTCACAGGCCGGGCCGGCTTTAGAAGGGTGAGATTATTGTGGCTGCACTGGGTGCTGACTTGGAGGGAGGGCACTGACATCGAGGCGTGGGTGCTGCAGAGTTGCTTGTGCATCAAGCTTTCAGGCAGCAATAAAAATGCCAAGATAACTCTTGAGATTAATGTTAGTGCTAGAGAGAGATATTGGAGTTTTGTCTAGTGGCAGTTTTGACTTTCCTTAAAGTACAAGGAACAGAGGTGTATTTTATGTGGATAGCTTAGTGGATTAGTTAAACCAGCCTTTACCTGTGCTTTAAAACAACTAAAATGTATCTGATATAGGGACTATGGAGAGATGAGGGACAAACATGGAGCATTTACTAATGATAACAAAGGATTTTTGAAAGGCAAGTCCACGAATGAGTAAAAAGGATGGACGTGCAGTGGGTGTAGTTAAAAGCTGCTATGCTCGGCCTAAATCTGCCAGTGCCCGGGCTCTCTTCTGCTGAGAGTCCTGACTTGCGAAGTGGTGCCAGATCCAGTCCTTTGGCCCTTAGAAGTGGAAGCTGGTAACCTGCGGGGAAAATCCAGGCACCACTGTATACATGTCAGAACAATCTACGCACAGCCTGTCCCGTGGTTGAAAATTCAACACAGCACCTGCCTTACAGCTAGAGAAACAATGCAGCACCTGTTCTCAAAGTGGACTCTTCACACAACGTGTTGGAAATTTCCACGCAAGGATCCTGGGCGTCCAAATCTTCAACATCACTGCATGGACCTGAGGCTGTGCACCCGGAATCGACGCACAGCCTCCCTTGTGAGGAAAGAATCGACACACAGCCTCCGGCGCAAGTAAAGAATCAACGCACAGTCTCACTTCCGAGTAAGGAATCAATGCATCGATTGCTTTTCTGATGCACCGTCGCCATTGCGTTTTTATTTTTGACGCATTTCAGGTACTTTGTGCTAAAACAAGGCATCCATTGTTTTTTATGTAGTAAGACTCTTTTTACTTTAAAAATTCATATCTTTACTTGCGTATGGTGGATTTTTGTCATTTTGATCTTGTTTGATTCAGATATATATTGGCTATTTTTTATAACTGATGTGGAGTCCTTTTGTGGTGTTTTTGCTGTGTTACTGTGTGTATTTGTACAAATACTTTACAGACTGCCTCTGAAATAAGACTGACTGCTTGTGCCAAGCTACCAAGGGAGTGAGCATGGGTTATCTGAGCTGTGTATCTCCCTTACCCTGACAGGAGTGAGGGTCCCTACTGGGACAAGGTGTAAACTGACTACCAACTAGATACCCCATTTCTAACAGTGGCACAAGGGTTTACAAAGTGCTGCATTAAATTTGGCACAACGAAAATGCCTCCTTAATGACACATTAGCATAAACAAATGACACTAGTGTGGTGCAAGGAGGCCCAAGGGGCTTGTAAATATGCCCCTAAGTTCCCTATGCTTAACCAGAGTACTCTGCTGGTATCAAGGGGACCATGTGGGAGCACTGATGGAAGTGAGGTTTATTAATGAGACTAGAAACTGAGACAGACAAATTAGAAATGTATGCATTGTTTGCATTAACCCACTGATCAGTGACACTGTGTTTGGAACATGAGACATTTACTTTACACAAACATCTTTTAATTCGGGTTATTCCTCCAGTGAGGATTCTTGCTGTGATTAAAATCCATCTGTCTGCAGACTGCATGAATTGTATTTACTAACTGAGATGTGTGTCTGGGATATTTATTTTAAATCACTTGCATATGTCACAATAATTGGAGCCAAATAATACATGTAACTACGCAAAGGATGCTTTGAACCCTTGCGATATCTCACTCCTGTTTTATTCTGGAGCGCTGTTTCCTAGTCCTTCTAGGAGTAGATCTGTTGCTCCTTCTTCCCTTTATAAAGAAATTACCCAATACAATATCCCATTTCCAAAAGTATGTTTCTGGAGACAGATTTCTTGCAAAAGGGATGGATAACTGTAATTTTAGTGTCTTTAAGGCACTGACAGGGCCAACTTCAAGCATCTGAAACATTTCCAGCACCTTTTGCACTAACCAGAAAATGGTTTGACCCTCTAAAGAACAGAATTTCATTACAACAGAGCTGAAGACCCACTTCTTTAAAGAACACTGCATTGCAAGGCAGTAATAGTTCGCCTGTGCTCTCAGAACCCATCTCTACGTCCGATCACTGTAATTGTCACCGTAGAACTCCACTGCCTTTTGCCATGGCTCGCGCTATAGAAATGCCACCTATTTAAATATATATGTACCTGAAGTGTATCATTTACTATACATAGGGGGGATGAAACTAACCTCACCCATCATCAAAAGTGTAGCTTAATGAAATACAGCTATACCCAGGACGAGGCTACTTAAATCTGAGACAAAAGCAATTTTAAGAAATTCATGTCAGGCCTTTTGGGAGTTCCCCAGAACACAGAATGTTGGTGTCTGGCCTTAGACATAACTTTCGTTGACCACTTTACACACTTTAGCTTGTCCGATGAAATTCTCACACATATGGTTTTGTTATTGTTATTATTATTATTATTATTATTATTATTATTATTATTATTATTATTATTATATCATCGTCATTATTAGAAATTGCTAAGTACAGCACTCTGACATATCAATGTAAAATAAATCACAGATGTTTCTGGTACACAGTTTGGTAATACACCACATTGGTTAGTGGTGAGCCTTCAGTGCACTGAGTCTTTTTCAGACTCTGTGCTCTGGCAAATCTATTTTAAATCGGCATTGGCAAAGCCAATAGGGGGCAACTCTAAAAGGCTGACATATTGGCTTTGCCAATGCTTTTTTTGTTATGCCATTCATGTGTCATGATGCATGCACACGTGTGACCTGCAATTTTGCAATGGATTTTCTATTCAATCAAACCCATTCTAAGATGGCCGCCAAAGTGAACTCATGCGAAGTTTTGCATTGTGATGCATGGAAACACGTTATGACACATTGTGGGCATTTTGTAATTCTCAAGTTACTTTTTTTAAATGGAAAATGGTTATGTTAGATTAGTAATTAAAAGTAAAGTGAAAAGGAAAGTGCATGCTAACACATAAAAATAAGTGAGGGCCAGGTAGCACTTTGTAATATCTGAACACTTGTAAAACAAAGAAAAAAAATTGAGACTGCCCAGGAGAAGTAATGAACAGTAGAGATTAAGAAAACATATGCATTCTCTTGGAGAGTGTTAGACTTGTCATCCTTGGCGTGGTCTCCCTTAACTTTTTGCCTCTGTTCCCCAGGTTGTTGATGTGTGCTGGACTCTGTTTTTCCTGTTTTTGTTACTCTGGGCACTTTACCACAGCTAACCAGTGCTAAAGTGCAGGTGCTCCTTTACAAAATGTGTATGTAATTGGCTTATCCATGATTGGCATATTTGGTTTACTAGTAAGTCCCTAGTAAAGTGCACTAGAGGTGCCAGGGCCTGTAAATCAAATGCTACTAGTCGGCCTGCAGCACTGGTTATGCCATCCACATGAGTAGCTCTGTAATCATGTCTCAGACCTGCCACTGCAGTGTCTGTGTGTGCAGTTTTAACTGTAAATTTGACTTGGCAAGTGTACTCACTTGCCAAGTCTAAACCTTCCCTTTTCTTACATGTAGGGCACCCCTAAGGTAGGCCCTAGGTAGCCCCAAGGGCAGGGTGCAGTGTATGGTTAATGTAGGACATATAGGCCCTCATTCTGACCCTGGCGGTTCTCTACCGCCAGGGCCAACGGGGGCGGGAGCACCGCCGACAGGCCGGCGGTGCTCCCTTGGTCATTCTGACCGCGGCGCTTTGGCCGCGGTCAGAACGGGAAAACCGGCGGTCTCCCGCCGGTTTTCCACTGCCCCTTAGAATCCTCCAAGGCGGCGCAGCTCGCTGCGCCGCCGAGGGGATTCTGACCCCCCCTACCGCCATCCTGTTCATGGCGGGAAAGCCGCCATGAACAGGATGGCGGTAGGGGGGGTCGCGGGGCCCCTGGGGGCCCCTGCCGTGCCCATGCCCAGGGCATGGGCACGGCAGGGGCCCCCTAACAGGGCCCAACTAGGCTTTTCAGTGTCTGCGATGCAGACACTGAAAAGCGCGACGGGTGCTGCTGCACCCGTCGCACGCCTTCCACTCCGCCGGCTCGATTCCGAGCCGGCTTCCTTGTGGAAGGCGCTTTCCCCGCTGGGCCGGCGGGCGATCTGAATCAGATCGCCCGCCGGCCCAGCGGGAAAGTCAGAATACCCATCGCGGTCTATTGACCGCGGGGCGGTATTCAGGCGGCTTCCGACGGGCGGGCGGCAACCGCCGCCCGCCTAGGTCGGAATGACCACCATAGTAATATGTTTTATATGTCCTGACAGTGAAATATTGCTAAATTCGTTTTTTCACTGTTGCAAGGTCTGTCCCTCTTATAGGTTAACATGGGGGCTACATTTAAATCTAATTAAAGTGTAGATTCCCTTTGGGAGCGGATGGACATGTGGAGTTTGGGGTCTCTGAGCTCACAATTTAAAAATACATCTTTTAGTAAAGTTGATTTTAAGACTGTGTGTTTGAAAATGCCACTTTTAGAAAGTGAGCATTTTCTTGCTTATACCATTTTTGTGACTCTGCCTGTTTGTGGATTCCCTGTCTGAGTCAGTTTGACAGTTGGGCTGGCTGCACCTCACACTAAACAGTGACACAAAGGGAGCTGGTGTGTAGTCTGCATTTCCTGATGAGCCATCTGTGCTAGGAGGGAGGGGAGGAGTGGTCACTTACACCTGAAAGGGCTGTGCCTGTCCTCACACAATGCAGTCTCCAACCCCCTGGTGAGTGTCTGGGGCCTGGTCTGGGCAAGGCAGGATTTCACATTCAAAAGAGACTTTACTTTGAAGTAGGCCTACTTCAAAGGAGAAATTGGGTATAAGAAGGGCACCCAAAACCACAGACTTTAGATCACTTCTGGACATCAAGAGGGACCTCTGTCTGGAGAACAGCTGAAGAGCTGAGGAGAAGTGCTGCCCTGCCTGTGACTGTGCTTTGTGGAGCTATCCTGCAGTTGCTGCGTCTGCCTGTGCAAGGGGACAAAGACTGGACTTTGTGGTATATTCCTGCTTGAGAAGGACTCTCCAAGGGCTTGGACTGAGCTTGCCCCCTGTTCTGAAGTCTCAGGGCCATCAAAGACTTCCCTTACCAGCACCTGGACTCTCTGCTGAGACTCCTGCCCTGACAAGTGGTGCCCTATCCAGTTCCTGGGCCCCTGAAAGGAAAGCTGGTGAGAATTCAAGAAAATCGACTTCGGACCGACTCCGCTGCTGAATCCGGCGACGCCGCCTCCAAGCGACTCCGTGATCTTCGCTGGAACGCGACAACCTTCATAGGCCCAACATCTCTGCAGCCCCGCCGAAGTCTGTGACTCCGTGGAAGTCGCTGCATCACGTCGTGACCGACGCCGCTCGAAGTGTGCAGATTCAACGTTTCGCACAGACGCCACGATCCCCGACTTTGCGCATCGGCTCGTTTTCATTTCTTCATCAAGGTACTTTACCTGGGGGTCTACGCGTCCGGCGCCGCTGGTGTTGGATTGTTGGGAACGACTCCGTCACTACGCTGTGTAAACACCTCATCTAAGCATTTTGTGTTTCTAAGTGCTATTTTTTAGTTTAATCTTTAAAAATTCATAACTTGACTTGTGTATGTTGGATTTGTGTCGTTTTGGTCTTGTTTTGTTTAGATAAATATTTCCTATTTTTCTAAACCTGTGTTGTGTCATTTTGTAGTGTTTTCACTGAGTTACTGTGTGTGTTGTTACAAATACTTTACACCTAGTACTCTGAAGTTAAGCCGACTGCTCTG
Source organism: Pleurodeles waltl (assembly GCF_031143425.1). Taxonomy (NCBI): domain Eukaryota; kingdom Metazoa; phylum Chordata; class Amphibia; order Caudata; family Salamandridae; genus Pleurodeles; species Pleurodeles waltl. The sequence continues at coordinate 1,235,989,657 of NC_090446.1, forward strand.
CCAAGCTACCAAGTGGGTAAGCAGGGGTTAGCTGAGGGTGATTCTCTTTTACCCTGACTAGAGTGAGGGTCCTTGCTTGAACAGGGGGTAACCTGACTGTCAACCAAAGACCCCATTTCTAACAGAGAGCTAATTGCTGAAGAAAGAACCCTTTATTTAGCAGTGAAAGAAACAAGTCATTCGTTAAGAACACTGTGAAAGCGGAATTCTCTTGGATGAGACAAACTCAATATTGAGGTGAAATCAATTGACTCATGAGCAGATAACTGAGATAAACTGCAAAGGGCTCACTCAAAGACCACTCTAAGTATGTGTAGTCTACCTATAGGTATGTCAACCGAAAGCTATGAAGCTGAGACCTAAAAAGTGTACAATCCTGTTTCACCATATCGGAGGCTTCTGTGTTGCTCAAGGCATTATAAGCTTAGCCCATGAAAAAGGCTGTAGCAGAAGCACTACTTTGCTTAGAGGATGCAGGTGTCATTAATGCCTTTGATGCGATATGTTTAACACTGTTACGTAATGTTCTGCTTTGCATGGATAATATTTAGAGAAACACACATCCCAGGGCGCCATGTTTTGCCCTCGCACCAGGACACGTATAGTTTGCAATAATTGACAACATTTGTTTCATGTAGCGGTCCTTTTAACAGGGCTGCCCTGGCAGCACATAAACATGCAAATTAACTCGAGGTGTGCCTGTCCATGACACAAACGGCGCACCTTGAAAGAAATCACAGAGCTGCTTGTTATCTTCTACCCAACTGTGCTGCACCATCTGGCAAATGAGCAGAAGGGGGAAAGAGCCTGCATTATGTCAAAAGCAGAGGTAATTCTCTGTATCGCTGAGATGATTAAGGGTGGCAGTAGAAAATGCACGGCAAACATTGAAAGGGATGAATAGGACTTGCTCGAGGGTTAAAACAAATCATTAGTCTCTAAATCCACCTGTTATCTTAAAGAACCTGCCAGGGGCAGCCGTGGTCGCATGACGGATTTCCAGTAGTGTCTGCAGGCATACGGAAAAGCCTGCAGGCTTGATGACACAGTTTCTCTTTCCACGCTTTCCGTTTGCCCTTCTGTTTCACACCCCTTCCATTTTATCATTTAAGGAAGAAGAGATACCTTAATTTTTGTACCTCAAGTCACACTTTACCTAATACTGTGTCTTTAGCGGCTTCTAGAGATCCGTCCACTTCTAACATGTGTCTTGTTGCAGCATTATCCACCTATAGGTGCACATAAATCCATAGGAATGTGCTTTTGCCTTTGTATGCAGACCATTCCTCTAACACCACTGTGGAAAAATGCAAAGAGGTTTTTGTTGATGCTGGGACAAACTCCATAAATTTCCGGTAATTTGGATAAATTGGACCTAGAAAGAAATAATTTAAAAAATAAAAGCTGTTATCTTGTTGTTAGAGCTTAAATGGTTTGTTTCCACCCAGTCACACCTTAAGGGATGGAGCAAAAGCACTATAAATAGGTGGATTAGGGAAGAAGGGACAAAGAGTAGCTTAGTGTGCAGATAACAACTAGAGCCGGGCCAATAACCTGGACGACTGAATTGTGGATTTTCTTGCTAATACTTTTTGCACTGTTGAATGACGCTGTGCTGACCTTGATTTATATACCTGGTTAGTCCCCTATAAATGTTAAAACAAAATGGCATCCAAGACATTTTTGAGGAGGAGAATATTGTGCTTTGGCCAGGCTCTGATGGATGGGCTCACATTGCTCCAGAGACTGAGGCGGTCATTCTGACCCTGGCGGTTAAAAACCGCCAGGGCAGAGTGCCGCGGAAGCACCGGCAACAGGCTGGCGGTGCTTCTGGGGCAATTCTGACCGCGGCGGTAAGGCCGCGGTCAGAAAAGGGAAACCGGCGGTTTCCCGCTGCCCCAGGGAATCCTCCACGGCGGCGCTGCAAGCAGCGCCGCCATGGGGATTCCGACCCCCTTCCCGCCATCCTGTTTCTGGCGGTTTTCACCGCCAGAAACAGGATGGCGGGAACGGGTGTCGTGGGGCCCCCTAACAGGGCCCCATTGAGTTTTTCAGTGTCTGCTTGGCAGACACTGAAAATCGCGATGGGTGCAACTGCACCCGTCGCACACCAGCAACTCCGCCGGCTCCATTTGGAGCTGGCATCCTCGTTGCTGGTGCTTTCCCGCTGGGCGGGCGGGCGGCCTTTTGGCGGTCGCCTGCCAGCCCAGCGGGAAAGTCAGAATGACCGCCGTGGTCTTTTGACCGCGGTACGGTCTTCTGGCAGTTCCCGCCAGGCCGGCGGCTTCCGCCGCCGGCGTGGGACAGAATGACCCCCTGAGTCCGTCATCTCATGTACCATGTTTGATACCCGGGATTCATGTAGTCAATCACCTTGTAATACAACAAATTGAGTTTTATCCGCAGATATCTTATAATCCTTGCTTCATGTTATGCCCATTGCCGCTAGGGGCATAGCTATCAATGACACAGCAGGTGCAGTAGTACTGGGACCCAAAACGCTGAGGAGCCCATTGAACCCTGATTATTTTTTTATTTTACTCTCCTCTCGCTGTCAAAGTTCCCATTTTCCTTGATTGTACTAGGACCCCTTGTACTCCTGCTGTGTCACTACTCGTTTCAACCTATTGACTTTTGTAGCAGTCCAGCAGACATGCAGCAGCCATAAAACTGATAAGCTTCTCTTGTTGCCCAATTTTATGGCATGTTACAACCTTTCACAATTTAGAATGTTGGCTTTTCATACCTTTGGCCAAATTAAGGTCCAGCTTCACAACAGATTGTTAATGTTTAGTTTATTCTGGCACATATACAGGAAACAGTGTATTACCAATATTTTGAGCATGTATTTAATGTGACATGTGTGTGTCCATTGTTATACATATCTCTATATTAAGTTCTGTTCCGGGAAGACTTCCTGTTTTACTGCAGTCCTGAACCAGCACAGGCCTGTTACTTCAACACGTCTCCCTAAATAGGACAGATATGCCCAGATGTGGTTCTTATGCACACTATGTCACTGGAACCAAGCTAAGTCTGACTGATGAGCCTTAACTACTGTGAAACCTGTCCTAATTTGTTTCTGATCTGTGTCATGGAGGACATAGCCTGGAAGTTGGGGATGGACTGTTACTACTGGCGCAGGATCAAGACTGATTTGCATATGAATGTGTTCAAACTGACATGGCATGGTTTGCAAAATAATGGACTGGGATGTAGCCCCGAGTAATTACCTGTGGTTGAGATTAATTGAAGCATTCCATCCTTCACTCTTTGTATACTTTAGTCTGCTGCAAGGGAAGGCACAATATCAGCAGGAGACAGACTTGCCTACAGCCAGCTTTTCAATTCCCATCTGCTATACCCCTTATATGTGCAGTGAAATACACAACAGAATTGATATCCCTAACTCAGAGGTAGAAATGTACTTAGATTAGGAGGGTTGTGAATCTGTTGATTTCAGCAGGTCCCATCCCTTCACCCATAAGGCTGATAGGAAACAGTAGATATTGCGGCAGAAATAAACTGAATTTTATTGATCATGATACAGTTAATTAAAACCTTTGCACGATAAAACAATGCAAATAACAAAAGGAAGACAGAAAAATACATGTACACAGTCAAAGGATCCTTTTAAACATATTTAAAAGTGTAATACTATTAGTGCTGTCCAATGCCCGTCGTGCCTCAAATTAACCCTCTTCAAATTAAGCAAAGAGGTTAAACTAGCGGGGTTAAGAACAACAAAGTAAATTGGTAATAACTGCTTTGCCAGCTCCATTATATAACTATATTGGGGCAGAAGGAGCGTGCAGCTTGCTCTCTAATATGCATGGAGGACTGACCACACAATGCGCGTCGAACTCGATGCTTTCAGAAACGTCCTCGGTTGGTTGCAAGTGTCATGTTTGGCTCGGGAGGTTGATCCATAGACAAATACAGCTCCATGTTTGTAAGGGACAATCTGTCCCTCGAAGTGAGAAGTCATAAATATTTAGCTTGAGTTAAACAGTACGGTCACTTTATTTACTTTTAAATTTCAGGAAGCATCTCCCGGGCTTGCAAACTATATGATTGGCATCTGCTTTTTCACAAATGTAGAACTTTGTACGGTGATCCTAACCAAAATCTTTCTTAACTATTATGATGTTAAATAATCGAAACTCTATGTTTAAAAGGTATGCAAGTCACATTTAAATAACTACTATGATGCATAACAATAACACATTTTCCTACTTTCCTAAATCGAACTTATATTTCTTGAATATAGAATGTATTCGTTCCTTCGTCCAACCACCTCTTTACTCACAGGCCGAGAATTGTTCTTTTTCGAAAAAGAAACACACTGAAATAATACCTTAGATGACAAAAGCTGTACGCTTATCAATGAGGATTAGATAAAGAGATTGTATCAATATGCTTTAGGCAGCAAACTAATATAATGTGCCCCGCAGCTCAGCGCCAATAGTATGAACTAAGAGCTTTGTTCCTGAACAGCCCAAATTGTTACCTTCCCAATGGACAGCATTTCCTGAAGGAGTTAAGTGTGTTAATGAATGTTGGTACTGCTGTGGTAATTCTGTACGGACTTTCCTCCAAATCCAAACAGACATGTCAACGCTTGCAGAATTGTCATGTTTAGGGATTCATCTGAAATAGATAGCCATAGGAGGTCGACTCACATTTTCCTACGTTGAAGAAGTACTTTACAATTGACTGATAGATTGAAAACACGTTTGAAAAATCCCCAACTAGCTTGCATGTGACACTGCTGGTGCAATTGGCACTACCCATGCTTTACAGCACTCTTGCCAACACAAGGGGTGAACAAAAGCACAAGTTCTTTCTTGCTAGATATGCATAATGTTAGCAGAAATTAAGTATGTTACATAAAATCCATTTTGCCATTCCTCTGAGGGAAAGTTGTACACAAGGGAATTCTTCACCTATGAAGCGGGACTCTAGGGCACACAGTAGTGTCACAGTTGCTTTGAGATCTTCTCTGCTCCAGCTCGCCTCCCAGAGGTGAAAAGTACACAATACCATGCAAATACCAAGGGGGGAAGAGTAGCTGTATGAAGTACTCAGAATGTGAAAAATAGAAATTAATCAATGTTTTATTCGTGTAGTACGTTTTTTCCCCAGGCCCACCCAGCGCTGGAATAGGCTGTTCACTGTTTGAGACGCAAAAATATTTTTGCTTTTAGCCAGCTTTTTTTTTAAAGATTAATGAGCGCCCGAAAGTAAAGTTTGATAAGAAGCATGGAATGTCAAAATGCTGATAGCCAGCACGAGATCTGTTGCCTTTGTCAATGCTTGTTTGATACGTCTTATCTCCCCCCCCCCCCCCCCCCCCCCCCCAGTCCCTCCCCCCTAGTCTGGCATGGAACTGAACATGTTAGAGTGAAGGCTGGCACACGCCCGATAACATTCCCTGCCGATGGCATATGTATTTTCTTACTCTCTACTTTGCCAATATACAAAAATCTTCCAGAATATGATATAAAATATTAACATAAATGAGTACGGAAGAGAGGTTGCCTGTGTTTCCTTTAATGACAGCTCAAGTGGCTGCTCGTTGGTTTACAAAACACAATGGAGTGCCTGTCTTTAAATACTGGCGCGGACCTGCTTAGAATGCGGCACCTGATTCCAGCAAGGCATCTATGTCTAAAATGATATTGGTGAAAAACTTCGAGGATATTGAAAACGACAATTGAGAAGCAGCTTGGAAACCAATGTCTCAATCCCTCATTGAAATACACCAGCGCAGCTAATAAATTCAAAGAGCAGAGAAATGTCATATTTCTGGCAAAATTAAAGAGCGCAATGACAGCTCCTCATTTCGCCTTGAATATGCATATGTAATGCATAATGTAAAATGTGATCCCCTCCTTCTCTTGCAGCCATTTCCTCTAATTACATCCCTGCTCTGTTCTTATTTACTGACTGGTACGCAAAGGTGTGATATATTGAAGCAGTGGAAAAAATAGAATAATCTTTTGGAGTTTTTTTTTATTGTACTCCTAAAAAGTAGCAAGTAAATATCCTACCCTGCTCTCGATGTTGTTTTTTGTTGTCACTAATTCACAAGCTGGAAATTAATTTCCTCTTTGCTCTCATCTTAAGGTCGACAGATGTAGGGTTAACATAATGAATGCTGCCCTACTTATAGTCTATGGATTTTGTAGGGAAAGGAAAGTGCTGAGCCCACATTTTCAGCACAATGTACAGTAAGCTTTAAAGAGATTTCCCTTGTGTAAAGCCGGACAGGTCTTAGTTATGTGCTGGAATAATGCATACAGCATTCCAGTGCGGGATTAGCACCTACTGACTGGTGTGGTTACACACAAAAGAATGCTGCACGAATTTTTTTTTGCTAAATATATCAATATAAATTTACAGTAGTTCATAGAATCACAAAACCTACCCTTCTATTCCATTTTAGCCACACGTGTCCATGATCTGATGACAATTAACCACGCAAAAATGGTTGTCTAAGATGAAAGCTCAATAATGAGTTTTTCTCCATCACATACATCCCGAGTGTGACTGTTCCTCTTCAGTCTTTAGGTTTTCGGATTCCAAATACTTTTATGGTAAATAGCGAGAGAGAAACCAAAAAGATCCAATGAAAACAGAGCTAACATGCTTCCTGCTAATAGATGAGGACAAAATGGAACACAATTATTTCATTTCAAGAAATAAGATTCGATTCTCTATCACCACCCGTCATGCTAGACTGCTGCAAGCTTAATAACGATAAAAAAAATCCAAGACAAAGTTTGGAAGAACGAAGCAATAGTAAAAAAAAAAGTGAACTGGGAAGCTGTGCTTTTGAACAGGGGGTCACATCCATTAATACCAGTTTTCTGTACGGTTCCTTGTGACAACCTTTTGTAACAAGGCTATATTCACAAGACAATATAAAGAGAAAATATGTTAGGTGTTACATGTACCGTAGCAATTAAAGAGCAAGCGTATTTACACAGTACAAGACGAAATGGAAGTTCCAGATGACATGAATGGGATAAAGGAAAGAAATAATTTGATAAAATAATGGAGATAGTTTGAATGTACTAAAAACAGAATGCAGGAATTGTTTTGTTGAAATTAGGCACGTGGGGAACCACTTTTCACAGAGGGATAAACTAGCCACTGGGAAGTTTCAGGCTGCCCTGAAAGGCTGGGGAAAGAAACTCTGATGTGATCGGAACCAATGCATCGTTATGACTGCACCCTGTATCCTTGACACTGGTCTTTGCATCGGAAGCCTCCTCAACAGGATCCTCAATGTCCACGCATCAGGAGCTCGCACCACAGCCTTGCAGCATCTTAGAACCAATGCATCACCTTGAGTGTGCAATGCATCTTTGTCCCAGACCCACACAGTGCTCTCCACCCAGGATTTAAGCTACTTAAGTTCAGTGGACCTAACTGGGTTCCAGTAGGCGGTCCACGTTCTACCATGGCCAGCCTGAACTTTTAAGTTTGTCCTAGTCCAGCGTGACTAGATATGCTCGGTTTGTGCTATTTGTTTTTAAGTGTTGTTTTACAGTTTATCCTTTAAAACATTATCACGCAAGTTCTATTTATTGGATTTAAGTCATTTTGGTCTTGTTTTATTTATTAAATTAATTATTACATAAAGTTTTATTTTTCTAACCTGGTGTGTGATCTATTTTATGTGGTGGTTTCACTGTTTTACTGTTTTACTGTTTGAAGTGTGGCAGAAATACTTTACACATTGCCTTTAAGTTAAGTCTCACTGCTCTGTGCCAAGCTACTAGAGGGTGAACACAGGTTAATTTGGGGTTTGCTCATCCTTACCCTGACAAGGAGTGTGGATGCTGCTTGACCAGGGCTCATACCCCAATCAACCAACAATCAAATTTCTCACCTTGGTGGCAGTAGTGGGATAGGACTTGGGTTTGTGCAGTACCATACCATAATTTAGTGTATACTACCATCTCATATGTAAAACTGATTTGAGTAAATTGTCCCTGATTGGCGTTTTTGCTTTTGCTTTTCTAAATTCATTTTTCCTATACTTGAATGTTTGTTTCTGTAATCTCACCTGCAAAGATTGAGTTTGAACTGGCCAATCTGGAGAGGTTTGTCAAGAAAGGTGGCTGCCTGTTAGGAGAAGCACCAAGAAGGGGGAGCTCCAGGAAGCGCTGAGAGCAAGAGCAGAGACTCATCAAGTGCCAGGCACAACAGATGACCAGGGGGATGGGGGGAAGTGGGGAAGGATCAGAGCAGGACCCACAGGAGGGTCTTGGACTGCTGAGGAGGGAGGAAACATGCTCCCAAGACTGGAGACCACTTCAAGTGCAAGGAGTAGTGTTTCCTTCTGCAACCTGTCTCCAGCGGAGTTGGAGGATAGGAGGGAAGAAAGGAAGCTCAGGCTGGAGCTAGCCACATTAAGGATGGAGAAAGAGGAGAAAAAGGTGGTCCTGGAGGCAAAACAGGCTAAGGCGGAGAGGGTCTTGACTGAGAAAAAGCTAATACTGGGGCATGAGAAGCACATTTAGAAGCTAGAGCTTAAAGCAATGAAACCTACAGGATCCAACAGTGATAGTGGCAGCTATTCCTCAGTGTCTTCTGGATAAAAAGGGTCCATATTCCTGAAGGTCTGGTGCCTGAATTTGCTGTAGGAGACAACATTGACAAGTGGTTTGAGGCTTATGAGACTGTCCTGCATATTTACAAGATCCCAAAGGGAGATTGGGAGGGCTTGTCTGTGGAGGCATATCCCTAGCAAGGGTAAGGACACCCTACTGGCCCTAGATAAGGAGAACAGAATTAGGTGTTCCCCCATGAAGGAGGCCTTTGTCAGAAAGCATGATCTGACCCCAGAAAAGTATAGGCAGAAGTTTAAAGACAGTCAGAAGCTGGATTAACAGACCTGGGTGGAGTGTGTTGATTCCTTTTGGAAGACACTGGATGGTTGAGTGAAGGGCAGTGAAGTAAAGGACTACCAGGGGCTGGACAAAAGAGCACATGTTTAGTCTTTGTTTTGAAGATCTGTACCAACACCTTGCTGACTGAAAGCTCTTTGACATCAGAGAGCTTGCTAACAACGCAGACTGCTGGATCAGCACTAGGGTCCATAAGAAAGTATCTGCGGGGATCACCGTAAGTGGGGCAAGGGCCTCCATCCGAATGAGAAGGGAGGAGATGAAAGTTAAAACAAGGTGTTCTCTAAAAGGCCTCAAACTAGTTCCTTGGGTGAGGACTCCCTTCTCCAACTGAGACAGAGGAATGATGGTTCCCTGACAGTAAATCTTCAGAGAAGGCACCCCCTAAGTATCATGGGTGTCGACAGGAAGGGTACGTAAAAGGGGATGCCAAGTGTCCTAAGTGGGCACAAACTCCAATGATGGGCAGTCACTGGGGTTATCTAATGTAGTGCTTGGAGAGGAGATTGTCCCAGATAGCGTTGGGGGCAGAGTAGAGTTTATTTTAATGTCCTTGGGTGTTAGAGAGTTGGTGCAGAGGACCGTCACATCTAGCAACAGTAAGAAATACAGACAGTGGGTCACCATCAGTGAGAAAATGGTGGAGGCTCTGTGAGATACTGGAGAGATCAACCTGGAGCCAGCATGACAACTGTCAGATGTCATCAGGTGTCCTCAGAGCAGGTAGTCCCTAATGCATGCCATCAAGTTGTTGCAGCTTACAATTGTGAGAGTCATTATCCAGTGGCTCTGGTGCCCTTTGAATGGGGGGGTCCCAGGTTCCTTGAGGGTAGCTGTGAGTCCGTCCATGTCCGTGGATTGTCTGCTTGTCATGACCTGGAGTATAGTGCCTGGAACAAGGTGGAGCTCAGGCCCTACTTGGAGATGTTAGGGTTGCTTGGAGTGGATGTGCCTAACTACACAGTCCATGGCTGCCCGAGAGGGTAGTCAGAAGAGCCCGGAAAAATGTCCCAGGAGCCTTCCAAGAAGAGGAAGGGCAAGGGCTGCAGGAAACTTGCTCCTGAAATGCCCACAGTCTAGGAGGAGGCTGACCTTGAGTGGAACACCCAGAAACCTACAGGGGAGAATGTGGCCTAACAGGGGAAACTGCCCCAGCTGACAGATGGCAGAAGGAAGGTGGTCCCACTGGAGAAGTTCTGCAGAGTGCAGAGGGAATTCTCTACTCTTGTGGGCCTGCAGCAGAAAAACAAGGCCCAGCCAGATGGTGGCATCTCTTGATTTACTGGGAGAATTGTCTCCTGTACAGTGAGCCTAAGGTTCCTGAGCCTGGTACAGCCCATGTGCTGGTGGTCCTCCAGTGCTACACAGCCTTTCTGTTGAAGCTGGCACATGATATACCGCTGGCAGGTCATATGAGGTAGAACAAAACCTTTGACAGGCTTGTTACCCACTTTTACTGGCCTCACATGAGGAAGACCTCAGATGCATTCTGCAGGTTCTGTCCTACCTGCGAGGCCAGTGGCAAGCCAGGAGGGAAATGCAAGGATTCCTTGCAACGTTTTCCTGTCATTGCCACCACCTTTGCAAGGGTGCGCATTGATATTGTTTGGCCTCTGGACCCCAAGACAGCCATGGGCAACAGGTTCATCCTGGTCTTGGTGGATCATGCCACCTGGTACCCGGAGGCTTTTCCTCTGAGAATGGTGATGGCATCCAGGATGGCCAGGGCACTGATGGGGATCTTTACTCATGTGGGGTTCCCTAAGAAGGTTGTGCTGGACCGAGGTACTGACTTCATGTCAGGGTACATGAAAGTCGTATGAAAGGAGTGTGGGGTAACCTACAAGTTCTCCACTCCTTGCCACTCCAAAATCAATGGGTTTGTTGAATGGTTCAACAGGACCCTTAAGGGCATGATCATGGGTTTGTCAAAACCACTGAGGTGGAAGTGGGGAGTCTTCCTGCCATGCCTTTTGTTTGCCTACAGAGAGATACTGTCAGGCTCTCACCTGGAATGTTTTCATGGGATTGAAATGGACTATGATGAAAGTTTCCAACTTCCCTCTAGGCCAAGAGAACCAGCAAACTGAAAGTCACAATTGACCCACCGGGTAGAGGGGATGGAAGGAGTATAGTATCGTCACTGGGTTGCTATTCAGGTCATCTGACTTTCCACGCACATTTCTCCTCTTAGAAGTCAAAAAAATGAGAATCAATACAAGGGTGCTATTAAAAATGTTGTGGTTAAATCCGAACTACCGTCCAAAGTCAGTCACAAAAAGTGATGATACTGATGTATAGAAGATGTCTGAGCTAAGGTTTTTGAGGCTAGATAATATTGGAAACCCAAACCACTTGCCTCCCCGGGTTTCGAGTTTCCTAGTTTTCCTACTCACGTCTTTCTTTGGGCTTCAAAAGGGCAATCATGCAGAAAGTGTCCCCTATGAGGTGTTTGGTTCAGGCGATGAAATAGATTCAAGATGGTTGCACAAAGAAGGTAGTTGTTTGGTTTCAGTCTGACTGTTTACTCAATGCACCAAAAACTGCCTCTGATTCCCAAGAATGCAGCTGAATAATCTGCTGAAAACCATTCTTACAAATCTGGTACTGCTCTGCTGGTTCACTAGGGCATACTTGTGGCCTTGGGAAACAGGGGTACTGCTCAGAGTCCATTTGTATTTCTGCAGTCGTTATGAGACATGGAGCAAAGGATTCTACATTTTCTTTGAAGGAAACAGGTTCAAATGTTTTTTTTTCTCCTGGAGATAATTTATAAACCACATTTCCAGAGGTTCCAGGTAACTGGTCAACTGAAGGATCCCTCTTTAGCTCTAGCTTTAGGATGTTGGACTTACAGTCCAACATTCGAGCAATCCCCACAAGTACCACAGAAGGGGGATTGGCTTTTGGCCCTTAGAACTTCTGCATGGAGGCCCTGTGCAAAGGCCATACTGTTTGGTGAAGGAGGGCTGGGAGCAAGCTCCGGGGAAGGCCCCCAGGATGTGATCAGCTACATGCTGGCAATCCGCAACCAGACAGCACACTTCTGGTAACTCACCAGGAGAATCTGGAAGCCAGCCAGGAGGACATGAAATGGTAGTATGATCAGTATGCCACTTTGGTTGAGTTTCAACCTGGCCAAAAGTGCCCAGGGCTCTGCAAGACTGCTGCTCTACGCTTTATGAAGTGAAGGAACGCAAAAGTGACCCTCTCCCCCATCTCCTTTCTTCTAAGGAGCAGGATGGGTCAGTGGAGGGTGTCAATCTCTTCGCTACCCTGTCCCAAGACCAACAAAGAAACTGCTGCCAGAGCTGGGACAGTTCGCCTCTTTATTTTTCCTTATCCCAGGACTCACTACATTGTGTACCTATGATATTGATACAGAGGATAGCTTGACTGTAAACAATAACATTTCCAGGATGTCTGACAAGGTGAGTGTCAGTATTAAAAAAGGAGATCTCCAAGAAGTTGGTGTTAGGGTTTAATGGGCCCTCAAATGGCCCTTGTTTCAGCCCAGTTGTGTTGGTCCCCAAGGCGCACCCTCCAAGTGTCACACCTGAACTTAGGTTCTGTGTGGACTACCGTGGGCTCAATCTGGTCTCTAAGACTGACATGCACCCCATCCCCTAAGCTTGCAAACTCATAGATCAGCTAGGAGCTGCCAAGTTCCTCAGCATGTTTGACTAAATGTCGAGTACTGGCAGATTTTTTGAATGAGGGTGCCTAAGAGTGGTCTCTGTTCCCTGCCCCAGAAGGGCACTTCACGTCCTTGGGGTTGAAGAATACCCCTGCCAACCTTCCAGAGGTTGGTCAACCAGGTCCTGGCTGGGTTAGAGAACTTCAGTGCTGGCTACCTAGACGACATTGCAGTCTTCAGTGCTAGCTGGGAGGATCACCTGCCCAACCTCAAGGAATGTTTCTGGCTCTGTAGAGGGCAGGGCTGACTATCAACCCCAGTTGGTGTCAGATAGAGGAGGGTTCTATTGGGTTCTATTGTCTACAAGTGGGAGGAGGCAAGGTGCAGCCCCTCCAGGCTAAAATTGAAACCATCCTGGCTTGGGAACCACCCAAGACCCAGACAGAGGTGAGGGCCTTCTAAGGCTTCACTGCCTACTACAGGAGATTTGCCAATGGGTATGGCACTATCGTTTTCTTCTTAACAGAGCTGATTTCCAAGAAGCAGCCCTATTAGGTGGTCTGGACAGAGGCGTGCGTGAAGGAGACCATGTACACATCACCCATGCTCAAGGTCCCTGACTTCTTCCAAGAATCCATTGTACAGACAGACACCTCAGAGCATGGCATAGGGGCTGTGCTCTCACAGCTAAATGATGTGGGCATGAAGAAACCTGTAGCCTTAATCAGTAGGAAGGTACTTCCCAGGGAACAGAGGTGGAGTGCAAGAGAGAGGGAAGCCCTTGCTGTGGTCTGGGCACTGAAGAAGCTGAGACCATACCTGTTTGGTACTCACTACCAGGTTCAGACAGACCACAGGCCCCTCAGATGGTTAATGCAGATGAGGGGGAGAATTCCAAACTGTTGAGGTGATCCATATCCCTACAGCGAATGAACTTCCCAGTAGAACACCATCCTGGAATAGACCAAGCCAATGCATAAGGTCTGTCCAGGTCTTTCTGCCATAGTGAAGAGAATACCCAAGGGGTTGGGTAGCTCTCCCCAATTTCAGCTGGGGTTGCACATGTTAGGACCTGCATTCTTTGCGTGGTTTCCTTTAACTTTTTGCCTTCAGACTTCCTGTTGCTGACTTTGTTTTTGCAGGTGGTCCCAAGGGCAGGGTGCAGCGTAGTTATAAAGTTGAACATGTACTTTTAAGTTTTACATGTCTTGGTGGTAAAAAACTCTTAGATTCATTTTTCAGCACTGCAATGCCTATCTCTCCCATAGGATATCATTGGAGTTGCTTTATAACCTCTTATAAGTATAATTCTAAATGGGAAAATATATATTTTCCAAGGTTGGTGTCTCTGGAATCACAATTCAAAATCACAAATGATGGTGTTCAGATTTCAAATTGATATTCTGAAAATGCCACTTTTAGAAATTTAGCAATTTCTTACTATACTCTGACACCACCATTTCAGTATACTTCTGGACCTTTGGACACTTTTCCAGGAAAAAGGACTGCTGTGCTGCTGAAGGACTAATACTCTACTGGACTGCTACTCTGCTGGCCCCCTGCTTTTTTTGCTATGCTGACCTGCTGCCTGTTTCTGGGGGAGTGAGAAGGACTGGACCTGCATCTCTCCAACCCAGAACCCAGACTGACTCCAGGGGCTAGTTGGCTGGCCTCCTGATCTGAAGTCTCAGGGACATAAAATACTTCTATAACCCTGCTTCTGGACCCTTCCACCCACCTGTGTGTCTGCCATGCCAAGGGGTGCCACCCCAGTCCTGGACCCTTGGAAGTGGGCCTAAGGTGTTGCTCCAGTGAAAGCGATGCATCCTCTGCTGAAGGAGCAGAACCGGTGCATCGCCGCTGCTGTGTTTAGCAGGATAGGTGCATTACAGCTACTTTGTGGGTCAGAGGTGGCACATCAGGCTCATATGGTGTTGTCATGTGGTAAGCTTTGGAACATGATGTAAGATTAGTAATGTTAGAATGTTATTGCTAGGTTTCGGGGGTTCTAGGAAAACGGGCTGAGAGAGAGGAGACTTAACAGCTGGATGGGACAGCGGGTCGCGAGCATCCCGTATCCTCCTCTGACTTATACATTTAGCCTGGGATTGAATAGAAGAATATCTTCAATTATGACTTTGGGATTAATCACTATGAAATTAGTGATGAGGATGACAGTGTGTGATCACGGTGATGGCGAGCATGTATGGAGTGGGTGACGTGATGTCCGAAAAGAGTGGCAAGGAAGAATGGAATGTGACATTTGCATCTCACTCCTTGAGTGAAATTGAACGTAAATATGAAAACTATATGTTTCTGAAAAAGGTACTTCAGGGCTGAGGTGACATAATTAAGCAGGGTTAGGAATAATTTTGAACCCATATAGTGCAGAGCCAGTGTTAACAGTCCATATGTAAAACAGGTGTTGGTGAAGCTGTACTTAGTGAATTTCCCAGTGAACCTTCAGGTGGTGTGGGGCTGTTGAAAGATTTTAGCCAAAAAATGTAATTAAAATCTTTGGCCACACCTTGCATACACAAAGTGAGACACATTCCTTTCTCCATTAGAAATGAAGTTGCATGTGAGTTAAACAATTTGGTTTAAAAAGGTATTATAGGGCAAATTGAATCTGCTAAACAGGTTTCACCCCTAGTTGTTGTTAGCAGGTCTGATGGGTAAGTCAGATTATGTACTGATCTGAGAGAATTAAATAAAAATATACTGATTGATCAATATCCATTACCATGAATCAATGAAATGTTAGCAAATACCAAAGGTGCTCAATGGTTTTCAGAGCTAGATTTAAAGTCAGCGTACCATCAATTTACTTAAAAATAGACTCCAATTTGTGTGGTCAGAAGAATGGCCAGGTTCAGATAATGACATTGAGAGATTGGTTAGGGAATTCATGACGTGCAACAGTTCGAATAAGGCATTTAAAACGTATCACCCACCATTAATACCTATATCATGCCTTAGTATGCCTTGGGAGAAAATAGGAATTGATGCCATGGGTCCAATCGAGAATGATGATGCAGAAAAGAAATACATAACAGTAGTAGTGGATCATTTTTCCAAATGTCCTGCAATTGACATAGTTAGAACAGCTGATATGGAACATATAATAAAATTATTAAATTAAATCTTTTGGAAGGAAGGTCTACCGAAACACGTAATACCAGATAATGCTTCACAATTTGTGTCAGACATGGTTAAAGTTTTTTTGAAAAGGAATGTAATATCACACACAACCACATCAGTCTATCATCCTCCGGGTAACCGCCTTGTGGAGTACTTTAATAGAGTAATTAAGGGCTCTTTAAAGATTGCTGTTAGTAATAGCCTCAAATGGGAGACTGAAGTTTTTAAAATGTTGTGGTCTTACAGAATTACTCCCATTGTATGTACTGATAAAAGCCCTTTTGTTCTTATGAGGGGATGTGAATGATTGAGTAAAGACATAGCTAGGAAGCCGACAGCCAAACTGGCTGAATTGTTACCTGAAAGTGTAAAAAGTAAGATATGTTTCTATAATCAAACTTGCAAGAAGTATCATGACAGATAATAAGGAGTGTAATTAGTGGAGTGAAATTAGTGGGTGAAAGTTAAGAAAGAAAAGCAACTTCAGAAAGGGTAAAGTAGACTTTCAGTACCCTTTAGAGTTGACAAACTGTTCAGTAATTCTGCATTACTTAGTGATGGAAAAGTGTGTCATTTAAGAAGATTGGCTAAATGCAAGTATACAGTCAAGGAAAGGTTAGGTTGATAGACAAAAGTATGATTGGATGGACGACTTTGTAGAATGTAAAGGTGTGGTAGATAAGGATGTTGTTAATAATAGTTTGAGAGCATGTAGCCAGGAGAAGGTTGTGAAGAAATACAGACAAATACAAGCATTATTGAAATAAAGAATCAAGAGGGAAGATGTAGAAGAACAATTTGCAAACCAAAAAAGTATGAGAATTTTATTTGTACATAATGACAGTATGTTAATAGTTTAAAAGAAATGTATGATTAGATCTGTGCAAAGTGTAGGCATAAATATTGTATTATTAGTATTTAAGGTATGTATAGCTATTATAATAAAAGCAAGCACGTTATTGTTTTTTAAGTAAAAGGGGAAGATGTATGGTAATGAGGTAAGCTTTCGAATATGATGTAACGTTAGGAATGTTAGATTGTTGTTGCTAGAGTTTGGGTTTTCTAGGAAAATGGGCTGAGAGAGGGGAGGCTTAACAGCTGGATGGGGCAGGTGGATGGGAGCATTCTGTATCATCGGCTTACTTATACATTTACTATGGCCGCACAGCGGACCAACACATTACCTTCGGAACCACCACTGTGTGATGCGCTTCCCGGCGCAGGCTCCTCACATCTCTTAATGGCAGCCTCTACGCCAAGGCTGAACCTCTGCATCACTGCTACTGCAAGGATCAGAACCAACTGTGTCTCGAGTGCACCCCTCAACCTTGACACAGCTCTTCACTTTGCAAAGCCCTGTCTACAGGATCCTCAGTGTCGACGCATCAGGATCTCACACCACAGCCTTGCCACATTTCGTTACCGACACATCTCCTTGGGTGTGCGACACATCTTTGTCTTGGACCCAAGCAATGCTCTGCAACCAGGATTCAAAGTACTTTGGTTCAGCAGACCAAACTGGATCCCTGTAGCCTGCCTGCGCTCCATCATGGTCGGCCTGAACTTTTGACTTTGTCCCGGTCTGGCAAGATCAGATTTCCCTGGTTGGCTCGTCTTGTTTCTAATCACTGTTTTACAATTTAAAAATATAATCATAACTCAAGTACTACTTATTTGATTTTTGTCAATTTGGTCTTGTTTCATGTATTACATTGAGTTCTATGTTTCTAACCTGGTGGGGGATCCTATTTGTGTGGTGTTTACACTATTTTACTGTTTGAATTGTTGCACAAATACTTCACACTTTGCCTTGAAGTTAAGCCTGGATGCTCTGTTCCAAGCTACCAGAGGGTGGGATCAGGTTAATTTGGGGTTTGCTTGTGCCTTACCCCGACAAGGCTCACACCCCAGTCAAACAACAACCCAGTTTCTCACTGTCGGCAATTTCCTTTATTTTCAGGGCATGTGCCTCTTGCAAGCATGCAACTCCTTCATGTAAGCTTTTCCAACAGGCAGTTTCACCAGAAGATGCACATTCAATAAGCTTCATGGAGCAGGTAAGGTAACTGGCTATATACCTCATCTGGAAAAAAATCCCAAATACAAAGATTTGAGCAAGCAGCCATGACAATCTTCAAGTTTTTCCTTGGCCTTCCCCAAAAGTGAATTTTGCAGCTTGCCTGGTGGCACCAAGGATTTTGGTGGCCCAAGCAAACTGTGCTGTGCTAGTGAGCAAGGTTTCTTTAAATGGGAGCAAGCATAAAACTGGTGGGTGACCCTAAAAGAACTATAAAAGTTAAAAATGTTTCTTCATTGAAATCAGGCCAACTCCACTCTTCTTTACATTGCACATGATTTCCTTGAAGATGAGCAGCAGATGCACCTCTAGGAACACTGTCAAAAGGTGTGAGCTGAAATCAGCCCTTGTGGCAGAACTACAAGTCAGGAATAGAAAAGGCTTGAGCTGAAGGATGTGCCTCAGACTACTGTACTTGGTTTTGGCACACAACCAAGATTTGTTTAAAGTCACAAAACAAAACAGATGACTTATTGATGAAAGCTTTGAGTCTCAGTCTAAATTGTATCTGAGGTATGGTTTTGTTTTTGATTGCATTTTAGTGCTCCAAGATCCAAATTAATAGTGAAGTAACATTTTTAGTTAAAGGGACATGGGTCTTCATCAAGCATTTGAAGAGACTAAACCAAATTATCTCACTAATAACATACTCAGTGGTATATCCTGTACTGATGCTTTTCCCAACATAAGAGCCAATTTGTATGGCCCAATTCACAAAGGTAAACTTAGACATTTGGTCTAAGTTTAGACCAAAAGTCTAACGTTACGATTTTCGGTATTCACAAAGGTTGGTTATGAGTAGCATCTTTACATCCACACTTGGGGCAGAATCTCTGCCCTGAGTGCTGAGCAGGTCACAATCTTCTGTGTCTCCTGACTACAATGAGAACTTTTGTTCTTCATAAAAAGTAAATGATTACACCCACACTAGGTAAAGGGGGTAAAAAGATGTATAAAAACACATCTCAAGACCAGGCTGTAGGAAAGTACCATCTTGCCTGGCATGTTACCCCCATATTTCACTGTATATATGTTGTTTTAGTCTATGTGTCACTGGGACCCTGACAGGCAGGGCCCCAGTTCTCATAAGTATGTGCCCTGTATGTGTTCCCTGCATGATGTCTAACTGTCTCACTGAGGCTCTGCTAACCAGAACCTCAGTGGTTATGCTATCTCTGCTTTCCAAATTTGTCACTAACAGGCTAGTGACTAAATTTACCAATTCACATTGGCATACTGGTACACCCATATAATTCCCTAGTATATGGTACTGAGGTACCCAGGGTATTGGGGTTCCAGGAGATCCCTATGGGCTGCAGCATTTCTTTTGCCACCCATAGGGAGCTCTGACAATTCTTACACAGGCCTGCCACTGCAGCCTGTGTGAAATAACATCCACGTTATTTCACAGCCATTTACCACTGCACTTAAGTAACTTATAAGTCACCTATATGTCTAACCTTCACCTGGTGAAGTTTGGGTGCAAAGTTACTTAGTGTGTGGGCATCCTTCAGGGCAAATTCCCCGGACTTTGTGAGTGCGGGGACACCATTACCAGGTCACTACCTATGTACAGCGTCACAATGGTAACTCCGAACATGGCCATGTAACATGTCTAAGATCATGGAATTGTCACCCCAATGCCACTCTGGCGTTGGGGGGATAATTCCATGATCCCCCGGGTCTCTAGCATAGTACCGGGTACTGCCAAACTGACTTTCCGGGGTCTCCACTGCAGCTGCTGCTGCTGCCAACCCCTCTGACAGGTTTCTGCCCTCCTGGGGCCCAGGCACCCCTGGCCCAGGAAGGCAGAACAAAGGACTTCCTCTGAGAGAGGGTGTAACACCCTCTCCCTTTGGAAATAGGTGTGAGGGCTGGGGAGGAGTAGCCTCCCCAGCCTCTGGAAATGCTTTGATGGGCACAGATGGTGCCCATTTCTGCATAAGCCAGTCTACACCGGTTCAGGGATCTCCCAGCCCTGCTCTGGTGCGAAACTGGACAAAGGAAAGGGGAGTGACCACTCCCCTGACCTGCACCTCCCAGGGGAGATGCCCAGAGCTCCCCCAGTGTGTCCCAGACCTCAGCCATCTTGGAAACAGAGGTGTTTGTGGCATACTGGACTGCTCTGAGTGGCCAGTGCCAGCAGGTGATGGCAGAGGCTCCTTCTGA
Source organism: Pleurodeles waltl (assembly GCF_031143425.1). Classification (NCBI taxonomy): domain Eukaryota; kingdom Metazoa; phylum Chordata; class Amphibia; order Caudata; family Salamandridae; genus Pleurodeles; species Pleurodeles waltl. The sequence goes on from NC_090446.1 coordinate 1,236,009,602, forward strand.
TAGGCTCTTACCTCTCTTGGTAGCCAATCCTCCTTCCTCGGTAGCCAAACCTCCTTTTCTGGCTATTTAGGGCCTCTGCTTTGGGGAATTCTTCAGATAACGAATGCAAGAGCTCACCAGAGTTCCTCTGCATCTCCCTCTTCACCTTCTACCAAAGGATCGACTGCTGACTGCTCAGGACGCCTGCAAAACCACAACAAAGTAGCAAGACGACTACTAGCAACCTTGTATCGCTTCATCCAGCTGGCTTTCTCGACTGTTTCCAGGTGGTGCATGCTCTGGGGGTAGCCTGCCTCCTCTCTGCACCAGGAGCTCTGAAGAAATCTCCCGTGGGTCAACAGAATCTTCCCCCTGCAACCGCAGGCACTAAAAGACTGCATCACTGGTCCTCTGGATCCCCTCTCAGCCTGACGAGTGTGGTCCCTGGAACTCAGCAACTCTGTCCAAGTGACTCCCACAGTCCAGTGACTCTTCAGTCCAAGTTTGGTGGAGGTAAGTCCTTGCCTCCCCACGCTAGACTGCATTGCTGGGTACCACGTGATTTGCAGCTGCTCTGTCTCCTGTGCACTCTTCCAGGATTTCCTTTGTGCACAGCCAAGCCTGGGTCCCGACACTCTAACCTGCAGTGCACAACCTTCTGAGTTGTCCTCCGGCGTCTGGGACTCCCTTTTGTGACTTCGCGTGGACTCCGGTTCACTCTTCTTCCAAGTGCCTGTTCAGGTACTTCTGTGGGCGCTGCCTGCTTCTGTGAGGGCTCCCTGACTTGCTGGGCACTCCCTCTGTCTCCTCCTCCAAGTGGCGACATCCTGGTCCCTCCTGGGCCACAGCAGCACCCAAAAACCTCTACTGTGACTCTGGCAGCTAGCAAGGCTTGTTTGTGGTCTTTTCTGCGTGGGAACACGTATGCAAGCTTCATCGCGACGTGGGACATCCATCCTCCAAAGGAGAAGTTCCTAGGTCTCTTCTTTCTTGCAGAACTCCAAGCGTTTTCCAACAGGTGGTAGCTTCCTTGCACCCTCAGCTGTTATTTCCTGCGCTCCTGCCCACTCTCGACACTGGCGCGACTATTGGACTTGGTCCCCTTGTCTTACAGCTACTCAGGTCTGGAAATACACTGTTGTTGCATTGCTGGTGTTTGTTCTTCCTGCAGAAACCCCCTATCACGACTTCTGTGCTCTCTGGGGGTAATAGATGTACTTTACATCTACCCTTCAGGGTCTTGGGGTGGGCTATTTTTCTAACCCTGACTGTTTTCTTACAGTCCCAGCGACCCTCTACAAGCTCACATACGTTTGGGATCCATTCGTGGTTCGCATTCCACTTTTGGAGTATATGGTTTGTGTTACCCCTATACCTATGTGCTCCTATTGCAATCTACTGTAATTTTACACTGCTTGCATTACCTTTCTTGCTATTACCTGCATAATTTTGTTTTGTGTACATATATCTTGTGTATATATCTTATCCTCATACTGAGGGTAGTCACTGAGATACTTTTGGCATATTGTCATAAAAATAAAGTACTTTTATTTTTAGTACTTCTGTGTATTGTGTTTTCTTATGATATTGTGCATATGACACCAGTGGTATAGTAGGAGCTTTACATGTCTCCTAGTTCAGCCTAAGCTGCTTTGCCATAGCTACCTTCTATCAGCCTTAGCTGCTAGAAACACCTCTTCTACACTAATAAGGGATAACTGGACCTGGCCCAAGGTGTAAGTACCTCTGGTACCCACTACAAGCCAGGCCAGCCTCCTACATTGGTTGTGCAGCTGTGGGAGAAGTACTTGTAACTACTTACCACTTTGTCATTGTGTACTTTTCATAAGAGAATAATATGCAAAACAGTTCAGTGTATGTACACCTAACCAAAAAGTTTTGCTTTTCTCCTCTTAAACTTTTTACAAAGTTCTGAAAAGTTATCTAAAACTTCTAAAAGTTTTCTAAAGTTAGAAAAAGTTTTTTTTCTCTGTTCTTTAAAAAGTTCTGAAACTTTTTCTTCCTTCTCACTGTCTCTAAACCTTTTACTATCATGTCTGTTGTAGAGTCAGCTCTTAAGATGGTCAATACTACTTATGACAATTTGAATTACAAGAGCCTAAGGAGTCTCTGCTTAGATAGAGGTTTAGTGATAGGAAAAAACCCTACAAAAGAGTTTCTATTTAACATGCTTATTGTGAATGATGAGTCCCAAGCAGGCACATCAAATGAGAGGTTAATAGAAGGTTCCCATTCTGACTCAGGGGATCTCCTTGATGGAGGTGGGGAGGGTTCTATACCAGATCTGCCCCCTAGCAGGACACCTAGTAATGTTGGTAGTAATGGAGGTTCCCATCACAGTAGGGGAGTCTTTATTCCTGGAGGCCAAGTTGCTAGGATTCAGTCAGTTAGGGACAGATCCCCCTCTGTTGTTTCCAATTTATCTTCTGTGTCCAAGCATTCCCAACCCACCCACCCTGAAGACAACATGTTAGAAAGGGAACTCAAAAAGTTGAGGGTTGAAGAGACCAGACTGAAGCTTAAAAAGCAACAGCTGGCCTTAGATAGGGAATCCCTAGAGAAGGAGATACAGAGATTGGGGTTTGGACCCCATGGTGGCAGCAGCAGTATTCCTGATAGTAATCCTGTTAGAGAGCATGATTCCAGGAATCTGCACAAGATAGTCCCCCCTTACAAGGAGGGGGATGACATCAACAAGTGGTTTGCTGCACTTGAGAGGGCCTATATGGTACAGGGGGTCCCTTAAAGGCAGTGGGCTGCTATATTGTGGCTATCTTTCAATGAAAAGGGTAGGGATAGGCTCCTTACTGTTAGAGAAACTGATGCCAACAATTTTGCAGTTTTGTAGGATGCACTCTTGGATGGATTTGGCTTAACCACTGAACAATACAGTATTAAGTTCAGAGACACCAGAAAAGAGTCCTCACAAGACTGGATAGACTTTGTTGACTGTTCAGTGAAGGCCTTGGAGGGGTGGTTACATGGCAGTAAAGTTTCTGACTATGAAAGCCTGTATAATCTTATTCTGAGAGAGCATATTCTGAATAACTGTCTGTCTGACTTGTTACACCAATATCTAGTGGACTCAGATCTGACCTCTCCCCAAGAATTGGGAAAGAAGGCAGACAAATGGGTCAGAACAAGAGTGAACAGAAAAGTTCATACAGGGGGTGACAAGGATGGCAAGAAGAACGATGGTAAGTCTTTTGACAAGGGTTGGGACAAAAGTAAGCATACTGAGTCTCCATCAGGCCCACAAAAATCCTCTGGTGGGGGTTCCAAATCCTCTTCCAACAATCAACCTAAAAAGTCTTGGTGTTATTTGTGTAAAGTCAAAGGCCATTGGACAACTGATGCCAGTTGTCCAAAGAAAAACACCAACCCTCCCACTACGACAACCCCTACTGCAAATTCTAGTGCCCCTAGTAATAGCAGTGGTAGTGGGAGCAAACCTACTAATTGCCAATCCAAGGGAGTAGCTGGGCTCACTTTTGGTAACTTAGTTGGGGTTGGTCTTGTTAGGGAGACCACAGAGGCTGTGTTAGTCTCTGAAGGTGGCACTGATTTGGCCACCTTGGTTGCTTGTCCCCTTAATATGGATAAGTACAAGCAGCTTCCCCTAATAATGGTGTTGAGGTTCAGGCCTACAGGGACACAGGTGCCAGTGTTACCATGGTGTTAGAGAAACTGGTGTACCCTGAACAAGACCTACTTGGTCAGCAGTACCAAGTGACAGACGCTTATAACAACACTCTTAGCCACCCCATGGCTGTTGTGAATCTCAACTGGGGGAGGGGGGTTACTTGTCCAAAGAAAGTTGTGGTTGCCTCAGATTTACCTGTAGACTGTCTACTAGGGAACTATTTAGAGACATCAGCTTGGTCAGAAGTGGAGTTGGAGGATCATGGGATCATGTAGCAATGCTGGGCATTCCTGGGCATATTTTTGCTTTGACAAGGGCTCAGGCCAAAAAGCAAAAAGGACAGGGTAACTTGGATCCTGGAACAATGGACCAAGTGCTCCCTAAAGCTAGGGGTAACAAGGGTAAATCCCTACCCACTATCCCTCCCTCTACAGATGATTCTCCTTCTGAGGAAGAATAATTTCCTCCCTGTGTTGAACCTTCACCAGATGAGCTGGCAGCAGACACTGCTGAGCTTTTGGGTGGAGGGGGGCCTGCCAGGGAAGAGCTGAGTGTGGCACAGCAAACCTGTCCCACATTAGAGGGTCTCAGACAGCAAGCTGTCAAACAGCAAAATGGGGATGTCAGTGACTCACATAGAGTTTACTGGGAGGACAACCTCTTGTACACCGAGGCAAGGGACCCAAAACCTGGAGCAGCCAGGAGATTGGTCATTCCCCTGCAGTTCAGAGAGTTCCTCCTAACTCTTGCACATGACATTCCCTTGGCTGGGCATTTGGGCCAGATCAAAACATGGGAAAGGCTTGTCCCCCTGTTTCACTGGCCTAGGATGTCAGAGGACACTAAAGGTTTTTGCAAGTCTTGTGTGACCTGCCAAGCCAGTGGCAAGACTGGTGGCACACCAAAGGCTCCCCTTATTCTACTACCTGTGGTTGGGGTCCCCTTTGAAAGGGTAGGGGTTGACATAGTTGGCCCCCTTGACCCTCCTACTGCTTCAGGCAATAGGTTTATCTTGGTGGTTGTGGACCATGCCACAAGATATCCTGAAGCAATTCCTCTAAGGACCACTACAGCTCCTGCAGTGGCAAAGGCCCTTCTGGAATCTTTTCCAGGGTGGGTTTCCCTAAAGAGGTTGTATCAGACAGGGGTAGCAACTTTATGTCTGCATACTTGAAAGCTATGTGGACGGAATGTGGTGTAACCTACAAATTCACCACTCCTTATCATCCACAGACTAATGGGCTGGTAGAGAGGTTTAATAAAACTCTCAAAGGTATGATAATGGGACTCCCTGAAAAACTCAGGAGGAGATGGGATGTCCTGTTACCTTGCCTCCTTTTTGCTTACAGGGAGGTACCCCAGAAAGGAGTGGGCTTCAGCCCCTTTGAACTCCTCTTTGGACACCCTGTAAGAGGTCCACTAACACTTGTGAAGGAGGGTTGGGAACAACCTTTAAAACCTCCCAAACAGGATATAGTGGACTATGTACTTGGCCTAAGATCCAGAATGGCTGAGTACATGAAAAAGGCCAGTAAAAACCTTCAGGCCACCCAAGAGCTCCAGAAGCAATGGCATGACCAGAAGGCTGTTCTGATCCAGTACCAACCAGGACAGAAGGTGTGGGTATTGGAGCCTGTGGCCCCAAGAGCACTCCAGGACAAATGGAATGGACCCCATCAAATTGTTGAGAAAAAGGGTGAGGTCACCTATTTGGTAGACCTGGGCACTGCCAGGAGTCCCTTTAGGGTGATTCAAGTCAACCACCTACTATGACAGGACTGATCTCACCCTGCTCATGGCAAAAGATGAGGGACAGGAAGAAGAGAGTGACCCTCTCCCTGATCTCTTTTCCACCACTGAAAATGATGCTTTAGTGGAGGGAGTAGTTTTGGCAGATTATCTGACTGCAGAACAGAAAGACAATTGCATAAATCTCCTTGGACAATTTTCTGAACTCTTTTCAACTGTGCCAGGCACCACATCTTGGTGTGAACACACAATTGATACTGGAGACAGCTTGCCTGTCAAAAGTAAAATCTATAGGCAGCCTGACCATGTCAGGGACTTCATAAAACAAGAGGTTCAGAAAATGCTTGATCTAGGAGTGGTTGAACCTTCTGAAAGCCCATGGGCGAGTCCTGTGGTGCTTGTACCAAAGCCTCACTCAAAAGATGGAAAAAGGGAGATGAGGTTTTGTGTAGACTACAGAGGTCTCAATCAGGTAACAAAAACTGATGCTCACCCTATACCCAGGGCAGATGAGCTCATTGATGCACTGGCATCTGCCAAGTATCTAAGCACCTTTTATTTGACTGCAGGGTATTGGCAGATCAAATTGGCTGAGGATGCTAAACCTAAAACTGCATTTTCAACTATAGGAGGGCACTACCAATTTACAGTGATGCCCTTTGGTTTGAAAAATGCACCTGCCACTTTTCAGAGGTTGGTGAACACAGTCCTGCAAGGGTTGGAGGCTTTTAGTGCAGCATATCTAGATGATATAGCTGTCTTTAGCTCCACCTGGGATGAGCACCTGGTCCACCTTTGGAAAGTTTTGGAGGCCCTGCAAAAGGCAGGCCTCACTATCAAGGCCTCAAAGGGCCAGGTAGGGCAGGGAAAGGTGGTTTATCTGGGACACCTGGTAGGTCGAGAACAGATTGCACCACTTCAGGGGAAAATCCAGACAATCATGGATTGGGTTCCCCCTACAACTCAGACCCAGGTGAGAGCCTTCCGAGGCCTCACTGGGTATTACAGGAGATTCTTTAAAAACTATGGCTCCATAGCAGCCCCTCTTAATGATCTCACAAGTAAGAAGATGCCTAAAAAGGTATTATAGACAGCTAGCTGTCAGAAAGCTTTTGAGGAGCTCAATCAGGCCATGTGCTCTGCACCTGTCCTAAAAAGCCCATGTTACTCCAAGAAATTCATTGTTCAAACTGATGCATCTGAATTAAGGGTAGGGGCAGTCTTATCACAACTGAATTCTGAGGGCCAGGGTCAACCAGTTGCTTTTATCAGCAGAAGGTTGACCCCTAGAGAAAAGCGTTGGTCTGCCATTGAGAGGGAGGCCTTTGCTGTGGTATGGGCACTGAAGAAGTTGGGGCCATACCTGTTTTGCACTCACTTTATTGTTCAGACAGACCACAAACCTCTACTTTGGCTAAAACAAATGAAAGGTGAAAACCCTAAACTGTTGAGGTGGTCCATATCCCTACAGGGAATGGACTATACAGTGGAACATAGACCTGGGAGTACCCACTCCAATGCAGATGGACTCTCCAGATATTTCCACTTAGACAAGGAAGACTCATCAGGGCATGGCTAGTCTTATTGTCCTTCGTTTGGGGGGGAGGGGGGGTTGTGTAGGAAAGTAGCATCTTGCCTGGCATGTTACCCCCATATTTCACTGTATATATGTTATTTTAGTCTCTGTGCCAGGCAGGGCCACAGTGCTCATAAGTATGTACCCTGTATGTGTTCCCTTTGTGATGCCTAACTGTCTCACTGAGGCTCTGCTAACCAGAACCTCAGTGGTTATGCTCTCTCTGCTTTCCAAATTTGTCACTAACAGGCTAGTGACTAAATTTACCAATTCACATTGGCATACTGGTACACCCATATAATTCCCTAGTATATGGTACTGAGGTACCCAGGGTATTGGGGTTCCAGAAGATCCCTATGGGCTGCAGCATTTCTTTTGCCACCCATAGGGAGCTCTGACAATTCTTACACAGGCCTGCCACTGCAGCCTGCGTGAAATAACGTACACGTTATTTCACAGCCATTTACCGCTGCACTTAAGTAACTTATAAGTCACCCATATGTCTAACCTTCACCTGGTGAAGGTTGGGTGCAAAGTTACTTAGTGTGTAGGCACCCTGGCACTAGCCAAGGTGCCCCACATCGTTCAGGGCAAATTCCCCAGACTTTGTGAGTGCGGGGACACCATTACACGCGTGCACTGTACATAGGTTACTACCTATGTACAGCGTCACAATGGTAACTCCGAACATGGCCATGTAACATGTCTAAGTTCATGGAATTGTCACCCCAATGCCTTTCTGGCATTGGGGGTGACAATTCCATGATCCCCTGGGTCTCTAGCATAGTACCCGGGATACTGCCAAACTGCCTTTCCGGTGTCTCCACTGCAGCTGCTGCTGCTGCCAACCCCTCAGACAGGTTTCTGCCCTCCTGGGGTCCAGGCAGCCCTGGCCCAGGAAGGCAGAACAAAGGACTTCCTCTGAGAGAGGGTGTAACACCCTCTCCCTTTGGAAATAGGTGTGAGGGCTGGGGAGGAGTAGCTTGCCCCAGCCTCTGGAAATGCTTTGATGGGCACAGATGGTGCCCATCTCTGCATAGGCCAGTCTACACCGGTTCAGGGATTCCCCAGCCCTGCTCTGGCGCGAAACTGGACAAAGGAAAGGGGAGTGACCATTTCCCTGACCTGCACCTCCCAGGGGAGGTGCCCAGAGCTCCTCCAGTGTGTCCCAGACCTCTGCCATCTTGGAAACAGAGGTGTTTGCGGCACACTTGACTGCTCTGAGTGGCCAGTGACAGCAGGTGACGTCAGAGGCTCCTTCTGATAGGCTCTTACCTGTCTTGGTAGCCAATCCTCCTTCCTTGGTAGCCAAACCTCCTTTTCTGGCTATTTAGGGCCTCTGATTTGGGGAATTCTTCAGATAACGAATGCAAGCGCTCACCAGAGTTCCACTGTATCTCCCTCTTCACCTTCTACCAAAGGATCGACAGCTGACTGCTTAGGACGCCTGCAAAACCGCAACAAAGTAGCAAGATGACTACTAGCAACCTTGTATCGCTTCATCCTGCTGGCTTTCTCAACTGTTTCCAGGTGGTGCATGCTCTGGGGGTAGCCTGCCTCCTCTCTGCACCAGGAGCTCTGAAGAAATCTCCTGTGGGTCGTCAGAATCTTCCCTCTGCAACCGCAGGCACCAAAAGACTGCATCACTGGTCCTCTGGGTCCCCTCTCAGCCCAATGAGCGTGGTCCCTGGAACTCAGCAACTCTGTTCAAGTGACTCCCACAGTCCAGTGACTCTTCAGTCCAAGTTTGGTGGAGGTAAGTCCTTGCCTCCCCACGCTAGACTGCATTGCTGGGTACCGCGTGATTTGCAGCTGCTCCTGTGCACTCTTCCAGGATTTCCTTCATACACAGCCAAGCCTGGGTCCCCGACACTCTAACTTGCAGTGCACAACCTTCTGAGTTGTCCTCCGGCGTCGTGGGAATCCCTTTTGTGACTTCACATGGACACTGGTTCACTCTTCTTCCAAGTGCCTGTTCAGGTACTTCTGCGGGTGCTGCCTGCTTCTGTGAGGACTCCCTGACTTACTGGGTGCCCCCTCTGTCTCCTCCTCCAAGTGGCGACATCCTGGTCCCTCCTGGGCCACAGCAGCACCCACAAACCTCTGCTGTGACCCTTGCAGCTAGCAAGGCTTGTTTGCGGTCTTTTCTGCATGTGAACACGTATGCAAGCTTCATCGCGACATGGGACATCCATCCTCCAAAGGAGAAATTCCTAGCTCTCTTCTTTCTTGCAGAAGTCCAAGCTTCTTCCAACAGGTGGCAGCTTCCTTGCACCCTCAGCTGGCATTTCCTGGGCTCCTGCCCACTCTCGACACTGTTGCGACTATTGGACTTGGTCCCCTTGTCTTACAGGTACTCGGGTCCAGAAATCCACTGTTGTTGCATTGCTGGTGTTTGTTCTTCCTGCAGAAACCCCCTATCACGACTTCTGTGCTCTCTGGGGGTAGTAGGTGCACTTTACACCTACCTTTCAGGGTCTTGGGGTGGGCTATTTTTCTAACCCTCACTGTTTTCTTACAGTCCCAGCGACCCTCTACAAGCTCACATACGTTTGGGATCCATTCGTGGTTCGCATTCCACTTTTGGAGTATATGGTTTGTGTTGCCCCTATACCTATGTGCTCCTGTTGCAATCTACTGTAACTTTACACTGCTTGCATTACCTTTCTTGCTATTACCTGCATAATTTTGTTTTGTGTACATATATCTTGTGTATATATCTTATCCTCATACTGAGGGTACTCACTGAGATACTTTTGGATATTGTCATAAAAATAAAGTACCTTTATTTTTAGTACTTCTGTGTATTGTGTTTTCTTATGATATTGTGCATATGACAACAGTGGTATAGTAGGAGCTTAACGTGTCTCCTAGTTCAGCCTAAGCTGCTTTGCCATAGCTACCTTCTATCAGCCTTAGCTGCTAGAAACACCTCTTCTACTCTAATAAGGGATAACTGGACCTGGCCTAAGGTGTAAGTACCTCTGGTACCCACTACAAGCCAGGCCAGCCTCCTACACAGGCCCGCGATTGGATGGGCAGGAATCGATTTGCCTGACACCAATATCAGCCTTCTTGATCACAGACGCGCTGGTACCCATTCCAAACCGAGTTTGTGATTGTGAATGTTTCAAGTGACTTTGCGACCTAGAGACGGGTAAAAATATTATCAAGCATTCAAAATCGTATGCTGTTCTTGTCAACTGAGATATCATTACATTCTTCTCCCCAAATAAGAGGATTCCATTCCTACTCCACCAGTATACATTAAGGTGCACACCCAGTTGAATATCATGACTGACTCATACTTTATGCCTCAAACCACTAAGGATGGTTTGGAAAATCATTTTTTAATTGCTTTGATACTCTCCATTTCGAGACTTTATTTTCCCCTCTGACGATTTATATTACTTTGTGCAAAATCTGGTTTCCAGACTCATAGATAAACAAGCTTTCTGCTTGCATTATGCCCTTGGCCGCTCAGAGACAGAAGATAGGAAGATAGACATGAAACAACCAGATAAGGCTGCAACAGCAACCACTATCTTCATTCAGTTCTCCCATATCTGCCCATTGTATGTCCTCAAATCCCATTTGCATCACTACTGTGATTGTTCTTTGGCTATTTCGACCTGAACAGTTTATTACATTATTTTCAGCATAAAATGTGTGAAGAATTTAATAAACTAATTAATATGTATTTTCTTGTTGAATCACGCTTCTATTTCCCTATTTTAATTGCATGGAAAAGTGTTTTGACTAGCACATTAAAAGTAACCATTCTCTTCCATGAAGAGGAAACGGTATCACCACAAGAAATCATGTTTTTTCTTTCTTTTTTTGAAAACTTTTTAGCACATGCTTGATTTAGAGTTAACCAAGAAAATCAGTGGGCCGGAAAGGCCAAGCTAGGTCTCCCAGGGTTCATTGACCAGCGGCCTGCAATCAGATCTTAGCAGCACGGACGTAACTGAACTGAGCACTCTTTGGGACATTGACTAGTGTAAAAGGCCATTTATTAGGATAGGCTTGCTCATCATAATCCTACATTAACATAACTGGAACTTTAAGTGAACAACTTTTCAACTTTAACCTTTGGAACTCCCCCGTCTTCCATTTTCACTTCATTCCCCCATTTATCCTTCGTTCACGCAGCCTCCACTTCCATTCTCCCACACATCCCCCTTTTCCTTTTGTCCCCTGTCTGAATCGGGCATCCCCCAATCTGACATCCTTCACCTACTTCTTTTTGCCCCCTGGAAGGGTGGACAGGCCCGCATCTGACTCTCCACCCTCCCCCACCTCCTGCCCACATTGAGCAACCTGCCCTAAACCCTGGCAACAAATCCCCACCCACTGAAAATCCCCACATGCACAGTCCCATACCCCAGCACACCATCCCTTTCTTCTATGTAGGGATGGTGGTGGCCAACCTCAGAGCAGTGTAACAAGCTGGCACAGAAGAGGCCGATCGCTACTGCAGCCCATTCCTATATGCCCTCCCCCAGACCCTCCCTTGAACCCCCCCAGCCTATCTTATCTCCGGCCATCTACATCCAGCCTGAATACTCCTGTGGAGAAACTGGACTGTGTCCAGCTCTCCGCGGAGCCCTACATCGGAACATAGACTCTGACACCCATTGACTAGTGTGAAAGGCCATTTATTAGGACAGGCTTGCTCATCGTAATCATACACATTAACATAACTGGAACTTTAAATGAACAACTTCTCATCTTCTTTGGAACTCCCCCATCTTCCATTTTCACTTCATTCCCCCACTTATCCTTCATTCACCCAGCCTCCACTTCCATTCTCCCACACATCCTCCTTTTCCTTTTGTCCCCTGTCTGAATCGGGCATCCCCCAATCTGTCATCCTTCACCTGCTTCTTTTTCCCCCCTGGAAGGGTGGACAGGCCCACATCTGACTCTCCACCCTCCCCCACCTACTGCCACCCAACAGAAACTATTTAGGCATTTGCTGCCCCACCAGCGAACCCACGGCAACAACTCATGCCCTTCTAACAGGCTCACTCCACCAAAATTTCTCCCCCACAGATTGGTCAGCAAGAAACGCAACTCCAACCTGTAATGGGCATTTCCCATCTCTAAGAGATGAACACTGTCATCCCTGAAAAGCACCTGCTCATCGACTCTTATCCCATAGTGCGTCAGCACTTTAATATCATGCGCACAGCAGAAAACCCTCATAGCCCTATTAAGCTTCCTCCGAGCCCTTTCAATAGCTCCATGTTTCAGTGCTCCTCTCCATTTTCTCCTGGGCACAAAATCTGTCCTCACTAAAGAAGTACCATGCATGTTGTGGTGCAGCAGTGCCAGATCCCGTTGTATGTGTTGCAGTAGGGTGAGCCCAGAGAAACTGACTAGATCATTCTCTCCAAGGTGTAACACCAAAACATCAGGACAACCCCAGGTCGGCATAATCGATGTGATAAAAGGAAGCAAATTGCCTCACCTCATTTTGACTTTCCCCACCACAACACCTTGTTCCTGCTGCTCGGAAGTCCCAGAGATCGTCCATACACCTGCTTCTCTGCACATTTAGTCGCCCAATGAATGAAAGAGTGTCTGACCAACTACGTGACCACCTTATCTTTCTCCCAGCTGTGCACGCAACCTGGAAGGAGAAACAAATGTCAGAGTGCAACAAATATCCCCTCCATCTCAGAAGCCCCGCACCTGAAGAACGAACCCCAGCCCCAAAACCTAACACACCCACTACGTCCCTGAAAGGCATCAAATCAGGCCCTTACATATCTCTCACAGCATTTGGACAGCCGCCGCCCAATATGCCTGATTTGATCCCAACCCCACCCCAACCATTGCCGCGCCTATCCTGAAGGAGTGAGTATCAAAATTACCCACCTGCCTCCCCAGGCGTCTCAAAAACATTCTCAAAATGGAAAGCTGTAAGCTTCTTACCATTCTCATGATGAAACACACTCTCCTGGTGACCCACTCTCTGCACCTTGAAAATGTCTCATTCCCGCACTGGGCATGCCTCCAACACTCCCCTCTTTTCCAACCTCATCCACTTCCCCTCACCCAGCTGATCCGTCTTTGATCGCCTCAACGAGATCCCCAAACGCTCACCCTGCCATTGCACATCCCCCACCCCTACATTCAAGTTTTTCCCACACTCAATAATTCAAACACACGAAAATGCCCCAAAAACATCTAGATCGTGCACAAACGAAAAAGAGCCACTTCATGGACATTCATACAACAAACGGGCAGGACATGCAAAATGTCCAAAAGCAAATCAAACGTAATAGCTTCACGCACCATACCACCGGACCCTGATCGCATTCTCCCCCAGCCTTTCAGCATCTTTCCCAAAATGTCATCCTTCGCCAGGTCCAAGCCAAAAAACAACTTCCCATAAAAGGACACTCCTGCCAACTTGCCCCCAGTCGCGGCTGGTGATAAACTCTTCTGAATCAAAAATATAACAAAATGCAGAACACAAGCTTCAAGCATTCCTTGCTCCTGCCTCCAAAACTGCCCTCCAAAAACTTCAAAATCCTGAAATTCCAACCATGCTAGGGGATAACTCCTGAGGGTTGAATCAGCTAGCGACATATCCACCAGTCTCATGACCCTCATGCCCCCCCACTCCCAAATGTCTGCACAGGAAATCGCGCACCCCATGGGCAGCACTCTGTCCACGTAAATGGCCCCTCCCAACTGCATCCCAAGCAGAGATAAATCATCAGGGATAATGGGGAGTAACCGAAAAGCTGTCTTGATGTCACACTTAGCCAGCTCAGCTCCCTTGCCACACCCCCTTTTGAGCCGAATGGCATCATCTACTGAGGCGTACACCACTCATGTATCCTCCAGTGCGATGAAATCATTCACCAATGCCCCTTCAGGCCATGACAAATGATGTATCAGCCAGAAATCCCCTTTGCTCTTTTTTGGTGCCACCCCCAAAGGTGAAATCATCAAATCATCCAAGGGCCACTCGTAAAAAGGGGCTTGCAATTTTACTCTCTGCCACCTCCTTTCTCAGTTTCGTCGCCACCACTTCTGGCATGGCCTTAGCTGACTTCAAATTGTCCGCCCATCTCTTCAACTGTGGCCCTTGGTATCCCACCCGGAAACCTTCTCTGAAATCCCATCCCAATTTGAGCATCTGTATCCGGGTACATGCGCAACCAGGGCAGTGACCTCTCCAACTTAATTGGAGTAGGAGCCCTTTGGCCTAGGAGCGCCTTGCCCCCCTCTGCTCCTGGTAGGTCTCCACTGCTCGGCTGGACTAGCAAGGGAAAAACATTGCATAACTGGGTGTCTCCCACCTAATTTTTAACACTCATGTTTAAATTTACAGGGGTGCCGGGAGCAAAACCACCTGTTGAAGTTCCAAAATGCTCCTGAATTAGGCACTGGGGCCCTCTGTGCTATACCCACCCCTCCCTGAGTGGGACACTGCTGAAAAGGCTTGTAAACCACTGGGATACCCCTAGCCATGTGGGTGAATGCCGCTGAATGTGAAGACGCCATCCATTGCATCCATAACTCTGAATCACGTCATCCCATGGCTTTTCAAGATTAACACTTACTCTGGCCCTGCACTCTTCATCATCACTAAGCCATGCAAACCCCCAAAATGCATTTGGCTTTACGAATGATGTCCATGTATTTAAACATGGCTATGGCCCTGTCTGGGTATTTTTCACAGTAGATACTGGTGTAAATCAAAAAAGCAGAGGTCCAATTGTCCTTAGTTACGGGGACCGTAGGCCTACGCGCCAGCTCCCACTCCTCCTCCTTAGAACCTTCTTTCGCCTGAATATCCCTGTGAAGGAGTTTGAACACATCAACATACTTGTGTTTCCATATCCTTGCTTTAGTCTTATCTGTTACATGCGACCCCCAAATGCATAGCAAGTCCCATATATGGGAGTCTATTCTTGTGTCCAGTCCCATCCTTGGCGTCATCCTCCTTATCCATGCTTTCTGCTGTCATCCCATCCCCGCCCTGTGCGGTAGCACTTTTTCTCTCACCTTGTCCTTACTGCCCACAAGTACTGCACCTGTAGTAGGCATAGTGTGTATTGAGTCCTCCCCCACACCAATAGACTTGTGTTGAGCCGTGCCTGCTCTGCCCTTCCGATCCCCACATGGGGCCCACCAGTCCCCTTTACATTGGACACTGCGGCCAGGAGTACCAGCATCCAAAAATGACTTGCGCCCGCCGCCTTCTTTGCGAGAGACCTCTTGCCCTCGCATGCTAGATGTTGAAGCCTGTAAAACAGTAAGAGAAGAGGGTGTTGCATCCCTCCTGTGTCCCTTCCCTTGTACCCCGCTCACCTCTCTTTCGCGAATCTCCCTATCCTCTCAGTCATCCAGGTCCTCCTCATAATCCAAACCCAACACATCCTTTTTGTCCACACCCCATATTTCATTAGCCCCTGCTGCATCAACCAAATTGTGTTTTTCATCCAGCCTGAGTCTCCTATGGCATAAGCCAGGCGTGGGCTTCATGCGTTCCCGTGGTGTAGAGAAGGCTGCCGAAGACCCCTCTATGGCTTCTGACCAACGTCCTGGGACCGTGTTGCGCCCCGTTGGCTTTGCCATCTTTCTGCCAACCTCTGACACAGCATTGACTCTCCGAGCTGCCCTGGGCCATGTGTGCCCTGTGCTGCCATCACACTGCCTGACCCACCAGCTGCACCTGCTTCCTGAACCTTCCCCCACTCCTCATAAGGGACCCACACCCAGCTGCCCAGCCCTGAAACGTGGCCCTCTTTGTGTCCCCCACAAACCCCCACTGACTTCCTCTCCGCCTGCTGGGACCTCCCCTCCGCCTCCCCCTCTCCTTGCATAACTTGGCCCACCTTTCCTCCGTCTCCGCGACTAGCTTCCTCTGCTCTTGAATCCTGGCCTCAATGTCCCCTGTCGACCAGTCAGTGGATGGATGCTGCTGTGTCTCCTCCCCACCCTGTCGTTGGCCACACACCTCCAAATGCTCCCCAGCATGCCTCAAATCTGCCTCCCCACCACTGCCAGCCTCTGGACCCCTGAGAGCCCCACATGTGGCTGTGCAAACCTTCATCCCTTTGCTGCCACCTGTCCCTTGCCTTTCTTATGGACCGGTAAACCAGCCATTGAGAGGTCCAGGGGCTGCTCCAATCCCCCAGGCACCTGCCCTCCCTGCTGCATAACCATGTCCTGTGGCGGGCCCTGCTCTGACGGGCCTGCCATGTTCTCAGCTGACCCTTTATTCCCAGTCTCCACCCCCCTGCCCTTCATCTGTCAGGGGCTCCCCCTGCTGCCCTTCAGTCACCTGATGATAAGGGGGGGTGAATGCACCTTGCCCCGCCCACTTTTTGCCTTCTTTCCTGCTCCCATTAATGGGGAGTGGAATGTGGCAACCGCAGCTTCCACAACTTGTGCAGCAGCGCGTGGCACGAGCGACATCCCTACCCAGGCCTGGTCTAGGACGTCAGGCCTGAGCAGGTTACTACGTCCAGCTTTGCCCAGAATGCGAAGCGTGATCCATACCACTTCAGAATCATAGCCGTGGCCATGATTTATTGAACATGCACCTGTAAAATTCCCTTTGCTACAGGGTCAGCCAACCTCAGTGCAGCGCGACAAGCTGGCGCAAAAGAGGCTAATCCCTACTCTAGCCACTCCCTATATACCCTTCCCCTAGACCCTCCCTTGAACTCCCCCTCCCCTCCCCAGCCTATCCTATCCCCGGCCATCTACATCCGGCCCGAATGCTTCAGTGGAGAGACTGGACTGCGTCCAGCTCTCCACGGGGCCCTACATTCTGGTTATGCAAATGCCAAGTACGCATCATTTCATAATATGCATATACAGGGAGTGCAGAATTATTAGGCAAATGAGTATTTTGACCACATCATCCTCTTTATGCATGTTGTCTTACTCCAAGCTGTATAGGCTCGAAAGCCTACTACCAATTAAGCATATTAGGTGATGTGCATCTCTGTAATGAGAAGGGGTGTGGTCTAATGACATCAACACCCTATATCAGGTGTGCATAATTATTATGCAACTTCCTTTCCTTTGGCAAAATGGGTCAAAAGAAGGACTTGACAGGCTCAGAAAAGTCAAAAATAGTGAGATATCTTGCAGAGGGATGCAGCACTCTTAAAATTGCAAAGCTTCTGAAGCGTGATCATCGAACAATCAAGCGTTTCATTCAAAATAGTCAACAGGGTCGCAAGAAGCGTGTGGAAAAACCAAGGCGCAAATTAACTGCCCATGAACTGAGAAAAGTCAAGCGTGCAGCTGCCACGATGCCACTTGCCACCAGTTTGGCCATATTTCAGAGCTGCAACATCACTGGAGTGCCCAAAAGCACAAGGTGTGCAATACTCAGAGACATTGCCAAGGTAAGAAAGGCTGAAAGACGACCACCACTGAACAAGACACACAAGCTGAAACATCAAGACTGGGCCAAGAAATATCTCAAGACTGATTTTTCTAAGGTTTTATGGACTGATGAAATGAGAGTGAGTCTTGATGGGCCAGATGGATGGGCCCGTGGCTGGATTGGTAAAGGGCAGAGAGCTCCAGTCTGACTCAGACGCCAGCAAGGTGGAGGTGGAGTACTGGTTTGGGCTGGTATCATCAAAGATGAGCTTGTGGGGCCTTTTCGGGTTGAGGATGGAGTCAAGCTCAACTCCCAGTCCTACTGCCAGTTCCTGGAAGACACCTTCTTCAAGCAGTGGTACAGGAAGAAGTCTGCATCCTTCAAGAAAAACATGATTTTCATGCAGGACAATGCTCCATCACACACGTCCAAGTACTCCACAGCGTGGCTGGCAAGAAAGGGTATAAAAGAAGGAAATCTAATGACATGGCCTCCTTGTTCACCTGATCTGAACCCCATTGAGAACCTGTGGTCCATCATCAAATGTGAGATTTACAAGGAGGGAAAACAGTACACCTCTCTGAACAGTGTCTGGGAGGCTGTGGTTGCTGCTGCACGCAATGTTGATGGTAAACAGATCAAAACACTGACAGAATCCATGGATGGCAGGCTTTTGAGTGTCCTTGCAAAGAAAGGTGGCTATATTGGTCACTGATTTGTTTTTGTTTTGTTTTTGAATGTCAGAAATGTATATTTGTGAATGTTGAGATGTTATATTGGTTTCACTGGTAATAATAAATAATTGAAATGGGTGTATATTTTTTTTTGTTAAGTTGCCTAATAATTATGCACAGTAATAGTCACCTGCACACACAGATATCCCCCTAACATAGCTAAAACTAAAAACAAACTAAAAACTACTTCCAAAAATTTCAGCTTTGATATTAATGAGTTTTTTGGGTTCATTGAGAACATGGTTGTTGTTCAATAATAAAATGAATCCTCAAAAATACAACTTGCCTAATAATTCTGCACTCCCTGTATTGCCTATTAAAATAAAAGGTAAGTGAAGTCTCTGAGTCTAAAACGTGCATTGAAAGAACATTTTCAGATCCTTTTTAAATGAAGGAAGATGAAGAAATGTTTCCTTTCTTAGAAATATTTATTTAAATTACCATTTAGAACATTCATACCTAACTTACCCCATTAAAGATGGGTAGGAAGATAAGGATATATATTTGCATTAAAATAATGTTGACTCGTGCTCAGTATGATGGAACAGTAAATAAGGCAGTTAGTGCATCACTTCAGGCCATATGCTTTTATGTGAATCCCTTGCCCCAGAGTCTCTCAGTTCCTATTAAACATTGCTTGAGTCTGCCGTCTTAGGTAGAGCAGAACCAATGGTGTTTTTTACATCACTCCCTGTCCTGTCAAAATAGCAACTACCTTATGTTTCACATAGGTACTATTTTCACATTGTGACAAAATTTCTCTGCACTTGATTTAGATCACATAGAGCCAGATGTATGAAGCCCTTTTACTGGACCTTTGAAAGGCTTTTTGCCATGTGCCATCCCTATTTTAGGAGTCTGTAACCTATTACTGACTCGTAAAATAGGGTTTGTGAGTCGCTATTAGGAAGGGGCATGCCAAGGTCGTCCCTTCCTAATAGTGAGTCGGCGGGGGATGTAAGAATGTTTTGCAAAGAAGAATGCGGTCGCAAAACATTTGGAGTTACCGTGGTGGTAACCCATTCACAAATGGGAAGGGGTCCCCAGGGAACCCCGTCCTCTTTGCGAATGAGGATGCAATCATTTTTTAAACGTAGGCAGTGGTGCCATGGACCTCTGCCTCTTGAAAAATGAAAAGGACATTTTCAGTTTTCTTTTTGTAATGCATCCAGTTTTCCTTTAAGGAAAGCAAGCTGCATTAAAAAAAAGATTGCTTTATTTAAAATCACTCACAGACATGGTGTTCTGCTGACTCCAGCAGGCCACCATCCCTGTGACTGCAACCATTCACAATGGGGAGCAAATTGCGACGTACTTCATGAATATCGATGAGGCTGGTCCTTTTGCGACCCACTGCAAATCACTAACAGTGTCAAATACACTGTCATGCATCACAGTTTGTGATTTCCTAATAGCGAATCACTATGTATGGGTCCAGTGGAAGAGGCTCTTGTTCAGGAGTTCACCCTCTGCGCTGAGGGGACAGAAGAGTGCTGTTTTAAGTGGGACATCATCTTTTCACCAGGGGACAAGGGCAGGGCAATGAAAATGCATGAAGACAGCAGCAAGTCTATGGCCTACATAGCTGGCCCACACATAGGGGCTCATTACGAGCGTGGCGGTTTATAGATGGCCACACTCACGATGGTGGTCTGGACCACTGCCAATTCGGTGGTCCGACCGCCACATTAAAACCCTGGCAGTTGGACCACCAAGGAACCGCCAGCACCACCAGGATTTTGGATAACGGCAGTCTGGAGGTGGCAAAGATCCTAATCGGCCACGCTGCCCTGGGGATTTTGACCTTGTTCTCCGGCAGCTTTATCATGGTGGAAACACCGCCATGAAAAGGATGGAAAATAACAGGTGCAGGGGGCCACAGGGGGCCCCTGCAATAGCCATGGATTTGGCATGGGCTGTGCCGGGGCCCCCCTGCCCAGGACCATCTCAATGTTCACTGTCTGCCTTGCAGACAGTGAACATCATGAGGGTGCTGTTGCACCCTGCAGGCCACAGCATTGCTGCCAGCTCGATTACGAGCCTGTGACAAAGCTGTAGCCTGCTTCCTGCTAGGTTGGAGGGTGGAAACCAAGGTTTCTGCCCTCCAGCCTAGCAGGGAAACTCTTAATGGGGCTGGCCGGGAAGTAGTCTGTGTGGCGGCAACCTTTCAGTCGGAACTCGTAAGGACCCCCAAAATGTGTAAGTGCAAATGCAAATCATGCAACATTGACACATCCTTACACAGCACATAATTCCACTCAGGGAAGAAATCAACCCATATGATTTCTCTATGGTCTAATGAAGACAGAACTGTGATTGACGTAGCATTCTAACAGGTAATGAATGGTATACTAAAAGTAGTATCTTACATAATTCATTATTGTTGTTCCCCCTGTTTTCACACACAATTTCAACTAAAGTTGTTTTCCACAAATCAGAGAATAGTGCAGACTTGAATACTTTTGAATGCCATTTGCAAACTGGAACATTGTGCGACATGAGGACTATAATGCTTTATTTCCAGCAAACTTATATCAAACAATATCTGAACATTTGTAGGCACATAGGGCATAGTTTTAAGACATTGCCTTGAAAAATAGAGAACATTTCCTTTTTCGGCATGAGGAGATCCATCATTTTGTGATGATCTCCAAGTGGTTTCCTGGACAGGAAAGCTGCAGCCTAATATCTCAAGCTAGCCTCATGTGCTCTGATATATGTCATGTGTTTTTATTGTTAAATGGCATAAATGTCTCCATGGTAAGGCTGTGTTTGGCACAGCTGCACAGAGTACAACCTGTGACCAAAGGCCATTGTCCCAGGTTGGTGGGGGGGCCTGAATAGCAAAATGTCTGTCTTGCTGGTGTTACATTGGAAGCTGCTGTCACACATTCATTGGAACACAGCGGGCATATAGCCTTAAAATTACCCAAACCTTTGGGGTTTTATGGTCTAAAGTAAAGAGTCGGTGTATGAAACAATTTGTATGCCAAACCATTCTACCAGAGTCGCTAAGAGGGTCATATACACATTGGACAGTGTCGGGCTCAATGCAGATGCCTGAGGAACTCCAAAACCCAAAGACTTGGCTTCTGAGGCAAAAGGGGCCATCCAAACTGATTAAGACCTCTCTGCCAAGAAGAAACGCATCCACACCAAGGCTGGACTACCAACTCCTACAGTACAGAAATGCTGCAGGAGAGTGGAATGCGAGAACACAAGCTGCTGATAAATCTTAAAGAACCAGTGCTACCTGCTTCCCCTGATCCACCACTAGTCTGATTGTGTATGCCTCCTCAACAAAGTAGTCTCAATGCTGAAGCCAGGGCAGAAGCCCAACTGATAGGGATGGAGTAGGTTCTTCTGCTCTAAAAAGGCAGAGAGGTCAGGAGCACTCCACTGGCTCGGGCACCAGTGCATATAGATCAATCTGGATCCCTGCCAGGGTGAATGATGTCGGCTAATACTAATTTCTTAATACAGTCTACCCGGGCTGCTATTTTAATGGTGGACATGGAAAAGGCATTCAACTTAGTCCAGTAAAAAGTATTATTTACTATCTTAATCAGAATTAATTTCCCTGATAAAATGGTGGGCTTACTTTGACATCTTTATCGGAACGCAGAAGCAACTATGATAGTGAATGCACAAGTAGCAGGGAAAGTTTCAATTTTTTGAGGGACGCGCCAGGAGTGCCCGATGTCTCCCGTGCTATTCACATTGTTTATAGAACCTCTAGCAGTGGCACCGCATCAAGATCCTCAAATCATACCACCTTTGCAAGGTGCACCCAAACTAAGGGCCTCATTACGAGTCTGGTGGTTTTAAGACCTGATCAGATATTACGTCAATTTATTTGGTCAGGGAAAAAAACCCACACCAAATGGAGACATTGCAGATGGGGAT
Source organism: Pleurodeles waltl (assembly GCF_031143425.1). Classification (NCBI taxonomy): domain Eukaryota; kingdom Metazoa; phylum Chordata; class Amphibia; order Caudata; family Salamandridae; genus Pleurodeles; species Pleurodeles waltl. Next base: position 1,236,031,582 of record NC_090446.1, read on the forward strand.
CAAAGATGAGGGCTTAGCGTTCCCACATTTTCAGAAATACTACCAAGTGGCCTTTTTAGATTCGATGATTAGAGCTGCAGCATCCCATAACCTGGACACAAATTTCTACTTAAAAAAAATGTTGGTGGATTATAGTGTTCAGTTATTTTATTCCATTTTAACCTTCAGACTACTCACAAGAACTAGATACAAAACTCCCCAAGTAGTGATTTTCAAAAATCAACTCAATGAGGAGTACCAACTTCCCCAGTTATAATTATTATTGCTTCTTCAGCAATGTAAGACACGGGCAATGCAGATGGAAACAAAATGTATCAAGGAATGGGAGAGGCTACATTTTGTATAGCTCAATGATTTTGTAACCTAGAACACGTAAAAGCGTGAGAGCAGCTTAATTTAGACTTATCAGAAATATCAAAACAGCTTTATTTTTCATATCATCAAATTTAGTATTTCTCTCAATCAATGTCAACTCTGATTGGTTCAAGTGCCCCCACCAATTTCCAAGCCTGTTACTTGAAGGGTCAGATAGGGTTAGGTAACTGGTACCGGATATTACAGCTTCAAGCAAAATTAATTCCAGATGCTCTGAAGGCAATCAAATAAGAAATAGGAAGTCAATTTGCCAGACAGGTATTGAACCAATATAATATGTGGACCCACAAAGCTATTAGGGGTGCAAATTTGAAAAGAATGGCCTTTTTTTATAAAATGGAGATTATATTACACACCTGCTCAGGTCTAGAAAATGTTTCCATTAGCATCCGGGGTTTGTTATAGATGCCACCACCATAATGTGGGGATTAGCCACATGTATGTTTTACTTGTCCTATTCTACAGGAATCCTGGGAAAACATATTCAACTAGTTAACTACCAAATGGGTGTATGGATTAGCCCAGATCCCCTGAGGGGTCCTTTGGCATTCCCAGTTACCCAGGGCTCTCAGTATATCAAAAGCAAAAGGTTTTTATAGCCTCATTGGTTGCAAAGTCTTTGATATTACAACACTGGAGAATGGCAATCCCACCTTCCTTTGAAAGGTGGGACAGTAAAATGAGGCAAGTCCAGAGAAGGGAAGCGAGATATGCTTGAAAGATGGGTGAAATGCGAAAGTTCTCCAAAATTTGGGGAAGAGGAGGGTTGCATCAAGAGCTCATACATGAGTTAGATCCCGGAATCTGGAATTGATGAAACTACGATAACGTTTTTACGCTTGCCTTTTACACCTATATCAAAACTTGTCGGATTAAATAAAATTTACAACAAAAAAAAGGCAGAGAGCTGTTTGTTAGTAAGCATCTGTAGTATGTTGGCGAAGGCTGGCAGCAGAGAGACAGGGCGAGAGTTGGCAAGAATGGATTTGTCGGCTTATGTTTTTTTTAGAAGTGGAATCAGCTAACCTTATTACCAACCACCAGCCACTGTGGCTAGTCCAATTGGCCGATTTAGAAAGCTGATGTAGGCACAGATTGAGAACAGCCCAGATGAAAACCAAGATATGAGAGGGACAAGGGTCATCCAGTGTTCTGTATTTGCAAGATCTCAGGTCATGTGCATTGTCTTCTAGCGAGATGGGTGCAAATTTCTGCAATAATGGCCAGTGAGTTGCTGTAACACTTCCTGCTGAGCTGATAATCCATCAATACTTTTTGGGACATTGTTTGTAAGAAGTAAGGAGTCCACAAGAGTTTTGATTTTGGTGTCAAGAAATTAGAGAGTTGAAAGCAGAGTTTGGGAGAAGGTGTTAGGGGCTGAAGCAGGGCATCTGGATGGGTAAATGTATTTACAATTTTAAAGACCTAACCCGGTTTATTATCTGATGAGTCAATGTGAGCTTTAAGAAATACAGATTTAGCTTTATTATTTGCTTTATTTTAAACATAAAGCCATTTTGTATATGGATTAATCAGTGGCAAGGTATTGCAGCCTCCAGCTTCTTTCCAATTCCCTACATGTTTTCTGCAATTCTCTAAACTCCTCATGAAACGGACTGTGGCTTTGTAGAGGATTTGGCCTCTCTGAGGTTGATGGGAGCAATGCCATCAGCTGCCTGAGCAAGCCAGGAATTCACCAACCTGATATTTGCCTTCTTGCCACTACTCATATGGAAGGACGGAGGCTCGGAGCGGCACTAAACTCATCTGAAGAGGCACATTGAAGTTGCTTCCTACTTTTGTACATGTATGTATATCTCACTGTAATCTTGATCTACTCATCGTTCAAATAACTCTGCAACCTCCATTTTTATTTCAATATTTTCAGTAGTAATTTCTGTAGAACGTTAACATATTAAAAATACTCAGGTAGTTTGCCAGTCCTTAACTTACTAAATGTTATCCAAGTAAAATCTTCTTTCTTACATTGTGTATACATGAAAACAAGCATTAGGAAAAGCGGTAGGTCTGATAGTGGCTGATGGCTTTTTGTGTTTGCAGTGATGGTTTTGTTTTGTTATAATTTTGTAAACTTTATTGTTGAGTCACCAATATAAAGAAAAAGATGTGTTGGGCACAAGCAAAAACACTTTTTAGCCTCAAAAAGCACACATTACTATAGTAGGCCTGGCACTGAGGGAAACTACTTTATGTGTTGATGTGTGTCTTGTGAAAGAGCAGGATACCATCACTCACAAAAGCTGAAGTGGAATGACCCATTGCCTCTTGTTGTGTTCTTCAGTGGGGAGAATGGGTATGTGAATGTCACATCAACAGACGAATGGTGACGGGGCTGTATGAAAGACCCTTTAAGAAAGTATAATATACATATACCTTTGGTAAAATCAAAATATGTTGGCTATTGCCAGACTTAAAAAAAGCACTTTCAACCAGGATCCTGAGTTATTCACAACCAAAATGTAAGTTTGCATTCAGTAAGTTAGGGACCACCTGAATATATTATATTTGGCACACAGTCAACATTTCTATGCCCACTCACAAATAAAACATTAGACTCCTGTTAGAAATGGGGTCTTTGGTTGGCAGTCAGGTTACCCCCTGTCCAAGCAAGGACCCTCACTGTAGTCAGGGTAAAGGGGAATTACCCTCAGTTAACCCCCGCTCGCTCCCTTGGTAGCTTGGCAAGAGCAGGCAGGCTTAACTTCAGAAGCAATGTGTGAAGTATTTGTACCAACACACACAGTAACTCAGTGAAAACACTACAAAATGACAAAACACAGGTTTGGAAAAATAGGTGATATTTATCTGAACAAAACAAGACCAAAATGACAAAAATCCAGCTCACACAAGTAAAGTTATGAATTCAAAGAGCAAAAGAATCTTAAATGCTTTAGAAAACAGTAAGAATGTTGTTAGCATACAAAAGTACCTGGGTAGCTTAAAAACAAAAGCCGCACGGGCGAGTGTGTGTCGGAAAAGGCCAGAGATGTGTTGATTTCTCACTCGCAACACAGTCGGGTTGGCGTGTCTCATTTCTTCTCTCCTGCAAGAGAGTGTTGTGTCAATCCAGACGCACACCTAGGGTCCGGGAAGGCTTTGCATTGATTTTCCGCACCCAACGATGTTGCATCAAAATCCGGTCACACAGTGTCAAACAAAACTGCGCTGCATGGGGGCTTACGTCATTAACAGCAGCCACTATGGGTGTTGTGTGTTGGTTCTCCAGTCGCGTTGTGTTGATCTCCCAGCCACGATGCAGGTGGAGCGTTGATCTTAGCCGCGAAGCTGGCGGTGTGTTGTTTTTCTACCGTGAGGCAGGAGGTGTATCAAAAGTTTCCCTGCACAGCAGTATTTGCGTGGATTTCTGTCCTTTTCCACCAGCTGCACCTTTCAAGGGCCCAGAGACAAGTTAGGGTGCCACTTGGCAGGCAGGACTCTCAGCAGAAGGCCCAAGTGGCAGAGAGAAGTCTTTGATGTCCCTGAGACTTCAAAAACAGGAGGAAAGCTCAGTTCAAGCCCTTAGAGATTCTTCAACAGTGGGAAGTCACACAAAAGTCAGTCTTTGTCCTCTCTCTGGCAAAAGCAGCTACTGCAGGCCAATCCAGCAAAGCACAGTTACTGGCAAAGAGGTAGTACTCCTCCTCCAGCTTGTAGCTCTTCTCCTTAGCAGAGGTTCCTCTTGGTTCCCGAAGTAATCTGATTTTCACGGGTTTTGGATGCTCGTATACCTCTTTCTCCCTTTAAAGTAGGCCTACTTCAAAGAGAAGTCTCTGTTGTTTTCTAGATCCTGTCTTGCCCAGGCCAGGTGCCAGACACACACCAGGGGGTTGGAGACTGCATTGTGTGAGGGTAGGCACAGCCCTTTCAGGTGTAGGTGACCAATCATCCCCTCCCCTCAGCCCAGATGGCCTATCAGGATATGCAGGCTACACCGCAGCTCCCTTTGCCTCACTGTCTAGAGGAGAGGTGCAGATGGCCCATCTGTCAAACTGACCCAGACAGGGAATCCACAAACAATCAGAGTCACACAATGGTTTATGCAAGAAAATGGCTATTTTCTAAAAGTGGCATCCTCAAACACACTACCTAAAAAACAACTTCACCAAAAGATGCATTTTTAAATTGTGAGTTCAGACACCCCAAACTCCACATGTCTATCTGCTCCCAAAGGGAATCTGCACTTTAATCATATTTAAAGGCAGCCCCCATGTTAACATATGAGAGAGATAGGCCTTACAACAGCGAACACCGAATTTGGCAGCATTTCACTATCAGGACATGTAAAACAAATAAGTACATGTACCACCTTTAACATACACTGCACCCTGCTCCTCCCATGGGGCTACATAGGTCCTACCTTAGGGGTGCCTTACATATATAAAAAGGGAAGGTTTAGGCCTGGCAAGTGTGCACACTTTCATGTCAAACTGGCAGTTTCAAACTGCAGTCACAGACACTGCAGTGGTAGGTCTGAGCCATGTTTACCGGGCTACTAATGTGGGTGGCACAACCAGTGCTGCAGGCCCACTTGTAGCATTTGATTTATAGGGCCTGGGCACCTGTAGTGCACTTTACTAGTGACTTACAAGGAAATCAGATATGCCACTCATGGATAAGTCAATGTACACATACAATTTATACAGTGAACACTTACACTTTAGCACTGGTCAGCAGTTGTAAAGTGTCCAGGGCAAACAAAACAGCAAAAACAGAGTCCAGCACACAGAAACAACCTGGGAAGTAGATGCAAACAGTTAGTGGAGACCATGTCAATGATGCCAAGTCTAACAGCTCCTGTGAACAATTGGTTATTGATAACATCAGTGAAAAGCAAAAGAACTCAGAGATGACAGTGACAAAACCTCAGAGGAACAGAACTAATCTGTTTCAGAACCACCAAACCCAGCTATAAATAAACTTAAGAGTGCCTCTGTTAGGATACAACATATGTTATCCACTAATAGTCATGCTATACCTTGTTCAACAATGAATGCTGCCAAGTTTAATTCTGAATACAGAAATAAATTGTTGGGCACACATTCCTGATTTTGTTTTTCTTAGTGTTTCTCTTTTATATTATTTTAGAAATTGTCTCTGTTTACATTTCAGTTTTTGTACAAAATAATTTTTAGTCTGGATGCTAGGCAACTTCTATATCTCTCAAAGTTTATTTCCTTTTCTGCTTTAATTCCTTATCATCAATTTTACACACTCCTTCTGATTTGTCTGAGATGTACAACATGGATATTCCCCAGTGCCAAATTAGTAAGGTTTTGCACTAATAAATCGTATATCCACAATGCTAACATTTTTCATACTCTTTGTAATTCTAATGTTAACAAACATGCTTCAAAGCCAATTTTGCTAGTTTCTGACTTTTCTTAGTTCCTTTAACCTCAAAGACTTCATCTGATAAATGAAACAAACTTACAATGAAACAGTACAATAATAGACAATCAAATTGGATGTTGCCCTTTGTTCATATAAACCAATAAGTTGAATTCTGTATAATGCAGAGCTTAAATAATTGAATGATGTATTATTGTAGAAGTTAATACTTCCCTTTAATGCTAATCTGAAGGTGTATTTTTCATAATAGACAGACAAATGTTCATGGAGCTTTGACTTTATATTAAACCCAAGCTTGCAGAACTAATTTCTTTCAGATTTGACTACCAATAGACAATCATTAGAGACCATTGCATAATTTGGGTCCTTGGACATTGGGACTAAATTATCATTACTTAGCATTTTACTTTAAACTGGAGCACACACTTCTAGCATAAGTGTATAAGTGTGAATTTCCAGGACCCAACGGTAAAGAACATTAAAAATGACACCAACAAATATTTTTCAATAAATGTAAGTTAATTTAGTAAACACACCTAAACTAGCATTCCAGACAGTATAATCACATATTTTGCAAAGTGGCCCACATATGTCTGAAAATAAATAGCCCTTTCTTATGGCTGACGACCAGTTAACTGGGATAAATCATCAAAGTTCTGTGGGTTGAAATATTTGGGGTCCTTGTTTCCTGTATACAAAATACCTCCAGAAAACCCATATATCTTTTATTATTATATATATATTTTAAGTCGGCAATCCATCTGGTTAGATTCAGGTTCCATTTATTCCCAGTTGTAATTGGCCCTCTGAATCACGTCCTATTGCACAAGAAGCCAGGACCATTTAACCCTTTTCCCCTTAACAGATATTTGCATGAGTTATTAACAACAAACATTATCATTCCATCTACATTTCTTGTTTTTCGTGTCTTTTCTCAGTGGACATAATTAGTTGGCCCTCTACTCTAAGTTGTTTACCCAGTATACATTTGAATCAACATTCATTCTTATGATGAAATACTGAACAGTAAAAAGTGGCAGTCCTCTGAGGACTATTCCATTCTGCAAAAAAAAACATTAAAGCATTCAAGAATAAATTATGATATTTCTTTAGCATAAAACACAACGTTCACATTATTGATGACATCTTTTGAATTTTCCATTTTTTTAGTTTAAGCACTTTTGAATTCACTAGAGAAAAACAAATAAACAGCAATCAATAGACTAATGTAAATGAAAACATATGTGCAGTAGAAGAAATGTAATAGTTACTGCTAACTGTTTAATATAGCCTGGCAATGTCATAAGGGTAGGCAATAGGTAGAAACATAAAACCAACTTTGTAAGAGTTGTAGGAATTAATAAAAACTAGCACAAGAAAATAGAATGAATAGAAGCACGTGAAAGAAGGCCCAAAGAATTGATATAAAAGGAAGAAAGAATCAATCAAAATATACTAATACTATCAAAGAAATAGAGAAATACAAGGAGAAAGATTAAACGTGATAGAACAACATTTGCCAGTAAAATAATTTATGAAGGATTCAATACCTCAACATTGCTAAGCAGCTCAATTTTAAATAAAACGGAGTGAATGGAAACAATAACACATCATACTTAACTGCCAGAAATAAAGAAGGCAAGTTACAACCTTTCTCACCTGTTGTTACAAAAACAATATTTCACCAAGCTTTTTAAAAAATGGTATTATGTTTTCCAGTTACATGATATGACATGTAATGTAATATATAACAGATCTACAAGCCTTCTTTTCATACAGCGTTTTGCCCATATTTCATGAACACACCCTTAGAAGACATGAACTACAGGGAAGGGGAAAGAAGTTTTATGTGTGCCATTAATTGTATCACAAATATCAGAATAAAAGAGTTTCAGTTTTTAACATAGAAAAAACATATACATTCAAAACCTCCATGTACAAAAAAAGACAATATTAGCATTGCTCACATTCTAAGATCTTTATTTGTGTAATGCAGTAAACGTTAAGTATTATCTATTCTAATAGAAAAAAGACCAACATTATTCACATTCCAAGACCTTCATTGTATGTAATGCAGTATGTACTAAGGACCTCGTTACAAGTCTGGCGGTCTTCAGACCACCAGACTCATGGTGGTAGTTGGACCACCGCACTCCTGGCAGTCCGAAGGACGAATTATGGTCTGCTGCCACTGCATTCAAAACATGGTTCCTGGCAGCATGGCGGTGGCAGGAGTTATGGTCAGCCACGATGGTGCTGAGTTCAGTGCTGCAATGCTGATCACGAGTCCAGTTTCAGCCAGCCTTTTCATGGTGGGAACACATCAGAAAGCCAGTGCTTAGGGACACAGGAGGGGGCCCTTCACTGCCCCCTGAGGTTTCCACCGGTCAGCCTAGTCAAAACCTTGTAATTGGCCTAGGGGGGAGACCTTAAGCTCTGCTGTGGTCTACTCCCCATAGGGCTGGCATGCTGATGAGGCCCTAAGTGTAATCTAATATATTAAAACAATTAGACTGTGAAATGCTAGCAGAATAACGTGTAGCTCAAATTCTGTTGCATACTGATATTGGCCAAATGCAGTCTACATCACATTTCCATGAAAGGTCAAAGTTTAATATATTTGTGTTAGTCCCAGGCATGTTGAGAAATGTGCATACATAAAAGTCTTTACCATATAAATTATGGGTGGATGCAAGATATTTTGTTGTTAGCTGAAGGAGTTGTGACCCCCACTTTTACTAATCATCACAATTCTTCTCAGGGTGAATCATAAAAGTCACAAAGGAAATCTGTGATGAACCCTGTGGTAGCTTGGCACTTAGCATTCGGGTTTTAACATAGCGGCATGGTGTAAAGTATTATGCACTACTCTACAATTAATAAAGTGAAAACACAACATAAGATAAACCCCAAACTTATTTAGAAACATTTTAATAAATAAAATGGCACCAAAATGACAAAAATCGAATCAGTAGAACTGGAGTTATGAATCTTTAATGTTTATAAAAAGCACCAAAAGATGCAATGGGTCATCTGTAAGTATCTGGTCACTCCAAAGTGGTACAAAATCAAACGTTCACATTGACCTTGATGGAGCACAAGTGAGGTATGAGATGAGATTCAGCCCACTGGGAGTTGTACCTTCTGCCCTTGATGCGGGGGCTGTGTGGGGTGCAATGTGAAGTTCTGCATCACTTTTCATTGGGTCCATTGAAGCTAACAATCAGAAGCTGCGTGGTCAGTGATGGGAGCCCTCCATCAGATCTGATGAAGCCACCAATCAGAAGCTGTGTGTTGCTGTGATGCAAAACATCAGATCATGTGTAGCCACTGATCAGGAGCTGTGTGGTGCTGCAATGCAAGGCTCCGTGTTGCTCTGGCCACACTGTGTTTTGATTCCGGTGAAAACTTAAGTTAACCAGGAAAAAGTACACTCTGACACCAACCAACCAACGGTCCATGACCTTGGGACATAATTTGCTTCCTTAGAGACCAGCAGAGAGTAGCAGGTCAGGTGCAGTTGGAACTGGTCAGCTGGAAAGCAGTAAAGGCCTCTTGAAGCCTTTTTGTGTCCCTGCAGCTCAAACAGGAAGCAGGCCAATCTACCCTTGGAGTCACTTCAGCTGCTCTGAGTTTTAGGCAAGTAGGTCCTAGCTTCCTTCTTCAGACAGCAGGGTAGACTTCTTCTGAATCTTCTCAGATTCAGGAGTGTTCTGATTTCAAGTACTAGGAATGCCACTTTTATGCCCAATGCCAGCCTGTGGATGGGGGACACCCATTTGTCTGACTCTAAGGGCCTCATTACGAGGTTGGCTGGCCAGCTGTCGGCCCACCAGCCCTTTGGAAAAGAGACCACCATGGAGTTAATGGTCTCCCCCTGACCCAATTACAAGTTTTTCATTGGGCTGACCCACAGAAACTTCAGAAAATTAGGTTTTCTCCAGTCATAACAGTGGAAACCATTTTTATACATATATAGTGTGTGTGTGTGTGTATATATATTACCAAAACACTTTTTCCCCATTTATTTTTCCATAGGAAAATTTAAACAGTGATAGCACCGACCCTACTGGACGGAATTACACCAAATTTAGCAGAAAGGTAAGCCCTGGTTCAGAAAGCGACCTCCATTTGTTTTGGTGTAAATCTATTCAGTAGGTTCAGATAGATTAAAGAAAATCCAAATGTGTATATCTAGGGATGTGAAGGATTTGCGTCCCCTTCCTTTCTCGTGCAGGGATCTGATTGGCAGACAACACTTGAAGTGTTGGCAGACATTTTGGGTCTCAGTTGAAGCCGAATCCTAGAAAAAAAAAGAATAAAAAATACAAAAGGGTACGAACACCTTGACCCCTTAGCTCTGGTGCTGAATCCCAAAGGGACCCTCCCAGGTCTAAAAAACATTTTTATTTTACATTTTCACCACAAATTTGTGACAGGGTCGCTATTCTGTGGTAAAAAATTTAAAAAAAACAAGCATGGGCTCCCATGCTTGTTTTTAAATAAACCCACGGGTGAGCCAGGTCCTGTGGACAGTCTTTTCTTTTTAATTGGGGGCCTCCGCTCTCCTCTCAACTGATTAGGGTTAATTCACAACCTCCAAATATAGGTCCCCTCATGAATTCACTAAATTGTTTGAATGGTGGATCACCCCACAAATGGATGCTGGTGCTGTGGCTTGTTCCCCCACCAATCAAGCGAGGAGCACTCAGAAGTCATTGGCCCTGGTTCTTGGGAAGGGCGCTCAATCTGGGCAGCGAGGGTCCAGGCAAAGGAGGGAACATGAAACTTTCTTCCAGTACTGTGGGGGCCCGTCAGTGGCGCTTGCATCCCACTGCTGAAGTTTGTCTGTGGAGTATGGAGGGTCTGGTCCCAGTCTGACCCCTGGGAAGGTGACCTCCCAAAAAAACACACAGCATGGCAACCTCACTAGTGGGACTTTACTGTGGAGTCCCTGAAAAGTACTCCTGTGTTCACGTTTTTACCCTAACACCTTGTTTCAGGACTTTGCTTTAAAATGTTGACATCCAAGTAGTTGTTGTGTCAGCAAAGAGAAGCCTTCCAAGGCACTGCATTCCCTTCTAAAAAGGCAGCTTTTTGTTGGGAAGTGCAGTATTCAGCAGAAAAAAGAAAGAAATGTCAAATCGGGAAAGGTTGAGGTGTGTGAACAGAGAACAGAGAGGTAGACAGGACAGGGAGACATGAAAAAGTTTAGGGTGTTTAGGAAAATACAATAGAAAAAGTAGGAGCAATAATTACATAAATCAATTAACAAGAGATGAAAAACAAAGTACGTTAGTATGAGACAAAAGAATAATATAAACAAAAAATGTAAAAACAATCTGAAGAAATGACATCAGATAAACAAGAATGAAAGGAAGAATGAGACAGTAGGAAAGAAGGACAGTGACGAAGAAAGAAAAGAAGAAAGAAACCTGGGCAGAAAGAAGAGGGGAACCTGTTGTGGCAAATTAACCAAGGGGACCAGAGAAGGAATGAGGAGCGAATGAAAGAAAGAGAGGAGCTGAGAGATAGGGAAGAGTAGGAATAAATTGAAAAGGAAAGAACTAAGAAGAAAGAGATGACACCAGAAATGAAGAAACACAAGAGATGGAGAGAGAGAAAGAGAGAGAAAGAGAGAGGCGTTGAATCAGCTGGACTGATAAGACAGCCAGAGCAGGTCCTCAGCGTGCAGCCCTATGAAGGAGATCACGTCTTCCCCTTCTTCTTATTTCATTGTCTGTGCCACAATATCTTCAAGCGGAGCAACAGCCGTAATCCAATAAGGGCATTGATCAGGCCTCAATGTGGCCCTTCAGTGCCGTGGCCTTGTGCAAAGAGATGGCCTGAATCCCAGTCACAGCTCACGGGTGTTACGGGGGGGGTAGTGTAGGGGGAGGGGTGTTTTGGTAGCAGGGGGGGAAATATTAACAAAAAAATAAAACATAAATAAACTTATCTGCATGCCGTACTCCACTGCTGTTCCTCCGTCTCATCAGCATGCTGCTCAGAACAGCATTAGGATTGGCTCGGAGCGCCAGGCCAAGGTGCTCCCAGGCAGACTGAGAGCCTGTGCCAGCTCTATCCAGCCCCGGCAGCACAGTGCCTGGCTAGAGAGAGCCTACTGCGTTTGTATGTTTGGCCGGCCCTAGACAGCTGGCCAAACATACTGTGCACTGATGGGAGCACACAGTGCACTCCCCTTGTCCCTATCATCCCCAATGCCCCACCCCTTTAACAATGAAAGGATAATAAATGTAGTTTCTTATCCTTTCATTGTTAAAGGATTTGCAACGGTTGCTGCTGGCGGGGGGGCGATGCTACTCTGCCATAGCGAAGGAGCCACCACTGCTGAGTCCTTCTCATCACCTTGCTGGGCAGAAACTCTCTTCAGGCGCTCTCAGTTCAAGACTGGATGGAAAATGTGCAGCACAGGGAGCGAAAGATGCCAATTATCTAACTGGACTGTTGAGAGACAATTCCCCGAGTGTGACTGCTGCCTGGTAGTGGCTCCTGGGTGGGGCAAGAAGCCACATGCTCCCTTGCCCCCCATTCACAAGAGTTTTAGGGGCAGAGTACGAAAGCACAGCAGAAAAAATAATGGTCCCTAACTTCCCACTCTGAGAAACGCTCACAGAGGGTACATGCTGGTGCCAGGGAGCACAGCGCTGGCTCTTTACGCCAATATTTATATAGACATGGCATTTAAAAATGTTACCTATGCTAGTTTTTAAAGCGGAGCATCAGCCAATTAATTGCCTTCTTAGCAATGTCAATAATATTTTCAACCAGTTCAGTTGTGCGATATGGAAAAATGTATAGATTATAAGCAGCTGCATGGAGTGTAAAATGCTATTCATTGCCATTTATGAGTGACCGTGATTCACAAGGCATGAAGTATAGAGAGGGTCATGTTGCCCTTCCCTCAAAAATGGTGGTAAATCTGTGATGCATTAATTAGCGTTTTTTCAAGTAATTTAGACTATACTATTGCAATAACAGCCTTCCATAGTAGAAATGTGTGAATCTGTGTTTATTAGTAAACCTGTTACAGATGCCATGTCATTGGGCCACATTTATTTCCACTTCCATGGCCCAATCAAATGCATATACAGTAGGTGCAAGACTCAACAGGGTAGTATAACATAGCACATCATCCATATTATATGTACATATTCTTTGTCGCTATCATAATATACATACATATTCTATGTTGGTAACATAACATACATACATATACAGTACTAGTATTATCTAATACATATTTGTTCTATGCTTGGTGCATAATATGCATATGGAAGAAGAAGGAAGAAAGAAGAAATTGTATTTTCAGTTACTTAAAGCCATGCATAAAATGCATAGGTATTCCATGCTGGTAACATGATATACATATTCTATGTTGGTAACATAATATACATACATATTATATGCTGGTAATATCATATACATACATATTCAATGCTGTAATGTAATATACAAACATATTCTATGACGGTAACATAACATACATACATATTATATATTGGTAACATAACATATATGCATTTTCAGTGCTACTAATATCTTTATAGATACTTATTCTATGCCGGTAGCATAAAATACATACACATGCTATGCTTGTCACATATTATACATGCATATTCTATGTTGGTAACATAGGAAGAGAGAATTTAAAAAAAACATAGAAATTCACTTAAAAAAAAACAAAGGTTACAGGGATGTTATAGTTAGGCTCACATTTCAAACATACAAAACCATAGAAAAATCACCTGCTAAAGTTAGAGTTATCTCAAAATAACTATAAATTGTGCCCTAAGCAAGCGTGGCTTGTGGGGATTCCTGGGGGTGGAGCGGGGAAGCATGAGGGGAACTAATGACAAAATAAAATAAAGAAAAAACATACCTCTGCTCCAGCGCCGCACCTCTCTTCTCTGTCCGGATGCTGCAGGCACAGGCTCCCAGCCTGCCCTGCAGCCAATCCTGACACTCCTCAGAGCAGCGTCAGTATTGGCTGAGAGTGCCCTGGCTGGGTGCTCCCGGGCAGATGGGAGCCTGTGCAGGCTCTCTCCAGCCCAACAACTGGTTGCTGTGCTAGAGAGAGCCCTGTGTGCATGTGTGTTTGGCCGGCCCGAGACGGCTGGCCAAACATATATGCGCACTCCCCCTCAGTGCACGTCACCCCTGTAGCCCCACCCCTTTCAAAGAAAAAACATGGTTTATTATCCTTTTCTTTGAAAAGTTTTGCAGCTGCAGCTACAGCTGCTGGCCAGGGGGCGGCAATGCTCCTCCGCTGTTATGGAGGAGCCACCCTGGCCCTAAGGTAACCATAACTCACGCCCTCACCATGCACTGCTAATGACCACACAAATTACGGCACTCATGGCATCTTTGATAACATAATTGATAACATCAATGTAATATTTGCAGCAACATGTTTGAAGAAAAAACTGTGCATGGCTGGGGTGCGTAGTAGGAAAACTATGGAGAGGTAACAGGTGAATAGAACGCTTAGCTCTCTGTTCATGTACGTTACTGACAGTCTGTACAGTTGTGACTGATGTATGCTACTGATCTTATTTGGAAGTCCTACTGTTAGTCTTTAATCATGATATGTCGTGAGAATATATGATGATCTGCTTTTATATTTTTATAACTTTTTAAGATTTTTGTCATGTTTATTCCTATAATGTTTATATGTTGTACATTTATGATCTTTTTTTAAAGGTCAAATTAAGGTTTTTGAATTCAATTCAATAAAGGATGTCTTTCAATTATTTTTAAGTCAATTTTTACCCTTGCCCTAGCTCCTTTACTCTTGTCACTTTCTTCTGTGAGACCCACCACACAATTCACAGTGCCCTTTCCCATGCCTCAAAAGACACATGAAAATGCGTAGTAGGGATTTTTTAGTATCCATTGAAGCTTCTTATACTGTTGCTACTCCTGAATATGCATTAACAGATGGTGTTACACATAGCAGACATATAAGAATATAGTCAGGCGATAGCAGGGCTTAAATGAAGCTAAGCAGCAAAAATTCCAGTCCATGGGCAAATTAGTCTATGTTATATGCCATTCATGTTCCGTAACTGTAGAGCCACTGCCTCCATTACTTAGGCCTTATTTGTTGGGCAGCTACAATGCTCAGTCACTGCAGGCACACCTGTTTTTTTTTTTCTGTTGCACACTTCACTTGCTCCATCGTTTGGGCATTATGCATAGTGCAGGCTCACCATTGCTAACGGCAGCTGAGGCAGCAGCCAGTGAATACATCTCTTTTTTTCCTGCCTGTTGTTTCTTGTGTGCTGCAGCTGGAGCTTTATGCTTGCTGTGACTGCATCGTTATCATCTACACCAAGGCGCAGGGTTGGGGTCATTAAATATAGATGGCGTGTGTCTCCCTTTGTCTGCAATATAGTAGGCGACTGCAGATCCTGAAGCAAACACATACATACTGTATGTGTGGTTGTGCATTCCTTTCACTAACTGTGTCTATATCGTCTCACTATTCGTTGTGGTTGCTCATAACATTATTAGAAAGGAACTGGTAGATTTGAACTCTCACCAGTGGTCAGGTATTTAGGATACTGTTCAAACTCAGTAGGACCACCAAAATCCCTTTTATTACATCTTTAATACCTGGTTCTCCTTCATGCAGGTAGAGTTCTACACATCTTACCCCTACAAGCCTTGCCCTAGCCTTCCAACTGCTCATTAGAAGTGAGAAGAAAGGTCTGGTGCATGCATATTAGTACAACTGAATTAACAATATCTCCCACCCTGGAGAACACACTCCTAATTAGGACAGCTAAACAGGGTCTATGGCATAACATTATAATATGCCCTAATTTTTTGCGAGAGTGTCATTTTCAGTTCCTCAATCTATCACGTAACTAATCTTATCTAGAAATGTACAGGTCCATCTTGATTGCTTATTTTTTTTAGGTTTACCCTTACTTTTTCAGTTTTCATTTTCCTCCATTTTCCTATGATTTTAAATATTCTGCATTATTCGTACCACTAGGCCCTTGGCATTTTCAACGGATGTTTTTATGTTGCCCTATTTAATGG
Organism: Pleurodeles waltl; assembly: GCF_031143425.1. Taxonomy (NCBI): domain Eukaryota; kingdom Metazoa; phylum Chordata; class Amphibia; order Caudata; family Salamandridae; genus Pleurodeles; species Pleurodeles waltl. Next base: position 1,236,047,398 of record NC_090446.1, read on the forward strand.
ATAGATAATTATACAAGGACAATAATTGAAAAATCTGCAGAAATGTTGGAACACTACAATTAGAGCTCACATTTAATCCCATTACATTCTTTCCAGTTCTTTTTTCTAAGCCACTTTTTAAACTCCGCTTTCTATTGGCAATTCGTTTAAGACTTATATTCAACAATTAATGTTGTTGCTAATGTTGTTAGTAACGCCTCTAAAGAAAACAACTGATAAGAGAATGGATGAAAGTGACCACTACTTCCAAATCCACCAACCATATTTCTACTGGAGCTTATCTCCCACTTAATCACATTATCCACTTTATTAAGATAGAGTGACCCTTACTGCTGATTGGTGCGGCAGAACTATTTTCTACAAACACGCCCTCCAGTTATCTCTTGCTCCTCATCGATACACAACATGAAAGGAGAGATGGGTGAACCGAGCAGCTCATGACGACAATGCACACAATCACTTACTGACAGTGTAGACATGACCATGGAATGACTGAGGTAGGTACTTTGACACGGCTCCACTAATAGGCTGTCTCTAATCGTGTATGAGATAGATTCCTCCCCATACCAACTCCCTATGGTTTTTACCCCATTTCCTTTAGTCTTGCAACCATGGGCCCTTATCATCACCTTTCTGCCGTCATGCTTGATGTGGGTGTTGCCCCTGACCCTCTATCCTTAAAGTCCGCTGTATGCCAAATCACTGTGACCAGCACCTCTCACTATATGAGAAGCCTGTTTCGTTTGGACAGGGGCTTAAGATATCAGCAAAGCTCACTCACCTCTTATGTTTTTGGCAATAGTGTAAACTGGAGGGACTCTGAGACTTTTCTTTCCCCGTCCTGCTGAGGTAACGTTTTCACAATGCTAGCCACACTTGACCAGGAGCGTAGTCAATGTGCCATTGGCCATAGTGCAAGGAATGGTTTGGATCTCATACAGCAATAATCAGGGCCAAGTGGGTCCCTCATGCCTCTGGCCTCTGGTACCACTGCAACTGCTGCTCCAATGAAAGATTGCCTATGCACTTGAGTTAAATGGAGGGTAAATCAAAGTTCTGATTCAATTTGAGCAATTAAAGCTATTTCATGTATATGTTTCGTTCGTTTTTTTAAAGGAGTCAACAATATATTGAGAGGAAATAAAAATACCAGGATTCACAGATAAAAAATGTACTTATAGTAAAAACAAAACGGCTGCTTTAAGCAAGACTTGGCAGTTGAGCCACAAATACATGCTTAGCATGCCAATTCAAGTTCTATATGGGTGCTATAGTCTTAGATTTACTTTTGGTGGCATTATGCCAGTGATAGCTTTAGAGTGTGGCAGAGTCTTTAAAGGCTGTTTGGATAACGAATAAAACACAGCCTGTGATGTGTTTCGTTTGGCTTTGCTTCCATGGCTTTTCTGTCCTTGGATAGCATTTCAGCTTTAGATTGTAGCAGAGGACTTTCAGCCATAGATGTCTAAAGACGGAGAACAGAAAATCAAGGACAACTAAGACTGTCCACAACTCCAAAATTAGCTGCACGTGACACACAAGAAGCCAACACAATGCAACTGTGGCTCATAAAATCTTGGGGCAACTACGGGGAAGACCAGAAGTGCGAACAGTAATAGTTTTTAAATTCTTCTATGTCTATTCTGGGATCCAGGACTCCAAGGGCCTGGGGTGGTGCCATCATATTGCATGTTGAGCAAACAGGAACTAGAATTACTATTCCTAGATGAAGAGGAATCCATAGCATGAATGTTATCACTGACAGCCTTGATCTGTGGCTATTACCATCAGGTGTTAGTTACAATGCAGTAAAGTTAAGCTGAATACATGGGAAACAGTATAGAAATTCAATAACCCATAAAATGTATATATTACGGGCCATTTATTACAAAAAAATCAATTGTGTGTGTCACATATAACAAAAACAGGTGTTTGAATGAACATTGCAGATATGAAATTCATATAATGCTCTTAAAAGCCTGTGTGCGCTCATATGTTTCTGAATGTGCACAGGATAAAAAATAATATTATTCTTAAATTAGTTCATTTCAGTACGATACATGGGTTATGGATGTCCACCAGAAGAGAGAAATGATTAAAATTAATTAACTTTATAGAGACTCCTACAACTGAATCACAATCCTTGAATGTTTCCACCTTCGCTCTCCTCTGCGGGGCATCATACCCTCCGAAATTAGTTATCCATAGGTGTGAAGCCATTAGCGTGTCAATGTCACCGACGTTTCCAAGGAATCAAACATTGGATAAGAAGGCTGAACATTTGGACAGAAAAGTGTGTGGTGCGTGTGTCCACGCAGGACTGGTGCAACCTTTCAGAAATCGGCAGACTTTAAAGAAAGCGTTAATAAGGTGGGTAGGATTAATACCTATTATTCAAGCAACTAGAGAACATTCCGTCTGCTGTGTACTCCGCATGAATGATAATCATTATCCTGGTTATAAGCCAATTTTGTTTTATATATGAATTCAGAGCCAGAAATAGCAAATAACTTTTCAAAAGTTAAAACTACAACGCACTTTGCAATGACTGCTTAATACATTACAAAACAGCACTCTTAGAAATACTAAATACAGTTCTGCAACAAAAATCTTATTTTTTATGAATGCACAGATATGGATAATAAACATAGATTTATAATCCACATTTAAGATTGTGGTTTGCCTACTATGCCTTCGGTTTGACTGCACGAAAAGTGAGGTTTGTGTGTCGTCTGAAGTTCTCTATACGTATCATATTGGCAATTCCTTTTGACTTATTAAAAATTCTGTCTTCTGTCGCCAGTTATGTCACATGAGTTCTGAATATTATATCTTATGGACCTTATGAAAATAATTGACCACAATCAGGCATAAGTAAGGATGATATAATCCATGATTTGGCAACGTTAAGGTTTCTAAAGAGCTTAGAAGGCACCATAGTCCATTAGTAATTCAGAACCACATTGGGTTGAATATTTTACAAGTACCTCTGTAAACAATTAAGTGTATACCACCTCAGTGGCACCAAAAGGAAACTACTGTCTACCTTCCCATACCCACAACAACACTATAGATGTCAAATGACGCCCTGTTAAGGAAAACTAAATAAAACAACTCCTGTACACAAACAAATTATTAACAGGACACATCTAGTAATGTTGAGGGCATTTCATGGCATGCTTCTTAATCAAAATTCCCAAAATTATGCCACTTTGGTACTTTGCTTAATTGTGTGCAATTTGTGTTAAAAAAATGTACATTGAACCCACTATTCATGATAATAATTTAATGCAAATCATGAAAACAATAGAATGGGAGCAGCTGTGGTTTGTGGTACTTTAGTTTTTTTGTGGAAACTGTTTAGTATGAAATGTGTCCTTGTGTACAAAAACCGATGTGAATAGCTAATTCCTGTGCTGGACTGAGCATAGGTCTTGGCGGCAGACGAGGTCCGGTGACCTAACCCGGCTATGTGCTTTGGGTTTGGCCACCTTCGGCAAGTTGGAAGTAGGGCCTGGCCAAAAGCCAGAACCTGTTGCCAATCCCTGTTGGCAGGAAATCCGGGGTTAAACTCAATCAAATGGATAGGTGTTACACAATAAAAAAAAAATTAAATGCAAAAAAAGGTTACATTGAAGTTATGGATAGGTTTGGATATAAAGCTTTAACATATAGAAAAACCCTGACACATTCATTGAAAAAACACAGGTAACATGTAGTTATGGTTACATAACAAAGACTAAAAACACTGTAAATCACCAGTTATACTTAGGTAAACGAACCATAACTCATTTTGCTTCATGCAGTGCTTATGAAGTTGAATATGACATCATTCATGACATCTTAAATGACATTGACATCACTGAGGACAGCATCTACATGTAATAATACTCTGGCAGTGGATTTGTACAGTGACTGTGATCAGCGGACAAGACACTGTGATCAATTATCTGTTAGTGATTAATCCACACTCTGCAAGGCTTTCTTTCTGTTTGAGTAAAACACAAATGGTGAACAGGATTAAAAGTGAGAAAATATTTATTCTGAGTAGGATGGAAGTTTGGAAATTATTTTCCCCTGTAAAGTGGTAGGGGAGTACCTACATTATGTCTGAAATCAATCAATCAATCAATTTGTAAAGCACTGTGTTTCACCCCATGGAGTATCCATGCACTCTGGGATGTTTGTTGTGCGCCGGTGACTACTTCTCAAACAGCCATGATGAGCCTTTTCCTGAAGTCGAGGAGGGTGTGAGATGTGCAAAGGTGGGTAGGGGCTCATTCCAGGACCTACAGGTGAGGTATGAGAAGGTGCGACCTCTGCTGCAACTGCATTGGATTTGCGGGCCCTGTGCGAGGGTTGTAAAGCTAAGCACCCTGTAGGCTGGTGGAAGGAGAGTCTGTGGTTGATAACCTTGGACCCGATGTTGTGGAGGGCTTTGTATGCGATTGTGAGGATCTTGACTTTGCACCTCTTGTGCACCAGCAGCCAGTGTAGCTTTCTGAGGTGGAGATGATATGGGCCCTTCTGGGGAGGTCTAGGACGAGTCTTGCAGCTCCGTTCTGAAATTAAACCAAAAGTAACAAATAATGTTTTGCACTTCTTTAACAAGACTGCTGTCATCCAAACATAAAAGACCGATTGATAAATAGTGATTCACATTCAAGTACATGCAATTTAAATTAAAAAATAAGAACATTTTAATGAAGTAAGGTGAAGCGAGTATAGCAATGCAATAAGTGCACAAAGGAAAAGAAGAAGGACACATTAAGTATTAATATTTAATGACCATTGTTGCATTTATTTTGTTATGTTTTATTGTAGATGATAATAGAGAAGCCATAGTCTTGATGAAGGAGACTCTCAGGTACAAGGATTACAAAAAGGTCAAATTTCATCCATGATATACCACTCTCAATTGATAATTACAATATGGTCTTATACTTACAACTAGCTACGTATCGTTGCTGCTAATTTCTGCACATGCAGCTGTAATAAATATTTTGATATGTAATCAGATAAACCAGGAGTTATTAATATTTTTCTATTCATGTAGGCAATCTAAATTATGAGATCAGTCTCCTCTAGAACATCAATTAGTTTGAATTAAGTGAGGCTTTTGGATGAGAAATTCTCAAATATGACAGAGTATCATGTTTTCCACTTCTTAGATATTGTGTTGCAGCACAGTTTTGACAGTTTTGGTCCTGAAGAAGGTGCAACAAAGGCTAAGGAGCCTCTGCAACACTGCATCAACACAGTAACCTTTTTAGTATTTTGATTGTATACAATTGGGTCCTATATTATTTTTGGGCCAAATGTTTTTGCTAATGTATCTGGTCCAATGACTGATAATCTATATTAACATTCATCACTCGTATTTAATGTGTATTTTATAAAATATTTATGAGATTCTAAATATTTTGGTTGGAGCATAAATGTTATTGTGTGAGATCAAAGTTATATCTGTTGTTCTTGTGTTGTTAGTTAAGCATCCACATAGCGAAAATCTGGATTTTAACAATAAGCCCCAGGGTAAACTTTTGTATTTGTATACTAGGAGAGAGCCAGCCTTGTTACAGTGAAAAACAACTTTGGATCTTTTTCTCTGCTAAAGCATGTAAAACATTAAGGGGCTAATGAAGAGTTTGGTGGATGGAAACACCCATCCGCCCAACTCCCGACGGGGTGGTCGTCACCATGCAGTCAACCTCCCTGCCAGCCTCATTGCGACTTTTCCACTGCGCTGACCAGTGGAAATCAAGGTTTCCACCAGTCAGCCCAGTCTGAAAGGGGTGGCAGCATTGTCGCCAGCTCATAATAGAGCCGGTGGCAATGCTGCCACACACAGGGGGCACCAGCACCCTTGAAATGTGCGTTGTCTGCACAGTTTACTTAATTGTACCAATTAGGGACTTAGACAATTTGACATGTTTTAGGGGACACATGCTCTGGGGCCTTGTTAGCTGAGTTCCATTGCACACAGTAACAAAACAGTGTTATCGGTTGAAGAAAATGGGGGCATTTTCCTACAATGTGTGACCTAAAAATAAGTTTGTCCTACAGGGAATCCAGATTTTGAACATGCTGGAGAAAGAAACAGAGAATAAATACTTGTGGCTGAAGCCTTCCAAAATCATGGTAACTGGCTTGGAGATTGTCCATGGTGTCACAGTGCTTTGAGTTTTGAGAGTGATTGGCTGATTCAGTCACAAGAATTTGTAGAATTGAGGGTGGACTTGACAGGTACGGATGGGCCCTTTAGGCCAGCTGTTTTTTTTTAGGTGGGGGTTGGACTGGTTATAGTGGTTTTGGGTGAGGGTATCCAGGATCCCCGATTTTGTATGGCCGTTTCAGTTCCAATAGGCAGAGTATATGAATAGCTGCCAAATTACACAAGACACCCATTGCCCTTAAAGGACCCTAAATATTTAGTTTCTAAAAAGTATAGGAGCTACACAATTTTTATTACTCATGTGTCTGTAATGCTACAGAAATACAGCACACTCCTAAAAATGATGGAAATGCAATTAATACAATGGAACAAAATTCAGGTCTATGGTGTAGGAGTTGCTGCTAAAAATGTTTCCGAAGAAGAAATAGAAAGTGAAATTTCAGCTTGAGACACTAATTCGATGAAGACGAAGACTATGGCATCATCAGCAGCCAAGGTTAGGAAAGAGGTAAGGGAACAGTTGGTGGTTTGTCATGGTCAAAACTTAATGCATATGGATTGGACTCTTCAGTGGAGAAAGAATAGGAAATTTAGATAAACAAAACTCAACAAGGTCAGCTAATTATTTTTTGGTTGTCCTGCTGTAGCCACAGACGTAGCGGTAAAAAAGCAAACCAACCACCAGTATTGCTTTTGAAACTGTATCCTGCTGATAGAGGCCTGTTTGTTTATCCTGGATCTCTAGAGAATAAAACATTCTTATAAAAGTCTTAAACTTGAACTTCCAGAAAAAGGTTTGTAACTTCTTCCCTGATGCTGCAAAACTGTTCAACCTTTAGGACTTCATTCTTGAAAGCAGGCCAGGAGTTTAAGGTGCAAGAATATTCCTCATAAATGTATTCAAGTGCATAGAAACATGTCTAGTTGCAACTATTTCCTGGATTTTCCCTGTAGCACTTCCATCTCATTCAATCAGTAGGGCTTTATCCACAGACTGAAGTACTGTCCATTTGCCATTGCTCTATTATGTTACAAGTGCACACACCATCCCCTATGTCAAGGGCTATCTGCACACTCTAACTTCAAGAGAGAAATCCCAATAGGCAGGCAGGCTCCCCATGGATCCGCTTTCCAGTTAATGTGATTTAAGATGGAAGCAGAGACAAAATACTGTCCACATTTCTCTCTCGGGTCCATGGAAATTCTTCAAGCAGACAGTGGACATTCCTTTCCTTTTATTTTCTGTCCCAGTTAGCTGTCTTTTGTAAAGTGTCCCTGCAACAGGTTTTAAGATGTCCTCTTGAATCTCTCATGCTTATGTAGACATTAAAGCAAGGACGCTAGTGCAGAGACTTAAAAGTCCTTCTGGTAACTCAAACACTTTGATATGCATTTCTGTTAGAGCGAGTTACAGTCATTTAAGGACTGTATGAGTATATGGATTTCAAATAGATAAAACATACACATTGAGTCATACTGCCAAAAATGCCTTGAGGTCAACAGCAATTAATGTTGTTCGAACGTTTTCAATTAAGGATAATAAAAACGTCTCTGCTGTCTAAAATTGATATGGTTCTGCTGTGGAACAGGTGACATACAGATTGTCTGACCCTGATTATTCTATAAGCTTTTAGGTATCTTTAAAGTTGATGAGTTACATGAGAAGGTGCTGAGTGACATAAGGAGCTATTGATGTCTTGGGTCTCATGTCAGTGGAATGTTAGAGAGTCTCTGTGGCCTAGTGAGTCCCCTTTGGCCTTTTATGTGAAATGTAGGGTCGTTAGTCTTTTGCTGAAATCTTGTCTATTTCTTCATTCTGTATTACACATATCTACCGCCTTAGCAGTGGCATTCATATATTGTTTAGTTTTTATAGGAGGATTGATTTTTCAAGTTTCCATTATTTGCTACAAGATATGCATTCATTTGAAAACACTGTGAAAATGTTGAACTTTAAACTACAACTTCACTAAATAAATAGATACATCACACAATGAATTGCCAAAAAGAGGAACTCTTTTAGGGACAACAACATTGAATCACTCACCACCTATTCCTGTTTAAATTCCCTCTCACTCCTTTTCTAGCAGCTGTGAAACGTTTGATACCCTTAGGGTAGTATTTTTTATGACTTTATTATCCAAAGACACATTAAATTGGTCAAACACCTGCTGAACTATTGAGTTTATTTCAAAACCATGCAACACATTGAGATGTCGGACAATGCGTTTCCAGAAAAACTCAGAGATATTGATTGTACTACTAGGGCAAATGAGCCCCACAAGCATATACCTATTATCAGATTTTGGATGGCTTGAAAATTGTTTGAAATCAGCTGGAAAAAAACTTTGACAAACGTGGGAAAGGTGAAAAGAGGTTGGGTGTGCAGTGACTGATGTGATTAGTCTTTGCGAGGCGGCCGGGTTCAGGTAAACTGGAGGGTGTTAGTCGAAGTCGGTCAAAGAAGGGATGTTACAGGAGTTGGAGTCACTTTGAGAAGGCTGCCTTTGGCCTAGCTCTACAAACTAGCTTAAAATTTACTGATTAAAAGAACGAATACATAAATTGTTGGCACACATTTTTTTTTGGATTTACGGAATTTAGCTGAGTTACTGTGTCGCTGTCCAACAAAAGGGGTGCTGCCCTTCTCACAGGCAATATAGTTTGTACGTCTTTTTAGCAAATTGTAATTGAGCTGTCTGTGCTTTTGGCAATTTAGGGATATTTCTGCACCACACTTTGAAAATGGGGCGATTGTGGCTCTCGCTAACAGGAATCCTAACGAAGCTCACTTCTTTATGGCAAGGCCATTAGAATTCCTCTGTGTGCTGATTGTCCACTATTTCTTTCACCGTACCAACGCCCCCCTCTCTGCTTGTCGTTTGTTGTTTTCTTGTTTATTGATTCTCAGCAGGGGTTCATTCCTAATTTCTCTCTTTCTCTGCTATACGTCTGCAGAACCTGCCGCACTCACTTCGGTTGACAAAAGAGAGAGAAGCTTGCCTTTTGCTGCATAGCTTTTGATGTGCATCATTCTCAGTGCTGAGCATCTTTTTTATTGCAGGGGTGTTTTAACATGTGCCCTATCCTTAAGGCTGTAATTCATCATGGCTGCAGCTCCCCAACTTCTCTGACGGTGCCGGGCTCTATACACATGGCCATAGTCAATCTTATCCATAAGGCATCTTCTGTCTTTAGGCCAAGTGCTATTTCTTTTATTTTTCCGCGAATATTCAAACATTGAAAACATACATCAGGGTAGACAGTAAACTTAAAAGGATACATGTATATTGCATGTTTCAGAGCTTTTATTGCACAAAATGCAGTAGAAAAAATATTCACATTTTAAAGGGAATCATGAAATATGTAGAATATTATACAGCTCCCTGTGAGATGCAGAAGTCACATTGGATTAAAGGAGGATTACCAAACCAACTTTGGTAATCTCCTTTTAGCCGACTGTGGCTTTATATTTAATTAAATGTACATGTTTGTTTTTAAGGCACTCTCATTATGTTAAACAGATGGCGCCTACATGAAATGCTTGAGGTTATGAACAATGCAGTAGCCGAAATGTTACTAGTTGACACAAGCTTCCTCGAGAGTAGCATTTCCTGTTTGAAAGACTGGGAATTTGTTGGATAGCTAGATGGCGGTTCCCCAAGGGGAAAATGAATAAAGCAGCAGAATATATTACAAGCACCTTTCAGCATAGGTGGAACTGCCACCGCCTGTATCCCAAAAATATTTTTCTAAATCTTTAAAGATTAAAGTGTTGGTATAGTTAGATGTTAACTAATGTTTTAAATTAAAAAAACTTCTGAAATTCACCAGTTATAGTTTACTTAGCTAACTATAACTTGCCCCCCTGCCATGCACTTAATATGACCTCAGTAGTACCTCACTCAGGACACATTAAATTACCTTATAGATGGCATCACTGATAAGGTTTCAGAGGTTCAATTTCCAAGGAGTTTTTTAAATGTTGTTTTTTATCCTATTTCAGAACGTAATTATAATGCCACTTCACCCTTTGCTTTTTTTCAGTGAATTTTTGGGGCTTTTAAGTGTCAGCTAAGATCCATATTTACATACCCAACTATAACGTCACTGTAATCTTTGTTCTCTTCAGTGAATATCTGTCTATATCTACCTACACCTATCTATATCTATACCTATATCAATATAGTGAGAAAGTAAGCATTTTAGCATGTTCACCCCCATGTTCTACTACTTGTGGTAAGTGGCCCTGACTGTGCCCTGGGCTCTGCTAAACAGGCACATGGCCAGTGCTCTGAATAAAAGGTATATTGTAAAATGGTATGATTAAAATTGGCTATGACAGGTTCTTGTAAGTCCCTAATAGATAACAGGACAAGGGGGGTTCAATCTACCTGTAAGTCCCTAATATATAGTAATTTAGGTTAGTTAAGAGTCCCAGTAGATTTCCTGCACTGGATTGTGCATGGCTGTGATGGCTGGTGTCATTTTTAGTGGCAGCCCTGCCTTCCAGACTGTCTTTAAAAAGCAAAATATGTGCAAATTCGACTTTGGAATTCAAAGTTCTTCCAAAGTGACAATCTACCTTATTTGTACATATAAGTCATCCCCAAGGTCTCCCCTAGATGCCCCAGGGGTGGAGTGCTATGTAACTATAAGCAGGACATTATTATAATGCCCTCATGAGGGAATACTGCATCTTTCACTATTCCTCATTGTGGATACTTAGCTCCATAGGCTCACATGGGAATATTTTCCATAAGTATTGCTAGGGAGGAGCTAAATGTATCATGAAAGGACTTGAAAGATTGGTAATGATAAGTCCTACAACTTGCTACTGTTGAATGTATCATACCTAATACAGAAAATAAGTTATAAAACGTTCTTTACTGTAAGCCAATCTCCAGCCTGCTAGTAGCCTCTCCTGATTGGTCAGCCTTAACAGGGTTAACCAGGCTGCTTTGATGAGGTTATGTGACCTGCACTCTCTGATGGGGAGGTTGGCAGATGCTGAGGCAAGGCCAGGAAGAGGGCTGGGTAAAGTAAAATGGGCTTCAAAGGAAGCAGGTAAAGAAGGAAATCCAGCCAGACTTGCCCTCTAATCCTGTACTCCACAGATAGATGGCCGGAATGGAATTTGCAGATGTCCAGAGGGGGAGTGGAAATGAGCCATACCACTAGGTTGGTTTAGGCAGGTCTTGTTCGTCTGCAGGAATATCGTCGATCTTGGAATTTTAAAGTGCAGTGCTTTATGGGACAAGAAAATGCCACACTTTGGAGGAAGTTCTCATGTTTTTGGGTGGCACTTTACAGCTTAGTGGACAAGGGTGCCCCCCTGCTTGTCCCCCAAGATGTTTGAATAAAAGTAGCTGATCTGCATTGCAACTCAGATCTGCTGCCTGCAACCACAAGAAGAAGAAGGGAAGGTGAGCCTTGCTGGAACCCTAGTCTGCAACCCAGAGGATTGCATACTCAAGAACTGGTCTTAAACACACTGGAACAACAGCCCAAATGATTTACCCAGCTTTTCAAAGGACTTAGGAGTTGACTCCCTGAAAGCAAAATGCTAAAAAAATACCCCTGCACCAGCTACTACAAAAGTACCCAGCCTGGAGTGCACCCAGTAAACATGCAAAGATTTGGCCAGGTGCATGTAGGAATTGAAGTGCCAAACTTCCAAGGACCATCTCAGGGCTCCTAGACGCTTGGGTTTGTGTTTTGGACACTGTGAGACCCAAAAGACAACTTCTGGAAGGACCTCCACACGTTTGGAGAGGTTTGGAGCAAGTTTTGTGAAAAGCTCCATAAGTAGCCCGACTCGCCATTATGAGTCAAGCTACCTTCAACCGCAACCCAGCCAGGATTTCAGGTTTGTCCCTCTGAAAGCTCCAGAGCTCCATACTTACAGGATTTGACTGCTGCCTTGAGTTTGACTTTGTCCGGATGTCCCCGTTTGCCGCTATTGATTTCTAAGCATTAGAAAGCACCTTTTTTAAAATGTAAATATTCATAACTCCGATTCCCTATATTGGATTTTTGTCGTTTTGGTGTCATTTTAAAGATGAAAACATTTACTTTTGTTTTTTAATTGCGGTGGGATTTTTATTGTGTGCTGTGCCTTACTTATTTACTGTATTGGTGTATTTAAATGCTTTATATGCCTGTCTTCTAAGTTAAGCGTGCTTGCTCATTGCCAAGCCAGCAGGGTTTGAGCCAGGGGCTAATGTTTGAGAACGTGACTGGATTTAACATTGTATGGGAGCATTGTTGTTAGTGGTAGGTGAGTACTTACCTCTAATAATAATAATCAGTCTCCAACATAATTGGTGTTCAATGGTGTTCAATGGTGTAAATGTGGGATTGTGTTTGAATTACACTATGCAGTAAAGTGAGTTAGGATCAGTAAAAATCCATTAAATTGACATAGAACAAAACATTTGATCTTGGATTTTTGAAATTTGGACTAAAACATAATTTTAATCCATTCTTTTGATTTTTCCAAATGTGTTCTCTTTCTGATTGTATTTTGTTTGTGTGACCCAAAAGTAGGGATACCCTGGAGCTTGATCTGGCTAAACTGAACAAACCCAAAGTGGCTGAGCTTAGGGTTCACTGTAGGTCCAAGGGGTTACCTAACAGCAACAAGATCTATAAGGCTGAGGTGATTAGATCCCTGAAGCCTTGGGCACAGACAGCTCCAGAGATTGCAGGGGAGGGAAAAGGTAATCACTCCAATAACCTCTACCAGGAGGAGGAGCATGACATCCTGTCCACAATGTCCAGTACTAGATTCAAAATCCCAGGTAGGAGAAGGGAGGGAAGGAGCTCCCAGAAGGGTACCAAACTGTCTCTCATATATATCTATATAAAAAGAGAAGCTAGAGCTGGAAAAGAAGAGGTTGGCAAAGGAAGAAGAGAGAAGAAATGGTGGCAGTGACAGAGAAGAAAGTACTAAGATTCCCAAGGGTGGGTAAGGGTAATCCCAGACTTCCCAGATATTACTTCCCATGTACACTGAGGGGGGTGATATTGATAAAAGGTTGACTGTATTTGAGAGGGTACTTGCAATGCAAGAGGTCCACTCTAAGTATTGATTCCAATAGCTGGGAGGGATAGGCTCCTGACCCTACAGGGAGATGAAACAAAATCTTACTCCCACATGAAGCAATGTTTAGTAAAGAAATTTGGTCTGACCCCAGAACAGTACAGGGTGAAGTTTAGGGACACCCAGAAGGTGAGCACAGAATCCTGGTTAGACTTTGTAGACATATCTGTGAAGGCACTAGATTATTGGACTAAGGGTAACCAAGTGATTACCTATGAGAGTCTGTATAGTTTAATTCTTAAAGAGCGCATTCATTGTATGCAAGAGTAGTTACGCCAGTATATAGTGGACTCAATGTTGTCTGTTCCCGGGGAAGTGGTGCAAGAAAGCTGATGAGTGAGTGAGAACCAGGGTTTCTAGTAAACACCAGGGAGGTGACCAAAAGATAGGAGGACAGGTCATCTCCAAGGGGAAAGAACAGGGGAAAGAAGGTCAAAATCAGAAAGAATTCTCGCAAGGTCCTCAAAAACCTGTATAAAAGGGTGGGACACCAAGCCATGCTGGTTTCAGGGAGAAGGTCTATTTGGGGAAGAATTCTGCTACTTCAAAGGCAGGAAAGTTTTGTGACCTAATAAAGGCAGGTCCGTGTATTGACTGTTGCCTGCCAGAACACAAAAGAGGGGATGCTGTTTGCACCACGAAGCTCCCCACTGGTGGGCAGTCCACAGGGATTGGTAGTGTAGGTGTGGGTGTGAAGACTGTTCCAGAGATGGGGAAGGGGTTAATAGAGGCAACCTTAGTATCCTTGGAGGGTGGAAATTGCAACCCTTTCCCCTTTTCCTCCCATCATGGAGAGGTGCAGGCAGAGGTCTAAAATCAATGCGACTGAGGTTGAGTCTCTGAGAGATACATGAGCCAGTGTGACTGTGGTCAGAGATACATGAGCCAGTGTGACTGTGGTCAGAGAGAAGTTTTCTCAAGAGCAGATCTTACCTGATGTGTACAACCAGGTAACCTACGCAGACAGCAGTCCCATACTCTATCCCAGGGCAGTGGTGAGTTTCAAATGGGGAGATGTGACAGGCCCTAAGCAGGTACCAGTGTCTACTGCACTCCCAGTGGAGTGACTACTTTTAAAGCTTCTGACAGGTCAGGGGTGGAGAGAATGGTCATAGCACATCCCCACTTAGGATCTCCCTAAGTGGGTATGTGCTATGACCAGGTTACAGGCTACTCAGTAGGGGGAGGCTGGACACGTGGACTCTGGAATAATGGGCCAAGAATCCAATGACAAGATAAGGGGACTGGGTCTACTGAACTAACCCAGAGAACTCCAGAGGTACTGGAGGATATGCTCTCTGAAGGTGGTACTCTACCCCTGCAAGATCTGCCAGACTGCAGAGTGGAGTTTGACCAGGGACAAAGAAAGTGTCCCATTCTTGAGAGCTTGAGGCATAGTGCCCCTAGACAAGAGGAGGGTGATGTTAATGGATTCCATAAAGTCCATTGGGATGAGGGAGTCCTATTCACTGAGGCCAGAGACTTCAAGGAGGGAGCCACTAGGAGGTTGCTGGTACCTCAAAAGTATAGAGAATTCCTCCTCAATTTGATTCATGACATCCCCTTGGTAGGTCATTTGGGACAGAATAAGACTTAGAACGAGTTGGTGAATGACTTCCATTGGCCTAACATGCTTGATAAAGTGAAGGAGTTTTGCAGCTCCAGTTTCACCTGCCAGGACAGTGGCAAGACAGGAGGCAAACCAAAGGCTCCCCTGATACCACTACCAGTGGTTGGAACTCCCTTCGAGAGGGTAGGGGTGGACATTGTTGGTCCACTATATCTATTAACTGCATCAGGGTATATCTTGGTGATAGTGGACCATGCCACAAGGTACCCTGAGGCAATTCCCCTAAGAACAGTCACTGCTCCTTTGGTGGCTAGAGCCCTACTTGCTGTATTTGCCAGTGTGAGTTTCCCAAAGGAGTTCATTTCAGATAGGGACAGAAATTTAATGTCCAGCTATCTGAAGGCGATGTGGGAGGAATGTGGTGTCACCTGCAAGGTCACCACCCCGTATCATCCCCAGACTAATGGTCTGGTGGAAAGGTTCAGTAAGACCCTAAAGGGCATGATCAATGGTTTGTCTGACAAACTTTGGAGGAGATGGGATGTTTGCCTCCCATGCCTACTATTTGCCTACAGGAGGTCCCACACAAATGGATTAGCATTAGCCCCTTTCAATTGCTGTTTTGGCACCCTGTAAAAGGCTCATTGTGCCTGTTGAAAGAGTCTTTGGAAAAGCCTTTCAAGGAAGGCAATGACAATGTGCTGGACTATGTACTAGGCCTGAGATCTTGCATTGCAAAGTACATGTATAAACCAAGCAGGAACCTGGAGGCCAGCCAAGAGCTCGTGCAGCTCTGAAATGACCAGAAGGCTGCTATGCCTGAGTACAAACCCAGCAATTGTTGTAGGTATTGGAGCCTGTTGCTCCTAGGGCCCTCCAGAACAAGTGGACTGTTCCACTATCCAATCCTAGAGAAGAAGGGTGACATTACTTATCTGGTAGCCTTTAATACCCCCAGGAACCCTCACTGGGTCCTGAATGTCAATAGGTTAAAACCCCACCAAGACAGGGTGCATATGACCATGCCGATGGCCACCGATGAAGGAGGAGAAGAGAAAACTGAGCCACTGCCCTGACCTTCCCTCCCACATTGCACAAGATGCGTCAGTGAAGGGAGCAGTAGTCCCTCCCAAATTGACAGACCAACAGCACAGAGACTGCAAGCAGGTGCTGAGGCTGTTTGCTGGGCTGTTCTCCTTGACCCCAGGTATCACCGACTGGTGTGTACATGACATTGACGCTGGTGACAGCCTACCTGTTAAAAAGAGGTTGTACAGGTTGTCTGTCCAGGTCAACAAAGCTGAGGTAACCAAAATGCTTGGATTTTGGTGGTAATGGAGCCCTCTGACAATCCGTAGGCCAGCCCAGTGGTGCTGGTCCCCAAACCTAATCCCCAAGGGGGAAAAAAGTTTTTAAGGTTCTAAGTGGAGTACAGGGGACTGAATGCAGTTACTAAGACTGGTGATCACCCTATACCTAGATTTAATGAGCTCTTTGACAGATTAGGGGCTGCCTGAGTATGTTTACCACTGCTACCCAGTGATAAAATGCATATGCTCTCTGTGTAAATTGTATTGGTAATTGGCTTATCCATGATTGGCATATTTGATTTATTAGTAAGTCCCTAGTACAGTGCACTAGAGGTGCCCAGGGCATGTAAATCAAATGCTACTAGTGGGCCTGTAGCACTGGTTGTGCCACCCACATAAGTAGCTCTGTAATCATGTCTCAGACCTGCCACTGCAGTGTCTGTGAGGGCAGTTTTAACTGTAAATTCGACTTGGCAAGTGTAACCACTTGCCAGGCCTAAACCTTCCCTTTTCTTACATGTAAGGCACCCCTAAGGTAGGCCCTAGGTAGCCCCAAGGGCATGATGCAATGTATGGTTAAGGTAGGACATATAGTAATGTGTTTTATATGCCCTGACAGTGAAATATTGCTAAATTTGTTTTTCACTGTTGCAAGGCCTGTCCCTCTCATAGGTTAACATGGGGGCTACCTTTAAATCTGATTAAAGTGTAGATTCCCTTTGGGAGCGGATAGACATGTGGAGTTTGGGTCTCTGAGCTCACAATTTAAAAATACCTCTTTTAGTAAAGTTGATTTTAAGATTGTGTGTTTGAAAATGGCACTTTTAGAAAGTGAGCATTTTCTTGCTTATACCATTTCTGTGACTCTGCCTGTTTGTGGATTCCCTGTCTGGGTCAGTTTGACAGTTGGGCTGGTTGCACCTCACACTAGACAGTGACACAAAGAAAGCTGGGGTGTAGCCTGCATATCCTGATGAGTCATCTGTGCTGGGAGGGAGGCGAGGAGTGGTCACTCACACCTGAAAGGGCTGTGCCTGCCCTCACACAATGTAATCTCCAACCCCCTGGTGAGTGTCTGGGGCCTGGCCTGGGCAAGGCAGGATTTCACATTCCAAAGAGACTTTACTTTGAAGTAGGCCTACTTCAACGGAGAAATTTGGTATAAAAAGGGCACCCAAAACCACAGACTTTAGAAACACTTCTGGAACCAAGAGGAGCCTCTGCCTGGAAAAGAGCTGAATAGCTGAGGAAGAAGAGCTGCCCTGCCTGTGACTGTGCTTTGTGGAGCTATCCTGCAGTTGCTGCTTTTGCCAGAGTAAGAGCGCAAAGACTGGACTTTGTGTGCCTTCCATCTTGAGAAGAAATCTCCAAGGGCTTGATCTAGAGCTTGCCTCCTGTTGTTTGAAGTCTCAGGGACAGCAAAGACATCTCTCTGCCAGCACCTGGAGTCTCTGGAGAGACTCCTCCTCTGCCCTGTGGTGCCCATCCAGTTCCTGGGAGCCTGGAAGGAGAAGCTGGTAGCCTAAGAAGAAGAAGAAATCGACGCACAGAACGCCGTGCAGGGAAAAGATCGACGCAACTCCGATCTGTGGCTGAAAAATCAACGCGCCACTGGCTTCGTGGCTGAAAATCGACGCTCGCCTGCAGCGCAACTGAAGAATCGACGCACGGAGCTGGAGAAACGACATGCAGTATCGCTGACGGAGGCTGGGACATTGCAACCTGCGTTGCGTGGTTTTCGGATCATTGTGCGGCTGAATTTCCGATGCAAACACCGCTGGGCATGTAAAAGCAATGCAAGGCCTGCCCGGACCCCAGAGTGCTGACCGGATCGACGCATCACTCTCCTGTGGAGAAAAGAAACGATACGCCCTCACTCAACGAAGGGAGAACCGACTCAAGGTCTTGGTCGTGAGTGAAATCGACGCATCGCAAGCCCTTTTTGACACACTCTCGCCCATGCAGGGTTATTTTTGACGCACCCAAGGTATATTTTCACGCTAACAGGGTTAGTGTGTGTTAAAACCTACATGAAGACTCTTTTTGCTTTTTAATCGATAACTTGACTTGTGTATTGTGGAATTTTGTTGTTTTGGTCTTGTTTTTGTTAGATAAATATTCTATATTTTTCTACACATGTTTTGTGTCATTTTTGTAGTGTTTTCATTAAGTTACTGTGTGTGTGTTGGTACAAATACTTTACACCTAGCACTCTGAAGTTAAGCCTACAGCTCGTGCCAAGCTACCGAGGGGATGTGCAGGGGTTAGCTGAGGGTGATTCTCTTTTACCTTGACTAGAGTGAGGGTCCTTGCTTGAACAGGGGGTAACCTGACTGTCAACCAAAGACCTCATTTCTAGCAACTCAGATCTGCTGTCTGAAACTACAAGAAGAAGAATGACTGCCCTGCTGGAACCCTGGTCTGCAGCCCACAGTTGAATGACTGCTCCTACTACAAACTGGAACTAGAGCCCTGTGGACTTTGCCTTGCTTCAAAAAGGATTAAGGAGTGGACTCTCAGTCAACTATCTTCAACCGCAACCCAGCCTGGATTTCAGTTTCATCCCACTCAAAGCTCCAGAGCTCCAGACTTTGAGGATTTGACCAGGGCCTTGTGGAGAAGCAATCCAATGTTGTTGCATCAAAATTGGCCTGCTGGAGGGCATGCACACACGTGAGAGAAAATCCTCTAGAAAAGTTTCTAAGTTTGAAGATAATATTTTGACTGGAGCCTCTAGCTTAGTGTATCCAGCCTCAGAATTTGACTTTGTCCCAGCCACGCATGACCAGATGTCCTAAGTTGACGCTATGGGTTGTTAAGTACTAGACACAGTTTAATCTTTAAAAGTGAATATCTCCAGGTCTCTTTTTTTTGTCATTTTGGTGTAATTTTAAAGCTACATATATATGTCCTATTTTTATAATTTAGTGTGGGAGTTTAATTGTGTGTTGTGTCTTACTTATTTAATGTATTGGTGTTTTAAAATGCTTTACCTACCTGTCTCCTGAGTTAAGCCTGCCTGCTCGCAGCCAGCTACCAAGGGTTGAGCCAAGTGGCTAATGTATTTAGACCTTGAATTTACCTTATATTGCACTAGTCGCCTTTTTGCTAGTTGTAGGTGCATACTTACCCCTTCTTGTTATCCACCCCTCAACAACTTGTTCATTAGAGCTCTGTGTTGATGCTGCAAATAATAACTAGGAAGTCTACAGGTAGGAAAGAAGTGGTTGAGCTGTGGCTTATCACACAGGAGTTAAATGAAAAGCTGCTGCTTGTGTTGAAAGTAAAATTTTAAAACCGCATGAGACTGAAATGGATAAGGCAGACATTTGAGAACTCATGTTTGAGCCAAGTATAATGTATGCAGGGCAGCGTACGCATTCCCATGGTAAAAGCCATGCGGATCTGGCTCAGTGAAATGTACAACATTTCTCTATGTCATTCCATGACTTCACTGCATCAGAATTTTACTGCCTGCTCAGTGCAGTTATAAAATTGATGCAGGGCTTTTCTGTGTGGGCCTCCTCACTTTACTGGAGTAGAGACATTTTTTTCAAGCAGTGCGTGAGTTTAGTCCAGTAATGCGTGAGTTTAGCGCAAACAGATGCATCAGAATTTCTGACGCATCGGGAGAAAACATGCTCCATGGAGCTCTGTATGGTAAATACAGCGCATCCATGGCTTCATTAGGGGATCATAGAGCAGCACGACATATCTGAATCAATGGGGTGATGCATCAGATTCTTGAAAATGAGGCCCTCACACTGAACCTTTCTCTGGATGTGCAACCAAAGTTTGAAAATCCATTCCCAATCCCATGTTCCTTTGCTTTAAATTAAGATCTGAAACTCCTACTGCTTGAGCAGCACAATCATTCCTCATATTTCTAAACCCCTCTCATTAACAACTTGGAAGTGTTCTGACTCATCCTCACTGTACTTTTATGCATCATGATGGACTCCTTTCAATGTTATATGATTAGGTTGTGAACATGCAGGTAGACCGTTTTCTGTTGCACAAGCTAACTCTTTTATTTCTTGGTCAGGTTCCCGGAGAATACTTTATATTTTTTCCATGGGCATATTTATGATCTGACAATTTAATAACTAGATCTGATTATAGTAGCAATTGGAGAATCCTTTCACAGTGTTTATTGCATGCACTGTGACTTTGCTGTCTCTGATCTGTTGTGCTTATGCACTTGCTTCTGCATTTTGTATTTAGCTTTTTGTGCGTATATGATCCATATCCCTTGGATTGCTCCTGCTGGCTTGTGATATACAATTGATTTATGTAAAGTATTGTAAAGCTGTTGGGCTTTGCCTATAGCAAATAACTAAAAAAGGCTTTGACCCAGTTTTGCTTTCTGTTCTATCAGTGTCTTACTTTCCATGAATCTTGTGTCTTGTTTCACAAACACATGAAAATGGCTTGTAAACTTAAGTGCATGCTGCTGTTATATTTTGGAGGTTATGGGTCAAATCCTAGCAGAGCCAGCTGATGTTGAATTGGGTATTTATAGTGCTTGTTATTTACAATGTTTAAAATTGCAACATGTGCGTTTTAATTTCTAGGTAAAGAAAACATAGACTGTTAAAAACTGGGTATCTAGTTGGCAGAGGTATGCACCCTGTCCAAGTAGGGACCACAATCCTAGTCAGGGTAAGTCACAACACAATCTAAATTATCCTGTGCTCACCCTCCGGTAGCTTGGCACAGAATAGGCAAGCTTAACTTAGAAGGCAATGTGTAAAGTACTTGTGCAGTAACTCATACAGTAACACAGTGAAAACACCACAAAAAGTACTCAACACCAGTTTAGGAAAATAGATAATATTTATCTGAATAAAAGAAGTCTAAAATAAAAAAAATCCAATATGCACATGTCAACATATCACTTTTTAAAGGTTTAGGTGAGTCTGAATCCTTAAGAATCAATGGTTGTATCCTTTTAACACACAGTACCTGAGATGCATCAAAAATAAAGACGCAAAGGGCCGTAGAGGAGGAGATGCATAGGAAAGTGAAGCGATGCATCCATTTTTTACCATGCCGCAATGGCAATGCGCTGTTTCTTTCCATGCTGCAAGGCTATGCATCGGTTCCTGGGAGCACAGCCTTGGTTCCTCATTGCAATGCAGGGATATTTTGACATCCAGGGATGATGTATGGAAAATCCAGAACATGTTGTGAGGAGCTAACAGGAGCTGGGTCGACCTGGCAGGTGATGCGGTGATTCCTCAGCCGAAAGACAGGCACTGAGTCGATCTGGCATGTATTGCATCAGATTTTGCAGCTGTTGTGTAGATTCTTCGATATGCTGGATTTTCTTCTCTTTTGTGAAGTCTTTGATAGCCCAGGGACTTCAGAACATGAGACAAGCTCAATCCAAGCCCTTGGAGAGCACTTGTGGTGGAAGGCAGAGTCCTTCCAGCAGAGTCAGTGATCAGCAGGGCAACAAGCATGGCAGCAATCCTTCCAGCAAAGCAGTCAGGTGAGGAGTCCTTTGAGCAGCCAGTCAGTCCCACTGACATATTCTAGTTGTAGTTCCAGAAATGTGTGATTTATTGGGGTCACAGACCCAGTATATATACCTAAAAGTGCCTTTGAAGTAGGGGAAACTTAAAAGAGTGGTTTTGAAGTGAACAGGCTCCCCTTTCAACAAAGCCCTGTTGGCCAGGAGCCCTGTGGGGGGTTATCAGTCCTTTGTGTGAGGGCAGGCCACCGGCCTTTGAAGCGTAAGTGAGAGCCCCTTCACTCTCCCTGCCCAGGAAGATCCATCAGTATCCAGATGAATGTATATGCACCTGAATGTCCTGTGTTTACGGCTGTCTGGGTGGAATGCACAGGGGAGCTGTCAACAAGCACAGACCAGACGTGGATTGGAGGCAGGGTGTAAGGCACAGACAGCAGTAAGTACAAAGAAATGCCTAGATTCTAAAAGTGACATTTTCAAAATAGTAATGTTTAATCCAACTTCACCAGTAAGTGGAGTTTCTCACTACCATTCCAACCATACCACACATGACAAATTTATTCATTTCAGATCAGAAATTACCACATAAAAGCATATAGGGGATTTCTAATGCTGGCCTATGAGAGGAGCAGGCTTCACAGTACTGAAAAACGACTTTGGAGGTTTTTCAGTACCAGGAAATGTAAAACGTATGAGTACATGTCATGCCTTTTACTTACATAGCCACGTGCCCCTATGGGTTTCATAGGGCCTACCTTAGGGGGGACTTCTAAGTAAGAAAAGGGGAATTCAAAGCTTGGCAATTGTTTTAAATGCGAAGTCGATGTGGCAATGAAACTGCACACACAGGTCTTGCAACTGCAGGCCTGAGGCATGGTTAAGGGGCTACTTATGTGGGTGGCGCGATCAGTGCTGTAGGCCCACTAGTGGCATTTCATTTACAGGCCCTGTGCACATCTAGAGCACTTTACTGGCAAATTATAGGCAAATTAAATATGCCAATTGGGTATCAGTCAATGTTACCATGTTTAGGGGTGACAGCAAAAACACTTTAGCACTGGTCAGCAGTGGTAAATTGCGCAGAGTCCTAAAACCAGCATAATTAGATAAGAAAAATGGAGGGAGGCAAGCAGGCAAAAAGTTGAGGGAAGACTTCCCTAAGGCTGTCAGGCCTAACATAGACCAAATGCTTAAAAGTAATTAGAATTTTTAAATTAGACAACTGTAAAATACCAAAGTGCAGTCTTTTAATTAAATGCTTTCTAACAAATAGTTCTACTTGTAGATTCCTCACGTTTACAACATCCCACAGGTGCCATACTGAATCCAGAGAATTTGTTTTAACAGTGCTCTTGTGCACGGGTAGGTGGTATTGTATGACTTTGTGACAGCTGTGTATCACAGAGAAGCGTTGGAGTGGAACAGAATAGCATGTAAGCACCTGACCTACATAGTGATGTACATTTGTTTTCTTTCTTCATGTCCAATGCAAACCCGGAGCTCTAGTCCCATCTTTTGTCAGTCTTTGATGTTTTGTTTTTACAACCAGTGTGATAGGGTATATGTAATTCCAAAAACTACAAGTTCTAAGCACTGCTGAGACTGGTTTGTCTTTAGCACCTGAGCACTTCGCATGACTCCATGTCACGTAACCAATGAGCCTTCAGGCACCCAAAGATGATCCAAGAACAGGAAACAAAATTGTACATCGCAGAGCATAAGAAGAAATTTTGGCCATCGCACGTGTCCTGTTACCATTCCAGGTAATGGGCCCGGTCTTGGTCAAGAGCCTTTCATGCAACAGTTTAACTTCCTGCTCAAAACTTTTGGGTAGGTAAAAATCCAAGTGCAAACAGAAACACAAGAAAGTGAAGCTGGACTCTATTTCATCCTGCTACTTAGTTCCCAAAGAGAAAAAGGGAGGGTGTCAAGGTCTGAGTTGCACTCCATCAAGCCCACTGTTCCCTGAAACAGTTGGGTCACAATGTGTCCCAAGTTTTCTGAGCCATTGTTGCCTCAATAGCAAAGCAAGGCATTCAAGGGTGCCATGCTGCAAATTTTTAGTATCCTTTTAACTCCCTCTGGTATGCCTGTTGGCCGCACAGAGCTGATGTACCTCCAGTGAGGTCCTCCCCCGACACAGTCTTAAGAGCTTGGGACCGATTACTGGGCTTGTACTGACACTAGTACACGCTTTCTCACTGCTCCCAAAATCCCTCCACCAAAACCAACCTTGACTCGCCATATGCGCCACTAATGAAGAAGAGTTGCTAATTTGTGGTGTTGGTTCAAAGGGTATCAGTGGCGCTAGAATTGCAGTTGCCCTCCCTTGAGACTAAAACAAATGTACTAGCAGAGATTCTTTATCCTGAGCCAACAAAATTGGAGCCTTTTGCTCCCATTTAATGATGAGCTCAGAAATGCCTTGATTGATACGTTTTCAAAATCTTGTTCTTGTCTTCCCATCAGAGAGCAAGTAGCCAGGGGACACAGTCCTGTGTCTGGTGATCCAGACTGCCTCACAAAGCACCCTACCATAGAAAGTCTCATTGATCGGGCTTCAACCAGTGAGCTTAATACTAACTCATGTCGGACCAATACCCCGGATCGAAAAACCCAAATGGATTGATGGTTTTGGCAAACAATTGTTTCCTCTGCCAGCTTTGAACTGAGGTCCATAAATGCAGTTTGTTTATTAAGCTACTACATGCATGCCTTATGTGCTTGGCCAGCGAGATCTTACCGGCAGACCCAGAAGACATAAAGGGAAAACAGTTTTTGATATCTTGGTAGGATCTTTATTTGGTGTTGACATTTCTTGTCTGTATGTCCTTCAAGTCTATGCCTTGTTGCCCACTACATTACTTGCCTCAGAATACTGTCTTCCTCTTTGCAATTATAACAGCCCATTGTATGAGTGAACTGGAGGCAATTGTGGTGCAACTGCCGTACACCACCTTGTTTATGGGCAAATTAGAGCTGAGAACTCAGGTGTCCTTCTTACCAAAGGTTGTGACTCCCTCCCACATTGGAAAATCAAAACTCAACCAGCATTTTTTGCTCACCTGGAAGTGGAGTAGTGTCTCAAACGGTTGGACCCCAAAATATATTTCAGTTTATATAATATTACTGCCAAAGGCCTTTGAGTGGACACTCAACTGTTTATAGGATTTTATAGAGTGAAGAACTGGAAAGCTGTGCAGGAGAGAATCCTTTTGAGGAGGATAGTTCGGTGCACCAATATTTGCAATGTAATGGTGAAGAAACAGTGCCCTGAAGGCATGAGAGCCCATTCTGCTAGGGCCAAGTCCACTATGGTGGCTCTGGCAAGAGAAGTACCAGTCATTGACATCTGCACGGCTGAAAAGTTGGTATCAGTACATACATTCGCAAACTACTTCTGCCTTGATAGCCAGGTCTGGTGAGAAGAGTCATTCACCCACTTGGTTCTGTAGGACATTTTAATTTTAGTCCACTCCACAGACGCTCCACATTGCTGCTTTGGTATTTATTTTAATAGTGAGGAATATGTAGTTAGAAGTATCCATCAGAAGAACAAGTTACATGCCTTTAATAATGCTCTTTCTAGTGGATACATGATCGAACAGCAGATTCCTCATTTCCCTTCACCTACCCCTTCTGTGAAATAGTCTCTCTAAATTCTAAAAACCGAGATAGCAATCAGCACACTATCACCAACAATTGTTTTACACTCCTTGTCTGAGGATTTGGAAAGGGAAAAGTTAAAAAATTTCAAAAATGTCAGCACGCATAGTGGTGCTTGTAAGCAGCTCAGTTCCTTTACCTTTCCAGGTGGTTCGAAACCAGCAAGAAGCAGCAAAACTACACCTACAAACTAAGGCCCTGATTTATACTTTTTGGTGCAAAACTGCACTAACACAGTTTTGCACCAAAATGTTTAGCACCGGCTTGCACCATTTATTTCCACCAGCCGGGCACCATATTTATGGAATGGTGGAAGCTGGTGCAAAGGGTAGGTTAGTGTAAAAAAAAATACCATTAGTTGGGTGGGGCAGGGCGTATGGGAGAAGGGGGGATTTGCACCAAAAAATGACGTTAGGCTGGTTAGAGTAAAAAAAATGACTCTAACCTGACTAGAGTCATTTTCTGACGCAAAACCTTCCAGACCACATGACTCCTGTCTTATAAAAGACAGGAGTCATGCCCACCGCCCCAATGGCCAGCATAGGGGACCAGGGTCCCCTGGGCATGGCTATTGCACCCTGTGCCATGTATGGGGGCCCATTTCAGGGCCCCCTATGGCACTAAAAAAAAAAACAATACATGCCTGTACTTACCTGGGATGGGGTCCCCCATCCTCTGCTGTCCCTCTGGTATGGGTCGGGGTGTCCCTGGGGCCTGGAGAGGGCTCCTGTGGGCTTATTCCATGGTGTTCCACCATGGAAATAGGCCCACAGGTCTCCTAACGCCTGCCCTGACCCAGGCATTAAGAAATGGGGCAAGGCAAGCTTTGCACCATTTTTTGACCCCTCCTCCCTCCCGTGCACCATTTTTTCCTGGGAGTATAAATATGGCATAAGGCCATAGAGTAATTTTTTGCAATGGAACGCCTACCTTGCATCTCATTAAGGCAAGGTAGGTTTCCACGTCCAAAAAATGACTTTAACTCCATAAATTTGGTGGTAGACGGGTCTAGCGCCAGAGTATAAATATGGAGTTCATTTTGCACCGAATTAGAGTTTTAAAAAATGACGCTAATTCGGTGCAAACAGAATATAAATAAGCCCTGAAGAGGTGTAGTGCTGAAAAGGTGAGTAAAAGGTGAGGAATTTGTGGTTCGATAGAGTATGCACCAGAGAGCGAAGAGACAAACCTGATCATAGCCAAACCTCTCATATCACTAAATAGAATTGGTAGAATATTTACACCCTCATATACAGAATTCAAGGCTCTTTTTGATTAAATCCCAAATGTGGTCTTCAGGTCACTAAGTAGCTGCTGAGTACAGAAATCTCACGAATAAGAGAGGCCTTTACAACAGTAAGCCTTCGGTGCACTAATTTCTACATGAACACAACTCTCATAGCAAACTCGGTAATACGAAAGACCAACACATTAGCCTTTTCCACTGCTCCTTTCATGCGCTTTTCGTCATGGTAACTTTTGTTAATCAACACTCCTGCGCTGCTGTGAAATAGCGACATCAGACCAGACTACTAACCAGGACATCCAGAGGCAGAGCCGTCACTTTCTAATGCCGGCCAATTACCACAGACAGTCGCCACAAATTGAGTTAATTCTTGCTGGCCTGGTACTATAATAGGTGCAATAATAGGGATTCCTGGCAGGTCGGTGCTCTTCAGCTGCCCTCTGCTGTGCTGTATATTAATTTTCCTCTGCACTGTTAGAAACACAGTTTCTCACCTGCAAGTTTATTATATCTGATTGACAGAACAAATTGATGTAATTTCACACTTCGAGGTGGATATGGGATCATTTTTACCCAGTTTGACAAGATCACCTTCAAATGGCTGTTTGTCTATTTGGGATATTTCCTGTTTGTCAACTATTTTATTGGGCATTTCCTAAAGTAAACCAGTTAATGTGTTTTATGTGTTCTTTGTCTATATTTCGAACCTTATCCACATACACCAACTACATGGTCGATGCTGTCATTTGCGGTGCAAACTGATTTAATTCTCTTGGAATTTTTACTAAAATATGCATGACATTCGCTTGTCCTTTAGAATTACAACATCGTCTGCTATGGTTTTTATTGGATTTGAGGAAAAACTAAGTTGCATGTTCAGTGATATTAAGCATTTCCAATGGTCAGTCACCATTGCCAGTAATGTCCTATACGTTGAGATGATAACATATTTAGGATTTTAAATGTATGCGTTATGAAAGGCGCTTGTTTTGCTTCTGTTCCTTCATGATTGTAATAATTACATCCTAGATCTCATGAAAAGTTAAACAAGGGGAAACCTTATGTGTGACACGTGCTGTTGAAGAGTAAACATAACCAAGTCCATCAGTCGCCAGTGTACGACCACAAGACGCGGCAACAATAAGCCATAACCCTTGGTCTTTTGTAAGAAAATTTACTATTATTTCAGGGAAGAGAGCCCACTTCAAATAATAATCACAATCTTTGTCAGGGTAAGCCACTGCAATCATTGAATAACCTGTACTCAGCCCTGAATAAAGTTTTATGGAGTACTCAAACTAATAAAATGAAAACAACGTACAAGAAAAATCACATACCATTTTTGAAAAATAGAGAATTATTTATTTAATAAAATGACACAAAAATGACAATTCAATAAGTAGAATTGGAGATATGAGATTTTAAATTATGAGTGAAAAATAGTGCCTAAAATACAGTAAGCGTCAAACACTGGTATATTGTTGTGCTAGACTGGATCAAAATCAAAAGTTAAGGCTGAGGCTGAGGCTGATGCACTGCTGGTCGGATAAAGGGATCAGATTTGTCCTGTGGAAATGTACCTTCTAACTTAGAAAGTTTTCTGGAAACAAAAGTAGCCACCAACGAGCCTTTAGAGAGCAAACTGCATGCTGAATCTGAAGCTGGGCTTGACGGTGGGGTTCTGGAATACGGTGCTCCAGTGCCATCATCAAGCAAGTCAGCAAAAGCTCAGAGTGGCCAAAGTCCAGAGTGCATGCCCAAGAAGGCCTTGATAATGGTCTGATGCTGCTTGGTGTTGGACTGAGTGAAGCCCTCTATGTTCGGACTTCAAAGCTTTTCTGGAAGTTGGATTTCCTTCAGCAGGACAAAGTGGCAAGTTGGATCCGACCAGTGGCTCAATGAGAGTCTCAGTCTCTTACTGGTTCATTAGAAGAAAAGTTGGTAAAAAGTCCCAGGTCTAGCAGTGTTCACAGAAGGAATACACTCTAACACCAACCAAGGGTCCAAGACCTGGGGGCAAACTTGGGGGATAGGACTTATTCCAACAGAGGCCACCAGCAGGGTCCAGGGCATGTCCAGTTGGAACTGATCAGATGGCAAGTTGCAAGGACAAGACCTCTGGAAACTTACTGTGTCCCTGTAGCTCAGTAAAATCAAATCTCCTCTTGGGAAGTCACTGTATCACACACATATCCTCTGCACACTTTTTGGAACCACCGTTCAAGCAAATGCCACTCCATTACTCTTTTTAAACAGGACCAGTACCACAACAATATAAAGGAGCACAACGCTTTTAATTGTGTGTTCACAGAGAAGACAGCTGTTTCAATGCAAATTGTTCTAATACATATATCATCAATCATAGTGTGATCATATCACTGTCATGCAAATTAGAAACAGTATTGCACAATAAGAAAAACACAATTTAATGCAAAAAATAAATATATTCACAAATAAATAAAAAAGGAAGAGGCAAATAAGACAGCAAACAGTTGTCTATTTCAAACATACTGATCGTTTTGATTATTATAAATGGTACATAATGTAACATAAAGATCACCATCTATCTTATCAAGATATTAGACAGAGTGAGTACATCCCTGTAGCTCAAACAAAAGGTCAGACAACTGACTTTTGGAATCACTTCTGGGGTCCTGGATTCCAATTAAACGGGTCCAGGCTTCCTTCAGATTCAGGCAGCAGGGCAATCCTTCTTCTGATTCTGGGGAGCTACGTCTTACGTCCAGTGTCAGCCTGTGGGTTAAAGGAAATCCTTCATCCATCCATTAAACTGTTTTTGGGCAGCTCCCCTCTCCCACTGTCAAAAAAGTCAAAAGGAAGGGCTAGGTGTGACAGAGTAGGCATCCTATGAAGCTCAGCAAGGGCCTGGGACACACCCCCACTCCCACCCTGACCATCCTGTCAAGGAAGGAACCTCCATGTCCACTCCCAGGGCCTTTTTCCCACTGTCTAGGAGCAATACACAGCTCTCCACAAGGGAGCCATCAGTAGGCAGATGACAGTTGGACACTGGCAGAATGGCACAAAGCACAAATTGTGGTCGGTGCCTGAGTAGGGTTAAACCCCCTCAACCAATAACCTGATTTCTCACAGAATGAAAAATAGGAACACTGACCATGCGTGCCCCCACTGACCATACACACAACCTGGGCACCATCCTGGACCCCTCTCTAACGATGACCTGCCAAGTTAACGCCATCTTCTCATCAAGTTTCTACACTCTCCCTGGGGAAGATCTTCAAATGGATTCCCCCCGACACAAGGAAGACAGTCACCCATGCACTCATCACCAGTACACTAGACTACGGAAACGCTCTCCATGACGGCATCACCAAGAAACATCAGTCTAGACTACAACGAGTCCAGAATGCAGCAGCCAGACTCATCCTTGACATCCCCTGTCACAGCCGCATCTCCTCCTACCACAGAGACCTACTCTGGCTCCCAGTCAACAAGCGCATCATATACAAACTCCTGATCCACACCTTCAAATAGGACCAACAAACCTCAACCACTGCCTCACCTTCTACGTACCCAATAGAAGTCTCTGTTCCTCACAGCTCTCCCTTGCAGCTGTCCGCAAGATCCAGAAAAGTACAGCAGGAGGAAGATCCTTCTCCTACCTTGCAGCCCGGACATGGCTTTCCCTCAAGCCCAGGCAGACCGCATCACTGAATCAATTCAGGAAGGACCTGAAGACCTGGCTCTTAGACTGAACAGCATGCCTACATTCACCGCCTTGGGACCCCATGGGTGATAAGCCGTGCTTTACAAATCTGTGATTGATTGATTGAACAATCTGGAGACTGAATGTTTTCTGATGGCTCCTTATTTGATAAAGGAGTTACACTTCTATCGTGAAATCAGGTCACATAAAACCCCAGCAGGAGCACACCCTGCTCATCCAAGATCTTTACTAACTCTCCATAGGTCCATCGTAGTTCACCATGGCTTCAGATCACACCATTCTCAGACATACAAGGATGCAAGGGGCTAATATAAACACCCACCCACACACTGGTTACCTCTTCACTTTTGGATAGCCTTGAAACATTCCTGCATAGCTTACAGGGTGCTTGCTTTCAGCCAACATTTTTTTCTTGGTAGTAAGTATCACTGGTGGTCTCAAAGAGTTCAGAAGAAAGGACATTCTGCAACCTGATGATTTCATGATGATGGGATCTCTTTCTGGCAGTTCTCTGGAGCCAGGCTCTGCCTCTAGAACTTTTTACGCACTGTGATGTGTCTTCTTCTCTTAGACAAATCTCTTGTGCAAATTTTGTTTGTTACTTCACACATTTACCTTTCTATACCCATAATTTCTACCCTGTATTACATGTAGTGTACGTAGAATTGAAAATATCCTTTTATGGTCATTAAAAAACTAAAAAAGGCAATATGTGCTTTTGGAAGAATCTGAAAACTTTTCATTGCTGTAAGTATAGCACCAAGTCAGAGTTTTATTTAAGGGTGCCACATTTACATGTTTCCGTATTTGTCTGAAGTCAACTTAAGAAACAAAATTCATTTTCATGAAATGTTATAGTTGGTTTATTTTATTTTATTTTAGTTTAGTTTTGCTACTTTCTAAATTATTTAGTTAACATTAATTTCCATGTTTGAGTTTGTTGCATGATAGTAGACACCCACCTTCCCACAACATAGGCAGGTCTAAAGATCCCTATATACCTGGATTAGAGTTAATTGCTACAGGGCTGTTTCCCTAACCTTTCTCCACCCAGAACATCAGAAGACATAGCAGAACATGCCTTTTGACCTCAATGGGATTCCAATAAGTGAGATGACATGAATCATGAAATCGTGGAATGTGGTGTATAAAACCCTATCAAGTGCTATTAAATAACTACTTAACTAAAAATAATCTAACAGGCTGGGTTTGGGTGGGTGTGCACAGTTAAATATATAGAGTTACCATATCACTACACGTACCTAGGAGATATTGCACCGGGCTTTGCTTTAATATAGCGGTTTTATATTGTCACTCAAGAACCACTCAATCAATTGAAGGAAAAACTGTGCTCTGTCGGCATAAGAAATGAATTGAGACAATGGACATGGAAAACATCATGCTTCACATCACCATTGGCATCATCTATGAGATCACTAAAGATGAACATCACAGGCCAAATCATGATTGGCTTTTCTGGCTTAGGGCAGAGCCTAGTTTATGTGCCTGCAACATGTAAAGTGAATTAATTTAGCCTGATATTTCTCTTAGTGAGTGCTTTATTTGCAGGCAACCTAGGTCATAAGAGAAACAGACAAGCCCTGCTGTTCGTGAGATGTACTGCCTCCTGAAAATAAAGAAGTAACATGACATATTGAGTTAAACAAATTCATTGTACACCCTGCAGGTGCTTAAAACAAGCACTCAGCTCTGCTTTGCAGAAGAAATGCTCATGAATGATACTGCAGCAGTAGACTAAGGGATGAGTCTCTATGCAGCACTTATTTATTTTTATTTTTGTTTTGTTACAAAGCATGATGTTAAAGAAGCAATGCAGAAAACATTTGGTTGCCGTATTTTGGCCAGCTGTGAAAATCTTCCCTAATGTAGATGCAGGTTGTGCATCTGTGTAACTGATTAGTAAAGCGGCTGGGACAAGGTAGGAGAGTGGGGATTAATGTCCTGAATGATAGCTTGTTGTATGCATTTCTGATCATCAACTTTAGGTTTTTTAACACACAAAGACTACTAGAGTTAGTGGAAATTCCTAGGCTGTGAATGAACTGAGAGGTATTCATGAGCAGGGACATAATCACTGTTACTTAGGCTTTGAGACCTTAGTCATGGATTTATTTTTTTGATATTTCTGCAATTCCTGTTTGCTACCATCCATAGTTGCACAGTTTGTTTTGGTGTGCCCATATGTGCCTATTACCAGGCTAAGAAACCACTGCTTCTGACTATATTTGACGGAGGGGAGACATACCCAATACAAAAAAGACTTTTGTTTGCATTAGTGGAGCACAGCCATCGCTATCAGTTTTTGGTCTTGCAGAGAGGAGATACCCCAGTTTTGCAAATTATCTGACAATCACATATGGTCTGGTAGTGCCCGTAGGACAGTGATTATGTTGGTCATATCTAGTATACCACGGGGATTCAAGAAAGGAGTCCTACCTCCATTTTTGGCCAATGTTTTTTCACCACATCCTGGAACAAGGAGTCATGCTGCTGAGTGATGGTGGCCTAAAGCTGTGAGAATTAGATTGGGTAGGCGAGTGTCACCGATGAGATGGATTCCATGCTGGTAACAAGTGTGTGTTAGTTGGGGTAAGTGTGTGAAAACTGTGGAAAAGAGTAGAGGGTCCTGTTATCAAATATGTGGGAGTCAGTCATTGAGAAGCAAGCTGCTATGTCTATTGTTCAATATGTGGTTGTTTTAATTGGGAAAGAAAGGACATTTTGTTCCTGAATGTTAGACCTCACATCCTTTGTGTGGTTTCCCAAACCTTTTTAACTTCAGACCTCCTGTTTTGCTGACCTCGTTTTTGCTGGCTTTAGGACTCTGGGCACTTTACCACTGCTAATCAATGCTAAAGTGCATGCACTCTCTGCTTAAAACATGTTAAAATTGACTTATTCATAATTGACATATTTAATTTGCTTATAGGTCCCTAGTAAAGTGCACTACTTGTACTCCGGGCCTGTAAATTTTGTGCTACTAGTATGCCTGCAGCAATGATTATACCACCTGCTTCTGTAGCCCTTCAAACATGTCTCAGGCCTGCCATTGCAGAGCCTCTGTGTGCAGTTTTAAACTACCATTTCGTCCTGGCAAGTTAACCCCTCTTGCCAGGCTCAAACCTTCCTTTTTAATACATATGTTACTCCTAAGGTAGGCTCCAGACAGCTCAAGGGCAGGGTGCAGTGTATTTAAAAGGTAGGACACGCACATTGACGTTTCATATGCCCTAGTAGTAACAAAACTCTTAAATTTGTTTTTCACTATTGCAAGGCCCATTTCTCCCATAGGTTATCATTGGGATTGCCTTTCTACATTATACATGGGTAATCTCCGATTGGGAAGAGATGGGGCTCCCAAGTTTGGTGTCTCTAGAATCACAATTTAAAATCACAAATTATGGTGGTCAAATTTTAAATTGTAATTCTGAAAAAGGCACTTTTAGAAAGTTGGCATTTTCTTATTTTAACCATCTGGCGCCTTCTTCCTGTCTCTGAATACATGTCTGATTGGGTGACATGTGGACCCTTGTGCACTCATGCATTCCCTCCAGACAGCCACACAGAAAGGGAGGTTAGATGTGACTGATGTGCCACCCACAGCCTGATGGGCCATCCTGGGCAGGATGCAAGGGAGGTGCTGACTCATACACCTGAATGGGCTATGTCCTGATCCCACACAAAGGGCTGCGTAACCCCCTGCAAGGAGTCTAGAGCCAGGAAAGAAATGGCAGGGACTTTATGCACTACAAAGGCCTCTCTTTGAAGTCTCTGCTGCTTCAAAGACACCACTGGGTATAACAACTGAACCTCAGACACCACTAACTCAGTACACTTCTAGATCTGTGGCTGCTCTGCCAGGAAGAAGGACTGCTGTAAGGACTGTTACTCTGCTCGACTCGGCTGGACACCTGCTCTTCTGGGCTCACCTTCTGCCCTCCTTGCCTGGTGGAGAGAAGGGCTGGACCTGAATATCTAAAACCGAGAACTAAAATGACTACAAGGGCTTGCTGGCTTGCTTTCTGTTCTTCTGAAATCTCAGGGACATCAAAGACTTCTCTTTATCCTGCAACAGTACCTGGATTTTGTCTGCTTCAAGCCATGCCCTGCCAAGTGGTGCCAAATCCAGTCCTGACCCCTTGGAAGTGGGTATAAAGTCGTGCAACTACCAGAACCTGTGGATTAACATTGTTGCATTGATCGGAACAAGCACATCACCATCAATGCAGGCGCATTGCCGCTACTGTGAGGATCAAGGATACTGCATCTGCCTTGATGCTGGTGCCATTTCTGCTGCTGTGAGGATCATAAGAATTGTATTGCCGACTGCATGATGCAGCACCTCCATTTCCAAAGTATCCCTGACTTTGCGCACCCCGGAGTTGACCCATCGTTTACATCTGCAGGATTGACGCCAACACATCGCCCACTTTACTCCTTGCATCTTGCTCTCGACTTCAATGCATCGCCGAACCACAGTACTGTTTTCAGCATGCCAAGGCTTGTCTCTGTATTCAACCTGTGCAGTGTCGCTGTCCACCTGACTTCAGTTTTGACCTGGTTTAGCGCTACCAGATAACCCCGATTGGCGCTTTATGCTTCTAAGCAATACAGCTTTTATTCTTTAAAAATTTATATCTTGACTTCTACTTATTGGATTTGTATCATTTTGGGCTTGCTTTAGTAATAAAATTAAGCACTAATTTTCTAATCACGTGTGGTGTCTTTTTGCGTGGTGTTGTCACTGTGTTACTTTTTAAACCGTTGCACAAATATTTTATGCATTACCTCTTAAGTTAAGCCAGACTGCTCTGTGCTAAACTACCAGACGGTGAGCACAGGTTCATTTATGGTGTGCATCTGACTTGCTCTGGCTAGGGTTGTCGCTCCTGCTTGGACAGGGTGTATACCTCCGTCAGCCAGAAACCGAAATCCAACACTGTGTTTGGTGATTTTTTGGTCATCACTTACAAAGCCTGTAATAGAAGATACATTTCTAGTCCTGTGGATAATGCTCTGCTTACTACTGCACCATAGCAGTTCCTTTTAAACTACTTCCCTCTCGTACCCCAGATACACTATTACCACTGGTCACCAGCATGCATAAAATTCATGCCATTTGGTTTCAAGAATTCCACTGGAATCTAATGGAATTCAGATCTCATCACTGTGTTAAGCACCAGTGCTTTCTCCTTTTAACACGTTGTTTATAACACTGCTCTGGATAAGAATTTGTATTGCCATAACTAACAAACAAGTTAGTTAGCTATGACAATATTCACAAACAAATCTTTTTCTCCATGAATGGCAAAATAACTCTAATTAAACATTCTTTTAGCCGCCATGTTGCACAAAGTACAGCAGACGTGTGACTCAATTATGCTTACTTCCCACAGGCACTGGGATATACCTAAAAAAACAGATCACACCTCTGCATATTATGAGCCTTTACAGAATCGGGGGAGATCACGTGGTGAACACACCCTCTGTTGAATGCTACTAAATAATCGAGCAAAAAAAATGTATTTTGTATTGTGAGTCAAGTTTTGTCAGTCAAGCAGTTTCATTTGTTTCTGTTTTTTAGCTAAAGAGCAAGTTTTTGTGGATGCTAAAATGTGATTTTAGCTCAAATGTGAAAACAATTCAGGCTTTTTCAGCACCACAGTCACCAGATTTATGAACTCTCTGCTCATCTATGCTGAATCTAAATTAACATGCAAACTCAGCAAGAACAGAAGTACTTAGCGTATCAGAAGTGCCAATGTATTTTGGTTATTAATACGACATGTGGAAACACCAATATAGCAGTGCGTGGAATCTCCAAACTTAAGTATAAACTGTGGAGCCTGAGTTGTGGGGTTTTAATGAGGCATAGTGTAGTTTTCAAGCTTCCAGACTGGGTGCCATATTATAAAAAATCCTCACTTGGCTTTTTGTGTCTCTGGTGCACTTTGATATTACAAAAGGAGTCACAGAATCCTGTGCTAGCCTTTCTGTAATACAGATTGTGCCAGTACTAAATGTGAGCCAGTTCAGTCTCATGGAAGGCGCACCCTTGTTTGCATCCATTCCGTCTTACAGATGAGCACAGTCAAAAAGGTGGCCAGGCGGCCTGGCTGTGTGCCACATAAATGTGGTGCACAGTCTGTGCACTCCCAGATGATGCCACAGGAAAAGGTAAAGGGATCGCAGGGACCACCCAGCCATAGCACTGCAGGCAGGAGCAGAAAGGCACTGCATCTGCCTACGGGGAGATCTCTGCTCCTTTTTAAAAAGAGATCGGGTAGCTGTTTTTAGAGTTACAGTGGCTTCAGATAATAAGCTTGCCTTTCACTAATATGTTGTTCTTAGTGGAGATACGGGTTTATGTCTGCACTAGGAACAGATCATTTGTTGTACTACGGTGCACCCTTCACCTCTGACCTTAGAACGCACATTTCAGGATGCGTCGTGGCGCAGAGTGGGGCATTGCAACCATCTGTAAAACTGCCCTGGATAACATCATGCTTTGTCTGCTTGCAGCTTCTTTTCATGACAATTTTGCCAGGTGTATCCTTGTGAAATTTGTATAGGAAGCAACTCAGGAGTTCAGTAAATCTGCTCTCATAGAAATCACAATTCTGGTGTAACTTCGTGTTTGTCCCCAAACCAGGTTTATCTTGGCGCTGGTGATTAGATAGGAGTTTTGCTAGTATTATTTTGTCCACATAAAATATGACCAGTGGTGTGATGTTCCCTGATTTGCTGCCTGATAGGTATGTTCATTATTACACCCACATTAAAAAAGGATGTATTCCTTACTGTGTTAGTTCTGTCTGGAGACATGAAAGCCACTAGGCATTTGAAAAGCTCATTTTATTTTATTTGTTCTCGTGAACTCTCCAATTATATTTGTCCTCGTGCCATATCTCTGAGAAAGATGCAAGGATGATACTGCCCAGCTGGGAATCACGCCTGGAAAGCCCAGAGCGCCAGTTTTAACAGGAAATCATGTTATGTATGTATTCCAACCATCCGTTCAACGCAATAATGTTACTTTGTAATATCAACCCTGGGGTTAATTTCTCTCTTTCAGTGGCTCGGCGGTCCTCAGACGTGCCGGTGAGCATGGACAAATCTCCGCATGCTAACGTGCTAGGTAGGCTCCGGAAGTTGACCTGTTGTATTAAGTGTTCCAGTGGCTGAGCGTCTCGCTTCTGTGCTCTCTCTATCCGTGCTGTGCATCTCCTGTCGCTATATGTCTTCATCAGCTGGACCTGAGACGAGAAGGCTGACATCAGAAGGTCCGGAATGTACTGGTCCATGAAGCCCTAATTGTTTTTATAGGTGATAAATCGCCCAGCTCCTCCCTGGTGGGAAAAAAAAAATAACATTTAGGTTCTCATTTGTAAATAAATACGTACAGTTTTTGTTGGGATTTTAGGGCCGTTTTGGTTGAAAATGTGTCCTGTCAGAGTGCTATGTGTGTCCAACAGGGTGTCCATCTCACTCCAAGTCGTTAGGGGCATTTTGGTCCAGTCCTTGGCTTTTGCATGAAAACCTAATGCATTATGGGAAACGCAGTGCTGTTTTTGCACGAATTCCTCTAATTTAACTGACACGCCTGTTAGCAAATATTTGGAGGTGAAAAACCCAGGAATGGAAATAGTGCAGGTAAAATCATAGAGTGAGGTGTTCGCCCTGTGTGATGCAGGAGCTAAAACTGGTGCTATTCACTGTTGGCATGAGGATGGTGTCAAGAGGCCACTTTAACCCAGGTGTCAGTGTTAAAATGAGTGATAATTGTAATTGTGCCCATGTCGACACGAGCTTTATAGCAGCTAATAGTAAATTATGCTCACTTTAAATTTAACACTTCAATAATAGCCAGAAAAATGTTCACATTAATGCCTATTTTTACATCTGACATTAGACAATACCTTTTGATTTTACTAAAATTATATTTATAATATACTTACGTTTAGGGGCTTTAAGCAAGTCCTATTCTTTCGTTGGCCTGTTATGGTGCCATTCAAATTTTTCTTTCGAGGACTATAGAATAAGGTAAAGAGTTAGCACCATCAAGCCATTGGCTAGTTTTTCTATGATTGGAAGCATTTTGCACTTTCACAGGGAAAACTACCACATGCAAAATGGTTCCTTTAGCGGAGCAATTTCTATGGCAAAGAAGTGGTTTTTTTTAGGTTAAAAAAATATATTTTTGCCTTCAGCCATTTCTTGTATTAGCAAAGGCTTGGCAGATACCCCAACCCTACTGTTTTACATAAAACATGACAAAGCAAGCATGGACAAAGCCAAATGGGTGGCAGCCAATGCTAGACTTAATTGCGTTGATAAAACCAAGGTGCTAATCAGATGGAACAATACATTTGATAGCCAGTGAAAATAGCTCTAGCACTGGGGTGTTACTGCACTGACATGTTAAGGCATAACTCTGAATGATTTCAGAGATAGTATTAATTGTTCTGGTTTTGAGAAGGCATCAGTTAGGTCAGATAAGCAAGTCAAGACAAGAGAGGTAAGGAAGAGAGGCTGGGAATAGCAGTTATTTTTTTTTTAACGGCATGGTCTCTCAGGCATTTCCTTCTCAGGAAAAAATATATCTACTCAGTCTTTTATTGGCAAGTTCAAAGGTGTTCACAGAATCCAAATGTGCAACATCTGTTAGAGTAACTGCCAAAAACAGAGGAACAGTTTTGTACTCCGACAGGGTCTCCTTGAGACCTGGAAGAAAATTCACTAAATGCATTCGTTTAATTTTGTTTTATTAATATACTCCCTTTTAACCACAGGGAATTTGTATTTTCCCGATGTGAACGTTTTTTTTTCCCCCATAGAGCTTATATGTGGGTTTGAGCACATCTGCTCTCTAAACATATGAGCACCAGCAATGTGTTGGGGTATACTTAGGAGTGTTTATGTAGTGCACGACTACCTGCTCTAGATTTAAGAACCCCATACCATTGGTCAATACCATTCTATCAGTGTTTTTTGCACTTAACTAAGAGTTACTGATGCAAAAAGTCCACCACGTCAGCATACTTTTACATCAGAGTAAATGGATCTCCAACGAAAATCTCAAATCCGTGACTCTGGGTGTCCCACTTAAAGATACTTGTGTGTTATACCTGCACTGGTTTAAAATCATTTGGGATTCCGGCCAAGTAGTGTAGCATGAATGAGCAGGGAATTGGTGATTATTGTGAGGTTAGCTTCAGTTTTCAGGAATACCACCAACATAACTCAGCACACATCTTACATGAAATGGGGACGCTGTGCTAAAGCAACCACAATCTTTTATGTTACAAAAACCTATCAACCAAAGTCGAAAGTTACAAGTTCCCCAATAATTGGGCAGGTAATGCACCATCTGGTAAGAACTGTTACCAGAAGGTGTGGTATTTACTAGTTGTGGTATTACCTCCACATACTGAATTTCGCACCTCAAACTTGAGTATGAATTGATAGTACCTCATACTTCCACGACTTCAAGCTGTGAAACGTGGAATACTGTGGTTTTCCCAGCACAAAATTCCACCAGGTTATACCTGGTGAAGTGTGTGTGGAAAAAGTGTAGTATGATATAAGTTGCACTCCAGATGCGGGTGCTAACTCCACCGTGGTCTCGGATTTGTTTCACAACGGCCTGTGCAAAGGTAGACTGTGTTTGGAATGTTTCATGCAACTTGATACCTTAACGATGTTCCTGTGAAAACGTCACCTGTTGGATTCCAAAATAAGGTACAACACTGTCCTTTGTATCACCGTGATTGCTGGTCTGACCACGTTTTACAGCGATTTCTCCACGAAAAGCCTCTCTTTAGCCCATGATTGTGCCCTGTGACTGGGCAAGCACCACCTCTTGCAGCATGGGGTAACATTTTGATGTTATGTTTTTAAGTGTGCTGTTGAGCTATGTATGCACGGTGTTTAACGGTCTGTGTTCTCTAATAATG
Organism: Pleurodeles waltl; assembly: GCF_031143425.1. Taxonomy (NCBI): domain Eukaryota; kingdom Metazoa; phylum Chordata; class Amphibia; order Caudata; family Salamandridae; genus Pleurodeles; species Pleurodeles waltl. The sequence goes on from NC_090446.1 coordinate 1,236,087,632, forward strand.
CCCTGTCTTGTTTGCAGTTTACATGCACATGTACCTGTCTCTATGGACTAATTGCTCAGTGGAACCGCTTTTGCTATGTATTTCTGTATTGTAAATGGTAGTGCATTCGTGAGATATGTCGCTGATGGTGTTGTGTCTAAAGTTCAGTGACAGGCTACAGTCCACAAGCCTGTTGTCTATAAAAGTCTTCAGTCGGTATTGTTTCTGATATTTTCACTTGTCCAATTTTCAAAAATACAGTTACCATGCTTTTTAAAGAAAATGTAACTCAATTGTGCCTTTTCTCCCGTACTTCACTAGTCACTTCAATCCATGTTTAGCTCTCTCTTTCACAATTGACATATCTCTGTTTAGGTGATGGTGGGGTGAAATGACAAGCTTTATGCCGAAAATGTTCATAAAGCCCGATTTTCTCCATTAATAGTGTAGTAATGAAAAAAACACAAATTGCAGTGCATCAAATCTGCTTAGTGAATTGAAATGCTCTTCACAGACCAAACGCATGGAAGCAGTTCGGGAGATGCACTCTGCACATGCATAATGGAGGGAAATCGGCAATTCATCCCTTTGTTTAAACACATTTATTATTTTCTTAGCACGTAGAGTGAAGAGAGCGCTTCACACAATAACAACAGCAGCGACTTGATGGTCGTACATCTTGAGTCGCAGAGTCGAAAGATTTCATATTTGTCATTGGAGGCACATAATCCCTTGTCTGGACCTGAAGAAAAATGTGTATAGGAGATGGCGCGGTGGGGTGAATGGTGAAACACCAGTCATTCTATGCATTCTCTATGGCAGATCAGTATGCAATGGCTTCTTCAAAGATGGCTCTTAATTTTTTGTGTTTTTTGGCCAACACAGGTTTCTACCATAGTAATAGAGGCAATAAAGGTAAAATGAACACCAAGAAAGCCTCATTCTAGCACCCCAACTCCTGATTTTTGCTCTGTTCCTCTTAGAGCATCAGTTGGTCAATTCCCAATACTATATTGAAACTTCTCCTCCATTGAATATTTTAAATCCAGTCACTGATAAATTTATCCAGTTTTCATCGTGAATGTCTTTGTACCTAAAATAGCCTTTTATTAGACCAGAATGTCCTATTACTGTGAGGAACACTATATCAGCATGTGGGTGTAAGGTGTCTCTGTGCCTTGATGTCCCATTACGGCACTAGATAGTCTGACTCTAGTGATGAATGAGCTCATCAGACCGCTAGAATAGCCCATTGTTGCGATAGAAAATAGAATGCCACAATGCACAGAGGTAATTCCTAGCCATGCTATTCTTTGCGATGGAAGTTACTTATCTTGCCTCACTCCTGTTTTCACCCCCATTGAAGCAGAGGGAAGCCAATCCATTCGACATCTAGCATCTCCTGGATCCCTCTGCAACAGTGAGGAGGTTAGAAAAAAAGCCCTAATTAGATATTCTACAACAATGGGGAAATATGAGTTTTCAGGCAATATTTTAACACTTGACCCTTCCCTTTTTGCATGTTATTGTTGCCGTCGCAACACACATTAGCAGTGAACTAAAATGTGAAATTTAAACAAGTTTTCCTTGGCAATCTGCCTGTGATATGATTGTTAATCTTACAGGGCAGTACATAATCTGCATAGGTTCTAACGAAGTACAGAGCAGCCGTAGAGCCCTTTTCCAATGAAATAGCCTAGACTTTGCTTTCCATACGTTTTAACACATTCCACAGCTTGGCAAAGTGTCTGTCATTTGGATCCGTTACTGAAAAATGAATCTGCCTTTTCCACCAGGACACTACGGGAAGGATATGTATCGAGGTGGAGGACCTGATCTACATAATTTCATCTCTTCTGGATTTGTCACACTTGGAAGAGGACATCTGAAAGGTACAGTGTAACACATTTCCTTCTACTTGATGTGGTTGCTGTTTGAACTGATGTGGCTCAGGTTTTTCATTAGTGGAGGCGCATGCTTTTGGAAGCTTGCCTTTAACAGAGGATTAGACGCTGAGATCGGAATGAAGCCAGTGACAGTGTGATATGATATTATTCTACAGAAAACAAACTGTCGATCAAAGTGTTACTAACCGCAGGTTTTAAGTGGCCCCTGACTTCACAAGCAAAGAAAACACACATGATGTGGTGTTCTGATAACCCGTATGCCGAGTTTTACGTATTGAAGCCTTTGTGCAGACTCATATTTTCAAGAACTGATTAAAGTTTGGAATGTTTTATGGAAAACCTATATGTTTGCGTCGCAAATGGTTAACAAAAAGAAACACAATGTGTCGCTGCTCATGAAACACATAAAGAAGACAGAGCAATAAACACACAGAGACAGACAGATGGGCACACAGATAGACAGAAAATGACAGATGCACACACAGACTGATGGATGTATAGCTAGGGATAGACAGGCAGACCGATAGATGGATAGATAGATAGATAGATAGATAGATAGATAGATAGATAGATAGATAGATAGATAGATAGATAGATAGATAGATAGATAGATATCGCTTTGCTTTGCTATTAAACAGGAACCCTCACAGGCAGAAAAACAGTTATCCCTTAACTAATGAATGAAAGCATTCTTAGGGAATGTGGTAAGATTTGGATAACATAAATGTGAATAACATTCATAAAGTAATGAAACGTATTCAGCTGGTAGTATTCTTTAAAAATAAATGAATGCATGTGTGGAATGGATGAAAAGCAAAACTTCAATGATGCTTTTATCTTTGATATGCTATGCACCCCAGGAAACTCAGGTGATATTTTGTCTGACAATATTGTTTCGGCCCAGAAGGCCTGGGGACAGCTTTTATTTCGTGTGTCAGTGCTTTTCTCCATTTTTCGTCGGAGTTGGAAGTGTTCACCTTTTCACACAGACAGTGCACATTCCGTCTACATCACAAGGAATGATTGTTAAGATCAGACTCCCCAGATTACTAAAGGTCATACATTTCTAAAAATGTAACTGGATACAGAAAAATGTAGCCGCGCTGACACGAGTTCCACAGCAGTTGCTCCACAATAGCACTGGTCAAGGACAAGCGATAACGACGGTGGAGGGCAAGTGAGAAGAACACCTGGAACACTTAGAAACCTAGATTCCCAGTACATGATCTGATAGTCAGTTGCTGCCATGTGCATGCTCTGCTTGTAGCAATAAAAGGCCAGAATACTGCAAGATGTAAGCATGGGCTCCACCATTTTAAGTTTATATTTCTTGCTTTGTTTGAATTATCTTGAAAGTAGAAAATAATAAGAATTGGTGTACTTGTTACTTTGTTATTTGTACTGGGAAAGTGTCGTGAAACATTCTTTTTCTGATTGTTATGCTTGGTAATTGAGGTCTCTAAGTGAGAGGCTGAGGAGTCTGCCACCCTCAGAAATATGGGTATCTCTAGAAAGAGACTGATTTTCTTCTTTGTGGTATGTGATTGATACTTGTAAACAGTATTGCCTCCTGTCATCTGTAATATAACGAATCCTTGTACATCTAGAAATCAGGGGCTACCATATTTTGAAACAGCACCACATGGCTGGTCCGCGCTGCAAATCAGGTACTCTGCAAAGGGATGAGACAGAGCACCCTGCCTCCAGGTCTCCCATTGATACTGGAATGCTGGGTAGGAATAGGAATGACAAATTTAACATTCCGACGATGTCTTCATCAATGGATGTAATTTTCTATCTACTATACCTCACATAATCAGATACCATGTCAGGTGAAGCATGGGCTCACTTCTCATGCCCTTCAACATATGGAAGGAGCCCAATGAAGTTGAAGTCTTTTAGACTAGACTAGCATTAGGAAATTCAATGGTCATCAGCCCATTACTTCTTTTGGACAGGACTGCCTTCCGGTGAATTGAGCACCGGAAGCAGCTTGGACAATCACCTAAGTTTTCTTAAAATTGAAGGGAATCAACAAGTAACTGACTTATTTCACATGGTTCTGTTGTTGGGGGATATGCGCTTAAAATGTGATATATAAAAACTGTATTTAGTATTTTTTAATTCCTTTTTTGATTAAACATTTGCATTCATGGTCTTGTTTTGGACGGGTACAGAAGTACAGGCATTGTGTAATGTATTAATATGAATATATATATTGTTATTCAAATATTCAATACTCAGTTATAATTAATGTTTCATTGAGGTTTAAATAATTGCATGCCAGCTTTTCCCCACAGCTTTCTGCTCCACTTTTTTTCAGTGTATTGGAACGGTAACACTTGCTTGTGTGTCATTGTGTCATGCATAGATATCCAGCTTTGGTACACAAGAGCTGAAGCAACACCAGATTTTTAGGAAAGGCACTAGTTCAATGAATCCCAGCAAGATTCACTGTGTGTAAATTTGCACTAAGTGAATGTCATAAAAATCTGCCAAGGATCCGGTGTTTGAGGGCCAAGGTTGCACTCCCTTGCTGTACACAATGAAATGTGCATATCACTGTCCTTGCTGAAGCACAGCCATGTTCGCATTTTCAGTAGGCTGGATACATTCTTGAGCTAGTCAACCACCCATAATGCACGGGTTGGCAGTACAAGCACTACCCTTCACTGCTGATGCTATTCTAAGGGAGGGAAAGCTCACTACCCTGGGAGGTGTCCCATGCAACTGAGTCACATCCCTTACCATTACAGCGTCAACAGGAGTAGGAGGAATAGCACATCGAATAACAGCATCATTTTGGTGTTTTTAGGCAGATTTAGTCAAGATCCACAGAGGTGCTATAGGGTTCAAGAGGAGCCTTGCACACCCAGAGATGGCATTCTGAGGCCTAGCCTCAGAGGCTTAGCGTCAACTGATGTGGAGGAACTACATGATACCCTTTACAACGAATTTTGCTATATTGAAGTTAAACACAAACATTTCAAGCAACGGGGAATCCCAAGGTGGGGAGTTAGTGGGGAGCATTGGAAATCTTCATTTTGTTTTTGCCGGAGTATTGCATATGGTCAGAGTGGATGACCACTAGGCAAGGAATTTTGTAATGAATTTGGTAGGTGGATCTTACTTCAATAAGAAGTCAATTCAACAAGTTCAATTCTGGGGTTATACGTTTAAAATGGGCAATTCCTAGATAGAGAGGGGCAGATGATTTTTAAAAATGCTAGATGGGATTGCTTTCGCATAGTCTAATCTTGATAAAATCAAAGTGTAAATTAATTCCTTATGATATTCTTCAGTAAGAAAGGTTGGACCCCGCTAATAAGTGTGAGTTCCTGATTCATATTTCATGCCATGGGTTTGATCTATTTGTGAAGACTAAGGGGGTCATTATGACTTCGACGGATTGAAAAGCCTGTCTGCCGAAGTCCAGACAGGCAGGTTGCCGCCAGTGTGGCCGCCTTTCCTCAGGCCCCATTACGAGTTTTCCGCTGGGTCAGTGGGTGAAAAAGGTGTTTCCGTCCACTGGCCCAGCGGAAAATGGCCTACAGCATTGTCTCCGTCTCAAAATAGAGCCGGCAGAAATGCTGTAGTGCATAGGGTGCACCAGCACCCGTCGCATTGTTCACTTTCTGCAAAGCAGAACAGTGAACATCGTGATGGGGCTGGCCAGGGGGGCACCTGCACTGGCCATGCCAAGTGCAGGGGTAGTGCAGGGACCCCTTTGGGGCCCCCTGCACCTTGTCTATGCCAGCCTTTTCATGGCAGTGCTACCGCCATGAAATCGCTGGCAGAGAAGGGACTCATAATCCCCAGCGCAGCGCTGCCCTGGTGGATTAGGACCACCAGACCAACGAGAACTCCTTATCTGGTAGTGCTGGTGGCCCGACCGTGGCGCTACTGCTGCAGTCGTACTGTGGCAGTCAGACCACCACATTGGCGGTGGTCCGACCGCCACTGCGACCCTGGCCAGTGGACTGCCTGGCCTGGCCTAAGACCGCCAAATTCGAAATGACCCCCTGGTATATTGAATCACAGAAGGCTCTGCTCCATTTAGACAACTTCCTAAATAAAGAATAGAGCAGACATGGTTCGCTCCTCATTCACATATGACAGGTTAGATGAAACCTGGGAGAAACCTGAAATTCTTTGTGTTGTAGAAAACCTACAGAAGGTGCTGAATTTATGATTTGCTTATTCAAGTTACAGATAAAAATAAGCTAAATCTCTGAAAGACAGATTGGTGCCTTTCTCTGACAGTCAACCAACATTTCTCATAAAAATAGAGACTCGCAGTCAATTATTTATTTTCATGTAACATGTTTGTTATCCATTGAATTCTATATAGGTCAGTGATCTTATAACGTGTTTTTTTAGTATAGTGTATTTCTCTGGTGAGAGACATGATAGGCATCAACAGCATGTTACATGATAACTTTCATAGGCAGCAAATGTGTTGCATTTTGGAACTCTTGATACGTTTGTGCCACAATCAAAACTGTGAGGCATGGTGTGCAGTCATGGCTGCTACCAGGAAGGGGTTTGGGGGGAGCGCGTGGAGCAGGGGTGCGGTTGGCCCCTCCATATGAAGGCAGAAAACTTAAGGGATGTTAAAATACTTGAATTATCCCTTTATTTTTCTAATTTTCTTCAGTGGGGAGATGCTCCTCTGCCATAGCCACCTGATGATGTGGATATATAGATTTCAATGAATAGTTTTCACTTGCCCCCTCGGCTCCACCTCGGCTGAATCGATCTGCTCAAGCAATAGCCATGTGAAAACAGGTTTTGTCAAGATTCTTAATTTATGAGGTGTTGTAATAGTTAAAGTGCCTGTCTTGTGTTATACATTGAGAGGCTTAACTAAAAGAAATTGTACACCTAACTGGAAAGGTCGACTAAAATAAAGATAAAGATAAGTCAATCAGGCCATTGTGTTACAGTTTCTTATATTTACTTTACTTTTACTGTTTAAGCACTATACACCAGCATTCTGGGAAGTTTCACCGTTCAGAGTTTTGTATGGCAAATGTAGCTGTATATGTTAAGTAATATGATTGCTTAATCTTTACCTAATCCCCTGGAAAGACAGCACATTTGAAATCTTAAAACATTCTGTAAACATAGAACTCAGTGAAGAGAACTGGCAAAATGTGTACTTGCTTAGTGAGGATTTACTCAGATTTATTGGCCATCTGTGTGACAGTGCCAACTTAATCTTTGAGTAATATCGAATGCCTGTGCAGCAATGTAGACTATTACAATACCAAATAAACAAGATCAGCATGTGAGGCATTTTAAGGGATTACATACTTATAAAATGCAATGTATATATTCATGCATTGCATACATGTTTTACTGATAATCATTTCATTGTGTTGCCTCACAAGCTATATGGAGGTTTAAGAAGTAGAAATAAAATTTCAAGTGGCAACAGTCATGCTGACATAAATGAAGAGCAATGATCTGGCATTAAAATGACTCAATGATACCAAACGTGAAGAGCGTAGTAAATACATAGATTCCATAGTTTCGAAAAATTAGGGAGCAGTGGTAAACTATTCTACTGTCATAAGGGCAGCACAGGGTAATGAGGGACAGGTGCCACTTAACACACATCATCTACTGCTTTGGCTCCGATTATTGTAAGGACCTTTTGGACCCAAGTAGGATACCCCTGTTTTTAGCTTAATTTTATATTTAATATTTTATTCGTTTTAGCTAAGCTACTTTTAGTAATGACATTTACACAAATTTTTTGCATGATAGTCTTCAAGGAATCTTTGGTACGAGTTGTTTGTTTAGTTAGCCTTTGCTTGGCATGTAATCTGTACTTTCTGTTGAAGGCTAGGAACACTGTATAGAATATCCTAGTTCTTTTGTTGCCCATTCAGGAGACAGCTTCTAATATCTACACACAGCGTTGTATCAGAATTGTGCTTCGAACACAGTATGGTGTTATTATATAAAGGGTACAGTGACCTCGAAATGGCAGAGGACATTCCAGCCAAGACTGTCCTGAGTCAAATGCTGTGTGACATGCAGCTTTGCTGGCACTAATCTACTAGTCTCCAGAGTGGATTGCAAGCTGACTCCTGACACTGGTTTCAGGTATGGGGGTGGGGCCAATTCCTTAGATAGGGTCAGGCAGAAGAAGACACCTGCTATGGTCTCAGCAAAGTCCTAGGGTTAGGTAGGAACCTCCAGAACCTGTAGAACATCTAGAACCACGTTCACCATGGTTGGATTGTTTATCTTCTCTAACATGTTTGTAATGCTGATTACTTTGCTTTGTTTAATCTGCCTAATTATCGCATCTTACACTCTTTATGCCAGATTGCAATAGTTTCAATAAATGTACTGAAAATTTACATCACATCTCATTGTGGTCCGCCTTGACATGCATGAGTAATACCACAAAAGGGTAAGATGTGTTTGTACGACTTCCCTGGGGAGTCAGAATGTCATGTTCAGGTTACCATAATCACCTTCCTTCCCAGTAAATTTTGGGGTTTGGGTGAGGCAGGTTGAGCTAGCCAAGAATTGGGCAGACAGTTACTGATGTTGTGGATGGACTGAGTCTTGCACATTCTGAACTTCTGTCATCCTAAATTATCAGTCCTGTGATTTGAATAGAAACCATTTAACACCACCCTTCCTAAGCAAAGTCCTTACTGTTCTGTCCCTGCCTTCTGAGTTTACCACAACCTGGCAGGGTGCCTGACATGTTACACCCTGTACAGCCGTGTGAGCTGTGCTGTGCATGGAGCCATTCCTTTATACTGTCTCTGATTGCAACCTATATGAACACCTAACAGTGATTACCAGATAGTGCAGGGTTCTTCATGATCTCATGCTATAGGATGTCCCATTCAGAGACTTCCAGGGATCATGAAGGGAGGGTTATAGTTTTACTGTACTTTGTGTAATTAGGTAGAATCAGAACAATTATTACCTGGGGTGAAATTTCAAAATGTAAGCCTATCTACTTGTATGTCCAAAATAGCTCATTCTTTCAGGTTAGGTGTCCTAATAAAAATGTCCAAAGGAAGTTATTAATGCATTTACATGTATCATTTTATTGTCCTTTGAATGGTAGCCATTCAGAACTTGTCAAATAGGCTTGTATCAAAACTGTAAAATACTTTGAGATCTGCATACGTGGCTTTTCTTTTGATTCCATATGCTGTAGCTGAGGTAAAAATTCAGGTTTTCTTTGAGAATTAATGTAGAAATGAAGACATGTTGTTTTGCTGCTTTGGGAAAGGGACATTTCAGAAGGTTAAGTTTGATCTAGACAAAGTGGTCGATAAATTGTTTTTTTAATGTCAATCTTGAATGTTTCTTAGGCTAGCATGATCCTGATGTGTAAAGGGAATTCTATAATCTAGGAGCGCTACCTGTGAAGGATTGATATGTTGTTTTATCTTTCTTCAGAGCAAGGGTCTCAAGAAGAAACATTTGTATTCTCTTTAGTCCTTGCATCCAGGAACTCAAAGTTTTTTAGCCAGATATGTTTGTGGTCCTTCATAAAGTTTTTTTTTTTTTGATTGATGCATACAAATTTCTTTATACTTCCTGTTTCAGTAGATAGCCAGTTTAGAACGATGAGGATGGAATACAGTGACTAGTTTAAGAGATGTATCTAGTGCTGTCATGTTGGAGGCTGGTTATTAGTAAAGGTAAGTACACACCTACCATTACCACCCTCAAACAATGGTAGGCTCAGTCAAGGTCTCAAAACGTCAGCCCTTGGTTTAGTCCCTGGTAGCTTGGCAATGAACTGGCAGGCTTAACTTTTGAGAAAGGTATATAAAGCATTGAAATACCACAATACAGTAATTTAGTAAGACAGAGCACACAATAAATATCCCACATCAATTTATAAAAATAGTAAATATTTCCATCGTTTATATGACACCAAAATGGCAACAATCCAATATAAGAAATCGGAGCTATGAATTTTTAAAGATTAAATAAAAAAATGTGCTTTCTAGTGCTTAGAAATTAATAGTGACAACCGGAGACATCTGGTCATGCTTGACTGGGACATAGTCAGCGTTTGAGGCCAACCACGTTAAAGCCCTGCTCGAATACATTGAGCGGGAGTCCCCGGTCAAAATTTTACCTTAGCACTTGGAAACCTTTCTGGAGCTTTTCTCTCCCGACTTCATGTGGTCCTAAACAGCAAGCCAATTGCGATGTGACATCCTTGGACTGCTTTTCTGGGAGGCCCAGTTCAAATCCTGGAGGTCAGGAGCTCAGGAGCTTTCAGCGGGATGAACCTGAAATCCTGGCAGAGTTGCAGTTGAAGGTAGTCGGCTTGACTCACGACGGTGAGTCAGTCCACTTAGGGAGCATTTTCCAAAAGTTGCTCCAAACTTCACCAAACTCCTGGAACTTCTTCCTGAAGTTCCTTTTGATGGTTCAAATGGTTCAAAACAAACATTCAAGGGTATAGAAGCTCTGATATGGTCATTGGAAGTTCAGGACCATAATTCCCACAACTCACCTGGCCAAATCCTTAAAAGTCCATTGAAAGAACTCCGAGCCGGGGACTTTTGTGAACATTGACGCAGGCAAGCTCTGTTAACCTGTTGCTTTCAGGGAGTCCACTCCTGGGTCCTTTTTGAAGCAAGGTAAAGTCCATTGGGCTGTTGTTCCAGTGTGCAACAGAAGCAGTACTTCAGTGTGCAGTCCTCTTGGTTGCAGACCAGTGCTCCCGGCAGGGCAGTCCTTCTTCTTCTTGTGGTTTCAGGTAGCAGGTCTGTGTTGCAATGCACATCAGCCACTTTTATTCAATCATCTTGGAGACATGTGGGGGGGGGAACGTAGACCAATGAGCTGCAGGATGCTACCCAAAGCATGACAGCTTCCTCTAAACTGTGGCATTTTCTTCTCCCATAAAGCATTGCACTTTAACATTCCAAGATGGATGATTTGCCTCCAGAGTAGCAAGACCTGGCTAAAACAAACTTCTGGTGGGGCTCATGTCCTTTAACACTCCCCCTCTGGACTTCTGCAAATTCCTTTCCTGGACCTGCTATCTATCTGTGGGGTACAGGGTTAGAAGGTGGCCTACCTGGTATTCCTTTCTGCCCTGCTTGCTTTGAGGCCCAGTTTGATTTACCCAGCCTCCGTCCTTGTCTGGCCTCATGAACGCCAACCTCCCACATCAGATAACCTCTGCTCAGTTCAGGTCACTTATCACCTCATCAAAGCAGCTTGGCTAATCCTGTTAGGGCTGGCCAATCAGGAGAGGCCACTAGCAGGCTGAAATTTGTCTTATAACTTATTTTCTGTAGTAGTTCCGACACATTCAACAATGACAAGTTGTTTGATTTATCCTTAGCATTCTTTTGAGTCCTTTCTTTCATGACACAGTTAGCTCCCTCCTAGCCATACTAATGCTTATGAAAAATATTCACATTTTATCCCATGGAGCTGAGTATCTACAATGATTAAAAATGAAAGGTGTAGATTTTCCCTTACCATGGCATATAAAACATCTTTTATAATGTAGCGGCTTATGGTTACATGGCATCTAAGGGAGACCTCAGGGGTGACCTATATGTAAAGATAAGATAGATTATCACGTTGGAAGTACCTCAAATTTCAAAGTCGAATTTACAAAAATTTTACTTTTTAAAGAAGACTGCAGGGTGCCTTTAAAAATGACAGCTGGCAACAGTGCACACTCAAGAACAGGAAATCTACTTAGCCTCTAAACATCCCTGCACTAGTATATGCTAGGATTTATTAGTAGTTTCAATACTCCTTGCCCTATTATCTACTAACGAGTTACAGGGGTCTGTCATGGACAATTGTAATTGTGTCACTTTACCATATACCTTATATTCAGAGCACTGCCTCAGTGCCTGTTTAGCAGAGCCCAGGGCACAGGCAGGGTCAGTTACACCACAATCAGTCAGAAAACATTGGGGTGAACATGCTCAAAGACTTGCTCACATGCCTTGAGGGGAGACAGATGTACTTTGGAAATCCCAATTAGTCAAGAATTTCCACGTTCTAGCCTTTCTAGTACTAGGACTTGAACAACATGTTTGAAGTTGTGCTCTGCGATGAACTGTTTGATACCTTTCAGTAGTGTCAGTTGGAAATGAGCCCCCTTTGCTAGGCTATTGAAGTGTTGTTGTAGGTTTAAATATTTATCCGGGGTGAAGCCCTGGGTTTTTGAGTGACATTTGGGTTACAATTACAGATTGACTTCTCCCTGTGTCAATTTGTCACTGACAAGCTAATGTTGATTGGTGCGATGAGTAGAAATTCTGTCTTACTGTGGTTTAGTTTCAGATAGTAAAGTGACTGAAACTCATTGAGAACTTGGGATACTCTAACATTGTCATCCAGAGGTGAAATTCTGAGATGCGGTTGTACAGCAGTATAGAATTGGTAAATAATATTAAACTGTTTCAGAAGGGAGACACTTGGTTTCATAAAGATGTTAAGTAATCTGGGAACCAATATTGAGCCTTGTGGACATTCGTTGTGTAGATTGAGCAAAATGAAAAGTCCACATTAGAGTTTAGAATTTATTTGTCTCAATGTAGGGTGTATAGCAAACCCAATGGGCAAGGTGGACACTGGCCTAAAATAAATGAATACCATATAAACTGAGGGCCTTTTTAGCCCATACTCTTCATTTTCTGGCATAAAATGGTCATCTGTCTTCAGAAATGCAAATCCTTACTTACCAAATCAAGATTTTCAAGAGCTTATACACTTACCCAATTGGAAAATGTCTCCCTCCCCTCTTGAATTGGCTGAATTATCACAAATTTAACATTTTGTAAGATTCACTAATCTTTTCCAGCTAAATCCTCATTGGTAAAAGACTTCTAATTTAAGACAAAAATGTTAAAATATACCTGTTTGTGGAGTGGGAAAATTAAGGGGGCCATTCTCCTTCTTCAGTTGGAGAATTAGGAGCTTGTTTTTCTTTATAGAGGACAAAAGAGAAACACCAGAAAAAATAGATGTTGGAAAATGTGTTATTTTTTAGGGCAGATAAGTAGCTACACTTAGCAATAGGCCATTACCTCCACTTAGGTCCAGTTAGGTCTCAATGAATTAAACCCAGCTCAACCCTTGGTAGTTTGGCAACGAGCGACAAGGCTTAACTTAGGAGACGTGTAAAGCTTTTAAAAATCACAAAACAGTAATTAAATAAAACACAGGAAACAGTTTAAAAATCCAAACCAAACCAAAAAAATAGATTATATTTTTATCTTTAAAATGACACCAAAACGATTAAAATTGGATAAGGGGAACCGGAGATATGAGTAACGTTTTTTAGCGCTTAGAAACAAATAGTGCCAATCTGGTCATCTGGTCGCACCTCGACCTGGGCAAAGTCAAAGTTTGAGGCCGACCGCAATGGAGCCCTGCTCGGCTATAGCTCACGGGAGGCCTCGGTCAAAAGTTTACCTTCTGGAGATTTTCTTCAGCAGGACCAAGTCGCCAGTCCAATCCGACCTCCTGGAACTCTTCCTCGGATATGCCTCACAGTAGCTCTCGGTGGAGATTTTTACCTTCAGACTTAGTCGGTTTTTTTAGATGAAAATCCTTCGACCGGGGCAAACCTGAATCTTGATCCGACGTCCCTGGAGCCCTCTTCGGATACACTGCCTGGGAGGACCTGGTCAACTTCCTCTGTTCGGACGTAGTCACTTTTTCTGAGATTTTCTTCACTGGGACGAACCTGGAAGTCAGGCCGTATCGCGGTTGAGGCAAGACAGCTAGAGTTGCAGCGACGGGTCAGTCCCCTTATGGAGCTTTTTTCCAAAAGTTCTCCAAAATCTTCTTGCAGATGCTCTTTTAAGGTTCTTTTGAGGTCCACAGCTCACCCCAAGGTTCCAGAAGCTCTGAGATGCTCCTTGAGGGTGCGGACTATAACTCCCAGACTGCACCTTGTGCAGACTCCTTTTTGGCCACTGGACAGTGATCAGTTGGTCAGTTTCTTCAGGAGTTGTTGCAGGGGACTCTGGTTAGCAAGTTTTCATCTGTAGCAAACAGGAAGTCCCTCCTTGAACCAGTTGAAGCCAGGCAAAGCCCTTTTTGTGGTGAAGCCCAAGTGTGCAGCTGGTGCAGTCCTCCTGAGTGCAGTGTCCAGGTGCAGGCCAGGGGTCCAGCAGGGCAGTCCTTCTTCTTCTGTAGTTCTTCCTTGTTGGAATCTGGTAAGGAAATGAGGTGGGGGTGCAGGTCTGCCAGTTTTATCCTTGCTCCTGTGTGAAAAACAGGGGAGTCCTGGTTCTCCAATCGGGTGCAGGGTCCTTCCCCCTGTGATGAGCACTTCCTGGGAATTGTGGCAAAAATCAATCCCAGGGAGCAACATTCCTAAAAAATCCAGCATGGCTGAAAGTGATTTTTGGAGGTTACATCTGGCTGACACCTCCCACTGGTGTGGTTAAAAATCGCAAACACACCTTTCTCCTGCCCTCTCCTAATCTAATCAGTGGGGCACCTAATTGTCTGCATTTGCAGAATGTGAGGGAGGTGCTGGGTTGCTCCAAATGTCCTTTCCTCTCTTTGAAGACCAGTTTGGCAGCCCTCTCCCTTCCTGCTTCCCCATCTGCTGAGGGAAGATCTCCTCCCCCAGGCACATCTCTTTGTGTTGAGCCAGGCCACTTCACACCTCATCAAGACAGCCTATCCAGGCTTCCAGAGGCTGGCCAATCAGAGCAAAGCAGCAAAACACTGCAGGGCTGAAGTTGGCAACTTTTCAGGTAAGGTTTAAAACTCTTTACCTGAACAAGTTATAGTAAATCCAACAATTGTAAGTTGTGGGATTTATTATAACAATAAATTTGATACCAAACATGTGGTATCTGTCACTTAAGGGGACTTCATAAATTAAAATAAAGGTAGGTTGATTTCGCCAATTATAATTAGAACTAATTTGCATGCTGATTTTTCACAGAGCACAGGCCCTGGGGCTGGTTAGCAGTACCCAGGGCACCATTAGAGTCAGGAAAACACCATCAAAATGTGAAAAATGGGGGAAAAAATTCAGGGGGCCTCTGCAATCAGCCCTGTTTTCTCACAATAGAGTACCAGGTCACTGTTTTGCCCAGCTAGAAACTGGGTGGAGTGGTTTAGGGGAAGACAGTCCTCAAGACATTGCTGGCAGGATAGTGAGAGATTTGAACTGTTAATAGAGGGCAGAATAATATATCAACATCCACATAGTTAATGAAGCAGTGTCTTGATCGATAAACACAGTTTCAATGGGAAAATATGAACTTGGTAACTAAATCACAAAAGCAGGATGTTTTCCTCAGGGAAATGGAAATAGAATAGTTAAGCAACATAAAACAAAAGATCATGCAAGTGAATAAAATTGTAAAATTCCCAAACCAGTTCAACAATTAAAACAAGACCAAAATGGTAAACCTCAGTGCATGGGATGTATACATTTTAATATTTAAAATGAGAACTCAAAAGGTGCCACACAAACCTCAAAGTGTTTGTGTTTATGAATGCAATTCTGGGCAGTGATAGGTTAAACCTCAAAAATTAATCCCCGGCAAGAATGCTATCTTTACAAAATGATAGTGCTTGAAATTTAAATCTTACCCTCCAACAAAGTAGGATGAAGGCTCCCATGATAAGATTGATTTCAGTGGTCCCAGAGTAAGTCCTAAATTCCTGGCAAAAGTTCCAGAGCAGCAAGTATTAGTTCCCCTGGTTGTCTTTTTTTTGGGGAAGCCACAGTAACTTTTGACCTTGTCCTCAGTCTATTTTTCGAAATTATAATTTGTAGAAAATATTCTACAGTTTTGTTGTTGTCACTCAAGTGAGTTTATGTCAGAATATCATCCTGACAAAATATTGTAACTATAATGTCAATTAGCGCAATATCGGGATGGTACGTATAGGTTGACTATTTATGTTGTACACCCACGGTGGCCTCAGCATTTCGTTTAGGTTGCAGCCAGCTGATCGTGATGCGTAGTTGACCTAGTTCATTTACCACGGTTAATTGTGACCAACCAATCACTATGCATGAGGATCAGCAGGGTGAAATATACATATATTTTTAAGCTTCATTTCTCAAAAACACAGATTTTCACCAAGTCACAAAAAGCACTCTTTCTGGATCAAGGTCTAGCTTTCTGGCAACTTTGATGTAATTCTGTTTAGCCATTCTAGAAAAATCCATGTCAAAAACACGTTTTAGGGACACCCTTTTTCTCGGCACACTTGATGGATCACTCCAACACTTTCCAGTAAGAAACTAAGGTTTAAAAGGTGCTTTTTTAACATTTTCTGAAGACTTGTCAAATGATACGAAAATGTTATAGCAAATTGAAAAATCCATTTTATATGTAAACATAACTGCCCAGTGGGGACTGGCACACTCTAATATATATGATATAGGAAGTATATGTGGATATAAGCAATGTAAAGCAATAAATACAATAACCATTTCTTCATCATCAAAATGTTAAGGTGGCTCCTAGTTACCAGTGCATGGTTTAGCAGTGTATGACAGGCTCGCACAATCTCTCTACCTAGGGCTTCAGCGCAGTTCCCACTTCGAACTGGTCTGAGCTTCTTCTTCCAAGATGCCATTCTTCTTTCCTGTGTTTCCCTTTGAGTACAGGAGGACAACGAGTCTGAACGTTGATAATGCTTCTCACTTATATCTCAGGTCTCAAAGGCTACAGTTCCTTCCCAGGCAGTTAGAGAAACATGTTATTCCTCTTCTGTTCTGTGACTGGTGATAATTTACAGTCCAATTCTAAGAACATTTTCATAGCCAAACAAAACCTTTCTTACAATTCCTGTTATGTAAGTGTAAGTTACCAAAAATGGTCTAGGGCCTTTAAAGATAACAAGTGTGAGGAAATGCTCCCTTTTTCTTGTCATACCCATTTTTGTGGCCAATTGTATTGTTGGCTTTTAGACTTCGCACACTGGGGCACTGCTATCCAGTGCCCAATGTATGTGCTCTGACCCAACATGTAGATTTTTAGCTAATCCCTAATTGACACATTGAAATCTCCTCTAAAGCTATAATGTTAGGTTGTAGAAACTAGCCCTAATGCATTATAATGGCCTCCATTTTAGTCCAGAGGTAATATGGGGGCATGTCACCTGTGGACTGCAGCAGTTACTGTGCCACCCACCTGTGTGACAAGGAGAACATGACTTCAGGTCTATCATTGTAGCCTGACTGCTGCAGTTTAAAACTCCAATGCAACCTGATGAAATAGCCCTTTTGACAGGTAAAAAAATCACATTAGTGAATCACCCCATGTAAGGTTTGTTGGCATAAGGTAAGGAGCATAGCATTTAAATTTATGACTTGAATAAAAATTAATGTTACCATGTCCCTACAGTGACAAGGCCCTAAAAGGTATTTTCACTTTGGCAGGTCTAGATGCCTTATGAAGGGAACCAGATTACAGATAAAATATTAATACTGTGTCTTGAGAAAGGAACCAGTTTGAAAACGAATTAACCACTATTATTAAAAGGTATGATTAAAAAAATCCAATACAATGGTAAATTTAGATTTTTGAAGAAAAGTACCTTTGCCTGCCTGAACCGTCAAAAACCTAATTAGCATAAACCGTTTCCAACCCCTAACCTTTGCTCAGCCAAGAAAGTTATTTCCAGGAGCACACAATATGCTGATCTGATTGGGTATGGATGTCTGCACTTTCCTTTCGTCCTTCAGCCCCCACTACCGCCACCATATGTGCACAGTATCTAAGATACAGCACACCATGGTGCAGAGTAAGAGGCAATAGCATCACAATTCTTGATGCTACTGATGTACTGTTCAGAGTTAGCGCCAACATTTTGGCGCTAGCCCTGAACAGTACATATGGGCCCATTGAAAACAATGGTGTGACGCTTTTTAACGCCTGCTCTAAAAGTGCCTGGAAAAAATGACTTCATGAGATTTCTTTGTGCCATTTTTCGCACCCCCCTCCCAATAGGAGTAGGCCCCCTTTGCATACATTATGTATGGCGCATGCACAATGCAGTGCAAAGAGTTACAAAGTGGCACATTGCATGCATTGTGCCACTTTGTAAATATGACGCTGCATTTTTGGCCATCTAACACTACATTAGCGTAAGCGCGCTGCAATGATGCTAATGTGTCAGTAGATGGTGCTATGCTCTCTTAAATCTGGGTCTTCATGTTTCTTCAATGTAGATCCAGTTTCGGCTCCTCAGCTTCCACATTTCCTTGTGGTTGTCTTTGACAACAGGAAGAGGTACCTGATGAATCTTCATTTAGGTTGTACAAGCTGATAAATGATTGTGACACTGCCCATGTGTTTAGGTGGAGGTAGGACAGAAATGTCTGTGACCCTACCAAGGCACATATATGGCACACATTATGTAATTACAAAGAGAGTAGAGATTGCCATCCCAGGAGGAATGCAAGTGCATAGGTGAATCATCATGTCATGATGGAGCGCAGGGTTAGAGTTTGAGTGATTATCTGAGCTTGGATCTACTGTGGATGCTATGAGAGGCTGGAATTATGGATAGCAAGCAGCTGAACGTGAGGACAGCACATCTGTGCATCACCATTACTCGGAAAAGATTCTGGGTCACATTCTTTTTCATTTCCTCCCACTGCATGGTTCACACAGGCAGTGGACAGAACTGAAGAAGGCGTTGTGCAAGACCCAATCTTCAGCTCACTTTACTGAGTAATTGTCATGCACCCAATAAAGAAGAGAGGTAATGCTGGTGATGGTGAAGAGGTTTGGAGAGGTGGCAGTATTTCACAGCGAGTGTTGACTTGTAGTAAGTGAATGCATTAGTAGTTTGTGTAGAATAAACATGACAAAAATTACATTTTCACACAGGGGAGTCTAGTGAGGGGGGACCACCAACAGACATCTGCAATTGTCTAGTCTGTTCATGAGTAAAACCTTGATAATTGATTTTGGCCATCTGAATGGATACGTTAGCACTGATTCTCTTGAGTTTGATGGTATAATCTAACAGCTATCATGATGATCATCAAATATATAAAACTGCATGTTGTAATTGAAGATGACTGCTAATATACCCATATAGAAGAGGAGGTCAATCTATATGGAAGAAGAGACAAGGGAAAAAAGAGTGACCTATAGGTTGTCAAGGCAGGATTCAAGAAGTTGAACATAATCAAGGGAAGCACCATACATTGCCTACTTGTCCAGAGAAAGTGAGAGATCTTAAAATTAAGTATGGGTGTTGAATCTGGGAAATGAACAAACGCAATTTGATCTTCATTAGCATCAGCATCTGAGAAATAAAAGGGAGCAATGCTATAAAAATCAAGGTGTAGTGCAAAGAGGACTGAGGACAGAATCTTGGGCAAACATAGTGGCACTACCTTCCAGGTACAGGAGTATCAACAGACTGGGATTGAATGATCAAGTATATAAGAGCCATTATAGCACCTTTCCTTAGATGCAAGGAAATTGAGTTCCAAAGAGGTTGAAAATACATGAAAGGTGGTGGTGTCTGAGAATTGACCATGTATAACAATATAATGAGGCTATTATCAGTCAAACTATAATGGATCTGAAATATTTGAAATGGAAAAAAAAATGATTGAGCATAATGAGAACAGGATAGTCAAGACATTTTGAGAAGAAAGGACATTGTTGCTCTTTGGGACATCTTTTGAGGGGACAAAAGAACCTAATGTACCAGAGTTGGGGTGATGAGGGACATAAAAAACTAACAGTTCCGTGCATGAAATCCGTACTACCATACAAGCATTCTTTGTTCCCCTATAAATCCATGTGTGTTCATTACAGTACCTATGGGCTCTTTGTCCTTCACCAGTGTGACATGGTGACTTTTCTTTGACCAGTTTTGAGATATATATCTGGGCACAAAGATATGCATACAGACTGTTCCCTGCTGAAGTCGTGTAATCAAGTTCCCCCAGTTCAGAAATTGATTTTCATTTACAAGACCCTAAAACTGTACCCAAACACATCTTTAAATGTGTATGATTCAAAGAGGACTGGGCAAAAAACATTCTAACATAATATAATAAAATAAAGTAGTCAGAAAGGAGTGAGCATGCATTGAAGCTGCAACCACTCATACTGGTGAAGGGGCTATGCCCTCTCACCTTTTTCCGAAGAAGAAGAGTGTCTGTCAGGCTGAGCAAAGGTCAACTTGACACACACTCTCTTCTTGTTCAGGTCAGGACACTTTGGAGTTAGAGATGTGCTAAATGAGCAAGTGCCTGGATGTCTGAGCTGAACTTTGCCAGTCTGAAGATTTCACAACCCTCTGGGCGTGATTTCCTCGGCCTGGCAAAAGTGCTTGGAGGCCCTCCTTTATTGACAAGGGGGGGCACCACCAATTGCCTTAGACCTAGCACTTCATTTTTAAACCCTGAAGGGCCCAGGGCTGAGTGTCAATCAGTGACACCTCATTATAAAGTAGGTTTGGTGTCAGCAGTCTCACTCACCTCATCCCAATCTGTGACAAGTAAATAATTGCTGCTTCTTCTTATTGACTGACCTAAGGTCAGCCAAAGAGAAGAGGATGCAGTCCCAACCCTCCTACGACTTTCAATGTTTTCTTCTCTGGGAACTGAAGGGTGGGTACATTTTATGGTTTTGAATGTTAAGTCTGTGTATGCATGTATGTATAAAGGTATGGTTATTGTTAGAAATGGGGTTTCTGGTTGGCTAGGGTATGCACCTCAGCCAGGCAGAACTTACCCACTCTAGTCAGGGCAAGGGAGTTACACGTCCAAGATAACCCCTGCTCACCCCCTTGGTAGCTTGGCACGAGCAGTCAGGCTTAACCCGGAGGCAATGTGTAAAGCGTTTGCACAACACACACAACACATGTGACGCAATATCCCCACCACCAACGAAACACAACACCAGATTATATGAAAATATACTGTATTGTACACAAGGCAATTATCAGACCAAACATCACATATCAGTACTATCCTGCTAACTTAGCAGTTGTCAGAACGTTACACATTAGTTACTCTGCAAATTAGCAGTAGTCACACATAACACACAGGTTACTCAGTATTCTGCAACAAAAGCTGTAGTTAGGGAACACGTTATTACATCACAGCACTTGTCATAAGAATATCATAAAATGCCCATAGTTAGGAACATTAGAAAACATATGGCAAGTTAGAAAAACAAATGAGCAATCATGTCCATAAAAGAAACATTTGCATACACATATGTAAAAACATCAAACGCAGGTAGGTAATATATGAATCAAACAAACGTCTGTAGAAAGAACTTTGGATTGCAAATATATTGGTCCTTTAAACAGTACCTGGTTGGATGAAGGCACCTCCAGTGCCTAGAAGGCGAACAATGGGGCCCCCGGCACTCCTATGTGCAAAACGGGGGCCTCCCTTATACTCTGGGGTCAGAGGAGGGTGACGTGCACCTCCTCTCTTTTAATGACAGGCCCCTCCCGGGACCCGTGATCTCTGGGTGCACCCCCGGGCCTCCACTGGCCCTTCCACCAAGCTGGGGGGGCACAATAATGCCCGTTTTACCTAACAGCAGAAAAGGAGCGTCCTGCTCCTAACGCAGAGGCCAGGGGAAAGGGGCACTCCCTGCGCCTTCCCCTGGTCCTGCCGTGAAGCCACAAGAAGATCAGAACCCTCCTTGGGCCCGAGCAGACAGTCGCCTGCACCCAATGCGGTGTGCAAGTGTTCTTCCAGCTTCCCGGGCTGCTGTGGTGATCTTATTTAAAGGGGCACAATGCAGCCAGGAGCCTATGAGCTCCAAAGGCTCCATAAGCGCGCTGCAAACCACGGAGAAGCACCCCTCGCGAAGAAATGGATGCAGGGGTCAGGGGCCACAGCACCCTGCCCCTGGGGAGCAGAATCTTAAGACAAGGTCCTCAGGTGGAGGGCCCAGCTACAGGCCAGCACAAGGGAAAGGCAGCAAGTGGCAAGTCCTTCACAGTGACCAGGCAGGTCACAGGTCAGCACAGCAGCAGCAGTCCATGGCGGTTCCTGGTGAGTCCTTTCAGCCTTTGGTGTCCAGTTCCAAGATGATTCCAAGAGTCTCCAAATTTTGGGGAAAATTCTCCTGTACTTATAGTCAGTTCTTACAGTGTTTTACAATGGTAGGGAGAGGAGGTTCCAGCCAGTTACAACTGGTTCTGGGAGTGCCCCCTCTCTCCTTTCAGCACAGGCTCCAAACATCAGTGGGGGGTTAACAACCCTATTGTGTGAGGCCAGGGCACAGTCTTTACAAATGCAGGTGTGCCCCGCCTCTCCCTTCTATCAGCCCAGTAAGACAATTCAGTATGCAGATGCACCTCTGTGACACCTCCACCCTCCCTGTGTACAGGCTGTCTGAAAAGTATGCACAAAGCCCCAACTGTCAATCTACCCAGACGTGGATTGGAGTCAAGCTGCAAAACACCAGAGTCATAAGCACAGATAAATGTGCACTTTCTAGAAGTGGCATTTCTGTGATAGTAATAAAAAATACACCCACACCAGTAAGCAGCATTTATTATCACCATCACAACCATACCAAACATGCCTACGCTACCCCTCATAAATCAGACAATACCCCTTACACATAAGGCAGGGCATTTCTAATGCAATCCTATGAGAAGGCAGCACTCACAGCAGTGAGACACCAAGTTAGGCTGTATGTCACTACTAGGACAGGCCATGCAATATGGCACATGTCCTGCCTTTCTACATACATGGCACCCTGCCGATAGGGCTAGGTACGGCGTACCTTAGGGGTGACTTACATGTAGTAAAAGGGGAGTTCTGGGCCTGGCAAGTAAATTTAAATGCCAGCTCCCTGTGGCGGAAAACTGCGCACACAGGCCCTGCGATAGCAGGCCTGAGACAGGTTTGAAAGTCTACTTCAGTGGGTGGCGCAAGCAGCGCTGCAGGCCCACTAGTAGAATTTAATTTACAGGCCCTGGGTATAGAGATACCACTGTACAAGGGACTTATAGGTAAATTAAATAATCCAATTAGGTATAAGCCAATCATACCAACTTTAGATGGGAGAGCACCTGCACTTTAGCACTGGTCAGCAGTGATAAAGTGCTCAGAGTCCTAGAGCCAACAGCGAGAGGTCAGAAAAACCAGGATGAAGGAGGCAAAAAGACTGGGGATGACCCTGTGTAAGGCAAAAAGTCCAACACAACGCCCCACCAGCCAAAAGCCAGGGGAGAATAATCAATACCTTGATGTACTTCCCTGATTGGGGCGATAGAACAAGGACCCAGGCCCACAACAGCAGGGGCATGTTCCAGTTCTACGCCTTTCTGACTCCACTTGGATCTCTCTGTCAATGCTTCCCAGGCAGCCTAGACCAACCTACGGGGATTCTCTAGCTGCCAATGGCCAGAACGAGGCCCCAGGCCATCTAGGAGCCTCTGGTCTCTGAAACCATAACGAGTGGGGGGCGGTAGCCCCAGGTGCAAAGCAACCTGTCTCCACTCCACTTCCAATCAGATCAGGAGCTCTACGCTGCCACTGATCCACCAACCTAGGGTCCGCACCCATAGGTTCTACAGGGGCTAGAGGCGAGGCTCTCCTCCCTCTACCCCTCCATCTAGGATCCCGCCCTCCTCTCCTAGGAGGGGTATCACCAGAATCCACACTTGCCAGGGTGCTGGGTACAGCCGCCCTGCACAACTCTCTCGCCAGCCCAGGATCACTGCCTGGCGACTGACCACCCAACCTAGGGATGACACCCTTGGGTTGCACCGGGGTCCGGGGCGGCTTCCCCCTCCCTGAACCCCACTTCCAGAGTCCTGCATCTCCCCACCTCGGGAGAAGCCACCAGAAGTTTCACACGTGGAGATGAGCACACTAACCGCCCCCCCCAACCAGGTCAGAGTTTACCCCCTGAACCTGTCTATCTAGTCCAGGGACGACACACTTAGACTAGACCACTGCCCAGCGAATCAGGACTTCCTTGGGAGCACACCTGCTCCCTACCAGATCAGAGCTTACCCCCTGAATCTGGCAATCCAACCCAGAGTCAATACCCTGTAGTTGAACCACTGCCTGGCACGCCAGGACTTCCTTGGTAGTACACCTACTCCCCATCAGGTCAGAGTTTACCCCCTGAACCTGATCATCCAACTCAGAGTCACCACCCTGCAGTTGAATCATTGCCTGGCGCACCAGGATTTCCTGGGGGGCACACCTACCCCCCACCAGGGAAACACCTTCCCCAAGGGCCACACAAGAGTCTGGCTGGTGCAGGTCTCCTAACCCCTGCCCATCTGACAGAGTCTGGATTCCCCCAGCCCAGAAATGGTCTCACCAAGGTCATTCCTGGGGGGCTCTGCTCTCAGAGCTGACCCCTGACCCTCCAGGGTCTCCACTGGGGCCCGCAGCCCCCTCTCAACCCTATGCCTGGATTTCCGCCTGCTCAGCTGTAGAGCGAGACTAACAGACACCAGGACCGGCGGAACGCTATCACCAGCCACCCGCCCAAGTCCTAATGACAAAATGGGATCCTTCTGAACAGCTGGCCCTACGGCACAGGCTAGGCTCACCTCCTGGCGTTCACTCATGGAACCCTCCAGGACCTGGGACTGGAGCTCGGGTACCCTGGGCCTCAGCCCAACCCCATTCCCTCTCATCTGAGACTGGACATGGGGTGCCTTACCCGCCCCAGTACACTGGGACCTACCTGGGACACAAGCCTTTCCCACCACACCTGGTTGGGAAACACCTAGACCACTCTCATTAGGAACACCCCCTAATGCCACACCAGACCCTCTGGTACGCAACCAGAAGTCTGCCTCCTTTGCAAGCTCCCTGGGGTCATAGTGCTCACACACTGACAAGTGTTGGCGTAACTCTGAAAAACAACAACGAAGCAGGTGCTCTCTGACAATCAGATTAAACAGCCCTTCAAAATTGTTTACTGTGCTACCCTTCACCCATCCATCTAGTGAAATGCAGCAATCCTCCACAAACTCCTCCCAAGACTGGTGGGACAGTTTCTTACCACCCCTAAACCTTTTTCTGTATTCCTCAGGGGAAAAACCATACTTCACAATCAGTGCATTCTTTACAGCAGAGTACCCCTCCCTGTCACTCTCTTCTAGAGTCAGTAGGGCATCCCTCCCCTTCTCAGGAATAAAGCTCCCTAGGCCAGTTCCCCAATCCTTCTCAGGGATCCTGCGCTCTACCAGAGCCCTCTCATATTCCTTTAACCACTGACGTATGTCACTCCCCTCTTGGAACCTAGGTACCAGATCTATGGGTATGCGAGGAACATCTTTGATACAGCACTGTACATTGCTGCCACCACTGGACTCCACCTGCAGCGCTGGTGAGTCCAGAACCTTCAGACTGCACTCTAGAGCGAGTCTTTCTTTGGCAAATGCCCTCTCTGCCTCTGCCATTCTCTCCTGTACTAAGGCCTTCTCTACCTCAGCCCTTCTCTCCTCAACAGCTAGGCGCGCTAACTGCAACTTCAGGTCCCTCTCTTCCCGCCTATCTCTTAGCTCATCAGGCATCAAGGAATGAGAGGTAGCCCTGCTTCTTACACTGGACCCAGCAAGGGACTCCCTATCACTGGGGCCTTCCCTGTCAAATGGCGTCCCCAACCGGTCATTCTCACCCTCCTGATCAGTCTCTCTACCACTCTCTAGGGATGAGGTCTGGGAGCCCTCCCAATGGGAACCCTCGCTACACTCAGGATCCTCTGGCTACCCCCTAAGCACACTCCTCCCTGGGTATATGTCACAAACCTTTCAAAGAAATTCAGAGATCTCCTGAGGTCCCCTTCTACAGGCAGCCCTCTCTCTCTACAGAACCCCTCTAATTCCTCCTGCATGTAAAACGGCAGGTCCTCTAAATCAAAGGTAAGCCCCATCTTGAAAAGGTACAAATAACTCAAATGTGACAACCACAATACCCAAGCGTGAGAACTGAAAACAGGAAAAATGACCAAAGAGAGAAAGTTAAGAGAAGCCAAACGTGTGATGGTCTAAACGCAATCTTTGTAGTGAAATAATGAGTCACAATGGTTTTGTGCAAGCGCAAGTCCTGTCCCATCGCTGCTTCCAATGTTAGAAATGGGGTTTCTGGTTGGCTAGGGTATGCACCTCAGCCAGGCAGAACTTACCCACTCTAGTCAGGGCAAGGGAGTTACACGTCCAAGATAACCCCTGCTCACCCCCTTGGTAGCTTGGCACGAGCAGTGAGGCTTAACCCGGAGGCAATGTGTAAAGCGTTTGCACAACACACACAACACATGTGACGCAATATCCCCACCACCAAGGAAACACAACACCAGATTATATGAAAATATACTGTATTGTACACAAGGCAATTATCAGACCAAACATCACATATCAGTACTATCCTGCTAACTTAGCAGTTGTCAGAACGTTACACATTAGTTACTCTGCAAATTAGCAGTAGTCACACATAACACACAGGTTACTCAGTATTCTGCAACATAAGCAGTAGTCAGGGAACACGTTATTACATCACAGCACTTGTCATAAGAATATCATAAAATGCCCATAGTAGGAACATTAGAAAACATATGGCAAGTTAGAAAAACAAATTAGCAATCATGTCCATAAAAGGAACATTTGCATACACATATGTAAAAACATCAAACGCAGGTAGGTAATATATGAATCAAACAAACGTCCATAGAAAGAACTTTGGATTGCAAATATATTGGTCCTTTAAACAGTACCTGGTTGGTTGAAGGCACTTCCAGTGCCTAGAAGGCGAACAATGGGGCCCCCGGCGCTCCTATGCGCAAAACGGGGGCCTCCCTTATACTCTGGGGTCAGAGGAGGGCGACGTGCACCTCCTCTCTTTTAACGACAGGCCCCTCCCAGGACCCGTGATCTCTGGGGGCACCCCTGGGCCTCCACTGGCCCTTCCACCAAGCTGGGGGGGGGCACAATAATGCCAGTTTTACCTAACAGCAGAAAAGGAGCGTCCTGCTTCTAACGCAGAGGCCAGGGGGAAGGGGCACTCCCCGCGCCTTCCCCTGGTCCTGACGTGAAGCCACAAGCAGATCAGACCCCTCCTGGGGCCCGAGCAGACAGTCGCCTGCACCCAATGCGGTGTGCAAGTGTTCTTCCAGCTTCCCGGGCTGCTGTGGTGATCTTATTTAAAGGGGCACAATGCAGCCAGGAGCCTATGAGCTCCAAAGGCTCCATAAGCGCGCTGCAAACCACGGAGAAGCACCCCTCGTGAAGAAATGGATGCAGGGGTCAGGGGCCACAGCACCCTGCCCCTGGGGAGCAGAATCTTAAGACAAGGTCCTCAGGTGGAGGGCCCAGCTACAGGCCAGCACAAGGGAAAGGCAACATGTGGCAAGTCCTTCACAGTGACCAGGCAGGTCACAGGTCAGCACAGCAGCAGCAGTCCATGGCGGTTCCTGGTGAGTCCTTTCAGCCTTTGGTGTCCAGTTCCAAGATGATTCCAAGAGTCTCCAAATTGTGGGGAAAATTCTCCTGTACTTATAGTCAGTTCTTACAGTGTTTTACAATGGTAGGGAGAGGAGGTTCCAGCCAGTTACAACTGGTTCTGGGAGTGCCCCCTCTCTCCTTTCAGCACAGGCTCCAAACATCAGTGGGGGGTTAACAACCCTATTGTGTGAGGCCAGGGCACAGTCTTTACAAATGCATGTGTGCCCCGCCTCTCCCTTCTCTCAGCCCAGGAAGACATTTCAGTATGCAGATGCACCTCTGTGACACCTCCACCCTCCCTGTGTACAGGCTGTCTGAAAAGTATGCACAAAGCCCCAACTGTCACTCTACCCAGACGTGGATTGGAGTCAAGCTGCAAAACACCAGAGTCATAAGCACAGATAAATGTGCACTTTCTAGAAGTGGCATTTCTGTGATAGTAATAAAAAATACACCCACACCAGTAAGCAGCATTTATTATCACCATCACAACCATACCAAACACGCCCACTCTACCCCTCATAAATCAGACAATACCCCTTACACAAAAGGCAGGGCATTTCTAATGCAATCCTATTAGAAGGTAGCACTCACAGCAGTGAGACACCAAGTTAGGCTGTATGTCACTACTAGGACAGGCCATGCAATATGGCACATGTCCTGCCTTTCTACATACATGGCACCCTGCCCATAGGGCTAGCTACGGCGTACCTTAGGGGTGACTTACATGTAGTAAAAGGGGAGTACTGGGCCTGGCAAATAAATTTAGATGCCAGGTCCCTGTGGCAGAAAACTGCGCACATAGGCCCTGTGATAGCAGGCCTGAGATAGGTTTGAAAGTCTACTTTAGTGGGTGGCGCAAGCAGCGCTGCAGGCCCACTAGTAGTATTTAATTTACAGGCCCTGGGTATAGAGATACCACTGTACAAGGGACTTATAGGTAAATTAAATATGCCAATTAGGTATAAGCCAATCATACCAACTTTAGATGGGAGAGCACCTGCACTTTAGCACTGGTCAGCAGTGATAAAGTGCTCAGAGTCCTAGAGCCAACAGCGAGAG
Organism: Pleurodeles waltl; assembly: GCF_031143425.1. Lineage (NCBI taxonomy): Eukaryota > Metazoa > Chordata > Amphibia > Caudata > Salamandridae > Pleurodeles > Pleurodeles waltl. The sequence goes on from NC_090446.1 coordinate 1,236,116,014, forward strand.
GTCAGAAAAACCAGGATAAAGGAGGCAAAAAGACTGAGGATGACCCTGTGTAAGGCAAAAAGTCCAACAGTTATGTTGTGAGTGAGTGTTGCAGATGTGTGTCAGTTTGTGAACACATGGGTGTCAGTGTAAATATGTGCTTGTGTGGCCCTCCCGCCCCTCCCTTCGAAGCTACCGGCGCTACTGATACAGTGATTTGCATAAAAACTCACCTACAAAACAAAAAACACAACAAATAAAGGACATACTAAAAGGATCACTGAGGATAATGGGATGATGGGCTGCATTCTCTTAAGACCTTAGAGTCATTTTTTGCCCTGGAATGCCTACCTCGCATTTCATTAACGCAAGGTAGGTTTCCACAGTAAGAAAAAGACTCAAACTCCATAAATATGGCGCTAGATGGGTCTAGCCCCAAAGTATAAATATGGAGTTAAGTTTGCACCGGATTTGCGTAAAAAAAAAAATGACGCAAATCCGGCACAACCAGAGTATAAATATGCCCCATAGTGTCAAGATTTTTGTCTGCCTGCCAATTTTAAAACCAGCCGGAGCTTAAGTTTAATCACAGTGGAGACTACTCTGTGCCTTTCATGATTAAAACCCTCCATCTGCCCTGTGGAGTAGGGGCTGTTGGAGGCAGACCTCTAATTCTGCCCACCTAATTTAACATTTAGCATGTTTAGCATGAAGGTGTCTTGTTTGCTGTCAGGAGCAACCACATAAATTGCTCTATCAACTAAGAACGTCCCTGCACCACCACCCACCAAGTTGAAAAAGAGCTATCAAACTGTCAATTCTTTCCTTGTCCCTGCTGGGTGAATTTTGCCCTTGTTGAGTCAATTAAGCTGCAGGCTTCACTCCTGGTGGTGCACTTCCATCAATTCCTTTGAGTTTCAGCTTTGCAACCATACTCTCCCTGGAACCCAAAGACTTTGGGTTCCCGGAAGCTCCTCAGTGGGTCATGGGACTAACGTTGCTGGATCACCAGTTGGCATCATTTTTGGTCAGAACTACGATGGTAATTCATCATCTTCAAGCCTTCAACTTTTCATTCTTCATCAATGAAAACATTATTGGCAAATACTTTCACTTCAGCATTTTGCGACGGTCCAATAATTTCACCTCTAGCAGCACAATATGAAGGAATATGAAGGTACCTGGTGGTCCCTCTTAATCATGGCCCCAGCTCCAAAAACCAAACAAATAGAACTGGAGTGCTATTCTTTTACTCTAAGCTGAAACATTCAGGAGACAGGCCTGCTTTGAACACTCTAATGTTTTCTAAGTAAAAGATTTGGACCCCCAGTACACTCATAAAGAGCATCAAATAGGTGCAGAGGCAGTGGCCCGCACAGATGATAGCTCATCTTGCAGCGGATTGCCAACTCAATCTCAATATCCAAATACAAGCTTTTTGACTGCAGCAACTTTAATATTCACAATTGGAGCTGGAATTAATGCTGATACTGGCACCAGACGTGCCGCCCCATGGATTCTCTTTAGAGGATTTAAAGTGTACTCATTGCAATTACAGGGCCACCAAAGATTTCTGTTTTGTTATTTGTCGTCACTATCGGGAGTGGGCAATTTGCACACCTGCTGCCTTCCTAGGATGTGGTAGCCATTTCTCAGGCTCCCACTCCTGAAATGAACCCTGATTCCCCGTTACTTGTGATCACCACAGTAGGCACAGAAAGTATCACCAAAAGTTGATAGGGCAGACATCCAAATTTGTCATCGCAATCACAGGGTGGTGTGATCAGCACGGATTATCTAGAGTTACCAAAGGGGCCGGTGAGACAATGTTTGAGGTAGCATGCTCTGTTTGGCTGAGGATAGGCCTTAGCCAGAGAGAACCTACCACTCCCATCAGGGGTGGGTGATTACACTCACTGTATAACCTGCACTCACTCTTCTGTATCTTGGCACAGAGCAGTCAGGCTTATCACAGGGGCAATGTGTAAAGCATTGGCATAGCACACTTACACAAATGCGCTGATCATCACAAAAGAGACTTCACATGTTGGATATTGATATGTTAAGAAAACTTGTATTCAATGCACATCTTAACTAGCACGACACATGCATCAAGTACATCTGGGTATAAATCACTTTCAGAAATAACACTAGCAGTACTAGACTCACCCGAGTTAAAAAGACATCAGCAATATGTACAAATGAGAAAAATCCTACTTCCCCTCCCAGCACCCTTATGCAGTGAAAAATGGTGCTAGCACGAGGCCCACCCTAGCAATGATTCCCATTTAATACCATACAGTTATATGGTGCACCCCGGTTCACAACAATAGCAGCAATGTGTTCACACAAGTAATTACTGCACTTTTAAATAGTCCTGTAGGGTTGGGCCACATGGGTAAAAACCAATGTCAAACGTGATAATCTCTTGGCAAGGAAACAACATGTACGGTAAAAACGCCTTGCGGTGCAGTTAATCACAGGCAGACTCTCCCACACACTAACTCTTCACTGCTATGTGGTGCAGTGGATATCAGGGGTGGGGGAAAAGAAATGGCTAACAGTCAGATCAGGCAGCAGTCGGCAAATGGAGGTTTGGCCACAATCAAACATTCACTCAAAGTTCTCTGCACTGTGCCTTCCGGCATGGCCCCTGTTTTGAAAAGCATGGGGAGAGGGTCACCAAACGACCCATACCATTCACAATTGTGCCCTGCCAGGCCAGGTGCTCCAGTACACAAATCCACTCCTCCATGCTCCCCCATGGAAATGGGGTACAACATCCGGTGTGCAATGATTAGGGCCGCACCAGAGTATTCCGATTGCACACGAAGAGTTACCAGTTCCGTACCTCCCTGGAACAAGGCACAACGTCTGGTGCACAATGACTGGAGTCACTCCAGACAAGTCAGATCACACACAAAGAGTTACAAATTCCATACCTCCCTGGAATGAGGCACAATGTCTGTTGCACAATGACGAGCCACACTAGACAATTCCGATCACACACGAAGAGTTACCAATTCCGTACCTCCCTGGTATTAGGCACAACGCTTGGTGCATGATGACTTGAGTTGCACCAGACAATTCCGATCACACATAAAACATTACCATTTCTTTACCTCCCTGGAATGAGGCACAAGGTCTGGTGCGAGATGACTTGAGTCTCACCAGACAATTCCGATCACACACAAAGTGTTACCAATTCCATACCTCTCTGGAGTGAGGCCCAAAGTCTGGTGCACAATTACTTGAGTTGCACAAGACAATTCTGGTCACACATTAAGGTGCAATTACAGGCATGCCCTCATCTCTGAGGGTCGCAACCTGTGAATTGGACACTGCATGCAATAAGCATGCCGTCAGTGTGTTGTGCGGCAGAAATTAGGCACAATTGATTAAGTGGGCCACATGGGGCGCCCTCTACCCAGTGAATCCGCTGACCACAAGCAAGATGCTTATGCGTGTTCTTGCCCCATGATGAAGGGCCACACTCCTTGACTGCTTAGCAGTATTCTGAGGGTTCCACACCAGGCAATTTGGTTTCCAGGCACAATATTTCTTTCCACGCTCACACTGCTGCTACCAGATGGGAACCAGGAGACAATGTGAGCACTGAAGAGGGTACTGCTCTCCAGATGTCGCGGGTAGAAAGTGTAGGTCCCTCAGAGGAGGTCAATGATGACCCTGAGACCCCCACCAAAGCACAGGGGGCAAGCCAGCAAGCCCTTGGAGAGCACACTTTAGGGTGCCACACAGCAGCAGGCAATCAGGACCAGGTCAGCCACGATTAAGGAAAGGTGTGCAGTCCCTTTGGAAGTAATTACTACTTGTGCACAAAAGATACCTCTGGCAGTGAGCACCACACAGTCCAGTATCTCTGGTCCTGCGTTCCCAGAAGCATATCTTCTGTTTGGTGCATTGTGGCACCAGTAGTTATACTGTAGTGTGCCTATAAGGTTAGGGAAGGTTCAGAGGTTTCCCATTTTGAACCACAGATGTCTTCCCTAAGTTTCAGTCCTGTCTGCCATGGGGCTGTGGAATGTAGATCTTACTCTTTAGTGAGGTCATGATCTGGCCTTCAGAGGCCAAGTGTCAAAACCGCTCACTCCAATCCATCCAGCCAGGCACTCAAATGGCAGAGGTCTGTTGGTCCAGTTGTGTACCAAAGATGTATAGCTATCACTGGAGAACGCACATAATTCTTGCCTTAAAGTGGTCCCCCAGCCTCCATTGTAGGCTAAAGTCAAATTTAAAAGGCTCCCAAAGAATTTTAAAGCAAACCAATGCCCACATTTTAGAAGTAGCACTTCTAAGTTATTATCGACAAAACCACCTTTACCATGGGAAAAGGTTTGTCAGGATGAATCCAATGATAGGAAACATTATGAGGCTGCTCTATTGCAACCCACTATTGCAGCTAAGAGCAATTATAAACTTCCCCCATGTTAACGTATAGACAGAGCAGCTCTCATATGCAGTGAAAACACACATGGGTATTCTTCACGCCCTGGGCATACATGCCCTTGCACACATACAAGCCTGCGTTGACATGCTGGACACATGTTTAAAACACCAGTGGGCACGGGTGCATGCATTGGCCAACACCACTTCTTAACATATGTAGGAAGGTGCACATGCACTTTCACACTATATTTACAATGGGAAAGTGCCCAGGGCCCTAAGGCCACTAAGCAAGAAGCAGCAAAAGCCACTAGAAAAAGCAAAAAAAGGTTTGGGGAAACACTACCTCAGCGTGTCAGATGTAACAGCTAATATTGCCATTTACAGTTTCACTATACCAGCAGTGAGTACGTACATGTGCATAGCTTAATCTTTGAGACAAACATATGCTACTGGTAGCATCAATTTGGTAATCACACATGCCAGATAGGGTTAGGGGGAGATGTATAACTGAGTTTCACACCACTCGGGAGCCTGCTGTATGGGGAAAGGCCCTGTCTGGGGGGCTTGTGGGATACAGGCTGGTCGCATGGGCACCAGTGGGCCTGGCCGTCTCCACAGTGATGGGAGGGGGAAGTGGGTTGAGGCACAGCCTGAGTGAGATACAGGGGTGCCGGTGACACCACACTGAACATTCATTCCAAGATGCAGTGGTAATGTGCTGGGTCGAGAAGGGCGATGGCATGGCGTGTGTGTCCCAGACCACCCGGTGGAATCTGAGTCCTGGTACAACCCGACCCCTTCCACTCTGGTCAGGCCCACTGGGAGGGGTGCCAGCTGCCAGGCTGCTCAGCCTTTGTTCTGCTGGGTAGGGCCTCCGCGCTCTGCTGGGTAGGGCCTCTGTGAAAGGCAGGCCCTCGAGTTGGACGGTCCCTGGTGGAGTCAAAGTTCTTTGCTTGAAACAACAGCCAAGGCTGGCTAAGCGATCCATCCCTAAATGGACCAAGCATCCCCAATCAATTGAAGTATGGTGCTGGCCGGATCCTTCCCAGGCAGGCTGCCCTGTGTGGGGATGTCGGCTTCATGTCCCTGTCTGCTCTCCATGGGGACAGGCTCAGAGTAATGGCCCATCCGATAGGGCTCAAAGGCAGCTGAGGACCCTGGCACGGGGGTTTACAGTACCTGTCACTAATAATCCCAAGGAAAGCTTCCCCACCTTTCTTGTAATCTGTGCGCACTGAATGACAGATGGGACCATCGCCGCAAATGCACCCAACCTCCTGGATCCCTGACTGGGCCTGAAGATGCAAATGGGCCGTTATACAATTTCCACAGCAGTTCGGCCATCTGTATGCACCCCAGGAACGCACAGTGCCTGACCAGATGCCAGAGGGTTCAGATCGACCATATGGCTGGGCTCCAAGGTCAGCCATTTGGTCACAGGGTCCCTTAACGAAGGCTTCTGCTCGCCTTTGGAAGGGATGAGGCCTAAGAGGTTGGGATCCGTGAGCCACAGCTGGGCCTCAGGTGAGACAGGCCTGACTGAGCTCTGTTCCTGGGCCCAGAGGCTCCTTTACATGTTGGCAAAGTGGGAAAGACACTCCTGGGGCCCTTGGAACTGCATCCTAGGTGCCTTGCCAGGCAGTGAGACAGAAACTCGAGCCGTGGGCCTGTGGCTTCCACCCTAGGTCCAGCCTGTGGCTCTGACCTGGGGCCTGGTTAGAGCTTTTCCACCCAGGCCACCAAAGAAGGGCTCTATGGGCCCCCACAAACCCATCCCCACACTTTCCCACCTGGCAAGCCAGAGAACAGAGTCCAGGAAGGGGGCTCCCAATGCAGGGCTCACCAGAGCCCTGTCCCAAGGCCCAGTCAGAGCTCCTGAGCCTGGCCAGAGCTCCTGAACCTGGCCAAGCACGGGAAATCTCTCAAGGTCCCCAGGACCATGTCCCGGGCCCTTTGTGTCAATCCAGGCTGGGGTCTAGAGCCCAGGACAAAGGGGGTGCCCATCCCAGTGCAAAGCTCTGGCCTGGGTAAAGCAGAGGAAACCTCTCCAGGCCTGTGAGACCTTGTCCTCAGTGCTTTGCTACCCAGAATACTGGGGTAGGCAGTTGGGTGTGAGGCTTCCACCGATGGCCAGCCTGAGCTCTGATGTGATGCATAGTCAGAGCTTCTGTCCCTCATCCTGCTTATTGTGCAACATGGAAGGCCTGAGGAACGCCATACCATATGCGTTGTGGCTTGGAGAACCTAACCTGAGGGGCACAATCAGGTGTTTCCAAAAAACTTGCCTGTCAACAAATAGTCCGGAGCAGCCTGCCCTGTCCGAGACTGTGGAGCCCGCCCCCATGATTTGCAGATGAGAGGGCTAGCAAATTGAGCCTGGGCCTTGCCAAAGCTCTGACCAAGGGAACTATCATGACTTCTGTCCATGCCAGAGACGGGAAAAAAGAGCTTCCTGAATCTGCTGCTTCCCCACTTCCAAGCCTCACTCTCATGGGGGGGGGTGGAGAACAGTAAGCCTTGTGCTGGGCTTGCCAATGGTATCTTCTGGGCTGTCCGGGATATCAACAGTCACTGCCTTCGAGACCAGGCCCAGGCATTTGCTGAGTGCTTCTCTGAGCTCTCTTGGGCTTGTGCCCCAGATCAGCGTCCCAAGCGGGCTGGGCCCTGATGCAAGGCTGGTCTCTTCTCTAGGCCCAAAACCAGTGAAGGAGCAAGAGACTACTCCCCAGTCTTCAACCATCGTGCTGTGGGAAGTGACTGTCACCACCATACTGAAGGCTGAGTTTGCTGCCTTGGGTGAGTGCCTTCCACCTTCCTGAAGCCTGGGCCTGGGGATCCAAGGAAGGTTTAATCCGAGCCCACTACACCCAAAAACCTCTCAGACCTGCCTGGGGAGCTGATTTCCCTTCACTATTAAACTCCCACAATGTGGGAGCTTACAGAACCCTGGGGTGACAAAAGACAAAGGCAACCCCTGACCAGCCTGCCAGCCAACTGGTCAGCCAGCCAGCCAGCCATCTGGCCCAAGCTGACCCAAAGACCAGATGGCCTGGGCCAACAAGAGCGACCAAGACCTCAGGCACATGGCAGTCAGACGATGACAAGAGTGGCTGTGCATTCTAAGGCAAGCACTCAGGAGGCTACTTGCCTCCCAGTTACTCCTGCAGGATGGGGAGGAAGGATTCCACTCTGGCCATCCAGTTGCACTCCTAACCTGCAATGGAATATGCCCCTGCCCCAGCATCCAGGGTTACAGGGCGGGAGAAGGAGGCCCCCATGCTGGATGGCACATTGTGGAGATGGCATCCCCTGGACCTGCCACCCCCTGTCCTTCTTTGGTGGCAGAGGGACCCCTGGGTGTAGGGGCAGGCCACAAGTGCTCACAGTAGTTCACAGCGAAGTAGCTGCTCTGCTACTTACAAAACCCCAACCCAGAATCAGGTAGTCTATGAATGATTTAACATTGGGTGCCTCACGAACATGCAGTGCACTACAGGCAATGTAAGTGGCATCTTTCTGTCCGTGCTGTGGTCATGAAATGAGCACCCCTATGCACAGGCCCAGAGGCCAGCTATCCCAGGTCAACCTAGGCTCAACGGGACCACAGTATCATTGCGGTTTAGGGGGGATTCTGAAAGAGGGTTCAGGTATAATCCCACAGATGGTAGCTTTGCCACATTGGCTCCTCAGCCGAGCACATAAAGCAAATGTCTGAGCCTTTGGTTTTTCTTCTACTGAGTAGGATTACTACTACAGCAACACATTAGTAGGGTAAAACTAACCTGTCTCACAATGATCTAAACCCAGGCCATGTTCTCTATTAGTGGGTGAACAATCCAACACTTGGTGAATTGTGGTCCACAATGCTAGGAAGAACCGACACTGAGGAATCAAAAAGTGGTGTCGCTATGAACACTTGGCCGCCACAAGCCAGTTATTCTGTGGTAACTTTTCTGGCACCTCCTATTCGAACCTAAAAACTCTGAAGCATCGTGAGGTTCTGATTTCACGGTCTGCAATTGAACTGAAAATGTTCAATCAAGCAAATTTTTGCCCTTCTGCTCCACAGGAAGTTGCTGTTCTCCTTGAGATCACCCTAGGACACCGCTGTTATCATTCCAAAGCTTTACCACCCCAGTCAAATTCCCACTATCCTAGGAGTGGGTCGCACCTGGCAGAGGCTAGGCACTTGGAGCCAGAAGTGACAGGCCCCAAGGGACCGCCAATTTTTGCTGTATCTTTTTGTTGGCATTTCACTGCTGCTGATCAGTGCTAAAGTGCATGTGCTTCTCCCCTAAGCCTGGTAGCGTTGGTGTATACACAATTGGCATATTGTAAGTCCCTTGTAAACTGGTATATCATATAACCCGGGCTTGTAAATTAAATGCTACCAGTGGGCCTGCAGCACTAATTGTGCCACCCACCTCAGTAGCCCTTAAACGTGAAAGAAATTCTTGTGCACTTCAGAGTTTTCCTTTGATGTCACCCCTACATCAAAGTCAATTTTGGGCATAAGTACTGGAGTTCTGACCCCACAAAATCAGTACACTACTAGACCTGGCAAGAAATCTGCTGGTGTAGAGACTGGTGTGCGGTAAGAATGACACTTTGCTTAAACTGACTGTTCCAATGAACTGCTTTTCTGCTTTGCTGAGCTGCCCTTCTGCCTGCTGAGGACGGTGTCTTCACCCACCACATTTGAACCCTAAGTGACTACAAGGTCTTGCTGGCTTGCCTCCTGTTTTCTGAAGTCTCAGGGCCATCGAAGACTTCCCCTTCAAATTACCTTGGAACTCTGCCATTCGAGAGTACGACTGGTTGCTGACAAATATCAGAATGGGTCTGCTCACCGACTCTGACCAGTGAAAGGGGCAGCAAAATGGTATAAGCACATTCCACTTCTGACCTGCATCTATCGTTTTAAAGGCCCGATCCTCACACTGATTACTATCGCCATCTCAGAACTCACAGCCAGCACCAAGAGAAGCCCTTGCAGCATGGACCCCGAGGCATTGCCCTGCTAACTGGGGTTGCTCCAGTGATGCCACATCAGCTCAACACACCCACCTTGGCTGAACCAACACTGTGCGCTGACCACTTTGATGTAATATAAACTTAATCAACAGGGATTGTGGCTCCATCTTTCTCATTCTCCATGGATCACCAACTATGGCCCAAGGATAGCCCAGCACGGCCCATTGCTGCACTTCCTTGGAACCCAGTGATGGGGAGTCACAAGGCTGCTAACCCTGCAACTTTGAATGAAGGTAGGGTTAACCCAGGGAGATTCAGCGCACCTCTGCAGCTGCCTCACATGCTCGCAGGGTGCTGGCTGTTTGACTGAGAACAAATCTGTCTTGAGGGACCGACAACAACTAACTTGGTAAAATACATAGGGAGCACTGTTTTCATGCTCCGACTGCCTGATAACCCCTGGGCCTCACTCAAAGCACTACCGTATCGGTTATGAAAGAAGCAACATGCTCCCTTGAGCACTGTGATTACCAGGTGTATTTAAGGCGATAACTCGAGAAATACTTATGCAATGTTTGTCGTCATGGTCTTATTTTTTCCAGATAAATATTGTCTACTTTTCTAAGCTGGTGTGGAGTCATTGTGTGGTGTTTACACTGTGTTACCGTAGTTTAAGTGTTGCACAAGTACTTTACACTTTGCCTCTTAAGTTAAGCCTGACTGCTCTGTGCCAAGCTACCAGAGGGTGAGCACAGGTTAATTTAGGGTCTGTATCTGACTTACCCTGATTAGAGTGGTGGTCCCTACTTAGACAGGGTGCATACCTCTGCCAACTAGAGACCTAATTTTTAACAATCAGTTATGGCTCCATTGAGCGCTCTATCTATTTCGCAGATAATTGTGATAATTCTAGAGCTAATACATGCAGATGAGAGCTGTGTTCAAGAGCTATTTAAAGCCCATAGTCTTCTGTGAGTAAAAGAGCTATTACTATTTCCATACAGAATTCATGAAAATACAGTGGCATGTATCTGTAAAATCAATTTAACCGTGCACCTTGATGCAAAAATCTCTATCACTATTTTCTAACTAGGTCAATCCTAAATATATGTAATGGCCATCTAACCTCCATAATCCCCCTGGCAGAAAACATCAATGTCCATTGACCTTAACATTTACTAAATAACAGTATGAGGTATATGTACCACTCACTTATCCCCCATTATCACCATGTAAGAAAAATGCATGCCTATTTTCTCAACATACATCACTGAACTACAGTGAAAGGTACATGTTATTTAACACCAATCCTCCCCCATGTAGAAAGCATTATGACAATTATCCCAAGAAAGCTACGTAAACTATTGTGCCCAGGATATGTAATAGCCTTGTCAACCCCATACAGTCTCAAATATATTCAATGGCAATGTAACAGCTCCTCCCTACTACCCCATGCAGACCACGGCTATGCTAATTTACCTTCACATTTACTAAATAACAGTACCAGGTATATATACCAGTCATTTAATCACCATCATTACAATTTAAAAAATAATATTTATGGACATTTCTTCAGCACACATCATGACATTAGAGGGGCAGGTGAATGCAACAACCATTTAAAACCCATCATCCCCCATGTAGAAATCCTTATGGCCGTTATTCCAAGAGGACTATGTAACATACAATGACCAGGGTATGTAGCTGCCTTTTCCCTCCTTAATCCACCATTTAAACATTATCTGTTTTCATTTTCTTAACAAGGCTATTATAACATGGGGAAAATATGTTCAACAGCTGTTTAAAGCCCATAATCCCCATGAGTAAAGTGACCTTTACCATTTCCTTACAGTAATCATAAAAATACAGTGGTAGGTATATGTCAAAGCTGTTAGACCTGACAGCCTTAGGGTGGACACCCTCAACTTTTTGCCTGCCTCCCTCCACTTTCTGACACTGTTTTTGCTGGTTTTAAGACTCTGCCCACTTTACCACTGCTAACCAGTGCTAAAGAACATATTAAAACATGGTGACATTGGCTCATACCCAATTGGCTTATTTAACTTACTTGTAAGTCCCTAGTAAAGTGCACTACATGGGCCAGGGCCTGTAGATTCAATGCTACTAGTGGGCCTGAGGCACTGATTGTGCCACCCACATAAGTAGCCTCTTTACCATGTCTCAGGCCTGCCATTGCAAGGCCTGTGTGTGCAGTTTCACTGCCAATTTGACTTGACATTTAACAGTACTTGCCAAGTCTTAAACTCCCCTTTTTCTACATAAGAGTCACCCCTAAGGTAGGCCCTATGTAACCCATAGGGCAGAGTGCTATGTAAGTAAAAGGTAGGACATGAACAAATGTGTTCTATGTGTCTTGGTAGTGTAAAATTCCTAAATTCATTTTACACTGCTGTGAGGCCTGCTCCTTTCATAGGGTAACATTAGGGCTGCCCTCATACACTGTTTTGAGTGGTAGATTCTGATCTGAAAGGAGTGACAAGGTCATATTTAGTATGGCCAGAATGGTAATACAAAATCCTGCTGACTGGTGCAGTTGGATTTAGTATTACTATTTTAGGAATGCCACCTTTAGAAATCCTTCTGTGCCTTACAATCCACGTCTGGCTGGGTTAGTTGACAGCTCCTTTGTGCATTTCAGTCAGACAACCGCAAACATAGGATGCTCATTCACACCTGCACATATCTACATACTGAATGGGTCTTCCTGGGCTGGGAAGGTGGAGGGCCTGACACTTACATCTCAAAGGACAGTGGCCTGCCCTCACACAATGGACTACCAAACCCCCTACTGGGAACCTGGCAGACAGAATGGAACTGAAAGGGGACCGTGGGCACTTCTAAGCCACTCTTTGAAGTCTCCCCCATTTCAAAGGCACATTTGGGTATTTAAACAGGGTCCCTGACCCTACCAACTCAGACACTTCTTGATAAGACACTTCCTGGGAAAGAAAACTCTGCATCAGAGCTTGCAACCTGGCAAGAGAAGCTGCCTGGCTGCCCAAAGGACTCACCTGACTGGTTTGCTGTAAAGGACTGCTGCCTTGCTGCCACCCTGCTGCTTTGCTGCCACCCTGCTGCTTTGCTGCCCTCTGGCTCTGCTGAGAAGTGCTCTCCAAGGGCTTGGATTGAGCTTGCCTCCTGTTTTCTGAAGTCTCGGGGCAGAAAATACATAATCTCTGCAAAAAACTCCTTGTGCTGCGAAAATCGATGCACAGCCTGCCAGAATCGATGCACAGCCTGCAATGTGGTGAGAAAATCACTGTATCGCCAAACCGGAACAACAGAGCCCAGCTCCCCGAGTGGAGATCGACTCAGCGCCAGCATTGCGACTGGAACCCTGGCGCATGGCTCGCCGGATCGACGCATCGCCGAGCCGGAACAACACAGCCCGACTTCCTGTGAGAGGAATCGATGCAGCACCTGCCGTGCAACTGAAATTTCCCCACATCGCCCACTGGATCGATGCAGCTCTTGTGACTTTGTCCTGCATGCCCGGGATTTCTCCGCATCATCCCTGGGGCATCCCAATACCCGGCAACCCGAAGAGGAGACAAGCCTGCACGCCGGAAATCGATGCAAATCCCTTGCTGCGTGGAAAAGCATTGACTCATCATCTGCCCGGAGAAACCAACGCACACCTCCCCGTTTTCCACGCATCTCCTCCTCTGCAGTCCCGTGCGGATAATATAGACGCAAACCAGGTATTTTGTGCTTGCAAAAGACACTTGTTGCTTTTTAACAACTAAAGACTCTATTTAGCATTTTAACAGTGATATTTCGACACATACTTATCAAATCTTGATCTTTTGACCTGCTTTTTATCAGATAAATACTCTTAATTTTTCTAAAACTGTGTGGTGTATTTTTCTGGTGATAATACTGTGCAATTGCATGATTTATTTACACATTGCCTTCTAGGTTAAGCCTGACTGCTCAGTTCCAAGCTACCAGAGGGTTGGCACAGAATAATTTGGATTGTGTGTGACTTACCCTGAATAGAGTGAGGGCCCTTGCTTGGACAGGGGGTAACCTGACTGCCAACCAAAGACCCCATTTCTAACAAAAGCCATTTAAAGTCCATCATCCCTGATTCCTATTTTCTACCTTGAACAGTCATGATACATTTCCAAATAGATTAAATGCTGTGTAACAAACATAGTATCCCATGCTGAATACAGCTATGCCAATTTACCTTCAACATTTACTCATTAACAATACCGGATATATGTACCAGCCGTTTAACCCCCATCATCTCCATTTATATAAAATATTTATGCCCATTTATTTAACACACGTCATTACACTACAGTGGCAGGTGTATGCAACAGGCATTTAACACCCATTTAACGTCCATTATCCCTGATGTAGAAAGGCCCTATGCCTGTTTCCTACCTTGAACATGCCTAATACATTTCCAAATATATAAAATGATCATGTAGCACCCAGAACACAGCTATGCCCACTTATCTTCAACATTTACTAAATACCAGTACCAGGTGTATGTCCCAGCCATTTAACTTCATCATCTCCATTAAGACAAATATGTATGCCCATTTCTTCAACACACGTCACTCCACTAGAAGTGTATGCAACAACCATTTAACACCCATCATTCCCCATGTAGAATTAATTATGGCCATTGTCATTTCCTTACAGATTTCATTGAAATACAGTGGTAGTTATATGTGAAAGTCTGTCCATCATCCCCGATGTAGAAAATCCATAGCCCTATTTCCTACCTTGAACAGTCTTAATATAATCCCATATATATTCAGTGGCCATTTAACTCCAATACTCCCCTATGCCCAATAAAGCTAAACCAATGTACCTTCAGTATTGACTAAATAAGAGTACTGGGTGTATGTACCAGCCATGTAACCCCTATCGTCCACACTTCAAAAAACTATTTATGCCCATTTGTCAACACACGTCACTACGCTACAGTGGGAGGTGTATGCAACAGTCAGTTAACACCCATTACCCCCATGTAGATTACATTATACCGATTACCCCAATAATTATAATTATCCCACCCTCATAATCCCCCTTTAAACGTTATCTATTTCCATTTTTCTAACAGTACCATTACAATATAGGGGACAATATGTTCAACAGCTGTTTACAGCCCATAATCCCTTGTGAGTAAAGTAGCTATTACAATTTCCTTATAGTATTAGTGAAAATACAGTGGTAGATATGACAAAGCCATTTAAAGTCTATCGTCCCGATGCAGAAAACCTCTATCCCTTTTCCCCACATTGAATAATCCTTATACATATTCAATGGTCATGTAAGACCCCTAAACCCCCATGCAGAACACAGCTATGTCCACTTACGTTCAACATTCAAAAAATAACAGTACAGAGTATATGTACCAGCCATTTAACCCCCATCATCCCCAATTAAAACCATATTTAAGACTATTTCCTCAACACATGTGATTACACTACAGTATCAAGTTTATGCAGCAGCCATTTATTATCCCTTGTGAGTAAAGTAGCTATTACCATTTTGTTACATTAATCATGAAATTACAGTGGTAGGTATATGTCAAAGCAATTTATGCCCATCATCCCTGATGTAGAAAATCCCTATCCCTATTCCCTAACTTGAACAATCCTAACACATTTCTAAATATATTCAATGGCCATGTGTTAGAAATGGGGTTTGTGGTTGGCTAGGATATGCACCTAAGCCAGGCAGAACCCACTCACTCTAGTCAGGGCCAGGGAGTTACACATGTAAGATAACGCCTGCTCACCCCCTTGATAGCTTGGCATGAGCAGTCAGGCCTGTCCCAGAGGCAATGTGTAAGGCGTTTGCACAACACATACAACACACGTGATGCACTGTCCCGACCGCAAAGGAAACACAACGCCAATTTATATAAAAATAAACTGTGTTGTACACAACATAATTAGACCAAACACATGTCAGTAATACCATGCTACCCAAGCAGTTGTCAGAACGTTACACAATAGTTAATCTGCAGAAACCAGCAGTAGTCACACAACACACAGGTGACTTATTATTCTGCAACATAAACAGTAGTCAGGAATCGCATTACTAAAGAAATGCACTTGTCATAAAAATATCATAAATGCCCATACCAGGAACATTAGTAAGCATATGGCAAGTCATAAAACATATTAGTATAGGATGCCCATAATAGGAACATCAGCATATATATGTCACATCATCTAGAAAACAGGTTAGGACACCAGTCCATAATGCCCATACCAGGAACATTGAAAAAGGGTGGTTCCATTAAAGAATACCTGTCTTTATGAAAGACTCTAGTGCTGTGAAGTACATGAACGGGGCACCGGCGCTCCTCTGTGCACAACGGGGCCCTTGTGGTGATGTTGGGGGCAGGGGGTGGCATGCACCCTCTTGGTTCTTATATTGGGCCCCCTCCTGGGGCCCGTGATCTCTGGGATCCCCCCGGACAACAACTGGTCCTCCAAAGGGAGGGGGGAGCAAAAGCCACAACAATAATTAGGGGCCCAAGAGAGGACCTTGTGGTGCGGGAGGCTTTTAGCGAGGCTTCCGCTCCACCCACGGCCTCCAAACACAATCAGGGCTCTGGTGGGGAGCCTCCGATGAGGTTTCCTTCCCCACCCGATTTCCAAGAATAAACAAGGGGCCCTGTGGGACGGGGAGCCTCCGATGAGGCTTCCTTCCCCACCCATCCTCCAATGAGGAGAGAAGCTTGCCCAGGCCGCAGCGGTGATCGCCCCAAGTGAGGACCTTCTGGTGCCCCGGGGGTGCTCCTCAGAGCGCACACTCACTCTGATTTCTTTTTCTTCATGCCCCGGGGGCACTGAGCAGCACATTTAATTTGCGCTTGCTGAAAACAGCCTATCCTGGCTGCGGCGGTGATTCCCACAGTGGCAAAGCACTGTAAAAGCACAGGATAAATAAAATAAAAGCGCTCACAAGGCGCTAAATGGCCCAAGTGAAAAGTGCTCTCAAAGCACTATGGAATAGGTAGGAAGCACTCTTCCAGGTGCTACAGCAGGGAAAGGAAAGCACTCCATGCGCTTCAGGCAGTTGCAGAGGTTAGGGGCCACAGCACCCTGCCCCTTGGGGACACAACAGAGGGAACACCGGGCAGCAGGGTCCAGCAGCAGGCCATCACAAAGAGTTGCAGGCAGTTGCCAGTTCCTCCAAGTAACCAGACAGGTCACAGGTCACAACAGCAGCAGTCCAAGGCGGTTCCTGGGGAATCCCTCCAACAGCATTCTGTGTCCATTTACAAGTCTGTTTTCAGTTCCAAAATGTCTTCTAATTGTGGGGAAAATCCCCTGTACTTACACTCAGTTTTGCAATGGCTTCACAAAGAAGGGGAGAGGACGTTCCAACCAGTTACAACTGGTTCTGGGAGTGCCTCCTCTCTCCTCCTGCACAGGCTCCAAACATCAACCATTTTCTGTGAGACCAGGGCACAGTTTTACAGATGCATGTGTGCCGCGCCTCTCCCTTCTGTCAGCCCAGAAACACTATTCAAAATGCATATACATCTCTGTGACACCTCCACACTCCCTGTGTACAGGCTGTCTGAAAACTGCCACTCTGCCTAGATGTGGATTGGAATCAAGTTGCAAAACACCAGAGTCATAAGCACAGAGAAATGCTCACTTTCTAGAAATGGCATTTCTGTAATAGTAATATAAATTCCATTTACACCAGTAAGCAGCATTACTGACTACCATTACAGCCATACCAAACATGCCTACGCTATCCCTCATAAATCAGACAATACCCCCTACACATAAGGTGGAACATTTCCAATGCAATCCTATGAGAAGGCAGCAATTACAGCAGTGAGAAACAAAATAGGCTGTTTGTCACTACCAGGACAGGCCACGCTACTAGGCACATTTACTGCCTTCTACATACATAGCACCCTGCCCATAGGGCTAGCTAGGGCCTACCTTAGGGGTAATTTATATATAGTAAATGGGGAGTTCTGGGCCTGGCAAGTAAATTTAGATTCCAGGTCTCTGTGGCAGTAAACTACACACGCAGGACCTGCACTAGCAGCCCTGAGACAGATATGAAAGGCTACTTCAGTGGGTGGCGCAAGCAGCGCTGCAGCCCACTAGTAGCATTTAATTTATAGGCCCTGGGTAATGAGATACCACTGTACAAGGGACTTACAGGTAAATTAAATATGCCAATTAGGCAGAAGCCAATCATACCAACTTTAGAAGGGAGAGCACCTGCACTTTAGCACTGATCAGCAGTGATAAGGTGCTCGGAGTCCTAGAGTCAACAGCAAGAGGTCAGAAAAAATAGGAGGAAGGAAGCAAAAAGTCTGGGGATTAACCTGCAAAAAGGGCCAGGTCCAACTCCATGTAACCCCATAATATCCCAATGCGGAACACAACTGTGCCCTTTTCCCATTAACATTTACTAAATAACAGTAGCAGGTAAATTAAATTGCAATTTAACCCCATCATCCCTATGTAGAAAATCCCTATCCCCATTTCCTATCTGGAACAAAACTAATACATTCCTAATGGCAAAGGAACACCCATAATCCCTCACAGAGATCAAAGCTATGCCCATTTTCCTTCAGCAATAATAAATAACAGTACCAGGTATCTGTAATAGCCATTTAAGCCACATATCCTGATTGGTAGACAATAAGAATTGCTGAAGAGAATTTACTTTCATTTTGCCCATGAAAGCTAAAACACTTCCTGGCAGGTAAACAATAACAATAGCTGAAAAGAATTTACTTTCACTTTCCACTGGAAAGCATTTAACTACACTGCCACCTGTAGACACTTAAGAGAATGCAGCCCAGCATCCCCAATGATCCTTTTAGTACCTCCCAACAAATAAGTGTACATACCAGCAAATGGAGGAAAGTGTCTGCCCATAGAAGTGAAAGTAAAATGAATACCAGAGAGACAAACGCATATCCGTAACCGCCTACGAGAATGGAATTGGACCTGTTGAGCATAATAGCCAGCCGTACATATATGAATCACTAGTTCTAAAAGAGCAATCCCTCATATTCCTTCATTATCTTTCATGGGCATTCTCTTTACATGCCCATATGCTAGCATTAACCAGATCTGCTAGCTATTTCTAGTTTACAAATTCGACCTTCTGCTACTTTACATGAAATATTACAATAAATGTATAATTTTTCAACATCGAGCCAGGATAGTATTGGGGTTGCCATAAAAGATCTAAAAAAAGGCACTGCCTAACTTACTCCTGAATAGGTGCCAGGCAGAAGACAGGGACCTCGCAGACTTCAAAGGAACTGGTCCTGGACCTTAGAAGTAGGCCTATGGTGCTCTGCCTTCTGTGGTTTCCATCAGAACCGCCGCAAAGCAACGCAAAGCCCTGCAAAGCAACACCATGCAGAATGCACACCAGGATTTAAGATGGTGTGGTCAGTGGACCCAAGTGAGTCCCTATAGCTAGCCCGCACTCCATTGCGGTCAGCCTGAAGTTGTGCCTTTGCTCCAGCCAAGCGGGACCAGATAACCCCACTTGGCGCTTTGTGATTCTATGCTCTATTTTCACTTAAATCTTTAAAAATTGCATATCTCAGGAGCTACTTGTTGGATTTTTGTTGTTTTGGTCTTGTTTCAACCAGATGAATATTCTCTATTTTTCTATGTCTTTCACTGTGTTACTGTAATTGTCACACAAATAATTTACATATTGCCTTCTAAGTAAAGCCTGCCTGCTCTGGGCCAAGCTACCAGAGGGTGAGCACAGGTTAATTTAGTTTGTGTATCTGACTTACCCTGACTAGGATAGTGGTCCATATTGAGACAGGGTGCATACCTCCGCCAACTAAAGACCTAATTTCTAACAATATCAGTCACATGATCCAATGAAATGCCTTTTGAGCACAGAGTCAAACAAATCAACAACCTTCCTAGATGGTACCACTTCACAAATTCTACCTGCAGCAACATTGAGTGATAAAACTAAAGCAAAGTGTTCTCGGTCCCCCACCATACGGTACAGGTCCATTATACCCAAAGCACCCTTATTGCCATCAGTGAAATAATGCCTATGCTTCACAACTTTAATACAAAAGTACATGTATCCTGCTGTTACATACTATGTGAGTACAAGAGTGAAAGTCAAGAAAATAGGTCCATGGTCCAGAATTAGCATGGTAATCTATTTTAGCAAAAACATGATTATTCGTTGAATTGTTGAAAGTACTCCTCTCGCCACCATGCACTCTTTGTGAGCACCCTGACACCTTCAGATGCGTTCAAAAGATGAATGTCAGCCAGTTTGTTCACAGAGTTGTAATAGCTTAATGATGTAGCACAGGCATGTCCAATCTAGATGTGTGTAAGATTTTTAGGACCACATTAAATATGTTATAAAAATCAATTGAGGACATCCAAATTAGAAAAAAAAATTGCCAGCTGCTAGCCATCACATATATTTTTCAACTTCAAATTCAAATTCGAGTGTCGCCTGCTTCTTAGTATAGTGACAGCAAGCCGTATGGAGTTTCATGAAGTGAGAACACAGTCATTTGCCGAACTCCTCTTAAAGGGGAAATGTTGTTGGGTTTTGGGCGTTCTGCCACCACATTCTCGAGTCGAATGGTTTAAGGAGATTCCATGTATATACTACGTTTGTTACTGTCTCTTTGAACGTTTGTGATGGGGTGACCTCTAATGCTGAAGATTTCTGAGAAGTCAAGGAAGGGGAGTCTGGATTTCTTGACCAGCAATTGTGTGGCTCCTATATTTTCCTCCAATAGGCTGGTTTGAAAAACTAAATATTTATTTCTCATTACATTAAACTCGCCTGGTACGTCGTCTAGTCTTTGGCTCCTTTTTATCGTATTTGGAGCAATTTTGTTTCTTTTTTCAACAACGTTGTCATTACTTTCAAAGCTGCTGTTCAGAGAAGATGGTGGTATTTGGAGTGAGGGAGTTAAAGAGCATTTCTCATAATAGAAATCTGCCATCACGATTGCCAAAATGAGTTCAATCTTCAATGTTATTGCTTTTGGCGCCCTTTCAATCACACCTTTAATTTTTTCCTTTGGAATCTGTAATGCACGAAAGCTGTATAGATGAAAACGTTCATTGAATTACAAAGGCAAATAACTTTTTAGTGAAGAGAGTTTTCATCTTTGATGGCACGATTGTGCCATAAAACCTCTCCTTTGTGAAGCTTCTGACCACAGTCCTTGGGCATCTGAAGGCTCCCAACTCACTGGAGTCGAGGACACGTGCATCGGAAAATCAGTACACTTCATAGCCTGCAAACACACTAGAACTCGGGCGAATTGTGTATGCTCTTCAATTACTGTGATGCAAATTCAGGACTATGATTATATACAGATTAGAATGTCAAACAATGTATTTAATTTTCCTATACCACACCCATTGTCGGGGACTAAATGGGTTGAAAATAACATCTAGGTTGAAAGGGCTTTACATTGGGATTTTTCGACTGAGCAAAAAAAAAAAAAAAAAAAAAAATACAAATGCACAAATTAGTCTAGGTGGCCTTACATTTGTATGTAATTACCTGGAGAATTATGAGGACTGGGTTTCTGTTTGGGAGTGTGAGGCTGGTGACTGTCTTGCAGGCTAGACAATTCATATTCCACTGTGACATATTTCCAGAAAATGAAGTTCAGTATTTATCTTGTGCTGGAATTAGGGATTTCATAAATATTCTACTTTATCATCAAGTGGAGCATGAAAACTAAACGTGTTTGTCTTTTTGTTAAGGGATATTCTATGAATTGAGCATTGTTACTCTCTGTGCCTCAAGCCTTTGTAGCAAAATCACTTCCCTGACCATTACAAGGTATTGTTCAATTCACATGCTTAAAGCCAACCCACCATGATTTGAAAAGGAGTCTGACTTCCCTTGGTACCCTCTGCATTTACCTTAGAATGGGTCAGAACCTATTCGGTGGGGAGGGTCACAGGATGACCAGGGTATTAAGCCTCAACCATGGTGGTTCGGGCAACGGCAGTTCCTCCGCTATAGCGGATGAGCGTTGCCCCCACCAGTAGCAGCCACTGTAAATCTTTAACAACAAAACAATAATAAACTGTGTTTATTATTGTTTCGGTGTTAAAGGGGCAGGGCCATGGGGGGTGACAGGGACTAGGGGAAGTTCACTGGGCACTCCTCTCAGTGTGCCTGTGTGTTTGGCCGACTGTCTCGGGCTGGCCAAACACACATGCGCACTGTGCTCTTTCCAGCCCAGCACTGTGTTGCCGGGCTGGAGAGAAGAGGCACAGTCTGCTAGTCTGCCTGGGAGTGCCCTGGCTAGGTGCCCTGGCCAATTCTAACACTGCTTTGAGCTGCATCAGGTTTGGCCACAGGGTAGGCAGGGAGCCTGTGCTGTGTGCTGAGGGGACAGAGGAGCAGCACGGCGCAGAGGTACGTTTTTTTACTTTTTGTTTTTATTTTATTATTATTTCCCCACCAAAACCGCAGGTGGCCCCGCCCCTCTTATTCACCGCGAGCCGTGGCTGGTTTGGCATTTATCATCCTGGCCCAGTGCATGTCGTACTATTGCACTGCATATTAGGTGAAGTGCATCCCTACTGCACTTGACTCTTAGGATGGTGAGGCCGACTAGCCCAAGGTGGCTCAGTCAAACAGGGTGGGGAGTAGAGAATTATAAATAAAAAAAGTCACCCAATAGATGCAATTAGTGATTTTCAAGAATGGCGCTTTCTGTAAAAATTGTAGATCAGCTTTCCTGTAATCTGTGGACTGTTCATAGCATTTGATTAAACAGTTTTGAGACAGACTGTCTCATAGTTTGGACTCTTGTTCTGGGCAAGACTGCTGGTTTAAGGATGACAGTACTTTTGTTTGTAGGCAACTACACCTTTCCTACAACAAGTCGCAACTGTTGTCCCAACCTTACTGGCTCACTAGCAGCACCTCACCATAAACACAATAGTTAAAGGTGATTTGTGGCAGCCTTTACGCATGGACTCGAGAATAAGACATCTCAGGGAGTGTTGTGGTTAAACTGAGATTACCCCTTTCTCCCAGATATATCATGTCTCATACAAACACAGGCAATGACAAAGATGCAGTAAAGTTTCAATCGTTTTTATTTAACATAACTGCAATTTGAGATAAGTTGCATGGGCTGCAATGATTAGGATAATGAATAATGCAAGAAACAGAATTGTGAAGATGAGAGTCATTATTACAAAGACCCCCACCATCTTAGAATTTATAGAAAAGACATACGAAATGTAACATGCCCTAATACCCTAATGTGAAAGGCTAACCTCCTACCTAAAGGAGAGCTGGGTTTGTTAAACCTAATCTGCCAATGCCATGTCCATGAGAGGAGCCCCCAACCCTCATTACCTTGGAATGAGGTCTCTAACTCAGACTCCGCATGGACACGAAGACTGGATCAGTGTCAAGATGACTGCAGCATTGATATCAGCGATGGTGGTGATGCCCTCTGGTCAGAATCCCTCTGATTATCTGTCTAAAGTGCAATATATTTATACGGATCTACAAGGACCCCTGACGTAGGTGTGTTCCCAAACAATGGATAACAGACATGCTTGGGACGGCAATTAATGTAAACAATCCATCGAAAGTATAGAGAGGGAAAATCCATAAGTGTGAACACCTACTGTTTGTTTGTCTTTGTTGCTTGATCTTGTCACCTTAGCGCGGTGACACTGATAATGTAACTCATAACAAGTGGCCTAACTATCAACAAGGCAGCCATCTTAGAAGAATTAAATAATTAAATGGGCTAAGACAGAGCAAGCTAAGTAGGTTAAAAGTCACTAGGTGAGTGGGGCACGAGTCTGCAAGCTAGAGGCTAAGCTAACTCCTGTTAGCCCATTAATACGAACTAGGGTTCACTGCAACTGCAGGTGTCATTTAAAGTCCAACTAAACAGATCTGTTTAACCAGTTTTTCAGTCAGTATCTTTCAGTCGTTGATGTTAACTCGTAGTTGTGCACACACAGATCTTCAAGTACAGGTATATAGCTACTGTCCACATAGAGAAAGCAGACATGTTCATATACAACTGAACTCACCGCTTTGCTTCTGTCTCTGAGCTTCAGTTTGCAAAGGTGACAGCAGCTCAGTAGAAGCAGAGCAGACTTGTGGCTCGAGCTCCCATATGGGGAATACTTTCTCTCTGATTAAGAGGGTGTTTACAGCAGGTGACTTGTTGGTTGCAAACTTGGCTTTTAGTTTATTTGGGAAATTGAGAAACCCATTGGTGCATGGAGGTTGGCTCTGGACACACTCCCGGGGTTCTGGGGTACTCCCTTTCTAAACTTGGCAGCTGGGGTTCTCCACCTTAGATAGACAGCTCTAGTGAGGTAATAGACTCTCCTTCCTCCCAGTCAGCAGAAAGCCATGCTTCTAGGTCTTGGGCACACAAAGAGCTTCTCCAGCACATACAACTTTCAGGTGATGTCCACTCGCCTCTGGGATATTTTCTATCAGCAATACAAGGTCTAGATCACAGCAGCTTTTTGAGTACTCTACAGACTACCCCTGTCTTTAGTCAGTGAAGCAACTTCAACTGAAACCAAGGAGTTTACAGACAGGCGATGTGAATACACTGTCTACTGTTCAGGAACCTATTTAGGGTGGTTCCTATTCAAATCGTCATCTTCCCCTAACAATGCAGACAATTATTTGTGTAAGGTGATTGCTCTCACAGCAGATAGTGAACACACATTCAACGTAGATTGGGGTTGTCAGGGTAGGGTCTGGGCATGAGCAGGCTGATTTCAAGTGCACTCGGTTTTGAGAACAGGAAGGGACAGGTCCTTGTAGTAAGGATAAAAAATGATATATTGCCACCAACACCAAGTGTACAGTGCTCAGTGTCAAAGATGGTAGTTTTGTTTTGTTCAAGGGGTAGGCTCCTGTTGCTCCCAACCTGACCTCAGAGCCAGGTTCATGATCAATTATTGGGCCTCAGCATCAGGGCACATGCAGGATTTATTGGATGCACGGTCAGAAGAATATAAGGCTTCTCAATTCATCTGCATTTGTGCAGATCAGACAATGGGTTCACACCATTTGAATGTGTAATCTGGCAACACAGTTTTACTGACTGTCATTCCTTGACACTTTAGATTGAACAGGGTGTCTGTCAGGTTTCTGAAACTTGGGGCCTGATCTAGAGTTTGGCAGAGGGGGTTATTCCATCACAGACATGATGGATATCCCATCCACCGTATTATGATCCCATAATAGCCTATGGAGATCATAATATGGCAGATGGGATGTCTGTCACACTTGTGACAGTGTAACCCGTACGCCAAACTCTAAATCAGGAACTAAATCATTAATCAGGTAATTTACATTAATACAGTGGACCGTTCTCAACTTTATGATGGCAGTGGTGGAATCTAGGCAAGCTACTGAGTCATCTGATTTATACTTTGGATGCTGCAGAGCTTTGACTGTTTGGAGAGACTGGGAGAGAATTATCAGGGTCTCATTAGTGACTTACCTTGTGTTCTTGGAAGATGGTCCTTAGCTTGGCGATCGTTCAACTGACCTAGACTATTCAATAACTCATGAAACACCAATTATACCGGCTAAATCACAGATTATTTTTCCTTGACGACTTTTACATGTCTTCTTCCTAACTTCAGACTTGGAAGCTTTACTGTGAATCAACCTTTTGAAATCCATTACTGCTATTTGTTGTTTTATATACTTCTAACCTTGAAAAAGTCATGGATGTTCACAAGCCATGTGTTGACTGTTAATAATATGTGCAATATGGAGCACTAAATCTTCCATGTTTCAATAAAACTCACTTGATTGGGCTCATCATCTACAAGTCCTTACCCGATGGACTTGCAATTACTTTCGGAATACTATTTGAATGAGTGGGTATCTTTGTATGCTTTAGTATACATTGGACCTATCGGACCATTGTTGTTCAGGCCTTGGTAGTAGGGCATTTGATTCCTGTCAAGCAACAACCTAATCAGCTGTGTTCTTTGTTTACATTATCCACATTTATGTTTTTTGAACAGGAGGTGTGATTTTTATACCACTACTACCTTTCTGTATATGTATTGATTGAGGTGAATACTGACGCATAACTATGTTGCATGGCAACTTTGTGCTTTGATGGTACAAAGAGAATTGACACAATATACCCCAATACTATGTCTGGCAACACTCTGAGATGTGGAATATTAGTTAGAAGGGCCAAATATGTCTGAGCAATATGACTTTTCTGTGTGATTTTTCCTGATTATGGGGAGAAAAACACTCAAACACTCGAAGAAAACAGAAAGTACCTGTGTTAGGACTGGTGTCAGAAGGTGGAATGGGAATAAGGGCAAGGTTGAAGCGGACCAAGGGAAGCACTGTCCAGTACTACCATGGTGTTAAAGGGGTTTGGGCATCCCCTATCCTTGTAGAAGTTTTACTAATTACAGTTCCGCACCGGGTGAAACCAAGCCTGGTGTTGCTAGAATGGGAATTACTGGGTCTAGAGACAATGGCTACTTGTAATAGCAGAGGCTTTATCCAACCCAATATTAATCACTCCAGGTGGACTATGTTAACTCGTGATCAGGTATTTAATCAAAAATAATTTCTATTGGTAATTTATCATTAATATTGGTAGTGATATTATTGTTTGGATACAGTATTAGCAATGGCGGTGAAGATTTGCTAACGATTATAAATACCATAAGTAACAAAAATGCCTCCCATATAATACCTAATTTTATTCATTTTAGAAGCTTAAGTGCTGGTGCTCTGTTCCACCGGATTTGCGTTCTGAATCCAGTAATACAATGTAGCACTAAACATAGAGAAAACTATGAATTGGTGTGGCATGTAAAGTTTACAAACTAAGAACTCCTCCAAAATGTATAAAGTTTGCCACCTTCACAAACCATTAGTAGTGAAATTTAAGGCCCATATTTATACTTTTTTAGCGCCTCATTTGCGCCGTTTTTTGACACAAAAGCGGCACAAACTTGCAAAATATAATGGTATTTTGTAAGTTTGTGCCGCTTGTGTGTAAAAAAATAACGCAAATGCGGCGTCAATCATCGATAAATTAAAGCTGCCTGATAGACCAGTAACTGTGGAACATTGTTTGCATTTGGGTGCAGAACAGTGTTAATTTTTACATGTAACTTTTACCTTTTCCCAACTATGTTTTGTATAAGTTGCATAGAGTTAGAATCTGATCCTGTACTCATCCATCCTGTTGGTGATTGTATCACACTCAAATCATGATGGATATGTTCAAAGGTCTTTCAATATCTGTTGGACCTGGCCCTTTCTGCAGGGTCAACACTAAAGGGGGTTATTACAACTTTGGAGGAGGTGTTAATCCGTCCCAAAAGTGAAGGTAAAGTGACGGATATAGCACCAGCCGTATTACGAGTTCCATAGGATATAATGGACTCGTAATACGGCTGGTGGTATATCCATCACTTTACCATCACTTTTGGGATGGATTAACACCTCCTCCAAAGTTGTAATAACCCCCTAAATGTTTTTCCTTTATCCTCCCCTTTCTGCTGAATTTTTTTTTGTTGGCTTTAGGACTCAACATGTTATTACTGTCTTATCTACTTTTGTAATATTTAATTTACTTATAAGCCCGTAGTAAAGTGCACTACATGTGTCCATAGACTGTAAATTAAATGCTACTAGTGGGCCTGCAGCACTGATTGTGCCACCCACTTAAGAAGCATGTTAAACATGACTCTGTCCTGCCGGTGCAGAGCCTGTGTGTGCAATTTTAAACTGCCAACTCAACTTGGCAAGATAACCTCTTACCAGGACCAAACCTTCCTTTTTAATATATATATATATGTCACCACTAGGGTAGGCCCTGGACAGCCCCAAGGGCAGGGTGCAGTGTATCTAAAAGGTTGGACATATACTTTTAAGCTTTACATGTGCAGGTAGAAAAAACTCTGAAATTAATTTTAATTACTGCAGGGCATATCTCTCCCATAGGTTAACGTTGCTATTGCCTTACTGCATTTTATAATTGTAATTTCCAGTTGGTAAGGATGGGATCCCGGGTTTGGTTTCTCTGAAATCACAATTTAAATTCACAACTTGAGGTGAAGTTGGAATTTAAACTGTAATTCTGAAAATACCCCTTTTAAAAGGTTGGCATTTTCCTACTTTAAACCTTCTAGTGCTTTCTGACTATCTCTGGCTACATGTCTGGGTGTGTGACAGCTGAGCTTTTCTGAATTCCCTTCAGACAGCCACACAGAAAAAGAACTTAGGTGTGACTGAGTGCCCATCTGCATGTTGATGTTATAATTTACAATTGAAAAGAGATGGGACCCCCGAGTTTGGTGTCTCTAGAATCACAATTTAAATTGACAACTTATGGAAAAATTTAATTTTAAACTGTAATTCTGAAAATGCCACTTTTAGAAAGTTGTCATTTTCTTACTTTTAATCATTTAGCACTTTCTGCCTGTCTCTGAATACATGTCTGGGTGGGTGACAGCTGGGGTCTTGGGCAGACAGCCACATACAAAAGGAACTTCGGTGTGACTGAGTGGCCGTCTGCATGTTGATGGCCCATTTGGGGTAGGATGGGAGGAACAAGCTGACACTTTCCCCTGTAACATTCTGGGGCCAGGGCAGGAAGAGCAGGGACTTTGTGATCTTCAAAGGCCTCTCTTTGAAGACTCCCCCAATTCAAATGCACCGCTGGGTTTAAAAACTGGAGTGCTAACCCTTCTCGACCTGAAGAAATTCTGCCAGGAAGAAGTGTTGTGTGCTGAAGGGACACATGCTTTGCTGTGCCTTTCCTGCTGCCTGCTGTCTTCCTTGCCTTCCTTGCCAGGTGGTGAGAAGAACAGGACCTGCATCTCTACATCCCCAGAACAAAAGTGTTAGACCTGTCAGCCTTAGGGTGGATTTCCCCCAAACATTGTGCCTACTTGCCTCATATTGTCGCTAATTCTTTTTGTTAGCTATTGGACACTTAATACACTTTAAGCTGTAATTCCTGATTAGAAAGTAGTATCTGTGTTATGTTTCATATCTTTGGAATGGTTAATGATTGGTTGGTTGGCTGAGAGCAGATTCATCTGTTGCGGGACCCCATGTGGCCTGTTTTTGTCTAGTGTGCCGCATTTCTGCTTGTGCAACACCCGTCTGCACACATATTGTGTGCAGTGTCCAATTCTCTGATTGAGACCCTCAAAGGTGGGGGGATACTCAGAGCAGTGTCACATTCTACCTCGTGTGACACCACTGAACGTGCGTCTCTGTGTGTTACTGGATTTATCTGGTGCGACTCAATTCATTTCACACCAGGCATTGCACCTCATTCCAGGGAGATATGAGAATGGAAGTCTTCATGTGTGTCCAGAATTGTCTTGTGCTAGTCAAGTCATCATGCATCAGATGTTGTGCCTCATTCCAGGGAGGTACAGGATTGGAATTCTTTGTGTGTGTCTGGAATTGTCTGGTGGGACTCTAGTCATCACTCACCTGACATTGTGCCTCATTCCAGGGAGGTAAGCAACTGGGAACTCTTTCTGTGTGCATTTGGAATTGTCTGGTGTGACCCAAGTCATTGCAAAACTAAACGCTGTGCCTCATTCCAGGGAGGTAAGCAATTGGGAACTCTTTCCATGGGTGTTTGGAATTGTCTGGTGCCACTCAAGTTTTTGCGCACCAGACGTTGTGCCACATTCCGGGGAGGTATTGCATTGGTAACTCTTCATGGGTCAATGGAATTGTCTGGTGTGACTCAAGTCATTACACACCATACATTGTGCATCCTTCCAGGGAGGTGCATCTTTGGTAACTCTTTGTGCTCAACTGGAACTGTCTGGGGCAATTACAGCCATAGCACCCTAGACATTGTGCCTCCTACCAAGGAAGTGCAGAATTGGTAACTGTTTGTGTATTGGACTGCCTGACTTGACTGGGTGCCACTGTGAACAGTGTGTCCTAAGGTGACCCTCCCCCATGCTTGGCAGACTGGGGCTTGGGCCGGACGGACGCCACGGTGCAGAGAACCCTGAGTGAACTTCCTGTGTGGAGGCCCAACCTCCATTTGCAACTTAAGCCTGGTCAGCCGTTACCTCTTTCTTCCCACCACCTTTTCCCTGGGATCCTGAAGAAATGTACCTCTGGCCGCGAACGGTATAGGATCCGGGGAAAAGGGTGCTCTTATCTCCAGCTTGTGGGGGGCGGGGTAGTTGGAAATGGTTGGAGGAAGATTTGGATCCAAGGAGGTCTAAGAGCGCAGTGACTACTAGCCTGCCAGATATCAGTGCAGCGTGTTAGGGTACTGGGAGTGAGTGTGTGTGACTGTATGTATTACTAGTCTGCCTGATATCCATAACACCGTGTAGTGGTGTGGTGTAAGTGAGTGGTAGTGATTGCCTGTGATTGATGGCACTGCACGGCAGTGTTGCCGTACAAGTTAGTTATTTGTCAGAGGATTATCACGGTTGTCATAGGGTTTTATCTGTGTGGCCTAGGCCACAAAGATATTTAAAACTGCTGCAATTCTCTGTATGTATACATTGCTGTAATTTTTGTGAACCGGGATGCACACTACAGCTGAGTGATATTAAATTGAGTTAATTGCTAGAGTGGGTCTCGTGCTGACAATATTTTCGCACCACATGAGGATGCTGAGAGGGAAAGTATTACTTTTCTCATGTGTACATGCAACTAATGTCGTTTTAACACAATTGGGCCTACTACTGCTAGTGATATTTCTAAATGTGATTTATGCCCAGATTTACATGATGTTCATTTTGTGTTAACTTATGTGTATGTTGACTACAAACTTTATTTACATACACCTTGTGTGAAGTCTCTTTTGATGCTCAGTGTATTTGTTGTGTGATAGTTTGGGTCAATGCCCCTGTGACAAGCCTGACTGCTCTGTGCCAAACTACCCAAGGATGAGCGTAGGTTATACAGTGAGTGTAATCACCCACCCCTGACAGGAGTGGTAGGTTCTGCCTGGCTAGGGCCTCACCACAACCAACCAGAACTTGCTGCCTCCAACAGTGGATCAATCCGTGCTGCCGACCCACTAGTAGCATTTAATTTACAGGTATATGGTATACCACTTTACAAGGGACTTACAAATACATTAATTATGCCAATTATGGATACACCAATATTAGCATGTTTAAGAGAGAAGCACATGCAATTTCGCACTGGTTAGCCTTGGTAAAGTGCTCAGAGTCCTAAATCCAACAAAAAGATACAACAAAAATAGGAGGTGAAAGGCAAAAAGATTGGGAGAAGACCATCTTACGGCTGTTAGATTGAACACAGCCCATTATGATCAATCTGGAAGGGCTTTCTATTTACTGCAGATCTTTAGCAAATGTACTGATGTCCTTGTACATTCATAAATATAACTATTCAACTCTTTAGAAGAGTGAAGAATCCAGGATGTGAATTTAATACCAATGCAAGTTTCAGTGTCTCTCCTTGCTGCTCTGCATCTACCTAAATAACAGATGAATAAGACATTTATTCATTCCTTAGGCCCCTAAGAGTACACATCATGATCTCACCTTTCCAGTGGGGACTATGGCGGTCATTCTGACCGCGCCGCCCGCCATGCGGTTACCGCCGAATGGCCGCCCCGCGATCAAAAGACCGCGGCGGTCATTCCAACTTTCCAGCTGGGCCGGCGGGAGACCGCCAAAAGGCCGTCCGCCGGCCCAGCGGGAAAGCCCCTGCAACGAGGAAGCCGGCTCTGAATGGAACCGGCGGAGTTGCAGGGGTGCGACGGGTGCAGTGGCACCCGTCGCGATTTTCACTGTCTGCTAAGCAGACAGTGAAAATCAGCATGGGGCCCTGTGAGAGGGCCCCTGCACTGCCCATGCCAGTGGCATGGGCAGTGCAGGGGCCCCCAGAGGCCCCACGACACCCGTTCCCACCATCCTGGTTCTGGCGGTGAAGACTGCCAGAAACAGGCTGGCGGGAAGGGGGTCGGAATCCCCGTGGCGGCGCTGCAAGCAGCGCCGCCATGGAGGATTCCCTGGGCCAGGGATTCCCAGGGGAAAACCGGCGGGAAACCGCTGGTTCCCCTTTTCTGACCGCGGCTTTACCGCCGCGGTCAGAATAGCCCAGGAAGCACCGCCAGCCTGTTGGCGGTGCTTCCGCTGCCCTCCGCCCTGGCGGTCCTCGGAATGACCCCCTATATGTGGCAATAAAGGCAGGGAGAAAAACACCCAGGGGTTGGCTTCTTTTATCCCATTTGAAACATGAGCAATGTATGTGTCTTATTAGAGTACCAACTCATGGGCACAATGAAACAGATTTTTTGAGGTTTCGTATTCTAGCCCTATACCTCAAGCAAACTTATTGGACCTACCCTTACCTGATATAAAAATTAATTTACACCACCAGAGCTATCATCACCTCCTTGATGACTGACCTATGCCTCCATGCACCAGGAAAACTATTACACAAACCAGGAGGGAACTGCACATTTTACAAAAGAGACAGACTACAATTTTTTCATAAAATGATAAAAATATAACAGAGAATTACTCTACACATAAATATGTTGCTCCATACCAAAAAAATAGTTACTTCCATGTTTTCTGTAGCACACGCATGGTTTAGTCAAAAATGGAAAACGTCATTCTGTTGAGTTGTGAAGTCATTCTAAGTAGAGGTCCAGAAATATCTAAATAATTGCTTCTTTTCAAGTTTAGAGAGTCCTACTAGGGAACGATATATTAAAGTTCAGAGGGCAAAATGATTCTTCCATCCATCACTCCATATGATGCAACAGGTGGAAATATCCAATGGCAAAGAGTCATACGATTCAGACTGCAACATTAGTGAGCATTCTCAGGATCTTGTGAACTGCTTCCATCTGTCCTCTTCGATGCAAATTTGAAAGATTGTGTAGACATATTTGTTTCACAGTTCCTGAATGTTCGGGTCACAAGGTTTATATCAAATGCCTGTTATGTATAAAACAATTGAAATATCTATTTTTAACCTAGCTTTCTCATGAGAATGATATCTGAAAAAAGTTCATGCTAGCTAGAATGACTAAACATTTTCTGCACAATCACAAAGCAGGGACTTGCAGGCCTCACTTAGGATAATGTAAGTGAATTAAAGCAGCACATTCATTTATGCATTGAATAAACATTTAGCATCTCCAAACCTTAAATTCATTATTAATAAGATACTAAACGTACTCTTGTTACAATAGATTTAAAACTAAAAGACTCTGTGGACCCTTTCATGTAACTATAATGTATTACTGATTTCTCCACTTTTGCATGTTACTTTAAAAAAAAAATCCAAATAAAATCTAATAGTTTTAAAGCACACTGTTAGTTTATGTCATGAAATAGAACATAATGACAAATTAATTCTTTAAACATGAAATTAAAATGCCATATCACAGGGGTTTCAACTGCAGACCTAGAGTGGATGCACATTAAAATGGTTTTTGGTGCACCACTTTCCAAATAAACTATTAGTACTTTGGTTAACATAATGCATAAACTGTTACGTAGAGATGATCATTGTGACATGAGGGACAATACTAACATTTCTGCTCTATCATATCTAACCCACGCTCTCTATTACAACAGTAAGCCTGTGTACCAGAATGGGAATATTGCCAGCAGCATCCCCTGAAAGGGCAGTGTATGAGTTAGACATCACTGCATTGATACCATGGCCCCTTGAGAGCTCATTCTTGTAAATTGTGTGAGCCACCCAAGGAGACACAGCAGCTTCAAAGGAACTTGAAGCTTGTGTTTTGCATAAAGAACACAGCGCTTTCCCTTGGCTAAGCCCTTTTGAAGGCTTTCAGATGCAGCTGTAAATGTTAAAGAATTCAATACATAAGAAAAAACTAAGAAACTTTGAAGATCAGCGGATAGAGAGCTGTATCACAGCGTATTGTCCTTACAACCCGTCCTCAGAGGTACCACTAGTGTAGTGTTTGGTATTACAGAAAGAGTTTGCCAACTTGACAAAGGCATAATAATAGATCCTTGTTAAAACACATGCATTCACATGAATATTCTGAGCCTATGCATAATTTGAATATTGTTGTGGATAAAATCAAATTTAAATTGTATAAGAGGAAGGGCTGGGTATGGTACCAGTACCAGAAGAAATCAGAACAGATTGTAGTGGAACTAAATTTGGATTATATTTTCTGTGGCCACAAAAGAGTATCAAACATCATGAAACCTCTAATAAATAGATGCATACACGTTCAGATATAGAAAACATTATTTATATATATTTTTTGTTGTATTTTCTGTATTTCATGTACCATGAAACATATTGCCTTTTTTGAAGAGGGACTGATGATGCATTGCTTGGGCCTCGTGATGTTAAAGGTTTTATTTAAGTGCTAATAATAATCTTCACCATGGTAGCCTCTTGATGATGAATAGACACCACCAGATATAATCCAAATTTAGTTCCACTACAATCTGTTCTGATTTCTTCTGGTACTGGTACGCCACGTGTTAAAATCAAACTTACTCCTTCTCTATCTATTGACAAACATAAAGAATGGATATGTGATGTGGCATTATGTCTGTGTTTTAGGCACACTGCAGAGCTTTACTGTAGACACCACAGGCTTTACAGAAAATAACAAAGATGTGACGTATTAGCGTTATTAGCGTTATTAGCAGTGCTGAGTCTATAGAAAACTAATGCCATCATCTCCTTTAATCTATGGCATAAGAGAAAACAGAATATTGGAAGAGGTTATGGATTATGCAAATGCTAGTTGGGCCTTTACAGTGTGATATCCATGAGCACTCCAAGGTACTTTACCAAGGTGATGTGTCAAGTCAACATGACAAGCTTGGAGGCCACATTTGTTTAAGCCATGGTGAGTTGGGCTTCCCGCCACCGTTGCATCTATTAATGGGTTTCCAGGCTACTTACCAGTAAACTGGTACTGAATGTATTTTAATCCTCAAGAATTGATGGAAGTGTCTTCGATAATAGCTGTTTGCCATCAGTATTAGTTGCAAAGGTTCACACCAAAGGAGTGAATTCATTTAGCAGGTAACTTAAAAAAAATAGATGAATGGGTGATGGACTGATCATCCCTCCCTAACGCAGCAACCTTGCCATCAAACTTCTTTTTCGAGTTAATTCTGCATAGTTCCAGTGCCTGACTCAGTGCTTTGAAAACGATGGGAAACTGCTTTTGCTAAAGCAGGTAAGTTATTCTTCCCCACAAAATGGCATGCAGTTGAACACCATCACACTTTATACAACTGTGCCAAATATTGAAAGGCCAAAAGTAGTTGAGGATTCTCCGATCTGCTGGATTGGCTTGCAATATTTTTTGTACCAAGCATTAAAAAGTATTTCAGTACATTGGTCCTCATATCAAGGAAACAGTCGAAGGTTTTGCTAGCAGTACTGAAATTTGGGAAAAGAGAGTGAGTTCCTTACGGTATGCAACTGGCCGAATAATATTATAGCATTTTGATATTTTACCCTTCATAATTAAGTGTTTTCAACGTCCAGGCGTAACCTGTATATTTTTACATTGTGTTTTATTTAGTTTTAGCCTAGCCCTATGACATTATAGCACTTCGATACAGAACTAGACTAGTTTACACATTGTTTTCTTCTTTTGAAGCACAGGGAGATTTAGTAATTACCCAGAATAACTAGGAGTTTATCAAAAACTGGGGTTCGAACCCGGTTGTTATGTTCTAAGGCCAGCTATTCTAGCCACTAGGCTGCATCTCCCCTTTATACTTGAGGTTGAGACGTCCTGGTCTGGAAGAAATGGTACCAGAAAATGGTGGGTGTATGAACAATGGTCGAATGAAGCCCCATCTATCTAATGCTTGTGTTAGGATTTGCGCATGGTGAGTGTAAATGGATGTAGAATAACGCTATTATCTGTAATTCCCCCAAGGCTGATTCTTACGGTTTCTTACTGTTTATACTTCCCAAGAAAGAGCATGGTCGTTATGGCGTTGAATGTTTTTCATTGCTTTTCATGCCACCATCAAGGATAAAAACATGATCTCTGAGCTTCACTATCTGTGCACAATAGGACGACATCAATTTCCCTTGTCATTCATGTTGGTCTGGAAGCCATTACTGATGTGTGATGGGTAACATGCGATTATGTAATTATATAACAACTAAGTTAAATGGCTGCACAGGAATCACACGTTGTGAAAAACTCGGTTTATCGATCATTACTTGTCAAGTCAACAAATATTTAGGCAACCAAACGCCATACTAACTTTACTAAGAACAGAACAATATAGAATGCTCGATTTGATCTCAAAGTAGTGTGTTCGTGACATTGTCCTATACAAACAAAAGGTCTCCATAGCACGCTACAAAACGGCACATATTCATTCATTTAGAATGAGTTATTTTTTCGGCCGTCAAACAGTGTGCTCTATGGATCTAAAAATAAATATGTTGTTACAAAACATTACTATGAATATTTTTTGACTATTTAAGTCTAGAGGGGAACTGCGAGTGACATTCTTAAATATTTACAGGTGACCTCTGTAGGTAATCAGAGATTGAATTTACAGGAAGGGGCGACCTTGGACTGTTGTTCATAGCTGTGAAATGTCTGTTGTATAAAGTTAATTTGTCTCATTTTCCGCGTTACTAATCAGGACAACTATTATGTAAATATAGTAGAGTTAGGCAAACTTGTCCTCATAACAGTGCGAATCATTGGTCAAGCTCTTTTTTTCAATACTCCTAACATGTTTTATGCCACGATTAGTGATATCCTATTCAGACTACTGTCAGTTACAATTACCCCAGCATCAGGATGAATAAAAGCTAAGAATGATTTTGGCAGAACCACGAATCCAGGATGACCAAGTTGGATGACACCTATCATTTAGTGATGTAGACCTTAGCCACTGATTGAGTGGGCCCGAGATTTCATATTCCAGCGCAAACCCATTTCGAAAGGGATGAGCTTTAGGAGTTGTGTGGGATTTTATGCGCCTGGGAATGACCAGGTGCAGTAAGGATAGCAACCTTGGTTGAATTTTGGCAGATCAAACTTGCTGGAATTTAACAGCTGAAATAAGTATGATGATTACTGTAACGTGAATTTTGATGCGTTAATCACCAAACTCTACAGTTTTTTTTTCACAAATTCAAGTTCAGTTTGTCACACCTGATAAATTTTGAACACTGGAGAGTCAGATTTCTCAGTTGCCAAAATAACACTTACCTCTCCAGGGCACAGGTAATCAGGGTCTAAGAGAGGAATAATGTAGTGTGACGTGGCTAGGAAGGAAGAATTTGGTATTTGGCTCTGCATGAAAGAAAAAGAATTAAACATATGTACTTGGGGTTTTAAACATATTAGGCTAGCATGAACATTATAAACAACGATCTTTATCCATGTTCCTATGCAGTCTTTTTACTGGCTCTATTATGCCTAACATACTTGCTGGACTTGGCCATCTCTGCAGATTCATCCCCAAATATTTTGCCTTCACCCTCCTGTTTTCTGAACCCATGTTGTTGGCTTTTACGGCTCTGCACATGTTACCACTGTTAAGTAGTGCTAAAGTGCCTTTGCCTTAAAACATGGTGACATTGGTTTACACCCAATCAGCATACTTAATTTATTTGAAAGTCCCTACTAAAGTAGCACCACATGTGCCCAGGGCATGTGGAGTAAATGCTACCAGTGTTCCTGCAGCACTGATTGCTTCACCTACTTAAGAAGCCCTTTAAACATGTCTCTGTCCTGCTGTTGCATCCGGTTTGTGCAGTATCAAACTGCTACTTTGACCTGGTAAAAAAAAACTATTTGCCTGGCCCAAACATTCCTTTTGAAAACATTTGTCACCCGTAGGGTATGCCCTTATGAGCCCACATGGCAGGGTGAAGTGTATTTAAAAAGTCGGACATTTTATTTTAAGTTTTATATGTCCTGGTAGTGAAGAACGTTTACAGTCTCCCTTAAGATAACATTGGGTTTCCTTATTACATTTAATAAGTGATACATTTCAATTGGGTGCAAGTTGACAGCTTAAGCTTGATGTCTAAACAATTGTAATTAAAAGCCAGTTTCAATTGTAAAGTCAGATTCTTAATCACAGTTCTGAAAATGACACTTTTAGAAAGTTTGCATTTTCTTTACCTAACCATCAGGGGCCTGCAGCCTGGTCCTGGGTCACATGACTAGAAGTAGCTGATGGTTGGTCTTTGTGTATTGCTCACAGACAGTGAGGCAAAGGGAAGCTAAGTTTTGGCAGGATGGGCCACTCTGAGTTAACTTTGGAGGAGATGTCACCTACCACACTTGCAAATCACAAAGGCTCATCCTGAGCATTCTCAGAAAGGGCTTGTAGCTAGCCTTTTATGACCCCAGACAAGCTGAGGCCAGGTCAAGGAGGAGGGTGATATCTAATGCATCAGGAGGGATGGAAACCTCTACATGCTTCCTCAACATCAGACTAGGCCCCAGGTATAACTAGTGGACCCTTAAACCCAACTCTTCAGTACACTTCTGGACCTGTGGTCTCTGGCATGGGAGGGCTGCTGAGCTGTTGAAAGGACTTTCACTCTACTATACTGCTGCTCTGATGGACTGCTGCCACGATGTGCTGACCTGCATCTCTACACCCAGAACCCCAAAGTGACTCCAAGGGCTAGTTGGCAGGCTTCCTCATCAGATGTTCTAGGGACATCACAGGCTTTTTACAACCTCGAACCCAGCACCAGGACTCTGCCATCTGTGAGTCCTCCCCTCGCAAGTGGTATCACCTCAGTCCTGGACCCATGGAAGAGGGCCTGAAGGTTCTCTGCCAGACCATCTGTGCATCTAGCTTAACTGATGCATCTCCCCTAGGACACATCTCCAGCAGAACCAGCAGATCCCTTTAATGCATTACCAACACATCTCCTCTGCTGCATGGACTTTCTGCCTTAGTATTCCGTGCCCACACATTTCATTGCAGCAGCTGCGTGTTTCAGAGGAGAACACATTTTTATTAACAAATTAAGCACTGGACATAGCTGACTGGAAAGAAATATGTGCCACCTTTGCAGACCCAGACTTGTTTTGTCTTCTATAGATAGCAAGGATGAAGACTCAGGGGTAGCTGCAGGGGAGGTGGTGGGGATGTAAACATTGAGACACAGATATGTCTTCATATTAAGGCGAAGAGTATGGTACACTGCTGCTAATACATGTGCTCAGGGCTTGTCTGGTGAAAAGGGGACATGGGCTTTAATCCACGGAATTGTTGTTTATCTTGTTCATAAGTATCACCAGTGCCTATCTGTATACCTATCCATTTGATGCCGTATGACACAGCTGTATGTTTTGGGTAAAATATAAATAAAGTATATAAAAAAAATCTTCCAGAGGGTTGCACATAGGTTTATTTGGGGTTTGCTTGCGCCTCACCCTGACAAGGATTTTGGTTCCTGCTTGAAGAGGGTTGCCCTGTCCCAACTAGTAACCCAATTTTTTACAATACTGTAGTGTACTCATGTTACTTGCATCAGTTTTCTGCACGTAGAGAGAAAAAAGGGGACATTAGATCATTAAAAGCCCATCAGACTTGTATTTCATGCTAGTCCTTCACAGGTCCACATAGGTTTTACTTTTTTTAACTTTAAAGATTATTTTGGAATGAAGTGGGGCAGATGGGAGTGGGGTGGATTGGAGTGGGGCAGATGGTGTAGTTCAAAATAGGACAGATTAAAGCAAGTCTAATTGTATTCATTTTCTACTGGACGGAGACTGCGCTTTTAAAATCATTACTCTGATAGAGTTTCTAGGGCCTCATTTACAAGAATCTGATGCATTGTCATTGATGTGTCAGATTTCTTGTGATGCTGCACATCCCTCAACAACGCAATGAATGTACTGTATTTATAATATAGAGCTCCACGGTGCACATTTTCACAGATTCGTTAGAAATAAGTCAGCTTGTAAATATGGAGCAGTGTAGTGCAGAGCTGGCATCAGTGCTGTGTCCCAAAAAAAAAAATGACTCAGTGGCGGCGCGAGAGGCTTGTACATGTGGCACCTAATGTCATGACTTTGGGTACTCAAGCTGAGGAACTACACATCTGACCCCTACATTTACATCACCTATGTCTCTGGATATAATTTGTGCTCATTTCTTGTTTGAACACCAAACTGAGGGGCATATTTACAAGCCCCTTGCACCTCCTTGCACCACACTAGTGTTGTTTTGTTTTTAAGTACGCTAATGTAGGCAATTTCCCTGTTCCATATTTTCAAAGTAGCACAATCGATGCATTGCACCACTTTGTAAACCCTTGTGTCACATTATTCCTGCGCCAGGCATAGTGTATGCAAGGGGAGCATTCCCACAAATGGAAGCCCAAAAACAATGGTGCAGTGAAATTTACTAGATTTCATTGCGCCATTTTTGATGTCATTTTTAATGCCTGCTCAGGGCAGGCATTAAAATCTCCAATGGGCCTTCCTGTGCTTTGCTGCACTAGCGTCAACATTTTTTTGCGCTAGTGCAACAAAGCACCACAATAGCCCCAACAATGTTGACGCTATTGTGGTATTGTGTGCCATGGTGCACCACATTGTAAACACAGTGCACCCATGGTGCCGTTGGGGGGGTGCAAAAAAAGTGGCGCATCAATGCTGATGCGCCACTTTCTTGGAAATATGCCTCTGTTTCTTAACTTAGGGTAAAGCGCCCCCGCCAAAGTGGGGGGGGCGCGGCCCGTTAGGAGCCGGGGGCTACGTGGCCCCTGCACTCCCCTCTGGTGCGCACCTAGGGTGCGCAGTTCGCCGGGCGGACTTCCGCCCCCGGGCCTCGCGAGGCCCGGGGGCGGAAGTCTTCCCCCAGGAGGAACGTTGGGTCCACGTTGGGCCCCGACCGGTTCTGGCCGCGTCTTGTGCTTGGGTTATCTCACTCTTGAGATATTAATGTGTTTTGCTGCTTCGCTGGGGAATATTTTGCTACTATTGCATTATGTCAATGTAAACGCCACAAGCCCTTGTGTGAGTCAAAGGAGGTAATGTTGATTTGAGACTGGGGAGCAATTAGGGGTTATACAGTTTCCTCTTGACCTGTCTTACTTGTGCTACTTGTTATAATAGTTAACTGTGTCTGTATTCATTTGTTGCAGGATCAAAAAAAAAAAAAAAAGGATATATATATATAGATAGGTTTTTCTGGACATTGTCAGATTAGGGGGGGATCCTCGCATCTTACATTCAATCATGGCTCCTAAGAAGGCGTGCGCCCCAAAAAGAAGTGGGAATGATCCAGAACTATCTCAGTTGTTGAGATTGGTCCTGGAAAAATTAGGCAGAGAGGAAGCAGGCGAGGTCATGGGGGCACCCGTTCGTGATGGTGGTGGGGTTAGGAGCAGCCGCCCTAAGCGGTCCCACGCAGCTCCAAGCGCAGCTTTCCCTCCAGTCAAGCGCACGAGGAGGGGCGGAGCGCAGCCTCCAGTCTCTCCCTCGCTGCCACCCACTGTAGCTGCCCCTACTGCAGTAGCCAGTCCACCGGTGCATATTGACCTACCAGAACCTCCAGCACCAATTGCTGCACCTTCCCCCGTGACCCAGGGCACAACACCAGTACTAGGGTTAGAAGGGGTCTTGGCGGATATCCGCAAATCCTTGGCCTCTTTGGCACCCGCGGCGCAGGCAGGGGCTCCTCCCGCCCCCTTAACAGGGGTAGCCTTGCCCGCAGCAGTTCCTACAACACTGCCTGTACCCCCCCCCCGGCTGCTAAGGCTCCCGAGCTTCTTGCACCGGTACAGGACCCATCCAGGCAAACATTGCTTGAAGTATCCAGGTTGTTAGCCAGTATTAGTACACCACCTGTTAACTCGCCCCCTCCTACAACGCCGTGGGTGGCGGATGATTCTTTACAGAACACACTAAATGAGCTAAAGCGGCAAGTGGATGCGCTATCAGCTGCATATACAATGAACCCACAGGTATCTGTGCTTAGCCAGAGTGTCACCCTGACACCTGGCGCGGTCGTCGCATCACCTCCCATAGTTCCAAATGTCCAGCCTGGGCCCAGCAAGGTTCCGGTTCAGGATAACTCTACAAAGGAAGGGACATCAGATGCGGTGCTATCCAGACCAGGTAAGCTGACAGCACACGTTGCTGCAGAGGTTAAGGAGAAGATCTGGAAAGGGGAATTTGTGGATATCTTTTCATTAATAAGGGCATAAAGGAGGGAGGTTGAGCCAAAAGATAAAGAACCCAAGTCTACATTCTTTGGGGAGAGGAAACCCCGAGTGGAAGAGAGCATCACTAATTGGTTATTGGGTTTTAATGTATTCATGTCAGTCTGGTTGGAGAAAAAACCGGAGTTGGCCTCCTCTTTGATATACTATGCAAATAAAATATTGAAGGCCCAGCACACTTACGGGGGGTATGCTTGGTTAGAATACGACAGGGACTTCCGCTTGGCTAGGGTGGAGGATCCATCCATCGGGTGGGATCAAACTGAGGTTGAAGTCTGGCTGGAATGCGTTAACAACAAGGTTTCTGGGAGGCAGCCCTTTAGGACTCAGGCCCATTGCGAGAGGAAGGGCTCTTGCTGGGCATTCAACCGAAACGGGTGTTCACGTCCCGCAGGGTCTTGTAAGTTCAGGCATAACTGTTCCTTTTACGGACACCCCTCCCACCCGGAAACTAAGTGTATCAAGAAGTCTAAAGAGAGGGGCAGGGATTCAAGTAAGCCAGCAAATTGACCACCCTCTGCCTTCTCCTATTAGACAAAACACATTGCTCCCATGGTTACAGGCTTATCATGCATTAGATGCCGCAAAGTTACTTTTTCACGGGTTTTCCTACGGGTTCAGGATTCCCGCCTCAAATGTCACACCAGTAAATCACTGTAGAAACTTAGTATCAGCGTCACAGAACTCTGGCGTGGTGGCCAGGAAGCTGGCAAAGGAGCGGGCCCTGGGGAGGCTGGCGGGCCCCTTTGCAAGACCACCTTTATCCGCCTTCGTGTTCTCCCCTTTGGGAGTAGTGCCCAAGAGGGAACCAGGGCAGTTCAGGCTGATTCACAATTTGTCTGCCCCACGGGGGTCGTCGGTTAACGATGCCATTGATCCCCAGCTTTGCTCTGTCCGATATGCATCAGTCGACAACGCATTGGAAAAGTTAAGGGCATTGGGCCAAGGGGCCCTGCTAGCAAAAACCGACATTGAGTCAGCGTTCCGTCTTCTTCCAGTCCACCCTGATGATTATCATCTCTTGGGTTTTCAGTTCCAGGGGGAATACTTCTATGATAAATGCATGCCCATGGGTTGTAGTGTATCATGTAGCTATTTTGAACAATTCAGCACCTTTCTCCAATGGGCTTTCTCACTTCGCACTGGTCACCGCGATGTCATTCATTATTTGGATGATTTCCTAATCTTGGGTCCCCCCGGGTCTGACAAATGCGGGTGGGCACTCCAGGCGTTGATCGCAATGTTTGAGGAATTCGGGGTTCCTTTGGCCCCCGAGAAGACAGCCGGTCCCACTACGTGCATCACTTTCATGGGAATTGAAATTGATTCGGTGGCCGGGGAGTGTCGCTTGCCTCAGGAGAAGTTGGTAGCTTTCAAGGAATCCATTCATGTGATGTCGTCTCAAGAGAGAGTTACCCTACACCAGCTTCAGGTGCTGGTAGGCCAGCTAAATTTCGCATTGAGAATCATCCCCATGGCCCGCCCCTTTTCCAGATCCATTGCGCGTTCAATGTCCGGGCTGGTTGAAAAACATCACCACACCCGGCTATCTGCGGAAGTTAGGGGAGACCTGAGGTTGTGGAAGTTTTTTCTGAAAAATTTCAATGGCGCGGTCATTTGGCCCAAAAAGGCAATCTCCAGCCCAACACTGGGTTTGTACACTGATTCAGCTGGTAGCGTAGGTTTTGGAGCAATCTTGGGCCCCCGGTGGTGCAGAGCGGATTGGCCTGAAGATTGGTTTAGCAAAGGATGGACCAAGAACATAGCCTTCTTGGAGTTATTCCCTATCGTGGTAGCGGTAAATATCTGGGCGGAGATATTAAAAAACAGGGTGGTAATCTTTTGGTCTGACAACATGGCAGTAGTAGAAGTCATTAACCGCCAAGGGGCTTCATGCCCGCTGGTCCTACGCCTATTGAAGCACCTGATCTTAACATGCTTGCAACACAACATTACTTTCAGAGCTAAACATGTGCCAGGGATTCATAACAATGCTGCTGACGCTCTGTCTCGCTCATTAATGCAGGAATTTCTG
Organism: Pleurodeles waltl; assembly: GCF_031143425.1. Taxonomy (NCBI): domain Eukaryota; kingdom Metazoa; phylum Chordata; class Amphibia; order Caudata; family Salamandridae; genus Pleurodeles; species Pleurodeles waltl. Next base: position 1,236,159,650 of record NC_090446.1, read on the forward strand.
TGGTATCACCCCCAGGCGATGGAGAAGATGTCGGAGTTCCCAGAGTCTCTGTGGAGAATTGGTGCCCCGCCCTCCCCGATTTAGTAGCAACATCTCTAGCAACGCGTACTAAGAAAGCTTACGAGAATGATTTTTATAATTACAGGCGATTCTTACAGTCACAGCAGATCTCTGAACCATTCACTGAGTTCGCGGTTTGTGCTTTCCTGGCACATCTAAAAACCCAAGGCCGGCCAGTATCGTGCGCAAAGGCTTATTTGTCGGCGATACGTTTCTTCGCAAAGATCAGAGAACTCGAGGCACCCTTGAATACATTTATTATAAATAGGGACTTAGCAGGTTGGGCCAGGGTGGCTCGTGTTCGAGCGGATTCTAGGCCCCCCATTACCGCACCCCTGCTCGGGAACATACTGGGCGCACTTCCAGGCATATGCTCGTCCCCCGCAGAGGCTGCTTTATTCTCCGCGGCTTTCGCGGTTGCCTTTTACGGGGCCTTCCGAATCAGCGAATTGGTGGGCGCAGCCAAGGGCGACCATGCGGGTGGGCTACAATGGGGCGACATTACGTCCAGCGCTGGGTTCCTTTCAATAGTCTTGCGCAAATCAAAAACCGACCAGCTGCAGAAGGGGGCGCGTATCTCACTCAGGGCCGCACCCGGTTCACCATTATGCCCAGTACTGCTTACAAATAATTACCTCCAGGTCCGCCCGCGGGCTAGCTCGTCCGCTTTGTTCTTACACCTCAACGGGGATTGCTTATCGCGTTACCAATTCTTGATGATCTTCAAGTTGGCCCTGAGGTCTTTAGGCGTTGAACAATCAGGTTACTCCTCCCATTCTTTCAGAATAGGGGAAGCCACATTAGCGGCAGGTGCTGGATTGGGGGCCACCACAGTGAAAGGCATCGGCCGGTGGTCTTCTGAGTGTTACAAACGGTATATTAGGCCGGAATTGGTCTAAAGGTAGCACTGTGCTTGTATATGAATGCCTCACACTCTTTTCTTTTCATTCCAGTACAATGTCTCAACGTGTAGTTTGGGTACTGGGGCATTCATTTATTCGTCGTGCGGCGTACCGGGTGCAACAGCTCCGTGGGTCGAATCCGGCGATGGTTCAAGGTGTGGCGTTCCGCTGGTGTGGAATTGGCAGTGCGGGCGTCACTCAGCTACAACATTTGGTCAATGAGGCGAAGGGATGCGCGGGGCTGCAGTCCCCGGATCTTGTCATTATTCACATAGGAGGCAACGACTTGGTGCGGTTGGGCCGCAAGACGCTAAGAGAAACAGTATTTTTAGAGATTACTAAATTGGCAAAACAATTCCCAAATGCTGCGATTGCATGGTCCCACATGGTGCCACGTCGGAAATGGGGTGCGGGGATCAAGTCAAGGACTATCAACGTTTCGGTACGACGGCTGAACGCCGAGATGGCAAACCTTTGCCCTGGCCCAGGGCGGCTATGGAACATCCCCCACAAACTATTAAAGGGCTCACACATGTTCCACCAGGACCAGTTGCACCTATCTGATGCAGGGACCGATCAATTCATTTACGACATGTGGGCTTTTGCGCGTGGTTTGTTTTATGGTGGGGAGGGCGAAGGACCTTTTGGGCCCTGGTCGCCCTCGTGGCGGAAATTGAGATGTGACTAGAAGCAACAGGGGGGGTCCCCAAGGTGGGGCCCCCGGGAGGACACCTGGGATGGGATCCTGAAGTTCTGAGCCAACCAACGGATGTACACACCAGATCAAGGGGTAAGGGAGCTCAGATCGCTGGGGGGAACATGGGGCTCCAGCCCTTGGCCGCCCCATTACACCCCGAGTCTGATTGGTGTTTGGAGGAGGGGGCGGAACCCGAAGCATGAAGACAAGGTACAGTGTTGTAGGCAGGGTAACCGCCCCTCCTAGGGATACAGGTGCTAGATGGGTCACCTGTGTGGTCCAATGGTGGTTCAGGACAGGAAGGGATCCTGTCAGAATTTGATTTATGGTCACAATAATGCTCATGACGTATAGATGAAGATGTAAAAAATTTGATATGCTTGAAAAGTTATGAGATGCTTGATGTTTGAATAAAAATCTTCCAACGCTTAATAGTTGTCGAATTGTGTATTTCGGGGGGAGAGTGGGGGTCACATGGAGGCCTCCGGGTCCTAGGGTAAAGCGCCCCCGCCAAAGTGGGGGGGCGCGGCCCGTTAGGAGCCGGGGGCTACGTGGCCCCTGCACTCCCCTCTGGTGCGCAGTTCGCCTGGCGGACTTCCGCCCCCGAGCCTCGCGAGGCCCGGGGGCGGAAGTCTTCCCCCAAGAGGAACGTTGGGTCCACGTTGGGCCCCGACCGGTTCTGGCCGCCGCAAACTGGTGGGGGGGCTATTTAACAGCCCCCCCCCAAGAAGGCAAGTCCTTTTTCCTGATTTCACGGCGGCCGGACGGGAGCGGGGTCCCGCGATTGACCCACCCACCCTCTCCTTGTTGTTAGGCAGTAGGCATGCGGAAATTGAGATGTGACTAGAAGCAACAGGGGGGGTCCCCAAGGTGGGGCCCCCGGGAGGACACCTGGGATGGGATCCTGAAGTTCTGAGCCAACCAACGGATGTACACACCAGATCAAGGGGTAAGGGAGCTCAGATCGCTGGGGGGAACATGGGGCTCCAGCCCTTGGCCGCCCCATTACACCCGAGTCTGATTGGTGTTTGGAGGAGGGGGCGGAACCCGAAGCATGAGGACAAGGTACAGTGTTGTAGGCAGGGTAATCGCCCCTCCTAGGGATACAGGTGATAGATGGGTCACCTGTGTGGTCCAATGGTGGTTCAGGACAGGAAGGGATCCTGTCAGAATTTGATTTATGGTCACAATAATGCTCATGACGTATAGATGAAGATGTAAAAAATGTGATATGCTTGAAAAGTTATGAGATGCTTGATGTTTGAATAAAAATCTTCCAACGCTTAATAGTTGTCGAATTGTGTATTTCGGGGGGGGAGTGGGGGTCACATGGAGGCCTCCGGGTCCTAATGACATTAAGTTTCTCCACCTCATAGTCATCAGATCTGCCTCACATGTTTACCGGACCTTGCAGGTAATGTATATCGACTAAACTCGGAATGTGCGATTCAAGGAAACTGATTTCTTTTATCCGGCTAGCGTTATTCCGCATAAGTTCAAATGAAGACAGAAGGACATAAATGTTTTTTTAAAAAAATGTTTTTTTACGTTACATTTTAATTTTCTCAAGTGATCAGATGTGTCTTTTTTCCAGAGCAGAGGGTTTGTCGGGTGGAGTTTTGTCATATTTGGTGTGGGGTCATTGAACTTGACATGCACTTGTATATGTTAATAACTGTTCATAGACACCCCGTACAATTTATTTCTGGTCCTTATCAAGTGCGAGGGGAACATGTAAAATATTTACCTGCTTTTGTTCTGGTATTTGCCCACCCTGAAAACTGGTATGATATGGCATATTGCAGGATGTGAACAGAAAGGCCTATCACTGACTTCTTACTTCTCAACTGAAGGGTGCCTTGGATGTGGGCAAGAGATAAACGTTGAGTGTGAGAGCGGCTGGGGGAGGGACAGGCTTTACTGTAGTTGTTTGCAATCACTTCTATCCACCTTATACTGATTGGTTGGGATTATTCTGAAAACGCACGCAGTGAAATCCAGTCTCCAACATATTCACATAAAGTACTTTCTTGAAAGTGAAAATTATTTTTGAAACCTGATATCTCAGTTTAACTACAGACCTGTTATGGAATCCTGCAAAAGTTCGTATTTTATTTACGTACACTTCGTCTGGGTGGCTTTATTTTGTTTCTAAAAACTGTAAAAAAAATACCCGTTTTTAGGTTTACTTGCCATAGTGCCTATTGACACGTTAAGTAAACAGTGTGATTCAGCAATGCTATTAAGGAGGAGAATTTGCTTCATATCCTCTTTCCATTCAGAACATAGAGGGTCATTCTGACCCTGGCGGCCACCACCGACCACGGGAGCACCGCCAACAGGCTGGCGGTGCTCCAATGAGCATTCTGACCGCGGCGGTTCAGCCGCGGTCAGAAGCGGAAAGTCAGCGGTCTCCCGCTGACTTTCCGCTGCTCTTTGGAATCCTCCATGGCTGCGGATGAGGATTCTGACCCCCCCTACCGCCATCCAGTTCATGGCGGGAAAGCCGCCATGAACAGGATGGCGGTAGGGGGGGTCGCGGGGCCCCTGGGGGCCCCTGCCGTGCCCATGCCAATGGCATGGGCACGGCAGGGGCCCCCGTAAGAGGGCCCCAAAAAGTATTTCAGTGTCTGCCTTGCAGACACTGAAATACGCGACGGGTGCCACTGCACCCGTCGCACCTTCCCACTCCGCCGGCTCGATTACGAGCCGGCATCCTCGTGGGAAGGTCGTTTTCCCCTGGGCTGGCGGGCGGTTTTACTGGAACCGCCCGCCAGCCCAGGGGAAAACTCGTAATACCCGCCGCGGTCTTTTGACCGCGGCGCGGTAATTTGGAGGGCGGGATCCTGGCGGGCGGCCTCCGCCGCCCGCCAGGGTCATAATGAGGCCCATAGTTTCTTTGATGCACGAACAGCAACAAATGCACAGTTGTGGAAGTGGAAGAGCTGACACATTGGAGGCACATTTTCACAAGCACAAATAAACAACCACTTTACCATTTGTGGAAACAAACTCACTAAGACAGTGTGTGATCTTATTAAAATTATGCATGTAGTACACTTGCTTGTTGGTGCTTTCAGTCAGCTCTCTTCATACATCGGTCTGTTGCTGTGCCGATCGCAATTTTCTTCCACCCACTTTTGCATATACATGGACCAATCAGTAGGCCCACTTCAGCCATTAAGTTAATTCACTCAGAAGCTGACACATACTGCTTAGTTACCTCCAATACCAGGGTCTACTATCAATGTGTTTTTGTTTTTTTTAGCCCAAAGATATTTTTGCTTTTTTCCATTTTCTTTAAGAATAGTGAATGTCAGCCAGATCCCATAAAACTGTTTTTAAAAACGGTAAAACAAAAAAAAAGAATTGACAAAATAAAAAATCTGGTGTCCAAAGCCAGACAGATTTCCTTTGCCAATGCTTGTTCTACGTTGTAGTTGTCCATTGCTCTTATTACTCGCTTTCACTAGCTTCCTCTCACATTCTATATCCTATTTCTGACTCCTGAATGCCTGCTTGTTAGTTCTGTTCCATTTCTGATTTGGCCATGCATGCGAGACAATAGGCTTTCAAATCAACTCCATTCATTACTGGATTCTTTTAGTGGGTGAACAAAATGAACTAGCTTCTCTGTTTGTAGGAATTTGTCTCTGGCCTGGAGCAGGAGTCAAACGCTTCATTATGATCCTATACACAAAGTTGTTGTGCTCAGAAACAAACTTTCCACTTTGCTTCCATGGTTAAACAAGCATTGGCAAAGGAAGTTGGTCTCACCTATACAAGAGCTCTTTGCTTTGGCAATGTATTTTGCCATGTTGTACATCAGTGTGGTTGCTGGATTGGTGCGGTGTGGCTTGGCTTGGTGCAGGGTGGATAGATTGGACAGGGGTGTACTGGATTTAAGGGGGGTAGATTAAAGTGGATAGGAATGGGGTGAATTGGACTGGAGTAGGGTGGATTAATTTGGGCTGGATTTAGGTGGATGAAAGTGAATTATATTTGACTGAGGTGGATTGGATTGGATTGGAGTGAGGTGGATTGGGTAGGGGGGACTTGATTAGAGTGGGTTGGACTGGAGTAGGCTGGGTTGGATTAGAGTAGGGTGAGTTGGATTGGAGTAGAATGGGGTGGGATGGATTGGAGTGGGGTGGAGTGGGGTGGGTTGGATTTGAGTAGGCTGGATTGGACCAGAGTGGGGCAAAATGGACTGCATGGGATGGGTTGGACTGGAGTGGGATGGACTGGACTTCTGTGGCATGGATTGGAATGGAGTGGATTGAGGTGGGGTGTATTGGATTAGGGTGTGGTGTATTGGATTGGAGTGGGGTAGATCGGACTGGGCCAGATTGTTGTGGATTGCATTGGTGTGGGGTGGATTGAATTGGTGTAGGGTGGACTGTATTGTAGTGGGGTGGATTGTAGTGGGTTGAATTGGGATGGAGTGGAGTGAATTGGATTGGATTGGGTGGGTGGATTTAATTTTTTTTGGGGCGGGTTGTTTGAGATTGGAGTGGGACAGGTTCTTTTGGATTAAAGTAAGGCAGATTGGAGTGGGGCAGACTCGAGTGGATTGGATTGGGCAGGTTATTTTGGACTGAAGTGGAGCAGATTAGAGTAGAGCAGGTTGTTTTGGATCGGAGTAGGGCAGATTAGAGTGGGCGCAGATTGTTTTGGATAGGAGTGGGTCAGATTGGAGTGGAACAGATTGTTTTGGATTGAATGGATAGGATTAGAGTGCGGCATATTGGAGGGGAACAGATTGTTTTGGATTGGAGAGGGCAGACTGGAGTGGGGAAGATTATTTTGATTGGAGTGGGGCAGATTGTATTAGGATGGATTTGAGTGGGGTGAATTGAATGGGAATGGGGTGGATTGGAGTGTGGTGAACTGGGATGGAGTGGGGTGGATTGGATTGGTGTGGGGTGGATTGGATTGGAGTGGGGTTTATTATTCTGGATTGAAGTGGGGCAGATTGCAGTGGGGCGGATTGGAGTGGATTGGATAGGAGTGGGGTGGGGTAGATTGGATTGTGGAAGTGGGGTGAATTTGGATGGAGTGGGGTGGATTGGATTGGGTGTGATAGAATGGATTATGGTGAGGTGGATTTGATTGGAGTTGGGCATATTCTTTTGGATTGGAGTGGGGCAGATAGTTTTGCATTGGAGTGGGATAGATTGGAGTGGATGGATTGGAGTGGGGCAGATTGTTTTGGACTGATGTGGGGCAGATTGGAGTGGGTTGGATTTGAGTGGGACAGATTATTTTGGAATGATGTGGGGCAGATGGGAGTGGGGTGGATTGGATTAGGGCAGATGGTGTAGGTCAAAATGAGACAGATTGGAGGGAGGGGGACTTCAGTGGGGCAATTTGTTTCGGATTGGGCAGATTCTGTTGGGTTGCAGTGTGGCAGATTACAGTGAAGCAGATTGGTTTGGTTTGAAGTACAGTGGATTGCAGTGGGGAAGATTGATTTGGTTTGGGGCAGATTGGTGTGGGACAGATTGCTTTGGATTTGAGTGGGGCAGCTTGTTTTGGATTGGAGTGAGACAGATTAAAGTGGGGTAGACAGGAGTTGGGCATATTGTTTTGCATTGGAGTGGGGAATATTGTTTTGGATTGGAGTGGGGCAGATTGGTTTGGAGTGGTACAAATTATATTTGATTAAAGTGGGACAATTTGGAGTAGGGCATATTAGATTGTGGTTGGTTGTGAGGATTGGAGTGAGTGGATTTGAGTTGGGCTGATTGTCGTGGGTTGCATTTGGGTAGATTGCAGTGGGGCAGATTTTTTTGGATTGGAGTGCAGCAGATAGCAACACTGCAGTTTGTTTTGGATTGGAGTGAGGCAGATTGGAGTTGGGTAGATGGGAGGGTTGCATATTGTTTTGGACTGGAGTGGGGAAGATTGTTTTGGATTGGAGTGGGGAGATTTGAGTGGGGTTAGATGGGAGTTTTGCATATTGTTTTGTATTGGAGTTGGGAGATTTGTTTTGGAGTGGTGCAAATTGTATTTGATTAGAGTGGGGTGATTTGGAGTGGGGCAGATTAGATTGGGGTGGGTTGGGAGGAATGGAGTGGGGTGGGGTGGGTTGGAGTGGATTGGGGTTGGTTGGAGTGGATTGGGGTGAGTGGTTTGGATTGGAGTGGGGTGGATTGAGGTGTACTGCACAATTATGTGTGAAAGCATAATTTCAGAAATTACACATAATATAGAAACAATGTTGTTTTGCAATATTTTTTACAAAAAAGAGCGCCCACGAGCAAAACCAAAAGAAAACATGAGTTGAAAGTGAGAAAAGAAGACTTGGAAAATAAAAAAGAAATAAAGAAAGTATATTGCTTTGCAATATTTCGAACAAGTAAATCATCATCTTTTGAGAAGAGTGCCCACGAGCAAGAACAAAAGAAACATGAGTAGAAAGTGAGAAAAGACAACTTGGCTAAATAAAAGAAAGTTAGCTTAAAAAAAAATATACTTTTCTGGGCGCATTTGTGGCAGTCACAAGCCTTCTGTTTGCAGGGCACTAGAAGTTAAAACGAACAAAATAGTACCTCAATCGTGCCTGGAGCAGTGGACGGGCACTAAGTTGAATCAATTAGTGCTTAGTCCCTGCTCCACACAGAGGAAAATAAATGATGCCAGGCTTACCTTGACTAATTAAAAGGCTGTAAAGAAGATTGCCACACAAACCACCTAATGGTGAGCTAGAGGCAGGCACCAAGCCTGTTACTATATACAACAGTGTCTCGCAAGCCGGACGCATGCTCTAACGCATGCACTGCCAGGCTTAACCCTGAAAAGGGCATTCATCCTCTCCTATTGAACCTTCTATATGCTAATGGGCCAGACTTTCTAAAGGTTTGTTTTCAGAAACTGTAAGAGGTTGGCGATAAGAGTGTAATGTACACCTTTTAGATGCTATGTCCTCTTACCTTGCTAAGGCCCTCCATTAGCTTAGGAAAACTCTACAAGGACCTCTTTCTTTTCTACAATATCCTGGCTTGAACATCCCCTCCCTGCAACTTCAGCAGAGTAAATAGACCTAAAAAAAACGCCTTTCTGTCCTAAAATGTTACATAAACACCTGCAATTATGTTGTTATAGGTGACTAACCCTCCTTCAAATAGGTTCCACAATCTCTGGCTGGCAAATCACTCAAGGGTGAACACAACACCCAAGGCTACATCACTGCATACACACAACATGTTAAAAGGACATCGGCCCATGCCACACAAAGGGAGCCCTGAGCATGCTAACCTAAGACATGGGGCTGAATCACAAAACATTTTAGACTGGAACTATTTGATGTTCTTGGTATGTTAAGGCAGAGTTTGCTAGAAACACCTTTTACAATCATCTTATGAAAGCAGGCTTCTGGAGCTGGTAATGTGTGACAAGAATGTGTCTGCATGTTTGTTGTGCAGGATTTTGATGTGACAGTGATGTGTTCTGTTGTTTTTTTTTTGTGCTTTGTTTTTGTGCTGCATTTTTCCAATGGATGTTGTGTTGTACTCTCTTTATTGAGTTAAATTATATTAGAACTGTTATGTTACCCCTATTAAGTGTATTTGTGTTGTTATGTTGCTTTGTTTTTGCTATTGTTTATGTAATGTTGTTTGGTTTAGATATGTCAACAAATACTCGTGCATTGTCAGCCAACTGCAGCACGACTTTACAGTTCCTGTGACAATAACCACCAAGCATTTACTCCTGTCTATTATGGAAAAATAGCCCTGCTAAAGCTTTACAACCACTTAACATACCAATCCATCCAAAATAGTGTCAGGGACCTTGTCTTAAATTAGCAGCTGCATTGTTCCCTTTATGTGATATGCCAATGGTGTCTGCCACAGTTTTAGGTTGACTGGTGTCTTCCACAGTTGAAGAACTGGGATATCAGTTTTTTACCACTTTAGATGGTGGTAAATGTTTATTAGTCACTCGAACTTTTAAAGTATTTGCCGCTACTGACTGGAAATGTAGCAACATTTGCTGGAATCTGTAAAGTATTTACAGAACACAACAGAACAAAACGCAATACCTTAAAACAATATTAAATATCAACACAACAAAAAAAAGTAGAGGGTACAAAGCAGCAGAAAACAAAACTGAACACAACTACACTCAACAAAATGCATTAATGCAGCATGAAAAAACAGCGTAAATAACAATACAACGGGCACACCAAAACCAAATGCAACATAATACACATTCACACATATTCTTGTCACACATTTTCACTTTCAATAGTCTGTTTTTATAATATAGTAGAAAAAAGGGCTGGGGCAAAGCACTACATTTAATGTCCCTGTCAGAACGTGTTGCTATCCAGCTCTCACCTTCCAACATCCACTGCTGTAACCCACTACACGGGGAACAACAGGCCACATGATGAGACCAAGTTGAGAGAAAAAACATATCAAATTTTTCAGAAAAACAATAGCCTATCATATGGAAACCAGGAAAGCAAAAGCCAGAAATAGTTTGGAATAGAGGGCAAAGACTCACACTTAAATTTGGCAGAATGTTGAAATGTCTGAAACCCCGCACCTTATGTGTTGAAGCACCCTCCATTGGGACAATTTATTGTAGTACAATTCAGAACACAAGCTGGTGTAAAAGGGTGTGGGAATAGACTGTCACGGTGCACAAAATATACGTGGCATAACTAAACTATGTAAAGTAAAATAACCGCTCAGACACAGAACTGATCCATACTATTTCTCTTCCAGAAAAACAGTGGTCAGTGTTACAGACATGCAAAGTCAAAATGCTCCAAAGCTTTGATGCAGTGGCAAACATTTATCTTAATTAAACAAAAGTATTTGCAGAAGATTGTTCCCGCAAAACGTATTTATGGGAGAATCTGCTTATGAAACACTAATTTATTTAGGATTGAAAAGTTGCTTATGAAGCAATCATTTTTTCTGGATTGTATTTCCTGGACCCATGCTGTCTGTGGGATTTTACACTGCTGTATTGATTGCACTCTTTATAACTTCACAAAGTTAGCAAAAGTCAACCTTCTTATACGTCTGGTATGTACTTCACCGACTTCAGGAGAAATGACTGATGAGTTGTCAATGCGAATGTCCGAAACCATGCGCCCGCAAAGATTTAGTACGAAATGCTGCAGGAGAAATAAATATTTTAACATATTAGAGAGGCTCACAGATGGCTAATGAGCGTGGCCGAAGATGGTGGCTTTGTGTTTTAAGGTGGGGGGTCGGTCCTACACTACTCCCATATGCTGCTTTTCTCTAAGAGAGGCTCACTATGTATCCCCAGGGACAATAACTAGGTCAATTTTCTTCTACAAAAAAAACTGTCTCCATGACTCCGTTCCGGCCTCAAAATAAATTCCGACTATTATTTTTTCTGATTAAAATACAAGGGTCATTGAATCCGCAGCCTTTTCGTTTTTCTTTCTACAGAAATAAATTGTTCATTATGTGCAAAATATCATCCAATAATTTCCAATTGAAAGCATTCTTATTGAACATGTAAAAGCATTGTAATTAATTTTTTATTGCATTTTTCAGTTGCTTTAGTTCAAGCTCCTATTAAATATTCCCACTATTTGATGGGATTATTTTGTTTGAAAAGTCTCGAGCAGAATAATTTTTGTTAATCTTTTTTGGTTTTAAATCTTTTTACTTAAATTTTTAGTACGAGATTTCCTCTGAAAAGCAAAACAAAAAAATATTGACAGACCTTCCACATTTACAGGTAAAATTTAATCATTTGAGACATCATCAATCCCGATTTTGTGAATAGATCTCGGGAATTTTAATTGCAATGGACAAATGAGAAATTGAGGCCCTCATTACGGCTTCGGCTGACTTTTGGAAACACCGCCGAAGCCGCTGCAGCCAGCATACTATCAGTGCTGGTTGTATGCTGGCCACCCTATTAGGAATTTTCCGCTGGGCCAGTGGGTGAAAACAGCGTTTCCGCACACTGGCCCAGCAGAAAACTCACCACAACATTACCATCGGCTCGTAATCGAGCTGGCGGCAATGTTGTGGTGCGTCAAGTGCAACAGCACCCATTGCACATTTCACTGCCCTTAATTCGAGCAATGAAATGTGCGACGGGGCTGTCCATGGGGGCCCCCAATTCCCTCTTTTGGACAGCCTTTGCATGGTGGTGAGACCACCATGCAAAGGCTGGTGGAAAGGGGACACATAGTCCCCAGGACAACGCTGCTTGCAGTGCTGCCCTGGCAGATTTCACCCGCCGAAACCGCCAGACTGTCGACAGGCGGCAACCTTGCAGTACCAGCAGTCGGACCATGGTCATAATAGGGCGGTCGGACCACCCTGTCTGCAGTGGTCTTGAGACCGCCACATTCGTAATGAGGGCCTGAGTGTCCCTTAAATCGACTGAAGACCTAAACATTCTTTCAGAATAGAGCACTGTCACTGAAGTTAATCATTTCAACAGCTCGATTCACAAACGTAGGCTACAACAGTCATAAATTTGCTTGGAGATTTTTTTTTACTTTTATGTAACTCTGAGAGGGAATAAGGAATATCAATGAAGACTTCCTTGAGCACTTCAATAGAAAAGTGTCCCATTCTGAAAATGTACTGACTGACTCTTGAAACTACTTCAAGGTATGTGAATATCCACAAATTTACAAGTTCACGGGCGTTCACCTAATTTTTCACATATAAAATACACTAGTTTATACATATGGGGTCACAAGTTCAAATTCCCAGCAGCTCACTGTGGCACGTGAGTATCCATACATTCTCTTACGAATACTTTCAATATGCCTGAAGCTATTTATTTACAGCCAGAACTCATCAGCTATGGCCCTCCTTCAACCTTAAAATCTAGTAGTTCTGTCATTGCTGATGCATTGGAACTCACCAAAGTAGCCTCATTTCTCTAACAGACAGTACCTAAATCACCTAGCCCCCCTCTAAACAATTGAAATTGTTATATTTGTATCTGCCTGATGCATGATTTTTCAACATTCTGAAAATTATTTTGTTCTCTAATTGAATGCCTTTGCCACCAGTGTGCCAGTGCACTAGAGTACCAGATAACTTTCTCCAATGTTTATACTGATCTTCCACAAACATTTGAGGGGCACTATTTTCACATTTGTGGGTAGCAAGTATGATGGAAATATAAATCTAAGGACATACAGGGCAATAATAATGCAGTCAAGGTCTCAATAAGCCTCTTCTACTCCTTATGAATAGCACCAGTCGTGATGATAGTACAATATTTACCGTCCATCCTCCACTTTCATATACTATAAACAGTTTTTTTTCTACCCACAGTCCAAAGTAGATTTGCACATTGTTTTTGAGCAGATGCATTGTAAACAGATTTTCTGAAAAATGAGTGTTGGTGAAAACATGACCTACTTCAAGGTACTGGTATAATCTTATACCATGAGAAAAAACTAACAATGTAAATTCGGGTACAAATGTTACTTATTCAAAAATCGGTCTCATAGCTCACTTTTAGCCACAGGCTAATTAAAACTCTACATTTAATGGGTGTTTACATACCAAGTACTTTAAATGTATTATTTTGCTCCTTCATACTGGTTCAAGTTTCAGTTAACTTTGGCTTCTAATTTGATCTGTGCCACCCTGCATCGATTATGACATCCTGATTGATTGCACCTTATCCTGATTAACAAGATTGGAGGGTATGGCTTGATGGTAACACTTGAATGAGAAAAATAGCAGACTCACTAAGGCATTCACAGCCATGGAGTTTATGTTTCACATCTCAGTGTCACTGCTGGTTTTATCAGGAGATAACTAGCTACCTTAAAAGTTAAATGAGATTGAACTTCTGTTGCATAAATTAGAAATATGGATGATATGGTGCTGAATGGCAAATATTCTGGCACTACAAGGCCAAAATGATCCTGGGGTGCTAGATTATTCTGTGTGTGTGCCTTCAGCATTACATAACGTATAAGGAAGATAATACATGTACTCAGAAAATCGATTAAAATAATGTACCCAGTTTCTTCTTCAGAGTGGCTCTAGTCACAAGCAACAGTTCATGTATGATGGTATCCTATTCACAAAAGAAAACCTACACACGAACATGAATAAATCTACATGTGTAAGTTTATTCCTACACTTTTGAGTGGCATAATAAGATATGTTAAATGTTTTATTTTTAGACACTTGTTTTAACATTTATTGTATTAATTATTTCTTAATTTTGTTAAATAATGTCATTTAACATGTTTTATTTATGGAGTTTTATTTTAAGTCATGTTCTCAATTTTTTCTATGACAGTGTCTTGCAGTACCAGTGGTTAGCCATGTGGGTTGCTGGACTTAATCCAGCTCTGAACTGGGATACATTTATGACTGTTGTGGGTCTTTTTGACTGAAGTAACTTTTAAAGTTCAGTTTTTGGATAGGAATGGGCTTAATCTTTTGTGGGTAGGTGCACGTCCCTCCCTAAATCCTTTCCTAATCTTCCTTTAACGTCCCCTTACTCCTCCTTTAACCTCTCTCCTTTAGTAGTAGGTATTCCCCATTTTTCAGCAACTCTTCCCAGTCCCAAATTTACTACTAAAACGTATAGTTACATATGCAAAGAATCAGCAGTCGTTGCAGAGGTCCACACACACACACAAAAACAGGTGACAAGTGTGTACTCTGCTTGTGGGTTTATGAATAACAATTTGTAGTACATTTGTTGAACTATTGTAGGACTATTGAGCACACCACAAATTGCAGTTTGAGACTAGGTCCCATTCTTATTAAGAAATATTTATAATATCAATGATTCGGGCTTTCTTCCAGAGGTTTATTTCTCTTTCACTTCACGGTATTGCCTATGTAGTGTATCCTTCTACCTTCCATAAAGTGTTTCCACAGGAGTGAATGAGGACCTACTTTTATATCTGAAAAGTGCACTCACTCATCTCATTGCTTGTCTCATTTAGGGCCACATGCACGTAGCCTTTTGCATGTCGCTGAAAGCGAATTGGGCTTTTTTCGACATGCAAAATGCACTTCCCCATGTACCAACCAACCCATTTTTGCGATTTGGTAAACTATTTACCAATCCGCAAAAATGGATTGCGACTCGCAATTAGGAAGGGGTGTTCCCTTCCTAATTGCGACTCATACCCATGTATGGTTCTTTTGTGACCGCAAAACAATCGCAGTTAGCACCAGTGTCACACTGGTGCTAACCCATTCGTAAACGGGAAGGGGTCCCCATTGTGAATGTCAGTGAAAACATGACGGACCACTGCCTGCTCTGAAAAAATTAAACAAAAACGTTTCATTTTTTGATTTTGAAATGCATCTTGTTTTCCTTTAAGGAAAACGGGCTGCATTAAAAAATTAAAAAAAAAAAAAAAAAAAATCCTTTATTTAAAAGCAGTCAGAGACATGGTGGTCTGCTGTCTCCAGCAGGCCACCATCCCTGTGAGGGCCGCTATTCCCAAGGGCATCACAAATTGTGACCTACCTCATGAATAATCATGAGGTGGGCATTTGCGACCCCTTTGCAAATCGCTAATAGTGTAATTTACACTATACAACATAAGGTTTTGCAACTCGCAAATTGCGAGTCGCAAAACCAAACGTTGGTACATGTGGCCTTTTGTTTTTTATCTCCTATACAGAAGCAATACTTTAATGCTACTTTTTACAAGCATTGGCAATAGTCAATAGTGCAGGTTGAATTGTGATAAGCAATATTTGATGTGCCAGTGCCTTTAAATATTTGATGTGTCAATGCCTTTAAGCTGTCTGCAAGATGTATTGTGAGCAGTTCCCTAATGTGTGTAAATATATATATATATATATATACAATGGGCTTTGGCTTCACCTAGAATAGTATTACTCTCTTGCCTAGTATTAGTAACTATTTGGTGTATCATTAAATCGTCCAGAATGTGCTTTTATTGGAATGCGTAAGGGACTAGTCTGCATCCGAAAAGTACCCTCAGTCACACTGTTTCTAGCATTCAGTTCTCTATTTTCTGCATCTTTTTTATACACATTACTTGGTTGCTACTTTTTTCCTGGCATTTGGAAAGTCAGTAAATTATGCTTTAATGTGATAAACAGCATTTGCAAAAGCAACGCCTGTAAACTGTATTTTAAAAATGCTGTTATTTACATGGTTTGAGCCACTGGTAAGAGTGTTGACAAGCAGCAACCTAATGATGCAAGACCGTTGTAAGGCCTGACTCCTCTGAGAGAGAGGTTGTGAAGTTTGTATATGTTTTTTCTACTCAAACTCATCGCGCTTGAAACTGTGGAGCACAGGTTCGGGCTTCTGGGCTGATACGGCCCAAAAAGGGAGAGTAGTCAGAACACGCTTATGGATCTGGACCTCTGCTGCAAATCAATCAATCAATCAATCAATCACATTTATAAAGCGCGCTACTCACCCGTAAGGGTCTCAAGGCGCTGGTCTTGAGCTGCCTTCTGAAGTGGAGGTGGTCTTGTATGGCGCGAAGGTGGCTGGGAAGAGAGTTCCAGGTCTTCGCTGCTAGGTAAGAGAAGGACCTGCCTCCGGCGGTGGCTTTGCGAATGCGAGGTACGGCTGCCAGGGCTTGTCCTGTCGAGCGTATGGTGCGAGGAGGAGTGTAGAAAGAGATGCAGTGGTTGATGAGTTTTGGTCCGAGGTTGTGCAGGGCTTTGTGTGCGTGGGTGAGGAGTCTGAAGGTGTTGACTGGGAGCCAGTGGAGTTTCTGCAGGTGTCCGGAGATGTGGTGGTGGCGGGGTATGTTCAGGATGAGTCGTGCGGCAGCGTTCTGGATTCGTTGAAGTTTCCTCTGCAGCTTGATGGTGATGCCGGCGTACAGAGCGTTCTCATAGTCCAAGCGACTGGTGACGAGGGCGTGGGTGACGGTCTTCCTGGTGGGGTGGGGATCCAGCGGAAGATCTTGCGGAGCATGCGGAGGGTGTTGAAGCATGCTGAGGTCACCGAGTTGACCTGTCTGGTCATGGAGAGGGAAGAGTCCAGGATGAAACCGAGGTTGCGTGCGTGGTCGGTGGGGTTGGGGAGTGCTGCCTAGGGCGGGAGGCCACCAGGAGTCGTCCCAGGCGGTAGGTGTAGGGCCGATGATGAGGACCTCCGTCTTCTCTGTATTCAGTTTAAGCCGGCTGTCTGTCATCCAGTTCGCTACTTCCTTCATGCCTTCGTGTAGTCTGATTCTTGCTGAGGTGGGGTTGTTGGTGAGGGATAGGATGAGCTGGGTGTCGTCTGCGTAGGATATGAGGTCGAGTCCGTGTTTGCGTGCGATGTTCGCCAGGGGGGTCATGTAGATGTTGAAGAGGGTGGGGCTGAGGGAGGATCCCTGGGGGACGCCGCAGATGATCTCCGTAGCTTTGGATCTGAAGGGGGGGAGGCGGACTCTCTGGGTTCTTCCGGAGAGGAAGGAGGTGATCCATTCCAGGGCCTTACCTCTGATGCCGGCGTTGCTGAGGCGACGTATCAGGGTACGGTGGCAGACCGTGTCGAATGCTGCAGAGAGTCAGTTGTTCAGCCTTGTCAACCCTTTTTAGAATAATTTGCTCAGGAAGCAGTTTTATCTTTAGTTGTCAAATTACATTCAAAATTAATTTTCTCATTGTGCTCTATGAGAAAAGGCCTTTAAGTACTGCCAGAGAAAATTGTGCAAATTAGAGCAGAATATGCAGTGGACAATCAGGGTTCCCTGTAATAATGTTTGGTAAAACGCTTCGCACGTCCTCGTTGTCTAATATTATTTATTGCAGTTTAAAACACACATCCCTCTGCTTGTCTATACACTTTTATGTTGGGCACTAGTATTGGTGTCTGTGCCAGGGACATTTTCTTCATTATAATGTTAAGTGGTCACAATGGCCACAATGGCCAAAGTCAGTTTAGCCATTGTGATGGGCCTCACTGAAAATACTCCCACACAGCCACTATGCATTACAGGTGACATGAAGAAGGGTGCCTCTTCTCTCTGGGGATCATTCACTAGGCTTGTAGTCGTGTTATTGAAAGTAAACTATTGATTTCCACATTGGCACTTTTTTCAAACACTTGATTGGGAAAAGAAATTACAAAACCTTTTTGGGACCAAATGAGTGAAAACATAGATTATGAATTCTAGGTTTATACCGCCCAACACCCTACATTTTATCACTTGGTGAATGGCAGTTTTCGAAAAGAGAAGCAGTAATAGAAATGAATAATTTTGTTTGAACTTCACCTTTCACAACATAATTCTATTGTTGTTGTAGAAGAACTTGCTAGCTAACAGTGTTGCGGGGGTGGTGCCCTTTTCAGGGATGGGATATTCCTAGACACAATCTCATGGGGTTCTCCATGTGCATTTATCTCTTCCTGCATCATCCAACAATGAAAATGCACTCATAAGCCTTTGCTATACTAATGTTAACACACATGCACACCCTGGGGGAAGGGAGCTCGAGCAGTAACCTCTAACACTTTCTTGGATGCCTCCCCATAATCAGCATGTTACTACATTCTTAATGGGCCAGTTTTCCTCCAGAAATGCCCACCTACCATGGATATGCTATAATTCAAAGATGTGCCATCCTCTGTCTATGACCAAAAATAAACATGCACTGTGACACACATACACCTGCACACCTTGGTACCAACATACCCACTTCACATTGTGATGGACCTCTCTATAGTTCAGTAGTGGGAGAAGCTCTCTGCCTCTTGAACTACGAACAGGAAGAGCACAAGGAGGGCCATCATGAGTACCAGGGCATTATGGGACTCTGCCTTCTACCGACATGAAGGGAAACGCATGCTCACAATCATAGCCCAGAGGAGGGCGGACAGGGAGACCTCACCTCTGATTCTACCTTGGCCCACACTGGCACAGGCTGGGATGGAATTAACAGACTTGCTGGCTCTACCCCAGCTTGCAACAATGTTGGCAAATGTGGGATGTAACCAGCCCCTGCAGCCAACCCCACGCATGCAGTCAACCCCACATCACTCATGGCTGATCACCTGTGGCCAGCCCCCAAAAGCAGTCAACTGAGGAAGGGGCATGGGGACCCCATCCTCCAGCATCTGCCATATCTTTTAGGAGGGGGTACATGGCCCCATCCACAGGGAATATTTCGGCCCCAGGTACCCCATCTCCCGGGACAGAGCAGGCAGGCTTAACGTAAGAGGCAATGTGTAAGTTATTTGTGCAGCACTTTAAACAATGAAACAGTAGAAACAACACTCAAAATTACCACACTTGAGAAGAAAAATATATCCTAATTTAATAAATAAAACAAGAGCAAAATTACAAAAATCCAATAGGTAGAACTTGAGGTATACATTTCTAAAGAATAAACTATAGAAAGCGATATAGAAGCAAAAAGCGCTAACCAGGCCTATCAGGCCAACCGTAATGGAGCATGGGCTGGCTACTGGAACCCCGCTGAACCAAAGTACCTTAAATCATAGTGCAGGAGCATTGTACTGGCTCCAAACCATGCAATCAAGGAGCTGCATCACTTTTCCCCACGCAGTGGAGGAGATACATCGAAGTTTGGCGCGCAGCTGTGGTGATGCATCGGAGCTGAGATGTGATGGAGTTCAGGTGCGGATGCCGATTGCGCAAACGTCGAGTCAATGCTCTGAATCCAATGAGTGCAGTGTCTGTGATGCAGAGTTCATCGCCATCAACAAGGCTGTCATTGACGGGCAAGCAGGATCCTTGCACAAGAGGAAACACAGCAGTGCTTGTTTCAAAAGTGATGCACCAGTTTTATCAACCTAGAGGCAGAGATATCATGGTTCTGTCCATGCAACGGCAGAAATGCAGTAATTTGGCTGGAGCAGCACCTGCGGTTCTACCTCCAAGGGCCGAGGACTGGGGTGGCACCACTTAGCTGGGCAGGTTCACAGCTAGCCAATTGGGGTTGGTTGGAAGGCTTTTATGTTGCTGAGACTTCAGATCAGGAGACCAGTCAGCTGGCCCTGGGGTGACTTTGGGTTCTTGGTTAGAGAGATACAGGTCTAGTCCTTCTCACCCAGGCAAGGAGGGCAGCAGGTCAGCACAGCCAGGCAGCAGTTTTTCCAGAGCAGTATTCCAGCAGTGTAGCAGTCCTTGTAGCAGCACAGCGTTCCTTCTTCCAGACAGGGTGTCCACAGGTCCAGAAGTGTATTGAAGTGGTAGGGTTTGCAAAGAAGACTCCGAAGTGCACAGAGGTCCTCCCTTCCAACCCTGGCTCTGGACTCAGCACAGGGATATGCAGCCCTTTATATGGGTACAGGACACAGCCTATTCCAGTGTAAAGATGATGCTATGGCCAGCTCCTCCTCCCATCCTATCAGCATGGGCTATCAGGGCCCATCAAGTCATTCCCCACGCTCCCATTTCGTGTGGCTATCTAGAGGGAATACACAAAGCCCAGCTGTCACCTTCTCCAGACAAGTCATCTGGGACAGTCAACAGACACACAGGACTAAGAGTAGGAAAATGGCAACTCTCTAAACGTAACCAGAAAGTTGCTGTCCTGGTTCGCTACAACAGACCAAAGGTGCACAACCACTAAACAGGCCCTTAGATCGGTATGAGTCCAATATCATCATAATTTGTATTTTCTTCAGTAATTCTTTCAGTCATCTTTAGCCAACTAAATCCATGTTCAATCTAATTCAAATGAATGATGCATGATTATTAACATCTTCCATATTTTATTCACGACATGATGGTTCCAGAGTATAAAATTCAAAGTGTCATCTCGTCATGTATAATGATCCATATCTAGTTCATAATACTCAATGCGTTGCGAGATACAATGTCTTCCTCAGGGGTAACTAAAACAGGAAAGTTAAAAACATCAGAAATGTCAGTAAGTGACACATGCCCCTTAAACATGCACCCAAAGGAGCTCAATAGTACAACGTCATAATATTTATACGATTGTGTATGTTCTCGCTCTCATTCATCATCCCTTCTGTCAGATAAAAAAACTAACAAAAAATAACTGAATAAATTAAAATCAGCAGGAGTGAGTGCTCTGCATACACTGCAGGAAGATAAAGCACTCACTTTGCGCTACAAGGCAGAATGAGAAAAATTAAGTGCTTTTCCTGCACTAAGTGCTAAACAGTAGAAAATGAAGCGCTCCCCAAGTGCTGTGCTTGCAGAGGCCAGGAACACAACCAGCACTCACCATGCACTGAGTTCCAGTGAGAACCCTGGTTGGGAGCACAGGTCAGGCAGCAGTAGACAGGTAGACCAGCATAATCAGACCAGAAGCCTTAAGGGCGATCTCTCCTTGCAGTACCAAAGTGTCCTTGCAGAACAGAGTCAGGGAGCAGCTAGCAGCAGGGCAACAAACTCAAAATCAATCCACTGAGTCCTTTAGGCCACCCAGCAAGTAGGAGGCAGCAGGGCAACAGCAGAAGAGCAGTGAAGCTGTCCTTCTGAAAGAACAACCAGTCAAAGTTCCAAAAGTGTTCTGAAAACAAAGGGTCAGAGCCCCTTTACTTATACTTGAAAAGTATTTGATGTAAGGGGTGACTTTAAAGGAACCCTTTGAAGTGTAACACAAACCCCCTTCAACTTAGCCCTGGCTCCAGACATCAGTAGGGGGTAAATCAGCCCTTTGTGTAAGGGCAGGACACAACCTACTGTCATGTAAGGTGTGAATGACTGCTCCTTCTTCGAGCCCAGGAAGCCTATCAGTATGCAGATGAATGCAGATGTATCTCCTGTCACAAAGAGCCCCTCCTATGTTGTGGCTGTCTGTAAAATATGCACAAAATTAACTGTCAGTCAGCTCCAGTGGACTGGAGTCAGGCTGCAAAACACTAGAGTTATAAGCTCAGAGAAATGCCCACTTTCTAAAAGTGGCATTTCTAAAATAATAATATAAAATTCAACTACACCAGTAAGCAGGATTTATCACTACCATTCCAAACATACCAAACATGCCAATGCTAGTCCTTTCAGATCACACATTACCACTTAAAAGTATATAATGGAATTTGCAATGCTAAACTATGAGGGGAGCAGCCCTCATAGTGGTGAAAACCTAAATAGGGGCTTGTCACTACTAGGACATGCAAAACATGAGTACATGTTCTACCTTTTACATACACTGCACCCTGACCATAGGGCTAACTAAGGCCTACCTTAGGGGTGATTTAGGTTTAATAAAAGGGGAGTTTAGGCCTGGGCAAGTAGTTTGAATGCCAAGTGATGGTGGCAGTAAACTGCACATGCAGGCCCTGCAGTGGCAAGCCTGAGACAGGTTTGAAAGGCTACTTCTGTGGGTGGCACAATCAGCGCTGCAGTCCCGAAAGTAGCATTTAATTTACTGGTCCATGGTGTATGGTATACCACTTTACAAAGGACTTAGAGGTAAATAAAATACGCCAAACAAGTGTTAGCCAATCATACCATGGTTTAGGGAGGAAAGGAATGTACTTTACCACTGATTACCAGTGGTAAAGTGCTCAGAGTTCTAAGGCCAACTAAACGAAGATCAGAAAAGTAGGAGGAGGAAGGGAAAATGTTTGGGGATAACTCTACAGAAAGGGACATTTCCACCATCAATTAAACCATGTTTGGGGGAGTGAGCACAACCACTTTAGCACTGGTTAGCAGTGGTAAAGTGCATAGAGTGCTAAGAACAACTAAAGCAAAAGCAAAATTATAGCAAGCAGCAGAAAGTTTGGGGGAAGCCACCCTAAGGCTGACAGATATAACCATAAAGGCATACTTTTTAATTTTATGCAACTGCACAAAATAAGAGTCAAAGTAGGGTAAAAGTAGTCAGAGGCAAAGTTCACGGCCACAACTCTTGCTTTAGGCAAAGCTGTGGAAACCTACATGCAAAGTATGACTCAAATATCCAGCCTTCTCACTGCACTGCTTTCTGCACTTGCATGAGGGATTTGTGGGCTGCTGAAGCCACAGTCAGTTGTCTTCTCTGTTCTTGCAGAGGAAAGATTAAAGAGGAGTGGTAGACAAGAGTGACAAACAGCCCCTTAATGTTACCTAAACATACAGTGAGCTGCTGAACTGTACAATATTAGACCTGGCATCTTTGGTGTGGTTTCTCCCTGTCTTTTTGTCTCTGAATCCTGTATTTTTGACCACATGCTGGATTTCGTTTATGCTGGTTTTGGTGCTCTGGGCACTTTACCACTGCTGATCAGTGCTAAAGTGCAAGTGCTTCCTGTGTAAATTGTGGTTATGACTGATTGTCCATGGTTGGCATATTTGATTTACTAGTAAGTCCATAGAGTAGTGCACCATGTGTGCCCAGGGCCTGTAAATCACATGCTACTAGTGGGCCTGCAGCACTAATTGTGCCACCCACATGAGCAGCCAGGTAAACATGTCTCAGACCTACCGTTGCAGTGTCTATGTGTGCAATTTTAAACTGCCATATCAACCTGACAAGTGCAACCACTTGCCAGGCCTTAACCTTCCTTTTTAGTACACATAAGGCACCCCTAGACTAGGCCCAAGGTAGCCCCAGTGCCTGGGTGCAGTGTATTTAAAAGGCAGGGCATGTACTGGTGTATTTTATATGTCCTGATAGTGTAATACTGCAGAATTAGTTTTTCACTATTGCAAGGCATATCTCTCCCATAGCTTAACATGGGGATTGCCTATTACGTCTTATTTCCCATTGGGAGCAGATAGGGATATGGAGTTTTGTGGTCTCTAAACTCACAATTTAAAAATACATCCTTTAGTGAAGGTGATTTTCAAATTGCATCTTTGAAAATGCCACTTTTAGAAAGTGGGATTTTCTTGCTTAAAAATTCTGTGCCTCTGCCTGGCTATAGAATACATGTCTGGGTCGGGATGACAGTTGGGCTGGTTGTGAATTCACTTTAGACAGTCACACAGAGGGAGCTAAGGTGTGCCCTGCATATCCTGATGGGTCTTCCTGGGATAGAGTGGTGGGAGGAGCTGACACTTGCAACTGAATAGGGCTGTGCCTGTCCTTACACAATACAGTCTCCAACCCCTTTGAGTGTGTCTGGGACCAGGACAGAAAAGGCAGGGTCTGGTGCACTGCAAAGACTTTCCTTTGAATTTTGCCTCCTTCAAAGGCACAAATGAGTATACGTATTGGACTCAAAACCCCAGACTTTTAGAACACTTCTGGATCAAGAGGAGACTATGGCAAGGAGAACAGCTGAAGAGCTGTGGGGAGGAGTACTGCCCCTTTGCTGTGTGTGCTTTGCTGGGTTGGCCTGCAGTTGCTGTTTCTGCTTTGGGGAGGACAATTGCTGGAGTTTGCTCTTTATCCAGCTTGTGAAGTTTCTCCAGGGGTTTGGACTGAGCTTGCCTCCTGTTTAGAAGTCTCAGGAGCATCACATACTTCACCTGCCAGCCCCTGGGTTCTCTTGCTGAGGAATCTGACTTGCCAAGAGGTGCCCGCTCCAGTTCCACAGCCCTTGGAAGTGAAGTCCGGCATAAAACAAGAAGAACCAGGCACATCAACTCCGGATGTCGCCAGAACCAGCGCCGCTGCCTGCACCCTAATACTGGTCCCCACTGAAGTGTGAAGACTGTGACTGGCACCATAGGCCAGACGTCATCACAGTGCCTCAGGAGTCCTGCAACACCATGAGTCCTGAATGCTGTGTCACTGACATCTGTGACACCCGACTCAGCCTCTGCGCCTGTGGCCCCCTTGTGTTACTGCCACACCATGAAGTTACCTCTTTGTGTGTTGACCCGCTGGATTTATCAACTCAGCCGGATCGTAAGGAATCAACACCTCTCCTCCCCTGTATAGCGGTATGGGCCGATGCCTCAGCTCCTGAGCAGCAGTACGGAACTGGCGCTGCACCAGCTCCAGCAGCGCCTCACCCACTCTGTGCCGCCTCTTTGACTCTGCCTCATTTCTAAGGTACTGTATCTGAGGTCCTTGCGACTCCGTGACCGGCGTTGCTCTCCCTCACTCTTGGGAATAACTCTGTCACAACGCTGTGATAGCACCAGTTGGAACTATTGTGTTTCTAAGCGCTTTATTGGGATTTAATCTTTACAGATTCATATCTTACTTGTGTATGTTGGACTTTTGTCATTTTGGTCTTCTTGTACTTAGATACATGTTAGCTATTTTTCTAAACTGGCATGGTATCCATTTGTAGTGTTTTCACTGTATACTGTGTGTGGGTACAAATACTTAACACATTGCCTCTGAAATAAGCTTGACGGTTCTTGCCAAGCTACCAAGCGGCGAGCTGGGGTTATATTAGGAGCGTGAACCCCTTACCCTTACTGCAGTGATGTAAGCATATATTTTGAAAATACAAAATATAATCTCATATTGGGATTGCTGACTTTAGTTCCCAGTGTATAGCTACTAATGCCAGCACCTACAAATTCATAAGGAGGTTGGTAGGGTGATTCAGTCCCGAACAGGCAGCCCCAAAGAAACCTATTCATCAAGTGACTTGGAGAGCTTCTGGGTTTTGTGCTTTTTGCATCAATAATGTGCAATAAAAATTTGCATCCTGCATAGTTATGGCAATATTTGTGAGATTTGCCCTTTGAATGAAATGCTCAGACATAGTCACATTTCTGACTTTATTCTTCTCACTGAATTTTGAGAGAGTTATCCACAATTTACTATCACCCTAACTCTTTACCAAATATCGAGAGTATGAAAAAGTGGATTATTGGTTGAAGTGGATAGTAGTCCACCACAAGTAAAGCCAACAAGTAAAGCCACTATTCTTGCTAAGTCCAATAAAGGTTTATGTAATTTAAAACTGAGCTCAATCCCTGGTAGCTATGGCAGAGAGCAGAAAGGCTTAGCTTAAGAAAGTATGCAAAGAATTTAGAAGTGTCACACAAGTTAAATAGTGAAAAACACAACCCAATAAAAATTACACTCTGTCTTATAAAAATAGAGAATATCGTAATGAACAAAATGACATTAAAATGGCCAAATTGCAATAAGGAGAACCAGAGATATGATTTTTTTAAGTTTTATATGAAAATAGCACCAGAAAGCTCACATTGCCAACTGCAGGTAACTGGTCTCCTTAGACCTGTTGAAGAGTAAGATTTTAGACCGATCACAATGGAGCGTGGGTTGGATTAATAGGTCACATTGGTCCTGGTCAGAAAGCTATTTTTAGACTTAGAAAATGCCCAAGAATGTAGGGTCCTCAATGTGGCAAGGCTGCAGGCTGGATCAGAAGCCAGGCTCATCAATGACCGATTAATAAAGGATGAGGTCTTGGTGAAGCTATCAATGAAGGCAGGAAAGCTGAGCTACAAAAATCTGGGGTTCATGTCCTGGAAGTAATCAAAATTTATTGGATGCTGTTTGTTGTCTGGATCGGTGAAGATTTGTATGTTTGGACTCAATCTTTTCTGAAAGTCAGATTTCCTCAGCAGGGCAAGGCTGCAGGCTGTAGCAAAAGAGGGTTCATTGCCATTTGATGCTGGTTGGCATTGGGCCTGCTGAATTGGATTTGCTGCTGAAAAGAAGAATGTAACAGGAGATGTGGCAAACTTAAGCATACCAGTGGATTGGCTGGCAGGTTCGTCCCAGTCCCACGACAATTCCCCAAGCAGAAACTTGGCAAAAAGGTTCAGGCAGGAGAAGTACAGTCTGACAGCAGCCAAAAGTTCCAAGACCAAAGGAACAGCACTTGAATTTCAGAACTCACTCCAAAAGAAGCCACAAGCAGGGTCCAGGGTAGGTCCTGTTGAAACTGGTCAGCTTGGCTCTTCTAGGAAAGTGGGGTTCTTGCAGCTTTTGTGTCCCTGTAGTTTAGTAGGAGGTCAGTCAACTGACCAGTAAAATCCACTTCTTTTTCCTGGGTACAAATGGATGCAGGTCAAGACTTTCAGATATCCTCACATGTCTCAAGAGCAGCTGCTGTCATTCTTATGTGCCAAGTGGTGTTATCTTTGTGGCTGGCATTAGCTTGTGGGTTGGGGTGACTCCTGGCCCCGCCTTAGCCAATAGGTTAAAAGCTCCCAGTGTGACCTTCCCATTTTTGTAACAAGTCCTGTGACCCTTACTGCAAACAATCCCACAGTGCCCCTCTCTACCTAAATTAAAAATGGCCAAAGTTTCTTTCCCCTGTGTAGAATGCATGTGCCTACCCTCGAGGTTTAAAAAGGGAACTTATCAACCCATCCTCTGTGGTCATTCAAAACACATTTTGGGGGCAGCTCCTCTCCTACTAAGGTTAGTGAGTGGTTCACAAGTACAAGGGAGGTGGCAGGACCAGATTTTAGCCATATCTGTCTTTTACAGGGCAGGACACTCTGAAGTTAAATTCCTAGTCACTGTCCAAATGGTCATCCTGTCAGAGGTACCGAACACCTCCCAGCACCTGAGGCACTTGTCCAGCTCTGGGAGCAAGTTCACACCTTAACAAGGACCAATTCAGCTCCTAGGTGACAGTGGGAATCTTATGTAAATGGGCTTTTAGAGGATTTATGCAGGTACAAGGTTACGTTTCAAAAGTACATTTTGAAAAATATTTATTACAAATCCGGCTTCACCAGTGAATTGGTCTTGTAATTAATACTATATTAGGTCTAAGAATTACCTGTTTTGTTGATTCCTAGGGTAAGATAACTTAATTAACTTTTATAATGTATCCCTGTGCTTTCCTAAGAAACAGATAACCCTGCTGCAGTAAAAATAGCTTTTAGGGCCTTGTCACTGTATAGAGATGTTAACCCCTTCGCTCCCACGCCTTTTCCCCCTCAGGTGCCAGGCCTTTTTTGGTCTATTTGGGACAGTTTGCGCTTAGGCCCTCATAACTTTTTGTCCACATAAGCTACCCATGCCAAATTTGCGTCCCTTTTTTCCAACATCCTAGGGATTCTAGAGGTACCTAAAGTTTGTGGGTTCCCCTGAAGGAGACCAAGAAATTAGCCAAAATACAGGCAAATTTTTTTTTTTTTTTTTTTTTAAAGGGTAAAAAAGGGCTGCAGAAGAAGGCTTGTGGTTTTTCCCCTGAAAATGGCATCAACAAAGGATTTATGGTGCTAAAATCACCATCATTCCAGCTTTCAGGAACAGGCAGACTAATATCAGAAAACCCAATTTTTCAACACACTTTTGGCATTTTACTGTGACATACCCCATTTTTATGATTTTTGTGCTTTCTGCCTCCTTCCAGTTAGTGACAGAAATGGGTGTGAAGCCAATGCTGGATCCCAGAAAGCTAAACATTTCTGAAAAGTATACAAAATTCTGAATATGCCAAGGGGTAATATGTGTAGGTCCCACAAAGGTTTCCTACAAAAAAAAATAACTGCTGAAATAAAACAATATTGAAATTGAGGTAAAAAGCAGCAATTTTACTCCACATTTTACTCTGTATTTTTTCTTGCGATATCAGATTTTTTAAAGCAATATACTGTTACTTCTGCTGGACTCCTCTAGTTGTGGGGATATATAGGGCTTGTAGGTTCATCAAGAACCCTAGGAACCCAGAGCCAATAAATGAGCTGCACCTTGCAGTGGGGTTTCATTCTGTACTGGGTATACAGCAATTCATTTGCTAAAATATAAAGAGTGAAAAATAGGTATCAAGAAAACCTTTGGGCCATATTTATACTCCGTTTGCGCCGAAATTGCGTCGTTTTTTTTGACGCAATTTCGACGCAAAACTAACGCCAACTAACGCCATATTTATACTATGGCGTTAGAGGCGAATAGCGCCAAAGTTCCCGGAATGTGCGTCATTTTTTAGCGTGAACCCCTTCCTTGCGTTAATGATATGCAAGGGAGGCGTTCCCGTCTAAAAAATGACTCCCAGGCCTTTACGTGGTATTTATACTCCCGGGCAAAAGAGACGCCCGGGAGTTGGCGTGGCTAAAAACGGCGCATTTGCGCCACTTTTTAACGCCTGCTCAGGGCAGGCGTTAAGGGGCCTGTGGGCTCAAAATGAGCCCACAGGTGCCCTCCCATGCCCCCAGGGACCCCCCCTGCCACCCTTGCCCACCCCAGGAGGACCCCCAAGGATGGAGGGACCCACCCCAGGGACATTCAGGTAAGTTCAGGTAAGTATAATTTTTTATTTTTTATATTTTTTTTTGGTGGCATAGGGGGGCCTTATTTGTGCCCCCCTACATGCCACTATGCCCAATGACCATGCCCAGGGGACAGAAGTCCCCTGGGCATGGCCATTGGGCAAGGGGGCATGACTCCTATCTTTACAATGATAGGAGTCATGTTGATGGGGGATGGGCGTCGAAAATAAATGGCGCAAGTCGGGTTAAGACGATTTTTTCGACGTAACCTGACTTGCCCCATTTTAAGACGCCCATGCGCCATTTTCCCCCTACGCCGGCGCTGTCTGGTCTACGTGGTTTTTTCCCACGCAAACCAGGCAGCGCCGGTCTGATTGCGCCGTCTAACGCCATTCCATAAATACGGCGCCCGCATGGCGCTTCAGAATGGCGTTAGACGGCGCAAAACTTTTTGACGCTAAACTGCGTTAGCGCAGTTTAGCGTCAAAAAGTATAAATATGGGCCTTTGTATTTCCAAAATGGGCACAAGATAAGGTATTGAGAAGCAGTGGTTATTTGCACATCTCTGAATTCCAGGGTGCCCATACCAGCATGTGAATTACAGGGCATTTCCCAAATAGACTTCTTTTTTACACACTGTCTTACATTTGGAAGGAAAAGATGTAGAGAAAGACAGGGGGCAATAACACTTGTTTTGCTATTCTGTGTGCCCCCAAGTCTCCCGATAAAAATGGTACCTCACTTGCGTGGGTAGGCCTAATGCTCGCAACAGGAAATGCAACATGGACACATCACATTTTCACATTGAAATCTGACAATATTTTCTGCAAAGTGCCTAGCTGGAGATTTTGGCCTCTAGCTCAGCTGGCACCTAGGAAAACCTACCAAACCTGTCCATTTTTTTAAAACTAGAGACCTAGGGGAATACAAAATGGTGTGACTTGTGGGGCTTTCACCAGTTTCTGTTACCCAGAATCCTTTGCAAACCTCAGAATTTGGCACAAAAAAACACTTTTTTCTCACATTTGGGTGACAGAAAGTTCTGGAATCTGAAAGGAGCCACAAATTTCCTTCCACCCAGCGTTCCCCCAAGTCTCCCGATAAAAATGGTACCTCACTCATGTCGGTAGACCTAGCGCCCGCAACAGAAAATGCCCCAAAACTCACGTGGACACATCACATTATCCCAAAGAAAACAGAGCTGTTTTTTGCAAAGTGCCTAGCTGTGGATTTTGGCCTCTAGCTAAGCCGGCAACTAGGCAAACCTACCAAACCTGCATATTTGTGGAAACTAGACACCTAGGACAATCCAAGATGGGATGACCTGTGGGGCTCTCACCAGGTTATGTTACCCAGAATCCTTTGCAAACCTCAAAATGTGGCGAAAAACCACTTTTTCTTCACATTTCAGTGACAGAAATTTCTGGAATCTGAAAAGAGCCGGAAATTTCCTTCCACCCAGAGTTCCTCCAAGTCTCCAGATAACAATGGTACCTCACTTGTGTGGTTAGGCCTAGCACCCGCGACAGGAAATGCCCCAAAACACAACGTGGACACATCACATTTTCCCTAAAGAAAACAGAGCTGTTTTTTGCAAGGTGCCTAGCTGTGAATTTTGGCCTCTAGCTCAGTCGGCACCTAGGGTAACTTATCAAATCGGTGCATTTTGTAAAACTAGACACCTAGGGGAATCCAAGATAGGGTGACTTGTGGGGCTCTCACCAGTTTCTGTTACCCAGAATCCTTTGCAAATCTCAAAATTGGCCAGAAAAAAACACTTTTTCCTCTCATTTCGGAGACAGAAAGTTCTGGAATCTGAGAGGAGCCACAAATTTCCTTCCACCCAGCTTTCCCCCAAGTCTCCCAATAAAAATTGTACCTCACTTGTGTGGGTAGGCCTAGCACCCACGACAGGAAATGCCCCAAAACACAATGTGGACACATCACATTTTCCCAAAGAAAACAGAGCTGTTTTTTTTAAAGTGCCTAGCTGTGTAATTTGGACTCTAGCTCAGCTGGCACCTAGGGAAATCTATCAAATAGGTTCATTTTGTAAAACTAAACACCTAGGGCAATCCAAGATGGGGTGACTTGTGGGGCTCTCACCAGGTTCTGTTACCCAGAATCCTTTGCAAACCTCAAAATTGGCCCAAAAAACACTTTTTACTCTCATTTTGGTGACAGAAAGTCCTGGAATGTGAGAGGAGCCACAAATTTCCTTCCACCCAGCTTTCCCCCAAGTTTCCCAATAAAAATTGTACCTCACTTGTGTGGGTAGGCCTAGCACCCACGACAGGAAATGCCCCAAAACACAACGTGGACACATCACATTTTCCCAAAGAAAACAAATCTGTTTTTTGCAAAGTGTCTAGCTGTGGATTTTGGGCTCTAGCTCAACCGGCACCTAGAGAAACCTACCAAACCTGTGCATTTATGAAAACTAGACACCTAGGGGAATCCAGGATGGGGTGACTTGTGGGGCTCTCACCAGGTTCTGTAACCCAGAATCATTTGCAAACCTCAAACTTTGGCCAAAAAAACACAAACACTTTTACCTCTTATTTCGGTGACAGAAAGCTCTGGAATCTGACAGGAGCCACAAATTCCCTTACACCTAGCTTTCCCCCAAGTCTCCCGTAAAAATGGTACCTCACTTGTGTGGGTAGGCCTAGCTCCTGCGATAGGAAATGCCCCAAACCACTATGTGGACACATCAAAATTATCAAATACAAAACTACCTGTTTTTGCGGGAAGCATCTCCGTTTTTGGTGCTGGGCTCAGCAGCCATCTGGGAAACCTACTAAACCCAGACATTTCTGAAAACTGGACACCCAAGGGAGTCCAGGGAGGTGTGAGTTGCATGGATTCCTCAATGTTTTCTTACCCAGAATCCTCATCAATCCTTATATTTAGCACAAAAAAATCAAATTTTCCCACATTTCTGTGTGGGATCACCACACCGTGACATATTTCATACCACCCAACATTCCCCTCACTCTCCTGGTAAAAATGATACTTCACTTGTGTAGGTGGGCCAAGTGCCTGTGATAGGGAAGATCCAAAAACATGTTGAAATTGAGAGGGAAAGTTGGTCCAAAAGGGCAGTTTGAAAAAAAACATTTTTAGGCTGACAAGTGCAGCAGAATTGTTATCGGTATACATGAGACAATGTTGGGTGGTAGGAATTTTGTGGATTCCTGCCGATTCCGGAAGTTTCCATCACAAAAATGTGGGGAAAATGTGTGATTTCCAGCAAAGTTGGAGGTTTGCAGTGCATTGTGGGTAAGAAAATGGAGCGGGATGTGTGTGAAGCACACCACCCTGGAATCAAGCAGATGTGTAGTTTTCAGATGTGTCTAGGTCTTGTGTATTTTTCTACATGGCAGCGTCCCAAAGTCAAAAAAATGCAGCCCCCACTATTCCAAGTGGGACGATTTTTAGAGTTTCCAAGCTCTCATGGCCCAAATGTGAAACCAAAACCCCAAATAATCAAAGGTCCTCTTGCTTGCTGTGGGATAAGATGTTTTAGTGTGCGGGACAAGGAACACGATCCAGTTCACTTCATATATAGGGCCATAACATCTACACCAGTAACAAGCTGTGACTAACATCATTGAACATTTGCTGAGCCAACTAAGACAACATGAGGCAAAACAAGGACAAAATATTCACACACAATCAACAACGCACCTGGAGGTGGTTGTCAGTAAGCGTTCTTTTCAGCACGCGGACTCACAACATTGCACATGGGATGCACATACGTCAGTAGAGGAGCACAAAAGGAGAAGACACTCTCCATACTCTCACAACCTAGCACTCTTTCACAAATACAGTTTTTAAGTAAATTACACTCACCCACACGTTTAAAAACACACTTTTTGTCCATGAAATGCTTTACCGGGAGGTGCAGTTTCAGAATAAGACAGAAACTCCTATTGTGTTTTAACATTAGCAGAGCAGGGCCTAGCACTAGCTCTTCAGAGAGCAAAAGGGCATTCTTAAATTAAAAAAAAAAAACTCCGTCCACAATGTGCAATCATAAAACCAGAAGACGGGTCACTGGTCTTATTGTACCCATCACAATCCAAAACGGATATCACATAATGTACAAAATTGCATTGAAACGGGGCCCTCTAATTTTTCAAATCCAAGCTCTTAGTTACTCCTGGCATTTCTGAAATTAAAGTACCACATAAAAAGGACATATACTTCAAACAATAATAAAATAAGACCCTAACGTGCCTGACCAACAGTTCATGCGTGAGGCCTCGCCACTGACCTTGATTGAGGGCACAGCATTCGGAAGTCTCTTGTTCATCATTACCAGTGCCTCTTTATCAAAAGTTACAGCATGTTACTATAGAAGCACACGAAAAAAATAAAAAGCTTCCATAAACAGTTGACCTTTTTACACATGACGAATACTCATCTTCCATTTTTGAAACCCAACTGTTGTCCAGGCAGTATAAGCACCTATTGTCTGCCCGGCTCTTTAAGTTTGATCAGGAGAGCTGAGCACATACTTCATGGAAGTACTTTTATGTAAAACGAATCCACTCTATCTTGCAACTGCTAAGTAAATATACCAAAAGAGCTGACGTCTGACACCATCCATCTTGTGCAAATAGAATTGCTTGTTCCACAACAGCTCAAAGGATGTCAATTAATAGCAGTCCCATCCCTAGTCTCCAGCAACTACGGCAACTTGGAAAGGATTGTCAGAGCCCCCCTAACGTGCCAGCGAGTCTCATTTCTTGTAGATCCGTGTGAAATAAATTACTCCAGCACATTTTGTGTGATTTTAATAGTTTAATGTTATGCTTTCTATGCAAAATCACACCATTATGCCACTTTGTGCAATTATGTGCCAGTTGTGGTAAAATGTACAGTGAACGACCTGTTTGCAAATCCTGGGAAGACCATTATATGATCAGCTGTTTAAATTGATGCATTCTATGCTAAATGCTCGATTCGAATTTTACATGATTACCTAATTACGTGAAAGAAAATTACACAAATGTCCTTTACTCAAATCTTTGACTGCTATGCAGGGCCCGTCCGAGGATAATATAAGGTTCCAGAGACTAGCATGTGATGCACTTTCAATAGACGGCATTGTGCACATATTGAGAAGATCGAAGAGGTAGTCTTTGCTTAAATTAAGTGTTCTGGGGGAGTGTCTAAAGAACACAACTACAAATCAAGTGCGCCGTTTTACTTGTATAAAATACTTACATAAAGCGCCGCACAACAGGAGCAGTGGAAACACTGTGAACCTGTACAGACACAACGTTGCCCAGGGTTCTAAGGACTGTCCTGATACATCAGAGCATGAGGTGAATCACCAAGATGCAGGGAAGGAAATTGTAGATTAATGAGCTACATGAGCGAGCACATGAGGTGTGAAATATTCCCAATAAGAATTGCATTGGAACGATATAGGAGATTGTCTACAACTGTAACCTCAGGCAGAGAGCAAGAATCGTCACGGTTCGATGGCGTGGAATGTATCAGCGACACTTGTTCCATCATTATCTGATAGCTGTGAACACCAGGGCAGTAAGTGAGGTGCTTCGGAAGTATGAAGGGCCGCTGCAACACTGCTTCATTCTGTGTCGGTGAGCTCTGCAACAAAGCCGTGGTATAGAGTCAGGAGTGAAGACGTAAATATCATCCATGGTGTAGAGTCAGGCGTGAAGAAGTGAATATCATCCATGGTGCAGAGTCAGGCGTGAAGAAGTGAATACCATCCATGGTGTAGAATGAGGAGTGAAGAAGTGAAGCAAGTTCAGCTACATGAGCCTGATCTACCTTCATATACGGGCACTTGGGGTGTCTTTCAGCTAAAATAACGTTTCCACATTCTTCTACAAGGAAGAACTGAAAACACTGTGTAGGTGCTGTGGGATTCCGCATGGTTCGTGAAGGACCACAGATGAGTGTAAGACCTGTATCATGATCCCATTTTCAACACTGCGCTGACAAAGAAGAGGTCTGCTTGTTTTTTTTTTTTTTTTTTTTTCTGCCCTGCATAGATTACATCACGAAATCTCTGAGTTAGTGCATGCTTTGGTGCCTGAGGAGCTCGGAAACTCAGAGTTAAGGCCCTATGTTTGAGTTCTGATGTCAGAACCCCATAGTTTTTCCATTTAATGTGTGTGCTAAAGAGGGGAAAGAGAAACACACAGACCCCCCCCTTCTGCACCAGTACAACTTGATAAGCCACTTTACCAGCTGAATTTGCCATTAGTGTGTATCATTTGCATATGTATGCCTGGACACGAATGCCAGATTTCCAGTAGTATTCACGGCATTGTAACAGAGGACAGTGTAGGTTACACACTCAGCTTTCAGGGCCACGCTTGCGTGGGAAACGTCCGTGTTGTTCGCAATGCGTTGTTAAGGACGCTTCCCCGCAAAAATGTGTATGCATAATCTATCTTTATATGGCTTTTTGCTTTGAATTAGTTTTAGATGTGGGGCTTTGCTGGTAATTGCTGCCTCCATTGATTGCTATGTGATTACCTTGCAGTATTCATGAGCCAACATGTGACATATATGACTTACTCCAATGATTGGCTTGAGCAAATTTAAGTCTGTTTGGGCTATATCTCTACTCAAGTAGATGTGGGTGTAACTTTGCTAAAATACAACAGACTTACTGTTGGACCTGGCTTTTTGACAGGGACATCCCCAAACTTTTTGCCTCCTTCCTCCTATTTTTTCTGACCTGTTGTTGTTGGCTTTTGACCTCTGAGCACTTTACCACTGCTAACCAGTGCTAAAGTGCATATGCTCTCTGTGTAAATTGTACTATTGATTGGTTTATCCATGATTGACTATTTAATTTACCTGTAAGTCCCTATTAGAGTGCACTACATGTGCCTAGGGCATGTAGATTAAATGCTACTAGTGGGCCTGCAGCACTGGTTGTGCCACCCACCTCAGTAGCCCCTTAACCTTGTCTCAGGCCTGCCATTGCAAGGCCTGTGTGTGCAGTTTCACTGCCACTTCGACTTGGCATTTAAAAGTACTTGCCAAGCCTAGAACTCCCCTTTTTCTACGTATAAGTCATCCCTAATGTGTGCCCTAGGTAACCCCTAGAGCAGGGTGCTGTGTAGGTAAAAGGCAGGACATGTACCTGTGTAGTTATATGTCCTGGTAGTGTAAAACTCCTAAATTCGTTTTTACACTACCGTGAGGCCTGCTCCCTTCATAGGCTAACATTGGGGCTGCCCTCATACACTGTTGAAGTGGCAGCTGCTGATCTGAAAGGAGCAGGAAGGTCATATTTAGTATGGCCAGAATGGTAATCTAAAATCCTGCTGACTGGTGAAGTCGGATTTAATATTACTATTCTAGAAATGCCACTTTTAGAAAGTGAGCATTTCTTTGCACTAAAAAACTTGTTGTGCCCTTCAATCCACGTCTGGCTAGGTTTAGTTGACAGCTCCTTGTGCATTCACTCAGACACACCCCAAACACAGGGTACTCAGCCTCACTTGCATACATCTGCATTTTGAATGGGTCTTCCTGGGCTGGGAGGGTGGAGGGCCTGCCCTCACACAAAGGACTGCCACACCCCCTACTGGGACTCTGGCAGAGAGGATTGAGCTGAAAGGGAACTTGGTGCATTTCTTAGAGACTCTTTGAAATCACCCCCACTTCAAAGGCACAACTTAGTATAAAACAGGGCCTCTGCCCTACCTCATCAGACACTTGCTGGAGAAGAAACCTGAACCAGAAACTACATCCTGCCAAGAAGAACTGCCTGGCTGCTCAAAGGACTCACCTGTCTGCTTTCTCCAAAGGACTGCTGTCTTGCTGTTGCCCTGCTGCCTTGCTGAACTCTTGTCTGGCTGTGAAAGTACTCTCCAAGGGCTTGGATAGAGCTTGCCTCCTGTTCCTTGAAGTCTCAGGACCAAAAAGACTTCTTCCTTTCACGTGGACGCTCCGTGCGCCGAAAATTTCGACGCACAGCTTGTTTCGCGGCGAGAAAAACGCCGCACACCGACGCTGATCAACGCGACGCCCTCGGGACGATCGAGACTTCGACGCACAACCTCGCAAGGACAAAGCCGCCCGACTTCCAAGGAGAAATCGACGCGACGCCTGCCGTGAGACCAAAATTTCGACGCACGGCCTCGCAAGGACAACGCCGCCCGACTTCCAAGGAGAAATCGACGCGACGCCTACCGTGAGTGCGAAACTTTGACGCACGGCCTCGCAAGGACAACGCCGCCCGACTTCCAAGGAGAAATCGACGCGACGCCTGCCGTGAGACCAAAATTTCGACGCACGGCCTCGCAAGGACAACGCCGCCCGACTTCCAAGGAGAAATCGACGCGACGCCTACCGTGAGATCGAAACTTCGACGCGCAGCCCCGCAGAACGACGCGCAGCCGGAAAATAAGCAGGAGAATCCACGCACAGACCCGGGACATCTGGTAATCCCCGCGATCCACAAAAAGAGACTGTCTGCGCGCCGGAAAACGACGCCCGACTTCCCCGCGTGGAAAAGAACGACGCAAGTCTGTGTGTGCTGAGCGGAAAACGACGCACACACCTCTTTTTCCACGCATCTCTTCTCCTGTGGCCCTCTGAGGAGATTTCCCACCAGAAACCAGGTACTCTGTGCTTGAAAGACACTTTATTGCTTTTTAAAGACTTAAAGACTCTTAATATCACTTTTCAGTGATATCTTTACAAATTCGTATTGCAACTTTGATCGTTTTGACCTACAATTATCCAGATAAATATTCTATATTTTTCTAAACACTGTGTGGTGTATTTTTGTGGTGTTATACTATGGTGTTGTATGATTTATTGCACATATGCTTTACACATTGCCTTCTAAGTTAGGCCTGACTGCTCGTGCCAAGCTACCGGAGGGTGAGCACAGGCTGATTTTGGATTGTGTGTGACTTACCCTGACTAGAGTGAGGGTTCTTGCTTGGACAGAGGGCAACCTAACTGCCAACCAAAAACCCCATTTCTAACATTGGTGATCAGCGGTGAGGATAGGACTTGTGTTTGTGCAGTGACATACAGTAGCTAAGTATTTCACTACCTACCCACAGTTGAAGGTCAACTTGATTTTTCATCTTTTTTGGCTTTTTGTTCTCTGATGTCCTCCTGGATATACTAGTGATATTTTGGACTTTGGATTTTGGTTTTTGCTGATAAGATCTTATCAGAATGGGATTGCTTACCAACTCATGCTTTGTTCGTACTGACCACCTCACTAAGGCTGACCTAAGGAAGCTTTGCAGACAATGGGGCCTTCCTGTAGCAAGGAGATCTACTAAAGCGGAGATGCTCCATCACTACATAGTCTGGGGGGAGGAAAGATGGGCAGAGAGAGAGGCAGCAAGAAACCAAATGACTAAGTACCCCTCAGATGAGGAGGAAGACTACTCAGATGAGGAGGAGGGCTACTCAGAGTTGGACAGTGACCCAGAAATAGATGAATGGCTCCGAAGTCAAAGGCGACAGGAGCAACAATTAGAGGAGTATCTTGCAGGGGTTGAGGCAAAAAGACTTTTAGCCCTGGAAGAAGAAAAGATTGCAGCTCAAGAGCTGAGCGGTAAAGAGCTGAAACTGGAGGCCGGAAGGGCTGAGTCCAGTTCAGATGGTGGCAGCAAAAATCTTGCATCTAGTACTGCTGAAGAAGGGCACAAGCCCAGAGATGTGGTACCCAACTTGAAGAAGAGAGTTGACACACCCCAGGCGGTTCAAGGGTATGAGGTAGTTCCCGTTATGCACAGGGTCCCTGAGAAGGATTGGGGAACTGGCACAGGGAGTCATATTCCTACTGGGGGGAGGGACACTTTACTGACTCTAGCAGAGAGTGACAGAGAAAAGGGTTCCCCCCTGGTGGACGTCCTGGATATAGAGTGTAGAGACATCCCAGAAGAGTTTGGGTTGAGTATCAGGG
Source organism: Pleurodeles waltl (assembly GCF_031143425.1). Taxonomy (NCBI): domain Eukaryota; kingdom Metazoa; phylum Chordata; class Amphibia; order Caudata; family Salamandridae; genus Pleurodeles; species Pleurodeles waltl. The sequence continues at coordinate 1,236,198,212 of NC_090446.1, forward strand.
ACAGACAGAAACTGTCTCACCAGTCTCAAGAGGGTGATGTAGAGTGCTTTTCCAAGGCTGAGTTACAAGGTGGTTGGGTGAAGGGTACTGTGGTTAATACATGTGAAGGGCAGAGTGATGTAATTGCTGGAGAGCATATGTCTGGTCCTCATTTTCCAGAGCTACGCCAACACCAGGTGGAGTGTGAGTTCTCTGACCCCAGGGAACTTACAGTGGAGGCAGACTTTTGGGTGAGTACCAGAGAGTCTGAAGAGGCATTTGGGGGTGCTCCTGAAGGGAGTGGTCTAGGTGGTTCCCGACCAAGTGAGGTGGGAGAGGATTGTAGTGTCCCAGGTAGGTCTCAGAGCCTAACCTGTACCGTAGGGCCACCTTTTGAGGGAAGCCCCGCAGTGTCAGAAGAACTTGGGGGGATGACTGTAGACAGCATCCCAACAGTTCTGGTGTCTGGCAGTACCACTCCTAGTGAGGGGGTGCAGAAGTCCAGACATAGGGTTGAGAGGGGGTGGCAGACCCCAGTGGAGGATCTTGAAAGTCAGGGGTCAGCTCGGAGAGCAGAGCCCCCCAGGAATGACCCAGGTGAGACCGTTTCTGGTTTGGGGGAAACCCAGACTCTGCCGGATGGGCAGAGGTCGGGAGACCTGCGCCAACCAGACTCTTGTGTGGCCCTTGTGGGGGGTGAGAGTGCCCCCCAGGAAGTCCTGGCATGCCAGGCAAAGATTCAACCTCAGGGTGGTGACTCTGGGTTGAATAACCGGGTTCAGAGGTTAAACTTTGACCTGGTGGGGGGTAGATGTGCCCCCCAGAAAGTCCTGGAATGCCAGGCAATGGCTCAACCTCAGGGTGGTGACTCTGGGTTGGCTAACCCGGTTCAGAGGTCAAACTCGGACCTGGTGGGGGGTAGGTGTGCCCCCCAGAAAGCCCTGGTGTACCAGGCAGTTGTCCAACCTCAGGATGGTGACCCTAGGTTGGAGAACCAGGTTCAGAGGTTAAACTCTGACCTGGTGGAGGGTCAGTGTGCCCTCCAGGAAGTCCTGGCGTGCCAGGCGATTGTTCTACTTCAGGGTGGTAACTCTGAGTTGAATGGCCCAGTTCAGAGGTTAAACTCTGACCTGGTGGAGGGTCAGTGTGCCCTCCAGAAAGTCCTGGCGTGCCAGGCAATTGTTCAACCTCAGAGTGCTGACTCTGGGTTGGATACCCAGGTTCAGAGGTTAAACTCTGACCTGGTGGGAGGTAGGTGTGCCTCCCAAGAAGCCCTGCTGTGCCAGGCAATTGTCCAACCTCAGGGTGTTGACTCTGGGTTGGATGACCAGGTTCAGAGGTTAAACTCTGACCTGGTGGGGGGTAGGTGTGCCCCCCAGAAAGTCCTGGCGTGCCAGGCAATTGCCCAACCTCAGGGTGGTGACCCTGGGTTGGGGAACCAGGCTCAGAGGTTAAACTCTGACCTGGTGGGAGGTAGGTGTGCCTCCCAGAAAGTCCTGGTGCGCCAGGCAATTGTTCAACTTCAGGGTGGTGACTCTGAGTTGAATGGTCAGGTGCAGAGGTTAAACTCTGACCTGGTGGAGGGTCAGTGTGCCCTCCAGGAAGTCCTGGCGTGCCAGGCAATTGTTCAACTTCAGGGTGGTAACTCTGAGTTGAATGGGCAGGTGCAGAGGTTAAACTCTGACCTGGTGGGGGGTAGGTGTGCCTCCCAGGAAGTCCTGGTTTGCCAGGCGGTGATCCAGTCTGAGGGTACAGACCCTGGGCTGGAAGACCAGGTTCAGGGTGTCCCCCCGGACCTGGAGGGAGGGGCTACTGATAACAGTGCCCCTACCATGTTGTCTTCTGAGGAGGCCACTCCTAGTTGGAGGGTGCTGGACCCCAGAAGGGAGGGCAGGGGGAGGGAAGCCTCACCCCGGACCCTAGTCCAACCTGAAGGTACAGACCCCAGGTTGGAGGGCCAGTGGCAGGTTAACAGCCCTGCACTGGTGGAGGAATGGTACAGGGCGACTTCTGTAAGCCCCCTGGCCATGTTGGACTCTGGGGGTACCGCTCCGGGAGGGAGGGTACAAAGCCCCAGAGGGGAGGACCAGGTTCAGGCTGTCATCCCTGACCTGGTGGAAGGGAGAGTGGTTAAAGGGTGCCCAGCACCTGGGGCTACCGCCCCCCACTCTCCACAGCCACAGTGGTTGGAGAGCTTTGAGAGGCCTGGGGCCCGGCTCTCATCCCTGGCAGCTGTCAGTAATCACTGTGGCTTGCTGTCCGGGTGGACAGAGTTATCCCTGGGGAGGGGACAAGTGTCACACCCCAGGGGTAGAGTGGGCAACACCACTATGTTGGTCATGGGGGTACTATCCTGCTCCTGGGATACATCTGTGAGCAATGTAAGGTTAGGTGCTGCACAGCTGGGATCCGCAGGAAGGGAGAAAGGTTCCCCATGGATGGGCTTAGTGGGCCCTGAGAGTATGGACAGAGGGATCCAATTGGAGTCAGGAAGGCGAAGAACTGGAGCATGCCCCTGCTGTTGTGGGCCTGGTTCCTTGTTCTGTCGCCTCAAACAGGGAAGTACATCAGGATAGTGATTGTTCTCCCCTGGCTTTAGGCTGGTGGGGGGTCATGTTGGACCTGGCTTTTTGACAGGGACATCCCCAAACTTTTTGCCTCCTTCCTCCTATTTTTTCTGACCTGTTGTTGTTGGCTTTTGACCTCTGAGCACTTTACCACTGCTAACCAGTGCTAAAGTGCATATGCTCTCTGTGTAAATTGTACTATTGATTGGTTTATCCATGATTGACTATTTAATTTACCTGTAAGTCCCTATTAGAGTGCACTACATGTGCCTAGGGCATGTAGATTAAATGCTACTAGTGGGCCTGCAGCACTGGTTGTGCCACCCACCTCAGTAGCCCCTTAACCTTGTCTCAGGCCTGCCATTGCAAGGCCTGTGTGTGCAGTTTCACTGCCACTTCGACTTGGCATTTAAAAGTACTTGCCAAGCCTAGAACTCCCCTTTTTCTACGTATAAGTCATCCCTAATGTGTGCCCTAGGTAACCCCTAGAGCAGGGTGCTGTGTAGGTAAAAGGCAGGACATGTACCTGTGTAGTTATATGTCCTGGTAGTGTAAAACTCCTAAATTCGTTTTTACACTACTGTGAGGCCTGCTCCCTTCATAGGCTAACATTGGGGCTGCCCTCATACACTGTTGAAGTGGCAGCTGCTGATCTGAAAGGAGCAGGAAGGTCATATTTAGTATGGCCAGAATGGTAATCTAAAATCCTGCTGACTGGTGAAGTCGGATTTAATATTACTATTCTAGAAATGCCACTTTTAGAAAGTGAGCATTTCTTTGAACTAAAAAACTTGTTGTGCCCTTCAATCCACGTCTGGCTAGGTTTAGTTGACAGCTCCTTGTGCATTCACTCAGACACACCCCAAACACAGGGTACTCAGCCTCACTTGCATACATCTGCATTTTGAATGGGTCTTCCTGGGCTGGGAGGGTGGAGGGCCTGCCCTCACACAAAGGACTGCCACACCCCCTACTGGGACTCTGGCAGACAGGATTGAGCTGAAAGGGAACTTGGTGCATTTCTTAGAGACTCTTTGAAATCACCCCCACTTCAAAGGCACAACTTAGTATAAAACAGGGCCTCTGCCCTACCTCATCAGACACTTGCTGGAGAAGAAACCTGAACCAGAAACTACATCCTGCCAAGAAGAACTGCCTGGCTGCTCAAAGGACTCACCTGTCTGCTTTCTCCAAAGGACTGCTGTCTTGCTGTTGCCCTGCTGCCTTGCTGAACTCTTGTCTGGCTGTGAAAGTACTCTCCAAGGGCTTGGATAGAGCTTGCCTCCTGTTCCTTGAAGTCTCAGGACCAAAAAGACTTCTTCCTTTCACGTGGACGCTCCGTGCGCCGAAAATTTCGACGCACAGCTTGTTTCGCGGCGAGAAAAACGCCGCACACCGACGCTGATCAACGCGACGCCCTCGGGACGATCGAGACTTCGACGCACAACCTCGCAAGGACAAAGCCGCCCGACTTCCAAGGAGAAATCGACGCGACGCCTGCCGTGAGACCAAAATTTCGACGCACGGCCTCGCAAGGACAACGCCGCCCGACTTCCAAGGAGAAATCGACGCGACGCCTACCGTGAGTGCGAAACTTTGACGCACGGCCTCGCAAGGACAACGCCGCCCGACTTCCAAGGAGAAATCGACGCGACGCCTGCCGTGAGACCAAAATTTCGACGCACGGCCTCGCAAGGACAACGCCGCCCGACTTCCAAGGAGAAATCGACGCGACGCCTACCGTGAGATCGAAACTTCGACGCGCAGCCCCGCAGAACGACGCGCAGCCGGAAAATAAGCAGGAGAATCCACGCACAGACCCGGGACATCTGGTAATCCCCGCGATCCACAAAAAGAGACTGTCTGCGCGCCGGAAAACGACGCCCGACTTCCCCGCGTGGAAAAGAACGACGCAAGTCTGTGTGTGCTGAGCGGAAAACGACGCACACACCCCTTTTTCCACGCATCTCTTCTCCTGTGGCCCTCTGAGGAGATTTCCCACCAGAAACCAGGTACTCTGTGCTTGAAAGACACTTTATTGCTTTTTAAAGACTTAAAGACTCTTAATATCACTTTTCAGTGATATCTTTACAAATTCGTATTGCAACTTTGATCGTTTTGACCTACAATTATCCAGATAAATATTCTATATTTTTCTAAACACTGTGTGGTGTATTTTTGTGGTGTTATACTATGGTGTTGTATGATTTATTGCACATATGCTTTACACATTGCCTTCTAAGTTAGGCCTGACTGCTCGTGCCAAGCTACCGGAGGGTGAGCACAGGCTGATTTTGGATTGTGTGTGACTTACCCTGACTAGAGTGAGGGTTCTTGCTTGGACAGAGGGCAACCTAACTGCCAACCAAAAACCCCATTTCTAACACTTACCGTTTAGTAGGTATGTCCCCCTCCTTAATTTCCCTTCTCCTACATTGTAGTATATTTTTACCATTTTCCAGCCCCTCTCACATCTACACCTAAACTCTTTCAATAATTGTATAGAGCTGTGATGCACTTGAAGAGACAGGACATATATAGACATAGATCTATGCCAATACTTATCTGACTTGCATTTGAAAGTATGTGAAATCGTACTAGAGAAGTACTACTTCACATACTTTTAAATGCCATAGTATGTGCCTGTAGTGGGTGGTATTTACCTGCTTCCTCACAGTGCATGTATTTTTGCGTTGGATGCTAGTCTGTCTGTTACTGAGGTTGTCACAGTAGTTTCACTCAGCAAAAAGCAGAAATAAGAAAAGGTTGTCCTCGCAGGCACTGTGAACCCATTTCTCAACTAAGGCATTCCTGTTGCTTTTCTAATTATCTCAAGATAATTGAGTAAATAACCACCTTCAATTATTTTCGATTTATTAAATTGAAAGCCCACATACTGAAAAATGCATTTCTTTGACTTTTCAGTTTGTCTACCATTATTCCTGAACACAGTTCACAGAAAGTGGTGGAGTGGTACATAAATCCTGAAGGTGGTTCAAGGGCCGGAGGGGTGACTTTTCAGTACATGCAAGAAAAGGTGTTGAGTGTTGAAAGTGCAGTGGGAGTTGGTGTTTCTCAACACTAACTAGTGTAGTTTGCATAGATCTTCAATTAGGACGAGGTGTAATTATAACTTCAATTTTTTTGAAAGCACAAATTGGTTGTGCAATTTCATGGCTTAAGTCGAACTGCATGCAGTTAAGCTGTGCTGTGTATTTTGCACTCAGTTGTCCTATAACAAGTATTGCCTTGCATAAAAGGCAGAGTCAGTGAAGTTGTGAAGATTGTTCCTTGAGAACTTAATTATATTTGTCACAAGAATTACAAAATGTGCAAAGGTTGTAAAAGTGTACATCAGATGGTCTTTCAATTGAAAATCCTGACTTTCGTCATTTTGAATTAAACTACAATATGTGTTGAGTAGCTGGGAAAGAAAATCTCAGTAACATATGTGCTTCCTTTCCAAATACCTCCCAGTTAGCGGTTGCAACGTGATTTCAAAGCACTTGTGAGTAAAATCAAAGCAATTTATGCGCACACAAAAAAATCCGATCTTACTAAGGCAAAATTGTTCCTGAATACTAGTAAGAAAAAGGTAACTAGGTATACTTCTGGATTCAAAAATGCTACGTGAATCACTAGCACTCGCAGGAGTCTCGAAGCATAGGCCTAGTGTAAGTGACAATTCTGTGAACGAGGCTATTCTTGCATTTTAAAATTAAACCATGGAAACCCATTTTAAATAGAGTCTGGGCCGTGCCCTTGTGATGACTGGCAAATTGGAAGTGAACCGGCACGGAACAATTGTTCCCCTCACTTCTGGTGCGAAACTTCTTTCTGCCTTCTGACATAAGAGGAAATCAACCTTGACTGCTGCAATGCAGGAGGCCGACAGAAGCTAATATGACTTGCACAACTGGCCGCAGGATCAATCCTCACGCCTTTACTGTGCTTTCTCGGCTGCTGAATAAAGTCATTAATGGTTCTGCTTGGATTTTGTCCTGGAGGCTTGCGCATGTAAATCTGACAGAAAACTTAATTCATAATCAATCCCCTTATACATGCCTAATATTGACCAGTTCACCTGATATTTATTAAGTCTATAAAAATGTAATTTACCAAGGGTAAGGGATTGAGCAGATATGACTGCAGGGAGTTACTCTGCTAAAGCACATTTCAATATTAATTATATAATGACTATAATAAAGCACTACATCTCTTGGCTTAAATTCCAGTGTACTTTAGAGGTATTAACATGAAAGCATTGCCAATAAAACCCTTTTAAATCTGCTTCAGAAAGCTGAAGAGCCTATTGAGTTGGTGGTGCTTGCGTTTAAAGCTGTAAACCCGGCTATTGAACAGAAGATTTTGGCATGGTGTGCATGCCCCGTCAACTGCAGGTCTGACATATGTATTGGTCAGATGAAAGGAGATGTAAAGTGAATTAGTTTGATTTTTGTGCTTTAGAACTTATTTTTAGGTCTGGTTTGACAGCACAGCTGTCACTATGCCTTATGTGATCAACAGAAAAAAAGCTTTCAGAAGTACTACAAAAAGATGTACTTTGGCTCCACCTACATGTTTATTACATTGTATACAACATTTGAATGGTCAGAAGTTGTGCTCTTCAACTGAGAAAGAGTGCTTGTATTGCAATGTTTGCCCTGTGGGGAAGTTTATTCTCAGTGTGTCATGGCTGAGTTATCCAGTTATCAAGGCTATAAGCCTTATCTTTTTATTATTTTATAATGAAGTCACGATAAACGCAGTAGGTTTATTATATCTATTGTGAGAAGCATAAAGCAAATGGGCATTGAAGTGTAGCATTTTACTGCACCAAGTTAAAGGCTGAATACAGGTATTTTATTCATGGAACCTCACAGCATACCGAGGCAAGACCTTTGGTATTAGTTAAGACCCCTGAGAACCTGGAAAGGGGGGGGGGAGGTAAAAAGAATCTCTGTAATAAAAAGTTTTAGGTCTTCTCAGGAGGGGATGCATATTGTATTGCCATCTGTAATTTTGGATATACTTGCAGTTTTACAGTGGTATGCCTTGCAGGAAAGCTTGAGCTTTACACACTATTTCTGAGTTGGTGATTTTGAAAAACCAGTGATAAAGTCTAACGTTTGATTGGTTCATTGTGAAATGTTATGTTAGATGCCATTAGTCGGACCTGTTGATTATCAAAGGTTACAACAAAGGCAGACATTTATTGTGCATGTTGTTGGTGTTTTTATAGCAAACTTATCCCAGTGAGTGTATACCAGATGCTCTATAGCAGGTGTGTGAGGCCTACTCAAAAAGCAAGGTCTTCAGCTTCCTGCAAATGTCAAATATAGAGGAAGAGGCTATGATATGATTTGGGAGGTTGTTCAAGGTTTTAGGGATCAGGTAGGAGAAGGTGCCACCCCCTGCTCTGCTTTTGAGTCTGCATGGGTTGTGTACTAGTGGTGGACCAGCAGAGCAGTAGGGTTTCAAAGGTAGATAGAAGTGAATGTGGCTGTTCGGGTAGACAGGACCAGTGTTGTGGAGTGCCTTGTAGGTGTGGGTGAGGAGTCTGAAGTATGGACATTTGTGTCTCAGGAGCCAGTAGAGTTCCTTAAGGTGTTATGTGAGGTGGGGTTGAGGACTAATCCGGCTGCTGCGTTTTGGATGGTCTGCAGTCTTCTCATGAGTCGGTTGATTATCCCTGTGTACAAGGTATTCCCATAGTCTTGAGTGATCATTTTCTTGGTGTTGTCTCGTAATTATTGTGAAACGCATATGTTAAAACAAATAGGTCTTAAATAGTGACTTGACATTACAATTTACAGGTATTTTGTTACATGGAATCTGACAGATTACCTTATTAGGCAACAGTTTTTCTGTTGGTTAACACCTTTGACCATAGAGGTAAATGATTCACCTTTAGAGAATCCTTATTAGGCCTTCTTTATAAGGTGAAGTCCGATTGGGAGCACACTGCCTAACATTCCAGTCGAGTTCGCCCCTTGCATCCTGGTACATGCAGTTTGAACAATTAACGCTTCCTTGAAAAAATCTGTAGTATTTCACTAAAGTTAGTGCAGACAGTACTGTTCATCTCTAGACACGTGTTTCTGGGTTAGTGCCCTTCATCAGTAGAGACCAAAGAACAACAAAAATATCTGGGGTTGCTGGAAATGCCGCCGATATCGTCTCAGGTTTAGTACCACTCCCCAGCTCACAGGTGCGTCTCCAGAGCTCGTCAGCTAAATGGCTCGAGGGAGCCTTTTAAACATGAAGTCCGATTGGGAGCACACTGCCTAACATTCCAGTCGAGTTCGTCCCTTGCATCCTGGTACATGCAGTTTGAACAATTAACGCTTCCTTGAAAAAATCTGTAGTATTTCACTAAAGTTAGTGCAGACAGTTCATCTCTAGACACGTGTTTCTGGGTTAGCGCCCTTCATCAGTAGAGACCAAAGAACAACAAAAATATCTGGGGTTGCTGGAAATGCCGCCGATATCGTCTCAGGTTTAGTACCACTTCCCGGCTCACAGGTGCGTCTCCAGAGCTCGTCAGCTCAATGGCTCGAGGGAGCCTTTTAAACATGAAGTCCGATTGGGAGCACACTGCCTAACATTCCAGTTGAGTTCGCCCCTTGCATCCTGGTACATGCAGTTTGAACAATTAACGCTTCCTTGAAAAAATCTGTAGTATTTCACTAAAGTTAGTGCAGACAGTACTATTCTTCTCTAGACACGTGTTTCTGGGTTAATGCCCTTCATCAGTAGAGACCAAAGAACAACAAAAATATCTGGGGTTGCTGGAAATGCCGCCGATATCGTCTCAGGTTTAGTACCACTCCCCGGCTCACAGGTGCGTCTCCAGAGCTCGTCAGCTCAATGGCTCGAGGGAGCCTTTTAAACATGAAGTCCGATTGGGAGCACACTGCCTAACATTCCAGTCGAGTTCACCCCTTGCATCCTGGTACATGCAGTATGAACAATTAACGCTTCCTTGAAAAAAACGGAGTTCGTTTTTTGAGGAAACTACATTTATCATGATGCAATGGGGCTGATTATTTGCTGGGATGTTAGGCAGGTGTGCTCCTAACTGTTTGTGACTTTAAAAAGGCTCCCTTGAGCCACTGGGCTGACGAGCTCTGGAGCAGGCACCGGCATGCCAGTGAAGAGGTATTGAAACCGGATGATTAATGGCAGCATTTCCAGCACCCCGCAAATGTGCTTTATTTGTTCTCTGCTGAAGAAGGGATTAACCCAGAAACACATGTGTCCAGAGATGCACAGCAAAGGCTGCACCTATTTAGAGGTGAAATATTTAAAATTAACGGAGTTTGTTTTTTGAGGAAACTACATTTATCATGATGCAATGGGGCTGATTATTTGCTGGGATGTTAGGCAGGTGTGCTCCTAACTGTTTGTGACTTCTTTATAAGGGTTGCAGATTGTTTTGCTAGATGTAATTTTGTACATATATGATTGCTTTTTAAGAAAGTGTGTCCTCAGTACAATAGATCTTTAATTATGGATTCTTATTACACTGTGTTAAAGCCTGTATACAGGTATTGTGTAAAATGGGCTCTCACAGATTACTGTATTAGGTTTAGGCGTTTGCCATCCCATCTGACAAACCCTCGTGAAGAAGAGTTTTACTTTGCTAATCCTTGTTAACCCATTAGGTGACTTTTTTTTAAGTGCAGTTTTTTTTATAATTGTAGTTTTATGAATGTATGCCTGCGATGGCCTTGTGGAAAGCCTTTTGTGTGCTATAGTAGGCCTGAGTTGGTTATTCCGATTAGCCAATGATAAAGGCTATAGGTTGGATTGCCTCAATATGAGAAGTTATGTTAGGTGCTATGAGATAATCTGTTCATGATAAAAAGTTATGACAAAAGCAGTAGGGCTGACTTATTTTTTGTGAAAAGCGCATAGCAAAACCAATATGCCTTTAACGGCGGTTTGATATTACACTGTTTTGTAGCTTCTAGAAATATATAAATTGCAGGGAAAATCACAGATCACTACAATAGGCAAGATGTTTTGTGTTGATTAGGCCCTGTGACAAACACTGGGTAGAATATTTTCACTTTGGTAATACTTGTAAACTCTCTTGAGTGAATTTTGTACATTATTTTGCCAACTGCAGTTTTTCCATGTTTTTATTTTCATGATTGTATGCCCGAAGGGCAAACTGTTATTGTTACATGAAATCTCATAGATTACCTGTGTTGTCATGGGTTTGGTGTTTCTGAACCCCTTTGATAAACCCTTGGGTTAGATGATTTGTACTGTGATAATCCATCCTAAATCCTGTTAGGAGGAACTGACATCTTTATTTGTTTGCAATCCTCATAAAACAAATACGTTCCATAAAAATACATTCATCCATGTAAAAAGAGGACCATTAGATTGTCCTTTGTATGTCACTGGTCTGTTAGACAGTCATTCACATTCTGGTTTGGTGCATTTTTCAGTTAATCTACCATGTTGGCCATTTACTGTATTGTCCAGTGAGTGATGGCATTTTGCATGATCACGTGTACATGCCCACCATCTGAAAATAAGTGTGCTTCAGAGCCAGTGCTTATGGGTCAGTCCTTTAGTTACTATTTTCTCCTTTTATGAATCCGCTTTCATTTCTTTATTTCCACTTTAGTTTATTATTTTAGAGTGTCCTGCAAACCCCCAGACATTGCTACCAGGCTGCTAGTCACTCATTTAATCTGCAGTGTGCCCCTTTTTATGTGGCTACTGGTTCTAGGATGAGAAGCCAACTTTGAATAGCATTATCCATAGTGAATCATTGCTTTACCATCTAAATATGTGGGCCATTTACAGTCACTTCAACAATTATATCCTCATAATGTACCATGCATCGAGATTATTCCATCAGTCAGGTCTTCGTAAAAAGATTTTTGTCTTTCTTAATTTATCGGTGATTGTCCATATATAAATTAAAAAGTTAATCAAACTAGCCATAGCCAACGCGTTTCATCCCAACAGACTTCTTCAGGGCTAGAAACATACAAAAATATACAACCATGGCTAAATACAAAATTAGTTATATATAAAAATTATATATATATACATATATATATAAACAAACTTAGTAAATATAATATTTACAATATTCTGATGTCGCCTTTTTACTATTTTCCAACAATGAATGTGTGTTTTAATTTCTCCTGGCATATTTGTTATATATATGCCAAATGTACTGCATTATATTAATTTAATATTTTGACTATATCATTTTAAGGGGGGGGACACAAAGACAGGAGTACAGACAAGACAACAGGTCAAGAGCTCAAGAGTGAACAAAAAATACATACTGAATCCAGACAGATTGATTTGTCAAATGAAATCACAAGTGATGACCATATTGTAAAAGATCTAAAGATCATTAATGTATCCTCAAGGATGAGGAGACAGAAGTGTTTGGCAAAGGTTTAAGCTTTTGCCCAAGTGAAAAATGTAATTTTGACGATATACATATTGATTTATTTTAAGTTTGTAAGAAATTTCAAATTAAAGAAATATTTTAGGAGCATCCTATGAAGATTCACTGTGTATCAGGTTCTTCAAATATTTCTGAATTCTCAATTGCAGATTTAAATTGATATACACACTATTGCTACTATAGACAACACAGAAGAAGTAGGAGATCTAATTCATGTAGCAAGTGACCTTAATAGACAAGAGAATCTAAGAACACAAAGGGGGTGATTCAGACCTTGGCGGACGGCGGAGGCCGTCCGCCAAGGTTCCGCCGCCGAATGACCGCACTGCGGTCAAAAGACCGCGTCGGCCATTCAGACATTTCCGCTGGCCCGGCGGGCGCTCTCCAAAAGAGCGCCCGCCGGCCCAGCAGAAATGCCCCTGCAACGAGGACGCCGGCTCAGAATTGAGCCGGCGTAGTTGCAGGGGTGCGACGGGTGCAGTTGCACCCGTCGCGTATTTCAGTGTCTGCAAAGCAGACACTGAAATACTTTGTGGGGCCCTCTTACGGGGGCCCCTGCAGTGCCCATGCCTTTGGCATGGGCACTGCAGGGGCCCCCAGGGGCCCCGCGGCACCCCCTACCGCCATCCTGTTCATGGCGGGTTTCCCGCCATGAACAGGATGGCGGTAGAGGGTGTCTGAATCCCCATGGCGGCGGAGCGCGCTCCGCCGCCATGGAGGATTCAATGGGGCAGCGGTAAACCGGCGGGAGACCGCCGGTTTACCCTTTCTGACCGCGGCTGAACCGCCGCGGTCAGAATGCCCTCGGGAGCACCGCCAGCCTGTTGGCGGTGCTCCCGTGGTCGGTGACCCTGGCGGTCACCGGCCGCCAGGGTCAGAAGGACCCCCAAAGTTTTTTCAAATTCCCATCTATATTTATGCCACCAAGTACACAATACAGTGCAATTGATGAATTTCATCGTAGAGTGACCAAAGATCTATATAGAATTGAAGATCTGCACTATGGGAATCGGGAGTGTTTGCATAACTTCAACCTAACAATGAGAGAAAGGGGTATTCTAACCAACTTAAAAAATGATCAGAATTTGGTCATACGTGAGGCTGACACAGGTGGCACCATTGTACTTATGAATAAGGTTGATTATCTGAAAGAAATTGAAAGGCAATTGCCTGATAGCAATTGTTATGAGAAATTAGATAACAGTCCAACTGCAGACATACAACAGATTAATGCCAAACTTTTGGATTGGCATGCACCTTGTTTACCCACTAATGAAGAGTACAAATACTTGAGAGTATGTCATCCAAAATTTCCATGCATATACATCCTTCCCAAAATTCATAAATCAGGTATTTGTCCACCAGGAAGACCAATTATTTCAAATAATGGGTCCCCCACTGGACATATGGCAGAATACATAGATAGCTTCCTACAACCTCTTGTCAAGAATTTACCATCCTATTTGAGAGATAGTAAGGATTTACTTAACAAGCTAGAGGATTTCTCTTGGGATAATACTGATATTATTTTTGTAACAATGGATGTGGAAAGTCTGTATACATGTATACAGACTGACTGTGGTCTTAAAGCACTAATGGTTTTTCTGTATAAACACAATGCAAGTTTTTTTAAACACACGCACATGCTGTTAGATATGGCTAAGATGATCTTGACCAAGAATGCTTTTCTGTATAATAAAACATGGTTTCTACAGAAGAAGGGACTGCAATGGGCTCCAGGTTTGCTTCGTCTTATGCTAACCTATTCATGGGCTTGTTTGAGGCGGAGCATGCCTGGGGCCGTCTAGCATATCAATGGATGAATAACATCATTTTTTATGGCCGTTACATAGATGATGTTTTCATCATATGGAATGGTGGTTTAAATGATCTTTTGGCTTATCATGCTTTTTTTAAATAAGAATAGATTTAATGTGAAATTGACTTTAAAATACAACAGACATAAAATAGATTTTTTGGATTTGCAGCTTTACATATATAATAATGCCATCCATAGTGATGTTTTGAAAAGAAATATGGCCTGTAATAGTGTACTGCATGCTACAAGTGCTCATCCCAAAGAGACCATCAAATCGATACCATATGGTGAAATGGTGAGAGCCAGACGTAATTGCAGTCAACAAGAACAGTTTGAAAAGAGACTACTGGCAATAGAACTCAAATTTTGCAATAGAGGATATGATGAGGGTGTTCTTAGAAGGGCCAAAACAAAAATCAAGAAAGTAGATAGAAAATTTACATTGAAAGAAGATCACACAAAAAGAGAAGAAAAGAAAAACAGGGAGATCAAGAGGAAACAAGAGCTATGTTTTGTTGCCAAATACAACCTATACAGCAATCATATTTTCAATGCATTAAAGAAAAATTGGCATATCTTAAATTCATCCACATTACCGTAAGGAATTTTATTTAAAAAGCCCAAAATAGTCTATCGTAGGGGCAATACATTAAGAAATATATTATGTACCAGTTATGTAAAAGGTAATCAGAGTAAATCAGAAGTTGAAACATGGTTTACTGCGAAACCGGAGGGTTTTTATACATGTGGAGGATGTTCCATATGCAAAATAGGAGTTAATTAAATACAAAAGTTCAAATATAATACACAGATTGAATACACCATCAGATCTTTTATCAACTGTAATACCAAATACGTGATATATGTATTAGGATGTTCATGCAGAAAACTGTACATAGGTAGTAGTATTTGGAGTTTAAAAACAAGATGGATTGAAGATGTGAGAGCCATAAAAAATGGTGATGTGAGATATCCCGTGGCCACTCACATACAGCTGGTCCATCCTGCTAACACCCAAATATGGTTTCATGGTCTGGAACACGTGCCTCAATGTGAAAGGGGAGGTAGTAGGGAACTCACACTTAGACAATCTGAGGCAAGATGGATATGTCGTTTATGAACAGCACATGAAGGATTGAATGTAAATAATGAATTTCACTATTTCTTGGGAACCTGATTTATAGGTGATATATTTAAGATAAAGCAAGAGCTATCTCTTTCAATTGTAGAGCCTAATACATGATTAGTAGTACACATGATAGAGATAGAGAATGCATCCATCGTGGGATGTCTTATAGAGTTTTAAGATGGTTATCATGTTAATAGAACAATCCACATAATTAGAGATAATTGATAACAGTATATCACAAAGTCATGCAGCATCAAAGGAATGGGAACACAGATCATGCTTTTGTTTCCTGGAATTGAAAAGAGCTTTGGATTTGCTGTTAGACTCAAAGAGCTAATGAAACAGCGATCTGATAAGGTTGATAATAATATGGTATCAAAAAAAGCTAAAAAAAAAAGCAACAAGTGTTGGAAGAATATATTATTAAATGTTTGATATGATCATGTATTGGTCTTTAGTGAACAACATGGTTGAGTATATGAATTGGATTTACATAGAATATTGAGTAAAGTACAAGGGCTGATGGAATGGGAGAACAATTGAAACTGTTGAACAAATAGAAATCAGGCTAGTTTGAAAGTTTGACTATCACCCGATTTAATAAACAACAGGAATAATTCAAAATGGCCGCCACTGGTGGATGTATTGAAATTAGGTTTTAGGGAAACCATTTAGGTGGAATTAAGTTACTAAGGATACAGAAGTGGTATGAGTAAATATGGTAAGATTTGATTTAAAACTTGAAATTTGTGTTTCTATATACGATTGAGGAACACACCCGATTTAACATACAATGTGAACATTACAAAATGGCCGCAACAAGTGCACACATTAAAATAAGGCTTGAGGTAATTCAATTAGTTTACTATTAGCTAAGATTTCAAAAGTGGCATGGGCAAACGTAATAAGATTTGATTTTAAATTGTTTAATACATCACAAAATAAAAAAAATAAAAATAAAGAAACTAATATGAAATCAGGTTAATTTGAGAGATGTGACTATACTTAGTAAAGATTAGGTTTAAACTTCAAATAGCCGTTGGAATGCGATAAACGAGCCGTGTTCTTGTATATTATTTAAGAACACTTCTGATTCAATAAACAACGTGAACACTTCAAAATGGCCATCACGATATATTAATGGAAACGAGGCTTGCGGGAAACCACCCAGGTGTTAACAATCAATGAAGCTTATAGAAGTGGCAAGAGCAAATGCGATAAGATTTGCTTGTTTGTCACCGAACGAAAGAAGAATATCATATTTGAATCGTAAGGTAGGAGCTGGTTTAGGTTAAAATACAATCCTGAAAAAATTAGTCGATTTCATTCAGTCTTGTATTTTTTGACAAGTATGAAAGAAGATATTTAAAATGTCATTTGGTGTAGTTTATACGATCGAATGCGTACAGATTTTGATAAGGTAGATAAGTACTTTACATGCTTTTATGGTATCACTATGAAATACAATGCGATAATTCACTTTAACATGGTCACGGCGTTTTAAATAAAAGTAAATAAATCCGTAACAACATATTTTGTAATATACCACCAACTGCGATTATTAATGATTCACATAGCCCATATTTTAATACAATTGCTGTAGATATGTGCGGCTGTTTGAAATTTAGTTTGCATTGTAATGACCACTTTATGAGAGGACAGCTATTATGAACATAAGTCAGGGGAAATTCACCCGTTATATATACAAATGAGCACTTACCATAAAATAAGGGCATTAATGCTTAGGCCTTTTTCAATCCTAAAATTACACTCTCAAATAGCTTTTGTCTTTACCTGTCTCTGTCTCCAGGTTAAAATGATATTGTCAAATTATTAAATTAATATAACGCTGTAAATTTGGCATATATATAACAAATATGCCAGGAGAAATTAAAAGACACACTCATTGTTGGAAAATAGTAAAAAGGCGACATCAGAATATTGTAAATATTACATCTACTAAGTTTGTAAATATATATATAGTAATTTTAATATGTAGCTAATTTTATATTTAGTCATGCTTGTATATTTTTGTATGTTTCTAGCACTGAAGAAGTACGTTGGGACGAAACGCGTTGGCTAAGGCTAGTTTGATTAACTTTTGAATGTATATATGAACAATCAGAGATGAATTAATAAGGACAAAAATCTTTTTAAGAAGACCTGACTGATGGAATAATCTTGACCCATGGTACATTATGAGGATATGAGATAAACTAGGAAATTTCTTCTCTTGCTAAATGTGGACACAAACATGTGCTGAGTCTCGCTGTTAATTGTAGTAACAGAAATCCTGATGACTGAGGATTAAGAGGTTGGCCCTCAAGATTTGTGCACTATCAACAGTCACTAACCATTGATGTAATTGAATGTAAAGGGGCAGCAGCAATCGCCTCGGCCCCTCAGTTGTATAGATGGAGCAATCACATACTATTCATATTGTCATTCTAAGTTGGGTGCCCAGTGATGTGATTACTCAATATTCCATTTGGAATGGTATTGTGCATAAGTTATCATTATTTTACTGATTAAAGAAAGGTAACTCAGTGCTTCTAATCACCACAGCCATATTGGAACCTTAAAACAACAAAACACTATGCCTAGTATGATTGCATGATAAATGCCCATTGCAATGTATAATTTTATTTTTATTGTGAGACTATGGTGCCACATTTATACAACAGCATCTTGTCTTTTATTTATCCTTTGTACTTATCTTCCATATGTTTGTTGATTTTGTATGTGTTTTATTATGAATGTGTAAGTGCGTGAATGAATGAATCCACAAGTACAAAGAGGAGTGCACTTTAATTGACTTATTGTGTATCTAAAATCGCCACTTTCATTAGTACAGCAGTTATGTTGCAACATTCTTAACTTTAACAAAACTTTGCAGAAACTGCAATTTCCTTCAAAGAGCATTTCCCAAAAAAGGCATACAATATCTTATACTTGCAGAAGCATTCTCCTGCTAACAGTCCACTTTACTTAAAGTTTGTGTACTGTCAGCTAGCTTTCAATGGGTTGATTTTCAACTCAACGGAAAACAATATTGTTCAGAGTATTGTTCAGAATTAATTCTATCAGGAAAAAACCCAGATAGCCCCTTCCCCCAAAACCATTCTCCCTTATGGTCTGTAACATATATGGAATTCCACAAACCTTCTAGTCTGAGATGATTTTTGCTGACACTACAATGAGTAGGTAAACCACTATGATACATGGCTGAATATTTAACTTTACAAATAAAATGTCTTTCCTCAGTTACATTACTTAACATGGATTGCTTACTTTTCATGTTTATTATTATCGTCTACATTTCCTATATCTTTTGTGCTCAGAGTAGAATTGAGACTGTGCTATTTTGTTTTTAAATTTGGCCCCTACAGGCAATTAAGGCGATAGTTGATTCCATCGCTGCTTGATATCATAGAAATATGAAAAAACAGCCATTCTGTGTGACCTTGTGTGGTGATCTATCATTGTGGTCATACTTTGTTTAGAGTGTGATGCTCCTGAGTTTTAAGTTCTCATGGAATGTATGTTCAAACCAGGGTGACATTTGTCTCTTGATGCTGTTCAGGTACTACATGAACAAGCCCTTCTCTATGATTCATGTTTTGTGGTGCACTGGGGTGCTACAGTTTGGCGTCATTTGTCTCTTGATGCTGTTCAGGTACTACATGAACAGGCCCTTCTCCTCTATCATTCATGTTTTGTGGTGCACTGGGGTGCTACAGTTTGGCGACAATCGGTTCTGCTCCTTCAGTGAGACCCCCACGTCTACCGGATCTGTTCAGTTTGGTATAATACTGGAAGATGAGATTCGCTTCCAGAGAGAGTGATCTGCCTATTGAGGGACTTTGAAAATATATGAACATCCAGCATATGTTCAAAGTGAGAGCGGGACTTTGGGATGTTAGGGAAAAATCACCGTACATCGATTGGTTTTGAGTCGTAATTGTCTTGGCGATTGGAACTTACGTGGCCGCCATTCCCAGCCTTACAGCTAACTCCATGCGCATCAGTTTCTCAATGCGAGTGGTTCTATTATCTCTGTGGTTGTCAAGCCTCCACATGCATTACAATTCAGTCACCAGAAACCTATGCTCACCAATTACTGACTTGTGCCCATCTTCACTACTCTCCTCACAGGGCTGGGATCACATTGTGACATGTGATCACATCACACTTTCTATGCCTCCTGTATTCTTTGCTATTGGCTGAGACCAGATGTTGTTGTGATTTGCTCTAAGCGTGTCTATTAGCAGTGTTCTGCTCTCAGTTACATGCACAATGTGTATCCAAGCTCCAGCAGAATCCTACCTGTCAGTGACATGTACACCCAGCGGGTTATCTACAGAGGACTGCCTGTCAGTGATGCACACTTTTTGTCTACAATAACCATTAGCGAGTTGTTTGACATTCTCCTGCTAGTCATTGACAATCACACTCTTTGTGATTGTGACCAGAAGCTTTTGTTATGGGTCGCTCAGCGTGTCCATTTGCAGCTGTCAGTGATACTCACACTGTCTACTCAAGTTACATTGACGTATTTCTTGGCAGACCAGCGTTTATGGGTAAAAAGTCATACAATATCTTATACTTGCGAAAGCTTTCTCCTTCTAACAGTCCACTTTACTTAAAGTTTGTGTACTGACAGCTAAGTCACAATAGTTTTAAATGGGTCAATTCTCAATACCACTGAAAACAATACTGTTCAGAGTATTGTTCAGAGTCCATTCTATTAGGAGAAAACCCAAACAGCGGCTTCTCCCAAAACCATTCTCCCTTATGGTCTGTAACATATATGGAATTCCACAAACCTTCTAGTCTGAGATGATTGTTGCTGACACTACAATGAGTAGGTAAACCACTGTGATACATGGCTGAATATTTCACTTTACAAATGAAATTTATTTCCTCAGTTATATTACTTAATATGGATTGCTTACTTTCATGTTTATTAATATTGTCTACATTTCCTATATCTTTTGTGCTCAGAGTATAATTGAGACACTGATATTTTGTTTTTAAATTCAGTCCTTACAGGCAATTAAGGCGATGGTTGATTCCATTGCTGCTTGATATCATTGAAATTAGAAAAAAAGTGCCATTTTGTGTCACCCTGTGTGGTGATCTATCATTGTGGTCATTCTTTGTTTAAAGTGTAATGAGTGTGAGTTCTAAGTTCACATCGAATGTATGTTCTAACCAGGGTGACATTTGTCTCCTGATGTTGTTCCGGTACTACATGAATGAGCTCTTCTCCTCTATCATTCATGTTTTGTGGTACACTGGGGTGCTACAGTTTGGCGACAAGCGGTTTTGCTCCTTCAGTGAGACCCCCACATCTACTGGATCCAGTCAGTGTGGTATTATGCTGGAAGATGAGATTTACTCCCAGTGAGAGTGATCTGCCTATTGATGGACTTCGAAAATATATGGACATCCAGCATGTGTTCGAGGTGAGAGTGTGACTTGGGGTTGTTGAGGAAAAATCACGTACATTGATTTGTTTTGAGTCGTAATTGCCTTGGTGTGTGGAACTTATGTGGCTGCCATTCCCAGCCTACCAGGTGACTCCACGCGCATTAGTTTCTCAGCACGAGGAGTCCTAGTAACTCTGTGGTTGTCAAGCCTCCACATGCATTACAATTCAGTCACCAAAAACCCATGCTTCCCAATTACCGACTTGTGCCCATCTTCACTACTCTCGCAGGGCTGGGATCACATTGTGACATGTGATCACATGACACGATCTATGTCTCCTGTATTCTTTGCTATTAGCTGAGACCAGATGCTGTTGTGATTTGGCTCTAAGCGTGTCTGTTAGCATTGTTCTGCTCTCAGTTACATGCACACTGTTTATCCAAGCTCCAGCAGAATCCTACCTGTCAATGACTTGTACACCCAGCGGGTTATCTACAGAGTCAAAACTCATCCAGTTCTTCATCATCACCTGACTCATGTTCTAAGGGAGGGAGATCGTAAATGGCTTCTGTTCAAAATGGAGTCTCTAGTTGACAGTAAGTTTACAGCCTGTCCAAGTAGGGACCCTCACTCTAGTGAGGGTAAGGGGGCACACTCCTAAGATAACCCCTGCTCACCCCTTTGGAAGCTTGGCACGAGCAGTCAGGCTTATCTTAGAAGCAATGTGTTAAATATTTGTACCCACTGTAACACAGTGAAAACATTACAGATGGACACCACACTAGTTTTAAAAAATAACCTATATTTATCCAAGTGAAACGACAAAATGACATAACTCCAACATACACAAGCAAAGATATGAATTTCTAAAGCTTATATCCCAAGTGCTTAGAAACATCATAGCTACTAGGGCTATCATGATGTCATTGATGCAGTAGTTCCCAATAGTCCGATACCACTCATGAAGGAGTGCGTTGCCGGTCATGGAGTCACACTGACCCCAGGTACAGTATGTTTAGAAACGAGGAAAACAAAAGATGTTGCACAGAGTCGGGGAGGTTAGGCGTCGGTAGAGCCAATGCAGCGTTGGTTCCTTACAGCTACCTGGGAGGTGAGGTATCGGTTCCTTATTGGAAAGGAGGTGACGTGGCGTTGGGGCAAGGCATCTGTTCCATACAATCCAGCGGGACAATGATTTGAGCAGCAGGTCAAGACGTGCAGAGTTTATTATGCGGTGTTGCAATCGCAGCACCGGGTCCTGGGTGTCCCAGACATCGGTGACAAGGCATTCAGGACTAACACCAGTTCCGAAGTCGCTCTGGAATTGATGCACTTGGTTTATTCTTGGTTTCATCAGAAGTCACTTCCAAGGGTCCAGGAACTGGATTTGGTACCGCTTGGCAAGTGAGGACTCACCAGCAAGAAAGCCCAAGGGCTGACAGATAAAGGGGGTCATTCTGACCCTGGCGGTCATTGACCGCCAGGGTCAACGACCGCGAGAGCACCGCCAACAGGCTGGCGGTGCTCTCAAGGGCATTCTGACCGCGGCGGTTTGGCCGCGGTCAGAAAGGGAAAACCGGCGGTCTCCCGCCGGTTTTCCGCTGCCCTATGGAATCCTCCATGGCGGCGCAGCTTGCTGCGCCGCCATGGGGATTCCGACACCCCATACCGCCATCCTGTTCCTGGCGGTTCGGCCGCCAGGAACAGGATGGCGGTATGGGGTGTCGTGTGGCCCCTGGGGGCCCCTTCAGTGCCCATGCCAGTGGCATGGGCACTGCAGGAGCCCCCGTAAGAGGGCCCCACAAAGAATTTCAGTGTCTGCTTAGCAGACACTGAAATTCGCGACGGGTGCAACTGCACCCGTCGCACCCTTCCCACTCCGCCGGCTCCATTCGGAGCCGGCTTCCTCGTGGGAAGGGGTTTCCCGCTGGGCTGGCAGGCGGCCTTCTGGCGGTCGCCCGCCAGCCCAGCGGGAAACACAGAATCACTGCGGCGGTCTTCAGACCGCAGAGCGGTGTTCTGGAGGGGGAACTCTGGCGGGCGGCCTCTGCCGCCCGCCAGAGTTAGAATGACCCCCAAAGTCTTTGATGTCCTTGAGACTTTTTACAGAAGGCAAGCTCAGCTGAATCCCTTGGAGAACCTTGGAAAACAGGTTGTTGAAAGCAAAGTCCAGTCCTCTCACTCCAAGGGCAGAAGTAGCAGAATTAGCAGTAGAAGGCCAGCAAAGCAAAAAAAAACAGGCATAGTGGAAAGTCCTCCTCTGGCATCCAGCTCTTCTCTCTGGTAGAATGTCCTCAGTCCAGAAGTGTTCTGAAGTTGTGGGGTCAGCAGTCCAATACTTATACTCATTTCTGCCTTTGAAGTGAGAAAACTTCAAAGGAAATAATTTGTAGTGAAAAATAACCTGTCCCTCCCTGTCCTGGCCCCAGACACACACCAGGGGGATGGAGACTGTTTTATGAAAGGACATTCATAGCCTTATTCATGTGCAAGTGTCAGCTCCTCCCTCCACTCTAGCCCAGGAAGATCCATCAGGATATGGAGGACACACCTCAGCTCCCTTTGTGTGACAGCCTAGAGTGAATTCACATAAAGCTTAACTGTCAGTCTGACCCAGATGAGTATTCAACAGCCAGGCCGAGGCACAGAATGGTTTAGGAAGAAAATGCCAACTTTCTAAAAGTGGCATTTTCAAACTTACAATTTAAAAACCAACTTCACCAAAAGATGTATTTTTTAAATTGTGAGTTCAGAGACCCTAATCTCCACATTTCTATCTACTCCCCAAGGGAATCTGCACTTTAAGGTTTTTTAAAGGCAGCCACCATGTTAACCTGTGAGAGAGATAGGCCTTTCAACAGTGAAGACTGAATTTAGCAGTATTTCACTTTAGGACATGTGAAACACCTCAGGACATGCCCCCGTCTTTAACACACACTGCACCCAGACCATGGGCTACCTAGGGCCTACCTTAGAGGTGCCTTGTATGTAAAAAAAAAAGGAAGACTTAGGCCTGGCAAGTGGGGACATTTGCCAGGTCAAATTGGCAGTTTAAAAATTGCACACACAGACAATCCAGTGGCAGGTCGGAGCCATGTTTACAGGGCTACTCACATGGGTGGCACAACCAGTGCTGCAGGCCTACTAGTAGCATTTGATTTATAGGCTCTAGGCACCTCTAGTGCACTTTTCTAGGGACTTATTAGTAAATAAAATATGCCAATCATGGAAAGCCAATTACACATATAATTTACAGAGGGATCACTTACTTTTTAGCACTGGTCAGAAGTGGTAAAGTGTCCAGAGCAAATAAAACAGCAAAACCATAGTCCAGCATAAAGAAACAACCTGGGAAGCAGAGGCAAAAAGTTATGGGAGACCACGCCAAGGATGCCAGGTCTAACAGGACCCATATACTGATTTTAGTTTGGAAAGAAAGATGTTGAAGCTGCTTGTTGATTCTGGAGCAAAGATGACCATTATCACAGAAGAGTTGTTCAAGAATACAAGGAACAACAAAGAGCTGTTGCCTCCAGACAGACTATTTTGTATGATGGAAAAATATTTATTCAGTTGGAGTTTTTGAAACCACTCCACAGAGAAAGTTATTCTTAGAAAGGTATATGAAATACAGAAAGGACTAAACATTCTGGGTTTATCACCAACTGCTTTTACGTTTGACATTAAGACCAGGTAATGATGTACAAGTATCAATAGTGAGGGAGATCCACACAGAAACCATCTGGATTGAAAAGTTCCTTAAGGTTTTTGAGGAGAGATTAGGGAAGATTAGTAGATTCAGACCCAAGATTAAGGTTCAGGATAATGCCGTTCCTATAAAACAAAGGTTGAGAATGGTGCTTTTTAGCATGAGAGGAGAGTTGAAAAACATCCTTGAAAAACGTGCATGCTGTGGGTTATCGAGCCAATACAATCTTTACTTTGGTGTCTCCGTTGGTTATTGCCAGGAAGAAAACAGGATATTTGAGAGTTTGCATTGACAATGCACAGGCTGAAAAGAGTCATCTGGGTCGATTTACACCCTCTACTGTGAATCGATGATATGGTATCTTGTATTGTTGGTGCTTTAGTATTTAGCAAAACTGGCATCCACCTACCTCCAGGTGGGATTGGAACAACCCTGCAGGCATCCTACAGCTTTCATATCTCCTGTAGGTACTTTTCAGTTCAGGAGGATGTTTTTCAGTTTACCATCTGCTGCTTCAGTCTTCCAGTGTATCATGGAGTCTCTGATTAAGGGTATCAATGGTGTAGTTGTTCTCCAAGACGATGTGTTTATAGCTGCCCGGGACAGGCAGGAACCCAATAAAATAATGCATAGTGTATTGGAAAGGGTGAAACGGACTGGAATGTTTACAAATGTAAAGAAATATGAGTTTGCCATGTCCAAGATTGAATATTTGAGGCATGTATTTCCTTGTTAAGGGGTAGAACCACACCCTGGTTTAATTGAAGCCATTGTTAATGCTATTGTGAATGCCCCTGCACCCAGCAAAAGGAACAAGTGACTTTGTTTTTGTGAGTCTGTGAATTTTATGCTAAGTGTATCAAACATTTTAGACTAACTGTGGTTTTAGTTGATTATTATAATAAGTGGTGGAAGGTGGATTTTGTCCAGGAACCACAGCTGTGATATAATTTTCCAGTAACATTTCTGTGAGGGAAGAGTTTCTGAAGGAGTGTGTTTCCAATAATGGATTTCAGTTTGTTTTAAAAAAAAGGGAGATATTTTTAGTAAGTCTGGAATCAGACACAAAAGGGTTGCACTGTATCATCCACAGGCGAATGGTTTGGTGGAAAAAATGGACAGAACACTAGTAGATTGTATTCAACTAAACTAGGTAGGTTTCATTATTAAACCATAGTGCACATTGTTGTATTTATAATTACTGATTATGGTTTGTAGTATGTTTCTAACCTTTATTGTGGAGAAGTTAAGTTTCTTTTAATATTTATTTTCATTTTTAATCTATGTTGTTCTTATGGGTTAGCAGTTTTATGTAATTCAATGTATAAATGTTAACTTATCCAATATGTCAGAGGGGAAGATGCTGTGGTTGTCTATCATTGCTGCCATTCTTTGTGTAAAGTGTCGGTGCAGATGAGTTCTAAGTTCTCATAGAATGTATGTGTTCAAACTAGGGTGACAGTTGCCTCCTGTTGCTGTTCAAGAACTACATGAAAAAACTCTTCTCCTCTATCATTCATGTTGTGTGGTACACTGTGCTACTACAACATTTATGCTGGTTTTGGGATAAACTTCCTTGATAAGAGCTACAGTTGGGTTCCGTATGATGTAGGTGGACTTGACATACAATTTTGCAACTGTTCATTACAGTTTATTCAAGTTAGTTTCATTTGCCAGGACACTGAAATTGTTGGTATTATTCTGCTTTACAAAATGCAAAACAAATGGGCAATAGTACATGGTAGTGCTCTAGTCATTGGGTGGTTAAGGATTCTAAGCATGAGGTAGTAATGGGACCAGGTGCAGTTCTGATTAACTATAACATTGGTCTCCCTGAATAAATGTCTCTTCTCTCCATTCACATTGTTAGTTCATTCACATCGTTAGTTCATTTTGGTATTTTCTTTTGTGCTCTCAAGATTATGATGCTTTAATAGGTGCCATGATTGCTCCACCACGACCACTGCTGAGTTCGGCACTGAGACACCCCAGAATGATTTTCCTCATGCAAAGCATTCTGGGGCATTTCAGGACAGAGTTCAGGGAAGTACTCTGAAACCAGTAGAAGATCGCAAAGACTGCCTACAGGGCATACCAACATAGCCATCCTTTAACGTTTTATATATTTTGGCATCCAGTCCTTGTCTGGAAGACTAGGTAAGATCACTCATATTTGATATACCTCATGTTACACTCATGGTACATATGTTCTATATGGATTATCCCTATCTCCTCAACCAGAAACGTTAGTTTATGTGATGCATACAAATGTTTTCTTAATGTTTCTTAGTAAACCTTCTATGCTAAGTTTTATGACATCCTACTAGTTGTACTTTTCTGCCCAATTTAGTTAATGACTGTGAAATCATTTTTATGTATTTGACCACACTCCTTACTTTTTCATTTGTGAATTAAGGGCCTGCAAAACATGTTGAGTGGCAGTTCATGTCCCTGATCTGCTCCAGAAATCCACAGAACAGGAAAAGCACAGGCAGTAGCAGTGCAATCTTCCACACACTGCCACGCTGATGTGCCTTGTACCTGCTCTGGGGGGATCACTTCAAGTGTTGGCACCAGTGACCAATTAATCAATGGCTTCTTCTCCGATGTGGCAATGGATCATGTCTGTGACAATGGTGATGTTGATGATAGTGGCATGAATGAAAGACAAAATTGAATTGTTTCATCATTCATAATCTATAACTTTAAGATTTTCTTTATTGATGTTGAATCATTTACTATATTTTATATGTTTAAAATTGAGTGTTATCCTAAAATATGGAAGTGATATGAAACACAAACAATTTTACGAATGTTTGGGGAACATTTAGTTTATGAAAGTACAGCAAATTCTGCAAATAAAATTGACGGTAAATGTGGCACAGTTCTCAGTCAAAATGAAAGTGCACCTGGAATTTAGGGGAGAAAAAGGGGATAGCACACAGTGAACGAAGACCAGTGGGCTAACCTTTGCCACAGCAGTTCTCTGTACCGTCCTTTTACATGTTCAGATTGTTCCACTGAGCTCTAAGTTGTGGCTTTTCACCATAAATAGTCTTTCAATTGTTTGAGATTGGCAGGAAAATATTTATATATCTCTGACTTAAGGTGGAATGCATACAGTAATTCTTTGGGGGGGGTAGGGTCCTAGGATCTGATGTGGGTCTTCGGGGGAAGTGAAGGTTTCTTAGAATGCTTTTTCTGACAAGGCTTTCACAGTGTGCATGCTTTATACCGGCTGATTCATGCATGGTGGCACAACGAGAAAAACACATCTTGGCTGTTTCTTTTGATGTATACTGCGTAACAGTCTTTTTCATTCTCTTAATGTTGTCAAAGGATACATTTATTTCTCAAGAAGGAATTACAGCAATAAACAGAATTGTATGAAACAGTCTAAAATCACTTTGCTCAGAATCATCATTGATGAAATGGAAAATCATGTTCTGTTTTGGAATGGCAAACTCCTTGATCTCTGTCAAA
The DNA here is from genome assembly GCF_031143425.1 of Pleurodeles waltl. Classification (NCBI taxonomy): domain Eukaryota; kingdom Metazoa; phylum Chordata; class Amphibia; order Caudata; family Salamandridae; genus Pleurodeles; species Pleurodeles waltl. The sequence continues at coordinate 1,236,225,779 of NC_090446.1, forward strand.
ATAACAGCTTTTTTAGTGGTCTTGTTAATCCCCAGCAATATCTTTATGGATTCCTCTATTTTTTAGAAAGAAACGGTACTCATCCTGAAAATATTTCCTTAGATACTGCATGTGGCCAGAAGAAAGTCTGGAAAGAAGCTGTTTGTACACAAGCATACTTGCATGCCTAAGCATTTCGTTTGCATAAAACAGTCCACCTAATATGATTCATTGATTGTTGAGCAACCACTCAATACCACTCTTTTTAAAACCATCAATTGTCTTGCATATCATAATGAATACTAATAGTGTCATATTGTTCTCTGCCTGACAAGTGTGGAAGATAATGTGCTGAAATGAGATTCATTTCACAGATTAATTTAGCTTTAGCTTCATCTAATTGTAACAGGGATTTCCTTCTACTAACAATAATTGTGAACATAGTTTTAATTGTCTACGGGAGAAATAAAAATGCAGCTAAACTGCATTATGATTTTCTGAATTACAAGCTTTTGTTGGTAGGTCAGATGAGACTCAGTTAGAAATCTGTATGGCTTCACCCTGACATGACCCATTTTAAAATTAATATTCTGTGATTATCATAAACCAGGTTCAATGTAGGAGCACCACAATCGCAACAGGATTTTGCCTTTATAAAAATATTGTATACATTCAAATTCAGGTGTAAATGAAAAAAGTTCAGTGGCACCAAAATAACTGTACTCTTAGACCAGTGGTTCCCAACCTTTTGACTTCTGTGGACTCCCCCTTTATCATTACTGAAACCTGGGAGCCCCCACTGAATCATTATTGGAATTCAGGGACCCACATCTGAGTCATTATTGAAAGCTGGGGACCTAGGGTGTGATTCTGATGTTGGCGGGCGGTGGGAGCCGCCCGCCAAGCGGGAACCGCCAGAAGACCGTACCGCGGTCGAAAGACCGCGGCGGTCATTCTGGGTTTCCCACTGGGCTGGCGGGCGACCGCCCGCCAGCCCAGTGGGAAACAGCCTTCCCACAGGGACGCCGGCTCAGGATTGAGCCGGCGGAGTGGGAAGGTGCGACGGGTGCAGTGGCACCCGTCGCGTATTTCAGTGTCTGCAAAGCAGACACTGAAATACAAGGTGGGGCCCTCTTACGGGGGCCCCGCGGCACCCCCTACCGCCATCCTGTTCCTGGCGGGAGACCCGCCAGGAACAGGATGGCGGTAGGGGGGGTCAGAATCCCCATGGCGGCGGAGTGCGCTCCGCCGCCATGGAGGATTCTCAAGGGCAGCGGAAAGTCGGCGGTACACCGCCGACTTTCCGTTTCTGGCCGCGGCTGAACCGCCGCGGTCAGAATGCCCAGCGGTGCACCGCCAGCCTGTTGGCGGTGCCACCGCGGTCATTCGCCCTGGCAGTTTTTACCGCCAGGGTTAGAATGACCACCCTAATCTGTTAATATTTTTTAATTTTCTAAGCAGTCGTGGACCCCCTGAGAAGGCTTTGCGAACCCCCAGAAATTCCCAGACCACAGGTTGGGAACTACTGTCTTAGACTTCTAACTCCACCTCAACTGTTCCTTTGCCTGGACGTCACCTCTACTATTATTTGTTCTTCACACCAAATTTGTAAGTAGTTTCATACTACTCAACATTGGCCCAATTTTGAACTCTCAGCTTATAATCGGTACTAATGATGGTTTCTTTCTTCCCGGCCTGTTCATAAATTTAATCCTTTTCACTTCCTTCTTCCTCATTCACTGTTCAAGAGAGTTGTGAGACTACCGTCGGACCCTCAGGAACCATGTTCTCAGAAAGGGAGGCGGTCCTCTGGTGGTCCGACTGCCAGGGTTGTAATGTAGCAGTCGGACCGCCGCAGTTGCAGCACTCCAATAGTCACCCTTAGTCATAAATGTTCACTGTTAGAAATGGGGTTTCTGGTTGGCAAGGGTATGCACCTAAGCCAGGCACAACCCACCCACTCTAGTCACGGCATGGGAGTTACACATCCAAAATAACCCCTGCTCACCCCCTTGGCACCTTGGCACAAGTAGTCAAGCCTATCGCAGAGGCAATGTGTAAAGCATTTGCACAACACACACAACACACGTGATGCACTATCCCCACCACAAAGGAAACATAACACCAAGTTATATGAAAATATACTGTATTGTACACACACAATTATTAGACCAAACACAACATGTCAGTAAGATCCTGCTACCCAGGCAGTTGTCAGAACGTTACACATTAGTTACTCTGCATAACCAGCAGTAGTCACATAACACACAGGTTACTTATTATTCTGGAACATAAGCAGTAGTCAAGAATCACATTACTATACAAATGCACTTGTCATAGAAATATCATAATTGCCCATATCAGGAACATTATAAAACATATCAGGAAGCATATCATGCCCATAAAAGGAACATCAGCACATATATGTAGTATATCAAAAATACAGGTTAGCACATCAGTCCATAACGACCACCTGAGGACCAGTTAGGAAATGTATGTGTCTTCTTTCAAAGTACCTGTATTGTGATGAATAGGAACCTCCCGTGCCATGAAGGTAGCAAAAGGGGGCCCCCTGCACTCCTCTGCACACAATGGGGGCCTTGTGATGTGGGGGCAGGGGAGTGACACACACCCTCTCATGCTTTCAGACCGGACCCCTCCTTGAGCCCGCAATCTCAGAGTGCCCGCCCCCTGGGCCTCAACAGGCCCTCCAGAGGGGGGGGGCAAAACACACCCAAGCCAACAAGCGCCAAACAGTAGAGGCCCCACCTGGCTCTTGTGGGGGAGGCAAACAGCCAAAGCAGGACCTCGCGGTGCGGAGAGCCTCCAGCGAGTCTTCCACCCCACCTGCGTCCTGTAAAGGGCAATTTGGGGCTTCATTGGGGCAGGGGGAGCCACTGATTAGGTTTCCCTCCCCCTAGCCCACCCACGCAGCAGCAGATGGGGCCAGGTGGGGCGGGGAGCTCCGATGAGGCTTCCCCGCCCATCACTGTCGACACGCACAAGAGCCTGCCTGGCCACAGGCAGAGGGCAGGCACCAGAATGGGTGCCTGCTTGTGCCCCAGGGAAGCTCATTTGAGCGTGTTTCACCCCCGCGGCACAGTAGGAGCGCGCTCGCTACTTTCCTTCCTCTTAGTGGTTCCCTGGGTTCACGGGGGACAACACGTTCTCGGCACACTCCAATTTCAGCAACGCTGGGTCGCAGCGGTGAATTCCGGCGCAACAACGCACTAGGGCACTCTCATAAGCCCAGGTCGCGGTGGTGATTTTTGGCAGCAAAACAAATGCTCTCAGCACTGGGGGCAACAAAACAAAGCGCTATCAAAGTGCTGGCTTTAGAAGAAGCAGAGCGCCCTCCAGGCCCTAGTTCAAAGAAGGAGAAGCGCTCCTCATGTGGTATAGATTGTTGCAGGGGTCAGGGGCCACAGCACCCTGCCCCTGGGGGGCAAAGTACACAGGAAGCACAGAGTGGCAGGGCCCAGCACCAGGCCAGCGCAAGAGGGATGCAGGCAGATGGCAGTCTCTTCTGGTGACCCAGCAGGTCACAGGTCAGCACAGCAGCAGCAGTCCATGGCGGTTCTTAGTGAGTCTCCCCAGCGTTCTGTGTCCGGTTCAAAACGTCACCTAACTGTGGGGAAAATTCTCCTGAACTTATACTCAGCATTACAGTGTGGTTATAAAGAAAGGGGAGAGGAAGTTCCAACCCATTACAACTGGTTCTGGGAGTGCCTCCTTTCTCCTCCAGCACAGGCTTCAAACATTACTTGGAGGTAAACAACCCTATTATGTGAGGCCAGGGCATAGCCTTTAGAAATGCAGGTGTTTCCTGCCTCCCCCTTCTCTCAACCCAGGAAGACTATTCAGTATGCAGATGCACCTCTGTGACACCTCCACCCTTCCAGTGTACAGGCTGTCAGAAAAGTGTGCACAAGGCCCAACTGTCAACCTGCCCAGACATGGATTGGTGTCAAGCTTCAAAACACCAGAGTTATAAGCACAGAGAAATGCTCACTTTCTAGAAGTGACATTTCTGTAATAATAATAAAAAATCCACTTACACCAGTAAGCAGCATTTCTCACTACCATTACAACCATACCAAACATGCCTACGCTACACCTCATAAATCAGACAATACCCCCTACACATAAGACAGGGCACTTCCAACGCAATCCTATGAGAAGTCAGCACTCACAGCAGTGAGAAACCAAATAGGCTGTTTGTCACTACCAGGAAAGACCACGCTACCTGGCACATGTCCTGCCTTCTACATACATGGCACCCTGCCTATTGGGCTAGCTAGGGCCTACCTTAGGGGTGACTTGCAGGTAGTAAAAGGGGAGTTCAGGGTTTGGCAAGTAAATTTAGATACCAGGTCCCTGTGGCAGAAAACTGTGCACACAGGCCCTGCGCTAGTAGTCCTGAGACAGGTTTGAAAGGCTACTTTAGTGGGTGGTGCAAGCAGAGCTGCAGGCCCACTAGTAGCACTTAACTTACAGGCCCGGGGTATAGAGATACCACTGTACAAGGGTCGTACAGGTAAATTAAATATGCCAAATAGGTATAAGCCAATCATACCAACTTTAAAAGGGAGAGCACCTGCACTTTAGCACTGATCAGCAGTGATAAAGTGCTCAGAGTCCTAGAGCCAACAGCGAGAGGTCAGTAAAAAATAGGTGGAAGGAGGTAAAAATGTCACAGGATGAACCTGCCACAAGGGCCAGGTCCAACATATATGTACTGGTTTAACATTGAAGCTTGAAAAATATGTCTTCTGCGGAGGCAATCAACAGGGGTGACTGGAAATTGTACTCTGGTAAAAGGTTTAAAGAAGATGTAAAAAGCCAACAGCTAAAGAATTGATTAGATCAATTTATTTGGAATACGCACAAAGTCTTCCCTATCTAAAAAGTCACAAATGACTTCTAGATAATAATTGGCTATCAATTTGTTTTTCCAAATGTGAGATCCAAATCATTATCAATGTGACAATTCTTATAACATGTGATTGGCAGGAAACTTCTGTCAAACATACGGTCAGTATGCCAATTACCTAGAGGGACAGACGAAGAGAGGGAATTCTCCTCCATTTCAGTGTTCCTAATTGGCCCGTTTGTAACTGCACTAATTCTGCTTCCTTTTGAAGAGTGAGCCTAGTAATAATTCGACATATCTCAGTGAGAGTTTCATGGCCAGAGATCCTCCGTTTGACATCACAAGTGACATGTGCACCAGTGGTGTTTCCCACTGGCACCTACTTGAGGGAACAAGCATTGTATTTAACAGCCCGTCAGTTTTATGTAAAATGTGTGAGACTAGTTTGGTCCTGTTTACCCAACATTAATGAGCCTGATAGTGTTTATATGTATTTGTGTGATCGTGAATGAACACAATGATTTCTTTCTCGACAATGTGTGCAAGAACCCCTAAAATAATCCAAGTCATGGAGGTATTCTCTGTTACCTTTGACATGCTTTATCTCATGTTACATGGTGTATATGTGACATTTCATAAGTGTGTGTTTCTTTTTCACATGTTGTGTTTATGCAGTTCCATGTTTGATGTAACATATGAGTTGTGTAGGGTGCACACTGTGAATGGAGTTGCCAATATGTGTCTGGGTGAGTTCAGGAAGTCGATTGGCGTTGAAGATGGTATGACTAAGAGCTCTGGAGTTGAGGCTGAAGCGAGTGCAGGTTTCTGATAGTGGTAGTCTCTGTGTCACAAAGGGATTCATACTGTATGCTCAGCCAGACCTTTGCCGTTGTATAGAACACAATGGTCACATACGTGCCAATCGGAATTATGATTCTGTCTTTGAAAGAATTACTTCTTTGAAATGCAGAGTGCCAAGAGGAACATTTTATTTTTGTGGGTTGGAAGGGGTTGTGCCCACTTAGCCCTCTTTGTGAAAAACCGATTCGCTTGCTCCCTGCGATCTAGTTTTTGGATTCTCGTTGCAGGCAGTGGGGGAATTAAGGGCACCTGAAGTTATTTTTTTTTGTTTCATGATGTTTATTTTTTTTACAATTTGAGCTATACTAAGGAAGCAAACTATACTATTTTGTAAATAACATGGTGTCCAGGTGCTTTGTAAGCTTCAATGTAGAGCAAGAGTGTAGAAAATCCGGTGTCAAATTAAAAATAAAACAGAGGAAAGACCCGAAGTATCACTCCATAGATTTCATATTGCATTTGTTTTCATGGAGTGTTATTAAAAAATCTGGTCTACTGAAATCTATCAGCACCAGAACCGTATCCACCGATTCATTAAACAAGACTGCAAGGGTGCTAATAATTCATCTCCCAAATTTGTAGAAATTATTTTTATAGTTTGTCTCTATCATCTTTTTGATGGTGTCCTGTTTGGGTGCTTGATTCTATGTGCTTCTATCTCCCCTTTACAGTTGTACTTATTTCATGATACATGAGCACACCACTCGGTTTTTTAATTCTACTATACTAAACTGCTCTTCTTCTGCTGAATTATCTGTAATTAAATATTTGTATTGTTTTCCTTGTTTTATTTTTTATTTGAGATAGTTTTCCTTATTTATATTTACTGGTGTATTCATGTTTGTTCTTTTGTGTTTGTACTTTCTGTTCTTTTGTGTACGTACAGCTCGCTGCCACCCCTTGTACTGAAAAAATACTATTGTTTTGGTGGAATATTTCAAAACGTCTCTGCTCGTTAGTTCATCTTTTTATCAAGCCAAACATGTTTGTCCCTATCCTTTCAAAAGTAACAATAAAAGCAAACTATTGCTGTTTCATTTCACACAATTGTGTTGTCTTCTTGCTTTAATGGTCATTCAGTATGTTCTTCTGTGTCGGCTGTGTCTCTCCCAGACGGCGTACGTTCCCCTTGGTTTACGTTATCTATGCGATATTTACTTAAATGAGGCATCCAACTGCCCTATGCATCAGATATCCTCAGGTGCAAACTCTTGGTAATTGGAACTGGCCAATTTTAGGCCGATGTTCCTTTAGCTGCCTCTCAAAGTCGCTGTAAAGAACGACAGCTCACGAACATGATCTACAGACCTAACTTTATTTGAAGTCAAAATATTGAAAGTGTACCTGTGTGAAAATAGTGTTCTGATATAGTAACAACTGTCAAGAATGCAGGACTATAAATAGATAAGGACTTTTGCCCATTCATACTTCTCTGCTATATCAGTGGAGAACAAATCCATAGGAAACATTCCTTCTCTATTTTCAGTCCTGCATTGCTGACCGAATTTGCGTTGCTAGGAAGCAGTTCAACTCATATATGTCTATTTTCCTCACCACAATTAAATGGACTGTTGGGCACCGTATTTGACGCCCGTTTTTTTCCTGGGCTGCAATTGTTTTCAAAGTGCGGGGGGGGGGGGGGGGGGTTTATTCTTTTCTAGACAGAAAGCATTGCCTCGTTCAAGACTTCTACAATCTGTTGATGAATTTCCTTTTTCCAAAGGTGACTTCAGTGGCATAATTCATTTTACTTCTCATCATGATAGTAACCGCGCCATATTTGTCTTTAAAGGGGAGCACTACGGCATTCTTTGTAAAATGGGTGTTTTGTGATTGAATTATGCTTAGGGTGTTTTAGTCAATTGCCTTAACACATCAGATTATCCCTCAGAATACTGCAAACTAAAGCTTAGAGAGTGCTGGCAAATCACATATGAGCAGGGATGCTGGATAACACGTGTTCGAATAGTATTTGGAAGGGTATGTGTTGAACATTTTGCATGTGTAGTACAACATGTATTTTTGAAACACATAGTGCAGTATGTGGCTATGCTGCATGACGATCGGATCTTTTTAAAACACATAGGGGGTCATTCTAACCCTGGCGGACCAAGACCGCCAGGGCTAAAATGACGGGGGCACCGCCAACAGGCTGGCGGTGCCCCGCTGGGCATTCTGACCGCGGCGGTTTGACCGCGGTCAGAAGTGGAAAACCGGCGGTCTCCCGCCGGTTTTCCGCTGCCCATTTGAATCCTCCATGGCGGCGCAGCTCGCTGCGCCGCCATGGGGATTCTGACAGCCCATACCGCCATTCTGTTCCTGGCGGTTCGCCCGCCAGGAACAGGATGGCGGTATGGGTTGTTGTGGGGCCCCTGGGGGCCCCTGCAGTGCTCATGCCAATGGCATGGGCACTGCAGGGGCCCCCGTAAGAGGGCCCCACAAAGAATTTCACTGTCTGCATTGCAGACAGTGAAATTCGCGACGGGTGCCACTGCACCCATCGCACCTTCCCACTCCGCCGGCTCCATTCGGAGCCGGCGTCCTCGTGGGAAGGTAGTTTTGCACTGGGCTGGCGGGCGGCCTTTTGGCGGTCGCCCGCCAGCCCAGTGCAAAACCCAGAATACCCTCAGCGGTCTTCCGACCGCGGAGCGGTATTTTGGAGGGGGAAGTCTGGCGGGCGGTGAATCACCCCCATAATGTAATTAGTATAAGAGAAATAACATTCACATCATGGTAAGATATATCGTACAACCTATGTCAGTGATGAAGATCCTTAGACATCTGGCATCATATGTACTCACTTATTGGGGACACCGAATGTGACATCACACTCTCTGTCTTAAAACTCGGAGTAGGTCACATTACACAACATTTGTTGCTTAGTGTTCTTAATATCCAAACTACATTCAACAAATGTTCATTAAGAGAGTTTTAGACCAGGAACATATCCAGACACTAAATCATGAATTATATGTTTTGTTTTTTAATTTAAGAGGGTGCTGACTAATTACCAAGGTTCTTAAGCAGTAAAAGAGGGGTTGACTTTGCCACCCACAGCTTCCCCCCGTAACCGTACCTTTCACTTTTCACCTATGTATGCCATTATCTGGGACAAATGCTCATCTTGAGAAGGACACTTGCTTCTATCGGTAGTTCCGTAATTAGTCTATTTTCTAGTTCACAACTTCAGTGTCAAATAGAGCACAGTTGCCATCACCTGACAAGTGTTTTTGCCTGCATCGGAGGGTTATTGAAATTCACACCTTTCTCTCTGCTCTGTCTGAAAGCACTGTTGACCTAAATGTCCCCATCGCTCATTAGAAACAGGTTTCGTGTGTGACATAAAAGGAATCTGCCTTTACCTCAAGGCAGGGCTGTTTTTTGTATTGTGATGGTAACCACAGGTGCCTCCAGAGATGGGTTAATCAATACCTCACCACAGGGTGTTACATATCATGGCATGCTGTCATCCAGCAGGAGCACTTAGCAACTGATATTGACTGCAAAGTTATTAGCCAGTACTGTCTGCACATAGGAGGTATGACCTTCATGTGCCAGGATGTTACGTAACGTGTGACTTAATCTCATCAATCATGTACCAGTGCTTCTTATTTTTAGGTTTCATACTTGAGTCACCCTTCTCAGATTTACTGCTTTTGTCATGTATGCGTATGTAGCATGTATCGAGATTAATATGTTTTAAAGTACTGTCGGGCCTGGCTCTCTGAAGCAAGCAGTCACATAGTCATTGAACTCTATGAAGGTGAGAAAGCAGGTAACCGGTGCTTCAGAGGCCAACAGCAAGATGACTGTGCTTTAATTCGCGAGTGTGCAAGATGTTAAGCACAGTTCTACAGCGTAATGGATTATAACTGGCAATATCGATAAACTTTTGTTCCGAACGTTGATGCAGGTCTTGTGCGCTTAACCCTTCGTAATCTATGCAAAATGGAAAAAGCAGCACAAAAATCCCCAGAACTCCTTGTAATGTAGATACATTAAAGTCTGACAAAGTAACACGAATCAATATATACATATTACATGTGTAACACGTGGGTGTTTGCCTGCAGATATAGATTTGTACTGGAAGTGTACCAAAAGTACAAGAAAAGGCTGAGTGGCCAACATGTTTCACTCAGCAAGCATTTTTATTTTTTAAAAGCAAACTCCCAAAGTGGGAGTTTGTTTTAAAAAAAAACAAAAACAAATAATGACCCTGACACCATGGGAGTTGCCTGTCAGAGTATGAGAGTCATTTTAAAGTTTTTTTTTTTTATGTTTGGGACCGCAGGGTGGTTCCTGGCACACCAAACTAAAAAAAAGTGCATCAGACCATCCACTCTACATAGGGCAGATGGTCTGCTGCACTAACACCAATACCTCCAACTCAGTCAGGCTGTCTGTGTAGGGTTTCTGTTTGCAAAGCCAGTAGCAGCATTGCCATCGCACACATGATTTTTCGTATGACTCTAAATAGAGCGGGCAGACCATCAGTTTAGTAGACAGGGTACTCTGCTGCATTTGTGGAGGAGTGCCCATCAAACAAACTGTAAATTAGACATGATATCTTGTTCACTTTAGCTCCAAACAGGATTTTGATGAACAAGTGTGGTCTTTTTTTATCATTGGAGTGTGATTAAAAACGAAATACAACACTATGATTTTTTCTTCAATGTAAGCAACCCAGCATTGCAGATTTGTATACAGCATTGCATTTCACTAATTAATCTCAGTACATCTTGGCCTCAAGTCTACAGCAGAATGATGGTCTCTTCAAACTCTCTGGCACTCTGGGTTGATGCTGACAAGCAGACAAGACTTAACATAAAGTGAGCATGTGTAGTCACACCACACTTCTAATATTACTTTCTTTATTTAAAGTAAGAAACTGGGCTAGTTGTGCAGGATGTGAGGCATGTGCAAGTAATAGGTCCATAAGTGTCTCCTTACTGGGAACAAAGCACCCCATTGCAGCTCTTGACTCTCTCAGGATAGTGAAGCTGAGCAGCTCAAAGCCTATTCAGGAGAGGTGGAGTGGGCTAGTAAGTGCTGGCATGCATAACATCCAGTCACTGCTTTTTCTTTGATGAAGGAAAAGTACACGTATTACACATACATACACACACACACACAAATACATATTACATAGCAATTTACAAATATATACATCAGACAGATGGTATTACATATGATGACATTCTGAAATTACGTTTGACACCTAATGGATCATGAACCCCAAAATCACAATACTTCCTCCACTCTTAAACCCAATAGAACAGCACAATAAAGTGGGATCCTTTAAAATAAAGAAGGCTTATTGGCTTTGTTAAGGGGTCACTACATCAATTTATAAGGAAAACCTATTCACTTTGTTAATCGGTCACCATATAAATTTGTCAAAGGGGCACCACATTCTAAGAAATATAATTACAGGTTAAGAAATCACCATCACATCACTGAAGCCAATAGTCAAGTTTACATGCAATCATTATGGTCAATAAAGCATTGCAACATTAAGCAAACCCATGGTCCTGAAAATATTTTCAATAAAGCATTAACAATTAACATAACATGTCTCTGAGGCCTTCTTTTATCCATTTAGGCCTCATAAACTTTAGCCATAAAACCAACCACTAGAGGCCCCTTCACTCCTAGCTGTAGATCATCAAGTACCAGCTCTGGGAATACTCAAATAATCGTGAGCTGTCTCCCCCTATCATGCATCCTATGACCTGAGAGACTTAAGGTGAATTACTTTTATATCCTTTGGGGGCTGCTGCATACCCTGAAGCCACCCACAAGCCCCCACAAAGCATTTAGAAAATATTGGTGGTACCCTTGCACTCTTTGGGGCACCACTATGAAACATCTCTACTTCATGGAGCAATAGATATCAGGTGGGCTGCTCCAGCCACTTTGTTTATTTCTCCCAGAGCCTAGCAGCAAGTTCATATTGGGGGCTTTGTTCTTTTGGATGCCCTGGTCCCACCGGGGTCAACCAGATAATACATTTGCACTGAGGGTCAGAAGGAGGGGAACCTTAATGTCCCCACTGGCTTATCAGGCACAACTTGCTTTGGGCTCATACTGGCAGGAACAGCCTTTCTTCATGGCTCAAGCCCCCTGCACGGGAGCCCTCTACTGTCTTCCTTCTTCATTGTGGTACCACAGCAGTGGCAGGAGCAACTCTCTGCGGTTAGGCAGCAATGCAATCTGTGGCAATATTCCTGCATCCAGTGTTGGGGTCCCAAGGCAGGCTACAATGAAAGCGCTGCATAGCTTTTCCTTGGTTTTCTTGGTGCTGGCTTATGGTGAAATGGGGGGCCCTGGGAGTAACTATAGGAAGGGTTAAAGGACCCCACATAGGCTCCACACCCCCAACAAAATGTGTAAATGAAGTTTCTCTGACCCCTGGGTTCTGACCCACCCTGGGGATAAGGCTAGAAGTTGCGATGGCGCTCCATGCACGCCATCATTTGGTTTAGGCATGTTAAAATTTGCAATCTTTAAATGTGCATATCTCAGGACCCGAAGGCTGATTTCAATGATCTTGAGCTCATTTTAATCCTAGTTGCAAGCTCATGTCACCAGGGGCATTTTGTTAAGCAGGTCCTATGCCCTCTAATGTGATGCATATTGTGGGGGGTGGGAGAGCTCATTTTACTGCCTCCCTGTACCAGCCTCCTCTCCAGCTTGCCCTTCCTAGATCCCATGGCCTCCTGGCTGCCTTGCAGTGTGGCCAGGATAGCAGTGAGGTCCAGGTCTTAACTGGGTCCTCAGGTGGTGTAATGGGGCCAGCATCTCTGCCCTTGGAGAGATCCACCTATCCTTAGTCCATTGAGGCATGAAGGGGTGTGTCCTTCCAGTTGTCCATGGTGTTGCCACCATCACCGTCCAGGTCTCTTTTTAAGGTTTTGGGGATACCTCTTTTATGACCATTTCCAGTCTGTGAGTGGGGGGCCCCGTTGTCTAACCCTAGAACTGGTACTGGACAGCTCCTCCCTTCCCCTGGATTTGGCTCGAGCCTGGCTAGTAAAACAAGTCAGGGTCAAGTGTGTTGTCAGGTTCCTTTGTGTGCACTGGAGGCAGGTTTGTCTGAAGTGTAATCAGGGCAGCATACGGCTCCTCCCCAGCCATCTTGTGAGGCTCATTTGTCTGGCCATAATACACATGTCCCAATGGTAGAATCTTTAATAGCTGAGGCAGCTGGCCACTCAAAGAAATGTCCCAGAAACTTTAGGCAGGGAAAGGCCAACTTTCTAAATATTTCATTTTCAAAATAATTATTTACGATCCGACTTTACCATTAATGAGGATTGTAAATTGCAACTAAATTAATGGAAGATGTATTTCTTTACCTGCTACCAATCCAAATTTAACATTTAATAAATGTGACAGTATAGCCCAATGAGTCCCTATGGCAGCAGCCAGTTTTGCTACAGTGAAAATCGTTTTTGGGGTTACTTTGCTGTACAGATATGTTCAACATTAATTTCTGCATGCCCCGCTTGTAGTTATCATGCATCTTGGTTGGAAATTGGGTTGTTGGTTGACTTGGGTGTGAGACATGGACAGGAAGCAACTACAATACTTGTAAGAGTAAAGCAATAGCAAACCTCAAATTAACCTGTGCTCAGCCCCCTGAAAGGCTGGCACAGAGCAGTTCGGTTTAACCTACAGATAATGTGAAAAGTATTTGTGCAACACTTCAAACAGTAAAACAGTGAAAACACTACACAAAAGATCCCACAGTACATTATAAAAACAGAGCAAAAATTAAGTAATAAAACAAGACCAAAACAACAAAAATCCAGACAATGAAACTGGAGTTATGACTTTTTAAAGAATAAAGTGACAAATAGCACCTAAAAGCACAAAGCACCTATCACAGCTAGCTGGTAATGCTGGACTGGTGGTACAAAGTCAAAAGTTCAGGCTGACGGAGCATGAGGCGGATACAGTCCCAGGTTATTTGCTATGAACTTTTATCTTCTCATGTTTTATGGAAAAAGTCCCATTCATGTTGGAGAGGGTTGCTGGGAGTAAGGTGAGTCACTGGCAGTGGTCGGAGTGGAGGGAAGAGGAGGCCAGGCATCGAGGATGGAAAACCGGAGCTTTGTGTTGGTGGCCCTCTGTGGGCAATCAGTGTGTGCTGTGAGAACAGATGGACTGGTGGTTGCTCACACTGATTTTTGGTGATTTTAAGAGCCTGTGAACCACACCAAGGGTCCAGGACTTGAGGATCACCACTTGGGGGTTAGGAATGTGCTTCTTGGAGAGCCTTTTATGTGCTTGAGGCTCAAATCAGGAGGCCAGCAGACTAGCCATTTGACTAAGTTTAGGGTCCTGGATTCAAGATAAAGTTGCAGGTCTAGTTGTTCTTCCCCATGCAAGAGGGTAGCAGGTCAGCACAGCAGGACAGCAATTCCTTTAGAGAAGCAGTCCCACAAAGTGGCAGTCCTTGCAACAGCATGCAGTCCTTCTTCCTGGCAGAGTATTCACAGGTCAAGAAGTGTTATGAAGAGTTGGTATCTGGTGTCTTTTTTTATACCCTGGTGCCCTGGTTTTGGGAGGTGGGAGAAGCTTCTAAACAGTGGCTTGGAAGTGCTGGAATCTCATGCGTCCCCTGCCCTGGCTCCAGTCAGGTTGCAGTAATACTGCAGGGTCGTTAGGACATTTGTGTGAAGGCAGAGCACAGGCTATTCAGTTGTAAGTGGGACTGTGCTTGGCTCTGGCCTCCCATCCTGACAGCAGATGGCCCATCCAGGCACACATAATCCCTCCATTGTGTTCACAAAGTTTATCAGTTACACCCAGTCATGTGACCCAAAACAGGCGACAGGCATAAGAAGAGCAGGAAAATGCCAACTTTCTAAAAGTGGCATTTTTAAAATTGTAATAAGAAAATTCAACTTCACCATTAAAGAGGGTTTATCATTACAATTTCATAGACACCTAACATGACATAGCCACCAGCTCCCAATTGGAAATCACAGCTTATTAAATGTAACATGAGATTGCCAATGTTATCCCATGGGGCAGGCATCACAGTAGTGCAAAATGATTGTAGGAGTTTCTCACTACCAGGACATGATCAAGGGGCTACTTAAGTGGGTGGCACAATCTGCTCTGCAGGCCCACTAGTAGTATGGAATTTACAGGCCCTGGGCACATTTGGTACCACTTTATTGAGAACGTATTAGTACAGTAAATATGCCAGTTGGTAACAAGCTAATTCATCCATATTTTAGAGAGAGAGCATAAGCACTTTAGTACTGGTTAGCAGTGGTAGGTGCACAGAGTCCTAAATCCAACAAAAGCAAATTCATCAAAAAATAGGAGGAGAAGGGCAAAACGTCTGGGGATAACTCTGCAGAAGGGGCATGTCCAAAACCCTGCCTTTACGGGCAATGAGACCTACCTATGGAAAATGTGTTAATATTTAAAAGGAACGCTTAGACCTGTGTAAAGGGGTATTTTGACAAGTCAAATTTACAGTTTAAAACTGCCATAGGCAGGTTACCTGTGTCCAGCATGACTATAGTCTTTGACATGTAGCCTGCACATGTGTATCACACATGTTCACATGTAACAAGCCCAGTGCCCCTTACTATAGCTACATCACAGCAGCCTTACCTTAAGACAGAGACTGGTGATAAATACACACAGTGCAATTACCATTTAATTTCTTTCAGTGAGACTCGGGTAATGAGACTCATCCATATTAAAGGACCAATAAAGGACCAAAAAACAGGTGCTAAAGAAGCAAAAAATCATAGGTTACCAACATGGGCAACGATACCTGTAAAGCTGGGGTCTTCAAAATGAGGTGTAGGTCCCCCATCCGGGCCTCAAGTGATACCAAGGGGGGGGCGACAGACTCTGGCCAAAAGAAGCATTGTGCAGATAACAGTGCTTTGTTGTACACAGAAAAACCCTTAGTGAATATTTTAAAAGGTAACAGAACTCAACTGCAATGTTTAAATAAGTCTACACATATTTAAACATTGCCAGCTTAATAGAATAATTGTGAAAAATTCTGAGGGGGGCAATGATTTTTGTTTTCCACTGGGTTAGATGCAGCATTAAAATGTTTGAAAACCACTGCTGTAGAGTGACACTCTGAAGAACCTTGTGCACCTTACAATCTCAAAATTAGCTCATAGATGAGATCACTAATTGTCATAGTAATGATATCTTTAAATAGATCAACAAATCGTACACCTTTACAGAGTAATGCCACATCTACTAGCACGCCATCTACAAATGTAGATTCAAGGATAGTAAGTTGTTCTATGCTTTGCAAGCCACCATTCCTGCATTTGCAGCTATCCAGTGGGTTTGTATATTTCAAACTGCCTAATTAATTTAGACGTGTCATTTTAAGACCCTCTCCGAATTGCCATGCATGATTTAATATTTTAGAACATAGGGTGTAGGGCAGTCGCAAAAAGCAGTGAAGTTCGTACCTTCTATTTGGGAATTCCCTTTACAAACATCATGCCCTTCCTTCTTTGAATGAATGACCCTTTTTGGAGGGCAATAATATGTTGTTTTGACAATTGATCGTTCCTACTAGGTTTCCTCCAACAAATGTACTTTTCCATGCAAAAATACTTCAGACACAAGATACAAACTAATCCAGATAGGTGAATAAAAATATATGTACATATAGAACCGATTCACAAAGGGACTTACTACACACAAAGTTACTTCCTGCAGTGCCCCAGACAGAGATTCCGCCCTGAGTGCGGATATTCCGTCCAGAGTGCGGAGAATCATCATTCGTAACTTTACGTGTCGTAAGTCCCTTTGTAAATCAGGCCCATTGTTACTAAATGATGACGACACAGATGACAATATTAAACGTAATGATAATACTATTGCTGTGATTAATCATAACATCTGCGACAGATAATATTAATAATAATCCTCTTCCTCCTTGCTGTCATCTGTACTCTTGTTGAGCACCCACTAAAATCTTAATTAGTCGCCGGCAGGTGTAACTTGAAAATATCTTCTGACGTCAGACCACAGCAATAATCTATTTCCGATCACAAGAGGATGTACAGAGTTACTTTGACTGACTTCTGACATGATGAAAAGACCACTGTGTAAGAAAATAGTAATTAATTGCTCCAAAGAATGCCCCCACATTGGCCTTTTGCAAGAGTGGTGCCTCGGCGTCTGCGGACCAGATCAGTGGGATCCTGTTTCATTAACTTCTGTGCAGATGCAGCCAAATCCTTGCAGCTGGCTCGTAACTCAGTGGGTCGCCGAAGATGAGGGGTGATCGAACCTTTAGCTTGTCTTGTTCGTTCATTATGTGAACTTGACCGAATGCTCTTCATATATGGTTTGAGATGCTAAGGGCGCTCCACGATATTGAGCTCCCATAGTTCATTTCTGCTCTGTTGAAGCGGTTCATCATGGTACCAGGTCCGCTCTCTAGTTTCCTATATACTCACAATATTTTTGAATAATTTGTTGCATCTATACTTATTAGAAATTTTAATGGAAACATATTTGCTTAATAAACCATTGCATGCAAATACAGCCAGTAGACAACGCAATACATGTATTAAGCAGGGGGACATGGGCAGAGCTGTGTCTTTTTGGCTTTCTGATCACTTTATTCTTATTTTCTTGGTTTCTCCTAGGCCTTAGTTTCATTTATCCAGGCATAACGTTGTTTTTTATTCCACTCTTTGATGATATAGGGGGTTATTCTAACTTTGGAGGAGGTGTTAATCCGTCCCAAAAGTGACGGAAAAGTGACGGATTTACCACCAGCCGTATTACGAGTCCATTATATCCTATGGAACTCGTAATACGGCTGGTGGTATATCCGTCACTTTACCGTCACTTTTGGGACGGATTAACACTCCTCCAAAGTTAGAATAACCCCCATAGTGTCCAACAAGGGGATGAAGTACGGCTTCTTTTAAATTAGGTACAACGTGTTTTATATTCACAGGTCTGTAAACAGCACCACAAAATTAACACAGTGAGGGAAATGTACTCAAATGCATGAGCGCAAAACAAAATGTCCAACTTCTGTGGTTCTCCTTGTGCCAACGCAGACCTGGCAAACTAATCTAACCACTTGAGGAGCAGGTACGTGGAGCGAGGTGGTGCCTGGAAAGTGAGCAGGTCTTTAAACTCATTGCCCCTGCACTCATGAAGGTGTTTAAGAGGGTGCATGGCCTGTGAGAGGGTGGGGGCTTTGTGCAGGTTGCTGTCTTAGATACACTGTAAGCCCCACTTCAGTCCCTTCCAAAGGGCCTGATTGAGATTTCAGTGGATGAGTTACTCATTCGCAACAGTGATGGATATCCAGTCCTCAGAAATCTAATTCCCATTATATTCAGTGAGATTTCGATTTTGGCGGAGGGGTATATTCATAATCGTTGTGACAGTGTAACTCCTCTGCCATAATGTAAATCAGGCCCAAAATAACAAATAAGGCTTCAAAGATTGCCACTGATGTCCAGGGGAGATTTCAAACCGGCATATACATCAGCTGTGCTCAGAAAGCAGTCTCTGCATGGGGTTTCCAACTCTCTTCGTCTGCCACCGTGTGATATTGGCTCCTCACTGGGTGATCATTTGAAAGGAGCCAATATTGTGTGACAAATAGTGGTACAATGTGAGTTGGTAGGTATTTAAATGCCCTACTGCAGTGATTCCAAACCTGTGGTCCGGGGACCCCTGGGGGTCCAAGAAGCCTCCTCAGGGGGTCTGCGACTGCTTAGAAAATTAAATAATATTAACAGATTTCCCAGCAGTCAGTGGAGGGGGTCCTCAGATTTTAATAATGATTCAATGGGGGACCCCGGGTTCCAGTAATGATAAAGTGGGGGCCCACAGAAGTGAAAAGGTTGGGAACCACTGCCCTACTGCTGTGTGTCTGCCTGTGAACATGGGGAAGAGGGTAGAGGAGGTAGGGGAGAACGTTCGACAGTGGATTAAAGAATGCATGACATTGTGGGTATGTGAAAATGTGCCTTTTATTAAACAGTCGATTTTCAGATGATATAATACATATATGTGATTACAAATTGGTTTTCACAGGACAGCATGCATATTTGCTCATGTGAATTACATAGTCACCATTTGAGGCAGACAAACTGCTCTAAGTTTAATGGACTGAGTGGTTGTGGTACCATGCAGTCACTTGGAGGTGACTGCACACAGCTCTGGTCCCGATGTCCCAGTGGCTTCAAGAAACCCCGGGGAGCAACCTGTGAAGTAACGCAGGTTTCATGCCATGAAATGTCACTTTTTCTGCCGAGGGCATGTTGGTAAATTAAGACCTAGTGATATATAAGAACATTAGCTGTACTTGTGTAGCACACAATACTGACCTTTTCCCCTTTATAAAATTAGAGGAAAACGATTACTCGGCTGTAGAACTGTGGCTTGCATGTTGAATCAATGTCTCAACTTCTTAAGGCTCTAAAACAAGTTGCTTGTTATTTGGTACACAGCTGGAACTCCCAGCAAATTTCAAGACTAGCTAGTTTGATATTTACTGGATGTGGAATTTGCACATCATTTTGAGATATTGTGCTCAGAAAGAGAGCTAACCTGCAATTTCCGAGTTCGCCTAACCAATTACTGTATGTTTTGCCCTCTTGTGACCCACTCTGCTTGGGTAAATATCATCAAGTTTTCCCTGGTAAAATCTGTCCTTGAAACCCTTTGGTGGTGCACTAATTGCCTGCGACTTAGAATCCTGATTTGGGTGCAAACTAATGTCTCTTTCTAAATCAGGATTTGGAGGGACACTCACAACATGGTCCTTTAGTATCTTTCTGAATAGAATACGAGGATATGAGTGATGGATGCAGGGAGTTAGAAATAGAAATAAAATATATATTTTGCGATCTTTCACATTAACGTGATCTTGGACTGTACCTCATTAATGGCGAGATTACAAGGCCTCTTAGCGCTACATTAGCATCATTTTTTTATGCTAACGTGGTATTAAGGAGGCCATTCTCCATCTCCATATTTACAAAGTGGCGCGATGCTTGTATTGGCCCACTTTGTGCCCCCTTGCGCCACATCATGCCTGCGCTAGGCATAATGTGTAGAAGGGGGGGTCGTTCCCCTATAGGGAGGCCCATAAGAATGGCACAGTGAAATCTACAACATTTCACTGCACCATTTTTGGCATAATTTTCAACGCCTGCGCAGGCATTAAAATGACATGCCCATTACTTTCAATGGCCCTCCCTTTACCTTGAAGGATTAGCACCACAATTTATGGCACTGATCCTTAAAACAATAGTGTCATAATTTTTTATGCAATTATCCTACCGTGCACCATTGTGCACCGTATTGTAAATATGGCGCACACATGGTGTCTTTAAGGGGCGGAAGAAAAGTGGCTCATCACAGCTGACATGCCGCCTTCTTGTAAATCTGCCACGATGTGAGCACTGGGAGTACTAAATTAAGACCCTGGACTGGATTACAAAACATTTTTGGCTGGTGCTATTTCATGAACCTCATGGTAAATTACAGTATGGCTTTGTGCAAACACCTTTTACCTCCATAAAATGAAAGCAGTTTTGAAGAGGTGTTAATAGGTACCTAGCATGTTTGTGCACATTTGCTCTTTGGCATTGAGTTGTGGTGGAGATGTGTTCTATTGTTTTTTGTGCTGCTGTAATTATTTGCTGCATGATGAATGTGGTGATGTGCTGTTGTACGGTGGTTGTTGTGCAGCTTTCTGTTTTGCCTGTGTTTTGTGCCTTGTAATTGTGTTGTTACGGTGTGTTACTTCTAGGATTAAACACAATGATGAACACACTGCAAGAAAGCTTTGTGCAGTGTATTCGTGTGTAGATGTCTCCTACAGTATAGTGGTTTGAAATTTTAGTGCTATTCTTGCAAAATTAAACTGAGGATGCTTCTGTTACATGGAAATCTTGGCTAGAAACTGTTGATGTGCACCTGTAAAGTATTTATTTATATCCTTAACGACTTAGATTGGCATATTATATTAAAATACAATTATTACAAACGCGCACGGTGAGGAAAAAGAATACCAAGATATAGTAGCTTTAACAGATCCATCAACAGACTGAACAACACCTTCCCCATGATGACAGATAATTGAAGAAATTATTTCAACAGTCCCGGCCTTTTGTGTAACAGTCCTTTATGATACTGAGGTCCGATTCAGTCTTCCCGGAAAATTGAGCATTCCTGCCACAATCATGTTTGTTGCAGATGCCGGGTAACAGCTGAAGGCAATTTTTTCTGCATTGGAAATAACATACCTATTACAAACCAATGGTCAACAGCCTAGCTCTCTGCTGAATAATTAAAAACATCATCTTTTCCCTCTGGGTCCCCAATTATCTGTCCTAAAAAAGCTATAGAAGTATGACAAAAATGTGCAACTCTTGTTTCCATAGAAACCACAAAATAGTGCTTTTGGGTCACAGGCATCTTGTGCATCTAGAAAAGGAGTTTATTTATGGTACATTGCTCGAAAAGCAAGGATTGTTGGTGCAGATGAAAAGACAGATTAATAGCTGGTCAAACAGTTTGAAACATAAAAAACTGTTACCATTCTTCTCTGCTTTTTTTAACAAAGTTATTAGGTTTCACGATTTACATAAACAGCATTTTTTCAGTTATGTGACTACAAATCAATGCAAGATTAACGATGTATAGGTTATTGTTAAGGACTTGCATATAGAGTATATCAAAATATACATCAGACAGTATAGTGGGCGGGTGACCCCCTATCCAAAGCAGCGTAATTGCAAGTTTACTACTGAAGGAGAGCAACTTAGCGAAGGTGCCACGCACTCTCTCTGCTAGGCTATTGTATAGATATATCACTAACATCTTCCTCTCCAATGCCTTCCAAAGACATACACTCTAGTCCACCATATCCTCTTTTCTACACCTCCTTTCTCTCTGCCGCACTTCAACTACCTTTCGCTGTCCTTCCTGTTATGGACCTTCTGATCATACATCTTACCGCTACACATCATTGAGCCAAGACCAGTTGTAGCAGACCTGCTTTCTTCCTCAAACAGTCTTTGATATGAAAGGAAGAAATACGTTAACTGGGAGGCCTCTGAGGCTATCTGCAGACTGAGTCACATACGTGTAATGAGCCATTCCATGGCCTGGTACCTAAAACACTCTGGGGCAGTCCAGCATCATATGCAAGAAATTTGCGACAGGGTGCTTGCACTTCAGTATCTACTGATTCAATTGCAATCTACTTTACGAAGCATCACAGGTATTATGTCCAAATGTCCAATACATTAAATTGTTTCAGTTTGAACTTGGCATTACTTGAGAATTTTGGAATAGTACTGCATGCTATGTACCATTCCCCTGCTGTCTCCTTCTACCTGTAGCATGCCTCCTATTTAGTATGCTCTAAAGGATAACTCATTCCACAATCTCTTCTCCGAGTGCTGTATTACAGAGAGATCATTCCTCCTCATCTCCATTTGCAGGTCAACTGCCATACATTTGATATTTGTGCAGTGTCCAGGAGCATAGCCTGTGTACGAAAATGGATTATTAGTTAAGACGGGGGAAATGACACTCAAGCAATAAACACAATCCTTGTCACGGTCAACCACAAAAGTCACTAACTTTCTGGTACCCAACCCTCTGTTAGTTTGGCCCAAAAGCAGCCAGGCTTCACTAAGAGACAATGGGGGTGATTCTGACCTTGGCGGTCTTTTCGCAAGACCGCCGAGTTACCGCCGCGGTAAAGACCGCCGACCGCGGCGGTATGCCGCGGCGCGTATTCCGACCGCTGGGAGCGTTCCGCCGGAAAACCGCCAGCAGCCACACTGGCGGTCGGCGGGAAAGTGGAGACTGGTCAACCTCCACCGCCACGCCAGCAGAACACCGCCCACAGAATTACGACCCACATTTCTGTGTGGCGGTCTTCTGTTGGCGGTCTTCTGTTGGCGGTCACGTCCCTATGGCTCCCGTCGCCTCCCGGAGGACCAACGCAAGGTAAGTTGATCGTCCGTGAGGGGAGGGGGTGGGGGGGTTGTTGTGTGATGTGTGTGTGCATGGGGGTGTGTAGAGGGGGTGTGTGAGTGCGTGCATGCTGGCGGGGGGTGCTGCTGTGCCTATGGGCAATGTGTGTAGTTCGGCGGGTGCGCATGTTGGCATGTATGTGTGCGGGTATGTGCCCCCGTTGTGTATGTGTGTGTGTAGGGGGTGTGCATATGTGCATGTTGGGGGTGCGTGCATGTCGGGGTGGGGGGGGCAGGGGGTTTGTAACATCTCTGGGGGGTGGCAGGGGGTGGAGGGTGTGGGGGGGGACTCGTGGGGGGTAGTGGGGGGTGGGGGAGACCCCTATCAGTGCCAGGGATGGAATTCCCTGGCCCCGATAGTGCCTACCGCCATGGTTCGCATGGCGGTTCCCGACCGCCAAAAACCGCGGCGGTAAGCAGGGTCATGATGCGGTTGGCGGTCTTGGGTCGACCGCCGGGCCGGAGTGCGCAAACTCCAGCCCGTCGGTCATGACCGCCGTGGCGGTCGGAGTGGGAAAGTGGCGGTCGATCGCGGCGGTGACCGCCGCGGTCAGAATGCCATTTTTTGGACCGCCGGTCTGTTCGCGGTCCGACCGCCGCCTCTCCGCCGACGGCCGGGGTTAGAATCACCCCCAATATGTTTATGTGGTACTCGAACAGTAATAAAGTAAAAACACAACACCAGAAAAATCCCAAACCAGTTTAGAAATACAGAGTTAATTTCACGGAATATAGAGGGGGCAAAATGATAAAAATCAAGTTAGCAGAACCAGATTTACAGGTTTTTAAAGTGTTAGGTAAAAATAGCGCAAGAGGCACAAAGCACCCCTTGAGGTCATCTGGACGTAATAGACTGGGGAAAACTCACAGGTTCAGGATGACCACAATGGAGCATTAGTCAGATGCAGGGACCAGCTTAGTCCCACTGAAGAGTTACCCTCTGAAGTCTGGCATGAAGAGTTCCTTTCAAGTTGCAGGAACAGCGAGGAGTAGGCTTTCGGACTGAGGAGCAGGTTGAGCATTGCAGATGGTCATTTCAATAGCACGAAGATCCGGTCACTGGAGCTGTACATTGGTAAATCATCCCAGGCATTTGCTGTGGGCACGAGGTGCAGGCTTTGCACTGTCGTTCGTTGCGGACGGTCGCTGTTGGCGCAAGGAGCAGGTCATGCTTGAACTTCTTGATGGCAATCGTCACAGGCATTTGTTCTCTCTCATTGGAACATGGTAATACTGGCCTACATCTAATGGACAGATTTTAATTTATTTATATGTCCTCGTAAATGATACCAACTGTACCCGGGGTCTGTAAATTAAGTGCTACAAGTAGGCTGCAGCATTCATTGTGCCAACCATTAAAGTAGGACTGTAAAACATGTCAAAGGCCTGCCACCGTAGCCTGTAGTGTAGCTTTAAACTGCCATTTCAACCTTGCAAAATAACGCTTTTGCCAGGCCTGAACTTTCCTTTTTTTTAAATATGTCACCCCTAAGGTAAACATAAGGGATCATAAGGAAGGGTGCATAGTATTTATAAAGTAGAATATGGGTACTCAAGTTTTACATGAACTGACAGTGAACAGCCTCCCCCCCATCCAAGTCGATATTCACTGTAGCAAGGCTAACTCTCCTATAGACTAACACTGAGTTACCTTAATACATTTATTTATTGATAACTTCAGTTTGACAGCAGATATAGAAATATTTATTCCACTCATTTGAATTGTAAACTAAAATCTTCTTTAACGACTAACTCAGATTTTAAATAAGAATACTGAAAATGGCACTTTTAGAAAGCTAGCATTTTCTGCATGAACCAAATGTGCTTTTCTGCCAGTGTCAAGGATCACATGACTGTTAATGTCTCTCCTATAATGTGATGTGTGTTCCTTTCAAACTGGACAAAATGTTGTGCGTCTGGGTAAGGGTGTTGTTCTACTGGGTAGGATGTCCTAGGGGTTTGTACGTAGCCCTTTCTGAACTTCAAAGGGTAGCCACAGGGCTGTACCCACCCCTTTCTGACTTCTGAATGTGCCTATCCTATCACTGGCAAATGCAGAACACATCTGGGCTTGCCTGTCCTTTAACTCCCTAGACATATGGAGCCAAACCCAGAAAAGGGGAGAACTGACAAGAACTAATTTAAGGTTAAAAAAGGGGGGCTGCTACACACAGAGGCTGGCATAGACTCTAAAGGTGTCACCTTCAGAACCTCTCATCAGAACACTTCTGGACTTGTGAAGATTGAGAAAGACTGTCCTGCTGTCTGAAGAAGAATGACTGGACCCTTGAACTGAGGATCCCAGAGGTGTCTCCAATGACCACTTGGCTGATCTCCTTTTGAAGCCACAGAGACACAATAAGCTTCCAGAAGCCTTCCCTACATCTGCCCAGCTGACTGGCACTAACTTGTCCTGCCTAGATCCTGCTGCTGCCCTCAGCTAGAGGCCCCTTAGGTCCTGGGCCATTGACTGTTGTCAAGAGTGTACTCCACCAAGCTAAAACAAGAACTGGAGTCCAGGTGAAAATCTAGTGCTTCTGTGTTCTTTGTGTAAAAAAAGAACCATCTCCATCCTCCTTGTGAACATGAGCGGATTTCAATAAGGAAAACACTGGTCCTGAATCTGACTGCTGATGCAACTTTCCTGGCTGCAGACGCCATATTTCGCTCACATGGCACCCTTCGCATCAACAACAACTGCGCTGCATTTCCTGCCAATGTGAAGCTCTAACCAATGACCTGCTCTTTGTGCCAACAATAATCTCTTTGCAGCCAACTCGAAGCAATGACTGACTTTTGTTGAATGGAACTGGACTACATTACATGTTAGTCTTTACACTGGGGCAAACCTGGTCCCTGAATACGGCCCACATTCGAACACGGTCAGGCTGACCTTTTGGCTTAGGCCTCGTCCATCACAACCAGATAATGACGATTGGCACTTTAGGCTTCTTGGTGCTATTTTTACATGAGTCTTTAAAAATTCATAACTCTGATTCTACTTATTGGGTTTTTATTTTTCTGTTTTCATTTTATTAATTAAATGTTACTCTAATTTTCAAAATTGGTTTGGTTTTTTTTTTGGTGCTGTACTTTTACTTTATTATTGTTGTGTGCACATAAATACTTTACACATTGCCTCTAAGTAAAGCTTGACTGGTTTCCTACTAAACTATCAGAGAGTTAATCTCTGGATTATTTAGTGACTGTTGTGGTTCACCTTCATTAGGATTGTTTATGAATTGATTAGGGCTCTCAACCCTCTCAATTTAAAAACCCAATTTCTTAATCTCCATTCAAGGAGGCCAGGCATTGGGAAAAAGGCTTACATCATTTTTTCCTATGATCAGAAGTTTTGTCTTAATTAAACCCTGAGGACTGAGGTTGAACATGAGTTTGGTGTAATCAGAATATATGTAGAACAACACCTGCATGTTACCCAACAAACTGGCTATGAGGGCATGTAACTGTTGACGGATAAGTAAGATAATTTTGACTCTTGTGATACCCTACATATAGTATCTGAGACTTTGAGACAAATGGAGGTAAAGCTGCCACTTGAGTCTGGCCACCATCAATGAATGGTCAAGTGATCACACCCATAATCCTGATAGAGGTAGGTAGAGAACAGAGACTCACACTGAGTGGAGCCTAATGAATACTAGAGAAAAACTCTCTCCCCCCACCCTTTGGCCTTCTTTGAACCAGCAGGTCACAAATTGCAACAGTGCCAGTAAATAGTACCTTTTCTTGCCTGGCAGCTGAAGTTCCCCTTGCCTCAATCTAGTGTATAGTTTTCACCATGACTCTACATCTCCTTCCATCACATGCCTACTGACAGTGTGCTGTCCAGTTTACTGATGTTCATACATGAATAGAGGCACCTCCGCCATTGAAATATCTTGAGCCATCGCAGTAGAGCAGCTCTTTCAGCCAGGGCCACCGTTCCCATCAAGAAAATCAACTGATATGTCAAAGTCTTTCACTGCTCTCTTCAAATTTTAAAAATGATTTATATCTTCAAAGTTTATGATCAATATTCCTAGGTACTGGAATGAGTTGATCTCCCAGCCAATTAAGTGGCCTGGAAGTACTGTATATCTCTGCTCTACCTTTCCTTAATGGTCAAGTCAAACTTTATATTACTGTTTTCGAAGTGGCAATTGTGGAAAGTTGTCATTATTGTGTTTAAAACCAAAAGTATTTCCTGTCAGTTTCCAGCTGTCACCTGCTCACTGACAGTGGACAAAGGGCTCTAGGTGTGGGGAGAGGGACTTCTCCCCTGACAGGGTGGTCTGGAGCTGTACTCAGCCTCTTCCTGCACTTCAAAGATACCTACTTTGTCAATGGCAGAAGTAGCTCACATCGAGGCCTGCCTCTCTTTTGTCTCTCTAGTGAGGCTGGCACCAGACCCAGTGGGAGGGGAGAAACTGACCATAACTGGTTTAAGGGTTGACAAAGGCTTGCTCGCCATGCACAGGCTGGCATAGGGCATAAAAAGAGGACCCCACAGACCTCTCCTCAGAACACTCTCAGACCGCTGAGGAATCAGAACCACTGCCTGGCTGTCTGAAGAACTTGAAGGAAGACTGCCTTGAACCGAGGATCCCACAAATGAATCCAAGGTTCAGTTAGTTGACATCCTTATAGAGCTAGAGGGACACAACAAGTTTTCATATACCTTTTCCCTGCAACTGCTCAGCTGACAAGTTCCAACTGGATCTGATGCTTACCTCTGTTGTAGTGGGTCCGAACCCCAAAGTGGTGGCTCCCTGATCTTTATCCTTTGAGAAGTTTTAGATTGTACTCTTCCTGTCCCCAAACCACAAGAAGTGTGACTTAGAAATGTTTTGTCAAATTTCTGCTGGAGAAACTCTACCCAGGAGAACTGCTGGAGACCAGGATCACTGTTGAAGCTGCAGCTGTCCATGATTAATTGTCGTTTGGCCTCAGCTTTCTGGTTTGCTCTGCTGAAGAAGATCTGGATTTCAGAAACATTTCTAAGGCCCAAAGTAGATGCTGATCACTGTTCAGTCCATGTAAATGCTTTCCTGGATATGAACTTCACACTTCACCTCCTCAGAAATATTCCTGCAAATGTTGATGACTGCATTAGTAGGTATTCCATTAATCCATGAAGATGCTTTCCTGGGCACGAACTTCAGACATAGCCTGCTCAGAGCTTTCCTTAATATGTTGACGCCTACACTAGGAGGTATTCCTAGTTTTTGCCCTGAGATGGTCCCTCAGAGCGGCACTTTCTTCCATCATTGGAGGCGGCACTTTCTGGTTGGCTGAGGCGAGGCCCTAAACAGTCAGAACCTACCACTCCCATCAGGGGTGGGTGATTACACTCACTGTATAACATGCGCTCACTCTTTAGTAACTAGGCACAGAGCAGCAGGCTTATAACAGAGGCAATGTATAAAGCATTTGCACAGCACAAATACACAATAAGTACACTGAACATCACAAACGAGACTTCACATGAGGTGTATGTAAATAAAGTTTATATTCAACACACACATGACTTAACACCACATAAACATCAAGTCAATCTGGGCATAAATCACATTCAGAAATATCACTAATAGTATGTGGCCCAACAGTATTAATATGAAATCAGCAATATGTACACACTGGAAAAATAATTATTTCCCTCCCCGCACTCACATGCGGTACTACTGCGTTGGCAGCACAAGACACACCCAAATGAATTCAGTATAGACAGGATGTGTCCCCATTTCCAACAGTAGCAGCACTGTATACACACAGAGACTATAGCTCTTTTGAAATAGCTCCCCTGGCCTAGGCAGCACCAGTGAAGGTCAATGTCAACCACAGTAGTAAACAACATGCACAGCAATGCTGCCGCGTGGTGATATCAAGCCCAGACACTCACATCCACACACTCACTGCTCACCTCTACACAATGCCACATATGTCGGCCAGGCTCACCTACACGCCATAGCACACATTTTCTTCCTGCACCCTAATGCAGTCCTCTAAAAACCAGCAGGTGAGTTGTAATTAAGCTTGCAGACCCCTTTTGGACTTAAACCTTCCTCCACCCTGTATCAATGTCCCGCCCCCCTCTCAGAGTTAGAAAAGAAGTAACCTTTCCTCAGATACTAGGCCGCTCTTGGCCAGTGGTTACACTTAGTCAAACCCCGTAGCAAAGTTATGGGGGAAGATGGAGAGAATCGCTGATCAGGCTACTGTCGGCAAATTGAGGTTTGGTCCCTGCTCGGGAAGTTCGCTCAGGGTTCTTCACACCAGCCTTCCAGTGGGGGCCCCAGTCTGCAACACAAAGTGGCAGGCTAGCCTTGCGACACGCTGTCCACAGTGGTGCTGAACCAAGCCAGACACTCCACTTCAAAGACAGTTACCAATTCAGCACCTCCCTGGATAGGAGGCACCACATCTGGGGCGTGATGACTTGGGCCACCCAGGCATCCCGGTTGCAAAAGAAGAGTTCACCAAATTCTGTGCCCTCATGGTATGGTCACAGGTCTGCTGCACAATAACTTGAGTTGCACCAGATATTTCTGAACTCAGACATACAGTGCTCAATGCACGGCCTCCTACGGATGAGTCCCAACATTTGGTGTACAATGACTTGAGTTGCACCAGAGAGTTCCACTTATACACAAGAAGTTACCACTGCTGTGACTCTCTGGAATGAAGCACAACATCTGGTGCACAATGACTTGAGTTGCACCAGACAGTCTTGTTGAACATAAAACGTTACCACTGCCGTGCCTCCCTACAATGAGGCACAGTCTCTCATGTGCAATAACTTGAGTTGCACCAGACAATCCTGCTGCACACCAAAAGTTACCATTGAAACACCTTCATGAAATGAGACACCACGCCTGATGTGCGATGACTTGAGTCACACCAGGCACTTCAGAACGCACAATCAGTTTCCATTCCGCACCTTCCTGGAGTGAGACTCAACACCTGTTGTGTGATGACTTGTGCTGCACCAGACATCTGGTTCACACACACAGAGGTGCCAGTTCAACTGTACCTTGTGAGGTAAAATACCACACTGTTCAAGGTATTTCCTCACTTCCGAGTTTCGCAACCAGTGACATGGACAGAGTATGCAATGAGCGTGCAGTCAGAGTTCACACAAGAGAAATGTGGCACACTTGACAACAGTGGGCCACACGGAGTCCCCCAACCAGTAATGTGTTCACTACCAACCAAACACTTATGCATGACATGGCCACACTGCTTGAATGCGGGCTGTACTTGGCAGGTCCCGCACCAGGCAAATCTAGTCACCAGGTCCAATATTTAGTTCATAGTTTACACTGCTGATACCAGGTGGAATCCAGCAGATGACGTAGATGCGTAGGTAGACACCACTCCACAGATGACACAGTAGATGGTGTAAGTCCCTCGTAAGAGATCTTTGATGTCCCTAAGGCCTCCAAGCAGAACAAGGGGCAAGCCAACAAGCCCTTGGAGAGCACACTTCAGAGTGTCACACAGCAGCAAGCAGTGTACCCAGGCCAGCCACGATACAGGAAGGGTGTGCAATCCCTCCCCAGGACAGTAAATCCTTCTATGCACAACAGATTCCTCTGCACCATGCAGTATAGATACTCTGTCCTGCACTTCTGCAAGTGTATCTGTAAATTGCTGTAGTGTGGTCCCCTTAGTTATACTGAAGTGGTTGTTTAAAGTTAAGAGTGGTTCAAAGGGTTCCTCTTTGACCCACAGCTGTCTCCCCTAAATTTCTGTCCTGTCTGCCATAGGGCCAGGGAATATAGATCCTTTTCCTTAGTGGGGCCATGATCAGGCTCCGAGAGGCTAAATGTCAAAAACTCTCCTTCCAATATATCCAGCCAGGCCCTCAGATGGTAGAGGTCTGTTGTCTCGTATGTCCAAGTTTTATAGCTGTCACTGGGGAATGCACGTCTGTGTTTTTCCCCAGCCCCCTGTGAAATGAAGCTTGAATTAAAAAGGCACACAAAACGGATTTTAGAACACGGAAAATCCCACTTTCCAAAAGTGGCATTACCAAGTTATTACTGACAAACTACCTTTACCATTGGAAAGAGTTTTTCATTAGGAAGCTAATGATAGTAAACATGAAGAGGCTGCTCTACTGCAGTGCACTATTGCAGCTAGGATTAATTATAAATATTCCCCGTAATAACCTATGGGCAGAGAAGCTTTAGTTGACAGTAATAACATGCATGAGCATTCTTCACTCTGTGGGCACATGTGCCCTAGCGCATGCACAAGGCTGCAGGAGCAGGCTGGACACAAGCATCCAGAACACCCCAAGGCGCCCATACAGGCCTGCTGTGTCAATCTCAGTACATATATAAACACCCTAACGTGCAAGTGTGCACTTACTGGCAGGCCATGCCAGACCTAGTATATATATATATATATATATATATATATATATATGAAAACACTAATGTGCCAGTGTGCACATACAGGCAAGCCGCTAGGCTCAGTATATACATACAAACATGTTTGTGCAAGTGTGCATGTATAGGCAAGCCATGGCAGGCTCAGTATTATAGAAGAAAACACCAGTGTGCAAGCGTGCACATACTGGTAGGCTCCCCTTCCTAACTTGTGTAAGGAGGGTGCATGTGCACTTTCATACTGCACTTACAGTGGGAAAGTGCCCAGGGCTCTTAGGCCATTCAAACAGGATCAGCAAAACCTCAATCTTCATGGTAGGGAAACACACATGGGATTCTCCCCTACCACGGCATGGGACACCCTTCTGTACCTGCCCTGCCTTCTGCCTACCACCTTCTCTGCCCTCCAGGGGGTGCTCCAGGGGTAGCAGAAGTCTTACTCAGGGTTGGTTTAATGGGAAAGATGCCACCCTGAGCATAGTTGCTCCTGCTCCTCCACAGGCCCCCGATACCAGGCCTATTACATTTTGGTCAGGCTACTCTGGTGGTTGGCACACTGAGTCCAATGTCCCACTAGTGGCCAGGCCCGTACCCACCCCGGGTATGTGTTAACCTTTTTACAGGTTACTCCTGGGTACGGCACCTCATCTTATTACATAAGTGGCTCTTGCTGGCATGAGTAGGAAGGGAACGTGCTCTTCCCTCCTGGAATACAGTGGAAAGTGCCCAGAGTCCTAAGACCATGCACAGCAAAAACTGGGAGGAAAAAACAAAAAGCTTCAGGGAAATACCCAAAGAAGGGCCATGTCCAACAGCCATTCAAAATTACTACTCTTCAATCGTACTAAATGAATGTATAACGTTTCCAAAATATTCCAAGATTGGAGTTAAAATACTAAATAAGCACCCTGGTAAACTTAGGTGAAAGTTGCCCTTTCCACAAGTATTCGAATACTGGAATTAGAAAAGTAATTTTACCTTCCTGTGTATGCCACACCCAATGCTGCCCTGAGGGCACAGTTCAAGGTAAGAGCCACAAATGAAGACACTAGGACCCCCGCTCTTCAGCAACCCACCATTATCAAACCCTGATTCAGATCAAGCTTGCAGCTTGCCCAACCAACAACTTGTCAGCAACCACTTTTCCTCCATAAATGTTTCTAAGTCAGAATGTAAACTGTCTACCATGATGAGCATGGGCATTGTATCTGATGCATGCTCATTGTAGCCAGCCTCAGCATCTGACTTTGACCCAATCTAGCACTACCCAATAACGCTGGTTGGTGCTTTGTGGATCTATTTTTGATTCAAATAATAAAAATTCACATATCTAGTTCTGCTCATTAGATTTCTGTTGCTGTTGTGTGATTTTATTCATTAAAATATAACTTATTTTCTTTATGTTTTGTTTCCACTTTGTTACTGTTTGAGTAATGCATAAATACTTTGCACATTGCCTCTAAAGATAAGCATGTCTGCTTTGTGCCAACCTATATGAAGGTTAAGCACAGGTTTATGTAGTAACTTTAGTGGTTCATCCTGACAGGGATTGTGATTAATATATTAGATGGGTTTCAACCCCCTCTAATACTCCAGTATCTCACAATGCCAATGCCTTAAATGCCAAGATATTAAAATCAGCAATATGGTTGCAACGCTACATTGTACTCCTTCACTTTTCCCAGCCTGCTGAAACTGTTGCATTAGTTGTTACTCTAGCTGTATGCAAGAACTTGAGAGGGGTGAGAACTCACTTCAAAAAATAATCACAGTCCTTCTCAAGGTGAACTACTGAAGTCACAAAATAAACCTATGCTTTACCCTGTGATAGCTTGGCACTAAGCAATCGACCCCGGTCTCCATTGATTCTCCAGGCAGAAAGATGGCAAAATGTTTTAAGTCCCAATTCTTATAGTTTGGGGTCAGGAGGAGTACACTTTAACACCAGTGAAGGGTCTAGGGCCTAGGGTGTACCACTTAAGGGTTAGAACTCAGTCCAACTGATGTCAGCAGCAGCATCCAGGGCAGATACAGTTGGAACTGGTCAGCTGAGTAGTTGCTGGGAATGGCCTCCAAAAGCTTAATGTTTCCATGTAACTGACATTGAAGGTCAGCATACTGACCCTTTGAGTCTCTTCTGGAGTTCTGGGCTCAAGGCAAGCAGGTCCAGCCTTCCTTCAGGATCCAGATAGCAGCACAGTCCTTCTTCAAATTTTCCACAGGTCCAGGGGTTTTCTGAGGAGAGATCTGTGGGGTTCACATGTATGCCTGTGGATGGCGGGCAAACTTTTTTCCACCCTGTAAGACATTTATGAATAGTTCCTCCCCTCTCACTGGGTTTGGAACCAACCTGACTAATGTGACAAAAGGAGGGTAGGCCCAGGTGCGAGCTTTATCTGCCAGTGACAGGGCATGCATCCTTTGAAGCTCAGAAAGGGGAAACGCACAGCCCCTAGGCCATCAGGTCAAGTGAGGAGACCCTCTATCCACAACCTTAGTGCTATGACCACTGGGGACAATACACATCTCAACACAGCGGAGCATTCAGAGGTGGCAGGAAAACATTTTGGTTGTAGGCCGGAATATTCTGACTTTCTAAAAGTCTAAAATAGTGTTATAAAATCTGACTTGACCATTAAGTTGGATTTTAAATTACTATTAAAAGGTGTCCTCGAAATATTTTCCCAAACTGAATTTAGCATGTATTAAATGTCATAGTGTAAACGTGTGTTAACCTTTGAAAGAGTCAGCCTTGTTAGAGCGGAAAATGACTTTTCATCATAAGTAAGCCATTAAATATACATGCCCTACTTTTTAATAGTATACACTCTGCTCTATGGCAATAAGACCTACCATAGGGTGTGACATACAGGTTTTTAAAAAGTAAGGTTCAGGCTAGCAAAATATTTATTTTGAAAGGTTGAAATTACATTTTTAAAGCTCCCTAGCAAAGGCTGTTGATGCAGGCTTGGATACTTGTTCTGAAGTGCTGCTGTAAGCGTGGCACAATGAGTGCTGCAGCCCATGGGTAGTGTTTAATTAGATGCCCTGGGTACATGTAGTACCAGGCAAAAAAACTCCCAGGTGACCCTGCAGGAAGGGCAGTTTTTCAACACTATAGGTTTTGGCTAAGAATGCGGTACCAATCCTTTGCACATGAATTTGATGTGAAAATACTAATTTTAAAACATATTTATGTAGCCTGAGGTAGGAGAAATGGTGCGTGAGCAGGAGACTATGTTTTTGAGTGTGGATGTTTGGGACAGAAGTTTTGAGGCAGTTGTATGACAAAGAATGAATGAGGATAGACTGTGATACAGATCGCATGAGACCAAAACACATCTCCCTGGTGCACATAACACATTCTGCGTTCTGAGCCTGATATTTACATTGCTCCACTAAATGGGGAATGACGTGACCATTCAGTATTTATGGTCCTATTCCATGTGACTTTTTCATTTTTCTGATTTGCGTCCGTACTGCAAGCAGGTATGATTTGTACTGATCTCTAAATCAGAGCTCGCACTAAAACGGGCACCTAATACTATGTGTGCGTCTATTGTATATGTTTTAGCACGTTCCACAATATTTGCATAAACTATCGAGTGAAAATGCAATGTTCTCTTTCTGCTTGCACTTCAATTGATTGCCTTTGTTATAATAAATAGCAATGTGTAATGTGTTTGTATGTGCCCTTGGATGAGTTCAAGTTGACACTCAAAGGCAAAGTAATTATAATGACTGGATTGAAACAGGCAAATGAACTACGTCATGCTGCAGTGTGTGGGCTATAGACCCAAAAAACTGAAGGTATGTAAGAACAGCGTTTGGCTGCATTCCTTACAGAGCAGTATCATAAACCAGTGACGTCTGCGTACGGCATAGCATGTAAAGGCACAACAGCTGAGTAGACAATTAGCACTAACTGCCAGCTGAATAACCCCTTCGCCAAGTAAATGCAGGCGATGTTGACGGAAATCCGGAAATAATTCAAAAATGGCCATCTTCAATGCACTGCACTGGCTGAAAGCAAGTCACTTTCTGAGGGCAAGAGAGGACCCACACAGTGCCCATGCAGTAAACAACTCTGAAATGGTGTGAGGCCAGCTGTAAAATAGACTCCCGCCGGCTGCTCGAGTGTGAAAAACACAACTGGGGTGTTAAATTAAAAAGCAGAGAAGAAAAGGACAGCACCTCTCAAGCTGCTTTTCCGTAAGGGTGTGTGTGTGTGCGCGCGCGCCATTAAGGGGCGTGTAGATACACAGAACATAATGTTATGTTCTCTGCTTCATTTAATCACCCATGCCTATTGGTGTCTAACTGCATCCTTCCCTACAGCTAGAAATTGGTAGTGGACATTTTGTACATTGTGGTTTTACGTCTGTGAAGTTAGATGTTTCTAGGGTGACTGACATTTTGTGATGTTTTTCGAGAAGGACACACATCAAAACTGCATGACTATATGGATCTGTCATAACGCACTGGTGTATTTATTTTGTTGTGTATGTACGGTGACAATTTGAGAGTATGGAGACTGCGTTCAACTGTCTTTGTACCAAGAGTGACACGTGCTTGACATTCCCCATGTTGAAAAATAAGTTTGCACAAAGAAGTTTATAGGATTCATAAGGTATGGACAAAGGCATAAAAGGCAGATACTGGGTAGAGCAACCTCACAGGGTTTGTGGAAGAAGGGAAAATCAAAGCGATTGAGATGATTAAGGGAACATCTTTGGTAAAATAAACTTGTGATCACTTTCAGCTGTGTTAATGCTTCAGATAAATATTCATAAGTAATGCCCCCGGTTCTCAACTTCAAAAGGTTTTTATTGATTTTCCATAGAAAAACAAAATGGAAACAATCTATTTCCCTGTATGCGCTTATTTTTAGGAACAGAAAAAGCTGAATGGAGGTCTTCTTTTGAGTGGCTCTCCATGCTGTGAATTATGATTGTCAGGTCGTTTGCTGTGCAGTTTGATGGCACAAGGAGTTCAGAAAAAACCGAAATGTCCACGTGAATGTAAATAGCAGCAGATGTGCAGGTTTGTTTGCACCACAGTGCCATTGTTTTACAGCTGATATAGCTGCCGGCCTGCGAGTGCAATCTGCCTTTATGTCTTTATAACAAAACATCTTCCTAAGCTAAATCTATGGAGCTGTCTGGCGTGAAGCATTCTAGGCGTCCTTACAAAGAGATTGAACTGATCCAAATGGGGGCCACTGTTAGACTTGCAATTATTTTTTTCACTAATCAGTCTTTGCAAATGGTGTTTTTGTAATGTCAGTGTAAAACTGCAGCTGTACAGTCTATGTAATTTGGAAATACTGATGGCACTGAAATAATATGGGAGCCAAGAGGAGCAGGAACAGAGTGCATTTTTTGTAAAGTAGTGCACCGTGCAGTTCGATGCAAGCACTGGAGTGGAGGCGAACAGACACCCAAACAACCAATAGCATTAGCCGAGCAATGAATACTGCATTTGGCTGAGCCAAGAGGTAATTGACAAAGTTTCAATCCAGTGGCTGAATGAGGCTGGTTGAAGAAAGCCAAAGGTAAGAACCAATGCCCACTGCATGCACATTGGTAGCAGTAGGTCTATTTGACATGCTACACATTCAAAACAGAGACCTAAAAAGAAATGGAAATAGATAAAATAAGTTGGATATTTGCTCCTCTGAGAAAGAGAGGAAAGCTTACTAACACCACATTACAGGTTTAGTTATTAAAGGGATCGCTAGTCCTGTTTTGAAGAAATGTAACACAAAACTACTGAGCTAATGTTTTAAGGAAGCATATGAGGATCATTGGTCAGAGCAAAATTAGAGTAGCTAATTTTCACATGCAAGTTTCATTTACATCAGCAGGCTACTCGTTTGGGAAATAATGCAATGGTTTCTCACACTATAGTAGTTTTTCATTAGGTGAATGTGTATAGGATACTTACTGTCCTATCACTTGATATGTTTTGCATTTTTCACTAACATTAGTGGCAGAATATTAGGCCTTGTAGCCCCTCTGATGCAGGGTACACATTCCACCAAAAGTATTTTCACATCCCTGGGATGCGCCCGACTTGCTGCTCACATCAAGCAGTTGGTCAGTTACACAGCGCGGCATTGTTTTTTAGTGCCTCTTACAAAACGTGGCTGGAGTATGTTTTGTATGTCTCCACTGTCTGACCCTGCGAGCCAAGTACTTCAAAATCAGACTGTGATACTTAAACGATATGTGTTTGACTGTACCTTTTTATTTTTATTGAGTTAGTAGGGATTGTAGACGTACTGCTATTCTTGCAGAAACAATAATTGTGTCCCGAATCGCTTCTATTTGCTTACAAGCCTTGCAGCTGCTTGCTTTTAGACGTTCTCAGATTGCTGGATGCAAGTACAGCAGTACATAAATCTTGTGTACTCGTATCTGCCAGGGCCTTCATTCATGTAGTCTTGTCAATGGCGTTTAAAGGAGACGCACGCCGCTTCTGGTGATTTCTCGTTCGGGACGTTTTCAGGGTGAATTTGGCTGCTGCACCTACCCAATGACTTGAATGTTTTGACTGAACGCTGTATGTGAGGGTGAAAAGGCGGGAACAAGAGCAGTGCGCGTGAGACCACATCACTGTCCCGTGGCGTGCCCCCCCCCCCCCCCCTTTCCCGCTCTCCCTGGAGACCGCTAACAAATAGCCATGGGTTGGCAGGATAATTACGAGTTTGATCACAGATATCTTAGGAGTCCTCAGCTTACTGCTTCTGTTAACTGAATGTATTGAACCAGCATCACGGTCATCAATAATTACATTTACATCATCAGTTTGCAGAGAAGGCACGGGGCATTGCAATGATTTCCAATGTCCTACAGTGTTAACCTTAAGCAAACATAAAGCTGTACAGCAAGTGCTGGTTTAACTGCATTGCGTTTCTGCGTTTGCAACTTCCCGTCGACATTTCTTGATTGCATGGAATGCACTGGCGGACTTTTGCATTATTTGGACGGTCGAATTGTACAAAATATTCACTTTTGCACTAGACTAGTGAGAGCCTGATTACAGATAGCCCGAAAAATGGGCAGTTATTATCCCACCCCCAGAGCTTTGATACCGGGAGTATAGGAAAATATGGGGGTTCGGGAAATCCAGCCCATTATGATTCGGACACTGAAAGTTCACTAACAATGAGGAAATACCCAGAAATGGGAAATTCTCGGTCAGCTTCGATTGGTGATTACTTATTTCCCCCAGGGCTTTGTCTGAGAGATTTCAAGGGGCTTCAGCAGCTCAAATCTGCATGTGAAAGCAAACAGATCTGTGGGGTTTCCGCAGAGCTCATTAGTCCGATTGGTCCAGTAACAGATATTATCGGACCCATCAGAATTAAGGTATCACTCGCAATTAGGGCCTCAGCCTTTGCAAATGTTGGCTTTGTACCTGTGAGTGGTGCATTATTCAGGGCAAAGTCGCACTGGCACCAGGGTATTTTATGTAATCTAGAAATATTGGTGCAATGAAAGTCATCTACCTCCCTGGTATCTTCCCTGTATTGTTTTGTAGCATTTATATAGTGTGACATATGTATTTGTGGGCACCAAAACTCATTATCAGATGTGTTGCAAACTACACCCAGAGAGTGCATCTCTGACAGTGTTCCTGTTGTAAAAATCCTATATTGGAAACATTTTGTGCTAGTGACTGATGACCAAATTTGCAAAACAGCGTTGTTCACTGCCCTTTATTTGGACTGCTGACTTGAAGGACTAAAGTCTTGTGGGCTGGTATAATCCTCGTGGCAAAGTATTTCTGAAACACTGTGCAAGTAAGCATGGATTTTAAACCAGAGTGTTCGGATGTTTTGAAATGACATTTCTATGTGAAAAATTAGAAGAAGCTTCCCTTACTAATTTATTGAAAAAAGTGAGCAAAAAAGTGCACAGTGATAGCATAAGTTAACAATTTGTTTGATGAAATGTAGATCAATTTGATAAGAAATAATTCTAGAGAGTTTGAGGGTTCTGAAAAAGATTTGCTACTTGTTTGGTACATGCTATGGTACTATTGAGGTTTTGTAGCTGCTAGGTGTTTGGGTCCGAGTACAACTAATTGGAGAATTAACAAGGGCAACAGTGAATCATGGTGTCCAATAAGTATAGCAAGGGTTTATTACACGTAGGTTGAGGAGAAAACATGAGCTTCAAAGATGTTCTGTTTTTCGAGAAGTCCAGTGTACAACAGAAGGGCATCAGATCAGAATGAGAGAATAAGATGTTTTATAAATAGCATATTTTTTCAAGATGGCATTGGATATTTGGCAAGCGAATGGCCAGTCCCTGTCTGAAGTAGGGCTAATGTTATTAATTATTAAAGCTATTGGTAATAGAGATACAATTAACACACACTTGGCTGTGGCCCTAGTCTCGGTGTGTGGTCTTACTCAAATGCTTTTCAATCTAAAAGTGGCACGGGACCTTGTCTGAGTAGGAAGCTATTTACCTCCGCTTTCTTGAAAGCTCTCCACTTCAGTACCGAGCATGATAATTTCAGGAACTTTTTTTAGGGCTCCTGTATAGCAAGGGTTAAATGTGACACCTCGGTCTTTAATGTCATATACACAAGATGTTTATATCATCC
This sequence comes from Pleurodeles waltl, assembly GCF_031143425.1. NCBI lineage: Eukaryota > Metazoa > Chordata > Amphibia > Caudata > Salamandridae > Pleurodeles > Pleurodeles waltl. The sequence goes on from NC_090446.1 coordinate 1,236,265,543, forward strand.
CATGTGTTAACCACTATTACTTTTATAACCTGTAAATCTGCATATGGCCTGCTGCACCAGTGGGTTGCTGTACACATTATCTGTTTCAAGTGTATGCCATGAGTGTACCTTTTGAAAACTCAAAGCTTAAACACTGGTATTTGAGGTAAATTGAAGTGTATTTTCAGTATTTAAGGTACTGGTTTTCAGGGTGAGCAGTGTGAGAACGTGAATTATTGATTTGCGATCAATAATGCATTAATAAAGGACTAATAACATTGCAATTTTGCTAGGTTACAACGCAGTTTCTTAGAAAACTCTGCTCAGTCCTTCAGCGTCCTCTCCAGCCCGTGAGCATGCAGAGAACTATGCCACACACTGAGCTCTGTAACAGATGTCTTTATTTCTCAGCATACGGTCACACACTGCTCTCTGATTACTTCATAATCATTAATAACCACAGTTTAACACCTTCCAGCAAGTTATGTAATTCCTCTATCGAGTCTGCTTAAATCCTCAAGGGTCCTAGCGCACATAGTCTCATGATACTACATCTCCCCCCTTGTTAAATGAAAAGCATAAAAAAAAGATACATTATATTTATTCATTATGCCATTGAGGCACTCACACTGGTCAGCCAGATTGAGTGGTATGAGGTAGTTGGCATGCACTCTGGTTGTGAACTGATGGCACCGGTTCTGATTCTTGATCTTGACTGTTAGATGGGATTGCCCAATTTATAATTGCAGGAGTTGACAAATGTCGTGGGAGGTGCTTAAAATGTGACAGGTCCCATGTGATGGATTGTCCAGGATGATGTGCTGTCACCATCTGTCTTTTGCACATCACCACCCTCAGAGGATGGACAACAAATTAGGTGTCTGCTTTTGTTTCTGTTTAACCATGACCCAGTCACCAGTCATCATCATCGAAAACTGTTTCCTGAGCTCATCAACGCTGGTCAGCAAATGCTTTTATTGTGCACTTTCAGGAAGTATCTGTGACATGAACCTTATCAGCATTCAAAAGTCTTTCCACTGTGACAGTTTGGTTCTGATGGCTCTCCCAGATATCAAGGTGGAAGGACTGTCACCAGTTGTGTAGTGAGGACTTAAACGATAAGCACAGGGGGCTTGACACAGGGCCTGGGTTAGCTCAATCCCCTCCATCGATGCTCGTTGAATTACCCTTTTGAGGGTACCCATGAATCAATCCACAACACCATTGGCGTGGGGCCACAGAGGTGTAATTTTTTGATGCTTGACATTTAGGCCCTCATTACAAGTCTGGTGGTCTCAAGACCGCCAGACTCGTGGTGGAGGTTGGACCACCGCGGTAGTGGTGGCCCGACTGCCATAATACAACCGTGATGGAACCTCGATGGTCTGACTGTCGACACTGCCCAATTGCCGCCAGTCAACAGCCTGGCAGTCTCAGCAGTAGTAATCCGCCAGGGTGGTGGTGCATGCAGCACTGCCCTTGGGATTACGACTCCCCAATCCCCCAGCCTTTTCCTGGCGGTTGGACCGCCATGGAAAGGCTGGTGGAATGGGGACTTTGGGGGCCCCCTGGGAGCCCCTGCACTGCCCATGCCTGGTGCGTGGGCAGTGCAGGGGCCCCCATGGACAGCCCATTGCGCTTTCCACTGCCCGAATTATGGGCAGTGAAAAGCGCGGCGGGTGCTACTGCACCCGCCTCAGCGCCATATTGCCGCTGGCTCAATTACGAGCTGGCGTCAATGTTAAGGCCCTGTTTCCTTCTGGGCTGGTGTACAGAAACACTGTTTCCACCCGCCGGCCCATCAGGAAACATGTAATAGGGCTGGTTGTGTTCTAGCCACACTGGTGGTCAGTTGGTGGACGAGTGCCTTAGTCTGAGCAGAAACTCATTGAATTCTTTGCTATTGCTTGTTGAACCATTGTCAGATTTGAGAATGTCAGGGATGCCCCACACTTCACAGATGTCATCCAGCTACCCAATGACCATGTTATGAGTTGTTGATGATAGCTCCTCTACTAAAGAAAAGAGTGAATACTCTTCTATGAGATGACATCTGTTTCCCAAGGGCCCAAAGAAATCAACTGCAACTCTTTTCCAAATCTGTGCTGGGCCATACATTGTCAATGGCCGTTGCATCACTTTTGAGAATAGGGAGTTGCAAAGGTGGCATGTTTTTAGCTTCTTCTCAACTGGCTTGTCTAAGTGTGGGAACCACACTCGGTCTCGTAGGGCTCTTTTGTTTGCAATAATGCCACAATGTCCTTAATGGGCTAGTTTAATGGCTTGCAGTCTTAGGTTTTCAGATAAGACACTTCTCGAGCATCTCAGTACAGCACCTTCACAGATAGTTCATCCTGTAAATTTTTGAATTTTTGAGATTACACACTGCCATTGATTGTGTCATAACCATTAATAACCACACCTTAATACCTCTCAGCAAGTTACATTATTCTTCCATTGAGTCTTCCTAAAACCACAAGGGTCCTAGTGCACATAATCTGATGGCACTACAAGTCCTTAATAGGTACTGGAACAAGTAGCAGGCTTTTCACCAGGGAAGTGCGTGACCAGGTTCAAGCAATACTGAACACCTTTAAAGTTGTAGAGTCAAGCAAGTAACATTCCAAGTCACTATAGCAAAACCAAGAAAAATTAACTGGGCAATAGACAGAAAAGTAGTTTAAAGGGTCAAGATTAATATATATCTATTACCTGAGTGGTTGCCACTAGATAGTTATAGTAAGAACCATGTTTCACTAGAAAAAGTGTTTTTTAACTTGCCAATGTCTTTGGCGCTGTTTGACAAATCTTCACAAAATTTCCAAAAAAGGTGTAACAGTGATTCTTGCTTTGCACAGAAAGTTTTATGGTGAACCGTCAAGCGGGGGCCGAGAAAAAGGGGGTGTCAAATAGGTTGTGTTTCCCATGCTATTTCCCATAGGACCTTTAGACACGACTTCAGTCAGAACCGCCTGACTGAATTACACTAAATTTGACAGAAAGCTAGTTTTTGTTACGCAGATCACGCTTTCGCTTATTTGGTGGAAATCCATTCAGTAGTTTTGGAGATATTAAGGGGAAAATAAATGTGTATATCTAGGGCCGCAGATCCTTCGTCAACATATAATGAAAATGTACAAATCTTCATGAATGCGCACACAAAAAGAAGCACTGTAATTTGCTGATCACAGCCTGCCTAAAAAGTTGCAGCCACCATTTTATTTAATGGGACATGATCCCCAGGGGCAAAAATCCTAATTGAAATGGCATAAGGGGTCAGGGTGAAGGTGCCCTAATCCCAGTGGTGTCATATAGGTGTGTTTTATGCGCAAATTATTGATTTAAAAAATGTTTGCATCACCATGCACAGTATTCTTGAAAATTTGCGAAGTTTCACAATTTTGCAAACATTTTCACAAATTATTTGCAAATTATTCACAATTGTGAAAAAATTTGAAAGAAAAACCACAGACACATTCATACACTAATCCATTCACTCATACATGCACTCAGAGACTCATGTGCCTACTCACACACCCAATCAGACACTCATGCACCCACTCATAGACTCACACAGCCACTTTTAGACCCACTCACGCACGCACTCATGGATCCACTGAGCGAGACAGGCCCTGTGGCAAACCTGTGCTGCCCTCGTCCAAAGGCTGTGCCTGGCACAGGTTTGGGTGGTTATTAGGGTTTGGCTGCAAGGCCTGACAGTAGGCTAGGCCTTGCAACCAACCCCCGCCGTGCACGGCCAAAGGCCTGTGCACGGCGGGGTTGGAATAAAATATAATAATAAAAATTACTTTACATTAAAAAACATAGAAATTCACTGAAAAAAAACAAAGGTTACAGGGACATTATAGTTATGTTCTGAATTTACTTGTATAAATCCACCGAAATTCAGCAGTTATAGTTAGAGTACTTTCAAGTAATTATAACTTGTGCCCTAAGGTAACTATAACTCGCACCCTCACCATGCACAACTAATTACTCCACATATTATATCATTAATGAGATCCTGTATGGCATCCTTAATATTATCACTGAAACATTTGCAATAAAATTATTGCTCAGAAAACTGTGCATGGCAAGGGCGTGAGTTATAGTTACCTTAGGGTGGCAATTCCACTGATGCCACAGCACATGTCCAAGACCTGAGGGGCACTTCTTTAGGATCAGGAACTCACTCCAGTCGGGGCCTGCAGGGCCAAGGCAGGTCCAGATGCAGGTCCAGGCAGGTCCAGTAGAGCAGGTCAGATAGGCAGTTGCAGGGAGGCCTCTGGAGCTTGTTGTGTCTCTGGAGCTTAGGATAGGAGGTCAGTCAGCTGACCCTTGGAGTGAATTCAGCCTGGGATGAAGAGTTCTGTTCCAGTCTTCCTTCTCAGACAGCAGGGCAGGTCTTGAAAGCAAAGTAGTCCTTTGGCAGTAACACAGCTATTCCTTTGTAGTCTCCACAGGCCCCTGAGTGTACTGTAGAGTGGGTCTGAGGGTCCCCTTTTTATACCTGGTGACCACTTTGAAGTGAAATAAACCTTTTGAGACTGCTTTCTAGAGACATGTCTAGATTTTCCTGCAACTCTGTCCTAGTCTCAGTCTGTTTGCAGGCATAATAGGCGAGTGTGAAACCCTTTGTGTGTGAGCTGAGCCAGTGTCTTTCAAGTACAAAGGTGACAGGTGACAGATCCACCCCTCTAATCAAGTCAGGATGGCCCATCCTGCCAACACCAAAACTGTCTACTGTGTGACTGACAGTGAGGAATACACAAACCAACTGCCAAATACACCTGTTCATGTGAACTAGGAACAATATTCGGGTTCCAAATGGTTAAGGCAAGAAAATGCCAACTTTCTAAAAGTGGCATTTTCAGAATTATGAGTTAAAATTCAACTTTACATTGCAGAAGTTTTTAAAATACAACTCCTCAGACTCCCAACATGACATTCCTATTTCCTTCCAAACAAAACTTATTATGCATTAAATGTATTAGGGCAATCTCATTGTACCCTATAGAATATTTAGGCCTTGCAATAGTGAAAAACACATTTTGAGAGTTTTTCACCACCAGGCCATGTACAACTTAAAAGTACATGTCCCACTTTTCAAATACAACCACAACCTGTCATATGAGCTGTGTAGGGCCTATCCTAGAGTGACATATATGTATTAAAAAAGAAGGCTTAGTCCTAGCAAATGGTTTATTTTGCCGGGTTAAAATGGCAGTTTAACACTGCACATAGAGGCTGCAGTGACAGCCATGAGGCATGATGTTAAGGGCTACATAATTTGGAGGCACAATAAGTGTGGTAGGCCCACTAGTAGCATTTAATATTTTGGCCCTGGGTACCTGTAGTACAACTTTACTATGGTCTTACAAGTAAACTAACTAGGCCAATTGGGTGTAGGCCGGTTTTACTCATGTTTAGAGGAGAGAGTATAAGCATTTTAGCACTGGTTAGCAGTAGTAAAGTGTGCAGAGTTCTAAAGCGAACACAAATAAATTCAACAAAACAGGAAAGAAGAAGACAAAATGTTTGGGGGTGACCTTATACACAAGGTCAGGTCTCAAACAGACAATGAAAACAGAACAGCATCAACATACAATAACAAAACAGTATCCATGTACAACTACTGAGATACCAAAGCCAATGAAAACTGATGGATAAATGGAATAAACTGAAACAATGTGGTATAGCAGTTACCCACACTGATGGACCCCTGTTATGTATGTGCACACTGTTTGGCTTCAGGTACATCCATGCACAGTAAAAGAGTAAGAAGTCATCAATACACATTGACTGCACATGGACTACACCTAATAATAAACTCAAATATTCTAATGCAGCAGATCTTAAACTTTTGACTTCTGTGGACCCCAAATGGAGGACTATTTAAGCCCGGGGTCCCACCTAACCAATTTCTATGATAATTAAAAAACAAGCATACATAGAAGAAATATACAAATTATGACATATTTTATTAAATTCACAAACGGAAACTATGTGAAAATCGATTTTGTTTTAATGTAATGGGAAGGGTAGAGCTTTTTAGAATGTATTTTTACATCTAAAAAATTATCTAATGTCTTTACGTCTTTATTTTTTAGAGCAGTTGCTTTTTAATGCATTGTAATCTGGAAGGGCGTCTGAAGAGAACTATACTGACTGAGGCACATGCCATACTATAACAATATTTTTCTATACACTAGCTGTTTAATTGAACATTTATTGGCATACATCATTTATGGAACTGAAGTTGTTTAGAAAGTTAAAAGTCCACACCAATTTTTGCAGCAGGCAATTTCCTTTGCTACATGAAGTTTCCTTATCTTTGTTTTTCATTGTTGAGCCCCTAATACCAAGGGATCCACCAAACCACAGGTATTTCAGGATCAGGGGTGGCTGCAAAATCTTTTCAAGAAAACGATAATAGACGGTGTTTATTATCGTTTTCTTGAAAAGGGGCGGGACATTGAGGTGACGAGCACTTGAGGAGAGTGCATACAGCACTCCCCTCGGAAGGCATGTGTGTTTGGTCAGCTCTCGTGGGTCAATGAAGGAGTATTTAAGCCCGGGGCTCCACCTAACCAATTTCTATGATAATTAAAAAACAAGCATACATATAACAAATATACAAATTATGACATATTTTATTAAATTCACAAACGGAAACTATGTGAAAATCGATTTTGTTTTACTGTAATGGGAAGGGTAGAGCTTTTTAGAATGTATTTTTACATCTAAAAAATTATCTAATGTGCTAGTCTCCGTCATATCACTGTATTCTTTGCTCCTAATGTGTCCTTTCTTTTGGTTAATACATACCAGTGCTGTATTTAAGCTGCTCAGTTTTAAATTTTGCTATTTTTGTGTTTATACTATATTCATGCCCTAATATTATTGCCTACCTAAACAGTTGTGGAATCCACGTTAAGAACCACTGTGCCATAGTGTGGGAATCCTACTTTGTCACAGAAAGACCACCTACTTTGTCACAGATAGCGGACTCCTTTTAAATCCCCTCAGCCCCCCGTGCGAATTTGAGTCTAGCCACCTGAAGGTCAGAAAATCATACAACATGGTTTTTCTATAATGATAGATTGTCTGCCTCTGCACAGGGATTGAAGAAAAAGCAACAACATTTTCGACAGCACCTTGAACATGTTGATTTTCTTGTGATTTACAAATACAACTACAGCAAAACCTGCAAAACTAAGTCCATGCACACCGGTTGACTCACTTTATGTTAAAGAAAGTAGTCAGACTAAGCGATCATCCATGTACGTTGACTGACCTCTCAACATATATGCTTACAGAGATTCCCCAGTAACTCACACTCTCTGCTCTTAGCAGCATCCATAAATACAGGAGTGTAGCTTGGTCAGTATAATAGGGGGGATGTGAGTTTCAGATTTCCCAACAATCACGCTCCAACATCGTAAACACAGGGGCGGCTCCTCCACAGTGGCGAAGGGGGTGTCCCCCCTCCCGGCTGAGCCAGTGAGCCAGCAGATGAAAAATAAAAGAATAGCGTGCTATTGTTTTATTTTTAATAACTTTTCATCTGCTGCCTCAGTCAGCACGTGTACAGGGAGAGGTGGGGCTGGGCCACGGAAGGTGGGAAGGGGGAGACTGCACTATGTGCGCATGTGTATTTGGCCGGCCGCCTAAGGCCGGCCAAACACAGATGCGTGCTTAGGTTTTTAGGTATACACAGCTGGGCTGGAGAAACAGCACAGACCCCAGGCTTGTGTCTGAACAGCAGTCCGAGCCACTTAGATCAATTGACATATGCAGTGGCCGCTGCTGCTTAAACACATTATATGAGAAGTAGGGCATGATGGAGGCTTAGGGGCAGTGGAAAAGGAGAGGAGTTTAAATTGTTAGGGGCACTAAAAACGCAATATTGTTAAAACTAATGAACATGTTTCAAGGTCTTCAAAATTTTGAGAGTGTGTGTTTTTGTTAACGTGGGCATGTAAAAATCCCAAGTGAGCCCCGAAAGACACTTTTCTCATTACCCGTCTGAAAGCACTTGTGCACAACTAATTACCAACAGAATACTTTTTTAGGGGGGTATAACACTCCAAACAGCCCCCTGGACATACGGCCCTGCATACATGCTGAGTATAGCGCCCGTGCCCCCCGATATCCATGCACAATGATTAACCACAGCAACACCCATGCACACTCACTGCAGGAATACTCATGTACACTCTCTCCTTGGAACATGTAAATAAATGCTCTGCAAGCCCACACAGAAAATCATTAGCTGCGCATTGTAGAATATCCAGGTAAATTAGCCACTTACTCATATGTGCATGTTGTAAAGAACATAGGACCTAATGCACATAAACTGCGCACTTTAGGTTCATCTGCAGACTTGTCAACTTTTCTTTTGACACCTTCTTATAACCGGTGCATTGTTATAATGTTCTATTATTAGGTCTGCTGTGACCCTAACCGTAACAATACCGAATTCTGCATTATATGGTAATCTACAAAAGTCTCGATTTTAGATTTTATTCCAATGAGTGAGACTAAATACCAGAAAGCGGCAACAATAGAACGTAATGGTAAATTAGTGCAATAATTCATTTTAGATTCACTGTTGCCCATAGGTACAAATAAAGCGTGGTAGTTGACAGGTTTAAGAACATGTGCTCACAGAAGTCAGCCGTAGTCCGCAAAAACAAGCAGAGTTAAATGCAGCAGTGCTTAACTTGTGCTTGTTGTTTCCGGTGCTGAGCACCGGCACTTATTTTTGAGGTCCGGGGCTTATTCTCCTGTCTCAGGCATTTGCTGCGAGCAAAAGACACATTTGGGAAAGACGGAGGAAGGGAAAAACGAAAAAGCATCACAAAAGGAAAAAGTAGAAAGCTGCAAGAGTGAGCTGAAGGGGCAGGGAGTGGCTTTAAATGCATTTGAGAGGCCCGAGATGGCTTCAGAATTACGCTGCCTCATTATTCTGCGTTCATACATTTAATTGCAGCAACTGTGCGTGTTTAAGAGGAGGGCTTGGGGCACCGGCACGTTTTTATTTACAAATTAAGCACTGATATGCAGTATTGACCTGGCTTCATTTTTGAGTAACAGCTAAATGGTTTCAGGTTAAGGGCCATATGTACAAACACATTTTCCCATAGACACAGAATGGGCAAAACTGCTTGCTACATCTGGCCCTTATGGTTTCTTATTTGCATTAAGGGAAAGAAAATACATTTTTTAATTTTTTTATTTGTAGGACAAATTTCACATATAAAAAATGATTACGAAGTCTTTTGGGCAGCATTGTCTAGACCTGTATACATTACACTGTTTCCACCTGAGCATTTCAGTGATTATTAAATCACTTCCCGATGCTTCAGCGAGGGACAGGATTACTGGAAACTGTTCATCTACTGGTTGTCTCAGCAATATATTGTAAATTATGATTTTCCATACTTTTGGTTTCTATTGTTTGTTTGTCATAAACATGATTGCTTATTTTTCTATCCCTACTAAACGTGTTTGTGCTATTTTGTTGTGAAAGTGGTTGTCATGTAAAACCTTCCCTCATGGGCAATATGATTCCATTTCGTTTCTAAATCCATACTATTGCAAACATATTATAATACCAGCTCGCATTCCCAAAACAGAACTTTATATGGATTAATGATGCGGGACAATTATTTCCTATGACAAAAATGCTCATTTCTGAAGCCGGTAGGGTCACCTATACATTAAGTATGCAAAGGCCTCTTAACTGACATTGTGATTACATTTTTTAGATACCCTAGAGAGGAAATATGAACATCAATCCAGACTTTATTCATTTGCGTGGAATGGGGCATACCCCATGCAAATCAAGTAATTACCCCTTAGGAATGTGCAGGCCTTGGAATAGTCCCGCTTGTAGCATTACAGCCCATGAACCATGTGCTGATTACAATTTTAAAGAATGTGATACCATCCAGATAGCGGATACTACATTAGTTTAGACTTTAGGAAGTCTTATACATATTGGATGAGGATCGAAATATAAGATGATTGAGTTAACTGCATTTGGACCTCAGAGAGATGGATCAACAGCAGAAGGCAAATTAAGGTATTTTATCCAATCGCAGCCCTCCCCCTTAAAACGTCCTTGTGTATGTGTCTAAATGCTCAACAGCTAATGGTCGCTGTCGGTCCAGTGTTCCTTTCCCTATGTGATTCAACTGCAAAAAAATATTGCAACAAGTATTGCCATGGCCTTTGGGAAGTTATCAAGTACTACTGTGACCTCCTTTTTTGCCACACACCTTCTGTTTAGACACATGCTTTCATGTGGTAACGAAGTTGAACAATACAGGTTTGCCCTTGGAGAGTAGTGTGGGGTAGATCACCTAGCTTCGGCAGCACAAGCATCACTCACAATAATTCTACTAACCAGTGTTATTCACATGCTCTGTAACTTTTTTACGTGAGTGCAATTCGTCTGTGTCGGTGTTGGATTGCTTTGTAACTCTCCTGTATGCTATATTTGGAAAACAGAGTGAGCAATATACCATAGAACTATGGTCAAGTGATGTGTCCCATTTTGAAACACATGGTTAGGGGCACAATTGTTTTTTGTCAATATGGCTTTTTTCAGGTGAAACTGTGACTATTATTCACAGCCTGACACTTCTTATTTGTGGCAAGAGTCAGTCCAATTTAGCATATCACCGCATTGTTCCGGAAAAATTATGCTAGTGTTGCATGATGTCAGTATCCTTCAAGTTGGTGTGAGCACTTTTTGCTCGAGCGGCTCATGCAGGAGCCAGTTTAAAGCGGTAATACTGGCCTCAGACAACAGAATTATCTTCGGGTGTAAGAAACTTAATAGGTTGCCTTATCATGGGCCTCTCCATGGGATTATTGGATTATAGGTAGCTGTTTCTTGTCAAGTTCAGGGGCACACAGTGGGGAACAGGCTACCAAGGAAAAGTGTGACTGACAACCAAATCATGGCTTTATGTGCTCATAGTAAGGGTGATCCTGATCAGTTGCGGCTCGCGGGTCGCAAAAGGGGCAGTGCAGCATGTGGGGGCGGGGATGGGCATGGGGCACATTACATTCTATAAAAAATAAATTTAAAAACACTTACCTTCTCCACTGACTGTGCCACGCCGTCCGACTCTTTTGCTTCGTCTCCAGGCCAAGCAGGCACAATCTCCCAGCCTGCCCTGCAGCCAATCCTGACGCTGTGCAGGCTCTCTCAAGCTGCTGGGCTGGAAAGAGCCTACTGCACATGTGTGTTTGGCTGGCCCAAGAGAGCTGGCCAAACACACATGCATTCTGAGGGGAGTGCTGTATGCACTCTCCTCAAGTGCTCGTCACCTCAATGTCCCGCCCCTTTTCAAGAAAATGATAATAAACACCGTCTATTATCGTTTTCTTGAAAAGGTTTTGCAGCCTCCCCTGATCCTGAAATACCTGTGCTTTGGTGGATCCCTCGGTATTAGGGGCTCAACAATGAAAAACAAAGATAAGGAAACTTCATGTAGCAAAGGAAATTGCCTGCTGCAAAAATTGATGTGGACTTTTAACCTTCTAAACAACTTCAGTTCCATAAATGATGTATGCAAGTAAATGTTCAAGGAAACAGCTAGTGTATAGAAAAATATTGTTATAGTATGGCATGTGCATCAGTCAGTATAGTTCTCTATAGACGCTCTTCCAGATTACAATGCATTAAAAAGCAACTTCTCTAAAAAATAAAGACGGAAAGGCATTAGAGAAAGAAAGTAAGGATTACTGTAATTCTAATATTAAATTTTTTTTGCTTTCTTGTAAAAACAGAATTAAAGCTGATATAATCTCTGGCAATAAATATTGCCACATATCAAGAAATGACTTTGATCTTTCAAAATATTTGTTTTTTGGTAACATACGTTTTGACAGATTTTGTAGCAGTACTATTGGTGAGTTCTTTGCTAGTTCATCAAAATTCTAATAGGGCATTCTGTGCAACCTCTCTATAGTTATGAATGTCCTGTCTCATTCCTTTCGGTTTCTAAAGCTGAAGCGATTGCGAGTCCTTGAACAATACATTTATTACATTAAACTAGCTCATTATACTCTGTTAGAACATTTTTGAAGACATCTTGTGAGAAACTGGGTTGTTTATTGATGGGGGGTGAAACCCTACTCAAGCAACAGCCATAATCCTTGTCAGGGTGAACCTCAAAAAGTCAGTAAATCAACCTATGCTTAACTCTCTGCTAGCTTGGCACAAAAGAAGTCATCCTTAACTTCAAGGCAATGTGTAAAGTATTTATGCAGCACATAAACAGTAATAAAGTAAAGATACAGTATAAGAAAAATCCCACACCAATTTAGAAAAAAAGAGTAAAATGTAACAAATTATTTGGCACCCAAATGGCAAAAATTAAATCAGTAAAATCGAAGAGAGATGCAATTTCAAATATTTAAGGTAAGTATAGGTCCTAAAACCACAAAGTGCCACTCACAGTTATCTGTTAGCGTGAAACTGAGTGAAAGTTGCAAGTTCATGCCAAGCACAATGGAGCACAGGCCAGATGCAGGAACTAGGTTATTTCCACTGAGAAAGTCACCTTCTAAAGTCCAGCACTAAGAGTCCAGTCCACAGTGGGGCAGTAGCTAGGAGCAGGGTTAAGGTTGTGGATGGACATCACTGACCAATGAATCAATCAATCAGTATTTGTAGAGTGCTACTTATCACCTGTGAGGGTATCCAGGCTCTGTGCTGAGGAGTCAGTCAGAGAGCCAGGTCTTGAGTACCTTCCTGAAGTGGGTCAGTGAGGGTGAGGTGCGGAGGTGGAGGGTGTTTCAATACTTGATAGCAAGGAGGAAGAAGGAGCATCCTCTGGTGCTGCTGTGGTGGATACATGGTACCTGTGTGAGGGTAAGGTGAGCGGAACAGAGGTTCCTGGGAGATAGGTTAAAATCCAAAGCCCATGCATAAGAAATTCATTTTTGGATTCCAGTGTTTTTGGAATTCATTATGGTCACCATCATACTTCCATCAACTATTATTTTTAACCAGACAAATTACATTTATGACTGTTGTTTTTTAAGAAACAAGTGTTCTATTCCTTATTGTGACAAGGGGCATACCCTTATGTCACCCCTCACAAAAAACATTCTGAATAGAGTAATCATAGGATTTTGCCCATTGTGTCAGAGTACCATTCATTCTTGTTTCTTGATCATTTTTTCGTTATGTAATTCTGCAAAGTTAGTTACTGCAGTTTAACTAAGATCGGCCTAATGCAAGAAACACAAGTGCAACTTTTTGGTAAGCTCCAGTACTTAGTTGAGTAAGTTGAGCTCAGATGAGGCCTTATTTTTCATCATCAGCCCTTGGCTCTGTACAAGAGAAAGAAAGACAGGAGGCTAAAAAGACAGGAAAACAGTGACAAAGGAAGAAAGAAGTGATTTAAAAAACCTGCAAAGGTGAGATAAAGGGATAGAGCATGCACAATGGTGGCTGTATGAGGCATGAGTTAGAATCAAGACAGTCGCAGCTCGCGGGATGGAGAAGGAGCGGCGCAATGTGTGGTGGGGGATTGTGAGCGACCAAATAAAAAAATAATAATATATTTTCTTAAAAACATACCTGTTTCGCTGTGCCACCACTGCAACTCAGCTGCAGACACAGGCTCCCAGCCTGTCCTTCCTCCAATCCTAGCGCAGCTTTCATGCTACTGGCAGCATGAAAGCAGGGGTAGGATTGGACAGTGTGCCCTGGCTGGTCGCTCCAAGGCAGAGTGGGAGCCTCTGCCTGCTCTCTCAAATCCGGCACTGCGTTGCTGGGTTGGTCAGAGCATAGTGCACATGTATGTTTGGCCATCCCAAGGAGGCCGGCCAAACATACATGCGCACTCTGTCCCTGTCACTCCTGTGGCCCCATTCCTTTTACAGTAAAAGCATAATAAACATTGTTTATTATGTTTTTACTGTAAACGTTTTGCAGCTGCTGCTGCTGGTGGGGGAGGACGCTCCTCCGCCATAGAGGAGGAGCAGCCCCTGAATCAAGACCACACAACCTCAGTTGGGGTTTGGGCCCCAGCACGTACTCCTTTGCAAATTAACTACTGTTATTCTTACTGCTGGAAGAGACACATGCTAAAGTGCTAAATACAATGCTTCGTGAAATGTCTCATTTAATGCTTGGTCAGAAATGTAAGGATCCTTTTAATGGCTCATGATTGTTTTGCTCTCCTCAGATCTTCAAGTCACATGCTCCATGTTTTGACACAACATCAAGTCTTTTCCTAGGTGCAGAAAAACACATAAATTGCTCCAGAGCCTTGCCCTGTCTATTAACCTGGAAGGAACTTTAAATGGCACACCTGTGTTACTAAGAGCTCAATCTAAAATGTTTTGATGATACCTTCTGATGTCTAAACTGTACACAGCTGCATTTCCGTGGCTATGTGACCACTATTTGCTCTGTCTGATGTGATGCTCTTTCTGACTGATTATTTACTTGTTGAACAGACTGCTCGAGTGCCATGGACATGTTACATTTAAAAAGTACATACATTGTAAACTGACACATTTTGAGCAAGGGCCGAATCAAAGTAGCAAAGTAGGGCAGCTTGTTATGAGTTTCATGTCTTCATAGGATATTTTTTCATGTTTTATTAATATGCTATTTTGATATTTTCTGTTTATAACATGTTTTTGAGAGACTGAGATTTGGATTAGCAGTGGTATTTTTCCATAGTTATTGCATAACTTTTTTGGTGTTAATGTTTCAGTTACTTAGAGACAATGTCTAAAGTATTTGTGCAGTAGAGAATGCGCAGTCAGTGGAGACCATAGCAGCCTTTCTGTCATTATCGGTTAATCCCCTTGCTAATCTTCTACTTTCAGTTAAATCAGGCTTAGGCTGATGACACTCAAATGGTCATGTCCATCTCGCCTGACTGTCACTCGCATGAGTGTCACTCCAGTCACCGTAATTTGTCCCCTTGTTTGAAAGCAGTGTATAGTTGGATGGCCATCAGCAGGCTTAAACTGAATGAGGGTAAAACTGAGGTTATGATCCTAGGTAATCTCCTCAGCAAAGGAATTTTGAATACTCCTCCAGCCTGTCCTATCGGCTTGCCCAGCCCTAAGGCGGTGATAAAAAGCTTTGGATTGTGGTTGGGTTGTAACATCCCCATGGAGTACCAAGCTATTAGGCTAGCTTCCTACTGTTTTAGAGTACTCAGACATCTAAGAAAGATCCTTTATATTTTTCCATTTTTACCAAGGAAAATTATCATCCAGGCACTTAACCTTTCATGACTCAACTATGGCAACGTCTTATATCTTGGTTCACAGGGCTATGGCACCAACAGGTTACAGGTGGTGCAAAATTCAAACACTAGACTGCTGATGGATCTGCCAAAACAGGACTCCATGAAGAAAGCCGTTAAAGCCTTACATTGTCTGGCAGTTCAACAACATATTCAATTCATAGCCCTTTGCTCTTTGCACAAAGCTTTTCATAGGAGAGTTCCTCTCCTGTTGAGTTCTTTTGCTTCTTTCTATTTTCCAAATAGAATGCTTAGATCTTCTTCCGCTCAGCTGCTTCAGATTCCTACGGTGAAGAAGGTTTGCTGGGGAGGCCGATCCTTCCGCTATCTAGCCCCCAGACTTTGGGCCTCTCTTCCTTTTGAGATATGGTGATGTCCTAGTGAGCTCTCCTTTCGCAAGGTCTTAAAGACCTAGCTATTCTACACTTAGGGCTTCATTACGAGTCTGGTGGTCCTGGGAGCACCAGACTTGTGGTGAAGGTTAGACCACTACCAAAGCAGTGGTCTGGCCTCCTCATTACGACCCTTGCAGAGCCGCCATGGTCGCACCACCGGCACCGTCAGTTGACAGCCTAGCGGTTCCAGTGGTCTTAATCTGTTAGGGCAGCGCAGCAAACAGCGCTGTGCTGGGGATTACAAGTACCCTCTCTGCTGGTTTTTACATGGCAGTCCCACCGCCATGCAAAGGATGGCGGAGACGGGGTGCCAGGGGCCCTATGGGGGCCCCCTTTACTGCCCATGCACTTTGCATGGGCAGTGCAGGGACCCCCATGGACAGCCTCATCGTGCTTTTCACTACTGGAATCATGGGCAGTGAAAAACACGATAGATGATGTTGCACCTGACGCACCGCAACATTGCCGCCGGCTTGATTACGAGCCGGCATCAATGTTGTGGTGAGTTTTCCGCTGGTCCAGTAGGCAGAAACATTGTTTCCGCCCTCTGGCCCACTGGGAAACTCATAATAAGGATGGTGGGTGGAAATCCGGAGTGGTGGTTTTCCATCCTAAAGAGTTTAGCAGGCGGCTCCGTCACCCACCAAACTCAAAATAAGGCCCTTAATGTCTGCTGTTTTGTTTGGTGGCTCTGCACCAGTGCTGGTGGGCCTTCCAGTAGCCAGGTACAAATCCACTAGATTAGACTACTGAAACAGCAATAGTGAAAACACACTACAAGAGTATTCCCAAACCAATTAAAAAAAGAATAGATTGTAATGTATAAAATAACACCAAAACGACAAAAATCCAATCAATAGAAATGGCATGATACGTTTTTAAATTATAAGGCAAAAATAGCACTAAAAACAAAGAGCCAACTGCGGGTATCTGGCTGCATTGGACCGGGATAAAGTTAGAATTTCAGGCCAATCACAGTGGAGAGCAGACCAGGTACCAGCCCAAGATCAGCCAGCTGGGATTTGTACCTTCTATACTTGGCGCAGGGGCTGCACAGTGCTGTAATATGAGTTTCTGAACCAGGTCTGTTGAAGCCACTAAAAGGAGCAAGTTGGTGCTGTGACTCGAGGCCTTGCATTGCTCTGTGCCACTCAATCAATCAATCAGTTTTTTTAAAGCACAACTACTCACTTGTGATGGTCTCAAGGCGCTGATATGCTCAGTGTCTGATATGGTGAAACATTCATTTAAGCAGGGAGAAGTACACTGTCACTCCAGTCAGTGGTTAGGACCTTGAAAGAAGCACTTGGGGAAATCAAGACTCATCCCCACAGAGGCCAGCAGCAGGGACCAGGTACATCCAGTTGGGTCAGGTCAGCTGGGAATCAAGAAAGGCCACTGAGAGCTTGCTGTGCCCTTGTGACTCAAGAAGAGGGTCATTCAGCTGACCCGTGGAGACATTCTGCGGTTTTGGGTTCAAGGCAAGCAGGTCCAATCTTTCCTCTTTAGACAGCAGGGCAGTCATTCTTCTGAATCTTCTCAGGTTCAGATATTTTCAGATTTCAGGTTCTAGGGATGCCAAGTTTATATTCAGTGCCAACCTATGGATGAGGGACACCCCTTTGTATAACCCTAAACCTAATTCTTGGCAGTTCTTCTTTTTCCCCTTCAGTTGGCTCCAGCTTATCCAGGGAAACAAATGGTAGGCAGGCATGGTTGTGAGCTACCTCTGCCAGAGACCGGGGAGGTGCCTTATTTATTTTATTTTTTAATTTATTTATTTATAAGAGTTTTCTATAGCGCTAGCAAGACCGAGAGGGTAACAGAGCGCTTTACAGCAGAACAGGAAATAAACATAAGAATAAACATAAGAGACACACAAGTCAAGAGCCATTTTGTACAATGGGGGTGCAAGTGGGTTCTCAAGAATAGAAGGGTGGCAGTTCGGGGAAGGTGGGGTGGAGAGGGAGAGACCCTTATTAATGAGAGGGGTGGTTTAGGAGGAATTCTTTCAGTAGTTTCTTAAAGGTCAGGTGGGAGGTGTTAGATCTGATGTGGATGGGTAAGGAGTTCCATATTCTCGGAGCGTTGTTAGAGAAGGAGCATGATCGAGTTTTTTGCTTGTTGGGTTTCGGGAGGAGGAGGAGAGAGCTTGTGCTTCTCAGAGATCTAGTTTGACCAGCTTTCACTAGCTTGTTAGCGAGGTATTCAGGTTTCCCAGTGTGAAGGGCTTTGTGTGTCAGGCAGGCAGTGCGGAACAGGCAGCGGGCCTCAATCGAGAGCCATTTCAGGTTCTTCAGGGCTGGGGAGATGTGGTCAATTTATTAGTTCCTGTCACTAGTCTAGCTGCTGCATGAAGAGTGGACCTCATAGGGGCGAGTCGGGATTTGGCCGTGCCAGTGAGGATAGAGATCCCATAGTCTAGTCTTGAGAGTGCCAGCGCTTGAGTGGCCTGTTTGAGGTCATCGTGGGGTATGAAGGATTTGATTTTGTGAAGAAGTTTAAGGCTGCGGAAGGCATTATTAGCGTTTGACTTAATATGGTCCTGCAAGGTCAGGTTGGAGTCCAGAGAGATTCCCAGGGATTTGACCGTGGTAGATGGGGAGAGAGTACATTTGAGGGCGTCAATAGATTTTAGCCATTCTTGCAGTTGAGGAAGCTGGTTAGATTTCGAGAGGAGGAGTATTTCCGTCTTGTCATGATTGAGTTTGAGGTGGTTATGTGAGAGCCAGCAAAGGGCTTCTTTAAGGGTATTGTTCAGGTGGTGGATGTCATCTAAGGAAGATAGTTCAATATAGAGTTGCGCGTCATCGGCATAGAGGTGGAAGGGGATATGAGCTCGGGTGAGGATAGTGGTAAGAGGGTCCATGTAGATGTTGAAGAGGGTTGGAGAGAGGACAGAACCCTGGGGGACTCCTCTGGTGATGGGTGAGGTGGGCGAGGTCGAGTTTAGAAGTTTTACTAGTTGTGTACGGTTTTGTAGGAAGGAGGAAAACCAGCGGAGGACAGTGCCTTCAATGCCTAATCTCTTTTGGAGGGAGTCGAGAAGGAGTTTATGGTCGACAGTGTCAAAGGCTGCTGTAAGGTCAAGGAGAATGAGTAGGCAGGGTCTGTCAGAGTCAAGAGAGATGAGGAGGTCATCTACAATGTTGAGGATGGCGGATTCAGTGCTGCAGACTTTCCTGAATCCAGATTGAAGAGGGTTTAGGAGGCTGTTGGAGTCAATATGTTGGGTTAATTGTTGGAGGGCACATTTTTCGAGAATTTTGGCCAGGAAGGGAAGGTTGGAGACAGGTCTGTAGTTGTGGAGGTTGTTCGGGTCTGCTCTGGGTTTCTTCAAAATTGGCGTGATTTGGCCTAGTTTTAGGCAGTCAGAGAACACACCAGTCTGAAAGGAGCTATTGATGATCATTGTCCAAGTAGGGGAGAGGGACTGGTGGAGTTTTTTTGCCAAGGAGGAAGTGAGGGGGCCAGCTAGGTGGGAGGAGGTTTTGGAGGAGGACATGAGTTTGGAGATGTCCGATACCAGGAGGGGTTGGAAAGAACTCCAGTTGGCAGGGGCCGGCCGAAGCATCTGGGTGGGGAGAGTGATTTCGGTTAGGGGGGAAGAGTTGTCGGAGAGGTATAGAGTGGGGGTAAGATTGACAGTGGATGGGATGGGGGGCACAATGTTGGGGGGAGAGTCCCTTGCTAAAGAACGTTCAATCTCAGTGATTTTATGGTTGAAGAAGTTGGCAAAGTTAACGCAGGTGGCCTCAGTGGTGGGTAAGGGGTTGGGAGTAGGTTTGGTCGTTTGTTGTTTAATGATGTTAAAGAGCTCTTTCGGGCGGTTTTTGGCTCTGTCAAGGGTATTCTGGAAGAAGGATCTTTTTTCATTATATATGTGTTTTTTGTACCTTCTCCGTGCACTTCTGAGCTGATCTAAGTGGGTGGAGGAGGGGTCAGATCTCCAAAGTCTTTCCATGGCTCTGAGTTGTCTTCTCTCAGAGTTGAGGTCGTTGTTGAACCAAGCTCTAGATGGGATGTTTAGCAGTTTTTTCAGTTTTAAAGGGGCAAGCTGATCCAATATGGTAGTTATAGTTGAGTTGTAGTGGGTGGTTAAGTCCGTCGTGGAGAGGATGGTCGAGGGGGGGGGAAGAAGAGAGGTGATTTTTTCTTCAAAGGTAGATAAGGGGATTTGGCTGACATTTCTTTTCCAACTAAAGGATTTTTGGGGATGGGGAGTGGATTGGGGGATAAAGTTGAGATGGAAAAGGATGATATGATGATCTGACCAGTCGACAAGAAGGATGTCAACGACCTTGAGGGACTCTTTATGTGCTATGATCGCATCTAGTATAGCACCTTTGCTGTGGGTTTGGCCCTTGCAGTGTTGAGAAAGGTTGTTGCTGTGAAGGAGGTCATGAAGGGATTGAATGAGTGCATTGTTCTCATCATTCCAGCGAAGGTTGAGATCGCCCAAGATGATAAAGTTGGGGTCAGAGAGGGAGCAGTGAGTTATTAGGTCAGCTAGGTGATCCGCAAAAGGTTGGGTATTACCCGGGGGGTGGTAGAGAAGGTGGAAGGACACCTTAGAGTTGGCGCTGGTCTTCAAGGAGGCGTTCAAGTGTTCACAGGAATTGAAAATGAGAGCTTCTTTGAAATCAATTTCTATGGTATTTTTGTGGATGATGGCAATACCTCCCCCCGTCGGTTCTTTCTCTCTTTGTTGTAGATAGAGTAGCCGGGAGGGACCAGGGTGTCCAAGATTGGTTGAGAGAGTTCGGTTAGCCAGGTCTCTGTGATGAAGGCAATGTCAATGTTATGACTGAGGATAGCGTCAGCGAGATCCGTAGCGTGTTTGACTGCTGATCTACAGTTTATGAGCATGCAGTTGGTGCGAGGATGGATCTTAGGCTCAGGATTGGAAGGGAGAGGGGGGATATTAACAAGTTGGGCAGGGGGTCTGGGAGAGGGAGGTTGTATACGTTGTCTCCTGAAACCGGTGATGACTGGTATGTTAGAGGGGGGGGGTGGGGAGGGGGGTGTTATAGGAGAGAGCAAGGATAGTGGCTTCCTTATGGAATAAAGGAGGGCTGGTTCTTCTAGGTCTCGGGGTGTTACGAGGAAGGGGTATAGAGGGCCAGTGGATGCTCTGGGAAGAGTTGTTGGCCGACAGAAGCGTGAGTGTCTGGGTCGGCACTGGGGGAAACAGTGAGTCGAGGCTTCTCGCTAGTTTGTTAATGCCTTGAATGATGAGTTTTAGTTGGGATTCAAGGTTGGAGAGCCGTGAATTAATATTAGTTATTTTTGAAGTTAGGAGGGGCTGGGTACAGCCCCTAGACTACCCTTTTGAATTGCACCCCAGGCAGGGGCACAGCTCCTCCCAAAGCATCCTGGCAGGACGACCCAATCTCCTTTACACTCAGCCCCCTTTGTCCACTTTCTGGCCCCTATACATATTTACCAGTAGGTGAGCCATCGCCGGACCTAGAGTTGACTGGCCACTCACAGAAAGGCTCTAGAAACTTTAGGCAGGCAAATGGTACCTTTATAAAAAGCAGCAAATTCACAATATTATTTTAAAATCTGAGTTTACCATTATAGAGGATTTTAAATTATAATTACAGTTAATGAAAGAAAAATCTCTTTGGCTGTTCACAGACTGAACTTAGCACTTATTAAATATAATATTGTAAACCTGTGTTATTTTACAGGAGGCCAGCCTTGCCACAATAAACAATTACTTTGGGGCTTTTTTTC
Organism: Pleurodeles waltl; assembly: GCF_031143425.1. Classification (NCBI taxonomy): domain Eukaryota; kingdom Metazoa; phylum Chordata; class Amphibia; order Caudata; family Salamandridae; genus Pleurodeles; species Pleurodeles waltl. Next base: position 1,236,286,958 of record NC_090446.1, read on the forward strand.
ACTGCCATACATGTCATACCATTTAAATACATGCATCCTGAGCTGTGAGCTACTATCACCTACCTTAAGGGTGACTTATAAGTATTAAAAAGAAGGTTTAGGTCTAGCAAAAGGTTTATTTTGCCATATCGAAATAGCAGTTTTAAAACCTCACACACAGTCTGCAATGGCAGGACTAAGACAGGATTCACAGGGGTACTTTAGGTGGTGGCACAATACGTGCTGCGGTCTACTAGCAGCACATAATTTACAGAACCTGTGTACATGTAGGGCCAGATGTAGGAAACGTTTAGCGACTCGCAAACGGCAAAAATTGCCGTTTGCGAGTCGCTAAACGCGTTTCCCAATGCAGAAATGCATATTGCGAGTCGGTACCGACTCGCAATATGCATTTCGGAATCGCAAATAGGAAGGTGTGTTCCCTTCCTATTTGCGAGTCTGAGTGGTATGCAATACCATTTGCGACCGCGCACGCGGTCGCAAATGGTGTCGCAGTTACCATCCACTTCAAGTGGATGGTAACCCACTCGCAAATTGGAAGGGGTCCCATCCACTTTGTGAATGGACCCAAAAATATTTTTTCAGGGTAGGTAGTGGTCCAAGGGACCACTACCTGCCCTGAAAAATAACCGAAACTAAAGGTTTCGTTTTTTTTTTTTAAGTGCAGCTCGTTTTCCTTTAAGGAAAACGGGCTACACTTAAAAAAAAAAAAACTGCTTTATTGAAAGCAGTCACGAACATGGAGGTCTGCTGACGACAGCAGGCCTCCATGTTTGCGAGTGCCTATACTCGCTATGGGGTCGCAATTTGCGACCCACCTCATGAATATTGATGAAGTGGGTCATTGCGACCCCATAGCGAGTTGCAGTCGGTGTCTGAGACACCGTACTGCATACCAATTTGCGAGTTGCAAATTGCGAGTCGCATGGACTCGCACTTTGCAACTCGCAAATATTTTATTTGCTACATCTGGCCCGTAGTTCTATGTATTAGGGGCATATAGTAAATGTATCAATCAGGGTTATACCAACTTTGTCATGTGTGGAACAGAGAGCACAACCACTGGTTAGAAGGAGTAAATCACACAGAGTCCTAATGCGAACAAAAATGAATTCAGAACAGTCACTTTTCTAGAATAACATTTTTACATGCATATCTTCACAGTCATAGTTGCAGACTCAGCACCTCATCTGCATGTTTAGTCACACTGCACGGTGACATGTTCGATTACCACACTGACATTTACAAAACCGCAATGACACAGCCACAATTGTGTTCTCATACTTACGACTGTTGGTCACACTTTTGAAAGTCCCATTTACACTTCACCTGTACATTGGCATGTTTTCAGACACAGGTTTGCACAGTTATGCTTGGAGGTGCATTTTTACAGGCGCATTTGCATAGTGGTACTTGTACAGTCTCACGGTAAAGACTTATTTCCACAGGTATATTGCACAGGCTCAAAGGCCTAGTCACACCTGCATGCTCTTGTTCACATAGCTAGATTCACACTGTCGCGGGTATACTCTCTCGCTTGGGAGCTTACGTGAATGGTTTTGTCTGAACAGCTAGATGCGCACAATCATTACAACGCACTCATGCCTGCACCTTCACACGGACATAGCTTTGGGCAGTGCTTTAAATGGAAAAATAGAAGTGCAGGTACTCTCTATCAGAGTACCTGCTTGTTTCTGAGAAGTGCCGGTACTCTCCAATGAAAAGTATTACGTTTTTCTTGAGATATGCCGGTACTCTCCCTCTCAAAATAAAAAAGTGCCGGTACTCAGTACCGGAGAGTACCGGCCCATTTAAAGCACTGTCAAGTTGTTGTTAGATTCACAACATTTTCTCAACTACCTATAAAGTCAAATTCGGCCAATCCTCGTATCGCACTGGCAATCCTTACATTGTCTGATCAGCACAGGGCCCGGAGTGTAACATGTATTAATATTAAAAGAAGAAGGTTATTTAAACTTTCCCCGGACCTTCCTTTTATTATATGACAATTGGACTATGTTTCACGGTTCGCTGGAAATATATTTGCAATCATAATTGGAAGGAATGTTTGGGAAATGTTATTAGGTGAACTTGCTATTCATTAGTAGATATGAAGTGATTAATTAACTATTTGCTCTCCTGTACAATAATAAGTGTGGCTGGAGGGCACGTTGCTGCACATTTACAATCAGATATGAATTAGAATCAGCCTTTAGCCTTACTTAAAATTCTAGGTCTCATGCCAGGGCGCAGTGAATGTGCGAAGGGATAGCTTCGTTTCATTGCTGGCGTAAAGTACAGACCAGGGAATACATTTCCACGCATTGCTTAGGGAACTTGCTTTGAACTACGAGCTGGTCTGTTGCTTAGAACCACTTCTGAATAATAGCTTTAACCCATTGCGTACATGTGTAGATATTAATGGCAGATGGGGAGGGGAGGGGGCGCCAAAACTGTCTTTCCTCTTACTAGCATCATTAAACTCTGTTGATCCCCGTATCTATTTAACTGTTTCTAATGTTGTCCATAATGATCTTTCTGTAGCACATGCCACTGTTTGTACTGCCATTTGTCAAAGATGCCTTTTGTTACATTTCTCCAGAACTTATTACTAATCAGTCTCAAATTGTGGGCCCTGGTGTGAGAAACATTACTCTCAGGGACGGCTCCTTTGCAATCGCGAAGGAGCGTCGCCCCCCCTCGGCTGAGCCAGCAACAGAAAAATAGAATAATAGTTCACTATCCAGCAGCATGTGAAGAGGGGGAGGGGTGTGGCTTGGCCACGGGAGAGGGGAGGGGGAGGAGGAGAGAGTGCCCCTAAGTGCACATTTGTGTTTGGCCGGCATCTCAGGCAGAGGTAAACACAAATGCGCACTTAGGTTTTGTAGTGTTGGGGCCCTAGGCCCCCATGCTACTAGAAATAAGTGATGTGGACACGGTTGCTTGGTATCTGGAACTGGCCCTGGGCACGTGCGCCCGGCCCTTTTTATTGCCAGGGTCACCTGACCGGTGACGCCTGTGTTGGGTGGGTGTGGGGTGTAGGTGGGAGGCCAGCCCTCAGCAGAGAGGCTGGCCAAACACTAGAACGTGTCCAGCAGGACACTACATTCCTCCAAAACTTTGAGGAACAAAAACAAAGTCCAACCTGAAAGAGAAAAACAGAGTAACAAAAACACCACCATCAGTCTCTCGGCCTCGAGAAGGCAGGCTGCAGGATTGCCGTGGGCAGGTGCAGCTGGGAGCACCCGGATCCTTCTGCATGAGTTCATGATTTAACCAGTCACAGCCGGGCATGAACACAGAGTGGAAGAAATCCGGACTCTGACAGTCAGATGGTTGGACAAGTGTCCACTGATGCACCGTGCTTCAGTCCTGTGGGCAGTCGTGGTGAGGCTGGTGGTGTTTACAGTTCAATTTGTTCAAATAGGGCGTATCATTCGAATTAGATGTGTCATTCGAATTGGGTGCATCACCCGAATTGGGTGCATCACGAGCGTTGGTGGAGTCTACTGTGAATCTGCTTGCCGAGACATCCTGGCTTCATGAAGGCCAATCCCTTGAAGACGGATGACATCTGTGTTGGCGTGAGGTCCTCCTCTGGAGCCTTTGTATGTTCTGACCCTCTGATGGCAGAGCTGGTTCCAGACCACATCTCGGTTTTGGATTCTTCACTATGGAACTTCCTCGAGGCCCTTTTGATGGGTTTGCCACGGGATTGGCATGGACTGTGCTGGGCTGCGTGTGGGCCATCTGCCGGCCGCTGCAAGCTCTCCGACAGGAGCCATGGCCAAATCATTCGTGCAACCACAAGGGTGGATGTTGCGTGGTCAGGGCGCTTGCCGACATGGATCAGGTGCATGCGGGCTCTCAGACGGACTCAGGGCAATTGTCTATCACGTTGCTATGCGGGTGTCTAGTTGGTGTCATGTTAATTCACTGAAGACAGTCTTGGTGTGCTGTGACCTGTTGGAGTCTCCAATGCACAGCCCTGTTTGTCTCTTTGTCTTCATCGGTGGGGCAATGTCCAGTCCTCTCTCAAGCTTGAGAGGCCCCTTGTCTGGGTTGTCACTGGACTGCTTGTGGTCTGCGTTGGGGCTGCTTGTGTGCCACATAGGGCAGCTGCAAGACCTTCTAGGAGCCACTGCCTAGTCGCTCGTGCAATTGCAGGGGTAGATGGGTCTAGGTCACGACTTGCTCTTGTCACCGAGAGCAGGATACAGTCAGGGCGAGCAGTTGGTCATTGGTTGACTGGCTCTTCAGAGCATTAAAGCAGAGGTGTAGGACTCCAGTCTGGTTGTTTAACTGCTCCTTTGATGGATACCGTGATGCACATGGCAATGATGGTGCTTGCCATTCGGAGACCTGGACGACAAGTGATGTTGCTGGAGTGAGGGTGATTGGAGGGACTTCGCCATAGCTAGTGCAGTCTTTCTTTTCCTCATGTGCAGATGCTGGCAGTGAAGCCATCTGCTTTAAGCAGCCGGTGACAGGTGGCTTGGACGGTCACAGTGTGAAGCGTGGGGCAAGTACGCGGTTCGCGCATGGCGTCTTACGTTTGGTACTCCCGCTGAGCTGTCTCCAGTGACGTCCCCGCACCCCTGTGGCGGTCTTGTCTGTGGGTGCACTCTTTCTTTGTTGCATGAGTCCTCCAACTCTCCACCCTGTTGATCTTCCGTTCTTGTTCTTCTGTGGTCGTCAGGTGTTGCATTGTGACAGGTGATGTCACACAATCTTCTTTCTTCCTTCTTCATAGCGTGGTGCTGCGCCACGCTTTCTTCTCCTTTGTTGTGTGGACCTTTAGAAGGTCCTGTCCTGTCCAAGGACTAGGCGTTTCTCAGTGTTGCTGGGTGGCATCGTGCCACTTGGGGTGTGCGACTCTCCTCTTGCCTGTTGCGAGTCACTGCCGACTCCGTCTTGAGGCAGTGTGGGGGAGGACACTCCTTGTGCGACTCTCCTCTTGCGAGTCACTGCCGACTCCGTCTTGAGGCAGTGTGGGGGAGGACACTCCTTGCTGGGTGTGCTCTGCAGGGTTGGTCGCTTCTGATGACCTCCTGTGTGATGGGCCAATGGTGGGCATCTTGTGTTGCTGAAAGGCCGGCTTGCACGGCCTTTTGTCCCGTGCGTTACGTCACGCTCTCGGGTGCTCTCTCCAATTTCGCAAGCGTTTTCCATGTCGTCACGTTCTCTGGCACAGCTCTCTGCGCATGTGAGAATCTCTTTTTTCTGGGCGTCCTTTGGTATTGCCTGGCATGTCCCTTTCTTGTCCTACGGTGATGTCTATCACTGCTGGGGCACGTGGCGTTCTTTCGGCGGTGTCGGCGGACGGCCGCCAGGGGCTGCGCAGGCCATGCGCGCTCACCTCGTGCCTCATGTGGCACTTGCGTTCATTTCTCACCGTTGCAGCTTGGCTGGGACAGCTGCAGTCCTCTCTGTCCCTGTGCAGCATTGTTCGTGTCGTTGTCATCTTGTGCGCCATTTCCGTCTTCTGCGCCATTTTGCTCCGCAGGCGCGCTGTTAGTCTTGTGCAGTCACTCTCTTGGGTGCTGCTGTAGACTTTCTTTTAACAAAGCTGTTTTTTTCACTTTAAAATAGAAAAAGAGTGCAGTACCGACTTTGGCCACTGGATGCCACTAGTGCACTCCTTTTCCAACTTGAACGACAGTCTTTCCTCCTACAGGCTTCGTTTGTTTTGAAACAGATGCCGAAACCATGCTGGAAGCCATGCTGCTGAGGAGTTCTTCAGGTTGGTGGGGGCTTTTGCTGGTGTCTGGAGCGGCAGGTAAGTGACGTTTTTCCTCTTGCACTTTTCTGTCTTCTTTTTTTTTTTTTAAATATCTATTTCATTGCTCAGCCTCGTTTGAAAAGGCCGGTAGCAGGCAGACAGCATGAGGTTCTGTGAGGGGGGTGGGGGCTCCGGGCACTTAGATTTTTTTTCAGGTGCGTGTCAGCACCTCTACACTTACTTCCACGCGTTCCTTGGCCTTTTGCTGTCAGTTTGGTGCGTGTCTGCACCACTCGCACTTCACTCCACCTCTGGGGCTGGGACAGCCATTCCGGACCCTGCAAGCTGGTCTGCGGCATTTCTGATTTCGGGGGGTGTCCCCGAGCACTAATCTGGACTCTATTTTGGTGCGAGGCAGCACCTCTGCAACTCACACGTCGGCCGCAGCATGCCTTCCCTTGCGCTGCAGGCTGTGTGCGGCCTTCCAAGGCCATTCCTGGAACATTGCTTGTGGCGCAGGGGGCATATTTACACCACCGCCGTTTCTCTCCTTCGCGGCCGCAGCAGGTGCGTGTCTGCACCATAGGCTCCGGAGGCCCTGGACAGTTTTCTTTATTCTGGTGCAGGTCAGCACTGCACCACCAGACAGTTTGGTGCGCGGCCGCAGCAGCATTTCTCACGCTGCGAGCCGCGTTCCCTTTTGAGGATGGAGGTGGGGGCGGCCGGCCTGGCCATTGTTGGATGTTCCGGTTGCTTCTGGGTGCAAAACAGCACCATTCTTTACGATGGCACCATTTTCCATTCATGTGCGCGGCCCCAGCAGACTTCTCACACGCTGGGGGCGCGCTTCAGCTGACACCTGGGGGTCGGCTCCGGGCACTTTCCTTTTCTTGTGGCCGCGGCAGTCTTGCTTCCCTGTGGCCCGTGTCACAGCTTTCTCGGGCCTTTGTCACATTACTGTTGGGAGGCGGGGGCGGCCCTTGGCATTCCTTCCCTTAGCTTTGGTGCAGACGAGCACCTCTCCGCACGGCAGCATTTTCTTTTTTTCCTTCTTGTCTTTTTTTTTTTTTGCGTGCTGCTCGGAGCACAATCAAGGCTGGTGGGGTCAGCGTACTGCATACTCCCTCTCCGCCAGGCGGATTCTAGCCCTCCGTCACTCGGGCTGCTTTATTCAGGGGCACTGCTCCTACCTTTTACCGCCGGGCTCGATGGCAGCATGCAGGGTGGTAGGCGCGCTTCTTCGCATCTGGGGCGGGCGGCACCAAAACAATTTGTGTGGCACCAGGCATATTCTTCCTCCCACGAGGAACAGCAAAGCGCAAGGCGGCACACATGTGGGGTCCGACCCCCTCGTCGCCAATGTAGTGTTGGGGCCCTAGGCCCCCATGCTACTAGAAATAAGTGGTGTGGACACGGTTGCTTGGTATCTGGAACTGGCCCTGGGCACGTGCACCCGGCCCTTTTTATTGCCAGGGTCACCTGACCGGTGACGCCTGTGTTGGGTGGGTGTGGGGTGTAGGTGGGAGGCCAGCCCTCAGCAGAGAGGCTGGCCAAACACTAGAACGTGTCCAGCAGGACACTACAGGTTTCTCTAGCCCAGCTGTGTTTAACAGCCGGGCTAGAGAAACTGCACGGTCTGAGCGGCTTGGATGAAAGCAGCACCAGGATTGCTGGTGTCCCACTGAATGCTGGGACACCACATAGAGGGAAGAGGAGCGGCGAGTGAGGTGGCAGGAGACGCCGGAGTGCGTGAAGTTAAGTTTATTTATTTATTTATTTTGCCCCCTCCCCTTGGGATTTGCGGTCCCAGGGTATCCTAGGTAGTTCCTGAATTATTTTGGCTATCACCACACGAGTACCACGACCTATAATCAGGCCTCCAGTCCTGGAAATGCAAGGGAATCACTGAGGGCAAACGAGTACAGTGGAAGACATTAAACTGCATTATGATCTTTGCAAGGCCCTCTTCGTGAAGGCCATCGTGCATCCTCAATACTGTTAGGGGTTATACAGTGGGGCACTGCTCACTACGAAGAGGCCGGGAGCTCCAGCACTCCTATCATGGGTAATGTGGTAAGTTAAGTTTTCTGGGCAGGCACAAGACCTCAGTTGAGATTATCCTCCTGTCCTGCCAGGTGTAGTATACTGCCAAAGAAACCAGCCCTGCCCTGGGGCTGATCTTCCCCCCTCCACCTTCCTCATGGGACATCAGCCACAGGGTAATTGAAATGATATCACACGTACCTATTCTGGCGGCATAGGAGGGGAGAGCGGGGAAGCTCCTGCCGGTTTCGTCTCCCCCTCAGGGCACTGCACCTCAGTCAAGTGAGTCTCCCAGCTCGGGGTGCGTGGCTCAGCCCTCTTGACCGACCAGCAGAAAGTTCCTTCCTCCTGCCCAGTTGGCAGGCATTTGTGCTCTCCCTCAGTGCCCGCCTCCTCCTCAAAACAGCACAGCATCTCCTCCGGACCTGCCCAGGTCGTGGCAGTGATTTTCTCCCCAAGTAAATTTCTGCTTGGGTCCCGGGGCATGACACGGAGCACGCTTGTGCGCCCTAAGCATGCAGCCTTCTGTGATCTCTTCACATGAGGAAGGGGGAGGGGTGCACACAGGGTGATTGGGTGGCTTCCTGGTGCCAGCGTAAGCTAGAATAAAAAAAAGCGTTCAGCAAGCGGAGTGTCTATAGAAGAAGGCGCTCCTCATGGACTGGTGCTAATGAGCACTCATCACGTGCTCCACAAGGGCAAAGGACACTCCCATTGTGCCCAGCTGAAGCAAACAGCCCCAGAGCGCCAGAATACAGAGAATACATGGGGGGCACACCACCCAGCCCATGGAGACAGCAATGAGGGCACAGGGCTACAGGGCCCAAGAAAGCAGGCCAGCACAAGGTTTCCATGGCAGTCTCAGTGACCTAGTAGGTCACAGGTCATCACCACAGCAGAGCAGTTCCCAGGGCGGTTCCTGGCGAGTCCTTCTGGCAGCATCCAGTGTCCAGTTCATTAGACCATTAGTGTTTACCAACATGGGGAACAACCTTTTGTGCTTGTACTCATTTTTCACAGCTTCCACAAAGATGGAGAGGGGATTCCAACCGGCACAAACCTGTTGTCCCCTTTCTCCTCCAGCACTGGTTCCAGACATCAGTAGGGGGTAAAAGAGCCCTTTGTGTGAGGCCAGGGCACATCCTTTACAGATGCATGTGTGCCCCACCTCTACCTCTCCCTGCACAGGAAGATGATTCAGTACATAGAAAGCCAAGCTGTCACTCTATCCCAGACATGTCAAGCTGCAAAAGCACCAGAGTTATTAGCAAAGAGAAATGCCCACTTTCTAAAAGTCGCATTTCTATCATGGTAATAAAAAATCCACCTACACCAGTAAGCAGCATTTCTGACTACCATTCCAACCATACTAAACATGGCTACGCCACCCCTCATAGATCAGACAGTACCACTTAGCCGTAGGAAAGGTCCTATGAAGGAGGCAGCTCTCACAGCAGTGAGAAACCAAATAGGCTGTTAGTCACTACAGGACAATGCCACCCAACAAGGCACATGTCCTACCTCTTACCTACACAGCACCCTACTCATAGGGCTAGCTAGGGCCTACCTTGGGGGTACCAAATATGTAGTAAAAGGGGAGTTCCGGGCCTGGCAAGTAGATTTAGAGGCCAGGTCCCTGTGGCAGTAAACTGTGCATGCAGGCCCTATGGTGACAGACCTGAGACAGGTTTGAAAGGCTACTTCTCTGGGTGGCACAAGCTGTTCTGCAGGCCCACTAGTACCATTCAATATACAGGCCCTGGATATGAGGGCTATCACCATACAAGTGACTTACAGGTAAATAAAAAAGCCAATCAGGTGTAAGCCAATCATACCAAGTTTAGAAGGGAGAGCACATGCACTTTATCACTGATCAGCATTGATAAAGTGCCCAGAGTCATAAAGCCAACAGTAAGAGGTCCGAAAAATATGAGGAGGAAAAGTTTGTGGACGACCCTGTACAAAGGGCCATGTCCAACAGTGCCTTTCAACCTTTACTATAGCAGTAGACAGAAGTGTCTTTTAACCCTCATTCTAGAAATTCTCAGTGAGTATCTTTCAGACCTCATTCAATGTGTGGCAACGAGGAATCTCATGAATTAAAAAATTGGGTCTCTCTCAATCCATACTATACCTAGAATGGACCCATAACGCACCACCTACTACTCAACCAGGCACAAACAATAAAATGAAACACAAAATCACAAAATGGGTCTCATTAAACTCACACTCAACCCATAACAGGGCCAATTGTACATAGCACAATGGGTGTATTTCAAACTTCACTATGGCAATAGGCAAATATGTCATTCAACACTTATTCTAGAAATTCTCAATGTGTATCTTTCAACCCTCAGACATCTGTGGCAACCAAAAACTTCATGGATTTAACAAATGGGTCTCTTTCAACCCACACTCATCCCAAAACAACAATTCAGCAACAGTACTAGCACTACATATTCGTCCTATACTGTTTATACTTGCAGGCATAGGAACATTCACCCTCTATTGCATACTCTCACAGGACCATGGACTTAAATGACCTAATTCTATTATACACATTGAAAACATGGACATCCCCTACTGTGCACTCCTGCAGGATCAGGGACTCAATTAACACAATTCATTAGATGGAACACATATCAAAGTACTTGTCCTGACACCTTGACTCAAAATGAGACAAATGCAAACATATATTGTGGCAGCAAAATCAGCATGACATTTGTTTTAGAAAAAAATGGCAAACCCAAAGTCCTCCACAATGGTAAGCAATATCTCACCCAATATGCCACTCAGAACCCATGGAATCATATACAGTGGCAGCAAAATCAGCATTACATAAAAAAATAGCAATGGCAGGTATCAAAAAATTCTCCAATCCGGTGAGCGACCTCTCACCTGAAGTACACACAACACACTGAGTGTAGATCCAATATTTAAAGACACATTATAGTGCACTTGGTGCTCAGTTGAACGTCACCAATGTATATGTAACCTATCCCTGCCAAACAAGCGAGGATGGGCAAAACTGCCTCTTATATTGATCCAGCAGTGCGCTTTGACTTCTAATAGTGACACTGCACGCCACTTGACGTGTTTCCAAAAACTATGATACTGCATTGCGTTGACTCATAGTTAAATGTGGTCTAGTCTTTAGCCCCTGGTGAGTGTGTGGGGCCTGGCCTGTGCAAGGCAGGATTTCACATTCACAAGAGACTTTACTTTGAAGTTGGCCTCCTTCAAAGGAGAAATTGGTTATAAGAAGGGCACCCAAAACCACAGACTTTAGAACACTTCTGGAAACAAGAGGAACCTCTGCCTGGAGAAGAGCTGAAGTGCTGAGGAGCAGTGCTGCCCTGCCTGTGACTGTGCTGGGTGGAGCTATTCTGCAGTTGCTGCTTCTGCCAAGGTAAGAGGGCGAAGACTGGACTTTGTGTGCCTTCCATCTTGTGAAGAAATCTTCAAGGGCTTGATTTAAAGCTTGCCTCCTGTTGTTTGAAGTCTCAGGGACAGCAAAGACTTCTCTCTGCCAGCACCTGGAATCTCTAGAGAGACTCCTGCTCTGACAAGTGGTGCCCTATCCAGTCCCTGGGCCCTTGCAAGGAAAGCTGGTTGAAAGCCAAGGAAATCGACTTCGGAAGTCTCCGGGCCGACGCTGCTGCTGAATCAGGTGACGCCGCCTGCAACCGACTCCTTGATCTTTGCTGGAACACGAGGACCTTCGCAGGCCCGACGCTCCTGCAGCCCTGCTGAAGTCCGTGACTCTGTGGAAGTCACCGCACCACGTCGTGACCGACGCTGCTCGAAGTGCGCGGATTCAATGTTTTGCACAGACACCGCGATCGCCGACTTCGCGCATTGACTTGTTTTCCCTCTTCACCAAAGGTGCTGTACTTGGGGGTCTATGCGACTCCGTGTCTGGTGCCGCTGGTGTCGGCTTGTTGGGAACGACTCCGTCACGACGCCAGGTTAACACCTCATCGAAGCATTTTCTGTTTCTAAGCGCTGTTTTTAAGTTTAATCTTTAAAAATTCATAACTTGACTTTTGTATGTCAGATCTTTGTTGTTTTGGACTTGTTTTGTTTAGATAAATATTTCCTATGTTTCTAAACTGGTGTTGTGTCATTTTGTAGTGTTTTCATTACGTTACTGTGTGTGTTGGTACAAATACATTACACCTAGCACTCTGAAGTTAAGCCTACTGCTCTGCCAAGCTACCGAGGGGGTAAGCAGGGGTTAGCTGAGGGTGATTCTCTTTTACCCTGACTAGAGTGAGGGTCCTTGCTTGAACAGGGGGTAACCTGACTGTCAACCAAAGACCCTATTTCTAACACCTTCTGAGCATCAAAGTTTGGCAGGTCTTAAAAACACCAGATAACTTCAGGTAGTTGGAAATCGATTTGAATCTGAATAATATCACCTCTGATTTGGCTCCATTTGTTTGGTGAGTGGTAGGAAGGCGTCCTACCCACTTATAGCTAAGGGTAGGCTCCTACATCAACCCACTCAGGAGATGTTCCATAAGAAAATTGTTTTTTTTAAAAGTATCCTTGTCTCGCTTTGAAGTACCATGGGTCAACATTGAATTCTTATCCTCTGGAAGTCATTTTGGGGCACATGGATGCCACAGCATGATTATGATTCAGTTAAAGGAACACCATTTTCAAGGAAAAAAATGGAGTGACCTTTCATATGGGCTCCTACGTAATAAAATATACATTCATTGGAAAAAGATCCTCTTTCAGTTTTCTTGAAAAGGTCCTTGGTAAAAAAAAAAAAAAAAAAGAATCTAACTCTTGGCTGCACTTCCAGCACCAGGGTAGGCGCAATAAAAATATCACCTTCTGAGTACCTTACTTTTCTAAACCTAAATATTTACAAGCAGGGTATTATTACTCCAACGAGACCTCCACAAATCTCAATCATTGATTTTGTTATGTCAAAGTTTTGAAGACGAAAACCAGATTAAATAAATTGTACTGAAGAGAATAGTTTTGTGAGCTGGAAAAACTCCGACCTTCTCAGAATGAAGTGATGGAAACTGGTCAATGGGGACAAATCTTTGTAAGACCGATAATGATATTTAGTTGCAATCTTCTCATGAATGTCACGCATGCACAGCCTTAGAGAGGAATATAGGAATTAAATGTCAGTAAGTTTTGAAGGACCAAAAGTGCTCAATGAAATCCCAGGGTATTTCCCAGTCACTTTGCGATTCTGTGGTACACACTGTTGACAATCACACTTGCTCAAGGATACATTTTCCAAACTCCTGTGAGCCAGTCCAGCGGGGTCTTGGGTACAAGGTACAAACATCGGGGCATATTTATACTCCGTTTGCGCCGAATTTGCGTCGTTTTTTTCGACGCAAATTAGACGCAAAACTAACTCCATATTTATACTTTGGCGTTAGACGCGTCTAGCGCCAAAGTTCATGGAGTTAGCGTCATTTTTTGGCGTGAACACCTTCCTTGCGTTAATGAGATGCAAGGTAGGCGTTCCCGTCTTAAAAAATTACTGCGATGCATATGCGTCGTATTTATACTCCCGGGCGTGGGCGGGACTAAAAAACCCGCATTTGCGCCAGATTTTAGCGCCTGGGTCAGGGCAGGCGTTAAGGGACCTGTGGGCTCAGAATGAGCCCAGAGGTGCCCTCCCAAGCCCCCAGGGACACCCCCTGCCACCCTTGCCCACCCCAGGAGGACACCCAAGGATGGAGGGACCCATCCCAGGGAAGAAAAGGTAAGTTGTGGTAAGTATTTTTTTTTATTTTTTTTTTGGCATAGGGGGGCCTGATTTGTGCCCCCCTACATGCCACTATGCCCAATGACCATGCCCAGGGGACAGAAGTCCCCTGGGCATGGCCATTGGGCAAGGGGGCATGACTCCTGTCTTTGCTAAGACAGGAGTCATGTTAATGGCGTCTGGGCGCCCAAAAAAAAGGCGCAAATCGGGTTAAGACGATTTTTTGGCCTCAGCCTGACTTGCCCCATTTTTGGACGCCCAAACGTCATTTTTCCCTACGCCGGCGCTGCCTGGTGTACGTGGTTTTTTTTCACGCACACCAGGCAGCGCCGGTCGGCTAACGCCGGCTAACGCCATTCAATAAATACGGCGCCCGCATGGTGCTTCAGAATGGCGTTAGCCGGTGCTAATTTTTTTGGCGCAAAACTGCGTTAGCGCAGTTTTGCGTCAAAAAGTATAAATATGGGCCATTGTGTCTCACGTACTGCCAGAATCTCCAGCTTATTCTAGTAGTAGGTTCAGATGACACCAGCATCACACTAAGGCAGCATTAGGCATCTATTTTAAACTTGCGTATTTATAGAAGTCAGATTGTTTTTTTAGGTAGCATTCATGTTTTTATACGGAATTTACTACTGTCAGTTTCTCTACTCTCATGGAAGAGAAATCCACAAAAGTAAAAACAACTTCAATTCAAGCTAATGTTGTTTAAGGTCAGTTACATTTGGATTATAAAATATTTAATGTGGGAACTAAGCACTTTCAATTGCTTTTCAATTTTTCCTAACCTTCCACGTTTGATGTTGGTATTGTAGAGAGGCACATTTGTTTTCTATAATGGCATCACAAAATCCAACTGAATTACTTCACATATGTATCCCTCATCAACAGAGTAACATTGAGATGTAAAACTTCAATGACACTATTTTTAAGAAAGACCCCATTACAGTTGGCATTAGGAATAACAAAGTAGTATCATATTGCAATCACCACATTACAGGAAATAACACAAACGGCCGAATGAATGACCTTTAAAGGGTCCAGGAATGAACTGCATATGGCTTTCCTATATATTAACCGTGGAGAAAGGAGTTCTAAAATCTCATTAAAATGTGTTTTTTTTAAATACGTGAAAGTAAAATATAAATGTTGCTTTTCTCATTGAAGTCCATTCCTATACCCTAAATTTAATCCAACTACTTTATTACATGCACTAGTTCTCATATGAAACATATTGCGTTGTAATTGTTTAATAATTTCCAAGAATCTTTTTTCTTAACCTCAGAGTTTTGTTTCCTATATTGTTTTCTGCTCCTTCGCTATAACTTTCCAATAGAAATCTCTAATGAAAACCGTGACCTTCCTGTCCGATGAATGCACATTATGTTATGCAAACAATGTTATGTTTGCACACACTGTTCCCTCCAGTGAGATGCAGCCTTATTAATCTATTAACATTTCAAAAGACTGCAATTCATAATTACTTGTCATGTGCAGTGCTCGGACTGCGTTGCATATAAGGGTTTCACACTTTGCAAGATTGCTTAACAGGTGCAAATACACTAAAACACGAAAGGTCACTAGAAAGAAGCTGCCAGAGAACGTGCTGAACAGCTGTAATGTGGAAAGGCAAGAGGTCATCAATTTCACTGTTGCCGGGCTACTAAAGGTTACTGTGGAAATGAGACCTTTGTGTGTGTCTGCAGTGGAATTACTTTCCGTCGGATCGAAATCTTCTTAAAGGTGAACTTGCGTGAGTTATTTTTTCTGCTAAAATGTATATCTTGCTTTAATTGCCTTTTAAGATTCAGCCTTGTTTTGTATTCCATTGCTCAAACACTGAGCGAAAAAGACTGTTAGCAGTGGCGGCTGCTGCAAATCTAAAACAGGGAGGCTGGGGAAGGGTGGTGGCAGGCAGGGGGTGAGGGATATAAAATTAAAAAAACGAACCTGTCCTGCCGCTGGGTGCCTCACTCTTCTTCGTTCCCACTCCTGATGGTGTCCCATCATTCTCTGGGATACCAGCACAGGCTCCCCAGGCAAACCTGGCACTGCTCTCATGCTATCCCTAGCATGAGAGCAGTGTCAGGATTGGTCTGAGCGGGTTGGTCTGCTGCTCACACAGTGCATAGGGGTCTGTGCGGTTTCTCCAACCGGGCTGTGCAACTCAGCTGGGTTGGAGAAACCTAAGTGTGCATGTCTCTTTTGCCTGCCTAAGAAGGCTGACCAAACTGATATGCACACTTAAGTGCACTACAGTGACTCCACTCCTCTGCCCCCCCTCCCATGGCCCGGCCCTACCCCTCCCTGTACATGCCTGCTGAGCCAGCAGCTGAAAAAATAAACAATAATAAAATATTGTTATATTTTTCATCTGCTGGCTCTGAGCCAAGGGGGTGATGCTCCTCTGCCATTGCGGAGGAGCCGCTGCTGACTGTTAGTTACAAGCTCCAACAAAATATATGTGATTATACAAGTAGGCCAGGGCCGTTTTTCTTCCTAATCTCTTATTAGAGTGTAATAGCCCAAACAAGAACTGTTACAGAAAAAACAAACAATTCAATTATTGACAACTTTTAATTTTGTTTTGATTTGAGAACTTTTGGAATTTCTGGTTTATAAAGAGTAAAGGTTGAGTCAGAAGGGCTCGTTCAGATTAGACAGAAAAACAACATGAATGGCCTGATCCATCAAAGGTTTTTCACATTCTTTGTCTAGGGGGAAAGGATTTACTGCGTATGGGCTAAAGTTTATTTGAAATGATTCAAACTGGTTAGAAGTGACATTTCCAACTTGTACCTAAGAACGTTTATAAACACACCGTTGTAACTCTGTTTAATTAACAGTACAACATGAAAGGTAACAAGTAGAATATTTATCAGATAAGGTTTTTCGGTGACAGTGATATCTACAAAGGTCTGCATCTTCGTTTGGAAATGCATTGTTGCTTTTGTTGGTATTCCAAGAAGGTAGGTAGTTGTAACAACATTTTAACTTCTGTATGCATTACAACAGTTGCAGAGCCCATCAGAAGATAGGCACAGATTGAGTGACATGTACATCATGAGGACTGAAGTTGTTTTATTGATGGAGTACTGCATTCATCAAGGTTGGGGAATAGCCTAAAAAGCAATATAATGGATAGCATAAGCATTGGGTATTGTACCCTCAAATCGAATTTTAGTTAGATCATTAGAGGTTGGGTAGTAGTCTCCAATGCATTTTTTCTGCATATCACAAGAGTTGGGTGTTTTTTTTTTTCTCAAGCAAAGCCTTTTGTGCCCTATATGGGCATTAGCTTCAGATGGAATCAGCGGTATGTCTTCGGGATCTGTGTAAAAGACTTACAAGGGCTAGGCTTGATCCTCAGTTAGAGCCACACAAAAAAAAAAACATCATTAGGTTTGGGTCTGATGGTCTCAGATCATGTATATAGGCTCATATTGATTCTACAGTACATCATGGAGATTGGTGTAGTAGCCTTAGGTGAACTCTCCTGCACATCATCAGTAGTAGGGTTGGAGACTTAGGCCCTCATTCCAACCCTGGCGGTCTCTGACCGCCAGGGCGGAGGGCAGCGGAAGCACCGCCAACAGGCTGGCGGTGCTTCCTGGGCTATTCTGACCGCGGCAGTAAAGCCGCGGTCAGAAAAGGGGAACCGGCGGTTTCCCGCCGGTTTTCCCCTGGCCCAGGGAATCCTCCATGGGATTCTGACCCCCCTTCCCGCCAGCCTGTTCTCACTGGCATGGGCAGTGCAGGGGCCCCCTAACAGGGCCCCATACAGATTTTCACTGTCTGTTTTGCCACTGCACCCGTCGCACCCCTGCAACTCCGCCGGCTCCATTCAGAGCCGGCTTCCTCGTTGCAGGGCCTTTCCCGCTGGGCCGGCGGGCGCTCCTTTGGCGGGCGCCCTCCGGCCCAGCGGGAAAGCCAGAATGGCCGCTGCGGTCTTTTGACCGCGGAGCGGCCAAATGGCGATAACCGCATGGGGGTAACCGCATGGCGGGCAGCGACCGCCGCCCGCCGCGGTCAGAATGACCGCCTTAGTTGGAATCTAAGGCAGATAATTGGGTTGTTGTATTGGCAATAAATGCAGTCTCATGCACATTACACCTTATTAAAGGCAAAGTCGTGCAAGGGGCATCTGCTGGCAGGCTATTGCTAAATTAGTCTACTGGAACACAAAGCAAAGCCTGACTTTCTAAAATTTAAGTTTCCTGTATATTTTTTAAAACCCAATTTCGCCATTGCATTGGATTTTTAATAAATATTAAATCAGTGGTTGAATCATTTATGTAGCTTACCCGCAACCAATGTTAGCAAAAGAAAAAGTATTTAGACTGAACCTTACCTTTTTTCATGGGACCAGGCACAGACCTTTACAATGAAAATAAAGCTCTAGGGGGCTAGTCACTTTAGGAACATGTCAACATAAAATTCTTGAACGTCCATACTTAGTGCCGTCTGACTGATTACAATCCCTCTTTCTGTCAGCCTTTTCATGGCGAAAGGCTGGCGGAAAGAAAAGTGCTGAGGGCCAAAGGGGGAGGGGCTGCACTGCCCATGACCATGTTGTGGGCAGTACAGGGCCCCCCGGCTCAGCACCCTTCGAATGGGCACTGTCTGCTTTTCAGACAGTACACATTCTGAGGGTGCTGTGAGCCGAGGCCAATATCCTAACACTGTTCCAGCTGGTCAGCTCGGCAGGAACGCGTTTTACAACGTTCCTGCAGGTCAGCACTTTACTTTTTCGTAAAAAATATATTCTGTAAACATTATGAAATAATCACTAAGCCAGCATCAAAACATTCAGGCATGTTGCAATTGGCATTTTCCCTGTTGTTTAGGAGTATCGCCATCAGTATGACATAATTCTCCTTCTTATGACCTGTAAATACCCTTGATATTTCAATAGGGTAATATCATCCATACTCGTAATAGGAGGTTATTTATCCTTGCTTATAATATCAAGAGTTTCACAAAGGCAGTGGTAAATTACAGGTCAAAATTTAGAAATACTTCAGTGTGTATCATGAACGCAACACTAAGTCTTAATAGAAAATCAGTGTTAGTTTAGCAGCAGCGTAAAACCCTGGTTTTCAGAAGTTGCAAACTTGATGTAGAGCTAGATTTATAGTAAAGAACAAGGGGGCTCATTTATAAGCCCCTTGTGCCACTGTAGTGTCATTTTTTTCCACTATGCAGCTCAGAACAGTCCCCCACCCCGTGCCATATTTAGAAACTGGTGCAATAGTAATATTGCGCTAGTTTGTAAACACTAGTGCCACATCATACCTGCATCAGGTATATTGTATGCAAGGGAGGGTTCCCCCACTAGGAGGCCCGCAGGAATGGCACAGTGAAATCTGCAAGATTTCACTGCGTCATTCTAGTGCCTTTTGTTAATGCCTGCTCAGGGCAGGTGTTAAAGTGACACTAGGCTGTTTTCAGTGGTCCTCCCTGAGCTTTGCTGGACCAGTGTCAACATTTTTTATGCTAGCCCATCAAAATGCCACAACTCCATCAGAAATTCTGACGCAGCTGTGCTAATTAGCGCAAGGGTGCATTATATTGTAAATACAGCTCTTCCATGGTGTTGTTATGGGGTCTCAAGGCGGCGCAAGCAAATTTGCGCCATGTGATCAATGCACCAGTTTGCTCTAAATGAGGTCCTAGATTCATAGTAAATAGAAGCTAATAAGGTGCTGTGCATTGCTGGATACTTGTTTTCCCTAGATCGTCTTTCTTTGTCATTTAGTAACTACTGTGAATCCCATGTACTCAAATGGAGTAAGTTACCCTCAGTGAATCATGAAGTCTCAAATTGGCTTATTCAATATTTTTGCTTCAGATATTTTAGGATGATGAAAATATTCTGGTTATGGTCCAAAGCAGGCACCTGTGCTATGTCTGAGAACCAATACAGTTTTTAGCCCCTATGGGGGGGGCAGTCTATGAACGGTCACTACTAAAGAAATAGTACAATGATATTTATTAATGTGTTTATTCTTTCAGTAAAAGCTCGTACAGTGCTCATGAGGATTAGAGCTCTTTACATATGATGCTGAAAACAGTTAAATAAGAAGATGAAAATATCTGAGCAAGAAATCAGCAGTAATTACTGCTACATAAAAGTAAAGGGTAAAATTAAAACACCACATATCTAGGGAAATACATGCGTGCCACACTATAATAAAACTGAGATTCAAAAACTCTGCAGACTCAAATATGCAACAAAGCCGCCCCTAGAGGGATATAGGCCCAGACAGATATTGTTTACGTTTTGACTTCTGGCGTTTAGGAACAGCGACCAGAAATATCTATTCAAGATACAATTTTTATTGCAGATTTAGATTTCGAGCAAAAGTGTATCCCAGCTGCAAAGTAGACAAGACCCTCTTGGGAGTATTAGATTTCATCTAGGTAATTACATTGTTTAAAGTATATGCACCATAGTTTATATTTAGATTCACCATTAAAATGGGAGGCAGCTCAAGGATTTCAGGAGAGTGAGTAATGTGGTGAAAGTGGCCAAAGCTCAATATCAGATGAGCTGCTGCCTGAAGTAAGAATTTGAGATGGGCAAGATAGACTTCAGGGACATGCGAGAAGATAACTTTTCCATAGCCTTATCGAGAGCGTGGACCAAATATAAGAAGCCCATTTCAGGAAGGAACTACTTGAGCCCCTGGATATGCCTAAACTGATTGCGTTCTTAGCCATGTTGTTAATACATGTATGAAGACTGAGTAGATTTTCAAACTATAGCTGTGAGTGGTTTGGAGCTTTTGATAACCACTGAAGAGCAGCATTAGATATTAATGGTGTTCATCCATTTTTGAACTAGAGTGGAAGCAAAATGAAGTGAAATAAGCAATAAATTCAATTTTGTTACAATGACACTTCAGGTGATGAGCAGTCAATCAGGACTGAAAGGACTCAGTCAGGACTGAAAGGTGTCAAGAGTTAAAGCCAGTAAGGGCATGTAAACAAGTGAACACATCTTCAGATAAAGCTGGGTGTCTTCAGCATATTGTTAATGCAAAATGTCAGACTCTTTTGCTAGATCACCCAGCGCTTCAAGATTAAAGAGTGTATGTGACAGGATAGAGACTTAAGGAAGTCCCTGTTGAACAGAAGCAAGGGTGAGAAAAATCAGTTTTGATCACTTGCAAGTTATTAGCTAAATGTATTTTTAACCAATCCAGCCTCTTGCCTGCTAAATCCATGCTGTGTTTAGAATGTGAATATGGATTTCATGTTTGATTGTATCAAAACCACCAAGGTCAAGTAAACTCAACAGACAGTAGTCTACATTATCTACATTGTGTTCAGGGTCACCCATCATTTTCAGGACGACTGTTTCATAACCACAGCCGAACTGAAACCAATTAATGGTCATCAAGATCACTGTCATCATTTCCAAACTTCTTCGCTTGATTGTTCACACAGATTTCTAGAAATTCGGTGAATAGAGACAAGACAGAATTTATTATGCTCATAAACCCTAATACAGGAATGCTCCCTTTTAAATGGCCAGATGTTGACAATATTCATGCCTTCATGGGCTCTTCTCTAGTCATCATTAATTATAGTCAAGGAATTATATTGGGCCTCTGGAAGTAAGCTGAGTGGCAAAATTGGTTGTAATCCAAGCAACACAAAGTTCATGTTTATAATGTTGTTTTTCCACTCAAGTTAATGAAAATCTGATGTCACCATTAATTAGAACATGAATAATAAGTGGCAAATGACTTTCTTTCATTAAGCCAGCATTTCTTCCCAAGCACATCTGTATAATAAGGACTTTAATTATAACGAGGCCCATTCAGGGTGAATCTTGATAAACCTACAAAGTGAAAACAGCTTTTAGATATCCAGTCACTCTGAGAACACAATATTTCAATCATGTAGCAAGACACTTTTTTAAACAAATTTTAAATTATGCTGGTGTAATTTGAGTAATTTTGTAATTTTTGCTTTTCTCTTGTTACGTGCAGTTTCAGAAAGTATGACACTTTGTATAATTAAGCGCCATATGTGCCAAAGTTTTACAACAAATGAGCCATTAGCTGTACAATGTTACTGCGAAAACATAGTTCCACAACATAAATGATGCACTTTCTTACAGATACCCTCACACTTCTGAGCCTTCTGGGTGTGTTTGCAGAGGTTCTGCTCGATCATGTCTCTGCCCGATGCTATGGACTGAACCATGCTTGATGGCTTAGATGTCGAGCCACCCCCTAGTTCGAATACAAAGTGTTTGGGTTGACATTTAAAAAGATTAACTAAATCTTTAACTGCCTGCATTTTTTATTTAGTTCCTCTTGGGAAGCTGTGATGCATCCAATCAACTCAGTTCAGTGCTCCAGTGGCTAGCACCTCTCTGGAAAAATCATTTTCAGATTTGTAGCACATAACAGTCTGAAGCAGGTTGCCAAGAAGTTTTCTCCAAATACATTGGTCCAAATATTTGAGCAAGAAATCAGCAATAATTCCCGCTACATAAAAGTAAAGGGTAAAACACAATACATCCAGAGCACATACATGCGTGCTACACTATAATAAAACTGAGATCCAAAAAACTCTGCAGACTCAAATCTACAACAAAGCCGTCCAATCCCTAGGGGGATATAGGTCCTGGAGATATCGTTAAAATTTATTTTTTGGATGCCCTCAAAGAAATACTCATAGTGATGGTTAATAAAATAGACTTCTGTGCATCAGTTCAGGAAACCGG
This sequence comes from Pleurodeles waltl, assembly GCF_031143425.1. Classification (NCBI taxonomy): domain Eukaryota; kingdom Metazoa; phylum Chordata; class Amphibia; order Caudata; family Salamandridae; genus Pleurodeles; species Pleurodeles waltl. The sequence goes on from NC_090446.1 coordinate 1,236,309,212, forward strand.
GCTTCCCTAACTTCTGAAAGCAAATCCTTGGCATTGAGAGTCAATTTATTTAAAGGAATAAATTCTTCTAATCTTACCATAGCAGCCACCATCAAGTCTCCTTGCAGCAAGAACATAGATGTTTTTCATTTATTCCAAGCTGTACTGCATTATTGTATGCGGGTTGTTTTTAATGTAAGCAAAGATGTCGTTGACGGATTTTGTCTAAAAGTTTATTTTTCCCACCCCCCACTTTGGCTACACTATGCCATTATGTGTTTCATTGTCGTACATAGGTTGTCTCACTGGCTTTTAGGGCTTAAATACAAATATGAAGGGAGCTGGTTTTGGAGCTAAGGTGGCCCAGCCTCAAAATGCACCCTCCAAGAGAAAGTGGCACTTTCTGCTACCACTATCTATATTTAGGTGCTGACGGCAGAGCAATCAGATGTTAATTGCAGCCTTTGACAGAGAAATGTTGAGTTTGACTTATACTGTACGGTAGTGTTTACAACTGACCACTAAGCTAGTGCGGACAGAACCAAGACCTGCGTTCATTATTGGGGACTTTGATCAAGGGGCACATTCATACAGTTTTTATGGGCCATGTGGTTCTGGGGCCAGTTTGTCAATCCTCCTCCAAATTGAAAGACTCGGGCAATAATGAACAGTGTCAGGTGCTTACACTGGTAGTGCCCTGAATTGTAGAACGTCTTGCACTGTAGAATGTTTAACCAGCCTTCACTATGTTCTAGGACATGGTTACTCCTAAACCTCTCCCTGGGGGCCACAAAATACTGTCTGTGGCATGCCTGTGGGCCACACCTATGCCAGGAGGGTGAGGGTCAGGGTGATGAAAGGTGGGCATAGGGGGACGTGTAGCAGATGTGTCTGCCACCAACTCTCTATTTTCATGCACCAAGAATCGGTTAATTTCACTTTGCTTCTTTTTTCTTCATTATCACATATGAAAGCCCTTTGAAATACACAAGTGTAGGATGTGTGCTGTACAAAACCTTCTCTTGTGTTCCATTTAATATACTATAATTTTGTTCGAATTATATAACAACCAAGGATACCACAAGGGGCACTTGCCAGATGACTTGTCTCTTGGTTCACTAATGGCATTGTTTTCAGAGTAGGGGTGGCACAAACGTTTCCAAGATCATGTTTGAAAACAATCAGTGCTAATAAATGCCTCTCAGTGCAGTGACATAACCTGATGTACTAAGGTAAAACACTCATGCTTGTTAATAGAATACACTTTTTCAAGTTTGCAGAGAGTTTATCAAGTTTATACATGTTTAGTGCAAGAACTCTTTAAAATTAAAGGTGTTCCTAAAGATAAGTTGGCTAGGACACCTTCTTTACCTTTACTTTAGTTTAACATGTAAACAAAATATGCCAGTTTCAAATCTTTCTGAATGTTTCTGCTCTACCATGTGAACAGCAGCCCAGTGCTTCCGTTCAACAGGAGGCAGCAACTAAAGGTCAGGAGAGACATATTTTGGGTCTGCCTATCCTAGGAGCTCTGGAATCCTATTAGGTTCAAAATGGTTTTACACCCTGATCAATGAGGGGATTCTGCTTTTGTGAGCTTGATTGAAGGACATTTAAAAGTTAAGCCCTGTGGATACACCATCACTTTAATACAAAACTGTTTTTAGCACTCCAGCTTCTGATAGATTTGAACACATTTTCTGTGGCAAACACTGCCTATTGGCAGGCTCATGCTCTGCAGTGTGGACACTCCATAATTAAGAAACACAGAGCTTCATTTAGTAGATGTTGTAGCATGATGCCGCAAGCAATTTTGTAGCGCTGAGCTGCGTCATTTCAAAAGCACGGGATGCATCGTATTTACAAGAATATGGCACATCCCTGTGTTTTCCCGTGCCTCAGCGCTAAATCAGCTACCTAGCGCCAATGCAGCCATTCTGGCGCCATGACACAAGGATGCCTGCAGTGTGGGGGGTAATTCTTTATGTGCAGGAAGGGATACATGGTGATTTGTTCCATGTGTGTTGCAGATTGCAGCACACATAGAGAGAGCAAAAAACAAGGAGAAATAAAAGTATTTCTCCTCATTTCACTATCCTAACACTAGCCCTGTGGTGGGGTTAGTTTTTGGCACTGCCTCAGGTTTCCGATTTCTTGTAAATCTGGGGCAGCCTCAAAAAGCAATGGATGTTGTGTGGGTGCACCCACAGGAACACCCATTGAATGCCCCTTTGCCACAGAAAACTGTATTGGGCGGCCCATATTTCAAGGCCACATTAAACGTCGCCTTGTAGATATGGAACAAGGCACAGCGCTACTGGAGCGTCGCTAAGAGTGATGCTCCGGAGGCGAAAGGGCCTAGTAAATGAGGCCCATATTTTCTTTAATTGTGGCTTCTATCCATGCTGTCATCGAAAAACCTTTTGCCAGATGTCCCAAATAATAGCCAACCAATAAACACAGTTCACATTTCCATCCTGTGCCGCGAACATAGAAAATTCTATGGCTGGAACTACAAACGGAGTCGTTTTATTCATATATTGTACATGGAAAGAAAAGCTTTCATGTGTTACTTCTCCGCGCACAGCATGCCTCTCTGATCTGCAAACATATGCGGCCTGCTTGTATTCATCTCTCTAAATCACCTAGAGACTTCCTGGAGATACAGTGCACGAAATATGTTTTTCTTAGTTCTTGCTTCAGCTACAGTGACAGAAGTGAAGGTATGTCATAAAGCTTTAACATACTGAGCTTCAGCAGCATTTTAATAAACATCGGCGGGGGCTCAGTACTATTCATCTCTGTACTAATTGGGGCTAGAGAAAGATGCTCTTTGTTGTTTACGTCTTGTAAACTTTTTATTTAAAGTTTAGGAAATCTCTTCTCAATTATATTTTGCTCAGTCTAGAAAACGTGAAATTATTCTACATGGAGGCTGTAGGACCATATTGTTGCCATATAACCATATTGCAGCCAAGGCCGGACTAGTTATCGGTCGTTTACCCAGGAGGCGGGAAGGGTGAGCTGCCGCTTTTCTTACTGGGGGGCAGTTTTGAAGCAGTGCAGCAGTTGTAAAAGCACTGTAAAATTCCTTGTATATTCAACACATTTCAGGCATTCATAAAAGTGCCAAGATAACTCTGGTTATTTATGTACCTGCTGAGAGAGATTAGAGTTTTGTCTGGTGGTAGTTTTGACTCATCTAAGGTAGCACAGAGGGTTAATATGCCTGCTGCAAAGAACGTGTACTATGAAGATCACAGAACGGTATTTTTTGCACATAGCTCAACAGGATGACTGTTTTGTCACAGAGATCCTTTTGTTACTGTGCAGTTCATAAGTTACAATAATAATCTAGCACAGAGATCTATGAACTACTATCAAAGAACTGCACATAAGCTGCATGGTACAGGTTAGAAAGTAATGTGTTTTTCCTAGTCTGTAATTATCTTAATTTTGCTAGAAAGGGTTTCTTTGGGTAGAAATAAATTGCTATTAGTAAAGTCAAACCTAACCACTGTGTTATGTTCTGAATCCAGAGTTTATGCTTTCTCAGACCAAGCACTCTTAAAAAAAGCCTACTAGAACGGATGACATGTGAGTCCTACACCTTGTCTTATATAATATTTTCTATACAATGATTTACGCACGTATGGCTCATTGCCTTGGTAAATGTGTGTGATGTAAAGTGCTCTAACACCCTACGCCTCTAAGAGAGGCACTATAAAACAGATGAAATATATGTGAGAGAGGGGCTATGGAGAGATGATAGGCACTGTTAGAGGGTGATGGTGAGGTAATCATGAATAGCCCCAATAAAGATTGCCGAATCCTGGTGCACTGTAAAGTCATCATTTACTATGCTTTAAAAAGTTACACAATTGAATATATAATTAAAAATGTGTTGTGGAATGCACAGGTTTTGTCATTTACCACACATTGTCTTGGGAAGGGGCAACCCCATCACTATGCACCCTTTGGGGGCTGTTCTGAAATTTGCCAGGGCTGCTTTGGGCTCTCACTGCGGCCGTGATCGAAGCCACTTTACAATATCAGTGTTTGGCCTCTTCAGTTAAGGCAGCTCTGAAGGAAGCAAGATTGTGGGGGATTACACTTAATAGGGAGGTCCAGTCCTGAGAGTACTAGAGTCTGAAACAATTGTTTGGAGTCATCATTCACAATAGTTGTTTGATACATCCAAGCAGTCTGAGCTGAAGTTGGGCCCCCATCCATTGTGTTATTGTGTGCCTTGATGTTCAGGTGTTAGTTTACAGAGAAAGCATGAGACTTGGCATGATCAGCAGTAGTTGAATTTGTGTCCCAGATCATTTTCTGTTTGAGCCAGAAATTGACATAGACTAGTTGACATTAGAAGGAATCAGAATCAGTAGATCTTAGAAGTAATTCTGTTTTTAATGGACAAAGTTCAAATTGTTGTTTGTGATCTAGAACTCGATCCAGTTAGGGACCTCAGCAGTGTTTTGAAACCATTCAGGAGGAAGGGGGTGACTGAGTATTTGCGATTTGGAACTTATGCTAAGGGTTTGATATGTTACATACTTTTGGTGAGAGGATTGAATTTCGTAAAGATTTGTTTGATTGGGAAGAGTGTTAGCTATTTTTTGTGTCACTTCCACAGTTTTCCAGGAAGAAGAGACCCATTTGAAGACTGTTTCATCTAGGAACATTGTGTAATTGAGTATTCATATTCATATTCAGAAGGCCAAGAAGAGGATTACCATGTACAAGGGTCTAAACGAAGGGGAAGGCATGAGTCGCCTTGTCAAGAATGGGAATGGCGGCATCCATGAATTTTAGCTCTGCAGTTCCAGTGTTGCATTCTGCACTTAAACCTGACTGCAACTTGTGTAGTGGGTCCTTTTTTCATGAAAAGTTTGAGTTGGTATTCAGTGCAATGCTTCAGCACCGTGGCAAGGAATGTTAGGCTTGAGGTGCAAGGAATGGTAGGTTGGAGACTGGACAGAAGTTATTTAGGTCCTCAGGGTCCACCCTCTGTTGTTTTGTTTTCTTTTTTTCATAAGAGGACTGGCATGCCCTATTTTAGGCAGTCTGGAACTGTGCCCTGCAAGGTACGACTGACCCACTGTTTTATAGAAAGGCTTACATTGGTTCCTGTTGTACCTGGCTTTTTGACAGGGTCATCCCCAAACTTTTTGCCTCCTTCCTCCTATTTTTTCTGACCTGTTGTCGTTGGCTTTTGACCTCTGGGCACTTTACCGCTGCTATCCAGTGCTAAAGTGCATATGCTCTCTGTGTAAATTGTATTATTGATTGGTTTATCCATGATTGGCTATTTAATTTACTTGTAAGTCCGTAGTAGAGTGCACTACATGTGCCTAGGGCATGTAGATTAAATGCTACTAGTGGGCCTGCAGCACTGGTTGTGCCACCCACTTCAGTAGCCCCTTAACCTTGTCTCAGGCCTGCCATTGCAAGGCCTGTGTGTGCAGTTTCACTGCCACTTCGACTTGGCATTTAAAAGTACTTGCCAAGCCTAGAACTCCCCTTTTTCTACATATATGTCACCTCTAATGTGTGCCCTAGGTAACCCCTAGAGCAGGGCGCTGTGTGGGTAAAAGGCAGGACATGTACCTGTGTAGTTATATGTCCTGTTAGTGTAAAACTCCTAAATTCGTTTTTACACTACTGTGAGGCCTGCTCCCTTCATAGGCTAACATTGGGGCTGCCCTCATACATTGTTGAAGTGGCAGCTGCTGATCTGAAAGGAGCAGGAAGGTCATATTTAGTATGGCCAGAATGGTAATACAAAATCCTGCTGACTGGTGAAGTCGAATTTAATATTACTATTCTAGAAATGCCACTTTTAGAAAGTGAGCATTTCCTTGCACTTAAATCTTTCTGTGCCCCTTCAATCCACATCTGGCTAGGTTTAGTTGACAGCTCCTTGTGCATTCACTCAGACACACCCCAAACACAGGGTACTCAGCCTCACTTGCATACATCTGCATTTTGAATGGGTCTTCCTGGGCTGGGAGGGTGGAGGGCCTGCCCTCACACAAAGGACTGCCACACCCCCTACTGGGACTCTGGCAGACAGGATTGCACTGAAAGGGGGCTTGGTGCATTTCTTAGACACTCTTTGAAGTCACCCCCACTTCAAAGGCACAACTTAGTATAAAACAGGGCCTCTGCCCTACCTCATCAGACACTTGCTGGAGAAGAAACCTGAACCAGAAACTACATCCTGCCAAGAAGAACTGCCTGGATGCTCAAAGGACTCACCTGTCTGCTTTTCTACAAAGGACTGCTGCCTTGCTGTTGGCCTGCTGCCTTGCTGAACTCTTGTCTGGCTGTAAAAGTGCTCTCCAAGGGCTTGGATAGAGCTTGCCTCCTCCTACCTGAAGTCTGAGGACCAAAAAGACTTCTCTCTTTCACTTGGACGCTTCGTGCGCCGAAATTTTCGACGCACAGCTTGTTCCGCGGCGAGAAAAACGCCGCACACCGGCGCTGATCGACGCGACACCTTCGGGACGACCGAAACTTTGACGCGCGGCCTCGCAAGGACAACGCCGCCCGACTTCCAAGGAGAAATCGACGCGACGCCTGCTGTGAGAGTGAAATTTCGACGCACAGCCCTGCGGAACAACGCGCAGCCGGAAAACAAGCAGGAGAATCCCCGCCCAGACCCGGGACATCTGGTAATCCCCGCGACCCATAGAAGGAGACGGTCCGCGTGCCGGAAAACGACGCACGTCTTCCCCAGAGTGAAAAATAACAACGCAAGTCCGTGTGCGAAGGGGCGCAACCGACGCACACACCATTTTTCCTCCCGCAGAACGACGCACGTCTCCCCGCATGAAAAATAACAACGCAAGTCCGTGTGTGAAGGGGCGTAACCGACACACACACCATTTTTCCACGCATGTCATCTTCTGCGGCCCTCTGCGGAGATTTTCCACCAGAATCCAGGTACTTTGTGCTTGAAAGAGAGTTTGTTTGCTTTTTAAAGACTTAAGACACTTTGGCCCTCATTCTGACCCTGGCGGTCGGTGATAAAGCGGCGGCCAAGCCGCCAACAGGCCGGCGGTCTAAAATATGCAATTCTGACCCTGGCGGGAACCGCCAACACAGCCCGCCAACTTAACAATCCGCCCGCCACGGCGGTACAAACAAACAGCGCGGCGGTTCCCGCCAACAGCCAGGCGGCAGACAATGTACCGCCCACCCTATTACGACCCACCAATCCGCCACCTTTTCCGGGGCGGGAGCACCGCCGATAAGAACACGGCGGAAACGGACTACGAACGGGAAAACGCTCACCTCTACGCACTCCACGCGAGATTCCGGCAGTATGGAACCAGAGTTGCAGGTCATCCCCGCACTCCTATACCTGCTCATATACCAGGAGCACGCCCGGCGGCGCGGAAGACATCGGTGAGTACTGGACCTACGACACAGGGGAGGGAAAAGATTACCGGCACACACCCACCCACCCACACCCACTACAACACACACATCAATGCATTCCCACAGATCACTGTCACAACCCACAAACCACCCCCCACCGAAATAATGCAAAGACCAAAAGAAGAGACCATAAACGGGCAGATATATTGAAATATGGACACCAGTAATCCCAATAAATAAATAAACTATGTACAAAATATATACAGCTACTAAATGTAGTCCAACCACTGTCCGTGGATCACAGGGGTCCTGTGCAAAGGGGCAAGGCCCAGTCCCACGACAAGAACTCCACGGAGAGAACACTGCAGGGGCATCAGAAAGAAAATAGGACAGGCACCTCAGGGGGAAGGGAAGGGGGGCACCTCAGCCACTTGAGTACACGACGCCAGATCCACGAGGGGACTCCATGACCACTGGCCCATCCTGGGGAGAGCAAAGCCACAGTCCAAACAGTCCATACAGTGGGTGGCCTGCCCACTGGCCCATCCTGGGGAGAGCAAAGCCACAGTCCAAACAGTCCATACAGTGGGTGGCCTGCCCACTGGCCCATCCTGGGGAGAGCAAAGCCACAGTCCAAACAGTCCATACAGTGGGTGGCCTGCCCACTGGCCCATCCTGGGGAGAGCAAAGCCACAGTCCATACAGTCCATACAGTGGGTGGCCTGCCCACTGGGCCATCCTGGGGAGAGCAAAGCCACAGTCCAAACAGTCCATACAGTGGGTGGCCTGCCCACTGGCCCATCCTGGGGAGAGCAAAGCCACAGTCCAAACAGTCCATACAGTGGGTGGCCTGCCCACTGGGCCATCCTGGGGAGAGCAAAGCCACAGTCCAAACAGTCCATACAGTGGGTGGCCTGCCCACTGGGCCATCCTGGGGAGAGCAAAGCCACAGTCCAAACAGTCCATACAGTGGGTGGCCTGCCCACTGGCCCATCCTGGGGAGAGCAAAGCCACAGTCCAAACAGTCCATACAGTGGGTGGCCTGCCCACTGGGCCATCCTGGGGAGAGCAAAGCCACAGTCCAAACAGTCCATACAGTGGGTGGCCTGCCCACTGGCCCATCCTGGGGAGAGCAAAGCCACAGTCCAAACAGTCCATACAGTGGGTGGCCTGCCCACTGGGCCATCCTGGGGAGAGCAAAGCCACAGTCCATACAGTCCATAACAGACCCCACTGCCACTGGAGGAGGCAAGTTGGCCAGAGGACATCCTGCAGCCCTGCCCGAGATAGATCCTGCCCTGCCACGTCTGCCAAAGGGCCAGCGGTTCTTGCCTTGAAGGGCCCAGTTCAGCGGTTCCTGAGACGGCGGGGCCCAGTTCAGCGCTCCTTGCCTTGAAAGGCCCAGTTCAGCGGTTCTTGAGACGGCGGGGCCCAGTTCAGCGCTCCTTGCCTTGAAGGGCCCAGTTCAGCGGTTCTTGAGACGGCGGGGCCCAGCGGAGCGGTGCTTGAGACGGCGGGGCCCAGTTCAGCGGTTCTTGAGACGGCGGGGCCCAGCGGAGCGGTGCTTGAGACGGCGGGGCCCAGTTCAGCGGTTCTGGAGACGGCGGGGCCCAGTTCAGCGGTCCTTGCCTTGAAGGGCCCAGTTCAGCGGTTCTTGAGACGGCGGGGCCCAGTTCAGCGGTTCTGGAGACGGCGGCCGGTCTATGGCCAACTGCTAATTGCCTGGTGGTGCCCTCCTGGGCAGCGGGGATGGTGCTCCTTCAATGCCCACCTGGGCTGTGGGTGGTGGGGCCCTCCTGGCCAGCTGGGCTGGGTCCTCCCTGGGCAGCGGCTATGGGGGTGGTGGGCTCTCCCGGGGCAGCTGTGCCGGTTCCTCCCGGGGCAGCGGCTATGGGGGTTGTGGGCTCCTCCTGGGCAGCAGGCCTGCTGCCTGACCTCTCCGACTTGCTGCCCTTGCCCTCCTTAGTCGTGGGCCTGTGGCCCTTTCCTCCCTTTGGAGCTGTGGCTGGTGACTGTCTCTGGGTGGTGTCCGGGGGGGATGAAGAAGGCGGGCTCCTGCGGCGCCCCTTCCGCCTTCTGCTCCTCTTCCCAGGGGGTGGGCTGGCTGTCCCCTTGCTGCTGGGCGAAGATCCAGACATGCGGGCTGGCGGGCTCCAATACCCCTGCACCCTTGTCAAGGGGGCTGCAGGGCTGGTGGTGGCTGAGGTGCTCTTCTTACCCCGACGAGAAGGAGGGGGGGGCTCAGGGTCAGGAAAGAAGTTAGTAGTGGCGAGGAAGAGCTTCTTGGGACAATGGAGAGTGGTAGGTACAGTGGGAATGGGAGTGGAGGGAGAGGATGTGGTTGTAGGTGAGTCACGTTTGCTGTCTTTGGGTGCAGGTGCAGGAGGGATAGGCTGTCGTGAGGTGGATGGCTGTTGGGTGGGTGGGTGGCTGCGTTTGTGTGGTGTGGAAGAGGGGGTGACAGACACAGTGGGAGAGGACACAGGGGACGTGTAAATGGCAGTGGGGGTGGTGACTGCACGTGTGCGGACTGGAGTGGAGGGTGTGCTGGTGATGGAAACACTGGCTGATGGTGAGGTGAATGGAGGTGTGAGTGTAGACGTCACAGGGAGGGAGGAGGGAGACGAGGAGGTGGGGGTCACAGAGGTGGTAGTGACTGTTGGCATGTCTGCATCGGAATGTTGCGTGTGTGAATGTCTGCGTGATCTGTGGTGCTTATGTTTGGATGAGCTTCTCTTGGGTGTTGAGGTGTGTGCAGGCTGGTCTGATGGTGTGGGTGGGACAGGCAGAGGAACAGGAGACTGGGAGGAGGGAGTTAGTAGAGGCAGGCAGGAGACAGGGACAATGGCTGCCGTCAGTGCTGAGGCCAGAGCCTGGAACGATCGCTGATGGGCAGCCTGACCCGAATGAATGCCCTCCAGGTACGCATTGCTGCGATGAACCTCCCTCTCCACCCCCTGGATGGCATTCAAAAGGGTAGTCTGCCCAACAATGAGCGTTCGGAGGAGGTCAATGACCTCCTCACTGAGGGCAGCGGGGGTAACAGGGGCAGGGCCTGAGGTGCCTGGGGCGAAGGAGATGCCCGGCTTCCTGGCAGAGCGGGCACGGGGCGAACGCTGAGGGGCTGCTGGGAGGGCGGAGATGGTGCGCTGGGTGGCGGCTGTACCTGTAATGGCGGGGGGCACGGATGGTGCCACCCCCGCAAGGGAGCCCCCTTCCGAGGACGTGTCCGTGTCGCTGCAGGGTCCAGTCGTCCCCGTCGTGGAGCTCCCCTCGCCCTCCGTCTCACTGGTCCAGTCTGACTCTGTGGCATGGCCCTCCTGGGCCATGTGAGATGCAGCTCCCTCCTGCCCCGATGCCACTTCTCCTCCGCCTGATGATGCTGATGCACACAAGCACAGAAAGACAAACAAAAAGGGGGGGGGGAGAGAGAAATAAAGGGATATTGATTACATGGATCTCCGGTACAGTTAGCGGACATGACAGACACAGATGCCCCCTGCACTAAGTTGCGCACTTGGGGTCCGCTACGCATTCCGTGGAACATGCCCTACACGCCTAGAGATGACAACTGCACCCATGGATGACACGGCCCAGGGATGGCTGTACTGACAAACTACTGAGGGTGGTGGCTGGGGACACAGGGGCTTACGGGGGTGCCCAGCCTACAGATATCGCCCTGGCCTAGGGGGACCCCCAGCCCTCCTCCCCCACCCAGACACCTCCACTGCGCGACAACAGAGTAGATAATGCTTGTACTCACCCCCTTGTGTCTGCTGTGCTGCCCTCACGCGCCCATCCAAATCAGGGTAGGCCACCGCCAGGATCCGGAACATCAGGGGGCTCAGTTGACGGCAGGCACCCCGCCTACGTTGGGAGGCCATCCCCAGCAGAGACTCAGCGGTCTTCTTGGTCCCGCGGCGGATGTCCTCCCACCTCTTGCGGCAGTGGGTGCCCCGTCGATGGTGGACCCCCAGGGTCCGGACTTCCTTGGCGATGGCACGCCAAATCCCGATCTTCTCATGGGCGCGGACCTATGTGACACGTACAGGGAGGGAGAAATACCACGTTCAAGTTTGTCAGCATTTTCCTTGCCAGTGGCCCAACGCCCCCCATCCCCGCCAGGCCCCCCGCCATGCCCCCGCCAGGCCCAACATGCCCCCCATCCCCGCCATGCCCCCCGCCAGGCCCAACATGCCCCCCATCCCCGCCAGGCCCCCCGCCATGCCCCCCGCCAGGCCCAACATGCCCCCCATCCCCGCCAGGCCCCCCGCAATGCCCCCCGCCAGGCCCAACATGCCCCCCATCCCCGCCAGGCCCCCCGCCAGGCCCCCAAGCCAGCCAGTGGCCCCAAATCCAGATTGAATTAAACTCACTTGTTGGTCTGGAGGACCGTAGAGTAGCGCATACTGGGGGAGGACCCCATCCACAAGTTTCTCCAACTCCTCTCCAGTGAAGGCAGGGGCCCTTTCCCCAGGCGCAGCAGCCATTGTCCCTTCCAGACCGAGGTCACAGCAACACTTGCAGTATAGGTCCTCTCCTGTGAAAGTTCAAGTCGCAAGTGGATAAGTAGATAGAAAATGGCGGTCACGTCCGCGGCGGTGCGTCCCGCCACCGCCGGCGCCCTTCGCCATTGGCTCCTGAAACCCATAGGCTTCAATGTTAACCAATGCGGCTTGGCGCCGCGGTCTTCGCCCGCCGCCCGCCGCGGTGTGCCACGCCAGCGCATTGACCTCACATCCCATTGTCACACTTCACAGGTCAGGCAGCCGCCATTTCCAGGGCCCACATGGCTCAATTTCAACAGCGTCACACAGGCCTAGGCCTTGCATAGCCACTCAGACACGCCATTCACTGCATAGAGAATCGTTTACTGTGCTAGCTGTGAGTACGTACCTGTGGGTTGCTTGACTGTGTGCTCCATGTTGTCCTTCCTAGGCACCGTCCGCTGGGTTGGGCGAGGAGACGGATGAATCCTCCCGTGTACCGACCGCTGGTGGACCTGTCGACAATGGAAGAACGCCACATTATCCTGACCTACCGTCTTAACCGTGCCACTATCCATGAACTGTGTGCCCAGCTGGAGCCCGACCTGATGTCCCCCATCCGCCAACCCACAGGGATTCCCCCTCTGGTGCAGGTCATGTCAGTACTCCATTTCTTGGCAAGTGGGTCATTTCAGACAACCGTGGGAATTGCTTCTGTGATGTCTCAGCCCATGTTTTCGAAGGTGTTATCCAGAGTGTTGTCTGCCCTGATGAAATCCGTGAGGAGCTACATCATTTTCCCTGAGGTGGGCGAATTCGCTACAGTGAAGGGTGATTTCTACGCCCTTGGACATATTCCCAACGTAATTGGTGCCATTGATGGGACCCATGTGGCTTTGGTTCCCCCAAGAGACAGGGAGCAGGTGTACAGGAACAGAAAAAATTACCATTCAATGAACATCCAGGTGGTGTGTTTGGCTGACCAGTACATCTCGCATGTAAATGCCAAATTCCCAGGGTCAGTGCATGACGCCTACATCCTCAGGAATAGCAGCATCCCTTACGTGATGGAACAGCTACAGAGACACCGTGTATGGCTAGTGGGGGACTCTGGGTACCCCAACCTGTCGTGGCTACTGACCCCAGTAAGGAATCCCCGGACCAGGGCAGAGGAACGGTACAATGAGGCCCATGGGCGTACTAGGAGGGTGATCGAACGCACCTTTGGCCTCCTAAAGGCCAGGTTTAGGTGCCTGCATATGACAGGTGGATCCCTAATGTACTCACCTAAGAAGGTGTGTCACATCATCGTGGCCTGCTGCATGCTTCACAACCTGGCTTTGCGCCGCCAGGTGCCTTTCCTGCAGGAGGATGGTCGAGACGGTGGTGTTGTGGCAGCGGTGGAACCTGAGGAGAGTGACGAGGAGGAAGACGACGGGGCTGAAACAGACAACAGGGACAGAATCATTGAACAGTACTTCCAATAGGACACAGATAACATTTCAAAGATAATTTAGTAAATGTTAACTACTCTCCTGCATCTCTGCTGCCTGTCTATTTGCCCCAGTGTATGATGACTGAGTTTTGGCTTTTCCCTCCCTATTTCAGATCTGGGGTCCCCACTACGAGTCCTGTGCTTCGTTTCCCCATGGACTACAGCTTTGTGGCAGCTGTTTGTTGACTTCACCATGTACAAGGACATATTTGCACTGTCATGTCAATTACAATATATTGAAATCACAGCCAGACTCCAGATATTTTGGTGCAAAATAGGTGTTTATTTAAGTGCTCAAAATGGGATGGGTGGTTTCAAGTGGGTGGGGGCTATGGTGAAGGAATGTCCATGGCAGAGTCCAGAGTAACAGTCACACAGGTGCATTGTCCAGAGGCCTGTGGAGAGATGGAGCATGGGCAGTTCAAGGATGGACAGGGTGACAATGTGGGACAGTGGGATGACATCAGGTGGTATCCATTGCTGGCGGGGGTCTTGACATCCTACTCTGTCTTCTTGCGAGATCTCAGGGCCCTCTTGCGGGGTGGTTCTTCTCCTGCAGGAGGTGGGGGTCTGGTGGGCTGCTGCTGTGCGGGGGCCTCCTGTCCACTAGCGCCGGCGGAGGTGGTTGGCTGTTCTTGGTCCAGGCTAGTGGCAGGGGCCCTTGGGTGTTGTTCAGTGTCCGCCCTGGTGTTGACGAGGTCCTGCAGCAGCCCTACCATGGTAACCAGGGTGGTGTTGATGGCTCTGATGTCCTCCCTGTACCCCCGATAGTGTTCCTCCTGCAGTACCTGGATCTCCTGGAACCGGGCCAGTACCGTCGCCATCGTCTCCTGGGAGCGGTTGTATGCTCCCATGATGGTGGTGAGGACCTCGTGGAGAGTGGGTTCCCTGGGCCTCTCCTCCCCCCCCTGTCGCACAGCTGCCCTCCGAGTTGCCCTGTTTCCCTGGGCCTCTGCCCCCTGGCCGGTGTGCCCACTACCACTGCCCCCAGGTCCCTGTTGTTGTTGGGGTGGTGGGTTATCCTGGGTGCCCTGTAGTGGTAGACACACCGCAGATTGACGCGCCCTGGAGACAGAGGCATGGGCCCGCTGGGTGGGAGCTGTGCTGGTGTTCCCAGAGGGGTTTGGGTCTGTAGTGGCCTGGGCCTGTGTGAGGGGAACCGACTGTCCAGAGGTCCCCGATGGTCCGGGCTGGTCATCGGTGTCCAGGTCGACAGAGCTGCTGTCATCGCTGACGGCCTCTTGGGTGGGGGGTGTGGAGAATTCTGGCCCCTCCGCCGCGGTGTGTTGACGGTCGGGTCCTGCAGGGGTATAGAGGTATGGTTATAGTTTCAATGTGTGGCATATGGGTGTATCTATGGGTTCTCGTGTCCCCAAGTGCTGGCATTCGTGTGTGGGGGCTTTGGTGAGGGTGGCTTGTGGGGGGGATGTGTATATGCATTGGGCATGCTTTGGTGATGGGTGTCCATGCTTAGTGGACGCATGCAGGCCTAGGTTTTGGGATGTGTGGGTTGTGATGGTGAGACATTGGCGGGGAATAGGTGTGCTGGGGGTGGGGGTGAGGATGGTGGTGGGGGTGAGGATGGTGGTGGGGGTGAGGGTGGGGGTGAGGATGGGGGTGGGGTGAGGGTGGGGTTCGAGGATGGGGGTGAGGGTTGGGGTATGATTTGGCATGCAGGTGGGGGGGAAGCAGTATTGAAGCTTCAACTTACCAGTATCCATTCCTCCGCCGACTCCTGCGAGGCCGTCAGGATGCAGGATGTTCAAGACTTCCTCCTCCCATGATGTGAATTGTGGGGGTTGAGGTGGGGGTCCTCCGCCAGTCTTCTGCACGGCGATGTTGTGCCTGGATACCATGGAACGCACCTTCCCCCGTAGGTCGTTCCATCGCTTCCTGATGTCTTCCCGATTTCTGGGGTGCTGTCCCACTGCGTTGACCCTGTCGACAATCCTCTGCCATAGCTCCATCCTCCGGGCAATGCTGGTGTATTGTATCTGTGTGCCGAACAGCTGGGGCTCTACCCGAACGATTTCCTCCACCATGACCCTGAGTTCTTCGTCTGTGAAGCGGGGTTGTCTTTGGGGTGCCATGGGGTGGTGTGTATGATGTGTGGGGTGGAGTATGTGTATTTAAGTGAGTTGAGTGTGGTGGTGTGTGTTGTTTTGTGTGTGGATAGTGTGTGGGTGATGGTGTTGAGTGGCTGTGGCTGTTAGTTTGTGGATGCTGGTGTCTCGCTCTGGCCTTCTTTCAGAATTTTTTAGCGTAGGGGTTTGTGGGTGATGTGGGTGTGTGTTTTATATTGTATTGTGTGTGTGGGAGTGGTGTGTGTATGTGTATCAGGTGTGTGGGATTCAAATAGTCCAATGTGGCTGAGTTTTGTTCGTTTGTGTGTATTCTGACCGCGGCGGTGTGTCCCGCCAATGGAATACCGCGTTTGAATGACCGCCGCGTGGATTCGTGGGTCGTAATGGCATGGGCGTATTTCTGTTGGCGTGACGGTGGAGGTTTTGTCACCTCCACTTTTCCGCCGACCGCTGGTCTGGCGGTCTGTTGTGGCGGTCGGATTTTCGGAGGTTTGCCTTCTGCGGGTCAGAATGACCGTGGCGGGTTTCCGCGACCGCGGCGGGATTATGGAGGATTTCTGACCGGCGGTAGGCGCCTTTTACCGCCGAGGTCAGAATGACCCCCTTTATATCAATTTTCAGTGATATCTTTACAAATTCATATTGCATCTTTGATCGTTTTGACCTGCAAACACTCTGATAAATATTCTATATTTTTCTAAACACTGTGTGGTGTATTTTTGTGGTGCTATATGGTGGTATTGTATGATTTATTGCACAAATACTTTACACATTGCCTTCTAAGTTAAGCCTGACTGCTCGTGCCAAGCTACCAGAGGGTGGGCACATGATAATCTTGGATTGTGTGTGACTTACCCTGACTAGAGTGAGGGCTTTTGCTTGGACAGGGAGTAACCTGACTGCCAACCAAAAACCCCATTTCTAACAGTTCCCAAAAAAGTGATGAGGGTTTTGAAGATAGTTGTCTTGGTCAGTTCGTATGGGTGATATTGCCAAAAGCAGCCCAGGATGACTTTGACTTGAATTTCTGCACTAGGGTTTCATAATTTATATTTATCTCTGTTTGGATAGTAGAGAGTTTGATCATTTCCATCTCCTTTATTTTATTTATTACTTTTATAATGGGTGCAATTACCAAAGATGTCCCGGTACTACAAATATAACTAATTGTCATTAATGGCTAGGCAACAGCCCAGCTTTGCACAGAAGTGTTGCTTTGCATTGGTATGACACTTGACTTTGAGTAGGACTGAAATTGCTGTGAACATCCTTGATCAGGTGGGCCTTCAAGCTATCTTAAGAAATGTTAATATGAGGCCAGGTTTTGAGCTTTTTTTCTGAACCTGGATAATTAGTCTAACTTTATAGATCAAACAAAAATGTACTCCAGGCTTTTGACACTGGGTAGGCAAAGGACTGTCTACCTTGATGTTCTGTGTTGATCGCTTAAACGTGAAGAAGAAATGCTGAAAAAGGACAAAGTAGCTTGGGTAGACATTACTGAGATTAGAGGTCTTAAAAAATGAGGCGCCCAAATTCTTTTGTAGGGTTGAAACAGATGCATCGGCTTTAAAATTTTATTTGAATCAGAAGCAAATCTAAGTTGAGCAAATGAAAGGAACTCAAGGCAGGGTCAGAAGCATATGTGCAGCATTATGTTGAATCATCTGGAGTTGCTGGTTTAAATAAGCAGGGAGACCAAGATTCAGAAAATTGCCACAATCCAGTCTGGCTCCAATCATAGCATGAAATATTTGTTAATGGGAGGACCTCAGTAGGAAAATAAGAACTTTTCTTAACAGCTTCAGATGTAGAAAGTATGAGGATTTTAGTTGATCAAACTAAGGCCCTGGTTTATACTTTTTTTGCGTTCCATTAGCGTAATTGTTTGACGCAAAAGCGGTGCAAACTTACAAAATACAATTGTATTGCCACTAATACACATGTATATATCACATACTTGACCCCTTATGCCAATTTCAATTTGAACTTTCACCCCTGGGGACCGTGTCACGTGAAATAAAATTGTGGTCTCAACTTTCTAATCAATGTTGTGGTCAGCCAATTGCAACTTTTCTTTTCGCACACATTTTTGGGAAAATCCACTCATTTTCAGAGTTATACAAATGTATTTACCGTTAAATATCTCCTAAACTACTGATTGGATTTACACCAAAAAACAGTAAGCATAATCTGCATACCAGCATCTAGCTTTCTGCCAAATTTGTTGTCATTCCGTTCACTGGTTCGGACTGTAGTCGTGCTCAAAGCTCCTAAGTTAATTAACATGGGAAACACACTTTTTTTACCCTCCTTTTTCTCGGCACCTACTTGACAGATCAGCCCAAAACGTTCTGTGCACAACAAGAATAACCAGTGAACTTTGTTGGGATAATTTTGTGAAGATTCTTCAAATGGTGCCAAAGATATAGGCAAGTCAAAAAACACTTTTTCTATGGAATCATGGTCCTAACTGTAACTGCCTACAGGTGACTGCCAGTAGGTTATACATATATATACACATACATAAATATATGTATAAATATATAGATAGTTAGAAATGGGGTCTCTAGTTGGCAGAGGTGTAGTCCCTTGTCCAAGTAGGGACCACAATCCGAGTCAGCGTAAGTCACACACAGTCCAAATTACCCTGTGCCCTCTGATAGCTTGGCACTGACCAGTCAGGCTTAACCTAGAAGGCAATGTGCAAAGTATTTGTGCAATAAATCATGCAATAACACACAGAAAACACCACAAAAATACGCCACACAGGTTTAGAAAAATCTAAGATATTTATCTGATTAAATTAAGTTCAAAACGATCAAGATTTGACAAGCACAACTTGAAATATCACTTTTGCAATGTTTAAAAGAGTTGTAAGTATTTAAAAATCAGCAATTGTGCGTCAGATTTCCTGCTGTGGCACAGACAATGCGTCATTTCTTTCCAAGCTGCAAGGGCTTTGTGTCAATTTCTGGCATGCATCCTCATTGAGATGCGGGGTCTTTTGACGCCCAGGGATGATGCATGAAAATCCTGGGCATGCGGGATGAAGTCACAGGTGTTGCGTCGATCCAGTGGGCGATGCGTCGGAGTTTCTGTCGCACGACAGGTGTTGCATTGATTCTTCACTCAGGAAGTCGGGCTGCTTCGCTCCGGCTCGACTGTAGGTCAATCCGGTAGGGCCGTGCGTCAAAGTTCCGGTCGCAATGCAGGCACTGTGTCGATTGCCACTCGGGGAGCTGGGCTGCATCATTGTGATTCGGTGATGCAGCGATTTTCTCATCCCTGGACAGGTTGTGTGTTGTTTATGGCAGGCTGTGCATCGATTTTCACTGCACAAGGAGTTTCCTTGAAGAGAGGAAGTCTTTTTGGCCCTGAGACTTCAAAAAGGAGGCAAGCTCAATCTGAGCCATTGGAGAGCACTTCTCAGCAAAGGCAGAGGCCAGCATGGCAGCAGGGCAACAGCAAGGCAGCAGTCCTTCACAGCAAAGCAGTTCAGGTAAGTCCTCTGGGCAGCCAGGCAGATCCTCTTGACAAACTGCAGGATCTGGTCCAGAAGTGCCTAATTTGGTGGAGTCATGTACCCAGTTTATATACCCAAAATGCCTTTGAAGTGAGGGAGACATCAAAGAGTGGTTTTGAAGTGCACAAGGTCCCCTTTCAGTAGAGATCTGTCTGCCAGGGTCCCAGTAGGGGATTTGACAGTCCATTGTGTGACGGCAGGTTACTAGTCTTTGAAATGTAAGTGTCAGGCCCTCCACCCTTCCAGTCCAGGAAGACCCATTCAGTATGCAGAAGAGTGCAGGTGTGACTGAGTATACTGTGTTTGTGGTTGTCTAAGCGAAAGGCACAAGGGAGCTGTCAACCAGACAAACCCAGATGTGGATTGGAGACAAGCTGTAAGGGACAGATGGATTTTAAGTGCAGAGAAACGCTCACTTTCTAAGAGTGGCATTTCTAAAATAGCAAAATAAAATCCAACCTCACCAATATGCAGGATTTTCTATTACCATTCTGACCATACTAAACATGACCTGCTTACCCCTTTCTGATCAAAGTCTACCACTCAAACAATATATGAGGGTAACCCTAATTTTAGCCTATTAAAGAAGCAGGCCTCACAGTAGTAAAAAACGAATTTAGGAGTTGTCCACTATCAGGATATATAAAACACACAGGTATATGTCCTGCCTTCTACCTACACAGCACCCTGCTCTATGGGTTACCTAAGGCCTACCTTAGGGGTGACATATGTAGAAAAAGGGAAGCTCAAGGCTTGGCAAGTACTTTTAAAAACCAAGTCGAAGTAGCAGTGAAACTGCATACACAGGCTTGCAATGGCAGGCCTGAGACATGGTTAAGGAGCTACTTATGTGGGTGGCACAATCAGTGCTGCAGGCCCACTAGTAGCATTCAATCTACAGGCCCTAGGCACATGCAGTGCACTTTACTAGAGTCTTTCAAGTAGATCATATATGCCAATTGGGTCTGAACCAATGTTACCATGTTTAAGGGAGAGCGCATATGCACTTTTGCACTGATTAGCAGTGGTAAAGTGCACAGAGTCCTAAAACCATCAAAAACAGTGTCATAAAAGTGGAGGGAGGCAGGCAAAAAGTTGGGGGATTACCACCCGAAGGCTGTAAGGTCCTAACTATAACTGCCTATAAGTAGGTAATATATGTCTATATATATATATATATATATATATATATATTAGTTGTGCTAGTCTATGTAGTTAGTTTAATGGAAACAAAACAAGACTATAACACTCAAAATGCATTAGTCCATCTCACAACATTGCTGGACTTGAAGCAGTGTTTGTCGCAATAACCAATAACCAAGAGAGTGGTGATCATATTACTCAAGAACGCAGTTGTGGTAATAAACTCCGATAACAAATGATTCTGATGAATGCTTCTAACTGCAGATTGCTCACTTTGGGCCACATGTACGAAGCTAAAAAATTGTGAGTCGGAAATAGCGAGTCGCTATTTCCGACTCGCAAAACGGGATGTAACAGAAAATCGCAAATCAATTTTGCGATTCAGTGCCGAGTCGCATCGCAATTTGAGAAATCACAAATTGCGGTTTCCTAAATTGCACATGGGTGTGTAACAGACTCACAAATTGCGACTGAGTCGGAATTAGCGAATGGGTGCAGAGAAAAAGAGAAATCACACTTCCTGGTGCTGGATGATGACCTCAGTACCAGGAAGTACCCCCATGGAAGTGGGAGGAGTCTAGCCAGCACATACAGCAGAGGCACACCCAGCTGAGAGGAGCAGCTCCAGCCATGGCAAGCCACACTAAAGAGGCAACCACTGCAGGGAGGAAGAGAAAGCTCAAATTCTCAGTCAAAGAGTTGGAGGTCCTCACTGAGGAGTGCTGCCTACACCATGAGGTCCTGTTTGGGAACGCAGCAATGAGTGTCCCTGACTCACAAACAAAGAAGATTTAGCTGGACATACAAAGCAAGATATATGCCATAGGAGTCAGTCATCGCTCCATTGAGGAAGTGCGCAAAAGATGGTATGACCTCAGGTCCAGAACCAAGGAAAGGGTAGCAGAGCGGTTGAAGGAGGTGCATGGAACAGGTGGGGGACCATCCACAGTGCCACCACCCACAGCAATAGAGAGTATGGTGGAGACTACTCTGGAGCCAGAGGCTGTTGTAGGAATTGGGGACCTGAACCGTTCAGCACCTGGAACCTCCAAAAGTAAGTAGCAAATCTCACTTATTCACACTACACAACCACAGTTCACAAAAGCATGCATCTTCCAAATTGTTCCGTGCCGATATGCCAACCTCAAGTTCAGTGCATTATGGGTAATGTAAGACAGTAGTCCCACAGGTCTCCCTCAAGTAACCACTGATAACCCTAGTGTGTAGGTAGATGATGATGCCACCATGACAGCAGACGAGGCAGTCAGCATTTCCCCAGGGGAGTGCAGTACCACACTGATTGTTCACCATGCAAGGGAGACCACAGAGGAGACAGATGTGGACAATGAGGAAGTAAACCTGACACCAGGGCCACAGATGGGTGAGAGTCTGCCACTGCAAACAGCTGGGTCTGGGCGTAGAAGGCATCGTCTGAGACATGATGCAGGCGAGGAGGATGTCATGACAGAACAATTCCTTGGACTGGAGGATCCCTACTGAGCAGTCACTGCCTGTAAAACAAACAAATGCAGATGATTAACCGGAACCTGCACTGAATGCAACAGACCCTCACACAGGGATTTGGACATGTTGAGAACCAATTATCAACCATGAACACCAACATGGTCAACCTCACCACCGCCATCAATGACCTGTGTAGGGAAATGGTTGTAAATTAGGCCCATGCAAGACTTAGAGAACGCAACACAGCTGCATGTTTGGACCAGCTCAGTCAGTCCATTGGCCACCTAGCCACCACAACTACCTGCCTGTCAAGGTGCACTGTCACGCTCCAGGTAGAACTAGGCCATTTTGCTGGAGATGTGGCAAGGAGACTAGGGCGCACCACTGTTGCAGTTGACCTCATTCATACCTCCCAGGCAGCAAGAGGTATTGGTGACACCCCTCAAGACAGTGATGACATATCAAGCAGAAGCAGCGTTTCTGCCTCAGATGCCCGCATCCTGCGTAGTAGCAGTGCCTATCAGACATCAGTGGACCAACCAGGCACAGGCCATGGTGGTCGTAGCCGTTGGAGGGTGTGATGTTGTCTCCCTAGGTTTAGCCTAAGGCACATGAGTTGAATCTGTCAGACTTTGTTACATTATACTTCATTACTGCTAGCTATACGCCACTCCTGACATTAAAGGATATTTTTGTTTTGCACAACCTGGCTATGTGTGTCTTACATTTGTGAGTGCTGTTACGGTTGGCACTCACCTGCCAAAGTAAAGAGTTGCTATGTGATCCTGTCTCCGTCTGCCCTCCATTGTGATGCTACCATCCCCATGCTGTTGTTGTGGTGGCTCCTGCTCCTCATCCTCTGAATCTGTGTCATCTAGGGTGAGATGTAGCCCACGTCTGGTTGCTATGTTGTGTAGGATGGCACATGTCGCCCCAATCTTGCATGCAGTCACTGGGGCATCCTGGAGTACACCTCCACTTTTGTGCAGGCATCTAAAACGTGACTTCAACATGCCAAAGGTCCTCTCAATGACTGTTCTGGTTCGCCGATGTCCAATGTTGTAGCACCTCTCATTCTGATTAGCAGGTGTTAGGTATGGGGTGAGTATCCATGGCCTCAGAGCATATGCACTGTCACCTGTGTAACACAACAGCATATATGAGCATGGCTTCACATGGTTATGCATTGAAATGTATTTCTGACATTGGTGTGCACTACACTGTACCTAATAAATATCCTTCACCAAACTCCCTACGTTCTAGACGTTGGTGTATCCCACTGTGCCTGAATATCATCATAGCATCATGTGTGCTCCCTAGAAATGTTGCCACTATATCAGTTATGACATTATGGGCATCACATGCCACTTGGATGTTGAGTGAGTGAGTACATTTCCCATTGCGAAACACATATTCCAGATTTGCAGGAGGACATATAGGTATATGTGTCCCGTCCACACACCCTATTACATGGGGAAAGTTTGCAATTCTGTAGAAGTACAATTTAGTGTTGTGTATTTTCTCCGCATTCCTGGGAAGGTATATGTATCTGGACATGTGTGTGAGTATGGCATCTAGGAACCTTCTAAAGAATCCTGACAAGGCATTTTGGAACACCCCACCAGCAACTGCAATCACCCCCAGGTAGCTACCCGAGGCCAAGAGGTGCAGTGAGAACAGCACTTGCACATGTGTGGGGATGGAGCAGCTGCGCAGGGTTTGGCATTCTAGCTGAGGTTTCAGCAGTTCAATAATCTCTAATAGGACTGCGCTGCTCAGTCTATATTTGTCATATATTTCCTCCTCAGTCTGTTGAAATATGGTCTGCCTGGTTCTGTATATCTTCTTGTGTCTCCCTCTCCTCATCCTCTGCTGGGCACCCTGGACTCGCCTCCTCCATGCAATCGCGTAGAGTGCAGCCATTTTCAAAGACCCAGATGCCTTCTGGGTCAGCTTTTATACTTTGGTTCTGGTTACTACCTATTTGGAATCAGTGCCTCCATCTGGCTTTTCGAAATCTTGGGGTATTCGCCTTCCTATGAGATGACAATCTCAACAGTCTGTAAGAAGAGTACCATTTGAAAGCCATTCTCAGGGCAAGCTGACCCTGTAAATGCAGGGGGTTGTGAGCCAAACACAGAGCTTTAAACATCACATGCTTCTTGATTGGCAGCCAATAAAGTGCCTGAATACCATGCCTAACTGTCAATCTTTTAACGACATCCAGAATAAAGCAAACAGACACATTCTGAACAATCTGAAGTCTATTGAGAGTAGATCTATTGCTAGTTAAATACAAAGAATTGCAGTAGTCCAACCGTGAAGTAATGAGAGTGATAACCACTGTCACCCTGAGCTCGGAAAGAATGAAAGGAAAGATCTTTTTCAGGATCCTAATGATGAGAAAGCAAACATTCACTGTCTTTTTGGCCTGAGAGTCAATTGAGAGGGCACTGTTGCAGATCACACCTACATTTATGGCTTCTGTGACAGGGTGTGGTAAGGGGCCACAAGTCTCTGGCCACCACAATTCAGACCATACCAATCCTTTTTCACCAAAGATCAGTATGTCTGTCTTATCTGCATTTAGCCTTGGCCAATTCTATTTCATCCAGGTACTAATTCTCGTCATACGGCATTTGAACCTATCCACTAACTCACGGACGTCATCTGTAAAGGAGACAATGAGTTGGGGGCCATCCGCATATGACAAAACCATGAAAGTCAAAAGATTTTATCAGTTTTGCAAAAGGTGCAACGTACAGATTAAACAAAGTTGGGCTGAGAGAAGAGCCATGCAGAACCCCATAAAGCAGCTGGTAAGATTCTGACTGAAGTTCCCTCAACTCACCATATGAGTCCTGCTCATAAGAAAAGACTACAACAGAGCCAAAAAGGAGTTCCTCATACCCGCCAGACGTAGACTATGTACCATGCGAGAAGGGGACACTATATCAAATGCTGCTGAGAGATCCCAAAATAACTGTATGGCAGATCCTCCTTGATCCACCTGGCAGCATAGTGTTCCAGTTTCCAGAAGCAAGATGGACTCGGTGCTGTGGCCTCTTCCAAAACTGTTCTGCGAAGGATCCAAAAGATCTTGAGTGATCAGGAACTTCATCAGTACCTTATTAGTATATTTTTCTAGTATTTTCACAGGAGCATGCAGCAGAGAAATAGGACACAAGTTGCTATGGTCTTACTGCCTCTTTTCTGGAATGGAGAAAGATCCAGTAGTAGGAACTTGCTTACAAACGTATTCAAGAAAGGACGCAATCTGATCTGGAGCCAGATGAAGAATTCTGTGAGGACATGGGTCATCCTGAGATCCGGATTTTAACTGCAGGAGAAGCTCTTCAACTGTTAAAAAAGAAATAGTGAGAAAGGTCGATAAAGTGGCAGATGAGGCGGGATAAATTGCCTCCTCAGTGCTATCTGAGGGGGGACCATTGTTCTTAGTAGTGAAGCAGAACACAATCTTCAAGATGTTGTCCCTAAAGTGAGCTACCACACTATTGCAGAAACCTTGTGAGCGCTCTACAATATGCTGGGCTGGCGGGGTGGAAATATTGTTGATCTCTTTAAAAAGCTCATTAGGGTGTGAAGTGCTAACCTATTTTTTCTGAAAAATAAGAATACTTAGCTGCTGCAATGGCACGCTTATAACTGTGCATCAATTCTTTGTGCTTGTCCTTTTCTTCCGTAGAGGGCGTAAGCCTCTATTTCTGCTCTTGTCTTTCACTCTGATGTCTGAGAATTGTCAGGTCCTCTGAGAACCAAGGAGCAGAAATTCCCATTCTCATTCTAATCTTATAGGCAAGGAGGTAATCTGATTGATAGCATTAGCCGTCCATAGACTAAAGTCCTCTGCAGAATGCTCCAGCAGATTATTGTTCCTTACCAAGGATTCATTTAATGCTACATCTAGATTTTCAGAAGTAATTTTATTCCATCCCCTAAAAGCAGAGGTATTACTCTGCGCAGACTTCTGTAAGGTTACTTTAAAAGGTACCAAAAGCTGTCTACCCAACACAACATATAACACAACAATACCATCTTACATGTGTCCTACCACAAGAGTATGTAAGTCCACCACTTGGGTGAAAGCAAAGTCTTACATCAGGTCTAGCAGCCTAGTCAAGTCACTGCACTCTTTGTCCTTCAGATGAAAATTAAAGTCACCCAAGATATTGAAATTAGGCAAAGTAATATATGGTTCCAGTGCAAAACTGCAGTCCTCGATGAACTTAGACTGGGGACCCAGAAAGCGGTAACCAAAAGCACCAAAAAGGGGAGTTATGATTAACTTTAACTCTAAAAGGGGCCATCTCGTAAGTATCGGCTGGTCCCGGGTCTAAAGGTTCTATTGAGCAGTTAAGCGAGTTTTTAAAAATCCAGACCATTACTCCTCCTCGACAGAGGTATCTGTTTAGCCTCACAATCGCATATTCAGGAGGCAAAGCCTACTGAATTAAGTTCAGGTCCAGAGTCTTTTTTCGCAGGGGTCTCAGTTATAAACAAACAATCTAGACACTGGGAGAGAATTAGTTCATTGATTTCAGTACAGAGCTTGACCATAGACTGTGCAATGATTAGGGCACATGAAATCCCTCCATAACCAGATGAATCCCGAGGGGTACAGTCTACATTTTTATTAAATATAGGAATTCCAGCCTCCGGAAGTGCCATAGGTTGCCAGCTACAGTACGAACAGTGAGCAGTTAATTTAACTGCAGGGTTGAAAGTATCACACACTAGCCCCTTTAGTTACTTCATTCCATGAGCTTGGCACAAGAGTAATAATGAGGCTTACCCTCTGATCTAAAAGCAGCAGCATCCCTGGCCCCTGGTGCCATTCTGGGTCTGGGACCAGAAAAGCTTGCCTTTGACACGCCTTTGGTGAGCCAGCAGTGTGTCCAAACGTCAACAAACCTGTTATCCCCCAGCATACACATTTCCATAGGCTTCTTTGCTCCACTCCGTGGCTACCAGCACAGCCAAAATGGCCAGTGGAGAAAAGTCACTGCATGTCCTAACAGGCACTGCAGAAAAGAAAGAAGTGTCCCGAGGGAGTGGGGACAATAACAGCACATCAGGTAAAAAGGTGAAAAGCCCCCAATAGCAGCAAAATCTATTAGAATACAAATCAGTAAAATCAAATAAAAGTATGGCTAAAAATGTATTGTATTAGTGTCCTCACGTCACAACTGCATCACAATACAGCAAGTGTCTAACAGGCACCGCAGGAAAAAAAGGAGCGTCCCAGGGAGAGGGTAGTGGGCACCGTAGCGGCACGTCGGGTAAAAAGTTAAATACATGTAGGTAAAATGTATAAAAGTGGTAAATGGGTAAAGTGGGTAAAATACATGCAGATAAAGAAGGTGGTCGGATTTTTATATTGGCTTTATCAGAAACTTACTTGTTTGAAGGTGGGCTAGTTGAGAACATGAAAATCGTATTTAGTTGCTTGTCTCACTTAAATCTGGGTGGGTTTTTCTTCGTGTATTAGTGCCTGATGCTTGTATCATCATTTTACTATTTTTCTATGGGATTTCAGAGGTTTTGGTGGTCTATACATTGGGTGTTATATAGTATTGTGGCCCAAAGCTTGGTGTCTTGGGTAAAGAAAAATAAGGTTTTTGTGTTGACTTTCCTGGGCGCAATAATAGTGAAATGAGATGAGCAATTCTGTGTGTTCTTTAGGTGTTCTGTGTTTGAAAATCTAAAATGCATTTTTGGGGAGGTTCACTGGGTAGTTGATTCTGGAACAGTGTGGTCCCTTTTTTTGTGAGGATGAGCTGATATGACTTGAAGTTGAGATGTCTCTTCGTCAATCATTGTAAGTGATTACATATTGAGTGAACTGATTCTTAGCATTTTTTTCAGAGTGGATATTCCTCGATTTTTTATTTTATGGGTCTCAATTCTTGAGAGATAGGGCCTTTGGAATGCATTGTTTGTCCTCATTGATGGGCATCTATTAGGCCAATGGTGGAGGGCTGAGAGGGTTGAGGGCCTGTTGGGTATTTACGATTACTGTAGACTGAACATTAAGCTTCGAGAGGAATTGGATAAGAGATTTTACTAGGGTTTCAGCCTTCTAATAGCCCCAAATAGGTGCAAGGTGAAAAGTATCCCACTGCTAGTTTCTTATCCTTATTAGGTCAGTCAGTATGTCATTAGTTGTGGTCAACTTACAGTTTGTATAGCAGATTCCCTGGTAGAAGTCACTTAATGTTGTTTTCCTCTGCACTTCTTTGGTCAGACTGCCTGTGTATGAGTATAGTCCTACCTTTATTTCTGTTAAAGTAGCCATTCCACTGTCAAGATACAATGAGACATCACGGAGCTTACTATCTGCTTAAAAACGTTTTTATGCTGACCCTTGGTTTTATTTCCTTAAAGGGACCACTCTAATTCATTTTTCATTCCTTCAGTCCTTGAACCTTTTCAGTGGTCGGTAAGCCCAACATTTTGATTCCAGGCATCTTGGCCTTTGAGGTCATCGCATCTGTCTGAACAAAAGGGGGCACTAATAATAGCAAAGGATCAGTGATAATGGTAATCTCTATACTTATTGATTATTATATAAATAGATTTAAATTTATCGATGGCTGTTCTTAGCACTACAGACCCTTTGTGGTCTCTTCAAGTATTCATGCTGTCCAAATATTATCACTTCCTCTGATTAGTCACAGGCATTTTAAAATGCGTGATATTTTGCCTTCTCCGTGTGTGGGCGCTGAGTGCTCATTCTGTAGGCTGAATTACCTCCCAAACATTCATACCCTTCTAAAGTAAATAGGTATCATCCATGTCCATTACTTTTGATCATTCCATTAAATGTTGTCATTTATTTATCATTATCTATAATAGTGTATGCCATTGTCCTGAATATATTTATTTTATTTGGCTTTATTGCAAAGCTTTATATACAGACTTGCAGTACCATCAGAATGCTAACATGGCTCCAAAGTTTGGCATATTTCCTCAATTTATGTTTCAAATGAAGCGTTCCATGATAAAACGCCTTGCTTTTTATGTTGGCTGCCAATCGACAGCTAGTGCCATTCAGTGAAAATCTTTTAATCATATATTCAAAGAAGGGAGATGGCTCTGGGTAGCATAATTATAAGCTGTGCAATTTGTGGTTGTCGAAGAAAGCATGTCGCCTTTGCACAACAGACACAGGGCATCTCCTCATATCGCTGGTGTGTGATGTTCCAGGCATAAGTGTCTTTGAGGTGACCCTGAGGAGGTAAGGCACTACCTGCGTTCAAAAAACAGAAGTGCCTCGCTAAAGAAACAGTGCTATTTGTTTAAATGTGCTCTGTGGAGTCTCCAAAGGACGTTTGGGGAGCCTATGCGCACAGTCACGTTGCGATGTTAGGAAATAAATTGGTTTGTTCTAATGACTGTAGGGTTGTGAGACATCCCACCATGACGACAACAGCAGCAGCAACGAGCAGTTTTTCAGTGTTGTTTCTACTACTGCGGTGAATCCTTCGCTCAGAGCAACCTTAATTATTTGTGCCCACAGGGCAGATAAAGTGTGCCGCATTAAGAAGTCCTGTTACTCTTGTGGCAACATTGTGGTGATTCGTTTACTGTTAGGCACCGTGTCTTCCTATGTACATTCACTACCAAAGGCTTTGCTGATGTTCGCCTTTCTATACGTACTCAGTTCCCGTTTTACTGCAGTGAAGGTCTTGCAGAAATCCTTGTGGTGAAAGTCGTAACTACCTCTCTGGGATTGTGATATGTTACATACAATCACAGTCGCATTCTTTTGTGCCTCATTCTACTTGGCTGCGGCCCAACAGCGTGAGGGATGTGCACACATACAGAAGCGTACGATCCACTGTTGTAAGATATTTTTTAATAACACATTTCAGTACTTCATGGCATGATAAATTAGAGCGGGTTATACCATAAGTAGGCAATTAACAGAAATACCAACATCATTAATTAGAGTTAATAGCATTCCTTTCATCTTAAATTTCAACAAGCTGAGAGTATGAAAGACAAAAAGAAAACACTCTGTGCTAGCAAGCTGTAAAACAGTGATAGTCGAAATCCGCCAGGGACCGCCCGTGGCCGTCCTGACCTCTATGTGAGCCCCCTGGTGCCCAGGAGCAGTAGCTGGCTGCTGTTTCCCCGAGAGAGCACTAATATTCAGAAAGATGCTAAATAAACGGCAAGCATTTCTTTACCCTCTAACTGAAGTAAAAGAACAGAGGCAAAGAAAGTGTCCTGCACCACTCAACTTTAGAAACACATTCAGTTTTAAAGACATCTTGCAATAAAAGTGTACAGATATGATAAAGCTTACACAGTCATCCAAAAAGGTGTATTTCATTGACATGTAAAAGCGCTTCACCTTAGTACCTCAGATTATACCAGTTCATTAAGAAATATTTTTCTAAAAGTGATAGCTTTCAAAACTGAATATAGAAGCATACACGCCCCCTCCCACCCTGACTAAAATGCAAATAGGAAACTAAGAGGCAGGACACCTGTCATGTGGACCCTTCAGGGTCGCCTTAGTCGCTATTATACATGGACATGGACAACAATATAACTTTATAAGTCAAATGTAAGAAGGTTTTGTACAGTGTTCATCCTGAACTAATGCATTTCAAAGAGTTGTTATAGTTGGTGATGAACAAAAAGGAGGCAAAGTGAAATAACATAATTCCCAAGGATCACATTATGTGGTCAAGTGGCGAAGCTGGAATTTATGCCCAGGTTTTCTTCTTTCAAATTGTGCAATTATATTTCATACTAATTCAGTAATGAAGTTACTTCCTTTTTTCACCTGACTCTCCCAAACTAGCAATAGCAAGTAGAGAAGGCTTATCCCAAGGTGCCGTAGAGGGGTGGCAATTCAGACGCAGCATAGCACGCTACTGTCAAGTCTGTGAACTGTCTAGAGGCTAGGGGCTTTATTTAGAAAGCAGTATTGAAGGAGATCCTCAAAATAACTCCATGACTCACTCACTGTCCAGACCATGCACATGCTTCGCACCCTGCCCCAGAGCCCCTCTCTCACTCTGCTGACATTAATGCAGCCCTCGAGTGCAACACAGCCCATATCCTTTGTCTCCTGGGAAAATGTTTGCAAGTACCCATACCCTTACAGTACCCATTCCATTACAGCAACAGCTGCACATGTATGTATGCACATGTGCACATGTATGGATATCAATACAGGGTTTCATCCTTAAATGTATGGGCATTAGAAATGAAGGATACAGAAGTGTGAGGAAAAAACTTCCAGGTATCTCTGCTTGTGGGGACTGTGTAAACTCCTGCTCTATCTTCCTGAAGTAATAGCACAACCCTTTCATACCCGCCAAATGATGGTCATTACTAACATAAAGATGCAGAGTATCTCTTCTGTGTGAAGATTCTTTTTATATACATTTCTACCTGATTATAAACGTGAACAGCCTTCAGAAGATGTACAAGATCTTTCTATCTATTTCTATCTAAATATTAATAATAATAATTTAAGTCTAGAGAGATGAGTATGCACAACGCAATACACATATCTAAAAGTTAAGACTGTCGGAGATATGGATAGTTTAGACTGTGAAACCAAGAAACATATGCTAAAATCATAGTTTTGCTCACTTGGTAGTCTCTGTATTTCTGGGCAAAGAAGACCATGTTTAAAAAAATGCATTTTGTAAAGCAACTTAACTTTCAACCAAAATGGCTTTTGTTTTTGAGAGAATGTTTTTGGCACACACACTTTCATCCATCTGGTTGGCCAAGTACACGTTCCACAGTTCTTCGCCATCCACATGGCCACAAATAAGAAAATAATAGGATTGGTTGTATTGTACCACTCTTGCACTTCTGGAACATCACAGAGGATTGTGAGGAGGTTGGAATAACAGAGGATATAGTGTTGAACTTGCAATGAAAACCTTATATACGAAAATTTTATTTTCTGGTACCCATCCACCCATGTGTTCAATAACAGAGTACTGAAAGCAGTGGCATTCTGTTACAACTGTTGGTAGGCTTATGTGGATTGTGCCCTCATCATGGTTGACCCAGTTAATGAGGTGTTTTGTCCATCCTTCCAGAGTTACCACTACTGGCAGTAGGAAAAATCCAGTCCATTACAAGATGAACCCAGAGGCTCTATTAAGAAATTAGGATTTACCAGAGAAATTGGCTATTTCATGTTTGATTTCCCCGAGTAATTCTTCATTCTCCCCTGTACTTTAATATATGAATTTCAGCTGTTTATAGGTGAGAGTAGCGAGATCAGCATTGTTTTTTAGGATCTCATAATTGTGATAGCACTGGAAACTGCTGTTACCAGGCCAATAAAATTAAGAGGCCACTTGTAGTGAGGGCTTAAAGATGTATTGTTCCTACCCCTTTGTAAAGATTGTGTCTGATTTGTATTTACTCATTTTTTCTCACTATTGATGTTCTTGAAATGGCTACCCATTACTCAAAATAAGCTGCATGCCACAAGTTAGCTCATCTGTGATTCTAATTATACTACTTTGTGCAGAGAATTTCTGGTGGCTGTCAAACATCTCCATCCATCCTTCTGTTTTTCTTCCTTTCATGGCTGTCTTGTCCCATCCCTCCTTTGAAACTTCAATCTATTCTTCATCTCTTGCGACAGCATCCCCTCAAGGAGTAGGGACATTTGTCCACATGCAAGTTAAAACAAAACATAGACCGCTTGAATCGGAAGTTACCTGCTTCTAGATGTAGCTGGCATCACTTACTAACCTAGATTTCTTCCCTAGCTTTGTTGTCCCTGAGACTTCAAACAGCAGGAGGCAAGCTCTAAATCAAGCCCTTGGAGATCCTCACAAGAACAAAGGCAACACAAAGTCCAGTCTTTGTCCTCTAGCACAGGCAGAATCAGCAACTGCAGGTTAGCTCCAGAAAACACAGTCACAGGCAGGGCAGCTCTTCTTCCTCAGCTCTTCAACTCTTCTCCAGGCAGAGGTTCCCCTTGGTTTCCAGAAGTGTTCTAAGGTCTGTGGTTTTGGGTGCCCTTCTTATACTCACTTTGCCCTTTGAAGTAAGCCTACTTCAAAGCCAAGTCTGTCTTGTTTGTAAAATCCTGCCTTGCCCAGGCCAGGCCCCAGACACACACCAGGGGGTTGGAGACTGCTTTGTGTGAGGGCAGCCACAGCCAAGTGACCACTCCTCCCCCCTAGCACAGATGGCTGATCAGGAAATGCAGTCTACACCCCAGCTCCCTTTGTGTCACCGTCTAGTGAGAGGTGCAACCAGCCCAACTGTCAAACCGACCCAGACAGGGAATCCACAAACAGGAAGAGTCACAGAAATGGTTTAAGCAAGAAAATGCTCACTTTCTAAAAGTGGCATTTTCAAACACACAATCTTAAAATCAATTTTACTAAAAGATGTATTTTTAAATTGTGAGTTCAGAGACCCCAAACTCCACATGTCTATCTGCTCCCAAAGGGAAACTGCACTTTAATCATATTTAAAGGCAGCCCCCATGTTAACCTATGCGAGAGATAGGCCTTGCAACAGTGAAAAACGAATTTGGCAGTATTTCACTGTCAGGACATGTAAAACACATAAGTACATGTCCCACCATTAACATACACTGCACACTGCTCATGGGGCTACATAGGGCCTACCTTAGGGCTGCCTAACATGTACAAAAAGGGAAGGTTTAGGCCTGGCAAGTGGGTACACTTGCCAAGTCAATTTGTCAGTTTAAAACTGCACACACAGACACTGCAGTGGCAGGTCTGAGCCAGGTTTACAGGGCTACTAATGTGGCTGGCACAACCAGTGCTGCAGGCCCACTAGTAGCATTTGATTTACAGGCCCTGGGCACTTCTAGTGCACTGTACTAGGGACTTTCTAGTAAATCAACTATGCCAATCATGGCTAAGCCAATTACACATACATTTTACATAGGAGCACTTGAACTTTAGCACTGGATAGCAATGGTAAAGTGCCCAGAGTAACAAAAAATAGCAAAAACAGAGTCCAGCATACATCACCAACCTGGGAAACAGGCAAACAGTTAGTGGAGACCATGCCAAGGATGCCAAGCCTAACACTTTTCTTGTCACCATTTTGCTTCTAGCCTGTTTCATCATTCTAATTATTGCAATTCATGCCATTTTCTCTAAGATGCACCTGATTCAATAAATATTATTGAACCATTGTCTTCCCCTGTTTGTCTTTGCATGTGTGAGACTAATGTAATTGAGAGAAAAGAATGAGATCTGATACACCACGATTTCCCTGAGAAGTCATTCTTGTCATCCGCCCAGTTGTCACAAATCATCCCTTCTCTTGGGCAGAGGTGAGGCACCGCTAGTTGTCCGGAAACAGATTAGGCTGACAGTTGTCACATGGTGTGGGATTGGACTCAGTTCCTCACAATTCAGGTGATGCTGCCGTCCGAATCCAGCAGCCTCATTAGGATAATGAGACCCCTCGCAACATTGCGCTGCCAATGTTTGTCCAGGCACTCATTTTCAGATCCTCCTGAGTATCTCTGTCTCACTACGTGCTAAAGGCACCTCAATACTACATACAGAGACGTCCATTGTATTGAGCATTTCCTCCTCAGCTAGGTAGCCAGTACCTATCCAATGATGTAGGTTGTTCAAGCTTGAACCTTTAAAGGATTAATCCCTATTTTGTTGTCCTTATCTCTGAACAGGTATATTCACCATGGCAAAGCCACAACAGGTGGTAATTGCAGTAAACCTCCCCTCACTGCTCATTTGCTAGTAAATGGCCTCAGGGGTGTCCTGTAACATTTGTAGTTGAGGCTCATCCAGGCTACAGAACAGAAATATTCTACCCTTGGGTCACCTTCCCAGCAATTGATGGAAATACTAATACATTTCAACACTACACACTGCTAACATACCTGCACAAAACAGAACACATGCATACTTAGAGATACCTCTGTCTTTTCAAGGCCATAATAACTGGCTTGATGGCACCCTACCACACACACTATTCCACGTTAGGTTAGGTCCTCTGAGCAATGGTGGTCCTACCTGGTCTTTACAAGGCACAATCACACCGCATCCTGATGCAGCAGCCTTGGCTGTAGCTGAGGTTTGCCACGTGTATGCTGAGCCTACAGCAATATGCAGACTGTTAGTGCAGTTTGTAATGCAGACATTGAATACAAACCCAGCATGTGCTGCCCCAGCACAACCACATAAAGTTGTGAGAGGCATGAACCCTGTGACTTTTCATTCGGTCCTGGGTAAAGTAACCGCCAAAAGGAAGGAGATTCCGGTTTGGATAGCTCAAAAAATAAATGCACTGGAAGCAGATTTTCCCCATATGGGACCTCAGGATAAACATAGAATACTCACTAAGTGCTTGCCATTTGGGATGGTTCCCACAGTAGATAACTGCAATACTTGGGGCACAGTATTTGCCATGCTCTAGACTATTGCACACAGTACGCCAACACTTGTCAATCTTCCAGAAGTGTTAAAACAGATTCAAAATGAATACAGAGCTCCCCTGGCCCTGGATTTGGGGATGCAATTAGTGGGCAATTTTGCGACAGTATCTTCAATTATATTAAGTAATCTTAAAGAGGAAGCAGTTGAACTAGCAGTGCACATGCGGCTGCGGGATGTTCTTGTACAGGATCAACAACGCAAGCTGCCAAAGTTTATCGCTGAGTCCTACTCTAGTATTGGTCAAGATATTCTGGGAGCCAGACCTATTAAACCACATTTACAGGGTAAATCCAATTAGGATACTACCAAGCAAGCACCTGAGGGTTCTAAAAAACACTGGGATAAACAAAAACAAGCACCTAAAAAAGAAAGAGGAGAAACTCTGCATTCAGAGACTCCTTAAAATCGCTATAACCTAAGAAATAGAGATAATGCAAAAAAGTGTGATGATATCAATATACTCAGACACTCCAATCTCGTTCCTTTCAGGACTCACCAGATAAATGCAATGAGAGAGCTTGGCAATCAGAGCAGTGAACTGAGTATGTGAAACTGAGAAAGGACTCATAGCGCTTCCCCACCAAAACCCCAATTCAAAAATAAAAAAGTGGCAGCGATTTCTATACAAAATGCCTCTCAAGATGAAAGCTTTACTGAACAACAGAAAATGGGCACTGGCACTGCAAGACAGAGTGGCAGAGGTCACAATAGTTTGCCGAAATCTTCAAGAGAATCTGGAGGTGAAAGCAACTGATGACTTCTTACAAGTCAAGACTGCGGAAATACACGTCTCCACACCTATAGAGTGTATAAGCTAAAATTAAAATTAGAAGGGGGCATTGAGTGCACAATAGACACCATCTTTTGGGATCGTGTCTTTACTACTTATTATATCTTACTTGTTGAAACGGCTTGGCCACCAGAATTTGGCTATAATATCCCATATAGGGAAGAGGTAATTGAACCTGCTTTCTCACCCCTTGTTCCCAGAGAGCACAGGGAAGATTACGCCAATTATTGAGCATTAGCACAGGCACCTGCATTATATCTCAACCATTTAGGATGGGATAAAGATTCTCCCTACCATATAATACCAATTAGATCCTAACCTCAACCTTAACCCAATACTCAATAAAGCATTAAGCTAGAGCACCCGTGAGGGAAATCCTTACACAGCTGGAGTACCAGAGCGTAATTGAATCCTGTGTCTCACCAATTAACAATCCATTGTTCCCTGTAGCCAAACCGGACCATTCATGTAGAATAGACTTAGACTACAGACATTTAAATAGTTATGTAAGCACATTTACCACACAAAATGCACACTGTACAGCACCTATAAACAATATATTGCGCAGAAAATACAAAACAACGTTGGATAGTTCCAACAGTGTTTTCTGCCTAAATATACCTCCTGAAAGTAGGGACTTAACAAGTTTTAGCACCTTACACTGTCAGAAAAAAATTGCTGACTCCCACAAGGGTATAAAAAACAGTCCAGGATTGTTTTCAGCTCGTGTTACTTGAAGTTTACATGACATTGACCCTGAGATATTGTCCTACATAGACAGTATCTACCTTATGGATGATGATCTCATTCAACATGTAAGGGTGGCCTGCATCATTGTGGGATTTGCCGAATAAGGCTGCAAATTCAATATATATATATATATATATATATATATATCCTTCCTTAATGTCCTATTTTTTGGGATACAAATTATCAGATGAAGGCAAGAGCCTAGCGCCCCAATTTTTAGAAAAATATATATATCATTCCTTAATGTCCTATTTTTGGGATACAAATTATCAGATGAAGGCAAGAGCCTAGCGCCCCAATTTTTAGAAAAATGTGCACAACTACAACCACCAAACACTATCAGAAAGTTCCAGTCTTTGTTGGTTTTTTAAACTTTGGCAGATCATACATTTCAGATTATGCGCAATGCATCAAACCATTATATAGCCTAATACGTCCTGACTTTTCAAGCAAATATTGGAAAGTGGAACACACATGCACTCTCAGAGCATTGCAACAAGTGTTCAGTCCTTTAAAGAATACCTGCATTACCGTCCCCTGAATGGGTTCAGAGATTCAAAAGACAATACCATCAAAAACAGACTCCTGTACAAAGTGAATTTGACTTGAATAGACATAGGACGTGCATACCTGTACCAGACAGATGGCTGAGAGCACCAGTAAGAGGGTGAATACATAAAAATAAACAAATGTCTTACTTTATGGGGAAATCAACCCACCTCACCCCCTTGCAGTTTGGTATATTAGTTCTGAAATCCATCCATTGGCTTTTCTGTATTGCAGAGATGAAAATGGATTGTTTCAATAATACAATAATTTTTCTAAGAGGGCTGCCATCTGTGGATTCATATTCTTACTTTAAAGCATTTATATTAGAGAAATGAGAGACTAGCAATTTAATATATATGGTGATCCTGTCCTTGACATCCCATCCATAAGTGAATGTTTATATTTTTTTAATCAAATATATACATAAATCCATTCACCTATACTAATACATAGGAGGGTGCATAATTCCACAGTACAGTTCTGCAAAGTACAGAACTTTGGTCTTTTTGGTAGAAAAAAGATATTTGTAGAAGTGTTTTGCCAAATATGTTTTTCTTGAAGAATAATTATTGCTAATGGTGGAACTACAAAAGGGATATCTCTTGAAAACAAGTAATTTCAACAGATGTTTCTCCACTTTCTTTTTAATTATGCCACCCCATGAAGTTCATGATTTCTGAGAGGATCCAAAAACCTTCACAAAGAATGAGTAATTAAAGCTCTACAACTTATCTCACAGTTAAGTACAACTGTATTAAGGGGGACCAACTGCAGCCTACTTTGGTTGTTATTAATTCTAACTATGTGAATACATTTTTGTAGTTTCAGCTATGTTTCTTGAGTTGGCAGTCACTTAAAAACAAACTAAATACAGAAATTTTGAAATGTAATTATCAACTGCCTACACGGAGGAGCTGGTGGACAAGTGCAATGAAGTACTTATCTCATTTAATTTGAATGCACACCTTTATTTGTTTTAAAAAGTGACAAATGTTTTTTGTTTTATTTACTGTGTACCATTTATTTTATTGAACTTTCTCACTTAATTTCATTTTAGTGCAATTTGCAGCAGGGCTGGACAGGGAGCCCAAAGCAGCAAGGGCAACTTTTGTCAGACCAGCCCCCATAGGGTGCATAGTGAGCGAGCCTGACCACTTAAGTGGGGTTTGGGGGCTCTTCCCCCACCAAGAACATTTAGGAAAAAATAGCAAAAATTATGCATTCTACAACACATTTTTCATTATAAGTTCTATTGCATTACTTTTTAACGAATAGTAAATGATGACCTTACAAAGCACCAGGATAGATCAATATTTATTGGGGCTCTTCAATGATTCCCTCACCCTCCAACAGTGCCTCTCATCTCTCCATATCCCTCTCTCACGTATTTCATTTGTTATATAACACCTCTCTTACCAGTGTAGGGTGTTGGAACACTTTACTTCACACACACATACAGAGACAATAAATCATACATGTGTAAAGCAGTGTATAGAAAATGTTACATAAGACAAAGGGGACTACAAGGTGTGGGATTCACATGCCATCCATATTGGTAAGCATTTTAAGGAGTGTGTGGTCTGAGGAAGCATAAACCCAGGATTCAGAACTTAACACAGTGGTTTAGGTAGACTTTACCAATAACGTATTTCTATCCAAACAAACCCTTTTTTTAGCAAAATTAGTATAATGAAAGACTGGGTGTTGGAAATAGCCCTTTCTGCAGGGTTATCCCTAAACTTTTTGCCTTTCTTGTCCTATTTTCCTGACCCTCTTTTGTTGGCTTTAGGACTCGAGCATTTTATTACTGCTAATCAGTGTTAAAGTGCATGTGGTGCCTCCTCTAAAACCTGGCATGGTTGTTTTACACTTGTTTAGAATATTTACTTTACTTGTAAGGCCCTTGTAAAGTGGTACCCCATATACCCTGAGCCTGTAAATTAAATGCCACTATTGGACCTGCAGTGCTGATTGCTCGACCTACAGAAGTAGCCTTACAAACCTGTCTCAGGCCTGCCACTGCAGGGCCTTCGTGCACAGTTAAAGGAGGTAAGAGTCCCACTCAAAAGTTCTTTAGGCAATCAAAATCAAAGTTTATTGCATTATGTTAACAATAGTCATCGTGCTTCCAAGTGTTCAAAGAGATTTGTCACTTCTTGTCCTTTAGTAAAAGCAACATCCAATTAGTGGCACGAGAAGAAGGAAAGAAAGACAGCCAACACGTGTTTCGCCCCCTCTGGCATTATAAGCCGGGGCTTTTTCAAGGCTGAAACGCAAACAAAAAGCTTGTTGGTAGTATGAGTGAAAAATTATTAGTGAAAGAGATATCCATTAGATTCACCGAATTTGTGAACAAGAGGGCAGAAAAATTCTGCGAAAATAGTCACCACTGTTTGTGTGATAGATAAAGCCGATGCCAAAGCGCAGATCATATGTAAGTAATTTCAAAACCACAAAAGTAATTAATAAAGCTAGATAGGCTATCTGATGTCTAAATCCCAAGAGGAAATAAAAAGGAAAAAAACGGAAAAAAAAAGGGAAGAAGAGAAACCAGAGAGAAAAAAAAGAGAAAAGAGAAAGAAAAAGAAGAAATGGAAAAAACAGAAAAAAAAAAAAGAAAAAAAAAGAGAAAAGACTGTGCTAAGAACAAAATGCCATACAGCTGGTTAGTAAAGACACTTTGATGAAAGCATCAAAAGGTAATAAGATTAAACTGGATGTATCATAATAGCATATATACATTAATGATATTTGTTGAAACGCTTTGAAAAGATAAAGAGATTAACCAAGATATATCATAGTGACACATGTTACTTAAATGTTATTTATGTAACTGATATGTAAAAATTATTATGAGCTTGTTATATTTATTTTGATAGTCAAAATGCCAGTTAGATTTTGAACCATTAGGGTTCATGGATCTCAAATACTACACGACCGACAATGTGTGTAAATTAGTTAAAGTAGAAAAACAGAGTCTCCGTATGCTACAGAGATCATTCTTAATCTCTGAAGATCTATCGTAGTCGGAAAGGCCGACGTACTGAGTCGATGATAGTGACCGGGACAAGCGCGTTAAGCAACACTTTCCCAAATGAACAAAACTTTTATCAATTACGAAAATCCAATTACAGTCATAATGACCGTTAGTAAAGAAAAGAGTGAAACTCCTCACCTTAGGCGGGTGTTAGTATTGGAAAAGCCGACTCTCATAGCTGAGAGGTCATTCTGAATCAGGGCGGGCGCGTTCAGCGTCCCGTACCCAATGGACTTTTATCAGTTACAAATCTCCCAGTGTCGTTCTGTTTCCGAGTAGAAACAGACGACGGACTTATCGTTATAAACATGAGAAAAGAAAAAGAGAATGGCCGCCATTTTAGCACAGTACATTCGAACAATGAAAACAATAAGAGAAGACTTTTAGTTGTGAACGCTAAGGAAAATACACATCGTGTCAAGTTAAATAACGGGCATATCACCTGTTATTACAGCTAGATGAATAAAATAGAAGGGATGAGACAGAGTTAAAGAGAGAAAATAAAAAATTAAAAGAAGAATGATGAATCGGACAGAAAGTATATTACAAATTAAATGAGACTAATAACCTAGAGTTATAGATAAAGAATAAAAATAAAAAGTAAAAGAAATAGTAGAAAAAGAAAAAGAAAAAGAAAGAGAAAAAAAGAGAAGTAACTGAAAATAGTTATATCCAGATCAATATTGAAAAAGATTTCAAAGTTCTAAGTGACATTTGCCTGACAAAATGCAAACGCTAACAATTTATGGTATCATAATAAACATATCTGTATAAATATAAACCTGAAATTAGATGGCTACCAGCTCTCTATAGTAACCAAAAGTGCCATTCATGATCTTTATTGAGACCTGTGTTAACTGTGTCATATTTAATAATAAGACGACTTTCTGCTTGACGTAATCGCAATGCCCTATTCCCGTCTCGTGGGGAGGGTGAGATACGTTGTAAACCACTGAAAGAGAAAGTACATTGTTGTGGATGACAGTTGTTAAAATGTTCAACCAATGGAGCTTGAGAATCACATTTTTGTATATTCCGAAGATGTTCCTGAATTCGAGTTTTTAATGGATGAATCGTGCTGCCAGTGTAAGTTAAATTGCAGGGACACCAAATAGCATAGATTACATAGGTGCTAGCACAGTTAATAAAGTCAGAAATGTGGTGAGTGTGATTGTTAATATTAACTGTTGTGGATTTGGAACGTCCCAATTTACATACAGAACATTTGCTGCAGGTGAAAAAGCCTTTCGGTTTAAATGGTAGAAAGGTAGTAGTAGGTCTTGGTTGAAGAAAAGAGGGGCAAAGTTTGTTCCGTAGGTTAGGCGCCCTCCTAAAGCCAATTTGAGGATACTTGGTAATGTGTTGATTAATTGAAGTGTTCTTCAAAAGTAAGAACCAGAATTTCTTGAGTGATTTGCGTATATAATTGTGACCATTGTGAAAAGTAGTAATGAAACGAATCGGATTGTTCTGATTAGTTTTTTTTAGGTGTATTGAGCAATGTATTCCGGTCCATGTTCCGTACTTCGTCTCTAATAGTACCTAGAGAGGCCTTATTATACCCCCTTAATGTTAATCTTTGAGTCATTTCAGAGGAAATGGTATCATAGTTAGAGATATTTGTACTGTTAAGCCTTACTCTTCTGAATTCTCCTTTCGGTATGTTTCTAATGGTACTAGAGGGGTGGCAGCTAGTAGCATGGAGAATAGAATTAGCTGATGTCTTTTTAACCAGCTGTATGGCATTTTGTTCTTAGCACAGTCTTTTTCTCTTTTTTTTTTTTTTTTTTTCTTTTTTCCATTTCTTCTTTTTCTTTCTCTTTCTCTTTTCTCTTTTTTTTCTCTCTGGTTTCTCTTCTTCCCTTTTTTTTTCCTTTTTTTTTCCTTTTTATTTCCTCTTGGGATTTAGACATCAGATAGCCTATCTAGCTTTATTAATTACTTTTGTGGTTTTGAAATTACTTACATATGATCTGCGCTTTGGCATCAGCTTTATCTATCACACAAACAGTGGTGACTATTTTCGCAGAATTTTTCTGCCCTCTTGTTCACAAATTCGGTGAATCTAATGGATATCTCTTTCACTAATAATTTTTCACTCATACTATCAACAAGCTTTTTGTTTGCGTTTCAGCCTTGAAAAAGCCCCGGCTTATAATGCCAGAGGGGGCGAAACACGTGTTGCCTGTCTTTCTTTCCTTCTTCTCGTGCCACTAATTGGATGTTGCTTTTACTAAAGGACAAGAAGTGACAAATCTCTTTGAACACTTGGAAGCACGATGACTATTGTTAACA
Organism: Pleurodeles waltl; assembly: GCF_031143425.1. Lineage (NCBI taxonomy): Eukaryota > Metazoa > Chordata > Amphibia > Caudata > Salamandridae > Pleurodeles > Pleurodeles waltl. The sequence goes on from NC_090446.1 coordinate 1,236,351,666, forward strand.
TAATGCAATAAACTTTGATTTTGATTGCCTAAAGAACTTTTGAGTGGGACTCTTACCTCCTTTTGCTGGTATATACTCTGTTTTTGAGGACGTTTGGGTCCCTGTCCTCTGGTCGAGTCCCCTATTTGCTGAATTAAGCATTTACACAGGAGAATAGTATTTGGACCCTCTCCACTTTGGAGCCTTACTCCTCTATCAAACGATTTAACTATTCTCTCCTGCATTAAGCCTGTATTTTGGAATAATGTCCTCTCATATTAATAGACGAGAACAACGTGATCAAAGACTGCAACAAGTTTTTAATCCATCTGGGGAGAGTATCCCTCACCTCTCCACTCCAAACCTATTATCTGCTAAAAGCATGTTCTTGGCTTTGGAGAAATCATTAAAAAAGAAGACATCAAAGTGGTGGGAAATAGCTTCATTGAAAAAATATTTGGAAAATGATCGAATACCACGGGGTCTTCGCATCCTGATTTTCCCACCCATGGACACCACATCTCTGGATCAATTACAGAAATGGGAAACCAATCTCAAAACAGCATCAATTAACATGATCAAACAACTAATAGAGATCTCTGAGGAAGAATACGACAAATATCATAAGGAAGTTGACAATTTGACTCAACGAATAGAAGAAGCAAATTGGGGAGAAATCACCACAAACAATTATGCTATTTTAAATAGCATTATAGATAGATATGAGGAAGACATAATACAGAGAAAGAATAGGAAGTTTCGCAGAGACTTGTATGATTATCAACACGGGAGAGTGTATACGATTAGCAAGAAATATGATAACGTAAAGAACTTGAACCCTTCTAGGGATCCAAAAATTAGTCATGAGACTCCTTCTTCATCAGAAGTTGAATCAACAGATAATTCCTCAAACTGTACACTGATTAGGCCACAAGTGAATTTTTTAGAGGAGGCAAGACGTCATCGCCTGGGAACCTTGCAAGATTCAAGAGGGAAACCACTAGATATTACTCAAGCAATCCCAAGTACCTCAGGCATACAAACTCGAGCTCGGAGCAAAACAACCTTACCTTGACTACAGAAAACCTAACTGTGAACTTATCAACATATGAACTCTCTACAACTGATCAATCTATTCTAAATCGGGGATTATCCTTCTGCCCGACCCATTATTGGGACATCACTCAAACTAAAATTGATATGTTCAAATTCACTCGACACCTTAAGCTTAAAGCCTTCTTTGCCTCCCTATCTCCATCTTCCAGTTCATTACCCTCTACATATCCCATTGATGATGTTACAGTTCAGGACCTATCTGATATCTCTCTTCTTTGCAACCTCTCAAACAGTACTGGATCAGATGTCACACCATCTGTTATTGCTCAAGAACTTGATTTAAACATCAGTCAATATGTTTCCTCTGACATCCGCACCAAATCCACATTTACCCCTGCTCTTCCGCCGGGCAACTCTATTGATTTATTTTCACAAGCAGTATTAAGTGATCTCGATCGGGAGTTCAAACGTTATTGTGCTCGCCGGAGATACTTACCATCCAACATTCAAGGTAAACAGGCTCATGCACTTAAACAGTTAAGAACTAATAACAAAATCATTATAAAAGAAGCAGATAAGGGTGGCAATGTTGTGATCCTCAATACTGAAGACTACCTTAATGAAGCCTATCGTCAACTTCAAGACACAACATGTTACAAAAAGCTCACACATAACCCCACAATAGCAATACAACAAAAACTGTTTGATTTGTTGGATTTTTGGTATTCTCGACATATGTTGTCTAGTTCCGAAAAAGACTCTCTTTTTCTTCAATTTCCAACTATTCCGACTTTATATTTACTTCCTAAAGTTCATAAAACAGGGCACCCACCAAAGGGTAGACCAATTATCTCAGGAGTAGACTCTATTTGTTCTAAACTGGGTTTTCTTATTGACAAAGAGCTTCAACCCTTTATGACAAATCTATCTTCATATGTCAGAGACACCAAAGACATCTTGCAAAAACTTCAGGATATACTGTAGAATGGCAACCGGATTTTTTTCTTGCAACCATTGATGTTGTGAGCCTATATACGTCTATCAAACACAATGATGGTCTCGAAGCAGTGAATAAATGTTTATCTACTAGATCAGTGCAACTACTGACACGGAACACCATGATCTTGGATTTTCTTAAATTCAGTCTTGAAAACAACTATTTTCTTTTTTATGGTAATTTTTATTTACAGCTTAAAGGTACTGCGATGGGGGCAAAATTTGCTCCATCCTATGCATGCATCCTGATGGGAGCTGTGGAAAACCATTGGCTTTGGTCAGATCACTCAGAACGCTTCATTAAACATATTATATTTTGGGGGCGATATATTGACGATATATTACTTATCTGGCAAGGGCCAGAAGCCTTCCTTAAACAATTCATTCAGTCTCTTAAACCCAATCCTTGGGGTATTGATGTGACTTACCATATTTCTAACTCCTCAATTGAGTATCTTGATCTTTTGATTTACGTGGAAGATAACAAACTCCAGACAAAGTTTTTTCGGAAAAAGACATCAGCTAATTCTATTCTCCATGCTACTAGCTGCCACCCCTCTAGTACCATTAGAAACATACCGAAAGGAGAATTCAGAAGAGTAAGGCTTAACAGTACAAATATCTCTGACTATGATACCATTTCCTCTGAAATGACTCAAAGATTAACATTAAGGGGGTATAATAAGGCCTCTCTAGGTACTATTAGAGACGAAGTACGGAACATGGACCGGAATACATTGCTCAATACACCTAAAAAAACTAATCAGAACAATCCGATTTGTTTCATTACTACTTTTCACAATGGTCACAATTATATACGCAAATCACTCAAGAAATTCTGGTTCTTACTTTTGAACAACACTTCAATTAATCAACACATTACCAAGTATCCTCAAATTGGCTTTAGGAGGGCGCCTAACCTACGGAACAAACTTTGCCCCTCTTTTCTTCAACCAAGACCTACTACTACCTTTCTACCATTTAAACCGAAAGGCTTTTTCACCTGCAGCAAATGTTCTGTATGTAAATTGGGACGTTCCAAATCCACAACAGTTAATATTAACAATCACACTCACCACATTTCTGACTTTATTAACTGTGCTAGCACCTATGTAATCTATGCTATTTGGTGTCCCTGCAATTTAACTTACATTGGCAGCACGATTCGCCCATTAAAAACTCGAATTCAGGAACATCTTCGGAATATACAAAAATTTGATTCTCAAGCTCCATTGGTTGAACATTTTAACAACTGTCATCCACAACAATGTACTTTCTCTTTCAGTGGTTTACAACGTATCTCACCCTCCCCACGAGGCGGGAATAGGGCATTGCGATTACGTCAAGCAGAAAGTCGTCTTATTATTAAATATGACACAGTTAACACAGGTCTCAATAAAGATCATGAATGGCACTTTTGGTTACTATAGAGAGATGGTAGCCATCTAATTTCAGGTTTATATTTATACAGATATGTTTATTATGATACCATAAATTGTTAGCGTTTGCATTTTGTCAGGCAAATGTCACTTAGAACTTTGAAATCTTTTTCAATATTGATCTGGATATAACTATTTTCAGTTACTTCTCTTTTTTTCTCTTTCTTTTTCTTTTTCTTTTTCTACTATTTCTTTTACTTTTTATTTTTATTCTTTATCTATAACTTTAGGTTATTAGTCTCATTTAATTTGTAATATACTTTCTGTCCGATTCATCGTTCTTCTTTTAATTTTTTATTTTCTCTCTTTAACTCTGTCTCATCCCTTCTATTTTATTCATCTAGCTGTAATAACAGGTGATATGCCCGTTATTTAACTTGACACGATGTGTATTTATCCTTAGCGTTCACAACTAAAAGTTTTCTCTTATTGTTTTCATTGTTCGAATGTACTGTGCTAAAATGGCGGCCATTCTCTTTTTCTTTTCTCATGTTTATAACGATAAGTCCGTCGTCTGTTTCTACTCGGAAACAGAACGACACTGGGAGATTTGTAACTGATAAAAGTCCATTGGGTACGGGACGCTGAACGCGCCCGCCCTGATTCAGAATGACCTCTCAGCTATGAGAGTCGGCTTTTCCAATACTAACACCAGCCTAAGGTGAGGAGTTTCACTCTTTTCTTTACTAACGGTCATTATGACTGTAATTGGATTTTCGTAATTGATAAAAGTTTTGTTCATTTGGGAAAGTGTTGCTTAACGCGCTTGTCCCGGTCACTATCATCGACTAAGTACGTCGGCCTTTCCGACTACGATAGATCTTCAGAGATTAAGAATGATCTCTGTAGCATACGGAGACTCTGTTTTTCTACTTTAACTAATTTACACACATTGTCGGTAGTGTAGTATTTGAGATCCATGAACCCTAATGGTTCAAAATCTAACTGGCATTTTTTATTAATCACATTTTGACTATCAAAATAAATATAACAAGCTCATAATAATTTTTACATATCAGTTACATAAATATCATTTAAGTAACATGTGTCACTATGATATATCTTGGTTAATCTCTTTATCTTTTCAAAGCGTTTCAACAAATATCATTAATGTATATATGCTATTATGATACATCCAGTTTAATCTTATTACCTTTTGATGCTTTCATCAAAGTGTCTTTACTAACCAGCTGTATGGCATTTTGTTCTTAGCACAGTCTTTTTCTTTTTTTTTTTTTTTTTTTCTCTTTTTTCCATTTCTTCTTTTTCTTTCTCTTTCTCTTTTCTCTTTTTTTTCTCTCTGGTTTCTCTTCTTCCCTTTTTTTTTCCTTTTTTTTCCTTTTTATTTCCTCTTGGGATTTAGACATCAGATAGCCTATCTAGCTTTATTAATTACTTTTGTGGTTTTGAAATTACTTACATATGAACTGCACTTTGGCATCGGCTTTATCTATCACACAAACAGTGGTGACTATTTTCGCAGAATTTTTCTGCCCTCTTGTTCACAAATTCGGTGAATCTAATGGATATCTCTTTCACTAATAATTTTTCACTCATACTATCAACAAGCTTTTTGTTTGCGTTTCAGCCTTGAAAAAGCCCCGGCTTATAATGCCAGAGGGGGCGAAACACGTGTTGGCTGTCTTTCTTTCCTTCTTCTCGTGCCACTAATTGGATGTTGCTTTTACTAAAGGACAAGAAGTGACAAATCTCTTTGAACACTTGGAAGCACGATGACTATTGTTAACATAATGCAATAAACTTTGATTTTGATTGCCTAAAGAACTTTTGAGTGGGACTCTTACCTCCTTTTGCTGGTATATACTCTGTTTTTGAGGACGTTTGGGTCCCTGTCCTCTGGTCGAGTCCCCTATTTGCTGAATTAAGCATTTACACAGGAGAATAGTATTTGGACCCTCTCCACTTTGGAGCCTTACCCTTCGTGCACAGTTTACTGCCACATTGACTTGACAATTGAAACTACTTGCCAGAGCCTAAACTCCCCTTTTACTACACTTAAATCTCCCCTAAGGCAGGCCCTAGGTTGCACTACAGGCAAGGTACTGTGTATGTAAAAGATAGGACATGCACTTTTAGGTTTTACATATCCTAGTAGTGACAAACAGCCTGTATGTGTTTTCACTGCTGTGAGGGCTGGTCTTCTCATAGGTTAGTATTGACAATTCCCTTATATACTTTTAAGTGGGAATTTCTGATCTGAAAGGTGTAGTGTGGGCATGTTTGGTATGTTTGGATTAGTAGTGAGAAATCCTGCTTACTGGTGTAGTTGACTTTTACATTGCTATTTTAGAAATTCCACTTTTAGAAAGGGGGCATTTCTCTGTGCTTATAACTATAGTTTTTTAAGGCCTGACTCAAATCCCTGTGTAGGGCAGAGTAACAGCTACACTTTCCAGATGGTCACACAGGAGGGGCCGGGTGCATCTGCATGCTGGAAGAGTGGGAGCTGAGGCACACTTACATGTCAATAGGTTGTGTCCTTGCCTCACACAATGGGTTGATTTATCCCCTACTGTTGTCTGGAGGCGGGGCTGGATTCAAATGGGTTGTGATACACTTCAAAGAGTTCCTCTTAAGTTGTTTCTTAAACAAAGACATTTTGGAGTATGAGTACAGGAGCTCTGACCCCATGATTTCAGGGCACGTTTGGGACTGGGACTGAACCTCTGTCATAAGGACTGCTGCACTGCTCAAATGACTTATCTGGACTTCTCGTCTGTTGTTGCCCTGCTACCTCTTGTCTACGTGATGGCACAAAGGACTGCTTTTCTGCTTGTTGCCTGATGGCAGCTGCTCCCTGACTTGGTTTCCCTAGGCACTGTTGGTGCTGCCAGGAGGAACTGAGACTACCAGCTTTGTGCTGCTGGTCTGTTGCCTACTGATTACTAGGCTGCTGACAGGACTGCAACTTGCAACCTAACCTGATGTTCTGGCCTGCTGCCAAACACCCTCCCCTCGTGCCTGACAGTTTTCACAGGAGTGTGTGTCCCTGGTTATGGGTGTTATGCCTCTAAACGAGTAATGCCTCAGGCTTGCATAATGTGCATAACTACCATGCTCGGCGACAGTGGGTGATACATGTATTTTGTTATAACAATCCATGACTTGGTGGTATGTTTTATACTGTTTTATTTGTTGTGCCTCTTGCATAATTGGGATGATAAGTACTATTTCAGCAGCAACACCGTAGGTACCTTACTCCTAATCTGATGCATTTCCTGATTACTATTTTTTGGCATAATATGCATAGTATTTATGACCAGTATCATTGCTGATTTAGTGATATATATGTATAATATAGCAGCATATTTTTATGTAATCCTGTGTGGTCTCTGTTTTGTATTGTATTTATTGTGTCACTGGTGTGAGTTTGTTGTGCAGACACTTTACACATGACCTCTACACATGACCTCTGCTGTGCTCCAAGCTACCAGGGGATAGGCTCAGGTTAACTTTGATGTGTAACTTTCTTTCCTATACTAAAGTGGTGGGTTCGGTCTTGCTTAGGTGCAAACCCTGGCCCACCAGAATCCCAATTTCCAACAGTAGGAAACAAACATAGCTTTCTAACATGTACCACGTGTGCAGCTCTCTGATGGCAGTTCATAGCTCACTGTGAAAGATTATGATTGCAATTTATGAACTGCACATTAACAAAAGGATCTCTGAGCCAAAATCAGTATCCTGCTGAGCACTGCACATGAAATACTGCTCTTTGATCTGAATAGCACACATTTTTTGAAGCATGCATATTAACCCTCTGTGCTAAATTAGATGAGTCAAAAATGTCACTAGAGGTAACTCTGAACTCTCTTCAACAGGTACATTAATCACCCGAATTATCTTGGCACTTTAACTGTTGCAGAAAAATTTGGGGTGTACAAGGACCTCTGCCAAAGCCAGCCCTCCACCATTCTGAGGAAACGCCCAATGCCCAGTATGGCCAGTCCAGCCTTGATTCTCAGTGCAGGTTTATTAAGCAAAAATGTGAATAAAAAGTGCAAGATGCACTGGCAAACTTGCATTAGTTCCTAGTCCACTTAATCCAGCCTCTTTCTTGTCCACAAACAAATCTCAGATATTTCTCCTGTCTCAAAAAACTGTTACTTTTTTTTTTATAAATATGCAGATCTGTAGATGTGGTTGGAGGATAAAATGTTTCATGCAAGACTCTGCTCCTAGGAGCAAACCAGTCTCCTGTTAGAAAAAAAAATGTGTAAACTATTGCACCTGCTTAATGGCCAATTTGTCAAATTCTTAGGGTATAGTAACAAATTCCAAGGCTTAACAAATTCCAAAATGAGTAATTGAAAGAGTACAGTACTCTTATTTTCATCCAGATGTGTAAACATAAGTGCTACTTTGTTATAGTGCTTGAGAAGGCCCTTGCACATTAGAGTTGAACTATAACAGAAAACTGTCCTGGGTACAAAATAAAGTGGTGACATAAGTGAATGAGATAGCTAAAAATAAGTGACCCATATTAGCCAATAGGGGCAGTTGTGAACTTAGTAAAACCATGCTGCATAGATGATTTGCATGGTCTGGGACCCTGCATGCATGTATGTTATCTGAATGCAAAGTTTGTGGTAATACCAGGGATACCAACAGTAAAATTCAGCCACCAGGCCAAAAAACAAGCCCATAAACATTTCAAAAACTGACCCACAAACTGACCTGTGAGACTAGCCCTTCTGGCACTGCCAGGTTGCCCTGCAGGCCAGTCCGACCCTATCCCCGAGGAAGAGAGGAGACAGCCCAAGTTTTACCAGTACAGCACCCATTTTACTGCCCCATAGCAATAAGTATCTGGCAGACAGGCACCCCACAGAAATGAACGTCTTCAGATTCCCTTAACGCCCAGCTACAGCAATGCCTCGCCACCGCGGGCAATGTTTTCATCCCGCGTGCCTTCGCGCGCTCAGAACAATCAGAGTGGCTTTTCCGAGCGCACGTGGCAGTTCATCTGTGCTTGGTCAACCGAGCCCACAGGTCTTCATCTTCATTTATTCCTATCTCCTCGAGCAGTAAATATATGAACCACTTAATGCATCAGCTCCGGCAAGCACCCGGCTATGATTCCCCGCGCGCTGCCTACAGAAGCTGCTTGTCAACTGCTTCGTATGATGTGTGAAGATTCAGCATGCAGCCCCATATTTCATCTTTTATTTCTACCTCCTCGCCTTACTCAGGGGAGAAAGTTAGCTGCAGGCTTATCTGCTAACATGCTTCTGTTCTTTTCCTCCAGGCTTTCCTGAAACGGTGCCAAGCACTCTCTTTGAACATGTGGTAGAAAGACTGAATACTTAAGCACCATGATATCTGTATATTTGATCTTACTAATTATTAGCTGTGTCTTAACCTACTGTTTATCTGAAGCTTGAGAAAACTAGAAGTGATGCACTCCTGAGTATTTTTTCTTCTCTCTTTAATTGAATGTTAGCTCATCCTGGCGCATATATATTCCCAGGTACTACTTTCAGGATGAAGGTTGCCGCCACAGTCCCTATTTTCAGCTAATTCTGATTGCTCCAATGTGGGCATTTTTGGAAAATTCTTTTTATTTACAAATTAACATGAAACTGCAATATTGCATTTTTCATTTCAAAATGCAGAATTAGCTTTCCAACAGACTTCAATGTGGAGATTCTGAATTGGCAGGTGTGACAGGCGGTACTTATACTATCAGGGACGGTTTTAGTGCTGGTGACACCGGGTACGACAATCTTTTCTAGCCCCATGACCCTGTCCTCGGATTTCCTCTCCACCACCCTGCAAAAGTGCCCCTCATTTCTCCATAGTCCCTCTTTCAGATATATATATATATATATTTTAAGTGCTGGTAAAGGCTGGCTTTACTAATCCACTCAGCTATCCACAATCTAGATCTGTTCTTTGCAGCAGGCATATTAACCAACTGCGCTACCTTGTGGCAAGTCAAAACTGCCACTAGACAAAACTCCTTCTCTCTCTCTCTTGCAGGAACATTAATCACAAGTTATCATGACATTTTTATTGCTGCCTAAAAGCTGGCCACACAAGGAACTCTGCAGCAAGTGCTTTTAAATCTTATTGTTAAACCCAGCACCCCCCCTCTTTTGAGGTCAGTACCCCCCTTCAGGTCAGTGGTTAGTGCTGCCGCAGTGGTCGCATCTCTCTTAAGCTAATCCTGTATACGATTTTGTGCTGGCTAACTATTTCCTAGAATATGGCACATTATGGGGCATATTTATACTCCGTTTGCTCTGAAATTGCGTCGTTTTTTTCAACGCAAATTCGACGCAAAACTAACTCCATATTTATACTTTGGCGTTAGACGCGTCTAGCGCCAAAGTTCATGGAGTTACCGTCATTTTTTTGCTTGAACACCTTCCTTGCGTTAATGAGATGCAAGGTAGGCGTTCCCGTCTTAAAAAATGACTCCCAGGCATGTGCGTGGTATTTATACTCCCGGGCAAAAATCACGCACGGGAGTGGGCAGGGCAAAAAACCCCGCATTTGCGCCTCTTTTTAACGCCTGGGTCAGGGCAGGCGTTAAGGGACCTGTGGGCTCAGAATGAGCCAAGAGGTGCCCTCCCCTGCCCCCAGGGACACCCCCTGCCACCCTTGCCCACCCCAGGAGGACACCCAAGGATGGAGGGACCCATCCCAGGGAAGAAAAGGTAAGTTGTGGTAAGTATTTTTTTAAATTTTTTTGTGGCATAGGGGGGCCTGATTTGTGCCCCCCTACATGCCACTATGCCCAATGACCATGCCCAGGGGACATAAGTCACCAGGGCATGGCCATTGGGCAAGGGGGCATGACTCCTGTCTTTGCTAAGACAGGAGTCATGTTAATGGCGTCTGGGCGCCCCAAAAAAATGGCGCAAATCGGGTTAAGACGATTTTTTTGCCTCAGCCTGACTTGCCCCATTTTGGGACGCCCAAACGCCATTTTTCCCTACGCCGGCGCTGCCTGGTGTACGTCGTTTTTTTTCACGCACACCTGGCAGCGCCGGTCGGCTAACGCCGGCTAACGCCATTCAATAAATACGGCGCCCGCATGGCGCTTCAGAATGGCGTTAGCCGGCGCTAATTTTTTTGGTGCAAAACTGCGTTAGCGCAGTTTTGCGTCAAAAAGTATAAATATGGGCCGATGTTCTTGGTTCTATTCTAGGTGTGTCCAAATTCATGACGAATACTCTTGGCAAACTTTGCAAAATGCTTTGAAAACCGCTGCAAAAGGTACAAAAGCACCTCATTCTAAAATGTTTTTGAGGGAGAATATGTATTGACTTGCGTTTCTGCAGATTAGATTCACAAAACTTCTGTGAAATTTGAATGTTATCGAACCATGGGCTATTCAACTGTGTCTCCATATGAAGGTCAGATGTATCCCTGGTGATGCTTATTAATGCTTTGTGCAAACAAAATGTGTCACTGATGTTGATCCATTGCATCCATTGTGCTTCTGCTGCCATGCATTAACACTGAGGTGGTGCTGCATTCCTGAAGTAGGGACTGAGGTGGCAGACAGCATTTGGTCCTAGTAGCAGCTGGAGAAGAGAAGGAGGCTCTTCACCCAGGAAGAACAGACCTGTCCCTAGACAATTCTACTTCTGGGTGTTTTGAGTAAGCCTTGAAGCTCCCACTTACTCCACCTATAGACCATAAATAATCAGCAAGATGCTGCTCCAGCAATTTGAGGACGGGGGTATGCTCCTTTACTGAGTGTTGTGCCTGCATTGGCGCATGGCAGCAATTTGGGCGCCAGCTAAAGGAGAGAGGAAAGAAATGTGCCATATCTTGTAGTTCCTGCCTTTTCCTGGTTGTGCAGAGCGGCACAGCAAGGCACTTGCTCTGCTGCCCTGCACCACAGGCTTAGTAAATGAAAACCTTATTAAGTGATAAAAGATGTTATCATGAATCTACAACTAAAGTAAACATTTGAGGTGGTTTTAACATGAGATCCTGGTGATATTTGTCCTGAATACTTTTTTGCATTTAAAAAAACGCATGAAAGTTTTGCCCTTCATAAGTGCAAATACGTAGATAGACGTTCGGTTACTGAGGCTTTAGTCCACGCATATCAGCAGGTACCTCACGTAGGATAAAAACAATAAGAGTCAGTCTTGCTTTTGCTTGGTAACCTCTACATCACAGAGATAAATGAAACCAGCCTAGCTTCCAGTAAAAAGACATGGGTCGCAACGCTTCTTAATGTTCAGTGAGTGTATTGCAGACATCACTAAGAATGTATTTGTAATTTAAAAAAACAAACACAAACTTTTATATGCATGCCTTTTACTGTGGGTGATCAATTATTTGCATTCCAAAAGCTATATGCCACTCAGAAACAAAATACAGGCACAATAAAATAAAAGTAGTTCGGCCACAGTCCATTTTTAAAATGAAAACACATCTCTGTTTTAGAGCAGCGTCGACATCTTTTCACCAAAATAATAATCGCCATCTAAATGCCAAGCATTTTGTTTTACCGACTTGATAAGGTAACGAGGCCTTGCTTCCTAGCTATACTTCTGCGGAAAATGGCTATTGTGGTGCTTTAGATCTCATACAACAAACTGATCTGTGTCTTACCACCATGTACTGTTATTTGTTTCTATCATGTCGAGTCATTCTACAAACTTGGGCTGAAATATCTTCTATTGCAAAACATCTGATTCAGGGGTTCTGATAGTACCCCAAGAGCAGTGGTGCAACAAAGGCCCCCACAGTCCCCGCAGTGCAGGGGGCGCCCGAGCTCCTGGGACTGCCCGCAGCTCAGTACCCTGGTCTGAGAGCTCCTGAATTAATTCAGAGGAGGGCACCTCCATGTACTTTTCAGGGGGTCCCCTCAAGTTTTGTTATATGCTGATGCCCAAAAGGAGTCTATTTGAAAGTTTGTACATAGTGTTAAAAGACATTCAACTTGAGAAATTAGGAAAATAGCACATTTCTTTTACAAAAAGCAGCAAAAATAAAGAGAAGCGGGTTTCAGCGAAATTTTTTCTAAATAATTACAGATCTTAAAAAGGAGAATAAAAAATATTACGAAGGACCCATGTCATGTGTTGCACTGGGTTACGCCCCAGCAATGTGCCTGGATTTTTTTGCTTTTTTGATCACCAGATTTTTGGACTTTTTATAGTGGGTGAACCTCACTACCGGTGACTCACCCATGGTATTCACATGGTAAATGGACTATGCATTTTTTCCTCCATTTAAGATAAGGCCACTGTGACACAGCAAGGGTAAAGGATACTTGGCCCTTTACACGTGAACAGTTGTGCACACACTTGGGCACATGTGTAGGGTTTGCATGTGGAAGACTACTGTCATGCACTGCCAAGTAACAGCACACAGGTAGCTTGGCGCAATGGGGATTCTGCAGGGATAGGCATTCACCTGGGATAGGCCTCATGAAGGTAGTGTACACTATTAGGGAAAGTCAGTGTGCTTTATTGTTTTAACTATAGTGTCACTCCATTGTTCACAAAGGGAGTGAGTGTAGATTCCGTTCTCCTTGTCCAACAGAGACCATTGACATCTTGAATTAGAGTGCAACCAGGAGTGGCTCCTCCATAAGGGAGAAGGAACGTCGTCGTCCCCGCCAGCAGCGTCAGCTGCAATCTTTTTCCACAAAAAGGATAATAAACTTTGTTTATTATCCTTTTTGTGGAAAAGGAATGAGTGGGAGTGCTCAGGACTCCCCCTCAGAGCACATGTATGTTTGGCCGGCTGTCTTGGGCCTGCCAAACACACATGCGCACGGTGCTCTCTCCAGCTCAGCAAAACAGTTGCTGGTCTTGAGAGAGCTTGCACAGGCTCCCAGTCTGCCTGGGAGCCACCTGGCCGGGCGCTCCAAGCCAATCCTGATGCTGCTCTGAGCAGCGTCAGGATTGGCGCAGGATAGGCTGGGAGACTGTGCCTGCAGGGAGAGAAGAAGAGAGGAGCAGCACAGCGGTGAAGGCGGCAGCACTGGTAATTTTTTTAATTTTTTTATTTAATCCCCCCTCCCCCATTAATCCACCGTGTGCCACCCCTCCTCTTCAGTGTCACATGAGCTGTGACTGAGTGTAACCTATGTGAGAAAATCAAATTTGTAACTTCCAAAATAATATCCTTACATCTTATAGGTCAATCAGAGTTTACATGTTTTCCTGGCTCAGCTTCAGATCAGACCCCAGGCCTGATGTCCTCTGCTATGTCTAGTAATTACATTTTTTTCCATTAGCAGTAACCAAGGCCGATCCCATACAAAAGGAGTAACTAGCACTAATTTTCTTAGCTCCTGAGGAGGAAAGGTGTGGGACGGGATGACCTGTATCAATCACCCTGCTTTCACACTGTACCAGGGATGGGTCTGCCCAAGCCCACTGAACAAAGGAGAATCCTGGACAACTGGAGCCAACCCACCAGAGGGCCATCTTTGAAATTCTAGTGTGCAAGTCCCTGGCAGTGTTGTCAACGAGGCGTCGAGCTGAGACCCAAGGAGTTGATGTGACCAGTGACTCCTTGATGATGCCATTTTGAATTGACCAAACATGCTGTGCAGAATGGTTGGGACGTGGTGGAGAGATGATGTGGCACTCCAGGACTGGTTAGGGATGCATGTCTTTTGGAACCTTCCTTTCCCCTTTATAATCTATTACACAAGAAGAATATTCTCATGCCTGCAGATTTTCCACCTGCTTCACTCCTGGATTCTGATACTGCCATGGAGAACTGGAAGGAGAAGCCACCTGACCCCCACCCAGAACCCTGTCCAGTTGACCCCAGGACTAGTTGTTCTTCTCAAAGGCCAGTGAGGCTAGCATCCTTACCCCCCAACCCCAAGGACCCTGGACTTTTCTGCACCCACCAACAAGCCACAAAGGAAAACTGGTGCACAGAGCCCACCTCACAAGGAGTAAAATGAGCCCAGGATCATCCAAATCGGCCCAATACGGCCCAAGTTATGGCATGTTAAGTTAAAGTTTGATGATTTTTTATTTACTTTCCTGGATACGAGCATGTAGGGTTCCACTGCCTTTCTAATAATCTCCTCAGGGTGGACCAGAGCCTTTGGGATAGTGCCAAGAAGCTGGGGTTCATCAGACTGGAGAAGAGGGTGTGCATGGGGCCCCCTCCTCATTCTGTTACTTTCCGCAGTGCTCCCATCCAGAGCACATTCTGTTGAGGGGGCTGGAACCCATCCCCAGACCCTTGAGTGCTGCAGTGATGTGAGGAAGCACTGATGCACTTCTCCAGAGTTTTGACTATGAGAGGAGTGCCATTGCTCTTCCCCGTAGAAAGAAGGAGTGGTCCAGGACCCCACCTCTCAGCCCCATTAAAAAAAGGGAGGACGGGGGAGTGCTGTCACCCCCCCCCCCCCCCAATGTGGTCTGCGCTCCCCACGCCTGAGTCTGCATGGAGCATGAGGAGGCCACCAACTGGTGCACGACTGCCCGCTGGAGCGGGCAGACCAAAGTCCAGGTTGCCACCTCCCACAGCAGCACGCGTTCATGTTGCCTCTTTGGGGAGCCAGCAAGCGCAGTTGCGAGTGGGTTCCCTGAGCTCCTCTCCACCAAAGTCATTAACTGGGATGCCTGGGTGTGACTCTGCGCCCCCACACACAAAGGGAAAATGCTACATGATGCCGCTTTTCAAAGCCAAAGCAAAGGAACATTTCATTGTGGCTTACACGGGCAGAGCAGGAGAGGCTCTGTTATGACATTTACTGCATTCTGGAAACTCACTCCATAATGATTTGTGGGACTTTTCTTTTAAAGCACATTTTTTTACCATAACTCAGCCTGTGGTGGTCCTAGGACGAAGGGACAACCACCAGAACATTCAACATGACACACTCTTTCTTTTCAGGTCATCTTCTAGTTTGCAATCAGGCAAAATCATCTCCTTCCCCTGTATTCAATGAATTTTCAAGCTTTCCCATAAGCTGGAGCTTTTGTTCTACAGCTGGGCATAGTTTGTCTTCTAGTGGCCTTGTGTATGGTAACATTTTAGTAAGGCCTGGAAGGTCTAAAATGTTTACTACATTGCTCCGATGGTCATGACCTCTAGGAGTTGAATATATGGTTACACTGCAATGATTTTTCACTATGCTTTTTCATGTGGTTGTGTCCTCTAGGGTCTAATTGTATTGTTGCACTGCAATGTTGTCTCACCATGTTGTTTTCATGTGCTTCACCATGCATATAAAGTAAATTCCTGATTAATGTTTATTGTTTTTTATGATAATTCCATATGTTTTATTGATTTATCCTCATCTCAATTATGACAGTAATTAACTTGATATGTTTGGGTGACCCATCTAGGGAGTCACCAGTGATTACACAATGTCCTCTATAGTATGTTCCATCTGCCAATGTATATTTATAAATTACTGCATAGTATTTAGTGCTGTGTGCATAAGTTATGTACTTCTCCTTTTTCTGAAGAAAAAGTATTGACTGAACAATCATTTATTGATGTTATTATTGCATGCCAGCGATTGGTGGCTACTAGCCCACACCACCTCCCTTGAGTAGGCCTTCAGAATTGGGTGAAACTTTAAACATTGGGTGAGTTTATTTCATATTCTGGGGGATATATTGAAAACATTCGTTTTTTATATCTTTTTGTGGCATTTGTGAAAATGCACTCTACATAGTTCTTGGATTTTGTATTGATGGGCTCTCAGATCCTTGACAATTTGCCAGCTGGCTGCCCTGTAATTGATGAAGAAGCCAATTTCACACCCATAGAGCAGGAAAGATGTGCTTGTATTTCTTTTGTCTTGTGATGAGGTGCGGGATGCATGGGATACTACATTTAAGGAGGCATCTGTTAAATGAGTAAACAGCGATTTTGATTAGCTACATCGAGAGCTCCCTGGCCTGTGCAACTACTCTAATTTCTAGGGCTCTAACGACTCAATATTCTAGGGTAGAGTCAAATGCTACTACAACTTTGAGACTTCTTACTCAAATGTTTTTAGAATATTAGCTGAAAATAAATGATGAAACCAGTGATTTTCTGCGATGTGAGACTTTGGGCATTAGTGCATTGAGTAGAATTTTTTGGTGACGGAAAGGGTTAGATAGCCTATAAAAGGGAAATGTATATTTTTAAGCAAATACATTTTTTGGTAAATGGCATTGTCTGATATCCACATATTATCAGTGTACTGATGGGTGGCTAATTCCTGCTTAGCAAATAGGACCCCCAAGGTTTGATATCATTAGTGAAAGTATTATGCTGTGGTGGATATAGAATATAGAGAACCCAGTTGTTTACATTTGTATGAACTGTTGTCTATCTTACAAAAACAGATAAATTATTTTGCAACAATATGGGTAATGTCAATAGAAGATGTTTGGGCTATGAGAGATTGCAGGCGGTCCATGGTGTGGAATGTTGTCAATATGTCAAGGACAACGTGCAGACATTGGTCTTTTTGTCTGTGATTTGTCTGTGGTTTTGAGGAAATAATTTCAACATGGCCTTGAACCTATGATTGCATTTGTCGAAGAGGTGGAGGTGCGCGGTTTGCCAGCAGATTGAAAAGTAGTCTAGATATAAGTATTTTCCTAGTTTGTAGCATTCAGCTATTCTCAAAGAGAGAATTAATATTCCTTTTTAGCAGTGAACAGTAGTGTTAGGGTTTGGAATGAGAGTTTGCGGCACAATAGATTTAATTAGTAAAGACCTGTAACGTTTATAAGTGGTGGCATTATGAGAGATAATGATCCCGGAGGAGGTGTTTTGGACTGATGAATTTAGAGTATGCACTAGAAATGGACAGAAGGATGGTCAGCTGGACCCTAGGTGAAATTGGTATTGTGTTTGATGGGGAATGAGCAGCCTGTTCTCCCGTGAGTTGTACACAGCTACCACCACCATATTAACATATCCAGAAAAATCTTCACTTACATTTAGGATATAGTGCTCAGGTAACTGGCAACCCACAGGGAAAATCGTCAAACCACTTTAGTAATAACAAAATGTAATGGTGAAACAGAAGCAAAAAGAACAAATATTATATGATTCTACTGAGAACGAATAGTGCACGTTTCCATACTTCAATGAGGTGTCCCAATAAGAGATGACATTGTTGCATTCTTGGCTGATCAGGAATAAGAGGAAAAATCCATCTTCATATGCATCTCTAGAGGCGAAGACTAAAATGTTATTCACCTTGAACATATAGAGTTAATGCACTGATTCGAAAACAGTTGTATTTTAATAAACAAAAACATACCCTTTTCTGCTGTCAGTTTCTCAAACGGGGACTCTGTCAAGAATGTTCCATCATCCTTGTTTGTATTCTTCCTTTTGCTTGTCCTCATATAAGCCTTGTCTCCAAAAAGTTCAATGATATGGATACAAGACATGCACATAGGGCCAATCATGGCCCCACATTCTTAACCATCCATTACTTATTAGTTTGATCACTCTGACTTTCAATTCCACGCTTTGTGATGAAAACTGCCCAATTGTACAAGGTAGTGCTCGGGTTGATTGGAAAGCTTCTTTTTGATTTCGCTATCTGCCTGTTAATGTGAAGTGCCTTCAAAAGAAGCTTAGGCAAGTTCTGTAAAGAACACTTTTGCTTCATATGTTGACCCTCACATTACCTACAGCTCTCAACAAAAGTAGGTTAGCAGCTACCTCACGTTCCATAGCACCTGCAGCTGCCATGCTGTTTCATGGTTGCCTCAGTTAAAAGGTTTTTGTGTTGGCTCACCCTACCTTGATCTTTCTCTTCGTTGCCTTTTAATTGTTGCCTTGAAACCTAAACCTATATGTTCTCCGTTCCGTGCATGAATGGCTCCTCTTATTGTGCCACACCCCAAGCTATAATGCCTTTTTAAGTCGGAAAGTGGCGTGTGTTCAATGATTCTGACATCCACTCCAAACATGGCTGTCAGGTTACTTTCTTCTTTTATGCATAATCCGAGTTCCATGCATCAGACTAGCATAATTGTGTGCAATTAGAGAGGTTCAGTGACACATGATTGGCTCAGCATCAGCTCATGTCTACATACAAGAGGCTGCCTTCTTACCTCTTCATGATTGTGAGCTTGCCATCACCTGTGAGCAGAGCTCACTCTAACAGCCTCCATTACTTCAATTTTGAAAGCAGCTTTAATTGTTACTGTCAGGATGAAAAATTGCCTGCTTTCCGTTGAGTATCAGCACGTTTCTTAGTGATTGCCATCCCTGTCTAAGTACAGTTTCGAGACGAAATGATGGACCCACATTTCAGCCTATACTTTCTGTATGTTTCATTCTTCATTAACTGGGACAATATTATGAGCTATCTCAGCAAGTTTCTATGGCAGACGGACTTTTGTGCCGCCCAGGTTTGAAAGCCATTTAATCAAACAGTCGTTATGAAAAACAAATGTTGTTTTTGCTTTAAATGCATGATGTGCCTGTCGTGCGTTTGTGATGGGTGGCAGTGGCCTCTCGTTTCGCAGATAATTAGGTGCACAGGAGCAGAACAAGAAGGAAGAAGCATTGCAAGGGAGAGGAGCAGTGCGATATTGCTAATTTCCATCATATAATCAAGAATGGCTTCTTAACTCCTTCGCTGCCAGGCCTTTTCCCCCATCAGGTGGCAAGCTTTTTTTTTTGGCTATTTGGGGCAGTTCGCGCCTATGCCCTCATAACTTTTTGTCCACATAAGATACCCATGCCAAATTTGTGTTCTTTTTTTCCAATATCCTAGGAATTCTAGAGGTACCCAGAGTTTGTGGGATCCCCTGGAGGAGACCAAGAAATTAGCCAAAATACAGCTAAAATTTAGTTTTTTTCAAAAAAATTGGAAAAAAGGGCCGCAGAAGAAGAATTGTGTTTTTTTCCCTGAAAACGTCATCAACAGAGTTTGTGGTGCTAAAATCACCATCTTCCCAGCTTTCAGGAATAGGCAGACTTGAATCAGAAAACCACATTTTTCAGCACAATTTTGGCATTTTACTGGGGCATACCCCATTTTATTATTTTTTGTGCTTTCAGCCTCCTTCCAGTTAGTGACAGAAATGGGTATGAAACCAAAGCTGGATCCCGGAAAGCTAAAGATTTCTAAAAAGTAGACAAAATTCTGAATTTAGCAAGGGATCACTTGTGTAGATCCTACAAGGTCTTCCTACAGAAAATAACAGCTGAAATAAATAAAAAAATATTGAAATTGAGGTGAAAAAAACAGCTATTTTTCTCCACGTTTTACTCTGTAATACTTTTCCTGCGATGTCAGATTTTTTAAAGCGATATACCATTACATCTGCAGGACTCTTCTTGTTATGGGGATATATAAGGCTTGTAGGTTCATCAAGAACCGTAGGTACACTGAAACAATAAATGAGCTGCACCTTGCAATGGGTTTTCATTCTATACCGGGTATACAGCAACTCATTTGCTGAAAAATAAAGAGTGAAAAATAGGTATCATGATAACCTTTGTATTTCCAAACTGGGCACAAGATAAGTTGTTGAGAAGCAGTGGTTATTTGCACATCTCTAAATCCTGGGGTCCCCATATTAGCATGTGAATTACAGGGCATTTCTCAAATAGGTGTCTTTTTTACACACTGAGTTACATTTGGAAGGAAATAATGTTGAGAAAGACAAGGGGCAATAACACTTGTTCTTCTATTATGTGTTTCCCCAAGTCTCCCGATACAAATGGCACCTCACTTGCCTGGGTAGGCCTAGTGCCTGCGACAGGAAACGCAACATGGACACATCTCATTTTTACATTGAAATCTGACATGTTTTTTGCAAAGTGCTTAGCTGTGGATTTTGGCCTCTAGCTCAGCCGGCACCTGGGAAACCTACCAAACCTGTGCATTTTTTAAATCTAGACACCTAGGGAAATCCAAGATGGGGTGACTTGTGGAGCTCTCACCAGGTTCTGTTACCCAGAATCCTTTGCAAACCTCAAAATTTGGCCAAAAAAACACTTTTTCCTCACATTTCAGTGACAGAAAGTTCTGGAATCTGAAAGGACCCACACATTTCCTTCCACCCAGTATTTCCTCAAGTGTCCTGATAAAAATGGTACCTCACTTGTGTGGGTAGGCCTAGTGCCCGCAAAAGGAAATGCCCCAAAACACTATGTGGATACATCAAAATTATCAAATACAAAACTACATGTTTTTGCGGGGAGGGCACCTGCGTTTTTGGTCCTGGACTCAGCAGCCACATAGGGAAACCTACCTGAGGGAGTCCAGGGAGGTGTGACTTTTTTTGATCCCCCAGTGTTTTCTTACCCAGAATCCTCAGCAAATCCCAGGTTTAGCTAAAAAAAATCACATTTTCCCAGATTTCTGTGTGGGATCACTGCACCGGCACAAATTTTCTACCTTCCAACGTTCCCCTCAATCTCCCAGTAAAAAAGAGACCTCACTTGTGTAAGTGGGCCAAGTGCCTGTGACAGGGGAGAGACAAAAACATGTCGAAATTGAGGGGGAACCAAAGCGGGTCCAAAAGGGCAGTTTGAAAAAAAATGTTTTTAGGCTGACAAGTGGGGCAGAATTTTTACTGGTATAGATGCAACAATGCTGGGTGATAGGAATTATGTGGAATCCTGCAGATTCCGGAAGGTTCCATCACAAAAATATGGGAAAAAGGTGTGATTTCCAGCAAAGTTGGAGGTTTGCAGGGCATTGTGGGTAAGGAAATGGTGCAGGGTGCATGTGAAGCACACCACCCTGGACTCACCCAGATGTTTAGTTTTCAGATGTGTCTAGGTCTCGTAGATTTGTCTACAATGCAGTGACCCAAAGTCCAAAAAGTGCAGCCCTCACCATAACCAAGTGGGACGATTTTGAGAGTAAGATAAGCTCTCTGGCCCAAATGTAAAACCAAACCCCAAATAATCGAATGTCTTCTTGCTTGCCATGAGATAAGATGTTTTAGTGTGCAGGAGGAGAGCTGAGAGACTGTTAGCCCCTTCAGTAGGGGTGGGGGATAACCATGCCTATACTGGTTGGTAGCCACCACCCCAGTATTTTTTTCTTAATTCCATGGCATCTAGTAGGCTTTCTCCCCTTGCCTTCCCAGAAGTGGATCAGGGGTAATTGCCCCATATGTCTACCGGTGGGCAGAACAACTTTGTCACCATTTATTTGGGGTGGGGGTATAGCCATACCCCCACCCTTTTAAAAAAAAATATTCTTCCCTGGTGTCTAGTGGGGTTTCTGCCCCCCTAGGGGGCGGATGAGCCTTACATAAATAGGCTGATCTGCCTGCAAGGAGGCAGAAATGGCCTAAATTAAATTTGCCCACCAGGGGAGCGACCCTTGCCTTGCCGTGAGAACTTGTGGCCAGAAGAAGGTGCAAGAGGGGGCACTAGAATTCAGCATCTTTTATTTCTCTTTAGAATAAATGTGGTGATTGCAATGATTCTGATCTTCTCACACAAGTGCTTCTAGTGAACTTCAAAGCTGCTCTGCAGGATTGAAGAGTTGTGTAATCTGAGTGTTGCCCTTACTAAACTTACTCTATATACACATATAATGTTGGTGCCAATTGCTTTATAGGCACTCCAGTAAACAAATAAGTGCACATTAGGACCAAAATGAAGGGGGGCATCTCATCAACCTATTACAACTTTTCTTCAGTGACACCGTAAAGAACAATGACCTTGAGAAAAAGTCATTGAATATATCCCTGCAGAATACATTTTGGAAATGCTTGAGTGAACTAGATTTCATTTTTCCACACAAAATAGAAAGAAACATTACTTATTATCATGGAACTGCTACAGAACCAGACCCATTTCACTTCTTCCATCAGTCCTAGAGGAAGTAGAGACAAATTGAGTGTGAGTACCTTATAACGAGTACAACAGTGTGAGATTCCAGAAGCAGAGCGAGAATTTCAAGTTATCGTACTGCTTTCTACGAATAATTACAAGCTTGTTTAACGGTCAATAGACGAAGAACTTTAAACAAATTTATTTTAAAAGAATAATCATTGTTAGCTTCTCTCTACTTTTCTGGACCTGGTGAGTGCAAATATAATCATTTTCAGTACAAGTGTGCAAGGTTTGTATTACGCAAGCAAAGTCTTGCTTAGATCCCGATTACTGACATAATCATAGTTTGTGGAGGTTTTTCCATTTCCCAGATCTACGAGCTTGAGAAGACTACCATGCAAATGGCTATATTTGCATGCCAATACTAGTTGGTACTAAAAAACATTTTCTTGAGCCCACCGTGCGCCTTATGCTGGTTTTACTTAAACTGGATAATGTTCCTTATAGATTGCTATGAGCATTAATTACTACTTTATTTAAATAAGATGGTATAGGTTCCATAGGCAAATAGAATCAGAAAGACCTAAGAACTGCATAAAAATAATACTGTTGCGTACCTGTCGCTTCCGTGAAACTGCACATTATTTCCAAAGGCATCTGCTTTAATTGGTTACTAAAAAAAATATAATTTAAGATTCGTGTTCCAACTCCTCACAATGATGGATATGAATATCTAAGACCTCAACAGCAGAACAAATATGCCTGCAACTTTATAGTTTTATATAATAGATGCAAGAAGCCATACAATGCAGAATCTCTCTGCCAACATCGCTCTCTATGAAATTCTTGTACCGGGATAAAACACTCGCATTTCTCTTTGTTTAAAACTAGCCCAATGAGCACATCTTGCAATTGAACAATGGTAGGAGAAAGGATTACGTTATGACACTCGTTTGGTTCCCATCGACCTTAAGGAAAGATGTATGGCACGGGCGTGGTAGAGAAAATGAGACCCGGTATAAGCATTTCCTGGAATGCACTAACTGATCTAGAGAAGTGATGCAAAGGTACATTTTCTAAAGAAACATCTGCCTTCAGTAGTATGCCTACCCAATGTTGTGTATTACAGATGGTGAAAATCCTGCCTGCCCAATCTACATACCATGTCTGTTGGAGCTATTCTTGCGGAGACCGTCATAGAAAGAGATGTATGCCCAGACTCTCAAATGTTTAGCATCAGGTTATCGTTACTCTTATAACGCTGAACTGACGCGGATTCACAAACCAATGCAAATTGGTATTTGCATTCGTTTGTGTGGCATATTTATTTGCGCTGGTTTAGGAGGCAAAGTAACGCCGCTTTGCATTACTTTGCATCACCGGCAAGTTACATGGGTAGGACATGGGGGTACCCACGCGACCACTCATGCTTTTTTATGCTAAACACTATTCTCAAACAGCAGTAGAAAGGGTTTAATGCCAAAAATTAATGCAGCTGAAAAGCAGGTGTTAAACGGAGAAATGTTTTTATTTCTCTGTGCTTTTCTGACTGCATGTGTGCTGCACTGTACACCACACATACAGAGTGGGATAAGCATTTCCACTTATCTAGGCATAATATTTTGTACAGGAAGGGTGCCCTTCCTGTTCAAAACCTATACTAGGCTCATGCACACAACCTAGCACTATGGTGTTAAGGTGTGTGCGTGGTGCACAGCAGCTGAAAGCACTGGCGTTAAGGAAAGGGGAGGAAAGTACCATTTCTAACTGAACATGGTGCTCTCCGGCTCCTTCATTATCACGCAACTCAGTGCAGTAACTTTGGTGCTGCGCAGTACTGCCTGGCACCTCTCAGAATCTGGGCCCAAATCTTCTAAATAAAGCTAGGTGGAGTGTCCCCAACACCCTCCATCATGTTATGTAGGGTGGTATGTGGAAACTGGCAGTGCACTCCTCAAGCACTTGAAAGTGGCCAGTATGTGGAATAGAGCACTTCATAACAACTAAGTAGAATTGTAACACAGCTTCAGCAGTCTCCAAGGACAGGACTGTACTAATTCCTCTTAGCTCTCTAGCCTTTATCAAACACTGTCATTTAAGTTACGCATTAGTACGTCTAACACAGTGCCTAAGAGCCTGTCATTTGTTCAAACCTGATAACATTTTCTCCTTACCGAGAAGGTGGTCATTGCCCCAGGGAATGGGCACTACAAAGTAAGCCGACCAAAATAGGTCTTGTCAAACCAGCTGCTTAGTGAAAAGCATCATGTGCAAAGTGACAGGCGCCAGGTTGAATAATTCTCCCCTCACTGCATCTGAACCAGCTTTCCCTCCTCGCCCTTGGATACTATGACTTTCCCACAGACTAGGCTCTCGCATTAGGTCATGCTAATGCGCGCGGCCTGGTAGAGCACAAACTCGGAAGCAAATTATGATTATAAATGGTCCAGCAAGCTTTCTAATGTGGGCTCCTGAGAGGCTCCATGGCTTGGCTCCAGATGCTGCCAGAGAAGCCACGAACTGCAGCGGCGTTTAACACAACAGTAAGCTTTAAACCTCAGTATGACAAATCCCTTCTCTGCTGAAACTGCAGCCTCGAGAGAATGTTTAAACGTTTAAAGGACAGCATATGATTCTGTGTTGGTAAGTTTCTCAATAGGTCAATGCACCAGCAACAGAAATAAATGTGTGACCCGTAGGTCCCGTGTTTAAAATCCAGATGTGCTTACTCGGTCTTTTATTTTATTTGAGCCAGTGGTTGCCTGTGAAGGCCACCTTCACTTATTTTTTGGGACCGGCACTTATTTTTTGGGACTGGACTTATTTTTCCATATCATGTATTTACCAAGTTTGAGAGAGAGAAAAAGACATATATCGAAAAGATGGAGGAAGAAAAAGAGAGCAAAAACGTCACAAAGAAGGGAGAAAGCAGGAATATGCAAGAGCGAAATAAAGGGACAGACAGTGTCTGGTAGTGGATTAAAGACTACCAGCCTTGGTATTCGATCACCGACGTTTAGTTGAACAGCCACCGGCTTCTGAGCAGAGCTTCAGGCAGGGCATTCGTTTTCTCACAAATTAAGCAGCCAGGAAAGCGTCTGTTCATCTCACATGTGTTGGCTGTACCCAGTGTAAACTGAACAGAGGATGCAACACATACAACTCTTCTTGATTATGTTCATCATTGGAAATGTCATGCTTTGTAATATGTAACCTATTGATGGTCAAAATACAATGGTGTCGGCATTCCATTGCCTAAAAACAAGCTGTGGCCTACCTTCTCTATGCATAGTACTAGAAATGCAAACATTCACACCAATTACACACTCAAGTTATTACTTCCGGGCATTAAAGTGACTCTCTAGGGTTTTGACCTCTTTGTCTAATAGCTCTTTTTAACGCTACTGACCATTTACACCAAAGCGCACCAGTTGGGCACAAAAACACCCATATAATTATCCTGCAAGGGGCCAGAAATCCAGTCAAAATGAGGGAATACCAATGGGAAATTTTTCTGTGAACCCTGAAGCTCAAAGGGTCACATGTACAAAAGGTGTTAGGGGTTGCAAACAGAGAATCAGACCATTTTTAACTGATAAAAGGCTTTTTTACATGTATTACCTCTATTTTGTGACGCTGTGGCCTATTACCCACTCACAAAATAGGGTTTGTGATTCATTATTAGGAAGCAGAATGTTAAAGGCATCCTTTCCTAATAGCGACTCGCAGTGGCATATGTGAATGTTTTGTGACCAATATTGAGTGGCAAAACTTTCACATATTACCGACCCTGTGAAGGAGGTGGTAACCCATTCGCAAACTGGAAGGGGTCCAAACATTTTTTGAGAGCATCTTAAAAGATGAAAAGAAAACTTTTACATTTATTTTTGAACTGCATCTTGTTTTCTAGCTGAATTGAAAAAAAATGCTTTATTTAAAAAGCCATCATTGACATGGCGGCCTGCTGACCTCAGCAGACCATCAACCATAAGATGTCAGGCCATTCCCAATGGGTTGCAAATTGTGACGAGCCTCATGAATATTGATGAGGCAGGTCCATTTGCACCCCACTGGGAATAGGTATATGTGTTTGAAACACATTTGTACTCCGCAGTTTGTGACTTCCTAGTTGCGAGTTGCAAAGGGTCGCAATTAGAAAGTAGCAAACCACTTTCTTCATACATGTGGCCCTAAGTGGGTAACATCTACCTATTCCCCTGTTGAAATGTCTGGAGTAATCAGGTACATTTCCAACGTCTTTCCTGACCAAAGACAGGCTGTTGCCACTTCAAAAGCCATCTGCGCCAAGCACAAAGGTCTAGTAAAGTTCCTGACATCAAGTGATATCTTGAGCTCCCTCCTAAACTTAAAAGATACATCACCATTTCAAGATACTTTTCTGGCTTGGTCCTTTCATAATTCACCGGGGTTCTCAATAGGCACCCCTCCCACTGATTTCCCACCATACAATAACCTCAACTAAGCCTGTCATTGTTCTGCAACTGTCCCAAAGGAAAGTCTGTTGAGTTCTTTTTCTTCTCTATCACAATAACGGTAACATTCCTCATGGAAACACTGGAAGAAGGATTTGATATGAGATATTAAGAGAAAAGAAGTCTTAAAAGAGAGTCAATTTTGCTATTACGATCTGTAAGTACTCTGGTCTTGCTCTTGGTGGTAAACATGCTCAATCATGGCTCTCCGTGTATATCTTGACATTAGCGGATAAGCCCATCCTTCAGGTCTTGTGGCTTAAGATATGTTTACAAAGTATTTACAAAGTATTTACTGAGAATTAGATTGCTGAAGTTTTCTTTGTTTCATTTTAAGTGGAAGCCATTAAGGAAACTCGAACTAACAAAAATATAATGCCCAACGCATTACGTCAGCAAGTGGCATCTTTCTCACAACCTCTTTGCAGAGTAATTACTTGTACACAATGTCCTGGTAGCTCAGCTACTGTCTAAAGCTACTGAGACCAATTATGAGGTAGGAATTATGAACTTCAGAGAATAGTTATACCATTTTTGTGAAGAGAGTCCCACAGACAGTCAGAGAAGGTTTGGATAGCCTCTGTCCTTTGAAGATGAGGAGCAGGAAGAGTAAATTATGAACCATGGTGAGAGCTAGAGCCTTCTTTTCTAAGCAAAAAATAGGGCTCTTTGCTGGTGCATAGAAACACACATCCATGTCCCAGCAAGGAGCTCTATGCTGTCTGGATTTTTTCTTAGCCTATGCAAAATCCAAACAGCATCCTTGCTGTGACACAGAAACAGACATCTGGGATTGGAGTCATCTAGCACTAAGCATCTAGCTCCCAGTCAGTTCTGAACACGAGATACCTGGAGTTGGCCGGGGTGGTTTAGCTTGAACCACTTGTTCTTACCCAGAATTCACTGCAAAACTCAAACATTGTTTTAAACAGAATGTCCTCAGATTTCTGTGATGCGTAGTTCATAAATCTATGGGGAACAGCAAAACTCCAACTGCCAATGTGCCCACACATACTAATTAGAATGCTTACTAAAATGTGGGTGGTCCTATTGTAATTAATGGAAATTGGACAAATCTGTGACCATGGGAAGACAACTGAGTCAATGTGTTCTTCATGTGGCTATGGTTTTGAATTATTAAGCCTTGTGAAGTAGGTGCACGCAACATTTCAGGGGTACTGTTTTTATCAGGACAAGTGCTGGATTTAAGGATTTTTGTTGCTTGCCTGAACGTCCAGAGTTTTCTGTCACAGTGTTTTAATGACTATATTCTGACATTTGCAAGGAATTGTGAATAGTAGAACATGTTGACATCATGCAAGCTACACCACTGTGGATTTCACCGTGTCTGTAGTTTTCAGAAATGTCTCCAAGTAAAGCAGGGCAGTCCTTCTTCTTCCTGTCTTGTTCCTTGTGGGGATCTGAAGTGGGGGTGCAGCTCTGCCAGTTTTAACCTTGCTCTTGGGGGTGGAAAGCAGGGGAGGCCTCTGTCCAATCATGTGCAGGCCACCACCCACTTGAGTGGCCACTTCCTGGGAAGTGTGGCAAAAATCAATCCCAGGAAGCAACATTCTCCCAAAATCCAAGATGGCAAAAAATCAGTCTCAGAGGTTAGGTCTAACTGAGCCCACCCACTGGTGAGGCTAACTTTCTCTTAACACACCCCTTTCCAGGCCTCTCCTAATCTGATCAGGGACACCTGCCTGTCTGATTTT
The DNA here is from genome assembly GCF_031143425.1 of Pleurodeles waltl. Lineage (NCBI taxonomy): Eukaryota > Metazoa > Chordata > Amphibia > Caudata > Salamandridae > Pleurodeles > Pleurodeles waltl. Next base: position 1,236,380,091 of record NC_090446.1, read on the forward strand.
GCAGGAAATGGGGGAGGTCCACTTCCTGGCCCAAATGTCCTTCCGTCCTTTGAAGTACAGTTTGGCTGCTCTTCCCCCATCCTGTTTCACCATCTGCTGAGACCGTTCTCCTCCCCACACACTTTCTTTGTGTTCAGCCCAGGCCACTTCACACCTCATCAAGGCAACCTGGCCAGGCTGCGAGAAGCCGGCCAATCAGAGAAGGGCACTACAGAGCTGGAAATTGTAACTTTTAGGAAGAGTTCTAAAACCTTTTCTAGGTGCAAGTTATATTAACTTCAACAGTGGCAGATTGTTGGAATTTTTATAACTTTTAATTTGATACAAGACATGCCATGTTAACTCCTTTCTTTGGAAAACAATACTTTATTATTTTTAAATAAAGTCTTCCCACGTTAGGCCATTGAGCCCATTCACTACAACGGGTAAAAGAAATGTAGCTATTTTTCCCTCAGCAGGGCTTGTAAAACATATTTATAAAGTGCCTGCTTATAGTTGCACTACACCCAACAATGGGGGCACCTAGGGTACACCTTAGGGGTGACCTATATGTAAAAATAAGGTAGCCTAGGACTTTGGTAGTACCTTTAATTCCAAAGTCGAATTTGGGGTTAACTTTAACTTAAATCCCAGGCAGGCCTTCCTTTAAAATGACCCTGGGCACCACAGCAGTGCACCTATGGGAGCACTAACAATGCTGGGGTCCCTAAACCTACATGCCCTACCATATACTAGGGACTTATAGATAGGTTGACACAGCTAATTATAATTAGCCTAATTTGCATAATCATTTAAATCAGAGCACAGGCCCTGGGACAGGTTAGCAGTGCATAGGGCACCATCAGAGTCAGAAAAACACCAGCATAAGTGAAAAGGGGGTTAAAAAGTTAGGGGGCTTCTGCAGTCAGCCCAGTTTCCTCACGTAAAGTGACACCAAAATGAAAAAAAAATCCTAAAAAGGAATACCAGAGTGTTGATTTTTTAAAGTGTAAATATAAGAATAGCAGGAAAAAGTGGTAGGTGCTACCACAGTCACCTGGTTGCACTTGGCTGGTGCCTAGTAGAAAGTGAAAGTGACAGCGAAATGGCATAGGTCTGATACAGAAAACAGATTTGACCACGTCAGAGGTTATACTTTCTGACTTAGTCTCTGAAATGACCGAAGAAGACTCCATGATGTTTTATAACCACTAAACAAGGTCCTGGTGAAGGCATTGACTTTTGGCAGGAAGGCTCTGCGTGGGAGAAATTTGAATTTTGTGCCCACATGAGATCCCTTGTCAGCTGGCTACCATTGGCGCCTTTTTCATGTGACAATTTATACCATTGGACGTCACTGTTTTCGAGCTTGAATTCTTCCAGAGGTGCAAGCCTGCAGACTATAGCCAAATAGAGATTCATGAGCCCTATAAAATCTTCGTGAAGGTATGCTGAATCAGAAATTCTTGCTGCTGTGGAAAAGCTCTGAGTGTGAGCAACCTATATCTTTGGCCATTGGCAACACACCTTCTTTGGATCATCTTGTCTGATTGGTCCAGGTCCCCAGAGGTTCCTGAAGTCAAGAAGGGTCTACATCACAGGTTCCAGGAGATGATAGGATGAGTGCACTTAGCTGTAGTGAACCTTGGCCCTTGGCTGCTATCAAAACCTAGCAGCAGGGACTAGGGCTGGTCCAGTTTCAAATGGTCTGGTAGGCAGTCGTAGAAAAAGGCCTCTTGCAGTTTATTGTGTCCCTGTAATTTGAACAGAAGATCAGCCCTATGACCCTTGGAGTTCACATTTTTGTCCTGGATGGACAAGAGGGAAAGCAGATCCAGTTTTCTAGGCTGTTCTCAGGTTACAGACAGCAGGTCTAGTCCTTTTCTGTTCTTCCATATGTCCAGAGAGTGTACTGTGGAGGGTACTATGGATGTCACATTTATGCCTGGCAACAGCTGGTGGTGAGAAACTTCCTGGCCCCACCCGAACCAATTATGTGAAAGTTCCATTGGGTAACCATACTCATATTTGCAGCATTTCCTATGTGCCCTACTTTAAAGAATCCCACAGTACCCATCTTGAACTTAAAATCATATGGCCAAACCTTTCTTTCTCTATGCAGTGCTCCTGTGCCCTCCCCAGAGTTGTGGCCAGGGAAATGAACAACCCCTCCTCTGTGGTCATTCTATACCAGTTCTGAGTGCAGGTCCTCTCCCACCGGGAATGGTGCATGTTTGAATGGGGAAACAAAGAAGGGCCCTGTCTAGATGTCAGCTAACTTTTGACTGTGACAGGGTAGGGCACTAAAATTACCAAGCTGGTCACGTTCCTGAACAAGCACAGGTCATATGGTCACCCTGCCACAGGAACAGACACACTTCACTACACCAAGGCCTTTATCCTGCTTTCACACTTAATTAAGGGGGGCATTCAACTGACAAGTGGCAGTTGAAGGCCTTGCAAATGGGCATGTCCAGGTTTTAGGTAGGAAGAAGGAAACTTTCCAAAAGTACATTTTCCTTAATAGTTATCACAAATTCAATTTTACCATTACATTGAATTCAAAGTAACTATTAAAGGCAGTCTTTGAAATGTATTTCTAGTTATTTGATAACTGAAATCAGCATTATTAAATGTAATAATGTAACCCAGTGATTTCCTATGGAACAGCAAGCCTTGCTACAGTGAAAATAGCTTTTGGAGCTTTTTCACTGTAAGGGCATGTGTGACAAATGTATGTCCTGCTCTTAAATACTACACATCTTTTCTTATGGGCAAAACAGCTTACATAGTGGTGACCTATTACTATTTAAATGTAGGATTTCAACTTCTCAAAAAGATTTATTTTGACAGGTCGAATTTGCAGTTTAAAAATGCAGCAGCCAGGCTGCAAATTGTAAGCCTCCCATCATGTTTGCTTGGTCACTGCTGTTGGTAGCAGAATGAGTGCTGCAGTCCACTATTGGATACACCTTGTACCATATAATAAGGATTATTATGAGATAAATACGCCAATCACTCCTTTTTTTGTTAAGACATAACTGACACACAGGTTAACAAACACCCTGGCAGTGAAAGGTTCATACAGTGTCTCTACCTTCGGATTTCTTTGTTTTTATACTCTCTAAACAGTTGTTCATATATCTGTATTTTTAAACATTGGTGAAATGAGGATTATTCAAAACATTCAGGCATGCGGTTTCTTTGTTTAAAACTTAATAGACTATAGGACGATAAAGATGCAATGCATATCATATAGTCAGACATTTTAAGTTATATGAAATCCAATTGTTCTTGAAAAATAACCTTGACATTTAACAGGAATAACCAAATAAGTACTATTTCATAATCACTTGCAGTGTTTATTCTGAGGAGAATGTGTGTTAGTTGTAGGGGCTCTATGAAAAGTAAAAGATGCCTTTCTGATATTCATCTAAAATTGAAGGGTTGTTAAAGAGGCAGGAACAGAGCAACATAAGATGGCATTTCATTTGTTTTGCATGCCATGTAGTTCTGACACATGACAACTATTCTTGTAAATTAATTTCCTTGATCTGAATTTAGGGCTGAACTCATAATGTATTACATTATAATGTATACAAATCAGCAATATAGTATATATGTGTTCAGGTATCCCTGCCACACATTATAAGGACATTGGAAGTCACTGAGGAATTCTGTAACCACAAAGAGCAATTAGGCTAAAGGTTGAGTTCCTTTATAAGGTCAGGATACTCTAAGATGAATTGCCAATATTCTTAGAACAATCTGCAGGGTGTGCTTTATTTATTATAATACATTTGTACACCATCCCATTCCCACAAATCACTTAAATCCTTAGTAGTTCCTCATTCATATTAAAGAGATAGCATATGTGCAAACATAAAGAATAAAAAATAGAATATCCAGTGCAAATTTAAACATACCACAAAATCAGTTAGATACTTGTTCCAAAAGGGCATGAGAATCAGTTTACCACAACTCAGATTAAAAAAAAACCTTTGTAGCTGGAATGTGTAGAACCATCCAGAGGGATTCTATTGTGTCTATAATTACCTAACGCACAAAATAGACAGGTTGACATAAACATCTCCTTTCTGCTTATGACTATTCATCTAGAAAAATAGAGCTAAAGAAGGACTTGCTGTTTTGTTTTCATTTCCTAAAGTGTAGCTTTAATTATGCTTTCCCTTCACAGTTCCACAGCTATACCATTTCTTTATAACAGGCAAGTTGGCTGTCGCAAGTCATCTGTAATTGGAAATTAGAGATGAGCTTTTATACAAGGACTGCTGCCTCCCATGTATTATTTGATATAAAGACTCATAAATAAAATCATCCTTGCATGTGATTAATTGGCTATTAGCAAAAAAGTAAAATGAATTAACTTCTGCTATTACAGCGCAAGACGTTCAGAAAATTAACATTTCAAAATGTTAGGATTTAAACTTTGGAAAACAGTCTGCAGGCCAAGACCTCAGCAATCACATTGCCTTGAAAAGTTTCTTGTTTAAAGATTTTCGTAGGGCAATTATCTGTACCAGTTGCCTTTTGATATTTATCTCGTCAGAGCTAGTTTTACTAGATTTTTTCAGCTGTTTTTAAAAAACTTTCCACAGTTGATGAAATTCACGTAATTTGTGAAGGTTTTAAAGAAAAAAAATGGAATTTCAAATTGAATACACCACCCTGAGTTGATGCTTCACTACTACTCAGTAGCAAAAATCCAACATGACTTCTCCACTGGAATCCATTGGTAGCCACACTGCTGACTGCAGGAACTAAGCGAGAACAAAATCTCCACGTGCATTTAATTAAACAGATGTCAAGCCTTTCTGATTTGTTCTATCTAAACGTTTTCTCTGGCTGTGCACAGTATTTAACTGATGAGGAGACATCTGGGGCTTCATTTATTTAGTGCGCTGCTCAGTTGGAGCCAATCAACAGAAATAAAACATTTTAAAAGTGACCTACATTACGCAATTTGAAACTTTATTTAAACCTCTTAAAACGCGCTTGGACTTACCTATAGAATGGATAGGAATGTTTATTTCCAGATAAAAGAATACACAAGTATCCTAAATATCTGCAACGTTAATACCAATGAGATGAAATAAAGTACTTTTAAGGGCTAGCTAGAGGGTGCCATGCTAAGATTATTAGAAGTGAACTTTGTGGGAACATGTCCCTCGTTGCATGGCCACCTCTATTTTCTTTGCTCAATTCTATTTCTGGTTTTTAGACTCTTCACTCTAAGGAGCTGTTGTCTAGACCCCTGAAACTTGCAATTGAGTAATCACTGATTGGCTTATTTAACTTTTCTACAAGGCCGTAGTATATGATGCGGAAATACACCCATGGCATAGAAAGGTCAATGTCACCTGTGGACCTCAGCGCTCATTGTGAAATTGAGAAAAAGACACAATGTAACGCAGTCCTTTTTCTTAGATGTTTACCTTCTCTATTGACTTGTGTATAAATGTTGGACTCATTCTTTCCTTTTGGAATGCTTGAAATTATATAGTGTTTCAACCACAATTTCCATTTTTCTAGTTTCTGTTTGATATTTAGTATTTTTTATTCAAATTTAATTTAGACGTCACTTGGTATTTTCCATCCCTTATTTTTATTGTTGCTTGAAGTATTGATTTTCTTTGCACTGTTCCCTAGATATCACAAAGAGAAGCCCTTGCATGCGGCTAAACAACCAAACAGTGAACAAGAATATACCCTTAAGGGAAATGTTGGTTTGGTAATATGAGATCCACATGACCAGGTTGTGTGAATGCTCAGTCACAGCACAAAATAAATTGGGGACTCTTTCTATAATGGCATTCTTTCAGGATCCCACTGTAGAGTTCCAGCTCGAGAGGTGTTGTTTCACTGTTAAGGAACTTGTCAAGAGGATTTTATCTGTTACCGTGCAATAATGACAGAGGTTCCATCTGTGATAGGTCATTTCAGAGTGAGGATTTATAAGTGGAGATACATCTTTGGGAATGGTTGTGCCACTTGCTTTAGAATCAGCTCTTGAGGTTGTGCGTTCATGAATAAATATCTGATGGTTAACCACTGTAGAGTGTATTCCTGCATGGGCCATTGTGCAAAGACATGCCTGATGACTTGGTCCCAGTCTGTGTAAGCCCCTCTGAGCAGTCTCAAAGTGGTAGAGAAGTTCAATGAATCAAGCACAGCCCTGCTGAGGAAGAGGTTATTAGGTAAAGAATTAGGAATGGCATTGGTAAAAGGACAAAGTAGAGAAGATGCAGAGAAGTTAATTAACTATGTCTTCATTGCAGTACGCGTGGGGGCAAGGATGTGGAGTTTGTTATTAAAGAAGAGGCTCAGGTGAATTGATCACAAAACGCCACTGCAGGTTCACAGAAAGAATATCAAGAGTATGAGTATAGAGCTGTTCACATTAAATATAGCATTGAACAATGGTCAGATAAATACATTTTACTTGATCATTATGAAATAATCATGAAAGCACAGACAAGAAAAAAAAAACAGTTTTAACAATTTGCATTCATCTTCTATAAGTAGTAACATTAAAATTAGTTCAAAAGATCCATGAGTTGTGGTAAGATAGTATAGACTTTAGAAAGCTCCCCATAGAGTGATAGATGACTGGATTGCAGAATATCAATAGATTAAAAAAAGCCATTTTGCACTTATAAAATCCACAAGCCATAAGTACAGGTAGCAAATATTGCGGCGCAAAAGCATTATAAAATGTACAAAAGAAAATAAATTGCATTAGTGTCTGAACGGACGTTTCATCACAAAGGCAGATCAATATTGTCAAACAACCTTTTTGGCTCAAGAGAAAGCAAAGCTGACATGTTCTGTTACCCCAACAGAATCTAGTCAGAAACTATCTTTCCCATGGATTATTGACCAAGGTCAGTAAGGCTTTATTCCAATTACAGTTTATAGAATAGTATCTGTTAGAAATGGGGTCTCTAGTTGGCAGAGGCATACACCCTAATCTAAATAGGGACCACAATCCTATATCAGGGTAAATCACACCCAATCCAAATTATCATGTGCCCACCCTCTGGTAGCTTGCCACTGAGAAGTCAGGCTTAACTTAAAAGGCAATGTGTAAAGTATTTGTGCGATAAATCATACAGTAACACAGTGAAAACACCACAAAAATACAACACACAGGTTTAGAAAAATATAATATATTTAACTGGTTAAATTAAGGTCAAAACGATAAAGATTCAATAAGCACAATTTTAAAAAGAGTCTTAAATCTTAGAAATCTACAGTTGTCTCTTGTTTGCACAAAGTACCTGGTTTGTGTCAAAATGACCATGCACGGAGACTGCAGAGGAGGAGATGCGTGGAAAAATTAGGTGTGCTCCAGATTTTCCTATGAAGCACAGACAATGCGCTGTTTCTTTCCACACCACAAGGGGCTTTGCATCGATATCTGGTGCACAGTCTTGGTTCCTCACTGTGCTTGAGGGATTTTTGGACACCCAGGGATGATGCAGGGAAATGTGTCGATTCAGTAGGCGATGTGCCAAATTTTCTGTTGTACGCCAGCTCAGCTGTGCACCGATCCGGTAGGGCCGGGTGTCGAGTTTCCAGTCGCAACGCAGGCCCTGCATCGATCTTTGCTCAGGAAGTCAGGCTGTGTCATTCCAGTTTGGATGTGCAGCAATTTTCTCGTTGCAGGGCAGGCTCTGCGTCATTTCCGGCAGGCTGTGCATCGATTTTTGGTGCACAGGACATTTCCTTGAAGAGATGAAGTCTTTTTGGCCCTGTGACATTAGAAAACAAGAGGAAAGCTCAATCCAAGCCCTTGGAGAGCACTTCTCAGCAAAGTCAGAGGGCAGCACGGCAACAGCAGGGCAGCAGTCCTTCACAGCATAGCAGTCCAGATGAGTCCTTTGGGCAGCCAGGCAGTTCCTCTTAACAGGTTGCAGGTTCTGGTCAAGAAGTGTCTGAGCTGGTGGGGTCAGAGATCCAGTTTATAAACCCAAAAATGCCTTTGAAGGTGGGGAGTCTTCAAAGAGTGGCTTTGAAGTGCACAAGGTCCCCTTTCAGTACAGGTCTTTCTGCCAAGGTCTCAGTAAGGGGTTTGGCAGTCCATTGTGTGAGGGCAGACCACTAGCCTTTGAAATGTAAGTGCCAGGCCCCCTACCCTCCCAGCCCAGAAAAACCCATTCAGACTGCAGATGAGTGCAGGTGTCACTGAGTATCCTGTGTTTGTGGTTGTATGGGTGAAATGCACAAAGGAACTGCCAACCAGCCCAGCCCAGATGTGGGTTGGAGACAGGCTGTAAGGCACAGATGGATTTTCAGTGCAGAGAAATGCTCACTTTCTAAAAGTGGCATTCCTAAGATAGTAATATAAAATTCAACCTCACCAATAAGTAGGATTTTCTGTTGCCATTCTGGCCATAATAAATATGACCTGGTTACCCCTTTCTGTTGGGAATCTACCACTTAAACAGTATATGAGGGTAGCTCTAATGCTATCCTATGAAAAGAGCAGGCCTCACCATAGTAGAAAACAAATTTAGGAGTTTTCCACTACCAGGACTTATAAACCACACATGTACATGTCCTGCCTTTTAACTACATGGCACACTGCCCTATGGGTCACCTACAGCCTACCTTAGGGGAGAAAAAGGGGAAGTTAGGGCTTGGCAAGTACTTTTAAATGCCAAGTCGAAGTGGCAGTGAAACTGCACACACAGGCCTTGCAATGGCAGGCCAGAGACATGGTTAAGGGGCTACTTATGTGGCTGGCACAACCAGTGCTGCAGGCCCATCAGTAGCATTCAATTTACAGGCCCTGGGAACATGTAATGCACTTTACTAGGGACTTACAAGTAAATCAAATATGCCAATTGGGTATGAACCAATGTTACTGTGTTTGTAGGAAGAAAGCATATGCACTTTAGCACTAGTTAGCAATGGTAAAGTGCACAGAGTCCTAAAACCAGCAAGACCAGTGTCACAAAAATGGAGGGAGTTAGGGAAAAAGTTGGGGGATGACTACCCTAAGGCTGTCAGGTCTAACAGTATCATTTCATGGTGAGTTTTTTTTTCTCATTTATTTCTCCACACTAACGGCATTGGTAAATAGCATATACAAGCTTTTTTTTACCTTTGTAGTATCTCCCATAGAGATCTGGTAGGGTGATCAAACCAGCTCATGCCTAGTGTCAGCAGTTTGCTTGTTGCGTCTCAGCCGGGGGATCATATGGCCCAGATCCCCTGCTAAATAATCAACTATAATACCTCAATAAAAGGTGACATGTTTATTTCCCCATATTGATACCCACAAAACCAATGGTGTCAATGTTATAGAGTCTTCTGCATACATGAGACCTAGTTCCTCACAGAGGAAATAATGAGGAATGGAAGGGGTTATGCCTAACAAAGGCTAGAAAATTGAATTTCTTCCAGCTGTAAATTTGTTGTATCGCTAATGCACAAGATAGCAGCCCCACAGGTTAATACTGGTAGACATTTGCACTTATATATCTAAAAAGGGCAAAAACGGTTTGCTCCCAATAATCTTTGTGAAATTAAAGCCCCAACACAATCATTAAACCTGGGACAGCTTTCGAAAGACATGGTAACCATGAACTAGATGAAGCAAATGTGACCCCTTGTTATGGGAAGTGATTTAACTTCTCAATAAGCTTAACACTGATAGTGATTAGAGTAATTGTACATGTTTGTGGCCTTCACATCATATAAAGGGTTTTCAAAAAGTTGGACTGAAAGGTACACCACACACCTGGGGCAGGTGCAGCCCTGGCTACTGGTGGGGCACTGCACTAAGTGTGACCCACATGTATCAGACCTGAAAGTGCAGGCCTCTGGGGGGGCAGATGTGTCTGTGCCCAGGATAGGATCTCTCATACCTTGACCAACCCTGAGCACACCTAACACTACTCCTGGGGTGACCGCTTGAAGGGTGGTAAGGGTGGTGGTGCAGGGCTGGGACATCATGGTGAACCCCACGTGGGTTCTCCCTACCTAGGGGGTCTGCCCCTCCCATAGGGTTTGCTGATTCCCTGTGAGTGAACTTAGAGCTCAGGGCACTGTCCCACTGCGAGTAGAGTGTGGAAGTGCCAGCACTCTTCCTAGGCATGGTTGGAAGTAGCGTTAACCAGTGTGGTCCTGCCACTTTGGGTCATAGTGGGCTTGGCCTGTCACAGCAGGACTGAATGTGTGCACTTGCACCTGTGTGGTGTTCTTTAACTTGTGTTCAGGCTGCCCCTGCATGCTTGTGCATGCACTAGGGCACATGTGCCCATGTAATGAAATAATATCCATGTGTGTGTTCACTATACATGAGAGCTGCTCTGCCCATAGGTTAACATGGGGATAGGTTACAATTGATCCTGAACTGCAAAAGTGGATTGAAGTGGAGGAGCCTCATGGTGTTTGCTATCATTGAATGCACAAGGACAAAGTCCTTTCTATGGTAAAGGCGGTTTTGTCAGTAATGCTCTACAAATTCCGCTTCTAGGAAGTGGCCATTTCTATGTTTTACAAACTCTGTTTTGGTGCCCATTAATTCCAACTTTGTATCACTGGTGTTAAGAATGGTGTCTTTGGTTGGCAGTCAGGTTACTCCCTGTCCAAGCAAGGACCCTCACTTTAGTCAGGGTAAAGGAGAATCACCCTCAGCTAACCCCCACTCACCCCAGAGTAACTCAGTGAAAACACTACTAAATGACACAACACAGGTTTAGAAAAATAGGAAATATTTATCTAAACAAAACAAGATCAAAATGACAAAAATCCAACATACACAAGTCAAGTTATTAATTTTAAAAGCAAAAGAGTCTTAAATTATTTTGTAGACAATAAAAATACTGTTAGCGTTGAAAAGTACCTGGATAGCGTCCAAATAACAAGCATGGGCGAGTGTGGGTTGAAAAAGGGTTAGTGATGCGTAAATTTCTCATCCACAAGCGCGACTGTGCGTTGTTTCTCCTTCTCCGGTCGGGATGGCGTGCGCTGTTTTTCCTCTCTGCAGGAGTACGATGCGTTGATCTGGGCAGGCACTTGGGTCCAGGTAGTTGTTGCGTTGTTTTTCCGCACCCAGCAAGGTTGCGTCGAAAATCCTGCCACGCGGTATCAGCAAAACTGCACTATGTGGGTTGCAACGTTATCAGCCATCATCAGCGGGTGTTCAGTGTCGTTTCTCCAGCTGCGTGCGGCGATCTTCCAGCCGCGATACCGGTGGAGCATCAATTTCTGATGTCAAGCTGGAGGCGTGTCATTTTTCAGCCACGTCTCGGAAGGTGCCTCGATATTTTCCCCACATGGCGGTCTGTGCGTGGATTTTTAATCTTGGTCTACCATCTTCACCTGTCAAGGCCCCTGGAACTGGATAGGGCACCACTTGGCAGGACAGGAGTCTCAGCATGGAGTCCAGGTGCTGGCAGGGGAAGTATTTGATGGCCCTGAGACTTCAACAATAGGAGGCAAGCTCAGGACAAGCCCTTGGAGAATTCTTCACAAGCAGGAATGCACAACAAAGTCCAATCTTTTTCCCCTTTCACTAGGCAGAAACAGCAACTGCAGGATAGCTCCACAAAGCACAGTCACTGGCAGGACAGCATTTCTCCTCAGCTCTTCAGCTCTTCTCCTGGCAGAGGTTCCTCTTGATGTCCAGAAGTGAACTAATGTGGTTTTGGGTGCTCTTCTTATACCCATTTTGGCCTTTGAAGTAGGCCTACTTCAAAGGAAAGTCTCTCTTGTTTGTGAAATCCTGCCTTGCCCAGGCCAGGCCCGAGACACACACCAGGGGGTTGGAGACTGCATTGTGTGAGGGCAGGCACAGCCCTTTCAGGTGTAAGTGACCACTCCTACCCTCCCAGTACATATGGCTCATCAGGATATGCAGGCTACACCCCAGCTCCCTTTGTGTCACTCTCTAGAGAGAGGTGCAAACAGCCCAACTGTCAAACTGACCCAGACAGGGAATCCACAAACAGACAGAGTCACAGAATGGTTTAAGCAAGAAAATGCCCTCTTTCTAAAAGTGGCATTTTCAAACACACAATCTCATAACCAACTTTATTAAAAGATGTATTTTTAAATCGTGAGCTCAGAGACCCCAAACTCCACATGTCTATCTGCACCCAAAGGGAATCTACGCTTTAATCATATTTAAATGTAACCCCCATGTTAACCTATGGAAGAGATAGGCCTTGCAACAGTGAAAAAACGAATTTAGCAATATTTCACTGTCAGGACATATAAAACACATTACTATGGGGGTCATTACAACCTCGGCGGTCTTTTAACAAGACCGCCGAGGGACCGGCGTGCGGAAGACCGCCAGTAGTGGCGGTTTGCCGCTCGGCGTATTATTTTTGTTGGCTGCTCTCCGTCCTTTTTACAAAGGAGAGCCGCCAACAGCCATACTGGCGGGCGGCGGGGAAGTGGAGGTTGCTCCACCTCCACCGCCACGCCAACAGAACACCGCCCAGCGAATCACGTCCTGTGATTCGGCGCGGCGGTGTTCTGTTGGCGGTGTGGTGTCGGCGGAGCAGCTCCCATGGCTCCCGTCCCCTCCCGGAGGATCGACGGACAAGGTAAGTCGATCGTCCGTTAGGGGAGGGGGGTGGGAGGGTGTTGTGTGTTGTGTGGGTGCATGGGGGTGTGCGTCTCTGTATGTAGAGGGGGGGTTTGAGTGCGTGTATGCTTGCGGGTGTGTTGCGTGTGTTGGGAATGAGTGCGTGTATGTCTGTATGTATGTCTGTATGGATGTGTGCGTGTATGTCTGTATATTGGTGTGCGTGTCTGACTGAGTGTGTGGATGTAGACATGTATGTTGGTGTGTGTGCGTGTATGTGTGTTGGTGGTGCCTGCGTGCGTGTCGTGTGTGTGTGAGTTATGTGATGTTGGGGATCGGGGTGGGGAGGGAGGCCCTGCCACCTTTGAGGGGTGGCAAGGGTGGTGGGGGGTGTAGGGGAGGGAGTCGGGGTGGGGAGTGAGGGAGACCCCTATCAGTGCCAGGGAAGGAATTCCCTGGTACTGATAGGGCTTACCGCCATGGATTTCATGGCGGTTCCTACAGCTGGAAATCCACGGTGGTAAACCGGGTCGAAATATCGGCGGCGGTATTGTGACGGCCGCCGGGCTGGAGACCCAGGTCTCCAGCCCAGCGGTCGTCTCCGCCCTGGTGGGCGGAACGGTGAAGCGGCGGATGACCATGGCGGTAACCGCCATGGTCATAATACAAAAAAAAAGACCGCAAGCCTGTTGGTGGTCTTACCACCGCTTTAACACCGTCCGCCAGGGTTGTAATGACCCCCTATATGTCCTACCTTAACCATACAGTGCACCCTGCCCTTGGGACTACCTAGGACTACCTTACGGTTGCCTTACATGTACAAAAAGGGAAGGTTTGGCCTGGCAAGTGGGTACACTTGCCAAGTCGAATTTCCAGTTAAAAACTGCACACACAGACACCGCAGTGGCAGGTCTGAGACATGATTACAGAGCTACTTAGGTGGGTGGCACAACCAGTGCTGCAGGCCCACTAGTAGCATTTGATTTACAGGCCCTGGGCATCTCTAGTGCACTGTACTAGGGACTTACTAGTAAATCAAATATGCCAATCATGGATGAACCAATTACATACACATTTTGTTTAGGAGCACTTGCACTTTAGCACTGGTTAGCAGTGGTATAGTGCCCAGAGTAACAAAAACAGCAAAAACAGAGCACAGCGCACATCAACAACCTGGGAAACAGAGGGAAAAAGTTAGGTGAGACGATGCCAAGGATGCCAAGTCTAACAACTGGTGGCTGAGGAAAGCACATCTGTGTATTCCCCAGCAACAGCCATAAACCTTGGGCACCCAGAATGACAGGCCTCTGCCAGCTGTAGGCATGGCAGGATAAATCAGAGGGAGAGGTTTTGACACTTGGCATCTCAGAGCCAGATTATGGCCCTACTAAAGACAACGATCTGCATTCCATGGCCGCATGGCAGATAGATGTGTGATTTAGGGGAGACATCTGTTGTTCAGAAGGGAACCCTTTGAATAACCCCCAACTTCAAAGGTACACTTCAGTATATCTACTGGTACCACACTTCAACAACTTAGAGCTTTGCTTGCAGGAACGTTGAATGTAGACACTGGACTGCATGCTCATTGTGTGTGGTGTTGACCCTCAGAGGTGTTGGTGTCCCAGGAGCAGTGCTGTATCCTACCTCGTGCATTCCCACTGAACTTGCATCTTTTGAGCAGGTAGCCGCATCGTCTGGTGCAACTAAAGTCATCACGCACCAGACATTGCGCCTCATTCCAGGGAGGTATTAAACTGGAATCCTTTATGTGCATGCTCAACTATTGTCTGGTGTGACTCAGATCATCATGCACCAGATGTTGTGCCTCATTTCATGGAGGTATGGGGTGAAATCCTTTTCATGTGTTTAACCAGATTGTCTGGTGCAGCTCAAGTCACTGCGCACCAGACTTTGCGCCTCATTTCAGGGAGTTATGGCATTGAGCACTTTGGGCCAGATGTAGCCAAGTTTTTTCACGTCGCAAACAGTGAATTTTGCTGTTTGCGACGTGCAAAATCCACATCGCAAGGCCCATTTCCCGTTTTGTGAGTCGGTAACTGGGTTACCGACTCGCAAAACGGGACTGCGAGTCGCAAATAGGAAGGGGTGTTCCCCTTACTATTTGCGAGTCGCAGCGCGATGCTGCATTGCGATCGCAAAGCAATCGCAGTTACCACCAGTGTCACAGTGGTGGCAACCCATTCGCAAAAGGGAAGGGGTCCCCAATGGACCCCTTCCCCTTTGTAAATGGCCTGGAAAACATTTTTTCAGAGCAGGCAGTGGTCCTATGGACCACTGCCTGCTCTAAAAAAATTAAAATGAAGCGTTTCATTTTTTCATTTTGTAATGCATCACTTTTTCCTTTAAGGAAAACGGACTGCATTACAAAACAAAAAACTGCTTTATTTAAAAGCAATCACAGACATGGTGGTCTGCTGTCTCCAGCAGGCCACCATCCCTGTGAGTGCTGCGAGTCGCAAGGGGGTCACAAATTGCAACCCACCTCATTAATATTAATGAGGTGGGCCTTTGCAACCCCCTTGCGAGTCACAGATGGTGTCAGGGACACCATCCTGCATCCTGAATTGCGAGTCGCAAATTGCGGGTCGCTCTGACTCGCAATTTGCGAGTCGCAATTCAGGACATTGGTACATCTGGCCCTTTGTGTTTGTGACTGAAGTCATCTGGTGCGACTCAAATCATTGCGTGCCTGCCGTAGCTCCTCCATCCAGGGAGGTGAAGATTAGTATCTCTTTGTGTGCATCCAGGACCATCTGGGGCTTCTCAAGTCATCATGCCCCAAACAGAATGCCTCCTACCAGGGAGGAGCGGGATTTGGTCACTAATGTGTATTAGAGTGCCTGGCTCGGCTTGGTACCACTGTGACCAGTGTGTGCCTCAATGACCCACCTCCCCCCCATGCTTTGCAGATCTAGGCCCACACAAGAAGGCACAGTGCGAAGACCTCTCAATGAACATCCTCAGTGGTGGCTAAACCTTCATTTGTTGACTATTATCTGCTTCACTGGTATCTTTTCCTTTTCCCCCATATTATCCCCAAGTGCCTGAAGAAGAGTGACTTACAACCAGGGAAACACTATTCTCATCTTCAGCTAGTGACAGTCGGGAGTGAGTGTGTGGGAGCGATTGTGGGTGATTGTTACACTTTGTTGCCATACACATTATTATTTGCCAGAGGATTTACATGGTTGACCTTAGATATTACCTGTGCGGGGCAGGTCTCAGAGGTAATTTAAAGTGCTGCATTGCTCTATATGTATGTATTGCTGCTATTGTTGTAGACTGGGGTGCACCCGAGGGCTTTGAATAAATGTGTTGGAGTAATCGCTAGGTGGGGCTTGTGCTGACAATGTTTGGCACCTCATGTGGGTGCTGGACAGGAATGCATTGTTTTTCTCATTGATGCATACTGCAAATGTCGTTTTAACACACTTGGCCCTAGTACTGCTAGTGTTGTTTCAAACAGTGATTCCTGGCCAGAGTTGCATGTCATTCATGCTTTGTTAATTAATACGAGTGTTGAAGACAAAACTTATTTACATACACCTTGTGTGAAGTGTCTTGTGACGCTCAGCATTGCTTTACACATTGCCCTTATAATAAGCCTGACTGCTCTGTGCCAAGCTACCCAAGAATGAGCACAGGTTATACAGTGAGTGCAATCACCCACCCCTGATGGGAGTGGTGGGTTCTGCCTGGCTGGGGCCCACCCTCTGCCAACCAGAACACGCACCTCCAGCAACCATGTGTAAAGGAGAGAGCTCAAGCATTTTAGCACTCAGTAACAGTGTTAAAGTGTACAGAATCCTAAAAACAAATAAAAAGGGTTCAGAAAACAGGAGGGATGAAGGCAAAAGGTTTGGTAGTGATCCTACAGAGAATGCCAGGTCCAACATATCTATCAGGTCCTGACTCAAGCCCATATTAGAAAGTGTGGCTGGTCAAAGGTACTGCTAAGATCCATAATGGCAAGATAGAGTGCCTGCTTCTCAGTACTGTGTATTTGTTTATTTAAGTATAAATTGAAGCACTGTTCCTCTGTAGGAATCCACTCCCTAAAGCAATATTGGTCTGTTGGCAACACTTTGCAAGTATGAGATACTGAGTTAAAGGTGGCTACAGTCTTAGTAAAATACAAGCATGCATGCACACGAGGCATGTGCAAGCACACATGCACAGGTCATGGGCTGAAAAGAAATGTATTTCTTGCTCCTTTTTAGTCAGAAAACTGAGGGCCTCATTTACAAGGAAATGATGCAGCTTGGCATTGCAAGCCAGCTTGCTGTTCCGTGCTGCATCATTTTGAAATTGCAGGGTCGTGTTGTATTTACAGAAATACGCCACACTCCTGTACTTTCCTCTGTGCTGGCCCACAAAGTGCTGCCTAACACAGCATGGTCAAAGGGTGCCTGCATTGCAGGGATGATTGTTTATGTGCAGAAAGGGCCATCTTCCTGCACATAAACAGTCATTAATGGCATTTTCCTCTTTCTATGTGGGCTGCATTTTGCAGCACACATAGAAAGAGGGAATAACAGGGAGAAATAATGTTATTTCTCCCTGTTGTGCCACTTTAATGCCACCCCTGAGGTAGCATGGGATTATGACACATTCCCAGCCTTGCAAATAAGGGAATGCATCAGATTCCATCAGATTCAATGGGTGTTGCATAGGAACACCCACAGCGACACCAATGGAACACCCCTTTAATGCAATGTTATGCGTGAAAGGGGGCCATATTTACAAAGACATGAAAAGCCATGCAAGGTGGCCTTGTAAATATAGGCCAGCACACTGCGCCACTGGAGCGTTAAAAAAAAGTGGTGCTCTGGTGGAGCAGTGTGCCACTAGGACCTTGTAAATGAGGTCTGATTTTTACTAGCAGTACCTGTTAATCTGTGGTGAAAAATAACATAACCTTCAGAGCAAATACATAGTCAAACCTCTAATATTTTCACCTCTGGTGCATGAAGAAGAGGAATGTAATTCAGTAAATCTGCCATCCAAGTTCTTTTTCAAAGGCATTTATAACACTGACGACAAAAAGCTTGGGAGTTAGCCTACGGAGAACTTGTTCTCTTTTGCTCGCCTGATAACGTTGAATTTATTCAACAGACATTTATAATTTGTTGCCTTTCTTTCAGGAGTAAACTGGTTTAGCTGTAACTCATTTTCACACGTGGGGATGCCGATAAATATGACTAAATAACAACTTGTTTACTAACTTTTTGGGGTTATTTTCTGCTGTGCCTGAGTGTGTGCTACATACATAGGAGAGCAACGGAAACTTGTTCCAGAGCCATGGCACTGCAGAGGAGCCCGCTGTCACACTCGGTCTGACCGGCTCCTACAGCAGGCTGATCTAAGAGGAACAGCAGCACGACTCCAAATGAAACCTTCGCAAACCATAATGGCAGAGCTGGTAACATTTCCGTTCCAATCCTATCATTTCTCTTTTCAATTTGTAGAATGGTAATTCAAATGTAAATTATCATCTATGTGCTAAAGTCAAAAACGTGCATTCTTAATGGCCTATGGAGGTGAAGATAAATAAAATGTTTAATACAAAGAGCAGCATCTTCAGTCAATGCTCAAAGCCATTGGTAAAACGTAAACTGCAGAATCATTCCCTGGGGTGATTGCGTTTTTCGTGCCATTACACTTCCCGATATGTGCACACACTGCAGCGGGGATTTTCAAATCTTCAGGCAAAATTACATATCAGTTGCAATATGATTCCCTCCTGTAACCACTTATAGTTATGGTGTGACATGGCAACTATCCAAAGTGGCCTTAAAGTAGCACTCACTGCCCCTTGGTGCATATCAGAATGATCGTGAGCTGGACAGAAAAGGTGGACAGTGATCTGCTACGTTTTATTGATAGGCTGCATGTTTTGCACATTATCAGCACATTCTTCTGAAATGGGGCATCTAATCAAGGAATCAAGATCCAGCAACATTAAATGACTAGTACCACCTATTAACAAACAGGAACCGTATAAAGTAAATGGTTTGCTCCTTGGCTACACGTGGCACCTGCAGTAACAGGGAACCATATTGCATACAAACTGTGCTGACCCCAGTGTAAATTCAAATTCACTGGGTACACTGCATCACTGAAAGAGGTACTATCGTTTTAATAGGAGACGCTCTTGCAGTAATTTGAGGAAGGCATAGGGATCCATTCCACAGGCAAGTGCAGTGTGTGGCTCCACCTGCATACAGGAGGATGCCTGAGAACCTTGTATTACCCCTCATAGCCTCTGCACCCCTATCTGGAAAGTGGCAAGGGCACAGATGCAAAGTTGGGCATATCCCCATTTAAATGAGGAAACAAATTCTTATGGGTGTACAATATGTACCCAACTCAATGTTACAGAAGAGCTGCAGCTCCTTCTTGTTAGAAATTGGGTCTTTGGTTGGCAGTCAGGTTACCCCCTGTCCAAGCAAAGACCCTCACTCTAGTCAAGGTAAGTCACACACAATCCAAATTATCTTGTGTCCACCCTCTGGTAGCTTGGCACTGAGCAGTCAGGCTTAACTTCGAAGGTAATGTGTAAAGTATTTGTGCAATAAGTCATACAATAACACCAAAAAAATACACCACACATTGTTTAGAAAAATATATAATATTTATCTGGATACATGCAGGTCAAAAACGATTAAAGATGCAATAAGTATATGTTAAAATATCACTGAAAAGTGATATAAAGTGTTTTAAGTATTTTACAAGCAAACAAGTCTCTTTCAAGCACAAAGAACCTGGTTCACGTGAAACATCTCCAAAAAGAACCACAGAGGAGGAGATGCATGAAAACAAAGAGGTGTGCGTCGATTTCTCGGGCCACACATGGCGATGCGTCATTTAGTTTTCGTGCAGGGACGGCTGTGTGACGATTTTTGGTGCTCAGTCATGGATCCTCTTCGGGTTGCGGGGTTTTCAGACGACCCAGGGATGATGCGTGGATTTCCTGCACTGGCAGGATGAAGTCACAGGAGCTGCATCGTTTCGGTGGGCGTTGAGTCTAATTTTCTACCGCACAGCAGGTGCTGCGTCGATTCCTCTCTGGAAGTCGGGCTGTGTCGTTCCAGCTCGGCTGTGCATCGATCCAGTGGGCCGTGCGGCGACTTTCCGGTCGCTATGCTGGTGCTGCATCGATCTTCTTCTTGCAAAGTCGGGCTGTGTCATTCAGGTTCAGCGTGCAGTGAAATGTTCACTGCGGTGCAGGCTGTGAATCGTTTCTGGCAGGCTGCGTGTCGTATTGCGCCACATAAGGAGTCCTTCTTGTAGAGAGGAGGTCTTTTTGGTCCTGAGACATCAGGGAACAGAGGCAAGCTCTATTCAAGCCCTTAGAGAGCACTTCTTCACCACAGCCAGAGAGCAGCAAGGCAGCAGGGCAACAGCAAGGCAGCAGTCCTTCACAGAAAGCAGACAGGTGAGTTTTTTGGGCAGCCAGGCAGTTCTTCTGGGCACGATGCAGGTTCCGGTTCAAGTTTCTTCTCCAGGAAGTTTCTGAGGTGGTAGGGGCAGAGGCCCTATTTATATACCTAAATGTGGCTTTGAAGTGGGGGAGACTTCAAAGAGTGGCTTAGAAGTGCACCAGGCCCCCTTTCAGTTCAATCCTGTCTGCCAGGGTCCCAGTAGCAGTCCTTTGTGTGAGGGCAGGCCTTCCACCCTCCCAGCTGAGGAAGACCCATTAAAAATGCAGATGTATAAAAGTGAGGCTGAGTATCCTGTGTTTTGGGTGTGTCTAAGTGAATGCACAAGGAGCTGTCAACTAAACCCAGCCAGACGTGGATTGTAAGGCGCAGAAAGATTTAACTGCAGAGAAATGCTCACTTTCTATAAGTGTCATTTCTAAAATAGTAATATTAAATCCAGCTTTGCCAGTCAGCAGGAAGTTATATCACCATTCTGGCCATACTAAATATGACCTTCCTACTCCTTTCAGATCAGCAGCTACCACTCAAACAATGTATGAGGGCAGCCCCAATGTTAGCCTATGAAGGGAGCAGGCCTCACAGCAGTGTAAAAACGAATTTAGGAGTTTTACACGACCAGGACATGTAAACTAAATAGGTACATGCCCTGCCTTTTGCCTACACAGCACCCTGCCCTATGGGTTACCTGGGGCATACCTTAGGGGTGTCTTACATGTAGAAAAAGGGGAGTTTCAGGCTTGGCAAGTATTTTTAAATGCCAAGTTGAATTGGCAGTGAAACTGCACACACAGGCCTTGCAATGGCATGCCTGAGAAAGGGTTAAGGGGCTACTTAAGTGGATGGCACAATCAGTGCTGCAGGTCCACTAGTAGCATTTAAGTTACAGGCCCTGGGTATAGGGATACCACTTTACAAGGGACTTATAAGTAAATTAAATAGTCCAATTGGGTAAGATCCAATGTTACCATGTTTAAAGGGAGAGAGCATATGCACTTTAGCACAGGTTAGCAGTGGTAAAGTGCACAGAGTCTAGAAACCAGCAAAAACAGTATCTAAAAAGTGGAGGGAGGCAGACAAAAAGTTAGGGGTGACCACCCAAAGGCTGTCAGGTCTAACAACCACTATACTGGTTCCCTGTGAAATAACATTAAAACCTTTATTTACATATCACTACATCAGGGGCCTCTGCCATAGGACAAGGAGGATAGGTTCCAGGCACAATTTGAAGATAATCAGATTATATAGATGTGTAGAATTTAGAGGAATTGTGATGGAGCGCTGGGCCCTTTGTGCTCTCACCATTCCAAAAATGCGGTTTTCTGATTAACATTTCTCGTCAAACCAAAAGGCGAAGAGAGTTACCATTAATCCCAAGAGTTTCCAATTAACAGTGTAACACATTAGTCTACACAATGAGGACCAGGATTCAGGAATAACGTTAAGGATTTTATTGCAAATTGACAGCCAGGTTAAAATAAACCAATCTCATAAATATGCTGCAAAGGTACAAAATCAGAACAAGATAACCAAATCTCTGGAAGAAGTGTAGGCACATCAGCATAAGGCATAGAAGAAGTTCAATTACAGCAATAGAGAAAATTAGCAATAAGATTTGGTGTTAAGAGAACAATCTTCGATTCTATCTCCTGAGCAAGAGTAAAGTCTAAAGTCAAGTAGTTTGGACCTAAATCAATCAGGATTTCTAAATCTGGGCAGGAATCCTAAAAGGGCAGGGAAATTATATGAAAAAAATAAAATTATGCCCATGCATATGGGGAAGTTGTTAGTATTTCAGAACACCGGTCAAGAGTCTTCTTTGAATCAGGAAATAAGTGTTAGCCAAAGCCACACTAAGCTAGGCATATGGACAAGGGAAAGAATCAGAGGTATTTACCACTTGATGTCTGAGGGATAATGGCTGAAAACAATATGTGAAAACACTAGTTAATACTGCACGATTCTGTCAAGTAACACACCTCATCATACCATCAAAAACTCCATTGTCTTCTTTAGTCTCATACTGTAAACTGTAACATTCTGGTATTCTCCAAGTCCAGTCCTGAGAATCATATTGACCCTGGTTATCTGGACATTGCTGGCTAACATTTCTTAATAAGGGACTGTCAACTCACACTCATTCCCTCCATGTCCTTCCATCAAGGTATTTTTAATTATCTATTGCTAACATAGTAATACATCCATTTCCAAACTAACATTTCATGTGAATGCACCTGCAAAGAAAAGACTTGCAAGCAGAAATGGAAAAACAGCTTCTCAGTTTGAAAGAAATTCAGACCTAGTTTAGTCAACTTAAACATACAGTAAAATTGTGCACATTTTAAAATATGTGTCATTGTGCACTTCAAATAAATGAAAATGTCAGTGCATAAATTCAAATTACATTCAGAATACATCTTTTAGTAAAATAAATAAATGTCTTGAATACACAGGTATAAATTCAACCAGGAAATACAATTTAAATTCAAAGTGAAAACATTAGTGCACACATTTCCAGAATTGCTTCTCTTTTTTGGAGTTTCCACATTTCAATACCATGGGGATGGTTTCTAAAACATTTCAAATAACTACATTTATAATTAATAATATTAAGGGACAGTATATATGATTCCTTAGTTCTATGGTGTACATATATGTTGGAGTTGTGATGTCAGGGATGGAGCCAAATGTAATGCTGCACCAATTGTATTAGATTTTATCTTATGGGAAAGTACTGAAAAGCTGGCATGCGTCCAGCCGTACTTACCTACATTGGATATGTCTATGTCACATGGACAATGCTACATTGATATTCTAAGGATACTACGATAATTGTTAGGACTATATTTAGGGAAGTGTTATATTTGGTTTTAAAGTTCTGTTCACCTAAACATGTGGTGGTTTAATCTATTTAGGTTTTGGGCTAGGGTTTGTGATACATCTAGGAATAGTTTTAGACTTAGGTTTAGGATGACAGTTCTATTTAGACTAATCTTAGTGTTAGGACTAAAGTTGCTCTTAGGGTAAGGTTCTTGGTCCGATTTTTGACAGTTTTTTAAAATTATTGTTGTGCTGTCACTAAAGCTTTTTAATATTAGTTTAGTGAACTAGTGTACTAAGTTACAGAACATTTGAAATAGAAAAGAAAAAGAGATACCAGAGGCAGCAGCAACTTTGCTTACAAGAATGCAAAACAATCATATAATGTTTAAAATAAATAAGTGACATTTGAGCACTGTACAATTTAAATAAAAATAACAATGTAGTGACAACATCCCATTTCTAACTAACAGATAAAAAGCAATGTCTGACAAATGGGAGATGTCTAAAACTCACCTGTCAGAAAGTGCCTCTTTTTGCGTGGTCACCCCCATTTTTGGTGGACTGTTGCTGCTGGTTTAGTGACTGCACTCGGACACTGTTCTCCAGGCTCCAGTGAATGCATGCTGACCCCTAAAACATGTCAAAATTGAATAAACCCTAATTGGCTTATTTAACTTACCAATAAGGCCATTGAATAAGATGCCTAAAGTACATCCATGGCATGGAAAGTTAAATATCACCTATGGGCTACAGCACTAATGTACCATCCACTAGTGTGATAAGACAAACCTTTAAAACTGCAACCCAAACTGTCAAAATAAGATAGGAGACAACCTCCTTTTTATATATTAATAGGGTATCCCTTTGTATGCCTTTAAGTACACAGAGAAAGATGTTTAAAAGTAGAACATGTAGACATTTAAAGTAACCATATCCTTACAGTGACTAGGTATCAACAAACTGGCCCAAAGAAAGACTCCTGAAAGCAATAGGCTGGGACTAGCTAGAAAAATAATTGAAGGACTGTTTTTAATATTTGTTAAAATCTGGAGTCAGTGGTGAGTTCAGATTTTTAATAAATAATAAAGAAAAGGGAGTTTTCGAAAGTTATCTTATGGAGACTAATTTGCAGTTCTCTTTAACTATCAGCCAGCTGGTGAATAACCCTGATGAGGTGTGAAAACTAATCCAGGAGCAGAGACAAAGGCCTGTGTGTAGAGAGGTGTTTTGTTCTTCTGGCAGGAAGATGAGTTGGGCAGTGCCTAAGAGCTCAACATAAAAAAGTGGTCTCTAAGGGTCAGTTGACATGCCTGTTTATGCTACAGGGTCACAACAAGATACAAGAGTCCTTTTTAATGTAGAGCCCAGCTAACCAGTACCAACTAGACCTGACCTGGCCTGTGTTGGTGGCCTCTGCTTGAGTGATACTCAACCCACAAGTGCTGTTCCCTGAGGTCTTTGGTGTGTTATGTTGATTTGTATAGTGCCCTAGCCACTCAAGAGGGTATCCAGGCACTTTAGCAATGTATGTTGACCCATGGCTGTGTCTAACGGGACTTCTCCTAATATTCCTGAAAACCTGGGACTTCAAAAAATTTTGACTTCAAGACTTCAGAGCACTGGGAGAAACCTGTCAAGCTGATCAACCCAAGCAGGTTTTCGCCACTTGAAGCTTCTTTGCAACAGCAGATCCAATTCAGTGGGAACTCTTTGAGAAGATATTTGTCCTCATGTGACACTCTTTAGATACAGCCGCCAGTCTAGCCCCACTGGAAGATTCCGAGCTCTGAAAAAAAGGCTAAGTCCAAAGGTAAAAAGCCCTTGACCGGGCAAAGGTGTCAACAGTATCTTACCAGTAAGAAGACATCCCTGGTCCCAAAATATGCATTTATTTTCCAACAGCTTCAATGGGACGCCTTCCAACACCTACCCAACATTGGGGATCCCTCCTCTGATACACCTTGCTGCAGGATTTTGACTTGCAGAAAAAGTCCTAATGTAAAACCTTTGATCAGGTCGAACTTGGTTGTTGTATCCGACCTAGTCTCAGAGCTGCTGGGCTGAAATTGCACATAGGTCCTGGTTTCCCACAACCAGTTGAAATGCATTGGCATTTACTTCTAATTGTTTTCAATTACTATGAGAGCCTTTGTATTATCAGTATTTGAGGAATGAAAAAGTTGAAGTCTGAGACAAGTCGTCGCAGTTCAGGTACTCTGTTTTAGATCTGGTATGAAATCAATTCAGCAGCACATTTTAAAATGGGAACATCAGACTGGTCACAAGAATTTACTTTTCTCTCATTTCATCCTCTTAGTGGACAGCCATTGGGGCTAATTTGGTACCTTTGAAACCTGCTTGGCATCTATAGTGTCTATACCCAGGTTGAAGTGGAAGGTATCTGACGGGTATAACGTGCTCTTGCATTTTTAATTTGCCTAAACCAGTTCCCCTACTTCCTGTTAAAAAGGCAACTATTTCAAGACAGTTAATTCTGACAGTTGAAATGCCTCTACTGAAGTGGAAGGGGGGGAGTCTACTGTGCTGGGAAGTCGAGGGAAGAACAGATAGCTGAGCAAGACCTTTTTGCCAGGGTGTCTGCTGCCTGAAAGAAATGTAGGTGTACACATTTGGTTAATCTAGGAATGTAAACGCTGCTTGGAAGCCAGTATTTTTTGGCTTTGATTGATTGAGTCATTTGAAGAGTAATTTTTGGGAGGTTTTGTAACGTGACTTGATAAGATGTGGAGTGACTGCTTTTAATGGGCAGTTATTTAAAAATGTTTGAACATTACTCAGATCTATATTTTGATACCACTAATTTGTATCCTAAATCTAAATCTTTGTGCATCTTGTGGAAGCCTATTTTATACTGTGTGTGAGGAAAGTTTAAAATAATGACATCCACATTCAAGTAGTTTTCTGCCACAGACTGGGACCACTGTAACACTAAAAACCGACAAGTCACTATTCCCCTCTGCACCAACCAGAATTCCGTTCTATGGTTCTTTGGTTACACACACAGATACCTGCAACAATTGCATTACCCAATAGAGGATTTACAACATGAGTGCATTTCTCAAAAATGAGTTTAATTTGCATTTTTTTTATTAAAGGTGTGTGCTATTCTACATGCAATTACATAAAGGTGAAAGACCAACAAAAAAGTTACAGAATATTTTGATCTTTTTAACCACCCTTTGATCCGCCCCGTGCTCCCTGACAGAGCCCCCACTGGGCTCAGGATAACAGTTCTCATACTTTTTTTAATACACTTTGACTACTGTATCTATATAACATTCACACCAAGCAGCACACCGTCCATCTTATCAATGACCGCGGCAGCACCACACCAAGCACACACTTACATCTCTCTAGTCAACTCTTTCAGAGGGCTTCTTCCTCACATGCAGCCCACAACCTACCTGCTCTGCTGCTTGCTCACACGTACTCCCGGCTCCCCTGCAGTGTGAGGTGAGTGTGGTAGCACAGAGGCCAGAGTAAGAGAGTATTCTGGGTAAAGCTACTACCTTACCAGGCTGCTTATGGGTAAAAAAAATGGTGGAAAGAGGGAAGGGAGGTGAGAGTCACCTCTCCACTCAACCCTACTCCATAATGCGGTTCTTCATTAAGAATCACAGTGGCCTTCAAAATACTGCATACAGCCACGAGGGCTCAATGACGTAAATGCTTGTCGCTGATATCTGTTGTCAGGAATAGATAAGGGTCAGGATTCACAGCTATACCATTTCATGTTTGCATTCTTTCAAAGCCGTTACATTGAGCTTTATTACATTGGGGAATACTAATTAATGTTATATAGTTGTCCAGTATGGATCTGAAGTAATTTGAAGTTTGTCTCCATGCTCATAACATCACAGTTGTTTACGCATAACAAAATATTTAAAAGCAGCAAAAAAGAATGATATAAATCGAAAGTTGAAAGGTCCACTAAGCCATTTCTAAGAAGAGAAAAGAGTGAAATATTAAGACAATCCATGCAAACACAGGTTGAAGATCGAAAGAAAGCAGAATAAAATGTAACTGTAAAGCGCACCACGCCAAATGATTTGTAGAGAAAATAAATGTAGATTTTATTGGAAACTAAGAGCCAGATGTACGTAGGTCATTGTTTGCAATTGCCAAATAGCGACATTTTGTGATTTGCTATTTGGTAATTGAAAAGACTAATGTACAAATGTGTTTTATACACATTTTGTAAGACCCAGTGGGTCGCAAATAGATCTACCTCATGAATATTAATGAGGTAGGTCTTTGTTTGCAACACATTGGGAATCGTAAAAATCACAGGGAGATTGGCCCGCTGGGTCTGCAGACCACCATGTCTGTGATTGCTTTTTAATAAAGCAATATTTTTTTAAAATGCAGCCCGGATGTGTTTCATAAAGAAAAATGAAAAATGTTCCTTTCATTTGACCACTGTCTGCTTTGGAAACACGTTTTTATAACAATTCTCAAAGAGGAAGAGGTCCCTTTTTATGTTTGCACAAGTGCAGATTCTGCAAATTGGCCGTTTGCAAACACAAAAACGTTTTGTACATCTGGCCTAATTTACCAAAACTTTGTTTCAGATTCTCCAGGCTCCAGAGCTGTTGGTGGGTTATACCTCAATAACACATACTTTTACTTTTTTCACAACATTTGAAGCACATACTGAGTTGCTTAAAAAGGAGTATTCATTATGTTGAACATGTATTACTATGTCGCGTTCGCAGTGGGAAAATAGAGTTCCCCACGAGTGAATCTTAATGATAAACAGAAGGGGTCAAATTTACATTTCATTTCACAGGCTGATGCCTGGAATCAGCACTCAACGTGCACTTGCCTAGATCAGGTATGATATCCAGAGTTAGTAATAATGTCTATACACGTATTTAAAAAAAAAAAAATTTGCAATGAATGCTTAACGTTCAGAGGAGATGTTGAAAAGGGCAGGGTACTTTGGAGAATAAACGGTGAAGGGCATGCAAGATTTGTGGTATTCTCAATCACCACCCTGTTACGTGTACCTTATCTTTGTACAATAGGTCTATCATACTTGGTGTACTCACTATTAAATGCACACATTTGCTCAGATGATACATGGTTCAAAGAGGGAGATTTGTATTGCAAACATGGTAATTTTGCAGTAGGACGTAGACAGGAAAGAGTAGTGAGATTTCGAGAATCTAATTGGGGTATGGTATGTGATGAAAATAAGCAATGGCTAGGGATATAGGTGCAGATGAACGTTATGTAGGACTATCATATCCTTCCACTTACTCATGCACATACACGGTGGCATGCATGATGTATGCATGTACACTTATGGAATGTGGGAATACAGCCAGTCGTAAACTACAAACGGGTATGCATAATTAAAGCATGGCATCGTTTACATGTTAAAATCTATCTTTGCAAATTGGTGCCAGAGATCCTAAGACCAGGAGAAAGAGAAAGATGAAAAAGATTAGAATATGAAATTAAATGTGCGGTGAGAGAAAAAATCACAATAATGCAACACCAGCAAAAACACTGCACCAAAATTACATCTTTTGCTGAATGTTACACCCGGGAAGCCACCAAACAACACAACTTAAATTTACATAAACAATATGAATTAAACAAAAGCAGCAATGAGACACTTTCCGCAGATTATGCATCTCTAATATAAAAATATTATTAGAACACAACATATAAAAGGAAGAGAATGCAGGATTAATAAATTAAGACACAAAATACCTATGCCTATAATACTGACGATAACTGTCTCCATAAACTGTCAACATCAGTAAGTAAGGACATTATTTCGACCAATGGCCATAAAAGTGTCATGAAAATTTAAGAGGAGCACAATACAATATAAAATGTACAAATACCATACAAATAAAAAAGAGAAAAATATCTTTAAAAAACAGACGCTCATATATAATTAAATTAGTCGATGCCAATGTACTACGGTTATTCCAGGGGACAAAAAGCTAGACCTTGAGCTTACGAATGAATTAAATTCCGGGATATGATGGAGAGACAAGCCCCAACCTGCATGCAGAAAGACGTTTAAGTAAATGTGAGTGCTCCAGCAATCAATAAGATTTTTACAAAATGCTAAAATCTATAAAAGCATAATAAGCAAAGGAGAGAAGATTGTCACTAAGCCAGTAGCAAGGTAATAGTTGAGGTGCCAATTTTTTGTCGAATTGGCCATATGCTCTTCAACAGAAAAAACAATGCCCGGAGACGTGTCCACTCTGCATAGTATTAATGCTACCCTACACTGAATAACGCCTAGGATGTAGCACAGAGGAATGATCCAGTGCCTGAACTTCTTGCAGTACTTCGAGCAAAAAATTATTAAGTGAGCATCAGTTTCTTCGGCACTCTTACAAACAGGACAGATCTTACTACCTCCTTGCTGGCCATTTAGCAGTCAGAGTGGCGAGCAGTAAAGTACCCAGCCTGAGCCTAATGTAGAGAGAGCTTATGTAAAAGGGGGCTCAATGCCATTCATACTTTTTTCCAAGTAAGGGGTCATCTTCAACCCTATGAAACATTTGGTGAATTGGCCCAAGCCTACCTCAGTGGGTAATTTAGCCTCCTCAAGCTCCTAATAGATGGCCTTAAATTTCTTAATTGCAGAAAATTGGATGGTCTCTGGGAACCGCCAGTATTCATGCAGCTTCATGAAATATAAGGATTGCTTTATAAAGTCCAGCCAGGCAAGCCGGTCTCCCCTCTGTGCTTTATCTAAAACGTCTCTTAGACCCACCCTATAATCTACCAGCGCTTGCATAAACCGAAGTGTTTAAAAATTAGAGGTGTGCTTTGGGGTAAATTAAGGGCAAGTCTTAGAAATGTGTTCTCAGCCACCTCCAAGGCTTTTACATTAACATGTCCCCATAATTCTGCACCATAAGGTGAAGCAGCAACCACTTTAGCTCTCCAAACCTCATGACCCTCAAGAAAGGGGAAAATCAGGTGGGAAATGGTTTTGTTTGCAAATTTTAAAATGGCCACTGCCCTCTGCTTCAATATAAGGCTACTTTTAGTGACATGGGTTCCCCATGAGTTTGCACTGGAAAGGCAAATGCCTAGGTATTCACAATCCAGCAGCTTCTCCAGCAATTCCCCTTCCAACATCAATGGTCCTCTAAAACTTCTATGAGGATGGACAGACAGGAATTTTGACATCTGACTTGTGCAAAACTATCCTGATGCAGCCTAACAAATGGGTCAAGGAGTGGGCAAGGGAGCACTATATTAGCTAATCTACAGCATAGTTTGTCTCTGGAGACCATGTCAAATGCCACTTTAAGATCCACAAAGCCATCATAGAGGCTGACGGCAACATATATTTTAGTTCATCCACCTTCAGAGACTTTTCAGTAGTTCACTATTACACTCAGTGTTGTTCCTATGCTGACCGAGGTTCTGAACCTCTCACTAGTCCAAGGGATTGCCCCACATCATTGCAAACATGCAATAGTCAAGCCGCTTCTTAAGATTCCTCTA
This sequence comes from Pleurodeles waltl, assembly GCF_031143425.1. Taxonomy (NCBI): domain Eukaryota; kingdom Metazoa; phylum Chordata; class Amphibia; order Caudata; family Salamandridae; genus Pleurodeles; species Pleurodeles waltl. The sequence goes on from NC_090446.1 coordinate 1,236,410,439, forward strand.
ACCTAAGTATTTTATGCCAATCTCCCTTTTACTGTGAATTTCCAAACTCCTGGAAAAACATGTAAATAAATATATTTTGGCCTATCTTGAATCTAATTCTTTGTTACACTCCACTCAGATGGCTTCGCCCTTTACACAGCACAAAAACAGCATTGTTATCTGTGGTAGAAAAGATTAGATCAATTTTAGACCAGGAATCTTCAGCTGCTGTTAACTTACTCGACCTCTGTGCTGTCTTCGACAAAGTAGATCATTCCATACTTTTGCAGAGGCCTCTGAGGTCGGTGTTATGGATACAGCCTTTAATTGGCTTGCCTCTTTTATGCAGAATCACTGCTTTCAGATCCAGGATCGGGCCCTCCTTCCGGTCAGAGTGTTGTGATGTTGTGAGATGCCGGAGGGCTCCTTTCTGAGCCCTATCGTATTTAATATTTATACGTGCCCCCTGGCAAAGATTGTTCATACCTATGGGTTGTTGTTGGTGTCCTATGCAGATGACACACAGCTGGTCCTGTCAATCTCCCATGACGCTCCTCCTGATCAGTCTCCTTTAGCCTTATGCCTACAGGAGGCCGCTTGCTGGATGTCTAATTGCAAGCTGAACCTCAATGAGGATAAAACAGAGATTATGCTGCTGGGTAACAACTTCAGCTTTTTGACTTCAAGCCTGGGGCTTTTTCAGGGTGCGTAAGGAATAGTAGCCAGTGCCCATGTCTGAGTGAGTCTAATACATCACAGTTAGGCACATATTGGGTACTACCCCATACGAGCCTGACCGTGCTGTGTACACAGAGCATCCAATTCATGTGACCGCAAGAGACTCGAAGAACTTTTCGCTCTCTCTCCGACATGAATCTGTTCTTATGCAGACTGCGTCCTCACCAGGACTTAACACAGATTGCCTCTGAGTGAATGTATTAGTCTCACTCAGATATGGCCATTGGCTAATAGTCCTTACGTGCCTAGAAAAAGCCGCAAGCTTGCTAACCACCAGGGGGCGAAGCTTGTGTTGGCTGTATGTTTGGCAGTAGTGAATCAAGTTTTGGGAGTATTTGAGGAATTCACAAGTTTGGAATTACAAATAAAGGATGGAATTCCTGCATCAATCTGCATCAAGGAGTCTACATTCATCATTGGACTAACCTAGGACGTAAGATACCTATAACATTCAGCTCTGTCTATTGAATGGGTGTAGGGGTTTCTCACCCTTCCAGGACATCTGACTATCTGAATTACCCATTAATCTAGCGTGGGCAGTGCCAGAGACTTTCACCCCTGTTCTCTAGCGATACCCATTGGAACTACAGGAAAACAAAGTAATATTATCTGTCACAATTGTTTCTCTGTCCTTTCCTCATTGTTCCCCGCATTGATGGATTTCGAAGTAAGCAAATGTTCCTTCATGAATCATAGACATGCTTTTAATGGTGTTCTTATATTCAAAATGCAATATCATTAGTTCCTTTACTGCACATGTTATTTCAAATTCCTCAGATGTATCCTTTTCATAATTTAAAAGCAAAATGTTAGAAAAACATTCTAATGTAATTGAATTGTGTTGGAGTGGTATGCTATATGCAGAGCCCTGTGATCAATGAAAGCCTTTGACAATAATTCGTGGTAGTGTCCCTTCTGTTCATTGTGATTGTCAGGTGTGCGTGGTAAATGAAGGGGTTCTGTTGCGGTTGTATTATTATAAACCGTTTCAAGGTAGCCCTGTAGGATTTCAATTGATTTTCGTACACAGAATTTTGGAGTATTTTGTGTCCCTTTAAATATCCTAGTTAGTCTGCAGAGAAGAAGTGCTCTTTTGTCGGCAGATACATCTGTTACCTTTGCTTTTCCCATTCCTATGTCCAACAGTATGAATATATGCCACATGAACAGGTAACTCAATTTGCCTATTAAACGTGTTCTTCTTCCTCACCGCAAACATATTCTAAGGGTTGGCAAAGTTGTCTAATTGTCCTATAAAGCCTTATGAAACTTCATTAAAACAATAACGAAATTGCTCCTTTAACATGAAATGTGGTTTGTCGGTATGTTTTGTGATACTTTTCAAGCAAGCTCGCACTTTGGTTAAAAAGACTTGAGAGATTCAGATTTGGTTTGAGCAAAAATGTCTCTTGGAGAATTTTTTTCCACTAAAATGGGTGTCTCGCATGCAAACGGTATGCAGAATTGCGTGATGTCAAATTGCAAATAATTTTGCATCACATGAAATTCGGGTCTTATGCCAACTATGCCAATTTGACCAGCATAATTCAAATTAATCCCCGGAGTTATATAATCATTTTTACAAAGAAACCATTGTTTGTGTTTCTGTGGAAAGTGAAATCTTGCTGGACCCGCACTGTTGCTTTCTGGGTGTGTTTTACTCTATCCTGTTTTTTAATATAAGGAGTCATGGTGGATTCCATCTCATAAACTATCTCTTGGGGCCTCATTTACGAGGCCCTTGCACCATCGGAGGGTCATTTTTAGTGATGATCCAGTGCAACAATGCCTTGCATCATATTTACATGGTGGCGTTAAGCCACTTTTTGTAGCTTAATGCTGTCTTGTAAATACGGCCTCTTCACACGCTTCACTTTGCATGGAAGGGGCGTGCAATGGGTGTAGCTGTAGGCGTTCCACTGCAACACTCATTGCATTTTGAGGAATTGTAAACCTGAGGCCAGTGTTAAAAACAAATGCCACCCCAGGAGTGGTGTCATCATGGCGCAACGAGGAGAAATATATTTATTCCTCCTCATTTTTGCTTTTTCTGTGTGTGCTGCATTCTGCAGCACACATGCAAAGAGCAAATCACCATTTTTGATTGTTTATGTGCAGGAAGAATCACCTTCCCACAGATAAACAATCATTCCCTGCAATGCAGGCACCCTTGCACTATGGTGCAAAGGTGCCTGTCCTGGCACTAGACAGCTACATTTAGCGCCTGTGCTAGGAGAAACATAGGGGTGCACCGTATTTTTGTAACTACAGTGCATCACTACATTTCTGCAGTGATGCAGCGTCGCACCCCCAATTTTGGCCCAGCGCTGCGCCACTTCCTCGTAAATGAGGCCCTTAGTTTATTACTGATCTGAACTTAATTCATTTGAGTAATTTTGTTATATTATTATAATTTATTATATTATTATACATTATACAATTTGATACAATGTCAAGAAACAGGGTCCACTCAATGTTGTTTTCTCATAGTAAATCTAAAGGTTCATCCACTATAATTAACTCACCCAGCACGTTTCTTGATAGCCAGTTCTCAGGGCTTGATTTCTGTACGATTCAATGTAAAACAGCATGAAACATGCAGTCACGCATCTGCTTTTGGCTGCAGTAGTTTTTCACAAGTAGACTTCTGAGGATTCACTTCACTTCATCTAGGGCATGCAACTCTTTGATATGACTCCTAATGATAGCAAACAAGGTCTCCAGGTATTTCTTGTAATTACGACATCCACACTTACCAGTGTCATTACTGCTCACTTATGTTCTTTATTCTTTGTCTGTAAGCACTGCAGTTATTACCAGTAGCCTTAGCATATGTTAGAGAAAGGTATTCATTCCCTCTGGTGCTATTAATATGGTATGTCAAACCTGAAGAGTTTTAAAGATTTTAATTATTGTACAAAAGTTGTTAGACGAATTAATTATTGTTAGGGGACAAGTTGTGTTGCTTGCCTCTAGGCATATACACATTCTCGTGCACAAAGTTCGGTAACTATGAAGAGTAATCTGGGTGACTATGATTACGGGTAAGTATCAGAATAATAATGCAAGAAAGTGAATTGAGATTTTGCAACACCAGCAGATGTTTTAGTGTACTTAGAAATAAATATTACTTCAATTTAAAAAGTGGCCAGATGCAAAAGTTACCTTGGAGGCAAATTCCGGATATTGTATAAAAATGTTCTGATCTATGTTAAGATGTAACAAAAAGGTTGTAGATGTTTTGACTGCTCTCTGAATTCGGACTGGAACAAACAAGCGGTGTTCTATTTCTCTACACATGAAGAATAGTACCAGATCCTTTCCATAATCCACTATCTCGCCATCAGGCATAGAAAGCAGAAATATTATGCTAAATGGATGTCTTGTTTTTCTTTACCTGGTGTAGAACTGCATTGTTTGTGGGTCAATATGCCTAGCAGCACTATTAATTAAAATGGTCAGGAAACTAGTTAGGAAGGTGGAGTGATGCGTTAACAACAAACAAAAACAAGGCTGGCTATGTACCAGTCTCTAATGCATGTGAAGCATCTGTTAACCGTGATCATGCATAAAACATGTTTAGAATTATTTACTGTTCACGCATCTTCAGTTGGTACCAAACGATATCCAGACGTCTATCTGTCAAGAATAGCGGAACATTCCTTGTGGCAAGGTGTCCCCTGATGGCAATTTCTTCTCTTCTGAAAAAAAAAATATATATAACACTTCTTTTCCATTATTCATTGCAAATAAATACATTCCGTCTCGAGCAGTTAATACGACTCCAACTGTGTTATCTTTAAATTAACTACATTGGCTACATATCAGTTTCTGTTTGACACGTGCTATATGTGACCTCATCTGAGATCGCTGAAGCTCAATCGATGGAGGATTTCAGCTGCTCGCAAACAAGCAGGAGTCTCCTGAACATTAATTTTGGCAATTTCCCGACTGAGATAATTAGTCATTTCAGTTGCATTGCTTTACAGAGTCAAGTAACTTTGCAAGGTGGCATCATTCAGTAATTTGCTATAAAGACTGTCAATACATCAAAAGGAGTGCCGGTTAATCATGGCTCCTGTTAGAAATGGGGTTTTTGGTTGGCAGTTAGGTTGCCCTCTGTCCAAGCAAGAACCCTCACTCTAGTCAGGGTAAGTCACACACAATCCAAAATCAGCCTGTGCTCACCCTCCGGTAGCTTGGCACGAGCAGTCAGGCTTAACTTAGAAGGCAATGTGTAAAGCATTTGTGCAATAAATCATACAACACCATAGTATAACACCACAAAAATACACCACACAGTGTTTAGAAAAATATAGAATATTTATCTGGGTACTTGTAGGTCAAAACGATCAAAGTTGCAATACGAATTTGTGAAGATATCACTGAAAAGTGATATTAAGTGTCTTTAAGTCTTTTAAAAAGCAATAAAGTGTCTTTCAAGCACAGAGTACCTGGTTTCTGGTGGGAAATCTCCTCAGAGGGCCACAGGAGAAGAGATGCGTGGAAAAAGGGGTGTGTGCGTCGATTTCTCCTCAGCACACACAGACTTGCGTCGTTCTTTTCCACGCGGGGAAGTCGGGCGTCGTTTTCCGGCGCGCAGACAGTCTCTTTTTGTGGATCGCGGGGATTACCAGATGTCCCGGGTCTGTGCGTGGATTCTCCTGCTTGTTTTCCGGCTGCGCGTCGTTCTGCGGGGCTGCGCGTCGAAGTTTCGATCTCACGGTAGGCGTCGCGTCGATTTCTCCTTGGAAGTCGGGCGGCGTTGTCCTTGCGAGGCCGTGCGTCGAAATTTTGGTCTCACGGCAGGCGTCGCGTCGATTTCTCCTTGGAAGTCGGGCGGCGTTGTCCTTGCGAGGCCGTGCGTCAAAGTTTCGCACTCACGGTAGGCGTCGCGTCGATTTCTCCTTGGAAGTCGGGCGGCTTTGTCCTTGCGAGGTTGTGCGTCGAAGTCTCGATCGTCCCGAGGGCGTCGCGTTGATCAGCGTCGGGGTGCGGCGTTTTTCTCGCCGCGAAACAAGCTGTGCGTCGAAATTTTCGGCGCACGGAGCGTCCACGTGAAAGGCAGAAGTCTTTTTGGTCCTGAGACTTCAAGGAACAGGAGGCCAGCTCTATCCAAGCCCTTGGAGAGCACTTTCACAGCCAGACAAGAGTTCAGCAAGGCAGCAGGGCAACAGCAAGACAGCAGTCCTTTGGAGAAAGCTGACAGGTGAGTCCTTTGAGCAGCCAGGCAGTTCTTCTTGGCAGGATGTAGTTTCTGGTTCCGGTTTCTTCTCCAGCAAGTGTCTGATGAGGTAGGGCAGAGGCCCTGTTTTATACTAAGTTGTGCCTTTGAAGTGGGGGTGATTTCAAAGAGTCTCTAAGAAATGCACCAAGTTCCCTTTCAGCTCAATCCTGTCTGCCAGAGTCCCAGTAGGGGGTGTGGCAGTCCTTTGTGTGAGGGCAGGCCCTCCACCCTCCCAGCCCAGGAAGACCCATTCAAAATGCAGATGTATGCAAGTGAGGCTGAGTACCCTGTGTTTGGGGTGTGTCTGAGTGAATGCACAAGGAGCTGTCAACTAAACCTAGCCAGACGTGGATTGAAGGGCACAACAAGTTTTTAGTGCAAAGAAATGCTAACTTTCTAAAAGTGGCATTTCTAGAATAGTAATATTAAATCCGACTTCACCAGTCAGCAGGATTTTATATTACCATTCTGGCCATACTAAATATGACCTTCCTGCTCCTTTCAGATCAGCAGCTGCCACTTCAACAGTGTATGAGGGCAGCCCCAATGTTAGCCTATGAAGGGAGCAGGTCTCACAGTAGTGTAAAAACGATTTTAGGAGTTTTACACTACCAGGACATATAACTACACAGGTACATGTCCTGCCTTTTACCTACACAGCACCCTGCTCTAGGGGTTACCTAGGGCACACATTAGGGATGACTTATATGTAGAAAAAGGGGAGTTCTAGGCTTGGCAAGTACTTTTAAATGCCAAGTCGAAGTGGCAGTGAAACTGCACACACAGGCCTTGCAATGGCAGGCCTGAGACAAGGTTAAGGGGCTACTGAGGTAGGTGGCACAACCAGTGCTGCAGGCCCACTAGTAGCATTTAATCTACATGCCCTAGGCACATGTAGTGCACTCTAATAGGGACTTACAGGTAAATTAAATAGTCAATCATGGATAAACCAATCAATAGTACAATTTACACAGAGAGCATATGCACTTTAGCACTGGTTAGCAGTGGTAAAGTGCTCAGAGGTCAAAAGCCAACAACAACAGGTCAGAAAAAATAGGAGGAAGGAGGCAAAAAGTTTGGGGATGTCCCTGTCCAAAAAGCCAGGTCCAACAGCTCCCATTTTATAATGCTGATTTTTTTTTAAAGAGAATCTCTTCTTTTTATACAGGGGCTAGTTTTGCAATGATTTTTTTTCTGTTTGTTCTGTTTTAGAAGTGTCATAACTGTGCACAAAATTCGCAGTTTTGATAGGCTTATAGTTCAAAACTATAGGACAGTGGCATGACAGACACGGTTTTATGTCGCGCAATGCATATTTCAATCTGCGCTCACATTGCAGGCTGCAGTCATCCTTGTTTTTCGTGTCCAAACTGCGGTGCAGAGTGAAAGTTGCACTGGCGGGAAAACGTGTTTACCTTCGTTCTCACACTTCATCCCTCAGGTTGGCCAAATGTTCACCACAGAGAATGCGGAAGCTCAACTGCTCAATTTATCACAAAAATGAAAAAGCATACTTTTTTATTATTCCAACTTTAAAAATCGATCTCAGCAGCTTTCCAAATCATTAAAGTGCATCATGCCATAACTCTAGCTCCACAGTTTACATCGGGCCTGTTTCTTGATGCTGCGTGGATGACCGGGGGAGTGTGCAATTAAATCATGACTAGAAATCTTTTTCACTGTTGGTTTGGTGTCTTGAAATTGGCTGCCTCACTTGAAAATTGATTTATGTCCGAAATTTCTTAACAATCAGAAATACTTTAATCCACGTATTGATCAGGTATATGTAAGTGCTTTAATATACATTACGAGATGCTTGCAGACTCATTTTTGTGCCTCATAATAGAAGTGAGCAACAAACATTGGCAATGCTAATAGGTCTGGCTATTCACTCCCTAAGTTACACAGCTGACCCTGCAGCCACAGGATCCATAACGCATAATCTGCACTTAAATATGCAAAAGGCTCTCCTTGCACTAACACAAGCACACCGCTTCCCCTGCACTCACAATTGACAAACTTCACTTGGGCACAATGTGCACCATACACTCACACAGTGCTTAATTTGTAAATAAAAAGGTGCTGGTGCTCAAAGCCCTCCTCTTAAACACGCGGCTGCTGCAATTAAACGTGTGAACTCACTGTTGCAGCTTTCTACTTTCTCCCTTTGTGACGCTTTTTCGTTTTTCCCTTCATCCTTCTTTCCCATATGTGTCTTTTGCTCGCAGCAAAGGCTTGAGGCAGAAGGATAAGCCCCGGCCCTCAAAAATAAGTGCCAGTGCTCAGCACCGGAAACAACAAGCACAAATTAAGCACTGGACTCACATATAGACAACCCTCACCCTACACTCACATAGTCATGCACTTCACCAAACGTTCACAAAGGCACACCCATCACTGTACACTCACACAAATACAACTCTCTACACTCATACCAACACTCCTCTTCAAACACAAATACACACTGAAACCCTGCATTAATAAGGGCATATCACTCACCCTGTAGTAGCAAAGGCACATCCCTCACCCCGCACTCACGCAGGTGCATTTCTTGCCCGGCACTCACAATACACACTGAATCCCTACAGTTAGGCACGATATTCGCACTCAGATATGTGACCTTTCTCCTCACACTGATACAGGCACACCCATCACGGTACACTCACAGGGACTCAACTCACTGCACTTTTAGAAAAACTCCCATCCGTTCACACTGCCATTACACACTGAAACCCTGCACTCAGACATGCTAGACACCCCGTACTCACAAACGCACAATGCTTATCCTACTCTCACAGTGGCATGCCACTCACTGTACGCTCACACAGGCACACAACCACTCCATTCCCTCTGTACTCCCAGTTCGTACTGAAACCACGCATTCGGGAACATTACACATCTCACACATGCACTTCTCTTGCCCCAGACTGTCACAGACACACCCCTCACTTTGATCTCACCTGGGAACACCTCGCCCTGCACTCATACAGATATACTGCACTCTGTATACAAGCTGTTCACCATGCACCAAGGCAATCTGTGCCAACACAAGCACACGCTCACCTCAGATTCACACAGGCACATCATCAATGTACACTTACCTAGGTGCAACTCATTATACTCATACAGACATTCCGCTGCTCTCCTAATACAAACTAAAGGGCTGCACTCAAACACATTATTCAACCTGAACTTACACAGTCACAGTACTCATACACTCACACAAACAAAACTCAGTACATTGATGCAAACGCTCCCTTACTCATGCACTCAGACCCATCAGTTTGCAGTCCCAGAGACACATCCTGCCTGCGCTCACACAGTCACTTTTCAAAGGGACTATGAACACAGTTTTGCTGTTCATTGCTTCATGATGAGGAAAAGCAGACTAATGAAAGGCATGACTACCAAGTGATCCACAAGTCATATGTGCCACACTCAGTCATTCATTTTTAGCCTATTGCACTTTATTCTGAGACTTGTAGTCTTGTATTTGCCCCATTGAAAATACAGGCATAGGTTTTATCGGAGGACAGGATGAAGGTGCCATACGTGACAGCTTTGAAAGTGGTGGCAATAATGAGCAAACAATGCAACCACTGTAAAACTAGTGGAAATCAGTCATGACCAGTATGTGACCTAGTAAAAACCTTGCTGCAACATTTTACAGCAGTGGTTCCCAACCTGTGGCCCGGGGACCCCTGGGGGTCCGCAAAGCCTTCTCAGGGGGGCCCTGACTGCTTAGAAAATTTAATAATATTAGGTTCCAACTATCAGTAATGACTCAGTGGGGGTCCCCGGATTCCAATAATGATTCAGTGGGGGTCCCCGGGCTCCAGTATTGATAAATGGGGGTCCACAGAAGTCAAAAGGTTGGGAACCACTGTTTTACAGCACAGCTCTAAATTATGGGTTCTACTCCAGCAACAGGAAATAAATAATGAAAAAGTCGTGAGTCCATTACACTTTCCACCTATGATTCATGCTGTACAAATAGTGGGCATTTAAAAGCACAGTCTAACATGTGTGCAATAAGTAACTGTGAAACATATTTTGTAGCTGAAGCGATTTAATATACAAAATGTGCTTGTTTGGCTCTGAACTGTGCTTGTTTCTTATCAACATATAAACAAGTACGTCTTGTTCCTTGCTACCTAATCTAATGCGTTGACAAAAAATACAGTAAACACTTACAGAAGGCGTGTAGACAAACAGGGTTAATCCCTGCGGGGAATTCACTTTTAACTAAACTGCACCTTATTTCCAGTCCGCAGACTTTGAATCCTCTTGAAACGTTTTCCTGCTCAAATAGATAAACTCGCCACAGCGCTCCCTTCTGTGAACCTCTTTCGCAGCGCGGTAACCAGCGTCTGCGGGTGGAGCTCCCCAGCAAAGCTGCATAAGGGTGAGAAGACAACACAATAGAGAGCTCTGCACAAAACCCTCTGAAATTACTTTCACCGTGTGAAGAAAGACCGGGGCCTAGTGTGGAGAGGCGAACTTTGAACTCATCACCACAGGACAAAAGTAGAGAAGTGCGCATGGAGAAGGAAAATAGCCCTCTGATGAGACACCACCACTTTCCACAAAAAACAACCTACAGGCACTTTTGAGGCTGCCAGAGACCGTTAATGTGGCTAGTCACGCACCCAAGCCATGGAATGGAGAGGCACGAATCGCCTGTCCCCTTGTCCTCTAAATGTACCCGACCATCTGGACATTGGCTTTAAATAAACTTGCCTTTCATGTCTGCAACCCTGCTGTTCACGTGGCAGCCGACTTTGGAAATGGCAAACCAGGTTCAAGTCGTGGTGGTAGATCAACATTATTCTAGCAGTACGAAAAACAAAATCGAAATAAAAAAAAAAAGAAATAATCTGAGCCCCCGGGGGACTTAAGTAAGAGGAAAAACAAGTGGTGGCAGGTCCATAAAAATTTTTCAATGAAGACGGCGGTCTTGTCTGAGTCCATATCCCTCTCAGCTAATAGAATTTCAGTATTGTCGAGGGTTTCCTTTGTACGTCGTCTCGTCATCACCTTTTTATCATGGCAATCATATTAGGTTTGGAGAAACCTTAGAAATACCAGTAGGGGTGAATCGAAGCTCTCTTTCAAAGGAAGCCCACACCGTCTGCCCAAACAAATTGTGTAAAATGGCTACCATCATAGAAGTGAAGTCAACATCCCTCTCCTGGTAGGGCTTTTTAAGGCCTTTATAAAGTCCCATGTCTGGTGACAGCTGCGCTGTCAAGCCAGACCTAAGAAGGAATGAACTGGAAAATAGTAAGCAGAGATTAAATCAAGCACTAATCCTAGCGCCCACATAGTTGCATTGCAGTCACTTCTATATAGAGGAATTGTGTAAAAGTACCTTTGAGCAGTCCCTTTGAGAGCCATTTTATGAAATGGTTACTAATTCGTGTGTGTGCAGAGCCACATTGACAACCTTCTTCATTAATCAGCAATCTTTACAGTACCTCACTTTCGGAAAAGCTCATTCCTCACTTCTTAACTTAAACACAGATACTCCTCTTCTGACAAAACACCCAGGGGCATATTTACAAGCAGCTTGCACTGCCGATGTATCACTTTTTTTGACAGGCTGGGGACACAGGCTGCAGACCCATATCTACAAGGCCATGCAAATCCACTTTATGTGGCTTTTCATGGCCTTGTAGATATGAAGTAAGGTAACGCACTGCAAGTCGCTGTGTTGCCTTACTCTGCGTCAAAGAGGTGTTCCATGGATTTTGACACAGTCCCAGATTTACAAGGATTTTTGAACTGGGAATGCGTTAAAAGCGAGGTGTAACGAGGAAAAATAACTATTTCTCCTCATTTTTTCCTCTTTCTATGAGTGCTGCATTATGCAGCACATATAGAATGAGAAGATGCCTCGGTGACCCTTCCTGCACAATAACAATCATTCCTACAACGCAAACACCCTTGCATCATGGTTCAAGGGTGACAGCGGTGGTGCATGGCAGACAATTGTGTGCCAGTGCAGTGGAAGAGGACAGGAATGCATAGTATCTTATATATAAAGTGCATTCCTGCCCTTTTATTTTGATGCAGGACAGTGAAGCACGAAGCCTTTCACACTGCTCTGTGCCAAATTATGGTAAATATGCCCCTACATCTTTTTTAAGTTTTAAAGAGGTGCGTTTTTTAAGAGAAAAGTGATAGTACTATGAGTATTGAATGAGAGTCCATAATTTAGGAAGTAGCAAGTTGGAGAAGTGCAAGTAAACATCGGGTGTAAAGACATCCAGACCTGTAGATTTATGTTTCTTAATGGATAACAATGCAAGATGAAGTTCTGTGAGTGAAATTTCTGTTCTTAAAGAAGAAAAGTTGATTTGGGATGAATCTGTTTTTTGAACAGAAGACAGCTACTGTTAAATTACGTGGTCTGAGGGAAGATATTTTCATGTACAAAGATTAGTATAGAATTTCCGAAACTGAGTTAGAATATCAGGGTCCTTGTGATACACATGCCCTTACCATAGTAATTGATTCAATGGATAGTTTGTTCTGCTTAATTTTAAGATAGTTAGCTGATAATTTTCCAGATTTATTTTGGCACCCATAATATTTAGTGCTAGATTTGAGTAGATAAGGTGTGGTGTTATTGGTAGAAACCTTGTTAAACCTAAGCGTGGCATTGATTAGTTGTTGTGATGATTGTTGGGAATAGTGTGTAATAGGAATGTTCTAGGCATTTAATTTCTTCAATAATTTGCTTTGATTGTGCTTGAGAAAAGTGTCTTTCTTAGAGACAAAATTAATTATGAAGTCTCTGGGAGAGGCTTTGATTGCATCCCACACAGAGTGGAGAGGTGTTTCATCTATCGGATTTTAGATAAATAATTATTGGAAAAATGAAGTGAAAGAGGAGCTAAAAGTGTTATCCAAAAGTAAGGAGTTATTAAATCTCCATCTTTTAGGAGATGTGGACTAAGGTAGGATATCTAAATGAATGGAAACTGGAGCATGATCAGAGATTAGGAGGAAACCTTTCTCTGCTGAATGTAAAGATTGAGTAAGGTGATGTGAAATAAAAAAGGTATCAATTCATGATTGTGTGTTGAACTGGGAAGAAATAGGAATACTCTCGTAAATTTGGATTGCATAATCTCCAAGCGTCCAGTAGATGCCATTGGTGAAAGGCATGCATGAATGCTTTTTGTGGTTTATTCGGAATCAAGGGAAGAGATAAGGAATGTCTGTCAAGAAATTAGGGTCATAAACATTGAAGAAAACCATTGTAACCCTATCGATCAACAAGTTAAGCAATAACCATCGTCCTTAATCATCTTTTTGTTGAGATACCAACTGCACATTAAAAGACTGGTGACATAAAATGATAACTTCATGTGTTTTCCAGCTGCAGGTGAAAAGAAAGCCTCATCTACCCAGCCTTTTTGTAATTTCATAGACTTGTTTTCAGAAACATGGGATTTTTGCAAAAATGCTATGTAAGCATTGAGCTTTGGTAAATGAGTTAAAATTCTTTGTCTTTTGATTGGAGAGTCCACACCTGTGTTAGTCCATGAAATCATTGTCAAAACCATTGAGATAAAGCAAAAAAGAAAATGTAATCATACATATATTCAAGAAATATAAAAGAAAACCATGTATGTGATGAAGGAGCTATGACTATGTGAAAGAAAAAAATAATCTATAGCAGTGAGATTTAGAGACAAAAGAGAAAATTGAGAGAAAGGGAAAAGGAGTAAAAGGTAGAGCAAAGGAGTAAAACTAGTGCTAGACCATAGGAAACAAAAACAAACAGACAACAAAAACAAAGGGCACATACCCAACAATACGTCAATGTAGGTGAAGGGGGAAGACCACTTGATGAAGACAGCTCATCCAATCCTGAGGGGGAGATCTGCCGCAGGAGCTACAGTGGGTTATGGAGTGGAACACGAAAACAATCACAACGTAGAACAACTCTTGTAATATAATAAGTACAATAGAAAAAAATAGCCTGGAATAAGAACATCTCATGGTAAGTACAACATCATAACACACTAGACAAGGATCAAAGGGGAATTATAAGAACAAATAGGTATAGTAACACCTGAACATTTGTCAAACGGAGAAGAAGTAAATTTGCCAAGAACATATAATCTCAATAAGCTGGTTTATGCAGTAATGTCCATAGTCTCTGTTTTACAAGCTGCAAGGAAATCCTTTATATGTGATAGATCTTCATATGACATTGCATGTTGTAATATGTGACTTTAAAGAGACATCGATGAAAAAGTCCAAAGCGAGCTCCAATTGAGTGAAAGATTTATTTAAAAAAATGTATTATTCAAACTGCTGTACTTTTGGCGTATTCTTGGGAGAAGTATAAACTATGACATAATCAAGAGATACGTTTAAGGTGTTTAGCAGCAGATATGACCTGCATTTGTTCTGTAAATTCCAAAAAGTATAAGATGACACCTATGTTCTCTCTGACTATTAAGTGGTGGCCCCTCAGGTAAATCCAAAAGCTGTGGTAAAAAAGTTTTGAAGAAAGATTTAGGATTTGCCCCCTTTTGAACCTTCAGGAAGACCATACATTTGTAGGATGTTTCGTCTATTGTGTTTTTCAAGGTCTTCAATCTGTCTCTGAAGGGAATCGACCTACGTTTGAAGGGTATTCTATGGGATGGAGATTGAATTGAAACTGACAATTTGCTGCTCTGCATTAGGTAAACATTCTTCCATAAGTGTTCATCTGTCACTAAGAGCCTGCAGCTTGGTGTTAGTCTCTTCCATAAACGGGCACAGGGCTCTTTATCTCTTCCAATAGAAGAGCAAATGAAGCTGTAGGAAGAGACTTTGTGGGTGATGGTGGGTCCTTTTTAAGCCTCTTAGTCAATGTTTTACATGCGCTGGGTCGCGTTGGTGTAACCGCCAAAGTAAAAGGCGAATTGGAGGCAGAGACTTTCTGGGAGGAATTTTCATCCATTGGGATGTGCCTCAATAGGGCTGGAAAGTGTTTAGAAGATTTATATGAGGAAGACCTGAGGGGCTTTTTAAAAACATTCAGTCTACCCATAAACTGAATAGAATCGCTAATTTGAGTGCAAAAATAAAATGAGTGCAGAAATGAAGTTATATGAGCAAGCACTAGGCCATAATATTCAACATATCCACCATAAACAGAGAGCGAATATCAGGATTGGCTGAGCTCAAGAAGTTAAATACTAGTTATAAATAGCACATGCTCGACTCTTAAGGCAATACCTTTAACATACATTCATCATTTTTGTCAAAACATGTGTCAACAGGAAGTATGTAATCATTTAGTGCACGGAGGGCTTTTCTCACATAGTTCGCCCGACATTCAAAATGGTGGCCGCTTTTGAATAATGAAGTGCACACCGATAGTTCAATAACCACTGCTTCCAGAGTTCTTAAAAATATATTCAGGCACTGCTACACATTACCTCTGTATTCCAATGCTCAGCAGGTCATCAATGGTTAGGAAGCTGCTTTTGCACCTCTTCTTCAAGCGCCGTCCTCCGGAGCCTCATGGAGACGCTGCAAACTTGGCCCTGCTCCAAGCCACGCCCTCATGGCTCTAAATCTTTTGTAGCATCTTCAATTCAACTTCCAATCAGCCAATTATATGCAAATTGATATAACAGTGGGACAATGGAATGTTGCACTGACAATGCAGTTAAGTTGTAGAAAAAGGATGTTAGTCAATTTCTGTTCCACCATTGGTGATTCAGAAGGGAACGGGGGGGCTCCTTCTGAGTTGGCAGTAAGTCCTTTGTTAGTTATCTGACCTGGGATCAATATTCCCCTTTGAAGAATGGCATTACACATAAAATATAAAATACGTCAAGAGATTTCCAGTATGACTGAACATGTATTCTACTGCATAAACAACTTAAATATGGGTGCTGTAAACAAAATCTACCATAATGCATTGCTGAAGAACTTTTGCAATGTGTGATTAGTTCACAGAAGGTTGTAAACATTTATGTTTCTGTTCTTGTTTTTCCTGTCTCACCAACAACAAAGGGGTTAAGTTGCACAATCTCAGAATTCTAACAAAAAGAGTTGTCTTGGAATTCATTCATCTTGGTTTTGGCTAATTTTGGAGTCAGTTTACTTCACTTTGCCATCACATTGATGGGTGTAGCCTCCTAACTTCTTTACATTGATTGATGAGTAAAAATATGATCCATGATTTATAATTTCCAACCAATGCTGAGTTCTAGTTTATTGATTTTTTTGTATACTGTACTCGAGCATTTAAAGGAATGCATGAATTAAGACATAGTCCACCTCCCTTCCTTTTTGACAAAATAGTAATGTCTCCTATAGCTGTAATGGATTACTTACTATCAGTGCAAACAAATGTTTCTATTCAGTGCTTTGTGGCTTGGCTATATTTGGCTTTTTGAATTTTGGGCAATCGAAGATCCACTTCTTTGCTAAACATTTGACCCCTTCAGCCTCATGTGCAATTCTTTAAGCTTTATATTTCCTAGCCTTTTTCACTTTTATTTAGGGTGTTATTTTATGCTAATCATTGCTGCCCACAGAAAAAAGAATTACTCTTAGCTGCAGAATCAAGGGCCAGATGTAGTAAAATCCGATTTTGCGAATTGGAAATTGTGAGTCGGTGCGACTCGCAATTACCGATTCGCAAAATCGGATGCAGAACGGTGTCTGAGACACCATCTGCGAATCTCAATGGGGTCGCAAAGACCCACCTCATTAGTATTAATGAGGTGGGTCGCATTTTGCGACCCTTTGAGATTCCCTGTACTCACAGGGATGGTGGCCTGCTGGAGACAGCAGACCTCCATGTCTGTGACTGCTTTTTAAATAAAGCAGTTTTTTTTTGTATTGCAGCCCGTTTCCTTAAAGGAAAACGAGTTACAATACAAAAAAATAACAAAACCATTTCGTTTCAGTTTTTCAGAACAGGCAGTGGTCCATTGGACCACTGCCTGCTCTGAAAAAACATAAATGGCGACATTCACAAAGGGGAAGAGGTCCCATGGCGACCCCTTCACTCTTGCGAATGGGTTACCACCAGTGTGACACTGGTGGTAATTGCGAATTGCTTTGCAACCACGTTCGCGGTCACAAAGCAATTCTGCATCGCAGTGCGAGTCGCAAATAGGAAGGGGACACCCCTTCCTATTTGCAAGTCGCATTCCCATTTTGCGAGTCGGTACTGACTCGCAAAATGGGAATGTGCATCACGATGCGCGTTTTGCATGGCACAAACTGCGATTTTCGCTGTTTGCGCCAATGCAAAACGCTTCCTACATCTGGCCCCAAATCTTTTTTAACCTTAGTTTTAATCATCAAATTCATACATTTACTTCAATATGCAGTGAGAAGGTAGAATATACTAACATCAGGTATTTTTGCCACTTAACCCAGTTGTACCACCTCTCTCCAATTTTCATCGTAACTATTTTATTTTATTATTTCCTCAAGTACCTAATAAATCACTTAAAAATAGAACATGTATGCAGACTAATACAGTTATTAAACACCTATAACTACCCTGGGCGTCGTTGTATTACCTTAGCCAGACACCATTGTGGTATTTGTTCTGAGTTTCATTACACATTACACCCAGTATGATACAAGGCAGAATGGTATGATTGGCAACATATGACTGCACTAATTTGTCTATTAGTGTAACCTAGAAAGGAAATCACAATGAATTGTTTCATTTTAGATCTTGTACATTGATGGCATCCTAAAGCATTGTAGCTTGTACAGTTTTCCAAAATATTGTATTTTACCAAATGGCGGCATTCACAATTCTTTGTGTTTAGCTTAATGTCAACGATCCCAAGCTGTTGGACTTTAAATAAAGACAGCATAACCAAGGCTTGGAACCTTAGCCAAAACATTGCATATTTTGTAACTCATGCTATGAAAGCGGATGTTTATGGCATTTAACCTCCAGGTATTGTATTGGCCTTTGTACAGCAAAGAGATACGTGAATCGGCAGCTTTACCTTGACTTAGATAGGTGGATAGGAAATAGGGAGTAGGGACAAGTGAAAAGAATGACATACTCACTCTTTTGTGGAGCTTATGTTGCTATAGCAATGTTTGTCTCAACCTACTGTAGGGGTCGACAGCTATAAATTAACTGGACTGGTGCTTCCGTTGAAAAACTTTCAGAATGAATTAGAAATATAGGAGTTAGAACACACACTTGTGACTTGTGGAATGATGTTTGGTAACCACACAAGAAAGGTATACCTCTATTCAGCTCTATGGTTGTAGAGCTTAGAGAGTGGCAAGGGACAGACAGTATGATTTCCTGCTGCAGGACATCCCACCCATGTCTTGCAACAGAAATATCTAATAACTGCCAGCAGAGGGAGTAATACTTTGTTTCATGCACAGTCAAGACTAGGATAAAAAATTTGAATAATGTTATCAAATGTGAAATGTTCTACTTTGTTCGACTTCCCAATGAAGAAAATAATTTGTACCAACATTTTGCTAAAGGAGGCAATGAAGGTTGAGCCTCTGTTGGTGCATCCCTCAATATCAGTTCTGGTCAATATTTGCTGAATGCTAATCCCACACTTTAAGTTCTAAAGAATCTCAAACAGTTACTTCCAGAAATCTCATTGTAGGAAGTTGGCTCTGTATGTGCTATTTCAAAGTAAGGAATAGCATGCACAGAGTCCAAGGGTTCCCCTTAGAGGTAAAATAGTGGTAAAAATAGATAATACTAATGCTCTATTTTGTGGTAGTGTGGTCGAGCAGTAGGCTTATCCAAGGAGTAGTGTTAAGCATTTGTTGTACATACACATAGACAATAAATGAGGTACACACACTCAGAGACAAATCCAGCCAATAGGTTTTGTATAGAAAAATATCTTTTCTTAGTTTATTTTAAGAACCACAGGTTCAAATTTAACATGTAATATCTTGTTTGAGAGGTATTGCAGGTAAGTACATTAGGAACTTTGAATCATTTCAATTGCATGTATACTTTTCAAGTTATTCACAAATAGCTATTTTAAAAGTGGACACAGTGCAATTTTCACAGTTCCTGGGGGAGGTAAGTTTTTGTTAGTTTTACCAGGTAAGTACGACACTTACAGGGTTCAGTTCTTGGTCCAAGGTAGCCCACCGTTGGGGGTTCAGAGCAACCCCAAAGTTACCACACCAGCAGCTCAGGGCCGGTCAGGTGCAGAGTTCAAAGTGGTGCCCAAAACGCATAGGCTTCAATGGAGAGAAGGGGGTGCCCCGGTTCCAGTCTGCCAGCAGGTAAGTACCCGCGTCTTCGGAGGGCAGACCAGGGGGGTTTTGTAGGGCACCGGGGGGGACACAAGCCCACACAGAAATTTCACCCTCAGCGGCGCGGGGGCGGCCGGGTGCAGTGTTAGAACAAGTGTCGGGTTCGCAATGGAAGTCAATGAGAGATCAAGGGATCTCTTCAGCGCTGCAGGCAGGCAAGGGGGGGCTTCCTCGGGGAAACCTCCACTTGGGCAAGGGAAAGGGACTCCTGGGGGTCACTTCTGCAGTGAAAGTCCGGTCCTTCAGGTCCTGGGGGCTGCGGGTGCAGGGTCTTTTCCAGGAGTCGGGACTTAGGTTTCAGAGAGTCGCGGTCAGGGGAAGCCTCGGGATTCCCTCTGCAGGCGGCGCTGTGGGGGCTCAGGGGGGACAGGTTTTGGTACTCACAGTCGTAGAGTAGTCCGGGGGTCCTCCCTGAGGTGTTGGTTCTCCACCAGCCGAGTCGGGGTCGCCGGGTGCAGTGTTGCAAGTCTCACGCTTCTTGCGGGGAGATTGCAGGGTTCTTTAAAGCTGCTCCTTTGGATAAAGTTGCAGTCTTTTTGGAGCAGGTCCGCTGTCCTCGGGAGTTTCTTGTCGTCGTCGAAGCAGGGCAGTCCTCAGAGGATGCAGAGGTCGCTGGTCCCTTTTGGAAGGCGTCGCTGGAGCAGAGTTCTTTGGAAGGCAGGAGACAGGCCGGTGAGTTTCTGGAGCCAAGGCAGTTGTTGTCTTCTGGTCTTCCTCTGCAGGGGTTTTCAGCTAGGCAGTCCTTCTTCTTGTTATTGCAGGAATCGAAATTCTTAGGTTCAGGGAAGCCCTTAAATACTAAATTTAAGGGCGTGTTTAGGTCTGGGGGGTTAGTAGCCAATGGCTACTAGCCCTGAGGGTGGGTACACCCTCTTTGTGCCTCCTCCCAAGGGGAGGGGGTCACATTCCTATCCCTATTGGGGGAATCCTCCTTCTTCAAGATGGAGGATTTCTAAAAGTCAGAGGCACCTCAGCCCAGGACACCTTAGGGGCTGTCCTGACTGGCCAGTGACTCCTCCTTGTTTTTCTCATTATCTCTCCTGGACTTGCCGCCAAAAGTGGGGGCTGGGTCCAGGAGGCGGGCATCTCCACTAGCTGGAGTGCCCTGGGGCATTGTAACACGAAGCTTGAGCCTTTGAAGCTCACTGCTAGGTGTTACAGTTCCTGCAGGGGGGAGGTGTGAAGCACCTCCACCCAGAGCAGGCTTTGTTTCTGTCCTCAGAGAGCACAAAGGCTCTCACCGCATGAGGTCAGACACTCGTCTCTCAGCAGCAGGCTGGCATAGACCAGTCAGTCCTGCACTGAACAATTGGGTAAAATACAGGGGGTACTCTAAGATGCCCTCTGTGTGCATTTTTTAATAAATCCAACACTGGCATCAGTGTGGGTTTATTATTCTGAGAAGTTTGATACTAAACTTCCCAGTATTCAGTGTAGCCATTATGGAGCTGTGGAGTTCGTTTTTGACAGACTCCCAGCCCATATACTCTTATGGCTACCCTGCACTTACAATGTCTAAGGTTTTGCTTAGACACTGTAGGGTATAGTGCTCATGCACATATGCCCTCACCTGTGGTATAGTGCACCCTGCCTTAGGGCTGTAAGGCCTACTAGAGGGGTGACTTACCTATGCCACAGGCAGTGGGAGCTTGGCATGGCACCCTGAGGGGAGTGCCATGTCGACTTAGTCATTTTCTTCCCATCAGCACACACAAGCTGGCAAGCAGTGTGTCTGTGCTGAGTGAGGGGTCCCTAGGGTGGCATAAGACATGCTGCAGCCCTTAGAGACCTTCCCTGGCATCAGGGCCCTTGGTACCAGGGGTACCAGTTACAAGGGACTTACCTAGGTGCCAGGGTTGTGCCAATTGTGGAAACAATGGTACATTTTAGGTGAAAGAACACTGGTGCTGGGTCCTGGTTAGCAGGGTCCCAGCACACTTCTCAGTCAAGTCAGCATCAGTATCAGGCAAAAAGTGGGGGGTAACTGCAACAGGGAGCCATTTCTTTACACTCATGATTTACTAATTCTTAAGTCTGCATACCAAATGACCAATTCCAAAAGCACAACACTTGTCCAGAACCAGGAGGTTATGCAAAAATGTCTTGTGACTGTCAGGTGTGGGGTCATTAGCATTCAACTCTGATTTCAATAAACCACTTTTGGACTTGGGCTTTTTTATAGGCTCATCCTTAAACTTTTTGCCTCTATGCTCCTATTTTTGTAACCTATTTCTTTCCTTTTTAGGACTTTGGACACCTTAACACTGCTAACCTATGCTAAAGTGCTTGTGCTCCCTCTCTCCTTTAAACATGGTGAAAGTGGCTCACATCCAATCAGCCTATTTATTTTACATGGAAGCCCCTAGTAAAGTGGTACTATCAGGCTCCAGCACTTAATGTGCCACACACTCAAGTAGCCCTTTAAACATGTCCCAGGTCTACTGTTGCAGACTGTGCATGCAGTTTTAAACTGTCATTTCAATCTAGCAAAACAAAACTTTTGCCAGGTCTAAACCTTCAATTTTAATACATACAAATCACCCATAAGGTAGGCTCTTAATAGCCCAGAGGGCAGGGCGCAGTGTATTTAAAAAGTTGGACATGTATATTTAACTTTTACAAGTCCTGGTAGAAATGCGTTTTTCACTACTGCGATGTCTACCTCTTCCCTAGCATCACATAGGGTTCCCTTATCACATTTAATAAGTGGTAACATTTAATTCGGACCAGATGAGAATATTGTGTTTGATGTCTCTCAACATATAATTTAAAACCCTCTTTAATGGTAAAGTCTGAATTTTAGTCATAGGTCTGAAAACGCCTCTTTTAGAAAGTTCTCATTTTCAGGTCCAAACCATTTGGTGTCTACTGCCTGTATCCTGGGTCATATGAAAGGCAGTTGGCCTTTGTGTACTGCTTCCAGACACTCTAGCAAAGGGGAAATAGGTGTTGGCAGGATGGACCATTGTTTACTTGATGAAGAGGAGATGCTGTCACCTACCACACTTTCACATCACAAAAGCTCTGCCTGGGCACACTCACAAAGGATTTGACACTAGGCTTTTGTCACCCCAGACAAGCTGGGTGCTGTGAGGCAGGACATTTCAAATACATTTGGGGTGGAAACCTCCAGAACCTTCTCCTACTTCAAAGTGGGCACCAGGTACAAATAGTAAACATCAGACCCAACTTTTCAGTACACTTCTGGACCTGTGGAAGGCTCAGAAGGACTGCTGTGATGCTCTGCCAGAAGGACTGTTACTCTGTTGCCCTGCCACCACATTGAAAGGACCGGACCTGCATCTTGACTCCAGGACCACCAGAGTGACTCTAAGGGCTACTTAGCTGACCTCCTGATCAGAGCCTCAGGGACAGGAAAGGCTCCAACCACCTTGAACCCAGGAACTGGACTTTGTCTACTGTGACCCTTCCCCCAAGAGGTGCCACCCCAGTCCTGGACCCTTCGAAGTGGGCCTGTCAGTCCAGCTGTGGTCCTGTAAGCAGAACCGATGAAGCACAACACATCTTCTCACAGCCGCTTCAGAACTGCAACAGTGCAATGCATCCCCAACACCATACCCCACATCCCAGCACATGTTTTTCCTCAGAACTGCCTTGGCATGACACATCCTCGATGCATGCCTTCAGATCGCAAGCCCCTGCACCCTCGATGATGGCTCAGGATTCAACATCACAGCCCTGCAGCTTCTTCAGAACCGCAGGTGCGTGACTCTTCTTCGAAGCAGGACTTCACATTGCAAGCCCTTTGTCAACAGAGATGACGATGCAGGACTCCACATCACAGCCGTGCTGCTTCCTTGGAACCTCCGCTGCATGGTGCATCATCAACAAAGGATCTCCCTTAATTCTCCACACACCAGGATTTAGGGTTCTATGTTTAGAGGGCCTAACTAGATCTATATCAGGCCTGCGTTACCTCACAGTAGACCTTGTGACTTTGCCCTTGTCTGCCACAACCAGAGAAACCAGTTGGAGCTTTGTGCTTCTATGCACTATTTTCACTAAAAAACGTAAAATTGCATATCTCCAGTTTCAATTATTGGATTAATGTTATTTTGATCTCAAATAATTCATACATTTCGAAATTACTGTTCTAAATTGGGGTGGGATGTTTTTGTGCTGCATTTTCACTTTATTACTGTTTGAGTGCTTCACTAATACATGTTGCCTCTAGGTTAAGCATGACTGCTTTTATGCCAAGGCATCAGAGGGTTAAGCACAGTTTAATTTGGGTCTGTTTCTGATTTCACCCTGACAGAAATTGTGGCTACTGCTTGAGTAGGGCTTCAACCCCTGTCAACCAGTAACCCAATTTCCAACAACCGCTTTGCTGGTTTGACCCACACAGAGTGCAAATCTAGTATTTCTGAGCTCCACAGCTGATAAATGCTGTTCCTAGCTTCAAGGCACTTTAAGCTTCAATAAGTGATGAGGCAATGTAGGCTGAATACCCTCTGGATCTTGCAGTAAATTAAGAAGCTTGCTGCTCAAGGACAGCCTAAGTAGGGCACCTGACAACTCAGAAAAGGTCTCCTGCTTCCTATTTGACATGTCAAATATATTTATTTCGAGGCCCTCTGAATTGCCAAATATTAGGGTATATGGTCTGAGCAGTCAGATTCTAATGCACAATTCCTTCCAAGTCTGCAGTATTGCATCTCCCTATTTATTGTGAATAAGATCGCTTTCTGAGTTGATTTTTTTTTAGATACATTGTCTCTCCATGGATATATGCCAGCACCACCCTGTGTATGTAGAATATTAATGGTCCTTCTTCAGGAGAGCAATAGTAATGGATAGTACGGGTGAAGCATAGATTACTTTTCAAAATACTGTTCGGCTACATGAATGTCTAATAGCAACAACTGAAAACTGTATCGGTTGTAACTCTCTTACAACTGACCAGGTGGAAAAGATATGAAAACTGCTCGCGGATTTATATACAGTTAATGCTTTTACATGTTATGTTAATAATGGATTGAATTAAGATTGTCACTTAAAAGTTATCAAATTGTACATTTCAATTCAGCTGAGGGTTTAAGATAAACTGGTTAGCGTAACCCTGTGCTCACTGTGACTTTACACAATATCAACCACCAATATTCAACCTACTCATATGTCACAACCATAAAGATCAACTCCCAAAATATCTTAAAGGCAAATTATGTTTTAGTATTATAACGTCTACAGTTGCAATATTTAAGTGCTAGATATAATGGGTTTCGATATATCTGTAGCTCTATGTTTCATAGCGAAATTTTAGTACAGTACGCTCACCGAGCAAAGCCAGGTAGCTGAACTGGGTAGAAAAGCTGCACATTTTCCCAATGCTGACAATTATTTTTGGGGGAACCAGTTATGTATCTTGCCCAGCAATGGCCACATTGACATAATTTAGGGGTTGCATTTGCGACACCTTATTTACCCCTTGGGACCCATGACTTTGCCCTTGAAACTCCTCTCCTAAGACATCGCTAAAGCTGCGGCAGGAAGGTGAAACAGGGCCTTCATAAACTTTTTTTTTTATTAGTTATGTTTAACCTGGAGCCAGCGTTAACATTCGGCTGCCATAAATAAATTCAACTGTGAAAATGCACTACACTGAAACAAAATGTTAACATTCTGACCTGCGGGCATGGGCTGACATGCTTTTGCAGCCCAGCAGGACACATTCAAACTGAAAATAATTAACTTGCAAAATAATTTATTGTTGCCAGTTGAGAGGCTCCAGCAAAAAGCAGTGGCACTAAAAAATGTATTCTGTAGTAAATAGTTCGGCACAAACTGCTTTTTGTCGGGTATGGCCAGGTGTCTGTCCGATTTCACCTAGGAGGTTTACATAAAAACAGACAAACACACACACACACACACACACACACACACACGCTCTCTCATCTCTAATTTGAAAACCTTAAAAATGTTGGTTCATTTGAAAATAATTGGGCTATATTTACAAGAAAGTGGAGCATCAGCTTTGATGGGCCACTTTTCCTGTGCCCCTCCATCCCCCCAACAACACCATGTGTACACCATATTTATAATACGGCTCACCATGGCACACATTAGGACAATAACGTCAAAGATTTTTGATGCTACTGTGGTACTTTACAGGATTAGCGCCACAAACTGTGGCGCTAATCTTGCAAAGTAAAAAAGGGAAGCCCATTGAAAGTAATGGGCACGTCATTTTAACAACCGCCTTAGGCAGGCATTAAAAATGATGCTAAAAATGGCACAGTGAAATGTTGGAAATTTCACAGCGCCATTTTTATGGTCCTCCCTCCATGGGAATGCCCCCCTTGCATACATTATGCCTGGCACAGGCATAATGTGTTGCAAGAAGTTACAAAGTGGAGCAATGCATGCATTGCGCTACTTTGTAAATATGGCATACGAGAATGGCTTCCTTAACCACACATTAGCATTAAAAAAAATGATGCCAGTGTGGGATTAAGAGGCACTAGGGCCTTGTTAATCTGGCCCATTGTGTTTTAAGTACTCCAAACAATACGCTCTCCCTCTTAAGACCCAACCCCCTCAAACCCTCCTTCTCATATAATGTATGATCACAAGCTATACATGGACGTAGCTTGGTCATTAAGATTGGAGGAGTGTGAACTTCAGATTTCCCATCAATCATGGTGGCATTAAAATAATGTTAAAATACATTATAGGACAAGCAGAGTGCATGATGGGGGCTTACGGGGCAGCAGAAAGGGAGCAGAATATGGATTGGTTTTGTGTACTAAGTGAGAGAAAGCACATTAATTTGTGAAACAACCAACATCTTTGAAGTCTTGCCAAACAGAGAGAGGGGGAGAGTGTGTGTGCTTTGTTGTCTGTGTATGTGTAAAAATTCCTGGTGAAATCAGGGGAGAGGGGAAATAGAACAGAAAGGAGATAGAAATGTAGAGTTCAGAGAGGTTTAGGAACAGTGGAGAGACCAGGAGAGAGGAAGAATACAAAACAGATGGAGAGACAGAGGCAAAAGTGAGTGTGAGCATGAGAGGAAGAGATAAAGGGTTAGAGAGAGAAAGAAACAGCTGAGAGAGAGAGAGATGAAGAGATATATGTTGGAAGAATAGAGGCAGACAGCTGTGAGAGGGAGAGATAAGCGAGAAAGTTAAGACAGGCAAAAAAGAGGCAGCTGACAAATGGAAAGACAGAGATGACAGACAGATAGATGTGAAAGTTACAATAGAGAATTAGAGGGGATACCGGTGAGATAAAGGAGCAAAAAAGAGGCAGGATAGAAAGACACAGAAGAGACAGGAGACGTGAAAAAGAGGCATCAAGGAGATAGGAGGGTGAGTAGAAGGCCTTTTAAAGAGAAAGAGACATAGACGGACACTGGCGGAGTGGTGTAAAGATGATAAAGAAAGACTGGTGTGAGACAGCTCAAAGAGAGACAGAGAAAGAGGGAGTATAGATGAGAGGGGCAATAAAGAGAAAGAGAGGAGAGCCACAACTAAGAGATCAGGAAATAGACAGGAGAGAAATAAGTGGTAAAGAGTCAGCTGAGGAAGGGGGTAGATACTGTAGAGAGAGAGAGATGATAAAGATGTAAGAGGCATCTGAGAGAAAGGTAAGTAAAAGGACGGGTGCAAGGTAGATTATTTAGAGGGAGGTGAAAAAGATGGGTGAGAGCGTGGGGCAGAAATGTGAGTCAGGCAAGAGAAGTAAGGAATCAGGTGGGATAAACAGGCAAAAAAGGGACATCTGAGAGAGGGGCAAGAGGGGATAGAACGGTGGGAAAGCCTTTGTTCAGAGAAAGAGAGAGCAAGACTTGGAGATGGGTGAAAGAGATGAAGAAAACTGATGACAGAGCTTGCTTACAGAGAGGGAGACAGGTGAGAGTGGGGGTTGAAAAAGAGACAGCAGCTTTGATACAAATATCTGATAAAGGTAAGAAGGATTGACAGATAAGATGTAGGTGTCACACAGCTGCAGGAGAATGGCGATAGGCGAGAACAGACATAAATGTAACAAATTCAGAGAAAGCTGAGCGATGAAGGCATGTGAGTGCATTGATAGAGAGGCAGATGGATGTGAAAAGCAGCTGTACAATGAGGGAGACAGATGAAAAGAAAATAATAAAGACACAGCAACTGGGGAGAAGGAAACAGAGAAAAAGATGCTAAAAATGAAAGGAGTGGTGATGAACAGGCAAAGATGAGAAAGCAGAAATAGAGACAGAGAAAAAGAGCAACATGATTGATACAAGAGATGTTAGAAAGAAACAACTGAGATTAGGATAGGTGAGAGATAAAGAGGTCAGAGACAGACAGGTGTGTGACAGACAGGTAAGAAAAAGATGGCTGAGGAAGTGAGAATGGGATGATAAAGAGATATAGAAAAGTAAGATAAAGGTAACATAGAGGGGGAGACAGGTGGGATAGAGGGGTGGTAAAGGCACAACACTAACTGAGGCAGGGAATGCAAGGAGACAATGGAAATAATAAGGGAACTTATTTCTCCCATTGACTAACTCTGAAACAGAGGCAATTTTAGGTGACTAATGAAGTCATTTTTGGCTTTAAAAATCATGAGTCTCCTGTCTGAATCAAGTCTGTTGGCATGTATAGATCAGTCACTGGGGTGAACTTAGAGGTTGCATCTTCACTGGGGAGATTGTGGCAGTGAAAGAAGAAACTGTGGTTTCGAACTGCTGCTCCATGTTTCACTACTTCTGGACTGCCCTGCCTTTGGACGGTGCACCTGGGACCCCCAGGGATCTTACATTACCCCAACTTGGTATAAATTGTACACCTTCTGAGAGTCTTCACCCTTGTGGCACCACCATCAGGAAGGTGCAGGCATTTGTGGGCAAATAATTTTGCTCCTTTGCATCTGGCACGTCTCTATTTAAATGAGGGAATGCTGTCTTAACATTCTATTGGTTGGGACCACTTGTAAGTATGTCTGTAAATAGATGCCTGTATACTGATACAAACACAATGGATCCCATTAAGTATGCTAACTGCACTCACCTTTGGGAAATTATTATCTATTTCTACCACTTTCATAGGATAGGGTAGAGCCTAATTTAGGTCCCAAAATGTCCATCCACAAAGGGGCCTAAAAACACTTTGGTTTGCAAGACTTCACCAAAAACAAGATCCAGCGTCACAGAGACAGCAAAACATTTGACTGTATTAAAAGTATGATCCATTGACACATACAAATGAAGCTTAAGCACAAGCATGCATGCATCAGCCATCAGTTCTGGTGGAAATGAAGATACAGTCAAGCAAATAATCTCTACACAGGTTTTGGGAAATGGGTCATTAGTTTTGTGGCCTGCACAAGTAATGGGTCCACATTTGTCCTCTACTGGGAACCAAATACTCTATTGCAGCGCTTGACTCTCATAGGGGAGCAAAGCAGAGCAGTCCAAGGCTTACTAAAGGGAGGTGGTGTGGGCTAGTATTCGCCATTCAGAAGTACACAAGAATAAAACTCTATAAATTATTGTCTCGTCTGTGCTTTGTCTTTTGAAAAAGGAGAAAGTGCAGTTAACACACACACAATACTCAGTACTATGCAACAATTTACAAATATATGCAAGCTGATGGAATTTCTTTTGGATAACATTGTGTAATCATTTTTACCCCTCCCTACAGGGGATCTAGTACCACAACTCACACATTGAAACATTATCTTGTTCCTCAGCGCCATGAGTTGAACATCACTTGGAGGAAGAGCACTTAATACTAGCTTCAAAACAAGTGGCGGTCCACCTCATGCTTTCAACAAGCATTTCACCATAGTAGTAAATGCAATAATTACATAGAACTATGACTGAGGGCACCTAATACTGGCAATAATGCAGGCACACTTTAATCACGAGTGGCTGTCAGTCTCATTATGCAAATAAAGTATTTGCAAGAGCACTGTCTAAGCATGGCTGAGAATGTGGTGTACTCATCATGACTGTCAATATGAATAACATAATTTAATCACGTTTATAATCACAATATTTTGCAACTATAGTCTTTCAACCCTAGGGGGTGCTAGCCATGTATCTCAGAATCACAGTTCCCCCTATACTATTATATGTTTTACATAGTCCCTAAAACACATCACTTGTGTAATACCACAGGTGTAATAGCCACCTCTCACCCTTAGAGAGTGTTTCTCCATATGAATAATCTCATGACACTTTTCTAGACAACAACCCTGCAACAATACACCTTTTCCACAAGAGGGGCCATCATTCTCAGGTGTGGAGCAAAAGCTCCGGCCTGGGGAATGCTTGAAAGTACCACCAAACCCTTGAGGGGTTATCATTTACAAGTCCCACCCAACTTAGGGTGGAGACGCAAAACTTCCTGTTTAGGGAGGCTGCACTGCTCCTTCAGCTCACTCTGTCCATTTGCTCTCCTTTGTTGGAGGTCCCATCCTCCTGGGGCCTGCACAAGCAAAAGAACAAGCAGTTTTTGTTGGAAAATATTGGCCAGGCCCACAGGGAATTATAGGCTCTCCTCCGGGAGCTTGATGCATACGTGAGAAGCGGCTCTCCTGCTCATGCTGCCACAGGAGCAAGAATTTCTTTCTAGGCTGCCCACTCCTGCAGGCAGACACATGCTGGGCAGCCGGGGTAGCGGGTCACCTGGGGGAGCATGGCGGTGCTCCCCCTCCATACTGGTGTCACAAGGGTCCTGGACCCCAGAGCAGATTCCTGGGGGTGCAACAGCGCTCCCCACCTCCATCTTCTTCACCGGGCCCAAAGAAGGGATCCAGGGCCCCAGAGCAGGTTTGCAGGGGGCACAACAACACTCCCTGTCTTCATCTTCTTCACTGGGGCCCAGGGATGGAGTCCTGGACCCCCAAGCAGCTTTGTGGGGTGCAAGGGCTCTCCCTGTCTTCCTCTTCTTCACCGGAGCCAAGGAATGGGGTCCTGGGCCCCCAGAGCGCCTTCACAGGGGGTGCAGCAGTGCTCCCTGTCTTCTTTTTCTTTCACCGGGCCCAGAGATTGGGTCCTGGGCCCCTGCACCTATTTGGGGAAAAGCACAACAGCGCATTCTCTTTTAGTCTCTTGCTTTTGTGGCAGCCCTTTGGCCCTGACCCACCCTGGGGGCACAAATAAAAATAGCAGTGGAGCCCCTAACACATCATCACTGGTGCTGAAAAGATCAAAGGTTGCCAAACTTCTGATGTCCCTAACTCGTGCCCTTCTGGTCTCATTTCACTCCCTGTAGTGAGCCCTTGCCACCTCTAGCACTTTCTTCAGGCCTCCTGGCCTTAAATATTCCGAACTTGCTAGGGAGCAAGTATCACTGGCTCCCTGTGCCAGACTTTCAATTGGTTGTCTCTCTGGGCAGGGTGCCCTTCTTGCACAGAAGCCAAGTCTTTCCCCCAACTGGTCCTCAGGGGCATAAGGAGACCAGCTTCCCTGGTTCTGGGGTATGCCCCTCTAGGGCTGGGGTCAATCAGAGGCAGACTCTTTGATGCAGTGGTCAGTCAGGAGGTTCTTCCTTTCAATTGCCCCTGGCACCAGCCTTCAGTCCCACTTGTCTGCAGGAAAGCACATCCAAGAGGGTGCGCCCCCCTCTGCAGGACCTTTTAAGTGTGGGGCAGAAGTGTCCATCAGGGCTGCGCCTCCAGCCTATCCTGATGTACCACATCACCTCTCCACCTCTGTGCCAACCTCCCTGCCTAGTCTTCTGGGATAGCTCAAAATGGAGCTACCAAGGAGTCAGTTACCACATGTGCTCTGGGGGTCTCAGCTCCACCCCTCCCTAACCTTCCTGTCAGGGCCTCCCCCAGCAAATCTTTAAAGCAGCCCCCCCTCTGGCTTGGTTCTAGAGGTCTGGGCTCCCTCCTTTGTTGACTTGCCTGGGGCAGGCCTGATTTCTGGCATAGGATGACAGCAAGCTGATTGATGCAGGGCCATGTTCTTGCAGCTGGAGAGAACAGTAATTAATCCAGCCCAGCAGAGTCACAAAAGGCCTGAGCCCTGATCCTGAGCTGAGTCAGAGAACTATGACATTCCTGGATTACCCATAAACTGTACAGATATGCTTTTGTACTTCACAGCAGTGTTCGTTTCATACAGGTTACAGTGTACATTGGTGGAAATCTGGAGTCTATGGGTTCTAGGGAACTGGAGTTGCACCCTAGGACAGCCTCTCCTATTGGAATATAATGGAGTGTCACTATAGTCAAGACAGTAAAGCACACTGACTTTCCCTTACATGTGTAGACCCACATCATGAGGCCTATTCCAGGTCACCACCCATTCTACATAGTCGCTTCTGCACCAGGCTACTTGTGTGCAGTTCTTGGGCTCAATCGGGTGCATATGTGTGTGCGCATGTGGTCACATGTAACCAGCCATGTGCCTCTTACCGTTGCTGTGTTGTAGCAGCCTTGTCTTAAAAAGTGCCACTGGCAATAAACATGTGCAGTCCATTTTGCCATAAGTTTACTGTGGGTGAGTCCCAGGCTATGAGGCTCCCTAACAATAAAAGGTCGAAAACCAGGTGATCCAAAAGCAAAAAATCTGGGAGGATCAGATGGTGAAAACCACCTTCTCACACTTGCCATGCCAAGGACATAATTCTTAAGTGGAACACCATACATAATGACAACATTCTTACAATATTGCACCTTACATAGGAATAACATTTCAATCTATTATCTTTTGTATGGCAGTGGTGCTGCACCTCACACAAAGTAATGGCCCTCAGTCAACACAGGCCATCGTCCCAAAAGAATTGCATCCTACACAAAATGAACATACCCAAAGCATCACATTACAGACACAAACTAAGTCCAAAAGTACTGGACTTTAACCAAGCATAGCTGTCTCTAGATATTCTACTCTAAACAAAACCATCACCCAAATTTGGTCGTATGGATGAAAGCAGCCTTTTTTCAAATTACTGCATGGCACTGAAGGAAACGATTCCTAAGATACTGCACCTGATACAAGGTCAACTTTCCAAACAAATATCCTAATTGTTTTGAGTTCAGTGGTAAAGGAGAAGGAGCTGATTATGATTAAAAAATGTAAATGTCGCAAGTGGCCTATTGTTCTTGAATGTAAACACACAAATCTCCAAATTCAAAATGACATTCATTACTTCCGGACAGGTGTTAATTGATTTACTATTGTGTAATCCCCACCCACTGGTGCACAGAAATGCACAATATTAAATTCCAGCCAAGGGCGGCAGAGTGGGCAGACCAAGGGATACTTTGCCTGATAAATTTATAAATGGCTTCAATCTTGTGAGTTTGTGGCCATTCCCAAACTCTAATACAAACCTTTCCCACCCTTGCAATGTCACATGATAGTCACAAATTCCAATCCAACTCTTTTCCACCTTGGAAATGTCACTAATATACCAGAACAACCTGCACCTGGCAAATTAATGAAAATGTTAGTGAATTGCTAAAATGAGTAAAACTTCATTCATTCTTATGAGTACTGTTACAACTGTAGATAACCTTTGTTTGTTGAGTCCTTTGTCTTTGATTCTTAGGACCTCATTTACAAGGCCGTAGCTGCACATTGGAACACCGTAACATTTTGTTTATGCTCTGGTGGTGCAGAGTGCTGGCTCACATTTACAAGGCCATGCCACACCACCTTGTGTGGCTTTTCATGGCCTTATAAATATGGACCCTTTTTATGTATAAAACTGCGTGAAAGGGCATTCCATGGGTGTTGCTGTGGGTGTTCCCACAGCAACACCCATGGAATCAAAATGGAATCTGATGCATTCCCAGATTCACGTCTGTGAATGTGTCACATTCCTACATCACCCAAGGGGAGGCATAAGGTTGGCGCAACGCCGAGAAATAACATGCTTTCCCCCGATTTTTCCTCTTTCTATATGTGCTGCATTGTGCAGCACACAAAGAAAGGGGTAAAAGCCCTTAATCATTGTTTATGTGTGGGAAGTTGTCTCTTTCTGCACATAAGCAATCATACCTGCAAGGCAGGCCATCTTACACCACGGTGCAAGGGTGCCTGCATTGGCGCAATGCAGCAATTTGTGCCCCAGCGTGGGGGACAAGGACAGAAATGCGCCATATCTTATATATACCGCGAATTCCTGCCCTTTTGTTTTGACACAGGACGCTGCAGCAAAAATCCTTGTGGCACTGCCCTGTGCCAAAACACATTAAATGCAGCCCTTAATTTCTGATTTAAAGCTTTTTTTTGTGTACAACTGTAACATAGCACACACGCTATAGATGTGAAAGGTGAATTTCTTTAAAATTTCAATTTCTAGGCAGGGACTCAGCTTGGTCAGTAAGACTGAGTGGGTGAGCTCGGATTTTCCAACAATCACGCTGATCTATAATGTTACAATACCTGCCTGAGAGCAGCCTAAGGGACAGTGAGAAGGAAGAGGAGTGCAGCTTGGCAGGAGTGTAAAGTGAGAAAAATACAATGGAGCCTATTTGCAGGCCCCTAGCACCACCTTGCTCCACCATAGTGTCATTTATTTTTTACTATAAGGGGGCGTTAAGGAGGCCTTTCTCCCACGCCGTATTTATAAAGGGGTGCAATCCTTGCATTGTGCCACTTTGTTATTCCTTGTTCCACATTATGTCTGCACCAGGCATAATGTATGCAAGGGGGAGTTCCGACGCAGGGAGGCCAGAAAAACTGGCACAGTGAAATTTACAAGATTTCACTGTGCCATTTTTTCCGTCCTTTTTAGCGCCTACTTAAAGACGGCGTTAAAATGACGCACCCATTTTAAAGAATGTGCCTACCCACGCTTTGCTGCACTAGTTTTAAAATTATTGACGCCAGTGCAGCAAAGTGCCACGATAGCATCACAAATGTTGACGCTATTGTCCTAATGACCGCCATGGTGCCCTGTATTATAAATACGGTGCAACCATGGTGTCGTTAGGTGGGGCAGGAGTGACTCAAGAAAAGTGGTGCATCAGAACTGATGTGCCACTTTCTTGTAAATATGCCCCAATATTTTGTAGCATAACCAACATTTTTGATGACTAAAAACAGAGTGTGTGTGGGTGCGTTTTTGTTTGAGTGAATGTAAAAATTCCTAGTGACGTCCGACAGACACCTCCCCATACCCGACTGAAAGCACCTGTACCGAACTATTTATCACCCCAACAACCCCTCGAAGCTACACCCCTGTTTCCAGGCCATCTTGGCGATCATCCTGTGTAGCATCCATTTCTTGATTTCAAAGATGGATTGCCTCAACACCAAAGAATCAATTAATTTTTGCTGACTCCTATATGTACTCACTACAACTGTAGGTTAGGTCCCGGTAAGCGACCTGCTCTCGTTAAGGAATTGACCAATCTGGCTTTTCCCAGAAATGCTTGCCAGCATTACCATGTAGGGAACAAACGATGGGAAGCTGTAATCTTCTTAGGCATTTACGCAAGCAGGCCCCGACAGAGCAGCTCCACTCTCTGGAGCGCTGTATGAAATCAATGCGTTACGCGACTGCCACTCCGAGGCATGTGCAATTGCCGTCCTTCCAAGAGGATCCTTTAATTTGAATTGCTTAGGGTAATAACCAATGCGCAATTTGCTTGTTTCAAAAGCAATGTAGAACAGAAAATCAAAAAGCGACCCATTTTATTATTGGCGATTGTGTGTTAAGTGTGGGGGGAAACGCAAAGAGGCCGCTGCTTTTCCCTTTCCTATCTAGACATTATTTTTCCCTTTAGAGCCTTCAGCAATTGTCTGGAGAAGAATTTAATTAGATGTTAGTAATAATTCATGAGGTCTTTCTCTGTCTCCAGGGTCGCAAACGGCCCTGGTAAGTCATGAAAAAATGCATTTCATGCAAGGATATCTTTACATATAGGCCAATCACGTACAGGGCCCTTTTCCATTATTTTGTTCTGATGAAATGCATTATTTTGCCTTCGATTGCGAGCTGATCGATTGCTTGCTTTAGAGGGTACTTTTAGCACTTGGGAAAGCTCTACAGAGAGTCAGTCGGATCAGAAAGTCCTCACCTTGGAGCGAAGTTTAATTTATCCGCAAAAAACATGCCCACACTGGAGATGAGTTACAAAGTGTTCGCCTGCGAAAAATAGTGTACATTAGGAGCAGTTGAAATGTTTGATGTGGGAGAGTTTTGTACCAAACTCTTCGAGAAAGTTTTAAAGTTTGGTGAAAGGTTGAACTTCTCCAATTTAAATAAAATGTCACGATCAATGTTGTTGTGTGGAAGCCACAAATTGTGCTCTCTGAAGGAACCTTCCTAATGTTCTCCACTAGACATCCAGCGAGCTTGTCTCAGAAGGGGGGACGCTTAGTGTCTCTGTTGGTATTTATTAAGGGTCATAGCTATTATTTATGTATTACTAACAAACACACTAAATCCATAAGTGAGAACCACCCATGAGGACCTATATATCGTAGACCAAATGTGCGACACGGATAAATAAATGACACATTGTTTGCAGTGTCAGTCAAAGACCGTATGAGACCTCAGCTCTTTGACATTGTGGAGGACAGGGAAGGCTAGAAGTGTATGCCTTTAACGATACTGACCACATTTACAATGCAGACACCCCACACACATTGAATAGCATGCTAGAACTGACTCTATTCTCCTAAATATTAATGGTGTTTTTTGTTTAATAAACTGAATAGTGTTTTATCAAGGCGACTGGGTTATCTACCTGTTTCAAACCTGCCACTGGCAGGTTGCACGCAGAATTTGTAACAGGTTATCATTCCTAGGAGCTGAACACAGCTTGAACTGTCATCTAGATTGTGGTAACATGCATTAAAGTGTGTACAAAATCTTATTGAACATGCAGGTAATAGAATGTTTGGGAGCCACCATTTCATCTGTAATCTTGACATATACGCTTTAAAAAGTAACAAAACACATTAAAAATTAATAAAAACAGGTGAGAAATATTTCTTGTGTGTTAGAACAAACCCTGTCAGTC
The DNA here is from genome assembly GCF_031143425.1 of Pleurodeles waltl. NCBI lineage: Eukaryota > Metazoa > Chordata > Amphibia > Caudata > Salamandridae > Pleurodeles > Pleurodeles waltl. Next base: position 1,236,446,626 of record NC_090446.1, read on the forward strand.
TTCATAAACAGAGTCCCGAGATCACATGTATGTAGCAAATAGGGCTGATTTTTTATTTTCCAAAATACAAGAATGCTGGTAAGATATCAGCAAATAAAAAATAATTTACACTATGAACCAATTAACACACCAACCTAAATTGTATCTTTAAAGAATGACAATGGTTAAGAAGAATAGAAATGATTGGTAGGCTCTTGCAGTGGCCTGACTCCAGCTACAGTGGTGAACTGTCAGGCGCCAATTAAGAAAAAAACTACCTATGAGGAGTTGATTGAGTATACAGTATGAGTCTTTTTTCATTCAGTTGATTCAGCTTATGAGTTGAAAAAGGGAAATATGATAGCTGTCCAAGTGCCTTAAGGAGGGCATTTATCACAAAGGTAACCGTGATCTGAACTCTGGGTGCATTTTTACCCCAGGATTGATACCTGACTTTCATCTCTAGATCTACATAGGGCAAAACTGCTGTGGCACAGCCTTTTCCGTAATCATTAAAGATGTAGACTATGGCCCTCATTCCAACCCTGGCGGTCTCTGACCGCCAGGGCGGAGGGCAGCGGAAGCACCGCCAACAGGCTGGCGGTGCTTCCTGGGCTATTCTGACCGCGGCGGTAAAGCCGCGGTCAGAAAAGGGGAACCGGCGGTTTCCCGCCGGTCTTCCCCTGGCCCAGGGAATCCTCGCCGCCATGGGGATTCCGACCCCCTTCCCGCCAGCCTGTTTCTGGCGGTTTTCACCACCAGAACCAATATGGTGGGAACGGGTGTCGTGAGGCCCCTGGGGGCCCCTGCACTGCCCATGCCACTGGCATGGGCAGTGCAGGGGCCCCCTAACAGGGCCCCACAAAGATTTTCACTGTCTGCTTAGCAGACAGTGAAAATCACGACGGGTGCCACTACACCCGTCGCACCCCTGCAACTCCGCCGGCTCCATTCAGAGCCGACTTCATTGTTGCAGAGGCTTTCCCGCTGGGCCGGCGGGCGCTCTTTTGGAGGGCGCCCAGCGGGAAAGTTGGAATGGCCGCGGCGGTCTTTTGGCCGCGGGGCGGTCATTCGGCGGTGACCGCATGGTCAGAATGACCGCCTATGTCTACTCACATTATAAGGCCTACAATAGGTCAGCAATCCCTGAAAGATCCCTTCTGTGACAGGCTACCTATGCACAGATACCAGGCTGAGCTAGATGGTAGTCTTTCACTGTCAACCCGCATATGTGCACTCACGTTTGCATAAATCCTTCCCAGAACATCTTACCCTAGCTTCACAGCAGCACCCTTATTTTAAAACGGAGATTCTGGCGGTTGGAAATACAAGTCCATTTCTATTCAATTTATCAAGGATGAGACTCATTCACAGTAAAAGTCCAAATCTGGGTAGTCACTATGTGAAAAATCCAGGGCCATTAAATAGATTAAACCCATTTGCAATACATAGTTTTGTACAGTTATTCTGGAAGGAACAGTGTCAACCCAGATCCAGGTCCAAATGTGGTCAGCAAGCTGAAACTCCTGCACATTCTAAAAACCTCCCTCTGTTCACCTGGCAGGATGGTGAACATCTACATGGTGTAGAAACAAAGACTCAGTTTTCATCTTCCATGCGGAACAGTTTTTGACGTTCTAATGAGTCAAACAAAGATTCTTTAAGAAAAGAGCTGGTATACCATTAATGAGTGATTCTTAATACATCTACAAAATCTTACAACAGACCCTTTGTCTCATGTTTACCTCAAAATAATGCATGTCCTGTGCCTAGCACCATAAACTTTCTCCCGGTGCCCTGAGTCTTGATTCCCAGATGGCAGAGAAGAGCTCTGGTGCTCAAGTAATCTTCTCGCCACCCTAACTCAAACAGCTGCTGGAAAGTTGGTCTTACCAATATCAATGGGATTGCAAAAGTATTTGCCAACTATATCGCAGGAAATCTGTGGAACAGAAAAGTGGGTTGGAACCTCAATGGCTGTCCTAATGAAATGGTCAGGTCTGATCTGTCTGTTGAGCTCCAAGTTTTCACACAGTGCTCAAGTCTCTTCCTAGTCCATTCTTCCTGATTACCAGATTTATTCTCATTTAAGCAGAGTAGAAAATTCCTTTCAGGATGTGTATGGACAAATATGAGAGTTAAAACTGTCTCTTCCTTCAAGAGGTGTGAAGAGGTGGAAATCTGCTGTACTTCGATTAGGCGCATGCTACGTCACGTCTCAAAAGTTACAAAACAAACATTCAAGCTCAAATCTAATAAAAAAGTGACAGTTTCAGACAAACCTATATTTGGAATATGTTGTTAATGTGGTCTAGAATTGTCCAGATCAAAGATCCACATTATTAGTCAACTAACATTTTCCTTTAGAAGAGCTATGAGTATGCTGCCAAAGGTTGTCAGTTCATGAACAGCATAACTTCAGAGAGAATGTATCTTGCATCACAACTTTCATATAGTGATAGTCTGGTGCCCTAAAGTGCCAGCGCAGTTCTAGGAAAATAGAGAATGCAGTGAAAATGCAAACTCATTCAGTGCCCACAGAGCACATGCGCTCTTTTCCCATAACTGAAAATTCATACATTAAAAATCTATAGGTACAAATAAAAAAACATGTTAAAATCAGATTAAACACTGAATGAGGAGGCACTGTCCTAACTCTGCACAAATCCTTACATTTGAATGCATATCTGAAGCATGTCGGCTCTATGTGACGCAGACAGTGTTGAGAATATTTCACTGATTGTCACCTCAAAAGCAGATATATTTTAAGGATTCTTTTGTGTTGAATAACATAATGGAAAGCTAAACATTGTTAACATTCCTAAATATACGTGTAAGCACTCGGTGCACTGAATGCTATATACACAAATAGGATTAAGAGAACCTACAAAAAGCAGTCAACAATGTACATCAAAACCATGGGTTTGCCAGGTGTGAGACCATAAGCACTGCGAATTAAAATGAGGACAAAATGAGGGAATATTATTGGAATTAAGACTCATAAATGTTGACAGGGGGAGGCCTGTGCACTATTAAAGACAACAAATGCGACGCATTTACGTATTGTAATGAGATTAAAGTGTCACGTGAACGTGATGCTTTCCCTTCAAATTTTCCCAAAGTGGAGTCTCTCCAAGTATAAGCACAATGTCGATCATTGAAAAGTTAGCGATGTTTGACAGTAGGAAAAAGTTAGAGATAGTGAGTAGTTGACGGTACATGGATGGGGTAATCCAATCTACAAACTTACTGTCCAGCTTTTAAATTAAAGACATGCTTTTAAAAGGGGAAAGGGAGGCCTGTCGACCTCAGTGAGAAACATATCTGATGTGAGTAGATGGAGCGTCCCCTTTGTTCCTTCCCAGTCACAAAATAAGTTCTGCAGTAAAATGACAGATATTTGTAAATACTGAAGACAAGAATGTGGAGATGGAAGTAAGTGGTTCCTTTAATCCTCCACCACAGACCAGGACTTTGAGGCAGATGACCTTGTGTTGACTCTAGACTGCAGTGCTAGATGCATAGCTGTCGTTGCTGCAGCAGGCGCAGTGGCACTTAAGGCCAGGGCACTTTAGCCTGCTGCACCCAGTCATGGTTGGCATTTTCATCCCGTCTGATGGAAGAGGGGGCCGTTTTCGTTTGGTTAAAAACTATGGTTCCCACTGTTGCTTGCGAACTGATTGTTAGACTTGGCATCCTTGGCGTGGTCTCCCCTAACTTTTTGCCTCTGTTTCCCAGGTTGTTGAGGTGTGCTGGTCTCTGTTTTTGCTGTTTTTGTTGCTCTGGGCACTTTACCACTGCTATCCAGTGCTAAAGTGCAAGTGCTCCTATATAAAATGTGTATGTAATTGTATTTCCATGATTGGCATATCTGATTTACTGGTAAGTCCCTAGTACAGTGCAATAGAGGTGCCCAGGGCCTGTAAATCAAATTCTACTAGTGGGCCTGCAGTACTGGTTGTGCCACCCACATTAGTAGCCCTGTAAACATGGCTTTAGTTTTAAACTGCCAATTCGACTTGGCAAGTGTACGCACTTGCCAGGCCTAAACCTTACCTTTTCTCACATGTAAGACACCTCTAAGGTAGGCCATAGGTTGCCCCATGGGCAGGGTGCAGTGTATGTTTAAGGTAGGACAAATACTAATGTGTTTTATATGTTATGTTTCACTGTTGCAAGGCCTATCCCTCTCATAGGTTAACACGGGGGCTGCCTTTAAATATGATTAAAGCGTAGATTCCCTTTGGGAGCGGATAGAGTTTGGGGTCTCTGAGCTCACAATTTAAAAGTACATCTTTTAGTAAAGTTGATTTTAAGATTGTGTGTTTGAAAATGCCACTTTTAGAAAGTGGGCATTTTCTTGTTTACACCATTCTTTAACTGTGACACAAAGGGAGCTGGGGTGTAGCCTGCATGTACTGATGAGCCATCTGTGCTAGGAAGAAGGGGAGAAGTGATCACTCACACCTGAAAGGGCTGTTCCTACCCTCACACAATGCAGTCTCCAACCCCCTGGTGTGTGTCTGGGGCCTGGCCTTGGCAAGGCAGGATTTCACAAACAAGAGATACTTTGAAGTAAGCCTACTTCAATGGCGATAATGGGTATAAGAAGGGCACCCAAAACCACAGACTTTAGATCACTTCTGGACATCAAGAGGAACCTCTGCCTGGAGAAGAGCTTAAGAGCTGAGAAGTGCTGCCCTGTCTGTGACTGTGCTTTGTGGACCTACCCTGCAGTTGCTGCTTCTTCCTGGTGAAAAGGGACAAAGACTGGACTTTATTGTTCATTCCTGCTTATGAAGAAATCTCCAAGGGCTTGTCCTGATCTTGCCTCCTGTTGTTGAAGTCTCAGGGCCATCAAAGACTTCCCCTGCCAGCAGCTGGATTCTCTGATGAGACTCCTGCCCTGCCAAGTGGTGCCCTGTCCAGTTCCTGGGGCCTTGACAGGTGAAGCTGACAAACCAAGATTGAAAATCCACGCACCGACCGCCGTGTGGGAAAATTGCCAATACAACATCCGAGAAGCAGCTGAAGAAACGACGCACCACCGGCTTCACGGCTGAAATTGACGCTCCGCCTGCAGTGTAGCTGTAAGTTACATGCATGCAGCTGGAGTAACGACGTGCAACACCGCTAACGGAGGCTGGTAACATCGCAACCCACACAGCGCGGTTTTGCTGATACCGTGTGGCAGGATTTTTGACACAAACCTTGCTGGGTGGGGAAAAACAACACAACGCCTGCCCGGACTGAGTGCTTGCCTGGATCGACGCATCGGCGAGGAAAAATGACAGACGCTAACCCGACCGGAGAAGGAGAAACAACGTATGGTCTCGCTTGTGGGTGAGAAATCGACGCATTGTTAACCTTTTTCAACGCACACTCGCCCGTGCGTGTTATTTTGACGCTACCCAGGTACTTTTCAACGCTATCAGTGTTCTTACTGTTTACAAAAGGATTTAAGACTCTTTTTTTCCTATTTTTCTAAACCTGTGTTGTGTCATTTTGTAGTGTTTTCACTGAATTACTGTGTGTTGGGACAAATACTTTACACCTAGACTCTGAAGTTAAGCCTGCCTGCTCGTGCCTAGATACCAAGGAGGTGAGCAGGGTTACCTGAGGGTGATTCTCTTTTACCCTGACTAGAGTGAGGGTCCTTGCTTGGACAGGGGGAAACCTGACTGCCAACCAAAGACCCCATTTCTAACACTGATGATAGACTGACTGGAGAGCTTACAAATCCCATGAAACTGCCAGCTATATGGGAGCAAGCCTCACAAAGGTGCATCAGTGAAAAGACAGGTTGGAGGGCAATACATCATTTGCAGTGGTGTGTGCTGTTTACAGGTCATGCATTTAAAACCCATCAGGTTTATTCATTCCCTCATCCTTCCAAGTAGAATCAAATGAGCGCTGATGAAGTGGGTAATAATGAGATATGTTCATACCTTGACAGCATGCAGTTTCCAAAGTGTGTCATGAGCTTTAATCAACTTAGTGTGAAACCCACAGCATCCTCTCAGAGAAGCACGGCCTTTGCTCCTGTCAATCATGCTCTCTTTTGTTGCTAATTTCTTCCTGTGCCCTAACCTGAGCTGTTGACCTTTCTGCAGATGTAGTGCCCTGTAGAACTGTAGAATAAACGGTATTAATCAGCATTGCTCTACGACAGAGAGAAGTACGGGAGCTGCCAAAGGAAAGCACTTAAACTGACTACATTAAAAAAAATCCCTTAAAATATTATGTCAGAAGTCTGCCTGAATCCATTTTTAGTGCGCTGGGATTTGTTAGCATTAAATACTCTGACAATACCAGTTCTTTCACTGCCCACTCACTGCCTGGGATGATATACTGATCTCTATAGCAACCGATCCTAGCAACCTCCTTCAACTTGACTTCCTCATGCAGTGTCAGCGCCTGTCGATTCTGGTGCTTTCAGTGTGTAGTGCGGAGAAAGTGAGCAAAGCATGTGGCACAGACGCCGCCCAAAGCTGTTGGATTTACCAAGCCACATGGCGCATCTTTAACTTAAACCTCGCCTCACTTTGGGCCGTCCCTTGTCTCAGGATAACACACGTGATAACAAACAGAATAAGAGGTAAACTTTTGTTGTTCACGGTGGCGTAGCACGGCTGTATGGGCACTGATGCAAGCAAGGAAAATATTACCTTCGTCTCCTGGTTTCATAGTTAAAAAAACAGGCACTAATTCCTCCCCCCCCATTCTTTTCCTTGTGATAGATACTGACCACTCATCCAAAAGTAATATGGTTTACCTACAATGCATGTGAAACCAACAACGTTATTTTTGACGTACAAACCATCTTAGGTCAAACTGTGCTTAAATCGACAATGCTGCATGGAACCCATTGCAGGAACTTCTGAGATCCCCTTTAAACCTCGTTGCATGCCCCTATCAAAAACATTTATGACTCGATATCTAAGACCCCACCTGAATGTCCCTGACCTAAAAACCTAATTCTGTCACTTACAGCATGAGCACCAATACAACGAATATGACAGCTTGCTGTCCTTTAAAAAAACATAGGCCCTCATCCTGACCTTGGCGGGCGGCGGAGCCTTCAGGCCGCCCGCCAGCCCAGCGGGAAAGAGGCTTCCACGATGAAGCCGGCTCGGATGCGGAGTGGAAGCTGTGCGACGGGTGCAGTTGCACCCGTCGCGTATTTCACTGTCTGCGCAGCAGACAGTGAAATACATTTAGGGGCCCTCTTACGGGGGCCCCTGCAGTGCCCATGCCAGTGGCATGGGCACTGCAGGGGCCCCCAGGGGCCCCGCGACCCCCCCTACCGCCATCCGGTTCCCGGCGGGCGGACCGCCGGGAACTGGATGGCGGTAGGGGGGGTCGGAATCCCCTCGGCGGCGCAGCAAGCTGCGCCGCCTTGGAGGATTCCAAGGGGCAGCGGAAAACCGGCGGGAGACCGCCGGTTTTCCTGCACTGACCGCGGCCAAAGCGCCGCGGTCAGAATGCCCTGCGGGGCACCGCCGGTCTGTCGGCGGTGCTCCCGCCGACCCTGGCCCCGGCGGTCTAAGACCGCCGGGGTTAGAATCACCCCCATAATCTCCCACAAAAAAGCATGGAGTGGTTTGTAAGCACGAATTGTAGAACATGAAACATGGATGCAAATGCACATAGTATTTCTTAATACAAATGTATGCTTATTTTTTTATCTTACTTTTTTGCTTGTGTGTACTATTCATCTGCACTTATCGTTTCTAATTTTATTTTCTTCTTTATGTGACCTATATATGTAAGTGAATGGAATTCCTGTAATTCTGTAACTAATACCTAAACAGCCTTGAAAAAGCCCCAGGACTGCGTGCCATTGAGGTGCAAAACACATGTTGGCTGATCTATGTAATCTGCTGCATCGCAATTAAATAGAAGCTTCCATTTGTTTTCAACTCCATTAAAATAAACATATGTGACAATTAATAAGTAATCTCTGATCACTACTTTAATCAAGGAATACCAAACCACGGTGTGTGTATAATGGTATTGCCCTCATAGGGTCAGCAATCAATAAGGCCAACGAGCCAGTATTAATCAGCATAACACCAGAACCATCACACCCCTTCCTTGATAACTTGTTTGGTAATAGCAGCCTGTTATAACGACTGATAATAAGATAACCTGCACAAAAACCCCTATCAAAACCACGAATGCATGATGTTCAGTGTGCCAGATGTGCTTTTCAATATTCCACAAGGATGCCCAGTATGCCAGGATGATGCTGAAATGGCAAAATATTGCTACACTTGCTAGCTGCTGCTGCTCAGTATGCCAGAGCACTCTTTAGTATGTTAGGAAGCCTATCATTATGCCAAAGTGCAGCTAGGTGTTCCACTGTCCAGGACTGCTGTGGATGTTGCCTTTAGTTCTGTTTAGCATGTTGCTGTGCTGTCTGATGTCCAAGATACTTAATCAGTATTCCGTTATGCTAATCAACATGTCACTATGCTTTTCCATATGACTGCGTGGTGCTCACTTTGGCAGAGTGCCTTCAGTATGCTACGTTTCCTGGACAATGGGCCTATGCATCACTCACAGTGTCCCAAGGGTAAGCTGTCCGAATTCTACACACTCTGATTTTGTAATACTGGTGCTTAAGCCTTCATGTCTGGTAGGCAGGATCTACATGGATGCCTTTTATGAAAGGAGGAAGCAGGGACGATCTGTACAAGAGTCATAATTCTTATATAGAGAGAAAATCATGTTTCTCTGTTCCATCTTCTGCTACTCCACTGATTAAACTTCCTCCACTTCCTTCTGGGGTGTACCACCTCAGCACTGCAAAATAGGCGAAATTTAGACCTTTTGAATAAAGGATCCATGTATGGGGACCAAAGTGGGATATCTCAGATTCTCAATGGGACCCCTAAAAGACCCATCCTATAGCCCTCTGCTAAAGCTCTCTGTACAGTACTTGAATAATTCTCACAAAATTAAGCAAACTGAGAGATGGGGAACAAAAGAGTGTAAAAGAGAAGGAGAGAGTAATAGCTATAGAGCAACATAGTGACCATGTTTGTTTTGCATTGTTTCATTATGGATGCAGTGAGGTGTATATAGTGGGAACACAAGATTCAAATAAGGGCAAAGTGGCAGCAAAGCGACTTCTGCTTAAAAATTATAAGGTATAAGCATACATTGCCATCCCCAATCACACCTAGGCCCATCACCTCCACCTTTGTCCTCTACAGGACAAATCAGAATTTGCTCTCCTTTTCCGTTGAGCCAAATGAGCAGTTTGGCAGACATACTGAGAAACAGGAGTGAATTTTAATGCCTGAACATAGGTTCAAACTAATCTCTCCTCCAGCACCATTGACTAATGAATTCTCTGGTTACTTATTTTGCCTAGACTTGGTTTTGAATCTAATATAGAGGACTGCTTCAATTATAATTGCATTGGGATATTTGTTGATGTTAGAAATGTGGTCTCTAGTTGGCAGTCAGTTTACACCCTGTTCAAGTAGGAACCCTCAATCTAGTCAGGGTAAGGGAGTCACACTCCTAAGATAGAGTAAAACTATTTCAGATGAGGCACCATGTAGGATTTCAACTTCGCAGTCTCAAACACATCTGCAGCTTCACCTGCTGATTCACCAGACAGAGACATGATTTTTGGATATCTCCAAGGGTTGTCAAAAAGCAGAAAAAATCAAAAAGATGTATGTGGTTGCCTAATGGTCTGTATGATGCAGTAGGGTACACCAATCACTTTGTCAGGAACAAGCACAAGTCCTATCCTCGCCACTGATCACCAGTGTTAGAAATGTGGTCTCTAGCTAGCAGTCAGTTTACACCCTGTCCAATTAGGAACCCTTACTCTAGTCAGGGTAAGGGAGTCACACTTGTAAGATAAGCCCTGGTTACACCCCTGGTAACTTGGCATGAGCAGTCAGGCTTATCTCAGAGGTGATTCGTTAAGTATTTGTACCCACACACAATAACACATTGAATATACTACAATTGGACACCACACTAGTTTTGAAAAAAGCCAATATTTATCTAAGTAAAACAAGACCAAAACAACAAAAAATTCAACATACATGAGCAAAGATATGATTTAAAAAAAAGATTAAATCCCTATAAAGCACTTAGAAACACACTAGTTCCAACTGGTGCTATCACAGCGTTGTGACGGAGTCGTTCCCAACAGTCCAATGCCACTCGTAAGGGAGTGCGGTGCCTGTCACAGAGTCACACGGACCCCAGGTACAGTACCTTATAAATGAGGCAGAGTCAAAGATGTGGCACGGAGTTGGGGATGTGAGGTGTTGCTGGATCTGGTACAGCATCGGTTCCATAGTGCTATGCAGGAGGTGAGGCACTGGTTCCTTACTTTCACATAGGGGAGGTGAGGCATTGGTTCCTTATAGAGGCAGGAGAGGTGAGGCGGTGTTGGCGGTGATTCGGGGGGGTCGATGTGCCCAGTGTGTCAAGATGCAATGGGACAACCTCTCTGGGCCACAATCAGACCACGGGGCCACATATGCCATTGCAGAGTCAGGTGTCATGGACGTCGGTGACACAGCACTCAGACTCACAATGCTGAGGACTTCAGAAGCGCTGATGTGGCATCCGGCCAGCAGTGTTGGTCCCGATCATTGCTCTTGAGCAGGGACCACGGCCTCAGGTGCGAAGTTCCCAAGGGCCCAGTGTTAGACTTTTCATCCTTGGCGTGGTCTCCCTTAACTTTTTGCCTCTGTTTCCCAGGTTGTTGATGTGTGCTGGACTCTGTTTTTGCTGTTTTTGTTACTCTGGGCACTTTACCACTGCTAACCAGTGCTAAAGTGCAAGTGCTCCTATACAGAATGTGTATGTAATTGGTTCATCCATGATTGGCATATTTGATTTACTAGTAAGTCCCTAGTACAGTGCACTAAAGGTGCCCAGGGCATGTAAATCAAATAATGCTGGTGGGCCTGCAGAACTGGTTGTGTCACCCACCTAAGTACCTCTTTAATCATGTCTCAGACCTGCCACTGCAGTGTCTGTGTGTGCGGGTTTTAACTGTAAATTTGACTTGGCAAGTGTACCCACTTGCCAGGCCTAAACCTTCCCTTTTCTTACATGTAAGGCACCCATAAGGTAGGCCCTAGTTAGCCCCAAGGGCAGGGTGCAGTGTATGGTTAAGGTAGGACTTATAGTAATGTGTTTTATATGTCCTGACAGTGAAATATTGCTAAATTCGTTTTTCACTGTTGCAAGGCCTGTCCCTCTCATAGGTTAACATGGGGGCTACCTTTAAATATGATTAAAGTGTAGATTCCCTTTGGGAGTGGATAGACATGTGGAGTTTGGGGTCTTTGAGCTTAACTGTAAAAATACATCCTTTAGTAAAGTTGTTTTTAAGATTGTGTGTTTGAAAATGCCACTTTTAGAAAGTGAACAATTTCTGTGACTCTGCCTGTTTGTGGATTCCCTGTCTGGGTCAGTATGACAGTTGGGCTGGTTGCACCTCTCACTAGACAGTGACACAAAGGGAGCTGGGGTGTAGTCTGCATATCCTGATGAGCCATCTGTGCTAGGAGGGAGGGGAGGAGTTGTCACTCACTCCTGAAAGGGCTGTGCCTGCCCTCACACATTGCAGTCTCCAACCCCCTGGTGTGTGTCTGTGGCCTGGCCTGGACAAGGCAGGATTTCACAAACAAGAGAGACTTTCCTTTGAAGTAAGCCTACTTCATAGGGCAAAATGGGTATAAGAAGGACACCCAAAACCACAGACTTTAGAACACTTCTGAAAACCAAGAGGAACCTCTGCCTGAAGAAGAGCTTCAGAGCTGAGGAAGAAGAGCTGCCCTGCCTGTGACTGTGCTTTGTGGAACTATCCTGCAGTTGCTGCTTCTCCCTGTGCTAGGGGACAAAGACTGGACTTTGTGTTGCCTTCCTTCTTGTGAAGATCTCCAAGGGCTTGATTTAGAGCTTGCCTCCTGTTATTTGAAGACTTAGGGACAACAAAGACTTCTCTCTGCCAGCACCTGGAGCCTCTAGAGAGACTCCTACTCTGCCAAGTGGTGCCCATCCAGTTCCTGGGACCCTGATAAGAGAAGCTTGCAGCCCAAGAGTGAGAAATCCATGCACAGACCGCCATATGGGGAAAAGATCGACACAACTCTGATGTGCGGCTGAAAAATCGACGCGCCGGCGGCTTCGCGGCTGCAAATCGACGCTCGCCTGCCGGGTGCGGCTGGAGAAATGATGCGCAGCATTGCTGACGGAGGCTGGTGAGCATGGTGAGATGCTGCGTGGCTTTCGGACCATCGTGCAGCTGAATTTATGATGCAAACACCGCTGGGCGTGTGAAAATGACGCAGGGACTGCCCGGACCCGAGAGTGTTGATCGGATCGACACATCACTCTTCTGTGGAGAGACGAAATGATGCATTGTGACAGGACAAAAGGAGAAATGATGCAAGGTCTCGCTCGTGAGTGAAATCGACGCACCAAAAACCCTTTTATTATATCAAGACTCTTCTTGCATTTTTAGTGATAATTTGACTTCTGTATTGTGGATTTTTGCCGTTTTGGTCCTGTTTTGTTTAGATAAATATTCCCTATTTTTCTAAACCTGTGTTGTGTCATTTTGTAGTGTTTTCATTAAGTTACTGTGTGTGTTGGTACAAATACTTTACTCCAAGCACTCTGAAGTTACTGCTCCTGCCAAGCTACCAAGGGGGTAAGGAGGGGTTAGCTGAGGGTGTTTCTCTTTTACCCTGACTAGAGTGAGGGTCCTTGCTTGGACAGGGGTTAACCTGACTGTCAACCAAAGACTCAATTTCTAACACCCAGGAACTGAAGTTGGCTCTATTTGGAGAGTCAGGGTCCTCAGTAAGAGAACCCAGGAGCTGGCAGATGAAATCCTTGATGTCCGTGAGACTTCTTAACAGGAAGGAAGCTCAGTCCAAGGCCTTGGAGAAACTTCACAAGCAGGATACATAGCAAAGTCCAATCTATATCCTGTAAAAAGAAGAATAGCTACTGCGGGCCCATCCAGCAAAGCGCACACAGCAAAGGGGCAGTACTGCTCCTCACATCTCTTCAGCTCTTCTCCTTGGCAGAGTCTCCTCTTAATCCAGAGTGTTCTGAAAGTCTAGGGTTTTGGGTCAAGTACATATACTCACTTCTGCCTTTGAAGTAGGCAAACCTCAAAGGAAAGTCTTTGTAGTGCACAAAACCTGCATTTCCTGCCCTGGTCCCAGACACATTCTAGGGGGTTGAAGGCTGCATTGTGTAAGGACAGGCACAGCCCTATTTAGGTGCAAGTGTCATCTCCTCCCACCACTCTAGCCCAGGCACACCCATCAGGATATGCAGCGCACACCTCAGCTCCCTTTGTGTGACTGTCTAGAGTGAATTCACGACCAGACCAACTGTCTTCCTGACGCAGACATGTATTCCACAGCCAGGCAGAGGAACAGAATAGTTAAGCAAGAAAATGCCCACTTTCTAAAAGTGGCATTTTCAAACATGAAATTTAAAACCCACCTTCACTAAAAGACGTATTTTTAAAGTGTGAATTCAGAGACCCGAAACTCCACATCTCTATCTGCTCCCAATGGGAAATTACACTTAAACGATATTTCAAGGAAATCCCCATGTTAACCTATGGGAAGGATTGGCCTTTCAATAGCGAAAACTGAATTTGGCAGTATTTTACTATCAGGACATGTAAAGCACACCAGTACATGTCCTAACTTTTAAAAACCCTGCACCTTGCCCATGTGGCTACCGGGGGCCTACTTTAGGGGTGCCCTTCATGCACTAAAAGGGAAGGTTTGGGCCTGGCAAGCAGGTGCACTTCCCAGATCCACATGGTTTTTTGAAAGTGCACACCTAGACACTGCATTGGCAGGTCTGAGACGTTTACAGGGCTAATCATGTGGGTGGCACAATCAGTGCTGCAGGATCACTAGTAATATTTAATTTACAGGCCCTGGGCACACATGGTGCCTATACTAGGGACTTACTAGTAAATCAAATATGCTAATCATGGATAACCAATCATGATCACAATTTACACAGGGAGCAGTTGCACTTTAGCACTGATCATCAGTGGTAAAGTGCCCAGAGCACATAAACCAGCAAAAACGAAATGCAACACACACTCAAAAGTACAGAAGGCAAAGGCAAAAAAGGGAGAACCTACGCGCTGCCCTGGCGGATTAAAACCGCCAGGACCACTGTGGCGGGAAACCGCCGGTCCCAGCGGTGCGACCGCTGCGCTTCCGCCGTGGTCGTAATTCCCTGTGAAGCACAGCCAGCCTGTTGGCGGTGCTTCCTCCAGAACAGCCCTGGCGGTCCTTGACTGCCAGGGTTGTAATGACCCCCATAATGTCTTATTTTCATGTTTAGTTCAAATTTATGGTTTTCTTGCCTGTTCCTATGCATGCATATGTTTTTTTTTTTTTGGAGTGAGCGTTGAAACTGAATTCCCTTTGTTGTGTGAGAGAATGTGAACTGTTTAGTTATTACCTTTCAAGGTGCAACAGTGATGACAGCGCAAACGGTGGAAAATACTTCCCCATGTCACTATCTTGAGTGCCTGTTAGTCTGCTGTATGAAACCATTTGCCCTTATCAAAACGAGTTTTGTACACAATGGTTGTTTTATCCAGTTTTAAATAATAAAAAAAGATCATTCATCCCCTTCTATCTATTAAAAAAAGCTGTCAACTTTGTCACATGTTACAGTACCCTAATAGGTATTTTCTTAACAATCCCACACACACATGTACAGTCTACTATTTCCAATAAATATGAAATGGCTGCTTCTCTCAAATAGTTTCATACTAGATACTTTCAGTAGCCCAAATCTTTCTCTATTTTCTTTGCATTTTCAACTGTGCTCTACAAGTACTGTTATCATCGATTTTATGGGTAATATTGTTTTTTTTTTGTTTAATTTTTATTTTGGCATTTGTGGCAGGTGGATACATACACATTAATACCAGAGACCGTGCATCACAAAGATGAAACGTACAAGACGGGTATACAGAGGCAGTGATAATTTCTTAAATTTGAAGCATCTCAATATCATATCTTAAAAATGAACTTTTCTTCTGCTTGTAGTCTGTAGACCATTCCTGAGTCACGCTCCCATGCCTTCCTAATTTCTGAAAGGGCCCCTACACGTAAAGCATAGAGTTTTTTCTTGCTTTTACCTGCTGCATTTTAAGTAGCCAGCTCTTGAAAGTTGGACTTTCCACCGTTTTACATTTTTGAAGTATAAGAGATTTGGCTACTAAAGATGCTGTAAAGGAAAATTGTTTTTGACATTTGAATAGATTTGGTTAGTTACATGCCTTAAATAATGCACCCATTGGCTCAGGTGTTATTGAGGCCTGGGGTTTATCCATAATCCCCTGAAAGACCTGGCTCCAAAAGCTAAACAGGATGGGACAAGTAAAGCATGAATGGAGCCAATGGCCTTTAACTAACCTGCCTCTAAGCTGGTGTATAGTATAGCATCCATTTGGACAAAAAAGTAATTTCTTTTGTGATTGATTTACAAGCCCACTAATTCTACTATCTGTATGAAGACAGGTCAAACCTGCAGCCCATAGAGTGTTCGATTTTGTCCAGTGGCCAGAACCCGTTTCACTGTAAGCTGCTGTATCAAAATGTGATACCATTTACCTACTCCCACCATAGATGTACAAAAATAGCATTGACTGAGAGAGAAGGTCATAGGATTGCATGAGGACTAAACTTTTTGGAGAACATTTTTAAACTGAGCATATGAAAAAAGTGTATCTGGAGTTGCTAGATTGCCTAATTTAATCTTGCTCCAGGACTTCACAGCACCAGCCTTAAAGAAGTCCTTGAAACGAGATAAACCAATTCTTCCCCAGTCGCAGCTAGTCTCTTTTTTAGCTTGAAGACCTAATAGCTCACAATCTTTTAGTAAAACATCCGGATGAAACAGAGGAAAAAGAAATTCTTCTTTCAGTTGGGTTTATCTGAAAAATACAACATAAGGGAATTTATATCTCACTCCTTTTGGGAGTTTTGGAATTTTAAGAAACGGGGAGAGCTTCATACCTATTTCAGTAAGCATTTGTTCAAGATAAAAATTATTAGAGGGCTCTGTGGAGATGCTGCTCAGATACTCCAGTTTAAAAAAGCGGCCTGATAATACTTTTTAAATTGGGGTAGTGATAGTCCTCCATCCTCTGTATTTAGGCATGGGGTTTCCAACTTGGTCTGGGGTTTTTTCCTGAGCCAAATAAAATGTCTCAGCATCTGCCCAAGTTCCAAGAAGAAACCCTGGGGTGCTTTAAAGATTACATTTGAGAAAACAAACAAAAAAGTGGAAGGATCATTATTTTGATCAAAGCAGTGCTACCAATAATAGAAAGAGGATATGGCTGCCATTGACGTAGAGGATTCCTAGCTTTAGATAAAGTTGACAAATAATTAAGTCAATAAAAGTCTGAAAAGTTGTGAGATTCAAAAATGCTTTAATATCTAATAGGACTTGTAGCTAGGGCTTAAGTTTGCATCTCGAGTGGGAGTATTAGCTCCGAAGCATTCAATAATAATGCTTCTGATTTTGCATGATTAATTGTGTAGTCCCTTCGATCCAAAAAGCCTTTAACCTTGGTGAAAGTTCTAATGATATTTAGCTGATCAGCTTCCAGATATAAAATTAAATCATCTGCAAAAAGCTTCCATTGAGGCACACCCTGGAGGGTTGCTTTAATTGATGTATCTTGCCAGAGAGCTTAAGCCAAAGGCTCAATGAATAGTGCAAACAGCACTGGAGACATTGGCCAGCCCTGCCAGGTCCCTCGGCTAATTGAGAGTGTTCCTGTCATTTGCAAGTTGACTATAATTGTGGCTTGAGCCCTAGTATAGAGATTATCCAACAGATCTACAAGAGCGGATAGGTCATCTTCTATCGGGGCCATAGAAGCCAACTATATCAACTAGTTGGGTACCGATTTCCAAATGGATAAAATCCATCTTGCATTTGGGGTCCCTAATCACTTTATTAGCTACTCCTCTTACTCGTGGATGCAAAAAAAGCCTGAGAAATGACATTTGGTAATTTGAGGAGTTCAGTATGTGATTCAAAATATAATTCTTGGAGGAGGATTATCTGTGTTTGCGCTGCATTTAGCCATTGGAGCATTGACTTAAACTTGATTCAGTTATTAGCACCATTAATGTTAGATGAGAATACCTTAATACGTTTTCAACTTATTGTGTTAAATAAAAATATACAGCTTCACTATTCTTGCTACCCTTTGACCTACATCGGGAGACCTTGCCATCTTTAGCCTTTGTTTTCCTAATATTTTGAAAACCACCCATTAGACAGTGCTGCCTTCCCATCATATTTCTACCTGCATTATTGTCCCCTCCAACACTCTCTAAAGCCCCTCCTCCCTCACCACCCTGCTGGCGAGCCTTCCCAGCCTGGGGCCCCCCTCAGCCCTCCCCCTTTCTCGAGTGCTTTGATAGGGCACTCAAAACTTTACTATCCTAAAGCAACACAGGGCATCACTGGTCTGAAAGAAGAGAAAAAAGCAGAGAGAAAAAAAAAAGGAGATGGGGATAGAAAACAAAAATGATTTCCAAACTTGTACCCAAAAGAGTAGCCCCACCATCTGGGAACCAAAAAAAGGAAAAAATATTTAAAAAGCTCACCCCACCCCAAACCACACCTTCCTCTCTCACACATCTCAGATCAGTCTCAAAGTCTCCCTGTAGCTTTTCTCTCTTGTATAATCATGATTATATTCATCTAGGTAATAGTGGAAATAGAAGAATGAACAGAACGTCCCTTCATTCCCTCTCCGTTAATGGAGTGCAAAAAGCTTCTTGCATGCTCGATACATTGGATAATGTGTGCTTGTCCCTAAAAAAAATCCTTTTAACTTGGATTGCTGTATAATACCGGCTGGGTCTCCACATTGTTTAAAGTCATCTATTAATGCACAAACTCCTTGTATTGTTGTGGCGCTAAGATAGACATGTCTGAAAATATGCGGAATGTGACATTGTCGGTTGTTGTAAAGGTTTTCTGTTTA
The DNA here is from genome assembly GCF_031143425.1 of Pleurodeles waltl. Taxonomy (NCBI): domain Eukaryota; kingdom Metazoa; phylum Chordata; class Amphibia; order Caudata; family Salamandridae; genus Pleurodeles; species Pleurodeles waltl. The sequence continues at coordinate 1,236,464,666 of NC_090446.1, forward strand.
ATTCCGCTGTAGAGAATTTGCTCCTTGATTCAGAAATCCCCAAAGTTGACTAGAATCATTCTTGGATACTTAACATTGAGTGGACGAGTGATGGGAACCCGATGTGCACGAGTGAAAGTTAGATTGGTCCCGTCAGGGAGTTTGTTTGGCAGCATATATTTGAGAATAAGTACTGAGATTACTGATGTGACTGATTGACCTGCTACCCGATCTTCTGGAACACCTATGAATCTCAAATTCAACCGTTGGGACCTATTTTCCATGTTGTCCAACTTCAACTGTAGCTCTTCAAGTTCTGTGAGTGATTTGAGTTTATTCTCTCCTGATCATTGGTCGAATCATCAAGGGAAGAGACTCTTTGTTCTACCTGGCTCAGTCTAGAAGTGAGTTGTAGGATACTATCATTAATCTGTGCCAGATGTTCATTTATTTGCTTATTTGTATTCTCCTGAGACAGTCTCATCTCCCATATTTCACTGAGAAACTGATTCCATATAGTCTCTAGGGAGGCAGTCTGGGGAGGTGCAGGTACCTCCACTATACAGGGAAACTACTATTGAGTGGTTTTGCCACCAGCGGCAGAGTTTCGTCTAAGGTGGCGCCAACCAACTCTGAGCTATTTATCTGCTTGCTGCTCTTTTCTTGGTCGTGCTCCCCCACCTCTGGTCGTTTCTCGCCTTCCATGGATATGGCTATGGAGAACAGTGAATAGAAATTCTTTCCTGATGGATCTTTGTCCCAAAGGTTGGTTTAATGGTATTGAGGGCATTATCAGTGTGGCAACACCTACATCTTCTGAGCCAGAAACAAGTTCACTTGGTGAGCTGATTAAAGAAAGTGTAGGAACAGTTATTACTTCCGGAGGGGAAGACTGTGCTCAGCTTCAGTTGGCATATCTGTGCAGGGCGTCAAGATGGCACCTAAGAAGCCACGAGGTTTGCTAGTCCTAGGGTTTTTCTTAATGGCACGAGCTTTCATTGGCAGGTCTCTTGAGACAAACTTCATTGTTGGGATAGGAAGTCTTTGGGAGCTCCCATCATGCTCTGGACCTAATTCTGCTTCTGGGTTGAAACGCAGGATGCGTATCGGCCCGCGGTATCAGCATTTGCGAGGAGACTGCGGGGGCCGCTTCAGCAGGGATTGCAGGCAGGGCCCATGGGGAGTCCACCCGGTCGGAAAGAGCTCGGCACATAGCGAGCAGGAGACTTTACCGACAAGGATCAGGTGGTAAAAGCACTCTAAGCAGCGCCGGTGAGTGACATCACCACGCGTTCCATATTGAAAACATGCTGCCTACAGTTACCGGTCAGTGTAAACTTGCTCCTCTTCTTCAGCCTTGGTCTCCACCTGTTGATTTCCTACCTAAATTGATCCGATTGACCTCTTTTGGCTGCAACTACACAAAATAGGGGAGAGAAGTGGGGGTAGAGAAAGGAGAGAATTGAGGAGAAGGGGAAAAAGCTAGTGCACAGATATTCATGAGAATGGAGAATAAGCGCTGGTAGGAATAGTTTGTTAAATACCTATCTAACATCCAAAGCATTAACAGCTGCAATTACCGGAAGGTGGGGGTGTTTAGAGCAGAAAGGTAAAGAACTGAAATTCGCCAGCTCCCCCTTCTCCTCTACTAGGCAGTAAGCAACCACACTTAGAAATCTCCCCAGGAAGGAGGGCTGAAAAGGAGAAATTCAGAGCTACAAGGCGAGAAGGGTACAACAGAATTGCTGCGAGGGGAAGATTAAGAGGAAAGGCAACTCGGGGGGAGGGTTCCAGGTTCCTCCCTGGGGGTAGGGGCGTAACTATGGGGTCACGGAATCAGTCTCTGTAGCACAGATGCGGCTTGTGGCTCTTCAGTGAAAAAAAACAGTGCTTCTTCTGCATGCTCCACTCAGCTCAATTTATGGGTATTATTGATTACCTTAGTAAGAGGCAACATGAAGGTTCTGTTAATTAGCATTATCATATCATGATTGAATAAGTTCAGATTCTAGGCGCTCAGGGTGGCTCTATATTTCTGCTGATGGTCTTTATGAGGATTTCTGTAGTATAGCAATGATGATTTCTAAGACTCAGAACCCTGGAGGAGTCAACACATGAACACAGGTTGGTTCTGCAGAAACGGAGGAGGGGATATTTTCTGTGGGTGACCTGAGCGGAAACACTCAATCACCTTCAGTATCAAATCAGCAATGCACTGTACATCAATAGTTATCGTTTCTTTAGCGATTATAACGAAGACTGAAACATCTCAGAGGATTATAGACAGACAGCTGATTTTAAGGAACCCTGCTCATTTTATCCAATGGGGCAGTGTCAGCATTCCCTCCCAATCTGTACCCACCTGCATGCTGATCCAACTTCTGTCTGGAGTGCAAGAAGGAGAAAAATCTCTCCAGAAAATTGTGAATGTTGCTCATTTCTGCCCATGTTATGTGTATCGCCAAACCTGGCAGATTTGCTATATGTCAAAATTGACATAAATCATTTCCAATGTTTACTTACAGAGTAGACTTTCAAAGCTGTATGTTTTGTTTCAGAAGCATCACACACCAATGACAAAACGCATTTTAAAATATGAAATCCTTTCTTGATCTGTGAAGAAATGAACTGGATGATTTTTCGGCCTATAGTGATTATTTTGCTTGAAGTGTGCATTTTCTTAAGTATTGTCAGTTTCATATTTTGTCAGTGTTTTAGCCATGTGTTAATATTGGACTAATTTCACCTCCTAAGTTTGTGTTGAATCTAATTAGCATATACTACTTGTCCTAGTGTGAGTTTGGCCGGAGTTCAAAGTCTTTACTGGACAAAAACCAGCCTTGAGTGATTTAAGCTATGAGGAATTAACTTAATTCTTCCAGGAACCATGAAAGGTGATAATGGCATGTGTGACTCCAGAAACAGTGTTGGAAGTATAGCAGCACATGGCATGGATGCTGAGAGTCTTGCACCGGAGGGCCTTCAAAAACCTTGACCGTACCGAGTGCACTTTTTATCCTTTTTTTATTCCCAGTAGTACCACTCACCTCCACCAGTCTCTTCTCATGTCTGTGAGTAGGTTAGTGAATTTCATCTACCCACTGTTTAATTTGAACCAGTGGACACAGGTGGGGTCCACTGATACTCATTTTTGATCACCTTTACTTATTTTTCCTCAATAGATTTTCAGCCTTTTTTTAGGCCTCCCTGCATTGGAATGCCCCCCCTTGCATACATTATGCCTGGTGCTAGCATAATGTGGCGCAAGGGTTTACATGGTTGCACAACGCAATCATTTTGCCATTTTGTAATTATGGTGCAGGAGAAAGGCCTCCTTAATGCTGCCTTGGCGTGAATTTAAAAACAAATTATGCTAGGGCGGCGCAAGGTGGTGTTAGGGGCTTGTAAATATGCCCCTTACTCTTTTAGTCTTTTCCAAGCTAGTCACTGAAGCTACCAATAAATCCAGATGGAGTGGAAAGAGAAATGGGTTTACTGAATGTTTTTCTCTGGTATTGCACTCGGAGACTACACTTGCTTTCAGAAGGTGAAATCACTGAGAGGAATGCCACTTAACAGCAGCGTTGTTGCTAATCTCATAACTCTGATGGGCCGCTCAGAACAACAACCTTTGTATGTTCATTCTCCATTAAAAAAAGACTATGATGTTCTCGTTGATATTTGGGATTGGCAGGATTGATATTGTGCCTACCACTATTACTTTAATTGTGTGGTTGCAAAGAGGGAGTGTGCACTTTTACCAAAAGGTGATTAAACACTACCCAGGAAAGCAATAGAAGAAACCAGCCATTGGTTTGAATTAGAGTCAATTACAGTGAAAATTGTTTTAGTATTGACTAGTGTAGGTCTGACACGACTACAAAATTAGAAATTGGGATAAAGCAAATGAAAACTAGATGCATAGTTAATATTCAGAATGTTATAAAATCCCCCGATTTGTAGAGCAATATGCAAAGTCCAGGGGGGACTCTGCTAGTGGAATGCATTCTACTATTCTATCTCCATAGTTGAGAAATGCCTCTGGAATCCTCGGATTTCGCATCTCCCTCTCAAATTTAAAAAAATCCTCATTACCCCACTAATTTAACGGCAACATTAGGTCAAGACACACCTACTCCAAGTCTATTTCTAGGTTAGTAAAGCCCTATGGATCATTTGAACCTACATGCACGGATAGTTTGAACCCACACGCACGGGTAGTTTGAACCCACACACATTTTGCTTTTATACTTCCTTGTTTTCAACCAACAATGATACTTGAGGCTGGCATTTGGGTCTCAGCCCTCATGATTTTAATTAATACTTGAAACCTATGCTGCAAAGTAGACATACTAGTAACAGGAGTGTGGCCTAGGCCAAAACGTTATCTTGTGCATGAGGATTTTCTTCTAGGCAATGTAGAGACTTTGCAAGTATGCCAGGAAGAAAATGCCACTTCTCTGCGTTTCTCTGGACTTCGCTCATGACAACCCACAGGGCATATCAAAATACATGGGTGATCTTTACTGTACAATTGATACCTAACCTGTTACTCTAGGTGTAAGCTTGGTCAGTCCAGGTGGTGGTTGAAGAGAAAAAAATAGCAGATGCAGATTGACTTCTCCTTCACCTCTTTCTTTGCCTGCAATGACTCTATTGTGCAGGGAAGGCCTTTGGTCCTCCTGCTGGCCAGTAGAATGATTAACTTTGTCCTGCAAGAAGGGATAAAGGCCTGAAATCTGATTATGGCTGAGCCATGGAAATATGACAATTCACAAAGTGTGATGAGTACCGTTATCAAAAATGTTACAGTGGATCTAGACATGGTGTACATTTACCGTAAAATGTATACCTAACCAATATCCTAGGCCTAAGTATGGCAAAATTGTGGTAGTGCAGGCTTTACTCATTAGGTATAATGAAGAAAGCACATAGTCTTTTCAGTAAGCACTACAGACATACTCTATGAATGTCCACCAACATTATAAGGACTACACTAGATCCACACCAGCCCATGTAGGTTCTGTTATGTGATGGTATTCCTGTTTGCAGATACCAGGGTGATCTAGATGGCAGTCTCACAGGCTCAGCCTGCACATGTTTGTGCTCATATGTTTGCATGTAACTCACAAGCATGCCACTTACTCACAGTAGATGTCTAAAACAGGGTATTCCAAACCCCAAAAAATGGGCACAACCGACTTTGCTGCATTTACATTAAACACATTTACAATTTTAGGGACATTGAGATGAAGTGATTTACCCAGAATCACATGCTGTCCATTAGTATTGTGCTGAGGTCAGGGTGAAAATCTTAGTCTACCTGGTCTAAGGTCAGCGACTTAGACACTGTGCACTATCTCCATGACATGGAACATGCCAATTGTTTTATAAATGGTGCCTGCCTGAGTGGAAGAAGTATGTTATGTGTATTTTGAGGTACAGTTGTATGTAAACAAACAAGACAATAAGTAACAGATGTGTGTGAATAAAGCCCACAATCAAGTGTAGATGAGTTATGTAGAAGTTTGTTCGAAATTCTCCGCCTATACCTCCCACTCCCAAACAGCACGTCTTCATTGCTTTTGCAAATTGCAATAATCATAATATTTCAGGGGTGCTAAACTAGGCTATAAGGAAGGCAGCAGAAGGTCCATAAATGGAACATTGACACAGAAAATAATTTTTCAAGGACCATCATTGTAGCGTTCTTGAGAATGTAAAAGCACCTACTAATATGAGAAATGGCTTCATTTGACTAAGAGAAAGCATTCATACAACTCGTTTCATTTTCATAAAGAAATAGTTTGGCTATTGTTATTTTGTGGCCTTGTTTGAAGAAAGAAGACAAATTTCAAGCAATAACCAAATGTAATGTTTAGAGTGCATTGCCCATTATTTTTCCTGACTGTAAGCAAGAGGACATTTCTTAAACCTATCACACAAAACATATCACTTGAGCATATGAAGGTGGCCTTGGCAAAAGAGACCACCTAATGCGGTTTTAGTTTCATATAAGTTGGGGTTATTTTTCTTTCTCTAACTTCAAAGTTAGAGTTTTTTTTTTTTAAGAGAATCATACCACGAACGTGCTGTGGTACAGGGTGTCTGAAGGGAAAGGCTATGGGCTATCAGTTTTTTCTGACACACAGCAAAATGTAAATACTTGAAAATGAACTGCGCAAATATTTCAAAATATATCAGCAGTTAGGAAAGCACAAATGAAGCAAATTTTTATAATTCTAAAAACAAATCAAGACACTTAACTTGGTGATTTGCAAATGATAAATATTCACTGACTGACGAATTCTACACATTATTGTTTGTGCAATGAAGAGTTTTATCATATGTATTTATTTAATCTTTAAATTGCATCCACGGATTACACTTCAAAAACACAATCATCGATAATACTTAAATACAGTGAATTAAAAATACATGTTGAGAAAACAACACAAAACTTGATTAGAACAAACAAAATGCATCATAATTAATGCATACAGATCTATTTATATTAATAAAGCACCCAAAAAACTCCTTAAACCATAACAAATATTGACAGTGGTAGGCTTTAAAAAAAGATAAGTGCTTCTCATGCGTTTTATGGAGTACCTTAAAATCACAGAATTCAAAACCTTTTTCTGCAGATAAAAAAGGCTAGGAGAAAAAAGCACATGATTCAAATCTTTTTTAACAGCTCCAAAATACAGACAACAAGGATGACAGAAGACCCCACACTTCTTAAATCACATGTTATCACCTAAATGGATCTGGTTAAATCTTAATTTCATAAAAAAACTAAACACGAGGGGACATAAGTTGGCCCTTAAATAAAATTACATCTCACAACTTCGTACAAACATAGAACCCAGCTGTAATTTTTTATTTCTAAACAATTTTGCTGGTCAAACTGAAAAATTAAAATTTTAACCTGCTTTTTTAAATAACACATTAAGGCGCTACCAGATCAACATGATAACACCTCATCATTAAGGCCAACTACTGTAAACAATGAACATAGGGCCCTTCCCGTTTGCGAATGAGTTACCATCCACTTGAAGTGGATGGTAACTGCGGGTTGATTTGCGACCGCTTTCTCGGTCACAAATCAACCCTACATCGCGGTGCGACTCGCAAATAGGTAGGGAACGCCCCTTCCTATTTGCGAGTCTGAAACACATTTTGCGAGTCGGTACCGACTCGCAATATGTGTTTCAGCATCGCGTGAGGGCATTAGCGACGCGCAAACTGCGTTTTTCGCTGTTTGCGAGGCGCTGATGCCTTCCTACATCTGGCCCTTAATCCTTAGGAAACAGTGAGAATGCTGGTATTTCACAAAAGTACCTGGGTAGCATCAAAATAAAGCTGCACAGGTGAGTGTGCATCGGAAAAGGCCAGTGATGTGTCAATTCCTCACTGCGAGACCATGTGTCATTCCCCCTCCGGTCGGCACCTCAGGTCCGGGGAGGCTATGCGTTGTTTTTCCGCACCCAGGGTGGAAAATCCGGTTGCACAGTATCACAAAACCTCATTGCATGGGGTTTGTGTCGTAATCAACCTCCATTAGCGGGTGTTGCGTGTCGTTTCTCCAGCCACCTTGAGTCGATCTTCCAGCCGCGATGCAGGTGGAGTGTTGATTTCAGCTGAGAAGTCGGCAGCACGTCGTTTATCAGCCGCGTCACGGAAGGTGTGCCCATACTTTCTCCACACAGCCGTCTGTGCGTGGATTTTCAATTTTTTTTCTGCCAGTTTCACCTTTCAAGTCCCCAGGAACTGGATAGGGCACCACTTGGCAGGGTAGGAGTCTCAGCAGAGAGTCCAGGTGCTGGCAGAGGAAGTCTTTGATGGCCCTGAGACTTCAACAACAGGAGGCAAGCTCAGTTGAAGCCCTTGGAGATTCCTCACAAGCAGAAATGCACAACAAAATCCAGTCTTTGTCCCCTTTCACAGGCAGAAGCAGCAATTGCAGGATAGCTCCGCAAAGCACAGTCACAGGCAGGGCAGCACTTCTCCTCAGCTCTTTTCCTTGGCAAAGGTTCCTCTTGATTCCAGAAGTGATCTAATTTTCAGGGATTTTGGGTCCTCTTCTTATATTCCTTACTGCCTTGGAAGTAGGCCTACTTCAAAGGAATGTCTCTTTTTTTTTTTTATAAGATCCTGCCTTGCCCAGGCCAGGCCCCAGACACACACCAGGGGATTGGAGACTGCATTGTGTTAGGGCAGGCATAGACCTTTCAGGTGTGAGTGATCACTCCTCCCGTCCCTCCTAGCACAGATGGCTCATCAGTACATGCAGGCTACACCCCAGCTTCCTTTGTGTCACTGTCTAGAGAGAGGTGCAAAGAGCCCAACTGTCAAACTGCCCCAGAAGGGAATCCACAAACAGGCAGAGTAACAGAATGGTGTAAGCAAGAAAATGCCTATTTTCTAAAAGTGGCATTTTCAAACACACAATCTCAAAACCAACTTCACTAAATAATGCATTTTTAAATTGTGAGTTCAGAGACCCCAAACTCTGTGTGTCCATCTACTCCCAAAGGGAATCTATGCTTTAATAATATTTAAAGGCAGACCCCATGTTAACGTATGAGAGAGATAGGCCTTTCAACAGGGAAAAACAGATTTGGCAGTATTTCACTGTCAGGGCAAATGAAACACATTAGTATATGTTGCATCTTAAACATACACTGCACTCTGCCCATGGGGCTACCTAGGGCCTACCTTAGGGGTGTCTTACATGTAAGAAAAGGAAAGGTTTAGGCCTGGCAAGTGGGTAAACTTGCCAAGTCGAATTGGAAGTCTAAAACTGCACACACAGACACTGAAGTGGCAGGTCTGAGCCATGTTTACACGGCTACTAATGTGGGTGGCACAACCAGTGCTGCAGGCCCACTAGTAGAATTTGATTTACAGGCCCTGGCACCTCTAGTGCACTGTACTAGAGACTTACCAGTAAATCAGATCTGCCAATCATGGAAAGCCAATTACACATACATTTTAAATAGGAGCACTTGCACTGTAGCACTGGATAGCAGTGGTAAAGTGCCCAGAGTAACAAAAGGCAGCAAAAACAAAGTCAAACATACATCAATAACCTGGGAAACAGAGGCACAAAGTTAGGGGAGACCACGCCAAGGATGCCACGTCTAACAGTGGCCTTGTAAATATGGGCTGTCACACTGCGTCACAGAAGTCAAAAACAATTATGCTCTGGTGGCAAAGTGTGCCCCTAGGGCCTCATAAATGAGGCCTTTAGTTTTATCAATAAAACTGCATGGCATTGGAAACTTTGTAACTATGTCAATGGAGATTCTGCTATATTTAAAGGACTGTCCTAAAACATCATGCTTTAGTAATTTTGTTGCAAGAGTGTACTCTGAAATGCATGACTGGCTACATACCACAACTATACCACTATCCTGCTGAGTAGGCATGGCTCATTTAGCGCACTTTTTGTCTGTGAAATGATTGAATTTTACCCTTAATTGAAGCAATATTGATGCGAGCACCCCAATCTAACAATTGTTCCAACACAACTGGATAAAGAAGGGAAAAAAGATTGGGTCGGCAAAGACTAAGAGTAACTTTTCTAGCTGTTAAAGGGGAGTTTTAAGTCACCAAAATATTACATTTGATTGCTAGCACATTGTTAATTAGACGAAATGATAGCGGAGATATTACAGTTAAAGTGAGAAGCTATAATGTTCCAAATCTGTAGACTGACGTATAGAAAGTGATGAAAACAAACACGTGTAGAGTTTGCTTTGTGCCTTGGCATCCGGTAATCTTCCGCCACGGTCAATCTAATGTAATGGCTCTGTTAACAGCATGAAGGCCATGGAGCTACATGTCAGGTAGCCTACACCTGCTTTAGTTTCAAACATGCTTCAGAAATAGTCTGGAAAGTGTATTCATAGTTTGAAAAACAATAGGGGTGCAGTCTATTTCACCTTCTATTTTGGAGACTGCCATACTCCTTCTCGATTATAGCAATATTATGGCGTTTAAAGTTTGTTCTCTGCCTATGCTATATTATAGAGTATTTCTTAAAAGATGCCAAGTAGTTGAAAGGATAACGGTATAACCCGGGATAAACTCTGCTGCTCTTTTCTGCAATTGACAATAAATGTGCAAAATCATTTTTCTCTAGTCTTGCCATTTGATTTGTTTCAGATAAACTTGTCAGAGAGAATAAGGCTCTGTTCTTGCGCATTCAATAACTTTAATGAAAACAAACGCTTTGCTGAAATATATTTATTACTGATGGTAACATTTCTGAATTCTTTCCTCTTCTGCAAAGTAGGACACACACAAAGTTTCGCAACGTAGAGAGACTTGAAGATACTGAATTATTTTCACACATGGATCACAATGTACAGAAATTGGTTGTGTGCTAATATTTAATTACTTTTTGCGACTAAAGGCGTGCCTCTGTCGCGGAAGCACAGCGTGCTGCCGTGACGCATGGCGTACTCTGACTTGCAAGCGTCCAAGTGTCTGTTTCCACGTCAAGTCTCCAAGAAGTGCCTCAAGCGTAGCCCAAGGAGTCCCTTGAAATCACGGCTAACGTACAACAGAATTTCACAGGCACGGTGGTTCTTCACACTGGCCATTTTCGCCATGGCTCCAGGCCCGTTTACATGAGAAATTGGTCAATAAGGAAAAAATATCACCGCGCATTACGCACTGGGCCTCCCTTTCTGTAAAGGATAATTATCCGGGTGCAACATCTTGCTGGCGCCCTGAGGGAACAGTGTTGGCGGTCGCAGTACAAACGCACTGAACCAATTAGCTGTTCATACGCTGCGGCATGTGCGCGCAGTGCATCCGTCAGCTGAGATTCACCATAATATTATGCTTCGGGTCTCGCTAAAGCATGAACTCACTGTAGACCTGTCAGGGCCACATATGGCATGCAATCATTTCAAGGTTCAGAGAGCAACATCTGTATTAACGAAGCTAGATTTTTTTTTATTTCGTCAAGCAAGAGAAGTGGCTTATCTCACGTTGTGCAGAGAAAGCATTGTAGAGGCTGATATTTGACGAGAGACCATGGAGCATGCAGCTGCCTTGGAGTTGGGCAGAGATGCATTTGGTTTAGAAACGGGTTGGTGCTGGCTGTCTGGCAACGGTCTTTAAGCGACCTATACTAAGAACCCTTCTGCCTACTCTCGCCTAATAACAAAATCTTTCTTTTTTTTATAATGTATATGAAATGAAAAATAATTAGAGGAAATTGAAACAAGCTAAGGCATTCTGTCCCGCGGTGCGAGTGGCTTTTCTTATCGCACATAGGAGGTTCCCCAGCAAAAGCCTGCCTTCCCCGACAGTCTTCCCCGAACTGCTGAAATGTACTGGGGTAGAATGTTCTGTAAACAATGTGATATGAAGTTTGTGTTACCAAACCAACAATTAGCTCCAAAAACTGCACATTATGCCCATTTTTGCAGGAAAACGAGCAATATGCGGTAGTTATTCCACCCAGTGCATCTAGTGATGCAAAACTCTTTGGTGTCAGATTTTATCAGGTGAGAAATTTGCACTTAATACTGGAGCAGGCGTAGTGAGAGCCTCCGGTGGGCTTTGGGGTGAGATAATATTTTCCCCATAATTTTGGCAGGAATGATGTGCATTGCACCTAAAATAGTAGAGCAAAGAGAGCAAGTTAATTGTTTGTCATGGGAGTTTGGGTGAGATTCTTTCATTACACTTACGTTACCTTTTACATTCTCAAAATATGTCAACATTTGAAGTTTAAATGTTTAGGTGTGACTTTTGAAAGTAAGCTTTGCTAAAATGATGTGCCAAAATAAGTATTGGCTTATTGGACTAACTGCCAAGTCAGCCTCAGTCAACATTCGCACCAGCCTCTGTCTAGACATTACTCTTCTCAGTACCCTAATGACAGGGCTGAACTTTAAACCAAATCAGTCCTGACAAAAGTGTTCAAACCAGCCCCTCACTGCAGGAGGCTATTTCCAGAATGAGGACTTGAGGGCATGGCTCCTCCAAGGCATCCCATCCTGCTCCAAAAGCAACAAGGTAGCCTGCAGCATAACCAAGGAAATGCCACAGTGGTAGAGTGAGCACAACACAATAGGGCAACCCATATTCCCACAGGAGACTAGGTATGAACATTGACAACACAGAGTGTCTCCCGGAGGAGGGAAGTTTTTTAAATTCAGTTATTTGTTCATTGGACATGGTAACCATGTATGCACTCCCTTGCATATAATGCACATAGGATAGCAAAGGACATTAATTATACAACAGTAAATATGGAAAGGTGGATTATTAGTAGGGATAAGTACACACCTACCGCTAGCAATACGACCACCAACCCAATGTTAGGCCAGTCAAGATCTCAAAACATCAGTCGCTGGCTCAACCCCTGGCAGCTTGGCAATGAGCAGGTGGCTTAACTTAGGAAACAGGTATGAGAAGCTTTTAAATACCAATACAGCAAATACGTAAGACACAACACACAATGACAATCCCACACCAATTTATAAAAATAGAAAATATTGTTATCTTTAAAATGTAACCAAAACAACAAAAATCCATTATAGGGAACCAGAGATATGAGTTTTTAAAGATTAAAAGTAAAACTATGGACTAGAAGCAAATAGAGCTCAAAAGGTTAAAATGATTTGCACTGGATCAGACATAGCCAAGAGTTCCAGTTGTCCACAATATAATACTTTTACACTTATTTCCAGAAGTGTTTCTTGATGCAGGAAACCCACTCCAAGGTACCAGAATCTTGGAGGTGCTCCTTGGGAATTTGGGATTACAGTTCCCACAATGCACCTGGCCAAATCCTTAAAAGTCCACTGAATGCTGTCCAGCTGGGCTCTTCTGACAGGAGTTGATGCAGATGACTCTTGGCAGCTCCTTTATACCTGTTGCATATAGTCCTTTCCTGAATCCTTTAGAAGCAAGGCAAATTCCCCTTTTGTGAAGGCTAGAGTGCGCAGCACATGATGATAATGAAACTTATAAAGCACTCAAATGCCCGAAGGTGTCTTTGGGCTGTGTGTGAACAAAGTGATAGAATGATACAGATAAGAAGTGGTTAAGAGGAAACTAGCTAAGTACTAATAGGGCAGGTTTTAAGCATCTTTCTGAATGCTAGTAGGGAGAAGGCATATATAAGTTTAGCAGGGAGGCTATTCCACTTAAGAGATGAGTATCTTACAAATCTTCTTCCACCCCACGAAGAGCGCTTGAAAAATGTGATTGACAGATTGTTAATACAAAAAGAATGGAGAGTTCTTGTAGGCTTGTACCATTTGATCCTTTCACGCCTGTTCCATGTAAAGCCTTAAATGCAGAACATTGCACCTTAACAGTGATGCATTGTTTGACAGAAAGCCAATGAAGTTTATGAAGGGCCAGCGCTGCAGACTGGGACTGTCAAACAGCATCCAAGCTGTGGGATCCTGCAATATTTGTAATTTATTTACTGAAGTTTTTTCCAGGTTCTGATAAAGGCCGTTACAGTAGTCTATCCTGGTCAAGACTAACACAGAGGCCTGCGTTTTCTGTAGATTGGAAGGAATAAAACATGCAATATTCTTTATGAGTTTTAGCATATAAAAAGAAGAGGTGATCACTTTCACTTGGTTTTTAAAGGTACTTTTCTCATCAAGGATAACGCCCAGGTTCTTTACCTTCTTAGCTGGCATGGGTAGAACTCCAAGGTCTTGTGGCCACCATGAGATGGCCAGAATGAGACATTGGTCCCTAATAAAAGAATTTCATGCTTAGAGGAGCTTAACTTCAAGTGGTTGTCACTCATCCATTTGCTAACTGCCGGCGTGCAGTTCCGATATGCCTAGCCTGAAATCTAGTTGTTGTTAGAGAGGGAGACAACATTCTGAGTGTTATCAGCGTATGACACCAACGAAAACCCAAATGATGTGATTAGACTGGCAAGAGGTGCAACACAAAGATTAGACAGGGTTGGGCTCAAGGAGGAGCCCTGAGGAACCCCGCAGGGCAGGGAAAATGGCACAGAGGTGAATATCCCCAGGAAAACCTTTTGCACACACTCTGATAGAAAAGTGTGGAGCAATGATAAAGCTGTACCTTTGAATCCAAGCCTGTGTAGCTGGTCAACCACAAGGTCATGGTTGACCATATCAAAGGCAGCCGACATGTCTAGGAAAATTAGGGCTGCTTTACCTCCTCCACCCAAGGTTGACCTGATTTCCTCAGTGGTCACAATCAATGCTGTCTCTGTACTGTGGCCACTTCTGAAGCCACACTGGGTGTCATCCAGAAGGTGATTACTATCTATGAAGGATGCCAATTGTTGATTCATGGCTTTCTCCACGATTTCGGCTCGGAAAGGGAGACAGGAGATTGACCAATAGTTATTGGTGTCTAAGGGATTAAGGTTGGCTTTTTTAAGAAAGGGGAGAATGGATGCTGACTTGTACTCTTTGGGAAAGCAGCCCATCCTAAACATCAGATTGAAAATTGTGTTAAAAATAGTGGTGACTAGGTCAGGTGCCATTTCTACCACAGCTGGTGGGCATGGATTGAGTAGATAGCCGGATTTGGTGGTGAGAATGGCTTGTTTTACTTGGTTAAAGGTAAGATATGCAAATTCCTCCAAAAATAGTATGGACCGAGCAGTCCATATTGTACTGCTGACTGCAAGAACTGTAGAGTTATTTGAGGCATATTTGTTAAATATATCCTCAACTTTTATTTGGCTAGAAGTTGGCAAATGAATTACAAAAGAACTGACTACTGCCTACCACCTTACTAGTGGGTGTTGAGCCGAGCCAGGCAACAGTCTGAAATAATGATATGGTAGGATTCTTTGCCTTTTCAATTATCTTAGTATAGTAGATTGATTTTTTCCTTCAACGTCTGTGTTTTGTACTTTGCAATACCTTAGTAATATTTTTGTCTTTCTAGTGGATTGTAGTCCTTCCTCCATAATGTTTCCTGCCTGTGACAACCTTGTTAAAGAGCTCTAAGGTTTTCACTTAACCAAGGTGCTGATGGTTTATTTCTATTACTAGTCATGATTTTAGGGGGTGCCAGGTTATATAATGCAGATTTAAACAACACTGAGTAATCCAATTACATCTGATCTAAGTCAATAGTAATGACTAGTAGTGAACTTCCTAGTGGGGAATTAGGTTTGGAGGCCTGAATTTCATGACATGCATAAGAGATATGTGACTTGTGACCGGTTTAATGGATGAGGCCTTACAGAACATCAAATTATAATACTGTATGGCTGTGTGATCAGTCCACGTTACTGCTAGAGTGGATGTGCTTGTGATGACAGGATTATTAGTAAAAATGCTATCAAGGTTATGCCTGGCAAGATGTTTCTAATCTGCAAATATTTGACAAAGGCGAGACAGAATAGTGTGCCAACTAATGACTCAGGGCCTTGTTACGACCTTGACAGAAGGGTTTCCTCCAGCACAAATGTGGCGGACATCCTGTCCGCCGTATTAGGATCCCATTATATTCAATGAGAATCGTAATGTGATGGACGGGATATCCGTCACATTTGTGATGGAGGAAACTCCTCCATCATGGTCGTAATAAGGCCCTTGGTGTCTTGATCTAGTAGGTTTTGTAAAGGAAAATTAAAATCACCTAGCACCACGAAATCAGTTGTTAGGGACCCAGATTCTAGAAGAGAAGCCAATGCTGGTGTGAAAGGATCTCTTGGTCCTGGTGGACAGTAGAGCAGCAGTTTATTGAAAGATTAATTTGTAGTTAATTCTATATTAAAGAGAAGGGCTTCTCAGTCGTTAGAAGGGGCAGGTGAGAAAGTGGCAGCCATAGTGTTTCTGTATATCACGGCCAACCCTCCACCCTTCTGTCTAATCTGTAGATGACATATCCAGGAGGTACCCCTGCCCCCAGGTCCTGACCAGATGCATAATCTGCCCAGGTTTCTGTGACAAAGGCTAGATCGAATTGATGTGAGTCCAGAAAGTCTGCAAACTCAAAGTGGTGCTTAACCAAGGAGCTTGAGTTGATCAGGTCTTCAGAAAATGTTTGGCCTAATGTGGTCACGGCATTACTCAAGGCAGTACTTGTGAGTGCAGTCTTTCTTGGTGCAGACAAGGGGTTCAGCAGCGCAGCCCTTCTTCTTATTCTTGTCTCCAGGCAGGGATCTTTTAGCATCCTTGACACTAATACAAGGGTCTATGAGCTCTGAGATGGTCCTTGGGATGTTGGAACTATGTTACCCAGAATGCACCTAGCTGATTCCTTCAAAGGCCACTGGTGACTGTCCAGTTGGGGTCTTCTTGATGGGGATGATGCACGTGAAGCTCTGTTAATCTCTAGTTTTCAGGGAGTCCACTTCTCAGTCCTTTTTTAAGCAAGGCAAAGTCTTTAGGGCTGTTGTTCCAGTGTATAACAGGAGCAGCATTCAGAGTGCAGTCCTTGGGGTTGCGGACCAGGGTTCCAGCAGGGCAATCCTTCTTCTATTTGTGATTTCAGGCAGCAGATCTGAGTTGCAATGCAGCTCAGTCACATTTATTCAATCATCTTGGGGGACTAGCAGGGAGGCACCCTTGTCCAGTGAGATGCAGGGAGCCACGCAAAAGTATGACGTCTTTCTCCAAAGTGTGGAGTCTTCTTGTACCCATAAAGCACTGCACTTTAAAATCCAATATCACAATTTTTCTCTAGAGAAGAAAGAGCTGGTTAAACAAACCTACTGTTGCTGCTTATTTCCACTAACACTCCCCCTCCAGACTATCTGAAAACTATTTTCCTGTGCCTGCTATCTATCTGTGGGGTATAGGGTGAGCGGGCAGACCTGGCTGGCATTCCTTTCTGTCCTGCTTCCTTTAAAGCCCAGTTTGATTTAGCCATCCACATCCCTCTTCCTGGACTCTGCAGATGCAGACTTCCACCCATCAGATAATCTCTGCATAGTGCAGTCCACTTATCACCTCATCAAAGCAGTCTGGCTTATCCTTTTAAGGCTGACCGATTAGGAGAGGGTACTGGGAGGCTGGATTTTGGCTTATGGAAAATAAAGTCCTAGAACTTCTTTTCTGTAGTAGTTATGATAAATTCAACAGTGGCACGCTGTTGGGTCTATCATTACCAATCCTTTGAGTCCTTTCATGACACATTTAGCTCCTTCCTAACAATCCTTCTACTAATGTGAAAATACCCATTTTATCCTATGTAGCTGAGTATCCACAATGAGGAAAAATGAAAGCGGCAGCTTTTCCATTAACAGGGCATAGAAAACATCTTTTATAATGTCCCTGCTTATACATGGCAGATACCCCCCCATCCCCGGCCACCTAGGGGAGACCTTCTGAGTGACTTATATGTAAAAAAGGTAGATTATCACTTTGGAAGAACCGTTATTTCCAAAGTCGAATCTGCACACATTTTACTTTTTAAAGATGGTCTGCAAATCAGGGCTACTTTTAAAAATGACAGCAGGCAACCAACAGTACATGTGAAATATGTCTAACTTTTTAAATACACTGCACCCTGCCCTTGGGGCTTTCTAGGGCCTACCTTAGGGGTGCTCTATTTCTATTAAAAAGGAAGGTTTTGGCTTGGCAAAAGATGTATTTTGCCAGGTCGACAAGGCAGGTTAAAACTTCATATGTGTTTTTTTCAATGCAGGCCTAAGACATGTTTAAGGGACTACCTAAGTGGGTGGCACACTCAGTGCTGTAGGCCCACTAGTAGCATTTAATCTAGAGGCCCTGTGCATAGCATATGCAGTACACTTTACTAGGGACTTATAGGGAATTAACTTGGCCAGTTGGGTATAAGCCAATGTTACCATGTTTTAGGCAGAGAGCACAAGAACCTTAGCAAGAATGTACGATGAAACAACGACTTCAAAAACAACTACTTCCTTAACAACGAGGTCGGAACACCGACCTCGTTGCTACTACTAATGATTTTACCACGAATGCCTTAACAACGATATTTTGTTGTAAAGGCATTCCTGATAAAATCATTAGCAATAGGCACCATTCACCCTACATCCCTCACCCCACCCCCCCAACCCCACCCCAAAACCCCCTGACCCCCACCCACTCCCCAAAACCAAAAACGCCCCACCCCCCCAACCCCACCCTAAAACCTAAAACCTCCTGACCCCCCACCCACTCCCCAAAACCAAAAACGCCCCACCCCCCCAACCCCACCCTAAAACCTAAAACCCCCTGACCCCCACCCACTCCCCAAAACCAAAAACGCCCCACCCCCCAACCCCACCCTAAAACCCCCTGACCCCCCACCCACTCCCCAAAACCAAAAACATCCCAACCCCCCAAACCCACCCCAAAACCTAAAACCCCCTGACCCCCACCCTCTCCCCAAAACCAAAAACGCCCAACCCCCCTAACCCCACCTTAAAACCTAAAACCCCCTGACCCCCCACCCACTCCCCAAAACCAAAAACGCCCCACCCCCCCCAACCCCACCCCAAAACCTAAAACCCCTGACCCCCCACCCCCTCCCCAAAACCTAAACCCACCACTTACCTTCTCCAACTCCCTTCTTTGTACCTTAACCACGCATGTTCGTTGTTCAGAACATACGTAGTTAAGGCACAAAAAACCAGAGTGGTGGTTAAAAAAAGCGTTGTTGCGCTTTCGTTAACCACGACTTTCGGAAAAAAAAAGTAGTAAAAAAGGATGTTTCCCCCTTAGCAATGGTTAGCAGTGGTAAAGTTTGGATAGTCCTAAGGCCAGCAAAAAAAAGTCAGCAAAATCACGAGGTCTGAAGGTAACATGCTAGGGGGAAAACATGCCAAGAATGCCAGGTCTAACAATAACCATTCTGCTTTTCATATACATCATCGTTGACCTACATAGCCTTATTTTGCTTTGTTGTTAGTTTACAGATGTGTAGCTATCAATAATACAGCTGTTGCAGTGGCACCAGGGCCCAAGGTCACTAGGAGCCTTCTATACCCCAGGTATGGCTCTACTGAACAACATGCACGGGGGCACTTTCCTTGTTTACATTAAGAACCCACTATAACCTTACTTTTCCACTCTTAGTTCACTTTGTAAAATTCACAAAACAAAATGCTCATACTGGAAATGTGTTGAACTGTTTAGAGAGTGATGGTATCCCCCATATTCTGCCTTGTAATTGTTGTGTCAAGGTTAATATATTTGGAATGTATTCATATTTTTAGGAGCATTACTATTAGTAATTGTAGTGGTTAGTTGCTGCTTGCTTCACTCATAAGGGCGGGTGCAGCGCACGGGTGGTAGTGGTGGGGTGGGAGGGGGAGTCTAAAATTTAATAAAATAAATAAAATAAAAATGAACACTTACATTTTCGACGCCGCGCCCTGCTATGTTCCTGTCCTCTGCTGGCTGCAGGCAGGCACAGGCTCCCAGCCTGCCCTGCAGCCAATCCTGACACTGCTCAAAGCAGCATTAGGATTGGCTGGGAGTCCCCAGCCACGGTGCTCCCAGGCAGGCTGGGAGCCTGTGCAGGCTCTCTCCAGCCCAAGCAACTGTGTTGCTGGGCTGGAGAGAGCCTACTACACATGTATGTTTGGCCGACCCGAGACGGCTGGCCAAACATACATGCGTAGTGAGGGGGGAGGGGGGAGTGTGCACTCCCCTTCACTGCTCCTCATCCCAGATGCCCGCCCCTTTCACAACAAGGGGATAATAAACAAGTTTTATTATCCCCTCATTGTGAAAGTTTTGCAGCTTCTGTAGTGCTGTTTTAAATTATGATCTGTTAATATTAATTTAATAATCATAGTAGTGGCATGTTTTAAAAGGTGTAATACTGTGGCCCGAATTTTTAAAAAGGTGGCACTGCATCCAATTGCAGCGCAGGTTTTCTTGCGCTCCTTAGCAGCCCCTACCGCCACCACGTGCGCACTGTATTTAATATACGGCAAACTATGGCACAGGGTAGGGGCTATAGCATCAAAATGTTTGACTCTATTGATGTACTGTGCAGGAGTAGCGCCAAAATGTTGCCGCTAACACTGCAGAGTACATAGGAGGCCATTGAAAACAATGGTATGCCCCCTTTCAACGCCTGCGGTGTGTAAGCATTAAAAATGGCCCAGTGGAATCTAAAAGATTGGACTGTGCCATTTTTGCGGTCCCCCTAACAGGGGAACACCCCCCCTTGCATAGATTATGCCTGGCGCAGGCATAATGTGCGCAAGGGGTTATAAAGTGGTGCAATGCATGTATTGCGCAACTTTGTAAACATGGCATCGCAAATTTGGCCTTGTTGGGCCTCATTAGTGTAATAAGAAATTACGCTAATGTGGCACAAGGAGGCGATAGGCCCTCTTAAATCTAGGCAATAATGTTATTACACAGTAAAAATGCTTCTTGATGTATCTTCATCTACAGAATCTGCTATAGCTGATAATTGATTTCTTTGCATACTTGTCTTAATTGTGAAAGCAAACATCGAGGAATATCCCTTATATATTACATTACTCAGGAACCATGGAAACGGTCCAGTTAATCTGTATTGCGCTTTGCGGCGTCTAGTGGGCTGGACTTCCATTTGTAACACGCAGTTCTGTGTTTTTTACTATATACTTCTACTTTTGTCTCCAATTCATGGCCTTGCTTTTGCTCCTCTGAAAAGCAATACTAATCTTCTGAAGAGTTAAAAACCTTTTGAAAAACATGAATGGAGAACAGCATAATAATTCACATTGGTGGGAACCTGATACTTCGCTAGGGGGAACAAACACAAAACCTCACACGAAAGGGGCGGTATCACAGAACAGATCTACTGTGGAATATAGCCCGCATTAAACTCGCCTCGTTATGTCACTGCTCCAGTACCATTATCGGGGATATCAACTGTTGATCAAAAATTATAAAAGGCTCGCATGTGCCCTCTTTTGAGGACAGCAGCACAGCTGCGTTCATTGTCACGGTGAAAGCTGAATTTGAGATTTGTTTGAGCAAATCAGAACCCTGGAATAGGTAGGTCTAGACAGAGAAGGGGAGGCAGAGATGCACTGAGACAAGCAGACACTGCATTCGGTCCCTGGTATTCCCCAGGGAGGACACACTGTGAATCTGCTTTAGGAATACCTGGGCACTTAGTCAGGGAGGGACGGATATTGTGAGGGAGAAAGCAATGGGAGTCCCTGAGTTAAGGCGAAATTGGGGCTACATCAAACTCGGTTGTCAATATGTTCTCTCTGGAACACAGGAGCTGTGACATGCAGACGCATACGGGGGAGGCCGAGGGGCGGGTTAGTTGAAGGAGAAAGTAGGAGACACAGACTCTTGGTCTGAAACATATCTAACAACACAAGGGCGAAGGGTGGACCCACACTAAGACTAAAATATAAGGAACTAGTACAAACCACACTGGGACAAGGTGGAACGTGGATATCTGATTTCTGTGAGATACGGAGTTGAGGAGACACGGGGGGAGTAAGGATGGGCGCACATATGGCCAGTGATAGTGTGGGACAACCGTGCAAACAATTTGGACAGGTAACACGACAATCAATAAAAACATGGACAGGGCTATACAGATGCTGCAGCAGGAAGAACCTTACCCTGCCAATCAGACTTGGATGTGCCCAAGGGACACACTCCTTTCAGGCAGCCCACTGTGCAACAAACCCATGACAAGAATGCAGTTCAACGAAACAAACGAAAGGAAACACAGCAGATCAAATATGTCACATCCCCTTGATTTAAAATGGTTTATTCTTTGCAGTGTGCAGATAATCAAATGACATGTTTATTGTCTACTGCACACAGAGGCATATTTACAAGCCCTTTGTGCCTCCTTAGCGCCACATAACACAATATTTTTATGCTAAGGTGGCGCTAAAGTTTTTTTTTTTGCCGTGCCATAGTTACAAAGTGGCGCCACTATACATATGGATTATATGCATGTGCCATAGTTACAAAGTGGCGTCACTATCCATATGGATAATATGTATGCAAGGGGGCGTTCTGGTGCAGGGAGGACTGAAAAAAAGACACAATGAAATTTACAACATTTCACTGCACCATTTTTCCGTCATTTTTGATACCTGCTCAGAGCAGGCATTAAAATGACACACCCATTATATTCAATGGGCCTCCCTGTGCTTTGCTGCACTAGTGTCGAAAATGTTGATGCTAGTGTAGCAAGGCACCACAATAGTGTTAAAAATGTTGACGCTATTGTGCTAACGACCGCCATGGTGCACAGTATTTGTAAATACACTGCAACCATGGTGTCTTTAGTTGCTGGCAAGGGGGGGGTGCAAGAAATGTGGCGCATCATTTATGGTGCCTCGCTTTCTTGTAAATATGCTCCACGGTGCGGCACAAGGCCGGGGGTAACCGTTGTGCTAATACAACAGTGGTAAAGCTAAAGTAGAGCCATGTGTGACTGCCATTTGTACTCAAAAGCTGTTCACAGGCAGAGCTGTGAACATATCTAAGAGAATTTAATGTTTTTTGTTGCTATGATGTGCAGAGTGGGTGGTGTGACCTTCACTGTCTGTTTCAGTGAGCATCGTGATTGAGACATAGACGCATTGGGGCAGCTGTGCAAAGCGACGAGATTTCATACGAAATAACGACTTCACCGCATGAGTAATTAAGGGCCAGCTGCACAGCTCATGCCCAGTCCAGTTGGCTTCATAAACTGTACAATTTCCATTATCAAACCGAGGAAACTCACTTTAGTCATTTTGTCGAATGATTAGCATGTCGGCACCCATCATCTAAAAAAAAAGATGCCTCGCTTTCGGGCTGTGCATGTTCAGAACGTGAGGTGGCTGAGTTCTTTTTATCAAAGTGATCCAAAAGAACCGAAAGGATGCAAATTCTCCATATGTGTGGACATTTGTAGGCGGTCTACATATTAAACATTTAAATATTGACATGGCCTGCTCATCTTTTCATTGTTCTGGGGTCGATAAAATGAGTGTCTTGGAGTGTGGCACGTTTGATTCAGAGTGTAACGTAGAGAAAAGGCTGTCGAGCGCGCACTCTCTAAAGATGGGGTACCTGTTGTTTTCAAAATGATAACATTCTAGCTGGAATGGGAGTAATAATAACAGCAATGACGATAATAGTATAATAAGAGAAAGCAATAGGAAAAGACGCAGGGTATATTGACACATTCATTTTAAAATACTCGAAATAGCGATCCGTAGCCAGCGGTTTCCTCGTGTACAAGTTGCCTCCATGCAGTCGCCCACACCTGCTCAAGTGACAGCACAAGAGGGGACAGTTATTCTTAAACCGTATTCTGCAAAGTGTATGGTAATGGAACTGTAATTGAAATATAATTATCTTGCAATATTGGTTTTGGAGGTCCTGCAATTTTCTAAGTGCGTAAAAGAACCTCCTTTCCTAATTGCTGTTTTCAATTAATGTACTTAGCTGTAATGCATTCAACCTCTCCAGCATTTAATTACACTGCGGTCATTTCTCGGGGACTGCTGCAGCCCTTTCAAGGTGCACGTCCATATTCAGAGCATTCAAAGGGTTCTAGATTGCATTTCGTGGCTTAGAAACAGCAAGGAGAACTGTTTAGAGTGATCGTTCCAGATGTATTCGGATACAGAACATCAGCTATTGCATGGAAGTAAACAACACCTTGTTTGCTGGGTAAGGAAGAGAGCGGGGAATCTGACCCTATTGCCAACGCTCAGGCAGAGCCCGAGGTCATGTTTACTCTCAATGACGAGCACCAAGTTTCTACATTTATGAGAGTGTCGCATTATTAGTGGGCCATCATTTTCGATCTCAATTTCCGTTTCATAGACTTTTGTGGAGCATTCGTTCAGTGCAGGTAATATACTTTGCCGGCTAATAGAATGCCACCTGAATAAAATGGAGGGAATGCTATATAGCCCACATGTTATGCTCCCAGGTCTTTGAGGTTTTTGATGAATAAAAAGATGTCCATAAATCTATTAGGAGTTCCAAGAACTGGGATTTATTTTCTAGTTCCTCCTCATTAAGGTCAGGAAGGTTATCCTACAGGGGCTTTGTTTGTATCGCTGCTTAAATTGTTTTGATAGTGAATCAATGAAAAGCTGCAACAAATCAAAATAATTTGTATACAAAAACACTTGTTTTAGTGTATTAAACCGCATTTGGCTATTATAGTAAATACAGGCCCAATAGTGAGTAAACATGGAATGGGTGGAAATCTCGAGTTTATTAGGCTCTCACTGATTAGGAAAAAGTGAAATTCTAATCATCCAAAAAACACTTACAGTTCAGGGGTAGAATATCACATTCTTTCCAAGGAATAGTCTAGCAAGCTTTCATTTTATCAAGGTACCTTTTAGAGCTTTGGCTTTGCATACATTTCACATTTCTCCTTTTAAGAAGTCAAACTTTTTTGCGTTGCCACTCCAGATGTTTTTTTTAGCTTTTTATGGACCCCGTTTTTGGTAGTACTATGGCTCTGTGCACCGTGACATTAAAATTGAGTGCCGCAGAGTGTGTGCTCCATCCCTAAAACTGTACTGCAAAATTGGTTTCACACCATCAGTGTACTGAATTTTCCAGTAAGGTCATTGTAACTTGATGCAAAAATAGCTCCAGTGGCGTAAAGGTGGACTAAATGGGCTGCAGTGTGTATTTCACCACCCACATAGATGTCACTGTGTTTATGGCTCCAGGGACCAACACGCTGTTGCAGGGTTTCATTTAAACAGTAGTGCAGTAACAAATGGCATGGAAATGTGCCTGCACAATGTAGAAAAAAACATTTTATATAGTCTAGGTTGCTCTTACAGTGTGCATAGTAAAGTCACCATATATATATATATATATATATATATATATATATATCAGAATCTGGAATAAAATGCACTCACAGTGAACAATTAGCTGAACCCTGTTTTCTCTGTTATGTAAGCTGCATTTTCCATGAAAAAGCCTAGCTGAAAATAAAATCATTATCTCATGTTTCCATCTGGGAAATGCTACAGTGATGGTGTAACATTATTTGTCAATTACTCTAATTCAAATTCTTTGTTGAATGCAGATTTTTGTTACTGTTGGACTTTTTTGCTTATGCAGGGTCATCCCCAATCTTTTTGCCTCCTGCCTCCTATTTTTTCTTACCTGTTGCTGTTGGCTTTTGAACTCTGAGCACTCTACCACTGCTAACCAGTGCT
Organism: Pleurodeles waltl; assembly: GCF_031143425.1. Lineage (NCBI taxonomy): Eukaryota > Metazoa > Chordata > Amphibia > Caudata > Salamandridae > Pleurodeles > Pleurodeles waltl. The sequence goes on from NC_090446.1 coordinate 1,236,489,780, forward strand.
AACGTGCATGTGCTCTCTGTGTAAATTGTATGTAATTGGTTTATCCATGATTGCCATATTTGATTTACTAGTAAGTCCCTAGTAAAGTGCACTTGAGGTGCCAGGGCCTGAAAATCAATTGCTACTAGTGGGCCTGCAGCACTGGTTGTGCCACCCACCTAAGTAGCTCTGTAATCATGTCTTAGACCTGCCACTGCAGTGCCTGTGTGTGCAGTTTTACCTGTAAATTCGACTTGGCAAGTGTACCCACTTGCCAGGCCTAAACCTTCCCTTTTCTTACATGTCAGACACCCCTAAGGTAGGCCCTAGGTAGCCCCAAGGGCAGGGTGCAGTGTATGGTTAAGGTAGGACATATAGTAATGTGTTTTATGTGTCCTGACAGTGAAATATTGCTAAATTCGTTTTTCACTGTTGCAATGCCTGTCCCTCTCATAGGTTAACATGGGGGCTACCTTTAAATCTAATTAAGGTGTAGATTCCCTCTGGGAGCGGATGGGCATGTGGAGTTTGGGGTCTCTGAGCTCACAATTTAAAAATACATCATTTAGTACAGTTGATTTTAATATTGTGCGTTTAAAAATGCCACTTTTAGAAAGTGAGCATTTTCTTGCTTATACCATTTCTGTGACTCTGCCTGTTTGTGGATTCCCTGTCTGGGTCAGCTTGACAGTTGGGCTGGTTGCACCTCACACTAGACAGTGACACAAAGGGGGCTGGAGTGTAGCCTGCATATCCTGATGAGCCATCTGTGCTAGGAGGGAGGGGAGGAGTAGTCACTCGCACCTGAAAGGGCTGTGCCTGCCCTCACACAATGCAGTCTCCAACCCCCTGGTGAGTGTCTGGGGCCTGGCCTGGGCAAGGCAGGATTTCACATTCCAAAGAGCCTTTACTTTGAAGTTGGCCTACTTCAAAGGAGAAACTGGGTATAAGAAGGGCACCCAAAACCACAGACTTTAGAACACTTCTGGAAACAAGAGGAACCTCTGCCTGGAGAAGAGCTGAAGAGCTGAGGAGAAGTGCTGCCCTGCCTGTGACTGTGCTTTATGGAGTTATCCTGCAGTTACTGCTTCTGCCAGAGTAAGAGGGCAAAGACTGGACTTTGTGTGCCTTCCATCTTGTGAAGAAATATCCAAGGGCTTGATTTAGAGCTTGCCTCCTGTTGTTTGAAGTCTCAGGGACAGCAAAGACTTCTCTCTGCCAGCACCTGGAGTCTCTGGAGAGACTCCTGCTCTGACAAGTTGTTCCCTATCCAGTCCCGGGGCCCTTGAAAGGAAAGCTGGTGGAAATCCAAGGAAATCGACTTCGGATGACTTCGGACCGATGCCACTGCTGAATCCGGTGACGCCGCCTGCACCCGACTCTGTGACCTTCGCTGGAACGCAACGCTCTTCGCAGGCCCGATGCCGCTGCAACCCCGCTGAAGTCTGCGACTCCGTGGAAGTCGCCGCACCACGTCGTGACCGACGCCGCTCAAAGTGCACGGATTCAACGTTTCGCACAGACGCCGCGATCCCCGACTTCGCACATCGACTTGTTTTCACTCTTCACCAAAGGTACTGTACTTGGTGGTCTACGCGACTCCGTGTCCCGCGCCATTGGTGTCGGTTTGTTGGGAACGACTCCGTCACAACGCCGTGTTAACCCCTCATCGAAGCATTTTTGTTTCTAAGCGCTATTTTTTAGATTAATCTTTAAAAATTCATAACTTGACTTGTTAATGTCGGATGTTTTTTGTTTTGGTCTTGTTTTGTTTAGATAAATATGTCCTATTTTTCTAAACCTGTGTTGTGTCATTTTGTAATGTTTTCATTGAGTTACTGTGTGTGTTGGTACAAATATTCTACACTGAGCACTCTGAGGTTAAGCCTACTACTCTGCCAAGCTACCAAGGGGGTAAGCAGGGGTTAGCTGAGGGTGATTCTCTTTTACCCTGACTAGAGTGAGGGTCCTTGCTTGAACAAGGGGTAACCTGTCTGTCAGCCAAAGACCCCATTTCTAACAGTTACCTTTAGTTGAAAAGTAACTTTAAGAAAGTGGACGTTGTTCTGCCTTTTAGGTTAGAACTGGTTTGACTCAGCCTTACTACAGAGGCACAATACACATCCTTGCCTGGCATCTAATGTCCTTGCTTTATGAAGGCAATAGCTTGGACTCCTAGCCCAGGAAGACAGAGGTGCTGTTAGCTAGTGGTCAACCAGCAGGTAATAGCTTCCCAAGAGGGTGACAGGAATAGTTAACAGAACAAGGGCAGTTTTCACATTGCTTCTTTATCATTGAAATTTACAAATATAGATCCGTTTCTATTCATACCCAGGATCACTGTATATATTCATGTTCCATCCCCAGCAGGAGAAAAATAATTTCTGGCCCAGACAGAGAGGAGCACCAAGCTCCCCTGGCTAGAGGAATAACCAGAGTTCCTCCTGGAGGAGAATGGATGGAACCATCTTGTTTTATGGTTGCTGGGAATATTTTCAGTAGATCAGGAAAGGAAATGTGGAAAATTGAATTGAGGATACTGCAAGAAAGTCGCCAGGACTGGCGTAGGGAGTTCTCCAATAACTAGCTAGTACACAGGGTAAGGCTATCTCACCACCACCCCCTCCTCTGAGCATTCCTGTACTTGGAAAGAAAATATCTTGAAGAAAGAAGACCTGCCTGACTGCCGAAAGCAGAAGAACCAATAACTTCAGACTCCTGCTGGCACACAAGGAATGAAACTACTCTCTAAGAACAAAGTGGTTTGCTTCCTGTTACAGGGACACAAAAAGCAGAAGGACTCCAAGAAAGCCCAACTAACCACTGTAGACTAGACCATGCAGGAGCATGTTGGAGAGCAATGTGGTGCCTAGAAGCATGCCCTAATGATTTAGATTTCTCAAGATGTGTTGGTAGTACAGGAGGGACTTACTCAACAGTGAGAAAAGTGAGACTAAGTCATAGTCTGTTTGTTTAGGCCTGAGTGAAATTGAAATGACTGCATTAAACAGCTCTAAGTCCAGAAAAGTCCCAATGTGCTGGATTTCACCAGATCAATGCCAAACGTCACCCCACCATCGGTGAGCCCTCCGTCAGGCCCCACTGACAGCCTGTGCCGCTGACAAGAGAATACCTCCAGAATTTTTTTTATATCAGAAGGTAACTTTTTTCGGGGACCAATTTGGCTCTTGTAGCTGACCCGCACTCTGTCAAGGTCAACTCTAGCCTTTTAGTTTGACCCAATCTAGCACGACCAGATACCTGCAGTTGATGTTTTGCTCTTTTTAGCAGTAGAAAACACAGAAACTCTTAATCATATTTGGTAATTGAAATGTATACTATTTCTATAAATTGGAGTGGGATTTTTATTGTGTTATGTTTTCAAGCTTATTAACTGTTTTGCGACTGATACATGCTCTACACTTGTTTCCGTTGAATTAAGCCTGACTACTCTGTGTCATCTATGTCCCTCAATGTATCTTTTAAACAAAGAAAACAGGCTTCCTACAGTTATTTGGACAGATAACGGGATTTCGAGCTAGTACTGATGTGCAGAAATTGAGGCGAAGTACACCATTTTCTCCAGTGTCTTGGGAAAAATGAAAAAAAATCCATGTATATACAAATTCACATCATAACAGGCAACATATAGTGCAGTTAAAAGGTCATACTTGTTATGATCCTTAATTGGATTATATCTTCAGTTTTTTCTACATTTGTCTGCATAAACTTTAATAAAATAAAACAGATTTGAACTAAAAAGTCATACTTTTTCGCTAAATTCTTAGAATTATGAAGGCAGGAGAGTTAGAGAATCACCGTTTCACAAAAACCGAATCTACATAAGGCAGTACCTTAATCACTTTTCACAAACGAACGTTCATGAATGCCGAAGTCACAAAGTGCATGAATGTTTAAGGGTAAATTATGCTCTGCAAATTTTGAGTGAAAAACTAAGTAGCATGTTGATCGCCCACGGGGGGCTAATAGTTGAAAAGTAAAAAATAACAAGGAGCGCACTCAGATATGTCAAAAGAACAGACACGTGCATGAGAAGGTCGGAATCATGCTACAAATTTGGAAATCTGTAACGGATGCAACATAAAATATTCATATAAACTTTGTGGCCTATTCCTGAAATCTACATCGATTCCCTGTTTACCTTTCACCTTATGCATGCATGAAGGAGACTCCAGTTGCACATGTTTTAATCACAAAATAAATGGAGCAAGATTTTCGCACTTCCATAGACACCTTCTGCATTCACTCTAGGTGTGACTGGTGTTATGGACGCGCATTGTTAAGAAAAAATCTAGCTTTAAAAGCAGTTGGGATACAAGAAAAAACAATGTTTATTTTCTTGCAGTAACTTTCAAAAATAATGAAGCAAACATAAATAATAAGGCACTGCTGTATATGAATTTGAAGGAGATGTATTGGTGCAAACTGTGTTCCTACTCTGTGGATTAGGTTCACAAGCAAGGACAGATGAGTGAGTGCGGCACATCTCTGACTCCTGCCCCTTGCCATGTATTGCTCGTGACCTCCGATAATACAACACTCATGACATGTTCTGTGACATCATCGATAACATCACTGATGACTTCCGAAATTACATTTCTGATCACAACATTGTGCATGGGGAGGGCAAGAGTTATAGTTTTTTGGCTTAACTATAACTGGAGAATTTCAATATTTTACTTTAAAATGTTATGTTTAAACTCACATATACACCAAACTAGAACATTACTTTAACCTTATTTTATTTCAGTGAATTTCTATTGATTTTTAATGTAAAGTAAGACATTACCATACCTAACTCTATGTTTTTGATTTACTCCTAACTTTCCTTTACCACTGCCCATCCCTAAGATTACCTCCCTTTACACCTGACCAACTCTAAAATTACCCTTACCTCCCTTTACCAGTACCCAACTCAAACCATAAAACCTCTCTTTACTCTCTTCACCACTACCCACCACTAAACTCCAAAATTACCCTTATCTCCCTTTAACAATACTCACCCTATATCTCTAAAATAACATTTGCCTCCCTTTAACACTAACCACCCTTGAGACCTAAAATTACCCTTACCTCCCTTTACTGCTAACCCACCCATCAAACCTAAAATTACTTACCTTTCCTTATGACTACCTATTCCTAGACACTTTTATTAAAAAAAAAGAAAATTGTGTTATTTAAGAAAGGATACTTAACTGCACTGTAAAGGCAAGAGTTTAAAAGCCACAGATAATGTGTGGTACGTACCTGCATGGTAAAGGCATTACATTGTAAAGGCTTTCTTCATTGTAAAGACTCTTTCCCTTCACTTTGTAATACTTTTTTCAGGCCTGTCTGAGACCTTTGTAGGGACTAGATCAAAGTATTTATTCAGGGCTGGCTTGTAGGCATTTCTTTCTAAGTATTAAAACAATTATGGCCCCAGGAAGAAGAAGAAAAAAGTAACTTTATTTTCTCTCTCCTCGTGACAGCCCTGACATTGGTTGTATCCTAACGCTTAAACTCTAATAGACAAACAAATAATTACTATACAGATATACTGATATTTTTCGTAATGTCCATGTGGCTTACTGACTAATATAAATGTTTGCTGTTTGCTGTCCCCTTAAACCTTACCTGAAATGTTTATAGTTCCTGAAAATATTGATCTCAGTATACCTATAAGTAGGCATTTTAGAACCACACGCTTTGGGGAGGTGTTGACTACAACAAAGTTAGTTAACCAGTGCCTTGGATATGAAGAGCACAAAATATCAGACTTTCTCTTTGGGAAAATCAAAATACTATTAAAGTTCAATTGAAGAGTAGACGTTCCAAGCAAATGTACTAGAAAACAAACATTGCAAGGGATTTAGAATGTAGCTCTGTAGACACTGTTAAAGATAATCACCTTTTAAACCTATTGGCTTTGCCAATGGTTTTTAGTGATTTTAAGGAATTGGGTTATTAGTAGGGGTGAGTGAGCGTCCCACTCTAATATTAAACACAGTGCTTGTCAGGGTAAACCACAAAAGTCACTATATAAACCTGTGCTTAACCCTATGGTAGTTTGGCATAAAAGCAGTCAGTCTTAACTTAGGAGTGATGTATGAAGTATTTATGTAGTACTCAAATAGTAACACAATGAAAACATAACACAAGAAAAATCACCAATCAATTTAGACAAATAGAGTAAATCTTAATACATAAAATGAAGTGCCAATCATGGATTTCTGGTTGTGCTTGACTAGGGCAAAGTCAAAAGTTCAGCCCAACCACAATGGGGCGAGGGTCCAATCCAAGGACCAAGTCTGCAGTGCTCAGTTTGTAAAATATTAAGTGCCAGGGCTCAGAGCAGGAGGCCACTGTAGCTTGCACCACCCATTGCTCCTGTATTCACTCCCAATGATTGTACCAAAGCAAATACTGACCATCTCTCTCCTGCAAGTGTATTAATTCAGATAGTTCAGACTATTTCAGAAGCCCAAAGTCCAAACATATGGGAATGGCTAGGGAGGCATGCATTAATAATTTGTAAAATAGATTGTATTCATGAACAACCGTTGCTGTGCTAATCTCAAAACTAGTTGAGCGTGGCCACCCTGTAGCAGACTGCCAGAAGTGCCAGTGTTGACAATTAAGTGCCAGTGCCGAGCACCGGAAACCACTGGCTCAAAGCTAGCACTGCAGGTTTGTCCCATGTGGAAAGTTTACCTTCTAACTTAATCCATGTGAGGATCCTCTGTCAAAGTTTTGCATTGGTGGTGTAGTCATTATCGGCACGAAGGGCTGGTCACCAGTCGAAGCTTCTCATTGGTGGGAAACACGGGCAGGCAGCATGAAGACCATCGTCTGGGTAAAGCCAAGAGTCTTTACCATGGGAAGGTCATGTAAACATTCTGATGAAGTCACCATTATGTCAGTTGGGTATGGGTATTTTTTCATGTGGAGAGCCCAGAGCATTTGGATTTTCACCTTTAGTCTAATTATTGCGGTTTTAGGTTGGAGGAGTACACCCTGACACCATCCAAACATCCAGGAGCTGGAGAGGCACCACTTAGGTTCTACAACCCACTTCAGCAGAGACCAACAGAAGAGTACAGTCAGGTCAGGTTGGTGCTGGTCAGCTGGGCAGTTGCAGAAAAGGCTGTGGAAACTTAGGGGGTCATTCCAACCCTGGCGGTCAATGACCGCCGGGTTGGAGGACCGCGGGAGCACTGCCGACAGGCCGGCGGTGCTCCCAAGGGCATTCCGACCGCGGCGGTAAAGCCGCGGTCGGACCGGCAACACTGGCGGTCTCCCGCCAGTGTACCGCCGCCCTTTGGAATCCTCCAAGGCGGCGCAGCTAGCTGCGCCGCCGAGGGGATTCCGACCCCCCCTACCGCCATCCAGTTCCCGGCGGTCCGCCCGCCGGGAACCGGATGGCGGTAGGGGGGCTCGCGGGGCCCCTGGGGGCCCCTGCAGTGCCCATGCCAATGGCATGGGCACTGCAGGGGCCCCCGTAAGAGTGCCCCTACAAGTATTTCACTGTCTGCTTGGCAGACAGTGAAATACGCGACGGGTGCAACAGCACCCGTCGCACCTTCCCACTCCGCCGGCTCGATTACGAGCCGGCATCCTCGTGGGAAGGGAGTTTTTCCCTGGGCTGGCGGGCGGTCTTTTGGCGACCGCCCGCCAGCCCAGGGAAAAACTTAGAATACCCTCCGCGGTCTTTTGACCGCGGAGCGGTATTTCGGAGGGGGGAAGTCTGGCGGGCGGCCTCCGCCGCCCGCCAGACTTGGAATGACCCCCTTAATGTGTCCATTTCGCTCAAATGAAAGGTCAGCCTATTGGCCCTTCGTGTCCCATCTAGGGTCCTGTGTTCAAGACAAGCAGGTCCACACTTCTCGGGTCCAGGAGTGTTCTGATTTCCAGTTCTGCAGGCAACACTTTTATACTCAGTTCTGGCCTGTGTGTGTGGATCACCGTTTCTGTCTACCCCTAAACCGGTTCTGGTCAGTTCTTACCTTTTTCCCTGATTTGGCTCCAATCTGTCTAGGGTAACATGGGGCAGGTCCCAGGTGTGGGCTGCATTTCCCCGTGACAGGCAGGCATCTTCAGAAGCCGAAAGGATGGTGGACACAGCCCTCAGGTGAGCCTTTGAAGTTAAGGAAGGGTGAGTACAACCCCCAGGCCATCTTGCTCCGGAAGGTAATACCCTTCTGCACACCCAAGAGTCCTTTGTCCCTTGTGTGGAAAGAAATCACATCACACAGCAGGGGACACATTAACAAATCTGCTCCCAAACTGAAGTTATCACTTCTTAAGTGGAATAAGGTAACCCTGTGTTAGTCAATGAGAGAGCCAGTCTTGGTACAATGAAAATAACTTTGGAGGATTTTCATTGCCAGAACCTGTCAAACCTAACTACATATGTTCTTTTTAAATCCCATGCACCCTGCACCATGGATCACTAAGGCCTCCCTTAGGGGTTACTTGTAAGTATTAAAAAATGAAGGTTTAGGCCTGACAAAAGGTTTATTTTGTGAGGTCAAAATGACCATTTAAAACTGCACTACAGTGACTTACAGGTAAATGAAATGTGCCAAACAGGTGTACATCAAACTCATAATGAGGCCCTACGTCGGAAGGTAAAACCTTCGGCTGTGATAATCATGCTTGGTGTATCTGACCGGTTCTCTTTCATGGTCAGCCTGAAATCTTGCCTAGTTCCCGGTATACAACGTTCATAGATTATCATTGGCATTTAGTGCTTTTAAGGCACAATTTTCACTTTAAACTAAATTCATATCTCCGGTTCCCCTTACTGGATTTTTGTTGTTTTGATGTCATCATTTAATTAGAATTTACTCTATTTTTTTAATTAAGTTTAGGATTTTTATTGTTTGGTGTCTTGACTTTATAACTGTTTTGGCACTGATAAATATTTTACACATTGCCCTAAATTAAGCTTGTCTGGCCTGTTTCATAGTTAGTGGATGGTTGAGCCCAGGTTAATTTAGTGACCTTTGGGGTCCATCATGAGGATTTAGCATTGTTATTCCTTGAGGTCGGTGACTGCGCATCCTAAATAATAATCTACTTTCTTACATGATGCATCATCAAAATAGAAATAAAGAGTGTTTTATTGTAGGTTTCTGGTTTAAGTACATAAACAGTGCAAAATGTATTGAATAAAGAGTCAACATCAATGTACACATGAGCCATTGTGCATAATTATGGCATCCTGCCACATTATAATAAATTGAATTCCCTTCTAACTTTTATCACAAACCTTTACCTAATAATAACTAAGAGAACTTCTTAAAGGTGAACACATTTATTTGGAAATTACTAACCATAAAGTATTTAAACAACATTGGTGTCAGCAGCTTTTGAGTGAAACTCTGACTGCACATCAGAATCAGCGGAATGTTCTCCGGATCGGTTTGCAATTTTTTGCAGTACTCATAGTTTATAAAGATTAGTTTCTATAATCAGTGCATCCATGCAAACTGTGAATGTGTTTGTGCATCAGACATGCAAAGAGCAGATGGGGACCGAAATGCCTTAACATATTTTTGGGCTGTTTTAAGTAACACGCAAAATACATTTTGTATCTTATGCATGTCTAAATTGAGCAGCTGTCTTTCTTGGATAACATTGATTAAATCGCAAGGTAATGGTTTCGGAAAATGGTAATTGCAAGATGTTATAAGAAGAGGAAAAAGGTGCGGTCAGGACAAGGTATAAAAAAAATATATAGCACTTGGATATTTAAGAGGGTCACATTATTGAAAAGAATGTACCGCCTTAGAAATGTCTGAAAATTAATGTTATTATTTAGCTCTCATTAGGTTTATCATTCTAGCACTGCCACACAATCAGAAATTAACTACGAACCATCCACCACATTACAAGTACATTTTATCCAGTGCTTAATTTGTAAAGAAAAATGTGCCCCTGCGCAAAGCTCTTCTCTGAAACCCGCGGCTGCTGCAATTAAATGTGAGAGCATGGAATACAAAGACAGCGCAATCCTAAAGCCATTTCTGGCCTCTTTAATCCGTTTACAACCCTTTCCCGCCCCTTTAGCTCACTCTTGTAGCTTTCTGCTTTCTCCCTATGTGACGCTTTTTTGTTTTTCTCTTCCTTCGTCTTTTTGATGTGTCTTTTGCTCGCAGTAAATGCTGGAAGGCAGAAAAAGAAGTGCCGGCCCTCAAAAATAAGTACCAGTGCCCGCACCAAAAACAACAAGCACAAATTAGGCACTAATTTTATTCTATGGAATATGGAAGACAGAAAATTAGTCACATTTGTGATAGAGTCCCTATTCACCGAAATCTAAACCGCACCCTAAAATCCTTATTTTGGTGCTTACGTTAAGTTTCAGGTTCGAGTGTTTCTGATCACAAACTTCCTTGTAGGCTGGTTTCATAAGTTGTCTCTCAACTCACAAACTTACATTGTTTGTTCGAAGCTCTAGCAATAGTTCATACATACAGAAAATGAAGTTAGAGGCACCATACCCTCCAGGCTTAGATCAATATTTGTGCATTAGCCTGAGGACAGACAGTTATTGATTGCAGAGTTGCCGTTATCACACTGTCTTGAAAAAAGCAGTTGTTTGCCAGTAAACGAGAACAAAAAACCACAGAGGTAGCGAACAAGAGAGTGGACTTCAGCCTATAAAGATCAGTGAAAGTGGGGAACGTCCGGAACAACGACTCCGGAACCACAACGTCGTTGTTAACGCAAGCGGAACCACCCTTGCTTTAACAACGACTCCCATTTTCTCAGCCTTAGCCACGCATGTGCTGAACAATGCAATGGTTAAGGCAGAGCAAAAGGAAGTCAGCACTCAGAGAAGACGCACTCAGGTAAGTGGGACTTGGGCAGGGTTGGGGGTAGTTTTTAGGGGTGGGGGATTAGGGTAGTTCTGTTTTTTAGGGGCAGGGGATCAGGCAATTCTGTTTTTAGTGGCGGGGTGGGGGTCGGGTAGTTTTGTTTGGGGTGGGGGGCCGGGGTACTTTTGCTTTTGGGGGTGGGATGGTGGATCGGGGTAGTTTGTTTTCTGGAGTGGGGGGTCGGGGTAGTTTGGTTTTTTGGTGTGGGAGGTCAGGGTAGTAAGTGTTTTGGGGGGTTAGCGTGGAGGGTCAGGATAGTTTGGTTTTGGGGTGGGGGGTCGGAGTAGTCTGGTTTTTGGTGGTGGGGTGGTGGATCGGGGTAGTTAGGTTTTTAGGGGTGGGGGATCGGGGGAGTTTCATTTTTGGGGGTGGGAGGGTCAAGGTAGTTAGTGTTTTTGGGGGTGAAGGGTCAGGGTAGTTTGGATTTTTGGGGGTGAGGGGTGAGGGTAGTTTGGTTTTTGGGGTGGGGGTCGGAGTAGTTTGTTTTTTGGGGGTGGGGGATCAGGGTAGTTAGGTTTTTGGGGTGGGGGATTGGGGTAGTTAGGATTTTGGGTTGATGGATCGGGTTAGTTTCATTTTTGTGGGTGGGGCTCGGGGTAGTTAGTGTTTTTTGTGGTTGGTAGTTTTTTTTTTCGGGGAGGGGAGATCGGGGTAGTTTGTTTTTTTGGGGGTGGGGGTCAGGGTAGTTTGGTTTTTGGGGGTGTGGATGTTGTTGGTTTTTGGGGGTGGGGGTCGGGGTAATTTTGTTTTTAGGGGTCTGGTAGTTTTATTTTTGGGGGTGGGGTCAGTTGTTTTTAGGGCGGGTGGGGGTTAGGGTAGGTTTTAGGGCTCAGGGCGAGTGGGGGGTATCAGGGTAGTTGTATTTTTAGGGCAGGTGGGGGAATGGCATGCAAAAAACAAGCATGTAGTTCCACACATGCCTTTACTAGGCATGCCTTTACAATGAAAAATCGTTGTAAAGGCATGAGTGGTTAACAGCATTAGTGGAAATAACATGATCGTTGTTCCAACAGCGTGATTCAGGCATGCGTGGTTGGCGCATGCGTTGTTTCCTCATACATTCTGGAAAGCTCTTGTTACTGAAATGTCAGGGCTTAACGCACGCACAATGGTGGGGACAGGATCAAAACTATGTGTAAGATTGCAGCAGGAACTGAAGCTCCATGAATGGTGTTGTCTGCATGACAACCTGGCTGGTGCACAGTATGAACCTGAGGCATATCTGCCACAGAACAAGGTCGTAGTGCATGGTGAAGGGAGTAGTTTTCCTCTAAGACGATGGCCATCTTGCTTTACTCCATCTATCCCTCCCTAACTTAGATGTTCTTTTTCCATATTGTGCCTACCAGGTCTCGAAGTAGGTGGAGGTTGTCATGTGTCGGACCACTCACTAAGCAAGTACCAATAACCACAGTTTCACAGATCTTGATGAATTGTTAGTGTTGTTAAGAGAGTAGAGAGGGTATATGCAGCTCTGATTGAACCTAATGGTGGGAAAATGACTTCCTTGTTCAGTGTGCCGGAGTCATGAACGTCTAGAAAAAGTGGAATGGGCTGAAAACAGCTTGCTGCTTTGATGTGTAGCAAGTGCTCCTCTTTCTGGGATGTCTGTGCAAGCGAAACGAACCTGGAGTGACTAACGTATGTCACCTTATCAATAAAATGTATTACTTCATAAAGACATCCCAGGCTCATCCCCATGGCCCCCACAGATTGTGCCCCTAGGTCTCAGACTCAGCACACGATGGTTCTCCTGAATGCATGCTTTAAGTTAGCATGTTGCCATTATTCAAGTAAGGAGTATTACAAATGTGTTAATCCAACTTGACGTAAAGCTCAGTCAATGGGAAGTTAACCATAAGAAGGAAATGTAAAGCAAATGTCAGACAGCTTGTTTGATGTCGAAGGCAGCATATACAAAGCAAAAGGTTGTCTTTAAACAACCAGCTATCAGTAGCCCGTAATACAACAGAACAAAGACAGTCATCATGAAGAAAACTACACTTTATCAGCTGAAACAAAAGCAAAAAAGATATACCCTAAAGTAAGCACAAGTGAACAACGCTTGTCATGCAGAGACCATAAATATATCAAATGCCATTCTGGAAAGATCTACAGTCAGCCGACATAAACACGTCAATGCAGCACACTGCCATGAAAAACTGAAACTAACTATCTCACAAAATTAAGTTAAACTGACATTGAGTCCAGTGTCTGACATCTGGTTAACGGAAACGCCCTGCACCATGGTTTCAAAGACTTCACACTGTCGACCCCCCTCCCCAAGAGGAAGCTACATGTCACAATACGACTCAACAAGTTCACCTTCACCCTGATGGAACTGCACTGGCTTCCCTTTCCAGCTCGCTTATCTTCAAAACCAGCAGCACCTTTACAAAGCCATCATGACTGGCACCCCTGTCTAACTACCTCACAAGCTCAACATCTCTGCTGCCTTTCAGCAAGGTACCAGCACACTAGAGACAAAGAACTGCAAAAAGAGAAAAACAAGGCACTAAGGGACATATTCAGTTCCCGAATGCCACCTTGCACCACATTAGCGTCATTATTTTTGATATTAATGTGGCCCAAAGAGGCCGAAATCCCCGCACCGTATTTACAGAGTGGTGCAATGCTTGCCCCCTACCCTGCGCCATGGTGCGCAGTATTTTAAATATGACACACACATGGTGGCAGTAGGGGGTGCTTAGGGGCGTATGGAAAGTGGTGCTGCACTCGGTGTAGCTTCACTTTCCATAAATATGCCTTAAGCCTTTTCTGTCTATTCACATTGGATCTGGAATGAAATCCTGAATCAATGAGGACCATTCCAAACATCTTCCAGTTTAGAAAAGAGTTGAACCTCTACATCATAAGGCATTCTTGAATTAGATCTAATTATTGGTAAGTTTAGTTCAATTGATTAAATCACAAGCTGACTAACTGCTTTTCCAATCATGAATATATTTTAGGTGTATGAAAAAGAGATGTATGGTTCTTACATTCATATATTGGTTCATTGAATCAGGATAAGTGCAATTTCAAAATCACAAAGGGGCATATTTATACTCTGTTTGCGCCGGAATTGCGTAGTTTTTTTTTACGCAATTCCGACGCAAAACTAACTCCATATTTATACTTTGGCGTTAGACCCGTCTAGCGCCAAAGTCCATGGAGTTTGCGTCATTTTTTAGCGTGGACACCTACTTTGCGTTAATGATATGCAAGGTAGGCGTTCCCGTCTAAAAAATTGACTCCGAGGCATGTGCGCCGTATTTACACTCCCGGGCAAAATTCACGCCCGGGAGTGGGCGGGTAAAAAAAAATGACGTCCAGCCGCTTTTGCGCCGTTTTTTAGCGCCTGGTCAGGGCAGGCGTTAAGGGACCTGTGGGCTCGGAAGGAGCCCAGAGGTGCCCTCCCATGCCCCCAGGGACACCCCCTGTCACCCTTGCCGACCCCAGGAGGACGCCCAAGGCTGGAGGGACCCATCCCAGGGACATTAAGGTAAGTTCAGGTAAGTATTTTTTTAATTTATTTTTTTGGCATAGGGGGGCCTGATTTGTGCCCCCCTACATGCCACTATGCCCAATGACCATGCCCAGGGGACAGAAGTTCCCTGGGCATGGCCATTGGGCAAGGGGGTATAAATCCTGTCTTTGCTAAGACAGGAGTCATTTCAATGGGGGTTGGGAGTTGAAAAAAATGGCGCAAATCGGGTTGAGGCGAAAAATTTGCCTCAGCCTGACTTGCCCCATTTTTTGGCGCGCCCAAGCTCCATATTCCCCTATGCCGGCGCTGCCTGGTGTACGTCATTTTTTTTCACGCACACCAGGCAGCGCCGGCGGCTAACGCCGGCTAACGTCATTGAATAAATACGGCGCCCGCATGGCGCTTCAGAATGGCGTTAGCCGGTCGGCGCTAATTTTTTTGACGCAAAACTGCGTTAGCGCAGTTTTGCGTCAAAAAGTATAAATATGGCCCAAAGTGTGCACAGTATTGTGGAAATTGTACCACTTTCATGGATTGTAGACTGTCATAAATTTAGGATTAGATGTAGCAAATGGGCATCTGTAAATGCCATTAAATTCAGAGTATGTGAAATTTGAGTTACTTGCTTTTGAATATTTATGTGAAATTTTGGTAGAACTACTTGAAAATATTAGTAATTATGCAAAAAGTAAATCTGTCATTTTGCTCTATATCTTAGTGTGAAATGTGACCTTTCATCAATTTTTGGACCAAAGATGCATTTACACAAAAGAACTGAAAACATCTGCTCATTTTCTGTTGTTCTTGTGAATTTGCAGTACATTTTTGAGCAGATGGCAAAATTGTGGTAAAGCTTTATCAAACATGGTGCTCAATTATGTGAATTAGCATTATTTTGAGAATTTTGCATCCATGTAAAATTCCCAAAATTATGCAGATTGGACCATCTTAATGACAATTTTGACCAGGCCTTAAAATAATGGATGAATAATAACAAACTTGCTGTAATTTCTATATCTAGGAAGTTCCAACAAGGGACAGCTGGTATCAGTAGTGGGGAAAGGGGAATACACGACCTAGCAGGAACCACAGGGAGAAGTTAAGCTGTGGTTTCTTAGCGGCACACTTGAAGTCTCTTTAGCAGCAAAACCATTCAAGTCTGTGCAGGAACCCCTTTTTAGGTCGAGCAAGCAAGGGCTCTGGCCTGTTGTAATCTATCTGTTGGCTTTTAACCACACCCACTGCATGCCCAACACTATCACTTGTTCATGGGCTTGCCTTTCAAAAATCCTTTGTTATCATTAGTAAATGCTTTAAATTTGTCCCTCCTTGGGGCAGTTTTGTTATAGCCTTGGCCATTGACCCTGTTTTATGGCTTACTGCACGTTTGCCGATACATTTGACTATGAACAAACTTCTTTTTTCTTTTGTGTCTCTCCTTCACACTCACGCCCATGGCGGCAATGGTACTTTGAATTGGCTAGCTTATGTCAACTATTTTACTTTTCATTTTCAATTTATGTGGCAAGAAAAGTCCAGTTAGGAATTGACAACGCGAGTAAACGCAAGATCCATTGCATTGCAAATGCTTGTTAAACTTTGCATTACATTAAACTAATAACATTTTCAATATACTGTGTATAGTCGTGGAGATCTTAGCTTTCAATATCGCCAAGCATTAGCTGCTATTCCTTTGTCACCTTGTTAGGTTCATAGCTATTACAACGTGATGTCAAGTATTCCCCTTCGGTTCTGTGCATGCATCTCACTTCTGCATTAGCCCTCTGCTTCAATGCAACCTCCAGGTTGATCGAGTTTAAATTGTATTTGTTCCAAAATTACTTCTGTGTGGCACAGTTGAAACCAGTAGTGACACGCCTTCTTTATTGTACAATAGTGCAGTAGAAATAATGTGGCAAATATCTAGAGCTAATTGTATATGACAGTCTTAATGAACAAATATATTTAATCTAATGTCCTAGCGGTGTAATTAATTAATTGTAAGGCATCATGGGGTTTGGCATTATCCTATTTAACTGTATATGTACTGAATTTGTTAGGGTTTCTAGTTATTTGATGGTTAGCTGTAACTGTATAATTATGACATTCTCTCTAAATGAAAGAATGCGATTTATATTGTAATGTATACTGTGCGCAAACCAGTATCATGGCAATGGATGCAACCCCTGCCTTGGCTTTGAACGTGACAATTACACACACAAGAGTCTACACATGAAGCCCACTCTCATGTACTAAGGCCACAAAGTTGTGCACCCTGTTATAACTAATTCCTCTGACATTAGAATAAAGTGTATAAAGACAGACACCGTAGGGAGCAGGATGAACCCAGCTCTAAAGGAGGTGTAGGTGACAACAGTTTTAAAGTTTCAGTGGGCATAAAACCTGGAGAAATCTTGTAGGATATTTCCTCTCAATGTTAGCAAAAAGGCCTCAACAGTTACAGAAAGGGATCCAACCCAGGCATGATGCATGGATTTTTAGGTCTGGGGGCAAAATAGAATTTTACCAGCAAATGCGCTCCCTATTCAATGTAAAAATGCCATGATTCAGTAAGTTGATGTTACGTTGCCCTAAAACTGCTGCCTTAATTTTCCATGTAGAAATTTGAGCACTAAACAAATAACAAGACACAACAACTACATCAGTTGATACCAGTAAACTCTACCTATCTAGCAGTCACCGGTGAGCGACTGCACTGACAAAGTGCTGCAACCTCAGTCAGGTGGGAGCTAACAAAATGCAAGAGTTAAAATACAAGAAATATTAATCCTGATCTAGAAGATCCTGTGATGTTGAAACTGTGTAGTTTTCTGGCAAAGAAGTGCACTAAAAAAAACATGTCAAAGGGCATCAATTGCTGATTTGGTATACAGGCACAAAAAGTGAAATGGTGACATGCTGAAGCGTGTGTAGAACCAGAGGAAATTTTCAGTGAAAAACTATATTTTTCAGAGATGGGCATGCATAATAGCCACTAGGATAGCCCCTCACAACTGCAGTTACAGGAAAGCATTATGGGGGTCATTCTGACCCTGGCGGTCCAAGACCGCCAGGGCCACGGACGACTGAAGCACCGCCAACAGGCTGGCGGTGCTTCATTGCCCCCGCGGTCGGAAAACCGAGTCCGGCGGTTTCCCGCCGGATTTCCCCCGGCTGGGCGAATCCTCCATGGCGGCGCTGCAAGCAGCGCCGCCATGGGGATTCTGACCCCCTTTTTACCACCAGGAACAGGCTGGTGGGAACGGATGTCCTGGGGCCCCTGGGGCCGCTGCACTGCCCATGCCAGTGGCATGGGCAGTGCAGGGGCCCCCTAACAGGGCCCCAGTATGCTTTTCACTGTCTGCCTAGCAGACAGTGAAAAGCGCGACGGGTGCAACTGCACCCGTCGTACACCTGCAACACCGCCGGCTCCATTTGGAGCCGGCTTCAGTGTTGCAGGCCTCTTTCACGCTGGGCCAGCGGGCGCTATTTTGGCTAGCGCCCGCCGGCCCAGCGGGAAAGTCAGAATGGCCCCAGCGGCCATATGGCGGTTCCAGCCAGGCGGACGGCGACCGCCGCCCGCCGCGGTTGGAATGAGGGCCTATGTCTCCAGAACTCATTAAGGAACAAATCACAGGCACCACAAATGCAAACTCCAGCCAACAAGGTGTTCAGAGGTATGGGATTCCATTAATTTGTCATTGTCCCAGAAAATGTGTTCAAGGCATTTGCAAATGGCAAAGATGATCAGGACCAGGCTGCATTTTCTGTCAGTGGCGTCCCAAAGTATAGACCTTTGTTACAGTCTCATTTTTCTGAGCTCTCCTCCTTTGTTTGAAAAATTACATGTGTTTCTGTTTCAGAATCATGTGCATTGATCAGCGGCAGCCCATCATCTATGGTGGAGGAGCCTCCACAATGGCGGAGGAGCCTCCACTATGGTGGAGGAGCGTCGCCCCCTGCGAGCAGCAGCAGCTGACAAACTTAAACAACGAAAGGATAATAAACGGTGTTGTTAAAAGGGGGGCAATGCGGATGACGGAGATGAGAGGAATGCACTGTGCACTCCCTTCAGTGCGCATGTGTGTTTGGCTGGCCAAACTGTGCTCTCTCCAGCCCAGCAACACAGTGTCAGGCTGGAGAGAGCAGGCAGATGCTCCCAGGCAGCCTGGGGGCACCCTACCTGGGTGCCACAGCCAATCCTAAAACTGCTCCGAGCAGCATCAGGATTGGCTGCAGGGCAGGCTGGGACACTGTACCTTCTTGCAGTGACCAGAAAAGAGGTGGTATGGCCGAACAGGTATGTTTTAAAAAAAAAAAAATATTTAATGTTTTTGTCCCCGCCCCGCGTGCCGCCCCACCCTTTAACGGGCTGCAACTGGCATTGATTCAATCTCTGGTGCATTGCTTTGTTGGTGCTTTGGGGGAAAAGGAAATCAATGGCATCAACTGTGAACATCTATTTATTGTAGATGAGTGTCCCCAAACTCTCTTCATCCTGTAGTCTCACGGACATTTATGGGGATGTAGATGGTTTCTCCAAATGTAGGTCCTGTCAACTTTTAATTTGTAGTATAACTTGTTTTTTCCATATGCATACCACATGCTTTTTCCCGTTTGAACATTGTTGATGCATGGGCCATGTACATTTATGTGATCAGTAGGTAAATTGTTAATGAAAGTGTGGATATTGTTTATTGGTGGGTGACTGTTAATGTTTCAAGTGTATGTATCTATGTCAGTATAAATCATAACCTGATAGGTTTATTGAGATGTTCATGTTTTAAATATTTAAATATTAATTGTCTTTGCTATTGAAAAAAGTTGCCTGCAGTCTTTCTCTGGGCCACGTGACTGGGTGTAGCTGACAGTTGTGCTTGTGTATTCATCCTAGAGAGCCACTATAGAGAGCTTAGGTGTGTCTAGATGGGCCATCACTGGCAAAATGGGAGGACGGAGCTGGTCACAACCCTATTTAACACTTGAATATGCTGTGTCCTGCCGCCGCACAACGGGCTGTATAAGCCTTGTAGTCAGTCTGAAGCCAGGGCAGTGCCAGGGGAGGCAGGAACCCTGTACATTTCAAAGGGAAACCTCAAGAATCTTATCCTTCTTCAAAGGAGGAACCAGGTATAAATATTGATCCTTAGACATCAAATTTCAGTACACTTCTGGACGGGTGGAGACTCTGCCAGGAAGGAGGATTGCTGTGCTGCTGAAAGGACTGCCACTCTGCTGGACTGCTAGACTACTGCTGTGCTAGACTGCTGCCTTGTTCTCTTTGCAGGATTGCTGCCCTGTTGTCCTCCTGCCTAATTCAGAGGGTTGTGGACCAGCACTAGAACCCAGGACTCCCAGAGTGACTCCAAGAGCTAGTCTGTTGTCCTTCTGTTGAGAGTCACAGGGACATTACAGGCTCCTGACTAATGGAACCAGCACCCAGATCGAGCTGGAGTAAGCACCTGACCCCCAAATGGTGCCCCTCATGTCCTGAAATCTTGATGTGCCCTCGCTGGAGCTCTTCATGACCATGACTGGAGCTCTTCATGACCATGAATGGGCCCCTTAGCACCAAAACTTTGTCACTTGCACAGCTCACCAACACAAAGTTCCTCCAACCCGACTCTTTTCGCTACAACATTGACCACTCATGGGGAATGTCACTGTCAAGCGCCAGCCCAAACACCCATGTCAAAAACGGGATCTTAGCGCTACAACGATGACTGTCAGCAGTACACAGCCTGCTCTTTGAGCTACAACGACAACCATCCACCATGCTTCTCTGCTCCTAGCTGCCCCCTCTACTGTGAACGGAATTCTTTGTGCTGGACTGAGAAGGTAACCTTTCAAGAGGACTAACCTGGTCCTTGAATCCGACCCATGTTGCACCGAGGTAGGCATGAACTTGAAGTTTTCTTCTAGTCTTGCATGACCAGACAGCTACAAGTGATGCTTTAAGGTATTTGGCACTATTTTCACTTCAATTTTTAAAATTCTGGTTCGACTGAATGGATTTTTGTCATTGTGGTCTTGGTCTATTTATTAAACTTTTCTCTAATTTTCCAAATTGGTGTGGGATTTTTCTTGTTTTTTGTTTTTACTTTATTACTGTTTGAAATCTTTCATAAATACTTTGCACATTGCCTCTAAGTTAAGCCTCCCCTAACTAATAAAGCCAGCAGGCTTCTCTTTGAACTGTAAAAGACTATGGGGGTCATTACAACATTGGCGGTAAAAGCCGCTTACCGCCGTGCAGAAGACCGCCAACACACCGCCGCAGCCGCGGAATTCCGCCACAGCTATTATGACCCACATCTCGGAATCCGACATAATTCAGACACCCACACAAGTCCGCCACACCAAAGGTCAGTGTTAAACTGGCGAAAACAAAACCTCCACCGTCACGCCAACAGAAATACGCCCACACTATCACGACACACGAATCCACACGGCGGTCTTTCAACCGCAGTATTCCATTAGCGGTACACACCGCCGCGCTCAAAATACACACACATCTCCAAAACACCACCACATTGGACAATTCGAAATACACACACCTGATACACATACACACACTACTCCCACACACCCAATACAATATAAAACACACACCCACATCACCCACAAACCCCTACGACCAAAATTACAGAGAAGGCCAGAGAGAGACACCACCATCAACAAACTAGCATCCACAGGCACACAACACCATCACCCACACAACTTCAACGCACAAAACACCACACCCCACTACATATCACCACACTTATCACCACACACCCCACCCCACACATCACCTACACCACCCCATGGCACGGCAAAGACAGCCCAGGTTCTCGGAGGAGGAGCTCAGGGTCATGGTGGAGGAAACCGTCCAGGTAGAGCCACAGCTATTTGGATCACAAGTGCAGCACACCTCGATTGCAAGGAAGATGGAGCTATGGCGAAGAATAGTCGACAGGGTCAACGCAGTGGGATAACACCCAAGAAATCGGTAGGACATCAGGAAGAGGTGGAACGACCTACGGGGGAAGGTGCGTTCCGTGGTCTCAAGACACCACCAGGCGGTTCAGCGGACTTGCGGCGGACCCCCACCTCCTCCCCCACAACTAACAACATGGGAGGAGCAGGTCTTGGCGATTCTGCATCCTGAGGGCCTCGCAGGAGTCGGTGGAGGAATGGAATCTGGTAAGTCAAATCTTAACCATTACATCCCCCACCCTACCTGCATGCTATCACATACTCCCACCCTCGCCCCCACCCCTATCACTCCAACTCCTCACAAATGTACCAATATCACAAACCACACATCCCAACACCAAGCCCTGCATGCAACAACAATGCATGGACACCCATCACTAAAGCATGCCCACTGCAAATACCCATACACCCCCCTAAACCATCATCACACAAGCTCACACACAGGAATGGCAGCACTGGGGTACACGGTCACCCACCCATTGCACACCATGACACACACAGATGCAATAATCATGCCTTTCCACCCCTGCAGGACCACTACCCAATGTCACCAGACAGGAGGGTCCAGACATGTCCACTCCACCCACAGAAGAGGCCCACAGTGATGACAGCACCTCTGTCCACCTGGATCTAGATGACCAGCCCGGACCATCGGGGGCCTCGGGACAGTCGGTTCCCCTCACACAGGCACAGGCCACCACAGAACTTCCCCCCTCAGGAAAAACCAGCACAGCACCCACCCAGCGGGCCCATATCTCCGTCCCCAGGACACGTCAATCAGCTGTGTGTCCACCACTACAGGGAACCCAGGATAACCCACCACCCCAACAACAACAGGGACCTGGGGGCAGTGGCAGTGGGCACACGGTTCAGGGGACGGAGGCCCAGGAACACAGGGGAACTGGGAGGGCTGCTGTGCGACAGGGGGCGGACAGGCCAAGGGAACCCACTCTCCACGAGGCCCTCTCCTCCATCATGGGAGCATACCACCACTCCCAGGAGCGATGGCAACGGTACTGGCCAAGTTTCAGGAGACCCAGCGGATGCAGGAGGAACAGTATTTGGGGTTCAGGGAGGAACTCAGAACCATCAGCTCCGCCCTGGGCACCATCGTAGGGGTGCTGAAGGAAGTACTCAACACCAGGAGGGACACTGTGGCACTACAAGGGGCCCCTGACACTAGCATGGACGATGAACTGCCCACCACCACCGCCGGCGCTAGTGGACAGGAGGCACCGCCACAGGACCACCACACCAGCACCCCACCCCCTGCAGAGGGAGAACCACCCCGCAAACGGTCCCTGAGATCCAGGAACAAGACAGAGCACGATGCCAAGACCCCCGCCAAGAAATGAGACCTCCCTGATTGTCATCCCACTGTCCCACTTTGTCACCCTGTCCATACTGAAACTGCCCAAGCTCCACTTCCTATGCCCATATGGGCAATGCACCTGTGAGACTAATAGACTGGACTCTGCCATGGACACTCCTCCGCCATCACCACTCACCATTTAACTTCCCCCTCCAATATTTTGTATTTAAATAAACACACCTAAAGCACCAAAAGATCTGGAGTCTGTCTGTGATTTCGAAGTAGTGTATTTGCAATTGCAGTGACAAAATGTTCTTGAAATAGTAATGTCAACATACCTATGTCACACAGCTCTAGTCCACGAGGAATCTAAGCAGATGAGACATGTTGGGACCCACACCTGTGAAACCGTAAGGGAAAGTGACAACTCAGTGACCATACACTGGGTGAAAACGACAGACAGGATAGAGGTAGAAGTGTAAAAGTACATGTAGTAGTCAGGAATGTATTCACTCCTGTGTTTCACTGGAAATATTGCTGGATCACTGAGTCCCTGTTCTGCATGTCTTCTTCCTCTGCTTCCTCCTCATCACTGTCCACAGGCTCCACAGCTGCCACAACACCGCCATCTGGACCATCCTCCTGCAGAAAAGGCACCTGTCGTCGCAAAGCCAAGTTGTGAAGCATACAGCAAGCCACGATGATCTGGCACACCTTCTTTGGTGAGTAGAATAGGGATCCGCCTGTCATATGCAGACACCTGAACCTGGCCTTCAGGAGGCCGAAGGTCCGCTCGATCACCCTCATAGTTCGCCCATGGGCCTCATTGTAGCATTCCTCTGCCCTTGTCCTGGGATTCCTCACTGGGGTCAGTAGCCATGACAGGTTGGGGTAACCAGAGTCACCTAATAGCCACACACAGTGCCTCTGGAGTTGACCCATCACATAAGGGATGCTGCTATTCCGCAGGATGTAGGCGTCATGCACTGAGCCAGGGAACATGGCATTCACATGGGAGATGTACTGGCCTGCCAAACATACCACCTGTACATTCATGGAATGATAACTCTTCCGGTTTCTGTACACCTGTTCACTCCTGTGGGGGGGGGGGCAAAGCCACATGGGTCCCATCAATGGGACCTATGATGTTGGGGATATGTCCAAGGGCATAGAAGTCACCTTTCACTGTAGGCAAATCCTCCACGAAAACGATGTAGCTCTGCATGTGTTTCAGCAGGGCAGACAACACTCTGGACAATACGTTGGAAAACATAGGCTGGGACATCCCTGATGCCATGGCCACAGTTGTTTGAAAAGACCCACTTGCAAGGAAATGGAGCACTGATAGCACCTGCACTTGAGGGGGGATTCCTGTGGGATGGCGGATTGCTGACATCAGGTCAGGCTCCAACTGTGTACACAGTTCCTGGATTGTGGCACGGTCAAACTTGTAGGTGATAATCAAATTTCTTTCCTCCATTGTCGACAGGTCCACCAGCGGTCGGTACACTGGAGGATGCCGCCATCTCCTCACATGTCCCAGCGGACGGTGCCTATGAAGGACAACAGTGAGCACAGAGTCAAACAACTCAGAGGTATGTACCCATAGTCTACACAGAACACCATTCATACACAAAATGTGGCCTGTATGTGTGTTGAGACTAGGCCTAGGTATGTGTGACGCAGTTGGTAATTAGGCCATGTGGGCCCATGAAATGGCGGCTGCCTGACCTGTAAAGTGGGACAATGGGATGTGAGGTAACTGCGCTGGCGTTGTACACCGTCGCGGTAGGCGGTCGAAGACCACGGCGCAATGCTGCATTGGTTAACATTGGACCCTATGGGTCCCAGGAGCCAATGACGATGGTACGCACCGCCGCGGACGTGACCGCCACGGATGTGACCGCCATTTTCTATCTGTTGAATCACTCGATACCTGATCTTCGACAGGAGAGGACCTACACTGCAAGTGCTGCTGTGACCTCGGTCTGGAAGAGACAATGGCTCGTGTGTCTGGGGAAAGGGCCCCTGCCTTCACATCGGAGGAGTTGGAGAAGCTCGTCGATGGGGTCCTCCCCCAGTACACGCTATTCTACGGTCCTCCAGACCAACAGGTAAGTACACAGGGAGCATGTTGTATGGGCTATGCCTGTGTGGAGAGGGCTGGTTGAAAGAAGGAAGGGGGCAGAGTTCTGCGTGTATGAAAGACGGTGGGTTCATGAGCCACATGGCAAGGGTAGGGATGGGGGCCACTCACTTTGACGGCGCAGTTGGTAATGACTTCTCTTCTTCCCCTGTACATTTCATGTAGGTCAGCGCCCACCAGAAGAAGGATATTTGGCGTGCCATCGCCAAGGACGTCCGGACCCTGGGGGTCCATCACAGACTGAGCACCCACTGCCGGAAAAGATGGGAGGACATTCGCCGCTGGAGCAAGAAGATGGCGGAGGCTCAGCTGGGGATGGCCTCCCAATGTGGGAGGGGTGCCCGTCGAACCATGACCCCCCTGATGTTCAGGATCCTGGCGGTGGCCTACCCTGAGTTGGACGGGCGCTTGAGGGCATCACAGCAGACACAAGGGGGTGAGTACACTCTCATTCAGCTGACTTTGCGTGCAGTGGAGGTGTCTGGGTGGGGGAGGAGGGCTGTGAGTTTCCCTAGGCCAGGGCGAGTTCCGTAGGCTAGGCCCCTCCGTAAGGCATGGCCCTGTGGCCCCCCACCCCACCTCTGTAGAGTGCCAAGTACAGCTATTCATGCACCTGTGTCATCTATGTGTGCAGATGTCGTCCATAGCCTTGTAGGCCATTTCCCAGGAATTGCACTGTAGAGCCCAACAGCGCGACGTAGTGCAGGGGTCTTCTGTGTCTGTCTTGTCCGCCAACGGTAGCGGTAATCCATGCACTCAACATGTCTTTCTTCTGTTTCCCCCCCCCCTTTTTTGTGGTCTCCCTGTTCTTGTGTGCATTAGCATCATCAGGCGGAGGAGCAGTGGCACTGGAGCACGAGGGAGCTGCATCCCACATGGCCATGGAGGGCCACACTACGGACTCAGAATACACCAGTGGGACGGAGGGCGAGGGGAGCAGGACG
Organism: Pleurodeles waltl; assembly: GCF_031143425.1. Classification (NCBI taxonomy): domain Eukaryota; kingdom Metazoa; phylum Chordata; class Amphibia; order Caudata; family Salamandridae; genus Pleurodeles; species Pleurodeles waltl. The sequence continues at coordinate 1,236,515,515 of NC_090446.1, forward strand.
GCGGGGACAGGAGCTGAAACCAGCGACACAGACTCGTCCTCCGATGGGAGCTCCCTTGTGGTGGCGGCAACATCAGTGCCCCCCGCATCTACAGATACAGCCGCCACCCCCCCTACCAGCACAGCCCTCCTAGCAGCCCATCAGCCTTCGCCCCGTGTCCGCTCACCCAGGAGGGTGGGCATCACCTTCGCCCCAGGCACCTCAGGCCCTGCCCCAGTCACCCCTGCTGCCTTCAGTGAGGAGGCCATTGACCTCCTCAGGTCCCTCACTGTTGGGCAGTCTACCATTTTGAATGCCATCCAGGGTGTAGAAAAGCAGTTTCAACAACCCAATGCATTCCTGGAGGGCATTCATTCTGGTCAGGCGGCCCTTCACCGAGCCTTTCAAACTCTGGCCTCAGCACTGATGGCAGCCATTGTCCCTGTGTCTAGCCTCCCCCCTCCAACATCCTCCACCCAGACCCAATCCCCTGTACCTCTGCCCATCCCAAGCACACCATCAGACCAGCCTGCACACACCTCTCCACACAAGGGAAGCTCAGGCAAACATAAGCACCACACATCCCACAGGCACTCACGCAAGCATCACACACATACAGACACACCAACATCCACTGCCTCCACTGTGTCCACTCCTCGTCGTCTCCCTCCTCCCTCCCAGTCTCGTCTACACTCACACCTGCATGCACTACCTCTACAGCCACTACGTCCCGCACCAGCACACCCACCACCACACCCCTCTCACGTGCAGTCACCACCCCCACTACCATACACACGTCCCCTGTGTCCTCTCCCAGTGTGTCTGTGACGCCCCCTCCGAAGATACACAAAGGCAGGCACACACCCACCCAACAGCCATCCACCTCACGACAGCCTCCAGCGCATGCACCTGCACCCAAAGCCACAAAATGTGCACCTCCTACAACCACCACCTCTTCCTCCACTCCCAAACCCCCTCCAGCTACCCGTCCCAGTGTGTCCAAACAACTTTTCCTGGCCAGCCTTAACCTATTTCCCACCCCACCCCCGACCAACTCATAGGTCCCGAACTTGCACCTCAGCCACAACATCTCCGGGAACAGTGGTGCCTGTGGTCACAGGTATGTGGAGTGCACCAGCCACCAGGACAGCTAGTGTGGCACGGATCCACAGCACAGCCAGTCCCCCCCCTGTGAAGCACCAGAAGTTGGCCATTGCCCTGCGGGAGAGGGGGAAGACTTCAGCCACCCAAGCCGCTCCCAGGGGTCCCGGTGGGAGTGTGGACTGAGCTGTGACTCCTCCCAAGGTGGGGAAGGGCCACAAGAAACCCGTCTGGGAGGAGCAGCACGGCGGAGAGGACCGCCATCATCCCCGCTGCCCAGGAGGGCCCCGCCAGCCCCATCCTCACTGCCCAGGAGGCCAGCGCCAGCCCCATCCTCGCTGCACAGGAGGGCCCCGCCAGCCACAGCCCAGCTGCCCAGGAGGCCACCGCCAGCCCCATCCTCGCTGCCCAGGAGGCCAGCGCCAGCCCCATCCTTGCTGCCCAGGAGGCCAGCGCCACCCCCATCCTCGCTGCACAGGAGGGCCCCGCCAGCCACAGCCCAGCTGCCCAATGAAGGACCACCAGCCACAGCCCAGCTGGGCAATGAAGGACCGCCAACTCAGGCACCGCTGAACAGGACACCGCCAACTCAAGCACCGCTGAACAGGGCACCGCCAACTCAAGCACCGCTGAACAGGGCACCGCCAACTCAAGCACCGCTGAACAGGGCACCGCCAACTCAAGCACCGCTAGCCCATGAGCGGCAGGGGCACCAACGCAACTGGGACCGTCACAGGGTGCGTGATGCACTCTGGGTACCAGTCCCCCTCCAGAACCAGTGGAGACATGCATCCACTCCGTCTGTCCTTCACAGGATGAAGCACTCTGGGCACCAGTCCCCCTCCAGAACCAGTGGAGACATGCATCCACTCCGTTTGTCCTTCACAGGATGAAGCACTCTGGGCACCAGTCCCCCTCCAGAACCAGTGGAGAAAGGCATCTACCTGAGAGACTGTGGCTTTGCACTCCCCAGGATGAAGCAGTGGGCAAACCACCCACTGTAGAGACTTGAGAGACAGTGGCTTTGCACTCCCCAGGATTGAACAGTGGGCAAACCACCCACTGTATGGACTTGAGAGACTTTGGCTTTGCACTCCCCAGGATACATCATTGGGCATGGAGCCCCCTCGTGGATCTGGCGTCGTGCACTCATCCGGCTGAGGTGCCCCCCTTCCCTTCCCCCTGAGGTGCCTGTTGTATTTCTATCTAATGCCCCTGCAGTGTTCTCTCTGTTTTGATCTCGTATCGTGTGTGGGCCTCGCCCATGCATTTTGGGCCCAGTGGTCCACGGACTATAAATGGTGCAATACCTGGACTACTATTCTTGGTATATATTTTGTAAATAGTGTTTATATGTGTATTTTTGCGCACTGCATTTTAATATATTCCAATGGTTACACTCATTTCATTTTGTCTTTTCATTCTTCCCGGGGGGTTGGAGGGTGTTACTATAATGTATAGATATGTATTAGTGTGTGTGTTGTAGTGGGTGAGGGTGGGGGTGTTGCGTGTTGCGTGTCCCTCCCCTGTGTCGTAGGTGCAGTACTCACCGTGGTCTTCGTCGCCGGCGTTGGTGCTCCTGGTACAGGAGCAGGAAGAGTTTCGCGGGTAGGATTTGGAGTTCCGGGTCCATGGTGTCGTCGTTCCTCGTGGAGTGTGTAGAGGTGAGCGTTTTCCCTTTGAAATTCCTGTTTCCGCTGTGTTTTTATCCACGGTGAATCCGCCCCGGAAAAGGTGGCGGATTGGTAGGTTGTGATAATGTGGGCGGTACTTTGTCTTCCACCAACTCTGTTGGCGGTGACCGCCAAGCTGTTTGTCTGTACCGCCGTGGTGGTCGGAGTGTTAAAGTGGCTGTCTTTGTTGGCGATTTCCGCCACGGTCGTAATTGCAAATTTTTCACCGCCGGCCTGTTGGCGGTCTTACCGCCGCTTTAACACCGACCTCCAGGGTTGTAATGACCACCTATGTATGTCTCAACTTTTGAAGATGATGGGAAACATTCCTTGTGACTGCTCCAGCTCAGGAACACCTGGGATAGGTTTGAGGCACCAGGTCACCGTATATAAGTAAGAGGAAAATGCAGGCTCTGTTTTAAATACACTATTGCATAGTTTAATATAGACAAGTTATTGCTAGAAGGTTCTAGTGATTTCTTTGTGAGGGCTATATGATGTTTTTGTCCATTCCCTTTTTCCACATTTCAAGATAATTAGCTAGTAAATCTTTTTCCACCCTTCCTGCAAGCAAGCATATTATGTGCTCCATGGAAGAGCTTTTTGAACCTCATAAAAGAACTAATACATACCACTGCAGGGAAGAAAGAGATAAGTAGAACTGAATTAGTAAATGTCCATGCTCTCAGACAAGGGTAAAAAAAATGCCTGTAAAAGATGTTTAGCAAAACTGATTAGCTATGGATCTTTAGCTTAGTGTAACTGATGAGAATATAATTGTATTCACAAGGAGGCTTTTTCTATAATGACAAAGGAGCACAAGACTATACCTAGAAAAATATTAAAATAGTAGACATTTCCTGCTGAAATATGCTATGCACTCAAACCTTATGCACTTCAAATTACTTGTGAGAAAGTGCCTCTTTTTTGTTGACTTTTTTGTCAAACTTTGCACACTAGATGTTAGAAATGGGGTCTCTAATTGGTAGAGGTATGCACCCTGTCCAACTAGGGACCATCACTCTAGTCAGATACACAACCTAAATTAACCTGTGCTCACCCTGTGGTGGCTTGGCACAGAGCAGTCAGGTTTATATTTAGAGGCAATGTGTAAAGTATTTGTGCAACACAATGATTGCAGTAACGCAGTGAAAACACAACAAAAGACTCAGTTTAGGAAAATAAAGAATCTTTATCTGATTTAGATAAGACCAAAACTTCTAATTAACACTTATAAAGATATCAGTATTTCAAGTATGCAGATCAGTACAACTTAGAAGCACCTGTGCAGTTCTATATAGATAGTTGCAGTAGTTTTTCTTGAATTACAAAAATCCCTGTCGGGACCAACAGATGGACTCCTTAACCGCTGGAGTGGGAAATGTAGAGCACCGTATCATTCGCATAGAATGAAATACTCAGAGCTATTAACCAAAAAGACAGGGCAGAGGCTGCGTTCCGTTGTCTAATAATGCAGGCCAGCGGCTCCAATATTGTATCAAAAAACAATGGTGACAGGGGACAATCCTGTCTCCTGCCCTTGCCTATAGGAAAGCTCTCAGATGTATGCCCATTGACTCGCCCTCAAGCTACTGGATCTGTATATAGGAGGCGTATCCCATTAAGAAATGAAACAGGCATGCCTATGCGGGCCATAATAACAAACATTTACTCCCGGGCTATGGAGCTGAATGCTTCTCAGCATCCAGGAGCACCACACCACCTGTAGGTCAGGATCCAACTGGTTGAACAATGCAAACATGGTTGGGAGTATTAGACCTTGCCGGTATAAACCTGGACTTATCTGGCAATACTGACTTAAGGAGTGATGGCTGGAGCTGTGTCACCAGTATTTTAGCCAATATTTTTGTGTTGATTGGTATCAAAGATAACGGTCCACAGGATACGCATAGTTCCGGTAATTTATCTGGATTTAGTAGTGTTACTATTAAAGCTTCCCGCAGGAAGAGTGGAAGGATCATTTTTGATAAGTCAGCATTAAGCACCTGAACTCCACATTTCATATGAACATTTATAGTTATTTACATTGGACCCTATCCACAAAAGAAACAAACTTTCTCTCTCATGGGATTACCATCCTTGTAGAAAATGTCGAACTTCCTTGGAGTTCACAAATAATTCAATGCGTACTCTGTGGAAACTATAACTGCCCTAACTTCCCTGGAGTTTTCACTTTTTTAAATGTTAACACATGGTTACCAGAAGTTGGGTAATTATTTTGGCAGGAGTATGTATACCAACTTAATAAACACAGTATAGTTAGAGAAAATGCCAGTTCTCAGATAAATCCTTATTAACCCCTTGCAACTAAGACAGAAACAGTAGGCACTTCTCTGGACAAATGCATTCAAAGCTGAAGCAGAACCCACAGTTTGAAAGCCAAGACAAAAACACACAATAAAATCCCCACACCAGGCTAAGAAAGGGAACAATGTAATTGGCAAAAATGACACCAAAATAAAATCAGATATTGAGAACCAGAGATATGAATTTTTAAAGTTGTAAGGGAAAACGCACCTAAAAAATGTCAAGTGGCGAGCTAAAATCTCAATTCATGGTTGTCATGGACCTAGGTGAAATTTTGTTGGACCTGGCATCCTTTGGGTGGTTCCCCCTAAGAATTCTGTGCACTTTACAACTGCTGACCAGTGCTAAAGTGCAGGTTCTCTGTATTCTAACACATGGTAGCATTGGCTTACCCACAATTGGCATATTTAATTCACTTGTAAGACTCTTGTAAAGTGCACTAGATGTGCCCAGGACCTGTCAATTGAATGCTACTAGTGGACTTGCAGTACTGATTGTGCCACCCACTACAGTAACCTTCTAAACAAGTCTCAGGTTTGTCACTGCAGACCCTGTTTGTGCAGTTTTAAACTGCCATTTTGATGCAAACCTTCATTTTTATTACATATAAGTCACCTCTAAGGCAGGCCCTGGTTAATCCCAATGGTAGGTTGCAGTGTATTTAAAAAGTTGGCACATACTTTTTAGTTTAACATGTCCACGTAGCGAAAAACTCTTAAATTGATTTTTTACTTCACCAAGGCATGTCTGTCTCTTCCATAGGTTAACACTGGTTTGCCGTGAAACATCTTTTATGTATAGCTTCCAATTGGGAATAGATAGAAATATGGAGTTTGACGTCTCTGGACACACAATTTAAAACCAGAGCTTATTGTGAAGTCAGAATTTAAATTGTTGAAGTCTGAAAATGCCACTTCAAGAAAGTTGCCATTTTCTTACTTTAACCATTCTGTTCCATAGCTTGTCTCTGAATTTTCTTACCTTAACGCTTCTGTGCCTTAGCTTATCTCTGAATAGCGTGTCGCATAGCACTGAGCGTCTGGGCTGGGTGACATCTACACTTTGTGATTTCCCTCTAGACAGCCACAAACACAGGACACTCAGCTGCATCTGCATTCTTCTGCATAGTGATAGGTCTTTCTTGGCAGAGGGAAGGGGAAGGATTCACACTTCAATAGGCGGTGTCCTGTCCCCACACAAAGGTCTGATTAACCTAGACAGATAGCCTGGCAAATAGGTCTTGCATGAAAGGGACCCTTGTGCACTTCAGAGAGTCTCTTTGAAGTCTCTCCTACATCAAAGGCCTTTTTATGTATAAATACTGGACCCTAAACCCCACCGAATCAGTTCACTTTGGGGTCCTAAGGAGACTGCAACTAAGAGGAACTACGCTGCTAGGAGGGGCTGCCACTTTGCCACTGCTTTGTTGTGTTAGCCTGCTGCAAACCGATTGCTGTGTTACCAGGCGGAACTGCCACTTTGCAGTGTGCTCTGCTGGCCTACTGCCTCTGCAGTAAGGGGAAAACTCAAGATTACCCTCTGCATTCTCACCCAAGAAACTCCAAGGGCTTGCTGACTTGACTCCATTTCTCCTAGAGGTCTCCGGGACATTAAAGACCTCATAATCCAGTTGATCACAACCTAGGAGCTCCATGCTACAAGAGCATGCCTGTTTCATCACTAAAGGATTGAGCGCAGTGCTTTACTTTTGTGTCTGTAACAGTGAGCCTGTCTTTTTACTTGGTTTCTTGCTCGAGCACTCCCATTTTACGAGCACCGGGGAGGAGCTTCTATTTCTGGGGACAAGCGCTGTGTCTTGTCACCACAAACACCACTGGGTGTCTGAAGCAGTGTGAGAGTCTCACCCGGTTGCCTAGCATTTCCGGCACACTGGGTGTGCACTCACCAGATCCCCCGTGACCAAAAGATTGTCTGACTGACCCCGCATTGCTGGGCCCCAGCCCCACCTGCACCAGTGGACTATGTTGCATACCCTTCCCGCTGGGTGCCCGTACACTCCAATAGCGGTGAGTGGGTCAAAAAGCCTGTGTTGTTTGACTGATACCCCCCCGCATCTGTGTACATTCCGAAAAGTCCTAAATTCAAAATAGCTAACTTCATTCATTTGAGACGCACTGTCTTAGCCACTCTCCTATTTATATGAGGTAAGTTGCCTCCATCCAGGTCAAGAATGGCTCTTCCTCCTGCTAGGGTTGGAGAGCAGAAGTGTTGAAGGGCCAAATTAATGAACGGGAACAGATCCTGTTGGGCACAATTGAAATTTGCAGAAATGTAAAGGTTGTCCTTTCTTCTGCCAAATGTTCTGGTCCCTTTTCCAGGTGGCTAAAAGTGACTGTCCGACATGAGGATTATTCTCAACAGAAATTTGGGGCAATTACATGTGAGATTTGCAACTTCCATATGCTTTAGTTTACTCTGTGGGACAGATGAAATGAAGTATTGACTATGAATGTAAAGAGTGCATTCTATATGAGCGATATAGCTGATTATACCGTTATGGATGCACGCTGCTAATACAGTTAACAAAATAGAATTATTACACAACAAGGTGGTTGAATAAAACAATATAGTTGCATTTACAATAAGGATATGCAGTAGCAGAGTGGATTATATGGAATGCGGATTCGTCTTTACATCCACATCCATGTGAGTTGCTGAACATTCATATATAGGATACATTGGATTTGGAGAAATATGGCTTCCTGCCTAGAAGCTCGACGGAAAGGAAAATCTAAGAAATTATTATTTTCCCAAATGGAAGAATTACAGCCTGGTCAACTAGGCCTTAGTAGTATAAGGATTGGGGTAAGAACACAAATAATGTATGAAAAATTAGAAAAACTGCATAAAAAAGAGTTCTCATAGTGGTGGGAAATTGAATCCCTACAAAGACATATTGAGGTCGAAAGAGTACCTAGAGGTTTAAGAATTTATACAATACCAACTTATGTGGATCCTGACCCTGAGATGTTGGAGGAATGGACAGAGAACTCAAAACAGAGTTCCTTAAACATGATGAGAATTTTGATAATATATGCAATAAAGGATTGATATAAGATTCTGGATGATATTGAAATATTGAAAGAAATAATATTGAGCTGCTAACAGTGACAACACAGGATATGTTGGATGAATTTATGAAAAACTTAGAGAAGAAGCTCTCCAAATTTGAAGAAGAAATCACGAATAAGAAACAGAGGAAGTTTATACAAGACTTTAAGGATTATCAGGCTGGCAGAATTTTAACCTTTCAACGGAAATATGATCATATGTACACAGAAGAAACGTCGGGACAAGTGTTTAAAGATGTTGAGGAGAAGGGTTTGCCTTCAAGGGAACAAGAAGAAAGTGATGTCTCTGATGGTAACCTTTCAGATGTATCCAACTCTGTGTTGGTCAAGAGGAAAAGGAAGAGAAATAGACAAACAAAAAAGAGAAGATGTAAGAGAAGACACAAGACCCATGGGAATGGCGACACGGGCCCACAAATAAATACAATGAATGTGGGTAATCTTTCTAGTAAAGAATTATCTGCTGAGGAAGAGGGGCTTCTATGTCTAGGTCTCTCTTTTTGCCCTGCCAGTAGATTTGATTATACACAAACTAGAATTGACACATTTAAGTGTGTCAGGAAATTGAAGTTAAAGAAGTGGTATTGTACAAAGCTTAATGATTGTGAACAACCGAAAAGAAATAAAGATTTGAGCAAACTTTGCATTTCAGATATTGAAATTTTACATACATTGACCGATTTACATGATGACTCTAGAGCACATGAGGACCCGATTATGAACTTGGAAATGCTGGGTATAAGTTTGGACGAAACGTGTCCAAGTCCTTTTAAGCCCAAGTTTACATTTTTACCAGCTATATAATGTGATGCAATAGAAGTATTTGAGTGAGATGTGATTAAACAATTGAAGAAAATTAGATACAAACCCAGTAATGTGAAGAGAAATAATTTGTCTGGATTACAATGGAAAGCTCTGTCGAGTTTGAAAAAGGACAAAATTATTGTTATTAGGCAATCTGACAAAGGGGGCAATGTAGTTGTTCATGATTTTGATAAGTATTTGGCAGAAGGAGAAAGGCACTTGAATAATATAAATTGTTACATGAAGAGTAGTAGAGAGAATGTCAAGAAAATGAATGAACAATATTTTGAGGTGCTTATTGACTGGAAAGAGAGGGGTTTGCTAGAATGGGAGGAGTATCTATTTTTGAAGTGTGATCATCCAAACATTCCTATATTATACCTTCTACCCAAGGTGCACAAGGATAAATTAAATCCACCAGGGAGACCAATTGTATCAGCTATGGATTCTCTCTTAGAGAACACTTCAAAGTATATTGATTACTATTTTTGCTCTTTTGTGGAAACAGTACCATCATATGTGAAAGATACTACGAATTTTCTAAAGATTATAGAGGGTATACAATCGGAAGATGACTATTTATCATTGACTTTGGATGTTGCAAGTCTGTATACTAGTATTGATCATGAGTTGGGCCTAAAAGCAATCAGGCATTATATGTGAGCAAGATCTAATTCACTATTGTTCCATACTGAAATGCTATGTGATATGATTGGTTGCTGTCTGAAGAACAATTTATTCATTTTTGACAATCAAATATACAAGCAATTACAAGGAACTGCAATGGGCACCTGTTTTGCCCCCAGCCATGCTAATGTATTCATGGGCTGGTGGGAGGAACAGGTATCCAGCACAATGAATGAATTTGATGAGAAAGTAATTTTGTGGTGTTAATATATTGACAACATTTTTGTGATCTGGAAAGGTGATGAGTTATCAGCTATGAGATTTGTTCGTAATTTGAATCAGAATAAATACAATTCAGAGTTTGCTGAACAACACAGTACAACATGTATTGAATTTTTGGATGTTGAGGTGTTGGTGAAAAACAATGCTCTCCCCTCTAAGTTACATAAAAAACAGACAGCTGGAAATAGTTTACTCTACGCTTGTAGTGTGCATCCCTCTAGCTTTGTACAAAGTATCCCTTATGGGTAGTTATTAACAGCACGGCAAATTTGCAGCAGCATGCCTGATTATCAAAATGAATGTGAAATTATGTGCAAAAGATTTAAGGAAAGATGATATGGTCCAAAGGCTATTACACAGGCAAAACAAAAGGTGAATAAAATCTGTAGGGATAATTTACTATATAAGGTTTGCCGCAATAAAGAAAAAATAGAAACAATCAGATTCATTACGATATATAGTAATCAGTCATACAATGTAAGAGGCTTTTTGAACAAAAGTTGGCATATTTTACAGACTGATTCAGCATTATGTAAATATTTAAGTGACACACCACAAATTACTTTCAGAAAGAGCAGGTCTTTGAAAGATGATCTATGCCATAATTCTGTGACAATGAACATGGAGCCATCTGGGTTTTACTGTTGCATGCAATGCAAAGCGTGCAGAAACAGTGAGATTTGTAAAAAGATAAAAGTGAAAGTTAAAGTGAAGTAATATGTCATCAAAGGACATTACAATTGTAATACTGCCTTTTGGTATGCTACCTGATATGGCCTTGTAAGAAAATCTATGTAGGGAGCACAATTCATTGTGCTAAGAAAAGAGTGCTTGAACATAAAAGCGCTATCAGGAATTATGATAATAGCTATCCAGTAGCGAGACATTTTCACCACAAGCGCTTTGGAAATGAAAATCTACTTCGATTTGTAGTGATTGATCAGGTCAAAATAAACAGTTGGGGAGGAAATTAAGAACAGGAATTAAGAATATTGGAATCCAAGTATATAATAAAATTTGATACACTTAATACACTTGATCCTTCAGGGCTGGATTGTAGTGAGGAAATGCGTATACATTTGGGTAAGATAAGAGAAGGCAAATAATGAATATACGAGCTGTACTATGATGAGTTTGATAAAATTATTTTATATTTATATGTTTTATGTTTGTGGGTTTATTCGCTTTATTAAAAAAAATTCACACTATTGGTGATACTATAGGAAGCTATTGGCAGTAGGTAAGATCGCACTCAGTTGATAAGTAAGGTATGTTGATATAGAGTGAAAAGTGAATTATATGATGGAGATAGTGGTGCAGTATGAACTTTTAGTAGGCTCAGTGGTAAGATATACAGCAATTTAAACATTTTCTAGTTGTTATTTATAATGAAATTAGTATGAAAGAGTTGTAAAATATTTGGGTCTCATATATTTAAAACATTGATTGTGCCCACTGGGGCTTGACTGGTTTTACCAATTTCAAAAATGAAGGGCATTAACAGGAAATGTTTAAAATGGATCAATTAATATACTAACTTAAACATTTTCAGGTTGTGATTTATAATGAGCCAGTATAAAGTTGTAAAGTATTTGGTTTTAAAATATTTAAAATAATGATTGTGCCCAGTGGTGATTGACTGGTTTTGCCAATTTTGAAAATGTATGGTATTAATAAGAAAAGTTTTATATAGATTAATTAACATATGAACGTACCATGATTCTGTGAAACATATGACAAAATGTATGATTATAGGTCGATTGTATTATCATTTTTATGGGATGAGAGAAATATGAGTAATTGTAGAAAAATATAGTTTATTCAATATGATCACTACACTCTAAGATGGCCGCCACTGCCAGAGCGATATTATTGAGATTTATGTGAATGTCCGATATTCGTTTTGTTTGTTATTTAATGATGTATAGTACACACCCACTCCATCTGTGACCAAGGCTACAGCTGAAACGCGTTGGTGGGGAGATTTACTTCTTCCAAATAAATTTTACATGAAATTACAGCACTTTGGAGGTGTCTTGGCCTTCCTTGAATGAAAAGGAAAAATTCTGCATATATATATATATATATATATATATATATATATATATATATATATATATATTTATATACACACACACTTAAAAATTAAGTTTGCAGGGATATATTAGTTAGGCTCACATTTTAAAAGTACAAAACCATAGAAATACAGCAGTTATAGTTTGATTTATTTCAAGTAATAAAACTTGTGCACTAAGGCAACTATAACTTGCACCCTCACCATGCACAATTATTTTACTGCTAATGTTTTGTTGATATTTTTAATGGTGTTCTAAAAGTTGTCATGAGTGCTGTAATAGCTGAGGTAATATTGCATGGCGAAGGTGCAAGTTATTGTTAAAGTGCGTGGCAGGGGTTGGCCAAAGTGCCTGTACTGTGATGAGGCCTTGCAATCAACCCCGTTTAAGATCCAAATGTACAGGCAAAGGAGTTTGGAGCTTAAAGGGGGAAACATTAAATATATATGTCCAGGGGTGGCCCCACGGGCCCACTCAGGCCCGGGGGACAATCACCTCTCCGGGCCTACATTTTATAAGGGTGTGGGGGGCTGTGCGGACCCTCCCCAGGCCCCAGGAACCACCACTTCCCTGGAGCTACTTTGAAAAATATTTAAAAGGGGGGACAAGGACCCCTATGGACCCTGGGGACCACCACCTGCCTGGGGCCAAATACTCTTTTCCAAAGGGAGAGGGGTCACATGTTCCACCTCCCTAGGCAGATTTTGGCCCCAGGATCCCCATACCACAGGCCCCGGCAATATATGTTAAATGATTCCTAGTGCATCAATGAAAGTCTATGGGAATCACTGGGGTGCTCCCGTCGTCACAGATGGTTCCGATCTCCTGCAGGAGCTAAAGGAGCAATGTTTTAATCTCTTTCTCTGCACGCAAGTTGGACAGCTCCTTCATGCTGAAAGCAGAGTTATGTTTGCTATTGCTTGGTGGGAGAGTGGGCAACTCAGGAGGTAGCAGGAGCTGGTCCTGGCAGGTGGCAGTCCCTCCTTTCTTTCAAACTGGCCCCGGGGAGGTGGTGGTTCCCAGGGACGGGGAACATGATGGATAGTTAGGATCTGAATTTACTCACACAAAACAATAGAAATTCACATGTTATAGTTAGAGTTATCTCAAGTAACTACAACTTGTGCCCTAAGGTAGCTATAACTCACAACACCCCATGCACAGTTTTTGTGTCAAAAATGTTACTGAAAATATGACATTGATATTATCAATCATGCTATCAAATATGTGCCATAATTTGTGGGATAATTAGAGGTGCATGGCTATGGTGTGAGGTACAGTTACCCCAGGGCACAAGTTATAGTTGCTTGAGAGAACTCTAACTAGACATTTGAATTTCTATGGTTTTGTACATTTAAAATGTGAGCCTATCTATAATGTCCCTATAACCTTTGGATTTAGTCTATTGTCTAACTATAACATCCCTGTAACCTTTGTTTTTTTCAGAGAATTTCTATGGCTTTTTTAACGTATAGTAATTTTCATTACTATATGTTAATCCAACCACCTCCATGTACGGCCTTTGACCATGTTGGTGGCGATTGGCCACAGGGGGAGAATCCCCTATGAGCACCCAACCGTGCACAGTGAACGCCCTTCACTCGTGCGCAGCAGGGGTTGCCCTAATGGCCTGGCTTGCAGCCAGTCCCTTCAACCAAAAGCCCTAACCACACAACCCTACACTGCACACAGCCCTTTGGCTGTGCATGGTGGGAGTTGGCTGCAGTATGTCTCTCTGGGTTTGAGAATAGGTGTAAAACGGTGTATCTGGGGATCAGAGTGGCTGTGAGAGTGTCTGGGTGTGAAAGTGCATGCCTCAGTGTCTTAGTGGGTGCATCAGTGTCTGCACAGTTCTTTGAGTGGGTGCATGAGGGTGTTAGTGGGTCTGTGAGTGGGTGCGTGGGTGTCTGAGTGGGTCTGTGAGTGGCTGTGTAAGGGTCTGAGTGCGTGTGTGAGTGAAGAAAGAGATTGAAAGAATGAGAGAGAGAGAATGAGAGTGAGAGGGAAAGAGAAAGACATAGAAGGATCAGATGGGAGCTCAGTGGTAAATCACCTCATTTAGAGTATGTAACGACCAACTTTCATGAAGAGGAGCTTCAGTTGTTTCTGCCGGTTTCTACCATTTACTGATTCTGCCACAGTTCTGATGGTCTATGTACATCAGTATGCGCATCACATTTAGGGATAGCCTTCTGACGTAAAAGTTTCCATCACAGGAACGCAATATAACGCATGGCAGACCCAGCAGAAAAAAAGATCAAAGGGCCTCAACAAAAACAGAGCATACTCCCTGCACATCAGGTTTTGCTCTGGGGCCCATTTTTGAGAAATAAAATTGACAAACAGGCACTGGCATTATATTTCTGATAAAAGTGCTTCTGCCATGTTGGAAGAAGCACTTTCAAGAAATATAGAGATTGCTGCAAGATGTTTGGGAAGCCATATGCAAAATCCTAAATGATCATGTAAGTAGTTTGCCTCAATTAAAATAGTTTGTTCAAGCAGGGAGTACAGGTCCCAAGAACTAACTGATGACATAGGTAGCAGAAAATGTGTTCGTGTTATGTCTAACATCATTTCTTGAATTCAGATGAGAGCGTCAATCTATGATTTTATGGCCCAAATTTATTCTTTTTTAACGCCGCATTTGCGTATTTTTTTTTTTTTACACAAATTTGGCACAAACGTACACATATTTTGTGTTTGCGCCCCTTTTGCGTAAAAAAAAATGGCGCAAATGCGGCGCCATAAGAGTAGAATTATGGGCCTAAGGGGCATATTTATACTCCGTTTGCGCTGAAATTGCGTAGTTTTTTTCGATGCAAATTCGACGCAAAACTAACTCCATATTTATACTTTGGCGTTAGACGCGTCTAGCGCCAAAGTTCATGGAGTTAGCGTCATTTTTTTGCGTGAACACCTTCCTTGCGTTAATGATATGCAAGGTAGGCGTTCCCGTCTTAAAAAATGACTCCGATGCTATTGCGTCGGATTTATACTCCCGGGCAAAAATGACGCCCGGGAGTGGGCGGGACTAAAATACCCGCATTTGCGCCGGATTTTAGCGCCTGGGTCAGGGCAGGCGTTAAGGGACCTGTGGGCTCAGAATGAGCCCAGAGGTGCCCTCCCAAGCCCCCAGGGACACCCCCTGCCACCCTTGCCCACCCCAGGAGGACACCCAAGGCTGGAGGGACCCATCCCAGGGAAGAAAAGGTAAGTTGTGGTAAGTTTTATTTTTTATTTTTTTTGTGGCATTGGGGGGCCTGATTTGTGCCCCCCTACATGCCACTATGCCCAATGACCATGCCCAGGGGACAGAAGTCCCCTGGGCATGGCCATTGGGCAAGGGGGCATGACTCCTGTCTTTACTAAGACAGGAGTCATGTTAATGGCGTCTGGGCGCCAAAAATAAATGGCGCAAATCGGGTTAAGACGATTTTTTTGCCTCAGCCTGACTTGCCCCATTTTGGGACGCCCAAACGCCATTTTTCCCTACGCCGGCGCTGCCTGGTGTACGTGTTTTTTTTTCACGCACACCAGGCAGCGCCGGTCGACTAACGCCGGCTAACGCCATTCAATAAATACGGCGCCCGCATGGTGCTTCAGAATGGCGTTAGCCGGCGCTCATTTTTTGGGCGCAAAACTGCGTTAGCGCAGTTTTGCGCCAAAAAGTATAAACATGGCCCTAAGTGCGTGTACTCATGGCAAAGGAAGCTAATTGGCTGAGTTACTGAAAAGTTCTTCGCCGCAATTAAAAGAAACACCACAAAGTTAGGATGTCAAAATGCCCTGGAGATAAAGTGTAAATACACCCACCGTACACGGTAGATGTACTCAGCTACTCAGTGGAAGAAGGAATTGTTTGCCTTCTTGAGAAGGGAAAAACCAGCTACCAGAACAACACAAATGCCTTTGTGTGAGTGATTAAATACTGCACTAAGTGCTGAGATTGTTTGTGATAATATAGGCGAGTAGGCGAAGTTTCCCCTGCAGAAATCTGGCTGTCATGTTCAGATCATAAGTTCGAATGACACTGGTCTAACTTAATGATTCAACGTTCTGGGGTAATTATCATAAATATTAATGAACGGTGCAACCGTAAGCTTAAGTGTCAACAGGTTTATGGTGTGCAATGGAAGAATAATTGCTTTTTATTAAACAAAAAACCATAGAGTAGATTCAAATAATTCAATGAATAAGTATATATTTTTCAGTGCAGTTGGCCCGTGTTCCCACTAATCCTTTGGTGTCTGTATTACTGTTCACAGCTGTCTTTTTGTAATAATGTTAGTTTTGGATACATTTATTAGACATGGGCTTGATTCTTAAAGAAAGTTGGGAAAGACACCTGCAGATGAAGAGCCTCATTTATGACTTTCTCATTAGAGAAACCTCTTATCCTACACCCCCTACAATATTGGGGTGCTTCCATGGACGTCAAATCACCGAAATGCCTGGGATAGCGGAAGTGACATCACGTGCTCTTTGACCTCCACTTTCACTCACAAATTCACACTTACATACACTCTCTCTCATAAACACACTATCATCCACAAACATACATTTAAAAACATTTTTCACTTACCTCGGCTGCCACAGAACGTCATAGCCAGCTAATGCTATTCCGATTTTTATTATCCTACTAGTGAATGATATATTATTATTCGCTCTTGATGTAATAAAATATTGACAGAAAACAAAGAAAGTGGCGCCCCAACTGACGTCCATAAGGATGAGATTCCCCTGTGTTCCTGACCCTGAATTTGCCACCTCTGGGGCCAGGCGTCGCAAAGGCAGTGCCAGTGGTTGCAAAAGGGCAAGCCAGGGGTCTCAGCTGCGACCCATAAATGACGTCTATGGATGCTCCCTAACCCTCCAAGCCTAGAAAGGAATGTACTATTTCCGTTGTAAGTAATACATTTCTTACGTTTTGCAGGGTTGAGGGGGCCAGAGAGGAGTTTGTTAAAGCAGTTCCTTAAAGTTCCTAAATTCCTCCTGGGAAAGCCTGCTTTCTGCCTCCATATGTAGATCACTCTCTCAAAAGGATTTGTGTGAGCTAACCCATTTTACAGTGGAAAAGCAACATTTGAGAACCTCAAAAGTTGTTTGCGGCTCATAAAAAGGCTGTCTGTGTCTGTAAGCTAAACTTACAGTTGCAAGTAGCTTTGTGAATTGCGCAATATAGTGCTATTTTGTATGGTAAAGTCCATAATCATCAGTCTGTATTATTCTTCGTTCCTTTATGACAGAAAACTAAATATGCACCAAAGTGGAGCCTTGCCTGGTGTTCTCCGAATGATCTTGTAGAAAGGACAGGGAGGACGTCTAAAAATAGACATAAAACAGAGGCAACATGCTCTCCTGTTAGCAAACATTTGGATGAAATATAGGTTACTCCTGTCCTACTTAGAAAATATTTCTGTGCCTCCCAAATGATTTTGAGTCCTCTGAATGTCAGCCCGATTGCAGCTCACACAACCGTAGCATCCTGCTCAGGGCGAAAAGAGAGAGCTGTTTACAGCCTAAAAGATCGCAAACAGTGTTTTAAATAATTGGAAATTTTCTCTAGCAAGAGATGGTGGACGCCTTGATATTTACCTAGAAGGACATAGTTAATGTCTCCACCTAGTTGTTAGTATATAAATGTGATTCATACATATTTATAATAATACAAGTGA
Organism: Pleurodeles waltl; assembly: GCF_031143425.1. Taxonomy (NCBI): domain Eukaryota; kingdom Metazoa; phylum Chordata; class Amphibia; order Caudata; family Salamandridae; genus Pleurodeles; species Pleurodeles waltl. The sequence goes on from NC_090446.1 coordinate 1,236,533,154, forward strand.
ATGGTTATGTGACAATATCAAAGTGGATAATATTGACCCACAATAAAATCGCATTCGGTACATTGACTAGAAGTACATCTTCATTGTAGGTATAACAGTACTGTTCTCATCTCCACATCTACTTACCTTGCAAGGTAATGCTTACATCTGAAGATCATGCAATATTATGTCATGCAATGTAACGCATGCATTTTAGTTGGGACGGGGGGGGTACTATTGCAGCTTCAGCACCAATGCTGCTATTAATAATAATTATAATCACAATCATCATAAGCATAGCCTAGGCTACCAAAAGGAGCAATAATTAAACCACCTACATCAAAACACTTATTTAGACAATGTTATAGTGTCCAACATGGTGTATTTTTCTCAGGAGTTTGATTTGATGCATAGTTATGGGTCTTTAGTGTCCCTTTGTTAATAGGCTGTAATAAAACATAGAACTCACTTAATGACTCATTGTAAGAAATAAACGCATCCAGAAGCAGTAAAAAATGCAACAACAAGTGTTTGATGTGAAATAGGCCGCAACAGACCATATGGTTTTCTAATTTGAAGACCAGAAATCCTTCCTAGTAAGTCAAATGTATTATTGCAAGGCGCATCACCAGACTTGATAGATGGGTAGAACTTGTAAAGCTCAGTGCAGTGAGTCTGTGTGTACGTATATCATCTGGAATTATTGCTCATAGTTAACCTTATCCAAAGTTCACATATGGTACAGGCCATCATATCATAATTATAGGTGTTTCTCCCCTCTGGGAAATGAAAGGCCAAATGCCTCGTCTTGCGAAAGGCCCTGGCGCATGCCTGCCGTAGCTGGTAGCACTGGTTCTACAGGGCGGCTTCAGTAGTTACTACCGTTCACAGTTTCCAACAAAACAGCAAAAGTTGGGCCTCCTCTACATTGGATATTGTATAGCCAGTGTGAAACAAGGGGGGGGATAAAATGACTGAATTCAGGGAGAACGCAAAAGCATGCCAGAATATTCTGTAGGAAAGCAACATAAGCCTAAACTTTGGAAATTACGATGAATAAATTATGACAATGTGAAAAAGCTGGAGCCATTAGAGACTTGGCGCTGAACTGGCAGGTACTCCCTTACAAACTAGGAACCCTCCTAGTGTAGCAATACATTTGTAATAGTGAATGACATAGATGGACCAAAAATTTTAGATTCATTTTGCCTCTCTGTGATGGCTTACCATTTATATGTATAGTAAACCACATCATTTATGTAAAGATAAAATTGTAAATATATTAATGCAGTGGTTCCCAACCTTTTGACTTCTGTAGACCCCTACTTTATCATTACCGGAAACAGGGGACCCCCACTGAATCACTAATGGAATCTGGAGACCCCTCAATGAGTCATTATTGAAAGCTGGGGAACAAATCTGTTAATATTATTTAAATTTATAAGCAGTCGTGGACCCGCTGAGAAGGCTTCGCGGACCCCCACCAGGGGTCCCGGACCACAGGTTGGGAACCTCTGTATTAATTAATTATTCATAATCATGAACTTCAAAGAAGATACAGGCAACATATTTTGTGCACTCCAAAGTCTTATTCATATTGTGAATGTTGTTTATTTGGGGTGGACTGGTGCTCACCACACAATTGTCAGAGCTCAAACCCTGTTATCTATGACCCAGGGCAAACAGTCTTAACTTAACGAACATTTGTAGTGCATTTAGGGGCATATTTAAGAGCCCCTAGTGCCATTCTAACATCACATTAGACCCATTGGTGTTAGAAGGCCAAAAACACCATCCCATATTTGCAAAGTAGTGCAATGCATGCATTGCACCACTTTGTAACCCTTTGTGCTATCTTATGCCTGTGCTAGGCATAATGTATGCAAAGGGGCCTTCCCCCATTGGGGGTCATTTTTTTGGCACTTTTAACACCTGGTCAGAGCAGCCAATAAAAGGGGGCATGCAATTGAATACATTGGTCTCCTATGTAATCGGCAGGAGTAGCGCCAACATTTTGGTGCCACTCCTGCAGGGTGCATAAATAGAGTTAAAAAAATGACGCTACTGTCCCCAACCCCACTTTTCTTAAATATGCCCTTAGACTTACCAAAACAGTTAGAAACTCAAAAATACAACACATTAAAAATACCACTTCTGTTTATAAAACTAGTAAACAAATTGAGTAAATTGACACAAAAGTGGCAAAAAACCATTAGGAGGAACTGGATCAACAGCACCAAAAAGTGCAAAACACTAATGGTAGGCCTAAGCACAATTTAAGGCAGACCATGATGGTGTGAAAGTCATATACACCAAGTAGATTGGCACAGCTAGGACCTGAAAGAAGGGAAGTTCAAGTTCCACTCTGGAAACGTACTTAGAAACTATTCTCCATGCAAAACTGGCCTGAAATTCAGTCTGATGCCATGGAAGTGCCGATTGTATACTTTTCATAGTCAGTCCCCTTAAAGCTGTGGAGCAAAAGTTTCTGGAAAGTTCTCAAACAACCACAAGCATGCACTTCTAGGACCTCCCAAAATTCAGGGGGAGCACCTGGATACTCTCAGGGAGTCTGGCAGAGAGTAATAGCAAAGTACAGCCCAGGTCCAGTTACCACTGTTCAGCTGAGAGTCTTCAGAGGAAGGTCCTCTTCAGCTTTTTTATGTTCCTGTAGCCACACAGGGCCCAACATTATGATCGTTGGAGAAGGCTCTGTGCTTTGTTTTCAAGTGAAAGGGGGCCCAAACTCCTCAGGCACCGGTCACAGATGCCAGGTGCTACAGGTTCAACCGGCGTGGTATCCTTTTGCAAGTCAAGCAGTGTTCCGAGGAATGTTGTGTGGGGGACCAGCCTTGTAACCTTTACCAACCTATAGGTGGTGAATGAGCTAAGATACTCCGTTTCTTCTCTGGCCAGTGGAATAAAAGTTACCAGGCCCTGACTTTTCCACTTTTGCAGTAGTTCCTGTTTGATTTGCTGCAATCAGACCTAAAATGCAATGTGCCCGGGCAAATTTAATGTCAAAGGTCTCTGGCAATACTCAACTTGGGCTGTAAGACTGGAGGTGTGAGTGGGGAGTTTACTTTAGTAATCCTATTGTCCTCCCACATCTAACACTGGAATCCAGTTTGAAGCACCCATTGTACCTACAAGAAAACCCAGAGACAGGCATCTGCAAGGAGAAAAACAGGATCCTTCAGCACCCAGACCTGAGATGCACAAGAATTTTCCCGCCATCCTGTTTGCTTCCTTGCAAGTGCAACCAAGTGTGACTTATGGCTCAAACAGACTTGTCATGCAGGAGTTGATGTTGTGGTGTCAACAAGTTTACTCAAAGCCTCCACCTTGAAGATCATTTAGAACAACCTCATTTATATCAATTTATTTAGATCAACCTGTGAAGCTCTTGGGAGGAATGTTGCATCTAATTCAGCTCTGAGCACAGGCTGGAAGTCATGAAAAGTAAGGCATAACTTAAGAAAATGTGCAGAGCACTTAGACGTACCAAAAGGTCATGAACACAGCACAATGAACATCCCACCCCAATTTATAAGAATAGATAATAATTTAATAAACAAAATTGGCACCAAAATTATTTTAAAAAAATCAATAATGGGAATCAGAGATATGTAAATTACCATTTTAAAGTAAAATACTGCCAAAAAGGATCGACAGTCATCTGGTTGCACTTGACCTGTATCTAGGTGCAATTTAAGGCTGACTATGATGGAGCATGGGTTGGATACAAAAACCAGGTTCAACCCTGTCAGATGTTTTACATTTGAAGTTAGCCTTTGAAATGAATGTCAAAAATCCTTACACTGGCAAGTTAGAAGGCTGCTGCCAAGAAGGGTTCCAAAATGTCAGATAGCCATTAGACAAAGTCCTGGTGAAGTTGTTGACTTTTGGCAGGAAAACTCCAAGCTGGAGAAATTCAAACTTTCTGGTGAAGTTTGGACATTGTCACTTTTCTGGAGCTCCGATACCTCCAGCGGGGCAAAGCTACAAGCTGTAGCTAAACAGGGCTCCACAAGCCTTTATACTCTATGTGCTACTTTTAAATACCATGCACCCTACTTTATGGGCAGCAAGGCCTATTTACTGGTCACTTATTAATATTTCAAAGAAAGTTTAGGGCTGTCAAAAAGGACTATTTTGACAAGTTGAATTTGCAATTGTAAAATTGCACAGTCAGGCTACAATGGTAGGCATGTAGTTATGCTAGCACTGTCACTGTAGTCAGCAGCAGAATGGGTGCTGCAGTCCACTAGTGACAATTACCTTATATGCCCTCTGTATACTTGATACATTATACTAGGGACATATTGGTAAATTAAAATGTCAATTAGAAGTATAGCCAACTTTGTCATGTTTTAGGGGGTCAGAGTACATGAACTAAGGACTGGTTGGAATCCCATTGTATGGAGTCAAGAAAAAAAAAACAGCAGCCTTAGTCCAAAAAATAGGGGTGATCATGCAAAAAAGAGGCATTTTCCTAAAACGGCTATTAAAAATAGTGGTTGAAGGGGCCAGAGCATATACACTGGCCCAATTTGCTGAGCAAAACACCAGCAATATTATTCATCGAGAAATGGAGGTTACCACACAAATAAGAGGCATTTGTCTCACACACATCAGCAGCAGCATTAAGTGAAATCAAAATTACTATTCCAATATTAAACACAAACGTAGGCCACCACCATATTTTTGGGCTCCTTCTAACTGTAGGAACAAAGGTAAATCAGTTTACATATGGCTTTACAGGTCTATAATAGGGCCCTCTGTTTGTACCAACTCAAGATAGAGCAATGCAGGGACATCATGTCATGGACTCAGCTATCCCATAATGATAAGATGAGCAACATTAATTATAATATATTTTTCAGGCTTGGTTTACAACCTGAAGTCTAGTTTTTCTGCTAGTGTTGTTATGAGTGGAGTCCGCTTGCCCTACACCTTTCCCACTTAGCTGCCCATGCACTTACGCCCCTCAATGAGAAGCATAGATGCAGCGTCTTAAACATGGAATTCCAGCTTACCATCTCATCTTTCTACCTGAAAGTTGACACAGAACATCATATTTTCCCCTGGCTCATTTTGAGATGCCTCAACTTTGAAAATGAAAGTTTTCGAAAATGAGATTGTTATTGGCCTTGAGACAGTCGGAGTGTGGCACTTTTTGTGAAGCAGACCTTAATTTCTTCTGCATTTCAATTGTGAATGAAACATTTTAGACACTTTGGTTCAGCTGTTTTGCAGTATTAAGGCGGCGGCGTTTTTCATTTACTCCAATTGGAAAAATTGGTTTCATGCTTCCAAAAATGCATACTATAAATTAAATGCAATTAGTTCTAGGCTACACAGAGGGTCTTGCATTTGAAAACCTAAAATGGTTAAAAATACAGCTTGCATTTTATATTTTTGAGTAATACATGAGAGGAATTTACTTAAGTGGTAGTGGTTTCCTATGCTATTCACTATTAACACGTAAAATAAAAAATATATAAATTTCATAGCGTCAAACCTTAGTACCATGAGTTTGTTTTACATGCTACATTTCTGCAGATTCAAAATGCTTAAGCATATTATTGCCGCTTTTAAATTCTGGCATTTTAAAGGCCTGGAGCCATATCAGGAATTTTCTGTGGTGTGCAAGCACTGAATAGATCTGTGTGCCTTTTAGGTCGAGCATAGCAGCGCGCAAGCGCAATGTTTCCGATGTTTTGGTATCTATGTGGGTTTTTAACCATGCCCACCTCACGCCCATCACTTTCACTCGTTCGTGGGCTTGCCTTTTAGAAATCCTTTGTTATCATTGGTAAATGCTTTACGTTTTTCCCTCCTTGGTGCGTTCTTGTTACCACCTTGGGGAGCAACCCTGTTACTTGGATAATTGCACATTTGCTGATATGTTTGACTGTGAGCAAACTTCTTTTTCCTTTTGTGTGTCTCCTTCACGCTCATTGCAGCCGTGGCTCTTTGAATTGGCTTGCTTATTTCAACTGTTTGACTTTTCATTTTTCCTTTTGTGTGTCTCCTTTCCGTTTATGCTCATGGCGGCTGTGGTGCTTTGAATCAGCCGGCTTATGTCAACTGATTTACTTTTCATTTTCAATATATGTGGCAAGAAAAGTCTAGTTAGGAATCTACAACATCAATAGCTCTAACTCAAGCAAACGCGAGACACTACATTGCAAATGACTGTCTTTATCTTGAGCACATACATTAACTCAAATTGTGGGGCTCAATTTACAACGTTCTTGCATGCTTAAGTGCAAAACAGACGTACAATAAAAACAAATAGCACTCGGAGTTTGCAAATCCTGCTGAACAGAATAGTGACATTTTCAAAGTGTGTCCTTTACAACTGCACAGAGGAGTAACAATTAGGAGTGGAAAGGGGGAGGGCACTAAATAAGGAGGCTATCAATGCAAAACCCAAGTTGCAGTGAGATTGTGATTGCCCACATACACCTTTAGACATTTTCTTACCATTAGTCATACATATCAAAACACTTCTGATAACGGCAGGAACATGTGCATCAGCAGGGTGGAAAAAGGAAGGGCACAACCCCATATTTATGGTGGTTGTAGGAGTTTTGCAACAGGAAAACTTATTTTCAAGCGGAATTAGAAACTCAAAAAGTTAAATGCGCTTATCCACGTTTGCACGTAAAAAGAATTATGAACTGGAGAGAGGATGCAGTAAATTAAAAAAAAAAAAAAAAAAAGGTTGCAACTAATGCTTAATTTGGGCGGGTGGCTGTAGGTGGAGCCCACCTCCACTCATTTACGAAGACCTGCACTTATTGTCGTTAACAGAACTTGATCCAGAGCAACAGAGAAAAACACAAAAGGGGGAAAGAAGGAGGAAGAGAAAGGTGAAAATGAGTGACAACGGAAGAAAGCAGGGATAACAATTAATTTGGAAAAGTAGGATAAAGTGTCAGAGAGTGGCTAAGAGTAAATTAGAGTAGCATGAGGTGGAATTAAGACCACAAAGCCTTTGAATGTGGCACACGAATATTCGATAGCACAGGACCTTCCGAGCAAAACTTTGAGCCCCGCGCTTATTATTTTACAAATTAAGACCTCACTGCAGCTATTTAGATCGAGTCACCAATCATTTAATAATAGTGGCAAATGCACAATATGTCATTTCAGGAAAGTTTATTTTCTGACATAAATACACAAGATAATGCACTTTTACAGTTGCTAACGTATACGGAATATGTAAAGTTGCTCCATAGTTTATTCTATTTTGAGTTGAAATATCGGTAGTGTCAGGAATATAAAAATGTGTTCCATAGTGTATTCCGTTGAATCAATAGTAGGGTAGTAAAACTGTTATTCCCCATGCAAATTTCCTAGCCCATAGGGCAATATTAGTATTGCATAAGGCAGTGTTAAAGAACCAGAAAACTACAGTCTCATCATATGAACCATACACTCCACATCTCTTTACAGTGTGTAAAAATATACGGTGTCTCTAAAGAGTGACAGGTTTGAACTGTAATATTTAACCTTGATATTCAACTGTCCTTGAGACAGCAAGCTTATTTGTAGGAGCAAATAAACACGCATAGCGCTATCGAAATATATGAGGCATGAGTCCCATGAGTTAAAGGCTGCAAACCACAAAGCCTACCAAACATGCAGTGCACCATGCTTGATGGAATGTAAATGCTAAAGACTTAAAGATGTCGGCCAATCTCAGTGTACTGTATAGAACCGAGAAGACACCACAGAACTGGTGCTGGATAAGCAAACCACAAAGTAAACAAAAAACACAAATTATATGTAGTGTTCATATTTCCCTGCCCGCTGCAGGACTATAGATGCTGCTCAGACTGGAAGTGTATATCTGCTTCTAAAATATATCTTCCCTCATGAGTCCTACACCTTTCTGAACTCGGCTTATAATTGTGCCGTAGCACGTGTACTGAAAGTTAGCTTACACTAATTGTTTGTCCGTTCTGTGAATTAGAGTACCAAGTTTCTTCCGAAAGTCTATCTGTCGGGTCATATACCACGGGCCTTTAAATTTTAAAGCAAAACTTGTGCTCAAATATGCTGGTCAGCTATTTAGGTTGAATTGTAAAGTCACATTGCTTGAGTATATAATTTCATTCTTTTTATGTGCGAGCACAAAGCACTCAGTCCCATGCTGTAATCTCTCTTTGGGCTTCTAACCACGCCCATGTCACGTCAGTAACTTTCATTGGTTCGTGGGCTTGCCTTTTAAAATCCTCTTGCTTTCATTTGTGAAAGGCATGCATACGTCATGCCTTTTCCGGTGTTTAGCCCACCTACACAGCATCGGTAAACTACTGAAACCATTCGAGGATCGATGTTTTCAGCATGGTTCCGGTCTACTTTATCTTTTTATTTTTCACTCAGCGCGATCGCGCTGGGGTTTAGATTTTAGTTTTTCCGTTTTCAATTTCCACTCGACCGCGCTGCATTTTTTGTAGCACGATCGAGCTGTGGTTTTTTTCTTGTAATTTGTGTGGCAAGAAAAGCCCAGTTAGGAGTTTACAATGCTAATAGCTCTAACTCGAGGAAATGCGAGACCCGTCGCATTGCAAATTCTTGTTTATATTTATGCAGTGCAACCAACCTCGTGTTGGAATCTTGGCGCTAACCCTAATCGAAAAGAAAAAAATTGTCCAATATCCTAAAGGAAAAGACACTCAGCCAGAAATTTTCAACTATTTTAGGAAGGGCCGAGTTGTTGATAATTTCTTAAATTTTAGCAAGGTTCAGTGGGACTGGAGAGAAAATAGCAAAGAATTCCAACGCATAGTTTCTGCAAAGGCGCACACTCGCCCCTCAATGATAGCAAGCAGAATCTTTGTACCCTCACCAGAGATGCTTTGTCTCATTTGAGTTTGCTCCTGGTCAAAAACTGCTGTCGCGAAAGGTACTTGCCTTCCCTCTTAAGTCACTGCCAATTTTAAGTATAATCTGTATGTCGTTGGCATACAATACCAATGACAAACTAAAAGACAATAATAAGACGGGTGCATATAAAGAATAAAAAGTAAAGGGAAAACACTGAAAACCGAGAGACCTGCACAGGCCTGGGTTTTTTCGGATGATAAAGGATCAAGTGAGACCTGGGTTGTTCTGACACATGTAATATTCTTGGAGCAAAGACGTGAGCCTGTGACTCCATATTGCTCCAACTGATTTGATGAATGCTGAAGATCTAATATATTGAATGCATAACAATGGTGGTCATCTAGGACTGTTGTTACAAGAGTAATCCATTCATTTGATGTTTAACTGGGAGTAAGTTACCTCTGGAGCCAGAAGGTTACTGTTCTTCCCTCGAGATATAAAGTCTGTATCATGCAATGTGTGTATAATTGGGATTTTCAAGGTCAATTTAGTTTCACGTTTGCTTGAAGGAGGAGAAAATATAATTGCGGTCATATAGTCTCTACCTGGGAAATGCGAAAAGGCCGGATTTCTTACTAGATGTTGACATTGTAGATTGGCATCTTCAATGAAAGCCTGTGAAACTTTTCATTTCAAAAGAGTACAGGTGTTTGTGTTACAATTAACAAATAAAGGATCGTGTTTTCTCTGGAAACAACACTTCTCCCTCCCAAAATCTGAATCAGTAGCTACATTGCTGCTACTTACCATCAAAAGAATGGTGATTCAGAGTAAGTATACCATATTGAAGAGATTCAAAAAGCCTTAAAAAGAGGCTCTTATTGCCCCCACAAACACAAAGCATGGAGAAATGGGAATGTCATCTGCAGTAAGGGTGTGCAGAACTCGAGGAGTTTCACTCTGTGGAATTTCGCAAAGTTACATAAAAAACTGCGAGATTCTGTGGAGTTCAACAGACAAAAATTGCTATGTTGCCGTGATTGATAACACCAGGAGCTTGTTCTGCACAGATAAATCAGCATGAATGGCACCATGCAGCACACCGGAGGGCGCTGCTGCTTGAGTTGGTTTTACTGCAGCTCAAGTACATTTTCTATTCAAGTGGCAGCTTTTCCAATGCAAACGGTTGCAACCTCCCATGTTGGGAAAATCCCGATGGGCACCCCATGGTGCCCAATTATTGTGCTAAGGGATGCCACTTCTCACTCACACTCACCAACTTACCGTTGGCGAGCCACACACAAGAAAAAACTCTGCCACATGGCAGTCAGCGGAATTGGGCTGGAACTCTGCATTACATGCGTAACACAGAATAGCCAAAACTCTGCGAACTCTGGCAGCAGTGCAGAGTTTATCACCAACCCTAATATGAGCTTCAATTCTAAAAAGAAGAGAGCAAGCACTGATGTGCTATAAAACATAATATTTTAAGTTGTATCTATAGATAACAATTGTTGCTACAGAACAACAATAAATATGTCTGTAAATGGATGCAAAGTTAAGGAACACAAGACGGTTGGAGTAATGTACTGCTTTGATTTTCACAGTGCTCTATTTATAGCGATTGCAAAAAGAAGAGATGATGGATGGAATGCTGAACAGTGTCAAACTTCACTCCGAGTCACAGATCTGTGACTAAGTCCATGGTTTTTTTTTTTTTTGCTTGCCACACCATTCCAGTTTGGACCCACTGATATGCAAATCAGTCTTGATCCTGCTCCCCATGGGAATAATAAAGCCCGAAATGTCAGGCCAGGTCATCCCTTAACCGGAAACAAGCATCCTGGGACTGGTTGCTGAGTATCACCCCTCATCAGCCAGGCTAGCTTGAATCAGGTGGCATAGTGAGCATGGGACCCACATCTGGGTATACCCTTCCCATTTACGGTGATAAATGCAAAAACAACCAATGATGGGCAGAATGTTGAACAATATCAAACATTCACCCCAAGTCACAGATCTGGACCTAAATCTATCGTATTTTTGCTCACCGTTGCCGTTCCAGTTTGAACCCAGCCCCATGCATAGCTTTCTTCATTCTGCTCCCCATGGGAACAGTACAGCCCGAACTGACAGACCAGGTCCTCCCTGGACAGGAAGCAAGCATTCTGGGACCAGTTTCAAGATATCCCCCCTCATCATTCAAGCTAGCTTGAATCCGGTGACATAACGAGCACTGAACCCACAACTGGGCACCCTTTCCACTTAGAGCGACAAATGCAAAAACTACAGATGATGAACAGAATGCTGAACAAAGTCAAACATTCACCCTCAGTCACACATCTGGACCTCAATCCATTGTTTTGTTTGCTCGCCACACCATTTCAGTTTTGACCCTGCCACATGCAAAGCAAGCTTTACTATACTCCCTATAGGAACAATCCAGCCTGAACTGCCACACCAGGTCCTCCCTGGACTGAAAACAAGCATCCTAGGACCAGTTTTGGGGTATCACCCCTCATCAGCTTGAATTCAGTGGGGCACAGGACCCATATCTGGTTATATTCTTCCTACTTACGTTGACAAATGCAAGAAGATCAGATGATGGACAGAATGCTGAACAATGTCAAACATTCACACCTGGTCACAGATCTGGGCCCAAATCCATTGTTAGTTACAGAAATGGCAATTAAACATGAATTTACAATCAGCAATAATGGAAGTTCTTGGTGGAGTGGATAAAAGGCCTGTTTCAGGAAAACATCAATCCATAAATTGACAAAGTTTTCTAATGGCTCTACCATCCCTTTTCACTTTTTATTTTTTACTTTCAATTTTAGAATTTGGAAAAGGTTTTCCTTCACATGTTAAAAGTTGAAATTTTATAAATTAAATATGTGTTACACACGTCTGAATTATGCCAAAGAAGCCACAGGTATAATAACTTAATCCCACTCCTGTTGTGTTCTATATAGTGGGTGCATTCTGCAAGCTATTGTGCAAAATCTGTTGTCTTTCATATCGGCCAGGACGACAGCTGGACACCATATTAATGGAATGGCGCAATCCTGCACATAGGGTGGGCTAGCATCAAAAGCATTGATGTTAGCTGGGTGGGAGTGGCAGTATGGGAGATGGGTGTTTAGCACCAAAAATTACGCTATGCTGGTTAGATTAAAAAAAGATGACTCTAACCAGATTATCGTCACTTTATGGCACTAAATCTACCATGCCACATAACTCCTGTCAAAGGCAGGACTCATCCCCACCACTCTGTGCCATGTATGGGGGTATTTACCTGTACTTACCTGGGATGGGGTCCCCCATCCTCCGCTCTCCCTCTGCTTTGGGTAGAGGTGTCCCTGGGGCCTGGGTAGGGGAGCTGTGGACTTATTCCATGGTGTTCCACCATGGAAATGAGCCCACAAGTCCACTAAAGCCTGCCCTGGCTCAGGCGTTAAGGCCCGCCTCACTCCCGTGCACATTTTTTGCACAGGAGGATAAATAAGGCGCAAGGGCCTTAGAGTAATTTTTTGCCCTGGAATACCTACCTTGTATCTCATTCACGCAAGGTAGTTTTCCACAGGCAAAAAATGACTTTAACTCCAATATTTTGACGATAGACGGGTCTAGTGTCAAAATATAAATATGGAGTTAAGTTTGCGCTGAAATAGCATAAAAACAATGATACTATTTCAGGGCAAACAGAGTATAAATGTGCCCCTTACAGTCTGGGGTACAACATGAGGTGAACTGCTTGCTCCATACAGATTTCACTGGCGCAAATCTGGAATAATGTTCATCCAAATATTCTTAATTTACCAGTTTCAGAGCTCAAAACCTTAAAATTGAATAAGGGTGCCAATACATGGCGATTCATATGTGAGGCTAATCCACTAATATGCTGCTGATTGCTCATTATTTAAAACTGAAGAGAATGTGAAACCTTATTTATAATCCATTAAAATGTAGAATCACTCACTTGCATTTAGGAAGGTTATTGTAATTGTCATTGTATTTATATAGTGGTTACAACCCCGGGCGAGGTGTCCAAGTGCTTTTCAGCAAGCAGCACCCTAATCCGGAACACAAAAAGCATTAGTGGTAGATTAGTATAGGGGAATATGAGTTATTTGAAGCGGAGAACATGCAAGTCTGTGAGTTGGATTGAATTAGGATTATGGAGGGATAGGAGCGGGAAGACTTTATGCAACAATTAGAAACCTTTGTAATTGTATTTTGTAAGTTTGCGCTGCTTTTGCGTCAATAAATGACGATAATGCTGCGCAAATAAAATATAAATCAGAGCCCCAGTTTGATGGAGTGTGCTTTTCCTACACAAAGTAATCAAAACAGAATAATTACACACATGCAATAATGGTATTACTAAGCATAACATCACAAACATAAAGAAGCATTTGCAATGCAATAGGTCTCACATTAGCGAGAGTTAGAGCTGTTGGCGTTGTAAATGATAATGACAACCTCGCATTTGGGACCTTATAAATATTTACCCATGCAGCACATTAACCCTTCATCAGAAATGAACTGTGTTTGTGCATTTCTTCATATAATTGGCATTAGACTTAATGGTCTGAACATCCCCTACAGAGCACCACAGTATAAATAGCATATGGAGGAAACATGGCGTAGCAGGCCTTTTAAATATCATTTAACTGTGGAGTCAGTGGCACATGGGTGCCGTGCCACAGATCATTACTAGATGTCCCTGTAGAGTCAATAGCAGAGTGTGCCTGTATCACTAGTGATGGATAAATGTCCCTGTAGAATAAAAATCAGAAGGTGCAGCACTACTGGTCTTGGCTAAATATCCCTGTTGAGCCAAGTGAATTAGTAATGACTTGGGATCAGTTATCCTTTTGATTAAAGCACAGTGTATTATACACTTGCAGACCAAACAGAACAATAAGAATACTAATATCAACAAAGCTCTTATAACACAAACTCCTCTCAATTATAGACACAAAACTTTTAGCTATGAGAAAATGTAAAGATACACTGAGTGATAAAAGAGGTTATGATATTTGGCCCCCCTCTCACCTAGTGTGACCCACAAGATTCCCTGAACAGAAAGAGCACCTCATTCTAAATGTTTTGGGGGTGGTTCCATTGCCCTTGGGCCGCCACAAGCTGAGTTTTGGGCATAAATGTGTTGTAAACCGAATGACTGCAAAGCATTATGGGCTGAGTTTCTGTTAATACATTAAACCTTTATCAGAAATTAATGCCCTCATTACAACCCTGGCGGTTGGAGATAAAGTGGCGGTAATTCCGCTAACAGGCTGGCGGTAATAAATATGAAATTATGACCACGGCAGAAACCGCCCAGACAGACAGCCACTTTAACACACCGACCGCCAGGGCGAAATCAACAGGCACCACAGCAGTAACCGCCAACAGCCAGGCGGAAGACAAAGTACCACCCACAGTAATATGACCCACCTATCCACCACCTTTTACGGGGTGGTACCAATGACATCAAAAGCATGGCGGAAACACTGCACAGAAGGGAAACGACTCACCTCTGGACACTCAAGGAAGAACCACTACGCTATGGAGCCAGAGTTGCATGTCTTCCCCATGCTCTTCTACCTTCTGCTCCACTATGAACACCAACGCCGGCGAAGACGACCACAGTGAGTACTGCCGCCTAGGACACAGGGGAAAGGGGAGGAAAAAGAGAGTGACACACACACATGCAACATGCAACACCCCCAACCCCAACACCACACACACAACCGGATGCAATAGCATTACATATTCACCCCGTACCCCTCAGGAATAATGCAAGGACAACCAAAATAGAGTAAAAGGAGTGTAATAGGATAAATATATTAGTAATACGTTCATCCAAAAAAAAACAAGTAGATACATATTTACAATGCAAGGCACACTGCCCAGTCCTCAATGTCCGTGGGCCACAGGGCCACATCACAAATTCCAAGGCCCAACCTCACTCCTGGAACCACACGGAGAGAGCACTGCAGGGGTATCAGGTCACAAATAGACACCTCAGGGAAACGGGTAATGGGGGGGCACCTCAGCCGGAAGATGGTACCATGCCACTGGTCCTGGAGGGGGCAAAAAGCCCTGTGCTTGGCCATGGGGAGTGCAAGGCCACAGTCTCTCAAGTGGGTGATTTGCCCACTGCTTGGTCCTGGAGAGTGCAAGGCCACAGTCTCTCAAGTGGGTGACTTGCCCCCTGCTTGGTCCTGGGGAGTGCAAGGCCACAGTCTCTCAAGTGGATGACTTGCCCACTGCTTGGTTTTGGGGAGTGCAAGGGCACCGTCTCTCAAGTGGGTGACTTGCCCACTGCTTGGTCCTGGGGAGGGCAAGGCCACAGTCTCTCAAGTGGGTGATTTGCCCACTGCTTGGCCCTGAGGAGTGCAAGGCCACAGTCTCTCTAGTGGATGGCTTCTCCACTGGTTTTGGAGGGGGCATTGTGCCCAGTGAGCTTCATCCTGGGAAGGATGCGGTGAGTGGATGGGTTCTTAACTGGTTCCGGAGAAGGCATTGTGCCCAGTGAGTTTCATCCTGGGAAGGATGCGGTGAGTGGATGGCTTCTCCACTGGATCTGGAGGGGGCATTGTGCCCAATGTGCTTCATCCTGGGAAGGATGTGGTGAGTGGATGGCTTCTTCACTGGTTCTGAAGAAGGCATTGTGCCCAGTGAGCTTCATCCTGGGAAGTATGCAGTGAGTGGATGGCTTTGTCACTGGTTCTGGAGGAGGCATTGTGCCCAGTGAGTTTCATCCTGGGAAGGATGCTGTGAGTGGATGGCTTCTCCACTGGTTCTGGAGGGGGCATTGTGCCCAATGTGCTTCATCCTGGGAAGGATGTGGTGAGTGTATGGCTTTGTCACTGGTTCTTGAGGGGGCATTGTGCCCATTGAGCTTCATCCTGGGGAGGATGGGGTGAGTGGATGGCTTTGTCACTGGTTCTTGGGGGGGCATTGTGCCCTTTGAGCTTCATCCTGGGGAGGATGGGGTGAGTGGATGGCTTTGTCACTGGTTCTGGAGAAGGCATTGTGCCCAGTGAGCTTCATCCTGGGAAGGATGCGGTGAGTGGATGGCTTTGTCACTGGTTCTGGAGAAGGCATTGTGCCCAGTGAGTTTCATCCTGGGAAGGATGCGGTGAGTGGATGGCTTCTCCACTGGTTCTGGAGGGGGCATTGTGCCCAATGTGCTTCATCCTGGGAAGGATGCGGTGAGTGGATGGCTTTGTCACTAGTTCTTGAGGGGGCATTGTGCCCATTGAGCTTCATCCTGGGGAGGATGGGGTGAGTGGATTGCTTCTTCCACTGGTTCTGGAGGGGCATTGTGCCCTGTGATGCAGATCTTGGGGAGTGCAAGCTCACAGTATCTCACCTGGGTGTCAGACCCACAGGATTTGCAGGGGCCAAGCTGCACAACAACCAATGGATGCAGGACTACACACTGTCTGCCGGTGGTGACGGCTGCTCAGTGGTGGCAGTGGCGGTGCTGGTGTAGCTGCTGGCAGTGGTGGGGGGAGGCTCCAGCCCTTCCCCTGCAGCCTCGGACGGCTGCCCACTCGGGCTGCTGCTGCTAGCAGTGGTGATGGCAGTGGTGCTGGTGGCGGTGGTGGCCGTGGTGGGGGGGAGGCTCCAGCCCTTCCTCTGCACCCTTAGACGGCTGCCCACTCGGGCTGCTGATGCTAGCAGTGGTGCTGGTGGCGGTGCTGGCAGTGGTGTGGGGAGGCTCCAGCCCTTCCCGTGCAGCCTCGGATGGCTGCCTATTCGGGCTGCTGCTGCTGGCAGTGGTGCTGGTGGCAGCGCTGGCAGTGGTGGAGGGAGGCTCCAGCTCATCCCCTGCAGCATCGGACGGCTGCCCACTCGGGCTGCTGTTACTGGCAGTGGTGGTGGTGGCGGTGCTGGTGCTGACAGTGGTGGGGGGAGGCTCAAGCCCATCCCCTGCAGCCTCGGCGGGCTGAACCACCATGGTTGGTGGTGGGGGCTCCGACTGAGTCCCAGCACCAGGCCTCTTGTCATTTTTGCCTGCTTGTGCAGACCCTTCCTGCCAGCAGACTGGGATGGCTCCTTTCTCCTCTTGGCAGCAGCTGGGGACTGCTCCTTGCCCTTCCTTTTACCAGCTGGGGGTGCCTCCTTGCCCTTCTTTGCATCAGTTGGGGGTGCCTCCTTGCCCTTCCTTGCAGGCACCCTATCAGTGTGGCTGCCTGGTGCCCGGGATCCTCTCCCACCTGGTATAGCTGTGGACACTACTGTGCCCCTAGACTGGGTGGCTGAGGTGCTTGCCTGGGTTCTGACTACCCTGGCCTGACGTGAGTGATGAGGTGGGGGAGGGCTAGAGAAGAGGTCAAAGGTGGAGAGTAAAAGCTTCTTAGGGACATTGGGGCTGGAAGAAGGAGATGATCTGGGGGTGGAGGTAGAAGGGAGTGGTTGTAGGAAGTGTCTGTCTGCTGTGTTTGGGTGCAGGTGCATGGGCTGGATGCTGTTGTGAGGTGGATGGCTGTTGGATGTCTGAGTGCTTGCGTTTGTGTACTTTGGGAGGAGGGGCACAGACACAGTGGGAGAGGACACAGGGGACGTGTGCATGGATGTGGGGGTGGTGACTGCCAGTGAGGGGCGTGTGCTGATATGTGTGCTGGTGATGAGGGTTAGTGGATGAGGATGTAGTGCATGCAGGTGTGAGTATAGACGCAACTGGGAGGGAGGTGTACAAGGAGGAGGAGGGAGCCACAGTGGGGGCAGTGGATGTTGGTATGTGTGCATCTGGATGGTGTTTGTGTGAGTGCCTGTGGGATGAAGTGTGGTGCTTGTGTTTGCCATGTCCACTCCTGTGTCGTCTGCCTGTGTGCTTGAGATAGGTTGGGGTTGAGGGGAATGGGATTAGGTAGAGGAAGTTGGAGGGGGGAGGCTAGAAACAGGGACAATGGCTGCCATCAGAGTGTGGGCCAGAGCCTGGATTGATCTCTGTTGGGCCACCATGCCAGTGTGAATGCCCTCCAGGAATGCATTTGTCTGTTACAATTGGGATGCCAGCCCCTGGATGGCATTCACAATGGTTGACTGTCCAACAGAGATGGATCGCAGAAGGTCAATAGCCTCCTCATTAAGGGCAGCAAGGCTAACTGGGGCCGGGCCTGAGGTACCTGGAGCGAAGGAGACGCCCACCCTCCTGGGTGAGCGGGCACGGGAAACACGCTGAGGGGCTGATGGGAGGGCTGTGCTGGTACAGGGGTGGTGGCTGTACCTGTAGCTGGGGTGGGCACAAAGGTGTCCGCCACCACCAGGGAACTTCCATCAGAGAAAGAATCTGTGTCAGTACTGTCCCCTCCTGTCTCTGCCGTGGTGCTCCCCTCACCCTCCATCCCACTGGTGCCCTCAACCTCGGTGGATTCGGCCTCCAGGGCCCTGTGGGATGCAGCTCCATCCGTCGCCGGTGCCTCAGCTCCTCTGCCAGATGACGCTAATGGACATAAGGACAGGGTGACACAAAACAAAAGGGGGGTGAAAGACAAAGGATACACTTGGTCAATGCTGCAAACAACACCAACATTGGCGTACACGACACATACACACACAAGGAACAGCCCTATGCACTAGGCAATGCACTACCAGTCACAATGCTAGTCAACAGCCCAAGGATAGGGACACCTAACGCCACTTGCAGAATACCTGGGACACACAGACCTGTGTCCAGTAGTGGATTAATACTAGCTTGGTTGGAGGTATTTTACATCAGAACCCTGCCCAACATGGGACCTATGCTGCAATGTCAGGCCTGGCCTATGGGCACCCACAGGCGCACACCCCCCGCCCGGATACCACCCCACCATGTGCAAGTTGTATACTGGGGCACTGTACTCACCCCCTTGTGGCTGCTGTGATCCCCCCAAGCGCCCATCCAGCTCTGGATAAGCCACCACCAGTATGCGGGCCATCAGGGGGGGCCAAGGCTCGAAGGGCACCCCTTACTTGTTGGGAGGCCATCCACAGCTGGGCCTCTGCCGTCTTCCATGCCCAGCATCTGAGATCCCCCCAACATTTGCTACAGTGGGCACTCCACTTGCCGTAGACCCCCAGGGTCCTCACGTCCTTGACGATGGCACACCATATACCCATTTTCTGATGGGTGCTGACCTGCAGGGAAATGGACACAGGGAAAGATATTAGTCTGACCGTCCTGCCTATTACACTCATGGCCCACCATGCCCCTTCCCATCCCCATTAACACAGACATGGCCCTCCATCCATGCTGCACGCTGCCCAGGGCGAATCCACCAACCCCCCCCCTTACATGAAGACCTTCACACGCAGCACTCCATGCATTCACGCCCCATGCATCATACTCATACCTGTTGGTCTGGAGGCCTGTAAAGCATTCGGTACTGGGTTAGGACCCCATCCACCAGTCTTTCCACCTCTGCCGAGGTGAAGACAGGGGCCTTTTCCCCAGTGACACGAGCCATGGTCAGTTCCAGACACAGGTTACAGCAGAACTGGCAGTGTAGGTCCTCTCCTGTTGAAGGTCAGGTAGCAAGTGATTGAACAGATAGAAAATGGCGGTTACATCCGCTGCGGTGCATACCGTCACCGCCACCATACATCACTATTGGCCACTTTAACCCAGAGGGCCCAATGTTAACCAATGAGAAGTTGCATGGCGGTTTTTGACCACCTTCCGCAATGGCGCACAACGTCAGCTGAATTACCTCATTTCCACTGTCCCTCCAAACAGGACAGGTGTACGCCATTTCAGGGGGGGGGGGCTGGCCATGGATCCTAACTGCATCACAGTACACATATGCACCACTTGGACTTCTCCAGCAAAATACTGCTTCAATCACGACATGCATTTTAGTGTAGTGGTTGGAAATAAGAGATACTAACCAGCTCCTCACCATTTTGCCCCATAGATTGCATCCGCTGCAGATGAATAGGAGATGGAGACATGTCCCCGGGTGAAGACCCCTAGTGGACTTGGCAACAATGGAGGACAGGCACATTATCCTCACCTGTAGACTGGACAGGGCCACAATCAAAGAGCTGTGTGCCGAATTGGAGCCTGACCTGATATCTGTTATCCATCACCCCACTGGCATCCCCCCTTTTGTGCAAGTGCTATCAGTGCTCCATTTCCTGGCAATTGGCTCATTCCAAGTGACGGTGGGCTTGGCAGAAGGAATGTCTCAGCCAATGTTCTCAATAGTACTGACCAGAGTGTTGTCTGCCGTGAATAAACACATGCGCAGCTACATCGTTTTCCCCCAGGTGGAGGATTTGGCCACAGTGAAAGCTGACTTCTATTCAATGGGACATATTCCCAACATTATTGGGGCAATTGATGGTACTGGTGACCTGTTTACTCCTGTGGCGGGCCTCCTATCGACTAGCGGCAGTGGAGGTGGTGGTCTGTTCACCGATTTGGCTAGTGTCAGGGACCCGGAGGGGTGCCAAAGCCTCCCTCATCATGTTGGCCATGTCTGCCGCACCCTGGCAATGGATACCAGGGTGGTGTTAATGTTCTTCAAGTCCTCCCTGATCCCCAGGTACTGTCCCTCCTGCAGCCTCATGTCCTCCTGCAACTTGTCCAGTATCTGGCCCATCATCTCCTGGGAATGGTGGTATGCTCCCAGGATCGCGGTAAGTGCCTCCTGGAGAGTCGGTTCCCTGGGCCTGTCCTCCCCCTGTCGCACAGCACTCCTCCCAGCTTCCCTGTTGTCCTGTGCCTCTGTCCCCTGAACTGTGTGCCCACCACCACTGAGCCCAGGTCCCTGATCGCCCTGTCTTTGTGGGGTGGCCTGGGGTCCCTGTAGTGGTGGACACACTGCTGAGGAGGTGCTGTGGTAGTGTTTCCTGAGGGGGTACGCTCTATGGTGGTGTGAGAGTGTGCCTGGGTAACCAACTGTCCGGAGATCCCTAATGGGCCAGGTTGGTCACCCAGATGTAGGCGAGCAGAGCTGCTGTCATCACTGTGGGCCTCTTCTGGGGGATGACTGGAATTTTGCTGGCACTTCTTCTCTGGTGACATTGGCTGGGGGACCTGTGGGGACGTAAATGCAGTGCTATTGTTTCTGCGTGTGACATCATGTGCATGGGTGTGTTGCCCTCTATGGTTGTTCTTGCCCTGGCAGATTTGCCTTTGTGTGAGTTGCTATTTGGTGGGCTAGGTGATTCTTTCCAGTGTGCATGCAGTGGTAACAGGTGTCCATGCAGGTCTGTGAGGGTGTCCATGCATTGGTGTTACATACAAGGCTTGGTATTGGGATGAGAGGGTTGTGATGGTGAGGTATGTGGGAGGTGGTTAAGTGATGGGAGTGAGGCTACAGGTGGGGGTTTGTGATGGCATGCAGGTAGGGGGAGGGTGATAGTAATAGAGATTTGACTTACCAGAGTCCAGTCCTCCTCCTACTCCTGCCAGGGCCTCAGAATGCATGATTACCAAGACTTGCTCCTCCCATGTTGTTAGTTGTGGGGAAGGGGGAGGGGGTCCACTACCAGCCCTCTGTATAGCTAGTTGGTGTCTTGCTTCTGTGGAACGTACCTTCCCCGTAGGTCGTTCCACCTCTTCCTGATGTCTTCCCTTGTTCGGGGGTGCTGTCCCACGGCATTGACCCTGTCCACGATTCTCCGCCATAGCTCCATCTTCCTAGCAATGGATGTCTGCTGCACCTGTGCTCCTAATAGCTGTGGCTCTACTAGGATGAGTTCCTCCACCATGACCCTCAGCTTCTCCTTAGAGAATCTGGGGTGTTGTTGTGGTGCCATGGGTGTAGTGTGAGTAGTGAGGTTGAGGATGTGTGGGGTGATGTGCTGGGGTGTGGGATGTAAAGTACGTGGATGGTGTGTAGGTGATGATGTTATGTGGCTCTGGTTGTGTGGGTGCTCTTGCTGTCTCTCTCTGGTATCAATTATTTCTAGTTATAAAACATTGTGGGTAATGTGGTTGTGTGTTTTATAGTGGTGTGGGTGTGTGGGTGTGGTGTGTGTATGAGTGTCAGGTGTGTGTAGTTTGAAGTGTCCAATGTGGTGTAGTTTTGTTTGAGTGTGTGTATTTTGAGCATGGCGGTAAGTACTGCTAATGGTTTACCGCCATTGAATGTCCGCTAGGGTGATTTGTGGGTCATAATGCTGTGGGCGTAGTCCTGTTGGCGTAATGGTGTGGGTTTGGATACCGCCAGTTTATCACTGACCTTTGGGCTGGCGGACTTGTGTGTGTGGCTTTATAGTGACGGATTGGAATGTGTGTGTCATAATATGCTTGGCGGTTATCCACCGCAGCAGCGTTATGTTGGCAGCAGTCAGCATGGCGGAAAGCGGGATTTACAGCCAATGTCATAATGAGGGCCAAAGTCTGTTCATTCATTAACAGAAGGTGCAGTACCACTGGTGGTGGCCAGATGTCCCATTAGCAGAAAGTACACGCCCACTGGTGGTGGCTAGATGTCCCTGTTGAGCCAATTGAATCAGTAGTGCCTTGAAAGTGCTATGTAGAGAGCATAGTGCATTACACGTCTACAGGCCAGGCATAATAGTCACAATACTAAGAAGGCCCTTATAACACAAACACTTCTCAGCTGTAAAAACAGATGTTTCAGCTATAAGAGAATTTAACCCGTTTAGTGTGGGCGTCGGCCACTAACCGACGTCCATGCTACCTCCCTGGCGCGGGTCACGACCAGTGGCTGACACCAGAGAGGGTGTTAAAAAATCCTTGGGTGCATCGCCAGGAAACACCACTAGACATCAGAGATTTTACTGGGGGGGTCGCCCCCCTCAGAAATCTGGCCACCCCCCAGGGGCATATTTATTCAAATAAAGGTCGGTGTCCCCTGGGGGGGGCGCGATCACACCCCCCCCGGGCACATTTTTTTGTTTTTAAAATTGACAAGGGGTCACACTTGGGCAGGTGACCCCCTGTGAGGGCAATCATTTTTTTAGTAGTTGTAGGGTTTCCCTGGGGGCCATTATGGCCTCCAAGGAAGCCATACAACTACAAAAAAATATATATAGATCTATATATAGATAGATCTATCTGTGCACATACATCTATCTAAATAGATAGATCTATTTAGATATAGATCTATATATATATCTATATATATATATATATATATATATATATATATATATATATATATATATATATTACTTTTGTCAATGCATGTGTGGTTTCCCTGGGGGCTGTGATCACATATAAAAGTGATATATGTATATATATATATATATATATATATATATATATTTGCCACCAGTTGTCTTGCAGTTGCAGCTTGCGTCTTCAAAGCAATGCACATACTTCAACTGACGCGTTTCAACTGTAGCTTTTAGGCAGCAATAAAAAAGACAAGTAAGTCTTGTGACTATGTTTCTGCTACAAAAGGATCAGACTTTTGTGTAGTGGCAGTTTTGGTGCCATAAAGAAGCGTAGAAGGTTTATATTCCTACTGCAAAGAGCAAATCTGTATTTTATGTAAATAGCTGAGTACATTAGTAAAGTCAGCCATTACCTGCGCTAAAATACAAATGAAATGTATGTACGGGGGCGGCTATGGAGAGATGAAGGGCACTTTTGCTGGGTGGTACTGAGGGAATCCGAGGAGGAGGACATGGGAATGGGACCACCAATAATGATTGTTGGACTGGGCGATAGAGGTGGTAAAGACTGTGACGATTGGTATGTGGCAAGATGTTTTTTGAGTTTCTTGAAAGAACATGCTGATTGAGGGAAGGAGCAAAGGTAAGGTGACCTCTACTGTTGCACGTATCACACACACAACAGCAATTTTGTGACTGTCGACGTAGGCTAGTGTTTTAGAGCAACAGTTTGGCCAGTAGCAGAGATGGCATTTCGTTGGATGACTGCTGCTCACGCCTTTACTCGGGCTATAGAGGACAGCTCTCACATAGGATCAGAGACTGAGACAGCAGATACTGAGACAGCACCTGAGGGATAGGACAATGGCTCAGACTCTGGGAGTGATTTTTCAGTCGCAGGAGTCCCATTCGATAACTCCTCTTCCAGTAATTATGAGGGAGGTGATGAGGACAGTCCTGCTTTCCCTTCACAAGCACAGTCTGTGCAACAGGACAGTAGCGGATTAGCCCAACCCAGAGAGCAGGTGAATGCGGTGGCAAGCACAGAGAGAGAGTGCTCTCTCAGGAGCTCCCCAATTTAGTTCAGCCCCAAATTCCACCGCCCAAATTGAATGGTGGAGACATCAAAATTATATATCACAAGACAAACTGGATTTGTAAGGCATGCACCTGTGTTTTTGGTCCTGGGCTCAGGGGCCATATAGGAAAACATTCTAAACCCAGACATTTCTGGAAACTAGATATCCGGGGGAGTCTACAGAGGGGTGACTTGTGTGGATTCCCCAAAGGTTTCTTACCTAGACTACCCTGCATAGCTGAAATGTTGAATAAAAACTCTATTTTATCTTGAATTTCTGTCACACAAACTACAGGAATATGCTGGAATCCACAAAATTCATACCACTCAGTGATTCCTCGGCTGTCCTGATAAAAACACTACCCCACTTGAGTGCCTGTACCTAGTGCCTGCGTCAGGAATGGATCACCCCAGGGTCAAAGTTGCCTTATGTGAGGACCAGCATTGACCTCTGTGTGATCTGTTCCTGTTGCGGGCACTAGGGCTACCCACACAAGTGAGGTACCATTTTTATCAGGCGACTTGGCGGAATGCTGGGTGGAAGGAAATGTGTGGCTCCTCTCTGATTCCAGAACTTTCTGTCACCGAAATGTGAGAAAAAGTGTTTTTTTGCCAAATATTGAGGTTTGCAAAGGATTCTGGATAACAGAACCTGGCGAGAGCCCCCCAAGTCATCCCATCTTGGATTCTCCTAGGTGTCTAGCTTTTAAAAATGCACAGGTTTGGTAGGTTTCCGTAGGTGCCGGCTGACCTAGAAGCTGCAATCCACAGCTAGGCACTTTGCAAAAATCAGGTCTGTTTTCTTTGGGATAATGTGATGCGTCCAAGTTGTGTTTTGGGTCATTTCCTGTTGCAGGTGCTAGGCCTACCCACACAAGTGAGGTACCATTTTTATCAGGAGACTTAGGGTAACGCTGGGTGGAAGGAAATTTGTGGCTCCTCTCAGATTCCAGAACATTCTGTCACCGAAACGTGAGGAAAAAGTGTTTTTTGGCTACATTTTGAGGTTTGCAAAGGATTCTGGGTAACAGAACCTGGTGAGAGCCCCAGAAGTCACCCCATCTTGGATTCCCCTAGGTGTCTAGTTTTCCAAAATGTGCAGGTATGGTAGGTTTCCCTAGGTGCCGGCTGAGCTAGAGGCCAGAATCTACAGCTAGGCACTTTGCAAAAAACACGTCAGATTTCGATGTAAAAATGTGATGTGTCCATGTTGCGTTTCCTGTCGCGAGCATTAGGCCTACCCACGCAAGTGATGTACCATTTGTTTCAGGAGACTTGGGGAAACACAGAATAGTAAAACAAGTGTTATTGCCCCTTGTCTTTCTCTACATTTCTGGCTTCCAAATGTTAGACAGTGTGTAAAAAAGACATCTATTTGAGAAATGACCTGCAATTCACATGCTAGTATGGGCACCCTGGAATTCAGAGATGTACAAATAACCACTGCTTCTCAACATCTTATCTTATGCCCATTTTGGAAATACAAAGATTTTCTTGATACCTATTTTTCACTCTTTATATTTCAATAAATGAAATGCTGTATACCCGGTAAAGAATGAAAAACCATTGTAAGGTGAAGCTCATTTATTGGTTATGGGTACCTAGGGATCCTGATGAACCTACAAGCCCTATATATCTCCGCAACCAGAAGAGTCTAGCAGACGTAACAGTAGATTGCTTTCAAAATCTGACATTGCAGGAAAAAGTTACAGAGTAAAACGTGGAGAAAAATGGCTGTTTTTTTCAGCTCAAGTTCAATATTATTTTATTTCTGCTGTTATTTTCTGTAGAAAAACCTTGTAGGATCTACACAAATGACCCTTTGCTGAATTCAGAATTTTGTCTACTTTTCAGAAACGTTTAGCTGTCCGGGATCCAGCATTGGTTTCACACCCATTCCTGTCACTAAATGGAAGGATGCTGAAAGCGCAAAAAATAGCAAAAATGGGGTATGCCCCAGTAAAATACCAAAATTGTGTTGAAAAATGTGGTTTTCTGATTCAGGTCTGCCTGTTCCTGAAAGCTGGGAAGATGGTGATTTTAGCACCGCAAACCCTTTGTTGATGATATTCTCAGGGGAAAAAAACACAAGCCTTCTTCGGCAGCCCTTATTTCCAATTTGTTTGAAAAAACAAAATTTTAGCTGTATTTTGCCTAATTTCTTGGTCTCCTCCAGGTTTACCCACAAACTCTATGTACCTTAAGAATCCCTAGGATGTTGGTAAAAAAGGATGCAAACTTAGTGTGCATAGCTTATGCAGACAAAAAAGTATGAAGGCCTAAGCGTGAACTACTCCAAATAGCCAAAAAAGGGCTAAGCATTGGGGGAGGCCCAGCAGCTAAGAGGGGAAAGATTCACTGAGTGGTGGAAGAGATTATGATGTTTGGGCCCCCTCTCCCCTAGTGTGACCCACAAGATTTCATGAACAGAAAGAGCACATCATTCTAATTGTTTTGGGGTGGTCCCATTGCCCGAGGACAACCAAAGGCTGAGTTATGGGCACACACCTGTTGTAAAACAAATCTCTGCAAAGCATTATCGGTGAGTTTCCATGAACACATTAAACCTTTATCAGAAATAAATTGTGTTCATCCTTTAGCAAAAGCTGCAGTACTAGCAGTGGTGGCTAAACATCACTGTAAAGCCACCTAAGTCAGTACTACTTCAAAAAAAATATTCTTTTGATGTCAAGAGTGCATAGTGCATAACACTTCAGTACACCATATAAAATTGTCAAAGCACTAACAAGGCCCTTATAACACAAACTCCTCTTAGCCATAGAAACAAAAGTTTCAGCTACAAGAGAGAATATGCATTGAGTGATGGAAGAGGTTATGATATTTGGGCTCCCTCTCTCCTAGTGTGACGCACAAGATTGGTTAAACAGAAAGAGCACATTGTTATAAATGTTTTTGGGTGGTCCCATTGCCCTAGGATCACCAAAGGCTGATTATGTGCACAAATGTGTTGTAAACAAATGCTTGCAAAGCATTATGGGTCGAGGTTTCACGAGTGCAGTGAATATTGTAGTATCGTCTCTCCCGCTGTGCCAGGAGAGCCTGAGGATTCATTAAGAGGTCGATTTCATGTTTTATATATCAACAAAAAAGTACAAAACACATGCAACACAACTACTTGTTATTGCTGACTAGGTAAAGTAAGGACCCAGTGATAGGCAAACATGGAATACAAACTGCGCGTGTGAACAAGAGGCATGAAACAAAGAAAAATAGTCCCTCCAAACAACAGAAAAACATGTGAGGCGTAAGTAAACTGTCCTTGCCAGTGCTCGTTGGCCAAGTACAGGAAGTGACGTATCGGCTGCCAAACCACTTACAAGGCAGCACAACAAGAGCAACTCTGCCTTCAACCTATTGGAAGTGGCTGGCAGCGGCAGGCAGGACAAAAATGCCTATATCCCAAACAACAGGTCTTCGAGACAGTGCATGTGCGCTGTTGAGGCTCGACTTAAAAAATTATTCACACAAGCAATTGTCATAGCTTACATAGACTACTGTGACTCCCTCTGTGTTGAAATCATAGCGGGTGACCAACAACCCCTTTCTTTGTACATTTATAAGTGAGGCTTTCACCAGAACAAGGAAGTGAGAAAGATGTAAAGACACAGTGATGTCTCATAAAGTGAAGCCTGACCTTTAAATGCCTTTGTCATAAAGAAGATGCACCTACCATAAGAACATAGTCTTGCCTTACAGGAAAGTTGCCTATTACTAATCAAAAACAAATATTCTTAAAGTACACTCATTTAGAGGTTTACACTCTCCTGAAGGGTCAGGCATCCCATTCACCCTGTCCTAGACACTGCCTGTCTGGTGTCACCATAGACTAGTGACAATGTGAGAGTGCTTAGGCAGTGTTTTTGTGATGTGGAAGTGTGGTAGGTGACAGCTGCTCCCCCTCGTTAACTCAGAGTGGCTTGCCAACACCTATCTTCAGTTTGTCTCACTATCTGGGAGGAATACACAAATACGAACTGTCTGCTGCACCTACTCATGTGACCCAGGAACAGGCTGCAGACATCGAATGGCTCTAAAAGTAGTATTTTCTAAATTGTGATTAAAAATTCAACTTTACCATGAAATAGGGCTTTTATTTACAATTCTTCAAACACCAAGCTCAACTTGTCTACTTGCTCCAAATTGGAAGCTACAGTTTATTAAATATAATAAGGTAGCTCCATTGCTATCCTGTAGGAGGGGCTGGCCTTAAACAAGTGAAAAAAACGAATTGAGTTTTTCATTATTAGGACATGTAAAACTTAAAAGTACATATACTACTTTTTAAATACACTGCACCCCACCATCAGGGCTGTTCTGGGCCTACACTTGGGATGACTTATATGTATTAAAAAGGAATGTTTTGGCCTGGCAAAAGGTTTATTTTTCCAGGTCGAAGTAGCAGTTTGAAAACTGCACACGCAGGCTGCAATGGCAGGCCTGGGACACGGTTAAAGAGCTATTAATTGGGTGGCACTATCAGTGCTTCAGGCCCACTCGTAGTATTTAATTTATAGGCTCTGGGCACCTATATTACCACTTTACTAGGGACTTACAAGTTCAACAAATATGCAGATTATGTGTAAGCCAATTCTACTATGTTTAAAGGAGAAAGCACTTTAAAGGAGCGAGCACAAGCACTTTAGCTCTGGTTAGCAGTGGTAAAGTGCACAGAGTCCTAAATACCAATAAAAACAAGTTAGAAAACAGGTAGGTGAAGACGAAAAGTTTGGGAATGGCTCTGCAGATAGGGCAAGGTCTAGCGTGCACCAATTAAGCTGCCAACAGTACAACAACCAGCATAAAATACATGGTTTACATTTTGTATTTATCCAATTACTAAGGCATAACTTATTGAAGCACCCATAAGGTGACTTACAAGACGATTGGAAATGTTGTTGGCATAGGACAGGTTAGTCGATGGCATTAGCAAACAGCAAGTTGTTTAGTTATTGATTTAAAGAGGGATGATTTGGTAAGCTTTCCGAACATTAATGAGGATGGCTTCCATGGGTACAGCATCTGACTCAAACTCTCCAATCTGCTTTGGAACATTATCTATCGTCAATTAAGTTCATGTATGAAATGGGGGTCATCTTGTGCTGCCATGTGGAGAGATGAGATTAGACTTGAATTGTTAAACTTGGAAGTATCTTTGGTGAGAACCACTAGATAAGTTTTTTATTATCTATGTGGTTGCCAGTAGATGTGAATTAATCAGATTTCTGAAGGAGTTTTAGTTTCTTTAAGTTGTTGAATTAATCCTTTCAAGGGGAAGGTAACTTAGTCAGACATAATTGTTATTAGGTCATACTTTATTCTGTTGTGCCTCAACACCACAGTGGAAAGTTCAGGGTAGCTGATAAATACTGGTCTTATATAGATTCTCAAGAATACTAGACTATAGCATACACAACCTCTTTGCTGTGAGGTGTTTTAAAATCTTGGAAGGAGCTGTTGCTTCTTAATATTTTTAACATGGCACTGGCTATGGTGTAAACTGGCAATGGATCTGATGTAGGTTATTTTTCTTTGCAAGATTTATGCTGGGACAGGGTCAATTCATCTTTCAACCAGCATGTAAGGGTGTGAACACACTAAGCATCAAAACTACAACAATTAATTACATTTACAGGATAACTCATTTATCCACACGAATGAAACTCCAAGCTGAAATGATGTTCAATGTCTTTTTATTACAGATTAATGCTCAGAGTGACATACGTAACTTTCATAACAAGACTACAAAGGTACAGAATCACAATAAGTTTGCCTGAACCTCCTAAAGAATTTGAGCTGGACTAACAATAAAAACACTAGACATTCAGTAACAGCAACACCCAAAAGCAACAGGAAAATCTGAAAACGATGAAACATAAGTGGCCTAATCCTGTTAGTCATTTTGCTTGTTGTTAGCCTGAAAGTTTTAATAACCTAGACAAGGAGAGATCCTATGAATTAGCAAAACTATTTAGCATGTGCTGGGACAAACATGTGGGCAAAAAGCACAAAAGGCACAAAAAGGACAAAAAGAATTTGGAAAAAGGAAGTCTGGAGAATCAGATAACTAACTAAGATTGACAAAAAGTAAAAAGGGAAGCGTCAGCATTTCAGCAGCTTGGTCAAATTGTTCTTCTCTGCATCAGGAGGAAAATCTATCTACGTCTTAACATGGCATTTCAAAGGGGCAATGGGTAGAGAGGAATATACTTCTCAGAGTGCAAGAGGGTCAGCAAACAGCGAGGAATGGAACAAATTCTGTTCTGCGGGGTCTGGAATGGGGCTCTGCTACAAATTCATTTGGGGAATGACATATTGAAGTTCATAGGGGATGATGAATCTCTCATCCATCATTCTATCTGATGCAAAAGGTGGAAATGTCCAATGACAAATAGTCCTACGGTTCAGACTGCAACATCAGTGAAAATTCTCAGGATCTTCACGTGAACGGATTCCATCTGTACTCTTCCATGCAAATTTGAAACAATTTATATGCACATTTATTCCACAGTTCCTGAATGTACGGGTCTTAAGATTTAGCTCACAAGCCTGCTATGCATAAAACAAAAGAATATATATTGCCAAGCCACCTTTCTCATGAGAACAATATCTGAAAGAAACGTTCACGACTAAACATTTTCTGCACAGTCACGCAGCAGGGCCTTACAGGCCTCACTTAGGCAAATGCAAGCGAATTAAAGCAGCACATTAATTTATGCATTTAATATACATTTAACACTCTAAACCATTAATTAATTACTAATAAGCTACCAGACTAATTCATGTTACAATAAATTCAAAATGAATAGATTCCACTAATCCTTTCATATAACTATAACACAGTACTTCAGACTCTACATTGCATGTTACTTTAAAAATATTTCTTCCATAAAATCGTTTATCCTTTTAATGCAAACTGTTAGTCGACATCATGAACTATAACATAAAAGCAAAATAATTCCTTAAACGTGAAATTAAAATGCTATACCACATCATCTTCAACTAGTCACCTAGAGTGAATGCACGTTAACGTGGCTTTTTAGTGCCACACTTTACAGCTAAACTGTTAGCACTTTGGTTATCATAATGCATAAACTGTCACATATAGAATATCACTGTGACATGAGTGACAGTAGTAACATTTCTACAATATAAAAGTGAATACTTTTAACGTTAATGATTTTATAAGCCTGTTTAACAATACTCCAAAGCTGTACGAACATTTTAAAAGTCAAAATGCTCTTCTGTGTCTGTAATGGATTGATTAAGGATGTCTGTTGGTCACATACTGTGTACAACTAACATAAACTAGCTCACCCCCTCATGATAAAGTGTTCTTTACCTTACATATTACATCACTCATTACATGTTCTTTGACATCGTAGAAAATGTCAATGCAACATATGTTATTATATCACTGTGCAAAGCAAGGGTGTGAGCCATAGTTATTTCAGTTACCTATAACAGGTGAACTTCAGTATTTTTCGGTTAAAATGTAATGTTTGAATTAATATTTTCACCTAACAATAACTTCACTTTAACCCTTTTTTCAGTAGATTCCTCAATGTTCTTTTAATTTAAAGTAAACTCTTATAACCATATCTAAAATGTCACTTTTACAAGTGTTTTTTTCAGTGCAGATATATATGATATTTTAGATATTTTATCAAAGTTTTCAGTGAATGCACTTGTAAAACTAATACAGTGAGATAACATCTTAACACAATGTAAAAAGGATGATTCACACCTCTCCATCAGAAAACAATTTAAAAGCTTCTGCGATATATTGCAAAATGCTGTTTAAAGTACACTCACCGATTATATGTACTGTGATCTTCAAGTCAGTAGTTCAGTACAGTAAATTGAATACCAATAAAATGCGGGAATTGTAGTACCCGTTATGTAAAGTGTTGAATGGAGCCTTAGAATCTCAGGCAAAAACACAGTGTCCTTTTTGATTGGTATTCTGCGAATTACAAAAACAGCAAAACATGGCACTTAGGGCCTCATTGAATTTAGCAGTCCCTTGAATGCCATGGCATCGGTGGAGGTCCGACCGCCATCAGGTTGGCAGTTGGACCGCCGTATTATGAGTCAAGTGTCATCAAATACAACACAAATATGTATCAATGTGTCATGGAACACAAACAACGTCACAATCAAACAGCCCTGCAATGGACACACATCACAGCGGATTGGAAGGACAATGGCATGCACAATACACAGAGAGACAAATAGACAAAGGGCGCAATGCACACAATACTTGCTCAATTGGGATAGGGGCACCTGAAACACTCAGGGAAGGAGGCTACATGGGACACATATCACCTTGCAACTGCCCATAAAACAACATGTGTACATGAAATGGCTCTACATGTATCTCAGGGACAAATAGTACTAGATACAAATGTTATGCCCATCTGCACAATGTGAAAAGGCAGGTCAACAATGCACATACAATTACAACTGCATAGGACATATCTCTGCAGGAACTGGGTGCAAGAGGCAAACACCTAAATGGACACCTGCACAGTGAAATGCAAAAAAGGATTGCACAACTGAACTCACTCCATGTCTGCACAAACAAAACTCAAGCTGACACACATCATGCTAATACTTAAGCCATATCAGAGGATAAGTCTAACACCATGCATGCTAACACTGGACAACACAAAATGAAATACTCACCATAACAAACATTACACAATACCATGATACCACCATTACATTTACACACATATATACTAAACATTCACCCTCCTTTTGGGAGACACCAGCACTGCCCACAATGTCACATACTGCAAACAACAGCAAATGGAGCAGTAAGCAGGATGAAAGATACACAACTGTAGGCACAAAACACAAGTTAATCAGGAACAACATTGAGGTAGAAAAGGAAATGCAGGACAAATCTGTGGCTAAAAACGTCAAACTGTTTGGGTTTATTAAGTATGAAATATGAAAGTCCAAAGGCCATTGGCCAGTCCATATAGATTTGCCTCAAGGTAGCACAGTGTGCTGCCAAACTTGATTCCCAACTGCTATTGAACCTCCACAGGAAGGGGCATCAAGGGGACAGGCAGGAACCTCAGGCATTATTCGATGAGGGGGGTCAGATTTGAGAGAAAGGGGTTTGGGCTTTGGCTTAGAAGGGGTGGTCTTCTTCTTGGGAGTGGTGGCCTTCTGCTTGGGGGGAGAGGTATGGGTGCTTGCGAGGGGCATGGGAGGCTGCAGAGGTGGAAGGGGCAGCCTGGTAGATAGGTGGGTGGCTCTTGGACCTGGGGTGGGGTGAGGGGAACAGGGATAAGGTTAATGTCTAACAAAAAGGTTTTTTAGAGACACAGGGGTGGTCATAAAAAGGGGGTCGGGATTTGGAGGTCGAGGGAGTAGTTGTATGCTATGTAGGTGTGGATGACATGGGTGTGTGCTTATAGGAGTTATGCTGGTGTGTGATTGCTGTCTGTTGTGTGGGTGAGTGTGAGCATTTGTGTGTCTTGGGGGTAGAGGGGAGGTGGTGGGGATGCAGTGGTGGGTGGATGTGTGGTTGTTGGGGTTGTGACTGCAGGATTGGTCGGTGTGGTGGATATCTGTGTGTCTGTAGTTATGGTGTCTGTGGGTGTGGTGCTTGTGGTGGATGTCTGGGTATCTGCTGGGGTGGTGTCTGTGGGTTTGATGGGTGGGGTTGATGACTGTTAGTGTGGTGTCTGTGGGCATGCTGGATGTGGTGTGTGTGATGCTCGAAGTGGTGGGGTGTCAAGGGAAGTTGTGACTGTTGCTGTGCCTGTATGTTGTGTGTGTGCATACCAGGGTGTTTTGTGTTGCTTGTGTTTGTGTGTGCTCCTCTTGGCTTTTGAGGTGGATGTCTGCGGATTGGTCTGTGTGCTTTCGGTAAGTAGGGGAAGGGGGTTTCGAGTTCAAAGAGGGAGGTGAGGGTGTCTGGCTGCCATCAGTGAGGAGGCCAGAGCTTAAGAAGATCTCTGTAGGCCAGACATTGCACCATGAATACCTTCCAGTAATGTGCTGATTTGCTGGAGGTGGGTTGCTAATCCCTGAACAGCATTCACAATGTCTGACTGACCATAGAGATACTTCTCAGGAGGTAAATAGCCTCCTCACTGAGGGCAGCAGGCATAACAGGGGCTGGGGCTGAGGTGCCTGTGACGAAGGAGACACCCACCCTCTTGGGTAAGTGGGCACGGCCAACTAGGTGGGGAGCAACAGGGTGTTAAAATGGCAGACAAGGATGGGACTCGGGGATTCCCCAATGGGTCCGCCACCACTAGGGAGGGTCTACTGGAGGAGGAATCTGATGATGATCATGATAAGAATGTTCCAGTCTCCCCTGTCGCACTCCCACTGCCCTCCAGGCCACTGGGTCCTTCTGTGTCAGTTGTGTCTTGACCCAAGATTCCATGGCCAGGTGCTTCCTCACTTGGCTGTGTCCGATCTCCTTTGCTTGCCAGTGCTGATTCTGCAAATACAAAGAGGAATAGGGTCATCACATGTCCATGAACACACTTGAACAACAGCCTGATTTCCAAACATTATAATAATGCCAAGTTGGCCCCAGCAACATATTTCACCTAAGTGGCCCATACTTGTGCCATAACATATGCATGAATGCCATATGTACTGTCAACACTTTCTCACAGGAAAATCAAGATCTCAGACAACTACAGTTGCATGACTGAAGTTGTGCAATTACAAAAACCAGTCAGTAAGTAGGAGACATCCTAACCTACAAAGCTTTGACCCACGAAGCAGATCTCAGTTGCCTGTTGGCACACAATTGTAGGCCAATGCAAAGTCCATTCCAAGATTCCACACAAGGGCATGCACTCATCGATTTGTAACATAAAAAATGACCCCACAATGAAAAATTATGCTCCAAAATTTAGCCATGTTAATGACAAAAGTACAATAGCCTGGAGAAGGTAAAATGGAAATACCCATGTCACACTTGAAAAATATCAACAATTTACACTTCACCAAGTGATATTTGTCTGTCTCAATGGAGTCAAGGAGGTAGTGTCAAAGTTGTACGAAAGGCCACGCATGCGGCATGGAAATGACCACTGTAGACATCATGGACAATATGCCAGGGAGAGATGTCCCCAAAATAAACCACAAAATGAATGAGCAAACCCCAGGCTAATCACCACTAATGGCTGGCGCCCCTTACAATGACATACTCTGAGTGCATCAGTAGAAGCCATTAGTCCTCTGCATTTTAGAGAGAGACACAGAAGTTGCAAGGACTTGTAGAAGGCCCACAACATTTTGCCCAGTGGGAAGCTATTTAACCGTCCTCATCATGGTCATGCAAACCCAGATGTCTGTCTGTGGCTGAATGCCTGTTCTCAAACACATGTGTCTAAAACATAACTGCAAGTCACTTCATAATGCATGTCAACAGTCATGACACATACCTTAACCTTTACACATGTGCAGTGCATTTTCCCACCTGATTCCCTGTCAAGCTCATAGAAATGCACATTGTGGCTCAAAACTCTAGGCCTACCTGTCATGTCCTTCATTACTACTGCATTTGTACATACCAAATGACATGCTATGATGCATGAGAGAATGTGTCAGACAATTAACAAGGGTGACACACTCCTGTATGTAGCACAGCATGAAATGTAGCCCCATTGTAAACGTACTATTCCCCAGTTTGCCATGCACATACATGTGAGGGAATACAGACATCATCCCATCAACATAGGTAGACCATGCACAAAACTGCTTCTTAGAAATGTTTTCTAAAGAGTAAGGGACACATGCTGACGTGTAGGCACAAGGGATGTTGGCAACAGTGATGGCACATATTTCATATCAATTGATGTTCCCCACTCACCAAGGGAATGTAGTGATCTATAGCTGTACACAAATAATAATGTAAGACCTGTCACATGTCTGTTGGACGCCACATCACAGACTGCAGTGAGGCACCTTCAAATATCATACACTGAAAAATACAAGCTTCTATGTGGCACATGCCAACACACACACATTTACACAGACACATGGCTGAGGACATTGTTCCATCACCTACTTACCTGTGGCCTGGAACACTGAGGAGTAGTGGTCTGGTGCATAGAAATTACACCCACTACAACAATAAACAGTATATGATTGATGACTGTTTACAGCCATATGTGGTCCTTTCGGAGCAAGTGGCATGAGGATTCCACCCAGTTTTGTCCTAGGTCCCTGGTCCACTAGGCAAGGCACATCAGTACAAAACAAATGACATGTCAACACAAACAATCTCTCCTCTACTGTGTGACATATGGCTCATTCCTAATAGTCAGTGTAAACAGTAAGAACCTCACTCAGTCTCTTGGCAATGGAACAGGCAGGAGTATACCTTTTAATCACCCCCTTGTGGCTGCTGTGCTGCCCTCAAATGCCCATCAAGCTCTGGATAGGCCACCTCTAGAATGCGGGCCATTAGGGGAGTCATCATCCGACGGGTACCCGGCCCATGTTGGGAGGACAGCCCCAGCTGGGCCTCAGCAATCTTCCTGGCCCAGCGTCTCATGTTCTCTCACCTCTTTCTTCTGTGGATGCACTGCCAGCTGTGGAACCCCAGCATCTGCACCTTCTTAGCGATGGCTCTCCAGATCCCTTTCTTTTGATGGGCATTGACCTGCATGGATGCAAAACACAAATCACTAGATCATGATCACAAGTTTCATCACAAACGGTTCAGTCACATACATGTTAGTTACATCAAGCTAGAGGTTTTTTGTCAATACTCACTAAGTGTGACACAAATATGCCAATAAGTACAGGGGCATAACTACAGACATGTATTTCGCAATCTCCAGACCAACCCATCACCCAGCTCAGGCCATACAATGACTAGGCAGGCTTACTGAGATCTTGTGGGATGTGTCTTAGCAACCTGACTGAGTTGTGAGCCACTTTGAGCCACCTCACACCTCTGTGGCTTCTGCAAGGTAGACACCTTAGGAATGAATGGACCAACACATTCATATTCTGAGAGTGACTCTCTGCATACAGTGCCTACCGGCTATTGGCAGAGTACAAACTCAAACATTACACATGGATAACAATGAAAGGACTGGCGTGGTGGGTACCCTCTCCATTTGTGGACATTTGCAATAACAAATGAGGACTCATGCCACTTCAAGAGGTGGGGTTCTGTGTTATGGATCTATACCACAGAACATGCTTTTGGACATATCTGTCTGTCCTACAGAGATGGCATCGAAAAACATAGGCATGTATTGATCAGTTTCAGCTATGTGAGCAAGCTACTGAGTCACATATCATGGTCTCCCAGGCATCAACACACTGTCAACACACTGTCTGCACTGTGGAATGTCAGTTATGCAATGAGCCTGCACAGGACAAATATGACCTGAATTATGGTGACAACAGGACTGTGGGAGTAAGGGACTAGTCAGGAGTCTGAGACACACATTGACAATGATGCTAAGTGCACATCTGTCACAGATCAGTAAGCCACCCCTGTGCCCATTCCCAATCTGATCAAGGGAATGAATCATTCTAAGCAGCATACTACAACAGAGCCTCATAATGGCCACATGCCATGATCCGCTGGTGTACAGGGAGTGGAGACAGTGCCTCAGTTGCATTGCCACAGTGACTCCACCCCAGCCAGACTATGACCCACACTGGGAGATGCATGTGATGGGCCCTGGTCTCTGTAGGCTAAGAAGACAGAACCTAATTGACACTACATTCCCATCACCTCCATGCATAACAGTACATCATGTAGCCAACAGCAAATTGGCATGTGGTTGGTGTAGCATTCTGGAGGACAGGGAGACTGATGACATGCCTTACAAACAACAGTCTAGCAAGGGTAGATGTGCGATGAAATCTCTGTGGCAACATACACATATCTCATATTACTCACAACTGACACATACAAGATGCATCCTCAGTTCATGCTGTCAGGCACATACATACAACACATACAGCATTTATGAAGAAAGATATGTCCGTGGATGGCTGTAATGCCACCTCCCCTAGTTATGTGCATCCCACACAAGGTGAATCAGGGAACACAGTGTACATACATACCACAATGTGAATTTTTTCAGCCTGTGGCACTGCACTGACCAACAATACATGTACATTGACTCCCCCATTGATGCCACACAGACCATACCTACAGGCACATGAGTATTCAATCTGCCACACATAGCCATGTTATAGACTGTGAGTAGGGAAAGGATGAAGAACTACAGAGAAAACGAAACGTGCACATACGCACTTACCTGCTCCTCTGGTGCACTATAGAGTTGTTCGTATAGGGGTAGGACCTCAGTCACCAGCCTTTCCAACTCCTCTGGCGAGATGGCAGGTCCAAGTTGTTTGTTTTGCGGACCTATTCATTTCACATATCTATGCCCGTTTTCCAGGTTCAGTCCATGATACCGTCATTATGTGGAACAGCACGATCTACCAGCTGATGGCACAAATGTACTGAGAAAGGGCGGGGCTAGCTGGTAAGTCACATCTGTCCTGTTTGTGTATGTGCAATGTCTGTTAAGGATTTCCTGATAAGAGGGACTCATTGTTGCACATATGTCCCATTCATTAACA
Source organism: Pleurodeles waltl (assembly GCF_031143425.1). Classification (NCBI taxonomy): domain Eukaryota; kingdom Metazoa; phylum Chordata; class Amphibia; order Caudata; family Salamandridae; genus Pleurodeles; species Pleurodeles waltl. The sequence goes on from NC_090446.1 coordinate 1,236,571,774, forward strand.
GGAGGATCAGCATATCCAAACTGTCCTTGGTTGTTAATGCTGCTGAGGAATCCAACTACGCCAGGGGAAATCTGCTTCAATGAGGCCCATGTAAGAACACAGCGGGTAGTGGAGCAGACTTTTGGGGTCTTGAAGGTCAGGTTTAGATGGCTAGGCAGGACTGGTAGAGCCCTCCTCTACTCATCCGGGGAAGTGTGTAAGATCATTGTGGCATGCTGCATGCTCCACAGCATTGCCTTGAGGAGGAACATCCTATTCATCCCAGAAGAGGGGTAGGCTGCAGTGCCACTGGGTGAGCCTCCTGAAATGTCAAGTGAGGATGACAGTGGGGAAGAGGAAGGAGCTCACTTGCAGGAAGATCTCATCAATAACTACTTTTTCTTGAGTGTTAGTATGGCACTTAATGTAATGACAGTGACTGTACAAAAACATAACACTCGGGAGCTAATGCTCAGCAATATTCAGCCAAAGGGTGCTTGAAGAATTAGCCTCTGACATATCCCCACCTGTATGTAGTTGCTTTGATTGTGTCAGTCTTATTGCAATGTAACTTCATTTCCAGATACTTGCTATGTGATTTGTGTAATTGGTATGTTTTCAAATCTATGCTCTTTGTTTTGTCGTTGTACATGTACCTTCACCCTCATGTGGGCAAATCAGAGTAGTGAAATTGGCAGGTATCTGATGTTGTTCTGACCTAGGAACTGGACATCGATTGTTCCAGGTAATGCGGGTCACAGATTTGGAGTGTATGAGACCTGTGCCAAACCAGCTTGGACAGTGTGTTGGTGGAAGGACTGAAGTACACATTGTACTTCTTTAGTGTGCTGTGGTGGGCCCATTGTTCCATGTGTGTGATCATGTGGCCATGAAATCTGTTGTCAGCAAGTGTAAGCTAGCCTTTCATCCTTCACATAGGCTAAACATTATTTTTGTATGACGGGTATGTAGCTGTAGGTATGTTTTATCATTGCAGGCCACAGTGGCTGTCATCCATTACTAACATATGTTTGTATCATACCACCAGATGCATGGTCATTGGATCATAATAGATCTGTGATTAGAGACTGTTCGACTGCCCTCTGTCTGTACCTTGTGGTAGGAGATGTTGGATTACTTGGTTTTGGTATGTGATAAGGCTCAAGCTGGTGACACCATTCAATTCTCTGTTTGCCTATTCTATAGGACAGTGTCTGGCAAAGCCCTTCATTCTATGGTCTGGCGGACAGTACCTCATACATCTGTCTTGACACAATATGAGTCAGCCATTCTTGGCTATTACAGTCCAGCCATTTTAAAAGCATATGTGCTGTATAGTGAAATAAAATGTTTGATGTGACCAGGCACTTGTAGCAATGTGTTTGTGTGTGTTGCTTGCAATCCTTAGCAGGGCACGGTACCTGTAACACATCCCTCCTTGTATTAGTATCTTGTGTCTTCATCATTATCTTCACATGATCTTACATCTGTACATAACAACATTTGAAACAGTAGCAAGCAGACACAAACTTTGTGATAGGTGGTATTTATTGTGAGGTTGTGCATAGAATACAAATAAGGGACATGACGAAACAGATTAGTGAAGGGTTCAGTCATGGTGGATTAAATGATTGTAGTAGATGTCACAGCATTGTAGGTCAAAGATCCAGCATACACCTCCCATAGGGAATGGAAGGTGGTTGAAGGACAATCAACAGAGTGAATATGTGGCACATAAAGTGGTTCCTTCAGGAAGAGGTCACTTGCTGGCAGTGGTCAGTGTCTGGCCATCTGCACCTGCTTAGTTCTTAGCTGGATGTCACTGCTTGTATGGGGGAGGGAGCTGCTGCTACAGAGGCAGGGGTGTCTGTGGTTGGTTCTTCCCCTGACAGGGCCTCCCTTACGGTGGCTGGCAACAAAGAAGAAGGGCCTAGTGTTTCTGCACCAAAGGACGGGGTTGAATGTTGCTGATGAACCCTGATCAAGGTACTACTAATGTCCCTCAACACGCCTGTTAGGGAGGCCAGGTTGGTAATGGTGGCCTCCCACTGTTAAAACATATCCCTGTAGATGTCTCTCTGCAGCTGCTTGATCTCCTGGACTTCACTTACTACCTGGCCTATCACACCTTGGGAGTCCTGTAGACCCCCAAGACTTGGCTGATGGTGTCCTGGTCAGGAACATCCCCAGTGGTCTCATCCTGGTGGTCCACAACATCCCTCCTATGCACACTACCCCCTTGGGTCTGTGCCCTTGCCACAGGGTGCCCCCTACTACTGGCCATGAGTATCATTGTATTAGGTGTTGTGCTGCGACTCAGGATCCTGGACTGGGGGCACAAGATGGTTGCCACTGCCCTAGGGACACAGACTGGGGGTCAAATGGCTGCCTGTGAGGTCGAAGCAACCGGGCTGGGAGGCCTTGATGTGGACACAGTGGGTCTCACTGTGAGGGTCTGAGCAGGTTATCCAGAGGGGCCAGAACCATCCTCCACATCCAGACATCCAGGAGTGTCATAATCACTTAGGGCTTCATACGGGGAGCAATGGCAGTGCTGGCTGTGGCTTCTGCTTGGTCAGTGGCAGCTTGACCTGTTGATATTAAAGATACAGGGCCTCATTATTAACCCTTCGGTCACCAGACCGCCAGGGTCACGGTCGGACTGCTGCCAAAGTGGCGGTCTGACTGCGACATTACAGCTGTGGCGAAAGTGCCACGGTCGGGCCGCCGGCACTACCAGGTTGCCGCCAGTCAACAGCCTGTCAGCAGTGTCGGCAGTTGTAATCCTCCAGGACAGCACTGCTTGTATCGTTGCCCTGGGGATTACGAGTCCCCTTTCCACCAGCCTTCGCATGGCAATAGCCCCGCCATGCAAAGACTGGTGGAAAGGGGTTGCCGGGGGCACTATGGGGGCATGGGCAGTTCAGGGGACCTCATGGACAGCACCGTTGCACTTTCCACTGCCCAAATTATGGGCAGTGGAAAGCACGACAGGTGTTGCTGCACTGCCGCACCGCCACATTGGTGCCAGCTTGATTACGAGCCGGCATCAATGTTAAGGCCCTTTGGTGAACTCCTAATATGGCCAACAGTGTTCTGGCCACACAGGCGTCCTTATGGTGCTACGAGTTTGGAGGGTGGCCTCCGCCGCCCGCCAAACTCGTAATGAGGGCACCAATGTTACTGGTGGCATTGTGACAAATAACTCCAAAGGTTTACAGTGACATTTTGCAAAGCCGCAGTACATAGTTAAATTGCTGGTGATCCTATTGTGACAGGTACCCATGGTATTGATTGTACTGAGCTGACATTGGTGAAGCATGCCAATCCCATTAAAGCAGCTGCTGAATTTAGCAGTTCATTTGCACTTGGGATAATGGACAGAGATTTAAATCTTGCCAGCAGTGCAGGCATAGCAGTGGCTGGACAGAATGTGGCTGTGGCCATTTTGAGGTCCAGTTGAATGTTATATAGGCCAACCCAGAAGGGTGTTGTATATGTGATTGGAGTCACCATGTGGTCAGTGCATTGTGAATGTGTCTGCAGCCAATACCATTCTGGTGATGCATCTTGAGGCCTTCTTGATCATTTATGTTGCACACTGTGTGAGCTGTCCTTCCAGTCCTCAATAGTTTCATCTTGGCTTAGCAGTTCAAGATAGAGCTAGGTGGCCAGCCACATGTCTTAGTTGAGCATGATCTGCATCTTTGTCCCTCCCAGATGAGATGAGTAAACATGATTTGAGAGTGATGAGGCTACAACAAGTGACCACTGTTCTGCTATTTGGAGTCACTTGAACAGTGCCTCCTGGGAGTTGCATTCAGCTCACTCCCCTAGCTCCAGACACTAGACAATTGTGATCCTCCGAGGTGAGTAAACTTCCTTTGAGAGTTCACTAATAGATGCATTGGGGCAAGTGTACATTAGGCTAGTGATTGGAGTTAGCAGAACATGGCCCAGTTTACTTGACATTCAGGTCGCTCCAACTAATTGCCAACATTAGACAAATGTGATCCTCCTAGGTGAGTACACTTCCATTGTGAGTTTATGAACATGGGTATTTGGACAGGTGTACACTGGGCTTGTGTTTTGAGTTGGAGAGACAGAGCCTCCTGGCCTTAGCAGTTATGTCACTCCCTCTACTTCATACAGTTAAGAAATGTCATTCCCCCAAGCGAGTACACTTTTTTTGTGATTCCCGAACAAGAGTCTTTGGAGAAGAGGACACTGGACTGGAGGTGGTTGGGGTGACAGTAAGAAAGCCTCCTATGAGTGGCAGTCATGTAACTCCCTGTATTACACACAGTGTACAAATGGTATCCTTCCATGAGAATACACTTCAATAGAGAGTTGGGACACAGGGGTTTTTTGTGGGGAGAACTCTAATTTGGTGTTTGAAGTTAGAGGGACAGTCCCTGCTGTGAGTTGCAGTCTTGTCACTCTCACTGCTACCTAATACTTGACACATATTATTCCCCCAGGTGTGAATTGACAGACAGTGGCCTTTGGAGAAGAGAACACTGTGCATGTGTATGTAGTTACAGATGCAGGGCCTGCTGTGGGTTACAGTCATATCACTCACTCTAGTACACACTCTTGAACAATGCTGTCCCCTTAGTGTGCACACTCCACTTGAGAGTCCAGTAACAGATGTATTGGAGCAAGTGAGCACTGTTCTGGTGTTTGGAGGAGTTATAGTAACAGTGCATGCTGGGAGTTGTAGTCATGTCAATCCCTGTACTACTCAGACTATAAAAATTTTATCCTCCCAGGTGAGTACACTTTAATTGGGAGTTGACACACAAGGGTATTTGGAGAAGAGGACACTGGACTGGCTGAGTGGAGTAACAGTAACAATGCTTGCTGGGACTTGTAGTCATGTCAGATCCTTGACCGCACAGACTATACAAATGTAATCCTGCCAGGAGAGTACACTTCAATTGGGAGTTGACTAACATGGGATGGGTCTTTGGAGAAGAGGACACTGGGCTGGCTAAGTAGAGTTCAGTAACAGTGCTTGCTGGGAGTTGTAGTCATGTCACTTCCTGTACTCCACAGACTAAAAACATGTTATCCTCCCAGGTGGGTACACTTCAACTGGGAGTAAACAGACAAGGGTATTTGGAGAAGAGGACATTGGGCTGGCTGAGTGGAGTAACAGCAACAGAGCCTCCTGGCCTTAGCAGTCATGTCAGTCCCTGTACTACACAGCCTATACAAATATCATCCTCCCAGATGAGTACACTTCAATTGGGATTTGACAAACAAGGATATTTGGAGCAGACAGCACTGGGCTGATGAGTGGAGTGACATTGAAGATGGCACAAGGTGAACAGTGAGCATGCATGACATAATATTTTTGTGACATATTTTTGTGTTGGAACTTACCAGACTCCACTCCCCCCGGTATTCCTGTCAAGAAACCAGGATGCACGATGGACAAGTCTTTCTCCTCCCAGGGATGAAGTCATAATGGGGGAGCGGGAGTGCCCCCACCAGTCTTCTTGGCCTGCAGCTGGTGTCTGGAGACCCCAGGAATGGACCTTGCCCCTGAGGTTGTTTCACCCCTTCCTGATGTCTTCCTTTTTCCGCAGGGTAGTGCCTACAGCATTCACTCTGTCGACGACCCTGTCCCAGGCTCCGAACAACTGTGGATCTACTCTTATGATTTTATCCACCAGGACTCCTAACTTTTCATCAATGAAACGGGGATTTTTAATATGTACCATGGTGAAAAATATATATATGTATATCCTACAATGACAGTGACTTACTAAAGAGGGGTTGTACCAAAGGGTGTGTCTGGACAAAAGTGTGTGCAGGGCATTGTATGGGTGAGTGAAGAGAAGAAAATGGTGCCCAGTATCTGTGCAGTGTGGGAAACAGTTGCTCTGTCCTGCTGTGTCTTGCTGTGAATGCTGAGGATTGTGGTGTGTGAAGGGGTGTGTTTTATAGTGTGATTTGCAGGTGTGTTGAGTGTGACAATGTGTGTCAGCTGTGTTGTTTTCAAATTCATTCAATGTGCAGTTGTGTATCACTTTGGTGACCGTGGACCACAGTGGTTCAGACTGCCATTGGATGACCGCCACGTGTGCCTGCCACTGTGACTTTGCACTTGTAATACGGTCCCTGGTAGGTCGCAGGGCTGTCGGTGCTGGAGTTTGAACCGCCTATTTCTGGACCTCCTCGCCACTGGCGGTCTGCCTTAGTTGTTTGACGGTTGGTGGTTCTGCCTGTGTAACTCGTAATAGGGCGATCTGGGAGACTGCCAACATGGCGATCTTTTTAGGACCGCAAACATGGTGATCAGGTGGTCTGACCACCAAACTCATAAGGTGTCCCTTAGTCTTGCCTGTGTGCTTTGCAATTTCAGCCCTGTATTATTCCCACTTCCTCCATTTGCTGACATCCATTGAAACAATTTATTCAGTTTATAACACTTTGATTTGTGTGCTACATTTTTTTTTAAACCCAGAGTTTAAAAATGCTTGCTGTGGATGACAGAATTTCAGTTTTCTTTCAACCCCAAACTCTGGAACTGCCTTAGCCTTGGTCTGCTTCAGATATCAGTGGAGCTGTGAAGACCCATCTTTCTCCTTTGTGATGTTTGTCTGCCTGGTTCAGGGCTCTCCCACAGCCTGGTTCTTGCTAATGCCATAATGGCATAGAAAATAGCACAATTTTGTTGAATACACATAAAAAAGTTTTTCTTTATCATTATTAATTAGTTACTGCTATCCATCTACTGCAAGTGAAGAATAATAAATAATGTAATTGATCATCCAGCATAAGCAATATGCCGATTTCATGAATAGAGGTTATTAGTAGGGTGCATAAGGGTGAGTGTGGATATTGCTCATTGATCCCCTATAGCTGTATGATATGATTGTGTGAAGAGTTTGTTGCCCAATAGGGGCCTGATATGTTCCAAATTTGTCCGGGCTTTCTTTGCTTGGGGCAAAGCATTCCCTGATGACATTCCTCTTGATGCTAATCAGCATTTAATTGTGTTAATAAAATTCTGGGTGGGGCAGAATTTCTTACGGTCTATTACCTGAAAACTCCTTCCATTATTGATGGTGTTGATTTGTGGTTGAGATCATGCCCTTTTCTAATTTCTTTGAAGTTGACCAGGTAGAAGGCTCAAAATTATATGTGATAAATGGAGTAGCTCTATTCTTGATATTTAGAGACAAAGGAGTCCATTGTGAGGAAAGAGAAATTCTAAGTTTGTTAAAATATTACTAGACATTACATTTTGAATAAAAAGCCAACGTGGGCACTTGTGGTGAAAGTCCTGGCATGAAATGTATTATGAAATTATAAAAAAAAGATTATGGTTCCGATTTAATTTTTGGTGGATTAAACATAATTGCCAAAATGAGGCAGATATCTGTTCCACCCTATTTAGAGTGAATTTCTTTGAATCCTCTCTACGTAGTGCATATGAGATATCTGCGGGTATTTCCACCAAAGTCAAAATCTAGCCCTACGTTTCTTTATAAAAAATGTAGCAGAGCAAAAGTCTGGACTGAGTAAAGTGAGATATATCCGACCAATAGCCATAGAGATTAGTCCTGTTAATTAAGATTTCGTTTCTTAAAAGGACTAATCGTGTTTTCTGATCCGAATTTTCTGGGAACTGAAGGCATCTGAAGCGGTGTGATATATCCAAATTATGTAGGTTGGTGAAAAAATAATTTTAAAATCATTTGAGGTTTCTCTGACTGAGAAGTTGAGGATTTCTGATAAAGTTGCATTATGCTTAGCTTGCCTATGTCAAGACTCCCACTGAGCCTCTACTTTCAGTCTTAAGTGATTGTATTTTTCTTATAGCTGATGTCTAAATACAAATGTATTGATAAAGATCGTTTGCACTGTGACTGTACACTGAAAGTGCTCGGTATATTTATTCAAAGGCTAGACAAATTGTATGGAGCGGCAAAACACTATTAACGATTTCTGCACCTCAGCATAGACAAATCACAGACAAGGGCTCTGCCTTAGATTGCCTGAGGGCACTTGAAACTGGAGTCTTTAACCGGAATTCATATGGTCACAGATGGCCAGTCTATTCCACCAAAAGGAGAAAGTTCAGGACTAGGATTTGATTTAAGAAAAATACAGCTAGCACATTAAAAGATATTGTACTAGCTGCTATTGGTATAAAGTAAGTATTTAGATAAACAATCGTTAGGGCTGCACCTTTGACCTTTTCCTGACCTTCTAACTTCCAGGATTCCTAGAACTTAAAGCCAAGATTCACAAATATGCTGGAATCCCTGTTGCTGCATTTAGTGGAAAAATAAATTCCATCTGCCAGGCTGTGGAGTCTTCTAGTTGTGCCACTTTTTCACTTGTGAAAACTAGTCTGGAAATTGTAGTCTCTCTCTTTCTCTTTTCCCTCTCTAGTTTGAAAAAAATAGAATTATTTCTTGTTGCGTAATTAGAGACAGGGTCACCAGTTTGGGTGGACCTAACTTTTTCATCAAAGGCCAAGCTCATCACGCCATTAAAAATAGTCTTCATTAGCCTCCTCCCAAGGCTAGAAACAGCTTGAAACTCATGTAACATAGCAAGAAATTAACCGTGGGTCTTTGATATACCTTTCTGGATAATGTAACAAGTTGGGAGTTTTGAACACCCCTAAAATCATACGAATTGCATGTCTTTTATACTCAAAGTTAGGAAGAAATCAAAAGCAATCCAATAATAATTTATTGGTGCATTTTGAATCACATTCTAGTAGATCTATACATTGTTACCTTGCAGGCACTGTTAAAAAAGGTAAAAAGTCATAGACATAAATATAATCTCAGAATTTGAAATATAATTGGCTGTTTTCATAGTATTGTGTGAATCTTTGTATACATGCAAAATACATTCACAAATAGGTAAAATACTAAAAGTGTTGTAAATAAGTAAAGAAAAGATTTAGAGCCTGATTACGACCTTGGAGGAGGGGATTACTCCATCAGAAACCTGACGGATACCCAGCCGCCATATTACAAGTTCCATACGGCGGACGGGATATCCGTCACGTTTGGGACGAGTAATCCCCTCCACCGAGGTCGTAATCAGGCCCTTAACCACACAATGCATATTGTCACAAATTACTTGAATCCTTTTGCCAAAACAATGAGAAACATACAAAAATCTACTGTGCCGCTATCCAACTCATGCTTCAAATATCCCGAGATGAAGGGCTCCATGGATGTACTTAAATTACCGTGGAGATTACATGCATCGTATAAAGATATGTCATGATCTGTCTTCTGTATCATGTTTAGATCTGTAATTGTTAATTGGTTCATGTAGCGTAAACAGGACAATAGAACAGCATTTTGCAATAAAACATTGCTAACATTTCTTTGATGTAAACTTTTTCAGCATTGGGTGAATAGGAGAGGCAAAAGCGAACACTTCCAATGTTGGGGTCCAGCACTTATGCAATTATGATGTTGTTGTTTTGTTTTTTGTTTTTTACTTTCCAATAGCCAGCGATCTCTGTGAAAAGCAGGTCCTTGTCATAGTGTTTTTTTTTTCTCTAACCGTGCAGCGACCATGTCATCACATTGTGGAGCATCAATCCCACATACCAATGAAAACCATAAAATCAGGCAGGCTCCTGCATCATTTGAATTTCTGAACTGCAGTCATTCCCAGTCAGCTAACTAATAATCTGCTGCTGGTTTAAAGATGTTATCCTTCAGACATGATGCAGATGACCCTGTGGCCTACCTCGTGAAGATGTCCCTAAGTGGAGTCTACAGTGGGATGGCAACGGTAAACAGTGAAATCATTAGTCTCTACGGGCGTGTCCTTAACTTCCACACTGCTGACAGTAAAATGTCTGTTCTTTGAGAGAACTGATGTTATATGAAGCTGCTTTTTCATCCAAAAGAACTATTGGGCGAATGGAAAGAGGAGTTCTGTAAGCACAAGCGTTAATAGAAGCTAATTGCAGGCCGCCAGGAAACAGAACAGCGCATTACAATTATCAATTGTTGAGTAATTGCAGCCTGCAGCTTTAAACCATGTGAAAGTAAAGACTTCTTTTCAACTGTCTTCAATCTCCAATTCTTCTTTACTAAGTATTATCTTTTACAGTCGCCGCACAAGACATATTTCTTCATACACCCCCTGCGGCCAACCCCTTCATCCTTCAGATGAGTAAATTGGTGCAAGATGTATTTTAGCACAGAACGATTTGCAAAAAAAGTTGTCAGTTCCCACAATTAGCGAAACCCTCATACACCAGACAAGCGAGAGGTTGCGCATCGGGATGGTGGGGTTGCACCATACAAACAAACATTAATTGTGTTTCACATTACTATCACATCTATCAGCGCCCCTGATACAAGTATCTAGGACCTCTGTGTCCATTTATTCGAAGTATTTCCTTTCCAGATTAGATGCTTTCACACAGGGGGTCCCTATTTCTGTGAAAATCATGAATTATCAAAATGAACATGAAAGTCAAAATTCCAAGATAAGAGTTGACGATTTATCAATTTATTTCCCAGTAACAAAGAACTCTTCTACCAGAAAACTTCACTGAAAACATCATAACAAAGTAATAGTCGTATGCAGATTAGGGCTCACGAGGAGCGCTAGGAATCTTCTTGCTTAGACATTTTGTATATGATGCACTTTCAGGTTACCTGTCAATTATGTAGAATACGTTTCCTCGTTTGTAGAGTGCAGTGCAGTTGCAGTAATATTCCTCATGGTTCTTCAGGATTTGAATTGTTCCGTCGAGTTCTGGATGTTGACTTCAAGGGACCGTTTTGTCGGTTTTAATTTGCATCTTCATTAAATCATGCTTTCATCATTGCAGCGTTCAAGCGTCCATATAAAAATGTCTCAACACGTTGTGACATTGCCTTTGCAGGGGCAAGATCCCACCTGCACTCGTTTCTGGGAACTGTTTCTTATTTTTCCTCATCAGACATTCCCCGAGAACAAGAGAGGGAAAAATCAACTGGGAAAGAAGGAGAAAGATGGAAAATAGTCACATAGGAAGAAAGTAGGAACCTGCAAGAGTGAAATAAAGGAATAGAGGGCATCTGGTAGACAAAGAGGCATGAGGTAGCCTTGGTATTCAGCATACTAACATATAATGGCACCGACCGAAGGCTACTAAGCAGCTCTTCGGGCACTGCCATTATTTCTCAATATAATCATAGCAACGACTTAGGGCTACTAAGCAGCTCTTCGGGCACTGCCATTATTTCTCAATACAATCATAGCAACGACTGAGGGCTACTAAGCAGCTCTTCGGGCACTGACAATTATTTCTCGATATAATCAGTTTGTTTTGTTTTTTCTCTGAGAAGCCCTTTATAGCTGCAGAACAAAGACCTTTGAATTCGTATTATTCAACAATAACTTACTCATCGAAGTGGAATCTACATTATAACTTAACGCTATAAACCATGCCATACCATTGTGTAGTCATCAAGTGAGTTGTAATAATTCAAATTTGATGTGCTGACATTTTTTTGTTTGTTAAATTGTGGCAATAAACATGCTGCAACCTCAAGCATTTTTCTCAGAAGTGGGTGAACCACTGGTGCCTTGGAAGCAATAGAATACAAATTTTAACTCCTTCCTGAACTCTATTAAATATTATAAGTTTCCTTCACTGAAGAAACAAAATTTCGACCTTTAAAGCTTAGAAGAGGAAGTATGAAACACTTATGTTTAGATACCAGAGTTTTCATTTGGCAGTGGCAATGGAGAGCCCGGGGTGGTTACGAATTATCCACGAAGTTGCTTGAAATGTAAATTGTGAACAGGTTGAAATTTGTTTTAAAAATACACAAATTCTTTGTGAGGGCACAAAGAGGACAGGAAAGAAAAGATACATTTTGTGGCAGCTTTAAGAAATCCATCCAGTAATTGACAATTTGGGGAATTAGCTTTCGCTCTTTAAGGATTGTGAGACAGTTGATTATTAGTTGGAGGGGATTGCAGTCCACCAGAAGTACTACTGACACTATTTTTGGTGTGTCTAATTAGGATTTTATTAATTTGAGCCCAACCCCTGGTAGCTATGACATAGAGCATACACATCAAAGTTAAGAAAATGTGTAAAGCATCCAGAAGTACCAAAACAGCTGAAAAGTCTAAAACACAACACATTAAAAATCCCACTCCAATTTCTAAGAAAGATAATATTTTATTGTACATAATGACACCAAAACAACAAAAATCAAACAAGGAGAAGTATAGATATACATTTTTATATTTTAAATAAAGATAGCACCTTAAAGGCACCAACAATGGGCAATTACTTGCACTAAAACAGGCTAAGGGTAAGGTTTGAGGCTGATTGCGATGGAGTACAGGTTGGATGCGAGGACCAGGTTGCTCCTGGTCAAATAGTAATCTTTGGACTTCAAAGATAGAGTCTTCAGCGGAGCAAGGCAGCAGCCTGGATCAAAAGACAGGTTCGCAGGAGGCAGGTTTAGGTCTCAGGGAAGGAGTCAGTGAAGGTGTTAGAAATGGGGTCTTTGGTTGGCAGTCACGTTACCCCCTGCCCAAGGAAGGACCCTCACTCTAGTCAGGGTAAAAGAGAATCACCCTCAACTAACCCCTGCTTACCCTCTTGGTAACTTGGCACAAGCAGTAGGATTACATTCAGAGTGCTAGGTGCAAAGTATTTGTACCAACACACACAGTAACTTAATGAAAACACTACAAAATGACACAACACAGGTTTAGAAAAATAGGAAATATTTATCTAAACAGAACAAGACCAAAACGACAAAAATCCACAATCCACAATTCAAGTTATCAATTAAAAAGCAAAAAGAGTCTTAATGTAGTTTTAAACACACAATAACACTGTTAGCGTGAAAGTGTACCTTGGGTGCATCAAAAATAACTCCGCACGGGTGAATGTGCATCAAAAAGGGCTTGCAATGCGTTGATTTCGCTCACAAGGGAGACCTTGCGTCGTTTCTCCTCTCGTCGGGCCGTATGCGTCATTTCTTTTCTCTGCAGGAGAGCGATGCGTTGATCCGATCAGTACTCTCAGGTCGAGGCAGGCCTTGTGTTGTTTTTACACGCCCAGCGGTACTTGTGTCGGAAATCCAGCCGCACTATGATCTGAAAACCTCACAGCATGGGTTGCGATCTCCCAGCCTCCGTCAGTGATGCTGCGCATCGTTTCTCCAGCTCCGTGCATCGATTCTTCGGTTTCATTGCAGGCGACTGTCGGTTTTCAGCTGCGAAGCCGGTGGCACGTCGATTTTTCAGCCACAGATCGGAGTCGCGTCGGTCTTTTCCCTGCATGGCGTTCTGTGCATGGATTTCTTCCTCTTAGGCTGCCAGCTTCTCCTTTCAGAGTCCCAGGACCTGGATGGGCACCACAGCACAGAGTAAGAGTCTCTCCAGAGACTCCAGGTGCTGGCAGAGAGAAGTATTTGCTGTCCCTGAGCCTTCAAACAACAGGAGGCAAGCTCTAAATCCAGCCCTTGGAGATCTTCACAAGATGGAAGGCACACAAAGTCCAGTCTTTGCCCTCCTACTCTGGCAGAAGCAGCAACTGCGGGATAGCTCCACAAAGCACAGTCACAGGCAGGGCAGCTCTTCATCCTCAGCTCTTCAACTCTTCCAGAAGGCAGATGTTCCTCTTGGTTTCCAGAAGTGTTCTAAATTCTGTGGTTTTTGGGTGCCCTTCTTATACCCAGTTTCCCCTTTGAAGTAGGCCTACTTCAAAGCAAAGCCTCTCTTGAATGTGAAATCCTGCCTTGCCCAGACCAGGCCCCAGACACACACCAGGGGGTTGGAGACTGCACTGTGTGAGGGCAGGGACAGCCCTTTCAGGTGTGAGTGACCATTCCTCCCCTCCATCCTAGCACAGATGGCTCATCAGGAAATGCAGACTACACCACAGCTCCCTTTGTGTCACTGTCTAGTGTGAGGTGCAACCAGCCCAACTGTCAACCATACAGGGAATCCACAAACAGGCAGAGTCACAGAAATGGTATAAGCAAGAAAATGCTCACTTTCTAAAAGTGGCATTTTCAAACACACAATCTTAAAATCAACTTCACTAAAAGATGTATTTTTGAGTTATGAGCTCAGACACCACAAACTCCACATGTCCATCCGCTCCCAAAGGGAATCTACACTTTAATCAGATTTAAAGGGAGCCCCCATGTTAACCTATGAGAGGGACAGGCCTTGCAACAGTGAAAAACATATTTAGCAATATTTCACTGTTAGGACGTATAAAACACATTACTATATATCCTTCCTTAACCATAAACAGCACCCTGCCCTTGGTACTACGTAGGGCCTAGCTTAGGGGTGCCTTACATGTAAGAAAAGGGAAGGTTTAGGCCTGGCAAGTGTGTACACTTGCCAAGTCTAATTTACAGTTAAAACTGCACACACAGACACTGCAGTGGCAGGTCTGAGACATGATTACAGAGCTACTTATGTGGGTGGCACAACTATTGCTGCAGGGCCACTAGTCACATTTGATTTCTAGGCCCTGGGCACCTCTAGTGCACTGTACTAGGGACTTACTAATACATCAAATATGCCAATCATGGATAAGCCAATTACATATACATTTTGTAAAGGAGCACTTGCACTTTAGCACTGGTTAGCAGTGGTAAAGTGCCCAGATTAACACACACAGCAAAATCAGAGTCCAACACACATCAACAACCTGGGAAACAGAGGCAAAAAGGTAAGGGACACCACACCAAGGATGAATAGTGTAACATAAGGTGTAAAACGTCTGGAGTTCACATCCAGTGAGCCATCAATTGGATGCTGCTCACTGCCTGGCCCAGTGAAAATTTCTTCCTTGAGATTTAGACTCCTTTCGGAAGGCTGATTTCTTCAGTGGGGTACGGTTGCAGGCTGTAGTCAATGACAGTTTGATATCATCTTATGCCTGTCAGCACTGGGGGCACTGAATCAGATTTGCTGCTGAGGAGAATTATGTAGCAGGAGTTGCACTGAAGTTGACCCCACCGGAGATCCACCCTCTGTTAATTGACTACCAGGCTCACCCTGGTCTCTCAACAGTTCTCCAGCTAAAAAGTTAGCAAAACGTTTCTAGGTCCCAACTTTTTTAGGCTTGGGAAGGAGGAGTACACATGGACACTAGTCATGAACATCAGGAGCAGAACAGGGAGGTCAGGAATCACTACAACAGAAGTCACCAGAAGGCTCCATGGCAGGTCTAGTTAAAAGTAGTTAGCTTTTCCAGTAAAGCGGGCTTCTTACAGATCCTGGGTCCTGTAGCTTAAGAGGAGGTCAAGCAACTGTCAATTTGAGTTCACGTCTTAGTCCTGAGTCCAAGTGGGAGTAGACCCAGCTCTTAGGGTTCTCCTCACAGGCCTCAACAACAGGTACAATCCCCCTCCTGTCTTCTACAGGTCTAGTAGTGATCTGAAGAGAATGCCCAGGGGTGTCACATTTATGACTGACACTAGCCTGTGGGTCTCCTTGCCCGCCCTAACCAATAGCGAAACAATGACATGGCCAACCCTACCTAACTTTGCAACAGTTCCTGTGTATACTACTGCAGTCCCACAGTTCCCCTCTCTTCCTAAAACTAAGATGGCAGACCCTTTCTTCCCTTGTGCAGAGCTCTTGTGCCCACCCTAGAGGTGTGACCAGGCAGGCCCTTCTGTGTGGTTGGCATGCAAAATTGGTTCTGGGGGCAGTTTCTCTCGCTCTGGGAATTGATGCCTGTCTGGAAAAATGGACAAAGTGGGGGGGGGGGGGCATCCCAAGTGTAAGCTACATCTGCCTAAGGCATGGTAGGCCTTTTTGAAGATAATTAAGTTCCATGGCAGTCCCCAGATGGACATCCTTTTAAAGGGACAGAGCAACCCTTCACCACCCAAGGCTCTTGTCTCATCTTTGTGAGTAAATTCACTCCTCATCAGGGAGCTATTCAACTCTCCTGGTTGACAATTGTAAACTCATTTAAATGGGCCTCTAGAGGCTTTAGGTAGGCAAAATGTGAATTGTAAAAGTACCTTTTGTAAAATATTTAGTACAAGTCTGACTTTACCATGCATTGGATGTGTAATAAACATTTTAAAAGGTCCAAGAATAAACCTTTTATCTGGGTCCTAGGCTGAGATAGCATCATTTAAGTTTAATATTAACTCCAGTGCTCTCCTGTAGAACAGCCAATCCTGCTACAGTGAAAATAGCTTTTGGGGTCTTGTCACTGTAAGTCCACATTTTACATTAAACTTTTACATCTTCTACTTTTAAATATCATTTACCTCACCTTATTGGCCATTAAGATGTACATGGGGTGACTTTAATATTCAAAGGAAGTATTTAGGGCTGTCAACAGAGGTTATTTTGACATGTCGAATTTACAGTTTAAACCTGCACACCCAGTTTACTAGTGGCAGACATGCAGTGATGTTTTGCATTGCATGTTGAGTGGTGGCACAATAGGTGATTCAGTCAGCTAGTGACATTTAAATTACTCACAGTACACTTTCTACCACGTACTATGGACTTACAGGTAACTTAAATATCCCAATTAGGAGTATAAACCATTTTGATGTTTTAGGGTTCAGAACACATTCACTAGGTCAGGGTTAGCATAGTCCCTGTGCACATTGCCAAACAAAAGTAGCATTAGTCCAAATAAAGTTGAGGTGATACTGCAAAAAGAGACATGTTCCTATTGAGATAAATTGGATAGAGACACAAATAATCTTAAGGTGCAAGGGCATGTAACACACTGTCATGCATAAAAGGAGGTAAGAGTGGAAATGAGTATGAAAACCAAAGAAAGAAGCCATTGGTCACAAGGAGACATCAAAGTCAACAAAAATAATGTGTATATAATTAATAAAAGTAAAAGCCGGTTGCAATGTTTTATGTGGAGGAATGTGAATAGAAGTGTTTGTTATGAGAGACACTGAGTGTAGGAAACAGGAATTGTGGCAAGGAAAGTAACTCTACTAGAGAGTGTAGCATGAGCAAAGTCCAACATGAATGCTGTAACAGTGCTGAAGGCAAGAAATATGTGTTGGGTGTGAAAAGTGTGTTGATTGAGCATAAGATATAGTTATGTCTGAGTGTGACATAGGTTTGGATGGAAAGTGTGTTAAGGTTTTGTAGCCTCTGGTTCCCCTTACACACTGGGGGTGACAAAAAGTTGAAAAGGATTTTTGGTTAACTAATGAGTGAATTGGCTTAGGATGAAATCAACCTGGGGGTGCATGCAGACACTATTTAACAGAAGAAAGACATTGTGGAATAGGTATACTGTGTAAAAAAGAAATAATTTGCTTGAAGGGAAATATGAGGTCAGAGGGATTTGGGGTTAACATTGTACCACAACAGGAAGGAGTAAGCAATATTAATCTTAAGGTTTTTGGAGGGAAAAGACACAGTCAGATGATTTCATGAGGTATTTAGTAATGGTTTAGGACTGATTGAAGATTTCAAGCAGAAAGTTGTGTTTGAGAGGGGCCAAACCTGTTGTACATAATGTAAGTCAAGTGCTGCATCTTATGAGGGAGTGCAAGCACGTCAAATCTTATTTGATCTTTTTATGTTAATAGATAAGGGGACATGTTATAGGTCGATGAATGTTTTTTTACTACGCTTGGAGTGACTCCACCATAACACTTAGGTTCGATGCAAAAAATACGTCACAATTCATAAACATAATCATTTATTTCCCTTAACTCAATAATCTCCACGCACCGTGACATATTAAGTCATGAATTATCACACCTTTTGTAGAGGTTAATGAGTTTTATTTGACTATATTAACAATGCTAATATCATGTAAATTAGTCTCAAAACCAAATGGTAAGCATATACAAACAACACTGGTTGATCAAATCTTCTAGAGAATCTCAATTTTGCTAGAGCATTGGCTATGAAGCATTCCAGAAACACAGTACAAATTAATAACAAGCATAACTGCCATTAAAAATGACACACATTAGTTCAGCAAATGAACAACATGAACCCTTTTAATAATGATTTGTTAGCATTTTATGTGTCTCCTTGCCTAACCTTCAGTTTAGAATAGCATGTTTTGGCTTCATGCAAAAACAGTTTTAGTCAAAGTTCATTTGGAAAACATCTACCTATGGCTCTATGAAAATAGCGGTTGGTACCTAGAAAACAAAAGACAAAGGTTCTCATTACAACCCTGGCGGTCAGTGATAAAGCGGCAGTAATACCGCTAACAGGCAGGCGGTCAAAATTTTTTAATTACGACCATGGCGGAAACCGCCAACACAGACAGCCACTTTAACACTCTGACCGCCACGGCGGTAGAAACAAACTCCGTGGCGGTATCCGCCAACAGACAGGTGGAACACAATGTACCGCCCACACTATTACAAGGCACCAATCCGCCAGCTTTTCCGGAGCAGTACCAACGCCATCAAAAGCACGGCGTAAACAGAACACAGAAGGGAAACCACTCACCTTTCGAGATTGAATGAAAAACCAGAACGCCATGGAGCCCGAACTACAGGTGTTACCAATGTTGGTGTATCTTCTCATCTTCCAGGAGTATGAAAGGCGGCGGCGACGACCACGGTGAGTACTGCACCTAGCACACAGGGGAGGGGAGGAGGGAAAAGAGAGTGATACACGCATGCAACACCCCCACCCACAACAACACACACACACATATCTAATCACATCACAGATACACCACGTCACCCCCTGGAAGAACACAAGGACCAAACTAAATGAGTTTAACTAGTGTAATATGCGCACAATCAGATAGCCCAAGAGAACAGTAACTAATCAGTACATACAATATTTACAGCAAGTACACAAGTCCGTACACTGTCCCATGAAATGTCCATGGACCAGTGGTCCCAAAAAGCATGGGTGAAGCCTACACATGACACCTGCCTCAAAACTGAGAGAACACTGCAGGGGCATCAGGTCGAAAAAAAAACAGGCACCTCAGGGGGAAGGGGAGGGGGCACCACAGCTGGATGATGGGACAACGCCACTGCTCCTCGAGGGGGCTCCATGCCCACTGTCTGGTCCTGGGGAGTGCAAAGCCACAGTCTCTCAAGCGGGTGGTTTGCCCACTGCTTGGTCCTGGTGAGTACAAAGCCACAGTCTCTCAAGTGGGTGGTTTGCCCACTGCTTGGTCCTGGGGAGTGCAAAGCCACAGTCTCTCAAGTCTCTCAAGTGGGTGGTTTTCCCACTGCTTGGTCCTGGGGAGTGCAAAGCCACAGTCTCTCAAGTGGGTGGTTTGCCCACTGCTTGGTCCTGGGGAGTACAAAGCCACAATCTCTCAAGTCTCTCAAGTGGGTCCACTGCCCACTGCCTGGTCCTGGGGAGTGCAAGGCCACAGTTTCTCAAGTCGGTGACATGTTCCACTGGTTCTGAAACGCGGCTTTGTGCACAGAGTGCTTCATCCTGCCAAGGATAAGGTGAGTGGATGCTTTTCTCCACTGATTCTGGAGAGGGCTTTGTGCCCAGTGTGCTTCATCCTGCCAAGAATAAGGTGAGTGGATGTTTTTCTCCAATGGTTCTGGAGGGGGCTTTGTGCCCAGAGTGCTTCATCCTGCCAAGGATAAGGTGAGTGGATACTTTTCTCCACTGGTTCTGGAGGGGGCTTTGTGCCCAGAGTGCTTCATCCTTCCAAGGACTGGGGGAGTGGCTGTTTTTCTCCACTGTTTCTTGGGGGGGGGGGCTTTGTGCCCAGAATGCTTCATCCTGCCAAGGATAAGGTGAGTGGATGCTTTTCTCCACTGGTTCTGGAGGGGGCTTTGTGCCCAGAGTGCTTCATCCTGCCAAGGATAAGGTGAGTGGATACTTTTCACCACTGGTTCTGTAGGGCGCCTTGTGCCCAGAGTGCTTCATCCTTCCAAGGAATGGGGGAGTGGATATTTTTCTCCACTGTTTCTTGGGGGGGGGGGGCTTTGTGCCCAGAATGCTTCATCCTGCCAAGGACTGGGTTAGTGGATGCTTTTCTCCACTGTTTCTGGAGGGGGCTTTGTGCCCAGAATGCTTCATCCTGCCGAGGACTAGGTTAGTGGATGTTTTTCTCCACTGGTTCTGGAGGGTGCTTTGTGCCCAGTGTGCTTCATTCTGCCAAGGATAAGGTGGGTGGATGCTTTTCTCCACTGGTTCTGAAGGGGGCTTTGTGCCCAGAGTGCTTCATCCTGCCAAGGACTGGGGGAGTGGATGCTTTTCTCCACTGTTTCTGGAGGGGGCTTTGTGCCCAGAATGCTTCATCCTGCCGAGGACTGGGTTAGTGGATGTTTTTCTCCACTGGTTCTGGAGGGTGCTTTGTGCCCAGTGTGCTTCATTCTGCCAAGGACTGTGCTAGTAGATGCTTTTCTGCACTGGTTCTGGAGGGGGCTTTGTGCCCAGAGTGCTTCATTCTGCCAAGGATAAGGTGAGTAGATGCTTTTATCCACTGGTTCTGGTGGGGGCTTTGTGCTCAGTTTGCTTCATCCTGCCAAGGAATGTGTTAGTGGATGTTTTTCTCCACTGGTTCTGGAGGGTGCTTTGTGCTCAGTGATGCTGCACCTGGGGTGTGGCAGTTCCCATTCCATCACCTGGGTGTCTGAGCGACGAGATTTTCAGGGAACAGGTTGCATGATACTCCATGGAGGCAGAGCCAAACTCCACCCTGTGGCAACTTAGGCTGCAAACTGCTGGTAGTGCCAGTGCTGGTGCCTCAGCCTCATGTAGTGTGTGCAGGGTCCAGGACGTCTCCTGCAGCCTCGGACGGCTGCCCACTGGGGATGCTGCTGATGTCCGCTGTAGTGGCACTGGCTAGGCACGTGGCGGGGGAGATGATGGTGGCTGCGGCAGTGTCTACAGCAGAGATTCTGCCGGTGCTGCCCGTGGTGCAGGTGTCTGTAGTAGTGGAGGGAGACACCAGGCCGTCTCCAGCAGCCTCGGACGGCTGCCCACTGGGGATGATGCTGGTGATTGTAGTTGTGGCAGCTGCCGTGCAGGTGGCGGTGCAGATGGCGGTGCAGGTGGCGGTGCAGGTGGCGGTCATTGCGGCGGTGCTCACCGTGGTACAGGTTGCTGGCCTGTCATGAGAAATGGGGGTTACCAGTCCCTCATTGGAGGCTCCGTTCCCTAAGGTGACTTTCCTTTGCTTTTGTGTCCCTTCCCCACCTTGGTAGTCACTGCTGGGACCTTGGCACTGTCCTCTATGGTTCTGGATGAGGCCTTGCTGGGTGGGTGGTGCGTCTTTACCCTTCTGCATGCTGGCCCCTTCTTTACCTGGGCAGGTGGCGGAATCGGGTGGTCCTTAGCTTCACTAGGTGGCACACTGGCAGCCCTGATGGGTGCCCCCTTCGATCCTCCTGGACTTGCAGGGACCAGAGTGGATGCCGATTTGGTGGCTGAGGTGCTGGTCAGGGCTCTAGACATCCTGGCCCTAGGGGAAGGACTGGGGGAGGAGGTGTAGGGAATAGGTCAATGTTAGCCAGGAAAAGTTTCTTTTACACAATGGGATGGGAAGATGGAGGGGGTTTGGGAGTGGAGGAAGAGGGAGTGGTTGTAGGAGGTGTACGTCTGCTGAGTTTGGGTGAAGGTACATGGGCTGGAGGCTGTTGTGAGGTGGATGGCTGTTGGGTGGGTGTGTGCCTGCGTTTGTGTAATTTGGGAGGAGGGCTCACAGACACACTGGGAGAGGACACAGGGAACTGTGCATGGTTGTGGGGGTGGTGATTGCTTGTGAGGGGTGTGTTGTGAAGGGCGTGCTGGTGATGGAGGCAGTGGCTGAGGATGTTGTGCATGCAGGTGTGAGTGGAGATGAGACAGAGAGGGAGGTGGAGGACGTGGAGGAGGGAGACACAGTGGAGGAAGTGGATGTTGGTGTGTCTGCATGGTTATGTTGCTTGTGTGAGTGCATGTGGGATGTGTGGTGCTTATGTTTGACTGAGCCACTTTTGTGTGTTGATGTGTGTGCATTGTGGTCTGATGGTGTTCTTGGGATAGGCTGGGGTTGAGGGGATTGGGTCTGGGTAGAGGAAGTTGGAGGGGGGAGGCTAGACAAAGGGACAATGGCTACCTTCAGTGCTGAGTCCAGAGCCTGAAATGCTCTCTGTTGGGCAACCACACCAGGATGAACACCCTCTAGATATGCATTTGTTTGCTGCAAATGCCTCTCGACACCCTGGATGGCATTCAAAATGATTGACTGCCCAACAGTGATAGATCTCAGGAGGTCAATAGCCTCCTCACTGAGGGCAGCAGGGCTGACTGGGGCAGGGCCTGAGGTGCCTGGGGCAAAGGAGATGGCCCCCTCCTGGCTGAGCGGGCACGGGAAACACACTGAGGGGCTGCTGGGAGGGTGGTGCTGGTAGGGGGGGTGGAAGCTGTACCTGCTGTTGCAGTGGGCACAGAGGTGCCTGCCACCGTAAAGGAGCTCCCATCAGAGGAGGAGTCGCTGTTGCTGGTGTCCCCTCCTGTCCCCGTCGTGGAGCTCCCCTCACCCTCTGTCCCACTGGTGCCTTCAGACTCCGTAGATTCACCCTCATGGGCCATGTAGGATGCAGCTCCCTTCGTCTCCGGTGCCTCTGCTCCTCCGCCAGATGATGCTAATGCACACAAGGACAGGGTGACAAAACAAGATGGGGGAAAGACAGAGCAGACATATGGTCAATGCCAGCAACACCCCTACCGTTGGCAGACACAGCACACAGGGAGCAGCTCTATGCATTAGACCATGCACTAGCAGTTAGTATGAAAAACACCTGCCCATTGGGGACTATGCCTAACCCCATTTGCTGCACACTTGGAACCCACATGAGGCTGTCTAGCTGTAGATGGCCACTACCACTATTGGGGTTGGAGTGCCACAGATCCTGCCTAAGAAGGGACCTACCCTACCAAGTTCGCCCTGGCCTAGGGGAACCCACAGCCCACATCCCCCACCCAGACACATCGTAAAGCGTGCAGAGTCAGCTGAATGAGACTGTACTCACCCCATTGTGGCTGTTGTGATGCCCTCAAGCGCCCATCCAACTCCGTATATGCCACCGCCAGGATCCGGAACATCAGGGGGGTCATGGTGTGACAGGCACCCCTTCCACGTTGGGAGGCCAACCCCAGCTGGGCCTCCGCCATCTTTTTGCTCCAGCGGTGCAGGTCCTCCCACCTCTTGCGGCAGTGGGTGCTCCGTCTATGATAGACCCCCAGGGTCCACACTTCCTTGGCGATGGCACGCCAAATACCCTTCTTCTGGTGGGCGCTGACCTATAGGATCATCATAGTCATTGCTCACCACTTCCCACCCACGCTCTGACACACATACACCCACCATCCTCTCATGTAGGCCTCAGCCTCCAACCCCACATGTATCTTCCATCCACACCACTTCATACATTCATGTCCCACGCATCATGCTCACAGTGTACTCACCTATTTTTCTGGAGGACCGTAGAGTAGTGTGTACTGGGGAGGACCCCATCCACTAGTCTCTCCAACTCTTCCAAAGTGAAGGCAGGGGCCCTTTCCCCAGACACTCGAGCCATTGTCGCTTCCAGACACAGGTCACAGCAGCACTTGAGGTGTAGGTCCTCTCCTGTTAAAGGTCAGGTATCAAGTGAGTGAACAGATAGAAAATGGCGGTCTCGTCCACGGTGGTGCGTACCGTCACCGCTGGCGTACATCATCATTGGCTCCTGGAACCCATAGGGCCCAATGATAACTAGTGCAGAATTGTGCGGCGGACTTCGGCCACCTACCGCGACGCTGCACAACGCCAGCACAGTTACCTAATTTCCCCTTGTCCCTCCTTAGAGGTCAGGCAGCCGCCATTTCAGGGTGGCACATGGCATGGCACCTAACTGCGTCACAGCACATTTGGGCACAAATACTGACAGACAACGCCACACACTGATTTACTCACATTACTGCAAAAACACTTGTGCAACCTATGTGGTACATAACGCTCTGCTCACCATTTTCTTCCATATGGCACATCCGCTGAGGCAGATGATGAGATGGCGTCATCCTCCAGTGTACAGACCCCTGGTGGACAGTTCACTTTGGCTTTCCTTTTCATAGATCTGGGTGCCTCATTCTGCCTTCTGCTATGTTTACTGCTGCCCAACAACTGTCATACATTGGTATGTGCAAATCAACATTAACATTGATATTTGTCGAAGAAGTTGAAATGATACATTTGTGAAAGTACAGACTGACTCCAGATTGTTTGGTGATTCAAGGGTGTTTATTTATGTGCTAATTAGTAGAGGGGGATGTGCAATTGTCTGGGGTTATGGTGGAGGAATATCCATGGTAGAGTCCAGTCTCTTGGTATCACAGGTGCATTGTCCAAGGGGGCATAGGAAGTGGAGCAATGTCAGTTCAAGGTGGACAGTGTGACTGGGTGGGACAGAAGGGTGACAATCAAGACAGTCTTATTTCCTCACGGGGGTCTCGGCAATGTTCTCTGTCTTGTGCCTGGATCGCAAGGACCGTTTGCGGGGTGGTTCTCCTTCTGCAGAGGGTGGGGTGCTGGTGGCCTGTTGGTCCTGTGGCAGGACCTCCTATCCACTAGCGCCGGCGGATGTGGAAGGCTGTTCATTGTTTGGGCTGGTGTCACGGTCCCGGTGGTATGCCACTGTCTCCCTCATGGTGCTGGCCATGTCTGCCAGCACCCTGCAATGGTGACCAGAGTGGTGTTAATGGACTTCAAGTCCTCCCAGTGGTGCAGCCGCTGGGTCTCCTGAAACTTGGCCAGTACCGTGCCCATGTTCTCCTGGGAATGGTGGTATGCTCCCATGATGTTGGAGAGTGCCTCGTGGAGAGTGGGTTCCATGGGCCTGTCCTCCCCCTGTCGCACAGCAGTCCTCCCAGCTTCCCTGTTATCCTGTGCCTCTGTCCCCTGAACTGTGTGCCCACTGCCACTGACCCTAGGTCCCTGATCGTCCTGTGATAGTGGGGTTGCCTGGGGTCACTGTAGTGGTGAACACACTGCTGATTGACGTGTCCTGGGGTCAGTGGCATGGGCCCGCTGGGTGGGTGCTGTGGTTGTGTTTCCTGAGGGGGGAGGTTTTGTGGTGGTTTGGGATTGTGGCAGGGGAACCGACTGTCCAGAGGTCCCTGATGGGCCGGGCTGGTCATCTTGATCCAGGCGTGCAGAGCTGCTGTCCTCTCTGTGGGCCTTTTTTGTGGGGGGACTGGATATGGCTGGCACCTCCTGTCCAGTGACGTTGTGTAGGGGTCCTGTTGGGGTGTAAATGCATTGTTATTTTATCTGTGTGTGCCATCTTGTGCAATGGGTGTGTTTCCCTCTACTACTGTGCTTGCACTATTGCCTTGGCCCTTGTGTGAGTGGTGATTTTGTGCCCTGGCTGAGTCTCTCCCTTGGACATGCTTTGGTGATCGGTGTCCATGCAGGTCTGTGATGGGTGTCCTTGCATTGTTGTCACATGCAGGGCTTGGTATTGGGATGTGTGGGCTGTGACGGATAGGGTATATGTGAGGTGTTGGAGTGATGGATGTGAGGGTAGGGGTTGGGGTTTGTGATGGCATGCAGGTAGGGTGGGGGGGATATAATAGTAAAGATATGACTTACCAGAGTCCAGTCCTCCTGCTACTCCCACGAGGCCCTCAGGAAACATGATCGCCAAGACTTGCTCCTCCCATGTTGTTAGTTGTGGGGGAGAAGGTAGGTGTCCACCGCCAGTCCTCTGTACGGCTACCTGGTATCTGGATACCATGGAACGTACCTTCCCCCGTAGGTCGTTCCACCTCTTCCTGATGTCATCCCTAGTTCTTGGATGCTGTCCCACTGCTTTGACCCTGTTGACTATTCTCCACCATAGCTCTATCTTCCTTGCAATGGATGCCTGCTGCACCTGTGATCCGAATAGCTGTGGCTCTACCCGGATGATTTGCTCCACCATGAACCTGAGCTCCTCCTCAGGAAACCGTGGTGTCTTTGAGGTGCCATGATGTGGTGTGAGTGATGTGTGAGGTGATATGTGATGTGATGTGTGGGGTGATGGGTTGGGGTGTATTCTTTGAGGTGCGTGGATGGTGTATGAGTAATGGTGTTCTGTGCCTCTGGATGTTGGTGTTGTCTTTGCTTTTCTCTCTCTCTGCTTCTTCCAAAACATTTGTTGTAAAGGGTTGTAGATAATGTGGGTTTGTGTTTTATAGTGGTGTGAGTGTGTGGGTGTGGTGTGTGTATGTGTGTCAGGTGTGTGTATTTTGAATTGTCCAATGTGGTTGCGTTTTGTAAATGTATGTGTATTTTGAGCGCAGGGTGTGTACCACCAATGGTTTACCGGGGTTAAATGACCGCCGCGTTGATTCGTGGGTCATGATAGTGTGGGCGTATTCGTATTTCGTGACGGTGTGGGTTTTGTTACCGCCAGTTTATCACTGACCCTTGGTGTGGCGGACTTGTGTGGATGTCTGTATTGTGGAGGATTTCTAAGTGTGGGTCATAATACCCGTAGCAGATTTCAGCCGCGGACACAGTTGGCGGCCGTCAGCACGCTGGTCAGCGGACTTTACCGCCAGGGTTGTAATGAGGGCCAAAATTACAACAAGACCAATAACATTTTGTTATACCTCTTCTCATATGAATCAGAAAGCTGCGATTCTCTTCGTCAGTTGGGCATCAGTTCGGTCAGCATCAGCAATGACCAGTGAAAGGGAATGGTTCAGAAACGGGGGGCTCTAAGCTATCTGAACCCTTTAACATTAAAGTTAAGTAACAAAGTTAAAGACAGAAATATATCATCAGGAACTGGTTCAGCTCCACAGATAGAATAGAATAGGAACACCTCTAAGGAGGAGGTCAAAATAGGAATGAACCCACTTCCCATTGTGCAGGCGAGCTAAGTTAAAATCATCTAAAGAAAATCCCACGTTGCCATTGGTCAAAGAATCGTACGTTCACAATTAGTCCAATAGGGATTCATTTCTAAATCTAAGATATAACTAAACTGTCTTTCACATGTCGATGACTGGCTTCTCTACTCCTGCTCCCTTCATCCGACTTGTCAGGTAACGATTTTGTATCCATCTGTACTCCAAGCAGTGCATCCATTGTTAGCTCCTGGGAACATAGCTGTCTCACGAATCAAGTTAACATTTGTATCGCTTTGAGTACAACATGATTCTACAAGCAGTTTCTCATGAGAAAGTTAAATACATCTGCTAACGTTTGGTCAACTCAAGTCAGACATTTGCCACAGGTTTATTTAAACAGTGCAACTTAACATGAGGCTGTGCAAACTAGGCCCAAAACCTCCCTAACTTAAGGCCTACAATTAATAAAGCAAATACATAACACATAATCATTAGTATACCATACTACTACAGTTCCTTTATATGAGCACTTTAATTAACATTAATCTGCATTTTAATAATGACACTTTGTGATTAATGACGGCCACTCAACTGGGCACATTTTTCGAAATCTCACATATTTTCTATGTTAGGCAAATTCTATGTAGATTGTTCATTCATATTACATTAATGTTAGTAAACATTCGGCCTTCACAGGAGCAATTGAAGGAAGAATTAGAAAAACTATTGAGAGTGGGTGTCACAGAAAAAAGAGAGGCATCGCCACAGTGGACACAAATAGTCCAGACAATGGAATCGGGACACAAGGTTTATCACCTCAACAAAAACATTCTAGGAGATCGACATTCTCTCCTCCCAAACATCAAAGGTGTTTTGGCAACAACGAAAGAAAGCTATGGATGCCTTAGCTCAATTAATACACCATTTGGTCATTCAGGCTTGTGGGGATGCACTTTGGCTTGGAATGCAGAGCTCCAGTGGTAGATGAGAGATGTGTTGCTGTAGTCAGAAAAGTAATGTTCTGTCAAGATGGCATAGTGCTTCACAGTGTCAAGTTGGAAGATCACAATTTGATACTGGCTATGTGTTTGACAAGCCTGGAGAATTGTTATTTATCTGTTAAAGCAGAGAAACTTCAGTTTATGGTCTGCATGGTGGAATATCTCTGTCACACTACAAGTGGTGAAGGGGGTCAAAGTTAAGGTGCATTAACTTAGTTAGTGGAAGCAGTGAGGAATGTGCCGCTGTTAAAGAGTAATGACCAGGCACAATTGTTTTTAGGCCATGCAAGGGAACTACTATATGTTAGCAAGTAATGTTTATCTCTTGCAAGAACTGAGGATTTTCATCGTGCTTTGATGTAATAAACAATTGCCAATGCTGCTGCCTTGAATTGGTTTGATGTGTATAAGAAGACCATAGTGACAATTATTAGATGTTTCAACGGATTAAGGGCTCTACTGACAGAAGTGGGTAATGGTCATGCAGTGGGTGTTACATTTGCTTCCAGTGAGTTGCATTAAGAAACTAAGGTAGGTAACAAAGGTTGAGCCCAAGTCACCAACCAAGGAAAACAGTGAAAGTGAGAAGGAATGTGGTGGTATTAGCCAAAGGTGAAGTCTGGAAAATGTTCAGGATGTATAATATGTAAAACGGTGAGGATGGAGAAGATGTAAGAATTGGAAGCCAAACATAAGGCCTTACCATGGGGTGCACTAGAAAAGGAAATCTTTCTGACCATAATAGTCCCCTCCCTATATTCTTTTTAGATTCAAGTTTTATAGGTCTTTTTTTGTTTTCAACTGTGTTAATGGCAACCACAGCACAATTCTGTTGAATTCTGCTCACAAAGTTTAGGCATTAGTCACACAACAGAGGGCAAATGTGGGTTAATACTCCAATGGAGACTTTGCACTCAATAGGAGCACATATTGCTCATTCCACAGAGACGCCGTTATGTTATCTTTTCTAAATTGTGTTATGCCCCTGTGCTGTAGTTATTTTTCCTGGTATGATCAGAAGGACCGATTCATGAAGTCCTTTGGCCATGAAAATATGTTTCCAGCACACAATGGCTCCTATCAGATATCCACAATAGGATATCTAAATTGTGTAAATACTTTTGGTATTGTATAACTGCATGATAGAACTATGTACAGTTGGCCAAGACTAAACTCTTTGCAAAGATATAAAGTGGGCGGATCAAGGTGTGATTTTCCTTGAGAGTTTGTGAATGCCCACACACTTGTGAGCTTGTGAATGTCCATAAACATGTGAGCTTGTTGATCTCCTTATTCAACACAATCTCCTTTCTGACCATTTACCATCCTGAACTCACTTGAGATGTGCACCTCCAAATGATGTGATTAAGTAAATTCCCTGTAGCTTGGGAAGTGGGGTGACGTACTCTCAAACTAACGAAGCATGCAGGGAAAGTGGTTTCGTAAGAGGGAAAAAAAATCTGTATTATGATACCCTGTGTAGGATCACACATTGGGGCAATTGTAACTTTAAATAAAAAAACATACAACATTATTACCATTAATATGTTGCTGACACAGCTTCCATCAGAGCAACTTCCAATTTTTATGAATTCCGAAAATGAATACATCATTACCCATTTCTCGGTGTACCTAAGCAGGTACTGATTTACTACTTTTTTGTAAACTGACTAAGGTCTGTAAATGCAAGCTGCATATCAGAAATATGGAGTATGTAAAATACTTAACTTTTATATAATTTGGTCAAATATACTTTGAACAAACTGGTACAATGTTTTATGACTGCATTGCTGATAAAAAATTCCAACCATTTGCATGGTAAACCAAGAGTAAATAAAAATAATGTCTTCAGTAGTGAGCTATAGCTTTAAAATACATGTTCATTTGAATGCATTAACTCTCATGTTTTTGTTTGCCTATTGCTTTTTGACAAATTGTACCACTGATAATAATTTGAAATGTCAAAGAAAGTAATTTTTCTCAGTAATAACTGATTACAAATGTTCCCCTGAGGCCTAATATCTGTGTCAGCACATGGTAAATGTCATTTAATTTGACTGAATTGCTGAGAAAACTGCGTAATTGATGATCAAAGCTTTCTGAAGTACAAAACCACATGAATGGGAAGGGACCAACCCAGAATGTTTGCTACTCATCTATATTGTGCCATAGAAAAGATTTACTGATGTTCTCTTGTAAATAATTTTGACTGCTACCAGAATTTATATGTTGTGAATTAATGTCATTGTTCAGCTCTGGCAATATGCTCTTTTTGAAAGATATACACGAATAAATCATGGCAGGAGCCCATCTGCTTTTCCTATGTTAGATTTAGAATAGAGAGCATCACAGTCAGAAAATCGATATCCGGGATTTATAATTTTCATTTTTATTCTTTCAAAAATGTTAACAGAGGAAATGGTGGTATTCAAGAGCCTCATTACCTGTTCCCTAGATTTCTCTATATTATGCTCAACTTCCCATAGTATCCGATACCGGGGAGGGTCAGGAACTCAAGAGAAGTGGAGTTACAAGCGATTACAGATGGAATCGTGAAGTTTCCCTGCATGAGGAAATACTGATGGAATCAGTAATCCCAAATCCAATTCCCCTAATAAATCTTCAGATTGTACTAGCATTTCATCCAGAGATTGGAAATTATGGCTGCTTTCAGCATCCAAAATCTCTAAGTGAAACATAACGGATGTGTGGCATGCCTGAGCATTTTGTAACTCTGATGGCACTTGTAACTTCTTTTACGGTCTTTTACTGTCTGATGAAAATTAGAGTGAGTAAGAAATCAGATTATTATCTGGGGTGGGTGACTAGCACCTGAATTAATAATCACAATCCTTGTCAAGGTGAACCACTAAATTACTAAAGAAATCCAAGCTCAACCTCCTGTTAGTTATGGCACAAAGCAGATAGGCTTAATTTAGAGGCAATGTAGACAGTATTGTGCAGTACTAAGATGGTACTAATGTCAACATTCAAAATAATAAAAATCACAAAATGAATTAGAAAAAGAGAGTAAAATGTATTAAACAAATTGTCATCAAACTGTAAAATATTCAATAAGTGAAACATGTTTTTTTTAAAGTTTTAAGTAGGAAAGATGCCAAGAAGCACTAAAGCCAATGATAGCCAAATGTTGCAGCAGAACAGGACTTAAGCGCAATTTGACGCTGACCGCGATGGAGCACTAGTCAGATACACCGAACAGATTCATCCTAGAAAAAAGATTTTACCTTCTGATTGAGTCCTTTAAGTCCCAATCCACCACAGGTGTACAATTCTTAAGCCCCCCAGGACATCATGGAAGGTGCTTAGAGGCTCGAGCTCACTGGGTGTCAGGCACAAGCCAACAGCAGGGTTTAGTCCTGATCCAGTTACCACCAGTCAGCTGGGAAGTTGCAGGAAAGGCATCTTGTAGCTAGTTGTTCCTAGTAACATGAACATTATGTTAGCTGTATGACTCTTGGAGTCAACTTCTTTGTCTTGGGTAGAAAAGGTCCACTCCCTTAGGGCTCTTCTCAGGTCTCATACATAAGGTTCAGTCCTCTTCTGGAGCTTTCTGAAGTGGGTGCCTGCACATTCCACCTTTATAACTTTGATGAGCTACTGGGTATGAATGACCCCTGAGCAAGCCCTAACCAATGGGGCAAAAGTTCCTATGACTAAGCCTGATCTGGTGTCAATGAATGCTTGCTTGAGACAAGGAAGTCTCTTTGACGTACACCCAAAGCTTTATATGAAAACCCAGCAGGCCTGTGAAGCAGGGTGTGACATTTAAGCAGGATTTGACAATATTGTTAAAAAGAATGCTTAACCCCCACCCTGCATATTCTGTCAGGTTCAGAGGGGCAATGTCTGCCCATTCAAGGCAGCCTACTATTTTGCTTCTGGAGTGCTAATTACTGGCTAACAGAAATGGAAGAACAAATGCAAACATGCTCCCAGATGCTTTTGGCAGGGAGAAGGTAACATTCTAAAAGTTACTTTTCCCTAATATCTAATAAAAATGCAACTTTATCATTGAAATCAAATGTTTTCAAATTATTAAAAATGGCTGTTGCATTATTCTTCTAGCTAATCCCATTCCCATGATACAGTATGAGTATTTAATATTTCAACCCAGGGTTTTCTTGCAGAACAGCCAGCCTTGCTATACCTCTTGGGCCTTTTCGATGAAAGTACATGTATAAAATTAAAGCTTTACACATACTACTTTTAGATGACATGTACCCTGCCCTTTGAGCAATAAGGCCCACTAAGGGGTGAATTATAAATATTTAAAATGCGGGTTTAAGCCAAGGGTTATTTGTGACAGATCAAACTTGCAGTTTAAAACTGCATACCCAAACAATATAGGGTATGCCTGCAGTCTTGATTACACTGTCACTGTAGCAGATGGCACAAGGGGGGCTGCAGTCTACTAGTGACATTTTACTTACGGGTCCGGAGTACATTTTGTACCATATATTAGGGACTAATCTGTAATCCCTTGATGGGCTTATCTGCTCATGGGATACAATGTGGGCAATTTGCCACCTCTGCAGCGGTACTTCAGCAAGAGAGGGGCTGCATGCCCTTCACTGGCTGCCTGTCAGAAAGAGGATTGTTCAGCCAGCTTGAGCCAGGGTAAGGAAGCAGGAAATTCCTTCCACTTCAAAGCCACCGTCTAGAAGTTTCTCTCACCTTCCAGAAACAGGGCTCTTGGGTACAAAAGATGGACCTCAGACACCATCCCTTCAGTACACTTCTGGACTTGCTGATACTCGATCAGGAAGAAGGGCTGCTGTGCTGCTGAAGGACAGGGTCACAATACTAGACTGCACTCTGCAGGACTCCTGCTGCCCTCTTACCTGGGTAAGAAGGACTGGACCTCCATCTCTTGAACCCAGAGTAACCCCAAGGGTTAGTTGGCTGGTCTACTGATCTAAAGTCTCAGGGACATAACAGGCTTTCATCAACCTTACCTCGGCACCTGGTCGCAGCCATCTGTGAGTCTGCCTTGCCAAGTGGTGCCACCCTAGTGCTGGAGCCTTGTAAGAGGGCCTAAGGTGCTCGGTAAGCCTCTGGATACAGAATCACCTCTGCTGCACAGTGCAAACCCAACAGAACTGATGCATTGCCATCTATGCATGCATTGGGTCCGCTGCAAAGACTCACATCGCTGCCACAACCCACATTGCCTTCAGAACCATCGCTGTGTGACGCTTTGCAGGCACAGGGTCTTGCATCTCTTGTCGATGGCAGCCTTGACAACGACACAGGACTCCACATCCAAGTCTCACAGCTCTTCAGAACCGACTGTACATCACATCCCTGACACCAGACTTTAAATTCCAAGCCCTGTTGATGGGACGCTTGAAGTCGATGCAACAGGACCTCACACCACAGCATTGCTGCATCTCAGAACAGATGCATTGCCTCTGCTGCACGAGGCATCTTTGACTTGGATCCACGCAATGCTCTGCAAACCAGGATTCAAGGTACTTTTGTTCAGCAGGCCAAATTGGATCTCTGTACCTAGCTCGCGCTCTTTTGCCGTCAGCCTGAACTTGTGATTTTGTCATAATCCAGTGCAACTACATATCCACATTTGGTGCTTTATTCGTTTTGGCAAAATTCTATCTAAAAAATTTAAAATGTAATATCTCCAGTTCGACTAATTAGATTTTTGTCCTTTTTGGTCTTGTTTCATTTAATAAATTAAGATCTATTTTTCTAACCTGGTGTGGGTTCCTTTTTGTGAGGTGTTTCACTATTTTACTGAATGAAGTGTTGCACAAACACTTTACACATTGGGTCTAAGTCAAGCCTGACTGCTCTGTGCCAAGCTACCAGTGGGATGAGCACAGGTTAATTTGGGATTTGCTCATGCCTTACCCTGACAAAGATTGTGGTTGCTGCCTGACCAGGGCTCATACCTCAGTCATCCAACAACCCAACAATATAAGAAAGTGAGTTATTAATTGCAATGAATGTTAGTCCATCACAAGTAATAAAGTGACTATGTTGTTAGGTTCAGTTAAAGGTTTCAATAATTTAAACCTGAGCTCAGCTTGCTGTCTTATGTTATGTTATGTTATGCTAGATTGATTTCTGGAGTGCACTTATCACCCATGATGGTATCCCGGTGCTTGGGCAGGTGTGTAAGCATGCGATCCCCAGGACGTATGTGAAAACCAAAGCTTTCAGGTTCTTGCTAAATTAAAGAAGCAAGGGGGAGGCTCTGATGTGTTGTGGAAGATTGTTCCTTGTTTTGTTTGCAATGTAGGAGAACAAGCAACCTACTGCTCTTCTTTTTTGGATGCAGGGGTGTGTGCAAGAGAGAGTGATGCTGAGCCTAGGTGTCTGGCAGGATTGTGGAAGTGTATGTAGCTGGTCAGTCCAGTGTTGTGCAGGGCTATGTAGGTGTTTGCAAGGAGTTTGAATTGACTATGTTTGTGAATGGGGAGCCAGCGGAGCCCTCTGAGGGGAGTAGAAATGAGGGAGCACCATGGGAAGTTGAGAATGAGCCTTGGAGCTGTGTTCTGAATGGTTTGAAGTCTGTAAAGAAGTTGCTCTGAGATTCCAACATAGAATATATTGCTGAAGTAGAGTCTGCTTGTATGATGGTACATCTGGTGTTCTGTAGCACCCACTTGAACATTTTCCATAGCATTCACAGGATGTGGAAGCAGCTGGAGCACACTACATTGGTTTGTGCCATCAAGGGGAGCATGTTGTCCTGGATAATCACTAGATTTTAGTGTGGTCGGTGGGTGTTGGTATTGGTCCTAATTCTGTCAGCCACCAGGTGGCATCCCACAGGAAATAATTGTTTCCAAAGACCAGTAATTCTGTCTTGTTAGAGTTAATCTTCAAGCAGTTGGTTCTTATCCAATCTACCTCCATTGTCATGCAGTTGGTGGAGTTAGTCCTGGTTGTGGTTGGCCTATCTGTCATAGAGAAGATGAGGTGTGTGTTTTCTGTGAGGGATGATGGTGATGTATGGGGACAGATGGTGTTGGTGAGCGATGTCATGTGGACTGTAAAGAGGGTCAGGGTAAGGGATGATCCCTGAAGGACTCCGTGAATTAGAATCTAGGACTCTGACGTGAAGGGTGGCAATCTTACTCTTTGGGTTTTTCCAGTGAGGAAGGAGCTGATCCATTTGAGTGTTGGTCCTTGGATCTCAATCTCGTGGAGTCTTCTGATGAGTCAGATGTAGGAGACTGTGTTGAATGCTGCAGAGAGGTCCAACAGGATGAGGGCAGCTCTTTAGCCTCAGTCCAAAATGGTCCTGATGCCCTCAGTGGTTGCGATGAGTGTGGCTTCTATGCTGTGATTCTTTCTCAGGTCTTATTGAGTAGATGTGGAGCTCAAGGTGGTTTGTGAATTTCTTTTTGATGGCCCTCTCTATCACTTTAACTGGGTAGAGTTAGAGGGAGATTGGGTGGGCATTGGCCAGATGGGTTGGGTCAGCTGGACTGAAGGTTTCTTGAGGAGTGCATTGATTGCTGCCTGCTTTCAGTCCTCCGGGAATGTGGCAGAGGTGATAGAGATGTTGATAATGTGAGTGAGAGCTGTGCTGATTGGTGATGCACAGAAGTTTTATATGTGGTGTCGGCATGGATCTGTTAGAACCCCTTGCATGATTGTGGCTAATTCTTCCCTGGTGAGTGTCCACCCTGCAGTCCAGTGGTTGTCATTTTTGGTGATGAGCTCACTAGGATCTGGAGGTGTGTGAAGCTGCTGTAAATGTTCTAATTTTTTCCATGGAAATAGTTGAATAAGTCATCACAGAGTTCTTGGGAGGGGCTGATGTTGTTGACAAAGACCATTGGTGTGGTGAAGTCCTTAGTGATCGGAAAGATTTCCTTGCAGCTGTTGGAGCTCCACTCCATACATTCAGCTGGTGCTCTTTTCTTGGTGTCTCTTAGTTGCTAGTGGTAGTGTCTAAGGGCAGCTTAGATAGACTCTTGAATGGCTCTCTATATGATTCTGTTGGTTTATAGGTGAGGGTTCCATTTAGGGTAAAGCTTTCGGAGCTCTGTAGTCTGAAGTGCAGGTTTTCCATGAGCAGGGTGGCATTTTCGGTGGTCATTAAGAACTTGATAGAGTCTTTGTAGATGACTGCAAGTCCCCCTCCTGGAGGGGGACTCCTGTTGTGCATTCTTGTAGTCTGGAGTGTTTCTGCACAGCCAAAGCCATATCTAAAGCAGAGCTTCACAACAGCGGGTTGCTGAAGAGCAGAGTCCTGGTGGGTCATCAACGAAGGTAGGAGAGCCCTGAATGCGTGATGTCCATCCCTGGGAAGGCCCTCAATGTCAACAGATGATGCTCAGTGTCTGTCTTGATGGATCCCTCTACATTTGGAATTAGAAACTTTTCTGGAAGTCGGTATTTCTTCAGCAGTGCAACCCAGCAAGCTGAGTCTGACTGGTGATTCGATGGTTGCGGCTCTGACAGCGATCCTGTCTCCATCAGTTCTCCAGGCAGAAACTTGGCAAAAGGTGTCTAAGTCCCACTTCTTGCAATTTGAAAACAGGAGTGCGCTCAAACACCTGCCAAGGGTCCAAGAAGGTGCGGTGCACCACTTGGAGATTAGGATTCAGCAGGGTCCAGGGCAGTTCCAGTTAGGATTGGTCAGTTTGGCAACTGCAGGGAAAGAAGCCTCTGGAAGCTTGTTGTGTTCCTGTAACTCAAACATGAGGTAAGCCAACCGACCCTTGAAGTATTTTCTAGGGACCTGGTTTCAAGGCAAGCAGCTTCAATCTTCCTTCGGGTTTCAGACACCTAGGCAGTCCTTCAGATCTTGATAGGTGCAATAGTGTTTTGAGGAGGGTACTTGTGGTGTCACATTTGTGTCAAGTGCCAGCCTGTGGGTGGAGGAACCTCCTGGCTATGCCCAGAAAAATAGGATACAAGTTCCCTGGGGAGACAACTGTATTTACAGAACATCCTGTGTGTTTTAGTGCAAACTATCTCACAGTATCCCTCTTTCTGTAACTCCAACATGCAGAACCCTTCATCCTCTGGTCCACAGTTCCCTGTACCTACCCAGGGGTGTGGTTGGGATATTAGGCAAACCCTCACTTGTGGTCACTCCAAACCATTTATGTGGCAGCTCCTCCCCCACTGGATTTGGGGTTAAGCTGCCTAGAAAGACCAAAGGGAGGCAGGCCTGGGACTGAACTACATTGCCAGTGACAGGATAGGCAGCCTTTGAAGCTCAGGAAAGATCTGAGCGCAGTCACCAGGTCATCCTGCTTAAGGAAGAAAAACAACCCCCAAACGCAAGAAACTTCTCCTCTGTCTGGGAGCCATCCACATCTCACCACAGGGAGTCACTAAGCATGTGGCACTGGACACTAGCAGACAGGCCCTTTTGGGTTCTGACAGGAAACTGAAAACTTTCTAAAAGTGTGATTTCCAAAATACTTTGCCAGGTCAAACTGACAGTTTAAAACTGCACACCCAGGCTGCAGAGGCAGGCTTGGAGACATTTTTTCACAGGCCTACTTTAGTGGGGGTACAGTGAGCGCCGCAGCCCACTAGCAGTAGTTAGTTTACAGGTTCTTGGTACATGGGGTTCGATTTATTAGGTACATGTGAGTAAATGAATTATGCCAATTAGGAGTATGCCAGTTCTAACATGTTCTATTGCCAGCCAAAGCAGGTGTAGCAAAAATCTGGGGTAGTACCATACAAAAGATGGTAATCTCCAACAATCAAGCAGAGCCTCTAACTCATCAGAACATTATATCGTAGATTAGGCTTCTCCAACTGTGGTATACACAGTTCAGTCAGCTATGAGTTTTATCACAAGATAGAAAAGAAATTCAATTTTTCTTCTTTCTTGTTATTGCTTTGCAAAACATTTAATTACAATTTTCAAAGAGATTTGTTTCCAGATTGTCCTTCAATCTCTAGGGCAGAAAAGCTGTTTCAAGGGCTATGTCTTATTGTTGACCTTTAAGGACACAGAAGACTACGTCTGAAACCTGCTTGTTGAATGTAACATTCATTCTGTGGCTGGGGGTTCCAAAAGGTCTTGAGAAAAAGGAACATGGTTCTTCAATGGTTGAAGAATTCCATTGGGCCAGTAGTCATTTCTTCCATTGGACCACTAGTAATTCCTTCTTAAAACTCAAAAACAGATATAGCAATGCTCCGCAAGCAAATAAGTGGCCTGAAGTCTGAATAGCCTCTCTTTTAAGAACTTTTATCTAAAATGGAAATGCAACACAAACCCATAAAAATACTGGGCGTATAAAGAATAGCATTCTTCTAAATCCGATGTATTCTGCGAACAATCCATGAAAAAACACTATCTGTGCAGCTTTGACATAGTAGATTTCCTGCTCGAAGTTTTTGTGGAAGGTTTATGCCGTCACTGCTAACTCAAAGTATTCATCATTGTGAATCCAACCGAGCTTAGCTTTACGTCTTTCACTCTGAATATTCATTTACATATAGTACAGTTCCCGAACCTTCATTTCCTATACAATCATAACAAACACTTTTTTCCAGTGCTTTTTCATAAGGT
Source organism: Pleurodeles waltl (assembly GCF_031143425.1). Taxonomy (NCBI): domain Eukaryota; kingdom Metazoa; phylum Chordata; class Amphibia; order Caudata; family Salamandridae; genus Pleurodeles; species Pleurodeles waltl. Next base: position 1,236,610,093 of record NC_090446.1, read on the forward strand.
GAAGTTTTTATTTTCTTTATAACGATTAAAGCTTACATCCAAATGACTTCAATTTGTGACAGTTTTCTAAATAAATGTTCGTCTTTTTAACTGAACTGTTATGGTAATTATTTCTTACCTCTGTTGTTAATTGAGTATTTGTTATATGTATATCACAAGCACAAAATATTTCAGAGGAAAAGCACATTGACAATTTACAGAAAACATCTGCAAATTCAGACTTACAAACATTGCAGGCCTAATTTACAAAAAAAGATTGTGTGTAAGTTGGATGTTCGTGTTAAAAAAGGCGATACGTTGTAAATACTCTCTTCGTTTTTAGAAGAATCGCATTTTGGGGGCAATAATGGTGATTTTTAAGCTAAAAATCTTTGGATCCCGAAACATGTCTGTGTGCAGGTAGTTGCAAAACGTTTTCTATTCCTAAAGGTCATCCTTTCAGAGTGCTTCCTTCAATCCATTCCAAGCATAGAAAAAAATTGGGGGTGGGGGTTCTCTAACTTTATAGTTGATGGGGGGGGACTCCATTTGACATGAACCATTCAATTTGTAGAAAAAAATCTACAAAATATCTCCTTTGAGAAAATTCCTTGTGAGCCTGTCAAAACATTGTGTCATTAGATAGTCCATTGAAATATGCGTAAAGAACAGTGAGTCTGCCTGGAAATTTACAATTTGCATCTTTATCCAGATGTGCTCCTCGTGGTAAACTGCGAATACCCCTAAATATATAACGGTGTGCCAATCATATCTGCAACTCTCCAATTTATAGATGTGTGATGTTTTGTGATTTGGCCCTTATATTACAGACTGTTTTGCAATTGCATTACTACGCACACTTCTTTTATGAACACGCCATGAACAAATTAAGGCCCGTATTTATACTCCGTTTGCGCCAAATTAGCGTCGTTTTTTTCGACGCAAATTCGGCGCAAAACTAACGCCATATTTATACTTTGGCGTTAGACGCATCTAGCGCCAAAGTATGGGCAAATAGCGTCATTTTTTGGCGTGAACGCCTTCCTTGCGTTAATGAGATGCAAGGAAGGCGTTCCCGTCGAAAAAAATGACGGCAACGCAAATGCGTCGTATTTATACTCCCGGGCAAAAATCACGCCCGGGAGTTGGCGGGTCAAAAAACCCCGCATTTGCGCCACTATTTAACGCCTGGGTCAGGGTAGGCGTTAAGGGGCCTGTGGGCTCAAAATGAGCCCACAGGTGCCCTCCCCTGCCCCCAGGGACCCCCCCTGCCACCCCTTCCCACCCCAGGAGGACACCCAAGGATGGAGGGACCCACCCCAGGGACATTCAGGTAAGTTCAGGTAAGTATTATTTTTTATATTTTAATTTTTTTTGGGTGGCATAGGGGGGCCTTATTTGTGCCCCCCTACATGCCACTATGCCCAATGGCCATGCCCAGGGGACATAAGTCCCCTGGGCATGGCCATTGGGCAAGGGGGCATGACTCCTGTCTTTACTAAGACAGGAGTCATTTAAATGGCGTCTGGGCGTCGAAAAAAATGGCGCAAATCGGGTTGAGGCGATTTTTTTGCCTCAACCTGACTTGCCCCATTTTAAGACGCCCTAACGCCATTTTCCCCCTACGCCGGCACTGCCTGGTCTACGTGGTTTTTTTCCACGCACACCAGGCAGCGCCGGTCTGCTATCGCCGGCTAACGCCATTCCATAAATACGGCGCCCGCATGGCGCTTCAGAATGGCGTTAGACGGCGCTAAATTTTTTGACGCTAAACTGCGTTAGTGCAGTTTAGCGTCAAAAAGTATAAATATGGGCCTAAGGCCCGTATTTATACTCCGTTTGCGCCGAATTAGCGTAGTTTTTTTCGACGCAAATTCGGCGCAAAACTAACGCCATATTTATACTTTGGCGTTAGACGCGTCTAGCGCCAAAGTATGGGCAAATAGCGTCATTTTTTGGCGTGAACGCCTTCCTTGCGTTAATGAGATGCAAGGAAGGCGTTCCCGTCTAAAAAAATGACGGCGACGCAAATGCGTCGTATTTATACTCCCGGGCAAAAATCACGCCCGGGAGTTGGCGGGTCAAAAAACCCCGCATTTGCGCCACTATTTAACGCCTGGGTCAGGGTAGGCGTTAAGGGGCCTGTGGGCTCAAAATGAGCCCACAGGTGCCCTCCCCTGCCCCCAGGGACCCCCCCTGCCACCCCTGCCCACCCCAGGAGGACACCCAAGGATGGAGGGACCCACCCCAGGGACATTCAGGTAAGTTCAGGTAAGTATTATTTTTTATATTTTAAATTTTTTTTGGTGGCATAGGGGGGCCTTATTTGTGCCCCCCTACATGCCACTATGCCCAATGGCCATGCCCAGGGGACATAAGTCCCCTGGGCATGGCCATTGGGCAAGGGGGCATGACTCCTGTCTTTACTAAGACAGGAGTCATTTAAATGGCGTCTGGGCGTCGAAAAAAATGGCGCAAATCCGGTTGAGGCGATTTTTTTGCCTCAACCTGACTTGCCCCATTTTAAGACGCCCTAACGCCATTTTCCCCCTACGCAGGCACTGCTTGGTCTACGTGGTTTTTTTCCACGCACACCAGGTAGCGCCGGTCTGCTAGCGCCGGCTAACGCCATTCCATAAATACGGCGCCCGCATGGCGCTTCAGAATGGCGTTAGACGGCGCTAAATTTTTTGACGCTAAACTGCGTTAGCGCAGTTTAGCGTCAAAAAGTATAAATATGGGCCTAAATGGCTACATCCCTCTCCAGTATAATTCTAATCAGCTTAAATTCGTGATTCAAGAGCGTTTCGGACAGTTCCGAAAATTATTTCTTTAGTAAAGTGTGGATTTCCTTTAAATATAATCACGGTTTTATTCATTAATTCCATACCGAGTTGATCCTTGGTGTTAAACTACAAAATAACATTGACTTTTAAAATGTTTAGAACAGAAGAGGAGGCGCGCATGCTGTGGCAACATGCGGTCAGTAACAAAGTATTGTGGTTCTGTTTTTGCTGCGTTTCACTCACATTACACAGAAAGCGTCAATACCCACAGGATGAAAGAAGCAGGCAACGATAATAATCAACTCAAAGGATGTCGCGCTGGAAGAATTCCAACTCTATTTAAATGATGCTTTTAATGTCAAAAGCAAAAAATGCTTAACCAACCAGAGTGTACCTCGCAAGTATCCTCCATCTAATTTGAGGCTCAGTATAATTTCTTTTCTCTCTCAGATTTGTACCAAAGACTCCTTTGGGGACTCATCCAATCGGTTCTGGCTGAGCCGGCATTTTATGTCTTTGACAGTTTTAAAGTAAACAAATAATTGTGTTTCCCTGCTTTGTTCTATGTGCGGTTCCTTTTGTGCGAGCTGCATGAATTTCTATGAGAAATGTATGCTGTGAAGTAATGCAGCAGTTTAAAGTAGAACAAAATAGAGACCGCTAAATTGTGCAGTAGCTGATTTTAGCACCAACTTGCGCCACATCTGGTGTTATTTGTTGTTGCTGCTGTATTTCATCGATTAACGTTTGGCACAATGTTAAGCTGCTGCAGCTGCCATAATAAAATATTTAGGTCCATCACTAGATTAGCAAAAAAAGCATGCATTATTCACATAGGTATAGAGATGTTTCTGAAATTCCCAAAGGGTGCACAGCATTCCATGGCACGACATAAAAAATTAAAATATACAAAACCTTCATGAATTAAAAGGACAAACAGGAGTGGTAGGAAAATACAGCGGCAGACAATGGGAGGAGAGGTCATAGCTTTGATGTGAGCTTTCGATGAATTCCCATAATGCCCAAACAGACGCCACACGGGCAAAGGGTTTTCCATTATGGGAACCTCCACTCAAAGAGAAACTGCAATTTAGGAACTACAGGAGGCCTGCTCATAGGTGTGAACAGTCAGGGTTAAAAAGCTATGCCCAGGCAATATTTCTTTCTTTGCACATAAACATTTTTGGAGCACGCAGTAGTCACTCAAAATAAATCTTGATGCTGTACTTTGTAAGGACTCAAGGAAAGTCAAGTACATGAAGTAGAAGGGTCAGTAAATTTTATGGAGTGGACTGAACAGGATCAACAGGATGAGGATACAATCTGAGACTGCCTCATGCATGCACATAGTTTAGTCCGTAGTCTACAGTGAAGGAAAGTAAGACCGGGTGCATACAACTGATAATGGCTTGAAGGAAGCTCATAAAGAGTAATGCAAGAAAGCATAGATGTCCTTCCATATTATCCACTTTTCCAAATTTCACCTGAAAGAAATGTGGTCATTATTTCAAATCACAACTATTTCCAAGGTGAACCCTCTGAGTCACTAAATTACCCTGAGCTCAACCCCCTTGGAGCAGAAAGGCTTATCTTAGGGCAATGTCTAAAGTATTTATGCAGTACAAAAACAGTAATGAAGTCAAAATGACTAACAATAAAAATCTTAAGTGGCTTAGAAAAAAAGAGTCAAATGACACCAAATGCCAAAAATGCAATAATAGGAGCCAAGTATATGCATTTTTATATATGTAAGTGAAAATAACACCAAAAGGCGCAAGTACCAATGATAGTCCATGGTCAAAGTAGACTGAACCTAAGCACGATTTAGGGCAACTGTATCAAGGTAGTCTTCACAAACAACAGGGGTCTGTGAAGGTGTCATATTTTAAGTTAATCAAGTTCCTGTGCATTAGTGCTTAATTTGAGCTGGATGTTTTCCTGTTCTGGGCACCGGCACTTAATTGTCAACACTGGTACTTTTGACACCTGCCACATGGTGGCATTGCTGGTATGATTTAGAGTTGAGCAACAACAGTTGTTTATTAATTCAATATATATTAAAACAATTAATATCTGCTGCTCAAACCATTCCTATAGCTTTGGGGGTCTCAAATAGTCTCAATTGTCACACTTGTAGTGTGGTGTGATGGTTAGTAGTTATGTTGGTATTGTCACTGGCAGCGCTGGCATGGGGTGATGCAAGCTGCAGTAGCCTCCTGATGAGGACCCAGGCACTTAGACCCTGATTTAAGAGGGCCTAGCGCCACATTTGCACTGCCTTAGCATAATTTTTTTTTATGTTAAGGTCGAGCCAAGGTGGTCTTTTCCCCACGCCAGATTTACAAAGTGGCGCAATGCATGCATTGCGCCACTTTGAAACCCTTTGTGCTACATTATGCATGCACCATGCATAATGTATCTGTTGGACCTGGCCCTTTTGGTAGGTTCATCCCCTGACTTTTTGCCTCCTTCCTCCCATCTTTTCTGAACTCTCGCTGTTGGCTCTAGGGCTCTGAGCACTCTATCACTGCTGATCAGTGCTAAAGTGCAGGTGCTCTCCCATCTAAGGTTGATATGATTGGCTTATACCTATTTGGCATATTTAATTTACCTGTAAGTCCCTTGTACAGTGGTATCTCTATACCCAGGGCCTGTAAATTGAATGCCACTATTGAGCCTGCAGCACTGCTAGCGCCACCCACTGAAGTAGCCCTTCAAACCTGTCTCAGGCCTGCTAGCGCAGGGCCTGTGTGCACAGTTTTCTGCCACAGGGACCTGGCATCTACATTTACTTGCCAGGCCCAGAACTCCCCTTTTACTACATGTAAGTCACCCCTAAGGTAGACCTAGCTAGCCCTATGGTAGGGTGCTATGTATGTAGAAGGCAGGACATGTGCCAGGTTGTGTGGCCTGTCCTGGTAGCGACAAACAGCCTAACTTGGTGCCTCACTGCTGTGAGTCCTACCTTCTCATAAGATTGGGTTAGAAATGCCCTACCTTATATGTAGGGGGTATTGTCTGATTTATGAGGGGTAGAGTAGGCATGTTTGGTATGGTTGTAATGGTGGTAAAAATGCTGCTTACTGGTGTAAGTAGATTTTTTAATTACTATTACAGAAATGCCACTTCTAGAAAGTGAGCATTTCTCTGTGCTTTTGACTCTGGTGTTTTGCAGCTGGACTCCAATCCACATCTGGGCAGAGTTACAGTTGGGCTTTGTGCATACTTTTCATACAGCCTGTACACAGGGAGGGTGGAGGTGTCACAGGGGTGCATCTGCATGCTGAATAGTCTTCCTGGGCTGAGAGAAGAGAGAGGCGGGGCACACCTACCTTTGTAATGGGTGTGCCCTGGCCTCATACAATAGGGTCGTTTACCCCCAACTGATGTTTGGAACCTGTGCTGGAGGAGAAATGGGGCTCTCCCAGAACCAGTTGTAACTGGTTGGAACCTCCTCTCCCCTTCTTTGTAAAAAACCCTGTAGAACTGAGTATAAGTACAGGGGAATTTTCCCCACAATTTGGGGAGCTCTTGGAACTTACCTGGAACTGGACACAGACTGCTGGAGGGACTCCCCAGGAACCGCCATGGACTGCTGCTGCTGTGCTGACCTGTGACCTGCTTGGTCACTTTAAAGGAACCACCACTTGCCTGCATCCACCTTGTGCTGGCCTGCTGCTGGGCCCTGCTGCCTGTGCTCTTTTCTCTTTTATGGTTGTCCCCCAGGGGCTGGGTGCCGTAGCCTAAGACCCCTGCAGCAAGTTTATAGCGCCTGGAGATCGCCTTGCCATCTCTTCCTGAAGCGCTTTTGAAAGTGCTTTCCTGGTGGTGGTTGTTGCGCTCTAAAAGTGCCTTCTGGAATCCTGGAAATTACCACTGCGACCCAGGCTCATGGGAGGGCCCTAGCGCTTTGAAAAGCACGTCAATGTGCCCCTTTTCATCTCCACGACCGGGCTCTTCACAAGAAATCCAAGCGTGTCGAAGACGCGCTACTGCTGGTGCCCCCAGGGCACACAGGAGCGACGACAGGAGCTGCTGTGCTCCTTTAAGTGCTCCGGGGTGAAGCGCGCTGATGGAGGCGCCCCCGGGGCACAAACAGGCACCCACTTGTGTGCTGATCACTGCCACGGCCTGGTGTGCCAGATTGCTGCAGTAGGAAGCCGGGCGGGGGGAGGAGGCCTCATCAGAGGCTCCCTGCCCCCCTGGAGCACCCTTTTGTGTCTTGTGGGCGGGCAGGGGGAAGGAAGCCTCCTTGGAGGCTCCCCCTACTCCCTTTGTGCCCTCCTTTCCTTTCAGGATGGGTGGGGGGAAGGAAGCCTCAACGGAGGTTCCCCCCGGCCCCACCGAGGCTCTGATTATCTGGGGCAGAGACTGCGGGTGGAGCGTAAGCCTCGCCAGAGGCCCCCCGCACCGCAGGTTCCCCTTTTTTTTGGACCCCAGAGATCGCGGGCCCCAGGAGGTGCCCGATAGAAGAATCTTGAAGGGTGGGTGGGGTGAAAGCCTCATTAGAGGCTCCCCAGGCCGCCAGGCCCCATAAGTTGCTTTGTTGGGCATTGTTGCGCCCCCCCCCCTTTGTTAACGGGCCAGCCAATCACCGGAGGGCCCCCATTTTGCACAGTGGAGCACTGGGTCCCCTTTTGATCTCCTCATGGCACTGGAGGTGCCTCATCATACCAAAGGTACTTTTTAAATATATATGATCCATAATGTTCCTGATATGGACATGGCATATTCTTATATTAACCTGTTTTAATGATGATGTGTTGCATATCTGTTTGCTAATGTTCCTTTTATGGGCATAACATGCTAGTATGTTTTTCTGACTTGCCATATGTTTTATAATGTTCCTGATATAGGCATTTATGATACTTTAATGACAAGTGCTTTTATTTAGTAATGTGATTCCTGACTACTGCTTATGTTGCAGAATACTAAGTGACCTGTGTGTTATATGCAACTACTGCTGGTTCTGCAGAGTAACTAATGTGTAACGTTTCTGACAACTGCTAAGGTAGCAGGATATTACTGACATGTTGTGTTTGGTCTAATAATTGCGTTGTGTACAATACAGTATATTTTCATATAACTTGGTGTTGTGTTTCCTTTGTGGTGGGGATAGTGCATCATGTGTGTTGTGTGTGTTGTGCAAACGCTTTACACATTGCCTCTGGGACAGGCCCTATCTGCTTGTGCCAAGCTACCAAGGGGGTGAGCAGGGGTTATCTTTGATGTGTAACTCTCTTGCCCTGACTAGAGTGGGTGGGTTCTGCCTGGCTTAAATGCAAACCTAGCCAACCAGAAAGCCCATTTCTAACAGTATGCAAAGTTGGCGTTCCTGTGTTAGGAGGCCTGAAAAAATGATGCAAAGAAATCTAAGAGACTTCTTTGTGTAATTTTTTCCGGCACTTTTAACGCCTGCTTAGAGCAGGCGTTAAAAGGTGGCATGCCATTTTTTCAATGGGCCCCTATGTACTGTTCAGGGTTAGTACCAAAAGCAGACGTCACACCTCATTAGGTCTTGAGGACTCAGTGGGCTGCAGCTTGAGCCTAATGCGAATTAGCCTACAAAGGCTTTATATAAGGAAAGGGTAGGTTTTCTTTAATATTTATTAAAATTCTGACTTCAGTGCTGAATTAGGGTTCTATTACTACAAAAAGCCAATATATTATATTTGTAGGTGCTTCTGAACTGCAAATAGCAACATTAAATGTAATGGTGTAGTCCAGTATTTTTCTTTGGAACAACCAGCGTTGCTAAAGTGAAAATAGCTATAGCTTTTTGGTTCTACTCATTGTAAGGTCATGTTAGCTTTAAATTCCTAATGTCCTACTTTTAATAACCAGGTCCCAGCATTGTGGAATACAAAACTTTAAGTAGTGAATTATTACAGTTTAAAAGAAAAGTTTTTGCCTGTCAAAAGGTGTTTTTTTTTTTACAGTTCGGTTGCTGTATTGAGTTGCAGCTGCCAGGCAGCTGTAGCAGGCCTGGATTTATGTGTTCTTTGCCTCAATAACGGATGACAGAATAGTACTGTAGTCCATAGGTGACATTTAACTTTCCAAACCATAGGTATATTTTGGACACTTAGGGCCTGATTTAGATTTCGGCAGAGGAGTTACTCCGTCACAATGATGATGGATATCCTGCCCACCAAAATCTAAATCCCATAAGAAACAATGGGATTTAGATTTCAGCAAATGGGATATCCATCACCGTTGTGTTAGAGTAACCCCTCCACCAAGATCGAAATCAGGCTCTACATATTATGGACCTATTAGAAAGTAAAATATGCCAATTAGGTGTTAGCCAATTCAACCTGTTTTTAGGAGTTGGAGCAGATGCACTGGGGCCTGGTTAGCAGTGTTCCAGTGCACAGAGAAACAAAGAAAAGCAGCAGCATCAGCCCACAAAAAAAATGGGGTGACCACACAAAAAGAGGCACGCTGCAACACTACTAATTTAGGCTTCTGGTGTCTCTTTAATGGAGCATCATATACTGTTGGCTTGTATTTAAATTGGTTTTAGAGCTGGACCAGCCAGTGCCCACCATTCTTGCTGCACAAATGGATGATAAATATGCACTGGTTACACATCAAAGCCATTGAGTGAAGAAATCAGACCTGACAGGGAGGACTTTGGCACAGAGGAGAGTTCTATTCCAATGTCCCTTCAAGCCACCATTCTGAACCTTCCTACAGTGCTGTGCATGGAGTTAGACAGCCCATGCACCGGTCCCTCAAAGTACCAGATAAGGTTGACGAGGCATCTCTGTATTAGGCAGGAACTCTCACTTTCTAGAACTCTCTATGTTTAAACTGCTACACAGGAAATAAATCTTGTGAAGCGGATGAGAAACAGAAGAAGAATAGACTACATTGTGGCCAGACTCTTGCCTGGAATGAAAAGATTCTGGGCTTGCATATTCTTGGAGGTTTGTTGAACTCTGTTTCCGGAGCTAGGGGAAAAAGCAGAGCTAGTGGAAATAGCTCAACACCTCTCTCTAGGAGCCAGTAGAACGTGAATGTGCTGGGGTCCCTGAAGAAAGGGTGTCCTCTAGGACTTCTGTGGACTGGCCATGGCTGTTTGTGCCCTATGCTCTACAGGCTTCTGCTGGACACTCAAGCAACATGCTAATGGCAGAATGCCTTGGGTGCTTGGAGAGTGCAAACAGGGAAAGCGGACTGTGGCAGGAAGCCCCCTGGTCAAGTCAGAAGGATAGCTTGCAAGCTCCTTTTCAGCCCATTGTTCTTAGGAGGAGGAAGTAGCCATACACAAAGGCTGTAAACAAGCAAATGAAACCACCAAAAAATAGCACAAAAGACTAGAAAAACATGAGGCCCAAAAAGACAGCTCCTGGTGGCTGTAGTGTGCCACCAGTTACAAGAAAAAAAACCCTCATGTAATTAGAACCACTGAGCCTGGGGGTCCTTTAAAACATCCCTGTTGCTTGCATGCTGTAATTAGAAGAACAACAGAAAGTCCTTTGGGGCAACCACTGTATCACCTAAACCCAAACGGGTTCACTGTATCCTATGAAACTTTGACCAGTGGGACAGAAGCTCTGTTGCATTAAAATTCGAACAGCCCAGTCAGGGGTGGAGATACTGCCACCAAGTTAAATTAAACTGGGGAGCAAGTGTAAAAGAAATTGGTGGCCCCATGAAGAGGCAGGCACAAGCATGCTCTTGCATTATCTCTCACCTTGCTCCCTGTTAGAGCTAACATCTTTGGCATGGTTTTCCCTGACTTTTTGCCTTCAGACATCCTGTTTTGATGTCCTTATTTTTGCTGATTTTAGAGCTCTGGGCAATTTACCATTGCTAACTAGTGCTAAAGTGGATGTACCCTCTCCTTAAAACACGGTAACATTGGCTTCACCACAATTGGCACATTTAGTTCTATGTCCCTAGTAAAGTGCACTACCTGTGCCCAAGGCCTGTAAATTGAATGCTACTAGTGGGCATGGAACAACGATTGTGTCACCCACTTAAATAGCCCTTCAAGCATGTCTCAGGCTTGCCATTGCAGAGCCTGTGTGTTCAGTTGTAAGCTGCCATGTCAACCTGAGAAGTTAACCTTCTTGCCGGACCCAACCCTTCCTTTGTAATACATATAAGTCATCCATAAGGTAGGCCCTAGACAGCCCAAGGGCAGACTGCAGTGTATTTAAAAAGTAGGACGTTTAGGTTTTACACGTCCTAGAAATGAAAAAACTCCTAAATTCATTTTTCACTTTTCCAAGGCCTATCTCTCCCATAGTATAACAGAAGTGTAATTTCTAATTGAAATGAGATTGGACCCCAAAAGTTTGTGTCTTTGGAATCACAATTTAAAATCACAACATATGGTGAAAGAAGATTTTAAATTGTAATTCTGAAAATGCCACTTTATTAAACCTTTCATTTTCTTACTTTAGATTATTGTACCTTCTGCCTGCTTCTGAAAACAAGTGTCGGGTGGATGACAGCTGGGATTTGTACAATTTCTCCAGACAGCCACACACAAACAGAGCTTAGGTATGACTGATGGGCCATCTACAGCAGGATGGGAGGGAGGTGCTGACACTTTCACCTGAATAGGATGTGCCCTGTGCCTACACAAAGGGCTGCATACCCCTCTCTAGTGAGTCTGGGGGCAGGAACGGCAGGGACTCCATGCACTTTAAAAGCATCTCTTTGAAGTCTTTTCCACTTCAAAGGCACACCACCAACTGCCCCCTGAGAGCCTTGCCCTGCTAAGTGGTGCCAATCAAATCCTAGAACCTCTGAAGTGGGTATAAATTGCAAAGTACATGCATCAATGTCATTGCGCTGCTCGGAACTGGCGCATCTCCATCTGTGCCAATGCATTGCCGCTGTCGTGAGGATCGAGGACATCACTTTGCCATCTACACCTAACCTCTGGTTCAAGGATTGAGGACATTGCATCGCTGATGACACATCTCTGAATTTGCATGGCTCAGACTCAACACATTGCCTACATCTTCCGGATCAATGCAGATGCATCCTCTTTGCCCCTCACATCTTGTACTCAACACAACCACAAACCAAGGTATTGTTTCAGTGAGCCAAGGCTGGTCCTTGTATGCAAGCCATGCTCCATCGTGGTCAGCTTGAACCTTTCAATTTGACCCGGTCTAGCGTGATCAGGTAGCCCCGGTTGGCTCTTTATGTTTTTACACACTACACTTCAGTTTATTCGTTAAAAATTCATATCTTGAGTTCTGCTTATTGGATTTTTGTCATTTTGGTCTTGTTTTGTTCGTTAAATTAAGCTCTATTTGTATAACCTAGTGTGTTATTTTTTCGTGTAGTGCTTTCAGTGTTTTACTGCTTGAAGTTTTGTACAAATACTACACATATTGGCCCTCATTCTGACCTTGGCGGGCGGCGGAGGCCGCCCGCCAAAGTCCCGCCGTCAGGTTACCGTTCCGCGGTCGAAAGACCGCGGCGGTAATTCTGACTTTCCCGCTGGGCTGGCGGGCGGTCGCCTTCAGACCGCCAGCCAGCCCAGCGGGAAAGAGGCTTCCACGATGAAGCCGGCTCGGAATCGAGCCGGCGGAGTGGAAGCTGTGCGACGGGTGCAGTTGCACCCGTCGCGTATTTCACTGTCTGCGCAGCAGACAGTGAAATACATGTAGGGGCCCTCTTACGGGGGCCCCTGCAATGCCCATGCCAGTGGCATGGGCACTGCAGGGGCCCCCAGGGGCCCCGCGACCCCCCCTACCGCCATCCGGATCTCGGCGGTCCGACCGCCGGGATCTGGATGGCGGTAGGGGGGGTCGGAATCCCCGCGGCGGTGCAGCAAGCTGCGCCGCCGCGGAGGATTCAATGGGGCCGCGGTACACTGGCGGGACCCCGCCAGTGGTGCCGGTCCGACCGCGGCTTTACCGCCGCGGTCGGAATCCCCATTGGAGCACCGCCGGCCTGTCGGCGGTGCTCCCGCGGTCCTCCGCCCTGGCGGTCAAAGACCGCCAGGGTCAGAATGACCACCATTGTCTCTTAAGTTAAGTCTGACTGCCCTGTTGCAAGCTACCAGAGGGTGAGCACAGGTTAATTTAGGGTGTATATCTGACTTAACCTAACTAGGATTGTGCTTCCAGCTTGGACAGGGTGCATGCCTCTGCCAGCCAGACACCTAGTTTCCAACACTCGCAAAGCCAGGAACAAGCCAGTGCGGAGAGAGGAAAGTCAGGTGGAAGCAGTGAATAAATCACTTTCTATGCACTGAAGGAGCAAATGCTAGGGCAGCTAGGGAGACAGCTCTTGCCCTATAACTTAGGATATATATACATGTGGATAGTGCTAGAAGAAGGCAGGTGTATGCCAGTTTGTCTGCATGCTGGAGGGCAACCAAACAGTTTAAAATAAAAGAAATATAGGAAAAGGTGAAAGAGTTATGGCACAGCTGCTGCATTAAATGAAAGCTTTCAGGGCTGACGCCATGCACCAAAAGGCAAAAGGGTAGCCCTTTGAACATGTCACGGCTCCGCCACTGCAGTCTGTGTGTGCAGTTATAAAACTGCAATTTGGAACTGGCAAAATCAACCTTTTGCCAGGCCAAACCTTCCTTTTTTAATATGTATTTGTCACTCCTAGGGGAGGCCCTAACCATCCTATAGGGCAGGGTGCAGTGTATGTAAAAAGTAGGGCACATACTTTTACGTTTTACAGGGCCTGGTAGTGAAAATCTCTTAAATTCCTTTTTCATTGCTGCAAGGCCTCCCTCTGCCACATCATTACATTGGGTTAGCTTATTACATTTAGTAAGTGATAACTTTTGGTTGGGAGTAGGCACAAATCTCGAGTTTAGTCTCTAGAGAATTGTAAATTTAAAACGTATTTAATGGTAAAGTCACATTTTAAGTCACACTTCCGAAAATGCTACTTTAAGAAAGTTGAGATTTTCATATCCTAACCATTTAGCGCCTGCAGCCTGTTTCCTCGGTCGCATGACTAGGTGTAGTTGGCCTTTGTGTATTGCTCCTAGACAATATCACAATAGAGTGTTTAGGTGCTGACAGGATGAGCTTGATTGGGAGTGGGGGGGGTAGAGCTGTCACCTACCACATATGCACTTCAAAGACATTGGCCCAGCTCACCCACAAAGGACTTCATACGTGCCTATTGCGCCTTTAGACAGACTGAGGCCAGGGCAGTGAGGCAGGTAATTCCATACACTCCCATGGGGAGAAAACTCCAGAGGCTTCTCCCACTACAAAGGGGGTACCAGGGTTAAAAATTAGACCATCCATCTCACTCTTTAGTACACTCCTGAACCTGTAGATACTACAGACGAAGGACTGCTCTGTTTCCTGAGGCCTGACCTGTTGTCTGAGAAGGAAGACTGGAATTGCACCCTTCATTCCAAGCTGAAGTGGCTCCAAGAGTCTTCTGACGGACCCTCTGTTCTGAGCTACAGGGACTTAACAAACTCAGGAGAACTCTCAGTAACTGCCCAGCTGGCTTGCTGCAACTGGACCTGCCTGAGCCCTGATGACCTCTGTTCAAGTGATTCTTGATCCCCAAGAGGTGCTTCCCAGGTCTTGGAAGGTGGGTGTGGCAACAGTTGAGCTCCTCCTTAAAGAAAAGGAGGAATCATTATTTTTTGGCTGTTCATGACCACAAACAGGCCCGTTCAGCCCAACATCACATGCTGACTGCCAACACGAGCTCCAGTAAACCCATCTCTTGGAAGATGGCCCTCTCTGACTGTTGAAGGCTGGCCCTCTATGTAGTGTACAAAAACCAAGTACATTATGCAGAGGGTCTGAACAACCACATGTTAGTTTTCTGGGGTAAAAATCAGACCACCTAATGCTCAAATTTTTAAGGTAGCTGGTCAAGCAGTTAGGCTAATCCAGGAGATGTGCTAAGTATTTGCTGTACTCACAAATCCAATCATGCACCACACACACTCAATGAATAACCCGAAACCAGAATTTATAAAAAAATACTTCATACTTTTATATAATTTTTAAGATCAAAATCTTTAGAATAGGGTAAGTTCTTTTCTTGTTATGACTTTTTAAAGTTTTAGCAAAGTTAAGCCCATATTTATACTTTTGTAGCACTGCTTTTGTGTCAAAAATCGGCGCAAATGCAGCGCTAAAAAGTATAAAAATAAATACGGGCCTTATCCTTTCTGTGGATAATTATACACCATTGGAATCAATAGGCAGATTTTTTTTTTAAATCGCATGGTTGAGTTACCAGTCTCTTCTTTTGCAGGGTGGTCGCAGGGGTCGGTGGGCACCTTGTGCCAGCTGGAGAGCTTCAGGCAGCTCCCGGTTCCAGAGCAGCGTTGGAAAAGTTCTTGGCACAGGCACAGGGCCTCCTGGATGGGCCACTTGGACAAAGGAGCTGTTTGCAAATTCAAAGTGGTGCATGGGGGTCCCCTTTGGCTGTCTAGGTCACAAGAGGTTGGGGACCTGGGGTAGGGCAGACAGGTGTAGGGCATTTTGGAGGTCTTGGATGCCGTGCACAATGAAGTCCACTAGAGCTGTAGGTAAGTCTCTTTGAGGGTCACTTGCAGGACAACAGGGGCTCTCTGGTCGAAGGTCCAGGGTGTTCCTGAAGTCCCTCGACTGGGGCTTCCTCCTGTCAGCTTGGGGCATCTGTTTTTCTCCTGGTCTGACGTCAGCTGACCAGGACCCAGGGTATTGCTCTATCTTGGCCACTAGGGGTTGCAGCGCCACAAAACTTGGTACAGTTGGGGGTCACTTCCAGACTGTTGTCTTGTTGGGTCCAGCTGTGACTTCTGGGTCACGGAGATCTCGGAGATTCAATGAAGTGTCCCTCACTGGTTTCTTGGTCCTTTGCAGTTTTCTTGCTTTTCTTGAGTGGTACCGCCACTCAGGAGGGAGATCTTGGGTGATCCTTGAAGCCTGGAGGTCCCTTGGGGTTCCTGGGGTCAGTCCAGTGATTGTCAGGACTCTGGTGCAGCAAGCAGGGGTCTTGGTGCCTCTTCAGGTGCAGCAGGTCCTCAGTTATCGTCCTGGCAGCTTCTTTGGTGCTTGTCTTCTTCCCTTCTTGGAATCCCTTTCAAATCTAAAATCTTGGTCTAGGGGAGCCCACTAAATACTGAATTTAATGGGTGTTTTACAGGGAACTTGGTAGTGTCCAATGGGACACTTACCCTTGTGTGGCTACACCCACTATAGTGACCACTTCCTGTGGAAAGGGTCATGTCCCTAAACCTCATTTGCTGTTTTTCTCCACTCCACGATGGAGAAATCTGAATCAGAAGGTCCACTTCGCATGCAAGCCCTTAGGGGCGGTGAATGCTCAGTGAGGCCACTCCTCCTACCCTTTGTCTGGTTACCCGCCTTTGCTCCCGCCAAAAGTGGGGGCTTGCAAAGGGGGAAGCTCTCTGCTACTAGCAGCAGGCCTGGGGGTTCAAGTTTCAGGGGCTGTAGCCCTTTGAAGCTCACCGCCAGAGTGTTGCACATTCCTGAGGGAGGGAGTTAGCTCCTCCACCCAGGAAGGGAATTGTCTTACAAACCAGAGAGCCAGGGCTCTCCCCCATGTTTGTTTATTGGCTGTCTGGAGTGGCAGCTGGATGGAACCATCCAGCAACTCTGCCAGATAGGGTTAGCTTTTGCAGGGGGCACCTATAAGGTTCCCCCTGGGTACATATAAGGTGAACTCCAATACTGGTATCAGCTTGGATTTAATATTCTGAGTTATTTGATACCAAACAACCCAGGGTGCAGAGTGGCCATTATGTGGCTGGGGAACTCGTGTTTGACCAGTGCCCAGTACATACAATAACATGGCTGCTCAGTTCACTCACTATGTCCTAGGTTTAGCAAGGACACAGTGGGGGCATATTGCTCATGCAGCTATGCCCTCACATATAGTATGGTGCACCCTGCCTTTGGCTGAAAGGCCTGCTAGAGGGGTGACTTACCCATAACATATGCAGTATATGGTGGACAGGGCACTCGGAGAGTGTACCATGTCGAGTTTATCTTTTTAGGGTTTCCCCAGTACACTCAGCCTGCTGTGGCAGTGCTGGGTGCATCTGCATGCAAAGCTCTTGAGGGTGGCACGATCAGTGCTGAGGCCCTCAGGGGCTTACCCATAGCACCCCATGCCCTGGGTACCTAAGTACCCTTTACTAGGGACTTATAGTGGAAGCTAAAGATGTATCCAATTACTTTAACCATGTTTTAGGGAAAGAACACTGGCACTGGGAACCTGGTTAACAGGATCCCAGTGCACTCCAGTCCAAGTTGCATTAAGAAACCAGGCAAAAAAGTGAGGGGGTACTGCAACAAGGAGCCAGTCTCTCACACGGATGGGTCACCCTAAACTGTTTGCCTTCATCTTCCTCTTTTTCTGACTTTATTTTTGTTGGCTTTAGAAATTGGTGCACTTTACCACTGCTGGTCAGTGCTAACGTGCTTGTGTTCTCTCCTTAAAACATGGTAACATTGGCTCATACCCAATTAGCATATTTAATTTACTTATAAATCCCTAGTAGGGTGCAGTGCATGTGCCCAGGATCTGTAAATTAAATAGTACTAGTGGGCTAGCAGCACTGATTGTCACTCCTAAGGTGGACCCTAGGTAGCCCATAGGCCAGGGTGTTATGTAAGTGAACGGTATGACATATACTTTTAAGTTTTACATGTCCTGGTAGTGAAAACATCCCAAATACGTTTTTCACTACTGTGAGGCCTACTCCTATCATAGGATAGCCTTGGGAATTCCTTAATACACCTTTAAGCTGTAATGCCTGACCAGAAAGGAGTAACTACATCATAATTCATATCATTGGAATTATAATGATAAATCCTCTTTAAGGGAAAAGTTGTCTTTTAGCACTAATGTTTAAGAAATGCTACTTTTAGAAAGTGAGCATTTTTCTGCTTCTGTGTGCCTTGCAGCCTGCAGCCTGTCTCCAATCCACAGTTGGGGTGGCTGACAGCTACACTTTGTGCATTCCCTCTAGACAGCCACCGACATAAGAAGATTAGGTGTGTCTGAGTACTCATCTGCATTTTGATTACTCTTCTTGGGCAAGAAGAGCGGGAGAGAATGACACTTACACCTGAATAAGCAGTGCCTGTCCCTATAACAAGAGCTGATTACCTCCTACTGATAGTCTGGAGACAGAGCTGGAAAGAAAGGAAAGAAAGGAACTCTGTGCACTTCAAGGACCCTTCTTTGAAGTCTCCCTACTTCAAAGGCACATCTAGGTTTAAGCACTGGGTCTCTGAACCCACCAAATCAGACACTTGTGGGCCTACAAATGGATTTTGTTAGAAGAACTGCTGTGCTGCAACAAGGAATATTACTATGCTGAACTGCTGCCCTGGAAGGACTACTTTTCTGCTATCCTGTCCTGCTGCCTGCTGGCTGGTCTCTGACCCTGCTGAGGGAGAACTGGACTCTGCCATGCACCACAAGTGATCTACAAGGGCTTCTTGGCTTGCTTCCTGTTGCTTGAGGCTCAAGGAGATCGAAGTCTCAACCCCTGCTCCTGTGCTTGGTTCACTGGAAAGGGACCAAGATACTTGCATCATGGGAATCTACGCATCTCATGTCTGCGTGAAGCAGGACCGGCGCATCAACCCACTTGCAGGAGCAGATCTGGTGCATTGCTCTTGGAACCAACTCATGGCCTTGAGAGCTTGATGCATCAGTACCGCGCTTCGCAGTCACAGCAGTCTATGGGAACCAACACATCCCTTGACTGCGTGGAGAAACTGGGCTCTTCACACTTAGAAACCAATGCATCTCTGCTTCAGTGCTAGTCATCAGAACCAATGCATCACCATCGGTGCGTGGGACAGTTCGACTCATTGCCACCCCTACAAGGACCTGACCGATTCATCTCACTACGCATCTCGCTGTTGGTACCAGGAAAGGTACTTTGTTCCCTGCAGCCTGCTTGGGTCCTGTAGCTGACCTGCGCTCCATTGTGGTCAGCTGAACTTTGACTTTGCCCCTGTCCAGCCCAACCGAAAGTAACCCCTAATAGCTCGATTTGCTTCTAAATGCTAATTTGAAATTATTCTTTGAAAATTCATATCGCTACACATTGTTTTGTTTTGTTCCAGTCTTATTTTATTTACAAAATCATTATCTTTTTTCCTAACCTGACGTTGGGTCTTTGTATTAGTTATTGCACTAATATTTTACAAATTGCCTTCTCAGTTAAGCCTGCCTGCTCTGTGCCAAGCTACCCGAGGGTGAGCACAGGATAATTTAGGGTTGTGTTGTTACTTACCTTGACTAGGATTGTGGTCCCTGCTTGGACAGGGTGCATACATCTGCCAAATAGAGACCCAGTTTTTAACACCAACTCTTCCTGCTACAGTCACCACCACCAACAATGAGAAATACGAGGTCAGATCTTCACGCTACAACATCAACAGCTCGCTTTGACTGCCAATGTGAATAACTAGCAATGACCATCCACGACGCCTGACCGGATTTTCACACTACTGTGACAACCACATGTGACACTCTCCCTGCTCCATGTGTCCTTCTCACAGCAAATGGAACTCTTTGGACTTTAGAAATTATCTTTTTAGCGGGACTAACCTCGTCCTACAATCCGTCCTGCACTCCATCATACTCTACCTGGACTTGTGACTTTCACCCGGTCTTGCATGACCAGATAACAGTGAGTGGTGCTTTGTATTTTTAGATGCTATGCTTAGTTTAACTCTTTAAAATTGCTGATCTCCTGTACTCCTGATTTGATTTTTGTAATTTTGGTGCCAAATGATTTATTACATTCTACTCGCTAAATGTGTGTTGTGTCTTCACTTTATTACTGTTTGTGTGCTGCATAAATATTTTACACATTGCCTGTAAGTGAATTCTGACTGTTTTTGTGCCAAACTGCAAGAGGGATAAGCACATGTTAATTTAGCGACTTTTTTTTTATCACCCTGATGAGTATTGCAGCTGCTGCTTCAGTAGGATTTCAGCCCTCTCAACCGACAACCCAATTTCTCACAGATGGCTTCACAAATTGCATTTCTGTTGACAGTGGTGCCCTATAATGATGGGTCCTCCAATAAGCCTTTGGGATATTTTTTCAAAAATCGTAGCCCTAAGTCCCCTGTGTCAAATCAATGACTCCGGACTAAACTTTTGTTGGTTTCAAGCTTTCTTGAGGTTGACCGTTTGGTGTGCCCTTGGTGTTCATGGTCTCATTTAGTTTCTGATATCTCTGTGTTTCCTAGACAGCCTTGTGTAACAGTATAAAAAGGACTTTCACTAAAGTGTGTATTAGTTTGTTAATATCAAAGTTTATTGGAATGTCTGCTTAACAGTGAAAGTCAAAATAGGTTAATAATTGTGGTAATGTCCTGACAAGTTTAAAGATAGTGAAATGTTTACATTCTACTGTTGAATGTCTAGTGACATGCTATGACAAAGGCAGAAGGTATCTCTTTTTAAAATTCCATACCACATGCTTTATGTTAAAATTGATGGGATAACCTCATAATATGAGTAGGGTTCTGCCAGTCCTTCAATAGTTAAAGATGACTATCTTTAGAGGTTCATTTGAGTACTGTGATACTTCGGTCACTGTATTTTGCAAGGCCATTTACAGTGTGTTCCCATTTTTTTTTCCGCCTTCCATTTTCGATATATTATTAATTTTTTCATGGTATTTACTTTTACATGTATGAAAGTGCTTTCCCTTTTAAATCAAGAGCACTCACTGGAAATTAATTTATTGAGTGTTATTTTTTGGATATCTGAGTTCTGAGCCTGGCCTACAGCGAGGACGTCTTGGATTGCTTTGCTCCACTACCCTGAGCGTGAAGTGCTAAAAGTGATACTTGGTCCCAGTTAAAGAGTCTGCAGCATGGGTTGCTACAGACACCAAAAGAGAGAAACCTTTGTTTTTAGAATTAGGGATCAGTGACTTCTTACTGCCGTATGACCTTCCAGCCTGGATCGTTCATACCACCCATTTTTTAACTAGATTACGGCAGGTTTTGAGTTTAGAGATGCTGTGCGTGGCAGAGGTTCTCTGATAAACTTGTGTCATCAGCCTGATGATATACATTTCAGATGTGGGTGAGTGGGGCTCAAAGTAGAGCGATGTAGAAGGTGAAGAGGATATGGAAGAACTGGAGTACTCCACAGGTATATGTGATCTTCAACTTCCCATCCAGATTAATTGGTGTGGTTTGGTGATATAGGAGGTGAACCACTGTAGAACATTATCAGAGAAACTAATGCATGATTCCTATCTATGGATCCATGCTTGGTGGATGAATGGGTTGAAGGCAGTGGAGAGACCATGCAAGATATGAAGGCAAGGGTATTTCTGATCAGTGATCAGGAGTTTGTCCTCTATTGTGTGGCAGTCTTTGTGCTTCAGGATTGTCTAATCAGATCAGTAGTCCTGGAATGGGGGGGTTGTTGCTTATGTGATTTTAGGGTTAAATTGATGCTGCTTTCTGAATGATTTTCCCAGGTTCAGGCTGTTTTGTCAATAAGAAGAGGACTTGTGCTCATTTAATATTATCTGATATAGTACCTTTATTACGGGAAGGCATTTGCCATGTTCAGGTGTCGCATGACAGTGTCTCCAAGAAGAGATTTCATGAGAAGTAATAGTAGAAAATTGTCTTTGTTGGGGTCTATTTGAGGATGCAAGAGAGGTTAGTGAACATGAGGGGATTGAAGTGTCCACCTTAGGAGTTTTGAGGCCAAAGTCAATGACTGTTCTGTGCCATCAATGTGGGTTTGAATCTTGTCAGTGAAGAAGTGATTTATTGTGCTATTTTGTCACTGGAGTGTGGAATTGGAGGTTCTGGTAGGGGAAGTATTTAACTACTTTGTAAAGTGTTTCACTTATTATTACCAGATTTTTTGACAGTTGTTTAATCAAAGGTGGCTTTGTCAAAGTGTGATGGTGTCTGTGTGGAGAACAGAGTGTTTAAGGTGGATGAAATTGTCTAAGACTTTGATCAATCTACATTTTGTCTTGCCTGTGAATTGTACATTTGTTTCTCAGTGAGCTCTCAGGAATAACATAATATTCATCTTTGATGCCTCTAAAGCTGTCATTATAGGATGGATGGAATAGTGCAGGGTAGTTATCACACTGTAATTGCTATGAAACCACGGTGTGATATTTAAAGATGTAGGAAATACCTCCTGTTCTGAATTTTCTACATGACAATGAGCCATACCATGCAGAGTCAGTTTAATACATCTAATTCTGCATGTTTTGGCTTTTTCCAGGTCTTTACCTGATACATTTATGCAGTCTTGACCTGCTGGAATCTATCAAGAGAAAAATATGAGGGTGAGGTAATTATCAGACATCTCTTAGTTCTGACACATTGCAAAGTCATATTTACAGAGGGATCAGAAAATAGGGCCTGATTTAGAGTTTGGCAGAGGGGATTACTCACAATATATGGAGATCCCATCTGCCGTATTATGATCTCATAATAGCCTATGGAGATCATAATATGGTGGACAGGATATCCTTCACATGTGTGATGGAGTAACCCGTCTGTCAAACGCTAAATCAAGCCCTTAGACCTTAACTTGTAATTAGGGCCTATGTGTGGGTCAAGTGTGACTTCGTAGCATGCAGGGAATCTGCTGATGCTTGTGCTTCAAATGAACCTCTCACTGTTATACACAAGTAGCAAAAGCTTTGTTTATTTATGAAATATATCTAAAGCTATCAAACAAAAGAACCATCCGCTCCTGGCTGCTAAAGGTTGGAACACCTTACCACCGCACCTCAGACATTCACCATTGCTGCCTCAGTTCAAGGAGGACCTCAAGACTTGATTCTTCAACTGATCTCTGAGGACCCCCCTAGCGCCTTGAGACCCTCTGGGTGAGTAGTGTCCTCTAGAAATGATTGATTGATTGATTTCTATGGACTAATTGTGAAAGAGATTTTGGCTATAGACAGCTTTCTGTTGGTCAGGCCCATAGCTTTAAAAATACATAAAATTTGCATTGGGTCAGCCACTTGTTTATGATAGAGTTGCTTTGCTGTCTCTCTCAGTTTTCTCCTCTGGGTTCAGTGTCTTTTCTCTCTGTTCTTGTGTATGTGGCACCCAAGAGCTTTTCCATCTCATGGTGTTTGAATTGATTATGTCCATTCACTGCTGACACTGCTCACATTCAGGGAACTACTTTTCTATTTTTCATGGAGTGCATTTGTTTCTCTGCCCTCACCTCCATGCTGTGCTGTCCGTACCAGCCTCTTGCTCTCTGTATAGGTTCCCCCATTCGCCAACCTCGCTTGTCAGTTCCTCCTTCTGCCTGTCGTTTTTACCTTCTTGTTGCATCCGTTTATATCAGTACACAAACACGTTCGTGAAACACTCCATGCAGTTGCTGCTGTGGTGGGGAAGTAGGCCGGTAATTCGACAGATTTGCCGTAATCAGGACTGTCTCAGTATCCTCATATAACCCACTTCCATTAAGCAAGTTATTCTACAAAATAAGTACTTAATTAGCGTTTATAGCTCAGCTTATGAGGTACAGGGACTTTGCGCTCTGCGAGGAATGAAATATGTACATGAGTTTTATTAAATCAGTTTCTAGCACATTGATAGTCTACTAAACACTGCAGTGTGGAAATGTATTTCGCCCCTTTGTGCTTGCTGGTATTTTAAACCCCGAAACCGAAGAGAACCATGACCTCAGTAGAAACTCTGCACAAGGAAGCATGTAAAGCTGCCGCACCGGTATGGTCATGTGAGCAGCTTCATCGCACCGAAGGACAGTCTCTGAGGGACGGTGTGAATGAGAGAGTAAGTGAACAAGATAGAGTGAGCTATGGAGAGAGTGAGTCTAAGTGAGATAGTGAGAGAAAGGGAGAGTGAGTGCAAGAGAGCACAGGACTGAAAGAACATTTAGACATGAAAGAATGGGAAGGGTTGGGCTGAAGAATAAATGTATATAAAAGGGATTAATTCATATCGAAGAAAGTGGAATAAGATGAGAATGAGGTATAGTGTGAGTCTGACTGAAGTAGTAACTAAAGGCCAGATGCCAAAGGCCTTTTGCATTTCTTAACGGGCCGAATCACAATTTCGGCCCCTGAAGAAATGCAAAACAGCCTCTTCCTCCTCTTCCTGTGTACAAAAACCTTTAGGGAATCATCAAGTGCGAATGCTACCCTTTAGAAATCACATTTTGCGATTCCCTAAAAAGGAAATCACAAATGGAGATGTCCTATTTGTGATTTCTTGGCACAGGTCAGAAGCATTTCCTAAATGCAAAATGAGCATATAGGAAATGCAATGACCATCGACTTCAAGTCAACGGTAACCATGTGCAATGTAAAAAAAGTACCCCAAGGTGCTTTTTTAGGGTCGAGCCTGCGTCACATGCGCTTGCCCATGCATTTCGCTAGCGAGACGCTTTAAGAATTAAAAAGGGCTCGGAGCCCCGTCCACGTCACATCAGTGTCTTTCATTGGTTTGTGGGCTTGCCTGTTAGAATCTGCTTGATTTCATTAGTGGAAGGCACGCACACGTCATGCCTTTTCCTGTGGTTAGCCTTCCTCGAGTGCATCGACCAAGTACAGAAAACATACGAGGCGCGCTGTTTTCGGACCGGTTCGTGGACTACTTTTTCTCTATTTTCGCAGCGCGATCTCGCTTGGCAGAAGTCGAGCGCTTTGCATAATATCGACCCTGTTACACAGTTAATTGCACTTTTTCCGGTTACGTACATAATTACACTTTTGCCGATAGGTTTCATTACGAGTGAAAAGTCCGGTTAGGAGTTTACAACGCTATTAGTCCTAACACGAGCAAACACGAGACCCGTTACATTGCAAATGCTTGTTTAAAGTGCAATAGAGCACACACATGCCCCCTGGGCATGTGTGTGCTCTACATGTGCTCCACTAGTTTTGGGGTGCACCAAAGGGGGCCTTTTGCCCATAGCCATCCTTGGTTTTGCATTTCCCAAATATAAATTTCCTAATAGAAATCAGTATTTGGGAAATGCAAAACCCGCCTATTGTCTCAAATGGCATGGGAATTCTTATTTGTGATTTCCTAATAGAGATTCCTACTGTGTAAGAATCGCTATTAGGAAACCGGCATCTTTGTGTACAGCATTTTGCATTTCCTAAATAGCAATTTCTAGGAAATGCAAAATTGCATTTTAGTACATCTGGTCCTAAGTGATGGGGACAGTGAGAGTGATATGGGAACAGTGGTAGTGAGCAAGGAAAGGACAAAGCACCAGATGTACT
Source organism: Pleurodeles waltl (assembly GCF_031143425.1). Lineage (NCBI taxonomy): Eukaryota > Metazoa > Chordata > Amphibia > Caudata > Salamandridae > Pleurodeles > Pleurodeles waltl. Next base: position 1,236,635,086 of record NC_090446.1, read on the forward strand.
AAAATGTAATTATGCATTTCCTAAATAACGACTTCATAGAAATAGTTATGTAGGAAATGCAAAATTCTATGTACAGAGATGCTGATTTCCTAATAGCGATTCCTACATAGTAGGAATCGCTATTAGGAAATCGCAAATAAGAAACCCCTTTTGTATTTATGTCAATGGGCCAGTTTTGCATTTCCCAAGTAGATATTTCCTATTAGGAAATTGTTATTTAGGAAATGCAAAACCAAGGTTGGCAATTTGCAAAAGGACCCCCTTGGGGCACCCCCAAAAAAGGGGGCAAGTGTAGAGCACACATATGCCCAAGGGGCATGTGTGTGTTCTGCTGCAATTTAAAAAACAACACTTTGGGTGCTTTTTTAAAATTCCACATGGTTACCATCAACATGAAGTCGATGGTAGTTGAATTTCCTAAATGCCCAAATGGCATTTAGGAAATGATTTGTACATCAGAATAAGCATCACAAATAGGTAATCCCTATATGCGATTTCCCATCTGGGGATCACAAAGTTTGAATTCTACAGGGTAGAAATCACAATTTGAGATTTCCTAAAGGCCTTCGTACATCAGAAAAGGCCATTTTGCATTTCTTAACGACCTGAAATATTGATTCTGACCATTAAGAAATGCAAAAAGGCTTTGTACATCTGATCCTAAGAATGTTTGACTGATGGGCTCTCTTTGAGACAGAGAAGAGTTTAAGTGTTCGAGGTCAGAAGTGAGTGTGCTTGAGATAAGAGTTAATCTGGAGTGGAAACTGTTAGAAAGTGGTAAGGAATAGACAGAGTTGTGTATAAGGAATGCTGGGAGTTGAAGAGAAAGAAAGAAGGGCAGCACTATGTTTGGTCTTAGGCCTTCGGCCATGTGCTGTCAAGTCCTGTGCTTGTTGTCATATGAGCAAGCACGAGACTCAACAGAATGTTGTGGATTGGAAGGTAGGGGACGCAAGACGGATGGTTGGAGGAGAAGCAGGCGGAGAAGGGCTGTTACCTGTATCATCCTGATTAACTGAATAATAAACCTACTTTGGAAACGACAACCTTGTACACTATCAAAGTAAAGTGAAAGAGAAAGGGAGGTAGGAGGCAAACAGTAACTAATGATACAGCAGAGTAGGTAATGCGGAATCTCTCTGACCATAATAACTGATAATCATAGCAGAAGCACAGGAATGTGATTGTAGTTTTTACTACTTCTTAATCATTCTGATATATATACTTCTTGCCATATATATTCAAATGGGTGCATTCTATGACATTGCACATCTTACGGGCTTCCTACTAACGCAAATATGGTGAAAGATATTTCTCCTGGACTCTAAGGTCGAATTGTCAGGATTTGTGCTGTAGCATTATTGTTTGGATGGAATATACTTGAATGACCATGATTCCTGTGTCACAAATATGTTCTGCTGTGAATAAGAACGAGAGGTGCAGAGGAGCGTTGCAAAGAAGTATTGTTAGAGCTCTTGCAATACTGAAAACTATCATGTGAAACCATCTCTAAGATGCAAATATAGTTGATAATTATACTCGCAAAAGTACCATGTCGCAACAACTTTGTAAACATTTTTTGGGGTGATCCCTCCTCATTTCCCATAAAAGTGGAAGATCATATGCATAGTAATTCATCGTTTCACTCCATTGATCATACAGTTAGTAAAGCAAATACAAATCATACCGTCACACACAAGAAAAATCCTTTTAAACGGATCATTGGTGTTAAGGATTTAGCTTTGCATGAACACATTTTCAATTGTGTATTTTTCACTTGTTTCTTCACAACAGTGTTTTTATATTGAGGAGTATGTTCGCCTCTCTTACTTAATGGTGGGTAGTTGTAAACTTCAGGATATTTTTTGAGAGTCCATGGGAAGGATCAGTTAGTTTGTTTTTGCATTTTGCTTGGCATTGATGCGAGTCAGGGGAGAAGTGGATGGTGAATTGTTGTTCCATCAAGGAGTACAGTGGCTTGTGGTGGATCATCTGCAAGGTTCTTCCGACTGAATTGAGAGTAGTGCCTTAGAAGTGTGTGGATTTGTCAATGTTTTGCTTGATGCCCATGGAGTAGATGACTGTGTTAAGTTATGCTGTCATTACCTTGCAGGTAGAATCTCATAGGAAGTTAAAGTCTCTAAGGAACGTTTTGTGTCTGTGTTTGCATTTTGAATGGTAGCTTTGGTGAGGATCTGTGAAATTTTCTTGGTTAAGTCATTGTTCATGCAGATGACGGAAATTAGCTATCTTGGATTGTGAGAGTGGAGAATGGAAAGTTGGGAGCTTAGTGATTTGAGTGATGCTAGATGCAGCATTATATGTGTGTGTGGATTATAGTGAGTCTGTTTTTGTGATTAGTACGGTGGATGTGTCATCTTGCAGCTATATGGATGTCTAGAATGTGTCTCGGTGTGGTAGTGTACCATGAGGGGATGAAGAGTGCATCATGATGTCTGAGATGTCAGGTGGTAACTCTTTCTAGGTGACTAGACAATGTTCCCTAGGTTAACACATACAATGTTAGACAGTAATATATTGGATGTAAGAACTACTCGTACTAAAGTCAGATGCATGATAGGGGTATGATGTTATTAGTTCCTTTGATAAGGTTGTGATGCTATCACTTCTTGTGATATTACTGCACATTATGTACACACATTAGTCCCTTCACTTATTTTTAGAGCTTGTACTTTGCTAGTGAGATAATAGGCTAATGCACCAACAGCTTCAACACTAACCAGGGATGGACTGGGGCAGAAAATAGGCACTGGCACAAAAATAAAAGTGGCCCAATTAATGAATCTGTTTGCTATAAAACTGGGCCATATTTGGAAATCAGAACAGTTTTGATTTTCTAAAGACACGCTAGATAGCTGTTTGCAGGGTATGGGAGAGTGCATGGATTTGTGCTTGTTGCAGGCAATGTTTGTTTTATTCCTGGGGAAATCAACAGTGAAACCTGGCCCAGCAGACCGTAAAACAAGCCTACAAACAGCTAGAAAACCGGCCCAAACAATGACCATTAAAACAGTCCATCTGGCACTGCCTAAATACCCTATAGGCCAGTCTGACCTAGTCACTCGCACCACCACCGAAGCTCATAGTTTTCAATCACTTCACAAGCTATGCACAGTATGCTGTTGCTTCCTCTTGGTTCCAATACGGCTGTCTCCTCAGACAATCAGGATTACTACTATAGTTACTGCTACTAAGTATTACAGGCACCTTACCTGCATAGTTGGCTCATAGCCTCAGCTTATCTGTGGGCCACGTTTGTAGTGACAGACGACAGAACTGATACTCAAGCTCAGCCAGCTAGGTATCAGAATGCAAAAAGCTAAGTATGAATAATGCAGGTGAGGAAGCGGTAAGAAGGTATTTAGAAACAGTGGGATCCCAACCTGTTCTGCAGCCTTTTAAAAGCTCTGATGTTCTCAGCCAGTCATTTTCAGCAGAGAATGAGATGCTGACTTGTCTGGACTACTCCGCAGTACGGTTGGGCAGGGATACTGTCATGTGGTAGGACTTGTCTACTAAAAGCCAATGGTAGTATGAACTCCAATGCCTGACTTGGAGTTAGAAGGGTAAAGTGGCGATAATTTTGGGAAAGTATGGCATGGACATTGACCAAGAATTCAAAGTACAGACCCAGTATTGAGAATAATTTGGATTCCAAATTAAAATCATGTTTTGGGGCTATTCTAAAACCAGCCATTATATAAATGCTGTCCATTCGTCGGAGCATTCGAGTACGTCAAAGGAATATAGATGACGCATAATGAAGGAACTATTATGACATATATCTTACATGGAATAATAATCTTAGAATTAATAGTGTAATAATATGTTGTTCATAGCTTTCAATAACACCTTGAAAGCTGTTATAGGAAGTGCTATATTAAAAAACTCTTTGACATTTCATGATGTTGAAAGAGCGATTAAAATGATGATGACGCGGGACATGGTTGCTCTTGTCATCAGGGGCCAGATTTATGACCATTTGGTATTGCTACTCGCAATTTGCACATTTTTGTGATTCAGAAATTGCAAGTCGCAATACCAAACGTACAACAGCATCAACAACACTGTTAGTGATTCATAGTGGGTTGCAAAGGGACCAACCTCATAAATATTTTATTTTGTAACGTAGCCCGTTTTCCTTAAAGGAAAATGGTATGCATTACAAAATGAAAAATTAAAAGTTTTCTTTTAATTTTTTAAGAGTAGTCAGTAGTCCATCAATATTTTATTTTGTAACGTAGCCCGTTTTCCTTAAAGGAAAATGGTATGCATTACAAAATGAAAAATTAAAAGTTTTCTTTTAATTTTTTAAGAGTAGTCAGTGGTCCATGGGACCACTGCCTGTTTTTAAAAAATGTTTGCACCCCCATTCACCGAGGGAAAGGGGTCCTTTGGGTCCCCTTCGCCTTTGTGAATGGGTTACCACCACCGAATTCACGGTTGCACAACTATCATACATTTCACTGCGACTCACAATTAGGAAGGGACACCCCTTCCTAATAGTGACTGGCAAACCTATTTTGCCATTCAGTAAACAGATTCCCGAATGGCAAAATAGCATTTCCACATACCAAAATGTTTTTTTCTGTTCTCAAACAACCCGATTCTGCAAATCGGGCCGTTTGCGCACAGTAAAAAAGCTTTGTTCATCTGGCCCCAGGTCTCTTAATTTACTTACAATGTGACTAGGTTGGCAGTGATAGACTGCTCTCTTCCTTCCAATGCCTTAGCCCACGTTTCCTGTGTCTCATGGGACCTTTTATAAGGGGACTGTTAAACTCCACGTTTAAATACGAACGGACTAAAGAGTGAAAATACGTCTACACACGAAGAGGGTATTTTATCTTCCATTCAAACATTTGGAATAAAATATACTCGTGGTTGAGATTCAGAATCTTTCTCTCATGATTGCTCACAATAAATTCGGCAGCGTTATAAGAACAGGGACCAACGTGATGTTTTTGGTTTTGCATATTCAAGCTAATAATACTTAAGTTTGGTTCTGTAGAGACTACATATTTTGTCAAGCATGGCCTTTAACATTGTTTTCTTTAGTCAGACCTCGGCGCTAGAGCTTCATGATTGTCGCTGCCTCATAGATTTCCACAAATGTAACCTAATTTTATTCAGGTTTGTAGAGGTGTTCATAATAATCCATTTATCATTTATTTAGATGTGACAAGTGGAATTTGTGCAGGTTTCTCAGCTCGCTGTACTGGATTATTAAGTAGAAGTAGTTCACATACTCTTCAAACCCACTTAGGATGCACACTTCTGCTTTATATTATACATATATTAGAAGTACAGTCGGAACATTGACCTTTACAATACCCTGGAACTGCTAATTTAAAAATTATGTAGATTTGTCACATAGGGAAATGTACGTTTAAGAAGTTTACCTATTAATTTTCTCTTTAACTTCTGGATCCAATGCTCTTTTTTTCTAATTACAAAGCAAGTTTAGAATTTCTGTAGAAAATTCATAACACAAATCATTTTAATAAAGCAGAACAAATCTATTTTAAATTAAATCGGAAACGAGGTACTCGAAGAGAAAGTGGAGACAGCATAACAAATGTGGCTGGGTGTCCTGTCTGAAGTTGTGCACAGCTATATCAAGTTCTCGTCTTGATTATGAGGTCTTTCTCTGTCCAGACAGAGGTACCGCTGGAAGAAAGTGGGCTGTCTTGTTGCTTTCAAATGCGATCCTTGGTTTGGTGGGATTGGATAGGATCGCTATCAGTGAAGGTGAAAGTTCCAACAGGAGCTAGAATGAAGCTGGGCTGAGGCTCTAAAGCTCTCAGGTCTCTGGGGTGAGCCTGACCTTGGAGAAGGTGAACTGCCAGTCCCTGTAGGTGCAGGCATGAATCAAGGCTCACTCATGCTGCTCAGTATTCAGCAGCGGCTTGAAGCCTGGATACTTGCTGACATGCAGCTCCTTTGTGGGATTGAGTATGGTCTCCCTAGAAATTTGATACAGTTGAGGCAAGACTTTCTCAAGGTAGTTTGAGGCTTAAGCTATGGATTGCCAGTGAAAATGGTAGCGAGGTCGCTATAGTACCAGTTTATTCACTCTTAGTGGGAAGTTCTTCCATACACCAATTGGCAGGCAGGAGCTCGAGAGGAAGGCAAAGAGTCGGGAATGGCCAAAAAAGGAACCCTTTGCCTAATAAGACACAGGGGACCCTACAGATTGAAATAAGTGGAATTATAATTATTTTTCAACAGATTGTTAGGACAGATGATCTTTGGGAACCATGTATTGGTTCCTACACAATATGTCTTCAGATTAAAGCTCCCACAAGTAACTTTAGCCAAGAAGGTCAAGTGTTGAAACTGGAATCCACCGGGCAAAGCGCCCTAAGAAAATATTCCCACTGGTTATTTATTCAATATAGAAAATGTGAATGTACCTCTTAAACTCTCGATGTCTCCCACTTGTAAATATGAGACATTTTGTGATTATTTCTTCCTCCCTCCATATGAAATTATATGTCATACAGAGGAGCTGCAATTAATAAAGAAGTAGGAAGCTTCATTGAAGAAGAGAGGCTTAGGGCTTGATAAATTTATGCACATAGAAAATGACATTTGATTCAATTTAGAAGCAGAAGAAGCAACGTTTTCTGATATAGAACGTCATATTTGTTTCCATTGGCCATACTTAATAGTTTAGCAGTGGCGCAGTCAACAACTTCTTATGCTAATTTTATATTTTATATTCAAAACAGTCCAACCTAAACTGTAACGCTAGAATTAAATAGTTGTTAAAAATTAACAGATCTGGCGAGTGATTGAATACATACTGTAAGTATGCAGTCTGAGCTAAAGAGTCAAATTTAAAAGGATCTGTGGTGACTCCCATGGAAGAAGCAAGGATGAATAGCTGTATTAAGAGCTGGAATCAAAGAGAAGTGTTGTTTAAGAGAGACATTTATATACATAAATGGTTAGGAAGAGAAAAATCAGTTATGAATTTCGTGCACAAATTGATGCTTGCCGGAATTCTTTTTATTGATATTATCCTGGTTACTAGAAGCAACCCTAGGATTCCAGATTTGGCAAGGGTAGGAATAGCAACAAACAATGGTGCTGAGCACCGACATTAACTCATTAAAGCCATAAGGTTATGAGATATCCAAATGCTTATTAAAAAGCAAGTTTTTTTAATGAGAGATTCTCAACTATTAGAAAGGGTGGAGTAGTATGAGATCCAATAGTGCATCTCTGCGCACATGTTAACAAATATATCCACAAAGAGAGGTGTAGCTTATTGTCCTGAAATTTGCACTTGGATCAGGACTCCAATTTGTGCAAAAGTACATTTTTAGGTCTGCTCCTATTCTGTCAAATAAAACCTGGCAACATTTGTTTGGGAGAATATCACAATATTCAGAGATTTTCAGATTGGGACGTGAAAAGTTTTTGAGATGCAAAACTCAGAATGGGTAGATCATAATATCACACCTGGAAAACACCAAACCACATCGTTATTTACAGGTTGCGGAATTACCTCCGCACTTAGTGTGGATCTTCTAATGAGCCCTGCTGCGTTTTAATGTTGCTGATGTTGCTTGACTAATTCTGAAGTTTACTTTGTAATTCAAGCATATTTTTTTATTTGCATGTGTTATAACACATCAGTGTACTGCAGCTGCCTCCTTTCATAGCTCCTGCAACACTGTTTGAAAAGCCTTCATTTTTTAATCAGAAAAAGGAGACGTAAACAATGTATCAAAATAATTATCCGCACCTGGTCACAAATTTTTGATGTTCTGTCTTTGAAACAAACATTACATATCGCAGGGCAAACCTGCAAAGGTCTCTATTGTTTATTCAGAAAGTGAACTCCTTAAAGGGTTTTCTGGGGGTGTTGCAGCTCCATCGCCGTCCCTAGTTCTAGCACACCAGGGGAAAGGGATACTCTGAAAGAAAACCTAAATCTTCCAGAAGATCAAAAACTAGAGCTCTACTCCATCCACCATACCTTGACTATGTATCAAATATTGGTTGACATAACCTTCTAAGGTAGTATTAATGTGAAGATGCAGATTTCAAAATTATTTTAAGGGGTGGCCACTGCAACTATTTGAGGGATGGGGTTTGTTATTCACCTTCAGGCTTTGACTCAGACAAAAGAGAGAACGGTTTGAAAGGGATAAAGAAGTAGAAAGAGCAAGTCAGGAAAATGGTGACAGACGAAGCTATGAAACCTGCAAGAGTGAGAGGAAAGAATTTTCCTTAGCCACGTCATTCACCGGTGCCAGCACACAACTACGCACCTGTGGATTTACTGTACTTTTTTTTAAATAACAAATTAAGCCCTGAGATAAAGGGTAGATCTGGAGCTTGCCCAACTTGTTCTCAAGCTTAGCCGGATCCTCCAGAGTGGCGTTCCCCATCCGTGGAATTACTTTGTTTTCTGTCAGAATTTGAAGGCTTCCGAAATCCTGCCTGCGTCCATTACAAATGCTTGTCTCACACAGGTACTTCGATAGAACTTGGTTTGCAATTACCGTGCCTTATCTTTTAGAGGTGACAGCTGTCACTGTAAACGGTTGTAGCAAGGCATTAGAGGGTAGTGAGAGTGGCAGCTGAATTGACAGCTCAAACCTAAGAAAACACTCGAATGTGGGTACAAATCTGCGCCACTAAGCATAGCCGTCATTTAACTGCAGAGAGGCCAAGCGCGTTGCATTTGTTTTCTCAATCTCTGTGCCAATGCCTTGCTATTAGCCTGTTCATAAACCTTTCCAATTCCATTTTTATAGATAATAAGGAATTGCCATGACATTGAACTTGTCCTCAAAGCGATCTTTGTGTAATCTTTACTAAGACAGCCTGATAGGATCTCATCCACAGATGACACTTTCCTTGAAATGGTTATTAACCTCACCTTTCAGAAAATGGCCCCTGTAATTCAGCGCATGTTCTCCAAGCTGAACCTGCCTATCAAATGGCGTTTAGGCTAAAGTGTTGTGAGCTTTCTGTAAGATCTCAAATCAAGAGACTATCTCTTACTAATGGATCATGAAACCGAGAGGCCAAACAAATCCAGCCGTGTAGGCGCAGGGGCAAATTGCTTAAACTCCTATTAACTGAAGCAGCTTTTATTACACTGCAATGCAGCATATCATGCTTTCCACTCTACAGTACAATGGCTAAACAGGAAGCCGAGGGCAAAATAATGCTGTGAACATCATTGTCGCTATCCCAGTATCCTAGCTTAGAGCAGAGAGCTTAACTTAGAACAAAGACGTGGGTAGAGATTGCAATAACAGGATTCAACTCCAGCATAGCCATACTCAGCCTTTCATGTTTCAGAGTCTGATGAATTAAGTACCACTAGGGTCCCAAATGAGTCGGGTAGAGTGGTTTCCACAGAAGGATGCTAGCATGTGCATTAACAGGTTGTACTGCTTGCAGGCAACACACCCAGTAACACCAGATGTGTTTCCACGCACATTTCCCTTCTCCCGGAAATATCCATGAAAATAACCCCTAAATGAGGAAGCACATGCAGTGTTGGAAGTGGTGAATTTGGGCCCCACATGGTATTCTTCTATTGTGATACTCAGAAAATTGAATGAGAATCTAGCTGGACTAGTTCTGGTGCTGGTTTATCTCCCTCTAATTGTAAGGCATCTCCTAATGTGTCTGTAAGTTAGGTAACAAAAAAAACATAAACATCTTTTCTGAACCACAAGCCAGGGCAGGCAATAATAATAGAAACAACTACATGCTGTCAATCAACGGTTAAAGAAAAAGAAATATGGCGACACAGACTTCAATATACACCTCCTCTGAAAATGCCATAGGAACATGCATGGGCAAATCACTAAAAACACTGGTTTTGAATGGGTCTGATGTAGCTTTCTCCTCTCCTAGGAAACGTTTGGTATAAAATGTTTCCCTCAGGAACATTTTAGGCAGAAAGGCCAAACACGTTAGGCTGCTTTCTGTGATATTGCTCGACAATAAATTAACACATTGATTGAATCATCTACAATGAACTTACACTTAGCAGAAATGCATTTATTTGTTATATTCAATTGAATATTTCATGGCCAAAGAGTATCAGAGCGCTTTGCATAGACCAAGCTTGGATGGCTATGAACAGAGGCGATAAATAAATAGCAGATATAAATAAGATAACAGAAGTATACTACTTAAGGGACAGGCATCCCAAACGCATAGAGCTCGGCAGTGGATGGCTATGTCAAGACACAAAGACAAATATAGGAGGTGAACAGGTCAAGATAAATAGAGGAATTCTTAAGAAAAAAACACGTTTCATAGCAGCATGAATCCCACCGTACACACCTAACAACAAATGTGTACAGAAGTGGGGTTGAGTGTTGCAGACATTTCCTGAGTTCAATCAGTATGGTGAAAATCCAGAAAAACAACTTGTGAGGAGAAAGAGGAATACATTTAGCAGGCAACCCAAGACCAGAGTGTATACATTTGAGTTCCTTTTAAAGATGGGCAGAGAGGAGGTGGTGTGTGAGAGTCAGTTCTAAACTCGGGGACACATGAAAAGAAAATTGGTTCAAGGTGCATTTGTCAGAAGTAGAGAATCAGACCTGAAGTGGTGGGGAACCTTCAGAAATGTTGGTCATATAATGATAGTGACCAGCATGGATGAGTTTATGCCCAATGCAGAATAGTTTATAGGTTTAGCTGTCTTCGAAAATAAGCCAGTAAAATAAGTGAAAGGTGTGGGTAATGTGTTTGGAACATCCAACTCCAGAAACAGACTGGCAGATTTATGCAAGGAGGCCCTGACCAGTGCCAGAAATATATTCAGAAGGTCAGATAAGATAGCGCTTCTGCAATTATTTTTTTCAAAATCCTTTTTATTATTTTAAAGATAAATGACAAACAGTGCAAACTGCAATTTAATCTGTATTGAACCAATATTTTATCTACTTCTTCCAACCCTTGTTACAATAAGAAAAAAGTATTCACTAAATTAATTTAGGTTTATGGTATGCATTCTTTGCCACGATGTTGGAGTGTTTATGAGGATGGAGCTTATTATCAGTAATGAAATCAAGTGATATGGTCCTTTCAATGATAGACAGAAAACAGTCTGTGATCTTCGTAGAATCCAGAGGGTTTTGCACCAGGCTACAGTGTGTGATGGGGACTACAACTTAACTGGTGAGCAGTAATCCAGGACATAATTTTGTACAAAATTGATGTCAAAGTTCAGATAGCCTAAGGGGAGGCTTTCAAGTGTACTGCGGTAATGTCAGCATATTGAGGGTATGATATAGAGCATCCTTATGTCACCTAAAGGTTCCAGGTAAAGACTGAACAGAGCAGAAACTAAGACAGAACCTTGTAGAACTCTTTGAAATATAACTATTTAGTTGGACACAGTGCTTCCAATTCTGATCAGCTGCTGTTGGTTCTCTAGGTAGCATATGATGTGCATAACAACAAATTTATCTTCAAAGCTGATGATCTTTTTGTGTGAGTATATTTAAGGAAGTGTCTTTTCATTATGTCATTGCCATGCAGAAAGAAGGAGAGCAACTGGTAAGAGTACTTTGAGTTTCCAATTGAAGGTTGAATTCCCTGACAAAGATATGGATGTTGTTGGGTAGAATAAGCCGGGAGGTGATAAGTTCCATATACTGATCCATAGAGGAGTTATTGTGGTAAATGGTGTTTATTCTATTTGATTTGAAGATCAGACTGAATTTCCAGTATGAGACATTGAAAGAAGGGAGCTTTTGTAGATAACAGCTACTGCACCTCACATTTTCCTTCTCCGTAGAGAGTAATTATGCTGTTGTCAGTAGAAATGAGTAGCATTGGATTGATGGTTGAGATGTTACATTAAACCAGATTTTAGTGAGTATCATCAGATCCTAGTCCATCTAGACAATGATGTCCATGATCTCAACCCAATGCTTAACTGTTGCACTGGAATCCTATACCCCATAGTACCCCATAGTGAGGAGGTAAGTGTAGATTCATGTTGAAAGGACACTAGTCACATTTCAGTTTGATTTTGGTCTACAACCTTTCTGTTAGGTCTAGGGAAAATTAAGTCAAGGCTTCCATTTTCTGTAACAAGAAGAGACAAGTTATATAGCACTTATGTGGGTGTCATGTTGCTGAAGTCAAATAGTGTAAGAATCATGGAGCTGTTTGGAAGCATGTCAAACTAGATGTTACATGTAAAGAAGGAAAAGTAGTCTCATTTCAGTTTCTCCTTTGCGGGCGCTCAAGAAGGTCACATCACTATGTAAGTTATTTTGTTGCTTAGACAGCATTCAGCAAGGCACAGAACACAGTTCCTTTATCAGTTACACTAAATAATCCAGGAGAAAATGGGTACCACCCAGTGTGTAGCCTGGGGGAAAAAGAGGAGAGGCTCAGTGTACTTGGTGCTCCTAGATCTTCTTTCCAAGAGCTCTGAACTGTCATTCAAGTCAGACATACAGGGGACGCTCAATGTCCAGCCACAACCTCTGGGATGCATCATGTTGGTAAGAACGGCAACCATTGTGTTATATGCTAAGTAAATCAAAAAAAGATAGCAAGTATGCAGCAAGATGTGTTTGGATAATTTATCCTAGGCTCTGGAGCTCAGAAACAGAGCACCCATATTGGTAGCCATTTTAGAATTATGGAGAAATAAATAATACTGCTCCCACATGGGCACAGCAGCAGTGGTCATGAGAAAAACAACCTGACAAGAGAAATGATATGTGTCTATAATTGTCCACTTCTCATGACTCACATTGGAAACAGAGGTGGTGGTCATACTGAATGAATCAAAAACTAAACTCAAGATATTACACTTCCTATGATGTTAATTGGAAAAACTTGAACTAATTAGTCGCACCTACAACCATTTTTATGAAATAATTATTTGTCTTGAGAAAGACCAATTGGTTTAAATGGTTGAAACAAATGGGCAGATTGAAATGTATGGTTGTAGGAATTAAGGGCCTTAGTATGAGTTTACCCGTCCTGATACCACCAAACTGGCGGTGGTGGTCCAGCTACTGCAATCTTGGTGGTCCGACTGCCAGATTACGATCCTGGTGGTCAGACCGCCAGGAGTCTGCCACCTCCACCAGGATCAGGTATCTCGACGGGTTGACAGGGGTGAAAGTCATGGTCAACCGCAACAATGCCGAGTTCGGCATTGCCATGCTGATCAGGACTTTCCTTTCCACCTGCCTTCTTATGACGGGATCTCCACCATGAAAAGCCTGGCAGAAAGGCAGATTTGGGGGCCACAGAGGACCGCTGCACTGCCCACGACCCTGTCAACACTCTCAGAATATGCACTGTCTGCTAAGGTAGACAGTGCGCATTCTGAGGGAGCTGTGTGGACCGCATTGGCCTCGACTCCAAGAGGTAGCTGAGGCCACTGCCACTGCACTGCTTCCGCCGGGCTGACCGGTGGCATGTTCATAATATGATGTTTCCAACAGTCAGCTCGGTGGAAACATCGCAATATGACAGTGGAAAAAGTACATCCATTTTGGGTTCTTCATGGCAAGTTTCCAGCAAGTGGAGGTCACAAAATGTAGTGCCACAAAACTGACATTTTATATATTTACTTTTAAATTTAAACTTCCATATGATTCTTTGATCCTCAATACAGAAAAACATCTAACTTGACATATAGCTGGACCTCTACTCAAGGAAGTGCCCTGGTGTGGTTTGGTGTAGATATGTTAGGTCGTTTTAAATAAATTAGTGTTTAAAAGTGTTCTGGACTGGACGTGAAGACATTAACTTTTAGAGAGACATGAACCTGACTCCTCTGTGGATCTGCAAATCCAAGTAGGATTCACAAATAGGTTTTCCATGGACCAGGTACCCTTTTCTCCCATCGAACATTTGCGGGTTCAGAAGTTCACTGGAAAAAACAAAGATTGAGTAACCTTTGCTTAGGTTATAATACCATAACATGTTTAAAAAATATCTAAAAGAAACAAATCCTAAATTCTACTGGTATTCACCAGTTATTTTTAGGTAAACAATTTATAACTCATACCACCATCATTCAATGCTTATGATCTTTCATATGACATCACTCATGATATGTTAAATGACATTGTTTCTGTCATTACTGATGATATTTGAAATAACATCATTTGCTGCAAATTTGTATGTAATTTTCCTCTTTATTTGTCACAAAATATATATATAAACTTCTCCCCTCTCCATGTGAAAGAGAGAAACATGAGGGAGTGGATTCCTACATCATAAATGGCACAATAAATTGATTGGACCATCATTACTCTGTAGTGATACTCAAAATGTATGTGCAAACAATTTAGAATCCAACATTGCAAGTTAAAATATTATAAAAGTGGACATTTTGAACAAAAGGTAATTTCAAAAGTAAGTTTAATGTCACCCTTTAAAATATTAAAATAATTAAACGTCCTCCTTGTATCTTCTTAGAAGTCCCATGTTCCTATGAAGTGAAAATTGAAAACGCTAAAAACTTTTTGTCAGCCGGTATAAACCTTGGTTTAACAAAACAAAGCAATTTGAGGATGAGTGCAATTTTGCCCAACCTAAACTATCACTTTTGCTGTCAGATATTTTGCAAAGTACCCTTAGACATCTTTTTCTCTAAAGTAATCTTGTAATCATGTTTAATGGCAAATTACATCTTCTGGAAGAGCATTAATTATACGTCTCTACCACATGCCATAAGAAAGAGGTGACAGCTGTACATCACGTCTCCTTCTCACATTGGTTTAAATACTATTTTGTCGAATGTTCTAGAAGAACCCAGTGTCAGAGGAATGGGAACCATACAAATTAACACTGAAAAGATGAAGGGTTAATATTATTCTCCTGTGAGGGACAGTCTCAGTGGGATTCCGACAATATGTCTAAGACACTAGTCTCAGGTGAAATGAACTAAGCTGCTTAGGTTTAATATAAATAATTCTACCTAAAAGCCCCGGGAGGCTTTGGAGTTTTGTAAGTAGTAATGCTAATCTTTTAGTAACTTATGGAAGTGAGCAATTGTTAGACCTGGCAACCTTGGTGTGGTTTCCCCTAACTTTTTGCCCTCAGACCTTCTGTTTTCTGACCTAATTTGTTCTGACTTTTAGGATTCTGGGCCCTTTACCACTGCTGACTAGTGCTAAAGTACATGTGCTCTCTTCTCTAAAACATGGTAACATCGCCTTCCCCACACTTGGCATATTTAATTTACAAGTACATCCCTAGCAAAGTGCACTATATGTGTACAGGGCCTGTAAAGTAAATTCTACTAATAATCATGTTGCACTGATTATGCCATCCACTACAGTAGCCTTGCAAACATGTCTCAGGCCCACCACTGCAGAGCCTGTGTGTGCAGTTTTAAACTGCTGTTTCAACCTGGCAAATGCATTCACTTGGCAGGCTCAAACCTTTCCTTTTATTACATGTAAGTCACCCCAAAGGCAGGCTGTAGTTAGCCCCAAGGGCAAGGTGCAGTGCATTTAAAAGATTGGACATGTACTTTTCAAGTTTAACATGTCCAGATAGTGATAAACTCTAAATTCCATGTTAACCATTGCCAGGCCTATCTGTCTGATAAGATTGCATTCGCATCACCTTAAAGCCTCTTTTAAGTGTCACAACTCATGGTAAAGTCAGATTTTAAATTGTAAGTCTGAAAATGCCACTTTCAGACTTACTTTAACCATTCTGTGCACTCTGCCTGTCTCTGAATACACATCTGTGGTTGGTGACAGCTGGGCTTGGTGCATTCCCTCTTCACAGTCACACACACAAAGGGAGCTTGAGTGTGACATTTGCATTCTGATGGCCTATCACCAGTCTGACGAGCCTTCCTAGGCTAGATGGGTGGGAGGAGGTTACACTTACTTCTGAATAGGGCTGTGCGTTTCCTCACACAAAGGGCTGCATACCTCCCTGTAGAGTGTCCTGAGCCAGGAAAAGCAAGGGCAGGGTCCTTGTGATTTTCAGATGCCTCCTTTGAAGTCTTCCCCATTTCATAGGCACATTTGTGTATAAGTACTGCCCCCCAAACTCCACCAAATCAGATCTCTACTGGAACCAAAAACACTGCCAGGAAGAGGGACTGCTGTGGTGCCAGGAGGGACTGCCACTTTGCAACTGCATTGCTGTTTTGACCTACTGTTGCTGCTGTAGGAGGGACTGGCACTTTGCTACTTGCTTTGCTGTGTTGGCCTGCTGCCTAATGTCTCTTTCCTGCAGTGAGAAGGGTTGGACTTGCTCTTTACATCCTTGAAACCAAGAATCTCCAAGGGCATGCTGGCCTGCCCCCTGGTCTTCTGCAGTCTCAGGGACATCAAAGACTGCTTGCAACTCTCCAGGTGCTTCTAGGCTCTGCCATCTGTGTCATCCAGTGATGGGCCTTAGAAGTGGGTTCTGCAGCAAACTTTTTTAAAAAGCGACGCATTGCCCCAAGTGCAGCAATAACATTGGTGCATCTGATCCCTGTTGGTGATGCAGCGGCTGTCCAACAACTACGGATTCACAGCCTGCTCAGCCTGACAACAACACTGTGTGTGGCCTAATGACAATGCATTGACTTCACTTCAATGGAGCACGGCGACGACGTAGTGCCCCACGTGCAGTGAAAATACTGATACATCGTTTCCTCACTGTCGACACATTGCTCCATCAAAGGTACTGTTCAGTGTACAGGTTCAGGTTCTATAGCTTGACTACCCTCCATCGCGGTGGACCTGGATTTTGGATTTGCACGGGTCCCTCGGAACCTCAAGTAACCTTTTGACCGCTAGTGACTTCTAAGCACTGTTTTCACATTTAATCTTTAAAAAGTCCTATCTCGACTTCTACTTTTTGGATTTTTGTTGTTATGGTCTTGTTTTAATCAGATAAATATGATCTATTTTCCTAACCTGATGTTGATTTTTGTTTTGGGTGTCGTTCACTGTGATACTGTAATTACTTGTTGCACAAATACTTCACACATTGCCTCTTAAATTAGGCTTAACTGCTCTGAGCCAAGCTGCTAGAGAATGAGCAATAATTAACTTAGAGTGTGTATCTGACTTACCCTGACTAGGATTGTGGTGCCTACTTGGACAGGGTGCTTACCTCTGCCAACTAGAGACACAATTTCTTATAGCAATGAATATGCTAATACTCATAATAACTGGATAAACTAATTTTTCTGCTCCTTCAAAATCCAGTGAACACAGTATTTTCAATACATTATTGTAAATTGTAAATGCATCTCAATGGTGCTTTAAAAAGCATTTATAATTTAGAGAGTTCGTTCAATGTTCCCTTAAAAGCACTGTCATTTCAGCTTCATTGAAAATGTTGGTTAAACCACAAAAATACATCATAAATAAATCAAAGTGCATCCTTTTTTCTAAAACTTTTTATTGGCATTGAGTCGTCATATATTTATACTGCTTGCTTTATTAGTGTCTCTTTCATCACCATGAAGTTACACTTTCTTTTCGTTTCATGGTCATTAGACCGGATCCGTTGGGTTACATGGCATAGCTTGATAAACTGAATTAATGGAAGGCATTTTCGAGCCTGAAGGATAGGTTACACAGACACTGACATGACTATTTTTTCTGAAGATAATATGCTTAGACTAAGAAGGATGTTCCCTGTATAGATAACATATAGCTGGCACTAATTGTTTCAACTGGGGCCTTTTGTTTCTGGCGTCGTAGGGTTCCTGTACTATGGACCATCAAACTGGGGGCCACGTAACCCTATAAACACTTTTCTTTCAGTCTTGAAGTGCTCTGCCTCGCTACCCTTACTCAGCTAGGTGCTGTATCTCGAAACTCTGAACTTAGCAACACAATAAGTAACCTACGAATCATTGTCCAGTCAGTGTTTTGTTTTTGTTTTTTAAAGAAAGGCACTTTGGCACATGCAAATTTAAACATTATGCAAAAAATTACAGCTATTTAAAAAATGTCAGGTTAAAAAATCAAGTGGAACCTCTTTTAAAGGGCCTCACATCTAGTGGAGCGAGTCCCAAAAGAATGTTTATTTTTCATTTGCTGGCTCAGCCAGCAGTACGGGGAGGGTGGGGCGGGGCTGGGCCTTGGGAGTGCACCTAAGTGGACATGTGTGTTTGGCCGGCTGTCTGAGGCTGGCCAAACACACATGTGTACCTAGGTAGGCAGCCTCCCCCCATGAGCAGCATCCACTCCGGAGCCCCAAAGATCCCTGTCCTCACCACATTTTTTGCAAGGCCAACACCTCCATTGCACCTGAGCTCTGCCACACCCTCAACTGCTCCATGGAGATGGCTACCTTCCCTGAGGACTGGAAGCACACCGACCTCCAGCTGCTCCTGAAGAAACCCACGATTGACCTGCTGGACCTCAAGAAATAAGCACCTTGAGACCCTCACGGGTGAGAAGCGCACTTTTTTTTTTTTTGATTGATTGATTGATTGAAGAAATACCGCCCCATCTCTCTGCTGCCTTTCCCAGCCAAGGTCATTGTAAAGGCCATCAACGCTCCCTGCAAACAAATGAAGGATAACATCATCCAGGACATTTCTGAATCAGGTTTCAGGAGCAACTACAGCATGGAGACTGCCCTCCTTGCCGCCACAGATGACATCTGTGCACTCCTCGACCTTGGCTAAACACCAGCCCTCATCTCACTGGACTTATCAGCTGCTTTCGACACAGTCTCTCATCACACCCTCTGCTCCAGACTCCATGCAATTGGCATCCGTGGAAAGGCCCTACAGTGGATATGCTCCCTCCGGCCTGGCAAAACACAGAGAGTCAGACTCCGGCCATACCTGTCAGAACCTACGAAGATCAGCTGTGGAGTTTCACAGGGCTCCTCCCTGATGCCCTCACTCTTCAACACTTTACATGGCCCCTCTCACAATCCATCACCAGGAACCATGGACTAAACATTGTCTCATATGCCGACAACACCCAGCTGATCATCTAACTGAACGAAAACCCTACAACTACCAAGAAGAAGTTCCACAATGGGATGGAAGCTGTTACCACCTGGATGAAGGAAATCTGCCTCAAGCTCAACTTTGACAAGACTGAGATCCTTATCCTGGGACCCGCCACATCATCATGGGATATCTCCTGGTGGCCTACTACCCTCGGCATCCCCCACCCCAACAAACTATGCATGCAACCTCAGCTTCATCCTGGATTCATCACTCTCCATGACCCACCAAGTCAACTCAGTTGCATCCTCCTGCTTTTACACCCTCTGACTTCTCTGTAAGATCTTCAAATGGACACCAAATGACTTCTGCAAAACCGTAACCTATGCCTTGGTCACCAGCAGATTCAACTATGGCAATGTCCTTAACACCGGCACCACCCAAAATAACCTGAAGAAACTACAGCACATCCAAAACACCTCCACCAGTCTCATCCTGATCGTTCCTCACTGCAAACACATCACCAGACATCTTAAAGACCTCCAATAGCTTCCCGTCGAGAAGAGGATCACCTTCAAACTCCTCAGCCACGCCTACAAGGCTCTCCACAACCCAGGACCCACCTACCTCAACCACCACATCCCCTTCCACTCCCCGCCAGACCTCTCTGCTCCGCTCAACAAGCACTAGTCACTGTACCTCGCATACAGAAGACCTCAGCTGGAGGAAGATCCTTCACCTACCTCACAGCTAAAAGCTGAAACACGTTGCCTCTTCACCTCAGGCAGTCACCATTGCTACCTCAATTCAGGAAGGGCCTCAAGACCTGGCTCTTCAACTGAAGCACAGAAGACCGACCCCCCTCCCCCACAGCACCTTGAGACTTACGGGTGAGTAGTTGCACTCTATAAAATTGTGATTGATTGTGATTGATTGAAAAATTAAATTGTAGAGCTCTAGATCTTGGGAGTCACCTACTCAATCTTGTGATGCCACATAATCCCTCTTTTCCAAACTGGAACTTCCAGGGATCAAACCAATGGTTGCCCAACTTCTGGCACAGCATTCTGATATAAAAGAAAGATGGCAACTGAGAGTAAGATTGCAACACACCTCTCCTCTGAGTCAGGATGCCCACACTCGGGTCTGGCTTCCTCCCTTTAAAACTTCAAATAATTTCCCTTTGCAGACTTGAACCAGAAGGCTGCCTGGTCTTGTTTTTTCCTTTGTGGAAATGACCTGCAGTTGCATGAAACTGTGATGCTGCTAACCATTTTATGGAGATTTAACACCCCCCTTCCTCTAACAGGTAAAATCTAATCTCACAGCATGGGCCTATTATTCCAGGGGAGCTTTTAACTGCCCCCTGGGCAGCAAAGTAATTACATTGCCTGGAAGGGAACCTCAAATCCTGTAGTCCATTAAGGAAGAATTGAGGAAATAGGCTCAGTTTTATAAGTATATAAAAACACTCATATGCAGTAAAAATGCTCTTGACATGA
Source organism: Pleurodeles waltl (assembly GCF_031143425.1). Lineage (NCBI taxonomy): Eukaryota > Metazoa > Chordata > Amphibia > Caudata > Salamandridae > Pleurodeles > Pleurodeles waltl. Next base: position 1,236,655,513 of record NC_090446.1, read on the forward strand.
GTTTGTGGACCAGTGATATAAAGATAAGGACATGTCAATGACATTTTAATCTCATGCCAATCAAAAGTAATATTTTAGGCATCTTTCACCCAAAGTGCAAACATATTTAAAATATACGTATTTATTTAAACATCAGCTCTAAAAGAGTGGCTCTTTCTCAGTTTCTAAATAAATGTTAAGCCCTTAGCAGACCATAATGATTTTTGTCTGACTCTCACACGTTTCAGTTCTGCCTGTGCACAGATGCCAGGCTTTAACGGAAACAAATCAGTTTGCCTCACGAAGCATGCATACATGTACCAATGAATGTGGACATGTGTACCTGCATAGCATGCGCAGAGCCTCATATCGCAGCTCTGCAATTACTTATAGCAAAAACCGAGTTCTTAAAGTAAAGTAAAAGGAGCTGGGGGTTAACGAAATAAAAACATAATTAGAAATTCAAACCTATGAATCAATGATCCTATGAAAAATTCCCCCAAACATATTTTTATTTGGCTAAAGACGTAATTGGCAAATGACTAAAACATTTGTTAGGATCATACATTACAAACATCATAACGGCCAAGCAATTCTGCTGATAGAATAAAACCTTCACTCACTCATAGGATTTCCTCATTTTCAGTGCTCGTACATCAATGCCTCTTATTATCCAAAAATTTGTGAAAGACTCAAATAGTTTTTTATGTGCCAGAATGTAGCTATTCATATTATAAGACCTGACTTCTACGTATGGATTTCGGAGCTTTGTAAATAACTACTCTCCTAACAAAAAGGTGGATATATTAATCTTTACATTTTGAGTTCCACATTCAGTTATGAGGGAATTGTTTAAAAATACACAAAATAAATGTTTCTCTACCTGTGGAAAGCCCTTATAAATCAATGTGATGCTGTGCTGTAGCTGAAAATGTAAGCCACATCTGTGAGTTCGTAAATGTAAATGGCAACCTCACGTGAGTAGGCGCTGGCTCACTCCAGAGTCACCTTACTTATTAAATGTAGGAGATGCAAATAATACTGCTGGAAGCAGAAATGAGGGCATCCGTATTTATCAAATAACCTCAACCTCATCACTCCACTTTCCTAAACTTATTTGGGTACCAAAGAAAATACAAATATAGAAAGATAGAAGATTGTCTTGTTTGGCTGTACTGCTTCATCCAACTTAGAATGTTGATTTCTTGATCTACTTCTATTTTTTGCAGACTTCTAAAATGGGTTAAAGAATCAGGATAACAGGGTCATTCATGGTTTAGAAACAATCCTGTTACTCAAAAATGTGGGTTTCCTGATGGTTTAGCAGGTTAATGATTTTACTGCAGGGATCTGTGTTTAGCCTCATGATCACAGGTTCAATCCTGGCAAATACAGTCAGATATTCTTCCTTCAGATGATCGCAAAAGAGGTACAAATACGTTGGGTAATAATAAAGACCCATTATCTGTCAATGGCACCAAAAGACCCCTTGAAGTAATGTTGCATAGTATGTAGATCATGGTTAAAAACAGTTGCAAGTGCATGGTCATTTTATAATGTGGACGATTCAGACCAGGCCAGTGGGACACAGTCTTACTAGCAGCTGGCTGAGAGAAGCAATGAGGAAAAGTGATTGATGAATTTCAGAGAATGTGTCATATTAGAGCCTCCAGCATCTGCAGGGACTGATAGTCCTGTAAGAATGAATGTTTGAGGTGGGTGGTAATACAGTTAGGGGTTTGTGGGGAATTTTGCCTTTTCTTAATCTATCTAGACTTACTTTTCTGGCTTATTGTTAACTGCACTTGAACACTGCTAATTAGTTTCCAGTGCAAGTGCTCTGATGCCAAAAACGGCTAACTCCACTTGACATATCTATTAAGTAAGGACACAGTGAAACGTTGCAAGAAGTGAACCAGTGGTACAAAAATAATGCCCCATTGTGGCTGCAGTGCTGCTGTGCAGCGTCCTTGCTTCAATGGAAACACATTAACAAAGTCAATTTCATATAGTACTTTGAAACCCAAAAGGTCTGGATGCATAATGTGGAAAGGTGGGATTGACAGAGGTGGCACACCCTCCTTAGCACAAGGCAGTAGGCTTGACTTGCTGGAAGAAAAGGTGGGATGTTAATTGCAGGTCGCACTTGCTGCTCATCTTGGAATAGGGAGAAGCAAGAGATTTGACATGGATTCAGTTTAGTGATTTGAAGGTAGAAGCTGTGTGCTGCTGAGTTTTAGGATTCAGACTGTTACTCTGCCCAAACATGTTTTTTTTGCTGTTTCGGACCGTGCCGTGGGCAGCTGCAAATTATATTGCTGTACTCCAATCTTGCTATGAGCAGGGCTTATGAAAGTTTAATTTGATTATTTACAGGCAACTGCAGCTCACCATAGGAATTTCAGCTACCTTCATTTCTTCCTTGTATACCAGTTTGAAGAGAAATATGCCATATGTTGTGTTTTTAACCCAGAAAAGTGAGAACACCTGTATTCAGCTTCAAGTATGTATTAAAAGTGACTGGGTCAATTTCTTTAATAATGTCTAGCTGACAACCGATCAAATAATTTTCTATTAACTTCACACCTAGCATTATCTTGCTTGATCAAAAATAACTCCTACATCTCAGTTCCTGGTCAGGAAATAGATCTACAGTTAGCTACCATAGGTTACAAACGCCTGACTGTTAGTATTCATGTTAGGTTCCCTCACTTTGGCTGTGATTTAAGAGGGCCTAGCGCCACCTTAGCGCCACCTTAGCGTCATTTTTTTTACACTAAAGTGGCCTTTTCCCCGCACCATATTTGCAAAGTGGTGCAATGTATGCATTGCCCCACGTTCTAACCCTTTGCTCTACATTATGCCTGCGCTAGGCATAATGTATGCAAAGGGAGAATTACCCATTGCGGGGGCTGCAAAAATCGCACAAAAAAATCTAAGAGATTTCTTTGCGTCATTTCTTTCGACACTTTTAATGCCTGCTTAGAGTTAAAAGGGGGCATACCATTGTTTACAATGGGCCAATATGTACTATTCATGGTTAGCGCCAAACTTTTGGTGCTAACCCTGAACAGTACAGCACTAGTGTAAAAAATGTTGAAAATATTGCCCCCTCCCATGCACCATGGTCCACTGGATCTTAGATGCGGCGCACACATAGTGGCAGTAGGGGGGTGCTAAGGAGCACCAGGAAAGTCGTGATGCACTGGAGGCAGTGCCACTTTCCTTAAACCTGCCCCTTAGTATCTCGTCTATCATTTTATTCTCATACATTCATAGAACATTGTCACATAGTTCAAATGTGCACTGAGAAAGAACAACTAATTGAGAGAAGCAAATGGTATGCTTTCCCTCACACAAGGTTAACTTTTCTGTACTTGAAGACGACAGTAGACAGAAATGTATTTTTTGTAGAGTTATTTAAAATGTGTGACTTGAAGCGCATTCTCTCAAATCAGCTTTTTCAAGATAAAGCTTCATTACATTTTATAAACCTACGTATTAGTGAGATATTGATTCAGGCTTCAAATAAATGAATACTCTGACATTTTAGTCATATCATCTTCCGAAAAAATCAATGAACATAGATTTATAGGCATGGAGATGGACTCGAGCCACCAGATAAGCCAATATTCTAGAATTAAGTAGATTTTACCAAATATGTTTCACAGCATACTATGTGCTTTATAAAAAAAAATATTTGCCAGAAATGCCTCAGTCGTTGGAAGATGGACAGATGGATTCTGTATTTCTGGATGCAGGCTACCTTTTGCTCTCGCGTTGCCTGTTGGAAATACCAAGCACTCATTTACAAGCTAATTAAGTGATAACTACATGGTGAGAGTTAAATTATATCCGGTTTTTCAATGGGAGTGGTTTGGTCTAATAGCACCACTGCTTGGTCCTCCTTAGTTAAGGGCCCCTCTATTCTTTTACATTAACAGTAGACAACAGATTACTATTTACTATTAGTAAGGGCCACTCGATTTATGCAGCAGGAGAGGGCCAAATTATGCAGCAGGGTTAAGTAAATTATGCGGCCAGAAAAGGCAACTTTTATGTCATAATGCAGCACATTTTGTAATAGTATTGCTTGGTTATTTTGTCATTTTTAAACTTGGTAAAACTGTTTGGGCATGGGCTGCACCTCAGTAGTCTCATTTTAACACCCGAAGATAGTAATAAGCAACAAAGAGGTATTAGACCTGCTTTGCAAAGGACCTTCCACTGCCTGGTAACACGAGCAGCTGTGTTTATAGTAACTTTTGAATACTTTGAGCTAGAAACAACATTTTTGGGGGGCAAAATCTGCAGATTATGTAGCAGATGACGGATTAAGTGGCAAATCAGGAAAATCCATGATTATGCGAAAATTACTGTGGCCGCACAATTGCATAATTCCAGTTGCCATGCTTTTAGTATAATAAATAAATACTGTACTGTACTGTATAAGTACTGTAGGAGCAAGAATGACAGTGAAGGAGTGTGGGTGATGAGCGTGAGAGGATGTGAATTAGGCTAGAATATTGCTGCCGGCCCTGGCATAAAACTCCCTTTACTTTTTGGCATGCAACGTGTAGTTACATGCATATTCATTTCAGATTTTTTATCTCCTAATGCTTTTCACAGTTTCAAGAAATGTACACCTACTTCATTGCTGGGATACAGACTCAGTGCTTGAAATGGAAAAATAGAAGTGCAGGTACTCTGTACCAGAGTACCTGCTTGTTTGTGAGAAGTGCCGGCACTCTCCAATTAAAAGTATTACGTTTTTCTTGAGAAGTGCAGGTTCTCTCCCTCTCAAAATAAAAAAAGTGTCGTTACTGCGTACCGGGCAGTTCGGGCCCATGTAAAGCACTCGATACAGTTATCGAGTGCCACGATGGAGAATGAATAGCCCCGCTTTTAGTCATTTAAACAGTAATAACTGTGGTAGAACGTCAGCGTAAATGTAACTAAAACGTATGGAGACAGTTACAATTATAATCAGTGTTTTTGCAGACAACATATTCTGCCAGCATGAGCTTTTCTGCTTGCTTTACTCAGCTCATGTCCCCTCTGTGCGTGCTTGTGACTTGGCCGCAAAATGATAACTTCCTGATAAATCAACAGTGCCATGTGGCTGCCCACACGCGCACATGCACACAATTAGGGATTGTTATGCATGGTTTGGGCTTCAGCACGTCGCCAAATTGCCGTGAATCAACGTACTACAAATCCTTTGGTGGGATGAGAGAAGGGACGCAGTGTTCTGTGCGAGAACACGCGAGAGGCCCAATGAATTATGTACATTGTTAGACTCCAAGTACCCAAATATGCGCTATTTGTCATCTGACCCTTTGCCAAACTTCTTCTCTCAGTTTCAGTACATAAATCAAACATTTTGATTAGCATCTGTGATGAGAGTCATTCCTCTTCTAAATGGGCATTGCAAAAACCATTACATTTAGGAACGCTTAATTTTTTGGATTGTGTCGAGTCAGAGCACATTTGAAAATATATAAAAAAATTAATACGACAATGCAAAATGGAGCCTTAATAAGCTGTTGTTCTGCCAAACCGTTGTATGTTTTCAAACTTTTAGTAAGAAGTCATAGGTTTCTTTAATGTCAGAACTGTTTTATTGCATAATTGCGCATATATGCAAACTATTAGTTATGCAAAGGCGTAACTTGACAAAGCCTCAGACTACTAATTGTGACTATTGGATAAAAAGGGCGATTTTTTACCACAACAGCTTCAGGTGCTTCTGTTGTAAAACAGGAAAAACAATTTGTGGTACTACAGAAAATTACTGCGAGGACCAATTCCAAAGTTTTTGTCCGACCTGCACCATGCAGGTGTTGGGAAAGCTGCCTTTTACAAATTAGTAAACTCATAGAGTGATTTTACTTAGTGGCAAATGTGATGCATACATGCAAATTACTTTGCTGTTTTGCATCATGGCCATTTGCAACTGTAGGTGGAGGTAGAAGTATGGCATGTGTAGATAAAACGTTCTACCCTCTAAGTAATCCATGGATGGCAGGATGTTCCGACAACAGTGTTGTGAGAAAGGGCCTCTTTTGACATGGTTAGCCCCGCACTTTGTGCCTGGTATTTGATGTGGTTTCAATGTTGTTTGGCCCAGGGCCCCTGCTAACCAGGTTCCATGGGCCAGATCTCTTTCCCAAAAACTGTTGTGATGCATTGGCACAATTGGCAATACCTTTAGCTGTCACTATAAGTCCATAGTACGTGGTACTTAGGTATCCAGGGCATGGGGAACTAAGGGTAGGCCCATGAAGGCTGCAGCATAGATTGTGCCACCCTCAGGGACCATGCATCCAAGTGCACCTAGCATTGCCAGTGCAAACTGAGTGTCCTAGTGCAATCCTAAAATTCAAACTCCACATGATACTCAGCATGTGTGACCTGTCCACTACACACTGCATGCAATATAGGTAAGCCACCCCTCTGGCGGGCCTTTCAGACCTAAGGCCAGGTGCACTATACTGCATGTGTGGGTATTGATGCATGAGCAATATGCCCCTACTGTATCCTTGCCAAACCTGGGACATAGTAAGTGTACAGCGCAGCCATTTTTTATGCATGTGCTGGACACTGGCCAATACAAGTTTCCCAGCTACATGATGGTCACCCTGAGTGCTGGGTTGTTTGATATCAAGGGACTTAGGACAATAAATCCAAACCATTACCAGTACTGGATTTATTGCAAAATGTACTCAGGGGCGACCATAGAGGTGCCCCCTACAAAAGCTAACTAACCATGGCATGGTTGCTGGCCGGTCACAACCAGTCTGCCACCACCAGAAAAGAGACTGGAACCCTGGGGTGAGAGCCTTGGCTCTCTGGTTTCACAAAATAAAGCTGTCCCTGGGCAGAGGTGTTACACTTCCTTCCCCAGAATGTGCACTGCCCTGCCAGCAAGCTTCAAAGGGCCTGCCACCTTTGAAACTCAACCCCGAGCCCTGCTGCTAGCAGCCGATGGCTGCCCCCATTGCAAACCCCCACTTTTGGCTGAAGCAACAGTGGGAAAATGCACAAAGAACAGGAGGACTGGCCATCCCCAGCTTGCACCACCCATAAGGTGTTGCATGCAAGGTGACCTCTCCATTTCATTCTCCTCCATGTTTCATGGTAGGAAAATAACCAATCAGAAAGAGGGAAGTGACCTCTGCCCACAGGAAGTGATCACATAATGGGTGTAGCCACCCTAAGGTAGTTGACCCATTGGTCACTACTAGGGAGTCCCCTAAACACCCACCAAATGCAGTATACAGTGGGCACAACTAGACATGCAGATCATATTTCAAAGACACAAGAAGGCCAGCAATAAAGAAGACCCAAGCACAAGAACTGCATTCCTGCTGAACAAGAAAAATATCACCAAATATCTCCCTTCAGAGTTAAGACATCACTCCCTGAAACAAAGAAGCAAAAGATCAGTGAAGTCCAGTTCATTGACCAGCTGCTGACCAAGGAACCGGACACAGCAGCTAGACCAAATTCCACCCTATGGACTCAAAGGACAAACCCTGCAAGTGTGCCAAGTTTGGTGCCACTGCAACCTTCAGTGGCTGAACCATGCAACAGCTTGTGGTACTGGACCCCCAGCATTGGACACCCAGAAGAAAAATCCACTTGAGACTCCCAAAGGACCAGGAGCAAGCCCCAGTCAAGGGACTTCAGGATACTTAAGAACCACCTTCCAGAGTGGCCCTGCTGACCTGTAATCCACCCTCAAAGTGACTTGGTCCTGCTTTCAAGGGCACCTTTGTGCACAGTTCTTGGCTCGCCTATCTGCTCTGCACCTAGCATCCCTGGGCCCTGCATCGAAGAACCAGTTGTGCTCTATGGCTCCCTCACCCCTTGCAACCTCTACACTTAATGGGGACCCAGAAGAATCGCCTTGAAATCTGCCTTTGCATAGCTTTCCCAAGTGGTCCCCAACAGTGGTCCTGTACCAGCTCTAAGGACGTTTTAGGAGCTGCTCCTGCTGAAACCGGGAACCGCCCAAACTTCCTCGGCTGGTCCTCAGGACATCTTGATGACCTTGACCTATAAACAAAAGGAGACATTGGTAAACGCATTTCCTGATTTTATATGTAGTTTTAAAGTTTTGTCCCATTGATTCCTAGGTGCGTAATTACTCACAAAACAACTAATTTTGCTAAACCTTGAAAAATCATAACTTACCTGATTTTGATGATATTGCTCTTCAAAATTATATTAAAATCTGAAGCATTTTTCTAAAATGGTCTTGTTTAATTATTTTGAGTATGTTTTGACATTTATTTATTCTGTGAGTACAACAAAGTCTTAGCACTTCTCCAAGACCTCCCAACTGCTCAACCAAGCTACCATAAAAATTAGAGCATTAGATGGTCTAGTTTTTACCTCTGTAAACCAAGGTGAGGTTGCTTTGACTCTCTGCACAGTGTACATCGTTTTTGTACACTATATAGAGAGTCAGCCTCCTACAAATGTTAAGACCACTACATTTATGTTAAAAATAAAATAGAACACTCATTTATTGACAACTTTGCTGTGACTAGTGCTGAACAGTTCTCAAAATCCATAGATAATCTTGGGACATCCTTCATACAAAGCACACTGCATAACAATAAAAATATGATGTAGTTATCAAAATGTGACAACAATTTGACAGTTGTCAAGCCAGCAGGCTATATTTTATTGTATTTCTAAATGCATTGTCTGAACCATGCATTCAATGATACAGGAATACCAAGAGTTAACTAAAAATACAAATCATATTCTTTGACAGAATGTGATTGTAATTTTAAGGCAGTGTGTTAGAAACTGGGTCTCTAGTTGGCAGAGGTATGCACTCTGTCTAAGTAGGGACCAGAATCCTAGTTGGGGTAATTCACAACACACCCTAAATTATCCTGTGCTCACCCTCTGGTAGCTTGGCACAGAGCAGTCAGGCTTACCTTAAGAGGCAATGTGTAAAATATTTGTGCAGCACAAAAGCAGTAACACAGTGAAAGCATCACAAAACTCTCCATATCAGGGTAGAAAAATAAAGTATATTTTTATTAGCAAAACAAGACCAAAATGCCAAAATTAGAATATTACTTATTACTTATGAGATATGAATTTTTAAAGGAAAAATGAAATTGTAGTGCTTATAAGCAGAAAGCGCCAACAGGGGCTATCCAGGTGTACTAGACCAGGCCAAAGTCGAAAGTTCAGGCTGACAACAATAGAGCGTAGGCCAGCTACAAGAACCGCATAGGGCCCACCGAGAAAAAGTACCTTGGTCCTTGAGATGCATTGGTTCCAATCGGCTTAATGATGCTGATGCATTGGTTCTGGGTACGTGCTGAAGAAAGCAGTGACGCAATACATCATCATCAATCCAGAGGATGAAGGCAATGTGCCTGTTCCGGGTCATGCAGAGTGGAAGATGCGCCACACAGACAACAATGTGGTGCTCTGATTTTCAGAGCAGTGTTACGCTGCCGTTGCCGATGCAGCGTCCTCCTTCCTCACAGCAGCAGCCATGTGGTAGTGATGCGTCAACAGTAAAAGCGATGCGTCGATTCTGATGAGCACAACAAGAGCAATGCATGGCTCTTTGCAGGAGCAGGCAGAAAAACCCACTTCCAAGGGTTGGCACTCACCATTGGCAGAGTCCACAGTCTGTAGCAGGATTGTTGGATGTCTTTTGTGCTCCTCAGACTTCAGAAAACAGGAGGCAAGCCAGCAAGCCCTGTCCTCAGAATCACTGTGGATTTAACAGATGCAAGGCCAGTCATTCTCACCTAGGCAGAGAAACAGCAGACAGCAGGGCAGCTCAGCAAGGCAAGAGTCCAGCAAGGCATGGATCCAGCAGAGTAGCAGTCCTTTGAAGCAGCACAGCAGCCCTTCTTCCTGGCAGTCTTCACAGGTCCAGAAGTGTACTGAAGTTCTGGTGTCATGGGCCCAGTACTTATACCCAGTTGTGCCTTTGAAGTGAGGGAGACGTCAAAGAAGGTTTGAAGTACACAGAGGTCCATCCTTCTTGGCCTGGCTCCAGGCTCACTATAGGGGGTAATTAGCCCTTTGTGTATATGAAGGCACAGCCTATTCAGGTGTAAATGTGAAGCTGGGCTTATCCCTTTCCTCCCATCCTTCCAGGAGATGCATGCAGTCATAGCCTGGTTCATTTTGAGTGTGGCTTTCTAGAGGGAATACACAAAGCCCAGCTGTCACCCAGCCTACAATGACCAGAGACAGGCAGAAGGTAAAAGAAGGCTAAAACAAATAAATGCCAAATATCTAAAAGTAGCATTTGCTAAACTACAATTTAAAATCCAAATTCACCATAAGATATGATTTTAAATTGTGAGTCCAGTGGCACAAAACTCGACAAACTTTTCTCTCGCAGATTGTGAATTACACGTATAAGATATGATAAGGTTCTCCCAAGGATACCCTATGGGAGCAATAGGCCTTGCAGTAGCGAAAAAAAGACTTTGGCAGTTTTTCACTCCCAGGACATGTAAAACTGAAAAGTACATGTAATACCTTTTAAATAAATTGCACCCTGCCCTCTTCGTGCCAGTGTTGTAATTTTTGTTTTCAAAAAGAATCAATGGTGGCCCCTTCACCAAGGTTTGAAGATTGGCTTCTAGATATGACATTATGTGAGGAATGATCAGGGATATATGCAGAAACATAGCAGCTGGCATCCCACTCGCATGATTTTTGGGAACTGTTTGGATCCTTCTTGTCACAAATGCATGTTGATTGAAAGGTATATGTAAAGGCAAGACACTGAAATGGGGAAGTGACATATTTTGCTTTTTGTACAATGCATATGTTCCAAATTCCATAGACTGCAAAAGACTATATACAACACTGGGGTTGCCAAATGGAGGTGAGTGGCCGGGACCTGCTTGTCCTAGGTGGAAGACATGCCTCATATCATAAGGCAAGGTGCTATTTTGACAGATGGGAGCGTATAATGCAACCTGTGTGTTCCTAAAAGTGCCTCTAATGACTATACTAAAGGGAATGCATATTGAAATGTTTACTCGGGCCAGGATATTGTTATGCTACAGAACTGATCTCTATCAATACTGGGTTATACTATTTTGCCCACTTTCTGTTAAAGTTTGTAAAAGGATAAAAATGAATAAAGAAAAATAAAACAAATAAATCAATGGTGGTTGAAATGAGGAGAAACAAAGTCACACAATTATGAGATGGCCTCTGATACCACAACTGTATGTTCTTGGTGTGTGAACGCTGATTCAATTTACCCAGAAAACATGTGGCCAGTGAAGTGGGGTTTAGGGAGTGGGCAGCATTACATCCTGGCCTCAGTCTCAGGTCCCTCCCCAAACTTGTACAATGGCAATGGGGAGCATGTGATGCTCCACCTTGCGAAGTGACATATTCTCCTTTCCTCTTCCATGCTCCTCTCTCCCCTGACTCCTCCCTGCCATACGCAGGACTTTTGCAGATATTTAACAATTACACATAGAAGGTGGCAAACAACTGCAGTAACCGATCGAACATGACATTCCAGCTGGTAAATCTAGATCTGCACAGTTACACCTCATTCTGTGGGATTTAATTTATAAGTCTACTGGCAGGATGTTCCTGCAAGATAGGAGAATTTACAGAAGTGGAGTACTCAAGATCATAATCTGGTAAATGCCAAAACTATCATGCCACAAAACACCAAATCATAAATATGTTGTATTTTTTCCCAGCACATCAAAATTTAATTATGAAATAAAATAAACCAATTTAAAATACATATTTTGAATTAATATTTGTGCCACTCACACTTCTGTGTGCGTATTTGACCACCCACAGTATGGTTACATAATTGTCAGATGGGACCAAAATATTCATGCAGTAATTTGGTGCTTTCAGAATGTAAACTATAACTGCTGTATGGTTAAGCAGAGGCCTGGATAGGATTTTATACTGCATTTCATTATTCATTGCTCCTTAAGTGTTCATAAGATTTCAAAGGCATTCCTTCCTAAGTGCAGCTTCAGCTTTAGCCTTAAGAGTGATGCAGAAAGTAATTAAAAGTTTATAGATCACCACTGTAAATCAGCGGTGCTCCTGGCCTGATAGTCTTGTGGTTACTAAGGTTAGAGTATAGAGTCGGGGGAAGCACTGGGTGTCTGATGAACCACTGGTGGTTCAGTTGCTGGGCCATCTGCCACCAAGCTGCCAGGACATAGTAACTATGACAGCGACAGACATCCCACTCCATTTATGGGAGGACAATCATCACTAGAGTTTGCTGCTCAGGTCTGCTGTGCCAGGCTTGGAAGTCGCAGGCACATAAATTGCCCAATGGCCCCAAAAGGAGAACGCTCCCTGTACATCAGGATCATTGATATTTTTGCTTTTCAGAAAAAAACACCTGCTTGGCGGTTTCTTCTTGAAAGACACAAAACATTGCCAAGCTGAAGTATTAAACGAGGTACCCTGATAGAAATTGGCTGTCTGATTGGCAGATGTATGCACTCTGCCCAAGCAGGTAGCACAATCATAGTCAGTGTAAGTCACCACGCTGCCCACTAGTAGCATTTAACTAACCTGCCTCGCAATTTACTAGGGACTTAAAGGTAAATTACATATGCCAATCGTAGTTAAGCCAATGTTACCATGCTTAGGGGAGCTGTTAGAAATGGGGTCTTTGGTTGACAGTCAGGTTACCCCCTGTTCAAGCAAGGACCCTCACTCTAGTTAGGATAAAAGAGAATCACCCTCAGCTAACCCCTGCTTACCCCCTTGGTAGCTTGGCAGAGCAGTAGGCTTAACCTCAGAGTGCTGGGCGTAAAGTATTTGTACCAACACACACAGTAACTTAATGAAAACACTACAAAATGACACAACACCAGTTTAGAAAAATAGGAAATATTTATCCAGACAAAACAAGACCAAAACGACAAAAATCCAACATACACAAGTCAAGTTATGATTTTTTAAAGGTTTAAAATAAAAAGAGTCTTTAGGTAGTTGTAACAACACACTAGCGCTGCTAGCGTGTAAATGTACCTGGTTTGCGTCAAAAATAACCCCGCACGGGCGGTGTGCGTCGAAAATAACCCTGCACGGTTATATGCGTCGAAAACAACTCGCCACGGCGATGCGCGTCGAAAAAGCCAGCCACGCGACGGTCCGAAAGTCCCGCGGCGCAGGGTGCGATCTCTCAGCCTTCGTCAGCGATGCTGCGCGTCGTTTCTCCTGCTCCGGGCGTCGATTCTCCGGTCGCGTTTCCTGCGGCGTCGTTTCTCAGCTGCGGAGCCGGCGTCGCGTCGTTTTCTCAGCCGCGATCGGATTCGCGTCGATCTTTTCTCCGCACGGCGCTCGGTGCGTGTATTTTTGTCCTTAGGCTGCCAGCCTCTCCTTTCAGGGTCCCAGGAACTGGAAGGGCACCACAGAGCAGAGTAGGGGTCTCTCCAGAGACTCCAGGTGCTGGCAGGAAGAAGTCTTTGCTATCCCTGAGACTTCAACAACAGGAGGCAAGCTCTACATCAAGCCCTTGGAGATTTCTTCTTCAAGATGGAAGGCACACAAAGTCCAGTCTTTGCCCTCTTACTCTGGCAGAAGCAGCACTGCAGGAAAGCTCCACAAAGCACAGTCACAGGCAGGGCAGCACGTTTTCCTCAGCTATCAGCTCTTCTCCAGGCAGAGGTTCCTCTTGGTTCCAGAAGTGTTTCTAAAGTTTGTAAGTTTGGGTGCCCTTCTTATACCCATTTTAGTCTTTGAAGTCACCTTTCTTCAAAGGGGACTCACACCTTCTTGTGAAATCCTGCCTTGCCCAGGCAAGGCCTCAGACACACACCAGGGGGCTGGAGACAGCATTGTCAGAGGCAGGCACAGTCCTTTGAGATGAGAGTGACCACTCCACCCCTCCCTCCTAGCAGAGATAGCTAATCAGGAAATGCAGATCACACCCCAGCTTCCTTTGTGTCACTGTCTGGTGTGAGGTGAAAAACAACCCAGCTGTCAAACTGACCCAGACAGGGAATCCACAAACAAGGCAAAGTCACAGAATGGTTTAAGCAAGAAAATGCTCACTTTCTAAAAGTGGCATTTCCAAACGCACAATCTCAAAATCAACTTTACTAAAAGATGTATTTTTAAATTGTGAGTTCAGGGATCCCAAACTCCACATGTCCATCTACTCTCTAGGGGAATCTACACTTTAATCATATTTAAAGGTAGCCCCCATATTATCCTATGAGAGAGAGACAGACCTTGCAACAGTGAAAACGAAATTGGCAGTATTTCACTGTCAGGACATATAAACCACATTACTATATGTCCTACCTTATCCATACACTGCACCCTGCCCTTGGGGCTACCTAGGGCCTACCTTAGGGGTGCCTTACATGTAAGGAAGGGGAAGGTTTAGGCCTGGCAAGTGGGTACACTTGCCAAGTCGAATTTACAGTGTAAAAATACACATACAGACACTGCAGTGGCAGGTCTGAGACATGATTACAGAGCTACTTATGTGGGTGGCACAACCAGTGCTGCAGGCCCACTAGTAGCATTTGATTTACAGGCCCTGGCACCTCTAGTGCACCTTACTAGGGACTTACTAGTAAATCAAATATGCCAATCATGGATAAACCACTTACACACAATTTAAACAGGAGAGCATATGCACTTTAGCACTGGTTAGCAGTGGTAAAGTGCTCAGAGTTGAAAAGCCAACAGCAACATGTCAGAAAAAAATAGGAGGCAGGAGGCGAAAAAAGACTGGGGATGACCCTGCATAAGCAAAAGTCCAACACGACCCCCTACCAGCCTAAAGCCAGGGGAGAACAATCAATACCTTGATGTACTTCCCTGATTGGGGCGATAGAACAGGGACCCAGGCCCACAACAGCAGGGGCATGTTCCAGTTCTACGCCTTCCTGACTCCAGTTGGATCCCTCTGTCCATACTCTCAGGGCCCACTAAGCTAACCCATGGGGAACCCTTCTCCACATCTACAGACACCATCTGTGCCACACCTAACTTTACTTTGCTCACAGATGTATTGCAATGGGCAGATAGTACCACCAGGGCCAACACAGTGGTGTTGCCCACTCCACCCCCGGGGTGTGACTCTCGTCCTCCCCCCCCCAGGGGCAACTCTGTCCACCAGGACAGCAAGCCACAGTGGCCCCAGACAACTGTCAGGGATGAGAGCCCGACCTCAGGCCTCTCTAACCACTGTGACTGTGGAGAGTGGGGGGTAGTAGCCCCAGGTGCCTGGCACCCTTTGACCACTCTCTCTTCCACCAGGTCAGGGATGACAACCTGACCCTGGTCCTCCCCTCTGGGGCTCTGTACCCTCCCTGCAGAAGCGGCACCCCCAGAGTCAAAAACTGTCAGGGTGCTTGTAGAAGCAGTCCTGCACAATTCTTCCATCAGTGCAGGGATGTTAACCTGCAACTGATCCTCCAACCTGGGGTCTGTACCTTCAGGTTGGACCAGGGCCAGGGGTGAGGCTTCCCTCCCCCTGCCCTCTCTTCTGGGGTCCTGAACCACCCAACTAGGAGTGGCCCCCCCAGAAGACAACATGGTAGGGGCACTGTTAGCAGTAGCCCCTTCCTCCAGGTCAGGGGGGACACCCTTAACCTGGCCTCCCAATCCAGGGTCTGTACCCACAGACTGGATCACTGCCTGGCAAACCAGGGCTTCCTGGGGGGCATACCTACCCCCCACCAGGTCAGAGTTTACCCTCTGAACCTGGTCATCCAACCTAGGGTCACCACCCTGCGGTTGAACCATTGCCTGGCACACCAGGACTTCCTTGGGAGCACACTTACCCCCCATCAGGTCAGAGTTTACCCCCTGAACCTGATTATTCAACCCAGAGTCACCACCCTGCGGTTGAACCATTGCCTGGCACACCAGGACTTCCAGGGGGGCACACTTACCCCCCTCAAGGGACACACTGTCTCGAAGGGCCACACAAGAGTCTGGCTGGCGCAGGTCTCCTGACCTCTGCCCATCTGACAGAGTCTGGATTCCCCCCAGCCCAGAAATGGTCTCACCAAGGTCATTCATGGGGGGCTCTGCTCTCAGAGCTGACCCCTGACCCTCCAGGTTCTCCACTGGGGTCCGCAACCCCCTCTCAACCCTCTGTCTGGACTTCTGCACCCCCTCACTAGGAGTGGTACTGCCAGACACCAGAACTGGTGGGACGCTGGCTACAGCCGCCCCCCCAAGTTCTCCTGACACTGTGGGGTCTCCCTCAACAGATGGCCCTATGGTACAGGCTAGGCTCCCCTCCTGGTGTTCCCGCAGGGAACCCTCCTGGACCTGGGACCGGATCTCGGGCACCTTGGGCCTCAACCCATCCCCATTCCCTCTCCTCTGAGACTGGACATGGGGTCCCTCACCCATCCCACTACACTGGGACCTACCTGGGACACTACAATCCTTCCATACCTCACCTGGTTGGGAACTACCTAGACCACTCCTCTCAGGAGCACCCCCAAATGCCTCTTCAGACTCTCTGGTACTCACCCAGAAGTCTGCCTCCATTGTAAGCTCCCTGGGGTCAGAGAACTCACACTCCACCTGGTGTTGGCATAGCTCTGGAAAATAAGGACTAGACATATGCTCTCCAGCAATTACATCACTCAGCCCCTCACATGAATTAACCAAAGTACCCTTCACCCAACCATCCAGTGACTCTGCTTTGACAAAGCACCCCACATCACCCTCCTGAGACTGGTGAGACAGTACCTGACTGTCCCTGACACTCAACCCACACTCTTCTGGGATGTCTTCACACTCCATAACCAGGACTTCTACCTGGGGGGAACCCCTCTCCCTGTCACTCTCAACTAGAGTCAGTAGAGTGTCCCTCCCACCAGTAGGAATATGACTCCCCATGCCAGTTCCCCAATCCACCTCAGGGACCCTGTGCATCACTGGAGCTACCTCATACCCCTGAACCTCCTGGCGTGTGTTAACTCCCTCCTTCAAGTAGGGCACCACCTCTCTGGGCATGTGCACTTCTGCAGCATCACTGGATATACAATTGTTGCTGCCACCATTCCAGCTGGACTCAGCCCTCATGACTTCCAGCTCTTTCAATTTAAGCTCGTAAGCATAAATCATTTTTTTAATCTCTAAGTTCCTCCTCCTTTCTTCCAGCTCCCAATCGAGCTTTTTCAGCTCCCATTGGTACTCCCTCTCTGCCTGTCTGTCCTGTAACTCTTCAGGAGTCAGACCCTTGGGTGACACCCTGCCATCCCTCCTGGGGACCCTCCCCCCAGGCGTAACAGGTTCCTCCACTACACCACTGTGTATCCTCTGCACTTCCCCACCCATATTCTCCTCCTCTGTGTGCCCTCCAGCCTTCTTGATTGTCACCCAAGCCCTCTGTGCCTGTTGCAGCTCCCCCTCCCTGGTGGAGCTCTCAGTGGGACAGTCAAGATCTTTAAGGAACTGTTTCAATTGAGCAACTGAGTACTCCTTCAGTTTCTCCATTTCAAACACAGCTCCAGCTGTTGCATCTCCAGATTGAGACATGATGGTCACAAGTGCAAAGTTCCAAAAGGCAGAAAAAAATAATTTCCCAATGAAGTAAAAAGAATCAGTCAAGGGATCAGCAAAATCATGGAAGTAGAATAAAAAGAGTCTTTAAGAGAAAAATCAAAAGATCACCAAACAAGTAGTATGTGGTCACGTAGTGGTCTGAGATCAAAACAGTAGTGTACACCTAATTACTGTATGTCAAGTACAAATACAAGTCCAATCCCGACCGCTGGTCACCAATGTTAGAAATGGGGTCTTTGGTTGACAGTCAGGTTACCCCCTGTTCAAGCAAGGACCCTCACTCTAGTTAGGATAAAAGAGAATCACCCTCAGCTAACCCCTGCTTACCCCCTTGGTAGCTTGGCAGAGCAGTAGGCTTAACCTCAGAGTGCTGGGCGTAAAGTATTTGTACCAACACACACAGTAACTTAATGAAAACACTACAAAATGACACAACACCAGTTTAGAAAAATAGGAAATATTTATCCAGACAAAACAAGACCAAAACGACAAAAATCCAACATACACAAGTCAAGTTATGATTTTTTAAAGGTTTAAAATAAAAAGAGTCTTTAGGTAGTTGTAACAACACACTAGCGCTGCTAGCGTGTAAATGTACCTGGTTTGCGTCAAAAATAACCCCGCACGGGCGGTGTGCGTCGAAAATAACCCTGCACGGTTATATGCGTCGAAAACAACTCGGCACGGCGATGCGCGTCGAAAAAGCCAGCCACGCGACGGTCCGAAAGTCCCGCGGCGCAGGGTGCGATCTCTCAGCCTTCGTCAGCGATGCTGCGCGTCGTTTCTCCTGCTCCGGGCGTCGATTCTCCGGTCGCGTTTCCTGCGGCGTCGTTTCTCAGCTGCGGAGCCGGCGTCGCGTCGTTTTCTCAGCCGCGATCGGATTCGCGTCGATCTTTTCTCCGCACGGCGCTCGGTGCGTGTATTTTTGTCCTTAGGCTGCCAGCCTCTCCTTTCAGGGTCCCAGGAACTGGAAGGGCACCACAGAGCAGAGTAGGGGTCTCTCCAGAGACTCCAGGTGCTGGCAGGAAGAAGTCTTTGCTATCCCTGAGACTTCAACAACAGGAGGCAAGCTCTACATCAAGCCCTTGGAGATTTCTTCTTCAAGATGGAAGGCACACAAAGTCCAGTCTTTGCCCTCTTACTCTGGCAGAAGCAGCACTGCAGGAAAGCTCCACAAAGCACAGTCACAGGCAGGGCAGCACGTTTTCCTCAGCTATCAGCTCTTCTCCAGGCAGAGGTTCCTCTTGGTTCCAGAAGTGTTTCTAAAGTTTGTAAGTTTGGGTGCCCTTCTTATACCCATTTTAGTCTTTGAAGTCACCTTTCTTCAAAGGGGACTCACACCTTCTTGTGAAATCCTGCCTTGCCCAGGCAAGGCCTCAGACACACACCAGGGGGCTGGAGACAGCATTGTCAGAGGCAGGCACAGTCCTTTCAGATGAGAGTGACCACTCCACCCCTCCCTCCTAGCAGAGATAGCTAATCAGGAAATGCAGATCACACCCCAGCTTCCTTTGTGTCACTGTCTGGTGTGAGGTGAAAAACAACCCAGCTGTCAAACTGACCCAGACAGGGAATCCACAAACAAGGCAAAGTCACAGAATGGTTTAAGCAAGAAAATGCTCACTTTCTAAAAGTGGCATTTCCAAACGCACAATCTCAAAATCAACTTTACTAAAAGATGTATTTTTAAATTGTGAGTTCAGGGATCCCAAACTCCACATGTCCATCTACTCTCTAGGGGAATCTACACTTTAATCATATTTAAAGGTAGCCCCCATATTATCCTATGAGAGAGAGACAGACCTTGCAACAGTGAAAACGAAATTGGCAGTATTTCACTGTCAGGACATATAAACCACATTACTATATGTCCTACCTTATCCATACACTGCACCCTGCCCTTGGGGCTACCTAGGGCCTACCTTAGGGGTGCCTTACATGTAAGGAAGGGGAAGGTTTAGGCCTGGCAAGTGGGTACACTTGCCAAGTCGAATTTACAGTGTAAAAATACACATACAGACACTGCAGTGGCAGGTCTGAGACATGATTACAGAGCTACTTATGTGGGTGGCACAACCAGTGCTGCAGGCCCACTAGTAGCATTTGATTTACAGGCCCTGGCACCTCTAGTGCACCTTACTAGGGACTTACTAGTAAATCAAATATGCCAATCATGGATAAACCACTTACACACAATTTAAACAGGAGAGCATATGCACTTTAGCACTGGTTAGCAGTGGTAAAGTGCTCAGAGTTGAAAAGCCAACAGCAACATGTCAGAAAAAAATAGGAGGCAGGAGGCGAAAAAAGACTGGGGATGACCCTGCATAAGCAAAAGTCCAACAGGAGCGATAACAAGTACGTTAGCACCGGTTAGCAGTGGTAAAGTGAACAGAGTCCTAAGGCCAACAAAAACCAATTCTGCAAAATGGGAGGCAAGCAGGAAAAAGGTTTGCGGGAAGACCACCCTAAGGCTATTAGGTCTAACAGATGCGCTTAGCAAATCCTATGTCTTCAATGGAGTTGATGCAACAGCTTCCTTGAAAATATAGGGATCACCTGATTTGTGCAGGGATCTCTGCATAAGAGTAGTATTTGGTGGGAAAGCAAACAGTATCCCAGCTCCAACGAACTGGTGTTCATTGCGCCATACTTTAAACAGTCCCCTATCGCTTATTGCTGCAATGAGGAACAAAGGTGTTCAATTCACTTTAACATAAGGAAGTGGTGAGATCATAGAGAATAAAATCTGGGAATGCTCCACCTCGTAGCAAAGCCTCATCAGCATTCAGAGAGGTTTTAGGGGTAACTCAAGACAATGCACAACTGCTGGGAAAGAAAGTTTACACGAGGCGTGAGATGGGTTTGAGTATCAAGGAACTGAAACAAAAAAAGAGTAGACCTCTATGCTTGTGCAGTGCATGCAGAGATGTACAGGTGATTGCTGTTTGTTGGTAACTGCTTAGTCCACAAATTACTGTTTCAAAAGGCGTGGTAGATGAATGTCAGAGCAATCTCCTTTCTACCACTGGGAATAGCTCAAGCAAATGAAGTCCTGTAATCTCAAAGATCAGACTGTCCCCAATGAATTTTGTATCTTCCTTGTCCCTTCTGTTATAGCATCCTCTTTTTTAAATGAGATTGGTGCGGTGCTATACCCTAAATTACTGTCACGATGCTGCCAACAAAACTTTCTTGAAATCCTCTTCTTTTGAAACACGCCTATGCTATTTCTCATATTTTAAATCCTCTGCTGGGCATACGAGGCAGGTGTGTGCCTCTTTATGATACAGTAATGGTACGTTTGTCTGTACCAACAAAGTACTACGCAGACTGAGTGGTACATTGAGTTCCAGACCTCTTTGATGAGTGAAATAAGCAATGCAAGGTTAGGAAATGCCGAGTGGGTGGAAACTGATTGAAGCTGCGAGCACAAAAAGACAATCAGTTTTAAGATGACTCACTACTATTATTTCTTTCATTCAATCAAATATACTTGCAATGTTCCGCTTTTCATGGGTAATTGCTGTGTAATTCTGCATTAGGTGCCTACGCAATTTGTAAGAACCATGCCCACATACTGCTATGTTAAATGTGTGAGACTGACAGTGAAAAAGCTACATTTGGTGTGTTAATCAACGGACCTCACAGCTTCCCTCCAGTCTCTCATCAAGGAAATTCACCCCAGAATCAAGGCAGAAGTTGCATTTACAAATTCCATGAAAGGAAAAGCCCACTAGATAAAAATAAATTGAGTGCCAGTGAAACAACTGAATACCCACAACTTTTACTTAAATCTGAGGTAGGGGGGATTTTAACTGAGACCTATAGCATGTTTTGAGTAAGAACTGTCATGGATCGTATCACCAGCTGCACATTCTTATGAATTCTTCTTTTCTGTTTTGCCAGTTACTGTCCTCCGGACTGTCTGTTAACTGATGCATATTGACTAGTCATTGATAGAAAAGTGACTTAAGATTTTGCTTCTTCAGGTGACCAATGGAGACTCCTGTTGTCTATGCATAATCAAAGTTTCGAAGACATCAGTAGAATTTACGGACAATATGCAACGTTTACCTTACTTGAGGTTATTTAGAAATGTACGTGGCATTCTATATCCTGTACACTGTGATAAACTAATTTGTTGGGCACAGGCACCCCAAGCATCCACTGAATTGCACCCTCGTGGCGGAGAATTACAGCTCCACAGTACAGTGTTGTCATGATGTGTAGTCGGCTGAGCTCAGTTTTTGATGTGTGGCATGGTGCTAACAATGTGGGTGGGTGGAGGTTAGACATGACCACTACAGGGTTTCATGACAGAGGCAAGCTGGTTGTCTCAGGTTTCACAGCTGCATCTCCTAGAACCAGTGGTAGCTGGCCCTCCAAACAAAGCCCTCCCGGAAGTCCCTAAATGCGTCCCTCATACCGAGCACCTGGTAGTCTTCGAGACTCATTCTCATTGCTTGTCTCAAGTACTGGACTTTGCTTACAAGCAATAACGCAGAGCAGCTCGAGAGCAGAGTACCCCAGTGTTTGCTGTGTGCACAGATGGCACTCTAGGTGTAAAGCGGGTCAAGGCTTTTATCCGGAAGACCATGTTATTTCTTCCAACCATTAGCAAGCAGAAAGATTGCACATTCTCTGAGCAATGTTCTCGGCCTGTATTGTTAAAAATCATTAGAAATAAAGAATGAAGTGGAAAGCTTCGTTGCAGCAAACACTGAATGGATGATTGCTATCTTCGTCGCAAACAAGGAGATGAAATGGGCACAGCTTTATCTTGCAATGGTCAAAAGAGATATTACAAGTTATTTCTAAATTAACATGTTGTTAATTTGTTTTTCTCTATTTAGCCTCAATGATTAGCATAGCACAACTTGAAATCAAAAAACAGTTGTTAACAGTTTGAAATCTGTTGAGTTTAATATTTAATTTCACTGGATATTTTTGGATGCATGTTACCACGTACCATTGTCCTACGTGCTTGTCTTCTTGATAATTAACATTATTGTGGCGCACTCAAACTGGCAGGTATAAAAGTAAAGTGTTCTATTGATATAGTGCCACTAGTACAAGTCCGTGATAGCCTTTTCGGGGACCACATTCCTATTCCTAAGGTCACATGGAGCTCTGAGTTTTTAGCGCCAGGCGCACTTCACATTAGAAACGATGTTTGGGAAAACATCTGTATGCAACTCCATCATATGGCACCACCTAATGGCGAGTGCTGTTACCTGCGTTATCGTCAACACTTAATTTCACAAACACAGACTAGGACTGCGTCAGCGAGATATGAATGTTTTTTGGCGACGCGGAGTAGAACTAAGAAAAACGTGGACCATGGAGCAATAACCCTCACTAGTGGTAGAATTACGGACATTTTGCTACACCAAGAATGTGGGAAATCTACTCTATCCCCACTCAGAGTTTCTTGCTTTGCCGGATTATATCTGCAGATCAGTACGAACCTACATGGGGACATTTTATGGACATGCAGACATATCAGTGATTTTGTCTCCTACTCTGAAAGTTCCCGGGACTCTCACGTTTAAAGAGGCCTAACAATTCCAAGCATATAGGTGCCGTCCATGACCGGACACAGCTTCATTGAAGAGGGCCCTCTTAAGTGGTGGGTGCAGAATCCTTATTGCAAATTTAGTCTGTAAAGGGCTAGAATGAACTTCTGCTGCCGAACCCTATGTTGGTATTCATTGGACCTGTACCAACTAGGGGAATCCTTTGCGCCCCTAAGGACTCATTGATCATCTTTTAGTTCATCTCACACATCACATTTAACATCACCATCAACGAAAGCACCTTACACCAGTCCTATAAAGGTGAAATATCTTCTTCACAAACTTCAGAGAATACAGACTTTGCAAACATTTTCAAATAGTACTCTCCTAATATCAAGGCTTCTCCCAGTTTACTCTGTAACTGCCTGGAGTGGTCTGTAATATATCCTCTTTCCTTATTTTCAAAAAGCTTGTCTTCCATCTTCAATCTCTAACTGAAGAGAGTACAGTGCTTAATTTGTAAATAAAAACGTCCCGGTGCCCAAAGCCCTCCTTTCTGCTGCAATTAAATGTGCAAGTGTGAAATACCGAGGCAGCGTAATCCTGAAGTCATCTCGGGCCTCCTCAATCCTTCTACAGTCACTCCCTGCCCCTTTAGCTCAGTCTTGCAGCTTTCTGCTTTTTCGCATTGTGATGCTTTTTCGTTTTTCTTTTCCTCCGTTTTTCCCATATGTGTCTTTTGCTTGCAGTAAATGCTTGAGGCAGAAAAATAAATGCCGGCCCTAAAAAATAAGTGTCGGTGCTCGTCACCAGAACCAACAAGCACAAATTAAGCACTGTGAGAGTGTTATTGAAGAAGCCCACCTCTTTCCTCTGCAGAGGACAAACAATGGCTATAGTGGGTCTGGGTCACCTGATGGTTAACCCAGTAGCTGACTGTCTGTCCACCGACAAGTAGGTAGTTATAATGTAGTGTTCTGCTCTACAAAATCTTTGCAAAAAGACTCCAATCTGTGCACTGTAGATTTAGACCTAAGGTTTCACAGCTTCCCCACTTTTCTGGATTCACAAATCGGTTTGAACAGCTTTCGCAGTTTTTTATGGATTCACTAAAATAACTAGGATTATGCAGGAAACATTATAGACTTCCAAGCATACTCTTTCTCTCGTGGATTTGCACCTGCAGACTGTTCATAGACAGCATAAACTTGGTTGTATCTTAAACATTTCAAATTGAAGCGTGAGTTTTCTCTTAATTTGTGAGTTTTCTAATAATTTGGTATTTTCGGTTTGCCAACGATCGATCAAGGTTCCCTATCGCATAGCGTTATTAGCACCACGTATGCACTGACATCTACATGTTGTACAACAAACATTTTTTTAACACATCTTTTAAACCAAGGATATTACTGGCTATAGAAAGAATATACCTGTCTATTAGTAAATTGTTCTTACTAACGTATTCACATGCTTGAATTCTCGGAAAGTAAAGGAAACTTGGAATCCCATAAACTCTCACGGTTCACACCAAAGGCTTGTCTTATTTCCTTTCTTGCATGCAATACATTTGAGGTGACCTGACAAAAGTCTTCAAATCAATTTCTGTCCTACTCTCGGGGCGCCTGTTGCTAATGCTCCATCACGAGGAATTCTAGGTAATTTTACTGAATGAATTTACGGTTTAGCCTCTGCAGCTCACTTGCAGAACATAGATGTCTTTGCTTTTACACTGAGAAATCGAACGTTGGCGCATCATATCGGAGAGGAGGACTAGTCAGTGGTCTTCAGAAATCCAGTGTTTTGTAACGCGCATTGAATTAATAATTTAAACCTATGTGAATTCGATTGTCGTTTGTGTCTGTCGTTTTTTTTTGTTTGAATCTCTTTATTAAAGTTTGTAATAAAAAAATAGGTATACATTACAGTAGTGAGTAAATAGTTTTCTGGGTATCAGGTCCTTGACAGGACAACAAGACTATACAACATTCGGTCAATGGGGCAATTGACGAAGACAAACGCTGAGTTTGTCTTCCATATTTGCCAGGGTCAGTGAAAAGCAAAAGAGGAGAAAGGAAGGGGGAAGCACAAAGGGAAAAGTATGAACAAGCACAAATAACCTTTGGCAACATATTAGCGGATGGCAAAGTCATAATACAAAACCAGAGATTCCTTGGTGTGCTATCACAGTATCAATCAATACAAAGGCAGTGTGCCGTTAGGCATAGAAGGCTTCCAGTACGTAAGGTGGTTTGCTATGAAGTGGCTGTCACAGGTAAGCTGTAGAGCCCTAAGTCGGGGAGGTTTGAAGTACTTGAAATCAATATGCGTGAGGTAGTGAAAAAGGGGTCGCCATATCGCTTGGAATTTTTAGTCAGTCCCAGCTATGTTATGAGAGAGCTGTTCCAAAGGTAACACGTGCCAGAGCAGGGAAAACCATTGTGCTATTTTGGGGGCTGCCGTGTGTTTCTATGTGAGAGCTATCAGTAGACGGGCAGCATGGGGCATATAACTGTTAAGTGATGTGGGTCGAATCCCCCAGAACACCGTATGATATGTAGCAGGGCACGGATACACCAGTGTGGCTATAATATGGCTAAGGACTTCTTTTCAGAATGCAGGTCCACCAGATGTGACAAAAACCCCAATGAATGGTCTGACATCTCCAGCACACACCAGAGGACCCCTTATAAATGGTTGCAAGGCGGCACAGGGTAAGGTACCATTAGAGCATTAGTTTGTAGGCTGTCTTCCTAAGTGTGATTGACCGATATGTTCCGGGTATGTTTCGACGTCAGCCCGTCTGTGCTATCTGTGGTCCATTTTAACTGATAAGGATGAGTGATGGGGCAGAGTTTTGAATCATTGTATTAAAAAGGTGAGGCATACACCGGAAGAGTTTCCAAATTATCTTCTTTATTTTTAAGCTCGAATAATACAGCCTCAACTCCCGTCCGCCCACACCGGCTTCCCAACATCAACTGCCCCCAACACATTCAAACCAACACTCACCATTCCAAGTTCGATCCATTTTGATTGCACGCATAGTCGCGCGGAAGAGCGTGTCGCGTGAACAACCCAACACATCTCCTTCCTTATAACGACACTTACAAAATAACCATAAACGACATTAATAAATCATTTGCATGTTGCAACAAATATGGTAAATATAACACTTATGCACACTAACTATGGTGCGGTTACATCAGTACATAATCATTGAATTTCTTAGGCGGCTTAATGTTCCTAGAAGATCGCCTACAATGTTCTGCAGAAGGATTACATGTTCTAGAAGAACGCAAGCTAATGCATTCAACCTGTTTATAGTCACACACGTCAGTTTCATTCGCAATACTAGACAAAGATAGACTGCCCTTGTTCCACCATTTACCGTCCTCCAACTTAGCGGCACTGTTTCCTACACAAATTATCTTTCTGCAGTCGCTAAACCTAGATGGACCCTTCACCATGACCCTCAGATACTTCACCCTCACTAGATCCCCCACCTTCCAATCAGTCATGCGGTTGTGACACCTTTTGGTTGACTTAACAGCAAGTTCAGAGTCCACCTTAGTTATATATTTATGTTGTGCTGCTACGCGTTTCTCCATAACACCGTCAACTTTATGCCATGGCACACCGAAACAACCCATCCATTCCCTAGTTAACTTTGAAGATGGAATACGGCCGCGTAGCAGGACAAAGGGCGAAACTTGAGTGTCAGAATAGTTCGTGGTACGTACCGCCCACAACAATTTAGCTAACTCCGACTTGCAGTGTAGACCACTAGACTTGGACAACTGAATATTATCCTTGAGTACCCTGTTGAACCTTTCTACAAGTCCATTGCTACGAGGATGATACAATGATGTCTTGGAATGTCTGATGCCCAAAAACTTCATAAACTTCTCAAATTGAGCTGAAATAAACTGGGGTCCATTATCCGTCAAAATCTCATCCGGAATACCTTCTCTAGCAAAAATGCATTCCAACTACTGGATTACATTGTTAGAATCGGGAACCTTAACAAATTTGACTTCTGGCCATCTGCTATATGTTAGACCTGACAGCCTTAGGGTAGTCACCCCTAACTTTTTGCCTGCCTCCCTCCATTTTTTTGGACACTGTTTTTGCTGGTTTATAGACTCTGCGCACTTTACCACTGCTAACCAGTGCTAAAGTGCATATGCTCTCTCCCTTAAAACATGGTAACCTGGAATCCTACCTGATTGGACTATTAATTTACTTATAAGTCCCTAGTAAGGTGCACTTTATGTGCATAGGGCTGGTAAATTAAATGCTACTAGTGGGCCTGCAGCACTGGTTGTGCCACCCACTTAAGTAGCCCCTTTTTCCTTGTCTCAGGCCTGCCATTGCAAGGCCTGTGTGTGCAGTTTCACTGCCACCTCGACTTGGCATTTAAAAGTACTTGCCAAGCCTAGAACTCCCCTTTTTCTACATATAAGTCACCCTTAAGGTGTGCCCTAGGAAACCCCTAGGGCAGGGTGCTGTGTAGGTAAAAGGGCAGGACATGTACCTGTGTAGTTATATGTCCTGGTAGTGTAAAACTCCTAAATTTGTTTTCACACTACTGAGAGGCCTGCTCCCTTCATAGGCTAACATTAGGGCTGCCCTCATACACTGTTGAAGTGGCAGCTGCTGATCTGAAAGGAGCAGGGAGGTCATATTTAGTATGGCCAGAATGGTAATACAAAGTCCTACTGACTGGTGAAGTCGGATTTAATATTACTATTCTAGAAATGCCACTTTTAGAAAGTGAGCATTTCTTTGCACTTAAATCCTTCTGTGCCTTACAATCCACGTCTGGCTGGGCTTGGTTGACAGCTCCTTGTGCATTCACTCAGACACACCCCAAACACAGGGTACTCAGCCTCACTTGCATACATCTGCATTTTGAATGGGTCTTCCTGGGCTGGGAGGGTGGAGGGTCTGCTCTCACACAAAGGACTGCCACACCCCCTACTGGGACCCTGGCAGACAGGAGTAAACTGAAAGGGGACCTGGTGCACTTCTTAGCCACTCTTTGAAGTCTCCCCCACTTCAAAGGCACATTTGGGTATAAAACAGGGCCTCTGCCCTACCTCATTAGACACTTGCTGGAGAAGAAACCTGAACCAGAAACTACATCCTGCCAAGAAGAACTGCCTGGCTGCTCAAAGGACTCACCTGTCTGCTTTCTACAAAGGACTGCTGTCTTGCTGTTGCCCTGCTGCCTTGCTGAACTCTTGTCTGGCTGTGAAAGTGCTCTCCAAGGGCTTGGATAGAGCTTGCCTCCTGTTCCTTGAAGTCTCAGGACCAAAAAGACTTCTTCCTTTCACTTGGACACTCCGTGCGCCGAAAATTTCGACGCACAGCTTGTTTCGCGGCGAGAAAAACGCCGCACACCGACGCTGATCAACGCGACGCTCTCGGGACGATCGAGACTTCGACGCACAACCTCGCAAGGACAACGCCGCCCGACTTTCCAGGAGAAATCGACGCGACGCCTACCGTGAACGCGAAACTTTGACGCACGGCCTCGCAAGGACAACGCCGCCCGACTTCCGAGGAGAAATCGACGCAACGCCTGCCGTGAGACCAAAATTTCGACGCACGGCCTCGCAAGGACAACGCCGCCCGACTTCCAAGGAGAAATCGACGCGACGCCTACCGTGAGATCGAAACTTCGACGCGCAGTCCCGCAGAACGACGCGCAGCCGGAAAACAAGTAGGAGAATCCACGCACAGACCCGGGACATCTGGTAATCCCCGCGATCCACGAAAAGAGACTGTCTGCGCGCCGGAAAACAACGCCCGACTTCCCCGCGTGGAAAAGAACGACGCAAGTCTTTGTGTGCTGAGGAGAAATCGACGCACACACCCTTTTTCCACGCATCTCTTTTCCTGTGGCCCTCTGAGGAGATTTCCCACCAGAAACCAGGTACTTTGTGCTTGAAAGACACTTTATTGCATTCTAAAGACTTAAGACACTTTATATCACTTCCCTGTGATATTTCTACAAATTTCCATTTGCAACTTTATTCTTTTTGACCTACAATTATCCTGATAAATATTATATATTTTTCTAAACACTGTGTGGTGTATTTTTGTGGTGCTATATGGTGGTATTGTATGATTTATTGCACAAATACTTTACACATTGCCTTCTGAGTTAAGCCTGACTGCTCGTGCCAAGCTACCAGAGGGTGGGCACAGGATAATCTTGGATAGTGTGTGACTTACCCTGACTAGAGTGAGGGATTTTGCTTGGACAGAAGGTAACCTGACTGCCAACCAAAAACCCCATTTCTAACATTGGTGGCAGCGGTGGGATCCCACCTCAGCCGGCGCGCGCCGGCCCTCACCTTCATTGCGCCACAGGGTTTCGCTCGGCCCTCCGACTCGCGCACGTGTTAGACTCCTTGGTCCGTGTTTCAAGACGGGTCAGGTGGGTTGACTAGTGTAGCACTCGGGGGGGAGATGGACCCAACTAGCTTTGGGGAGCAGGTAGAGATTTCCCTAGTGTCCCTGGGAGAAGGAGAAATGGTGCCCAAGGCCCACATGCCCAGAAATACTTCCAAGTACCGGCAGTGGGTCACCATTGATGGGCAGAGGGTGGAGGCTCTGCGTGACACAGGAGCCAGTATGACTACTATCAAGAGTCAGCTGGTGTCAGCAGAGCAGATAGTACCTAATACATTCCACCAGGTCAGAGTCGCTGACAATCGCGAGAGTCACCTACCGGTGGCTCTGGTTCCCTTTGAGTGGGGGGGGGTCTCTGGTACTCTGAAAGTAGCTGTGAGTCCTGCCATGCCAGTAGATTGTCTGTTAGGCAATGACCTTGAGCACACTGCTTGGAAAGAAGTGGAGCTCAGGTCTCACCTGGAGATGTTAGGGTTACCTGAGTGGGTCTGCATGACCACACGGTCCATGGCTGACCGAGAGAGAAGTCAAGGGCATCTGGAGCCTGGAACGATGGCCCAGAGAGCTGCCAGGAGGAGGGACCAGGGGTGCGGGAAACCGACCCCCGCTGTTCCCACAGTGGCTGACGGGGCTCCTGAGGAGGAGGCTTCCGAGCCAACTGGGGAAGACATCGCCGCCCTAGGTGACTTACCTGAGCTTGCTGGCTGGCAAGTTGAGGGTGGACCCACCAGGGAGGAATTCTGCAAGGCGCAGAAAGAATGTCCCACTCTAGAAGGTTTGAGGAAACAAGCCTCAAACCAGGCAGCCGGCGACGCCTCTGGCGATCACCACCTATATTGGGAGAATGATCTCCTCTACAGTGAGCCTAAGGTTCCGGGCTTTGGGGCAGCACGTATGCTGGTGGTCCCCCAATGTTACCGAACCTTCCTACTGGGTCTGGCTCACGACATTCCCCTGGCAGGACATTTGGGGCAGGGCAAGACCTTTAACAGGCTTGTCACCCACTTTTATTGGCCCAAAATGAGGACACACTCAGACAAGTTCTGCAGATCCTGTCCTACCTGCCAGGCCAGTGGTAAAGCAGGAAAAAGGGTTAAAACCCCCCTGATTCCACTTCCTGTCGTTGGCACCCCCTTTGAAAGGGTGGGCATCGACATTGTTGGTCCCTTGGACCCCAAAACTGCCTTAGGCAACAGGTTCATCCTGGTTTTGGTGGACCATGCCACCCGTTACCCAGAGGCAATCCCTCTAAGGACAGTAACTGCACCGGTGGTGGCCAGAACCCTGATGGGGATATTTACCCGTGTGGGATTCCCCAAGGAAATAGTGTCTGACAGAGGCACTAACTTCATGTCTGCATACATGAAGTCTCTGTGGGATGCGTGTGGTGTAACTTACAAGTTCACCACACCCTATCACCCCCAGACGAACGGTCTTGTGGAGAGATTCAACAAGACCCTGAAAGGCATGATTGGTGGCCTCCCTGAGGCCATGAGGCGTAAGTGGGATGTCCTCTTACCATGCCTTCTCTTTGCTTACAGAGAGGTCCCCCAGAGAGGGGTAGGGTTCAGTCCCTTTGAACTTCTCTATGGGTACCCTGTCAGGGGACCCTTAAGCATTGTCCAGGAGGGATTGGAGAAAGCTCCAAAGACACCCCCTCAGGATGTGGTCAGCTATATGCTGGCCCTCCGCAACCAGATGACCCGCTTCTGGAAAGAAGCCCAAGATAACCTTGAGGCCAGTCAAGAGGTGATGAAACAATGGTATGACCAGAAGGCCACCCTGGTAGAGTTTCAACCTGGAGACAAAGTGTGGGTAATGGAGCCAGTAGAGCCCAGAGCTCTCCAGGGCCGCTGGTCTGGCCCATTTGAAATAAAGGAGCGGAAAGGGGAGGCCACTTACCTAGTGGACCTCAAAACCCCTAGGAATCCCCTAAGGGTGCTCCATGTGAACCGACTAAAAGCTCATTTTGAGAGGTCGGAGATCAACATGCTCCTGGTCACAGATGAAGGAACGGAAGAGGAGAGTGAACCTCTCCCCGACCTCCTCTCTGCCCAAGAAGGTGATGGGTCAGTAAGCGGGGTCATTCTGTCTGACTCCCTGACTCTAAATCAGAAAGGAGACTGTTATGAGCTGTTGGAGCAGTTCTCCCCCCTGTTCTCCCTTACTCCTGGGCTGACCCACCTCTGTGTTCATGATATTGACACCGGTGACAGTCTCCCTGTGAAAAACAAAATTTACAGGTTGTCGGATAAGGTGAAGGCCAGCATCAAGGAGGAGGTCTCCAAGATGTTGACTCTAGGGGTCATTGAGAAATCCAGTAGTCCCTGGGCCAGCCCAGTGGTATTGGTCCCTAAGGCTACTGCCCCAGGTGCGAAGCCAGAACTCCGGTTCTGTGTGGACTACCGGGGTCTCAACTCAGTCACACGGACTGATGCTCACCCCATCCCCCGAGCTGATGAGCTCGTGGACCGGCTAGGCGCTGCCAAGTTCCTGAGTACGTTTGATCTTACTTCAGGGTACTGGCAGATCGGCCTAACTGAGGGGGCCAAGGAAAGATCCGCATTTTCAACCCCGGATGGCCATTACCAGTTCCGGGTGATGCCGTTTGGGTTGAAAAATGCCCCCGCTACCTTCCAACGGTTGGTTAACGGGGTCCTAGCTGGCAAGGATGCCTTCTGTGCAGCCTACCTGGATGACATAGCTGTCTACAGTTCCAGCTGGGAGGAACACCTGCTTCACCTCAAGGAGGTGCTTCAGGCCCTGCAACAGGCAGGCCTGACCATCAAGGCCAGTAAGTGCCAGATTGGGCAGGGTTCCGTGGTGTACTTAGGACACCTAGTGGGTGGTGGCAAGGTGCAGCCACTCCAGGCCAAGATTGAAACTATCAAGGCCTGGCAACCACCCCGAACACAGACGGAGGTGAGAGCCTTTCTAGGCCTCACAGGATACTACCACCGATTTGTCAAGGGCTATGGTACCATTGTAACACCCTTGACAGAACTCACTTCCAAGAAGCAACCTAAGTTGGTGAATTGGACAGAGGCTTGTCAGAAAGCCTTTGACGCCCTGAAGGAAGCCATGTGCACGGCCCCCGTACTCATGGCCCCTGACTACTCCCAGGAATTTATCGTGCAGACAGACGCTTCAGAGCATGGCATAGGGGCAGTCCTAGCACAGCTGAATGAGGAGGGCAGAGATCAACCGGTAGTCTTTATTAGCAGAAGGCTATTACCACGGGAACAGAGGTGGAGTGCTATTGAACGAGAAGCTTTTGCTGTGGTCTGGGCACTGAAGAAGCTAAGACCCTACCTGTTTGGGACTCACTTCCTGGTTCAGACAGACCACAGGCCCCTCAGATGGCTCATGCAGATGAGGGGTGAGAATCCAAAACTCTTGAGGTGGTCCATTTCCCTACAGGGGATGGACTTTACGGTGGAACATCGCCCAGGGGTTGACCACGCCAATGCTGATGGTCTCACCAGGTACTTCTGCCTTAGCGATGAGAGCTCCCAGGAGGTCGGGTAGCTCTCCCCAGTTTCAGCTGGGGGGGACACATGTTAGACCTGACAGCCTTAGGGTAGTCACCCCTAACTTTTTGCCTGCCTCCCTCCATTTTTTTGGACACTGTTTTTGCTGGTTTATAGACTCTGCGCACTTTACCACTGCTAACCAGTGCTAAAGTGCATATGCTCTCTCCCTTAAAACATGGTAACCTGGAATCCTACCTGATTGGACTATTAATTTACTTATAAGTCCCTAGTAAGGTGCACTTTATGTGCATAGGGCTGGTAAATTAAATGCTACTAGTGGGCCTGCAGCACTGGTTGTGCCACCCACTTAAGTAGCCCCTTTTTCCTTGTCTCAGGCCTGCCATTGCAAGGCCTGTGTGTGCAGTTTCACTGCCACCTCGACTTGGCATTTAAAAGTACTTGCCAAGCCTAGAACTCCCCTTTTTCTACATATAAGTCACCCTTAAGGTGTGCCCTAGGAAACCCCTAGGGCAGGGTGCTGTGTAGGTAAAAGGGCAGGACATGTACCTGTGTAGTTATATGTCCTGGTAGTGTAAAACTCCTAAATTCGTTTTCACACTACTGAGAGGCCTGCTCCCTTCATAGGCTAACATTAGGGCTGCCCTCATACACTGTTGAAGTGGCAGCTGCTGATCTGAAAGGAGCAGGGAGGTCATATTTAGTATGGCCAGAATGGTAATACAAAGTCCTACTGACTGGTGAAGTCGGATTTAATATTACTATTCTAGAAATGCCACTTTTAGAAAGTGAGCATTTCTTTGCACTTAAATCCTTCTGTGCCTTACAATCCACGTCTGGCTGGGCTTGGTTGACAGCTCCTTGTGCATTCACTCAGACACACCCCAAACACAGGGTACTCAGCCTCACTTGCATACATCTGCATTTTGAATGGGTCTTCCTGGGCTGGGAGGGTGGAGGGTCTGCTCTCACACAAAGGACTGCCACACCCCCTACTGGGACCCTGGCAGACAGGAGTAAACTGAAAGGGGACCTGGTGCACTTCTTAGCCACTCTTTGAAGTCTCCCCCACTTCAAAGGCACATTTGGGTATAAAACAGGGCCTCTGCCCTACCTCATTAGACACTTGCTGGAGAAGAAACCTGAACCAGAAACTACATCCTGCCAAGAAGAACTGCCTGGCTGCTCAAAGGACTCACCTGTCTGCTTTCTACAAAGGACTGCTGTCTTGCTGTTGCCCTGCTGCCTTGCTGAACTCTTGTCTGGCTGTTAAAGTGCTCTCCAAGGGCTTGGATAGAGCTTGCCTCCTGTTCCTTGAAGTCTCAGGACCAAAAAGACTTCTTCCTTTCACTTGGACACTCCGTGCGCCGAAAATTTCGACGCACAGCTTGTTTCGCGGCGAGAAAAACGCCGCACACCGACGCTGATCAACGCGATGCTCTCGGGACGATCGAGACTTCGACGCACAACCTCGCAAGGACAACGCCGCCCGACTTTCCAGGAGAAATCGACGCGACGCCTACCGTGAACGCGAAACTTTGACGCACGGCCTCGCAAGGACAACGCCGCCCGACTTCCAAGGAGAAATCGACGCAACGCCTACCGTGAGATCGAAACTTCGACGCGCAGTCCCGCAGAACGACGCGCAGCCGGAAAACAAGTAGGAGAATCCACGCACAGACCCGGGACATCTGGTAATCCCCGCGATCCACGAAAAGAGACTGTCTGCGCGCCGGAAAACAACGCCCGACTTCCCCGCGTGGAAAAGAACGACGCAAGTCTTTGTGTGCTGAGGAGAAATCGACGCACACACCCTTTTTCCACGCATCTCTTTTCCTGTGGCCCTCTGAGGAGATTTCCCACCAGAAACCAGGTACTTTGTCCTTGAAAGACACTTTATTGCATTCTAAAGACTTAAGACACTTTATATCACTTCCCTGTGATATTTCTACAAATTTCCATTTGCAACTTTATTCTTTTTGACCTACAATTATCCTGATAAATATTATATATTTTTCTAAACACTGTGTGGTGTATTTTTGTGGTGCTATATGGTGGTATTGTATGATTTATTGCACAAATACTTTACACATTGCCTTCTGAGTTAAGCCTGACTGCTCGTGCCAAGCTACCAGAGGGTGGGCACAGGATAATCTTGGATAGTGTGTGACTTACCCTGACTAGAGTGAGGGATTTTGCTTGGACAGAGGGTAACCTGACTGCCAACCAAAAACCCCATTTCTAACAACTACAGACAATCCTCAGTACACCTAAATCTGATTTTTACATTTATATCCATTCTTACTTCCTGTAATTATCCAAGCCCTTTTACAGCCAGACAAGAGTTCAGCAAGGCAGCAGGCCAACAGCAAGGCAACAGTGCTTTGTAGAAAAGCAGACAGGTGAGTCCTTTGAGCAGCCAGGCATTTCTTCTTGGCAGGATGTAGTTTCTGGTTCAGGTTTCTTCTCCAGCAAGTGTCTGATGAGGTAGGGCAAAGGCCCTGTTTTATACTAAGTTGTGCCTTTGAAGTGGGGGTGACTTCAAAGAGTCTCTAAGAAATGCACCAAGCCCCCTTTCAGTTCAATCCTGTCTGCCAGAGCCCCAGTAGGGGGTGTGGCAGTCCTTTGTGTGAGGGCAGGCCCTCCACCCTCCCAGCCCAGGAAGACCCATTCAAAATGCAGATGTATGCAAGTGAGGCTGAGTACCCTGTGTTTGGGGTGTGTCTGAGTGAATGCACAAGGAGCTGTCAACTAAACCTAGCCAGACGTGGATTGAAGGGCACAACAAGATTTTAGTGCAAAGAAATGCTCACTTTCTAAAAGTGTCATTTCTAGAATAGTAATATTAAATCCGACTTCACCAGTCAGCAGGATTTTGTATTACCATTCTGGCCATACTAAATATGACCTTCCTGCTCCTTTCAGATCAGCAGCTGCCACTTCAACAGTGTATGAGGGCAGCCCCAATGTTAGCCTATGAAAGGAGCAGGCCTGACAGTAGTGTAAAAACGAATTTAGGAGTTTTACACTACCAGGACATATAACTACACAGGTACATGTCCTGCCTTTTACCTACACAGCACCCTGCTCTAGGGGTTACCTAGGGCACACATTAGGGATGACTTATATGTAGTAAAAGGGGAGTTCTAGGCTTGGCAAGTACTTTTAAATGCCAAGTCGAAGTGGCAGTGAAACTGCACACACAGGCCTTGCAATGGCAGGCCTAAGACAGGGTTAAGGGGCTACTGAGGTGGGTGGCACAACCAGTGCTGCAGGCCCACTAGTAGCATTTAATGTACCTGCCCTAGGCACATGTATTGCATTCTACCAGGGACTTACAAGTAAATTAAATAGTCAATCATGGATAAACCAATCAGTAGTACAATTTACACAGAGAGCATATGCACTTTAGCACTGGTTAGCAGTGGTAAAGTGCCCAGAGGTCAAAAGCCAACAACAACAGGTCAGAAAAAATAGGAGGAAGGAGGCAAAAAGTTTGGGGATGTCCCTGTCAAAAAGCCAGGTCCAACAGTAGTGTATAAAAATAGCAGCCAAATATATCCACAATTCAGTTAACAAGCTGTGTAGGTTGACATGGCGTCGAGGTGTGCATGTCACTGTAACACGCAAGCAGAATACACTGTGCAATAATGTGATGTGCTTCCAAAATGGCAGCCGAGGTGTCCAGCAGAGTGTGGAAGCTGTAGACTAGTTGATGAATACACAGTGCAATGATGAGATGAGCCCTTAAAATGGCAGTCGAAATGTTAAACAGAACGTGGAAACTTTAGACTAAGTGCCGAAAAGTGTACTTGCAGCGTGACTAGAAATGTTAAATTTCAGCCGTACAATAGTAATTTAGTAGGAAAAAGAAATAATAATTATAACAAAAGTCAGGATGTGAGCGTCACCGTGACAGGCAGCAGGACTTGTACATGACTCCCAATGGGAAATAGAATTGCAAAACTCTCAGAAAATGGCCGCTGGGGTGTGCGTGTCACCGTAACACGCAAGCAGAATACGCTGTGCAAAGATCTCAAAATGGCCGCCGAAGTGTGCGTGTCACCGTGACACGCAGACGGCCCCGAAATACGGTGTGCTTCAAAATGGCCGCTGGAGCGTCCCACAAGGAAAGCAGCAGTCTAGATGCTAAAAAAAAAAATGTACTTACAGTGCATCAGGGACGCGTTCAGTTCAGTTTCAGCGTACACTGAAATTTCCCAAAGCGCAAAACAGAGCAGATGCCTCCCCATGCACAGAGCGGAGCGGCCACCAGCCGTCAGATGGAAAGCGGAAATGGCAGACTGCGAAACTGTAATCCAACAGCAGAGATTGTGAATACAGGAGAAGAGGCTGGATGAGAGGACCCTCGTCGCCACTGAATAGGTGAGGCGTACACCAGAAGAGTTTCCAAATTATCTTCTTTATTTTTAAGCTCGAATAATACAGCCTCAATTCCCGTCCGCCCACACCGGCTGCCCAACACCAACTGCCCCCAACACATTCAACCAACACTCACCATTCCAAGTTCGATCCATTTTGATTGCACGCATAGTCGCGCGGAAGAGCGCGTCGCGCGCACAACCCAACCTGTATAGCTGCTCAAAAAGCGTGAAGGGTCTGACAGTAGCAGGATAGATAGAAGGGTGTAATGCCCAGTGCCGTAGCTGGAGATGTTGCATCCTAGTGCAGTCTGTTACTTGAAACCCTGTCTTGCACTGATCAGAAGTTTTCATGTCAGTCCCCACAAACAGGTCTTTGAGGGTTCGGTAGTCCTTATCTGTCCAATTACTGAAGGCAGCCAGGGACAGGGAAGGTGCGAACTCGGGATAGCGAGTGATCAGAGTATTGGTGGAGGGAAATATAGTCAGTCCCTTTCTGAGAGCCACCTTGTCCCATATGTGGAGGACCGTCACAGTGGGGGTGGCCAGATAAGCACTACAGGGTTGACCATGGCTAGTTGCCAGGCCAGGCCCCACAGTGTTCTTCATGCCACTTCCCTGTCCATTTGCAGCCAATGAAACTCACTCTCTTGTGCCGTCCAGGCTGAACTATACCTCAGATGTGCCACCCAGTAGTACTCCAACATGTTAGGACATGCTAGTCCCCCCTGTCGCAGGGTTGCATCAGAAGGGCATTGGATATTCTGGGATGCTTCTTGTTCCAGATGTATGTGTGAATGTCACATTGTGATTATGTCATGCCATCTTGAGGTATCGGAGTGGGTAGGTTCTGGAATAGGTAAAGGGCCCGAGGCAAAATATTCATTTTGACCACATTGACCCTCCCCAACCAGGAAGTAGGCAAGCGCTTCCATCTCCAGATATCCTCAAGTATAGCGTGACTCAGTTGAGACCAGTTTACTTTCCTCCAGGTTGTCAGTATTGGCTTAGGATAGAGTCCCAGGTAATTAATCTTGTCAGAGCACCACTGAAAGGGGGGTAATGTTTGCAAATGTTTGCAATTGGGGAAAGTCCTCTACCAGGACTAATAGTTTAAGAATACTGGACTTGGACAGGTTTACCTTGAAACCTGAAAGGGCCTCAAAGTCTCTGACGATGGCAACCACCGCAGGGAGGGTGGTGGCAGGGGGAAAGAGATGGAGTAAGAGATCAACAGCAAATAAATTCATCTTGTGGTTGTGTTGCCCCAAAAGAGGTACCAGAAACCTGCTTGGTGTGCCAGATGACAATGGCCAGCAGTTCCACCATGAGGGCAAATAGCAGGGGTGCCATGTCTTGTGCCCCTGCGAATGGTAATGGGACCAGTGGTTTGCACATTCACTCGGATAGTTGCCACCAGGGCGACATATGAGTTCAGGATTCGGGGAGATCATGTGTGGGCCCGGTCCTAGTCAAGTCAATTGAGAGAAGGCATGATGGTATGTGGTAGTGCTGTGCTTTCTCCATGAGATGTGCAACTCTGCAAACATTGTTAGTTCTCAGCCTATTATGTATGAATCCACCTTGGTCAGGCTCTATAAGGAATGGGAGGTATAACTCGAGTTGAAGGGCCAAGATCTTAGTGAGAATCTTTGCGTCAGTGTTTAACAGGACAATAGGTTAATATGAGTAGCATAGTGACTGGTTTAGGGATGAGTGATAACTCTGCTGCAGACATAGAGGGAGTGAGGCCCTTTTTTGTGTGAAAGTGTTGTATAAGTTGACCATGTGAGCACCTAGTTCCAGTTGAAACAGAATATAGAAGCTAACCGGTAAGCTATCTGGCCCCAGAAACATCCTGAGTGGCAGTGTTTGGAGTCCGCTGCTAAGTTCATCCAATGTAGTAGGTGTTTCTAGGAGTTCTGCATTATGGGGATGTATGGGATCCCAAGTGAGATTAACCATGTACTTTGTTATGTGTGCGAGTGAGGCCGACTCAGCTGTGTATAGGCCTTGATAAAAGTCAGTGAATGCTTTCTGTTTGACTAGCTCTTTGGTTACCCACATCACCTCTGATGTTTTAATTTTTCTATGTGGGTCTTAGTCTGTGCTTTCGTAGCCTGCGGCAAGTAGATAACCCACTTTGTTGCTCCCTTCAAGGAATCTCTGTCGAAGCGCCAAGAGAAACCTTTCAGCTTTATTTGTCTGGTGCATGCATAGTTGTCCTCGTGGGACAGCTAACTGCCTTTTAAAGCGACGAATGGCTGTTATTTCATCTTGAATGTCCAGGGCCTTTATCAGTGATGTCAATTTGTTTTCTACCAGTTGGGCTTACCTATTTTTAGTTATGGCTATGGAAGAGATTACCTATTGAATGGTGTCCTTGAATCAATCCTATGGGGTGTGTGGGGTAGTATCCTGGGTGGCACTGTGTGTATGATATTTAAGTATGCCGTTACAAATTTCCTCCATGTCTACTGGATCTTGGAGATGTCGCGGTGGTAGACTCCACTGGGGGCACCCTTCGTATGAAGCTGTGAGGCCGAACATGTCAGTTCTATGTGTCCATGGTCCGAGATTGAAATAGTTGCAATCTCGGCTGTGGCCAGAGTACGCATAAGGGAGTGTGTTTGGAATAGATAGTCTATGTGCGAACATGAGGAATGAACATGAGAGAAAAATAAATAATCTCTTGAGTCAGGCTGGGTGAAGCACCAAACATTGTTATGG
The DNA here is from genome assembly GCF_031143425.1 of Pleurodeles waltl. Lineage (NCBI taxonomy): Eukaryota > Metazoa > Chordata > Amphibia > Caudata > Salamandridae > Pleurodeles > Pleurodeles waltl. Next base: position 1,236,695,587 of record NC_090446.1, read on the forward strand.
CTCAATTCTGTTATAGCTATTTTCTGGTGTGCGAGCATGGCCCCAGTACCATGGAATGAAGTGGAGTTGCGACCCATCTTAGGGTCCCACACTATATTAAAATCTTCTCCCACAATTATGTCCCCTACAACTCCCTGGAGTTGTTCATGGAGAACGTGCCTGAGGTAGGGATCTTGTGAGGTGTTAGGGGCATATATGTTGATTAGGGCGAGGTGTTATTGTCCATGTGTGCTATGTAAAGTCATGTATTTACCCTTTGTGTCCCTGTTTCCAATTTATAATCTGTGGGCACCAGGAACCTAAAGACAACAAATATATGTCAGTACCCATACACTCAGGAGACACAGAGGAACAGATATTGGGGTCATGCTTTGGCAGGGATATGTATTTTACGTGAGGGTGACTGGAGGGAACCATGATGTTTTGGAATACAGTGCTACTAACAGCTCATGCATCATGTTGAGTTCATTCTAACAGCCAGCCAAGGAAGGCAAGGATGATCTGTCTTCTACTATTATATATCTCTGTTCACACAGAATTAGAAAATGTACATATTTTACACTTTCCAGAGGGTACTAGGTTTGATGTTGGTCATCAAACCAATAGTCTATTATAAACACTGATTCTGCCTGTGTTGTGATACTACATAATTGATTGTATGGACTACATTTCCTGGGAAAACTCATAAATAGTTTGGATTGTGACACTGCAGATATTCAGGACAACATTTCTACGATTGGCATTCTGAGATTTATGTTTGTTTGAGAAATACAGCAATTTAATGAGCAAATTTGTTTTAAAGTGAAACTAGTTGCTGGTTGCAAGTAGGCATTGATGTGGCATTTGCACTAATGCAGAGGCATGAATGTGCTATACAAAATATAGGGCCACATTGTGACTTTAGTGGTCTTTTCATAATACTGCCAAAGCGCGGGTGCTGAAAGATCGCACTATTACGACTGATTTCTGAATTCCACCCGAAATCCGGTGGAAATCTGACACCAGTCATGCTGGCGGTCAGCTGTGAAGAGGTGGTTCCACTGCTGGCACTGCCACCCCAAACGGACGCCGCACACCATATTACGACCCATAATACGCCGTGGTGATATCCTGATGGCAGGGTGCTGCTGGCGGTGGAAGCATCGGGACCCGTCCCCTCCCAGACAACCTCCTTGACAGACAAGGTAAGTGGATCGTCTGACAGGGAAGGGAGGGTGTGTGCGTGTGTGTGAGCGTGTATGTGCGTGTGTGTATGTGAATGTTGTGAATGCGGGGGGTGTTTGAGGGTGCGTGGCTGCGTGTGTGAGTGATTGTGGATGGGGAAGAGGGCGTGTGAGTGTTTGTGGATGGGGTGAATGCGGATGGGGAGGGGGCTGAGTGCATGAGTGTGTGTGTGTGGGTGTGAGCAATTGAGTGCATGAGTGCGACTGAGCAGATGGAAGGGGTGAGTGCGTGTATGCGTGTGCATGTGTATGTAAGTGAATGGGGAGGGGGTGCATGTTTGTGTGAGTGAACAAGGAGAGGGGGTGCATGTTTGTGAGTAAACGGGGAGAGCAGGTGCATCTGTGTAAGTGGATGGGGAGAACGGGTGAGTGCGTGTATGCGGTGCAGGGGAAGGGGGAATGTATGTATGCTGGTGGTCTTTTGCAACGTAATACCCCTAGCGGTATCACGGCATCCGCCTTGCTGAAGATGTTCACTTCCAGCCCGGCAGACAGTGGAAAATAGGTGTAACAGACAGAGTATCGCCTGAAGCCAAACCGCCGAACACATAATTTGGCGGTCTTCACCACTGACCCATTGGCAATAAGACCGCCAGCGTGGACCTGGCGGTCTTTGGACCGCCAGGGTCATAATGAGGGCCTTAGTTTGTATTGGTGCACAGAGAGACCATTGAAGATCATTTGTTTAAATAATCTAGCGATTTTTTTTTCTTAGGAAAAAACACTGAAACAGACGTGTACCATCTCCCCAACAGTAAAAGAATTAATAAATAAATTCAGTTATTATTGCCATTCACATAGAAAGGTACCAGACTAGTATTGGTGCTTCATACATAATAGTAATCTTAGAAAAATCCCAGACGCGTAACTTTTTTCTTCTGAATCACTATACTGAAGAACATTAATTCGATTTAGGACCAGATGTACAAAGGAGACAGTCTGCAAAAAGTGGTTGGAAATTGTGCCGTGTGTATTTGTGACCAGTCTCTAATTTTATACTGTGAACTGTGTGCTTTTCAGTGCATGTCACGAATCTCCAGTCACAGGGGTCACAGGACAACTTGTTGAATGAATGTTAATAAGGCAGTTCATTATTTGTAACCCTCTGTGATTGGCCACCAAATCAGTGAGGGTATCCTGCGAGGTATAGCAGACCACTATCCCTATGTTTTTATTCCTAAATGGGATTTTTTGTTCTTAAAACACAAATTCATTGGGGAATGCTCCTCTTCCTACTCTACCTAAGGCGTACGCCATAGTTCCAGAAACTATTCAACTTGCACATCTTTTCTTTTGCGTATGTGCCACTACTAACTTTGAGTAGTCTGTACCTTACCAATGGCCTGTGACTGTATTTGCATCTATTGTGAATCACATTTAGGGGGGGCACACCTTTCATGTCCTTCCTAACTTACATTCTGATGAAACAGTAAACCAATTTTTCAATTAAAAAAGGTCTTCTGCTTCCACAAAAACATATTTATTAGCGAGCAAAAAAGCCATTTTGTGGTCGTGAACTCTGTGATTTTGAGAACTGCAGGATTTGTGAGCTTAGTATGTTTTTTGTGCATCTGACCTACAATGGACCTCAAATGTACAGATAAGATTTTGCTAAACTAGTGGTCACTTTGCAGTCCTGGCGCATTTAGTCTGATTTTAAATCTATCCGCATGAGCCCAAACCTTTATGAAGGCCGGAAGCAAATCATGGATACTTATTTTATTTTCATTTTCTAGCAATATTGTTATAAAACCCCTCTGGGATTTCTCAGACCTGTTAACTATAAAGTCTAATCTAGAAACAGCTAAAATCTGTTTGCGTTCATCGCCAAAGTCTTCTGACTAATGCCACACTAAATAGCATGATACAAAGCCAACCATTGTAATGCTCTCCCAGAGCACATTTGTTTGCCAAAGCTATGCAATGTGCAAATGGCGCCTTTCTATTGATTAGTGGGGCCTCTTCCTCGATTCTGTTAATTAGCCCCTCTCCCCAGATGGGATTTCTCATTTGTAACTGTCTTCCTACATCCCTGGCACTCAAAGACTCTATTTGGAATTTTCTTTCAGTGTCCACATGGTGCTTTTACAAATTGGCCTGCAGTTAAATTTCGTACTTGGATAGACCAAAGGCTGATTGATGAATACACATAAAAGTTTAATAAGCGGTATGATTGCCAGTTGTGAAACGAGAGAGATTTGCCAACGTGTTTTATGTTACAATCAATTTGGTTTTAGATCACTTCATAGCACAATATATGATCTGTAGCATTACAAAGAGAACTTTGATGGAATCATATTACTGGAGCTTGGTGTCGTACTGGGGACTTTAGACTGGGATCTAAGGACGAGCAGGAAATTCCACGTATTCTTATACAGCATTTCATAAGGCACTTGTGACGTTTTTCTGCTATGTAAATAACAGTTTTTCTATCGCTCAGTTTATGGTACTCCGTTTGCCAACCTCAGAAGGATAGAAGGCTGATTCTGCTTTACTGAAATTCCAGTGCATTACCTTCACATCACCACGTTTGTCAACAGTGAATAGTCAACTTACTGGTCCATTCTCCGGAAAACAGACCTGCCAAGTAACATGATTAAATTCGAACTATTGGCTGAATCTGCGGGTCCATGTCTATAACAAGGGCGAAGGCCATTAACAACTAGTATGGCCCAAAGAGGAAGGGCTATAAGGCTACAAAAACAGTCCACCCACTGAGGGCGAATGTTCTAAAGTTAACAGGGAGAAACAGAAATACAAACATTGAGATGTTGGTGCTGTAGGCCTATACTAACCATTATTGGCTGTGAGCCACTCAGTTGTCTTCAGTTGAACTCTCAACATTCCCGTGTTCTAGTTCACAATGTAAGATTTTGGTTATTTTTATGGGAAAATTGAGAAAGGTTTCCAAACCTTCTTAGTCAAGCCAACCATAACTAGCCAGTGTGAAAGAACCAACTAGGTGCTTAACAAGCACATATACTCAAAATTCCATGTCACTTTTAAGGCCCTAGGATCAAAAATAAATTAGGGTCACGGCTATATACTGAAGGATGCACCCTAATTATTTTTTATATATTTACCAAATAACTTGGTTGATGACAATTTAAATTTTATGTTATCCTGCAAATCAAATCAGGTCAAGGAATGAGACTTTGGCCCTCATTCTGACCCTGGCGGTCGGCGGAGAGACGGCGGTCGGACCGCGAACAGACCGGCGGTATTAAAAATGGCATTCTGACCGCGGCGGTCCCCGCCGCGACCGACCGCTACTTCTCCACTCCGACCGCCGCGGCGGTCATGACCGCGGGGCTGGAGTTTGCGCACTCCGGCCCGGCGGTCGTCCCAAGACCGCCAAGGGTATTATGACCCTGCCTACCGCCGTGGTTTCTTGCGGGCGGGAACCGCCGTGCGAACCATGGCGGTAAGCACTATCGGGGCCAGGGAATTCCTTCCCTGGCACTGATAGGGGTCTCCCCCACCCCCCACTACCCACCCGAGTCCTCCCCCCACACCCTCCACCCCCCTGCCACCCCCCAGAGGTGGTACGAACCCCCTCCCCACCCCCACCCCGACATGCACATACATGTACCCCGACATGCACACACCCCCAACATGCACATATACACACCCCCTACACACACATACACAACGGGGACACATACCCGCACACATACATGCCGACATGCGCACCTGCCGAACAGCACACATTACCCATAGACACAGCAGCACCCCCCGCCCGCATACACGCACTCACACACCCCCTCTACACACTCACACGCACACCCCCATGCACGCCCACATCACACAACACCCCCCCACCCCCTCCCCTCACGGACGATCAACTTACCTTGTGCGTTGGTCCTCCGGGAGGCGACGGGAGCCATAGGGACGTGACCGCCAACAGAAGACCGCCAACAGAAGACCGCCACACAGAAATGTGGGTCGTAATTCTGTGGGCGGTGTTCTGCTGGCGTGGCGGTGGAGGTTGACCAGTCTCCACTTTCCCGCCGACCGCCAGTGTGGCTGCTGGCGGTTTTCCGGCGGAACGCTCCCAGCGGTCAGAATGCGCACAGCGGCACACCGCCGCGGTCGGCGGTCTTCACCGCGGCGGTAACTCAGCGGTCTTGCGAAAAGACCGCCAAGGTCAGAATGAGGGCCTAAGTTATTATAAATAATACAATCAAACCACTAAACATTTTAACTATTTCAAGAAGTATTTTCCAGCTATTATCCTCACAAAATATAAGCCTTGCACACCTATTGGACAAGCCCATACTCAAGAAAATAGTTCAACTTTTAAGTCATGGAATACATGTAGCTTAACCCCCTTGATAAAAAGACAATAAGTAATTTGGGGCAATTGCAGCTGTCAAATAGCCCTCATCAATGTTAGATGTAAACACAATGAAAGCTTAGCTTAGCTGTGGATTGCAAACAGATGTCAGATGCAACATTTACCTTACTGCCTGGCGTTTATAGTATACATATCCACTTTAAAGCTTGAAAAAATCAGTATACTCAAGTCTACCACATATTTAAATGAGGAAGCAAAGGTGTGAGGCTATTTATTAGGGACTGGATGATGAGAATGTCTGATAAACCTACGTTTTGATAATCTTATGTCCCCCGCGTAGTTGCCGCTAACATGTGCGGGCTCACGGCCTTCGCCCAGCATCCACACATGCTCACAAAGTGGGCAAGTCACCGAGAGTCCATTCCTCCACCACGTACGTAAACATGCATATGATGCTAAGTAGCGGAAAAACTGTCACTTTCATGGCGAAGTGAGAGGAGCAGTGGCAGTACTTTTGCGAGGCGGGGCAGAAGAGCAGCTTTCCTGCCATGGGCACGCTGGATATGCTGTAGATTACTGAGTTTGCGGCTTCTATACTTGCTGCCTGCTCTGTTGTTATCCGGAGCCTATAACGTCTTCTCGAAACTGTGCGGTGTAATGGGCGTTGCCGTTTTTGGCACCTAGGAGCCGGGTTCGAATCCCGGCTTCTTGCAAAGTTAATTCTTTGTGTTCGCCGCCCCAGAAAACCTTCTGAAATGTCAATTTATTAAACGCTGGTTTGTATTAAACGTGATGGCTCTTGGTGAGGAGCTGAGATCGCACTGTAATTTGAGGGCATCTAGAACGAAAAACCATATTCTCTCTTACCCCCGTAAGACTGAGGGGAAAGAGATCTGCTGTTAACCCCCACGGGAAAATAATTCCGATCTGTGCATTTTCAATCTACTGTGACTCTGGGCAAATCACTTAGGGGGTCATTCTGACAGACCGGCGGTGCCCCGCAGGGCATTCTGACCGCGGCGGTTCGGCCGCGGTCAGATGCGGGAAACCGGCGGTTTCCCGCCGGTTTCCCGCTGCCCTTGAGAATCCTCCATGGCGGCGGAGCACGCTCCGCCGCCATGGGGATTCTGACACCCCCTACCGCCATCCTGTTCCTGGTGGGACTCCCGCCAGGAACAGGATGGCGGTAGGGGGTGCCGCGGGGCCCCTGGGGGCCCCTGCAGTGCCCATGACAATGGCATGGGCACTGCAGGGGCCCCCGTAAGAGGGCCCCACAAAGTATTTCAGTGTCTGCTGTGCAGACACTGAAATACGCGACGGGTGCCACTGCACCTGTCGCACCTTCCCACTACACCGGCTCAATTCTGAGCCGGCGTCCTCGTGGGAAGGTTGATTTGCCCTGGGCTGGCGGGCGGCCTTTTGGCGGCCGCCCGCCAGCCCAGGGCAAATCCCAAAATACCCTCAGCGGTCTTTCGACCGCGGAGCGGTATTTTGGTGGGGGAACTTCGGCGGGCGGCGGGTTAGAATCACCCCCTTAATCTCCCAGTGTCTTAAAAAACACATAGGGGGTCATTCCAAACCGCATAAACACTGCCCGCGGTCAGATGACCGCGGGGGACATTCTGACTTTCCCGCTGGGCCGGCGGGCGATCTGCAAAAGATCGCCCGCCGGCCCAGCGGGAAAGCCCCAGCAAAGATGAAGCCGGCTCCGAATGGAGCCGGCGGATTTGCTGGGGTGCGACGTGTGCAGTGGCACCCATCGCAATTTTTAGTGTCTGCCAAGCAGACACTGAAAATCTTTATGGGGCCCTGTTAGGGGGCCCCTGCACTGCCCATGCAGGTGTCATGGGCAGTGCAGGGGCCCCCAGGGGCCCCACGACACCCGTTCCCGCCAGCCTCTTCTTGGCGGTGTAAACCGCCAGGAACAGGCTGGCGGGAAGGGGGTCGGAATCCCAGCGCCGCCATGGAGGATTCCTTTGGCCAGGGGAAAACCGGCGGGAAACCGCTGGTTTCCCTTTTCTGACCGCGGCTTTACCGCCGCGGTCAGAATTGGCCGGAAGCACCGCCAGCCTGTTGGCGGTGCTTCCACGGTCCCCGGCCCTGGCGGTCAGGGACCGCCAGGGTCGGAATAACCCCCATAGTAATGTGCCTTTGTGTGAAGCAACTGGTGCTCATGCAAAGCGCTCCATGCCCTTGAGCCAAGTTTCTGCTACAAAAAACTGAAAACAATACTAGCAGCAGCATTTGGGGACACAACACAAGGGTGAATGTTTTATAGACAGTATGCATTTATTTATTGCAGTTAAACTGGACTGCATTTCATCCACAGTAGGGTAGCTGCTCTTGTTATGTGAATGACTGTCTCTCAGTTCATGTTCAAAATCACTCACTTAAAAAAAATATATTTTGATGTATTAATAGGAAACACTTCCAGATGTTAAAGAAATACACTTTCTTTGAAAGTGAATGCAAAGTTATCATATTTTAAAATGTTTGTTGAATGTTTTAAATTTCAAATAGTTTCAAGACTCAGCTCCTACTCATAGGAATGTAACCCTTTACATACGGTGCTGGGGAGTTAGGGTAATGAGAGGCTCTGTAGGGCTTTTATCCTGTGGGTGCAGATCTTAGAAGGACATGCACTTGTTTGCCAACTTACTATGAACCCGCTACAAAGACCTCATTGATGTGCAAACTCATAAATTGTTTGTCAAGGCATAACAGAAAGGGAGTGCAGCCACGAAGAATGGAGTCACAAAAACCAGATTCTGGCTGTCAACTTATACACTTATTTTTTAAAAGCTCTGCAGCAAAAACATTGGCAAGGAGGACAAATGTAACAGTAAATTTGTTCTGGCTTAATTGATCTGCCTTTTAAAATATCTTATGAGGAAAGGACACACTCGCCAGCGATCTTAGTGTAACCAGGAAAGCATAGGGGATAGTAGTAAGGGTAAGATAACTCTACTGGTTCATGCAGATGCTGGAGACATCTGTGTTTTGTCTAGTTACAGTTTTGATTCATAATGCTGCATAGATCAATCAATCAATCAAACAAATTTCTTAAGCGCACTACTCACCTGGTAGGTTCTCAAGGTGCTGGGGGGGGTGTTACTGCTTGAAAAGCCATGTTTTGAGGTGCTTTCTGAAGGTTAGGTGGTCCTGGGTCTTGCGTAGGTTGGTGGGGAGGGAGTTCCAGGTTTTGGAGGTGATGTGGGAGAAGGATCTGCCGCTGGAGGTGGTGTGTTGGATGCGGGGGACTGTAGTCAGGGCGAGGTCGGTGGAGCTGTCATGTTGGTTTGTGGAAGTTGATTCGTTCGTTGAGGCAGGCCGGTCCGGTGTCGTGGAGGGCTTTGTGAGCGTGGACAAGGATTTTGAAAATTATCCTTTTGTTGATGGGCAGCCAGTGTAGAGATCTGAGGTGGGCGGAGATGTGTTTGTGGCGAGGGAGGTTGAGAATGAGACGTGCGGCTGCACGTGAGGGTTAATGCATCTACAGTAAAACACATTGTGTAAAATAACATGCAAATCACATTTCTTTTGTAGATAGGTGAGTGGGTTACTGCTTTGGACACATATCCTTTATTACTGGCAGTTCATAGATTGCAGTCCTTCTAATATAGCACAGTTAACTATGAACCAGCATCAAAAAGCTGTTTGCAAACTGTAAAGCATGGGTTTTGAACCTTATTGTTTTCTTTCTCAATTTGTCATATAAGCCTGCAAAAAAGGATGCCTGCAGATTCCTGCTCCAAACGAAAAGCAGACGACCTGTGAACGCTGCTCAATATGTCCCAGTGCTGGCAAATTACACTAGGAAAAGCTTTAGCATATTTCACTGGGTCCAGCCCAGATCCCAGTTCGAGCTCAATAATAACTGCCTCTATGTTCCAACTGCTTGCATTAATGCTGCTGTTCAGAAAAATCTTGGAATGGTACAACGTTATGTGTGTTGTCCTTTTCGAAGCCCGGAATGTACGTGATACAGCAGTAAACAATTCATGCCACCAGGGTGTGTATGTGTGTTAGAAATGGGGTCTTTGGTTGACAGTCAGGTTACCCCCTGTTCAAGCAAGGACCCTCACTCTAGTCAGGGTAAAAGAGAATCACCCTCAGCTAACCCCTGCTTACCCCCTTGGTAGCTTGGCAGAGCAGTAGGCTTAACCTCAGAGCGCTAGGTGTAAAGTATTTGTACCAACACACACAGTAACTTAATGAAAACACTACAAAATGACACAACACCAGTTTAGAAAAATAGGAAATATTTATCTAAACAAAACAAGACCAAAACGACAAAAATCCGACATACACAAGTCATGAATTTTTAAAGATTAAACTCAAAAATAGCGCGTAGAAACAAAAATGCTTCAATGAGATGTTAACACGGCGTCGTGACGGAGTCGTTCCCAACAAGCCGACACTAGTGGCGCCGGACACGGAGTTGTGTAGACCCCAAAGTACAGTACCTTTGGTGAAGAGTGAAAACAAGCCGATGCGCGAAGTCGGAGATCGCGGCGTCTGTGCGAAACGTTGAATCCACGCACTTCGAGCGGCGTCGGTCACGACGTGGTGCGGCGACTTCCACGGAGTCGCGGACTTCAGCGGGGCTGCAGCGGCGTCGGGCCTGCGAAGAGCATCGCGTTCCAGCGAGGGTCACGGCGTCGGGTGCAGGCGGCGTTACCGGATTCAGCAGCGGCGCCGGTCCGGAGTCGTCCGAAGTCGGTTTCCTTGGATTTCCACCAGCTTTCCTTTCAAGGGCCCAGGAACTGGATAGGGCACCACTTGTCAGAGCAGGAGTCTCTCCAGAGACTCCAAGTGCTGGCAGAGAGAAGTCTTTGCTGTCCCTGAGACTTCAAACAACAGGAGGCAAGCTCTAAATCAAGCCCTTGGAGATTTCTTCACAAGATGGAAGGCACACAAAGTCCAGTCTTTGCCCTCTTACTCTGGCAGAAGCAGCACTGCAGGAAAGCTCCACAAAGCACAGTCACAGGCAGGGCAGCACTTCTTCCTCAGCTATCAACTCTTCTCCAGGCAGAGGTTCCTCTTGGTTCCAGAAGTGTTTCTAATTTCTGTAGATTTGGGTGCCCTTCTTACACCCATTTTAGTCTTTGAAGTCACCTTTCTTCAAAGGGGACTCAAACCTACTTGTGAAATCCTGCCTTGCCCAGGCAAGGCCTCAGACACACACCAGGGGGTTGGAGCCGGCATTGTCAGAGGCAGGCACAGTCCTTTCAGATGAGAGTGACCACTCCACCCCTCCCTCCTAGAAGAGATGGCTAATCAGGAAATGCAGGTTACACCCCAGCCCCCTTTGTGTCACTGTCTAGTGCGAGGTGAAAAACAACCCAACTGTCAAACTGACCCAGACAGGGAATCCACAAACAAGGGAGAGTCACAGAATGGTTTAAGCAAGAAAATGCTCACTTTCTAAAAGTGGCATTTTCAAACGCACAATCTTAAAATCAACTTTACTAAAAGATGTATTTTTAAATTGTGAGTTCAGGGACCCCAAACTCCACATGTCCATCTACTCTCTAGGGGAATCTACACATTAATCATATTTAAAGGTAGCCCCCATATTATCCTATGAGAGAGACAGTCCTTGCAACAGTGAAAAACGAAGTTGGCAGTATTTCACTGTCAGGACATATAAATCACATTACTATGGGGGTCATTCTGGCCAGGGTTGGCGGGAGCACCGCCAACAGGCTGGCGGTACCCCGCAGGGCATTCTGTCCGCGGCGGTTTGGCCGCGGTCAGAAGTGGAAAACCGGCGGTCTCCCGCCGGTTTTCCGCTGCCCAAAAGAATCCTCCATGGCGGCGCAGCTCGCTGCGCCGCCATGGAGATTCTGACACCCCATACTGCCATCCTGTTCCTGGCGGCTCTGCCGCCAGGAACAGGATGGCAGTATGGGGTGTCGAGGGGCCCCCCGTAAGAGGGCCCCACTTTGAATTTCACTGTCTGCATTGCAGACAGTGAAATTCGCGACGGGTGCAACTGCACCCGTCGCACCTTCCCACTCGGCCGGCTCCATTCAGAGCCGGCGTCCTCGTGGGAAGGTTGTTTTCCACTGGGCTGGCGAGCGGCCTTTTGGCGGTCGCCCGCCAGCCCAGTGGAAAACCCAGAATCACCGCAGCGGTCTGACGACCGCGGTGCGGTGTTCTGGCGGGGGTACTTTGGCGGGCGGCCTCCGCCACCCGCCAAGGTAAGAATGACCCCCTATATGTCCTACCTTATCCATACACTGCACCCTGCCCTTGGGGCTACCTAGGGCCTACCTTAGGGGTGCCTTACATGTAAGAAAAGGGAAGGTTTAGGCCTGGTAAGTGGGTACACTTGCCAAGTCGAATTTACAGTGTAAAACTACACACACAGACACTGCAGTGGCAGGTCTGAGACATGATTACAGAGCTACTTATGTGGGTGGCACAACCAGTGCTGCAGACCCACTAGTAGCATTTGATTTACAAGCCCTGGCACCTCTAGTGCACCTTACTAGGGACTTACTAGTAAATCAAATAGGCCAATCATGGATAAACCAATTACATGCAATTTATACGGAGAGCATATGCACTTTAGCACTGGTTAGCAGTAGGAAAGTGCTCAGAGTTCAAAAGCCAACAGCGACAGGTCAGAAAAAAATAGGAGGCAGGAGGCAAAAAGATTCAGGATGACCCTGCATAAGCAAAAGTCCAACACGACCCCCTACCAGCCTAAAGCCAGGGGAGAACAATCAATACCTTGATGTACTTCCCTGATTGGGGCGATAGAACAAGGACCCAGGCCCACAACAGCAGGGGCATGTTCCAGTTCTATGCCTTCCTGACTCCAGTTGGATCCCTCTGTCCATACTCTCAGGGCCCACTAAGCTAACCCATGGGGAACCCTTCTCCACATCTGCAGACACCATCTGTGCAGCGCCTAACTTTACTTTGCTCACAGATGTATTGCAATGGGCAGATAGTACCACCAAGGCCAACACAGTGGTGTTGCCCACTCCACCCCTGGGGTGTGACTCTCGTTCCCCCCCCAGGGGCAGCTCTGTCCACCAGGACAGCAAGCAACAGTGACCTCTGACAACTGTCAGGGATGAGAGCCTGACCTCAGGCCTCTCCAACCACTGTGACTGTGGAGAGTGGGGGGCGGTAGCCCCAGGTGCCTGACACCCTTTGACCAATCTACCTTCCACCATGTCAGAGAAGATAACCTGACCCTGGTCCTCCCCTCTGGGGCTCTGTACCCTCCCTCCAGGAGCGGCACCCCCAGAGTAAAAAATTGTCAGGGTGCTTGTAGAAGCAGTCCTGCACAATTCTTCCACCAGTGCAGGGATGTTAACCTGCAACTGATCCTCCAACCTGGGGTCTGTACCTTCAGGTTGGACCAGGGCCAGGGGTGAGGCTTCCCTCCCCCTGCCCTCTCTTCTGGGGTCCTGAACCACCCAACTAGGAGTGGCCCCCCAGAAGACAACATGGTAGGGGCACTGTTCGCAGTAGCCCCTTCCTCCAGGTCAGGGGGGACACCCTGAACCTGGCCTTCCAATCCAGGGTCTGTACCCTTAAATTGCTCTGGGGTCAGGGGTGAGTCTTTCTCTCCCCTTCCCCTACTCTCAGGGTTCTGCACCGACCCCTCAGGGAGAGTACCCCTTGAAATCACACCAGGGGGGGTGATTGGGCAAACCGCCCCCCCCTTCAGGTCAGGGTTTATCCCCTGCACCTGATCCTCCAGTCCAGGGTCTGTACCCACAGACTGGACCACTGCCTGGCAACCCAGGAATTCCTGGGGGGCATACATACCCCCCACCAGGTCAGAGTTTACTCTCTGAACCTGGTCATCCAACCCAGGATCACCACCCTGCGGTTGAACCACTGCCTGGCGCACCAGGACTTCCTTTTGAGCACACTTAAACCCCATCAGGTCAGAGTTTACCCCCTGAACCTGATCATTCAACCCAGAGTCACCACCCTGCGGTTGAACCATTGCCTGGCACACCAGGACTTCCAGGGGGGCACACTTACCCCCCTCAAGGGACACACTGGCCCGAAGGGCCACACAAGAGTCTGGCTGGCGCAGGTCTCCTAACCTCTGCCCATCTGACAGAGTCTGGATTCCCCCCAACCCAGAAATGGTCTCACCAAGGTCATTCATGGGGGGCTCTGCTCTCAGAGCTGACCCCTGACCCTCCAGGTTCTCCACTGGGGTCCGCAACCCCCCCTCAACCCTCTGTCTGGACTTCTGCACCCCCTCACTAGGAGTGGTACTGCCAGACACCAGAACTGGTGGGACGCTGGCTACAGCCGCCCCCCCAAGTTCTCCTGACACTGTGGGATCTCCCTCAACAGATGGCCCTATTGTACAGGCTAGGCTCCCCTCCTGGTGTTCCCTCATGGAACCCTCCAGGACCTGGGACTGGATCTCGGGCACCTTGGACCTCAGCCCATCCCCATTCCCTCTCCTCAGAGACTGGACATGGGGTCCCTCACCCATCCCACTACACTGGGACCTACCTGGGACACTACAATCCTTCCCTACCTCACCTGGTTGGGAAATACCTAGACCACTCCACTCAGGAGCCCCCCCAAATGCCTCTTCAGACTCTCTGGTACTCACCAAGAGGTCTGCCTCCATTGTAAGCTCCCTGGGGTCAGAGAACTCACACTCCACCTGGTGTTGGCGTAGCTTTGGAAAATAAGGACTAGACATATGCTCTCCAGCAATTACATCACTCAGCCCCTTACATGAATTAACCAAAGTACCCTTCACCCAACCATCCAGTGACTCTGCTTTGAAAAAGCACCCCACATCACCCTCCTGAGACTGGTGAGACAGTACCCGACTGTCCCTGACACTCAACCCACACACTTCTGGGATGTCTTCACACTCCATAACCAGGACTTCTACCTGGGGGGAACCCCTCTCCCTGTCACTCTCACCTAGAGTCAGTAGAGTGTCCCTCCCACCAGTAGGAATATGACTCCCTATGCCAGTTCCCCAATCCACCTCAAGGACCCTGTGCTTCACTGGAGCTACCTCATACCCCTGAACCTCCTGGCGTGTGTTAACTCCCTCCTTCAAGTAGGGCACCACATCTCTGGGCATGTGCACTTCTTCAGCAGTACTGGATACAAGATTTTTGCTGCCACCATCTGAACTGGACTCAGCCCTCATGGCCTCCAGCTTCAGCTCTTCACAGCTCAGCTCTTGAGCTGTAATCCTTTCTTTTTCCAGGACTAAGGCTCTCTTCTCCTCAGCCCTCTCAAGCTCTGCATCTAGCTCTTCCAGACTCCAGATTCGAGCTAGGAGCCAATCATCTCTTTCTGTTCCCTCCTCAGGGCCACTGCCCTCCTCTTCAGAGTAGTCCTCCTCTTCAGAGTAGTTATCCTCCTCAGACTCATTTGGTGGTGTTGCCTGACAACGTTTCAATTCATACTGAAACAGGGCTGACTCAAGATCCTCCCTTCTGGATTTCTTGTTCACAGCCAGTCCCCTTTCCATGCAGAATGCTTTAAGCTGCCACTTTTTATACATAAATAGGTGCCAGAAATTGACTTCCATTCTGCAAAGGCTTCACAACCAAAAACCAAAGTCCAAAAATATTAGCAATACTTCCAGGAGGACATCAGAGAACAAAAAGCAGAATCACAAGACAAGTAGTATGTGGTCACGTAGTGGTCTGAACTCAAAACAGTAGTGTACACTTAATCACTGTATGTCAAGTACAAATACAAGTACAAATCCCAACCGCTGACCACCAATGTTAGAAATGGGGTCTTTGGTTGACAGTCAGCCAACAGCGACAGGTCAGAAAAAAAAAGGAGGCAGGAGGCAAAAAGATTCAGAATGACCCTGCATAAGCAAAAGTCCAACAATGTGCAATGCAAAACTGTCCCACAACCCTATTAACTAAAGCTATTTGTGTACAATGCACCTGTTTGGCACTCGTAAACAGATGTTTGGGGTGGTAATTGCCATAGATTTATACTGCTGGGTGAAGCACTCACATGCATGATCAGTTGCTTGGTACACATAGCCTTGGCTGCAGCACACAGAGATCTTCCACTACTACACACAGAGGAAAAGGATTAGAGGGATAATTGGTCCCCAGTCACGTTAGTATTTGGCTAGTGGTTTCCCTTCATCTTTGTGATATATGAGCCATACTCACAAATATCTTCTTTATGGTTATCATCATTCATATAGAAACCATTGTGTGTATGTTTACATTTCAATTAAACAATGTTGCATTTGACAATCCTACCCTTACACATGTTGCATGATAGTGAAGCCCATATTTTAACTTTATAGAAGCATTTACTGAACTTTTCTAAAAGTATAGTTCATACATCTTAAACATGTGATGGTGCTATTCTTGCTTGAGGGGCATTAAGATTGAGGTCCATTCTCACCTATATCTGTGACAGGCTAGTGCACCCCAGAAATGTGAAAATAAATAGCTATTCAACTGCAACCCACCAACACAAAATACCAATTATTTGTGAAGTTAGATGATAATCTTATTTTTCATAGCTTTTGTCATGTGATTATTTTTCAGATGATCACTACAGAAATATAATAAGGCATCTTTGTCAGTGTGGCAGGTGTAGAGATCAGCCGTATGCAACCCTCAATTACAACAAGTCACAAACTTGAAAGTTACTGTCTTCATAGTTCATCCAAGGCTGAGCATTACATGCTCATTCTTTATCTTGAGACATTCTGTGTACTCTATTGAACAATTAGGGGGTCATTCTGACCCTGGCGGAAAATACCGCCAGGGCCGGGGTCGGCGGTAGCACCGCCAACAGGCTGGCGGTGCTCCGCCGGGCATTCTGACCGCGGCGGTACAGCCGCGGCCAGAAGCGGAAAGCCGGCGGTGTACCGCCGACTTTCCGCTGCCCATGGGAATCTGCGCCGCCATGGGGATTCTGACAGCCCATACCGCCATCCTGTTCCTGGCGGTTCACCCGCCAGGAACAGGATGGCGGTATGGGGTGTCGTGGGGCCCCTGGGGGCCCCTGCAGTTCCCATGCCAATGGCATGGGCACTGCAGGGGCCCCCGTAAGAGGGCCCCACAAAGAATTTCAGTGTCTGCTTTGCAGACACTGAAATTTGCGACGGGTGCAACTGCACCCGTCGCACCTTCCCACTCCGCCGGCTCCATTCTGAGCCGGCTTCCTCGTGGGAAGGGTGTTTCCCGCTGGGCTGGCGGGCGGCCTTTTGGCGGTCGCCCGCCAGCCCAGTGGGAAACCCAGAATGACCGCCGCGGTCTTTTGACCGCGGTACGGTCTTCTGGCGGTTCCCGCTTGGCGGGCGGAAAGCTTAGAATCAGGGCCTTAGTCTTTACCTGTTTAGATCAGCTATATGTTGTTTATGTGCCATGTCCACAATCTATATACATGCATGAAAGTATGTGTTAGTTATAAAGCACAAACCTAGTTAAAAAATAGCGGAACATTGCAGAGAGTCCAAGCAAAGAAAAAGTCAGCATTTGCATGGAGGCATGGCTGGTTTCCAAGAGCAAAAGTGGTCTGTTACTGCAAAATGATGTAGTATTCTCTTGAGATATATGTCTTGAGGACTTTCCTGATTACAGGTTCATAAAGGTATAAATGTAATTCTGCAAATGGGTTTATATAAACTTTGTCTATAATGGAAAAATAATACAGTCATTGTTTTCATCTTTATCTGCAAAAAAAAGGGGATTATGTATAAAATAATCCTTATCAACGGTAGACACAACTGATACTTGATTCTCTCGTGGTCTTGAAATAAGGAAGGTCAAAAATACAATTGTAACATCCACCTCTGATATATGTGTATGGAAAAACATCACAAAGAGATTTGAATTTATTTCCAGTCATTTCTTCCCTCAGAGTAATCATTCTTTTTGTGTCTTGTATATACAATGGCATTTCATTGACCAAGGTGTAGAGAAAAATAATCCAAAAGTTTATTATTCAACCACAGAAACATCTTGGATATATGGATTTTGATTTGAATTAGTGCAAAGATGGCCCTATTCTATTCTGTTCCATTAACAATTGTAGATTGGTTTACATAAATGATTGACTTCTTTTAGACATAAGATCATTACTCTCTAAAATACCAATGTCAAACATATACCTACTATACTGGCTGTGTTTTTCGTAACTAGAATTACAATTAGGCCCTCATTATAAGAGGTCACTTAATTTCGATGGGGCCACTCATTGCAGTAACTGCCCCCATTGGAATTATGAGGTTTAAAGAAACTCTTCACTCATATATTTCGTCTGAAATGTCCAGGTGAAACTCTGGGCCAAAACGAGAAATTACTTCAGAATCAGCCTCAGAATTAGTGATTCCTCAATTGTCTCATTTCAAAGGAAATTCTCATCTTGTAATAGGCCAGATTTTCTCCACCTTAACCCCCTCACACACATCCCTCCACCTCAAAGTCAGCATTTCTATGCATTTCCAATGCCAGTGGTGATGAGGCCCTAACTCTTTAATCGCACAAAGAAGTCTACAAATTAATTAAACACATACATGATGGTTGCCAAAGTTTTTTTCCTAAGACCAATTAACACCATCTCTGCATTAAACTAGCAATATTTATTTGGGACTGCCATATTTAAAAAAATGTACAGTACATAACATTAAATTCGAATTAAATTAATCTTAATTGGGCAGCAGTAAATTTAACAGCATTAAAACATGCAGCAGTATACATTAAAAGTCAGGGGCTGATTATGAGCTTGGCGGTCGGAAAAACCCAACTGTCAAACTCCCGATGAGGAGACTGCCATGGTGCTGGTGGGCTCCCCACC
This sequence comes from Pleurodeles waltl, assembly GCF_031143425.1. Classification (NCBI taxonomy): domain Eukaryota; kingdom Metazoa; phylum Chordata; class Amphibia; order Caudata; family Salamandridae; genus Pleurodeles; species Pleurodeles waltl. The sequence goes on from NC_090446.1 coordinate 1,236,713,914, forward strand.
GGCTCCATTATGACTTTTCCACTGGGCACCGGTCAACCAAGTGGAAAACAGGCAGCGGCTCCACATTGAGCCTATTACAATGCTGTCGCACAGGGGGCCCCCATAGCAACCTCAGAATTCACACTGTCTGCTATGCAAGTGCGAGGGGCCACAGAGGGGCTAAGCAGACAGTACGCATTCTGACGGTGCTGGGAAGGGGGGCCACTGCACTGCCCACGACAATGCTGAGCTAGTGCAAAGCCGTGGGCAGTGCAGGAACCCGTGAGCAGTGCAGGGGCCACCCTCCCCAGCACTGTCAAAATGCACACTGTCTGCTTAGCCCCTCTGTGGTCCCTCACACTTGTTGTCTGACAGCCTTTTTGTGGGAGTTCAACTGCAATGACAAGACTGATTACAACCATGACCATAGTCATCCCATGGGATCAAAGATCCTGGTGGAGATGGCGGTCTTTGGCGGTCTGACCACCAGGGTTGCAATGTGGTGGTTGGACTGCCAATGCGAGTCTGCCAGTCTTCAGACCGCCAGACTCATAATATGGCCCTGAGTCTGCTATGTGCAGGTATAATCTTTATTTCACATTCCACTCGCATTGTCTTTTATGCTGTCACTGTGAAAAATTATACTTTCTATGTACACAAGTTTTAAACATACACTTGTTGTAGTGTTATTTTGTGTTTGAAAAATCTAAGTAGTTCTCTTGTTCTAAGTGTATACGACAGTGATATATGTATAATACCGCTGTTTTCTACGCAGCAATACATATTTCATAAATCTTAGGAGAGCTTCATATTCTGCTTCAGACCCAGCATGAAGTTGTCATTGCTTGCTTCTCAAATATAACAGAAAAAATGATTCACTCTGTTCACCTAATTACATTCACAGTTTGCTTTACAGATTAATTCCACCTGTTTCCATTATTGTATTCAGAATCCAATTTATTCTTGTTTTAAGAAACCCAAATCTAAATATGTTTTGTCATTAATGGTTTGAGTACAACACTCATACAAAGTAAACATTTATACAAAATGGCACATGTAAACTCAAAATTTCCTATGATATCATCTAATATATTTTCCTCTGCCTAATTATAATTCCTTTATGATGCAATTGTTTATTGTATTTGAGCAGTATATACTTCACTAAACCTGTTCTCTCTCGACATATCTTGCAATATTTCAGTCATATACAGTGTATTGGAAAGTCTGAGTTCATTAGTATCCATGACACAATTTATGTTTATGGAGACTATTCATAGTTAATAAAGCTAAGGTGATTTCAGTATAGAAAGAAGATAAGATAGCATAGAATTAAAGCAATTGTTCCTCCACTATTTGAAGAGACTGTACAATGTATTCCTAAATTACATTTGTATTTATATTATGCAGAGGTAGTCTTAGCTATTTTGCAAAGCTCATGCCATCTACACAGAGAAACAAGGGCAGCATTCTCAGCACCCTCAAATGCTAGTTTTGAGAGACTTTAGTAAGTGGAATTAATAAGCTTTCTTTCTATGGTGCAGTGAGCTCTCTCTTGAGAGTGAGTGAAGCAGGGTAACTTAAAGTGTGAAACCAGTTTGTCACTACTGAAATTACTGAAGAATCTTAAGCAAATCAAACTATTACTTGCACAGTTTATCTACCATTAATTTCCAGTAACACATTCCAGTACATGTTCTAGGGATATGTCTTCCTGCAAAAATCAATGGCAAACGGCTCAATTTACTTTCAACAATAATCAAGGAAAAGCTGCAAATCCCAGGTCTGAAAGCTTCTTCCTTCAACCCTGCGATTGGCTCCACTGCTGTGAGGTGGGTGTCTCTTCTTAAAAGGAACTTTGTCTTGTGGGTGCGGTTCAACTATATATATATATATATATATATATGTATATATATTGTTGAGTTATATAGACATTTATTTTTCCTTAATCAATTGTATTGACTGGCTTTTGAATTCAAGTGTCTAGATTTCACATTGCACAGAAAGAATAGGCATAACACCTGAAGATGAGATTTGAGCAGCAGGAGGATATGCACTGCTAAGTTTCAGGCAAGACATCTTGAGTTATTTAGAACATGAATAATGTGAGAAAGTGGGTGATAGTTGGGGTGGATGGGAGTCAACTACAATAGAAAAGTACACTATCTAGTTATGTCTAGTAAAGATTTCAGCAATGTATACCTTAGTGCAGCCCCTGATAGTTATGGTACAGAACAAACAGGCTTAACTTAAGAAAATGTACAAATCATTGAAAAGAACCAAAACAAACAAAAATGCAAAAACACAACTCAATTAAAATCCCATTCTACTTTATAAAAATAAAGAATAATTAAATATACAAACTGGTAAAAATTCAATAAGGGCAACTGGAAATATGCTGTTTAAATGTTTTAAACAAAAATCAAGCCAAGAAGTGTTAAGCACCAGTGAACTGGGCATAGAGACCAACACCTAGGTGCAATTTGAGGCCAACAGTGATGGAGGACAGGTCAAATACACCAACCAGGTTTGACTCCCATTTTCCAGGCTAGAGTTGAAGGTAAAATCTCTTACCAGGTCCAAGTCCTTCAGCTGGACTTAAGCAGCATGGAGGAGCTGAAACGGCAGGCTGTTTTCCAGAAGGGCTCTATAATGTCAGATAGGAATTTGACGAGGTTTCAGTGAAGCAATTGGTTTAGGTGTGAAATGGTCTAAGTGGGAAAAATTTGTGCCCAGGGAAGTCCTTTCACTGGGTGGATACTTTTGGTGCCTTCACCTGGTCATGTTTGATAAGTTTGGACGTAGTCAATTTTTGACGTTCAGATTCCTCCAGTGCGGCAAGCTGTAGGCTGTGGTGGAAGAGGGTTTCACTAGGTCAGATACATTTTCTGTGAGGTCATGCTGAAACGGATTTGCTGCTCTAGAAAATCTCTGAGTGGGAGAAACCTGATTCTTCAGCCCAGCAGAAGCATACCTTGGTTGGATTGACTAGGCAGGATTGTCCATATCCTTCAGAGGTCTTTGAAGCCAAAGGGTTTCAAGTCCCACATTTTTCAGGCTGTTAGGATGAGTACCCTTTGGCAGGCCCAGGGTCCATGGACTTCAGGACCATCACATGGCAATCATGATTCACTCCAGAAGGAGCCACCAGAAGGGTCCAGTGACGGTCCAGTTGGAATTTGTAAGCTGGGCTCCTTTGGGAAAAGGCTTCTTTCAGCTTGTTGTGTACAAGAGGAAGCAGATCTAGCCCTTCAGGTCTCACGTCTTGTCACTGGTCTCAAGCAGCAGGTGCAGTGCTTCTTCGGTTCTTTCATAGACCTAGAGTGTTCTGAGGAGGGTGCCAGGGGAAGCAATGTTTATGCCTGGCAATAGCTAGTTGGTGGGTGTAACTCCTTGGCCCTCCCTAATCACTAGGGAAATATTCCCAGGGGTAACAGTAAGCTCTTTTGCACCTCTCTGCCTAAATAAAAGATGCAGATACAATTTCTCCTTGTACAGTGCATGTGTGCCCACCCTATAGTTATGGCCAGGGAAATGAGCAACCGATTCTGGTCACTTCGAACCAGCTCTGGGGACAGCCTGATCCCCACTGGGATAGGATCCTGCCTGACTATGGGATCAAAGAAGAGCCTGTGGAGGTGTCAGCTGACATCTGCCTGTGACAGGAGAAAGCACTTTAGAAGTTAACTAAGTTCCTTGGCGCTGCCAAGATGGTTAACCTACCAGAGGAACAGAAATACTTCCCCACAACAAAGCCTATTGTTTCTGCCCTGGGAGACTTTTCACACCTCAATTAGGGTTAAAGCACTCAGAGGGCTGCACCTCAATACTAATGCAAATTAGCCACCAGACTCCTGAGGCAACAAAAAGATAACCTTCTAAAAGTGCCCATTCCTTTATTAAAAATGCAACTTCACCAGTTTATTGGGCTCTTAATAAATATGACAACGATCCCCAAAGTAACATTTCTAGTAGTTTCCTACCCACAGATAGCATTATGAAATGTGATAGTGTATCCCAGTGTATCTCCATGGAAAATCAAGCCTTGCTACATTGAAATAGCTTTTAGTTGATAGTCTTTACATATCTACATGTCCTACTTTTAAATTCAATGCATCCTGTTGCAAAGTAATATAAAGCATTACAAGTAAATAGCATGATAATAGATATGTATTTGTGTGGAAGAAAACAACTATAGAATATTACTGATGTAGGTCTAAAGGTCAGATGACAGTTGCACTTTCAAGCCAGACCTAAAATAACATGTAGGTTAATGACTGCCCTCTCCTATCTGTGCTGCTACCAGAGAAAAACAACATAAATTATCTAGTTATCTGAGACACATTAATAGCATTGAAATGTCATGTGTCCCCCTGAACATTCAAGCTGCTGGATAAATATACAAAATGATCTCAAGTGTGTTGAGGGCAAGCACTTTTCTGTAGAAGCACACAACATCTGCCCAATCAAAACATGTACTCCTGACTCCCAATTTGTAGGCAAAGCAAAAACCTCTCTAGTGATACTCACATATTTGTCTGGTGACAGCTGTGCTGTCAAGCCAGCCCATATTTTTTTTTTTCCAGCCAGTTTGTAGCCTTCGTGTTGAGGCATCAGCACCTTCAAAAATAAGTTGTGCATGTGGTCTCCATGAATTTGACACACAGAGGCTCCAGTAAAAAGGAATGGTATCTTAAAAGTCCTGTGTTCATTGGACTTATTACAAAAAGTGGTGAGTCTTTTAGGAAAATTGTCTGACACTGCTCCGTTTGTGATTTTGAGATCTGACTCAGTGGCTACTGAAAATTCTATGATTTAAGTGGGGCTGATGTTGTGGAAAAACCATTTGAGTTTTCAAGCCATAGTGTTGAAACAGCTTTATGCTGGAACTCCCGCTAACCGCAGACTAAGTTGCAGAAGGTCTTGAAAACCTGTCTTCTGTTAGTCCGAGTGGGTTAATGCTTGGTCTTTTGTTGACTTCTTTCCGCAAGACTCTATGGCCCTGATTTAAGAAAAGTGGTGCTGCAGAGTTTCTTGCACCCCATAGTGCCTCCCCCTAATGCTACCATGTGTGCGCAGTATTTATTATACAGTGAACCATGGCTGTAGTTAGGGAACTAGCATCAGAAAGTTTTACGCTAGTTCGGAGCTTTGTAGGATTAGTGCCAAAAATGTTGACGCTAATCATGCAAAGTCCATTGAGGCCCATTGTAAACAATGGTGTGCCTCCTTTTAACTCCTGCTCTGAGCAGATATTAAAAGTGCTGAAAAAAATGAAGCAAAGAAATCTCTTAGATTTCTTTGCATCATTTTTTCAGCCCCCCAATGGAGGAATGCCCCTTTCCACGCATTATGCTTGGCACAGGCATAATGTAGCACAAAAGGTTACAAAGTGGCACAATGCATGCATTGCGCCACTTTGTAATTTTTGCACGGTGACTTTGGCCTCAATGGGCCACATTAGTGTAAATAAAATGATGCTAATATGGTGCAGGGAGGCGCTAGGGGATCTTAAATCTGCTCCTATGTTCTTCAATTCTTAGGTCTGGTGTTAGTCACGACCTTGTTCATTATTATGAAAATTATATGTTATATGCCTATTTATTGGTGCTTTTTAGCCAGCACTCTTAATACATTGGTAAGTTGTTTCATTGCCATTTTTCTTCTGCCCACTACAGCATACATCATGGGGCAGTAGGTCAGTCCACATCGGTCATTGAATGACTTCACTGTAAGTGACTGCATTCTGCAATTTCACTCAGAGCAAATCCTCACATAAAGTAGCCAGAGACTACTATGACAATGAGCAATTTTTCAGACCAAAGCAATCTTTATGCTCTTACTCATTGTTTTCTTGTTTAATTGGCCAGAGCTCAGCATCTTCCCCAAAGAGTGAAGTTTTGGAAAAACAAAACAATTACTGAAAAAGCTAAAAAGCTGGCAGTCAGTGCCAGATCTATTGGCTTTGCGAGTGCTGGTTCTTAGTTAGTCCCTATGGTCAGAAAACCAATCTTTAACAGTATGTGCTGGAAATAACTACATAAATAAATGAAACGATCTTGCTGCCTACAGCTCACATACAGTTTTCTATGGTGTGCATATTATCTTATTGAGCTGCCTAAATGTCTGTAATTTCATTGTTTTTGGTGTAACACACCCTCTCATGTTCATGATGAATTCGTAACCAATTCCATTAATTTTACTGAATCTCTCAACAGCATAGACTTCAGAATTGACATGCAGTGCCCTATATTGATTCAATTTAAGGTGGTTTGTGTGATATTTTTATGTTTATTAATGAAACTATTCCATTCTATCATGCATGAACGATTGTCAAATTATCCATCTTTAAAGTTTTGATTTTCTTATCAATCTCTTGTGGTTGTTTCTACCTTTATATTTTTGTCAAAAGGAAAGCAGTATATTTCTGTACATTTCCCTATGATTAAGAATTCACTACCATCTGCTTTATGGACAGTCCCCTTTCAACAATGGGCGTGCGTGGTTAGGTCCATTCACCACACTATGGGTGTCATTTAGAATTTGATCAAGGGGGAGTGCCATCAGAAATATTTGGGTGTGTAGGAAAAGAAGATCTCACATGAACTGGTTTGATAACTTGGCTTTGAATAAGACATTGTGTTGGACTTTTGCCCTTTTGCAGGGTCATCATCAATCTTTTTGCCTCCTGTCTCCTATTTTTTCTGACCTGTTGCTGATGGCTTTTGAACTCTGAGAACTTTACCACTTCTAACCAGTGCTAAAGTGAATATGCTCTCTGTGTAAATTGTATGTAATTGCTTTATCCATGATTGGCATAATTGATTTACTTATAAGTCCCTAGGAAAGTGTGCTAGAGGTGCCAGGGCCTGTAAATCAAATACTACGAGTAGGCCTGCAGCACTGGTTCTGCCACCCACATAAATAGCTCTGTAATCATGTCTCAGACATTGCAGTGTCTGTGTGTGCAGTTTTAACTGTAAATTCGACTTGGCAAGTGTACCCACTTGCCAGGCCTAAACCTTCCCTTTTCTTACATGTCAGACACCCCTAAGGTAGGCCCTAGGTAGCCCCAAGGGCAGGGTGCAGTGTATGGTTAGGGTAGGACATATAGGGGGTCATTCTGACCCTGGCGGTAATTACTGCCAGGGCGGAGGTTGGCGGTAGCACCGCCAACAGGCTGGCGGTGCTCCGCCGGGCATTCTGACCGCGGCGGGACAGCCGCGGCCAGAAGCGGAAAGCCGGCGGTGTACCGCCGACTTTCCGCTGCCCATGGGAATCCACCATGGCGGCGCAGCTTGCTGCGCCGCCATGGGGATTCTGACACCCCATACCACCATCCTGTTCCTGGCGGTTCGCCCGCCAGGAACAGGATGGCGGTATGGGGTGTCGAGGGGCCCCCGTAAGAGGGCCCCACAAAGATTTTCAGTGTCTGCTTTGCAGACAGTGAAAATCGCGACGGGTGCCACTGCACCCGTCGCACCCCTTCAACTCCGCCGGCTCAATTCTGAGCCGGCTTCCTTGTTGACGGGGCTTTCCCGCTGGGCCGGCCGGCGGTCTTCTGGCGGTCGCCCGCCGGCCCCGCGGGAAAGCCAGAATGACCGCCGCGGTCTTTTGACCGCGGAGCGGTCTTTCGGCTTGAACCGCTTGGCGGGCGGCGACCGCCGACCGCCGCGGTCAGAATCACCCCCATAGTAATGTGTTTTATATGTCCTGACAGTGAAATATTGTTAATTCGTTTTTCACTGTTGCAAGGCCTGCCCCTCTCATAGGTTAACATGGGGGCTACCTTTAAATATGAATAAAGTGTAGATTCCCTTTGGGTGCGGATAGACATGTGGATTTTGGCATCTCTGAGCTCACAATTTAAAAATACATCTTTTAGTAAAGTTAATTTTAAGATTGTGTGTTTGAAATGCCACTTTAAGAAAGTGAGCATTTTCTTGCTTATACCATTTCTGTGACTCTGCCTGTTTGTGGATTCCCTGTCTGGGTCAGTTTGACAGTTGGGCTGGTTGCACCTCACACTAGACAGTGACACAAAGGGAGCTGGGGTGTAGACTGCATTTCCTGATGAGCCATCTGTGCTAGGAGGGAGGGGAGGAGTGGTCACTCACACATGAAAGGGCTGTGCCTGCCCTCACACAATGCAGTCTCCGACCCCCTGGTGAGTGTCTGAGGCCTGGCCAGGGCAAGGCAGGATTTCACAATCAAGAGAGACTTTGCTTTGAAGTAGGCCTACTTAATAGGAGAAATTGGGTATAAACCACAGACTTTAGAACACTTCTGGAAACCAAGAGGAACCTCTGCCTGGAGAAGAGCTGAGGAAGAAGAGCTGCCCTGCCTGTGACTGTGCTTTGTGGAGCTATCCTGCAGTTGCTGCTTCTGCCAGAGTAAGAGGGCAAAGACTGGACTTTGTGTGCCTTCCATCTTGTGAAGATCTCCAAGGGCTTGATTTAGAGCTTGCCTCCTGTTGTTTGAAGTCTCAGGGACAGCAAAGACTTCTCTCTGCCAGCACCTGGAGTCTCTGGAGAGACTCCTACTCTGCCCTGTGGTGTCCATCCAGTTCCTAGGACCCTGAAAGGAGAAGCTGGCAGCCTAAGAAGAAGAAATCCACGCACAGAATGCCGTGCGGGGAAAAGATCGACATGACTCCGATCTTCGGCTGTAAAATCTACGCACTGCCGGCTTCGCGGCCCAAAATCAATGCTTGCCTGCAACCCGACTGAAGAATCGACGCACGGAGCTGGAGAAACCACACGCAGCATCGCTAACAGAGGCTGGTTAGATCGCAACCCGTACTGAGTGGTTCTTTAATCATCGTGCGGTTGGGTTTCCGATGCAAGTATTGCTGGGTGTGTAAAAACAGCGCAAGGCCGGTCTGGAACCGAGAGTGCTGCCCGCATCGATGAATCGCTCTCCTGTGGAGAAAAGAAACGACACGCCCGACCTGACAAAAGGAGAAATGACGAAAGGTCTCGCTCGCAAGTGAAATTGACGCATCGCAAGCCCTTTTTGATGCACACTCGCCCGTGCAGGGTTATTTTTGATGCACCCAAGGTATATTTTCACGCTAACAGTGTCAGTGTGTGTTTAAAACTACATGAAGACTCTTTTTACTTTTTAATTGATAACTTGACTTGTGTATTGTGGATTTTTGTCTTTTCTTGTCTTGTTTTCTTTAGATAAATATTTTCTATTTTTCTAAACATGTATTGTGTCATTTTGTAATGTTCTCATTAAGTTACTGTGTGTGTTGGTACAAATACTTTACACCTAGCACTCTGAAGTTAAGCCTACTGCTTGTGCCAAGCTACCAAGGGGGTAAGCAGGGGATAGGTGAGGGTGATTCTCTTTTACCCTGACTAGAGTGAGGGTCCTTGCTTGGACAGGGGGTAACATGACTGCCAACCAAAGACCCCGTTTCTAACACATTGTACAAAGAGATCAAAATAAATAGCAAAAAGAATCAGAGAGCAGGGACAGCATGTCTTGTAAACCTCATGACTGTAATCGCTCCTGATTCGTGGCCCATAATTTGAAGCTTGGCAAAAGGGATATAATATAATGTCTTAATTGCCTTAATGAGCCATGGGCAGAATCCCTTACATTCCAATGTTGACCATTTCCACATCAAGGAGGATCATGGAGATGTGGTCCCCAGTAGCTTCAGCCTCATTAAATAGAGCTATAGCACATCTGACATGATATGTAGTACCTCTGCCAGGGATAAGCTAATGTTGCCACAGGGAGGCCAGATGGGCCATGACTCTTCCCAGCCAGGCCACAAGGATTTTGGCATAAAATATGGAATCAGTATTGATCAAAGAGATAGGGCAATAAGAACCGGGGTTACCTGAAGATTTATGAAAAATCACAATAAATGTACCCTGCCAAGAGGGGGGGGGGGAAATCCCAGTTCTTTGGAGCCCCAAGAATAAATCCAGAACAAGCGGGGCTAACTCCTCATAAAATACCTTATAGAATTCTAAGGGAATTCTATCAGGACCTGCCACTTTCCCTGAAGCATGGGATTTTGATGCATTAACAATTTCTTCAGAAGTGATCTCAGCCTCCAAATCTCTAGAAGTCTCAGCATTGAGAAAGTGCCCCACTCTTGTAATTGAGTTTCACCTAAGTGGCACTGCGAGTTTTCATAGTATAATTTCTGGTAATATTCCTCGAAGATGTTTATAATATCAATTGATTCTGTAGCAACTTTTCCATCATCTCTTTTTACAGCATCAATATTTTTCCCTGAGCCTTTTCTGCCTAGTGAGAAGAGCTAATAGCCTGCCCACAGTTTCGTCATACTTATAGCAATTCCTTTTACATACTTGTTACCTTTCAGAGATAACAGTTGTATGATAACTGTTTATCTGGGATTTAAGTACCACAAATTCCTTGTTCTTACCTCCTGTTGCCTTCTTGCATGTGCCACATAACTGATAACTTCACCCATTATTCCAGTCGCAAAAATGTCCCAGAGTGTCTTCTATGAGGAACTGTATCTATTTGACTCACAAAATTCCTTTACATATTTTCTTATGAATTCAATATATTGAGGGTTGACCAGCAACTTTCTATAAAATGTCCATTTCACCTGCAGTTTAAAACCACCTAATCCTGCTGTCTCTAACACTAAAGGATTGTGGTCACAAAAAAGCATTGGAAGTTTGCAGATATCATTTAGAGCCCGAAGGTTAGCTGTAGCTAAAAAATAGTCTAAACTAACATTTTTTAGGAGGACATGAGAAATAAGTATAGCCTGCGTCCTTAGCTTTCCGATCACACCATACATCCATTAAGCCATGACTAACCAAAAGAGAGGTTAAAGCCCGGTACACTAGGTTTTTTCCCCTTGATATTTAGCAGTCATTTTCCAACCCACATCCAAATGCAAGTTCAAATCCCCACATATAATCAGTGGAGCAGGCCATGAGGCCAGTTCAAGCTCAACCTCTACAAAATACACCTAGGTTATCCTGATTCGATCCATAAATTGAGCAAATAGTAAAGTTAACCCCAGAAATAGAGCATTCTACCACTGCCCACCTCCCCCACTTGTCAACTAGCTTGTGTTTCCCAGACCCAATATAAGTTTTAGCCAATGTAGCCATCCCCCTTATCATAGAGGTCTGTGCCGTACTTGCCAACAAGGAGTAGCCTGATACGGTAATGAGGTCTTGCTTGCCCCAGGGGATGTGTGCCTCTTGCAAACAGATACAATCTGCAGCTACTGATCTAAGTATTTCCAACACTCTCTGTCATTTTAATCTTCCATTTAGTCCAGCCACACTGGCTGAACAAAAAGACAACTTCCTCATTCAAACGGTGACAAATCCAACAGCAGATCATAGTACCAACATCCCAACAAACAACAAGTATCAGATCTTTAAATTTAGTCAGCCCCTTGCCCCTTGACACCATTTCAGGTCTCGTAACAATTTCCAGAAAATTGCTTGGATTCCCCAAGTCAGACAACACCATTTCATAGTGGGATATACATTTTCTCAATGACCCAAACCTCCTCCACTTTAGCCACACCCACTTCTTCCCCTGCCCACTCCCTCTACCTTCTGCCTTTGCCTCTCAAACTCCCCCTAGGCCTACTTCTCTTGATCCCTAAAAGATCCTCTACCCCAGCCTAGCCCCTACCCAATCCTCCAATCCTCCCATGAGAAGCGAGCAGACCTACCAGAGGGCCTAAATGGATGATATTGCGGTAATAATGTTAAATCCTCAGGGTGCACTTCTTGAGATTGATAAGCTGGCTACCGGATTTGGGGTAAAATCCTGTTATCTACTTAATTTTGAAAAAACTCAGATAATATGTACAATTAATATTTATTTGGTTGATGCTTGCAGAATAGATGTTACTATCTATTTAGGTGTAAAGATATCACTGAAAGTCCAAAAAATGTACCAGATTAATTTCGACTCCCACTACTTAAGAAGATTAGCTTGTACCCCCGGTGTATTCACGGCCTACATTTATCCTTGATTGGAAGGTGCAATGTCATTGAAATGACAATCGTATCTAAGGTGCTCTATCTAGTGTGTACAATACCTTTGGAGCTAGATCAGATTTGGTTCAGGAAGCTTAACTCTATTTCCATAAATTTAATTTGGCATTATTAGAAAACTATGGGGGCTCTTAAGTTTCTTTGTCTTCCCCAGGAACATGGGGGTTGTGCAGCTCCAAGCTTTGTATTTTATTATTGGGCGGCCCTGCTTCAACATATGGATATTTTGTTCTCGGAAGAACAGGATTGCCAGACAGGCCTAGATGAAAATCTACTCCCTCCTACTTTCTATGATTTAGCATTGGGCACTCAGGCACATGGCTTCCAGTTATTGCAGGAAAGTCAAATTTAAGGTTGTGACTGCAGCCTGGGATATCTAGCATAAAGTCCGTAAGCTGGTGGATGTTAAACAATATAATGCATATACACCTCTGTGGTGGTCCCTGCTGTGATATCATACGAGTCCATTAGTAGACAATGGGACCAATCTTGTTGAACAGATTAGGGAATCTCTTCTAAACAGGGAAGCTTTGTTCATTTACTGACAACAGGATTATGGTATATGGCATTGTACCTTTTTGAAACATTTATAAGTAAGAGATTTTCTGAGCAGAATTAATCAGGATTCAAACTCACTGGAGAGAGTTACTCTGTTGGATGCCATTTTGCAGGTGGGATGTAAAATTGGTTCCGTTTATAAGACTTTAATGAATACTGTAACAGATGATTTAGAGCATCAGGAAGTCACCTGGGTGCCGAGGCTGGGGAAATAATATACAGATATGCAAACAGCCTTCGTGATAGGAAGGAAAGTCCTTCTTTCATCCATTCGCCACACTCACCACTATAAAACCCTCGATAGACTGTATTTTATCCAGGCTAAGCTTTTTGGATGGAGAAAGAGAGAGGAAGATAAATGGCCTAGATGCAGGGAAGGTCCAGCCTATACAGTATGTTGCATATGTTCTATAGTTGTGATAAGCTTCAGCCTTTACAGAAAATAATTCAATCATACTGGCAACAAATATTTGGGAAAGAGCTTCGAATCACTTCATCTATAATGCTGCTTGGGTTTGACCAGTCTTTTGAGGGGGGGCTATCGGAGGTGAATTTTATCTTTATCGCATTAGCTATAGGTCGTCTCCTCATTACAACGGCATGGAAAAATCCTAATCCCCATACAGTTCATGTATGGTTTGGACGTATACTGTCTTATCTACAATCTGGTAAGATCATTGTACAGCTGTAAGGGGAAACGAGCTAGGAGCCATGGGAATCTGATTTGGCGCGCTCCGATTAGTTGTCTCTCCTGTAAGTTCAGGCAGGATCACAGATGTTAGACCTGACATGCCTTAGGGTGGTCACCCCTAACTTTTTGTCTGCCTCCCTCCACTTTTTGGACCCTGTTGTGCTGGCTTTTAGACTCTGCGCACTTTACCACTGCTAACCAGTGCTAAAGCGCATATGCTCTCTCCCTTTTTAAACATGGTAACTTTGGATCATACCTGATTGGACTATTTAATTTACTTATAAGTCCCTAGTAATGTGCACTATATGTGCCTAGGTCCTGTAGATTAAATGCTACTAGTGGGCCTGCAGCACTGGTTGTGCCACCCACTTAAGTAGCCCCCTTAACCTTGTCTCAGGCTTGCCATTGCAAGGCCTGTGTGTGCAGTTTCACTGCAACTTCGACTTGGCATTTAAAAGTACTTGCCAAGCCTAGAACTCCCCTTTTTCTACATATAAGTCACCCCTAATGTGTGCCCTAGGTAACCCCTAGAGCAGGGTGCTGTGTAGGTAAAAGGCAGGACATGTACCTGTGTAGTTATATGTCCTGGTAGTGTAAAACTCCTAAATTCGTTTTTACACTACTGTGAGGCCTGCTCCCTTCATAGGCTAACATTGGGGCTGCCCTCATACATTGTTGAAGTGGCAGCTGCTGATCTGAAAGGAGCAGAAAGGTCATATTTAGTATGGCCAGAATGGTAATACAAAATCCTGCTGACTGGAGAAGTCGGATTTAATATTACTATTCTAGAAATGCCACTTTTAGAAAGTGAGCATTTCTTTGCACTTAAATCTTTCTGTGACTTACAATCCACGTCTGGCTGGGCTTGGTTGACAGCTCCTTGTGCATTCACTCAGACACACCCCAAACACAGGGTACTCAGCCTCACTTGCATACATCTGCATTTTGAATGGGTCTTCCTAGGCCGGTTTCCCGCTGCCCCAGGGAATCCTCCACGGCGGCGCTGCAAGCAGCGCCGCCATGGGGATTCCGACCCCCTTACCGCCATCCTGTTCCTGGCGGCTTTCACCGCCAGGAACAGGATGGCGGTAACGGGTGTCGTGGGGGCACTGCAGGGGCCCCCTAACAGGGCCCCACATTGATTTTCAGTGTCTGCCAAGCAGACACTGAAAATCGTGACGGGTGCCACTGCACCCGTCGCACGCCTTCAACTCCGCCGGCTCCATTCGGACCCGGCTTCCTCGTTGAAGGCGCTTTCCCGCTGGGCCGGCGGGCGGCCTTTTGGCGGTCGCCCGCCAGCCCAGCGGGAAAGCCAGAATGGCCCCCTTTGTTTGCTTTTTAAAAACTTAAGACACTTTGGGCCTGATTACGACCCTGGCGGTAAAAACCGCCAGGGCCGTGGTCCGCGGGAGCACCGCCAACAGGCTGGCGGTGCTCCTTTGGGCATTCTGACCGCGGCGGTACAGCCGCGGCCAGAAACGGAAAGTCGGCGGTGTACCACCGGCTTTCCGCTGCCCAGGGGAATCCTCCATGGCGGCGCAGCTTGCTGCGCCGCCATGGGGATTCCGACCCCCATACCGCCATCCTGTTCCTGGCGGTTTCGGCCGCCAAGAACAGGATGGCGATATGGGGTGTCGTGGGGCCCCTGGGGGCCCCTGCAGTGCCCATGCCAATGGCATGGGCACTGCAGGGGCCCCCGTAAGAGGGCCCCACTTAGAATTTCAGTGTCTGCTTAGCAGACACTGAAATTCGCGACGGGTGCTACTGCACACGTCGCACCCCTTCCACTCCGCCGGCTCCATTCGGAGACGGCTTCCTCGTGGAAGGGTGTTTCCTGCCGGTCGCCCGCCAGCCCAGTGGGAAACCCAGAATGACCGCCGCGGTCTTTTGACCGCGGTACGGTCTTCTGGCGGTTCCCGCTTGGCGGGCGGCGGGAATCACCCCCTTTATATCACTTTTCAGTGATATCTCTACAAATTCACATTGCAACTTTATTCGTTTTGACCTACAATTATCCTGATAAATATTATATATTTTTCTAAACACTGTGTGGTGTATTTTTGTGGTGCTATATGGTGGTATTGTATGATTTATTGCATAAATACTTTACACATTGCCTTCTAAGTAAAGCCTGACTGCTCGTGCCAAGCTACCAGAGGGTGGGCACAGGCTAATTTTGGATTGTGTGTGACTTACCCTGACTAGAGTGAGGATTCTTGCTTGGACAGAGGGTAACCTGACTGCCAACCAAAAACCCAATTTCTAACAATAGATTAATGAGGATTAGTATTAAACTATGTTGATTTGGTATCTATGAAAAATGTATTCTCTATGTACTGTATTGATATGAATTTTGTTTATTTTTGTTATTGGATTGTACCTGGTGCTGTACCACTATTGTGGGATATATTAATAAAAAAGGAAAAGAATTACCCAAGCTGCACGCTCAGTATGAACCTTCTAGCAACTGATGCAGATTTAGTGTACCTCCTAGGGCACTTTTAGAGGACGCAGAAGGTGTAGGTTTTTACTGCACTGCTAAAGGCATGCGGGACCACTTTCAGTAGAGAGCTGAGCAGTGCTTTTAAACTACTGGTGCACTCTCTTCTGTTTGGCAATATAGTGACTCCAGCCCTGTCACCTGCCCCCTTTTCTCTTGGCTTGACTGACTCCTTTAACTAAAAGAATACTAATCGGTTTCCTCTCATTCTGCCAACCTTGCTCTGCCTCCTGTCACCCTTCAATAAAAGAAGCACTGTCTAGTGTCATGATAACAATTACCCTTCTTTATAGCTCCTCCCTTTAAATGCAATTGTTGACACCTGGTCTCCTGCCAGTCACCTTCTCAAGCAGCCCTCTAGGACAAGAGTAGTTCCCATTTACTCCCACTCTTTCTACTATCTGCTCCTCTGAAGGTACTCATGAGACAAGGGGTGTGCCCCATTTTGATGTCCCCAGGAAAATATGGTCTTCCTGGTGGAACTTAAGATGGCAGAGTTCTCTACCAGAGCAGTTGTATTAGTGGTGGTGTGCATTGGCATGCGCCACCATCTTTTCCACGGTGGGAAAAAGCTGCCACTGGGCGCCAACCTGGGTTATGGCATGGTAAAGATTCTACCTTTCCATAGTGAGGCCCAAAGGCCATTAATTAAGGTTATCCACCCTTTCTCATGCAGAACCTAGATTCAGGAAATCTTTGCTTCATTCACTGCATTGTTAAAAAAAAAAAAAAAAACGTTCTCCTGCTACTCACCATTCCGACTCTCCCAGAGTCCTACTACACTAGGTGTATCATACACAGGAGTAAACTTACCAAAAAACTAGCTTTCATGCCTATTTCATTCGATCGCTTTTATAAAAAGAGCAGTGTGTTGTATTTAACCTTTACATATTTTTGCATTTCGCTTTTTTAGGGAAAACACACTCTTGCACTTAAATAAGAAAAAGTAATGTACACATTTTCTGAACCTGAAAGTAGGGCATGAAGCTAGTCTTTACTCTGGTCGTCTAACAGTTTATTTTTCCCTTTCATAGCACGAACACAAACTTCCCGCCAATATCTCGTAGGCATCAGTTGCTAAGGAACGCGAACCTCTAATAGGAGTGCAGTTGACCTTGGTAATTGTTGAGCGCTGAAAAGTGCCAAATTGTGAAACATGCACTGTCTTGAAGGCGTTACATTTATATATTGAGGATTCACTTCAGGCACACACACTCACTAAAAACGTTTTAGAAGTTATGTGCTTGTATCTTTGTACTGTATACCTTTATTATATCAGTACAGCATCTTTCCTTATAGACTCTGGGAATTCGTGGGACCCTTCCAGAGACAGGGAAAAAGAGTTGAGTCATTTCTGCTTTTCTATTATTTAATAAGATCTGGGCTGAAAATTGCACAACCCTCTGCTCGTCGTAAAGTACTCCTGTATGAGATGCTCCAGCAAGGCTGCATTGGTCATACAGAGCATCGGGCGTTTTCTCGGGGGGCAGAGTGGGTGGGGGCAGGCTTTGTTCCTGGGAGCCAGTTGTTTTACCAGGGGCCGGTTGTGCTGCACTAATTCAGCATCAGCCATCTTTAACAAAATCAGCCGACAAGTAAATCCGCTGATTTAATTTACCAGTCTCCTAAGGGTCAGCCACCACTCCACACGTGGACTCGAGTGTTCTTAAAAATAACAAAAAAAAGGGAACAACACGTGACCACCACCCTCCAAAATGGTGTGTTACCTCACAGAGGCGTCAATCTGTTGTAGTGCGTAAAAGCGCTACCAGTGACACCCTGATATAAATTATTTTGTCCTGTCCCGAGTTCTCCGCCCTCTCATGCCTCCCTCAAGTCCTCACCGGCCTCTGCTCTTCGGACCTCCTGGTACTCGGAGTTGGTGCAGACAGCCAGACCAAGGGGCCCACCGCCAAGCTGGGGCCCAGCTTCCAACTGAGCCAATTACTAGAAGCTGCCAGTTGTAATTGAATGCCCTGGCCAGGTACTGTTATTTTGTAATGCCCCTTGCCCTCCATCCTTGACAGGCAGCTTAGATACTAACAGAGGTAGTATGTGCTGACCGAGTGCATACCTGTGTCTGTGCAGTTATTTGAAATTATGTTGCTGGTGCCACCCCACCATACTGGTCACTCAGCTGGGGGTCACTGTGTTTTGCAAATTGTTTTGTGTTTAAAAACGCCTGCTGCAGAGTTTATTTTATATCCAGCAGTTTTCAGGAAACAATAAAAATGTCAAGATAACTCTGGTGATTAATGTTCCCATTGGAGAGGGATAGGAGTTTTGTTCAGTGGCAGTTTTTAACTCATCTAAAGCAGAGCAGAGGGTTAACATATTTGCTGCAAAGAACTTGTACCCTGCAGATCACAGAACTGTATTATGTGTGGATAGTTCAATGGGTTACTGCTTCGGATCCTCTTGTTACTTGCAGTTCATGAGCTACAATTGTAATGTATCACTGTGAGCTAAGAACTGCCATCAAAGAGCTGCATGCAAACTGCACGATACGGGTGCAAAAGTTATGATTTGTTTCCCAGTCTTTCAGTATCCTACTGCAGTTTGGGTAGAAATAAATTCTGTTTAGTAAAGCCAACCCTAACCACTGTATTAAATTTTGAATTCTGAGTTTGTGCTTTGCCAGATCAAGCACTCTTAAACATTTTCTACCAGTAGGAGTGCCATTTGAATACTACACCTTAGTCTTATGTGACATTTTCTATACACTAATTTACACAGGTATGGTTCATTTTTTCTGTACGTTTGAGTGATGTAAAGTGCTCCGACACCCTACAGTGGTGTGATATGTGCAATGAAATAAATGTGAGAGTGGAACTATGAAGAGATGAGGGATACTTTGGAGAGTGATAGCAAGAGGATCTGTGGAGGAGGAGGTCATCAGGGGCAGGGTGTTGTGCCCAAACATATTGCTGCATCTGGCATCACAAGTGCTAAAGCTGTCCATGCCATGACCCTTATTGGGGTGGAGCATGCTACCATCTCTCGAAATAGTCTTTCATTGCGTTCTCAGATTCCTGGCTGTGCTTAACAGTGAATGTGTGGACTTATGCTATATTTAAATTCATGTTTCATGTTTGACATCTTGTTTTTCATGTTCTCCATGAGAATATATCTGGGTATGTCTGGTTATCCTTGTACACTATAAGGTCATCATTTACTATTGTTTATAGTTAATAAAATTGAATTGATAATATAAAATGTGTTGCAGAATGCACCATTTACTCAGAAATTTTTGGAGGGAACCCACTTCTGGTCTCCAGGCTCACTCGCAACACTCTGTATGGGGGCTGGTCTGACAAAATGTGCCAGAGTTGCTTTGAGTTCCCAGCCGAGCCCTGTGCTCCAGCCACAATAAGGCAATATTTTGTGTAAAACACTGGTCTGCTCCTTGTAGCTAATTTCTCTGCATATCAAAAACGTAAAATAGGTCAGATCTGTTTCCTTTTAAGTGCTCTGGAGACACAGTGCTGATGGCATTTCACATCTCACGCTCTTATTGCATACAACCTCAGACAAGGCGCCACTGTGTGCCCCATGATATTCGCTTCTTTCACTTGGTCAACAGTGAAGAGCTGAACTCACTCAGTGCCAGAGAGCTAGAAACCCCTACATTGAGTGGGTGTCCATCTCATCTTTGGAGACTAGCTGGCGTGCAAAAATAAGTGTGAAAATGCACCAGGGCATCAGCAGCTGCCTCAGCAAGGTTTTGTGGATTTTGGAGAGGGGGAGGTTGGTAGGGAGAATGGAGGGCTGAATTACCTCTTAGGCAGTGTTTTGTATGAATCTTACCCCTTCCAAAGCCACGCCCCTCCTCATGCTGTGAATGTTTTGCCTGCGTTTGGCAGGCCTACAATCAACAGAGTTAGAAAGGGGTTTACATTTCTCTATGGATGTAATAACAGAGGCAGCAAAAGTACCCTTCCAAATAATCTACAAATAAATCTGCAACAAAATCTTCTTCAAACACAACTAGTTTGGTCTCAGTCATTCAGTCATTTTGCGTGTGGACTTTTACTTTGTATGCATTTATTCAGTGTAATCTGATTAGGTGTGTGTGTGTGTGTGTGCACCTGGGTTTGGAGTATCTGCACTATGCTATGATCTGTGGTGCACGAGTTAAGAGAAGAACCACTGTCATATGTGAACAACTCATACAGTGTGTCATACATGGAGGTGACAGGATGGGATGATGGCATGTGGAGGCAAACCATGAGCTGAATGAGAGCCACGCGAGGCACAGGACTGCAGACAGGAAGAGAAAATCTGCTCCAGCACTTTTGAAGCCAGCAAAGCT
Source organism: Pleurodeles waltl (assembly GCF_031143425.1). NCBI lineage: Eukaryota > Metazoa > Chordata > Amphibia > Caudata > Salamandridae > Pleurodeles > Pleurodeles waltl. Next base: position 1,236,733,977 of record NC_090446.1, read on the forward strand.
CGTCTGGCTTTTGACTTCAACATGACACCTGGTTCAGACTCCGAGTGTCCTAGCGAATAAGAGAGAATACATTTTACTCTAGTCATTACAGGAAAGTCGTGAGAATTCTCAATGTATATTGGCATGATAGGTAAGAGAGAAACACAAGGAAAGTAGCACCAAAAGGCTAAAGAGGTCTAATCACTATGCCTAGCAGACCCTGGGAAGGAGAGACACGATTGTAGGAATGAAATGGACGAGGATGGAAAGTAGTGATGCTGCAGGATTAAGTGTAGTACTGAAAATAGGTCTGCAAGGGAATTCTATGCAGCATCATCTTATCAAAGGCTAAGAGTAGACTTCAGGAGCCTGCAACACTGATGCTGGAGAAACTCCATGAGAAAATCTGTGAAATGTTTTCAAAGAAGGGTAAGCAGACCAAGACGAACAGAGGCAGTTGCAGCTGCCACTGTTTCCACAGAGAGACAACCCCAAATTGCCTTCAGTAAAGCAGTTTTCAGGCCACTTTAGAACAAGCTTTGGCAAAGTCATTAGGCCTCCCATTAGTTTACACCCTTTTGCCTTTGTCAATGCTTGTTTAGTTTTGCCATGGGTTTTCAAAACTTTATTATTGAAAAAGTTACCAGGCCCTTAGCTATGTAAAAGAAACAATGTCCAGAAGCAAAATTCACACATTGTAATAAAACTCTCTGGCACTGGAGGCTATGTATCTGTGCTGTTTGTGAAAAGGCAGAATGCCATTACTCACTGTGAAATAGCCAGTGGCATTTTCAATTCAAACAGCAGTTTTGTTGTTTTAAAGTAAGATGCAAAATCAATGTGAAATTAGTTTTCAGCTCATTATTTTAATTTGTTGCAATCTCCAGAAATATCTTAAAATATAAGTGTAAGATCAAGTTTTTTATTTGAGGTGAGCACCCCCCCAAGGAATAATGTCACTAAGGTGTCAGGTTAAACTCCAAAGTCAATAAATTAACCTGAGCTCAATTCCGCAGTTATGACAAAGAGCAGACAGGCTGAACTTAGAGCAATGTCGCTCGTCGCTCACCATCTTCAGGAAGAACCTTAAGATGTGGCTGTTCAGATGAGGCCCTTCTCCCCCCCCCCACATCGCCTTGAGACCCTCACTGGTGAGTAGCCACACCTTACAAATACTGATTGATTGATTGAATGTGTAATGTACTTATGCAGTACTGTAGCAAATGGTTTCTACCCATTTCGTCTCAATGGATTTGTCACAGTTGACTGTCCGGATATGGGCCTTTAATGTGAGCGACTCACTACTTAAGTCTTACTCACTGCAAATTCAGGGTAAATGAATGGAGAGTGCTAACCACCCGTTCCGCTTTTTAAAATAAGGCTGCTGTGTTGCGTGCACGTGAATACATGCCCACACGCATATGCACAAGGGTTGGGACAGGGGTGAAGTGATGCCATTCTAGGGTTGGGCAAATGTTCCTGCCTCCAAGAACTTTGCACCCCACTTAAAAAACCCTGCACAATGAAGAGATTTTGAGAACAGTCTGGACCTGGGGAAGCGAAGCTGGAGGACTGCCCAGCTGATTGCTGCCAGATAAAATGCAAAATAAATCATGCAGGGAAAAATATATTATCTCAAATTTTACTCTCCGAATGGGGGAAAGCATCAAAAATTACATGAGGCTCCCCATTCCAATTTACAGAGCTCTGAACATATCAAAAATAGCTAGGTCCCATTATGAATTACACTGTACCTATATGGTGAAAGATCTGCATCTGTAAACACTGGTACCCTCCAGTAATATCCCTTAGTACAGGAAATATTCAGGTTAATCCCAGTGGTATGGGGAATAACACTATTTTACTCCAGGCCAAATTCCACACAGTATTCCTTATTCAATGGATTGACTCTCCCATTTACCACCTGTTCTCTGTGGGTTTTAATTGGGAGTAGGGGTGGTAGAGCAGGGGAATGTATGTAGTGAGGGGTGCAGGACTCAGGAGGGGAAGGGGCTGGCAGATGGTGGCATTGAATGATTCCATGCTGCACGAGAAGTTGGGTGGGTGCTGAGGCCATGCTGCTCTTGCAGCCGATAATCATTTGATTTTAACAACTACATTTCCTGTAATTACCCCACACCTGGATAATCCTGGTCTTGGAAAACCCGGTTGGATGTGATTGAGGCGAGGAGTATTCCAGTCAAGGATACTGCTTCAGCGGACTAGTAATCAAGCCCCAAGTATAGTATTACTGCATCGGTTTACCACTGGAGTGGTGATTTTCAGTGAATCACATTATGACACACAGTATCCAAGTGAATACATATCAACAGTATCATGAAACTCAGAGCCGGAGTGGTGTCAGATTTAATCAGTGCTTTAAATGGGCCGGTACTGTCCGGTACGCAGTATTGACACTTTTTTATTTTGAGAGGGGGGAGTATCTGCATTTCTCAAGAAAAGCGTAATACTTTTAATTGGAGAGTACCAGCACTTCTCAGAAATAAACAGGTACTCTGGAACAGAGTACCTGCACTTCTATTTTTCCATTTCAAGCACATTGAGTGTGCTGTCCTTTTTTGTTAAATGACTTTTGAATGCTCAAGAAGTCACTTTGCAGCTGTGCTGTGCAGCATGTTTTTCACTAGCATACATCGAGGGTGATGCTCCGATTAAAAAGTCCTTTGCCTGGAAATAGGTTTGAAGTTTTGGCACTTAACCAAGATGTGTGCATTTATACCTGGCTGGAAATAGAGGTCACTTAAAGTCCTGCCAACGGCTACACTGAAAACACAGCCGGATGACGCATGACCTTGAGGTCAGTAAATCATGAGCAGGAAATATAAAGTATGCTTTTTATATTTTCAGTGGTGTTAAGCCCGTGTGCCCTTCATAATCAGGATTTTTCAGTCACTTACTGTGTCTGGTGTTTATTTTACTGGCTTTCTTTAAATGTAATAAATATCTAGGGAAGAATGATTCAAAGCTCTTGCAGTCATTGAATGTATGAATGACACAATCGGTGGCATGGACGCAGGGTAAGGAGCAGGTCTTTTCGCGTAGTACAGCATAAACAAAAGGACAGCGAGCTGCATCATGCAATCAGAAAGTGCTAAAGACAATCTACTTGGCCCAAAAACTAACATGTGATAAAGTACCCAAATAGGGCCATATTACATCACAAACACTGCCCCAGTCGAATGGCAGTGGGCTTTTTTTGGAATTGCGCTAGTGAAACCATGCAGAAATTAATTTAATGGGTAGAAAGGGGGAGATTCTGTTGTGGCTCTGCTAAATTAACTTCTTAAATTCTAGCTCAATGAGTATATAGACGCACTTAGGAAAACACTTCATGCCATCACTACATAAATGTTACCACAAAACCCTTTTGTTTCTACTTCCATCAACGGTGCTTTGTTTCATAGAATACGTAATTCCTATTTTGTATTTCCTAAACAGCAAATTCTACGCAATCACTAGTTAGGAAACGCAAAATGAAATATACAAAAATCGATTCATCGCTATTAGGAAATCGTCATTTGGGAAATGCTAAACCATTCGTTCATATTGGCCTAAAGGCCTAGTAGGGAATCACAAATTAGGAAATACAAAACCAAAGGGACCTTTGGCCCTTGGTTCTCCTTGATGCTCCCCGAACAAATTGGTGTACATATAAAGCACAGAAATGCCCTAAGGGGATATGCGTGCTACATGGCACTCTAAAAAAATGCATTTTGGGTGCATTTTTCAAAATTGCACAAGGATACCATTAACTTTGAGTCAATAGTAATATAATTTCCTAAATGCCCATTTCACATTCAGGAAAATTATTATTTGAGATTTCCTATTTACGGAATCACAAAATGTGATTTCTTCTTGGTAGAAATTGCATTTAGCGCTTCCATATCTGCCTTTGCACATCTGTAAAGGCAATTTAGCATTTCTTACTGGACCAAAAAAGTGATTTGGTCCATTAAGAATTGCTAAATCTTTTTGCTTTTTGTACATCTGACCCCCAAATAACTGAGGTTTACCTCCGAAGTGTAGTTGCACCTCTTACAAAATGAAGGTTCATATGTATCAAGAAATGAACTTGCGATTAACAAATAGTGAATTTTACTGAATCACTGTCTGGTAATCGCTTTTACAGTTCCTTAGGATTCGCAATTTCAATCTGTGATTAACAAATAGTGATTACCAAAATAGGAAATTGCAATTAAGTAATTGCAGAATTGCGAATGTACCATATTGGAGCAGCTTGATGACCTCACAATAAGGAAGTGAGTCAATCCATGCTGTTTCCAAGACCCATAGCCCGAGGAGGAAGCAGACTGTTGGAGCTCAGTACTTTGCAGCCGTTTTAGAGTGTTTTTGCGCACCTCACTCATCATGGCCACTGATGGTCATGGCAAGGAGGCTGGAGGGTGCAAAAGAAAATACAAATTCAGTGAGGAAGAACTGGAGGTGCTCACAGAGGCGGTTGTGAACAGCCACGATAAGCTCTTTGGGAAGAGCTCACTGCAGGTACCAGAGAGTGAAAAAAGGAAATTATGAAAGGACATCCAGGCCAGGGTCAGTGTGGTGGGTGTCATGCATAGCTCAGTCAAGGGAATCCACAAGTGCTGGTATAGCTTACCGACATGGGCCAAAGAGAAGGCGGCAAGCAGGCTTGAAGAGGCAAGGCGAACTGGTGGAGGACCATCCACCTAGCTACCATCCTCCCCTTGGAGGAAATGGTAGAGGCCACTTTGCAGCATTAAGTCATTATCAGGGTCATAGACAATGACACCTCAGCCACACCCAGTAACAGCAAAGGTAAGATGTTCAAATTGCAACATATAAAAGTTTAATGTTACAAGATTACCAATTAGAAAATCAGTGTCAATCCTCAATCCAAAGATATTCAAGTCCACGCATTATTTGCACCCCAACAATGCATTATGGGAGCAGTAGTCTGTAATACAACAGTGAACATATGCCAAATAATGCTGCACAGTGTAACCCCATACAAATTGACAAAGCAAATGACAAGAAACACCGTGTCAGGGAATACATTTTATTTCAAACAATAAATGTAAACTGAGACACACAAGTACCTTCTTAAACTAAACTATTTCTAACTAATGTCATAGAAATACCTGCAACACATACTGCAGAAACTGAAATTGTGGAAAGTGAGGAAACTCTGTCACTGTCATAATGTGAGAATATCATGCCCCTAGCACCCATGACACCTGCAACAACTAGACACAGGGCAACAGTGGTTCCACTCCCTGATTTTGACATACAGGCTGATAATATTCCAACAGACATTCCTACACCACCTTCAGAGGATAGACTCTCCCATAGACATCAGTCCCTTGTCCAGTGCCAATACAATCCACTCAAAAGGCGTAGAGTGGCTGTTAGACAGCCAACAGAAGAAGGTGACATCTCAGCTGTATTCAGAGGACTGGAGGCATCAATGCTGAAGGTGCAGAGCTTACAATGTAAGCACATGAAGCACATGAAGTCAGTGCACACAGTTGGTGATACTGAATAACAACATGAGTGATATCAAATATGGTATCAGGCAGCTGAATACAGTAGTGGAGGAAGGACAGAAAGCCACAGCAGACAATTTGAAGGAAATGATAAATGCCAATGAGGAACTCTGCACAGTAATACAGCAGTATCATGTCACATACCGTAGGCGTCATCACCAATTAATGGGAAGATTGGATGCGGTTAACAGATCTGTCCATCATCTGACAAATGCAACAGCATTATGGTTGCGAAATGCTGTGACCATGGAAGTAGAGTTGGCCCATTGTAGTGGAGACATTGCAGGATGTTTGGTGCAAGTCACCAATGTAATTGAGAAAATGCAGATAGCACGGATTGCAGGAAACAGTAACTTAGTTGGAGGGCATAGTGGGGAGCACTCCAGCCTCAGTAGTATTGCTGCTCCTGTGATGGAGAATTGGTGTTGCATTTCCAGACACAATTCAGCTTCAGCAGCCTTGCCAAGACATGGTGCTGAGCCCACTGGATGGCCTAGTGGAGTGCGTGGACACAAAAAGTGATACAGACATGTATCTATGCTTGTTGTTTTGGGACATTACAAAACATTTGTCAAGTTTGTGGTGACACATTGGATTTAAGCACAAATTGTGCATTTGAAAATCAAAATCTTTTTTGTGTGCTAGCAAATTTGACATGAAGTTAAGACAATCCATATGATACCTGCAGCAAAATTATGAAATGTTTGATCTCATCATTACTTACATTAAAAATAATTGTGCATTATTTCAGCACGTCTTAGTCTCCCTTTGCTGTTCTTGATCCATCTGCAGGTTGACGGGGTGGGCATGGCTCATCATAATCATCTGAACCTGAATCTGAGAGGTCCAGGGGTATGCCTCTTGATGTTGCTTTGCTGTCCAACGTGGCACATGTAGTCACGATTTTACAACTGGTTTTGGGACTGTACTGTAGTGCCCCGCTGCTTTTGTGTAGAGATCAGAAGTGACGGGTTCAAATATGGTGCGAGGATGAATGAGCGCACTGCAAATGCACTGTCTCCTACAATGACAAGAGCAAATAATTAATCACTGTCATCAGTTATTGCTTTTGTACCATATGCTACATAGGTTAGTGGGAAATTACCAGGTAGGAATCCTTCTCCAAACTCAACACTGAGTAGCAGTGTGCAGATTCCACTATGCCTAAAAATATAGGAATCGTATACTACCAGGGACTCTGGCCACTAAATCAGTTATGATATTTGAGGCACTGCATATAACTTGTATGTTCAAAGAATGGCTACAATTCCTATTTCTGTAGATATACTCATTTTCATATGGTGAACAGATTGTGACATGTGTCCCATCTATGCAGCCAATGATGTGTGGGAATTGGGCTACCTGGTAGTATTTCAATTTGGTGAGCTGAGTTAAGGAATCTGATTTGATCTTTGATTTTCAACAACATTGCATTCAGAAATGCACTGAAAAAGTGTGACAGCAGACTTGGGACACACCGTCAGCTGCTGCTATAACACCCTGGTAGCTTCCTGAGGCTAAGAGGTGCTGGGAACATAGCAACTGCACATGGGTGGAAGTTGCATTGATCCTGTGAATGTGTCAGTGCAGTTGTGGGTGAAGTTCATCTATTAAATCTGATATCATGCCAGAATTTGTATCAATACTTCTCATAGATCTCCTCCTCAGTCTGATCAAAAGATGTAATGTGCATTCTGAAAATGCACTCCTGTCTCCTCCTCCTTCTTCTTAGACCTGCCAGGATTCTCATCCTCCTCCCCATGACGTACAGAGCAGCCACTGTGGGAAATGCTGATGCACTCTGGGACTGTTTATATAAGTTGAACCTGATACCACTTAATTTGAGTTGGTGGTAAATTTCACATGCAAAATCACCACTTTGCGATTATTCACAATTTGTGAATGGTTCTTACGTTGATTTTGTGAAAACCTATTTGCGACTCCCAATATGAGAGTCACAAATTGGAGTTACAATTTTAGGGAATCACTATTTTATGATTCCCTAAAATTGGACTGTGAAGGCCTATCATACATAAGGAAAGGCTGTTTTTCTTTTGCAAACGGCCTAATTTAGCGATTCACACCATTTGGAAATGCAAAATCAGTTGATACAAATGGCCCAAAGTATTGTACTCAGGCAGAAAGAATCCACTAGCCCATCTTCGGAAAACCATCTATGCATCCCACACAATAAATGCCCTCCAAAACTGTAGTCGTTCATTTTTGACAAATAATGCCTTGTTTAACATAGAGGAAATAAATAAGATTGGATTATGTCCTAAAACAGATTGATCTGCTGTTGCAGCTGATAAGGGTTATCACCCTCATTCAAAACCTAGAACCTGTCAGGTGGATGGTAAATGTGTATCTTGTCATGAGTAGAAATAGCCTTCTATTACCACAAAGGAAAACCCCCTGTGCATTATAGTGCAAACTGTGGACTGCAAAGCCCAGGTTTGTTAGTCTTAACATTCAGTACTCTGTTTACTATGGTGGAAACTAACAACTTGAACTTTTCCATTTAAAGTATATTTATACCTCGGATTGATTGACAACATGTTCTCTGATTCAAAGGGCCCAACAGCCTAACGCAGGAAACCAATAGTGCTCTTCCCCATGCAAAATAAAGGATGCTCGAATTCTTTTCACGCTTAAAATGGGGTTACAGTGTTACAAACCTTGCACATAGTTCACACAGTTATGTATAGTGATCAGTCCATTTAGCTGTAACTTGGTAATGCAGAGAGTCACCCTGAGTGTAATTAAACAGTCCAGACTTCATAATATTAATACATGTAGCCATATGTAAAATATGAGAAAAAGTGCTTATTTTTCTGTCTCTAGTTTGACTCCTTACCCATTTCTGTACGCAGGAGGTGGTGCATCTCAACGCATCAGGCATGTTTCCAGTAGATAGTCATACACCATTTGAGCTGCTATGCCCACCTTATGATGTATGTTCTGCAATGCCTGATAAGCGGAATATGAATGTTGACAAGCACAGTTGCCTGATCGCTGTAGAAACAGAAAGTATTCTCTGGGGAAACGACACAGATTGAGGTGAGAACAGAGAGCTAACAACAACGGTGAAACGTATGTTACACTGATGTTTTTCAGCAAATCATTTTGCTCTCATTATTCAATACTTCAGCTTAAAATCATCTTTGCAGGGCATTCAGGCACTCTGTGAGCTGGTCTATATGTGAAAGGATTGAAGCAACTTAGATTCTAAAGCAACAGTTGTGGGAACATATTTTCAATATACAAGTCGTGGCTATTATGCATATATTACCAAAATGTGGGACACTCAAGCAATCCTGTGAGATGCAGTATATATACAATGAATAATTACGTGTAATGTTGATATGAAGACTTCAATTATTCAAACATTAATCAGGGATCAGTCCCAAGTGCAATATGTAACTCACTCATAATGTATTGCTTTACTTTGTTCTGCTCAGTCTTCGAAGCAAGAATATTGTGCTGTAGCAGTTTGGTTCGTTTAAAAAAATAAAGAAACATGGATTGTATGTTTGTGTTGGTCAATATCTATCACACAACGTTCATTTCATTAAAAGATTAATTGATTTGAATTCCTGATAATTGAACATACAAACGTCATACGTAGGTTACAACATTTTAAATCATCAGTCCAATAAAATACTGCTTTATGGGGAATATGAATAATTGCATTTAATTATGGTTATAAAATTAGCCTGGGTACCTATAACGTAGTGAGAGGATGACTAGTACTACAACACCTAGTATTTCAAGGTTTATTTTACTTGTTTTGTCTCATTTTGCTAGTGTCTTTCTTCTTCTTTCATGGGTGCGCACTAAAACAGTCAACATGTTTCAGACCCTTCAATATATTAAATTGGCCTCATCGGGTTTAGGCTAGCTCAGCCAATAGGGAAAATACATGCCTATAGAAAATAATAATTTTTACTTTTCAAAGAAAGTATCTGCAAAAATAAATTCATTTGAGGCGTCTTGGCAGGAAAGCTGAACTATAATTTGCAGTGTATAGCTAGACCGACGTAACATATGTTAAAACGCTTTGGTTGAAATTCACAAATAAATATGAAAAATGCCTCTTGTGGTATTGAGCACGTGTGTCTTAATGGAAAAGTAATTTGTAGGTATATGCCTACTGTACCCAGGGGAAATAAGAATGATACATATTTCAGCTTATTTGATTCTTTACAATTCAAATGTTTGTTTCATTATGCCGACTAGGCGCGTTTCCAAAAAAGAAAACATATTATTGAGAGCAACACAGTATTTTCAGAGTTTTTTTGGCAGTCTCATCTAGCTACCTCCTTACATTTTTACTGTCTCAAACCATCATTAATCACCAAGCTGGTCGCTCCTTCATTTAGGCGGCATTTGAGCAGCATGATTTCTCATAGCTAAAGGAAACTTGCTAATGGTCATGTGTAGTTAGTTGTAAGCAGGCCATTCATATCTTTGGGTCAGGCCCCTACTGCCTAAAACAGTGGAAAGCAAAATCGGGAGATCGGAAACAATACGTTTAAGTGGTAAGGAAGTGGGTTCTACTAGTGAATATCCACAATTTGTTACTTTTAGATTACTATTTGCTGTGCCATGCAGCCCCCTCCGAAGGAGCCTTATCCCCTGGAAGGCTCTTGATCAAAATGTTTTGAACTATAACCTCCAGTTCCCATCTTTTTAAATAAGCCCAGCTACTGTGGCAATTGTCACTGTGCATGCTGCACATGGGACATTAGTACACATGTGTGTATGTATGGTAAGGAAGGAAGATTGTTGTCTGAATCAGGCAGGTATATGTTATATGGTAGTACAGTGATGGGCAAGGTTCAGATTGGATTGGGATGATTCACTTGCAGTCTGTGGGAGCTGCACCATTCCTTATGATAAGGTGTAGCATGTGTGATGCCCAGACTGTTTTGTTTTTACTGTTTATTTGTTGTGGATTACAGTGTTGTTGTCAGGGTTTTCCAAACCTTTTGAATGCCTTGCCGGTCTCTTTTAATGTGAAATTGTAATGAAACTAACTCAAGAACGGCTCATGGTAAAAAGAGGGTGTTGGACCTGGCTTTTTGACAGGGTCATCCCCAAACTTTTTGCCTTCCTCCTTTTCTTTTTCTGACCTCATTTTTGCTGGTTTTTAGACTCTGCGCACTTTACCACTGCTAACCAGTGCTAAAGTGCATATGCTCTCTCCCTTAAAACATGGTAACCTTGAATCATACCTGATTGGACTATTAATTTACTTATAAGTCCCTAGTAAGGTGCACTTTATGTGCATAGGGCTGGTAAATTAAATGCTACTAGTGGGCCAGCAACACTGGTTGTGCCACCCACTTAAGTAGCCCCTTTTTCTTGTCTCAGGCCTGCCATTGCAAGGCCTGTGTGTGCAGTTTCACTGCCACCTCGACTTGGCATTTAAAAGTACTTGCCAAGCCTAGAACTCCCCTTTTTCTACATATAAGTCACCCTTAATGTGTGCCCTAGGTAACCCCTAGAGCAGGGTGCTGTGTAGGTAAAAGGCAGGACATGTACCTGTGTAGTTATATGTCCTGGTAGTGTAAAACTCCTAAATTCGTTTTTACACTACTGTGAGGCCTGCTCCCTTCATAGGCTAACATTGGGGCTGCCCTCATACACTGTTGAAGTGGCAGCTGCTGATCTGAAAGGAGCAGGAAGGTCATATTTAGTATGGCCAGAATGGTAATACAAAATCCTGCTGACTGGTGAAGTCGGATTTAATATTACTATTCTAGAAATTCCACTTTTAGAAAGTGAGCATTTCTTTGCACTTAAATCCTTCTGTGCCTTACAATCCACGTCTGGCTGGGCTTGGTTGACAGCTCCTTGTGCATTCACTCAGACACACCCCAAACACAGGGTACTCAGCCTCACTTGCATACATCTGCATTTTGAATGGGTCTTCCTGAGCTGGGAGGGTGGAGGGCCTGCTCTCAGACAAAGGACTGCCACACCCCCTACTGGTACCCTGGCATACAGGATTGAACTGAAAGGGGACCTGGTGCACTTCTTAGCCACTCTTTGAAGTCTCCCCCACTTCAAAGGCACATTTGGGTATAAAACAGGGCCTCTGCCCTACCTCATCAGACACTTGCTGGAGAAGAAACCTGAACCAGAAACTACATCCTGCCAAGAAGAACTGCCTGGCTGCTCAAAGGACTCACCTGTCTGTTTCTACAAAGGACTGCTGCCTTGCTGTTGGCCTGCTGCCTTGCTGAACTCTTGTCTGGCTGTGAAAGTGCTCTCCAAGGGCTTGGATAGAGCTTGCCTCCTGTTCCCTGAAGTCTCAGGACCAAAAAGACTTCTCTCTTTCACTTGGATGCTCCGTGCGCCTAAAATTTCGACGCACAGCTTGTTCCGCGGAGAGAAAAACGCCGCACACCGACGCTGATCTACGCAACGCTCTTGGGACGACCAAAAATCCGACGCACGGCTTCGCAAGGACAACGCCGCCCGACCTCTCGAGGAGAAATCGACGCGACGCCTGCCGTGAGATCGTAATTTCGACGCGCAGCCCCGCAGAACGACGCGCAGCCGGAAAACAAGCAGGAAAATCCACGCACAGACCCGGGACATCTGGTAATCCCCGCAATCCACGAAAAGAGACTGTCCGCGCGCCGGAAAACGACGCACGACTTCCCCGCGTGGAAAATAACGACGCAAGTCCGTGTGTGCTGGGGAGAAACCGACGCACACACCCTTTTGCCACGCACCTCTTCTTTTGTGGCCCTCTGAGGAGATTTTTCCACTCCAAACCAGGTACTTGTGCTTGAAAGAGACTTTGTTTATATTCTAAAGACTTAAGACACTTTATATCACTTTTCAGTGATATCTTTACAAATTCATATTGCAACTTTGATCGTTTTGACCTGAAGATACCCAGATAAATATTATATATTTATCTAAACACTGGGTGGTGTATTTTTGTGGTGTTATGCTATGGTGTTGTATGATTTATTGCACAAATGCTTTACACATTGCCTTCTAAGTTAAGCCTGACTGCTCATGCCAAGCTACCAGAGGGTGGGCACAGGCTGATTTTGGATTGTGTGTGACTTACCCTGGCTAGAGTGAGGGTTCTTGCTTGGACAGAGGGCAACCTGACTGCCAACCAAAAACCCCATTTCTAACAGAGGTGCATCTCTGTATTGTGCATACATTCCTGGGCCTCAAATGCAAATAAGAGGTCCGTTTTGACGTATATGAATTGAACATATTTCATGATTTTCCATATTTCTCTGAGCCCTTAAGGAAAATAATTCATCAAGATTCTTGGCTATGTGTTTCAATTATTGTGCTGCACCAGTTGGCTGATTGAGCTTCCTGAGAAACAATAGGGCAATTCTAGGAGGGTGGAGTTGGAATGTCCATAATTAATATTATAAACTTACTTATAATTTTAGATGTGGAATTACAAGCATCAACAATAAGAGGGTCTAGACCTCTTCATATCTGCAGGTTATTTATTTGAAGTGCTTATTAGGCAACAACCAGGCCAGGATGATTGGAGATTGTATCAGAGTATGATGTGATTCTGTTTAGGAAGGGATGTCATCTTTAATACTTCAAAGATACAGCACTGGTAAGGGATAGTGTAAAGAATTGGGTTGTTGGTATGGGTGGGCAGATTTGGTGGAACTTGATTCTGTGGAATTCCATGGAATAGAGTTGGTGGTTGACTGGGTTTTAAACCCTGGTCAAGCAGCAACCACAGTCCTTGTCAGGGTGAGGCACAACCAAACCATAAATTAACCCTAGCTCACCCCACTTTTAGCTTGGCACAGAGCAGTCAGGCTTAACTCAGAGGAAAGTGTAAAATGTGCAGCACTTCAAGCAGTAATAACGTGAAAAACACCACAAAAAGTGATCCCACACTAAGTTAGAAAAGTAGAATTATTTTAATAAATAAAACAAGATCCAAATGACAAAAGTCCAACCAGTTAAACCGGAGATATGCAATTTTTAAGATTTTAGTGAAAATAGGACAAAAAGCACAATGGGCCAACTGTGGATATCTGATCGAGCTTGACCAGGACAGAGTGATTCCGGGCCTGATTCACCTTATAATTCCCAACCACTCCTCACAATTTCACACATAGTTTTTTAAGTGTTGTTCAGTTGATATTTGCAGGGGAAATAAGATAGGACTACTGTGTTTCAACAGAATTTATAATTTCAATTGACCTGGAAACTCTGCTGCAAGTACAGCCTGGGTTGACACAGCTCACCTATTGTGGCTGGGCTATATCGAGGGAAGAAGGCAGAAGTCCTTGGAGACCCTTCTCTTTTGATGGTTCAGTCCTCTCTTCTCACTGTGCAGAGAACTATGCCCCTAAGTAGGTGTTCTCTCATAGTTAAAAACTTCCTGCAAAAATGACTTGTACCATGGCTGAGAATAGTAGCGTGAGAACTTATGATTGACATGCACTCACATGTAGGCTTACCAATTTCTTATATTTGTCTGATCCAATTTATAACTAGAGGTCTACATAGGAACAGTACATAACTACACCATGCACATGTCGTAGTTTCATGAAAAACATAGACAAAGTATAAAACAACAGGATAATCATTGTACCTAAGTGTAATATAAGCTATTATGAAAAGGGTGAATATCAAAAACCTTTCAGGATAGTGAGCTTTCTGCTGTTTCCTGAGTTCCTCCAGATCTGTTTCCTCATGAAGAGATGGAGGGAACGTCTAAAGTAGACCTCACTGACATTTTGGGGACCCAAAACAATTAGGTGAAATCTGAGTTTACTAGTCCGTAGAGGTCTACCTGGCTGGAATGTTACTATCAGATGTGGGAGGGATTTGAGCACGTGCTTATGTAGAACCATGTGCATAGGGCAAAGGGGCATATTTACATGGAACTGGTACAGCACAATGCTGCACCAGAACTGGCAGCGCAGCGATACGTCAGTTCTGAAATTTATCGATGTGCCATATTTACAAAAGTATGGCTCACTGCTGTGTTTCCCCTAGCCCTGGTGCTAAATTTAGCTGCCAGCACCAACTCAGGCATCCTTGCACCATAGTGCATGGGTATCTGCGTTGAAGGGAATTATTTTTGATGTGCAGGAAGGTGTCACTTCCTGCACATAAACAATCTACAATGGTAATTTGGCACTTCTATGTTTGCTGCAAAATGCAGCACACATAGAAATAGCAAATTGTCATTATTGAATGATTCTTTATGTGAAGAAAGGGACACCTTCCTGCACAGAAACAATCATTAAAGGCCTTTTGTTCATTCTGCAGCACACATAGAAAAATCAAAAACTAGGGGAAATAGAAGTATTTCTCCTCATTGTACCATGCTAACTCCCCCCTAGGGTGGCGTTAGTTTTTGGCGCTACCTCAGATTTATGATTCCTTGTAAATCTGGGGCAGCATCAAAAGCAATGGGTGTTGCGGTGGAAGGCCCACAGCAACACCCATTGCATGCCTCTCTGACAGAAAACTGTGTCAGAGGGGCCTATATTTACAAGGTGGCGTTAAGCAACAAAAAGTGGTTTAGCGCCACCTTGCAAATATGACGCAGTGCACAGTGCCACCGGAGCATTGATAAAAGTGACGGTCCGGTGGTGCTAGGGGCATGTAAATATGCTGCGAAGTGTCTTGACTTTACCCCTTTCTTTCACTCCAACACAAAACAGATGAGATCCATTGCTTTTAGTCCTCAAATAACATAGTCATAGACATATTTGTTCATCTGAGGGACTTTATGTTGGTGTTCGAGATGCCTGCTAGATCCCATATGTGTTGGGATAGAAATGGTGATCTATCTTCAGAGGGATTCAAATTGACGTCTCTGGATCAAAGCAGCAGAACAACTGTACTGGGTATAGTCAAACAGAGCCAGCTCTGATGTACCTAACTTTGCATCTAACACAAATATTCAGCATCCTTCTTTGCTTTTGCACACTCATAAGAAACTGTAATGTACAGCTGAGTGCCAGAGGCATCCATGAGAAATTGCTCACCAGAAGGATCGTGAAGCACTGGAAGTGATTGATCACAGCCGTTAGACTTGAGAAAATCTGTTAGAGATGTTGGTTATCGCAGAAAGGTAGAGATTACATTAGTACTTATGAGATGAGAAAAATTAGATGAGCAAACTGCTCATGTCTGTCTGCGAATCATAAAACCAGTTAAGGAGTATTGTTCGGTGGAAAGTGGAAAATGCTGCTGAGAGGTAGAACACAATGCGGTGCCTAATATCAAAATAATGCAAAGCAAATAATCAGTTCATCATCTCAGTTCCATCCCTGTCATATTGAGTTAAATGCCTTTGGCGAGCCTCTTCAACACATACACATATCAAAACTTTTTATCAGAGGATTAAGTAGGTTAAGTGTGAAACTACCTTGTCAAATCTTGAATAAGACCCCTCCCATCGAATGAGACAATAGCAATGGTAAAAGTAAAACACCCAATAAAAGTGAGGAACGTGGTGAACGTCTTTTCGCAAATCAGATCTGGAACAATTTCCCAACCACAAATTATCAAGAGTTGGGTCTGAGTAAGATGCACGCCTGCCTAGGCTTGGGCCCGTCTGACACGGTCTTCACTGCCCTATTCTAAAGATCGAAACATGTTCACTTCAAAAAGTAATTCTTAGACAATGCGACCCAAAAGGTTTATCATTTTTAAATATTTATTTAATGGGCTAGTCGGAACACCCCGAGTTGACTTCATCAGCTGAGATTTTTCTCTTGAACCCTAAGGATATAGACATCAATCCGGTATCACATAAGTCAAGTCTGCAATTATTGAGGCTTGACATCTCTAAAAATATGGCAGCCATTGTGGATAACTTAAATCTGACACTGATGATCAGAGATACTGTGCCTCATGCGCTAATTATCGTTTAGCTTCCTAAGTATATGAATTCAGAATACGTAATACATACAAAGCATGTCAGTAAACCCCCCCTCGAGGCATGTTGTACAAAAACATTTCACATATTTGGAAGAGATATTACATACCATCTTTCAGATCGGCTCGTCATTTTTATCCAAATGTAATTGCATCTCAGATGACTCATTAATTCTTATCATATAGCTTACATGGTATAGATGTGTCACCTTAAACGCTTATTAATATTTTTAGTGTCAGATATAATGAGGGGATTAGTTTCGTGTTAAAATATGCAGCGCTATAGTAATTTGAGTGTTTTTTGCTACATTACTGTCAACAGTTTCGGAACTTGCCTCTCTGGGTTGCAAATTAATAAAAATGTCTAGCTTTTTTGTGAAATTACATTTTTCCCTATAGGTGTTCGTAATTACGGTACTATACAGAAAAGGTTCTTAGAAATGTTTCCACGCAATAATATATAACAACTACTGCACTCACCGATGAAGATGAAAAAGAAAAAAGAGACAATTAAAAACTGTGACACGCTCGTCTTCACTGCTCTCACCTAAAGATCGATCATGTTCACTTTAAAAAGGTTATCTTAGACAATGCGACCCAAAATAAAGGTTTATCGTTTTTAAATGTTTATCCATTGGGCTAGTCGGAACACCCCGAGCTGACCTCATCAGGTGAAATTTAAGTGGGTCGTCACTAAAAACGCCACCAACAGGTGAATAAATACAGCATTAGTATTTACACGCGAGTCCTTGCCTGGAGACGTTTTCACAGCATTATTAGGTTCTGTGGTCTTGTCATGTGCGAAGATCACATTTGGGTGGGAATTGTTAGTTCATCAGGGATTGAGGGGCAGATTTGATTTCCTAATTGAGGCAGCAGAATCTCTGCGAAACTGTCATCTGAGTGATGCTGAGGTTACCAGATGATTCCCAAATTACTGTTTTCCAAGTCTATAAATAGCTAAACTGCTCAAAGATACCCGTGCTATTGCCTTCACCAGCGCAACATATTTTATGTAATCAGTCCTGACCCCAAATACTACTTTAACCCTGTGCCCCGACGTCGGTATAGAGACCATTCTGGACCCTTACATGCAGTCCCCGTCAACCAGTAAAGAACCAGTACAGAAGGTGAGACTGAGTGTAAGAGGCCTGACCATCGCGCTCCCCCATCCAGCTTCATAATGATGTTCACGGGTTAGTTATACAGAATGGTGTCTGTTGGACCTGGCTTTTTGACAGGGACATCCCCAAACTTTTTGCCTCCTTCCTCCTATTTTTCCTGACCTGTTGTTGTTGGTTTTTGACCTCTGGGCACTTTTCCACTGCTAACCAGTGCTAAAGTGCATATGCTCTCTGTGTAAATTGTACTACTGATTGGTTTATCCATGATTGACTATTTAATTTACTTGTAAGTCCCTGGTAGAGTGCACTACATGTGCCTAGGGCAGGTAGATCAAATGCTACTAGTAGGCCTGCAGCACTGGTTGTGCCACCCACCTCAGTAGCCCCTTAACCTTGTCTCAGGCCTGCCATTGCAAGGCCTGTGTGTGCAGTTTCACTGCCACTTCGACTTGGCATTTAAAGGTATTTGCCAAGCCTAGAACTCCCCTTTTTCTATACATAAGTCACCCCTAATGTGTGCCCTAGGTAACCCCTAGAGCAGGGTGCTGTGTGGGTAAAAGGCAGGACATGTACTTGTGTGGTTATATGTCCTGGTAGTGTAAAACTCCTAAATTCGTTTTCACACTACTGTGAGGCCTGCTCCCTTCATAGGCTAACATTGGGGCTGCTCTCATACATTGTTGAAGTGGCAGCTGCTGATCTGAAAGGAGCAGGAAGGTCATATTTAGTATGGCCAGAATGGTAATATAAAATCCTGCTGAATGGTGAAGTCGGATTTAATATTACTATTCTAGAAATGCCACTTTTAGAAAGTGAGCATTTCTTTGCACTAAAATCTTGTTGTGCCCTTCAATCCACGTCTGGCTAGGTTTAGTTGACAGCTCCTTGTGCATTCACTCAGACACACCCCAAACACAGGGTACTCAGCCTCACTTGCATACATCTGCATTTTGAATGGGTCTTCCTGGGCTGGGAGGGTGGAGGGCCTGCCCTCACACAAAGGACTGCCACACCCCCTACTGGGACTCTGGCAGACAGGATTGAGCTGAAAGGGGGCTTGGTGCATTTCTTAGAGACTCTTTGAAGTCACCCCCACTTCAAAGGCACAACTTAGTATAAAATAGGGCCTCTGCCCTACCTCATCAGACACTTGCTGGAGAAGAAACCTGAACCAGAAACTACATCCTGCCAAGAAGAACTGCCTGGCTGCTCAAAGGACTCACCTGTCTGCTTTCTACAAAGGACTGCTGTCTTGCTGTTGCCCTGCTGCCTTGCTGAACTCTTGTCTGGCTGTGAAAGTGCTCTCCAAGGGCTTGGATAGAGCTTGCCTCCTGTTCCTTGAAGTCTCAGGACCAAAAAGACTTCTTCCTTTCACTTGGACGCTCCGTGCGCCGAAAATTTCGACGCACAGCTTGTTTCGCGGCGAGAAAAACGCCGCACACCGACGCTGATCAACGCGACGCCCTCGGGACGATCGAGACTTCGACGCACAACCTCGCAAGGACAAAGCCGCCCGACTTTCCAGGAGAAATCGACGCGACGCCTACCGTGAGCGCGAAACTTTGACGCACGGCCTCGCAAGGACAACGCCGCCCGACTTCCAAGGAGAAATCGACGCGACGCCTTCCGTGAGACCAAAATTCCGACGCACGGCCTCGCAAGGACAACGCCGCCCGACTTCCAAGGAGAAATCGACGCGACGCCTACCGTGAGATCGAAACTTCGACGCGCAGCCCCGCAGAACGACGCGCAGCCGGAAAATAAGCAGGAGAATCCACGCACAGACCCGGGACATCTGGTAATCCCCGCGATCCACAGAAAGAGACTGTCCACGCGCCGGAAAATGACGCCAACTTCCCCGCGTGGAAAATAACGACGCAAGTCCGTGTGTGCTGAGGAGAAATCGACGCACACACCAGTTTTCCACGCACCTCTTCTCCTGTGGCCTTCTGAGGAGATTTTCCACCAGAAACCAGGTACTTTGTGTTTGAAAGAGACTTTGTTTACTTTCTAAAGACTTACGACACTCTCTATCACTTTTCAGTGATATCTTTACAAATTCGTATTGCAACTTTGATCGTTTTGACCTGAAGATACCCAGATAAATATTATATATTTTTCTAAACACTGTGTGGTGTATTTTTGTGGTGTTATGCTATGGTGTTGTATGATTTATTGCACAAATGCTTTACACATTGCCTTCTAAGTTAAGCCTGACTGCTCGTGCCAAGCTACCGGAGGGTGAGCACAGGCTGATTTTTGATTGAGTGTGACTTACCCTGACTAGAGTGAGGGTTCTTGCTTGGACAGAGGGCAACCTGACTGCCAACCAAAAACCCCATTTCTAACATTGGTGATCAGCGGTGAGGATAGGACTTGTGTTTGTGCAGTGACATACAGTAGCTAAGTATTTCACTACCTACCCACAGTTGAAGGTCAACTTGATCTTTCATCTTTTTTTTTTTTTTTTTTTTGCTTTTGGTTCTCTGATGTCCTCCTGGATATACTATTGATATTTTGGACTTTGGATTTTGGTTTTTGCCGGTAGGACCTTGTCAGCAATGAGATTGCTTACCTACTCACTCTTTGTGCCTACTGACCACCTCACTAAGGCTGACTTAAGGAGGCTTTGCAGAAAATGGGGCCTTCCTGTATCAAGGAAATCTACTAAGATGGAAATGCTACATGCCTACGTAGTCTGGGCAGAGAGAGAGGCAGAAAAAAACCAAATGACTAAATACCCCTCAGATGAGGAGGGGGACTACTCAAATGAGGAGGATGACGACTCAGATGACGAAAGAGATCCAGTGAGAGCAGAATGGCTCCGAGCTCGAGAGCGGTGGGTGGAAGAACTAGATGAGTTTCTTGAAAGGGCTGAGGCAACAAGTCTCTTAGCCCTGGAAGAAGAAAAGATTGCAGCTCAGGAGCTGAGCTGTAAAGAGCTGAAACTGGAGGCCGGAAGGGCTGAGTCCAGTTCAGATGGTGGCAGCAAAAATCTTGCATCCAGTACTACTGAAGAAGGGCACAAGCCCAGAGATCTGGTGCCCAACTTGAAGAAGGGAGTTGACACACCCCAGGTGGTTCAAGAGTATGAGGTAGTTCCCGTTATGCACAGGGTCCCTGAGAAGGATTGGGGAACTGGCACAGGGAGTCATATTCCTACTGGGGGGAGGGACACTTTACTGACTCTAGCAGAGAGTGACAGAGAAAAGGGTTCCCCCCTGGTGGACGTCCTGGATATAGAGTGTAGAGACATCCCAGAAGAGTATGGGTTGAGTGTCAGGGACAGGCAGATACTGTCTCACCAGTCTCAAGAGGGTGACATAGAGTGCTTTTCCAAGGCTGAGTTACTGGGTGGTTGGGTGAAGGGTACTGTGGTTAATACATGTGAAGGGCAGAGTGATGTAATTTCTGGAGAGCATATGTCTGGTCCTTATTTTCCAGAGCTACGCCAACACCAGGTGGAGTGTGAGTTCTCTGACCCCAGGGAACTTACAGTGGAGGCAGACTTTTGGGTGAGTACCAGAGAGTCTGAAGAGGCATTTGGGGGTGCTCCTGAAGGGAGTGGTCTAGGTGATTCCCGACCAAGTGAGGTGGGAGAGGATTGTAGTGTCCCAGGTAGGTCTCAGAGCCTAACCTGTACCGTAGGGCCACCTTTTGAGGGAAGCCCCGCAGTGTCAGAAGAACTTGGGGGGATGACTGTAGACAGCATCCCAACAGTTCTGGTGTCTGGCAGTACCACTCCTAGTGAGGGGGTGCAGAAGTCCAGACATAGGGTTGAGAGGGGGTGGCAGACCCCAGTGGAGGATCTTGAAAGTCAGGGGTCAGCTCTGAGAGCAGAGCCCCCCAGGAATGACCCAGGTGAGACCGTTTCTGGTTTGGGGGAAACCCAGACTCTGCCGGATGGGCAGAGGTCGGGAGACCTGCGCCAACCAGACTCTTGTGTGGCCCTTGGGGACGGCGTGTCCCTTGTGGGGGGTGAGAGTGCCCCCCAGGAAGTCCTGGCATGCCAGGCAAAGATTCAACCTCAGGGTGGTGACTCTGGGTTGGATAACCGGGTTCAGAGGTTAAACTTTGACCTGGTGGGGGGTAGATGTGCCCCCCAGAAAGTCCTGGAATGCCAGGCAATGGTTCAACCTCAGGGTGGTGACTCTGGGTTGGCTTACCAGGTGAAGAGGTCAAACTCTGACCGGGTGGGAGGTAGGTGTGGCTCCCAAGAAGTCCTGCTGTGCCAGGCAATTGTCCAACCTCAGGGTGTTGACTCTGGGTTGGATGGTCAGGTTCAGAGGTTAAACTCTGACCTGGTGGGGGGTAGGTGTGCCCCCCAGAAAGTCCTGGCGTGCCAGGCAGTTGTCCAACCTCAGGGTGTCGACTCTGGGTTGGATGGCCAGGTTCAGAGGTTAAACTCTGACCTGGTGGGAGGTAGGTGTGCCTCCCTGAAAGTCCTGGCCTGCCAGGCAATGGTTCAACCTCAGGGTGGTGACTCTGGGTTGGATATCCAGGTTCAGAGGTTAACCTCTGACCTGGTGGGGGGTAGGTGTGCCCCCCAGAAAGCCCTGGTGTACCAGGCAGTTGTCCAACCTCAGGATGGTGACCCTGGGTTGGGGAACCAGGCTCAGCGGTTAAACTCTGACCTGGTGGGAGGTAGGTGTGCCTCCCTGGAAGTCCTGGCCTACCAGGCAGTGGTCCAACCTCAGGGTGGTGACCCTGGGTTGGAGAACCAGGTTCAGAGGTTAAACTCTGACCTGGTGGGGGGTAGGTGTGCCCCCCAGAAAGTCCTGGCATGCCAGGCAATTGTTCAACCTCAGGGTGGTGACCCTGGGTTGGAGAACCAGGTTCAGAGGTTAACCTCTGACCTGGTGGGAGGTAGGCGTGCCTCCCAGAAAGTCCTGGTGTGCCAGGCAGTTGGCCAACCTCAGGGTGGTGACTCTGGGTTGGATACCCAGGTTCAGAGGTTAAACTCTGACCTGGTGGGAGGTAGGTGTGCCTCCCAAGAAGTCCTGCTGTGCCAGGCAAGTGTCCAACCTCAGGGTGTTGACTCTGGGTTGGATGACCAGGTTCAGAGGTTAAACTCTGACCTGGTGGAGGGTCAGTGTGCCCTCCAGGAAGTCCTGGCGTGCCAGGCAATTGTTCAACTTCAGGGTGGTGACTCTGAGTTGAATGGCCAAGTTCAGAGGTTAAACTCTGACCTGGTGGAGGGTCAGTGTGCCCTCCAGGAAGTCCTGGCGTGCCAGGCAATTGTTCAACTTCAGGGTGGTGACTCTGAGTTGAATGGTCAGGTGCAGAGGTTAAACTCTGACCTGGTGGGGGGTAGGTGTGCCCCCCAGGAAGTCCTGGTTTGCCAGGCAGTGATCCAGTCTAAGGGTACAGACCCTGGGCTAGAAGACCAGGTTCAGGGTGTCCCCCCGGACCTGGAGGGAGGGGCTACTGATAACAGTGCCCCTACCATGTTGTCTTCTGAGGAGGCCACTCCTAGCTGGAGGGTGCTGGACCCCAGAAGAGAGGGCAGGGGGAGGGAAGCCTCACCCCGGGCCCTAGTCCAACCGGAAGGTACAGGCCCTAGGTTGGAGGGCCAGTTGCAGGTTAACAGCCCTGCACTGGTGGAAGAATGGTACAGGGCGACTTCTGTAAGCACCCTGACCATGTTGGACTCTGGGGGTACCGCTCCAGGAGGGAGGGTACAGAGCCCCAGAGGGGAGGACCAGGTTCAGGCTGTCATCCCTGACCTGGTGGAAGGGAGAGTGGTTAAAGGGTGCCCAGCACCTGGGGCTACCGCCCCCCACTCTCCACAGCCACAGTGGTTGGAGAGCTTTGAGAGGCCTGGGGCCTGGCTCTCATCCCTGGCAGCTGTCAGTAATCACTGTGGCTTGCTGTCCGGGTGGACAGAGTTATCCCCGGGGAGGGGACAAGTGTCACACCCCGGGGGTAGAGTGGGCAACACCACTGTGTTGGTCATGGTGGTACTATCCTACTCCTGGGATACATCTGTGAGCAAAGTAAGGTTAGGTGCTGCACATATGGGATCCGCAGGTAAGGAGAAAGGTTCCCCATGGGTTGGCTCAGTGGGCCCTGAGAGTATGGACAGAGTGATCCAATTGGAGTCAGGAAGGCGAAGAACTGGAGCATGCCCCTGCTGTTGTGGGCCTGGGTCCTTGTTCTGTCGCCTCAAACAGGGAAGTACATCAGGATAGTGATTGTTCTCCCCTGGCTATAGGCTGGTAGGGGGTCATGTTGGACCTGGCTTTTTGACAGGGACATCCCCAAACTTTTTGCCTCCTTCCTCCTATTTTTCCTGACCTGTTGTTGTTGGTTTTTGACCTCTGGGCACTTTTCCACTGCTAACCAGTGCTAAAGTGCATATGCTCTCTGTGTAAATTGTACTACTGATTGGTTTATCCATGATTGACTATTTAATTTACTTGTAAGTCCCTGGTAGAGTGCACTACATGTGCCTAGGGCAGGTAGATCAAATGCTACTAGTGGGCCTGCAGCACTGGTTGTGCCACCCACCTCAGTAGCCCCTTAACCTTGTCTCAGGCCTGCCATTGCAAGGCCTGTGTGTGCAGTTTCACTGCCACTTCGACTTGGCATTTAAAGGTATTTGCCAAGCCTAGAACTCCCCTTTTTCTATACATAAGTCACCCCTAATGTGTGCCCTAGGTAACCCCTAGAGCAGGGTGCTGTGTGGGTAAAAGGCAGGACATGTACTTGTGTGGTTATATGTCCTGGTAGTGTAAAACTCCTAAATTCGTTTTCACACTACTGTGAGGCCTGCTCCCTTCATAGGCTAACATTGGGGCTGCTCTCATACATTGTTGAAGTGGCAGCTGCTGATCTGAAAGGAGCAGGAAGGTCATATTTAGTATGGCCAGAATGGTAACATAAAATCCTGCTGAATGGTGAAGTCGGATTTAATATTACTATTCTAGAAATGCCACTTTTAGAAAGTGAGCATTTCTTTGCACTAAAATCTTGTTGTGCCCTTCAATCCACGTCTGGCTAGGTTTAGTTGACAGCTCCTTGTGCATTCACTCAGACACACCCCAAACACAGGGTACTCAGCCTCACTTGCATACATCTGCATTTTGAATGGGTCTTCCTGGGCTGGGAGGGTGGAGGGCCTGCCCTCACACAAAGGACTGCCACACCCCCTACTGGGACTCTGGCAGACAGGATTGAGCTGAAAGGGGGCTTGGTGCATTTCTTAGAGACTCTTTGAAGTCACCCCCACTTCAAAGGCACAACTTAGTATAAAACAGGGCCTCTGCCCTACCTCATCAGACACTTGCTGGAGAAGAAACCTGAACCAGAAACTACATCCTGCCAAGAAGAACTGCCTGGCTGCTCAAAGGACTCACCTGTCTGCTGTCTACAAAGGACTGCTGTCTTGCTGTTGCCCTGCTGCCTTGCTGAACTCTTGTCTGGCTGTGAAAGTGCTCTCCAAGGGCTTGGATAGAGCTTGCCTCCTGTTCCTTGAAGTCTCAGGACCAAAAAGACTTCTTCCTTTCACTTGGACGCTCCGTGCGCCGAAAATTTCGACGCACAGCTTGTTTCGCGGCGAGAAAAACGCCGCACACCGACGCTGATCGATGCGACGCCCTCGGGACGATCGAGACTTCGACGCACAACCTCGCAAGGACAAAGCCGCCCAACTTTCCAGGAGAAATCGACACGACGCCTACCGTGAGCGCGAAACTTTGACGCACGGCCTCGCAAGGACAACGCCGCCCGACTTCCAAGGAGAAATCGACGCGACACCTGCCGTGAGACCAAAATTCCGACGCACGGCCTCGCAAGGACAACGCCGCCCGACTTCCAAGGAGAAATCGACGCGACGCCTACCGTGAGATCGAAACTTCGACGCGCAGCCCCGCAGAACGACGCGCAGCCGGAAAATAAGCAGGAGAATCCACGCACAGACCCGGGACATCTGGTAATCCCCGCGATCCACAGAAAGAGACTGTCCACGCGCCGGAAAACGACACCGACTTCCCCGCGTGGAAAATAACGACGCAAGTCCGTGTGTGCTGAGGAGAAATCGACGCACACACCAGTTTTCCACGCACCTCTTCTCCTGTGGCCTTCTGAGGAGATTTTCCACCAGAAACCAGGTACTTTGTGTTTGAAAGAGACTTTGTTTACTTTCTAAACACTTAAGACACTCTCTATCACTTTTCAGTGATATCTTTACAAATTCGTATTGCAACTTTGATCGTTTTGACCTGAAGATACCCAGATAAATATTATATATTTTTCTAAACACTGTGTGGTGTATTTTTGTGGTGTTATGCTATGGTGTTGTATGATTTATTGCACAAATGCTTTACACATTGCCTTCTAAGTTAAGCCTGACTGCTCGTGCCAAGCTACCGGAGGGTGAGCACAGGCTGATTTTTGATTGTGTGTGACTTACCCTGACTAGAGTGAGGGTTCTTGCTTGGACAGAGGGCAACCTGACTGCCAACCAAAAACCCCATTTCTAACAGTGTCTCTTACCAATACCATTATGTAAAACTTTAAAAAAAAAGCTTATAATGTTTAAGGGAACACTTGGAGCTCTTTGCAAGCTCTGGAGAGCTGTGGTTACTTCAACATTTACCCGTAATTCACGAACTCTAGGAAGATTACTGTAATTCGGAACCTCTTACCTGAAGACATAATGTACTGGATTTGAGCTGGGTGGGAGGCAGGTGCGGTACAAGTGCTGCAGAAAAGCGCGAATGAATGTGAATTACTCAAACAATATGTTATTGCTTCCTCCATCTCGTTTTTGTTTTCCCGCGGTCCTGTCTCCTAAAACTGTAAACTCTTCTCTGTACACAAATAATCAGACAGTGTGTAATCAGGCTTTCTTGTTGCTGGAATAGAAGGTCATATTTGTACTCTCACTGATGGGCACATGTAGTGGTCAATCTTTCATAATAGGTACTCTATCGGAGGATGTAGAAGAGGTGGGATATCTGTGGAATATCCTTTTACAGATGGAAAAACAGGTGCGTGTGTTTCTCTGCCGGACCCGACCATAAATGAGATAACATCTTTTAGTGAAGCGCAAAAAGTCCTCCATTGTTGATTCTACTAAATGCAGTTTGAAGGTGCCCCCTTTGCAGCCAGAGAGGAAAGACAACACTGTAAATTTGTATGCCATTGCCTGGAGGGGCGATTCACTGAAAGTAAAGCACATCGGTCAAAGACGGCCAGCCTGGCAGCCTGGTAGATAACAGTGTGATTAGTGGGCACGTCTTATTGCTTTCCAGTATTTGGTATTAAAGAAATGTGACAAAGAAATTCTTCATACTCTGTGATTTGGCTGCAAGGAAAGGCAACTGCAGAATATATAATCAAATACTTGTTCTGGCAATTTGCGGTTGAGGGATCCAGTCTCCCCTTCTGAGAGCAGGAGCAGGCTCTATGGAGCGCACTTGCTCTCGCTTCAGGTAAATGCCACGTTACTGTCTTTCATAAGGTGAACTGCTACTACCAGGACCAGATTGTAGATCTTTACATTACACAACACTGCGACAAACAAGAGAGAAATAACATCATAATCAGCTGTCTCAGTCCTTGATATTGTAGCTCTTTCTATTTTAAAGTGCTGTAAGCAATGATGAATGACCTAAGAAGGATGAAGGTCGAGACACACCGGTGTCTGCTCCAAGCCCTTACATCAGTGGGCAGCCTTATACAATAACTTGTTTGTACAATAGTGCTTCACACCAGACTTCTGCAGTTTCTAAGTGCTGTAAATACCAGATATTACTATTTCCCAGTTTATGGTGCTCAGTTTACCGACCTTCATTCAGGAAGATGGAAGGCTAGGCAGGACTTGCCAATCTCTGATTTGTTACAATACGGAACATTCAACTCAATGAACCATCTATCCTGCGGTTTAGATGAAGTAACCTAAATGTGTTGACCAATGGCGGCTCCTCCGCAACCCCTGCAATTTCTTTCCCAAGAAAAGGATAATAAACCATGTTTATAATCCTTTCCTTGCGAAAGGGGTGGGGCATTAGGGTCTCAAGCAATGAGGGGAGTGCACAGTGAACTCCCCTCAGAGCGCATTTGTGTTTGGCTGGCCGTCGTGGGCCGGCCAAACACACATGCACAATAGGCTGTCTCCAGCCCGACAACTGTGTTGCTGGGCTGGTGAGAGCCTGCACAGGCTCCCAGTCTGCCTGGGAGTGCCCTGGCTGGGCGCTCCCAGCCAATCGTGACGCTACTCTGAGCAGGTCAGGATTGGCACAGGGCAGGCTGGGAGCCTGTGCCTGCAGTGACCATGAGGGAAAGGAGTGCTGCGGCGCGACGGAGGAGGTAGGTGTTCTTTTTTTAATATATATTTTATTAATTCCCCCTCTTCCCCATGAGCTCCCCACCTTCCTGCGCATCGCCCTGCCCCCGACCCCGCGAGCCGTGACTGGTGTTGACCCTTTTGTCACATTCTAAGAGGTTCTGAGGCATGTAAGGCATACAACAATATATGATTTCCTGAGCATCTCTGAAATGTTCCTCAATGAACAAGCTGTCTGTGACATCAAGGAATAGAATCAGAGGTTGAATTTCACAGGAGCCTATAGAGTAATAAAGGAACTTGGTTGTGGAAGTGTTTCATATTTCTTAAATTGTATGCACCATTTAATGAACGATAGTGGTCTTCTTAAATGGTACATCTTTTGAGACAAAAATATGTAAAGTCATTTTTGCATTTCATTAGGGAAAAGTCATCCTATGTATATCTTCAACATATGCCAAACCTATTCATGTGGCATGAATTGTTTATATATATGTATATGTTATTTTTATAATGCAAACATAGCCAAAAGACAGCGAGCACTGTATATGGCAAAAGACAACCATAGCATCAATGCGTAAGAGGAGATCGAGCTGGTTTAAAAATGGGTAATAGATTCGTATGTACTGTTCTTTAAAGAGGTAAGTCTCCAACTCTCTCCTAAATTGGAGCAGTCCTAGTGTATACAGAGATGTTGGAAACTACAGTGTTTACAATAGCCAAATGATTTAGAACATCTGGCCCTTTCTCCTTGCTTTAGCAAACTTAAACCTCAAGCCATTTATGGGGTAAGAAATCACTGGCAGAAAGTTTGTGAATACCCATAAATTTATGAATTTCTTTATAGGTAAATCTACGCTAGAATGCCCACAACCTGCCCCTTTGAGTCTATTAGTTCTTATGTAAATTCTCAAATAGTGTCAGAGTTCTAGTTTGAGTAAATCTCATTTACAATGGCAAAATCCGGTTTAATGATCCTGTGAATCAAGGACAGGCTGTTTGTCTTCGTTAATGCTTGCATTTCAAACCCAGGCTTCATTTGTATGAGTAAGTACCTTTGTTAGTTGGACTGAAAGTGATTTGTCCCATGTCTTGGATCAACAACGTACCTTCTACCTTAGATCTCAGAACTGTGCTAGGCTTCGTGTTGTGTAGTATATATGTCTGAAATATAGTTTTGTCAAATATCATTCCAGCTCTCAGTAGTTCCCTTGTTACCCACTGACTGGCAAATAGCAACAATTAAGTGTTTGGGAATTTATTACAGCTGTATAATGTTCCTTTATAACTATCGCAGAGAATTCAGATTACTTTGAAGCCATTTCGCAATAGTGGTTCATCACATTTTCTTTCATTTGTGCTACATTATGTGGTCACCAGTTGGGGCACAACTGTCTGGGGAAATTCCAACTTCAATGTTTTGTCCGGTATGAAGTGTGTGCAGCTCATTTAAAAAAGTACCTATTTTACAAATTAAAGAAAATTGCCAAGCTGTTATCCCGGAGAACATGCTCCGAATCATTTAATTAGTAGCAGAATTCGGTCAAAAAGTCGAGCCTGCTGCAATAGCAACCTACTCTTTGCATAATGGTAAATATATCCTTCAACGATCAAGATGTTTCGGACAAAATTATGAAGTTGTCTCATTGTATGGTATGAAACTTGTGGTGAGGCTAGCAAATTGCTTATTGGTTAACAAAATGTAGCAATTGTAGCAACAAGAGAACCCACCAAAGTGGTGAAAATAATATGTCCCTCTTCAGGTCTATTCTGAATGGTAGAAGTTTCGAGATCTGTCTTAGTGTTGCAGAATGTGATTCCATTATTTGGGATTTAGGCTCTAGACGTCCTGATTTAGAGTCTTGTGGTTTGATTTCACAGCTTCTATGATCAGTCCTGCTTTGGTTTGGAGTATAGTTTTGACTAGAGCAATTACATAGGTGTGCAAGAGGTACATATCTAGTGGAGATGCAAAGGTACATATATTTCATACATGCACAAATCTTAAGGCTCAACTGAAGTGGTTTAATGCCATGATCTTAAAGATGACACCACTTCTCATACGAATGGATGTGTCTTTATGTAAAGCACATAACATATATTTTTCTATATTGCATTTACTAAGAACACAATGTTTTTAAAAAAAAGACACAACATGATGTTTTTCTGTTTTCAATCAGCCAGAATTTGTATTGCACAGCAATATCTCCCCTACGGATATCTGGGTGCTGGGGGTTCCATGTCTCAGTTGAAAAGCCAGGTATGGAGTTTCCTTCTGAAGTCTGCCAGGGAGGGTGTTGTTCAGAGGTGGACGGGCAGGTTGTGCCAAGTCTTGACTGCGATGTAAGAGAAGGAGCGGCTCCTGCTGCAGTTGTGATGGATGCTGGGGGTGAGTGCAAGAGTGAGCAAGGCAAAGTGCAGGTGTCTTGTGGGGAAGTAGAAGTTTAGTCGATGGTTGTTGTAGGAAGGTCCTTGGTTTTGTAGACATTCAAAAGCAAGCATGAGGATCTTGAACTGGCATCTCTTCTGGATCGGTTGCCAGTTGAGGATTCTGAGGTAAGGGGTGATACTAGTCCACTTGGGGAGGTGAAGGATGAGTCTGGCTATGGTGTTCTGTATTATCTGGAGTCTTTTGAGGAGCTGGGTGGAAATTCTGGCATAGAGAGTTTTGTCATAGTCAAGGCGGCTGGTGACAAGGACATGAGTGGCAGTCTTTTTGGTGTTGATTGGGATTTTATTTGAAGATTTGGTGGAACATACATAGGACGTGGAAACAGGAGAAAGTGATTGAATTGACTTGTCATTTAATGGACAGTTGGCTGTCGAGGATGATGATGAGGTTGCATGTGTAGTCTGTTGGAGTGGGTGTTGGTCTGAGTTTTGCTGGACACCAGCTCCTATGAAGAGATGCCTTCCTGAAGTTCAGGACATCGGCTTTACTGGAGTTTAGTTTGAGGTAACTGTCTCTTATCCGTTTTGCTACATTGATCATGGCGTGGCAGAAGTTGGTTTTGGCGTTGTGGGGGTCCTCAGTGAGCGAGAGGATCAGTTGAGTGTTTTTGACGTAGGAGATTATATTGAGTCCGTGGGATCTGACGATGCCTGGGAGGGGGGTCATGTAGACGTTAAACAGAATGGGGATGAGGAATGACCCTTGGGGTACACCAATGTGATATTCTTGGGTGCGGAGGTGAAGGGAGGCAGGTGGATGCTCTGCGTTTAACCAGAAAGGGAAGAGGTGATCCAATTGAGGGAATTTTGCTGAATCTCAATGTTGTGGACTCCTTCAAGGAGAGTGTGGTGGGAGAGTGTATCGAACGTGGCAGAGAAGTCGAAGGAGGATCAGGGCAACCATTTCTTCATTGTCGAGGAGTGTCCCGATGTCATCAGTCGCGGTAGTCAGTGCAGTCTCTGTGCTGTGGTTGGCCCAAAATACTGATTGTGAGGTGTCGAGGAGGTGGTTTAGTTCCAAGTATTCAGTGTGCCGTTGGTTGTTGACTTTCTCAAGTACTTTGTCTGGGTAGGGGAGCAGGGAGATTAGTATTTATTTTTTGAGTTTGCTGGGGTCTTGGGCAGAGATGAGGTGCTGCAGGCTGGCCAGAAAAGGATTAAGTCGACAGTTGTTACATGGTGTGGGATTGAACTCAGTTCCCACCAATTCAAGTGTTGCTGCTGCCCAAATCTGGTAGCCTCATTAGCATAATGAAAGCCAAAGCACCGATCTTAAGACTGAGTAGTCTTAGTGTTGGTCTGTAGTCAGAAATGACTGGCTCAAGAGGTCATGCACTGCTGTTTTAATTGAAACAAACTGTAATATGATTTTTTTTTATAACATATGTTTTTCAGAATAAGATAGGCTTTTCTGATCTTACTTCAAAGCTACTACTATAGCATTTGAAAAGGTATGTCAATTATGGTAATTCATGTGGACAACTAGTACCTTAAAATACAAAGGCAAATAGAACTTTCCTACAGTTAGAGCTCATGATTAGATGACCGCACAAGGTTTTAAATATTTCTAGGCCATCTACTCTGGACATAAAGCATTTAAAATCTCATTGTGCATTTTTTCATCTATTAATTACTTTTAAGATCTGACTTTGTAACAATGTCCTACTCCTTTAACGACGATACACATAATTGATATCATATGTTTAGTAAAATTTCACAAAGCCTTTTGTACTGAATTGATGGTCAAAATGGCTACCCCAAGATATCTTAACAAAATGTTAGTTCTCTCAACTAATTAAGCATAATTTCCTTCGCCTGCAATTATGGGCTGCAGGTGAGTTTCAATAATGAAGAGTTGGTACTTTACAGCTATTATTGCCATGCAGGTAATGGTGTTAAGGCTATTAATGCCGCCTCTCACCTCTGAGTAGTGAAATTTAGAACTCACCTTTACTCTAAGGTGCTAGTGCTAGAGCTTCTTTGAATGCTGCAACTTTCATTAGAGGATACCCTCACCTTCACTCCCTGCCTGCCTCTTACCTTTTTTTTCTCAAAGAGGAAATGTAAGCCCAAATGCCGTAGAAAAAAATAACAAACATGTCAGTTTGTTTATTTTTCTACATCTTTGATGTTGTTAGGGCTTACCTTTCCAATTTGACAAAGGAGGAGAGGGACCCGCACAGGCTGAAAATGAGAGCAGCGTCTGAAAATAGCTATTGCATCTCCCAGAGGACAACCAGCACAGGCACCTTGAACAAAGGGTTAATTGCTGGCCTTTGTGGGCAAGGCATGGTAGAAGAGTAGGATGTTGACAAAACGCTCAATTCACAATTCAGTTATTTATTATTAGGATTTGGAACTTCAAAGAGGTCCACATGTATAAATAGTACATAACAGTAAAATGATATAATACAGTTCCTGAAGAAACAAAATCAGACCTTGCCATTTCATCTTCTAAATTATATAAAAGATTAAAATTAACTTCACCCCTCCCTTTCCTTACAATATACTTCACACATTACAATCTGACATTCTATGTGCAAAGAAAACATACCCTTCCAGTAGTCAGTCATATTACCTTCTCCAAACATAGCATAAATGTATCCTCCATAAGCTGGACAAAATCAAGTGATATGGATCCCCACCAAGGGAGACCAGTGATCAACTACCTCCCTCCCATCTTCTGACCAATCAACACATGTATACAGGACAAAGGTATAATCTCTTAGGCCGTTGGAAGACTCCTCCTCCTTAGTTACTTAATCGGGTCTTCTGCAATGCACCTACAATTACCACAATGTGTTGTTTCCACCATGGTCCACATGGTACTACCTGACCAAAAGGAATCAATTTAACTTTAGAAAAGGTTGAACAAATATAAAAGTCCTAATACAGAACATTTCTTTAGGGGGATTAAAGAAGGAGTCTAAAGCCTTCCCAGCAGATCGAATAATAGCCGGAAATAGAGAGGTGTCAACCATGTTTTCCACCGGGCCGCTAGGGCTCGGCAGATTAATATTATATGCTTGAAATTCTGCACCCCCCCCCTATTGGCACAAGTCACAGGTGTTAGTGGTGCCATCCCATTTAGAGGTTAGTTCCCTAGGTGGCACTGTATCTAGTCAGATCAAGATAAAGAAACACCTCACCCCATGGGGGAGATTCCATGTCAGGTAAGACTGAGCCACTTTAGGAGTCACTGACTTAATTAATTTAGCAAGGCTTCTTTTAGAGAGGCACGACTCACGATCCATTATAAAACCTTTGGACCATGTCACCTCCTTCAAGGTCTTTTTGACGGAGCGCTCCATTAGTGAACTTAAAATAGGAGCTATGTCCCACAAGGGGAGCGTTTGATTGGCAGACAATCTCTGAACATTCTCCTCTGGTTGCTTACGTAATTTATGCATTGCCAGTAAAAATAAATGTGGCCCAATAAAGCATGTTATTTTAATCAAATATTTTGACAAACACACATTTATTACCACTGTGCAAAGATCAATTCTACTTTATTGTCACCATAGAGTATTATGGACTGTATCATCTAGTTCGTCGTTGTCTGACTACTTTACTGTTTCATATATTACTTGATACAGTCTCTTTGCAGCCGAAGAACTAGGATAGACTCACAAGTGTAAATGAATGAGTTTTAGTTAAGTCCCTTTCTTTTTAACTTGTGTATATGAAAATATAGTAACATAAGCAACTTTGTAAAGTACCATGCTATATACCTTCACACAAAAAGTAAACCTTTTATTGGAAAAACATTTTTTTCACGCAAATAACAATTGAACGAAATTGAAAAAATATATATTTCTCTGTTGTTTCTGAAATGACAGTTTCCTTTTTAACATGTGTTCACCCGCATTTCAATACAGCAGATACGAGAATTGACCTGCCCAGAAAATGTGACACCGTTTTCTGACATGTTAGGTTACAATATATAGGGGGTGATTCTGACTATGGCGGACGGCGGAGGCCGTCCGCCATAGTACCGCCGCCAAATGACCGCACCGCGGTCAAAAGACCGCGGCGGCCATTCAGACATTTCCTCTGGGCCGGCGGGCGCTCTCCAAAAGAGCGCCCGCCGGCCCAGAGGAAATGCCCCTGCAACGAGGACGGCGGCTCAGAATTGAGCCGGCGTAGTTGCAGGGGTGCGACGGGTGCAGTTGCACCCGTCGCGTATTTCAGTGTCTGCAAGGCAGACACTGAAATACTTTGCGGGGCCCTCTTACGGGGGCCCCTGCCGTGCCCATGTCATTGGCATGGGCACGGCAGGGGCCCCCAGGGGCCCCGCGGCACCCCCTACCGCCATCCTGTTCATGGCGGGTTTCCCGCCATGAACAGGATGGCGGTAGGGGCTGTCAGAATCCTCATGGCGGCGGAGCGCGCTCCGCCGCCATGAAGGATTCCCCCGAGCAGCGGTAAGTCGGCGGGAGCCCGCCGACTTGCCGCTTCTGACCGCGGCTGAACCGCCGCGGTCAGAATGCTCGTGGGAGCACCGCCAGCCTGTTGGCGGTGCTCCCGTGGTCGGTGGCCCTGGCGGCCACCGGCCGCCAGGGTCAGAATGACCCCCATAATGTTAAGACTATGGGCTGGGAAACAGAACGGTCGTGTTTGATTGTTAGAAGACCTAGTAAGATATGTATTCTCCCCAGCAAAGGCTTTCTTTCCCAAAACAGCATGTGTCCAAGGGATATCCCTAAAATGAGCTCTTCTGCTTAATCATCTAAGTATTCTTGGTTTGCAGATGTCTTCCGAGGTCGTAGTTATCAATAGTGCAGCAGGAGCAGTGGCACTGAGTCTGAAAGGTTGTGAGGGCACCAATTAGTTGCTGTTCTCGTTCTTGTGGGCACGAGATGCTGAGGTGCTCTTACTACACCACCCTCAAGCTACATCGGTGGATGTAGAATTATTTCCAGCAGCGAGTTAATAGAGCCAATGCCCAACAAAACCATCTCCTTACTTCACCTCAACACAATAGAACCCTGACACTTCAGCATATTGAAATTCTTCTGTATAATGTACCATATAATGGGCGTTCACAGGCTCTTTTCCAAGGGTTTTGACATGTTTGGCAGAAAGCAGCCTTATCTAAATTTGATTGATATGCTTTTTTTATTGTCAAGTATGACCTTACTCATTTAAGACCCTAACTTAGATTCCTTTTTCCGTTCATCCGTCTATAACGTGATAAAACAAATGAACATAGGTTGTGCTAATAATATATCAGTATGTTGATATAAAGTGATTTCTCATAGTGAATTATTTGTATGATTTGCAGGTGACCAGCAACAGAACTATAACCACCTGATATTGAACAGTGCAACCCAGACGCCCACTAATGGTAAGATGAAGCCATTGCAAACTAATATCTCTTTCTTGAGGTCTGTCTCTTGAGAGCTCAATGAAGTGCATTTATGTTCCTAAGAGAAATGCTTGGTGAATGTTGCTGTTAAAAAAAAAAAAACAGTTAATAGAAAATGCTTTTTTCGGGGTGGGTGGGGCAGAAGGGCTACAACAACATAATCGTTTAAAAGATAAAAGGTTATTATCCAAACTGATACATTGGGCCAAAATGTGTATTGAAATTATTTATTCACATTTAGATACGGTGCTATTACTGTGTGTGTGGACATGTACAACCAATGCTGTGGGGACTGGATCAGTCCTGAGATCATAGGTTAAACTTGTCAGAACCAAACACTATCCTTGTGAGGACCTAGTTTCGAGTGAGTGCATCAAAAAATTAAAAGTAAAACACGTATGTATGTGAACATTTCCTTACTCCAATATAACCCCTTCTCAGACTGGAAACGGTCATATGTTTACTCCAGCTATAAGATTAGAAGTATAATGGAACATCGTCAGACTTTTGGGGGTGCATTTAAAGAGCTTTCCCTGTGGGGAAAATGTTTTCTGTTGAGAAAAGTAAATGTGATTTTACACAAGAGGCGCTATTCCCGTGTGCAGAATTCCTCGGTATGCAGAATTCAGCACAGGAAATAGGATCCCATGGGACTTGTCACATGACATTCCCAAGAATTATGACTGGACATCTGCACCTGGTGCAGCTTGTCAGCCGTACTACTGTGAATGTTGGGGAATTGCAGAAAAACAAATAACTCTGCATCTATGCATACTACGTTTTTCCTGAATCTCACCCACTAATTCTAATAACGAGTATTCATTGATTTCTTCCAACACCAAATAGAAGCCTTTTACATTTATATCCATAGTTTCTACTGGAAGAGCTGCTTGGACCCAGTGAAGGCAGCCTGAGATCTTTTGCTTCAAACCCATAAAAAATCAACTATTACTAAAACGCAGCAGTAATTGGAAGAACTGATTTAATCGAGGGATTTTTCATTAGCGAATGGTTTCAAAAAGGGCATGCTGATAAAGCTTTCAAATAATGTCTGGAAGTCGAAACATTTTTATGAAGCAGGTTGACACTAGTCTGCCAAGAACAGTAAATCATAAGTAGTTAATCAAGAATTTTAAGTCTTTCTTATCTCTTTCATACCCCTTAGTGGCCTTGATTGTGTGATTTATTACATTGGTTCAGTTAGGAAATACTTTGTGTGATTTATATGTGAATAATAGGTTAGAACTCGTCCATTTCTCTGAGCCAGCCTGTTGTTTGTGTGTAAGTGAAGTTGTGTGAAATATGCATACAATTTAGATTTCTCGCGAAGAATAGACACGGCTGTGCTCTTCTTAAGCAATTTAGTATGTGTTGTGATGAAGACGTTTACAATTATTGATGGTTATTTTCATGTTGTGACTAGTGTGTGTTGGAATATCTCTATTTGTAAACATGGGCTGTAGATTTTCAATAATATCTGAAAGGGCTCAAAGTCCCTGATTGTAACTGATAAACTTGGGCACACAATTTGTCTTTTTTAATGTATTTCTTTTATTTAATTTTGACTATTTGATCAAGCCCAAGTGTGGCCAAATGAATGAAGGCAACTGTTCCCAATAGGGTTATCAACGGATTCTAGGCCAATTCTCGAGATCCCGGGGCTATTTAGAAAATGAAATAGTATTAGCAGATTAATAAAGTACATATACACAAAAAACAAAATTGAAAACTGAAAGTTTTAAAACACTGTTTAAATGTGAAGCGATTTGAAATGGGAAGTTAAAAACTCACTTGGAGTCCTCATCTTGATTTTTGGGAGAAAAAGGAATCTCGTGTGGAAGATGGGTTCCCTCACTTGAAGCAGCACTGGCATGCACTGACAACAGTAGAGTATGCATTAGGGGCAAAAAAGACAACATGATATGCTGGAGTCTATCATACTGCTTCATCATTTAGAAATAAAACTACAGTTTGAAATACTCCAAACTTCCCATTACAATTAACATTTAGTGTGAATTAAATGAAATACTTAATAATTTGTCTGTTTGTCTGATGTTCAAATCATAGAAATTACTTAGGCGAGGGTTCCTAACTTCCAGTAATGAGTCAGTGTATCTACAAAACTCAAAATATTAAAAACCATTGGCTTAAAGAAATCTGCGCAGTTGTTGAAATAATGATCCAATTTGGGTCTGATATCTTAAGCTATTTTATAACACAAAGCACGTTTGCAACTTCTAAATCCTAAGGGGCAAAGCACCTAGTCACATAAAGACTGATTTTTGAGTTAGAAATGTCTTTGCAACACACGACTGCTTGTGATTCGGAAGGAGGGAGGACATAAAAAGGACATCCCCTGGAATTTCAATGAAATATATCACCACTTTAGAGAGCACTTGTGAGGTCAAACCATCGATGAGAAACTTCTTAAATAGGGAATTATATTATTCACAAACCGGAAACTGTCCATAATTGACTATGTCCACTTGAGAACATGGGCTTGGGTATTGATGGAGCATGAAGCAGTCTTTGAAACTTTTAAATGCTCCCCATGGTGCTCTTAACAGCAGGTCCCAGCCCTCCCAAGAGGATTTGCAAACAGAATCTTGCTTCATTAATATTAACAGGACAGGCTACTAAGAATCCAATTTAAAAAAAAAAAAAATTAAATAGCGCATCTGTCGCATTGCATACATAATGTCAAAAGAACAAGTTTCTGAGCAAAAATAATGACTACTTTCAATCATGAAAATGATACATCATGTCTTTTATTGATAAAAAGTACAATTGGTCGACATTGGGGAACATTTATAAAAATAAAGTTTACACCCAGAAATATTTTTGATATCCACTAAACGGTGGGAGTAGGTCTCATAAGAGAAGAGAAGGACTATAAAATAGATGTTTGGGTCAGCTGCCCAAGTGATTCATAGGGATGGGATCTACTGCTGTTGCCAGAATGTCTTAACAGTATACACTGTATTTAGAATGTTGTGTAGTTGAGTAAGAATTAAGGGAAACAGTGGGAGCTGTTGTCCCTCTGTCCACCATTTAAATATTTGCCAGTTTTGTCCCAAGTCACCCTAATATTCCGAACACAAAACTGAGAAATATTTTCTTTCCGGCAGCATGCCCTGTCATATATGTACGGAAAAATATTTTACATTAAACTATGTCATGCCATTGCTGACAGCACAACGATTCGTGTTTCTAACAGATTCGCCTGTGCACTTTATACTTGTTTAGACACTTCTGTCAAGAGGCAGGTGGGAATACATTTTTATACATCTGGCATTGATGCCTTTATAAAGTGGACATTCTGCACCAAAGTAAGTGGAAACAAGTGGATTTATTCACAAATGTAGGATTACTGTGACAGTGAGCAGGAAAAGGGGAGGGCAATGAAGCACAGGTCTGTGGTGCATATTGTGGTAAGAATGGTGGATGATGTGCATGTAAAACGGCAGGTCCTCTAAATCAAAGGTAAGCCCCATCTTGAAAAGGTACCAAAAAAACACAAATGTGGCAACCACAATACCCAAGCGTGAGAACTGAAAACAGGAAAAATTACCAAAGAGAGAAAGTTAAGAGAAGGCAAACATGTGATGGTCTAAACACAATCCTTGTAGTGATATAATGAGTCACAATGGTATTGTGCAAGCGCAAGTCCTATCCTCACCGCTGACAAACAATGTTAGAAATGGGGTTTCTGCTTGGCTAGGGTATGCACCTCAGCCCGGCAGAACCTACCCACTCTAGTCAGGGCAAGGGAGTTACACGTCCAAGATAACCCCTGCTCACCCCCTTGGTAGCTTGGCACGAGCACTCCGGCCTATCCCAGAGGCAATGTGTAAAGCGTTTGCACAACACACACAACACATGTGATGCAATATCCCCACCACAAAAGAAACACAACACCAGATTATATGAAAACATACTGTATTGCACACAACGCAATTATTAGACCAAACATCACATATCAGTACTATCCTGCTACCTTAGCAGTTGTCAGAAGGTTAGACATTATTTACTCTGCAAACTAGCAGTAGTCATATCTAACACAAAGGTTACCCAGTATTCTGCAACATAAGCAATAGTCAGAAAACATGTTATTACATCAAAACACCTGTCATAAGAATATCATAAAATGCCCATAGTCGGAACATTAGAAAACATATGGCAAGTTAGGAAAAACATATTAGCAAGTCATGTCCATAAAAGGAACATTTGCACACATGTATAAAAATATCATCAAACAGGTAGGCCAATATATAAATCAGAAAAGTCTCTAGCAAGAACTTATGTTCTATATATTGTTCCTTAGGAAGTACCTGTGTAAGATGAAGGCACCTCTAGTGCCCAGCAAACGAAGAAGGTGAGAAATGGGGCCCCCAGAGCTCCTCTGCACAAAACGGGGGACTCCCTTATCCTTAGGCCAGAGGAGGGCGGCACGCACCTCCTCTCTTTTGTGGGCAGGCCTCTACGTGGACCCGTGATCAATAGGGCCCCCCCGGGCCTCAACCGGCCCTCACAATGGGGGTCAACTTCCTCAAGATAATGGGGGAGGAGGGGTGTGCCACACCACCCCCTCTGACTTTGTAATGGGTCCATCCAGGGGCCCATGATCTCCGAGGGTCTCCCCCGGGCTTGTCCTGGCCCTCCGCTGTGGGTGGGAGACCTCTACAGTGAATGCTGGCCCTCGAAGGGGCCCTGAAGAATCTTTGGTGTGGGCGAGCCTCCGATGAGGCTGCTGTTCTGCCCGCAGTGCAACCGAAGCCTTCCAAGTCTTCAGCAGGCGAGGGAGAGGCGTCCTCCTCTCCTCTCTGCTCACTGATGATGCTCCGGCCCAAGGCAGGGCCTTCGGTGCCCCGGGGAGCTCTAAAGAGTGGACCTCGCCCCAGGGGCACCCATAGGAGCACGCTTGCTCCGTGATTGCCAAAAAGAAGGATTTTCTTCGTGCCCGAGGGCACTAGTCAGAGCTTTCCCTTGTGCTTCCTGGACACAGCTTCCCTGGGCCGCGGCAGTGATCAAGGGCACCAGGACGCACATGTGTAAAAGCGCTTAAAGCCACCACTGAAGCCTGGGTCGCGGCAGTGTTTTTTATATGCAGCAACAACGAAACGCTTTTTAAGGTGCCAAGCACCTGCAAGGGGGAGCCCCTCCAAGCGCTAGGGAAATCCGCAAAGGAGCGCTTTCCTAAGCGCTAGCTTAGGCATCCAGTGAATCACCCCTCGTGCTTCAGGGTCACTGCATGGGTCAGGGGCCACAGCACCCCACCCCTGGGGAGCAGAGTTTTAAGAAAAGGCCCACAGGTGGAGGGACCCAGCAACAGGCCAGCACAAGGGAAAGTCAGCAAGTGGCAAGTCCTTCACAGTGACCAAGCAGGTCACAGGTCAGCACAGCAGCAGCAGTCCATGGTGGTCCCTGGTGAGTCCTTCCAGCTTTTCTGTGTCCAGTTCCAGGATGTTTCAAGAGTCTCCCCCCTGTACTTATACTCAGTCCTTACAATGTTTTGCAATGGTAAGGAGAGGAGGTTCCAGCCAGTTACAACTGGTTCTGGGAATGCTCCCTCTCTCCTTCAGCACAGGCACCAAACATCAGTGGGGGGTTAAAAATGTAGGTGTGCCCGCCTCTCCCTTCTCTAAGCCCAGGAAGACTATTCAGTATGCAGATGCAAATCTGTGACACCTCCACCCTCCCCGTGTACAGGCTGTCTGAAAAGTATGCACAAAGCCCCAACTGTCACTCTGCCCAGACGTGGATTGGAGTCAAGCTGCAAAACACCAGAGTCATAAGCACAGACAAATGTGCACTTTCTAGAAGTGACATTTCTGTGATAGTAATGAAAAATACACCTACACCAGTAAGCAGCATTTATTATCACCATCACAACCATACCAAACACGCCTATGCTACACCTCATAAATAGGACAATACCCCTTACACATAAGGCAGGGCATTTCTAATGCAATCCTATGAGGAGGCAGCACTCACAACGGTGAGACACCAAGTTAGGCTGTTTGTCACTAACAGGACAGGCCACGCAACCTGGCACATGTCCTGCCTTCTACATACATGGCACCCCGCCCATAGGGGTAGCTAGTGCGTACTTTAGGGATGACTTACATGTAGTAAAAGGGGAGTTCTGGGCCTCGCAAGTAAATTTAGATGCCAGGTCCCTGTGGCAGAAAACTGCGCACACAGGCCCTGGGCTAGCAGGCCTGAGACAGGTTTGAAAGGCTACTTCAGTGGGTGGCGCAAGCAGCGCTGCAGGCCCACTAGTAGTATTTATTTACAGGCCCTGGGTATAGTGATTCCACTGTGCAAGGGACTTATAGGCAAATTAAATATGCCAATTGGGTATAAGCCAATCATACCAACTTTAGATGGGAGAGCACCTGCACTTCAGCACTGGTCAGCAGTGATAAAGTGCTCAGAGTCCTAGAGCCAACAGCAAGAAGTCAGAAAAAATAGGAGGAAGGAGGCAAAAAAGACCGGGGATGACCCTGCATAAGGAAACAAGTCCAACAACTTACAGTTATTAAAAATGCTTTTAGTTGTGCTGAAACTGTCAATAAAACTGTTAAATGTTAGCTTGATGATTTGCATAGAATAATACTGGTTTGATTTTGTTCATCACAGTGTACCACGTAGTTGACTTTAAATTCTGGGATCCTGCAATGTCGGTCTACTCTTTCACATTCTGAAATGTTTAAAATCATTTGGCACTCTATAGTTAGCTCAAAATTAGTTTAAATTTAAAACATTCAGAAAAATACATTTACAAATATGTATGATGCATTATTGAACAAGATGGAGAGCATTGTTTCATATTTTCAATGCTAAACAATCTGAACCGCCTCTTTTCTAGAAATAAAAATGTCATTTGTTTTCAGGTAAGATGCAAACTTAGGACATGTCAACTACTGAACGTGTGCCTTAGTTTATGTCTGTTAAACAGCTTGACAGTTTTGCAACCTGAATCGCTTGTTCATAGTAAAAAGGCATCTAGGAGGTATGTCAGCAAATCTCATTAGTTCCCTGTTGCACTGTACGTCGCTGATGAAGCAATACTTTTTCATCGCCTCAGCTCTCTTATTGAATTTGAGGATTAAGCTACATAGAAGAGAGCTGTTAGCAGAAGATTGTCTTCAACTTGCAACATTAATTGACACATTTTCTTTCCCTGTGTGCATCAGGCTCAACCACCACGAGTCTCTGATACATTGTTTTCGCATCTTCGAAACAGTAATTGACATGGATGTTTAGACAAATTTCCTAAATTTTAGTTTTAAACCTTAAATTTAACAAACCCTCTGGGGCTTCATTCAAGAAAAATCACTGTTCTATTTAGCTGACAGTGTTTTCGTCTGCCAAGCAGTGAAGCCCTGATGCACATTGTTTACACAAAAAGCCTCTAATAGTTATTTTGGGAAGTAAAATGGTCAGGCAGATCACTTTTCATGACTGTCTGGTCATTACATTACATTTATCCCCACAGCATCAGGAGTAAAAATGATTGGCCAGTCGAGGGGTTGATTATGGTAGTCTTTAAAATAGATGAAGTGTGATGATGTGGGTAGAATGCCGGTGCGTGGTATGGAATCCACTGACATAGCTGAGTGCCGGGGACTCCATACTACGCCAACGGATGACCGCGCTCATCTTTGCTCTGTGCCCCTTTTTACATGTAACTTCGCT
Source organism: Pleurodeles waltl (assembly GCF_031143425.1). NCBI lineage: Eukaryota > Metazoa > Chordata > Amphibia > Caudata > Salamandridae > Pleurodeles > Pleurodeles waltl. The sequence continues at coordinate 1,236,777,348 of NC_090446.1, forward strand.
TTATGCGCGAACTACAAGTAAACTTTGTTTATGGAGTGAAGGACTGGCTTATCCGCTCGTCTTTACAGCTGGCAACGAAGATGAACAAAGGAGACTTTTCATTTCCTCTAGTCTCTCTCCTTTCCCGGTCGTTGTGATTCGTAATGGCCAAAGCTGTGTTCACAGCTGTGTCGGTTTTTGACAGGAGGCAGCCAATGAAAGTATAGATTTGTTTATCACAGCGTTAAAGGTTTTGGCTGCTAAATGTAAATTTGAAAATTTTACTTCTCAACTCATACGTGACCAATTAGTTGTGAGGTGTCATTCTAAAAGGATTCAAGAAAAGTTGTTAACATGCAAAGACCCGTCCCTAGATAAGGCTATTGACATAGCAAAGAGCATTGAATGTTCGCTGGAGGATGCAAAGCAATTGGAAATGTCGTTGTCTAACATTTCTGTTTCAGGTGCAATTTTAAATTCACAGAACAATGACAACAAGAAATCTGCCGGCCCAGCGGGAATCTCGGCCGCAACACAGGAGCCGGCTCCCAATGGAGCCGGCCGTGTTGCGCCCATGCGACGGGTGTGCTTTTCACTGTCTGCTATGCAGACAGTGAAAAGCTGCACGGGCCCTGTCAGGGGGCCCCGCGACTCCCCGTACCGCCAGCCTTTTCCTGGCGGTTCAAACCGCCAGGAAAAGGCTGGTGGTCGGGGACTGGTAATCCCCTGGGCAGCGCTGCCCTGGCGGATTATCAGCACCGGGGCAAATGTGGCGGGAAACCGCCGGCCCCGGCGGTGCGACCGCGGCACAACCGCCACGGTCGTGATGACCTTGGAAGCACCGCCAGCCTGTCTTGGACCACCAGGGTTGTAATGACCGCCTATGTGTTTTAGATGTGGGTCTACAAACCATATTTCCTCCTTTAAGAACTGTCCTGCGGTCAATCAACAGTGTAGGAACTGTAACAAGCTTGGACATTTCTCACGGGTGTGTAGGAGCATCAAGAAGAGTAATGTTTATTGTGTATTAGAGGAAGACAGGGAAGTTCTTTAAAACAAGGACAACAAATTTGTCTTAGTAGTCAGAAACACTCCTACAGTCAATAAGTTAGTATTGGATCCTGATATTGATGTGTCGATTGGAGGAGTTACAGTTAAATTATTGGTTAATACAGTAGCTCGCATTACAATTGTTTCACTAGAGAAATTCAATGAGTTTTGGGGGGAAAAACTGTTTCCTCTCCTGATGTTGCTATGCTGACTTTTGAAGGCAGCAAGATTGATCTGATCGGATACTTTTGGACCTCATTGTCTGTCTTTAGTGAAACCATTCAAGGCAAAGTTTATGTAGCTAGAAGGTATCAATGACTTGGGGCTAATTCACCAGGCTGAGTTTAAATTAATCATCAAACTGGGAAGGGTGAAACCAGTCACCATTGAGAGGAGTGATACCAACAGCGTTCAAACTGATTCTCACACTGCTAATATCTGGCAACAGAAATTCAACAAATTATTTCAGGACAAATTAGGAAAAATTACAGATTTCACGCACACAATTAAGATAAAACAGGCAGCGGTACCAGTAAAACATAAATTGAGAAATGTTCCATTTAGTGTGAGATCTGACTTATCCAAGTTGCTGAAAGATATGTGTGAACAGGGCATAATGGAGAAAGTGGAAGCTACGCTATGGTTGTCTCCCATAGTTCTGGCAAAGAAGAGTTTTGGGGAATTGAGGATGTGTGTGGACTTGAGGAGTTTGAACGATGTGATCTGGGTTGACAGTTTTCCGTTACCTCGTATTGATGACCTCATTACGAAAGTAGGTTCTGCCAGTTGGTTCATGAAATTAGACCTAAGATCGGCCTATCATCAAGTAAAATTAGATGTTAATTCGAGACACCTTACTGCCTTCATGACTCCTGATGGGACTTTTCAGTTTTGCAGATTACCATTTGGCCTAGCATCGGCTGCTGCTGTATTTCAAAGATTGATGACTGATATATTTTCCAATAATTCCAATGTGGTGGTGTTCCAAGATGACATATTGTTTTTTGCTGACACGGACAGTGCACACGACAAAGTGTTAGAAGAAGTCCTGAAAATTTTGGAGGATAGGGGGGTAACCCTAAGGAAGGACAAGTGCATTTTTAGGACTAGGGAAATTGAGTACCTTGGTCATGTTCTTTCTGAAAAGGAGGTCAAACCCAAGCCAAGCTTGGTAAAAAGTATTCTTGAAGCCCCTGCACCAGAGACCAAAGAGCAATTACTATCATTTCTACAGTAGGATTGTGTGAATTTTACGTGAAATGTTTGAAGGATTTTGCCAAGACCACAGATTGACACAGATTATTACTCAAGAAAAAACAAGCATTTGTTTGGTCTAAAGAATGTAATGAAGCACTTGAACAGATTAAACAAAGCATTGTTAAATCTCCAGCATTACAACCCTTTTCAGAAAATTGTAAGACCATAGTTACAGTAGATGCATGTGAGTATGGTTTGGGAGCAGTCTTAACGCAAGTTTCCGGTGATGGCAGTGGCAAGGAGAATACTGTTTGCTTTGCATCAAGAACTTTGCGAGTGGTGGAACAGAAATATTCTGTGATTGAAAAAGAACTTTTAGCTTGCATATGGAGTGTAGAAAAGTTTAGGCAATATCTTTGGGGTAGACATTTTATCCTAAAAACAGATCATCGTTCTCTAGTAGAAATTGTATCGGGGAAGAAAGGTTAAACGCTCCACTGCTCGCATAGCCCGACTTTCAGCTAAATTGTTGGAGTTCAACTTCTCGGTTGAGTATATTCCTGGTGGGAAAAACATTAGGGCAGACTGTCTATCTCGTTTGCCTATCAGAGAGGATGACGAACTTGAGTGGGAGACAGAAATTGAGGAGTGTTTCATAGCATGCATCACCGACTTTGACAATATTTCGGAGGAAGGGGTTTGGATTGAGTCATTAAAAAAGGATAGTTTACTATGCAATGTTATGCATATGGTTGAGGTTGGTTGGCCAAAGGAGAAGAGTTTGCCATCAGAGTTGCAACCTTTTTGGAAGGTGTCAGACGAATTATCCATTGAAGGAGACAAACTTATCAGAGGTGATAAACTCGTTCCTCCTGAATGTTTTAGGAGAGATTTAATAATTAAAGCACATTCTGGCCATTTAGGTTCCACCATCACCAAAAGAAAATTAAGATCAAACTTTTGGTGGCCTAAGATGGACAAAGAAATTGAGGAGTTTGTGAGAAACTGTAGGTGCTGCTTAAGTGACAAGGTACTTATCACTCAGGAGGCGGGGGATTCTTTTGTCCCATCACCAGCAAGAGCTTGGCAGAAAATCGGGTTGGATTTTCTAGGTCCCTATCATGTTTTACCACCTGACATAAGGTATTTCATTGATATCGTGGATCACCTTTCAAGATGGGTGGAGGTTTTACCAATTAGATTCCCAACTACACAAAGTGTTATCAGATGCTTGAGATATGTTTTTGCTCGTGAGGGTTTCTCTGAACAGATATTAACAGACAATGGGGTTCAATTTGTATCCGGGGAAATGTGTGAATTTTTAGGCAAATGTGGAGTTAAACACATAAGGACCCCATTATATCATCCTCAAAGCAATGGTATTGTGGAACGTTTTATTTGTGTGCTTATGGAGTGTATTCAGGCTGCTCTCAGTAGCAACATGTTGGTAGATTAGGCTATTAAGGAATTAGTTTGGTCTCATCGCACAGCACCTCCTATTGCCACTGGTAGAAACCCTTTTGAATTAATGAGAAGCAGAGTTGCTACAACAGAATTATGTCTGTTTTGGATGGTTGAGTTGTTTCATGAAGGTAGCAAATTGAAGGAAGTTTGGGATACGGCAAGGCTCAACTCAGATCTTGTCGGCAGGAAAAGACTGAATGGGTTCCAGAGTAACAATACTCTGCAGGTGGGTGATTGGGTGAGAGTGAGGGATCCCTTAGTGGTCAAGAAAGGCATGTCCAAGTTCAGAGAATCTCAGCAAATTCTTGAAGTACACAAGAATGCTGCAAGACTGACTGATGGTAGTTGGTGGGGTATCACAAGACTAGCTTTGGATCCCAGTTTTCGACGTAGTGTTGCGGAGAGTGAGGAGCATGGGTACAAATCTTTGGTTCAAACTAAACAAGTAGGGAATAAAGTTCATGCCGAACAATTAGATGTGGGAACTAGAAGGAGTATGTGGAAATGCCACAGGCACGCAAAATTTCAGGACTATGGGCCTGATTACAACTTTGGAGGAGGTGTTAATCCGTCCCAAATGTGACGGATATACCACCAGCCGTATTATGAGTTCCATAGGATATAATGGCTTATAAAATAACTTTCATGATGTCCTTGCTTATGGTTTCAATCCACCCTATCCTTCGGGCATGTAGGGAAGCCCTTAGGGGTAACACAAGTAAAAATAAGGTGGTTTAAATCTAGAAGTACTTTTAATTCCAGAGTCGAATTTGGTCATAGCGTTATTTTAAAAGCAGCCCGCAAGGCAGGGCTGCCATTTAAAATAACAGCAGACATCACAGCAGTGCCCACTGAAGTGTGTTAAATGTGCTGGGCTTCTAAACCCACATGCTTTACCATATACTAGGGACTTATAATTAGGTTATCAGTACCATTTTGAGTTATACCTAATTGCCATATACGTTTTTACACAGAACACTGTCCCTGGGCAGCACAGGCCAGGGCACAATCATAGTCAGAAAAAAACACCAGTATCAGTCAAAAATGGGAGAAAAATATGGGGGACATCTACTAAAAGCCCAGGTTTCTCACAAGACTGAACTGTGAGCTGTTACAAATAGATACTGCAGCCCTTTTTATTGGATATATACGTATATAGTCTGAGTGTCTTTTTACAATTCTTTTTGGATAGAAGTAATAAAACTCTCCTGGAGTGCAAACAAATCAATTGTTTTGCAATTGTTGGTGTTAGCGATTGTTCGCCACAAGTTGGACCTTTGGATGGTGTAATATATATATATATATATATATATATATATATATATATATATATATATATATATAATATATATAAATTCACTGAAAAAAACAAACGTTATAGTGAGGTTCTGAATTTACACGCACAAAACTATAGAAATTCAGCAGTTATAGTTATTTCATTTAACTATAACTCATGCCCTAAGGTAACTTTACCGTGCCAGATAATACATTAAACATAGACAAAATTAATCACTTTGTATTCTTTATGTAACTTTCTGGGGGATATTCTTCTCTGTAATAAATACCCGGGCATTCGGAATCACAGTGATATGAACGTGGTAGCTATTCTGTTCCAGTACCTTAAATCCAATGTATTCAATCTGCCAAATATTTTTTCAGTCCTCACTGCTAGGCATGTGCCCAGCTCCGAACGTTTTAATCCTTGGGCGTGAAAAGGTGGCTGATCACAGGGAGAAAGTCCCTGCCAAGAGACTCCCCTCAGCGTCAAAGGCTCACCCTGCCTCAGCCTCCACCTCGCTTCCAATCATGTAAACCCATGTATGGAGGCATGCAGACCTAAATACATCCAACAAAGTGTGATTTTGCCAGCATCAATCTGAACGCTGGGGGTGCACGTTGAGATGCTACTGCCTTTTAAATACCACAGAAACCTCTCCTATTCAACAGAAGGACAGCACTTGCAGGCTGGAAAAAGTCAGTCATTTATTGTAGTGTGGACAGAATGCGTTTTGGCTGTCAAGCAGCCTTTGTCAACCTGAGAAGGTTCCATTTCGTGCAAGTATAAATACTCTCCAGGTAATTTATTAAACGTAGACAAAATCCTTAAAAATTATTTTTCCTCATTTTATTTTGGAGGGGGGAGGGTGGCCACGCGTACCCCCTCCTTGGGCTTATGTTGGCCCCACGGACCCCATCCCCCAAGGCCTGGCCTAATTTTTTTTTCAGAGGGGGACAACGGCCCCCCCTCCCTAGGCCGATCTGGGCCCTGGAGACCCCATCTCCTAGGGCACGGCCTCATTGTTTTTTTGAGGGGGAGGGGACCCATGTGGCCCCACCTCCCCAGGGCTGATTTAGGCCCCTTGGGCCTCCATCCCCTGGGGCCAAGCCATGTGACCTGGATGCCCGCAGGACACCCAGTCTCAATGTTGGGAAACACAGGGGTAGCCCAAAGGCCCCCACTGTCCCAACTGGCTCCCCAACTCCTGTGGAAGCCAGAATTGCTGTCACAGAGAGGGAGCTGCTAAATCAGTCTGTGAGAGCAGTTTCCTCTGTATGCCTGCCTGCATCTCCACAGGCAGGCAGACAGAAGAAACTCCGCTCTGATAAAGGACAGCTCTCCCGTCATTGGACCGGGGTGTTGGCTGTTACTTGCTAGCTGCGTGAAAGCTGCCGCCAAGTCATTGCAAACAGCTATGTGGCGGGGGTGGGCCCTGAGGAGTGTCCCACAGGCTTTCAGTGGCTCCATGAAGGAGGCCACATGGCCCCCCCTTCAACTTGGGTTAACTCCAGGGAGGTGGTGATCCCCGGGGCTGCAGGGGTTGCTGCTGACTCCCTTTCTTTTTTTTACACTTTGCCCCAGCGAGGTGGTGGTCCCCAGCACAGGAGGGACTTGCGGCCCCCTGCTTCAAATTTGCTTTATGCCTTCTGGAGGTGGTAATCCCCAGGGAAATAAAATAACAATGTCCCCGGTACCTGGTCTACCCAGGGGCTTATTAAAAAACAATCATGGGAGCCCACACTTCTTTAAAAAAGAAAAAGTTGGTGAATCCGCAGATCAACCATGACGCATGCCAGAAATAAAGAAAAAATGCTTTTTTGTCCTTGGGGTTGCTCTGGGACCATACCACCAAAGCTAATGGGTCAGGGTGTCTGTACCCCGGCATTTTGTCTTATTTTTTACCTTTTTTTTTAACTCGACTAAAGCCAAGTCCCAACATGGTTGCAAACACTTCCTTGTTGAAGTGTTGACAGCCAGTCAGATTTCTGCACAAGAACAGAAGGGGTCGTGAATCCTTTGCATCCTTGTATATACAAATTTGGATTTGTACCAAACAACAAAAAGGGCTGTTATCGTATCAAGAGCTACTTTTCTGCCAAATTTGATGTAATTCTGACCAGTAGTTTTGGAGCTATCACTTTTCAAAATTTCCAATGGGAATTAACATCGGAAACCTTCTAGTTCTGAACCTTACTTATCCTAGCCCCGCTTGACAGATCACCCCAAAACTTTCCAGATAGCAGCTCAGATGACTATCATTTTTCCTTAGAAAATTGCGTGAAGATTCGTCAAGCGACGTCAAAGATATAGGCAAGTTAAAAACAGCTTTTTCTATAGAAACTAGGGGCCAGGAGTAGGTAGGTTTCCTTTTGCGAGTTGCAAATTGCGAGTCCCAGCGACTCGCAATTTGCAACTCGCAAAAGGAAATGCAGAAAGGTGTCTCAGACACCTTCTGCGACTCGCTATGGGGTCGCAAAGACCCACCTCATGAATATTAATGAGGTGGGTCGCAATTTGCGACCCCATAGCGAGTCTAGGCACTCACAGAGATGGTGGCCTGCTGGAGACAGCAGACCACCATGTCTGTGACTGCTTTTAAAAAAAACAGTTTTTTTTTTTCTCTTTTTGCAGCCCGTTTTCCTTAAAGGAAAACGAGCTGCAAAAAGAAAAAGTACCGAAACCATTTAGTTTCGTTTTTTTTCAGAGTAGGCAGTGGTCCATAGGACCAGTGCCTGCTCTGAAAAAAAAATTTTTTTTGCATTCACAAAGGGGAAGGGGTCCCAAGGGGACCCCTTCCCGTTTGCAAATGAGTTACCAACCACTTCAAGTGGATGGTAACTGCGAGTTGTTTTGCGACCGCTTTCGCGGTCACAAATCAACTCTACATCGCGATGCGGTCGCAAATAGGAAGGGAACACCCCTTCCTATTTGCGAGTTGGAATCACATTTTGTGAGTCGGTACCGACTCACAAAATGTGACTCTGCATCGCGGAAGGCATTTTGCGCCTCGTAAACTGCATTTTTCGCTGTTTGCGAGGCGCAAAAGGCTACCTACATCTGGCCCTAGGTTCTAACTAGAACTGCCTAGTGGTGACTGCCACTAGATAATATATATGTAGAGTTATAGTTCATAGAGACAACTATAAGTGCTTAATTTTTATGATTCTGTATGTGTAAAATCTAAAACGTAACTATAGCGTCCCTGTAACCTTTAGTTTTTCTATTGACTTTCTAGAGTTGTTAAATTCTATTTCCTAACTAGAACATCCCTTTAATAGTTGTTTTTTTCTTTTTTTTTATGTAAAGTAATATGTAAACACCATACATTAATTCAACCTCTACTGCCAGACCTGCCTGCCAGCCATCCGCATTTTTCTTTTTTTTTTTATGTAAAGTAATATGTAAACACCATACATTAATTTAACCTCTACTGCCAGACCTGCCTGCCAGCCATCCGCATGCAGTCAACCCCATGATTTTGGTCTGTGAGTGACTGTGAGGCTGTATGGGTGTGTGTGGTTGTGAAAGTGAATGTGTGAGTAGTTTTGTGGGTCTCTGAGTGGGCATGTGAGTGGCCGTATGGGGTGTGAGTGAGTGTGTCAGTGGGTGTGTGAATGGTTGTATGGGTGAATGCATAAGTAGGTGTGTGAGTGGTTGTGTGAGTGGGTGTTTGAGTGACTGGGTCTGTGAGTGGGTGGTTTTGTGGGTCTGTGAGTGGGTATGTGAGTGGCTATCTGATTGTGTGAGTGATTGTGTGGGTGTGTAAGTAAGTGGGTGTGTGGGTGTGTGAGTGGCTGTGTGTGTCTGCAAGTAGGTTTGAAAGTGGTTTTGTGGGTCTGTGAGTGGCAGTATGGGTGTGTGAGGGATTGTGTGGGTGTATAAGTGAGTGGGTGATTGAGTGGGTATGTGAGTGTCTCTGTGTCTGTGAGTGGGTGTGTAAGTGGTTTTGTAGGTCTGTGAGTAACAGTATGGACTTGTGAGTGGGTGTGTGAGTGGTGTGGGAGTGTGAGTGAGTGTGTGAGTGGGTGTGTATTTTTATTATACTTGTGATCTGGATCTGCGGATTCACACTTGTGCACCCCAAACAAAACATTTTTGGGAAATTTCTTGCCCAGAAGGGGTCCCCCTTCATCGGTCCCCTGGGGCCAGGATACCTCTATCCTGACCCCTCATATCCTATTTAAATCATGTTCCCATTAATAGAATGGTGGCTGCAAAATATTCTCTCAGGTTGTGGGCAACCTATCAGGGCATTGCTGTTGGCATGTGGATGCACCAAAACACTGAGCACTTTTGATTTCTTCTTGGAGGATTTTGTTCTGTTTTGTATGGTTGTTGTACATTGCACCTTTTAGACCTGACATCCTTGGTATGGTATGCCCCCAAGGATTGTGCTTTCCTCCTGTTTTGCTGAATTTATTTTTGTTTGCATTAGGATTCTGTTAGCCTGTGCTAAAGTGCTTGTGTTCTCTCCTTTAAACATGGTAAAACTGACTTACACCCAATTGATACATGTAATTTACTCGTAAGTCGCTAGTAACGTGGTTCTACATTAACTAAGGCTTGTAAATGAAATTCTATTAGTGGACTTGTAGCAGTTATTGTGCCACCCTTATAGGTTGCCTTTTAAAACATCTCTTAGGCCTACCATTGTAGCCTGTGTGCAGTTTTAAACTGCCATTTCGACTTGGCAAAATACACCTTATGCCAGGCCTAAACTTTCCTTTTCAATGCAAGTCACTTCTTGGGTAGGCCCTAAACAACCCGTGGGGCAGGGTGCATTGTATTTAAAAATTTGGACATGTCCTGGGAATTAAAACCTCTTAAATTTGTTTTGGTCTCTACTGAATTGTAATCTTAAGTTCTCTTTAATGGTAAAGTCATATCTTTAGTCACTATTCTGAAAATGCCACATTTAGGAAGTTGGTGCCTGCAGCCTGTGTCCTCGGTCACATTACTAGATGTGTTAGCAGGTGTCCGTTTACTATTCTTCACTAACAGTGTCATAAAGGAGGACGAGATGTTGGCAGGATTAGCTACAGAAGAAGGATAGCCTTGCTGCCAGATGTCTGGCCCGCTACTGGAAGCTTGCCCTCCTGTCTAAGAGGAAAGTTTGGACTTGCTTCCTTCATCCGGGGCTACCTGAGGTGACTCCAAGCAACAGCTGACTGACTTCCTGCTCAGAGTTACAGGGACATAGCAAGCTCCAGAGGACTCCCTGCCATTAACCAGCTGACCTGCTGTGCTGGACCTGCCTGGAACTGCAACTTGACATACCTGAGCCCTGCTGGCCTTTGCTGTAGTGAGTTCCTGAACCCCAAGAGGAGCCTCCCAAGTCCTGGCCCCTTGATTCAACATCAGCTGCGCTCCTCCTGGATAGAAAAGGAGAAATACTGATTTTTGGCCTCTGCTCAACCTTGAATGGACTAGTTTGTGCCAAGATCTTGCTGCCCGTGCCAACTGTCAATACAGAGTTCTGGTGAACTTGACTCTTTGCGCTCCACTAGCGACCACCAGCAATGTAAGATCTGCTATTCACACTACAGCATGGACAGACAACAGTGACCAAAGCGCAAAGCTCCAGTTACCAACATCTGCGACGTGTAGCAGTATCTTCACACTACACCTATGACTATCTGCAGCACCCAACATGCTCTTCGTGCTACAGCAAAGACAATCCACAATGCTCTCCCTCCACCGCAAACTGGACTCTTTGTGCCAGACTTTCAGAAGGTAACTTTTTCATTTAAACTAACCTAGTCCTTGCATCCAGCCCACACTCCATCATGGTCGGAGAGAAGTTGTGTCTTTCTCCCAGTCCCACACAATCAGATAACCGCAAGTGACACTTTGTGCTTTTAGGTGCTACACATATCTAAAATGTTTGAAATGTCATATCTCCGGGTGTATTGAGTTGATTTTTTTCATTTTAGTGTCAACTTATGTTTTTAATTTGACTCTATTTTTCTACATTTGTTTAGTATTTTTCTTGTGCTGTGTTTTCAGTTTTTATGCCTGACTGTGTCTGTAGCAAGCTACCGTAGGGTTAAGCACAGGTTAATTTAGTGACATTTTTTGGTTTACTATCTGCTTGAGAAGGGCTCACACCACCCTCAACCAGCATCCCACGTTCTCCCATTGGTGTTCAGTGGTATGAATCAATACTTGTGTTTGTGCAGTGCCATTCAGTGATTTTGTGTAACACTAAAATCCCATATAAATAGTTTGATAACACAGTCACTTCTTTTTTAATTCTACTTAATTGTCATATTTTGCTTAACTTTTATCCCAACTGAATATGTACACCTGTGACTCTGCCTGCTGCAAGTTTGGTGTTTGAGCTCAAAAACCTGGAGCTCTAGACTCTGGCTGAGCTCATATCTTGAAAGAGGCGTTCCTAGAAGCAGGAGCCCCAGAAGGCCTTCAGGACTTGGTGGGAGGCTGACCAGTTACAGACTATAGTATAGGAGGAGGATGAAGAGGTCGACATTGAGGAGGAGCTGGAGAAAGGAATGGAAGGGAAGGATGCCGACCTGAAAGAGTGAGGTCCCCTAGCAGATCCAGAGGCAGCAGCAACATCCCCACTAGCAGTGTGATCCCAGAGTGGCTAGAAGGCAAGATGGCAAAGAAGGAGTTTATTCTGCAACTGGTGAAGCTAAAAATGGAGGCAGACGAAAGAAAGGCTGCGACAGAGAGCACCTTAGCAAAGGGTAAATCAAAGGCTGACAGGGCCTGGAGAAAATGAAACTGGTCCAGGAAAAGGAGAACATTCTGATGGCTCATGAATTGAGTAAACAGGAGCTGGACCTCAAAATTAAGCAGGCCTCAGCACCAATGGTGGCAGTGATAGCCTAGTGGCAACTGGAGACAGTAGGGTCCACATTCCCAAAAAGCGTGTGCCTAGCTTTTTTGTGGGGGATGATATAGATAAGTGGTTTGAGACCTATGACATTACCCTGTAGATGCATAGGGTACCTGAGAAGGATTGGGGCAGTCGCTGGAAGCACATTCCCAATGAAGGGAAGAATGCACTGTTAGCCCTAGGGAAAGTGGGTAGGATGAATTATCCACCCATGGAAGACAGCCTAACCATGAAATATGGTCTCACACATGAAAGGTACAGGTATACGTTTATGGACAGACAGAAATTGTCCCAACAGTCCTGGGTAGACTTTGTGTTTTAGTTTTTCAAGGCACTGGATGGTTGGGTGAAGGGCAGTGATGTGCATGATTGCAAGAGACTATACAATTTGTTTACCAGAGAGCACAATTTCAGCAATTGTTTTCCAGAGCTGTGCCAACACCTACTGGACAGTACACTCACTGTCCCCAGGTAGTTTGCTAAGCTGACAGACCTCTAGTTCAGCGCCAAGTTCCACAAGAAGTTATCTGGGGGTGTCACCCAAAGGATGGACAGGGTCCCCAACAGAAACAAGAAGGGGAGAAAAACTAAAACATTAGAAGTTCTTTACAAATAGTTCCACAGGCAAAGATCTTTCCATGTCTACATTTTGCCTATAGCGAGGTGCCTCAGAATGGAGTTGGGTTCAGCCCCTCTGAAATCCTCTATGGGCACCCTGCTAGGGGGCCTTTCAGTCTGGTGAAGGAGGGGTGGAGGCAAGCTCTAAAACTCCCTAGGATGTAGTGAGCTACATGCTGGCTCTCCAAAACCAGATACAGCGCTTCTGGAAGAAAGCTGTGGCCAATTTAGAATACAATCAGGAGGTGACAAACTCTGGTATGACCAGAATGCCATTCTGGACAAGCTTCAGCCTGGCCAAATAGTGAGTGTTAAGGAGCCAGGGCCCTTCAAGACTGCTGGTCTGGCCTCTACAAGGTGAAGGTGAAAAGGGGGAGGTTGCCTACCTGGTGGACCTCAGCATCCCCCTTAAGGGTATTCAATGCACCTCAAGCCACACTACGAGCGATCTGAAATCACCATGCTCCTGGTGACATCTGATGGGGTGGTAGAGGAGAGTGAACTGCTCCCCAACCTCCTATCTTCTATGGAGCAGGATGGGTCAGTGAAAGGTGTCAACCACTCCCCTATGCTGACCCCAGAACAGCAGAGAGACTGTTGCTAGTTTTTGGGGCAGTTTGTTTTCCTGTTCTCCCTCACCCCTAGCTCACATACCAATGTACCTATGACATAGATACAGGGGACAGAATGCTTGTAAATAATGAAAATTACTGTTGGAGCTGGTAGCCTTAGTGTGGTCCTTCCCAAATCTTTTTTCCTATCTCCTCCACTTTTCTAACTTTGTTTTTGCTGGTATTAGGACACTAGGCACATTACCACTGCCACCCAGTAAAAAATGTGCTTGCGCTCTCTCCTCTAATCATGGTAGTATTGGCCTAGCCCCAATCAGCATTTTTAAATTACTTAGAAGTCACTAGTAAAGTTTGAAAAAAACAACTAAGGCAACTCTCCTGTAAATAACAAGAGAAAAACATATTCAATATAATATATAGGTAGATCATAGAAAAAATACTTTTTTATTTTATATGAAAACAATGTAAGAAATATATCCCGACTTTAAACAAAAAATAACATAACTAACATCAATACATCATATTCTCGAAAAACAGCACTACAAACACTACATCACACCAGTCAAAAGCAAACGTAAGACAAAAAGTTTCAAAACCATATACACATCAACCAAATATCAGACAATCAAACACATATACAATCATACTTTAGCAGATAATTTTTAGAATATAATGGCATACATATACATAAATATCTCATATAATTCTTAATATAAAACAGCTAAATGTCACTTTATGTCTTTAACAATGGCTCGTATATTGTTAACCAAAGGATTACAGCTTTGATGTTTTCCCAAGCATTATTCAGAACCTCTGTTGGGTCTTCTTTTCACATTTCCCAAAAGTGACTTTGGCTTCCGAAACAGCACAATTAGTCTTTTTATCAATGACTAAAAATCCGTGGTTCATCGCAAAATGCGTCAAACTCTGGCACTCAATTGCTGACGCACATTTCGGTGGATTTCAATCTTCTAGTTTTCAAACCACCTTCCTCAGGGCAAAAACATTTAAAACACCAAAGGAGAAGTAATGTATCTAAACCAAATAGATGCACAAAAATGTATTATTCAATTAAATAATTCTAAATATAATATGTTGCTATTCATCCAAAAGTGCCTTTCGAGAATAACCACTATGGGATGTAAGTATATATGAATACTCTAGACTTTAGTAACCAAAGAACCTGAAGGGTGAAGCAGTAAAAAAGTATGACTCTTAGCTTCTTCGTCATTACTGTGCCGTCAGAAACAGAAAATAAAAATAACCAAAATAATCAAAATAGTCCCATTACCAACATCAATTGTGGGAAATAAAAAAACACTAACATCAACAAAATATAGAAGCTATTTTTTCTCATAAGCGAAACCAATATGTAAAGAAAAATCAACACACCAATTACTTGCTCAGTCAGAGAACATCTTATAGAGGTCATTCAACATTTCCTTTGCTGGAACACTATGAAAAAATACGTGTCTACTGAGTAACCGCCTAGACAAGACTAGACTTACATCTTCGAAGGAAACCAGAAATAGATAGCTTGAATGTTAAAAATCTTTCATTACCCCAGGTGTGAGTCACACAGCAGCCCTCAACCTGTTGGAGTTCACTCAATTAGATAAGTCTAGATGTAGAGACAAACTTGTAGTACATAGCTTCGATCTACATGTATTTGAAGGGATCCTCTATCTCAGGGCTAAAACCCTTCACTGGTCCTTTCAAACTCACCCGTCCTGGTTGAAAGGCACTTTTGGATGAAATGCAACATATTAGCCATTGTTAAAAACATAAAGTGAAATTTATCTGTTTTATATCAAGAATTATATTAGATATTTATGTATATGTATGTCATTATATTGTAAAAATTATTTGCTAAAGTATGATTGTATATGTGTTTGATTGTCTGAGATTTGATTGATGTATATCTGTATATATATATGGTTTTGAAACTTTTTGTCTTATGTTTGCTTTTGACTGGTGTGATGTAGTGTTTGTAGTGTTGTCTTTCGAGAATATGATGTATTGACATTCTTAGTTATGTTATTTTTTGTTTAAAGTCAGGATATATTTCTTAAATTTTTTGATTTAAATAAAAAAGTAGTTTTTCTATGATCTACCTATATGTTATATTGAATATGTTTTTCTCATGTTATTGACAGGAGAGTTGCCTTAGTTGTATTTTGTACTTATTTACCTGGCTTCTCTCCATATTGTTCCGGGGACGACTTTGTTTGTTTTTTTCCTAGTAAAGTTTACTACATATGCCATGGCCTATATATTTAATGATACTAATGGGCCTCCAGCACTGATTGAGCCACCCACTTAAGTAGTTCTCTAACCATGGCTCAGGTCTGCCATTGCAGAACCTGTATGTGCAGTTTTGGACTGCCATGTGGACCTAGCAAAATAACCCTTTTTCAAGGCCCAAACCTTCAAAAGGTTGCAATGTATTTAAAAACAAGGACATGTACTTTTAAGTTTTATATATTCTGATATTGAAAAAGCTCTTAAAATCATTTTTCACTAGTGCAAGGCCTATCTCTCCCAAAGGATAACATTGGATTGTCTTATTACAGTTTATGAGTGTGATGTCCAAATGGGAAGTGTTAGACCTGTTAGTCCTAGGGCAGCCTCCCCCCAGACCTTTTGCCTCACCTCCATTTTTGCTGAACCTCTTTCTGTTGGACTTATGACCCTGAGCACTTTACCACTGATGACCAGTGCTAAAGTGCATGTGCTCACTTCTTAAAACAAGGTGATAGTGGCTTATTCCCAAATTGGCATATCTAATCTAGCTATAATTCCCTAGTAAAGTTCACTACATATACTCAGGGCAGTAAATCAAATGCTGCTAGTGGGCCCACATCACTGATTGTGCCACTAAATTAAGTGGCCCCTTAAAACATGCCTCTGGTCTGCCTCTGTGGGCAGTTTACAGTGCCATATCAGTCTCACAAAATAAACCTTTTGCCAGGCCCAAACCACCCTCTTTAATACATAGAAGTCACCCCAAGGGTGGACCCTGGACAGCCCAGAGGGCAAGAGGTTATGTATTCAAAGAGTGGGACAAGTGCCCTTTAGTTTTACATGTCCTGGTAGTGAAAAATTCTTCAATTCAATTTTCACTACTGCATGGTGTAGCTCTTCTATAGGATAACATTGTAGTTTCCTTATTGTATCTTATAAGTGTAATTTCCAGATGAGAAGAGATAACCTATTTGTGTTTGGTGTCTCTGGAATTGCAACTCAAAATCCTAACTTATGGTGAAGTTGGATTTTAAATGATAATTCTGAAAATGCCACTTTTAGAAAGTTTACATTTTCTTTTCTCAGCCATTTGGGGCCAGATGTAGCAAAGGTTTTTACCCATTCTGTG
The DNA here is from genome assembly GCF_031143425.1 of Pleurodeles waltl. Lineage (NCBI taxonomy): Eukaryota > Metazoa > Chordata > Amphibia > Caudata > Salamandridae > Pleurodeles > Pleurodeles waltl. The sequence goes on from NC_090446.1 coordinate 1,236,793,742, forward strand.
TCTATGGGAAAAAGTGTTCGTACATATGGCCCTTGGTGCCTACAGTCTATCTCTGGTCACATGACTGGGTGTAGTTGGCAGTTGGGCTTTGTGTATTCCTCCTAGACAACCACACATTGGGAACTTAGGTGTGACTTAATGGGTCATCCTGGGCAGGATGGAAGAAAAAAGCTGGACACAGCCTCACTTATACTTAAATAGGAATCATCCTGTCCTCACCCAAAGGAATCAACAACTCTGTGTTGTCACTCCAGCCAGCTTAGACCGAGGGGAGGGGAGGAAAGGGTTTCTTTGCAGTTCAAAGTTACTGTCTAAAATCTTCTTCCATCTTCCAGAACCAGGTCACCAAAGTATAAATGCTGGACCTCAGTCACCACCACTTCAGTACTCTTCTGGAATTGTGGATGCTCTGCCAGGAAGAAGAACTGTTGTGCTGCTGTAGGCCTTCCACTCTGCTGGACAGCTGTTTAGCAGGGCTCCTGCTTTGATGTGTTGGCCTGTGCCTGCTGCCTTCCTTGCCTCTGAATGAGAAGGACTGAACCTGCATCTTTCCATCCCAGAACCCTGAGTGACTCCAAGAGCCTGTTCTCTGGCCTCCTTATCTAAGTTACCAGGGACAGAAAAGGCTTATAAACACTCTGCTCTTGTACGTGGGCTCTGCTCACTCTGAGTCTGCCGTGCCAGTTGGTGCCATCCCATTCCTGGATGCTTGGAAGTGATCCTCAGCAGAACTGATTCACCCTCAGCTGCAGGAGCAGAACCACTGCATCACCGCTGGTGCATAGAGAAAATTGATGCATCGCCATTATTGCGTGGGTCAGAATCAGTGCAACCAGAATTGCATCGCCACTGCACCTTGCATCTTGAAACCAGCAAACCAATCTCAGAACCCACATTGCAGTGTTCTTCTTGGGCACAGTCCTCTCATCCCCATCGAACGCATGCTGAGGCTCCGTATTGCAGCCCCTGCTCTCATCGGAACCGCCTCATCACCTCAGCTTCCCAACGCATCTTCAACAGTGACTGATTGGGATGTCGCACCGCAGCCTCAGTGCTTCTCAGACCAAACGTGTTGCTGCTGTTGTGTGGAGAAGAGTGATTCATCCTCTCTGCTGCATGGTTCGGAAACGATGCATTGCACCACAACCGGGATTTAAGGTACTTTGGTTCAGTGGGCCCAATTGGGTCCCTGTAGCCGACCCGGGCTCTATCGTGGTCAGCTTGAACTTTTGACTTTGTCCCAGTGCACCAAGATATCCCTGGTTGGCACTCCTTGCTTCTAAGTGCTAATTTACATTTTAAGCTTTAAAAACTCATAACTGAAGTTCTGCTTATTGATTTTTTGTCATTTTGGTCTTGATTCATGTATTAAAATACATCCTATTTTTCTAACTCAGGGCTTCACTTAGATATTGGCGGATGGGTTAATCCATGGCAGCGGTGACTGATATCCCTTCCACCGAAAACTAAATCCCGTAGGACATAATGGGATTTAGATTTCAGTGGATGTGATATCCATCACTGTTGTGACCAAGTAACCCATCCGCCATTATCTAAATTAGGCACAACGTTTTGGATCCTTTTTCTGTACTTTTTCACTGTTTTATTGTTTAAGGTTCTGCACAAATACTTAACACATTACTTCCAGGTTAAGCTTGATTTCTCTGTACCAAGCTAATTTTGGGTTTGCCTGTGACTTACCCTGACTAAGATTGTTGTTGCTACCTGAACAGGGCTCACACTCCAATCAACCAACAAACCAATTTCTAATGTTGGTGATCAGGGGCTGGGGTAGGTGTTTGTGCAGCATCTTACAGTGATTTGGTGTATACTACCTTACCATGACTAAGACCAATTCAAGCAAATCCTCTCTGATTGGCCTTTTTAATTTTTCGAAATGAATCCTCTCTCTACCTGTCTGTTGTGTCTGTGACGTCACCTGCAACAATGGAGTTTAAGCTGGCCAACCTGGAGAGCCACACCCTGGCGATTTGTCAGGAGAGGGGACTGTCTCCTAAGAGGAGCACTAAAAAGGCTGTGCTGCAAAAGATGTTGAGGGCATGAGCAGAAACTCAACAGATGATGAGAAGGAAGAGTTCAACGAGTTGGAAGGATCAGAGCAGGACAAGCAGGAGAACCTTGGAATGTAGCCTGTTTAGGAGGGAGGCAACCTACTCTCAGGATTGAAAGTTCTTTCCTATGCAAGGAGCAGTGTGTCTCCCAGGAACCTCACCCCAGAGGAGTTGGAGAACAGGAGCGAAGAAAAGAAAGTCAGGTTGGATTTGGTCAAACAAAATATGGAAAAAGAGGCCAAGCAAGCTGAAGCAGGCAGGGTCTTGACTGAGAAAATGTTACTCTTGGAGCATTAAAAACACACAAGGGAGCTGGAGCTAAAAGCAAAGCAACCTACAAGACCCAACAGTGTTAGTGGCAGTGTATCAACAGTGCCTGCTGATGAGGTGAGGGTCTGCATACCCCAGGAGCTGGTGCCTATCAATGTTGTGGAAGATAATATAGACAATTAGTTTGCTGCTTATGAAGCTGCACTCATGGTACATAAGGTCCCAGAGTACTGTGGGGCAACTTGTGGAAACATGCCCATGGTGGGTAGGGACACACTCTTAACACTCGAGGCAGAGGGCTGGGGGGACTTCCAAAACGGTAGTCCGGGCTCCCAACATAAGAAAGATGGGGGAGATAAAAATAAAACCAAGGAGTTCTCTCATGGCCCCCAAAACTGTTCAAAGGGAAAGAGGTTCCAAACCCAATCCGGCCACCAGAAGACAGCCTTCACAGATAAGACAACTGGAAAGTTTGTCCCCAAGTGTTATGAGTGCTATGAGTATGACCATGTCAAGGGCCATGTTAAGGGTTCTAAGAGGGCACCACTTCTCAGTGATGGGCAGTCACAGGGGAGGAGGAGATGGTCCCAGTTAGTGTGGAGAGACTAGTGGGGTAACCCTGGGGGATGCAGAGATGGTTCTCAAATCCACATGCATTCCAGTACTCCAATGTATAGGCAGTGGGTGTTGGAAAGTAGTTATAGGTAGGTACCTTCAGGTAGTCACAACACCACAATCACAAATAAGGTCCAGTCAAAATTTCAATAAATTAATTCTTGCTCCACCTTTGGTAGCTTGGCTGACGAGCAGACAGGCTTAACTAAGGAGAGGGGTGTAAAGCATTTAATATCAACAAAACAGTAAATAAGTAGGACACAACACACAATAAAAATCCAACATCAATTTATAAATATAGAGAATATTTTTATCTTTAAATTACACCAAAACAACAAAAATCCAATGTAGGGAACCTTAGATTCAAATTTTAAAACATTAAGTGTAAAAATGTGCTTTCTAGCACTACAAAGTGAAAAGCGCCAACTGTGGCTATCTAGTCGCACCTGATCAGGGCAAAGGCAAAGTTTAAGGCCAACCGTGTTGGAGCACGGTTCGGCTATACTGAGCAGGATGCCTCGGTCAAAATTTACCTTCTCAGTCATTTTTTTTGTGTTCTTTTTCTCTTGATGTCAAACGATTCTCCTCAGCAGGCCGGGTTGCAGTTCAACAAAGGTGGTATGCTTCAGCACAATGCCTCAGTGATCTTGGAGGTCTTGGTTCTCATCATCAATGGCAAAGAGCCCTGGAACTTCAGCAGGGCAAATCTGAATGCCAGGCAGAGTTGAAGTCTGACATTTTTGGCTTGACTCTCAATGACAGGATGTCAACGTATGGAACCTTTTACCAAAAATACTCCAAATGAGTGCAAACATCTGTAGCTTCTTCCAAAAGGTGGTTTTCGGGTCTTGAAGGGTCCACAACACCAGCCAAAGTTTTAGGAGCTCTGAGTTGGTCCTTGGAGTATTGGCACTACAATTCCCACAATGCACCTGATCAAATCCTTAAGAGTCCACTGGATGCTGGTAAGTGTGGCTCTTCTTGCAGGATTTGTTGCAGGTGGCTCTTGGTAGCTCCTTTGTACCTGTTGCTTACAGGTAGCCCACTCCTTAATCTTTAGAATCAAAGCAAAGTCTTTGTTGTTGTGATGAAGTCCAGAGTGTGCACCAGGTGAAGTCCTTGTGAGTGCAGTCCTTCTTTGTGCAGACCAGAGATTCAGAAGGGCAGTCCTTCTTCTTATTATTTTTTTCCAGCGGGGATCTGAATTGCTGGGCAGCTCTCTTTTATCTAGGGTTCTGGGCTTGCAAGCAGGTACGCACCCCTGACCAATAGGGAGTAGGGTGCTACTCTGTGTGGTGACCACTTCGAAGTGCGAAGTGTAGCACATCTTTGTCCCAGAAAGCTCTGTTTTTAAAGAATTCAAGATGGAGAAAATCTTTACAGGATGTTCAGGTCTGGCTAAGCCAACCCACAGGTGTGGCTAACTTTCCCCTACACTCCCCTTCTAGCCCCTCTCCTAAACTAATTAGAGAGGCGTCCATCTTTCTCGGGGTGCAGAAAGTAGGGGTGGGCCTGTTTCCTGCACTTCTCCCTTTGATGATCAGTTTTGCTACCCAGCCCACTTCCTGCCCTGGCATCTGCAGCAAAAGATTGCCTCCCAACAGATGGTCCCTTTGTCTTAGCTGAGGCCACTTTACACCACATGAAAGCCGCTTGGCTCAACCTGCTAAAATCTGACCAATCAGAAGAGGTTGCAACAGGGCTGATTTTAGACAGTTTCAGGAAAGTTAGGTAACTTTAGGAAGATAGAGGAGAGGCTGCACATGAGGTATTGCTGATTGGTTGCCTCTTGAGGTGTTGATCTTTTTTAAAACTGCGTGTGGATTTTCAATACTGAGTGGATATTTTTAAATATTTTGGGGAATTTTAATCTTGACTTGTACATAATGCAGCTGCACACTTGCTCCTGCACATTCCCAGGTCACAATAAGCATGGCGTAGGCTGAGGGAGCTGCATTGGCTCCCTATTACTAAAATAATTTAATTTAAGTCTATGTGCTTTGCCAATTTAGTCCTCAATAGGAAAGCCCCCCTACCTTGTCAACCATTATGCTCCTAATAGAGCACTTTACCCCTCTAATCTGCAGTTGGTCATTGTTCCCACAGCTAGAAGAGCCACAAAAACAAGGATGTGCCCGAAGGTTTAACATTGCAAAGCTCTGGAATTCTCCCCCTTGGCCATTAGGTGTCTGGATTCCGAGCTATGCTTTCACAAAACCATTAAAACCTGGCTCTTTTAGCCGAGATGGTTTAGATGTTTGAACTTATCCTATCGGTCGGTGTTTTGCTGTGCATACTTCTCCTCTTAGCTCTGAGATACCTGTGGTTTGCCATGCATGTTACAAATATTTCTTTTAAAGCAGTACTAAAGCTATAATAAAGCTAACCTTGCCAAGTTGTTGAATTTATTGTCACTATTATTTTGATACGTTGAATCACTGGTCTAGCTTACTCCTGTCAAAAGATAGATTTATTAATGTTAAACAAAGCCTTCTGATAATAGCCTATAGAGCTAATGTACTTCAATGGGGAAAACGAAATTGGCAGTTTTCCCCTCATCAGGGCATATAAAACATATTTTATAATGCCCTTGCTTATCTTAACATGGTGCCCTACCCTTGAGGTACCTAGGGCAGACCTTAGGGGTGACTTATAAGTAAAGACATGGTAGTTTAAGACTTTGTAAGTACCTTTAATTCCAAAGTCGAATTTTGGCATAGTTTTATTTTAAAAGCAGCCTGAAAGGCAGGACTCACTTTTAAAATGAAAGCAGGCAACAGAGCAGTGCACATTTAAGTTCATTAAAGCTTACATGCCCTACCATATACAAGGGACTTGGAGCTAAGCTTTCAGCACCAAAAATAGGTATACCTAATTACTATACACCTTTTAAACAGAGCTCTGGCTCTGGGCCCAGTTAGGAGAGCCTATGGCACAATCAGAGTCAGAAAAATACAATATCAGTCAAAAATGTTGGCAAAAAGTGGGGAGACACTGCAAAAATCCCTGTATTTGTTAGTGGGTCACAATTAATGGACGGAAGGTGAAGGCTCTGAGTGGGTAAATCTGAGAGACACAAGAGCCAGTATGACTACTGTCAGGTGTCACCTGCTGTCCTCAGAGCAGGCCCGAATGGAGGCTTTCAGTGCTGCTTACTTAAGTTATATAGCTGTATTCAGCAGCACCTGGCAGTACTATCTATTTCACCTGCAGGAAGTGCTTCAGCCCTTGCATCAGATAAGCCTGACTATCTGTGCTAGCAAGTGCTACATAGGGCAAGTGTCTGTGGTGTAACTGGGACATCTGGTGAGTGGCTGTGAGTTACAGCCTCTCCAGGCCAAAATAGAGACCTAGTCTAGGAACACCCAAAAACACAAACAGAAGTTAGTGCCTTCCTGGACCTCACTTTACTACAGGAGATTTGTCAAGGGGTATGCCACCATTGCTTCCCCCTTGATTGAGCTGGCTTCTAAGAAGCAGCCTAAAAAGATGAGCTGGACAGAGGCCTGTCAGAAGGACTGACTCCCTAATACAAGCCATGTCTACAGCCTTTGTGCTCAAGGCCCCTGACGTTTCCCAGGAGTTCATTGTTCAAACAAATGCCTTGAAGCATGGGATAAGGGCAGTTCTATCACAGCTAAATGAGAAGGGCCAGAATCAACCTGTAGCTTTCATCTTTAGGAGGCTGCTTCACTGGGAACAGATGTGGAGTGCTATTGAGAGAGAAGCTTTTGCTGTTTCTGGGCACTGAAGAAGCTGAGGTCATACCTGTTTGTGACTCACTATTGGGTTCAGACAGACCACAGGCCCCTCAGGTGGCTCATGCAGGTGAGAATCCCAGATTTATTAGGTAGTCCATCTCCCTACAGTGAATGTATACTTTTAATGTGTTTTGTTGGCAATTGTCTAGCAAATACAATTTGCAGCACTAGGAGGTTCATACCCAAGTATAGCATAGAAAAGTTAGTTTGAAATACCATTTCCTTCTAATTATTTATCCTTCAAAAATACCCTGCGGCCCACCCCATTCGTGTTAATGCCCACCCTTTTAACTTCCAACCCCACCTTGTTCCTTTGCAAATTAAAATGAGCAATCCCTGTGGCAACTGTTGATCATTGCTTTTCCTTCTCTAATCCAACAGTAATGCTCAGTTCTAATCTATGGCCTCTGAAACTTTGGCCTTAGATTGTTCCTGTTTTTTTCTGTTTCTATTACAGTGAATAACTAATGAAATGGTGTTGTTATCATGGGTCGTACAGGGGGAATGTGTACCATCCTGGATTTTTTGAGAGTGCCTCAGCCAATGAATCTGAGTTTTGTGCAAAACGTTTTTTCATAGGTCTGCCCTCTCTTCCCTGTGAATGTAGGCCCTTTTGGATATCAGCCAGAGGTCGGTCAAGGCTCTCTATGAGAGAGGGTAGAGGAAGAAGCCTAACAGAAGGTCTTTCAAGGAATTCTTTAAACAACGCCCTGTGACTTGGCAGAATATCATAATAATTCCAGTTCAATAATTGTGCAAAGATCCACACAAGCGTAGTATAAGGGAGGTTCTCTTCTGAGTAACAGGAATAAAAGCAGTTACAATGTCTCGAGGTAAATCTTGGAAATACAACAAGGTGTAAGATATTCTCTATTCAAAATATTAAATTGAATATGTTTGAAACACGAATTGTGAGACACTTTTTGTCGGTATATCAGGATTTGTTTCCATTCCGAGTCATAGGGAGGGTAGTCTATACCTCTCTCCCATTTCTCTCGAAGGGAAGTTCTAGTCCGGTCACCATGTTGGAGGTGTGCTTGATATAGCCAGCCAATTAAAAGTATACTGTCCCCTAGGATATAGAGCTCTTGTATGACTGCATTAATGGAGGGTTGCATGTATCGAGCCAGGAATATTGTTCCCAGCACTTGCTTGATTTGTGTGTAACAGAGGAAGTGTTCCAGGGGAACTGCATCGTCTGTCCAGACTCTGTAGAATGTTAGCACTTCATCAGCTGAAAATAAATCAGATATAGTGGTCATTCCCTCTCCTGCACATGCCTCTATGTGTGATTGGAGTATTGTGGTATTGGAGGCTATCAATTCCAAAAAAGTAATTGTTGTGGTATAGAGGGATCTGTGTCTGTGCAATCTTCATGAGGACCTGAGACAGTACAGTACCAGGGGGAAGTTCAAGGATAGGATTATGGTCTGTATCAGGCCCAGACTATGTTCTTCAGTAGGGAATGCTCACCTAACTAATGAGCTGGCAATTGAGGTTGAGCTGCAAAGTAGCAATGTTGAAAATCTGGGTGTTTCTGGCCTCCCATTTCAGTTGGGAGTTTATGGGTGGCCAGTGCCACTCGCCTGTGTCTGTTGTGCCAGATAAAGTAACCTAGTGTTGCATCTTATTCTAAAGCAGTGGAGCAACAAGGGTGGGTTATCAAACAGAATAAATAAGGTGTGGGAGTGCTGTAATTTTATTCAAGGCTATTCAAATCAAAATTGTTAAGGGCAAAGTTGTCCAAATGTGAATTATAACATCAATGACATATTGCTCTTCTTAGGTTACCATCCTACAGTTCTTCCCGAGTATGTTCACATTAATTTTGAGATACTTAAATGTAACCGGTTCTCAATAAAGTTAAGAATCTAATTGGAGAGAAGCTGGTAGGGCATACCCAGTGTTGAGAGGGAAGATGCAGGATTTGGGCCAATTGAGTCTGAGTCTGGAGTTCTTTTCAAAATCAGTCAGGAGACGGTCTATTGGAGTAAGGTCTAGGTGGGCATCCCAGACATAAAGAGGTCTGTCATCATCATATGATGCTGCTGTATGGAAGGAAGATCTGAGATTTATACCCCAGTACATGCCCTGATGTCTCAATTGGATCACTAGTGGCTCATTGCTATTGCAAAAAGTAGTGGTGAGAGAGCATATATTTGATGAGTGCCTCTGTCTATGGAAACGAAGTGTGAGATACACTGCCCTATCTGGACCAAAGCTGTTATGGGGTGGATCTACTTATGCCAATTAAGGCCAGTGCCTATCCCCTTCAACACCTCCAGCATGTAGTCTCAGTGAGAGATTTGAAGCCTTCTCCAAATCTAGGATGATATATACCACTCACAGGAAGATGCATGATAAACTTATCATGCCATTCCAAAGATCCCTTAGATTATGGGAAGTTCTTCAACCCAAATAAAACCTGATTGGCCAGATTGTATCAATCAATGAAGGAAAGTTCATAACCAGTCGATTGGCAGTAGTTTAGTGAACATTTTAAAATCTGCATTGAGATTTGATAATTTATGGTAAGAGAAGATCTCTGTTGCAGTCTTGTGAGGTTTGAACATTGTAGAAATGATAGCTTCATTTGAAGAATCTGGGAGATGTCCCCGCTCCACGGAAGTAGTATAAAGTTCAAGCAGTTGGGGTGCTAACTTGAGAGCAAGAAGGGTATAGAATTCTGAAAGTAGTCCGTCTGCTCCAAACGTTGTTCCTCAGGGCAGGTCATGGAGGATTGCTTTGAGTTCTTGCTGTGACAATGGGAGACGGAGGTCTTGTCGAGTTGTGTAAAACAGCTGTGGTAGTGGATGCAAACTGAGGAATGCAACCAGTGCTGGGGAGGTGGAAACAGTTGGTGGTGAATAAAGAGGCTCATAGTAGTTGCAAAATGCATTGTTGATGTACGATAAGAAAGTCAGTGTTGTACCTGAGGGGAGGGTCAATATGAGCAGGGCAGAACTTGGTAGTTTCGGCTTCGCTAGATATGACAAAAGCTGATCTGCTCTGTTGCTCTTAATATGAGACCTGGTTTGATAGGTGCTATAGTCAAAACAGCATAACTTTTCTAGGGTAACCAAGAGGGAGCATTTAACAGGAAGCAACTCCTTCCTCTCTCTCAGCTTGTCGGTAACAATAGGTAGGTGAGCTCTGCCACTAAAACTTTCCATACCCCAACGACTGATACAATACAAAACTCTCAAGTAGCCACCTTAAAGGCTTCCCCTTCTGTGATGAGAAATTAAGCAGTACCCTTGTTGTCTTCAAAATAGGCACTGATGTGGTTGTGCAAGGAACGATAAAATACCTCATCATTTAGTGAAGACGTCTGTAAAAACTAGATTGGGATGGGAGTGAGGTGCCTTCCCCAAGTCAGGTGGATCTGTAGAGGGTTATGGTCAGACAACAATTTGGTATACTAAGTGATAGCCATTATTCAAGGGTGAATATTTGGGGTGGCCATGAATAGATTAATTCTAGAATGGCTATGGTAAATTGGAGAGTAATAAGAGTAATCCCTACAGAATGGAAATTTTAAATGGCAAATATGTGATAGGTTCCAATCCTCAAGCCATTTCCTGAGGGCTTTTGATGCTTGGATGACCAGAGATTGTGGGAGCAGGGACGTAGAGTGGTCAAGAGAAGTGTCCAATGCACAATTAAAGCCTCCTACCAGCAACCAACAGATCCCAGCCCAATCAAATAGACAATGTGACAGAACTGTCCAAAAAGCTAGCCTGACCTATAAATGAAGCATAAATACCACCGACTACCAAGAGGAACTCATCAACTTGGCCTCACACTAACACATGGATTTTGGCAGCTTCATCGTCAAAGGGGATCTAGGCTCTGATACAGAGTACCACTCCCCTAGCCTAGAAAAACTGGTCACAAATGCTTGATCCTACCATCTATTACAGAGTTTGTTGACCCCAGGATCTAGTAAGTGAGTTTCTTCTAGTGTGACTTTTTGTACTTTCTAATGGGACAAAGTGGAATGGATTTTGTGACATTTGTAAGGAGAATTCATCCTCCTGACATTCCACATTAGCAATTTATGCTATACTGGCAATCGAATAGCATACTTGAGGGAGCTAGGAAGCCACATGACGGGTGTTCAGTGAGTCAAGGTGGAGTCCGTCAAGGCAGGGAAGTTGATCTTGGTAGATTAAATTTAGTGTGAGAAAAATGTAAAGTATTTGTGTGAAAGCAACCTGTTAGAAATTGATTTTCTGGTTGGAAGAGGTATGCACCCTGTCCAAGCAAGAACCACAACCCTAATTAGGATAAATCATCAACACAACCTAAATTAACCTGTGTTCACCTCCTGATATCTTAGCACAGAGCAGTCAGAATTTAATTTAAGAGGCAATGTGTTAACTATTTGTTCAACACTTCAAACAGTAAAAAATCACACAAAAGATACTACACCTGGAGAGAAAAATACAGCTTAATTTAATGAACAAAGCAAGACCAAAACATCAAAAATCAAAACAAAAAAAAAGTTGAGATATAAATTCTTAAAGAATGAACTTAATTGTAGGGCTTAGAAGCATAAAGCACAAAATGGGGCTATCTGGTTATGCTGGACGTGGTCAAATCTGAAAGGTCAGGCTGACCACGATGGAGCATGAGTTGGATACAGGTACGAGCCTTGGCACGGTGAAACAGTACCTTGGTTCTTAGGTGCCTCTACATCGAGGCCAAGGTGTGGGGAGCAAAGGATCATCGATGCTTCGGATGTAGGCTATGCATCACTTCCAAGCCGTCCAAAGTCAGAGATGAGTCATAAGCTGGAGATGATGCACCGAGTAGTCGGCGATGCAGAGGAAGATGCGCCGGTTTCAAATGCTGCAAATGCATTGATGCACAGGTTTTGGCTGTTGGAGCACTTTATACCCACTTCCCAGGGCCCAAGATTGCATTGGCACCACTTGGCATCGCAAGACTTCAGCAAGCAAAGTCCAGGTGTTGTTGCAGTGTTTGACCTGGCAGCCTTAGGGTGGTATTTCCCTAAACCTTTTGCCTACTTGCCTCCATTTTGTCTGTTTTGTTTTACGCTAGCCTTAGAACTCTGTGCACTTTACCACTGTTAACCAGTGCTAAAGTGAATGTACTCACTCCCCTGAACATGGTTTGATTAGCATATACCTGATTGGCATATTTAATTCCCTAGAGTGGCATACCATACACCCAGGGCCTGTAAATTAAATGCTACCTGTGGACCTACAGCACTTATTGTGTCACCCTCTAAGGTGGCACCTCAAAACGTATCCCAGGCCTTCCATTGCAGCCTGAAGGCAGTGTCCCATTGCCATGTTGACTTGGCATTTAAAAACTCTTGCAAAGCCTTAAACTCCCCTTTTATTACACATCAATCACCCCTAAGTTAGGTGATTGGTAGCCCACTAGACAGGGTGCTGTGTAATAGAAAGGTAGGAAATTTACTTTTTTGTTTTATATGCCCTAGTAGTGAAAAACTCCCAAGGGTAGAATAACATAGGGGATTCCTTATTAAAATTAATCAGTTGTAATTTCTAAACCAGAGGTGGTAGATACATCATGTTTGATACCTATGAACTTGTAATGATAAACTCTCTTTAATGGTAAAGTAGGATTTATCATCACAAGTTGGCATTTCCTAACCTTATTCCTCTACGTCTGTAACCTGCCTTAGGTCAAATGACTTGGTGCAACTGTTAGGACTTTGTGAATTCACCCCAGACAGTTAAACAATAGGGGGATTAGCAGAGCCTGGATGGGCCATTAACTGACTTGATGGGGGGGGCAGAGCTAAGCACAGCCCCATTTGCAACTGAGTAGGCTGGACCCTGCCACTACACAATAGGCTTAACAACCCTGTATTGTCAGTGCAGCCAGCCAGGGGAGGCAGGGAATTCCTGGAACTTCAGTGAACCCCTCTGGAAACTTCTCCCAACTTCTAGGAGGAGGGCAACAGGGTATAAAAAGAGTTATCTCAGACCTGCTTCGCAGTTCAGTACTGGACCTATGGAAGGACTGTCAGAGGACTGCCTGCTGTTGTGACCTGCTGTGCACTCTGCCAGACTGCTGCTGAACCTGAAAGGACTGTGTTGCTGCCAGAAGCCTGCTTGGGATCTTTAGAGACCAGCCCTGCTTCAGAGCTTTGCATCAACTCCTACACCCAGAACTCAGAACAGGAAGCAGGGCCACACAGCAGAAACGCAGGTCTTTCAGAAGCAGCAGTCCAGAGTGCAGTCCTTGAAGCAGCACAGCACTCCTTCCTCCTGGTAGATTTCTTCACAGGTCCAGTAGTGTACTGAGTCAGAAGGGTCAGAGGTCCAATATTTATACCCAGTTGTGTCTTTGAAGTGAGAGTGACTTCAAAGAAGGGTCTTTAAGGTGCACAGAGGTCCTTTCCTCCTGCCATGGCTCTGGACTCACTACAGGTGGGCATGAAGCCCTTTGTTTGGGGATAGGACACTGCCTATACTGGTGTGAGGCTGTGCCCAGCTCCTCCCTCCCATCCTGCCCAGGATGGCCCACCAGGATGTTGATGTCCCATGTCACACCTAAGCTCCCTTTATGTGTGGTAGTCTAGAGGGAATGCACAAGCCCAGCTGTCCCCCCACCCCATACGTGTATTAGAGATAGGTTGCAGGCACACAGGGCTAGGGGCAAGAAAATGCCACCTTTGTAAAAGTGCAATTGTCAAAACTGTGGCAATGAATCCAACTTTACCATTAAAGAGGATTTAGTATTACAATTTCATAGGTAATGAGCATGACATATCTACTCTTTCTTAATTAGGAATTACAGCTTATGAAATCTGTTAGAAATTGGGTTTTTGGTTGGCAGTCAGGTTACCCCCTGTCCAAGCTAAAGCCCTCACTCTAGTCAGGGTAAGTCACACACAATCCAAGATTATCCTGTGCCCACCCTCTGATAGCTTGGCACGAGCAGTCAGGCTTCACTTAAAAGACAATGTGTAAAGTATTTGTGCAATAATCATGCAATACCACCATATAGCACCACAAAAATACACCACACAGTGTTTAGAAAAATAAATAATATTTATCAGGATAATTGTAGGTCAAAACGAATAAAGTTGCAATGTGAATTTGTAGGGATATCACTGAAAAGTGGTATAAAGTGTCTTAAGTCTTTAAAAAGCAAACAAAGGCGGTCATTCTGACCGCGGCAGGCGGCGGTAGCCGCCCGCCATGCGGTCACCACCATTTGGCCGCTCCGCGGTCAAAAGACCGCAGAGGCCATTCTGGCTTTCCCGCTGGGCCGGCGGGCGCCAAAGGAGCGCCCGCCAGCCCAGCGGGAAAGGCCCTGCAACATAGAAGCCGGCTCCGAATGGAGCCGGCGGTGTTGCAGGGGTGCGACGGGTGCAGTTGCACCCGTCGTGATTTTCACTGTCTGCTATGCAGACAGTGAAAATCATGCTGGGGCCCTGTTAGGGGGGCCCTGCACTGCCCATGCCATTGGCATGGGCAGTGCAGGGGCCCACAGGGGCCCCACGACACCCGTTCCCGCCATCCTGTTCCTGGCGGTAAAAACCGCCAGAAACAGGGTGGCGGGAAGGGGGTCAGAATCTCCATGGCGGCCCTGCTTGCAGCGCCGCCATGGAGATTCAGCCCAGACAGGGGAAATCGGGCGGGAAACCGCCGGATCCCCTTTTCTGACCGCGGCTTTACCGCCGCGGTCAGAATGAGCAGGGAAGCACCGCCAGCCTGTTGGCGGTGCTTCCGTGGTCCTCCACCCTGGCAGTCGATGACCGCCAGGGTTGGAATGACCCCCAAAGTCTCTTTCAAGCACAAAGTACATGGTTTGGAGTGGAAAATCTCCTCAGAGGGCCACAGAAGAAGAGATACGTGGAAAAAGGGTGTGTGCGTCGATTTCTCCCCAGCACACACAGACTTGCGTCGTTATTTTTCACGCGGAGAAGTTGTGCGTCGTTTTCCGGCGCATGGGCGCTCTCTTTCTGTGGATCGCGGGGATTACCAGATGTCCCGGGTCTGTGTGTGGATTCTCTTGCTTGTTTACCGGCTGCGCGTCGTTCTGTGGGGCTGTGCGTCGAAGTTTCGCTCTCACGGCAGGCGTTGCATCGATTTCTCCTCTGGAGGTCGGGCGGCGTTGTCCTTGCAAGGCCGTGCGTCGAAGTTCCGGTCGTCCCGAAGGCGTCGCATCGATCAGCGTTGGAGTGCAGCATTTTTCTCGCCGTGGAACAAGCTGTGCGTCGAAAATTTCGGCGCATAAAGCGTCCAAGTGAAAAAGAGAAGTCTTTTTGGTCCTGAGACTTCAGAGAACAGGAGGGAAGCTCTATCCAAGCCCTTGCAGAGCACATTTACAGCCAGACAAGAGTTCAGCAAGGCAGCAGGGCAACAGAAAGGCAGCAGTCCTTTGTAGAAAGCAGTAAGGTGAGTCCTTTAGGCAGCCAGGTAGTTCTTCTTGGCAGGATGCAGGTTCTGGTTCAGGTTTCTTCTCCAGCAAGTGTCTGGTGAGGTAGGGCAGAGGCCCTGTTTTATACCCAAATGTGCCTTTGAAGTGGGGGAGACTTCAAAGAGTGGCTAAGAAGTGCACCAGGTCCCCTTTCAGTTCAATCCTGTCTGCCAGGGTCCCAGTAGGGGGTGTGGCAGTCCTTTGTGTGTGAGCAGGCCCTCCACCCTCCCAGCCCAAGAAGACCCATTCAAAATGCAGATGTATGCAAGTGAGGCTGAGTACCCTGTGTTTGGGGTGTGTCTGAGTGAATGCACAAGGAGCTGTCAACTAAGCCCAGTCAGACGTGGATTGTAAGGCACAGAAAGATTTAAGTGCAAAGAAATGCTCACTTTCTAAAAGAGGCATTTCTAGAATAGTAATATTAAATCCAACTTCACCAGTCAGCAGGATTTTATATTACCATTCTGGCCATACTAAAAATGACCTTCCTACTCCTTTCAGATCAGCAGCTACCACTTCAATACTGTATGAGGGCAGCCCCAATGTTAGCCTATGAAGGGAGCAGGCCTCACAATAGTGCAAAAACTAATTTAGGAGTTTTGCACTACCAGGTCATGTAAACTACACAGGTACATGTCCTGCCTTTCACCCACACAGCACCCTGCTCTAGGGCTCTAGGGGTTACCTAGGGCACACATTAGAGGTGACTTATATGTGGAGAAAGGGGAGGTTTAGGCTTGGCAAGTACTTTTAAATACCAAGTCGAGGTGACAGTGAAACTGCACACACAGGCCTTGCAGTGGCAGGCCTGAGACAAGGAAAAGGGGCTACTTAAGTGGTTGGCACAACCAGTGCTGCAGGCCCACTAGTAGCATTTAATCTACAGGCCCTAGGCACATAGAGTGCACATTACTAGGGACTTATAAGTAAATTAAATAGTCCAATCAGGTATGATTCAAGGTTACCATATTTTAAGGAAGAGAGCATATGCACTTTAGCACTGGTTAGCAGTGGTAAAGTGCGCAGAGTATAAAAGCCAGCAAAAACAGGGTCCAAAAAGTGGAGGGAGGCAGGCAAAAAGTTAGGGGTGAACACCCTAAGGCTGTCAGGTCTAACAAAATCCAATAAGGAATCCCCAATGCTAACCTATGAGAGAGGTAGGCCTCACAGTAGTGAAAAACAAATTTGGGAGTTTTTCACTATTAAGACATGTCAAACTTAAAAGTATATATTCTGCCTTTTAATTACATAGCACCCCTGCCCCATGGCCTACCGAGGGCCTACCTTAGGTGAGACTTACGTGTCATAAAAGGGGAGTTTAAGGCTTGCCAAGAGGTTGAAAAGACAAAGTCAACATGGCAGTGTAAACTGCACATACAGGCTCTGAAAAGGCCTTAGATATGTTTAAGGGCTACGTGAGTGTATAGCCTAAGCAGTGCTGCAAACCCATTAGTAGCACTTAATTTAGAGGGCCTGGAAACATGTGGTGCACTTTACCAGAGGAAGCGTCATTGCAGGAGGTACGGGAGCCTGATACAGACAATCAGGAAGGTGGTTCTGTATTTACGGCAGGGCTTCAACCACTTGTGTTGGTCTCAGTGGGCCCTGGAGGGGTGTGAAACTATGTAGCGTTGGCTCCTGGGACACAATATCTGAATAGTCACTGAGACTTTAGTCATGAGAGGGTCTTGAGATGATGGCGTTGGTAAAGAGAGTGGTGCAAGTCCCTTTCAGGATTCCAACCAGTCCCAGCTGATTCTGGTTCTGTGCAGAGTAAACAAGAAAGAGTAAGGCATATTTGTATCCCAGGGAGTGCAGCCTTCGTTTGACCTGTATAAAAGAAGAATGCTTGCATTGAATAGAATGACCATAGTCAGAGAAGACCATAACTTTGACATTGTCAACTTGGATTTGTTCTTCTCTAAGGTCTCGGCCAATATCAGGACAAGGTCTTTTTTTAAACAGCTGCTCTGTCATGAGCCTCAAGAGTGTCCCAGGTGGCAGAGGTTGGGTCGGGATTCTGTGTGCTCTTTCTTCTAAAAAAACAGAAGGATAAGGAGTCTGGGGCCACTAGTTTCATCAACCAATCTTCCTTAAAGTAAGGATGATCATCTCCCTCTGTCCCCTCCAGGAAATCAATAAGATGAATATTGTTGCAGTGGCACTGCCCTTCTGCATTCTGAGTCTGTGATCCAAAGTTTGAAGGTGTTCCAGCATATGTTGAGTCCATTGTGCTAGGTCCTGGGTGTGAGGATAAAGGGTGTCTATGGCTCCGGTGTTCTTCTGGTTTTCTCATAGCAGAGTAAAGTCTATAGTTAGAGCATCTACCTTGGTTTTCTGTGCAACTCAGGAGTCAGTGATTCGCTGTTGGAAGAGTATCCAGAGTCACTGGTTGCAGGTGATCCTGAGCAAAGGATCCAGCAATGTCATAGTTGCAGTGGGTATTACATGGTGTAAGGTGGGCATAGGTGGATGTGCAAGTTTCTGCACACCTCCCATTTTACCCATGTGAGGGGCTGCCTCTGAAAATATGAGGTTTCAGTGTCCAGGGTGTGCTATAAAGAGCTCTTTCTTCAGTGAAAGCTTGGTACTCAGTACAATCCAAGATCACGACCCACCTTGCCCCACCACAATGTTCCAAAGATATAGCAGGTATCACGAGGAGTCAAACGGGGCACTAGAGGGAGCGAGGACAGGCAACAGGAGGATGGTGATATGGTGCCTAATCCAATTAGCCAGGAGTGGCTGGTTCAGTGGGTCACCAAAGATACTAGGGCATCCTTGTGCAGAATGAAGAGTGGGGCATCCCATGTCTCTTGATGGGCCTGTCTTGTCCCTGATAGTTGCAGCAGGGGGGCATGAGCCTCCCTGCTGCAACAGGTTCAGAGGGGGAAGCAAGGAGCAAGTAGGCTTTGGTTATAAGGCCAATGGAGTTGAGAGAAAGAGGAGTCACTCAACCCGGGAATATAGTTCTCCCACTTCTTGGAGGATTTGCATCTCGGCGATGTCCATGTGTTGCTGGAGGAGAGGCTTCATGAGCACTGCACTACGCTGCACTTCACAACCCTGTTAAATCCATCCCCTTTGGCTGCCAGGAATGAAGAGTCTTAGGGGTGCACCTCACTATGTTGCATGGAGTCCTTGTATGAGCTGGAAGGTCCCAGAGGGATAGGAGCAAAGGTTTAGCTGAGGTGGGTTGGATCCGGCACCCAGCGGTAAGGAAATGATCCCAGTGCAGCCACTGGGCTCACAGATTGAATACAGCCCTAGTGCACAGTCTCAGACTCCGGGCAGTATGGCTGCATTAGGCCATGCCTCCCAACCCGGTTTGATCAAGAACCATTGGATGCTGGGAAGGAGAGTCTCAGGGGTCATGCCCAGGTGTACTGCATGGTTCCCTCGTGTGAGCTGTAAGGTCCCGGGGAGGTCGAACTAAGGACCCAGCCAAGATAGCATGTAACTGCAGCTAAGGTGTGGTCTCAGTGTGGCCACAGATCACAGGTACATTGCAACTCAAACATAGGGGTCTCAAACTCCAGGTTCCCACATCCACCAGAGAATGGGACCAAGAAGAGAAGTCGCTCAAGGCCTGAAGGTAGGCCCTGGGACCCACAGGGATGTTCAGATGTCTCTGTTCGGGAATGCATAGACAGGATTAACCGGCCCGCAATGGAGCTCCTTTAAGCTGCTGCTGTCATGTTCAGTGGTTAGGCCACACACCAAGAGAATGGACTTTACGGTAGAACACCACCCTGAAAGTTACCACACCAATGCTGATGGTCTTTCCAGGTTCTTTCACTGTAATGATGAAAACACGCATGAGGGTAGATTGTCTCTCCATCTTCACCTGGGGGACACAAGTTAAACCTGACATCCTTGGCCTGATTCTTCCTCTAACTTTTTGAATTAAGCCCTCCTGTTTAGCTGAATTCGTTTTGGTTGGCCTCAGGACTCTGTGCTATTTACCACTGCTAATCAGTGCCACCAGTTGTGTTCCTCCAGATCCTAGGGATGGTGGCAAGGAGAAGAACGGAGTTGCCTGGGGGTGCGTAGAAGGAGAGGGAGTGGTTGTGGCAGGCAGGTACAATGTTGTGAAGGACCTTGTAAGCGTGTATCAGGAGTCTGATAGTAATGTGTTTGTTGACGGGGAACCAGTGTAGATCTCTCAGGTGGCTGGAGATGTGGCTGTTGCGGGGGATGTCCAGGATGAGTCTGGTCGTGGTGTTCTGTATTCTCTGGAATCTTGCTTGGAGTTTCTTGTTGATGCGAACATAGAGTGCGTTGCCGTAGTCGAGTTTACTGCTGACGAGTGCTGGGTGACTGTTCTTCTTGCGTTCTTCTCATGATGATGGGGATCCACTTCAAAATCTTCCGGAGCAGTCGGCGATAACGTTGACTTGGCAGGTCATAGAGAGCGAGTAGTTGAGAATGATTCTTGTGATTCCACACACCCTGGGACCAGGGCTAGGAGGAAGGAAATTTCAGAACCTGATGTGGGGGAAGTCTCAAAGTTTCTCCCACTTCTAAACTGGTACAATGCATAAATATTGAACATCCCCTAAGTACACTCCTGGACCTGTGGATGTTACAGAAGAACAAACATCCTGATGCTTGATGCCTGCCCTGCTTGCTGAGAAGATTGGGCCTTTTCCCTTCATCCCAGGATATCTAAAATAACTCCAGGTGTAAGCTGACTGACCTCCTGTTCAAAGCTACAAAGATATGACAAGCTCCAAAGGCCTCCCTGTAACTGCCCAGTTGACCTGCTGCACTGGGCCTGCAGCTAGAACTGCCTGAGCCCTGCTGTCCTCTGTTAGACTGGGTTCCTGATCCCCAAGAGCTGCCTTCAATGTTCCCTTGGCCTGGCATCAGTTGAGCTCATTTTGGAAGAAAAAGGAAAATTCCTAAATTTTCGTGCCTGTTGCACCAAGATCTTTCCGACCGCGAAGCTCCAGTGAACCTGATGCTTTGTGTGTCCTTGAAGTACACTTAAGGGTCTCTGGCCCTCATTACAAGCTTGGCGGGCGGCCGCAATCCCAGGACAGTGAAAAGCAGGGTTGGGCTGTGCCTGGGGGCCCCTTCACTGCCCATGCCAAGTGCCCTGTGGTTCCCCTTCCCGTCAGCCTTTCCATGGCGGTCTCTACCGCCATGGACAGGCTGGCGGGAAGGGGAGTCGTAATCCCCCCCCCCGGGTGCCGGGTGGATTAAAACCGCCGGGACAACCATGGCGGGAAATCCCCGGTCCTGGCGCTGCAACCGCGGCGCTACCACCACGGTCGTAATATGGCAGATTGTACCGTCAGCCTATTGGCTGTACAATCGCCAAAACAGCCCTGGCGGTCTTTGACCACCAGGGTTGTAATGAGGCCCTCTGTCTCTTTTATACACTGTTTTGAAAAATGTGCTTTGTTTGGTATTCCTTTCTCTATCTTTAGCACATTTCTATGAAGGTAGTATTGCCATATTGTATTGCACTGAATAGGTGGGTTTTTAGACTATTTTTCTCTTGCCACTAGATACTTTGAAAAGGTGCCTTTTGTTAACGTGTGAAGCATATAGCTCAATTCTTCGAAACTTTTAGACTGCTAATATTGTCTTTCAACTCTCCTTTAAATCTTACTGAGCTTGCACTATTCTTTCTCTGGTGATACTCAATATTCCCCTTATTGATTTACACAGTCTGTTGGTCATGTGCTTTGTTTACCCTCAGTCATTACCAAACAAGAAAACAGAAACACGTATAAAGTTCCTATTTCTACTGTTTTATTGATGACATAAAAAATGTTTCAGCTACATGGCTCAGTACATTCAGAATTGAACGTTCCAGATATCGAAAAGTTCTAATCTATCAAAAACCAATCAAATAAAGGGAGTGGCATGCACTTCTTTAACTTCCCTAAATTATATGCTACTGGGCGATCTTTCTTTTATTTTAAATGGTGAAGTATGTTCTGCATTGACTTAAGCGTAAAATCTATGTACATTTAGAAAAGAAATCGCAGCACAGAGCACATTCAGTAAATAAACGATATTTGTTAAGGAATAAGGGGTTTGAACATTTTAGTTTTGGAAGTGTGCCCATTGTATTCTACATTACATATGATCAATGGACCTTTTCTGGGTACCTTAGTCACAACTGTCGTATTAATTCCCTCGGTATCCTTTCTGCTTATCGTGATTTTCCTCGTTGATCACGCTGTCTGAAGTGTTAAAAGCGGCAGGCATAGCTCTGGCTTTCTGCCCCTGAGTCAAACCATGTAGACATTTACTCCTGAAGCTTTATTTCTCTGATTCGTGTCAGGATCAGGCTACTTAAGAATTAATAGTCAAATGCATGCGTGCTCATGGCAAGCTTTAGTAGTTGAGGATTCCCGGGAATAGTTCAGAAACTGTGTTAATTTCAAGCTATTAAACTTTGACAGCGTTTCCACTTGGGTAAAATAAATGTAGCAGATGTGCATCGGCATATGGGTAATTGTGACGCCGAAGTGCAGTTTCATTTGCTACCATTTTTTGTTCAATTCTCCATGGGGCACATGTTTTTCCTGTGGAGAAAACCCTTTCCTCACATTCAAACAATTGCGGTGGGGTTTCCTTTCATTTACATTCTGCATAGGAATTTGCTTCTGCCATTGACTGCAATAAATCTCTGCCGGTAACTAGGGCAGAAATTATCCTGCCAAGACCTCATGAATGCTCTCAAACTTGCAAGTTTGCGTTGTTCACCTACCTAGGCAAAGATTCATGCTCCAAAACCCCCACAAATTATTGACTGGAGGCAGATTTGCTAAACTGTAATATTAAACCTTATTGGGGTGATAGTAAAGGTGAGCTAATACAGTTGCAAGTGTAAATCTATGTTTTGTTAACAAAATATGAATACTTAGGGCCTTATTCACAAGCCCCCTGCGCTGCCGCTGCGTCATTCTTTTTGATGCAGTGGCGGCGCTAGCTGTGTACTATACTATTCCATATTTACAAACCAATGCATTGGGCCCTGTGTGTCAGTTGGTAAAGCCCTGTGTCACATTATACCTGCTCCAGGCACTGATGCAGTGAAATTGAAAACTTTTCACTGCGTCACCTTATGACTTCACCGCATCAAAATTTTGCAGTCTGCTCAGACCAGATGCAAAATTGATGCAGGATTTTTTCAATGTATGTGCCATCATCCAATGGGACTGTTCTCGCATTGCTGGAGTTGCATCAGTTTAAGGATGCAACTCCAGCAATGTGTCACTCTAAGCGCCAACAGTTGCACCAGAATTCCTGATGTATCTGTGTAAACATGTGCCATGGAGCTCTGTATTGTAAATACGGCGCATCAATGCCGTAGTTAGGGAATGTGAGGCAGACGCAAGAAATCTGATGCATCTATGACGATGCGTCAGTTTCTTGTAAATGAGGCCCTTAGACTTTTAAATGGTGGTATTGTGTATAACTGAGTTAACAATAAGGATTGGTTTTGCTAGCATTAATACTTTACTTGTGTATCATTAGAATAACAAAGTCAGTGTAACTAGTTTTATCAGTTGGATATACCGAAGCCACTCTTACAAAATCATGATTTTACAGTGCAGGGTTCCAAACATCATGCCACTGAGACTGGCAGTACCTTTTGTCAGAAGTCTAGATTATAGAAGCAGAATAATTGGCTTAACATTGGTGGGTGGATCTATCTTTTCAAAGGGAGATCATAAAATAGAGGGGGTACCACATCACCAAGATAGGCTGAAATATCTTAATATAAGTATGATAATCACTAATATCGCATGATGTCAATATGGTAACCTAATTGGTAGGTCTGGAGATTAAAGAACAAATTAGTCAAGCCAACTTAATGACAGGTTGAGACCTAATCTATGTTGATGTAAATATGTGGTCAATGTAAGGTATGCCACTGTAAAGATTGGCTATTTGAATGTAATGAACCGCATTTGGACACAGCCAGCCTGACATGCGTACTCAGGCTTCTCACTCTGTGTTGAGTCCATAGGCTGGGGCAGCAAAAGCAGCTCTCCATGTCTTCACTGGGACGCTGTGCTGACTTGCCTATTCAATCCCGTCACAAAATGGTTAAAGTCAGGTTTGTGTCAAAAATCATGGCTCAAACCGGACGTGCGCCATTTTTTGACGCACAACCCCCATTGAAATGACTCCTGTCTTAGCAAAGACAGGAGTCATGCCCTCTTGCCCAATGGCCATGCCTAGGGGACTTCTGTCCCCTGGGCATGGCCATTGGGCACAGTGGCATGTAGGGGGGGCAAATTAGGCTCCCCTATGCCACATAAAAAACAAACAAAAATGACTTACCTCAACTTACCTGTACTTACCTGGGATGGGTCTCCCCATCCATGGGTGTCCTCCAGGGGTTTGCGAGGGTGGCAGGGGGTGTCCCTGGGGGCAGGGAATGGCACCTCTGGGCTGCTTCCATGGTCAGAGACCATGGAAGTGAGCCCACAGGTCCCTTAACGCCTGCCCTCACCCAGGCATTAAAAAAAGGTGCACATCAGGCTGTGCGCTGGTTTTTAAGGCACGCCCCCTCCTTGGCGTCAAAATGACGCGGGAGTATAAATAAGGCGCGCAGGCCTTAAAGTAATTTTTTGGATGGTTACGCCTACCTTGCATGTCATTAATGCAAGACGGTTTCCCGAATCCCAAAAATTACGCACACAGAGGATTTTTGATTTTTTTCTCGCCTCGGAACAGGCTGTGCGTCGAAATTTTCGGCGCACAAGGAGTCCAAATGAAAAAGAGAAGTCTTTTTGGTCCTGAGACTTCAGGGAACAGGAGGCAAGCTCTATCCAAGCCCTTGGAGAGCACTTTCACAGCCAGACAAGAGTTCAGCAAGGCAGCAGGGCAACAACAAGGCAGCAGTCCTTTGTAGATAGGTGAGTCCAGTAATATAACATGTTAAACTTCATAAGGGCTGCATCTGGATTGGCTCCTGACTTGCCCAACCACCCCACCAGTGGCTCCAGGCAGTGCAGGGTGGGTAGATCATGCAACATGGGCAGTTATGAAGCCGCATTATTTGAAATTGCGCGACAATTGGCTGTGTTGATTACCTTCTGCCTGGGCTTACTTCTTGATTGTGTTTGTGAAGATGTGGACTGGGGAGGTGTGACCTGGCAACTTACAATGGCCCTCGCGCTCAAAGTCCAGTTGGAAATTCTAAAGAGGTAAAGTGTTTTTTTTTCGGTAAAGCCTCATGTGCTTCATGAGACAAGCCTGTACGACAATAAGATCGTGACCTTTTCTGTTGTAGCTAATGCTCTTTTAACGCACGCCACATTATATAAAAATTACACTAATCGAAAGTGCCTTTTCTGAAGCCTATGTTCTTCAGGAGACAAACCTGTGCAACAATAAGAGGGTGTGGCATCATGGTTAGAGCTGCTGACTTTGGAGTGGGTAAACCAGGTTTGAGTCACTGCGTCAGCTTGACATTCTGTGCAAATGGTTTTATCTCCAGGTAACCTGAAAAAATAATGAATGTGACCTTGTCTAATGGAACTGGTGTTCATGTAAAGCACTCCAGTACCTTCGGGTCAAGTGGAGCTATATAAAAACTGCAAAAATAAATAACTTTAAATTGGCAATTGTGTCCAAGTGTACAGGTATTCCTTTTATCCAGTGCAATCATTTTCAAAATGAGGCACTATATTTTCGACTTTAATTCTCTAACCACCGTTGTCCCACCATAGCATAATAAAAACAACCAGAGAGAGCTGAACGGCATTTTCATTACTTCTCATATCATTGCTGTCCCTTAATTGCTTCCTCATATCTCATATATTGAGTAGTTGTGTTAGGAATAATCAAATGTAGAAGCTCACAATTAAAAAGTTCATATCAAAGAGGCATGCCTCGGAAAGAGTTCATTGAAAAATGCGGACACAAATTCCTACTGGAAATGTGCATAGAAGGAAAGCTGTCATAATGTGCTATGTTATTTCACAATTAGAGGGACTGCTTGTGGTTGAACCACCAAGCTCCTTCAACAATACCAAATGTATACATGTCTTTGCAGTGGGCGTCGCTGTGTTTGTGTGTGTGTGTGCAGTTCCAAGCATGTGTGCACTTTTTGCTTGCCATCCTTCTAATGCTTCTTTGAGGTGACACTGCAGACAAGTAAATCGCCTGCGGCCACTGTACTGAACAGGCGCACTGTGCTAATCTGTTATTCAATGAATGTGCAAGTGAAGGAAACCATTGTGTGCCTGCTGTAACTGGGTAAATTATGACAAAAGGCTAAATGTTATCCACCATTTGCTTAAGTTCTTCAATACAGTAATTACAATTCACATTCCCATCCCATCAGGCTTATGTTTTATGTCAGATTAATGTTTTAAGATTACGCTAATGTACAGCACATCCTCAAACATTGGCCTGTGTAGTGAATGCAAAGACGATTTCCGTTAGTCTGAAACCCCTTTGGGTCAGTTAGTGTCACTTGCTTTGTTCACTGGTGACAGTTGAAGATGACTTTTACGCCCCACCACTTTCAAAAGCCACTAGCAGCTACTGAAAGGAAGTCCACCTTGAATTAGTGTGAGAACAAAGAGGCATACCTCTTTTTTTCTATTTAAAAAAAAGGGTAGCAGGATCCACACTGTCAAGTCGGAGGAACGTGGAATAACAGCCCAGTGAGAGACCTGGTAGATAAGACCAATAGTATGATACTCTTCAAAACAAACAGTGGAAATTGTATTTACTTTGGCTATTAAAATGACAATGAAAGAACACAATATTTGCACTGTGTTGCTCTTTTCTGCACTTTTATATTGTGCAAGTTTGTCCTAATGGCATCAGTAAACTTTACAAAAGAACCAGATGTTGCACATTTTTAGGCACTGGGAGATTAAGGGGCAAATATTTTGACGCACATTCGGAGCAAACCGTGCACCATATTTATACTATGACGCCCGACCCCGCGGACGTCTAAACTCCTCTGTGTGCGTCATTTTTGGGATTCGGGAAACCGTCTTGCATTAATGACATGCAAGGTAGGCATAACCATCCAAAAAATGACTTTAAGGCCTGCACGCCTTATTTATACTCCCGCGTCATTTTGACGCACAGGAGGGGGCGTGCCTTAAAAAACAGCGCACAGCCTGATGTGCACCTTTTTTTAATGCCTGGGAGAGGGCAGGCGTTAAGGGACCTGTGGGCTCACTTCCATGGTCTCTGACCATGGAAGCAGCCCAGAGGTGCCATTCCCTGCCCCCAGGGACACCCCCTGCCACCCTCGCAAACCCCTGGAGGACACCCATGGATGGGGAGACCCATCCCAGGTAAGTACAGGTAAGTTGAGGTAAGTCATTTTTGTTTGTTTTTTATGTGGCATAGGGGAGCCTAATTTGGCCCCCCTACATGCCACTGTGCCCAATGGCCATGCCCAGGGGACAGAAGTCCCCTAGGCATGACCATTGGGCAAGAGGGCATGACTCCTGTCTTTGCTAAGACAGGAGTCATTTCAATGGGGGTTGTGCGTCAAAAAATGGTGCACGTCCGGTTTGAGCCATGATTTTTGACACAAACCTGACTTGCACCATTTTGTGATGCACAACCCCCATTTTTCTCTACTCTGACCAGCCCGCAGCGCCGGCTAACGTCAATCCTTAAATAAGGCGCCCGCTTGGAGCGTAGGAATGGCGTTAGCCGGAGGTAAATATTTTACGCTAACCAGCGCCAGCGCTGGTTTGGTCAAAAAGTATAAATACGGGCCTAAGTTCTTTGCTCAGAATCATAGGGTTTTGATCCAAGGCCAGGATTAGAACCTGGTTTTCCAGTTTCAAAGTCAACAGCCTAGTCTAGAGGTCACATCTTCATGTAGTCACATAATTGTAGTAACGTAACACATTAGACAAGCACTGTACAGTCTGCAGTGAGGGTTTAATATTTTCAAAGTGCAATAATGCACACAAGAGTAGTACCTGAATGCCAGCCAGAAGCGTGCTCAACTCACGATTTGAATAATATACATAATCAGTTGTATTCCTATACTGCAATGCAGCAGAAAAGAGTAAATTAGGGAAAATTCTGGAAATGGTAGAGATATACTTATCTTGCCAGTACTAGAAAACATAATCTTACCTTATCTTGGTCTTTAATGTCTATGGGCATTTTGATTTGCCATCTCTCAACCTTCCCCTATTAGTCGCTGTTTGAAATGGGGTTTTAGGTTGGCAGTCAGGTTACCCTCTTTCCAAGCAATAACCCTCACTCTAGTCAGGGTAAGTCACACACAATCCAAGATTATCCTGTGCCCACCCTCTGGTAGCTTGGCACGAGCAGTCAGGCTTAACTTAGAAGGCAATGTGTAAAGTATTTGTGGAACAAATCATACAATAACACAATATAGCACCACAAAAATACACCACACAGTATTTAGAAAAATATATAATATTTATCAGGATAATTGTAGGTCAAAACGAATAAAGATGCAATGTGAAATTGTAGGGATATCACTGGAAAGTGATATCAAGTGTCTTAAGTCTTTAAAAATCAATCTAAGTCTCTTTCAAGCACAAAGTTCTTGGTTTGGAGTGGAAAATCTCTGCAAAGGGCCGCAGAAGAAGAGATACGTGGAAAAATTATGTGTGCGTCAATTTCTCCCCAGCACACACGGACTTGCGTCGGTATTTTTCACGCTGGGAAGTCGTGCGTCGTTTTCCGGCACGCGGACAGTCTTTTTCTATGGGTCGGGGGGATTACCAGATGTCCCGGGTCTGTGCGTGGATTCTCCTGCTTCTTTTCCGGCTTCGCTCTCACGGCAGGCGTCGCATCGATTCTCCCTCTGGAAGTCGGGCAGCGTTGTCCTTGCGAGGCCGTGCGTCGAAGTTCCGGCCGCCCCGAAGGTGTCGTGTCGGTCAGCGTCGGTGTGCGGCATTTTTCTCACCTCAGAACAGGCTGTGCGTCGAAATTTTCGGCGCACGAAGAGTCCAAATTAAAAAGAGAAGTCTTTTTGGTCCTGAGACTTCAGGGAACAGGAGGCAAGCTCTATCCAAGCCCTTGGAGAGCACTTTCACAGCCAGACAAGAGTTCAGCAAGGCAGCAGGGCAACAACAAGGCAGCAGTCCTTTGTAGAAAGGTGAGTCCTTTAGGCAGCCAGGCAGTTCTTCTTGGCATGATGCAGGTTATGGTTCAGGTTTCTTCTCCAGCAAGTGTCTGATGAGGTAGGGCAGAGGCCCTGTTTTATACCCAAATGTGCCTTTGAAGTGGGGGAGACTTCAAAGAGGGGCTAAGAAGTGCACCAGGTCCCCTTTCAGTTCAATCCTGTCTACCAGGGTCCCAGTAGTGGGTGTGGCAGTCCTTTGTGTGAGAGCAGGCCCTCCACCCTCCCAGCCCACGAAGACCCATTCAAAATGCAGATGTATGCAAGTGAGGCTGAGTACCCTGTGTTTGGGGGGTGTCTGAGTGAATGCACAAGGAGCTGTCAACCAAGCCCAGCCAGACATGGATTGTAAGGCACAGAAAGATTTAAGTGTAAAGAAAAGCTCACTTTCTTAAAGTGGCATTTCTAGAATAGCAGTATTAAATCCAACTTCACCAGTCAGCAGGATTTGGTATTACCATTCTCGCCATACTAAATATGACCTGCCTACTCCTTTCAGATCAGCAGCTACCACTTTAATACTGTATGAGGGCAGCCCCAATGTTAGCCTATGAAGGGAGCAGGCCTCACAGTAGTGTAAAAACGAATTTAGGAGTTTTACACTACCAGGACATGTAAACTACACAGTTACATGTCCTGCCTTTCACCCACACAACACCCTGCTCTAGGGGTTACCTAAGGCACATATTAGGGGTGACTTATATGTGGAGAAAGGGGAGGTTTAGGCTTGGCAAGTAGTTTTAAATGCCAAGTCGAGGTAACAGTGAAACTGCACACACAGGCCTTGCAATGGCAGGCCTGAGACAAGGTAAGGGGCTACTTCAGTGGGTAGCACAACCTGTGCTGCAGGCCCACTAGTAGCATTTAATCTACAGGCCCTGGGCACATATAGTGCATATTACTACAGACTTATAAGTAAATTAAATAGTCCAATCAGGTATGATTCAAGGTTACCATGTTTAAAGGGAGAGAGCATATGCACTTTAGCATTGGTTAGCAGTGATAAAGTGCGCAGAGTCTAAAAGCCAGCAAAAACAGTGTCCAAAAAGTGGAGGGTGGCAGGCAAAAAGTTAGGGGTGACCACCCTAAGGCTGTCAGGTCTAACAGTCGCGTCTAGTACTGCATAGTAAGTGATGTGAAATAGTCATCTATAAGTATCAAAATTCATTTGAAATCTCCTATGATCCAGAGAAACTCACTAGAAAAACACTTTACTTCTGAAATATTATAGGATATTTAAAGCCCTGCTGGGACTCAAGTTTTTAGAGCCTATGTATTAGTTAGAAGAATAACTCAGTTTATTCTACTAGTAACCTCTTTCTTAAAATAAAAATGAATAGAAAAATGATATTTCTTGCTCATTGCAAAAAACTATTGCCGATGGATGACTTGTGTCTGTTATAAGATAGGGTGAGGACCACTGGAATTAAGTGGCAATGGATGAACAAAATCTGCAACAGCATTGACTAAATTATTTGCCAAGAAAATACAAATTATGCAGCCTTATAGAGCATATTCTGTGGAATTGTTAATTTGCGAATTTATCATTTTAAATGCTGGGGTCCTTAATCCCTGGGTGGATGAAATGTTTTTTCACAATTCATTGGAGTAGGAGAGATTGTAGTGTGGTTAGTTTTACGTATTCATTGCGCTTTAGCTTCAGGCTTTAGGCCTTTGTGCACATTGCCCTGAATATATTTTATTCATTTGCTGACAGCTTAGAGCCTCTGTGCACTTTGCTCTAAATGCTTTTTATTAGGCTTCGTACTGTTATTTTTCAAATAGCTAGTTCTACAGTGTTGTTTTTTTAGTCATATCACACTGTTTTGCCTACTTCTGCACTGGAGTTCTCCATAACATATTTACTCTGTGCTTCAGTCAAGGATACATTCTGGTACATTGCCGATAGACGTGGTAAGAGTTTAGACTTGGCATTCCTGCGTAGGGACATTTTGTGATCACGATGACATGTTAGTTATAAAATCACTTCCTTGTCCCAATACACGCAAGAGGGAGATTCCGACCAGGGAACCACAACTAGACACTGACTGCCTCGTTGCAGATGCTGAACCAAGATCACAGGTCTTTGCTCAGGTATGAGGGCTGATGTCTCCACAGTGATTCTAATAGGCAAGCTAGAAGCTTAACATGCTGTGCTCTAAATAGAACAAGCAGAGGGAGAGTAGAAACTGTTAGACAATATGATAGCTTTGTTCTTATGTTTTACTCTCCTGGTGACTATTTCAATCCTACTGTGTTGTATCGTTCTGGTTATTGCGGCTCACACCTTAATATCTAAAATACAGTAGTTTTATTAAAAACATTATATACAACTTATACTGTCTTTGTCATTTGTATATGAGATCATATTGGAAATAAGAGAGTTGGTTTGGATCTGAGTAACCACGACTTCCCTGAGAAGTTCCAAAGATGTCATGCGCTCGGCTGCCAAATCATTCCTTCCACATGGGAGAAATGAGGCACTGCTAGTTAGCCGGAGCAAAAACCGGATTTAGGGTGACAGAGTTCTTTACACGTGGGTCAGACTCAGTCCCCCACACCGTTATAGATCCTGCTACCTAGTAATCCAGTAGTCTCATTTAGAATAATGAGAGCCCACGCGACAAGATGACCCTCAAAGGTTGCTGCTTTCAATCAGGATTACCTCCTTGTGATACACAATATCACCCCCCATGCCACTGAACGAGCCATCTAAGCCCATTTGTCATTGAGGCCAAGAAATGCTGTCTTTGGCCAAGGCTTCTTTTAAAATTAGCTCATCTAAGGGAAGATGAAGATTTAATTTTGAACCCTGGCCAATGCTTGGGGGAGACATTGTTGACATGTTTCTTTCTACCCCATGAACCTTGATGGCTAAATCAATTCCATAAAGGAGAGACCAGAGCATAATTTGTAAGAAAAAGACTGCAGGTGCCCGAAACATTACTTAGAAGCCCACGGCCGGTGCAATGAAATGGCGGCATGCTGAATAGCATGGCTGCATAGTCCTGAATGTATCCCAGACATCTTTAATCCACTGCCAGGCACTCCCTCCACTTTTAGCTCACTCCCACAGATCTCTGCTTTTCCCCTTTGTGCCGCTTTTCCATCTTTTTCTTCATCCTTCTTTCCCACTTATGTGTGTTTTCCTTCTTTTGTTCTTGGGAAACGTCCGATCAGGAAAAATAAGTGCAGGTTCTCAAAAATATGTGCTGTGGCCCACACTGGCAATGACCAGCTCAAATTAAGCACTGGTAGAGACTGAAAATGAAAGGAATATCGGCCAGGTTTACTGGTTCCAAACAGTTATGAGAGCAGACAACAGTTCTCGCTTAAGAGTCAAATCACTACAATAACTACAATCGAAGTCTTCCACACCCACTAAAGGAGAAGGTTCCTTGGGGATAAAAATTGGCTAGATTTCCTATCTCATGGAAAAGAAAGCACCTACGCTGAGTGGGCAATATTCCTTCTGAGACTTTTTTGTTAAAAAAAGAATTGACTCCTTTTTCAGAAAATATATTATTTCTCTAGTACTGCTAACTCTTCATATCTGCCTACTTTGTTGAATTACATGATAGAGGATTCTGGTCAGAAGGCTTTAGATGCTAGAGAAGAGTTATTGTTCTGTAACTTCACCATTTACAAGAATTAATGATTATTGTGGTCCAGTGTCCTGATGCAGACACTGAATCATTCTTGGTTGGAGTTCAGTTGGACAAGGGAACAAGAGCATTGTTCTGGGAATAGGAAATTCAAAGCTCTTATCCCATGCTGATTGAACCATGGAAATCTGATTCCTTGGACAATGCTGAAATTTGCTGGCCAATAGGAATGGTGATGGACTTTCAAGCAGGTGTTCGTTATCATACAGCCATACGTTTCTGAGCGTAAAACAACTCACAGGATGTATCATCTGCGAAGGTCATTCTGCAGGAGCGAAACATTTGTGAATAGTGTGGACATCTATGCTATCCCACTCCTCTGTTCAGTTTTTTGACTGATCATGTGTTTCTCACCAGATGAGGTGACATTGTGTTTGTTGTATTTGGAACATGCAAAAATTAAAGGTCACTCACTACTTCCCTCTCACCTATGTACGGAAAGACAGATGGTTTGTGGCATTAGAATTATAGCATGGAAGAGGGTTAAGATGTCTACTGAACCTCTTTGTGTAAAATCAACTCAGCCACACATAACACAGGCCTTCCCCTTTCATCCACTTAATGTGTGTTTGTTTGAGTCTACATGTGCTTTGCATGTTGAATACGTATGAAGAGAGACATCTCTTAGACCATTTTGCATGCAGTGCAGCACAAAATTATGGTTCTTTCTCAAGTATGTACTGAAACTAATAGAGCTCTGGGTGGTGTTTAATTATAATTTACTACAGTGTTTTAGAAAAAAATGATATAAATACAAGCAACATCTACTTGGAAAAGTCATAAAAGGCTAATTTTACAACAATAAGCATCATCTTGATGAAACTATATACCACTCAAATACTTCAAATTTGTAAGGTTTATTTCAAAATACATTCAGACCAAAGCCATGCCTAAGTACAAAATGCTGATTTAATCCTGTTTCATGGATGTCAGTTAGGGATAAACCAGGGTGCCCTGAAGAAAACAAATTGATACTGGACTGGGACAGAGACAAGAACCAACTAAGAAAAGAAACCCCCACCTCCAAAACACAGTTCTAAAAATAAAATCCAAAATACATTATTATTATTATTATTATTATTATTATTATTAATAATAAACTTATAGAGCGCAGTGCTACCCGGATGCTTCCAAACACTGATGCAGGACCATTAAACAGGCAAAGCTGACCTGTTATAGCGGGAAGAGAAAAGTCTTCAACTTTTTACGGAAGGAGAGTTCACAGTTCTCTAGGCGGACTTCCAGTGGGAGGGAGTTCCATAAATTACCTACTTTAAAGGCAAAAGACCTACCTCCCCATCTTGCTTTCTTAACACAACGTATGTTAATCAAGGAAGCAGATGAGGATCTAAGTGATTTTTGGGGAGCACAGGGGGTTATAATCCGCCTAAGAAAGGCCAGGCCCTTTTTATGAAGTGCCTGGTGAATGAAACAAATGGCCTTAAAGTTGATACGCTGTTCAATGGGGAAACAATGGAGAGCGGCCAGGGCTGTTTTGGCAGAATGGTATCTGGGAGTGCCCATCAATAGTCGGGCATTAGAATGTTGTGCCACCTGCAGTCTCTTTAGAACATAGGATGGAGAGCACATAAATAAAACATTCCCATAGTCCAGGTGAGACAATATGAGAGCTGTGCTTTGTGGAGCTATCCTGCAGTTGCTGCTTCTGTCTGTACAAAAGGACAAACACTGGACTTTGTGTGCCTTCCTTCTTGTGAAGAACTCTCCCAGGGCTTGAAATTGAACTTGCCTCCTGTTGTTGAAGTCTCAGGGACAGCAAAGACTTCTCTCTGCCAGCACCTGGAGCCTCTGTTGAGACTCCTACCCTCCCAAGTGGTGCCAATCCAGTTCCTGGGACCCTGAAAGGAGAAGCTGGCAGAACAAGAGTATGAAATCTACGCACAGACCGTCGTGCGGGGAAAAGATCAATGCAACTCCGAGACACGGCTGAAATATCAACACGCCGGCTGCTTTGCGGCTGCAATCGATGCTCACCTTTAGTGCAGCTGGAAGATCGACACACACGGCTGGAGAAACGACACACAGCATCGCTGACGGAGACTGGTGAGATCGCAACCCGCGCTGCGTGGTTTCCGAAACATCGTGCGGCAGGATTTCCGATGCAAACATCGCTGGGCATGTAAAAATGACGCAAGGGCTGCCCGGACCCGAGGGTGCTGTTCGGATGGATGCATCGCTCTCCTGTGGAGAGAAGAAACAACGCACACCGACCCGACTAAAGGAGAAACAATGCAAGGTCTCGCTCGTGAATGATATGGATGCATCACAAGCCCCTTTTGATGCACACTCGCCAGTGCAGGGTTATTTTTGACGCGCCCAGGTAGATTTCCATACTAACAGCGTTAGTGTTGTGTTTAAAATCTCATGAAGACTCTTTTTACTTTTTAATTAATTACTTGATTTGTGTATGGTGGATTTTTGTCATTTTGGTCTTGTTTTGTTTAGATAAATATTTCCCATTTTTCTAAATCTGTGTTGTGTCATTTTATAGTGTTTTCATTGAATTACTGTTTGTATTGGTACAAATACTTTACACCTAGCACTCTGAAGTTAAGCTTGCCTGCTTGTGCCAAGCTACCAAGGGGGTGAGCGGGGGTTAGCTGAGGGTGATTCTCTTTTGTCCTGACTAGAATGAGGGTCCTTGCTTGGACAGGGGGAACCTGACTGTCAACCAAGGACCCAATTTCTAACATTGGTGATCAGCGGATGGGACTGGACTTGTATTTGTACTTGACATGCAGTGATTAAGTGTACACTACTTTTTTGAGTTCAGACGACTACATGACCACATACTACTTGTCTTGTGATTTTTGCTTTTCTCTTTGGGACTTCTTTTTGTTCTACTTCTAGCTGATCACTTGATTGACTTTTTTTTTTTTAACTTCATTTGGGAACTTGTTTTTCTTCGTTTGGAACTTTGCACTTTTTTAACTCTTCATCATGTCTCAATCTGGAGATTTATCAGGTGGAGCTGCTTTTGACATAGAGAAATTGGAGAGCTACACAGTGGCTCAGTTGAAGCAGTTCTATAAGGACTTTGCCTGTACCATTAAGAGCTCATCCAAGAAGGATGAGCTGCAAAAGGCACTGAGGGACTGGGTGACAACCAAACAAGCTGAGGGGCACACAGATGAGGAGCAGGAAGGGGAGGAAGTCAAGTCACTCACAATGATGTAGTGGGTGGGCCTGTTATGTCCAAGGAGAGAGTCTCCAGGGCAGGTAGCAGTGTGTCATCCAAGGGTCTGACTCCTGAAGAGCTACAGGACAGACAGGTAGAGAGACAATACCAATTGGAGCTGAAGAAGCTCAGTCTAGAGATGGAAGAGAAAAGGGTGGCCATGAGGAAAGAATTATACTGCTGGCTCATGATCTTAGCTTAAAGGAGTTAGATCAGAGATGGTGGCAGCAACAGCACAGTGCAGCCTGAGAGGAGGGTGCACATTCCTAAAGACCTTGTAAAGGATTACAAAAGGGAGGATGACATATACTTGTGGTTCAAGGGGTATGAGTCTGCTCCCCACATGAATCTGGTCCCTGAAGCTCATTAGAGGGAGGGTCTGTGGAAGCACTTTGAGGTAGAGGGGAGGGATACACTGACAGCCTTAGGGGATGCTCATAATCTCACTTACACTATCATGAAGGATGCCCTACTCACAAGATATGGTCACCCGTGAGCAGTATAAGGACAAGTTTAGGTCCTATGAGAAGAAAGAATCCCAAACATGGTTAGAATGTGTTGATTCTTTTTGCAGGTCACTAGATGGTTCAGTGAAGGGCAATAAGGTAACGAGGTATGAGGGGCTTTACAATTTGATTGCTTGGGAGCACTTGTACAGTTTATCTTTTCCAGAGCTGCGCCAGCACCTAATTGACAGCAAGCTGACTGATCCCAGGAAGCTTGCCCAGGAAGTGTACCGCTGGAAGAGCACTAGGGTCCAAAAGAGGTATGGTGGAGACCACACCAAGGGTGGGCAGGGTCTCTCTCAGAAGAAAGGGGGGGGTAAGGGTAAACAGGGGAAGTTCTCTAAAGGGCACCAAACTGATTCCCAGGGTAAAGACTCCCAACCCCTCAGTGAGAAGAAGCCATGGGTCTCCACAGGGAAGCCGCTGACAGGGGGACCCCCACGTAAGTGTTATGCATGTGACCAAGTGGGTCATGTGAGGGGGGACCCCAAATGCCCCAAGAGTACACCGTCATCCACTTCTGCACCGTCCCAGGGTTTAAGCTACTGTAGCACTTTTTTATTTATTAATGCACAATTTTCAAATAACCTTTTAT
The DNA here is from genome assembly GCF_031143425.1 of Pleurodeles waltl. Classification (NCBI taxonomy): domain Eukaryota; kingdom Metazoa; phylum Chordata; class Amphibia; order Caudata; family Salamandridae; genus Pleurodeles; species Pleurodeles waltl. The sequence continues at coordinate 1,236,829,975 of NC_090446.1, forward strand.
TTTATTTTATTTTACACTATATTTTAATGTCACAATTTTATTAATACTGTTTGCACTCCAACAGCGTCACCATTGATGAGCGAATTGTTTGCAGAGAAGTTATGTGGAGGGACTGCAAGTCAGTCTGGCTTAAGATTGAGTCTTTTATTTTACCGCCTTTGGATCTGGAGTACCTGTGATAGAGGACTCTCATGATGATTAACTTGAATTTTAGGCATTTATGGTACTTGTATCTGCAATTAATCAAGTGCTTTGATCTGAGTAGCTATGATTTTAATAGTTGTGTGATATCCTGTTTTCTATAAGTGGTCTGGATCATATTATTTCTCCTCCCAAACACATGCAATGGTGGACAATATTTTTGTTGGAGGTTATCATATGGTGGAGCAATGTAAGATTGGAGACATATATATTTACCATTTATCACCTATCAGTTGTCACATTGAGGGACATATTCCCCACATAAGGGTGAGATACGTGAAGATATAAGAACCACTGTCCTTTCTTCACTACAGATATTGAGAAACACATTTCTAACTTTCCATGTATGAAGGAATTCTGACTAATTATTGTCAGGAAATGGTTGCATGTAGACTGTTTACACATACACGAGGTGTTGGTGAAATGTTTGGGTTCTTTCTTTTTTCCAGTGTTCTTATTGTTTTCTTTGTTTTTTTTAGCTTCTGTTTTTTTCTGTTTCAATTTTCACTGGGGGCCTGAGGTACTGCCTTCAGTATATGGCTATTGTTGGTGATTTTATCATATTTGAATTTTTCTCTTTGAAGTTTGTAGACGTTTGTTGTGAATGGGAATCCCCTCCTCCCTTCAATTAGCTACAGTTTTTAGTCTTGTGCCAATTTTTATGTGTCCTGAGGAAGGTGCGTGGCTCTTTGGCCACAGTGCATAGAAACGGATGTCGGTATTTGTTCTACAGCTCTGATGTTGAGACCACCCAAGAGATCCACAGATAAAACAGGTTTTGCGCGAACATGTGTATTGTGTATTGTGTATATATATATATATATATATATATATATATATATATATATATATATATATATATATAGATGGTTAATAACTAATGCAAAAGGTTTCTAAAGCATATATAGGATATACATTGATTTTTGGATTTTTTATATTTATACTATATTGCAGGTTTGTATCACCATTGGAAACCTGTTGCAATATTTTATTTATCTTCCACTGAGTGTTTAATTGTTCATTTATTATAGCTGTTTTGAGTTCAGTTGAGTGAGTACCTTAATGCCAAAGGTCATGTGATGAAGCCTTCTTTGCCATCATCAGGGCCAACAGGTAATGTAATGTCACTTGCTGTGATGTCATCAGCAGCTAAATATTTGGTTGATGTCCTTCCACTCCCCCTCCCATTTTGGTGAATTAACACTGTTAGACCGGCCATCCTTTGCATTGTTTTCTTCCTAACATTTTTCCTTCAGACCTTCTGTTTTGCTGACTTTGTTTTTGCTTGCTTTAGAACTCTGCACACTTTGCCACTGCTAACCAGTGCTAAAGTACTTGAGCTCTCCCATTAACACATGGTGGAGATGGGCTTAGAACCAATTGGCATTTTAAATGTACTTATAAGTCATTAGTAAAGTAGTATTGCCTGTGCACATGGCCTGTAAATTAAATGCTACTAGTGGGTCTTCAGCACTGATTCTGCCACCCACCCAAATTGTACTTTAAGCATGTCTTAGGCCTGCCACTGCAGCCTCTCTGCGTCCAATTCTAAACTGCCATTTTGACCTGGCAAAATAAACCTTTTAATGCATATAGGTCACACCTAGGGTAGGCCATGGAGAGCCCAGAGGGGAGGGTCCAATACATTTAAAAAGCAGGGCATGGTCTTTTAAGTGTTACATGTCCAGGTAGTGAAAATCTATTTAAATCATTTTTCACTACTGCAAGGACTACCTTCCCACAGGATGACATTGGAGTCACCTTATTATATTTATTAAACTATAATTTCCAAATGGAAGCAGATAATCAGTTCATGTTTGGTGTCCATGGAATTGTAATGAAAAATCCTAAAGGATGGTGAAGTTGGATTTTAAGTTGCAATTTTGAAAATGCCACTTTTAGAACATTGGCATTTTCCTGTCTTAGCCATTTGGTACCTGACTCCTGTTTCAGGGTCACATGACTGGTTGTAGTTGACAGATGGGCTTTGTATATTTGTCCTAAACAGCCACACAATAGGGAGGGAGCTGTGCCTGGATGGTCCATCACTAGCAGATTGGGAAGGAGGAGCTGGGCCAAGCCACAATTACATTTAAATAGTCTCTGTCCTGCCTTCACACAAAGGGTTACATCCCCTTGTAGTTAGTCTGGAGCCAGGAAGGCAGGGCACCTGTGCACTGTAAAGGCCTGCCTCTAGAAGCTTCCCCTACTTCAGAGGCACACCTGGGTATACTGGCCCTCAGACACAAGCTCTTCAGTACACTTTTGAACATGAGGATATTATGCCAGGAAGATGGACTGCTGTGGTGCTGAAAGGACTGCCAGTCTGCTGGACTGCTGACTGAAGGGACTGCTGCCCTGCTGTGCTGGCCTGCTGCCCTCTTGCCTTGGTGTAAAGGATTGGACCTACATCTCTTGAAACCAGAAAACTAGGGTGTCTCCAAAGGCCAGTTGATTGGACTTAGTGGTGCCCAATCAGGATCATATGGCTACCAGTTGCTTCCCCATGACCTGTCAGGAAAAGTATTTGACCGGCAGTTCCATGGCATGAGAATGAGTTTTACTTTTGTCCCATGTGGAGAGCCCCACACCTCCGAGAAAATGGCCGTCCATTTCTTTATCAGTACTCAGCAAACCTCCAGAGTGTCAGTGTAATCTACCTCCTTAAAGTAATTGTGGTTCCACTGAGATGGCGACAGTTTCAGCTTTATCCTGTGCAGAAAGGATTTGCAGGAAAAAAACTATGTTGCAAAATGGGTTCCACCCATGTAGTGCACCCGTGTTTTTTATTTTTTGTATCGCCCGGTTTTGGACATTTTACTGTGGGTGAGTTTCAATGCATGTTTCTCATCCACAGTAAGCACAGGGTAAATGGACCTGGATTGTTTACCGCCTGCGTCCACCTTTTAAGATAAGCCCGCTGTAGTGCAGAAAGGGTAAGGGGCACTTGGCTGATTGCACATGAACATGTGTGCACATATGTGCCTTCTGCACCTGTGAGACTTCTGTCATACTCAGCCTGGTAACTGCGCACAGGTTGCCTGGTGCAGTGGGAATTATCAGGGTTGGATGTTTGCCTGGAGTAGGCATTCTGATATCAGTGGGCACTCATAGGTAAAGCCAGTATGATTTATGTTTTTGTCTGCACTGACTCTTTAAGCAGATTTCCCCTCATATGTAAAATAAAGAGTAGTTTTGTTTTCCCTTTGGCCAACAAAGTCTATCACAATGGGGTAAAACATACTCGAAGATGGATTATCCACGTCCCAAGAAGCTATATGTACATCTTAGGGGTCATCCAGAATTGTCATATTTCTTTGGCTCTGCTCAGGATCTTAGCCCAGGAATTTGCCACCCTATTTGCCTAAGTTAATTGCATTTCTCCCATCAGAGGGAAAAAAGGCCACCCCCATAAAAAATAAAAGAATTAATAGTGCTTCCCTTAGACTCTGAGCAGGAAGAAGTGGGGAAGAAAATCTGTGTCTGTTAATTAGCTGTCACACTGTACCAGGGCTAGGGACTGCCCTGGCCCACTGAACAAAGGAGGGAGCCCAGACAACTGGGGCCAACACAGGAGAAATTCCACTTTGACATTTTAGTGGGAAAGGTGTGAAGCGGAGTTGAAGCCCCCAGAAGAGATGTGACCAGTGCCTTCTGAATGATGCCTTCTTGAATAGTGCTTGCATGCTGCGTAGGAGAGTTGAGACAGGAATGGAGAGGTGATGTGGCAGCCTAGGATCGGCCAGGGGTGCCTACCACCTAGAACCTTTCATCCCCTTTCAAAAACTCTTACTCAAGAGAACGACAGAGCTGTTTTCTGCTTTTTGCTGCTGGACCTTTGGACTGCAAAAGCAATGGACAACTAGAAGGAGCAATCCCCTCATGCCCAAAAGGACCAAAGATTCTGCCATAATTGACCCCAGGATCAGTGGGTCTCTCCAAAGGCCATTGAGGTGGTCCTCCTTACCCCCCTGAAGACATGTTAGGGGAAAGCCCTGGACTTCTGCACCTAGAGGCAAAGGCAAGGAGGAAATTGGCACAGCGAGCCAGTGGAACTAGCTCCCTGTAAAGCACACCATCATGGAGGGGGGAGGTTTGCAAAAATTGGTCCTGGTGGCTAGAACTTGCAACCAGGTGTAAAGTGAACCAAGAACTTCGAAATCAGCTCAATGGGACCCAAGGTATGCCTCTTTAAGGTGAGCATACTTTGGCCTTTCTCAAATAATGGAGCATGTGGGGCTCCATTGCATTTCTGGGAATTACCCCTGGTGTGGGCGAGGGCCTGCGGGTGTGGTAAACGCCAGGCCTTATTATTAATTAATGCGCAATGGAAGAGAAGTATGTGTGGCCCCCTCTGGAGAGCTCCTGATACGCAGAGATCCCAATCCCCAGACTGGTTACTGTATACGGGGCCTGGGGACCCCATCTTTGGGACCCGAGCATCCAGATGGGAGGGGTGTAGGAGGCTGACTCAGTATATGGTGTACACCTACAGGTGAGGCACTCTGTACTGAGTCCAGGCAACCCTTAGTGACAGTGTAGAAGGTTCTAGATAACCAGAGCTCTCAAAGGGGTAGCTATGGTGAGCAACTAAGGCTTATCCAGGAGGGTGTAAAGCAGTTGCAAATACCTCACAGGTCAGTCAGTGATGTGCACACAGGAAAGAACCACACCAGAAAAATAATGTACTGTTTATTAAAAAACACATAGATATGAACATACAAAAATATACTTAGAAACAGGTAAGTAAAAGCATATAATAACATGGGCCCTTATGGGGGGGTGCAAACCATATACAAAAAAAAAATAGAATGCGAAAATCACTACCAACCCAAACTACCACCCAAGGACCCTTAGGACTGGGGGAGTACTAAAACCCCAAATGTAAGTAGATAGGATTCCCCAGGCACCGGTGTGCAGAGTTTAAATCCTGCGTCAGTGTCCATTGGATAACATAGGGATGTCATGGTTGTAGTTTTGGCATTTTAGGACCCTTCCCAGAGGACTACAAGGTAACCTGATGGGACAAGAAAGGTTCCCCCACCTGTGGATACCCAGTGAAGCAGAGTACCAGATGCATAGGGGTAAAGTAGTGTCGGAACCTCTTGTTGAAGTCGATAGGGGAGCTCAGGTGTCCAGCTGCTGTCGCAACGTCTGGACCAGGTCGGTGGAACCCAAGCATGGATTCTCGAAGAAGAGGACCTAAGGAAAGAGAGGACAGAGTCCAGACCACCCGAGGTACCCAGGTGCTGCAGGGGGCAATGACCACCCTTCTTGGTTCTGCTTTCCTGTAGGATGGCAGTCAAAGAAGTGCAGCTGTGGAGTCCATGTAATGCAGAAAGTTCCCAGGAGTCATCCATGAGCTTTCCCATGCTGGTCGTCGAATTGCCGAGGGGGCAGTGGTCAGCAGGTCCATCAACAAGGCTTGGCAAATGGAAGAAAGTGTTGCATGAATTGTTGTGGAAATTTGTGGACCAGCAAGATCCAGGAGACTCTACCTTTGCAGTTAAGTCAGGCCCAGCCCTCAGCAAACAGGGGAATCAGCATGAACTGATTGAGCCCTCAGCAGGACCCTCTGACAGCAGGGACAGGGAGTCACAGAGAGGCCTCAGCAGCAGAGCAAGGAGGGATGCTAATGGTGCAGGAGTTGCAAGGAGGATGTAATTATTAGAGCTGTGTAGTGCTGAAGGGTGGGGCTTCTTGGAACTAGGAGGTTACTGGACTGGCTAGCTGTTGGAAGTGGCCTTTCTGCAGGGTCACCCCCAAATGTTTTGCCTTCCTCCTTCTCTTTTTCTGACCTCATTTTTGCTGGCTTTAGGACTCTGTGCCCTTTACCACTGCTAATCAGTGCTAAAGTGATTATGCTCTATATTTGAAACAAGGGGACATTGGCTCATACCCAATTGGACTATTTAATTTACTTATAAGTCCCTAGTAGAGTGCACTATATGTGCCTAGGGCCTGTAGATTAAATGCTACTACTGGGCCTGCTTCACTGGTTGTGCCACCCACTTAAGTAGCCCCTTGTAGGAGGCTGGCCTGGCTTATAGTGGGTACCTAATGGTACTTACACCTTGTGCCAGGTCCAGTTATCCCTTATTAGTAGATTAGAGGTGTTCTAGCAGCTTAGGCTGATAGAGGTAGCTATAGCAGAGAAACTTAGGCTGAACTAGGAGACATGCAAAGCTCCTACTATACCACTTATATCCCTTAGCACTATATCATAAGAAAACACAATACTCAGAGTTACTAAAAATAAAGGTACTTTATTTTAGTGACAATATGCAAAAAGTATCTCAGAGGATAAACTCCCTTAGGAGGTAAGGAAAATACACAAAATATATGCACACAAACCAAAATTAGGTAAGTAACAGTAATGTAGTGCAAACACTGTAGAACACAATAGAATGCAATAGGGAGAAATAGGCCTAGGGGCAACACAAACCATATGCTCCAAAAGTGGAATGCGAACCACAAATGGACCCCAGGCCTAGTGTAGTGTGTAGAGGGTCGCTGGGAGTGTAAGAAACCACTAAGGGTGTCCAGCATACCCCACGCCAAGACCATGAAAAGTAGGAGGAAAGTTGCCCTACTATCCCAGACAGACAGTAAAGTCGAAATAGGGGATTCTGCAAGGACAACAACTGACTGCAAAGCACTGAAGACGGATTCCTGGACCTGAAGACCTGTAAAAGAAGGGGACCAAGTGCAAGAGTCACGCAAGTGTCCGGGGGGGCAGGAGCCCACTAAACCCCGGATGAAGGTGCAAAAGTGCTGCCTCCGGGTGGAAGAAGCTGAAGATTCTGCAACAACAGAAGGCGCCAGGAACTTCTCCTTTGGTCAGAAGATGTCCCACGGCGTGCTGGAGGATGCAGAGTTGTTTCCATGGAGAAAGACCGCAAACAAGACTTTCTAGCTGCAAGAGTCGTGGATAATGGTTTTGGGTGCTGCTAGGGCCCAGGAAGGACTAGGAGGTCGCCCGTTGGAGGAGGAGACAGAGGGGGGCGCTTAGCAACATGGAGAGCCCACGCAGAAGCAGGCAGCACCTGCAGAAGCACCTGAACAGGCACTTAGAAGATCTGGGGACGACGGTTGACTCAGAACAACAAAAGAGGGTCCCACGACGTCGGAGTCCAACTCAGCGAGTTGGGCAATGCAGTATGGAGTGCTGGGGACCTGAGCTAGGCTGTGCACAAAGGAAATCTTGCAAAAGTGCACAGAAGTCCGAGCAGCTGCAGTTCACGCACCACACAGGATTGGCGTGGGGAGGCAAGAACTAACTCCACCAAATTTGGACAGAAGGGCCACTGGACTGTCGAAGATTGGGAAGATTCTGTCTACCCACAGGAGATTTCTTCTTGGCTTCCAGTGCAGCGTGAAGGCAGACAGCCCTCAGAGCATGCACCATCAGGAAACAGTTGAGAAAGCCGGCAGGATGAGGCGCTACAAGGTTGCTGGTAGTCTTCTTGCTACTTTGTTTCGGTTTTGCAGGCGTCCTGAAGCAGTCAGCAGTCGATCCTTGGCAGAAGTCGAAGAGGGAAGTGCAGAGGAACTCTGGTGAGCTCTTGCATTCGTTATCTCGTGAGATACCCACAGGAGAGACGCTAAATATCCCACAGAGGAGAATTGGCTACAGAGAAAGGTAAGCACCTATTAGGAGGGGTCTCTGAGGTCACCTGCTGGCACTGGCCACTCAGAGCTGTCCATTGTGCCCTCACACCTCTGCATTCAAGATGGCAGAGGTCTAGGACACACTGGAGGAGCTCTGGTCAGGGGAGTGGTCACTCCCCTTTCCTTTGTCCAGTTTCGCACCAGAGCAGGGCTTGGGGGATCCCTGAACTGGTGTAGACTGGCTTATGCAAGGAGGGCACCATCTGTGCCCTTCAAAGCATTTCAGGAGGCCAGGAGAGGCTACTCCTCCCAGGCCCTTCACACCTATTTCCAAAGGGAGAGGGTGTAACACCCTCTCTCAGAGGAACTCCTTTGTTCTGCCTTCCTGGGACTGGGCTGCCCAGGCCCCAAAGGGGCAGAAACCTGTCTGAGGGTTGGCAGCAGCGGTAGCTGCAGAGAAAACCCCAGAAAGTTAGTTTGGCAGTACCTGGGCTCTATGCTGGAGACCCGGGGATGCATGGAATTTTCACCCCAATACCAGAATGGTATTGGGGTGACGATTCCATGATCCTAGACATGTTACATGGCCATGTTCGGAGTTACCATGGTGATGCTACATATAGGTATTGATCTATATGTAGTGCACGTGTGTAATGGTGTCCCCGCACTCACAAAGTCCGGGGAATTTGCCCTGAACAATGTGGGGTCACCTTGGCTAGTGCCAGGGTGCCCTCACACTAAGTAACTTTGCACCTAACCTTCACTAAGTGAGAGTTAGACATGTAGGTGACTTATAAGTTACTTAAGTGCAGTGTAAAATGGCTGTGAAATAACGTGGAAGTTATTTCACTCAGGCTGCAGTGCCAGTCCTGTGAAAGAATTTTCTGAGCTCCCTATGGGTGGCAAAAGAAATGAGACAGCCTATAGGGATCTCCTGCAACCCCAATACCCTGGGTACCTATGTACCATATACTAGGGAATTATAAGGGTGTTCCAGTGTGCCAATCAGAATTGGTAGAATTAGTCACTAGCCTGCAGTGACAATTTAAAAAGCAGAGAGAGCATAAACACTGAGGTTCTGGTTAGCAGAGCCTCAGTGATACAGTTAGGCACCACACAGGGAACACATATAGGCCACAAACTATGAGCACTGGGGCCCTGGCTAGCAGGATCCCAGAGACACATATCAAATACACTGACAAATAGGGTTTCCACTATGAGCACTGGGGTCCTGGCTAGAAGGAGCCCAGTGAGACAGTAAAAACTCCTTGACAAATACAAGGCTAGAAAGAGGCTACCTTCCTACATCCTTAACTTTGTCTCAGGCATGGCATTGCAAGGCATGTGTGTGCAATTTCACTTCCAATTCGACTTGGCATTTAAAAGTACTTGCCAAGCCTAAAACTCCCCTTTATCTACACATAGGACACTCCTAAGGGATGCCCTAGGAACCCATATGGCAGGGTGCTGTGTGGGCAAAAGGCAGGACATGTACCTGTGTAGTTTACATATCCTATTAGTGTAAAACCCCTAAATTAGTTTTTACACTGCTGTGAGGCTTGCTCCTTTCATAGGCTAACATTGGGGCTGCCCTCATACATTGTTTAAGTGGTAGCTGCTGATCTGAAAGGAGTAGGAAGGTCATATTTCGTATGGCCAGAATGGTGATACAAAATCCTGCTGACTGGTGAAGTTGGATTTTATATTACTATTTTAGAAATGCTACTTTTAGAAAGTGACCATTTCTCTACACTTAAATTTGTCTGTGCTTTCCAATCCACGTCTTGCTAGCTTTAGTTGACAGCTCCCTTGTGTATTCACTCAGACACACTCCAAACACAGGATACTCAGCCTCACTTGCATACATCTGTATTTTGAATGGGTTTTCCTGGGCTGGGAGGGTGGAGGGCTTGACACTTGCATGTCAAAGGACAGGGGCCTGCCCTCACACAAAGGACTGCCACACCCCCTACTGGGACCCTGGCAGACAGAATGGAACTGAAAGGGGACCATGTGCACTTCTGAGCCACTCTTTGAAGTCTCTCCCACTTCAAAGGCACATTTGGGTATTTAAGCAGGGTCTCTGACCCTACCAACTTTGAAACTTCTTGGGGTATGCACTCTACCTCACAGACACTTCCTGGAGAAGAGAACCTGAACCAGAACCTGCATCCTGCCAAGAAGACCTGCCTGGCTGCTCAAAGGACTCACCTGTCTGCTTTCTGTGAAGGACTGCTGCCTTGCTGTTGCCCTGCTGCCTTGCTGCTTTCTGACTGTGGTGAAGAAGTGCTCTTCAAGGGCTTGGATAAAGCTTGCCTCCTGTTCCCTGAAGTCTCAGGACCAAAAAAACTTCATCTCTGCAAGAAGGACTCCTTGTGAGGTGAAAATCGATGCACAGCCTCCCAGAAACTACGCACAGCCTGCACCGGAACAATGCAGCCCGACTTCGCAACGAGAAGATCGACGCAGCGCCAGTGTAGCGACCAGAATTTTGGCGCACGGCCTCACCGGATCGACGCACAGCCGAGCCAGAACGACACAGCCCGACTTGCAGAGAGGAATCAATGCAGCGCTGCCGTGTGTAGAAAATTTGACGCAATGCCTACTGGATTGACGCAGCCTTGTGACTTTGTCCTTGCACTGCCGGAAATCCACGCATCGTCCCTGGGGCATCTGAAAACCCCATAATCCGAAGAGGATACACAACGAGTGCCAGAAATCGACACACAGCCATCCCTGCGTGAAAACTAAATGATGCATTGCCGTGTGCAGCCCGAGAAATCGACGCACACCCCTTTGTTTCCATGCTTCTCCTCCTCTGCGGTTCTTTGCAGAGATTTTTCATGCGAACCAGGTACTTTGTGCTTGAAAGAGACTTTGTTGCTTTTAAAAGACTTAAGACACTTTATACAACTTTTCAGTGATATCTCAACATATAGTTATTGCATTTTAATCGTTTTGACCTGCATTTATCCAGATAAATATTATATATTTTTATAAACACTGTGTGGTGTATTTTTGTGGTGCTATATGGTGTTATTGTATGATTTATTGCACAAATACTCTACACATTGCCTTCTAAGTTAAGCTTGACTGCTCAGTGCCAAGCTACCAGAGGGTGGGCACAAGATAATATTGATTGTGTGTGACTTACCCTGACTAGAGTGAGGGTCCTTGCTTGGACAGGGGGTAACCTGACTGCCAACCAAAGACCCCATTTCTAACAATAGCTAAGATGCCTTGGCAACAACAGACAGAAGTGGTGCACAGGGGTTCCGTCCAAGCACCTCCAACAAGGGACCACAGACTTCTCAGTTGCAAGGAAGACAGGTTAAACATCTGAAAAGCCACATAACCACCACCTGTGCTGCAGAGACTTGAAGAGTCCATTGGAAAGCAGGATCCATAAACTGGTCATTGACTTTGAGGTGCCTGCGGATGCAGGGGAGTGACTCCTTCACTCCAAAGGAGATTACTTCTTGCTGTCCTAAGTCCAGGTAGAATCATTGTGACTCTGGAGAATGCATGGCCATGGAGGTTGCAGAAGTCTTGCAGAACTTGGAAACACAGTTGTAGTAGGAGCTCTCCTATTGGTTAAAATCTTTCTCTGAGTCCCAGAGAAGACCAGCAGCGGTTCTGGTGTCCACGTTGCAGAAGTGTCTTACAGGGGAGACTTGCAGATGGATCTTGTAGTCTTGCAGACAAATCTAGGATCCCTCCCTCAGGGGAGCTCTTAAGTAACCAATGAAGGGGTCTGGACACTTTCTGCAGTGACCAACCTATCGGGGGGTCAGGGACATCACCCAGCAGGACTAACCAGTCAGATGCTCCTAGGGGCCTTTGCTCATCTTACTTCCGAGATGGCAGAATCAAGTGGCCACCTGGCAGAGCTCTTAGCACCTCCCTAGGGGATGAGATGGACAGGGGGGTGGTCGCTTCGCTATTATTTGTGTGGTTTTGCACCAGAGCGGGAGGTGGGGGCTCCTGCAGTGGCGTAAGCTCAGGGGCACACCCCCCCAGCCCATTGACAGCTATTTCTAAGGGAGAGGTGGGCACACCTCTCCTCTACAGGAAATCCTTTGTTCTGCCTTCCCCTGCCCAACTTAGGCTCAGTGGTAGAAGGGCAGAACAATTTCTGGGGTCGGCAGCAGCTTGTGCTGGCATGCAGACCCTGCAAAGCTGTACAATCAGACATGGGGGATCCCCTAGGGAACTCCCAGAGGACATGGTATCATGCAAGTAGCAGTGGGATCAGTGTAGTTGCATGATTCCAACATGTTTGGTACTAAACATGCCTAGGTTCGGTGAAGCCAATATGTAGTTGGACAAGGTGCTCTACATACCTTAAGATAGCCTATGTGTACTTACAAATTACATGAAATGGAGTTTGGGGTTTGTAGGGGCACCTCTGCTCATGCAGGGGGGCCCTCACGTTGAGAACCATGCACCCTGCTCTTTGGCTCAAGGGCCTACCTTAGGGGTGACTTATAGAGTCAGAGTGTAGTGACCATGATATAAGGCAAACCTTACATCTGGTCTGAGAGGTGCATGAACCATTTCACAGAGGCTGCAATGGCAGGCCTTTAGTCACAGTTTGCATGGGCTCCCATGGGTAGCATAATGCATGGTGTAGGCCATGGGGGTCCCCTGGTGTACCGTTGCCCTTGGTACCTAAGTACCATATACTAGGGACTTACATGGATGCACCAGTATGCCGATTGCGGGGTGTAAAAGTTACTTTCCAACTAAATATATGGGAGAGAGCACTGACATCTGGGTCCTGGTTTGCAGGATTCCAGTGTACTACAGTCTAAACATACTGGCACCAGTAGAAAAGTGGGGGTAACTATATCAGAAAGGTGCTACTTTCCTACTAGGGTAAAACCCTCTCTAAAGCTCCTGATACCCAGGAATCCTAGGATCCCAACCCTCAGACTGGTTATTGTATATGGTGGCCAGGAACTCTATCTTTGGGCGCCAAGAATCCAGGATGGGAGGGGAGTACTGCTACCTTCGCCCAGTTGTGCTGAGCCTGTCCCCCTCTCCCTGTGTCTGAGGAGAGTGAGTGGCTACTAACGGAAGCACACACTGCCCACGGATTGAGCAGGGGAGAGGAGCGGACAGCTCTCATGGCAGCAAGAAAGATTCTGCTCCACCGGGGAGACGGCCGGGTCAGGTGGGGATGAGCTCCCCACACGGCCTTCAATGAATGAAAGCATGTGGGGTGCCTAAGTGAGACCAAGCACCCTCAAAAATAAAGAAAAGGGAAAAGATGCACAGCCCTTCCCACAATAGTGGGAGCAACGCTAATAAAATATTCACAGCTCCGTACTGGAGCGCCCCATAATTCCTCAGGAGAGGCTCGTTTACACACCTGTTTCCTTCTGCTGCAGCTCCTTGAGGACAGTGGGACACCAAGGGGGTGATTCTGACCCCGGCGGTCTTAGACCGCCGGGGCCAGGGTCGGCGGGAGCACCGCCGACAGGCCGGCGGTGCCCCGCAGGGCATTCTGACCGCGGCGGTAAAGCCGCGGTCAGACCGGCAACACTGGCGGGCTCCCGCCAGTGTACCGCTGCCCTGTTGAATCCTCCAAGGCGGCGCAGCTAGCTGCGCCGCCGAGGGGATTCCGACCCCCCCTACCGCCATCCAGTAGGGGGTAGGGCCACTGGCATGGGCACTGCAGGGGCCCCCGTAAGAGGGCCCCTACAAGTATTTCACTGTCTGCTTGGCAGACAGTGAAATACGCGACGGGTGCAAATGCACCCGTCGCACCTTCCCACTCCGCCGGCTCGATTACGAGCCGGCATCCTCGTGGGAAGGTCGTTTTCCCCTGGGCTGGCGGGCGGCCTTTTGGCGGCCGCCCGCCAGCCCAGGGGAAAACTTGAAATACCCGCCGCGGTCTTTTGACCGCGGCGCGGTATTTTGGAGGGCGGAATTCTGGCGGGCGGCCTCCGCCGCCCGCCAGAATCAGAATCACCCCCCAAGTGCCTTAGAAATGTGCTGGGAGATGCAGGGGTGCAGTAACCTCCTTTTACTTAAGTTTGCAAAACTGACTCTATATTTGCAGGGTGAAGGAATCAATGACCCGTCCAGGATTTTCAGAAAGCATTTCTATACAGCTGGGAGTGCAGTGTGCTGCAGGGGCTGGTTTTATGGTTGCTTATATGTGGTCTGATGGTGTATAAACATGATAGATGCAATATTGCACCCTCTAGAAATAGTTTGATGGCTGTATTTTATGCGGCCTGAAAGTGGTGTTCTCGAAGAGCTGTTTTTATGGTTGCATGTTATGTGATCGTTAAGTAAGCAGAAAGCATACAGACACATTATGTTGATGTTAAAATGCTTTATTGATCTAATAATGTTGACATGCTTTAGTGACGTTAATTATTGCATTTACACATGGTTATTTTTGATTGCTGCATTTACACACAAAATGATGGTGTTTTTAATATGTGGTTCGTTATTCTTGTATTGTGGTGAACCCTTGATAAAGCCAATATGCCTGTTTTGTTTGATGTGATAACTCCCTACATTGTAATGTGTTTTCTGGTATAGGTGGAGGGACAATTTGATTTTGAGGTTTATGACTCTTAGAGGTCAAATGTGCTTTCATAATGAAATCCAAGATATTTTGGATCTGCATTATGTAAGTATTTGTAGATTAATGTGTAGCATTTAGTTGTGTGTGTAATAAATGTACTTTACTTTTTCCAAAGAAAAGGCATCAACTGGACAATCATATTTGAGTGTAATAGTGGTGTTCCAATGAGTGGTGGCCCACACCACATCCCCTAAGTAGGCCTTGGACTGCTCTGCTTTGCTACCTTGAGAGAGTTCAGCGCTACAGTAGGGTGCTTGGTTTACAGTAAGGGGAAATTGTGGACCTATTACTTTCACAGGCCTCAAATCTCGCCCAATTAATAAACACATTTTCAACAAAGTACCTTGTCGAATTAGGACTTAGACATTTTTTCAAACTGTGCAACTTACAGACATCAGTGGGATCAATCAGCTTATAGTGTAAGACCATGGCTCCATTACGATTAGCCTCAAAATGGCCTGAGGATCCGGTCTCCTGTGACCATTGACTACAGTTTTACCACCATGAAAATGCTGGTGGAGAACAGGTGCAGTGGGCCACAGAGGTCCCCAAGCCCAGCACCATCGCAATGTTCACTGTTTGCTGTACAGATAGTGAGCATTGTGAAGGTTCTGATGCACCCTGTGGCAGCAGCATTTTTGCCGGCTAGATTTTTAGCCAGAGACAATGCTGCCACCTGTTTCCTGCTAGGCTAACGGGCGGAAACTGAGGTTTCCACCCGTCAGCCTAGCAGGAAACACCTAATAGGTCCGGCAAGATTATCACCGCCCTGTCTGGAGTTTGGCAGACCGGCTGTCCCTTCCGGCAAACTCTTAATTAGGCCCCTAGTGTTTTAACATTTATTTAGAGTTTTACCACCCACTGGCCCAAACTCGTTTTTCATTAGGTTGCCTCATTACACTTATTAACACTAACTTCAGATTGGCACTAGCTAGAAAAATACTTTGAATACTCATTTTTAAGCAAAATCTAACGTAATGCCAAAGAAGAATTATATCTATTTCAGATGGAAAGTCACTATTTTTGTGCCTGAAGCATTTGGTATCCTTTTCAGATTAAATTCCCAACTGTCACCTCGAAGCCTGCTGTCCCTTGGCCAGAATGTGTGCACGGCTCCTAGGAAAGGAAACTAAAGGGCCTTGAATGGGGAAAAACTGTGACCTCCTGCTGACAGGATGGCTTGGGGATGTGCCCTCCAACTGCACGAAGGGTCATCCCCTATCACAGCGGATGTAACTAACATCTAGGCCTGCCCTTTCCTTTGTATAGATACTCAGGATGACACTAATCGCACTGGTGGGAAAACCTGGGGTTTCAGAATTGGCTTGAGGGGGAGTTTTTCATGTCCCTAGACATGCAGCAGGGTGTTCACCTGCCCAGGGAAGAAAGCCAAAATGGATTTTGTCAGAGCAGTGCACTGTGGCATTGTTTAGGGCCAAAACCCCCGGAAGTGTTGTAAAAATTGGCAGGGTTTCCCCTGGCAATGTTTTCCTGTTGGTCAGGTAATTCCCCCCACCCACAAGCTGTTACCAGGCATAAATGTGGCATCCCTGGATACCTTCTTCAGAACACATCTGGACCTTTGGAAGTTAGAAAAAGTACTGCACCTGCTGTTGAGCCTATGGAGAGAGACTTTGGGGGCTGGACTTTCTCCCACTTGTACTCAGGACAAAGAAGATGATTTCAAGGGTAAGTTTGCTGACCTCCTTTTATGTTACATAGACACAAAACCTGAAAGAAGCCTACTTTTTTCAAGAGCCTAGCTGACCAGATCCAACTGTATTTGCACTATACCACACTAGTTGCCACTGGTAGAGTGTGTGCTAAACGTGGTGTTCAAAAGGTCTTAGCTAATTGCGATCTCTGCCATCGCCAGGCCGAGGGGATCATGGATCTCGGCGGTGATGTTGCTACCTTGGCGGTCTAACAGGCAGGGTCTTCATATGGCTTTGGTCCTGACTGCCAGTCTCGTAATGAGGCCCCACAGTGGTTCCCAAAAGGTCCTAGACTCTTTACAGGTGTAAGAGTGTACTCCTCTGACCCTAAAACCTGAAAAATTGGACACTTTTTTAGAATGCTTCCTCCTTAGAAACAGAAGCAACTGGGACCAACGCTAAAGCTGTAGCTGCTAATGCTGAATCACTATGCAGATTCAATTTGCCATTTACCCCCTCGAAGAATTTTGACTTCCAGAAAAGTTTCTTGGTATGAGCATAGGGGAACTTCACCAATGCCGATGCCAAACAACATCCAACTATGGACAAAACTTGCCTAGATACAGATTTTGTATGCATGGAGCTTCCTGACATTGACTGTGCCATGTTTCCTGCATGTGCCAAGGCTTCCACTGAGGACCCATGCTTCACCAGGCCACCATCATTGAGTCTGTCTTTTGATTTAGCCTGCAGCCAGACCAGTCAACAGGGACTATTCTACACAAAATCTAAGCCAGAAGGTAAACTATCCACCATGACAAACCTGGTCCCTGTACTTAAGTGGCAGTAGCTATGGTCAGACTTAACTTTTGACTAGGAGTCAGTGTAGCACGACCAAATGACTATGATTGGCACATTGCCTTTTTAGGTACTATTTTGACTTAAATCTTCAACAAATCATATCGCCAGTTCCATTACTGGATTTGTTTTGCTTTTGGTGTCAATTTGTTCATTAACGTTATCTCCATTATTTAAAATTGGAGTGGGGTTCTTATTGTGGTGGGTTTTCTACTTTGTAACTGCTTTGGTACTCATAAATGATTTACACATTTCTCCTAAATTAAGCCTGTCTGCTATGTGCTAGAGCTACCAAGGGTTGTGCTCAGGTTTAAATTATTGAGACCTAACTGGACCTGGTATGGAACTGTGACATTGCGAGTTGGTGTATCAAACTAACAATCCACTTTCTCACACCTACAAAGTCCAATCACAATTTTACAGTATATTGTATAGAGAAATATGTGACATTACATGGGACTTTAAGAAACATATGAATTAGACCAGGTGGAAAGCATTGGCAGCACATTTCCTTATACCATTTCTTTCTTATTTTGATTGTTTTATTCCTCTATACGTTCATCTAATTTAAGCATCTTTCATGTAACACTGCCTCGACCTCACTGCTGCAGTTTAAAGATTTCCTATTTCTTTTTCACAGTCAGATATTTTTAATTTTATTCACGTACGACTGCAAAACCATTCATCCATTTATCAACTATCCATCTTTCATTCATATAGGGAAGAAGAGAGCAAGACATGGCTCCACGGATGAACTCTCTACACGGATGACCGGTAAGATGATGTCTTGTTCGTCTCTGTCCTACATGAATGAGAGACGTCATGCTTGACATTGACATGGCTGACCACAAGGACTGAAATGTCCTTATATGTAGCTTGATATTTAAAAAAAAAAATATATATTCTGGTATTGTTTTTTAATTGGTACAATCTGCTATACTTTATAATTAAAAATAGGTTTGATAAAAGTTGGACATGGTCCCCTTGCTGAAAAGCTGATAACAAATTATAGTAGGCCCTAGTTTGATGCAAAAACGTATAAGAAATACCTTTCTTAAAAATCAAATCAAAATAAGTATGGCTGTTGCTCCTTGTCTAAAACGAAAGACACAAGTACAAGCAGCTGCAAGCCAGCACCAATTTACTTCTTAGCCAGAACTGTAGTGACCTCAGCTCTATTTCCTGTGCTGGTCCTCATTGTCTGCACCTATTGACTGGTTGATCACCTATAAACTGGCTTCATTTGCTCCTATGTATGCAAATAGATTCTATAGTTAAAACTGCCCTTTCCTGTCTTTGCCACCAACTTGTAGACTATTAATCACAGGAAGCTGTTATCACTGACACTTGCCGAATGCACAGCGTCCGCTTGTGCCCTTGTAACTTCCTTACCATAAGGTGCTGACAATACCAAGCATGTTCCCAAATCCACTCTGATGGAAGAGGAAGTCAAACGAAGGGAACCAGGAGATCTGCAGGGTTTCCTAACTACGATTCCACCTGTTACATCTTTTTTATGCCTACTACTACTTTTGGTTACTAATCACCTAAATGTGGAGGAAGAGTGTGTTTTTCAGTTCCTTTTTTCACCCGAAATGGTCCTTTTGTGACTGTAATGCGTGTTCAACTTTCTCCCGTTCAATGTGTAATGTGTCCCTTGTGCTGTGAAACTCAGTATTGTACGTTTTTAGTTGGGTGGCATCGTTTACACGCTTGGAGTATTTTATATTGGCGT
This sequence comes from Pleurodeles waltl, assembly GCF_031143425.1. Lineage (NCBI taxonomy): Eukaryota > Metazoa > Chordata > Amphibia > Caudata > Salamandridae > Pleurodeles > Pleurodeles waltl. Next base: position 1,236,848,639 of record NC_090446.1, read on the forward strand.
GATTTATTGCAAAGACCATGGGGCCCCATGGCCAACTGGTCTAGTGCGCCCCGTACAGTGTCTTCTCTTCCAAGGAGAGCCAACTAGAGATTTCTGTGCTTCCACGGAATGGGCCCTTGAGGCTACGATTAGTCTAGCTCAGTGGTTCCCAACCTGTGCTCCGGGGACCCCTGGGGGTCTGCAAAGCCTCCTCAGGGGGTCCGTGACTACTTAGAAAATTAAATATTATTAACAGATTAGGGGCCCAGCTTTCAGTAGCGACTCAGTGGAGGGTCCCCGCATTCTAATAATGATTAATTGGGGGTCCTCAGGTTCAAGTAATGATAACGTGAGAGTCCACAGAAGGTAAACGGTTGGGAACCACTGGTCTAGCTGCTCAATTTTATAGCAATGGACGATGTTTCAGTAGTGTCTTAGAGACTCTTCATGGTGTTAAATCAATTAAAAAAGGACATGACTAATGTCCACACTGTACATGTTTTGTGTTGAGAGGTAAGTGGTGGCTTAATGTTGCTTAACATGTGATGTTGGGAGTTCGCACTCCTAAAAATTGCATTTTTGTAGGACTTTACAAATCCATTAGTAAAGAATCCTGGAAGGTTGACGCCATGCCGATGTTCTTCGGTGTGGATCACTAGGCAATTTTAGCTTCGGTACCTTCAAGCTTATTTGAAGTAAAATGTTACCATAAATACAAAGGTTGACACAGTCCTTGCGTTCCAGTCAAAGTTCTGGACTTAGTTGTATTGTCAGCAGAAATGTTAATATTCAAGTTGCTATCCTATGAAATCTGTGACAACCAGCTGCGCAATGGGGATGTACAAACATCAGTAATAACATTTTTTTTACCTGGTAACCTTTTTTTGAAAATAACATGCTTTTCTCCTGAAAATAAGTATTTACCAGTTCTCTGGCTTGGACTTTGAGTCATCAGTAGCATCTGCTTTGATAAATATTGGGAAATGGATTTCCAGGTGATCTATCATTTTTTGCAGATTTTCTACGGTCTCGCTTATTACTTTGGCAGAAAATTAAATGCTAATAAGATGCTTTTCTAGGCTAGGGGATTGATATAAAGGCTTCACACATTGCAAATTCTCAATTAATTAAATGTGTCAGTTTAAAACCTAATACACACTGTGTAAATATGAGAGTTGATTCTGGAAGCCTCCTATCTGCTGTTTAAAATGTAGATGAGATGCAGATTTTTCTCAGACAAAATTCACAGCGATTCAGTATTGTAATTCTCTTGTACATAAACATGACAGGACAAGTGATTTGGTTACAATTAAATAAGCATCCTTGACTGGTGGCAAAGCACAGCGATGAGTCAGGCTCTGATAAAACAGCAAAAGGTGAGTGATAGGTGCTGATCTAGGCTTGTGTGCTATGTTAACCACTGTAAGCTTGTTGTACGAGCCTCGTGTGGAATCTCTATCCACAGCAATTAATGACCACTCAAGTATTCACGGTTGCGACAACGATGTTTAACCACAGAAAAGTAAGCCAACACCAAATGTCAGCTTCATGATGGACTTTGGGGCATATTTATACTCTGTTTGCACCGAATTAGTGTCATTTTTCTTTTTTTACCCTAATTCGGTGCAAAACTAACTCCATATTTATACTTTGGCACTAGACTTGTCTAGCTCCAAATTTATGGAGTTAAAGTCGTTTTTTGGAAGTGGAAACCTACCTTGCCTTAATGAGATGCAAGGTAGGCATTCCCGTGCAAAAATGACTCTATGGCCTTAACGCCATATTTATACTCCCATGCAAAAATGGTGCATGGGAGGGAGGAGGGGTCAAAATTGCTTGCTTTGCCCCATTTTTTAACACCTTGGTCAGGGCAGGCATTAGGGGACCTGTGCGCCTATTTCCATGATGGGACACCATTGAATAAGCCCACAGATGCCCTACCCAGCCCCCATGGACACCCCCCACACTAGAGGGACTGCATAGGATGGGGTAAGTACAGGAAAGTATTGCATTTTATTTTTTGAAGTTCCATAGGGGGCCCTGAAATGGGAACCCCTACATGGCACTTGGTGCAATGGCCGTGCATCAGAAAATGACTCTAGGCAGGTTAGAGTCATTTTTTTTTACTCTAACCTGCCTAACATAATTTTGTTGGTGCAAAACCCCCTTCTTCCATAGCACAAGCCCCACCCGACTAACGTCATTTATTTTTTAAGCTAGCCCACCCTTTGCACCGGCTTAAACCATTCCATAAATATGGTTCCTGGCTGGTACAAGCCGGTGCTAAACATTTTGGTGCAAAGCTGCATTAGTTTTGCACCAAAAAGTATAAATCAGGCTCTTTGTGCTTCATTATAGAAAAGGAAAAAAAAACTACTGTTCATATGAACCAATGGAAAAATGAAAATGTGCAGGAAAAACTGTAGTGTATCAACGTGGTGAGTTTTCTGGCCTATAAACCAATGTTTTGCAGCCAGGAAGTCTTTTTTTTTCTTTGTATATGAAATGGAGTATTTTGTTAACTCTTTGGTTTATTTCCTGCCTTTAGTTCATGTTTTACTTTAGCTATGTCTCTGTTTCGGTGATGTTGATTGGGGTGAGAGTAGTGCAAGTAAATGTTTGTTACTTCTTTGTGGCACCACAGTAATTCTGCTGAGTGTGAGCCTGCATTTTATATGTGGATTATTGATGTGTGAAGCATGAAGATGCAATCAGAGTATCAACCTCAGTCGAAGCCATCTACTTTTCTGGAAATAAAACCTCAAGACAATTCAAGTCAAATTCGAGACATTGGAAAGGATCTGAAAAAGCCAATTGACAGAGCCTGGGTAGATGTTGTAACCTGCAGTTCCCCCTACTAAAATTCTAAAACTTTGAATAGCAGTCAGTACTCTTGAGAGGGTGCTGGATGTTGAAGACCTACTATGATGGGTACACATTTTTATTTTTTTTAAATCTCTCATGCATTCCAAAACACACACCTACTCACTCACACACCGACACTTCCCTTCCCCACCGCATCCATGCAGACGCACACGCCCTCCATGCACACATACATACACAAACGCCCTCATACACTCCCATTCCACTACACATACACGCACACACACCACACACATGCACCTAACACCTTCCCCACCATTTTGGATGGTCCACTTACCTGTTTCGGCGAGGTAGTCACCTGGAAGGGGATGGGTCCTAAAGTCTGCCACCGCCGGCACCACACTGCGGTACAGGACACTGCCGCGCCGTATTATGCATTGTAACATGGTGGGCAGAGTCCTGGTGGCGTGGCGGTGCTGGAGGGGGAACCGCCTCTCTTCCATCATCAGCCGTGCCGACGGTGTCGGATTTCTGCCCGTAAATGGGTGGAAATCCAAAGCAACTGCAAATATGGCATCTTCGGACTGCCAGCACTGGGTCTGTTGGCAGCAGTGGCTTTGGCGGTCTCGCAAAAAGACCACCGAAGTCATAATGAGGGCCTGGGTCTTAACGCATCACTCCCAGTTCTCAGTTTGTGAAATTGCCCCGTGCTCAAATCACCAGGAAGTTCAGGTGGGCTGTCAAACTCAGACTTTCAATAAAAAATGGGAGATGTGTGTTTGGGCTCACCAGGTTTTCACCAGGTTTTCTAAGACCTACAAACCATGAACAACTTGACAACCAATGAGCGAATTACTGCAGGTGTGCCTTTATAGCCCAGTCCCACCAGCCTGTTAAATAATTAGGTTTTTTGATTAAGTATTCGTATTCTGCAGCCTCTGTCAGTGAAGTCTAGGTATAATATTTACATTGAATGGGACACACATTGATTTATTATTTGTCAATGTTGGGACTGATGTTACCTCGAACCTAATGTACCATGAGCATGAACTGTGGCAAACAATATTTGTTTTCTTTCTATTAGTTTGATCTACTGCCTCATAATGTTGAAGGTTAAACAGTCCATGATTAGCCTCATTATGGGATACTTTTATCAAATGACCCAGAGGCACAACAAAAATCTCAGGTAATAAGGCCCTCAAAAGGAAGCCAAAGCCATATTCTTGCACACAGCACACACATAGGGACTTCACTGGTCAACTGGTTTGTGAGAGATATTACTGGCATTCAAGATAGTGTATAATCTCATGAGTTTTATGGTAACATTTATGAAACTGGATTTAGCCTGTGGTCAGTGATCCTTTCATGCATCATTTAAAATGTAAGACTTTAACATTTGCTATATGTAGACTGAGGAAAATGATCAAATTACTATTCTACAGCCGCTAAGGGAGTTCAGTGGACTGGGTGCTAACTCAAGAAATACGTGTGAATACTCATGGCTGAAAGTTCAAATGTTAGCAAAACCAGGTCTGTAACCGTAGCATTCTATAATAATAAAACATCATCTTATCGTGATGTCTGCTATAAAACATTACTAGCATCATAAATAAAATATCAATGATACTTCAAGTGGCAATTGTAATCATATTGAAAGTTCTTCTTCTCGTATAGAAGTTTGCTTGGGACAAATACTCACTGCAAGACATTAGTGGCAATTTGTAGTCGCTTCTAACACCATTGCAGTCTGATATTGGAGCCTGTTCACCAAGATAAATTTACTTGTAAACATTTGCCCAAATTTACTTTTTTACACCTGCCAGTGTGTTCTCAAAGGGATTCTTGGAAGGCGTAATTAGTTTTAAAAGAGTCGTTTTTTTTGGCATGTTTGTAGAAAAACATTTATGCCTGTGGTTATTACCAAACTTCAATCTAATTCCTTTCCACCATGGAAATGGTAAAAAAAAAATTACTCCAGCACAGGGCCGAGGTAGCTCCTGTTCCAAAGTGGAAAGGGAATGAATCAACCACAGGCTTCCATAGGAAAAAATGTTTGCTTAAAGAATCGAAAAAGTGTGAGTGTGCAGGAGTAGCCTATTTATTCTTAAAAGTCACGTGACATTTCCAGGAAGGCTTTTGGCAACGTTTATGATTTCACAATAATAGGTGCTTTCTATTTTAGGGGCATATTTATACTCTGTTTGCGCCGGAATTGCGTCGTTTTTTTTTACGCAATTCCGATGCAAAACTAACTCCATATTTATACTTTGGCGTTAGACACGTCTAGCGCCAAAGTCCATGGAGTTTGCGTCATTTTTTAGCGTGGACACCTACTTTGCGTTAATGATATGCAAGGTAGGCGTTCCCGTCGGAAAAATTGACTCTGAGGCATGTGCGCCGTATTTACACTCCCGGGCAAAATTCACGCCCGGGAGTGGGCGGGTCAAAACAAATGACATCCAGCCGCTTTTGCGCCGTTTTTTAGCGCCTGGTCAGGGCAGGCGTTAAGGGACCTGTGGGCTTGGAAGGAGCCCAGAGGTGCCCTCCCATGCCCCCAGGGACACCCCCTGTCACCCTTGCCCACCCCAGGAGGACACCCAAGGCTGGAGGGACCCATCCCAGGGACATTAAGGTAAGTTCAGGTAAGTATTTTTTTATTTATTTTTTTGTGGCATAGGGGGGCCTGATTTGTGCCCCCCTACATGCCACTATGCCCAATGACCATGCCCAGGGGACAGAAGTCCCCTGGGCATGGCCATTGGGCAAGGGGGCATGACTCCTGTCTTTGCTATGACAGGAGTCATTTCAATGGGGGTTGGGAGTCGAAACAAATGGCGCAAATCGGGTTGAGGCGAAAAATTTGCCTCAGCCTGACTTGCCCCATTTTTTGGCGTCCAAGCTCCATATCCCCCTAACGCCGGCTAACGTCATTGAATAAATACGGCGCCCGCATGGCGCTTCAGAATGGCGTTAGCTGGCGCTAATTTTTTTGACGCGTATAAATATGGCCCTTAGTTCTTTGTCAATGTGGCTGTATTATTGAAGAGATTAACTGGTTAATATAATAAGAATGCTTATTCAGGCCACACGAACCAGACAGAAGCATCTGACCCAGCTCACCACAATCTCCAACTGCTCGTCACAGTCACACTTCATAGAACATTCTCCTCATCCTCCCTGATACCACAGAGATAAGTGAAATGTTCCACGCTGCTAGCAAACAGGAAGACTGGAACACGACAAGGCCCAATTGCTTCCTCTGCTTTTATTTATTTGAATAATTGTGAATGCGAACCTCAGAGCAGACACTGTTACCATAGTTTACTTTGATGTGATACCAACTACCTGCTTTGATAAATGTGGTAGAAATCGTTTCAGCTTCTTTAGGGCCAAAGAGACTTCTATTTTCAGGTTCACTTTGCTTAGCTCAGGCACTCTCTTTTGAATTCTACAAATCAATTAGTGATCGTGCCCCGTAAAATTGTTTAAAAAATAATCACGAAATGAGGCTAGGTGCACAAATTGCCTTAGCCTGCTGTAAGTTTAGTTACAGAGACATTGTACAAGTCCTGTCAAATCCCTTCTTTAAAGCAAAAGATCAAAATGTAAAAAGTGTTTTAGGTCTTGTGACAGGCGGTTTAGTTGTCTATCAGAGTCCATGGCATCAACACAAACATTTAAACAATAGGACACCTCCATATTTGCACGAAAACCAGAGTAAATTTAATTTAATCAAACCATTGTCCAGTAGTACTCATTTATGTTCCATCTGCTTTATAAAGTGTGTGAACCTAATTAATTACTTGTATAATAATCAACAATTCAGAAAAATATACAGGACACCTACTTTTTTGGATAAAAATTAATTTGCTATCTAGAAACACTATGGCCCTCATTACAGCCCTGGCAGTCGGTTATAAAGTGGCGGTAATACCGCCAACAGGCTGGCGGTAACTACCGCCAAATTATGACCATGGCTTTGACAACTCAGATAGACAGCCACTTTACCACACCAACCGACAGGAGAAAAACAACAGGCACCACAGCGGTAGCCCCCTACAGCCAGGCGGAAGTCAATGTTTCGCCCACCACACCATATTAAGATCATGGAAACCGCCACCTTTTCCAGAGCAGTACCAACGCCATCAAAAGCCTGGCAGAAACACTTCACAGAAGGGAAAGGACTCACCGCTGGAGACACAGGGAAGAACCATGCCGCCATGGAGCCCGAACTTCAAATATTCCCTATGATTTTCTACGTCCTGATCCACCACGAACACCAACGACGGTGAAGATGACCACGGTGAGTACAACCACCTGGCACACAGGTGAGGGAGGGAGGAAAAAAGGAGTGACACACACACGAACCACACTCCCCCCTGCTCCCAACACCATACACACAATCAGCTGCAGTAATAAAACATATTTACCCCGTACCCCTGAGGAATAATGCAAGGACTACAGGAATGTGTTAAAGTGACTGTAATAATAACAACACAGTAGAAATACGAAAATTAAATGTAATGGTATATACATATGTACAGTTCAAGGGCCACAGGCCAAAGTCCAAGGCCCCACTTGTCACCTGCACCAACACGGAGAGAACACTGCAGGGGCATCAGTTCGAAAATAGGCAGGCACCTCAGGGGGACGGGGAACGGGGGTGCACCTCTGTCGGCAGATGGAACAAGACCACTTGTTCTGAAGGGGGCTCCATGCCCTATGCTTGGTCCTGGGGAGTGCAACGCCACAGTCTCTCAAATGGGTGACATGCCTGCTTGCTCTGGAGGGGGCTCCATGCCCTGTGCTTGGTCCTGGGTAGTGCAAGGCCACAGTCTCTCAAGTGGGTGACTTGCCTACATGCTCTGGAGGGGGCTACATGCCCTGTGCTTGGTCCTGGGTAGTGCAAGGCCACAGTCTGTGAAGTGGGTGACTTACTCACATGCTCTGTAGTGGACAACATGCCCTGTGCTTGGTCCTAGGGAGTGTCAGGCCACAGTCTCTCAAGTGGGTGTCTTACCAAGTGATTCTGGAGGGGGCATTGTGCCCTGTGCTTCTGTTCGTGGGGAGAATAGGCTTGGTGGGTGTCTTACCCACTGGCTCTGGAGGGGGCATTGTGCCCTGTGCTTCTGCTCCTGGGGAGGCTGGGGTTGGTGGGTGTCTTACCCACTAGATCTGGAGGGGGCATTGTGACCTGTGCTTCTGTTCCTTGGGAGTGCAAGGTCACAGTCTCTCAGCTGGATGTCATACCCACAGGATTTGCAAGGTGCAGGCCACACAGCAGCCGATGGAGGCAGGTCTACATACGGTTCGCAGGCAGTGATGGCTGCTCAGTGGTAGTGGTGAAGCTGCTGCTGCTGCTGCTGGTGGTGGGGGGAGGCTCCAGCCCTTCCCCTGCAGCCTCAGATGGCTGCCCAGTGGTGGTGGTGCTGGTGGTGGTGGTGGGGGAGGCTCCAGCCCATCCCCTGCAGCCTCAGATGGCTGCACAGCCATGGTTGGTGGTGGGGGCTCCATCTGAGTCACTGCACCAGGCCCCTTGTCCTTCCTGCCTGCTGGGGATGGCTCCTTTCCCTACCTGGCAGCAGCTGGGGATGGCGCCTTGCCTTTGCAGGCAGCAGCTGGGGCAGGCACCCTTTCCTTGAGGCTGCCTGGTGCCCTGGATCCTTTCCCACCATGAGTGGGTGTGGACACTAATGGGCCTGTGGACTGGGTGGCAGAGGTGTTTGCTGGGTTTTTGCCACCCTGGCCAGACATGAAGGACAGGGGAGAGGGGGTATGGAAGAGGTCCATGGTGGAGAGGAATAACTTTTTAGGGACATTGGGGCGGGAAGATGGAGAAGGTTTGGGAGTGGAGGAAGAGGGAGTGGTTGTAGGAGGTTTCTGTCTGCTATGTTTGGGTGCAGGTGCATGGGCTGGATGCTGTTGTGAGGTGGATGGCTGTTGGGTGTCTGAGTGCTTGTGTTTGTGACCCTTTGGAGGGGGGGTGACAGACACAGTGGGAGAGACGTGTGCATGGCTGTTGTGGAGGTGTCTGTCAGTGAGGTGTGTGTTCTGCTAGGTGTGGTGGTGATGCTGGTAGTGGATGAGGATGTAGTGCATGCAGGTGTGAGTGCAGACGGAACTGGGAGGGAGGTGGAAGAGGAGGAGGAGGGGGACACAGTGGAAATTGTGAATGTTGGTATATCTGCATCTGGATGGTGTTTGTGTGAGTGCCTGTGGAATGATGTGTGGTGCTTGTGTTTGCCTGTGCCACTCTTGTGTGTTGTCTTGTGTGCATGCTCATCTGCCTGTGTGCTTAGTATAGGTTGGGGCTGAGGGGAATGGGATTGGGAAGAGGAAGTTGGAGGGTTGGGGGGTGGAAACAGGGACAATGGCTGCCATCAGAGGCCAGAGCCTGGATTGATATCTGTTGGGTCGCCAAGCCAGTGTGAATGCCCTCCAGGAATGCATTAGTCTGTTGCATTTGGGCTGCCAGCCCCTGGATGGTATTCACAATGGTTGACTGCCCTATAGAGATGGATCTCAGGAGGTCAATAGCTTCCTCACTAAGGGCAGCAGGGCTCACTGGGGCAGGGCCTCAGGTGCCTGGGGCGAAGGAGATACCCACCCTCCTGGGTGAGTGGGCACGGGCAACTCATTGAGGAACTGCTGAGAGGGTGGTGCTGGTACGGGGCTGGCAGATGTACCTGTATCTGGGGTAGTCACAGAGGTGTCCACCACCACCAGGGAGCTTCCATCGGAAGAGGTATCTGTGTTCGAACTGTCGCCTCCTGTCTCTTCCGTGGTGCTCCCCTCGCCTTCCGTCCCACTGGTGCCCTCAGCATCGGTGGACTCTACCTCCTGGGTCTTGTGGTATGCAGCTCCCTCCGTCACCGGTGCCTCTGCTCCTCCGCCAGATGATGCTAATGCACATAAGGACAGGGTGACAAAACAAAAAAGGGGGAAGAGACAAAGGATATACTGGGTCAATGGCTGCACCAACACCACTGTTGGCATACACACCACCGTCACACACAGGGAACAGCCCTAAGCCCTATGCATTGCCCTACTAGTTATAATGCTAGCCACAAAGGCATGGGGAGGGGCACATACTGCCGAATGCAACACACCTGAGACCGACACAACACTGACCAGTTGTGAATGCCTACGTGCTAGGTAGCAGGATTATCACGTCAGAACTCTGCCCAACATGGGACCTACTCTGCAATGTCATGCCTGGCCTAGGGGCACCCACTGACACACGTCCCCCTCCCAGGTACCTCCTACCATGCGTAAGTTGTGATAATGGGCACTGTACTCACCCCCTCAAGTGCCCATCCAGCTCTGGATAGGCCACCGCCAGTATGCAAACCATCAGGGGGTCAGGGTTCGACAGGCACCACTTCCTCATTGGGAGGCCATACACCGTCTTCCGAGCCCAGCGTCTCAGGTCCTCCCACCGTTTCTGACAGCGTGTTCTATGCCTGCCTTAGACCTCCAGGTTCCCCACGTCCTTGGAGATGGCATGCCATATACCCTTCTTTTGATGGGCATTGACCTGCAGAGGGAATACACACAGGAAAATAGTATCAGTCAGATAGTCCTTACTGTCACACTTTTGGCCCACCATACCCCTGCACATCGCCATTTGCACACAGAGGGCCCAGCCCAGGGGACATCCACCCAACCCCCACATGAGACCTTCACACACACCATTCCATGCATTCATGCCACACGCATTGTGCTCACAGTGTACTCACCTGTTGGTCTGGAGGCCCATACAGCAGTCCGTACTGGGGAAGGACCCCGTCCACCAGTTGCTCCAACTCCACTGAGGTGAAGACAGGGGTTCTTTCCCTAGTCACACGAGCCATGGTAGGTTCCAGACACAGGTCACAGAAGCACATGCAAAGTAGATCCCCTCCTATGGAAGGTCAGGTAGCAAGTGAGTGATCAGATAGAAAATGGCGGTCAGGTCCACAGAGGTGCATTCTGTCACCGCCAGCATAGATCACCATTGGCCACTGTACCCCACAGGGCCCAATATTAACCAATGAGGAGTTGCACGGCGGTTCCCGACCGCTTACCGCATCGCCACACAACGTCAGAAGAATTACCTCACTTTTACCTGTCCCTCCACACAGGACAGGCGGACGCCATTCCAGGGGGGGCAGGCCCTGGATAATAACTGCATCACAGGTCAAAGAAGGACATACAGCACAAATACCATTCAAACATTACAAATTAACATCATGCATATGTACTGTTGTGGCTCCGATGTTCAGTTTGTGACCGTCTCCTCACTCTTTTGTCCTTTAGACTGCAACCGCTGCAGATGAATAGGAGATGGAGACATACCCCCGTGTACAGACCCCTGGTGGACTTGGCAACAATGGAGGACTGGCACATTATTCTCACCTATAGACTTGACAGGGCCACAATCACAGAGCTTTATGCGCAACTGGAGCCTGACCTGATATCTGCCATCCGTCACCCCACTGGGATTTCCTCTCTTGTGCAAGTCTTAACTGTGCTCCATTTCTTGGCAACTGGTTCTTTTCAAGTGACAGTGGGCTTGGCAGCAGGAATGTCACAGCCAATGTTCTCAATGGAGCCGACAAAAGTGTTGTCTGCCCTGATTAAACACATGTGCAGCTACATTGTTTTCCCAGGTGGATGACTTGGCCACAATGAAAGCTGACTTCTATACAATGGGACATATCCCCAACATAATTGGGACAATTGATGGAACACATATTGCATTTGTTCCCCCCTGGCAAAATGAACAGGTGTTCAGAAATCGTAAGAGTTTCCACTCCATGAATGTACAGATGGTGTGCTTGGAGGACCAGTACATCCCTCATGTCAATGCTAAGTATCCTGGGTCGGTTCATGATACCTTTATCCTGAGGAATAGCAGCATCCCAAATGTGATGGCCTAACTACAGAGGCACTGGGTGTGGCTAGTAGGTGAGCCCTGGTTTCCACCCAGTACATGTTGGTGTATGGGTATGGTGTGGGACATAATACGATAGTGTGTGCCTAAATGTTGTCGCTCAATATTTGCAGGTGACTCTGGTTACCCAAACCTATCATGCCTGCTGACCCCTGTGAGGAATGCCAGGACAAGGGCAGAAGAACATTACAATGAGGCAGTTGGGCGAACAAGAAGGATAATCAAACATACCTTTGGCCTCCTAAAGGACAGGTTCAGGTCAGCCAGATAATCGTGGCATGCTGCATGTTGCACAACCTTGCCTTGAGATGCCACGTGCCTTTTCTGCAGGTTGAGGCAGCTGGAGAAGGCTGTGTGGCAGCAGTGGACCCTGTGGATAGTGAGGATGAGGAGGCAGAGGGTGAGGATGAGGACAACAGAACTGCAGTGATTTGACAATACTTCCAATGACACACAGGTGAGCCAGTGTTGCTTCACATTTCATTGTCATTATTTGGATTATCTTTGGCACTGGCATGCTGTTATTTCCCACTTATATGGCCACCCACTGTACCCTTTGGCAACTCATTTTGCAGATGTTGGTGCCTCGCTTTCACTCCTGGTGTGATCACTGCAGCCAACTACAGGTCTTTCCTATGTGAACATTACTGTCCAGTTTAATTGCAACGTTTGTACCTGGTTAAGTGAATACATACTTAAAAAAATGTATATACTCCATACTTGTATTTTTTCAAGGGTGTTTATTGAAGTGCTAAGAAAAAGAGGGGCAAGTGCATTAGAATGGGGTGATGATGGAAGAAAGTCCAGGGTATTGTTCCAGTCTATTTGGTGCACAGGTGCATTTTCCAAGGGGACATAGGAAGGGGAGCAATGGTAATTCAAGGTGCACAGTGTGACAGAGTGGGACACAAGGGTGACAATCAGGAGAGTCTCATTTCGTGGTGGGGGTCTTGGCAATAGTATCTGGCCTCTGCCTGGATCACAGGGAACATTTGCAGGGCGGTTCACCTTCTGCAGGGGGAGGGGTGCTTGTGGCCTGTTGGTCTTGTGGCGGGGCCTCCTGTCCGCTAGCAGCAGCGGAGGTGGAAGGCAGTTCAAATGTCTGGCTAGTGGCTGGGGCCCGCTGTTGTGTGACTGCCTCCCTCATAATGTTGGCCATGTCTGCCAGCGCCCCTGCTATGGAGACCAGGGTGGTGTTGATGGCCTGCAAGTCCACCCTGATCCCCTGGTACTGTCCCTCCTGCAGCCACCTGTTCTCCTGCACGTTGTCCAGAATCTGGCCCACCATTTCCTGGGAATCTTGGTTCCCAGGATCTCTGCAAGTGCCTCCTGGAGAGTTGGTTCCCTGGGCCTGTCCTCCCCCTGGCACACAGCACTCCTCCGTTTCCCCATCGTCCTGTGCCTCTGTCCCCTGAACCGTGTGCCCACTGCCACTGCCACTGACCCCAGGTCCCTGATTATCTTGGGTATGAGGTGTGCCCTGGGGCCCTTGTAGTGGTGGACACACTGCTGATTGACGTGTCCTGGGGACAGAGGTATGGGTACGCTGGGTGGGTGCTGTGGTGGTGTTTCCAGATCGGGGAGGCTCTGTGGTGGTGTGTGACTGTGCCTGAGTAACCGGCTGTCCAGAGGTCCCTGATGGGCCAAGTTGGTCATCCAGATCCAGGAAACCAGAGTTGCTGCCATCACTGTGGGCCTCTTCAGTTGGGGGACTGGATAATGCTGGCACCTCTTCTCCACTGACATTGGCTGGGATACCTGTGGGGATGTAAATGCAGTGTTATTGTTTCTGGTTGTGACACATTGTGCATCAGTGGGTGGCCCTCATATTTGTATTTGCCCTGGCAGCTTTCACTTGTGTACGATGGTGCATGGTGGGATGATTAGTTGTCTCTAGTGTGCATGCTTTAGTGATAGGTGTCCATGCAGGTCTGCGAGTGGTGTCCATGCATTGGTATGGCATGCAGGGCTTGGCATTCGGATGAGTGAAATGAGATGGTGGGGGGGTGGGAGGTGGTGGAGTGATGGGAGTGAGGGTGAGGGTGGGGGTATGTGATGGCATGCAGGTTGGGGGGTGATAATAGTAGAGAGTTGACTTACCAGAGTCTAGTCCTCCTGCTACTCTGGCCAGGCCCTCAGGATGCCTGATTGCCAAGGCTTGCTCCTCCCATGTTGTTAGTTGTGGGGGGAGGAGGTGGGGGTTTACCGCCAGTCCTCTGTACAGCCAGCTGGTGTCTTGCTGCAATGGAACATACCTTCCCCCGTAGGTCATTCCACCTCTTCCTGATGTCATCCCTTGTTCTGGGGTGCTGGCCCACGTCATTGACCCTGTCCACGATCCTCCACCATAACTCCATCTTCCTAGCAATGGATATCTGCTGCACCTGTGCTCCAAATTGTTGTGGCTCTACCCTGATGATTTCCTCCACCATGACCCTTAGCTCCTCCTCTGAGAATTGGGGGTGTCTTCTTGGTGCCATGGGTGTTGTGTGAGTTGTGTAGGTGAGGGTGTGTAGGGAGATATGTTGGGGTGTGTGATGTAGGGTGTGTGGGTGGTATATAGGTGTAGGTGGTGTGTGGCTCTGGTTTTGTCTGTAGTCATGGTGTCTGTCTCGTGCCAGTGGTTTGTAGTCGTAAGGGGTTGTGGGTAATGTGGGTCGGTGTTTAATAGTGGTGTGGGTGTGTGGGTGTGGTGTGTGTATGGGTGTCAGGTGCGTGTTATTTAAATTGACCAATATAATGTTGTTTTGTATGTGTGTGTGTATTTTGAGTGCAGCGGTATGTACCACCAAAGGTTTACTGCCATTGAATGTCTGCCGTGGTGATTTGTGGGTCATAATGTGGTGGGTGTAGTTCTGTTGGCGTAATGGTGTGGGTTTTGATACCACCCGTTTATCACTGACCTTTGGAGTGGCGGACTTGTGGCTTTGGCTGTAGAGTGACAGATTGGTGTGTGTGTGTCATAATATGGTGAATGGATATCCGCCACGGCGGCTGTATGTTGGCAGCAGTCAGCATGGTGGTAAGTGGGATTTACCGTCAATGTCATAATGAGGGCCTATGTCTCTCATAAGCCACAACTGTATCACAAAGATTGTTTAGTGCAGGCGACACATTAGTCAAACTGTGAACAGGAATCCAAACAGCAATATTTAGCAATACACTGCACAATTCCCTGGTGGCACATACATTTGAAAAGCAGAAAAATTCTGAAATTGGTGTACTCCAAGATGCTAGACACAACCTGGAGAGTCAACGTTTGACCAGGGACTATTTGTCAGGTATCCAATACTGCATCAACAAGAGCATGCCTACACATCTGCACTGCTTTGAATAGAATTGAGGTACGCCTGGTATGACTGAAGGAATAACAGCAAATCAGCCCCCCCATCGGTGTAGGGAGCCCTCCTGTCCTTTCATCATCTGGATCTGCCTTTCCTGCCCCTCGCCCAGTTGTTAGCAGACTGTAGAAGCATAGGACGCGCAGGGCTGGGATCAGCCTACTTATAGAGCATGGTACATGTGTGAACTCATGCCCACTTCTTTTAGATCTCTCTCCTGGAGCTTCTCTCTATGTGTTTCAGTTCTAACACATGTTCCACCACTAAGGGGATCATGGAAACCACAGAACAAGTGAGAAACAAAGTAGTACATTGAGACTTCCTTATTCAGTCACATTATAATGACCAGAAGGGTAGCTGTGCCTGCCATGGCCGGAAGGGAGAGTCTGGGGACTATGGGGGTCATTCTGACCCCGGCGGGCGGCGGTTGCCGCCCACCTGGAGGGAACCGCCATTCGGCCGCCCCGCGGTCAAAAGACCGCTGGGGCCATTCTAACTTTCCCGCTGGGCCGGCGGGTGCTACTTAAGGTAGCGCCCGCCGGCCCAGAGGGAAAGGGGCCTGCAACACAGAAGCCGGCTCCGAATGGAGCCGGCGGTGTTGCAGGTGTGTGACGGGTGCAGTTGCACCCGTCGCGCTTTTCACTGTCTGCTAGGCAGACAGTGAAAAGCAGGCTGGGGCCCTGTTAGGGGGCCCCTGCACTGCCCATGCCAGTGGCATGGGCAGTGCAGGGGCCCCCAGGGGCCCCAGGACACCCGTTCCCGCCAGCCTGTTTCTGGCGGTAAAAAACGCCAGAAACAGGCTGGCGGGAAGGGGGTCAGAATCCCCATGGCGGCGCTGCTTGCAGCGCCGCCATGGAGGATTCGCCCAACCGGGGGAAATCCTGCGGGAAACCGCCAGACCCGGTTTTCCGACCGCGGCTTTACAGCCGCAGTCGGAATGGGCAATGAAGCACCGCCAGCCTGTTGGCGGTGCTTCAGTCGTCCGTGGCCCTGGCGGTCTTGGACCGCCAGGGTCAGAATGAGGCCCTATGTGTTGATATATTTAGACCAAAGAGAGTTGGTTAGCAATTTGATTTCTTTTCTAGCCCAAGACTTTGGTGGCAATTCCAGAATTAGGGCCCATCTGTTGGCCTAATCACAATTTCAATGGGTATTCAGGTTCTAGATTGACAAGAGCATAAGGAGCCCATGGGGATACCTTTGCTATGCCAACTACCAACAGTTTTTCAGCCCTAAGTATCCTAGATAGGCTAGACAGACTTGTTCTGGATTCAAAGGACTACGGCTTACTGGGCATCAGTGCTAAGGACAGGCTCAAGGATCTGCAGGCATCTCCAGTTATGTGGAGATGTTAAGCTGGAAAAACTCTGGGGCAGGTACCAAGTTGGATGACCCTTTGTGAATAAAGTTTATGCAAAGCCTTCATATTGTGTGCTGTCAGGAAATCTGACATGTAGCCAATGTTCTTTGTAAGGATGATTTTAGTTATTTTCTTCTCCTGCCATTTCTACAATTTTTGGTAGAGCAAAGGAAGTCTTAATTACCCTGGTTTCACATAACTTGGGATGCATAGCTACTCCCTGCAATACATGTTCTGAATATTTGTTGGGAGTTATTTTAACATGTTCTTGAACTAACTGTGCTTTTACTGAATGTTTATGCCTCAAAATGCATTATGTGAGATGTCAGCTCAGTTGGTGGTCCTTCTGTCTTTCTTAGCTCGGTTAGGAATGTACTCTAATTCTCTTCTTCTGGTGGTGCTCTTGGGAGATTTTAACCTGTATTTGTGTGATAGAAATTGCTCAAGGGTGGGCCCTGGATGAATGAGGGTTTGCATTACTGAGATGTTTAATGAAACTTTATGTGACTTTAACTTCGTTTTTTTGTTAGAAGAATTAGGCGAAGGTCTCAACAAGTACTTTGCTCCATCTTACGTGGGTAGAGGGACTGCAACTATTATTGAATATGTTCTTTTTTCTGCCCCTTTAAACACACTCATATGACCAATTATACATTTCTAAATCAGACCTGATTAATATTTCTGATTGCTGGGAGCTTGGGTCTGCCTCATACCACTTCCCAGTTTTGAAGACAAAAATGGAGCAATTGCTGCTCAAGGATGAAGGTTTTAAAAAAAAAATGTTTTTATGTATTTGATTTTGAGGTCTGTCTTTCAGCTGACCTCTCTGTTGAGGTATTATAGGGCTCCTATATTAACATTTATAAGAGGGTGAATTCTATGGTAACTTATCAGGGGGGCAAGGGTCCTCATGGACAGCCTAGTTGATTTGACCAGGTTTGTACAAAGCTGAATTGAGAGCTTTTAATTGTAAACCTAGATCGACTCATAGAGTGGGTGAATGTAGGTGTATTTATAAAGCCTCAATTAAAACCAAGAGGTAAGAGGCATCAGTGGAACTTGCAGAAACCTGTTCTTTTAAGTCTAGTGCATTATTTTGTGAAATAGTTAATAGACCAGTTTTTCCCAGTACTGATTCCTCAACCATACATTTCCCCAGATAGGTTGGTGGCTTGTTTTAGAAGGATTATGGTTCAGTAGATCCTGAGGTGTTGGGTGCAGAGCCTTCCTTTGCATCAGGCAATTCTAATATTGTCCTTCAATAAGGGGAGGTCAACGGAGCAATTGACTTAGTAACAACAAAACCACTGGTCCTTATTGGGTCCCCTCCTATGTATTAAAGTTGGATATCAATTGAAGGCCCCTTTGCATATCCTATCTCTAAATGCTGTGGTCAAAACTGGGAACCATTCTCTTGGTTACATTTTGTGATTATCCCTATCTTTCAAAAAGGGGCTGTTCAAAACCAATCTCCCTAGTTAATTCAACCTTGAAAGTTGCAGGTAAGGTAATCTTATCGTGTCTTCAAGACAGGGCTGAACAAAATCAATATCCAACATGGTTTTAGTCAAAGGTAAAGTACCATTGATCAGTCTTTTATTTTATACTTTATTCAGAATACATTTGTCGTAGCTAGGCCTTGAAGCATTCATTTGGCGAATATGGGCCTGTCACCAGCCTTCGAGAATGTGAACAGGAATAAACTATGCCATTGATAATTGCGATGACAATTGATGTGCATAGTGTATTTACTTGCTGTCCTGCATCAGACTATGACTGCATCTCTAAAGTAATGCGGGAATGGGGACTGTACAGAGAAGTATGACATGAAGCACAGAGTTTGGCAGAAGTGCATTTTGGTCACTTTTTAATTTACCCTTTATGTTAACCATCTGGAGGGTTACGTTTTGCTTACGGTGCTGGCCTGCCATGTATGGGTAAGACATTTATAGCAGTATATGTAGATGATGCAGTTGTTCTATCAAGGACTTCACTGGCCACATTTACTTGACCCATTCATGAGCTTAATGGATTCCCTCCATTTATCTACTGATCTAGGGAAGTCTTGTGTCATAATTGTTGATCCCAGAAGTAGTAAGACCAGGAAGCATATCTCTTGAGGGCAGACATTTCGAGGGGCTTTTCTTTCCCTTATCTCAGGGTGTTGTTTGATCATAAATGTTCCTGGTCCCTATTGATTTAATCTAAATGGCTTCAATTCAGCAGGACTGTGGGAGCTCTTTGTAATTTTGCAAGCTGATCCAGACCCTACATTTGATTTATGAAGCCAAAATTGCCTCAGCAGTGTTGTATGATTGTGAATTGTGGGAGCATGCAGATTATATGTTTCTATAAGTGGTAGAAAACTTCTTTCTAAAGCGGTTACTAGTACTTTCCCACTCTATTTCATCTTTCATTGCCCAAGAAAGTGAATGAACAAATGAATCCATTATTGCTTGGTTAAACAAAATGCATTGTCTTACAGCTTTAAATGAAATCAGTACATTTATGTACATAAGTCATAGGTTGAGTACATAAAATCAGAAGAGAAAATGTTCTTAAGATAAATAAACTTGGTTCTTTGTGTTCAAATATTTATGAAAATCACACAGTTACTATCACAGATATAGTTATAGTGTTGATATGTAGCAAGCGGTTTAATTGTTATTCTTCAGTTTTTGTGTTTTGTTTGCAAAGCGTAAGGATAAATTGATTCTTCAGCATATCAATAATGCAAAAAGAGTACGGCACCAGCTGCACAGTGCAGGTCTATTACTTCAGCCTGGTAAGAAATGTGCTCATAAATTTTATAAACCTGCTTCCCAGTTTCATGTCTTCCTTGTTAAAACTTTACTTGACTAAATGCTGTGCCCTGCAAAATAAGTAATCTCCAAAAATGGGCATTAAAATCAGCCAAGTGACATTAACAAATTAAGGGCCAGATGCAGGAAACGGATAGTGAGTCGCAAACGGCAAAAATTGCCGTTTGCGACTCGCTAATCGCGTTTCCCTATGCAGAAATGCATATTGCGAGTCGGTACCGACTCGCAATATGCATTTCAGAATCGCAAATAGGAAGGGGTGTTCCCTTCCTATTTGCGATTCGGAGTGCTATGCAATACCATTTGCGACCGCATATGCGGTCACAAATGGTGTCGCAGTTACCATCCACTTCAAGTGGATGGTAACCCACTCGCAAATGGACCCACAAATATTTTTTCAGGGTAGGTAGTGGTCCAAGGGACCACTACCTGCCCTGAAAAAAAAACGAAACTAAAGGTTTCGGATTTTTTTTTAAGTGCAGCTCGTTTTCCTTTAAGGAAAACGGGCTACACTTAAAAAAAAAAAAACTGCTTTATTTAAAAGCAGTCACGAACATGGAGGTCTGCTGACTACAGCAGGCCTCCATGTTTGCGAGTGCATAGACTCGCTATGGGGCCGCAATTTGCGACCCACCTCATGAATTTTAATGAGGTGGGTCATTGCGACCCCATACCGAGTCGCAGACGGTGTCTGAGACACCGTTAAGCATTGGAAATTGCGACTTGCAATTTGCGAGTCGCTCCGACTCGCAAATTGCAAGTCGCAATTCCCAACTTTGCTACATCTGGCCCTAAGTGTTGCATGGTTTACTTATTGTGGATAAAAAATCAACAACTGCTATCTGAGGCTGAATTTTTCCAGAAGGTATCCTGTGCAACGTGATTACATGCAGATAAATAAAGATGTGTAATATATCGCTCTGTGTGTGGCACAGTTATTGGCAGGTACTCCAGCTGGGGAAGATGCTACAACTGGTGATGAGATAGGGGATAAGTAGCCTGAAGATCAGCAGTGTTCTCCCAGATAGTTTGCCATGGTCCAAGCAAGCTGTACATGTGTGTTACCTGTGCCTCAGTCGAAATGCAGAGTCAACATTTGGCGTATGTGGAGTCAAAGTGCACCTCTAGTCATTGTGGAGCATTTGAAGATAGTGAAAGTTTCACTGAGATATCTACACACCGTAGGCCAAGAACCTGCTGGCAGAGCCATTAAAAAAGGTACTGCACTACTGCACAGTTTAAAATTATACATCATACAAAGTGAGAATGCTAAAGGAAAATACGACCAGGTTCTCAAAGTGCAGCAAATAGCGACAGCAAATTGAAAAATAATGCACTTATCAGAAGCGCTGTGATGCAGTGATGAACCAAAAGTTAGACAGCAGAAGGGGACACCTAAAAGTCAAGCAACTCAGATACAGCAAATGATAATCTCTAAACCAGAACTGATTAAAGAGAGTCACCATACCACAACACTGGGAAGTGGCCCAAGGAGAAGTGCCCAGGGTTGTGCTTATGGAGGCGTCCAATCCTGAAGAGGTGATCAAAAGAAAGGATGTTCTACCAATGGAGACCAAGAAAGAGGCCACGTTTCCTGCAGTTATCAAAGATGACCCAGACGCCGGCATGTCGAAAGGCCTTTGAGGTGGTAAAAATGAAGCAGGTCCTACTGAACAGCAGACAGTACTGGAGAGAACTCCAATTTCAGCCAATCCTGTAAATAGTTATAATATTGCTGCCTTTCTGGAACCATCAATACCACCAGAAAGTAGAACATTGGCAATGGATTGACTGCTCGGTCACAGACATTTGATGATTTCATTGATGCACTAGAAGAAACAAATAACAAGAAGATTATCAAATACCTCAAGAATCTTGCTGGTGCAGGTGTTAAAGAACACATAAAGAAAATGCTGCGAGCTGATGAAGTTACACACTGTCAAATTGAATACGCGTTGTATTTCCAGTTCATTCCAATATCGAATGTAGATTATGAAAGGTACATTTTCTGTCAAAAATGACAGAGAGTTGCTGACCCCATAGACACATTTGTTGAGAAACTAGATACACTCATCAAACACTGTAGGTTCAATTCATTCAATGATGAGGAAGCAATACGTCTCTGAGTTATTGATGGGTGCCTGCCAGATTCAATCAGACAGAGAATGCTGAGAGAAACTCTTAGTCAGGAGTGAGTTCTCATGGCTGCCTGAGGAGAAGAGAGTGCTGATCAACAAGCTGCTGATATGGAGGCCGAAGGTGCCCAAGTGAGTCAGTCATGAACATGAAAAGCAGGCAAAAACACAAAACTGAAGGACACAAGGAAAAAGAAGCTCTGTTTCAGGTGTGAACTGATGTTTCCACACAAATGTAAGTGTCCTACCATTGAACAGATTTGAAAAGGCTGTGGGAAGGACCAAATTGTAATGGTTTGCAAGACAAAGGAAAAAGTAAGTGCATCATGGCGAGAAGACAAAAAGGCCTCCTGAAAGTTCCAGAAGCGACATTTGACACACGCCCACAAGGCTAAGCGACAACATCAACAGAGACAAGTCAACACCAAACTAAGTTGGTTGTCATCTAAATCATTGTCAAAAGGTTCTTCATTATCAATATCAATTGAAAGTAAAGATGATTGTGCAATATCGATGTTTAATACAGAAAGATGCGCGAATGTTGAGCTGCCGCCTATGAAACAAAATATCAGTAAAAAAAAAAGCCAACATGAAAAGGCACCAAAATCATTCAAACATTGACCGAAGATTACACTAAAAGTAAAATGTTGTTCAATAGCTTTCATTATTGACAGTGGTGATTTGATAAACATTATACCTCAGGAGACATATAATGAGTTATCTTCATTGACATGACCAATGCCACTGAAAACTAAAGTATAGACATGGGCTGTGTCAACACCATTGAAAAGTCAATGTTCATTCATAGCTACAGTAAAAACACAGTAAGACAATGGTGCAAGCACCCATTCAAGTGTTTCAAGGTACGGTGTCAAATACCTATTTACTCAGTTTCAGAACAGCTGCTGATTTGGGACTGATCTCAGTGACCTAGAATATAAATGTTAATCACAAAATGGCAAGTTAGTTCCCTCCTTTGTTTCATGGGTTAGAAAATCTTAAGACTATAAAAGTGCAATTGAATATTAATGAGGATGTCCACCCTGTTGCACAAAGATACAGAAGAATTGCATTTCATTTACATGAAGCTGTTGAAAAGGAACTTGAGTCATGACATGATATCAATGAGCGCTCTACTGGTCCAACGCCATAGGTTTCTCCCATACTGGTAGTACCCAAAAAGGACAGTGGAGGAGCTGTACGCATCTGTGTGGATATACATTAAGCGAACAAGGCAATTAAAAGAGAAAGCTGTGCAGGTCTGCACATTGCTGATATGATAACAATTGAATGGTGCAAAATTCTTCTCTCACCTTGATTTAAATAAAGGATATCATCAATTGGAACTTGAGGAGAATTGCAGGTACATTGTAATCTTTTCCACACATGTTGGTCTATTTAAATATAAAAGACTAGGGGCCTGATTTAGAGTTTGGCAGACGGGTTACGCCATCACAAATGTAATGGATATCCCATCTGCTGTATTACGATTCCCACACAAAATAATGAGATTATAATATGGTGAACGGAATATCCGCCACGTTTGTGACTGCGTAACCCCATCCTACAAACTCTAAAGCAGGTCCTAAGTTTTGGTGTATTATTAGCTGCAGAGATTTTTCAAGATGTCATTCAATGTATCACACAGCCTGTAATGACCGCTCTTAACTATAGTGATGACATATTAGTCTTTGGAGCAACACAGAAGGAGCACGATAAAGCTCTCAAGGAAGTATGTCATTTACTGGTTGATGCAGTTTTAACTTTGAACTTTGCCCATGTCTTTTCTGAAGAGGCATGACTCCTGATCCAGCTAAAGTGCAAGAGCTATCAAGTGCAAGTCCCCTACAAGATGTTTCCATGTTACGTTCATTCCTTGGCATGACCAGTTACTGCTCTAAATGCATACAAGACTGTGCCACTGTGAATGTTCCATTAAGAAACTTGACAAAAAATAATGTTTCATTTCATTGGTCACATGGACTTGAGCAAACCTTTAAGAGAATCAAACAAGCTGCTGTCAAGAACACTACTTAAATGACATACTATGATCCAAAGTTGTTGACGCTAGCCCAGTTAGGTTAGGCTCAATCCTTGCACAGCGGACACATAAATGCTCAAAGACACATTGTGCAATATGCAAGAAACATTTGTCCAAACTGAATGTGCTGATTCACAACATGAAAAAAAACATTTAGAAATGGTGTGGGCTTGTGAACATTTCCATGTGTTCTTATGCCGTAAGACTTTTACGCTTGTGACAGATCATCAGTCTTTACCAATCCAAAAGCCAAGATGCCTCCTAGCACTAAACATTGGGGTCAATGATTAGAAGAGTACAACTGCACAATTGTGCATAGTTCAGGGAAAGATCAAACCCTGCTGACTGCTTTCCAAGAGTGCTTATACAGTGGCAGGGTACCTCTTCCAAGATAGCTGAAGCCTACATAAACTTTATTGTGAAATCAAAAACACCGGCTGTCATATTACTGGAGCAAATTATCACTGTCATGAGTCAAGATAATAACATGTTAAAACTGAAAGACATTATTACATATTAGTCTTGGAACCAGCACACTCTACCTCTTGCCAGTGACAGCAAATACTAAACGTTCAAGAATGTCAAAGATGAACTGTGAATGACTCAAAAAGGCATTATCTTGAGAGGTTTGACAATTGTTATTCTGGAGAGTCTGGGACAAGAGATAATTGAACTGGTGCAGGAATGACATTATGGAATAGTTGCTACAAAGCGAGCTCTCTGAGACTGAGTTTTGACTCCTTATCTCAATGAGAAAGTTGAAAGAGAGTTGAAGGCCTGCCATCTATGCAATTGCCTGTCATTGAAAACCACTCAACACCCCTTAAGCATGTTAGAGTTGCCATAGCATCAATGGGAAAGGATTGCTGTGACTTTTTCTGTCCCGTTGAATATGGACATCAACTGATGGTGATTGTTGATGAATACTCCTGTTTTCCATTGGTAGAAGATATCTCATATGTCACTCAAGAGAGAATCATCAAGAGATTAGATGGCATATTTGAGACATGGGGTATGCCTGCAATCTTAAAATCTGACAGTGGCCTACCTTTCAACAGTCGAGAATTCCAAGACTTTTTCAATCATCTCAATGTGAAACACCAGAAAATCATACATTTTGGCCACAGGATAATGGCTTAGTTGAATGTTTCATGAGTGCCTTAAAGAAAGCTGTCCAGCATGCTGTATTGGAAAAGCTCAACCTTAATTTGTTTTTGATTTCTACCTTACAAGCTTATCATTCAACTCCTCACTGGACCAAAGGTGAAAGCCCTGCAACTTCGCTGTGCAGGAGAGCAATGACAACCTAGTTTCCTCAATGGACCAATACATGATCAAATACTGAGGAAGAAACCTGTACCAATGACTTGGATAGTAAAAGGCATTGTTTTCAAGAGAGAGGAGATTGAGTGCTTGTCCATCAGCCGAGAAAATGTAAGTCTGATGATCCATTTGATGCTGAGCCATTCCATGTCATGACTGTCCAACGTTGCATTTCAAACATGTGGCTCACCACTTGCCAGATACTGATATCAATGTAGTGACTGGTTCTGAAAGGACAGTTGAAAACCCCCAGACTGCTATTGATCCTAGATCGCCAACACAGATCATGGACACTCTCATTGCCAGTCAGTTCCCAGTTTCCAAAGAGACGATCAGGAAAAGTAATCAGAGCGCCACGGAGGCTCATCGAAGAGCTGATATTGTATATACATTTGTAAAAAAATTTTTTTTTTTTATTTAACAGAGGGGGAGATGTAGTGTGTGAGTTATGAATGACAAAACCCTCTTGACTCATGAAGGACTCTGTAGAACTGTGACATAAGTGTTAGAACATGGTGAAGTGAGTGCAGGTTTAGAATGTTGAGTTTGCCATTATACACAGAGGAATAAAGATGTGTAATATATAGCACAAAGTGTGGTGTAGTTATTTGTGGTTACACCGGCTGGGGAAGACGGCACAAGCATCATTAGGTTATGACATATTTAATAGAAAAGGCAGCGCAGTTCTTCTTTGTTGTGCTTTAAGACTTTTACTAACTTCAGTGTTTCATTTTATCCTTTTAAACTGTATTACTCAGAGGAAAATGGCCTTTGTTACAAAAAATTTGGAAGTCTAATGACGAGAAAAGGTACCACTTTCTACTGTACTGTTTATGTGGGACGAGAAACATGGTAGAAATGTTTTTAGAGAGACGAGTATGTTGTCTTGAACGGTACCTCTCCATTTCAATGTATGTGCATTACTAATTAGACAATCAGTGGAAAAACAGTGACTTAAGGCAGATAGCCTGAGGCTGTGTAGAGAACGTAATACATTATTTGCTAATGCATTAGACTTCATGTAGTGCAGCAGAACCACAAGAAATGCTCCTTTGGACATTTTCTTCTATGAACCAATCTTCCTTCAGTGTATTGGCGGCAACATTTAACTTGATATCACTGGGTACAATCATCTCGGCATCCACAGGCTCAAATGTTTTAAAATAGTTCACATTTTATTGCCAGATAGTAGTAATTGAAATACAGTTGTTAATTTGAAACGGGGGTTGCAGGTGGGGCCCACAACACATATTTGTGGGCACTAGAACGTATTTTTCCTCGTCAGACATTGACCCAGGACAAGAGAGCAAAAAAAACAAAAGGTGGAAAAGAGTCGGAGAAGGTTGGAAAGATAGTGACAGAAGGAGAAAGCATGGGCAAAAGAACGTGCAGGAGTTTGTTTCAGGGGCTGGGGGTGTGTGGTTATGGATTAAAGATGCGCGAGGGGGAATCAAGACAACACATCCTTTGCATTCGGCAGCACAAACTTCCAAAGTGCCAGTTGCAGCTTCTAATTAAGAATTTTGGGTCGATGCACTTATAATTTCCTAAATTAGGTGCTGCTAAATTCCACTGATGTGCCAAGGGCACATAGAGTAGGAGAGGCTGAGCACTTGACGAATTGAGCTCTAATAATTTTCATAGGCATACTAAAAATGCATAGTGGCTCATATTGTGCTGAGTGGCCGGGCAACCCCAGTTTAAAGTATCCTGAGCCTTTCACCGTATAATAATTTAACATGTTCTCCCTTGTTCATCCCCCCATGTTAAAACGAGATCTCTCCTGTCTAATAACTTATTATCTAGTCCTTTTGCATGCCTTACAGTCAGTCTCATGTTGTGAGACTGAGTCCCTAATTATGAGTGGGCCAGAGGGGACGTACAATTTATTGCTCCTGATAAAATATGACTCTCTAAATAATGTGGATTTTGGTGCTTACTGGCAGTGTTTAATGTATTGAAGAATAAATGGCTATGCTCAGAAGCCTGCAGCTGGAACCCACGCACAGAATGCCAAGGCTGCAGAGTCTAGAATCAATCTCATGCCTTTTTAACTGACTTCCAGACACTCTCTTCCCCTTTATCTCTCTCTTGAAGGTTTCTGGTTTCTCCCTTTGTAACGGTTTTTCTGTGTTTCTCTTTCCCATTCTTAATCCATTGTGAGTTTTCCCTCTCTGTCTCCCAGGAAATGTTGCATGAGGAATATGGTAAGTTGATAGTTGAACACAATAAGCGATGCCGATCTTGTATGTGATACGTCTTCTTTATTCACGTAAACACGAACAACCCCTACCATGGCTCCGGACCCATCCAGCTCCCCCGTCTTCCTATCCGTTTCTCTCCTCCTTCTTTTCCTCTTCAAACCATCACATTCCAAAACCCCGTTCTAACCACCCGGACTGGTTACTAGGATACAACACATCTCCCCCCTTCAACAACTTATCACTATAATTATTACAATATATATATATATATATTTTATTTTTATATATATAATAAGATAATAAGATTGCAATAAACAATAATATAACTCTAAATGCAATTATACTCAACAATACTATAACTCTAAATGCAATTATACTCAAGACACATATTCCTCTAAACACAGGCACCCCCAAATGAACCTCGCTAGTTATTTAACCGGCTTAGCAACGTAAAACTCTCTCATCCACGATGGTTTGCTAGTAGATCTACTGCTTCTCCTCACATTACCATACACTAAATTTTGCCTCCCTTCATTACCTGCCACCTCCTTCACTTTACACTCCTCCTCACTACACTTAGTAACCTTTCGCACATTCCATTTCTTACCATCACTTAACCACACGTTGTTTCCTATCCCAACCTCCACTTGTTTGGGTTTAGACCATTTTGACAAACTCCTCCTTTGGCTACTCAGTACCCATGTCCTAACCCAGTCTCCCCCCTCGAACCTACCACTCTTTCCTCCCACACACTTGTTGTGTCTGTTGACATATTTGTCCTGATATTCTTCAACTCTCTTCTCTATTTCTTTTCTATCAAACAATTTAACACCAGCTTTGTTCATCCATGGCGGTGTTTATTTGGTACCTGCTACCCTCCCCTTTAATAGGGAAAAAGGAGTTTCGTCAGTAGCAGCATGAGGGGTATTCCGATAACTCCACATCATTTCTTTGACCGCCTCTTTGCAATTCATACCTTGTTCTTCACTCAACTGAACACACTCTTTCAACACCCTATTGAATCTCTCCACAAGACCATTCTCCCTAGGATTGTATACAGCAGTAGTATAATGTTCCATCTTCAAATCTTTCAAATAGTCCCTGAACTGTTCGGACACGAATTGTGGACCATTATCAGACACTACACTCTCAGGATAACACTCCCTACGGAACACCTCTTCACAAAAATCAATCACACTGTCAGTTTTCACATCACTCACAAATGCCACCTCTGGCTACTTAGAAAAATAATCTACCAATACTAAAGCATATTTTCCCATTATACCTTTGGAATCAAACGGCCCACAAATGTCAATTGCCACTTTCTGCCAGGGTTTTTCTGGAAATTTAGTGCCCGATATAACAGATTCTCTTACCACATGAGATTTGTCACTACACATGCATGCTACGCAGTTGCAAACACATCTCTCTATATCCTTGTCCATACCCGGCCACCAAAAATCTACCTGCGCTCTTCTCTTCATTCCAGTCATACCACCATGACCTTCATGTAATATACTCACCAAATTTTCTCTCAAGCCCATTGGTACCACTAATCTTCCACCTCTTCTCAAAACCCCATCAATCACAGATAATTCTGGCTGTAATTTACTATATTCACATCGCCCCTCCTTGGAATTGCATGACTTCGTGGGATTCACAATACGGTCGCACAACTTGCACAAATCCTCATCTTCCTTTAATGCTTTCATCCACTCCTCACGTCCTATGCTGCATCCACACGATTCACTAATGCTGGCAACTACCCATTCTTCACCATTGCCGTCTTCCTCATCTCCCTCAACATCCTGTAAAGGAATGCGCGACAAACAATCGGCATCCCTGTTAATCAAACCAGGCACGTAAGTCAGCTCAAAATCATAATATTGCAAACGATACATCCACTTAGCTATCCTAGGAGTGGCATTGCCAGCACCTTTAGTGGAAAATATGTCTATTAGAGGTTTATGATCAGTTCTAACTTCAAACCGATTGCCCCATACATATATCTTGAAGTAATTGACGCCCCACCAACAAGCCAGTGCTTCCCTCTCAATTGTAGAATACGTAGCCTCCGCTCCTTTAAGAGTGCGCAATGCAAAGGCTACCACTCTTTCTTGACCCTTCTTCTTTTGCATTAAAACCGCACCAAGTCCATATGCACTAGCATCTACAGCAATAATAGACTTATCATTGGGATCAAATGGTTTGAGACTTAAGGATTCTGAAATTTCCCTTTTTACTAAGTCAAAAGCTTCCTGACATTCCCTTGACCAAACAAACTGAACCCTTGATTTCATCAGTGTTCTCAAAACATGTACCTTTGCGGAAAATTGTGGAACAAATTTAGAATAATATTCTGCCAGACCCAGAAAAGATCGTAGTTGCTCCTTGTTCCCCGGAGCTGGCGCATTATTTATGGCATCAAGCAATTTTTTCTTTGGCCTCACACCATCTTCAGATAACGTGTGACCAAGATACTCTATTTGCTTAACACCAAACCTGCATTTATCCGCACTGATGGTAAGACCGGAATCTTGTAATTTTTTTAGAACACTATCCAACATTTCATTATGTTCGTTTATATCCTTACCCCATACCAAAATATCATCTTGGAACACTACAGCTTTCTCAATTCCTGATAAAATACTATTCATAATCCTTTGAAAAACTGAGGACGCTGATGCCAATCCAAATGGCATACGAACACACTGAAACATGCCCTCAGGAGTAATGAAAGACGTTCATTTCTTAGATGATGGGTGTAATCGTACTTGGTGGTACGCATTTGACAAATCGATGGACGAAAAATACTTAGGCCCCCTTACGGATTACAATAGTTCATTGATATGTGGTAACGGATGACGATCTACCAAGATACACTTGTTGAGATCTCTTAAATCTATGCACATGCGCAATTTTCCATTCGGTTTACGTGCCAAAACAATGGGACTAAGCCATTCTGACGACTCGATAGGCTCAATAACTTTATCCTTGCACAATCTCATCAACTCCTCCTTTAATTGTGACCTCAAAGCAAATGGTACGTTCCTTACTCTATGTATCTTAGGAAAACTACCCGTCCTGACTACAATTCGATGCTCGAATTTTTTCAAACAACCCAATTTTTCAGAAAACAAACTGGGAAACCTTTCCCGCCATTTGTTCTTTTCTTCATCATTTACTACTAACACTTGATCTGGATGGTTAGGATTCAATATCATTCCCAAAGATTTTTTTTCACTCCACCCCAACAGACTCTTCCCGTGTTCTACCACATAAACAGGTACCCTTGCACTCCTTTCCTTGAAAACTATGGTACACATTATGTAACCGATTAGAGGTAAATTGTCCCCACAATATCCTACACGTTTGATATTTGTGGGCTTGAGTCCACCACACCCCAACTCTTCCCACACTTGTTTGCTCACAATGGTGTACGGAGAACATGAATCTACCCACATTTCCACCATTTTGTCATTTATCCTGACCACACACTTCGGAGGGGTGTAATTACCTCCAACTGCCCCCACATATTCTTCTATAGTCAACACTTCAACCTTGCCCTCATCTTCATCCTCATCTTCATTCACATCATCCAAATTATACTGTGTATCATCACACACCTTGATGCTGTTCACCGAAAGTGTTTGTCGCTGTTTCTGCACTCGTCCCAACTTGCATACACATGCAAAATGCTCTATTTTCTTACATTGATAACATTTCACCAAGATAGCAGGACATTTGCTAGCCTCCGCGGTATGATTAGTGCTACCGCACCTATAACATTCCTTTTCTTTTTTTCTATCCCATTTTACAACATCCCCTTTATTCGATCTGGAGATAACGTTCATGTCTTTTGAACAGCTTACACCATTGCATTCTTTCAGATTAAGTTCAGCTAAGTACTTAGAAGTGTTCTCTATACGCCTTGCAATATTGATCGTCTTTTGTAGCGAAGGACCCTTCAAGTCCAATAGCTGTTCTTGAATTTTGAAGTTGTTTGTTTTGTTTATGAATTGGTCTCTAATTAGTTCTTCTCGCAATTCTCTAAATTTGCACGACGCAGCTAATGTTCTCAATTCGGCAATATATTGCTCTACGGTTTCTCCATGTGCTTGACTCCTGGAAAACAAATTGTGTCTTTCAACAACTACACTGACTTTTCTGCCATAATTGTCATCTACCGCTTTCATAGCTACACTGAATTCATCACCACTGAAGTTGTCAGAAGGTGATGATGAGTCATCATCTCCCTCGCCATCTACATTAGAGGAGACATTACGACTGGGTCTTGGTAGTGTTTTTAGTACTTTCCGTCCTTCAACACCCAAACAGTGTTTTAAAATAGCTAACTTGCGCGAAGGTTCGAAAGCAACTCCTGCGATTGCCTCCAAGTATGTTTCAAAAGCTTCGCGCCAGTCTTCCCATGCCATACACGGTGGACCAGGACTTTGTAAAAATTTCACTGGCGCCAAAATAGATGACATATCCATGCTGCCACCTTATTAGTTTCCTACAATTGTAGAATAAATACACAACTCATGAAACTCCCTTGTCAGTGTAGGTTTTTTTTTTTTAAACGGCCTTGCAATAAATTCTATTTATTTCATCAGTCTCTTTTTCTACAGCCAATGCTGTGGTTGTTCGCATGCATACACCACCACGTAACGCTGTTGGTGCTGTAGCGTAGCCGTCGTGAAAGCAAATCTGTTTATATTGCTCAGCCGTTCCTTCTTACGGCCGTTGCTGTGGTTACCAGCGTGTACACAACACCACGTCACGCTGTAGTGTTGTTGACGTGATGACGTCTCCCAACAACCGACATTGTCCTTCACTTGCTGCACGCGCGGCGTCTCGAGCCTTCCACAGAAACACGGTAAGATTTCCACACAAATATTAAAAATGCCCCTTGTTGCTCCACGCACGTGTATAACTCATACCTTATTTAACACAGTGTATTTGAATTATGTTGCTGGATATTACTCCTGTTTGGCCAGACTTGCGTACAATTGCCGCGCCCTCCTTTTACCGAGCCCTCCATTGGCAGGGGTTGACATAGACGCGAAGGCTTTCTTCAGACATCCTCATCGCCAATGTTAAGTTGATAGTTGAACACAATAAGCGATGCCGATCTTGTATGTGATACGTCTTCTTTATCCACATAAACACGAACAACCCCTACCATGGCTCCGGACCCATCCAGCTCCCCCGTCTTCCTATCCGTTTCTCTCCTCCTTCTTTTCCTCTTCAAACCATCACATTCCAAAACCCCGTTCTAACCACCCGGACTGGTTACTAGGATACAACAGAATAATTAATGCCAGTCCCAAAAAATGCGTTGCGATGGATCCCACAAGCCACAAAAATGAGGGTCTGGTGCCCCCACAGGGAATACGCTGCCCTTAGCTCATAAATGTAAATCGGCTATCTTCATGATTTGTGAAGTTCTTAAAAACTGGCTGTTTGATATAATTGTCTGATTAGGCAAAACCTGCCTACCCTGAGTCCTTTCCAGGCACCTTTCTTTGTCTCTGTCTTGCCTCTAGTGGGTTACCCAGTTTCACAGCTCCAAAAGACCTTCCGTGCAGTGTACAACTTGTGCTTTACAAACAACCAGATAGAGAAATAGCTC
Organism: Pleurodeles waltl; assembly: GCF_031143425.1. Classification (NCBI taxonomy): domain Eukaryota; kingdom Metazoa; phylum Chordata; class Amphibia; order Caudata; family Salamandridae; genus Pleurodeles; species Pleurodeles waltl. The sequence continues at coordinate 1,236,881,237 of NC_090446.1, forward strand.
TGTAATTACCAGTAAGAAATATGTTGTCTTGAACACGGCAGAAACAATTTAAATATGACAGTTGTGAATTCTACTTAGTAAAATAAGCATTCATCTGCGAGTAAGGCTACAAAGAAGGTGAGTAAAGGGTTACAAGTGTCGTAAATTTGTACATTGCCCTTCTTTTCCGTTGTGCCAAACAGCTCTCAGCGGGTTAGTCGTGATATGTTATTTGTTAAATTAATTTTAGTAGAATAACTGCGGAGAACTGTGAAAAAAAAATAGTTGCACTAGAAACACCTCCTAGTTACATAAACTTACATAAACGCCTACTCATTTAAATAAGCAATTAAATATGTGTTCTGCTCTCGCCAACTTACAAACATATTTTCACCATCCCGTAAGTTAAAATGTCTTGTGTGTTTATGCTGTTTGATAGCACTGTACATTACAGGTCAGAGAGGTACTTCCTGTAGCAGTCTCAGGTGGATGAGAGGCCAGAGAGTTTAAGTGGGTTTACCATACTCCTAACTTGTGACCTTCAGATCGTTCAGCAATTTCATCAGTTGTGAAAACCTTTCTGGTACATATGTGACTGAATGTTACTGGATACGGAATTATATTTGTCAGTATATATTTTGACGTTCAGTCACAGTTTTTCACCTGCCTATTCCAAAAGCTTCTGGCTTTCCTTTGAATTTGCATTAGGTCTACAAATTAAAACTTTTTTCTTTGACAAGGTTTCAGTGGCTTCTTTGGGGACTGGGCAGAATAATGCAATAAATCCCAAATTCTGAAACCGACTCTATGCTTTAACTGTCCAATAGACAAGCAACCACACTGGCATATTGTAAAACCCGGACTATCTTTGTGACATGCATAATATACAAGATACAATGATAAATAGGTGAAATATAGACTTAATGTAAGCTTATAACAAACTAGATGGATAACTAGGGAGAAGACAAGCGTCGGTTTTGATGTGGCCTCTGGCCATGCACGGACACAGTTAGACAATGTAGCCCCTACAAAAGAAATTCAAATTTCTGTGAGGATTCTTTTGGTCTGAACCTGCTAGCTGAGACCAAGCGATAGGCTTCTGTTAAAGAAAATGAATGTGCTGAATTTAATAAGGCCAAAACAACATTAAAGTTACAAAATAAAGCAGAACCCGATTTAATAATATTAGATTTTGCATTAAAATGGCAACTAATGTAATGAATAAAATGACACTAAAATTACAGAAATTGGTTATGGTGGTCAAAAGTCGTAGTTTTTAAAGTAAATGCAAAAGGTGTCTGTCGAAAACAATGGGAAACGTCAATGTTATACTTTCTGACTCAGGTGACTGGGTCTTGGGCCACTTTGCAGGCTATGAATAATTAAGGGCCAGATGTAGCAAACACTTTGCGACTCGCAAACGGCGAAAATCGCCGTTTGCGAGTCGCAAATGCGTGTTTGCTATGTAGAAATGCATTTTGCGAGTCAAAACCGACTCGCAAAATGCATTTCCGAGTCGCAAATAGGAAGGGGTGTTCCCTTCCTATTTGCGAGTCGCAGTGGTATGCAATTCCATTTGCGACCGCGTGCGCAGTCGCAAATGGAGTCGCAGTTACCATCCACTTGAAGAGATGGTAACCCACTCACAAACGGGAAGGGGTCCCCATGGGACCCCTTCCCCTTTGTGACTGGAACCAAAAATATTTTTTCAGAGCAGGCAGTGGTCGAAGGGACCACTGCCTGCCCAGAAAAAATCCGAAACAAAAGGTTTCGTTTTTTTTTCTAAGTGCAGCTCGTTTTCCTTTAAGGAAAACGGGCTACACTTGGAAAAAAAAAACTGCTTTATTTAAAAGCAGTCACGGACATGGAGGTCTGCTGTTCCCAGCAGGCCTCCATCCCCGTGAGTGCCCAGAGTCGCTATGGGGGCGTAAATTGCAACCCACCTCATTAATATTAATGAGGTGGGCCTTTGCGACCCCATAGCGACTCGCAGAAGGTGTCTGAGACACCTTTCTGCATACCAAATTGCGACTTGCAATTTGCGAGTCGCAGGGACTCGCAAATTGCAAGTCGCAATTTGGTATATTGCTACATCTGGCCCTTAGCGTGTTAGATAAAGCTAGATGATTTGCCCCAGTCAATAGTTTTACCTTTGAATTAGAAACTTTTTCTGAGCTCAAAAACCTTAGGCAAGGATGGATGCTGAAGCTGGGCAGGACTCCATACAGGGAGACACATTTTTCCCATAGCCACGTTTGGCCCTGAGCTTATGTCAAAAGGTACTAAGTGGGACCTTTTCCTTATGTACTACTTTGTCATGTACCTATGCCCTAGTCCTACAGAAGTTAAAAAGGCATACGTTCCTTATATTACAAAAGATGAATAGCTTATTCTGGATTCTCCAATGTCCCTGCCTTTCAGGAACTCTTCTTGGGATAGCAGTCTACTGACTGCACTCTCTTCAGGACCACAGTCAAGATATCTCTCCCATCTTGAATCAATCATTTTCTACAAGTTTACAGAGCTCACATTGAACATGTGACCCTGCCCCCTCACAGGCTTCATGGAGGTAGGTCAACTGCAGAGGCTCTCATGGATCAGTCCTGAAAGCTCTTCTTACTCAAGGTTGCCAAAGACAGCTTCCCTGACATTGAGGATGGCCTTCAGCTCTTGGGATCCAAGCGACTGGTGCAGAATGTAGCACTCTCTCCATATCTGTCCATGTTCCAAGAGCCTTCTTAATTCAACCTTGTAGAAGGCTTTTTAATCGCCTTTTAATCCTATTTATTTCTATCAAAATGAAGTCCCACCTTTGCAACCTCGGTAAGGTTACCCACACACACGTTTTACCAATACACATGTAGGTCCTCCCCTCCTGTTGCTATATATAATGCTCAACCGGGCCTCTAAGAGCAGGCCTTATTTAAGACATTATGGGGGTCATTGGGGCCGGGGTCGGCGGGAGCACCGCCAACAGGCTGGCGGTGCCCCGCAGGGCATTCTGACCGCGGCGGTTTGGCCGCGGTCAGAACAGGAAAACCGGCGGTGTCCCGCCGGTTTTCCGCTGCCCTGGGAATCCCCCATGGCGGCGCAGCTTGCTGCGCCGCCATGGGGGATTCCGACCCCCTCACCGCCATCCTGTTCCTGGCGGTTCTGACCGCCAGGAACAGGATGGCGGTGAGGGGTGTCGTGGGGCCCCTGGCGGCCCATGCAGTGCCCATGCCAATGGCATGGGCACTGCAGGGGCCCCTGTAAGAGGGCCCCACTTTGTATTTCAGTGTCTGCTTTGCAGACACTGAAATACGCGACGGGTGCCACTGCACCCGTCGCACATCCTCCACTCCGCCGGCTCCATTCGGAGCCGGCATCCTCATGGAGGGGTGTTTCCCACTGGGCTGGCGGGCGGCCTTTTGGCGGTCGCCCGCCAGCCCAGTGGGAAACCCAGAATACCCGCGGCGGTCTTTTGACCGCGCAGCGGTATTCTGGCGGTTCCCTCCAGGCGGGCGGCTCCCGCCGCCCGCCCGGGTCAGAATGACCCCCTATATAATTAAAGTAATATAAATAACATAAAATTCACATTCCTGCTCTCGACTATGCGTATTGGATATTCTATTAGTTTTAAAAATTATACTTATTACCAACATAACATAATATGGCTTACCCTTACATCAACAATTTGCTAAAATATGCACGTGAATACATTGGCACTAACAAAAAGAAATAACCATTTCTATTATTATGTTTAGTAGGAAGCACCACTATTAGTTTGTGGCAAAGCAGGAGTTAAAATCAAGGCTCGAGCACGCTCTTTCCAGAGACCACGTGCGGAACCAGGCTTGATTTTATAAAGGTTAATTGAATACAGCATTTGACAACCCGGGGAGAGCTCGTAAAGCAAAGCACTCTCAGGTGCTATTCTGTGTGTTTTTTCCCTGAAACTGTAAACTTCCATGTTCGAAATTTGGTATCCGCACAGAGCTTAAATGTTCTTTCCTCAAGCGAGCCAAAGGGAACTTTCTTTCAAACTGAGAAGTGAAAACCCTGCCAATTTTACTTACATTTGACTATTTTCCCTACTGTGACTAAATGTGCTTCGAAGCAAGCTGTGCAGCTGAGGAAAAACGTAACTAAAAATAAAAAATTTAAAAAGCGCTTGGTGGGGGGAATTCGTTTTAGCTCAAAATGCTGGCTACTCTCTTTCAATCAAAAAAATCACGGTGTCAATAATAGTCTACTTACATACTTCTGCAATATATAACTCTTAATTTGCATGATAATGCTACAACTAAAGCCGTGAATTTTAACATTTTGACTTCTGTCGTCCCCCGCCGAATCATTCCAGGTTTCCGGATGCCCCACTGAATCATTTATGGAATTAGGGGGCCCCCATCATGAAATAATTAATATACAATCAAAGAAAAATCGAAATTTCAATTTTGTATGGGAAGTTCAAGTTTTTCTAAGTTTGTTATTTCACTACAAATGGCAAAACAATATCACTTTGTCTTTTTTGTTCATAACCTATTCTCTTTTGTCTGCATTTTGAGACCACCCAAGTCTATACTATATTTTGTTTGCTGTATTTCATGCTCTCATGAATTAAGCTAAGGATACAGACTTAATTTTTAGTTAAAATATTACTTTGAATTATTTTATATTTGTATAACGTTTTTAAATGGTCAGTTTTATATTTTGCTTCTTTATTTTTCCATGTATATTAATATGCTAACGTTATTTAAGTTTCTAAACAGTTGAGACCCCCTGCGTAAATCTCACGGCCCCCAGTGGTCCATAGAACACAGGTTAGGAACCACTGGAATGAAGGTCACATTACGAGTGCCTGTACGTGGTAAATCTGCCCCAACAATGTTACCAATATTGGGGATAACACTGGAGGGAGGGGTAGAACCACTGGAGATTATGGCCCTCATTCTGACCCTGGCGGTGTCTCACCACCAGGGCAGAGGGCAGAGGAAGCACCGCCAACAGGCTGGCAGTGCATCCGGGGCATTCTGACCGCGGCTGTAAAGCGGAAAAGGGGAACCAGCGGTTTCCCGCCGGTTTTCCCCTGCCCCAGGGAATCCTCCATGGCGGCGCTGCACTGCAAGGGACCCCTAACAGGGCCCCAACAGGATTTTCAGTGTCTTCCAAGCAGACACTGAAAATCGCGACGGGTGCAACTGCAACTGCAACCGGAGCCGGCATCCTCATGGAAGGGGGTTTCCCGCTGGGCTGGCGGGCGGCCTTCTGACGGTCGCCCGCCAGCCCAGCGGGAAACTCAGAATTACCGCAGCGGTCTTCTGACGGCGGTACTTTGGCGGGCGGCGGATGAGGCCCTATGTCTGGGACCATTATGTTCATCTGAGAAATGAGGAATAGTAGAGTAATCAGTAAATTAGATCTTGAAAAAACCCATATTTCACTGGAAACCTCCATGTGCTTATAGTTTTCCTGACAATCCGACCTGCTCATGGCAGGTAAAGGCAGTAGGGGAGAGGCAACAGGGACCAAATTACATTGTACCCCGGGGGCACAATGGGCATGTGTACCCACTTTGTGTGCCCCGGGCACAATGTTATTGCACAAGGGGCCACAGAAGCTTGTGTGTCCCCTTCTGTAATACTGATACAGCTGGTGCACATGTAGTGCTGCGCTATCATGAGAGGGTGTGACCTTATCTCCATGGATGTCGACCCCATGCTAATTAGGGAATGACTTTGCCTCTGAAGCGGCTGCTCCATAGTTCACTTGCATGCGCGGCCCCGAGGGCACTGCAAAATCAGGCTGCCCTGAAGCAGCGCATTGCTTGTTATATCGCGCAGAGTCCCTGTTTGTGCCCAGTGCAGGATCACCATGCTGCAAACAGGAAAAGTGCACCATATGTATAATGCAGCCGCAGATATGTCTTACTGTGCATCTCATAATTCCCATGAGGTCGGTAAATTCCAGTAATCAGTAAACTGCCCTTATGACCCCTGTGTTGCTGCTCGCAATTGGAAGATCAAAGACTGAAAACAAACACTGATCTTTCAGAGCTATGTTTCCCTTCAAGCATTTTTCCGAACCCTGGACCCTAGTAGCTTCTTAGCTTCGGAATCATGCAGAAGAGCTGGTTAGAAGGGTGTTAGCTCTTTCACCCTCCCCGGAAAGAAAGGGCAGAGTGGGAAAGACGAGCTGCGTAGCTGTGTGTCCTCTAGCATGCATTTGGACTCTGGGCACGAAGACAGAACTGTTGCACAGGGGGAGGTCGGGGCAGCTCATATCTAAGCACAGGACTATGCTAAGGGTTTTACATTTTAAAAATCATTTCACAACACTGCAATATTAACTCCAGTGTCTTCACATTGGTACACACTGCTACTTGTTGTACATTCCTTGAAGCACGGAAGACACACATTACTTACCTCTTAGACATTATTTTATAAACATACAAAACCTTTTCTAAAAACGTCCTTTGATAATGGTGCTTTGTGTTATTTTCCTGAATCTTAAAATCTACATAGAGTATTATCTCCAGCCCTCCGTTATAGGCTTAATCAATACATTAGACGAAGCGCTTTACTGGGCACTAGGGGCCAGATGTAGCAAAGCGTTTGCGATTCGCAAACAGCGAAAAACGCCGTTTGCGAGTCACAAAAGCCTCACCGGAATGCAGAAATGCATTTTGCGAGTCGGATCCGACTCGCAAAATGCATTTCCGACTCGCTAATAGGAAGGGGTGTTCCCTGTAATAGAGAAGACCGTCAACAAACAGCTGACCACCTTCCTGGAAGACAACAACCTGCTCGACCCCTCACAAACCGGACTCCGAACCAACCACAGCACTGAAACCGCCCTCATCTCAGTCACTGACGACATCAGAACCCTGATGGACAACGGTGAAACAGTCGCCCTCATTCTGCTCGACCTCTCGGCTGCCTTTGACACCGTCTGTCACCGCACCCTAATCACCCGCCTCCGCTCCACCGGAATCCAAGGCCAGGCCCTGGACTGGATCGCCTCCTTCCTCTCAAACCGTTCCCAAAGAGTTTACCTCCCTCCGTTTCGCTCAGAACCCACCGAGATCATCTGCGGCGTACCCCAAGGCTCATCACTCAGCCCGACACTCTTCAATGTCTACATGAGCCCCCTCGCCAACATCGTACGCAAGCACGACATCATCATCACCTCCTACGCCGACGACACGCAACTTATACTCTCCCTCACCAAGGACCCCGCCAGCGCCAAGACCAACCTACAAGAGGGTATGAAGGACGTCGCAGATTGGATGAGGCTCAGCCGCCTAAAGCTGAACTCTGAAAAAACGGAAGTCCTCATCCTCGGCAACACCCCGTCCGCCTGGGACGACTCCTGGTGGCCCACAGCCCTCGGCACCGCACCGACCCCCACAGACCACGCCCGCAACCTCGGCTTCATCTTGGACCCTCTTCTCACCATGACCAAGCAAGTCAACGCCGTGTCCTCCGCCTGCTTCCTCACCCTCCGCATGCTCCACAAGATCTTCCGCTGGATCCCCGCCGACACCAGAAAAACCGTGACCCACGCCCTCGTCACGAGCCGCCTGGACTACGGCAACACCCTCTACGCCGGGACCACAGCCAAACTCCAAAATCGCCTGCAACGCATTCAAAACGCCTCGGCCCGCCTCATCCTCGACATACCCCGCAGCAGCCACATCTCCGCACACCTGAGACACCTGCACTGGCTCCCAGTCAGCAAAAGGATCACCTTCCGACTTCTCACCCACGCACACAAAGCCCTCCACGACAAGGGATCGGAATACCTCAACAGACGCCTCAGCTTCTACGTCCCCACCCGCCTCCTCCGCTCCTCTGGCCTCGCACTCGCTGCTGTCCCTCGCATCTGCCGCTCCACGGCGGGTGGGAGATCTTTCTCCTTCCTGGCGGCCAAGACCTGGAACTCCCTCCCCACCAGCCTCAGGACCACCCAGGACCACTCCGCTTTCCGGAGACTCCTAAAGACCTGGCTGTTCGAGCAGCGATAACCCTCCCTTTTTCCCCTAGTGCCTTGAGACCCGCACGGGTGAGTAGCGCGCTTTATAAATGTTAATGATTTGATTTGACTTCCTATTAGCGACTCGCAATGCTATGTATATTCATTTGCGACCGCGATTGCGGTTGCAAATGAAGGCGCAGTTACCATCCACTTGAAGTGGATGGTAACCCAGGCGCAAACGGGAAGGGGTCCCCTTTGTGTCTGGCCCCAAAAAATTATTTTCAGGGCAGGCAGTGGTCCAATGGACCACTGCCTGCCCTGAAAAATACCGAAACTAAAGGTTTCGTTTTTTTTTTCAAAGTGCAGCTCGTTTTCCTTTAAGGAAAACGGGTTTCACTTTGAAAAAAAAAGACTGCTTTATTTAAAAGCAGTCACGGACATGGTGGTCTGCTGTTCCCAGCAGGCCACCATCCCCGTGAGTGGCCTGAATCGCTATGGGGTCGCAAATTGCGACCCACCTCATTAATATTAATGAGGTGGTTCTTTGCGACCCCATAGCGACTCGCAGAAGGTGTCTGAGACACCTTTCTGCATTCCAAATTGCGAGTTGCAATTTGCGAGTCGCTGGGACTCGCAAATTGCAAATCGCAGTTTGGAACCTTGCTACATCTGGCCCTAGGTTCGCATCTCAACCGCTCTCTCTTTTACTGATGCTTCTCGTTCCTATTTTCTTAGAACTTTAACTTATGATTCAGGAGAATGGTTCATCTGGGGGATACCATATTGTTCTTCGGTATTTGCATTTACACTTTTCAATTGTATGTTATTGTCTCGCATGTGGCATAGTACTTTGCAGTTTTAAAATCTGTACAAGTATTTTGGGGAGTTGTATTGCGTTTAACTACACAAAATGTGTGCCTGTCAGGATTTAGAAGAAATGTAGACAGCAGTGCTTAATTTGTAAGCAAATAAATGGCAGAGCCTTCAGCAGAAGGCCACTGCAGCTTGCACCACCCATTGCCCCTGCCAGGGCTGCCAATGTGAACACTAACATAACTACTAACCATCGCACTCCTACAAGTGTGACACTTCAGATTATTCCAGGCCTCAGAGCTATAAGCCTGGCCTGGTAACAGGTATTAGTCATTTTTATTCTATGTTGAATTAATAAACAACTGTTCTTGTGCTCATCTCTAGATTAGTGAAACAGAGCCACCAAGTGTCAGACAAACATAAGTTCCTGTGTTGATGATTTAGTACTGATGCCGAGCACCGGAAAACACCACCTCAAATTAATCTTTGGTAGACAGCAAGTTTGCATTCAGATTAGGAAGAGAATGGAACAGTCTGGAGGATGGCGATTAGGAAACAGCAGGTTTGTCAAACTTAGACTGTGTATGTAGTTTCACCATAGACCCTCAATTCCTGGTTATTGTGAGCACTTCACTTCCATGATCAGAGCAGTAGTGTCAATACTTGAGTCCATTTCTACAGGAAGCAGGTGCCTAGAATCATGCTACGTTGTTCCTGAGGTTTTTCTGCTTTTGCTAAAGTCCACACCTGTGCTCATTCCTGCTCTTTTTTTCTCTATTTTCTGTTCCCCATGGCCAGGGTTCCTAGGGCCAGGTGTAGGTAGGTTCCGATTTGCGACTTGCAAATTGCGAGTCGCAAATCAGAATGTAGAATGCTGTCCCTGACACCACCTGCGACTCGCAAGGGGGTCACAAAGGCCCACCTCATGTATATTCATGAAGTGGGTTGCAATTTGTGACCCCCTTGAGACTCGCGGCACTCACAGGGATGATGGCCTGCTGGAGACAGCAGACCACCATGTCTGTGACTGCTTTTAAATAAAGCAGTTTTTTTTGTAATGCAGCCTATTTTCCTTAAAGGAAAACGAGATGCATTACAAAGCTAAAAAATTAAAAGTTTTCGTTCCATTTTTTCAGAGCAGGCAGTGGTCCGTTCTGCCTGCTCTGGAAAAATGTTTTTAATGCCATTCACAAAGGGGAAGGGGTCCCATGGGTACCCCTTCCCTTTTGTGAAATGGGTGCTAACTGTGATTGTTTTGCGACCGCGTTCGCAGTCACGAAACAATACAACATCGTGTTGTGACTCGCAATTAGGAAGGGAACACCCCTTCCCAATTGCAACTCACAATCCCGTTTTACGATTCAGTAACCAGGTTACCGAATTGCGCAAAGGGCTTTGGGCATCGCAATGTGCTTTTTGCATGTCGCAAACAGCCAAATTCGCTGTTTGCGACGTGCAAAAAGTTGAGTACATCTGGCCCCTAGTTCCTTACTTTCTTTACCTTACTTTGTCATTGCGCTCTTGTTGCTCCTCTGTGTTTCCTCCTGTGTGATTATCTGGCATTTACTCTAGTGCCTAGGGACTCTGTCTGTTTTTCTTGTTTGTCAGGGGCTCATAACTGCACGATCTGCCCAGCAAACCTTCACAGCTGTTTGTGCTTTCCCTTTCATTTTACTACCATTCTACCAGTTATTCTCCACTCACCACGCCTTAAAGAGGATGTGGGATGGCAGAGGATTTCTGTGGGTCTACCCTTCTTGAACTGGGTGATGACTATTTGAAAGCAAGAAACATGCTTTTTTACAACAAATTATGATTAATTGTTGGTAAAATGAGGCACATACCTCCCGAATGAGGGCAATTTAACATCATGGGGCATTGTAATATCCGTACTTTACAAGTGGTCAGACATACATTAAACTGTACCAGTTCAGAAGACAATAGCACGTCAGCAATCAAAGATCACATGAGCTCACTTCCTATGATGTCACTTCTTGTGATGTTATCCATTGGTCAAAGGGCCTTTGATGTCACTTTTGCTACCCTTGGCATTTTTGTGAATCAACATCCATAGTTGTCATTTGTATCTTTATTCCTGATTTTTTTCTATGATTTAGTCCTTTATTTTTGTGAACAGTGTTTCGAACTGTCTTGAATATTGAGATTCAACTTATGGTCAATCGCTTAAGAACTAAAAAAAAACTGTGGAAGCATACAGGTGGTGTCTGTTCTGTTTCAGACAATGTTTGTCAGCATTGCAATGTGAAGAGTCCTAAGTGCAGCAGATGGATCTGAATGCAGCAGTAAAGCAGTCTTTCTAATTTTAGGGTTAGTGAGAACTGCATTTACCACTTCGGTGATTGTTGTTTCAGATTGTTATGAATAGTGGTGATGGCCCTGACATAAAATTGGGTTACAATGTTTATGTAGGTCATTTTGACCGCAGTGTGAATTAATCTATGGATTAAAGAGCCAATTCAATCAATAAATAACTTTATTTCGGCTAAAAGCCATAAAAGTATCCAATAAAGCAGCATACCATATTCGTACAATAAAATAGATAAAAAATAGAAGAGAAGGGTACCATATAATACATTAAGAAGCCCTGACAATTTATTCTAAAATAGTTTATAAAAACACACAAATATAAGAATAGTATGGGACAGGCATTAAATAAAAAATAAAAATAAACTTTCTAACTTAAATCCACTCGATAATCTGCTTCGGCCTAAAGTGCTTTTGGTTTTGCCAATCAGTCAGCAAGATTTTCTCTAGTTCTTATAGCCCATGCACTTTGGAGATATCTTGCGACTGCAAAAACTACCTTGTCACTTGTATCACTTACCAAAATTCATAGGGATATATTGTATTTCCTTATCCTCAGTGATCTACATAAAGGAATAATCCACTTCTTCCTAGGGACCAAATATCTAGGGCAGAAGAATATAAAGTGTGTAAGTGTCTCTGGTTGCTCATGGCAAAAATGGCAAAAGCTCAAATTGTTATCCTCCTTACTCCACCTTACAGTGAAAGTCTTGAGTGGCAAAATCCCTAGCCTAAATTTAATAAAAAGGCTTTTAATGTAGGAAGGGTTTATATTATGCATATAGGCCTCAAACTTGGGACTGCATTTATGGTCTAAAAACTGTAGTGTCCTACTACCTTGGTCCTTTTTGGTCCAAGTCTGCACCAGAATCGTCTCCCAGTAGCACCGCCTTATGCGTACTTTTGCTTTCTTGGTTAAGTTACAAGGATCTCTCCACACCTCCTCCATTTTAATGAATTGGCTCATATCTCTAATGTATTTGAAACAAGGAATTTTCAATGCGCCACCATCTGCTAGCAGCTCAGCTGCTGCTGCTTGATAGGTGGACAGATGTTCAGATGTCCAGAGACGGACCCAATACATTAGAGGTCTCAGGGCAATTTCAGTATGGCTCTCATGTAAAGCTAAATCAAATCTGAGGGGTGTGAAAGGAGAACTCATCGGCAGATGCAAAAAGTTACGCATAAAGTGATTTTCTACAGTTGTCAAACTTCTGGAATTACAGTACCCCCATAGCTCGGCACCATAAATCCAAGCAGCCACTGCCGCTGCCTTACATACTGTAATGGCAGGTGAAATTTCCCCTTCCAAGATGTTAGCAATTTTCCTCCCTATCACTGTTGACCTCTGCAGGAGGTCAGACAAACTCTTTCCAATCTGTGCCGACCACTGTTGGTCATCCACTAGTCTGATCCCCAAATAATCAAACTGGCTAACTCTCTCTACCAATTGTCCAGCTATGGTCATTTTCCCCCTAAATGACTTATGTGGATTAAAGGCCATAAACTTGGCCTTAATTGGATTCATTTCAATGCCCCTCTTGCACAAAAGGTAGAAAAAGCATTAAGTTCATTTTGGAGGCCCATTGGGGTTCTTGAAATCAATGAAGTATCATCCGCAAACATTGAAATGGGGACCGGGACTCCTGCTAACTTCAGGGCATCATGGTTACAATGCATCAGCTGATCTACCACACCGTTGATAAAGAGGTTGAATAGTGTGAGAGCTAATACACACCCTTGTCTCAGCCAATTGTTTCTGCCAGCAGAGACCGATGATGCTTCGCCAATAGAAACTGATGTGTTTCCACACCTGTAAATGAGGCAGGAGAACAAATGGTTTGGTGGGCAGGAGCACTGACAGTTTATAGTAGTGCTTTCCTCTGTTCAATTCTAAAGGGTCTCCATAGTTTCGCTCCTATTGGTTTAATAGAAGTGCATAGCTATAAATTCTTCCCAACTGAACATTATTAGGTGTTGTTGAATTATGCGCATTTTGCTGTGTCGTCCTCATTCTTTTTGCCTTCACCCTCATTTTTTCTGAAATTGTTTCTGCTGGCTTTTTGGACTCTCCTCACTTTACCGCTGCTAACCAGTGCTAAAGTGCTTGCTCCCTAAAACATGGTATAACTGGCGTACACCAAGTTGCCACATTTAATTCACTTGTAAGTCCTTAGTAAAGTGTTACTACATGTACCCAGGGCTTGTAAATTATATGCTACTGTTGGGCTTTCAGCACTTATTGTGCCATCCACTTAAGAAGCCCATTAAACATGTCTCAAGCCTGCCATTTCAGCTGCCTGTGTGTGCAGTTCTGAACTCCCATTTTGACCTGGCAAAATAAGCCTTTTGCCAGGCCTAAACATTCCTTTATAAAACATAAAAGTTATATCTAGGGTCGGTCCTAAACAGCTCTGAGGGCAAGGTGCAGTGTATTTAAAAAGTTGGACATGTACTTTTAGGTTTTACATGCCTTGTTGGTGGAAAACACCTAAATTTGTTTTTCATTACTGCACCGCCTACAGCTTCCACAGGATGATAGTGGGTTGCCTTATTACATTTATTAAGTGAGAACTTTCACCTGGGAGAAAGTATGAATGTTGAGTTTAGTATCAAAAGAATTGTGTTTTAGAACTCTCTTTAATGGTAAAGTCAGATTGTAACTCACAATTCACAATTTCTTCCACCTATTTGGTGCCTCTATCCCCGGTCACATAACTAGGTGTAGGTGGCAGTTGGTCTTTGTGTATTGTTACCAGACAGACAAAGGGAGGATAGGTGTTGGCAGGATGGGCCACATCTGACTTGATAGGGGAGCTGTCACCTACCACAATTACATATCACAAAATTTCTGCCTCAGCACACTCACAAAGGGTTTCACACTATTCCTTGGTGCCCCCCAAACAAGCTGGGGCCAGAAGGGATGCAGGAAATTTCAATCACCTCTGGGTCAAAACCTTAAGATCATTCTCCTCATTCAAAGCTGGCACCAAGTTTAAATATTGGACCCTCACACCTAAGTGTTTAGTACACATCTGGACCTGTGGAAGACTCAGAGGAAAGACTGCTGTGCAATAAAGAGGGTCTGCTACTCTGCTGCCTGGGTGAGGAGGACTGGACCTGCATCTTGCATATCAAGACCACCAGAGTGGCTCCCAGGGTTAGTTAGATGGCCTCCTGATCAAAGATTCATGGGCAGAAAAAGAGCCATCCCCACTGCACCCAGCACCCGGCACCTATCTACTATGAGTCTTGCCCTCCCAAGTTGTGCCACCCTATTCCTAGACCATTGAAAGTGGACCTGAAGGTGCTCTGCCAGTCCAGCTGTAGTCTCTTTGGCAGAATTGCCACAGTGCAATGCTTCTCCTCACGTCTCCACATTGGAAGCACTGCTGCATGATGCATTCTTGATGCAGGACCCCGCATCACAGTGCCTCGGAACCACCGTTGCGCAACACATTCCCAAAGCAGGCCTTCATATTGCAACCCTTCGCCCAACAGCATCCTCAATGACAACACAGGACCTCACATAGCAAGCCACATCAGCGGTTTCATTGGAACCAGCACTGCATAATGCATCTCTGATGCAGGATGTCACATATTAGCCCGCAGCTTCTTCTGAACTGCTGCTGCATGACGTAGCTTCGATGTGGGATATTACAACATTCAACAATCAGGATTTAAGGAACTTTATTCAGCAGGCCTAACTTGGTCGCTTTATCTGGCCTGCACTCCATTTTGGTTGGCCTAAACTTCAAACTTTGTCCTGGTTGGAGTGGCCACATAGCCACAGTCAGTGCTTTATCCTTCTAAGCATCGTTTTCACTTAAATCTTTAAAATTGCATATCTCTGGCTTCTACCGTTTGAATTTTTGTTATTTTGATCCAAAATAATTTATTAAAATTACTCTATTGTTCTAAATTAATGTGAGATTTGTCTTGTGTTATGTTTTCACGTTACTGCTTTTTGAAGCACTGCATAAATACTTCACACATTGCATGTAAGTTGCCTCTGACTGCTTTTGTGCCAATCTACCTCAGGGTGAAGCACATGTTAATTTGGGATTTTCTTGTGTTTCATCCTGACAAGAGCTGTGGTTGCTGCTTGAGTAGGGTTTCACCTCCCCCCCCCTATACCGGTGACCCAATTTCCTACAGGTATATCCTTTGTAGGCGAAAGCAGTAATTCTGTTTGATTTGGTGAAGTGGAGGGAGCTGTGTGTGACCTTCGTGTTCAATTCCCAGTATGGCTCACTCTGCTTTTCAACCCTGAGGCTAACAAAATTGTCACCACTAACTCGAGCAAAATTAACATATATAGTACAGTATAAGTGCCTATTAAAATCCTGATAGTTGTGTGCAGTTTTAAAGGCGCACAACTTTATGGTAATAATCATAAGTTAAACTAAATTCTATTGTACGGTCTACTGTGAGAATGTTCTACTTTTTGCAAGCACTGCTGGCATTTGACAGTTCAGCAAGAAAATCCACTTTCAACCTGAGAAAACGTGGAATCTCACATGTCAAAGGAATGTCGGTTTTGGGCCCTTGAGTTCATGTATTGTAGGAGCGCTCGGAGAAATAAATGTACCATAAAATGAAGTGGCACTTCTTCACTGAATGTAGTCAAGTTGTGACAGCATGAAGACTTACTAGGGAATTTAGGCCAAATCCGAAGCACGTCTCTTATTTTCAAACTTTGAAAGACAGTAGCATTTAAGTAGTTTTCCAATCTGCACATTACTATTAAATATATGCCACGGTACCTGTCTGAAGGTAAAGAATGATGACAAAAGGTAGGTCTGGAAATGCAATGATGGACAAATGTGAATTTGAAGACGTAGGATGTCAGCGCTGCTATTTAACCAGGAAATGGCTGAAGGTTTAGATAGTGAGCATTCACAATGCAGAACATGAACAGTTTTTACAAACTGAGGCGTTTAGTTTCCTATGATGTCCATCTGGCACTTCCCACAAAAGTAATTGCTGGCAGCTGATTCACAAAGAAACAAATGACTCCTATATCTGGCAGCTGCAAACATACTGAGGAAGACATCAAACTGTTCATCTTTTTCAAAGTGTTCTAGCAGTGGCAGTAAAAAAGTCAATACATCATTTTGATCCATTTTCCTAAAACCACATTGCTAAACTGAATGATAAAAGATTGCTACCTTCCAGTAATGTATAAACTTGAACCACATTATCGACCAATGCAAAATATTTTCTCTAAAATTCCAACATGAAGTTGTTTTCTTCACGACATTACCAATTTCCCATCAATCATGTTTTCAATGTGAATGTCATGCTTGCACTCGTACTGGAAACTTAGGGGCATATTTACAAGCCTCTAGTGCCACCTTGTGCCGCCATAGCATCATATTTTTAATGCTAAGGAGGAGCTAAGGTGGCTTTTCCCACTGCGCCATACTGTAGTTACAAAGTGGTGCAATTCCTGCATTCTGCCACTTTGCAACCATTTGCACCACATTATGCCTCTGTCAGGCATAATGTATGCATGGGGGGCATTCCCACACAGGGAGGCCTAGAAAAATGGTACAGTGAAATATAAATTTCACTGAGCCATTTGTTCCATAATTTTTAATGCCTTCTCAGAGCAGGCATTAAAATGATGCACCAATTTTAATCAATGGGCCTCCCTGTGCTCTAAAGCACTAGCGCCAAAATGCTTGGCACTAGTGTAAAAAGTGCCACAATAGTGTCAAAAATCTCTATTGTCTTGACGACTGTGATCCATTTTGTAAATACAGCACAACTATGGTGTCATTAGGTGGTGCAGGGGCGAAGCAAGAAGGGAACATAAATATACCCCTGATTTGCATTCATGTGTGGGTACTCAGAGTCGTCGAGCAAGACTCTACAAGAAACTCTCCGCAAGACATCTTCTGCTCCTGCCCCATGGAACTGCTACTGGTCTTCGTTGGAACCGAACAAGTGGGAAGGCTCCCATTGCAACATTGTTTCTCTGGATCCTGCAAGAATTCCGCAACATCCAAGGCTGTGTATCCTCCAGGATCAGAAGGACTCTGCTTGCACCTGGAAGCATGAAGGAATCTCCCTTGGAGTGAAGGAGTCACTCCCCTGTATCTGCAGGCACCTCAAGACAACGTCGACCGGCTGATGGGGTCTGCTGTCCACGGACATCTGAAGAGCCTGCAACAAAGGTGGGGAGTCTGTGACCTCCTCTGGGTCCTGCTTGTCTTCTAACCTACTTTGGAGATTGTGGGCCCATGCTCCTGTCGCTGGACTAGAACCCCTATGAACAGTGACTGTTGCACTTGTCAAGGCTTGTTGACTCTTCCTCCTGTAGATCTTCAGGCAGCAAGAAGCCCCAGCCTCCAGCACCCTGCAACATGAAGAACAGCCTTTGTCCTGCAGCTCCTGTGACGTGGGAATTCTGTTTGTTGTGCTGGCGAGGCCTCCCTGTGACTCCCTGTACCATCGTCCGTGGGTCACTCATGGGGTCTCCATCAACTTCTGGTGTCCCTCCTGTGTGCTGAGGGCCAGCTCTGACTCCCCCTCCAGTGTAGAGTCTCTTCGTGGTCCCCAAAACTTTGCACAACTTTCTTCAGCACCTGCTTTCATTTGCCAGTACTGGCGGGTCACTAACCCTCATGCAATCCATCAACCATTGATGGACAGCTTGTAGGCAACTCCTGGGGTTGTCTGCAGGTCCTGGACCCCGCAGCAGGGCATTTTCTTCCACTGACTTGAAGGAACTTCACCCACAGGAGGGTGGGCATTGCCACCTGCACCACCTAGGCACCTCCAAGGGTGCTGGACCCTGTCCCTTTCCTTTGCAGGTTCTCCACATCTGGAATCCATCCCTGGGTTCCCCCGGCTTGGTCCCAAGGTTGTGACAGCTGTTGTACAATCTGAGGCATCCACAGTCTTCAGAGAGAATCTCTTCTCCCCTCTGCATCGGGTCCCCTGGTGTAGGTACTCAGGGCCATATTTATACTTTTTGACGCACAACTGCGCCAACGCAGTTGTGCGTCAAAATTTTTAACGCCGGCTAATGCCATTCCAAAGCGCCATGCGGGCACCTTATTTATGGAATGACGTTCACCGGCGCAGCTGACTGGTGTGCGTAAAAAAAAATGACCCACACCAGGCAGCGCCGGCGTAGGGGAAAATGGAGCTTGGGCGTCAAAAAATGGGGCAAGTCAGGGCTGAGGCAAAATATTGGCCTCAACCCGATTTGCGCCATTTTGTTTTACTCCCACCCCCCATTGAAATGACTCCTGTCTTAGCACAGACAGGAGTCATGCCCCCTTGCCCAATGGCCATGCCCAGGGGACTTATGTCCCCTGGGCATGGTCATTGGGCATAGTGGCATGTAGGGGGGCACAAATCAGGCCCCCCTGTGCCACAAAAAAAAAAAAAAAAAATTACTTACCTGAACTTACCATAAGTTCCCTGGGATGGGTCCCTCCATCCTTGGGCGTCCTCCTGGGGTGGGCAAGGGTGGCGGTGGGTGTCCCTGGGGGCATGGGAGGACACCTCTGGGCTCCTTCCGAGCCCACAGGTCCCTTAACGCCTGCCCTGACCAGGCGTTAAAAAATGACGCAAAAGCGGCTGGACGGAATTTTTTTTGACCCGCCCACTCCCGTGCGCCATTTTTGCACGGGAGTTTAAATAAGGCGCACATGCCTTGGAGTAATTTTGTAGACGGGAACGCCTACCTTGCATATCATTAACGCAAGGTAGGTGTCCACGCTAAAAAATGACGCTAACTCCAAGATCTTTGGCGCGAGACGGGTCTAACGCCAAAGTATAAATATGGAGTTAGCTTTGAGTTAAAAAAAACGACGCAATTCAGGCGCAAACAGAGTATAAATATGCCCCTCAATCTTCTGGCCATCCTGGGATGGGGCACTCTCAATCCATCCACTTGCTTGCTGGTGTACTGGGGTCTGCTGGGAATGATCCTGAATTCCACAAACTCCAACCACTACTCTCTGTGTTAGCCTATTGGATACGTGGGTGGGCAACTACCTTGTACCTGTTTGCTGGGGACACTTACTCTACTTACTTCCGGTGTTTCTATCCACCCCCAGCCCCTAAATAACTACCACACTTACTCTGGTTGGGTTCTCTATCTCACATTCTACTTTCTTAGTATATGGTTTGTCCCTCCCCTAGGCCCTTGTGTACGTTAATGCTATTTCTGATTGTTATTTTGCATATATATTGTATGTGATATCTCCAAAGAGAGATATAACAATGTTAGTTTAGTAATAGTGCTGTAATAAAGTATCCTTTATTTTTGCAACACTTGTGTGGTTCTTTCTTGTGAGTAAGTTACTGTCTGACTACTGTGGTATCGGAAGTTCTTTACATTCCTGATATACAAGCTTTAGCTGCTTGCTTCAGCTACCCATAGAGAGCTTCTGCTATCTGGACACATATTCACTATCACTAAGGGTTGCCTGGTCTCAGTATAGGGTGCCACACCATAGATGTACACCGTAAACTGAGCCAGCCTCCTACAAGATTCTCTTCTGTCTTGTTCTGGATTCAAAGAGACAACTAAAATTCTTTGATATTATCCTATTCTTTTTTTTTTACAGAAAAGCCACGTGTGAATAACATCCTTACCTCTGCAACAGAACCATATGATCTGTCCTTCTCAAGGTCCTTTCAGAATCTTTCTCATCTTCCACCATCTTATGAGTCGGCCGTCAAGCCCAATTCAAGTAAATATTCTTCTCTGAAGAGATTAAGTAGGTGTTAATTCATTCCATTCCATTTTCCATTTGTTGGTAAACCTCCCAGGGGTGTGATCACCAAATGTCTCTATATCTTGTCTAGTCTTGGATGTAGTGGTGGAAGTGTTGTCTAAATTTCATTCTGTGCATTTTCCGTGCCATTCTGTTGACTAAAATTCTTGATGTACATCTTCGAGATGGAACATTAGCACATCCTTTAATATGTTAACATTAATCTCTTGGGTGCTCAGCTAATTCCAAGAAGACACAAACATCAGCTCTGTGTATGTAGCAGTCATGGATCAGGAAAAAATATTATAAATACAGTGCTCAGGGCTGGCGGGTCCATAATACAAGGAAAGGTAAAAGCATAGGGCACTATCTGATAGCAAGTCTAAATAAATGCAAACGGTGTGATTTTTTTCAAGTTTATAAAATAAATCACAGTTCTGGTAGTGCACCATGTGAGCCACCAAAAAACAATATTTTCCTTCAGTCCTTCACACCACAGGGCCCCACATGAGGGAAGCAGCAGGTGTTCAATGTTTTTTGGAGCTCCAGTAGTGTCACTGTGTGCTCCCTTTTTCTGACCGCTATATCAGGCAGAACCCTAACAACTTACATAGGCATTACCACTCAGTTCAACAGAGAAGAACGTAAATGATGAAAGTTGATGTCAAATAACCTGTTAGCTCACCCACCCAGATAGAAATGGATTGCATTATTTAATCACTGTCTGCTTGCAGATGGTGGTAAAATTTCTGCATTTGACATTTATGCGTAGAAGTAAGAATCGTATGTGTAGATTATTTACATGGAGATAAGTGGGTGCTACATTGTTCTATTTCAGTAGCCGTTTGGTCACATTTTGTGTTGGTCCAATATTAAATATAAAAACTTTTTATTTTTTTCAATAAACTTCGTTCATTAAAATATAATTTCATAGCTTAAATCATACTGGGATACACCACCTTGAATTTGACCGAACCAGTTTCTTAACATTACTTTATTTTGGTAAATGTGTCATTTGATAATGAACAAGAACACTCCTTCTTTTAAAATCGAAGATCCTGGGATAGATATAAGCACCATTTTAATGTGCACCACAATGAAGTGCCAAATTCTTCTGAAAATATATTAATTTATGTGAACACATAGGAAAAAAACCGAAGAGCAGATACTCTGTTAAGGTATGAACCTCTTGTTGCACACAGCATCGGCCCAAGATGACTATCAGGCCTCAAGCTATGCAAATATTTTGAATTAATAATGTTTTCTCGTAAGACAATATGTAAAATGAGATAAATTATTTGTGAGTGAACGAGTGAGTGCAACTGATGTTAGGAAAAAAGTTAGTTTTTCGGCATCAACTGCAGCCGAGAAAACTGGGTCCTGCTCTGAATATCATGTATGCCGTCTTCTTCTGACAAAGCCCAAAGGTCTCGGAAGTGAAATCTAGTGGCTTTGCCAATGCATTTTTGGTTTAGATAGCAGCCACGGAGACGAGCGCATATGCACTGGCCATGTTTGAATGAGTTTGTTAAAGCATTACAAATGCATACAAAGATGACTGCTGCAGATATACGTGTATCCATGATGGCCACCTGTAAATACATTTATAATACTTAACAAACCGATTTAAAGATAGCCGTGGATCCATAGTGTCCATGTTCGAATGGATTTTTTAAAAGTAATTCAAAACCACTTTTAGGTGTTAGCTCTACATGCGGGCTTGTGTGTGTATGCATCTTTGCAAGGCATCATCTTTAAATGGGGATGCAAAAAGTTAATAAAAGAATGAAAATAAAGTTGGAGAGGGGTTGGAGGAGGGTGCAAAGTGGGGTGGGAGAAGGAGCACTAAAGAAGGGTAGGTGAGGAGATATCAAGAAAATGAGAATAGGGAAGGGAGGGAGAAGCAATGAAATAGGGGGGAGTAAGAAGCAATGTAGAGTGAAGGGCTTGTGAAAAACGAAGAGGGAAGCAGCATATAGAGATCTGGGCACTCCAATGGAATGGTTTAATTGAAAGAAAAGCACTGTCATCAACTCAACCAGTTAGAGCACCATGAAACTAAAATGCTTCTGGCAGGGAAAAACATAAGAAGAGGGAGGAAAGCGTTTGCATCCAAAACAGATAGACAAGAAAGCCATCAAGTCTTGAGCAAGGGTGCTGACCCACAGCAACACATGATGGGGCATATTTACAAGGCCCTAGCACCACCGGAGCGTCACTCCAGAGATACGATGCACTGCACTATATTTACAAGGCGGCACTAAGGCATTTTTTGTGGCTCTATACCGCCTTGCAAATATGGGCCCCTCCAATGCAGTTTTCTGCAGCAGAGGGGCGTGCAATGGGCGTTGCTCTGTGCGTTCCACTGCAAAACACCCATTTCTTTTCACGCAGCCCCAGATTTACAAGGAATCATAAATCTGAGGCCGCACCAAAAACGAATGCCTCCCCAGGGGTAGCTTTAGCATAGCACAACGAGAAGAAAATATTTTTATTTCTCTTTATTTTTGCTTTTTCCAAGTGTGCTGCATTCTGCAGCACAAAAAGAAAGAGCAAAATGCCATGAATGATTGTTTATGTTTAGGAAGGCGTCTCTACCTGCACATAAACAAACATTCAAGAATCACGATTTGCTATTTCTACATTCTGCAGTACACATAGAAGTGTGCCATTGTAGATTGTTTATGTGCAGGAAGGGACACCCTCCTGCACATAAACAATGATTCCCTTCAGTACAAGCACCCTTGCACTTTGGTGCAGGGATGCCTGCATTGGCGCTGGTAGATAAATTGCCGGTGCTTGAGGAAACAGAAGGGTGAGCCGTATTTTTGTAATTACAGCACATCCCTGTGTTTCAGAACTGATGCCGCACAGCACTGCAAATTTTGGCACAGTGCCCGCTGTGCCAGTTCTTTGTAAATCTTGACCTTTGTGTATGGAAAACAATAGTTCTGGCTAACAGACTGCTTAAGCTGTCTCTCGTTAAACCTTAAAAAGCATCAGTAAGGAGAATGTCTTTGTCCTTGCTGGGCAAAATGGTTACGACAAATATAGTTTTCAGTCTATGTAGTCTTATGCCTCTGACTAGGCCTTTAAACCTTTGGGGGGATTAAATAGAGCTATGCAATGTAATTGGAAGATAAACGTCTCTGCTCCAGAAGTTAACATGTGAGTGCAACTGTTCTAGAACTGAGGTGCATGCTTAATAAAATAACAGTGTGATAGAATAAAGAATTGTCCTATAAGATTCAGTATTAGAAAGATTGGATCATAATTCATGTCTTAAGTCCTGCTGCTCTGAGCTAGAACTCAAAAGACTATCAAATGAATTACTGTGTTCAATAACGTTTCACAAACCTGAGTATGAATACTGCTTTTGAAAGGTACTACAAATGATAAATCCATTACCTAGAGGCAGGGTTACCAGTACTAATACTAAAAATGGCACATATTTCATAAAGGAAAAGTATGTTAGATTCAGCCAGTATTGAAAGAGACTGAGAATGTATGGATTACAGAATACAACTTTACCTAGATTCTCTCCAAAAACAAAGTTAAAGGAGAATTAAAAAACGTTATTGCAGCTGTAGGATATTACAAACATTAACAAGGAAAGAAAAGGTATTTTTCTTGTGGGCCAAGGCTCTGATAGACTCAATTTCTCTGGAAGGATTCAAAGAAGAGGAAAAGATCTAAGTGGGTGAAAAAAGATGTAGTTTGTTATAACTCTACTCTACTAAAACTACTCCACAATCCACAGTAACCACACTACTTCTTGGTACTATTATTGAGTGGTTCTGTATTTTGGTTTGATGGATATGATGTCAACCAAAAGTGGACTAAGGCAATCAATTTCCCTTGTCTACAATAACTAGTGAGTTTGTCTCATAATGTAAAGTCACACCTCATTCTTCTGTGAGGATTTTGTTTATCAAATGTTCTTCTGATCTTGGTTGTATATTGGAGATAGTCTGTTTTACCTTCCTATAATTTGTTTAGTAGATAGTCTAAATGGTTGATTTACGGTTCGTTCTCTAGATAGATACCAACCTAATACTGTTCTTGTAGTGATAAAATGCAATATTTCTTAAATGTAAACATTGTATTTCCTGTTTTGTTCTGACTATGAGGTTTTTTCTCATTGTGTCTGCCGTTAGGGAATATGAGCCCTTGGGTTTTAAAATATTTACCAATTTGTGAGCTCCAGCATGTTATGGCCATACATAGGAGGCTTCGATTGGGTTGGCCATAGTTTGTTGCTGAGATGTTTTTTGTCTTTCTATATTCCATATATATTAAAAATAATTATAAGCCAAAACTAACCTCTTTATTTTTGAAAAAATACTGATGTGAGTTTGTTGAAGACATGAAAATAAAATTCGGAACACAACAAGCCTGATCTATGAATACATGAATGAAGGGTTTCATTAACAAATGTTGCATACTGTGAGAGTCTGTGTTATGAATTTTTACCTTCAAATTGCCAATCTAGTACCTTGTTAGGCTTTATTACAGTGTAATTGTTACAAACTCAAACTTGTAGCAACAGTTGAAATGTAATTCTCAAGATAATGTAGTTAATAGAAAAATATAAATAGAGGAATAACACCTAAAATGTCGGTATTGGATTATAGGAAACAGAAATATGATTTTTTTTTTAAAAAACATTTAAAGTTATAAAGTACCGAGAAGCAGTAAACTGTCTGTCCAGGACCAAGGAGTGATTTTTGGCCTACTATGATGGAGCAGGAGCCAGGTAACTCTACTGAATTGAACTTGTCACCTAAAGATTAATGGACAAAGTGTCATTTGTTCTGTCTGTCAAAATCACAGTTTGCATGCCAAATTTATAGGTGGGTGAAATGCTAGGTGTAGTGGTAGAGTCTCAGATGGATCCACTCTTAGTAACATTTAACTGCCAGTCTGCCTATCACAAGGACACCAGTCAAAGTTCATCAGAGCGTCTGCCCTAAATATTTACGGCAGGCCTTCCAAAATATATTTTCTTGTGCAAGACCTTTAGAAAAACCCTTGCAATCCAGATCACAAATGACCCACATTCACTCTGAATATATATTTCTTTGTTTAATAACAAACTCCTGGTTTGGTAATTTGCTACTTAAAACTGGAAAGTTTTGCCAAATCAGCATGACACACTCAGCAAAGGTCTATGCTTTCAGTGCAAGCACTGCCTCATTGGCTGCATTTAAGAGATTCTCCATCAGAAATATGGTGACCTCAAATTATGGTAGGTGGTCCACCACCAACTGAGCAGAAGTCATCGCCTAGCTTGACCTAGTATGATGGAATGCTATCCCCATTCTCTAAATTATCACTTTAGTGTTATTTATGCGTATTCAGCTACTTAATGGAACAAGATAGATCACTGTAGCCTGCAAGTCAGATACCACTAAGGTCTTTCTGAAGTCTTGAGTTCGGGTGCCAAATAATCCAGTCATAACAAACTTGAAAAATGTAGTCACCAAAGTCCTCTTCTCACAAGGATTATTTTGAAACCTTTTCTTACTTTTGAGTTTACATTCAGATTCTTTTAGAGCTCAAAACTTTCCAGTCGGGGCAAGGTTGAGTGAGTTAGCCAGGTAGAGCTCCTCAAATCGAGACACCTTCTCTTCTAAGTCCTTCTAAATTCCTTTTCTTCACTGCAAAAGCTCTAGGTGAGGAGAATAAAAACATTTTGACTCCTGAGGTCCTGCCTTTCTTCAGCAGTCTCAACATCTTAACCCAGTCTTTCAGAAATCAAAAAACAACTGACGATGTTCTTTAGTAATGGTATTGCAGGGTAAAAGAGCATTTTGGAGGGCATTACCTCTAACAGTTACGAGCAGACTGGCTGGCTTTAAAATGGTCATGGTAACACATCTGCTTTATGATTTTACGAGCTTCCTGCTTACCTAAATGTGAAATTATTTTGCTCCTTGGATGCCTTCCTTGGCAAATTAATATGGGATAACAACCACACTCAGATATCCTCCCCAAGCCGGGGGACTTCAGAGCACCAAACATAGCACAATATTATCTTGCCTCACAGCTCCAGTGGCTAACCTTCTGGGCCTCTGGAAACTACTTGGTGGACACTGCTAACTTAGCAGAGCAACTGACATAACCAAAGTGCTCCAATTTTTCACTTCTATGGACCGAATCATCTGCTGTACAGCCAGATTCCTTAGAGTTGTTTACCTATGTTACCTATATTTTGTAGAAGCCTGTGTCTCACCAATAAGGTGATTCCATACATTCTGGACACTTCACTTATATGTCTCATGAACCTCAATTACGCTCCGAATCTGGCCAACATAAGACATCGCCCTGCACTGGGGTTACAAACCATAAGTATCTTATTTCAGAATTGACAACTGCTACCCTTTGAAGATCCTGACACGTACCACAACACGCCCCATGGTTTGATCCATACAAACACTACTTCACAGGTTATGCACTCAATGACATATCAAATTAGAGGAACCTCCCTAACATGAAATATTACAGCGACCATGGATGCGGAACATCATCTTACTACAATGCTATATATAGCATTTGTGTCCCACACACAGATTCCTGTAACCCTCTCCATGAACAGTGTGAGGTGAACATTGCTAGAGGACTTAATGATAGGGAATGGGGTCATGTTTTTGCCTACTCTCGCTCAGTTTCGCGGAATGCCTAATCTAAATTAAGACAATTCTATATAATACAGAGAGCCTACCTGACACCAGCAAAACTAAATGCCTATTTCCCCGAAGCAATTACCCAATCCTTGCAATGCAAAACATAAGATGCAGCCTTTAATCAAATGCTGAGCGTGTGCTTGAAGCTCTCATACTTTTAGCCGGCAGTCACTGAACATGTGAGTCAACTCCTTGTGGACATTTGTGGTAGAAGCTTATACAAACTCTTGAAAAAACAGAAAGCCTGGGTACAATTCCTGGACATAGTGCTGCAGCTAGCCAAACAAGCTGTAACACATCTTTGGAAAGCCAATGCTCCCCTTTCAATCTCTCAGCAGATGGTAGTTACCTGGGCCAATTCAGAGCATGTGCCTTAGGTACAAAGCAGCCAGAGGCCCCAAAAATCCCCTGTGTCTGTGGCACAGAATGAACTAACTGCTGCCTTCCAATCCCATGTCAAGTATGACAGCTATCCACTTTAATAATGCACAGCAGAGCACACACTGTAGTACACTGTGCTCTCATATCACAAGCGCCCCTTGTGGCTTTGCCTTAGCTAAAGCACCCACCAAGGGCCTTGCTTAGTTCACCTTAAGTCATGAATTGACCATGGCAATTCCAGCCAAGTAACCTTTCTAATGAATAACCCAAGTTTGTTTTTCATTTTCTCACTGCCCAGACAACTTCATGCATAATTGAGACCTATGCCTAGTGCACATCTCGTCAAAGGTATCCCCTTCTCTTAGTCCCTCTAGTCTGCCAAGTTGTTCTTTCCCTCCCATTTATTTCACAATAGTTTGCCCTTCCCATTGTTTCTGCCTCTCTGTTCAACTTTTTGCTCACCTTTGTGCAAGCTTTAGGCCAGTGGTCTCCAACCTTTTCTGTAGTGAGAGATACTTCTGATCATTAAAAGTCTTTGCGAGCTACTGAATGCTAAGAAACTTGCATTGTTAGTAGGCAGCCTCCACGTCCAGCTTATTTAACTTTAAACTTAATGTCCATTGAACCAGATACTGTGGTTTGAACAAAATACTTTGATATTGGGCACTATGACAGGGCTGCCATGTGTGTCAGTGAGAGTGTGGTCTTTGGAGATGCATGAACATGTGTGAGTAAAAATTGGATATATGTGTTTGAGAGCCTGTACTTGCGGCACAAGGCATACCTTTCACCATATGTGGCACCATTACATGTTTAACACAAACATACAACCATTTTTTTAATGGAAGATCTTTAAAGTGCAGAAAATGTTCTGCAAAAATATTCATAATATGGAACATTTTTCTGAGCTTAAAATTTCTCCCACTTAAATTAATGGCTGTATTTTTCAGTTATGAATGAATGTTTATTTTATTAGTTAATTAAAGCCATAAAAATATTCCTTCAACATAAAATTTAACAGAACAATATTGGTGCTCTAAGACATTTATATTACAATAAAGATTATGAAAAAACTAGTTTGATACATTCTACAGATTTGCCCCCTCTTAATTCCAGTTGTGGGTACATGACTGTAGTACAGGGTTGGCTGTATACACAGCAATGTTACCTAGGACCCTTCCTTTCTTTCATGTATTCATTTGTGATAGGTTGATTTTGTTTCCATTGGAACCCTCCCTATCACTGGCTTGCTTCGGGACATGTAATTTTGGAGGAAAAATTGAACCAGCCTAATATTCAATATGGTGTTTCACGGGTTGAATGCTTCAGTTAGTGCTTGTCTACAAGATCTGATCCCTAAGCTGTTTAGTTCTTTTTTCAGTAAACATCTTCTTTCAGCAGCCAAAGCTGGGCAAATGCAGACCACATGCACCAAGTGTTTTTCCGCAAGATGACATAGGCGGCACTCATGGGTGCCTGCTAGCAGCCCCTTCTTCCAGTTTGGCATGAGGTCTAGAGTTGGAACTTCATCCAGCCTGAGCCTTAGAAAGCCTTGCTTGATTTTTTTGTGACTAGGGGGCAGCCATAAGTGGTGATTCTTTGAGAATTTTATATGAATTAAGAATCAACCAACCATGTGACCTTTTAGCCAGAGCCTCCCTGTCTTCGAGCCAACTGTATAATTTACTTGATTTATTCACTGCTTTATTAAAAGCCAGGGTGGGAAGTGACTGGTCCCATACATCGCCTAAGTTCAAAAGAGTTATAATTTTTTCCAGATACCTTTTGTGATTGCTATTCCCTCTTTCTAACATAATTTCCTGCCAGACTAGATTAGCTAATGACCCTTTTGGGGCGTGGCTCAGTTTGTAACAGCATTTGACATATGCCGCAGGACGTGCCAGTGACTGCTTAACCAACATAAATTCCAGTCTGACCTGAGCTGTGGAGGCATGTCCTGGTAACCGAAAGACACGCTTATATGTCTTTACCAGAAGCTTATCTAGGAGAGCTACCTCCATCCCCCTCATTATTTAAGCCCCATAAGTGAGGGTTGGCAGTAATTTTACTCTCATTATAGCTGTCAATGGGTTCAGAGCATGGCCACAGATTGAATTTGCAAGCTTGCCAAAGGCGTGAGCAAGTGCGTGCATCTTATTTTTTATTGCTTCTGTTTGTAGTGCATAGTTACCACTGACATCAATCACAACTCCTAGGTATCTGTATGAGCTTACTTCCTCTAAGGTCTTTTCATTCAGATACTATTTGCGCTGGCTAGCGATTTAGAGTAATCATTTTAGATTTGTTATGGTTGATCTCTAACTCGTTAGTTCTTGCATACTCTTCTAAATTGTTTAGCAGTGTTTGCATGCCTATTCTGGTGTCACTAATCAATAATAGGTCATCTGCATATAGCATATTAGATAGTTGTTGGCCGCCCAGAAAGGGAGAATGGGCTGATTGATCATTTAACTTGGCAGAGAGACCTGCTATGTACAGGTTAAAAAGTTTTGGGTCCAATACACAACCTTGTTTAACACTGACTGTTGTTTTAACTGCCCTAGATAGGTGTGAACCTTCCCCCAATTTAACCTTCACCCATGTATCAGATTAAATCATTTCAATGGCATTTAAAATAGTAGCTGGTAGCCCCCAAAGCTGTAGTTTGGCCCATAGTTTGCCACGTGGGACACAATCAAAGGCAGCTTTAAAGTCAACAAAGCACAAATAGGTGGGAGTCCTGTTTGTTTTTGCTCTGTTGATGATCAGTCCCAGTGCCATAAGGTTTGTTAGCAATCCTTGATGCTTGGTGAAGCCGCTTTGATATAAAGGAAGTATGTTGTTATCTGCAATCCATGACTCTAAATGTTTTAGCACACAAGATGAAAAATACTTGAGGTCAAAGTCTAAGAGGGCGATTAATCTATAATTGCTTGGGGAAGCCACGTTCCCTCCCTTGTATATGGGGTGAATTTTTGAGCCTCTCCAGGTTGCCGGAACAATTCCTGTTGTGAGCACATGGTTGAACATTGCAGCCAGGAAGCTGGCGCATTTTTCTGTTTCTTATTTAAACCGTGCCTGTGGTAAACTGTTTGGGCCAGGTGCACAGTTGGTTCGCGACTTCCCGATGATTTTTATTAGTTCTGATGCCGTGATCTTAAAATTTTCTGAAACATCGAGTTCCTGAATTTTTGTGAACCCCTGGGTTAGCGGTCCTTCTTCAGTAGGCAAATCTTTTAGATGAGACTTTAAGTGGCACTCCTAAGCTTCCTCTGTTATATTTGCGTTGCTAGCTGCCTTTGGACCCTTATCCATTGTATTAATGAGTTTCCAGAATCTTTTGGAGTCAGATGTTTTGGACGCAAAGTGCAGTTTAGCCCAAAGTGTCTCCTGCTGATGTTTTTTAAGGGTTCATAGTTCCCTTTTAAGCAGTATCCTTTTCTCCCGCAAGGCGAACAATAGTGATCCATTTTCTGGGAATTTACACAGTTGCCTTAGTAGTTTACCTATGACCGCTTTCCTTGTACGAACTGGCTGAGATAAGTGTAAACGTTTGTGATAGTTCAATTGTACTCCCTTTCTTGTATTTCCTGAGGAGTCTTTGTTTATGAGATTGGTGGCAAAGTTCTCCCAGACTGTTGTCGAATTTTCCCAGCTCATGGCCATTGATTCTAGCCTTAGTAGAGCCTCTTCTGCTTGGCTTTCAATAGTGTTGGATGACCATTTGAGTCACTTTAGGTTTTCAGTGCCAGTCACCCCTTCCAGGGCTACCACTTCCTCTGGCTTATGTGGTGATAAACGAATCCCGATTACCTGTGGCTTGCCATCGCTTTCCACACGGTCCATAATACTGAAGTCACTCACTAATGTCTACAAAGCAGGAGTTACCAGTGTGTAAGCTAGGTGAGAAACTGTTTTACCGGAGGATCTTGTCCATGCAGGAGCGATGTCGGGCGACTTCCGACCATTTAGCACAAAGAGACCTACAGATTCACCGGTGCGTATAAAACTCTCCCATAACTTATCTTTCTTACTTTTTATTGGGAGAGTTTGGCCGGGCACCATTGCCACTGTTTGGATATGATCTTAGCCAGGATTATGGAATAGGTAGAGATTGAAGTCACCCGAAATTAGCCAGTATGCCGATTGTACTGTGCTTTTAATCCATATCAGTTGGTTTAGTAACTTGTTACCTTAAACTGTTTTATTTTTTGGATTAATATATATATTGACTAAGATCAATGGTTCCTATATATTCTTTCCCCATCCCTCAAGCCTGACTAGTTGAAAGGGTAGATCTTCCTCCTTGTGCGCTAGGATGCTTATGCTAACAAAGATTGCTAGGCCTCCCTTTGACCTGCCAGACATATTGGTTTTTGTGGCCAGACTGAGATTTTCCATAAATCCTATTAACGGTGTTGATTCCATCGCCTAGGATTCCTGTAAGAGTATAATCTCAAAAGAACTAAAAAAATGTTGTTAGTGCTGAATCCTCCATCTTTGCCCGCAGGTCACCTATGTTCCATGAACAGATGTTTAATACGCATTGTGAGGCTTGTTCTTTAACTATTCAGCTGTTGCCCATCGCTCCTGGAGGTGATGCAGTCAATGACCATTTCCAGTCAGGCTGAAATCTCTGACCTAAAACCAATCTTTTCCTCCATTCATCTTTCCATATTTGAACTCCCAAGGGAGTCTGGGGTGGTCTTGTTTCACTAATCATTTCTTCAGTGACTCTGCTGTGATGGATGGCAGCATGTGCTCCATGCAAGACAGACCGCGTGCCCTTAGGCATTTCTGAGTGTTGAAGAATCTAGTAGTGGGGATGGATATCACTTACTTTTATAGATGGCCACCTCAATCTCCCAGGCTTTCAGTAGGTCCTTCCTCTCCATAATCTGTTAAGGAAGGTCCGGCACTAAAAAGATAGTAAGCGTTGGGTCCTTATGTTGGTTGCCTCTTGCTTGAATACATTTTATAGCAGCAATGTCATCCTTGGACGCATGCTGTAGGTCTGGTAGTGCTTTTATAAGTCTTAAAATAGGCGCCGGCCCCTACACCTTGTCTGCTCCTCCTCCTCTGGGTGGGGAGGCCTTGATGCCTGGCCTTGGTGCCGTGGGCTAGAGGGTTTAGGGGCAGTAGAAAAAAATCAAGAGGCTCTGGGGGCCTCAGGGGGCTCGGGGGGCTTGAGTGGCTCTGGCGGTGGCAGCGGAAGCGGACGCTGACCTCACTCCTTCAAACTCCGAACTCCGAGCTCCGACCTCCAACCTCCGGTTTCCACTTCCGCTTTCCAACTCCTTCGGTATTCTGGATCCAAATCAGAATTCAGTTATAAATATAGTACAGTGTCTACCAGCCACTGGGAGAAAGATGCCTGCTGGATGTAAAGGTAACACTTTAAAATGGGGGAAAATTAAACTGAAGATATATATATATATATACATATATATATATATATATATATATATATATATATATATATATATATATATATAATATATTTACTTCAAATAAATTCCATCACCAACGCGTTTCGACTCTCACAGTCTTGATCACGGATATATATATACATATATATATATATATATTCCATAAAACTCATCATTTATATTTTCTCCTATTTCCAAGTGTCACGTTTACAAACACCAGGCATTTTGCTCCCAGTGGTCTGTAGACAGGGTGTCGTATTTATAACTGAAAAATGCAGTCATTTGTTTAAATGGGAGGAATTTTAAGAGAAGACACATGCTTCACAATGTTTCAAAGACATATTTGCATCTGTAGTTTACAGTTCTGTATACAGCCCAGTGTCTACTTGCAACTGGGAGCAAAAAGCCTGCTGCCTGTAAATACAACACTTTGAAATAAAAAAAAACAAAAAATGAACATTTCTTTATTAAGGTAACTCTTCATTTATTTTTGACCCATTTAAAAGCATTTAGGAGCATCGTTTTGTTCTCAGGTTCCAGTACTGAGTTGGCAAGGACCTTTATTTAAGAGTTAAGTGCCTCAGTGCTTCAGTTCCTCACCTCTGTGCCTTGGGTCATAAATCTGACTCGAGCTCCCCTCTTTATCAGGCCCTGCTATCTGCACCCTGAAGATAATAATGTAAAATAAACACAGCCTTCTCTTAATTTCAAAAGGAAGATGTGACCCAGTGTTTATTTAAAAACGATCTCAAGGGTGTGAGCTATTGACTGGTTGGAGTTAACTGCTTTAAATAATTCAGAGTTCCGACTCTCCTAAGGACCAGAGTCATAGAAAATAGGTCGAAGCACCATAAAAAGTGGCGACAATTAGTGAACTAGCTAAAAAGTGACCCATATTTATAAATACATGCTTTATACGTATTTTGTGAGGTATGGAAGACTGCATGGATCTGAGCTTGCAACAGGCAATGTTTGTTTAGTAAGGAACACAGCCCACCAGACCATGAAACAGGCCCACAAATAGCCCAAAAACCAGCCCACTCTCTGACATGTCAGACCAGACTGTGTTTGCCCTTTAGGCCAGTTTGGGCCTTCTAATGACCATCCAATGACACTGGCTGTCCTTTACCATAGTCTGAATTAGTTATCTGTAATTATATGCTTTGTTGTTGGAGTAACATGTTACAGTGGATTAGAAATGTGCTAATCATTACAAAGCTTAATAAAAAAGAGAGTTTATTTGGATTTTGGGAATGCCCAGCTGCATTTATAATGTACATCATTGTAAGCAATCTAAGTAGGGCTGACTGAGTATTGGGGGGGTGTAAAACCCTGTATTAACCCTCCATTAAATGCTCACTAAATGACACATGATTACGATTTCCTAGGGAAATGTGGTTTGCCAGTACCCCACAACATATTTCGTAGGCAAGCACGTTTCACACCTGAAAGAGTCTTGCAAAGGACTGTTTCTAGTTTAAAATGTTCTCTGTGAGGTATTTTCTTTGTAATCAGTCCTCCCCTGGTATTTTGCAATATCCTTTTTTTAAATGTGGCATTCAGATAGAAAATAAATTATGCAAAATAATGTGTGCTAAACCTGGTATCTTTGGCGTGGTTTACCCTAACTTTTTGCCCTCTGACCTCCTGCTGGCCTTATTTTTTGCTGCTAACCAGTGCTAAAGTGTGTGTGCTCTCTGCGTAAAACATGATAACATTGGCGTATCTACAATTGGCATATTTAATTTTCTTAGAGGTCCCTGGTAAAGTGCACTGCATTTGCTCAGTGCCTGTAAATTAAACACCACTACTGTGCTTTCAGTGCTCATTGTATTTAAAATGTTAGACATGTACTTTTATGTTTTACATGCCCAGACAGTGCCTTCTGCCTGTTTCTGAATACACATCTGGGTGGGTGACAGCTGGGCTCTTGTGCATTCTGAGTCCATCAACATCCTGATGGCCCATCCTAGACTGGATGGGAGGGAGGAGCTGACACACCTGATTAGGCTGTCCTGATTCCATCCAAAGTGCTGCATAATCCTCTGTAGTGAGTCTAGAGTGAGGGAAGGAAAGACAAGGACTCTATGCATGTCAAAGGCCTCTCTTTGAAGTCTCTCTCACTTCAAAGGCACTACTTGGTATAAGAACAGGACTTCTGGCACCACCAAATCAGTACACTGCTGGACCTGAGGACATTTTGCCAGGAGGAGGGACTGCTGTGCTGCTAAAGGGACTGTCACTCTGCCGCACTCTGCTGGACTCTGCTGGACTTCTTCTCTGTTGTAGTGCCTGTCCTGTTGGCTGCTGCCCTCTTTGCCTGGGAGTGAGAAGGACTCATCTCTACATCCATAGAACCAAAGTGACTCCAAAGTCTTGCCTCCTGGTCTGAAGTCTCAGATATTGGAAAGTACCCTATTTTTGGCATGGTTACCCCCATGTTTTTCCTGCTATCAGTGAGCTTAGATTGTTTTCACTGGGATTCTGCTAACCAGTACCCCAGTGATTGTGCTCTCTCCCTCCAAATTGAGTTATCTTGGACCTTTGTGCACTCCACAATTGGCATTCTGGTGTCCCCTTATAAGTCCCTGGTATATGGTACTTACCGGGAGTCCCTCATGGGCTGCAGCATGTAGTATGCCACCTATGGAAAGCTCAGGCAAAATGTTCTGCAGGCCTGCTATTGTAGTCTGCATTAAAAGGTGCATGCACCCTTTTACCACAGGTCACTACACCAGGTCACTGTAAGTCATCCCTATGGCAGGCCCTTCCAGCCCAAAGGGCAGGGTACAGGTCCCTGTGTGTGAGGGAACCTCTGCATAAGCAGAGATGCCCCTACTGACTCCAGTTCCATTGCACTGGACTTCGTAAGTGAAGGGAAGCCATTTCACCTGTGTCCAGCTACATAATGGTAATGGAGAACATGGAAATGTTTAGTATCAAACAAAGGAAAGGTGAGCGACCACCTCCTGTCCATCACCACAGGGGATCACTGTGCAAAGTGATGAAACCCCCTTATAGGACTATTTAGGGACTGCCTTGCAGGTGGGTCCTCAGATTTGACATGCAAGACTACACCAAGACTCCTATCCATCATCTACTTCTGCTCCTGGTCACTGGAACCAGAACTGGACACTTCAAGAACCGACAAGACTGCAGCTCCTGAGACGACTTTGCCTTGTAACATTGTTTCCCTGGCTCCTTCCAGCAACTGCAACATTTCCACAGCTGTGCATCCTCTGGGGTCAGAAAGACTTCAGATGTACCAAGAATCTCCTTTGGAGTGAAGGAGTCACTTCTCTGCATTTGCAGGCACCTACAGCAACAACATCCGGCTGCGTGGATCTGCTCTCCTTTGGAACTGCATGGATCCAGCATCACAGTTGGTGGTCTGTAGTGTTCCCCTGGTCCTCTTGGCCACATTCTATCCTGGGAGACGGTGAGCCCTTGCCACTCCTTGCAGGATAGTAGCCTTGTTCAGCCTTGTTCAGCACAACTCTTGCAGCAACCATTGGGGCTGCCCTCATACATTGTTGAACTGGCAGCTGCTGATCTGAAAGGAGCAGGAAGGTCATATTTAGTATGGCCAGCATGGTAATACAAAATCCAGCTGACTGGTGAAGTCGGATTTAATATTACTATTCTAGAAATGCCACTTCCAGAAAGTGAGCATTTCTTTGCACTTAAATCTTTCTGTGCCTTTCAATCCACGTCTGGCTAGGTTTAGTGACAGCTCCTTGTGCATTCACTCAGACACACCCCAAACACAGGGTACTCAGCCTCACTTGCATACATCTGCATTTTGAATGGGTCTTCCTCGGTTGGGAGGGTGGAGGGCCTGCCCTCACACAAAGGACTGCCACACCCCCTACTGGGACCCTGGGAGACAGGATTGAACTGAAAGGGGACCTGGTGCATTTCTTAGCAACACTTTGAAGTCACCCCGCTTCAAAGGCACAATTTAGTATAAAACAGGGCCTCTGCCCTATCTCATCAGTCACTTGCTGGATAAGAAACCTGAACCAGAACCTGCATCCTACCAAGAAGAACTGCCTGGCTGCCTAAAGGACTCACCTGACTGCTTTCTACAAAGGACTGCTGCCTTGCTGTTGCCCTGCTGCCTTGCTGAACTCTTGTCTGGCTGTAAAAGTGCTCTCCAAGGGCTTGGATAGAGCTTGCCTCCTGTTCCCTGAAGTCTCAGGACCAAAAAGACTTCTCTTTTTCATTTGGACTCTTCGTGCACCGAAAATTTTGATGCACAGCATGCTCCGCGGCGAGAAAATCGCCGCACACCGACGCTGATCGACGCAACACCTTCGGGCGACCGGAACTTCGGTGCACGACCTCGCAAGGACAACGCCTCCTGACTTCCAGAGGGGAAATCGACGCTACGCCTGCCGTGAGAACGAGAATTCCACGCACAGCCTCCCGGAACGACGCGCAGCCGGAAAACAAGCCGGAGAATCCATGTACAGACCCCAGACATCTGGTAATCCCGCGACCCACAGAAAGAGACTGTCCGCGCACCGGAATACGACGCATGACTTCCCCGCGTGAAAAATAACGATGCAAGTCCCTGTGTGCAGGGGAGAAATCGTCGCGCACACCATTTTTCCACGTATCTCTTCTTCTGCGGCCCTTTGCGGAGATTTTCCACTTTAAACCAGGTACTTTGTGCTTGAAAGAGACTTTGGGGGTCTTCCGACCCTGGCGGTCCATGACCGCCATGGCGGAGGGCGGCGGAAGCACCGCCAACAGGCTGGCGGTGCTTCCTGGGCTATTCTGACCGCGGCGGTAAAGCCGCGGTCAGTAAAGGGGAACCAGCGGTTTCCCGCCGGTTTTCCCCTGGCCCAGGGAATCCGCCATGGCGGCGCTGCTTGCAGCACCGCCATGGGGATTCCGACCCCCTTCCCGCCAGCCTGTTTCTGGCGGTGTCCACCGTCAGAACCAGGATGGCGGGAATGGGTGCCGTGGGGCCCCTGGGGGCCCATGCACTGCCCATGCCACTGGCATGGGCAGTGCATGGGCCCCCTAACAGGGCCCCACAAAG
Source organism: Pleurodeles waltl (assembly GCF_031143425.1). Taxonomy (NCBI): domain Eukaryota; kingdom Metazoa; phylum Chordata; class Amphibia; order Caudata; family Salamandridae; genus Pleurodeles; species Pleurodeles waltl. The sequence goes on from NC_090446.1 coordinate 1,236,918,597, forward strand.
ATTTTCACTGTCTGGTTTGCAGACAGTGAAAATCACGACGGGTGCCACTGCACCCGTCGCACCCCTGCAACTCCATTCAGAGCCGGCTTCCTCGTTGCAGGGGCTTGACCTACAATTATCCTGATAAATATTATGTATTTTTCTAAACACTGTGCGGTGTATTTTTTGTGGTGCTGTATTGTGTTATTGTATGATTTATTGCACAAATACTTTACACATTGCCTTCTAAGTTAAGCCTGACTGCTCGTGCCAAGCTACCAGAGGGTGGGCACAGGATAATTTTGGATTGTGTGTGACTTACCCTCACTAGAGTGAGGGTTCTTGCTTGGACAGGGGGTAACCTGACTGTCAACCAAAAACCCCATTTCTAACAGTCATGAATGGTGCCCGGTGACTGTTCACAGCATTTCCTGTTTTTATGAAAGATCTCAATAGTATTGGACAGCTTTTGCTTTGTAGGAGTCCATTTTGTCTAGTGAGCATTTTTGACTTCTTCAAATATTTCTTCTATAAATTGAGTACCAAAATAATTTCTAGTTGTATCCTCTCAGACCATCTTTTAAAGGATTGGAGAACTCTCACTCATGTACTGTTTAATTACGGTTGCAAAAGAGTGTCCATTGGTACACGCTTATTAAACGGAGTGGTCTAGCCTTTTACTGTGCAAGGGATGGGAATATGTAACCATCCACCTATTTTTGGTATGCTATGTGTACTGTAATAGTGCCATTTTGGATGTCTCAATCATCACTTGTGCATTGTCAGTTACATTTGAGGCATGTATTTTCTGTATTTATTTTTTGTTTTTACTTCCTATTTTTCACTGTTTAATTTTATTTTTGTTATGCACTACCTTATTTGTTGGCAACTTTTTATGAAGGTATGCTTATGGGACATCTTCAGGTTTGTCTATTTTGATAAGACGTGACCTCCAAGATGGCACTCATGTATTGTGGTATGCATTGTGATGTTTTAGTGTTCTAGTGCCTAACACACCTGGCCTGCATTCGAGCCTGCTTGCTTGCTATACAACTCCATCCGCCCCTCTGCATAGCCATCTCTGTGGAGGCAGAGAACTGAGTAGTGCACTCCTGATTCCCATAAGTATTGGTTGCAGGTTAATTGTTGTCTGTTTTCTTTTGTGCTGAAACAGTTTGCTGAGGGACACAAATAATTGTTGCTGGCTATAATTTTCATACTTTTGCTAATGCCAGTGAGTATTTACTTGCCATCCATTTTGAGGCACAATAACGTTTTCTGATATGGTAAGCCTTCCATTTGTGGATCCGGGCTCCTCCCTTCTTTGCATCACATTTCCATAAATTTTATTGTTTGGTCGAGCCACATATACACCTGATGTTTGTTGTTTATGTGTGCAAATATGCTTTGGTGTGAGGCCCTGAACTAGTAAGGTGGACCTCATTTTACCTTGTAATTTATCACAACGTGTGGCACGCCATTAGATGTGATTACCTTTATTTACTTTATTGTCATTCTCTTTCCTTTCAGCCCAGTTCTTAGTCTTCTAGGCATATATTATATCCTTCTGTGAACACCTGTGGAATACAATCATAAAGTCTTACTCCTTTTGGTGAACCATACCATCAGTAAATTAGGATTTGGGTCTGGATGAATTGGAGTAATCTGTATTTGATATTTGTTGGAGGCTCGCTCGCTATATAGTTTGCAAAAATGATGTATACTGTGCAGAGAGTCTGGGCAACCACAATTTGGTATCCAGAGCCAAAGATAGATCACCTAATGTTCTATTTTTGTGGTAGCTTGCTCGTGCAGTTAAACTAATCCAGGAGATGTGTTTAACATTTGTTGTACTCACAGTATCAATAAATGTGGACACATGCTCGAAAGAGTAAGTCAAGACCAGTTTACACAAATATTTCAGATTTTTATAAACTTTTTAAGACCAAGATCATCAGAATTGGGTAAGTACTTTAAGTTAGGATTTTTCAACATTTAGAAAATGTTCTGTTTCTGTGTGTAATTATGCACCATAGGAATCAATAGGAGAAAACTTTAAAATTGTATGAAAAATCAGGCAATGCTCTCACAAGTTTCACCTTTTGTTTCCAGGACAAGGTCATTGAGATGTCCTGTGGGCCAGCCGGAGAAGTTAGGGTCAGTTCTGGTTCCGGCGGGAGCAGCGGCTAAATGTCTTGGAGCTGGTGCATCTCAGGGAAGGGGACCACTTGGAAATGCACTGCACAGAAGGACTTAGAGGTAAGTCCAAGGGGGTCCCTTGGAGGGTGGAGGTCACAAGGCGTTAGGGACACCTATAGCATACTTGGTTTTGTGATGCAGGGTCTAAGAAGGTTGGGTGCACTGCAGATAGGTCAGCCAAGGACTGTGCGTGAAAGGAGCCTTTGCAGCCAGGTGCAGCTTACTTGGAGGCTAGTTTGCAGGTCATCAGGGCCACTCTTGGGGGTGGTTCTTGGGTGTCCTGAAGTCTTTCAACTGGTGCTTGCTCCTGGTCCTTAGTGGGCCAGGAGTGGACTTTGGGGGTCCAGTACTCCTGGCTATTGCACGGTTGAACCACTGGAGGTTGCAGTGCCATCAGACTTGGCACACGTGTAGGGTTTGGCCTCTGGGTCCATTGGGTGAAATTTGGTCTTGCTTGCTGGTTTTGGGGACTGATGCCTTCACTCTGGAGGGAGGTTCTTGGCAGTTTTTGGAAGGTTAAATGTCCTCTAGGTTTCTTAGAGTCTGTCTGATGTCCAGTTGAGCCCTCATCGGCGACTGTCGAGTCCTGGGTGCAGCAGGCAGGGTTTGGTGCCTTTTTCTTTTTGCATCAGGACTACTGTTCTTAAGCCTTGAGTTTTCTTTGTCACTGGCCTTCTTGTCTCTGTCGAATCTGATTTGTAGGTCTAGGGATTCCCACTAAATACTGCATTTTGTGGGTGTTTAGGGGAGTACCTGGTATGGCCAATGGCCACTTATCTTAGGGTTTGCTATACCCACTATCTGACCATTTACTGTGGGAAGAGGTCACATCCCTAACCCCGCTTGGCTATTTTTCTGCCATCCAAGATGGAGGAAAATGAAATTGAGTGGTCTCACCTGGGGGCTGGTGCAGGCTGAGGGTGGTCTCTCCCGCTGTCCTTTGTGCGTTTGTTCAATTTCACACCATTTCTCCCACCAAAAGTGTGTGTTTGAAATGGAGGTGGCCGTCTACTGCTAGCAGCAGGACTAGGGGTCGAGTGATCAACCATTTGAAGTTTGCTGGCTGAGCATTGCACATTCCTGGGGTGGGGGTGTAATGCCTCTGCCCAGGAAAGGCTTTGTTTTTTGGTCCCAGAGAGCAGAGGCTCTCTCCCCAGGGATCCAGAGACCTGTCTGGTGGTGGCTGGCTGGTTAGAACCGGTCAGTAACCATGCCAGGTATAGTAACATTTTGCAGAGGCACCACTACAGTGGCCACTGAGCACATTTTATCTATAGATCCAACACTGGTACCAGTGAGGAATTATTATTCTGAGTTGTTTGCTACCAAATAACCCAGGGTTCAGACTAGCCATCATGTAGCTGTTGAATTAATAATGACCAGTGGCCAGCACATGTATTTGCAATGGCTTCCCTGTGCACCTACTATGTCTTAAGGTTTTAGCGAAAGAGATCTGGCTCTGGGAACCTGTTTAGCAGGAGCCCAGGGCACAACTTTGAAACCACTTCATTTTCTAGGCAAACAGTGGGGGGTTAACCATCCAAAAAGAGACCTCTCTCACAATATTAAATAAGGGAAGAAACATGTTGACCTTCTTTTGACATTTCACTTTTTGAGCCAGCTTGAACTATTATTTCCAAGTCTTGTGCGATTATAATTTTTAATCTTAACCAGGGCACCAGTATATTAAAAGATTAGGGTGTCCCTTGGTTATTTTTAATCTGCACCCTACATCAGTCTACTCACATTTTTTCACACTGCACCTCACGCTTCACATCAGCAATAGACAAAAAAGGACTCCGGCAAAGAGGGACTCATTGGGCATTGCAGCCCTGGCCCAACGAGGAGCTGCCCGATGATGAAATATGAATCTCATTTGGGTGTGTGAGGACTCTTGCTCCTGAGCAATCAGATCCTTGAATCTGGTAGCTCAGGTTATCTCCTCTCCTTACTTCTAAGGACCTGTGTGTTCCTTGTATTTATGAAGAAAAGGGCTCTACCATGTAGAAAAAAACGATTATTTTAAATTAGAAAGATCACTCCTCTATGAGGCATTGTTAGGAAGTGTGTTAAGAAGTAGACTTACTGGTTAGGATTCAGCAGGCATGGAAAGCTCTAATCCAAACTCATTTGCACTGAGTTAATCTCAGGAAAGGAAAGGCTAGTGGTTCCTGCAGCGTTTCTGTGCTTTCTGGAGTGATGCTTCACATATATGGAGAATGCAATCTTCAATCGATGGTGCCCCTGTGATGAACTACGTTTCCAAGCAGAAAACAAAATCCCATATGGTTTAGAGATGCAGCAGTCTTCTTAGCTATCTGGGAATAACTTCCCTTCTAGTCCATGCTGTCTCTACTAGGCGGTCGTACTACCATGTTGCTGCAGCTAGAACCTTGCTACTTGAATCTAGAATTTGTTTTGCAGTTCTAATGCCCAAAGGCATTGGAGTGCTTTACAAAAGCCCACACTACATTACACATTTGCCCACAATCACAGTGTATTGAGTCAAAGCCAGAGTTCAAACTGAATTCTCCAATTTTCAAAGTTGGCAGTTATAGCTCTTGGGCTACATCTACTCCCCTTTTTCTATTGCAAAAGAAAAGTTCTTCCCTTGGAACTGTTTTAGAGACATTTTTGATACAGAGAAGTATTGTGAAAGTTGAATTGTGAAAACAAAAATTTTCAAATTTTTGAAAACCTTTTAAAATTGAACTTGAACATTTCTAAACACCATTGGATTATCAGAATACACTATAAAAGAACAGAAAGGATTCTTAAATCAGAAGTATGCTGCACAGTCTAATAATATATGATTACGCATAAGGGTGTCAGACTTCCAGTAATGCTTCCCTAAGTCAGGAAACAGAATATTAATGTTTGCTGATTACCTATCAGTAGTGCAAGAGTCAATTGGAATGCATCTTCTTCTGAGAGGGCATGGTGTGACAATTTGAAGTAGTTTTCCTACTCATAGAAAGAGATGTTGATGAACATCACTCCAGTTGGATCCTGAGTACAAGGAAAATGCTCTGCATCATGTGCGAAATACACCCCTGCAAATGAGACATTAGGAATGATTCTGATAGCCGGAAGGTGGGTTAAAATGAGTGTTCTGTAAATATTTAGATTTTTGTCCCAAAGCAAGAGTTTATTTTTTCTGAATAAAAAGTGAAATGGCCTTGATGTGCAGAGAATATTTTTTCCCAAGCGTGGGTCCATTTAACATTTTTGCTGCCTGTTTCAGCCACTTCTTGCATAGTGAACAGGGTCAGGGTAAATGACTGATGGTCATCCGGCATGCTAAAGGCTTACCACCAGCCGAGCCTACGAAGACTCTGCCAACAGTAAGCCATCAGTTTTCCATTTCTAAATAAAATAAAAATGTTTGATTAATGTGACCTGTGAGACTAATCTAACCTTTATTCTATCCTGGTCAGCCTCAAACCATGCCTGGCTCCTGATGTACATTGAAGACTGACACTGACTTGTGCCTTGTAGTTTCATGGCACTTGTCATAAAATGGCTAAATCAATTTCTCGTTTGATTGGTGGAGTTGATATTGATGCCTCACCTGTCTTAGCAAATGCCCAAGGATCGCTCACTCGGAGGCAGAGAGATTTTTGGGCCAAGGGGTGGGGGATGTGGGGACTAAAATTCTCCATTGCCCTCTGGTTGGGAATCCAATTGAAACAGTCAGAATTATGCTGAATCGGGCCTTTTTGATCCATTCTGTGTGGAGTAAATGCATGCAACAGGCCAAGGACCATCAATAAATGGAAGTTTGTAACTGATCTCGTGTTAACATGTAGTTGTGGATTTTTAAGGGTCGCTCGTTCCTAATATCTTTCTTTGTACCACAAAGACATGGTTGTGGGCATTTATGCGTTTTTGGTATTCGGCACATTGGTCTACAAAGAATTGATGCAAAAAAACAATATTAAACATCCATTTCTCTGATTTCTTTCATCCTGTTTTAATAATCTTGTGACATTTTTCTCATTACATTTGTTATTTTCCTTTCTAAATTGGTTTTGGAATGGTATTATATAGCAGCCATAGCTTTATTGTTTTGTACTACCTGAACCTACCACATATTTCTTGGGGGAAACCTTCTGCCTCCTAACAGGGATTGAGCAGAATGTTGTCAATGAACTCTGTTGTAGCGTAGCAGGAAAATGCCCTAGTAAGTTGGTTGAGGAAACCTGACCACCCATTTTCTAGGGAAAACCTTCTGCTTGATAACAGGGGTTTATCAGAATGTTGTCAATTAAGTCTGCTATAGTCTAAAAATAAATTTCCCTATTGAGTTGGCTGAGTACCCCTGTCTTCAACAAATAATTTATAATCTCACAATATGATAATCAGACTTAACTAGTTTATGAATGATCTTTGAATTGTTGGGAAGCTGCATTCCACCGAGATATAGCCTTTTAAGTCATGTAAGCGTATTTCCATAATAAACCAACTATACACAAACCACCATGTTGTATTCTGATAATTATAATGGCTGAGCTGTAGAGTGGAGGGTGGAGCAGCGGGGAAGTAGAGGAGAAGGAGCATGGATTGGTAGAGAAGGAGCCCTGGGAGCCTAGGAGACTGAAATCACTGTAGCAGGTTGAAGCAGGACCGACGGGAGTGGGTGCTGAGTTGGAGGCGCTACTGACTTGGCCCGCAGCCTTACTCATTACCCGTTCTAAACTGTGGACACAAAGCACCAGCCATCAGCCCCAGCCCGCCTCCATGTACTGGAGCTAGGCCTCCTCGTGGGCCATCTCTGCACACCTGCAGTTTCTGTACAGCCGTTTCACCATCTGGCAAGCAGTAGGTGAGGCTATGACACATAAGGAACATGGGGGAATGCCTTACCTGGCCAGCTTGCACCTCCCCCTCACTTCCAGCTATCAGCTCCTTTGCCTCCTGACTTCCTGCCCACCCGGTTCTTCAGCGACTTCATGGCCAGTGACTCAGGGGGTGCCTACCTGTCCAACTTACATTTCCCCCTTGCTACCAGCTCCTCTGTTTCCTGGCTTCACACCCACCCAGGCCTTCAGTGTCAGCGTCCCCCATAAAATGTTCAGTGTCCCAGCACCAGCCCTCAGTGCTTTTGCCCAGGTAGAGCAGTGCTCTAGAGCAGCTGCACAAGGTTGAGCCCTGTACCTGTGGAAGTAGCACAACTAGGACCGAGTGCAGCTTGTGGGTCGGGTGTGTCCCAGCCCTCCCAACACAGACAGACTCACTGGCAAATGCTGGCAAACCTTTTATTCTCCTAATGCAGATTAAATGCTAATTGCGACCTCAGTCACCTCAGTCGCACACCTAGACCTGTCTAGCTCAGTTGCCAGCATTAACCAGGGCGTTTGCAGCCCTCAGCAGGAATGAGGTCTGGCAGGATCCTGTCAGTAACCTCAACAAGGAAGAAGGGAAAGTGGGCCACTGTAGATGTTAACAAGCCCACTGTGAAATTGCAGAACACAATTTGCAGACCTACAGGCTTGACAGCCTCTATAAGGGAAATATTTCAAAGGAACCAAGTTACCCCTCTCAGGTTTTCATTTTTGCAGCGGCAAGATAAGGAGCCATTTCCATTTTTTGAGGAATTAGAAGGCTTGCCAGAGCCACTAGTCCAAGAGGTTCTGCTGGATGGCCACATTCAAGCCATACCTCCAGCTATCCTGGGGTAGTCAGCACAGCGGGAGTGTCCCAAGCACTCACATGTCATGCCACACAGGAGCAACAGGATTACCAGCCCCAGAGATCTAAAGACCAAGGCGTGTTAGTAGACCCTGAAGACTTGGCTACACTTATGCTGCCTGCGCCTCAACCCACAAAGCAACTTGTAAAGGTGGAGGCTGAGGTCAAGGCCTAACAGGCACAATAGCCCAAGAGAGAGTGGGAAATGCAACAAGGTACTCATCAGCGCACCCACTCACCTGGGAACAAACTCTTATCATCATTTCTCCTCCCAGGCATCTACAGATGCCACCAAAACCACCAGCACCAGGTACACACAGTGTCGTAGTTTGACTCTTGCTCTAGGCAAGACTACTGGTTTAAGGATGACAGTACTTATGTTTGTAGGTGACTATGCCTGTCCTACAACAAGTTGCAACAGTCGTCCCAGCCCTCCCGGCTCACAAGCAGCACCTCACCAAAAACCCAAACAGAAAAAGGTGATTTGTGGCACCCTTTACGCAAGGACTCAAGAGTGACATCTCAGGGAGTGTTGTGGTTAAACGGAGATTACCCCTTTCTCACATGAACAACATGTTTCAATCAAACACAGGCAATGAAGGAGATGTAGGAACGTTTTCAATAGGTTTTATTAACAAAACTGCAATCTACGATAAGTTGCATGGGCTACAATGAAAAGGATAATGAATAATGCAAGAAACAGAATTGTGAACACAAGAGTCATTATTAAAAATACCCCCAACATCTTGCACTAACATAAAATGACATGAGATACAAAATATGTCCTAATTCCCTAGTATGATGAACCTAATCATTAACCTAAAGAGAGCTAGGTGTGTTAAACCTAATCTGTCAATGCCATGTCCATGAGAAGAGCCCCTCAACCCTTGTTACCTTCGAATGAGGTCTCAAGCCGACGTGCAGCACGGATAGGGTTGATGGCATCTGGTAGGAATCCCTCTGACTATCTGTCTATGTGAGGTGCATTTATACAGGTCTCCTCGGACCCTTGGCGTAGGTCTGTTCCCAAACAATAAATAACAAGACATGCTTGGGGCAGCAATTACATAAACAATTCCCTCAAAAGCACAAAGTGGAAAAGTACCTAATGTAAATACCTACATCTTATCTATCTCTGGTGCTGATAGTGACGCCTTAGCAGAGTGGCACTGATATCAGGAAACTAAAACATTGTCCTAACTAAAAACAATGCAGCCATCTTGGAAACATATAATTAAATAATAGTGCAAAAACCTGAGCAAGCTTAGTAGGGTTAACGTCACTGGGTGACGGGGGCACAGGTCTGCAAGCCAGAAGGCTAAACTTTCTCCTGCTTCCCATTACGACAAGCTAGGATTCACTACAACAGCTACTCGGCCCAAGCCTCATCTCTGATAGGCTTTGCTACATCAATGAACTGAACGCTTGCGCACATGGCCGAGACTATCGAAGGAACACTTTCTTCGGCAATGGAACAGGGAAAGCTTGGCTCACCATCACACAGTACATCTATGGCAGATTCAGCTGCCCGTCGATGGTGTGTTTACCAGCCCACCAGTCCATATGCCTTTGACAAATGGTTTCCTGAGTAGGAACTCAAGAGAACACAGTGCCAGTGCAGACACCTGGTCTCTCCTTTAAAAAAATGTTCAAGAATCTGTAGATGCTCTTAACTACCACTGGGAAACTTCTTCAAATCATTAATTTGATAAATCTTTGGGAAAACTATCCCCAAGTAACATGTCCCATCCTCTTGGAAGACTGTAATAAGCATACCACAGATGTAATAATTCGCACGAATAGCTGGGTCCTGTCCATTCAACATAAACGTCCTTTTACTCTGAAACAAGCTGGGCATACAAGTAGACCTTCTCAACGTCCTTGCCGCCCAGGTATCATGTATTGAAAATACACTGTCTAAATTAAATAATGTATTTGTTGAAGCTTAGTCTGCAACACATCTTCAACAAACCTCCCGCTTCTGTTCTCATATCATAGGCAATTAGTTGGGCTGCAGGGAGGAATAGTTCAGACCTGCTTCAAACTAAGGCAAGCTGAAACTGATATCGTAAGTAACATTTTGTGGCTAGCAATCAGCAAGGACAGTAATAAGAGCAGGTTGAAAGAATTGTTGGACCATTCTTAAAATAATCTGCAGCTTGAAAACCTCTGGCCGCTGACACCTTCATACAACATCTTCAAAAAACTAGTGAACTTCGTAACCTCAAAAATCTCACTTTTAATGGATAAAGAAGAGCTGGCCTGTCCTCAATAACTACTCCAAACTAACATACGCACAGTATCTGGCCTGCACATACCCTCTACATTTGAAACTGACGTTGCTGCAGTGTGAACTGGGCTGCCCCTCATCCCTAGCAGAAAATGGCTATACTCTGGGAACAGAGGCTGCTGTCTGTGTGGGGCAAACAGCGAGAACCGTTTGCATTTATCCTGCAGTTCCGCTAAAATGGCCACAGAGAGGAGGCTCCTCCTCAAGCCCTTATTTAAAAGCAAAGGAACTCCTAAGTACAGGCACGCCGTCATATCCAGTCTCCATACTAAATTGCCTCTACATGAAATTTTAAAACAAATTTGAATGGATATTGTCCAAGCAAGCAAACGATCGCACTGCTGCCCGGTGAAACAGCTAATCCCGGGTGCTGGGTATATTTCATCACTCGTGCACATGTAGGTCTCCCTGGAAGCCTTGTGTTCCTCTACAGTAAATCCTCAGGTTTCTCAGGGAAGGATATAAAAAAATATATTTATTTATGTGCCAGACTGCTAGTCCGAGATCAGCTCACCTACTAAATCCGATGCTATTCTTGTCCCGGTATTAGCGATACTATGAAATAATAGATCCTGTGAAGTTTCAATTTATACTCATTTTTTGTGACCAAGTTCCACATGCTAAGTTTTATTTTTTAGCTTCTTGCAATATATTTTAGGGCTTAGACTGGCAGCTGGTGAAGTCGTATGCTTGGTACATCCGGGAGGAATCTATGTATGAAATTAGTGGTTGCATGCCTGCCCCTTATTCCACAATCTCCCTAATAGGCACTCCTGGGTAAAAGGCTTAAGTGGGCGACAAGGCCAGCTGGGTAACATCTATTAGGGATTAGCATTTATCTCTCGTGGTTGCATACACTTTTAATAGGTCTTGGGGGTGGTCACCGTGGTAATTTCTTAGTTAACACATTTGCACTTTAACTAGCTGCACTTCAGCACCCTTAGTTAACTCTTGTTCCCCTCAGGTATTCCTGGTGAAGTGCTTGTGAGATGAGCGGGGTGTCTGCTGAGGAATAGTTTAAAACACAACACATTTAAAACTCGTGCCCCTGCATGCTACAAACATGCCCACGAGCCCCCTTCTATCCACAGGGCACGAGTGGTACCCCTGCACTTTAGTCTATGTCCCAGGGCAATGCTCATGGGAGGCCATTATCACTTAATCATTGTACAGGATTGTGTTTTCGTGTACTGGCTGATTGTTTAATTTTAAGGGTTTTTTAGGAATTTTATGAGCTTCTCTAACTGTTCCTCTTTTTGTATGACTTTAATTAATCAAAGGCAAATAAAGATTGCATTGTAATGGGCACCCACTATACTGACTGCCGCAACTCGGTCACATCACCATTTTATTATTTTGCTTATTTTAATTAAGAACTGCATGCTACATCACGGACTTCATGACACTGGGCCAACATTCAGCTGATGCCACGATAGTCAACACGTACTATTTTATAGTTTCACTTTACATCCAGAATTCTCTTCACTTTCTGTAAAACTGAAATTAATCCATTTAAAAGACGATACTGTGGCAAAACATTTACCCAATGTATGTGTAGGTATGTTGGGATGAGTTTTCTAGCCTTTAAACCATCCAGAGGCTTTCCCTCCTATGTAACACACACGTTTCCCCATTGTAAACTATTTTTAAACTTGATCACTAAGCCACTTGCTAAGCAGTAAAAATTCTTGACAGCTATGCAAGCGCCCCACAAACAGTCAATGTCTACCTTACTCTCTTACATCCAAAACCAGAAGTCTGCCACGTGTATAGAGTGAAGAATAGATCTGATGTGGTACACCATCAGCCCCAGAGTAGTGTTAGCATGTCAGGCCTTAATAAATAAACTTACAAGGGAACACTAATAGGCCGATGAAACTTTGGACTCGCAATTAAGATGATCCCACCATAACTCCAGTACATGCAGATCAATAATCAATAATTAACAATAATCAATTACATTAATAAACAATTGTAGTTAGAAATTGTCACATACCATAACCTTTCAGTCATGAATGACCACACCTCTTAGTAAAAGTTAGAATATTTATTTCCCTATATTAATGCTAACGTCATGTAAATTAATCTCAAAATCAAATGATACGCATACAGAAACAACACTGGCTGTCCAAATCTACAGAAGAAATGTAATCTAATCAAAGCTTGAACTATTACACATGCTAAGGTTACGGTGCAAATTTAGAACAAGGACAATTGCGCAAACGATATCACATACATCTAAATTCAGCAGAGAAATTCATCAAGCATTATTCCCTATTAGCAGACTTTCATTAGTGAGAATCCTTATCTAACATCAGATTAGCATGAGCTTGTTGGGCTTCATGCAAAACAATTTAGTAACACAATTTGGAAAACAACTAACTATGGCTCTATCAACCAGTGCAGTTGGTACCTAGAAATAATAAGCAAATATGCATAACATACACATGGGTACAATAATACCTCTCCTCAATTGGATCAGCAAGTTAAGATAGTCTTCATCATCAGCACATCAGTCAATTAGCAAGGCATCAGGATTCAGCATTAAAGTTCAGAAAATGCAAATTCTTTAAGCAACTCGAAAGAATAGAGGTAAACCCTCAAGAAGACTAGAAAGAATGGTGCCTCATTTCTAGGTGCAGTCCTGTTAAGTTAAATTCACTAAAACTACTTCCCAAATCCCTATTGGTCAAGGGATCGCATGTCCAAACTTTGTCCAATAAAACTAAAACTCCAAATCTATGAATTCTACCACTACTCCATTCACATGTCGCTGATTGGTTTCTCCTGCAATGTTCTCATCATCTGGGTCGTCAGGTAACAATATTGTTGCAGCTTCTACTCCAGTCAGTGTCTCCATTGTTCTCCTCCTGAGAAAGTCAGTTTTACACACATTACACACATAATGTTACATTTAGCAAGGAAAGCATCTTCTAGTAGTCAGGTCTCATGAGAAAACTCTCCTGCTACGAGCACATTTACACAATACAATGGAAAATCACAATTTAACTCTCTAGGATGGCCATTTATTAAATGATAAGAAATACAGCTTGACATGAGGCCGGGCAACTAGGCCAAAACCTTTGCTAAGGTAAGGCATACACTTAATAAAGCTAATACATAATGCATACCTTAATCTGACATATTACTACATTAATCAAACAAATGCTCAACATTTCATATTAATAACTACTAGTAAGTACACTTCACGAACACTGGCCGCCATTTATCGTGATCACATTTTCAAATGTGTGCATTATTTTTCTACGTTATTATGTTTTCTATGCAAATCCATTACTTCAAAATACCTGAACACCTATTAATAATTTTCATTAAAGCACCTGCACCAGCAATCCCTCCTCTGATGATTAAATGTGTCTTCACACTAACTACCACCCACACATTTTTACATCAGCTAAAGTTCTGTCAATTTAATTCCTTCATACTTATGTTACCTTTTTGAATTTTACCTAAACAATTGTTCCCTTTTCTTTTCTTCCCTCCTCTGTATCATATGATGTAATTCAGTCACTTTCGGAAACTTCTTCAAATCATTCATTTGATAAATCTTTGAGAAAACTATCCCCAAGTATCATGACCCATACCATCTTCTTGGAAGACTGTACTAAACATTAAGACCACAGATGTAATAAATCCCAGGAATAGCTGGGTCCTGTCCATTCAACGTAAATGTCCATTTACTCTGAAACAAAAACACATGTCTACATTCACTCGTTCCCACAAATAAAGTGTCAGTGCTCGAACTAGGCCTGTATATACAAAGTTTCCCTACGTGTTGCGCATCTAGAGCTAATTTCCCTTGCCTTTTAATTGCACTATAAGCATAATCATTCCTGTAAGTTCTTTTCTCTAAGGCCTTTTCTAACTTCTCCTTCAATGCCTTTCTCCTGTCATCTGTGTGATCTAAGAAGCTTTTCTCTAAAGGTCTATGCCAGCATGTTAAATTATTGCGGTGTCCATAAGCAATGCCAAACGTCAATGTAGGTTCAAAGAAACCTCTAACTAATAATATATCATTATCTTTAACTACTCTACTCAAATCCCTAATTATTGGGACAAACGAAAACACAACATCATAGTTTGAATAAAAGTACTGGATGTATTCCTGGTTATCAAATCTTGTCGATAGCAGACTACAACTTATTCCATATGTTAGTGTGCAGACTATGGTACGTAACTCCTTCCTCAACTGATGAAGGAACATGCATACACACATAACAATTCCTTGCATCCATCGTCCCAACATACTCACTCAACAAGCAATAGAAGACATTGTAAGAAAGTTCTCCGTGCACATTAGTACCCTCATGCAAATATTTCTCATCTAACCTGAACCTCTCTATTGCTATTAGTACAGCAGCTGTCTCAAAAGCAGAAGTATGGTTGGCTTCACCCTTATCAAACAGACATACCCACAATCAACACCACAAACAATATCCCACACATGATCACCAAACTAATACTCATATATTTACAGTGCCTAATAATCCTACTCTACTGGTTAATATTATTCATCATCTGTAAAGAAGCAGAAAGCAGAAGAAAAGTTTAGAAAACTGCAACAAAATCAAAAACAAACAACCCCTCTTTCAGCAGTTATTTACAGCTCTCAGTCTCACTTCCAGGATCCCTTGTCAAAATCGGAAAGCAGCTTGTCAAAATCAGGTTTCAAAAAGTCAAATCAGGCTATCAAAGTCTTTTCTGGTTATTTTCATCAGTCCCTTTCTCAAAAATGTTCTCTCATATTGTTTCAACAGTTCAGTTCATCAGCTTCCTTCAAGTGCCAAAACATTGACCTGGAATGTCTCTATCAAAACAAAAAGAAAAAAATTCACTTGTAGTTGCGTACGCCCATTCAGGACCTCCATATCTTCGACTTGCTACTCTCTTTCATTTCAACTTTCGATCACCATTTAATTCTCCTTCACTTAGATCTTCTCTCCTTGTTGTCTCAACAACCACTCCCTTTCCCTATCCTTGCAACTCCAGTCACTTATCTCCTTTCAATGGACCATATATCAATGTTCTCTCAGAGTCAAACTTGAAACTTCCCCTTGTTCTGCGGTGTTTTCTCTTGACAGACCTACAACAGGTTCAGGAGGAATCAGATCACAGTGACTTTGATCCGCCTTCACTCCTTTCCCCTCGGGGTCTGGCAATTGCTCTGATTGTCTCCTGAGCTTGTCTGCTTCTGGGAAAGCCCTCCTCTGACTAGGCTCTCCTGCTGCCTCAGTTGAGATAGGTTCTCTGTCAACCTCTCGGAGGTCTTCTCCTTCGTCATTCAGTCTCTCCCAGGAGGGACTGAATGGGCTCAGATCCAATCTTACTTCCTCTTTGTTCTCTTTCGGCCCTGAGACTTGTTTAGCTGTTTTTGGTATTTTCAACAACTCTTCTTCCTCATGATCCAGTGGACATGCCACTTTCGTAGTGTGACTGCCATCGATCCAGTTCAGAACTTCAGTGCGCTTCACAGCTGTGGTAGTTGTCAGAACTACCTGGAATCGTCCTTTCCAACGAAGTTCTAAACACGGCTTCCTCACGTGTTTCCGGACCACAACCCAGTCTCCGGTTCTCAGGTTGTGCCCTGGGTCATGGATCGGTGGCAGTGTGGTAGCCTCCACCTGCTGAGAGAAAGAGTGAACCACAACAGCTAGACCTCTGCAGTAGTCCAACACCATATCATCTGTAATGCTGACAAGTGCCTTTGCAGGCACTGCTGGCAACCTCATGGCTCGGCCCATAAGGACCTTCTGTCATGTCTTCCTGTCGGGTGTATTTCTCATTGTCATCAAAACTAAAGGCAATGCATCAGGCCATTTCAAATTCGTGGACACACACATCTTTGCAACTCTTGACTTTAAGGTACCATTCATCTGTTCCACTAATCCTGATGCTTCAGGGCGGTAACTACAATGCAACTTCTGCTCAATGTTAAATGCTGCACACAGTAATTTAATTACTTCATTGTTGAAGTGACTTCCCCTATCTGATTCTAAAGAAATCGGAAACCCGAAACGGGGTATGAGTTCCCTAAGCAGTAGTTTTGCTACTGTGAGACTGTTGTTTTTTCATGTAAGGTAAGCTTCAATCTAGTGATTAAATCACCAACACATATCACAAACCTCCACACACAGGCATCTCAATAAAATCCATCTGCAGTCTGCTGACTGGACCTACTGCTCTTCCAATGTGGCTCAAATTAACCACTGTCCCTTTTCCCGTGTTCATTTGTTGGCAAATGGCACAACAATGGCAAACTGCTTCAGCAACCCGTCTAAACCTTGGGTTGAACCAATCATATTTGAACAACCGAATCATGGCATCCCTCCCAACATGTGCTTGACCATGATAATTTCTAGCCATTTGAAACAACAGACTATTTTGCAACACCAATTGACCCTCTTCTGAAACCCACAATTATCATGTCTTTGCACGTTTCTTCTCCCTGTTAACATTATTCTGCAATATTTTCAATTCCTCCAAGCTGCAAATTACTTTTAATGCAAAACTCAGGCATTTTTTGTCTTCTTCAGGTAACATTTCCCACTTATCTTTGAACGATTTATAGTTCAATATGCAAAACCTTGCGACTTGATCTGCATATTCATTTCCCAATGAGACAAAGTCCGGTCACTTCAGATGTGCACTTCATTTTACTACGCAATCTTTTCAGGCATTTGAATAGCATGTAACTCTTCTTTAATTCTCTCACCATTTCTCACTGGTGACCCAGAAGAGGTCATGAAACCTCTCTGTGGCCACAACTGGCCAAAATCATGGACTATTCCAAATCCATAGTGGCTATCCGTATAGATTGTAACTTTCAGCTGAGCAGAAACATGGCACACTCTAGTGAGGGCTACCAGTTCCGCTAATTGGGCAGAAAACACTCCTCGAAGCCAAGAAGCTTCTAAAATACCAATAATATCCTGCTCTCAGTGTCCTTGCATTGTCTCTCAGACAAGAACCATCAACAAAGATAATTTGGTCATGCTCTTCCAATCTGGTATCTCTAATGCCAGGTCTCAGTTTTGTGCACAAGTCAGTTACTTCAAGGCAATCATGCTCAACGTCTTCCAATTTCTCAATGTCAACATTTCCATTTGGAAGTAAGGTTGCTGGGTTCAGCACGTACATCTTTTCAATTACACATTTGGTGACCCTAGACTACTTGTTTCATATCTGGTCAACTTCGCACCATTCAAATATTGAGTTTTCGTCCTTGTAAGTAGAATCTCAATCGAGTGAGGGACCATTATAGTCAGGGGATGTCCCATCACAATGCCTTCACAGTGTCTAAGGCTTTGACCAACCACTGCAACTGCGTGCAAACAACCTGGTAAGGCTGCTGCAACTGGGTCCAAAGTAGCTGACAAATATGCTACGGGCCAGTTTACACCTCCATGGACCTGTGTCAAAGACAGACAAAGAACATGCATCACGCTCATGACAAAACAATGTGAAAGGTTTTGTGTAGTCAGGCATACCCAAAGCTGGAGCCTTGCACAGACTCTCTCTCAAGTCAATGAACACGTTAATTCCAGCCTGGACCAGTGACTTCCTTATGAGTCAGCTTCTGCAATGGTCTCAAAAGGGCTGAAGAATTTGGAATCCATTGGCAACAGTAGCCTACCATCCCCAAAAACATCCTGACATCTCTCTGTGTGGTCAGGGGATTTATCTGCAATATGGCTGTATTCCTTTCTCTGGATATCTTTCTTGATCCTTTCTCAATCTTGTGACCCAAGTATTTCACTGTTTTCCGACAGTATTGCAATTTCAGTAAGGCAATCGTATCATACTTGCACTCGTCCTTTGTTTGGACGCAATCAGCAAGTCATCAATGTACTGACAATTTCAACGATTCCAAATTCTTTTTCAAGATCTGATTAAATATAGAAGGTGACTCTGAAAACCCTTGAGGAATTCTGCACCAACAATGAACTTGATCCAGAAATTTGAAACAAAAGAGAAATTGACTGTCCTCATGAAGAGGCACAGAAAAGAAGGCTTGTGACAAATGATTGACAGTGAGCCATTCAGCATCACATGGAATCGTGAGCATTGTCATAGCTGGATTAGGTACCACGGGACAACATTTGACCACAATCTCATTTATTTTCTCAAATCCTGGACAATTCGAACTTTCCCACAGTGCTTTTGCAAACCCATTATTGGTGAATTACATGGGCTGCTCAATACTTTCTTAAAGCCCCTTTTTTCACAAAGTCTGCAATTATTGGGCGACCTTCAAAAGAACATCTTGCAGCATGTGGTACTGCGGAAGTTGAGGAAAAACTGCATTCTGCTTTACATTAACTTTAACTGGCTCAACTCCCTTTATCAGACCTACTTCTTTTCCTGTCAAATCCCACACTTTCTCCCTAACCGTTCCCTGTAAATCAGGATGAAGCTCCTTCACCATGAACATCGAGAAAAGTTCAATCAGTGGATAATTCCTCATTTTTAGTTTCACACTCTATCTCTGGGGCTTGGTCATCTTCATCATAGCTATTTGTCTGAATCTCAATTCCATCATTAGAACAAATAAGCGAGCATTTGGTTTTACACAGCAAGTCTCTTCCCAGTATGAATACCAAACTTGAATCGCAGACTACACATTTGTGCAATACCTGAAAGTTGCCAATTTTACCCTGAACTGGTTCTGTAATCGGGTTAGTCAAATACTGATTCGCTACTCCTACCTTCTGAACAGTTTTATCGGAAAGGGGCAAGTCTGGAACTTCTGCACTTCTCACTATAGAGCGTGTAGCTCCCGTGTCATCCAAGAATGAAACTCTGTGACCCATAACTTTTCCCTTTACATAGGGGCCTCTCTGATCTACTTCTAAGGAAGTTGCAAGCACACATGGCTCCTCATCTGAACTGTCGCTCATCTAGTCACCATTTATTCCATTCTCACTGTGTAACAAGAATTGGTGTACTGTGTTATTACTTTGGTTAAGCCTCTGACCTGTGTCCTGTTGAGAAAGCATTGCCTGTTGCTTTTCCATTGGGGCTTGAGGTATTTGAATTTGCTGTCTAGGTACCATGGGAACCTGCTGCTGCATTGGCTGCAACTGTATCATTTGTACATGTGGCATTTGCACCTGCTGCATGGGTTGAAAGTTCTGCACTTGATTCACATCATTTTGAAAATTTGGATTAGGACCTCTCACTTCTGGTCCTCTCATGTTCTGGAATGAATTGATGTCATTACTCTGCTGAACAGCACCTTCCTGCACCATCATCGGACACTCCTGTTTCCAATGTCCAACGGCTCCACAAACATGACTTGGCAATAACTTCTTCGTTCCCTGCACATCATTCTGAACCAATACAGTACCTGAGTCTGGACTACGATCCGTGTTACCTCCGCAACCTCTACCTCTCATCTGGGACTTAAACATCATGTTTCCCTGCTGCGGCTGTGGTGACTGTTGCAGAAAATTCCCTTGCATACCCGTTTGAGCAGTTTTAATCTGCATCACCATCACCTTCTCTTTCAGCTTCCTTTGCTTCAACTCAATTTCATCACTACAGTACTTTGCAGACTGCAAGACCTCATCAATCGGTTTTGCTTACCAGCAAATCAAATGACTCTTAATTATCTGGCTAATTTCAGGTCTCAACCCTTCCACAAATCTGAACACAAAATGAATCATGTTTTTTGCCTCAAATGTCTCTATACCACTGTAATGCTTAAACGCTTGTAACAATCTCTCATAATACGCATGTATTGACTCCTTTGCTTCCTGAGCTGTCCTGTCAATGCTCTGCCAATCAATATTCTTGGGTGAAATTCTCATTTTTAAAAACTCAATCACCTTATAGTAATATTTCATTACCTCGGTAGACGGTGCACCTGCATTCTTATCTCTCTCTGGTTCGCTTGTTGGCCAAACTACACTCCTCTTACACTCTATCCACAGATCAGCTGGAACCACTATCTCTAGTACTGTGCTCAAGTCCTCCCACAGGCACTTCGCAAGTTTCACAAACCTGTCTGTCTGCTGGTACCACTCTACTGGCTTCTCTCTCAATTTTGGATAATCTTTTGTAAATGACAGAATGTCACTTCTGCTCCAAGGGACATGAATAAAATTCCCCCTGGAATCTCTCTCATTGGTAAAATCTTCACTGGATCTTTATCTTGCTGCGCTTTTGTAGTCAGCTCCACAGAATCCCTTTTTCTCTTGTCTCTTTTCTTCACCCATCTGCCTTCCAATTTGTCTAACGCTCCCCAAGTCTGGGCACTTTGAAGCAATTCCTTTAGGTGTGCCTTCATTCCGGCAGATCTCGTGGTCAAAATCTTTAGGCTCAAAATCTAATCTGTAACTCCTTTTCAAATGCTTTGTTTTCTCTATTTCTATGACGTACCTCTCTGCCAGGTCTGCTAGTTTCTAATGCACATTGCTCACTTCTCTCATAATCTTCAGGCACAAATATGTCAACTCTGCTTCTGTGTAGGACTGTAACCTGTTCACGCCCATAGTTCCCTCAATGAGTTCACCCGCTTCCATACTTAGCCTAGCATAATTCAAACACTCCTCTCCCTTAGGAGCACGCTGCGGGGTATTCAGCTTTTCTAACCATTCAGTCAGTTGCTGAGCTATCAAGTCTTACAACGAAATGTTACTGGCTTGGACTGGTGGTACCTGCTGTGCAACTGCATTAGGGGTCTGCGATGCCAACAATTTAAAACTCTGGTTAACATTTGACCCTACCATAGTATCTGGAAGTGCTACAAATGGATTAAGGTCTAATAATTATCTCAATCCATCAAAAGTCTGTCCCACAGGAGAGACTACCCGAGCATTTTTGCTATGTCCTCCCCTCACTTTATTCTGGGACATGGTATCCTGTTCACCTACAGCAGGTTTCTTTTGTGCAAATAGGGGTACAGCTGGACCAACAGTAATAGGTACTAGGGTTGGTCTGGCACTTACGTTGTGTGGGAAAGTAACGCCCATGTTCTGATTCATCATTGAAGTTATATCTGACTGTGTCCCTGTTACTGGAGTGAATCTCTGCATTACCTGTGGCTGTACTCGGGGCAGTAAAAGTGGAGTTGATTCACTCTGAACCAACATCGGTCTCGGGTAAACCTGTTTCATAGGAACCATCAAATTCGAAGTTGATTCCATAACGGGCACATCAGGGTAAATTATCTCATCCTGTGGCGGCTGCACCTGACTTTGTACTACAGGAGTAGTAGATGCATTAAGACCACCCTGCATCAAATTCTGAGTCAGGATAGTATTAACCTGCATCAGACTTACTATCTCATTAACCTATGTCGGAGCTGTGGGATTGGCACTGGTACTCGGACCACTATCATGTGCTGCATATGGTGGTGGGCGATTTCTCAATAACTCCAAAATAAACTCATCATCATCTGATTCTTCCTCCACTGTTGAAGACGTTCTAGCCTCCCCTACTTTTGGACGGACTTCTGTTATTCTTTCTAGTAGCTTTCCTTACTTCCTTCTCATTGTCCTGCGTAGTTGCCGGAACAACTTAATTCTGTGCAAAGTCTCCATTCTCCAAACTCTCTGATCACTGTCCCACCTAGCCTCTGTTAAAGTCGTTTCTGCCTTTCTCATCCTCCTCTCGAATTTTTGTTGCTGCTGCTGTCTGGCTTCTAGCTCCCAGATCGCTAATGCCTCAAACTGTACTCGTCTCGGAAGGGGCTTTGATTCATATTGCATCATCCTTAAATGCTCCAAAACCCTCAATTTGAACGTCCCATTTGTAGGAAATGCTAAGTTCCCATCCTTCTCTGTCACTTTGCACCATTGCTTTGTCCAAAGTCATTGCACGTCATCCTTCTCTTCCATTACAATGTAAGCTGGTGTACCTTCTGGCGGTGTAGCCTCGCCTATACTTGTAATATATGTATCTCCCATTAAAGCACTCTTTAAAGCTTTGAAAAATGTCATCTTTTTGACCTTTTGTTATTCAAAATCAAATCAGGAAGTGACTTTTAATCCCA
This sequence comes from Pleurodeles waltl, assembly GCF_031143425.1. Taxonomy (NCBI): domain Eukaryota; kingdom Metazoa; phylum Chordata; class Amphibia; order Caudata; family Salamandridae; genus Pleurodeles; species Pleurodeles waltl. Next base: position 1,236,940,772 of record NC_090446.1, read on the forward strand.
GAATTCCCTTCACCTACTTTCTCAACCAACTCCCGCTCACGGACGATTGCCAATCTGTGGGCAACCCTTCTTACTAACCAACCTATCCCAGCATGGCTCCAATGATGTCACACTCACACGTACTGTGGCTGACAAAGTCTTGCAGCTTGTCCCCCCAAACTTCGATTCACACAAAACTAATGCAAAAATTGCGGGCACTAATCAAAACCCAAAAACCAAATCTGCTGGTTTACTACAGGAAAGGTAACACAATCGCTTCAGAAACATTATGGATTTTTCACTGATGGCTCTTCCCACACTTACAGCTACTCCTTCTTTCTCAGACTCCCAGATTCGCAAGCAAAATTCAACCCGCAAATTTTACTCTCAACTGATCAGTGAGTCTGTCCTGCTGCACATAGGACTCACCTGATCTCAGTCGAAATTTTCTTTTACTCACTTTGACTCACACTCTGACTTGACGACCACACCCGATCAACCTATTGAACCAGACAAATTACAACATAAAACCCAAATGTCTCATACACTTTTCAATATACTCCGGAGTCTTAGACCACGCAGGGTCCTTACATAAACAACCACGTGGACAATTTTTGAGCACAAAGCACCTCACACATGTGAAGTTCGACAACTTCCCTACTCTCACATTGCGGAGTACACACACTCCTTCTACAACTTCATTTGGAGTATGCAAGCTCTCTAACCCTCACAAACATAATTCACCTGCAATTTGCATAGGCTGTGCAAGCACAACCTAATTCATTCACACCGTCACTAGAACGCAGAAAACATCCTCAAACAACCATTAGCAAGATCCGAGATTCTGGGAAAGTCATTTATGGACTTAGGGAAACATTTTCTCTCCAATTAGCATCATTGAAAAATAAAATCCAAATCTTAGCAATAATGAACTCTCGCAAAAACAAAATCATCAAACTACCACCATCTCTGGGAATACCTACCACGGGCTCTTAGGGAGACAAACCGTCTCTGCTATCTTCTCTGTACTGGACGTCTATGGTGAGCTCTTAAGGAGACAAACCATCACCTCTGCTACCATCACTGTTAGCGCATCAGGCCTTAATGAGTAAACTTACAAGGGGACGCGAATAGGCCAATGAACCATTGGACTCACAATTAAGATGATCCCACCATAACTCCAGTACATCCAGAACAATAATCAATAATTTATAATAATCAATGACATTAATAATCAGTTGTAGTCATAAATTGTCACACACCATAACCTTTCAGTCATGAATAACCACACCTTTTAGTAAAAGTTAGAATATTTATTTCCCTATATTAACAATGCTAACGTCATGTAAATTAATCTCAAAATCAGAAAATACGCATACAGAAACAACACTGGCTGTTCAAATCTACGGAAGAAACGTAATCTAATCAAAGCTTGAACTATTACACATGCTAAGGTTACGGTGCAAATTTATAACAAGGACAATTGTGAAAACAATATCACATACATCTAAATTCAGCAGAGAAATTCATCAAGCATTATTCCCTATTAGCAGACTTTCATTAGTGAGAAACCTTATCGAACATCAGATTAGCATCAGCATGTTAGGCTTCATGCAAAACAATTTAGTAACACAATTTGGAAAACAACTAACTATGGCTCTATCAAACCAGTGCTGTTGGTACCTAGAAAGAATAAGCAAATATGCATAACATACACATGGTTACAATAATACCTCTCCTCAATTGGATCGGTAAGTTAAGATATTCTTCATCATCAGGACATCAGTCGATCAGCAAGGCATCAGGATTCAGAATTAAAGTTCAGAAAACACAAAGGTGGTCATTACAACCCTGGCGGACGGTGTTAAAGCGGCGGTAAGACCGCCAACAGGCCGGCAGTAAAGAATTTGGAATTACGACTGTGGCGGAAACTGCCAACAAAGACAGCCACTTTAACACTCCGACCGCCACGACGGTACAAACAAACAGCTTGGCGGTCACCACCAACAGACAGGTGGAGGACAAAGTACCGCCCACAGTATGATAACCTACCAATCCGCCACCTTTTCCGGGGTGGATTCACCACGGACAAAAACACGGCAGAAACAGGACGTCGAAGGGAAAACGCTCACCTCTACACACCCCACGAGGAACCAGGACGCCATGGAACCAGAGCTGCAGATCCTGCCAGCCCTTATCTTCTTGCTCCTCTACCAGGAGCACGAACGCCGGCGGCAAAGACCACGGTGAGTACTGCACCTACGACACAGGGGAGGGGGAGGGAAAAAACAGGGACAAACACGCAACAAGCAACACCCTCACCCACGACAACACACACACTAATACATCATGATACATTATAGTTACACCCCCCCAACCCCCCCCCCGGAAGAATGCAAAGACCAAAGAAAATGAGTGTAGCCATTGTAATATATTAAAATGCAGTACGCAAAAATATACATATATACACTATTAACAAAATATACACACGGTATGGGGGAGGCCCACACAAGATCCCCGACAATGATGGAGAGAACACTTCAGGGGCATCACATAGCAATAAAACAGGCACCTCAGGGGGAGGGAAAGGGGGGGCCCCTCAGCCGGTTGAGTGCACGACACCAAATCCACGAGGGGGCCACATGCCCACTGTTCAATCCTGGGGAGTGCAAAGCCACAGTATCTCAAGTCTCTACAGTGGGTGGTTTGCCCACTGCTTCATCCTGGGGAGTGCAAAGCCACAGTCTCTCAAGTCTCTACAGTGGGTGGTTTGCCCACTGTTCAATCCTGGGGAGTGCAAAGCCACAGTCTCTCAAGTCTCTAAAGTGGGTGGTTTGCCCACTGCTTCATCCTGGGGAGTGCAAAGCCACAGTCTTTCAAGTCACTACAGTGGGGGGTTTGCCCACTGTTCAGTCCTGGGGAGTGCAAAGCCACAGTCTCTCAAGTCTCTACAGTGGGTGGTTTGCCCACTGCTTCATCCTGGGGAGTGCAAACCACAGTCTCTCAAGTCACTACAGTGGGTGGTTTGCCCACTGCTTCATCCTGGGGAGTGCAAAGCCACAGTCTCTCAAGTCTCTACAGTGGGTGGTTTGCCCACTGTTCAATCCTGGGGAGTGCAAAGCCACAGTCTCTCAAGTCTCTACAGTGGGTGGTTTGCCCACTGTTCAATCCTGGGGAGTGCAAAGCCACAGTCTCTCAAGTCTCTAAAGTGGGTGGTTTGCCCACTGCTTCATCCTGGGGAGTGCAAAGCCACAGTCTTTCAAGTCACTACAGTGGGGGGTTTGCCCACTGTTCAGTCCTGGGGAGTGCAAAGCCACAGTCTCTCAAGTCTCTACAGTGGGTGGTTTGCCCACTGCTTCATCCTGGGGAGTGCAAACCACAGTCTCTCAAGTCACTACAGTGGGTGGTTTGCCCACTGCTTCATCCTGGGGAGTGCAAAGCCACAGTCTCTCAAGTCTCTACAGTGGGTGGTTTGCCCACTGTTCAATCCTGGGGAGTGCAAAGCCACAGTCTCTCAAGTCTCTACAGTGGGTGGTTTGCCCACTGTTCAATCCTGGGGAGTGCAAAGCCACAGTCTCTCAAGTGGATGACAGTCTCCACTGGTTCTGGAGGGGGCTTGGTGCCCAGAGTGCTTCATCCTGGCAAGGACTGAGGTAGTGGATGGATCTCTCCACTGGTTCTGGAGGGGGCCTTGTGACCAGAGTGCTTCATCCTGCCAAGGACTGAGGTAGTGGATGTATCTCTCCACTGGTTCTGGAGGGGGCCTTGTGCCCAGAGTGCTTCATCCTGCCAAGGACTGAGGTAGGGGATGTATCACTCCAATGGTGCTGGAGGGGGCCTTGTGCCCAGAGTGCTTCATCCTGCCAAGGACTGAGGTAGTGGATGGATCTCTCCATTAGTTTTGGATGGGGCCTTGTGCCCAGAGTGCTTCATCCTGCCAAGGACTGAGGTAGTGGATGTATCTCTCCACCGGTTCTGGAGGGGGCCTTGTGCCCAGAGTGATTCATCCTGCTAAGGACTGAGGAAGTGGATGACAGTCTCCACTGGTTCTGGAGGGGGCTTGGTGCCCAGAGTGCTTCATCCTGCCAAGGACTGAGGTAGTGGATGTATCTCTCCACTGGTTCTGGAGGGGGCCTTGTGCCCAGAGTGCTTCATCCTGCCAAGGACTGAGGTAGTGGATGTATCTCTCCACTGGCTTTGGAGGGGGCTTTGTGCCCAGAGTGCTTCATCCTGCCAAGATCTGAGGTAGTGGATGTTTCTCTCCACTGGTTCTGGAGGGGGCTTGGCGCCCAGAGTGCTTCATCCTGCTCATGACGGACTCAGTAGCGTCAGTGCCCTTGCCGTTCATGGGCCAGCGGTGCATGTGGCGGCAGTGCCCTGTTCAGAGGTCCTTGTGGCGGCGGTGCCCTGTTCATCGGTGCATGTGGCGGCGTTGCCCTGTTCAGTGGTGCTTGTGTTGGCGGTACCCTGTTCAGCTGTGCTTGTGGCGGTGGTGCCCTGTTCAGCGGTGCATGTGGCGGCAGTGCCCTGTTCAGCGGTGCATGAGGCGGGGGTGCCCTATTCAGCGGTCCTTGTGGCGGCGGTGCCCTGTTCAGCGGTGCATGTGGCGGCGGTGCCCTGTTCAGCGGTGCATGTGGTGGCGGTGCCCTGTTCAGCGGTGCTTGTTGCGGCGGGGTCCTTTACAGTGACTCAGCTGCTGGCGGTCCTGTCTGGGTCAGCGGGGCTGGTGCTGGCGATCCTGTCTGGCCCAGCGGGGCTGGTGCTGGCGATCCTGTCTGGCCCAGCGGAGCTGGTGCTGGCGGTCCTGTCTGGCCCAGCGGGGCTGGTGCTGGCGGTCCTGTCTGGGCCAGCGGGGCTGGTGCTGGCGGTCCTGTCTGGGCCAGCGGGGCTGGTGCTGGCGATCCTGTCTGGCCCAGCGGGGCTGGTGCTGGCGGTCCTGTCCTGGGCAGCAGGGCAGGTGCTGGCGGTGTCCTCCTGGGCAGCAGTGATGATGGCGGTGGCCTCCTGGGAAGTGGGGATGATGGCGGTGGACTCCATGGTAGCGGGGCTGGTGGCGGGGCTGGTGGCAGTGGCCTCTTGGGCAGCAGGGCAGGTGCTGGCGGTGGCTTCCTGGGCAGCTGGGATGATGGCGGTGGCCTCCTGGGCAGCGGGGATGATGGCTGACTTCTTCGCCGTGCTGCTCTTCCCAGACCTGCTGACTTTCTTGTAGCCCTTCCCCACCTTGAAAGGTGTCGCAGCTGACTCCACACTCCCACCTGTACCCCTGGGAGCGGATTTGGTGGCTGGAGTCTTCCCCCTCTCCTGCCGGGCACTGGCCAACTTTTGATGCTTCACAGGTTGGGTGACTGTCCGTGCTGTGGCTCCGTGCTACACTGGCTGCCCTGGTGGCCAGTGCACTCCAGATTCCGGTGACTACAGGCACCACTGGTCCCGGAGATGGCTGAAGTGCTAGGTTGGGACCTGGAGAGTCGGGCCCTAGGAGACAGACGGGGTGGGGGAGGTGTGGGAAAGAGGTCAAGGTTGGACAGGAAAAGTTTTTGGGAAACACTGGGACGGGTAGCTGGAGGGGGTTTGGGAGTGGAGGAAAAGGTTGTGGTTGTAGGAGGTGTTCGTTTGGTGACTTTGGGTGAAGGTGCATGCGCTGGAGGCTGTCACGAGGTGGATGGCTGTTGGGTGGGTGTGTGCCTGCGTTTGTGTGTCTTGGGAGGTGGCTTCACAGACACACTGGGAGAGGACACAGGGGCCGTGTGAATGGCAGTTGGGGTGGTGACTGCACGTGAGCGGGGTGTGGTGGTGTGTGTGCTGGTGATGGCAGTAGTGGCTGTAGATGTAGTGCATGCAGGTGTGAGTGTAGACGAGACTGAGAGGGAGGAGGGAGACGAGGAGGAGGGGGACACAGTGGAGGCAGTGGATGTTGGTGTGTCTGCATGTGTGTGATGCTTGCGTGAGTGCCTGTGGGATGTGTGGTGCTTATGTTTGCCTGAGCTTCTCTTGTGTGTTGACGTGTGTGCATGCTGGTCTGAAGGTGTGCTTGGGATAGGCTGAGGTAGAGGGGATTGGGTCTGGGTGGAGGCTAGACACAGGGACAATGGCTGCCATCAGTGCTGAGGCCAGAGTCTGAAAAGCCCGCTGAAGGCCCGCCTAACCAGAATGAATGCCCTCCAGGAATGCATTTGTTTGTTGCAACTGCCTTTCTACACCCTGTATGGCATTCAAAATGGTAGACTGCCCAACAGTGAGGGACCTGAGGAGGTCAATGGCCTCCTCACTGAGGGCAGCAGGGGTGACTGGGGCAGTGGCTGAGGTGCCTGGGGCGAAGGTGATGCCCACCCTCCTGGGTGAGCGGGCACAGGGCAAAGGCTGAGGGGCTGCTGGGAGTGTGGTGCTGGTAGGGGGTGGCGACTGTACCTGTAGATGCGGGGGCACAGATGTTGCCGCCACCACAAGGGAGCTCCCATCAGAGGCCGGGTCCGTGTCACTGGTGTCAGCTCCTGTCCCAGCCGTGGAGCTCCCCTCGCCCTCCGTCCCTCTGGTGAACTCCGACTCCGTTGTCTCACCCTCCAGGCCCATGTGGGATGCAGCTCCCTCCTGCTCCGGTGCCACTGGTCCTCAGCCTGATGATGCTAATGCACACAAGAATAGGGAGACCACAAAAAGGGGGACGACGACAGAAGAAAGACATGTTGAGTGCATGCATTACCGCTACCGTTGGCGGACACGACAGACACAGAAGCCACCTGCACTCCGCCGCGCACTTGGGCTCCACTGTTCAATCCCTGGGACATGGCCTACAAGGCTATGGATGACATCTGCACACATGGATGACACAGGAGCCTGACTAGGTGTACTTGGCACTGTACACAGGTGGGGTGGGGTGCCACAGGGTCTGCCAGAACAAGGGGACCTTGCCTACTAAACTCGCCCTGGCCTAGGGAAACCCACAGCCCACCTCCCCCACCCAGACACCTCCACTGCGCGCAAAATCAGCAGAATGAGAGTTTACTCAACCCCTTGTGGCTGCTGTGATGCCCCCAAGCACCCATCCAACTCCGGGTACGCCACCGCCAGGATCCTGAACCTCGGGGGGGTTATGGTGCGACGGGCACCCCTCCCACGTTGGGAGGCCATCCCCAGCTGGGCCTCCGCCGTCTTCTTGCTCCAGCGGTGAATGTTCTCCCATCTCTTACGGCAGTGGGTGCTCTGTCTTTGGTAGACCCCCAGGGTCCGGACGTCCTTGGCGATGGCACGCCAAATATCTTTTTTCTGGTGGGCGCTGACCTACATGATTTGTACGGGGGAAAAGAAAAGTTATTACCAAATGCACCGTCACAATCATTGGCCCCCATCCCTACCCTTGCCATGATGTACATGCACTCACCGTCGTTTCATGCACGCCTCAATCTCCCCCCCCCATCTTTCATCCACCCCACTCCACACAGGCATAGCCCATACAGCATGCTCCCAGTGTATTTACCTGTTTGTCTGGAGGACCGTAGAGTAGCGTGTACTGGGGGAGGACCCCATCCACAAGTTTCTCCAACTCCTCCGATGTGAAGGCAGGGGCCTTTTCCCTAGACGCACAAGCCACTGTCTCTTCCAGACCGAGGTCACAGCAGCACTTGCAGTGTAGGTCCTCTCCTGTCGAAGATCAGGTATCGAGTGATTGAACAGATAGAAAATGGCCGTCACGTCCACGGCGGTTCATACCGTCACCGCCGGCGTACATCGTCATTGGCTCCTGGGACTCCTAGGGTCCAATGTTAACCAATGCAGCATTGCGCCGCGGTCTTCGACCGCCTAACGCGATAGTGTACAACGCCCGCGCAGTTACCTCACATCCCATTGTCCCACTTTGCAGGTCAGGCAGCCGCCATTTCAGGGGCCCACATGGCTTAATTTTTAACTGCGTCACACATACCTAGGCCTAGCCTTAACACACATACAGGCCAATTTTCAGATTATGATTCGTGTTCTGTGTAAGCTGTGGGTACGTACCTCTGAGTTGGTTGACTCTGTGCTCGCTGTTGTCCTTCATAGGCAACGTACGCTGGGACATGTGAGGAGATGGCGGCATCCTCCGGTGTACAGACCGCTGGTGGACCTGTCGACAATGGAGGAAAGACATGTGATCCTCACCTACAGGCTTGACCGTTCCACAATCCAGGAACTGTGTGCCCAGCTGGAGCCAGACCTGATGTCAGCTATCCGCCATCCCACAGGAATCCCCCCTCAACTGCAGGTGCTGTCAGTACTCCATTTCCTTGCAAGTGGGTCATTTCAAACAACAGTGGCCATAGCATCAGGGATGTCCCAATCTATGTTTTCCAACGTGTTGTCCAGAGTGTTGTCTGCCCTGCTGAAACACATGCGGAGCTACATTGTTTTCCCTCAGATGGAGGATTTGCCTACAGTGAAAGGAGACTTCTATGCCCTGGGACATATCCCCAACATCAGAGGTGACATTGATGGGACCCATGTGGCTTTGGTACCCCCCCTGCAAGAGTGAACAGGTGTACAGAAACCGGAAGAGTTATCATTCCATGAATGTGCAGATGGTGTATTTGGCAGACCAGTACATCTCCCATGTGAATGCCAAGTTCCCTGGCTCAGTGCATGACGCCTACATCCTGCAGAATAGCAGCATCCCTTATGTGATGGGTCAACTCCAGAGGCACCGTGTGTGGCTGTTAGGTGAGTTCCTGGAAGCAAGTCAATGGGAATGGTTGTCTGGGTGTGGGGATATCCCTACAGGTTAGTGTGTGTCTAACAGTTGTCCCTCGCCATTTGCAGGTGACTCTGGTTACCCCAACCTGTAATGGCTACTGACCCCAGTGAGGAATCCCAGGACAAGGGCAGAGGAACGCTACAATGAGGCCCATGGGCGAACTCGGCGGATAATAGAGCGGACTTTCGGCCTCCTGAAGGCCAGGTTCAGGTGCCTCCATATGACAGGTGGATCCCTATTCTACTCACCAAAGAAGGTGTGCCAGATCATTGTGGCCTGCTGTATGTTTCACAACTTAGCTTTGCGACGAAAGGTGCCTTTTCTGCAGGAGGATGGTCCAGATGGCGGTGTTGTTGCAGTTGTGGAGCCTGTGGATAGTGAATACGAGGAAGCAGAAGAAGAGGACATGGACAACAGGAACTCGATGATCCTGCAATATTTCCAGTGAGACACAGGTAAGAATACAAACCTGCCTCCTACATGTACTTTAACACTACTACCTCTCTACTGTCTGTCGTTTTCACCCAGTGTATGGTCACTGAGTTGTCACTTTCCCTTACGATTTCACAGATAGGTGTCCCACAGTGTGACATCTGCTTTGTTTCCTCATGGACTAAAGCTGTGTGACATAGGTATGTTGATATTACAATTGAAAGAGCATTTTGCCACTGTAATTGCTAATACACTATTTCGAAATCACAGACTGACTCCAGATTGTTTTGTGCTTCAAGGGTGTTTATTTAAGTGCTCAATATTGGAGGGGGTTGTAAAATGGTGAGGGGTGATGGTGAGGAATGTCCATGGCAGAGTCCAGTCTATTAGTCTCACAGGTGCATTGCCCAAATGGGCATAGGAAGTGGAGCTGGGGCAGTTTGAGGATGGACAGGGTGACAAGGTGGGACAGAAGGATGGTCTCATTTCTTGGCGGGGGTCTTGGCATCGTTCTCTGTCTTTGTCCTGGATCTCAGGGACCGTTTGCGGGGTGGTTCACCCTCTGCAGGGGGTGGGGTGCTGGTGTGGTGGTCCTGTGGCGGTGCCTCCTGTCCACTAGCGCCGGCGGAGGTGGTGGGCAGTTCATTGTCCATGCTAGTGTCAGGGGCCCCTTGTTGTGCCACAGTGTCCCTCCTGGTGTTGAGTACTTCCTTGAGCACCCCTACGATGGTGCCCAGGGTGGAATTGATGGCTCTGAGTTCCTCCCTGAAGCCCAATACTGTTCCTCCTGCAAGCGCTGGGTCTCCTGAAACTTGGCCAGTACCGTTGCCATCGTCTCCTGGGAGTGGTGGTAGGCTCCCATGATGAAGAAGAAGGCCTCATGGAGAGTGGGTTCCCTTGGCCTGTCCTCCCCCTGTCGCACAGCAGCCCTCCCAGTCCCCCTGTGTTCCTGGGCCTCCGTCCCCTGGACCGTGTGCCCACTACCACTGCCCCCAGGTCCCTGTTGTTGTTGGGGTGGTGGGTTAGCCTGGGTTGCCTGTAGTGGTGGACACACTGCTGCTTGACGTGTCCTGGGGACAGAGGTATGGGCCCGCTGGGTGGGTGCTGTGCTGGTGTTTCCAGAGAGGGGAAGGTCTGTAGTGGCCTGTGAGTGTGTGAGGGGAACCGACTGTCCAGAGGTCCCCGATGGGCCGGGCTGGTCATCTAGATCCAGTTGGACAGAGCTGCTGTCATCACTGTGGGCCTCTTCTGTTGGTGGTTTGGACATGTGTGGAATCTCCTGTCCGGTGACGTTGGGTAGGGGTTCTGCAGGGGTATAAAAGGATGTTAATTACATCTGTGTGTGGCATGGTGTGCAATAGGTGGGTGTCTGTGTACCCCAGTGTTTGCATTCCTGTGTGGGACCTTGTGTGATGGTGGTTTAGGGGGGTGTATGTGCAGTGGCCATGCTTTGGTGATGGGTGTCCACAATTTGTTGTTGCATGCAGGGCTTGGTGTTGGGATGGGCGGGTTGTGATAGTGGGACATTTGTGAGGAGTAGGAGTGATAGGGTGAGGGTGGGGGTATGTGATGGCATGCAGGTAGGGTGGGGGATGTAATAGTAAAGCTTTGACTTACCAGAGTCCATTCCTCCATCTACTCCTGCGAGGCCCTCAGGATGCAGAATCGGCAAGACCTGCTCCTCCCATGTTGTTAGTTGTGGGGGAGGAGGTGGGGGTCCGCCGCCAGTCCGCTGAACCGCAAGGTGGTGTCTTGAGACCACGGAACGCACCTTCCCCCGTAGGTCGTTTCACCTCTTCCTGATGTCATCCCTATTTCTTGGGTGCTGTCCCACTGTGTTAACCCTGTCCACTATTCTTCGACATAGCGCCATCTTCCCAGCAATGGAGGTGTGCTGCACCTGTGATCCGAATAGCTGTGGCTCTTCCCGGACGATTTCCACCACCATGACCCTGAGCTCCTCCTCAGAGAACCTGGGGTGTCTTTGCCATGCCATGGGGTGGTGTGGGTGATGTTTGGGGTGGTGTGTGTAGTGATAAGTGGGGTGCTATTTAGTGGTGTGTTGTGTGAGGTGCGTGGAAGTAATGTGGGTGATGGTATTGTGTGCCTGTGGATGCTTGGTAGTTGTTTGTAGTGTCTCTCTCTGGCCTTCTCTCGGTACTTGTGGTCATAGGGGTTTGTGGGTGATGTGGGTGTGTGTTTTATATTGTTTTGGGTGTGTGGGAGTGGTGTGGGTATGTGTATCAGGTGTGTGTATTTTGAATTGTCCAATGTGGTAGTGTTTTGTAAATGTGTGTGTATTTTGAGCGCTGCGGTGTGTACCGCCAATGGAATACCGCAGTTGAAAGACCGCCACCAGGATTTGTGTGTCATGATAGTGTGGGCGTATTTCTGTTGGCGTGACGGTGGAGGTTTTGTTTTCGCCAGTTTGTCATTGACCTTTTGTGTGGCGGACTTGTGTGGGTGTCTGAATTTTGGTGGATTCTGTGCTGTGGGTCATAATAGTTGTGGCGGAATTCCGCGGCTGCGGCGTTGTGTTGGCGGTCTTCTGCACGGCGGTAAGTGGCATTTACCGACAATGTTGTAATGAGGGCCTAAGTCTTTAAGCAACTCAAATGAATAGAGGTAAACTCTCAAGAAGAATAGAAAGAATGGCGCCTCGTTTCATGGTGCAGTCCCGTTAAGTTAAATTCACTAATACTACTTCCCAAATTCCTATTGGTCAAGGGATCGCATGTTCACACTTTGTCCAATAAAACTAAAACTCCAAATCTATTAATTCAACCACTCTTCCGTTCACATGTCGCCGATTGGTTTCTCCTACAATGTTATCATCATCCGGCTCGTCAGGTAACAATATTGTTGCAGCTTCTACTCCAGTCAGTGTCTCCATTGTTCTCCTCCTGAGAAAGTCAGTCTTACACACATTACACACATAATGTTACATTTAGCAAGAACAGCATCTTCTAGCAGTCAGGTCTCATGAGAAAACTCTACAGCTATGAGCACATTTACACAATACAATGGAAAATCACAATTTAACTCTCTAGGACACCCATTTATTAAATGTTAAGAAATACAACTTGACATGAGGCCAGGCAACTAGGCCAAGACCTTCGCTAAGTTAAGGCCTGCAATTAATAAAGCTAATTCATAATGCATACTCTTAATATGACATATTACTACATTAATGAAACAAATGCTCAACATTTCATATTAATAACTACTAATAAGTACACTTTACAAACATTGACGGCCACTCATCGTGATCACATTTTCAAATGTGTGCATTATTTTTCTACGTTATTATGTTTTCTATGCAAATCCATTACTTCAAAATACATGAACACCTATTAATAATTTTTATTAAAGCACCTGTGCTAGCACTAGCATCGACCACACACAGATGTGTGTGGTGTTCAGATATATCAGACTGACGTAGAGGCTGTTCAGACACAATAGTGATCTTTGAAACAATCAATTTTTGTTATTTTTGTTAAATGTTCGTGGTGCAAATGTAAACTGCAGCCAACAAATTACATTTAAATTCTATGACTTTGGTGCATTTTATGCCTGTTCACTTAATAAACGATCTTTATGATTACTCAGTGCTTTCCTTTGTCGCAAAGTACTGCTGAATTGTGCCTCTCCTTGTTCCTCTCTCTTTCTCTCATTCCTACTTTTTTGCTCTTTGGAATTGTTCAGCCATGCGGCTCACTGACATGGGTGGAGTGAAGATCCTGTGTTCACGTGTGTGAGGAATTGTGAAACGTTTAACTTACGAAGAGGGATGCATCGTCTGTATTGACAAGTGGAAATAGAAAGTAACTAGCATTAGTCATAATAGTGATTCTGGTTAGCTTGTCAGCAGAAATATTTTGCCCTCTTTGAAATCCTTGTGCGGGTGTTTGTTTTGGAGAACGTTTCTTTGTCCTGTGTTGTTTTGCTTTGTAAACTGTGTAAGAGATGTATGTATAAGCATCTCGTGTAACACAGCTGGTAGCTTACCTACCTGCCATGCGTGACTGACATAGGAGAGCTCTTTTCACGTTGAGTTACTTGCAAATTAGTGCTCCCAAATTGCAAAAGCATGACCTAGCCACACGAGGCATCACACTAGTAAAGCCTGTTGAGGTTACATTGAACTCCTTGGGCCTTATTACAACATGATTCCATCCTGTTCATGAAGGGGTTCGGCTTGGACTTTGGTCTACCGAAATATAACAGAGAAAAACAAATGGTAGTTACCACAGTATGCGGAAATGTTGTGCATTAAACATCAAAATCCACGCTATTCCCCTCAAAATAGGCAATGCACCAAATAAATATTGTACCCCGAGGTATCCTTAGTTATTAGAGGCGATAAATAACCCCCCAACTTGTAATCAGACCCAAAGTCTTTTCCGTTTCACACATTAATGCAGAACCTATCCAGGGTCAACTCTAGAAGAGCTGCCTGCGGGGTCATTAGCAAATGATTGATTTGAAATATATGTATTGTAATCTGGGCCTGAGTAAATTCTTCAAGTTTTACACGGTGAATGCATGTAAGGATTATTTCAATTCTCCTCGATTCGGAAACTGCCCTGTGTCTTGGCTAAACAGTGCTTTGTGTTTAATCTATTCTATAAATCATAGCAATCGAGCTCGGGTGATAAAAATGCTAAATATGGAGAAAAGCATAAATACGTTGATTTCCATATGGTTTATTGGCTTCAGTATGAGGGATTTGTGTGACTGCGGAAGGGAATTAATGTTCCATGGAAGTGTATTCACATCTAGCAACACTACGTATCTCAATACGTTAATTTGAAATACGGGATTCAGAAATGTCTTTCATAAATCATGAAGATATTTTTTATGAATAACATATTTTATGTTTGCTATATTTCCAAGTATATATAAAACTTAAGAAGGCATGACGACGTGTTGTGTTTTTTGGGATGCTTTCTCAATTCAGGACACAGTTTTATTCTAATATCATGCAATTTCCACACGTATTTAATTTTTTTCTATCTTCAACAAGTCATTAAGTAGACGTAAAAGTTGCTTTAGATTTAAAACATGAAGACACATTGTAATGTAACCGAGCAGTACCTCTAAATCGCAAATGCAAAGTATTCTCACCAGCAACAAAAAAATGAAAAACTATATTTTGTGTGCTCGTAGCCGGGCAGCGTTTGCCTCAACAAGTTGTCTTCCAAAAGCCCTCGAGGGCAGATCTGGTCTATGATTACGTTTTGCTTTAGCTAAGAGTGAAAGCCAGTCAAAATTATGAATAACCCACAGATGGTCCTAATGGCCATTGGATGATGCCTATGCTCTGCATGAACACTTCAGAATGGTCTGTATCAAATGTTTGCAGCTGCAGGCAAGGCTGCACGGTGGCCACGTCTGTCTTTCTGCATTTTTTAGCTTTGCATTATGCAAAGGTATTTTTGTTGACGAGGTGAGGGTAAACAATCTGCGTAAGAGTCCTAAAAGCAGCCTATGAGTGAATCAATACCCAATCTCATCCTTTCAACCACCTCCTGTGAACCTGTCCTTTGAGTTTCCCTCACTCACCTGTACATTCAGCTTTCTGGTTCTCTGTATACAATCCCTTTGTTCTGTATCATGTTTTGTACGCTCTTCTCAATCTTTTCCATCTGTGCCTCAGTAAATATCGCTCACTTGATGCTTATTTGAGACTCTCACTGGACTTTTGTATCACCTCCACTACCCTTTTAGACCAGGTCTGCCTTATAGGAATACCAACGTATGCAATGCAATTCAGCATTGTTTGACTCATGTATAACCAAGTGCAATTCAGCGGTGTCTCGGTCAAATGTTTATGCAAGTGCATGGGTCATGTTTATTCAAACACAGGTCAGCAGTTTCTGGTTCATGCTTATGCAAGCTCAATTCAGCAGTGCCTGCCTCATGTTAATGCAAGCGCAGGTCAGCAGTTTCTGGTTCATGTTTATGCAAGTGCAGTTCAGCAGTGCCTGCCTCATGTTTATGCAAGCTCAATTCAGCAGTGCCTGCCTCGTGTTACTGCAAGCGCAGGTCAGCAGTTTCTGGTTCATGTTTATGCAAGTGCAGTTCAGCAGTGCCTGCCTCATGTTTATGCAAGCTCAATTCAGCAGTGCCTGCCTCGTGTTACTGCAAGCGCAGGTCAGCAGTTTCTGGTTCATGTTTATGCAAGTGCAGTTCAGCAGTGCCTGCCTCATGTTTAAGCAAGCTCAATTCAGCAGTGCCTGCCTCATGTTAGTGCAAGCGCAGGTCAGCAGTTTCTGGTTCATGTTTATGCAAGTTCAATTCAGCAGTTCCTTCCTCTTGTTCATGTAAGCTCAACTCAGCAGTGCCTTCCTCGTGTTCAAGGAAGCTCGATTCAGCAGTGTCTGGCTAATGTTTATGTAAGCACAGGTCAGCATTTTCTAGATCATGTTTACTCAAGCACATTTTCAGCAACTTCCATTAATTGATAGACTCATGTTCATTAATGAACATCACCGAAAGTATTCTACTCTGCTGGGATATTTTCACCTAACTTCTTCATTATACCAAAGAGCAAATAATGATCTTCTTCCCTTGGTGTACAAGTATAGTGGGGCGAAATCCTACTTACATTAGTCCAGTGCTTAATTTGTAAATAAAAACGTGCCGGTGCCCAAAGCCCTCCTCTTATACGCGGCTACTGCAATTAAATTCCGGAACACGGAATACTGAGGCAGCGCAATCCTGAAGCCATCTCGGGCCTCTTCAATCCAAATAAAGCCACTCTACCCCTTCAGCTCATTCTTGTAGCTTTCTGCTTTCTCCCTTTGTGACGCTTTTTCGTTTTCCCTTCCCCTGTCTTCCTCATTTGTGTCTTTTGCTCGCAGCAAATGCTTGAGACAGAAGAATAAGCCCCGGCCCTCAAAAATAAGTGCCGGGGCTCAGCACCGGAAACAACTAGCACAAATTAAGCACTGCATTAGTCCCAAATTATTTATACCCAGACTCAAGAGTTATGAGGGGAGAATGCAGTTTGATATTTTTGCGAAACAGACTCCTCTGGGTCAAACGCTCCATGGAAGGGAGGTCTCCTTTCGACGAGTTAAAATTCCCAAAGAAACCACCAGAAATGTAGGAGGCTATTAAAACCTTTCTTTTCTCACTTGTTTTAAATACGTGGTTCTTCTTGTGAGACAGTCCCTGCTGCTTGCTTTGCACTGTGACCTAAAGCAGCATGTGCAGACTGGAAATGAATTACAAATAAAAGAAACGAGTGGTCTGTTGGCAGATACTGCAGTGGTGTTCTTTTCAATGGCCACCTTATGTATCCTCGCTTAGGTATGTATGGTGAGCCACCTATGAACTCGCTACATCTTCCAGCATACTTAGCAGCACGCTGTGCTTCCTGCAAATCATCCAGACAGAGGCCAGTTTGCCTACCAACTACAGAGCGAGTCCTGAAAGCGATCAAATATCTCTAGAAATGTATATTTCAAAGACTCTCTGCCTCACACGTGAATGAAAAGTAAATTGGAAATAAAAGAAGGGTGATTTCTTATTGCGAAAGACGTAGCAAGTTCAACAGTTTTTCAAGTGCTAATGTTGAAAAAATACTTAGGGCCTTATTACGACCTCCTTGACGGAGGGCTTTCCTCCATAACAAATGTGACGGATATCACGTCCGCAGTATTGCGATCCCATTATATTCAATGGAGATCCTAATACTGCGGACGGGATATCGGTCACATTTCTGATGGAGGAAAGCCCTCCGTCAAGGTTGTAATAAGGCCCTTAGTTACATTTTTACAGAAACATGTCATAGTATGTAAAAATGCTGTTTTTTCAAGGTTGCTGCAAAGGACAGTTTTTCATTTGTATAGCGGTACTTTTAATACACCAACTATGCCTTTGAGTGTGGAATCTGGAATTTAATCACCAATGGCAGAAGCATCTAAGAGCCAATACAGTTTCAGCCTTCCACTTGTTATAGTGTATTTTGCTGTCTATTTTTTTTTCATTTTTTTATTTTTGTAGGAGCCTTTGAGCCCTATTTACATAGGTAAATATGTATGCGAAGATTTACTGCTGTGTAAAATGTACTCTTGTTATAATGCGTCCATTTTCTTATGATAATGGCATTACTCCTAGTCCTATTCCCTCGCCTTCCTCATAACCAACCCTCCCTTCCCCTTTGAAACCCACCCCACCCCCACCACCTCCTGTACAAAAACCAAGCCCAAGTAGCAACTCAGACAGTCCGTACTGGGGGGGCGGAAGGGAACGGAAAGGAAGGCGAGGGAGTAGGACTAGGAGTAATGCCATTATCGTAAGAAAATGGACGCATTATAACAAGAGTACATTTTACACAGCAGTAAATCTTCGCATTCCTTATAACCAATGAGACATAGCAAGAAACACCCAGGAGACGGACACTGAGTTGCCAGAAGTTTATTATAATGCACACAGGCCACCAAGACCCTACCTCCATTACCTCATACAGGATAAGACCCGGTGACCCAACACCGACATCAAACCACCCAAGTCCTTCAGCCTATAATGCCGAACAAACGTCGAAGGAGAGGCCCAAGTGGCGGCCCTGCAAATTTCCACCACCGAAGTCCCCTGAAGCTCAGCCACGGTAGCCGCCATACCCCTGATAGAACGACCCTGAATCCCCTGGGGGGGAACCACCCCTTTCAAGGAATAAGCCAACAGAATCAACGATCTCACCCCCCAACTCAAGGAAGCCGTGGAAGGCTTTTCCCCTTTACGGGCCGGACCGAAATTTACAAAAAGCAAATCACCCTTACGAAAAGGAGCCACCACACGCAGATACTCCAACAAAGCCCTGCGCACATCTAAAGAATGTAAACGAACCTCCTCCACCGAGGAGGGATTCAGACAAAATGAAGGAAGGATGACCTCCTGGCGAGCATGGAAAGAAGAATTAACTTTCAGAATAAAAGAAGGCACCGGAACAAGAATCACCCGATCCTGAAAAACTTTACAAAAAGGAAAAGAACAGGCCAAGGCCCCCAATTCCCCTAAATGGCGGGCCGACGTAATGGCCACCAAAAAGAACGTTTTCAAAGAAAGATGGCGCAAATCACAGTCCCCCAGCGGTTCAAAAGGGGCAGCAGTCAATGCATCTAAAACTAAAGAAAGATCCCACGAAGGAAAAGAACGTACAGGGCGAGGAAACAAATGAAGAAGCCCCTGAAAAAATCTAGGCATCAAATGACCCCCATCCGGTAGATTACGCCACGGACCCCTAAACGCCTGAATAGCCGCCCACTGCATCCGCAGAGGCGCTACTGACAACCCCAATTGTGCACCATCCTGTAAAAACTGCATCACATCAAATATAGACGCGCAGGTAGGATCCAATCTATGCCGGAAGCACAAAGAAGAAAAAACCTTCCACTGTCTACCATAGGAAAGCAAAGTGGAATGCCGCCTGGAAGCCAGCAAAGTTGAACTCAAAGCCACTGGTACCCCCAGACCCGTCAAACCCCGGCATTCAACTTCCAGGCCGTCAAGTGTAACCTCCTCAATGACCCCATCGAGAGGCAAGGAAACTCCAGGGGAGACGGACAAAGAGGAAGAGGCCACATCCGTCCGGATGCCATCAGCTGCAGCAATGGAAACCAATTCGCCCTCGGCCAATGGGGCGCAATCAAGATAACCCTGGCCCCCAGATGCCTCACCCTCAACAGAAAAGACCGGATCAGCTGAAACGGCGGGAAAGCGTACAAAAGGCCCCTCGGCCAAGGACACAACATCCCGTCCACCTCCCAAGCCTGAGGACACCGAAACCGGGAGCAGAAGCGACTGAGCTTTGCGTTTTCCGGGGACGCAAACACATCCAGCACTGGAAGACCCCAGAGACGAACCAGATAAAGAAACAGTGACTTCCGGAGGGAGAAAAGTTGAGAGGAAGGAATCACCCTGCTTAGCAGGTCCGCCCGAACATTGACCACCCCCCTAATATACGTAGCTCGGAGAAAAGGAACCCACTCCTGAGCCCACAAAAAAATCTTCCTGGCCAGACTGAACAAAGCCCTCTACCTGGTCCCCCCCTGTTGGTTGACATAAGCCTTGGCCACTAAGTTGTCTGTCCGAATAAGAACCGCAACTCCCTTCAGGGACACCTGGAAATGTATCAGAGCCAACAAAAAAGCCTTCAACTCGCGCCAATTCGATGACCGATTGGCCTCCAGCGGGGACCAGAAGCCCTGAATCTGTGCCGACCCCATCCAAGCACCCCATCCGGAGAGGCTGGCATCCGTTGTTACCACCACTGGGCTTAGAGGAGACAAAGACACCCCTACCTGCAGATGATTGGACTCCAACCACCATTTCAAATCCCTGTGAATCAACCCTAACCCCAGAATCCTGGTAATCAGAGAACCAGACCCTGGTGCCCACCTTTTCAGGAACCAGGTCATCAAGCAAAGCAGATGGAAACGCGCCCAAGGAACCAGAAATATCACCGATGCCAAGTGACCTTGCAGACGCAACCACAGAAGAGCACGGGGCAGTCTGTAACACAACCTCCCTCACCATGGACTGGAGTACACCTAACCTCCTTTCTGACACCGTCACCAAACCTAGAAGAGTCCGAAACTGAGCCCCTAGAAAAACCAGATCCTGGGACGGGACCAAATCTGACTTCCCCCAGTTGATCAAAAACCTGTGGTTTTGCAGGACCACCAGAACCCGGGCCACCTGCCTCCGCAACAGGCCCTTCGAAGGCGCATGTATCAGGATGCCATCCAGATATGGATGAATAAACACCCTTTCTGAATGCAGCAAAGCCACCAGGGGGGCCAGCACCTTTGTAAAAAGTAAAAGGAAGACTTGAGGCCGAAAGGCAGTACACAAAACTGATAATGATCCTGATCCACAGCAAACCTTAGGAACCTCTGAGAAGTCTTTGCCACAGGCACATGCAGGTAAGCATCCTGCAGATCCAGCGACACCAGAAAGTCCCCGTGGCTGACCAATGGGAAAATAGTCTGAATTGACAGCATGCGGAAATGCACTGTCTTGATCCAAGCATTCACTCCTTTCAGATTGAGCACAGGCCGAAACCCCCCTGAAACCTTCTGAACCAGAAACAAGACAGAATAAGTGCCCTGATTCCTTTCTTCCAGGGGAACGTGGGAAATGTCCCCTTTCAAAAGCAAGTCCCGGACTCCGTCCAACAATGCCTCTCTCCGTGCCCCGACTGTAGGCAGAGGAGTGGGACGCACCCCCGAATCCGGAGGCACCACAACAAAATAGATTACGTAACCATTGGCCACAATGTCCAGCACCCAATGACCGCTGACACTCTCCTGCCAAGTTGAAAGAAAGTGCCTCAGCCTTCCCCCAACCTGCCCTATGCCAGGCCCACAGTGATTGTCAGGACCCCTTCTTGAACCCACCCCGGTTCGAAGGAGCAGCTTTCTTAGGGGAAAAACGAGCCTAAAAGAAAAAGATTTTGCATCCATCTTAGGAGAAGAACGGGAATGTTTCTTCCACCCTTTCCCAGAAGAAAATCCCCCTTTATAAGGCAAGGCATGCTTCCTTTCCTTAAACGCCTTGGAAAGCATGGAAGGCAATTGATCTCCAAACAAGCTACGACCCTCAAAAGGCAGTCTCAGGAGGGCAGACTTTTCCCCAGGGTCGGCTTTCCAGGATCGCAACCAGAGGGACCTACGGGCCCCAATCAAAGCTCCAGATGCCAGAGCCGAAGTACGGACCACATCTGACGATACATCCGCCAACAACCGGGCCTGCTGCTCCATACCAGCCAGGAGTTCGGAACACTCCGCCCCTTCCTGAACAGCCACAGCCAGCTTATCAAAGTCCTGCACCAACGACTGGGCCGCAAAAGCAGAATATATACCTTCTCTCAGTGCCAGATTCTCAGCCACAAAGGCCCTCTTGAGCCCTGAATCCACCTTACGGTCTGTGGCATCAGTAGGCACACAATCCTCCGGATTGACTGCCATTTTGCCAATCAGGGTAGCCAAAATTGAATCCAGGCGGACAGATGAAGGTAATACATCCTCACCCTCAAGTAAATAAAGTTTCTGAAGGAATCGTGGAACCTGAGCCTTATCCACATCCTTCCATTCGCGAAACACCATATCCTTCACAGGTCCCTGAAAAGGCATGGCAAACTTAGAAGGCGTATGATATTGCAGGAATAAGTGAGAGTCAGAGTTCGTAGGCTGAAACACTGGAAACCCTAAATTGTCCTGTACATGTGCCATCACCTCCCACATCTCCTCTCTGGATACATATTTCCCCCCAGAGGAAGTAGATGGAGCCTCCCCCTCCTCATCCTCTGAGGAGGACCTCCCCACAGTAGCAGGAGTATGTGCAGATTTAGACCAACTAGGCCTGGCCATCCCTGCCTGAAGAGCCCTGGAAACAGCCACCTCGATCATCTCCTGCACCTCCTCCCTGGACATGAGTGGCGCAGCACCACCCCCAGGAATCTGGGGACCCCCAGGGGTTGAAATGACAGCAGCACCCTCCTCATCTGAGGAGGAAGAAGAAACAATCCTCCGTCTCTTAGCAGGCACCTTAGGCATGGTAGAATAAAAAAACACTACCACCTTCCTGAATACACTCCCAAATATACAGGGCCCAGGACCTCCCACAACACAACCATTAACCAATCCCCACAAAGCCAAAATCAAAGAATGCAGATAAAATAGCGGGCAGAACGCCCATCCTACCACTGCGGGATCTAAAAAAGTGCTCCTCTGTACCTCTACGCGGCTCCGCGGCTGAGGAAACCGGAAATTGACGCCCCAGCCGCAACGAGCCGGCTGACCACGTCAGCCGACTCCCAGAACGCATCTTACGAGCAGCCCCGCCTGCTCTGAAAAGACGCGACCGGCCAGAGAACACCTCGCGGAGCCCCACTCCCCGAGGAGTGCTGATACGACGTCCCCTAGGCCCCGCCGTGGAGGAAAGAGAAAAGGTAAGTCTAGCGTGGGCTAGACAAAAAGAACAGGAGGTGGTGGGGGTGGTTTAAAAGGGGAAGGGAGGGTCTAGGGGGAGGCAGGAAGCCGCCTATTGGTTATAAGGAAGGCGAGGGAGGGACGGGAGGTAATGTAAAATAAAAATCATTATTATTAACCAGAAACTCACTAAGTGAAATGTTTGTTAAATATTCAAATAAATAAAATATGTCTACTTTGCAAATATAATTTTAATCAAAATTAAAAACACCCTCATTAGCATTTTAATATTTAATGCATGTTTAATGTATTTAATTTAAATTGTGTTTTGGACTAATTACAATAATTGTATTCTTTGTAAAGGTTTACCAGTTTAATTGTTTAAAAAAAATTAACACAATGACAAAGTTTTGAAATGCTAAAACATTATTTTTTTTAATTTCAGTCAACAGTTAAACATTCAGAACAATACAATGTATTCCATTTAAATGTCATTCGATTTTAATTTATTTAATATTATTTCTTATGGGGTTTTATATTAAGGTGCTACCTTCGTTATATTCTAAGGAAGTGAGTTGCAGTACCTAAGAGTGACCAGGTGTGGTGATAGATTTACTCCAAGGCTAAATGTACATTTACTACTGCTTTGTCAAATTTCGGGCTATAGTAACTTTCTAAATGTTGTTTGTGAATGGCAATGATCTTACTCATTTGTGGGTGGGTGATTGCCTTACCATGTCCCTCCCTAAATCCCCTTTTGTAGGAAGTATTCCCTATTTTCCAGCCACTCCCTCCTGACCATCCCGCATTTACTACAAACACATCTATCTATGTGTGTGGAGACTCTGCCACGTTTGTAGATATCTCTGAATAGAAAAGCTAAGGTATGTGGTGCCAAAGTCTCAGCACCTAGATTTAACAATAGTGTTTTGTAGTACGAGTAGGACTACTACATCATTACCTGAAGTACTACACACAGTTGGTCAATAAGGCTAATACTGTCAACAAATTTGTAATTCTGAGAGAAAGTGACAGAGGCAACAGTTTAGTTTCTGATCTAATCTTTCAAGATGCAAAAATAAAGAGCTAGCAGATCTTTAGAAGGTGACAAGGATAAAATGAATGTCATCTCAATTTGAAGCTGAGGTTCAACATGAAAACTAGTCCTGATTGCCAGTAATTATCTATCAGTACCAGAGCCTAGGGTTTTCTTTCTTTACTACAGAGACCATGCCTTTCTCAGACACCAGGGAAATGAAATTCTATAATAGTGTTTCTTAAATTTGTGACTGCTTTGGACCCAGGACCCCCAATGAGTAATTATTGGAAGATATGGACCCCCAGCAGAAGCGATTTCTATGATTTGAACCTCAAACCAAAACACAAGAATACCAAACAAATGCCCAAATATTGGAATCTTTATTTTAATTTACAATCAAAATGAGAAAAGCTTTAAAATGTCCAATATTGCTTCTTTATTTGTGTATACTTTATTAATTTTAAGGTATTAATTTAATATTATTTAATTTTGTAAAACAGTTATGGACCCCCAGTGGTTAAAAAACACTGTTCTAAAACATATGATTATAGTCACCAATAAGCAGTTCCTCCATCTTTATGTCCCTTTTCGTTCTGTTTCTATCCTTGCTACTTGACAGCCAGTTAAGTATTTTCGGGAATGCTTGATTGTAATGTAACAGTAGAGCAAAATTTGTTTTTGCTTGTTCAAGTGATGAGCTTTAAATTCTGATGTCAAATTTCTGAATCACCTGCCTCTCAATTTCCTCTACAGGTGATTGCTGATTGCAAGAGATTCTGTTTTTATGAGGTGGCCCAGGGCATGACACTTACATGTTTTTTTTCTCCAGTACCCAACCAGTCCTCAAAGCACAATATTGTCCTGCCACACCATCACCATCTGCTAAAGTATGGGGCAGAGTGCTGCTATGTGGTCAGTTGCCACATGAAGGTGTGGCAGGTGGTATGAGGCTAAGCAGCGGTAAATATGACTGTCTACTATTTAGTTTGGGTGGGCACTCCAGGGGATCCTTGGCTGCAGTTTGAAGATTTATTGATGGAGTCATTGAGGTAACAGTGTTTCTCTCCCATGCACATGGCAAATGCATATCTCTCTCCTGCTTCCTTGAAGTGTGAGTTCATGTGATTTCCCTGTTATTTCAGTGTTCAATGTGGCATTACTGGCCTGATAGCTCCCACTCAGCACAAGTGAGGGACATTTCGGGCATGTTAGTCCGTTCTGAGGAAGTGCAGTCAAAGTGAAATGTCTCAAGGTGGCTGGGCCTAGCAGGATTCTTGTCTTTAATGGAAGCTGCATACCAGAAGCTGACTGGATCCCTGGACAGGTAAACATACACTTCACACAAACAGAAATTATTCAGAGAGGGAAATAAATGGGTAGATAACATTCTTAGTTACTGGAGAAGGAAGTGCCCCATTAACGTCTGCAATGGGCTGCAATAAAATTGATTATTAGTTGAAGGTGGTGAAAACCACTTCATTTATGAATCATAATACTTGTCAGAGTGAACCACAAAGTCCCTAAATAGACCTTTTCCTAATCCTCTGGTAGCTTGGCACAAAAGCAGCCATGCTTAATTTAGAGGTAATGTGTAAAGAAATTATACAGCAATAACAGTAATAAAGTTAAAGCACAACACAAGAAAAATCCCAAACCTACTTAGCAAAAAGGAGTACATTTTCATAAATAAAATGACACCAAAATGACAAAAGTCCAATCAATAGAACCAGAGTTGCAAGTTTTTAAAGTGCTAATTGTGGGTATCTGGTTTCCCCTGACCTGGACAAAGTCACAAATTCATGCAGACCACGAGGGAACAAGGGACAAATACAGGACTAGGTTTGTCCCACTGCCAGTTTTACCTTATGACTGTGATGCAAGGACCTTGCGATGTGGCTCTCCGTGTCTTTGTACCTCCACATGTGACCCAGGGAGGCTGTCATTCGGGGCTCCAGAACTCTGTAAAACTTTGCATTGCTCAGCACTGGATTGGGTGGAGCCTTCAGTGAGGAATTGCATGGTGTGGCTCTGTGTTACGCCTCATTGGTCTGATGAGGCTCCAAGTTGGGTGCTGTGCTGCTTTGCAGGGCTAAGCACTGGATGCGATGACACCTTCGATGAAGAGCCGCATGGCTCTGCATCACATCCAGTGAAACGTTCAGTTACACAGGGAGAAGTGCACTCTGACTGCAGCCAAGGGCCCAGGACTTTGAGGACAGAACTTTGGGGTCAGGACTCACTCCTACAGAGGCTACCTGAGTGTACCAGGTAAGGTTCAGTGTTTTTAGTTCTACTTTAGTGGATAGCAGAATGCAGCCCTGTTAGAAACTGGGTCTCTACTTGTCAGAGGTAGTCACCTTGTTCAAGTAGGGACTACAATCCTAGTCAGGGTGAGTCCGATTATCACTAAATTGATCTGTGCTCACCCTCTGGTAGCGTAGCATACATCAGTCAGGGTTAACTTAAGAGGCAATGTGCAAAGTATTTATGCAACACACTCATACAGCAACACAATGAAACTCCCCAAAAAGCCTCCGCAAGTATGTAGGGAAATAGAGTATGTTTATCTGAATAGCACAAGACTAAGGGGGTCATTCCGACCCTGGCGGTCCACCACGGATGCACCGCCAACAGGCTGGCGGTGCATCCAGGCCAATTCTGACTGCGGCGGTAAAGCCGCGGTCAGAAAAGGGAAACCGGCGGTTTCCCGCCGGTTTCCCCCTGGCCTGAGGAATCCTCCATGGCGGCGCTGCAGGCAGCGCCGCCATGGGGATTCCGACCCCCTTACCGCCAGCCTGGTTCTGGCGGTTTTGACCGCCAGAACCTGGCTGGCGGTAACAGGTGTCGTGTGGCCCCTGGGGGCCCCTGCAGTGCCCATGCCAATGGCATGGGCACTGCAGGGGCCCCCTAACAGGGCCCACCAAGATTTTCAGTGTCTGCATAGCAGACACTGAAAATCGCGACGGGTGCAACTGCACCCGTCGCACCCTTTCCACTCCGCCGGCTCCATTCGGAGCTGGCATCCTCGTGGAAGGGGGTTTACCGCTGGGCGGACGGGCAGCCTTCTGGCGGTCGCCCGCCCGCCCAGCGGGAAACTCAGAATTACTGCGGCGGTCTTTTGACCGCGCAGCGGTATTCTGACGGCGGTACTTTGGCGGGCGGCCTCCGCCGCCCGCCAAAGTCAGAATGACCCCCTAAATCAATAAAAATCCTAACAATAAATATTGAGTTATTGCTCTTAGTAAATTAATCAGCAGAATGAAAACAGTGCTTTACAATATATGAGTATTTCAGGATTCACATATTATGGTAACTCTAGAAGCTGATGTGCTCCTATTAAGGCAATTAGGTTATCACTGAGGGTTGAATATTTTATGAAAGTACAGTACGATCTTCACTGACTGCGAGGCGTGCAGTATTGTGTTGCAGGGACTGCTCGGGTCTGATCTACTTGCGCTCAGCTGCATGGAGCACAGCACAGTACCCTACGACCACTCAGGTCTAATCCCCACAAAAGTTCTCATGAGCCGCTGCAGAGAGTGCAGCAGGATCTTCAGGGTTCCTCTGGCCCGGGAAGTTGCTTGACAAAGGGTCGCCTATGCTATCGGTGGAGTTCGGTCCTGGAGCCTGCCGTGTAAGGCGCTCGTGCTTTGTTAGTAGGTGGGAGGGTCGGCAAATGCCACAGACAAACTCCGGGGGTTGGGGCACCCATGCCGGCACTGATGATCTTGGAGTGCAGGTTCAGTAAACGCTCATGTCTCAGGACAGAGGCTAGGCTTGTCACGGATGAAAACTCACTAAAGTTCCAACCCAAAAACTAGATCAGAGCTCACCGTTCTGAGTGAAGCGAAGAGAGTGAATCCTCCGAGTACTTGTTGAATGATGCGGGCTGACTGACTCACAGCAGAACAGCCCGTCTTGGTAGGGCTTCCAGATGCAGATCTGGGGTTCACAAGGTCATTAGTATCCCTCAGACCTCTGGGAAAACAGGGGCATGCCAGCAAGCCCCTGGAGACACTGTTGGGTTGTTTTAGTTCTGCAGCATGGTACAGGTCAGCAGACAGCAGGGCAGCTCCATCCAGTAGAGCAGCAGTTACTTTGAACAGTCAAGCACAGCAAGATGGCAATTCTTCATTACAGCAGCCTTTACTCCAGCATAGATTCTTCTGTGTCCAAAAGTGCCTTTGATGTTGGGGATGACTTCAAAAGATCTTTCTGAAGTACACAAGTCCCCTTTACAACCTATACAATCCATGGGGGGAAATCAGCCCCTTCATGTGGGCTAAGGCCACTACCGTTTTGAGTGTAAGTTTGAGCCCTTCCCAACCTCCTCCCCAGGGAGACCCATCAGTATACAGATGAATGCAGATGCAGTTGAGTATCCTGTGTTGTTGGTGTCTGAAGGGAATGCACAGATGTAGGTGTCACCCAGCCCAGGTCAGACATGTATTGGAGACAGGCTGTAGGCACACAGGGTAGTTAGAGCAGAGAAATGCCCACTTTCTAAAAGTGACATTTCTAAAATAGTATTAATAGATCCAACTATAGCAGTAAAGAGGATGTATCATTACCATTTCAATGATGTGAAACATCAAGTAGCTACTCCTTTCTGATCAGAAGTTGTGGCTTAAAAGTATATTAAGAAATTCCTAATGTAAGCCTACGAGAACAGCAGACGTAACAATAATGAAAAATGACTTTGGGAGTTTTTCATTACCAGTACATGAAAGTACATGTCCTGCCTTTTACTCACATGGCACTGTGCCCTATGAGCTACCTAGGGCCTACCTTAGGGGTAACCTATATGTAAGAAAAGGGTGGTTTAAGGCTTGGCAAGAAGTTTTAAATGCCAAATCAAAGTACACAGGCTCTGCAATAGCAGGCTGAGATGTGTTTACAGGTCTACTTAAGTGGGAAGCGCAATCAGTGCTTTAGGCCCACTAGTAGCATTTAACTTACAAGCCCTGGATTTGTGGTATACAACATTACAAGGGACTTACACGTAAATTAAATATGCCAAATGAGAATACACCAATGTTGCCATGTTTTAGGGGAGAAGCACATGCACATTAGCACTGGTTGGCAGTGGTAAAGTGCTCAGATCCTATGGCCAACAAAAAGATATAGCTATAAACAGGAGATGAAAGACAAAACCTCTGGGGTAAGACCATCTTAAGGATGCCAGGTCTAACAAGCCTCATTGTAGCATTTAATGTACAGGCCCTATATACATATTGTACCATATACTAGGGACTAATGAATAACTTAAATGTGCCAATTAGGTGTATGCTAATTTTACCATGTTTAACATTAAAAAGCACAAGCACTTCACTTCAAATTAGCGGGAGTAAAGTTCACAGAGTACTATGGCCAATAAAAACAGTTTCAACAAAAATATGGTAGTGAAGGCAAAAAATGGGGTGATCCTGCGGAAAGGCCTCTTTTCCAACCTGGACAAAAATGGGTAACTGCAGTATATGCAAGAAGAGATAGATAAGATCTTTGGGAGGTAGATGTAGTTCAAACATGATATCCCAGATACACAAGCAGTGCCATCGCGTGGTGAATGTACCAAAACCTACCCCTGAGCACAGGGCATATATTGATAGAGAGGGTACAAATGGATGGAAGACATTTACAATGAGGGGGTGCTGCACACTTCTGCAGCAGCCAGTGAGCAGATGGGTTTCGGGGATGTCCGTTCCTGCTAAATGCAAGGCATACTAGATAGGCCCATTGCCTATCCCAAACAGACCTCTGGAAACAGACTTTAGTTGAACTATTGTCACTCACGAAGGAGACAGAGTCATAGCTTCTTTAAATAGAACTCTGTGTAGAGACTTTCCAAGGCAAGCCTGTGAAATTAAAGCCAAATAGATTTGGAGTGAGAAATTAGGATAGCAAGCAGAGAATGAGCTAGATCCATGAAGTACATGAAAGAAGTGTTGAGTAATGCCAGAGCTATATGTACATGATTTAATTCTTTGCACACTATTTAATTCTTTGCAAAGGACGTGTCTTACTCCTGGTGTACTATGCAAGATATTTCATATGACATCGACTGTTTGCCAAACATGCAAAGCTGAAATTACAGATTGAGTACTAAGATGTGGTAGATTTGATCGGACATACTCCATTGATAGACTGCAGAGAGTAGTGGGTACTATGACACAACTAGATTTTAAAGCAATGTATTTTGAGCTTGCACCCATGCCTAAAGAATATACTTCTAAATTACTTTACGGGTGCCGTGCATTTGTTTTAGGCTAAGAGGGGAATTGCTGTAGACTGCATACAGGTGAGGGGACCTGTTTTCACCCTCTCTTTGTCAAGGCTCAAATGAGTATTTGTTGACAAAAAATTAGAACGCCCATCATACGCACAGACACAAAGCGGGATGAAGACCTGGACTGTTCAGGAGAACTCTGCAGAAAAACTGTAGCGGATGAAGAACCTCCCAATTTCATCAGTTCGCTAAGTTTGTAATAATTCACTTTACAGTAATGAGAAAAGAAGGCCTCCCAGCAATGGTTGACAAAGATCTGCATCTATTTGTTTCTTTGTGAGCAAAACGTACCTACACCCATGTAACCACAACCATGTAATGTTTACATGTTCCCAATCAAAGGTTAGCACATGTTACATGTAATAAGGCAGCCCAATGTTATCCTATGGGAGAGGTAGGCCTTACAGTAGAGAAAAACACATTTCAGAGTTTCTTTTTACTACCAGGACATGGAAAAATGTTAAATGTGCATTCCCAACGTTTTAAATACACTGCACACTCCTCTGAGGGCTATTTAGGGCCTACCATAGGGGTGACGTATATTAAAAGGTTTAGGCATGGCAGAAGGTTTATATTGCCAGGTCGACAGGATAGTTTATAACTGCACACACAGGCTGCAATGGCAGACCTGAAAGATGCTTAAAAATGCCACCTAAGTGGGTAGCATAAGCAGTGCTTCAGGTTCACTAGTAGCATTTCATTTACAGACCCTGGGTACATGCAGTACCACTTTACCTGGAACTTACAAGTAAAGTAGTGAGCCACATGGGTGCAAGCCAATGTAACCATGTTTAAAATAGAGAGCACAAGCACTTTAGCATTGGTTAGCAGTGGTAAGATGCACAGAGTCCTAAAAGCCAACAAAAAATGGTTCAGAAAACAGGAGGGTGTAGGCAAATAGTTTGGGTGAGATGTCCCTGCAGAAATTGCCAAGTCTAACATGCAATCTTTAAAAGCTTTGAAAAGGAATATAAACTATTAGACATAGAAATATTTTGAAATTTGCTACTTAAGCAGGTGCAGGTGGTTGAAGTCCTGGATGACATCCTCCTTAAGTTAATTTGCTAAAAGATAGATACTCTTAGAGCCACTGTATAAAAAGAGATACGCATATCTAAAAATCTTTGTACATATTGTTCTGCTCATAATTAATCATATAAAATAATCACTTTGAAAACTAATTGAAAGCAACCCATTACTCTTGTTGTTTTGACTAAATTCATGAATAGATATGATTTCTGGTCAGGGAGGGAACATTTTTTCTTTAAGAGTTTTAGTTGTAAAGGGCCCCTCCTATATGGGCCATAACGCCCCACCTTCTATAGGATACTGCCCCCTAACTATTTGAAATATTTTGTCCCAGAGAAGTGGTAGTCCCTGAGGCCTGGGTGATGCATGTGGCCCCAAATAATTTTTAGTAGGTAGCCACGGGGAGGTGGTAGCCCCCCGGACCTAGGGAGGTCTATGTATCCACCCCATATATTTATTAAATATAGCCACAAGAGGTGGTGGTCTCCAGAGCCCTGAAGAGTCCGTGTGGCCCCCAAATATAAATACTAGGTAGCCTCTGAAAGATTGTGGTCACCAGGGCCTAGGGGCTCCTGTGCAGCCACCATACATTTTTTTAATGTAGCCTTATGAGGGTGGTGGTCCCCGGGGCCCAGGGCAGTCCACGTGGCCCCCCAATGATTTTTTTTATGTAGTATGTGGAGGTGATGATCCCCAGGGACAGAGGAGCCTCTGTAGCCCCCCCAACAATTTTTATTAGGTAGCCCGAGAGGTAGTGGTTCCCGGGTCCTGGGGGGTCCATGTGTCCCACCAATACGTTTTATTATGTAGCCCGGGCGGTAGTGGCTCCTGGGGCCTAGGGAGGTCATTGTGACCCCCAAACAATTTTTTGGGGCTAGCCCAGGGGAGGTCGTGCCTTGCATGGGGTTGGATAATTATAGGGGATTGGCTGCATGAGATGGCTGCAGGCCAGGCCCTGCGGCCATCCCCCACCATGCACAGCCAAAGGCCTGCTTGCCACGAGGCTGGGTGGTTGAAGGGGGTTGGCCGTAAGGGTGCAGGGCGCGAGTAATAGTTACCTTAGGGAACGAGTTATAGTTACTTGAAATAACTCCATCTATAACAGGTGAATTTCTGTGCTTTGATGTTTAAAATGTGAGACTATCTATAATATCCCTGCAAGTCTCTAAACATTACGCTAGCACTTTGGAACCCATTGTCATGAAAGCATCTCAGTGGTTTATATTGTAACATGATCAGACACACAACAGCGACAAAAGAGGTAAAGTTTTTGATTTTGAAAAGAAAGATTCTGTATTATTATATATATATATATATATATATATATATATATATATATATATATACCCACATATTCATTAAAAAAACAAAGGTTAAAATTGAGTTATGTGTACGTAAGGTAGAAACATTTTAAGTGCATTAAAAAGCCTTCAAATTCTCTGAAAAAAACAAAGGTTAAAGTGGAGTTGTTTGTAGGTCTCTTAAAAAAAACTTCAATTTAAAACCAAATAGCACTAAAATTCACCAGTTACATGAAAGTGACACAAGTATAACTTACACTGTTATAGATTTGAGACAGCATTGATGATGTAATATTTGCAGTCATTAGCAGTGCATCATAGTAGTGCAAGTTAAACATGGACTTCAGCTATGCATGTGTGCCAAGTCCGGTAATGGCAGCTTCAAACCTGTCTTTCATATATTGGCCAGCCAAGGACATTCCTTAGTCTTGCAGGGTCAAACCATCCGATGGGGAGAAAAAAGCACTTGTGAGCAATCAGATCACTCTATTATTTTAATTTGTAGCCCCGTTGGACCAACTGTCTAGCTCACTCTATTTTTTTAAGCTTAATGTCTCTAAAATGGCTTCATGTATTTAAACCAAATGACATATATATATATATATATATATATATATATATATATATATATATATATATATATATATATGTATTTTTTTTTTTCCTATAGGCAGGAGAAATGCCTGGATAGTGATGAGTAGCTGGGACTTTGCATTGTTTTCTGAATAAATGTGAAACTTCGGCTTAGTTCAACAAATTTGCATAAACCTTTTCAATAAAAAATACTTTCATCCAATTTGGGTTGAAATGGCAACTTTCTGCAGATCTGCCAAGGAGGGGAGATGAAGGGGTTTCAATTAAATTACATTTACCTCAACTCCTGTAAGGAAACAGTTGAACAAAATTGCACCTATCCTGGCATGACAGCACAACAGTAGAACTTAATGTAAGGATGTGTCTCTGCTTAGTTGGTGTAAATCTGTTCAATATTTTTTAAGAAACTATCATTTTAAAAGATTGGTCTGGACATGGAGGGATTAAATTATAGATTTAACATGACAGTTGGAAAAGTGTACTTTTGATTTCCTTATAAATTTAGGGCCTCATTTACAAGAATCAGATGCATCAGCTCCAATACTTCAGATTACTTGTCCTGCCCTATGATCCCCTAAAGAAGCCATGGGTGCGCTTTATTTACAATACAGAGCTCCATGGCTCACATTTTTACAAATGCATCAGAAATGCTGATGCATCTGTTGGCGCTTAACGCATTCATTTCTGGAGTAGCATCAAAAACATGACACTACTCCAGCAATGTGAGGAAGCCCACATGGAGAAAAGCCCTGCGTCAATTTTATGCCTGCTCTGAGCATATGGGAATATTCTGACGCTGTGATATTGCAGTATGACACAGTCAAATGTTGTAAGTTTCACTACATCAGTTCTGCGTGGCTTTTTCTGTGGGAACACCTACCCTGCATACGTTATACTTGGTGCAGGTATAATGTGATGCAAGGGTTTATTTTTAATTTTATGCAGATTCATCATGGGGCACAGTTAAACTGGGAGGACAGAATAGTGTTAATTTGCTAGTAACTATGGCATCGTTTGACAAATCTCTATGAAATTTGGCAGACATTTACCATATTTACTTGTATGTGGATATAGTAGGTTTTATGCAGGTTCAACGAGGGTGGGGCAAAGTTAATTGAGATTAAATGAACATTTTCATGTGCTCATATGGTCCCCTTTACTAAACCTGCATGAAATTTGGCAGACTTTGGCTTTTTCTGTGGAAACACCTACCCTGCATATGTAATACTTGGTGCAGGTATAATGTGATGCAAGGGTTTACAAACTGACACATTGGGCCCAATGCGTCAGTTTGTAAATCTGAGGCAGTGTAAAGGACTGCTCGCACAACCACTGCATCAAAAACAACAATGATGCAGCGGTGGTCCAAAGGCCATGTAAATGAGGCACTGAATGTTATATGATGAATCTGCATGAAATCTGGCATATGCTTAGCATGTTTATCTTACATTTCGGATTTATCAAAGGGGGCACAGCCAAATGGTATTTTTATGTGTATGCCGATTCATCATGGGGGACAGTTAAACTGGGAGGATAGAATAGTGTTAATTTGCTAGTAACTATGGCATCGTTTGACAAATCTCTATGAAATTTGGCAGACATTTACCATATTTACTTGTACGTCGATATATTAGGTTTTATGCAGGTTCATTGCGGGTGGGGCAAAGTTAAAAAGTTAAATGAGATTAAATGAACATTTTCATGTGCTTATATGGTCCCCTTTACTAAACCTGCATGAAATTTGGCAGACTGTTACCATGTTAGGCCCAATGAGTAATTCCAGGTTTCAAATAGAGACAACAGGGGCAGAGGGATGATCTAAAAACATATCCTTGCTAAATCATTTGGTGCAGTTTTAATGATATGCACAACAATTTGCAGACACTTACCATGTGTTGAGTGTCATGCATATCTGTCAAAGGGGTACCCATAAAATAAGAATTCCCCGTTTTACCTCACTTTGAAATATGAGGCTCTGTTATAGAAAAATACATGGACGGAATTTCACCAAACGTAGCACAAACCTAGAACTTTAGACAAGGATGTACCTTTGCTTAGTTGGTGTAAAGTTGTTGAATAGCTTGGGAGAAATTAGCATTACAAAGTGTCAGTGGCTTTAAAGAATTAAAAGTAAGGAAGTATTCTCTCCTATCATCCGTTTCGGGTGACTGGTGCCTAATTTGGGACTGTGACTCCCAAAAGTGTTTCCATAAACTCTTTCAAATATTTTTTTTAAATCCCAGGCCACAGGCCAGGCCCTTTGGCCAAACTTTGTTATGCACAGTCAAAGGTTACATACAGTAGGGCTTGACAGTTCACTGCATGCTGGGTGCAGGGCCTGGCCACATTACAATGCTCACAGCCTTCAGCGCCACTGATGCCTCACAGGAACTGAAAAACACCCACTACACATGGACTCTGGTCCAAAAGGGCCTGACAGTTGTTTCTGCAAATGGCCTATTTACCTATATCTACCCCTTTAGCCCCCTTTCGGATTTTGTTGAAAGCTGAAATCCCTGCGCTGAACACAGCTGTTTAACAGCCGGTAAATACATGCTGATTCATTGACCAGCACCAACATTATTAGCAAATTAATGTTTTACCACAACACACACACCCACACATATATTTGGTGAATTTAGTATAAATACACTATACTAATGATAAGCTAAACATACTAAGAGTAGTTTATATAAATCTGCGACAAGGCACAAAGATTTTAGAAAATCAAAAATGTTTGGGAACCACCTTTAACTTTGCCCCTTTTCAGATTTACTTAACCGTAGATTGCTGCACTAACCTTTTTGTATAATTCTCATTCCTTAACGGGCACCAAAGTTATTAACAAATTAATACTTTAATTTTTCCCCACATCATTTAACTGTGCCCCTTCTTGATGGATATGCTGGAACTCAATATAATAAGACTAAGCTAAATATGATAACGGTATGGCAGATTTCGAAGAGATCTGCGGCAAGCCACCGGTGTTACTAGCTAGTCATAGGTTTCTTGACCCCCTTTAAATTTGCTATCCCTTGACAGATCTTCATAAATCTCAGCATACCAACAGAAAATCAAACATGCTAAATATTAGCCAAATTCTGTGTTCCATTGTGAAACTGTTACACAGTTATTAGTATGAGAACACATTTTTCTACCCCACCTATTAACTTTGCCCCCGATGAATTTACTCAAACTTGAAAATGCTAAGAGTTAGCTGAGCATGCTAAATGTCTGCCATATTTCATGGAACTTGCACAGTCAACACCGCAGTTTTTTTAAATAACTTTGATACCATTTAAGCAATATTCTAAAACTTTAGTCCACTTTGGGGTTTGCAGGGAAAGTTTTTTGTAGTTTGTCTAATCTGATCCAGGCTTCTGTATCTGGCTTTAACAGTCGTGGCTATTGTCAGGAAAGGGTGGGGAGGAGAAGGGGGCTGCGCCTGTAGCAAGGGGTGTGGAGGGCAGTAAAAATAATAATAATAATAATAATAATGAGCTTACCTTTCCCTCTGTGATCCGCTGCTCCTGCTCCAGCCACCTCTCATCGTCTTCCCTCCCCAACCAATCCCAACACTTCTCTCATGCTGTTACACAGCATGAAAGAAGTGCTGCCATTGGCCTGATCGGGCAGAAATGCCACTCAGAGAGGGAGCGGGGCACTGCGTTTGGCCTCCACCTGGCTGTAAAATACAGCCGAGTGGAGAGCTTCTAAGTGCACATGTCAGTTTGGCCGACCTCGGACGGCTGACCAAACTGACATGTGTGCTTGGAAGCTCACCACTACTCCTCCGCTTGTTGCAGTGGAGGAGGCTGGCCCTGCTCCGCCATACGAAAGCAGAAAAATAAAGGAATAATAAAATACGTTTATTATCCTTTTATTTTTCTTCTTTCAGCAGTGGGGCGACGCTCCTTCGCCATTGATGAGGGGCCACCCCTGCGCTTTGGGGGTATAGGCTATCTGGCTCCCACGTTTTGTAACAGCCTACCACTAAACATTCTGAATACATTTTAAGACATAAACTTAACACCTGGTTGTACATTCATCTGATGATTTATATTCCTGTCACTAGTCCAGCTCTCAGGGCCAGGATGCCCTTTTGCGGGCAATACAGAGCCTTACAGAATATTATTCATTCGCTCATTGATGTCAAAATGCTCCCTTGAAGCAAAGCGGTGTGAAGCAGTTTTTGTGATGTGAAAAATTCTACTTTCCCACACAACCCAACTTTTCGCACTGATTAGTAAAAAATATGCCTCGCTTTGTGCCAGAATATCGCAGGCTCGATATCTGTGCCCCACAAAAACAACTCTCTTTAGTGGACTCAGAAGCCTCTGAGCTACATTGCCAGCTATCCTTCCCCAAATCTATTGAGGACTGCTTTATTTCGCTGGATAAATGTTTTTCCAGATGCTCACCCAGCTTGTAAATTTGAATTTTATTTTTATAACCTGATGTACGCAGTTTATCATAGGCTTTCCTGGTTGTTGTAGCTATTATATTTCAGTTAATGTCAGTAATTCATTACTATTCTCTCTGCTGGTTATTGAAAAGCTATTCACATGCGACATAGTGAGTTCAAACTCATACTTTTCTACCAGTCATGCGCCCCTTTCGCACGTAGTGACCACCTCGAGCGGAACGGATAGTGACTATTTCACGCTTTGGTTACGCCACAGAGATGATATTTCGAGCGCCGGCGCTCCATTTCACGATTTTCTGCAAAACTGGTGCTGGCCAGTAAAATATCATGTTGAGACCAACTATATCTGACAGACGAGGTCAAACAAAGAACTGTTTGTATGTTATTTTTTAGGTCTTCCGTGGTTTATTTTATCAGTACTGCATGTTTTACGGTCTCCAATAAATGGAATTTAATTAAGTAGCCTTTCATACGTATTCATTTAGCTTCAGAGAAACGGTTGTGTGTGTGGATTTTGACGTTGAAGTGTAGACTTTCCAAATATTTATATAAATACTATATAAATACAGTCATGCGGTACAAACTTTCTTATTTACCAGTGTAGGCTGTTCGGTTGTTTCATCCTGTACAAAAGCAGCATAAACTGTCTCACGATATAATGAAATAACGTCACATTATGCAAGGAATAAAAACAATTGTGTGACCTGACATCACATGGGGGTTTTGCCAATAGGTCTAATCACTACTCTGCATGTGGGAGACCCGCCCATGTGTACGGAATTACAGCCATCACTCTTCAGATTGACTATTTAGGTCTGTATGGAGGTTTAGTCGATGTAATATCGTCCAATTACTCCGTTGTATGTTAAATAAAATAAAAACGTGTCAAAGTTTCAGTAATTTGCATAATAATACATTTTGAGCGATTTTTGCCTGCGGAAGACTAGCTCGTGCAGAAAATGTCTTAATGTCAAACATGCTGTCCTTTTCTGCTCAAAGAAGTCCCTAGTTAGAATGTCTTGTGACGTTTTTGTGAGAAGTAAGCCCTGCTAAATCACTTTTTACCTTAAATACCAATAAAATATATTGCAAAAATCAAAATCGATCGTAAAATCACAGTCAAATTAACACTCATCCAATACTCCCCTCTGCTTTACAGCATTCTCTTTTCCCCTCCTAGGGATTACAATTTCCTCCACCATAGTCTGTACAAAACTACTCTTTCATTCTCTTCCCCTCTGCTCTGCTTTGTGAATCCCCCAATCAATTCTATCACTCTACCCCTACAGTGCTTCAACCCACTCACCTGCAATCAGAAATACGGCTCTCGTTATTACATAAAATAATGTGCAAGTTGCAACGAAATAGATAGTTCAGTGAGTTATGTATTTACTTCTCATATTGTCCATACCCAGATTTATGTTCTCATTGACCAGTATTCAGTTAATCACGTTTTGAAAAACTGTGACATTTAACCTCATCTAGATAAATTGTTTTGGGGATGTAATCTTCTGGATTTCTGTACCTCTGTAGTAGTTCATACGATTTTTTTTTCTGAATTAGGTCCAAAGAGCTCTGAATCTCCTGGAGTATGCTGATGAAAGTTTAGGTTTTTTATGTTTCCTGTATTCAAAAGTACTTCTATTCTTTAAGGTTAATTTCCCATATGTAAATCACGGGTTTACATCTGAACAGGGGCAACTCAGCTTTGATGTCCTTCTTGTGTGTGTGATTGCATTGGCAATTGCAAAAAGTGTCTAAAGAAACTTCTCTTCATGGTGTGTGCTCTATTAATAAGTCTGCATGTATGGCGAAGCATGTTCTGTTCAGCAGAGTGATGTAGTCTGCTTGGAGTGTAGCGGGTTTGACTTTGTTGGTGTGTTTTAGGTAACTGATGCATGTGAAGTGTTCAACCGAGGAGTCGAATCTTTTAGAGTATTCTGGGGTGCAGTTATGTGTGACTAGGAGTGTTGGAATAATATGATATGTGGGAGGAATTTGTCAAATTGAGTGATATTGCTTGTGGTTAGATGTTCTGTGGTATTTCCTTGCAATATGGTGGGGTGTTGTAGATTATGTGAAGTGTGTCAATGAGCAGTGGTTTGTAATTATGGGTGTATTGTGGTGGTTGGATGCAATCTTGAAGTGGGGCAATGGGTTGTGGAATTTTCAGGGGAAGGGTGCCTTATGTCAAACTCTACTTGGAAGAGTAGATTGGGTGGATTAGAATGTCATGCATTTAATGTAGTCTTGTGCTTCTTCAAAATATGTTGAATCTCTTTTATAGGTGACCTGAGCTCTTTGCCCAGGTACCCTCTTTAAAATTAACCTCAGCTTTCTTTGACAGTTTAATCTATAGGAAAAAGGCCATGACCCTTGAAATATTGTTTTTACAGTTACTAGTACCACACAATTTTGGTGAGGTGTGCTGATGTTTATTGCAATTTGTTGTAATGGAATGGGCTTTTGTGATGCGTTCTGAGGTATGCTTTGAGTGTTATCAAGTGTACTGGCAGAGTAGTGCTACATTGTGGCAGATGTATTCCATGGTTGTGGGCTGGGGAGGGATTGAGAGATTTGTGGTGGAATAATCTGGAGATAGGTTGAGAGTCACTTCATACTAAGGCCCATATTTAAACCTTTTTAGCGCCGCGTTTGCGCCGCTTTTTGACGCAAAAACGGCGCAAACTTTGAAGACACAATTGTATTTTGCAAGTTTGCGCCGCTTTTGCGTCAAAAAGCGGCGCAAATGCGGCGCTAAAAAAGTATAAATTTGGACCTAAGTGTTAGAAATGAGGTCTCTAGTTGGCAGTGGTTTGCACCCTGTCCAAGTAGGGACCCTCAGGATAAGGGAGTCACATAGCTAAGATAAACCCGGCCCACCTCCTTTGTAGCTTTGCACGAGCAATCAGGCTTATCTCAGAGGCAACGTGTTAAGTATTTGTACACACACACAGTAACACAGTGAAAACACTACACATGGACACCACACCAGTTTAGAAATGTAGCCTGTATTTTTCTAAGTAAAAGAAGACCAAAACCACAAAAATCCAGCATACACAAGCAAATATTTTTTAAGATTAAATCCCAACTAAGAGCTTAGAAACAAAATTGTTCCAACTGGTGCTATCATGGCATCATGACGGAGTCATTCCCAACAGTCCAATGCCACTTGTGAGGGAGTGCAGCGCGGGTCACGGAATCACACGCACCCCAGGTACAGTACCTGGCACGGAGTTGGGGCAGTGGGGCATCACTGGTGCTGGTGCGGCGTTGGTTCCGTACTGTTACTCGGGAGGTGATGCATCAGTTCCTTACAGAGACAGCAGAGGTGAGGCGGCAGCAAGGCGTTGGTTTCTTATGAGCCAATGGGGTTGGTGAGTTTAGCGGGTCAATACGTGATGAGGCGAAATCACGGTGTCGCAGTCACACCACGGAACCACTGGTGCTGTAGCAGGGTCAGGTATCACATATGTTGGTGACAGGGCACTCAGGATGTTGTGGGGCTTCAGAGGTGCTGTGGTGGCATCGGGCCTGTGGTGTCGGTTGCAGTCATCACACTTAAGTGGGGACCAGGGCCTCGGGCGTAGGCAGCGGCGTGGAGTCAGGCACGGTGACAGTTCTGGAGTTGTCCGGAGTCGATGTGCCTGTTTCTTCTTGTTTTATGCCAGATTTCCCTCCAAGGACCCAGGAACTGGAGTGGGCACCTCTTGCAAAGTCAGGGTCCTCAGCAAGAGAACTCATGGGCTGGCAGGTGAAGTCTTTGATGTACCTGAAGCTTCTTAACAGGAGGCAAGCCCAGTCCAAGCCATTGGAGAAACTTCACAAGCAGGATACAAAGCAAAGTCCAGTCTTTGTCCTCTCAAAAACATAAGCAGCAACTGCAGGCCAACCCAGCACAGCACACGCAGCAAAGGGGCAGTACTCCTCCTCACAGCTCTTCAGGTCTTCTCCTTGGCAGAGTCTCTTCTTGATCCAAAAGTGCTCTAAAAGTCTGGGGTTTTAGATCCAATACGTATACTCATTTCTGTCTTTGAAGTAGGCAATCTTCAAAGGAAAGTCTTTGTAGTGCATAAGAACCTGCCTTTCCTGCCCTGGTCCCAGGCACACTCTAGGGGGTTGGAGACAGCATTGTGTAAGGACAGGCACAGCCCTATTCAGATGCAAGTGTCAGCTGTTCCCACCCCAATAGCCCAGGAAGACCCATCAGGATCTGCAGGGCACACTTCAGCTCCCTTTGTGTGACTGTCTAGAGTGAATTTACAAACCAAAACTGACCCGGACATATATTCCACAGCCTGGCGGAGGCACAGAATGGTTAAGGAAGAAAATGCCCAGTTTCTAAAAGTGGCATTTTCAAACTTACAATTTAAAAACC
Source organism: Pleurodeles waltl (assembly GCF_031143425.1). Lineage (NCBI taxonomy): Eukaryota > Metazoa > Chordata > Amphibia > Caudata > Salamandridae > Pleurodeles > Pleurodeles waltl. Next base: position 1,236,981,902 of record NC_090446.1, read on the forward strand.
AACGTCACCAAAAGATGTACTTTTAAATTGTGAGTTTAGAGACCCGGAACTCCACATCTCTCTGTTCCCAATGGGAAATTATACTTAAAAGATGTTTCAAGGCAATCCTCGTGTTAACCTATAGGAGAGACAAGCCTTGCAGTGGTTTAAAACAAATTTGGCAGTATTCCACTATTAGGACATGTAAAACACACTAGTACATGTGCTACCTTTTAAATACATTGTGCCCTGCCCAAGGGGCTGCCTTGCGCATAACTTAGGGCTGACGTACATGTAGTAAAAGGGAAGGTATGGGACTGGCAAGCAGGTACACTTGCTAGGTCGAACTGGCAGTTCCAAACTGCCCCCACAGACACTGCAGTGGCAGGTCTGAGACATGTTTACAGGACTACTCATGGGTGGAACAATCAGTGCTACAGGCCAACTAGTAACAGTCGATTTACAGGCCCTGGGCACACATGGTGCATTATACAAAGGACTTACTAGTAAATCAAATATGCCAATCATTGATAACCAATCATAATCACAATTTACACAGGGAGCACTTGCACTTTACCACTGATCAGCAGTGGTAAAGTGCCCAGAGTACCAAAACCAGCAAAAATGAAATCCAACACACAGTCAAAAATACAGGAGGCAGAGGCAGAAACACAGGGGAAACCACACCAAGGATGCCAAGTCTAACACCAGGTTAGGGCAGTCCAAAGCAACTCACATGTACTACCTAAGGGGATGTATGATGGAACAACACATGCTCCAGCCACGCAAGCCTAAACAATGCAGTCGGAACAACAATCACAAATGTTTCCACAAATGCCTTTGCCACGCATGCCTTTACAACGATTTTTCATTGTAAAGGCATGCCTAGTAAATGCATGTGTGGAACGTCATGTGTGGCTTTTGCATGCCAGCCCCCCGCCCGCCCCATGAATACAACTACTCCAAACACCCACCCACCCCCACACACAAAAGAACACTACTGCGACCCCCACCTGCCACAAAAATAAATCTCCCGACCCCTCCACCCACCCATAAAAACTATCTTGATACCCCCACCCACCCTGAGCACTAAAACCTATCCCAACCCCCCACCCACCCTAAAAACAACTGACCACACAACCAAAAATAGAACTACCCAACCCTAAGAACAAAATTATCCCTGCCCCTAAAAACCTGACCCCCCATCCACCCTAAATACAAAATTACCCCAACCCCTCACCCTCACCCTAAAAACAAAACTACCCTCCCCCTTAAAATAAGATAACCCAAACCTAAAAAATACCTCACCCCTAAAAACTACCACAATCCTCTCCCAACCCCACTTACCTGACCGTGTCCTACCCCGTCCCCCGACCCTGCCCCTAAAAACCTGACCCTCCACCCACCCTAAATACAAAATTACCCTGACCCTCCACCCCGCCCCTTAAAACCTGACCTCACCACCCGCCTTAAGTACAATTCTACCCCGCCCCCTCACCCAACTCCTAAAAATAAAATTACCCTGACTCCCCACTCCCTCCCCTAAAAGCCCGCCCCACCTGCCCTAAATACAAAGTTACCTCGACCCCTCACCCCTGACCCTAAAAACAAAATTACCCGACCCCACCCCACCCTATAAACCATAGTATCTCTAACCCCACCCATGCCCTAAAAACAAAACTACCCTGACCCCCCACCCCTGTCTCTTAAAAAAAAATCACCCAACCACCCCCCTAAAACCTACCCCACCTCTAAAAACTACCCCCAATCCTCTCCCAGCCCCTCTTACCTGACCGCGTCTGAAGAACCAGAACCTTATGGGCCTGGCGGCGCAGGGTACGCCTGAAATCTCCTTGGATTCACCTGCCTCAACTAACAGAGACACGGGACACTCTGTCAGGCGTAAAAGATCAGATTTTATTAGCTGCAGCTAGTACAGTTGTCCAAGAAGTACACAAGGTATGTTCTCAGGAGACTGCCACTTTACTTTGTGGCGCACAATCTTATATACCGTATAAAAACCATTTATTAACTACATACACTCCCAGAACACATAGAAAGGAGCCAGTAAGAATAATGTAAAGATAGAACAGAGCCAATAGAAATGTCGGAAAACAAGACAGCACCAATAGAAGGAATTGGAAAACAAAGTATCAAGTGACTTAAGGTTGCCTCCCCTCCAGCTGTGTTTGTCACCCCTCCCTTGAACTAATTCATTAACCGATCCACAACGAAGTTGCATGTGGTGTGATAAGTTTGTGTGCGTTTGGAGGACAGTTGTGAAATGAGAGAATACTAGCAAAGGACAGCGAAGGCCAGACGATAAGATAAGATCGGCGGAGAATAGTGTGAGCCTACAGATAGTTGAAACAAGGATTAGAAAACCAGACAGGGATTAGTGTACTCGGTCAGACCTTAATACCAGCCTTGTAAAGATAGAGGCAGAAGGCTGTTTTGAACACCATGTTGCAGAATAAGCAGAAAAGGCAGAATGGACTTCGTTCGCTGTGCTGCCTGAGTGAAGGCAACATAAAATGGCGGCGGGCCACAAAATGGCGGGTCGATACGATCGTATTAAAAATCGAATTTCCTCAGACCCTCCTTTTGCCAGAACTCAGGCAAGATACACAAACTCATGTTAATCTGAGTCGATGTCTATGGCCATGAGGTCATCAAGCTGTTGCTGTACCATCATTTTGATATTCTCTGCTCTTTGTGACTTGGGTTTGGGAATACATGCAGTAGCACATAGGTTGCAGATGGCAGGACCGCAGTGCATACAAAGACAACAAGAGAATATAAAAGCTAAAATTACTCCAAAGAATGTCAATACCTTCCAACCCCATTTGGACAGTAATCCTCAAAACCACTCTGAAAAGGACCAATCTCCTTCGTCCTGATGAATCGACTCGGAGATTATGTGTAATTTAGAGATAGCTTGGTATACTGTCGGAGCGTCATTAGGTATGAAAATACAGCAACTTGATCCGATCAATTTGCATACTCCACCACGGTCCGCAAGAACAAAGTCTAAGGCAACACGGTTCTGCAAGGTCATAAGACGATCAGCCTGTAGTTCAGCTGTAATGTTACTTAAAGCTCCTACAGTGATGTCTATGGTGGTTTCTACGACACAAACCAATTGCCTTATATTTCTGCTGTTGGCCATTGGACCCCAGAAGGGAAGAAATCCTTTGAGGAAATCTCCTCCCTCTTGTCCTGCTGTGTCTTTCGAATCCACAATCCCTCTGCCATATCTATTTTTATGATGGTTTGCAGGAGCGGTGTATGTAGGGGGAAGAAGAAAGGCTATATAACAAGTACCAGAGAAATCAGCTGGCAACCATGTATAAGCCCTATCGTGGCAAACGAAGTATGTACCTTGAGATGGTACTAACGGCAGTGGATTCAGGGCTGAATAAATATATGTATGGGAACATAAACTTTCTCTTTGTCCGGTGTTTGGGGTTCTACCATTTATTTGCAGACAGAAATTTCCTTGTTGGGGTATGACCCGTATCGGAGGAGATTTTCCTTGCTTAACCTTATCATTGAGGCTGGAAATGTAATTAGTTATGTTCCAATTGGTATATGCTTTTCTTTCATCTATGGAAGCTTCACTTTTTTCCATGATTTTAGCCATAGCTACCATTCCCTTTATCAATAAACTATGACTGAAATCTGAACCAACACTATGTGAACTGACAGGTTGTTTAATTTTACTTTGATATGCATTATTGAAAATGACAAAATAAGCCCAAGCGGAACCTTCATAGGAGAATAGAAGAACTAAATATGGCATTCCTTTTTCTACCGTATGTGGTATGAGTCCACACACCCAACAGTCAGTTGTATTGATCACTAACTGATGTTGATGTAACAACTGGACGAAGGAATTGTTAAAGTATTCAGTTCTTCTGATGAGTTCATGCTGGGGAAGAGTGTGAAATAGGTGTGGAGAGATAGTAGAAGAAGATGTAGAGGTAGGAGAAGAGACAACTTTTTGCTGCAGAGTAATAATGATCCAGTTTACAGATGCCAAAAGAATACACGACAATATAATGACGCATAGAGCAATACTACAACGACTATATATTTCTTTACAATTATTCTTTACATTTTTACTTTCTCTTTTATCTAATGTAGCCTCCATCTTTCTAAGTGGATGCTCACGGCAATCTTCCTCAATCACTGTAGTCACGATTGTCTACCGTCCTATGACACTGTGAGGTCCTGCAGGCCTATTGCCACTTACTCAGGTCGTAACTAAGACTCCTACCGTGACCCTGCAACCGGGATAGAGTACTACATAGGAGAGAAATTTACAAGTTCTTTGGTCTTGGTCTCAAATTATAGCGTTCCTGTCCAGAGGCAGTCTGGTTTTGAAACAATGTTCCTGGATTTGTCGTGTTCAAGCGACGATGCGATGGTATTGCTTCTTGAAGGATGTCGTCGTCCTCTTTCTCAGAAAGTGTTCCAATTAGACGCGCATCACTGAATGGTACAAATTGCGGAACTTTCTCACTTTCAGAGTCACTGATGCCTCTACGGACCCACTGATCGAAAGGCAAGGGCAAAGGCACTTTCTTGCAGTGCACGGCATGCACCCAGTTTTTCTTTCCTTCGACTTTAACTGCTGTTCTTGTGGTCAAAAGAACCAGGCGTGGCTCTCTCCATCTGGGCTCCAAATTTCTCTGTCGTTGGAAATTTTTCGTGCAGACCCAGTCACCTGGTCGGATGGAATGACCTGGGTCTGTGGAAGCCTCTGGTAGAGCACTCTGAACCTGTTGATGAAGAACACGCAATTTAGTTGTAAGGTCATGCAAGTAGTCAATCAACATCGGGTATGGCAAGTCTGAGTATTTCTTAGGGCGAGGAACTCCCCATACATTAGCTGGGCGACCAAATATCACTTCGTAAGGGCTAAGCCCCAAACGAGAGTGTACTGCTGTTCTGGTGGACAGAAGAGCCAATGGTAAAGCATCAGGCCAATTAAGTCCTGTGCTAGCTTGCACCTTAGCAATTTTAAGCTTCAAGGTTCCATTGTAGCATTCTACTAAACCAGCCGACTGTGGGTGATTCGCCGCGTGGAACTTCTGTTTTATGCCAAGACCTGCACAAACTTTTTGCATGACTTGACCCACAAATTCGCTCCCATTGTCACTCCAGACAATGCGCGGCAAACCAAACCTAGGGAAGAATTCTTTCAAAAGTATTTTGGCAGTTGATAAAGCAGTATTGTCCTTCAGAGGGTAGGCTTCTACCCATCTAGAAAAAGCACATACTACCACCAGAACATATTTGAGGTTGTTGCATCGTTCCATGTGAATATAATCGATCTGCAACACCTCAAATGGATATGTTGGAGGAGCAAAATGACCTGCTGGAGTTGGGGTTCCCTTTCCCGGATTGTACATCAAGCAAACAATACAATGTTTTACCACATTATTTGCACACTTTGGGATCCCCTCATTTTGCCACACTGGAGCCAGAAGTCTACATATTCCTTTTGCACTTAGGTGAGCTGGACCATGTGCCATAGTAACTACAGGTAGTACATAAGCATCTGGTAACAGCCAACGTTGATGTTCTGATAATTCAACCCAACATCCCATCTCATCTAACATTCCTGTACTTTCCTTCCACTTTCTCAACTCATTCTCCGTAGCCTCTCCTTGAATTGATTTCACACTCTCTACTGTATCTTCACACATTCCCTTTTCTCTTACGCAGTTTGCGGGACCTGCAACATACATTCGACTTGTGTTGTCTCTGGCTGTCTTTTTCGCTACCTCATCTGCAAATGCATTTCCTCGACCAACATCGTCCACAATCTTTTTGTGTGCACTACACTTCACGATCGCTATCTGAGTAGGCATTGTAAGTGACTCAAGAAGTTCAGTCACTAATTGACCATGTTGTATCTTAGTACCATGGGAAGTAAAGAATCCTCTTTCCTTCCATAAACGCCCAAAGTTAAACGCTACACCAAAAGCGTATTGGCTATCAGTGTACACGTTTACTCTTTTTCCTTTGGATAACACACACGCTCTAGTTAAGGCTATCAATTCAGCTGCCTGAGCTGAATTATGTCTAATGCGTGCTGTCTCCACAATCGTATGCAAAGTAGTAATAGCGTAGGCTGAAACTGTATCTCCATTCGGGAGCTTGAAACAAGAACCATCTACCCATAGTGTTCCATCTGGATTCACTAATGGCGTGTCTTTTAGGTCAATTCTACCCTTAGTCTCTTCTTCAGTACGGAGAAAACAATCATGCTGTTCAGAGACATCTCTCTCTTCTGGAAGAGGCAACAAAGTAGCTGGATTCAGGGTATTACATCGTTTGATGTGTATGTGACTAGCCAAAAGCGTCAGCTCATATCCGGACAACCGAGCACTCGTAAGATGCTGCGTTTTTGTCCTATTTAGTAAAGTATCCACTGCATGTGGCACCATAACAATGAGAGTATTATCTAGCACTACTCCAGCAGACTGTCGAATAGAAATTGCTGCTGCCGCTGTCGCCTTAAGACAACTAGGCAATGCTTTAGCTACTGGATCTAACGTAGCTGAGAAATATGCGCATGGTCGCTGTTGATCTCCAAAACGCTGCGTTAAGACTGACAATGCACAACCCTCTCTTTCGTGGACATAGAGCGTAAAGGGCTTACTGTAATCAGGAGTACCCAATACAGGAGCAGAACACAAAGCAATACGCAAATCAGTAAAACTCTTCTGACATTCGTCAGTCCACGGAAGAGGCTGAGGCGTATCTTTTAAAGTTAGCGCCAACAGCGGTTTAGCCAATAAAGAGAAACTCGGAATCCACTGTCTACAATAAGAAGTAATGCCCAAAAAAGCACGTACCTCTCTTTGTGTGGATGGCACTGACATTTGTGCAATTGCCTGAATTCGTTCGGGGGTCAATCGTCGTCCCTCCTTTGACAAGAGATGACCCAAATAAGTCACCTCGCGACAGACATATTGTAATTTAGAAGGAGAAACCTTGTGATTTAGATCAAACAAATGACGCAACAGTGCAACGGTCACGTTTTTGCAAATCTCCTCTGAATCAGCGGCAACTAATAAGTAATCCATGTACTGAATGAGAGCGGCACCGGACGGTAAGGAAAAGGCATCAAGATGACATTTTAGAGCTTGACTGTAAATAGAGGGACTTTCACAATAACCTTGAGGTGCGCGTTTAAACCGGAAGCTTCGGCCTCCGAGGGAAAAACCAAAAATATCTCTACTCTCTTCGGCGATGGGAATACTAAAGAAAGCATTCTTTAGATCAATAACTGAAAACCAAGTCGCTGTAGAAGGTATCATCGTCAACAGAGCAGTGATATCTGGGACTACAGGAAACTGCGGTACGACAATCTTGTTTACCTCCCGAAGATCAATTACAAAACGATAAACAGGAGGCTGAGAAGGATCAGTGCGTTTAAGAACCGGAAGAACAGGACTGTTACATGTATTTCCTCTCGTTTCCTCAACCACACCCTTCTGAATCAAATCATGGACAATTTCCAGAAGTGCTTTCTCACCTTCAGTAGAGATTCTGTATTGCGGAATACGTGGCATTTCAGCATTGGGCTTAAGAGTAACAACATAAGGTGGGATCTCAAGACAACCAACGTCATTCGGACCCGTAGCCCAAAGCGTTTCGGGAAGAGAAAGCAATTCAGGTGGGAATTGATCTTTTGATAAGTACATTGGACTAGTCATTTTCTGTCCTAGAGTGAGGTATACACCAGAAGGTGAACAATATATCGTAGCATGCATTCTTTTTAATAGATCTAAACCCAACAGATTTTCACCACAACCATTCGTCAGAAGAAGCGGAGCTTCTAAATCATAAGGGCCTATTGAAACAGGCAAAGGGCAAGAAACTGGATTGCGAACAGGGGCGCCAGAAAATCCTACAGATACATTCGTTAAGCCAGACAAAGGTGCGCCAGGGAGTTTAGAATGAATGATAGAGCTTCTCATGGCACCAGTATCTAAAAGAAATGGCTCTGAAACACCCATTGTAGTGACATTAACATAAGGTCCATTCTGATCCACTGGAATTGACGTAACCCCCTTACTTTGTCCATGGCTGTCCTATTCAAAATGAAGACTTTCATTCCCTCCTTCAATATACTGATCCTCACTGTAATACTGTGTAGACCTAACATTTTGCTGGTCAAAGTAATTTCCGGAATTTGGAGGAACAAAAGAACGCTGCTCTTGGGTTAACACACCTCGACCTCTACCTCTATTTGCTGACTGAAGACCACCACGACCTCGTGAAGCAGATGTTGCTCCATTACGCTGCAACAATGCCGGACAATTGTTCTTAAAATGACCTTCCTCCCTACAATAAGCACATTGATTGGGACCTAGCAAAGGTCTTGGAATGAATGGTTCAGGCTTTTGATACAATCTCTGAAACTGCGGAGGCTGTTGAAACTGAGGCTGAACATAACGAGGAGGATAAGCCTGTTGCAAGAGAACTTTAGTTTTTAATTCTTTCGTCTTTTTCTCTTGTTTTTCCCTTTCTTCTTTGTCTCTATTTTCATAATATTGTGCAGTAGCCAATATCTGGGCGGAAGAAGAAACTGCCCATGAACTCTCGGAGTCTTTTAGCTTGTGTGATAGTTCAGGAAGCAAGTTATATACGAACTTATCCACAAATAATCGCTGTCCCCCTTCTGTAGCCATATCTTGACCACTGTGGTCAATGAATGTCTCCTCGAATCGGGTAAAGAAATCGGAAACACTTTCATCTTTCTTTTGTTTACATACTGCTAGCTTATCCCAATTAACTCTCAAAGCAGGCATCATTGTTTTCATTAATGTAATAATCCTACCAGGGAGTTCTGAGATCAAAGCGTCGGGCTTTGCACCACCTACTTGACCTCTATCTGCGGCAATAATAGCGTTCCAATCGCCGCCTAATTCTTGAGCGTGATCCTCTCTACGAATTTTAGCCCATATTGTCTGTGGAACTACATTTCCCATCAACATGTCAATATCTGCTAGATTCATAGTACATGCATCAACTGTTTGCGACAACTCTTTATAGTAACCAGCAGGATTTTTGCGTGGATCTGGTAGTGACTGTTTAAGTGCTAAAACTTCAGACCTTTTCCAGGGGACATGTATCCATATGCGCTGAAAATGCGCAGGAATAGCTGGATTGGCACCTGCTGCTGCAACTTCTTCCTTCCATATTGGAGAAACCTCTCTCATGGGATAGTTTTTCAGTGCTGTCCTAACTGAAGGATCAGAATCAGGAAAAGTCTGTGAGAACAATAGGGATCTGAAAGAAATAAGTGTTCTGACAGCGTTTTCAACCTTAGGACCCACAATAAGTCCTTTGTCAAAGTCAGCCTGAACATCTAACAGATCCTGTGGGACCGAACCCAAATTCATATCCTCCCATTCTTTAGCGAGAGTATCGCACATAACTTTAAAAACATATCTCTGCGTAGGTGCATTCCATTGCAGAAAGGTGGACATAATATCAGACGTACTATATTGGGGACCCTTCTTGATCCATCTACAAGCAAGTGAGTCCAATTTTTCTCGCTCTTCGGAGTCTGGGAATTGACTACGAGACTGTCTTCGAGAAAAAGCTGGAGACACGTTTAAAGCTTCAAAGAAAGGTGATAAGAGACCAGAGACAGTATCGGTAAATCGCTTACGCATAGATGGAGAATTTGACATAAGGATAGGGGACAAGGTATTAGGTGAATTAACTAAAGGAGCATTAGGAATTGCCAAAGGAGCAGAAGGCAAAGGAGTTAAAGGCAAAGCTGGCATAGGCAATACTTGAGGAGGCAAATGTGGAAAAGCTGGAGCAGGCGGAAGCACAACTGGCGGCTGAACAGGCTGTAACATCGGGGGTGCATTAGCACCTTGTACATAGGGCGGAGGCAATTTCAATAAGTGGGACATTAAGGAATCTTCCTCAAAATCTTTTCTCTTATCAAGGGAAGAGATAGGCAACGTCGGATAGCATTTATCTATTGCCATTCGATGCTGTCTGTTTGAAATTTCCATTGCATTATCTATTTCATCATCTTTGAATTGCTGAGCAGCCTGTATAATCGTCATTCCCTGTGTTTTCCTATCTCGTTTCGCTTGTTTAATTTCTCTCTGTTTGGCTTCCTTACGCCAAAGGCGAAAAGAGTCCAACATTGCCCGCCGGGCTTTTCTTTTAAATAACGTTGCTTCTAAATTATCTAGCACATCAGTTTCGAAACTACCATTTTCTGGCCATTTTAAAACACCATCTTTCTTTGTATATCGGGTCCATGTCTTATTAAAGGCAATAGGACCAACACCATGTTTAGAATAGAGCTCATATGTGGGAGTTCCAACCGAAGGAATCGGACAGGAGTCCTCAAGCTGGGAGTCCCTATTACAACCAAAGCAACAAAGTTTTCCAAACTTAGTCAGACCAGACATCTCACGATTTTTACTGGCTGTTCACAAACATCAAGGGGGTAAAACTTTCAGTTTACACAGCACAAATGCACTTACCCCTCGGCTTTGGCCACTGCAATGGCCAAATCTAAGGACCTAAGGACAAAACAAAGACCAAAATTTGTGGGCGCGACCCACCAAATACTTAACTAAGGATGTCTTCTTACACCAACAGAGGCCCGTCTATCGTCTCGCTTTACCATACATCATCAAAGAAAGGGCCAAGGCAGGGCGGCAGTCAGGGCAGCAGTCGTCAGTAGCCGTCAGGAAGGAGTAACCGCGCTGAAAAAGACCTTCGGACCACTTCGACATACAGGGGTCGCTTGACGTGGCTCGCGATTCCTCCAGAATTTTCTTGCGGGGTTCCTCACGACCTTCAGGCAGAACCGGTACCGCTGAAGCCGCCCCACGTTGGGCGCCAGTTGAAGAACCAGAACCTTATGGGCCTGGCGGCGCAGGGTACGCCTGAAATCTCCTTGGATTCACCTGCCTCAACTAACAGAGACACGGGACACTCTGTCAGGCGTAAAAGATCAGATTTTATTAACTGCAGCTAGTACAGTTGTCCAAGAAGTACACAAGGTATGTTCTCAGGAGACTGCCACTTTACTTTGTGGCGCACAATCTTATATACCGTATAAAAACCATTTATTAACTACATACACTCCCAGAACACATAGAAAGGAGCCAGTAAGAATAATGTAAAGATAGAACAGAGCCAATAGAAATGTCGGAAAACAAGACAGCACCAATAGAAGGAATTGGAAAACAAAGTATCAAGTGACTTAAGGTTGCCTCCCCTCCAGCTGTGTTTGTCACCCCTCCCTTGAACTAATTCATTAACCGATCCACAACGAAGTTGCATGTGGTGTGATAAGTTTGTGTGCGTTTGGAGGACAGTTGTGAAATGAGAGAATACTAGCAAAGGACAGCGAAGGCCAGACGATAAGATAAGATCGGCGGAGAATAGTGTGAGCCTACAGATAGTTGAAACAAGGATTAGAAAACCAGACAGGGATTAGTGTACTCGGTCAGACCTTAATACCAGCCTTGTAAAGATAGAGGCAGAAGGCTGTTTTGAACACCATGTTGCAGAATAAGCAGAAAAGGCAGAATGGACTTCGTTCGCTGTGCTGCCTGAGTGAAGGCAACATAAAATGGCGGCGGGCCACAAAATGGCGGGTCGATACGATCGTATTAAAAATCGAATTTCCTCACGTCCTACCATGACCCCCCCACCCTGCCTCTAAAAACAAAATTACCCCAAGCCCCCACCCTGCCTTTAAAAACCCGACCCCAACACCCATCCTAAATACAAAACTACCCCGACCCCTCCACCCACCCATAAAAACTATCCTGATACCCCCACCCACCCTGAGCATTAAAACCTACCCTAACTCCCCACCCACCCTAAAAACAACTGACCACCACCCCAAAAATAAAACTACCCCAACCCTAAAAACAAAATTACCCCTGCCCATAAAAACCCGACCCCCCACCCACCCTAAATACAAAATTACCCCGACTCCCCGCACCTAAAAACAAAATTACCCCAACCCCTCACCCCAACCACCCCACCCCTAAAAAATACCTCACCCCTAAAAACTTCCACAATCCTCTCCCAACCCCACTTACCTGACCGTGTCCTACCCCGTCGCCCCACCCGCCCCTAAAAACCTAACCCCCCACCCACCCTAAATACAAAATTACCCTGACCCCCACCCCACCTCTTAAAACCCGACGCCCCACCCGCCTTAAATATAAAACTACCCCGCCCCCTCACCCAACTCCTAAAAAAAAAATTACCTTGACTCCCCACTCCCACCCCTAAAGGCCTGCCCCCACCTGCCCTAAATACAAACTACCCCCACCCCTGCCCCTAAAAACAAAATCCCCCCGACATCCACCACCCCCCCACCCTTTAAACCATAGTATCCCTAACCCCCACCCCTTAAAAAAAATCACCCAACCACCCCCTAAAACCTACCCCCAATCCTCTCCCAGCCCTTCTTACCTGACCACGTCCTACCCTGATCCCCCACCGTGCCTCTAAAAACAAAATTACCCCAAGCCCCCACCCCATCTTTAAAAATCCGACCCCCCACCCGCCCTAAATACAAAATTACCCTGCCCCCCACCCTGGCCCTCTAAAACCCGAACACCCCACCAGCCCTAAATACAAAATTACCCTGACCCCCAAAGCCCTAAATACAAAATTACCCTGACCCCTCTGCCCCACTCATAAAAATAAAATTACCCCAACCCCCCACACCTGCCCCTAAAACCCACCCCCATACACCCTAAATAGAAAATTACCCTGCCCTAAAAACAAAACTACCACGACCCCCCACCCCTGGCCCTTAAAAAAAAATAACCCAACCACCCCACCCCTAAAAACTATTGTCAGTCCTCTCCCAGCCCCACTTACCTGACCACGTCCTACCAGAAATCCCCACTCCGTCCCTAAAATCAAAATTTCCCCAACCACCCACCCCTAAAAACCCGACCACCCACCTACCCTAAATACAACATTTCCCTCCCCCCAGCCCCCACTCCTTAAAACCCAACCCTCCCACCTGCTCTAACTACAAAATTACCCCGACCCCAAAGCCCTAAATACAAAATTACCCCGACACCCCAGCCCCACCCCTAAAAACAAAATTACCCCTACCCCCCACTCAGTCCTAAAAACAAAACTACCCTAAAAACTACCCCCCAGTCCCACTTACCTGATTGCGTCCTCTCTCTATGCTGTCTCCCTTTTTCTCTGCCTTAACAACACATGTGGGTTGATCAGCACATGCGTGGTTAAGGCAAAGAAAAAGGGAGTCATTGTTCCTGTAAGCGTGTGACGGCATTGCAGTAAATGCGTCTCCTTGCATTTGCTGCGTTGTAAGTGATGTTTCCCACCTAAGGAACCCCTGATTTCTGGCTATGAGGGACAGAACTCACAGTATTCCCAAGACACGCAGGTGTTTATGGAGTGAAAGGCCTCCACCACGTATTTGTTTTTTTAGAGATTTGCAGACAAATTACTAATGAACCCTATCAAACTGCTTCTCTGTCTTCGCCACCACATGGAGCATATTGGAATCATTCCAGGCACCAAGATTATGCGGATCTATAGCCGACTGCCATTAGCCATGGGCTGGCTACTCTTTATGAAACCAGATAAACCAGATATTAATGGCCTGCTGTATTATTATCGGCAATATATTTTCACGATATGTAGTCAGTATCAAATTTCAATGTCATTATATAGGTATGTGATTGTCATGTATGACCCAGAGGAATTGGAATTTTTGTTGGGACTGGCTAAAACATGGATACTCAAAGTACGGCCCGGGGGCCGCATGCGGCCCCCTGGGCAAACAGTAGGACTGGGCTGCTGTTTAGTTGACTCAGCTCTAACCATAAAAAGATATTAAAAAGAGAGGAAATCATTTATTTCAAAGTTAACAGGTGTTAAAGAAAGGAAGTAACTAGGGAGTCCTGAACTTCACTTTAGAAACAGTTCATTTTTAAAGACATCTTGCAGGTGCTGCAAAATGCAAAAAGTGTATTTAGTCAACATGCAGAACCTTTTCACCTAAGTACAATTTATTATATCAGTGCATTGAGAAGTAGTCATTTCAAAGTGATAGTTTTCAAACATGAATTTAGAAACATTAATTCTCCTCCTACCTTGACGTTTACTCCAATAGTACATTAAAAAGGCAAGTTAGTTTTTATGTGCACTTTTTGGGTGACCTGGGTTCCTATTATACATCAACATTGTAGTTTATTAAATCCAACACAGTAGCAGGTTTCATACAGCGCACACCATGAATACATGTATTTCGAGGTCCTCAAATGTGATAATGATGTAAAAGGAGGGAAAGTGAAGTTAAGTGATTGTGTGATCCTAGGCAATTTGGAAAAATGGGGAAGCCAAAATAATCCCAGGTTTTCCGATTTCCCATTGTTTAATTCAGCCACTAGGTGTATACCCTTCACTTCACCTACCTCTACCTTAACGCTAATCTCCCCAACTCCTCGCCCGACCAATTCCCTGCTGGCATCGATGCGGCCTTCAGGCACATCACAGACCACAGTTTTTGGCCCCTGGGAAAATATTTGCGAGTATCCATGGGCTAACAGAATCATCTCGCAGTCCTTCATAGTATCCACTACTTTTCCTAAGTGTAGAAAGTGAAAGGTTCATGAATACTTTGAAAAATGAGGGTGTGAGGCCATCGAATATGCACATTTGTTAGGGAATTTCTAAATGGTCGCTACACCGTCAGCATCAAAATGGGTTCTTCTAATCTTTCAACAGCTGAAGACCGATTTCTCGAAATGTATTTTAGTTAAATTCTCACATTGGTTTGTGTTGCACAAGGTATCTGTCTTGTGGAGAATTAATAGAAGTCAAATATGATTTTCCTTTCTCATCTAAGCCAACGAGAATCTATCTTTCTACTTTCACCTGGATCTTGATTGAATAGATTGATAGATTTGTAGCCCCTTCAATTTGTACACTAGGAATCTATCTGCTTTTTTCCCTCTCTTGTGGTAGAGCTGTTTCATATGGAGCATCCTTTGGGCAGTTTCTCCCATCAAAATATTAGTTCACCTCACCGCTGACTTTATGTAACTCCATACCTTCACTGTGGGAGCACGTTTCGTCCTGTTTGGCCTGAAGTTTCTATGTGTTGGTCCAAGTCAGCTTTCTTAGCTATTTTTCATCTGAAAACTGTAGTGCTATGGCCCTACTAATGAATGTTGATGCAGCATTCTAAATAACTGGCCATGACATTTCATTAGTGATATGTTCCTAAAAATATAATTCCAAGGCCTTCCTAACTGAAATCTGCAATACTGGGTCTCTGAAAGCAATATTGTTCACCCACCACCGCAGAGCGGTTGCAGCTCAACTGCTGTAGAGTCATTAGGTACTGTGGACAGAGCATGGACTGAAATACATTGAAATTTGGTCATACTAGAGATGAAAAGTTGGATAGTTGGTTTTGTAACAGAAAACAAAGTTTATCCTTGATGAGGACTTGTGTGCTTTGGAGTAAAAAGTAAGTCTCCAGTGCTGTGCTCTCCAGACATCCAGCAAATCTGGGTCTTCTATAGCATGTATCACAAACCCAGATAAGAGAGGTATTGTTGGATATGGGAGAATGTCCCCTTTCTAATTGCATCTCTTTTAAGTGGATCTTCACACTTTAGTTAAGGGGGGAGCAGCCTCCCCGGCATGGTCAATTGCTCTCCCATATGAAGACCACCAACAGTCTTTACGCTCCCCCTGGGGCAGATAGCACATAGGCACCAACAGTGTTTTTGAAAATGTAATGGTGTTGGGGTGGCCCCATCAGGCTTTAGGCAGTCCTCACATACCCAATGGTAAAACACTCTGCACAAGGGAGTTTTTTTAATATCTCACCAAAGGTGGTTGGGATATTGTCCAAATTGCCATCATGTCATAGGACGGCAGATCGATTGAATTGGGCAAATCTTCCAACCCCAAGGGGCTGTAAACACCACTAGCACCAGGGAAGTAGAAGTGGAATGGAGTGGCGGGCAAGCCGACAAGACACCAGGGTTTATTAAAGTGAATGGAGGGGGGGGCTTGTACTAGCATTGGGCTGTACTCTCACTCCTGGATGTCAAAGTCTTTCTACCCACTGTGAGGTGAGTTAGATGTGGAGACTTACCCTAATCAGCCATCCTCTGGTGGGGCAGATAACTCACAAAACACCAGGGGAAGCATTAAAGATGTTTGTGCCTACTCCGTGAACCCCCACTTCTCTGTGGTTTTATAAATGTAGCCCCAGATCCTTGTGTGCCATCCATACTTTGGATCATGCTGGTGCACCACTTGTGCCAGAGAGATCACAATGTGTTGTTGCCTCATTTCTTTTGTTATGTGGCCCAGAGCAAGTGGGGTACTATTATACCTGTCAACCTTAGGGTGGTCTTCCCTCAAATGTTTTGCCTTCTGCCTCCATTTTTCTGCTGACTTTATTTTTGCTGGCCTGAGGACTCTGCACACTTTACCACTGCTAACCAGTGCTAAAGTGCATGTGCTCACTCCTTAACATGTGGTAACAGCCTATACCCAATAGGAATTTTTAATTTACATGAAATACCCTAGTAAAGTGGCACTACGTGTTTCCTTTTTTATTTTTTATTTGATCAGTTTTTGCTGGTACATAAAGCCAATCATCAATATTAAGAAACAGAGGTTACATTTTTAACAGTGAATCAAAATAATTTGGGATAGACAATAACACTGACATAGCATTCAGTTGGGGGAAAATTCAACAAAATATGTGTACATCTAATTCGTACATCAAAATAATATAGCCCCTCATTATCGTGTTAGACCACTACTCACTCCCAAAATACTCAAACTTCCAAATTACACTGATTCGTTGGGCATACAATTGATCCTTGGAGCGTACTGATGTCACTTTAAGCTCCCAATGCTTGTAAGACGGAGGTAGAGGTGACTTCCACGCCCGTAGTATTAATGATTTGGCAACTAGGGAGGTGATAAAAAAGATTTGTTTGGAACAGGTAGATAAACTTGTACAGCTGGAGATGCCAAAGAGAGCTCCTAAAGAGTCTGGAAAAAGGGAAGCATGAACTTTGGAACTAATCCACTGGAATATTTTCTCCCAATATTCTACTAGGTCTGGGCATGTAAAAGATAGATTTAGCCAATCCCCCTGGTTGCACCTGCAATGCGGGCATTGACCAGAGGCTGATGGAAATGCTTTCTTTATTTGGGCTGGAGTATACTAAAGCACACATTTTGAGAAGAAGGACATTTAAAAAACAGTTTGCACCCCTTATCACTTTATGGGAGAGAATATTATAATGATTCTACAGCTGTGGATCTATCTTGCACCCTGTTGCAGTTTCGATCCTAGTCAGAGAATGGGGGATTATTCTTGCAGAAGACTGCTGACACAAGATTCAATTCCAATTTCTCATACATGTCTGGCTTTTCTCATAAAAGGCCTGGGCAAATGTGGAGGCTACCAGGTTTATCGTCTCGGGTGTCTGCATAAAAGGGTGGATTTGAAGGTAAAAGAGGATAAGATGATCTGGGACAGACACTCCATCCTCTCCGAGTTGGACCCATGGTTTGCTTTGTCCGACCAGTAGAAAATTGGAAAACCAAGAAAAAGACAAATTTTCCCACTCTTCGATAGGGGTAGAGCTCAACTTAAGATCCAACACCTCCGAATCGTATAGCAAAATTGAAGGGTGAAAGCTATAGACTTAATATTTCTTACGAAATTCCACAGCCCTAAGTCAAATTGCATTAGGAATTTTGTTTCTGACACATTTTGGAAGTCTCAGAATTTTAAGGACGTGTGGGAGCTGAATGCTGCTTTCCACTAGCATTTGCTTCAAATAGAAATAATAGTCTTGCTTTTAAGATAAGTCAGCCCTTTTAGCCCAGTCTAAAAAAGCAGCTTCATAGTACTTCTTGAAATGAGTTAATGCTATAACTCCTTCATCTACTGATAAAGAAAGCATGTTAAGCTTCGTACGAGGTTTTTTATTCGCCCATATAAACTGATGGAGCATTATATCAATTTCCTTAAAACATTTCTGGGGGACTTTGATGGTTACATTGGAAAAGATAAACAGAAAAGAGAGAGTATCATCATTTTAATTAGTGCAACCATCCTGAAAATTGTTAATAAAAGAGTTTGCCATTTATGAAGAAGATCTTGGGCATTATTGAGGGTGGGCAAGTAGTTAAGCTGATAGAGATCAGAAAAATTGTGGGGTACATAAATGTCCAAATATCTAACAGGACGTGCAACCTGAAAATGAGCCTACATAGCATATGGATGGACTGATTCGATGCTATTAGACATAACAGCCTCTGACTTAGTATTGTTGACCCTGTAGATACCCAGGGGGGTGAAAACCTTGATCTTCTAAAAAACTCTTTCTCCATTCTGTGTCGCTGCTAAAAGATAAAGAATTATATCGCCAGCAAATAATTTCAATTTTGGTGCTTGATGTAGTTGTGCTTGGATGGAAATATCTTAGCAAAAGGCTGCTGCCAAAGGTTAAAAAAAAAGCATGAACAGTACCCGTGAAAGAGGACATCCTTGGGGAGTACCCTGACAGATTTGCAAAGTTGCAGCTATGCATGCGCTGACTAAAATCTTGGCTTCAGCCTTGGAGTACAAATTGCAGATTAACTGTATAATTTTGGTGCGAAAATTGAACCTATCCAAAATCAAGAACAGCACCTTCCACTGGACTAGACCAACCACTTTCTTTGTGTCGAACATGATGACTGCAGCCTGAATTTTGTTCTTGGAAAAGTAGTCAATAGCTTGTAGCAAAACGTTGGTATTGGTTGATAGAAATCTACGTGGAAGAAACCTGCACTGATCACAATGGATCACCCCTTGAGCCGCAGGGGTGATCCTGGCAGCTAGAATCTTCATCAAGAGCTTGTAGTCATGGTTTAATAGGCTAATCAGACAATAAGAGTCCAGTTTCTCAGGTAGCTTGCCTTTTTTATAAAGCTGACAATAACAGCCCTTGTGAAAGAACCCGGTATCTCAGCCCCATTGAGTGTGTCATTAAACAGAATAACCAAGAATTTTGCTATTTGTTCTATTAGTAATTTATGCACCTCAGCCGGCAAGCCATCCTCACCACAGGCCTTCCCATTAGGTGAGGCAGAGATCACCTTTTTCACCTCTAACAATGTAATGGGCACTATTAGCGTGTCCTGTGATTCCTCTCCTATAGTAGGTAGATTAACCAATCCTTATTATAGATTAACCAACCCTTAATATTGTTTTACCTGTCCCACATTAGCCTCAAGTGTAGAAGTGTACAATCCTGAATAATGGGACAGTAGCACCTTATAAATACCCTTAGAATGGTTCACAATAATTACGGACCAGGCCAGCAGCCTGCCGACATGCACATTCTCTTCATATTGTCGCTGGAAGCATGTCTGCTGATTAACTATTTCCCGGGACAAATAGTGGTCCCTTAATTTATCCTGTGCCTCTTTCAATCTGTTGGCAGAATCCAGATCATAAGTAGCATGATGAATCAGTGCTGTTTGATCGAGCTCCTGCTGAAGACTGGAAGTTTTTTCCCTACTTATTTTATTTAGATGTGCTTTGTATGAGATCGCTTGCCCCTTATGAAAGCCTTCCAGGCTTCCCAGATAGCAAATGAGGAGACTGACCCTTTGTTGTTCTTCAAGAACACAGTGCCCTATGCCTTGAGAATTGCTTTTCATCCTTCATCTGTCAAGAGAGACTTGTCAAAGCTCAATTGCGGTCAATCAACCCAGCCCCCATGCAGGTATAGGTTGATCAAAGGAACTGAATGATCCAAAAAGGGATTGGAAAGAATATGCAAACCACCCCTGGCCCATTGAAACGAGATTAAGGCATAATCGATCCTGGAGGCCGTGTTGTATTTTCTGGAAAAGCAAGTACATTCTAAGACCTTCGGATGGTCTGCCCTCCAGACATCCACTAAAGCCAAGTCGCTAATAAATTTAGCTAAAAAGCAGGATGCTTGAGGTTTGTTCTGTGACTTCTTCTTACACAATGTATTGAGCATGAGGCCTGGTATGATATTAAAAACCCCTCCCTATGACCAGCAAACCGGGAAGTGTAATCAAAACATGACATAGACCCTGAACAGAACGTAATTCACCGTCTATGAGACCATAAAAACTTGCAAAGTGCACATACTGATTTAGAATTTTTGTGCTAATAATAAACCATCTTGCATGTGGATCTCTAAACAGCTGGAAAACTTCACCTGGGATTTCATGTGTTACTAGGACAGCCACCCCATGCACGGCAGCATTAGCATTGGCAAAAAAAGACTGAGAGATGAAGTTGGACAACTTAGAAATGTTAGCCTTCAGTTTTAAATACGTCTCCTGCAAAAGAATTATCTGAATTTGTGATGACCTGAACCAGTTGAGTATTGCTCAAAGTTTCACCTGGTTATTGACCCCATTTACATTGCACGCAGCAACCTTTAAGCTCCTTTCTGCCATCTACCTAAATAGTTGCAGTCGTAGTATGCGAGTTATGCCAATCATGCCCTAATGGACAATAGCGTCTTCTCTAATCTGGCTGTATCCTCACAGTACCACACCTTCTCCCCCATGTACTCCCAAATTAACATAAAATATCCAGGAACCATCCCTCAACATATCACCTGCCATTTTCAACCACCCTAGCACACCAAGGCCTAACCCCCAATGTGCTCCCCACGCCCTTATCCCCCAAAGTCACACCCATCATAGGCTCTGACCTACCCAAAAGAAATCCCTCCCTTGAGACCCTGGTGCCTCTCATCCCCCACTAGAATGGAGTGCAAAGGTGCGGCACTCCTGGGTCTGTGTAAAAGGAGTAACAGCAGATGGTCCTGGGTAAGCTAATTAATTGAAACCAAGTACAAGAACATATTTATCATGACAGAACATCTTGCATTTGCCGGCTGGTATTAAAAACACTGACCCTAGTTAAAAGGTCCTAGACGTCCGTGACAAAAATATCAAGGACCTCTCTCTCTTAGTGTCTGGAAAAAGTCTTCATCATGGCCAACCACAAGAAAAATATGAGTCTGTCCCTTAAATAGCACTTTAAGCTTACACTGTTGAATTAAACCAGCAGGCGCTCCTTGTCTCTTGAAGTCATCAATCATTCCCATAAAGTCTCTGCCTGTGCCAGCAGCCTGAAAAGACTTATGTGAGAAAACCTGAAATGAGAAATTATAATCTGATTTATAACTTTTTGTCCTAATAGCATAAGCCAACATTTCTTCTTTGATTCTAAAATTGTCAAAGTTTATTAGAATAGTGTGTGGGAATTTCATATTAGGAGATCTTATTGTGGGTACCTGATGGGCCCGCATGATCGTTAAGTCAAAAGCATCTGAAGCCTTATCTGGAAGAATATGCTTAAAAACAAGGTAGGAAATAATTTTTATAACAGAAGTCCCGACCTCATAGTCCTCAGTTATTCCCACAAATCTCAGTTTGGGGCGTTGTGATCTATTTTCTGCTTCATCTAGCTTGATCTGGAGTTATTCCAGCTCCACCTGCATCTTAAGAATTTCATTTCCTTGCTTACTGCTGGAGTCTTTGAGATCAGACATCCGTTGCTCCACTTCTGACATACAAGAAGAAAGCTGAAGAATACTGCTATTAATTTGACCCAAATGTTCATTAGTTTCTGTATGGGCATTCCCCCTCAGATATTTTTATATTGTGTAATTCTTTAAGATCTCTGTGAGCATTACTTCGAGTAATGAGGACTAAGCGGAGGCAGACTTGATAAAGTCAATCTTTGTGCTAGAGGCTGGGAAGTTGGAAACTGCGTGGTGGGTATAAATTCCAGGGATAGAGTGGACTCTGGCTGAGTGCAGTTTGCAGTACACTCTGAGTTTCGCTAAGCCTGTAAAGGTGCCTGGCACCCTCCCAAACATTTGCAGAAATTGGATCAGGCTTAACAAAGTGACCCTGCTACCCCTGCAGTCCTGAGTTGGATTCCAAAGACTTAAGCCAGAATTCAGGGGAAGCCCTCTCACTTCCTGCAGTCTTTGGCCTGGCAATGATTAACAAAGGATATGTTGGTTTACACTTAGTACTTTCACTTGGTTGAGGCTTTTACTGTTTTGCTCTCGTAACTGGCCCTCAAGAGGGGTATTCTCTTGTTCCATCCTTGGAGATTTGTACCCATGTTGTTGATGACTATGTACAGCCTCTGATGATGGCAGTTCAGTAGCGTTCTGGGATTTTAGGCTTCACAAAGAAGCTTCAGTGGTCATTTTCTGCTCAAATGCTACCCCTTGTTATGGAGCTGCTGTAGAGTCATCGGAATGGGCCCTTTTATTAGACAGGTCACCTGGTCACCGTAGAAGACAGTTTTAGACTTTTGTGGGACTTGGGGGTTTTAGCAACTACTCGAGATTTTGTCAATCGATTCTGTGAAACACGCTTCATCCTCTTCTGGAGGCGATTAGCCCACTATGATGGAAAAAACCTAGGGGGACGCCAGAGACTCATGAGGGAACAGTATGCCGCATCTAAACTACACAGATTGCTTCTGCAGCTTTCCTGGATCCATTCTACCAGCAGGGTGGCCTAATGCCACCCTAATGGTTGCATCAACCCCTAATGGTCTTATGGGCTTTAGGGTGAGCTGTTAATAGTGTTAATAGTGTTACAAACCCTAGGGAGGGGGATCACAAGAAGAGTCTCTCCCTGGTGTCTGTCCAGCGCGCTGGTTATTCCCTCATAAAACTGGAGGCGCTAGAGCAGTTTTGTGTGCTTCCTAAAACCAACCTGAAGGAGTCTGAAGATAATCCTTTCTACTCCTGTGCACTTCTTTTGAGGTCTAAAGTCTCTTCTCAGGTGTATAACAGGGAGAGCTTGGATCACTGTTCCTTTGCAAGTAAGAGTAGTCCACGCGTCTGGTTGCAACCCCGTGCCACCAATCGGCTTACCTCTGTAAGTGAGCAAATATGGAGCATGCAGCCGCACTCACTGCACTGTCTCCTCTGCATGTCTGCAGGGACTGCCTCTACTGCCGCAACTCTTTGCTGTCTTGATGTGCCTTCGTACCACACAGTCCAAGGCATCCTTCTGCTTTGTGCCGCCGATTCCAGTGCTTCTGTGGGGGGGGAGGGGCGACAGCGAGGCATTCCCTTGCTCCAGTCCGCACCAAACGATACGAAAGGCTTGGCAGTGAGTCACAACTCGGAATTCGAAATGTCCACAGCCAAATGCCATTAACCGTGCATCAAGAACTTGGGGTAGTGCGTCAAGAGGTGTGTCCAGGGGCAGGAGCCCTTTATATTTCCAACAGCGCCCCCGCCGTCGCGGGTAGCGCGTCAAGAGGTGTGTCCAGGGGCAGGAGCCCTTTATATATCCAACAGCGCTCCCGCCGTAGGCCCGTCCTTGCCCGTCATTGCCAGGAAGAGGCAGGGCAGGGCCACCCCCCTGACATTTACATAAAGACGCTCGATTTAGGCAGCTCATAAGCATACGGCTGCCTGAAGGTACTGTGCCAATAACTATTCCTAAAAAAAGGTATTTTTATAGAGGACCTTAGGACGGAAGTCTTCCTTTACCAGTGAAGTGCTAATATCTGCTAGATCTGGAGTGGGGCTGGGCCGGGTCACTGCCTCTTTATTTTACCGTAAGAAGTTTGCTTGTATTTATGAGTGCAAAATCTTTACTTAACACTTGTCATAAGAGAAGTTAATATTTATTATCTAGGTTTACCCCCACTAGACCTACTTTTATTCTCTTCCATAAATACATATTGTGGTCTGGTTCCATAGAGCCGAAGCATTATACAGGTGGCTCAAGACATGGGAAAACGTAAGGCATCAGAACCCCCAAGGGGGAAGGAGAAATCCATAAAAAAACTCAGGAATGCGGGCGAGAATTGCACTATAGCCGAAATTGATGATCTTATCGAGGAGGTAGAGTCACTACTATGTAGTAGGACCACTATCCGGGAGGGACCGGATAAAAAGATTACCTCTTACTACGCAAAGAAAGTTGAATCAGAGGATAAAGTGATAGAGATTATTAACCAGCAAGAGAGGGAGGTTTCTTCCGATATTAGGACTGGCAGCCCTAAGGATGCCACAACTCGACCTATACACCCATGCACTATAGATAGTACTAGGAAGAAGGGCCATATGCAGGAGTGTGAAGTTGTGTGTTCCAATAAATATGCAGTCTTGGCAGAACTCGATAGTAATAAAGCACAGAATGCACAAGAGGGGGAATTGGTGGATGAGCTATATCCAACTATTCCAATTGTACAGTTAGCTAGAGAGAGGACCTCTCCACTCAATCTAGAACCACTGAATCCTCTTAAACACAAAACAAGAACTATAGCAGACCTCTATGGCCTACTCTCTGGATTAATCCAGGAAGTTAAGGACTTGAAACTTGAAGTAATAACCTTATCAGATATTGTGGAAAAGGAAGGAGGAAGGGGTACTCATAGAGCTCAGTGCGAAAAGGAGACCCCCCTTATATCATTTCATCCACAAGGTAGATTCACACGTCTTCAAAATTTGAATACTAACCCCAACCCTTCCCCAGCTATAGCAAAAATTTTACAGCAACCACAGGGATATATGAGAGGGGCAAACGGGGAAAATACTGGTTCACGCAACCACCCTCGAAGTAATACTAGTGTTCTATGCCAAGAAACAGGAAATCCACGACGAGAACCCTGTTTGGTAAAAGGGCCCCAAAAAGGAAATGTGGAACCTATTCAGAACCACTATCCCCAAGTATTTAATGATAGGAACCATTACACTACATGGAATCGACACTCTGAGGGGGATAGGTTTCCCATTAGGACCAATGTCGTTTATCTGTTAAATGTTCCAAAATTGGCCTTAAATAGCAGAGAAGACGAGGATTCCTTAAAGAATAAGCTTACACACTGGATTAGGGCCAAAAGACACTGTCTATCCATAATTCGTTCAGATATTAAGGGGGCAGAAAGAATCCCAGGAGAGATGGGGCAACATGACGTTATTGCACTAACATTTAAGGATGGAAGATTAATCAGAGGCCTGATTGACATGGAACAGAGAACCCCTGCCCCCATAATCAATGCCATGAGGTTTAGTCCGGATCCATTCATTACCAAACCCCTAGTCCAGAGGCCTAAGTATAATGATAATGAGGGATTGCAAAAGTGAAATGGTGATTCCAACCTTGAAAGAGTAGATTGACTAATCCAGATAGATCAGGCACAAGTGGGACCAAATGGGGACCCAACAGTAGGTGAGCCCCATGAAGGGAATGATCTTCATGCTACAGGGGCAGGGAGTGTTGTGGAGTCTTTGCCCCGTAGGAAAGATTTGACAGCATACTTGAGCCCTACTTCTAACGTTACGACCCTAAACGGAAGGGGCCCTATCACTATGATCTCCTGGAATGTAGCAGGCTTAAAAAATAAGCTTATAGACCCCGAATGGCAGGACTATATTGATCAATACCATGTCTGTCTCTTTCAAGAGACTTGGCTTAAAGACCGCCGTATAAACTAGGATATAAAACCTACTTTATTAGTGCAACTTCAGCTGCCAGAGGGAGACCATCTGGGGGGTTGGTTGTATGGGTGAAAATTTCAATAAATGTCGAGATATGTATGCAAGCCACAGAGTCAGAGGACATTTTATGGTTGGTAATGGGGAAAAAAAAATAATAATATTCCACTTGTTCAATGTATATATAAGACCTAGAAGGACAAATTTGGAGTCGTCTGAAATAACTCTACTACACGACCTGCTTAAAAAGATCCCAGTAGGAGAGACAATTATGATAGGGGGTAACCTTAATTGTAATTATGAACCTATAACTGGATTTGAACATTTAGCAGAAGAAAAAGATCGAATGAGAGCAATTCCTTATTTAACAATAGAAAAATCTGTTCCGGGCACAGTGGCCGCATTGCAACTTATGGGCCTTACATTAAAGCATGGACTGAGGGCATGTAATGGCAGAGTGGGTGAAGGAGGCCTTAATTTGGATACCTTCCAGAGAGGCAACTCAACCTCGAAAATAGACTACATTTTGCATAGTATAAGTACATGGGGAAGATTAGTGTCCTTTAAAATAGATAAAAGAAGGGAAAGCGACCACTTCCCGCTAATAATTGAACTCAGGGCCCACTTCCTTGACTTGGATTTGGAATACATAGAACACGATAAGGTGGAGTTACAATCCATCCTCAGTAACAATAGAAGGGTTGTAAAATGGCCAGTAATACTAGGCAATCTGGATACTATGGCATATATTTATAACACATTTTCTGATCTCCTGGAGCCTTATGCAGAAAATAAACCTATTGATATCCCTATTACGGCCATCCACCAATCAATGAGTATTGCACTAAGACCCCTCCTGACCAAACAGCCACAGAACAAGCACAAAAAGGAGAAGGTGCAAACCACCCCAAGCAGTCCATGGTACACTATCAAATGTAGGGAGAGGAAAAGAGTGCTGATTGAGGCTCTAAAGCAAAAAAATCAATTAGCCATACAACAGGCAAGGGCCAGTTACAAGAAAACACTGGAAACTGGAAAGTTGCCCAAAGCAACTGGGAGGATCAAAAATGGCAAGACCTGCTGGAAGCAGCAAAAAGCAATGACGCCAGGATTTTCTGGAAAATAGTTACCCATGGTAGTAAAGAGGGGCTATTTACTACAGATCATCATATAGATCCCAAAACATGGGTTAACTATTTTACACTCCTTTATTCTGATCCCCCCAGCTCCGATCTCTATCCTCCAAGACATAAAACCCTAGCTACTTGGGGCATCTTACCCGAGCTACAATTTAGTCTGGAGGAGACCGTGAATGCCATCGAAGCAATCAAGCCAGGAAAAGTCCCTGGTTTGGACAAGATCCCGGGGGATATGTTCAAACATAGTATAGAAATTTGGGCACCTTACCTAAATCTTTTAAGTAATGCTATAGCAAGGGGAGGTCTAGTGCCCGAGACATGGAAAGGGGCAGAAATAATCCCAGTCTTCAAAAAAGGATCCAGGGAAGACCCAGGGAACTATAGACCAATTAGCCTCATAGATGTCATGCAAAAAATTTATGCTAGACAGCTGCTGAATAGAATTAGTAGCTGGATAGATGGAAACAGCATATTGACTATATACCAGGCAGGCTTTAGACAGCAGACGAGTACAGTCGATCAGGCCTTTAGGCTATTGACAATAATGTGGAAATATACTAGACTAAGGAAAGGCCACCTCTATATCGCGTTTGTGGATCTGCGCGCAGCCTTTGATTTGGTGCCAAGAGACTCCTTATGGGCAGCACTAGGGAAACACGGTATGCCAGGGAACCTCCTGAGCCAGCTAGAGAGGTTGTATGAAAATACATTTGCAAAGGTTCGGTGGGGGCCAAAGGGAGAGTTGACAGACCCAATACCTATCAAGAGGGGGGTGAGACAGGGTTGTGTGCTTGCCCCAACCCTTTTTTCATTATATATTAATGATCTGGTTCATTATTTGAAACAAAGCAACCATGACTCACCAAGATTGAATGATGATCCAGTCCCCGCCCTCCTTTTTGCAGATGATACCATCTTATTATCTCAAACCCCCATGGGCTTGCAAACTCTATTAGATAAATTCAGTGAGTATTGCAGCTTGAAGGGATTAGAAATAAATACAAACAAGACTAAATACCTTACTGTTAACCCTCATAAAGCACTCAAGAGAAACATTCGGATTAGAGGGCAGGCATTGGAACGAGTAAAAAATTTCAACTATCTAGGGATACTGCTTGATGCCAAATTGTCATGGGCACCACACGTCAATAAAGCTGCTATCTCCTTAGCTCATTGTTCCATGGCGATTAGCAAAAATTACAAATGTTCAAGGTCTAGTATTGTTTCACCAGTATTTGAGATCTATAGGTGCAAAGCACAGGCTGCTGCTTTATATGGTGCCGAACTCTGGGGATTTATAAATGTAACCCCATTGGTTACCCAGGAAAATAATTTTATGAGGTGGGTACTGGGTCTCCCTCCATCTACTCCACTGATACCTCTAACCTATGATATTAACATGAAACAAATTGGTAAATTGGCAGCCTTGAGGCCCTTGCTTTACTGGTGTAGACTTTGGACAACCCCTGAATTAATCCAATATAGGCAAGCACTAATTGAGATTATGAACCTGGACAAGGCCATCTCCCTCCTGTGGCTCCATTACATAAGGCAATGCTTTTACAATCTAGGGCTGAAATTTTATTGGGAAGAACCGCATACATTAACAAAACAATTGAAGATCCGACTAAAACAAGTATTTTGGGACTTCACCCTAAATAGCCCTCTCTACAGCAAGGATCTAGGTAGACTTACCTTAAGTTTCCTGGATATTAAACCATTACCGTATGCTGAGGAATGGATAGATACTATCCAACCTAAACGAGCAAAAGTTTTATTTATGAAGCTTCGATATGGGACTCTCCAGGTTAAGGCTTTTACTTCTAAATGGGGCCCCTTGAATGGGAGAAGACATGAGGTGACATGTGGGCTGTGTAATATGGAGACTCCTGAAACGACGGATCATGTTCTTTTAAACTGCAAAGCTTATGATAAACCAAGGAGGAAATGGATTCGACCTATTTGCAGGAACGTTGAAATCAGGAATTATAGTGAAGCAGCAAGATTATTGAGATCTAGTACGATACCATATGTTGTTTTTGGTTTAAGCCGGTTTCTACTAGCAATTTCATTTATCAGAGCCAAGGCGGGCCTGAGGCTCTAGGCGCTTTAACTCAGGCAAAATTCCCATAGTTAATCCATGGTCCCCAATTTGTTAAATGGGAGCCGCCTTTTGTAATCCAATGGTCTCTGGCTATACATCTAGCCAAGGATATATCTAGCCCAGGGGATATTGATAATGCTTGGGAAGAACTTGAATTATAATAGCATCTTGCCCCTTAGCATATGGTCCGTAGTCATTGGGAGGTTTTTTAAGCTACCTAGAATTCCCATTTGACACTTATGAAACTAGCTTATAGATCCAGTTATTTATTTATTTTTATTTTAAATAGTTCTCCCCTAGCTAAGCAAAATAAGTGCCTGATGGCACGGGAGGCAAATTTTAAGGGTTTTACAAAAATGCAATACTGTAATTGATTCTTATTTATTGCCTTTAAGACCAACATTGGCATTTTATCCAGACAGTCTGTTTTTAGTAGTTAAGTGAATATTAATTGTTGTTGAAATAACGTGCTTTTTGTATTACTTGATTGTATCCCTTTTTAAGGTTTCTTGCTGTATATAGGCATGTATGAAAGAAAGAAATTGTTGGGCATTAGGGATTGTCACTCAGTTCTTAAAATTAGCAAAATAAGTCCACATGTGATGGTGGTATGCCCATTGCCAAGATATCAGAGGCAATTTGGTATGATAGAGGCAAATGTCTTTCCAAAAAGCATGAATTCTATTTTACAATGGTCACTATTTGTGCTTAATTATAGTTCTAGAGACCAAGTGAATTTTTATTGCCAGTACATAGTTATTGCCACTAATAATAAGATAACAATCCCAATTGTTTTTGTACAAAGATTTGTATCTATAGTTATTTTATAATAGTTTTAGAGTGATTTGTACGGTGTTGTGTATTGTGTATTTTTATATTGTTTTAATTGATCAATTGCTTATTTTTATAATATTCATATTCACAACTTGCCGATCTGTATTGTATGTCCTTTGGGGAGTCCTGGATTTGATTTTTTAATATCATGATGGGTTTTAGTTTATCGATCTTCTCAAACCGTTTTCGTTTTCGTTTCCTTCTAGAAATGTATGAATTTTGTCAGTACGCTTTTATGGTATTGTTTTGCCGAAATAAAGCTGAAATTGAATTGAATTGAGAGAACTTGACCCACTGCTTCGATGCTACATGCTTCTCCCTTCCAGTACCATATCGTTGTTTGGATGCTTCTACAGCAGCTCACCCTACAGCCATCTTGCTAAATCCCTGACACAACTAGTCACGGAGCATGACGGGAGGTCCACATGATCCTAAGTTGCCCTACATGTGCTTAGGGCCTGTACATTAAAATGTACTAGTGGGCCTGCAGCACTGATTGTGCCAACGACATAAGTAGACCTTTAAACATTTCTCAGGGCTGCCATTGCAGCTTGTTTGTGCAGTTTCACCTGACATTTTGGGGGTTATTCTAACTTTGGAGGAGTGTTAATCCGTCCCAAAAGTGACGGTAAAGTGACGGATATACCACCAGCCGTATTACGAGTTCCATAGGATATAATGGACTCGTAATACGGCTGGTGGTAAATCCGTCACTTTTCCGTCACTTTTGGGACGGATTAACACCTCCTCCAAAGTTAGAATAACCCCCTTTGACCTGGCAAGATAAACCTTTTGCCAGGCCAAACCTTCATTTTTAGTACGTATAAATCACCGCTAGAGAAGGCCCTGGACAGCCCAGAGGGCAGGGTGCAGTGTATTTAAAAAGTTGGATATGTACTTTTAAATTGAACATATCCTGGTAGTGAAAAACTCTTAAGTTCCTTTTTCATTACTGCAAGCCCTACCACTCTCCCATAGACTAACACTGGACTGAGCTCATTACATTTATTAAGCTGCAATAATCAAATGAGAGCAGTTAACTGTTATATGTTTGGTGTCTTCGGAATTGTAATGAAAATTCCTAACTGATGTTGAAGTCCAATTTTTAATAACAATTTAGAAAGTGCTACTTTTAGAAAGTTTACATTTTCCTGCCTTCACTATTTAGTGACTTTAGCCTGTACCTAGGTCACATGACTGAGTGTAGTTGACAGTTGAGCATTATGTATTAGTCTAAGACAGCCACACACAATAGAGGTCATAGGTGTGCCTGGATAAGCCCTTATTGGCAAGATGGGAGAGTGGAGCTCAACACAGCGCCACTTACACATGAATAGACTGTGACCTGCCTCCACACAAAGGGCTGCTCACACCCTGTAGGTAGTCTGGATCCAGGACAGGGGAGAAAAGATGCTTGGGAACGTCAAAGAGAAACCTTTAAAAGAGGTGCAACCCTAAGCAGAGCCCTGCATTGCGTCACAGCCTATCAACACTTTAGAACCGCTGCTGCGGGATGCATCCTCAGTGCAGGTCCTCACATCCCTCATCGACTGCCGTCTCGAAGATGGCATCAGACTTCACATCACAGTTTCCCAACTCCATGGAACCGACTCACAACTCCAGACTTCATATAGCAAGCCTCCATTGACAGGATCCTCTACGATGACACAGGACATCGCACTGCAGCCTCACCAGATCTCAGAACCATTGCATGGCCTCAGTTGCATGATGCATCTTTGCCAACCCTTGCAACATGCCACAAACCTGAATTTAAGGTATTCTGTACAACAAGCCTAACAGGGTCTCTGTAGCCGACTCGCATTCTATTGCGGTCAGCTTGAACTCATGACTTTGACTTCACCTGGATATCCACAGTTGGCGCTTTACACCTTTTGGTGCTATTTTCACCAACATGTTCAAAATGTAATATCTCTGGTTTGACCAATTTGATTTTTATTTGTTTTGGTCTTATTTAATTTATTAAAAAATACTCTATTTTCCTAACCCTGTTGTGGATCCCTTTTATGATGTGTTTCCAGTGTGTTACTGTTTGAAGTGTTGTATAAATACTTTATGGATTGTCTCCGAGTAAACCCTGACTGCTCTATGCCAAGCTACCTGAGGGATGAGCACAGGTTGATTTAGGGTTTGCTTGTGACTTCACTCTGAGAAGAATTGTGGCTGCTTCTTGAGAAGGGTTTTACTCCCCTCTAAACCATTACCTAATTTCTTACAGGGACCACTTTGCATATTTGCTAAGGATGGGCGTAACCTCTGAAGTTTAGCTCTGCAGGATTCCATGAGTTTACATACAAACTAAGCGAAATTCCACCAACTGACTGAAAATATGCATGTCGAGCTGCTTGTGCAGCAATTTAGCACCAGTAGGATGAGCAGCACTGCAAAAATCTGCAGGAACGGCACCATGTTTTCTGCAAGAGTGCACAGCCATTTGAGATGATGTTGCTGACGCTCTACTTAAAAAGCAGCCCTCTAACCCCAGTCGCTTACAACCGCCTACGTTAAAAAGTCTTGCCAAATCTTGCCTAGCCCTTGCCAGCTCCCATTTCTGGGGCCTTGTGAGAAAAAACTTCCACCACAAGGTGACTGGCAGAATTTGGCTGGAACTCCATGTTACAAGAAAACGTAGACTTGCCAAATTCCGTCAATTCCATGGGCGAAAACAAAACATTGTGCCCACCTTTGCTTTGCACCTGTGCCGTACTATTGATACATTCAGAGGCAAAAAAAACAGTTGATAGGTACACTGACAATGTGCCCCTCCGATGATGCCCCATGGGAGGTAAACATGAGGGTATCAGGCAACTTATAAGCATTCCCCATTTCAGTCACAGGATTGTGGCCCTCAAGTGAAAGATAAAGCTGCAGTTTCAAGCCACAGCCCTGCCTTTCATGAATGCACTTTTCCCCATGCAGGCACAAACTGTCAGAGCTCATGCCTGCACTGAGGACAGCATTTTTTTTTATGTTGTAGAGCACACTGTCCCAGTGTGCACAGGTGCACCTAATTAGGAATGCACTGTGCCACAAAACAGGGACAGTGTATCCATTGTGCATTTCAGGCCCGGGGACCCAAATATTCGTTCAGGTCCCCCAGGGTTAGAGCCTGAATACTACAGCAATGACCATTGTATGTGAGAGGATTTGGGTTCCTCTGGGCATAGCTTGGAGATATGGGCTGCCTGTAGAAAAGTGTATTCCTTTACGGCTCCCACCCCAATATTGTCACCCTCATGTGTCAGAAAGACCATCTTTCGCTTCATTTTCATATCTTTAAAAATTCTTAATTCCAGGGGTGACCTCCCCCCTGGAATGGGCAAAGCATTGGTGAATACTGACATCAGCCTACATAGGAGTGCAGAAAGACTAGCAGAGACTAAAATAAGAAAAGTTCTCTGCAGCATTAAATTCTGGACATTGGGACATCTCACCAAAGGGATCCAGCCTTGAGGAGCCCACATTGGCTACAGACTGCCGCTTTGTCCCACTGACATTTTTCAACTTCCAAAAAAGTGGCAACGTCCAAAGGTAGAAATATTCACTGCAACACCATCCAGTGCCTCCCCTATGATGGCACATCCTGCTTGGACACCGCTGGCGGGCCTTGCCCTGCTGAACTTTACTTTCTCAAAAACTTTTCTTTCAAAACTTTCAAGTCCAAAGGCAAGAAGTCACCAGGCCCAATCCACCTTGTGTATCCAATTCACACTCCACCACAGCCGGCCTTAACTATGGATTTTGCCCTGATATCACACAACCAGATATCTGCAGTTGGTGCTTTGATATTTTGCACTAAAAACTTTAAAAATTAATATCTCCAATTCCACTGATTTCATTTATTTTGTTTTGGTATTATTTTATTCATTAGCATTTTCTCTATGTTTTCATATTGATTTGGGATTTTTCTTTTGTATTTGCTTTCCCTTTATAACTGTTTGTGTGTTGTAGAACTACTTTAGATATTGCCTGTACATTAACCCAAGCGTGACTGCTTTTGTGCCAAGCTACTAGGAGGATAAGCATAGGCTAATTTGGTGACTTTTGTTGTATACCCTAACAGAGATTGTGGTTTTTGCTTGAGAAGGGTCTTTACCTCCCCTCAATCAAAAAGCCAGCTTCTTACAAGGGCACTCTGTTGTCTCACACAAATGCAGTGCATGCTTGCACAGGCACTTTCCTTTTCTCCACCAGTCAGGAATGCACTTAACTAAATTGGGGTGAGCTGCTCCAGGACTAGTTTGAAGTGTCAAAGGAAGAGGAAACTGCTGATTGCCCTGGCCACACCTCTAGGGCTCACACATACCTGCACAAAGGGGAAAGGGTTTCTCCATCCTGTATTTAGTGAGTAAGGGGCACTCTAGGATCTTTTGCAATAGGATACATCAAACTCCGGCAAAAGTGAGACAGTAACCCCTGGAAACTTTTTCCCTATTGGTAAGAGAGAGGTCCGGGGTACCCTCATCCTCAAGCTAACGTCAGGTATAAATCTGCCATTTCCTTGCACCCTGCTCAGAACACTCTGGATCTGTGGAAGAATGAAAAAAGTACTACAACTGTTGTTTGGGAATTGTGAGAAGGCTGAAGGACTGGACCTGCTCTTAATTGTTCCCATGACAAACAAGTGGCCTCAAAGGATCAGTTGGCTGACCTCCTGTGTAAGCTACAGGGCCAGAACAAGTTGTAAGAATCCTTTTCTCTGAAGAGCTCAGCCAACCAGTACCAACTGAATCTGCCCTTGAATAGCCCATGCTGGAGTATGTATTGATTCCTAAGTGGTGTTCTTGAGTACCTGGAACTCTTGGCTGTGCCAAAGTGCACTCCTTCTAGCATCCCTGGAAGATCTAGTCCATGCACCCGAGTTGTGTTGCCACTGGGCTAAAGATTCAGGTTTTCCCACTGCAGCAGAAACCCTGTTTCAGCGAGACCTCGTCAAAAAGGTGTCTGTCCTTCTGGAGCCTTCTGTACAGATACAGCCTGAAACTTTGCCCTGCTAGAGGATTCTGAACATTGCAACTAAGGGCCTGATTTAGAACTCGATGGACGGGTTACTCCATCACAATGGTCATGAATATCCTGCCGGCAGGAATCTATATTCCATTATATTCAATGGGATATAGATTTTGGTGGCTGGAATAACCGTCACTGTTGTGACAGAGTAATCTGTCTGCCAAGTTCTAAATCAGGCCCTAAGTCCAAAGGTAGAAATGTTGAACAGGTGTAGACACCAAACATATCTGGCCAGCAAGAGGACTTCCAAGGGCAAAAAAATTGAATTTCTCCCGCTTGGAGCTTTTCCCATCAAAATCAACAGCTTCATCGAGACCTTGTCCAAAACCTATTGAACTTCATGGAGCCCTCTTCTAATACAGCCTACTGCCTTGCACCAGAGATGGATCTTGACTTTCCAAAAAAAGACTACCTCCCAAGGTAAAACCTCTAACTGGTCAAACCCAATTGCTGTTTCTGACCCATGCTTCATCACATGGGACTGAAATTTTGCTGAGATTGTTGTCTACTGCAACCATAGATTACTATTGGAGCTCTATGCTTTTTAGCCCTATTTTTATTTAAAACTTTAAAATCATATCTCCATTTCCCCTTATTGAAGTTTTGTTGTTTGGGTGTCATTTGTTCATTGCACAATTCTCTATTTTTCTAAATTGGAGTTTAATATTTTTTTGTGTTGTGTTTTTGACTTTTTAATCTTTTTTGTACTTGTAAATGGTTTTTACATTTCCTTTAGTTAAGCCTGTCTGCTCTGTGCCATACCTATCAGGGGTTGATTCATGTTTAAAAGACAAACTCTTAACTGGACATAACAAGATAGGAGCCCTACTATTTGTAGTAGACTACAATCCACCCCAAATAATAATTCACTTTGTCACACTTTCCATATTCATAAAATACACAGTTTAAATTAAAAATGTCTATATAATTTTAACTCCTGTTCCTAATTTATAGTTTCCTTAAGGAATAATGTAATTAGTGTACTCAGTTACTGCTTCCAAAACATAGCTAATGGGGCTGTATCACTTAAACAGTTTTATGTTGCAGTGATTAACCCCCATATGCTGATGCTTTTAATCCACTGAGCTAATATCTTTTTGTGATCCGTCTTGACTGTGCAGCTGCCACCAAACAGTTATTTGAGCATCCCTAGAAAAGCTGTAGCTCTGCCTAAACGTTGGCAGCTAAGAGTACATGTTTTGATTGGGCAGAAGTTGTGTCCATCTACAAAAAAGTGTTTGTCCTCCATGCAGCTGCTGGAAACATAGCAGGAGCTACGGTGAAGTCAAGCTGACAGGCAATGCACCTCGGGTGGATCGATTGGCAGTATGTCCCTATCCTCTATTGGTGGTGCTGGCACTTTTTGCTGCATTTTCTTCAAAGACCCATGTTTTAGGATAGATATTAGCAGTACCTCCAACACTACTTGCAAGGGTCCACGACCTGGGGGCACTACTTGGAGGGTCAGGACTCACTCCAGGCAGAGCTCAGGTGCAGAGCTCAAGGTATCTGGATCTTGTTCCGTCCTTGTAGCTCATGCAGGAAACCAGCCACCCATCCCTTGGAGTCACTTTGGTGGTCCTGGGTTCAAGGTGCAGGTCCAGTCCTCCTTCACTCAGCAGGACATTAAGGCTTTTTAATCTTCCACAGATCCCAGAGTGTACTGAAGAAGTGATTCGAAAGGTCCAATACTTATACCTGGTTGCCGCCATTGAAGTGGGAGTAACATCCTGGCCACACCTACATCTAGTTCTGGAAAGTTCTGCCCTTCCCCTGCCAAGGCTTCCAGCAGTATGAGGTGACAAAAGACTGGTGCCAAGTTTATTTGTGGGTGTGCTGGAGAAAGATTTGAAAATGTTTGTGGTTCAGGGAACAGCCCCTCTCCCTCTTTCTGGACAGGATGACCTATCCTCTAAACATCTAGTCCCCCTTTGCTTCACTGTCTGGGAGAAATACACAAAGACCAACTGCCAAACTATTCATTATCATGTGACCCAGGACACAGGCTGCAGCACTAAGGCCCAGATTTAGGAGGGTCTAGTGCCTCCTTGCGCCACATTAGCATCATTTTTTATGACACTAATGTGGCCCAACGAGGCCAAATTCACTGTGCCATATTTACAAAGTGGTGCAATGCGTGCATTGCACCACTTAGTAATGACTTGTGCTACATTATGCCTGCGCTAGGCATAATGTATGCAAGAGGGGCATTCCCCCATTAGGGAGACTAAAAAATGGTGCAGTGGAATGTAAGAGATTCCACTGCACCATCTTTAGCGGCTATTTTTAACGCCGGCACAGAGCAGGTGTTAAAAGGGGGCATACCATTGTTTTCAATGGGCCCCTGTGTACTCTGCAAGATTAGCGCCAACATTCTGGGGCTAATCCTGCACAGTACAACAACAGCGTCAACAATGTTGACTCTATTGTCCCTACCTTGTGCCATGGTGCGCAGTACATTAAATACAGCACACACATGGTGGCAGTAGGGGGGCGCTAAGGGGCGCAAGAAAAGTGCAGCTGTATTGGATGCAGCACCGCTTTTCTTAAATTCGGCCCCAAATGTTTAGGTTAAGAAAATTTCAACTTTCTAAAAGTGTCATTTTCAGAATTGTGACATTACCTTTTAACAGGATTTTAAATTACAATTCCTTTGAGTCTATCTGTTCCCCATCAAGATTTAACACTTATTAAATGTACAATTGTATCCCAATGATAGTCAATAGAAGGGATATGCCTTACGATAGTGAAAAATGAATTAAGCAATTCCTCACTCCTAGGACATGTAAAAATTAAAAAAAAACTCTTTAAATACCCTGCACCCTACCCCAATGATTGTTTAAGGCCTACCTTAGGGATTACTTATATGTATTAAAAAGGAAGGTTTAGGCGTGGCAAAAAGATTTATTTTGCAAGGTCAATGGCAGTTTAAGATGACACTACAGGTTGCAATGGCAGGTCAGAGACATGCTTCAAATTGCTACTTGAATGGTTGGAACAATATGTGCTACAGGCCCAGTTGTAGTATTTAGTTTACAGGTCCTGGGCACATGTAGCACCATTTTACTAGGTTCTTAAAAGTAAATTTAAAGTGCTAATCAGGTGTAGACCAATTGTATCGTGTTTAAGAGAGAGAGTGCAAGCATTTTAGCACTGGTCAGCAGTCATTATGTCAACAAAAAAAAATTCAGAAAACAGGAGAGTTGAAGGCAAAAGGTTTGGGGAAAGACCACATCAATGCTGAAGCACCCCTTTTAAGTAAATATAGTTCCTGTCATTGCCCAACAGGTCTTCCTGCAAGATGACCAAGCACCTCCCCATACTCAGCCTTTGTCTCTGCTCTGGGGTGGTTTTCACGCTTTAAGGTCAGCATTCTCTACTGTCACAACCAGTATTCAGAGTCTGCAACATAGGCACACATTGAGCTTTGAAATGAACACCCATCAAAACAATGCATGCAATATTTTCTGCATGTTATGTATTTGCTACCTGGCTTGTATGCTAGCCATCACACACAACATATTTGAAAGCATTATGTTAGAAATGGGGTTTTTGGTTGGCAGTCAGGTTACCCTCTGTCCAAGCAAAAGCCCTCACTCTAGTCAGGGTAAGTCACACACTATCCAAGATTATCCTGTGCCCACCCTCTGGTAGCTTGGCACGAGCAGTCAGGCTTAACTTAGAAGGCAATGTGTAAAGTATTTGTGCAATAAATCATACAATACCACCATATAGCACCACAAAAATACACCACACAGTGTTTAGAAAAATATATAATATTTATCAGGATAATTGTAGGTCAAAAAGAATAAAGTTGCAATGGAAAATTGTAGAAATATCACAGGGAAGGGATATAAAGTGTCTTAGGTCTTTAAAAAGCAATAAAGTGTCTTTCAAGCACAGAGTACCTGGTACCAGCAGGTCCTGTCTGTATGCTGCCACCATTATTGCTGGATTCAGACTGTCTTGCCTTGATCTCCAGCTCCTTGAGACTCAGTTCATGAGCCAGCAATAGTTTCTTTTCAGCCAAAGCTCTTTCAGCTTCCACTTGTTTGGCTGCTCTTTCAGCTTCTGCTTGTTTGGCTGCCCTTTCAGCTTCTGCTTGAATCTGTTTGGCTGTTCTTTCAGCTTCAATCTGTTTGGCTGCTCTTTCAGCCTCAGCTTGTTTGGCTTCTCTTTCTGCCCTCCTTTCCTCCTGTTGCGCCTCAATTTTCAGTTTTGCCATTTGCAATTGGAACTCCCTTTCCTCTCTCCTTTCCTCTGCGGTCAGGCTTTGCATGGAGACACTGCTCCCTGGTCTGGAAGGGTGCACAATTGCAGTGGTAACACCATCCATAGATAGTGAAAATCCTTCTGAGGGGCCATTTTCTGGCTCCTCTTCCTCATCATCCTTTAAATGGGCTTCTGCCCAGGCCCTCAGCGCCACTTGAAAGTCCTCCTTTCTGGAGGCCCCTTGGGTGGGTACCCTTAATGCCCTGCAGAATCCTCTTAGTTGTTTGACCGTGTATGTATCCAACTGGACTAGGTCAAAGTCCCCTGTCTGAGACCCAGTCAGAGACATGTTGAGTGAGGATTTAGTTTTTGAAAATTGTCAGGAAAAAAAACGGATTTTCAAAAAGAGAAAAAACCAAGTTGACCTTCAACTGTGGGTAGGTAGTGAAATACTTAGCTACTGTATGTCACTGCACAAATACAAGTCCTATCCTCACCGCTGATCACCAATGTTAGAAATTGGGTTTTTGGTTGGCAGTGAGGTTACCCTCTGTCCAAGCAAAAGCCCTCACTCTAGTCAGGGTAAGTCACACACTATCCAAGATTATCCTGTGCCCACCCTCTGGTAGCTTGGCACGAGCAGTCAGGCTTAACTTAGAAGGCAATGTGTAAAGTATTTGTGCAATAAATCATACAATACCACCATATAGCACCACAAAAATACACCACACAGTGTTTAGAAAAATATATAATATTTATCAGGATAATTGTAGGTCAAAAAGAATAAAGTTGCAATGGAAAATTGTAGAAATATCACAGGGAAGTGATATAAAGTGTCTTAGGTCTTTAAAAAGCAATAAAGTGTCTTTCAAGCACAGAGTACCTGGTTTCTGGTGGGAAATCTCCTCAGAGGGCCACAGGAGAAGAGATGCGCGGAAAAAGGGGTGTGTGCGTCGATTTCTCCTCAGCACACACAGACTTGCGTCTTTCTTTTCCACGCGGGGAAGTCGGGCATCGTTTGCCGGCGCGCAGACAGTCTCTTTTTGTGGGTCGCGGGGATTACCAGATGTCCCGGGTCTGTGCGGGGATTCTCCTGCTTGTTTTCCGGCTGCGCATCGTTCTGCGGGGCTGCGCGTCGAAGTTTCGATCTCACGGTAGGCGTCGCGTCGATTTCTCCTTGGAAGTCGGGCGGCGTTGTCCTTGCGAGGCCGTGCGTTGAAATTTTGGTCTCACGGCAGGCGTCGCGTCCATTTCTCCTTGGAAGTCGGGCGGCGTTGTCCTTGCGAGGCCGTGCGTCAAAGTTTCGCGCTCACGGTAGGCGTCGCGTCGATTTCTCCTAGAAAGTCGGGCGGCTTTGTCCTTGCGAGGTTGCGCGTCGAAGTCTCGATCGTCCCGAGGGCGTCGCGTCGATCAGCGTTGGTGTGCGGCGTTTTTCTCGCCGCGAAACAAGCTATGCGTCGAAATTTTCGGCGCACGGAGCGTCCAAGTGAAAGGAAGAAGTCTTTTTGGTCCTGAGACTTCAAGGAACAGGAGGCAAGCTCTATCCAAGCCCTTGGAGAGCACTTTCACAGCCAGACAAGAGTTCAGCAAGACAGCAGGGCAACAGCAAGGCAGCAGTCCTTTGTAGAAAGCAGACAGGTGAGTCCTTTGAGCAGCCAGGCAGTTCTTCTTGGCAGGATGTGGTTTCTGGTTCAGGTTTCTTCTCCAGCAAGTGTCTGATGAGGTAGGGCAGAGGCCCTGTTTTATACCCAAATGTGCCTTTGAAGTGGGGGAGACTTCAAAGAGTGGCTAAGAAGTGCACCAGGTCCCCTTTCAGTTTACTCCTGTCTGCCAGGGTCCCAGTAGGGGGTGTGGCAGTCCTTTGTGTGAGAGCAGGCCCTCCACCCTCCCAGCCCAGGAAGACCCATTCAAAATGCAGATGTATGCAAGTGAGGCTGAGTGCCCTGTGTTTGGGGTGTGTCTGAGTGAATGCACAAGGAGCTGTCAACCAAGCCCAGCCAGACGTGGATTGTAAGGCACAGAAGGATTTAAGTGCAAAGAAATGCTCACTTTCTAAAAGTGGCATTTCTAGAATAGTAATATTAAATCCCACTTCACCAGTCAGTAGGACTTTGTATTACCATTCTGGCCATACTAAATATGACCTCCCTGCTCCTTTCAGATCAGCAGCTGCCACTTCAACAGTGTATGAGGGCAGCCCTAATGTTAGCCTATGAAGGGAGCAGGACTCTCAGTAGTGTGAAAACGAATTTAGGGGTTTTACACTACCAGGACATATAACTACACAGGTACATGTCCTGCCTTTTACCTACACAGCACCCTGCCCTAGGGGTTACCTAGGGCACACCTTAGGGGTGACTTATATGTAGAAAAAGGGGAGTTCTAGGCTTGGCAAGTACTTTTAAATGCCAAGTTGAGGTGGCAGTGAAACTGCACACACAGGCCTTGCAATGGCAGGCCTGAGACAAGGAAAAAGGGGCTACTTAAGTGGGTGGCACAACCAGTGCTGCAGGCCCACTAGTAGCTTTTAATTTACCAGCCCTATGCACATAAAGTGCACCTTACTAGGGACTTATAAGTATATTAATAGTCCAATCAGGTATGATTCCAGGTTACCATGTTTTAAGGGAGAGAGCATATGCACTTTAGCACTGGTTAGCAGTGGTAAAGTGCGCAGAGTCTATAAACCAGCAAAAACAGTGTCCAAAAAATGGAGGGAGGCAGGCAAAAAGTTAGGGGTGACTACCCTAAGGCTGTCAG
Source organism: Pleurodeles waltl (assembly GCF_031143425.1). Lineage (NCBI taxonomy): Eukaryota > Metazoa > Chordata > Amphibia > Caudata > Salamandridae > Pleurodeles > Pleurodeles waltl. The sequence continues at coordinate 1,237,023,538 of NC_090446.1, forward strand.
GTCTAACACATTATGAGAGAGAATCCACTGTCCATTTATTGAGCACATAGTCCTGTCCATTGTTCATGGAACTTGACAGCGAAGACTCTAAATCAAATTGTAAAATAAATTGATAGTGGCAATTGTGACAGGGGCAGAACAACTGAGAAAGAAATATCACAACAAATGTAGGCCTTTTTTTCTATACCGGGCAAAGCACTCAGTTCTGGTAGAAAGACCTGCATGAGAAGGTCACCGTATGCCTCATTCTAAATTGCTGTCATTTGCAACCACTTGGGTCTTGCTGTTTCATTTCTTTCCAGAATAAAAACTATTTAAAGTGCAGCAGCTCGATCCCTCTGTTTCATACACCAGATATTTGTTTTGGCTCCTAGCACAAAAATACAATATGTTTCATATTTTAAAACGTGCGTCTTTGCTATATTCTTTTGGCAGTGACGTTTTTCATGGTAAAGAGCATGAAATTATAGTAATTACACTAATGATAGCCAATATCTCTCATTCGGGATAAATACATAGCATCGCCATGTAATTGAAATGTTTATTTTGAGAGAACAGCTAACATTTTGTCGATTTGAGACAGATATCAATACATTGCTTCCATCAGGATATTTCTAAGGAATGCCCCTATCCTCAATTCATGTTTGTAGGACATATCTAAAAGTTTGAGGATATTAACGTAGCTGAAGTTATATTTATGGAGTATTTCAATGGCTAATGACAAACTAGAAGAGCCCACTCTTATACATTGCCCATCCAGGTCTTCAGTGTAGGGTAGCCTCATCACATCAGAAATGCCAACTGTACCATCGCCTTCAGTGGTGGCTGGTGAGATTTGAAAGTGGTAGGGTACAAAGGTTTGGTATGACTTTTATGCAGCATGCAAAGCCAGCAAGCTCAATGGGCAATCGCAGAATTTGGGGGTACTCCCCCTGAGAATTTTTTTAAAAAAAGATTGGAAAATGGTGCATTTTAAAGCAAACTTTTATAAAGAATTTAGGGTCTGATTTATGTCTTGGCGGAGGGGAATACTCTGTCACAAACGTGACGGATATCCCGTCAGCCTTATTACAATCCCATAATATCCTATTAAGATCTTAATGAGGCAGATGGAATATCTGTCACATTTGTGACAGATTATTCCTCTGCCAACATCTAAATCTGTCACGATTCACCCTGAGCTTACTGTCGATGTTGGAGAGAGGTGGTGAGCGGCCCCGGTTCCTGCAAGTCCTGCTCTGGCCGAGGTAGGGGCGACCCCTTCCGGTAGCCAAGGTGCTGTTTGACAATAGTAAGCCACTACAGTCCGTGCCCTCCAGAAGGAGTCCCAGAGGAAAAACCCCAAAAGGGTAAAAAACCTCCAACAGGAACTCCCTGAAACAGATGGAGGACACAAGGAATTAGGACTTAAGAGTCTGGAATTCTGGAAACTGAAGACAGATCAAGTACGACTGGCGCCACAAGAGGAAACCATCCGGAGCGTGACTACCACCACAGGAGTGTTGCAACGCAATGAGAAGGAAGATAAAATCCCCTTAAATACCCCTAGACAGGAATTGGAAAACAGGAAGTAGTAATACCACCATCTTGGTTTGGGAAAAAGGTCATAACTTAAAATAGAAAACATGCTCCTGAAAAAGAGAAACAATGCATGCAGGGAAGAGAGGAAGTGAACAGCATGCTGGGAAGGGGAAAAGCATGCATAAAAACTGGCTTTTGGCTGTGTGACAGGTAAGTGGGTGAAAGGAGGGGGTCCCAGGCATCCCAAGCGCGTTATTATGTCTGTCGTGCTGAGCGCACTGAGCGCAGCAAGCACGTGACCCGATTCGGGGTCTCTGGTCCTGCCGCGCTTGCCATGGAACTCGCAGCCGGAGAAAAGGGCCGCGGCGGGCGCTGCGACCCTTGAACCGAGCCTCGGCTTCCCCCACGGCCCGCCCGCGGGCCACCGAGGTCTCCATGAGTTGCGTTGCAGCGGCCCGTGCTCGCGGCCGCGGCGCAAAAGTAGGTCCCCCTCGAGGCCCCAGGCTTGTGAGGAAAAAGCCGGAAGAAACGACGGACCAAAAGAGGGGCATGAACCGAAAGTGCATCGTCCCAGGAACACTCACTCATAGGGTAGCCTTTCCAATGAATAAGATATTCGAGGCGCCCGAGGAAGAAAAAACAAGAGTCACAGATCTCCTGGACCTGGTATTCGGGCACATTATCAACCAACAGAGGGGGAGGACAGGTGAATTGTCTATGAAAAGGGTCAGGAAGGTAAGGTTTGAGTTGTGAGACATGGAACACAGGATGTATTTTCCAAGTCTGAGGCAGATGAAAACGCACAGACACAGGATTGATTTTCTGGAGAATCAGGAATGGACATTAATAACAAGGTTTAAATTTGTTCTGGGTAAGTCGGAGAGGCAAGAATTTAGAGGCAAGCCAGACCTTGTCGTGGACCTGATGACGCAGGGCCTCACAACGCTTCTTTTCAGCCATCCTTTTCATGCATGTCTTAGTGGCTACAAGATTTGAACGGATCACACTTTGGATACCCCGTAGTTGCCAGACATATGAGGAAATGGCAGGAAGATTGGAAGTATCTTTCAGAGGAGTAGGAAAAGCCTTAGGATGGAAACCATAAGAACCATAGAAAGGGGAGACTTTCGAGGCACTGTGTACTGAGTTGTTGTAGGAGAATTCTGCAAGTGGTAAATAGGTAGACTAATTACTCTGCGTAGCATTGCAGAAGCTGCGTAAATATTGCTCGAGGCCTTGGTTTAGTCGTTCTGTCTGTCCATTAGTTTGAGGATGGAACCCTGATGATAAGGCCACTTCTATTCCTAGGGTCTTACTGAATTGTTTCCAAAACCGGGAGATATATTGAGGACCCCGATCTGAGATAATGACCTGTGGTAGTCCATGAAGCCGGAAGATCTCCTGAGTAAAGATTTGGATTAGTTCCTTAGCCGTTGGTAGTTTTCTTAACGCCGTGAAATGTGCCATCTTTGTGAAGGAATCAATGGTCACCATTATCACTCGGTTTCCAACTGAAGAGGGCAAAGAGCACATAAAATCGGTGGAGATAGTGTGCCATGGACCTGGGGGAACAGATAATGGGCGAAGTAATCCTACTGGTTTAGTAAGGGGTGTTTTGGCTTGTGCACATATGGGACAGGACGACACATAGTCCTCAGTATTAGCCTTGATAGTGGGCCACCAGAAGGAGCGAAGCAGAAGCTCTTGGGTAGCTTTCATTCCGCGATGACCTGCAATGGGGGAATTGTGGCACATACCTAGGGCTTCTGTCTGGACTATCTTAGTAGGTAAGAACAGGGCTTTGTTGTGGTGATAGTATCCCTGACCTATATGAAGCTGCGAGCGCAAATTGTTCATCTCTGTAGTTTCCAGGTGGGAATATTCAGATTTGACCTGGTCTAGGAATGTCTGTACTAAACCAATGATCTTATTACTTTCAAATAAGTTCTGTACAGGAGAATCGCTACACTCAGGGTAATGTCGAGACAAGGCATCGGCCAAGATATTCTGAGAACCAGGGATGTATGTAATATAAAAATCATATTGACTAAAAAAGAAAGCCCATCGAGCCTGCCGGCTATTCTGACACTGAAAGTTTCTCAAGCATTGTAAGTTTCGATGATCTGTCCGTGCCTCAAAAGGTTCTTTCGAGCCCATCAGGAAGTGTCTCCATTCCGTGCACGCTGTCTTCAAGGCGAGTAACTCTCGTTCTAACACCGAATAATTCCGCTCCGAATCGGATAATATGTGTGAAAGGTAGAATACAGGATGCTCTATCCCATCATCATCTTGTTTCTGTAGTAAGGCAGCCCCTATGGCTCTTTCTGAGGCATCTGCGACAACGATGAACTGTTTGGTGGTGTCTGGGTGCCGTAAAATGGGAGCTTGAATGAAGGCTTTCTTTAATTCTTGAAAAGCCAACTCTGCGTCTGGTGTCTAACAAAAACCTTTCCTTAGATTGTCTTTCTTAAGAGTTTGTGTAATATAGCTGGTTCTCTGGGCAAAGTCCGCTATAAATTGTCGATAGAAATTGGCCAATCCCAAAAAACACTGAGTTTCTTTGATGGAAGAGGGGGACGGCCAATCCAGAATAGCTTGAATCTTATCTGAATCCATGGCAACACCTATTTGGTTAATGCAATATCCCAGGTATTTTACCTCTGTTTGGTCAAATTCACATTTTTCTAGCTTGCAGAATAAATGATGTTGTCTGAGTCTATCTAGGACTTGGAGTACATGCTTAGTGTGTTGTTCTGGGTGGACAGAGAATATTAAAATGTCGTCCAGATAAACAACCACTGTTTGATGTAGAAGATCGGAAAAAATAGAGTCCATGAATCTTTGAAAGATGGAGGGGGCACTGGTTAGTCCAAAAGGCATTACTCTGTATTCATAATGACCGAAAGGTGTCATAAAGGCGGTTTTCCATTCATCACCTTCCTTTATTCTTAAAAGATGGTATGCTCCTTTAAGATCCAACTTGGTGAATCTTTTTGCCCCTCTGACAGCTTCTAAGATGTCCTTAATAAGAGGTAATGGGTATCGATCCTTAGTAGTAATCTTGTTTAATCCTCTAAAATCAATACAGGGACGCAAATCTTTCGTCTTCTTTGGTACAAAGAAGAGAGGAGCCCCTGCAGGTGAGGAGGAAGGGGCAATCAACCCACTCTGTATGTTCTCCTCTAGGTATTCCTTAAGAATCTGCTTCTCAGGTTCTGTTAGAGAGTACATTCACCCAAAAGTAACCACGGCATCGGGTTCCAAAGGAATGGCACAATCGTATTCTCTATGGGGTGGCAGTTCAGGTCTTTCTGGTTTCTGGAATACATCGGCATATTCTAGATAATGTCTGGGCACTCCTTGTAGAACGTTAATAGAACATCCCACCTTAGGGGGTGCCATTAAGAGACTCCTCGGGGACCAATAGTCTCCTGCTAAGTAACAGTGGTGTTGGCAGAAGTGAGAGGATAAAGAAATGGTTCTTGTTTCCCAGTCAATGTAAGGGTTATGCCGAGTTAGCCATGGAATCCCCAGGATCATTACGTGATGTGGTGAAGAAATCAAATCAAAAGAAATGTTTTCTTGATGTTTCCAGAATTGGAGACATAGGGTAGGGGTGGTATACTGTACAGGTCCCGAGGCCAAGAATGATCCATCCACCGTGTGGACTTGTTCTGGTACTTCCTTTGGTATTTGCAAAATCTGTCTTTCCCTGGCCCAGCTTTCGTCTAGGTAGATACCACTGGCTCCACAGTCCAGCAAGGCCAGTTGCCTTTCTTCACGGCCATCTGTTAAGTGGAGGATAACAGGTAAAAGGAAAAGAGCAGTTCCTTCCTCCCTTGATGAACAAATGGAAGGTATTTTGAAATATCCTGTCTTCACCCTTCTTACTGAGGACGGGAATTGGCGTTTCCCAAAGGCTTGGCTGGACAGACGGGACATGTGCGATTTAGATGACCAGCAGCACCACAATACAGGCAAAGTCCTTTCCTTCGTCTGTTTTCCAGCTCACTAGGTGATAATGGCCCTCGTGCCATATCGATTTGCATAGGCTCTTCATCGGTAGCACTCTTAGTTTCAGAACAAGCCTCCTCGGAACGATGAGGAAGGGTGCGGGACGTCACCGGGTGTGATGGTACTCGACTCTTCTTTCTCTCCATCCTTCGCTCATTTAACCAATATTCTATTGTCAGGGTCTGATCCATTAACCCCTTAAGAACCTCTACTCTGGCCGAGTGCACCAGTTCGTCCTTAATGTCCTCTCTGAGACCCCTGCGAAACAGGGTCACCAAAGTACGCTCCACCCAGGAAGTCTCAGCTGCCAATTGTCTGAAACGAGTGATGTACTGTAAGACGTCCTGATTTCCTTGTTGAATATCGCAGAGAGCTTCTTCTGCTGAAGACTCAATTCCAGGACGCTCAAACATCTGCTTAAAGGCAGTGACAAAGCTGGAATAATTAGACAGGCTAGGGTCGTTACTTGTGACCAAAGGGGTGGCCCATGCCAGGGCTGGGCCAGATAGGGCGCTAATCAAATACCCCACCTTGGTCTTGTCTTGCATAAACTGTGAAGGACGGAATGCGAAATAGACCGTCAAGGCATCCAGGAACTCTCGTAATTTGTTAGGATCCCTGGAGAAGCGAGGCGTAGTGGCGTAGACCGTAGGTACATCGGTGGTTCTAGAGGCGAAGGCTTGTCGGAAGACTGTGTTTTCGGTACGTAGCTGTTTGAGTTCTTGGGCCTGTTGTTGTATCGTAAGGAGCAGGGTTTGGCTTGTTGGTTCTGTACTCATCACGGGATTCTCCATGGTTCCGGACGGCAACTGGAGTTTCAGGCGTTGCAATCTGTCACGATTCACCCTGAACATACCGTCGATGTTGGAGAGAGGTGGGGAGCGGCCCCGGTTCCTGCAAGTCCTGCTCGGGCCGAGGTAGGGGCGACCCCTTCCGGTAGCCACGGTGCTGTTTGACAATAGTAAGCCACTACAGTCCGTGCCCTCCAGAAGGAGTCCCAGGGGAAAAACCCCAAAAGGGTAAAAAACCTCCAACAGGAACTCCCTGAAACAGATGGAGGACACAAGGAATTAGGACTTAAGATTCTGGAATTCTGGAAACTGAAGACAGATCAAGTACGACTGGCGCCACAAGAGGAAACCAGCCGGAGCATGACTACCACCACAGGAGTGTTGCAACGCAATGAGAAGGAAGATAAAATCCCCTTAAATACCCCTAGACAGGAAGTGGAAAACAGGAAGTAGTAATACCACCATCTTGGTTTGGGAAAAAGGTCATAACTTAAAATAGAAAACATGCTCCTGAAAAAGAGAAACAATGCATGCAGGGAAGAGAGGAAGTGAACAGCATGCTGGGAAGGGGAAAAGCATGCATAAAAACTAGTCATGTGCAGGCATATGGCTTTTGGCTGTGTGACAGGTAAGTGGGTGAAAGGAGGGGGTCCCGGGCATCCCAAGCGCGTTATTATGTCTGTCGCGCTGAGCGTGGGAAGGACCGTGACCCGATTCGGGGTCTCTGGTCCTGCCGCGCTTGCCACGGAACTCGCGGCCGGAGAAAAGGGCCGCGCCGGGCTCCATGACCCTTGAACCGAGCCGCAGCTTCCCCCACGGCCCGCCCACGGGCCGCCGCGGTCTCCATGAGTTGCACCGCAGCGCCCGTGCTCGTGGCTGCGGCGCAACAAAATCTGGCCCTTAGTGCGAAAGCAAGAAGGTTTTTTGAAGCAGCTTGAACATGTAGTCTTGAAATATTTGCACACATTAAAACTGCCACACATATCACTGCATTAATATGTTCAATAGTTAGTGCAGTGTGCAAATTGTACAATGCAACAACTTCAGGCCCTTTAAAGTGTATGCTAGGATAGTGTCTTATACTGTGAGTGGCATCAACTTTGGAAGAAAATGTTTTGATTGGGAAGCACCCACAGCTGCTTGCTGCAAATAAGCCATGTAGAAATATGTGCAGACAGGACTTAAAATGGGATGAAAAAGTAGGGTTCTCCAAAAGGGATATGGCTTAAACATGTAAATTTATGTGATTTCCATAGTGTGTCACCCAACCGGTATTTTGGTTTCTCTCTAAGCTTTTTTTATTACATCCAGATATATAATAAAATGACTGACATAAACCTAACAGCTGTCAGGACTATTGGCTTTGTCAATGGTTGTTAACTGTTTAAGGTAAATGAGTAAAAACAATGATTTTGTTGTAATAATTGATATTGAAAATGTTTCATTTTGAAATTGTGAGATTGCGAATTAAATATTACTGAGGTCTGTGGAAGGAGAATTGGTCTTCAGTTATGTGCACTTTGTTAGACATGTAAGCCTCTTTTCTCTCCACAGCTCATTTCTTTACAGATCTTAAACCTCACCTCTTTTCTCTTCAGTACTCTCTTTTCGCTTTTTTATGAAAGCACTTCTTCGCATCTCCTTCACTTGATCACCCCCAACCATACACTTCACTTACACCTAAGCACTTTTTCTTCTACATTTGGCCTTGTTATTATTTTGACAATTGTATACCCCAATAGCACACATCTATTCAGAAATTAAATTGCAACTGGACTATGTGGCCATTCCTGCATGTGTTCTGCAAATAGGCCAAAATACTGAAGGCACTGAGAGAAACCCACATTTCCTTTAGTCTCCATGCCAGAGCTCCCAATCCCAGCCCGTGATAAACACTTGATATGACTCAAGCTATGCACTATACAGGTATTATGAGATGCATGGGGAAAAAAAACCCACAGAAACACAACATGATTGAAATAGCTAACACTCTTATGGAATGCAATAATAAATAAAATGTGAAATATAAACAAGAACTAAACCACTGACATGCATTACTTTAACGTTTTTAACATTCCTTGTTCAGAAATAAAACTCTGTTTTGACATTATTGTTAAGGGCATGAATTTAGGGCCCAACATGGACTTGTTTCAATGTCTGTTTTAATGCTGTATGGTAGAGCCATATCTGCAGAATTACATGACCACAAGCATCCAGAATGGTACAGCGTCTGTTTTTAAAATCCAAACATGTCAAGGGTAAGGATCAGGTAAGGATAAACCATTCTAGAACCAATGCGCCTATCAACCTAAATAGATCAGGACATTAATAAGTGGCAAGTAAACCTGCCAGTAAACCTGCAATAGTCTAAGTATGCATACTCATAGCATTTCATGTTTTTTTTAGATTCAGGGCACTATGAGCACAGATTTCTTCCTTTACGCTTGACTCAGATATTTAAATAAACTTTACCAGGTAGCAAAAGCCCTGCTCATGTTATGGATCAACTCCTCTGGGGCAGAAATACCACAACTCCACTCTGAAAGAGGCCAACAACCTACAGATATGGCCTGGGGTGTCACAATAACCAGGCATCTCAGCACCATATACCTACAACAGGTTTAGCTTTATAACACTTACATATCTGAGGACAAGTGGCCAAATCTCACAACACTCTCATTTAGTCCTACCCCGTTACAAATGGAAAAAGTGGGAACCTGAATGGTGAACACCTGCCCTCACATAGGGATGCAGCCTGCAACACCCACAACCATGACATCGGCAGCATCACTGGCCTACAGTGGATGCCACCATAGACTGCAATGGCAGTGAAGGGCTTTAGAAAAGGAAGCCCTGCATCATTCATCACATTGCAGGCAGTTGTTTTACTGCCAGGCTTCGGTCTCTTTGTTCAGAGCAAGGCAGGGCAGGTGACCTTTGGCAGGTATCCCAGACTTAAATATACCAATGTATTTGGAGATAAGTTTGTACTGCTAAACACATTGATGTATTTGATATATTTTGCAAGAAAGATCTGGGAGTTTCAAAGGGGTGCATCCCCAGAGTCCAAATTTAGAAGCCACCCCTATTCTCCTTAGAGCTCTGATTATGTATAACAGACAACTAACGTTTTGACTAGGCCACTCTCTTCTCTGAGACTTGCCAGATACTGTTTTTCAGCAATAAGCACTTCAAGGAACTATAACTATTTCTGTAGTGTTAGACCTGGCATCCTTCGCATAGTTTCCACCTAACTTTTTTTCTTAAGACCTCCTGTTTTTGTTGAATTCATTTTTGCTGGCTGTAGTACTCTGTGCACTTTACCACTACTAACCAGTGCTAAGGTACTTGTGCTCTCTCCTTAAAACATGGTAGAATTGCCTTTTCCACAATTGGCATATTTAATGAACTTGTAAGTAGCTATTAAAGTGGCATTACATGTGGCCGGACCTGTAAATTAAATGCAATTAGTGTGCCTACAGCCTTGATTGTGCCACCAACTTAAGTAGTCCCTTAAATGGTATGCTATGGGGTCTTTCGTTTTTCATGGTGGTTCCTACCGCTGGAAATCCACGGCGGTAAGCCAGGTCAAAATACCGGCGGCGGTATTGTGACAGCCGCCGGGCTGGCGACCCAGGTCTCCAGCCCAGCGGTCGTCTCCGCCCTGGCGGGCGGAACGGAGAAGCGGCGGATGACCATGGCGGTAACCGCCATGGTCATAATACTAAAACCATCCGTCCGCCAGGGTTGTAATGACCCCTAAAGTCTGAATAGGTTGGAGACAATATTTGAATTTGAGTTGCTGAATGTTGTTTAATGAGGAAATTCTGCTGTGCCGTCAAGAGTCATCAGGGTATTTAGACATCTTGAGCTTGTTGCCATTAAGTTCAGCCGGCAACATAGGAAGTGAAACACTGCAGGACTGTGTCAGCGAAGCATTGTATGTATTCAGGCTGTGGGTCATTCCTTTATGGATAAATATGTGGAAAGTTGGTCAGAAGGTTTAGGAACCATGGTTTGTTGACTATTAGACTATTAGACTATTAGACTATCTGTATGCCACATCCTGGTCTGAAGTTAGACTGAAATTCTTGTTGAAGACAGTTCTTGCTGAATCTCACCTGTAGCTCGGTAGTGACAGCTTTTTGAATATTTCTTATATGAATGGTAGATGGGAAATAGGTTGAAAGCAGATGAATTTATCGAAGTTCAATGTTGGATTCTCTTGCTAGAGAGATGATCTGTCCTGTGTTCAAGGCATTCAGGAAGGTTCCTTAAGTGAGGGAGGCATTGACAAAGTTGAATATTTGTCTGAGGGCTTCTTCATGAAACCATCTGAGATGTGTCAGAAAGTGAATTGTTAATTTGGGAAGGTGGTACCCCTACTAATTAATAGGCACACCAAGTTTATATTTCAGTTTTCAGTGAAACTCTACTCATCTGCTATAGCTGTGTCAAAAGAAGTAGGCACTTCTCCAGGAAAAATGCATGTTATGTTCAAGCAGCCCCAACTTTCATAAAGTCAAGAAAACAGAGCAATAAAATTCAAAAACCAATTCAATGTTTTAAGGCAAAAAGCACCTACTTAAACATGAAACTCCACTGTCAATGTGCATTCACCAGGACTCTGTGTGATTTCAGGCTGACTGCCAAGAAGAGGAGGTCAAGAAGATAATTGAGTCACACCAATCAAAGGGCCATATTTACAAGAAATGACACATTGCTGTATTGTGATAGCGATGTGTCAAAATTATTTACGAGGCACAGGATTCTGTTACGATGCCATGGATGCGCCATATTTACAATACGAGGCACCATGGCGCAATGACCCAAGATGCGTCAGAACTTTTGAGTTGGACCAGAAAGTTTAGGAGCACCATGGGACTAAATATAGCATTTACTGCCAGTCTCAGGCATCTTTCAGTTTAAAGAAGAACTGATAAAGCTGGCCCTTATTCTGCCAGCTGTACCTCTCTCCCACCCAGGTGACTTATCCCTGCTAACTGACCATTTATTGATGACACCCATTCCTCCCTGGGCCTAGAGGCCAAGCTATTATTCTCCAAGAGGAGGGTTGTTAGCAGCCAGAAAAAGTTCTGTATTGGGCATCTGGAGTTGGGCTAAGAAGCCGGTGCTCTCTAATTGTCTCTCAGGCAGTACAAAGTACACTTTCTTGAACTTACTTTCAAATAAAGTTATGAAACAAATTTACATTCACCATTGAATTTGATTAAATGTAAGTTGAAAAAAAGTTTGACTCTTCACTGTAACATTCACCCAGGCTAAGTTAAAATATAATGATTTCAATTAGAGCTTGTCCTTCTCATAAAAAATACATCCTTACCAACGGAAGAAAAACAGATTTCAGACAATTGTTTATTGCGATGGCATACTATTCCCAATATGTAGCATGCCTCATTTTTATACATTTAGCACTCAGCCTCTTGGGATTACAAGACACGTTATTGATGATTTAGCTTATGCATAAAAATATACTTTTATACAAGGTGCAAACACTTTTCCTTGTAATACTGTAATTATTTTAATTTGCAGCTCTGCCAAAGCAGTATGGTGCACCCTGGCTTCATATAATATTCTCATATATGTGGGTAACGTAAATAGGCACTAGGTCACATCTGCCATTTATCTTTAACACTTTTGGTGCATTGCTTGCTCAAATACTATGGACTTAATAGAAAGAAAAATATGATAATTAGGTGCACCTAATGTACAGTATAACCACATGTGTTGTGCAGCTGTTTAGTAGTGGTACAGGGGAACGCACAGAGTACTAATAGCAAAACTCAAACAGGGAAAAAGGCAGGACCAAAGCAAAAATGATACATTTTATTACAAGTTGAATTTTACTAATGTAAGGAAGTTGAAGGCAATTCACTTGGGATTGGAGTGATAGCAGATAAATAGTATATTAGATGCCTGCGTAGTACTGTCAATCTGCCGTCACATTTTGTTGATATTCTTGGTGAAGCAATGAGTGGTGGTACTGTATTTGTTATTAGTCAATGGGTGATGGATGACAGGTCAGGCGTGAATTGTCTCAGTGCTTGACAGCTTTAAAGAGTGCTGCACGTTTCTTAGTTGCTGTATTGATAGTAGTTTTGTAAAATGTGACTTTCGCCATTCATGGCTAATTACCTCCAATGTAGCATCACTCATGACATGTTAAATTATATCATTGATAAAATCACATCAAGATCTGAAATTACACCATCGATAACAACACTGTGCATGGCTATAATGCGGGTTATAGTTATTTTATAGCAAAAGTTATAGTTATGTGAAATGACTCTAACTGGTGAATTGCAGGGGTTTTGCTTGTTTAAACAATATGTTTTAACTGACATTGCCACCTAACTATTACGTCCTTTTGAACTGTTTCTTACAGGGAATTTCTAAGTTATTTTAATCTAAAGTAACATATTATTACAATTCCTAACTGTTAGACTCGGCATTTTTGGCGTGATCTTCCATAACTTTTTGCCTCTGTTTCCCAGGTTGTTGATGTGTGCTGGACTCTGTTTTTGCTGTTTGTGATACTGTGGGCACTTTACAACTGCTAGCCAGTGCTAAAGTGCAATTGCTCCCATGTAAAGTATATGTATAATTGGCTTTCCATGATTGCCATATTTGATTTACTAATAATTCCCTAGTACAGTGCACTAGAGGTGCCCCGGGCTTGTAAATCAAATGCTACTAGCGGCCCTGCAGCACTGGTTGTGCCTCCACATTAGTAGCCCTGTAAATATGGCTCAGACCTGCCACTGCAGTGGCTGTGTGGGCAGTTTTAAAACTGCCAATTCGACTTCGCAAGTATACCCACTTCCCAGGCCTAAACCTTCCATTTTCATACATGTAACGCACCCCTAAGGTAGGCCTTAGGTAGCCCCATGGGCAGGGTGTAGTGTATGTTTAAGGTAGGACATATATGAATGTGTTTCATATATCCTAACAGTGAAATACTGCCAAATTCGGTTTTCACTGTGCAAGGCCTGTCTCTCTCATAGGTTAATCTGGGGGCTGCCTTTAAATATTATTAATGTACCGATTCCTTTTGGGAGCAGATAGAAATATGGAGTTTAGGGTGTCTGAACTCACAATTTAAAAGACACCTTTTGATAAGGGTTGTTTTTAGATTGTGTGTTTGAAAATGTCACTTTTAGAAAGTAGGCATTTTCTTGCTTAACTTTCTTTGACCCTGCCTGTTTGTGGACTCCCTGCCTGGGTCAGTTTGACAGTTGGGCTGTTTGAACCTCTCCTCTAGACAGTGGCATAAAGGGAGCTTTGGTGCATCCTGTATATCCTGATGAGCCATCTGTGCTGGGAGGGGGGGGAGGATTGGTCACTCACACCTGAAAGAGAGACTTTCCTTTGAAGTTTGCCTACTTTAGAGGCACAAAGGAGTATAAGTAGTGGACTCCAAACCCCTGAAAATTAGATTACTTCAAGGATTCAAGAGGACCCTCTGCCTGGAGAAGAGCTGAAGAGCTGAGGAGAAGTGCTGCCCTGGCCTGTGACTGTGCTGTGTTAGGCTATCCTGCAGTTGCTGCTTCTGCCTGTGCAAGGGGACAGAGACTGGACTTTGTTGCATTCCTGCTTGAGAAGTAACTCCAAGGGCTTGGAGTAGAGCTTGCGTCCCATTGTGAAGCCTCAGGGACAGTAAAGGCTTCCCCAACCAGACCTGAGTCTACGTGCTGTGGACTCTAGCTCGCCAGAGAGTGCTATTCCAGTTCCTGGACCCCTGGAAGTGAATGTCACAGTTGACTCGTCGCTTACCAGATTTATCTGCAGAATGGTCTTGCCGCTTGTAGGTCGACCCTTTCTTGTAGCCACAGTGCTGCTGACAAGGGAACGTCAAGGCAGTCCGTGCCCTCCAAAAGGAATCCCTGAGCAAATGCCCGAAGGAAAATCCCTCAAAGGCTGGAACTCCCTGGAACAACAAAAAGGCACAGGCAAAAGGTAAGTTTTCAATAACAAAAATATAACTGGAAGGGCCAGAAAAAAAGGCAAAGAAAGGCTGGAAAACCGGAACGTGATCACCACCAAAGGAAGTGTTGCAGTGCAATGAGATCAAGTGTCTCAGTCCTTATATACCCCAAAATAGGAAGTGACATTCAGGAAGGGAAAAGACGCCATGTTAGTTTGGGAAAAACTGCCATAGAGAATATAAATGAATTCACCATGTTAGATAGGGATCCTGATGCATGCAGGGAAGAGAAAGACATGCTGGGAAGAAGAAGCACAAACACGGCTCCACCCAAAAAAGAGACAGACAAGAAAAAGAAAATCAAAAACAGAAGAGAAAAGTACAGAGGAAAGCAAAAAATCATGTAAGTGACATAGTGGGGGGAATGGGGGCCCACCGTTAATACCTAGGCCACGCCGCACCCCGAGCTCGCCAAGGCCCGATGCAAAACCTATGGCCTTGTGCGAGGAAATATTGAGAAAAATGGAAGCGGCATGCCCGGCGGCTGAGGAATTGTACCACGGCCGCATCCGCATCCGCATCCGCGTCCCGACTCGGGGCCTCCGAGCACGCCACAGTAGGCCGCGGCGCAACAGTGAATTCATGGAGAAAAACCAGTCTAGTGACGCCGAAGGATGCCATGTGTCTTCGCAAAGGACGCCGCTGCCCCGAACCGCAACGGCACCTGCGCTGAGGCCGTAAACCTCACTGAGTGCAAAAAATCCAACAACCCTGAAAAATAGAGCTGCTGCCCCAGAATCTGAATGCTGCCTGCCCTGAGGCCGTAGACCTCATAGAAGTCTGTTGATCCTGTACGCCTCTCGTCGCTGCAGCCACTGATCCCGCCCAACTTCGCAGACACCGGAGTGTCGTAAGTCCAACGTCTGTAACAAAATGAGTGCCTCCAGCCCTGTGACATCATCGCGACCCCATGAGGTTGCCCCGCAGCACCGTGACTCTGCTGGACTTTGCATCTGCCGGAACCATGGGACCCACTTTGCATCCAACGTCGCTTCACCTCCACCCCTCTGCAGTAAGGACCCGACGATGCTGCGCAACACCTCTGCCCTTCTGCCCCATGGCACCGGAACTGACGTCACATCAGACCCAGCGAAGCCGCTCTCCCCGTTTCCGTCCACTGGCCTGTTTGCTACTTGTCTACTAAGGTACTTTACCTGGGGGTCGAACAACACTGTAAACGGCGCCACTTGGTATCAACTTTCAGTATTTGTGCCTCAAGGCACTATTTTCATGGTTTTAAGTGCTAAAATCGTGTTTTTAACTGTATATTGTAGATTTTTATTGTATTTGGTCTTGTTAATTTAGATAAAATAATAACTATTTTTCTAAACCTGTATTGTGTCATTTTGTAGTGGTGCACTGTATTACTGTGTGTGTTTGTAGAAATAATTAAGACATTGGGGGTTATTACAACTTTGGAGTAGGTGTTAATCCGTCCCAAATGCGACGGATATACCACCAGCCGTATTACGAGTTCCATAGGATATAATGGACTCGTAATACGGCTGGTGGTATATCCGTCACTTTACCGTCACTTTTGGGACGGATTAACACCTCCTCCAAAGTTGTAATAACCCCCATTGTCTCTGAAGTTAAGCTGACCTGCTCGTGCCAAGCTACCAAAGAGGTGGTTGGGGTTAACTGAGTGTGATTCTCCTTTACCCTGACTAGAGTGAAGATCCTTGCTTGTGCAGGGGCTAACCTGCCTGCCACCCAAATACTCCATTTCTAACATCAACTATAACATCACTTCAACCTTTTTTTCAGTGCATATTTTATATATAGATATATATATATAAACTTACCTCTCTCTCTCTCTCGCTCTCTCTCTCTCTCTCTCTCTCTCTCTCTCTATATATATATATATATATATATGCCAGTAATTGTAAATGTGGAGTTTTTGACCAAGTTCCTTTAAAATCTTTCAGTAAAATTCGTAATTTTGCCACAATTTCTGCAAGTTTTCCCACCGGTACAATTTCCATGGCACTTCAGAGGAAGTGGTCGGGTTACTTTATTTACTCGCACATTTATTACTATATATGGGTCAAAGTGGGGGTATTTTATTTTTCTGACTGTTCCCTTGGCTTAGATCCATTCATGTCATCAAGGAAGCGAAAACAAATTAATTTTTAATTTTGATTACCTGACAATAATTTATATCCTATTGTTTTAAATACTTTAGAGTAGGTAATAACATGTCAATAACCCTAAAGATATCAAATGCCTTAAAAGACTTATGGAAGTAGGAAAAACATCGCTTTTTGCTTACTAAATGACTCCACCACCCAGCAGTTCCATTGCCTCTGAATGTTTGGCCAACTACTTCATCCAGTAACGGCCTGGGGGTTGTTATGTTATTGGCATAATTCTTAGCGCCGTGTACTGTGGGAGATGATACTCCATCTGGTAAATGTTAACCTAATGGGTTTAGTATTTCGCGAGTGTTGTAAAATCTCTCCATTCCAATTTCCACAATCTTCAATGGAGGGTAATCATTTCAATGCCACAGGTTTCCTCTTGCTACGAGGTGCAAAACTCGGATTGTGTGGCAAAAAGTGCTGTATCACTGCACCATTCGTAATACCGATGGGCGTGCACAATTCTCTTTATGCCCGAATCTGGATTTCTGCAGGAGTCAGAAATCAGCTCGAAGTGTCCTAGAAATGTATGAGATGACTAATTAAAAGTGTAGAGCCAAAATAGTGCTAGTGGCGACAACATCTCCACTTGTGCATAACCCACTGTGCAGTACATGCTTAGAATAAACGGTGCAATAATAAACTTGGCAGCAATGTTAAATTTCCACTTATGTTTCTAATTTTGTAGAATGTGTATTTTAGTCCCCCGTATCTTTAATTATCATAATTTGAAGAAAATTAATTAAAAAAAAAAAAAACTAAGTCATGTTGAGAATTCGTCATTAAGAAATGTATTCATTCCAATAATATTGAAGTGTACACGTACACTCTTGAAGATTCTGTACTGCTTTCCAGGATTCATTGTTCACTGGAAATGTGCAGGTGTATACATCTTGCCTATTGATAATTAACTTAATCATTTGTAGTAACAAACAATGGAACAATGGAACATTGTATACATATTTCTTTGATCATATTTTTGCTTTTCTTCGGAAAACAGCATGGTATGAAAATAGCTCTTAGATAGTATTAGTGGGTTATTGAAGTATTATGCATTGAAACCCTTTCACATATTTCCTAGAACAAGAATACTAGAATATATGTTTATTGATTAGGTGTCAAATGCATATTTTTAGAATAATTCAACGAATTTCAAAATGCAACAATTCGAAGAATTTAATATATTTTTTCTATTCTTGAAACAGCTGATAAAGAAGCAGACGAATATTACATGAGGAGACGGCACCTTCCAGATTTAGCGGCAAGGGGAACACTGCCTCTCAACGTCATCAAAATGTCCCAGGAACAATCTCACTACAGAGAGCGGCCTAGGAGGCCGGTGCGAGCAATGTCCCAGGACCGAGTCCTCTCCCCGGAGAGGTCCAGGCCGGAAGAGTTTTGCATGTCCTATGACCGCATTCTGTCGGATGAGCAGCTCTTGTCTGCAGAGCGGCTCCATTCCCAGGATCCTCTCCTGTCTCCTGAGAAGGTAATGACTCTGAAGAGGTCCGATTTCCAGGAGAAGTCCATGTCCCGCGCGCTGTCGCAGACGGATGTGTTCGTTTCGACGCCTGTCTTGGATCGCTACAGGATGACAAAGATGCACTCTCATCCCAGTGCCTCGAATAATTTATATAATACCCTTGGTGTGAGTCAAACTGCTGCCAAACGTCAAGCATTTGCTTCTCGGAGGCACAACACAGTGGAACAACTGCATTATATTCCAGGACACCATCACCAGTACCGCACAGCAAGCAAAACAGAAGTGACTGTCTGAGCCGACACTGTGCGACTGCAGATCAGTGGCAAAGACTGGAGCAGTGCCAGAAATCCACACTATAGCGGCCTTATTGGCCAAGATAACCTCTTCTCCAATGTCCGAGTGAACCTTTTTGACAGTCACACATCTGCATTCTGGTTCTTTTTCTTTTAGAGACATTGTCCACATGCTGTTAGCCTGAGAAGAGCGGGAACGAACGGAGGTGGGAGTTGAGGGACTTGCTACCGTTTGGGGGACAGTACAAGAAAGCCATATATATTTTGATGGCATGCTAAAAGGGCTGCGCTGCACTAACTCACCAGTATTAATGAATCTAGGTCTACTTCAGTGGCCGTGACAAGGAGCTAATCAGTGGAAGAATTACTCTAGCAGGTGTGAAGAGACAAATGCCGATAAAGAATGAAACAACACGTTTCTAGCACTCCCCGGTCAGATAGCTCTTCCAAAGCTTTCTGCCTAATGTGTGATGAAGTGGTTGCTGGATAATTGCCCCTAATCTTTTACTTTTAATTGGATAGTTCAGATGACACGTCTTGTATCAGTATTTTTTTTCCTGTGAGCGGTTTTCCAACTAACCCTTTCTGGTCCCATATTCTCCAGGATTGCGAGAGGAAGAGAGATGGGACGGAGGGATGACTTTGTACCATGCTTCATTAGTGTCAATAGCTTAATTCTTGTGAACTATAACTGTAGAGGGGGTCATATAGTGCCTACAAATCGCCTGCTCTCTAACTGTAGGAAGTAGTGGGTTTGTGTACCAATAAGCACAATACTGCTGAAATGCTTGGCCTGTCCTTTGTATAGCGCCTTTCATGGCCTCCGAGCTTGTACGTACACTACTCAAGAAAGAACAAGGCTCGTTTACTTAAACCTTTCCCGTAAAATTCAGAAAGGCATTAGAACCCGCTTTTTTAACATTCTGAAAAATGCACTAAACAAGTTCACATCACATTGTTATCTGTTCACAGGGGGCTTTTATTTCTTCATTGCATTGTCTTATTGTAAGATGCATTAATGAATGAATCGGGGAAGGGAGCAAATACCCATAATACCAGCTGATGACGAGTGCATTTACATTACGGATACTTTCCTTAAGAGCATCACTGGAGAGACTGTTGTTAAATCTTTCACTGTAGGAACTCAAGGAGATATTACAAGATAAACATTTTGCTTGCTGTTGTTCTTCTACTACACCACAAGTGCAGCTGTGATTCGTCCAAAATCACACACAGCACCCCATTATAAAACAAGCACCCATTTCTACCAGTCTGGGGTGCCAGTGTACCAAAGTAAAATGGCTTGATCACTGCTTTAAGACTTAGGGTGTCATTATAAACACACTGGGATTCCCCGCCGTGTTCATGCTGGCGGTCTAAACACAGACCGCCAGCCCCTTGAAGACCCCTCCAGCCCAATAAAATACATTCCACTGTGCGGGCGGGCGTAAACAGTGTTCCTGCCAGCCCAGCAGACTACTGGGCCTGGACATTGCAGACGGCTCCACATGGAGCCATCGTCAATGCCGCAGTGCGGTGGGAGCTGCAGCATCAGGCCCGCATATCACTGCCTGTAAATCGGGCAGTGACTTGTGCGATGGGACTGTGCACGGGGCCCCTTGCAAAAGTGCATGGGCAGTGCAGGGGCCCCCAGGGGGGCCCCAGAGCACCCCTTCCACTAGCCCCCGCCAGGGAAAGGCTGGAGGAACACGGGTTCTTTATCCGGAGGGCAGGGCTGCTTGCAGCGCTTCCCTGTCAGATAAAGAACTCCGCCATCGTCAGGATGCCTGGTGGCGGTAGCCTGGCAGTGGCGGAGGGCCATCTGTGGCGGTTGCCTAGTGTTCATAATATGGCGGTCTGGACCGCCATGTTCATAATGAGGGCCTTAGTCTCACTACATAAGGGCATTTGTTTGGGGGTACACAGAACAATGTGCATCTCTTTTCACGGCACCCAGAGAGTGATAAGGTGGTAGGCTACCTTCTGTGTGCCCCTTCAAATAAATTCCGAGAGTACAACTCCCTGTCCTAGCAGCTTTGGAACAGAGTTCATTCAGAAGTCTGGCAGCCTGGGAGCAGAGCTCATTTGCATGGGTCTGGTAGCAGGAGGCGGGACTCATTTCTATGGTTCTGACAGGAAGGGGTATAATTTACTTTCATGGTGCACTGTTCTATGCAAATGGGCTCTGCCATGAAGTATAAATAGGCTGCCTTGCAAGGTGTACTATTTGGTATTAAGGTAGGGCCATATGTTCCCTTATCAAGGGCCAAATATACACTCTCTGCAAAACTCATTTTTACTTCCTTTTTGTCCTGGAGCTAATTTACTTGGTAAGGGCCAAATGTGTATTATCAAACGTGTGACCTATTTTGTCAGGAAAATATTTTTGCCACAGTGGGAGTGTTCATGAAGCAGACTCATTAGAGAGTACTTTTTGAGGTCAGGGTTTGCAAATATGTTCATGAAGCAGACTCCTTAGAGAGTACTTCTGGAGTTTAGGGTTTGCAAATATTGTTTTCATGAAGCAGACTCATTAGGGAGTACTTCTGGAATTTAGGGTTTGCAAATATTGTGTTCATGAGGCAGACTCATTTGAGAGTACTTCTTGAGGTGAGTGTTTGGAAATAGTGAGGGCAACCTAAAGATGTAAGTCTAGCCCCTTTGACCAGGTTTCTGCTTTTACCACTGCCTAGTAAAAGAAGAAGTCTGAGACACCCTTCAAACATATTATGTTCCTTATTCCATCACATTTCATGAAGGCAATCATCTAATAACAGAAACCAACACCAGCATTCACAATGCACAAACAGCAAGATAATGCTGCCATCACATTTACTATCTGTTAGTACGGTGAGGTTGTGAGAAATACAATTCACCTAAAGGGAGATTTGATGGAGCTTCCATAAAGCTTAACTTGGACTATAATGTAAAGCTGAATGGTAGGTTGTGATTTCAATGAAAGGAAGTCATTGGTGAATGTTAATAGCAGAGCTGAAATGGACGTATCGCCACTTTAACCTGGGCTCAGTTAGGGAAAGAATGATAATCCAAGAGTCTCCAGTTTTTCCGCTTGGAATCTTATTATCCTTTCCCTGCTCTAGGATAAAGAAAGGAGGATAGCTCGGGAAGGGCACAGCCACACTGATCTCCCAACCTATTCCCCTGCTAGTAATTCTCGATTATTCAGATCTCGCTGTACCTGGCAAGGGGTCTGATAAGCGGGAACTTACAAAAGAGAGAAGAGGGAGGGGAAATTAAAATATTGGGGCAGGTTCTTTCTCACTTCTGGAATATAATTGGGGGGGGAGGCAACTGTACCCAGCAGGTGCTCTGTCTACTCCACCTGACATGGTTCACCGTTGTTCTCCTCCATAGACTTTATAGGTGGCTCCTGAGCTTGAAATTATGAAACTGAAAATATGTTGGCACATTCTCTCTTCTACCTAAAGGCAAATTTTGGACATTGATGAACAAGTGCACAAAAAGTCATTTTTACTATGACCCATGCACCACAACTACGCATGCCAGCAAAACAATCTGATAATTGAGCTCATGTGCCAGATTTGGCTGAAATTTGTGTATTTGTTCTATGTAGAAGTTACGTAAAATGCCAAAGAATATGCAATATTAGGCATTATTTTGCAAAATGGCAGTCCAGCATATTGAGTTATTTTTTATCTCTAAATTCATCCTTGGGTCCATTTGAAAGAGAGGGCACATTTTGCTTGAGTTCTGTTCATTTACACTGTTCATGTACTCCCCCCATTAGATCTTTACCAAGTTAAAAACTCAGTTATTCGACTTGGCCTAATGCTGTGATCGCAGGCATTTTTTGTAACAAACCTAATGGGAAAATCCAGATATTAATTAAGCAAGTGTACACCTGTGCAAACAAAATTTCGCCAGGGTTTACCTTAATCCTCAACCATGAATGGAGCACCAGATTCCACCACATTATGGTGAAGGCAGAAAAATGTGGTCAATGAAACATCAATGTATCAGAAATTTGAGTCAAACAGTCTTGTCCCATCTCTTTGAACAAACCTCCTGTACCAATACTCTATTATTATTCCAAACAATACATGGACAGCACAAGAAATTATTTAGGAAATGACTGCATATACAGCTGCTTTACATTCAGGGTGGTACACAAAAAAAGATGCAAAAGTTAAATTGGAATCAAAAGGGAAACATATTAAAATGAAGAGAAGATGGAGGAGTACTATTGAGGTATTTGGTACCTCATAATAACCACTTTTGAGCAATGTATTTCATAAGTTACAAATGATCCTGGAGCACGTACCATAGAATTTGCCAACAATGACCAATCAAAGTGAGACACCTTCAGTGCAGTATCCCACCATGCTCTAGGGTTTGCTGAGGATTACTTTTGGCAGACTGGACTAGTAATGCTTCTTTTTGTGTGTAGCTGCAAACTGTGGCACCTTACTGTTTGATCTGTCGACAGACAAAGAGTAAACCCCCCAAGTAGATTTGTTGTAGTAGGTCTACTTAGACTGTTTGCAAAGCCACTAAAATCTGATTTCCAAAGCACCTGCTCCCATCGTCTCTTTTCACACACACTTTTCTGAGGTATAACACTTGCACTGTGATGCAGAATGTGTGTTGTCTGTGTGTATAACCTTCGTGAAGATCGACAAGGACACTACTAAATCTCATATTTTTTGTCCCGAGGCTTCCTAGATACTCAAATACCACCATCATGTTTTCAAATTTATCATGCGGTTCAATCAATTGAATTAAATGTACATAAGTATATATCCAAGTAATTGTTCTTACATATTATTGAAATAACTAATGTATACCAGTAATTTATTCGTTATATGAGATATGTGTGAATTATATCACTGTGCTTCTCGAAACTGCCTCATTCTTTCTATTTGTTAACAATTGTGTACAGGTTCTCTGCGCCAAACAGAGGCATATTTCTTAATCATTTATGCCAAGTGTGCCATGTTACCCTGGGACTTCTGTGTACATTATAAACTTTAGATTTCGCCTTCCTGTGTTATTCTTGTTTGAATTAGTTTTAGGCTGCCTCCTCTAGTCTGCAGTGCTTTAACGTTAACCTATCATTTAAAGGTGCAATTAGTGTAGTCAATCTACATTCAAAAAACTTTTTCACGTATTAACGAAAGGCTTAACCAGCTGCACATAGTCCAAAATATCGAAACTGTCACTAGTCCACATGGCAGAACGTATTTCATTGTAACTGTTTTGTGAACCTCTTTTATCACAATGACATATGTTTAAAAGCTAATGGACTATATGTTGACATTTATTGGTGCGCATTTAGAAGAGAGCAAAAATCCCACTGCCTTTGCACCCAAAAAGAAGGCCGTTCCCAGTATCATTTGAATATTATTAACTCTATATTTATCATTAATTTTCATATTAAAACTGACCACTAAAGCCATGCATTAGTCTTCAAGTAATCCTTTGAGAAAGACCCATTATTTGCTTTCATTTAGAGTTGTGATAAAATCCTGATTTGTCCAGTCACAGGAGTTACCAGCCGACTCGGGATACTGAGTTTTCCTGCAATTGCTGTACCACACGTGCTACCTATTTGCTTTTCACCAGATAAAACTAGTGAATTGTTAACGGAGGACAGTGTCAAGGGAATCCGTCATTACTACAGTTTTCATAGTTAGTTTTCATGTGTTGATCGAAAACCTGTAATCGAAAAGGAATCTTGCAAACAAGAATTGCTAATCCCTGGGGTACACTGAATTCTGGGTTGAAAGCTTTACCAATCGATTACTGGGGGCTTATAATGAAGGACAAAAAGCATGATACACTGAGGCAGAGGCACATCAAGCATAGCATATTTAAACAGTGAAAAAAAATATGGCTCTCTATGTATGTTCAACCCTCACTTTCTTGTTTTGTACAGCATAAGTAACGAGTGAGTTTAAATACATTCAAAAAGAGTTAACACATGTTTTCTGCTTATTCCTATGCTCTGATAAGTACACAAAACCATGATGATCCTAACGATGAACAATGTAGAGGGCCTCATTATGAGTGTGGCGGTCCCACCACAGGACCGCCAAACTCAAAGGGAGGTCGCCACACCATAGCGGTGACGTTCCCCTGAGTGTATTACAATGTTCTTGCCTGGCTGACCAGCGGAAACATTGTAATACACCTTCCTGCCAGGCTGACCGGTGGGAACAGTGTTAGGATATTGGTCTCGGTTCCTTTAAGGGAGCAGAGACCAATATCCTAACAGTCCTGCACCCTCAGAATGCGCACTGTCTGCAAAGCAGACAGAGTGCATTCCGTCAGTGCTGGGAAGGGGGGCCTTTGCACTGCCCATGCAAAAGGCAATGGTCCTGAGGGGAACGGAGGTCTCCTGGTGGGTCCACCCGCCAGGATTGTAATTGGGCAGTTGGACCGCTAAAGTTGTGGTGGTCCTACCATCAACATGAGTGCGGCAGTCCTAATAATGAGGCCCAGAGTCATATCTACTCTGGACTAAACATAGGGTGCCGATAAATGAACTGACTTATGGATTGTACCTCCACTGCTAGTATATTTGCAAGGCATTAAAAAAACCTGACTATCGGTTTGGACTAAACCATACTGTGGAGCAAATCAACATCCTTTTGAGGGGAATCAAGGTCCATATGAAAAAGCATATTACTGTAATTACTGGAAAATTAATAAAATCAATTTGAATTCATTTTCATACACAATCCAACCAATGCAGAACCTTCACGCGCAGCAATCCGAATTACAGGGTCTATTCGATAATGACTGCCATTATAGATCAAAATGCTCAGTCTGTTAAATTAAGTTCTTAATTAAATACCAATTGAGTATTTAAATAAACATCTGCTGTAGATAAGGCATTCAACCACACATTGACATTTTTGGCACACACAAGTAATGCCTAATCACTGATTCACAGTTCTTTCAGGAGCCCAACAGAGTCCAATTACCCATCTTTCCAGTTCCATGGAGTATGTATGTGTATGATCGTTCTGTAGCACAAACCCAGCCAAACGACAGCGGAACACTGTACCGGTTCAAAGACAAACATGAGTTAACAAGTTGTAGGACAGGTAGCTGGGTTATGGATGGTTAATGTATTGTGATGTTGTGTTCTTTGAGGAAATACATTTTCGACATTTTATCAAAGTGAGTATAAGGGGCAGTCCTGATTGATATGGGTTTGTTGTTTGACAGCCTAGGTGCATAGGTAGAAGAGACGTACTGCTTGTTTTTCATTTTAGTATTTTATAGCTTTCAGTCTGATGGTGTTTTGGCTCTAGGTGTCCAAGGAACTGCCAGAGATATGGAGATTCTCTACAAAATAAGCAGTGGGTGTCATTCACGATGGCTTTGTAAAAGATGCAACTGGTTTTGAAGGCGTAGGCTGGCAAGAGAAGCCAATGGAGTTCCATCAGGATGGGGGTTGATGTGATAATACTTCTCCAGGCCATATATGAGAAGTGCTGTGGGGTGTAGATCCCCTTAAAGGGTGCCAGTGTGGAGTCTGAGGGGGCCATGAAACAAGGCATTACCACCATCACCATAAAGCAAGAGACACTGAAAATTGTAATATTGAGCTAATCCCAGCCTTCATGAGCAGAGATTTTACCAAACAACCAGTTCACTTGTGTCTTTAAAGTGATCAATCCTTGACTGATATTGGAAATAGTGCTGAAGGACTTTTATAAAACTCACATGCACTTGAATAAACCAGCTTTCTCAGAAACTGCACACTTTCAGCCACTTGTAAACTTGATCCACATTTTGAAACATTTGAGAAAGTAGCCTGCTTACAGTGGCAGTCTCATGTGGAATCTTACATCCTTTTGACTCTGGACAGTCAGAACCTCATGTCTAGCATGAGGGTGAGGGATGATACCCGTGGAATGGTCCAATGGAATTTGTTCTATGCATAGTGAAAAAGCTGGACCTATTTGCTGCCTTTGATGAAAAAGGGTATATCACATTAAACAACAGCATTTACACAAGGGTGCAATGGGGTTTAGAGAAGTTAGTTATCAAATGGAGAAGTTAATATGTAGTCAAGCAAGGTCATCAACATGACCCATGGATTTATATCTATGAGCTGGATCCTGTTGATGATTATGGACCTGATTTAGATCTCGGAGAATATAATACTCTATCACAAACATGATGAATATCCCATTCATATTATTACGATCTCCATAGGATATAATGGGATCGTAATAAAGCGGAAAGGATATCCGTCATGTTTGTGACAGAGTATTCCCCTCTGCCAAGATCTAAACCAGAGCATAAATGTTGTCCAATTGATCAGCAGTCCTCCACCAATTAGACACATCTTATTACAGCAGCTCAAAATATAATTTCTTAGAGCTGCAATCCTCTCTTCAGGGAATTAAAATGTTTATACAATTTAAAAAATGACACAAAGGAATTGATCAGTTTGGTGTAGAGCAAGTAGCAACTAATGTAGATCTTTAGATTCCACATCAGCTGACTATGGAGTAGCTATCACTTTTCTACCTATAGTTATAACTCATGTGGGCTGCTTTGAAAGTATCATGAACCCTCAGAGTGAAAAGGATGTTAAATCTTCCATTGTTCTATTACTATACTGGCAGGCCATTCTGAGCATTCCTTCCCTTCTTGAAATGCATCTCCTGCTGACTGGGTCTGTAGAGTAACTTCAATATTTTGTTCCTGAAAATGCCTAATAACAATGAAAATGAATGAAAAACTGTGAAATGTTGCAGTAATAGGTTTAAAGCACGGCAAACTAGGAGACACAAGGAATGGAAATAGCTACTTTCCTGTTGCCACAATTATTACTTTTAGGGTCACCTAACCTGTAAACTTGATTACATCTTGTCTCCTGGATTGGAGTTTGAGGTCAGGTGCCCACGAAGCAATAATCATGGCAACAGGAAGCCAGGCTCATTAATTCTAAAAACAAAATTGTAAAAAGTTCCTATCTGGGTGGTCGTTTTTTAAATTTAAGCAGGTATGGTCTGGAATGCTCCTCCACTGGATAACTGCAAAGTAAAAGATTAGCTAAAATTCATAAGAGAGGTTAAATCTTGATTGTATACCCTTTACCTGATTCCATGCTGCTGCTTTGTACTTGATTATCTATAGTGCTAACCAGCTCACATGTGTAAGTTGGTGTATTCAGCATGAGTCCTGCGTGAACTGATCACAAAAATATCTATTGAAAACTATTATTTACTGAATGGAAACAAAATTTAGAGCAACCCAGCCGGTTACACTTCAGTAGACTAGAATTATTAAGCGTTAGCAATACATACCATCTCTTCCAAAGTTGCCTTATTTAAAACCTTTTTCCAAAGAACAAGAATCAAGACACGAAGAGTAGGCATGGATTTGTGCATTCCTATTGAGGAATACCCAGTTTTTGCTTAGAGGACTCCAACTACCTTCTTGAAAGTCTGTCATCATGGTGTCACTATTGCTGGTTGTTCCGGATTTCTGGGAGCATCTCACCTTAGATGTATAATTCTTTAAGATATAATATTCTATACAAACCTTATGTGGATGGAAGAATTGAACTAAATCCTATAAAGTATGTCTTTAATCAATAAATAAATTGACACATCACTTCAGATTTATATCCAGTATTCTGTCCCATTACTCTCAAGGAGTACGTCTCTCATCTCAGCAGAATATCAAAATTCAGGGCTCCTGAGCTTGTGAACCTCTGGAAATTAATATTTAACCTTCATTATCGCATGCCTTTACAAAGACTGACCTACTGTGATATTATTCTAGGTGTCCCTTTTCATGGTAATTATTTTCCAAGAACACTCCCTCACTTTAGTTTCCCATGCCTG
This sequence comes from Pleurodeles waltl, assembly GCF_031143425.1. Classification (NCBI taxonomy): domain Eukaryota; kingdom Metazoa; phylum Chordata; class Amphibia; order Caudata; family Salamandridae; genus Pleurodeles; species Pleurodeles waltl. The sequence continues at coordinate 1,237,051,640 of NC_090446.1, forward strand.
CTCACCCTTTAAAGGAGAGCTTAATGCTAGAGGCAGGCTTAGCAAGCAGAACTGATATGAGAAATAGCAGAAGGTACTCTAAGTACCACTGCGGCCCCCGCATATGGGTTTTTTACAGATTCTAATCCAAATATCTCAGATAAGGCAATCTTTTGACAGCACCTCTTATAGCACACTGCTAAAAAGCTTTTATTTATCTGTGGAAATGTGCCCTATATTTGATATGTTGAGTGACTGAGAAAACAAAGAACTCATGCATATGGAAGAGAAACACTTGTTTCCCTTCATTTTTTCAGTTTAGCAGTTATTATTGCTCTATTTCGGGGGGGAAATCATGCCTTGGTTAGAAATAAAGAATGAAGAATGCTTTATTTTATAACACAAACATTTCAGCGATGCTCACTTTTTCAATACAGCAAGCACGGTCTCTCATTGCTTCTGGATGCTCACGTCTTGCAAATGCTAACCATACCTTCACCCAAGAGATTGTTAGGTTGGGCGAATCATGATATGGCATGTGAGATTGTTAGGGAAAATATGGATGTTTGTTTCCTTACCTTTATTCTTTCTCAAAGTAACCAAGAAAAAGTCTGTGCTTAAACATTAGTCCCATCCTCATGATTCCCAGAAACACCTCTTCTGACTATAAGTGAGATCTACGTTTTCCGGCACTAATCTATATAGACGACTTAGAGTTAGTCCAATAAGGAAATGCTTAGTTTGAAGTTGATCTATCAAGTGGGGCAACAACAGCTCCTCCAGCATCCTTTAACAGAGGCCAGGGCAATGCCTCACTAGGGGCCATATGTATGAACACATTTTCCCATTGACACAGAATGGGAAAAACCCTTTGCTACATCTGGCCCTTGGCTCCTTAGATGTATAATTCTTTAAGATATAATATTCTATACAAACCTTATGTGAATGGAAGAATTGAACTAAATCCTATAAAGTATGTCTTTAATCAATAAATAAATTGACACATCACTTCAGATTTATATCCAGTATTGTGTCCCATTACTCTCAAGGAGTACGTCTCTCATCTCAGCAGAATATCAAAATTCAGGGCTCCTGAGCTTGTGAACCTCTGGAAATTATTATTTAACCTTCATTATCGCATGCCTTTACAAAGACTGACCTACTGTGATATTATTCTAGGTGTTCCTTTTCATGGTAATTATTTTCCAAGAACACTCCCTCACTTTAGTTTCCCATGCCTGCTCACCCTTTAAAGGAGAGCTTAATGCTAGAGGCAGGCTTAGCAAGCAGAACTGATATGAGAAATAGCAGAAGGTACTCTAAGTACCACTGCAGCCCCAGCATATGGGTTTTTTACAGATTCTAATCCAAATATCTCAGATAAGGCAATCTTTTGACAGCACCTCTTATAGCACACTGCTAAAAAGCTTTTATTTATCTGTGGAAATGTGCCCTATATTTGATATGTTGAGTGACTGAGAAAACAAAGAACTCATGCATATGGAAGAGAAACACTTGTTTCCCTTCATTTTTTCAGTTTAGCAGTTATTATTGCTCTATTTCGGGGGGGAAATCATGCCTTGGTTAGAAATAAAGAATGAAGAATGCTTTATTTTATAACACAAACATTTCAGCGATGCTCACTTTTTCAATACAGCAAGCACGGTCTCTCATTGCTTCTGGATGCTCACATGTCTTGCAAATGCTAACCATACCTTCACCCAAGAGATTGTTAGGTTGGTCGAATCATGATATGGCATGTGAGATTGTTAGGGAAAATATGGATGTTTGTTTCCTTACCTTTATTCTTTCTCAAAGTAACCAAGAAAAAGTCTGTGCTTAAACATTAGTCCCATCCTCATAATTCCCAGAAACACCTCTTCTGACTATAAGTGAGATCTACGTTTTCAGGCACTAATCTATATAGACGACTTAGAGTTAGTCCAATAAGGAAATGCTGAGTTTGAAGTTGATCTATCAAGTGGGGCAACAACAGCTCCTCCAGTATCCCTTAACAGAGGCCAGGGCAATGCCTCACTTGGGGCCATATGTATGAACACATTTTCCCATTGACACAGAATGGGAAAAACCCTTTGCTACATCTGGCCCTTGGTTCCTTAATTCTAACTTACCAACAGTGCTACGAATAAGAAAGTACACTTTTAAGATTTTATGACGTTAAATATTAAGACAAATGTGTCATTCTTCTTTCCTTCATTTAGTCCTCATCAAGTCCTAAGTGTATATATGGGTAACCTCATGTGACAAATATCTTTGTCATTGTTTCTTAAACAAAATAGAATATTTTAGAATATGTGTGTGAAAAAGTAAATGAGCTCCATCTTCAAGAAACATGTGGAAGCCCCTTTAGTAGTAATGATGCAAAGTAAGCATTTCTCCAAAAGAGTTTTCATGCTCTCACATTATCTAAAAAATTCGGACTCACCATTCCTACCAAAAATATTTATTCTTGATGATGTGTGAGGACATTGGTTTATACCCAGCTCTCTTTAGGTGCTGCAACAGCTTGTACAAGTTGTCAAAGCCAGGACCTTGCCTTCGCTGTTCCAAAATCCTAAATATTTTCTTTTTAATTTATTACTTCATAGGTTTACTCTTGTTTTGGATTGGTTTCTTTCAGCATGACACATTTGTGGTTAAGGTTTAATTGTTGGACAGATGGTTTCAAGTGTTTTCTCTGTAATTAGTTAGTCACTGAGGGGATACATTGACAGCTTTATGAATGTTAGACATTCAGGTCTTGTAGCTGCAATCAGGCCAAAAAGATCATCATTCATTGGCCATGCCTGACTGTTGTTATGAAGTGATACAATTCCACTTTGGGCCCATCCGTCCAGAGGATATTTTTCTAGGATTCCTGTGGTTCATCTGGTTATCTTCTGTGGAACTAAACTTCATCAGTATTATTTTTGGCAAGAACATGCTTTCTCCTGGCTGCCCTTGTGTGAAAGCTATAATTATTTAGCCTTTTTCTAAAGGTAGATGACATACGTCTGGATGCAGCTTTGGTGTGCTTTGTGATTTTTAAGATCATCTTAAGGTCTGATTTTGAGGTGAATTTGCTGTGATACACACTCATGGGTAGATTTGCAATTGACTTGAACTTTCTCATTTGAAAAAAATCTGCTCTCAGTGGAGTTATCAGCTTCATATTCATCCAAAGACTACAAACAGCAACAATTGTTTCTTGAAGTCCACCAATGAAACAATTTGACCTAGACTTAATGTGTTATCACAACCTGGAATGTTCCAAATGAAACAGCTGAAGGTAATGATTTTTACACAAGTGGTAGCACTTCTGGTGAACAAGTAATCATGTACATTTGTTTAGCAACACTAGATTCTAATCATCTGTTTAATGATATTCTTGCAAGATAGGTGCACTTACATTTCACACAAGGTTTCTGAAGTTTGGCTTTGGGTTTATATAATAAATAATGACAGTGACATTTGTATGGGTTTTTGTCACATGAAGTTAGATTTGCATATGTTATAACATGGTCAGGAATAGATGCCATGTATTTATTAATATGTAAAATCAGAAAATCATAAGAGGTCATACTTGCTTTTTCCCTTTTTGCATTACTGTACCTCAAGTATTTAAAATTCTACTTTGTGTGTTACAACTGGGTTGTGTCATATATGTCTTAGTGTGTGATGGAAATGAATTTAAAGGGTGCTGCTGTTGTGTTTTGCTACTACTTGGTATTCTTCTTCAATATGGTTTGAAACCCTGGTAAAAGAGTTGTTGCACCTTGCAACACTCATTCATTCGTCAAACCACATTCCATTGCAAAGCAGTGTTGTTTGCTTAACATTTTTAAATCTGTATTTGCATGCATGTATGTTTATTTCTATATCTAAATCTACATATATAGATATACATATATACATTCACACAAAGTCAGATATAAACATTTCAGGCACATCTATCTATCTATCTATCTATCTATCTATCTATCTATCTATCTATCTATCTATCTATCTATCTATCTATCTATCTATCTATCTATCTATCTATCGGTCGCCACTAGGTAGCTATAGTTAGGAACATGTTTAAACAGGAAAAGCGTTTTTTGACTTCCCTATATCTTTGGCACTGTTTGACGAATCTTAACAAAACTTTCCAAAATAAGTATTCCGGTGATTCTTGATGTGCATGGAAAGTTTCGGGGTGATCTGTCAAGTGAGTGCCGAGAAAAAGGGAGGGTCAAAAAAGTAGCATTTTTTATGTTAATTCCTATAGGACCTTTGAACATGACTATAACCTAAACCACCAGATGAAATTCCACCAATTTGGCAGAAAGCTAGCTTCTGATACATAGATTGTGCTTTCGCTTACTTGGTGTAAATCTGTTCAGTAGTTTTTGAGACATTTAAGGGAAAACTCATTTGTATATCTGTGATCACAACTTTTTTTGGAATGTTAAGGAAGTTTTTGTGAATGCACCCAGCAATGGGAATGCTGTAATTGGCTGGCTGCATCCAGAGTAGAAAGTTACGGACGCCATTTGATTTCACGGTACATGGTCCATGGAAGTGAAAATCTTAATTGAAAGTGGCATAAGGGATCAGGTTGAAGGTACCCTGACCCCAGGGGTGTGATAAAGGTGTGTTTTAGGGGCAAATTATGGATTTAAAATACTTTCTCATCGCCATTCATGATATTCGTGAATATTCATGAAATCACGATATTTGTGAAAATTCATGAAAATTAGTGAATTTGCGCAAATTTATTTGCAAAATAATCACACATATGAAAAATTTAAACGAAAAAAAATCACTCATTTGTTCACTAATTAATTCACTCATACATGCACTCTGAGACTCATTCACCCACTCACACACCCACTCAGACACTCATGAACCCACTCAGTCCCCCTCATAGACTCACACACCCACTTTCAGATGCAGTCAGAAACATTACGCCCCCACTCACAGATCCACGGAGAGAGACAGGCCTTGTGGCCAACCTGTGCCAGAAATGGCCAAAGGACGTGCATGGTGCAGGTTTTGGGTAATTATAAGGGCTTGGCTGCAAGGCCAACTGTAGGCCAGGCCTTGCAACCAACCCCCACCTCTCACGGCCAACGACTGGGCGCAGCAGGGGTTAGAATAACGTATAGTAATTAAAATAATTTTCCATTAAAACACCATAGAAATTCACTGAAAAAAAACAAAAGCTACAGGGACGTTATAGGTAGGTTCTGAAGTTACTCGTACAAAATCATAGAAATTCAGGAGTTATAGTTATATTTATTTGAAGTAACTATAACTCGCACCCCAAGGTAATTATAACTTGCACCTTCACCATGCATAGCTAATTACTCCACATATTGTATCATTGATGAGATCCTCTATGACATCTTTGATATTATCAGTGCAACATTTGTAATAAAATTATTGAGAAGAAAACTGTGCATGGCAAGAGCGTGAGTTGTAGTTACCTTAGGGCGTGATTTATAGTTACTTGAAAGAACTCTAACTATAATTTATTGCTGAATTTCTATTGTTTTGTACGAGTAAATTCATAACCTAACTATAACGTCCCTGTTACCTTTGTATTTTCAGTAATATATATATATATATATATATATATATATATATATATATATATATATTAACATATTAGTTTCTGGCCCCACTAGTTATATCTGTGGCTCATTGTTATGTGTCTCCTGAAAAAATCACTTCTAGAATGGTTAACATGTTTCTGCAAAGGGCAATTTACGTAGCACATCCTGATAAACGCCTGCCATAGGTTTCCTAAGGCAAAAGTGTGATTTATTTAGGACACAGGAATCCACAATTTTATCAGGGTCTGAAATCATCCAGCAGACTAAAGGCAACTTAATAGCAAAACACAACCTCTTCCATTTGTGGGATGAGATTTTGCTCAACATTGCATCCTCTGGAAACAATGTTTTTAGCAGTACTGAGGAGCATATTTAAGAGCCCCCAACGCCACCTTAGTACCGCCACAGCAACAGTTTTTTGATGCTAAGGTGGCGCTAAAGAGGCATTTTCACCAAACCACATTTACAAAGTGGCGTAATGCATGCATTGCGCCACTTTGTAAACCTTTGCACCACATTATGCCTGTGCCAAGCATAATGTATGCAAGGGGGTCGTTCCCCCATTAAGAAAATGAAAAAATGGCACAAGGAAATCTCAGAGATTTCCTTGTGCCATTTTTTCATTCTTTTTCCACCTCAGAGCATGCATTAAAAAGGGACATACTATTATCTATAATGGGCCCCTATGTACTCTGCAGGAGTAGCTCCAAAAATCTGGTGCTACTCATGCAGAGTACATCAATAGCGTGAAAAAATAATGCTATTGCCCCTACCGTGTGCCATGGTGCACCATATTTTAAATACGGTGCACACATGGTGGCAGTAGTTGGGCGGTAAGGGGTGCACTGAAAGTGGCGCTTCACTAAGTGCAGCAGCACGTTTCTTAAATCTGCCGTTGAGTGTAAATTGGTATGTTTAGTTATTGTTTTTGGCACCTAGGGTATTCCAGAAGTAGAAAATATTGTGAAGTCCCTTTTGTTTAAATGAAGTACATAACCTAAGTAAAAACAAATATCCATGCCCATCCTCTAACTTTAATGTAGTCTGCTTTGAAAATTATTGTTACAATTATTATGTTTCACCTACCTTGAAGCGAATTCAGATTAATCAATCAATCAGAGTATTTGTAAAGCCCACAACTCACCCATGAGGATCTCAAAGCACTGTGGGGATGGGGGGGCTGCTTCTGCTCGAACAGCCATGTCTTGAGATGTCTCCTGAAGGTAGGTAGGTCCTGTGTCTGACGCAGGTGGGTGGGAAGAGTGTGGGAAGAGTGTTCCACGTTTTTGGTGGCGAGGTGGGAGAATGACCTGCAATGGACTGTCATTCTGTGGATGCATGGGACGGTGGCGAGGGCATGATCAGCGGAGCAGAACTGTCGGGTCGGGGTGTAGAAAGAGAGCCGTCTGTATTCTGGTCAGGTGTTGTGCAGTGCCTTGTGAGCGTGGGTGAGTGACATAGAAATACCTGTGTCCTTTGCAGATGTTTTTAAATTAGTCCATTCCTTAATTTTCCCCTTGATTAGTTTCCTCACCAATCTCTTAAGTGAGCAGCATTTAGCAAGTGACATCAGTTTACAGAATTGAATTAGCTCAAGATTAACTTGTCAATGTTGGCTGGCCGAAATTTAGAAGCAACCACCTGATGTCGAGTAAACCACCCAACATTCTTGACTCAATACACTCTACTAAAATTATTAGAAATCAAGGAGTCAATATGAACACTCATCAGTCTACGTGCTTTCATAATATACATTTCCTCTTAATCGCATTCCATAGTTATGTAATAATTTGCAAAATAATCTAAAATGGTTCCGCCTTCTCTTGTATAACTTGTAGCTTCATTTGCAGATAAAAACACTAATTTCCCAACTCAGAAATACCCTATGTTCATGTGGACTTTGATTTAAAGTACAGTAAAAAGGTGTGAAATCTCCTTGTCCGTGTCTTTCGAATGGTGGTGCAACTGTGCCTTTGCCTGAAAGAACTGACCCATCCAAATGACCATCAAAGTGCTCCAATTTCCCAAAATTCTCGAAACCTATGATTCAAAAAGGCCATACGTACATAGAGAAATCCCAGCAGGGTCATTTTTACTCTCTAAATTTTCCATTTAGTAGCATAAACTTTTCTGTTTATGCCATGCACGGCACTCGTTTTGTAATAGCAATTATCAAACACATGCAGAATTACTTACCACAATGACTATACCTGGTCATGTTTATTTCCACACCTGGATCCAGTGACTCAAAGAAACATTTTTCCATATCTGAAAAAAGATCGCACAGCTGATCCTTGAAGATGTTAAAATTCAAATGCGATAGGCTTGCCAACGTTTAAAAAAGAATGTTTGTTCAATAAATATTGAATGTTTGCAAAATATCCTAATTTTACTCGAAGAAAAGTATGACCTGTAGACTAGGCACAACGGCATTCACAAAGTTATGGTGTACTACATGTGCTTTAAAATTCTACAATAAGAATTCTATTAATAATCCGAAATATATAGATCTGAGGTGCAGAGATATGACTATAACTAAATTCAGATGCTCAACTGGAGGTTTTCAGTACAGTCATTTACAACTCTCTTGAAGAAACTAATATCAGGTACTTCAAACCTATCGCTCTGAAGAGGCCTCAACACAACATCTGTGGTCTTCTAAAAAACTTGAAAAAGCTAAAGAGTAAATAAGTAGGCAGGATTAGTACTTTTAGACAAATAGCACCATTGAATACACTATAGAAAAGTACATTTTTAACTACATATACGCCACTTCGTTAATGTAATATTCATTATCTGACGTCTTCATATTGTCTTAACAGGAATAAGAACTTTATGATGACCCATCTTCCTTGGTCAAGTATATTTTCCTGATAGTTGTTTTATTCATTATACTCTCTGTATAACCTGACATTTATTGGGGTGACTATATGAAAGCAGCTTCTACAACCACGTGTAAAATGGAGAATTTAAGCCTGAATGGCAAAAAACTTGTCAGATGATTCAAATAACAATTTTGCATGTGGAAAAATCTGCTATGCTGTGCCTTTTACAGAGAAGTTGTCAGCCACATTACATTCAAATGAGGTGAACTCTCACTTGCAAAAAGGTTCCCAATTTATGTGTGCTTTTTAATTCATACCCAAAAGATGTAGATGTAAGTATGCATAAACTGAAAACAGAGCAATAATTCAATTTTCACCAGGTGGTAGTAGTAACAAAAATATTTATGGGAAATCACTTTGCATGAAACTAAAAAGAGAAAAGGCACATTGTATTTGAAATGTCTTTAGTTACCTGATACTACTCATGATGCTAATCTGAAACAAAGGGATTCTTCATAAGGAGGACTAGTTAAACAATTGTACACCAAAAATATATGAAAAAAGGCTTACATATAAATGTGTATATGCTGGAATCTATAGATAACTTGCCTGCATCCCTTACGTTTCTGTAGATCAGGCATGCAGTTGTAAATCTCAGAATAGTACAGCTTTTTTTGCGAATGGGCCTCTTTCTGTGAAGCTTTTCAAACAAAGTGATACTGACAGCGTGTCCAAAAACGGTGTGAAACTGCTATTGTTCATACATTTAAAGGTTTGGGAAATGTGTTATAACATATTGAAGTATAAAGCAATTTAAGAAATAATTTCTGTTTCTGTATAGCATGTTACAGGCACACTCATGGTTTAGAGAGTTCTGTTTTAGAGTAATTTCACTGTACATAGGTGAACTTGCATTTACATTGCTTCTAATGACTATCCTGATTTGTTTAAGATCACGTGAAATGACAGATTTCTTGCTCCTCAGTTCAGCTGAAGGAATATACTACAGTAATTTCTAGGCAATTCAATGAAATTTCCAAATAGCCTGGGAATCCTACTGTGTGTGATGTAAAACTGAAAGAGGAAATTGCTTAAATTTACATTTTACTGCAGTATTCTGAGCATGTGCATAGCAAAAATATTCTTGCTCTGCACACAAACAGAAGTGCAGACTTATAGAATGTTATGAACTGATATCATTCTTCCTTGGTAAAATAATGTGCCTGCATTTATTTTTCTGCAGGTTCAAACTACCTCAGTATCTGTACAGCTCGTGGTAGGAAAAATATGTTGAAGTAAACCTCAGTACCTATGTCCCGAAAAGCCCAGCAATATCCGTGAAGAAACCAAAACAAACTCCACTTGTTCATGGAGTACCATTTTACAATCTTGAAACAAAACCACTTCTAAAATGGGAGAAAGCTAATTTGTGCCATGTTGCACCTAACTGCATTTCCACAACCTGGGGACGCAGAGCCTATTTTAACATGCAATTGTGATCTGTGAGATCTGAGATACAAACTGAGAATATGAATATTTTCAGAACATGAACATTGCAATCTAGAACGTCCTAAGTCATACCAACATGTACCACCTGAAACTCATACACAGTACACGCCCAATATACTTCGCTCTCAGATTAACCACAGTTGTGGAAAAAACACATACCGCAGTTTCCACTCCATAACAAACTTAGCAGGTCAACTGCTGCAACAGAGGGGTTCGGCCTTCAATATGGAACATCTATTGTGCATCCTCCATATTGTGCGGGTCTTGTGAACAGGGACATTTTATTTCAAAACAGTTTATATTTTTGATCATTTTACTAGAGTGGACTTTGGGACAAAAACGTTGGCTGGCTTGTCCTACATTTGGTGGTTGGTTCTAAATTTGAGATGTCCAGATTCGACAAGCTAATCCTAAACGAACTGATGTTACCACGTTGGAGTTGTGAATGTCTCTTGCTAAATATGGTGCAGCTTCTGTTTATTCCAATATTTAGAGACAATAGGCAGCACCATTACACACTCAGTGCTATGCCACTACATGTAATTCAAGCAGGTCTATTTATATCTGTAGAGTTGTACTCTGACATAAATTCAGATGCAGATTTCTACGTATTTTAAGATGAAACGAATCCGTGATTTGAAAAGCACCTACTTTCAGCATTGTACTAAATATACTTCAGACATAATACCTTTAGATGATTGCATGGCCAGGATAATTGTAGGATCCGTCTGTCTCATAATCATCTAAGTATTAACCTATTGTCAACTAGAATTTTGCAAACTCAAAGACACTGTGCAGCCAACTTTGAAGTGGTGTTGTGGGAAAGTGTCTAGTTAGTTAACCAACGAACTAAGAGAATATGCTGTTAAATTTGGCTTCAACACGTGACCATAACTTTTGATCTTGGCAATTAACTTTATGCTCCTGTGCCTTCTGCCTTTCATCTTATAAAATCGGAGTACTCAAAAAACATATTTGTGTTGGTATTAAGCACCAAATGAAAAACAAACCATGGACATATTCATTAAAAGTCCAAATGAACAAGCTAACAAAGTCCCCTCAATAAATAATTGTGCTGTACTTGTATTCCAGGGTTAAGGGCTGCATTCGTTTTGAATATTCTTTTTGTTACATAATCTGGCTTTCAGGGGCTAGTAAATACATTATGCTTAAATTATTGAGTCCGGAATGTTTAGTCACTGGTGTTTTGGGCACTGGTAGGTTACATTTGAATATTTGATCATGCCCTGTTTTGTGGGCATCCCAGTCTCACAGTGAGAGTGACTTTTTTTCTTAGTGGAACAAATGAGTATACAGATAGCATATAAATTATTGTTTAAAAATAGAATTGATTTTTTGCAGAAGAAATTCAGAAAGCTGACTGGGGACTTTACTTCCTGAACTTTACTTGCCCAACAGAATATTGGACCTGATTACTATTTCAATAAACAGTTTCCAGTCAGAAATATTATACTTCTAGATTCACCTGTCATCTCAAACCCTGTTTGTTCTATTCCCTAAACGGTTGTTAAGGTTTTCCTTAACAAAAAAAAAGTGTCTGTAAAGACTCATGCAGAAAATCTTCTGTCATAAGGCCAGGACTAGGAGTATAATTTTCTTGTATTAAAAATGGTGGCAGGAAAATTCTTTTGCCACTGAATCAGTTTGTAATTTTCATCCACAAATAAAGTTTTATGAGCCTTTGCGGTGTATCACCTTTGCAAAAGATCATTTTGAGACTGATTTGGCAGACTTTGAGCTTGCTAGACTTAATGAGGTGCACTTTTTGGCACTCTTCTCTAGCAAATGGATTCTCTATCTATATCGCACACAAACCTAGTAATCTATCTCAGTGGTTTGAAGTCCGGTGAACATATGTGTGTGGTCTTTAAGTCACAAGTACGATTACTAGCAGAGACAACTCAACCATTCCACATTCCAAGGATCAAAATGGTTATTACACGGTTAAAAAACTGTTATTCAAGACGCAATTCTGTCTCTTGTCTATGCTTTGCATACTTAGGGAATGCTTTTTGTATTAAATATTCCTTAAGTACAAGATACATCTAAAATGTATTTGCACCCAAAAGATGTCCTCCAAGCAAAATAAATACAATTTCGTGAATGTGAGTTTCAAGGCCCAATTCAGCATTTGGACCAGCACCATAGCTTTCCAGGGAATGAGTAAGAGGTCACTTAGTTCCATTAGGACACTTGCACAGGGAGAGAGCTGCATATTCCTATAGATGTGATGGATCTAATTTTGGAAAGGAGCTATAAACACAATCCGGCCCCAATTACCTATCAAGATCACAAAAAAATATTTGGTGTTATTGAGATGGGATTTACTAATGTGAGCTTGAAAAGATGTTTGCAATATTTCAATTAGCATTATTTCAACGACATGGTTCTCAGAGGTAAACTAACATATCTTTCAAATGCGCTAGATAAAAATTGTTACTGTGTAAATAATAATATACTCGTAGGTTCAGATCCACAAATTGAGTAAATACAGAACTGAAAATATTGATTATCATTTTGCAGTGGTGTGTGGCATGTCTGTGAAAGGCCATTTGGGATATACATTTAAAATACGGGCTACCGAATGTTTTGAACTCTTGCAGCATTACTACATTACTACTTTAGAATTGCCAAGCCTAACTAGTTTGTATTTTTTATGGCACCGTATACTGTGTTCGCCACTGGATGCCTTCTGTAGTCTGTGAGGATATCAAGCCAGCGCTGCCGCCGTGTGGGTGCTGCAATGTCTTAAGCTTGGTAGAGTTGCTGCTTTATGTGCCAAAATGTGCAAGAATGTATGATATTTGAATACCCATCCTTTTGATTAGACTATCGTTCCGTCATTAAGCGCTAGGTGCATAATATCTTAAAAAGAACAATCAAAGGCTTATGAAAAGTGGAAGGTTGCTTCCACACACCGGTATCTCAGCATTCAAAACTTCCCAAGCACTAGTAAAAGACCACAAGATTTTGAAACATATTGAGAAGTTGGGTGATGTGATTTTTCTCAGAGCAAAAGAGGGGCTGTTTGGTGTATGTTTTGTTGTTTTTGAGTAAACATTGTATTGTACACTTCAGCAGCCATTTTGAAACTCCTCAATAGCCTAACAATAGCCTTGCTAGAGTCACAAAGTGATGGGTTCCTAAGATATTGCCACTTAAAACTGAACTTCTGCCAGGCTAGTTATCAGTTCACCTATATCCAATTTACCTTGCATTGTATTAGCATACACACTCGTAAGCTTTGTTATTTCACCATCTAGATGTGACAGAATTTGACAAATGTAACAAAATCTCTTCCACTTGATGTCCATTAAATTGCTATTAGAATGCAGGGGATGTTCTTATGTTTAGGAGGGCCTGGTCTTGGTAGGCCTCAGATCTGACATACATTTCTGGGTTATTGAGTAGGGTGTCAGAAAATCATATTTACAGCTTTTTTCGAGGATTGTATTATATTTTTGCAGTAAACATTTAATTTTTAACATGAGGTATCCTGATGCTTGAATGATTATTTGATTTTGTTTTAACGTTCAGAATCCATCGCATGACTCTGGCATAATTTAATATATATGTATGATATGGTGGAGTGTGAACAAAGTGTTGTGTATTACAATGTAAAATGCTATTTTCAGTCACTCCAAGAGTCATGAGATTGCTCTCCTCAAATGTGAATTCCTCCATAAGGAAGATAATCCTAATGAGTAGGACCTTTTTGTTTGTTGAGTGCCCAAAATTGAAATAGGTTTTGTTGCAATATATTGTGTTGTTGCCAGTTATACCAAACAACCACTTGACGAAATCACTAAACCATGAACTGACCAAATTCACAAATCAGATTCCAATAGTGTAATTCCCTGGATTCACAGTGTGGCCAAATCAGTGAACTCGTGTGTGAATTATCTGGAAGAAAAAAAAACATAAAACACACAGCCTTATTGAAGTGGACACGAGTACGGAACGGAATTTCAAAGACCATAGACGCCCATTTGTAAATAAGGTGCCTTGAAAGAAATAATAAACTACTCCAGTTAAAACCAATGCAGCACCCTAATGGAATCTATTGAATGGACATGCACATTTTTGGCCAGGGTGACTGACTTCCAATATATTATTGTGAAATTCATTGGGCCTAATTTTAGTCATATCCTGTACAGCAATCTACGATTTGCATTTTCTTTCCCCACTACCTCCGTGTGATTTTGGGCAAGTCAATTTATCACTTTGTTCCTGTGACTGACCTGTGAACTGTTAGCCCATTTTGAGCAGACAATGTATGGATGACCATAGTGGAGAGCTGCTAAATGGATAACTAGCTGATGTACAACAATGGTATTTGACACCATTGAGTCAGAGATACTTTGCAAGGTTGGTGAAGTTTTGTTTTTCAGAAGGGTAAGCAATAATATGAAAAGAAGGCGGCTTCACTTTAAAAGAGACTATTCAAAACGTTGTAAAATACGGAAAGCTATGGTAATTCGAGGCCGGTTGTGAGCTGGTCGGACTTCTCATCAAATCACAACAAATAATTGTAAATTTGTTTGAGAAAATAAAATAATTTTTTTTCGAAAATAAGGACTATTAGATTGCTAGGTGTGTGGACCTGTTGTACTCTTAGGAAGTAAGTGTAAATCTGAAAAATCAAAGCATTGTTTTATTAGTAGAGGAAAACATTTTGTGTCTGTTTGTGTCTTTCATAATGTGTAAAAAAACACACATTTTCTAAACGCCTCATTCCATTCCCGCAGTGAAACTTTATATCCATAAAATTTTGGGGATCCTCTTCATGTGCTTTAAATTAGCTTACAACCTGAATTCAGTGAACGAATTAGAATTTTTGTAGCAAAAACTTCCCGGCTATACGACAATTCTTACTGTATTACTTTTGGTTAGGTGAGAACGTTTCCTAGAAGAGGTTCTGCTGAAAGTTTGTGCTTTTTCCCAACTTAAGGAATCAATGTTTATTATAGTACTTCTGAGAACTTACCTTTGTACCTGTAACTTTGCACAGACTCTTGATTTATCATTAAATAAGCTTTAAGCTTATTAGCGTATTTGACTGTTTCCCTCTGTAATATCCTTGTTGTTATACCTAACTGTAAAAGCACATTCTGTATGTACTGTAAACAAAAATATTATCAGTTTAGTAACAATTAGTCTTAAGGATTTTTTCCACTTTTGTCAGTGACGGATATTTATGGATTCAACAATAAAGCAATTTCAACAAAAATTAAAAAGTCTGCTATGTACTTAATTTCTAGCAGAATAAATCTACTTAGTTATGCTAAGTGCTTTACTTCCTAGCGGTTTCTTGCCTAGTCTATGTTTGCATTCATTGCACCAGTTCCTTGTGTAAATTGTCTATCCTTTCGTATCAATGTGATTTACTTTATGGCCTTAACATTTATTAAACCCATCTATACGTTTACCTACGTCATGCCACGTTTGTCACTGTGTGAAAAATGAATCGAACCTCTTATCAACTGTACATAGGTTCTACTTTAGAAACCTTTGTGAACATTGATGAAAGCAAGAATGGGTTATTGGGATTTAATAGATGCAATTCATATTCAAATGTCCAGAGAGAAATTAGTCAAGTCAACCAAAAACAATCTATAAACAAATTAGGCAGGCGTTCAAAGGAGGCTCCCATTGGTTTAAATAGGCCTCTGATTTCTTTGCAGGATTAGCGTCAGAATTTTTCATGCTAATCCTGCAAAGCGCTGAACTAGTGTCAAGAATTCTGACACTAGTTCTCTAAGTACCGCCATGGTGCGCTGTATAATAAATATGACACACATGTAGTGGCATTAGGGGGGTTCAAAGGGGCACAAGAAAAGTGGACTGTGCTAAGTGCAGTGCCACTTTTAATAAATCTGCCCTAAGCATAAGGGTATATCTCATAAAGGTCCAATCCCTGCTGAGGACAAGGGGAATCTGCATTTTTCACTGGATAGATCACTTTTAGGTCCCCACCCTTTAAAACATATCTAATGTCAAAAGCATCTTCACTACAAAAACAGATCAATACATTATTTTTAATTGACAAGTTGACTTAAGAAACTCTCCACACTGACCCTGGCCCCCTTACTATGCCAGGAACTTCCATTACAAATGGCCCCCTTTGTGATAACAGACCTCTCGCAAATCTTCCTATCTCTCAATCAAAATGAGCTCTTTATTTGTTCAATCTCAGATCCCAGCACCTGCAATCCCTACAAAAGCATACATAAACAGCCTCACATTGAAGGTTAGGCAAGAAAAATAAAGCTGCCCTTCACTCCAGCCAAGCTAAAGAAACACAAATACACTGCAGTTTGAATTAATTCTGTTACGTGAAATGCTAAATAATTATATAAAATAATACTTCTAAAACATCATAACATTACATAATCTCAAATAATGATTATATGCAGCTTATTTAAAACGTTATATTCAACTATGCTCTTTGTTCATATGCACTGCAGTGCACCATTTCAATGAAAACATCCCTTCATGTTATACAGAAATGTGATCACCAAATTGTGACCACCCTTTTACGTTCATGTTTAAGTGGAAAAGCGGCATAGCCAACTACACTCTCTCAGCTCTCTCCCTAAAATGTGGTGGCAGTGGGTTCCCCCAAATGGCACATCTTTATTTTCTTGTAAATTCCTAGTAAAGTGGTACTACCTGTACCAAGGGCCTGTTAGTGCAATGCTACTAGTGGGCCAGCATCACTGATTGTGCCACCCACTTTAGTAGCACTTTTTAAACATGACACCCATTGCAGACCTCCCATTGCAGCCTGTGTGTGAAGTCTTATTCTGCATTTTCGACATGGCAAAAGAAACCTTCTGCCAGGCCTAAACCTTTCTTTTTAAGAAATATGTCAACCCTAAGGTAGAGGACAGGGTACAATGAATTTAAAAAGTTGGAGACGTACTTTCAACATTTACATGCCCTGGTAGAGAAAAATTCCTAAAATAATTTTTCACTGCTGCAAGGTTGTCTCTCCCATAGTAAAACATTGGGTTAGTCTATTACCTTTAATAAGTGATACATTTCAATTGGGAGCAGGTCTCTAAAGGTTAGTAATTTAAAACCCTTTTTAATGGTAAAGTTTTATTTTAAGGCACAATTCTGAAAATGGCAATTTTTGAAAGTTGGTGTTTTCTTATCTCAAGCATTTGGTACCTGTATCATGTGTCACATGACTAACTGTAGCTGGAAGTTGGTCTTCATGTATTGCTCCCAGACAGTAAGACAAAGTAGGAATAGGTGTTGGCAGGATGGGCCTTCTCTGCTTTGTTAGGGGGCGAGCTGTTACCTGTCACAATTGCACATCTCAAAGGCTCTGCTTCAGCATACCTACAAAGGGTTTCACATGAGCTTTTTGTGCCCTCAGACAACTTAGGGCCAGGACAGAGAGATAGCAAATTTCAAACACCTCTAGAGGTGGAAACCTCTAGAAATGTCTACTACTTCAAAGCTGGCACCAAGGAGAAATACTAGACCCTCAGAACAAATGAATGTCATATAAGAAGCGCTGCTGTGTTTCTTTGCTGCAAGAAGTACTGTTACTATTTTGCCCTGCTCGCTTAGTGATAAGGACTGGACCTGCATCTTCAACCCAGGACCACCAGAATGACTCTAAGGGCTAGCTGGCTGGCCTCTTGATCAGAGCTTCAGGGACAGTAAAAGGTCCAACGACCTTGAACCCTGCCCCTAGGCTCTGCCTGCTGTGAGTCTTGTTCTCAAAGTGGTGTCACCTCAGTCCTGGACCCTCGAAGGTGGGCCTGAAGGTGCTCTGCCAGCCCATTTGTAGTATTTTGGGTAGAACCAATGCAACATGATGCATCTCCTGAATGCTCTGCATTGGAACCACCACTGGACAATGCCTCCTCAACACAGGTCCTTCCATTATAGGCCTGCTTCCTGGAACCAAAGCTGCGTGTCGCACCCTCAGTGTAGGATCTCAAATCACAGCCCTGCAGCTTCCAAGAATCATTACTGCATGCCACATCTCATTGCAGTTCCTTGCATCATAGCCCACAGCTCAATAGAACCATCTTTGCACAATGTGTTCATAAAGCAGGATCTAGCAAAGCTCCAAAACAAGGATTTAAGGTACTTTGTTCAGCTGGCCTATCTTAGGCCCCATGCCCAGCCCACACAACCAGATAACCACAATTGGCACTGTTATAAATGGGGTCTTTGGTTGACAATCCGGTTACCCCCTGTCCAAGCAAAGAGCCTCACTCTAGTCAGGGTAAGTAACACAAAATCCAAATTATCCTGTGCCCACCCTCTGGTAGCTTGGCACAGAGCAGTCAGGCTTAACTTAGAAGGCAATGTGTAAAGTATTTGTGCAATGAATCATACAATAACACAAAAAGCACCAGAAAAATACACCACACAGTGTTTAGAAAAATATAAAATATTTATCTGGATAAATGCAGGTCAAAATGATTAAAGATGGAATAAGTAAATGTAGAGAATTCTGAAAAGTGATATAAAGTGTGTTAAGTCTTTTAAAAGCAAACAAAGTCTCTTTCAACCACAAAGTACCTGGTTCACGTGAAAAATCTACATAAAGGGTCGCAGAAGAGGGGATGCGTGGAAACAAAAGGGTGTGCGTTGATTTCTCGGGCTGCACACGGCGACGCGTCATTTAGTTTTCACACAGGGATCGCTGAGTGTCGATTTCTGGCGCTTGGTCATGGATCATCTTTGGGTTGCGGGGTTCTCAGACGCCCTTGGGACGATGTGTGGATTTCCGGCGCTGCTAGGACAAAGTCACAGGAGCTGCATCGATCCAGTAGGCGTTGCGTCAAATTTTCTACTGCACGGCAGGCGTTGCGTCGATTCCTCTCTGGAATCGGGGATGCGTCGTTCCAGCTCAGCTATGCATTGATCCGGTGAGGCCATGCATCAAAGTTCCAGTCGCAACGCTGGCGCTGCATCAATTTTCTCATTGCAAAGTCAGGCTGCATCATTCCGGTTCAGTGTGTAGTGACATTTTCACTGCAATGCAGGCTGTGCATCATTCCTGGCTGGCTGTGCGTCGAATTTTCCTGCAGAAGGAGTCCTTCTTGTAGAGGTGAAATTGTTTTGGTCCTGAGACTTCAGAGAACAGGAGGCAAGCTCTATCCAAGCCCTTGGAGAGCACTTCTTCACCACAGCCAGAGAGAAGCCAGGCAGCAGGGCAACAGCAAGGTAGCAGTCCTTCACAGAAAGCAGACAGGTGAGTCCTTTGAGCAGCCAGGTTGGTCTTCTTGGCAGGATGCAGGTTCTGGTTTAGGTTCTCTTCTCCAGTAAGTGTCTGAGTTGGTAGGGGCAGAGGCCCTGTTTTTATACCCAAATATGCCTTTGAAGTGGGGGAGACTTCAAAGAGCAGCTTAGAAGTGCACCAGGTCCTCTTTCAGTTCAATCCTGTCTGCCAGGGTCCCAGTAGGGGGTGTGGCAGTCCTTTGTGTGAGAGCAGGCCCTCCACCCTCCCAGCCCAGGAAGACCCATTCAAAATGAAGATGTATGCAGGTGAGGCTGAGTATCCTGTGTTTGGGGTATGTCTGAGTGAATGCACAAGGAGCTGTCAACTAAACCCAGCCAGATATGGATCGTAAGGCACAGAAAGATTTAAGCACAGAGAAATGCTAACTTTCTAAATGTGGTGTTTCTAAAATAGTAATATTAAATCCAACCTCACCAGTCAGCAGGATTTTGTATCACCATTCTGGCCATACAAAATATGACCTTCCTACTCCTTTCAGATCAGCAGCTACCACTCAAGCAATGCATGAGGGCAGCCCCAATGTTAGCCTATGAAGGGAGCAGGCCTCACAGCAGTGTAAAAACAAATTTAGGAGTTTTACACTACCAGGACATGTAAACGACATAGGTACATGTCCTGCCTTTTGCCTACACAGAACCCTGTCCTAGGGGTTACCCAGGGCACCTTAGGGGTGACGTATATGTAGAAAAAGGGGAGTTTTAGGCTTGACAAGTACTTTTAAATGCCAAGTCGAATTGGCAGTGAAACTGCACGCACAGGCCTTGCAATGGGGTCAAGGGGCTACTTAAGTGGATGGCACAATCAGTGCTTCAGGCCCACTAGTAGCTTTTAATATGCACTTTAGCACTGGTCTAAAAACCAGCAAAAACAGTATCTCTAAATTGGAGGGAGGCAGGCATAAAGTTAGGGGTGACCACCCTAAGGCTGTCAGGTCTAACAGGCACTTATTGATTTAAATACTATTTTCATTAAACATTTAAAATTACATATACTCCAGTTCCACTAATTAAATTTTGTCATTTTGGTGTCAAATAGCACAAAACGCAGTCTGTCTTAACTTAGAGACATTGTGTAAATTATTTATTTAGCATTCAAGCAGTGAAAAGTAAAAACACTACACAAGCAAAATCCTATCCAATTCAGAACAATAAAGTTAATTGTAATAAATCACCTGGCCCAAAAACAACAAAAATCCAATCAGTAGAGCTGAAAATTTAAATGTTTAAAATTTAAGGCAAACACTAGTGCCTAAAAGATCAAAGTGCCAACCGCAGATATCTAGTCACTCAAGACTGGGTCATTGTGGAAAAATATGGCTGACCGCGATGGAGCTCAAGTCAGATAACAGACATGGATTGGGCCCTGCTAAGCGCTTTCATCTTAAATCATCTGAGAAGGTAACGTTCAGCAGGACAAGGCTGGAGGTGGTATCCGAGGAGGAGGGGTTGTCTGGGAGCTGCTGGAGTAAGCCATAGTGAAGATTTCCACATTCGGACCCAGTCTCTTTTTTTGATGTAAAAAATCTCCAGCAGGACGAGGCTGAAGGCTGTAGTCAATGAGGGCTCCATGAGGCTGAATTACCCTTTTCCTGAAGGACTGCTGAACTGTGATGCACCTTGGGTGAATAGCAGGTTAGTCCACGTTTCCACTCGGTTCTCAGAGCAGTTTTTAGCCAAAACATTTTTAAGTCCCACATTTTATGGTTGTTTAGTCACCTTTAGCACTCCTTCTAATGGTCCAGGGACCACTTGGAGGTTTGAACTCACTCCAAGTGAGTCCAGGTTCAAGATGTTTCGGGCCTTTTCTGTCCCTGAAGTTCAGATTTAGAAGCCAGACAACTAGCCCTTGGAGTCACTCTGGTAGTTGTGGGCTCAAGATCTGGAACAAGGCTCAAGTAGCAGGGTAGGCATCTGAGGGTTCAATGCAGGCTTCAGGAAGCAAAGCACACCTGGCACCTTCTTTAAAGTAGGAGAAGTTATTAGAAGATTCCCTTCCAAGTTTTTGGAATTTTCTGCCTTCCCTGCCCAGCTAAAGCCTGGCTGCCTGAACAATAAGGAAAGACTTTGTGTAAAGGCAGGGCACAGCCTATTGACTTGTAAGTGAGGCTGTGCCCAACTCTGCCCCCCCACCCTTCCAATGATGACACATCCATGTACAGTTAATGGCTGTAATGAGTGGCTGTCTTGGAGGAATGGACAAAGTCCAACTGGCAACTACACCCAGCCACATGACCCAGGAACAGGCTGCAGGCACAAAATAGCTAGAACAAGAAAATGCCAACTTTCTATAAGTGGCATTTTCAAAATTATAACTTATAATCTGACTTTACCATTCAAGAGGATTTAAAAAAGTTAGACCTTATGACATGGAAGGCAACCCAATTATATCCAATGGGAGAGGTAGAACTCACAGTAGTGAAAAACGAATTTGCTGATTTTCACTACCAGAACATTTAAAACTTAAAAATACATGTCTAACCTTTTAATTGCAATGAACAGCTCCCTATGGGCTACATAGGATCTAACTCAGTAGTGTCTTCTGTGCATAAAAAGTGAGCTAAAGGCCTGGCAAGGGGGTTATCTGACAAGTCTAATTGGCATCTAAAAAATGCAGTACGGCTGCAATGGTAGAACTGGACATGTTCATGTTTTAAGGGACTACCTAAGAGGGTGGCACAGTAACTGCTAGCAGGATTTATTTTACAGGTCCTGGATACATGGTATATCACTTTTCTATAAGAAAATTATATATACCAATCTGTGTAAGCCAATATTACCATAGTTTAGGGAATGAGACCTTTAGTCTGGTGCAGTGGTGAAGTGTACAGAGTCCTAAGGTCAGTAAAAGTAAATTCAGAAACATACTAGGAAAGTGAAGGTAAAACGCTTGGGCAAGACCACCCTACGGCTGACAGGTATAACACATTACCTCCCCAGGTGAAAGTTAAGAGAAATGCCCAACCTCCTGGTAGTTCTCATCACTAAGGCAGAAGTACCTAGATAGACTGTCAGCACTGCGGTGTTCTGACCCAGGGAGATGGACCACCATAATTGTTTCAGATTCTCACCCCTCATCTGCATAAATCACCTGGGGGGGTCTGTGGTCTGTATAAATCTCTCAAGTAAATCCTAACCAGGTATAATCTCAGCGTCTTCAGTGCCCAGCCCACAGCAAAGGCTTCCATTTCAATAGCACTCCACCTCTGTTCCCTGGCAAGTAGCCTCCTACCGATGAAGGCTATACGCTGGTCTAAACCCACTGCATTGAACTGTGAAAACACTGACCTTATGCCATGCTCCGAGGCATCAATTTGCACAACTTTCTCATGGGAAAAGTCAGGGGCCATGAGTACAGGGGCTGTACAGATGGCCTATTTGAGGGTGTCAAAATCTTTCTAACAGTCCTCTGTCCAGATCATCTTTTAAGCTGTGTCCCAGAAGTCACCTCACTTAAAGGGCCACAATAGTGCCATGTCCCTTAACAAACCTCCTGTAGTATCCAGCATCCAGTGAGGGCTAAGAAGGCCCTTAATTTTGTCTTGATTTTAGGGAGCCCCCAGGCCAATGTAGTCTCCATTTTGGCCTAGAGGTACTGCACCTCACCCCGAACAGGAGGTGTCCCTAACACACAATGTAACCCTGCCATATCTGCCTCTTATTGGCCTTAATAGTCAGGCCTAGCTGTTGCAGGACTTGAGGCACTTCCAGCATGTGAAACAAGTAGTCCTCTCAGCTGCTACTGTAGATAGATATGTCATCTCAAACATGTTGGAGACTTTCTCCTCAATGCTGGCCCTCACATTTTCTGACAGCCAGGATATATTTTGTATTTGATAGAAATGCTGTCACCAGTGTCCATATCAATGGTATACAAGTGTGTCAGCCCAGTTGTGAGGAAAAACAGTGAGGCAAAACAGTGAGGCAAACTGTCCGACCAACTGGTGACAGTCCTTCTGATGTTCTGGGGTCAAGGTAGAGGAGAAGTTGACACCATCCTCCAACCCATCTTTCTCTTTAGATGATAGAAGGTCAGGGAGTGGTTCACTCCCATCCTCCTCTCCATTATCTGTCATCAACTGCATGTTGACCTAAGAACTCTCATAGTAGGGCTAGCTGCAATTGATGTGGAGAACCCTTAAGGGGTTTTTGTGGGTCTTGAGGATCACCAAGTAGGTGGCCTCCTCCTTTATCTCACTCACCTCATAAGGCCCTATGCAACAGTCATGGAGGGCATGGACTTCATGAGCAACTTATCCCACACTTTCTAGCCACAATGAAACTCTACCAGAGTAGTCTTCTGGTCATACCAGAGTATCTTGACTACCTTTCCAACTTCAGGGTTCCAGAGGCCTTCTTCTGGAATCCAGTCATCTGATTTCTGAGGGCCAGTATGTAGCTAACAACATCCTGGGGGAGCTTCTTTGGAGCTTGCTCCCACCCCTCCTTTACGAGACTGCGAGGTCCCCTAATAGGGTTCCACAAAGAAGTTTGAATGGGCTAAACCCAACTCATGGCATCTCCCTGTAGGCTAAGAGCAGGGGTGGGCGAGCTTGAGGAATATGACTCTGTGGAATTCCACAGAGTTACATAACAACTCATTGAGATTCCATGGAGTTCAGTCAATGGCTGGGGATAGGCATGTGCTAATCATGCTGCAATTTAGCACCAATAGCACGTCCACCGTCTTAGCAAGCTGCCTGGGGTAAGTGAGCTTAATATCGACTAGGTGCAAGTTAAGCAATGAAAAACAGGTATTAAGGATGTGCTCCCTCAAAATTAATTCGTACAGTGCATCATAAGCATTAACTTTGCTCCCCCTCAAGAAGCCACCCAGTGCCTTACTGGAATAGTCCACGAAATTGACCCAAGACTGGTGTAGGAATTTATCCCCAAGTCCCTGATGGTATTTCTCTCAACACATTTTGGAGAAAAGTATGGCCTTCGTGGGCATGTTTGTGGTCTGGTCACCCACGTCAAGTTTAAGAAGTGTGTCCCTCCCCACTGTAGGCATGTGTTTACACATGCTAGCCCCCAATACTCCTCAGGGACCCTGTGCATTATCAAGGCAACCTTACAGGCATACAATTATTTGTCTGTGTCATCTACCACCAGAACACTGGGCACCAGTTTTAGGAGTATGCAAATCCTCACCTCTCAATGGGATACTGAAGATAAGCTGCCACCATCACTGCAGGACTTTGAAGTTTTCCTGGCCTTGAGCTCCATCTCTTTGATGCTATTCTTATGCTCCAGCAGTAGTTTATTTTCATCCAAGGCCATCTACCTCTCAGCGTTTTCTTTGGCCAGGGCTCTCTCTTTCTTAGCCCTTCTCTCCTCTTCCACCCTTTCTCTGGCAAAGGCTCTTTCTACCTCAGCCTTTCTCTCCTCTGCTTCAAGCTCTTTCTTGGCTAGCTGTAATTTGAGCTCCCTCTCTGCTTTTATGTCCTCCAGCTCCTCTGGAAACAGACCCCAGGTAGTGCACTGTTTCCTTCCCCCTCATGGTGTCAGGCACTGACCTGTTTGTCCCATGGGTACACAATGTTGACCAAGTTGCTTATTCCCAATACGTCCTAGACATTACGTGCCTCCCACTTAAATGCAAATGATTTGAATGCCCCAAGGGAAAGGGGATGGATAAAAGCGAGCGAGAGAGTGACACTGGAGCCATAGGTCGGAATTCAAACAACTGGTGATGGTCCTTGAAAAGCCGTGATTTCCTACGATAAATTACATATCAGTAAAACAGCTCATAGGTTGTAACCATGTACATACTAGTCTCTGACTACTATGTGCAGACTAGGTGAACCTGTTAGGTTCCCCTCTCCCACTTTAGATGGCTCTTACTATCTCTAGGACGTTTCAGGAAATGATGTGGATTACCTGTAATTAAATCAGACCCTTGAACCTCCTATAATATCTATGACATCCCACTGAGACCACAGATTGATCCCACATCACCTTAATTAATGCCTACCTAAATGTATTTGAAGTTCCGTCGATATCTAGTTTGATGACCTAGCTGAGATTTCCCAAGATGTTGACTCAGTAGTCATTCAAATAGGTAACAAATAATGACGACATATTCTCAGGTAATTAGGTTTTCAGATATTCATGGGTTAATTAATGCACTGTACTTAGAATTCAAAGGAACACACATTTGGTATCTTTTGATCACACTGAAAACATAGGGTTATTATCAAAAGAATATGATGCAAAGTTTTCATCACTCTGGAAACATAGGGTTAGTACCAAAAGACCACAGTGCAATGTCTGCACCTCTCTGGAAACATAGGGTTAATACCAAAAGATCACAGTGCAATGTTTGCACCACTCTGGGAACATAGGGTTAATATCAAAAGATCATAGTACAATGGTTGTAACACTCTGGGAACATAGAGTTAATATCAAAAGGTCACAGTGCTTTAGGGGTTAATAACACAAGTGATCAGTTTTATCACTGTTATATCACAATGTAAGTTGAGCATAGCAATGAAACTTTCAAGCCATTCACAGAATGTTCCGTTTTGCCAGCACCAATTATGCAAATGTCATTTTAAACTTAGCGATAACAAACAAATTCACAATACATTGTTTTAATGATAATTGCTCAACAGAATTAAAGATATATAGCAAGCAACAATGAAAAGTGTTACTATGCGACTAGCGGCGAGCATCCCAGTGACCCCTAAATGCCAATGATGTGCCTTCTTAGGAGCATCGCGCCCCAAAACATCCGACTTTCTAATATCAAGTCAGCAAGTGTCAAATTTTCCACAAATAAATGCCTTTCGCTCGCACGCAGCATGTTACTGCCTTTTTAGTAATCAATTCTCTTGATCTCTTCAACTCCCAAGTAGCAGAATTCAGGATACAGGACTGAACATGAAGATCAAACATGGAGAAGCAGAGACTCCTCTGCAGCCAGTGACCTTTACAGCAAGCAATTCACTCAGGCCAGGTGTGTTTTAAATACCTGCTGCACCCAGCCACACCCAGTCTGAGTCATAGGGAGCCACACCCAGTCTGAGTTATAGAGAAGCTGAAGGCTTGAGCAACATGTGTCCTAAACAAGCATGAGTTTCAACAAGCATTGATCTTTGTAAACAAGCATTGGTGTCTGTAAAACATTCTTATGGGGTTACAACCAACATTGGCTTGAGAGTTCTTTACAGGAGCACACCCAGGTTTGCAGGCCCAACAGTAATCCCCTCCCAAAGCCCTCCATATTGGTTTAGGTTTGTTGTGGTGTCAATGGTGGGACTGAACAACCAATCAGGGAGCATGCACATGCCTTGCTGGTTCCCATGAATGATCCTCCGGTCCATAACCTTTCTAGTTCAATAAGTGGTAAAGTTTATTACGTACTCATTTAAAGTCTAACATGGCCTTCACCTCAGAGTCTGGTTGATTATCCACTGAGATTGGAAAGGGTCCTTTTGGGCAGTACTTTGAGTCTGCTACCGGTTTTAATAAAGAGACGTGGAACACTGGGTGAATTGGTAGTGAAGTGGGAAGTTCTTGCTTCACTGCCACCTCACTAATCTTTTTGATGATGTTAAAAGGACCCACAAATCTTGGATGAAACTTTATTTTTCCCTTCAAATTTAACTGTTTAGTTGGTAGCCAAACCGTTTGTCCTGCTTCATAGTTTTGTTCCTGATGTCCTTTTTTGTCTCCATATATTTTGCATTTCTGTTTTGTGTATGTTAGGTTGTCTTGCACATTTTTTTGAATGTCGCTTAAGTGTTGTAAAAAGTCTTGCACAGCCAGAGTGGTTAACTGAAGTACTACACTCAAATCCAACATTCAAGGATGATACCCAGAATTGTAATAAATGGGTGACTATTCAGTGGATACATGGATTACATTTTTATATGCAAATTTGTCTGCCCACAAGCACTCAGCCCAATCCACTTGTGAATTTAGGAGAAAACAACACAAATATTGCTCCATACACTGGTTAGCTCTTTCAGTTTGCCCGTCTGATTGTGGGTGGTGACTTGATGACAAGTGGACATCCACATCCAATTCCTGACAAAGGCATTTCCAAACTTTGGACACAAACTGCATTTCTTGGTCAGACATGACTACTGAAGGAAGGCCATGTAAACGGACTATTGATTGTAGGAGTACATGGGCTAATTGTATAGCTGAGGGTAAAGCTTTTAGAGGGATAAAATGTGCCATTTTGGTCAAATGATCTACCACTACTAGAACAGTGGTGAACCCAGCGTGAGATTTTGGTAATTCTACCATGAAGTCTAAAGATACGGTGTGCCGAGGTGGTGTGGGTAAGGGTTGTAAAAGACCAGCTTGATGTGAAGTCTTCCCTTGTACGCAGGTTATACAATTTGCTACAAAGGCCTTTTTGTCTTTGGATATGGATGACCACCAAAAGTGTTGTTGAAGGATCTCTAGAGTCTTTATTTCCCCTAGGTGACCAGCAAGTTTACTAACATGGCTCCACTCATAGGCCTTATCTTGCAGTCTTTTTGTTGGTAGGTATAACTTCTGTGCTACATACTTCAATCCCCCACGACTAGTAATGTCAGTAGTGTGGTGTTGTAGAGTTTCTATGGCTACTGTACTTTCCTGCTCTAGTTGCACCTCTTGCAAGAAATCCGAATCAAATGTATTGGTTCTCCCACTATCTTGTCTGACCAAATAATAAAATGTAGTTCTTCCACTTGTTCAGTAATGGTGAGAGCTAGCCTAGAAAGTGCGTCCGCTTTTCCATTTTTATCACCTGGTTGGAACTGTATAATAAAGTCATAATCATTAAAGAAGTGAGACCACCTCAACTGTTGTGTAGATAGAGCTTGTGCGGACTTGAGGAATTGAAAGTTCCTATGATCTGTTAAAATGGTAACGGTAGGTTAACATCCTTGGAGATAATGCCTCCATTCCTCAAAGGCCCATTTAATTACTAGTAATTCTCGATCTGCTACTGAATATTTAGTTTCGTCTGGGTTCAATTTGTGGAAAAAGTAAGCCACTGGATGGAGCTCAACGGTTCCAGGATCGCATTGAGACAAGACCCCACCTACCGCTACTTGAGAGGCATCCACCTTGATCACAAATGGCTGTGTAGCATCCAGGTGTCGTAAAATGGGGGCGGTACTAAACCTGTCTTTCAATTGGTGAAAAGCCTGATCTGCCTCTTCTCCCAACTGAAACTTCATTCCTTTCCAAGGTAACTTCATGATAGAGCTACAATGGTGGAAAAGTGATCAATAAAACGTCATTAAAAATTGGCAACCCCTAGTAAGCTTTGTATTTCTTTGACACTTTGTGGAGCTTTTTACTGAGCAATAGCTTCAACCTTTTTGGGTCCATTTATACCCCATTTGGAGTTAGGATATAGCCGAGGAATTCTAATTCTTGAACATGGAAACTATATTTTTCTATCTTCGTGAAGAGGTGATGTTGTCGTAAGGCTTGTAAAATGGCCTTGTCATGTGTGACATGTTCTTCATAGGTGTTGGAATAAATCAAAATATTGTCAATATAGAAAACAGCACACTGATCAATAAAATCATGTAGTGCCTTGTTGATAAAATATTGGAAAGCAGCAGGGGCATTACAGAGTCTGAAAGTCATGACAAGGTATTCATATAAACCACATTTGGTCTGCAAGGCTGTTTTCCACTCGTCAGCCTCCCAGACTCTCACAAGATGGTACACCCCTCGCAGATCAAATTTAGTGTATATGCGGGCATTTTTAACCTGATCTATAAGGGTTGAGATCAAAGGTATTGGATATCTATTTTTGATTGTAATCTTTTTAGGGCTCTATAATCAATGCAAGACCTAAGTTCCCTTCCTTTCTTAGGAACGAAGCTAGGGACCTAGAAGGTCTTATAAATCCTATGGCCAGCATGTCATCTAAATACTGTTGCAAATGTGAATTCTCCCTTTCAGTTAGAGCGTAAATTCTGCCATAAGGAATTTGTGAACCTGGCTGTAAATCTATCCGACAGTCAAAGCGGGAATGCAGTGGTAATGTAGTGGCCTTCCCCTTGTCAAAGACATCTGCAAAATCTTGGTATACTGAAGGTAGCTCAGTTTTTTCTTTGTCTTCATTTCTTATACTCAAAGCAATACCTTTATCTGGTTGGGCTTTCGCCCAACAGTGGTCTTTACAGAACTTGGACTGCAAGGTAACACTTTATGTAGCCCCGTTTATAGTGGGATTATGCTTTTGCAGCCTTGGATTTCCTAATATAACTTTGAATTGGGGGGAATTGTATGATTTTGCAATGAATAAAGTATAAGCACATTACTAACTCACAAGTAGTTTTGGAGACTGGGCCTGAGGAGAAAGGGCTCCCATCGATAGCTCTAACTACCTCAGTACTGGGTTTGAGCAAAAGCGGTATCCTGAGTTGTTTTGCAAAGGCAATATTCATGGAATTCTTAGTGGCCACCGAATCCACCAGGAGCTTGAGCAGAAATGAATGATCTAACTATTGTCATTCCATCTGTACAGATACATTTAAGTGATGTATCTATAAAACATTCTTATGGGGTTACAACAAA
This sequence comes from Pleurodeles waltl, assembly GCF_031143425.1. NCBI lineage: Eukaryota > Metazoa > Chordata > Amphibia > Caudata > Salamandridae > Pleurodeles > Pleurodeles waltl. The sequence goes on from NC_090446.1 coordinate 1,237,081,383, forward strand.
CATTGGTCCCTGCTGGAGCTCATCCAGGTTTGCAGGCCCGACACATGGGCCTCCTCTGGGGGTGAGTTGTGCAGCTAAGGATTTAAGTTTGGGTCCTCTTCATTGTCCAAATTCATGCCCCCCATTCTCATAGTTGTCCACCTCAAGTGTGGCCTGCGTTCTCTTGACCTCCTAACAGGCTCCAACTTTGTGGCCTTCTTACCTGCATTCATCCCCCTTTCCTTGCAGAGCCTCTACAGTTCAGCCCTATTAAGGTTGTCAGAGTAATGGTAGAAAAAAGTAAGCCCATGCAGACTTTTTAATACCTCTTGTGGAATTGGAGAAATTTGTCCAGTCCTTGTTACTCTTGTAATGTCAGTGGAAGACATTTTTCCCATTCAGGCCTGCAATGACAACAGGAACAACACAAGACTCTAGCAAGCAAGCTGGTGAGCACAAGTGAGATTTGGCATCCCCTAGCACAATTTCCAGTCACCAGGAAGCATTCTGGTGCGATTTTCTAATGCGATTGGTCACAGTTAAAGGGCTGCTTCATGAGTAGGTAGGTAAAGTTTATTGTTTAGTTAATTAAAAGCATAACAACATTAAAAAATATAAAGACAAATATAGACCAGAAACATTAATCAATCAATCAGCCCGTCATTTACATCCTTAAAAAGTTTCTAAAACACCCCAATTAAAATAGAAAGATTATTCCTCTATTGGGTGACACTTATGTAGAACCTTGCTCTGAGCCTTAAATGCATTGTGCACAGGATATAAAGGCTTAATATAGCCACTATGTTAGGCTATCCAGTTTCGCAGATTAATTTGTAATACATTTCTTGAAGACACTAAAAACAGAATAAAATGTATTGTATTTGTTGTTTTCCATGTGGGGATAAAATCCTAGCACTCCTCACTATTGAATGGGGCACAATACTTTGTACTAATGATTCCCTCTATACCCCAACAGCCCGCTATAAAATATGGTTAATGTGCAGGAATCTAAGAAAGTGCAATGTGTCAAGTTATGAATTCTGGAGAGTAAGCAACTAACAAGGAGATTCTGCATCTTCATTTGAAAGGCTAGCGTGTTCGCTCATCCTCAAAGCTCGACTTTGACATATCGCCACCTGCTCAGTTTCCGGGGATTAACTAAAGCACTGCCCATCAGCTGGCCATTTCAACAAAATTTGACAATTTTTAAAAAGTCTGCACCATAAACTTGATCGCCCGACAAGCAAGAGGAATTGAAGAGCCACTCAGCTGGCCTACATGAATATATCCCTAGGGCCTAAAAATGTATTTCAAGAATGTTTTCCTTTGTTCGGGGAACGCCGGACATACACAAAAAACATGAACAAGTGACTCTTGCTTGTACCAACAGAGGCAACAAGATTGAGTCCTGAACTGCTGCTCCCAGGAAGGGGCCATATCCTTGGTTTCAATCGACCCAAAGCACAAAAGCATGAATTGATGTTTCATCAAATGCATGAAAAATATAGATAAATATTCCTGTGCTCTGAGTACTTTATATGATGATAATACAGCCCAGGCATGTCTTCTTTGGGCGAGCATGTTCTTGTCTGTTGTGAGCGTCAGTAACCAAGTTGCAGCATTTGCCATCCGGTAAAACTCTGTTTTACTCAGAGTCAAGCCCCAGACGTTTTGTAGGCCCAGTTCCTTTATAGAGCTATTTAAATAAGTACCCCATGGGCCTATAGGTTTGCAGCGCTGATGCTCCTTGATTTCACGCCAGCATAAATTACTTTTAGATCCTGACTCTGCAGCTCGCAGTCGCCAGCAGAGTTTTTGCTCTGAAATTTTGAATTTTTTAAACCAAATTTTAGGCGTACCTAAGCTGGTGAGGCTGATTTTGGAATCTGGAACAGTGATTTGTAAGCCCTCGTTTGTATTTGGTTTAAAACAGCTGTTTCTTTGCCCAACATAGTTTCAGACCCGTATGTAACTGTTAGCATTGGCCATGCTGACATTACGGAGAGCAGATGGTTGTATGTTGGACAGCTAATTTTTTGTTTTTATATATTAAACCTATACGTCAAAGATTGTGCCTTTGCTTGAGCAGTGACAAACTGAGGTCTGAAGGTCAGATTTTGGTCCACTATGAAAGCCAAGTATTTGTAAGCAGGAGTGACCTCCACCTTGGTTCCGTTGATGAACCATGAAAAAGGATGGCGTTTTGAATCCACCAGTGTGACCACTTTTGTTCTGTTCAAGTTCAGTTTCAAACCTTGCTTGACTATGTAGCCAGGGAATGCATCAATACTGCGCTGCAGCCCAATTGGAGTTTGACTGAGTAAAACTATATCGTCTGCGTACAGTAGCCATTCAATTGCTTCCTGGGCCAAAATGGGCGAATTATTATTTACCGGAGAAAGAGCATTCGCTAGATCTGCTACATATAAATTAAAATGCACAGGGGCTAAAACACATCCTAGCTTTAAACCGTTTAAAGTTTAAATTCTATTGGTAACCTGGCCGCCTTCCACAATTTTGACTTGCGCCCAAGTACCTGATTATAGTTCCATCATTGCGTTCAACAGGCTACTGGGGAGACCCCAGATTTCAATTTATCCCATAGACGAACTCTTGGGACTCGATCAAAGGCCGACTTAAGATCAATAAAACAAGCAAATAGTTGGCTTTTCTTGTGCCTGGACTTAATGCCAAGCAAAGCCAAGGCTGTTAAGTTGGTTGAAGTTCCCATGCCTACTCTGAAGCCAGTCTTACTTTGTGGTAGGAGTTGATGCCCATGTACCCAGACCGATAATTGCAACAGCAGACAGGATGTATAGAGCTTGGCTTCAACATCAAACAAGGCTATCAACCTATAGTTAAGCGGAGAGGCATGGTTGCCAGACTTAGATATTGGATGGAAGATGTTACCTTTCCTCTGGAAGCTGCTTGGTGTTATAGAGATCATTAAAGAGGAGCGCCAGATAGTAGGCCCAGAATGTTACATCACCTTTAAATAGGGCATTAGGGATACACTCTGTCCTGCAGCTCCCTCAGTTTTAACTTTGTGATAATGCCTATTAGCTGCTCAATGTCTATGTCCATGGTAGTGTTGTCTTGCTTAGAGTCGGGAAGGAGCCATCTGTTTTCAACTTTACTCGAAAACCAAAGTCAGTAGAACTTGAGGAACTGCGAATTGAGGGCCGAGGGACCTCTCCAATCCCCTTTTGGTCTGAGGACTAATACAACTCTAAGACATGGGCTTCCCAGGAGGCTGCACCCATGCTTGCGTTGGAATGATGATTTTGCTCATGGACCAACCCATTCACCAGTTGCCAGAATTTTTTGTTGTTCTTCAGTTTATTGGACATCAGGATCTTTGACCACACATCTTCATAGTACTGCTTTTTTTCATCCAGCAGTCTATCTTATGTTGTGACCTCAATTTAAGGAGCTTTGTTTTGTCACGGTTTTTATTCATTCGTGCCTCCTTTGCCAATTTTCTGACCTCGCATGAGACTTGATTTTTTTATTTATGCAGACATCTGTTGTATCATGGATGCTCTTCGATAACACCTTTCAGATTTTTGTTTGCAGCAACTACTGAGCTTAAGGTAGGTATTTTATTAGGAAATTTGTTTAGTAAGGAGTCGCATAGGTGTTGCCATGCCTTCACCCACGCTCCTGAACATAATGCAAGTTGTTCCTGAGATTCAAATTCTCTCTTGAGCTCTTCAAGTGACCCTGCACTGCGATACACTTCTTCCATCAGTTTCTCAATGACATGCCCCTGCCATTATAACTTCTTTGTGTTGTATGTCATCGGAGCAATGGTAATTGTTTTTGGTATTTGGAGTCGCTTTCATATCCATCTTAGCTGCATGGCTTTGTGGAATGTGGTCGCTTTCTAGACATGCATGGATGTTGTAGGTGGCAACAAGTGGCAGAGCTGCTTCGTTTATTAGCGTAAAGTCAATTGTTTATTTCATTAAACCACTTGAGAATGTTACTGGTGAGGAAGAGTCTCCCCCTTGGTGGGTCGTCAAGCAACGGAGGCCAAGATTTTCAAATCTGTTGTTCAGATGCAAGCCGTGTGGTTTTTGTCCCTGTTTTGTATAGCCTTTGCTCAGATCAGCATTAAAGTCGCCGGACACTGTGTGGGTGGCCTCCTTGTACTGCCTCATTAACAATTTGATGATGTTTAACAATGTTTCCATGATTTCTCTAATTTGCTTGTTGTTCGGGTGAATGTACACATTAGTTAATAACAGTGGGGTGTTAACGCCGTTTGACTCATGAGGTTTCAACTTAATTGGCAGCAACCAGTCTATGGCGAGATCAATTTGTTTGATAGCCCAATTGGTTTTAGTTGAACAAAATATAGTGAGGCCACCTTTGGGATGCCCACATTTTTGGATCTTGACTGCAGGAACATGCCAACCGACATAGCCTGAGATTTGTGTAGGTTCTGTACACCAGGTTTCCTGAAACATGATGATATCAAATTTCTGTTGATATGTCAACACCTCTGCATCTGTTACTACTTGCTTCAAACCATGGCAATTCCAAGAGCATTAGTAAAGGCTTTTCTCTATGGCAGTTTCCCGTCTAGATCTTTGGTCAGGACCAATTGCTGCTGTGGACCGTAATGGAATGCCGCTCTGCCTGATTCCGAATTGGAGGCCTGCCAAAGAATACTTGATAGCTTCTCCCCTGGGGAAGTAAACTTTGATTCCTTACTATGGTTAGATTTTCTCAGCTGCTTGAGCTCATCTCCGCTCCAACTGCTCCTTTCAGTACTGAAGACCCCCTCACAATGTCTGGTAGCAAGGGGCTAGGATAACAACATAGTTCTTGGCTTTGTAACGTAATTCCCTATGAAATAAAGGTATCCCAGTATGCCAGGATTTGATCAATGATAGCTGGAAAGGCCCAAGATGTGCCTGTTGCCTCTTTATCCCTGTGATTCGGGTGCGCAACAAACTTCACTGTCTTCAGGTTAGTTGTAGTAATATGAACTAGGGGCCGAATTTCCTTTATGAGCTTGATGATTGTTCCTCTATTCAAGATAGCAAATGCCCCTTTTGAATTGTACTGGGGGATAAAGAGGAATTTGTGGTCACTCAAAGCTTCAGTTTGTAGTGAGGACTGACCTCCTGGCAGGCTTATTAGTGTTGGCAATTTAAGGTTGGTATCATTCCTTGTGTAATGTTTCTTACCAGTGTTCGACGTGGTGTTTGACTGTGGAAACTTTTGTGAGGTCTGACGGTGCTCGATTGCTGTAGAAGATTGGGTGTTTTCCCTGTGAAAGAAGGCTTCCCACCCATCGTTGCCCCGTCGGCTCCCTTGGGCAGGTATCTGACTGCTGTTATGACCCACTGGGCGATGATCTGATATTCTTAAGTAACTGGTTTCGGTGAGATGGGTGACCTCTGCATGTAGATACAGCTTGTGTTGCATTGTCCTGGTTGTCCTCTTGCATGGTGTGATGCTGCGTGGGGTGAGTACTGCTGTCCTCCAAGTCTCCCTTGACTTTCCCCTTTGGGTCATTGCCCTGCGTGCATTGGCCTTTGCGAATGACTTCCAGATACTGTTTTGCTGAGCTACCTTGACCTTATTCCGAGCTTTCCTTTGTCGTTTCTTTCCCCTTTTGGTAAGAGAGACCTCATTTACTGCTGGGGTGTTTGTAGCTTTTCTGACCGGCTCTTCATTGCTGGGAATTTCTGGTTGAGAGCTGGAGTTTTTGCAGCAACCAGATGAACCTTGGTTTTGCTCCTGTTGGAAAGAGCAAATAGCATGTGGATTTCTATTTTCAATGTCTGTGCCAGTCTTTTCGAGGTGATTGTCGAGCACCGACCCTTCCCGCCTACAAAGCTCCACCTGAGATCTGGGGGCCTGGGCCCTGACTTCAGTGAAGGTGTTGTTTAGGATTTCAGTTATCTTGGGCGAGTTGCCTTCTGTAGAAGCACATTGACATAACACTTGCATGGTGTAAGAATGGGCCTGGGCCCTTCTCATCAGGTAACCCTTGAAGCTATGTTTATCTGCTTGATAATAGATCGCCGCTGACATTGCATCTATGGTCGATAGGAGGGCCTGCCAGGAGGCCCCAGCCTCCCCAGGAACTGATTGGTCCTCTCTGAGTTTAGCTCCCATTAAAGGATCCAATAGGAGTTTTTCCTCCTCTGGACAGCCCAACACTGTGCCTGTTGCCTGATCCTGCTTTGCTAGGGCACAAGGGCACCATGGGTTAGAGGAGGGGCGTGCCTCCATATCCGCCAATGAGCTGTTGCTACTGGTGGTACTCTGTTTCAGAGTATCTGGTCGATTTTCCAAATGCTCCTCCCCTCCTTGCATAGTATAGGTGTTTGACAATTGGGCCACATTTGTGAGACATGAGAGAGTGGCACAAGTGTCAGAGAGATCAATTTAAGGTAGCTCATGCATCATTATGTGATTACTGATACTCTCCCCGCGGTGATTGCTGTAATAGCAATTCTTGCGATACTTGTAGATACTGTGGAAGGGAGTTCTGGCTCCAGTTACTTCAATTGCTAAGATATAAAGTGGAGAAAGAGTCCTGTTGGTTACCAGTGTGTACTTCTGCCGTGGTTGTAACTACCGAGGCACTTGGTGTGTTGCTGTTGAAGCTTTCCCTACCAGGAGGGGGCCTCTCTACCTCAGCAGTGGTCGCCCTAGTAACAACATCAGTTTGAAGTGAAACCAACTGTGTGCCAACAAGAGCTGGGATAGACTTCTCTGCCGGCTTAGCTAATAGGAAGTCGGTGATTTTGTATCCCTCTTTCTTAAGGTGTCCAGCTAGTTTACTTCTGATGTTAACTGGTTTCTTGGCTGTGGTTGGGTTGGTGGAAGGGTTCCACTCAGTGAAGTCATTCGATTGGACCAATTGGTCTGTTGGTCCCGGGGAGCTTTGCCTTAACGTCTTTGCTGCCTTTCTCCTCCCCCGAGTTAATGTCATCCTTGCTCTTCTACTCCTTTTGCTGGTAGTGGGTGTTTACACAACCAGGTTGAGGTTGAGTGCCTGTGCCAGTGCCTGTGATGAGGAGATGAGGTACTTGACAGCTTCCATTAAGCACAAGCTGCACCGGACTAACACCGGCCGCTTCAGTGCAGAAGGTAGTTGCAGCCTAGAGCCCTGAGGTGGCTTGCACCCACTATGAGTGTCCTTGGCTACGAGGTTTGGCATTCTGGGGTTGCACACTGGTGCTTACACAGCCTCCTGATCTGTGTTGGACATAGTGGTGTGCTGGTATGAATTGATGCCTAGCGCTGAATTCACTCACTTCGAGGTCTGGTGAAGTTCCTGTACACCTGCCACTCTTGAACAAGCCTCTGCACCTCAGTCTACTGCAGGGTGGACGGCATAGGGCGTAGGGCTCTGCCACGTGCGAAAATCAGGGGTCTCAATGTTGGTCCTCTTACCCTCTTGCTTTCCAGCTGCAACTACGTAATGCCTGGGTCCAAGCACCGCACTACAGTCCCACTGACCGGGGCATGGGCGTAACTAGCAACTGACTGGGGTTGAGTGAGGACTTGGGCTCCTGCACACTTCGCGTCTCCATCCCCTGACACTTGTTGCCTCACCTTCAACTCTCCACAAGGTGCTAGGTGCTGGCTGGCTGGGTGGTGGATGTGGGCCTCGGAGCAACTCCCTCTGTTGCCTGTGGCGTCGGACCAATCAACCAATCAATCAGTCATTCCAAGCAGCTCCGAGGCGGCCCGACTGGGCAGTTCACATGCTCAGGGCTGAGGGGTCAAATCAGGCCGAAACAGACTCGCGTCTCCAGCTCATGGCCCACAGCTCCAAGTTGGCCAAGGATGAGGCGTCAAGGCAGGCAACCGGCTTCGTCCCCTGCACCTCAACTGCCTGGCATGCCTGGCTTGGCATGGCCTGTGTTCCAGTGACTACCGGCAGTCACCTCTTCTCAGCCTCTCTGCTGCCTCCTCACTGCTGCTCGTCAGCCGCTGCCGGGCACTGATGGCGCAGATGGCACAGAGGACTCTGCTCAGATGATACTGGTTTTCCCACCGAACCGCTCCCTTGTAGTTTAGTCCACGGACCACCACTCAGCTATCGTTTGTTGCTTTCTTACGATTAGATTTTCTACTCCAGAAGCAACAAATAGTTTTTCGCATAGGTTTTCTATGGACATTCAGGTAGTTTTTTTAGCTCGATACACATTGTTAGAAATTGGGTCTCTAGTTGACAGACTTATACACACTTGTCCAAGTAGGGACCAGAATGCAATCCAGGGTAAGTCACAACACAACCTAAATTATTCTGTGCTCACCCTCTGGTAGCTTGGCCATGAGCAGGCAAGTTCAGCTTGGAAGGCAATGTGTAAAGTATCTGTGCAATAACACATAAAGTAACAACGTGGTAACACCACAAAAAGTACTTCACACCAGTTTAGGAAAATAGATAATATTTATCTGAATAAAATAAAAACAAAAAAACAAAAATCCAATATGCACAAGTCTAGATATTACTTTTTAAAGGTTTAAATGAAGCTCAATCCTTAAGAATCACTGGCTGTATCCTTTTAACACACAGTACCTGGGATGCATCAAAAATAAATATAAGCACAGGCGGTAGAGGAAGAGATGCATTGAAAAACAAGGTGTTGTGTTGGATTTTCCAGTGCGGCAGAGATGAGGCATCATTTTTTCCCATGCTGCAAGGAGATGCATCGATTTTCAAGAGCACAGCCTTGGTTCCTCGCTATGATGCAGGGATATTTTGATGCCCAGATATGATGTGTTAAAAATCCTTGATGTGCTGGTGAAAAGGAGCAGGCGCTGCATTGATCTGGTAGGCGATGCAGTGATTTTTCAGCAGTGAGGCAGGCACTGTGTCTATTTTTGCATGTCTTGTAATTTCTGACGCACAGGGATTTTCTTCTCTTTGGTGAAGTCTTTGTGTCCCTGAGACTTCGGAATAGAAGGCAAGCTCAATCCAAGCCCTTGAAGAGCACTAGTGGGGAAGGCAGAGCAGGGGCCAGCAGGCAGCAGGGCAACACGCTAGGAAGCCAGGGAGTCCCTCTGACAGAGTCCAGTTGTAGAGCCAGAAGTGTCTGATTTGGTGGGGTCACTGACCCAGTATATACACACAAAAGTGCCTTTGAAGTGGGGGAAACTTCAAAGAGTGGGTTTCACTTCAACCCCGCTCTGTCTGCCAGGAGCCCTGTGTGAGGGCAAGCCACTGGCCTGTGAAATGTAAGCGAGAACCCCTCTCCCCTTTCTGCCTATGAACCCATCTCTATGCAGATGCAGCAGGGTGTCCTGTGTTTATGGCTGTCTGGGTGGACTGCTGAAGAGGAGCTGGGACCCAGCACAAACCAGGCATGAATTGGAGACAGGGTGAAAGGCACAGATGGCAGTAAGTGCAGAGAAATGCCTACTTTTACTTTCTAACGTGCGTACCAGCATATTTCCCTATTTTGTTCTTGTTTGCATTTAGGTGCACAAGAGGCATCACACACTGTATTACCAGACAAAAGTCCTGTAGTGACACCACCTGAGCCTTCCTCTGCTTCCATTTGTGCAGCTAAGTGGCAAACGCTAGCACTAAGAAAAAACTGCCAAGAAAGTGGCAAGTGAGAAGGAGAAGAAGGAGATTGCCACCACAAGCATGTCACCTTGTATCTTTTTCAGGAAACATGGTGTACCTGCTGCTCCATCCGCTGGGCAGCAAAAGGAGGGAGAAGCACTCCAGTATCATATCACCATCCCAACCTAAGAATAATCCCAAGCCAATGTCTCTAAGCGATGCAGCCATAGTGATGAGCACTGGATTTCTCTTGGCCGCAGAGTACCAAATTGTTGCAGGAAAGTGGAAAACAGGACCCGCTGCCAGCAAATGTTCTTCCTGAAGTAAGATCATAACAGGAGGTTGAGCTTCCTGCTGAGCACAATGTTGCTCTTCAACCACTGGCTTCATGATCTCCTGCAAGAAAAAGAAAGGTTAATTCCCCATCTTCTCCAAGCCCCTTTCTGATTATCTGGACATTGATTGGCCTCCATATGATTCTGGGACCTGACAGGTAAGATAAGGACAAAGTAAAGTTCCTGAAAGCCTTAGAATTATGGAAAGTGACAGTGATGAGGAACCAGTGATTGTCAGGATAGAGGGCAGTTCAGAGGACACCAAGATGACCCTTCCTATTCAGTAGCTCTTAATGATGTGGTTCCACTATCACCACCTCCAGCTTGCATATTTGTAAGATCCCCACCAAGACCTGCATCCACCGCTACCACAGTCATAGTATGCCCTACAGACAGGCAAACAACACACTCACCTACCTCTGCCCTCCCTTCCTACCTCCAGTTCTTCAGGCATTGGCAATAGTGCAACTGAAAAAGTTGTCTTCCATCCTTTGGGTCTTCTTTACAGTTAGCAAGCAGGAGGATAATATTGCAATATGCTCCATTTGCCATACGAGTATTCATTGAGGTAAACCAGGCTCACACAATGGTACTGGAGGCTAAACTGTGAAAAAACATCATACAATCTGGTGGGAGGAGCCTCTAAAAAAGATAGATGCTGGTGGTGGTGACTAGGCCTGGGTGGGATAATTAATTCTGCGGGCAGAATTGAGGTATTTGGTAGTCCAGTTTTACTCTTGCAATGCAGAATTACTGATTAAATTCTGGCAATCCGCTGGTGGAATTAATCTTCTGTGCATTAAATACTTATTTAATTACACAGAGGGGTATGCATTGCACTGCTCTGCATACCCCTTGGTGCCCATACATACATATTTAAGGGCAGAGAGGGTTATGCACTGCATATTGGGGTGCCCACTCTGGCCGTTGGTGTAATACTGTGTAATTCTGCAGATTTGTAATGTAATTCCACTGTTTTCTGCAGAATGAAACTCCATCAATTCTGCCCACCATTAGTAGTGATGAGACAGAGGAAGCACCCCAGTTCAGAGTGATAGAAGAAGAAGATGGTTGTAAGGAAATGCCTCCTTGGCATGGTTACCCCCTGACTTTTTGCCTTTGCTGATGCTATGTTTTGAATTGAAAGTGTGCTGAGGCCTGCTAACCAGGCCCCAGCACCAGTGTTCTTTTCCTAACCTGTACTTTTGTATCCACAATTGGCACACCCTGGCATCCAGGTAAGTCCCTTGTAACTGGTACCTCTGGTACCAAGCGCCCTGATGACAGGGAAGGTCTCTAAGGGCTGCAGCATGTCTTATGCCACCCTGGAGACCCCTCACTCAGCACAGACACACTGCTTGCCAGCTTGTGTGTGCTGGTGAGAACAAAATTAGTAAGTCGACATGGCACTCCCCTCAGGGTGCCATGCCAGCTTCTCACTGCCTATGCCAGTATAGATAAGTCACCCCTCTAGCAGGCCTTACAGCCCTAAGGCAGGGTGCACTATACCATAGGTGAGGGCACCAGTGCATGAGCACTGTGCCCCTACAGTGTCTAAGCCAAACCTTAGACATTGTAAGTGCAGGGTAGCCATAAGAGTATATGGTCTAGGAGTTTGTCAAACATGAACTCCACAGCACCATAATGGCTACACTGAAAACTGGGAAGTTTGGTATCAAACTTCTCAGCACAATAAATGCACACTGATGCCAGTGTACATTTTATTGTAAAATACACCCCAGAGGGCACCTTAGAGGTGCCCCCTGAAACTGTAACCGACTATCTGTGTAGGCTGACTGGTTCCAGCAGCCTGCCACAACCGAGACATGTTGCTGGCCCCATGGGGAGAGTGCCTTTGTCACTCTGAGGCCAGTAACAAAGCCTGCACTGGGTGGAGATGCTAACACCTCCTCCAGGCAGGAGCTGTAACACCTGGCGGTGAGCCTCAAAGGCTCACCCCCTTTGTTCCAGCACCACAGGGCACTCCAGCTAGTGGAGTTGCCCGCCCCCTCCGGCCACGGCCCCACTTTTGGTGGCAAGGCCGGGGGAAATAATGAGAATAACAAGGAGGAGTCACTGGCCAGTCAGGACAGCCCCTAAAGGTGTCCTGAGCTGAAGTGACTCTAACTTTTAGAAATCCTCCATCTTGCAGATGTAGGATTCCCCCAATAGGATTAGGGATGTGACCCCCTCCCCTTGGGAGGAGGCACAAAGAGGGTGTACCCACCCTCAGGGCTAGTAGCCATTGGCTACTAACCCCCCAGACCTAAACACGCCCTTAAATTTAGTATTTAAGGGCTTCCCTGAACCTAAGAATTTAGATTCCTGAAACTACAAGAAGAAGAAGACTGCTGAGCTGAAAAACCCCTGCAGAGGAAGAACAGAAGACACCAACTGCTTTGGCCCCAGACTTACCGGCCTGTCTCCTGCCTTCCAAAGAAACCTGCTCCAGCGACGCTTTCCAAGGGACCAGCGACCTCTGAATCCTCTGAGGACTGCCCTGCTTCAAGAAAGACAAGAAACTCCTGAGGACAGCGGCACTGCTCCAAAAGAACTGCAACTTTGTTACAGAGGAGCAGATTTAAAGACCCCTGCAAATCCCCGCAAGAAGCGTGAGACTTGCAACACTGCACCCGGCGACCCCGACTCGACTGGTGGAGAACCAACACCTCAGGGAGGACCCTCCGGCGACTCCAAGACCGTGAGTAACCAAAGTTGTTCCCCCTGAGCCCCCACAGCGACGCCTGCAGAGGTAATCCCGAGGCTCCCCCTGACCGCGACTGCCTGAACCTAAAGTCCCGACGGCTGGAAAAGACCCTGCACCCGCAGCCCCCAGCACCTGAAGGAACGGAACTTCTGTGCAGGAGTGACCCCCAGGAGGCCCTCTCCCGTGCCCAGGTGGTGGCTACCCCGAGAAGCCCTCCCCTTGCCTGCCTGCACCGCTGAAGAGATCCCTTGGTCTCTCATTGAACATCATTGAAAACCCGACGCGTGTTTGCACACTGCACCCGGCCGCCCCCGCGCTGCTGAGGGTGTACTTTTTGTGCTGACTTGTGTGTCCCCCCGGTGCCCTACCAAACCCCCCTGGTCTACCCTCCGAAGACGCGGGTACTTACCTGCTGGCAGACCGGAACCGGGGCACCCCCTTCTCTCCATTGAAGCCTATGTGTTTTGGGCACCTCTTTGACCTCTGCACCTGACCGGCCCTGAGCTGCTGGTGTGGTAACTTTGGGGTTACTCTGAACCCCCAACGGTGGGCTACCTTGGACCCAAACCTGAGACTTGTAAGTGATTTACTTACCTGCTTAAACTAACAATAACTTACCTCCCCCAGGAACTGTGAAAATTGCACTGTGTCCACTTTTAAAACAGCTATTTGTGTTTTATATGAAAAGTATATATGCTACTGTAATTATTCAAAGTTCCAAAAGTACTTACCTGCAATACCTTTCAAATGAGATATTACATGTAGAATTTGAACCTGTGGTTCTTAAAATAAACTAAGAAAATATATTTTTCTATAACAAAACCTATTGGCTGGATTTGTCTCTGAGTGTGTGTTCCTCATTTATTGCCTGTGTGTATGTACAACAAATGCTTAACACTACTCCTTTGATAAGCCTACTGCTCGACCACACTACCACAAAATAGAGCATTAGTATTATCTCTTTTTGCCACTATCTTACCTCTAAGGGGAACCCTTGGACTCTGTGCATGCTATTCCTTACTTTGAAATAGCACATACAGAGCCAACTTCCTACATTGGTGGATCAGCGGTGGGGTACAAGACTTTGCATTTGCTGGACTACTCAGCCAATACCTGATCACACAACAAATTCCAAAAATTGTCATTAGAAATTGATTTTTTGCAATTTGTCATTTTTCTAAATTCTTTAAAGTCCTGCTAGGGCCTTGTGTTAGTCCCTGTTAGCATTTCTTTTAGAGTTTAAAAGTTTGTGAAAAGTTTGAATTAGATTCTAGAACTAGTTTTTAGATTCTTAAAAAGTATTCCAACTTTTAGAAGCATAATGTCTAGTACAGATATGAATGTGGTGGAACTCGACACCACACCTTACCTCCATCTTAGGATGAGGGAGCTAAGGTCACTCTGTAAATTAAAGAAAATAGTAATGGGCCCCAGACCTTCCAAACTACAGCTCCAGGAGCTGTTGGCAGAGTTTGAAAAGGCCAACCCCTCTGAGGATGGCAACACAGAGGATGAGGATAGTGAATTGGAGGATGATTCCCCCCTACCAGTCCTATCTAGGGAGGACAGGGCCTCTCAAGCCTTGACTCCAAGCATAATATTCAGAGATGCTGGCTCCCTCACAGGAGGGACCAACCTCTCTGAAATCACTGAGGATAACCCCAGTGAAGAGGACATCCAGTTAGCCAGGATGGCCAAAAGATTTGCTTTGGAAAGACAGATCCTAGCCATAGAAAGGGAAAGACAAGAGATGGGCCTAGGACCCATCAATGGTGGCAGCAACATAAATAGGGTCAGAGATTCTCCTGACATGTTGAAAATCCCTAAAGGGATTGTAACTAAATATGAAGATGGTGATGACATCACCAAATGGTTCACAGCTTTTGAGAGGGCTTGTGTAACCAGAAAAGTGAACAAATCTCACTGGGGTGCTCTCCTTTGGGAAATGTTCACAGGAAAGTGAAGGGATAGACTCCTCACACTCTCTGGAAAAGATGCAGAATCTTATGACCTCATGAAGGGTACCCTGATTGAGGGCTTTGGATTCTCCACTGAGGAGTATAGGATTAGATTCAGGGGGGCTCAAAAATCCTCGAGCCAGACCTGGGTTGACTTTGTAGACTACTCAGTAAAAACACTAGATGGTTGGCTTCAAGGCAGTGGTGTAAGTAATTATGATGGGCTGTACAATTTATTTGTGAAAGAACACCTATTAAGTAATTGTTTCAATGACAAACTGCATCAGCATCTGGTAGGCCTAGGACCAATTTCTCCCCAAGAATTGGGAAAGAAGGCGGACCATTGGGTCAGGACTAGGGTGTCCAAAACTTCCACAGGGGGTGACCAAAAGAAAGGGGTCACAAAACCTCCCCAGGGGAAAGGTGGTGAGACAGCCAAAAACAAAAATAGTAAAGAGTCTTCTACAGGCCCCCAAAAACCTGCACAGGAGGGTGGGCCCAGAGCCTCTTCACAAAACAATTCTGGGTACAAGGGTAAAAACTTTGATCCCAAAAAGGCCTGGTGTCGTAGCTGTAGTCAGTCTGGACACCAAACTGGAGACAAGGCCTGTCCCAAGAAAAATACCACTTCAAACTCCACTCCAGCTAACCCTGGAATGGCTAGTCTCCAAGTGGGATCAACAGTGTGCCCAGAGCAAATCAGGTGTCACACTGAAGCTACATTAGTCTCTGAGGGTGGGGTGGATTTAGCCACACTGGCTGCCTGGCCCCCTAACATGCAAAAATACAGGCAGAAGCTCTTAATTAATGGGACAAGTGTAGAGGGCCTGAGGGATACAGGTGCCAGTGTCACTATGGTGACAGAGAAACTGGTTTCTACTGGCCAATACCTGACTGGACAAACCTATCCAGTCACCAGTGCTGACAATCAAACTAAAGTACATCCCATGGCAATGGTAACTTTAGAGTGGGGAGGGGTCAATGGCCTGAAACAGGTGGTGGTCTCCTCAAATATTCCAGTAGACTGTTTGCTTGGAAATGACCTGGAGTCCTCAGCATGGGCTGAGGTAGAACTGAAAACCCATGCAGCCATGCTGGGTATCCCTGAACTGGTGTGTGTCAAGACAAGGGCACAGTGCAAGGCACAGGGTGAAAAAGTAGAGCTGGAGTCTGGAAGAAAGGCCCAGCCTACCAAGAGAAAAAGAAAGTCAGCTGGGAAACCAGCTGCAACACAACCAGAAAAAGAGAACCTCTCTTCTTAGGAAGAAGTTCTGCCCTCTGAGGGAACTGAGTCTATGGAGCTGGAACCTTATCAGGTTGAGCTCTTAGGCCCAGGGGGACCCTCAAGGGAAGAGTTGTGTAAGAGACAAGAAACCTGTCCCTCTCTTGAAGGCCTTAGGCAGCACGCTGCTGAAGAGCCAAAAGGCAAGAAAAATGGAACACATAGGGTCTATTGGGAAGATAGACTCCTGTACACTGAGGCAAGAGATCCCAAACCTGGTGCCACTAGGAGAGTGGTAGTGCCTCAGGCGTTCAGAGAGTTTATTCTGACCTTAGCCCATGATATTCCCCTTGCTGGGCATGTGGGACAAACCAAGACGTGGGAGAGGTTAGTCAACCACTTCTACTGTCCCAACATGTCCCAGAAGGTTAAGGAGTTTTGCATCTCCTGTCCCACCTGTCAAGCCAGTGGTAAGACAGGTGGACATCCAAAGGCCCCCCTCATTCCACTTCCAGTGTTGGGGGTCCCCTTTGAAAGAGTGGGTGTGGACATAGTGGGTCCACTTGAACCTCCCACAGCCTCAGGAAATATGTACATCCTAGTAGTAGTGGATCATGCTACTAGGTATCCTGAAGCTATTCCCCTTAGGTCAACTACTGCCCCTGCAGTAGCCAAGGCCCTCATTGGTATCTTTACCAGAGTGGGCTTCCCTAAGGAGGTGGTGTCTGACAGAGGTACCAACTTCATGTCAGCATACCTGAAACACATGTGGAATGAGTGTGGAGTGACTTATAAATTCACTACACCATATCATCCACAAACTAATGGCCTTGTTGAGAGATTCAACAAGACATTAAAGGGCATGATCATGGGGCTCCCAGAAAAACTCAAAAGGAGATGGGATGTCCTCCTGCCATGTCTGCTTTTCGCTTACAGAGAGGTGCCTCAGAAGGGAGTAGGGTTCTCACCCTTTGAACTTCTGTTTGGCCACCCTGTAAGGGGACCACTTGCTCTTGTTAAAGAAGGCTGGGAGAGACCTCTTCATGAGCCTAAACAAGACATAGTGGACTATGTACTTGGCCTCCGCTCAAGGATGGCAGAGTACATGGAAAAGGCAAGTAAAAACCTTGAGGCCAGCCAACAGCTCCTGAAGTTTTGGTATGACCAAAAGGCTGCAATGGTTGAATTTCAACCAGGGCAGAAAGTCTGGGTTTTGGAGCCTGTGGCTCCCAGGGCACTTCAGGACAGGTGGAGTGGCCCTTACCCAATCCTAGAGAAGAAGAGTCAGGTCACCTACCTGGTGGACCTAGGCACAAGCAGGAGCCCCAAGAGGGTGATCCATGTGAACCGCCTAAAGCTCTTCCACGACAGGGCTGATGTAAATCTGTTGATGGTAACAGATGAGGACCAGGAAGCTGAGAGTGAGCCTCTCCCTGATCTCCTCTCATCAGACCCTAAAGATGGCTCAGTGGATGGAGTGATCTATTCAGACACCCTCTCTGGCCAACAGCAATCTGATTGTAGGAAGGTCCTGCAACAGTTTGCTGAGCTCTTTTCCTTAACCCCTGGTCAGACACACCTGTGTACCCATGATGTGGACACAGGGGACAGCATGCCTGTCAAAAACAAAATCTTCAGACAGTCTGATCAAGTTAAAGAAAGCATCACGGTGGAAGTCCACAAGATGCTGGAATTGGGAGTAATTGAGCTCTCTGACAGCCCCTGGGCTAGCCCAGTGGTCTTAGTCCCCAAACCTCACACCAAAGATGGAAAGAGAGAGATGAGGTTTTGTGTGGACTACAGAGGTCTTAATTCTGTCACCAAGACAGATGCCCATCCCATTCCTAGAGCTGACGAGCTGATTGACAAATTAGGTGCTGCCAAATTCTTAAGTACCTTTGACTTAACAGCAGGGTACTGGCAAATCAAAATGGCACCTGGAGCAAAAGAGAAAACAGCATTCTCCACACCTGATGGGCATTATCAGTTTACTGTTATGCCCTTTGGTTTAAAGAATGCCCCTGCCACCTTCCAAAGGTTGGTGAATCAAGTCCTTGCTGGGTTGGAGTCCTTTAGTGCAGCTTATCTTGATGATATTGCTGTCTTTAGCTCCAACTGGCAGGATCACCTGGTCCACCTGAAGAAGGTTTTGAAGGCTCTGCAATCAGCAGGCCTCTCTATCAAGGCATCCAAATGCCAGATAGGGCAGGGAACTGTGGTTTACTTGCGACACCTTGTAGGTGGAGGCCAAGTTCAGCCACTCCAGCCTAAGATCCAGACTATTCTGGATTGGGCAGCTCCAAAAACCCAGACTCAAGTCAGGGCATTCCTTGGCATAACTGGGTACTATAGGAGGTTTGTGAAGGGATATGGATCCATTGTGACAGCCCTCACAAAACTCACCTCCAAGAAAATGCCCAAGAAAGTAAACTGGACTGTAGAATGCCAACAGGCCTTTGATACCCTGAAACAAGCTATGTGCACAGCACCAGTTCTAAAAGCTCCAGATTACTCCAAGCAATTCATTGTGCAAACAGATGCCTCTGAACATGGGATAGGGGCAGTTTTGTCCCAAACAAATGATGATGGCCTTGACCAGCCTGTTGCTTTCATTAGCAGGAGGTTACTCCCCAGGGAGCAGTGTTGGAGTGCCATTGAGAGGGAGGCCTTTGCTGTGGTTTGGTCCCTGAAAAAGCTGAGACCATACCTCTTTGGTACTCACTTTGTAGTTCAAACCGACCACAGACCTCTCAGATGGCTGATGCAAATGAAAGGTGAAAATCCAAAACTGTTGAGGTGGTCCATCTCCCTACAGGGAATGGACTTTATAGTGGAACACAGACCTGGGACTGCCCATGCCAATGCAGATGGCCTTTCCAGGTTCTTCCACTTAGAAAATGAAGACTCTCTTGGGAAAGGTTAGTCTCATCCTCTTTCGTTTGGGGGGGGGGTTGTGTAAGGAAATGCCTCCTTGGCATGGTTACCCCCTGACTTTTTGCCTTTGCTGATGCTATGTTTTGAATTGAAAGTGTGCTGAGGCCTGCTAACCAGGCCCCAGCACCAGTGTTCTTTCCCTAACCTGTACTTTTGTATCCACAATTGGCACACCCTGGCATCCAGGTAAGTCCCTTGTAACTGGTACCTCTGGTACCAAGGGCCCTGATGCCAGGGAAGGTCTCTAAGGGCTGCAGCATGTCTTATGCCACCCTGGAGACCCCTCACTCAGCACAGACACACTGCTTGCCAGCTTGTGTGTGCTGGTGAGAACAAAATGAGTAAGTCGACATGGCACTCCCCTCAGGGTGCCATGCCAGCCTCTCACTGCCTATGCCAGTATAGATAAGTCACCCCTCTAGCAGGCCTTACAGCCCTAAGGCAGGGTGCACTATACCATAGGTGAGGGCACCAGTGCATGAGCACTGTGCCCCTACAGTGCCGAAGCCAAACCTTAGACATTGTAAGTGCAGGGTAGCCATAAGAGTATATGGTCTGGGATTTTGTCAAACACGAACTCCACAGCACCATAATGGCTACACTGAAAACTGGGAAGTTTGGTATCAAACTTCTCAGCACAATAAATGCATACTGATGGCAGTGTACATTTTATTGTAAAATACACCCCAGAGGGCACCTTAGAGGTGCCCCCTGAAACCGTAACCGACTATCTGTGTAGGCTGACTGGTTCCAGCAGCCTGCCACAACCGAGACATGTTGCTGGCCCCATGGGGAGAGTGCCTTTGTCACTCTGAGGCCAGTAACAAAGCCTGCACTGGGTGGAGATGCTAACACCTCCCCCAGGCAGGAGCTGTAACACCTGGCGGTGAGCCTCAAAGGCTCACCCCCTTTGTTCCAGCACCACAGGGCACTCCAGCTAGTGGAGTTGCCCGCCCCCTGCGGCCACGGCCCCACTTTTGGCGGCAAGGCCGGGGGAAATAATGAGAATAACAAGGAGGAGTCACTGGCCAGTCAGGACAGCCCCTAAAGGTGTCCTGAGCTGAAGTGACTCTAACTTTTAGAAATCCTCCATCTTGCAGATGGAGGATTCCCCCAATAGGATTAGGGATGTGACCCCCTCCCCTTGGGAGAAGGCACAAAGAGGGTGTACCCACCCTCAGGGCTAGTAGCCATTGGCTACTAACCCCCCAGACCTAAACACACCCTTAAATTTAGTATTTAAGGGCTTCCCTGAACCTAAGAATTTAGATTCCTGAAACTACAAGAAGAAGAAGACTGCTGAGCTGAAAAACCCCTGCAGAGGAAGAACAGAAGACACCAACTGCTTTGGCCCCAGACTTACCGGCCTGTCTCCTGCCTTCCAAAGAAACCTGCTCCAGCGACGCTTTCCAAGGGACCAGCGACCTCTGAATCCTCTGAGGACTGCCCTGCTTCAAGAAAGACAAGAAACTCCCGAGGACAGCGGCACTGCTCTAAAAGAACTGCAACTTTGTTACAGAGGAGCAGATTTAAAGACCCCTGCAAATCCCCGCAAGAAGCGTGAGACTTGCAACACTGCACCCGGCGACCCCGACTCGACTGGTGGAGAACCAACACCTCAGGGAGGACCCTCCGGTGACTCCAAGACCGTGAGTAACCAAAGTTGTCCCCCCTGAGCCCCCACAGCGACGCCTGCAGAGGAAATCCCGAGGCTCCCCCTGACCGCGACTGCCTGAACCTAAAGTCCCGACGGCTGGAAAAGACCCTGCACCCGCAGCCCCCAGCACCTGAAGGAACGGAACTTCTGTGCAGGAGTGACCCCCAGGAGGCCCTCTCCCGTGCCCAGGTGGTGGCTACCCCAAGAAGCCCTCCCCTTGCCTGCCTGCACCGCTGAAGAGATCCCTTGGTCTCTCATTGAACATCATTGAAAACCCGACGCGTGTTTGCACACTGCACCCGGCCGCCCCCGCGCTGCTGAGGGTGTACTTTTTGTGCTGACTTGTGTCCCCCCCCGGTGCCCTACAAAACCCCCCTGGTCTGCCCTCCGAAGACGCGGGTACTTACCTGCTGGCAGACCGGAACCGGGGCACCCCCTTCTCTCCATTGAAGCCTATGTGTTTTGGGCACCTCTCTGACCTCTGCACCTGACCGGCCCTGAGCTGCTGGTGTGGTAACTTTGGGGTTACTCTGAACCCCCAACGGTGGGCTACCTTGGACCCAAACCTGAGACTTGTAAGTGATTTACTTACCTGCTAAAACTAACAATAACTTACCTCCCCAGGAACTGTGAAAATTGCACTGTGTCCACTTTTAAAACAGCTATTTGTGTTTTATGTGAAAAGTATATATGCTACTGTAATTATTCAAAGTTCCAAAAGTACTTACCTGCAATACCTTTCAAATGAGATATTACATGTAGAATTTGAACCTGTGGTTCTTAAAATAAACTAAGAAAAGATATTTTTCTATAACAAAACCTATTGGCTGGATTTGTCTCTGAGTGTGTGTTCCTCATTTATTGCCTGTGTGTATGTACAACAAATGCTTAACACTACTCCTTTGATAAGCCTACTGCTCGACCACACTACCACAAAATAGAGCATTAGTATTATCTCTTTTTGCCACTATCTTACCTCTAAGGGGAACCCTTGGACTCTGTGCATGCTATTCCTTACTTTGAAATAGCACATACAGAGCCAACTTCCTACAATGGTCATGCAGAAGAAGAAAGATGGCTGCATTATACAAGTAGCCCTATCCCCTGTAGTGTGCCATGATCACCCGCATCAGCAAACTCCAAATGGCACAAGACTCAGATGCAGACATAAACGCATGGAGTGATTCCTGCTTTAAGATGCACATTGAGTCTTCCATCTCCTGGATGTCTTGGAATTTGTCTGTGCCAATGGCACCACAAAGAAAACAAATTCAATCTACTGTTATTGGCATCCCATAGGTTGGAGAAACCCTATGAACACAACCACCCAATGACAAGTTTTTTACAAGGCGAAGCTGGCTAAAATGTTAGTGCTAGACCTCCTCCCTTTTTCTTTTGTGGACTTGCGGCTGCCATCTGCCCACAATGGAAGCTTCCCAGCCATACCTATTTTGCAGAAGTTGCTGTTCCAGTGCTCTATCATGAAGTGCTGCAATTGCATAGCCAAGCTATTCTGCAAAGTGCTATTCAGACTATCCACCTGACGACAGGCTTATGGACCAAGCAACTAATTATATGTGTATCACTCTGCACTGGATCTCTTTTGTGGGGGATAGGCAACAGCTATCTTCGGGTCTCAGCACTGAAGAATGTTTTCAAGTTTCAAGTTTAAGTTTATTGACACGGTTAATTAAAACCATCGCAATTCCGACATACATAATAATATAAATACTTTGCCTATTCATTATATTAATAGAGACCCATAATAGAAACATATAAAGCTTGTTTGAACCTAAAACCTATCATGGTAAAGAGTTGTGCGTAGCTAAAATGTTCTCCACTGATTCCAACCTTGGTCTTGAACTTAACTTTAGGACTTTCTTGCTCCCTTACGAACACCATAATTGTGGATGAGTGAAGCTCAGGGAGAATCCTAAGTTGTATCTTAGCCTGATTTCTGGCTGGAACTAACCTTTCAGAGCTTTACTAATCATAAAATCATAGCCCATCCACACACAGCTTCGACTTTATTCACTAATTCTTTCTGGACCTGTACCATAAATTTGGTCCCTCAACAAGAAAACGGAATTGAGAGTCTGCTAAGCCAGCTAATAATGGCCGGCCTGCATGAGCGTATATTCAGTGTCTTAAAGAAAGCTTTAAGAGCATTTGGCCGCATACAACAGTATCACTGTTTGCCATGGAGAAACCCCATTCATCTATAAATATCTTGGAAGAGTTTAAAAACAAGGTGTTTCAATGGCTTCGACGCAGGGGTCTCAAAACTGGATTTGCTGTCATAGGCAATGGCAATAACATAGGCATTGGCAGATGGTGGATATTTCTGGGTCCTGTGATTGCATCAACTTAATATTGTAGGACTTTCTCAAAAAAGGCGACATAGACAGCAACATACTGACCAACTGCCAAAGGATCTGCACTCATTTCAATCATTCTTTTAAAGCCCGGTAGCAGTCAGTTGAGGATCATTCAGCGTGCTAATAGAGTAACAGATAAAGCCCTGATACAGGTGCCAACACATTGGAACTCAACCTAATACATCCTACAATGTCTTTTTGAGCAATGCAGACCAATCCTCAGCTATGTCCTTCAAAGAAGAGGAGATGCAACTGGGAAACTTGGTAATGGAGATAGACAAATAGGGACTAGTCAAGTGTCTGACACAAATGCTACTGCCTTTTGAAGTTTTCACTTAGGAAGTCAGCAAGGAGGACCCGTATGATGAGCCAAGAAATCCCATTGGTGCATCTGCTATAGGACTAGTTGAAAAAGGTGTAGTAAATGTTCTCCAGCATGAAAAAAGAAGCATATAAATTGGTTCAGAGCTTAATCCTTCACTTGGCTATTACTCAAAGCCTACAAAGAAAGATTGTGTTCTCCAAAGAGCATATGTGTGTCACAATACTTGAGCCATTATGCTAAAAATTACTGGCAATTTTAATTCCTTTTTCAGAAGGGGATATTTAACTTTACAAGACTTGGATTGTTGATCAAGCAAGACACCTGGAAGAAGTATGGCTGGAAATTAGAGGCTCGGGTAGAAGGTCTGGCGTGCAACCTTTCTACCTCCAGAAAAGACAGTGCTTTTGTCTTACAGCCAACAACATCATCACCAGCAACAGAAGAATCTAATCCAGCCTCTGCAATGGCTTGGTTCCAAGTGGCAGGGCGTAAGTCGAGGGCAGAGGTGAAGAAAACAGAGGTGGAGCAAGTGGCAGTACCAATGACCATTCATAAGATGATCCAAACTATCTGAACGACCCAAAGAAGTGTACTTGGATCAAAATTCAAGAGTCTGTTGCTATGGGTAAATGAGACAATAGCCAGAGCTCAACAGGCTCGCAATAAGGTTTTGAGCCTGTCCAGTAGCCCGTGTCTCTTTTGAGCATGTGTCCAATGCAGCTGGCACATTCAGAAGGACCATTATTTTCCCTCAAAATGTGTAGAGATTAGCCTTGATTAAACACTTCATATCACAAGATTACAGTGTTCCTTACACAGCACAGTAGGAGGATGAGGGCAATTGGTCAGACGCAACTGTGTTAGCTCATGAACTTCTGGGTAAACGCCCTGAGTTGGAGGACAAACTCTACTTCCCTAAATAGCCCACAACATAACTTATATATATTGTGAAACTGCTTTGAAAATAAATATAAAAACACTTATATGGCATACGCTGTTCCATTAAGTCACATGTATGGAGTTGACCAGTGTGTACACAAGAAGCCTTCATTGGCTTAAAGGACTTGAAGACAATACTTCCTGTCCTTATCCTTCTTTTTTCAGTTTCCATCAGGGCTGCTAGTAATGATCATTAATTATATAAGACTGCCCTCAAATGTATTCCTTACATGGGAAAAGAGATACAGTAGACAAATGTGCACCATGCTTGGAACAGGCATCTATTTTCCGCTAAGTTATATATTGAGCGACTGATGATTCACGTGGAGGCTGGGGGGGTGTTGTAACTAATTCTTAAACTTGATTTGTATTATTTGGATCTGGGGGATGATTCTCTCTGAATGCTTTCCTTTCTTATACATTTCCTCACATTTCACTATAATTACATCATCCATTCACGTACTTCTTTTATTCCAGGTTATTCTGAGATCTATCAGTCTAGTTACCAAAAATACACAAAATCCTCAAATTATTTAGCTTTTCTTGTTCATCAGTCAGGACAGGACTACCAAAACAGCAAGAAGAAGAAAGTTAGGAACAATGCCAATTTACTTCAATAGAAATAACATGACTCAAAGACACCTACTCCTGTAGACTGGAGAGAGATGTGTTGATTATGAAAATGCAAACTAGTGGCTTCAATGTGAAACTCTAATAAAGTGGCTGTGGTCTGGAGGGACTATAACTTGACTCATGCCACACACAGCTAAATGTTATTGACATTTGTTAGATTGCACAGCCAGGCACCTCCAGCCACTGGTCTGGAACTAGTGCTAAGAGGTTGTTCTTACTTCTCAATTAATTGCACACAACCGCATCAGCCCTCTTGATCCTTATCCACCATTAAGCATACCTTGACTCTACAATATATACATTTACCTTTTTGCATCAACAAGTCTCCTCTTCTTCTGCACAAAACCTCCATAACACTGCTGCTTACTGGACCGGTTCAGCCCTGCATCCAAGATGGACACTGTGGGAAGAAAAATGCAGATGCACTTTCCATTCTGGCATTTCTATTAGGTATCAGTTTTCTTTGCTTAACAATAACAATTTTAGGAATAGTGTTTATCCTCCCAATTTTGTAATTTCCAACAGCTAGATAATTTGGTACTCTTGGGCTGAAGGACTGTTTACATTTAGAAACTGAACTGTTTTCTTAATTCCACAACAGATGCAAGGATGATGTGAAACTCATCATCTTGATGAATGTTGTGTTTCCTTGTTTTTGTCTTACCTTTCCCCAACTCACCATCCCAATCCATTTATGAAACCCCTAATCCTTTTCCTTTAAGTTGTGTGATCTATTGGAGTGTGACTTAATAATTTATACCATAAATGGTTCACACACTTGGCAGGGTGGATGTGGTCAAAGTGATCCTTTTAAGGAAACAATAGCCCATGCCGACCCTACTACCTACCCAGGCATGAAAGGGATATCATCATAATGCAGAGTCTTAGAATAATGGGCCATATTTATACTTTTTGACGCAAAGCTGCGCCGCCGCAGTTTTGCGTCAAAATTTTTACCGCCGGCTAACGCCATTTCGATGCGCCGTGCGGGCGTCAAATTTATACTTTGACGCACGGCGGCGCAATCAACAGGTGGGAGTCATTTATTTTGACGCACATCGCGGCATCAAGTCGTAAAGGAAAACGACGTTAACGCCACGTAAATGACTGTGGGTCGATTTACGACAGCGCAACCCGGAAAGCGCCGTTTTTTTTGACTCAATAGCGTCAAAAATACCTGCGAACACTGCCCTTTCAGCAGAGGAGAGCCAAAATGGATCCCAGATGCCACTACAGACCCCAGGAAGATGACAGCAGACCAGGAACCAGCCAGGATGATCCATACAGGAACCAGGACATATATAGAAAAAAAAGAAAAGTGTCGCTTCAGTTCAGAGGAGCAGGAAATCCTGATTAAAGAGGTGACTGAACACCAGCACCAACTGTTCATCACCTCTAAGTTGCCAATCAGTAGGAGAGAGGCCATATGGCAACAAATTGTTGACAAGATCAACAGTGTGGCTGAAGTACGCAGAACAGTCACCGAGTGTAAGAAACGCTGGCATGACTGCAAACGTAGGACAAAGGAAAAAATGGCCAGGAACAGGAAGGCAGCACTGCAGACTGGAGGGGGGAGTCCAGCACACCAGGAGGCCCTGGACCACATGGAGGAGATGGTCGCAGCCGTCATCCCTGAGGAGATCGTCACAGGGATTCAAGGACAGGACAGTGCAGACTACCATGAGACAACACACATGCAGGGTAAGTTGCATGGGGAATTAAAATGCAATAATGTTGACTGTAAGCAGGGGGGGAAATACCACTACACATTGCATGTAAGTGGCATGGGTAAAGGGGCACGGCAGGGGGGCATTCCCTGCACATACAGAAGCTGGGGCACAACATTACACTACACCAACAACAGTCCCATGGGGGCATCCTTTCATGACAACAATGGAGCTAAGGGAAAGCCTCGACAGGAGGGAAGGCCACTACGTCAAACTTACATCCTGGCACTCATCAGCCAAAATATCTCCTACATCAACTAGGGCCCTATCAGCAATCCACTAGCCAAAACAACAACTGCAATGTAACTGCAACAACAGTTGACACTAGCACCTCTGATCTCTGTGCAGCTCAAGAAGCCAATGGCAGTAACCTCCCCATGGAACATACATACCTAAATTAGGGGGTGAGGATGACATCTGCAACAATCTCCTGAAACAAGACAAAGGCCCCAGTACACTCATATGTCAATGCCCATAGTTGTCACATACATCACCCAAAGTAAACAGCAATAGGAGCGACACAGCACTAAGGACACACACATGCTGCATATGTCAGGGTCCTTCACATGCCTGGCTATCAAGGCAACATCACAAATGTCATACTGCTCAGACAACAGCATTGAGGAAGGGACACATGCAACTGGTCACTTAAATACACCTGCACAGTCAGAGGACCAAATAGGACATTGATACGATAATCAGGGCAACCCAATTAAACACACATTACCCAACATCAGCTGGACACATTAACAATGTCTACATCCATATCACATCAAAACCTTGCCATGCATAGGATATGCCACATGTCAATTACAATTAAGTCAATGTGAACAATCAGGGATTGGGGCAGGTCCTGAGAGGCAAGTGTGCTGCCAGGGCAATCAGAACAACCACAGCCAGTGACAGGTCTCACCATAAGAATAGATAAACACGGTGGGTCGAGTAGGACAAAAAGATGGCTATTCCCTATTTGGTACAAAGCAAAACCTAGAGGCGATTAGGCAGACAAGTCTGATAACTCTATATCATACATGTGACACACAGGTGGGCCATAGGCCTATAACAATGCCCATATGAAGGACAGCAGATACCAATACCAAACAAGATCACAAAGTAAATCCATCAAAAGGCTGGCATGTTACGTCAAAATTGTCACAACACAGACACACTAATTGTACCCTGTTTCATTGCAGAGGAACATGGATCTCCTGCCGATATGCCTGTCCCAGATTTCCCTGATGACATGGATGACGAGCCCATAAACATTCCCCAGGAGACCATCCAAAAGGTCCTTGAAACCCTCCAGACCCCACCTTCAGACACAAGGAGGAGCACAGAACAAGCAGCCATCACAGAAGAACCACCCACCACCCCAATTGCAAGACCTGCCAGCTCCTACACAGCTGAGGACTCTGACGACACTGGCACCAGCTTTGAAAGAACTGTAGTTGGAGTACAGCGGGAGCTGGCCAAGGAGGTGCGGGTGGGGATGCAAAATATGGCAGCCAGCCTTGAGGGGGTGTGCTTGTGCATGATGTCATCTGCAGATCAGGCAGCAGCCATGCAAGCCCTAACATCCATACTGCAAGGACTACAAGAAACTATAAAGGAATTCACCACTGCAGTAAGGGAGTTGCCACAACACCTCGCACCCCAAACTTTCCACTGCATGCACGAATGCAATCATGATTCCCTCAGGGCCGATCTGGCTGCCTACCATCGTGATGTAGCTGCTATTCTCAAAAACCAGCAGGCCCTCCTTGCTGCAGTACTGCTCTTAAGACCTTCACAGGGAGCAGCCACCGGGATGTATGACTCCACGTCTTCTAACACTGAGGTGTGTGTTGCCCCTTCACAACCAACAACAACAAGGACAAAGCAGACAACACACACATCAGAAGAAGAAGACATGGAACAGATCACATTCACTCGGAAGAGTACCCGGAAGCACTAGTCCCTGCACCATGGCCTACTTTGACCAAGGTCCTACGTTTTGTCAAATGCCAGTCTCACTACAACTATACTCAATGACTGTTCTGCTAACCACTGTATAACTTGTCAGCATTGCCAGTGAATGTCTCTCTCCTACTAATTGGCAAATCCTGTCCCTCTGCACAGTCTGTAACATCACCCCAGCATGTCAGGAGCATCATCCACACCCCTTCTGTAGGATCACCATGTAAGAATGCACTAGAACGGACTCAGCAAACATGGACAATGTACATTTTGCACTACAGCACCTATCAATAAATAGCACTTGCCCACCTAATATGTCTCTGTGTTATTTGACACATCAACTGTACAGTAGATTAGTCTAAAGTGCCTGTGTGATAATCATGTAGCTTGTCAATACAACTGTCCTGACATCATGTTGTCTGATACATCTGTGCAGTGGCCAGGATTGCATCATAGCCTGACCATCCTGATGAGAATAACTGATGAAGGGACAAACCACACACAATCATGCTGTGTTGGACAGAATAATGCTCCATCAATAGCAATCAAAGTCAACTAATGGTGGCTGATAAATGTGGGCACCATGCAATACTAAAACATTAACTTATGCAGTATAATCTAAGCAAACACAACTAAACACAGCATCATATCACCCTTTCTGAGTATACTTCCATGAAGGGAAGTCATGCTGAATTTTTGCACACATGATCTATGTCAGTAATGAAGACAACAAGACAAGAGTGTTAACAACATCTCATCTACAAAGATGTCCCTGAACATCACACTGCAGTCCGACCTAATAAATTACCCACAATACCAAGTCTGGAAGCACACTTTGTGATGTAGAAAACATTCTCATCAACACAAATCCTTGGTGATCCATGTAAACTCCAAATGGTGGTTCTATCAAATGGTGGATACTTACCAAGTTAGCACAGGGGTGGCTGCCATTTTAAACCTCTATTTTCTTCGGTGTGTAGCATAGGACACAAATGTCATAGAACAACAATCACCTACACTGATGCCAAGGCCATGATCAAGTAGCAGTTAACACATAATGCACAGGGTTAACTATATATTTATTCATATGTATTCACACAAGAGGCAACTAAGGGAAAAGTCATACCTACACTAATCTAACCTGACTACTCCTAACCCACAACTGTCCCTAACTAACCTAAGCTAAACTTACTCTACACATATAACGAATCGATCTAAACATCAACCCCCCACCCACCATTATGAGACAGGACACATGCAGGACAACACATACTAACCTACACACATATTATACAATCCTAAACAATCATATATTTTTTTGTATTTTTTTTATATATATATTTTTTTTCTAAACAGACAGGAATCCCAACATTGAAGCCCACACACTCAAAAATGAAAAATAGAAAGAATAAGGACCCCCCACCCTCCTCCCTAACACTAACTAAGCTAACAACCTATACTAACCTAACACTAATCCCCAAAACCCACCTATCATGATAAAAAGGAAAGAGGAGAGAGGGGAGGGATAAATTAAAATACACCAAATAAGTCCTAGAGGTTGGCCCTCCGTAGGGTACGCCTGATGGACCTGACCCGCTTCTTTATGTACGCCACATCCTGGCTCAGCTTGTCCACCTTCCGAATGAACTTGTCCATTTTCCGGTCTAAAGCCTGGAATGCCGCAGGGTCAATTGGAGGTGCTGCTGCTGTCTGTGTGCTGGCAGAGGTGCTCTGTGTGGGAGTTGTTTGAAGCCCACTGGACTGTCCTGCAGCTCTGATATTGCTGGGTCCAGGTCGTGCTGCAGAGGCAGGGACAACTGTCCCCGCCGTTGCTGGGGCCACTTGGGGAGAACTAGTGGATGTGGTGGCTGTAGTGGGCAACGGTGGGCCACCCTGTGGTGAGGCCCACCATGCTCCGGAGGCTCGATCCGCCTGGTATTTTCGGGCCATCCGTCGGAACCCCGACTGCACCTGCAGGATGTGCCGGTATCTCATGGCCCACCTTTCAAAATCATGCCTCTGTGCGGAACTCATGTTTGCAGCTGTGAAGAGAAAGGGCAACTATGTACCATAGGAAATGCATTGGGTGGAATAGCACAATGGGTCAATTGGAAATTACTTTTACTGTAGTTGTAACAGCTCATATCACCACATAGATCATTGAAAGTCTCAGAGGAAGTACATGGGAAGCCTGCATACAAAAGGGCATCTCACACCTAGCATATACATGTCTATACATGATGGGTGACATCAGCCTAAACTTCTCATCAAAATAATTAGTAATGCAGCTGACATTATGGCTGCACCTCCCCCGCCTATTGCCTTGACTACATATGTCAGTGTATGTGATAACAATCACAACCCTCAATATCTGCGATTTGTAATTGTTTTTGCTAGTATAGAACTCATGTGCCATAACCGAGTGTGTACACTAGGTTCAAAACAAAGTTTCAAATGGTCACAAGTATGTGTAACATACTGGTTGCTACAGTCCTAGGTACCCTATTCCCAAACACATGGCAGTCTTTGAGGGTGGGGTGGGAAGAACCTCCAACAATCCCATAATCTATGCACACCCAGGAGTGTATAGAAAGCTCAACAAGTTTTTGCCTCCACACACACAACACCAGTGAAGGTCTAGCAACAAATTGGAGTCAGCTAAACCTTGTCCTATCCAAGGTCCACACATGTCAAAATGTACTGACTTAGGCCAACATCACATACTACCAGTGAGGCATATTTTACTACAGACACAGAGGAGCAAGAACACCCATGATCCTGAGTAGAATGTACACCTAGGCCATTGCACTCTAGTCCCACACACTTCTAGTTCAACTTGTGGAAGTACATGCCCCCCGAAGATCCAACCTACAGTGTACTCAGTCCATCGTTAACTAGGGAAGCAGCAGATTTCAGTCAAGCCTTTTGCAGAAGCTATCTGGGAGAATGTCAGTCTGAAATGCAGGCTCAGTCCGAGACAAGTCCCAGAGCAACTCTTACATTAACCAGTGTATTCCACATGACTCACCCCATTCCCCATTGCGGGCCCTACTGGAATGGCCTACAGACCCAAAATCTGAGAAATGGATAAGCATAGGTCAACTCAAAATGGAATGATAATTGAAATCCCACTAATGGAACAATACTAATGAATGGGTAGCGCATCAAACCTTGAATTCTGTTGAATACAAAGTAGTCCATCATGCATCACCAGCAAACATTAAAAATAGCACACATGCAACACTCACTGTAGGTGTCAGGGTCCTCAAAATGAGCCACCTCTCCCACTGTGTACGGTGCAGGTCCACCTGTAAAGCATGGAAGGAAGAATATACTCAGAATCCGGGCACTGACAAACAATTGCAATTACAAAGACAATGTCAGAATATGACATGAGTAATAAAACCCTTTCACACATGCTCATATTGCATGGTATTATTCATGAGCAACATTTACATTGGATGAGTGTCCTGCTACAGTTACACAACCTACTACACACATGCAGTGGCCTGGACAGTCATGTGGTGTCAAGGATGCACCTCCATTAGTATGCCCCAACAATATAGGGGTGAATTCATCTCATCATGTGCATCCAAGAGAGACATCCAAAAGCTGGTTACTTGAGGACTGCATGACCTCTCAAACTCAAACAGCCTATGTGGTCATTTTCCCTACACACCAACCAGACACACATGTGACATATGTGTGGACAACATTGCTAACTTCATTTGACGTGAAGGCAGCACTCATTTATAGCATCATGTAGGGTTTACAAATGTCAGTCTAGCTATGGCGAATATATATGTAGGTATGATGTTTCTACATCCATTTTTCACTAGCTATTGTGAGCTGTAGAGTTCTAATTGAGTCATTAATGTGTTGCTTGTCTGACACAAAGGCAGCACTACATTACATACTGCTACAGGCAACCGGTATGTGTAGAAACATGAGCTAACTGACTGCTAGCATTTGTCTTCCTTCACATTGTGCATCAATTACCCAGTAGGTTTCCCTAGCATTACACACAGTCAGCTACTTATCTGGCATTTTGGGTAACAATCATCACATGTCGCCGCACATCTTTAAATTGTGCACATGTAATTGATGTGTACTCACCAACATGGCCACCAATCCTGATTCCCAGGTGGTCCAGCAGATCTTGCTCCCTGGATATCAGATCAGCCCAGCGGTGCTTCAGTTGATGTTCATTCCTTAGGCTACCATATACACGGACCAAGTGATGGCACACCTTCCCCCACCGGACTTTACGGGGCCTCCGTGTGATACCCTTGTATCACCCTACCCCCAGCCTCCAGCATGAGTGGGAGGAAATGGCAAACAAGCCATATAAATCCACCCAATTCCTCCTCACCCATCCTGGAAAGCCGTGGCCTACCAGACATGTCAGCACTGATAAAGGGGAAAAAGTTGTAGAAAAAGGAAAAGGGTGAAATGGGGAAATGGGGAAAGGTAGAGTGGTGAAAGACAAAGAAAACTTAAGAAGAAGAGCCCAACTAACCCCTATATTACAGTACCCACAACAGACTCCCACAGACAATAAATGAAACACTGGACTTGACAAAAAAATACAACACAGACTCAGACAGTATTCAACAACAAGACAATGATGACAAAAGCACAATTGAGAAGGTACACTGGACACAAAAGCACTAATACACAGGACAACATTTTCCACACAGTCTAGAATAATCTGAGACTGCAAAGTGAAAGTGAAAGTGAAAGTACACCCACTGTACAGATTCTGTAAACAGGATATCCTATTACATCACATCCTGCATAAAATGGCCGCCGTTTTTTCCCACTTACAGCTTGTGCGTCATATTTTTTGACGCATAGGAGTACACATAATGCAGGGTAAAAAATGTTTTCTTTATTGGTCCATTATATTTGTTTGAGGCTTATTTTACAGTTCTAGAGTTGAAAATTAAGCCGCTGGCAATTATGATATCTAAATATGAAAAATAATATTGACTCAGCATTATCTGCACTCCTGTGCGTCAAAAATTATGACGCACAACCTGTATGCGTGGAAATATGACGCATTATGGAAAAAAATGGAGGCCATGTAATGCTGGATATTATTATATCTATTTTGAAAATAATTTTTTGACTCAGCATTATCTGCACTCCTGTGCGTCAAAAAATATGTCTTTCATTTGTCAAATTGTAAAATGAATTTTGTCATGACCAAACGGTGCTAAGTGATACACATTTGGGGTTAGCTATGGCAAATGTCCCTTATAGGATGTATAGAAGGTATTCACAGTGCAATAGTAATGATTGGTCAGAATGGATATTACTCATAATTGTACACATATGTGGGTAATTGCTGATGGCTATTTTCAAAATATGAATGGGATACCAGGATGTATTCCTTAGCAAAAATGTGTCCACATTTATCACGGTAATCAAAATGATATAAAGGCCAAATAGGTAGTGCAATTGTCGCCTACACTTTTTAAGGGGGTAACCATGTCCTAATTACGAATTAATGTATCTTAAATGTGTTTTACTTTTGACATGTAGGCCACACATGCGCCTTATGCATGTGTGTGCTTCACATGTGCATAAATAATGTCTATTTGGGGGGCAGTAGAGGTTGACTTAGGCCCCCAGCACCCTAGGGTTTGCTCTTCCAGACTTGCAAATTTATCCAAGGGTTTCCCAAATTCAGTAATGCTAAACCTTCAGCAGCAGGCTCATGGAAGCAAATAGGGTATGATTCACTGTTTGCCATTCTGTAATCCCATTTGCTCATTTTACGTTTGCCCTATTGATTCTTTGGAGAAATCTGACATACCATTTTGCATTGATATTTTTTGCAAAATCTCAACGTTCCTCTTGTCCTGATAGCAAATAGGTTGTTGATGTATGTGGCCCTTTATGCATTACCTGGTTTAGTGGCATGTTTCATTCTTCCTGCTAGGTTACAACTGGGACACTACTGTGATCGGCTGCTTGCAAATATTTTGTTGATTGGATGGTACATGTACATGTGTGTGGTCCAATATTGATCCAGTATCAACTGTCAGGGTGTATGTTGTCACTGTAACTTCCAGGTCTCCTCATGAGTTAGTGGCAGCTAATCTTGTTTCTATTGGGTATTGTTTGTAGCACATTTTGAGAGAAGCCATTGAGGACATGGTCACCTACACATGGATGGTCCCACCCTGTCACTGAAAACGTGTAATGAGACTTTCAACTGGGCAACCTTGGTGTGCTGAGTGAGAGAATGTCTCAGGTGTCTGGATCCGGCATGTGTCATTGCAACATTTGTACTCCAGTTGGCCTCTGTGGATGGTAATGTATCAGGAAACATCATAGCCTCTGTGCAGAAGTAAATGGCTGGTATTCAACACACACGACTCATCTTTATCATTTGAACAACGTTACTCAGAGTTTGAACAGTCAGGGTCCTCATATGTGTTACCTTTTCATGGACATTATCTGAGGTTGCTGGCTTTGATGGAGGCCATTTACACCATCATACATTATGGTCCTGGTCCACTGTCACACTTTGTAGTTTAGGCATTAATGAGGGCCAGACAACAGAAGGGCCAAGATTTGGCTATTCAAGGGCACTGTCACAAATCGGATGCAAATAACAGTCAGATGATGCTATACTATGTATTTGAGTATACATTGATGAGGCTAATGACAAATTAGTGTCTGAGGTACAAGAGGTTTTGTACAGCACGTGTGGTCCATAGGTGGACCCCAGGTATCTGTAGAGTGACCCACGGACAGGTGCCAGTCAGGCTGACAGGATGCTGGGTCAATCAGGAGCAAGTTCTTTCAGTAATTACATGATCACGTGTTCTGACTAGGACTGGTCAGAGGGAGCAGTAGACAGTTGAGATGTCACACTGTGTATGTCCTGTGTTGTTTTGAAGGTGACACATGAACCCTGATAAAGTTTTCTACGGCTACATTAGTGTCAAAGCTTAATGATGTAATAGCTCAAATTCAAACATGTATGCAGTAGGAGGCATCAGAAGGTACGGGGCATGTACATTTGGGTGGTGTGCATGGAAGGGGATCACTGGTGTGGCCTCCATCTGTGTCTCACTAGTCCTGTCAGATGGGATTTGCTGATAAATAGCCTACAGTACCTTTCACAGAAGAATCAATCTACAGGTGATACCAGGCCTTATAAACTCAAAGCCAGTGTATTATATGAGCTGAGTTCAATGCAGTGAGATGGTAGTATGACAATGGTAGGCATAGGAAAGGGTGTGGCACACTGGATGTCTCTTGTGAGTGTGTGTGTGTAGATGAGGGAATCTCAGTGTACACAAATCGGCATTCCAGGGACCTCTTCAGACAGGTGTAGTGTGAGCAGCTGCAAGTGTGTGTAATGTTTTTAGAAAAGGGCTGACATATAGATGGGATGTGATGTGCTGGAAGCTTGTCATAGGTGTAGCACTTGTGCTGTGTATGTTCTGCTTATGTGTAACTCTAGTGACAGATAGTCATTGCAATGATAGTAAGTAGTTGGAATTACTGTTGGCAAGAGTCTAGTACTACATTCCTGTTCCTGAAGCATTAGCATGTGAACTGCCTGATGTATGAGGCCTGTTTTCCCCTAGTTGAGTGATGGTGTTTTAGTTGTGTGCCATCTGCTGCGATGATCCATGTTTACTACATGTATGTGAGTCATATGTGTGGTCCTCAGCTATTGCCCTTCAAAGGTGACCTGTACAGGATGTCTGTCATATACATTGTGTGTGTATTTGCCCATTGTATGGTGGCCATTACATTTGTGGTGTATTTGTTTGTGTCATGATTGTTATATCATTATTGCTCAATGAGACGACATTCTTCTTCAGATATTTCAAGCTAAAGGTGGGCAGAAATGAATAGGTCAAACCATGATGTGGTGTTTGTTATCAGTGTTTATTTACAATAGTGCATTAAGTGGTGATGATAATAATTATGAAAAGAAATTATTTACAATGTGTTTGCGCCTCCTGCAGCCGTGTTTGGTTGTTCCCCCTCCTGTTGCAGGCCAGCATCCTCCTCTTCGTCGTCTTCAGGCATGTATGGGTCTGGTTCGAGGAGGGGAATGTTCCTTTTTACACAAATGTTGTGCAATATTGCACATGTGAGTATGATCCTACAGACCATCTCGGGGGAATATAGTAGGCTACCGCCAGTGATGTCAAGGCAGCGGAACCTTGACTTGAGGATCCCAAAGGTGAGCTCGACAATGCTGCGTGTCCTCTTATGGGCGTCGTTGTATGCCCGCTCTGCAGCAGTACTCGGGTTCCCAAATGGTGTTATTAGCCATGGCTGGATGCCATACCCCTGATCAGCTGAAGGAAAAACACAGAATGGGATCATGTAGATGTAGCTTGCATTATTGAAAAGACCTTTAATGGCAGTAGTTGTCTTGTGTTGTGTGTGACTCTTTTGTATACTGATGTGACATCCTATACTTGTAGGCTATACCATCTGCATTGTGTTGTTTCCTTGGCTGAGCAAGTGTTTGTCTGCTAACCGTTTGTCAGCAGTATCTTTTGGGATTTGCAGTACAGTGTGCCCTCCCTAGCATTGTGACTTGTGATACAGGTGTCCGTGTGTCTTCACTGAGGGTGAGATGATAGTTCCATGCACATTTAAATTTGGAAGTGTTGTTAACATGTTCATATCAAAGTACCTTGTACATCCCATACCTTGAAACTTATGCAATGTTTTAATGTACAGGTCATTGTGACACCTACAATTTGCAAGGTGTCATTTAGGCAACCACACTCATTAATGTCTTCACATAAGGCTGTACAGTTTATTCCAATGTGTGACAGGTTCAATGGTGACTTAAGAAACATGGCTAGTGATGTAAGGACCTCAGTGTGTTCCTGTTCACATGTTGCTGTTGTGGTGTATGTGTTGTGTGTCCTAGAGGGTTGCTGTGCAGTGTGTATATAAGTAGGTTTCTGTACTTACCAACAAGTAGTCCATTGCCATACCGTCCATCCTGGAAGTGTTGGTTGATGGTGCAGTGACGGAAGATGAAGGAGTCATGTACACTCCCAGGATATTTAGCCACGATGTTGGTGATCAATCCCTGGTGATCGACTATGGCCTACACGTTGATTGAATGTGTGTGCTTCCTGTTGCGGTAGAGGTGTTCTGTTGCAGCAGGTGGCACAAGGCGTACGTGTGTGCAGTCGATTGCACCAAGGACGTGTGGGAAGCCACTAATGAGGTAGAACCCCTGTTTTGTTTCCTGCTGTTTCTGCAGTGTGTTAGGGAAGCAGATGTGGGGGGGTGTCAGGCGAATGATGGCATCCAGTACTTTTGGCAGAAATGCGGAGAATGATGGTTGGGATATTCCGCCAACCAGGGCACCAGTTGTTTAAAACGAGCCACTTGCCAGCAGGTGAAGTACGGCAAGCAGCTTTGTTTCTGTTGGGATGGTGCGGGGTGTCACCAAAGTGGGGCCAACTGTGGTTCAATGTTGCGCAGCAGCTGCTGAATGGCCTGCCAGTTCAACCGGTACCTCTGTATGATGTCGTGTTCCCTGAGGCCATGCAGGGTTGTTCTTATGTGGAATATCCTCTCCTGCCTTCTGCGCTGCCTTTGGGGTCCCTGCTGGTGTTGTTGTAGCTGCTGTTGTTACTGCTGGGCTCTGCGTCTGCGTGCACGCTGGATAAAAATCACCTCCATGTCTCCCTGTTGCTGCTCTGCTGTTTGTTCTGTGTGTTCTGATTAAATACAGGTGTGTTTGCCCCATTTTAACGCCTGCCGTGACCCAGGCGTTAAATTTTGACGCAAATCGGGCTGTGCGTCGTTTATTTGCTCCGCCTCCCGGCCGAGAGTCATTTTTGCCCGGAAGCATAAATACGACGCACGGCCGTGTGCGTTGTTTTTTGGACTGGAACGCCTACCCTGCATATCATTAACGCAGGGCGGGTTGCCGCGTCCAAAAAATGACGCACACAGTGGAATTTTGTCGTCCGCGGGCTCGGCGTCAGAGTTTAAATATGGGGCAACGTTTGCGCTGATTGTGCGTAAAAAAATTTGACGCACAATCGGCACAAACGGAGTATAAATATGCCCCAATGTCTGTCCAAGGATAGGTAGTACAGGAGCACTATGGCCTAATTCACAAAAGTAAAGTTACATTTACTCTTGCAATGTAACGAGTAGGAATGTTATAAGTAATAACTAACTAATAGTCACTCCTTGTAAAATAATGGGAGTCTCTTACTACTCACAAAGTTACTACTCGTAAAGTTACTTATGCAAAAATGTACTAGTTGTAACCTTACATTTCAAGAGTAATCTAGGAAGAAATGCATAACTTTATTTTTGTGAGTCAGGTCTTGTTTGAGTCAGGTCTTATAACTTTCAACTGAGTCCTGACTAGATGTTTCTGTAAGTTTATTTTTATGTTTTTACATAAAATAAATACTAGCTTTCCAGATTGCTTGCTAGTTGTTTTTTGTTTGACTTTTTTGTCAAGGTGGTCTCAGTCTTGGACTATCCACTAGCTTATGTGTTGCCTTGAATGGATACTCCTTATGAACAATCCTGCAGTTGGAGCGCACCTCATTAGTAGCATTTGAAATAGGTGATACCTCATTTTATGATGTCTTCCCTGTTAGTGCTAACCCACTACCACCAACATTTGGGAAGCCTTACAATAAGGTTTTGGAAGATTGAGAGAGTTTTGGAAGATTGAGAGAGGTAGCATATATTGCTTAATCTATTCAGGGAAGAACTAATTAAGAACTTTGCACTGAAGTTGTTCTTCGGAAGAGTAAATTGCAATTGGTGTGTATGTTGTTGGCAGACTCCATTTGTGGTAATAGTTACAAGGGCAGTAACTAATTATTAAAGAAGTATCACTGAGAGGTGGCTGGGAGCTAAAAATCTTCATCAAGCAATAAAGCTAAACGTATGATCAATTTTCCATTCTCATTTTGGTAGCGATGTTTACTAGACAGTGGGAAGAGATGAGTAACCTACCTAAGAATAAAAGCATGGCATAAAAATAAAATTGGATGTACAGCAATGATTTCAGAGGACAGCTTCTCACCTCATGCTTGTCATTCAATCACAATGCTACATTAACTAGCAACACAAAGA
This sequence comes from Pleurodeles waltl, assembly GCF_031143425.1. Classification (NCBI taxonomy): domain Eukaryota; kingdom Metazoa; phylum Chordata; class Amphibia; order Caudata; family Salamandridae; genus Pleurodeles; species Pleurodeles waltl. The sequence continues at coordinate 1,237,120,798 of NC_090446.1, forward strand.
CAGCTACTAAAGATAAATACCCATCCATTTTTTTATATATGTGGGAAACCCACTCTCACAACTCACAACAGGCTCACACCCTCCCTGTAAAACACCAAAAATGCCCCTTTCCCCAATTCCCTTTCCCAACGTTTCCATACACAACAGGCTCTCCCAACCCCAAAAAATAGTTCAAGAAACGAGATCCTTGAGGGCATCCAGATTCTTTCTGATATCTGCCACCTATTGGGCTAGGATCTGCTGCCATTCCTGATGAAGGCCAGCTCACGGAGGATGTGGTTGGATGATGATGCAGAGGGAGTGCTCCTGGTGGGAGTTGTAGACTCTGGCTGCAGGCGGCAGCAGTGGTATTGTAAGGCTGGAAACAAGCCTGCTGGAGGGCCAAAGAACTTGAGCCCTTAGGCCCCCACATCCTCAATGGCCATCAGCCAGTGGTATTTTGCAGCCCCTGCCTCCAACGTTGGTTAAAGTAAAGAAAATACTGGAACCGTAAATCTGTAATGAAAGCCATGAAATATGTCATTTGGGCATAAAAATTTTGTACATGCCAAGATGGAATTTATAATTTTGAGCAGGCAAAGACAGACATAATGATGATGTGAAGTAGGAGGTGACTGAGGGGGCACTGGAAAACACACCTTGTCTTTGGTTTGCATGCATTGCAGACTTTGTGCCACAATGTTGACTGAAGCAGACAGACATTTCACTGCCTATACTGTAGCGCAAATTAAACTGTACTTCAGTTTTAGTTGGCAATATGCCATGGGCAGGGAGGTGATGGGCAGGACATCTCACCTAACAAAAGAGCTGTTTCGTCATTTGGAATTGAGATAAATGTACTGCTTGCCGTACACTGCAGTCCAACACAGTGAATATCATAAGGATATACTGGTTTATTCTGTCATTGCTCCGCAATAGAAAGTGGACAGTAGTTATGTTAAAATATGTTCATCGGATGTACTATAAACCCAGAGGAAGCTCCTATGTGAGTGCAGTGTGTTGGCTGGTTTTAATGAAGATATTATGAATAAAGAACCTTTTTAAAGGTATATTAGCTGGAAATAGTGCAATTTAATATTTTTGGGAATCTACACTAAAGAAGTCCGGAAGTGGATTTGGCATGATTGATGCCTTTCTTCTTTGATATGTAACATGGCACTATTGTACCATGGCACAAGAGTGCCTGTGCTGGGTCTTGGTAGAACTCACTGCACCAGTACACATAGAGTGCAGGGAGACAGCAGACATGGACAGATCTTTGTGCACAAATATTGCATTCCCGCCCTCTATCTTTAATACAGCGAAGCACAGCAAGATGTTTTTAGTGTTCTGGCTGCATGAAATCGTGATAAATATGGGGCCTAAAGGACACCACAAAATGTGTAGATAAAACCTGGTATATCACATGCCCGCTCCTTTTGAAAGAAAGCACTCTCCGATGCAAAAAAGTGCATTTATTTATGTGAGTGATTACGTGAGGGCCTAGCCATTGCCAGGCTTGCTGCTTGCTGCCAACATGTGGGGAAGGTGGTGCTGCCCCCAAAAGATGACTGTGGGAACCTCTGCCTCACCAAGTATTGGGCAGAGATCTATCCCCATCCTCTGCCGTCATCCACAGGGGCTGTGGGTGGTGGTTGCTGCTGCACTAGCAACATCACTGTTGGTGGTGCCTGTTTTAGCCATAAAAAGAAGGAGGGACAGGGATGGGAAGGAAAGAAAAAAAGTGGAAAAACACAACAGAAACACGCAGAAATGTAAAATAAATTAAAGAATAAACACACAAGGAAAATCTGAGAGAAATAAATAAGGGCAAAATGTGGGATTGGGGTGAGAATAGGATAGGTTGGATTGGATGGAGGGAGGACTAGAGGAGCAACAGGATGGAAAGCTAGGTCGAAGTGGGCTGGATAAAATATTTAAACAAACTGGTCACACTTGTGCACCACTTGCTACCTTTTGCACTGATTTTGCCATGTGGAACACATTAACAGCACTGAATTACAGTGCAACTTGCATTTTCTGCCATTAGCAGAACTCCGCTAACCTTGTGGCCTTTGTGAAATTCCTCGGGCTGCAAAAAAGGAAGGTAACATGCTTAAATTTAAAAAAAGGAGAAAACAAAGAATGGAAAACGAGGGTAAATTTAAAAAGATCAACTTTGGTGTCAAATAATTCATATGGGATTTTGTGTGGTACTGCACAAACACAAGCACTAGACCCCACCACTCAACACCAACTGGACTGTTGGTTGTATGTGATGTTAACCCTGCTCAAGCAACAATGACAATCTCTGTCAGGGTGAACCACAAAAGTCAGTAAATTAACCTGTGCTTGGCACAAAAGCAGTCAGGCATAATTTAGAGGCAATGTGTAAAGAATGTGTACAGCACACATACAGCAATAACGTAAGAACATCAAAGTAGAAAAAATCCTACTAATTTAGAAAAATAGAGTCAATTTGAATAAAATATTTCCCACCAAAACAACAAAAATCCAATCAGTAGAACCAGAGTTATTTGTATTTTAAATTTAAGGTACAAACTAGTGCCCAAAAGCATCAACCAAAGACATCTAGCTGTGGAAAACCAGATCGAAGTTGTACATTTGGCTGATGGAGCGTTTGCATCATATGAAAGAAGTTGCTTAGGTGCAGGTGGTGCTTACCTTTGGATTTAAAAAACAAAATCAACAAAAATCATTAAAGAAGGTGAAGTTCAGCGTGGCAAGGTTGCAGGCAGTGTCCTAGGAGGAGGAGTTGCCTTCTTTTTTGGAAGTTGAAAAATCTGTGACAAGGATGGAGGCAAGAGGACTCCACATGGCCAGATACCCCTTCTGCAAAGGACAGCTTAACAAGATTTGCCTCTGCGGAGAACAATGTAGCAGGAGCTGCTGCAAAGAGTGACGATGCACCTTTGGTGGACAGACTAGCAGGTTGGTACGGGTCTCCTCTTGGTTCTCACAATGGTTTTTAGTCAAATGTCCCAAGGATGGGATTTTTACTATCTAGGAAACTTTAGCACCACCTCCAAGACTCCAGGGCTGGAGAGGCACTACTTGGATGGTTGGGCCTAACTCAGTCTGGGTTCAGGTGTGGGTTCAAAATCGTTGGAGCCTTTTCTGTTCCTGAAGCTCTGATCACCAAGGCTAGCCTACTAGCCCATGGAGTGACTCTGCTAGTCCTGCGTTCAGGAGATGGATCAAGCCGCAGGACATGCCTTTGAGGGTTTAATGAAGGTTTCGGGGAGCAGAACAATCCTTCCAGGTGTAGCAAAGCATCCTCTGAAGTGCACAACAGGCCACAGCAGCAAGGAGTCCTCTCAGGATCCCTTTGCATGTCCAGAAAGTGAATTGAAGAGTGAGCTTTCCTTGAAGTAGAATAAGTTTTTAGAGAATTTCCTATGAAGTTCTTGGAATTTCCTGGCTTCCCTGTCCTGGCTTCAGCCTGGATGCCTGAACAACGAAGTAGTGTGAATCCCTTTGTATGAAGGGATGGCACAACCTAATTACTTGTAACTGCGTCTATGCCCAGCATCCCCATCTTGTCCGTCATGACCCATCCAGGCACACCTAATCCCTCTATTGTGTAGCTGGCTGGGAAGAATAAACATAGTTCAACTGCAAACTACACCCAGTCATGTGACCCAGGAACAGGCCACAGTCATAAAAGAACTAGGGCAGGAAAATGCCAACTTTGTAGTACTGGCTTTTTCAAAATGATATCTTAAAGTCAGACTTTACCATTAAAGGGGAATTTAAAATAAAAATTTCACAGATACTAAACATGCCATGTTTACCTGTTCCCAATCAAAGATTTCTACTTAGTGTATAATAAGGCAGCCCACTGTTATTCTCTGGGAGAGGTAGGCCTCAAAGTAATGGAAAATTGATTTGTGAGTTTTTCCATTACCAGGACATGAAAGATTTAAACGTACATGCCCAACCTGTTACTTACAATGTACCCTGCCATACAGAATTACATAGGGCCTACCTTAGGCGTAACATACATGCAATAAAGGTGGGTTTAAGTCTTTGCAAGGGTGTTATTTTGTCAAGTCAAATTGACAGTTTAAAATTGCATTCAGACTGTAATGGCAGACTTGGGAGATGTTTTAAGGGATTACTGAAGTGAGTGGCACATTCAGTGCTGCATGTCCACTAGTAACATTTAATTTACAGGCCTCAGGTATATGGTATACCACTTTACCAGGGACTTATAAATAAATTAAATATGCCATTTTGTTGTTAGCCAATTTTACCTTGTTTTAGGGAATGAGCACACGCACTCTAGCATTTTTCATCAGATGTAAGGTGCACAGAGTCCAAAGGCCAGCAAAAATAAACTCAGAAAAATCAGAAGGCAAAGGCAAACTCTTTTGGGGATGACTACCTAAGGTTGACATGTATAACACCTTCCAAGGCCTCTCCCCAGAGGAGCTGGCAGGTAGGAAAGCTGAAAGGGACTTTAGGCGGCAGATTGTCAAACTTAAAATGGACAGAAATAGACTGGCACTGGAGAATGAAGGAACCTTAATGGAAATGAGACTAGCCATAGAGGAGAATAGCTTATGAACTAAGGCTCAGAGAGCTGGATATCAAAGCTAAGCAATTAGAGTCCAGCAGCAACAGGGACAGAGATACTGCAGTGTCCAATGGAGATAAAAAGGTCCACATTCCTAAAGACCTGCTGTCTAGCTGTGTGGTGAGGGGATGATATCAGCCTGTAGATTTCAGCCTATGAGGTATCTGATCACATCGGGATTCAAGGAAACACACTCAAATGGATCAACTCATATCTTAACAGCAGAACCTAAAGGATCAGTCTCCCACCTTTCAACACAGAAGAGTATCTGTGGAGTCCCCCAAGGATTGTCCCTCAGCCTGACCCTCATCAACATCTACATCAAGATCACACGGACTCAACATCATCTCCTATGCTGACAACACACAGCTCACTCTCACACTGTCAGAAGATCCCTCCACCACAAAAGCTAACTTCCACAGATGCATGATGAACGTAGCAGACTGTATGAAGGACAACTGTCTCAAACTCAACACCCAAAAAACTGAAGTCTTCATCTTCAAGAACAACACCTTGGCATGGACTGACACATAGTGACCTGCAGAGATCATCATTTCCACACTCCCCAACAGACTACGCCCACAGCCTTGACATAATCCTGGATAGCAAACTATCCATGACAAATCAAGTTGACATAGTCTCATCCGCCTGCTTCCACACCCTTTGCATGGTCTGCATGATCTTCAGGTGGCACTCAGCAGACAACAGAAGGACCATCATGCAGGCCCTCATTACCAGCAGACTGGACTATGGAAACACAATCTATGTAGGAATTGTAGGAGGCTGGCCCTCTATGTAGTGTGCAAAACTAGGCACACTGTGCAGGGGGTCTAGGCAACCACATGTTGGTTTCCAGAGTTAGAAATTAGACCACCTAATGTTCCAATTTTTAAGGAAGCTGGTCGAGCAGTGAGGCTAATTCTGGCGATGTGCTAAGCATTTATTTTACTCACAAATCCAATCATGCACCACACACATTCAATGAATAACTCAAGACCAGAGTTTATAAAAAGACTTCAGACTTTTATATAATTTTTAAGACCAAGATCTTTAAGATACGTTAAGTACTTTTTGAGATACGACTTTTCAAGGTTTTAATAAAGTTAGTCTTTCGGTGTGTAATTATGCACCATCGGAATCAATAGGCAGTCACTTTTAAAAATGCATTAAAAATAGTTCAGTTGTGTTACCAGTCTCTTTTTTTGCAGGATTTTGCGAAACAGTCAGTGGGCACACTATGCCAGCTGGAGAGCCTCAAGCGGTTCCGTTTCCGGCAGAAGCAGAGCTGGGCAGTCTCTTGGCACAGGGCCACTTGGAGGTGCCACCTGGAAAAGGAGATGGTTTGCAAATTAAAGGTGGTGCCTTAGGGTCCCCTTGGGCTGTCAAGGTCACAAGAGGTTGGGGACCCATAGAGCACAGCTAGGCCCTCATTGTAGGGCACAGGGCAGCCAGATGCAGGGCAAGTTGGAGATCCGGGAGCTGTGCACAATGAAGTCCTTTGGAGCTGGAGGTGAGTCTCTTGAGGGCTGCTTACAGGACAACGGGGGCACTCTGGTAGGACGTCCAGGGTGTTTCTGAAGTCCCTCAACTGGAACTTCCTCCTCATACTTTCAGCTCTGATGTATCTGGTTTTCTGGTTGTTCGATGTCAGCTGACCAGTACCCAGGGTATTGGTGTAACTCGCCCACTGGAGGGCGCAGTGGCACTAAAGTTGGCACACTTGTAGGTTTTGTCTGGGCTGTTGTTGTTGTGTCATCAAGTCTGGCTGCAACCTCTAGTTGCAGAGATATTGGCCAGTCAGTGAAGTGACCCTCACTGGCTTGTTGGTTCTTGCTGGCTTATTGAGTTTTACATCTACTCAGAAGGGATATCTGGGGTGATACTTAAAGCCTTGAGGTCCCCTGGATTTCTTTGGGTCAGTCCAGTGTCCAGCTCCTCCTCAGCGGCGATTTTCAGGTCCTGGGTACAGCAGGCAGGTGTTGGAGCATTTTCTTTTGCAACAGGTCCACAGTTCTCTTGCTTTAGATTTTCATTGGTGCTTATCTTCTTTGCCTTTTCAAATCTGATGTCTTGGTCTAGAGGAGCCCACTAAATACTGAATGTAGTGGACATTTTATGGGGAATCTGATAGTGTCCAATTGGACGCTTACCCTTGGGTGGCTACATCCACTACAGTGACCACTTCTTGTGGGAAGGGTCACTACTCTGAACCTATTTGACTATTTACTTGCCATCCAACATGGAGGAAAATAAAATGGTGGGTCCACTTCACCTGCAAGTCCCTATGGGTGGTGCATGCTCAGTAAGACCCACCCTCCTACCATTTGTCTGGTGTTCCCACCTTTGCTCTCTCCAGAAGTGGGAGTATGCAAAGGGGGAGGCCATCTGCTGCTAACAGCAGGCCTAAGGATTGAGTGTCAATGGTGGTAGCCTTCAACTGTATTTTGTAAGTTTGTGCCGATTTTGCGTCAAAAAACGATGCCAAAGAAGGTATCGGTGGGGGGGATCATGAAGACAGTGGACTGGGTCCCCTACAAGAAGGAGTGGGGGGATAAAAATAAACAAGGAGTTTTCTAAAGGTCTACCAAAACAGTTCCATGCGGCAGGACTCTCAAGAGCAGAAGAACAGTAGGCATGGGTGGAGTTTGCAAAGTCCTGCTATGTGGAGCTCCGCGAAGTGCCAAAAAACACTGTCGCGCTATGCAGAACTCCGCAAGCAGCACAGTTTGGGTAAGGCACTGTTCTCACTGATTCTCTGTTGCTGTAAAATCAGCGTGAACTGCATCACACAGAATGCCAGAGGGCTCTAACTTCTCCTCAACGCAAGTGGCAGCTTTCTCATTGTGAGTGGTCGCAGCCTACCGCTCGCCTTTAGAATCTCACTCGCGCTTACCAACTTAGCGATTTCTCTCACTTGTGCTCACCAAGTTAATGTTGAGAGAAAAAACTCCGCTCCACGTCACTTCGCAGAGTTTTTTGGATCACTGCACTCTGCATGTAGTGCTGAGTGGGGAAAACTCTGTGAACTTTGCCAGTGTAGCGGAAGTCTTTGCCCACCCCTAAAGAAGAGTAGTCTCAATGATCATAAGGCCTCAGGGAAGTTCACCCCCAAGCTCTGTGAGTGCCATCAAGATAGGCACTTCTAGGGTTATTTAAAGTATCCCAAGACTGCAAAGCCCCTCACTTGGTGAGGAGATTGCCCCAGCTAGAATGGACAGAAGTGCAAAGGTCACCCTAGTGTCACCCTAGTGTCTTTGGGGGGTGGAGAGATGGTGCCAAAGGCCAACATGTCTAGCAACACTAAGAAGTGCATGCAGTGGGTCACCATCAATGGTCAGCATGTGGAGGATCTGAGAGACACAGGAGCCAGCATGACAACCATTAGGCGTCACCTGGTGTCCTCAGAGCAGGCAGTACATAAATTATTTCACCAGGATGCAGCAGCTGACTGTAGGAAAGTACCATCTTGTCTGGCATGTTACCCCCATTTTTATTTGTGTGAAAGTTTGTTTCTGTCTGTGTCACTGGGATCCTGCTAGCCAGGAACCCAGTGCTCATAGTTTGTGGCCTATATGTGTTCCCTGTGTGGTGCCTAACTGTGTCACTGAGGCTCTGCTAACCAGAACCTCAGTGCTTATGCCCTCTCTGTCGTTTAAATTGTCACTGCAGGCTAGTGAGCATTTTTACCAATTCTAATTGGCACACTGGAACACCCTTATAATTCCCTAGTATATGGTACCTAGGTATCCGGAGTATTGGGGTTCCAGGAGATCCCTATGGGCTGCAGCATTTCTTTTGCCACCCATAGGGAGCTCAGACAATTCTTACACATGACTGCCACTGCAGCCGGAGTGAAACAACGTCTAGTTATTTCACAGCCATTTTCCACTGCACTTAAGTAACTTATAAGTCACCTATATGTCTAACCCTCACTTTGTGAAGGTTAGGTGCAAAGTTACTAAGTGTGAGGGCACCCTGGCACTAGCCAAGGTGCCCCCACATTGTTCAGGGCAATTTCCCCAGACTTTGTGAGTGCGGGGATACCATTACACGCGTGCACTACATATAGGTCAATACCTATATGTAGCTTCACAATGGTAACTCTGAATATGGCCATGTAACTTGTCTAAGATCATGGAATTGTCCCCCATGCCAAATCTGGTATTGGGGTGCCAATCCCATGCATCCCTGGGGCTCCAGCATGGACCCCGGGTACTGCCAAACTAGCTCTCTGGGGTTTTCACTGCAGCTACCGCTGCTGCCAACCCTCAGACAGGTTTCTTCCCTCCTGGGGTCTGGGCAGCCCAGTCTCAGGAAGGCAGAACAAAGGATTTCCTCTGAGAGAGGGTGTTACACCCTCTCCCTTTGGAAATAGGTGTTAAGGGCTGGGGAGGAATAGCCTCCCCCAGCCTCTGGAAATGCTTTGAAGGGCACAGATGGTGCCCTCATTGCATACACCGGCCCCTGCTCTGGCGCGAAACTGGACAAAGGAAAGGGGAGTGACCACAGCCCTGTTCATCACCACCCCAGGGGTGGTGCCCAGAGCTCCTCCAGTGTGTCCCAGACCTCTGCCATCTTGAATGCAGAGGCGTGAGGGCACAATGGAGACCTCTGAGTGGCCAGTCCCAGCAGGTGACGTCAGAGACCCCTCCTGATAGGCTCTTACCTGGTTAGGTAGCCAATCCTCCTCTGAGGGCTATTTAGGGTCTTTCCTGTGGGTTTCTCGTCAGATAACGAATGCAAGAGCTCACCAGAGTTCCTCTGCATCTCTCTCTTCGACTTCTGCCAAGGATCGACCGCTGACTGCTCCAGGACGCCTGCAAAACCACAACAAAGTAGCAAGAAGACTACCAGCAACATTGTAGCACCTAATCCTGCCAGCTTTCTCGACTGTTTCCTGGTGGTGCATGCTCTGAGGGCTGTCTGCCTTCACCCTGCACTGGAAGCCAACAAGAAATCTCCTGTGGGTCGACTGAATCTTCCCCTGCTAACGCAGGCACCAAACTTTTGCATCACCGGTCGTCTGGGTCCCCTCTCATCTTGACGAGCGTGGTCCCTGGAACACAGGAGCTGGATCCAAGTGACCCTGACAGTCCAGTGGTCCTTATGTCCAAATCTGGTGGAGATAAGTCCTTGCCTCCCCACGCCAGATAGTAATCCTGTGTACTGTGTGATCTGCAGCTGCTAGGGCTTCTGTGCACTCTTGCAAGGATTCCATTGTGCACAGCATAGCCCAGGTCCCCAGCACTCTGTCCTGCATTGCTCAACTCACTGAGTTGACCACCGACTTTGTGGGACCCTCATTTGTTGTGTTGAGATGACCGCCATGCTCAGATTTCTTGAATGCCTGTTCAAGTGCTTCTGCAAGTGCTGTCTGCTTCTGCATGGGCTCTCTCTGTTGCTTAGTGCCCCCTCTGTCTCCTCCTCCAAGGGGGGACCTCCTGGTCCTTCCTGGGCCCGGGCAGCACCCATTATCTTCAGCCATGACTCTTGCAGCTAGCAAGGCTTGCTTGCGGTCTTTCTGAGTGGAAACAACTCTGCATCCTCCAGCACACCGCAGAACATCTTCTGACCAAAGAAAGAAGTTCCTGCTGTTACAGAATCTTCAGCTTCTTCCACCCAGAGGCAGCCCTTTTGCACCTTCATCCGGGGTTTAGTGGGCTCCTGCCCCCCTGGACACTTTCGTGACTCTTGGAATTGGTCCCCTTCCTTTACAGGTCCTCAGGTCCAGGAATCCATCTTCAGTGCTTTGCAGTCAGGTGTTGCCTTTGCAGAATCCCCTATCTCGACTTTACTATCTTTCTGGGGTGGTAGGGTAATTTTACTCCTACTTTTCAGGATCTTGGGGTGGGGTATCTTGGACACTCCTAGTGTTTTCTTACACTCCCAGTGACCCTCTACACACTACACTAGGCCTGGGGTCCATTCGTGGTTCGCATTCCACTTTTGGAGTATATGGTTTGTGTTGCCCCTAGGCCTATTGTCTCCTATTGCATCCTATTATATTCTACAGTGTTTGCACTACTTTTCTAACTGTTTACTTACCTGATGTTGGTTTGTGTGTATATAGTTTGTGTATATTACTTACCTCCTAAGGGAGTATATCCTCTGAGATACTTTTGGCATATTGTCACTAAAATAAAGTACCTTTATTTTTAGTAACTCTGAGTTTTGTGTTTCTTATGATATATGTTATATGATTTAAGTGGTATAGTAGGAGCTTTGCATGTCTCCTAGTTCAGCCTACCCTGCTCTGCTATAGCTACCTCTATCAGCCTAAGCTGCTAGAACACTACTAATCTACTAATAAGGGATAACTGGACCAGGCACTAGGTGTAAGTACCATCATGTACCCACTATAAGCCAGGCCAGCCTCCTACACTGACAACCATAAGAGTCATAACCCGCTGGCTCTGGTTCCCTTTGAATTGGCATGGAGGTCTCAGGTTCCCTTGTGGGGGTAGCTGTGAGTCCATCCATTCCTGTAGATTGTCTGCTCAGTAATGAGATGAAGCATGCGATCTAGAAAGCGGTGGATTTTCAGTCTCAGCTGGAGATGTTGGGGTTTCCTGAGTGGGTTTACCTGACCACACGATCCATGGCAACCAAAAGGGGTAGCCCGGAGGACTTGGAGTCTGCAAAAACAACTTGTTCCTGCTAAAAAGAAGGGCAAGTGGTGTGGGAAGCCAACTTCTGAAACTCCAACGGTCGAAGAGGAGGCAGAGCCTGAGTTCAAAGACCTGAGACCCACAGGTGAAGACATTGCTATCCTAGGAAACCATACCTTAACTGACAATTTGGCAGACAAAAGAAGGACCCACCGGACGAGGAGTTATGTAGAGCACAGGAGGAATTCCCTACTCTAAATGCCCTATGAGGGCAGGCTGAAGCCCAGGCAGCTGGCAACACATTTGGTGATCACCTGATTTACTGGGAGAATGTTGTCCTGTACAGTGAGGCTAAGGATCCTGAGCCAGATGCAACTCTGTATTGGTGGCCCGCTAGTGACCTCAAATGCATTCCTCAAGTCATGTCTCACCTGCCAGGCCAGTGGGAAATCAGGAGGCCAGTTTAAGGCCCCCATGATTCCCCTTCTAGTCATTGGCACCGCCATTGAAAGGGTGGGAGTCAACATTGTTGGGCCTCTGACCCCAAGACAGCCCTAGGTATCAGATTTATCTTGGTCTTGGTGGACCACGCCATCCAGTATCCAGAGGCTATACCTTTGAGGACAGTAACTTCATCTGCAGTAGCCAGGCCATGGATGGGGATCCTTACCCATGCTGGGTTCCCTAAGAATCTGAACGAGGTAACAACTTCATGTCAGCGTACATGAAGTCTATATAGGAGGAGTGTGGGGTAAATACAGGTCCTTCACACTCTATCATCCCCAGACCAATGGGCTTATTGAAGGCTTCAATGAAATCCCCGAAGACATGATCATAGGCCTGTCAGAACCCTTGAGGAGAAATTGGAATGTCCTCTTGCCATGCCTGTCGTTTGTTTACAGGGAGGTGCTGCAGAAGCTGGTTGGATTCATCCCCTTTGGACTTCTGTATAGTCGCCCTGTCACAGGGCCTCTAAGCCCGGTAAACTAGGGTTGGGATGAAGGTGCCAAGAAAGCTCCTCAGGCTACAATCTGGGCTTCTGCATCCAGACAAAGTGCTTCTGGAAGAAGGAAAAGGAGAATCTGCAAGCCAGCCAGGAGATTATAAGGTTCTGGCAAGACCAGAAGTCCACTCTGGGCTAGTTTCAGCCTGGCTAAGAAGCGTGGGTGATAAAGCCCCTCGAGTCCTGGGCTCTGCAAGACAGATGGTCTGGGCCCTACAAGGTGAAAGAATTCAAAGAGTAGGTCACCTACCTTGTGAACCTCAAGACTCCTAGGAACTACTTGCAGGTCCTGCATGTCAATCAACACAAAACCCCCTCTTTCAGTGGTCTGAGGTTACTATGCTTTTGGACACAGAATATGGAGAGTAGGAGGAGAGTACACCTCTCCCTGACCTCCTTTCTTCCAAGGAGCAGGATGGGTTGGTGGAGGGTGTCAATCACTCCCCTACCCTGACTATAGAGCAACAGAGGAACTGCTGCCAAGTGTTGGATTTGTTTGCCTCTCTCTTCTCCCTTATCTTGACATTGGGGTAGTATAACTTTGAAGAATAGGATCCACAGGCTATCTGATGAGGTAAAAGCTAGCATACGAAAGGAAGTATCCAAAATCCTGGAACTGGGGAAAATTGAACCCCTCCATGTGTCAACCCTGAACTCTGGTTCTGGGTGGAATACCGGGGACTCAATACAGTTAATAAGACTGACGCTCACTCCATCCCTCTAGCTGAAGAGCTCATTAATCAGTTGGGGCTGCCAAGTTCCGCAGCTCATTTGATCTGATGTCTGTGCACTGGCAGATCGCCTTGACTAAAGCGGCCAAAAATAGGTCTACTTTCTCTACACCAGTGGCCCACTATCAGTTTCGGGTGATGCCCTTCGGGTTGAAGAACGCCTCTGCTACCTTCTAGAGATTGTAATATTTCAAAAAGGAAGACCCAAGGGTCACTGGGGACCTTGGATAATAGCTATGACAAAAACATACTGGTCCCTGGTAACAATATTTCAGATGCAAAGAACCAAATGAAGAGTGAAATTTATAGAAAGGAGTTTATGAAAAATGATTTCAGTTACATAGTGGCACTGTGCACATTGGTGCAAAATAAGCATGTTCAATGCTTCCTTCAGAAGTGATAAACTCAACTTATGAATCATGATCAACATGTGTTTGAACAAACACATAAACAGCACAGCCTCTTACAGCAAAATCTCAACAATCATATAGGGTCTGTGTTTTTAAAGTCAACGGTGTTTGATCCCAATCAAAATTACAAGATCATTATCAGGATTCAGGGAGCTACAAGAGAGCAATTATGAAAAGTAATACAGTTGCTAAAGAAGGGGGTCCATGATGGCAAGCCTCAGCAACAGTTTGGGGGTAGACCTGAGCTCGAAATATATTGAATACACATAGCGTGCTCCAATCAACCCAGAGTGGGAAGCACGTGTGGTCTAGGTCTAAAAAATTGAGATGCGCTGATAGCACTGACTGGTAGGCAGCAAGGAGTCCTTTTATGACAATAAGTTCTGCAAAGGAAGGGCCTGACTATCAAGGCCAGTAAGTGCCAGATGAGGCAAAGTTAGGTGGTCTACCTGGGTCACCAGGTTGGAGAGGGCAAGGTACAGCCCCTCCAGGCCATGATTCAAATCACTCTATCGTGGGAAGCCCTCCAAGACCTAGACAGAGGTGAAAGCCTTCCTGGGCCTCATCAGATACTACAGGGGATTTGTAGGGGTGGGTAGAATTTTAAATTCCAATGGTGACATTTTAGAAATTTAGTAATTCTGTGTTATGTATGTTATGATTACTTATTTTCCTTATTATTTTTCCTCATTATCAATAATCCAATTTTGAAGACCAGGTTAATGTCCTTGTGTTATCAGGTTTTTTAACTTTAAAAAGAATCAGGAAAATCTGCCCCTCCATACCCACAGACGTTCGGAAAATGGTGGGTACCTCTCTTGCCCTATCCAGACCGGATTCTGAGAATGTCCTGTTTATGGGCATTCAGAAAAGGCTTCATTATAAACTTCAGATGCTACAGCATGCATTGGTCTGACTTTTGTCTAGAAACTCAAAATATCAGTCTGTATTTCAAGCCCTGATTAAGCTACCCCGGCTTTCAGTGATAAAGAGGATAAAGCGCCTGATTACAACTTTGGAGGAGGTGTTAATCCGTCCCAAATGTGGCGGATATACCACCAGCTGTATTACGAGTTCCATAGGATATAATGGACTTGTAATACGGCTGGTGGTATATCCGTCACTTTACCGTCACTTTTGGGACGGATTAACACCTCCTCCAAAGTTGTAATCAGGCCCAAAGTCTTTTGTACAGCCTTCAAGGTCCTGCACATCAGCCCAGGCTATCCCCAGGACAGATTAATTTGGTATGTTCTGTCCAGAAAACTTAGCTCCTCAGAAACCAAGGGGCATATTTACACCTTGTAACACATTAGCGTAATTTTTTTTATGCTAATGTGGCCCAACGAGGCCAAAATCCTCCCGCCACATTTACAAAGTGGTACAATGCATGCATTACACCACTTTGTAACCCGTTGCGCTACATTATGCCTGCAGCAGGCATAATGTTTGCAAAGGGGGCGTTCCCCGGTTAGGGGGGCTGAAAATATGGTCCAAAGAAATCTAACAGATTTCCTTGCGTCATTTTTTACAGCACTTATAACGCCTGCCCAGAGCAGGCAATAAAAGGTGGATTCCATTATTTATAATGACCCCCTATGTACTCTGAAGGAGTAGCGCCAATATTTTGGTGCTGCTCCTGCAGAGTACATCAATAGTCTCATGAAAAATTACGCTGTTGCCCCCTACCCTGCGCCATGGTGCACCATATTTTAAATACAGCACACACATGGTGGCAGTACCAGGGGTGGTAGAGGGCGCAAGAAAAGTGGCACTGCACAAAGTGCAGTGCCACTTTTCTTAAATATGCCCCTAAGTGTCTAGTGCTACCAAGGACCAAACTAGCACCTTGGGAAGACAGAAGCTTTCTACTGAGGACAGCAAAGTTATGGAACTCTCTCCCCATGGCCCTAAAGAATTGCTCAGTCCTTCTGTCCTTCAGGAAATCAATTAAGACTTGGCTCTTTAAGCATTGAGTAGCATTGTTCTAAGGTTCTCATCTATTTCAGCAGCAGTGCCAAGATGCTCTCGGGCATTCGAGCACTCCATATAAAATTAAAATCAATCAGCAAAATCTAGTGCTGAATTACTAATTAATTCTGCCATGTTGCTTGCAGAATTACATCAACACTGTTTGGTTTTCAACGTGGCTAAAGAGGGAGCAGTCCCCTAATGTGTGAAAAACCACTGCAAATTAAACTTTAATCTGCATTGATTTTTAAACATAGAGGGACTGCTCCCTCTTCTAGCCCTGTTTAAACCACTGCCGAGTAGTGCATACCTCTCGGCTCTCTTACATAACTATGTGAGGCTGCTGAGTGGTATGCACCGGAGAGGATACCCCTCAATGACAAATTTTTATGTAAGGGCACCGAGGAGTATGCACTGGAGTGGATATCCCTCAGTGCCCTTACATATTTATGTATGCACCACACTGTTGTGCACTAGAATCCCCTTGGTGCCCTTACGGACTTATGTAAGGGCACAGAGCGGTATGCACTGGAGTGGATACCCCTCTTTGCCCTTACATACTTATGTAAGGGTACTAAGGGGTATGCACTGCACTGCCCTGAATATCCTTTGGAGCCCTTACCTAGTTATGTAAGGGCACAGAGGGGTATACAGTGCACATTGAGGTGCCCATTGTGCCCTTTGGTGGAATTTCACGGAATTCTGTGGACATTTAATGGAATTCCAAGGAATTCCCCTGAATGAAACTCACCAATTCCTCCCACCCCTAGAGAACTGTCAAGTGGCAT
Organism: Pleurodeles waltl; assembly: GCF_031143425.1. NCBI lineage: Eukaryota > Metazoa > Chordata > Amphibia > Caudata > Salamandridae > Pleurodeles > Pleurodeles waltl. The sequence goes on from NC_090446.1 coordinate 1,237,136,888, forward strand.
GGCACCATTGTTGCTTCCTTGAAACAGTTGAATTCCAAGAAGTAGCCCAATTAGTAGAACCTCAGATGTGAGTCTTATGAATTTTTAGGTCACTTCAATGCAGAAAACCTGCTTGCGGTCATCTGATCATGCTGGAATGGGGGAAAGTCACAAGTTTATGCTGACTGTGATGGAGCGTGGGTCAGATACAGGGACCAGGTTTGCCCCACTTAAGATCTACCTCCTCAAGTCTGTGACCAGATGTGCTGTGGTCTCAATGGCAGTGGCTGCAAGGATGGTTCTTTGTTGGTGTGAGGAGCAACTTGGGTGTTGCAGATGCTCACTCTTACAAAGTGAAGAGGCGCTTGCCCTGGACTGTCACTGTTGGTGTGAACTGCTGTTCTTGATTGAATCTTGTTCAGGCGGTCCTTGCAGGCGGTCACTGTTGGTGCAAAGAGAAGGGCCCGCTGGAGCTTTGCATTGTGGGTCATCATCGGTGGACAATTCTCAGCATGAAGAGGTCACTTTGCAGTCACGAAGAACACAATACTTTTGCATTTTTACCTTTTCTTGAGGAGTTGTACACTCTGGTGCCAGTCAAGGATCCACAACGTTGGAGGCACCTCCTGAAGATTATGTGTTACTCAAGTAAAGAGCAGCAGTAGTGCTCAGGCAGATCAGCCCCGGTCTTGGAAGGATGATAGGAGGATTACTGTTTGACACAGCCATGTGTCCAAGGACTTCAGTAATGGCATTTGGGGGTCAAAACGCACTTCAGCAGAGGTTGCCTGCAGGGTCCAGGTCAGTTCGAGTTGGTGCTGGTCAGCTGTGCAGTTGTACGGAAGCTTGTTGTATCTAGATGCAGGTGGAATTGTAATTCAACTCAAAGAATTCACAGAATTTGTTAACTCTGTGTTACTCTTGTAATGCAGAGTTCCTGCCAAATTCTGCCAAGTGGTGTTTGGTGCAATTATTCTGCCATTCAAGCCTCATGATGTTCACAGGAACATAGCAAGGCTCTATCAATGCATGCTTGTAAGTGAGATTTGCTGGACCCTGAAGCAAATTTCCGATTGCCATGGAGCTCTCCGGTGCCATTTTGTGACACCGGTGATCATGAATGGTCAATTAACGGTCAATGCTCGCTTTTGGGTGTCATTTGCCCTCCCCTAGTACGATTTACAGCCACCATGGAGCCTTTTAGGGCCATTTTGTAATGTCAGTGGTCGGGGCTGCTTCTCAAGTAGATTTTGTACTTAAGAAGCAGCCAAATTAACTCGAACATACCTTTTCAAGTGAATATTCTACTCAAGCCGATGGTTCAGGTAGATTTTTAGGGCCAGATGTAGGTAACGTTTTGCATGGCGCAAACTGCGAAATTTGCAGTTTGCACCATGCAAAACGCGCATTGCGATGCACATTCCCATTTTGCGAGTCGGGACCGACTCGCAAAATTGGAATGCGACTCGCAAATAGGAAGGGGAACACCCCTTCCTATTTGCGATTCGCACCGCAATGCAGAATTGCTTTGTGACCGCGAACACGGTCACAAAGCAACTCGCAGTTAGCACCCATGTGAAGTGGGTGCTAACTCATTCGCAAAAGGGAAGGGGTTCCCATGGGACCCCTTCCCCTTTGTGAATGGCCCTGAAAAAATGAAAGCAAATGGTTTAATTTTCCCGAGTCTATTGCAACTCGTTTTCCTTTAAGGAAAACGGGCTGCAATACAAAAAAAAGAAACTGCTTTATTAAAAAAGCAGTCACAGACATGGTGGTCTGCTGTCTCCAGCAGGCCACCATCCCTGTGAGTGCAGGGAATCACAAGGGGGTTGCAAATTGTGACCCACCTCATTAATATTAATGAGGTGGGTCTTTGCGACCCCCTTGCGATTCGCAGATGGTGTCAGGGACACCATTATGCATATGGGATTGCGACTCGCAAAGAGCGAGTCTCTCCGACTCGCAATTTGCGAGTCACAATCCCGTTTCTACCTACATCTGGCCCTTAGTTTTTTAGTGTGAAAAGCAATTTATTTTATTTTGCTCTTTTTTACAAGAAGGAAGTGCCACAGAGGCTCCAACTCCCTCTTTCAGTTCAGAGGGCTCCTCCCACTGCTTTGTCCTTCTACTGTTCATTCTATTTTTGGGGTCAAAGGGTCACTCTCTTTGTCTGCAATTCTCTCTGCATACCATTGTATTTGATGGACTTTGGTATAAGATTGTGGTTTGATAGAGGGCGTTCAAAAGTATTTATGTGTACCTTTTTATTAAAAAGGCAGCAATGAGGAACCGTTAAGTCTTGTACTTTTTAAAGAAAACAAGTACAAGCCAAGGAAGGAGCAGTGCCAGCTTGCATCCAGCTCCCCAACAGCCTCCAGCCCAGCTGCTGCCCATGGAATTTCTCCAGTATTTTCATTCCCCTTCAACATTATCTCATTTCCTCCTCAGCATTCTGACCGTATCCCACACATTATCCCCCCAACAGTGACCCCAAAACACAACAAATAATTAATAGTAAAATGAGATGAAAATTGCGGATGAAGGGATAATAGGCTACATGAAAACTTCAATATATATATAGTACAATGGAAACACCTTGCTGAGAAAAAATACTTTTCTTCTTCCTAATTTCATCCAACCATCAAGGCGACCAGGAAACTCAAACTTCCGGTCTTCCTTGGTCTTCCTCAACTGACACCTTTGCCTTTTCATCAAGCCCACTATTCCTGCAATAATTAGCCACAGAACCTGTATCTTTCCTTTCGATGTTCTTATAGGTATCATTGTGCATCACATAGCCACTCACATCTGTAATCATGCACACCATTACCTCATTATTGAGTACAACCACACTGCAACAACTCTCATGATGTAAAATCTACACCTTCCCAACTTTATGTTTGACGGCATTTAGGGCCAGATGTATTAAGAAAGGGCTTTGCAAATCGCAAATAGTGATTTTTAAGAAATCGCTATTTCCGAGTCGCAATATGCCATGTATCACTATTGCGATTTGGAATTAGCGATTTCTTAAAAATCACTATTTGTGGTTTGTGAGGCAAGAATACCAAATCGCAATTTGCGAGAACGCAAATTGTGATTCGGTGATTGAAAATCGCAGATTGCGAGAACGCACACCTGGAGGAGCCTGATGACATCACAAGCAGGAAGTGAGTCATTGCAGGCAGTTTGCAGGTGCCACACCCAAAGGAGCACTCAGAGAGAGACAGCCCAGCCACAGTGAGCAAGTCTGTGAAGAAGGCAGGACTACAGAACCACCATGGACACCTCTGCACAGGGAAAGGAGAAGGGAGAAAGGAAAAGGAAACTAAAGTTTAGTGAGCAAGAACTGGAGGTGCTCACAGAGGAGGTGGTGAGGAGCCATGACCGTTTGTTTGGTAAAAGCTCACTCCAGGTGCCTGAGAGTGAAAGGCACAGACTCCGGGAAGACATTCAGACAAAAATCTACGCTGTGGGAGTTGCGCATTGCTCTGTGGAGGAGATAAAGAAGAGGTGGTACGACCTGCGTTTCCGTGCCAAGGAGAGGGTGGCTAGACGACTGCAGGAGGCAAGGAGCACAAGAGGCGGCCCACACACGGAGACACCCTCCACCCCAATGGAAGACCTGGTGGAGTCGACACTCCTCCAAGAAGCAGTCAGTGGGGTCACTGACATCAACACATCCGGCACACCAAGCACCAGTAAAGGTAAGTGCAATATTGAAATGTAACCCCATATGTGTATGTACAAATGCCCCTTAGGAATTAGCAAGTAGGGCAAAGCATTGTGAGAAGTAGTCCATTCCACATCTTAGAAGCTGCACAACAATGTCTTATGGGAGTGGGAGTCCACAACCCATAGCTGAAAGTAGCACATAGAATGTCAATATGCTGAGCGACACCCAGAAGAACACAACACCCACAACATTGTGATGAGAAGTAACTGTACATTTATTACTATTGTGTGACCTTTGGTGATACATACATAACTGACATGCTGCACATTGTCATTGCAGGTGGCCCAGGCCCAGCAGCTTCTGCAAGTGCTGTTGCGGGAGATACTGAAACCCAACCTGCATCTGACTCAAACACCAGTGAGTCACAGAATATAGCGCCCATCAGATGCAGGGTTGGGGCTGTACCGCTACCCGAACTGATCCAGGACTCTGATGACCTGCAGGATGACACCCACACACATTCCCCAGATGGCAGATGCACTCGAATGCATGAGTCCCATCCCCAGCGTAGCACAACACCCCACAGGAGGCCCATGTATGCAGGCGCACAGCAGTTTGAAGCAGGAGAGGGACCATCAGTGTTCGGTGGCCTGGAATCTGCTATGTTGAAGCAGCAGCGCCTGCAAAACAAGAAAATCTCTGCTTTACAAAGGCAGATGCAGGCACATAATTCAAACATGGGGGCTGCATCGGCAGTTGGAGTGCCTCAATTCGAACCTCACTATACTGCATGAGGGTCAGATCCAAGCATCTGGGAACACCAGGGAGCTGACAAGTGCATTGAGGGAACTGTGTACTGAGCTGCGTCACAACAGAGTTAGCCACCGCAGGCAGGAGAGGCGTTTTATGGGGATGTTTGGTGTTTTTTGTCGCTCAGTCAATCGCCTTACAAATTAAACAGCCCTCATATTGCTGCGTGCTATGGCCGCACAGGTGGAGGCAGCGCACAGCAGTAGGGATGTGGCACAGGGACTGGTGCAGATCACAAATGTGCTTGACAATATGCTGGGTAACGGCTCCGCCACACCCAGTGAACTGGGACTGGGGGACACTGAGGACACATCTAGCCTTAGCAGCGTAGCAGTGCCCACAACTGATGCTAGGCGTCACAGTGCCAGACACAGCACTGCCGCTAAGGCAGAAAACAGAGGTGCCAGTGAGGCCACTGCACACTCGAGTGGCTTGCGTGGCCGTAGAAAGTGAGAGTAATGGCCACAGGGCACTGTTTATCATTGTGTCATACAGTGAACTATTATTGAATAGTGAGATACTGCTTTGTTTTTAGTTACATAATCTGATTTTTGCAGCTAGCGAAACTGATGTTACCTGACATTAAGGTAATACATTTACTAACTACAAGTACAAATGTCATTGGAGTTATGTTGTTCTTACTTACATCTGAAATGGTTGTGCGTGATGTCAGCACGCCTTTGCCTGCCTTCTGCTGCACTGGGCCTGTCTGCTGGCTGTAGGGGTGGTATAGGATCATCATCCTCATCAGATTCAGAATCAGATATTTCCAAGGGTATGCCCCTGGTGGTAGCTATATTGTGCAAGATTGCACAAGTAGACACTATTCTACATGTTGTCTCTGGGCTGTACTGTAGTGCACCTCCACTTTTGTGGAGGCACCAGAAGCGACCCAAAGGTGCGCTCCACCACATTGCGGGTTGCCCTGTGTGCTGCATTGTATCTCCGTTCAGCAGGTGTTGTAGGATTGAGGTAGGGCGTCATCATGTAGGTGCGCACTGCATAGGCACTGTCTCCTGGAAGGAACAAAGCGTATGATGAGTAAGTGAGCCATCTGATGTCACCATGCCATCAATGCGCCACTGTACAGAGGGTCAATACCTAGTAGATATCCTTCTCCGAACTCCCCAGATAACAGTCTTGTGTGAATCCCGCTGTGATGAAAGATGTACGAATCATGTGTCCTCCCTGGGTACCTGGCCACGAGATCAGTTATGATATAAGAGGCATTGCATATCACCTGTATATTCATGGAATGCTGGTATTTACGGTTGCGGTACACATACTCTGTGGCTGATGGTGGACAGATTGCAACATGTGTCCCATCTATGGCACCTAGGACGTGGCGGAACTGTGCTATCTGGTAGAAATCTATTTTTGTCTGCTGTATTTCCTGTGGGGTGTGGGGGAATCGGATGTACTGGTGTATTCTGCACAGCATGGCGTTGATAAATGCATTGAAAAATCTAGAGAGGGCACTCTGTGATACCCCCCAGCTGCTGCTATGACCCCTTGATAGCTCCCTGAGGCAAGTAGGTGGAGGGAGCATAATACCTGCACATGGGTGGGTATACTATTTGTCCTGTGTGTTGTGCACTGCATTATGGGTTGTAGCTCAGCTATCAGGTCAAGTATCATGGCTGAGTTCAACCTGTACTTCTCAAATATTTCCTCCTCAGTCTGGTCAAAAAGGGTAATGTGCACCCTGAAAATGCACTCCTGTCTCCTCCTCCCTCTCCTCAAACCTGCCAAGATCCTCATTCTCCTCACCGTGATGTAGAGTGCAGCCATTGTGAAAAAGAGTCTGAGGCATTCTGGGAGTCTTTATATAGGTTGCATCTGGTTACCACCTGGTTTCACTTAGTGGTATTCTGCATGTGCAAAATGCCATTCTGCGAAAAATCGCAATTTGCGATTTTTTGGTGCATCGAATTGCGACTTGGTTTTGCATGTCGCATTTTGCGTCTCGCAATTTCTGACTTGAAATACCGAATCGCTAATTGTGATTCAGTATTTCATGTTGCAAATTGCGTGACGCAAAATGTGACACGCAACACCAGGTCGCAACGCAAAAAAACGCTATTTTAGCGATTCCTTATTTTTGGTCTGCGAATGCCTTTCATGCTTCGCAGACCACGTTTTTGCATTCGCAAACGGCCAAATTTAGCGATTCGCACCGTTTGCTAATCCAATTCCGTTTGATACATCTGGCCCCTAACAACTTAAGAACCTTCAAGGGATCAGACCTTCAGGATCCACTGTTCTTCACAAAACCTGTTTTTTCACTTGCACATACTACCCTACACATATGTTGGGCATTTTATCTTGAGTATTCTGTCTACTCTTGGTTTGTATTTAATGACACTCCACTCTCCTCCTCATTTCATGATCCACTTCCAATCCAAACATCATTCCTGTTTTTCCAAGGAACCAATTTGGAAGAAGGCCTTCTCCCTCTTAAAAATGCAAATGGCATTCTAGCAGTCACCTAATGGGGAGTAATTCTATAGGACACTAACATGTTTTGAAGAGACTTCTTCCATTCTTCCATGGTAAGCCAGAATTTAAAGTCAACTGAATGGCCTTCTTTATAACCCTGTTAAATTATTCTGGTGTCTTGTGTGTTTCCTTCTATTCAATTGTCACATCAGTAGCAATATTACCCACCATACTTACGTCCGGCCATTTAGAAAAGTAATTAACTAATACTATGGCATATGCTTCCTTAGAAGGCAAAGGAGAAATGTCCCCAAAAAATGAATAGCTAACATCTGCCATAGTATGTCTGTTAATTCCACCATTTCTAACAGCACAACAAGGGGTTTAGGCATTTTGTCACTAGCACTACAAACTACACAACTTCTCACCCATCGATCTACCATGGCAGCCAAACCTGGCCACCAGAAATATTCTTTTATTTTCCTTCTAGGACTCAACATACCTCTATGACATCATGACTAAGGTGATACTGATTTGCATACTTCGTTGGGAGGTACAATTCTGCCTCCCTTCTGAACAATGACTTTACAAATGGTCAACTCCTTCTTCACTTTCTGAAATGCACTGCTCTCCCCTGATAATTTATGCTACTTGAGCCAACCTTCAGAAATATACTTACTGATTATCTTTAATTCACATTCTTCTCAATTTCCTGCATCCATACCATTTCAGAGAACTCCTTCCCATACTCACATTCCATACTGTTGCCCAAAAATGTGTTATCATACATGAAGGCTATATCATACTTGCATTCATCAATCAATCAATCAATCAATTTATAGAGTGCACTAATCACCCGTTAGGGTCTCAAGTCGCTGGGGGGGGGAGCGACTGGTCGTAGAGCCATGTTTTTAGGCGTTTCCTGAATGTCAAGAGGTCTTGGGTCTGGCGAAGGTGGAGCGGTAGGGAGTTCCAGGTCTTGGTAGCTAGGTGAGAGAAGGATCTATTTAGTGCTTTTTTGAGCAGAGCGGAGAGGTCTGGTGGGGAGTAGAAGGTGAAGCGGTGGTGGAGGTAGGTCGTGGAGGGCCTTGTATATGTGGACAAGGAGTTTGAAGTTAATTCTTTTCTTGATAGGAAGCCAGTGGAGGTCTCTTAGGTGACTGGAGATGTGTTGCCGGCCAGGAATGTCCAGGATGAGCCTGACGGAGGCATTTTGGAAGTGCTGTAGTTTCTTCAGGTTCTTCTGGGTGGTGCCAGCATAGAGAGCTTTGCCGTGGTCGAGTCTGCTGGTGGTGAGGACAGGGGTCCGTAGGGGCTCTGGAGTGGAAGCTGCTATTGATGGTGCAGGTCTTGTCCATGGTGAAGGTGGGCCAGCTGTGCAGGATCTGTGTTGATTCGGGGGGTAAGAAGTAAGGGGTTGTTGGAGGCTCAGAGTGTCTTGGAGTCCGAAGCTGTTGTATATGTCTTTGATTTTCCAGTGGAAGAAGTTTTCTAGTCTGTCACAGATGTCTTGAGATTGGGGGATGTTTGCCATTTCCGATTTTTAGATCTTCTGAGTCCCTATTTAGTTTATTTTGAAATGGAATGAATACAGATTCCTTCCAAAGACAGAGATACACTCTAGTTATTAATAACTGATTGTAAGACTTAATAAAAAAATGACCCAATCTGACCTGGAGCAAGTTGCAAAACTTTTTTGGGGCATCAGGTGAACCTAATTTCATATTCATGAGGAGATTTTTAACTTGCAAAAAGGAAATAGGAGGAAATGGAGACAGAACTGCGGGGGAGTGCGGATAAGCAGGGTCACCTGCATCAAATGAAGGGAGAAGCCTATCCTAATTGACATTGAAGTAGATCTTCAGGATCTCGTCTCGAAAGTGGACTGCAACTTTGTTGCAGAAGCTTTGTGAGTTCTCCATAAAATGTTGGACATGGTGTAGAGAGCTCTTTTACCACCTTAAGTAGTTCAACCGAGGGGTTTCTAGCAGAACTGATTTTATTCACAGAGAATTAGACTGCACCAATAGCATGCTTAAACATAAGAATCAGCCCTTGATGTTTTCTTTATCCACCAGGGTGAGGTTCACCCTCCATTTCTGTTCTTGTCTCTGACACTGCTGTCTGGGGTCTTTGAGTTCACATAATAACAAAGGAGTGGATGCTTTAGCTCTGGTGCTGACCTTCGTTTTAACTGGAGCAATGTGCTCGATAGCAGCCTTCAACCAGTCTTTAACATTTTCTGCAAATTGTTATGATTCACTAAGGAATCCTGAAGCAAAAAATCCAAATCATTAAATTGGAAATTTTACTCCAATTTCTATGTCATATTTATTTGTACTGTGCCAGTTTTACCCCCATCTGCAATGCAGTTTTAAAGGTCACTGCCGGTGGTCTGCTCAACTTAATGGCCTAATATCCTCCTCTACCCGGCCCGAATGGTTAGAAATAATTCAATCCAACGTATGACCAGCACCATAAATGGGTAATCTAACCAGCTGGGTAAAGCCAAAATTAGTCATGAGCTGTTTGCACTTTTTCATACACAGCATACATGGGTGGAATAAATCCTAAATCTGATTTAATACCCAAATCAGAGATGTGTGTCCAACCTAAGATGATTGCACCTCTGTCAGCAATATAATCTAGGCCATGGCATTTCCTGGATTCAAATTCCATATCTGCCCACACAAATCCCCCCACGGGAATTCTACGGCTGGTATAGCTGCCCAGAATCAAGTCAGATTCACTTAACTCCCTTCTGGGCCACAACCTACTAAACGTGTCTTTGCTCATTATGGTTCACCAAGCACACAACTTGACAAAGGCTTCCACTTGCCTTCAATCAATGCTTAACTTACAACTAGGCAACCTGGCTAGCAATTTCTTATCACCCGCATCTTCATCCTGTATGCTTAAAACCACTCCTTGCATACTCAACTCATTTTCTTCAACATTCTCAGGAATGTAATTAACTTTCCTTTAGTACTCTTGAACACTCTCCTATAATGCCCTTTCTTCTTACAAGTATAACACATTTTATTACAGCAGGGCATAATTTAGAATTGGCTAGATGGCCACTTGATCAAAATCTAAAGCATGACAATCCTTTGGAGTTACCACTAGTTTGGATACCTTCTGCATTAACAGACCCAGCGTTCAAAGACATTTCACCATGTGACTATGACTTTTCGTGTATGGTATTAGTTTTACTTTTCATGCATATTTGATCTCTCAAGGCTTGGTCATACGACACGTGCTCAAAAGCTAGTTCTCTTAAAGCCACAACAAATTGGTCAATTGTTCCTTCCTCATTCTGCGCTCTAGAATAATATGTAAACCTTTCCATAACCACTTTAATTTTCCTGCTGTATCTCTCATGGATTTGTTTGATGATACTTTGATACACATCAACATCACCAAGGTTCTCTAAAGAGGGCCAATTCTTGAATTCCCTCAACCCTATAGCACCTCACATGTGCTTCAGTAAGAACATTCATCATATTCCAAAAACTCCACATGAGCTACAAATAAATTAAGCCATTATTCCATTGTATGGAAGGCTCCCCAGGCTCAGCTAAATAAAATTGTGACAGTTGAGTGCTAGCCATTATACTCCACCGCTACCTATCCCAATGGTAATATAACATCAGCTAATGCTAAAGTATAAAAATTAAAATTCCTACTACTAAATACCAAGGAATGCCAACTTTGACACTAAATAGAGTTAAATAGAACTACAACAATGCATTCAAAAAGGGTTTGCCTGACAGTAAATAAAATGGCCTGCACCGTACATATGGTGTGCCAATCACTGAAACAATTCCAATGAGTCCTGGCTCTTAAGCATTGACTGTAAGTGCAAGGAATCTGCTTCCAAAAAAATGAGACCTGAACAAAATCTTCTTTAAGGAATGTCACAGATCGCATGGTGTGATGCTGATACTCAAAAGTAAGGTGACCACCAAAGTAATTCCCTTGCATCCTGCATGATCCATCCTCCATGACGTGCTCAGTAACAGACAATGATGGAATAAGCACAAAACAATAAGGAAAAGATGGCTGCAACAGCTATTGTGCATCACAGTAACAAGGCTAAACATACAAAACTGTTGGAAAATATGGCCCCCATGATATAACAGGCTCCTGGAAGCATCACACGTGTTAGACTTGTCATCCTTGGCGTGGTCTCCCTTATCTTTTTGCCCCTGTTTCCCAGGTTGTTGATGTGTTCTGGACTCTGATTTTACTGTTTTTGTTACTCCGGGCACTTTACCACTGCTAACCAGTGCTAAAGTGCAAGTGCTCCTTTACAAAATGTGTATGTAATTGGCTTATCCATGATTGGCATATTTGATTTATTAGTAAGTCCCAAGTACAGTGCACTAGAGGTGCCCAGGGCCTGTAAATCAAATGCTACTAGTGGGCCTGCAGCACTGGTTGTGCCAGCCACATAAGTAGCTCTTTAATCATGTCTCAGACCTGCCATTGCAGTGTCTGTGTGTGCATTTTTAACTCTAAATTCGACTTGGCAAGTGTACCCACTTGCCAGGCCTAAACCTTCCCTTTTCTTACATGTCAGAGATCCCTAAAGTAGGCCCTAGGTAGCGTCAAGGGCAGGGTGCAGTGTATGGTTAATGTAGGACATATAGGAGGTCATTACATCCCTGGCGGACGGTGTTAAAGCGGCGGTAAGACTGCAAACAGGCCGGCGGTAAAAAAATGGGAATTATGACCGTGGCGGAAACCGCCAACAAAGACAGCCACTTTAACACTCTGACCGCCACGGCGGTACAGACAAACAGCTTGGCGGACACCGCCAATAGACAGGCGGGAGACAATGTACCGCCCACAGTATCACAACCTACCAATCCGCCACTTTTTCCGGGGTGGATTCACCGCAGATAAAAACACGGCGGAAACAGCCATTTCAAAGGGAAAACGCTCACCTCTACACACCCCACGAGGAAAGACGACACCATGGAACCGGAACTCCAAATCCTCCCTGTGATAGTCTTCCTGCTCCTATACGACCATCATCAATGCCGGCGGCGAAGACAACGGTGAGTACTGCACCTACGACATAGGGGAGGGGGAAGCAAAAGTCAGGGACACACACACGCAACACCCCCACCCCCACTCCGACCCTCACCCACTACAACACACACACCAATGCATATCCAAACATTACAGTAACAACCCCCAACCCCCCCCGGAAGAATGCAAAGACAAAAGGAAATGAGTTCAACCATTGTAATATATCAAAATACAGTAAGCAAATATATACAGATATATATACATATTCAACAAAATATACATCACGATTAGTAGTGCAGGTAATGCACCAATCATTGTCCGTGGACCACTGGGCCCAAAATACATGGGCAAGGCCCACATCAGATACCTGATCAAAACGGAGAGAACACTGCCGAGGCACCAGATAGAAATACAACAGGCACCTCAGGGGGAATGGAAGGGGGGGCACCTCAGCCGGATGAGTGCACCACACCAGATCCACGAGGGGGCTCCATGCCCATTGATGTATCCTGGGGAGTGCAAAGCCACAGTCTCTCAAGTCTCTACAGTGGGTGGTTTGCCCACTGTACCATCCTGGGGAGTGCAAAGCCACAGTCTCTCAAGTCTCTCCAGTGGGTGGTTTGCCCACTATACCATCCTGGGGAGTGCAATGCCACAGTCTCTCAAGTCTCTACAGTGGGTGGTTTGCCCACTGTACCATCCTGGGGAGTGCAAAGCCACAGTCTCTCAAGTGGATAACTGGTTCTGGAGGGGGACTGGTGCCCAGAGTGATTCATCCTGTTAAGGACAGAGGTAGTGGATGCATGTCTCCACTGGTTCTGGAGGGGGACTGGTGCCCAGAGTGCTCCATTCTGTTAAGGACAGACGTAGTGGATGCATGTCTCCACTGGTTCTGGAGGGGGACTGGTGCCCAGAGTGCTTCATCCTGTTAAGGACAGACGTAGTGGATGCATGTCTCCACTGGTTCTGGAGGGGGACTGGTGCCCAGAGTGCATCACTCTCCCCGTGACGGTCCCAGTTGCGTCACTGCCCCTGTCACTCATGGGCTAGCCGTGCTTGCCATGGCGGTCTTTGCCCTGTTCAGGGGTGCTTGCCCTGTTCTACGGTGCTTGAGTTTGTAGTTTCTGACCTGTTCAGCGGTGCTTGCCCTGTTCAGCGGTGCTTGCCATGGCAGTCTTTGCCCTGTGCTTGCCCTGTTCAGCGGTGCTTGCCATGGCGGTCTTTGCCCTGTTCAGCGGTGCTTGCCCTGTTCAGCAGTGCTTGAGTTTGCAGTTTCTGACCTGTTCAGCGGTGCTTGCCATGGTGGTCATTCATTGCCCAGCTGGGCTGGGGCTGGCGGTCCTTCATGGGGCAGCTGGGCTGTGGCTGCCGGGGCCCACCTGGGCAGCTGGGCTGTGGCTGGCGGTGGCCTCCTGGCCACTGACGATCGGGCTGCCCTCCTGGGCACTGACTCTGGCGGTTGCCTCCTGGCCACTGACAATGGGGCTGCACTCCTGGGCACTGACTCTGGCGGTGGCCTCCTGGCCACTGACGATCGGGCTGCCCTCCTGGACACTGACTCTGGCGGTGGCCTCCTGGCCAGTGACGAACGGACTGCCCTCCTGCACACTGACTCTGGCGGTGGCCTCCTGGCCAGTGACGATGGGGCTGCCCTCCTGGGCACTGACTCTGGCGGTGGCCTCCTGGCCACTGACGATGGGGCTGCCCTCCTGGGCACTGACTCTGGTGGTGGCCTGGCCTCCTGGCCACTGACGATCGGGCTGCCCTCCTGGGCACTGACTCTGGCGGTGGCCCCCTGGCCAGTGACGATGGGGCTGGCGGTGGCCTCCTGGGCAGCGGGGATGATGGCGGTCTTCCCCGCCGTGTTGCTCCTCCCAGACTTTGGCGATTTCTTCTGCCCCTTCCCCACCTTGGGAGGAGTCACAGCTGAGTGGACACTTCCCCCGGGACCCTTGTGAGCGGCTTTGCTGGCTGGAGTCTTCCCCCACTCCCGCCGGGCACTGTCCAACTTCTGGTGCTTCACAGGGGGGGGGGGACTGGCTGTGCTGTGGCTCCGTTTCACACTGGGTGCCCTGGTGCCCGGTGCACTCCACATACCTGTAACAACAGGCACTACTGGTCCCGGAGATTTTTTGGCTGAGGTGCTAGTACGGGACCTATGAATTGGAGGGGGGGTGGGAAAGAGGTCAAGCTTGGTCAGGAAAAGTTTCTTAGGAACACTGGGACGGGTAGCTGGAGGGGGTCTGGGAGTGGAGGAAGAGGAGGTGGTTGTAGGAGGTGTAACTTTTGTGGCTTTGGGTGCAGGTGCATGCGCTGGAGGCTGTCGTGAGGTGGATGTATGTTGGGTGGATGTGTGCCTGCGTTTGTGTACTTTGGGAGGGGACGTCACAGACACACTGGGAGAGGACACAGGGGACGTGTAAATAGTAGTTGGGGTGGTGAGTGCAGGTGAGCGGGGTGTGGTGGTGGGTGTGCTGGTGCGGGACCTACTGGCTGTAGTGGTAGTGCATGCAGGTGAGAGTGTAGACGAGATTGGGAGGGAGGAGGGAGACGACGAGGAGGGGGACACAGTGGAGGCAGTGTATGTTGCTGTATCTGCATGTGTGTGATGCTTGCGTGAGTGCGTGTGGGATGTGTGGTGCTTATGTTTGCCTGAGCTTCCCTTGTGTGTTGACGTGTGTGCATGCAGGTCTGATGGTGTGCTTGGGATAGGCTGGGGTACAGGGGATTGGGTCTGGGTGGAGGAGGTTGGAGGGGGAAGGCTAGACACAGGGACAATGGCTGCCATCAGTGCTGAGGCCAGAGTTTGCAGGGTTCGATGAAGGGCAGCCTGACCAGAATGAATGCCCTCCAGGAATGCATTTGTGTGTGCAATTCTCTTTCTACACCCTGGATGGCATTCAAAATGGTAGACTGCCCAACAGTGAGTGACCTGAGGAGGTCAATGGCCTCCTCACTGAGGGCAGCAGAGGTGACAGGGGCAGGGGCTGAGGTGCCTGGGGCGAAGGTGATGCCCACCCTCCTGGGTGAGCGGGCACGGGCGAAGGCTGAGGGGCTGCTGGGAGGGCGGTGCTGGTAAGGGAGCTCCCATCGGAGGACGAGTCCGTGTTGCTGGTTGCAGATCCTGTGACCGCCGTGAAGCTCCCCTCGCCCTCCGTCCCACTGGTGTATTCAGAGTCCGTGGTGTGGCCCTCCATGGCCATGTGGGATGCAGCTCCCTCGTGCTCTGGTGCCACTGTACCTCCGCCTGATGATGCTGATGCACACAAGAACAGGGAGACCACAAAAAGGGGGGGGACGACAGAAGAAAGACAGGTTGAGTGCATGGCTTACCGCTACCGTTGGCGGACAATACAGACACAGCATCCCCCTGCACCACGCCGCGCTGTTGGGCATATGCAGTACCTGGGATATGGCCTACATGGCTATGGTGGACATCTGCACACATAGATGACACAGGGGCATGTATACCTGTACTTGGCACTCTACAGAGGTGGGGTGGAGTGCCACATGGCCTGCATTACGGAGGGGCCTAGCCTACGGAACTCGCCCTGGCCTAGGGGAACCCACAGCCCTCCTCCCCCACCCAGACACCTTCACTGCACGCAAAGTCCGCAGAATGATGTTGTACTCACCCCCTTGTGTCTGCTGTGATGCCCTCAAGCGCCCATCCAACTCAGGGTAGGCCACCGCCAGGATCCGGAACATCAGGGGGGTCATGGTGCGACGGGCACCCCTCCCACGTTGGGAGGCCATCCCCAGCTGAGCCTCCGCCGTCTTCTTGCTGCAGCGGCGAATGTCCTCCCATCTTTTCCGGCAGTGGGTGCCCCGTCTCTGGTGGACCCCCAGGGTCCGGACGTCCTTGGCGATGGCATGCCAAATATCCTTCTTCTGGTGGGCGCTGACCTACATGAAATGTACAGGTGAAAAAGAGAAGTCATTAGCAACTGCACCGTCGAAGTGAGTGGCCCCCATCCCTAGCCTTGCCATGTGGCACATGCATTCACAGTCCTTCATGCACACCGAACTGTGGACCCTTCCTTCTTACAACCAGCCCTCTACACTCAGGCATAGCCCATCCAACGTGCTCCCTGTGTACTTACCTGTTGGTCTGGAGGACCGTAGAGTAGCGTGTACTGGGGGAGGACCCCGTCCACGAGCTTCTCCAACTCCTGTGCAATGAAGGCAGGGGCCCTTTCCCCAGACGCACAAGCCATTGTCTCTTCCAGACCGAGGTCACAGCAACACTTGCAGTGTAGGTCCTCTCCTGTCGAAGATCAGGTATCGAGTGATTCAACAGATAGAAAATGGTGGTCACGTCCGCGGCAGTGACGTCCGCGGCGGTGCGTATCATCACCGCCGGCGTACTTCGTCATTGGCTCCTGGGACCCATAGGGTCCAATGTTAACCACTGCAGCATTGCGCCGCGGTCTACGACCGCCTACCGCGATGGTGTACAATGCCAGCGCAGTTACCTCACATCCCATTGTCCCACTTTAGAGGTCAGGCAGCCGCCATTTCAGGGGCCCACATGGCTTCATTTTCAACTGCGTCATACATACCTAGGCCTAGACTCAACACACATACAGGCAACTTTTTGGATTATGTTTAGTGTTCTGTGTAGACTGTGGGTACATACCTCTGAGTTGTTTGACTCTGTGGTCGCTGTTGTCCTTCCTTGGCACTGTCCGCTGGGACATGTGAGGAGATGGCGGAGTCCTCCAGTGTACCGACCGCTGGTGGACCTGTTGACAATGGAGGAGCGACATTTAATCATCACCTACAGGTTTGACCGTGCCACAATCCAGGAACTGTGTACCCAGTTGGAGCCTGACCTGATGTCAGCAATCCGCCATCCCACAGGGATCCCCCCTCAAGTGCAGGTGCTATCAGTGCTCCATTTCCTTGCAAGTGGGTCATTTCAAACAACAGTGGCCATGGCATCAGGGATGTCCCAGCCTATGTTTTCCAAAGTGTTGTCCAGAGTGTTGTCTGCCCTGCTGAAACACATGCGGAGCTACATCGTTTTCCCTCAGGTGGAGGATTTGCCTACAGTAAAAGGTGACTTCGATGCCCTTGGACATATCCCTAACATCAAAGGCGGCATTGATGGGACCCATGTAGCTCTGGTCCCCCCCCACAGGAGTGAACAGGTGTACAGGAACCGGAAGAGTTATCATTCGATGAATGTACAGATGGTATGTTTGGCAGACCAGTACATCTCCCAGGTAAATGCTATGTTCCCCGGCTCCGTGCATGACCCCTACATCCTGCGGAATAGCAGCATCCCTTATGTGATGGGTCAACTCCAAAGGCACCGGGTGTGGCTATTAGGGGACTCTGGTTACCCAAACCTGTCATGGCTACTGACCCCAGTAAGGAATCCCAGGACCAGGGCAGAGGAACGCTACAATGAGGCCCATGGGCAGACTAGGAGGGTGATCGAACGCACCTTCGGCCTCCTGAAGGCCAGATTCAGGTGCCTCCATATGACAGGTGGTTCCCTATTCTACTCACCAAGGAAAGGTGCGCCAGATCATCATGGCCTGCTGTATGCTTCACAATCTGGCTTTGCGACGACAGGTGCCTTTTCTGCAGGAGGATGGTCCAGATGACGGTGTTGTGGCAGCTGTGGAGCCTGTGGACAGTGATGAGTAGGAAGCAGAGGAAGAAGACATTGACAACAGGGACTCAGTTATCCAGCAATATTTCCAGTGACACACAGGTGAGAACACATTCATGCCTACTACAAGTACTTTAACACTTCTACCTCTAGCCTGTCTGTCGATTTCAACCAGTATATGGTAACTGAGTTGTACATTTCCATTACGGTTTCACAGGTGTAGTTACCAACGTGTGTCATCTGCTTAGATTCCTCATGGACTTGAGATGTGTGACATAGGTGTGTTGACATTACATTTGAGAACGGATTTTGTCACTGTCATTGCTAATACACATTTTCAAAATCACAGACTGACTCCAGATTGTTTTGTGCTTTAAGGGTGTTTATTGAAGTGATAAATATTGGAGGGGGGTGGTAAAATGGTGAGGGGTGATGGTGAAAGAATGTCCATGGTAGAGTCCAGTCTATTAGTCTCACAGGTGCACTGCCCATATGGGCATAGGAAGTGGAGCTGGGGCAGTTCCAATATGGACAGAGTTACAAAGTGGGACAGTGGGATGACAATCAGGGTGGTCTCATTTCTTGGCGGGGGTCTTGGCATTGTGCTCTGTCCTGTTCCTGGATCTCAGGGACCGTTTGCGGGGTGGTTCTCTGTCTGCAGGGGGTGGGGTGCTGGTGTGGTGGTCCTGTGGCGGTGCCTCCTGTCCACTAGCACCGGCGGAGGTGGTGGGCAGTTCTTCATCCATGCTAGTGTCAGGGGCCCCTTGGAGTGCCACGGTGTCCCTCCTGGTGTTAAGTATCTCCTCCAGCACCCCTACGATGGTGCCCAGGGCGGTGCTGATGGTTCTGAGTTCCTCCCTGAAGCCCATATACTGTTCCTCCTGCAAGTGCTGGGTCTCCTGAAACTTGGCCAGTACCGTTGCCATCGGCTCCTGGGAGTGGTTGTATGCTCCCATGATGGAGGAGAGGGCCTTGTGGAGAGTGGGTTCCCTAGGCCTGTCCACCCCCTGTCGCACAGCAGCCCTCCCAGTTCCCCTGTGTTCCTGGGCCTCCATCCCCTGGACCGTGTGCCCACTACCACTGCCCCTAGGTCCCTGTTGTTGTTGGGGTGGTGGGTTATCCTGGGTTCCCTATAGTGGTGGACACACAGCTGATTGACGTGTCCTGGGTACGATTTATGGGCCCGCTGGGTGGGTGCTGTGCTGGTGTTACCAGAGGGTGGAAGGTCTGTGGTGGCCTGTTACTGGGTGTGGGGAACCGACTGTCCCGAGGCCCACGATGGTCCGTGCTGGTCATCTGGATCCAGTTGGACAGAGCTGCTGTCATCACTGTGGGCCTCTTCTGTGGGTGGGGTAGAGATGTCTGGACCCTCCTGTCTGGTGACGTTGGGTAGTGGTCCTACAGGGGTATAAAAGCATGATTATTGCATCTTTGTGTGTCATGGTGTGCAATGGGTGGGTGAGCGTGTACCCCAGTGCTAGCATTCCTGTGTGGGGGCTTGTGTGATGATGGTTGAGGGGGGTGTTATGGGTATGTGCAGTGGGCATGCTTTAGTGATGGGTGTCCATGGTTTGTTGTGTCATGCAGGGCTTGGTGTTGGGATGGGTGGTTTGTGTTAGTAGTACATATGTGAGGAGTTGGAGTGATATGGGAGGGGGTGAGGGTGGGGGTCTGTGATAGCATGCAGGTAGGGTGGGGTATTTGATAGTTAAGATTTGACTTACCAGAGTCCATTCCTCCACCGACTCCTCCGAGGCCCTCAGGATGCATAATAGTCAAGACCTGCTCCTCCCATGTTGTGGGGGAGGAGGTGGTGGTCCGCCGCCAGTCCGCTGTACCGCGATGTTGTGCCTGGAGACCACGGAACGCACCTTCTCCCGTAGGTCTTTCCACCTCTTCCTGATGTCATCCCGATTTCTTGGGTGCTGTCCCACTGCGTTGACCCTGTCGACTATTCTTCGCCATAGCTCCATCTTCCTAGCTATGGAGGTGTGCTGCACTTGTGCTCCAAATAGCTGTGGCTCTACCCGTACGATTTCCTCCACCATGACCCTGAGCTCCTCCTCCGAGAACCTGGGGTGTCTTTGCCGTGCCATGGGATGGTGTAGGTGATGTGTGGGGTGGTGTATGTGGTGATGAGTTTGGTGATATGTAGTGGTGTGTGGTGTTTTGTGCGTGGAAGTAGTGTGGGTGATGGTGTTGTGTGCCTCTGTATGGTGGGGTTGTCTATGCTGTGCTGTCTCTCTGGCCTTCGTCTACATTTTTGGTTGTAAGGGTTTGTGGGTGATGTGGGTGTGTGTTTTATATAGTATTGAGTGTGTGGGAGTGGTGTGTGTATGTGTATCACGTGTGTGTATTTCGAATTGTCCAATGTGGGGGTGTTTTGGAGATGTGTGTGTATTTTGAGCGCGGCGGTGTGTACCGCCAATGGAATACTGCGGTTGAAAGACCGCTGCGTGGATTCGTGGGTCGTGATAGCATGGGCGTGTTTCTGTTGGCGTGACGGTGGAGGATTTGTTTTCGCCAGTTTATCACTGACCTTTGGTGTGGCGGACCTGTGTGGGTGTCTGGATTTTGGCAGATTCCGAGCTGTGGGTCATAATAGCTGTGGCAGAATTCCGCGGCTGTGGCAGTGTGTTGGTGGTCTTCTGCACGGTGGTAAGCGGCTTTTACCGCCAATGTTGTAATGACCCCCATAGTAATGTGTTTTATATGTCCTGACAGTGAAATAATGCTAAATTAGTTTTTCACTGTTGCAAGGCCTATCCCTCTCATAGGTTAACATGGGCTACCTTTAAATCTGATTGAAGTGTAGATTCCCTTTGGGAACGGGTGGACATGTGGAGTTTGGAATCTCTGAGCTCACAATTCAAAAATACATCTTTTAGTAAAGTTGATTTTGAGATTGTGTGTTTGAAAATGCCACTTTTAGAAAGTGAACATTTTCTTGCTTATACCATTTCTGTGACTCTGCCTGCTTGTGGATTCCCTGTCTGGGTCAGTTTGACAGTTGGGCTGGTTGTACCTCACACTAGACAGTGACACAAAGGGGGCTGGGGTGTAGTCTGCATTTCCTGATGAGCCATCTGTGCTAGGAGGGAGGGGAGTAGTGGTCACTTACACCTGAAAGGGCTGTGCCTGTCCTCACACAATGCAGTCTCCAACCCCCTGGTGAGTGTCTGGGGCCTGACCTGGGCAAGGCAGGATTTCACATTCAAAAGAGACTTTACTTTGAAGTAGGCCTACTTCAAAGGAGAAATTGGGTATAAGAAGGGCACCCAACACCACAGACTTTAGATCACTTCTGGACATCAACAGGAACCTCTGCCTGGGCAAGAGCTGAAGAGCAGAGGAGAAGTGCTGCCCTGCCTGTGACTGTGCTTTGTGGAGCTATCCTGCAGTTGCTACTTCTGCCTGTGCAAGGGGACAAAGATTGGACTTTGTAGTATATTCCTGCTTGAGAAGGACTCTCCAAGGGCTTGGACTGAGCTTGCCTCCTGTTCTGAGGTCTCAGGGTCATCAAAGACATCAAAGACATCCCTTACCAGCACCTGGACTCTCTGCTGATATTCCTGCCCTGACAACTGGTGCCTTATCCAGTCCCTGGGCCCTTGAAAGGAAAAGCTGGTGAAAATTCAAGGAAATTGACTTTGGACGACTCCGGGCCGCTGCTGAATCCGGTGACGCCGCCTCCAACCAACTCCGTGATCTTCGCTGGAACGCAACAACCTTCGCAGGCCTGACACCGCTGCATCCCCGCCGAAGTCCGCAACTCTGTGGAAGTCCCCACACCATTTCGTGACCAACGCCGCTCGAAGTACGTGGATTCAACGTATCACACGGACGCCGCGATGCCCAACTTCACGCATCGGCTTGTTTTCCCTCTTCACCAAAGTACTATACCTTGGGGTCCACGTGACTCCGTGGCTGGCGCCGCTGATGTCGGATTGTTGGGAACAACTCCGTCACAATGCCATGTTGACACCTCATTGAAGCATTTTGTGTTTCTAAGCGCTATATTTGAATTTAATCTTTAAGAATTCATAACTTGACCTGTGTATTGTGGATTTTTGTCATTTTGGTCTTGTTTTGTTTAGATAAATATTTCCTATTTTTATAAACCTGTGTTGTGTCATTTTGT
The DNA here is from genome assembly GCF_031143425.1 of Pleurodeles waltl. NCBI lineage: Eukaryota > Metazoa > Chordata > Amphibia > Caudata > Salamandridae > Pleurodeles > Pleurodeles waltl. Next base: position 1,237,158,593 of record NC_090446.1, read on the forward strand.
AGTGCTTTCATTAAGTTAATGTGTGTGTTGGTACAAATACTTTACACCTAGCACTCTGAAGTTAAGCCTACTGCTCTGCCAAGCTACCAAGGGGGTAAGCAGGGGTTAGCTGAGGTTGATTCTCTTTTACCCTGACTAGAGTGAGGGTCCTTGCTTGAACAGGTGGTAACCTGACTGTCAACCAAACACTCCAATTCTAACAACACATCACCATGCCACTGTTGATGGCATCACAAACTTTGTGCAACACCGGAGGAAGAACCAGTTGGCTGTGGTGGGGAAATTGCAAGATTTGTAGCAGTTGACTGAATTCCAAAATCCAGTACACCAACTGCCAAGGAACATGGGAAAATGCAGCAGGTCCCCCATCAGAGTTACCCAGCACAGTCAGACGCACTCCTTTAGACTGACACAATCCACTAGGCTGCCAGAGTCATGAACCAGATGTTAGCACTAGTCCATCTAATCCTCGTCGCCATTGTTAGGAAGTTACAATGAGGATCCAGAACTGGTAAACCTTCCAAAATTGTACTTTATTAGGAAAACCAGTGCATGCCAAGGAAGGAGCAGTGCCAACTTGCATGCAGCTTCTCAACTGGCTCTAGCCTGACTGATGCCCATGGAATTTCCCAGTATTCTCATTCACCTTCAACATTCTCTTTTTAAATTTGACTGAGGTTGTTGTGGGTGGGCTGAAGTTGCACTAGGGACCTATTTTTTACATTCAGTTCTTTATCTTTTAAAAGAGAAAAAAGATGCACAGTTAAGTACTTTTTCACAATGTTTCTGAAATGTGCACTATTCATTTATTTTACCATGTGTCCTATTCTGCCCATGGGCTATACAGTCAGTACTGGGCATTAGTAAATTTTCTGTGGTATGTGTTGTTTTAAAACATTTAGATTAGGGATGGCATTTAAATGTAAAAAGATTTTTGTACAAAAAGTGCATTTTGGTGGGGCCATAATATTTTCCAGATTTAGGAGTAAGTATGTTGGAATAATTTTACTTAATTTTTGTTTTTGGCATTGCTGAATAAATGGTAGTGTTTTCTTCTTAGTTTGCCTCCTTTGTTTTTTGGCCAAGTTGCCATTTTTTTGTCTGCCTGTGTTTGTATGGGTGTGTATTTGTGTGTGTGCTTTACCATAGGCCACCATTTTATCTTTGCTCTCCATGCCATGTGATCGGTGGCCATTTTGTTTAGTCAATGTCCAGAGGCCTGCATGTGTTCTTTGTTGTCCATGCCCCTTTGCTTGTTGTTGTTTATGCATGTGGTTGGAGGCCATTTCATGTAGCCAGCCAGTGTACTTTTGCCATAGGCCTGCATATGTTCTTTTTTGGCCATGCCTTCTTGCTTGTTGTTGTTTGAACATGTGACTGGTGGCTAGATTGTGTTGCTATCCAGTGTGATGAATCCTTTTTTTGAGTTTTCAAAGCTTCTTTTTTAGGGACATTAAACATAGCTAGAAAAAGGCTATGCCTTTTTGTTTTTTGTTCATTGTTTGTTTTTTCCCTGACATCAGTTTAATGTGTGTCAGGATGATTGTAGTATTAAATGCTTTTTTAATTTTCCCTGCACCTCCTTGCCTCCCAAAGGATCTCTCATAGTCCATAGAGAGACTTTTTTTTTTTTACATTATTTGATTTTCCCTGCACCCCCTGCCTGCCAGATGTCTCTTAGGCCATAGGCAATCACCAGCATTCATTATTTAGGAATATTCCATTTTCCCTTCACCCCTTGCCTTCCATAAGTCTCTTAGGCCATTGGCACACAACAGCATTATTCTTTTTGGGGTTATTCCACTTTCTCCTGTACGCCCTGCCTGACATAGGCACACACCAGCATTAATTTTAAATATTATTCCTTTTTTCCCTGCAACTCCTGCCTGCCATAGGTTTCTTAGGCAATACGCACACACTAACATTAACAATTTTAAGGATTATTTCACTTTCCCCGGCACTCATTGACTGCCATTGGAGTACACCAGCATTCATTTTTTAAGGTGCATTCTATTTTGCACAAAAGCATTCATTTTAAGGACTATTCAATTTTCCCCTACACCCCCTGCTTGCCAAAGGCGCACAAAACCATTTATTTTGTACATTATTACATTTTCCCCTGTGCCCCCCCAGTGTCCTTAGGCACGTACCAGCATTCATTTTAAGGATTATTCCATTTTCCCTGCTACCACTGCCTATCATGGGACTCTTAGGCCATAGGTGCACACCAGCAGTAAATTTGTAAGAATTATTTAATCTTCCCCTGCACCCCCTGCCTGTCATAGGCACACACCAGCATTTTTTAAGGATTATTCAATTTTCCCCTGCACCCCATGCCTGAAATAGACGCACACCAGCATTAATTTTTTATGGATTATTTCATTTTCCCCTGTGCCCCTGCCTGCTGTAGATGCGCTCCTACATTCATTTTAAGGATTACTCAATTATTCCCTGCACCTCCTACATGCCATAGGTCTCTTAGGCCACAGGTGCACACAATCACTATTTTTTAAAGTATTAGTTCACTTTGTTCTGCACCCCTTGCCTGCCATAGGCGCACACCAACATTTTCCCCATATCCCTTACCAGGTATAGGCGCAAACCAGCATTATTTTTTATAAGGATTATTCCATTGCCCTCTGCATTTCGTTTCTGCCATAGGTGCACACTAGCATTCATTTTGTAAGGATTATTCTATGTTCCCCTTCACCCCTGCCTGCACTGGTGTCTCACAGGCCTTAGAGGCAAAAAAACAATCTTGCAAATCCATATATTGATATTGAAATATTATGTTATGTTTTGAATTGCAATGGATACCATATTGTTAATCATTTGGAATAACTTAATTAAATAGTATTGTCTGTATGAATAATTCAAACTGCAAAAATGCCACATTTCACTGAATGTTTTTCATGTTTGTTTGCTTTTAGGTGCACAAGAGACATCACCCACAGTACTGCCAGGTAGAAGGATGGCACAAAGTAACACCACACCACCTGAGGCCTCCTCTACTTCTGCATGTGCAGGTAAGTGCCAACTAAGAGAGCTTGAAGAACGCCTCAAAGAAAGGTGTTCCTGCTAAGAAAGTGGCCAGTGAGGAGGAGAGGAAGCAGATTGCCATCCCTGGTGTGCCACCCTTTACATTTTTCAAGAAACATGGTGTGTCTGCTGCACCATGCTGCGGGCAGCAACCTGGGAGCAGCACTCCCACATCATCAATGGCACCACCCCAACCTAAGCACAAGGCCATGTCTGTCAGTGAGGCATCCACTGTGGTCATGATGACAAAAAATGAGTCTGAATTGGATTTGTCTCAGGTGCAAAGTACCCAATTGTCACAGGAAACTAAGCAAAGTGGTCAACAGGAGCAACAGTTCTTCATGAAGTAGGAGCGGAACAGGAAGATGACCTTCCTGCTGAGTAAAGTTGTAGGTCTTGAACAATTAACATCACAGTCTTTTGCAAGAAAAATAAAGGTTACTACAACATCTTCTCCAAGCCCCCTTCCGATGATCTGGACATGGATTGGATCCTAGCCGAGTCTGAGGCCCACCACAAGAGACGAGGAAAAGGAAAGTTACTGAAAGCCTTAGAATTATGAAAAAAGACTGTGATGAGGATGAGCCAGTGAATGTCAGTATGGAGGGTGGCGTAGGGGACACAGAGATGACCGCTCCGATTCAACCGGCTCAGACAGATGTGGCACTGATTCCACCACCACTGATAGATTCCATATATGTAAGGTCCCTTCTGAGACCTGCATCCACTGCTACCTCTTTATCGAGGTAAGCCAGGTTCACTATGACACTGAAGGCCAAACTGCCAATATGAAAAAACATCATGCAATCCAGTGGGAAGGGCACCTTAAAAAGGTAGCTTGTGGTGGTGGTGATGAGAGAGAGGAAGCAGCTCTGATCACTGTGATATAAGGAGCTAATGAAGAAGAAGAGGATGACAGCATTATACAAAGCAGCTCTGTCCCTTGCAGTTCTCCAGCATCACCTGCATCAGCAGCCTCCAAATGGCACACGACTCAGATGTAAACTCCACCATTAACAGTTATTCTCCCAAGACCCATGTTAACTCTACCACCTCCTGTTTCTCTCCGGAAGTTGCCTGTATCAGTGGCACCACAATAGAAGAAGAACTAATCTACTATTACAGGTTTGTTTAGACAGGAGAGTATCTATGGATGCAACCACCCAAAGGCACATTTGTACAATGGGAAGCTGGCTAAAATGTTAGCACTGTATCCCCTCCCTTTTGCTTTTATGGAAGGAGGGGGATTTTTAGACTTTGTGGCTGACATCTCCCCAAAATGGAAGGTTCCCAGCCAGACCAATTTTTCCATAGTTGCTGTTCCTACGCTCCATCATGATATGCTGTAATGGGTTGGACAAGCTATGCAGGAGAGTGCTGTTCAGACTGTCCATCTGGTGTTTCAATGGCTTCAACCCAGGGGTCTGAGATTTTGTTTTTTGTTGTCATAGGCAATGGCAGTAATTAGGCCTTGGCAGATGGTGGCTACTTCAGGGTCCTTGGTTTGGTGAATTGCATCAACCGGATTGTGCAGGACATTCTAGAAAAAGAAGACATAGCAGCAACATACTAGCCAGCTGCAGAAAAATCTGCACTCATTTCAGTCATTCTTTTTTTAAAGCCCGGAAGCAGCTAATGATCGTTCAGCGTGCTAAAAGAGTACTGATTAAAACCCTCATACAGAAAGGTGCCAACATGTTGGAATTCAACCTACTACATGTTCAAATGTCTGTTTGACCTGTATAGACCAATCACCAACTATGTCCTTGAAGGAAGAGGGGATGCAACTAGGAAAAGCATGACCACGGAGACAGACAAATGGGAGCTAGTGAAATGTCTGGCACAAATGCTACTTCTTTTTGAGGTTTTCACATGGGAAGTCAGCCTGGGGAGCAGTACAATGAGCCAAGCAATCCTGTTGTTGCATCTGCCACAGGACCAGTTTAACAAAAGTGGTGTAAAGGTTTGTTGGTGGGAACGAAGAAGCATATGTGTTGGTTCAGAGCATAATCCTTTGCTTGGCTGTTAATAAGAGTGATCATATCCTCCAAAGAGTACGTCTGTGCCACAATACTGGATCCGCTGTAGAAAAAAAACTGTCCACCTTTATTCCTTTTTTTGGATCGGGATATTTTGCAATAAAAGACTTGGGGCCTGATTACAACTTTGGAGAAGGTGTTAATCCGTCCCAAATATGACGGATATACCACTAGCCGTATTACGAGTTCCATAGGATATATTGGACTCGTAATACGGCTGGTGGTATATCCGTCACTTTACCGTCACTTTTGGGACAGATTAACACCTCCTCCAAAGTTGTAATCAGGCCCTTGGATTGTTGATCAAGTGAGAGGCTGGAAGAAGAGAGGCTGGAAGTAAGAGGCCCTGGCAGACGTTCTGGCATGAAGCCTTCAACCTCCTGGGAGAGAAGTGCTGTTGTCTCACAGAAGGCAACACCAGCAACAGCATAAGAAACAGAAGAATCAGACCCAAGATCTGGAATGACTTGGTTTCAAGTGGCAAAGTTTAAGTCAAGTGAAGAGGCAAAGGCAACAGAGGTGATGGAAGTGGCTGCACCAATGATCATTCAGAGAATCTGTATGACCAAAAAGAGGTTTTGCTGGATAGAAACTCATTGGTCTGTTGACATGGGAAGATGCACAAATAGCCAGAGCTCAGCAGGCTGGCAATAAAGTATCTGGCTTCTCTGGTAGGCAGTGTGTCTTCTGAGCATGTGTTCAGTGCAGTTAGCACTGTAGTCACAGTCAGAAGGACAAGATTCTCACCTCAAGATGTGGATAGATTGACCATAATTGAAATTAACCAACACTTCATACCACAAGATGACACTGTCCCTGAACCAGCATACGGAGAGGATGAGTGCAATTGGTCAGACATATGGATATAGGAGAACCTTTATATATTTGGTGTCTGACTTATGCAGCCCCACATTGATTCACATATATGCACTGAAGTGGAGTTGAAGTAGTGTGAATAGAAGAAGCATCCCCATTCACTTAAAGGACATGAAGACAATGCCTCTCATCCCTAACTTTCTTTTTTTCATTCCCTAGCTGGGCTGCCAGTAAAGATTATTAATTTACAAGACTGCTATTGTTTGTTGCTTCCAAGGGAAATGAGGAAATACAATAGACAAATGTGCATAACCCTGCTTGTTGGAACAGGTAACTATCTATTGCGCATCATTGAATGATATATTGAGTGAGTGATGATTCATGCGGTGGCAGTGAGGACGTTGTTGAACTGATCTGTACACTTTATTTGCAATGTTTCCGGCCTGATGGGTCTTTCTGCCTGGATGATTGCCTCTTTCACAGTTTGCTAGAATTACTTACATGGTCCACTCATTGATATACTTCTTTTTCTTCAGAGACTTCAGAGACTGGCCCAGTCACTTTAGTTAACAAAACTACACAAAAAATGTTCAGATTTTATTTTATTTTGCTCTTCTTATTCATCAACATCACTAGAGGTCTATTTTGCTCAATCTCATTCGGGACTCAGACTCAGTCATAGGACTACCCCAACAGCCAGAAGAAAGAAGTTATGAACAATGCCTATTTGCTTCAATGGGAAATTACATGAATGTAAGAGGCCTGCTCTTCCCTGTGAACTGCAGAAAGGTGAGTTGATTTGGGAAATGCTGAGCAGTGTGCTGACTCAAATGACAAACTCCTCTAATTAAGTAGTTGTGGTTGAGGGGCTCTAAGTGTGGACTTGGTGTGGTGAGCCCCCCTCAGATCTGTGACTGGGGGTGAATGTTTGATTGGTTCATCATTCTGTACATCATTTCTTTTTGTATTCTTTTGTCACCTAAGTACACCAGGTATGCCCAGATGTGGGTCCTGGACTCACTATGCCATTGTATTCAAGCTAGCCTGGCTGTTGAGGGCGATACCCTAAAATCGGTCTCATGATGCTTGTTTCCGGTCCAGGGAGGACCTGGATTGGCAGATTGGGCTGAACTGCTTGCATACGGAACAGGATCAAGGTGATCTGCATATGACTGGGTTCAAACTGGGGTGACATGGTGAGCGAAAGAATTGATGGATTAAACCCAGATCTGTGACTGAGGTGAATGTTTGATTGGTTCAGCAATCCATCCATCATTTGTGTTTGCTTGTAACTGTAGACATGTCACATAACGGATAAACTTCACTGACAGTTGATAATTATGAGATTGATCAGCCAGGTACATGCAGTTACTGGTCTGGGATTGGATGTAAAATTATTGTCACTTCTCAATTAATCGCACATCACTGCGCCAGCCTATGCTCTTGTTCTGGCCTCTTGGTCTCCATTCAATATGACGCTTACCTTCTCCTTCACTCTACAATAGCAAAATTTATTTTTTGCAATCTATAGGCCTTGCATAGCACTCCTGCTCAATTACTGGACCAATTCAGTCCTGCACCCAAGACGGACATTCCAAGAAGAATGCTGATGCACTGTCCATTTTGGCACTTTCCTTTTTTTAATAATCACAATATCCAGAACTGTGTGGGTCCTCCCTAATTTGTATTTTTCAAACTTAGGTGATAGAATATTTAGATACCCTGACACTCTGAGGCTAAAAGACTGTTTGCAATACATTTATTACCAGAGCAGTGACATTCCTTAATTTCCTCCAGAACATAATTGATAATAATGTGCTACTCATCAACCTGATGAATGTTGTTGTTGTGTTTCTCTTTATTACACCTTTCCCTAAATCCCTGTTTCCATTCATTCATCAAACCCCTAACCTCTTACCCCAGGTTGTGTGATTTATTGAGGTGTGACTTACAAATGTATCCCACACTTGGGTGGGCGGATATGGGAAAAGCAACACCATCTCACTATGGTATCTTCTTACCTGAACAATAGCCATGTCAACCCCAATTACCCACCCAGGCATGAAAGGGATAACATCATCATAGTGCATAGTGCAGAGTCTAAACCATGTCTGTCTCACAAAAGGTAGTACTAATGCACACTATCTGCCCTGATTCATATAGGTAAAATTATACTGTAGTTTAAGTTCACTCTTGCAGTTTAAGTGCATTACCAGAAAATGTACGATTACGGGTAGTAACCTCACAAGTAGTAACTAACTTGTAGTAACAGCAGCTCCTTTAAAAGTAATAGAGATTACTTACTACACACAAAGTTACTACTTGTAAAGTTACTGATGGAAAAATTACTAGTCGTAAACTTACACTGCAAGAGTAAATTAACACCAACCATGTACCTTTACCTTTATGATTCAGGCCCTGTATTGCCAACAAAATCTATGCAACATGAAGTAACTAAAACCTCTCCTGATGCCCTGACTCCTCCTGACTCTAGGATTTTGTACGTTTAGTTTTAATTTTTTATATAAGTTAAATAGTTACTAGCTACCCTGACTTGCTTAGAAGTTACTACTGCTACAGCTAGTGTTGGTAATATGAGTTTTTTGTCATGGTGGCCTGGTTTCAGTCTTTGATAATCTACTAATTCTGTATTTCCTTTCAGTCTAGTTGCTTATGATGGATAATCTTTCTGAATAATTCTACAGCTGAAGAAGGTGGGAGTGGGACTTCATCCTCGGACGCACCCCCTCGGCCTGGAACGACTCCTGGTGGCCCACCGCCCTCGGCCCGCCACCCACCCCTGCCAGCGACGCACGAAACCTGGGCTTCATCCTCGACTCCGCTCTCACCATGTCCAAACAGGTCAACGCTGTCTCCTCTTCCTGTTTCAACACCCTCCGCATGCTCCGCAGGATTTTCAAGTGGATTCCAACAGGAACCAGAAAGACGGTGACCCAAGCCCTCGTCAGTAGCAGACTCGACTACGGCAACGCACTCTACACAGGCATCCCAACGAAAGACATCAAACGACTCCAACGCATCCAGAACGCAGCCGCCCGCCTGATCCTCGACGTACCCCGCCGAGGTCACATCTCCCCCCACCTGAAGAACCTCCACTGGCTCCCCGTGGAAAAGAGGATCACCTTTAAACTCCTCACCCACGCACACAAGGCACTCCACAACACCGGACCCACCTACCTGAACTCCAGAATCAACTTCTACGTTCCCTCACGTCAACTACGCTCTGCCAACCTCGCCCTCGCCATCGTCCCCCGAATCCAGCGCAAGACCTCTGGCGGCAGATCCTTCTCCTACCTCGCCGCCAAGACGTGGAACACTCTCCCCACCTCTCTTCGCCAGACCCAGGACCTCCTCACCTTCAGGAGACTCCTCAAGACATGGCTCTTCGAACGTTAGCAGCACCCCCCCCCCAGCGCCTCGAAACCCTAACGGGTACATAGCGCGCTTTATAAATCTTTTGATTGATTGATTGATGTCTTCTCTGTTAGCACATGAACACCAATACCACTATCACTAAAAAGGTCCTTTTGGGAAACCCTGCAATAAGGTTTGGGAAGATTGTGAGAAGTAGCCACCATTGCTTAATGTATTTAGGTAAGAACTTGAAGAAATAGTTAATAACTTAGTACTGAATTTTTCATTTGAAGGAGTGATAATATTCCTTTTTTTTGTTTGTTTTTGGCAGAGACCATTCGTGGTCAATAATAGCTACAGAGAGTAGATCAAGTGCAGTAATTAAACTAACTGGTATACGGCATAATTGATAGGCCACTGGGTGCTACAAAACATTATCAAGCAATGAAGTGAAGCAGAATTAACTAGTTATCTGTTCCCAGAAAATGCCACTCTGGTGTTGGGGTATAATTAATTAATGGACTACAGGAAGAGGTAAGCAACCTATTGAAGAATACATACATGGCAAGAGACTTCAGAAAGGAAACGTCATGGGGAAAAGTCGATATATAATGTGTGACAGTTTCAGAAGGCAGCTTCTCGTAATGCTCTCATGTCAAAACCACAAAGCTGCACTACACCAAGTATCAATGGAAAGAGAGATAATGAGAAAAAGTAAAGCCCAAGTATTAGTTTACTTTTCATATTCATCCTCTTCATCCACAATAGGCCCACCTCCTCCCCAAGTAAAAAATGCCCCTCTCATCCTTTCCCCAACTTCCCTCCATTCTCACACTGTCTCTACCCACAACATGCCCCCTGCCGAAACAAATTTTCAATAAAAAAGAACTTTGAGGGCATCCTGTTCTGTAGAGATGTTGGTCATCTCCTGGGCCATGATCTGCTGCCTGCACCTGAGTAGCGCCATATCGTGCCTCCGCTGGGCTGTCTTAAGCCTGAGATGTGCCAGCTCTTGTAGGCACAATGGAAGAGGTGAGGGCATTGTTGATTATGACAAGGAGGGGAGGCTAATTGTAGGGCAGCAGTGTACCCCAGCTGCAGGTGGTAGTGGTAGTTGCATGGCCAGGTTGGAGGCAGGCCTGATTGGCAGCCCAATTAACTGGGGGCCCATGCCCACTTCTCCTCAGGAGTAGCCTTATCAAGAAAGCAAGAAGAACAAAAGCACAACTCGTGACGCAAATGAATTACCTGCCATTATCCCATTAATGAACATGGTGTATAGATATGCGTGTATGTATATATATATATATATATATATATATATATATATATGTGTGTGTGTATATATATATACATATATATGTGTGTGTGTGTGTATATATATATATTACCTTGTGGCGGTCGCCACTAGGTAGTTATAGGTAGGACCATGCTTCCATAGGAAAAGCTTTTTTTGACTTGGTACCGTTTGACGAATCTTCATGAAATTTTCCCCAAAAAAATGTGCAATGATTCTTGCTGCACATGGAGGGCCATATTTATACTTTTTGACGCAAAACTGCGCTAACGCAGTTTTGCGACAAAAAAATTTGCGCCGGCTAACGCCATTCTGAAGCGCCATGCGGGTGCCGTATTTATTGAATGGCGCTAGCCGACCGGCGCTGCCAGGTGTGCGTGAAAAAAAACGACATACACCAGGCAGCGCCGGCGTAGGGAAAAATGGCGTTTGGGCATCCCAAAATGGGGCAAGTCAGGCTGAGGCAAAAAAGTCGCCTTAACCCGATTTGCGCCATTTTTTGGGGGCGCCCAGATGCCATTAACATGACTCCTGTCTTAGCAAAGACAGGAGTCATGCCCCCTTGCCCAATGGCCATGCCCAGGTGACTTATGTCCCCTGGGCATGGTCATTGGGCATAGTGGCATGTAGGGGGGCACAAATCAGGCCCCCCTATGCCACAAATTATTAAAAAAAAAATACTTACCACAACTTACCTTTTCTTCCCTGGGATGGGTCCCTCCATCCTTGGGTGTCCTCTTGGGGTGGGCTAGGGTGGCAGGGGGTGTCCCTGGGGGCAGGGGAGGGCACCTCTGGGCTCATTCTGAGCCCACAGGTCCCTTAACGCCTGCCCTGACCCAGGCGTTAATAAGAGGCGCAAATGCGGGGTTTATTGCCCCGCCCACTCCCGGGCGTCATTTTTGCCCGGGAGTATAAATACCACGCACATGCCTGGGAGTCATTTTTTAAGACGGGAACGCCTACCTTGCATCTCATTACCGCAAGGAAGGTGTTCACGCCAAAAAATGACGCTAACTCCATGAACTTTGGCGCTAGAAGCGTCTAACGCCAAAGTATAAATATGGAATTAGTTTTGCGTCGAATTTGCGTCGAAAAATACGACGCAAATTCGGTGCAAACGGAGTATAAATATGCCCCGGAATGTTTTGGGTTGATCTGTCAAACAGGGGTGAGAAAAAGGGCGGAGTAAAAAAAGTTTCATTTTTCATGTTAATTCCCGTAGGGCCTTTGAATATGACTACAGCCTGAACCACTTGACAGTATTACACCAAATTTTAAAGAAAGCTAGCTCCTGGTATGCAGATTGTGCTTTGAAGTGTCTGTTGTAAATCCATTCAGTAGTTTTTGAAATATTAAAGAGAAAATCTATTTGTATATCTGAGGTCACAAACTCCACCTGATGACTTTGTAATGAATAAGAGCTTGTGCAGGGAAATGCACAGCTCTGATTGGCTGGTCAGAGCTGTCAAACAGCTCTCACTTGTAGAAAGCAGGGGTTTCATCTGTCTTCCCTGCATGCAAATATGCGTGCAGGGAAGACAGATGAAAACATTGCTTCTGCAAACAGAGAGCTGCTATTAAAAACAGCTCCCTGCATGGGGTATCATGCTGTCTCCTACATGATGCGGGGAGCCAGTTAGGACCATGGGGGCCTTGAGGCTTCCCCGCTGTCCTGTCACTCTCTCTCTCTCTTGCTCTCTTCCATCCCTTAATGGATGGAAGAGAGAGAGAGGAACTTCAAAGTGTCACATCATCAAGATATTTGGCCAGGATATTATACCTACATTTTCAAGGGTGACATTACAGCGGCCCTTGTGACCTACTGGACTGTCAGTCAATAGACTGAAGGCTGTAATCCTGGTATCTCATGGCAGTATGTATGTTTATTTCCTTGTGATTTGAATGCTTAACATTCCTAGTGATGGAGCAATTATGGCCCGTATTTATACTCCGTTTGCGCCGAATTAGCGTCGTTTTTTTCGACGCAAATTCGGCGCAAAACTAACGCCATATTTATACTTTGGCGTTAGACGCGTCTAGCGCCAAAGTATGGGCAAAGAGCGTCATTTTTTAGCGTGAACGCCTTCCTTGCGTTAATGAGATGCAAGGAAGGCGTTCCCGTCTAAAAAAATGACGGTGACGCAAATGCGTCGTATTTATACTCCCGGGCAAAAATCACGCCCGGGAGGTGGCGGGTCAAAAAACCCCGCATTTGCGCCACTTTTTAACGCCTGGGTCAGGGTAGGCGTTAAGGGGCCTGTGGGATCAAAATGAGCCCACAGGTGCCCTCCCCTGCCCCCAGGGACCCCCCCTGCCACCCCTGCCCACCCCAGGAGGACACCCAAGGATGGAGGGACCCACCCCAGGGACATTCAGGTAAGTTCACGTAAGTATAATTTTTTATATTTTTCAATTTTTTTTGGGTGGCATGGGGGGCCTTATTTGTGCCCCCCTACATGCCACTATGCCCAATGACCATGCCCAGGGGACATAAGTCCCCTGGGCATGGCCATTGGGCAAGGGGGCATTACTCCTGTCTTTACTAAGACAGGAGTCATTTAAATGGCGTCTGGGCGTCGAAAAAAATGGCGCAACTCGGGTTAAGACGATTTTTTAGCGTCAACCCGACTTGTGCCATTTTAAGACGCCCTAGCGCCATTTTCCCCCTACGCCGGCGCTGCCTGGTCTACGTGGTTTTTTTCCACGCACACCAGGCAGCGCCGGTCTGCTTGCGCCGGCTAACGCCATTCCATAAATACGGCGCCCGCATGGCGCTTCGGAATGGCGTTAGACGGCGCTAAATTTTTTGACGCTAAACTGCGTTAGCGCAGTTTAGCGTCAAAAAGTATAAATATGGGCCCAAGGCCCGTATTTATACTCCGTTTGCGCCGAATTAGCGTCGTTTTTTTCGACGCAAATTCGGCGCAAAACTAACGCCATATTTATACTTTGGCGTTAGACGCGTCTAGCGCCAAAGTATGGGCAAAGAGCGTCATTTTTTAGCGTGAACGCCTTCCTTGCGTTAATGAGATGCAAGGAAGGCGTTCCCGTCTAAAAAAATGACGGTGACGCAAATGCGTCGTATTTATACTCCCGGGCAAAAATCACGCCCGGGAGGTGGCGGGTCAAAAAACCCCGCATTTGCGCCACTTTTTAACGCCTGGGTCAGGGTAGGCGTTAAGGGGCCTGTGGGATCAAAATGAGCCCACAGGTGCCCTCCCCTGCCCCCAGGGACCCCCCCTGCCACCCCTGCCCACCCCAGGAGGACACCCAAGGATGGAGGGACCCACCCCAGGGACATTCAGGTAAGTTCACGTAAGTATAATTTTTTATATTTTTCAATTTTTTTTGGGTGGCATAGGGGGGCCTTATTTGTGCCCCCCTACATGCCACTATGCCCAATGACCATGCCCAGGGGACATAAGTCCCCTGGGCATGGCCATTGGGCAAGGGGGCATTACTCCTGTCTTTACTAAGACAGGAGTCATTTAAATGGCGTCTGGGCGTCGAAAAAAATGGCGCAACTCGGGTTAAGACGATTTTTTAGCGTCAACCCGACTTGTGCCATTTTAAGACGCCCTAGCGCCATTTTCCCCCTACGCCGGCGCTGCCTGGTCTACGTGGTTTTTTTCCACGCACACCAGGCAGCGCCGGTCTGCTTGCGCCGGCTAACGCCATTCCATAAATACGGCGCCCGCATGGCGCTTCGGAATGGCGTTAGACGGCGCTAAATTTTTTGACGCTAAACTGCGTTAGCGCAGTTTAGCGTCAAAAAGTATAAATATGGGCCTATGTATTTTTGTCATCAAAATCTGTTGGTTAAATTTCACAGTTACATATGACTTTGTGGGTTCCAGGCTAGGTGTGACAGTGGTTATTTCCCTACTTTAATTTCTTTTCAACTTAAAATTTTTCAGGTACATACTAATAAAGTGATGTCACTCTTTTTGATTGATAAATACATTTTTCTTTTCAATTTGTCCAGAAATATCTCATTCTAAGTATGTCATTCATCAAAGCCTAAACATCTTTCTATCTCTCTCCCTCTCATTCTCTTTCTCACTCTCTCTCAATTTCTCTCTTTCAATCTCTTTCTCCTACTCACACATCCACTAAGACCCCTGCGCACCCACTCTCAGACCCACCCAAACACTGATGCACCTACTCACAGATCCACTCCTAAATTGCTGAGGAATTCAAATTGGGTAATTGAGTATCACTGGGCTCTTGGCTATGGATATGAGATTATGTGCTGTGATCTTTTTGCAGACTATCCGAAGATACGAGTGCCCATGGATTTTTTATGGAAGATGAAGAACAGTAATAATGAATTAATAGTTTCTTAAGAATGTGTTTATTGAAAGGCATATTTTGTATATTTACATGAAAGATGTCGGTCTTGGGTTATGATCATAAAAGAATGTTATGGGTCATATTTAAGAGCTCCTAGTGCATCCTTGCACCACATTAGTGTCATTTATTTTGACGCTAATGTGGCCCATCCAGGCCAAAATCCCCCCTCCATATTTACAAAGTGGCACAATGCACGCACTGCACCACTTGTAACACTTTGGGCTACATTATGCCTGCACCAGGCATAATGTATCCAAAGGGGGTGTTCCCCAATTAGGGAGGCCAAACAAATGGCGCAAGGAAATCTACCAGATTTCTGTGCATCATTTGTTTTGGCACTTTTAACACCTGCTCAGAGCAGGCACTAAAAGGAGGCACACCATTGATTACAATGGGCCTCAATGAGCTATGCAGGATTAGTGCCAACATTTTTTACGCTAGTACTTGAAAGCTCCAGACTACCATCAAGATATATATATATATATAGACATAGATATATATATACATATGCGTAGGGGGTAGACCAGTCCCCCTCAAAATCTGATATGCAAATTTTTGAGAAAAGCTCTGCACACCAGTCTTCTCTTCTATTTCACAGTCATTACTTCTTCCAGCAAACACCAATGTTTTATATAGAGAGCCTGTACTGCTCCTCATGAGGCACTCTGGGACATATAGGGTCTCGTTGCAAGTTTGGCAGATGGAAAAGTCTGTCCACCTAACTCCCGACAGGGTGGCACCGCCTTCGTGGAGACCTCCCCGCCAGAGTTATTACAAGTTTCCTGCTAGGTTGGCAGGTGGAAACCTCAGTTTCCGTCTGCTGGCCTAGTGGGAAACAGGCTACAGCATTGTCTCTAGCTTGTAATCGAGACAGTGGCAACGCAGTTGCCAGCAGGGTGCACCAGCACCCTCATAATGTTCACTGTCTGCAAAGCAGACAGTGAACATTGTGATGGCACTGGGCAGGTGGGGCTTGCAGCTCTGCCCTGATGGATTACGACCTCCACCACTGCCAGGACTCTAGGATCATGGATCCTAGTGGAGCTGGTGGTTCCCTGGCAGTCTTGCCGCCAGAGTTGTAATGTGGTGGTTGGACCGATGCATCATCGGCGGTCCTGACCGCCAGTGCAAGTGAGGCAGTCTGCAGACCACCACACTCGTAATGAGGGCCATAGTTTTTAAAATAATATTTAACCAAAACATTGTGATACATGAAGCCATTAAAATAAATCTAATGTTGCTGTCATGTGTAATCTGACAAAAACAATTCTCTTAACAAACTCCAAACTATGGGTAGTAACTCAATAGTATACAACCTTGTAGGCACATAATTGTTTCGCATTTCAATAAGCCTAGTTACTATATCCTGGTCATGTTCGCATGTATTCATTGCTGAGTGCCAATATACTATCCAATTATAAGTGCCACAGCTCATACAATTGATTCTAACATGGGCTGCTATATTTCTATCATATAATGGAATACACAATTAAAATGTACCTAACTTTGTCAATCAATATAATGCAGCAAAAACCTTCTTATCACCAAATAATTCCCCTGTATACTGGGTAACACTATGTCCAGCTGGTATATTCCTATACATAACAATGATGAATTATGAACAACTGATATTAGCTTCCCATACATTAATGTGACAGCGTCCCCCTCTATAGTTGTACATACAGTTCCTTGTCAGCGTTAAGACCTTCCGGAGCCTTAGTTTGTAACCTTATAATGTGCCTACTCTCCAACCTGCCAAGTTGTAAGGTCCTGTTCCTACCACTCTCACTCTGTGTTATATGTTCTATTACATAGTATTTCATTTTCCTCCAAACCGCATTATGTAACTCACATCCTTATGCTCCACTGCATATATATGGAGGACATGTTGTACTCGCAACATATTTGAGACCACATGTACATTCAATGACATAGACCACAAAGGTAGTAATGCAGGTAATGTTGTGTTCTATAGGTTCTGGATCACTAACAGTTTTCATGTTTTCCAAAATTTACATGCTTTACATGTGTGATATTTCACAAATATTTTGGCCCATATTTATACTTTTTGACGCTAAACTGCGCTAACGCAGTTTAGCGTCAAAAAATTTAGCGCCGTCTAACGCCATTCTGAAGCGCCATGCGGGCGCCGTATTTATGGAATGGCGTTAGCCGGCGCAAGCAGACCGGCGCTGCCTGGTTTGCGTGGAAAAAAAACACGTACACCAGACAGCGCCGGCGTAGGGGGAAAATGGCGTATGGGCGTCTTAAAATGGGGCAAGTCAGGTTACGTCGAAAAAATCGTCGTAACCCGACTTGCGCCATTTTTTTTCGACGCCCATCCCCCATCAACATGACTCCTATCATTGTAAAGATAGGAGTCATGCCCCCTTGCCCAATGGCCATGCCCAGGGGACTTCTGTCCCCTGGGCATGGTCATTGGGCATAGTGGCATGTAGGGGGGCACAAATCAGGCCCCCCTATGCCACAAAAAAAAAAAAAATACTTACCTGAACTTACCTTAATGTCCATGGGATGGGTCCCTCCGTCCTTGGGTGTCCTCCTGGGGTGGGCAAGGGTGGCAGGGGGGGTCCCTGGGGGCAGGGGAGGGCACTCTGGGCTCATTTTGAGCCCACTTGTCCCTTAACGCCATCCCTGACCCAGGCGTTAAAAAGCGGCGCAAATGCGCCGTTTTTGGCCACGCCCACTCCCGGGCGTCTCTTTTGCCCGGGAGTATAAATACCACGTAAAGGCCTGGGAGTCATTTTTTAAGACGGGAACGCCTCCCTTGCATATCATTAACGCAAGGAAGGGGTTCACGCTAAAAAATGACGCACACTCCGGGCACTTTGGCGCCCGAAGCGTCTAACGCCAGAGTATAAATATGGCGTTAGTTGGCGTTAGTTCTGCGTCGAATTTGCGTCGAAAAAAACGACGCAAATTCGGCGCAACCAGAGTATAAATATGGCCCTTTGGCCCATATTTATACTTTTTGACGCTAAACTGCGCTAACGCAGTTTAGCGTCAAAAAATTTAGCGCCGTCTAACGCCATTCTGAAGCGCCATGCGGGCGCCGTATTTATGGAATGGCGTTAGCCGGCGCAAGCAGACCGGCGCTGCCTGGTTTGCGTGGAAAAAAACCACGTACACCAGACAGCGCCGGCGTAGGGGGAAAATGGCGTATGGGCGTCTTAAAATGGGGCAAGTCAGGTTACGTCGAAAAAATCGTCGTAACCCGACTTGCGCCATTTTTTTTCGACGCCCATCCCCCATCAACATGACTCCTATCATTGTAAAGATAGGAGTCATGCCCCCTTGCCCAATGGCCATGCCCATGGGACTTCTGTCCCCTGGGCATGGTCATTGGGCATAGTGGCATGTAGGGGGGCACAAATCAGGCCCCCCTATGCCACAAAAAAAAAAAAAAATACTTACCTGAACTTACCTTAATGTCCATGGGATGGGTCCCTCCGTCCTTGGGTGTCCTCCTGGGGTGGGCAAGGGTGGCAGGGGGGGTCCCTGGGGGCAGGGGAGGGCACTCTGGGCTCATTTTGAGCCCACTTGTCCCTTAACGCCATCCCTGACCCAGGCGTTAAAAAGCGGCGCAAATGCGCCGTTTTTGGCCACGCCCACTCCCGGGCGTCTCTTTTGCCCGGGAGTATAAATACCACGTAAAGGCCTGGGAGTCATTTTTTAAGACGGGAACGCCTCCCTTGCATATCATTAACGCAAGGAAGGGGTTCACGCTAAAAAATGACGCACACTCCGGGCACTTTGGCGCCCGAAGCGTCTAACGCCAGAGTATAAATATGGCGTTAGTTGGCGTTAGTTCTGCGTCGAATTTGCGTCGAAAAAAACGACGCAAATTCGGCGCAACCAGAGTATAAATATGGCCCTTTGGCCCATATTTATACTTTTTGACGCTAAACTGCGCTAACGCAGTTTAGCGTCAAAAAATTTAGCGCCGTCTAACGCCATTCTGAAGCGCCATGCGGGCGCCGTATTTATGGAATGGCGTTAGCCGGCGCAAGCAGACCGGCGCTGCCTGGTTTGCGTGGAAAAAAACCACGTACACCAGACAGCGCCGGCGTAGGGGGAAAATGGCGTATGGGCGTCTTAAAATGGGGCAAGTCAGGTTACGTCGAAAAAATCGTCGTAACCCGACTTGCGCCATTTTTTTTCGACGCCCATCCCCCATCAACATGACTCCTATCATTGTAAAGATAGGAGTCATGCCCCCTTGCCCAATGGCCATGCCCAGGGGACTTCTGTCCCCTGGGCATGGTCATTGGGCATAGTGGCATGTAGGGGGGCACAAATCAGGCCCCCCTATGCCACAAAAAATAAATAAATAAATACTTACCTGAACTTACCTTAATGTCCATGGGATGGGTCCCTCCGTCCTTGGGTGTCCTCCTGGGGTGGGCAAGGGTGGCAGGGGGGGTCCCTGGGGGCAGGGGAGGGCACTCTGGGCTCATTTTGAGCCCACTTGTCCCTTAACGCCATCCCTGACCCAGACGTTAAAAAGCGGCGCAAATGCGCCGTTTTTGGCCACGCCCACTCCCGGGCGTCTCTTTTGCCCGGGAGTATAAATACCACGTAAAGGCCTGGGAGTCATTTTTTAAGACGGGAACGCCTCCCTTGCATATCATTAACGCAAGGAAGGGGTTCACGCTAAAAAATGACGCACACTCCGGGCACTTTGGCGCCCGAAGCGTCTAACGCCAGAGTATAAATATGGCGTTAGTTGGCGTTAGTTCTGCGTCGAATTTGCGTCGAAAAAAATGACGCAAATTCGGCGCAACCAGAGTATAAATATGGCCCTTTGTGTCTCCGACCAATTCACAGGTCGTTTATCCACAAAATGACTCTTTGCCAACTTATCTGTTAATGAGGGAAATTTCTTATATGTGATCTGTGGTCTACCTCCAATGGCCTTGGACTTATCTTTATCACTCAATAAAAAGTGCCAGTGTCTTTGAAATACTCTTCTGATGTCATCCCTCTCCTTGCTTTAAGCTGTAGTCATCCTCACAGTTTCAGTTCATCCATGAGGACGGGTGGTTTTGTGATCAAGATTTCTATGTGTGTTTTGATCCTAGCTCTTTCTGCTCCTTGTTTGATAAAAGATGATGGCTGGCCTCTCCTCTTTTTCACCCCCATAAATTGATTTTCCAAATCATTTGCCAAGGAGCAAATTCCTTTATGTGCGAATGAATTCTCCATATGGAATGTTTTATATCAATGCCTTGGGATGGAAACTTGATCCATGTAGAACAGGTTTCCTATACATGATTATTTACAATTTATTGTTTTGTACAAAACTTTTAGGTTCTCATTATGACATTGGCGGTGAGTGATAAAGTGGTGGCAATACCGCCAACAGGCTGGTGGTAATTACTGTCAAATTATGACCATGGCTGTGATAACTCCCATAGACAGCAAATGTACCACACCAACCACCAGGGCGTTAACACCAATGACCACGGCGGTAGCCATCAACAGCCAGGCGGAAGACAAAGTACTGTCCACCATATTATGACCCTGCAATCCGCCAGGATTTCCGGGGGGGTACCAATGCCATCAAAAGCCTGGTGGAAATGGAACACAGAAGACCAAAGACACAGGGAAGAACAACGCTGCCATGAAACCGGAACTGCAAGTCTTCCCGATGTTCATCTATGTCATTCTCCACCTGGAACACCAACGCCAAGGAAAACGATGACAGTGAGTACAGCTGCCTAGCACACAAGGGAGGGAGGTAGGAAAACGAAAGTGACACACATGCACGACACATACCCGACACACACACACCATACACACAACCAGCTGCAGATGAAAAACAATGCCACACTATATACAGCAGAATAATGCAAGGACAACAAGAATGCAGTAATGAGAATGTATTGATTGTAAACAGCTGCCAAAAGAACCAACTGTACGAGAAACAGATATGTACAAATGTACACAAAGGGCCAATGCCCAGTCCAAAGTACTAAGGGCCCACATGGCCAGAGGGCATAGTCCAAGGCCGAACTCGAATCCTGACTTCATCCGGATAGAGCTCTGCAAAGTCATCAGTTTGCAAGTGTGCAGGCACCTCTGGGGAATGGGGGGGGGGGGCACATCAACCGAATACGGGAACAAGCCCACTGGTTATGAAGGGGGTTCCATGCCCATTTCTCTCTGCTGGGGAGTGCAAGGCCACAGTCTCTGGAGTGGGTGACTTTCTCAATGGTTCTGGAGGGGGCTCCATGCCCATTTCTCTCTGGTGGGGAGTGCAAGATCACAGTCTCTCAGATGGGGAATATGCCCACTGGTTCTGGAGGGGGCCCCTTGTACAGCAGTCCCTGGAAGGTTGAATACATGGCTTCCGCTGGTGGTGATGGCTGCACTGTGTCATCTGGAAGTGAGGGCTGTACTGTCTTAGCAGGTGAATGTGCCTCCGGGGCAGCCTCTGCTGGAGGTGAGGGCTATACTTCTCAACAGGTGAAGGTGCCTCCTGGGCAGCCTCTGCAGGAGGAGTAGGCTGCACTACCTCAGCTGGCGGAGAGGGCCCCGTGACCACTGCTGGTGGCAGTTGTGGAGTCACCCTGACAGCCTCTGCTAGAGGTGAGGGCTGCACTGTGTTAGCAGGTGAAGGTGCCTCCTGGGCAGACTCTGCTGGAGGTGAGGGCTGCACTGTGTTAGCAGGTGAAGGTGCCTCCTGGGCAGCCTCTGCAGGAGGAGTAGGCTGCACTTCCTCAGCTGGTGGTGAGGGCCCTGTGACTACTAGTGGTGGTGATGTCACCCTGACATCCTCCGCTGGAGTCGAGGGCTTCTTCCCCTTCATGGCAGGAGGCATTGGATCCTTACCCTTCCTGGCAGAGGTTGAGGGCTTCTTGCCCTTCATGCAGGATGTGAGGGCTCCTTAGCCTTCCTGGCAGGAGTCGAGGGCTTCTTCCTCTTCATGGCAGGAGGTGCGGGCTCCTTCCCCTTCATGGCAGGAGGTGTGGGATCCTTAACCTCCTGGCTGGTGGAGTGGGATCCTTCCCTGACTTGCCACCATGACTAGGTGGTGCCACCACTGTCCACGTGGACTCTTTGGCTGAGTTGCTGGGTCATTGGGACCTTGCTCTTATGGGCAGGACGGGTGCGAGGGAAGAGGTCAAGTTGGGCAAGGAAAAGCTTCTTAGTGACAGTGGAGTGTGATGACGGTTGAGGGATGGGAGTGGAGGTTGAGGGAGTGGTTTTGGAGGTGTATGCCTGCTGGACGTGGGTGCAGGTGCATGGGCAGTGTGCTGATGTGAGGTGGATGGCAGTTGGGTGTGTGAGTGCTTGCGTTTATGTCCTTTAGGAGGGGGGACAGACAGGGTGGGAGAGGACACAGGGGACGCGTGCATGGATGGTGTGGAGGTGTCTACTAGTGAGATGTGTGTGCTGCTTGGTGTGGTGATGCCGATGGTGGATGTTGATGCAGTGCATGCAGGTGTGAGTGCGGATGTGACTGTGAGGGAGGTGGAGGAGGGGGAGACAGTGGAGGCAGTGGATGTGGTTGTGTCTGCAACTGTCTGTTTGCATGAGTGCTTGTGGGATGAAGTGTGGTACCTGTGTTTGACTGAGCCACTGTTGTGTCTTGTCCTGTGTGCATGCTCGTCTGTATGTGTGCATGCGATGGGTTGGGGTTGAGGAGACTGGGAAGTGGTAGTTAATGGAGGGACAGTAGGAACAGGGACAATGGCTGCCATTAGAGAGGAGGCCAGAGCCTCAATCGATCTCTGTTGGGCTGCAAATCCACTGTGAATGCCCTCCAGGAATGTATTGCATTGCTGCATCTGGGATGCCAGCCCCTGTATGGCATTCACAATGGTTGAGTACCCTATAGAGAAGGATCTCAGAAGATCAATAGACTACTCACTCAGGGCAGCAGGGCTCACTGGGACAGGTCCTGAGGTGCCTGGGGCGAAGGAGATGCCCACCCTCCTGGGTGAGTGGGCATGGGCAACTCGCTTAGGGGCTTCTGGGAGGGCAGTGCTGGTACGGGGGTGGTGGCTGTACCTGCAGCTGGGGTGGTCACAGAGGTGTTCGCCACCACCAGGGAGCTTCCATCGGAGGAGGTATCTGAGTCTGTGTTGTCACCTCCTGTCTCCGCCGTGGTGCTCCCGTCCCCCTCTGTCCCACTGGTTCCCTCAGCGTCGGTGGACTCTGCCTCCAGGGTCCTGTGGGATGCAGCTCCCTCTGTCGTCGGTGCTCCTGCTCCTCCGCCATTTGATGCTAATGCACACATGGACAGGATGACACAATTAAAAAGGGGAGAGAGAGAGAGAGAAAGGAAACACTCGGTCAATAGAGCACCAACACCACAGTTGGCATACACAGTACTGTCACACACAGGGATTACGTTTCAGCACTATACATTGCACTGCCAGTGATTTGGCTAGATGCCACGGCAAGATGAGGGCCATACACTGCCAACTGCACCCCTCCTGGTACCCACAAAGCCCTTACTGACATGGAATGCTAACAAGCTAGGTTACCTGCATTTGCCATACACCCATTACCCTTGAGCTGGATCACTCTGCAATTTTTAGCCTGGCATTAGGGGGCACCCACTAATTCACACCCACTACCCGGATCAATTTTTGTAGTAATGGCCACTGTACTCACCCCCTTGTTGCTGGTGTGATCCCTCAAGTGCCCATGCAGCACTGGGTAGGTCACCACCAGTATGCAGGCCATCAGGGGGGGTCAGGTTCTGATGGGCACCCCTTCCTTGCTGGGAGGCAATCCCCAGCTGGGCCTCCGCAGTCTTCTGTGCCCAGCGTCTCAGGTCCCCCCACTGTTTCCAACAGTGGGTGCACCACCTGCCATAGACCCCAGGGTCTGCTCGTCTTTGGTAATAATAATCCCTTCTTTTGATGGGGGGTGACCTGCAGAGGTAATACAGAAAGGAGGACACCATTACACATACAATCCAGGCTGTCACACATATCGCCCACCAATCCCATTTCTGTCACCATTGGCAAACACATTGGCTGGCGCACACCATGTACACCACCACATAACATCCCCGATGACACGATGCTTGCACACACATCTCCATGCACCCTTCCCACATGCATTGTGCCCAATGTGTACTCATCTGTTAGTCTGGAGGCCCATACAGCAGTCGGAACTGGGGTAGGACCCCATCCACTAATTGCTCCAACTCCTCCGAAGTGAAGGCAGGGGCCCTTTCCCCAGTCACACAGACCATGGTAAGTTCCAGACACAGGTCACAGCAGCACACGCAGTGTAGGTGTTTTCCTGTTGAAGGTCAGGAAACAAGTGAGGAATCAGATAGAAAATGGTGGTCACATCCGCGGCGGTGTACACTGATCCCCATTGGCCACTGTACTCCATAGAGCCCCATATTATCCAATGAGGAATTGCACGGCAGTGCAAGTCCGCATTTTCCCACCACACCCAAATTCAGCAGAGTTACCTCACTTCCACCTGTCCCTAGATACAGGACAGGCGGGCACCATTTCATGGTGGCGGACAATGGTCTAATCAACCTTAAATGCGTCACAGCCTAGATTAGCACATACCTCACCATTCCCACTGTCCCATCACATAAATGCACTATGTACACTGAGGTTGTGGTTCCATTGTTCAATTTATGACAGCCTACTCACTCTTGTGTCCCTTAGATACCTACCGCTAAGGTTGAATAGGAGGAGGAGACAAACCCCTGTGTGCAGACACCTTGTGGACTTGGCTATACTGGAGGACAGGCACATTATACTCACCCATAGACTGGACAGGGCCACAATCAAAGAGCTGTGTGCCCAATTAGAGCCTGAACTGATATCAGCTATCCATCATCACACTGGGATCACCCCTCTTGTGCAAGTGCTAACAGTGATCCATTTCCTGGCAACTTGTTGTTTCCAAGTGACATTGGGCTTGGCAGCAGGAATGTCACAGCCAATGTTCTCAATTATGCTGGCAAGAGTTTTGTCTGCCCTGGTGAAACACATGTGCAGCCACATTTCTTTCCCCCAGGTGGAAGATCTGGAAACTGTGAAGGCTGGATTCTATGCAATGGGGCATATACCCAATATTGTTGGAGCGATTGACGGGACAAATATTGTGTTAGTCCCCCCCCCACCAGAATGAACAGGTGTTCAAGAATCGTAAGAGTTTCCACTCACTGAATGTGCAAATGATGTGCCTGGTGGAACAGTACATCTCCCATATCAGCTCTAAGTATCCTGTGTCGGTGCATGATGCCTTTGTTCTGAGGAATAGCAGCATCCCAAGTGTGATGGCCCAACTACAGCGGCCTAGGGTGTGGCTAATAGATGAGCCATGGTCCCCACAAACTGTATGTTAGTGCGTCCCTTCAGGTGTCATCCACATAGCATTGTGTGAGGCTAAATGTTGTCCCTCAATACTTGCAGGTGACTCTGGCTACCCAAACCTATTGTGGCTGCTGACTCCTGTGAGGAATGGCAGGACAGGGGTTGAGGAACATTATAATGAGGCACATGGGTGAAACAGAAGGATCATCAGGCTCCTGAAGGCCAGTTTCAGGTGCCTCCATTTGACAGGTGGATCCCTGTGCTACTCAACTCGGAAGGTCTGCCAGATATTAGTGGCATGCTGCATGTTGCACAGCCTGGCCTTCAGACTGCATGTGCCTTTTCTGAAGGAGGAGGAGACTTGAGATGCCCCTGTGGCAGCAGTGGACCCTGAGAACAGTGAGGATGAGGAGGCAGAGGATGAGGATGAGGACAACTGAACATCTGTTATACGTCAATACTTCCAATGACACACATTGGAAGTGTGTTTGTAGCACAGGTCCAGTGTCCAAGGGGTCATATGAATGGGAAAAAAGACAGTTCAAAGTAGACAAGGTGACAGTGTGGGACACAAGGGGGACAATCAGGAGAGTCTCATTTCCTGGTGGTGGTCTTGGCAAGTGTCTCTGGCTTCTGCTAGTTCACAGGGAACGATTGCAGGGTTGTTCACCTTCTGCAGGGGCAGGGGCAGGGGGAGGGGAGCTGGTGGCCTGTGGGGCCTCCTGCCCACTAGCTACAGTTAAAGTGGAGAGCTGGTCAATGGACTGGCTGGTGGTAAGGGCCCGCTGGTGTGCTGTTACTCCTGCAGCCGCCTGTTCTCCGTTGTCAAGGATCTTGCCCATCGTGTCCTGGGAATGTTGGTATGCTCCCAGGACCTTGGTGAGTGCCTCCTGGAGAGTCGGTTCCCTGGGACTGTCCTCTCCCTGGCGCACAGCGGTCCTCTAAGTGTCCCTGTTGCCCTGTGCCTCTGTCCCCTGAACGTTGTGCCCACTGCCACTGACCCCAGGTCACTGATTGTCTTGGAGACGAGGTGTGGACTGAGGTCTCTGTACAGGTGGGCACACTGCTGATTGACGTGTCTTGTGGACAAAGGTGTGGGTGCGCTGGGTGGGTGCTGTGGTGTTGGATAATGATGAGGGGGGCTTTGTGGTGGACTGTGATTGGGCTGTGATGACCGACTCTCCAGTGGTCCCTGAGGGGCCACGTTGTTGGTCCAGATCCTAAAGTCCACAGTTACTGTCACCACTGGGGGCATCTTCTGTTAGGGGACTAGATAGTCGGGGAACTTTCTCTTTGGTGGTATTGGCTGGGGCACCTGTGGGGATGTAAGTGATTTATTATGCTTCATGTCTGTGACATATTGTACATCCCTGGCTTCGCCTCTATCCTTGCTGTTGCCCTGCCACCTTTGTTTGTGTATGGTGATGTATTGTGGGATTGTTAGTTTCCCTATGCTGTGCATGCTTTAGTGATGGGTGTCCATGCAGGGCTGGGAGGGCTGTCCATGCATTGGTATGACATGCAGGATTTGGCGTTTGGGTTAGTCAGATGTGTAGGTGTAGGATTTGACATTGGGGTTAGTCAGATGTGTAGGTGCAGTGTGTGGGATGGAGTGGAGTGATGGGAGTGAGGGTGATGGGGTGTGATGGCATGCAGGTATGGGAGGCGCTAAGTAGTAAATGTTGACTCACCAGTGTCCAGTCCTCTGGCTACTATAGCGAATCCCTCAGGATGCAGTAATGCCAAGACTTGCTCCTCCCATGCTGTAAGCTGCGGGGGAGGAGGTGGGGGTCCACCACCAGTCCTCTGTATGGCGAGCTGGTGCCTTGCTGCCACGGAACGCACCTTCCCCCATAGGTCGTTCCATCTCTTCCTGATGTCGTCCCTTGTTCTTGGGTGCTGTCCCATGTCGATCACCTTGTCCACGATATTCCACCATAGCTCCATCTTCCTGGCAATGGATATTTGCTGTACTTGTTCTCCAAACAGCTGTAGCTCTACCCTGACTATTTCCTCCACCATGACCCATAACTCCTCATCAGTGAAATGGGGGTGCCTTTGTGGGGACATGGGTGTTGTGTGGTGTGTGTTGGTGAGAGTGTGTTGTGTAATGTGGTGGGGTGTGTGATGTCAGGTGCATGAGGGATGTATGGGTGTATGTGGTATGTGTGTCTAGTTGTCTCTGTGCTGTTTGTGTCAATCTCCTGGCAGTAATTGTTGTTCATAAAGGGTTGTGGGTAATGTAAGTGTGTGTTTTATGGTGCTGTGGGTGGGTGTGTGTGGTGTGTGTATGAGTGATATGTGTGTGATTTCGGTTTTGGCCAATGTAGTGTTGTTTTGTAAGTGGGTGTCCATTCTGAGCGCACTATGGGTCATAATGTGGTGGGCATTGTTTTGTTGGCATAACAGTATGGGTGTTGGTACCGCCACTTTAGCACTGACCTTTGGTCTGGCGGATTTGTGTATGTGGCGGTATTCTGTGGGATTGGTGTATTTGTGTCATAATAAGGGAAACAGATATTCACCACTGCAGCAGTATGTTGGCGGCCGTCACCGTGGTGGTAAGCGGCATTTACCGCCAATGTCATAATGAGGGCCTTAATGTCCAAAATATCTATTTGTTCATGGTCAATATTGTACATGAATTATAAGCCATAATTATTTTTGTTAACTTCCTGAAAGTATTCCACAAATTGTCGTTCTGTGCCAATTCAGACTATAAATAAATTGTCAAAATACATCAGCCAAATGATGTTTTTTGACAGATGATGTTCATACTTTTCATGCCATGTGATCTTCCTATCCCACCAACCCATGGTCAAATTCATGTCACTGGGGGAGCAGGAAATTCCCATTGCTATCCCACAAATCTGCTGGTACACTTAACGATTAAAGAGAAAGATGTAGTTACATCGGCATATCTCAATAATTTCTAATAACATTGCTGAATGTCTAGCCTCATTTAAGTTTGTTTGTTTCAGAAAGTAATTCACAGCATTCAAACCAATGTCATGCCTAATAGAGGTGTATAGTGACACCTCATCAATAGTTACCATCAAAAACTCCTGTTACCATTCAATGTCGGACACAATCCTTATACAATCCCCTGAGTCCTTGATGTATAATGACAGTGCTTTGATCATCGGAGAAATGTGCAACATATTGAGAGATGTTCTCAAAGGCTATACCACAGCCAGATATGATAGCTCTTCCTGAAGGTTTGTGTAGAGTTTTATGAATTTTAGGTAAAAAATAAATTGTTGGCATGGCATGATTCGTGACAGTCAAAAAGTGGTACTCCTCATCAGTGAGGATTAGTTCCTCCTCCTTCAAGGGAGGGGAATTTCCTTCTCCCACACCAACTCACACACCCAGAGACACCCTCTCTCACCCATTGACTCACTCAGGCAGACTCTGTTACACCCACTCTGACACACGGAGAGATGCTCACACACCTACCCACACACTTAGACACTCTCACACCCACTCTCTCACACAGACACAGACTCTAACACCCACTCACACACCCAGAAAGACACTCTAACCCCCACTTACACACCCAGACAGTCACACCCATGCACACACCCAGGCAGACACTCTCACACCCACCGTGAGACCCAGACATACACTCTTAAAATCATTCACACACCCATAGTGACACTCCGACATTCAGTTTGACACCAAAAGACACACTCTCACACCTACTCACACACCTATGCAGACACTGTCACACCCACTCAATCACAAAGACACAAACTCTAACACCCACTCACACACCCATACAGAGTCTGATAAGCACTGACAGACCCAGACAGACATTCTCACACCCACTGTGAGACACTCTCACACCCAGTCACACCTTCAGACAGATAGTGCAGCACCAAGTGCTACACTCAAAAATACACTTTTCGGTCACTCAAAGAAGAATTTTAGAAAACTACTGAGATATTCTTTAGTGTTGCTGGTGTGAATGAAGAGAATACTTTGCTTTGTGAATCCATTATGGTTCTGCGAATCTGAATATGATTGGAAGAAATATGAATTGTAAAAACAAAATGTCTATGATGAAAGGATTCACTCTGAAAAGAGCCTTTTTGTGTATGATGTATAGATGAGAACTACACATGAAGTAGGGTGCACTCTTTCAAGTTCTGGAGGAATGCCTCAGTGCTTTTCTCTATCAGGTGAACCTCTCCTTTTCTATATTTACCATCCTTATCAAAGCATAAGCTATTGTGGTTTATAGAGCCCTTATTATGGTCTCTGAGGTACGCAGAAACTGTTTTATTAACATGTCTATTTGTAAATAGAAATCACTTGATCATTTCCACTTCTGACCTTGACAAATATTAGAAAAATAAATAAATTTAATTAGGATTTCCAATACTACCCCAGTAACTGTGCCCAGGTCATTGCCACCACAATGCACAATCATGAGGTCTGGATTTTTTTAATCCATAATTCTTTCAACTAAAGGCAACCCAAGTAATATCCACATTAGATAAACCCAGGTCCCTGTCAATGGCACACTTTCTGGCACTCTCTCTGGCCCAAAAAACAAAGCTGTCACCCACAATCCACACTGAGCATTTTGGAGGGAAGCTGGAGTACAGCACTGGAGAAGGATATAGATGAATGAGACAGATTTGAAATGACACACCGAAGCACACATTGATGCATACATAAACACACCTAGGCACACAGTGATGCATACACTGACACACTCAGGGACACAATGATGCATGCACTAACACACTCGGGCAGACACTGGTGGATCTGCTGATCTACCCAGGAATACACTAATGCATACTCTGAGACACCTAAGGATACAATGATGAAAACACTGACACACCCACTCAGACTCTGATACATGAACTAAGACACCAGGCACAAAGTGATGTATATACTGAAACACCCAAGCACACATTGAAGCACACAGTAATTCACCCAGGCACCCACTGATTAAAGCACTAATATGTGCTGGTACGAACTGATGCATACACTCACACACCCAATCATACATTAATGCATATGTTGACACATCAAGGAAGGTACTGGTGCCTACACTGATACACTGTTATACTTTACATCACTTGCGTTGTCTCCCTAAACCTTTTGCCTCTGTTTCCCAGGTTGTTGATGTGTGCTGGACTCTGATTTTGCTGTTTTTGTTACCCTGGGCACTTTACCACTGCTAACCAGTGCTAAAGTGCAAGTGTTCCTGTACAAAATGTGTATGTAATTGACTTATCCATGATTGGCATATCTGATTGACTAGTAAGCCCCTAGTACAGTGCACTAGAGGTGCCCAGGGCCTGTAAATCAAATGCTACTAGTGGGCCTGCAGCACTGGTTGCGCCACCCACATAAGTAGCTCTGTAATCATGTCTCCGACCTGCCACTGCAGTGTCTGTGTATGCATTAACTGTAAATTCGACCTGGCAAGTGTACCCACTTGCCAGGCCTAAACCTTCCCTTTTCTTAATTGTCAGACACCCCTAGGTAGCCCCATGGGCAGGGTGCAGTGTATGGTTAAGGTAGGACATATAGGCCCTCATTACAACCCTGGTGGTCGGTATTAAAGTGGTGGTAATACCGCCAACAGGCCGGCGGTAAAACAAATGTAATCACGACCATGGCGGAAACTGCCAACACAGACATCCACTTTAACAGTCCGAGCGCCACAGCGGTAGCAACAAACACCGTGGCAGTAACCGCAAACAGACATATGGAAGACAATGTACCGCCAACACTATTACAAGGCACCAATCCACCAGCTTTTCTGGGACGGAATTAACGCCATCAAAAGCATGGCAGAAACAGTACACAGAAGGGAAGCCACTCACCTTTCAACACACAAGGAAGAACTAGGATGCCATAGAGCCCGAATTGAAGATCCTACCCATGTTGGTGTATCTAATAATACACCTTGAAGTGGAAAGAAGGCGGTGGCAGTGACGACGACGCTGAGTACTGCACCTAGCACACAGGGGAGGGGAGGAGGGAAAAGAGAGTAACACATACATGCGACATGCAACACCCCCACCCCCACCCACAACAACATACACACACACATATCCAACAGCATCACAGATACACCCCGTCATCCCCTGGAGGAACGCAAGGACAAAACAAAATGAGTTTAACTAGTGTTATATCAGAACAATCAGATAGATCAAGAGAAAATCAAATAATAAGTATACACAAATATTTACATCAACCACACAAGTCCTACACTGTCCCATTATATGTCCGTGGACCAGTGGTCCCAAAAAGCATGGGCGAAGCCCACACATGACACGTGCCTCAAAACAGAGAGAACACTGCAGGGACATCAGGTCGAAAAACACACAGGCACCTCACAGGGAAGGGGAGGAGGGGCACCTCAGCCAGATGATGGTACAACACCACTGCTCCTCGAGGGGGCTCCATGCCCACTGCTTGGTCCCGGGGAGTACAAAGCCACAGTCTCACAATCTCTCAAGTTTCTCATGTGGGTGGTTTGCCCACTGCTTGGTCCTGGGGAGTACAAAGCCTCAGTCTCTCAAGTTTCTCAAGTGGGTGGTTTGCCCACTGCTTCGTACTGGGAAGTGCAAAGCCTCCGTCTCCCAAGTTTCTCAAGTGGTTGGTTTGCCCACTGCTTGGTGTGGGGAGTGCCAAGCCACAGTCTCTCAAGTTTCTCAAGTGGGTGGTTTGCCCACTGCTTGGTCCTGGGGAGTGCAAAGCCACAGTCTCTCAAGTTTCTCAAGTGGGTGGTTTGCCCACTGCTTGGTCCTGGGGAGTGCAAAGCCACAGTCTCTCAAGTTTCTCAAGTGGGTGGTTTGCCCACTGCTTGGTCCTTGGGAGTGCAAAGCCACAGTCTCTCAAGCTTCTCAAGTGGGTGGACTGCCCACTGCTTGGTCCTGGGCAGTGCAAAGCCACAGTCACTCAAGTTTCTCAAGTGGGTGGTTTTCTCACATGCTCTGGAGGGGGCTTTGTGCCCAGAGTGCTTCATCAGGCCAAGGACTGGGGGAGTGGATGCAATCTCCACTGGTTCTGGAGGGGATTTGTGCCCAGAGTGCTTCGTCCTGCCAAGGATTGGGGGAGTTTCTACAGAAACCAGGGGGCACCCTATAACTCTACTTTGCCTAGGGTAAATATAACATTAATACAGAAAAGAGTGGCAGGTAGAGACAAATTTCATCTTAAATTGAAAGAACAGTCCTATATTCTGTTACTTCTGAGTTTATTTCTTTCTCACATTTATTTCAACTAAATTATGTAAATAGCCAAAAAGGACTTATGGTGATATAACACTTATAACTGATTTCACAGTAACAATTCACCAAATAACAATTGACAAGACGTACATAATAACTCACATCAAAGAATTACCACTATAAAAACATCTTAAAATAATGCCCTATATATTTGAATGTTGGTCACTTGGTTAAATAATGGACTATTTTGGAAAAATGTAAGACACATTGTATCATGCTTGTTGGAAAGAAATATACAACATATTGACGATGCTAAAAAAGCCTAATACCTTAGCATATAAAAGTGGATCACATGTGGAGTGATATCAAGTGACCAACATTCAAATATATAGGGCATTATTTTAAGATGTTTTTATAGTGGTAATTCTTTGATGTGAGTTATTATGTACGTCTTGTCAATTGTTATTTGGTGTATTGTTACTGTGAAATCAGTTATAAGTGTTATATCACCATAAGTCCTTTTTGGCTATTTACATAATTTAGTTGAAATAAATGTGAGAAAGAAATAAACTCAGAAGTAACAGAATATAGGACTGTTCTTTCAATTTAAGATGAAATTTGTCTCTACCTGCCACTCTTTTCTGTATTAAGGATTGGGGGAGTGTCTGCATTTCTCCACTGGTTCTGGAGGGATCTTTGTGCCCAGAGTGCTTCATCCTGCCAAGGATTGGGGGAGTGGATGCATTTCTCCACTGGGTCTGGAGGGGGCTTTGTGCCCAGTGATGCTGCCCCGGGGGTGGGGCAGTTGACATCCTCTCGCCTGGGTGTCTTAGCCACGTGATGTACCTGGAACAGGTAGCATGATACTCCATGGAGGCAGAGCCACACTCCATCCTGCGGCGACTTTGGCTGCCAATTGCTGGCTTTTGTCAGTGCTGGAGGTGGTGTTTCAAGTGATGTGTCCAGGGTCCAAGGTCCAGGACGTCACCGGCGGACTCGGACGGCTACCCACTGGGGATGGTGCTGACGTCCGACAGAGTGGTAATGGCTGTGCTCATGGCAGTGCTGATGGTGATGCAGATGGCGGTGGCTGCGGCTGAGTTGCTGCCAGTGCTGGCCGTGGTGCAAGTGTCTGTTGTGGTGGATGGGGACACCATACTGTCTCCGGCAGCCTCGGATGGCTGATCCTTGGGGAGGATGCTGCAGCCTGATGTTGTGGCAGCGGCGGTGCAGGTGGTGGTGCAGGTGGCGGTCGGAGTGGCGGTGGTGACTGTGGTGCAGGTGGCTGCCATCCCTGATGATATGGTGGTCACCAGCCCCTCACCAGGATACATCGTGCCCTGAGGTGACATGCCCTTTAGCTTGTGGCCCTTCCCCATCTTTGAAGTTGCTGCAGGGACCTTGGCACTGTCCTCTCTGTGTTTGGGCGATGCCTTGCTGGGTGGGTATTGTGTGACTTTCCCCTGCTGGCAGCCGGACCCTTTTTTACCTTTGCAGGTGGTGGAATAGGGTGTTCCTTCTTATCAGTCGGTGGCACACTGGCAGCTCTGACGGGTGCCCCCTTCAATCGTACCAGACTAGCAGGGACCACAGCGGATGAAGATTTGGTGGCTGAGGTGCTTGGCTGGGATCTAGACATCCTGGACCTAGTGGAAGGACGGGGGGAGGTGTAGGGAAGAGGTTAATGTTAGCTAGGAAAAAGTTTTTTAGACACACTGGGGTGGGAAGATGGAGGGGTGTGGGAGTGGAGGAAGAGGTAGTGATTGCAGGAGGTGTACTTCTGCTGAGTTTGGGTGAAGGTGCATGGGCTGGAGGCTATTGTGAGGTGGATGGCTGTTGAGTGGGTGTGTGCCTGCATTTGTGTACTTTGGGAGGAGGGCTCACAGACACACTGCAAGAGGACACTGGGGACGTATGAATGGTAGTGGGGGTGGTGATTGCACATGAGCAGTGTGTAGTGATTGGCGTGCTGGTAATGGAGGCAGTGGCTGATGATGTAGTGCATGCAGGTCAGAGTGGAGACAAGACAGGGAGGGAGGTGGAGGACGTGGAGGAGGGGGACACAGTGGAGGAAGTAGATGTTGATATGTGGGCATGGGTATGGTGCTTGTGTGAGTGCCTGTGGGATGTGTGGTGCTTATGTTGTGGTACTGAAAATTCTGGACCCGTGTTATAAACATCGTCGTATCACAACGATTTTGGTATCAGCAGACCGAGAATGATCAGAATAGTATGCACAAGCATTGTATTCATATTCGGGTAACGAAATCACCCGAATATCAGAGTTTCCATCCTGAACCCTCGTGTTCCACTTAAACGACAGCCATTTTGTGATTGCCCTCACATAGGCCAATGTCTAATGCTGAAAACGAGTCTGAAGGACACATACACCTTTGCTGACTCCTCTGTGACCTGGGCAAGCTGACTCCACTGCCTGAAGCCAAACCTGTTCGGCCAGTTTCTTTCCCAGTGGCCGAATGAGATTAGTATCAAGGCACAACACATCATAAACCTTTCATCACACACAAACCATGCCTAATCTTACACACACCTGTCCCTGTTTCTTTCTTTATGACTTGCTTTACAAGGAGGAGGTGCCCGTTTATATTGGGGGTCCGTCGATATCTGATGAAAGTACTAAGCCTTGCCGGGTAATTGATTGAGGGCTGGACAAACTGAAATATGGGCTTGTCATCATAAACCTGCTATTTCTTTGTAGTGAAAATAAGAGAATGGTCAACTGTAAAATAAGGAATGTTTGCCTAAAGCATAATATTTTGTATAAAAGAGAAGGTTAGCTTTGCAAAGGGAGCAGTCTCCTGAGAATATACACCGTGTTGTACTTCTAGGATACCTGTTACTGGCTGCAGCCAATAAACAAGATCTTTGACTTCACCAAGAAGACTCTGTGTTTCTGCAGTCTGAAACAGGAAGGACTCGAAGTCTTAGGATGTGTTACCTGGCACCGCTGGGTTCTGAAAAACCCAGTACTTCGGTTGGCGCCCAACATGGGGCGATTTCAGCGGTACCGGTCCAAGCCAGAGGTTCGTGAGGAGCTTCGTGTGAAAATTCTGGAGGAAGGCCGCCACTTCATCGACCCCTGTATGTGGACGTGGTCCGAAAGTCTTTGCTGCGAGGTTCCCCGCTTTCCGACGGCTACGAAGGACTGCTGCCCTGACTATCGCCCTGTTTTGGACCCTTGATGATTTGGTAGAGCGAAACGATAAACGAGTCTTCTGGTGACGTCATCGATACCTCAGTTAAGTATAAGTGGAGCGTCTCCCAGTCCTTAGTTTGGTTCTTAGTTTGGTATCCCCTTGGGATCTTTGATTTGGAACTTGCAAGTACCAAAGCCGAGGGATTTGTGTATTCACGAGACTATCGTATTCGATAATCCTTTGAAGTTTGAAGCTAGACTAGAGAGCGAAGATGCCTGGTCTTAGCAGATATGGAAATTTGTTTTGTCTTGGTTATAATAGGGATTCCCGATTGGAGGACTCGTGTCCGGTTCCTCCGATTGGAACTCCAACCTATGAACTATATGTGAAACATGGCATAGGCCCCCTCACATATAATGAAGTATGGATCCGATACACCAGGAAAGATGGAGTTTTAAAATGGCCCCAATATGGTAGTTTTGACACAGAGATTCTGAATAATCTGGAGGTTAAACTTTTTAAGAAGAAAGCCCGGCCGGCGATGTTTGACTCTTTCCGCCTATGGTGTAAGGAAGCCAAACAGAAGGAAATTAAATTAGCAAAGAGAAATAAGAGGGAAGAGGGTATCTC
The DNA here is from genome assembly GCF_031143425.1 of Pleurodeles waltl. Lineage (NCBI taxonomy): Eukaryota > Metazoa > Chordata > Amphibia > Caudata > Salamandridae > Pleurodeles > Pleurodeles waltl. The sequence goes on from NC_090446.1 coordinate 1,237,194,824, forward strand.
GATAATGCAAGCTGCCATGCAGTTTAAAGATTATGAAGAAGAACAGATGAATGAGCAGTTGCACAGGCAACGTAAATTGGTGACCGATAAATGTTATCCAGTTTTTCCGCTTCTTCAGCAAAATGCAGCAAAAGAACTTGAGAAAGATCCTTTAATGTCACACTTGTTGAGGTCGCCACCCCCTTATGCGCAGAATGCTACAGCACCCCCGCAACCTTTAGCTGTGCAACCTCCGGTTATTGTGCCTCAGGTTCTTCCACAGCCGCCAGCTCCTCTTCAGTTGGCTCCTACTACTATGGCGCAGCCCCTTCAAGGGCCGCCGACTTCGCTACCTGCTCCATCTGTTCCTCCTGCGACTTTATGTACTACATCGACTGCCTCTTCTGCTGTTCTTCCTGATACTGCCTCTGCGTCTGCTTCTGCGTCTGCCTTGCCTCCCTCTGTTTTTCCTCCGGTTCTTTCATCAACTTCTCCTTCTGTCCGACAGAGAATGACAGATACTGTTGCCAGCCTTATATTTCCTCTCTTTGGGTCGTCTGGTGTGACCCCAGATTCGGAGCGTAAGCAGTCGCGTAGTCAACTGCCTAATTCTCAAGAGAGAGAAATGTTTGACCGTATGGTGCGTAAATGGGTTGTTTACCCTTTAAGATACGATGTAGAGTCTGTTATGGATGTCTTCCGCCAATGGGAAACACCGAAACAAAGATACGTTTTTGAGAAAATGTGTGCTTTCCTTTGTGAGGAATTGGAAGATAATGATTTGGAAACAAATCCGCCTGATTTGTGCTGTGTACGGTTTGAGTTTGCAAAGGGCACGATTGTGGGTTCGGATGTTGAGACAGCAGTTGCGACGTTGTTGTCCTTTAGGAATAAGGATCCTTCTCAGTCATTGTTCCAACATGACTCCTCTGTTAAAAAAAAAGGTGCGACAGTACCCAATGAGAGAAGTCCCTCCGGTATGGAAGGACGCCGTTGCGGCTGATGTTGCTAATCAAATTGATGCTGTCCCAGCTCATTTTCAGCGTGTTTGGGTACATGTTCCGTGGAAGCGAGCTGAAGTTTTAGCCCTTAAGCAGACTTTGCCTGATCCCCATAAAAACCCTGCAGGGTATTATAAGGAATATTCACAGACTGCAGACTCGTGCATTATGAATTTAGCCGACATAGACATGTTATTTGGGAATGTTGTTCCACAGCCTTTGTGGGGATTGATTCGCCATACAGATCATGCACAAGAGTTAGGTGACTCATGGGCTAATATTAGTGCTGCAAATGATAGACAAGTTGGTGGTGCCAAGCCTGAGCCTTTGGTAGCAGAACTGCCTGCTAGGATCATTACTTTCATGAAGACTTTAATGCATGCGATGCGTGTAAATTGGGATAAATTGTCTGCGTGTAAGCAGAAGAAAGATGAAACAGTGTCTGATTTCTTCACCAGGTTTGAGGAAACGTTTATCGACCACAGTGGTCAAAATATGAGTACAGAAGGTGGTCAACGGTTGTTCGTTGACAAGTTTGTGCACAATTTGCTTGCAGAGCTGTGTAAGAAATTGAAGGATTCAGAGAGTTCTTGGGCCGTTTCCTCTTCAGCACAAATATTGGCTACTGCACAGTACTACGAAAATAGGGATAAAGATGAGAAGGATAGAGCAGACAAGAAAACTAAAGAATTAAAGACGAAGGTTCTTTTACAACAGGCGTATCCGCCACATGGTGGTCAGAGTAACTATCAGCAACCTCAACAGTTCCAGAGAAACTCGCAAAGGTTCGAGTTTTCTCAACCACGTGTTCCTGTAGGTCCCAATCAGTGTTCATACTGTAAAGAAGAGGGTCATTTCAAGTATAGTTGTCCTATTTTGTTACAGCGTACGAATGGTGCTTCTGGCGCAAGAGGTCGAGGTGTTCAACAAGCTCCTAGAGGTAGAGGACGTGGAAGTTTTCCCCAGAACACACGTTCCTTTCCGTCTCAAAACTCAATGAATAGTTTTGACCAGCAACATAACGCGTCTGGTAGGACGGCTCAGTACTATGCTGACGACTACTATGGAGAAGATGAGAACTTGGAAGGTAATAATTGCTAGGACAGCCATAGACAAAGAGAGGGAGTTTTTTTAGTTCCAGTAGATCAGAATGGACCTTATGTTCAGGTGATTACCTCAGGTGTGTCAGAGCCTTTTCTGTTGGATACTGGTGCTACAAAGAGTTCTATTATGCACTCAAAACTCCCTGGCGCACCTTTGTCTGGCGAGATGAATGTTTCAGTAGGTTTTTCTGGCGCCCCGGTTAGGAACCCGATTTCTAGTCCTATGTCCCTTTCTGTTGGACCTTGTGAATTGGAAGCACCCCTTATTCTGACGACAGGTTGTGGTGAAAACTTGTTAGGATTGGATTTGTTGAAAAGATTGTATGCGACATTATATTGTTCTCCTTCGGGAGTACAACTTACACTGGGTAGGAAAATGGTCTCTCCAATGTATTTGTCGAAGGATAAACTTCCGACCGAATTGTCGTTTCTTCCTGATACCATTTGGGCTACTGGTCCTAATGACGTGGGTCTGTTGGAAATACCACCTTATGTTGTGACATTGAAAGCCAATGTTAAATTACCACGCATTCAACAATACAAGATCTCTAGTGAAGGTGAAAAGGCGTTGCTAGCGATAATTTATGATTTAATTGAAAAAGATGTAATTGAAGAGACAAGAGGCAACGTTTGTTATAGTCCTGTTCTGCCTGTTTTGAAACGTACTGACCCCTCTAAGCCACCTGTTTACAGGCTCGTGATTGATCTTAGAGAGGTAAATAAAATAGTTGTGCCACAGTTTCCAGTTGTTCCTAATATCACTGCCCTATTGACTATGGTTCCAGCTTCCGCCACCTGGTTCTCGGTGATCGACTTAAAGAATGCTTTCTTCAGCATCCCGATTGCAGAGGAGAGCAGGGATATTTTTGGCTTCAGTTTAGGAGGCCGAAGTTTCCGCTTCAAACGCGCTCCTCAAGGCTAATGTGAAAGTCCATCAATATATAGTCAGGCTTTAAAAACACAGCTTGATGCAATTGTTTTACCTGACGGCGCTACCCTTATTCAGTACATTGATGATTTGCTAGTCGCTACAGATACTGAAGAGATTTGTAAAGAAGCCACCTTGTTGTTGTTGCATCATTTGTCTGATTTACATCACAAAGTGTCCCTTTCAAAACTGCAATATTGTCGACAAGAAGTGACCTACTTAGGTCATCTCTTATCGAAGGAGGGAAGGAAACTGACCTCAGAAAGAATTCAGGCAATTGCAAAATTTAGTGTGCCAAGGACACAGAGAGAAGTACGTGCTTTCTTGGGCATTACATCATACTGCAGACAATGGATACCAAATTTTTCTTTGCTGGCCAAACCTTTGGTAGCATTGACCTATAAAGATACACCAAACCCCGTTCCATGGTCTGAAGATTGTCAGAAAGGTTTTTCCGAATTGCGTAATGCATTGTGTTCGGCTCCTGTGTTGGGTACCCCCGACTACAGTAAGCCCTTTACACTGTATGTCCATGAGAGAGAGGGTTGTGCATTGTCAGTGCTGACACAGTCTTTTGGAGACAAGCAGCGCCCATGCGCATATTTTTCGTCAACTTTGGATCCGGTAGCTAAAGCATTGCCGAGTTGCTTGAGAGCCACAGCGGCAGCAGCTGTTTCTATTCAACAGTCTGCTGGGTTAGTGATGAATAATATGTTGATTGTGATGGTTCCACATGCAGTGGACACGTTGTTAAACAGGACCAAGACACAACATTTAACTAGTGCTCGATTGTCAGGTTACGAGTTGACACTGTTAGCGAGTCATGTGCACATAAAGAGGTGCAATACGTTGAATCCAGTCACGTTATTGCCAATTTCAGTAGAAACAGATGATGTTGAACAACATGATTGTTTTCTTAGGACAGAAGAAGAAACGAAAGGGAGAGTAGATCTTAAAGATACTCCTCTTGTAAAGTGTTATGGTACCTTATGGGTGGATGGTTCATGCTTCAAGCTTCTGAATGGTGATACGACTGCAGCATATGCTGTCACAACTTTGCATACGATTGTTGAAGCTGCACGTATACCACATAATTCAGCTCAAGCAGCAGAGCTGATTGCACTTACGAGAGCGTGTGTGTTATCGAAAGGAATGAAAGTGACCATATATACCGACAGCCAGTATGCGTTTGGTGTGGGCCATAGTTTTGGACGATTGTGGAAAGAACGTGGGTTCCTGACTTCGCATGGAGCTAAAATTCAGCATGGTCAGTTGGTGAATGAGCTTCTTGAGTCACTGACCTTGCCATTACAAGTTGCGATTGTGAAATGCAGTGCACACAAGAAGGTTACTGATGATGTCGGTCGTGGCAATGCATTTGCTGACGAAATCGCAAAAGAAACAGCAAAAGATGTGATGAATCGAATGTATGTTGCAGGCCCCGCAAGATGGGTTGGTGACGTTGGAATATGTGAAGATACAATAGAGGGTGTGAAGTCTATTCAAGCTGAAGCTTCAGAGAAAGAGTTGAGTGTGTGGAAAGAAAGTACGGGTAAATTGGATGAAAATGGTTGTTAGGTTGACTTGTCAGAACATCAGCGATGGTTTTTATCCGATGCGTATGTGCTTGCAGTGGTGACAATGGCTCATGGAATGGCCCATATCAGTGTGAAAGGGATTTGTAAGTTGTTGGCTCCAGTATGGCAAAATGCTGGAATTCCTAAATGTGCAGAGAATGTGGTCAAGAATTGCATGGTGTGTCTGAAATACAATCCTGGTAGGGGAACCCCAACTCCAGCTGGTCATTTTGCGCCTCCAATGTATCCGTTCGAGGTTTTGCAGCTAGATTTCATCCACATGGACAGGTGCAACAATCTGAAATACGTACTCGTTGTTGTTTGTGCTTTTTCAAGATGGGTAGAAGCATATCCCTTAAAAGACAACACTGCCTTATCCACAGCTAAAGCCCTTGCCAAAGAATTCTTCCCTAGGTTTGGAATGCCGAGAATGGTCTGGAGTGATAATGGGAGTGAACTTGTGGGTCGAGTGATGAAAAAAGTATGTGAAGGGCTAGGTATCCAGCAAAAATTCCAAGCTGCAAATCACCCCCAATCAGCTGGACTAGTAGAGTGCTATAATGGCACGCTAAAACTGAAGTTGGCAAAGATACAAGCAAGCTCTGGTCTTAAATGTCCTGACGCTCTGCCTCTAGCACTCCTATCAACAAGAATGACTGTACATTCGCGAGTGGGACTTAGTCCCTATGAAATTGTGTTTGGCCGCCCGGCCAACATATGGGGAGTGCCAAGACCAACAAAATTCAGTGAGATCGAACACCCTGTACTGCTTGATTATTTGTATGAATTGACGGCTAAATTGCGTGTTCTACACCAACAGGTTCACGATACTCTGCCTCAGGTCTCTGAAGCTCCAGGACATCTTATCGATCCTGGATCATGGGTACTGGTCAAGAACTTCCAGCGGACAAAGAATGACCAGCCCCGTTGGACCGGCCCCTACCTCGTCCTTCTCTCAACAAGATCAGCTGTTCGAGTGGAAGGGAAAAAGAACTGGATCCACGGCGTACACTGCAAGAGGGTCCCTTTTCCTCTACCGTACGACCGGTGGGACCAGGAGGGGATCGCTGACTCTGAGACTGAGACTGTGCCTCGTTTTTTGCCATTTAGCGATGAACGTGTAAAAGGAACAATTTCTGAACGAGAAAGTGACAATAATTTGCAAGAAGCTGTGCCACCGTCAATTCGATTGAACATTACAGAGCCTGAACTCTTGTTCCAGAACCAGACAGTACCTGGAAAAAGCCGTTATAATTTGAGACCAAGAACTAAGGACAAATAATTTTTTTCCCGTTCCTTTGCTATCTTTTTTTAAAGTGCGGCTCTCTCATCTGAGTAACTTTCTTATTTTTGTTTTTTTTCTTTTCGAACCGCCATCCGGGTTCAGCTGTAGGGTCGTGGTTGCCCAAGTCTTTGGAGTGCAGCTGAAGACGTTAGGTCGACAGTTCTGGTCGGTCTAAGGGAGTTGCCCTGGACTGACAGAAGCATTCCCTAGCATAGAACACCCTACCACCACGAGCAGCAATTAGAGAGGATGGAGTTTTTCAAGAATGAGAGACCTGCCAGACAGATGGACTTTAAAGCCAGAATGGGTATAATAATGACAAAGAAACAATTTTTGATAATATGTATTTTCATGTTGCTTAGTGTAATGACGTTTTTAATAGGATATGTTTTATTCTCTTTTCAAGTGACATTTGCACCCATTACTCAGCCCATACCTCCTTCTACTGTTTCCTCGCATTCTTTTCACCCCCTGCCTGAACACGAGTCTGCCAGAAGATTAGAATTTGTCAACAATTCATTCATTCAGCTTCTACACCAACACCAATTAGTAGTGAACACAACTAACTGTTGGGTGTGTGGTCTTATGCCTCATACTACTGATAAAGGTATCCCTTATCTGGTCCTGCCTTTCAGCCATAATGGTTCTGTATGGGCATATAGAACGGTGTTCATATACGCGTATGAAGCCAACCCCCTACGTTCTGTGAAAGATAATCCTAAGAATAGTGCTCTAGCTAAGGGTATAGTAGATATGTTTACGGAAGATATTTCCTATGAGACTATCCCGAGAGATGAGACACTAGCATATATTGGATGGAACATAACAGGATATGGAGTTACTCTGAGTGGGAACCAGCGAGCAAAGAGATCCTCCCCGATTTGGATTGTACCCCATCAGGGTCACCAATGTCTGCAAGGTAATGACAAGAATCCCAGAGCTCAGTTAGGGAAAAGTATCTGCACTGAAACATATGTTTTTGCGTCTCAGTCTTCTCCTTCGTTCTTAGCAGCTAAGGGTACCTATTTCATCTGCCAAAATAGAGCCTATACATGGTTGCCTCCTGACTTCTCAGGCACATGTTTTGTTTAGTTCCTGTTACCTCCCACCTACACGGCCGCGGCAGATTACCATAAGAAATGGATAGTTAGAGGTGTCATAAGTAAAGAAGACACTACAGGACAAGAATTTGGAGATTTCGTAAAGGGTTTTCTGCCATTTTGGGGCCCTATGGTTAACAGCAGGAACATAAGGCAATTGACAAAGGTGGTTGAATCCACGGTAGTTGAAACCGCCGGTGCCCTTGGTAATTTGACTGCTGAGCTCCAGTCGGATCGCTTATGACTCTTCAGAACAGGGTCGCATTAGACGTCATACTTGCAGACCGAGGTGGGGTATGTAAAGTGATCCAATCAAGTTGCTGTGTTTTCATCCCAGATAACGCTCCGACAGTCTACCAGGCCATTTCCAAACTGCATAAGATCTCCGAGTCTATTCACGTGGATAAAGGAGATTGGTCATTGATGGGGTGGTTCTGGGAGCTGATATCCGCCTGGGGATGGAAGACTCTGGTAGTCATTGGGATGATCTTAGCCATTCTTTTCCTGTCCTGTCTGTGTGTACAGTGTGCTCCTGCAATATGTGGCCTCTGTGCTACATCGTGTGTAAGGAAACCTGTATCAAGGGATGAGCTAAGTAATAGGATGATGCTACAGCAACATCTCAACGACTTTATGAATATAGACCTGGACTCAGATTAGCGTGAGTATAGGTTATTGCCTATGTAAGGGCAAAAGGAGGGTCTGTGGTACTGAAAATTCTGGACCCGTGTTATAAACATCGTCGTATCACAACGATTTTGGTATCAGCAGACCGAGAATGATCAGAATAGTATGCACAAGCATTGTATTCATATACGGGTAACAAAATCACCCGAATATCAGAGTTTCCGTCCTGAACCCTCGTGTTCCACTTAAACGACAGCCATTTTGTGATTGCCCTCACATAGGCCAATGTCTAATGCTGAAAACGAGTCTGAAGGACACATATACCTTTGCTGACTCCTCTGTGACCTGGGCAAGCTGACTCCACTGCCTGAAGCCAAACCTGTTCGGCCAGTTTCTTTCCCAGTGGCCGAATGAGATTAGTATCAAGGCACAACACATCATAAACCTTTCATCACACACAAACCATGCCTAATCTTACACACACCTGTCCCTGTTTCTTTCTTTATGACTTGCTTTACAAGGAGGAGGTGCCCGTTTATATCGGGGGTCCGTCGATATCTGATGAAAGTACTAAGCCTTGCCGGGTAATTGATTGAGGGCTGGACAAACTGAAATATGGGCTTGTCTTCATAAACCTGCTATTTCTTTGTAGTGAAAATATGTGAATGGTCAACTGTAAAATAAGGAATGTTTGCCTAAAGCATAATATTTTGTATAAAAGAGAAGGTTAGCTTTGCAAAGGGAGCAGTCTCCTGAGAATATACACCGTGTTGTACTTCTAGGACCCCTGTTACTGGCTGCAGCCAATAAACAAGATCTTTGACTTCACCAAGAAGACTCTGTGTTTCTGTAGTCTGAAACAGGAAGGACTCGAAGTCTTAGGGTGTGTTCCCTGGCACCGCTGGGTTCTGAAAAACCCAGTACTTCAATGTTTTCCTGAGCCATTTTTGTGTGTGTTGATGTGTGTGCATGCTGGTATGATGGTATGCTTGGGATAGGTTGAGGTAGAGGGGATTGGGCCTGGGTAGTGGAAGTTGGAGGGGGGAGGCTGGACACAGGGACAATGGCTGCCATCAGTGCTGAGGCCAGAGCCTGAAATGCTCTCTGTTGGGCCGCCACGCCAGAATGAATGCCCTCCAGGTATGCATTTGTTTGCTGCAAATGCTTCTCGACACCCTAGATGGTATTCAGAATGGTTGACTGCCCAACAGTGAGGGATCTCAGGAGGTCAATAGCCTCCTCACTGAGGGCAGCAGGGGTGACTGGGGCAGGGCCTGAGGTGCCTGGGGTTAAGGAGATGCCCACCATCCTGGGTGAGAAGGCACGGGAAACTTGCTGAGGGGCTGCTGGGAGGGCGGTGCTGGTAGGGGGGGTGGCGGCTGTACCTGTTGTTGGGTTGGGCACAGAGGTGTCTGCCACCGCTAGGGAGCTTCCATCAGAGGAGGAGTCGCTGGTATCACCTCCTGTCCCCGTTGTGGAGCTCCCCTCACTCTCCATCCTACTGGTGCCTTCACCATCCATGGATTCACCCTCCTGGGCCATGTGGGTTGCAGCTCCCTCTGTCACCGGTGCCTCTGTTCCTCCTCCAGATGATGCTAATGCACACAAGAACAGGGTGACAAAGCAAGAAGGGGGGGAGACAGAGAACACACATGGTCAATGCCAGCAACACCAGTACCGTTGGCGGACACAACACACAAGGAGCAGCCCTATGCACTAGGCCATGCACTATCAATTAGTAGGAAAGTCACCAGCCCATGGGGTACAATGCCTAACACCTTTAGCTGCACACCTGAAACCCAAAGGACCCTGCCCAGTACTAGATACCCACTAACACTATTGGGGTTGGAGTGCCTCAGAGCCTGCCCAACAAGGGACCTACACTGCCATGTTCGCCCTTGCTTAGGGGCACCCACAGCCCACATCCCCCACCCAGATGCTTCCTAAAGCGCACACAGGCAGCTTTTTGACACTGTTCTCACCCCCTTGTGGCTGCTGTGATGGCCTCAAGTGCCCATCCAACTCCGGAGAGGCCCGGGCCAGAATGCGGAACATCAAGGGGGGCATGGTGCGACGGGCACCCCTTCCATGTTGGGAGGCCAGCCGCAACTGGGCCCACGCCGTCTTCTTGCTCCAGCGGCGCAGGTCCTCCCATCTCTTGCGGCAGTGGGTGCTCCATCTATGATAGACCCCCAGGGTCTGCACTTCCTTGGCGATGGCACGCCAAATACCCTTCTTCTGGTGGGCGCTGACCTAGAGGAAAGGTACAGGAGGAAAGGACATTACTCACACGTCCGGACCGTCAGACTCATTGCCCACCAGTTCCCAACACTCACCATCCTCACATGCAGCCCTCAGCCACCCCCAAAATGTATCTTCCATCCACACCACTCCAAACAGGCATTGCCCACGCATCCGGCTCACAGTGTACTCATCTGTTTGTCTGGAGGACCGTAGATTAGCGTGTACTGGGGGAGGACCCATCCACCATTTTGTCCAACTACTCCACGGTGAAGGCAGGGGCCCTTTCCCCAGACTCTCGAGCCATTGTCGCTTAAAGATTGAGGTCACAGCAGCACTTGCAGTGTAGGTCCTCTCCTGAAGATCAGGTATCAAGTGAGTGAACAGATAGAAAATGGTGGTCACGTCTTCGGCGGTGCGTACCGTCACCACCAGCGTACATCGCCATTGGCTCCTGGAACCCATAGGGCCGAATGATAACCAATGCTGAATTACGCGGTGGTCTTTGACCGCATACCACGACGCAGCACAACGCCAGCGCAGTTACCTCATTTCCCCTTGTCCCTCACAAGTCAGGCAGCTGCCATTTCAGGGGGGCACATGGCATGGCACCTAACTGCGTCACAGCATATTTTGGCACATATACGGACTAACTATTTCACACACGGATTTACTAACATTACTGCAGACACACTTGTGCAACCTATGTGGTACATGACCCTCTGCTCCCCATTCTCCTCCACAGGCCACAACCGCTGGGCAGATGATGAGATGGCGGCATCCTCCGATGTACAGACCCCTGGTGGACCTGTCGACAATGGAAGACAGACACATCATAATCACCTACAGACTTGATCGTGCCACAATCCAGGACCTGTGTGCCCAATTGGAGCCAGACCTGATGTCATCTATCCCCCATCCCACAGGAATCCCCCCTCTAGTGCAGGTCCTGTCAGTGCTCCATTTCCTGGCATGTGGCTCCTTTCAAACAACAGTGGCCATGGCATCAGGGATGTCTCAGGCAATGTTTTCTAACGTGTTGACCAGAGAGTTGTCTGCCCTGCTGAAACACATGCACAGCTACATCGTGTTTCCCCAGGTGGAGGATTTGCCCACAGTGAAGACTGACTTTTATGCCCCGGGACATATCCCCAACATCATTGGTGCCATTGAAAGTACACATGTGGCATTCGTCCCTCCCCCCGCAGAAATGAACAAGTGTACAGAAATAGAAAAAGCTACCGTTCGATGAATGGTCAGATGGTGTGTTTGGCAGACCAGTACATCTCCCATGTGAATGCCAAGTATCCTGGCTCTGTGCATGATGCCTATATTTAGCAGTATCCCTTCTGTGAAGGGCCAACTCCAGAGGCACCGGGTGTGGCTAATAGGTGAGGCTAAGGTCCCACACAGTATGAGTAGGTGTCTGGGTATGGGGTAGTCCCTAAGGGTTACTGTGTGTCTAACAGTTATCCTTCGACATTTGCAGGTGACTCTGGTTACCCCAACCTCTCATTGCTACTGACCCCTGTGAGGAATGCCAGGACAAGGGCAGAGGGCTGCTACAATGAGGCACATGGGCGAACTAGGCGTATTATTGAGAGGACGTTCGGCCTCCTGAAGGACAGATTCCGGTGCCTCCATCTAACAGATGGCTCCCTATACTACTCACATAAAGAAGGTGTGCCAGATAATCGTGGCATGTTGCATGTTACACAGCCTGGCATTGCAACGCCAGGTGCCTTTTCTGCTGGAGGATGAGCATGGTGATGGTCTTGTGGCCACGGTGGAGCCTGTGGACAGTGAGGAAGAGGAGGCAGAGGAAGAAGATATTGACAACCGAACGAACATCATCATGCAATCATTCCAGTGACACACAGGTAAGAGACTGTAATTCCTCCTCACATTTCTGAATACTGTAGGACATTGTATAAGTCAGCCTCTTAACCTGTGTCTATGGACACTGGCAGTTCACTTTGGATTTCCATTTTTCAGATCTGGGTACCCCATTCTGCCTTCTGCTATATATACTGCTGCCCAACAACTGTCATACATTGGTATGAGCAAATGAACATTTACATTGCTATTTTTTACTAATGTTGTAATCATATATTTGAGAAAGATCAGACTGACTCCAGATTGGTTTGTGCTTAAAGGGTGTTTATTTAGGGGCTAATGAGTATTGGAGTATGTGCAAGGGGCTGGGGTGATGGTGGAGAAAGGCCCATAGTAGAGTTTAGTCTCTTGGTATCACAGGTGCATTGTCCAATGGGGCATAGGAAGGGGAGTAATGGCAGTTCATTTTGGACAGGATGACATAGTGGGACAGAAGGGTGACAATCAGGAGAGTCTTATTTCCTGGTGGGGGTCTTGGCAATGTTCTCTGTCTTCTGCCTGGATCAAAGGGACCGTTTGCTGGGTGGTTCTCCTTCTGCAGGGGGTGGGGTGCTGGTGGCCTGTTGGTCCTGTGGTGGGGCCTCCTGTCCACTAGCGCCAGCGGAGGTGGAGGGCTTTTCCTCGATTTGGCTAATGTCAGGGGCCCTTTGTTGTGTCACTGCCTCCCTCATGGTCTTGCCTATGTCAGCCAGCACCCCTGAAATGGTGACCAGGATGGTGTATATGTTGGTGAGGTCCTCCATGATCCCCATGTATTGTCCCTCCTGCAGCCGCTGGGTCTCCTGAAACTTGGCCAGTACCGTGCCCATGGTCTCCTGGGAATGGTGGTATGCTCCCATGATGTTTGAGAGTTCCTTGTGGAGGGTAGGTTCCCTGGGCCTGTCCCACAGCAGTCCTCCCAGCTTCCCTGTTGTCCTGTGCCTCTGTCCCCTGAACTGTGTGCCTACTGCCACTGACCCCAGGTCCCTGATTGTCCTGGGTTAGTGGGGTTGCCTGGGGTGCCTGTAGGGGTGGACACACTGCTGACTGACGTGTCCTGGGGACAGTGGCATGGGCATGCTGGGTTGGTGCTGTGGTGGTGTTTCCTGAGGGTGGAGGTTCTGTGGTGGCTTGGGACTGTGGTGGGGGAACCGAATGTCCAGAGGTCCCTGATGCGCCATGCTGGTCATCTTGATCCAGGCGTGCAGAGCTGCTGTCATCACTGTGGGCCTCTTCTGTGGGGGGACTGGATATGGCTGGCACCTCTTGTCCGGTGACGTTGGGTAGGGACCCTGTTGGGATGGAAATGCATTGTTATTTTATCTGTGTGTGCCATCTTGTGCAATGGGTGTGTTTCCCTCTATTACTGTGCTTGCACTATCGCCTTGGCCCTTGTCTGAGTGGTAATTTTGTGCCCTGGGTGAGTCTCTCTATTGGACATGCTTTGGTGATGGTTGTTCATGCATGTCTGTAATGGGTGTCCATGCATTGTTGTTGCATGCAGGGCTTGGTTGTGGGAGTGGTGGGTTGTGATGGCGGGGTGTGTGGGAGGTGGTGGAGTCATGGGAGTGAGGGTGAGGGTGGGAGTGTGTGATGGCATGCAGGTAGTGTGGGGGGATATGGTAGTAAAGATTTGTCTCATCAGAGTCCAGTCCTCCTGCTACTCCTGCGAGGCCCTCAGGATGCATGATCGCCAAGACTTGCTTCCCCATGTTGTTAGTTGTGGGGGAGGAGGTGGGGTTCCACCGCCAGTCCTCTGTACGGCTACCTGGTGTCCTGATACCATGGAACGTACCTTCCCCCGTAGGTCGTTCCACCTCTTCCTAATGTCATCCCTTTTTCTTGGATGCTGTCCCACTGCGTTGCCTCCGTCCACAATTCTCCACCATAGCTCCATCTTCCTTGCAAATGGAGGTCTGCTGCACCTGTAATCCGATTAGCTGTGGCTCTACCCAGATGGTTTTCTCCACCATGACCCTGAACTCCTCCTCAGAAAACCTGGGGTGTCTTTGAGGTGCCATGATGTGGTGTGAGTGATGTGTGAGGTGATGGGTGATGTGATGTGCGGGGTGATGTGTTGGGGTGTGTGGTGTGAGGTGTGAGGTGCGTAAATAGTGTATGTGTGATGGTGTTCTGTGCCTCTGGATGCTGGTGTGGTCTTTGCTTTTCTCCCTCTCTGCTTCTGCAAAATGTTTCGCTGTAAGGGGTTGTGGGTAATGTGGGTGTGTGTTTTGTAGTGGTGTGAGTGTGTGGGTGTGGTGTGTGTATGTGTGTCAGGTATGTGTATTTTGAAATTTCCAATGTGGTTGTGTTTTGTAAATATGTGTGTATTTTGAGCGCTGAGGTGTGTACCGCCAATGGTTTACCGCAGTTGAAAGATCGCCACGTTGATTCGTGGGTCGTGATACTGTGGGCGTATTCCTATTGGTGTAACCGTGTAGGGTTTTGCTATCGCCAGTTTATCACTGACCTTTGGTGTCGGGGACTTGTGTGGGTGTCTGTATAGTGGTGGATTTCTCAGTGTGGGTCATAATACCCTTGCGGATTTCCGCCGCAGTCACGGTATGTTGGCGGCTGTCGGCGCAGCGGTAAGCGGGATTTACCACCAGGGTTGTAATGAGGGCCATAGTAATGTGTTTTATATGTCCCAACAGTGAAATATTGCTAAATTCATTTTTCACTGTTTCAAGGCCTGTCCCTCTCATAGATTAGCATGGGGGGGGCTACCTTTAAATCTGATTGAAGTGTAGATTCCCTTTGGGAGCGGATGGACATGTGGAGTTTGGAGTCTCTGAGCTCACAATTTAAAAATACATCTTTTAGTAAAGTTGATTTTAAGATTGTGTGTTTGAAAATGCCACTTTTAGAAAGTGAGCATTTTCTTGCTTATACCATTTCTGTGACTCTGCCTGTTTGTGGATTCCCTGTCTGGGTCAGTTTGACAGTTAGGCTGGTTGCACCTCACACTAGACAGTGACACAAAGGGAGCTGGGGTATAGCCTGCATATCCTGATAAGCCATCTGTGCTAGGAGGGAGGGGAAGAGTGGTCACTCACACCTAAAAGGGCTGTGCCTGCCCTCACACAATGCAGCCTCCAACCCCCTTGTGAGTGTCTGGGGCCTGGCCTGGGCAAGGCAGGATTTCACATTCAAAAGAGACTTTACTTTGAAATAGGCCTACTTCAAAGGAGTAATTGGGTATAAGCAGAGCATCCAAAACCATAGACTTTAGAACACTTCTGGAAACCAAGAGAAACCTCTGCCTGGAGAAGAGCTGAAGAGCCGAGGAAGAAGAGCTGCCCTGCCTGTGATTGTTCTTTGTGGAGCTATCCTGCAGTTGCTGCTTCTGCCAGAGTAAGAGGGCAAAGACTGGACTTTGTGTGCCTTCCATCTTGTGAAGAAATCTCCAAGGTCTTGATTTAAAGCTTCCCTCCTGTTGCTTGAAGTCTCAGGGACAGCAAAGACTTCTCTATGCCAGCACCTGGAGTCTCTGGAGAGACTCCTACTCTGCCCTGTGGTGCCCATCCAGTTCCTGGGACCCTGAAAGGTGGCAGCCTAAGAGGAAGAAATCCACGCAATGCAGTACGGGGAAAAGATCGACGCAACTCTGATCTGCGGCTGAAGAAACAACATGCCTCCAGCTCTGCGGATGAAAATCAACACTTGCCGGAAATGTGACCGAAGAATCAATGCACGGAGCTGGAGAATTGGCTCGCAGCATCGCTGACGGAGGCTGGTGAGATCGCAATCCGCGCTGTGTGGTTTTCGGATCATCGTGCGGCTGGATTTCTGACGCTAACACCGCTAGGCGTGTAAAAACAACGCAAGGCCTGCCTGGACCCAAGAGTGCTAACGGGATCGACGCATCGCTCTCCTGCAGAGAGAAGAAACGATGCGCCCGACCCGACAAAAGGAGAAACGACGCAAGGTCTCGTTCGTGAGTGAAATTGACGCATTGCAATCCCTTTTTGATGCACACTCGCCCGTGCGGGGTTAGTTCTGGACACACCCAAGGTACATTTTCACACTAACAGTGTTAGTGTGCGTTTTAAACTACATAAAGACTCTTTGTGCTCTTTAATTAATAACTTGACTTGTGTATTGTGGATTTTTGTCATTGTAGTCTTTTTTGTTTAGATAAATATTTCCTATTTGTCTAAACCTGTGTTTTGTCATTTTGTAGTGTTTTCATTAAGTTACTGTGTGTGTTGGTACAAATACTTTACACCTAGCACTCTGAAGTAAAGCTTACTGCTCTGCCAAGCTACCAAGGGGGTCAGCAGGGGTTAGCTGAGGGTGATTCTCTTTTACCCTGACTAGAGTGAGGGTCCTTGCTTGAACATGGGGTAACCTGACTGTCAACCAAAGACCCCATCTCTAACACACACCCATTTACACACTCTTGTATATGCTTATACTGTCAAGCAGACACTGATTTGTACGCAGAAACACCCATGCATACACTAATGGATTTCCTAACACACCAAGCTACACACTAATGCATGCACTCACACACTCAGGATACTCTACCAAACCCTAACGGAGAGAGTTACACACCCAATCACACAGTGATGTGCACACTGACACACTCATGAAAACACTAATAAAGCCATCATCATAAAGGCATACTATAATGAAACAACTAAGACATCCAGTAATATAGCAATACAAGTAGTGACAGAGGGAAGCAAACACTGATGTAGACATTTACACACCCATGTTTACACTGATAAAGCTATTGAAACAAAGTGCACATGAAGACACACACTGACATACCTAGCAAACACTACTGCAGCCAGTGAAGCACCCATGTACACATCAATGAACACACTGCCACTTCTAAATACTTATAATATGTAATGTAATACTATTTTCATTAGTGGTAAATGTATTCTTTATTTAATTTGCAGATATCCACTAGTGTTTTTTAAGAAAGAAAAATCAGCATGCCTGTTAAGAGACAAAGAAGAAAGAAACAGAGGAAACAGTACTAACTAATTCAAAGTGAGACTGAACAGAGATAGATACGGTGGAGAATGTGGATAAGAAAAAAGAGCACCAAGGAGCTTTTGAGAAAAGCATGTAAAGAAAATTCTCCAGTAAAAAACAAAGTTTGAAATCAACTGATAAACAGCAAGGAGTAAATGCTATTAAAAGGGGGAAATATAATGAGAAAACAATGAGTTTGACTTGGAGACAGAAACAGATTAAGGAGAAAAGAGTACAAATGTTTCAAACTAGAATAATACAGAATTCACTAAAGAAGATTAAGAAGTATAATAGAAAAGGCGCTCTACTTAAGCAAAAGCAACATAGTGAGACCATAGTTGACAAAGAATTTGCTGTCAAGAGGAAAATATTTTATCTTAATATTGAACCTAATGAAGACATTAGAAAAAACTGTATTGTGCATGAGGAAAAGAACCTTAAGAAAAAGGCTTACTAATAAAAGTAATTTCTCTAAAATGTTTTAAAGGTAAGTGGAAGCACACATCAAGTACAGAGCCTTTCTTAATGAAGAGATCTACTTAGAAAAGAAAACACTAGTGCATTCAGTTGATACAACTAGTCATTGCTATGAGTTAGAAGATGGTAGACCCATTCACAAAGGAGAGATAGTTCCCTGGAATGTAGAGAACGTGATAGCTGAAGAGGTACAAGGAAGATGTGGAGAGTCCCCTGTATATGCGGAAGTGTAGCAATATTGGCAGTGTTCATCAGGAATCAATTAATAAATTGAGACCTTTCCTAAGAAAATGTTCATGCAGAAGTCTGAAACAGAATATTGTAATGTTGCAACGATTAGATCCATGCAAGTAAGGAAATACTCTAATTTACAAGGGCGTTCACTGGTGTGTCTATCAAAAAAAGTGTGAAAAAGCACTTTTTATCACTTTACAAAGTTAGCTGTGCATCACTCTAAAATACAAAATTTAGTTAAAAGACTTTATTGTGAGAAATCCCCAGGTTTGTGTTTACGAGAGATGAATAGAGTTCTATTTCATGGTACTCTTTCACAGGTGGAAGAAGTTTGTGAAGATATCCAGTTTTGTTTCTTTGGTCCTGACGAAGAGTGCAGGGAAAATGGGGAGGTGGTGACAAAGGGCCAGATGTAGGTAGGAAAAAAATGGCGACTTGGAAATAGCGACTCCATGCGAATTGCTATTTCCGACTCGCAAAACCAAATGCCAGAAAGACTTGCCATTCCAAATAGCGAGTCGCAGAGGTGTCGCACCGCATTTAGCGACCTCCGTTTTTAGCAAGGTCACAATTTGTGCAAAGGGTGTGGTCCGGAGTCGCAAATTGCGACTGACTCGCAAATTGCCTGCAGGTGGAAAAAAACAGTTGTCCACACACCCTATTACGTAGGGGAAGTTGGCAATTATGTAGAAGTCCAACTTGGGGCTGTTCATTTCTACCTCATTCCTGGGAAGGTATATATATCTGGACATGTGTGCCAGTATGGCATCTAGGAAACATCTGAAGAATCGTCAGAGGGCACTTTGCGATACCCTACCTGCCACTGCAACCACCCCCTGTTAGCTACCCGAGGCCAAGAGGTGTAGTGAGTATAGCACTTGCACATGTGTGGGGATGGCGCTGCCGCGCATTGTCTGTCGTTCAAGCTGAGATTTCAGCAGTTCAATAATCTCTAAGATAACAGCACTGCTCAGTCTATATTTGTCATAAATCTCCTCCTCAGTTTGTTGAAATAGTGTCTGCCTCCTCCTCCTCTGCAGGGCAGCCTGAACTCTCCTCCTCCATGCAATCACAAATAGTTCATCCATTTTGAGTAGCCCAGATTCCTTCTGGGTCTCCTTTTATACTTTGGTTCTGGTTACCACCTGCTCTGAATCAGTGGTAATCTGGGTGTGCAAAACAGGCTTTTTGCGACTTGTCGCAATTTGCGAGTGGCTTTTGCATATATGTTATGCGACTCGCAATTTGCGACTTCCTGATTGCGGGTCGCAAATTTTGCGAGTCGGTGCTGGGTGGCATCGTTATTTGGTGATCGGAAATGGGATTTTTGTATCCCATTTCGGATTTTGCAGGGTCGCAAATAGCGATGCGAGCCATTTGCGAATCGCAAAACTTTGGGTACAGCAGCAGGCCACAGAGGTTACTATTGAAACCTTTGCACAAAAGATAGCAAAGTTTAGCACAGTTTCTTCAGAGAAACCAAAATGTGGTTGTATTTGTTGTCACTGTACTCACTACAAAAAGCAAATTTGCAAAGTAGTTGTATTGTCAAAAAGTGAGTGTGAAAATAGAGATAAGTGGCAGAAATGTGTATATTTATTTGTAGAGGAAAGCTTTTATTTAGCAACAAAGTAAACTATATGTAAGTATTGTTATGATAAGTTAGAGGATAATAAAATGGCAACTTGAGCAATATATAACAATTAGAATTGGTGTACATCCCAGAATAACTTCAACAATTAAATGTTTATGAATCAATTCTTATACAAATTATACCCCCTTTTCAAGCAATAGTTTGAAATCAGCTGAAGACTGGGATAAAGAACCTTTGCATGTGGCTCAACAACAGACTCACGATGGATCATCAGGCAAAGTATCTTGCTGCAAACAGCTTTGAGATCCTGAGATCTCTAATGAAGATAATGAATCTTCTGCCTTTTTTGGCAAAAGAACTTGTCTTTCAGGTCGTTATCAACTCTTGGAATGACTACATAAACTCCTTGTATCTTGGTTCCCCTCAATATGTTACCAAGAAGCTACAAGTTATTCAAAATGCCGCAGCGCATCTTCTTATGAATCTTCCTAGGTAGGCTTCAGTAAATACTGCATTGAAAGAGCTTCATTGGCTTCTTGTGAAGCAGCAGGTGAGCTCAAGGCCTTGTGTATCTTACACAGAACCTTTAATAAAAGAGGACCTTCCGTATTAGACCCATTTGCTATTCCCTACATACTTGGGATTTTATTAGGATCCTCCACAGCTTTTTTGCTTCAGGTCCCCAAGATTAAGAGATCCTCCTGGGGCAGCCGTTCTTTCTCTTATTTCGCCCCAGAATTATGGAACACTCTCACTTTGGAATTGTAGCTTATGGCCAATGAATGTTGCTTTCATAAGGCTCTGAAAACCTGGCCTGTTTAGCCATTAGCTCCACTGTGCACGTCCCTTTCACTACTATTGACTGCTTAACGCTTGGAGGCCTACAGGTAGCCATGCGCTTTGAAAGTCCAATAGAAGAGAATAGAATTTCAATGTGTGCCTAATGCACACACTTCAGGAGTGTTCCAGTTTCAATGAACAATTACTAAAACTGTAGAAAGAAGAAATTATAGACCTTACAGCAACTGATAAAATGGAACACCAAAGGGTGGCAGTATTGCTAATTGAAAAATACAATCAAAATTGGATTCATTAGCGCAGTCTGTTTCCAGAACTGTTGGATTAGAAAAGTGTTTACATGCTTGCAAAAACTGTAGAGTAATTTTGCAGCATAATTTAAATATTGAGGAAGGATTAGTTAATGGTGCCATGAGTGAGGTAATTGATTTATGTTAGACCTGGCATCCTTGGTGTATGTCTTTTATTGCCTCTGCTTCCTATGTTTTGACTGTGTGCTGGACTTTATTTTTGCTGGTTTTTGTACTCTCGACACTTTACCACTGCTGACCAGTGCTGAAGTGCAGGTGCTCCCTGTGTAAATTGTATGTGTAATTGACTTTTCCATGATTGACATATTAGATTTACTTGTAAGTCCCTAGTAAAGTGCACTAAGGGTTCCCAGGGCCTGTAAATCAAATGCTACTAGTGGGCCAGCAGCACTTGTAGTATCACCCACACCAGTAGCCCTGTAAACATGGGTCAGACCTGCCACTGCAGTGTCTGTGTATGCAGATTTAAACTGACAATTCAACCTGGCAAGTGTACCCACTTTCCATGCCAAAAACTTCCCTTTTTATACATGTAAGGCACTCCTAAGGTGGGCCCTAGGTAGCCCCATGGGCAGGGTGCAGTGTATGTTAAAGGTAACATGTCCTGGTGTGCTTTTACATATCCTAACAGTTAAATACTGCTAAATTTGGTTTTCACTGCTGCAAAGCCAATCTCTCTCATAGGTTAACATGGGGGCTGCCTTTAAATAACTTTTAAGTGCAGTTTCCCTTTGGGAGCAGATAGAGATGTGGAGTTTGGGGTCTCTGAAGTCACAAGTTAAAAATATATATTTTGGTAAAGTTGTTTTTTAATTTGCCAGTTTGAAAATGCCACTTTCAGAAATTGGGCATTGGCTTGCTTAACACATTCTATGACTCTGCCTGCTTGTGTATTCCCTGTCTGGGTCAGACTTACAGTTTTTGAATCTGCCCCAGACAGTGACAGAAAGGGAGCTGGGGTATAGCCTGCATATCCTGATGTGTCATCTGGGCTAGAGTGGAGCGAAGAGCTGACACTTAGACCTGAGTGGACTGTGCCTGCCCTCACACAATGCAGTCTCCAACCCCCTGGTATGAGTCTGGAGCCAGGCCTGGGCAAGACAGGCTCTTGTCAACAACAGAGGGTTTCCTTTAAAGTTTGCCAACTTCAATGCCAGAAAGGAGTATAATTAGTAAACCCAAAACCCCAGATATTTAGATTACTTCTGGACTCAAGAGGAACCTCTGCCAAGGAGAAGAGCTGAAGGAGGAGTACTGCCCCTTTGCCTGTATCAGTGCTTTGCTGGGCTGCCCTGCAGTTGCTGCTTCTGCCTGAAAGAGGACAAAGACTGCACTTTGTGGAATATTCCTGCTTATGAAGTGCCTTCAAGGGCTTGGACTGAGCTTGCCTCCTGCTTTGAAGTCTCAGGGCCATCAAGGACTTTCTCTGCCAGCACCTGGACTCTCTCCTGAGACTCATTCCCTGCCAAGTTGTGCCCTATCCAGTCGCTGGGGCCTTGAAAGGTGAAGTTGGTGGAACCAAGGTGGAAATCCACACACAGGAGTTGTGCAAGAGAAATGTTTGACGCACCACCTGCAACGTGCTGTAAAAATGATGCATCATTGCATTGTAGCTGAGAATTTCACTCATCACCAGCACTGCGGCTAGAAAAACAACGCAACACTCACTTGCGGGTGCTGAAATCGATGCAAACTTCATGCACCAGGGATTCTCGTCCTCGTGTGGCCGGATTTCGCACGCAACATCGCTGGTCATCAAAATCAACATGAACCTGCCCGGACCCAGGGTGCCCATCTGAAAATCGACGCATCGCTCTCTTACGGAAGAGAAAAATGGCACATCGCCAACCTGACTGGAGTAGAAACAATACACTGCTCCTCTTGCGAGTAAGGAATTGATGCATTGCTAATTTTTTACGATGCACGTTCACTTGTGCGGCTTTATTTTTTACGCAAAACAGGTACTTTGGGTAAATACACCACATTAATTGTTTTCTATGGAGTAAGACTCTTTTAATTTAAAAATACATAACTGCACTTGTGGATGTTGGATTTTTTGTCATTTTTGTCTTGTTTGATTTAGATAAATATGTGCTGTTTTTCTAAACCTGCATTGTGTCCATTTTGTGGTGTTTTCACTGTATTACTCTGTGTGTTGGCACAAATACTTTACACATTGCCTTTGAGATAAGCCTGACTGCTCATGCCTAGCTACCAAGGGGGTAAGTGTGTATTTCATTTGACCTGACTAGAGTGAGGGTCCATGCTTGGACAGAGTGCATACTGACTACCAACCAGAGACCCCATTTTTAACAATTACATTTTGTTTCCAAACATGAATGAGGTTGAATAGTTAGCTATTACATTTGATCAAATTAGATTAGATAGCAAGGTCTGCTGCATGTTTTTTGCTTGTAAAAGACTTGTATGTTCAGAGGAAGCAGTTTTCAGTGTCTCTATCAAAAGCTGCAACAATCCATAAATCTCAGGGTCTATGTGTTGATACAACATTCATTAATATTGGTAGTGCAGTCTTTGAGGAAGGTATGTCATAAGTAGCCTTATCACAGGTTAGAACTTTGTCTGGTTTGTACCTCGTAGACTTTGATGACAGTAAAGTAAATGGCAATTGAAGTTGTGTCAAAGGGTACAACCATTTGAGAAGTGTTTTTATGCTCCACATTTATGACAGGATCCGTTTTACAAAAAAGTCTACTAACTTAGCGAAGCAAAAGTTTTCAAAGGATCATAGTGATGTTCCTGAGAAAAAGTGCAAGAAAGAGATCAAGAACTTTAAAAAAAAATACTAAGAAAGCCAGTGATATTGTTGATTACCAGTTGTAAAATCCCTCTGGAGTCATTTGCTATCCTACTGAGGTTCTCAGTGCAGTGTTGTGTTTACCTCATCTTGTTCACACAATTGAACAGAAAAAAAGGCAAAAGGCTGTGCTTTGGGCTCTTTGTTTTGTCAGAACACTTGTGCAATTATAGAACTAAAACATATTCTGCATCTCATATTAGAGATCTTGTAGCTGTGTGCTTTGAACCTGTACACTTCACACAAAACACTCAAGAAGACAAACAATCATCTTGAGTTCTTGATGGTAGCGCTTGGTAGCTTAGAAGAAAAGATGTTACCTATTGACGACCTATTGGACTTATTTACTCATGGCTGCATGAGTGTGATAATTGTTCTTTTTCATCAAAAACACAAATAGATTCAGAAAGTTGTAGTCACTTAACTCTACTAGACTGTATAACTGTCAATTTTGGCAGGTTGTTTAAAGAAGCATCACAGAATAATACCTGTACAAATTGTCAATTAGATCTTCTATCAACTTTTACTAAAGGAATAAGTAGCAAATGTATCATTATTATGCTACAGCAATGCACAGCAGATGGACGTATATTACAAACACAAATTACATATTTTAAAACTGGAGAAATCTCTATTTCTGGAAAAACATATACTTGTGTAGCTATTATTTTTCCTGAAGGACTAACTATCACATCTAGACAATATACTATCTACTTAAAAAAACAACTAGAAGGACAGAGTGTAACAACAGCAACATTATGTTCAAGTAAGGATTACCCTATAACCTACAAGTTTCCTATTTTTTGTTTCTTGAAACAAAATTCTGAGCAGGGTTAGTAATGAAAAAATGAAGCAGTATAATTGTGGCACTTCTAATACAACAATTTAAGAAATCATATGGCCTACCAGCGGTGATGTCTATTTAAGGGACTCCTAATACTGATATGCAATTACTCATGAAACAAAAATACACAGATACCACTAAATTGGAAACATACATCACAAACTAAAAACTAGGAGAAACAGCTTTTTTATGGAGAAACAAATACTACTAAAGTTATTGTTTTTATTACAAAATTACTATTATTTCTGGATATTGAATTTGTTTTTAAAAAGTTAAACTGGATGGACACAATATTATAAGAAAAGTGAAACAATCAAACAGATATTGGAATATAAGCTAAAAAGTTATAATAAAAATTAGACTTGGAACACTGAAATACTCTATTCTTAAATGATGGATTATCAGTTTCTACAACATCATACAGCCTACCAGGAGTGATGTCTTTATAAGGCTTTCTATATAAGATTTACCTTACCCATATGTTTCATTACATTACTTAAAAAGTATAGCATAGGAAATCGGTAAAATAATTGTAGTGAGTGTGATGCATAATGTTGCTAATTTACAGTGAAATACTATGCAGTTATATGTTTTTTTGCACAATCTATATCATTGTTTTCTTCTCCACTGGTCAGTGATGAGTCCCTTTACAACACATTGCATATTGTGTTTGAAGTATGGAAGCTAAGAACAGTAAAAAAGGGAAATAAAATGCTTAAATTATATGTATGATTGCTTTACAGTGATACAAGTCTGTTGTGCTTTATTATTAACATGACCTTCTTCAATGCAGATTCAAAAACTTATAATATAGAAGTTTTACTTGTAATGAAGTTTTTTCACTTTTCATACAGAATAACGTACTCAATTTTTGCTATAATGTAGGTTACTAATTACGTCTTTCTCCATTCATAATACATCCATAAATAAAAGCCAAGAAAACATTAGTGTTTCTAATAGCACACCAATATAGACTAATGAAAACAGTAATATATGCACACAGACACTCATGCATACACTGATACACCTAGCCACACCCTCGTGCATACAGTTACTCACCCAGTTACAAAGTGATCCTTATATTGACACACCAAGGGATACACTGATACATACACTAAGACATCAAGGCACATAACCATGCATACATAGACACACCCAGCCACATATTACTGAATACACTAACTTACCCAAATGCATACTGATGATTACAGTCACTCACCCAGCTACACACTGATACTTATGCTGATTCACCCAAGCACACACTTATGCATATGTTAACATATCCAGGCACACACTGATACATACACCAACACTAACACACCTAAACAGACACTCACACATCTGGACAAACACTAATGCATACACTTTCACACCCAGTCAGACGCTAATGCAGTCACCAAGAGACCTAGTCACACATTCATACACTGATATATTCAGGCACACTGATGCATACACTGACACACGTAGCCACACACGAATGCATATAGTGAGACACCCAGACACACACTCATACACACTAACACACCCAGATACACACTAACACATACACTGACACATGCAAGCACACACTCATGCATACACTGACATACCAAGGTACACAGGAATGCATAAACTATCATACCCTGGTACGCACTGATGTATACACTAACACAGCCAGACATACACTTACCTATACACCAACACACTCAGACACACACTGATGTGTACACTGATACATCCGGGCACACACTGATACATCCAAGCACACACTTATGTATACACTAACCCACCCGGGCACAAACTGACACACGCAGGCACACATGCACACATACAACTAAATACATAGGCACTCAGGAATACATAGACTATCATACCCAGGCACACACTAATGTAACGTTTTCTAAACAAATGTTTTAATTTTTGAGTTGTTTTTTAAATTTTCTAATGGAAAAACCTAACCAAAATGCAAAAAAATGCAAACCAATAAACTGGATGCAGGAACCTTTCATTGCCCAGGAAAAACAGTGTTTTGGAACTTCAACAACAAAATGTAAGCAGAAAAAACCCACCAACAATGCTTTTCAATATCATCATAAAATTTAGAATCATTAGGAATTTTAAGTGCCACAAGTTTGTGACAGTTGGCACGCTGTGTCACCATCCCTTCTAACTCTGCACAGATAGCTGCTACGCAAATCTCAGCAGGAGCTGGAGTTTGTACTGAGCATGAGGCACCTGCATCATCCCTTGATGTTGTCTCCTTCTCCTTCACCATTCTTAGGTATGCACGTTCATGGATGGTCTTCATGTGTTTCCACATGGTAGAGGTCCTGTGGCTATATTTTTTTTCAGTGTCACTTGGCAGTTGTTTGCTACATAAATTACACTGTACAAATCAAAGCCTCATAGGGTTCCTTGGAGTCCACAAGTTCACACTGCACAAATCTTGTTCAAACCTTTGTGTACCCTGAGGTGATTGTGACGAGCTGCCGGACCTCACACTCCTTTCTGCTGGTTGATGGCTGTTCTTCTTCATTGTCTGCAAGACGTTTTGGATAGTCTGGAACTCAGGAACATCAATGCTTCTCCAAGAAGGGTTAAAAAACAGGTGTGGCTAAACAATAACCAATAGAACCAATAGAAATTGAGTTTTTTTTTTCTGGCATCGAGTGACGCTACCAATGTGGGCTGCAGATTTGCAAAGTCACCGAAATCATAAAAGCACTGACTTCTGAAAAAAATATATGCGACATTGTTTATATGGTTTCTAATATGTTCACCTATTTGCTTTCAGTCAAAAGAGAGGCTCCTATGTAGGTATATATATATTTTTTAAATTAACTCAACCCGAATTCATGAATACATTGTGATCATAGGACCGAAATGAAAACCATAGTCTAGTTTTGCAGTTATGCAGAGAAACCACCAATCGGAAAAAAAGCAATGAAATATATTATACACTGAATAAAATTATATTTATTTGCTTGCTGCTTTCTCCTTGTTTTCTAGTATACACTATACACTAAACTATACATCCAACATTGTGCTATGAGATTGATCAGGGGAACTAAGGAAATTGCATAGTTGCTTCAGCCAACTATTATTTTAAATTGCTAAGAAGAATTCAGTCTATTCTACCCCTGAGTTCTCAGGTGATGACAGCAAGAGCAACAGCAACGGAAATATTGATTATTCAACTGGTCTGTTTGGTAGCACTGCAAAGAAAAATATTCAGAAATTACAGAACATGTGTGGACAATAAAAGTGGTTGGAGTTTATAGGAAAGGACATCACTTAATTTTGGGCAAGGTTCACTGGCTACTGGTCAAAGGTTGAGTGAAATTATGAACAGTAATGATTATTCACGAAGATAGTTATAGTTCATAATTTCATTATGTAAAAACATAAATTTAGCTGTTCAGTATCTCAAAATCAATGACGACAGAAGAAATACTGAACAGAATTACACTGTATATTTACAATGGAAAGATTATTTGCGTGGAACCAAACTCCATGTGATAAGCACTGCTTCAACTCAAATCATCTGAATCTTGTCAGAACTACTTCGATGTTCTTAGTGGCTTTGTCTAGCCCATTGTAAGAGTCAAATGATGGTGATAACAAACATGAAATACATATACATACACACTAATCTCCTGCTGTTTGAGGAAAAGACTGCTTAACTTCAGCAAATATCTTTAACAGGCTTCTCCAACAGGAGAATCACCTTTAATAATGGGGACTTCTGGTATATCTAAAAAACGAGTTGAATTGGTACTTTTGAGATCAGTGGCTCCTTTACCCAACACGTTTCTGCCCTTCTTCAGTATCCGTATCTTGTTTTCGGGTGCTATGCCTCCGTTACATGTACTTGAAAACTCACACTCCAAGGCTTGTTATATGCAAAAATAAATTTAATGGAGACTCGTTTCGATCTCAAAGAGATCTTTCTCACAGCCAATACAAACATTGAATACATTACCAACCTTTAAAAAAAAATAGGCCATCATCATGACATTGGCGGTAATTCCCACTTACCACCGTGGTGACGGCCGCCAGCATACCAAATTATGACACGACACACACACACCAATCTGACTGAATACTGCCACATATACAGATCTGCCAGCCCAAAGGTCATTGCTAAACTGGCGGTACGAACATCCACACAGTTACGCCAATAAAACAACGCCCACCACATCATGACCCACGAATCACCATGGCGGACATTCAATGGCGGTAAACCATTGGCGGCACACACTGGAGCGCTCAGAATGGACACCCAAATGCTAAACTACACAACATTGGCCAATACCAAAAACACACACCTGACACTAATACACACACCACACCCACACACCCACAGCACTATAAAACACATTATCCACAACCGTTTAGGATTACAAATTATTGCCACGACACTGACACCAAGACCACTGCGACAACTAGACACACACAACACATACACCCATACATCCCTCATGCACCCCACTTCACACACCCAACCACAGTACCCAACACCCACAAACCTACACACACCACAGTACACCCATGTCCCACAAAGGCAACCCCGTTTCACAGATGAGGAGTTGCAGGATATGGTGGAGGAGATAGTCAGGGTAGAGCCGCAGCTGTTTGGAGCACAGGTACAGCAAATATCCATTGCCAGGAAGATTGAGCTATGGGGAAATTGTGGACAGGGTGAGCGCCGTGGGACAGCATCCAAGAACAAGGGACGACATCAGGAAGAGGTGGAACGACCTACAGGGAAAGGTACGTTCCGTGGCAGCAAGGCACCAGCTCGCCATCCAGAGGACTGGCGGTGGACACCCACCTCCTCCCCCACAGCTCACAGCATTGGATGAGCAAGTCTTGGCAATACTGCATCCTGAGAGACTCACTGGAGTAGCCCTGAGGACTGGACACTGGTGAGTCAATATTTACTACTTATCACCGCCAATGCCTGCATCCCATCTCAACCCGTCACCCTCACTCCCATCACTCAACTCCATCCCACACACCACCTACACATATGACTAACCCCAATGCCAAGCCCTGCATGCTATACAAATGCATGGACACCCATCACAAAAGCATGCACAGCATAGGGGACCTAAAATCCCACAATACATCACCATACACATTAAAGGTGGCAGGGCAACAGCAATGATAGAGGGGAAGCTAGGGATGTACAATATGTCACAGACATGAGGCATAATACATCACTTGCATCCCCACAGGTGCCTCAGCCAATGTCAGCGGAGTGGAGGTGCCACGACAAACAAGTCCCCCAACAGAAGATGCCCCCAGTGATGACAATAACTCTGGACGTCTGGGTCTGGATGACCTACCTGGCCCATCAGGGACTACTGGTCAGTCGGTCACCCCAGCCCACTCCCATTCAACCACAGAGCCTCCCCCATCAGTATCCAACACCACAGCACCCACCAGGCATCCCCACACATCTGTCGCCAGGACACATCAATCAGCAGTGTGCCCACCTGTACAGGGTTCCCAGTCCACATCTCACCACCAAGACAATCAGGGACCTGGGGTCAGTGACCCTGGGCACACCGTTCAGGGGACACAGGCACAGGGCAACAGGGTGCTCCGGGGGGTGGGCAGGCCCAGGGAACTGACTCGCCTGGAGGCACTCACTAAGATCCTGGGGGCCTACCAACAATCCCAGGACACGATGGGCCAGCTCCTTAACAAAATGCAGGAGAACAAGCGGCTGCAGGAGGAACACCATCAGGAGATCAGGGAGGACTTGCAGGCTGTCAATACCACCATGATCTCCATAGCAGGGGTGCTGGCGGATATGCTCATCATCATGAGGGAATGTACAGCACACCAGCGGGCCCCTACCACTAGCCACTAGCCAGTCTATTGACCAACCCTCCTAGGGGACAGGAGGCCCCCCACAGGACCCACAGGCCACCAGCACCACTTCCCCTGCAGAAGGTGAACCACCCCACAAACGTTCCCTGCGACCCGGACAGAAACCAGAGACACTTGCTAAGACTAACACCAACGCCAGGATATGAGGCTTTCCTTATTGTCCCCCTTGTGTCCCACACTGTCACCTTGTCCTCTTTGAACTCTCTTTGCTCCCCTTCCTGTGGCCACTTTGACACTGGACCTGTGCTACAAACAGATTGGAACAAGACCCTGGACTTTCCTCTACCATCACCCCATTCCATTGCACTTTTCCCTCAATTATTTGCACTACAATAAACACCCTTGAACACAACTTGATTGACACTGTTTTATGTGTTGAAAATGTGCGTTTATGGGAACAGTCACATCTAGTGCAAATGATCTGAACAGTGTGATAGCATACAAATAATAACCTGTAGCTGTCTGTAGTAAACACATCAGGACACTGTTGTCATATCTCCAACATCTGTAAAATGACAAGCCATAGATGACAGTAAGTTGAGATGCAAAGAAAGTGAATGCCTTCATGCTACAGCCACACAGATAAATCAATAGTAAGAGTATTGGACAGTTGCACTGTCTCACCTGTGTGTCATTGGAAGTATTGACATATAACTGATGTGCTGTTGTCCACATCCTCATCCTCTGCCTCCTCATCCTCACTGTCGTCAGGGTCCACTGCTGCCACAGGGTCATTTCCAGTCTCCTCCTATTGCAGAAAAGGCTCATGTCATCTGAGGGCCAGGTTGTGCAACATGCAGCATGCCACTACTATCTGGCAGACCTTCTCAGGTGATTAGCACAGGGATCTACCAGTCAGATGCAGGCATCTGAACCTGGCCTTCAGGAGGACGAAGGTCCTTTTGATTATTCTCCTGGTTCACCCATGTGCATCATTATAACGGTTCTCAGCCCCTGTCCTGGCATTCCTCACAGGGGAAGGAACAACAAGTTATTTATACCTCATAAAACAACATAGGTGAAGACAGAAACACTATTTATTCATATAAATATAAATATATTAATTCATTTAATTTTTACATAAATATAAATTGAATATGTTATACAGACAACCCATTTAAAAAAGAACACAACACACCGAAGAAAGGATAGTGTGAGAAACAGTGCTCGTGATAAATAGAAAGAAGAATAATACATATTCAAATAAATCAAAACACCTATACAAAAAACATTAAAAATAGTCTGTTGGTTCTATTTTGCTGCATTGACTCCATTCCAGATCCTAATAGAGTCTGAATCAATTCCTTCAATCCTCCACAGGTTCTATGCAGAAACCAATCCAAACTATGATATAATCGTCGACGTTTTGACCCCTCTATATCTTGGGCCACATCGCAGCTCCACATTGGGTCGTCATCAGGACTAGTATGATGGAAGTCCCTAAACCATCACAACAACTCAATCAGAAAACCATCACTTATATCCTACCCACCTATGTTGTCTAACAACACTGATCAAAACTTACCTAAATATATCCTCTGACTCGTCCACTTTGTTTCTTTATCTATTTATGAGTGGATCAAATCTAAAACAACAAACCACATAAAACCATTTAATATCAACCCAATCTCTCATACTCAAACCTATACGAATAAGGAATAAACCAACAGAGAGACAATAACCTACTCACCTTCTTCCAAACTGCCAATTGCCCCGATATATCCGGTCACCAGTCAAATCCAATGCACTCTAAAAGTTATAACCAAACACAACACATTACCACATATCCATCAATAAATGTCAATATCAATCACTAAAACATCAATATAAAATCCCCATGCAGCCTTACTTAACAATACGCTCAATATATATTCATATAATATCCTACTACTATGTTACTTACAAATACCATACATCACATACCTCCAGTTCCCATACTACCAAAATTATCCAACATCTCCCATTTTATTGCAAGGTATTAAGCCTCTCCAGACTGCCCCCATTTACAATCAAGTAAAGCCTCAAAATATAACTATATGTCCTAGTTTAAACTAACATCCAAACACTTATCACAACAACTACAACAACTCTCAAACATGATGGAACAGTGAGAATGGCAATCTATGTGCAATTTTCTGCAATGACGCAGTTCTGGAAGATCTGAATGTAGTCCACCACCATGAAATGGCGACCGCCTGTCCTGTATCTAGGGACAGGTGGAAGTGAGGTAACTCTGTCGACGTTGGGCGTCGTAGCGGAAGGCGGTCTTGCACAGCCATGCAATTCCTCATTGGCTAATATGGGGCTCTATGGACTACAGTGTCCAATGGGGATCAGCGGTGGCGGTGGCGGTGTACACTGCCACGGACGTGACCACCATTTTCTGTCTATAAACTCACTTGATTGCTGACTTTCCACAGGACAACACCTACACTGCGTGTGCTGCTGTGACCTGTGTCTGGAACCTACCATGGCTTGTGTGACTGGGGAAAGGGCCCCTGTCTTCACTTCATTGGAGTTGGAGCACTTGGTGGATGGGGTCCTACCCCAGTATGGACAGTTGTATGGGCCTCCAGACCAACAGGTGAGTACACCTTGGGCACGATGCATGCGGGAAGGTTGCATGGAGATGTGTATGCATGCATCGTGCCATTTGTGGTGGGAATGTCTGGTGGTAGTGTACATGGTGTGCGTCGGGCGATGTTGTGCCAATGGAGTTGGAAAATAGATTTTTGGGCCATATGTGTGACAGGCTGGATTGTATATGTAATGCTGTCCTCCTGTCTGTATTAACCTCTGCAGGTCAGCACCAATCAAAAGAAGGGATTGTGGTGTGCCATCACCAAGGACGTGCAGACCCTGGGGGTCTACAGCAGGTGGAGCACCCACTGCAGGAAATGCTGGGAGGACCTGAGATGCTGGGCACGGAAGACCAGGGAGGCCCAGCTGGGGATGGCCTCCCAACAAGGAAGAGGTGCCCGTCAGAGCCTGAAACCCCTGATGGGCTGCTTACTGGCAGTGGCCTACCCAGAGCTGGATGGGCGCTTGAGATCATCACAGCAGCCACAAGGGGGTGCGTATAGTGGGCATTACTACAACAATTGGTAGGGGGCATGGGATCCAGGTGGTGGGTGTGAGTTAGTGGGTACCCCTTAATGCCAGGACAGACATTGCAGCGTGATCCAGCTCAAGGGTAATGGGTGCATGGCAAATGCAGGTAACCTAGCTTGGTTTCATTCCATGTCAATCAGGGCTTTGTGGGTCCCAGGAGGGGTGCAATTGGCAATGTTTGGCCCTCATCTTGCTGTGGCATATAGCAAATTGAATGCCAGTGCAATGCATAGTGCTCAAGCCTGATCCCTGAGTGTGACGGTGCTGTGTATGCCAACTGTGGTCTTGGTGGTCTTGGTGCTGTAATTGACCCAGTGCTCCCTTCCTCTCCTTCACCTCCTTTCTCCTTCTGTCATCCTGTTCATGTGTGCATTAGCATTATCTGGCGGAGGAGCAGGGGCACTGGTGACAGAGGGAGCTCCATCGCACAGGACCCAGGAGGCGGAGTTCACCAATGCAGAGGGAACCAGAGGGACGGAGGGTGTGGGGAGCACCACGGCGGAAACATGAGGTGACAACACAGACTATGATTCCTCCTCTGATGGAAACTCCCTGGTGCTTGCGGACACCTCTGTGACCACCCCAGCTGCAGGTACAGCTGGCACCCCCGGTACCAGCACTGCCCTCCCAGTAGGCCCTCAGTGAGTTGTCCGTGCCCACTCACCCAGGAGGGTGGGCATCTCCTTCGCCCCAGGCACCAAAGGCCCTGCCCCAGTGAGCCCTGCTGCCTTGAGTGAGGAGGCTATTGACCTCCTGAGATCCATCTCTGTAGGACAGTCAACCATTGAGAATGCCATCCAGGGACTGGCATCCACGGTGGATTGGTGGCCCAAAAGAGATCGATTCAGGCTCTGGCCTTCTCTCTGATGGCAGTTATTGTCCCTGTTCCTACCGTCTCCCCTCCAACTAACACTTCCCAGTCCCAGTCTCCTCAACCTTAACCCATCCCATGCAAACATACAGACGACCATGCACGCAAGACATCATGCAAGAGTGGCACAGTCAAACACAGACACCACACTTCATTCCTCAAGCACTGACACTAACAACAGACAGTTGCACACACATCCACAACCACGACCTCCAATGTCTCCCCCTCTTCCTCCTCCTCCACCTCCCTCACAGTCACGCCCACACTCACACCTGCATGCACTGCTTCAACAACCACCACCAGCATTATCACACCAAGCAGCACACACCTCACTTGCAGACACCTCCACAACATCCATCCACACATCCCCTGTGTCCTCTCCTACCCTCTGTCTCCCCTCCTAATAGACACGAACGCATGCACTCAGACACCCAACAGCCATCCACCTCACATCAGCACACTGCCTATGCACCTACACCCAAGTCCAGCAGACGTACTCCTCCAACAACCATTCCCTCAACCTCCACTCCCATCCCTCCTCCCTCATCCCGTCCCACCATCCCTAAGAAGCTTTTCCTTGCCCAACTCAACCTCAACGACCCAGACCAGGCAAGACAGTAAAGGATCTCACTCCACCAGCCCGGAAAGGGAAGAATCTCACTCCACCAGCCAGGACAGGGAAGGATCCCACTTCACCAGCCAAGAGGGGTAAGGTTTCCACTCAACCACCAATGACAGTAATGGTTCCAACTCAACCATCAATGAAAGGCAAGAAGCCCTCACCTCCAGCTGAGACACAGCAGCCCTCACCTCCAGCAGAGGCTGCCCAGGAGACTCCTCCCACAGCAGAGACAATGCAGCCCTCACCTCCAACAGAGGCTGCCCATGAGACACCTTCTCCGGCAGATACCCAGCAGCCCTCACCTCCAGCAGAGGGCATGTAGGTCACCCTCCAGGGACTGTTCTACTAGGAGCCCCCTCAAGAAGTAGTGGGAAAGTTCCCCACCTCAGAGACTGTGACCTTGCACATCCTAGCACTTTGAAATGGGCATGGAGCCCCCTTCAGAACCAGAGGGTAAGTTCCTGACTTCAGCTGAGGTGTCCCCCACCCCCTTCCCCCTGAGGTGCCTGTCCACTTCTGAGATGTTGCCCCTGCACAGTTTTGTGCGGAGTTAGTCAGGATCAAGATGGAGCTTGGACTGTGCTCTGTGGCCACATGGGCCTTATGAACTTTGGACTGTGCATTGGCCCTTTCTGGAGAATTGTTCACATATCTTTGTTCTCCAATTGGTTCATATGGTGGCTGTTGACATGCAATTGCAATCTCAGTACTGCCAACCTGTAGTCCTTATATTGTTATCACGTATGTCCTGTGCCATTGGTTTTGGTGTGTGTCACTCTCCTTTTCCTCCCTCCCTCCCGGTGTGCTACGTGGCTGTAATCACTGTCCTCGTCTTCGGCGGCGTTGGTGTTCCAGATGGAGCATGGCATAAAAGAGCATCAGGAAGACTTGAATTTCCGGTTCCATGGTGGTGTTGAGTTTCTCTGTGTCTCTGTTTGTGATTCTTTGGTCTTCTGTGATGTGTTTCTGCCAGGCTTTTGATGGCATTGGTACCGCTCCGGAAATCGTGGCTGTTTGCTGTGTCATGATATGGTGCGCAGTACCTTGTCTTCCGCCTGACTGCTGATGGCTACCACTGTAGTGTTACCGCCCTGGCGGTTGGGGTGGTACATTGGCTGTCTATGGGAGTTCCCACCACCATGGTCTTAATTTGGTGGTAATTACTGCCAGCCTGTTGGCGGTATTAACCCCACTTTAACAGTCACTGCCAATGTCATAATGACTACCATAGATTTCATTGTTAAAAACAGCAAAAAGACTATACCCCATTTACAAATTCAAGGAAGAAAGACTACTCAAGATTGTAATTTACAAATCACCTGTTAAATAAATCACATTATGGTGGAATATTATGAATTTCATAAAGTATTCTATAATAGAGCTACCTAATTGCAAACCAATTGACTGGCATTATTTTTATGTCCCCTTATTTGAAAATAAGATCATAATCAAATTAAATGACTGTATACCCAAAAATTAATATAAATGAGCAAAACTCACTTAAAGCGTACTGGCCGTGTGGCCATTAAATTATTATTGACCAATCACATAATATGATTTCCATATCATATGATTGAAATTCCTTTATTTCAATTACAAAAAAAATGATCATAAAAGTACAAAACATTACAATTTACATAATTCATATGATGAACAATCGGACATGTTAAAAACATTTAAATGTTAAAAAGAAACAAGGCCATAGCCCGACCATAGGTTCTTAAATAAAGAAATCATATATTCTATCTACAGAAGCCATAAAATTCTTAGGCCCAATGTTCATAATCTTGTTCCAACGCAAGGCATTTTTACAAAAGTTAGAAACTGCCCCTGCAACCATGGAATCATTCAGCAGTTGTACATATAAGAAAGCAGATATTGGTAAAAACCATTGGTTTTCAGAATGGGCAGAAGAAGTCTTCTTCTAAGAGAATCATAAATTTACAGAACAAGACCAAGTATTCTAAGGCTTGGAGCGAAGCATTGTCACATGGACACATTTGTATTGCAGATGGCTCATATTGGCTAGGCAGGAAGCATAAATTGCAAAGGATGGAACCTAGTCTGAACCTGGTGAGAAGAACTCTTTCCCATGGGTTTCTAACAAAGGAAAGATAGGGTTCTGGACCAAGAGTAGTATTCAAAATCATCAGTGCCCTGGCTGACTTACTACCCAAGGCCGCTTTTTCTCTACTTTCGCTGAGCTGCATTGATAGCAGTTTCTTCACATTCTTTTTGTCAGCCCATTTCAGTGCTTCAGGACTAAAAAATAATTATGGTCACCCTGCTGATAAGGCTAAAGATTGAATATGGTTAAGCCATGGGATTTTAAGGCCTAGGTCACAACTGAGGCAGTCCTCAATGACTTCCCTGTTAAAAGTTGCCATTTCCCCACTCCAGACAGATATCCACAACAACATAGGCTCAATTTTAGCATGATCTTCCGCAAAGACCAGACCCAGCTCCTCATGCATAAACCAGCTTGAGCTAGCCGGTCCCACCCCTATTAGCTTTCGGCAAAAATTATTTTCTTCACGCTGAAAAGATGTACAGTGGGAGTATCCCCAGATTTCAGTGCCATATAATAGTACAGGTAAACATTTCATCTTGTAGATCTGCAGCAATGGTAAAACAGGCTTGCTCCCAACTAAAAGAGCAAATCTAAAGAGAGCCCCACACGACTGGTCAAAGTGCAAACAGCAGTTTGCAAGACACTTGGTCCACGTACAGTGCTCATCAAAGGTGACATCCAGATATGAGAAGGAGGTTACCCTTGTTACCACCTGATCCTTAAATAAGATCAGTCTGATTTTCAGGTTCGGCTTCCCACAAACCACAAAATGTGTCTTAGAATTGTTAACATCCAATTGCAGGTCACCCATAAAACCAACAAACAGATCCACCAGAACTTTAAGACCATTCAATGGGCAAGGAAGGATGACAGTGTCATATGCATATAATAAAGGGATGATGGGATTATTTTTTACTTTAAAAAAATGTTTGCCATGGGTAACCACATGTTAATTCAGGCCATTGATATATAATGAAAATAGGATTGGAGCCATAACACACCCCTGCCTGACTCCCCTAGCTAGTTTAAAGACACCAGAGCATTCCCCTGCCTTTCCAAATCTAACTGAGGCGTTAACATCTTGGTGGAGCGCCTGAAGGAAATTGACCAAAGTCCAAGACCTTCCAGGATTGACCATAGCTTTGATTGGCCAACCTTATCAAAGGCACAGCTCAGGTCCTTAAAGGCCAGGTAGATAGTGCCCTTCTTGGCTACCACATATTTCCCCACCAATAGATTAAGATTAAGGCACTGTTCCATTGTCCCTATGCCCTTTCTAAAACCAGATTGGGCCGGGCGGATAATATTATTTGCTTGGATCCATTCTTTGATACAAAGAAGGACAATGAGTCCTACTATCTTAACCGTGGATTCCAGCAAAGAGATGGGGCGGTAACACTCTGGGTCCTGTATACACCCTTTTTTTTAAAAAAAGCGGCACTATTACTGCTGACTTCCATGAGCTAGGAATACCAGTTTGCGATGCAACGTTCAGAACATTTGTCAATAGCGGAGCCCACAGGGCAATGCCATCCAGGCCGGGGCTTTATTGGAAGGGCTTCCCATGATGGCAACCTGAACTTCCTCCAATTTAAAATCTAAGTTCAAGAGAGAGGGAGCCTCCACCTCCCCAATTGTTCTACACTGCCCAGCGCGTAAACCCTCTCGAAGTGGGCAACCCATTTTTGGGCAGGTATGGTGGTCCCCACAATGTCAGGGAAAGCTTGATAAGCAGGCTTCCCATTCACTATACGCCAGAAGGATCTCACATCCCCGAGCTTGCGGGCACCCACCTCTCTTCTTTGAGACATTGCTTCCTAAGTTTTATTGCCTCCTTGTGAGAAGCCCTAGCTTCACTGATAGAGTGGGGGTTCCTTGGGTGGTCCTTAAGGACTTTGTGGAGGTGTTTACTGGCAATACGGCTATTCTTATCAAACCATTCTTTTTTATGGTCTGCTAACGGTCCTTCAAGGTCCAACACAATGGATCTGAGGCTGCTATTCAGAGACTGAAAATCACCCAGAATGGCCACCGGTGGGGCCTCAACAAGTAAGAGGGAGCTATAAAACACATTCCTGCATCTCTTAACAACCTCCACTAATAGGATGTGGATGGAAACTTCCCGCCAGCTGAGCCTCCTACCTTGGTCTTTTGGAATCAGCCTAAACACACCTGAAGCCAAGTTCACAGTCTCATTAGTGGGAGTAACCATTCTAGCATCTATGGCATTATGGTCACTAAACGGTTGTTTGTGGATCAGCCACTTGGTAAAACACTCAGCAAACTTATTAGAAATAAAAATGTAATCAATTATAGTCCCTTTTCCCCACCCAATAAAAGTGAGTTTGAGTAAGTCACCGCTTGCCACTCTCTCCAGCATATTACAGAGACCGGCACATCTTACTTCAATCACCAGCTGCTTACCTCTAGGGTCCGGGGTTTCTGTGGGCGATACCCAATCATCCATAAGGAGGGCATCGACCCCCAAAGAGGCCTTTTCTATCTTGGCATTAAAATATCCTGCTAAAAGGACATTAAAACACCCCAACTTAGGGGCCACCCTCTTTTCCAAGGTCAGAAGTGCTCAGTTATAAAAATTTACAACAAAGAAATGAAACTTTTCAGAAACCACAACCCAAGATACCTGTATACCACTGTGACTAAGAGCGATTGGAACAACTCGCAGCGGCGCAGTTACTCAAAATAATAGAGCCAAACCACCACTAGCTCTTGACCCTTGTGAAGGAGTTGCTAATACAATGTAGGTCTCAAAACCCTCTTCAGAAAACAGCTCCTGTGCCCATGTTTCTTGAAGTAATATGATGTCGTACTGGAAGATGAAACTAATCCACTGAGGGTCGGAGAGTTTATTCCCCACACCTGCACAGTTCCATGAAAGAAAACTTAGTTCCCTGGATGCGCATTGAGGAATACCCTCCTAAGGAGCGCAATCATTTGGCTTAACCCCAACCGGAAACCCCATGGGCACAGTGATAGTTTATCAATCTAATTCATCAAGATCAGACACGGGGGTGAACCTATTTCTGGTGGATATCGTGGGAGCAGAGCACAGCCCTAATCTCTGCTCTGGATAATTGAAACCCCTAGCTACCAACGGGGTGGTGGGCTTATAGAAAAATCCTAAGGGCAGAATCCTAATGCCAAGTCCCATCATAGAAGGTTTCCTGGCAGTGAAAATCAACCTCGCCATATCCGGGGTTCCAACAATTAATCACCACACAGTCACCCTCAATGGACTAATTTGTAGGACCAATCCACTCAGCTCTTTGTACAAATAGTATATTCCTAGATTCTATGGGGTGAAAAGTAGTGTTTTGGCTCAGACAGTGAGAGACCTTGTTCTGCAGGTTTTCAGATAACTCACTGTGGGGAAACTCAAGGGGGGGACACCAGCTAATACTGCCACGTATGGGCAGCACTCAGGCGGCAGATTCAGATGGGGCAGTCTTCTGGATGGTGCAAATCGAGCTACCTTACCCCAGTTATTTCTAGGGACCCCTCTATGGATTGGTCCTGAATCACCATTTCCCTCCCAACTTCACGAAACATGGGGCCCCTTATAATACCTAATGAGGAGCCAGCAGCATGAGATTGTGAGGGTTAAACATTGGAAGGAGCTGAAGGCAACTCCTGAGAGAGGACGGCCCCCCTCCCTAAACTCTAGATTACTAACGGCTTCTCCCTGCAGGCGACTATCCTCACAGCTTCTTTCCTCCAGGACCGGAGACCCATGAGTGGCCAGTGCAAGATCTGGCCTATTCAAAGTGGAGATCAACGTCTCCAATTTGGATAACCTTTCTAGGGCTGGAGCCAGACACTGCTCGATAATGTTTGTAAATTTATCCAGTACAAGATTCCACTCCTGGCTACCCTCCGGGACCCCCAACTTCCTGCTCATAAAACCTCTTCGCTCTGGCTGCTTGGGTTGTCGTTTCCCTTTAACTGGCAGAACACTCTTTTTGGTAATAGGTGGGGTCCACCAAGTACTCCCTGCCAGCTACTACCTCTCGTGGGTGGGAGTCATCAGGGGGTCACAAGGGTGAAATATTCGAGGACCCTATGGGGTAGTGGAGGGAACGTGAGACCGTGAAAGGACCCTCAGGTGGCATGCCACTCTGGCCCTCCCCCACTTCCAAAGATAACCTCCATTCAGCCAAGTCAATTTCTTTTGCAATCATGCCCATAGCCCGGGTTAGGAAGGAGTCAATTGTAGAACCCTTTTGAGGTTTTGGGGATGCTACCTTACTCTCCTGCAGTTTGCACCTTCCCACATTGTGACCCGGGCTCTAAAAGCCTCGGTACACCTTTATGAAAATAAGAATGAGATTATGGAGAGGGCAGGCCCACCTATTAGTGTTTACTTACAGCAAAACAGCGTGATAAAATAAGGTGGGAGCCAAAACCATGGGGGCAGGCCCAGCCTCCTTTGGGCTTCGACGGGCGCTCATATAGCGCTCATTGGAAATGGCAAGTGGGAGCAGGTGATGTAAAACATGGCCACATCCTGGGGCCACAAAGCGGTCTGGGGTATATAGTCCCTTATAGAGGAGTTTAGGACTTCCCACGCAGAGTTGTGCACCCTCGCACTTTATAGCACTCGTTGGAAACGGCAAGTGGGAGCAGGCGATGTCAAAAATGGCGGCCTCCTGGGGCCACAAAGCAGTCTGGGGTATGTAGTCCCTTGTAGCTGAGTTTAGCATTTCCCACTAAGAGCTGTGCCCCCTCGCACTTTGATGTTACTGGAGATGTTGGATTTCTGTTTAGGTAACAATTTCCTCATCTTTAATAACAAATGGTATAGACAGGTTACTGGGACTGCTATGGGCAGTTGCTTTGCTTCAAGTTTTGCTGGCATCTTTATGGGATGGTGGGAACAACAGATTTGGACTGATATGAATGAGTTTTAGACAAGACATATAGGGGGTCATTACAACATTGGCGGTAAAAGCCGCTTACCGCCTTGCAGAAGACCACCAACACACCGTCGCGGCCGCGGAACTCCGCCACGGTCATTATGACCCAAGGCCTGGAATCTGCCAAAATCTAAACAACGACACAAGTCCGCCACACCAAAGGTCAGTGATAAACTGGCGATAACAAAACCTCCACCGTCACGGCAACAGGAATACGCCCACACTATCACGACCCACGAATCAACACAGCGGTCTTTCAACCGCGGTATTCCATTGGCGGTACACACCGCTGGGCTCAAAATATACACCCATTTACAAAAAACTACCACATTGGACAAATCGAAATACACACACCTGATACACATACACACACCACTCCCACACACTCAATACAATATAAAACACACACCCACATCACCCACAAACCCCTACGACCACAATTGCGACTGAAGGCCAGAGAGAGACACCACCATCTACAAACTAGCATCCACAGGCACTCAACACAATCACACACCTAACATCCACGTACCTCACACAACACACCTCTAAATATCACCCCACACATCACTCACACCACCCCATGGCATCGCAAAGACACCCCAGGTTCTCTGAGGAGGAGCTCAGGGTCATGGTGGAGGAAATCATACGGGTAGAGCCACCGCTATTCGGATCACAGGTGCAGCACACCTCCATAGCTAGGAAGATGGAGCTATGGCGAAGAATCGTGGACAGGGTCATTGCAGTGGGACAGCACCCAAGAACTAGGGATGACATCAGGAAGAGGTGGAACAACCTACGGGGGAAGGTGTGTTCCGTGGTCTCAAGACACCACATCGCGGTTCAGAGGACTAGTGGCGGACCCCCACCTCCTCCCCCACAACTAACAACATGGGAGGAGCAAGTCTTGGCTATATTGCATCCTGAGGGCCTCGCAGGAGTAGCTGGAGGAATGGACTCTGGTAAGTCAAATCTTTACTACTTCATCCCCCACCCAACCTGCATGCCCTCACATACCCCCACCCTCGCCCTCACCCCCATCACTCCAACTCCTCACACATGTCCCAATATCACAAACCACACATCCCAAACCCAAGCCCTGCATGCAACACCTATGCATGGACACCCATCACCAAAGCATGTCCACTGTACATACTCATACACCCCCCTAACCCATCATCACACAAGGTCCTACACAGGAATGCAAGCACTGAGGTACACAGTCACCCACCCATTGCACACCATGGCACACACAGATGCAATAATCATGCTTTTACACCCCTGCAGGACCCCTACCCAATGTCACCGGAGAGGAGGGTCCAGATATGTCCACTCCACCCACAGAAGAGGCCCACAGTGATGACAGCAGCTCTGTCCAACTGGATTTAGATGACCAGCCCGGCCCATCTGGGACCTCGGGACAGTCAGTTCCCCTCACAGTGGCACAAGCCACTACAGAGCTTCCCCCCTCTGGAAACACCAGCACAGCACCCACCCAGCGGGCTCATACCTCTGTCCCCAGGACACATCAAGCAGCAGTGTGTCCACCACTACAGGGAACCCAGGCTAACCCACCACCCCAACAACAACAGGGACCTGGGGGCAGTGGCAGTGGGCACAGGGTTCAGGGGACAGAGGCCCAGGACCACAGGGGAACTGGGAGGGCTGCTGTTCGACAGGGGGAGGACAGGCCCAGGGAACCCACTCTCCACTAGGCCCTCTCCAACATCATGGTAGCCTACCACCATTCCCAGGAGACGATGGCAACGGTACTGGCCAAGTTTCAGGCGACCCAGCGGCTGCAGGAGGAACAGTCTTTGGGCTTCAGGGAGGAACTCAAATCCATCAATTCTACCCTGGGTGCCATTGTAGGGGTGCTGAAGGAACTCGTGAACACCAGGAGGGACACTTCCTATGCTCCTTTGAACAATGCACCTGTGAGACTAATAGACTGGACTCTGCCATTGACATTCCTCCACCATCACCCCTCACCATTTTTCAACCCCCTCCAATATTGAGCACTTAAAAAATAAACACCCTTAAAGCACGAAACAATCAGGAGTCTGTCTGTAATTTCGAAATAGTGTATTAGCAATTACAGTGCCAAAATGTTCTTTCAAATGTAATGTCAACATACCTATGTCACACAGCTCTAGTCCATGAGGAAACAAAGCAGATGTCACACAGTGGGACCCACATCTGTGAAATCATAAGGGAAAGTGACAACTCAGTGACCATACACTGGGTGAAAATCACAGACAGTAGAGAGGTAGTAGATTAAAATCAGATGTAGCAAGCAGTGCTGTCTTCTTACCTGTGTCTCACTGGAAGTGTTGCAGGATCACGGTGTTCCTGTTGACAATGTCCTCTTCTTCTGCTTCCTCGTCTTCACTGTCCACAGGGTCCACAGCAGCCACAAGACCTCCATCTGGACCATCCTCCTGCCTAAAAG
This sequence comes from Pleurodeles waltl, assembly GCF_031143425.1. Lineage (NCBI taxonomy): Eukaryota > Metazoa > Chordata > Amphibia > Caudata > Salamandridae > Pleurodeles > Pleurodeles waltl. The sequence continues at coordinate 1,237,238,543 of NC_090446.1, forward strand.
GCACCTGTCGTCACAAAGCCAAGCTGTGAAGCATACAGCAGGCCACGATGATCTGGCATACCTTCTTTGGTGAGTAGAATAGGGAACCACCTGTCATATGGAGGCACCGGAACCTGGCCTTTAGGAGGCCGAAGGTCCGCTCTATAATTCTCCTAGTTCGCCTATGGGCCTCATTGTAGCGTTCCTATGCCCTTGTCCTGGGATTCCTCACTGGGGTCAGTAGCCATGACAGGTTGGGGTAACCAGAGACACCTGCAAATGGCGAGGGACAACTGTTAGACACACACTAACTCATAGGGACATCCGCAGACCCAGACAACTGTTCCCACTATATTGGGTCCATGTCCTCACCTAATAGCCACATCCGCTGCCTCTGGAGTTGCCCCATCACATAAGGGATGCTGCTAATCCGCAGGATGTAAGCGTCATGCACTGAGCCAGGGAATTTAGCATTAACATGGGATATGTACTGGTCTGCCAAACACACCATCTGCACATTCATGGAATGGTTTCTGTACACCTGTTCACTCCTGCGGGGGGTACAAAGGCCACATGTGTCCCATCAATGGCACCTATGATGTTGGGGATATGTCCCAGGGCATAGAAATCACCTTTCACTGTAGGCAAATCCTCCACCTGAGAGAAAACGATGTAGCTCCACATATGTTTCAGCAGGACAGACAACACTCTGGAGAACACGTTGGAAAACATAGGCTGGGACATCCCTGATGCTATGGCCACTGTTGTTTGAAAAGACCCACTTGCTGGGAAATGGAGTACTGACAGCACCTGCACTTGAGGGGGGATTCCTGTGGGATGGCAGATAGCTGACATCAGGTCTGGCTCCAACTGGGCACACGGTTCCTGGATTGTGGCACGATCAAGCCTGTAGGTGATGACCACATGTCGCTACTCCATTGTCGACAGGTCCACCAGCGGTCTGTACACTGGAGCATGCCGCCATCTCCTCACATGCCCCAGCGGACGTTGCCTATGGAGGAGAACAGCGAGCAGAGTGTCAACCAACTCTGAGGTACTTAAACACAGCTTACTCTGAAAATATTAGCAAATCTAAATTTGCCTGTATGAGTGTTTAGGCAAGGCCTAGATATGTGTGACGGGTGATATGAGGTAACTGCGCTGGCGTCGTACACCGTCGCAGTAGGCGGTTGAAGACCGTGGCACAATCCTGCATTGGTTAACATTGGACCCTATGGGTCCCAGGAGCCAATGACGATGCACGCCGGCGGTGACGGTACGCACCACCGAAGACGTGACCACCATTTTCTGTCTGTTCAATCACTTGATACCTGATCTTCGACAGGAGAGGACCTACATTGCAAGTGTTGCTGTGACCTCAGTCTGGAAGAGACAATGGCTCGTGTGTCTAGGGAAAGGGCCCCTGCCTTCAGCATGGAGGAGTTGGAGAAACTCGTGGATGGGGTCCTCCCCAGTACATGCTACTCTACGGTCCTCCAGACAAACAGGTAAGTACACTGTGAGCGTGCTGTATGGGCAATGCCTGTGTGGAGTGGGGTGGACGAAAGATAGGGGGGGTGAGAATGAGGCGTGCATGAAACGACGGTGAGTGCATGTGTGTCATGGCAAGGGTAGGGATGGGGGCCAATGACTGTGACGGTGCAGATGGTAATTACTTCTCTTTTTCCCCTGTACAATTCCTGTATGTCAGCGCCCACCAGAAGAAGGACATTTGGCGTGCCATCGCCAAGGAAGTCCGGACCCTGGGGGTCTACCACAGACGGAGCACCCACTGCCGGAAAAGATGGGAGGACATTCGCCGCTGGAGCAAGAAGACGGTGGAGGCCCAGCTGGGGATGGCCTCCCAACTTGGGAGGGGTGCCCGTCGCACCATGACCCCCCTGATGTTCAGGATCCTGTTGGTGGCGTACCCGGAGTTGGATGGGCGCTTGAGGGCATCACAGCAAACACAAGGAGGTGAGTACACTCTCATTCTGCTGATTCAGTGTGCATTGTAGGTGTCTGGGTGGGGGAGGTGGGCTGTGGGTTCCCCTAGGCCAGGGCGAGTTTAGTAGGCAAGGACCCTTCTTAAGGCAGGCCCTGTGGCACCCCACCTCACCTGTGTACAGTGCCAACTACACCTAGCCAGGCTCCTGTGACATCCATGTGTGCAGAAATCGGGCATAGCCTTGTAACCCATGTCCCTGGGATTGAATAGTGGACTCCAGGTGCACGGTGTAGTGCAGGGGGCTTCTGTGTCTGTCGTGCGCGCCAACGGTAGCGGTATTGCATGCACTCAACATGTCTTTCTTCTGTCTCCCTCCCCCCTTTTTGTGGTCTCCCTGTTCTTGTGTGCATTAGCATCATCAGGCGGAGGAGCAGTGGCACCGGAGCAGGAGGGATGCTGCCTCCCACATGGCCATGGAGAGCGACACTACGGGGTCTGAATTCACCAGCGGGACGGAGGGCGAACGGAGCTCCACGGCGGGGACAGGAACTGACACCAGTGATACGGACTCCTCCTCTGATGGGAGCTCCCTTGCGGTGGCAAGCCCATCTGTGCCCCACATCTACAGGTACAGCCACCACCCTCGCTACCAGCACAGCCCTCCCAGCAGCCCCTCAGTGTTTTCCCCGCGCCCGCTCACCCAGGAGGGTGGGCATCACATTCGCCCCAGGGACCTCAGCCCCTGCCCCAGTCACCCCTGCTGCCTTCAGTGAGGAGGCCATTGACCTCCTCAGGTCCCTCACTGTTGGGCAGTCTACCATTTTGAATGCCATCCGGGGTGTAGAGAGACAGTTGCAACAAACCAATGCATACCTGGAGAGCATTCACTCTGGTCAGGCAGCCCTTCAGCGAGCTTTTCAGACTCTGGCCTCAGCACTGATGGCAGCCATTGTCCCTGTCTCTAGCGTCCCCCCTCCAACTTACTCCACCCAGATCCTCACCCCTGTACCTCAGCCTATCCCAAGCACACCATCAGACCAGCATGCACACACCTCAACACACAAAGGAAGATCTGGCAAACATAAGCACGACACATCCCACAGGCACTCAAGCAAGCATCAGACACATGCAGACAAACCAACATCCACTGCCTCCACTGTGTCCCCCTCCTCCTTGTTTCCCTCCTCCCTCCCTGTCTCGTCTCCATTCACACCTGCATGTACTACATCCTCAGCCACTACGTCCATCACCAGCACACCCACCACCACACCCCGCTCACGTGCAGTCACCACCCCCACTACCATTCACACATCCCCTGTGTCCTCTCCCAGTGTGTCTGTGAGGCCCCCTCCCAAGGTACACAAACACAGCCACTCACCCACCCAACAGCCATCCACCTCACGACAGTCTCCAGCCCATGCACCTTCACCCAAAATCACCAAACGTACACCTCCTACAACCACTACCTCTTCCTCCACTCCCAAACCCCCTCCAGCTACCCGTCCCAGTGTTCCTAAGAAACTTTTCCTGTCCAAGCTTGACCTCTTTCCCTCACCTCCCCCACCCCTTCAGTCTCCTAGGGCCTGACTCTCCAGGTCCCAACCTAGCACCTCAGCCACAACATCGGCGGGACCAGTGGTGCCAGTAGTCACCGGATTCTGGAGTGCACCAGGCAGCAGGGCAGCCAGTGTGGCAAGTAGCCACAGCACAGACAGTCCCCCACCTGTCAACCATAAAAAGTTGGCCAGTGCCCAGCACAAGAGCGGAGGGAAATCAGCCACCAAAGCTGCTCCCAGGGGTGCAGTTGGGAGTGTGGAGACAGCTGCGACACCATCCAAGGTGGGGAAGGGGCACAATAAAACCGCCAAGTCTGGGAAGATCAGCACGGCTGACAAGACCGCCAGCAGCACCGCTGCCCAGGACAAGACCACCACCAGCCCCGCTGCCCAGGACAAGACCGCCACCAGCCCGCTGCCCAGGACCCTGCCGCCAGCAGCACTCCTGCCCAGGACCCTGCCACCAGCAGCACTGCTACCCAGGACCCCGTCGCCAGCAGCACCGCTGCCCAGGACCCTGCCGCCAGCAGCACGGCTGCCCAGGACAAGACCGCCACCAGCCCTGCTGCCCAGGACAAGACCGCCAGCAGCACTGCTGCCCAGGACAAGACCGCCACCAGCACCGCTGCCCAGGACAAGACTGCCACCAGCCCTGCTGCTTAGGACCCCGTCGCCAGCAGAACCGCTGCCTACGACCCTGCCGCCAGCAGCACCGCTGCCCAGGACCCCGCTGCCCAGGACAAGACCTCCACCAGCCCCGCTGCCCAGGACCCGGTCACCAGCAGCACTGCTGTCCAGGACAAGACTGCCAGCAGCACCGCTGCCCAGGACAAGACCACCAGCACCACCGCAGGACAGTGACCGCCAATTATTGCAATGCTACTGAGGTCACCACGGGCAGGATGAAGCACTCTGGGCACCAAGCCCCCTCCAGAACCAGTGGAGAGTTGCATCCACTAAATAATCACAGTGTACGCGCTTCAACTTCGATGCGCCGTCACCCTTTATTCCTGGACAATAAGTGTTATTTCCTTAAACGCGCTCATCGCAAGCAGCGTTCACCGGGAACCGCTTAGAAGCGAGAGACACTTTGTAATCTACACGCTTCTTCCTTGACCTTTAAGGGTGCACGCGCCGCAATCTCGATGCGCCGTCACCCATTATTCTATGTAGAAGTTTTGTCGATTCGATATTCTTTTTGTAGTGGCTACTCACATGTTAATGCTAACGGCATTTTCGCCTTCACTGGCTGGCCCTTCGATTTTGTTAACGGGGGTGCGCACGGCTTGTCTTACATTAGTAATACCTGCTTTTGGAGAGATTGATATTACTCACTAGGGTACGGATGTATCTGATGAGACACTAAATACCTGTGCATACCTTATATCTACTTATTTTTCATACCATACAGAATATGATTCAGATTCGTGTCATCTGGCTACGGTATCACTACAATTCCCTTCTTTGGAGAATTTATGTTTTACTTACCTGTTTTATCCACCTGTTTAGGATTTGGTCAACTGACCCCTTACCTGACTACATGATAATCTGTAACTGTAATCTATGTATTATAGGCTGTAGTGGTTTGAGAAGCCAGATGTTACCCCGATGAGGCCCTATTATTAGACTTTGGAGGGTAAGCATCCATTGTCCAACAGCAGCTTTTGTTTCAGATTCCTCACTATGGTTTACTTTTCACTTGACACTTTGTTGGGACTCACTATAATGGGAATGTGCAATCACTTGAGGATAATACATTATATGATGCCTCATTGTTTATGTTTAACAATAAATACTTTTTTGATTATGGTTCTCTTTCTGTATTCCAGGCCTTTGTTTTCCCAAATGGGGAATACAAATTGCTCTTATCCTAGAGCATATTTTTATAAGGATTAGGTACGTATTAGGTCCTGAAGAATCGCACGAGATCATTTTTGACTATGAATAGCGAGAAACATGTTGACCTCCAGTTTTGATTGAGTGATACAAGAACTTTGTGTTACCCGACTTCGTACCACTTTTTCAACAAGATTCACGAACTATATGCTTCTTTGTTGAGGGATTGTAAACATTATTTTGCCATATCCCTATACAGTGTTTTTAACCATGTCAAAGGCATTAACATCTGAATAAATTATCAGTTTTTTCCTCTAGACATTTTTATACATCTCTTTATACCAATCCTTCCTCCTTTTTTGCATGTTTTGACCGGCTAATACCATCCTTTAAAAGATCTCCGGCAAAGAGCCCCCTTGAGGGGCCCGTCAGGCATTGCAGTGCCGGCCTGACGAGGAGCATGGCCCAATGATGAAGCATGTCACCGGCTGGTGAGTGAGGGCTCTTGCTCTAAAACAAATTGCTTTTTCTGGTATACCATCTTTACAAGAGAACCGTTTCGATGTTTTGGAACCGTGTGTATATTACTGTTGTTTGATTGAGTTGCATCCACTACCTCAGTCCTTGGCAGGATGAAGCACTCTGGGCACCAAGCCCCCTCCGGAACCAGTGGAGAGTTACATCCCCTACCTCTGTCCTTGGCAGGATGAAGCACTCTGGCACCAAGCCCCTTCCAGAACCAGTGGAGACTGTTATCCACTTAAGAGACGGTGGCTTTGCACTCCCCGGGATTGATCAGTGGGCAACCCACTCACTGTAGAGACTTGAAAGACTGTGGCTTTGCACTCCCCAGGACTGAACAGTGGGCAACCCACCAACTGCAGAGACTTGAGAGACTGTGGCTTTGCACTCCACAGGATTGAACAGTGTGCAACCCACCCACTGTAGAGACTTGAGAGACTGTGGCTTTGCACTCCCCAGGATTGAACAGTGGGCATGGAGCCCCCTCGTGGATCTGGCGTTGTGCTCTCATCCGGCTGAGGTGCCCCCCCTTTCCCCTGAGGTGCCTGTTTTATTTCTATCTGATGCCCCAGCAGTGTTCTCTCCGTCTTGTTCGGGTATTGAGTGTGGGCCTCGCCCATGCCTTTTGGGCCCAGTGGTCCACGGACTATGATGGTGGAATCCCTTGGACTTGTGTTCTTGGTGTATATAATTGTTTACAGTGTAAATGTATATATATGTAAATATTTTTGATTTATGTAATTGAATATATTACAATTATTCAACTCATTTCCTTTTGTCCTTGCATTCTTCCAGGGGGGTTTAGGGGGTGTAACTGTAATGTATCATGCTGTATTTGTGTGTGTGTTGTAGTGGGTGAGGGTGGGGGTGTTGCGTATTGCGTGTGTGTGTCACTGTTTTTTCCCTCCCCCCTCCCCTGTGTCGTAGGTGCAGTACTCACTGTGGTCTTCGCCGCCTGTGTTCTTGCTCCTGGTAGAGGAGCAGGAAGATAAAGGATGGGAGTATCTGAAGTTCCGATTCCATGGCGTCCTGGTTCCTCGTGGGGTGTGTAGAGGTGAGTGTTTTCCCTTCCAAGCCCTGTTTCCGCCGTGTTTTTGTTCGCTGTGATTCCACCCCGGAAAAGGTGGCGGATTGGACTGTTGTAATTATGTGGGCGATACATTGTCCTCCGCCTGTCTGTTGGCAGTTACCGCCTCAGTGTTTGTTTGTACCGCCATGGCGGTCGGAGTGTTAAAGTGGCTGCCTATGTTGGCGGTTTCCGCCACGGTCATAATTCCATTTTTTTTACCACCGGCCTGTTGGCGGTTTTACCGCCGCTTTAACACCAACCGCCAGGGTTGTAATGACCACCATAGCTCTTTGGATAAGATATATTGATGACATTGTTGTCAAATGGGATGGTTATGTCAGTCTTTTGCATGATTTTTTATCGTTGATATCATGCAATGAGGTAAACTTAACTTTTGCCCTTCAGATGCATCATAGTGCAATTGATTTTTTGGAAGTGCATGTAGAGATCAAAGGAGGTAAGGTGCACACTTGCCCCCATCACAAAAAAAACATGTCTTTTGCATGCACAGAGCCTTCACCCAACCAAGTTGAAATGGAGTATCCCCTATGGGGAACTACTGATGGCCAGACGCAATTGCAGCAATATCAAGGTCTATGAGAGGGAAGAGGACATTATGCTGAATAGGTTTCAAGCAAGAGGGTATCCTAATAAAATACTCTTGGCAGCTAGAGACAGAGCAAGAACGATTCCCAGAAAGGATCTTTTTATCAAAAGACCCAAAGCCTCCACTGATGAAGGGAGGATGAGACTGGTTACCACTTACAATGCCGAATCAAGGGAAATCAGTAAAACGATTTCAAAGCATTGGCATCTAGTTAAATCTGATTCCATAATTGGTAATAAGGTCTCGCCACATCCTTTGATTACTTATCACAAGTCTAGACAAGTGAGCGACATGTTGGTTCACAGTGACAACAAGTCATATCCCAAACAGGGTGGCTGGCTAGCGGAACAGAGGGGTGTTTAAAAGTATGGAAAATGCAAAGCATGTAGGAGCAGCAGGAATATGAAAATGTATCGGATGCCCAATGGACAGAGTAGGCAGATCAACAAATTAATCACATGCAATAGTAATTTCTGTGTCTATGTTCTTGAGTGTACATGTGGTCTACGGTGTATTGGTAGTATTATTGTTCCTGTTAAAAAATGGATTTTGGAACATTTAAGTGCAATCCGGAATTGTGACTACAGTTATCCTGTTGTGAAGCATTGGGAACAAGTTCATAATCAAAATCCTGACACAACTTTCCTTCTCTGGTATTGACAGAGTGGTGGTGTCGACAAGAGGAGGCATTAGGGAAAAGAAACTTTGAATAATGGAGTCTGAATATACTGTGCATCTCAACAGCAAGGTCCCGATAGGTCTCAATATTGATGAGGAACCTTCTGTACATATTGGTTAAGGCCCTTTTATCATGTAGAAATCAGTACTACAATTAACAAAAGGGTATTTACATTCTGTCTCCTTTGGGTTTATTTCTTTTTTATTTTCTATTTCATTTATGTGTAAGGATAATTATATGGATTTTTTATTTTGTTTTGCACTTTAGAGTTTATATGTGTCTTGAAGTACTACGTTCCACTGTACATAAATATGTGTGGGTGCATTGTGATCCCAATCTAGGGGGAAGACATAATGACCACTTGGATGATACATACTATGATGTTTGGCATTTACAGTGATTACAAATATAGATAATGTGATGGCTATATATCTCATTTGTAGTACTTGATTGAAAAGATCTCTGTGATGAAATCATGTTTTGTTCATTGATATTATTTTGGATACATCACTTTTAGGGCGTTTCATACCAGTATAAAGGAATGGCTAATTGGTGATATGTATATAAGTTGAAAATGGCAATATCTCCAAATTGTATGAAATGAAAATGATATTATGTGATTGGTCAATAATAATGTAATGGCCACTTGGCCAGTACCCTTTAAGTGCTTTTTGCTAATTTATGTGAATTTTTGCTAATTCATATACATTTTTGGGTAAACAGACATTCATTTAATTTGATTATGATCTTATGTTCAAATAAGGGGAAATAGAAATAATGCCAGTCAATTGGTTTGTAATTGGTTAGCTTTATTATAGGATTCTTTTTGAAATTCATAATATGCCACTATATTGTGATTTATTAAACAGGTGATTTGTAAATTACGGTCTTGAGTAGTCTTTCCTCCTTGAATTTGTAAATGTGTGTTAGAAATTGGGTCTTTGGTTGACAGTCAGGTTACCCCCTTGTTCAAGCAAGGACCCTCAACCTAGTCAGGGTAAAAGAGAATCACCCTCAGCTAACCCCTTGCTTACCCCCTTGGTAGCTTGGCAGAGCAGTAGGCTTAACTTCAGAGCGCTAGGTGTAAAGTATTTGTACCAACACACACAGTAACTTAATGAAAACACTACAAAATGACACAACACCGGTTTAGAAAAATAGGAAATATTTATCTAAACAAAACAACAAAAATCCGACGTACACAAGTCAAGTTATGAATTTTTAGAGATTAAGCTCAAAATAGCGCTTAGAAACAAAAATGCTTCGATGAGATGTTAACTCGGCATCGCGACGGAGTCGTTCCCAGCAAGACAACACCAGCGGCGCCGGACACGGAGTCGTGTAGACCCCCAAGTACAGTACCTTTGGTGAAGAGTGAAAACAAGCCGATGCGCGAAGTCGGGGATCGCGGCGTCTGTGCGAAACGTTGAATCCGTGCACTTCGAGTGGCGTCAGTCACGACGTGGTGCGGCGACTTCCACGGAGTCGCGGATTTCAGCGGGGCTGCAGCGGCGTCGGGCCTGCGAAGAGCATTGCGTTCCAGCGAGGGTCACGGCGTCAGGTGCAGGCGGCGTTACCGGATTCAGCAGCGGCGTCGGTCCGGAGTCGTCCGAATTCGATTTCCTTGGATTTCCACCAGCTTTCCTTTCAAGGGCCCAGGGACTGGATAGGGCACCACTTGTCAGAGCAGGAGTCTCTCCAGAGACTCCAGGTGCTGGCATAGAGAAGTCTTTGCTGTCCCTGAGACTTCAACCAACAGGAGGCAAGCTCTAACTCAAGCCCTTGGAGATTTCTTCACAAGATTGAAGGCACACAAAGTCCAGTCTTTGCCCTCTTACTCTGGCAGAAGCGGCACTGCAGGAAAGCTCCACAAAGCACAGTCACAGGCAGGGCAGCACGTCTTCCTCAGCTATCAGCTCTTCTCCAGGCAGAGGTTCCTCTTGGTTCCAGAAGTGTTTCTAAAGTCTGTAGATTTGGGTGCCCTTCTTAAACCCATTTTTGTCTTTGAAGTCACCTTTCTTCAAAGGGGACTCACACCTACTTGTGAAATCCTGCCTTGCCCAGGCAAGGCCTCAGACACACACCAGGGGGTTGGAGCCGGCATTGTCAGAGGCAGGCATAGTCCTTTCAGATGAGAGTGACCACTCTACCCCTCCCTCCTAGCAGAGATGGCTAATCAGGAAATGCTGGTTACACCCCAGCTCCCTTTGTGTCACTGTCTGGTGTGAGGTGAAAAACAACCCAACTGTCAAACTGACCCAGACAGGGAATCCACAAACACGGCAGAGTCACAGAATGGTTTAAGCAAGAAAATGCTCACTTTCTAAAAGTGGCATTTTCAAACGCACAATCTCAAAATCAACTTTACTAAAAGATGTATTTTTAAATTGTGAGTTCAGGGACCCCAAACTCTACATGTCCATCTACTCTCTAGGGGAATCTACACTTTAATCATATTTAAAGGTAGCCCCCATGTTATCCTATGAGAGAGACAGGCCTTGCAACAGTGAAAAATGAAGTTGACAATATTTCACTGTCAGGACATATAAACCACATTACTTTATGTCCTACCTTATCCATACACTGCACCCTGCCCTTGGGGCTACCCAGGGCCTACCTTAGGGGTGCCTTACATGTAAGAAAAGGGAAGGTTTAGGCCTGTCAAGTGGGTACACTTGCCAAGTCGAATTTACAGTGTAAAAATACACACACAGACACTGCAGTGGCAGGTCTGAGACATGATTACAGGGTTACTTATGTGGGTGGCACAATCAGTGCTGCAGGACCACTAGTAACATTTGATTTACAGGCCCTGGGCACCTCTAGTGCACTTTACTAGGGACTTAACAGTAAAACAAATATGCCAATCATGGATAAACTAATTACATACAATTTACACAGAGAGCATATGCCCTTTAGCACTGGTTAGCAGTGGTAAAGTGCTCAGAGTTCAAAAGCCAACAGCAACAGGTCAGAAGAAATAGGAGGCAGGAGGCAAAAAGATTGGGGATGACCCTGCATAAGCAAAAAAGTCCAACAATGGGGTATTGTCTTTTTGCTATTTTTAACAATGAAGTCTGTTTGTTTTAAAGGGTGGTGGTGCACTCAATGTTTGTGTTGGCTGTGATAAAGATCTCTTTGAGATCGAAACGCATCACCATTAAATTTATTTTTTGCATATAACTAGCCTTGGAGTGCGAGCTGAACTTTTGCTGTTATATATATATATAAATGTATAAGTGTTATAGTTAGGCTCAGATTTTAGACGCATGAACCATAGAAATTCAGCTGTTAGAGTTATTTGAAGTAACTATAACTCGTGCTCTAAGGTAAGTAAAACTCGTGCATCCGCCATGCACAGTTTTCTCATCAGTAATTTTACTGCAAATACTACAGTGATATTATCAATGATGTCATAGAAGATGTCATGAGTGATGTAATACATCTGGGGTTAGTAGCAGGGTTAGTAGCAGTGCATGCAGAAGGCGTGAGTTTTAGTTACCTTCAAGCATTAGTTATAGTTATCATCAACAAATGATTTATATTGCAACACAAATTTGTTATGACCCTTTATACTTTCTCTTTTTTGTGACCCTCAAAACCTGCCCTTCACAACAATGGATTCTAATGGGGAGCTATCATGTATATTGGTCCTAAGATGGCTGCCTTCACTTTCTGGTTGAAGTGCTGACAGCCAGTAAGATCTGTGATTAGGCTCTGCCCAGATATACAAATTTGGATTCCTTTTAATATCTTGAAAACTACTGAACAGATTTACACCAAATAGCATGATCCCTGGACAAAAATCTACCTTTCTTCCAAATTTGATGCAATTCCGTCCAGTGGCTCGGGCTGTGAGGTATGTCTTAGGACTCTATGGGAATTACCATGGGAAATGCACTTATTTTGAGCCCCAATTTTTCTCGCCCCCACTTGACAGATCATCCCAAAACTTTCCATGCACAACAAGACTCTAGAGGGTACTTTTTCTGGTTAATTTTGTGAAGATTCATCAAATGGTGCCACATATTTAGCAAGTCAATAGACACTTTTTCTATGGAAACTAGGTCCTAACTATAACTATCTACCAGCCCTGGGCACCATCACCTTCCTGGGGCATTCATCATATTGTGTGCAGGGAGGGCCGTTCCCCCCCGCCAACACCTCCGGGGACTATAACCCATGCCCTCTTGTGCACTGCTAATTATCCCAAAAAATATGGCACTGATGACATCTTTTATAACATCATCAATATAATATCTGTAGTATAATGAGTGATGAAAAAACTGCATGGCGGGGGTGCAAGTTATATTTACCTTAGGGCACGACTTATAGTGAGATAACTATAACTGGTAAATTTTTTCGGTTTTCTTCATATATATATATATATATATATATATATATATATATATACATATATATATATACATATATATATGCAAAACAAAAGAGATCCAAGTCAACCTGGAATGAGCAAAAGCAACTCCTGACACGTGTTTCGATGTCATCACATCTATTCAGAGAGGTTTAGCATTGCACCCAGTATAAGTCAAAACAACACCCTGTCAAGGTTAGAGTGATGCATAAATTATGCAAAACAAAAGAGAGAACTCTTAGTAATTCCCAAGTTTAGGTGGAGAGCAGCTCCAGTAAGGAGCACTCTGCAACACCAGCGACACTCTAGGTTTGCTCACCGCAAATGTCAGTTTTGCTAGCAAAGTTTTTGAAGCATATGATTGGCACAGTGCCATTCACGCTGAGCTAGAAATCGACAAAGTCTTTTGCCATTTGTGCAGAAAAATCTTTAAGCATAGGATTGGCACAGTGCCATCCTTGCTGAGCTGTAAAATAACAAAAAAATGGTCAAATACCATCAAAGCTAACCTAGAATGAGCATAAGCAACCTCTGTCACACCTTGCAATGTTATTAAATCTCTTCAGAGAGGTTTAGCTTTGTCCAGACTCAAGGGAGGACCCAGTATAAGACAAAACAACACCCTGTCAGTTTTAGAGTGACACATAAATTATGCAAAACTGAAGAGAGAACTCTGGGTAATTCCCAAGTTTAGGTGGAGAGCAGCCAAGAGTTCTCTCCGACAGGGTTTTGTTTTGATATATATGTCACAATTTTGCATAGTGAAGTACTATATTAATTTTGCAGCACAAATTTTGTGGGGACGTCATCCCTTTTGCCCTGATCACCCCCAGACATTTAGACTAATACTGGTGGTTACTGACTCTGCCCTGGGCACTACTAACTGGTCCCATGTCCAATGCTCTGTGTATACTGGTAAATGCAAATAAGACCTAATTCTATTTGGCTCTGACAACTTACTTGAGAGTCCCTAGTATACAGTAGGGCATGTAGGTTTACGGACCCCAGTGTAGGTAGTGCACCCATTGGGTCACTGCTATAGTGTCCAGTGTACATTTAAAGGCATGCCTGCATTGCTGGTTGCTTTTAAGTTGAAGTTAAACCCTAATTCGACTTTAGAATTAAAAGTACTTCCAAAGCCCTAAACTACCTTATTCTTACATATATGTCACCCCTAAGGTCTGCCTTAACTGCCCCCAGGGTTGGGTGCAGTGTAGGTATAAGCAGGGACTTTATAAAAGATCTTTTATAAGCCCTGGTGAGGGAGAAACAGCCACATTTCTTTTCCCCATTGTAGTCAATGGGCCCCTTAAGCTAACACTGGAGACTTCATTTTAAAATATTAAAGTCTTATTTTCAATAGAGATGAGCTAAATATAGCAAGTTCGGTACCAAATTAAATGTTATAATAAATCCAACAACTTACTAGTGTTGAATTTAATATATATTAGTCCGTAATATGTCCATACAATGGTTGCTATGTTATATTCCAATGTGTTTTACAGTACAAACATGTCTGATGTTCAGTTTTTTAGCTGTTAATCATTTTAGTCTATTCTCAGGGAGGCCACTCATCATTTTGAACTTCCAGCTTCTCGACAAAGGCTTCCCAGTTTTCCCCTTCCTGTATTGGTATCCCCTTCATTTTCATATTGAGGTAGTAGGCAGCCTCGGCGCGCGTCGAAGCCAGGAGCGATTTTAACCACACTGCCACCTTCAGTGTAGTTGAGGCATTCCAGTGCACAGCTATTTGGTGTTTAAATATAATTAAAGCTAAATCAATAAATCTATGTGTTTGTATTGCCTTTGGATTATGCGCTCTGATCCCCAGAATGCAGGACCCCGGCATATGTGCTGTCATGCTCCATGAGTTCACTGATAGTTCTCACTATTACGTCCCAAGTATGCTGAAGAGTGGGGTAAAAATTCGCCCCAGGGGATGAACATCGGGGCATGTCGGGTTCGCCATTGGGAACATATGCGCTATTCTATCTGGGGACAGATATGTTTGGTGGAGATAGCTGAATTGAGTGTATCGCAAGTGTGCATTATGAGAAACCCATTTTATATGTTGTATCGCCTGTGTCCATTGGATGTCTGTTAATGGGGCATCCAGCACTGTGTCTCACCTCGCACACACTTGTGTGGCCCCTTTAGGTGTTGTGCCCTGCAGTGTCATGTAAATGGTGGTCACAGGACATTCACTGCCCCCAGTCGTAAGCAGAGTATGCAGCATCAGGGAACATGGAGGCTCCCTCTCGCCTTCTCCCCATGTGATTAATAATCATCTTCGCAATGCATAATAGATCAGAAAGTGGACGATAGGCTTCTTAAATTTATCTTAGAGGGCTTGAAATGATAAGAGGACACCGTCCTTGTATAGGTCCCCCAATGTAGAAAGACCCCTTGTTTCCCATAGTTCTCTCACTGATCGGCTAGGTAATGTAAGCACACTGGGCGTCTGCCACAGAGGGGTCTGAGGGGAGTATAGTAGGGGGGAGGTGTTGCGTCCCACAACATATTCCAACACATGCAGGCCACCCACATCTGCCTACTTTCTGCAATCTGAGTAGGTTTGGGGACATCAACCAAGAATACATCGGAGTGCCACTGAGGATTTTCGGGATCCTGGTTCTTTCTGAGCAGTCCTCAAAACCTAACCAACGCATTGGCGATTTGTAGGAAAGTACCATCTTGCCTGGCATGCTACCCCCATTTTTACTTGTATGTCAATTTGTTTTTGCCTGTCTCACTGGGATCCTGCTAGCCAGGAACCCAGTGCTCATAGTTGTGGCCTGAATGTGTGTTCCCTGTGTAGTGCCTAACTGTGTCACTAAGGCTCTGTGAATCAGAACCTCAGTGCTCATGCTCTCTCTGCCTTTAACATTGTCAATTTAGGTCTAGTGACCATTTTCACCAATTCTATTTAGCACACTGGAACACCCTTATAATTCCCTAGTATATGGTACCTAGGTACCCAGGGTATTGGGGTTCCAGGAGATCCCTATGGGCTGCAGCATTTCTTTTGCCACCCATAGGGAGCTCAGACCAATATTACACAGGGCTGCCTCTGCAGCCTGAGTGAAATAACGTCAACGTTATTTCACAGCCATTTTACACTGCACTTAACTAACTTATAAGTCACCTATATGTCTAACCCTCACTTAGTGAAGGTTAGGTGCAAAGTTACTAAGTGTGAGGGCGCCCTGGCACTAGCCAAGGTGTCCCTACATAGTTCAGGGTACACCATTACACGCGTGCAGTACATATAGGTCGATACATATATGTAGCTTCACAATGGTAACTCTGAATATCGCCATGTAACATGTCTAAGATCATAGAATTGTCCCCCTATGCCAAATCTGGTGTTGGGGTGCCAATCCCATGCATCCTCGGGGCTCCAGCATGGACCCTGGGTATTGCCAAACCAACTCTCTGGGGTTTTCACTGCAGCTACCGCTGCTGCCAACCCACAGACAGGCTTCTGCCCTCCTGGGGTCTGGGCAGCTCAGTCCCAGGAAAGCAGAACAAAGGATTTCCGCTGAGAGAGGGTGTTACACCCTCTCCCTTTGGAAATAGGTGTTAAGGGCCCAAGAGGAGTAGCCTCTCCTGGCCTCTGGAAATGCTTTGAAGGGCACAGATGGTGCTCTACTTGCATAAACCAGCCTACACCAGTTCAGGGAACCCCCAGCCCTGCTCTGGTGCGCAACTGGACAAAAGAAAGGGGAGTGACCACTCCCCTGTCCATCACCACCCAATGGGTGGTGCCCAGAGCTCCTCCAGTGTGTCCCAGACCTCTGCCATCTTGAATCCAGAGGTGTGAGAGCACAATGGAGGCCTCTGAGTGGCCTGTGCCAGCAGGTGACGTCAGAGACCCCTCCTGATAGGTGTTTACCTGACTAGGTGGCCAATCCTCCTCTGAGGGCTATTTAGGCTCTCTCCTATGGGCTTCTATTCAGATAACGAATGCAAGAGCTCACTAGAGTTCCTCTGCATCTCCCTCTTCAACTTCTGCCAAGGATCGACCGCTGACTGCTCCAGGACGCCTGCAAAACTGCAACAGAGTAGCAAGAAGACTACCAGCGACATTGTAGTGCCTAATCCTGCCAGCGTTCTTGAATGTTTCCTGGTGGTGCATTCTCTGGGGGCTGTCTGCCTTCACCCTGCACCAGAAGCCAAAAAGAAATCTCCTGTGGGTCGACGGAATCTTCCCCCTGCTGCTGCAGGCACCAGACTTCTGCTTCACCAGTCCTCTGGGTCCTCTCTCATTGTGACGAACGTGGTCCCTGGAACACAGGAGCTGGATCCAAGTGTCCCCGACAGTCCAGTGGTCCGTCTGTCCAAATTTGGCGGAGGTAAGTCCTTGCCTCACCTCGCCAGACAGTAATCCTGTGTACTGCGTGAACTGCAGCTGCTAGGGCTTCTGTGTACTTTTGCAAGGATTTCTTTGTGCACAGCACAGCCCAGGTCCCCAGCACTCTGTCCTGCATTGCTCAACTCGCTGAGTTGACCACCAGCTTCGTGGGACCCTCCTTTGTAGTGTTGAGATGACCGCCATGCTCAGTTTTCTTGAACCCATGTTCAAGTACTTCTGTGGGTGCTGCCCTCTTCTGCATGGGCTCTCTTTGTTGCTGAGGGCTCTCTGTCTCCTCTTCCAAGGAGCGACCTCCTGGTCCTTCCTGGGCCCCAGCAGCACCCATTTTCTTCAGCTGTGACCTTTGCAGCTAGCAAGGCTTGTTTGCGATCTTTCTGCAACAAAACAACTCTGCATCCTCCAGCGTTCCGTGGGACATCTTCTGGGCAAAACAAAAGTTCCTGGCATCTTCTGTTGTTGCAGAATCTTCAGCTTCTTCTACCCGGAGGCAGCCATTTTGCACCTTCATACAGAGTTTAGTGGGCTCCTGCCCCCACTGGACACTTTCGTGACTCTTGGACTTGGTGCCCTTCCTTTACACGTCCTCAGGTCCAGGAATCTGTCTTCAGTGCTTTGCAGTCAGTTGTGGTCTTTGCAGAATCTCCTATCACGACTTTACTGTGTTTCTGGGGAAATAGGGTCACTCTACTCCTACTTTTCAGGGTCTTTTGGTGGGGTATCTTGGACACCTTTAGTGTTTTCTTACACTCCCAGCAACCCTCTACACACTACACTAGGCCTGGGGTCCCTAAGTGGTTCGCAACCCATGTTCTTTGTATATGGTTTGTGCTGCCCTTAGGCCTATTGCATCCTATTGTATTCTACAGTGTATGCACTACTTTTCTAACGGTTTACTCACCTGATTTTGGTCTGTGTGTATATTTTGTGTATTTTACTTACCTCCCAAGGGAGTATATCCTCTGAGATATTTTTGTCACATTGTCTCTAAAATAAAGTACCTTTATTTTTAGTAACTCTGAGTATTGTGATTCTTATGATATGGTGCTATATGATATAAGTGGTGTAGTAGGAGCTTTACATGTATCCTAGTTCAGCCTAAGCTGCTTGCTATAGCTACCTCTATCAGCCTAAGCTGCTAGAACACTTCTAATCTACTAATAAGGGATAACTGGACCTGGCACAAGGTGTAAGTACCATCAGGTACCCACTTTAAACCAGGCCAGCCTCCTACACCATTGCCATTGGGCCGCTGCTTAATACCATTCATAATTGGGTGCTCCTAGTCCCCCTTCCAGTTGTGGTGTCTGTAGCACTGCTAAAGTTACGCTTTGTCCCCCATCTCCTCAGATCAGTTCGATTAGTATGCTATGTACTTCTCTAAAAAGAGTTTGAGGCAGGTAGAGTGGGAGAGCTGCAAAGTAGTATAGGAGACAGGGTAAAACTAACATCTTTGCTATTGCAATTCGTCCTACTGGGGATAATGGCAAGGAGGTCCAGAAGGGCAAGGATTTAGGTATTCCCTTCAAAGCTTTATTCAAGTTTCCCCCCCACAAGGTCAACTGGGTTATAGTACATCTGTTTTCCCAGGTATTTAAAAGTGTTGTGACACCACCTTAAGCGATAATTAGGAAGAAGGTCTTGTTTCAGTGCTGGGACAGGAGCTAGTGGAAAAATGCATGATTTGTCCCAGTTTGCATGTAACTCTGACAGCTCCCCAAAACCCTTCATCGATGTCATCAGGTGCGGGAACGTATATCGATCGTCTCTCAGGAACACCAATGTGTCATACACATATAGGGAGATCACGTGGAAGTCCCCATGGTCTTGGGTAGTTGACCTGTCAATTGGGCCTCGTGAAAGACCTCCAGTAATTTGGGAGCTAGTATTGTTGTGTATTGTGCATAGTATTCAACTGTATGACCGTCAGTCCCCGGGGTTTTATTTCTAGTGATCTGTAGTATTGCCAATTGAATCTCAACCAACTGTGGTGGTGTGTCTTCTAGTTCTTCCCTATGTGCTGGTGAAAGCTTGGGTTGCAACAGATTTTTTAAATAATCGTGTATGAAATCCTCTGGTGGGGGAGGTGTGGCACTATACAGTGACTACTAGTATTCTCTAAACGCAGCATTTATGGTGGCCTGCATATTAGTGATTTGTCCATCATGCAATCGGATCTCTCCTATCGAGTATCTATTGCCATCACTCTGGAATAACCAAGCTAGCAGGCAGCCAGATTGGTCTCTCTCTGCATGTAGTGTTGCCATTCATCGCCTATAATCATGTCTCCCCAGTCTGGCGTCAGTTTCTTTATATTTCCTTCTGAATTTATGTAATTTCACCACTATCGTGGGTTGGCCAACCATTTCTACTTCTAGGAGTCTCATTTCCTCTTCCAATTACTTTCCATGCCCTGAGTAGCTTTTGGACCCCCCATGTGGCCCCCAAGCAATGGCCCCTATCTACAAATTTATGTGCCTCCCATTCAGAGGCCCGGGTCATTGCAGTGCTGTGATTCTACTCAAAGTAGGTGGTTAATTGTGTTAAAAGTTCCATCTTATATGGGGCATCTAAGAGAGCCTCTGGTTGGAGGCACCCTGTGGGAATTGCTGAACTTTTCCCACCCCAGTGCACTAGGAACATGAGATAGTGATCAGGTAGGGGGTGCACTAGGTATTCAGCTCCCTTGGTTCTCCATCCTAAGGATTCACTGCATAGAAATAAATCAAGTCTAGTCTGAGTGTCATGTACAGGTGAGTGTTAAGAGTATTCTTTTGCAAAAGGGTTGCACATCCGGCACACATCACACAGCTGGTGTTGCGTCATCCATTCGCACAAATGACGCAACACCTGATCACACGCTGAGCCCCGCAAGGTCGTAACCGATCTATCCAGCAGAGTGTCAGGCTCACAATTTAAGTCATCCCCCACATTCCTGGAGTCTGGTGATGTAGTAATAATATGAGCGTGAGGGTATGCAGGAAGGCTATCTGACCAATGCTTGGAGCATATATCCCTACTATCAATAAAGGAGAGCCATCCAGATAACCCCCTAGAACCACATATTGGCCGTCCTGGTCAATTTTCATTGTTTTCACCACATAGGGAACGTTTTGGGCGACCCAAATCATAACCCCTCTAGCAAACACAGAGCCAATAGTGACATATACCTGCCCTTTCCATCTTCTTTGTATTGCAGTTAGCGTGGGCTGTGTGATATGTGTTTCCTGCAGCATTGCCACATTTATATGGCAGCGTTTTCTATATGCCTGTATTTTGCAATGCTTGGTAGTTTTGGCCACCCTGCTGACATTCCATGTGAGTAACCTACACCGGGGAATGTTGCTCGTAGACCTGTCACACATGTGTGTGTCTGACAGTATAGGCTCTTAGGGGCATATTTATACTCCGTTTGCGCCGGAATTGCGTCGTTTTTTTTGACGCAATTCTGACGCAAAACTAACTCCATATTTATAATTTGGCGTTAGACGCGTCTAGCGCCAAAGTCCATGGAGTTTGCGTCATTTTTTAGCGTGGACACCTACTTTGCGTTAATGAGATGCAAGGTAGGCGTTCACGTCTAAAAAATTGACTCCGAGGCATGTGAGTCGTATTTATACTCCCGGGCAAAATTCACGGCCGGGAGTGGGCGGGTCAAAAAAAATGACGTCTACCCTCGTTAGCGTCATTTTTTAACGCCTGCTCAGGGCAGGCGTTAAGGGACCTGTGGGCTCGGAAGGAGCCCAGAGGTGCCCTCCCAGGCCCCCAGGGACACCCCCTGCCACCCTTGCCCACCCCAGGAGGACACCCAAGGATGGAGGGACCCATCCCAGGAAACTTAAGGTAAGTTCAAGTAGGTATTTTTTTGTTTTTTTTGGGTGGCATAGGGGGGCCTGATTTGTGCCCCCCTACATGCCACTATGCCCAATGACCATGCCCAGGGGACAGAACTATGAGTAGAAGGGAGGTTTGGACAATTTTCGAACCAACCCTTTTCGTGGGTCAACATGTTTCGCATCCTAGTGGCCCATATGGGTCCGTCGATGCTTCGTCAGGACCAAGATTGACTAACTATATCTCCTAGTCAAGAGGGGTTAATGTGTCTTCTTAATCGGAGTACCAGTATTACAGGTAGCTACAAAAATAAGAAACAGGTATCAAATTACTTACATAGTCAGGTATATATGTTTCCTAACTAGAGCCCACCCGCATTAGGGAAATATGCTCCATAGGACTACGTGAACCAAAGGTCGGGCACAGTTGCAAGTTGCAAGTGATGCCGGGACCGGTGTGGAAACCTGTCCAAACCTCCCTTCTACTCATAGTTTCCAATAGAGTGACTGATCATTATTTCTACTTCACTCGCTTGACTACACGTTTTTCTTTTAATCTTGGTCTCTTCCTTCCAACTGGTTCAATAAATTATTTACCCATTGGAGGTTGCGAGAACCAATTTTATCCATTTTTCTCTCTTTGATCTCCTACATATTTTCCTCCCCCCCCTCAGCTCTG
This sequence comes from Pleurodeles waltl, assembly GCF_031143425.1. Classification (NCBI taxonomy): domain Eukaryota; kingdom Metazoa; phylum Chordata; class Amphibia; order Caudata; family Salamandridae; genus Pleurodeles; species Pleurodeles waltl. Next base: position 1,237,259,998 of record NC_090446.1, read on the forward strand.
GGGTCATGGCACCATCATTGTAAAAGATCTCCGGCAAAGAGCCTCCCCATTCGGGGTGGAGCCCGTCAGACATTGCAGCGCCGGTCTGACGAGGAGCTGTACCGATGATGAAGCATGACATCCTTTTGGATGTGTGAGGTTATTTGCTCCTATAATTTAGGACTCCCTTTTGTGTTTTCCTTTCTTTTTACTGGAACAGTGTATTGATATTTTTCTATAGCTTCATTTGGGGATATACACTGGACCATAATACCCCACTATCCCTCTTTTTTTGAACTGTTGTGGTGGTGTCTGCAAGTGAGGTGGGTATGCTGCATGAGGTGTGATGGTGATGGTAGTGACTGCGCATGTGGTGTGTGAGATGCATGTCTGCGTGTATGCTGTTGAGGTGACTGTGACTGTGGGCAATGCTGCACAGGTGGCAGGATCTAGGACTGATGATGCAGTGCATGCAGGTAAGTGTGCTGATGGACTGTGAGGGAGGAGGAGGAAGGGGAGGCAGTGGAGGCAGTGGCTGTTGTTGTGTGTGCACCTGGTTGTTGGCTGTGTGTGTGCTGGTGGAGTGAAGTGTAGTGCCTGTGTTTGTCTGTGCGGGTCCAATCTGTTGTTTGGTGTGCATGCTTGTCAGATTGTGTGCGTGGGATGGGTTAGAGGAGAGGGCTATGGGACTGGAAACAGGTAGTTGGAGGGGGATGGAAGAAACAGGGAGACTAGCTGCCATCAGAGAGGAGGCAAGACCCTGAAACGATCTCCGTAGGGCAGCCAAGCCACTGTGAATGCCCTCCAGGAAGGCATTGCATTGCATTGATGCATCTGGGATGCCAGCCCCTTGTTGGCATTCACTATGGTTGACTGCCCTACAGAGCTGGATCTCAGGAGGTAAATAGCCTCCTCACTGAGGGCAGCAGGGCTGATTGGGGCAGGGCCTAGGTGCCTGGGGCAAAGGAGATGCCCACCCTCCTGGGTGAGCGGGCATGGGCAACTGGGTGTGGGGCTACTGGGAGAGCGGTGCTGGTACGGGTGTGGCGGAAGATGAAGTAGCTGGGGTGGTTACAGAGGGGTCCACTACCACCAGGGAGCTTCCATCGGAGGAGGAATCAGAGTCTGTAGTGGTTGCTCCTGTCTCTCCTGTGGTGCTCCCCTTGCTCTCTAACGCACTGGTCCCCTCGGCATCGGTGCTCTCCGCCTCCTGGGTCCCGTGGGCTGCAGCTTCCCCACTCGCTGGTGCCCCTCCTTCACCATATGATGCTAATGTACACATGGACATGATAACAAAATGAGGGAGGGAGAGAAAGGTAGCACAATGTCAATCACAGCACTAACAGCACATATGGCAAAGACATCACAATCCCTCCCTGGGACTTACATTGAGCAGTATGGACCAGAGTGACAAACCATTGTTTAGGTACAACAGCAGTAGGGAACCCAAACACTACCAACTGCACATCTACTGGGATTTACTAAGCCCTATCTGCCATGGTATGCTAGCTACTTTGCAATACCTAAATGCATACCACCCTATGTAGCTAAGCAGGACCACATAGGAATAGCTAAAACGGTATATTGGGGCATCCACTGACTAGAACCTTGCACCCAAAACCCATGACAGGCAACAAATACAAATACAAAATACCACACAGTCTATACTCACTCCCTTGTGGCTGCTGTGCTGCCCACAAACATCCATCCAACTATGGATTGGCCACCGCCACTATGCAGGCCATTAGGGGGTTAGGATCCAATGGGCACCCCTCCCTTGTTGGGAGGCCATCTACTGATGGGCCTCCGCAGTGTTCTTGGCCCAGCGTCTCAGGTCCTCCCACCGTTTCCTGCAGTGGGTGCTCCACCAGCTATGGACCCCCAGGGTCCGTACGTCCTTGGCAATGGCACACTACAACCCTTTCTTTTGCTGGCCGTTGACCTGCAGAGGAAACACAGATAATAGGACACCATGAACTCCAATCCAGTCTGTCACACAAATGGCTCACATACTGCATTTGCCCCTCATCAAGCACACACATGACCTGTACCTCTGCATCCAAATTGCATGCAGCCAAACATCCCCCCAAATGACACACTCCTAACACACACATACATCTACATGCAGCTATGTTGCATCCAACGTACCCATGATGTACTCACCTGTTGGCCTGGAGGCCCATACAACTTCCCATACAGGTGTAGGACACCATCCACAAGCTTCTCCAACTCCACAAACGTGAAGGCTGGGGCCCTTTCCCATGTAGTACGGGCCATCGCAGGTTCCAGACACAGGTCACAGCAGCACACGCAGTGGAGATGTAGTACCATGGAGAGTCAGGAATAAAGTGAAGTGGTAGAAAGAAAATGGTGATCATGTCCACTGCAGTGAACGTCGTCACCTCCGGCGTCGATCATCATTGGTTCCTGTACTCCATAGAGCCCCAAGTTATCAAATGAGGATTAGCACAGCGGTGCAGACCGCCTTCCACCATGACACCTAACGTTGGCTGTCACCTCCACCTGTCCCTGCATATAGGACAGGCGATTGCCACTTCCTACTGCTAGTACTCATGTTGGGAATAAATATGTGCGTCATTGATATCGACTGTTCACACCTAGACAATTCCAGTCTCCTACATACATACATGCTCTGTTTACTATGATATTGTGTGTCCATAGGTCCTAAGTCACACCCATTTTACTTTTGGCTCACTTAGATACCAACCACTGCAGAGTGTGAGGATGAGGAGGCAAGCACCCGTGTACAGACCCCTTGTGGACCTGGCTACACTGGAGGACCAGCACATCATACTCACCTATCGTCTGGACAGGGCCACCATTGCTGAGCTGTGTTCACAACTGGAGCATGATCTAATGCCTGCAATCCGTAGCACTACAGAAATTCTCCCTGTAGTACAGGAACTCTCAGTGCTCCACTTCCTGGCAAGTGGTTAGTTCCAGGTGACAGTGGGCTAGGCTGCAGGAATGTCACAGCCAATGTTTTCGATAGTTCTTGGAAGAGTTTTGGCTGCTTTGCTCAAACACATGGGCAGCTACATCGTATTCCTCCAGAGTGAAGATTTACCCTCTGTGAAGGCTGGATTCTACGCCATGGGACATATACCACATGTTATCGGGCCAATAATGGGACCCATATTGCTTTGGTCCCTCCTTGGGAAATGAGCAGGTATACAGGAATCGGAAGAGTTTCCACTCAATTAATGTCCAGATGGTGTGCCTTGCTGATTAGTACATCTCCCAAGTCACTGCCAACTATCCTGGATCAGTGCATGATGCCTATGTCTTGAGGAATAGCAGTATCCCACAGGTGATGGCATGACTACAGAGGCACAGAGTATGGCTCATAGGTGAGCAGGAGTCTTCACACAATGTATGTCAGTGTATGGCAACTGGAGATGTACGCCATGCAAATGTAAATGGGTAATATATGTTCCTCACTACTTCCAGGAGACTCCGGCTAGCCAAACCTGTCCTGGCGGTTGACCCCTGTTAGGAATCCGAGAACAAGGGCTGAAAATCAGTACAATTAGGGACATGGCCGTACCAGAACGCATGTTTGGCCTACTGAAAGCCAAGTTCAGGTGCCTCCATTTGACAGGTGGGCCCCTATGCTACACCCCTAAGAAGGTCTGCTACATGCTGCACAATTTGGCCCTCAGATGCCAAGTGCCCTACCTGCAGGAGGAGGTGGGTGACAGTGCACCTGTTGCAGCAGTGGACACTTAGGATGGATAGTGAGGAGGAGGAGGATGTGGACAAAAGGACACATATCATACAGCAGTACGTCCAGTGACACTCAGATAAGACTATAGATCTGTTAATTTCTCCATTTCTGTTGAGTGCTGTGGGCCAGCTGTGTTGAGCCAGTTACTGCATCACCCTTTCAATTGACTGTCACTTATGCCTTCCTTTTCTGCAGGTGTTGGTGTGGTAACAACAGTGTACTGATGTGATGGCTACAGACTGCTTTACAACATTTATTTGATGGAATCACATTTTACTGGACGTTTTCACAGGATGATACCATCCATTACATTGCACATTTCTGTCTGATAAACCACTATTACTCCAGTTGTGTTCAAGGGTGTTTATTGAATTGACAATATTGAAAGGATAGTGCAGTAGAGTGGGGTGATGGTTGAGGTAAACCATAGTGTAGTGGTCCAGTTGGTCTGGAGCACAGGTACAATGTCCATGGGGACATAGGATGAAGAACAATGACAGTCCAAAGTGAACAAGGTGACTCAGTGGCAGACAAGAGGGACATTCCGGAGATGCTCATTTGCTGGCGGTGGTCTTGGTCTTTGTAACAGTCTCCGGTGTCTGCCTGGGTCAGTGGGAACGTTTGTCGAGTGGTTCTTCTGCTGTAGAGGGAGGGGTGCTGGTGGCCTGTGGGTCCTGTGGCAGGTCCTCTTGTCCACTAGCTGCAGAAGATGTTGATGGCTGCTGAGTGGGGTGGCTAGTGGTAGTGGGCAGCTGGTGTGCTCTGTTCTTCCTCATTGTGTTGGCTATGTCACCCAGGACTTCTACAATGGAGGTCACGTTGGCATTTAGGCCCTGCAACTGCTGCATGACCTCCTGGTGGTGTACCCCCTGCAGCCACTGGCTCTCCTGCATGATGGTGATGACCTGGCCCATCCTGTTCTGGGATTTTTCATATGCCCCAGGACATGTGAGTGCATCCTGGGCAGTCGGTTCACTGGTCCTGCCTCCCCCCGGTTCACAGCTGACCTCCCACTGTCTCTGGCCACCTGTGCCTGTGTCCCCTGAATGGTGTGCCCACTCCCACTTACACCAGGACCTTCTTTGTCTTGCCTGTGTGGGATGTCGACTCAGGTCCCTGTACAGGTGGGCACACTATTGATTGAAGTGTTCTGGGACAGAGGATTGGGGATGTTTGGTGGCTTCTGTGGTGTTTCAGTTAGAGGGGGGCCCTGTGGTGGACTGACTGTGGGATGTTGAAGCTGACTAATCTGTGGTCACATATGGGCTAGGGAGTTCATCTAACTCAGGACATCCAGAGTTGTTGTAATCAGTGGGGGCATCTTCTATTGGGGGACTGGGTTTCTGTGGGACCTCCTCGCCGCTGACATTGGATGGGGAACCTGTGGGGATGTAAGTGGTTTGTTAGGGTCATTATCCGTCACATTTTCCTAATTTTTACCTTTTCCTATGGGTTTGGTGTTGTCCTCTCACTTTTGGTGGTGTATGGTGTTGGATTGTGGGATTGGTAGTACTACATGCTGTCCATGCATTGCTGGTAGGTGTGCATGCAGTGCTGAGAGGGGTGTTCCTGCAGTGGGTAGGTCATGCAGGCGTACAGATTTACCTGTGGTCATTGAGGTGGTGCACTGTATGGGATGGAGTGGGATGAAGGGAGTCAGGGTGAAGGCGTGGCATGCCGTGCAGGTATTGGTGTTGGTAGGTAAGTAATGGTAACTTACCTTTGTCCAGCGCTCCAGTGACTTCATTGAGGCCCTCAAAATGCAGGATTGCCATGACTTGCTCCTCCCATGCTGTTAGCTGTGGGGAAGGAGGTGGGGGTCCACTGCCAGTCCTCATGATGGCGCCATGGTGCCTTGATGCAATGGAACGCACCTTCCCCCGTAGGTCATTCCACCTCTTTCATATGTCATCCCTTGTGGGTGGATATTGTCCCACGGAGTTCACCTTGTCCACGATCCTCTGCCATAGCTCCATCTTCCTGACAATGGAGATCTGCTGGATCTGTGCACCAAACAGTTGTGGCTCTACCCTGACGATTTCCTCTACCATCACCCGCAACTCCTCATCTGTGAAACAGGGGTGCTTTTATGGGGACATGCCTATTGTGTGTTGTGCAGAGGGTGTTCAATGTTGTGGTGGGATGCGTGGTATGTGATGAGTGATGGATAGGCCTAGCAAGATGTGGCAGTATTTTTGTGTTTGCAAGGGATTATGGGTTGTGTGAGGTGTGTTTTAAAGGGCTGTTGGTGGGTGTTAAGGATGTGTGTCTATGTGTCAGGTGTGGGGTTTTTAAACTGGACAATGTTGGCTTGTAGTGGTGATGGGTGCCCAATTTCACTGTGGCGGTGTGTACCGCCAATAGGTGAACTCCGTTGAAAGTCCGCTGTGGTGATTCGTCGGTCCTAATTTGGAGAGCGGTGTTTTTCTGCCGTAGCAGTGTGGGTGGTGGATCCAACAGTTTTTCACCTTAGTTGGGTCAGGCGAACTTGTGATTGTGGCAGCTTTCTGTCAGTTTTGTGTTTGTGTGTCATAATGTGGCAGGCAGATTACCGCCTCCGTGGCAGTCTGTTGGCAGCCATCACTATGGCAGTCTTTGGACTAGACCACAAATGTCATAATGACCACCTATATGTCTAACAGGGGCACTCTCTCAGGCTCAGAGAGCGAGCCTTTTTGTTGTTTTGATATCTCTAGTAGTCAAGGAGGCCAGTGTCCAGTCTCTGACACTCTAGGAGTGTTTTATTACTGATAGTGCCCCCTGGCTTGTTTTTGCACTCCCCTGAGCACAGGATGTTACTGTCCCCTTTGTGGTCTGGGTAGTGTCACCTCAGCCCCTTCAAGCCAGTCAGGCCGGTCAGCACCTCCTCTGCCCTAGCTTCACAGCACCGCTGACTGCTTGAGGCCTTCCCAGTTCCAGGGGCGGCAGGCCCATGAATCTGCAGGTGTCAGAGGGTGCCCTCACTCACCTTCCTGTCTCGGGGGCAGTCCCTTGCCCCACTTCACTGTTGTCACCTCTGCCGATCTCAGCCCACCTCACATGTGGGGAGAGAAGGCCCTTAAGTCAATGGCTCTGTCTCTCTTCCTCCATCTCGTTGTTGCCGGCAGTCACTGTCTCTTTCGGGCCTGGACGTTCATTCCTGCAGGCCCACTAGTTTGAATGTTCACCTCAGTCACTGGTGTGACGGACGCTCGCAGCCCTTCTCCTGTCACAGGGCCCTTTCTCCTTCACTTTCAGAACATTTCGGGTAGAATCTCTTCACCTCCCTGTTGAGAGCGATCGTCGTGAAAGCCGACCCGCATCTCCACCGCCCCAGTTTGGCAGCATCGCATACTGCTCATGGCCTTCCCAGTTCCAAGGGCAGCTGGCTCACGGAGCCGCAGGTGCCATGGGGTGTCCTCACTCACCCTCCTGTCTCGGGGGCAGCCACTCGCTCCCCTCAGCTGTCGCCACCTCTGCTAATGCTGTCGCCACCTCTGCTAATATCACACTGGCTCACATGTGGGGAGAGAGGGCCCATGAATCAGCGGTTCCATCTCTCCTCCGCTATCTCGTCATGGCCGACGGTCACTGTCTCCTTTGGGTCTGGCTGCAACAGGCCCTTGCGGCCTTTCATTTCAGCAGGTCCGCTAGTTCAGATGTCCACCTCAGACGCCAGTATCATAGTGCTCCCCTTGTCACAGGGCCCATTCTCATTCACTTACAGGTGATAGAAAACATCCAGGCATGGCAATTTGGTACAAGATGCTGGGCAGGTGGCACGGAGCTTAATGATGTGCTTCTAGTCCAGTGGCCATGTTGGCCACACCTATGTTGAATTTAATATAAGTAGCATAGGGAAAGAGTTTTAGAACCTCTTCTGAAAGTTACCAAATTCAGCCCTTTAATGCCCTTTCCTGATTGGTCAGCCTATGGCAGGCTGAGCCAAGCTGCCTTAATGAGGTGTAAAGTGGTCTGGAGTGACACAAAGTAAGCATCTTGGGGGGGAGAACAGCTACAGCAGAGGGCAGAGTTAGACGGGGGAAGAGGATCCAAACTGGTTCAAAGGAGAGAAAGCCACTTGGGACAGAAACTGGACAACCCCCATTTCCTGCAGCCCCAGACACCCAGGAGCCCCATTGATTCAATTAGGAGAGGGGCTGGAGTAGGTGTGGTAGGGAAACTTGACCACACCAGTGGGTGGGATCAGCCAGATGTAATCTCCAAGGAGAGATTTCCTCCATGATAGATTTTCAAAGAATGTGGCTTTCTGGGATTGATTTTTGCCACACTTCAAAGGAAGTGGTCACCCCAGAGGTTGTAAGCCTGCACCCCATTGGACAAGAACACCCCTTGCTTCCACACCCAGGAGCAAGGATAAATATGGCAGATCTGCCCCAACATTCAGAAAGAAGATACTGATAAAAAAGGACTGCCGTGCTGAATCCCTGGTCTGCATCTGGAAACACCACACAGAAGGACTACACCAGATGCACACTTTGGGCTTTATTGAGAAAAGGACTTTGCCTTGCTTCTGCAAGTACAGGAGTGGACTCCTGGTAAGCTACAGGTACAGAGGAGCTAACCAGCATCACCTGTATCAAGTCCTGCAAGAATAACCCATCTGACCAGCGTCCAGTGGCCATTTGAGGATTCTGACCATTTGCATTCTGGGAACTGTAGTTCCAACTTCCACGGAGCAACTCAGACCTTCTGGGCACTTGGAGCAAGTTTGTGGACACTTTGAGGAACCAGAATGTACTTCTGGAAGAAGTTGCTGCAGTATGGAGAAGTTTGGAGTGACTTTAGAAAAAAGCACCACAAGTTGATTGACCCGTCGACGAGAGTCAAGCTGGCGATGTCAAACCAGACTAAATTCCAGGTTCGTCCCGCTGAAGCTACAGAGCTTTTCACTGTCAACAAAACTTCCAGAAGTTGATTTGAACCCCGCGCTGAAGCTAGCTGCCGTTGTCGCATCGCAGCCTGCCTGAAGAGGAGCCTTTCCTGACAAAGAGAGAAAAAGCTCAAAAAAAAGTGAAGAAGTCAGAAGTTAGAATTTTGACAGAGGCTTCCCTCTTGGTATACCTGAGCAGGGCTCCATCGTGGTAGGCCTCAGACTTTGACCAGTGTGACCAGATGTCCCTGGTTGGAGCTTTTGGTTTTTAGGCACCCAAAAGCATTTTTTCACATTTAGGCCCTCATTACAACCCTGGTGGTCGGTGTTAAAGCGGCGGTAATCCCGCCAACAGGCCGGCGGTTACAAAAATTGAATCACGACCATGGTAGAAATCGCCAACACAGATAGCCACTTTAACACTCCGACCACCATGGCGGTAGCAACAAACAGCGGAGCGTTAACCGCCAACAGACAGGAGGAAGACAATGTACCGCCCACACTATTACAAGGCACCAATCCTCCAGCTTTTCCGGGACGGTAACAGCGTCATCAAAAGCACGGCAGAAACAGTACACAGAAGGGAAACCACTCACCTCTCAACACCCAAGGAAGAACTAGGACGCCATGGAGGCCGAATTGCAGATCCTACTCATGTTGCTGTATCTATTAATATACCATGAAGTGGAAAGAAGGCGGCGGCAGCGACGAGGATGGTGAGTACTGCACCTAACACACAGGGGAAGGGAGGAGGGAAAAGAGAGTGACAAACACACACAAAACGCAACACCCCCACCCACAACAACACACACACATATCCAATAACATCACAGATACACCCGTCACCCCCTGGAAGAATGCAAGGACCAAACAAAATGAGTTTAACTAGTGTAATATTCGAACAATCAGATAGACCAAGAGAACAGCAAATAATCTGTATACACAAATATTTACAGCAAGTACACAAGCCTGTACACTGTCCCATGAAATGTCCGTGGACCAGTGATCCCAAAAAGCATGGGCGAAGCCCACACATGACACCTGCCTCAAAACTGAGAGAACATAGCAGGGGCATCAGGTTGGGAAAAATACAGGCACCTCAGGGAGAAGGGGAGGGGGGACCTCAGCCGGATGATGGTACAACGCCACTGCTCCTCAAGGAGGCTCCATGCCCACTGCCTGGTCCTGGGGAGTGCAAAGCCACAGTTTCTCTAGTGGGTAGTTTGCCCACTGCTTGGTCCTGGGGAGTGCAAAGCCACAGTCTCTCTAGTGAATGGGCTGCCCACTGCTTGATCCTGGGGAGTGCAAAGCCACAGTCTCTCAAGTCTCTCAAGTGGGTGTTTGCCCACTGCTTGCTCCTGGGGAGTGCAAAGCCACAGTCTCTCATGTCTCTCAAGTGGGTGGTTTGCCCACTGCTTGGTCCTTGGGAGTGCAAGGCCACAGTCTCTCAAGTAGGTGGGTTGCCCACTGCTTGCTCCTGGGGAGTGCAAAGCCACAGTCTCTCAAGTCTCTCAAGTGGGTAGTTTGCCCACTGCTTGCTCCTGGGGAGTGCAAAGCCACAGTCTCTCAAGTCTCTCAAGTGGGTGGTTTGCCCACTGCTATGTCCTCTGGAGTGCAAGGCCACAGTCTCTCAAGTGGGTGGTTTGCCCTCTGCTTGGTCCTCAGGAGTGCAAGGCCACAGTCGCTCAAGTGGGTGGGTTGCCCACTGCTTGCTCCTGGGGAGTGCAAAGCCACAGTCTCTCAAGTCTCTCAAGTGGGTGGTTTGCCCACTGCTTGCTCCTGGGGAGTGCAAAGCCACAGTCTCTCAAGTCTCAAGTGGGTGGTTTGCCCACTGCTTGGTCCTCGGGAGTGCAAGGCCACAGTCTCTCAAGTAGGTGGGTTGCCCTCTGCTTGGTCCTGGGGAGTGCAAAGCCACAATCTCTAAAGTCTCTCAAGTGGGTGGTTTGCCCACTGCTTGCTTCTTGGGAGTGCAAAGCCACAGTCTCTCAAGTCTCTCAAGTGGGTGGGTTGCCCACTGCTTGCTCCTGTGGAGTGCAAAGCCACAGTCTCTCAAGTCTCTCAAGTGGGTGGTGTGCCCACTGCTTCCTCCTGGGGAGTGCAAAGCCACAGTCTCTCAAGTCTCTCAAGTGGGTGGTTTGCCCACTGCTTGGTCCTCGGAAGTGCAAGGCCAGAGTCTCTCAAGTCTCTCAAGTGGGTGATTGCCCACTGCTTGCTTCTGGGGAGTGCAAAGCCACAGTCTCTCAAGTCTCTCAAGTAGGTGGGGTGCCCACTACTTGGTCCTGGGGAGTGCAAGGCCACAGTCTCTCAAGTGGGTGGGTTGCCCACTGCTTGGTCCTGGGGAGTGCAAAGCCACAGTCTCTCAAGTCTTTCAAGTGGGTGGGTTGCCCACTGCTTGGTCCTGGGGAGTGCAAGGCCACAGTCACCAAGTGGATGGCTTCTCCACTGGTTCTGGAGGGGGCTTTGTGCCCAGAGTGCTTCAGCCTGCCAAGGACTGGGCTAGTGGATGCATCTCTCCACTGGTTCTGGAGGGGGCTTTGTGCCCCGAGTGCTTCATCCTGCCAAGGACTGGGTTTGTGGATGCCTTTCTCCACTGGTTCTGGAGGGGGCTTTGTGCCCAGAGTGCTTCATCCTGCCAAGGACTGGGTTAGTGGATGCATCTCTCTACTGGTTCTGGAGGGGACTTTGTGCCCAGTGATGCTGCACCTGGGGTGTGGCAGTTGACTTCATCTCACCTGGGTGTCTCAGCCACGCAATGTACCTGGAACAGGTAGCATGATACTCCTTTGAGGCAGACCCACACTCCATCCTGTGGTGACTTAGGATGCCAATTAATGGTTCGTGTCAGTGCTGGAGGTGGTGCCTCAAGTGGCGTGTCCAGGGTCCAAGATGTCACCTCCAGACTCTGACGGCTGCACACTGGGGATGGGGCTGACGTCCGACAGAGCGGCAACGGCTGTGCACGTGGCCGTGCTGATGGTGGTGCAGGTGGCGGTGGCTGCGGCGGAGATGCTGCCAGTGCTGGCCATAGTGCAAGTGACTGTTGCGGTGGATGGAGACACCATACAGTCTCCGGCAGCCTCGGATGGCTGATCCTTGGGGAGGATGCTACAGACTGACGTTGTGGCATCGGCGGTGCAGGTGGAGGTCGGAGCAGCGGTGGTGACTGTGGTGCATGTGGCTGCCATCCCTGATGATATGGTGGTCACCAGCCCCTCACCAGGAGACATCGTGCCCAGAGGTGATGTGCCCTTTAGCTTGTGGCCCTTCCCCATCTTGACAGTCACTGCAGGGACCGTGGCACTGTCCACTTGGTGTTTGGGCGAGGCCTTGCTGGGTGGGTGATGTGACTGTCCCCTGCTGGAAGCCGGACCCTTCTTGACCTTTGTAGGTGGTGGAATGGGGTGGTCCTTATTTTCTGTCGGTGGCACACTGGCAGCTCTGACAGGTATCCCCTTAGACCAAACTGGGGTAGCAGGGACCACAGCGGATGCAGATTTTGGGGCTGAGGTGCTGGTCCGGGATCTAAACATCCTAGAAGGATGGGGGGAGGTGGAGGGAAGAGGTCCAAGTTAGCTAGGGAAAGTTCTTTTAACACATTGGGACGGGAACATGGAGGGGGTGTAGGAGTGGAGGAAGAGGTAGTGGTTGTAGGAGGTGTACGTCTGCTGAGTTTGGGTGAAAGTGCATGGGTTGGAGGCTGTTGTGAGGTGGATGGCTGTTGAGTGGGTGTGTGCCTGTGTTTGTGTACTTTGGGAGGAGGGCTCACAGACATACTGGGAGAGGACCCAGGGACGTGTGAATGTTAGTGGGGGTGGAGATTGCACGTGTGGAGTGTGTAGTGATGGGCGTGCTGGTGATGGAGGTAGTGGCTGAGGATGTAGTGCATGCAGGTGTGAGTGGAGATGAGACTGGGAGGGGTGTGGAGGACGTGGAGGAGAGGGACACAGTGGAGGCAGTGGATGTTGGTGTGTCTGCATGGGTATGGTGCTTGTGTAAGTGCCTGTGGGATGTGTGGTGCTTATGTTTGCCTGAGCCACTTTTGTGTGTTGGAGTGTGTGCATGCCGGTCTGATGGTGTGCTTGGGATAGGCTGAGGTAGAGGGGATTGGGTCTGGGTAGTGGAAGTTGGAGGGGGGAGGCTGGACACAGGGACAATGGCTGCCATAAGTGCTGAGGCCAGAGCCTGAAATGCTCTCTGTTGGGCCGCCATGCCAGAATGAATGCCCTCCTGGTATGCAGTTGTTTGCTGCAAATGCCTCTTGACACCCTAGATCGCATTCAGAATGGTTGACTGCCCAACAGTGAGGGATCTCAGGAGGTCAATAGCCTCCTCACTGAGGGCAGCAGGACTGACTGGGGCAGCGCCTGAGGTGCCTGGGGCGAAGGAGATGCCCACCCTCCTAGGTGAGCGGGCACCGGAAACATGCTGAGGGGATACTGGGAGGGCGGTGCTGGTGGGGGGGTGGCAGCTGTACCTGTTGTTGGGGTAGGCACAGAGGTGTCCGCCACTGCCAGGGAGCTTCCATCAGAGGAGGAGTTGCTGTCGCTGGTGTCCCCTCCTGTCCCTGTCGTAGAGCTCCCCTTGCCCTCCGTCCCCCTGGTGCCTTCAGACTTCATAGATTCACCATCCAGGGACATGTGGGATGCAGCTCCCTCCGTTACCGGTGTCTCTGCTCCTCTGCCAGATGATGCTAATGCACACAAGGACAAGGTGACAAAACATTAAGGGGGGGACACAGAGAAAACACATTGTCGCTTCCAGACTCAGGTCACAGCAGCACTTGTAGTGTAGGTCCTCTCCTGTTGAAGGTCAGGTATCAAGTGAGTGAACAGATTGAAATTGGCAGTCATGTCCGCGGCGGTGCATACCGTCACCGCCGGCGTACATCACCATTGGCTCCTGGAACCCATAGGGCCCAAAGATAACCAATGCTAAATTGCGCGGCGGTCTTCGACTGCCTATCGCGACGCTGCACAACACCAGCGCAGTTTCCTCATTTCCACTTGTCCCTCATCACAGGTCAGGCATCTGCCATTTCAAGGGAGCACATAGCAAGGCACCTACCTGCGTCATAGCACAATTTGGCAGATATACGGACAAACTATGCCACACACGGATTTACTCACAACACTTGTGCAACCTATGTTGTACATGACCCTCTCCGCACCATTCTCCTCCATAGGGCACATACGCTGGGGCAGATGATGAGATGGCGTCATCCTCCGGTGTACAGACCCCTGGTGGACCTGTCGACAATGAAAGACAGACACATCATTATCACCTACAGACTTGATCTGCCACAATCCAAGACCTGTGTGCCCAATTGGAGCCAGACCTGATGTCAGCTATCCGCCATCCCACAGGAATACCCCCTCTCGTGCAGGTCCTGTCAGTGCTCTATTTCCTGGCAAGTGGGCCCTTTCAAAGTACAGTGGCCATGGAATCTGGGATGTCTCAGCCAATGTTTTCTAATGTGTTGACCAGAGTGTTGTCAGCCCTGCTGAAACACATGCGCAGCTACATTGTATTAATATGTTAATAGGTGGAAGATTTGCCCGCAGTGAAAGCTGACTTTTATGCCCTAGGACATATCCCCAACATCATTGGTGCCATTGATGGTACACATGTGGTATTTGCCCCCAGCAGAAATGAGCAAGTGTAGAGAAATCGAAAAAGCTACCATTCTATGAATGTGCAGATGGTGTGTTTGGGGAACCAGTACATCTCTCATGTGAATGCCAAGTATCGTGGCTCTGTGCATGACGCTTACATTTTGAGGAATAGCAGCATCCCTTATGTGATGGGCCAACTCCAGAGGCACCGGGTGTGGCTAATGGGTGAGCCCAAGGTCCCCACACAGTATGCGTAGGTGTCTGGGTATGGGGTCATCCCTAAGGGTTAGTGTGTGTCTAACAGATATCCCTCGACATTTGCAGGTGACTCTGGTTACCCCAACCTCTCATGGCTACTGACGCTAGTGAGGAATGCCAGAACAAGGGCAGAGGAATGCTACAATGAGGCACATGGGCAAACTAGGTGGATTATTGAGAGGACGTTCGGCCTCCTGAAGGCCAGATTCCGGTGCCTCCATCTAACAGGTGACTCCCTATACTACTCACCGAAGAAGGTGTGCCAGATAATCGTGGCATGCTGCATGTTTCACAACCTGGCATTTCAACGCCAGGTGCCTTTTCTTCAGGAGAATGGGACTGATGATGGTCTTGTGGCAGCGGTGGAGTCTGTGGACAGTGAGGAAGAGGAGGCAGAGGAAGAAGATATTGACAACCAAACTAACATCATCATGCAGTACTTCCAGTGACACACAGGTAAGAGACTGGCACTGCTCCTCTCATATCTGACTACTGTAGGACATTGTGTAAGTCAGCCTCTTAACCTCTGTCTATGGACACTGACAGTTCACTTTGGCTTTCCATTTCACAGATCTGGGTACCTCATTCTGCCTTCTGCTATATTTATTGCTGCCCAACAACTGTCATACATTGGTATGAGCAAATTAACATTTACATTGATACTTATTGATGATGTCGTAATTATACATTTGTGAAAGAACAGACTGACTCCAGATTGGATTTTGATTTAACAGTGTTTATTTGTGGACTAATGTGTATAGGGGTATTTGGAAGGGGCTGGGGTGATGGTGGAGGAAGGTCCATAGTAGAGTCCAGTCTCTTGGTATCACAGGTGCATTGTCCAAGGGGGCATAGGAAGTGGAGTAATGGCAGTTCAAGGTGGACAGTGTGACATAGTGGGACAGAAGGGTGACAATCAGGAGAGTCTTATTTCCTGGCGGGGGTCTTGGCAATGTTCTCTGTTTTCTGCCTGGATCGCAGGGACCATTTGCGGGATGGTTCTCATTCTGCAGGGGGTGGGGTGCTGATGGGCTGTTGTTCCTGTGGTGATGCCTCCTGCCCAGTAGCGCTGGCGGAGGTGGAAGGCTGTTCATCAGTTTGGCTAGTGTCAGGGGCCCTTTGTTGTGCCACTGCCTCCCTCATGGTATTGCCTATGTCAGCCAGCACCCCTGCAGTGGTGACCAGGATGGTGTATATCTTGGTGAGGTCCTCCCTGATCCCCATGTATTGTCCCTCCTGCAGCCGCTGGGTCTCCTGAAACTTGGCCAGTACTGTGCCCATGGTCTCCTGGGAATAGTTTTATGCACCTGTGATGTTTGAGAGTGCCTCGTGGAGAGTGGGTTCCCTTGGCCTGTCCTCCCCCTGTCGCACAGCAGTCCTCCCAGCTTCCCTGTTGTCCTGTGCCTCCGTCCCCTGAACCGTGTGCCCACTGCCACTGACCCCAGGCCCCTGATTTTCTTGGGTTAGTGGGTTGGCCTGGGGTCCCTGTAGTAGTGGACACACTGCTGATTGACGTGTCTTGGGGACAGTGGTATGGGCTGGGTGGGTGCTGTGCTGTTGTTGCCTGAGGGTCGAGTTTATGTGGTGGCTTGGGACTGTGGCAGGGGAACCGACTGTCCAGAGGTCCCTGATGGGCCAGGCTGGTCATCTTGATCCAGGCGTGCAGAGCTGCTGTCATCACTGTGGGCCTCTTCTGTGGGGGGACTGGATATGGGTGTCACCTTGTGTCCAGTGACATTGGGTAGGGGTGATGTTTGAGTGTAAATGCACTGTTATTTTACCTGTGATCCGAATAGCTGTGGCTCTATCAGGATGATTTCCTCCACCATGACCCTGAGCTCCTCCTCTGAAAACCTGGGGTGTCTTTGAGGTGCCATGATGTGGTGTGAGTGATGTGTGAGGTGATGGTAGATGTGATGTGTGGGGTTATTTGTTGGGGTGTGTGGTGTGTTGTGCGTGGATGGTGTATGACTGATGGTGTTGTGTGCCTCTGGATGTTGATGTGGTCTTTGCTTTTCTCTCTCTCTGCTTCTTCAAAAATTTTCATTGTAAGGGGTTGTGGGTAATGTGTGTGTGTTTTTTATATTGCATTGAGTGTGTGGTGTGTGTATGTGTGTTAGGTGTGTGTATTTTGAATTGTCCAATGTGGTTGTGCTTTGTAAGTGTGTGTGTATTTTGAGCACGCCCAATGGTTTACCGCTGTTGAATGACTGCCGTGTTGATTCCTGGGTCGTGATAGTGTGGGCGTATTCCTGTTGGCGTGACAGTGTGGGTTTTGCTATTGCCAGTTTATCACTGACCTTTGGTGTAGGCAGACTTGTGTGGGCGTCTGTATAGTGACGCAATTCTCAGTGTTGGTCATAATACCCGTTGCGTATTTCCACCACGGACACAGTATGTTGGGGGCCGTCGGCGCAGCGGTCAGCTGGATTTACCGCCAGGGTTGTAATGAGGGCCTTAATCTTTAAAAATTCATATCCCTGATCCCTAAATTGAATTTTTGTTGTTTTCGTGTCATTTTAAAGATAAAAATATTTTTTATTGTTATAAATTGGTGTTGGATTTTTATTATGTGTTGTGTTTTACTTCTTTACTGTTTTGTTGATATTAAATGATTTACAAATCTGTCTTCTAAGTTAAGCTTAACTACTCGTGGGCCAAGCTACCAAGGATTGAGCAAGGATTAATTTAACTTGACTTGACTTGACCTAGTGGAAGTTTGTGGCCTATTGCTAGGTGTAGGTATTTACCTGCCCTTACCAATAATCCACTTTCCAACAAAACACATACATATCATATCATATGCTGCAAAATTAATGTAATACTTCACTATGTAAAATTAATTGTGCCATGCTGGTGTGCCTGCTTACTCTGCAGCATGGTTTTGGGCCAGCATAGCTGTAGCATTTTATGTTATTAAATAATTCCAATAGTCTTGCGCTTCTCCAACTCCCTCTTCAATTCTACTGCCCTATGCCCAAACTGAGGCTTATAGGCTTAGGCCAATAGAGTCTGGCAGATGGAATACACTTGGCGGATAACAGATATCACATCTGCTGTATTACAGTAGACAGTACATAGTGCTGTTCATGCTGATTTGTCAGCATAGAACGTGCCACTGGCATGGAAAAAGCAGCACGAAAAGGAGAATGAGCATTTTCCACCATTTGTTTGGCGCAATTTCACAGAATTTCATTGAGTTTTTTGTAACTCAGCAGAATTTAGCAAAGTGAAACTCTGCAAGTTCCACCCAGGCATAGTTGTATCCCTGTAGCTCAAACAGGAGGTCAGCCAGCTGACAGTTGGCGTCACTTCTGGCGAGCCTTGGTTCAAGGTAAGTAGGTCCAATCTTTCTTCTTCCGACAAGAGGTCAGTCCTTTTCGGAATCTTCCACAGGACCAGGAGTATTGCAGTGAGAGTTCCTGAAGGTGCTAATTATTTATCTATTGCCAGCCTGTAAGAAATTGGGTTATTGGTTGAGAGGGTTGGAAGCACCACTTGGGTAACAGCTATAATCCTTGTGAGGTTGAACCATAAAAGTCACTAAACTGGCCTGTGCTTAGCCCTCTGGTAGCTTGGCACAAGGCAGTCAGGCTTAACTTAGAGGCAAAGTGTAAACTGTTTATGCAACACACAAAACAGAAATACAATGAAAACACAACACAAGTAAAATCCTTAGCCAATTTATAAAAATTAAGAATATGTTAATAAGCAAAATTATTACCAGAACAACAAAAAATCCAATCAGTAGAATGTGAGATATGCAATTTCAAAGATTTAGGTAGATATACCAACTATAAACACAAGGACTCACGGCCATCTGGTCATGCTAGACTGGGGAAACGACACAGGTTCAGGCCAACTGCGATGAAGCATAGGTCAGATACTGGGAGAAGTTTGAGAATCTACTAATTACTACCTTAAGACCTGAGAAGAAGTTAAACAAGGACAAGATCTATAGGTCTCTGACAATTTTGAAAGCAATTATCCTGACACTTGAAAGAATTTATGTGAAAAACATTTTAATCACTGAACTAGATATGCAAGGTGGCAAGGTAGCTAGAGAAGTTATAGATTTAGAGCATGGCATTGACTTAAATCTTAATTTATTGTAGAATAAGTCAAGTTATTTGTCTAACTTGGTAACAGGAACATGGCCTAGAAACAGGTCGATTAATGACTTTTGTGGTTCATCTCAAAAGTGATTGTAGCTGTTGCTTGAGCATGGTTAACACCTCATTCAACCAACAACCCAATTTTTAACAACGCTAAACTGAGTAGAACCATAAAACTAAACAGAAGAATAATATCATGCATAATTACTGGTATCAGATGACCAGACTCACTACTGCTACTCCGGGTGGTACATTAAAATTAAAACAGCTTTAAAAAAAAGCTATGCTTCTCCTAACTTAGCAGTCATTATATGGAATTCATCCATTCCCAGGAGTAGGAAGGCTACCCATATAGGTTTGGTCAGATTGTGTAAGAGTTATGCATAAACCTACATTTTCTTGACTGCTTGCTAGCAATATCTGTAGGTGACGGTCTTAGCGATGATTCCACCATCATGTTTCTGATAAAATAAATGATGTGTCTGGCCTCACTCTGAAAGGCAGCTGTTTTGGCACCATTTTTCAAAGTTAGGGTAATTGAACTATTTCAATTTTCCTAATTTGATGACAAACACCTCTTTCTACAAAAGTCTTTATAATGTTGCATTGTCAACATGATAATGAGAAAAACACAAAGGTGAAGGGTTGAATGCTAGAATTAATCTCACCCACTGGTCATTACTCAGGCTGCACTCTAGTCCATTGTGGTTTTTCTCAATATGCCATTCTAGACCAAGATCAGCTATATTCTAACAGCCTTCATCCTGCTCCAATAGGAAGAATCCAGTCTGAACTCCCTTACCAGTTCCCCTCCTAATAGGAAGACAAACAACCCCAGACCGATATCAGCCTAGGGATGACTCACAAGTGATGTATAGCTTGATGTCTATGGCATAGTGAGAGCAGTGTGTGAGTGCCTGTTGAATTTATGGTGTCAAACTGAAGGGAAAAATTATGAGTGGAATGCTTGAGTTTTTCTCAGTCACTGGTAAATACCTGGGTCCTTATTCCAGCCTGTCATTCTTTTTGGCCCATTACCACTTTAGAGAGAGACTGGCAATATGCAATTCAGCATTGGCTTGCTCCAATAGGAACAGTCTAGAACAAACTGCCAGACCAGGGCCCCTCCGGATGGTAACACGAGAAACAGAATGCCAGTTTCATCGTATCCAGGCCTCATCAGTGAGGTATAGCTTAATTACTATGGCACTGTGGGCACAGGGCCCTCATAAAGACATCATCCTGCATAATGAACCAGAACAATTTTTCATACAATCTATTTATGACATGGAACAGCAAATTCATATAATCAGATGAATTTTGTACACTGTCTAAACACTACAAAATGAAGACCTAAAGTGTACTTACAAGTAACAATTGACTTTTTACATTTAATAGTCAACTATGTAAATGTAATTGTATTTATATAGCACTTACTACCCCTGACGGGCCGTCAAAGTGCTTTTTGGCGAGTAACACCCTATTCCGGAACACAAAAGGATTGGTGATGGATTAGTATAGGAAAATATGAGTATAGTATTAATTTTAGTATAGGGAAATATGAGTTAATTTGAGTGGTGGACATGTGAATCTCTTAGATGGATTGAATAGAATAATGGAGGGATAGAAGAGGGAAGAGTCCAGAAAGTGTTAATTGGGAGATCATACTAGTAAGGTGAGATTTGGGATAAGGAAAGGAGAGATGGAGGAGGTAAACGTTTGTACAAAGGGATTAGGGAGATCATAGTAGTAATATAGTAAAATGAGGTTATATATATATATATATATATATATATATATATATATATATATATAGAGAGAGAGAGAGAGAGAGAGAGAGATATATATATATATATATATATAAAACCGTAGGTAATATATACATTTGTTAATCAGGACTCAAAAGTATGGATATTTTTAATAGACAAAACATAGTTATTATATATATTTGTTCAACAAAATACACGTCTAGATATATACATATAATCAAATTATAAATGTATACATACACAGGAATATGCAGTACATTGCTGTTTGAGCATGGTGTTATGTAGGACAGAGCCAACTTTTGAGTAGTCTCTGAAGATAAGATAGTCATCTGTAGATCATCACCTATTGTCTTTTTGTTGTATAGTGGAGTTTTGAGGCGAGGTGCCAATCTTGAGCAGAGGTTCCTTTGTTAAACGTATTTGTTAATTTTATTTCTTATAAAAAGTGGTCCCTTTCCATGTACTGCTTTGTGGGTGATACAAAGCAGCTTGAAGGTGAATCTTCTGGCAACCGGTAACCAATGTCGGGCCCTTGAGGCAGGGGGAATGTGGGCTTTTGGCTTTACATGTAAGAGTAGTCTGGAAGCAGAGTTCTGAATCTGTTGAAGTTTTTTCATACAAGATAGAGATGATCCATGGTAGAAGCCATTGAAGTAATCCAGTTTAGACAGCACAAGAAAGATAGTAGCCTGGACCTTGTGTGAAACTTCCAGGCGGGAAAGATGCATCAGAGTTTTCATGGCGGTGAAGCTTGACCTTGCTAATTTGTCCACTTGGGTATTCATTATTAACTTGGAGACCATGGTAATTCCAAGGTTTCTTACTTCCTTAGATACTTTAGGGGGAGGCCCCAGATCATCACGCCAGGTGCAGAGTGGGTGATAGTTTTTCCAATCACAGCATGTGAATATTTCTATTTTGGAAGTATTCAGTGTGAGATGGCTCCATGTCATCCGCTGATCAACTCCTCTGAGGCAACAGTGTAAGGAGTATTTGTGTGTCACCTGCATAGCTGTAGCATGTGAGCTGAAATTCATTGATCATTGCTGGTAATCATTTCATGTAGTTGTTGAAAAACAAGAGTGAGATGATTGTGCCTTGAGGGACCCCTGCTGTTGTGAAGTACGGTTTGGATGAGAAAGGGAGAGTATGGATGACATTTGTTCTGTTTTGAAGGTAGGATGTGATCCAGTCAAGAGCAGTTCCCTCTATGCCAGCTTCGTAGAGTCTTTTTGTTAGGGTGTCTTGATCAACTGTGTCAAAGGCAGCTGAGAAGTCCAATCGAAGTAATGCAGCTACTCCATTAATGTCTAGTGTGGTTTTAAGGTCATCCCAGATGGTGATGAGGACAGATTCTCTGCCTCTTTCAGGACAGAATCCAGGTTCGTAGTCTGAAAGTAAGGAGGTATCTTCAATGAATTGTGACAACTGTGCAAATGCTTCTCTTTTTATCAGTTTGCCCAGGAAAAGTCCATCTGTAATTTGTCTGTAGTTGTTGAGGTCATGTGGGTCTAGGTTTGTTTTCTTTAATAATGGACACATGTATGCCTTTTTAGGTCTTCTCAAAAGTTTCCTGTAGTTAAAGAATTATTGATGATTCTTCTGATTGGTGTGCAGCAGAGGTAGATGAAAAGAATATTCTTGAAAATGTGTGGTGGACAAGAGTCAGAAGGGCAGCCAGAAGTTCTGCTTGCTTTGACCAGATCCATAAATTCACTTTGTGATATTTGTTCAAAGGAATGCAGAGTCTGGGTTTTTCTACTGTTAGAGGGGAATATTTGGAAATAAGTTAGTATTGGTGGTTTTCCTTTGTTTTAAATAGGAGTCCAATGTGTCTGCTTTGGTTATGTAATGATTTGCCAGTTTCTCTGTGATTTCTTGAGTAATGGGATGAGTTCTTTCCATGCATTTAGGGTTACAAAAATCAGTGAGAATATTATAAAAACATTTATTTGCAGATTTACCATTTTGAATTCTTTCTGAATAGTACCATTTTATTTTAGCTTTTTGAATGTTGATTTGCATATTCTCTTAAGTTTGTGTAGGTGAAGTGTGTAACGATTGCTGTTTAGTTTGAGCCCGCTTTGTTGCAGCTTTATGATTTGTTTTTTTTTCTATTTTAGTTCTGTATTTCTCCAGGGTGTTTGTTTTCTTTTGTCCTGTTTTGTTGTTCTTAGTGGTGTTAGGATACTGAAAGATTCCTATAGCCACACATAAAGTTTTTGAGCAAAATGTATTGTGTCCAGATCTGTTTAAATGTTAGTTTTGTTTCTAAGTATTTCAAATTGAGTTTGTTCCAAGGTCAATAGATGGATGCATGTTAGGTGGTGTTAGGAGTGTTGATTTGTGGTCTTTTATGTTGGAAAGCTACCAAATGGTGGTCTGACCCTGTGACTGGAGTAATCCTTTGAAAGGTGACTAGTTCTGGATTTGCAAAAATGACATCTAGGATGTGTCCAGCTATGTGTGTGGGATTGTGTACGATCTGATGTAGGTCCAGTGTGAGCAGACCAATGATGATAGTTTTTGGATGGAGCACATTGGGTTTGTCAAATCAAATGTTTAGGTCCCCAAGAATACATAGGTTGCAGAATAGTGTTATAAGATTTGAAACTGTGTCTAGGAATGTTTCTAGGAATGTTGCATTGCTAGGTGGTGGTCTGTAAAGGAGGAGGAAGGTGGTGTAGGGTTGCATCTGGTGAAGAGGCCCACACAACTTTGTATGAAAATGTTGTCTGTTTTGTAGAGAATTATTATTTGCTTGTATATAACAGCTAGTCCACCTGCTCTTTTGCCTATATGATTTTGTAGGACAGTTTGATAGCCTGAAGGAACGGTTTCATGCAACACTGGAACCATGTCATTTCCTAACCATGATTCTGTTGTGAAGTTAAGTCAGGTTGTGTGTCAGTGAGTAGGTCGTAGATGTGCTTCTTTTTAGAGAGTGATCGAGCATTTATCAGTAGGCAGTTTAGAGACTGAATTTTGGTGGTGGTGTAACTCTGTTTTGTAGGGAAGTGAGCAGTATATCTTGAACTTGTGGCAGATGCTGAATAGTGCTAGTATTAACTGTATGAGGATCACAATAGTGTTAACTTTCTATATTGTGTTTGTTAGAAATGGCCCTTCTGCAGGGTTATCCCCAGACTTTTTGCCTTCCTCCTTCTCTTTTTCTGACCTCATTTCTGCTGGCTTTTAGACTCTGCACACTTTACCACTGCTAACCAGTGCTAAAGTGCATATGCTCTCTCCCTTTAAACATGGTAACATTGGATCATACCCAATTGGACTATTTAATTTACCTATAAGTCCCTAGTAAGGTGCACTGTATGTGCCCAGGGCCTGTAGATTAAATGCTACTAGTGGGCCTGCAGCACTGGTTTTGCCAACCATTTTAGTAGCCCTTTACCTTGTCTCAGGCCTGCCATTGCAAGGCCTGTGTGTGCAGTTTCACTGCCACTCCAACTTGGCATTTAAAAGTACTTGCCAAGCCTAAAACTCCCCTTTTTCTACATAGAAGTCACCCCTAATGTGTGACCTAGGCAACCCCTAGAGCAGGGTGCTGTGTGGGTTAAAAGCAGGACATGTACCTTTGTAGTTTACATGTCCTGGTATTGTAAAACTCCTAAATTCGTTTTTACACTACTGTGAGGCCTGCTCCCTTCATAGGCTAACATTGGGGCTGCCCTCATACATTATTGAAGTGGTAGCTGCTGATCTGAAATGAGTAGGAAGGTCATATTTAGTATGGCCAGAATGGTAATACAAAATCCTGCTGACTGGTGAAGTTGGATTTAATATTACTATTCTAGAAATGCCACTTTTAGAAAGAGAGCATTTCTTTGCACTTAAATCTTTCTGTGCCTTACAATCCACGTCTGGCTGGGTTTAGTTGACAGCTCCTTGTGCATTCACTCAGACACACCCCAAAAACAGGGTACTCAGCCTCACTTGCATACATCTGCATTTTGAATGGGTCTTCCTAGGCTGGGAGGGTGGAGGGCCTGCTCTCACACAAAGGACTGCCACACCCCCTACTGGGACCCTGGCAGACAGGATTGAATTGAAAGGGGACCTGGTGCACTTCTTAGCCTCCCCCACTTCAAAGACACATTTGGGTATAAAACAGGGCCTCTGCCCTACCACCTCAGACACTTGCTGGGGAAGAAACCTGAACCAGAACCAGCATCCTGCCAAGAAGAACTGCCTGGCTGCTCAAAGGACTCACCTGACTGCTTTCTACAAAGGACTGCTTCCTTGCTGTTGGCCTGCTGCCTTGCTGAACTCTTGTCTTGCTGCAAACGTGCTCTCCAAGGGCTTGGATAGAGCTTGCTTCCTGTTCCCTGAAGTCTCAGGACCAAAAAGACTTCTCTTTTTCAACTGGACTCCTTGGGCGCCGAAGAATTCGACGCAAAGCTTGCTCTGCGGTGAAAAATTCACTGCACACCGATCCGGAAAGGCGCCACTCGATGCGACGCCTGCGGTGCGACCGGAACTTCGACGCACGGCCCGCCTGAACAACGCCGTCTGACTTCCAGAGAGGAAATCGATGTGACGCCTGCCGTGAGGAAGAAAATTCCACGAACAGCCCACCGGAATGACGTGCAGCTGGATAACAAGCCTAGGATTCCACGCACAGACCCTGGGACATCTGGTAATCCCGTGACCCACAGAAGGAGACGGTCCGCGTGCCAGAAAACGACGCACGTCTTACCCGAGTGAAAAATAACGATGCAAGTCCGTGTGTGAAGGGGCAAAACCCAAAACCCACGCACACACCATTTTTCTTCCCGGAGAACGACGCACGTCTCCCAGCGTGGAAAATAACTATGCAAGTCCGTGTGTGAAGGGGCGAAATTGACGCACACACCATTTTTCCACACATCTCCTTCTCTGCGGCCCTCTGCGGAGATTTTCCACTCCAAACCAGGTACTTTGTGCTTGAAAGAGACTTTGTTTGCTTTTTAAAGACTTAAGACACTTTATATCACTTTTCAGTAATATCTCTACAATTCATATTGCATCTTTTATCGTTTTGACCTGCAAACACCCAAATAAATATTATATATTTTTCTAAACACTGTGTGGTGTATTTTTGTGGTGCTATATTGTGTTATTGTATGATTTATTGCACAAATACTTTACACATTGCCTTCTAAGTTAAGCCTGACTGCTCAGTGCCAAGCTACCAGAGGGTGGGCACAGGATAATTTGGGTTGTGTGTGACTTACCCTGACTAGAGTGAGGGTTCTTGCTTGGACAGGGGGTAACCTGACTGCCAACCAAAAACCCAATTTCTAACAGTGTTCCTCGTCCAGCAGGCTTATATGGCATGGTGTCTGTGGTGGAGATGGAGGTTGACAGTGAGTTGTTTTGTTTTTGTAGAGTATCCTTGTTGTTTAATAGACATAGGGATGCAAAGTTGTAAAGAGTGGTATGTTGTTTGTTTTGTTTGTGTCTGTTTAGGGTGGAAGGAATATGGGTTGTGGGTAGTGGTAGAGCATGTGGGTCATAATCTAAGGCTCTAAATTGTGCAATGGGTAAGAGGCAGATAAATGAGAGTTGTTGTGTTGGTATATTTGTTGTTGTTTCTGTTGGTAAAGATGGCTAATTTGAGAGTAAAGAAAAATTAGGATGTGTGTTATTTGTGTAGTCATGAGGAAGGGAATGGGTGTATTTTTCTAATTTGTGACAGAAAGTATTATGAAAGTGTGTGTGATTTTGATGTGCTTATGCATGTGTTTTGTTTTGTGGAGTGGTGAGAGGAGATATTGATGTAGTAGTTTTCTGAAAAGGATTTGTATATAAAGTACTGGTGGTGGTGATGTGTTTTGGAGAAGAGTGTATGTGGTGTGTAAGAGAAGATGTGCAAGAGTTTGGAGAGTTTGTGTTAGATTTGATTACTGGAAGAGGTCATTTGTGTGCTACAGTGGGGTGTAAGGATTTTTTAGTTATGTACTTTTGTGGATGTTTTCAGGAGCCACGGTTCCTCAAGAGCAATACCTCCAATATGCAATAGGGAAGGACGATCTGGAACTAGATGAGGTCCTCTGTCACCTTTTTCCTCTTAATGACAATGATTAAACAATTACTATGAACATGAGGTTTTCAAATATACTTTCTGTATTTGTTAGGTATTATTACCTGAAAAGGAATATGGTTAGCTACCATCTTTGAAATCTTTAGACATCATGAAGGAATAAAAAATTAAAGAGAAACTAATTCACAGTTCACTAATCCCTAGGGGTTGGAAACTAAGCTACTGGTTGACAAATTTAAAATCCAACTCCAGCAGCAACTACAATCCATGCCTGGGTAAAACAGAAGCAAAATCTCATAATAACTTGCACTTACCCTCTGGTAGCTTGGCACAAATCAGTCAGGCTTAACTTAGAGGCAATGTGTAAAGTATTTATGCAGCACTTCAAACAGTAGTAAAGTGAAAACAAAACTCAAGAAAACTCCCACACCAATTTAGGGCAATAGAGTAAAATTTAATAAATATTTTGACAGGAAAATTACAAAGAGCCTACCAATGAGTAAAAATGGAGATTTGCAATTTTTGAGATTTCAAATACACAAAAGAAAAGAAAAAATAATAACATCTTAAGACATAATTAATTTTAAAATGTCATTATAAGTTTAAAAATTATTTTAAAAAGTAAAAAATGCGGCAGCAGAACATTTCATTTGGGGGATTAAACATCAAATGCAAGCACTCAGAGGAAGAGGAAGTCTGCACAGACAATTAAAAACATAGGTCTTAATATTTTACAGCGGTGTAGAATCAGAGCATGGCAAATAAGCAAAACATGTTTCAAACCTTCAACACCATTTTGATAAAGATTACACATATCAGGTGACCTATACCATTTAGAATTTAAATTATTTGAGGCAGAATATTTAGTTGCAGAAGGGTCCAAAAGCACCTAATCCAGTGAGGCATATTCCATTTTACGTAGGGTTGAGCTTTCTTCATAGTAATGTTATACATTATTATTTAGTAATTTTCCTTATTACTACAAGCAATGCCATCTAATCTGAAACTTAGATAATACGAGGCCCATTTTAAGCAGGCCTTTATTTGGGTTAGTGAAAGCAATGAGACCAAACTTTGATGCAACTTTAAATGATCCAGGGCCGATTTTAAGTTTCTTTGAAACAAATATTTCTCTCTTTTCACTCCAACAATTTCCTTCCCTATAAGATGTCTTAAAGTGTCCCCCTGCAAGAGGTCCATCAAATAACACTCACCAAGCTTTGTGTAAAGGAGCTCTCAAACCCAAATTTCAATCTTAGGACAGCCACCAATCCTAAGGCGTTACAGGAGATTAATCTCCTTGATATCGTCCCTTCCACTTTATTTGAAAAAAAGACCCTTCTTGACATAATTCATAGTTCTACTTCATACAGTAAAAATCCTTGTATTTTGGCCTGATAAACAGAAAGTGCCCAACCCCTTGGCCTGATATTGCACCTTGCTAACCTTGTTAGAGATGTGCGTGGTATCATTCACATAATTGTCCTCAAAAAGGGGTACGATTTAACCAATTCCAATTTTTGGAAACCAAGGCAACATGAATAATTGGCATATTTGCCACCTTTTTTCCCATGAAAGCATAACATTTTACTTCTAGAGGAGTTGATTCTTAAAATATCTGCATCTGCATACTGCAGCAACATCGCCAGGTGAATATTTAAGCTTTTGGAGGGAAA
Organism: Pleurodeles waltl; assembly: GCF_031143425.1. Classification (NCBI taxonomy): domain Eukaryota; kingdom Metazoa; phylum Chordata; class Amphibia; order Caudata; family Salamandridae; genus Pleurodeles; species Pleurodeles waltl. The sequence goes on from NC_090446.1 coordinate 1,237,288,068, forward strand.
GTACAAACTTACCATTTCAACCGCACATAAGAGACAACATATTGACCTGCCTCCAATACTAGGAGGAAAATCAATTCCCTTTGAGAGGATGCCAGGCAAATCAGAAAACAATAAAAGAGCAAGTAAGCTCCCCTGGTGTAAGCCATTTTTGTTCGGAAATCTCTCGGATAACCCCTGGTCACCCCTAACAAGAGTTAGCACCAGGTTGTGGAATGGAGGGCAACAATTAAGTACAGTAGAGTTCCATGCATGCCGAGGTTAGACAATTCTTTTTCAATGTTAGACAATCCAGTTTATTGAAAGCCATGGAGAAGTCGATGAACGCTGCATATACTGCAGAGCCTCAGTACTCACATATTTTTCATTAATTAGCTGCAGAGCTGCAATGTTATCTATGGCCTCATGTATTTCTCAAAGCCTGTCTGTTCTAATGGAATGATTTTCTTATCTTCCACCCAGTTATTAAGCCAGGCCAGTAAACATCTACTGAATATTCTGCCTACCACATCTAAGAGGGTAATATGGTGATAATTTATGAGCGAACTACTATTACCCCTTTTGTAAAGTGCGATAATTACACTCTTGGTTCAAAATGAAGGCACTGTCACATTAACATAACTGTATTCAAAGACCAGAAAAATCAGCCTAGCCCAGAGTTTATTTTATTTTTTATTACTGAGATCAGCACCTCATCTGAGCCCATTGCAGCCAAGGAACACATAGCGAGGATCGAAGTCTCAAACTCCCTCACAGAGGGAGCATCATAACTAGATGAAGCAGAATCAATTGGTAGCTTTTCCATACAAAATGTAGATCCTGTATTCTCTGCTTAAAGTATAGAAAGAAACATATCCCAACTACCTGCTCCTATGGAATAGGGATGGGACCCTACTCCAGTACCACAACAATCAGCAATTATGTACCAAAATCTCTTCACATTTTTGCTATAAGCAGCTTCTTTTAGGGTCAATCCTCCTGTGATCTACACCCTGCTTTTTTATCTGACTTTAGACTACTACTTCTCCTTTTCAAAAGTAACAGGTATCTATCTCTTTCCTGAGGAAAGAAGATGGTCTGTTTTCTGATTAGCCTAGTTATTTCTTTATGCAACATGAGGATAGGCAACGATATTGGTTTATCGTGAGTCTTAATGGGCCTCTGAACAACATTTTTTGTGATAAGCGTCATGAACTGACCAAAATAATACAAAACATCAGTTTCCCAGGTGTCCAGATCATTAACAGCCTTCTCCTTTTAAGTTGGATATTTTTCTAGGATCCCATTGGGTTCTACCAGAGTTTTTGTTACATTATGAATTGGGTTCATCAATTTTTCTTGATCCTCCTGGGGTCAAGTTAGCTACTAGGATTTTGTGGTCACTAAGTATTGTATCTGTCAAGCCACCTAAAAGATGGAACAATGAATATGAGGTGATGAGTTCATCTATAATTATTTACTGTTCTCAATTTATGAGTCAACTGTGCCGGAGAGTATGAGCCACAGCTCCAATTTACAATTAAAAATTCATTTATTTTCTCAGTTGCTCAAGAAGCATTTGGCTTCTCTTATCCTTTCTTAGGTTTGGTGGAAAAAACAATGGGGGAATGTACAGTGCTTCCTCTTTTTCAGACTCCACAATTAACCCCATAGCGTGGTTAGATAATTATAGCTGAAGTCACCCGCCATAAATATCAGAAGGTCATTCTCCTCCTCTGTGGCCTTATATATGAGGGCAAAGATATCACGCAATAGGTTGCTATAGGAAGCCCTAGGGGTTATGTTGGCATTCAACAGAAGGATGGGAGCCCTTCTATACCCACCCAAAATGGTTACAGTTTGAAAAAAGTTAGAAGGATCACTAAAACTCTTATACCTCCAATAAGTCTTATTACTTAAAGGGATTGCAATTCCACCTTATGCATGACCTTTTCTAGCCAGAATAGCGTGGCACTCAATGGGTAACCATTGCATTGGAGATGCACACTTCTTGCTGCTCCCTCACAAAATAAATCAGCAGGTATGAAAAAAGATGAAACTTGTCATGAATGTGTTTACAGCACTTCCCTGTAACTTGTGAGGAAAATGATCTTCTGTCTGAAGACCGAATATTACATTGCATGTTTGTTTATAAAAGCAAGTGTTGTCCCATTTGTGAACTGTGTGCCAAGCGGTTTATGAAGACATCGAATTCCTTCATATGAATCATCAGAAGTGTTTGATGACTCATCACCAACATGTGTCTGATGACTCATCAAAAGCACAGCATCCACACCCCTCATGATTGATGACTCATCACCAGCATGTGCCTGATGACTCCTCACCAGCACACCAGTCTAAAAATAGAATTGCCAAGGTGTTGGCTGTGCTTGGCTTCGAGTCACTCGCAGAGGTTCCCGGTTCAGCTGGATTTCCGTGATTCTTTCAGGAGTCGTCTCTTCAGTGCGAGCCTTCATCAGAGCATCCCTCTCTGGAGCGGATTACTTTCGCAGTGGCTGGAGAATTTACGAGCAGTATTCCATCTTCCTCAAATCATCAAAACTTTCCAGGAGAAGTCTTCCTGTCTTCAGCCTTCTTGAGGTTAGTGACCTTTTGGTGCATTATGAAATACATTCATCGATGCTGAAAAACTTGTGATACAAGACTATTTTCCAAAGATAGCTTGAGAAGTATTTTTAAAACCAGCATTGAAGTTGAGTGTTGTGAAATCCTGAATGCATCGCTCAATATCTATGCGAACTTAAAGTCAGTTGAAAAGTGAGGCTATGCCCAGCTCTGCCTGCCCATCCTGCCAGTTGATTCCCCATCGAGGCACACCTACTCCCTCTATTTTGTGGCTGTCTGGAAGGAATAAAAAAGTCCAACTGTCAACTGCATCCAGTAATGTCACCCAGGAACAAACAGCAGGTACCAAGTAGGACAAGAAAATGCCAACTTTCTAAAAGTAGAATTTTCTAAATTGTAATTTAATATCGGACTTTACCATTAAAGAGGATTTTAATTCCAATTTGGCAAACATAATATTCCCATATGCTACCAATTGAGGTTATCACTTATTACGTATAATAAGTTAATCCATTGTCATCCTATGGGAGAATTAAGACTCACAGTAGTGAAAAAACGAATTCAAAACCTTGTAAACACATGTCCAACTACATTGCACCCTGCCCTCTGGTCTGCTCAGGGCCCACCCTAGCGGTGACTTATATGTAATAAAAAGAAAGGTTTGGGTCAGGCAAGAGGTTTAACTTGCCAGGTTGAAATGGCAGTTTAAAACTGCACACACAGGCTGCAGTGGCAGGCCTGAAACATGTATAAATTGCTACTTAATTGGGTGGCACAAAGAGTGCTACAGGGACACTGGTAGAATTTAAGTTAAAAGTCCAGGGTATTTGTGGTACAATTTTACTAGGGTCTTAAATATGCCAGTTGGGTGTAAGCCAATGTTACCATATTTAAAGGAGAGAGGACAAGCACTTTAGCACTGGTCAGCAGTGGTATGTTGGCAGAGTCCTAGGGCCACAAAAACGAAGTCAGCAAAAACAGGCAGCTGGAAGGGAAAAGGTTGTAGGAAAGCCCTGTCAAGAATGTCTGGTCCAGCACTAGGTTTACAATGTTTTCTTGGAAGTAAGTTCTAATACCTTATGTCCTTTACTGCACCAAACCTTTTCAGTGTTTATAGTTCTACTTTTCACATATGCTTTAATCATTAATGCCCTCATTACAACTTTGGCAGTCCGAGGACCTCCACGGTGTCAATGGCGGTTGCACCGCAGTGAAGACCACTATATTATGACCATGGAGGTGTTCCCAAATGAACACAGCCAAAACACCGCCAGTACAGCCAGTCCGGGTGGACCACCGCGGTTGGCAGTAGGTATCTCCAGGACACCTGGGACTATGTTTCTGCCAACCATATTATGACCCAGCACACCACCAGGATTTCCAGGATGGTCTCATCGCCACCAAAATGCTGGCAGAAACGAGCAACATAAAAGGACATACACATCTTCAGGAACACAGACACATCCGCTGGAAGTCTTCCCACTGCTCCTGCTGGCCATACAACTCCAGAACCAGCAATGGCGACAAAGGCAACACCCGTAAGTATACACCCCTAGCACACACTGGAGGGAAGGCCATTAGTACACACTCACACACAACCCTGCAACAGCTATCCATGCCCACACACACACATGCAAACATATACCCATATCAACACACAAACACATCTACATACACACAAACACACACCACAACCAACACACATGTCATACACACACCACACCGCACACACACACCACCCCCACTGTCAACACATCCACACACAACACCACTGAGTCACACAACCACAACACCATCGTAACCACATTGGCAGAGAGGCACAACGCACACCTCCACAGGAAAACACATACTGCCAGCAACACGTAACAACATCACACAATTAATGCAAACAATAACACTGCCAAACCATGTGTCACATCACACGCCACGTCCACCCAGCATACAGAGTACATAGATCCATCACAACACAACACACACACTACCACCACACAATGCCACACAGCACCAACACAACACAACACATCACAACAAGTCTGTAGCACAACTCACCCACACAACTCATGCTGCTACACCAAATGATCACATCCACTGAAGACACACACCAAATCACACATATATAACACATATATCTCGAAGGAAAGGCAGGACCAAGTATGTAAACCTCGAAAGTAACGGGTGACTTGTGCAGATACATCAAAATCCTGTCCTCATTAAATAAATTAACTATATACAACAGAGGACTACTGGCCAGTCCAAAAGTGTCCATTCCCCCAGACACATTGGAAAGAGTTCCTGGTCCCAACTTGACTCCTAACTGCAAAGTGGCCTCCACATGGCAGCGGCATCAATGGGGTGCATGCAGGCATCTCAGGGGTGATGGACTGGGGGGCGTGGTGGGGGATTGCGTTTGGGAGGGTGGTTCTTTGGTTTGGGTTTGGGAAGGGGTTCCTTGGGTTTAGGTTTGGGAAGGGGCTTTAGATTTTGATTTTGAGGGGGGCTTTCCCCTTGGTATGGGTCTTAGGAGAAGGGCCTTTTCCTTTTGGGGTGGTGGTAGTCCCCGCATGGGGAGGGGAGTGGCATGGGCATTACCAAGGGGACCATAGGAGGACTGGGAGATGGAAGGACTGGGTATGGCAAGGGCATGAAGGTGCTTTGGGGAAACTGGGACAGGGTCAGTGAAAGAGAACAGGGCAAAGATTTGTAGAGGAATCTTTTTTTAGGGAGGTCATGGGAGAACAGGATAGGAGGTGAGGGAGAGGGAATGGTTGTGAGGTGTGTCTTGTTAGGTGCCTTGGGTGCAGGTGCGTGGATGAAAGCCATGTGTGTGCTGGGTGTCTGCTGGGTGGGTGAGTGTGGGCATTTAGGTGTCATGGGAGGAGGGGGGAAGGAGATGCAAGGAGATGACAGGGTGGATGTGTGAGTGTCTGTTGGGGTAGTGCTTGCAGGTAAGGTGGATGTGCTGCATGTGGGGGAGTGGGTAGTCGTGGTGAGTGTGCATGTGGTAAATGGTGTGGATGTATGGGGGTCTGCTATTGTGGTGACAGTGGGCATGATGGGACTTGTGAATGGATCTGGGAGTGTTGATGTGGTGAAAGCAGGTGTGAGTGGTGTTGTGTCATTGAGGGAGGAGGTGGGGGAGTCTGTGTGTGGAGTGGATGTTGTTGTGTGTGCATGTGTTTGTTGGCTATGTACATGGTGGTGGTAGGACTCGTGGTGCCTATGTTTGTCTTTGTGCACCATATTTGTTGAGGGGGATGAATGCTAGTCTGACCATGTGCTCTGGATGGGTATGGGGTGAGGGGTGTGGGATTAGGCACAGGTCGCTGGAGGGGGGATGGATGATGAAAGGACACTGGCTGCCATCAATGAGGAGGCCAGAGCCTGAAAGGATCTCTGCAGTCCAGTCAGGGCACCGTGAATGCCTTCCAGGAAGGCATTGGACTGCTGCATCTGTGATGCCAGACCCTTGATGGCATTCACGGTGCTTGACTGTCCCACAGAGATGGACCTCAGGACGTCAATAGCCTCCTCATTGAGGGTAGCAGGGCTGGAAGGGGCAGAGGTTCCTGTGGCGAAGGAGACGCCCTCCCTACTGGGTGAGCGGGCACAGGCAACTGTGTGCTTGGCTGGTCCCAGATGGGTCTGCCACCATCAGGAAGCCTCCATTGGAGGAGGAATCTGAAGAGGATGTTGTAGATCCAGGCTCCCCGTGGCACTCCCCTTACCCTCTGTCCCATTGGTCCCCTCAGCTCCTCTGGTATCAGCCTCCTGGGTCCTGTAGGCTGCAGCTTCCCCACTCGCAGGTGCTCCTTCTCCTTTGCGTGATGATCCTGATGCACCCAAAGACAGAGGAGGAGAGGGAGGGGTGGTGGCAGAGAAAAAAAGGTTGGAATGGCTCAATACATGCACATCATTCACACAGACTGACAACCAAATTAACTGATGGTATGCCATACCATTGTCTACCTTTACATTGTATTGGTCAACTTAGGCAAATCAGAGGGGACACATAAGCTATGCACTCTAATCCAACTAATGTGGGAACATTGGAACCTTTGACTACATGAAGGGTCATACAATGCACACTAGCACAATACTTGGCACACACCCATTGTCATTTACATGGACCTTCCCTGTACTCCTTGCTCTACTGAATCCTGCGTGGCATGGTAGCATAACAACAAATCCATCAACAATGTGGCCAGTAACATTTTGTCCCCTGCAGCCATCTACACCTACAGTCTGATGCAGCTGATTTACATTGCACCAATTTCCTCTGGTATAGTGGCAGACTATTAGTGATGGCAATACCCTGACACCTCAGGTATACTGATGCTGATGGAAGGAGCTGCCCACTGAAAAGATGACAAATGTCAGGAGACAATGGGGGTCATTACAACCCTGGCGGACGGTGTTAAAGCTGCGGTAATACCGCAAACTGGCCGGCGGACAAAAAAAGGGAATTACGACCCTGGCGGTAACCGCCAACTAAGACAGCCACTTTAACACACCGGCCGCCACGGCTGTACAGACAAACCGCTCGGCGGTCACCGCCAACAGACAGGCGGAAGACAATGTAGCGCCCACACTATCACAACACACCAATCCGCCACCTTTTCCGGGGCGGATTCACCGTGGATAAAAACACGGCGGAAACAGCTTTTGCTATGGGAAAACGCTCACCTCAATACATCCCACGAGGAACGAGGACACGATGGAGCCGGAACTACAAATACTCCCTGCCCTTGCATTTGTGCTCATCTACGACCAACAGCGACGTAGGCGCAGAACATACCGGTGAGTACAGCACCTACGACACAGGGGAGGGGGGAGGCAAAAGTTATGGGGACACCCACCAAACACCCCCACCCTCGCATATTACAACATACACACCAATGCATTCACAAAAATCACAGTAACAACCCACAATCCCCCCGGAAGAATGCAAAGACAAAGCGAATAGCGGTCAAACATTGTATTGTGCCAATATACTACTCATTAAAAAATATACGTATATACATATCACAAAATCTGTCAAAAATGAATGTACAAGAAGTAGTGCAGATATGTACACAACAATGTCCGTGCACCAACAGTCCAAAAATGCATGGGCGACGCCCACAATAGATACCTGACCAAAATCCGAGAGAACACTGCCGGGGCATCACATAGAAACACTACAGGCACCTCAGGGGGAAGGGAAGGGGGGGCACCTCAGCCAGATGAATGCGAAGCCAGATCCACGACGGGGATCCATGCCCATTGATGTATCCTGGGGAGTGCAAAGCCACAGTCTCTCAAGTCACTTCCGTGGGTGGGTTGCCCACTGTGCCATCCTGGGGAGTGCAAAGCCACAGTCTCTCAAGTCTCTACAGTGGGTGGCTTGCCCACTGTTACATCCTGGGGAGTGCAAAGCCACAGTCTCTCAAGTCTCTACAGTGGGTGGCTTGCCCACTGTTACATCCTGGGGAGTGCAAAGACACATCTTCGCAAGTAGATGCAGTTCTCTACTGGTACTGGGTGGGACTGGTGCCCATACTGGATGAGTATCCCCGTGATAGTACATGTCCTGTCACAGTCCCAGCTGCACATGGGAGAACGATGCATGATGTGCCGGACTATTCATACCCACACGGTCTTTGCCCTGTTCAGCTGTGCTTTGCCATGGCAGTCTTTGCCCTGTTCAGCGGTCTTCACCATGGCGGTCTTTGCCCTGTTCAGCGGTCTTCACCATGGCGGTCTTGGCCTTGTTCAGAGGTGCTTTGCCATGGCTGGCTATGGACTGTTCAGGGGTGCTTTGCCATGGCAGTCTTTGCCCTGTTCAGCGGTCTTCACCATGGCGGTCTTTGCCCTGTTCAGCGGTGCTTTGCCATGGCTGGCTATGGACTGTTCAGCTGTGCTTTGCCATGGCAGTCTTTGCCCTGTTCAGCGGTCTTCACCATGGCGGTCTTTGCCCTGTTCAGCGGTCTTCACCATGGCGGTCTTTGCCCTGTTCAGCGGTCTTCACCATGGCGGTCTTGGCCTTGTTCAGCGGTGCTTTGCCATGGCTGGCTATGGACTGTTCAGCGGTTTTCACCATGGCGGTCTTTGCCCTGTTCAGCGGTCTTCACCATGGCAGTCTTTGCCCTGTTCAGCGGTCTTCACCATGGCGGTCTTGGCCTTGTTCAGCGGTCTTCACCATGGCGGTCTTGGCCTTGTTCAGCAGTGCTTTGCCATGGCTGGCTATGGACTGTTCAGCGGTGCTTTGCCATGGCAGTCTTTGCCCTGTTCAGCGGTCTTCACCATGGCGGTCTTTACCCTGTTCAGCGGTCTTCACCATGGCGGTCTTGGCCTCGTACAGCGGTGCTTTGCCATGGCGGTTCTGGTACGGATATTGGTGTGTGGCATGACGATCTCCACACTGGACATTGGTGTGTGGCATGACGAACTCCACACTGGACATTGGTGTGTGGCATGACGAACTCCACACTGGACATTGGTGTGTGACATGACGAACTCCACACTGGACATTCGTGTGTGGCATGACTAACTCCACACTGGACATTGGTGTGTGGCATGACGATCTCCACACTGGACATTGGTGTGTGGCATGACGAACTCCACACTGGACATTGGTGTGTGGCATGACGAACTCCACACTGGACGTTGGTGTGTGGCTTGACGTTCCATCATTGCAAAGCGGGGCTGTGGGATTCTGGACCCTCATGGGCTGTGACTCCGGCGGTGGCGGTGGTCTCCTGACCAGTAACGATACTTGGGCCCTCCTGGGCTATGACTCTGGCGGTGGTCTCTGGACCAGTGACGACAGTGCTGGCGGTTTTGTCTGGACCGCCGGAAATGATGGCGCACTTCTCTGCCGTGACACTCACAACAGGTTGGGGAGACTTCCTCGGGACCTTCCCCACCTTCTTTTGAGTTACAGATGACTTACCAATCGCCTTGGATCCCATTTCACTGTTTGTCCCACCAGGAGTATTGACACGGTCCCGTCGTCCACTCTCCAATTTCGGAGCCTTTACAGGGGGTGGGCTGACAGTGCCTTGGCTCCAGGTCCTACTGCCTGCCCTGGTGGACGGGGCACTCCAAAAACCTAGTACACGCACCACTGGTACTGGAGGCTTTTTGGCTGAGGCGCTATGACGGGACTGATTAATTGGAGGGGGGGCGTGGGGGCAAAAAGGTAAATTTGACATAGGGACAGTTTCTGACGTACACTGGGATGGGTAGCTGGAGGGGCTCTGGGAGTGGAGGAAGAGGAGGTGGTTGTAGGAGGTGTCACTTTAGCTGTTTTGGGTGCAGGTGCAGGTACAGGAGGCTGTCGTGAGGTGGATGGATGTTGGGTGAGTGATTGCCGGCGTTTGTGTACTTTGGGAGGGGGCGTCACAGACACACTGGGAGAGGACACAGGGGACGTGTATATGGCAGTGGAGGTGGTGAGTGCAGGTGAGCGGCTTGTGGTGCTGGATGTCCTGGTGCGAGTCCTAGTGCCTGTAGATGTGGTGCATGCAGGTGTGTGTGTAGATGAGACTGGGAGGGAGGAGGGAGAAGAGGAGGAGGGGGACACAGTGGAGACAGTGGATGTTGCTGTGTCTGTATGGGTCTGATGCTTGTGTGAGTGCCTGTGGTGTGTGTGGTGCCTATGTTTGCTTGAGCTACTTGTGTGTGTTGACTTGTGTGCATGCTGGTCTGTAGGTGTGCTTGGGATGGGCTGGGGTACAGGGGATTAGGTCTGGGTGGAGGAAGTTGGAGGGAGGAGGCTGGACACAGGGACAATGGCTGCCATCAGTGCTGAGGCCAGAGATTGCAGGGTTCGCTGAAGGACAGCCTGACCAGAATGAATGCCTTCCAGGAATGCATTACCGTGTTTCAACTCTCGTTCTACACCCTGGATGGCATTCACAATGGTAGACTGCCCAACAGTGAGTGACCTGAGGAGGTCAATGGCCTCCTCACTGAGGGCAGCAGGGGTGACTGGGGCAGGGCCTGAGGTGCCTGGGGCGAAGGTGATGCCCACCCTCCTGGGTGAGCGGGCACGGGGCGAACGCTGAGGGGCTGCTGGGAGGGCGGTGCTGGTAGGGGAGGTGGCGGCTGTACCTGTAGAAGTGTGGCGCACAGATGGTGCCGCCACCACAGGGGAGCTCCCATCGGCGGACGAGTCCGTGTCGCTGTTTGGTGATCCTGTGGCCGACGTGAAGCTCCCCTCGCCCTCCGTCCCACTGGTGAATTCAGAGTCTGTGGTGTGGCCCTCCGTGGCCATGTGGGATGCAGCTCCCTCGTGCTCCTGTGCCACTGTACCTCCGCCTGTTGATGCTGATGTACAGAAGGACAGGGAGAGCAGAAAAAGGGTGGAGACAGAAGAAAGAGAGTTTTAGTGCATGGCATACCGCTACCGTTGGCGGACAAGACAAACGCAGCAGCCCCCTGCATTACGCCGTGCTCCTGCCCTCTGCACATGCAATTTCTGGGATATGGCCTACAAGGCAATGGTAGAAATCTGCCCACATGGATGGCAAAGGGGCAACTATACATCAATTTGCCTTTTTTTTGAGCTGGGGTAGAGTGCCACATGGCCTACATAACGGAGGGGCCTTGCCTACCTAACTCGCCCTGGCCTAGGGACACCCACAGCCCACTCCCCCCCACCCAGACAGCTCCACTGCACGCAAAGTCCATAGGATGAGGTTGTACTCACCCCCTTGTGTCTGCTGTGATGTCCTTAAGCGCCCATCCAACTCCGGGTAGGCCACCGCCAGGATCCGGAACATCAGGGGGGTCATGGTGCAACGGGCACCCCTCCCACGTTGGGAGGCCATCCCCAGCTGAGCCTCCGCCGTCTTCTTGCTGCAGCGGCGAATGTCCTCCCATCTCTTCCGGCAGTGGGTGCCCCGTCTCTGGTGGGCCCCCAGGGTCCGGACTTCCTTGGCGATGGCACACCAAATGTCCCTCTTCTGGTGGGCGCTGACCTACATGACATGCACAAGGAAAGAGGAACAGTCCTTACCTACAGCACCGTTGTTGTAATTGGCCCCCTCCCAACTCTATCCCTGTGGCCCATTCATCCCCATGCATGACTATTCTATGTACTCTGCCCCCTTCCCTCATCCACCCAGCCCTGTCCACCCACGCCTAGCCCATACAACGTGCTCCCTGTGTACTAACCTGTTGGTCTGGAGGGCCGTAGAGTAGCGTATACTGGGGGAGGACCCCATCCACAAGTTTCTCCAACTCCTGTGCAGTGAAGGCACGGACCCTTTCCCCAGACGCAGCAGCCATCGTCGCTTCCAGACTGAGGTCACAGCAGCACTAGCAGTGTAGGTCCTCTCCTGTCGAAGGTCAGGTATCTAGTGATTGAAGAGATAGAAAATGGTGGTGACGTCCGCAGCGGTGACGTCCGCGGCGGTGTGCATCATCACCGCCAGCGCACCTTTTCATTGGCTCCTGGGACCCATAGGGTCCAATGCTAACCAATGCAGCGTTGCGCCGCGCTCTACGACCGCCTACCGCGACGGTGTCGCACGCCAGCGCAGTTACCCCACAATTCCATTGTCCCAGTTTAGAGGTCAGGCAGCCGCCATTTCAGGGGCCCACATGGCTTCAATTACTACTGCGTCACACATAGCGAGGCCTACACTCAAAACCTTTCCCGGATGGGTTAATTGTCTGGTGTAGTCTTGTGTGTGACTGTGGGTACATACCTGGAGGAATGCTGACAGTTTTTTCGCTGTTGCCCTTCTTAGGCACCGTCAGTTGGGACATACTGGAAGATGGCGGAATCCGCCGGTGTACTGACCGCTGGTTGACCTGTTGACAATGGAAGAGCGACATGTCTTCGTGACCTACCGGTTTGACCGTGCCACAATCCGGGAACTATGTACCCAGTTGGGGCCAGACCTGATGTCACCAATCCGCCATCCGACTGGAATCCCCCCTGACGTGCAGGTGCTGTCAGTGCTCCATTTCTTTGCAAGTGGGTCTTTTCAGACAACAGTGGCCATGGCATCAGGGATTTCCCAGCCTATGTTTTCCAACGTGTTGTCCAGAGTGTTGTCTGCCCTGCTGAAACACGTAAGGAGATACATCATTTTCCCTGAGGTGGCGGATTTGCCTACAGTGAAAGGTGACTTCTATGCCTTTGGACATATCCCCAACGTCATAGGTGCCATTGATGGGACCCATGTAGCTCTGGTCCCCCCCGCAGGAATGAACAGGTGTACAGGAACAGAAAGAGTTATCATTCGATGAATGTCCAGATGGTCTGTTTGGCAGACCAGTACATCTCGCAGGTAAATGCAATGTTCCCTGGCTCAGTGCATGACGACTACATCCTGCGGAATAGCAGGAACCCTGATATGATGGGTGAACTCCGGAGGCACCGTGTATGGCGATTGGGGGACTCTGGTTACCCCAACCTGTTGTGGCTACTGACCCCAGTGAGGAATCCCAGGACCAGGGCAGAGGAACGGTACAATGAGGCCCTTGGGCGGACTAGGAGGGTGATCGAGCGTACCGTCGGCCTCCTGAAGGCCAAGTTCAGGTGCCTCCATATGACAGGTGGGTCCCTATTCTACTCACCGAAGAAGGTGTGCGACATCATCATCGCCTGCTCCATGCTGCATAACTTGGCATTGTGACACCAGGTGCCTTTTCTGCAGGAGGATGATCCAGATTACGGTGTTGTTGCAGCGGGTGAGCCTGTGGAGCCAGTGGACAGTGATGAGGAGGAAGCTGATGAAGATGAAAACAACAACAGGGAGTCAGTCATACAGCAATATTTTCAATGAGACACAGGTGAGTACAATTTCATGTTTCACATTATATTACATTTCACACGTCTACCTCTATCCTCTACTCTTTCACTCCCTATTTGGTAACTGAGTTGTCTCCTTCCATTTCAGTTTCAGTAATGTGGTAACCTACGTGTCAACAGCTTGCACCCTTGAAAGGCTTGTGATGTGTGACATTGGTATGTTGACCTTCCAATGGGTAACCTTTTTTAACACTGTAATTGACAATACAAAGTTCACAATCATTGACTGACTCCAATATTATTGAGGTTTCAAGGGTGTTTATTGAAGTGCATAAAAATGTAGGGGGGTTGTGAAATGGGGAGAGGTCATGGTGGAAGAATGTCCATGGCAGAGTCCTGTCTATTAGTCTCACAGGTACATTGCACATCTGGCCATTGGAAGTGGAGCTGGGGCAGTTCCAATCTGGACAGGGTAACAAAGTGGGACAGTGGGGGGACAATCAGGGTGGTATTATTTCCTGGCGGGGGACTTGCCATCTTGCTTAGTCCTGTTCCTGGATCTCAGGGCCCGCTTTCGTGGTGGTTGTCTGTCTGCAGGGGGTGGGGTGCTGGTGTGGTGGTCCTGTGGCGGAGCGTCCTGTCCACTAGCGCCAGCGGAGGTGGTGGGCATTTCATCGTCCTGGGTAGTGTCAGGGGCCCCTTGGAGTGCCACGGTGTCCCTCAAGGTCTTTTGAATGTCCGTCAGCACCCCTACGATGGTGCCCAGGGCGGAGCCCATGGTCCTGAGCTCCTCCCTGAACCCCAAATACTGCTCCTCCTGCAGACGCAGGGTCTCCTGCAACTTGTCCAGGACCGTTGCCATCGTCTCCTGGGAGTGGTGGTATGCTCCCATGATGGAGGATAGGGCCTCGTGGAGAGTGGGTTCACTTGGCTTGTCCTCCCTCTGTCGCATAGCAGCCCTCCCAGTTCCCCGGTGTTCCTGTGCCTCCGTCCCCTGGACCGTGTGCCCACCATGCTTTAGTGATGGGTGTCCATGCTTAGTTGTGTCATGCAGGTCTTGGGGTTGGGATGGGTGGTTGGTGTTATGGGTAGATTAGTGAGGAGTTAGGGTGATAGGGGTGGGTGTGAGGGTGGGGGTGTGTGATTGCATGCAGGTAAGGTGGGGGATATGATAGTTAAGATTTGACTTACCAGTGTCCGTTCCTCCAACGACTCCTGCAAGGCCCTCAGGATGCAAGATGGACAAGACTTGCTCCTCCCATGTTGTTAGTTATGGGGGAGGAGGTGGAGGTCCGCCGCCAGTCCGCTGTACTGCGATGTGGTGCCTGGAGACCATGGAACGCACCTTCCCCCGTAGGTCGTTCCACCTCTTCCTGATGTCCTCCCTATTTCTTGGATGCTGTCCCACAGCGTTGACCCTGTCGACTATTCTTTGCCATAGCTCCATCTTCCTGGCTATGGTTGTGTACTGTACCTGTGAGCCAAATAGCTGTGGCTCTACCCTGATGATTTCCTCCACCATGACCCTGAGCTCCTCCTCGGAGAAGCGGGGGTGTCTTTGGTGTGACATGGGGTGTTGTGTGTGATGTGTGGGGTGGTGTATGTGTTGATGAGTGTGGTGAGTGTAGTGGTATGTGGTGTTTTGTGCGTGGATGTTGTGTGGGTGATGGTGTAGTGTGCCTCTGTGTGATGGTGTTATCTATTCTGTGCTGTCTCTCTCTGGCCTTCGTCTCTAATTTGTGGTCGTAGGGGTTTGTGTGTGATGTGGGTGTGTGTTTTATATGGTGTTGGGTGTGTGGGAGTGGTGTGTGTATGTGTATCAGGTGTGTGTATTTGTAATTGTCCAATGTGGCGTTGTTTTGTAGATGTGTGTGTATTTTGAGCGTGGCGATGTGTACCGCCAATGGAATACCGCGGGTGAAAGACCACCGCGTGGATTCATGGGTCGTAATAGCATGAGCGTGTTTCTGTTGGAGTGGAGGTGGAGGATTTGTTTCTGCATATTTATCGCTGACCTTTGGTGTGGCGGACTTGTGTGGGTGTCTGAATTTCGGCGGATTCCGTGATGTGTGTCATAGTAGCTGTGGCGGTCTCCCGCTGCCGCAACGGTATATTGGCGGTCTTCTGCACGGCGGTAAGCGGCATTTACCGCCAATGTTGTAATGAGGGCCAATGTCTAAAAGTTAAGCTCCTACCCACATGAGTCACCATCTCAATGGTTCTGGCACACATTACCGATACAATTCCTGCCAGGATGGCTCATACCCATTGCTGATATGCAGATACCAATGATCTACACAATATCTACCCACTAGTAGGCTACCCAAACCCATACATACCTACCATTAGGGAAGTGTGGTGAGTGTGTACTTACCCCTTGTGGCTGCTGTGCTGCCCTCAAGTACCCATCCACCTCAGTGTAGGCCACCACCAAAACGCTGGCCATTAGGGTGGTCAGGGTCCGACAGGCACCCCTCCCTCATTGGGAGGATGTCCCCAACTGGGCCTCTGCGGTCTTCCGAGTGCAGCATTTCAGGTCCTCTCACCTCTTTCTGCAGAGAGTGCTCAGCCGGGCATGGACCCCCAGGGTCTGCACTTGCTTGAAGATGGCACGTCAAATCCCCTTTTTCTGATGGGCGCTGTCCTGTATGGGTGACACAGACAGATGGAGAAAGTCATGTAGAGTGGCATCACACCAACAGCAGTGGATTTCACACATTAGACATATCTCATGACCACACAAACTTGTCTCAATGGAACTTCCGCACCTCCTTCTTTGCCATCTCCATGCATCCACTCTGTGTGGGTTGCCTCCATGCCTTTCAACCCCACACACATCACCATCAGACAGGACAGGAACATTGGGCTGCTCTGGTGCCCCATACAACTGCCCATACAGGGGTAGGATCCCGACGATGAGCTTTTCCAGTTCCTCTTGGATGAATGCAGGGGCCCTATCTTCTACAGGACATGGCATAATGGCTCCCATAGACCTGAACACTGCAGCTCACTCAGTGACGGTCTTGCTTGCACGAGTGTTAGGAGTCAAGTGAGCTATGCAACACAAAATGGTGGTCATGGCTGCCATGTACCGGCGGTGATCATCAGTGGCCCCAGGCTCCCATAGGCAACTATGTTATCCAATGAGGAGTTGCCCAGCGGTTGCGACCGCCTACCACCATGGCGACTAATGCTGGTGGAATTAGGTCACTTTGATCTCTCCTGTGCTTGCAGGACAGGTGGCTGCCATTTTACATTTAGCTAGTGTATTGTAGGTGAATGATAAGTGTGTCATGTATGAATTCTAGTGACATGTGCATACGTTAACCATGTTGACACATCAAAGCAAGATTCACTTGTGTGATATTCAGGGATAGTCAAGTGTATGTACTGATAACTATGAC
This sequence comes from Pleurodeles waltl, assembly GCF_031143425.1. Classification (NCBI taxonomy): domain Eukaryota; kingdom Metazoa; phylum Chordata; class Amphibia; order Caudata; family Salamandridae; genus Pleurodeles; species Pleurodeles waltl. Next base: position 1,237,304,781 of record NC_090446.1, read on the forward strand.
ACAACATGTGCAGTCACTTGCTGCATCGTAGACGGCCTAACCATATGTGTGTGTTACCAAGCTACATGTATAATGTTAGGTGGCATATGAACTGTTGACATCAACAAGTTCCTCTATCTTATTTCTAGATACCGTGCAGTGGTGAGAATGAGGCATGCACCGGTGTACTGGCCCATAGTCGACCTTGCTACCCTGGAAGAGAGTCACATCATACAGACCTATTGTCTGAACCATCAAACCATCATGGAACTGTGTACCCAGTTGGAACCAGATCTCTTGCCAGCCATCCATAATCCCTGTACCATCCCTCCCAAAGTACCAGTCTTATCTGTTTTACACTTCCTTGACTCAGGCTCATTCCAGACAACAGTAGGCTTGGCAGCAGAGATGTTACAGCCTATGTTCAGTATAATGTTGAACGATGTACTGTGTGCCTTCCTGAAACACCTGGACAGCTACATTAGGTTCCCTCAACGTGCGGATTTGACTACTGTTAAATCTGATTTCTATGCTAAAGCACCTGTCCCTCATGTGATAGGGGCCATAGATTGCACCCACATTGCTGTGGTTCCTCCCAGGGTGAAAGAACAAGTGTACAGAAACAGGAAAAGCTTTTACTCAATCAGTGTCCAGGTGGTGTGCCTCGCTGACCATTGCATCTCACAAGTGACAGCCAAGTTTCCTGGATCTGTGCATGACACCCACATCCTGAGAAACAGCAATGTGCCACACATGATGGCACAACTACAGAGAGATAGTGCCTGGCTCATTGGTATGTACCCAATTGTATGTGTGCAACTGTTATGACACCTCTCTTCACATTCTACCACATGGTGGTAGTGAAGTGTATTGTGTGTGGGGGGGGTGTTATATGCAAAGGTGATGTGTTTGGTGCTTGATGGGATGTTTGGGGTATTTTGGTTGGTGTGGTGGTGGGTTGTGGTGTTTGTGTGAAGTTGTGATATGTGTGTGTGCCAATGGTGTTTATGTGCTATATATTGGGTATAGCAGTATCTCTGTCTCTGTGTGAATCATTCCTTTCGCAAAGGATTGTGGGATGTGTGGGGGGTGTTTAATGGTGGTGTATTTGGGTGTGTCTGATGTGTGGGGTGTTCGTACTGTCCAATGTGGCTTTGGATTCTTCTGGAGGTGTATTTTTGAGCGAGGCGGGTCGCACTGCCAATGGTTTACCACCATGGAGGGACCCCTGTGCTGATTTGTGGGTCATATTTTGTAGGGCAGTATGTTGTCAGCGTGGCGGTGCTGGTGGTGGGACCGCCTCTCTCCTGCCCTCAGTCGGCCTGGCGGTGTCAGATTTTTGGCTGTTTTGGGCCGTTCTTCTGTCTGTGACTCCTAATACGGCAGTCGTAAGACCGCCAACACTGGCAGTCTTTTGGTGGCCACTACGAAGGCGGTCCTCAGAAAACACCACCAAACTCGGAATGAGGACCTAAGACTTACAAGAATCACTTCCATTAGCCTAGTGGTTTTCTTCCATTAATTGGGCATGTGGTATTCCCTATTCAGATAGAATCTTACAGTGCTTCAGGCAGACAGATGTTAGATATTGAGAGAAACTTTTTAAAGGTTTGCCGGTATACTTCCAAGTCATAATGATTCTCTTGATGCCCTCACAGTGTTCAAGATAGCTAGAAGCCCAACTGGAAACTGTTTGGGATCCGAGTGAGAGGACTGCTTTATGGAGCTACTCTTATTCAAGCCAGATGAATCACAAGCACATGGAGAGGACTCTGAGAATCTTGTGTAGCCGTACATTCAAAATGTCAGCCAAAATTTAGACAATCTCATAACACTTTGTTGTTCTCTCAAAATCTCACTAACCCTTTCCTGCAGCAAGGAGGAATCTGAATATCTATGTATATAATCCTCTTAAATATGACAATATTTTAAAAGATAAACATACTCATTTGCCACAATTACAATTGTTTTCCCCTCCGGATAAATGCTCATGAGCATAATAGGAAAAAAAAATCTAAGTTTGCTTCTGTTGTTCCTTCAATGCCCATTTATTCTGTGATCTTTTGAACAATGAGTTTCTAATGAGATGATTCTCCGCATTGGTATGCTCTGAATGACCAGTGACAGGATTATGAGAATTATTTTTGCATCAACATTTAAATGCAGAAATACCAACAATTTAAGAACTGGAGGAACAACAATGCAGTGGTTATTACAGGTGATTTTTTGTGTGTATCATCTTAATCAGTAAGTCTATTGAACAAAATGGTTACACACTTACTCACTCACACATTCATGCACACACTCAGACACACACACACACACCCAACACCCCCACCCTTCCACCCCCTCCCCTGTTAGAAGCCCGACTTACCTTGAGTGAGGAAGTCTTCCGGCAGGTAACGGGAAAGGGCGCTGCTACCGACAGCAGCACCCCACCAGGCCGCATTACTTGGCATAATACGTCTGGTGGCGTTCTACTGGCGTGGCGGTGCTGGTGGTAGCAGCGCCACCTTACCCCCATCCGCCACCATGAACACTGCCGGATTTCCGCCCTTCTTGTGGCAGAAGTCCGGCAGTGCTCATAATATGGTGGACGGATGGTAGCCGCAGTGGGCGGTATTGTGGCCGTCACCACGGCGGTAGGCGGTTTTCACAGACAATGTCAAAATGACACCTATATGTCAAAATAATGCTTCTTGATGGTTAAACAAGCATCATGAATTTATAAAGAGGGTGGAACTAAGACTCATAAAATGCCTTTCCTAAGATGTTTACCAGTCCATTGATAATTATTGAAGTTTTCCAATCCAAACTCTTTCAGAATTTCTTCCTTGAATGTAAGTTCCTATCCCTAACATATGTGAAGCACCAGTTAGAAAGGAATGATGTGTTACAAAGCATTTTCTTCACAGATTTTTCATTGCTTTGAACTCCCAATCGTTATGCATTTTTCTCCCTGATTGTTACTCTAGTAGATTAGGTGATTTTCTTCTAGCATAATTCATTGGCACAGCTTGTCCTACATGGCTCTTTTCTCTTTCATGATGTTCAGAAAAAGGTCAACTATTGCAGCCCTGCAACTGTGGCAATTTGGACTATTCCATGCCCCTAGAGCTATAAGAATGTCTTGGGTGGGGGTAGTCATAATTATAGATGTAGACTCAGTTAATAAACAACTGCTGTGTTCATTTCTAAATGAGGCAGAGAGAACCACCATGTGGCAGACTGTCATAAGTGCCAGTGTTCACAATTAAGTGCCAGCGCTGAGCACAAGAAACCACTGGCTCAAATTAAGCACTAGATGGCAGATATTCCTTATTTTTAACTGAATTCATAATCAACTGTAGTTGTGCTCATCTCTAAATTAGACAGACAGCACCATCATGTGGCACCCTGTCATAAGTGCCAGTTATGACAATTGAGCGCCATTGCTGAGCACCGGAAACCACTGGTTCAAATTAAACACTGCTGCAGGGCCTATTTATTTTACTTAAAGTCCTTAATATATGGTGCTACATGTACCCAGGTACCTAGAACCTGTAAAGTTAATGCTACTAGTAGACCTGCCACACTCATTTTTCCATCCACTTAAGTAGACTTTTAAAAAATGTCTCAGGTCTGCCACTATAGCTTGTAGTGCAATTTTAATACTGGCAATTTGATCTGGCAAAATAAACCGCTTGCAGGGCCTCAACTGTCATTTTTAAAAACATTTAACTAACCCCAAGATTAGGCCTCAAACAGCCAATGGGACAAGGTGCATTGTATTTAATAGGTAGGGCATGTGTTTTTGAATTTTAAATGTGCCTCCTTTATCCTCCTTTGACTTATCCCAAACCTTATTTTACTATTATGATCTCCCAGATAACCCTTTCTAGACTCTTTCCTCCTCTATCCTTCCTTTTTCCATTCAATCCAATTAATAGACTTGCATGTCCACTGCTCGAATTATCAACATGTATTTCCCTATACTAATCCACCTTGGTTTCAGGAGTCGAGTGCCACTCTCTGAAAAGCACTTCTATGCTTCATCAGGGATAGTAAGCATTGTATAAAACAATTACAATGTCTTGGTAGTTAGACTCCTACATTTGTTTTTCACTACTGTAAGGTGTACCTTTCCTATAGAACAACACTGGGGTACCTTATTACATTTAAGTGCTAAATTTTGATTGGGAGCAGATAGGACTTTTAAGATCTGACAGCCTTAGGGTGGTCTTATCCCAACTTTTTGCCTACCTCCCCACTTTTCTGACCTCATTTTCACTGGCATTAGGACTCTGTGCTCTTTACCACTGCTAACAAGTGATAAAGGGGGTCATTATGACCCTGGCGGAAGGCGGAGAAGCGGCGGTAAGACCGGCAACAGGCTGCCGGTCTTTTTTTTGGCATTATGACCAACCGCCGCTTCTCCGTTCCGCCCGTCAGGGCAAAGACGACCGCCGGGTCTCCAGCCCGGCAGCCGCCATTATACCGCCGGCGGTATTTTGACCCGGCTGACAGCCATGGATTTTATGCGGTTTGAAACCGCCATGAAATCCATGGCGGTAAGCACTATCAGTGCCAGGGAATTCCTTCCCTGGCACTGATAGGGGTCTCAAACCACCCCCACCCGAACCCCTCCCTATCACCCCCACCACCCCTACCACCCCCCAAAGGTGGCAGGGCCCCCCTCCCCACCCCAACCCCCAACATCACATAACTCACTCACACAGGACACGCACGCAGGCACCACCAACACACACACGCACACACACCGACACACATGCCAACATCCACACTCACAGTCAGACACGCACACCCACATTCAAACATACACGCACACATCCATACAGACATACCCACAGACATTCACGCACTCATTCCCAAAACACGCAACACCCCCGCAAGCATACACGCACTCACACACCCCCTCTACATACACAGACGCACACCCCCATGCACCCACACAACACACAACACACAACACCCCCCCACCCCCCTCCCCTAATGGACGATTGACTTACCTGGTCCGTCGATCCGCCGGGAAGGGACGGGAGCCATGGGGGCTGCTCCGCCGACACCACACCGCCAACAGAACACCGCCACGCCGAATCACAGGACGTGATTCGGAGGGCGGTGTTCTGTTGGTGTAGCCCGGGAGGTGGAGCAACCTCCACTTCCCCGCTGCCCGCCAGTATGTGCTCTTTTCTTGCAGCATGATAACATTGGATTATTTAATTTATTTATAAATCCCTAGTAAAGTACACTAGTACATGTGCCATTGCAGGTCCTGTGTTTGAGATTTTAAACTGTCATATCAACCTGGCACCTAACCTTTTGCCAGGCCAAAACCATCCTTTTTAATACATATAAGTCCCCCCTATGGTAGGACCTAGACAGCCCCAAGGGCAGGGTGCAGTATATTTAAAATGTTGGACATGTACTTTTAGGTTTTGTATGTCCTGGTAGTGGAAAACTATTACATTCGTTTTTCACTACTGCAAGGTCAATTTCAGGATTCTGAACAGGTGCATTCTGGGAACTGTTGTTTAGAATTGCCATTTAACTTAGGTGAATAGTGATTCATAATCTTTTTGAGAATTCCAGTATGGCCGCCGCTTTTCCCTTTATGTTGGGATTTATAGAACCTTGACCTGCATGACTTACCGTGGATACTTTCTAGAGAGCGGTTGGGCTTTTTTCCTTCCGGCTAAAGTCACTACCTGGATCTCTGAGGACAGAAACAATGCTTGCCTTGGCAGGAGGTGTCATCACCTCTGCCAACAGGATGGCTAATAAATCTGCATAACAGGGTCAGGGACTTCAAATGCTCTGCCACCTATGGGATTTGACCCACGCTTCCCCAAGACCTGGGAGAGGCCATCCACTGTCCTGAGGCCAATTTGGCACCAGGGCAGGTGGGAAAATTAGCAATGCAAGAGGTGTGCACTGGACTTCTCAGTCCAGGTTCCCAAAAGCATGTCACCAGCCCTCACCAACCTATGCCTCTGGCAGGGGGCTCTCCAATAGTTGTTTCTCTCTCTCTGGGCACCACAATTCACCCTGGGATGGCCTGAGGAGATCCAGCAGTCTTTGTGCTGCCTCCAAAGCAAGTGCGCCGCTATGCCAGCTCGTGGGGCAGCAACACTCATCCCAGGCCAACTGCACCTCAGGGGAGCCCCGATCACACCCCTCAGGGTCCTGCTGTGATGCGCAGCAGTCTCCGGGGGGTTAGGACAGCTCTGGTTGTTGTCACGGCAGAGGGCAGGACCATCACTACAGCCCTGCTCCTCCAGACCTAATCATCATGGGCTCTCTGCCAGGCGAGGTCCTGGAAGCATGCCAACAGCCCTCCGGTGACCAAACTCCCAACAGGCCTTTCTCCTCCCGTGTACCACTGTATTCCTGCCAGTGACTCAGGTGGTTTCAGCAGCCACCATCCCGCTTCCCGGCTTCATCCATCACCTTCAGCAACAGCCCCAACTACGACATTTTCAGGCTTTGCCTTCCAGACTCACAGCAGCACGAACCACCAGGGGCAAATCATGACATGTTTCAGCTCTCAAATCCCTCTTGGTGGGGTCAGGATGTAGCTCTCAGTTTTGGGGGTCCAGCGGACTCAGATGGGGTGCATTTCAATGTTCTTGCTGGGAGGGTATCTTAGGATAACTTACTGGGGTGATAGAGCTCTGGCTCAAAACTTCCAAGTAGCCATTTGTCAATCCATGCCCCCCGAGTACAAGTGTTACTTATTTGCTAAGTTGATACACAATTGCAACAGTACTTATCTTCTTAGAGGTTTTATGGTGTTGAAACATAATGTAAACAAAGTAACTATTTTTCTAAACATTGGTCTTGAGTTCCTTCTTGAGTGTGGGTCTATTTTATTGACTCTGTGTGTTCAGCAAATGTTCAGCACTACACTCTGATAATCTTAACAGCTCACCCACACTACCACAAAAGAGACCTTTTTGAATGTCACTTTTACTCCTGAAAACCAATAAGGGTCGCATGTACTATCTGCATAGTGTACCCCTACATTGGGTACACTGCATAGATAGCCACCTTCCTACAGTGGATTATCATTGGAAGACTTCACAACTACTTTAGGATGAGTGCAAATGACTCCTGGATGAGAGTGTATTACTTCAGAATGATTATGTGACAACTTGAAGAAGAATTTGGATTACTCATGGATGATTACATTGTAACTTCAGAGTAAGTGTGTCTTATTCTAGAGAGATACTAGGGCAGTTTCAGGATAAGTGAGAACTATTCTTTGATTATTAGAGATGTTCATCACTTCATCCCTTTTATTCAGCTCTTTCAGGTGCTCAACCACCATGGGTCACTTCACTCCCAGTTTTTGGATTCATGTCACACTTCTGATCTCTGTCATACCCTGCCATGTCAATATTTGCCAATCACCTCTTGTCCATCAGGGAGAAGGTTAGTGTTTATAGGTGACTACTTGAGGGACACGTCCTGGATGAGTTCTTCATCATCAGTTGCATAGTGATTGAGGAATAGGAGGCTGCAAGCTGTAGTTATTACATGAGTGCATGAGGTAAGCTGTGAATGACTGGGCATAGATGGGGTGCTGTACGAAGTTGAACAGTTGAGGTCAATGAACCTGTAAATGAGCAGATGAGTGTATGTGTGAACATCTGGTTAAGTAAAGTGGTGACAGGGAAAAGGTGAATGATCAAGGGTAGGGAAAGCTTAAGGAGCACAATGGATGGTTATGAATTATATAGCCCTTATGACAAGTCAAGGGCTGAATTAAAAAATCTGGGCAAACAAGAGTTTACTGGATTTATGGGGTGTATGGTAATTATCACACCATCACAGTTTTCCTCCACCAATAGGTTCCAGCACGTTAAGCCTGCCAATTTTAATAGGGGAAAGGCCTGGAAAAAGGCTAAATTTGCAGAATTCAGTGTGTGTGTTAAACTTCAAATCTGCATACTACGCCTCCCTTTACTGTTGGATACTCAAAACAAGAGGTATTTACATGTGGAAAATACCCCAGACTAGGATGGTAGTATACCACATGTAGTACCATATGCAGTAAATAAACTACCATCTTGAGTGCAATTTGTAATGAGTGCCTATGAGTAAATTATAGTGTATCTCTAGATGAGCCTTTTCGTACAAAAAAATCTTCAAGTTGTTGTGTAGCCATTTTAGCCATAGTTTTATACACGTTATAAACTAGGCCTGCCGCTGTGCACTTTAACCTATATATGTTTTATTTCAGTTTAGTTATATTATTTTAACACTAGCCACATTTGCAGTCTTGTTTTATTTTCTCTATCTAGCTGTTCTTCGCCTAGGTCAGGACTGCATTCTTAAGCAAGACATTTCTTCCACTCTGTGCTTTTCTCAAGGCTGCAGTACGAGAGGTTGCCGGCAAAAGTGGTACGCTTTGTCTCCAATGTTCACAGAAACATACACACTCTTACATGGGGATCATCTTGGTACATCAGCTGTTTTATTATAAAAACACTACTTTGACCCATGTACGTTAGAGGGAGATTCCAGCCTGATGACCATGGCTGTATGCTGATTGCTTCACTGCAGCTGCTTATGTAGACTACATGCCTCTTACTCAGGTATGAGGGATGATGTCTTCCCAAGGGGAACCAGAAGGGCAGAATTAGAGCTTAACATGCTGTGCTCTAACATAACCCAGGTAGGAACTATCTATATAAACTCTAGTGACAATATTGTAGTGTTATTCTTGTGTTTTACTCTCCTTGTCACAGTTTTAACCTTATTGTGCTTCATTGTCCTAGTTATTGCAATACATGCTTTATTATCTAAGATGCAGTTGCTTCAATGAAACCTTATTGAACTATACCCTGCCTCTGGTTGTCCTTGCACATGTTAGACTGATGTAACTGAGAGAAACGGATGAGATCTGAGTGACTACGATTCCCTGAGGAGTCATTTATTTCATGCGCCCAGTAGCCAAAATCATGCCTGCACTTAGGTGGAGAAGTGGCACTGCTAGTTAGCTGGAACAAACCCGGATTAGGCTGATAGGTGTCACATGGTGTGTGATCAGACTCAGTCACCCACAGTGCAGGTGATTCTGCCACCTGAATCCAGTATTCTCATTGGGACAATGTGAACCTATGCAACAAAGTAATTGTAGGTTAGTATGCAAGTGACTGAGGCACATGAAGCCAAGCTTGTGGCTAAGTGTCTTTTGGTTGAGCAGTGTAGAGTGAGTTGCTGAATTTGTGAACAATTTAGGGTGAGGGAAGTTGTAGTGACCTATTCAAGTGGATGGAAACTGTAAGGAGATGAATCGCTGCAGAGGAGCAAGTGAGGAGAGCTATGACTAGCAGATTTAGACTAGGAGAATCAGCATTATTTGAACATCTCTAGGAAGCAAATAGGGCTTCCAGGGCGTAGCTTCCCGGGGGTGTTTTGAGAGTGATGCCCCCCAAATAAATGCATTCTTGGCTTGGTAGTGGAACTGAGGCCCTGAATTGGGTCTACTATTTCTGAATTGATTCTCCTTCTTCTCATTTCACAAAGAGATTTTAACTTGTTCATTTATTGAATTGGAAACTTACAAATAAAGTGACCACGTTACCAAATAATTAGCACACCTATACCCATAGAAGCGCTTCTTGAATGGTTGCTGTTAGACCTGACAGCCTTAGGGTGGTCACCCCTAACTTTTTGCCTGCCTCCCTCCACTTTTTAGATACTGGTTTTGCTGGTTTTAAGACTCTGTGCACTTTACCACTGCTAACCAGTGCTAAAGTGCATATGCCCTCTCCCTTTTCAACATGGTAACATTGGATCATACCCAATTGGACTATTTAATTTACTTATACGTCCCTAGTAAAGTGCACTATATGTGCCCTGGGCCTGTTTATTAAATGCTATTAGTGGGCCTGCAGCACTGAAAACCCCGCTACCCGAAGAGGATCCACGTCCAAGCACCAGAAATCAGTGCACAGCCGTCCCTGCGTGAAAACTAAATGATGTATCGCTGTGTGCGGCCTGAGAAATCGACGCACACCCCTTTGTTTCCATGCATCTCCTCCTGTGCGGTTCTTTGCGGAGATTTTTCACGCGAATCAGGTACTTTGTGCTTGAAAAAGACTTTGGGGGTCATTCTGACCCTGGCGGTCGGTGATAAAGCGGCGGCCAACCCGCCAACAGGCCGGCGGTCAAAAAAATGCAATTCTGACCCTGGCGGGAACCGCCAACACAGCCCGCCGCATTAACACTCCGACCGCCACGGCGGAACAAACAAACAGCGCGGCGGTCACCGCCAACAGCCAGGCGGCAGACAATGTACCGCCCACCCTATCACGACCCACCAATCCGCCACCTTTTCCGGGGCGGGAGCCCCGCCGATAAAAACACAGCGGAAACAGACATTTTCAATGGAAAACGCTCACCTCGAGACACTCCACACGGAATCCGGACAGCATGGAACCCGAATTGAACATCATACCTGCTCTCGTCTACCTGCTCATCTACAACGAGTACGAACTCCGGCGCAGACGTCAACGGTGAGTACTGCACCTACGACACACGGGAGGGGGGAGGAAGAAAGGTTATAGGCATACACATATGCGACCCCCCCACCCTCCCAATATGTACACACCAATGCAGAGCAGGAAGTCACAGTGACACCACACAAAGCCCCTTTAAAAATACAATGACACAACCAAATTTGGAATAAATTTTCATGTACAAAAAAAGCACCTGGAAATAATTGAGCAACCGTGAAAAATATTTACAAAAACCAAAAAGATATACACATCAGTGTATCACTGAAGTAACAAGTCCTGCACATCCTACGAATCTAACATGTCCGTGGGCCAAGGTTCTGCGAAACAAGGGCAAAGCCCACACACGAGACCTGAGTCCTTTGGAGAGAACACTGCAGGGGCATCCGATGTCAAAACTACAGGCACCTCAGGGGGAAGGGAAGGGGGGGCCACCACAGCCACATGAGTCCACGACGCCAGATCCACGAGGAGCCACCATGCACACTGTACCATCCTGGGGAGTGCAAAGCCACAGTCTCTCAAGTCTCTAAAGTGGGTGGATTGCCCACTGTGCCATCCTGGGGAGTGCAAAGCCACAGTCTCTCAGGTGGATTACAGAGTCCACTGGTCAAGGAGGAGGCATGGTGGGCACAGCGAACCATAAACAGTGCTTGAGACGGCGGGGCCCAGCGGAGCGGTGCTTGACAGGAAGGGCCCAGCGGAGCGGTGATTGAGACGGCAGGGCCCAGCGGAGCGGTGCTTGACAGGAAGGGCCCAGCGGAGCGGTGCTTGACAGGAAGGGCCCAGCGGAGCGGTGCTTGAGACGGCGGGGCCCAGCGGAGCGGTGCTTGACAGGAAGGGCCCAGCGGAGCGGTGCTTGACAGGAAGGGCCCAGCGGAGCGGTGCTTGAGACGGCGGGGCCCAGCGGAGCGGTGCTTGACAGGAAGGGCCCAGCGGAGCGGTGCTTGACAGGAAGGGCCCAGCGGAGCGGTGATTGAGACGGCAGGGCCCAGCGGAGCGGTGCTTGACAGGAAGGGCCCAGCGGAGCGGTGCTTGACAGGAAGGGCCCAGCGGAGCGGTGCTTGAGACGGCGGGGCCCAGCGGAGCGGTGCTTGACAGGAAGGGCCCAGCGGAGCGGTGCTTGAGATGGCAGGGCCCAGCGGAGCGATGCTTGACAGGAAGGGCCCAGCGGAGCGGTGCTTGAGACGGCGGGGCCCAGCAGAGCGGTGCTTGACAGGAAGGGCCCAGCGGAGCGGTACTTGACAGTAAGGGCCCAGCGGAGCGGTGCTTGAGACAGCGGGGCCCTGTTCAGCGGTGCTCTTCTGCACGGCGGGGCCCTGTTCAGCGGTGCTCTTCTGCACGGCGGGGCCCTGTTCAGCGGTACCTGTCTTCACGGCGGGGCCCTGTTCAGCGGTGCTCTTCTGCATGGCGGGGCCCTGTTCAGCGGTGCTCTTCTGCACGGCGGGGCCCTGTTTAGCGGTACCTGTCTTCACGGCGGGGCCCTGTTCAGCGGTACCTGTCTTCACGGCGGGGCCCTGTTCAGCGGTACCTGTCTTCACGGCGGGGCCCTGTTCAGCGGTACCTGTCTTCACGGCGGGGCCCTGTTCAGCGGTACCTGTCATCACGGCGGGGCCCTGTTCAGCGGTACCTGTCTTCACGGCGGGGCCCTGTTCAGCGGTACCTGTCTTTACGGCGGGGCCCTGTTCAGCGGTACCTGTCTTCACGGCGGGGCCCTGTTCAGCGGTGCTCTTCTGCACGGCGGGGCCCTGTTCAGCGGTACCTGTCTTCACGGCGGGGCCCTGTTCAGCGGTACCTGTCTTCACGGCGGGGCCCTGTTCAGCGGTACCTGTCTTCACGGCGGGGCCCTGTTCAGCGGTGCCCTTCTGCATGGCGGGGCCCTGTTCAGCGGTACCTGTCTTCACGGCGGGGCCCTGTTCAGCGGTACCTGTCTTCACGGCGGGGCCCTGTTCAGCGGTACCTGTCTTCACGGCGGGGCCCTGTTCAGCGGTGCTCTTCTGCACGGCGGGGCCCTGTTCAGCGGTACCTGTCTTCACGGCGGGGCCCTGTTCAGCGGTACCTGTCTTCACGGCGGGGCCCTGTTCAGCGGTGCTCTTCTGCACGGCGGGGCCCTGTTCAGCGGTACCTGTCTTCACGGCGGGGCCCTGTTCAGCGGTACCTGTTTTCACGGCGGGGCCCTGTTCAGCGGTACCTGTCTTCACGGCGGGGCCCTGTTCAGCGGTGCTCTTCTGCACGGCGGGGCCCTGTTCAGCGGTACCTGTCTTCACGGCGGGGCCCTGTTCAGCGGTACCTGTCTTCACGGCGGGGCCCTGTTCAGCGGTACCTGTCTTCACGGCGGGGCCCTGTTCAGCGGTACCTGTCTTCACGGCGGGGCCCTGTTCAGCGGTACCTGTCATCACGGCGGGGCCCTGTTCATCAGTACCTGTCTTCACGGCGGGGCCCTGTTCAGCGGTGCTCTTCTGCACGGCGGGGCCCTGTTCAGCGGTACCTGTCTTCACGGCGGGGCCCTGTTCAGCGGTACCTGTCTTCACGGCGGGGCCCTGTTCAGCGGTACCTGTCTTCACGGCGGGGCCCTGTTCAGCGGTGCTCTTCTGCACGGCGGGGCCCTGTTCAGCGGTACCTGTCTTCACGGCGGGGCCCTGTTCAGCGGTACCTGTCTTCACGGCGGGGCCCTGTTCAGCGGTACCTGTCTTCATGGCGGGGCCCTGTTCAGCGGTACCTGTCTTCACGGCGGGGCCCTGTTCAGCGGTACCTGTCTTCACGGCGGGGCCCTGTTCAGCGGTGCTCTTCTGCACGGCGGGGCCCTGTTCAGCGGTGCTCTTGCAGTATGTCAAGGGAGTCATACCTGGCCTGGACACCCTGCTCAGTCGCCCTCCGACCGTGCTGTGTCAGGCCCCTTCGGGGAGTGAGTCCTGGGTCCTTTGGTGTCGTCCCTTGCAGCCGGGATAGGGCTTGTGGGGCCCTCCTGCTCCGCGCTCCTGGTGGTTGTCCTCTCCACCCTGCTGTCCTTCCGCTCCTTAGATGGGGCTCTCGGGCCCTTGCCTCCCCTGGCTGCTGTGGCCGGTGAAGTGGCCGGAGTCACCTCCTTGGGGGCAGCCGTCTCTGTCCGCTCACGGCGGCCCTTCAATTTCCGGGTCCTCTTGCCTGGGGGGGGGCTGGCTGTCCCCTTGCTGCTCACCGAAGTGTTACTGCCGCCAAAGGGTGTACTCCACATGCCATGCACCACTTGCACTGTAGTAGTTGGGCTGGTGGTGGCTGAGGTGCCCTTGGGACTTTTCCCAGTTGGAGGGGGTGGGTCGGGGGAGGGAAAGAGGTCAAAACTGGAGAGGTAATTTTTCTTGGGAACAAGGTAAGGGGTAGGAGTAGTGGTGAGAGAAGTGGAGGAAGAGGATGTGGTTGTATGAGAGCCAGGTGTGCTGTCCTTGGGTGCAGGTGACTGGGACGTAGGCTGTGGTGAGGTGGTTGGCTGTTGTTTGGGTGTCTGCCTGCGTTTATGTGTCTTGGAAGAGGGGGTGACAGACACAGTGGGAGAGGACACAGGGGACATGTAAATGCCAGTGGGGGTGGTGACTGCAGGTGTGCGGACTGTAGTGGAGGGTTTGCTGGTGGTGGAAGAACTGCCTGATGTTGGGGTGCATGCAGGTGTGAGTGTAGACGTCACAGGGAGGGAGGAGGGAGACGAGGAGGACGGGGACACAGAGGTGGTAGTGACTGTTGATATGTCTGCATCTGTGTGTTGCTTGGGTGAATGCTTGTGTTTTCTGTGGTGCTTATGTTTGGATGAGCTGGCCTTGGGTGTTGAGGTGTGTGCAGGCTGGTCTGATGGTGTGGATGGGATAGGTTGAGGTACAGGAGACAGAGAAAGGGTGGAGGCAGATAGAAGAGGGAGACTGGAGACAGGGACAATGGCTGCCGTCAGTGCTGAGGCCAGAGCAGTGAACGCTCGTTGATGGGCAGCCTGACCCGAATGAATGCCCTCCAGGTAGGCATTGCTCTGATGCACCTCCCTTTCCACCCCCTGGATGGCATTCAGAAGGGTAGTCTGCCCAACAATGACCGTCCTCACCAGGTCAATGAGCTCCGCACTGAGGGCAGCAGGGGTAACAGAGGCAGGGGCTGAGGTGCCTGGGGCGAAGGAGACGCGCGCCTTCCTGGCCGAGCGGCCACGGAGCGAAGACTGAGGGGCTGCTGGGAGGGCGGTACTGGTGCGCTGGGTGGCGGCTGTACCTGTTGTTGCGGGGGGCACAGATGGTGCCGCCCCCGCTAGGGAGCTCCCAAACGAGGACGTGTCCGTGTCGCTGGTGTCTCCACCGGCCCCCGTTGTGGTGCTCCCCTCGCCCTCCGGATCACTGGTGCCCTCGGTGTCTGTGTCAGTGCCCACCGGGGCCTGGTGACCTGCAGCTCCCTCCTGCTCCGACGCCAAATCTTCTCCGCCTGATGATGCTAAAACACAAGAAGACAAAGATTTAGGGTGGGGGGAGAAATTAAACAAAGTTGAGTGCATGCCTTAGCAATACCCTTTGCGGAGAGGACAGACACAGGTGCCTCGTGCACTAAGTTGCGAACTTGGGGTACACTACTCAGTACTTCTGACTAGGCAAACAGGTCTAGGAACAACACACGCGCACATGTGTGATGCTGGAGCATGGGTAGCTGCACTTGGCACCCTACAGAGGTGGGGGGCGGGGGCACAGGGCCATGCCTAAGGGAGCGGACTACACTACAGAGAGCGCCCGGGCCTAATGTCACCCACAGCCCTCCTCCCCCACCCAGACGCCTCCAATGCGCATACAGATAGGAGAATGTGCGGATACTCACCCCCTTGTGTCTGCTGTGCTGTCCTCAAGCGCCGATCCAAATTAGGGTAGGCCACCGCCAGGATCCGGGACATCAGGGGGGTCATGGTGCGACTGGCACCCCTCCTAGGTCGGGAGGCCATCCCCAGCAGTGTTTCTGCGGTCTTCCTCGTTCCGCGGCGGATGTCCTCCCACCTCTTGCGGCAGTGGGTGCCCCGTCTGTTGTGGACCCCCAAGTTCCGGACTTCCTCGGCGATGGCACGCCAAATATCGATTTTCTGGTGGGCGCTCACCTGTTTGACATGTACAGGGTGGGAAAGAGAAACCGTCACATATCTGCATGTTTGGAGTACATGCCCCCCCCTCCCCAACCTTGTCATGGTTCCCATTATCTCATCTGTCGTGCGTTGCACTCCCCATTCCCTCCACACCCCACCAACTTACACCCCCCCCCTCCACACAGGCATAACCCATTCAATGTGCACTGAGTGTACTCACCTGTTGGTCTGGAGGACCGTAGAGTTGCGCATACTGGGGGAGGACCCCGTCCACGAGCTTCTCCAACTCTTCTGAACTGAAGGCGGGGGCCCTTTCACCAGTCGCAGCAGCCATTGTCACTTCCAGACCGAGTTCACAGCAGCACTTGCAGTATAGGTCCTCTCCTGTGGATGATCAGGTCTCGAATGATTGAGCAGATACAAAATGGCGGGCACGCCCGCGGCGGTGCGTACCGCGGCGGTGCGTCCCGCGACCGCCGGCGCACATCGTCATTGGCTCCTGAAACCCATAGGCTTCAATGTTAACCAATGCGTCTTCGCACAGCGGTTTTCGATCGCCTACAGCCACGGTGTGCCCCGCCAGCGCAGTGACCTCACATCCCATTGTCCCACTTCACAGGTCAGGCATGGGCCATTTCAAGGGCCCACATGGCTTAATTTCTAATGCGTC
Organism: Pleurodeles waltl; assembly: GCF_031143425.1. NCBI lineage: Eukaryota > Metazoa > Chordata > Amphibia > Caudata > Salamandridae > Pleurodeles > Pleurodeles waltl. Next base: position 1,237,321,030 of record NC_090446.1, read on the forward strand.
ACACAGGCCTAGGCCTTGCAATGGCACACATACAAACATATTAAACCATACATTTACCTGTACTGTGCAAGCTGTGTTGTACGTACCTGTGAGTGGATTGACTCTGTACTCCATATTCTCCTTCCTAGGCACCGTCCGCTGGGACTAGCAATGAGAAGGAGGAATCCTCGCGTGTACCGGCCGCTGGTGGACCTGTCCACAATGGAAGAACGCAACATAATACTACGATACCGACTTGACCGAGCCTCCATCCATGAACTGTGTGCCCAGCTGGAGCGAGCCCTGATGTCCCCCATCCGCCAACCCACAGGAATTCCCCCTCTAGTGCAGGTTCTGTCTGTCCTCCATTTCTTTGCAACTGGCTCATTCCAGACAACAGTGGCCATGTCATCTGGGATGTCTCAGCCTATGTTTTCCAAGATCTTATCCAGAGTGTTGTCTGCCCTGATGAAACTCATGCGGAGCTACATCATTTTCCCAGAGGAGGGTGATTTGCCTACAGTGAAAGCTGATTTCTATGCCCTTGGACACATCCCCAACATCATTGGTGCAATTGATGGGACCCATGTGGCTTTAGTCCCCCCAAATGACGATGAACAGGTGTACAGGAACATGAAGAATTACCATTCAATGAATATCCAGGTGGTCTGTTTGGCTGACCAGTACATCTCCCATGTAAATGACAAGTTCCCAGGGTCAGTGCATGACGCGTATGTTATGCGAAATAGCAGCATTCCCTATGTGATGGAACAGCTACAGAGACAGCGTGTGTGGCTAATAGGTGACTCTGGTTACCCCAACCTGCTGTGGCTATTGACCCCAGTGAGGAATCCCAGGACCAGGGCAGAGGAACGGTACAATGAGGCCCATGGGCGTACTAGGAGGGTGATTGAGCGAACCTTTGGGCTCCTGAAGGCGAGGTTTAGGTGCCTGCATATGACAGGGGGATCCCTAATGTACTCACCAAAGAAGGTGTGCCATATCATCGTGGCGTGCTGTATGCTCCACAACCTGGCTTTGCGACGCCAGGTGCCTTTCCTGCAGGAGGATGGTCCAGATGGTGGTGTTGTAGAAGCCGTGGAGCCTGTGGAGAGTGAAGAGGAGGAAGACTCTGAGGACGACACAGACAATAGGGACAGAGTGATACAACAGTATTTCCAGTAACACACAGGTAAGAATCACCCACGCCATTTCACAATTGCTTATAGCCTCCTGCATCTGTACTTTCTGTAGTTCCCCACAGATGTTTTTCATTAATTTTTGCCTTTCCCTTCCCTTCTCAGTGCTGTCTGACTCAGTACCTGACTTCTGCTTGGTTCGCCCATGAAATACAGCGTATTGACATTGGTATGTTGTCATGACTAATTGACAGAACAGAAATCGAACAGTAATATGTAATACATTTGTTAATAATACAGCATGACTCAAAACAGATTTGTGTGCAAAATGTGATTTATTTACAGTGCTAGATATCGGTACATGTGATTCTAAGGGTGATGGGTGGGGGTGGAGGAATATCCATGGCAGAGTCCAGTTCTCAGTCTCACAGGTGCATTGTCCTTTTGCCTGTGGAAGGATGGAGCATAGGCAGTTCATGGTTGGACAGGGTGGCAATGTGGGACAGTGGGAAGACTTGAGGGGGTATGTCCTGCTGGCGGGGGTCTTGACATCCTACTCTGTCTTTTTTTTGGGTCTCAGGCTCCTCTTACGGGGTGGTTGTTCTTCAGCAGGAGGTGGGGTTCTGGGGGGCTGTCGAGGTGTTGGGACCTCCTGTCCACTAGCGCCGGCGGAGGTGGTAGGCTGTTCCTGGTCCGGGCTAGTGACAGGGGCCCTCTGTGGTGCACCATGGTCCCGCAACGCGTCCTCTATCCTGTGGAGGGCCAGGACGATGGTCCCCATTGCGGTCCCGATGATTCTCAGCTCCTCCCTGAACCCCATGTAGCGTTCCTCCTGCTGTGCCTGGATCTCAGTGAACCTGGCCAGTACCGTCGCCATCGTTTCTTGGGAGTGGTGGTATGCCCCCATGATGGTGGTGAGGGCCTCTTGGAGAGTGGGTTCCCTGGTCCTCTCCTCCCCCGCTGTCGCACAGCAGCCCTCCGAGCTGCCCGGTTTCCCCTGGCCTCTGTCCCCTGGACGGTGTGCCTGCTACCACTGCCCCCAGGTCCCTGTTGTTGTTGGGGTGTTGGGTTAGCCTGGGTGCCCTGTAGTGGCAGACACACCGCTGATTGAGCTGTCCTAGAGACAGAGGCATGGGCCCGCTGGGTGGGAGCTGTGCTGGTGTTGGCAGAAGGGGTCGGGTCTGGTGTGGCCTGTGGCTGCCTGAGGGGAACCGACTGCCCAGAGTTCCCCGATGGTCCGGGCTGGTCATCAGGTTCACTGTCGACAGAGCTGCTATCCTCAGTGTGGGCCTGTTCCGGTGGTGGGATGGACACTTCTGGACCCTCCTGGCTGGTGTGTTGTCGTTCGGGTCCTGCATGGGGTAAGAGAGTTTGGTTATTGTTTCTGTGTGTGCAATAGCGTGCGTGTTATGGGTGCCCTTGTCCCCCAGTGCAGGCATTCCCTTGAGGGAGGTGTTGTGAGGGTAGTTAGTGGGGGGGGGGGGGGTTAGTGCAGTGGTCATGCTTAGGTGATGGGTGCCCATGATTTGTGTTGGCATGCAGGAGTTGGTGTTGGGATGGGTGGGTTGTGCTGGTGAGACATTGTCAGGGAGGATGTGTGCTGGGGGGTTGGGGGTGAGGGTGGGGGTGTGGGTTGGCATGCTGGTGGGGTGGGGGGGATATAGTAGTTGAGATTGGACTTACCAGAGTCCATTCCTCCGGCTACTCCTGCGAGGCCCTGAGGATGCAGGATGTTCAAGACGTCTTGCTCCCACGATGTGAATTCGGGAGGGGTGGGTGGGGGTCCGCCGCCAGTCTTCTGGACCGCGATGTTGTGCCTGGAGACCATCGATCGGACCTTCCCCCGTAGGTCGTTCCATCTTTTGCGTATGTCCTCCCTATTCCTGGGATGCTGTCCCACCGCGTTGACCCTGTCCACGATCCGCTGCCATAGCTCCGCCTTCCTAGCTATACTGGTGTGCTGCACCTGCGAGCCGAAGAGCTGGGGTTCCACTCGTAGGATTTCCTCCACCATGACCCGGAGTTCTTGGTCCGAAAAGCGTGGGTGCCTTTGGGGTGCCATGGGGTGGTGTGGGTGAGGTGTGGGGTGGTGTATGTGATGATGAGTATGTTGGTGAGTGGTGCTTTGTGCTACTATGTGGTGTGTGTGATGGTGTAGTGTGCCTCAGTGTGTCTTGCTTTGGATTGTCTGCTGTGTCTCTCTCTCCTTCTCTCAGTAATTATGGTCGCAGGGGTTTGTGGGTGATGTGGGTGTGTGTTTTATAGTTGGTTGATTGTGTGGGAGTGGTGTGTGTATGTGTATCAGGTGTGTGTATTTCAAATTGTCCAATGTGGCTGTGTTTTGGTGCTGTGTGTGTATTCTGACCGCGGCGGTGTGTAGCGCCAATGGAATACCGCGTTTGAATGACCGCCGTGTGGATTCGTGGGTCGTAATGGCATGGGCGTATTTCTGTTGGCGTGACGGTGGAGGTTTGGTCATCTCCAGTTTATCGCTGCCCGCTGATGTGGCGGGCTGCAGTGGAGGACGGAACTTTGGAGGTTTGGCCGTTGTGGGTCAGAATGACCGTGGCGGTTAACCGTGGCCGCGGCGGTGTTATGGCGGTCTTCTGACCGGCGGTAAGGGCCTTTTACCGCCGAGGTCAGAATGACCCCCTTTGTTTGCTTCTAAAAGACTTGAGACACTTTATATCACTTTTCAGTGATATCTCAACATTTACTTATTGCATCTTTCATAGTTTTGACCTGCATTTATCCAGATAAATAATATATATTTTTCTAAACACTGTGTGGTGTTATATGGTGTTACTTTATGATTTATTGCACAAATACCTTACACATTGCCTTCTAAGTTAAGCCTGACTGCTCAGTGCCGAGCTACCAGAGGGTGGGCACAGGATAATTTGGATTGTGTGTGACTTACCCTGACTAGAGTGAGGGTCCTTGTTTGGACAGGGGGTAACCTGGCTGCTAACCAAAGACCCCATTTCTAACAGTTGCTAATTTACTACTTTCTGAATTCATAACCATTGGCAGTAGTTAGCTTGAAAAGCTGTGCCAGTTTCAGGTTTTCAGGCATAATTCTGAGAGTTAAACATCAAAAAGTGATGGGATCAATGTTTGCAAATATTCTAACCTCTGGCAATTGCTCAGGGTAGGATTCCAACTCATTGTTTTTAGCCCACTTAGCCACTCTAGAGAGCGACCCACCTAATGAATATCAGCACTTACCCTCTTCCTCATGGGAACAGACCATCCCCATCCTTGGTCATTTTACCCCTCCACCCTGTGACCCACTGCTGAATTTGAGACTCACCTGCCCGAATCTCACTAACTAAGCTTAACCCCCGTAAGGTTTAAGAAAACCACACGATCCTGTAGCCTGAAAGCTAGTAAATCATGCAATGTGTTCTCTTTTCCTTTTCAGTTATTGTAGTTCTGTTTTATCCATTATAATAAACATGGTTTCAAGTACCAAATAGAATCAGGTGTATTTTAACTACTCACAAGTGAAGTTGGATAACCTGACACTACTGTACTTGAGGACAGAGGGAATCAAGAGTGGCTTAGTCCCTTTATTGGGAACCTGAGATGAAAGTGCTGCTTTAGTCTGATGAGAACTATTGTTGATGAATGTTCAGTCCTGGCCTAGGTACCTGGACATTTCCGTTGTAGTGTGGTACGTGGCAATTAAGTCCAGCCTGGATTCAAAATTAGGCAGGCCTTGTTTGGAGGTCTGGGTTGGTGGCAGGGATGGGATCCAGGGGTCTGGTGGAGTGGGTGAGGCTCACAGACGTTTACTCTGTGGAATTCAGCTGAATTACCTAAAAACTCCCCGAAATTCTGTGGAGTTTTGCAAGCGGCAGTCAGGGGGAGCATCAGTGGAAAGGAGGGTAGAACTGGGGGAAGAGGAAAGGAACATCAGCACTAGAAACAGTGGCTTCATAAGAGACCACTCGACCATGAGGTGCCATCAAACCAGGTGCAGAGGGGAATTACAGATTTGCTTTTGGTGTGTTTACAGTATGTGCCCTTCCAGCAGTTGTTCATCACTCACACTCACAACCTCATCATAGGTAGCCCATCCGCAAGGGCACGTGGGCTCCTCTACTTCACGTTATGTTATTGTTTACCCTCCCAGCCCAATGCATCTTATCAAGTGTAGTAATGTGCTACCTGGTATAGCCATTACAAGTCAGACCTATTCTACTGCAGGATTTGTGTAGGTCATTGCCAGCTCCACAACTTCAAAACTTCCCCCAAACAAACATCATGCACACTGGAGAAGCTGATCACCATCGTTAGCTGGTGGTATTTTGGTGGTGCACAGGTTCTTACAATTGCAGTTGTAGGGGAGATTTGTGTCCTCTGCAAGGTACAGCTCGGTGGCCACTTTGGACAGAGTAGCCACTCCACTCTCACATTATGTCTGCAGTACCAGATGTGTACTAACTCTGGAGTGCAGAGGAAGGTTCACTATCATCCTACTCTACAACCCAGCTTTTGTTTATAGTGTTGGCTCCTCCCACCTTCCTATCAAATGATTCAAACTGCTCTCCAATGGGAAGGTGGGCAGAGTGAGTAAACGTGAATGTTTTAACGGGACCGCTGAAACACACAGTTTCTATAACCCCATCTGTATCTGTAGACGCATTGAAAGCAGGACTGTTGTTGATTGTTTAGCAGTGGAACATGAACAATATTTATATCCAGGATTCTCCTACGAACAGGAAAGTAAAAACAGAGAAATATAAAGAGTGCTGCACCAGCAAACGGCATGAAGCCCTGCATGTTGTGAGCTGAAGCACAAAACTGAGCAGGTACTCCAAGGGAGTCAGTCAAGCCCAGCCCTATCCTGTTTTTCTGTGTTCTGGCGCTCACCTTTTTGTTTACAGTGGGCTATTTCTTGCTGCTTCCATTCTCCCTTTGCCTCAGTGAGATGTCAGGGGCACAAGGGGTGGGTGGTAAATTCCAACACGCAGTAGTTAGCATAGTTTTATCTAAACTGGGCAAAACTCTGTGAACTCTGCTGGTGGAGCAGAGTTTACCTCCCACCCCTAGTCTGGCTCTGAGTGTCTGAACCCAGAGTTCAGATCTGTCTCTCTAAGTGTGGGTTCTGGGTTCAGAGTCTGGTTGAGTGTTTTGTTCATATATTGGGTAAGAGGTCTGACCCCCACCTATTTGGAGGAAGATTAGATGTCAAGGCCCATGTGTCACATTTGGTGTCTGTGGAAGTCTGGGCCTAAGTCTTTGTATGTGTAGATGTAGAACTTCAGCTCCTGTGTGCAGCTTATGTATTAGGTAAGACGTCTGACACCCACCTATTTTGAGGAAGATTAGACATTGAGGCCTACGTTTCAAGTTTGGTGTCTGTGGAAATCTGTGCCTAAGTCCTTGTATGTGTGGAGGTAGAATCCCAGCTCCTGTGTGTCTTTTGGGGAAGTCCAGTATCCATGTGTCAGCAGTGCGAGAAGTGAGACTCCAGTACCAGTGTGCCAGGGGCAGAAAATTGGAAGGAATACAGAGCCTTTGTTGTGTGCTAGAATGTGACTCCATTGATGTGTGCTGGGAGTAAGAGTGGGAGTCCTAGGGCTGTTGTATGCTGAGAGTGGAAATATAGGGCATGTTCTATGTGGAGGGATGGGAGTCCAGGGTCTCCATGTCATGGTGGTATTCCAGGTATTTTAAATCAAGTAGTGAATCCTGGGCTTCTTTAGTGTGCTAGGGGGTGCAAGTCCATTGCTTGTTTTGTGTACTGGGGTTGGAGCCAAAGGTCCTTGCTGTGTGCAGAGGGATGGAAGTTTATAGCTTTGTTGCATAGACCAAGTGATGAGAGTCCAGAGCCTCTGTTGTGTACCATGGGATGATACTGTGTTGTATGTCTTGAAGTGGGAGTACAGAGCTTAGGTTGTGTGCTCTGGAGTGTGAGTTCAGGCCTACAATGTGCCATGGTGGGAGTCTAGACCTGTGCTGTGTGCAGAGATTTGGGAATCCATGGCTTGTTGAGTATCAGGATGAGAATACTGCAGAATGAAAATAAATGTTACGGTGCCCTAGAAGCAAGACTCGAGCTCCAAAATGCACTGATTTGATTGATTACAGTACAACATTGAAAATAAAGCATCAAAGTGACATGGAATTATACCATAAACCTAAACCTAGGATTAGGGGCCAATTATAACGGTTCTGGTAAGTGCAAAGAAGGAGAGAAATGTCTGGCAATAGACATTTTTTCCTCTATGCACAATTAGAAAAACATCTTGAGAATTACAATGAGGTGCATCTGGAATATTGGAAGCTATCATGGTAATAATTTGTACATTCTGGTAATTATGAAATATTTCTCTGGCATGTTTTGGAAGCAGAAAGCTTGCACAATTACCAGCAGAAACATCTGCCAGCTATTCCCTAAATTATCAGTCCAAACATAACCAGGCCAGAAAGAGCAGCCAACAATAGTATTACGGACTGAGCCACTTCCACTCTATCTATCAGTTCAGTTCAAAATCTGAACCTGGATGCCTCGTTAAAAAGTTTGGCCTGGTTACCTGGGGTGAGGTTATTTTGGCTGGAGTACCTGGTTGTGAGTGCAGGTTTAGCTCTCCAAGCTGAAGTCATGGCCTAGACTTTAAGTTTGAAGGCCAGGACTTTGGACTTGTGTGTCTCGTTTAGAGGATTCAGGGACAGAGGTGTGGAAAATGAATTGTAGGGGATAGCTAATTGGCCTTTGTTTCTGGGTTAACAATAAGGTCCTAGATATTGCAGGTCGATATCTAGATCTAGGCTACGACCTTGATCCAAAATGAATACTCTGTGCATCTGTGCCTTCATGTCACCCTACAGTGTGTGGATATGGGCTTCAGTTCTGTGGTGATGAGGTAAGAATTGTTCAGAAATCCTAGTCTGGGTTTTGCCAGTGGGACACATGTTTTCCTATCTTGGGCTTCCCTCTTGCATATCGTTGTTCCCAATTACATTAGCCCAGTTGGCTGACCTGAAACTAACCAAGATTATACCTCTGATAATGTACTGCCTTGTTACATGAAAAAGGAAGATAAAAACTAAGGGGGCATATTCACAAGGTAATTTACGGATGTAAATTTAGTGATGTGTAATTCTACCTACATGCGTAATCAATCAAGTAACATTTATATAGCGTGGATAATCACCCGGGGAGGGGGTGGTATGCAGGTGCTATTCTGCAGGTACCAGTTGAAGAGCCAGGTTTTGAGTCCTTTCCTTAAGTGGTTCAGCTAGGGTGCAATGCTGAGGTGGAGAGTGTTCCAAGCTTTGGAGGCGAGGTGGGTGAAGGAGCGCCCGCCAATGTGGCTGTTGTGAATGCATAGTGTCTGAGCGATGGCGAGGTGTGTGAAGTGGCGGTTTCTGGTCAGTAGGTGTAAAGTCAAGCAGTGGTTCAGGTATGCTGGTCCATGGTTGTGGAAGGCTTTGTAAGTATGTGTGAGAAGCTTGAAATTACATATTTTCTGGATGGGCAGCCAATGTAGCCCTCTTAGGTGCTGGGTGATGTGTGTTCTCTTGGGCATGGTGAGGAACAGTCCAGCTGCTGCATTCTGGGTTGTCTGGAGTCTTTACATGAGTTTGGAGGTGGAGCTGATATAGCGTGTGTTGCTGTAGTCAAGCCTGCAGGTGGTGAGAGCCTGTGTCACTGTTTCCCTAGTGCTGATGGGGAGCAATCTGAAGATCTTGCAGACCATGCAGATCATGTGGAAGCAGGCCGAAGAGATAGTGTTGACCTGTTGTTTCATGGAGAGCTCTCTGTCCAGGATGATACCAATATTGCGCGCATGGTCTTTCAGCGTGAGGGTAGGTCCAAGCTGTGCTGGCCACCTGGAGTCGTTCAAGCGGGTGAAGTTTCTGCCCAAGATCAGGACTTCCATTTTGTCCATGTTGAGCCTCAGGCAATTGTCTTTCATTCAAGTCGCAACCTTTATCATGCAGTTGTGGATGTTGGTCTTATCTGATGTGGGATCCTCTGAGAGAGAAAGGATGAGCTGTGTGTCGGTGGCGTAGGAGATGATGTTGATGTGGTGAGATCTGACTATGTCTGCAAGTGGTGTCATGTAGATGTTTTAGAGGATTGGGATGAGGGATGAGCCTTGAGGTATGCCTCAGATAGTGAGCTTTGGTTGTGAGGGGAAGGGTGGAAGGCAAACTCTCTGGCTGGGTCCAGTGAAGAAGAATGCCATACATCTGAGTGCACTGTCGGTGATTCCAATCTGGCATAGTCTATTGATGAGGGTGTGGTGGGAGACAGTGTCAAAAGCTGCAGAAAGATCTAGGAGGATGAGGGGGCTGATTCTCCTCTGGTACGTAGGGATCAGATGCCAACTGTTGCGGAGCTTAGGGCTGTCTCAGTGCTGTGATTGAATCTGAAGCCCGAATGGGACAGGTCCAGCAGTTTGTTTCTTTCCAGATGGTCAGTGAGTTGGAGGTTGATAGCCTTCTCTGGGACTTTGGCAGGGAATGGGTGGAGGGAAATGAGATGCTAGTTCTGGATCTCGCTGGGGTCAGCTGAAGGCTTCTTGAGGAGGGGTCTTGCTTCTTCATGTTTCCATGTGTTGGGAAAGGTGACTGTAGTTATGGAGGCACTGAAGATGGCCGTGAGCTGGTGGCTGACCTTGGAGCTTTTGAGGTTGAAGAGTGGATGAGGGCATGGGTCAGTGGGTGCTCCTAAGTGGATAAAGTTAATCAGGGTGATTGTTGTTGGTGTGCTTAGCTGTTCCCATGCAGTGATCGGATGGTTGGTGGTGGTGGTTGACAGGTTGCTGAGGAGGTCATAGGGTTGGGGATCAAAGTTTCTGTATATGGTTTCTATTTTGATGTGGAAGTGGCCGGTGAGGGTGTTGCAGATTTCCTATGAGAGACGTGATGGAGTTCTGTGTGGCTGGTGGGCAGATGAATTCATGATGATGGCGAAGATTTTTTTAATTTAGTTGGAGCTGTTCTCGATCTGGTGTGTTAGGACTTACTTCTTTGCGGCTTTGAGCTTGCGGTGGCAGTCGTTGAAGGCTGCTTTGTAGGCAGCTCAGTCAGTGTTGCTCCTGATGGTTTGCCAACCTCTTTCTAGTTGTTAACACTTTTGTTTTAATGCCTTGAGCTTGTTTAGTGGGTCTGTGCATCTTGGGTGGTTTGGTGGGGTGACTTGGTTGACTGTATTGGTGATCCAAGTGCTGAAGTTCTCTCCTGTTTGATCTAGGTTGGTGGTTATGTTGGGTTGCGTGGTGCTAAGGCCATTGGTACATTGCTGCTGAGTTACCTTGGTCCAGCTGGGGTAAGGAGTGCTGTTCTGGTTGGGAGTGGTGCACAGAGAGCTGGTGAGAGTGAAGTGTACGATGGTGTGATCTGTTCATGTGAGTTCCAGTGTGTGGCTGTATCTCACTCTGTTGCTAGATGTGAAGACAGGGTCTAGTGTGTGTCCTGCTTTGTGTGTGGGGTTGGTGACTATCTGTTTGAGGCTGCAATTATCTAGTCAGGAGGTAAGTTCTGTCAGTGTCGGTGGGGCTCTCCAAGTGGAAGTTGAGATCTCCCAGGAAGGTGTAGTGTTTAGATTCAACAGCAAGCGGAGTGATGAAGTTCGCAATGGCATTGCTAGGGACGGTTTGTGGTCCTGGTGGTCTGTATATGAGGGTGCCTTTGATGTTGGGTTTGGCATAAACGAGGAGCTGGAAATTTATGTGATCCATAATCAGCTTAGTGTTGTTGTTGGTGATGATGCAAAAGGGTTTCTTCCTTGTGTGTGGGGGTTGCCGTGGTGATGTCTGGGGCCGATGTGGGGGTGAGACAGGTCTCAGTGATGAAGGTCATGTAGAGGGCGATGAAGGAGATGGTGTCCCAGAATGTTCTGGCGTTGATGAGGAGGCAATTTATTTGGGCCGGTGGGGTGTTGACATCTGGGGTTGTTGTTGTTGTGGTGTTATTTGATGTAGTGGTGATTGGTGTAGGGGTGGCAGTGAATCAGCAGTTGGTGCAGGTGAAATGTCCCACTGTGGAGTGAGGCAATGTGAGGCAGCAGTTGTTGTTGCGTGCAGGGTCAAGGGCAGAGTTCTGCAGCAGAGTACCTGTGGGAGTGCTGGGGCCCAGGGTTCCTGGCTCTGCGTGCCATCCAGCACAGACGGACTTGCCTGTGGCGCACCTTCGGAGCACCAGCTGAGCTCAACTGCTGTGTGCCCACACTAAGGCCTCCATTAAGTAGCCCTCAGAGGTGGAAGGGCTGTCTGGGAGACAGGAAGGCAGGGGGCTTGGACAACAAGAATACTAAAGGACAAGTCAGCACAATGAAACATGGTTTATTATTCTTTAAAAATAAAAATATTTTAACAAATTAATAGTATTGAAATAATTGTATATATTTAAGCCAATAATTATTTAAAAATGTACAACACAATAACTTAAACGTGTAAGAAATAATTAACTAAAATGTCTTTGTTTAATTTTGAAATATTTCCTAAAGAATAATAAAATAAATTCCCACCTAAATATATAAATAGAATGCAATAAAATTATTATACATTTTTGGGGCCTTTTAGGCTGTCGTAACTTTAGAAGTGAAGATTGTGCATAGCAAGGGGCCTACTGTTTTTTGGGTGAATGATTGTATTTGCATATTCCCCCCTAATCCCACACCTTACCCATCCCATTTAGCCGTAAGTATTCCCCGTTTTCAAGCCATTGCTCCTGTCCCTCTCAGAGTTTTTCTACTGAAACAGAGACCTATGTGTACAGAGATCACTGCACACATCCTCAGACTGTCCCAATAATTTAATACGCTATGGTGTCCCAACCAGCTTTCAGGATAGGTGGAGGTAAGCATGAGCAATACAAATCAGTGGTCACTAACTATGATTACATTTCCTGCCGACCTTCTTGTAGTAGGATGATAGATCCCTCTTTACCAGCACAGCTTCCTTTCCTCACATCACTGTGAGAGATGTGTTATTGACCAAGCTTGACTTGTTGCCTGGCATCTCATAGCTCATAACATGATTATATCCTGTCCTGATTCAAGAACCCTCTGCAAAAATTGTTTGGCTGCCATAAAAGTAAGATTTACTGCCTGGTAAAAAATGACCATTAGTGTGCATGCAGATGACAGATTCAGCAGTTACCCGTGGCCCAAAATGACAACCCTCATCCACCCTTCAGTTAGCAACTTGTTGCCAAATGCCTTGCCAAAATGCACAAACTTAAAGCGCATCACAAAGTTTAATGTTTTTCTCCTACATGAGTTACAAAAAAATTTCAAAGTGGGTATATTAGCCTATGGATTAAATGAGGTGTATATATATGTTCTTGGAGCTGCAAGTTATTACATCCTGACATCAGTAAGTGTTATTGATGTAGGCCTATGTTAGCACTGACAAGTGTTAATCCTATTTCTAATATGCATAGCACACCTCAGTTAACGGTGGGCGATCCAATAAATTCTTCACATTGGGGGAGTGATGGCATAAAGAACAAGACTCAAGCTCACCCTCAAACTAACTATATATCACAAACAAGGTGTTTGGGTCAGTATCCTATCGCTCAAAAGCCCTATGATGGTATCACTACCTTTGTCATATATCAAAAAAGATATTTGTGTGGCCACCTCTCCCATGACTTGCCGTAGCATGCTTCATTATAGGTGATATCCTCATTCTGAAGTTCGACAGTGACACTTCAGTGGACTGAACCAAAGACTGGAAGTTATTGCATATTTTCAAAACTGGACAATACAGGGGTCTAGATAATATTTTAAAACTCCTAAGGGTATACCACTAAAGTATCCTTTTACTGTGGGGTACCCTTGATATATTAAAAACAATGGATTTACAATCTTGGTAGAACCTAACCATAATGGGTCAGACCACCATTGTATTTGCAAACATGTTTCAACTGTCAGCAATGGCCAATCCTGGTCTGTTGTCTTCTTCAAGGCTAAGGATTACCAGCCTATGTAATTCAAAGTAATCATGCAAATAAAAGGGGAGGTCTAAGACTCTCTTACCTTTCACCGGGTCAACGCAAGACTTCTATAATGTAGATAGAGATAAAAAGTGAGAGATTAGTAGATGTACCACTACCTTAGGAAGTGCGATATTTACCTAAAATAATGACAACTTTACTGTCCATTATTCTGTTAAAATTAGGTAAAGTCAGTTGCAATCACTCATCTAATACACCCCACTCGTTATCACTGCACTCTCTATATAAATATTGTGAAGGTGGGTGTGTCGTCTTATTCATTATCAAGATGAAACTACACACATCACATGGTGTTATGATTCATGCAGAGATAAAGTGCACAGAAAAAATTATATCAAGATCACTTACTCAGAACTTGAAAGGTTCTGGGCATCTTGGTCTAGGAAGAAGGGACTTCCCGTATAGTCACACACTATGAATAACAAATGTTATTGATTTTAAATGCTAATCTCAATGCATTTGGTAGGAATTACATAAAAGGGTTATTGCTGCTGTAGTTTGTTACTTATTTCCCTCTAACAATAAAATGGGGATACATAGGATGTCAAACAAAAATAAATATGGTGACAAAGGTCCCTCCTGTGATATGTGGTAATAAATTTCACAGGGTGCAGATTGTTGTCTACTAATGTATCACCTGGGTCAAATAAATCTACATTTTGCTAGTTTATGCTTTTTTATGGGTGCGGAGCTACCCATGCTTGTAGAGAAGTACCTCATTGTTCCATGATCAAGCCATTCCATGATCAAGCCAGGTCATAAGAACAGTGAGCAATGTGAGCAAAATTATAATATGGGCTGATAACATTATGGCTGCGCAACCTGCACTCACTCATCAGTCAACCCACACTCTTACTTCATCAAGGGTGAAGTCTTACGTCTGCAACTATGTCATCCCTATGCCCCTATAAACAATGTGCCGGAGAGCTGTCAAAGGGCGGAAGCGTTTAGAGGCCAGCAGCCCTCCTGAATGTAGCATGCTGCTGATGTATGCGATGACATTAGTGGAGGAGAATGCTGGAAATTGTACTTGTCCAAGCCTGGAGGGCCTCTCTGATCTTGAGTGGGTATACGGACCTTTGAGAGGATCTATCCACGAGGTTGAGGGTACCTCCAATGCATCATTCTGGAGCTGTCACCTACTATTGATAAAAATAAGTCCTTAAAACTTGTCATAAAGCACAGGTTTGGGTTACCTTGTAGCAACCTGTACCAATCACCTACTATTGATTAAATAAAACTTTCCATAAAATAATGCTCTGGTGAATAGCTTTTCTGAGGAGAGCTTTGTGTGTGTGTAATATACAAATGCTCCAAACGTCAATGGCAATGTAATGTCCTCGGACCAATGATCAATATTAACTATTGACAGTGTTCCCATATAAGAAAGCCTTCCATAACCCACTGGACGTCCTTATGAGGAGGGTGCCCATTGTGCCTTAGTAAATTTAATTGAATTGAATTGAATTGAATGGGGAAAACCTTTACTAGGTGGGGGCGCATGGACTGGTACTTAGACTGCTTAGCAATTAAAGGTTTATAATGATTATTATTAGAGTTGAGTCCATTTGACAGCATCATTGAGACCAGCAGTTGACATACCCAAATGGAATATCCACTTCTGTTCAATGTACAGGAGTTTCTTACTATTGGGATGAAGCCTTTTGGTTGATATTTGCTCGACTTTAGGAGGAACAGCATTTCCCCTCAGAGAGGGAACAATTCCCACAAGCAAAATTGGATCTGTTTGAACTCCGAAAAGAACTGGTGGAATTCTTTAGGAAAACCAGACTTCAGGTGTTCTTCCAAGACAAACCAATGATTGAAAAAGATACTAATACAGGCCTAAGAAAAATATTGCATTTCAACCCCTCAGCAAATGGTATGCCTTGTGAAGACTTGGCTTTTGAACAAGTTGTGACCAAGCAGATAGACCAATTTCATAATGTAGGCAGCATCAGTTTCCATTATACCATCTGAGCAGAACAAACTGCATTGATTGAGCTTTCCTAAATTGAATCCATTATAAAAAACCAGCAGACATAAGGTGAGCTTTGGTGGTTATGTCATCCGAAATATGAAGATATGAAGGCAGGAATGTCTTAGATTATTGAGTGACACCCATAACTACAAGAAATTGAGTCAGTATCCCACCAAAGAGATCATGGACTCATTTGTTTCATGATACAACAAAAAGAGAAAAACCATTTGGTCACAAAACAGGAAACTGAATTCTTATGCAAACCCATACCAGGGTCTCATACTTCTATATTTTATCCAAGCGAAAGTTGCCTCCTCCAGGTCAACCCATTGTGTCCTACACTGGTTCCTCTTGAGCCACTCTCTAAATTTGTGGACCATTTTCTGATACCGCCAGTAATGAACATGCCTTCTTATGTAAAAGACACAAGAGACATCTTGAACTCACATCCACAGCTGTTGATAACACTTAAAGTAGAAGCTCTTTATCCAAGCATTTCGCAGGAGGAATCCTTAAAAGTCCAAGATGATCGATCAGAAACAGAATGGTTCTCTATCACCTCTACTGCTTTTGTCTAGGATGGTACCAATATGGCCTTAACCAGAATCTATTTCTAGTTGAGGAGAACATATACCTAAAAATACATGGGAGCTTTATAGGCAGTACCTTTGCCCCAAGTGAAGCTTTTCTGTATGTACATGAATATGAGAGAAAATACATTCTCAATCCTGACAATCCCTTTTTCGGTGACATCACCCTAAGGAAATAATACATTGACGATATATTAATAAAATGGACAGGTGATGAGATAAAGGCTAAATCTTTTGCTTAATGAATCAACAGTTTGAATTATTGTCTACAATTACCTATTGAAATTGGGAAACAAGAGATCATATTTTAGGATTTTAAAATTAGACCGTCTGGGGGCTCTTCGAAGTGTGAAGTGTACTTTATCCCAACAGACTGTACCAATCTTTTAAGGTATGACAACTTTCATCCCGGGCAAGTATCAAAGTGGGCCATTAGTATCCAAAACCTGGGAAAAATCATTTGATATGTGTCACAACATATGGGGTTCAATCAAATAACTTACAGAAAAATAAAGAATTGGGGTATCCTAATATCAGGACGACTGAACCTAGAAACACTGATGTTCTTGTTTAATGAGGCTGATCACTACAAGACTTTCTGGTGCTTACACAACCTAAAACTAAAGAGTCCAGGAAAACATTGACTGCACTATGGAATCTTGCCCCATTAACAGGACATGCCCCATGTGGGCTATGCAATGTGTGTGAATTCACAAAGAGATCAAAACAACAAGGTTTAGATCTGCAAACACCCTGTCTCCAAAAACACTTAACTAACTGTGACTTCACTGATGTGGTATAGATGCTCACCTGCCCATGTGCCCTGAGATACATAGGGAGGATGACTAGTAAAATAAAAACTAAGATCAACGAGCACAGGAGTACTATTTGATGTAAAAAGACACAAGTATAAGTGATGCAGAAGTTTCTGGAGACAAGACATTCAGAAAATGGTATATCATGGACAGAGATCGGGCAAATGTCAACTAAAGGGTGACTGATTCTGAATTCTGCATTCGAGGTACCCTCAACCTCGTGGATAGATTTCCCTCAGAAGTCTGTATACATGGTCGAGATCAGAGAGGCCAACCGGGCTGGGACAGCTATGATTGCCAATATTTTACCCTGCTAACATCATCACACACTCCAGTGGCACAACACATTCAGGGAGTAGTGTCGGTCTCTAAATTCTTCCACCCTTCGCTGGCTCTCTGGCACATTAATTACAGCAGCACAGGGATGACACAAGTGGAGACATGAGGCTTCACACTGGGCAAAGTAAGGTTGTGGTTTTACTGATGAATGAGTGCAGGTTGACTCAGCTACAGTGTTCCCAGACCGTATTATCATTTTGCTCATGTTGCATGTGGTATGTATGAACTTGCTTGATCTTCGAACAACGAGGTGCTTGTACGTGCAATGTAGGTGTCCTTGACCCAGAGTGATATGTTAGTAGATATCAATCTGCAACGTGTGACATATATTATCACATATCACAGGAGGGACCTTTCTCATCATATTTATTTTTGTTTGCTATCCTTTATATCCCCACTTCATCGTTAGAGGGAAGTAGGTGACAAACTTCTGCAGCAATAACCCACTTTGTAAATCCTACTAAATTAATTGAGATTAGCAATAAAAAACAATAACAATAATTATTATTCATAGTGTGTAACTACATGGAAAGCCCCCCTATTCCTAAATGAAGATGCTCAGAACTTCTCAAAATTTCAGTAAGTGATTTCCATAGAATTCTAACTGTACATTTTATCTGTGTATAAATCATAACGCTATGTGATGTGGATGATTTCATTTTGATAAATAATAATCAGACACACCCATCTTCACAATACTTATATAGAGATGCAGTGACCATGAGTTGGGTGCATTGGATGAGTGATAGCAACTGCCTTTACCTAATTTTACCAAGATAGTTCATCATGATTTTCAATAAATATCCCATTTCTTAATGTAGTGGCACATTAGCTAATCTTTCACTTTTTATCTTTATCTACATTGTAGAGTTTCACATTGGCCCTGTGACAGGTAAGAGGGTCTTTGTCCTCACTTCTTCTTTGCAAGATTAGTTTGCATTGCATAAGCAGGGAGGCCGTAGCCCTGAAGAAGACCATGGACCAAGATTGGTCATTGCTGACTGTCGAAACATGTTGGTAAAGATAATGGTGGTCTGACCCATTATGATTAGGTTCTACCAGGATTGTACATCAATTGTTTTTAATATTTCAAGGGTACCCCACAATAAAATAATATTTTGGGGTATACCCCTGGGTATTTTAAAATATTATCTGGATGTCTGTATTGTCCTCTTTTAAAAATATTCAAGAACTCCCAGTCTTTGGTTGAGTCCACTGAAGTGGCACTGTCCGCCTTAAGTGTGGGAAGGTGCCTATGATGAAGCATGCCACAACAAGTTGTAGGTGAGGTGACCTCTCAAATATCTTTGTTGGTGTAGAACACAGGTAGTGATACCATCCTAGGACTTTTGCATGATAGGATAGCAAGCCATCAAACTACCAGGGAGGTCCAAGCCAATGCTGAGCCAAGGGTCTGGCTTGACTCTTAGAGTCCATACATGAGCTGAGCCCTGGCAATGTTTGCTATGTAAACAGAAAGGAAATATCACACAAAATATGATAAAGGCCCATATGTACAAACACATTTTCCCCATAGACACAGAATGGGTAAACCCCTTGATACATCTTGCCCAAAGTCTCTTCAAAAGTCCAAAAAGTATATTTTTTTAACATGCAGAAGTTTTGCCAGTAATAATCACATTATAGCACTGCACTGAGAAGTACTTAAATGTTTTTGAAATTAACTTAGAATTATTCCTGCACTTCCTACTATTGAGGTAAGAAGCAACACAGTTGCCATGGGAACCCTGTGTATGTTCCAGATCATTATCAAGCAACATTACAGTCTATCAAATTAAACACAGTGGGTTTTGGACAGATTCTTAAGACATATATTTGCAAGTGCTTACATACATGATTATGAAGAAAAGGGGTTTTGCGAAATAAAATATGTACTTAACATCTCACACTTTAAGGAGGGAAGCTGCAATTTATCTAGGTTTTCAGGTTTTACGTTGTAAAAGTCAGTCACTAAATGGGTATTTGTTTATCTTGTTAATGTTAATGCTTTGCTTTTAACTTTTTGTTCATTTATACTTGAGCACTTTACATGAGCACCAGTTACATTACACCAGGTCACCTTCATGTTTTGTTAGGCACAGGGAAATAAAGTGATTTGCTCAGCATCACAGGATACTGAGCTGACATCAAGACTTGAACATGGTTTCCCAGCATTATAGGTGGGAGCTTTGGCCGTGCATCCTGGGTAGAGAGAAAGTAGCAGGCAAAACCACAAAAAAGCTAGGCTCATACTGGGCCTGAAGTTCCAACCAGATTTTGAGCTGAGCCAGAGCCAAGATTCAGGCTCAAGACTAGCTTGAGCTTTCAGTGGCTCTTCCAATTCTAATTCCAGTATTCAATTGTTGATCATCAGTCACCATAGATGAGGGATCTTTGCCTTGTTTGGTGGATAGGTGTATGTGTGAGTTTGGCTTGGGTATCTGCCATGGTTGGTGATGTGATAATCTTGGCTGGAATTGAGCCTGTGAAAGAGTCATACTTCTTGAAAAGAATGTGCGTGTTAGATCCAGAGCAAGATACATGTCCAACCAACCACCATCTCATGTCAGCAAGTTCTGCCTTTTAGCCAGAGGCACTTTGCATTTTGGGACTTGCAGTATGCACCTAGAAATCCCACCACACAAAGTACTGCTGAATAAAAACCTGGAACGGTTGTACTAAAATACCCAAACCAGCTGAAGGGGTCGCATATGGAGGTGGAGGGGCACTAGCCAGCATGGACCTCTCACACTGGTCTGAAGTGAAGCACCACTTTCCTCACCTCCTCATGCAGCCTTGCAACTCATTTAATATTTCTGATGCTGTGTCCTGTGATTTCTGTGTCAGTCTCCCTATGTGTGTGGCAGTTTCAGGGCCACTGTCACTCTTGTCTTCTTGTCTCACAGCTTCCAGTAGGGCATATTTACAAGCACTTTGCGCCACATTAACTTCATTTTTTCTTAACGCTAATGTGGTGTTAGGTAGGCATTTCCATGGAGCCATATTTACAAACTGTCCAATGCTTGCATTGTGCCACTTTGCAACCCCTTTGCGCCACATTATGCCTGCACCAGGCAAAATGTATGCACGGGGGCATTCCGGCACTGGGAGGCCTGAAAAAATTGCGCAATTAAATTTACAATATTTCACTGTGCCATTTTTTGCATGATTTTAAACGCCTGCTCAGAGCAGGCATTAAAATGTCAACCCATTATGTTCAACGGGCCTCCCTGTGCTTTGCTGCACTAGTGTCAAACGTTTCGACGCAAGTTTAGCAAATTGCCACATAAGCATCAAAAATGTTGACGCTATTGTGCTAACAACTGCCATTGTGTGTCGTATTGCAAATACAGCGCAACTATGGTGTCATTAGGTGCCGCTAGGGTTGGGAGCAAGAAAATATGCTCAGAGTCTTTGTCCTCCTGCTGCCAAGCAAGTCCTCTATATACCACTCATCGTGCCAGCAGTTTGAACATTACTTTCAAGTAATCTGGTTCATGTTCATGCATTCAAAGGAGCCTGGGTTATTCTGGGATATTCCGGGAGGAGGGATAAAATGTTTCATTATATACAATCTTAGAATGGGGAACCAACACACGCATAATGAGGTTATTTTTGTAAATTATTGCTGGTTTTCTTTCTTCTTAAGCAGCGCAAAGAGTAAGTTACTTTAAGTACCTACAAAACTCGTTAAGAATGTCTCCTTTATCAGACTTTGATTTATTCCACCATCTGGGAGCCTAAATCTTTGAGAGAACCAACGTCTGGTTGTTTTCCAGGAAGGGTTGGGGAGTGTGGAAACATTTCTGTGCAGGATCGTCCAGCACTATTTGGTAATCAGGCAGTGACCGAAGCGCTGGTCTGGCAAGTCAGTGTTTTGGCTGTTCTTAAGTCGAGCGTAAGCATACGGCCTCTTGTATACTTTTAGTATACTTATACTTCTGTGGGCTTAAAGCGATTTCATTTGCTCGTTTCAGTGTCATTTAATAATTCTTCCTTGCTAGTGGTCAGTCTTGCCTGTTAGTCCCTCCTTTTCCTCTTTGTGAGCAGGGACCAACTACTGTATAGTTACGCTTTGTCCTGTTCATCTGGTCTTTAGGGGACTTTTTTCTTTGTTTCCTGCTTGTGTTTGGTGAAGCTTCCCTTTTCATTTGCAGAGCATTCTTGTACCAAATGCCTCATCCCTGCTTCCTCATCTGTTTCTATAAACAGGGCTATAATTTTGATCTCCATAAATTTGCTGTGCATTCAAAGCTGGTTTCTGCTCCCTCCAGTGCACCTGCTTACTTTTATTTATGTAACTTCAAAGTGAGAGAACCGTAATTAGCAGATCAGTAACGGCTGCAGTCTCTCCTCTTGCTACTAACACTGGCCGATGCCAGCTGCCCTGCCCTTTACCTCCCAGCACAGGTGGTTCCCTAATTAGGCCTGTGGGGCCCGGCCCCTACCTCAATTCTTACCTTTGTTTTTTTTTAAATCAAGCAAGGTATTCAATACATTTAGAATATCTGACCCTCGCTCTGTTCGGCGGTCAGGCAAAATCACGCACTTTGGAAAGGTACATGCACTAATGCCATGTGCCTGCTGTCACCGGTTTTACAGATCTTTCCTGATAGCAGCCATGGTCCTCTGTGCCATGCAACAATGTAAAGTAATGCCCCCATAACATAGTGCAGCCTCACTGATGAAAAACAGCCTGGGCACTTTAAGCCCTGCGTTTTACAAGGCTGTTGACAATCAGCGAGGCTTCAAAGAACATCTCTCTTTCAAGATTAGCTCAATTATTTTCTTCCGACTTTGACACTGATATTCATGGGTTTTTGACAGCACATATTCAGTACAACTAAACAGAGTAAACCTGCACCAGTGGGTTTCAATCCTTGTGAGAAGAAGGCAGTTAAAAGGAGAGCTGCTGGTGCCATTCAAGAGTAGAACACTTTTTATTTGCTATTTTGCTTTGAGATTTGAAGAACAAGCCCCGCTTGCATGACAACGAGAGGGAATAGCTGTCACAATCAGGCCTGCAGTGCCGAGGTAACAGCCTGTGGTCTGTCCCGAGGATGCGTGAGGTGACAGCTGACTCAATACTCAGATATATGTCTCAGCAGCTGAGGGCATGTGTGCCCATAGTATCTGTGGCATCACATCCCTGCTAGATACAACTCCCACGAGAGTGTTTGTTGTGGTGATAATTTGTGTAGCGCAAACGATCTACCTCTTGATGCTTAGAAGGTATGGTAAATGTCAAAGTGTACATGAAGCAACTTTTAAAAGCTATAAATTGTTGATATTTCTGCAATTGTGTTATGCATGGTCTGTTTTGGTTGTGACTGTCAGGACTCATGTAGTTGCCCTTGCTTGTGCCCCCACTTGTTACTCTGCACCAGATGACTTTTTAATTACTCTAGCGCTTTCTTAAATCTCAAAGTATTCACAACCATCAGTGACATATTGTATGCACCAGGGACTCTAATACAAGCAAGGAAATTGAGCTCATAGTCTTTGATTTGACAATAAAAACAGCCACTGCCTGGTGGGAAGTGGGTCCCACACAACCCTGAACTACAGTGTGACTGCACTTTCTACTCTACCGATAGCCCCGCCCCTGGGAGCACGAAAGTCAAAGTGGAGGTTCCACTGCACTGAATGAATAGTCATGAATAGCACACCCCCACAAGCTGCATCCATAATTCCACTCCACGCACATAGATTCCCTACACTCAAAACCAAACACATAAATAGGAGGCATTGCCATTTACAACGCTCTAACTCTTGCAAATGTGAGACCTATTGCATTGAAAATGCTTGTTTCTTTGTTTCACTGTTTGTGGGCCTTCTTTTTGGTCTCTGGGACAGTTTTTAATATCTCCCTAATATCAAAACAAACATAGCCTGCAGAAAGCTCAAAACCATTCAGTCTGTGTTTACAGTCGCAGCTGCTACCAGGAAGGGGTGGGGTAGCTGCGCTCGGTGCCAGGGGAAGTTAAATTTAAAAAAACATACCTGCCCCTCCGTGATGGGTGGCTCCGCTCCAGTCGCCTCGTCTTCTCTCCCCAACCAATCATGACCCTTGTTTCATGCTGCTACACAGCATGAAAGAAGTGATGGGATTGGCCTGAGCAGGCAGAAATGCTGCTCAGAGGGAGACTGTGCTTGTCTCCATCCATTCAGCTGTATTTACAACACACGGTTGTATTTAAAGCCGTGTGGAGAGTTTCTAGGTACTTTTGACAGTTTGGCCAGCCTCTTAGAAGTGCACATACCACTCCTCTTCCACTTGATGTGGAGGAGGCTGGCCCCGTCCCACCCTATGAAGGCTGAAAAATAAAGGGATAAAAAAAATACTTTTATTATCCCTTTATTTTTCTGTTTTTTGTCAGTGGGGCAATGTTCCTCTGCAATAGCAGAGGGGCCACCCCTATGTGTTTATGAGTTCCAAACATCGTGCCTTTACAACTTCAAAACTGCCCCAGTTTTTTAACTATCTAGTTCACTGATGGGGGACACCTTTATTTTGGTTTCTGGGACTGTTGTCTGTCTCATTCTGACCCCGTTTGCACTTTGCTGAAACCCACCTGAGCAGAAAGCATTCGCACTGCACAGAGATGTGAAAACCTAAATGAGAGCGCTTCAGAAAAGAAATTATTTTCTTGCCACGCATTGACTACAGCATTGACTTGCTCTAGGGCAAACTGCTTTGGACGAATGGCATGGTAACATCAATTACAGACATTCTGTCAGATAGCTCACAGGTGCTGCATATTTACCAGGAAGTTCTGATGTTTCGAGTCCCTGTGCCTCAAACACTTGACTACAAAGTGCGAGATCGTGTTAATATATATGATAGTTGATCGGCCCAAAGGTGCCGCTTTTTTCATTTTAATTGCAAATGCAGACACACAAATATCTGCAGTAGGCATTCCACTATCTCGGTAAGTTGTCAGACATACATGCCAACCCTCAGGTTTTAGTAGACACTTCTTTTTTGCTTGAAGCGAAGGCAATATTTCAGTCTTAGTAAATATTTCAGTGCTTATTAATGAGGACATTATTTCCTCGCCTTTTGTTTTTGTTTTCACACGCATTCTCAAATGTTGCTTGTATAGTAAAACAGGGATTGTCTGTAAAAAGGCTCTATGAAATCTGCTTTTATGTTACAGAAATGTTGTCTGGAGAGATGTGTCCTCTGGAGGGATACAGTTTCAACACCAGATTATGTAAAATGGAAAAAGTCCGTTTATTTTTAGGTCTCACCTGTGATAGCGCATACACTGCATGCTCTCTCGATTGCCAGAAATATTGTAAATAACAGGGGGCTGCAGCCAGCCCATCACTTAACATTCATTAGCTTCACTGTCCCTCTTATTTGCTGCCTTCTAATTGGCCAGTGCCTGCTGGTTTCACTTCCTTTCCTTTCCCATGGACCAAGTACTGATTGCTGCCCTTCCACTGATCATGCTTCTTCTCTGTCATCCTTGTTGAACCTAATGCCATTTGAAGCTATGTTTATTGTGCCACATCCACTTCAAAGGAACCATTTCATTTTTCTCTTTTGTAATTGTTGTTTATTGTGACAACAGATGTTAACTGTTTTTACTGTGACAGATGGTATCTGTTCCAAATGTATTTTCACCAAGACATGGACATGGGTACAATTGCTTACAATTTGTATATAGTTTTTGCCAAATGTCACGCTTGAGGAGAGTAACTGATTTTCTCACACCACAGAGGTGTTGGGACGAGACATAACAAGCATTGGCAAAGCCAATAAGTCTCACCTTTGAGCCCATTGGCTCTGCCAGTACTTTTTGTTAATGCTTGGATATCGCTGCATGCAACAATGATTTGTAGCAATGCTGTACAACAACTTGGCTGAAAAATAACAGCTAAAATAATAAGAAAAAAGGGCTATGTTGCATTCAATGCTAATTCACTTAAAAAAAGAATCTCCTTAGCCCTAGCTGCATCACAGCTCTTTTTATAAAGAGTTGTAGCTACACTGCAAAACATCCGGGCTGCTATAGACCATAAGCCTTTAATTCCTTTCCTACAAATATTAAGTCTGGGGGTGTAGGGGCTGTCACTCGGATGGACCTCACCAGTAGAAGAAATTGTGCCAAATGTTGGCAATGGTATATCATAACATATGTACCTTATTGCATCATCAGTTTGTCAGGTGGAGGAGGGGCAACAGACAAACCAGTAGCTTTTGATTCAGGCAACAAGAGAGACTCCACGGTGGCAGTGCAGAGATGAAAGTCGATATTGGTCTGTCTAGAGATTCTCTGGTGGTGCTTCAGAAATGCTGCCTTTTCTGAAATTGTCTTTGCATTCTCTCATTTAGCAGGTTGTGTTAGATGCATACCCACTCATGGGGAAGGTGAGGTGTTCACCAGTGCCTCTAAAGTGTTTCCCCTTTACCCATTAGTATGCTTCCATGCTGTCACCAGCATGTCAAAGAAGAAGGATCGGGATTGAAACAGGACCTTTGTCTTTGCTGGTGAAAGTAACATATGACACAAGTTCATCACCTGAGGTGTCTGCTTATGTTCTTTGAGGGATTTACATTGGCTTTGCATTTTCCTTGTTTAGTACAGGAATGTCATCATGTGATGTGCTGTGTACTGAATTAATTCCATCCCCCGCACTGCTCTATAGGAGAATTTTATCCAAGACCTTGTAAGGGACAATTTGAAGCTACTGGGGGCACCTGGAGGTGATGATGGGTACATGTATCTAGGACATGTGCTCAACTGTGAAGCATGCTGACAGTTATAGTTAGGGATTAGAGCCTGAAGCCAGCATTCGAGAAACTCCTCCGGTCATGTTTTATCAGCACCGTATGGCAAGTCTATAAAGTGGAGGTTATTTCTTAGGACACTTCCTTCACCATCTTCAACCCAATCGTCTAACATTTTGGAGGATGCTAATATGCAACTCTCTCTTGCTTGAAACCTTAACCGAGTCCTCCAGGTCAGAGTTACGCTTTTCAGTCTCTGCTTCTGTCTAATGCATTCCTTAGGTCTTGCTTCAGTAAGGAAAAACCAAGGCCACACCTTTGAACTTTGACTCCAGCACCTCCTAGGAAGATTAGATTTTGTGTATTAAAAATGAAGTTGAGGACAAGTCAGCTCCCAGTCCATTCTCCTTCACGTCAAATTTAGCAGAGAGGCTGGATGGCATAGCTGGGGGATGGAGCACCAGCAGTGCAAGTTTATCCATTGTCCCCAAATTAGAACTATTGACTAACTTGTCCTTCACCATGGAGAAGGTGTATGCCACATCGGAGTGGGAGACCAATTACACAAACTCTTGTCCCTTTGCCACATCCCAGCAGGTTAGGGGACAGGAGAGTACCAGGATCCTCAATGGTCAGTAGTAGGGGGAAGCTCTGCCAGTAACAGGAGAAAATGCACCCAACAGATTTCAGTCTGCCAAACTAAGATGGTGGTGCATAGAGCCACAATGCCAGGGAGGTGCCTGGTGGTGATTTCCGCACAGTCAGTTCACCCCAATGCCACATGGGTCAGTAGGGTACACAGTTATCTGGCCCAGCATCTCCTCTCAATCCAGCAAGACAAGTTGCATGTTAAACATTGATTTGGGGAAGTTCCTCTCACTCGTCCACATCACTGACCCCGGGTTAATACCAAAATCCGTCTCCAAGTCCCAGCTCCCTTGCCCACAATGGGCAGTGGAGCTTCACCTTGAGGCTGCATTGGCACTACCTGTTCTCCCCGGGTGCTATGGCTCACATCATCACTGACATTTTAGTAGGGAGAGATGCCCACCAGCAGTAATGGATCAATACCACACTTTAAGGTCCCATGTCTCCATAAGTCCTGGGTGTCAATAAGCTTGTGGGTTTGTGGGTGTCAGTAAGCTTGGGAGCCAACCACTGATCCCATGGGCCCTGGGGTGGTTCTGAGGGGCTCTCTCTGGTAACATATCTTCAAGTGGCAAAGTGTGGATGATCTCTGTGCCACCATTGCAGAAGAGCATTCCATCCTCCAGTTGCAAGTCTCCTGAATTTTCCAATTTGTGCAACCCTAACTTTTCGTCTTACATCCTCCTCTTTTGCTAACTTACTATTTGCTGGCTTTAGGTCTCTGTGAGCTTTAACACTGCTAACCAGTTCTAAAGTGCCGTGCTATTTTCCTTAAGCATGGTAGAATTGGTTTACACCCAATTGGGATATTTAATTTACTTATAAGACCCTAGTAAAGTGGCACTAACTGTGTCCAGGCCCTGTAACCTAAATGGTAAGAGTGGGCCTGCAGCACTGATTGTGAGACCCACTTAAGTAGTCCTTTCAACAGGCCTCAGCCTGCCATTTCGACCTGGCAAAATAAACCTTGTCCCAGGCCCAAAACTTTCCTTTTTAATACAGAAATTTGTTTTCACTACTACAAAGCCTACCACTCCCATAGGCTAGCATTGGAGTTACCTTATTACATGTAATACATGATAATTTCTAGATGGGAGCAGCCAACCAGATCATGTTTTGTGTCTTTGGAACTGTAATGAAAAATTATCTTCATGGTGAAGTCGGATTTTAAATTACAATTTTGAAAAGGCAATTTTTAAAAAGTTTTCAATTTCCTGTCTTAGCCATTTAGTGCCAGCAGCCTGTCTGTGGGTCACATTATTGGGTGTAGCTGACAGCTGAGCTTTGTCTATTCCTCCTAGACAGCTACACACAATTGAGAGCTTATGTGTACCTGATTTGACCTTCAGTGGCAGGATGGGAGGATGGAGCTGAGCACAGCCCTACTTACACTTTAATAGGTTGTGTCCTGCCTCCACTTCAAGGACTGCATACCCCCTGTAGTTTGTCTGGATCCAGGACAGGGAAGGCAGGCTGCCTGAGGGCTTAAAAGGGAAATCTCTAGAAGCTTCTCCCACTTCAAAGGAAGGTCCAGATATAAACATTGGACATCAGATACAAACTCTTCAGTATTCCTCTGGACCTATAGATGCTCTGCCAGGCAGAAGAACTGCTGTGCTGCTGAAAGGGCTGCCACTCTGCTTCTCTGAAAGAATGCTGCCTTCTGCGCTGACCTGCTCTCTCCTGCCGTCTTGCCTAGATGAGAAGAACTGGACCTCAGTTGTGGAATCCTGGACTCTAGAGTGACTCGAAGGACTAGTTGGCTGACTTCCTGACTAGAGCTTCAGGAACGGAAGGCTCCATCAACCTTGAACACAACATCTGGTCTTTAGCATCTGTGTGTCCAGCCCTGCCAAGTAGTGCCACCCCAGTCCTTGATGCTTGGAAGTGAGCCTGAAGGTGCTCTGCCAGCCCATCCGTGGATCCAGCAGCATCTCCTCTGCTGCATGGTGCGAACCCGAGCAGAACCAACACCATCTCTGCTGTGAGGATCCTTTCAATGCAAAGACTCCACACCAACCTCACAGCCCTCATCACATCCATACCTGTGCAAAGCTTAACTGGCACAGGCTCTTGATCACAAATCTCTTGTCGATGGCAGCCTCAATGACCATGCAGTTTTTTGTATCACAGTCTCTCAGCTCTTCGGAACCAACACATTGCCCTGATTGCATGACGCATCCTGATTGCCAGACTTCTCATCACAAGCCCTCATTGATAGAATCCTCAACGACACTGGATCTTGCATCCCCGGTTGGCACCAATGTATCCCGTTGGCTGAGCGACACATCACCAATGCAGGGACTCAAAACGCTGCACAACCAGGATTTAAGTTACTCTTGTTCAACTGACCTAATTGGATCCCAGTTGCTCACCCACACTCCATCATGGTTGGCCTGAACTTGTGACTTTGTCCCGGTCTGGTGCAACAAGAAATCCACAGTTTGGGCATTGTGCTTTTTGGAGCTATTAACACTGAAGTCACTAAAAATAAATATCTATCTCTAGTTCTACTGATTACATTTTTGTTGTCCTGGTCTTGATTTATTTATTAGACTTTACTCTAATTTCTTAAATTGATGTGGGATTTTTTGTGTTATGTTTTCACTTTATTACTATTTGAAGTGCTTCATAATTAGTTTACACATTGCCTCGAAGATTAACCTGACTGCTTTGTGCCAGGTTACAAGAGGATTAGGCACAGGTTAATTTGGGGTTTACTTGTGCCTTACCCTGATGAGGATTGTGGTTCCTGCTTGAGTAGAGTTTCACGCCTTTCCCTCAACCATTGACCCAATTTCTCACATTGGTGATCAGCAGTGAGGATTAGGACTTTTGTTTGTGCAGTACCATGCAGTAATTTCGCGTCACCCTGAAAATCACAGATAAGGATCACAGGGTTTGGCCATATACAGGGGTCGTGGGAGAGGTTGGCCGTGTAGAGCTCCTATCATGCTCCACACCTGACTAGCGCAGAACAACAGAAGCATGATGGCGACGACCGTCTGAGCGGGGTTTGCGAGTCAGGGGCCACGATCTATGAACTTGGAGCGAGGAACCACCCACAGTATGAGTGGCTCATATCTATTGCTTTTTCCTCCAGCATGTTTAAATGCATGCTGTTAGTTTAGATGAGCCGAGCTGGCATTGGATATTACAGCAACAGCTTCAAGCAAAATTAATTCCAGATGCTTTGAAGGCGATTGAATCAGAAATAGGAAGTAAAATAGACATGCAAGTGTGAAAGCAGTAGAACAGCTATTAAGGGTGCACATTTTAAAAGAATTGCCTTCTTTATAAAATGGAGACTATACTACACACCTGCTCGAGTCCCGAAGATGTTTTCATCAGCATTCGGGGCTTGTTATAGGTGTCATCATAATGTGGGGAATTGGTTACATGTATGCTTTACTGGTCCTATTCTGCAGCAATTCTGGGAAAAAATATTTGATTGGCTGAGTACTCAAATGGGTGTACAGATTAGCCCGGATCCCCTGGGGGTACTCTTTGGTATTCTTAGTAACTCAAATATTTTCAGTGTATCAGAAGCAGAAGGTTTTTATAGCATCATTGGTTGCAAAATCATTGATATTGCAACAATGGAGAATGGTAACACCTCCTTCTTTTGAACGCTGGGAAAGAAAGATGATGTGAATCCAATCAAGGAAAGAGAGATATGCTCGAAGGTTTGGTGCAATGTGAAAATTCTCAAACATTTGGGGAAGGAAAGGGCTGCATCAAGAGTTCATACTAGAATGTGATCCAGAAATCTAGAATATGATTAGATCATATTTATGAATTCATTTACTGTAAATTCTGTCTGTTTGCCTTTCGCACCTGTATCGAAATTTGTTTCATTAAATAAAATTTTCAACAAAAAAAAGAAAATCACAGATAAATAAACTAAGACCAAAAAGTTGTATTCACTTTGTTTGGTCTTTTTGTTTTTCCACATTCACGTTTCCTTGATTGTGACTTTATCTGTAAAGATGGAATTTGAGCTCCTCAACCTGGAAAGCTACACAGAGGCTGGGATCAAGAAATTTATAAAGAGAGGGGGCCACCCTCCAAAAGGGGCACCAAGAAGGTAGAGCACCTAAAGGCTTTGAGAGAATGGGCCTATTATCACCATTTGCCGGTCACAACAGAACACAAGGATGGGGAGGATGATGTAGAGAAGCCAGGGAAGGGACTGGATTCCAGCCCTGAGATGCAGAAGTCAGCTGAGGGGGATGACTTGACCCTGAATTGGAACTCCCTGCCAGAGCAGAGAGCAGTGTGTCTTCTTGAGGCCTGTTTCCAGAAGAACTGCCAGGCAGGACGGCAGAGAAGGAGTTTGGGCCTCTGATGGCCCAGTTGAATGTGGGGGAGAGAAAATGGCCATTGAGGAAATAATTGCTTTGAAGCAGTTGGCACATGTTGGCTCATGAGAGCCTTAAGGAGCTGGACATCAAGGCTAGGAAGGTGGGGTCCAGCAGTGATGGTTGCAGCGTACCCACAGTGGACTGTGGAGGCAAGAGGGTCCATTCTTGACTTTGTTGTGGCGGAAGACATTGACACTTGGTTTGAAGCTCATGATGTCATTTTACAGGTGGATATGATCCCTGAGGAGGAATAGGGGGCTGTCCCCTGGAAGCATATTCCTAGCGAGGGAAAGGATGCCCTACTGGAACTTGTGGAAGGAGACAGGATGAGGTATCCTCCTATGATGGAACCCCTTGTAAGGAAATATCACCTCACCCCTGAAACTCACAGCCAGAAGATTGGGGACAGCCAGAAGTGCTGAGTGAATTGTGTGGAATCCTTTTGCAAGGCACTGGATGGTTAGGGGAAGGACTGTGAGATGAAGGATTACAAGGGGCTGTATAGTTTTATTGCGAGAGAGCACATGTTTAGTCCTTGTTTTGCCGATCTTAGCCAACAACTTATTGACAGTGAGCTCAGTGATCCCAAGGAGCTTGCTAAGGAGGTGAAATGTTGCTCAGCACCAGGGTCCACAAGAAGGTGTCTGGGGGAGAATCACTACAAATGTTTCCAAGGTCCCCACCAGAAGAAGGAGGGGGGAGACACTAATAAAAACTAAGAGTCCTCTAAAAGTCTCTAAACTAGTTCTAAGTGTCAGGACTCCCAATGGCCACCTGAACACTGAACAGAAACAGTGGTTCCCTGAAAATATGTCCTCAGGAAAGGTACCCCCTAAGGGCTCTGAGAGCCAACAGGTTGAACACTACAAGTGGAATGCCAAGTGTCCCAGGCAGGCCCCACACCCTATTGATGGGTAGACACAGCACAGGGGTTGGTTAGTATAGCACTTGCGGAGGAGATTAATCCAGATATCATGGAGTAGTGTAGAGGTTTCCGTAGTGTCCCTGGGTGACAGAGACATGTTACAGAGAACTCATATGCCTAGTAACACTAGGAAATGCAGGCAGTCAGTCACTATCAAAGGGCAAAGGGTGGAGGCCCCAGGAGACACTGGAACCAGCATGACAGATGTCATCTGGTGACCTCAGAATAGGTAGTCCCTAATGCATTTCACCAAGTAATTGAAGCTGGCAAACATGACAGTCACTACCCAGTGGCTCTGGTTCTCTTTGAGTGGAGGGGTCTTGGGTTCCTTGAGGGTAGCTGTGAGTCCGTCCATGCCTGTGGATTGTCTGCTTGGAAATGTCCTAGAGTATATCCTCTGGAAGGAGGTGAAGCTCCAGTCACACCTAGATATGTTGAGGTTGCCTAAGTCGGTGTGCCTGACCACATGGTCCATGGCCTCCTGAGAAGGTAGTTAGGAGGACTTGGAGCCTGGAAGACTGACCCAGGTGCCTTCCAAGAAGAAAAAGGGCAAGGGGTGCTGAAAACCTGCTCGAGAGACTCCCTCAGGCTCGGAGGAAGTTGAGCCTGTGGGGATACCGTTGAGCCTATGGGGATGACATTACTGTCCTGGGGAACCTACCTGAACTGGCGAACTTTACAGAAGGAAGGGGGTCCCACCAGGGAGGCGTTCTTCAAGGTGTAGTTGGAGTGCCCTAATCTTGAGGGCCTACAGTGGCAGGCGGAAGCCAAGGGAGCTGGCAAAACCCTTGGTGATCACCTGACCTATTGGTGGAATGTTCTCCTGTATAACAAGCCTAAGGTTCCTGATTCCTGATGCTGTCCATGTGTTGGTGCTCCACCAGTGCTACAGGGTTTTCCTACTGAAGCTAGCACATGATCTTCATGTTCACCTGGCAGGTCATGTAAGGCAGGACAAGACATTTGAAAGGCTTGTCACCCACTTTTATTGGTCCTGGATGAGGATGGTATCAGATGCATTTTGCAA
Organism: Pleurodeles waltl; assembly: GCF_031143425.1. Taxonomy (NCBI): domain Eukaryota; kingdom Metazoa; phylum Chordata; class Amphibia; order Caudata; family Salamandridae; genus Pleurodeles; species Pleurodeles waltl. The sequence goes on from NC_090446.1 coordinate 1,237,353,559, forward strand.
GCCATACTCTACCTGCCAGACCAGTGGCAAGTCAGGAGGGAAGCACAGGGCTACCCTGCAGCTATTCCCTGTCATTAGTACTCCCATTAAACAGGTGGTCATGTAGGAGGCTGGACTGGCTTGTAGTGAGTACCAAGGGGTACTTACACCTTGCACCAGGCCCAGGTATCCCTTATTAGAGTAGAGGGGTGTCTAGCAGCTTAGGCTGATAGAAAAGGTAGCTTAGCAGAGCAGCTTAGGCTGCACTAGGAGATGAGTGAAGCTCCTACAGTACCACTAGTGTCATATGCACAATATCATAAGAAAACACAATACACAGATATACTAAAAATAAAGGTACTTTATTTTTATGACAATATGCCAAAGTATCTCAGTGAGTACCCTTAGTATGAGGATAGAAAATATACACAAGATATATGTACACAATACCAAAATATGCAGTAATAGCAATAGAAAGTGCAAACAATGTATAGTCACAATAGAATGCAATGGGGGCACATAGGGATAGGGGCAACACAACCCATATACTCTAGAAGTGGAATGCGAACCACGAATGGACCCCAAACCTATGTGACCTCGTAGAGGGTCGCTGGGACTGTAAGAAAACAGTGAGGGTTAGAAAAATAGCCCACCCCAAGACCCTGAAAAGTGGGTGCAAAGTGCACCTAAGTTCCCCAAAGAGCACAGAAGTCGTGATAGGGAAATTCTGCAGGAAAAAACAACACCAGCAATGCAACAACGATGGATTTCCAGACGAGGGTACCTGTGGAACAAGGGACCAAGTCCAAAAGTCACGATCGGGACAAGTCGGGAGTGGGCAGATGCCCAGGAAATGCCAGCTGTGGATGCAAAGAAGCTGCCACTGGATGGTAGAAGCTGAGGATTCTGCACGAACAACAAGGGCTAGAAACTTCCCCTTTGGAGTATGGATGTCCCATGTCGTGAAGAGTCGTGCAGAAGTGTTTTCCCGCAGAAATACCGCCAACAAGCCTTGCTAGCTGCAAGGGTCGCGCTTAGGGTTTTTGGATGCTGCTGTGGCCCAGGAGGGACCAGGATGTCGCCAGTTACGTGAGGAGACAGAGGGGGCGCCCAGCAAGAGAAGGAGCCCACTCAGAAGCAAGCAGCACCTGCAGAAGTGCTGGAACAGGCACCCGAAGTTGCACAAGAGAGTCCCACGCTGCCGGAGGACAACTCAGGAGGTTGTGAAATACAGGTTAGAGTGACGGGGACCCAGGCTTGGCTGTGCATGAAGGAAATCCTCGGTGAGTGCACAGGAGCCGGAGTAGCTGCAAATCACGCGGTTCCCAGCAATGCAGTCTGGTGTGGGGAGGCAAGGACTTACCTCCACCAAACTTGGACTGAAGAGTCACTGGACTGTGAGAGTCACTTGGACAGAGTTGCTGAGTTCAAGGGACCTCGCTTGTTGTGCTGAGAGGAGACCCAGAGGACCGGTGATGCAGTTCTTTGGTGCCTGCGGTTGCAGAGGGAAGATTCCGTCGACCCACGGGAGATTTCTTCTGAGCTTCTAGTGCAGAGAGGAGGCAGACTACCCCCACAGCATGCACCACCAGGAAAACAGTCGAGAAGGCGGCAGGATCAGCGTTACAGTGTCGCAGTAGTCGTCTTTGCTACTTTGTTGCAGTTTTGCAGGCTTCCAGCGCGGTCAGCAGTCGATTCCTTGGCAGAAGGTGAAGAGAGAGATGCAGAGGAACTCTGATGAGCTCTTGCATTCGTTATCCAAGGAATTCCCCAAAGCAGAGACCCTAAATAGCCAGAAAAGGAGGTTTGGCTACTTAGGAGAGAGGATAGGCTAGCAACACCTGAAGGAGCCTATCAGAAGGAGTCTCTGACGTCACCTGCTGGCCCTGGCCACTGAGAGCAGTCCAGTGTGCCAGCAGCACCTCTGTTTCCAAGATGGCAGAGGTCTGGAGCACACTGGAGGAGCTCTGGGCACCTCCCAGGGGAGATGCAGGTCAGGGGAGTTGTCACTCCCCTTTCCTTTGTCCAGTTTCGCGCCAGAGCAGGGCTGAGGGATCCCTGAACCGGTGTAGACTGGCTTATGCAGAGATGGGCACCATCTGTGCCCATCAAAGCATTTCCAGAGGCTGGGGGAGGCTACTCCTCCCCAGCCCTGACACCTTTTTCCAAAGGGAGAGGGTGTAACACCCTCTCTCTGAGGAAGTCCTTTGTTCTGCCTTCCTGGGCCAAACCTGGCTGGACCCCAGGAGGGCAGAAACCTGTCTGAGGGGTTGGCAGCAGCAGCAGCAGCAGCTGCAGTGAAACCCCGGGAAAGGTAGTTTGGCAGTACCCGGGTCTGAGCTAGAGACTCGGGGGATCATGGAATTGTCTCCCCAATACCAGGATGGCATTGGTTGGGCAACTCCATGATCTTAGACATGTTACATGGCCATATTCGGAGTTACCATTGTGAAGCTATACATAGGTAATGACCTATGTATAGTGCACGCGTGTAATGGTGTCCCTGCACTCACAAAGTCCGGGGAATTGGCCCTGAACAATGTGGGGGCACCTTGGCTAGTGCCAGGGTGCCCACACACTAAGTAACTTAGCACCCAACCTTTACCAGGTAAAGGTTAGACATATAGGTGACTTATAAGTTACTTAAGTGCAGTGTAAAATGGCTGTGAAATAAATTGGATGTTATTTCACTCAGGCTGCAGTGGCAGGCTTGTGTAAGAATTGTCAGAGCTCCCTATGGGTGGCAAAAGAAATGCTGCAGCCCATAGGGATCTCCTGGAACCCCAATACCCTGGGTACCTCAGTACCATATACTAGGGAATTATAAGGGTGTTCCAGTATGCCAATGTAAATTGGTAAAATTGGTCACTAGCCTGTTAGTGACAATTTGGAAAGAAATAAGAGAGCATAACCACTGAGGTTCTGATTAGCAGAGCCTCAGTGAGACAGTTAGTCATAACACAGGTAACACATACAGGGCACACTTATGAGCACTGGGGCCCTGGCTGGCAGGGTCCCAGTGACACATACAACTAAAACAACATATATACAGTGAAATATGGGGGTAACATGCCAGGCAAGATGGTACTTTCCTACAGTCATCAACATTATTGGGTTTCTGAACCCTTAGTCAGGTTCATCCTGGTCTTGATGAACCATGCCATCCAGTACCTGCCCCAACCTGGAGGCTATACCTCTGAGAACAGTGACTGTGCCCACGGTGGTCAGACCACTGATGGGTCTATTTGCCCATGTGGGGTTTCCAAAGGAGGTAGTGTCTGACCATGGTATCAACTTCATGTTTGCAGTATGTGAAGTCAATGAAGAAAGAATGTGGGGTAATCTACAGGTTCTCCACTCCCTATTACTCTCCAAACTAATGGGCTTGTTGAAACGTTCAACAAGACTCTCAAAGGCATGGTCATGGTGACTATGGGAGCCCTTAAGGCTGAAGTGGAATGTCCTTCTGCCATGCCTGTTTTTTGCACACAGAGGTACTGCAGATGGGTTTTGATTCAGCCCCTTTGAGCTGCACCCTATGCAAGGGCCTCTTAGTTTGGTGAAGGAGGGTTTGGAGAAAATCTCCTGAGGATGTGGTCAGCTACATGTTGACACTCCGGGCCATATTTATACTTTTTTAGCGCTGCATTTGCATCGTTTATTGATGCAAAGGTGGCGCAAAGTTACAAAATACAATTGTATTTTGTACGTTTGTGCCAGTTTTGCGTCAAAAAGCGGCGCAAATGCAGCGCTAAAAAAGTATAAATATGGTCCTCTGTATCCAGATGAATCGCTTGTGGAAGCAGGTCAGAGAGAATCTAGAAGCCAGATTCTATTAATGGTTTACTGTGATAGATTTGTGTCAGTCCTTCTTTTCTATATGTTGGCATGAGTATAGTACCTTTTCAACTTTCAGTTGCAAAATCATGCTTTTAGCATGGTGCTGAGTCCCAGAAGGGTATACAAAGAGCCACTCTATTTTAATTATATCCTTAGAACGAATTTGGGGTCCTTGATCATGCTTTGTAACTCTGCCCTGCTTCATTATATGGACGACCTGTTAGTGGCATTGGATACTAGGAAGCCTGTAAACAAGACACCATTGTGTTGCTGAACCACTAAGCTGAAAATGAAGATAAAGTACCCTAAAGCAAGTTACAATGTTGCAGAGAGACGTCCTGTATCTAGGGCCCCCTATTGAGAAGGAAGCAAGGAAGTTGTTGCGAGAGAGGATCTTGGCGATTCTGAAGGTGAATCCACCACAAACTCAAAGAGAAGTCAGAATGTTTCTGGGAATGGTGGGCTACTGTTGACAGTGGATACCCAACTTTTCCGTTGTGGCCAAGCATCTACAAAGTCTGACACACAAGGATGTGTCTCATTCAGTACCATAGACAGTGACTATTTGGTTGCATTATTAGAGCAGGAAAAAGGGTTTTGCCATGCCCCAGACCTGGGCATGCCCGATAAAAGCAAAACCTTTACACTTTCTGCAGTGAGAGGGAGGGCTGCACTCAGTGCTTGCACAAATACATGGGATGCACATATACTTGTGTCTTATTTTTCTGCTATTCTTGATCCTGTAGCCTAGGACTGCCTGATTACCTCAAAGCTGTAGCAGCATGAGGTATCAGAATTGAAGGTTGTGAGAGTATAGTCATGGGCCACCCTCTTAAAGTCATGTTGCATGTTAGACTTAACACCCTCAGGATGGTCAGAAGGGGAATGGGAGCACACTGCCTCGTGTCCGAGCACAGTTTACCCCTTTCCATTGTGGTAAATGAATTACAAACTTTGTACTTACTTGGTTTGCTACTTTACAGAGTTGGTGCAGATAGTGCTATACATCTCTAGACATGTGTTTCTGGATTTTATCTTTCATCAGTAGAGATCAAATATCAAATATTATCAGGGATTGCTGAGAATGCTGCCATAGTCCTCTCTGGTCTCAGTGCCTCTCACTGCCATACAGGTGCATCTCCAAAAGCTCTTCAGCTCAGTGAAAACTAAAGCAACTTTAAAGTAAGCTTACTGCATTTGACAGAATGCAATTGGGTGAACTGTTATGGGATGAGTGGCAGTGTGCTCCCTCCCCCTTGTGTTTAAAAGGCTCCCTTGCACCAATGAGCTGACAAGCTCACCTGGAATGCACCTGTGTGCCTGTGGAGTGGTACTGTGACCTGTGAAGACTAAGGCAGCATTTCAACAACCCGGGATGACTTTTCTCTCCTCTCAACTACTTCTGCTCTCTGATGAGGGGCTAAACCCAGAAACACTTATCTAGAAATAACAGCACTATCTGCACCAACTTTGGTAAAAAACTACAGCAACTTTAAAATAAGCATACTGCCGTTACGGGATGAAATGGGGTTAACTGTGCTGGGACAAGAGACACTGAACTCCCCCCTTCTTTAGCCTTAGGAGGGTCTTTCCCCCAGCTTTTTGCATGCCACCTCCACTTTTCTGACCTTTTTTTTGTTAATATTAGGATTCTCTTCACTTTACCAATGATATCAAGTGCTAAAGTGCTTGTCCTCGCTCCTCTAAACATGGTAGTGCTGGCTTATCCCTAATTGGCATATTTAATTTACTTCTACGTCACTAGTAAAGTGCATTACATGTGCCTAGGGCCTGTAAATTAAATGCTACTAGTGGGCCTGCAGCACTGATTGTGCCATCCATTTAGTATCCCTCAAACCATGACTCAGGCATGCCCTTTTAGAGCCTGTATGTGCAGATTTACACTGGCATGTCGACATTGCAAAATAACCCTTTTGCCATGGCCCAAACTTCCTTTTTTATACAAATAAGTCACCCCTAAGTTAGGCCTCACACAACCGAGAGGGCAGGGTACAATGTATTTAAAAGGCAGGACATATACTTTTAGTTTTAAATGTCCTGGAACAGAAACATTCTCAAAGTCTTTTTTCACTACAGCAAGGCCTATCTCTCCCATAGGAACATTGGCATTACCTTATTACAGTGTATGGGCCCAATTAACAAAGGTAAACTTACGCCCAAAGTCTAAGTTTAGACCTAAAGTCTAACTTTACTCGTAGTAAAGTTAGACTTTTGGTCTAAGTTTAGACTTTTTGTCTAAACTTAGACCAAAATAGACCAAAAGTCTAACTTTGCTACGAGTAAAGTTAGACTTTTGGTCTAAGTTTAGACATCTGGTCTAAACTTAAACATTTGTTCTAAACTAAGGGGCATATTTATACTCTGCTTACGCCGAATGTGCACATTCGGCGCAAACCCTGGCTCATATTTATACTTTGATGCCCGACCCTGCGGACGTCAAAATCCCACCATGTGCGTCATTTTTTGGAAGGGGATCCTGCCTTGCGTTAATTATATGCAAGGTAGGCGTTCCCTTCCAAAAAATGACTTTAAGGCCTGTGCGCCTTATTTATACTCTGGCGTCATTTTGATGCGCAGGATGGGGGTGGGCCTTAAAAAACTGTGCACAGCCTGATGGGCGCCGTTTTTTAACACCTGGGTCAGGGCAGGCATTAAGGGACCTGTGGGCTCGGAAGGAGCCCAGAGCTGCCCTCCCCTGCCCTCAGGGACACCCCCTGCCACCCTTGCCCACCCAGGAGGACACCCAAGGATGGAGGGACCCATCCCAGGGAAGTAAAGGTAAGTTCTGGTTAGTATTTTTTTCCCTTTTTTTTAAGTGGCATAGGGGGGCCTGATTTCGGCCCCCCTACATGCCACTATGCCCAATGACCATGCCCAGGGGACCAGAGTCCCCTGGGCATGGCCATTGGGCAAGGGGGCATGACTCCTGTCTTTGCTAAGACAGGAGTCATGTCAATGGAGGTTGGGCGTCAAACAAAATGGCGCAAGTCCGGTGTGAGGCCTGATTTTTGCCTCAGACCTGACTTGCACCATTTGTTGACGCACAACCCCCATTTTCCCATACGCCGGCTCTGCCTGGTGTGAGTAATTTTTTTTACACGTACCAGTCCGCAGCGCCGGCTAACGTCATCCCATAAATAAGGCGCCTGCATGGTGCGTTGGAATGGCGTTAGCCGGCGGTAAAAGTTTTGACGCACAACTGCGTTGGTGCAGTTGTGCGTCAAAAAGTATAAATATGGCCCTAAGTTTATCTTTCTGAATCAGGCCCTATAAGTGTAATTGCAAGAGATGCATTTTTTCATTTTGGAATGACATTTTAAATCCTACTTTATAGTGAAGTCGGATTTTAAATTGCATTTCCTAAAATGCCACTTTGAGAATGGTGGGATTTTTTACTTTAGCCTTTTGGTACCTGCTGCTTGTCTCTGACCACATGTCTGGGATGGGTGACAGCTGGACCTTGTGTATTCCCCCTAGACAGACACATACAGTGGAAGCTTGGGTGTGACTTTAAGGACTATCGTTGATGGGAGAGAGGAACAGGACCCAGCCTCATTTGCCTCTGAATAGGCTGTGTCCTGTCCACACAAAAATAACTGCATTCCCACCTGTACTGAGTCTGGAACCAAGGCAGGAAGGAGGGCAGGACCTATGTGCACTTCAATGTCCTCACTTTGAAGTCTCCCCCACTTCAAAGGCACCACTGTGTATAAGAATTGGACTTCTGACACCACCACTTCAGTAAACTTCTTGACCCTGTTGATACTCTGCCATGAAGAAGGACTGATGTGCTGCTGAAGGACTGCCACTCTGCTGGACTCCTGCTTTACTGTGCTGATTTGCTGCCTGCTGCTCTTTGCTGGGTGAGAAGGACTGGACTTGCAACACTTGACCCCAGAACCTAGAGTGACTCCAAGGGCTAGTTGGCTGGCCTCCTGATCTGAAGTCTCAGGGACTGAAAAATCATAGATCATCACTAGGAGCCCATCAAGAGGAGTGGATCAGCATGCAAGGCGGTTAAAAAGAAAAAGAAAGGATGTGAAATTGAAATTGAAAGAGAGTCAGCGTAAGTTCTATGATGAGATGAACCATCTTGAAAACAGATGAAGTAACATGTTGAAAACAACAGGATAATGAGCTGGTCTCATTAAATACTATTTATTTGATATTGTGATGCCTATTCTAGCCATCAGAGGGGAGATTTGAGCAGTATAATTAGGATTCAGCCTTTTTACGCAATATCTTTTCATCTATATATATGCATTTATGGTATATATATTCAATGTGTGCTTTCATTTCATTAATGTGTGTGTTACATTTAAAGAAATGAATAAAGAATATTCATTGCAAAAGGGAACGTTAGACACATATGAATGTATAACTATGTCATGTATATTCACTTTTAACATTGATTATTGATTTCATTTTCTGTGTGTGTTTCATATTGTAATCTTCACCCATTTTCTATTCCGAAGAGATTGTCTTGAGAAAAGAACTCAACTGAAATGCTTCCTTTAATTTGATAGTGTATTGAATATTCCCTTTGCGTCATTAGACAAATGATAGTAAGGCCCCACAGGGAGGAATCTCATAGAAATGATGGTCAAATTAGGCCTTCTGTTAATCCTGCACCACTATGGTTGGAAGCTCAAGGTTGAGCTCTACAGTTCCAGTTTCAATCAGTTGGTAACTTAAAGGAGTATGCTGATGCCCCTTGCAGTTAACAAATCAGTAAGTTACTGGTGGTGTAAATAGAGATAAGAATACTTTTGAAGTTACTGATATATCTAATTGGCGGTTCCAAAGCTAATTAGGCAGACTTTCCCTTGACTCTGAAAGGAAAAAGATCTCTCTGCTTGGTGTACCTGGGTGTGAAGCTTTATGCTGAACCCTTCTTTTATCTTGTTCTTTAACAGAAGTACTATTTTATGCTGACTCGTTCTATGCTATCTCATTAGAAGTCCTCTTTAGCAAAGTCTTTTCTCAATCTATGTTTAAACTAGAAAAGCGAAGTTTTTTATGAGTCACCTATTTGCAAGAAGTTGCTTTGTTCTCATAGTGGGTGTTACCATACAGTATCTTATATTTTTACAGATCAACTTATTGGCACATTTCAAATTGCAAACTATATTGTTGTGTCTTGTGAATCTATTTGTATTCTGTTTATATATTGGATAAATCAAAATTGTGAAATAAACCCATTTAATCATAATTATTGAATTCTGATCCTTATTATGGAGTCACATTGGCTTCATAAGTTGGAAATATATTTCTGATGTCATCTCCCTTACAGTGATTCAAGTCAACTGACAAAGGTCCATGTGATCAATGGGAAAATATATTTGATGACTTCACAAAAACATTACGGTGTAATGACCAGCACACCATCAAATGCATGACAGAACTCCCTCACCAACGTGTAAACAGCTAGACATCAAAGCCAAAAAGTTGACATAGCATGGTCAAATAATACTTCTGCCATTCATCACACTATATTTGTAGATAGAAAAGTTCCCCTGCATGGCTTGAAAGAGCATTCACACCTGCCCTGCATAATAAAAAAAAATTTGTTACTTCTGCACACACAATAGTTTGTGCATTGAACATCCACTGTAACAGGGACTGAGACACTACTGGTGGCAACTCACTAAGCTGTGAAAGACAGGTCTGGCCACAACAGATAGTAGTAGCAGGACAGGACTTTTAATCTGTCACCTTCTACTGTGTTGTCTAATGGTCTTTCTTATTCTTAAATTGGTCTGAGACTCCTGACCTGAGATTGCTCCTTTGTATCATTAATGTGGGACATGCATGCCTAATCTATGTCTAATTTGTCTACCTTGTTCATGAAGTATATTTTCTATCCATTTTGATTCTCTGCACCTGAGAAGTACAGACCATAGGTCAGTAACATACCCTGAGAGTAGTAGGAATACCAGGGCTTCTACAAAGCTTTTCTGATATCCTAAATAGTCAATTAGACTTTGGAGGTGGAGGGTAGGATACAGATTTCTTTTGAAGTATGTGGAAAATCATTGCCCTCTTCCTGCTGTCTTCATCCCCAAATATATTGCGAACAGCACATTGAAATGTAGATAAGTTGGGAAAGCTCTTCCTCATTTGTGCTTGTATTTGGGGGTCTTCTCTGTGAATAAACTCTCAATCTCACCATGTTTCTGAAATTAGAAGAAAAAAACTGTGGCTTTACCAGTCTGGTATTAATACACAAACATATGCAACTGCACAAAACTGTCCTCTGAGCTTGACTTATGTAATACATCAGCTCTTCCTCCAGACTTAGTATAGGTATGGGACACAAATCATAAGTCAGGGTGCTAACATTTCTCATCAACCAGAATCCAAGTCCCACATCTGTGGAGGCTAAGAAACTCTTCTGTCACTGACTGCTAACTGCCCTGGAACCAACCTGGCAATTCTGCAGACTGCCAGAAGAAGAGTGGTCTCGAGGCTTCCTTGATGTAAAGCTCTGACTGATTGCTCAGGAGGGATGCTGGAGGTATAATTGCAAGAATTTGAAGTTGCTTAAAAAAAGGAGGGCAGTGATGAGCTGGGGCAGGAAGAACTCTGGTACTCCAAGAAGGATACCCACCACCAGGCCATCTGTGGGGCCTAATACAAAGTGCCCCAGGAGCTCAATTGATGTGTGCATCTGCTTTCTTCACCCCACTGCACTTTAGTATTACAAAAGGAGCTACAGATGCATGTGCAACCCCTTCAGCAATATTGATCATGCAGGTGCTACATGTGCAACAGCACAATCTCCAGGGGGGCATTCCTTCATTTGTATTAGGCATGGACCCATGAAATGAGGGAACACTTTGCTTCTGCACCAGCACCGTACAATAGATAGGGCACAGAGGAAATTAAGCTGTGAGGGTGCACACTGAATGTGAAGAACACAGTCAGTTCCACCTCTGCAAGGGAAACGGAAGGTCCCAGACATTTCTCTGCAGGTAACTGTAGTCAATCAATGCACCTGCCTGTAAATGGATTTCTGCTCCACTTTTAAAAGAAGGCCACATTGCCACTTGCACAGCAAAAGGTGAACTGACTACTTAAAGCACCACATTTTACTCATGCCCAGCCTCAAAGACAAGCTTCAGTATGCGGTTGCCTTGGGGGCAGTACAGTATGTGCAATAGGGTGCATAATCAGGGCAATGCATCCTATATATGTGGGCCTGGTGAGGACTTGAGACCCCAGTGCTCTTGCATTATGCAGAGAAACAAAACCACCTGAAATTACTTGATGTTTGGAAGAATCATAAACACGTTTGGTGGGTCACAATAAGGAAGCTGTTGCCTCTGTGACAGTGCAGCACTACTAAAAAATAGCAATCACATTTGGATGCCTTATCAGCAGAAGCCAAAGCATCTTTGAAGGATTGGTGCCATACCCAAATCACAACCAGTGGTTATCTGCACCTTTGTTTTCAATCACCATTAGGACTCAGGGTTGACACTTCACTTTGTTTTGGTGGTGGGTTTATGTTTGGGGGTATAGAAGATCCCCAAGTGGAAATCCACCCAACTGATCTCAGTTTAAGTGGTGCTCAGTTTCCCACTCATCTGTATTCTTGCAAGCCCACCTCTACCAACTGGAGGTGAGTGTGTGCCCACAAGATGTGGATGCCGGAGTCAGAAACATCATCATCTAGCCAGGTTCAGAATCAACTTAGTCCCTCTCTGTGGACCTGGTGAGACTTCACATCACTAGAAACAGAACTGTTCCCACCCTTCAGCCGGCACAAGATGGCTCTAGTCGCTGAAGAATAGAATGAAAGGTACAGTGCATGTGCCAGAAACCTGACCACAATCACGTTGGGAGGGTAGATGGGTAACCCATAAGGGTAGAAAGAGATCCTTACCAACCACTTTCCATGAGAGGGAAATGTGTCCTAACATGTAGTAACACAATAGCTTAGTAATGGGAGCCAATAACAGCTGTTCCCCTCACAGTGTGATTGCCGCCTTGATGACTGTGTACAATATTGTTCCCCTACAATATTTATGTAGAGTATTGTGTTGGATGTTGAAAATAAAGTACTTTTTCTTTTAACCAGAAGCACTGAATGGGCAGTGATTTATTAGGTGTTATTACATGTCCCATTGAGTTCCGAGCCTCTACCACATGCCACCTTCCAGTAGACCAGTAGGTCTAGTACTGCTCAACCTTGCTGCCCTGAAGGTCAAGTGATACCAGAATCTACTCTGCTTAGTTTTGAACTCCATGGTAAGTTAAAGCCCAACAACATCAGTGGCAAAAGGTTCTCATTGTTACAATCTAGCCTAACAGCACCCACTCTCATACAATATTACACCATAAAGCATAGACCTGTCTTATGATGTTTCTATAAAACAAATCTATACTGTGGGACAGCAAAGGATAAGTAATCACTGCAATTAAGAGAAAAACAGAAGGTCCTTTGGAAGTCCTACCCATATAACAATGATCTTCCAGGATCAAACTAAATTTAATTTTGCATTCACTCACACTGAGGCTTTTGAATGTTAATACTTTACAAATTTACTACTAACTACTCACAAAAAATAACTGACACAATCAAATAATGGCTCCTCTAGTCCTCTTGATGTCCTTCCCTGAGCAAAACGATACACTTATCATGAAGGTGCTCCCGCACCATAACAATGGTTGTTGAGACTATAAAAATGACAATAACACAGCAAACACCAAAACACAAGATTACACAGCTATGCTGACCATCTAGCATGGAGGCAAATTCTAGACAGTACTGTTAAAATTCAGGACAAATGGTCAAAATTCAGGACAATTTTACAGACACAACCATGAAGAGGTCATACTCTGCTACTTTATCAGTGAATTTACTTACTATATTTTATTTTGCAATATTTATTCACTGTGCTCTAGTTGTGATTGCCTCTAGGTATGTACATTATGTCCTTGTTCAGAGTAAATGAAAATGAATGCTCTTGATCATGATGTCAAGGGCATCACACCTACCCAAAGATACCAAATTTTCTTTGGAGAGTAAACAACAGCAACATTTTGATTTTCTTTTTCTTATAGACAAGTTGAAAAAAAACATCTGGCTCACCTCACCCTCCACTGGACATTAAACCTTAGAAAAGCAGAGCAGATAGTAGGGCGACAGTCTGACATCTAATTTCAGGATGTGAGGTAACCACAGACTTGTCTGTAGTCTCACAGCACTGAGAAGGCCTGTCTCCTTTATTAGTATGTGCATCCAAGACTCTAAGGGGCATATTTACACTCTGTTTGTGCCGAATGTGCGTCAAACATTTTGAACCATATTTAAACTTTGGCCCCAGAGAATGCCAAAATCCCGCCATGTGCGTCATTTTCTGGATGCGGGAAACCTCCTTGCGTTAATGACATGCAAGGTAGGCGTTCCCGTCCCAAAAATGACTTAAACACCTGTGCGCCTTATTTATGCTACTGTGCAAAAATAACGCACGGCCAGGAGGCGCAGTCGGAAAATGATGCACAACCCGATTTGCGTAAAGAAATAATGCCTGGGTCAGGGCAGGCGTTAAAATGGGGCATATTTAATCAAAACACACAGAAGCAACAGCAGAGCTCCAAAAGGAAGACATGGAGGTGCTTTTCATCCAGCATGCACGCAGACGCAGAGCACAGGACCAACAACAGCAGGTTCCACAACACCAGCAGGGACCCCAAAGGCAACACAGAAGGCAGGAGAGGATATTCTGCACCAAGACAACCCTTCTGGGACTCCGCCAACAAGACATCATTCAGAGGTACATGCTGAACTGGCAAGCCATTCAGCAGCTGCTGCGCAACATTGAGCCACAGTTGGCACCCAGCTTGCAGACACCCCGCACCATTCCACCAGAAACCAAGCTGCTAGCTGTACTACACATGTTGGCAAGTGGCTCCTTTCAAACCACTGGCGCCCTGGTTGCTGGGATCTCACAGCCATCATTCTCCGCCTTCCTACCTAAGGTACTAGATGTCATCATCTCACTAACACCCCGCCACATCTGCTTCCCCAACACACAGTAGAAGCTGCAGGAGACAAAACAGGGGTTTTACCAAATTAATAGCTTCCCACACGTCCTTGGTGCCATTGACTGCACACATGTACGCATTGTGCCACCTGCTGCAACCGAACATCTATACCGCAACAAGAAGCACACACACTCCATCAATGTGCAGGCCATTGTCGACCACCGGGGTTGATCACCAACATCGTGGCAAAGTATCCTGGTAGTGTACATGATTCATTCATCATCCGTCACTACACCATCAATCAACACTTCCAGGATGGACGATATGGAAATGGACTACTTGTTGGTAAGTACAGAAACCTACTTATGTACACACAGCACAGCAACCCTCTAGGACACACAACACATACACCACGACATCAACATGTGGACAGGAACACACTGAGGTTATGACACCGCTAGGCATGTTTGATATCTTCACCCAATGGGAGACACACCTAGGGACAAATGACCGTTCCAAATAACAACTGATGCCACTCCACAGACACAAGGGAAAAATGTAAAACAACACTATGACACACACAAGGCCCCAACTGGCGGTACATATGGGAAGATTAAACTTTCAATATCACATCAATAACACTCAATCCAACACCGTTAAAATCAATACGTACTGTGTAAGGGTTGTGTAATGTTTTTTGCTGCACGATGATGACTACAATGAAAGTCACATGCAATCATTGAGGCCGTTCCAGTATCTCACATCACTCCTGCTCTCACATTGCCCACTACCAAGAAGCAAGTGGACTGTGTGAAGAACACATCTTGATGGGGCAATATTGAAAGTGCACATTCCTACACATACACATTGCGACAAATTAACAAACACACAACAGATGTACTGGCATACGGACCTTCTGAAACTCTAAATGACAACTTCACAACCAAGTTAGCCATCGGAACCTGAACATGTTCAGTAGTATAGGAACACGTAACAACCTGAGTCGACTTGGCAAGGGCAGAGAAATAGGTCTGCAGTGAACTTGTCACACATGTGAAACTAGTGTATAGTCAATTGTTAACACGTCTGTGCTCACAACGTACGGAGATGTTTTGCACATTGTCACCTTGCAAAATATAAGGGTCTTACTGATGGTTAAATTAATCTATTGCATATGCCAAATTGTATGGGATGTCCAGGGTACAGAGATGCAACCGTGTTACCACCACTGTTGAGTTGATTCTGTGTATGGAACTATCATCTCACCCCCAGTTAAGACACAGGGACATCTGTATCACAAGTCACAATGCAAAGTAGTACACACTGTACTGCCACTCTCCAAAAATACTGCTGACATCCGGTCAACAGCCAAACACCCGTTCAGATGAGGAAACAACCCAATGCTGATGGTACATCCTAGAAGCCTAGGATTCTACACAATAACACAAACACCAATGAGTCACAGACAACACAAGATAACTACTGCCATGCAGGGTGATATTTATTGGGCAAGCTACATCAGCATGTTCTCGCTCATTTTCTCTTTCAGCTGATGAGGGGTATGGGATCCAGCCATGGATTATGACCCCATTTGCCAACCCAAGCACTGCAGCAGAGCGTGCCTATAATGAGGCACGTAGGAGGACACGCACCATAGTTGAGAGGACCTTTAGCATCCTGAAGTCAAGATTCAGGTGCCTCGACATCACCGGAGGCAGCCTCCTATACTCACCTGAAATGGTGTGCAAAATAATTTGACCTGTGCCATCCTGCACAACATATGTGTAAGAAGGAACATTCCCTTATATGAACCCGACCCACAAATGCCTGAAGAGGAGAAAGAGGAGGATGCTGGCCATCAACATGAGGGGGACCACCAAACACAGCTGCAGGATTGCATCGGAGACAACATATAGCCCAAAATTTCTTTTAACCCTACTCACCCATCACCACTGTCTTACCATATGTAAATAAACACCTATACTAATCACCATATCATGGTCTGGATAATCATTTTTGCATAACATTATCTCTAACTATCAGCTTCATAGTGTAGCCCCATGGAGCATTGCTGAAATACCGATTAGGACACAGAATATTGCCAAACTAGTTAGATGCGTATGAATGTACAGCCACATTCACTCACACTGTAAATGACATTTATCCTGTACGTGTCATATTTGAAGGGCAATAGCAGAGGACCACACCTATTTCACACATACATGTTGGCAACATGGTTCATTGCAGCATATGGCACACAACTAAGCATCATCAGTCAATAATGGAAAAAAATGCATCATACATGAGGCAGTGGGTGTGCTATTGCATTAGTAACAGGAATGTATGCCCAGACCCTTGACAGCAGTAACTGTTACATCACCTATCTTTGCAAGGACTATCTGTGACTAGATTTCCATATAAGCAGCAAAGTCATAGCACAAGTGTCCCAGGTATGACTAGCATTGCTCACATGATATCCCCTGCACATGTCAGCCAATGTCCTGAGTCCTGACACACCCATGTTCCCGGTTCACCCCACCCGTCTTCAAAGGTCCCTGGAATGGTAATATGTGTACCAAAATAATCCCTCCTCTACACACTCACAGACTCACAATGTAAATCTAGTGTGCATCCCCCTTGAGTATGGTGTGCCATAGTCATTTTACTTCTGTCTGCATGGACGTCACGTTAAATAATGCACTGGCTTGTAGTTTCTAAGACCTGTTATCACCTGCACAGTGATTCCCATGTGAAAGGTACTGTTGGCCCTTTGAACTTGAATCTCACATACAGGACTTGTGAGAGACTGATGCAGCACACACCTATGAGCACCTCCATGGAGACCAGTCTTTTGAACATGCACTGCCCTTGCAGATGCTTGGAACAGCATATAAGCTGCAATTTTATCTATTACACTGTTATGCCTTGCCGTTTAACTCAGCTGTGTAACACAGCTCTTGGGTTAATGTGTTACCTTCCAAAGCACAAGACAAACACAGTTTTCCATTTCAACTGTCTTGTTCCTCCTTTGACCAGTCTCAGTCTGACCACTGTGTATTTACCTTGTGAAAAGTCTGGATCCTGATTGACCCTGCATCCTGTTAGCCTGACTGGCTCCTGTATTTGCGTTACCCTAAAGATTCCTTGTGGCTACATTTGTATCATAGTTGCTTTACCAACCCTCATATTCCTCCTGGGTCAGGTGGGTTCTACAATGCATACTCAAATACATTGTATAGCAGAATCAGTTTATTTATCGTACCATGGGTGGGAACTTGTCTCCAAATACCTGAATCATGGCCTATCCCTTGTCTGGGTCTCATGCATGCGTGAGTGACAAATTGTGACAGTGTACCATGGCTGTATGCAGGGATCGGGTATGGTGCCTCCAGTAGAACCAACAATGTCAGATAATGTGCATGAAATGTCTACACATGTTAGGACCCTGACAGTCCACACGCTGATTTACATTGCTCCCAACATATTGATGGGGCGTGCGTGGTGAATAGCTGTGAGATTAATCAGCAGAGAGGCAATCATGTTCCCAGGTTCAGTGGGAATTTTAGAGGCCAACCTGTGTATAAATGTTGTGATGACACCTGTCAGTACAAGAATCTTGAGTAATATGAACTTTCTCAGCACACCAAGGTTGCCCTGTTGACAGTCTCATAACACGTCTGCAGTCACAAGGTTGGACCATCCCCATGTGTGTTCTCAAATCCTCATTGGCTTTACTTCTATTGATCTGTGAAGGATACTTTATAGATAAAGGAAATGGCGACACAGACTCATGACTAGACCCGCACGTAACTGTGACAACATAGACCCCAATAATTTTACAGGCTAAACATTGGCCCACACACATGAACCAGACACCTCTGTGCATTTGACCACTGAAAATGTGTGAACAAGTGCTGCTTGGTCTGCTGGTCCTCCACTGCCACAGGAGAGACATGGCTCAGTTCTATGACCTCAACTGTGGCGTTACATTACAAATGTGGTTTATCTTTGGGTCTCTGTGTCACAAACACGGTACCCACATAGAATGTACACGTGCCTGACTCATGGTAGGTTAACAAACAAGTGCCTAGGAAGTAGTATCCAATATTCCAGGACATGTGATGGCCAAGTTTTGGACCATTGACATGAACAACCGTCTGCTATCTATCCAGTGCATGCTTTGTCACTTGTGGTGTTTATGTTACAAAAAAACTAGAAAGTGCACACAGCAGTTGTTGCTACATGTATGACTAACACATGTCCTCTCTCATTTCCACACTGACTTGCATCTGAGGGTTGGACACATTGACTCCACATGCATACAAGCATATTTGCTAAAATGCATTTTGTAATGGTCACACAGTGGGTCAACAAAAATAGTAGCAGCCAAATCACAAACATTGACCCATAGTGTTGGAAAATGGGTTATTGGTAGGGCAGGTAGGTACCTACACCTAGCAACAAGCCACTAACCTCCACATAGGTACAGTTAGGTCTCAGTAAATTAATCCCAGCTCAACCCTTGGTAGCTTGGCAACGAGCGTCAAGGCTTAACTTAGGAGACAAAGTGTAAAGCATTCAAATATCACAAAACAGTAATTAAATAAAACACAGAAAACAGTTTAAAAGTCCAAAACCAATTTATAAAAATAGTTTATATTTTTATCTTTAAAATGACACAAAAACGATTAAAATCGGTTCAGGGGAACCGGAGATATGAATTTTTAAAGAATTATGACTTTTCTAGCGCTTAGAAACAAAAAGCGCCAATCGGGTCATCTGGTTGCACCTCGACCGGGGCAAAGTCAAACTTTCAGGCCGACCGCGATGGAGCCCTGCTCGGCTACAGGTCGCGGGAGGCCTCGGTTAAAAAGTTACCTTCTGACTTAGTCTTTATTTTGAAGTTTTTCTTCACCGGGACGAACCACGAAGTCAGGCCGGGTCGCTGTTGAGGCAAGCCGGCTAGAATTTCCGCGGCGGGTCGGTCCCTCTCTGGAGCTTTTTTCCCAAAATTCTCAAATCTTTTCCAAACTTCTGGGGCTTCACCCAGATGTTCTTTTAAGGTTCTTTTGGGGTCCACAGCTCACCCCAAGGGTCCAGAAGTTCTGTGATGGTCCTTGGGGGGTGCGGACTTCAACTCCCAGAATGCACCTGGCGCAAACTCCTTTTTGGCCACTGGACAGTGGTCAGCTGGTCGCTTTCTTCAGGAGTTGGTGCAGGGGACTCTGGTTAGCAATTTTTCACCTGTAGCAAACAGGGAGTCCCTCCTTGAACCAGTTGAAGCCAGGCAAAGTCCTTCTTGTGGTGAAGCCCAAGTGTGCAGCTGGTGCAGTCCTTCTGAGTGCAGGTTCCAGGCGCAGGCCAGGGGTCCAGCAGGGCAGTCCTTCTTCTTCTTTAGTTCCTTTCTTGTTGAATTCTGGAGGGGATCTGAGGTGTGGGTGCAGGTCTGCCAGTTTTATCCTTGCTCCTGGGTGAAAAGCAGGGGGGCCCTGGTTCTCCAATCAGGGACAGGGTCGTCCCCCTGTGATGACCACTTCCTGGGAAGTGTGGCAAAAATCCATCCCAGAAGGCAACAGTCTCTAAAAATCCAACATGGATGAATCTGATTTTTGGAGGTTACATCTGGCTGAGCCCACCCACTGGTGTGGCTAAAAATCATAAACACACCCCTCTCCTGCCCTCTCCTAATCTAATCAAGGGGGCACCTAATTGTCTGGGGTTGCAGGATGTGGGGGTGTTGCTGGGTGCTCCAAATGTCCTTCTCTGCCTTTGAAGACCAGTTTGGCAGCCCTCCCCCTTCCTGCCTCACCATCTGCTGAGGGGAGATTCTCTCCCCCAAGCACATTCCTTTGTGTGAAGCCAGGCCACTTCACACCTCATCAAGGCAGCCTGGCAGAAGCTGCTGCAGGCTGGCCAATCAGAGCACAGCAGCAAAAACAATGCAGAGCTGAAATTGGCAACTTTTTAGGTAAAGTCTAAACTTTTTACCTGAACTGGTTATATTAAATCCAACAACTGGAAGTTGTGGGATTTATTACAACAATTAATTTGATACCAAATTCTTGGTATGTAACATTTAAGGAGACTTTAAAATTTAAAATAAAGTCTGCCCATTCTAGCCTATGAAGGCCATTTACTTCAATGAGGGAAAAACGAATTTGGCTGTTTTTACCTCACCAGGGTTTATAAATCTATTTTTATAAAGTCCCTGCTTATAGTTACATGGCACCCAGCCCTAGGGGCACATAGGGCACACCTTAGGGGTGACTTATATGTAAAAATAAGGTAGTTTAAGACTTTGGAAGTACTTTTAATTCCAAAGTCGAATTTGCATGTAACTTTAATTTAAAAGCAGCCAGCAAGGCAGGCCTGCCTTTAAAATGACACTGGGCACCTCAGCAGTGCACCTAGGTGTGCACCACCTATGCTGTGGTCCCTAAACCTACATGCCCTACCATATACTAGGGACTTATAGGTAGGTTAACTTAGCCAATTATAATTAGCCTAATTTGCATATCCATTTTACACAGAGCACAGGCCCTGGGACTGGTTAGCAGTACCCAGGGCACCATCAGAGTCAGGAAAACACCAGCAAAAAGAGGAAAATGGGGGCAAAAAGTTATGGGGCCTCTGCAATCAGCCCTGTTTTCTCACACATAGGCATTGAGTTTCTGTACTAATGTGCGTCGCCTTTCTATCCTCTCTTAATGCCAAACATGCCCAAATTGGGTAATTCATATTTGTAGCCCACACGTTTGGCCATCTATTGCGTCAGATGAGAGTGAAAATCCTGTACACCAAGTAGCAGATCATGGTCCGCAGTAGTATGATCTGTCACATGTGCCCATATACCGTAATGCCCAAAGTGGGTGCAATCAGCCTATCTCTGTATTGTCACAACTGTCATGTACCATTAAAATGGAAAAATGACCCAAACCCAGTTAATGTCAGATATTTTGACGCATACACATCCAAAAATGACGCTTATGCTTCGAAATATGATGCACAATGCCCTGAAACATCAATTGGCCCTGAGCAGTATTTCCCACACTGTACCCTTGGAAATTGGTTACGTTTGAAACATTTTTGAACCATGTGAATTTGGGGTTAATTGCACTATTGTGCATCAAAAAAATGATGCGCAGACTGTAAGCGTCATAATATTTTGACGCATAACAATAAAAACGCACTGCATTTGAGGCAGGAAGTGATGTAATAGGATAGATAGCCTGTTTACAGAATTGGTACAGTGGGTGTACTTTCACTTTGCAGTCTGTGATATTTCCTGACTGTGTGGCTGTGTCTAGAATTGTCTCTCTGTGCATTTTGTGATTTTGTCTCCAGTGTGGTCTTTAAATTGTCTTTTTGTGTTTCATAACTATCTGTGGTATCCTGTCTGAGTGTTTTTGTGGTCATTTGTGTTGTCAACATTTGTCTTTGTTGTGTTGGGAGTCTGTTGTGGGTAGTGGTAGTTTGGGTATAGTTGGGCTGGGTGTGTAGTTTTTTTGCATTTTTCCTGTCCTACTTTCTCTCTTTTCTCCTTTGTTCCCCTTTAACCCCTCTTTATTTTTCTGAGATAATGTTGGGTAGGCCTTGTCTTGTCAGGATGGGAGAGGAGGAGCTTGGTGGGTTCATTTGGCTGGTGTGCCATTTCCTACCCGTGATGATTAAGGCAGGTGGTCGTGTGACCCGAGGTTATCACACAGTGGCACGGAGGCTTCGGTGAGCAAAGGTGTTGCACCATCTGCAAAGGATATACAACACACCACGAAATGACCACCAGCTGTAGTACCGCTGGGCTGACCTTGTATCCATGGAGAAGGTCTGCTGGACTACCTGGGGATTGTGATTGGTGGCCCTGTTGGTGAGTACAAATCAGGGTAATGTGCACGTTTAAATGCTCTGTAGTGACAGTAGCTGATTTTCTCATATTATGCCAGCAATGTTTTTGAACAAGTGGAATGCTAGTGAAACATACAGGGCCATATTTCTACTTTGTTATCAGCACAATTGTGACCCGTTTTGAAGCAAGAGCAGCACAAACTTACAAAATACATTTGTATTTAGTAAGTTTGAGCCGCCCTTGTGTCAAACAGCAACACAAATGTGGTGAAAAATATGTTTAGATATGGGCCACAGTTGCCTGTGAGGTGTAGAAATTTCCAACACATTACAGTTATTTGTTGACACAACAGCTAAACTAACTTTATAAACACAACAGGAGCCTGAAAATTAGTGCAGGCTTCACGTCAATTGATGATGGCAATGTGGCACAAACATATGTTCATGTGTGGTCAGTGAGTGTGTCAGGAAACAGATCATGGAAATTCCGAATTTTTTCAGAAATATTGTGTCCCTCCATTGTTTTCGGGTACATGTCTGAACTGGATTTGGACACATATGTAACAAGTTATAGCTGCGCTCAGCTAACATCTTAGACTGATATTTGGAGTTTGTAGTGCCACATTTCAATTAGGGATGGCTGGCAAAAGGTATGCACATGGGTTCATATCTCTATGGTTAGTGCAACTCACCATAGCTGTGGCACATCAAATGAAGAAAATGATACAAATTGAGGTCTAACAACTGATCCTGGCCCTCTGTACATTCTAACTGTGTGTGTAAAAGTGGTCTTAGTCACAATGTCTGGGTGACTGGTATTGCAATCCTCACGGAAAGTGGCTTTGGATGTCTCTCATGGATACACATGATGAGAGGAATACACTC
Source organism: Pleurodeles waltl (assembly GCF_031143425.1). NCBI lineage: Eukaryota > Metazoa > Chordata > Amphibia > Caudata > Salamandridae > Pleurodeles > Pleurodeles waltl. Next base: position 1,237,376,119 of record NC_090446.1, read on the forward strand.
CATGATTTTGTCTGCTCACTAATGAAGGAGCATGTTTGCCACCATATGATAGTTAGGGCCACTGCATGTGTGCAGATATGTGTGTATTACTCACTGGAGTCCCCAGGTGTGTACATGTCTGCAGTGGTATGTAGGATGGAGTATCATCATGTCTGAGAGGCTTTACTTTCTGAGTTCATATTACACATAGTATTTGTATTTTGAATTGTTGTACAGTGCACAGACATTGAGCACATTTCTCCCTTCCATGCCTTACAGGTGGACCGGCACCCTACACTATTGGAGAGGTGGCTTGATTTGCGGACCCAGACATCTCCAGAAAGTGTTGATATTTGTGTTCTGTGTTGGGTTAGCTGATGATGTGTGATTGACTCCTGTGTGTTGGACCCATAGCAACGTTTGATGCGCTGGCCAATCATTTGTTTTGTTCCATGAGTGGAATATCATTTTATCACCATCTTTGAGTTGGCCAATCCTTATCGTATTGTCATATTTTGGGATTCTAGGTCAGTCCTGTAGGCACGGCAATGTGAATAGGGATGAGTCATGTGGATAAAAATTGAATCTTAAAAAGTGGCAGTGGACCATATTAGTGATTTAGTCGCCAGTCAGACCCTGATGCTCCCAAAATAGGGATGCCAAAGTCTTACCAACAGACTTCAGCTTCCCTATTCACTAATGAACATGTTTGACTGTATGTTAAACTTCCTAGCAGTATGTAGCTCCACATGTAGTGATACGAGTGTGAGGCACTTGAGTACAATGGCCTAGGTGTGCTTGTATCTATCTGTTTGTTGTAAGTCATGGCTTACTGGTAGTAAATGATGTGGACAAAGGTCTGCATTTCCAAAGATAAGGGTTGATGGGATTGTCCAAGGTTTAGGTGTATCCTATTTCGAGTTCCTCCTTACCTGTGGTGTGCTGGCCAGACCCATGTACAGCTTTCTAAAGCTTCCTGGGTTTCCTTGTTGTTAGAAATTATTAGTTGATTGTCCACCCCCCCCCTCAGACACAGGCGTAGGGTTGTGAATAGTGTACCTTGGACTGATGATCCAAGTTTGGTACACAGACATGTAAATCTGTAAATCACTTGTCCAAACCTAGGATACCAACTCATGATTAGCACATGCTTTCTATACTGGCAAGTCCATTTACAACTCGCAGATCTTGTGGCCCTAGATTGCCATCCAGTACATAGACATTTCCCATGAGGAACAGGGTCAAGACTGATTTGCATATGGCTGGGTTCGAACTGGGGTGGCATGGTGAGCAAAATAATGGATGGATTAAACCCAGATCTGTGACTGGGGGTGAATGTTTGATTGGTTCCGCATTCCGTCCATCCAGTTACGCTATCCCACAGCGTTGTGTTTTGCTTTGCTTTTGCCACCCTAAGTGCGCCGGGTATGCCCAGACGTGGGTCCCGGGCTCACTGTGCCACTGGATTCAAGCTAGCCTGGCTGATGAGGGGTGAAACCCCGCAACCGGTCCCAGGATGCTTGTTTCCGGTCCAGGGAGAACCTGGCCTGGCAGTTCGGGCTGGACTGTTCCCATGAGGAACAGGGTCAAGACTGATTTGCATATGGCTGGGTTCGAACTAGGGTGGCATGGTGAGCAAAATAATGGATGGATTAAACCCAGATCTGTGACTGGGGGTGAATGTTTGATTGGTTCCGCATTCCGTCCATCCAGTTACGCTATCCCACAGCGTTGTGTTTTGCTTTGCTTTTGCCACCCTAAGTGCGCCGGGTATGCCCAGACGTGGGTCCCGGGCTCACTGTGCCGCTGGATTCAAGCTAGCCTGGCTGATGAGGGGTGAAACCCCGAAACCGGTCCCAGGATGCTTGTTTCCGGTCCAGGGAGAACCTGGCCTGGCAGTTCGGGCTGGACTGTTCCCATGAGGAACAGGGTCAAGACTGATTTGCATATGGCTGGGTTCGAACTGGGGTGGCATGGTGAGCAAAATAATGGATGGATTAAACCCAGATCTGTGACTGGGGGTGAATGTTTGATTGGTTCCGCATTCCGTCCATCCAGTTACGCTATCCCACAGCGTTGTGTTTTGCTTTGCTTTTGCCACCCTAAGTGCGCCGGGTATGCCCAGACGTGGGTCCCGGGCTCACTGTGCCACTGGATTCAAGCTAGCCTGGCTGATGAGGGGTGAAACCCCGAAACCGGTCCCAGGCTGCTTGTTTCCAGTCCAGGGAGAACCTGGCCTGGCAGTTCGGGCTGGACTGTTCCCATGAGGAACAGGGTCAAGACTGATTTGCATATGGCTGGGTTCGAACTGGGGGGGCATGGTGAGCAAAATAATGGATGGATTAAACCCAGATCTGTGACTGGGGGTGAATGTTTGATTGGTTCCGCATTCCGTCCATCCAGTTACGCTATCCCACAGCGTTGTGTTTTGCTTTGCTTTTGCCACCCTAAGTGCGCCGGGTATGCCCAGACGTGGGTCCCGGGCTCACTGTGCCACTGGATTCAAGCTAGCCTGGCTGATGAGGGGTGAAACCCCGAAACCGGTCCCAGGATGCTTGTTTCCGGTCCAGGGAGAACCTGGCCTGGCAGTTCGGGCTGGACTGTTCCCATGAGGAACAGGGTCAAGACTGATTTGCATATGGCTGGGTTCGAACTGGGGTGGCATGGTGAGCAAAATAATGGATGGATTAAACCCAGATCTGTGACTGGGGGTGAATGTTTGATTGGTTCCGCATTCCGTCCATCCAGTTCCGCTATCCCACAGCGTTGTGTTTTGCTTTGCTTTTGCCACCCTAAGTGCGCCGGGTATGCCCAGACGTGGGTCCCGGGCTCACTGTGCCAATGGATTCAAGCTAGCCTGGCTGATGAGGGGTGAAACCCCGAAACCGGTCCCAGGATGCTTGTTTCCGGTCCAGGGAGAACCTGGCCTGGCAGTTCAGGCTGGACTGTTCCCATGAGGAACAGGGTCAAGACTGATTTGCATATGGCTGGGTTCGAACTGGGGTGGCATGGTGAGCAAAATAATGGATGGATTAAACCCAGATCTGTGACTGGGGGTGAATGTTTGATTGGTTCCGCATTCCGTCCATCCAGTTACGCTATCCCACAGCGTTGTGTTTTGCTTTGCTTTTGCCACCCTAAGTGCGCCGGGTATGCCCAGACGTGGGTCCCGGGCTCACTGTGCCACTGGATTCAAGCTAGCCTGGCTGATGAGGGGTGAAACCCCGAAACCGGTCCCAGGATGCTTGTTTCCGGTCCAGGGAGAACCTGGCCTGGCAGTTCGGGCTGGACTGTTCCCATGAGGAACAGGGTCAAGACTGATTTGCATATGGCTGGGTTCGAACTGGGGTGGCATGGTGAGCAAAATAATGGATGGATTAAACCCAGATCTGTGACTGGGGGTGAATGTTTGATTGGTTCCGCATTCCGTCCATCCAGTTACGCTATCCCACAGCGTTGTGTTTTGCTTTGCTTTTGCCACCCTAAGTGCGCCGGGTATGCCCAGACGTGGGTCCCGGGCTCACTGTGCCACTGGATTCAAGCTAGCCTGGCTGATGAGGGGTGAAACCCCGAAACCGGTCCCAGGATGCTTGTTTCCGGTCCAGGGAGAACCTGGCCTGGCAGTTCGGGCTGGACTGTTCCCATGAGGAACAGGGTCAAGACTGATTTGCATATGGCTGGGTTCGAACTGGGGTGGCATGGTGAGCAAAATAATGGATGGATTAAACCCAGATCTGTGACTGGGGGTGAATGTTTGATTGGTTCCGCATTCCGTCCATCCAGTTACGCTATCCCACAGCGTTGTGTTTTGCTTTGCTTTTGCCACCCTAAGTGCGCCGGGTATGCCCAGACGTGGGTCCCGGGCTCACTGTGCCACTGGATTCAAGCTAGCCTGGCTGATGGGGGGTGAAACCCCGAAACCGGTCCCAGGATGCTTGTTTCCGGTCCAGGGAGAACCTGGCCTGGCAGTTCGGGCTGGACTGTTCCCATGAGGAACAGGGTCAAGACTGATTTGCATATGGCTGGGTTCGAACTGGGGTGGCATGGTGAGCAAAATAATGGATGGATTAAACCCAGATCTGTGACTGGGGGTGAATGTTTGATTGGTTCCGCATTCCGTCCATCCAGTTACGCTATCCCACAGCGTTGTGTTTTGCTTTGCTTTTGCCACCCTAAGTGCGCCGGGTATGCCCAGACGTGGGTCCCGGGCTCACTGTGCCACTGGATTCAAGCTAGCCTGGCTGATGAGGGGTGAAACCCCGAAACCGGTCCCAGGATGCTTGTTTCCGGTCCAGGGAGAACCTGGCCTGGCAGTTCGGGCTGGACTGTTCCCATGAGGAACAGGGTCAAGACTGATTTGCATATGGTTGGGTTCGAACTGGGGTGGCATGGTGAGCAAAATAATGGATGGATTAAACCCAGATCTGTGACTGGGGGTGAATGTTTGATTGGTTCCGCATTCCGTCCATCCAGTTACGCTATCCCACAGCGTTGTGTTTTGCTTTGCATAGACATTTGTTGGCCTGGCAGTGGTGGAGGATATGCAGCATGATTTTTACTGGCAGAACTATGATACCAAAATCATTCCAGTTTTTACCCATTGTGTAGGGTTTGGATGTGCTATTTGATGATAGGACATTTGTAGGCTGGCTTGCCATGTACTTCCTCGGGGACTGTCATTGATCTGTGTGATGATATGGGCTGTTACAGATACATTAGATGTAAAGTCTGATTTACTTCTTGAGCCATTTCACACAATGCAGTACCTAATGTTTGGTTTTCTATTTGTCTTTACAGCTGCAAATATGACACCCATCCAGATTCGGAAGTTTCAATACCGGGCAATGTGATACCGCCACATTCTTGGTGTTGAGTCTGGGTACCGCAACATGGCAAGAAGAAATCGCCATGAAAGAGCCTCCGGAGCGTGGAGCATTCCATGTCTACCACAGCCACCACCACCAGCACCACCACTACCACCCAGGTGGCACCAACAGCAGCTGGGACCTTTGCGGGACCATCAACTGCAACAGCTCCAGAAGCAGTCACAGCACCACCTGACCCGCAGCCTACAGACAATGCACTGAAAAGGGCCCATACTTCCTCGGCTGGCACCCAGACCACCCCTGCTGCAGCCATAGACCCTGCAGCTTTTGCAGCGATGCAAAGAACTTTGACCGTGTCCTACGAAAGATGACCAGACTGCAGCAGGAGGTGGCCCAGGTCAACCGGAGGGTGCGTGCCATTAAAAAGACCCTGAGGAGGGCCAACCTGTAGGCATCAACACGGACATGATTCCTTCCCCTCCCTCCTCTTTCCTGGTTCTAAAACTTTGTGGGTTTGGGGAGCTTAGTGTTAGGTTAGTATAGGCTGTTAGTTTAGTTAGTAGTAGTGGGTCTGGGGTTCATACTTTTTTCAACTGTTTTTTATTATGTGTGTGGGTGGGTGGGTGGGGGCAATGTTGGGGTTTTGGTGTTTAAAAAAAAATAAAAAACAATTACAAAAGAACATTTAAAAGTATATATATTTGTTTAGTATAGGATAGTATGTGTTTAGGTTAGTATCTGTTGTCCTCCATGTGTCCCGTCTTATAAGGGGGATGGGGGTTGATGTTTAGATTGTTTCGTTAAATGTGATAAGTAAGTTTAGCTTAGTTTAGTTAGGGACAGTTGTGGGTAATGTGTAGTTAGAGTAGATTAGGTTAGGTAAGGTGTTTCCCCTAGTTTTAACTTCAGTTTTTACTGTTTAATAAATATCTAGGTAACCCTTTACAGTATGTGTCAAATGCTTGTAGATCAGGGTCTTGCCATGAGTGAACATTGTCTCTTTTGTATGAGCATTTGTGTCCCATGCTGCAACCATATCCCAACTGAGCTGTTACATTGGCAGCTATCCCAAAGCTACTTACCTGAGATTCGGCCATTCGTAGCACCCACCACTCACGGTTACTATGGATCCCAAAGTGTGGTTATTTTGTGATGTATGTTTTCAATGTCACATACTGTGCTACCAGATTTGGTACTGGGGACACTGTGTTAAGTCTGCCTGCAGCCTGATGTCCAAGCAAATCCTCATAAAGTGAGTGGTAGTATGCCCTCTTGTAGTATAGTGTACATAACTCACACATATCATTTGTTACAATGTTCAGCATGGTTACTTATTTGTATGAAAACTCATACACATCCCTTCATGCAGTTTGGTGTGTGTTAGGTTAAATTTGGGGCAAATGTCAAATACAAAAGTTTTCACTTTCAGCAAGAATTGAAGGCAGTATTTTCTGGCTTTGACATCCCTTGACGAAGCGTTATTCTGTCCAATACAGCATTATACTGTATAGTTTCTATTTCCCTCAGAATTAACCCTCAGGAAGGGCAGATGATGGTATAATCCAGGCCACTGTGCATAGTTATCAGCCCACATTATTTCAGGGCAGTTGTATTGACAATCTATAATCATTGGCAGGAGGCAAACATCACTGATGTTCCGCACAGTTGATGTGTCACATTACACAGAGACAAAGTGGTTGTGTGAGTGCTATTTATTGTAAAAGTGCTGTAGTGCTATATGTACATTGTCCATGATTGTGAGTCTATTATTGTGACATCTTCCATTGTGATCCTACACAAGTGCAAAAGGACATGTCATTGACCATGCTGGGGTGAAGTGTCAGACAGTGCAGAGGGACAGGATTTGCCAATGAGTTAGTGAGAGACAATCACAGGGCAGGCTGACAAGATAAACAGCGGGTTGCAGAACAGTGCTTGAGTACAGTTGTTGCAAGACTGGCATATTACTAAGCACAGGACCTTAGTAATAGGTGGCCATGTGGCAGGGACTACTGCTACCGGGTACTCTTACATGTGAAGGTGATCTGTTCCACATCTTCATCTTCTGATGTGTATTTAGTCTCCTCTGCCCTTGGTGGTGGTGGTTGTGAAGGGGCAACACACACCTCAGTGTTTGAAGACATGGAATCAGAAATCCCGGTAGCTGCTAACTGTGGGGTCGTAAGGGCAGTACTGCAGCAAGGAGGATCTGCTGGTCCTTACGAATAGCAGCCGCATCACGGTGGTAGGCAGCCAGGTCGGCCCTGAGGGGTTCAATGTTGCATTCGTGCATGCGGTGACATGATTGCTGTTGTAGGTGTTGGGTCAACTGTATTACGGCTGTGCTGATTTCCTTCAACCTTTTTTCTACTTCCTGCAAGATAGTTGTTCACCCTTGCATAGCTGCTGCCAGTTCTTCAGTTGACATCATGCACGAACGCACCCCCTCTAGGCTGGCTGCCATATTTTCCATCCCCACCCACACCTCCTTGGCCGGCTCCCGCTGTACTCCAACTACAGTTCGCTCAAAGCTGGTGACAGTGTCGTCAGAGTCCTCAGCTGTGTTGGAGCTGGCAGGTCATACAATTAGTGTTGTGGGTGGGTCCTCTATGATGGCTGCTGTATCTGTGCTCCTCCTTGTGACTGAAGGTGGGGTCTGGAGGGTTCCAAGGTCTTCTTGGAGGGTCTGCTGGCTGATGTTTGTCAGCTCATCATCCATGTTATTAGGGTAGTCCTGGACAGGCATATCCGCAGGAGAGCCATCATCCTCTGCAATGAAATACAGTACAATTAGCGTGTCTGTATTGTGGGCTTTGTAATGTGACATGCCTGCCTTCCGATTATTTTCACATTGTGATCTTGGTTCCTGTTCATTGTACCTGTCTATCAGATTGGCATTCTCCCAGGCCTATGCCCCACCTGCATGTCACATGTATTGTGGTCAGTTTGTGGACTTGTCTGCATCATATCCTCTAGGTGTTGGTTCTGGTCAAATTGTGAATTGCCACATTCTTGTCCTACTCAACCCTCCGTCTAATTCCATTATCATGGTGAGGCCTTTCACTGGCTGTGGGTGCTCTGATGGCACTAGCACCACCCTTAACAATCTGGACCTGCCCCAGTCTCTTATCTTTCACATCCACCTATATGTAGTTGAGATGTAGCATATATTATGTATAGCATTGTTATGGCACGATATGGATGTCAGCATTGGTAACGTGTACTGCTGATGTTGGGGAATGTGTGGTACATTGGATTGCACTGATAGTCGTAGCAGTGTTCTATTTCCTCCTCTGACTGTGCAGGTGTATTTCTGTGACCAGTTACATGTGTCCTCCCCCTCAATGCTGTTGTCTGAGCAGTATGACATTTGGGATGTTGCATGGTGTCATTGGAGCTATAGTGACCCAGGCACAGGGTGGATCCTGACATATGCAGCACGGGTATGACATTTGTGCTGTGTACCTCCTAATGTTAATGACAAGGGGTATAGTTTGTGGCATCTTTTGGTACTCACATTTGACAAGATTGGAACATTTGTCTTGATTTCAGGGGATTGATAACGTTGTCATCCTGAACCCTCTAATTTGGGTGTGTTTGATCTATGGGAACGTTACTGACATTAGCTACTTGACCTGCACACACAGCAGAGGTGGTAGTGGGAACTGTTGTCATTGTTACATTCCACTTGCAGGTATGGCTAGAGGTTGTTATTTGGGCCCTAGTTAATGTAGGGATTATACTGGCTGACGTGTGACGGGCTGCCAGTTTAACGTTGTACCCTGCCCTCCTGGCCTGGCTTTACCTTTGCAACATCCTTGGCATGTCAGCATACCCCCATGCATAGGTTGTTGGTGTAGTGTAGTAATGTGCCCCAGATTTCCTCTGTACAGCCCATGCCCCATGTTGTGCCCCTTTACCCATGACACTCCCTGAATATCATGACTTACATGCATTGTGTAGTAGGTATGTCCACCCACACTGCTTACAGTTAACATTTGTGCATTTTAATTCCCCATGCAACTTACCCTGCATGTGTGTTGTCTCCTGGTAGTCTGCGCTGTCCTGTCCTTGAATCCCTGTGATGATCTCCTCAGGGATGATGGCTGCGACCATCTCCTCCATGTGGTCCAGGGCCTCCTGTGGTGCTGGACTCCCACCTCCAGTCTGCAGTGCTGCCTTCCTGTTCCTAGCCATCTTTTCCATGGTCCTGCGCTTGCAGTCATGCCAGCGTTTCTTGCGCTCGATGACTGTTCTGCGTACTTCTGCCACACTGTTGATCTTGTCAACAATTTGTTGCCATATTGCCTCTCTCCTACTGATTGGCAACTTTGAGGTGATAAACAGTTGGTGCTGGTGTTCCGTCACCTCTTTCACCAGAACTTCCTATTCCTCTGCACTGAAGCGACACTTTGTTTTCTTCTTCTCCCTGTCCTGGATCTTGCGTGGGTCCTCCTGACTGGTTCCTAGTCTGTTGTCATCTTCCTGGGGTCTGTGCAAGCATGTGGGATCCATTTTGGCTCTCCTCTGCACAATTTGTTCTGTTTGCGGCGATTTTTGACGCAATTGCGTCAAAAAACAGTGCATATCCGGTTTGCGGTGTCGTAAACCGTCTAACAGTCATTTCTGCTGCGCTAACGCTGTTTTCCTTTACGACGTGTCGCAGTGGTATGCGTAAAAAAAATGACTCACACCTGTGGTTTGTGCCGCCGTGCGTCAAAGTATAAATTAGGCGTCAGCCGGCGGTAATGTTTTTGACGCAAAACTGTGTCAGCACAGTTTTGCGTCTAAAAGTATAAATATGGGCCTAAATGTATCTCAGACCTGTGAGCTTGGACTACCAGGCAAAGAGAATTAAAGAACACTATGAAGTCAAGCTCAAATGGAAGACCCCATTGCAACTCATTCAAAGGGTTTTTACTTTTTACTACGATTCGGACAAATAAGGAGGAGAAGATCAAGGTAGAATAATTTCTAAAATCAGAAAATGATGGGCCCGCCATGTGTATGGGAACATATTACGTACCTGAAGAGTAGTCTTAGCAAGAGGCTAGAAAAAAAGAGGAACAGTTAAGTGGTTGAGCAAGCAGCACCCAGCCAAGCAAACTCTGCTGGTACAGTGGTCCATTGTTGTGCTTGTGATGGGTGTGCAGTTGGACAATTGCCACTCTGTCCATGTCTTTAAATGGTTCTGAAGTGGAGCCAAGGCTGAACCAGTGATCTGGCTTATCCTTAAGTGCCAAATCTTCAAACTATTTAGAATGTAAATTACACAACAAACAAAATGTAACAACGTTATACATGTTTTTAAATTTGGGAAGTGTTTCTTATGGAAATAGAAGTGTTTCAATTTGGTGCATTAGGTCACAACATTGCATTGACATTGATTTGACAAGTCAAAGGTCCAGATTTAAGAGGGACTAGCAGCTCCTTCGCCAGATTAGCAAAATCTTTTTATGCTACTGTGGCCCAGTGAGGCCAAAATCACTGCACCAGATTTACAAAGTGGCGCAATTTATGCATTGTGCCACTTTGTAACCCATTGTGCCACATTATACCTATGCCACACATATTGTATGCAAGGGAGGGGTTCCTCCATTAGGGGGGACGAAAAAATGGCACAAAGAAATGGAAACAATTTCTTTACACCATTTTTTGTGCATTTTTAATAATACCATTTCCCAGAAAAGGCCAATGAGGAGCACAATAGTTGACAGACTGAATGCAATAGCTAACAACCTGTACACACAGGATTAGATTAGGAAAAGGTTGCACGGCTTGCGGGGGAAGGCTCATTCACTGGCCTCCAAGTGTCACCTGGCGTCCCAGAGGAATGGTGGTGGTTCTCCTCTCCCCCATTACAACTCTTTCCCTGGGAGGAAAAGGTCTTGCAAATTTTCCATCCGGAAGGCTTGATTGAAATCCCTTGTGAAGTGCAGACTGGTAAGTCAGACCTATGTATGTCTCCCTAATCACCAATGGAGTCCTGCCCTTAAGGTAGACTTTACAAATGCTACAACAACCTTAGCAACACAGATATAGCTAATTTTGACTAAACAACATCTGTTGTGTTATACAAATTACCAGCAACATGAGTGCAGCTCTCCTTCTAGCATAATGCAATATGGAAAGTCAGATTATGTGTAGTTCCCCAAGGATCATCCCTTGCATGGGTTATGCTGATAACTATCTATCAATGTAAGTTGTTGTGCTTCCAAAAACAGGTCAAAAACTATATCCATGTTCACAGGAGAGTATGGTGTTCCTAAAATTTACTTTCTCCTAGTAACAATATGTCCATATGTGTGTACCAGTTGCAAACGTGTTTTATCTCATAGATAGTCTTTGCAAATGATATGTGTAACTTATTTTTCAATCAAGTATTGTCAATGGTGTCAAGACAACAGCTACCCCGAAGCTCTGTTACTGGATTTGAAAAACAATAGTGGAATGTAATGTTTTTACACCATTTTCAATTCCATATGTACACAAATTTTAAAAAACTAGTGCATTTGTCAGTCACCACGTCATGTTATGGATTGAAATATCACTTCTTGTGTATATCAGCCTTGTTGACACCTGCTCATAGCTACATTGAATTGACCAAAATACTTACATTATTCATTGTCTGTTGAATCCAAGGTATCCATAAATGTGTTGTGGCATGCTGACCAGAAATAGCAGCCACACACAAGTGAACTTTTGCTGTCCATATGATGAACAATTACAGTATCATGTGAATTATGAACCACTGTGTATCCAATGTTTTGCATCCTGCTAGGCCTTGGAATGGTCCAGTACTCCAATCTACTCACCACTATGCTAGGTTCAATGTCTGTCACATGTAACCTACAAATCTGAACTAACACTTTGGCATTTCAAGACATCTCTACAAGGTCATTACCGAAGTTGTCATCTGTGTAAATCAGTCTGCATAGCTAAAACAATGAAAACAACTCCAAGTCCAAATCAATCAATCTCACTCTTTCTAATTTATAGGTTGGCCCATTTGTAGACAAAGATAGATGAAATGCGTAAACTATATTTTAATCACATATCCTCTGTACTCTTCACAGGTCCGACCACCCGGCCAGTGGACCATTGTTTGCCAGCCAAGATGCCTGCACTCCAGTCCAGGAGTGAACCTTCTTTGAGGACTCCAATGCTGCAATTCTGGACGATGAGGTGCAACCTGGTCCATCTGGTCTGTCTGGCCACACAGCTGCAATGAGTCAAACCCAGTCCATAGCTATACCTCCCACCACAGCTGCAACAAGATCTCACCGTGAGGATCCCTCCACTTCCTGTGCACCAAGACAGAGCACACCTATCCTGTGCCTCTCAGTCCTGGCTACTGTTGAGCCACCAACAACTCAGCCTCCAATTCTGCCATGATGCAGTGCTTTGGGACATACTTCAAGGCACAGGCTAGTGGGGGTTGGGTTCATGGGAGGGAATCTGTGGGACAGACAAGGGAGGCAACTGAGGTTTTAATTGGTCAGACCACCCTTGACCAAGTCTTGGGATCAATTCAACAGTCCCAAGCCATGATGGGCTAGGTCCTAAACAAGCTCTGGGACATTATCCAGGTGCAGAGAGAGAACAATGCAGAAATGCATAACATAAATTCCAATTTGTGCTCCTTGACAGGGGTGATATATGACATTTATCACATTATGTGCAGGGCCTTTCCCAATCTATCTTCCCTTGTCTGTGGTTCCTTCAACATCTGGCCAAAGTAAATCACTGCCAGCTACAGACAGGGAGGCCATGCCACAGGGTGAGCCTGCCCCTACCACCCCAGTCCATGCACTAGTGCCCCCCTCCTCCTCAGAGGGGACAATCATCTGGACCAGCAGTAGAGGATAGCAAAACCAACACCACCACGTCCAAGAAATGCCCGACCTAATTTCCTCCTTGTGTGCCCACCATTCATTCTGTGGACTGTTTCATGGACACATTTACCTTTTCAGAGGACAGTAGTATTTTGGACATTGGACATTGGACTTCAATCTGTTTCTGGCTCTATTACCATGATTCCATCCACCAAGATAGACTATTTATAATCTTATTTTATTTCACCTCACACTTGTTTTCTTCAAAATAATAAATATAATGGACACAGAGTACAAGGCTCTTGTGTGACTATTTGCAGAATTTCCTTTGTCATGTCCATCTTCCACCATCATGTTGGGAAAATTATAGAACATCCATTTAGGAAATAATGTTGCAGTTACAAAGAGGAAAAGTGGAAAAACAAATGTATTTAAAGTAAATAAACTCTACTGAGAATGTATGTGGTACATACAAATGTTACAAACAGGTCCTTGAAGAAATGGAGTCTGTTTAAAAAAAACACGCCTAACCCCACTATATGTGATATTAAGGGTTATATGCTTCACTCCTTTGATACAATGGAGGAATGGGAACATACAATGGGAACAAATTAAATAGGCACATTATCACTGATGCATGATCTCAGTTGGAGCTATTCATCCTGTCCTTACAACAGGGAGCCTAGATAAATAACACCAATTGTCTACATCATGGCAGTGATAGCAATTGAGGCCACATGACCAAGAAAGGACATTATGGTAATATCTGGCGCAATGACACATTCACCTTTCAGTGGCATGCTAACAAAACGTTCAATCATCTATGATGAAACACATCAACGGCTACCTCCACAGTCCACAAATTGAAGATTAAGCCAATATGAATGGCGAATAGTATGGTAGGGCTTGACAAATGTGGTTTGACAGCTCAAGTGGCACATATTGCCTTGATGGCAGTATCTCACAGAAACCAGATTGGATACAATCTTCTAAACGTCTATGTTATCAGAGTGGACGTTGTCTTTGGAAAAGATTTTTCCATCCCAAGTGGGTGTCTGTCCCAGGATCAACAAATTTACACTTTGTACATCAAAACAGCAACATATCACAGTAAATGTCTCAATGTTGAAATGTCCAAATGAAGATGACATGGTAAAGGACCCTGAAAAAAATAGCAAGGGAAAATTAATTTTACCACATATTAAATTGAACACAATTGACAGGTCATGAGGGTACACAAGTCACCAACCCCAGTCATCAAACCCACCACCACACATGCATGCACCAACACACCAACAGACACCACAGCACCAAGCACCACAACCAAAACAGACACATTCACACACACACATATACTGGACAAAATCACCCATACTCACCCACCCAACACACAATCAGTAAAAGGCACAAAACTAAAGATACAGCACATACACCAGACACTAAAGTGCCCACACCTTCAACAAACACATGCACAACAGACACAGGCACTCCCTTTACCTCCCAACCCGAACTCCCTCTCATCCACCGTACCCATTTTCCCAAAGAATACCTTCTTTTTGCCCTGGCCCGACTCCTTCAAAATCTCAAAGCACCCCTTCCAAATCCCAAACCACCCCTACCACACCTACCCCTCCTCAACCCAAACTCACCCCTCCAGAGCACACACCTCCCATACCCAAGGAACCACCCCCCCAACTAAGATCATTGAGGTGCCTGTTCTCTGCCCCATACATGGCCCTTCCACAGGAGGTTGATTTTGGCAGTGTGAACAGGAGGCAAGCTCTGGGCCGGTAACTGAGACTTGAGACATACAGCATTTAGTATTTGTTGTTTTTTTACTTGCTCACTATTGTTTATGAGAAAGTCATCTCATTTCTATAAACATATTTTACTCTAAGAATTCCTTTGTCCTGGCCTTATTTTTGGATTGGTACTAATTGTTTGCTGATGATGTCCTTTTTGCTAAAGTGTGTGCAATGCACTTACTCTCATTTGAGACAGTGACAAACACAGGTTGTATATTTTAATTGCTTTTTTTGAAATGCATGTGTTGTGATGGACATATTCATTTTGGTGCAAGCATTCATGTTGTTACTGGATGCTTACACCAAAATGATATGTTTCTGTTTTTGTGAGTGGAGAATGCATGTGTGTTTATTTTGACATTATGGGGGTCATTCCGACCCTGGCGGTGACGGAGGAAGCACCGCCAACAGGCTGGCGGTGCTTCAGGGGCAATTCTGACCGCGGCGGTAAAGCCGCGGTCAGAAAAGGGAAACCGGCGGTTTCCCGCCGCTTTTCCCCTGCCCCAGGGAATCATCCACGGCGGCGCTGCAAGCAGCGCCGCCATGGGGATTCCGACCCCCTTCCCGCCAGCCTGTTCCTGGCGGTTTACACTGCCAGGAAGAGGCAGGCGGGAACGGGTGTCGTGGGGCCCCCTAACAGGGCCCCATTAAGATTTTCAGTGTCTGCAAAGCAGACACTGAAAATCGCGGTCGCACACCAGCAACCCCGCCGGGGTCGGAATGACCCCCTATGTGTCAATAATATGCACATATGCATTATACAGATGTCCTGGCACTTTAGAGTTGAATGTCATCTTATGTTTGTAATATATTGCACACACGAAAGGGACATGTGACCTCCATTCATCTCTGACATGTTTGCAGGTCATCAGTGAATACTGTGTTACACTCTGTGTACACCGACCTATGGCATTTTGTAGTGTAATTGTGACATTAATATGGGATGCTTTGGTTCAAATTGAGGATACTGTTTCATTTGATACTCAAGCTCTTTTGGGTACATTCTTGCACAAAGCTTTATGGGCACATTTCTATTTGTGATTGTTGAGACTTTTTATGTAGGTGTCCATTGTCATGTAGGCAGTGCATACACAATTGCTTGGGGCTACTTGTATCTCGAGGTCTGTTCTGGTACATTTTCAGGCTTCAAAATTACACCCTTCAGCATTGGCCAACAGTATAGTGGTGTTTACAAAACTTATTGAGCCATGTACAAGTCCAGTGTTACTATGCAGCTACAATTCTAAGGGTTGCAGGATTGCCCATGACTTACCTACTTTTCTGGTGACAACTGGGTTAATTTCCATCTTGTACCTGGCCCATGAGCAACAGGAGGACTGGTAGTAGTGGGTAAATGGTGACAGGATATGTGGAAAGCATTCAAACAGTGAGTATTGTGTTTATGTAGCTGCCAATCTGCCAACTCAGTTGTGGAGGTTTAGCTGCCACAGTTGCATCGGCAGGAATGCACATCATGATTGACTTGGCGATAAAAGGGGCTGGAGTCCCACTGGCTGCTGTTTTTGTCTATAGTGGTGTCTACATGGGAGAAGATTCTTGATGGTGACAGTGGACTGTCGACGATCTTTTGTCTGTACTCTCGCTGACACCTATATAGGGCAGGCAGACCGTCATGCGGCGGACAGGTTTCATCAAAATGTTGCCAGTGAGACTGTTATCACCAACATCTAAATCAGGCCCTAGGTCAAACATGTCACAATTAAATCTATTGCACAAAATGATGGCCAAGCTGCTTACCAAGTCACTATTCTGTCCCGCCTAAGAATGGTGTAACCTGGGGGTACGGCATGGGCAATGTCAGGGTTGCACCACTCCTTGAGCCGGAATACAGTAAGGGACAGGAAGTCCAATTGGAGATCAGTAATTAAATCATGGATTTCTTGAGTATGTTTGCTCAGAGAATGAGCATTAATCAGGCCACCTGATATTGACCTCAGAGCCTGGGTGATACTGGGCGATAGCTCTGACTGGACTCCAAACCTGCTTTTACATTTAAGGCAGGAAAGTGGTCCTTCAATATGGGATGGAATTAACATGTGCCCGCAGAGGGGAACATGCTCTTTACATAGTTTTAGATAGTCTTATGACATAGATATACCTGAGGGCAAACAGGCAGAGTGGCTGGCTCTGGTTGCAGTCTGGGCGTAGACTGCACTTGTCTACTGTGTGTCTGCATCATCCAGCCCCTGAAGTAGTCTTCCCACCAAAAAGACTTAAGCAGCCACAAACCAAAACGGCCACTGCGGTTGGCAACTCCAAAAAACAGTAAGTGGAGTCCTCTGAAGTACACAGTGCCCCAGAAGCAATAGTCTGAATTAGTAGAATTTCCTAAAAAGCTTTGATAAAAATGCGTCACAATAGCAAGAAAAACACTATTAAAATATTACACAAAAGAATTTGCGCTATGAGTGAAAGATTAACCTCTGTATGTCCGTGGTATCGAACCCCTGAAATAGTCCTCCAACCAAAAAGACTAGAGCGGCCAAAGGTCAAAATAGCGGCTCAGGTTGGTGACTCCAAGAACCAGGAAATTGAGTTCCTTTAAAGTGCACAGTTCCCCAAAAGCAAAAGTCTGAAATAGTAGAATTTCCTAAAAAGCTTTGATAAAAATGCTCCCAAAATATAATAAAAATGCTATTAAAAATATAATGCATAGGAATTTTCGCAGTGAGCATGAAAGCAGCCCTGGGATTGGCCTGAGCGGGCAGAAATGCCACTCAGGGAGGGAGTGGGACACTGCGCTGGGTCTTCTGTCAGCTGTGCAACATAGCCAGGTGGAGAGTTCTAAGTGCGCATGTCAGTTTGGCCATCCTTGGATAGCCAGCCAAACTGACATGCACAATTAGAAGCACTTCACCAGTCCTCCTCCACTTGATGTGGAGGATGCTGGCCCCACACGCCGCACGAAAGCAGAAAAATAAAGGGATAATAAATTTTTTTATTATCCCTTTATTTTTCTGCTTTCATCAGTGGGGCGACTCTCCTCCGCTATAGCGGAAGGGACCCAACTGCGTAAATGAGGCCCTATGTTTTCCTTTTGGCCTCACGAATCCTTGTGGCTAGTGTTTTAAGTGCTCTGTGTTTTCATTACGTTTCTGAAATCTAGGTTTGAAATGTGTTATTGTGAAAGCAACTGTTTATAGCCGGTACAGTTTTGTTTTCAACCTTTTGTTTCATACCTCGTTGTCATTTGATTGGTTCGCTTATCAAATAGTTATAAAGCTTTTTCGGGTATTTATTTGTATTCTTATCCGAGAAATTGAGAATTAAAGCTGAAAGTAGCTTGATTTGAAAACAGCATTTTGTATTCAGTTGTGCCGCATTCAACAGGTTCCCCATCGATTCCATGTGTACACTGTGATGCGTTACCCTATTATTTAAGGAATAACCCTTTGGGCAGCTGCTATAGATTACTACAGAGCACTCAGCGACCGATTGTTGAAGATGCACGAAGTATTATTTTTCAGAGGCTCACTGTCTCTAACATATAATTGTCTCTCAACAAAGGCACTAAATCATGTCCACGGGCAGGATGAAGTCTGTAAATAAAGCATGCATTGTTGTGCACAGCGCAGGTGTGAAGGGGATTTGAAGGTATTCTGGCTGACAGCTTGGCAGACTGTGAACTTCCCTCCGAGTAAATGTGATATGAAGGAGCATGTAAGTAGCGGCGGCCACTGCAGATTAGGAAAGATTCCTTCGACAAATGACAACGGAGCCCTTTCACCTGCAATACAGATGACGTTACTTGGATGTGAATTACTGTAGCCAGAACTCATAACAGCTAAAATTGCGGTATTTCTCATCGCAGCCTGGAAAGGGACTGAAGCAAATGTAGGACAGGGTGACATGCTGCGGCACATTTCAAGCCAACCCAAGAAACTATGTGGAATCTTTGCATGTGCCTTGGGCGATGGGTAAATATGGTAGCCACACAACCCCCAAAATAAAAATAAACATTCGCGTATTGTGGCATAACCCTTTGGATCTAAAATGTATCTTCAATGCCATTCCTTAGAAAAGTGTTTTGATGCTACTAAGGATGCTTTCATTTATCTAATTCTAGGCTCAAAGAACCTTGCTTGAGACAATGCAACCAGAATTTTAAATCTATCAAGGAGAAAGTTGTCTGGTCGCAAACCTTAAGGGCGTATTTAGAGTTTTGCTGATCTCCTGTCCGCCCTAATAGGTTGGACGAAACTGTCGCTTTTTGGGAGAAATTCCACAAACGAGGTGGGTATCGTTATAGCCTATGATGCATAATATGGCAAATGGGACAGCGGTATTGTTTTGACAGAACATTCTGTCTGCCAAACTATAAAGAAAGCCTTACAATTTTCAATTTGTTTCTAACAAACTGTTAACATGAAAATAATCGATCTATGAAAATTGTTTGAAACAGTTGAACAAATTAGTTTGAATACAAATGTTTTGAAAATCTCAATTATACGGACATTGGTTTGAAATATTGAGCTTATATCTAACTTTGAGTATATGTGTTTCAAGTCATAACAAACTCCTAGCACCAATTAAGAATAGACCAACATTTATTTTGAGTTGATATTTTACAAAAATTACCAATGAAGTAACACTTCAGTGCTAATACATCTCTTAAGAAGTGAGGTAGGAAGGGTAAGAAGGTATCCTCCCCTAAGACCTCATGTGAGGATCTGTCTTCTCAGGGAGATGAACTTGCCCCTTGTGAGGGAACTGCCCCAGAGAAGTTTGGGCCTGACATGGCAGAGCTTTTGGGGGCAGGAGGACCTTTCAAGGAGGAACTGAGTCTGGAGCAGAAATCCTGCCCCTCTCTTGAAGGCCACAGACAGCAGGCTGCTGCAGGAGAGGCAGGTAATGTCAATGGACCCCATAGGGTTTACTCAGAAGATGCCGTGCAGAGCTGCAACCAAGCCACAGAAAACAGCTCTGTCCCGGGGTGGGCACCCTGGGACATAGCAGGACCCAGCCCTAGGGGTGTTGGTCCCCAGGGCCATCAGAGACTCCTTGAGGAGGGCCACGTGGCCCCCCTCCAACATATGCATAGCACCAGGGAGTTGGTGGTCCCTAGGGTTTGGAGGTCCTAAAGTGACCCTCTTTCTTTTTTTTTAATTTTTTCCCTGGGGGCGGCAGTCTCCAGGGGAGGGGGCAGAATCACCCCAAGGGGCGTGATGGTTCCCAGGGCTTATTAAAGCCCAAGGAGGGGAGCCCCGTGCAACCCCCTTTCATATTAACTCCAAATGCGCCCAGGACCTGGCCCACCTGGGGGCAAATAAAAAGAAATGCTAAGGAATTTGCCTTTTTTATTAAAAAAAAGAAATCTAGGAAAAATCTGCTGATTCATCTGTGGATCTTTTTTATTTTTTTAAAAATAAATTGCTTTTGTACCCCTGGCGAGGACCCTCAAGGACCCCAGCACCAGGGCTAAGTGGTCAGGGTGACTCTATCCTGGCCCCTTTTCTTTTTTTGCCTTTTTTTTCTGTTCTGGGACACAGCTGAACCTGAGTCCCAAATTGGCTGCCATCACTTCCTTGTTGAAGTGTCGGCAGCCAATCAGATATCAGCATAGGACCACATGGATCCACTGAGGATCCACGTCCCTATATATCTATATTTCTTGTCCTTAAACAACTCCAAAATTACATAACAGATTCACATCAAACCACACAAAGGGCCATATTTATACTTTTTGACGCAAAATTGCGCTAACGCAGTTTTGCGTAAAAAAAAAAAAATTGCGCCGTCTAACGCCATTTGGATGCGCCATGCGGGCGTCAAATTTATACTTTGACGTACGGCGGCGCAACCAACAGGTGGGAGTAATTATTTCGTGACGCAGACAGCGTCGGTCTGTCGTAAAGGAAACCAACGTAAATGTGACGCACATCACTGTGGGTCGATTTACGGCAGCGCAATCGTGAAAACGCCGTTTTTTTTCACGCTATTACGTCACATTTTTGCGCGAAAACTGCCCTTTCAGGAGAGGAGACCCAAAATGGATCCTAGATGCCCCAACAGACCCCAGGAGGATGAGAGCAGACCAGGAACCAGCCAGGAGGAAGCATACAGGAACCAGGACATTTAAAAAAAAAAAAAAAAGTGTTGCTTCAGTGCAGAGGAGCAGGAAATCCTGGTGAAAGAGGTGACGGAACACCAGCACCAACTTTTCATCACCTCTAAATTGCCACTCAGTAGGAGAGAGGCCATCTGGAAACAAATTGTGGACAAGATTAACAGTGTGGCTGAAGAACGCCGGACAGTCACCGAGTGTAAGAAACGCTGGCATGACTGCAAACGTAGGACCAAAGAGAAAATGACCAGGAACAGGAAGGCAGCAATGCAGACTGGAGGGGGGAGTCCAGCACAACAGGAGGCCCTGGACCACATGGAGGAGATGGTCGCAGCCGTCATCCCGGAGGAGATCGTCACAGGGATTCAAGGACTGGACAGCGCAGACTACCACGACACTACGCACATGCAGGGTAAGTCGCATGGGGAATCATAATACAATAATGGGGACTGTAAGCAGGGGGGGATACCTACTACACAATGCATGTAAGTCAGCACATATATGAAGTGGCATGGGGAAAGGGGCACGGCAGGGGGGCATGCCCAGTACTGACCGAAGCTGGGGCACAACAAAATACAGCAACAACAACAGTCCCACGGGGACATCCTGTAATTACAACAAGAGAGCCAAGGGAAAGCAGTGACAGGTGGGAAGGACACTACCTTAAATCCACATCCAGGCACTTGTATTGCAAAATCTATTCCCCATCAACTAGGTCCCTGCCTGTAATGCAGTAGCAAATACACCAACTGTAACTTAACTGCAACCACAGTTGACAATAACACCACTCATCTCTGTGCAGCTATAGTACCAAATGGCAGGAACCCCACCCTGGAACATACATACCTAAATTAGGGGGTGAGGATGACATCTGCAATTACTCCTAGAAATAAGACAAAGGTACCAGTACACTCAAATGCCGAATGTCCATAACTGACACATACAGAAGCCTAAGTAAACAGCAATAGGAGCCACGCAGCACTAACGATACACACATGCTGCATACGTCAGGGTCCCTCACGTGCCTGGCTAACAAGGCTACATCACTAATGTCATACTGCTCAGACAACAACATTGAGGAGGGGACACAGGCAACTGGTCACTGAAACACACCTGCAAAGTCGGACAAACAAATAGGACATTCATACGATAAACAGGCCAATCCAATTAAATACACATCACCCAACATCATCTCAAAACATCAAGAATGTTTACATCCATACCACATCCTAACATTGACATGCATAGGTAATGCCACATGACATGTACAGATCATGCAATGTGAATAAAAAGTGTATGGGGCAGGGCCTGAGAGGCAAGTGTGCTGCCAGGGCAGTCACAACACCCACAGTCAGTCAAAGTGTAGTGTTGTAAGTGTAACGTATACTTTGCGCATTAGCTTCAGGCTTTAGGCCTTTGTGCATCTTACCCTGATTGTACTTATACTCATTTGCTCACATCTAAGTGCCTCAGAGCAATTTGCACTAAATGATTCTCATTGCCCTTCCTATCAGTTAATGTAGCAAATAGTCAGTCCTAGGGTGTTTTTAATTAGTCAAATCACACTGTTTTGCCTACTTCTGCACTGGAGTTTGCCAGAACATATTCACTCTGTGCCCCAGTCAAGGATACCGTATGGTACGCTGCTGATAGATGTGGTAGGGGTTAAGGTTTGGCATTCCTGCGTAGGGAAACTTTGTCATCACCATGACATATGTCTTTTACATTCACTTCCTTGTCCCAAGACACGCATGGGGGAGTTTCCAAACAGAAAATCACAACTAGATGCTGCCTGCCTTGCTGCTGATGCACAACCAGATCCCAGCCCATTCCTCTGATATGAGGGATGATGTCTCCCCTGTGATTCTGACAGGCAACCTCCAAACTTAACATGCTGTGCTATACATAGAACATGCAGAGGGAGAGTAGAAACTGTTAGGCACCATGAAAGCTGTGTACTAATGTATTACTCTCCTGCGGACTATTTCAATTCTAACAGTGTGTATTGTTTGTGTAATTGGGGCTCACACCTAAATTCCTACAAGTCAGTTGTACAATGAAAATTCATATCAAACTAATACTGTCTTTGTCATTTGTGTATGGGAACATACCGGAAAAGATAGAAATGTGTAGGACCTGAGTGACCACCACTTCCCTGAGAAGTTCCAAAGATGTCATGCGCTCGGATGTGTAAACATTCCTTTGATGTGGGAGACCAGAGGCACTGCTAGTTAGTCTTAGCTAAATTGAATATCTGGGTGACAGAGTTATTTACAAGTGGGTCAAACTTAGTCCCCCACACCATTAGCTATCCTGCTGCCTAGAAAGCCAAGAATCACATGTTGGATAATGAGAGCCCACCCTACAAAATGTCCCTCCATAACAATAGTGAAACACCGAGTGAGGAGTAGGAGAAAAAAATGCCTATTCCTAAATAATTACAAAGCAACAGCTAGAGGCGATCAGGCAGATATGTCTGATAGCTCCATATCAAACATGTGACACACAGGTGGGCCATAGGCCTACAACAATGCCCTATGACGGACAGCAGATACCTAGACAAACACAGAGTACAATGTTAAGGCATCCAAAGGCTTGTATCTTACTGCAAAATTGTCACAACTCAGACACACTAATTGTACCCTGTTTCATTGCAGAGGAACACGGATCTCCTGCTGATCTGCCTGTCCATGAGTTCCCTGATGACATGGATGACGAGACCATCAACCTCCCACAAGAGACCATTGACATGGTCCTTGAAAGCCTCCAAACCCCACCTTCAGTCACAAGGAGGAGCACAGAAGAAGCAGCCACCACAGTAGAACCACCCGCCACCCCAATTGTAAGACCTGCCAGCTCCAACACAGCTGAGGACTCTGACGACACTGGCACCAGCTTCGAAAGAACTGTCGTTGGGGTCCAGCGGGAGCTGGCAAAGGAGGTGCGGGTGGGGATGCAAAATATGGCAGCCAGCCTTGAGGGGGTGCGTTCGTGCATGTTGTCAACTGCTGATCAGGCAGCTGCAATGCAAGCCAGAACTTTGCTCTTGGAGGACATTTCAAAAACACTGAAGGAAATTGGCACAGCTGTCATCCAGTTGACACAACAACTCCAACTGCAAGCCACTCAACGTGTGCACGAATGCAACATAGAACCCCTCAGGGCCTACCATCGGGATGTGGCTGCCATTCTGAAAAACCAGCAGGCCCTCCTTGCTGCAGTACTGCCCTTCCTTACTCAACAGGGATCAGCCCCCGGGATGTCTGCCTCCATGTCTTCTAACACTGAGGTGTGTGTTGCCCCTTCACAACCAACAACAACAAGGACACACCAGGCAACACACACATCAGAAGAAGAAGACATGGAACAGATAACATTCACACGCAAGTGTACCCGGAAGCCCTAGTCCCTGCACCATGCCCTACTCTGACCAAGGTCCTACGTTTTGACACATGCCAGTCTCACTACAACTAACCTCAATGACTGTTCGGCAATCCACTGTATGACTTGTCCACCTTGCCAGTGAATGTTTCTCTCCTACCATTTGGCATTTCATGTTCCTCTGCACTGTCTGTGACATCACCCCAGCATGTCAGGAGCATCATCCACACCCCTTCTGTAGGATCACCATGTAATAATGCACCAGAAAGGAGTCAGCAAACATGGTGAATGGACATTTTGCACCACACACCTATAAATAAATATCACCTGCACACCTATTGTGTCTCTGTGTCATTTCAAAATTCAACTGTGCAGTAGATAACTCCAAAGTGGCTGTGTGGCAACCATGTCGATTCTCTATACTACTGTCCTGATGTCATGTATACTGAAACATCTGTGCAGTGGCCAGGATTGCATCATAGCTTTACTATACTGGGGAAAATAACTGATGAAGGGACTAAGCACACACAATCATGCTGTGTTGGACAGAATGATGCACCATCTATAGCTATTCTACACAACTAATGGTGGCTGAGAAATGTAGGCACCATGCAATACTAAAATTTGAAATTATGCTGTAGAATGAAAGGAATGATAAACAAATTACACAGCATCAATCACCCTTACGGCGTATACTTCCATGAAGGAAATTAATGCTGAATCAGTACACACATGATGTAGGTCAGCAATGACAGCAACAAGACAAGAGTGTGAACAAATCATCATCTATAAAGCTCTCCCTGAACTTCACAATGCTGTCTGACCTATCTATTTACCTACAATAACAAGTCTGGAAGGACTCTTTGTGAAGTAGGATACATACCAACCCCAAACCTTGATGATCAATGCACACTACCAATGGTGGCTCTCCAACATGGTGGATACTTACCAAGTTAGCACACGGGTAGCTGGCATGTTAAACCTCATAAGCCTGGGGATAGCGAGCATGGAACACAAATGTCATACTTAAACTTTCTGCTACACTGATGTCAAGGCCATGAAAAGGTAGCACCTAACGCATCAGGTAAAGGGTTAACAAAATTTTTATTGAAAAGTAGTAATAAAAGAGGCAACTAAGGGAAAGGTAAACCTACACTAATCTAACCTGACTACTACTAACCCACAACTGTCCCTAACTAACCTAAGCTAAACTTACTCTACACATGTAACGAAACGATCTAAACATCAACCCCCCACCCACCATTAAGAGACAAGATACATGCAGGACAACACTTACTAACCTACACACATACTATACTATCCTAAACAAACATATATATATATATATATTTTTTTTTTTTTATTAAACAGGAATCCCAACATTGCCCCCCACCCACCCACCCACACAAAAATATTAGATAGAAAGAATAAGGACCCCCCACCCTCTTACCTAACACTAACTAAGCTAATTTCCTATACTTATCCTATAACTAACCCCCCAAACCCAACTAACAGTATGAAAAAGGAAAGAGGTGAGAGGGGAGGGGTAAAAGTTCAGGAGGGCAAAATGACTAAAGATTTGCCCTCCAAAGTGTGCGCCGGATGGAGCACACCTTCTTCTTCACCTAAGCCATGTCCTCCGTCAGGTTGTTCACCTTGCGAATTAACCTGTCCAATTTTCTAGACAATGCCAGGAAGGCTGCAGGGTCAATAGGAGGGTCAGTGCTGGTCTGCGTGCCGGTGGAGGTGGATGTTGGTGCTGGAGTGGAGTGGCCATGGGACAGCCCTGCTCCCAACACACGGCTGGGTCCAGGTCTTGATGAAGATGCCTGGTCCGTCGCCGGGTCCCCTTGGGCAGACCTGGTGGTTGTAGTGGCGGTGGTTGTAGGTGGCACCGTTGGGGGAGCCTGTGGTGTGGCATACCACGCCCCGGAGGCCCGATCCGAATTATATCTGCGGGCCATCCTCCGATACCCACACTGCACCTGCAGGATGTGCCTGTACCTCATTGCACGGCGCTCAAAATTGTTGCGCTCTGCGGCACTCAGGTTTGCATCTGTGAAGAGAAAAGGGAAATATTGAGCATTGAATTTACAGTGGGTTGAATACCACAATGGGTCATTTGTCCATTACTAGAAATGTATTGTTGCAGCAATTGTTACAACATAGTTCACGGAAAGGCTCAGAGGAAGTACATGTGAGTCATGCATACCTAAGGTCATATCACACATAGCATATCCATGTCTCTACATGATGGATGACATCACCCTAAACTACTCATCCAAATCATACCTAAGGCATTTGACATTATGGCACCAGCTCTTCCGCATACTGACTTCAGTACATATGTCATTCTATGTGATAACACTCACACTCCTCACTCAATGGCATTTGGAATTAGTTGTGTGCTAAGATTGAACCCCTGGCCCAGAATCATATGTCCACACTAGGGGTCAGATGTAGGAATTTAGAAAAATCAACTAGCAATTTGCAAAGCAGAACGGTGTCTCTGACACCGTCTGCGAGTCGCTATGGGGTCCCTAAAACCCACCTCATGAACATCAGTGATGTGGGTTCCAAGTTGCCCCACCTTAGCAACATGGGCACTCACGGGGATGGAGGCCTGCTGGGACCAGCAGAACTCCATAGACGTGACTGCTTTTAAATTAAGCAAGTTATTTTTCCCCAAGTGTATGGCCGTTTACCAGAAAGGAAAATGAGCTGCAATTAGTTTTAAATCACAACAATTCAACTTGGAAATTTTCACGGTAATTATTGGTCCCTTAGACCACTGGCTGTTTTGCGCAGGATTATTTTAGTCCACTCACAAAGGTGAAGCTTTACAATGAGGACCCCTTCCAGTCAGCAAGTTGGTTACCATCCACTTCAAGTAGATGATAACAGCTACTCACTTTGCAACCACGTACTCGGTTGCAAATGGGATTGCCTACCACTGTGATTTGCAAGTAGGTCTGGTAAAACCCTTTAATATTTCAATTTTGAAAAGCATTTTGCTAATATGTACATGACCACCAAATACATTTTGGAATAGGAAACAGACGTTTGCAAATCCCACACATATATTTATGCCATTTGCAACGTGTAGACATTTTTCTCACTCTGGCCCAAGGTACTAACTCAAGTCACAAAAGGTGTTAAGGACGTGTAACATACTGGTTGCTACAGTCCTAGGTACCCTGTTTCACAGTAAGATCCCAGTCTTTGTGGGTGGTGTGGGAAGAACAACCAACAATCCCATGTTCAATGCACACCCAGGAGTGTACAGAAAGTTCAACAAGTATGTGCCTTCACACACAACACCTATGAAGGGCTAGCAACACGTTGTAGTCAGCCCAACCTTGTCACATCCCAGGTCCACACATGTCAAACTGGTATGACTTAGCCCAACATAACATACTATTAGTGAGGCATGTTTAACAACACACACAGAGGAGGTAGTACACCCATTCACATGATTCAACTGAACACCTAGGGCATTGCACTCAAGTCACACACACTTCGAGTTCACCTTGTGGAAGTACATGCCCCCGTAAGATCCAACCTACAGTGTACACAGTCCATCCTCAACTAGGAAGAAGCATTTGTCATCAAAGCCATGTGCCTAAGCTATCTGGGAGACTGTCAGTCTGATATGCAGACTCAGTTGATGGCAAGTCCCTGACCAAGTCTAACATTGACCAGTGTATTAAAAATGAGTCATACCATTCCCAATTGCCGGCCTAATTGAATGGGCTACAGCCCCTCAATCTGAGAGATGACTACGTATTGCTTTGCAGAAACATAAATCAAATTTGATATCACACTAAAAGAACAAAGCCAATGGACGGCCAGCACATCAAATCATGAATTCTCTTTAACACACAGTAATCCATCATGCATCATTACCAAACAATGTAAATAGCACTCAGGCGACACTCACTGTAGGTATCGGGGTCGTCAAAATGGGCCACCTCTCCCACGGTGTACGGGGCTGGTCCACCTGTAAAGCATGAAACAAAGATTATACTCAGACTGGGTGAACGGACAAATGATTTCTGTTACAATGACACTGTGTGAATATGACATGGTAATGATAGACTTTCACACATGCTCATCCTGCATGGATAACTTTGTATTCAACATTATCATTGGATGAGTCTCCTGCTCCAGTGTCACACCCTACTACACTCATGCAGTGGCCAGGACAGTCATGTGTCGTCCAAGTTAATACTCCATTAGTATGCCCCAACAATAATCTCAACCATACATCTCAGCATGTGCATCCCAGAGAGACATTCCAAAACTGGTTCCATGAGGACTGCATGACCACTCACAATCCAACAGGCTATGTGGACAGGTTCAACACACAGCAACCAGACACACATGTGACATATGTGTGAACAACATGACTAACTTCATGTGACGTGAAGGCAACACACATGTATAGCATCATCATGTGTTTCCAATTTTCTGTCTAGCTATGGCGTCTGCATATGTAGGTATGTTGTTTCTACATGACATACTCACTGGCCATTATGACCAGTGGAGTACAAATAGAGCAGTTCACGTGTTGCTTTTCTGACCCAAATGCAACACTACATTACATGCAGCTACAGGCATCTGGTATGTGTTGCAAAAATGAGCCATCGGACTGGTAGCATAGGTCTTCATACACATTCTGCAACAAATACACATTAGGACACATATGTATACCTTGGTAGCGCAGCATTTGCAACATTTTGTGACGCAGAGAGGGGGCGACTTAGCAAAATACAAATAGATGTTGGATTTGAATGCTGTTATTGCGTGTACATGTGTTGAAAAATATGGGGATTTATGTGTATAACCATGGGCCTAGGTTTCCCTAGCATTACACACAGTCAGCTACTTATTTTGCAGATTGGCTAACAATCATCACATGTTCACACACAGATTTCTATCATTCCCATTTAATAGATTTTTACTCACCAACATGGCCACCAATCTGGAGTCCCAGGTGGTCCAGCAGGTCCTGTTCCCTGGTGACCAGATCTGCCCAGCGGTGCTTGAGTTGGTGTACATTTCTCAGACTCCCGTAGACCCGGACCAGGTGATGGCGCACCTTCTCCCACCGGATTTTCCTCGCCTCAGTGTGATACCCCTGTATCACACGGCCCCCAGCTTCCAGCATTTGTGGCAGGAAATGGCTTACTAGCCATAGGAACCCCCCCAATTCCTCTTCACCCATCCTGGACAGGCGAGGCCTACCTGACATATTGAGAGGACTAATGCTGGACAAAATAAATATGAAAGTAAAAGTGGGAAATGGGGAAAGGTAGAGGTGTGAAAGAAAAAGAAGAAGGAGAAAAATAGCCCAAATAACCCCCCAAACTATGCTACCCACAACAGACTCCCACTGACAATACAAACTATCCCAGGTATAGACAAAATAACACGAAACAGACTGAGACAATGTTATACAACAATAATAGATTGACACTAAGACAAAATACAAGGCACACAGGACACAAAAGCAGTAAAACACAGGACAACACCTTTCACACAACCACACAGTCTAGATAAATCTGAGACTGCAAAGTGAAAGTGAAAGTTAACTCCCAGTACAGATTTTGTAAACAGGATATCCTATTACATCACTTCCTGCAGAAAATGGCCGCCGTTTTTATTTTCCCGTTTTGCGTCATATTTTCACGCATACACAGTTGTGCGTCATTTTTTTTTGACGCATTACAGTGCACATGATGCGGAGTGAAAAAATATGATATGAATATTGATATTTTATAATGTACATGAGATGACCAACATATTGTCCATGTAGCGTCAATTTTACCATGCATACAGCATGGGCGTCATTTTTTTTACACGTACAGTAGTGCACAGGATGCAGAGTCAAAAATATGATATGAATATTAATATTTTATAATGTACATGAGATGACCAACATATTGTCCATGTAGCGTCAATTTTACCACGCATACAGCATGGGCGTCATTTTTTTTACACGTACAGTAGTGCACATGATGCGGAGTGAAAAAATATGATATGAATATTAATATTTTATAATGTACATGAGATGACCAACATATTGTCCATGTAGCGTCAATTTTACCACGCATACAGCATGGGCGTAATTTTTTTTACACGTTCAGTAGTGCACAGGATGCAGAGTCAAAAATATTGTGGATGTAAATTATACTTTGAAGGCAAAATATTAAGACATTTTTGGATACATTTGTATTTGACTCTGCATTGTGTGCACACATGTACGTGAACAAATTATGACGGCCATGCTGTATGCGTCGAATATGGAGCAAATTTTTCCTTATGTCTTCATGTTTTTAGCTTTGGAAAGGGGATTTGTCATGGTCAAACGGTGCGATGTGATACACATATGTGTTTGTATATGACACATGTCCGTTGTTTTATGTATAGAAGGCATTCACACTGTAATGTTTGGGATACGTTAACTAATGTATTGACCATATTTGACGACATATTTGGTGTAATTGCTGATGGCTATTTTGAAATGATGGATGGGATACCATTATGTATTCCGTCTCCAAAATGTGTCCACATTTATGATGGTGATGCTTTTATCTGTAGTCCTAACAGGGAGTGGGAGAGTCACTTTCAGTTTTTATGGGGCTGAGCATGTCCCATTATGATTTTGTGTTTCAGATTTGTGTTGGACTTGTGACATGGAGGCCACAGATGTGCCTTATGCATGTGTGTGGTTCACAAGTACATGATTCTTGTATGTTTTGGGGGCGGTAGAGGTGGACTTAGGCCACCAGCACCCTAGGATTTGACCATCCAGAATAGCTACTGTATCCATGGAGTATATTTATTATATCATGGCAAACCTGCAGCAGCGGGCTAATGTAAGGCCATATGGTATGAATGACTGTTGACCATTCATTCATCTCATTAGCCCATTTGACGTTTGCAGTAATGATGAATTGGAGCAAACCTGCATACCATTTTACTATGACTATGTGTGCAAGACTCTCAGCGTTCCCGATGTGATAATGAGAAGAATATTTTGGTTGTCTGTGTCCCTTTCTGCATAAACTGGTTTAGTGTCATGTTACAATCTTCCTGCTAGGTTCAGACTGGGACACAACTGTGATCGTCTACTTTCAAATATTAGATTGATTGTATGACATATGTGTACATGTGTGTTGGAATGTGGATCCACTATCACCTGTCTGGGTGTATGTTGTCACTGTAACTTCAAGGTCTCCTCCTGAGTTAGTGGCAGCTGATGTTGTAGCTATTGTGTATTGCTCATATCACACACTTGAGAGTAGCCATTGATGACATGGTCACGTACACATGGATGGTCCCACCCAGTCTCTGAACACGTGTAATGTGACTTTCAAATGATCTCCAATTTTGGGCTGGATGAGAGACTGTTTCAGTTGTTTGGATCCGGCATGTGTAATTGTCACATTTGTACTCTTGTTGGGCTCTGTGTATGGTAATGTATCATGTCACATCCTACCCTCTGTGCATACAGTTGTGATGTTTATTTTTGGTGTGATGAATTTTAATGGCATTCTTGATCAATGAGACGACATTCATCTTCAGCTATTTCAAACTAAAGGTGGTCAGAAATGAATAGGCCAAAGCATGATGTGGTGTTTGTTATCTGTGTTTATTTACAAGTGTGGAATACAAGTGATTATAATAACTCAAGTAAAAAAATTGTTCACAAGCTGTTGGCACCTATGCACTCCTGCTGCCGTGTTAGGCTGTTCCCCCTCCTGTTGCAGGCCAGCATCCTCCTCATCATCATCCTCAGGCATGTCTGGGTCCGGTTCAAGGAGGGGAATGTTCCTTTTTACACAAATATTGTGTAATATGGCACAAGTGAGTATGATCTTGCAGACCATCTCTGGGGAGTATAGTAGGCTTCCGCCAGTGATGTCAAGGCAGCGGAACCTTGACTTTAGGATCCCAAAGGTCCGCTCCACAATGCTGCGTGTCCTCTTGTGGGCGTCATTGTATGCCTGCTCAGCAGCAGTATTTGGGTTCCCATATGGTGTCCTTAGCCAAGGCTGGATGCCATACCCCTGATCAGCTGAAAGAGAAACACAGAATGGTATCAATTAGATGTAGGAGGCACTGTTGTACGTATCCTTGATGGAAGTAGTTGTGTTGTGTTGTCTGTGACTATTTTGTGTACTAATGTGACAACCTATGGTTGTTGGTGGAAACTTTGGCATTGTTTTTTTGCCTTGGCTGACCAAGTGTTTGTTGGCTAACTGTTTGTCAGCAGGATGTATCGGTTTCTCAAGTACAGTGTGCCCTCCCTTGCATTGTGACTTGTGACACAGGTGTCCGTGTGTCCTCACTGGGGGTGTGATGATAGTTCCATGCAGAGTTGAAACATGAAAGGGTATTAGAAACGTTCAATTGAACATACCCAGGCCATCCCATCCCTTAAAAGTTATGCATTGTATTAGTGTACAGGTTATTGTGAGACTTCCAATTTGCAAGGTGACATTTAGGCAACCACAGTCATGAATGTCTTCACACTAAGCTGTGGAGTAAATTCCAATGTGTGAGAGGTTCAATGGTGACTTGTGAAACATGGCTAGTGATGTGAGTACCTCAGTGTGTTCCTGTCTAGGTGTTGCTATTGTGGTGTATGGGTTGTTTATCCTAGAGGGTTTCTGTGCAGTGAGTATATAAGTGGATTTTTGTCCTTACCAACAAGTAGTCCATTGCCATACCGTCCATCCTGGAAGTGTTGGTTGATGGTGCAGTGACGGAAGATGAATGCGTCATGTACACTCCCAGGATATTTAGCCACAATGTTGCTGATCAGTCCTTGGTGATCGACTATGGCCTGCACGTTGATGGAATGTGTGTGCTTCCTGTTGCGGTAGAGGTGTTCACTCGCAGCAGGTGGCACAAGGCGTACGTGTGTGCAGTCGATTGCACCAAGGACGTGCGGAAAGCCACTGATGGCGTAGAACCCCTGTTTAGTTTCCTGCTGCTTCTGCACTGTGTTAGGGAAGCAGATGTGGCGGGGTGTCAGTCCAATAATGGCATCCAGTACTTTAGGCAGGAATGCGGAGAAAGATGGTTGTGAGATTCCACCAACCAGGGCACCAGTTGTCTGAAAGGAGCCACTTGCCAGCATGTGAAGTACGGCAAGCAGCTTTGTTTCTGTTGGGATAGTGCGTGGAGTCACTAAAGTGGGGGCCAATTGCTGTTCAATATTTGTCAGCAGCTGCTGAATGGCCTGCCAGTTCAACCGGTACCTCTGGATGATGTCTCGTTCCCTGAGGCCATGCAGGGATGTTCTTGGGCGGAATATCCTCTCCTGCCTTCTGCGCTGTCTTTGGGGTCCCTGCTGTTGTTGTTGTGGCTGCTGTTGTTGCTGCAGGGCTCTGCGTCTACGTGCACATTGAAGAAAAATCACCTCCATGTCTCCCTGTTGCTGCTCTGCTTCTCTGCTGCTCTGTTGTTTGTTCTGTGTGTTCTGATTAAGTACAGGTGTGTTTGCCCCATTTTAACGCCTGCCCTGACCCAGGCGTTAAAATTTCACGATATTCGTGCTTTGCGCCATTTTTTTGCAACGCCTGCCGCGCTGGAGTGATTTTTGCCCTGAAGCATAAATACCACGCACCGCTATGTGCGTCTGTTTTTGGACGGGAACGCCTACCCTGCATGTCATTAACGCAGGGCGGGGTGCCGCTTCCAAAAACTGGCGCACATAGCGCCATTTTCCTGGTGCGCCGGATCGGGCGTCAGGGTTTAAATATGGGGCAACGTTTGCACTGAAAGTGCGTCAAAATTTTTGACGCACATTCGGCGCAAACAGAGTATAAATATGCCCCAAAGTGTGCTCTGTGGAACAGAATCTAGGTTTGTGCCAAATTTGATGTAATTCCGTGTAGTGGTTCGATCTGTAGGTGTGTCTAAAGTCCTATGGAAAAATGAATTAGGAAAATGCGTTCTGGGACACCCCCTTTTTCTCGACCCCTGCTTGACGGATCTCCCCCCAAAACCTTCAAGACAGAAGCTGAATTTAGCAAAGTATATGTTTTGCAAATTTCATGAAGATTTCTCTAGCGGTGCCAAAGTTATAGGCAAAACAAAAAACGCTCTTCCTATGGAAACTAGGTCCTAACTATAACTACCTAGTTGACGAATCTTCACAAAATTTTCCCAAAAAATGAAATGCTCACGTGAGCTCCTGTCTGGAAAGTTTAAGGGGGCTGAGAAAAAGGGGGAGTCCCAAAACATTTTATCCCCAATCATTTTTCCTTAGGGATTTTGAAAAGTGATACTGCCCGAACCACAAGACAGAATTATACCAGATTTGGCAGAAAGGTAGCTCTTGGTCCAGTTAGCAACCTTGTTGCTATTTGTGTAAATCTTTTCAGTAATTTTAGAGAAATTAAAGAAAATCCAACATTGTCTATATAGGGATGCGAAGGGTCCTCAAACCCTCCTGAATGCATGCTGAGATCTCATTTGGCTGCCAACACTTCAACAAGAAAGTGTTGGCAGCCATGTTGGGACCTGGCTTCGGAAAAAAAAAAAGAAAAAAAAGAAAGGGGACCAGGGTAAGGACACCTTGAACCCTTAACTCTGGTGCTGGGGTCTCAGACGGACCCATCCACAGCAAAAACAAAAAAAAACAAATTTCTAACAGGAGCCGAGGCGGACCCGCAGAGCCACTGAAAATATTTTTAAAAAGCAAGTGCGCCTCTCGTGATTCTTTTAGTGAAGCCCCTGGGTAGGCCAAGTCCTGCTGGGAGCACTATAATTTTGAATGTGAGCACTTCCTCGGGGTACATCGTTTAATAAAATGTTGGGGTGGCTTCTGGACCCCCGCAGCCCAAGGGCCACCACCTCCCTGAGGCAGATTGTTTAATAAAATTCAGGGAGGCCACCCGGCCCCCCCCCACAGCCCCTGGGACTGCCACCTCACTACACCTAAAGAGAATGCGGGTGGGCTACACCTAAGGAGAATGCAAGGGGGCTCCCCAGCAGCCCCGGAGACCATCACCTCACCAGGGGTACAACTTAAGAGAATTCTGGGAGGCTGCCCGCCCCCCACACCTTCCATGGGCTATTGATGTTTGAGGGGGACCACGTGTCTCAGTCTGGGAAGCCATCAGCAGTTGCTGCAGATTTGGTGTTTTTGCAGGAGAAGTTGGAGACCTATTTGGTGCCTCAGCTCAAAAAGGTCTGCAAGGAGCCTAAATGTCCTATTAAAGGCCTCACTTAAAAGGAGGAGCTGCAAAATGCACTGAAGGCCTGGTTGGCAGCAAAGGAGGCTGATGTGCACACAGAGGAGGAGAATGTTGTTGTTGAGGGAGAGGAGTATTTTGTGAATAACAAGGATCTGCCTGGGCGGAAGGCACCTTCCAGGGTAAGCAGCAGTGTTTCGTCAAAATGTCTGACCCCAGAGATGCTGGAGGATAGGTGGGAGGCTAGGCGGCTCCCGATGGAGCTGGAGAAGCTCAAGTTGAAGCATGAGATGGAGCTTTGGTTGGAACTAGCCAGGTACAAAAGGGAGACAGAGAAAGAAAAAAACAATGTGGAGAAGGAGAAAATCACCATAGAAAAAGGGAAAATTTCCATTGAGGAGAAGTAAATGCTTTTAGCTCAATTGCTGAGCTTGAAGGAGATGGATCTAAAGAGCAAGTCCAGCATAGATGGTGCAGTGGATTCT
The DNA here is from genome assembly GCF_031143425.1 of Pleurodeles waltl. Taxonomy (NCBI): domain Eukaryota; kingdom Metazoa; phylum Chordata; class Amphibia; order Caudata; family Salamandridae; genus Pleurodeles; species Pleurodeles waltl. The sequence continues at coordinate 1,237,411,728 of NC_090446.1, forward strand.
AATTATTTTCTATTGGGAATCAGGAGTTTGCTTAGCCGTTTGGCTTGCAGTCCTGTGCCCCCGTCACCTAGTGACTTTTAACCTACTTAGTCTGCTCTGTTTTAGCACTTTTATTTATTTATTTATCCAAAGATGGCTGCTATGTTTATAGTTAGGAAGATGTTTTGATTTCATGTTATCAGTGCCATACGTAGGTATTCACGTCATGTCCCTTTCCCACTTCTGTGTGACAGGAACATAATGTACTTTTGGAGGGAACTGTTTATCTAACTGTTGCCCCAAGCATGCCTTCTTATCTATTGTTTGGGAACATACATGGGTCAGGAGTCCTACAAGATCTGTATAAATACATCTCACACAGACAAGGTTATCAGAGGAATTCCTACCAGATGCCATCAACGCTATCTATGCTACATGTCGCCTTGATGCAGACCCAATCTTCTTGTCCCCATGACGTCTGACCTAGAGACCTCATTCCAAGGTAATATGGGTTGGGGGGCTCTTCTCATGGACATGGTACAGGTAGATTAGGTTTATCACACCTAGCTCCAGTTTCATCATGCTAGGGTATTAGGCCCATTTTACATCTCATGTTGTTGTAAGATGGTGGGGGTTCTATATTTACGACTTTTGTTTTTACAATTCCGTTACTTGCAGTATTCATTATCCTAATATATTGCAGCCCATGCATTTTACAGTAAATTGCAGTCTTGTTAATAAAATCTATTGAAAACTTGACTGCATCTCCTTCATTGCCTGTGTGTGAATGAGACTTGTTGCTCATGTGAGAAATGGGTAATCTCCATTTAACCACGACTCCCCCGAGATGACGCACTCTTGAGTCCATGCACAGAGGCTGCCACAAATCATCTTTCACTATTTGGATTTTTTGTGAGGTGAGGTACTGCTTGTGAACCAGAAGGGTTGGGCCGACAGTTGTGACTTGTTGTAGGATTGGCCTAGTCACCTATAAACAAAAGTGCTATCATCCCTAAACCAGCAGTCTTGCCTAGAGAAAGAGTCCAACAATGACAATGGTGGCAGCAGTACTACAGTGAGGTCTGAGGGGAAGGTGTATATACCCAAGGATGTGGTAAAGGGTTTTGTTGTTAGGGATGAAAAGAGCAGTGGTTCAGGGCGTATGAGGTGGCACTGAAGATGCAGAGGGTTCCTAAGAGAGACAGGGGAGCAGGCCTGTGGAAGCATTTCTCGGTGGAGTGGAGGGACACCTTGTTGTCCTTTAAAGTTGAGGATCAGATGCGGTATCCTCCTATGAAGGATGGCCTGACCAGGAGATATGGTCTCATCCCAGATAGTTATGGGGTAAAGTTTAGGGAGATTGCTAAATTTGGTTCTCAAACTTGGGTGGAGTATGTTGATTCCGTCTGCAAAGCACTGGAGAGAACTGGATGGTTGAGTGAAGGGCAGTGAGGTAACAGAGTGCAGACTTCCAGGAGCTTAAAATGGGACTGCACGGGATCACTTTTGTAGTTGTTGTTTTCCAGAGCTGCGCCAGCACTTGATTGACAGCAAGCTTACTGACCCAAGGAGGCAGACCGCTGACTTAGGACCAGGGTCCAAAATAAGTTGTATGTGGGAGACTAAGCCAAGGGTGGGCAGGGGACCCAGCAGAGGAAGGAGGTGGTGACAAGGATAAATCTAAGGAGTTATCAAAAGAGCACCAAGCCAATTCCCAGGGTAAGGATTCCCAACCCCATGGTGAAAAGAAAAGTTGGTGTCCTTCAGGAAAGCGTGCAAGGAAGGGACCTCTGAACTGTTTCGCCTGTGACCAGGAAGGGCATTTCAGGTGGAGTCCAAGTGACTCAAGCAGGCTCAGACCCTTACTAGTGGGCAGACACTAGGGGTGGAGAATGTAGCTCTTGGGGAGGAGTGGGCCCCAGTTAGTGGTGGGGAGAAAGCTGAGTTAACCCTGGTCTTCCGGGTGAGATTGAGGAGGTCCATAGAATCCTCGTGCCTGACAATACTAAGAAGTACAGGCAGTGGATGACCATCAATGGGAGGCAGGTGGAGGCTCTGAGAGACCCAGGAGTCGGCATGACAACTGTCCACTCTTATAGAGTGTCTCAGGAGCAGGTAGTCCCTAATGTGGTCCACCAGGATGTAGCAGTAGACAACAGTGAGTGCCAATGTTTGGTAGTTCAGGTTCCCTTAGAATGCAGCGGGGTGGGTCTCAGGTTCCTTGAGGGAAGAACTGAGTCCATCCATGCCTGTTGACTGTCTGCAAGTAAGCGACCTGGAGCATACCGCCTGGAAGGAGGTGGAGCTCAGTTTGCACCTGGAGATGTTGGGATTGCCAGAGTGGCCATGTATGGAAACTGGAGAGGGTGATCAGAAGGATCTGGAGCCTGGAACAGTGGCCCAGGTGCCTACCAAGAAAAGTAGGGGCAAGAGGCATGGGAAACCTGCTCCTGAGATTCTCACGGTTCAGGAGGAGGGTGAACCTGAGGGGGACACCCCAGAACCTAAAGGGGAAGAAGCAGCCAAATTGGGGGACCTGTCTGAGAGTACTAATTAGCAGCAGGAAGGAGGTCCCATAGGAAAGGCGTTCCGTGCAGCACAGAAAGTGTGTCCCACTCTTGAGGGTCTTTGGAAACAGGCCAAGGCCCAGGCAGCTGGTGGCACCTCTGGTCCTCTACTGATATACTGGAAGAATGATCTGTATAGCAAACTTAAGGTTGCAGAGCCTGGGGTAGCCTGGGTGCTGGTGGTGCCCCAGTGTTTCAGCGCCTTCCTACTGGTTCTAGCTCATAATGTGCATTTGGCAGGTCATTTGGGGCAGGCAGGACCTTTGACAGGCTTTTCACCCACTTTAATTGGCCCCAAATGAGGGAAAACTCAGATGTACATTGCAGGACCTGTCAGACCTGCCAGGCAAGTGACAAATCTGGGAAGAGGTACAAGGATCCTCTTCAACCGTTTCCTGTCATGACCACCCCTTTTGAACGATTGGGCATTGACATTGTGTGGCCTCTGGATCCCATGACAGCCATGAGCAACAGGTTTATCTTGGTCTTGGTTGACCATGCCACCCAGTACCTAGAAGCTATCACTTTGAGAAGAGTGACTGCACCCACAGTGGCCAGGGCACTTATGAGGATCTTTACCTGTGTAGTTTTCCCTAAGGAGATGCTATCCAACCGGGGTACAAATTTCATGTCTTTGTTTATGAAGGCCATGAGGAAGACGTGTGGTGTTACCAACAAGTTCACCACACCTTTCCACCCTCAAAGCAATGGGTTGGTTGAAAGGTTTACCCAAACCATACCCTAGAAGGCATGATTATAGGTCTCTCAGAAGCCAGGAGGCACAAGTGGGACATCCTGTTACCATACCTGTTGTTTGCCTTTAGGGAGGCACCTCAGAAGGGGGTTGGCTTCAGCCCTTTTGAACTTCTGTATGGGCACCCTGTGAGAGGGCCTCTCAGTTTGTTGAAGGAGGGCTGGGAGCAAGCTTCCAAGAAGACACTCAAGGATGTATTCAGTTACATACTGGTCTTCAGGATACTCACCCAGGAGAATCTGGAAGCTAGCCAGGATGACATGAAATGCTGGCATGACCAGAATACCACTCTGTTTGAGTTTTAGCCTTGCCAGAAGGTGTGGGTGATGGCCCCAGTAGAGCCGCTCCATGACTATTGCTTTGGGACATTTGAGGTGAAGGAGCGCAATAGCAATGTCACCTACCTTGTAGACATGCAAACTCCTAAGAAACCTTTGAGGGTCCCGCACAAGAACCGCCTTAAGCCACATTTGAGAGGTCTGAGTTGGACATGCTCTTGGTCATGGGTGATGGGGTGGGAGAGGTGAGTGAGCCTCTCCATGACTTCCTGTCTGCCAAGGAGCAAGATGGGTCAGTAGAGGGAGGGAACCTCTCCCCTACTCTGACCTTGGAACAGCAGAGGGACTGTCGCCAGTTGCTGGACAGTTTGGTTTCATGTTCTCACTCACACCTGGTGTCACCCAATGGTGTACCCACGACATTGACACTGGGGACAGTCTACCTGTCAAGCAAACGTCTTACAGGGTGACTGACAGAGTGAGATACTGTATCAAGGAGGAAGTCTCTAAGATGCTGGAGTTAGGGGTGATTGAGCACTCCAAAAGCCCTTGGTCCAGCCCAGTAGTTCTAGTCCCTAAGGTTATCCCACCTGGTGTTGACTACAGGGGGCTCAATGCCACCGCTGAGACTGACATGTACTCCATGCTCAAGCTGATGAGCTCATTGACCGGTTAGGAGCTGCCAAGTTCCTTAGCATGTTTTATCTAACATCTGGGTACTTGCAGATTACCTTAACCGAGGGAGCCAAAGAGAGGTTGACGTTCTTAACATGAGAGGGGCATTACCAGTTCCTTGTTATGCCCTTTAGGTTGAAGAATGGCCCTGCCACCTTCCAGAGGCTGGTCAACCAGATCCTGGCTATGTTGAGCACTTCAGTGCCGCCTACCTGGACGACATTGCGGTCTTCAGCTCTATCTGGAAGGACCACTTGTACCACCTTCAGGAAGTGTTGAGAGCTCTACAGAGTGGAGGCCTGTGGTGTACTTGGGACACCAAGTAGGGAGCAGCCAGGTGGTACCCCTACAAGCCAAGATTGATACTATTCTGGCTTGGGCACCCCAAGACCCAGACAGAGGTGAGAGCCTTCTTAGGTCTCACCAGGTACTACAGGAGATTTGTCAAGGGGTATGGCACCATTGTGGCCCCCTTGACATAGCTGACTTTCAGGAAGCAGCCCCATCAGGTGAACTGGACAGAGGCGTGCCAGACCACTTTCAACACCCTAAAGGAGGCCATGTACCCGTGCTCAAGGCTTCTGACTTATCCGAAGAGTTTGTGGTGCAGGCAGATGCTTCAGTGCATAGTGTGGGACGAAGGGGTCCTAGAATAACCGGTAGTCTTCATTGGTAGGAGGTTACTTTCCAGGGAACAGAGGTGGAGCGCAATGGAAAGTGAAGCTTTTGCTGTGGTCTGGGTGCTGAAGAAGCTAAGACCCTACTTGTTTCAAACTCACTTCTGGGTTGAGACAGACCACAGGTCCCTCACCTGGTTAATGCAAATGAGGGGTGAAAATCCTAAACTGCTGAGGTGATCCATCTCCATACAGGGAATTGACTTTACATTGAAACACCACCCTGGCACAGAAAAAAACAATGCTGATGGTCTCTTCAGGTTCTTCTACCTTAGCGATGAGAACTCCCATGAGGTTGTGTAGTTCTCCTCGCTTTCAGCTAAAGGGAGGAAATGTGTTAGACCTGTCAGATTTTAGCGTAGTCTCCCCCGTTGTTTTGGCTTCTGACCTCCTGTTTTGATCCTGTACTGAATTTTGTTTTTGCTGGCTTTAGGACTCTGGGTACTTTACCACTGCTGACTAGCACTAAAGTCCAAGTGCTCTCTATCTAAAATGGTATTGTGATTGGTTTACCCATGATCAGTATATTTGGTTTACCAGTAAGTCTTTAGTAAATTGTACTATGTGTACCCAGGGCCTTTAATTTGAATGCTACCAGTGGGTCTGCAGCACTGACTGTGTCACCTACATGAGTAGCCCTGCCTTTGCAGAGTCTGTGTGTGCAGTTTTAACTGACAGTTTGACTTGGAAAGTGCAGCCACTTGCCAGTTCCAAACCTTCCCTTTTACTACATGTAAGTCACCCCTATAATAGGCCCCAGGCAGCCCCATGGGCAGGGTGCAGTGTATTTAAAAAGGTAGAACATGTACTGGTGTGTTTTACATGTCATGATGGTGAAATACTGCAAAATTCGACTTTCACTATTGCAAGATTTATCTCTCTCATTGGGTAACATGGGGCCTGCCTTGAAATATCGTGTAATTTTCCATTGGGAACAGATAGAGATGTGGAATTTGGGGTCTCCGAACTCACAATTTAAAAATTTGTCTTTTGGTGAAGTTGGTTCTATAAATTGTAAGTTTGAAAATCTCACTTTTAGAAAGTGGGCATTTTCTTGCTTAACCATTCTGTGCCTCTGCTTTGCTGTGGAATACACGTCTGAGTCAGGATGACAGTTGGTCTGTTTGTGAATTCGCTCCAGACAGTCTCACAAAGGGAGCTGAGGTGTGTCCTGCATATCCTGATGGGTCTTTTTGGGCCAGAGTTGTAGGAGACGCTGACACTTGCACCTGAATAGGGCTGTGCCTGTCATAACACAATGCAGTCTCCAACACCCTGAAGTATGTCTGGGGCCAGGGCAGGAAAGGCAGGGTCTTATGCACTACAAAGGGTTTCCTTTGAAGTCTGCCTACTTCAAAGGCAGAAAGGAGTATAAGTATTGGACCTATGAGACCACAACTTCAGACTCCCTCTGGACTGAGGACATTCTGCCAGAAAAAAGAGCTAGATGCTGTAGCAGGGACTGCCACTCTGTTTCTTTGCTGTGCTGGCCTGCTGCTTGCTACTTCTATCCTGGGACTGAAAGGACTGGACCTTGCTTTCAGCATCCTGCTTCCAAAGGTTCTCCAAGGGTTTGGGCTTAGCTTGTCTTCTGTTAGAAGTCTCAGGGACATCAAAGACTTCATCTGCCAGCACCAGGGCTCTCTTGCCTAGAGTCCGGACTAGCCAAATCCATTTCCTGTGTCCTTGGGAATGTGTTCTGTAAAACCAAGAAGAAATCAAGTACATTCACTCCAGAGTGTCTTCAGAACCTGTGCTGCTGTCTGACTTTACGCTTCTGCCTTCATCGGAGTCGTGGTCTCCTCTTAATGCAGTGACCGATACCGCAGGCCCGACGTCGCAGCAGCACCTCTGAAGTCCTGCCACCACGTGAGTTCTGAGTGCCATGTCACCGATGTCCGTGACACCCAACTCCATCACAGCACCTGTGGCCTTGAGTTGTGATTGCAACACCACAAATTCAACACCTCATGTCTTGACCTGCTGGATTAATCGACCCTGCTCGATCGTAAAGAACCAACACCTCACCACCAACACCACATCACTACCCCTGCAGCCATAAGAAACCAATGCCTCACCTCCCCTGCCTCGTAGCAAAGAACCAAAGCCTCACCTCACTGGAACTAGTAAGGACCTGATACCTCACTGGCTACACTGATGCCTCACCTCCCCGACTCCATGTAACATCTTTGTTTCATTGCTTTCCAAAGGTACTGTACCTGGGGTGCGTGCGACTCCGTGACCAGCTCGCACTCCATTGCGAGTAGCGTCAGACTGTTGGGAACGACTCTGTAAATGATATTGTCATAGCCCTAGTTGGAGCTATTGTGTATCTAAGCGCTCTACTGATATTTCATCTTTAAAAATTTGTATCTTTGCTTGTGTATGTTGGATTTCTGTCATTCTGGTCTTGTTTTACTTAGGTAAATACTTGCTATTGTTCGAAAATGGCATGGACTACTTTTGTGGTGTTTTCACTGTGATACTGTGTGTGTATGTGTGTGTGCAAATACTTTACACATTGCCTCTGAGATGAGCCTGACCACTTGTTCCAAGATGCAAAGGGGTGAGAGGGATTTTCTTAGCTCTGTGACTTCCTTACTCTGACTTTTAGTGAGGGTCCCTACTTGGACAGGGTGCAAACCACTGCCAACTAGAGACTCCATTTCTAGCAATATATATACTTTTGAAAATAAAATGTTGCACATTATTGTTTTACCGGAGCGTGGCGTATCTCTTTGGTGGAGAATTCATTAATAAATTTGCGAGGGTGCTCCGTACCTGCTAACGCCGTTGCCACCCTGTGAGGATGAAGCTCCTAAACACTGAGAAACTTGCCGGAATATATATATATATATATATATATATATATATATATATATATATATATGTATATATATATATATATATTACTGTATGAAGCTGGCCTGGTGTGTGGTGAGCACCTATGGTGTTACCACCTTATACCAGGTCCAGGTATCCCCTATTAGTGAAGTGTAGGCAGTGTCAGGGAAGACAGGGCTCTCTAGAGGTAGCTGTGGATGAGCAGTCAAGACTTAACCAGGAGACATGCAAAGCTTATGCAATACCACTACAGTCACACAGTACTATCACACATGAAAGAACCATACAGTGTTACAAAAATAAAGGTACTTTATTAGGGTAACACAAATACTAAAATACTAATGGACAGTCCCCCAACTAGAGATAAGTAAACACACTATTATATACACATCAGCAATCGGTATAGAGCATAAAAAGCAATAAGCATCGGAAAAAGTAATACAAAATAGTGAGGACCCTAGGGGAGGGCCAAACCATATACTAAGAAAGTGAAATGCAAGATACAGTCCCCCACCCAAGGATGTGGAATCATTAGAGGTGAGCTGGATGAACTAGGAACCCCAAGAGGTGAGTACCAGAGTGATCCCCAGCGACCAGGAGAGCAGATGCGAGTATCTGGTTTTCCCCAAAACCAACAGGAGTTCTTAGGAGAAAGATTGTGAAAGATCCAAACAAGACTGGAAGAACCCAACGGTGGATTCTGGCAGAAGAGGACCTACAAAGGAAGAGGACTAAGTCCCGTTCATGATAGAGTGTCCGGTTGTGGCAGGAGCTGGTACCCACTCTTCTGTGGATTGAGGACCAAGTCGAAGGAGGACAAAGAAGACCAGCTGTGTAGCACAGGAGCTGAAGAGGAGCCCTTGAGGTGATGCATATGGTGTCCCACTTCAGCTGTCAGGTTGCAGTGGATCAATGGTGCTGAAGAACCACCAACAAGCCTTGGCAAATGCAAAAACCACCAACAAGGCTGAAGAGGGCCAGCAAGGCCCAGGGGACTCAACCCGAGCAGGGGATTCTGGGGTGACCCTTAACAGTTGGAAAAGCCACAAGAGGGGGATGCCGCCCCTACAGGCAACCCACTGGCAGCAGGCACAGCAGTAGCAGTGAGGTCCACTCAGCACACCTGTAGAGGTGTCCCACATCGCTGAAGCAGCAGCGAGGAGACTGTGCTTGGCAGGAAGAAGTGGAAGGGGCTGGGAATACATGAAGCCTAAAGATCCCTTAGAGTAGGAGCAAACAAGCCTTGGTAGCTGCAAGAGTCTGGGTACACAGGGGTACTGTCCTGCAAGGAGAGTGAAGTAACTTCTCATTAAAATGTAGAAGAAAAGATTCAGGAAACAAAAATAAATCCTTGTGATGTATTTATTCTTCAAGTTAGAAATCCAAGAAACTCCAGCCACACCTCCAAGCTGCTCGGCAAGATCTCAACTGCCTACTCTCCACATTCCAGATTCTCTCATGCCTGGACCAGCATGGGGGGAGTGGAGCATACCAAGAAACATTGTAACCTTATAACAATTAAATAAACTTTAAAATAAACAAGAAGAACCTAGTGAAATAACTAATTAGTTCTACCTAAAAATGTGAAATATACTACACTACCTCCCTTTTCACAACAAGAGAAACAAAAACAAAAAAATATATAACAATGGTTCATCTTAGCTTAACAACTCTATTTAAATTCCAAATACGCCCATCATCGACTTTAATCGCTCCATGGAAAACTTTAACAACTTTAAAAATTCTACTATAATGAGATTGTCCACCTCCTGTTTTCCCCGGCAGTTTATCTTAACAAAATCCCCCACATTGACTAGTACTTTCTTCACAGACTTTCGCAAGTCATAAATGCGTTTTCTCTCCTTTTGACAGTGCAAGTCTTTCTCAACAGCGATCTTCTTTTGCAACTCATAATCAAGTTCTTTTTGCGTATATTTTTTTATCCAGGGAGGATCCAATCTAGTATGAGAAATACGTTTCTTGAACAAAACAAATGGAGATTGTCCAGTGCTGGAATGAGGAGTAAAACGATAATCCTCAACTTTACGTTTAACCATACTCACCCAATCTCCACCCAATTGTTTATCTAATTGAACAGTTTCTTTTAGAGTCCTGTTGAATCGTTCTATCATACCATTAGTTTCTGGATGGTAGAGTGCACACCTCTTATGTACAATCCCTCTTGAGTTCAGAAAATCACACATTAACCTAGACGTGAATTGGACCCCGTTGTCAGACACAATACATTTCGGGTTACCTTCTCTTCCAAACACATCTGATAAAAAACGGATAACAATTGATGAGGTAACTTCATGTGTGATCAATACTTCCGGCCACCGTGACAATACATCCATAACAACAACGACATACTTTGAAGATGTACCAGTACCTATAGGACCCATTATATTAATGGAGATTTCCTCCCACACTTCTTTTGGTATTTCTTTCAAAAACATTGGTTGAGTTCTAAGTTTTAAACTCTTATCTGCCACTCTACACTCTACACACTCACGAACTCTTCTCTCAATCTCTAAATCCATTCCAGGCCACCAATATACACATCTCATTCTTTCCTTTGTTTTGCAAATCCTTGATGACCCTTGTGTGCAAGATCCATCAAACGTTCATGCACATTTTTAGGAGGTATCAATCTACTACCTCTCACAACTATATCATAGTATACTGAAAGCTCATGCCAATTTTTTTTAAACTGTTCACCAAACCTATCATTATTGCACAGAGTCCTATCAGCAGACAGCATAATTTTGATTTTTTTCAATTCTTCATCATTGTCTAGCTCTAATTTCCACTCTTCTTCAGAAACACACCCATCAGTTATGTTACAAACTTTCACCTCCTCCTCCACCCACCAAGACTCCTCATAATCATCCTCAGCTAAATTCCTCACCTTCATTCTAGATAAACAATCAGCAGTTCTGTTATCACACCCCAGTACATACTTGACTGTGAAATGGAAATCTTGGAGACTCACAATCCATCTACATATTCGAGAAGAAATATTATCCAATCCTTTCTTCTCAAACACTTCACGTAAAGGTTTATGGTCTGTATGCACTTCAAATCGATTTCCCCAAAGAAACTGCTTGAATTTTTTGATGCCCCAGAATACTGCCACAGCTTCCTTCTCTATAGTGGAATACTTGCTCTCCGCACCACGCAGACTGCGTGAGGCAAAAGCTATATTGTTGACCTTACCATTGTCTACCTGTTTCAGAACACATCCTAAACTTTTCTCGGAAGCGTCTGTGGTAAGATAACAAGGTAAAACAGGACGGAAACTGCTGAGAGATTAAGCACTAGACAAAGCTTGTTTTAAGTCTTCAAACTCAGTTTGACAATCAGCATCCCAGACAAAATCAACACCCTTCTTGAGCAAATTCCTTATGGAAGAACTTCTTTTGGCAAAATCAGGAATGAATTTAGCATAAAACTCTGACATCCCAAAGAAGGCTTGAACTTCATTTTTACTTTCCGGAGCAGCCAAATTCACAATAGTCATCACTAAATCCTGTTTAGGTTTAACTCCATCCTTTGATATGATGTGACCTAAATAAGAAATTTCTGTTTTGAAAAATCTGCACTTATTACCTTTCAATGTAATACCACGTGACTGAAAAATTTTGAGAACCTTTCTGAATAATTCTTTATGCAATTCAAACGTTTCTGAAAAAATTAAAACATCATCTTGGAAAAAGTTTACGCCCTCAATGCCCCCCCAAAATATCATCCATTAGCCTTTGAAAAACGGAAGCTGCAGAACACAGACCAAAAGGCATTCTGTTGAACATGAAAACACCAAATGGTGTAATGAAGGAGGTAAGGGGCTTGGACTCATCACACAACTGTACCTGGTGGTAAGCCGAACTGACATCAAGAGTGGTGAAGAATTTAGAATTTCCTAGAGACCTAACCATCTCTGATATATTTGGCAGGGGAAATCTGTCTTCAGCTACAGCCAGGTTAAGGTTTCTCAAGTCCACGCACAATCTGATTTCCCCTGAAGTCCTAGTAGCAATCACTATGGGAGCAATCCATTCTGTAGCCTCCACCTTTTCAATTATGCCCTGAGATAACAACCTCTATAGTTCCATCTTAACCTTATCTCAAACGCTAAAAGGAATGTTCCTAACCTTACATGTTTTGGGAGTGGCATTATCTCTCAAAACAATACGGTGTTTATACCCTTTGATGCAACCCACTTCATTGTTGAAAACACAGGGAAATTCTCTCATCAAATCATCACCTACATTTGTTATTTCCTGCACTTGTACCTGAGGATCCGAATTAGGATTCAATATGATTCCCAATAACTTCTGATGGGGCCAGCTTAGAATCGTGTCACCTACAACTGGAACATAAACTTTACCTACAATTCTATTTCCTTTGAAGTTAATGTTTGCATTGAAATAACCCTTTAGCTCAATGGGTTTACCACCATAACCAAAAGGTGTAACATGTGGATCAGGTAATGTAACTTTACCAAAGAAATACTTAACATAATCAGATTCTGAAACGAGAGTCAATTTTGCTCCTAAATCCATCATCATCGATATGTCGACACCACCCACCTCAACAATATCTGAAGGGTACACACATTGATGATCAGAAATACAATTGACGTCATTAACTATTTGAAGAACAAAACTGTGCTCTTCCTCCTCCCAGCCGGTGCATTCAATTTCATTAACTTTAACATTCTTCTTTCCCATGGCCCTACAACATTTAGAAAAGTGCCCCCTTTCCCACACTTGTTACAAACGGCATTAAGAGCTGGACACATTTTGTTGTTTGCTAAATGGGATGGTGAATTGCACCTGAAACAAAGTAATTTTCCCTTCACAGTGGTGTTTTGCGTCACTTTAGATTTAGCATCCAAACTATGCACTGTGGAATCCGTTTTCTTAGATTTCCTCAGATCTTTGATACAAGACTCAGAATGTTCAATCTGTTTTGCTACAATCAAGACTTCTTCAAGCGTAGGATCTCCTTTAGACCACAGTGCTTCCCTTACTTTGTCACTCTTACATTCTAGCATGAAAAGATCCCGAATGCGTTCATCCAAATTGTCTCCGAATTTACACTGTGCAGCTAATTTCCGTAAATTGGTAACAAAGTCTTCAATAGACTCCGAATCATTTTGTTTACACTTCCCAAAATAATATCGTTGAAGAATTACAGAAATCTTTGGTAAGTAATGTCTGTCCAATTTAAGTAACATTAGTTCAAATTCATTTAAGGAGGAGTCGCCATCCGCACCATCAGGGTGGGTAATATGTGGCAGAGTCTCTAAAATTTCCTGTCCTTCCGCACCCAAACAATGTTGTAGAAGTGATGTCTTTCTCTCAGCTGATAAATTACTTCCACAAACTCGTATGTAAGTCAGAAAAACTTTTTTCCATTTGTTCCAGGGAATAGGTGGATCACCAGGTATTGAAAGAAAAAATGGTGGAGGAGAAATGTTCTGCATTTTTGATGAGGAAAAAAAAAAAGGTGAGCACCAGTACCTTTACGTCACCAAGATAAAAAAAAATAATAATGTTGAATACAATGTATTGTAGAGATTTGTAAGTCCAAAACATCAAAAAGCTTAAAATTCCCAAAAACAAATTGGTGACACAAAAGCAAAAAAAAATGCATCGGAAAATGTTCAAAATTGTTTCCTGTCACCTTCATGCATTCGTTATAATCAAGTGTTGTTTTAAACAAAATGTACTCGAGGCGAGTACAAAACGTTTGTACTGTTACACGATGTTGAACTGGAGCTTAATGAGGCCGGAACTCCAAGAATCTTTAAACTTTCTGGCACAGCGCAGCAGAACTCCAAGAATCTTTAAGGTTTCTGGCACAGCGCAGCGCGTGTGCGCCGGAGCGAAAGCTTTCACAGCAGGAAGCTTGAATTAGACACGAGCGCGCCGATAAATCAATAGCGCACGCGTGTTTGAAAGGAAAGCTTCTGTTCTGAAGCTGCTCGAGGAAAGTGTTGCTACGGCAACCAAAGCACTCAAGACAAACGAAACCGTGCCGGAGAAGGCATGAATCGTAACAAAAAAAACATTAGCAATAATAAAAAAAATAAGAAACGTAGTAGCAGCCGAGAAAAAAAAAATGAAATGTCACAAGAATCAAAGAGGAAATAAAAATTACCTCTGATAGTGACACGAATAAAGATGAGTTGGAGTTCCTGGATAAGAAGGGGTTCAGCTCGTTGCCAAAAATGAAGTAACTTCTCATTAAAATGTAGAAGAAAAGATTCAGGAAACAAAATTAAATCCTTGTGATGTATTTATTCTTCAAGTTAGAAATCCAAGAAACTCCAGCCACACCTCCAAGCTGCTCGGCAAGATCTCAACTGCCTACTCTCCACATTCCAGATTCTCTCATGCCTGGAGCAGCATGGCGGGAGTGGAGCATACCAAGAAACATTGTAACATTATAACAATTAAATAAACTTTAAAATAAACAAGAAGAACCTAGTGAAATAACTAATTAGTTCGACCTAAAAATGTGAAATATACTACAGAGAGAAAAGGGCTTACCGTCTTCCAAGTTGGACAGCTGACAGGGAGGGCTAAGGGGGCCACTCCAGACTACCACCTGTGATGCTGGATCCAGGCAGTTCTTGAGGAGAGCAGATCCACGCAGCTGGTCGTCGTTGTAGTTGGTGCCTGCAGATGCATGGGAGTGACTCTTTCACTCCAAGGGAGATTCCTTGTTACTTCTCTGTGCAGGCTGAGGTCTCATCAACATCAGAGGATGCACAGCCAGGGAAATGTTGCAGTTGCTGGAAGGAGATAAAGAAACTATGTTGCAAAGTGGAGTCGTTGCTGAAGTTGCAGATTGTTGATTCCTGAAGAGTCCAGTTGTAGTTCCAGTGGCCATAAGATGAAGTAAACAATGCAGAGGAGTCCTGCTGGAATCTTTCACATCGCATCTATGGACCCACCCCAGAGTGAGACCCTAAATAGCCCAGTAAGGGGGATTGGTCACTTAGCAGGGTAACCACCTATTAGGAGGGGGCTGTGATGTCACCTCCTGACCTGGCCACTCATATGCTCCCAGGGGCCTTTGCTCACCTTGGATTCAAGATGACAGAATCAAATGGCCACCGGAAGGAGCTCTGGACACCAGCCATGGGGTGGTGATGGACACAGGAGTGGTCACTCCCCTTTCTTTTGTCCAGTTTCACACCAGAGCAGGTATGGTTTTTTTCTGGACTAGAGCAAACTGGTTTACGCAAGCAGGGCACCAAATGTGCAGTTCAAAGCATCCTGGTAGCTTGGGAAGGCTACCTCTCCAAAGCCATGTAACACCTATTTCCAATGGAAATCCTTTGTTCTTCCTTCCTCTGCCTGAGCTGGTCATGCAGAAGGAGGGAAGAAACATGTCTGAGGGGTTCCAGCAGTGTGGGCTGCCTGGAGAACCTCAGAAGACTGGTAGGAGCAATGCTGGGGGTCCTCTAAGAAGCCCCCAGAGTACATGGAATCATGCAACCAATACTAGCAACAGTATTGGGGTATGATTCCAACATGCTCGATACCAAACATGCCCAGGTTTGGAGTTACCATGATGTAGCTGGACACAGTACCTGTGTCCAGTACACGGGTAAAATAGCTTCCCTTCACTTACGAAGTCCAGTGTTGTGGCGCTGGAGTTCGTTGGGGCACCTCCACTCATGTAGGGGTGCTCTCACATGCAGATACCTGCATCCTTCTCTCTGTGCTAGGAAGGCCTTCCATAGGGGTGACTCACAGTGACCAGGTGCAGTGGCCTGTGATAAAAAAGGTGCATGCACCTTTTCACGCAGGCTGCAATGGCAGGCCTGCAGACACATTTTGCATGGGCTCTCATGGGTGGCACAGTACATGCTGCAGCCCATGGGAAACCCCAGCTTCCCCAATTCCCTGGGTACCTAAGTAATATATTCTAGGGATTTATATTGGGGCACCAGTATGCCAATTGTGGGGTGTTCAAAGTCCTAAGCAACCAAATTTAGGGGGAGAGAGCACAATCGCTGGGATCCTGGTTAGCAGGATCCCAGTGAAAACAGTCAAAGCATACTGATAGCATGAAAAAAGTGGAGGCAACCTTGCCAAAAAGTGAGTACTTTCCTACAATTACCTACTGGCGGTCACCAGTAGGTAGTTATAGTGAGGACCTAGTTTCCATAGGAAATGTGTTTTTTTTATTTTGCCAATAACTTTGGCGGAGTTTGGCAAATATTCATGTATTTTTCGAAACTAATATGACAGTTGGTTCAGCTGCTGTCTTGAAATTTTTGGCCTGATTCGTCAAGTGGGGGCTGAGAAAAAGGAGGTGGTCCCAAAACACATTTTACTGGTGAATTTTCCCATATGGATGATGAACACGACTACAGCCCGATTCGCTGGATAGACTTACACCAAATGTGGCTGAAAGCTAGCTCTTGGCCCAACAAGAGTGCTTATTGTGATTTGGTGTAAATCCATTCAGTAGTTTTAGAGATATTAAAAGAAACAGAAATATTGTTAGAATCTGGGGACACAGAGGCTCCATAGATCACAGAGATCTCGTGCGGAGGTCTGATTTGCTGTCATCATGTCAACCAGAAAGTGTTGGCAGGCATTTTGTTACTCAGCTTCACCCAAGTCCTAAAAAAAGAGAAAAAAAAGTAAATGTACAGGTTAGGAATACCCTGACCCCCTGGGTGTGGTGGTTAGGTCCCAAAGGGTCCCAGCCTGGAGCCAAAAACATTTTGTTTTTAATTTGTTGCAAATCTGCAGTGGATCTACGAATTTGAAGCATCATTTTAAAAAAATCAAGCATGGACAGTGAATTCACAAGTTAAGTGTATGCACTGCAATAAAGTGTTATAAAATCGGTCAGTCATTCTGCACAGATCAATAGACCTTCAAAAAAGGTACTTGTGATGTAGCTGCGCATTTATCAATTTATTTGCCAGTTTGTCTACTCACCTGTCGGTTTGAATGTTACTCTTTAATTGTCTGTTATTCATCCTTTAAAAAAAAGTTGCTACTCTTTCGGTGTATTTTTTGTAGTGCCTTTGATGTTTATTGTGTCACTCCAATGCCTTTTTTTTTTAAATGTTGCTTTTCTCTGCCCAGCACCAGAACTCCTCATATATAGACGGCAGGGTGAGAAATAAACCTGTATCTGAACCTTCTCTCCAGTCTCCTTGGGATGCTGCTTTGCTGCAGCTAAATGCAGCTCTCTTGATGCCCTCGGGGGGGCCTCTCAAGCAGGTGCCATATTTGATCCTTGCTTATTGCAGTTCAGATCTAATTGTGATAGGGTATTTTAATTACCAGTTATGTGTCATTGGCCATTGCATTGTTGTGCGTGTGCTCTCGTCCTGTAGTGTGCACATCTAGTTGGAGGCATGTGCTCAGATCTTCACTTAGCCAAGGACAGGCTTGTCAAGACGAACAGTCAAGGTACAAATTGCCTTTAGTGCAGAGGTGCTTATTCGGTAGATAAACGACTGCAAAAGCATGTCTCTACAAGAGTGCAGTGGTGACTGCTACTGAATGGGGTGGTGGGGGTAAAAATAATAAAATGAATAAAGGACACTTACCTTTTCTGTTGAGAGATGGGTTCCGTCTCTTCTCTGTCCTCATCCTCTTCCTGACTGCCAGCAGCACACAGTCTCCCAGATTCCCCTTAGCCAATCACAATGCTGCTATCACCAGCATGACAGCAGCATTGTCATTAGTTTGAGCGGCCTGGTTTGGCGCTCTAACAGGGAGCGGGAGCTTATGCACGTTCTCCTCCTGGTTGTGCAATACAGCTGGGTGGAGAAATGCTAAGCCATAGGGCCATATTTATACTTTTTGACGCAAAACTGCGCTAACGCAGTTTAGCGTCAAAAAATTTAGCGCCGTCTAACGCCATTCTGAAGCGCCATGCGGGCGCCGTATTTATTGAATGGCGTTAGCCGGCGCTACCAGACCGGCGCTGCCTGGTGTGCGTGGAAAAAAACCACGTACACCAGACAGCGCCGGCATAGGGGGAAAATGGCGTATGGGCGTCTTAAAATGGGGCAAGTCAGGTTGAGGCAAAAAAATCGTCTTAACCCGACTTGCGCCATTTTTTAACGACGCCCATCCCCCATCAACATGACTCCTATCATTGTAAAGATAGGAGTCATGCCCCCTTGCCCAATGGCCATGCCCAGGGGACTTCTGTCCCCTGGGCATGGTCATTGGGCATAGTGGCATGTAGGGGGGCACAAATCAGGCCCCCCATGCCACAAAAAAAAAAAAAAATACTTACCTGAACTTACCTTAATGTCCATGGGATGGGTCCCTCCGTCCTTGGGTGTCCTCCTGGGGTGGGCAAGGGTGGCAGGGGGGGTCCCTGGGGGCAGGGGAGGGCACTCTGGGCTCATTTTGAGCCCACTTGTCCCTTAACGCCATGCCTGACCCAGGCGTTAAAAAGCGGCGCAAATGCGCCGTTTTTGGTCACGCCCACTCCCGGCGTCATTTTTGCCCGGGAGTATAAATACCACGTAAAGGCCTGGGAGTCATTTTTTAAGACGGGAACGCCTCCCTTGCATATCATTAACGCAAGGAAGGGGTTCACGCTAAAAAATGACGCACACTCCGGGCACTTTGGCGCCCGAAGCGTCTAACGCCATAGTATAAATATGGCGTTAGTTTGCGTTAGTTTAGCGTCGAATTTGCGTCGAAAAAAACGACGCAAATTCGGCGCAACCAGAGTATAAATACGGCCCTAAGTGTGCATGTCTGTTCGGCCAGCCCAACACGGCCGGCCAAACGGTCATGAGCCAGTGATCTAGCCAGCCCCGCTCCTACCCTAACCTGACTCCTGATGAAAAATAAAATGATAATAACATTGCGTTATTATAATTTTATTTTTTATTTTTCTGCATTACTCAAAGTAGTGGGAAGGAGCCGTCACTGCAAGACTGCTCAAACAAAGTGCATGGCCCCATCCTTTTCGTGGTTTCTGGAACAAAAAAACACTGTAAAGCACTCTCTTCCTCTACAAGCATGTACTACCCATTTCATTGAGCGTAGATAGTTTACAGTGAGCCACACAGCAGGTTCTTTGCACTACACGGCAGTTAAAGAGTCGAGGCTTCTTGGGTGAACCCCAGAGCAGGGTCGTGGCAGGGTCATGGCACCGAGCTGTCGGAGGCCAAGCTGTTGGCCGCAAGAGCTCTGGATTCCTCACGGTAGCCTGACTTTGGGCGATGCGTGAAAACTGTGATTGTTTAGGTGTCAGAAAATGGAGCAACGTGCTTGTAAACTTATTGCTCCTTGAGAGACGCTCGAAAATGTAAGATTAATTGTTGGAATCTAGGTAAACTTGCAAATCTGCAAATCTTTGTAATCACTGCGGCATGCCAAAACAACCATTGAACTGTATTGAGCAGAGACAGCTACATGGAAAATAATAACAATTGTCTCTCTC
Organism: Pleurodeles waltl; assembly: GCF_031143425.1. Classification (NCBI taxonomy): domain Eukaryota; kingdom Metazoa; phylum Chordata; class Amphibia; order Caudata; family Salamandridae; genus Pleurodeles; species Pleurodeles waltl. The sequence continues at coordinate 1,237,430,956 of NC_090446.1, forward strand.
CGTATTAAGCAACGGTTTATGTCACCTACTAAGAAATATACATTGATATGATTCCTATTGCACACAAAAGTGAGTGACACCCATAGCCACATCTGTACACTGCCCCTCAGTGCTTTACTTGAGCATGTGCTCTGGTAACTTGGAAGGAATAGTATCAGCACGTGTCACTACCATTCTGATGCTTCTGTTGGGAGAGTACAGACACTTCACAGCTGCTAGCAGGTACCCTGAGACAATAATATCTGCAGTTATACATTTCTATTTTAAGCACTCATTCTCGGATGAATTTCTCTAAAAAGGTGCTGTATTCTTTGCCCCGTGCCTTCTGGAGAGGTGCAGGAAAACACTTGTTTCTGCACCCGGAGAGAGGGCCTGGAGTGACAGCTGTGCCCCAGAAGTGTTGTTACAGATCTCAGTCGGCCTCAAAGGATAGGGCGTGGGAGGCCCGTTCTTGGGACCACAGTTCTAATGGGGTTTTTCTCCCATCTACGAAACTCACGGAAAGAGGCTGCTCCTAAACAGTCCTGTTCTCCATCAATTTGCAAGCTCTGACATGACAACTTGTAGTAACAACAGACAGTTAAAATTCTATTCAACTCCTAGAGGCTTACTTACAAGAATCTGATGCATTGCCATCATTGCGTCAGATTTCTTACGCTGCCCTGTGCCCCCTAACAACGCCATCGTATCGCTATATTTATTATTCAGTGCTCCATGGCACACAGTGCCCACAGATGAGTCATGAATTCTGATCCATCTGTGGTGCTAAATGATGCATTGGTGGACTAGCATTAAAAAATGACCCTACTCTAGCAATGCCAGGAGGCCCCATTCAAAAACATCTTGCATCTGTTTAATGCCTGCTCTGAGCAAGTGTTAAAAAGTGACACTCTGAAGTCGCAGAACAACACAGTGAAATCTTCTAGATTTCACTGCACCAGTTCTGCATGGCTTCTAACAGGGGAATGTCTACCTTGCATACATTATACCTGGCACAGGTAGAATGTGGTGCAAGGCCTTACAAACTGGTACAATGGTCCCATTGCGCCAGTTAGCAAATGTGGCGCACTGTGGAGGACTACCTTGTGCCACCGCTGCATCAAAAAAAGACAGTGGTGCAAGGGGCTGGTAAATAAGCCTGTTAGAGAGCCTGGGGGTCCTTCTTTCTAGGATATGTCACAGATGTTATACCTTTGCCTCGCCCCGCGCAAAACCAAAGGTGAGAAATATTGGAGAGCCAAAGTCCATAACGGTATGAAAAATATACATACTAGTAGTGATAAACCAGGATGTAAAATGCATATAACGAGGACCCAGAGCACAGAGGTTACAGGGACGTTATAGTTAGGAAATAGAATTGAAAAAAAACATAGACATTTACTGAAAATAACAAAGGCTACAGGGACATTATTGTTACGAAACAGAATATAAAAAGCTTATAAATTCACAGATAAAACAAAGGTTACAGGAACTGTACCGTTAGAAAATAGAATTAAAAAAACCTTAGAAATTCACTGAAAAAAACAACAGTTAGACTTTCTAGTTAGGCTCAGATTTCACTTGTACAAAACCATAGAAATTGAGCTGTTTTAGTTAACAGACCTAACTACAACTAACGCCCCACAGTGCACTGCTCATGATCTCACATATTACATCACTCATGACATGGTCAGTGACATCACTGATGACATCTTAAATGACATCACCAATGACATTACTGATGACATCATCCAATCAGTATAAGTGTTTCAAAAAGTAGGTAGTTATAGTTAGGACCTAGTTTCACTTGACAAAGGGTTTGTTGACTTGCCTATATTTTTGGTGATGGTTGATGAACCTTCACGGAATCTTCCCAAAACAAATTGATGCTCACTTCAGCTGCTGTCTGGAAAGTTTCAGGGTGATCCATCAAGAAATGACTGAGAAAAAGGGGAGGGTCCCAAAACTGATTTTCCCCATGTTAATTTCCATAGCGGTTTTGAACATGACTACCTGAACAGCTCAATGGATTTACACCAAATGTGGCAGAAAACTAGCTCTGGGTCCAGAAAGCTCCCTTTTTGCGATTTGGTGTAAATCCGTTCAGTTGTTTTCTAGTTAATAAATGAAAATTAAATGTGTATGTATAGGGATGCGGATCCTTCTCAGGATCCTCCTCGGATCCTCTGCACATTGGGAAGAAAAGCAAGGTCCTGATTGGCTGGCTGCAACCTGGGAGAAAATTGCAGCCGCCATTTTGTTTCTCACATTGCGGTCAGGATACAAGTGTCCTAACCCCTTAGGATACATGGAGCAGTCCCTTAGGGATCCCTCATAAGCAAAACAATTCCCATTTTTTTGGCTGATCTGTGGATCCTCCAGTCCTCCTCAAATCCTCAGCGGATCCTCCTCAAATTCAGGGGAAATGCAAGACCCTCATTGGCTGGCCTCAACCTGACAGAAATGTGAATGTGTGCATCACAAAAACCATAGAAATTCACACAAAAAAACAATCGTTATAGGGACGTTGTTAGGTTGACATTTTACCCATACAAATCCTGGAGAGACACACCCCAACCCTTGGCAAAAATTGCCCAAAAAATTGATCTCCACATCCACTGCGGCACTCAGTGAGATCCCTCAGTGTAACTCCACAAGGCCTACATACTGTTTTTTATAGCTTTGGCATTGGCACTGAATCACATAAATAATGCATGTTGATCGACATTTAAGATGTTGTCTTATTCCATAGGTCTTTCTTGTAACAGAGCTAGTTACTGATGAATTTCTTGGACAATAGGCTGGAGGTGGGGGTCGACAAATAAAGATAATCTCTCAGTGGCTGTATCATTGCCAGAGATGATGGGGCGGCCAAGATTATTCATTTTGTGAATTTTGGGAAGCATATAAAATCTCCCAGGTCTTGGTTTGGGATGGACAAGTATATCTGCTGTTGCTTCATCAATGAGGTTTAAGCTCCTATATTTTGCAACAATGTTCTTAATTTCTTTGTTCAAGTCTTCTTGGGATCATTTTCTAAAGGTTTGTAAGTGTTGGTATCCACCAGTTGTCTCATTCCCTCCTCAATATAATCATATACTATCCTGGCAACCACTGCACCACCTTTGCCTACTGGTTTTATAATTACATCTATTCTTTGTTGAAGGTAGTGAAGAGCTTTTCTTTCCTCTTTAGCAATGTTATAGAAAAATCCTTTTAGGTGTTGATTCTTTGATGAGTTTGTTAATGGATAAAATGTATGTATCAAGAACAGGAATTCTACCCCCGTGAGGAGTCCATAATTTGGGATGGCAGAACGTCTTAAATGGATTTGAAAGGTAGCTTGGCAGATCAACATTATAATAATTGTTAAAAGTCTGCAAGTCTGTGTGTGTGTGTGTTTGTGTGTGTGTGTGTGTTTCGGACCTGGCCCTTTCTGCAGGGTCATCCCCAAACTTTTTTGCCTTCCTCCTCCTCTTTTTCTGACCTAATTTGTTTTAGCTTTAGGACTCTGGGCACTTTATCATTGCTGACCGGTGCTAAAGTGCATGCGTTGTTTCTCTGAAGCAGGTTACATTTGGCTTATCCACAATTGGCATATTTAATTTACGTGTATTCCCCTAGTAAAGTACAATATATGTACCCAGGGCATCGAAAATAAATGGTACTAGTGGGCCTGCAGCACTGAGTGTGGCACCCATTACAAAAGCCCTTTCAACATGCCTTAGACCTGTCACTTCAGAGCCTGTGTGTGCAGTTTTAAAATGCTATTTTGACCTAGCAAGTTCACCTACTTGCTAGGCACAAACCTTCCTTTTTATTACATATAAGTCACCCATAGGGTAGGCCCTGGTTAGCCCCAGGGACAAGGTGAAGTGTATTTAAGAAGTTGGACTTTTTAATATATCCTGGTAGTGAAAAACCATTAAATTTGCTTTTTACTACTGCAAGGCCTGTTTCTCACCTACGTTAACATTGGGATGACCTTAAAACCGTCTATAAGTATAATTTCCAATGGGACAAAGATAGAAATTTGGAGTTTGGTGTCTCTGGACTCAGAATTTAAAATCATAACTTATAGTGAGGTCAAATTTACAAAAAAGACTATGGCAGTGATTCTGACCGCGGCGGGCGGTGGTCGCCGCCCGCAATGCGGTTACCGCCAAATGACCGCACCGCGGTCACAAGACCGCGGCGGCCATTCTGGCTTTCCCGCTGTGCTGGCAGGCGACCGCCAAAAGGCCGCCCGCCAGCACAGCGGGAAAGACCCAGCAATGATGAAGCCGGCTCCGAATGGAGCCGGCGGAGTTGCTGGAGTGCGACGGGTGCAGTAGCACCCGTCGCGAATTTCAGTGTCTGCTAGGCAGACACTGAAATTCTTTTTGGGGCCCTCTTACGGGGGCCCCTGCAGTGCCCATGCCATTGGCATGGGCACTGCAGGGGCCCCCAGGGGCCCCGCGGCACCCCCTACCGCCATCCTGTTCGGATGGCGGTAGGGGGTGTCAGAATCCCCATGGCGGCGGAGCGCGCTCCGCCGCCATGGAGGATTCTCAAGGGCAGCGGAAAGTCGGCGGTACACCGCCGACTTTCCGTTTCTGGCCGCGGCTGAACCGCCGCAGTCAGAATGCCCAGCGGTGCAACGCCAGCCTGTTGGCGGTGCTACTGCGATCATTCGTCCTGGCGGTTTTTACCGCCAGGGTTAGAATGACCCCCTATGGCCTTCATTATGACCCTGCCGATGAGTGATAAAGTGGCGGTAATACCACCAACAGGCAGGCGGTAGCTACCGCCAAATTATGAACATGGCGATGATTACTCCCATAGACAGCCAATGTACCACACCAACTGCCAGGGCGGATACAACACTCACCACAGCGGTAGCCATTAACAGCTAGGTAGGAGGCAAAGTACCGCCCTCCATGTTAAGACACTACAATCTGCCATGTTTTCCAGGGCGGTACCAGCGCCATTAAAAGCCTGGCGGAAACACATCTCAGAAGAGAAAAGACTCACCAACGGAGAAACAGGGAAGAACAATGCCACCATGGAACCCGAACTGCAAGTTTTTCCGATGATCTTCTATGTTATGCTCCACCTGGAACACCAAGGCAGACGAAGATGACGACAGTGAGTACAGCCGTCTAGCACACAAGGGAGGTGGGAAGGGAGGGAGGAAAACAAGAGTGACTCACACACACGCATGACACACACACACACACCATACACACAACCAGCTGCACACGCAAAACAATTTGCACCCAACACACAGCAGAAAAATGCTAGGACAACAGGAATGCACCAAGGTAAATGTATTGATATCAACAGCTAATAAATAATCAAATTGTCCGTGAAACAGATATGTACAAATGTACACAAAGGGACACTGCCCAGTCCAATGTTCAAAGGGCCCACACGGCCTAAGGGCACAGTCCAAGGCCTAACTCGGATCCTGCCTTCATCCAGATAGAACTCTGTAGGAGTATCAGTTTGCAAGTGGGCAGGCTCCTCGGGGGATGGGGCTGGGGGGGCACCACAGCCGAAGTCGGGAACAAGCCCACTGGTTCTGGAGTGAGCTCCATGCCAAGTTCTCTATCCTGGTGTTCTGCCTTCCTACTTATCTCGTATCAGAGCTTACAGAAAATCTCTGGAATGCACTTCTGAGTTCAAAGAAGACCTTTATTGTTGTTAATTCATCCCCCACCCACAAGTTCTTGAGAGACGAATTATTAGATTTCAAGCACAAAAGTAGTTGCAGCAAGAAAACAAAATATATCACAGTATTTCTCAGTTGCAATGTACACAGCAGGTTATGTATATAAGATATTCAATGCAAAGCAAAACAAATTAAATTCTTCACCGTGTAAGACCTATATACAGCTTCCTCTTTCTGGGGTCTGCAAGTTGATGACTCCGGTCAACTGCGAGAAAGAGATTATCTACCCACACGGGAGACTGGCAACTGGTGCCAAGTTCCAGCCTGAAGTCAAGCAGATTCAAATCTAAATCTCTGAAGCCCTGAGTCATGCTTACAAAGGCGTGCCCCCTCCTCTCAGACTCGGGAAAACTATGCAAGCCTTTGGAGACTAGCCAGATCTCCTAGACTTCTCCTCTTCCCAAGCCTGAGCAGAAAGGAAAACACCAAATGTACTCTCTCTTATCAGGTCTAGTCTGGTGTGAAGAAAACATCTTGGTTCATCTTGTGGAAAAACATAGCTTGGAAAAATACAGACATCTGCGATGTTTCAACTGCAATGTCTAACTCCACGTTAAAGGCAATAGGCAGCTAACCTAAATATCAAATGTAATGTCTAATGTCATGTCAAAGCCAATAGGCAGCTGAGCTGAATATAAAATGTGATGTCTAATATCATGTCAAAGCCAATAGGCAGCTAAGCTGAATACAAAATGTAATGTCTAATATCATGTCAAAGCCAATAGGCAGCTGAGCTGAATACAAAATGTAATGTATAATATCATGTCAAAGCCAATAGGCAGCTAAACTGAATACAGCATGTCAAAGCCAATAGGCAGAATACAGAATGTAATGGCTAATACCATGTCAAAGCCAATAGGCGGCTAAACTGAATACAGAAAGTAATGGCTAATGCCATGTCAAAGCCAATAGGCAGCTATACTGAACAAAACATATAGGGGGTCATTCCGAGATTGGCGGGCGGCGGGCGCTGCCCGCCAAGCGGAAACCGCCAATTGGCCGCTCCGCGGTCAAAAGACCGCGGAGGCCATTCTGGCTTTCCCGCTGGGCCGGCGGGTGCCCGCCAAGGGACCGCCCGCCGGCCCAGCGGGAAAGGCCCTGCAACCCAGAAGCCGGCTCCGAATGGAGCCGGCTGTGTTGCAGGGGTGCGACGGGTGCAGTTGCACCCATCGCGATCATGCTGGGGCCCTGTTAGGGGGCCCCTGCACTGCCCATGCCACTGGCATGGGCAGTGCAGGGGCCCCCAAGGGCCCCACGACACCCGTTCCCGCCATAGCAGCGCCGCCATAGAGATTCAGCCCAGACAGGGGAAATCCGGCGGGAAACCGCTGGATCCCCTATTCTGACCACGGCTTTACTGCCGCGGTCAGAATGGTCAGGGAAGCACCGCCAGCCTATTGGCGGTGCTTCCGTGGTCATCCACCCTGGCGGTCGATGACCGCCAGGGTTGGAATGACCCCCATAATGTGCTACTGGTGAACATTGAGCAACTAATATGCGCAGTGGTGAAACACAAAATCATTGGTCAAACACAATAGCATCACATTCCACCCTATGACCAATGAATTTTTGTTTCACATATCTCTTGTTTCGAACAAAAACAAAAAAAAGCATCAGCACAAAAAAAAAAACATTATCAGCAAATCAGATTTGAAGGATCAAAGCAATCACTGTAAAGCAATAGAAGTGGATTAACATATAGATCTCATAACCTTTCACCTCAGATATATCTCCACAGAAAAGACTGAAACTTTTAAACTCTAAATGAGATGATAGTGTCTCTAAAATAGAAATTTGATGTAGCATGAGTTCTACTCATGTAAAGGTGCACGGTCCACCTGAAAGGTTTGCTGGAAGGTAAGTGAAAGTCAGAGTTCCACACGAAAAACACAGACAGTTAACTCTTAAGGTTGCTTAGTTCCAGTGGAAGAATGCAATCAAACAAGTTGAACTTGAACTGAAGGTGCCACTTGCGCAAAATGGATCCATGGTGCTTGTACTTTACTCAGTCAGGTTCAGGTTGGGGGTTCGGTCCCTTCCCCGACCCCACACGCACACACCGAAGGGGACCACACAGCACACTCAGGGACAGTGGCGAAACGTGGTAGGATCTGCAAAAGAAAAAAGTATGACTTTTCTTGCAAATAACATTTGTCATTTGAAATGTACCCTTCCTCTTCCTTTCCCTGTTTTATAATCAGCAGGACGTTTTTGGGCCCCTTTGTAATATTTTCTGCAGGTTCTGGAGGGTCACTTGGGTCTTCAACCCACACCTCAGCACAGAGGTTTTTATCTGCTGCACCACAGCTTCCCTTTTCTTGCACTGTCAGAAGGGCTGGGGCAGACGCATTCTTTACCAAACCTCCATTCACTGCACTTTTGACAATTTGGGCCATTCTGTCTCCAATTTGTATGAATGAATCAGATTATTTTCAAGTTATCAGCATAATTTTAATTTCTCCTTGGTAATCAGCAGCAATCACTCCCCCTAAAACCTGATCAATTTGCCATATCTGTTCTGGTAACTTTCCTCTCCCCAACTGCTCTGTGACTGCTTGTGGGACAGATTTCTCTTGTGCGTGCTGCACAGTTTTTATCAAATCTAGGGGAATGTGCATCTCTTTCATCTCTGCCCACCAGTAAGTGGCTTTTTCTCCCAGCTGTTCACATTTCTGGAGCACCCACTTAGCCATCCCCACTAAGTCAGAATTCTGGGTGAACACTTCTCTCTCTGAATTATTCTCTTTCACATCTGCAAGGGAATTGAACCAGTTATGCACAAGCCATGTGGAAAACCAAACGGCTAAACCATTGTCAATGAACCAAGAATCAGTGTAAAAATGACACATCTCACGTAGCTCTTGCTTTAAAATCTGACACACATTGTACAACACTGTTACTTCTCATGTGCCAGAAAACTACATTTCAGTCAATAAATCATTAGTCAAACAAACATGCTTTTTATCCTCAGTGGACACGAATTTAAATGGTGCATTCAATTTCACTGGTGACTCTTTTACCTGTGGTACTCTAGCCCTGTCTTGCAGGTACCAGATCCAGTGTATGATCCTAGCTAGGGGCACTCTTTTCTTCCCCTGTTCCTGATTTACATTTACATCAGTGTTTCCCTCTTGCACTGGGCAGAAACCTAAAGTCTGCATTATTTCATTTGCCAAATCACAAGCGCGCAGCTGCATATAATTTTCCCAGTGACCATATACCAAAGTGTTAGGATTTCACTCAGATGAGGGCTATTCCGTTTCCAAAAATCAAACAAGCTAATGAAACTCGGTGTCTCTAAAATCTTTCGTTTTACTTCATTTTGCAATGGTAACTCGTAAATCACATTCTGAGCTCCGTCGTTCTCCGTGTTATCAGTTAAGGAATGCACTTTGACTGCCAAAAAACCTGGCTCACAAGGAGGCTCAGAGTGGCTCGAAGCTGTCTTAACCCCCTCATTACTGGAATGGGAAAAGACAGATTCTTCTAAAACAGCATTTTTATAACTTTCAGCATTATCTTACATTAATGTGTTCTGGCTATTTTGCTCACGTAAATTCTTATTTTCATGTTCCAACTGCCTACATTTCTCCTGCATTTTTCTGTAAGCAGATAAAAGTATCCAAACCCTTCTGTCAAAAACAAAAGGATCATCATTGCTTCCAAAAGGCACATTTTCTAAATATGCTTCATCACAAAACGAAAACATGTTTCTCACAGCATCATCAGGCAGTTTAACTACACATGCATTTTCAAACATGGTCTGCCGTGCTTCTTTAATTCTCCAAACAACAAAAAACAATACACTTTTAAATTGTGCACGTAGAAATCTATAATTCGACTCTACTCCACTTCTGGTACCAAAATGTTCTGCCTTCCTACTTATCTCGTATCAGAGCTTACAGAACATCTCTGGAATGCACTTCTGAGTTCAAAGAAGACCTTTATTGTTGTTAATTCTTCCCCACCCACAAGTTCTTGAGAGACAAATTATTAGATTTCAAGCACAAAAGTATTTGCAGTAAGAAAACAAAATATATCACAGTACTTCTCAGTTGCAATGAACACAGCAGGTTATATATATAAGATATTCAATGCAAAGCAAAACAAATTAAATTTTTCACAGTGTAAGACCTATATACAGCTTCCTCTTTCTGGGGTCTGCAAGTTGATGACTCCGGTCAACTGCGAGAAAGAGATTATCTACCCACACGGGAGACTGGCAACTGGCGCCAAGTTCCAGCCTGAAGTCAAGCAGATTCGAATCTAAATCTCTGAAGCCCTGAGTCATCCTTGCAAAGGCGTGCCCCCTCCTCTCAGACTCGGGAAAACTACGCAAGCCTTTGGAGACTGGCCAGATCTCCTAGACTTCTCCTCTTCCCAAGCCTGAGCAGAAAGGAAAACACCAAATGTACTCTCTCTTATCAGGTCTAGTCTGGTGTGAAGAAAACATCTTGGTTCATCTTGTGGAAAAACATAGCTTGGAAAAATACAGACATCTGCGATGTTTCTACTGCAATGTCTAACTCCACGTTAAAGGCAATAGGCAGCTAACCTAAATATCAAATGTAATGTCTAATGTCATGTCAAAGCCAATAGGCAGCTGAGCTGAATACAAAATGTGATGTCTAATATCATGTCAAAGCCAATAGGCAGCTAAGCTGAATACAAAATGTAATGTCTAATATCATGTCAAAGCCAATAGGCAGCTGAGCTGAATACAACATGTAATGTATAATATCATGTCAAAGCCAATAGGCAGCTAAACTGAATACAGCATGTCAAAGCCAATAGGCAGAATACAGAATGTAATGGCTAATACCATGTCAAAGCCAATAGGCGGCTAAACTGAATACAGAAAGTAATGGCTAATGGCATGTCAAAGCCAATAGGCAGCTATACTAAACAAAACATAAAGGGGGTGATTCTGACCGCGGTGGACGGCGGTCGCCGCCCGCCAAGCGGTTCCCGCCGAAAGACCGCTCCGCGGTCAAAAGACCGCGGCGGTCATTCTGGCTTTCCCACTGGGCTGGCGGGCGACCGCCGAAAGTCCGCCCGCCAGCCCAGCGGGAAACACCCTTCCCACGAGGACGCCGGCTCAGAATGGAGCCGGCGGAGTGGGAAGGTGCGACGGGTGCAGTTGCACCCGTCGCGAATTTCAGTGTCTGCAAAGCAGACACTGAAATTCTTCATGGGGCCCTCTTACGGGGGCCCCTGCAGTGCCCATGCCATTGGCATGGGCACTGCAGGGGCCCCCAGGGGCCCCACGGCACCCCCTACCGCCATCCTGTTCCTGGCGGGAGAACCGCCAGGAACCGGATGGCGGTAGGGGGTGTCAGAATCCCCATGGCGGCAGATCGCGCTTCGCCGCCATGGAGGATTCTCAAGGGCAGCGGGAAGTCGGCGGTACACCGCCGACTTTCCGTTTCTGGCCGCGGCTGAATGCCCAGCGGTGCACCGCCAGCCTGTTGGCGGTGCTACCGCCGACCTCCGCCATGGCGGTAATTACCGCCAGGGTCAGAATGACCCCCATAATGTGCTACTGGAGAACATTGAGCAACTAATATGCGCAGTGGTGAAACACAAAGTCATTTGTCAAACACAATTAATAGCATCACACCTGGGGAGTGCAAGGCTACAATCTCTGGAGTGGGTGACTTTCCCTCTGGTTCTGGAGGGGGCTCCATGCCCAGTTCTCTGTCTTGGGGAGTGCAAGGGCACATTCTCTGGAGTGGATGACTTTCCCACTGCTTCTGGAGGGGGCTCCATGCCTAGTTCTCTGTCCTGGGGAATGCAAGGCCACAGTCTGTCAGGTGGGTGACTTTTCCACTGGTTCTGGAGTGGGCCCCTCGTACAGCAGCCCCGGGAGGGTGGCCTACATGACTTCCACTGGTGGTGATGGCTGCACTGTGGTGGCAGACGGAGGTGCCTCCTGGGCAGCCTCTACAGGTGCTGATGGCTGCAGTGTGGTGTCAGGTGCCTCCTGGGCAGCCTCTGCAGGTGGTGATGACTGCATGTTTGTGCCAGATGGAGGTGCCTCCTGGGCAGCCTCTGCAGGTGGTGATGGCTGCATGTTTGTGGCAGATGGAGGTGCCTCCTGGGCAGCTTCTGCAGGTGGTGATGGCTGCACATTTGTGGCAGATGGGGGTGCCTCCTGGGCAGCCTCCGCAGGTGGTGACAGCTGCACTTCCTCAGCTGGCGGTGGGGGCCCCTTGACCACTGGTGGTGGTGGAGATGTCACCCTGACAGACCTTGCTGGAATAGAGGACTTTGTCCTCTCCATGACATGGGGCGTGGAATCCTTACCCTTCCTGGCAGGGGTTGATGGCTTCTTCCCCTTCATGGCAGGTTGTACATGTCCTTTAGCCTTCCGGGCAGGAGTCGAGGGTTTCTTCCCCTTCAAAGCAGGAGGTGCAGGCTCCTTCCCCTTCTTGGCTGGAGGTGCAGGCTCCTTCCCCTTCTTGGCTGGAGGTGTGGGATCCTTCCCCTTCTTGGTTGGTAGAGTGGGATCCTTCACTGACTTCCCACCATGACTAGGTGGTGCCTACTGTTCCCGTGGACTGTTTGGCTGAGGCGCTGGGCTGGGTCGTTTGGACCATGCTCTTACGGGCAGGACAGGGGGAGTGGGAGGGAATAGGTCAAGATGGGCAAGGAAAGCTTCTTAGGGACGGTGGGGCGGGAGGAGAAGGAGGGATGGGAGTGGAGGTTGAGGGAGTGGTTGTAGGAGGTATATGTCTGCTGTATTTGGGTGCAGGTGCATGGGCAGTACGCTGATGTGAGGTGGATGGCTGTTGGGTGTGTGAATGCTTATATTTGTGTCCTTTAGGAGGGGGAGAGATTCAGTGGGAGAGGACACCAGGGACATGTGCAATGATGTTGTGAAGGTGTCTGCTAGGGAGGTGTATGTGCTGCTTGGTGTGGAGATGCTGGTGGTGGATGTTGTTGCAGTGCATGCAGGTGTGAATGGACGTGACTGGGAGGGAGGTGAAGGGGGAGGAGGAGGGGGACTCAGTGGAGGCAGTAGATGTTGTTGTGTTTGCAACTGTCTGGTGTTTGTGTGAGTGCTTGTGGGATGAAGTGTGGTGCCTGTGTTTGCCTGTGCCGCTCTTAGGTGTTGTCTTGTGTGCACGCTCATCAGTATGTGTGCATGGGATGGGCTGGGGTTGAGGAGACTGGGACTGGGAAGTGGTAGTTGAAGGGGGGATGGTAGAAACATGGAAAATAGCTGCCATCAGAGAGAAGATCAGAGGCTGAATCGATCTCCGTTGGGCCGCCAATCCACCGTGGATGCCCTCCAGGAATGCATTGCATTGCTGCATCTGTGATGCTAGCCCCTGGATGGCATTCACAATGGTTGATTGCCCAACAGAGATGGATCTCAGGAGGTCAATAGCCTCCTCACTCAGGGCAGCAGGGCTCACTGGGGCAGGGACTGAGGTGCCTGGGGCAAAGAAGATGCCCACCCTCCTGGGTAAGCGGGCACAAGCAACTCGCTGAAGGGCTAGTGGGAGGGCGGTGCTGGTATGGGGATGGCGGCTGTACCTGCAGCTGGGCTGGTAACAGAGGTGTACGCCACTACCAGGGAGCTTCCATCGGAGGAGGTATCTGAGTCTGTGTTGTCACCTCCTGTGTTCGCCGTGATGCTCCCCTTGCCCTCCGTCCCACTGGTTTCCTCGGCGTCGGTGGACTCTGCCTCCTGGGTCCTGTGGGATGCAGCTCCCTCTGTCACTGTTGCCCTTGCTTCTCTGCCAGATGATGTTAATGCACACAAGGACAGGATGACAGAACAAAAAATGGGGGAGAGAAAAAGGAAACTCTGGGTCAATTACTGCACCAACACCACAGTTGGCATACACAGTACCGTCACACATAGGGATCAGGCTTAAGCACTATGTATTGCACTGCCAGTGATATGGCTACATGTTAAGGCAAGATGAGGGCCACATACCACCAACTGCACCCCTCCTGGTACCCACAAAGTCCTTCCTGAAATGGAATGCTAACAAGGTAGGTTACCAGCATTTGCCATACACCCAATACCCTAGAGTTGACCCACACTGCAATGTCAGGACTGGCCTTAGGAGCACCCATGAACTCATATCCACCACCCGGATCCCACCCCACCTGCCAAATTTTAGAATAATATTCACTGTACTCACCCCCTTGTGACTGCTGTGATTCCCTCAAGTGCCCATCCAGTTCTGGGGAGGCCACCGCCAGTATGCGGGCCATCAGGGGGCTCAGGTTCCGACGGGGCACCCCTTCCTCGTTGGGAGGCCATCCCCAGCTGAGCCTCCGCGGTCTTCCATGCCCAGCGTCTCAGGTCCTCTCACCTTTTCCGACAGTGGGTGCTCCTCCTGCCATAGACCCCCAGGGTCTGCACGCCCTTGGTGATGGCACGCCATAATCCCTTCTTTTGGTGGGCACTGACCTGCAGAGGCAATACAGACATGAGAACACCATTAAACAAACAGTCCAGTCTGTCATGCAAGTGGGCCACCATTCCCATTTCCATCACCATTGGCACACATCGCCAGACGCACACCATGTACACCACCACAAAACACCCCCCACCCGATGACACTATGCTTGCATACACATCTCCATGCATCCTTCCCACAGGCATCATGCCCAATGTGTGCTCACCTGTTGGTCTGGGGGCCCATACAGCAGTCCGTACTGGGGTAGGACCCCATCTACCAGTCACTCCAACTCCTCCGAAGTGAAGGCAGGGGCCCTTTTCCCTGTCACACGGGCCATGGTGGGTTCCAGACACAGGTCACAGCAGCACACGTAGTGTAGGTGTTCTCCTGTTGAAGGTCAGGAAACAAGTGAGGAATCAGATAGAAAATGGTGTTCACATTCGTGGTGGTGTACACTGTCAAAGCCAGCGCAGATCCCCATTGGCCACTGTACTCCATAGAGCCCAATATTATCCAATGAGGAATTGCTTGGTGGTGCAAAACCACCTTCGGCCACGACGCCCAACATTGGCGGAATTACATCACTTCCACCTGTTCCTACATACAGGACAGGCGGTCGCCATTTCAGCGGGAGGACAACGGTCATATCGACATTAACTACATCACAGATTAGATTGCCACATACCTCGCCATTAACACTGTCCCATAATGTAAATGCACAACCAAAAACTATGTGGGGGACTTAGTAGAGACAAAGGGACTCTTTGGCCCTGTTCAGATTGCGCTATATTGGTGCGTAATCTCCATCTTAGATGAGGGTGTAAGAAATGGCTGTGTGTGAGAGGAAGTTCCTTTTACGGACTAGGTGGTCTCACCCACATTATAGTGTCATGCTTCATCTTATGGCCACCTAGCCTCACCCAGGTAAGATGATACTACCTGGGCGGACTCAACCTCGTAGTTGTAAGAATTACAGAGGGAGTTCTGAAATTAAATCTTACTGGATAATACAAAGGATCCAGATGAATAGTAAAATTGACTTACAAAACACCTATTTGGTTAATCATTACTTTAATCAGGGTAATGAGGCAAGCAAGGATAAAAGCATTGTGTAGGACTCTGTCTTGAATTATGACTCAAGGGGTCTAAAAGTGGTAGGGGACCAACATGTTTCTGCCCTCACCCTGATTAAAGTAATGGATTAACCAAATCGTAAGAGTTTCCACTCACTGAATGTGCAGATAGTGTGCCTGGCGAACCAGTACATCTCCCACATCAATGCTAAGTATCCTGGGTTGGTGCATGATGCCTTTGTTCTGAGGAACAGCAGCATCCCAAATGTGATGGCCCAACAACAGAGGCACAGGGTGTGGCTAATAGGTGAGCCTCAGCCCCACCCACTGTATGTTAGTGTATGCTTTCAGGTGTTGCCTCCATAGGATTGTGTAAGGCTAAATGTTGCCCCTCAATACTCTGGCTACTTAAACCTATCATGGCTGCTGGCCCATGTGAGGAATGCCAGGACAGGGACTGAGGACCGTAATAATGAGGCACATGGGCGAACCAGACAGATCATCAAGAGGACCTTCAGGCTCCTGAAGGCCAGGTTCAGGTGCCTCCATCCGACAGGTGGATCACTGTGCTACTCACCCGAGAATTTCTACCAGATAGTAGTGGCATGCTGCATGTTGCACAACCTGGCCCTCAGATGACGTGCCTTTTCTGCAGGACGAGGAGACTGGAGATGCCCCTGTGGCAGCAGTAGACCCTGAGGTCAGTGAGGATGAAGAGGCTGAGGATGAGGATCAGGACAACAGAACATAATTTATCTGTCAATACTTCCAATGACACACAGGTGAGACAGAGCAACTGACCATTCTTCTGACTGTTGGTGTATTCTGTGTGGCTGTAGCATGATGGCATTACGTTCCTTTACTCTCAACTTACTGTCACCTATGGCTTGTCATTTTACAGATGTTGGTGATATAACAACTGTGTACTGATGTGCTGACTACAGTCAGCTACAGGTCATTACTTCTATGCTCTCACAGTGTTCAGATCATTTGCACTAGCTGTGACTGTTTCCATAAATGCACATTTTCAAAACACAAATCACTAGTAGTCAAGTTGTGTTAAAGGGTGTTTATTGTAGTGCTAAGAAATTGAGGAGAAATTGCAATGGAATGGGGTGATGATGGAAGAAAGTCCAATGTATTGTTCCAGTCTGTCTGTAGCACAGGTCCAGTGTCCAAGTGGCCATAGGAAGGGGAGCAATGGCAGTTTAAAGTGGACAAGGTGGCTGTGTGGGACACAAGAGGGACAATCAGAAGAGTCTAATTTCCTGGCGGTGGTCTTGGCAAATGTCTCTGGCTTCTGTTTGGGTCGCAGGGAACGTTTGTGGGGTTGGTTCACCTTTTGCAGGGGGAGGGGTGCTGGTGGCCTGTGGAACCTGTGGCGGGACCTCCTGCCCACTAGCTGCAGCAGAAGTGGAGGGCTGGTCAATGGGCTGACTAGTGGTAGGGGCTTGCTGCCGTGCTGTTGCCTCCCTCATGATCATGGCCATGTCTGCCAGCACCCCTGGTATGGAGGTCAGGGTGGTGTTAATGGCCTGCAAGTCCTCCCTGATCCCCGAATACTGTCCCTCCTACAGCCGCCTGTTCTCCTGCACGTTGTCAAGGATGTGGCCTATCGTGTCCTGGGAATGTTGGTAGGCTCCCAGGATCTCAGAGAGTGTCTTCTGGAGAGTTGGTTCCCTGGTCCCGTCCTTCCCCTGATGCACCGAAGTCCTCCCAGTGTCCCTGTTGGCCTGTGTCTCTGTCCCCTAAACCGTGTGCCCACTGCCTCTGACCCCAGGTCCCTGATTATCTTGGGTATGAGGTGTGGCCTGGGGTCCCTGTACAGGTCGGCACATTGCTGATTGACGTGTCCTGGGGACAGAGGTGTAGGTACGCTGGGTGGGTGCTGTGGTGTTGGATAAAGAGGGGGAGGCTCTGTGGTGGACTGTGAGTGGGCTGGGGTGATCGTCTGTCTACTGGTCCCTGATGGGCCAGGTTGTTGGTCCAGATCCTGAAGTCCAGAGTTAGTTATCACTGTGGGCATCTTCTGTTGGGGGACTGGATAGTCGTGGCACCTCCTCTCCACTGAGATTGGCTGGGGCATCTGTGGGGATGTAAGTGATGTATTGTGCTTCATGTCTGTGACTTACTGTACATCCCTAACTTTCCCTTTATCCACTTTATCCACTTTATCGTTGGTGTTGCCCTGCCACCTTTTGTTTTTGTATGGTGATATCTTGTGTGATTGTTAGTTCCCTATGCTGTGCATGCTTCTGTGATGGGTGTCCATGCAGGGCTGGGAGGGCTGTCCATGCATTGGTATAGCATGCAGGGCTTGGCATTGGAGTTTGTCATATGTGTAGGTGCAGTATGTGGGATGTGGTGGAGTGATGGGAGTGAGGGTCAGGGGGTGAGATGGCTTGCAAGTATGGGGGGGTGAATAGTAGTAAATATTGACTTACCAGTGTCCAGTCCTCCGGTTACTCCAGTGAGTCCCTCAGGGTGCAGTAATGCCAAGACTTGCTCGTCCCATGCTGTGAGTTGCGGGGGAAGAGGTGGAGGTCGACTGCCAGTCCTTGGTATGGCGAGCTGGTGCCTTGCTGCTATGAAACGTACCTTCCCCCGTAGGTCGTTCAACCTCTTCCTAAAGTCGCCACTTGTTCTTGAATGTTGTTCCACGGTGTTCACCTTGTCCACAATTCTCCACCATAGCTCCATCTTCCTTGCAATGGATATCTGCTGGACCTGTGCTCCAAAGAGTTGTGGCTCTAACGTGACAATTTCCTCCACCATGACCCTTAACACCTCATCAATGAAACGGGGTGCCTTTGTAGGGATATGGGTGTTGTGTGGTGTGTGTTGGTGAGAGTGTATTGAGTAATGTTGTTCGGTGTGTGATGTGGGGTGCGTGAGGGATATATGGGTGTAAGTGGTGTGTGTGTCTAGTTGTTGCAGTGGTCTTGGTGTCAGTCTGGTGGCAATAATTTGTATTCATAAAGGGTTGTGGGTAATGTGGGTGTGTTTTATAGTGCTGTGGGTATGTGGGTGTGGTGTGTGTATGTATGTCAGGTGTGTGTTTTTAGTATTGGCCAATGTGGTGTTGTTTTGTATGTGGGTGTCCATTTTGAGAGCGGCGGTACATGCCGTCAATGGTTTACTGCCGTTGAATGTCCGATGATGGTGGTGATTCGTGGGTCATTATGTGATGGGCGATGTTTCGTTGGAGTAACGGTATGGGTGTTGGGACTGCCGCTTTTCCAAAGACCTTTGGGTGGGCGGATTTGTGTATGTGGCTGTATTCTGTATGATTGGTGTGTGTGTGTCATGATATGGCGAACGGATATTCACCGCTGCAGCGGTATGATGGTGGCCGTCACCAAGGCAGTAAGCGGGATTTACCACCAATGTCATAATGAGGGCCTGCAAATGCTACTTTTAGAAAGTTACTGTTTTCTTACTTTAACCATTCTGTGCCTCTGCCTGTTTCTGAATACACATCTGGGTTAGGTGACAGCTGGGCTTTGGCATATCCTTTAGACAGTCACACACAAAGGGAGCTGAGGTGTGGAATTTGCATCCTAATGGCTCATCACCAGGTTGATGGGCCTTCCTGGACTAGATGGGAGGAAGGAGCTGACACTTACACCCAAATAGGGCTTGGCCTGTCTTCAGTGAAAGAGATTCATAACCCTTTTTAGAGTGCCTAGAGCCAGAGAAGGAAGGGCAGGGATCTTGTGCACTTCAAAGGCCTCTCTTTGAAGTCTCCCCCATTTCAAGGGCTTAACTAGGTATAAGTGCTGGACCCCAAACCCTGCCATATCAGTACACTTCCAGACCTGAGAACACTCTGCCAAGAAGAAGGACTGCTCTGGTGATGAAAGGACTGTCAGTCTGCTGGATGGCTGATTGCTATGCCTGCCTGCTGCCTGCTGCCCTCCTTGCTTGGTGGTGAGAAGAACTGTGCCTGAATCTCTACATCTCCAGACCCAAGTGACTCCAAGGGCTTTCTGGCTTGCCTCCTGTTCTGCAGTCTCAGCGTCTTGAAGGACTGCCTACATCACCCCAACAGCACCTAATATCTGCCATCCAGCGAATCCTGTCCTGCCAAATGGTGCCAATCCATTTGTGGGCCCTTGGAAGTGATTTTTCTCTGTGCTGCAAAGCTCGACATCTAGCTGCTGTCATTGCACAGGTCGGAACCAGTGCAGATCACTCTACGATGACTAACTGCCCATCTCCAGTGCTGCTCAACACCAAAGCCTTCCCTCAGCACCGCTTAATGTTGTAGACTTCCCCGAGTGCTGCTCAATGATGACACCTTGCTATCTGCAGTGAGTTTGATGCAATGCTTTCCCCGAGTGCTGCTTGACGCCAAAGCTTTCCCAAATGCATGGATTGATGACAATGCACCGTCGTTGACTCCCTGGCATTGACGATTCTTCAGCTGTCCGGCTCTTCACACTTTGGGGGTCATTCTGACTTTGGCGGGCGGCGGAGGCCGCCCGCCAAAGTCCCGCCGGCAGAATACCGCTGCGCGGTCAAAAGACCGCCGCAGTAATTCTGAGTTTCCCGCTGGACTGGCGGGTGACCGCCAGAAGGCCGCCCGCCAGCCCAGCGGGAAACCCCCTTCCATGAGGATGGCGGCTCCGAATGGAGCCGGCGGAGTGGAAGGGGTGCGACGGGTGCAGTTGCACCCGTCGCGATTTTCAGTGTCTGCGTGGCAGACACTGAAAATCTTGGTGGGGCCCTGTTGGGGGGCCCCTGCAGTGCCCATGCCATTAGCATGGGCACTGCAGGGGCGCCCAGGGGCCCCACGACACCCGTTACCGCCAGCCAGGTTCTGGCGGTCAAAACAGCCAGAACAAGGCCGGCGGTAAGGGGGTCGGAATCCCCATGGCGGCGCTGCTTGGCAGCGGGAAACCGGCGGTACACCGCCGGATTCCCGTATCTGCCCGCGGCTGTACCGCCGCGGTCCGAATGCCATGGGAGCACCGCCAGCCTGTTGGCGGTGCTCCCGCGGTCGTTGGCCCTGGCGGTCCATGACCGCCAGGGTCAGAATGACCCCCTTTGTCTTTGATGTCAGCACCACTCCTCCAAAGGTATTGTGTTCAACAGGCTAAGGTTGGTCCCTGTATCCAACCTGAGCTCCATTGCGGTCAGCCTCAACTTTGGATTTACCCCAGTCTAGCGCAAACTCAAGTAACCTTTTAGCGCTATTGATTTCTAAGCACTGTATTGATGTTTATTCTTTAATAATTCAAATTTTGAGTTCTACTCTTTGATTTTTTGTCATTTTGATCTTTTTTTGTGTGATGTTTTTACTGTGTTACTGTAATTTAAGTGCTACACAAATACTTTGCACATTGCCTCTTCAGTTAAGCCAGACTGGTCTGTGCCAAGCTACCAGATGGTGCATACAGGTTAATTTAGGGTGTGTATCTGACTTACCATGACTAGGATTGTGGTCCCTACTTCGACAGGGTGCCTACCTCTGACAACTAGAGATCCTGAGACATAAGTGAGGCATTGCTGCCTTGTGACAGTGATGTGTCAAAATACCTTGAGCTGTGGTATGATAGTTTCCCACTCCATGGATGCATCGTATTTACAACACAGTGCACCATGGTGTAAGGTCCCACGGTGCATAAAACAAAAATGACACATCCGTCTGATACATGCTGCAAAAGTGATGCATGGCTGATTTGCGACAAATAAAGCAAGGCAAATCAACCTTGCATTACTTTTTTGTGCCTAGTGCACCAGAAATACAAAAAAAGTGATATATTAAAAAATGTGTTTTTCCCATTCATAAAAAGAAAAAAATATGGAAGAGGCAGCAGCCAGGAAACAACCCCAACAACCCCAACTGGGATGTCCAGGCAGAGTCCAAGGTGAAAAGGAAGAGTTATTTTAGTGAAGAGGAGAATCTGTTGCGCCGCGGGCCGCTGCGGCACATCCCGGCCGGGCCGCGGGGGAAGCCGAGGTCCGGGTCAAGGGTCGCGGCACCCGCAGCAGCCCTTTTCTCCAGCCGCGCGCTGTTATCAGAGTGCGGCGGGGCCGGAGACCCAGAATTGGGTCACGATTCTCGCTGTGCACGGCGCACGTAGCACACACTGTTCTAAGGTGGCTGGGCCTCCCCCCATAGCTTTACTCACCTGCCACACGCCTTAGGGCCTTCCTCATTCGACATGCATGGTTTTAAAGCATGCCTTCTCCTTCCCAGCATGCTGTGCACTTCCCCTCTTCCCTGCATGCATCTGTTCCTCTTGTACAGGGGTATATTTTCTATCTTTAGTTATGGCTTCTTCCCAAGCCAAGATGGTGGTGTAACTTCTTCCTGTTTAGCACTTCCTGTCTAGGGGTATATGAGGGGAATCCTTTCTTCTTCGCATTGCCTTTGCAACACTTCAGCGGTGGTGGTCACGCTCCGGCTGGTTTTAGTTTGAGACGCCAGTCGTTCTTGTTCTGTCTTCAGTCTTCCAGATTTCCAGGATCCTGAGTTCTAAATCCTTGTGTCCTCCTTCTGTTTCAGGGAGTTCCTGTTGGAGGTTTTTTTCCCCTTGGGGTTTTTCCTCTTTGACTCCTTCTGGAGGGCACGGACTGTAGTGGCTTACTATTGTCAACAGCACCGTGGCTACCGGAAGGGGTCGCCCCTACCTCGGCCAGAGCAGGACTTGCAGGAACCGGGGCCGCTCACCATCCCTCTCCAGTGTCGCCGGTAAGCCCAGGGTGAATCGTGACTGATTGCAATGCCCAAAACTCCAGTCACTGACAGGAACCATGGAGAATCCCGTGATGAGTACAGAACCAACAAGTCAGACCTTGCTCCTGACGATCCAACAGCAGGCCCAAGAACTCCAACAGCTACGTACCGAAAATACGGCTTTCCGACAAGCCTAAGCCTCTAGAGCCACAGATGTTCCTTCTGTCTCTGCAACCACACCTCGCTTCTCTGGGGACCCCAACAAATTGCGAGAGTTCCTGGATGCCTTGACAGTCTATTTTGCATTTCTTCCTTCACAGTTCATGCAAGACAAGACTAAGGTTGGATATTTGATCAGCGCTCTTTCTCGCCCCGCCTTGGCCTGGGCAACCCCTTTGGTGACAGGCAATGACCCCAGCCTGTCTTATTATTCAAGCTTTGTCGCTGCCTTTATACACATCTTGAGCGTCCTGGACTGTAGTCTTCAGCAGAAGAGGGTTTATGCGATATTCAACAAGGAAGTCAGGACGTCCTACAATACATCACACGATTCAGACAGTTGGCAGCTGAAACTTGTTGGGTGGAGCGTACTTTGGTAACCCTGTTTCGCAGGGGTCTCAAGGATGACATCAAAGACGAACTAGTGCACTCTACCAGAGTGGTGAACCTCAAGGGTTTAATGCATCTGACCCTTGCAATAGAATATCATCTAAATGAGCGAAGGGTGGAGAAGAAAAAGAGTCGTATACTATCACACTCGATGTCGTCCCACGCCCTCCCTCATCGCTCTGAGGAGACTCGCTCTGAACTTAAAGGTACTACTGATGAAGAGCCCATGCAAATTGACATGGCACGAGGGCCGTTATCACCTAGTGAGCTGGAAAACAGGCAAAGAAAAGGACTTTGCCTTTATTGTGGGGCTGCTGGTCATCTACTTCATACATGTCCCGTCCGTCCAGCCAAGCCCTTGGGAAATGCCAACTCCCGTCCTCTGTGAGAAGGGTGAGGACGGGATATTCCGAGATATCTTCCATCTGTTCCTCAAGGGAAGAAGTAACTGCTCTTTTCCTCTTACCTGTTACCTTACACTTAACAGACGGCCGTGAAGAAAGAGCACTGGCCTTGCTGGATTGTGGAGCCAGTGGTATCTATCTAGACGAGACCTGGGCCATGGAAAGACAGATTCTGCAAATACCTAAGGAAGTACCAGAACAAGTCCACACGGTGGATGGTTCACTCCTAGCCTCGGGACCTGTCCGGCATACCACTCCTACCTTATTTCTGCAGTTCGGGAAACATCAAGAAAATATTTCCTTTGACTTAATATCCTCACCGCATCACGTAATGATCCTGGGGATTCCATGGCTAACTCGGCATAATCCCTACATTAATTGGGAAACTAGAACCACTTCTCTTGCCTCACACTTTTGCCAACAGCATTGTTATTTAGCAGGAAACTATTGGTCCCCGAAGAGTCTCTTACTCACACCACCTAAGGTGGGATGTTCCATTAACGTCCTACAAGGAGTACCCAGATATTATCTAGAATATGCCGATATATTCCAGAAACCAGAAAGACCAGAACTGCCACCCCATAGAGAATACGATTGCGCCATTCCTTTGGAACCAGATGCCGTGGTTCCTTTTGGGCGAATGTATTCTCTAACCCAGCCTGAGAAAAAGATCCTCAAGGAATATCTAGAGGAAAATATACAAAGTGGTTTGATTGCCCCTTCCTCTTCACCTGCAGGGGCTCCCCTCTTCTTCGTACCAAAAAAGACAAAAGACTTGCGTCCTTGCATAGACTTTAGAGGATTAAATAAGATTACTATTAAGGATCGCTACCCTCTGCCTCTTATTAAGGATATCTTAGAAGCCGTCAGAGGGGCTAAGAAAATCACCAAGTTAGATCTTAGAGGAGCGTACCATCTTTGAAGGATAAAGGAAGGTGATGAATGGAAGACAGCCTTCAGAACACCTTTCGGCCAAAATGAATATCGGGTGATGCCTTTTGGACTAACCAATGCTCCCTCCATCTTTCAAAGATTCATGGACGCTATTTTTTCTGATCTTCTACACCAGACTGTGGTTGTCTATCTGGATGACATTCTAATATTCTCTGTCCACCCAGAACAACACACTAAACATGTACTCCAAGTATTGGAAAGGCTTAGACAACATCATCTATTCTGCAAGCCAGAAAAATGCGAATTTGACCAAACTGAGGTAAAATACTTGGGGTATTGCATTAACCAAGTAGGAGTTGCCATGGATTCAGATAAGATTCAAGCCATTCTGGATTGGCCATCCCCTTCTTCCATCAGGGAAACTCTGTGTTTTTTGGGATTGGCCAATTTTTATCGACAGTTTATAGCTGACTTTGCCCAGAGAACCAGTCATATTACACAAACCCTTAAGAAGGACAATCTAAGGAAGGGTTTTTGTTGGTCCCAAGACGCTGAGTTTGCCTTTCAAGAGCTAAAGAAGGCCTTCATTCAAGCCCCCATTCTACGTCATCCAGACACCACCAAACAGTTCATTGTTGTCACGGACGCCTCAGAAAGAGCAATCGGGGCTGCCTTGCTACAAAAACAAGATGATGATGGGCTAGAGCATCCTGTATTCTATCTCTCACACATACTATCCGACTCCGAACGTAACTATTCGGTGTTAGAACGAGAATTACTCGCCTTGAAGACAGCTTGCACGGAATGGAGGCACTTTCTTATGGGATCGTAAGAAACTTTTGAGGCACGGACAGATCACTGGAATTTACAGTGTTTGAGAAACTTTCAGTGCCAAAATAGTCAGCAGGCTCGATGGGCCTTCTTTTTTTGTCAATATGATTTTTACATCACATATATCTCTGGTTCTCAGAACATCTTGGCAGATGCCCTGTCCCGTCGCTACCCTGAGTGTAGCGATTCTCCTGTACAAAACCTATTTGAAAATAATAAGATCATTGGCCTAGTACAGACATTCCTAGACAAGGTTAAGACTGAATATTCCAACCTTGAAATAACTGAAATGAACAATTTACGACCGCAGCTTCATAAAGATCAGGAATACTATTATTACAAAAAAGCCCTGTTTCTACCTACTAAGGTAGTCCAGACAAAAGCCCTACGTATGTGCCACGACTCCCCCATCGCAGGTCATCGCGGAATGAAGGCTACTCAAGAGCTCCTGCTTTGCTCTTTCTGGTGGCCCACAACCAAAGCAGATACTGAGGACTATGGGGGTCATTACAAGCCTGGCGGACGGTGTTAAAGCGGCGCTAAGACCGCCAACAGGCCGGCGGTAAAAAAATGGGAATTATGACCGTGGCGGAAACCGCCAACAAAGACAGCCACTTTAACACTCCGACTGCCACGGCGGTACAGACAAACAGCGCGGCGGTCACCGCCAACAGACAGGCAGGAGACAAAGTACAGCCCACAGTATCACAACCCACCAATCCGCCACCTTTTCCGGGGCGGATTCACTGCGGATAACAACATGGCGGAAACAGCCATTTCAAAGGGAAAACGCTCACCTCTACACACTCCACGAGGAAGGAGGGCACCATGGAGCCTGAACTCCATATTCTTCCTGCACTAGTCTTCCTGCTCGTATACGACGATCATCAACGCCGGCGGCGAAGACAACGGTGAGTACTGCACCTACGACATAGGGGAGGGGGAGGCAAAAGACAGGGACACACACGCAACACCCCCACCCGACCCTCACCCACTACAACACACACACCAATGCATATCCAAACATTACAGTAACAACCCCCCCGGTAGAATGCAAAGACAAAAGGAAATGAGTGGAACCATTGTAATATATAAAAATTCAGTAACCAAATATCTACATATATATATATATATATATATATATACACATTAAACAAAATATACACCTCGATTAGTCGTGCAGGTAATGCACAAGTCATTGTCCGTGGACCACTGGGCCCAAAATGCATGGGCGAGGCCCACACTAGATACCTGATCAAAACAGAGAGAACACTGCTGGGGCATCAGATAGAAATACAACAGGCACCTCAGGGGGAAGGGAAAGGGGGGCACTTCAGCCGGATGAGTGCACCACGCCAGATCCACAAGGGGGCTCCATGCCCATTGATGTATCCTGGGGAGTGCAAAGCCACAGTCTCTCAAGTCTCTACAGTGGGTGGTTTGCCCACTGTACCATCCTGGGGAGTGCAAAGCCACAGTCTCTCAAGTGGATAACAGTCTCCACTGGTTCTGGAGGGGGACTGGTGCCCAGAGTGCTTCATCCTGTGCAGGACAGACGGAGTGGATGCATGTCTCCACTGGTTCTGGAGGGGCACTGGTGCCCAGAGTGCTTCATCCTGTGCAGGACAGAGGTAGTGGATGCATGTCTCCACTGATTCTGGAGGGGGACTGGTGCCCAGAGTGCTTCATCCTGTGCAGGACAGAGGTAGTGGATGCATGTCTCCACTGGTTCTGGAGGGGGACTGGTGCCCAGAGTGCTTCATCCTGTCAAGGACAGAGGTAGTGGATGCATGTCTCCACTGGTTCTGGAGGGGGACTGGTGCCCAGAGTGCATCACTCACCCCGTGACAGTCTCAGTTGCGTCACTGCCCCTGCCGCTAATGGGCTAGCGGTGCTTGAGTTGGCGGTCCTTGCCCAGTTCAGCGGTGCTTGCCCTGTTCAGCGGAGCTTGCCATGGCGGTCTTTGCCCTGTTCAGCGGTGCTTGAGTTTGCAGTTTCTGACCTCCTGGGCACTGACTCTGGCAGTGGCCTCCTGGTCAGTGACGATCGGGCTGCCCTCCTGGGCACTGACTCTGGCAGTGGCCTCCTGGCCACTGACGATTGGGCTGGCGGTGGCCTCCTGGGCAGCGGGGATGATGGCGGTCTTCTCCGCCGTGCTGCTCCTCCCAGACTTTGGCGATTTCTTCTGCCCCTTCCCCAGCTTGGGAGGAGTCACAGCTGAGTCGACACTCCCCCTGGGACCCTTGTGAGCGGCTTTGTTTGCTGGAGTCTTCCCCCTCTCCCGCCGGGCACTGTCCAACTTCTGGTGCTTCACGGGGGGACTGGCTGTGCTGTGACTCCGTGTCACACTGGCTGCCCTGGTGCCCTGTGCACTCCACATATCTGTAACAACAGGCACCACTGGTCCCGGAGATTTTTTGGCTGAGGTGCTAGTACGGGACCTATGAATCGGAGGGGGGGTGGGAAAGAGGTCAAGCTTGGTCAGGAAAAGTTTCTTAGGCACACTGGGACGGGTAGCTGGAGGGGGATTGGGAGTGGAGGAAGAGGAGGTGGTTGTAGGAGGTGTAACTTTTGTGCCTTTGGGTGCAGGTGCATGCGCTGGAGGCTGTCGTTAGGTGGATGTATGTTGGGTGAGTGTGTGCCTGCGTTTGTGTACTTTGGGAGGGGGCGTCACAGACACACTGGGAGAGGACACAGGGGAGGTGTAAATGGTAGTGGGGGTGGTGAGTGCACGTGAGCGGGGTGTGGTGGTAGGTGTGCTGGTGCGGGACGTATTGGCTGTAGTGGTAGTGCATGCAGGTGAGAGTGTAGACGAGACTGGGAGGGAGGAGGGAGACGACGAGGAGGGGTACACAGTGGAGGCAGTGGATGTTGGTGTGTCTGTATGTGTGTGATGCTTGCGTGAGTGCCTGTGGGATGTGTGGTGCTCACGTTTGCCTGAGCTTCCCTTGTGTGGTGAGGTGTGTGCATGCTGGTCTGATGGTGTGCTTGGGATAGGCTGTGGTACAGGGGATTGGGTCTGGGTGGAGGAAGTTGGAGGGGGGAGGCTAGACACAGGGACAATGGCTGCCATCAGTGCTGAGGCCAGAGTTTGCAGGGTTCAATGAAGGGCAGCCTGACCAGAATGAATGCCCTCCAGGAATGCATTTGTGTGTTGCAATTCCCTTTCTACACCCTGCATGGCATTCAGAATGGTAGACTGCCCAACAGTGAGGGACCTGAGGAGGTCAATGGCCTCCTCACTGAGGGCAGCAGAGGTGACAGGGGCAGGGGCTGAGGTGCCTGGGGCGAAGGTGATGCCCACCCTCCTGGGTGAGCAGGCACGGGGCGAAGGCTGAGGGGCTGCTGGGAGGGCGGTGCTGGTGGGGGGGTGGCGGCTGTACCTGTAGAAGTGGGGGGCACAGATTTTGCCGCCACCACAAGGGAGCTCCCATCGGAGGACGAGTCCGTGTCGCTGGTTGCAGATCCTCTGACCGCCGGGAAGCTCCCCTCGCCCTCCGTCCCACTGGTGTATTCCGAGTCCGTGGTGTGGCCTTCCATGGCCATGTGGGATGCAGCTCCCTCGTGCTCCGGTGCCAATGTATCTCCGCCTGATGATCCTGATGCACACAAGTACAGGGAGACCACAAAAAGGGTGGGGGGGGCGACAGAAGAAAGACAGGTTGAGTGCATGGCTTACCACTACCGTTGGTGGACAATACAGACACAGCAGCCCCCTGCACTACGCCGCGCTGTTGGGCTCTACAGATGCAGTTCCTGGGATATGGCCTACATGGCTATGGTCGACATCTGCACACATAGATGACACAGGGGCATGTATACCTGTACTTGGCACTCTACAGAGGTGGGGTGGAGTGCCACATGGCCTGCATTACGAAGGGGCCTAGCCTACGGAAGTGGCCTAGGGAAACCCACAGCCCTCCTCCCCCACCCAGACACCTTTACTGCGCACAAAGTCCACAGAATGATGTTGTACTCACCCCCTTGTGTCTGCTGTGATGCCCTCAAGCGCCCATCCAACTCAGGGTGGGCCACCGCCAGGATCCGGAACATCAGGGGGGTCATGGTGCGACAGGCACCCCTCCCACGTTGGGAGAACATCCCCAGCTGAGCCTCCACCGTCTTCTTGCTCCAGCGGCGAATGTCCTCCCATCTTTTGCGGCAGTGGGTGCTCCGTCTGTGGTGGACCCCGAGGGTTCGGACGTCCTTGGCGATGGCACGCCAAATATCCTTCTTCTGGTGGGCGCTGACCTACATGAAATGTACAGGGGAAGAAGAGAAGTCATTACCAACTGCACCGTCGAAGTGAGTGGCCCACATCCCTAGCCTTGCCATGTGGCACATGCATTCACAGTCCTTCATGCACGCAGAACTGTGCCCCCTTCCTTCTTACAACCAGCCCTCTCCACAGAGGCATAGCCCATACAATGTGCTCCCTGTGTACTTACCTGTTGGTCTGGAGGACCGTAGAGTAGAGTGTACTGGGGGAGGACCCCGTCCACGAGCTTCTCCAACTCCTCTGCAGTGAAGGCAGGGGCCCTTTCCCCAGACGCATGAGCCATTGTCTCTTCCAGACCGAGGTCACAGCAGCACTTGCAGTGTAGGTCCTCTCCTGTTGAAAATCAGGTATTGAGTGATTGAACAGCTAGAAAATGGTGGTCACATCTGCGTCGGTCATGTCCGCGGCGGTGCGTAGCATCACCGCCGGCGTACATCGTCATTGGTTCCTGGGACCCATAGGGTCCAATGTTAACCAATGCAGCATTGCGCTGCGGTCTTCGACCGCCTACCGCAACGGTGTACAACGCCAGCGCAGTTACCTCACATCCCATTGTCCCAGTTTAGAGGTCAGGCAGCCGCCATTTCAGGGGCCCACATGGCCTAATTACCAACTGCGTCACACAGACCTAGGCCTTGTCGCACAACACAAATACAGGCCAGATTCTGTGTATGAATGGTGTTCTGTGTAGACTGTGGGTACATACCTCTGAGTTATTTGACTCTGTGGTCGCTGTTGTCCTTCCTAGGCACCGTCCGCTGGGACATGCGAGGAGATGGAGGAATCCTCCGGTGTACCGACCTCGGGTGGACCTGTTGACAATGGAGGGGCGACATTTGATCATCACCTACAGGTTTGACCGTGCCACAATCCAGGAACTGTGTGACTAGTTGGAGCCTGACCTGATGTCAGCAATCCACCATCCCACAGGAATCCCCCCTCAAGTGCAGGTGCTATCAGTGCTCCATTTCCTTGCAAGTGGGTCATTTCAAACAACAGTGGCCATGGCATCATGGATGTCCCAGCCTATGTTTTCAAACGTGTTGTCCAGAGTGTTGTCTGCCCTGCTGAAACACATGCGGAGCTACATCGTTTTCCCTCAGGTGGAGGATTTGCCTACAGTGAAAGGTGACTTCTATGCCCTTGGACATATCCCCAACATCATAGGTGCCATTGATGGGACCCATGTAGCTCTGGTCCCCCCCACAGGAGTGAACAGGTGTACAGGAACCAGAAGAGTTATCATTCGAAGAATGTACAGATGGTATGTTTGGCAGACCAGTACATCTCCAAGGTAAATGCTATGTTCCCTGGCTCAGTGCATGACGCCTACATCCTGCGGAATGGCAGCATCCCTTATGTGATGGGTCAACTCCAGAGGCATCGGGTGTGGCTATTAGGGGACTCTGGTTACCCCAACCTGTCATGGCTACTGACCCCAGTGAGGAATCCCAGGACCAGGGCAGGGGAACGCTACAATGAGTCCCATGGGCGGACTAAGAGGGTGATCGAACACACCTTCGGCCTCCTGAAGGCCAGGTTCAGGTGCCTCCATATGACAGGTGGTTCCCTATTCTACTCACCAAGGAAGGTATGCCAGATCATCGTGGCCTGCTGTATGCTTCACAATCTGGCTTTGCGACAACAGGTGCCTTTTCTGCAGGAGGATGTCCAGATGACAGTGTTGTGGCAGCTGTGGAGCCTGTGGACAGTGATGAGGAGAAAGCAGAGGAAGAAGACATTGACAACAGGGACTCAGTTATCCAGCAATATTTCCAATGACACACAGGTTAGAATACATTCCTGCCTACTACAAGTACTTTCACACTTCTACCTCTATCCTGTCTGTCGATTTCAACCAGTATATGGTAACTGAGTTGTACATTTCCATTACGGTTTGACAGGTGTGGTTTCCAACGTGTGTCATCTGCTTAGATTCCTCATGGACTTGAGATGTGTGACATAGGTATGTTGACATTACATTTGAGAACGCATTTTGTCACTATCATTGCTAATACACATTTTCAAAATCACAGACTGACTCCAGATTGTTTTGTGCTTCAAGGGTGTTTATTGCAGTGCTAAATATTGGAGGGGGGTTGTAAAATGGTGAGGGGTGATGGTGGAGGAATGTCCATGGGAGAGTCCAGTCTATTAGTCTCACAGGTGCATTGCCCATACTGGCATAGGAAGTGGAGCTGGGGCAGTTCCAATATGGACAGGGTTACAAAGTGGGACAGTAAGATGACAATCAGGGTGGTCTTATTTCTTGGCGGGGTCTTGGCATCGTGCTCTGTCTTGTTCCTGGTTCTCAGGGACCGCTTGCGGGGTGGTTCTCCGTCTGCAGGGGGTGGGGTGCTGGTGTGGTGGCCCTGTGGCGGTGCCTCCTGTCAACTAGCGCCGGCGGAGGTGGTGGGCAGTTCATTGTCCATGCTAGTGTCATGTCCCTCCTGGTGTTAAGTATCCCCTTCAGCACCCCTATGATGGTGCCCAGGGTGGTGATGGTTCTGAGTTCCTCCCTGAAGCCCAAATACTGTTCCTCCTGCAGGCGCTGGGTCTCCTGAAACTTGACCAGTACCGTTGCCATCGTCTGGATGGTATGCTCCCATGATGGAGGAGAGGGCCTCGTGGAGAGTGGGTTCCCTAGGCCTGTCCGCCCCCTGTCGCACAGCAGCCCTCCCAGTTCCCCTGTGTTCCTGTGCCTCCGTCCCCTGGACTGTGTGCCCACTATCACTGCCCCCAGGTCCCTGTTGTTGTTGGGGTGGTGGGTTATCCTGGGTTCCCTGTAGTGGTGGACACACAGCTGATTAACGTGTCCTGGGGACGGAGGTATGGGCCCGCTGGGTGGGTGCTGTGCTGGTGTTACCAGAGGGTGGAAGGTCTGTGGTGGCCTGTGCCTGTGTGAGGGAACCGACTGTCCCGAGGCCCACGATGGTCCGGGCTGGTCATCTAGATCCAGGTGGACAGAGCTGCTGTCATCACTGTGGGCCTCTTCTGTGGGTGGGGTGGATATGTCTGGACCCTCCTGTCGGGTGACTTTGGGTAGTGGTCCTGCAGGGGTGTAAAGGCATGATTATTGTATCTGTGTGTTTCATGGTGTGCAAGGGTGGGTGACCGTGTACCCCAGTGCTAGCATTCCTGTGTGTGGGCTTGTGTGATGATGGTTGAGGGGGGTGTTATGGGTATGTGCAGTGGGCATGCTTTAGTGATGGGTGTCCATGCTTTGTTGTGTCATGCAGGGCTTGGTGTTGGGATGGGTGGTTTGTGTTATTAGTACATTTGTGAGGAGTTGGAGTGATAGGGGAGGGGGCGAGGATGGGGGTCTGTGATAGCATGCAGGTAGGGTGGGGGACATGATAGTTAAGATTTGACTTACCAGAGTCCATTCCTCCACCGACTCCTGCGAGGCCCTCAGGATGCAGAATAGTCAAGACCTGCTCCTCCCATGTTGTTAGTTGTGGGGGAGGAGGTGGGGGTCTGCCGCCAGTCCGCTGTACTGCGATGTAGTGTCTGGAGACCACGGAACGCACCTTCCCCCGTAGGTCGTTCCACCTCTTCCTGATGTCATCCCGATTTCTTGGGTGCTGTCCCACTGCGTTGACCCTGTCGACTATTCTTCGCCATAGCTCCATCTTCCTAGCTATGGAGGTGTGCTGCACCTGTGATCCAAATAGCTGTGGCTCTACCCATACGATTTCCTCCACCATGACCCTGAGCTCCTCCTCCGAGACCCTGGGGTGTCTTTGCCGTGCCATGGGGTGGTGTAGGTGATGTGTGGGATGGTGTACGTGGTGATAAGTGTGGTGATATGTAGTGGTGTGTGGTGTTTTGTGCGTGGAAGTTGTGTGGGGGATGGTGTTGAGTGCCTGTGGCTGCTAGTTTGTGGATGGTGGTGTCTCTCTCTGGCCTTCTGTCGCAATTGTTGTCCTAGGGGTTTGTGGGTGATGTGGGTGTGTGTTCTATATAGTATTGAGTGTGTGTGGGAGTGGTGTGTGTATGTGTATCAGGTGTGTGTCTTTCGAATTGTCCAATGTGGTGGTGTTTTGGAGATGTGTGTGTATTTTGAGCGCGGAGGTGTGTACCGCCAATGGAATACCGCAGTTGAAAAACCGCTGCGTGGATTAGTGGGTCGTGATATCATGGGCGTATTTCTGTTGGCGTGACGGTGGAGGTTTTGTTTTCGCCAGTTTATCACTGACCTTTGGTGTGGCGGACTTGTGTGGGTGTCTGAATTTTGTCGGATTTCGGGATGTGGGTCATAATAGCTGTGGCGGATTTCCACGGCCACGGCGGTGTGTTGGCGGTCTTCTGCACAGCAGTAAGCGGCTTTTACCGCCAATGTTGTAATGACTCCCTATGTGTCTTCCTGTCCCATCTGTGCACAAGCCAAGATACCTCGTAATAAACCAGTAGGATTACTCCGTCCGTTACCTGTCCCACCAGGTCCATGGCACACTATATCCACTGATTTTATGTGCTCTTTGCCTTCTTTGGTTGGGAATCGGGTAATAATGGTTACAATTGATTCCTTCACAAAGATGGCACATTTCACGGCATTAAGAAAATTTCCTATGGCTAAGGAACTAAGCCAAATCTTTATCCAGGAGATCTTTCGGCTTCATGGCCTACCACAAGTCATTATCTCAGATCGGGGTCCCCAATACATCTCCCGATTTTGGAGACAATTTTGTAAGACACTAGGAATAGAGGTGGCCTTATCATTAGGTTTCCATCCCCAAACGAATGGACAGACTGAACGGCTGAATCAAGGCCTTGAACAATATTTACGTAGCTTCTGTAATGCTACGCAGAGTAATTGGTCTACGTATCTACCACTTGCAGAATTCTCCTACAACAATTCAGTACACAGTGCCTCGAAAGTCTCCCCTTTCGATTGTTCTTATGGATTCCATCCAAAGGTCTTTCCTATTCCTCAGAAATAAACCTCCAATCTTCCTGCCATTACTCATATGTCCGGCAACTACGGGGTATCCAACGTGTCATACATTCTAATCTTTTAGCCACTAAGACACGCATGGAAAGGATGGCTGATAAGAAACGTTGTGAGGCCCGCATTATCAGATCCACGATAAGGTCTGACTTTCCTCTAAATTCTTACCTCTCCGACTAACCCAAAATAAATTTAAACCTCGATATTATGGTCCATTCCAGATTCTTCAGAAAATCAATCCTGTGTCTGTTCGTCTTCGCTTGCCTCTGACTTCGAAAATACATCCTGTAATCCATGTCTCACAACTCAAACCCTACGTCCCTGATCCTTTTCACAGACAATTCACCTGTCCTCCTCCTCAATTGATTGATAACGTGCCTGAATACGAGGTCCAGGAAATCTATGATTCTCGGGTTTTCCATGGTCGTCTCCAATACCTCATTCATTGGAAGGGCTACCCTATGAGTGAATGCTCCTGGGAAGATGCACCTTCGGTTCATGCCCCTCTTTTGATCCGTCGTTTTTTCTGTCTTTTCCCTCGCAAACCTGGGGCCTCGGGGGAGACCTACTGTTGCACCGCGGGCCGCTGCGGCGCATCCCGGCCGTGCCGCGGGGGAAGCTGCGGTCCATGTCAAGGGTAGCGGTGCCCGTGGCGGCCCTTTTCTCCGCCCGCGCGCTGTTATCAGAGCGCGGCGGGGCCGGAGACCCAGAACTGGGTTGCGGTTCTCGCTGCGCACAGCGCGCGTAGAACACACTGTTCTAGGGTGTCTAGGCCTCCCCCCCAGCTTTACTCACCTGCCACATGCCTTAGGGCCTTCCTCATTCGACATGCATGGTTTTAAAGCATACCTTCTCCTTCCCAGCATGCTTTGCACTTCCCTTCTTCCCTGCATGCATCTGTTCCTCTTGTACAGGAGTATATTTTCTATCTTTAGTTATGGCTTCTTCCCAAGCCAAGATGGTGGTGTAACTTCTTCCTATTTATCACTTCCTGTCTAGGGGTATATAAGGGGAATCCTTTCTTCTTCTCATTGCGTTGCAAAACATCAGCGGTGGTGGTCACGCTCCGGCTGGTTTTAGTTTGAGACGCCAGTCATTCTTGTTCTGTCTTCAGTCTTCCAGATTTCCAGGATCCTGAGTTCTAAATCCTTGTGTCCTCCTTCTGTTTCAGGGAGTTCCTGTTGGAGGTTTTTTCCCCCTTGGGGTTTTACCTCTGGGACTCCTTCTGGAGGGCACAGACTGTAGTGGCTTACTATTGTCAACAGCACCGTGGCTACTGGAAGGGGTCGCCCCTACCTCGGCCAGAGCAGGACTTGCAGGAACCGGGGGTGCTCACCATCCCTCTCCAGTGTCGATGGTAAGTCCAGGGTGAATCGTGACAGAATCAACTACCCATAACAGAGATGACAAAGCACGAACATCAACTCTTTGTCACCTCAAAATTGCCATTAGGGAGGAAAAAGGCCACATGGAAGTCCATAGTGGATACAATCAACAGTGTATGGCACGTCAAAAGGTCAGTGACAGACTGCAAGAAGTACTGGCATAACTACAAGCACAGGACCAAGGAGAAACTGGACAGAATTTGAAGGCAGCCATGCTGACCGGAGAAGGAGAAGGACCTGGGGTCCTGGAGGAGATGATGTCCTTGGAGAAGCAGGTGGCATCAGTCACCACAGTTGAGGTGGTGGCAGGAGTGCAAGGACATAATAGTGCAGCCTTTGTGGACCAACAAGACACAAAGGGTATGTGGCAACAAGGGACAATATCACCAAATATATCAGGCTCAGCAGCACAGCATGCTACATTTCTGGTCTGCACTGCGCTGAGTGTAACGGAAAGGGATGGAAATGGCCACGTGTCCAATCACACATCATATAAGTGTAACTTAGGGAAAACACTCACATATCTCACATCCCTGTTCACATCCGCCATGTGTGTTTAGTCCATGTGTGATATCTTGCACTCATACAGCTTCACCCTTGCATCTTGGGATTTTTTGGGCAATGTATAACATCAGTGTCCAGTACTAGAAGTCCCAAAATACCAAGCAAAAGATTTGGACTGGAACACCACAACATGGCAGGACAGAGAAACCCTGACTACCCTGATTTG
Source organism: Pleurodeles waltl (assembly GCF_031143425.1). NCBI lineage: Eukaryota > Metazoa > Chordata > Amphibia > Caudata > Salamandridae > Pleurodeles > Pleurodeles waltl. Next base: position 1,237,466,912 of record NC_090446.1, read on the forward strand.
GATAATACATGTCCCCTTGCACCATGAGGCTAGTGGGTTTCTCGTTGGGCCATGCAGCCAAATCTCGACAACAAAAGAAATGGAATGGAATGTGGGTGTCAGAGGATCAATTCCTCACCTGAGAGGGAAGTCAGGTGTTGGGCATGTGAAGTACCATTACATAGGACCATGTGCAGAGCCATATCCAGAGGAGCATAAGTCAACAATAGTGGCCCAGAGTAGCCCAGCAAGTGACCATGCTGTGCTGCCCTGCACCACAGGCAGACATGCTAGATATATTTTTTTAAATGGTGCATTCCTGTTCCTTACCCCAGTGCTGGCACCCTCATGGCTGCCTAGTGTCAACTCAAGCAAACTTGAAACATGTTGCAAGGGTTCCTATATTGTATGCAGGATTGTCTTTGAGGAGTAAAGCACACCTTGGTGCACAACAACGATCCATGTAGGCATTTACCTCTTCCCATCTGTACAGCAGAATACAGCACATATGGAAAGAGGCAAAAAGTAGGAGATATAAAGGTATTTCTCCTTGGTATTCATGCCCTGGGTAGGCATGTGGTTTTTATGCATTTACAGATTTACCCATCCTTGTAAAACATGGAATGAGCCAAAAGCCATGGAGGTTGCATTTGAAAACCCACCACATTGCCCATGGAATGACCCCCTGATGCAGACTAAGGCAACACAGCCATTTTGCACTGCCTTGCCTTAATCCATATATATGAGGCCAATCAAAGGCACAAAAATAGCCTTTGTGTGACCTCATACAAATGGGTCTGCCAACTGTGCTGCTGCTGTGTCAACACAAGGGTTGCTGTGGCAGAGCATAGGGCTCATAAGTATTCTCCTTAGTACTTAGCATTAAACTACATTGCAAACAGCTGCACTGATGTGTGGGGTGTAAGCTCACAGGTGTAGCCTGCCATGGTAGCTAACACCCTAAATCCTGGTGTGTAACAAATATCAGGGGTGGGGTGAAGCAAATGATACATAAAATAGTGCTCTTTCTGTTTTGTCAAACAATAGATGGTATGTGAGACAGGTTGTCCCCTGAAACTGCTGTTTAACGTAAGTGTGGCTGAGCACATTGAAAAGTCATTATATTTTAATAGGGGCACATTGAATAGCAAGGAGGTGAGAAGTGGCGTGTGTTTACTGCAAGGTAGCCTGAGCTATACACATGCACTGCAGTGTTTGATAGTGAGACACATCTGTTGCAGCTGGAAAGGGATGATATAAAAGAGAACATAGACCTACTACATCCTATATTTGATGTGAACTGGGGGAAGATGTAGCATATGTCAGGAGGGATATGGAAGAAGAAAACACGTACATATGTCAAAGCAGGAGGCTGACAAACAGGGAATTCAGAAGTTACAGAATGAGCTTGGTTGCTATAACTATGGGCAGGAATCTGAGATGGTTTAAGGCTAAGTAAAAAGTACTACCATGTGTAGGTTCAGGCTGATAAATAGTTCACACATACATGCAACTATGTTAGGGGATTGGAAGTGGTGAACGTAAATGTAGGCTTTGGCATCACTTGAGTCAAGGTATGATCAATAGTCCATCTGTGTATGACTATAGGTGAAGCCATTGAGCCTAAATGAGGGCTGTCAGAGGAGTCATATACACTGCCAAGTGAGTGGGTCTGATTCTAACAATGTGTGACACTCAGCAGATAACAAACTCTGGCAATGATAAAATGATGTGAACTTCAGTGCTAGCTCGCAACCTAGTTTTTCTGATTATTTTTCCTTAGAGTTAGCACACACTGGAGGCTGTTTACACAGATAGCACACCCATGGCATGTACATGAACTTACACATTCCTGCAGTGTAGCAGGCTGCTAGCTGTGTAGAGTAGTGTGAATGCATGACCAATATGAATCTTGGCCACATAAATACACAATGTCCTTGCCAGACAGCACAACAAGGCAGACTGGCATGATGTAGCATGTGTAAGGCTGTCAGCAGGATCAAATTGAATATACCAACAACCCCCGTTCACTTTCACAGGAACTGTGGCTTGAGAAGTGGCCACAGGCAATGCTTGACACACTGGTGACTTGGGGCAATGTTGATGCAATGTGCACAGTAATGCTGTACATACATGAAAAAATGTTAGGCATAGCCTTCATCAATTGAAGTGCTAATCACCTAGTTGTATATGTACCTTACCTCAACATATCCCACTAGCAGGTCAGGCTAGCAAGCTGTGTAACTGTTGCAATGTGTGATATGACACAAACAAAGATCCTTGTCACATAGGGGCAAGTGAACGATACACAGATTCTGCCATCTGAAAGGCAACTACATTGCCACTTCCCCTCAATACTAGTGACATAGGTACCACACATCAATGTTCAAATGAAAGTAAAGGAGGACAAATACTGTATGTCAGCCAGATAAATACTATCTAGCATTGATCAACATTGACATGTATCCATTTGATTGCAGAGAGAGAAACAACTCCTCATGTCCAGCTGCCTGTCCAGAAAGCCCAACCTGGTGCCAATAACATTCTGCCCCCCCATGGATGAAGACACATTTCAGCAAATCCTATACTACATTGTCTCACATTCACCGGGAGTGGGAAGGGCTGACAGCGTCATCAGGTCTCCAGAGCACCCACCTACAACCCAACCTACACCATCAGCAAGTCCCAGGCCAGCTCTGGACTCCAGGAACCCACAGGTTTTAATTCAATGCCAAGAGGTCGGAGTCTAGCAGCAGATGTTAGATGAGGTGCGGGAGGAGATGGAGACCATTGCGGGAACCCTAGAGGTAGTCCATAGGTGCCTCAATCTGAATAAGGGCATCACTGATGCAATTAGAGATGCCTACACTCTGCACTAGAGATTGAAACAGTCCCTCGCTCACATCACTGGTGTCATGAAGTAAAGGCAACAACAACAGCCTTGCCAGCTGGGGGCTATATGCACCATCCTTCATTCAATTTGCATCTCCTCCTTACTGGAATACTCCTCTCCTCCACATCTCATGACATGTATCCCCCACATCCTTTAGCTCTAAAACATTATTAGGTTGTTGTGGAAATAACTGCAACTGTGATCCTCCATATTTACACTAATTTAAATAAATGCACTATCTTCAACCTGCGTATTGTATGTCTGTTGTTGATTGGACAAAGTAGACCATGGTGGATGTGCTGCCCCTAAATACACTACTTACTATCTAAAGGGAATTGTGTTTCATAGAGCCATGAAGAAATCTGCACAGGCCAGGGGGAATAGTTTATATGAATGGGCATCTAAACTAGCAATTAGTTACCCAAGTTCATAAGCATAAGAAGCACAACACGTCTGATAATGGTAAGGGTGAATGAAGTTACAGCACAGGTGGGGCCACCTCCATAGATACTAGACAGCAAACAAAACTGTTGTGCAATAAAATGGTGCAAGGGTGAGTGTGCAAATGGCTTGGCTCAGTGTATAACCCAAAACCTCCTTGATTACTGACACTTTTTTGACATAATCATCCATATAACACATGTTGCATAACTTACGCACAAAGTGCAACAGTATGAGAATAACTGTTTTGGGCTATGTGTCCATTCACAACAAGTGTGCCACTTACATTTCAGAATCCTGTTTGAAGATCCCTTAAGTGACTCAATTGAAAACTTGACAGGATATTCTCCTTAGGTGTTTCACTTAGCTACAAATGTATACAGTGGCTGGAAATCCCACAGCATGTGTTTAGCACTACCTAACAATAAATGACAACTCCCACACATTAAATCATGAAGACATTGTGAAAGTAGAAAAAATAGTTTATTATTATCTAAATAAAACCTATAAAATCTAAAACTAACTACACTACCTTACTTATCCTATCTAAACTATGACTAAACTAACATATGATGACTAACCTACACTAAATTAACTGAAATCTACTTTAACCTACCTAACCTTGATTTATACTACTCTATACATATACCACAACAGACAAGTTAAACATCAACCCCCAACCCCCTTAAAACACATTTTCACACAATATCAACATAAACTAAACCTATACACAAACTACCTAAACATTGAAACTTAAACAAATATATATATATATTTTTTTTTTTAATGTTTTTTATTTTCCATTCATCTACACTAAACATGAACTCCCCTACCCACCTAGCAACCTACACACCCATATACCTAACAGCAAACCACTAATAACATGTTAAAAACTACTATTACTAAACTAACTTATCCATATGCCACAACCTATCCTAAGCTATGCAAACATACTAATCTGTAAAACAATATATTCCTGGGCAGGCATCATGTTGTCTGTTGGAGAGAAGAAAATATGTGTCAGACCAACATGAACATGTACAATTTGTAATCAATAATAGGCTTAAGCTACCAAAAACATAAAATGTGGTATGTCCTGCCTATTAAAACTTTTTTTAATCTAAAAATTACAAACCCTAATTAGAAACATACTCTTCTCCTAATGTAACAATGCAAGGGTACTCATGAGTCGGGAATGTAGGTATATGAAATGGCAGTGTATGCCCAAATAAATGTCTACCTATAATATTACCGTGGCAGAGCACAAGAACGCGAGGAGCCCGGACTGATGTTTGGGTCCCCCAGGGGGATTCTGACCAGAATACTGAACGCATGCACACAGGAGCGTGCATACATCATCTGTAAAGATCCATCTCTGGGGAGGGCGGGTGAAGGAGGAAGAAACGCCAGAGCAGCTGAGAAACGCAAGAGAGGAAGGAAAGCAGGAGCGGACGAAAGAGGCAAATGAAGAGGGAAAACTAGCGTGGACGGAAGTGTGACGGAGCTTCCCCAAACCGGTCCCGGACAAGGGCAGAAGAGCAGAGGAGCCGCAGAGAAGAGTGGGGAAAGCAGGGAAGCCAGCCACATCCCTGGAGGGACGTGGCTGCACAAAGTATGCGATCGCTTGTGTGGCCAGCTTACGAGGCTGGTAGGGAAGGTCAGGAGGGAGTGGGGAGGAAAGAAGGGTGGGCGGAAACTCTACGGTAACTCTGGGCACTGACTACGACTGAACCAGTCAGGAAGAAACTCACTATAAATGAGAACAGCTGAGGGAAACCCTGGGCATTCCACATTAATCAGTACTAAGCATGGTGCACTATAATTAAGAAGAAAAGAAAAGAAAAGAAAAGAAATGAAAAGAAAAGAAAAGAAAAGAAAGAAAGAAAGACAACAATATAAAAAAGGAGAAGAGAAACTAAAAACAAAACCCAAAACACCCCCAAAATCAAACAACAGTTTCTACCATCTCATTGTTTGTTTTTTCTCTTTTGCCACATGTGTAGCACTCACCTGTGCGAATACTTCATTCTTACCTCACAGAAGGATCCCCTCACTACGCCAACCCCTAAGTGCATGGAACCAGCAATAAGAAAAACACTTACCTGACGACGACTTGTTCTTTTGTTCTCCCATTCTCTCGCTGGCTACCTGAGGGCTGGATATCGAAGAAACCCAACAATCTAAGGAGACAAATGAATAAAAAAAACTGCCACACCAAGGAGAAGAGAGGAAGACTAGACTTACAGATATACCACATACTACATTGACTGAGCAGAGCACTGTTTAGAAATTCAAATAAAAGCTGTTTTGATCGTCCTCCCTAGTTTGGGCTGAATCTTAGGGAAAAGGAGAAGCCTTGGTGACCTCCCTGGAGAAACCCTATCACAATTACTAAGACTGATTAGGAACTGTGGTGATGTGTACTCATGAAATGGTGCACATAGGCCACCTAGCTACTCCCTGGGGTTTGTCATGCAGCTTTCAAGATGGTATGTAGCCTACGTGAAAAGAGTAATATCTAGCAAGAACAGGTATTGTGCCTCATCATTGCGTAACTGACATGGCATTACACAAGGTCGCACACATTTCAGCATAGGTTGACTCTGCGCCAGGTAGTTGAAACATAGATGGAGGGTTTTTAGCTATCCTTCAATATAACTAGCCTGTTGGACACTTCTCCAATACTGACTCATGGAAATACATGTAATGAAATTAAAGCAATACTGAGTGGCCCTATACATATCCCAGTGTCTGTCCATAAATGTCAGTTCAGAATGTTATCTTGAGGCACATAAACTCAAACCACATCCATGTGATGAGTGTGTGCATGAATGCTGTAGTTCTCATATATGAGTATCTTGTGCTGCACCTTGCAGGTATTTGCCAAAAATAAATTAAGGGTGATAGTTTTTTGGGGGAGCCAGTATTGGTAACGCCACCATTAGGTGAATAGTAGGGGCTGTATGCTGCCAACACAGTGCAGTCATGCATGTGGTACTTTACACATTGGCTTTTTACTTCACAAAAGGCTACAATGGTATGATCACATGGTGATTACAGGACATTGGTTATATGAGGGCATGAGTCAGGCCTTTCACTGCATTACCATGCGTGGACTGGTGACATGTGCCATATCTAGTCATGCCTATTCTGTCTGCACTTAGGAATTGCCACACAAAATGTCCATACATTGCCATGTGTACAGCTACACTAGCAATAGGCATCAGACAGGCAGATTAAAGTTGAACCGTCCAAAGGCATGTTCACATAGACTTTCTCTCCAACATCCTTAAAAACAATATGGCACATTGGAAATTGCTCCTCTGCAACTCCATCTCTCATGTCACTGATATGCAGTGCTCTGAGGGATGCTCAGGTACCCATGATGTTGGATGACAGTTACCACATATCATGATAAATGTGTTCTAAGTGCTGAACCTGAACCCAAGTAAATGATTGCTATGAACAATGTACTTACATATTTACAGCAACACATAGGAATATGCCATTTTCCCACAGGATTTGCTATAATGAATGATACATATTAACTTCCCCACATCACAGATACATATGCAGCATCTACACTAGGAAGGAATCTTGTTTTGTGATGCCTAACCTGCTGACATGGTCACACATGTTTATTGACTTTCTAACTTTGGCAAGGCGCCTAGCAACTAGTATATGCATGGATCAAAAAACCTTTTGCTGTTTGAATGGCTGCACATGCCTTCAATCCTTCACACCAAACCAAATGCGTTAGCGATGATAAACGTATTCTGCGTGTATGGGCATAGTATGATGTGAAAACACAATAGGAGGACTTTTAAGATATAAAAGATGTTCACTGTGCATTGCTTCTCATAAACATGTTTTATTAACTATTGGTAGTGTTGTGTGGGATGTGTGTTACACCCCAACCACACCTAGGCCCTGCTCAAATTTGGACTTGGGCAAACATACTGTGTCGTGAAAATCTCAGCCTATCTCATGCAGTTTTTCTGTTACATGATTTGTGAAAATTTGTATTACTGTACATGGTATGTGTGAGAGACATTTGAAATTATGACCGTCAGTTGGTCTTAGGGCTGGTGATTTTAAATGAGCCATAAACATCCACATGGTAGCTATCTAAACATTACCACAGTAGATTCTGACACATCCATTATATGTGCCATCATACATGGGCAAAACATGCACATTGGCAGTTGTCCATATTTATTGCACATGCTACTTTGTCCTACTTCCTCAGTGATGTAACATGTAATGAAAATTGTTTTCAGGTGAATGATTGTTAGACTTTTCAGCCTTAGGGTAGTCTTCCCCCCCATTTTTTGCCTGCTTGTGTCTATCTTGTCTGGATTTGTGCTGGTTGGCCTTAGGACTCGGGCACTTTGCACTGCTGACCAGTGCTAAAGTGCTTGTGCTCACATATTGTATTTACCTGTAAGTTCCTTGTAGAGTGGTATACCATTTACCCAAGGCCTGTAATTTAAATGCTACCTGTGGGCCTGCAGCACTTATTGTGCCACCCACTTTAGTAGCACCTTAAAACATGTTCCAGGCCTGCCATTACAGCCTGAAGTCAGTGTCCCACTGCCATTTAAAACCCCTTGCCAAGCCTTAAAGTCTCCTTTTATTACATATGTCACCCCTAGGGTAGGTCCTAGGTAACCAGGCAGGGTGCTGTGTAATTAAAAACTAGGACATGTAGGCCCTCATTACGACTTTGGCTGTCTTTTGAAAAGACCACCGAAGCCGTGTGCGCCAACATACTGCCATTGCTGGCGGTATGTTTGGCACTCTATTATGACATTTCTGCTGGGCCAGCGGACAGAAACAGTGTTTCCGCCCGCTGGCCCAGCGGAAAAGTCACCACAACATTGAAGCCGGCTCATAACTGAGCCGACGGCAATGTTGAGGTGCTGCACCCGTCGCGCATTCCACTGCCCATAATTCGAGCAGTGGAATGCGCAATGGGGCTGTGCATGGGGGCCCCTGCAGTGCCCATGCCAAGTGCATGGGAACTGCAGGGGTCCCCAGGGGCCTCCCAGTCTCCCATACCGCCAGCCTTACCCTGGCGGTGTTTACCACCATGGACAGGCTGGCGGATTACAACCGCCAGGCTGGAGGTACCGGCAGTATTACCATTGCGGGTCCGCCACGGTCATAATGTGGCAGTAAGTACCGCCAGCCTGTTGGCGGTACTACCGCCACATTATTGCCACCTGCCAGGTTCATAATGCTCCCGTAGTAGTGAAAAACGACCAAATTAATTTTTGCACTACTGTGAGGTCTACCCCTCCCATAGGATAACATTGAGGATTCCTTATTATATTTATTAAGCTGTAAGTTCTAAACCAGAGGTTGTAGCTATGTAAGGGTTAATATCTATGAACTTGTAATGATAAGCCCTCTTTAATGGTAAAGTTGTATTTATCATTACACGTTTAAAAATGCCACTTTTAGAAAGTTGGCATTTTCTGCCCTTAGTCGTCTGTGCCTGTAGCCTGCCTTGGGTCACATGACTATGTGTAACTGACAGTTGAGACTTTGAGAATTCACTCCAGACAGTCAGACAATAGTGGGATCAGCATTAGTCAATTTACTGGCTTTATAGGGGGGCAGAGCTAAGCACAGCCTCACTTGCACCTAAAAAGGATGAGGTCTGCAGGCACATAATAGGCTTAACAACCCTCTTTTGTCAGGGCAGCCAGTTAGGAGCCAGGGCAGGGTAGGCAGGAAACTCCTGAAACTTTAGAGACCACTTATGGAAACGTCTCCCAACTTCTAGGGGCAGAGCACCAGCGTTTAAAAAAAGGGCTCTCAAACCTACTCCTCAGTTCACTACTGGACCTATGGAAGGACTTTTAGAGGACTGCCTGTTGCAGCAACCTGCTGTGCACTCTACCAGACTGCTGCTCTACCTGGAATGACTGCTTTGCTGGCTGGAGCCTGCCTTCACCCTTCAGAGGCCAGCCCATATGTGGAGCCCTGAATCTTCACCTGAACCCAGGACTTCAGAAGTCACTCCAAGGGCTAGTTTAGCTGGCCGCCTGTCCGGAGCCACAGGGACATAACAGGCCCCTACCATCTTGAACCTGCACCTGGACCCAATCTGAGTGAGTCTTGAACCCCCAGGAGGTCTAGATCCACTCCTTGACCCTTGATTTGTGGTGCTAAAGGTGCCCAGGTGGCCTTTTTCTAAATCTGAGGACTTGCTATTTTGAACCTTAAACTTTAAAAAAGTCATAACTCTGGTTCTACTGATTGGATTTTGATGGCTTTGGTGTCATATAAGTTATTAACATTTTCTCTGTCTAAATTGGTTTGGGATTTTTACTGTGTTGTGTTTTCACTATATTGCTGTTTGTGTGCTGCATGAATACTTACTACATTGCCTCTAAGTTTAGCCTGACTGCTTTTTGTGCCAAGCTACCCAGAGTTAATCACATATTAAATTAGTGACAAGAGACTGTGGCTGTTGCTTGACCAGGACACACACCCCAGTCAACCTACAACCCAATTCTTCACAATGATGAAACCCCTGCATTTCTCAAAGCAACCAATATCATAGAAATACACACATTCCTTACAGAGCACAGTAAACATTCAGATAACAGTCTATGGTAGCATTAGGATCCCGGAAGGTGTACACCTCAGCAGTTAAGAATGGTGCTGGTCCACGTACAAGAAAAAAACATGGCACATTGCTTTGTGAATTTAGAACAGGTACACTATGTACATATGAAGCACAGTACACTGACTTCACAAACATATATTATTGTCTGCAAGTTGGACATGTAGTATGTGGCAAAGTTAATATGGCTTCATGATAAACATATGTATGTCATGTTGTAGTGTGTATGGATAATATCAGAGAAATCATGTCTCAGGTGCACAGTGTGCAGACAAAGTACCAAACCATCCTTTCTTGCTGCATAGTGCAAGGGTGCCTGGATTTGGTGGCTATGGGAGCAGAATAAATTGACAGACCACACTCTGCAAGATATCAATTTTGCTGGCACTTTCTCAAATCAGTACATGTTCCAAAAAATGATGCACACATCAGACAGTAGCCAAGCTTGTTTTTTTTTTCTTCACTTAGATCCTTACATGTTACTCCTGCACAGTAAATAAACATTGTTCATTCATGCCCTGTACAGGTTCGTACAGGAATTGTGATCATTTTCCAAATAACATGCATGTTAAATGGTTAGGGGTGCACTAAACAGTCTGTCCAAACTGTGACATAGTGACATGTGAGTGTGCCCCCGTACAACACACATGGCAGGTGACCTCCACAGTTTGGAATCAGTAATGACCTAGGAGTCCAGGTGACAACACTCTCTGCACAGTGCCTGATGGGTCCCCAAGCACCTCTGGCCCTCCCTGTACTGCATTGGCTGTCTGGGCTAGTGCTAAGCCACTGTGAACATGCCTCTGTTGGAGGAGTCTTCTTCTTAACAAAATTAGCCTGTATCATGGCATACTACCCCAAAAACATGTATGACCCTTCTAGTTGAAAACGCAATAACAGATCTTTGCTAAAGAAACACAGATACAACCTCATGGAATATATGTACTTACCAACAGGCCTACCAACTTACATTCCGAGATGATCGATACGATCTGCCTCATGGCTAACTACATCTGCCCAATTGTGTTTCAGTTGATGGACTGTCCGTTGCATGCCGAAGAAACAGCTTATGTGGAAGCGTACCTTCTCCCACTGCTCTTTCCTCTCTTCCTTTCTTTCCTCGGTAATCCTGGCTCACCCTACCCCCCATGGCGTTCATGTTTGGTAGACAGTGAATCAGGAGCCCCAGGAGGCCACCAAACTCCACCTCTGACAGATTATTTTATCTGCCGCTCCCCAACATATGCCTAGCCAAACGAAACAGCCTTACCAAATATGAAACTTAACCTAACACTTCTGCCTACCCCTAAAACTACACACCTCTAAATTGATGAACATCCAACAATTCAGTGCACGAAACAATACAAAATACAATAACAATACACAAATAACACTAATGGAACACAACAGGGACAGCACAGACACCAGCAAAACAAAATGATACCACCAATCAACCAAGCACGCACCAAACACCCTCACTAGCCAGCACAGACAAAAAGACTGTAAGTGAAAGTATGTGGGTATAGACTTTTCAGATTTCTGCTTTTATCTGCTGTATTTATTCTCCGTATGTTATTGTATTTCCTATGCGCTTTGAATTTGCATTTTTAAGTCATCGGGCTGTACATTAATTGGTTGAATCAGCACTAGCTGCTGTGCCTCGTTTTTCTTGCTTTATTATTTTATCAATAAGGGCTACTTTTTTAACCGAAATATTTCCTATTATTACCTTTGGCAGTCTTAAATATGGGAATCATGGGGGGCTTCTAATTCATTTTTATTTTATCTTAACTTTTAACTCGGGCCAGTTTATTAGAGGCTCTTTGACATTTTGTTGCCTACCGGCAGCCATCATTCAGCCGTTTTGCGGCGGCCATTTTGGTCTCCGCTCTAGTTGTTTTCAGTTTGGAGCTTGGTCGGCCCGCCCACATGACACATTCAAGCATGGGCGGCCGCCGGCTCCTTAAGGTATAGAATTTTCAGATTTCTGCTTTTTATCTGCTGTATTTATTCTCCGTATTTTATTGTATTTCCTATGCGCTTTGAATTTGCATTTTTAAGTCATCTGGCTGTATATTAATTGGTTGAATCAGCACAAGCTGCTGTGCCTCGTTTTTCTTGCTTTATTATTTTATCAATAAGGGCTACTTTTTAACCGAAATATTTCCTATTATTACCTTTGGCAGTCTTAAATATGGGAATCATGGGGGGCTTCTAACTCATTTTTATTTTATCTTAACTTTTAACTCGGGCCAGTTTATTAGAGGCTCTTTGACATTTTATTGCCTACCGGTGGCCATTATTCGGCCGTTTTGCGGCGGCCATTTTGGTCTCCGCTCTAGTTGTTTTCAGTTTGGAGCTTGGTCGGCCCGCCCACATGACACATTTAAGCATGGGCGGCTGAAGGCGTGCCAAAGGCAAGCCCGTCTCCGCCGTCCGCGCCCTGACATACCCAGGGCCCAGGGATGCTGCCCTCATCCCTAGTATTGGGTTGGGCTACTCTTCTTCTCAATTGCTTGCCCTTAGAAGTCACCTACCATGCCCTGCTAGGGTAAACATGCTTCATTCCCTCACTGGTTTTTCCTGTCCTGATTGTTTCTGGACCCCTCCCACTATTCCTCTGACTCCCCCCCACCGACAGTTGGGCAATATGCTGCTCCTCAACTGCCGCTCTCTACCAGCACATGCTTTACATATCGATACACTTTTGGACCAATCTATACCTGATGCCTTGTTTCTAACGGAAACTTGGCTCAATGAGGACTCATCAGTTGATATCTGTAAGTCCCTGCCCCCTTCTTACTCTATTACCCATATAGACAGATCTCAGAATGGAGGGGGTGGTGTAGCAATTATTCACAAAAAGACTATTAAATGTCGGACATCGCCCCTTAAGATCCCTGACTGTGAAGGTATGACCTTTTCCCTGTATTTATCAGCCACCTTTACCTTCTCTGGAATTCTTCTTTATCTCCCACCTGGCCCTTGTGCCTCTCTTTTAAAAGCACTGCCTGAGGCTGTGGCTGGCCTCAGAGGTAAGACCCCGAATCTAACTGTACTCAGGGATTTTAATATTCATTTTGATAATCCAGACTGCCCTTCGGCAAAAACTCTGCTGGCCTCTTTTAATGCGTTAGACATGACCCAATTTGTCATGGGTCCTACTCACGTGAAGGGCCATACTCTGGATCTGCTTTTTAGCAATATCTCTGATTTGGCCATCTCTTCGTCACTGCCTTTACTATGGACTGATCATTTTCTCCTTCCATTTATCTTTCCCAACGATTTCCCTAGGGACCCTCAACCTAAGCTAACCACCTCGAGTAGCACTTGGTCAAAACTGCTACCCAACCTTTGGCATACTGCACTTTGTGCTTCCACTAGGTTCCACGATGACTCTCTTTTGAATACTCTGGAACATTTCGACAGCTGGATCTCTAGCACTCTGGATCTAGTACTTCCCACCAAACTAAGATTACAAAAACCCCACCTCAAATCTAAGCCATGGTACTCTCCCTTGCTATTAGAACTTAGAACTAACTGTAAGAAATCAGAAAGAATTTGGAGAAAGGACTATAGATCTTCAGCCAAAGAAAAGTACAAGCAAGCCATTAGAAATTATCATCAGAACATTAAGGCAGCTCAAACCAGCTACTATAGCAGGAGACTAGAGGACCCGTCCAATTCTCAGAAAGAAATATTCCAGATCTTTAAAGAGCTTACTACTATTCCTATGCCGGCCTCCCCGATCGAAGCGTCTGTTACTTATAGTAACTCATTAGCAGCTCACTTCCAGGACAAGATTAAGAAGATCTATGCTGATCTCTCGTTGTCCTCCTCCCAGAAGTCTTCTGATGAGCTGGCAGTGAACCCCCTATCGGTTGGGCCTTCACTAACTACGTTCTTACCGCTCATGGAAGTGCTAACCCTTAAATTACTCAGTGCTATTAAATCTGGCTCCCCTCTGGATCCTGCCCCCCCGTCCATTCTCATAAAAGCCGCAGATATTGTTATCCCCCCTTTGACTAGAATTCTCAATACTTCCCTTACTTCGGGCTTCTTCCCTCAATCGCTTAAACACGCTATTGTCAAACCTCTTCTTAAAAAACCTAAACTTGACCCCTCGGTCATGGATAACTACAGACCCATTGCTCTTCTCCCCATTCTAGCCAAGATACTAGAGAAGCATATAAATCTACAACTGTCTGGAAAGTAATATTCTTCTTCACCCCACCCAAATGGGCTTTAGAGCACAACACAGTACTGAGTCTGCGCTTCTAACGGTGACCGAATCTGCCCGTCAACTATTAGACCAGGGAGGACATGTAGCCATTATTCTCCTGGATCTTAGCGCAGCTTTCGACACGGTTGACCACTCTCTTCTCGGTAACAGACTCCGCAAGAAAGGCGTGGGAGGCCCTGCGCTCTCTTGGCTCTCCTCCTTTCTTACAAGTAGAACCTTTCAAGTTCTGGACCGTTCTTTCCTGTCAGATGTCATTCCTTCAGCTTGTGGAGTCCCTCAGGGGTCCTCCTTAAGTCCAACTCTTTTTAATATCTATCTATCTTCCTTGGCTAAAGTAGTTGCTCCCTACAATCTTTCAGTGGTCACTTATGCCGATGATACTCAATTCGTGGTCTCTCTCTCTGGTACTGCGAAGTCTCCCTCCGTCAATTTATCTGGCTGTATGAGGGATATAGGTGACTGGATGATTCAATCCAAACTCAAATTTAATGACAGCAAATCTGAAGTGCTCATTTTAGGCAATGGTTCTCCTGCTTCCCCTTTATCTTGTTACTCAGAGGCATTCACCAGCCTCCCTCCCCCTAAAGGACAGGTAAAAAGCCTAGGTTTTGTATTGGACTCCTGTCTCACGATGGAATTACAAGCTAAGAGAATTTCCTCTGTCTGTTTTGGTCTTATCAGATCTCTTAGGAAGATTCTCAATCTTCTTCCTGCTTTATCCAGAAGGATCCTGGTCCAGGCACTGATCCTTTCCCGCCTGGACTATGGGAATTCCCTTTATCTCAGCTCCCCGGAATACGTGATAAGGAAGCTGCAGATTGTACAGAATACAGCAGCTAGGCTCCTTACGAACTGTCCTAGATATCTGCCAATCCGGCGCTTGTAGCTCTCCACTGGTTGCCGGTTAAACAGCGCATCCATTTCAAATCCATGTGCATCACTCACAAAGCCTTACACAACAAAGGTCCTTTTTTTCTCAGGAAACACATTTCCATTCACGCCCCTCGGAGACACCTCAGATCTTCTCTAGCCCGGCAGATTTATATACCCTGCGTCTACAAATCATGGGGTGGCAACTCTTTTGTTTTCAAGGCTGCTCATCTTTGGAATGCCCTACCCCCTGAGCTTCGCCATGAACCCTCTGAATCTCTTTTTAGGAAGAAATTGAAAACCATCCTCTTTAGTCACTAGTCTGCCTTCTTATGTTTTCCTGGATTTTTCTGTACCTTTAGCGCTGGGATGCCCTAGGGTAGCTACGAGCTCTATAAATGTATAAAACTAAACTAAACTAAACTAAACTAAAGTATCTTCACACTTCCTGGTTTTGCAAGTTTTAGAGCTATTGCATCATTTTCTGGGTGGATATGTCATGTTTTCTACAAATGTGTTTTTTTTTTCCAGGCACATCATTGGAGAATTAGGCAATGCATGATTTACGCACAATGCTTGCCAATGCACAGTGCATTATTTTTTACACATTGGTGTGGATGTGTGGCTTCCGAGTGACACACCGGGAGCAATGCGTCACGCAAAAGGTGAATGCATGTGTTTTTATGGGTGCAACTAGCCTATTGCATGTTGTACAGTGTAGTATATTGTGCAATGCAGGTAAACATTCCCAGGGATCAGTTGTCTTGGTCAAATTTTGTTAGTTGACATGCTTGACAACTTGGGATGTTTTGCATGTGTATGTTAACTGTGAGCATATGTGTTACTCATTGTATTAATGGTGCGGACACAAGAACACAAAATAAACCATGGAGAAATACACTGACATATTGTGAATTGTTGGGACCTTGACATTATATATATATTTTACAGATTGTATCATGCTGGGCTGAAGGTAGATAGCTGTGTAGTAGTTTTTTGAATTACACATATATTGCGATCCTATGCAAATGTAACACTCATTGCAATACATGAAAATGCCAAAACCTGAGGCACAGTCTTGCTGCAAGCCTGACATAAGATGTGTTACGGATGCAATACACACTTAGGGAATGTCATAAACTGGCTGCTTCAGCCAGTCTACAGTGTATGTGGCATGCAGGTCACAGATTGAACACCTATGTATGTAAGGTATGTGGCTAGGTCTTTATGACACCTGGTACTATGTGTGAGTCAACATTTACCAGAAGAAAATACCCAACGAACACCATATAATGTTGTGGGACACACATCTGTTGTCTGGGTTTGGTGTCTGGAATAATATGTGTGACACATGCACATTACCCATGCAGAAAAGTGTGTGCCTAAATCATGGGCCGGTATTTTGATCACCACAAGGCCAGCTTGAATAGCCAAAACAAGTATGATGACTTCCAAGTAGAAATATGTTTACCTTTACCCTGAATCACATTAGTTGGCAACATAGAGAGCTTATGTGAACTTAGAATGTGGCTTGGCATTCACACCAGATGGTCATATGTGCATTTACTGGCACATTACACCACTCTAACCTGGAATGTGTCATTGCATGCTGCCTTGGCAGAAGTGATATTGTATGTAGATACACCTTCACATCTATTTAGTTTTTTACATTTTCTTTGTGTCCTGTTTCTACTAGCAAACAGAGATGGAGCAGTAGGAGTAATAGCATTGTTTGGTTCAGAGTGAGACACACCAACATAGTCACATCCATTCCTGCAAGGTAACAGTTGCACCCTTGCCTAGTGGGGCAAGTCTGCCAGCATTAGGCCTACGACTGGAACAGTTAAGGACTCAACATGTAAATGTGTTATGTGAGATACCACAATGATTTTGCTATATGTTTGCAAACGTTGATGTCACATATGGTGACTACATGGGTTGCACTTTGTACACGTGCATACTATATTGGTCTCTGTTCACAGTTAAAGGACTGAGTTCACTATACTGGCCTCCACGAGTATTAGGTAGTACAAATGGCTAGATGTACCACACACACACAGTCATTGCACACTGTTTACATTTACATTCCCTTTGGATTGTGGTAGGCTGCCTGACTGTCAGTACACTGTAGCAGCACACATACTCACAACATATCCACACTATTCCATATTGCTGGCTTTGTTTGGTGTATGTCTTCACCAAGTACAAGCTTATGGCACATGTTGTTGAAATGCACACATATTTTGATCCACATAATGTTGTCCTGGGATGCGTATAACACCAAGCTACTTACCTTTGTGATGGGCCAAATACTATTAGGTGAGATGTGAGTGCCTTGCTGTTTACAGTGACTGTGAAATTAGATTGTATACACAAAGGTAGTGTTCATTCTTTTATTTACATTTTTAACACTCTTTCAAAAAACAAAATATATTTCTGTCCATCAAGCTACTTCAGGCTGTTCATGTTCATGTTGTTTCTTCGCCGGGTATCTGCAAATGTGGCTATATTTTGGCCTCACTCCTCATCCTCATTTTCATCTGGTACTTCCAGGTCCTCATGACCCATGGGATATTTGTCCACACACACATGTTGTGCAATGCAGAATATCAATCTCCCCCTGGACATGTCCAGGCAGCTTAAGTGAGACTTCAGTATCCGAAAAGTCCGCTCCACTATACCACAAGTGCCTTGTTGTATGTGTGTTCTGCCTCAGTCTGGGGAAATGCAAATGAAGTTGTGACCAGTGGCTGCAGACCATATCCTTAGTCAGCTGAAAAGACAAAGAAAGTCACTCAATGATCATGGTGATTGATCAACCCACATTCAAGTTCATCTCAGTTATGTGTTCTCAATGACTCATACACATTTCTACCAGTTTTGGACTCTATTGGTTACCTTTGGGTTAACACTTTGAACTGCACATTTCCACATCCTGTTCTCTGTGTCATATGAAACCATGTGCATGACCTGCTACTTTAGACAGTGCCATAATCAAACAATCACATTTGGGCTGTAGCTTAGTGTGATAGTGTTTTTTTACGTCTACTGCCACTGTAAGTAACAGTATTTTGTTCACAAAATGTGGGTTGTTTTCATCCCAAGGTAAGCTCAACTAGTACTAACCACTTTCACACTCACACATGCATGTGTCGCTATGGAACCACTTATGTTGTTGCTGCACTACCTGTCAATGAAGCAGCCTATAGGTTCTTCACTTCCTTTAGTGAGTGATACCTGTTTAGTATGTCTGGTGTATCCTACACAGGTTCCCTGTATAGTTGTATAATAGTGTCAGCCTTCAGCTGCTGCTTTACATCAGCCAATATGTCATGATGCACTCGGACTGACGCATGGGTATGCAATGTAGGAGCATCTTTAGGTAGAACACACTGGTGTTGTAACATATCTGCCTACCACAGCCCTGTACACAATGAATTGATCTTCACACATATGTGTTGTACTGTAGCTTGATGTGAATTATGTGCCTATTTGCAATGTTTATACCGTCATTGCTTTGTCAAAGTAATGTTGGGATTGGTATCGAGAGTACACTGTGGTACCTTGTTCAGGATGCAGGTTGATGAATGTTGAATGCCATATTTGGACATGTTGTTTTAGTGTTTGTGACTTGAACATTGCTGATGTATGATGGTTATCTTTTGGTCAATTTATCACCTGAACTGGTGTACCAACATATTATTTGCATGGACGTATATCTGAGTATACTGTCAGTATGACAGAGATATGTTGTTTTTTGACTGTTGATGTCTCTTTGTGAACCTGTATAGACATGTATCCATATCTGGGGCCAACACTGACATTGGATGGCACACATGGCCTTTTAAATTATTATTCCTGACACTTTAACAAACATACACTTATATTAGTATGTGTGACACACTTACTGGTTCCCAAAAATGCATTTTTCACACTAGCCACAAAAAGATGATTTTTGACTAACAGAGGGAGTAGGTACAGCAATGAGGAGACACGTATCCCACACTTCTCTATGGTTTTGGTCTAGAAATATTTTTTTCTTATTTGCCCTACAACATATCTTATTTTACATGCGTTACCCAGTGCAGATTATGTGGAGCCATTCATTCACAGAGATTGAAATGTGACAGTAGTAGTCACTGATGTTCAGCAGCAACTGCCATTCAGTAGTGAGTGCATTTCAATTGGGATCATCATAATATACATGGTGCAAAGCGTTGGGGCAGCTATGTCGACAGGAGACAAGGGCCCAGATATATATGCATGTGACACTGCACAGTGCATCAAGTAAATTATCAGCACTGCTATGCCTCACTGAGAAAGGACAATGTGGAACATATTTGATGCCATACAGCACAATCCAGAGTTTTCAAGCAGCAATGGCACATAATGGGCCGCGTAGCACCAAGTCAGGCAAAATTGCAACATGGGGATTGAGTGGCTGCATTTCATGTGAGATTTAATTTGTGCAAGAGCACCACATTAATTCTTGGAGGCATGATTGTCTATGTCTGTGTGCAACGGAATACAACACACATTGGTGGCTAGTGTTTGTTGTATTACTCAAGTATTTTTCCCATGGGACACATGATCTGGGTAGGGCAATTGATTGGATCCATTTCACAGTTTTCCTTGTGTGGTTACACAACATGCCTCATGAACCATGGGAGTTACATGTGAACAAAGACAACAACCATGGATGCCTTTCTTTTCACACAGTCATGCAACAGATTTTGTCCCAGTGTTGCATTGCTCAGGTTCTTCCCACTACTGATAGGCACACACAGGGGCACAATTACTAAATATTGGTGAAGGGCAGCATCACAAGTCTTTTTGCTATGCTGCCTTACACCAATTCAAAAGGGCAGCAAGGCACCGTATTTAAAAGATACAGTGCATTTCTGTCCTTTCACCCTGCACTGGGGCACAAATTGCTGAATAGAGCCAATGGAGTCTGCCTGCATTGTTGGTATTAATGTTTTGTGCAGCTTCATGTACAAAATCAACCTTGACAGGCATTTTCCTCTTTCTCTATGTACTGCTGAGTGTAGCACACATAGACAAGGGAAACAAAAAGAAGAAATAAGGATATTTCTCCTTGTTGCAGCTGTCCTGGTGAGGCGTACAGTTTTGCTGCATTTCCAGGTTTACAGATTGGACATCTGGGTATGTATCAAAACCCATGGGTGTTGCATGGAAGCACCCACATCAATGCCCATGATAAGCCTCCCTGATGCAGTGAATGGCAACCTAGCAACTTGGACAGTGTTGCACTACACCATATCTACGAGGCCATGAGAACCTTCAAAAAGTGGCTTTGCACGGCCTTGTAGAATTCGGTCTGCACTGTGTGCTGCCAGTGCATCACTAAAGGTAAAGCACTGACAACGCATGTGGCTTGTAATTATGCCCCACAGTGGCTTGGCATATCTTATCATGTGCATATCTTATGCATTGCACATGTGACATGATTCATAGTTCCAGTATGAGACACACCTCTCCAACATAAGCACCGTCTCAGGTAGGAAACACAGATATGGTTATTTTGTCGTACATTATTTACTGTTCTTAGGTATGTCATGTACTTCAGATGAATTACCAACCAGTAGACCATTCCCATATCTCCCATTCTGAAAGCGCTCAGTGATGATGTAGTGCCTGAAGATGTTACCATCATGAGCATTCCCCGGATACTTTTCCAGCACATTGATGAACATTCCCAGATAGTCCACTATTCCCTGTACATTGAGCAGGTGTGCTTCCTATTGCAGTACAGGTGGGATATTGAAGCAGGAGGCACTAGTTGCACATGTGTGCAATCCATTGCTCCCAAGACATGGGAGAAGCCAGGTATGGCATAAACGCCTTGCTTGGTGTCCAGTTGTTGCTGCTGTGTCTTGGGAAACATGAGGTACTAGTGTGTCAAGCTGATAATGACATCCAGAAGAGAGGGTAGGAAGGCTGAAAAAGATGGCTGAGAGATTCCTGCCACTCTGGCTGTGGTAGTCTGGAAGGCCCAGATGCCAGAATGTGGAAGACTGAAATCAGCTTGACCTGCAGAGAGATGTTGATGCACCTCTGTGATGCTGGATGCAGTCTTGGTGCAATCTGGTTCGGAAGCTGTATGATGAATTCCCACCTGAGCCTGTAGTAGGTGATGACCTCCTTCTCCTCCCTGATGTCAATGAAGGTGATCCTTTGACAGTATATAAGCTTCCATCTCCTACGTTGCCTATGTGGTGGTGGTGGTGGAAGAGGTGGTGTTCTTCTCACTGCTCCTCGATGAAGTAGCTTGCCAAAGTGACTTTGGCTATGTTCATTTTATAGACCATTGTCAAAGCACTGGTGGATTCAGTTTTTTAATGACATGCCCAGTGGGGCCTAATTATCTCTGGAAACATGAGAAATAATTGTTTGTTGACCTGATCTCAGATGAACATTAATGCTTATATCCACATTTGCCTTCTGTTTTTGTGAATTGTTTCCGGATCTAGCTGTGTTTGCTGCAGTACATTGTTGTAGCAGTTGTGGCACTTTTAATGTCTTGAGCCTTCCAGTGAGAAAGGGATATTTGCATATTAATTGCACTGTTTTTTACCTATATATATATATTTGTTTTTTACTAGGGGTTTTGTTTTTGAGGTTTGACAGCTTGTGGTGACTAAGAAGGCATTTCTATGCAGTCATTCACATTACCCATGTGCTGCAAATATAAAACTTACAGCACAGCATGCCCATGCCCATCATGACTCCTAATTGGCACACTCCATATTGCCACACCTGCCATATTACTGCACGAGGTTACTAATTTTATCCTTCTCAAACTGCATCTGTGTTTTGTTCAAACCTATTCAGTTTCCAGGGTTCATATTACACAGTACTAACACACAGCAGTACTAACCCTACTACTGTGTTTCTGTCCCGCAGGGAGCCAGGGCTGTCTGGATGTGCAGCACGGCGGGGGTGGTGGTCCGCATCCCTATGTGTCATGCTTGGCGCCATATTCAGCTCTTTGTGACCCGAGGGTCGACAGTCCTTAGCCTCCAGCTTTCTACTACTTCAAAACCAGCTTATATGGAGGAAATCAGCCTTATTGCTCCAACCGACATTTAAAGAAATGTTGGTGTGATATGGTGGTGGTAGTGACAGTGTGCTTTTGATGGAGCAGCAGAGGAGGAAGTAAGTGGTTTTTCCTGTTGTCTATCTACTTATTTGACCATTAGTGGCAACTCCTGTGGTCATCTTGGCATAAAAGTCCTACCATGGACCCTGCGCTTCGTGTTTCCCTACCGGCACTTCACTATAAGAAGACACTTTGCTATAAAAGGACACTGCCTGAGATTTCAAAAGGCATAGGGAATGAGAGGCCTGTAAGAGGAGGAAAGAAGGGGTCAAACAAAACAAATATCCAATTGATTTTAATTATCATGCATTTGAATGTCCTTCATTATCGAACAAAAATTACACTCTCTCACCCTCAGCTACCACAATAAGGAACTCCGGGCCAGATGTATCAAGGAGGCCTTTTGCGAGTCGGAAATAGCGATTTTTAACAAATCGCTATTTCTGATTCTCAAAATGCAATGTATCACATTTGCAAATCGGTAATAGCGATTTCTTAAAAATCGCAAATGCTATTACCGAATCGCAAATTGCGATACCAGCCCCATTTGCACCTATGAACCAGAAATCGCAATTTTAGAAATGCAAAACCCCAGGGTGCTGGGGGCCTAAGGCCCCCTCTGCTGCACCCCAAAATAATGTGTGCTTTACATGTAAATTTTAAAAATGCATTTCATTTTTAAAATTTGCACATGGTTACCACCAGGTTCAACCTGGTGGTAAACAGCGATTCCTAAATGCCCAAATCGCATTTAGGAATTGCTTCTTACATGTGCTTAGAAATCGCAAATAAGGAATCCTTATTTGCGATTTCTTATTTAGAGAGTCGCAATTTGCGACTCTCTAAACAGGGTCACAATTTTAAGGAATCGCTATTTTAGCGATTCCTTAAAATTGCGTTCAGAATGTCTTTCATACATTCTGAAATGGCTTTTTTGCATTCGCAAACAGGCATTCCCACCGTTTGCGAATGCAAAAAGCTTTCATACATCTGGCACTTCATTACCAAGCACTTTAATGTTAGTATTTTCTTTCCTTCAAATCTGGTCAGTGGGGCCCCCAGAGCCCTACATATAGATAAAGATGGGGTGGCTCCTGAAGGCAAACATGGCCAGCAATAGAACATCTTGGAGGAATATTTGCCAGCAACTCTGGACAGGAGCCCAAGACTTTCATCCTCACTCTGTCTTACTGTGTTGGCAACCTCGTTAATGGTTGAAGTGTCTGGAGCCTTCAGGTCCCAACATAGCACAGATTTCCAAGAACAGAGTGGGTCTCTGCTTCAAAAGGATTCATTACCCCATGTGACCAATGTCATTCAAGAATCAATGGGAATTTCTGTTGATATTCAGCCATCTGGCCCATCATCCCTGTTGGATGTAGTCGTACTATTGCAGCTGAGAAACTGCTCATGCTTGAGCGTGGTTCCCATGTCTTAATGCTGGATATAATTTGCCCGGGGAAAGAAGCCAGAAAACTGCTCCCTCTAAATTGCTCAAAAAATCTGAGCATATTCCAGCAGACTCCCTCGCTCTCTGGGATATTCTCGGGTGACTTAGCTTATCTGGGATTCCAGGTCGGGTCACAAGGGAGGGAACTATCAAAAGTGAGTTTTATTTCCCCCTGCATTACACTCCTCGTAGAAAAGACAGAAAAGGATCTAGCTAAGGCTGGCTTTGAAGTTAAGATCTCCATCAGAAAGAAGACCAGGGTGAAAGGCTCATATCCCAATTCTATTCTAAGCATGCATGGTAGATTGGTTCCCAGTCAGTGTGAGCGGATTGCATCTTATCCTCAAGATGGGTTGGTGCCAATGGATATGGGGGCAGGGCAAGACAGTTCCATAAGAATTTAAGGGTGGTATTGGTGAATGACAAATGGATGGAGCAGAGGTGGATGCCAGAGTGGGAGCAAGGAAATAGATTTGCCCGCCCCCGGACTCAGCTCCCCGACACATGACTGACCTATTGGTGCATAAAGGGAGGAATCGTCTCCAAGTCTAAGAACCCTGAACTGGAACATACATGGGTGCAAGTGCTTTAGGAGGGCTGTCTACCTGGAACAAAGAATAAAGGCCTATCATGTGATGTTCCTTCAGGAGCCTTGGTTGAGAGAGGATAAGACAGGAGAAGGCTTTGTAGCAATAAACGATAAACGCTTTAAATAAGGAAAGGGTAGAGCCTCAGCAAGGGTATTAACCCTAATATCTACTAAGGTAATTAAAAAAAAACATTGGAGGTTAATAACTTGTCAAGAGGTGCTCAGCCCTGTGTGGTAGAACTTCGGTTGAACAATAAGTTCTGCAGATGTTTTATACTGATATACATCCATAGAGAGGAGTACCATAGAATGAATAATTAGCTAGAAGCTTTGGCTCAATTCCTGGCAAAATTCCTTGAGGCAATTATGATAATGACATGGAATTTTAGCACCTATTTGTATCCTGGCCAGGTAGACGTACACATGGAGGAAGTACTTGATTGCTTTAAAACTCTTCCAGACTCTTTTCTGTCTGGTTCAATAAAGCAGGAAGCTAAGTTATTGAGCCAATAGCTAGTAAAAATTGGACTGGTATGTCTAAGTGGTCATTTAAAAAAAGATACCCCATCAGCTGCAACATTTTGGTAGGGCCGCTCTGTGTTCCAAGTTGACTCTATGTTTATTCCAACCTGATAGTTTGGACTCTATCTAGATTTTAAAGTAGCAAAATGAAGTGATCATTGCACCATGCCTGCTGTCTTATGTTTTCACGAACCCACAGGAGCGGATAAGGTGCTGCCCCTAGGGTTATCCTTCCCTCGGAGACTTACAACATGTCTTCACCCAACTCACCTCCAGTTTTTGGCTGCGTATCAATTAACTGAAGGCAGTGATGTTTTTTTTTGTGCAACAAGAAAATAGAATCTTGTGGTTTATTGAGATTACAGATGTTTGATGCATACATCACAAAATGTGAGTCTAAGAGAATGGGCCATATTAATGGGAAGGTTTGGTTTGAATTTACTTGTCATCAAATGAAGTCTGCTGAGAAGGACATCCAAACAATTTAGATTGAGGCCAGGACGACATCCTAAACAAGAATTGGATAGGCTTAAGTGTCATTATAGGCAGCTGATTAAAGGGAAAAAGGCCACTTTCTACCATAGTAAGTGGGATGATATGCTGAAGGTCACACAGTGAGGGGACTGACCAGCAAGAGTTCTGGATGAAAGTAAATGAATCTGGCAGTCCTCATGGGGAGGTCCCTAATATGTGTGATTGCAGAGGATGTTTGCACTGCATATTTAGAGGGCCTAAATTGTAGCTTATTTATTTCATCTAGCTTTAAATGTGTTCCCGCTAAGAATTTGTCCTACAGCTGGTTTTCTGTGAAAGAGATTAGGGTGGTAATCAACTGTATCAATATATGAACATAAGCAGGCTCTCACAATATCCCAACAGTTTTAATTAAGTCAAATAGTGACTGGTGGGTGAAGGTGTATTCCCTTTTGTTCTGTTGGATAGCCTCAATGAGCCAATATCCCTCATCAATAGTGAAACCCATATTAAAACAGGGGCGTGACTTGCACCTCTCACATTATAGACTGATTAGCCTTCTGGACGTCTCTGAGAAGGTGTTCTCAAAAATGTTACTGTCTTGTTTGGATGAATGGGCACATAAGGTCACACAGATTGAGCAAGGAAGATTTCGGGAGGGTCACTCAAACACTGATCATAGTTTTGCTCTTTGGGTCATCATTCGGAAATCCCTGGAAGTGAATCAAAGTTTATGTTGTTGTTTTATGGATTTTCATACAGCCTGTGATACAGTAGACTGGAGACTCTTATAGGGGAAACTCTGCTTCTGGAAACTTCGATTGGCCTCCTCAGTGCAATGCAAGCATTACATAAAGACAATTGGGCACTGATCA
Organism: Pleurodeles waltl; assembly: GCF_031143425.1. NCBI lineage: Eukaryota > Metazoa > Chordata > Amphibia > Caudata > Salamandridae > Pleurodeles > Pleurodeles waltl. The sequence goes on from NC_090446.1 coordinate 1,237,493,008, forward strand.
AACTTGATAAATCTGGTAGATTATTGCAACGGATCCCAATTAACAATGGCCTATGACAGGGGTGGTCCTTTTTAGCCATAAATCTATCAAATTCATTTTTCCCAACAGTTGGGACACAGCATACCTCCTGTCTGCTACATGCAAATGAGTTTGTTCTGCTGTATTAAACCCTTATCAGTCGGCAAAGAAAATTTGACTCCCTGAGGTTCGTAGCAAGCAGAATTGTCTGAAAATACACCTGGATAAAACAAAGGTGGTGGTCTTTGGGAAAAAGATGAGTAACTTTAAATGGTGCTTGCATACCCAAGAGATGGAAGTGGTGAACTCCTATAAATATCTAGGGCTGTCAATAAGAACTTAAAAGGGATACCCATATGGGCAACGCCAAGCTGAGATCCATGCTGCAGGTTGATTGCTTGGTCACCAGCGACATGGGGGCTTGGCCCTTAAACCACTAATGAAGGCCTATAATGAGACAATACCACCTCTTGGGCTCTTTGGAGCAGAGGTACTTGCTCTTGACTCATCTTGCATTTGGGGTCTGCTGGAGGAGGCCCTCCTCAGAGGCTATTGTTGCTGCCACCTGGAACCATGGTTCAGAGCATAAGGAGGGAAATACATTTGGTTTCCTGGAATTTTTGGGCAAACTCCCATGTTCTGAGACTTCTCAAAAAGCTATCAGTCGATAGCAAACTCCAAAGGTTTCTAGATTATGTTGGATATAAATTCTTCATAGCGAAAGGAGGTGGACAAGAGATGCAAAGGCCAAGATAAGGGATTTCAAAAAAGTGCATTCTCTGTGGGGTATAATTGAAACTTGGCCCCCTTTCCCGAGTACACAAGCCCTGAGAGAACATTTGGGAAAGGTTGACAGTTCTTTAGACCTGGCTTATTTGAGGGAGAAACCTTCAATCAGATTCTCATTAAATACTCTTGGCCAGCATGCAGTCTATCCCTATTTGGTCCAGGTATCAGACCATAGGCTAGGGAATAAAATTTTGAAATTGAGAGTGGGGTGCAACCCAATCTTCTAGACCCATAAATAGTGTAATGCTGCCTGGAATGGTAATGGATTTTGCATGTGCTTCCCGAATGTAAAATGCTCCTTGTCTCATGTACTTACGGACTGTGTTTTTTTACATTCCCACCAGTATCAAGTTTTTATGACCTCTATTTTTTTTTATAAACAATTTTATTGAATTTTCTAAACACAGTAGAATCACACAGAGCTAGTCTATGAACAGTTAACAGGATGAAGTGATGGGGAGTCAAGTTCACAGTGGTAGACAGAACGTGCACACTAGACATTACACTTTTGAGGTTTGAGGCAATGAGGTGTCTGTCTGAAATGCTTTATCTTGATGTTGCAGTAGGGATTGCACATGTTATGCTTACTGTAGGGATTGCACATGTTATGCATACTGTTAAGTAGAGTTTCAAGGATGGGTTATAATAAGTCATGCTGCTCATTTGGGTCAGTGGGTTTTTAAGTTGATATCATAATGTAATTGTTTTATTGTTTTTATTGTTTTGGGAATGTTTTATGGACAAGTGTACCAACAAACTTCATTTACCTCCCTACCTTTGCATGTATCCAGTACAGTTATGAACTGTTTTGTACAAGGTGATTTTATTTTTCATTTTGATGACACAACTGACTGCATCTTTACTCCTTCTGGATCACATGAATGATTGTAAAATGACTCAGAAAATAAATTCCCACACACACCTCAGCGGTCACATTTCAGATGCAGTTGGTCTATCCACCAACCTGGTGATTTATGTTGAAGTCGCTTCCCAAATCTGGTTAAACCATTTTCTCATGTCTTTAGTCCTTAACAACACAAATAATGTCAACAGTAATGTAAACAAAACCATGGTTTGGAATGTGGAAGAGAATAGTTCAACAGATTCTAAATAACTGTTTTGTTGATCCCCCACTGATTTCTGATCCGGAAATAGGATATTCACATGATGCTTACTGGTCTATAACTGTTCCAGATGAAATTGCCAATGGAAAATTTAATGAAAACAGGGAAACATTGATAGGAAGCATCTTGGTTTTCCGAAGTATTAAAATCTCTTAAACTCAGTCAGGTAAAGCAAAAATGGAGACTCCATTATAATCTTCAATTAAAATCAGTTTACAAGGCCAACGTATTAATATACAACAGGACATTTATGCCAAACACAAAAAACATTAGACCACATGGAATGTTGCATCCAACAGTAGACAATGAGAACTCTTCAGAGATTTTAGGGAACTATCTTCCCTTTTATCTCCTTTTCCCCTTGAACCTGTTTCACAGTTTTTCATGATGAACTAGCATCATTAATTTACTGAAAAATGTGTAAGGGATAGAGTACCACCTGCCGTACATTATAAGGATGTTTTAAATCACCATTCATAGCCATATAGAGGAATGAGCCTGAAGGCATGTATGGCAGATAGTACTTTATCCCATATAATACATAGTCATACCATCACCTTTCCCAGAGACCATTCAAATCCTTGGTGCATAGCTCTTTCACATGAAAGACAGAGCATGTATGCAAACATGAAGATTAAAAATAACATTTCTAGTGCAAAATAAAATACATAAAAAACCTGTTAGATATTTGTTTCACACAAATATTGGAAACAGTTAATACAAGTCAATAAAAAAAAGCTTCAGTAGTTTGGAATGTGTAGAAATATGCAAAGATTCTAGCTTTCTCTGTCTAAGGAGTGCAAAAAATAAACATATTCACCCTGCTTATCATCACCCAGCTATTAAAATAGAGCAAAGAAAGAAAAATAATGTTCTGTTTGTTGCTTTGACCAACTGCCTTAATTATGCTCTGTGACCTGACCCGCCTTTCACTTTAACTGCTGACCTTGGCTGCAGCCATTGTGACATTAGAAGTCGACTGTAATACCCTTATAATAGTTGAGTTCTGACATCTTTTCTTTATTATCAACCACTGGGTGCATTACAAGTGACCCGATTATAACGAAATTAGTGACTGACATTTATACAAGACTAACAGAATCCCATGTAATATTCTAACATTAGAACTGCTATATCTCAACAAGATGTCTGCAGAACTTTCTCAGAGCGTGAACTACCCAGCCACTTAGGTGCTGCACAACATTATCTGATTTTCTTTGAAAACTAATGTACTCCCTAGTCCACTTAAACAAGGCAATGTTAGACCATTTAAAAAAACGTAAATAATTCCAATCCCCAAAATTATCATCGTATCACTCTCCTGCCTCCCCTGCTAAAATGATGCACAGTAATGTTGCTACTCAATTGTGGAGTGTATTTGGAACCTCAAAAAACTTGGAGGACTCCCAGGTCACTTTTCATCGCAACAGACACACAGAAGGTACATTATTAGCCACAAAGGATGACCATCTGAAGGCTGCCAGCAACCACTGCACCTCTGTTCTGATATGACTGGACAAGTCGTCAGTCTGCAATACAGTTGATCATACAGTCCTCTTAGCTATAGTGGCCGAACAAGCCATTTGCCATACTTCTGTTGACTAGCTGAAATAATTTCTGACAAACCATACTCGCGCAGTTATGCTCAATCAATTTGTCTGTGACACCAATGATTTCATTACAGAAGTTCCCCAAGTTTCAGTATTTTCTTATTTTCATTTGTAATCTTTACATTAGCCCTCCTTTTTTTCTATATCAAATATCCTGGATTTTATACTTATGCAGATAGCACCAGCAGATATTTAGGGGCATATTTATACTCCGTTTGCGCCGGAATTGCGTCGTTTTTTTTACGCAATTTCGACGCAAAACTAACTCCATATTTATACTTTGGCGTTAGACGCGTCTAGCGCCAAAGTCCATGGAGTTAGCGTCATTTTTTAGCGTGGACACCTACTTTGCGTTAATTATATGCAAGGTAGGCGTTCCCGTCTAAAAAATCGACTCTGAGGCATGTGCGTCGGATTTATACTCCCGGGCAAAATTCACGCCCGGGAGTGGGCGGGTCAAAAAAAATGACGTACGGCTGCTTTTGCGCCGTTTTTTAGCGCCTGCAAAAGGCAGGCGTTAAGGGACCTGTGGGCTCTGAAGGAGCCCAGAGGTGCCCTCCCATGCCCCCAGGTACCCCCCCTGTCACCCTTGCCCACCCCAGGAGGACACCCAAGGCTGGAGGGACCCATCCCAGGGACATTAAGGTTCAGGTAAGTGTTTTTAAAAAAAATAAAATTGTGGCATAGGGGGGCCTGATTTGTGCCCCCCTACATGCCACTATGCCCAATGACCATGCCCAGGGGACATTAGTCCCCTGGGCATGGCCATTGGGCAAGGGGGCATGACTCCTGTCTTTGCTAAGACAGGAGTCATTTCTATGGGGGTTGGGAGTGAAAAAAAATGGCGCAAATCGGGTTGAGGCGAAAAAATTGCCTCAACCTGACTTGCCCCATTTCTTGACGCCCAAGCCCCATATCCCCCTACGCCGGCGCTGCCTGGTGTACGTCGTTTTTTTCCACGCACACCAGGCAGCGCCGGCGGCTAACGCCGGCTAACGTCATTGATTAAATACGGCGCCCGCATGGCGCTTCAGAATGGCGTTAGCCGGCGCTAATTTTTTTGACGCAAAACTGCGTTAGCGCAGTTTTGCGTCAAAAAGTATAAATATGGCCCCTAAGCTTAATAAGGTTACACGTGTTTCTAAATGTTTCCTTCTTGTATACATTTTATTAAAGCCTTGATGCACCGAAAAGGGTTAAAAATAAGTATGGGACACAGGATGTTCAGTTGGAGGGCAGAGGTCCCTCGATCTGGTCTAATGTTCCGTGGCCTTCAAATCAAGGTACACATTTAAAACCTCAAATTGTAATTAGAAGTCTTAGTTTCAGACTTGATTCTTATCTGAAACTTGATAATCGGGTTTCCTCAATGATATCCTTTTCTTCAACATGAAGTGGAAAGTGATTGCATCCACAATATGCTTGCGACTAGATAATTGTAATGCATTATATTTAGGCATTCATAAACATCAAATACAATACTACAAATTTTAGAAATTAGGCAGCGCAAACTATAATGTAGTCTGTAAGATTTTCTAAGCTTCTCTGGCTTCCAGGTAGCAAAAGAATTACCTTCAATGTATTGTGCTACATTCATTAATGTATTCATGGATCAGCCTCTACCCATTTGAAAAAGCGCATTACATTTCATACTACTCAACAACATCTGTGGTTGTCTGACACAAATACTTCACACATTCCTCTTTTTGAAAGAACTAAGGGCTAGATGTATTAAGATTCAAGTTAGCGATTCTTAAATTGCGATTTTTAAGAAATCGCAATTTAAGAAATGCAAAAAGCGATATATCAAAATAGAAAATCGCTAATAGCGATTCCTTAAATTTCGTAAATGCAATTTGCGAGATGCAAATAACGAATCGCAAAAATATTTGCGTTTCGGTAATTGAAAATCGCAAATTGCAAAAACGGCAAACCGGAACAGCCTGATGACATCACAACCAGGAAGTGAGTCATCCCATGCTGATCCAGGAGCCACACCCACAGGAGAAGGGAGAGAGACATAGCCTAGCACTAGGGAGTTAGCATTGTGAGTAAGCCAGGACCAAACTGCAACATGGCCAATGCTGGAAATGGAAAGGAGAAGGGAGACAGGAAGAGGAAGCTAAAATTTAGTGAGGCAGAATTGGAGGTGCTCATTGAGGAGGTCGTTGTGAACCATGATAGACTATTTGGAAAAAACTCACTCCAAGTACCTGAGAGTGAGAAGCGTAAACTCTGGTCTGACATACAGACAAAAATATGCGCAGTGGGTGTTGCGAAGCGCTATGTGGAGGAGATACGCAAGCAATGGTACGACTTGCGGTCCCATGCCAAGGAGAGGGTGGCCAGAAGGCTTATGGAGGCAAGGAGCACCAGAGGGGGACCATCCACCCAGACACCTTCCACCCCTATGGAAGACCTGGTGGAGTAAACATTGCTGCCAGAAGCTGTCAGTGGTGTAACTGACATTGACACCTCAGTGACACCCAGCACAAGCAAAGGTTAGGCCAGTAAATATGTATATCCCCACATGTGCATGTACAAATGTTCCTTAGGGAATAGAACATAGCTTGATGCACAGTGAAAAGTAGTCCATGTCACATCTTACATACAACACAATAGTGCCTTATGGGAGTGGTAGTACACAACCCAAAGGTAAATACACAACATAAATAGCAAGATAGTGGTCAGCCACATAGAGAAACACCACAAACGACTCAGGGTGACACAATTTAATTGTACATTTAAAGCCACACTGTTGAAATCTGTGAAAAATGCCAGAACGTACATGCTGCACATTGTCCTTGCTGGTGTCTCGGTCCCTGCTGCTGCAGGATCTGAAAAAGTGGGGGAAGCAGAAACACAGCCTTCTAATACCAGTGAGTCATACAGTATTGTTCCGACTAGACCCAGGGCAAGGGTGTTACCACTACCAGAGTATAACCTGGACTCAGATGAGATGCCAGAACAAAAACCCACACCACCACCAGAGGCGAATCCCACAGGGAGACAGAAGTCTCTGCACCAGCGCCAGTCAACTCCCCTCAGGAGGCACCGCGATGCAGGCAGACAGTGCACAGTAGAAGGAGTGGGCCCATCAATCTTTGGCGGCCTTGAAGCTTCCATGCTGAAGGTGCAGCGCCTGCAATACAAACAATTGAAGTCACTGCACAGACAGTTTGTGTCCCACAAAATCAATATGGGGTTACTACACAAGCAGTTGGAGACTCTGATTGAAGGACAGCAAACAGTTGCTGAAAACACCAAGGAATTGACACAGGCCATTGGGGAACTCTGCACAAAGATATGGCTGGAGCGCATCAGCCAGCGCAGGTGCAATCACCAATATTTGGGGAGGTTTGATAGCTTCTGTAGATCCGTCAACTGGCTAGCAAGTTCTACAGCCCTGATATCACGGTGTGCCGTTGGCACACAGGTGGAGATGGCACATTGCAGTCGAGACATTGCACAGGGCTTGGTGCAAATTACCAACGTACTGGATGCCATACAAACAGCACGCAGTGCCACAACCAGCGAACTGGGTATTGGGGACAGTGAGGAGTCCTCTAGTATCAGCAGTCAGACCTGCAACTAGAGGTGCCAGCGAAGGCGCACAGCACTCAAGTGGAGTGCGTGGATGTAAGAAGTGATGTTGAGGGCTACAGGGGACCACCTACACATGTACAAATACAGTCATGCTATGATGCTAATAGTGTGACACTGTAAATTGTTCATGTCTGCCCATTGTGAATAGCTACGTCCTAATGACACATTGTGTACCTGAAGTCAAGGTAATAAAGATGGTAACTACAGAAATACATTTCATTGAAGTAGTTTTGTCTGAGTCTGGCTGTTCCACTGGTATGCCCCTGAAGGTCGCTATGTTGTGCAAGATAGCACATGTGGCCACAATTTTGATTGTCGTCTCTGGGCTGTACTGTAGCGCACCTCCACTCTTATGTATGCACCTGAAGCGGCTCTTCAGCAGCCCAAAGGTACGCTCCACCATATTGCGGGTTGCCCTATGTGCAGCATTGTACCTCCTCTCTGCTGGAGTTGTAGGGCTCAGGTAGGGCATTAGCATATAGGTGCGCACAGCGTTGGCACTGTCTCCTGAAAGCACAGAGAGTAAAATGAGTACATGTGCTGTCTGACGTCACACTTACATCAATGCATTATTCTGAACTATCAAATTACCTAGTAGGTATCCTTCCCCAAACTCCCCAGCTAGCAGTCTTGTGTGTATCCCGCTGTGGCAAAAGATGTAGGAGTCATGTGTGCTCCCTGGTTATCTGGCCATGAGATTGGTAATGATGTAGAAAGCATTGCATATCACCTGTATGTTCATAGAATGGTGGTGTTTTCGGTTGCGATACACATACTCACTGGCCGATGGTGGACAGATGTCTACATGTGTCCCATCGATGGCACCTAGGACATGTGGGAACTGTGCTATCTGGTAGAAATGTACTTTAGTTTGTTGTAATGCCTGTGGGGTGTTGGGGAATCTTATGTACAGTTGTATTCTGCTCAGCATGGCATTGAGAAATGCGTTAAAAAATCTAGAGAGGGCACTATGTGATACCCCTCCAGCTGCTGCTATGACCCCTTGATAGCTCCCTGAGGCTAGTAGGTGCAGGGAGCATAATACCTGCGCATGGGTGGGTATGCTACTGGTCCTGTTTGTTGTGCGCTGCAGCATGGGTTGCAGCTCAGCTATCAGGTCAAGTATCATGGCTGAGCTTAACCTGTACTTCTCATAAATTTCCTCCTCAGTCTGGTCAAAAAGGGTAACGCTCACTCTGAAAATGCGCTCCTGTCCCCTCCTCACTCTCCTCAGACCTGCCAAGATCTTCATTCTCCTCGCCATGACGTAGAGTGCAGCCATTGTGGAAGAGGAGCTGAGGCATTCTGGGCCTCTTTATATAGGTTGCAACTGGTTACCACCTGGTTTCAGTTCGTGGTGAATTGCACGTGCAAACGGCCATTCTAGGAATAATCGCAAATTGCGTTTTTTTTGCTGCATCGCATTGCGAATCCGTTTTTGCGTGTCGCTATCTGCATATCGCAAATAGCATCATGATTTTGCCCATCGCTCTGTGCTATTCCCCAATCTCTGTCGCAATTAACGTTTCGCAAATTGCAATTCGGTAAATCTTATCGCTTTTTGCGAGACCATGTTTGTGACATGCTAATTTATGTCTCATTCACAAAAAATCGCTATTTTTGCGATTTTTTATTTTTGCACTGCAAATGTCTTTCATACATCGGAAAAAGCATTTTTGCATTTGCAAACGGACTTTCGCACCATTTGTGAATGCAAAAACGCTTCATACATCTGGCCCTAGATTAAGTGGGAGATCCTGCTTTTTTCTCGGTATTAAGGAATAAGATCAGCTACCACCTTCTCTTAGATTAACTCTTTCACTCTCATTCTTTATGAAAATGTACTTTTGTCATTTAAATGTAGTGTATGAACTTTTCTATTAATGTATTGTACGAGCCTCAGCGCCATGAAACCTTCAGTGTAAGCGCAAATATATATTGTTAATGTCTCTTTCACATTCTCTTTGTTGTGGTGCTAGATATGTTTTTAAATTATTTTGCAGGCTTGTGGATGGCATGTAATTCATGCTAAATTTAGATTGTTTTTTACTGCATATTTTTGTCGGTGGCTGTGATGCGGGTAGCTCCAGAAGTTTAGACCCATGTATTAGCCACCTTCTTCCCTATAAGCGTGCCTACTATTTAGAGTGTTATTTTGTGTGTGTGTGACATGATTGATTAATGTCTTTTCTGCAACTGTTAACAGTTTTTTCAGGAGTAATTGTAACACATTGATCTTTGTATTTGGAACATTTTTAAAGTGTATTTGAATATTTTGTATCACCGTGTCTTTACTGTGTTTTTATATTATGTGAATTATTTTTACGTTGTTGCTGCTTTACTAGCAGTGTCTTTAGGCCCACAGTTCAGCCCAGGAAAATTTTAAGTTCTTTTATTTGTGTAATCGTTTCACTGCAATGTGACTAGTTTTGTGGTTGGAAGTAGGCACTCCAACCTGGGTATGGCAATCATTTTCTAGTATTTACCTCTACCGCCTTATTTGCTTGTCATTTGGGTGAGACAGTATTTGTGCCTTATTATCAATCAATTCATGTCACTTTTAACAGCCTTTTGATAGGCACACTGATTAGTGTGGATCTTTCGGAGCCCATGTTATTTGTGCTTTTTTTTTATTTTTAGAAATATATTTCTTGTTGCAGGTATTTATGCTTGCATCTGTGTATAGTGCTTTGTAGTACATGGTTTTGTTTCTAATTAATTTAATTGATGTTCACTGCCTTCCCCTGGCTCCCATGCGTTTTGGAGGGACACCAGCTGTTCCTTAGGTTTTCCTTAATCTGTATCCTGACTAACAACTAACAAAATACAACACTTAGGGCCATATTCACAAGAACTGACGCATCGCTGCAACAAGGCAGCAATGCAGCAGAAAAACGTGCTCTGCAGTACAACAGTTTCCAATGCCATAGATGCAATGTGTTTACAATACAGAGACCAAGGCGTAAGGTCCCATGGTGCGTAAAAAAAAATCAGTGTGAAGGTTGTCATAGCGAAAACAGACACATTTGCAGCAAAAGTGAAGGGTGGCTTCTTTGTGCCACATAAAGCAACACAAATCAGCCTTGCGTAACATTTGAGTGAGAAATGCATCAGAAATCCTACAAAAAGTGACACATGCTAAAAAGAAACAATACACCTAAAGGGTGAGGTGGAGCAGGCAGCATACAGGGCAACAAACCATGGGTGCAGAGTAAGGCAACGCAGCATATTGCGCTGCTTTACCTCACTCCATATCAATGAGGTCATAAAAAGCCATACACTTTAGCTTTTCATGGCCTCGTAGATATGGTTATGCAATCTGTGCTAACGGAGCACCAAAAAATTGTGACACACCAGCAGCACATGAGGCTTGTCAATATGCCCCTGGACTGGAGCATGATAGGATGACCTGCTTGCCTCAACGCTTCTTTGCTCAATGCAAAGCGAAGGTCACAGTTGTGCCCTGGGATTAGGGGCGTGTCTGAGCATGACACAACCATTGTATGACAGGCTTTTAACACTTCTTTTAACACTCAATCAGAGGCGCACCTGATTCTAGTTTCCATGGCCCCTTAAAACTTAGGATATGTGGCGGTAAATACCGAATACCACCACAGTGACTGCCACCAACATTCTGCCGCTGAGGCAAACGTCCATCTGCCAGATTATGACACATACACACAAAACCAACAGAAAACAGCCACAACCACAAATCCACCATAAACTGTCGGAACTACCACCCATACCGTTACTCTACCGTTACTCTACCAAAACAACGCCATCCAAATAATGTCCAGCAAATCACCACAGCGGACATTCAACAGCGGTAAACCATTGGCGGTGCGCACCGCCAAGAAGGGAATGGCCGCCCAAAATACAAAACAAGACAGCATTGGCCACAACTCAAAAAACAAACCTAACACAATTACACACACCCACACACAACCACCGACGGCACTATAAAACACCCCCACAATACCCACAAACCTTTGCAGACAAGAGAAGATCGCCACAACTTGCAACCCCAATCCCAGAGACAACCACACACATACCACAACTATCCATTCATCCCTCACGCACCACACACCCCACCACAGCACACACCACCCTCTGCACACCACACAGCACCCATGTCCCCACAAAGGCAACCCCATTTTACTGATGAGGAGTTGCAGGTCATGCTGGAGGAAGTAGTTAGGGTAGAGCTACAGCTGTTTGGAGCACAGGTACAGCAGATCTCCATTGAAAGGAAGATGGAGTTATGGTGGATAATCGTGGACAGGGTGAACGCCATGGTACAACATCCATGCACAAGGGACGACAGTTGGAAGAGGTGGAACGACCTATGGGGGAAGGTGCGTTGCATTGCAGCAAGGCACCAGCTCGTCATCAGGAGGACTGGCGGTGGACCCCCACCTCCTACCCCACAGCTGACAGCATGGGAGGAACAAGTCTTGGCAATACTGCATCCTGAAGGACTCACTGGAGTAGCCGGAGGACTGGACACTGGTGAGTCAACATTTACTACCAGCATGGTATCTCACCCCCTCACCCTGACTCCGTTCAGCCCACTCCATCTCACACAGTGCACCATCCCAATTACCACACCTAAAAGTCAACCCCTGCATGCCATACACACAGCATGCACATCCCTTCCAACTCTGCATGCACACCCACCACCAATGCATGTACAGCATGGGGAACTACCAATCCCACAATCCATCACCACACACTACCGAAGGTGAGAGGACAACATCAAAATAATTGGGAAAGGTAGAAATGCAGAATATGTCACAGACAAGTACCCTAACACATCACTTACATCCCCACAGGTGCCCCGGCCAGTGTCAGAGATGAGGAGGTGCCACGGTTACCCAGTCCCCCACCAGAAGATGTCCTCAGTGATGACAGCAACTCAGGTGCTCTGTATCTGGATGAACTCCCTGGCCCATCTGGGATCACTGGTCAGTCGGCTACCCCATCCCACAGCCAGTCCACTACAGAGCACCCCCCTCTGAAACTAACACCACAGCAGCCAGCCAACAGCCCCAAACCTCTGTCCCAGGACACATCAATTAGTAGTGTGCCAATCTGTACAGGGACCACACAACACAGACAGGACAATGAGGGTCCTGGTGTCAGTGGGAGTGGGCACACCTTTCAGTGGACACAACCACAGAGGGTCAGGGACAGTCGGTGGACAGCTGTGGGCCAGGGGAAGGACAGGCCCAGGGAACCCACTGCCCAGGAGGCACTCAAACATTTCCTGGTGGCATACCTACAATGTCAGGACAGGATGGATTAGATGCTCAACATCATGCAAGAGAACCAGTGGCTGCAGGAGGAATACCACCAGGAGGTCATGCAACAATTGTAGGCCTTGAATACCACCATGACCTCCATTGCAGGGGTGCTGAGTGACATGGCCAACATCATGCAGGAGTACACAGCACACCAGCGGGCCCCTACCACTAGCTAGAATACTGACCTGTCCTCCACATCTGCTGAAGCTAGTGGACAGGAGGACCTGCCATAGGATCCACAGGCCACCAGCACCCCTCCCCCTCAAGAAGGTGAACTACCCCGCAAACATTCCGATAGACACCAGAGACAGTTGCCAAGACCAAGACCACTGCCAGGAAATTAGCTCCTCCAGAATGTCCCCCTTGTGTTCCACTGTGTCACCTTGTCCACTTTGAACTGTTACTGCTCCTCTTCCTATGTACCCTTGGACACTGGTCCTGGGCTACAACAGACTGGCCCTCTACACTGGGCTGGACCAAACATCACCCCACCTTATTGCACATTGCATTGTATACCAAATCTATAAACACCCTTGGACACAACTTGAGTAATAGTGCTTTATCAAAAAGAAATGTACAATGTGTTGAGCTGTATAGAACTGCATGATCCTGTGCAAATGTCCTGTAATGTATTCATCAATCCTACATATGTGCCTCAACAGTCTGTACACATCACAGCATTACACTGTTGTGACCACACCAAAATCTAAAATAAGTGAAGGCATAGGTGACAGTCAGGTGGGATACAAAGGTAGTGAAAGGCATTAGACAACAGCCACACAGCACAGTAATGGAGAAATGTATACTTCAACGGTCTTACCTGAGTGTCATTAGAAGTAGTGCTATATGATATGTGTCCTGTTGTCCACATCTTCCTCCCCTTCCTCCTCCTCACTGTCCTCAGTGTCCACTGCTGCCACAGCTGCACTGGCACCCGCCTCCTCCGGCAGATAGGGCACATGGCATCTGAAGGCCAAATTGTGCAGCATGCAGCACACAACAACAATCTTACAGACCTTCCCAGGGGAGTAGCATAAGGATCCACCTGTCAGATGGAGGCACCTGAACCTGACCTTCAGGAGACCGAAGGTCCGTTCAACAATCCTTTGGTATGCCCATGAGCATCATTGTACCTATTCTCAGCCCCTGTTCTTGGATTCCTAACAGGGGTCAAGTGCCAGGATAGGGTTGGGTAGCAAGAGTCACCTGGAAGAAGTGAGGGACACACATTAGCTTTGCACAATGACATGGTGTATGACTTCTGTAGGCATACACTCATAAACATTTGGTGGGACTCAGGCTCACCTATAAGCCACACATTGTGCCTCTGTAATCATGCCATCAGCTGTGGGATGCTACTATTCCTCAGGACAAAGGCATCATGCACCGACCCAGGATACTTGGCAGTAATGTGAGCGATATACTGGTCAGCAAGGCACACCATCTGGACTTTGAGTGAGTGGAAACTCTTCCTATTCCTGTACACCTGTTCATTGGCCCGGGAAGCGGGACTAAGGCAATATGGGTTCCGTCAAAGGACCTAATCACATGTGGTATGTGTCCCATTGCGTAGAATCCAGCCTTCACAGTGGGCAAATCATCAACCTGGGGGAATGTGATGTAGCTGCACGTGTTTGACTAAGGCAGCCAGAATCCTTGCAAGCATTATAGAGAACATTGGCTGTGACATTCCTGCAGCCAAGCCCACTGTCACCTGGAAAGAGACTGTTTCCAGGAAATGGAGCACTGATAGTACCTTCACAGGATGGGGTATTACTTTGGTGCAACGGATAGCAGGTAGTAGATCAGGCTCCAATTGTGCACACAGCTCTGTGAATGTGGCCCTGTCCAGACGATAGGTGAGTATGATGTGCCTATCCTCCAGTGTAGCCATGTCCATAAATGGTCTGTACACGGGTGCTTGCCTCCTCCTCCTATTCCTCCGCTGTGGTTGGTACCTAAGGGACCCAAAAGTTAAAAGGGATTGACAACAGGGCCTATTGACACACAACACCAGAGTTCACAGAGCATGTATTTATGATGAACACTAGAATTGTCTGGTTGTGTAGATTCAACACCAATGACGCACTTTTATATTCAATACATGAGTACTAGCAGTAGAAAATGGCAACCACCTGTCCTGTATGCAGGGGCAGGTGAAAGTGACCTCACATCGCCGGTGTTAGGAGTCATGGCAGGAGGCAGTCTGCACCGCCTTGCAATTCCTCACTGGCTAACATGGGGCTCCATGGCGTAGAGGAACCAATGATGATCCATGCCGGTGGTGAGCACCGGATGTGACTGCCATTTTCTTCCTACTACTTCACTTAAATCCTGACTTTTCACTGGACTCCATCTCCACTGCGTGTGCTACTGTGACCTGTGTCTGGTACCTGCCATGGCCCGTGCTATAGGGAAAAGGGCCTCAGCCTTCATGTCGGAGGAGTTGGAGAGGCATGTGGTAAGGTCCTACCCCTGTATGGACAGTTGTATGGGCCTCCAGGCCAATAGGTGAGTACATCATGGGTATGTTGCACGAGACATGGCTGCATGTAGATGTATGTGTGTGCTAGGTGTGTGACATTTGGGGAGATATGGCTGCAGGCAATGTAAATGAAGAGGTATGAGTCATCTGTGTGTCTGATGAGGGGCAAATGCAGTATCTGGGTCATTTGTTTGACAGGCTGGATTGTCTGGATCATGGTGTCCCTCTGTATGTGTTTCCTCGTCTGGTCAGCGCCCATCAGAACAAGGGTTTGTGGCATGCCATCACCAAGGACGTGCAGACCCTGAGGGTCCATAGCCAGCAGAGCAGCCACTGCAGGAAATGGTAGGAAGACCTGAGACGCTGGGCCCGGAAGACCATGGAGGCCCAGCTGGAGACAGCCTCCCAATGAGGTTACACGTAGGCTCTCATTATTCTAACGAGACTACGAGATTTTGAGTGGCAGAATCACTTGTGGTGTTGGAGACTGAGTCCGGCCCACTACAGGAGACGCCTGTCGCCCTAATCCAGGTTTTGCTCTGGCTAATTAGCAGTGCCTCATCTCCACCCTAATTCTGCCCTCCAGGTTCCCCTGGGAAGACATCATCCCCCATACCTGAGCAAAGGCCTGAAGTCAGCATAAGCAGCTGTAGCGAAGCATTCAGCAATCAGCATACAATTGCGGTTCTCTGGCTGGTATGTCCCTCTAACGTGTAAGGGACAGGGAGGTATTTTCATAATAAAACAGCTGATGTTCTCAGAAACTATCCCGACGTAAGGATGTGTGTTTTTCTATGAATGTCAGAGACAAAACTTGTACCGCGTTCACCAGCAACCTATCTAACTGCAGCCTTGGGAGAAGCACAGAGTGAGCAAGAAAATCTTGTTTAAGAACGTAGTGCTGGCCCAGGGCAAAACAGCTAGATAGAGAGAAATAAAATTAGACCGCAAAAGTGGCTATTGTAAGAATAATAAAGCGAAGCTGAATAAAATATATCTAGGTGAAAGTGCCCAGCGGCTGGCCTAGTATGCTAAAATAACGTGCATGGAGCTATAATTAAAATCGCTACACAACACCCTCCTCTTTTTCAGTTGAATGTGGTTCAAAGCCTAATTATACATAAAAACTACTAAGACTCAACCTAATATAGAAATGTCAATAATGACAAGTTAAAAGGACACATGAGCATACATAAATGGACAATTTGAAATGTTAACATGTGGCACGAAAAAGGGGCTGAATTTCAAGAGTCAGAGTCATTTTTAAAATAGCCAATTGAATCCAGAACAATGAGGGACAGGAAATCTTCCATTTCAGCAGGTGTTAAAGTTGAGAAGGCATCACTGAGAAGGACCAAGGAGCACTAGTGTTCCATAGCCTGAGCCTCAGACAAGGCAGCAGCGTTCCATGTTGTGCCCAATAATGAGTTAGAAGCTGCATCCTCCAGGAAGGGCAACTCATAAGCAGCTTCCCGTAGCAAATGCACCCTCAATGCACTGTCCGGTAATGAAACCTCAGCGAGAACATCAACAGATGAGCGTCCAATGAAACCGAGCGCTGCGTAGAAAGACAAACTTCCAGTGCATGTTCAAAAGAGCACCAAAGGCACCAAAACACGGGCTGCACACAATACAACACGCGTCTAACTGACAGAGACCAGTCACACTCCAATTCCTGCAGGAGTGTTACTCCAAAGTACTGCATCATGCGTTCACGACACAGCTGCCCTGGTGGGAGCGCTTTCATTCCTCCTTGTTGCGGCAGGACAGCCATTGCGCATGAAAAGTAGCAAGAGCAAAATGCCAACTATTATAGCCAAAGTTATTAGAAATCCCCCCAATATACTGGAGAATATTGAGTGAATGGCTGATGGTATTAATCCGAATATGGTGGAGAAGGTGTGAATGGAATCAGAACCAACAGCCTTAAAGAAATTTGCGATTCCAGTAATACTGGGCGTATTAAATATTCGGGCCACGACTTCACCAAACTGTCTCGGAAAGTTGATACTTAAAAGGGACTGTGTCTCTACTGAAGACCTTGCAACCTGAAGTGCGTAGGTCTTGCGTGCAGATGTGAGAACCACATGTTTTTGAAACAGTAAAGCCTTGAGTCTGCTCAACTTGTCAAAATTCACATTAGAAGTAGCAATATGGGGCCAAATGTCAGCTACCTCTTTTAATCTAGTGGGAGGAAAAAGTATATTCCTGCAGCATGTAACAATCTCAGAGACCGAAATAACATAAACTAATCCAGCTCGCATCCCACATCAGTCTTCACCATTGAGGAGAACATAGCTCCTGTTTGAAAGCACCTGGAACATAGGTCTAATCAAGGGGACTGAAACTCCCTTCAGATAACAAGCCAAGTTACATGCCCCATGCAAGGACAGCTGTTTACAAACCATCAAATGGCTGACAGAAGTCTTGCATTCACTACCGCTAAGAAAGACTTCTTTCATGCCTCTTAGACATTTGTACAAGAAGGGTAGCTCCCACACAGCTCGGTACATTGTCTCCCGCCTGTCTGTTGGCGGTGACCGCCGTGCTGCTTGTCTGTACCGCCGTGGCGGTCAGAGTGTTAAAGTGGCTGTCTATGTTGGCGGTTTCCGCCACGGTCATAATTCCCTTTTTTTCTCCGCCGGCCTGTTTGCAGTATTACCGCATCTTTAACACCGTCCGCCAGGGTTGTAATGACCCCCATTGTATATATTTACCACGCAATCCCAAAAGATTGCGTCTATTGAGCGTTCAATGTCTCCTTCTAACTGTAGCGTTACTTTGGACACCCAATCAGGCATGGAGACACGCATGTCTACAGTTTCTACTTGTAGGAAGTCATCAGTTGCTTTCACCTCCAGATGCTCTAGAAGATTCCAGCGAACTGTTGTGACCTCTGCTGCAGTGTTTAGCAGTGCTAGTGCCCACTTCCTGTTCTTCAAGAGGACCCTCTTCTTGAGTGGCATGTCAAACTGCAACTGCTGCCACTTTTTTTCTTTTTAAATTGGGGTTTTTGTTGGGGAGGTTTCTCTTCCTTTTTAACAGAAACCTCTGTTGAGCGCTGCAATTCCTGTCTTGGTTTCACGTACTCTGTTCTTCGTTCTGACTGCCCACCTCTCTCACTGCGTTTTTCCAATGAGTCCTGAAAGGAATGAGATTGGCATGTATCAGCATATTGACATCTGTCAGGCGTTTTTATATTATCTCTATTTCTGAGATTATATCTATTCTGCGTGGTCTCCATGCGTGGAGATTCTCCCCTTTCTTTTTAAGGAGTTTTTTTTTTTTTTAACCCAGCGTTTCTTATTACCCTCAGGAGCATGCTTGTAAAAATCTTTATTAGATTTACCCTGTAGTTGAGGTTTTATTGGTCTGGCCCCCAGACTATCTCAACCAATACTCGAGTAGGTCTCCGCGATAATCTTTGGCAGCTCATGTTCTTGATCCTGTTGAGAAACATCCTGGAGCTGCATGCGCACTGCTAATGCGACCGCTTCCCCTTTAAGGTTACCTAAAATAATTGAGGATTCACCCACACCACCCCATGTCACGCCAAAGACACCCCCAGTTTTCCGAGGAGGAGCTCCGGGTCATGGTGGAGGAAATCCTACGGTTAGAGCTACAGCTATTTGGCTCACAGGTGCAGCACACATCCATAGCCAGGAAGATTGAGCTATGGCGCAGAATAGTCGACAGGGTCAACGCAGTGGGACAGCATCCAAGAAATCGGGAGGACATCAGGAAGAGGTGGAACGACCTACGGGGGAAGGTGCGTTCAGTGGTCTCCTGGCACAACATTGCGGTTCAGCGGACTGGCGGCGGACCCCCACCTCCTCCCCCACAACTAACAACATGGGAGGAGCAAGTCTTGACCATCATGCATCCAGAGGGCCTCGGAGGAGTCGGTGGAGGAATGGACACTGGTAAGTCAAATCTTAACTATCATATCCCCCACCCTACCTGCATGCTATCACACACCCCCACCCTCACCCCCTCCCCTATCACTCCAACTCCTCACTAATGTACTAATAACACAAACCACCCATCCCAACACCAAGCCCTGCATGACACAACTAAGCATGGTCACCCCTCACCAAAGCATGCTCACTGCACATACCCAGAACAACCCCCTAACCATCATCACACAAACCCACACACAGGAATGCTTGCAATGGGGTACACACCCACCTACCCATTGCACACCATTACACACACACATGCAATAATCATGATCTTATGTCCCTGGAGGACCACTAAGGAACGTCACCACACCGGAGGGTCCAGACAACTCCACTCCACCCACAGAAGAGGCCCACAGTGACAATAGCAGCTCTGCCCTACTGGATCCTGATGACCAGCCCGGACCATCGTGGGCCTCGGGACAGTTGTTTCCCCTTGCACAGGCACAGCCCAACACTGACCTTCCACCCTCTGGTAACACCAGCACAGCACCCACCCAGCGGGCCCATACCTCCGTACCCAGGACACATCAATCAGCGGTGTGTCCACCACTACAGGGAACCCAGGACAACCCACCACCCCAAGAAAATCAGGGACCTGGGGACAGTGGTAGTGGGCACAAAGTCCAGGGGACGGAGGCACAGGAACACAGGGGAACTGGGAGGGCTGCTGTGCGACAGGGGGCGGACAGGCCAAGGGAACCCACTCTCCACGAGGCCCTATCCTCCATCATGGGAGAATACCACCACTCCCAGGAGACGATGGCAACGGTCCTGGCCAAGTTTCAGGAGACCCAGCGCCTGCAGGAGGAGCAGTATTTGGTATTCAGGGAGGAACTCAGGGCCATCAGCTCTGCCCTGGGCACCATCGTAGGGGTGCTGAAGGACATACAGGAGACCATGAGGGACACCGTGGCACTCCAAGGGGCCCCTGACACTAGCATGGACGATGAACTGCCCACCACCTCCGCCAGCGCTAGTGGACAGGACGCCCTGCCACAGTACCACCACACCAGCACCCACCCCCTGCAGACGGACAACCACCACGCAAGCGGTCCCTGAGATCCAGGAACAGGACAAAGCAAGATGGCAAGACCCCGCCAGGAAATGAGACCACCCTGATTGTCCTCCCACTGTCCCACTTTGTTACCCTGTCCATACTTAAACTGCCCCAGATCCACTTCCTATGCCCATATGGGCAGTGCACCTGTGTGACCAATGGACTGGACTCTGCCATGGACATTCCTCCACCATCCCCCATCACCATATTACAACCCCACTCCATTTTTGAGCACTTCAATAAACACCCTTGAACCACCAAAAAATCTGGAGTCAGTCTGTGAATTTGAAAATATGTATTATCAATGACCGTGTCATAATGCGTTTCCAATTGTAAAGCCAACATACCTATGTCACACATCACAAGTCCTTGAAGGATGCAAGCAGATGACACACGTTGGTAACCACACCTGTGAAACCGTAATAGAAAGGTACAACTCAGTGACCAAATACCGCTATTAAATGACAGACAGGATAGAGGCAGACGTGTGAAAGTTAATTGAATGGTAAAAATGAATATGTTCTACCTGTGTGTCACTGGAAATATTGCTGTATGACTGACTCCCTGTTGTCGATGTCTTCTTCCTCAGCTTCCTCCTCATCACTGTGCACAGGCTCCACAGCTGCCACAACACCGTCATCTGGACCATCCTCCTGCAGAAAAGGCACCTGCCATCGCAAAGCAAGATTGTGAAGCATCGAGCAGGCGATGATGATCTGGCACACCTTCTTCGGTGAGTAGAATCGGGAACCACCTGTCATATGGAGGCACCTGAACCTGGCCTTCAGGAGGCCGAAGGTGCGTTCGATCATCAATGGGCATGGAGCCCCGTCGTGGATTTGGCGTGGTGCTGTAATCCGGCTGAGGTGCCCCCCCTTCCTTTCCCCCTGAGGTGCCTGTTGTATTTCTCTCTGATGCCCCGGCAGTGTTCTCTCCGTTTGTGGACAGGTATCTTGTGTGGGCCTCGCCCATGCATTTTTGGACCATTGGTGCACGGACATTGAGATGTGCATATCTGCACTACTTCTCGTAATGTATATACTTTTTAATGAGTTTATATATATCTGTAGATATTTGAAACATGTATTTTGATACATTACAATGTTTGGACTGATTTCCTTTTGTGTTTGCATTCTTCTGGGGGGGGGTTGTGGGTTGTTACTGTGATGTTTGGAAATGCCTTGGTGTGTGTGTTGTAATGTGCGAGGGTGGGGGTGTTGCGTGTGTGTCCCCCTGACTTCTGCCTCCCCCCCATGTCGTAGGTGCTGTACTCACTGTTGTCTTCGCCGCTGCAGGCGCTGGTGTTCGTAGATGAGTAGGAAGACAAGGGCAGGTAGAATTTGTCATTCCGGCTCCATGGTGGCCTCCTTCCTCGTGGGATGTGTTAAGGTGAGCGTTTTCCCATTTCAACAGCAGTTTCTGCCGTGTTTTTATCCACGGTGAATCCGCCCCGGAAAAGGTAGCGGATTGGCGGGTTGTGATACTGTGGGCGGTACATTGTCTTCCGCCTGTCTGTTGGCGGTGACCGCCGCGCTGCTTGTCTGTACCGCCGTGGCGGGCAGAGTGTTAAAGTGGCTGTCTTTGTTAGCGGTTTCCGCCACGGTCATAATTCCCTTTTTTTGTCCGCCGGCCTGTTTGCGGTATTACCGCACTTTTAACACCGTCCGCCAGGGTTGTAATGACCCCCTCAGTGTCTTTGTATATAGTGAGACAGAGATACTCAGGAGGACCCGAAAATTAGAGCCTGACCAAACGTTGGCGGCGCCATGTCACATAGGCTTTTATTATTCTAATGAGACTACTGACTTTTGAACTGCAGGATTGCCTGTGGTGTGGGAGACTGAGTCTGGCCCACTACAGGTGACGCCTGTCGCCATAATCCGGGTTTTGCTCTGGCTAACTAGCAGTGCCTCATCTCCACCCCAGGGCTGGGATGATTGAGCAGCCGAACACATGACATAATTGATTTCTCAGGGAAATCGTGGTCACTGAGATCTCATCCGTTTCTCTCAGTTACATTAGTCTCACATACACAATGACAAACAGAGGCAGTATATGTTTCAATAAAGTTTTAATGAAGCAACTGCATCTTAGATAGCAAAGCATGGGCCGCAATAACCAGGACGATACCGCATGACAAGATTAAAATTGTGACAAGGAGAGTAAGGCATAGAAATAGCGCTACTTTATTGTCACTGGAGTCAATAGACTAATTCCTACCTGGGCACAGTATGTTAAGCTCTAATTCTGCCCTTCTGGTTCCCCTGGGAAGACATCATCCCCCATACCTGAGCAAAGGCCTGAAGTCAGCATAAGCAGCTTTAGCGAAGCGTTCAGCAATCCGCATACAATTGTGGTTCTCTGGCTGGAATCTCCCTCTAACGTGTAAGGGACAGGGAAGTGTTTTTATAATAAAACAGCTGATGTTCTGAGAAAATGTCCCTACATAAGGATGTGTGTTTTTCTATGAATGTCAGAGACAAAACTTGTACTGCGTTCACCGGCAACCTATCGAACTGCAGCCTTGAAAGAAACACAGAGTGAGCAAGAATGTCTTGTTTAAGAACGTAGTGCTGGCCTAGGGAAAAACAGCTAGATAGAGAGAAATAAAACAAGACTGCAAAAGTGGCTATTGTAAGAATAATAAAGCGAAGCTGAATAAAATATATCTACGTAAAAGCGGCAGGCCTAGTATGCTAAAATAACGTGCATGGAGCTATAACTAAAATGGCTACACAACAGAGGGAGGGATGTCTGTCGGAGCCTGACCCCACTAATGGCCCGCGTGCTGGGGGTGGCCTACCCAGAGCTGGATAGGCGCTTGAGGGTAGCACAGCAGCCACAAGGGGGTGAGTATAGTGTGTGTGATTTCATCATTTGTTGCCTGGCATGGGATTTTTGAGCATGGTTCTAGTCAGTGGATACCCCAAAATGCCAGTTTAGTCATTCCTGCTTGGTGTAGCTTAGGTATGTTGGGTGGTATGCATATTTACAATTGCTAGGTAGCTGGCTTTCCTCGGCAAACATGGCTTAGTTGGTTCTAGTAGGTGTTCAGCTGGCAGTGTATGGCTCCTACCTGCTGTATTACCTAGCCAGTGGTATGGCAGGGTGGTCCATACTGCTCATTCTTAGTCCCAGTGAATGATAGTGATGTGCATGCCATCTGTGATGTTGTTGCTATGATTTATTATGTGCTCCCTTTCTTTCTCCCCCTCTCCTTCTGTCTACCTGTCCTTGTGTGCATTAGCATCATCTGGCGAAGGAGCAGGGGCACAAGCGAGTGAGAGAGCTGCAGCCTACGGGACCCAGGAACCAGAGTCCACCGACGCCAAGGGGACCAGTGGGACGGAGGGTGAGGGGAGTACCACGGGGGGACAGGAGCTGATACTACTGACTCTGATTCCTTTTCCAATGGGAGCTCCCTGGTGGTGGTGGACACCTCTAGTACCAGCCCAGCTACTTCATCTTCCGCCACCCTCCGTACCAGCACCGCCCTCCTAGTAGCCCCCCACCCAGTTGCCTGTGCCTGCTCACCCAGGAGGGTGCGCATCTCTTTCGCCCCAGGCACCTCAGGCCCTGCCCCAGTCACCCCTGCTGCCCTCAGTGAGGAGGCCATTGACCTCCTGAAATCCATCTCTATAAGGCAGTCAACCATAGTGAATGCCATCCAGGGGCAGGCATCCCAGATACAGCAATGCAATAGCTTCCTGTAGCGCATTCACTGTAGCTTGGCGGCCCTACAGAGATCGTTTCAGGCTCTGGCCTCCTCTCTGATGGAAGCCAGTGTCCCTGTTTCATCCGTCCCCCCTCCAACTACCTCTTCCCAGTCCCATTCTCCTCTCCCCAAACCCATCCCACGCGAACACTCTGACAAGCATGCACACAATCCAACAGACAAGACTCGCACAGACAAAAACAGGCAGCACACTATAATCCACAAGCACATACACAGCCAGCACACACATGCACACACAATATCAGCCAATGCCTCCACTGTCTCCCCCTCCTCCTCCTTCCTTACAGTCACATCAGCACTCACACCTGAATGCACAGCATCAACAGTACCAGATCCTGCCACCTGCACAGCCTTGCCCACAGTCACCACAACAGCAGACCCGCTGACATGCACCCCACACACCACATGCGCAGTCACCACCACAACCATCACTACCTCACGCAGCACACCCACTTCACTTGCGGACATGCCCACAACATCCATCCACACTTCCTGTTTATCCTCCCACACCCTGTCTGCCCCCTCCAAAGACACACAAACGCTTGCACTCAGACCCCAACAGCCATCCACCTCACACATGCACACTCTCCATCCACCTGCATCCATGTGCAGCACACCTCCTCCTCCTACAACCACTCCCTCTACCTCCTCTCTCATACTTCCTCCCACAGCCCGCCCCATGGGTCCTAAGAAGCTTTTCCTTTCCTGCCTTGACCTCTTCCCTCCCCCCGTCCTGCCCATAAGCGAAAAGTCCCACCCCCCCAGCCCAGTACCTCCAGCTCAAAATCAAGCCCTGATCCTCCCACTGATACTTCTGCTGCCACTAAGGAGTACAAGAGTGGCACTCCGGCCCTCTGCTCCAAGCCCACACCTCCTTTACCTAAACAGAAGGGAAAGGACCAGCCCCCTCCAAAAACCAAGCCCAAGGACCCCCCTGCCAAGAAAAAAAACACCTCCATCCCCTCAGATCCCTCTGCCCCCTGAGGTGCCTCCCTACCATCTCCATGATGCCCCTGCCCAGTGGAGAGCCTGGGCTGTCAGGAGTCAGGTTGGGCCTTGGAGGTTGCCCTGTGGCTTTTAGACACTTTGGACGGGCCAATGGCCCTTTCTGTACATATTAATATTTCAAATTCACTCTTTCTACAATTGAGGTAGCTGTTCCCACCTAGTTACAGTGGTTTTACCAAAGGTATGTGTCCTAGTGCTCTTTGCTCCTTGGTTTTGTTGCTGTAGTATTACTCAACATATTGTTCTGGGTGTGTGGTATGTGTGTATGATGTGTGTTGTGTGTGTCACTCTCCCCCCTCCCTCCCTTGTGTGCTAGGCGGCTGTACGTCGTCATCTTCATCAGCGTTGGTGCTCCTGGACTGCCATGGCATGGTACAGTATTGGGAAGACTTCCAGTTTGGGTTCCATGGCAGCCAGGGACACCTCTGTGTCACTGGAGGTGAGTGTATCCTTTTATATGATGTGTTTTCGCCAGGCTTTTGGTGATCTTGCTAAAGTCACGAAATCCTGGTGGTCTGCTGTATCAGAATATGGTGGGCAGATCTTTGTCTGCCGTCTGTCTGTAGTTGGCTACCGCTGTGTTCAGTTGTCGTATTGCATTGGCGGTTGGTGTGGTACATTGGCTGTCTATGGGAGGGATCACTGTTATAATTTGGCAGTCATTACCGCCGGCCTGGCAGAGGCACTACCGCCATCGCCAGCATGGTGGTCAGCTGACCACCAATGTTATAATGAAGGCCTGTGTCTCCAAGAGACATGGACCATTGAAGCGCTGTTGCTAGAATGTTATTATGGTCTTCATGTCATGTCATAAAATGCAACTTATTTTGTCGACCGTCGCGTGGCCTTTCCGTTTTCATTAAACATGCCTGAAAAAAAGTGGCCACAGAAACTTCCAGCAACTCAGACACTTTGAAGCCCTGCTCATCAAAGGTCCTCCAACAGAGCTGCCTCTGGCAAATGCTCATGCTCCAGGACATACTAACTTAATGCATGCCACAGCTGTAGGTACCTGAACTGTTCCATTCCCCCCATAGCATATTCTTGTTGTAGGACTTCGAACGTCATGAGTGCCTGACCTCACCAGACATCCCCCAGGTTTTAGATCCCAAGAAGATACCACCTGCGGAACCCACCCAGAGTCTTAAGGTCCCCCGACAAGTCACTACACCACAGTGGAGTTCATGCTGTCAAGGTTGATCCCCAGCCCAGAAAACTGGTGGTGTCACGCCACGCCTTCACCACCATTGCAGTGTGCACCAGCACGGATCGCAAACTTGCGTGAGCATAAAGGGTGGGCTCATATCCCCACTACCCAACATCTGTCTGTCCACACAAAACACTGAGTCCTCCTGGTCCTCAAAGGCCCAATCATTAATGATGACCAATTTAGTTGCCCAATAATAGCGAAGGGGATCCCGGATTGCCAGCCCACCCTCATACACCCCAAGCTTCAGTTTAAACAATGCTACATGGGAACAGCTGCCGTCCCACAGCAGTAGTCTGATGTCCTGGTCCAAACTCCAGAACACCTCTGCTAGTATCCTATAGGGAGTGTTCTGAAAGGCGTATAGAAGGCAGGGCAGTGTCATCATCTTGTAGAAGGCTGTTCTACCCATGAGAGAAAGAGGTAACATCCTCCAGTGGGCCACATCCCTGTGAAATCTATCAAACTGAGTTTGGAGGTTTTTCTGTAAAAGGCACTCCTGTTTCCTAGTGACATATATCCCCAGATATTTGAAACCCTCCACACAAATCGGTACATTACAGCCTGGGGCCATGGTGGGCATGGCCCGCTAGGGGAAAGACCAGTGATTTATCCCAGTTAATCTGGTAACCGGAGTGATCCCCAAATATGTGAAAGACCTGCATTATCCTGTCGATGGACCACTGGGGTTGTGTGACATATAGCAGAACGTCATCCATGTACAGAAAGATACGTTCCTCCCATGTTGCACCTGTGTCTATACCCCGAATCAGAGGATCTTGTCAGATCCATTCTTCCAAGGGCTCGAGTTCCAGGGTGAACAAAATGGGGGAGAGCGGGCACCCCTGCAGGGTGTCCCTGTGTACGATAAAGGGCCGTGATAACATAGCATTGACCCGTACCCGGGCCACCGGTTCCCAAAATAGCACTCTAAACCAGGTCAAGAACCGTGGACCCACACCGAATCTCCTGAGCACCGCAAAAATATATGGTCATTCCACACTGTCAAAGGCCATCTAGGCTTCGAGAGATAGGAGCACCGCCTGTTCTTTATGCTGGCCTTCCATCATGTGTAAGACCCTGTAGAGTCTCTGCAAGTTCAGACACGTGGATCTGGAGTGCATGAAGCCAGATTAGTCAGAGTGGACCAGCTTAGCAATAATTACACTCAGTCTAGTTGCCTGAACCTTCAACAAGACCTTGACCTCCTTAATAAGAAGAGAGATGGGTCTATAAGAAGCACATCTCTCCAGGGGGTCTATCTTTCTTTGGAATCAGCACAACAGTCGCGGTCCTCTGATCCAGCGGCAACAATCTCACCTTCCTTGCCTCCCAGAACAGGCTAACATGTGTTTAATCACCTTGCTCCCCAGGCATTTAAATAACTCTGCCGGGAGTCCATTTGGCCCCACCACCTTGCCCGACTGGAGCTCCCGTAACGCCAAGGCAACTTCTTCTTCCATCAGTTCAGCATCTAACTCCCCTCTCTCCGCCTCCAAGAGCCCTGGTAACGGGATATCCCGCAGGAGATCTGTACAGTCCTCCTCCATCATCTGAGTCACTGAAGTAAAGACCTCCTTGTAATCTGCAACGACGGCCTCTGCTACGGACTCGTTGGACTCACATAGGGTCCCCTCCTTAGTCAGTACCGCCATGACCCACGAGCGCTCTCAGTCTCTCTTGTCCAGCCAGGCTAAAAATGTATTGGCTTTGACAACCCACATCGTTCAGTCAACGCGGAGACGCCAGAATATAAGACCGATCATGTTGTTCAGCCAGAGTGCGCAGCTCATATCTTTTGAGGCACAGCCCGTGGGGGAGGCCATCCTCCGCCGCGCCTTCCACATGACAGCAGGCCTCCAAGGCTACGATTTCTCGCTCAAGTTCCGCAGCCTGCAAATGTTGTTCCTTTTTCTTGCCCCCGATTGTGGCCCTCATTATGACATTGGTGATAAATCCCACTTCCTGTCACGCTGATGACCGCCAACTTACAGCGGCGGATATCCGTTCACTATATCATGACACACACACACACACACACCAATCTAACAGAATTCAGCCACATACACAAATCCGCCAGACCAAGGGTCAGTGATAAAGTGGCGGTATCAAAACCCACACCATTATGCCAACAGAACAACACCCATCACATTATGACCCACGAATCACTACGGCGGACATTCAATTGCGGTAAACCATTGATGGTACATACCGCCGCGCTCACATTGGACACCCACAGACAAAACAACACCACATTGGACAATTCAAACTACACACACCTGACACCGATACAAACACCACACCCACACACCCACACCACTATAAAACACACACCCACATTACCCACAACCCTTTATGACTACAGAGCATTGCCACCAGAAAGACACCAAGGCCACTGACACAACCAGAGCCACACACTACTCACACTTATACACCACTCACGCACTCCACATCACACACCCCAACAAATTACCCAACACACCCTCACCAACACACCTCACTTAACACCCATGGCACCACAAAGACACCCCTGTTTCACAGAGGACGAGCTAAGGGTCATGGTAGAGGAAATTGTCAGGGTAGAGCCACAGCTATTCGGAGCACAGGTGCAGCAGATATTAATAACCAGGAAGATGGAGTTATGGCAGAGAATCGTGGACAGGGTCAACGCCGTGGGACAGCACCTAAGAACTATGGATGACATCAGGAAGAGGTGGAAGGACCTACGGGGGAAGGTATGTTCCATAGCAGCAAGACACCAGCTCTCTGTACAGAGGACTGGCGGGGGACCCCCGCCTCCTCCCCCACAAATAACAACATGGGAGGAGCAAGTCTTGGTGATCATGCATCCTGAGGGCCTCACAGGAGTAGCAGGAGGACTGGACTCTGGTAAGGCAAATCTTTACTACTTCATCCCCCACCCCACCTGCATGCCATCACATACTCCCACCCTCACCCTCACACCCATCACCCCAACAACCCAAGATACCCCACTAATACAACCTACACATCCCAAAATCAAGCCCTGCATGTAACACCAATGCATGGACACCCATCACCAAAGCATGTCCAGGAGAGAGACTCACTCATGCACCATAATCACCAATCACACAAGGCCCACGGCAATAATGCAACCACAGGAGTAGAGGGTAAATCACCCATTGCACAAGATGGCACACACAGATACAATCACTATGCATTTACACCCCAACAGGACCCATACCCAACGTCACCGGACAGGAGGTGCCAGACATATCCAGCCCCCCCACAGAAGAGGCCCACAGTGACAACAGCATCTCTGCACACCTGGATCAAGATGACCAGCTCGGCCCATCAGGGACCTCTGGACAGTCGGTTCCCCTGACACCTTCACAAACCACCACTGAACCTCCTCCCTCAGGAAACACCACCACAGCACCCACCCACCGGGCCCATCCCTCTGTCCCCAGGACACGTCAATCTGCAGTGTGTCCACCACTACAGGGAACCCAGGCAACTCCACTAACACAGGACGATCAGGGACCTGGGGGCAGTGGGGACACGGTTCAGGGGACAGAGGCACAGGATAACAGCTGGGAGGACTGCTGTGCAACAGGGGGAGGACAGGCCTAGGGAAACCACTCTCCACGAGGCAGTCTTTAACATCATGGGAGCGTACCACCATTCCCAGGAGACCATGGGCATGGTACTGGCCAAGTTTCAGGAGACCCAGCGGCTGCAGGAGAAACACTACCTGGGACTCAGGGAGGACTTGAAGTCCATCAACACCACCCTGGTCACCATTGCAGGGTTGCTGGCAGACCTTTTCAACACCAGGAGGAAGACAGTAGCCCACCAACGGGCCCCTAACACTAGCCTGGACGATGAACAGCCCTCCACCTCTCCCGGCGCTAGTGGACAGGAGGCACCACCACAGGAACAACAGGCCACCAGCACCCCACCCCCTGCAGATGGAGAACCACCCCACAAACAGTCCCTGAGATCCAGGAACAAGACAGAGAACATTGCCAAGACCCCACCAAGAAATAAGACCCCCCTGAATGTCACCCTTCTGTCCCACTTTGTCACCCTGCACACCTTAAACTGCCATTGCTCCACTTCCTGTGCCCCATGGGACAATGCACCTGTGAAACAAATAGACTGGACTCTGCCATGGACATTCCTCCACCATCACCCCAGCCCATTTCACACACCCCTCCACTTATTTGCACAGTAATAAACACACTTGAATCACAAAACATTCTGGAGTCTGTCTGTGCTTTCACTAATGTGTAATTGCAAAACCTCTGGAATATAGCAATGTCAATGTACTTGTTCACATACCAATATAACACAGCTGTAGGCGAGCAGTAAACATAGCAGAGGGCACAAAGTGGGACCCAGGTCTGCGAAATGGAAAGGCAAAGTAACAAGTCAGGGTCCATACACTGAGTGAAAATGATAGACTTGTGCTAGCTCCAAAAATAGTATGAGATGTGGGAAGCAGTTACATCTTCTTACCTGTGTCTCACTGGAAGTATTCTGCCTCCTCTTCGTCACTGTCCACAGGCTCCACAGCAACCACAAGACCACCATCAGGCCCATCCTCCTGCAGAAAAGGCACCTGGCGTCGCAAAGCCAGGTTGTGCAGCATACAGCAGGCCACGATGATCTGGCACACCTTCTTCGGTGAGTAGTATAGGGAGCCACCTGTCAGATGGAGGCACCAGAAACTGGCCTTCAGGAGGCCGAAGGTGCGTTCTATAATCCTCCTAGTTTGCCCATGTGCCTCATTGTAGCGTTCCTCTGCCCTTGTCCTGGGATTCCTCACTGGGGTCAATAGCCTTGACAGGTTGGGGTAACCAGAGTCACCTGCAAATGTCGAGGGACAACTGTTAGACACACACTAACCCTTAGGGACAACCCCATACCCAGACACCTATATCAACTGTGTTGGGACCTTGGCCTCACCCATTAGTCACACACCGTGCCTCAGGAGTTGCCCCATCACCTAAGGGATGCTGCTATTCCTCAAAATGTAAGTGTCATGCACAGAGTCAGGATACTTGGCATTCACATGGGAGATGTACTGGTCTGCCAAACACACCATCTGCACATTCATCGAATGGTAGCTTTTCTGTTTTCTGTACACTTGTTCATTCCTGCACGGGGACAAATGCCACATGTGTACCATCAATGGCACCAATGATGTTGGGGATATGTGCCAGGGCATAGAAGTCACATTTCAATGTGGGCAAATTCTCCACCTGAGGGAAAACGATGTAGCTGCGCATGTGTTTCAGCAGGGCAGATGACGCTCTGGACAACACGTTAAAGAACATTGGCTGAGACATCCCTGATGCCATGGCCACTGTTGTTTGAAAAGACCCACTGGCCAGGAAATGGAGTACAGACAGAACCTCCACTAGAGGGGGGATTCCTGTGGGATGGCGGATAGCTGAAATCAGGTCTGGCTCCAACTGGGCAAACAGTTCCATGATTGTTGCATGATCAAGTCTGTGTGTGATAATGATGTGTCTCTCTTCCACTGTCAACAGGTCCACCAGGGGTCTGTACACTGGAGGATGCCGCCATCTCATCACCTGCCCCAGCAGACGTGCCCTATGGAGGAAAACAGTGAGCAGAGGGCTATCCAACACTTAGGTATCACAATGTGTTATTTGCTAAAACGTTGGAAAATCACAATATGCCGGTATCTGTCTGTATTCCAGGCCTAGATAGGTGTGATGCAGTTTTTTTCCATTCCATGTGGCCCCCTGAAATGGCGGCTGCCTGACCTGTAAGGTGGGACAAGGGGAAATGAGGTAACTGTGCTGGCGTTGTACACCGTCGCGGTGGGCGGTCGAAGACCACATCGCAATTCAGCATTGGTTAACAATGGGCCCTATGGCTCCCAGAAGCCAATGATGATGTACGCCGGCGGTGACGGTACGCACCGCTGCTGACATGACCACCATTTTCTTACTGTTCACTCACTTGATACCTGACCTTCAACAGGAGAGGACCTACTTTGAAAGTGCTGCTGTGACATGTGTCTGGAAGTGACGATGGCTACAGTGTCTGGGGAAAGGGCCCCTGCCTTCATTTCGGAGGAGTTGGAAAAACTGGTGGATGGGGTCCTCCCCCAGTACACGCAACTGTACAGTCCTCCAGACAAACAGGTAACACTGTGAGCATGGTGGATGGCACCTGAGTGTATGGAGTGTTGTGGATGGAAGAGGGTGGGGAGGAGGACAGGCCAGCATGTCAGGATTGTGTGTGTAGGTATGGCAGGGCCAGTGTGGGAAGTGTTTGGCAATGCGTGAGATGAAATGTACAGGGTAGAAACATCCATTTTTACTTAAATTTTTCTCCAGGTCAGCGCCCACTAGAAGAAGGGTAATTGGCGTGCCATCGCCAAGGACATCCAGACCCTGGGGGTCTACAATAGACGGAGCACCCACTGCCATAAAAGATGGGAGGACCTGTGCCGCTGGAGCAAGAAGACGGCGGAGGCCCAGCTGGGGATGGCCTCCCAACATGGAAGGGGTGCCCGTCGCACCATGACCCCCCTGATGTACTGTATCCTGGCGGTGGCCTATCTGGAGTTGGATGGGCGCTTGAGGGCATCACAGCAGCCACAAGGGGGTGAATACACTCTAATTCAGCTGACACAGCATGCATTACGAGGTGTCTGGGTGGGGGAGGTGGGCTGTGGGTTCCCCTAGGCCAGGGCGAACTTGGTAGGCAAGGTCCCTTGTTAGGCAGGCTCTGTGGCACCCCAACCCCACTACTGGTAATAGCCATCTACACCTAGTCAGGCTCCTATGACTTCCAGGTGTGCAGCTATTGGGCTTAGGCCTCGTCCCCCATGGGCATGTGAATTTGCTAGGAACTGTTGGTGCATGGCTTAGTGCAGAGGGCTGCTTCCTGTGTGTTGTGTCCGCCAACGGTAGTGGTGTTGTATGCACTGAACATGTGTTTCTTCTGTATTCCCCCCCTTTTTGTTTTGTCTCCCTGTTCTTGCGTGCAATAGCATCACCTGGCGGAGGAGCAGTGGCACCGGAGCAGGAGGGAGCTACAACCCACTTGGCCCTGGAGGGTGAAGCAACGGAGTCTGAAGCCACCACTGGGACGGAGGGTGAGAGGAGCTCCACGACGGGGACAGGAGCATACACCAGCGACAGCGACTCCTCCTCTGATGGGAGCTACGTTGTGGAGGCGGGCACCTCTGTGCCCACCACATCAACAGGTACACCCGCCAACTCCCCTACCAGCACCACCCTCCCAGCAGCCCCTCAGCTGTGTCCCGTGCCCGCTCACCCAAGAGGGTGGGCATCTCCTTCGCCCCAGGCACCTCAGGCCCTGCCCCAGTCAGCCCTGCTGCCTTCAGTGAGGAGGCTATTGATCTCCTGAG
The DNA here is from genome assembly GCF_031143425.1 of Pleurodeles waltl. Classification (NCBI taxonomy): domain Eukaryota; kingdom Metazoa; phylum Chordata; class Amphibia; order Caudata; family Salamandridae; genus Pleurodeles; species Pleurodeles waltl. The sequence continues at coordinate 1,237,526,309 of NC_090446.1, forward strand.
ACCCCTCACTGTTGGGCAATCTACCATTTTGAATGCCATCCAGGGTGTTGAGAGGCATTTGCAACAAACAAATGCATACGTGGAGGGCATTCGTTCTGGGCAGGTGGCACAACAGAGAGCATTTCAGGCTCTGGCCTCAGCACTGATGTCAGCCATTGTCCCTGTGTCCAGGCTCCCCCCTCCAACTTCCTCCACCCGACCCAATCCCCTGTAACCCAGCCTATCCCAAGCACACCATCAGACCAGCATGTATACTCATCAACACACAAGAGTGGACATGGCAAACATAAGCACCACACATCCCACAAGAACTCACACAAGCACCATCCCTATGCAGACACAGCAACATCCACTGCCTCCACTGTGTCTCCCTCCTCCACGTCCTCCTCCTCTCTCCCTGTCTCGTCTCCACTCACACCTGCATGCACTACATCCTCAGCCACTACCTCCATCACCAGCACCAGCACGCCCATCACCACACACCGCTCACGTGCAATCACCACCCCCACTACCATGCATACATCCCCAGTGTCCTCTCCCAGTGTGTCTGTGAGCCCTCTTCCCAAAGTACACAAACGCAGGCACACACCCACCCAACAGCCATCCACCTCACAACAGCCTCCGGCCCATGCACCTTCACCCAAATTCAGCAAACGTACACCTCCTACAACAACTACCTCTAACTCCACTCTCAAACTCTCTCCATCTCCCTGTCCCAGTGTGTCTAAAAATCTTTTACTGGCAAACTTTGACCTCTTTCCTTCACCTCCCCCCCCGGCCTTCCCCTAGGGCCAGGCTTTCCAGGTCCCAGCCCAGCACCTCAGTCACCAAATCCCCAGGCACAGTGGTGCCAGCAACTGCGGGGTCATCGAGTGCACCACCCATCAGGGCTGCCAGTGTGCCACCTGCGAAGCCAAGGACATTCCGCCACCTGCCAAGGTGAAGAAGGTGCCCACATCCCGGAGGGAGAAGCCGCACCTACCAGCCACCAAGGGCTCCGCCAAAACAAAAGGGGACAGTGGCAAGACACCTGCGGCACCATCAAAGGTGGGGAAGGGACAAAAGCAGAAGAGCAGGTCAGGACAGGGCACGGTGGCACTGACTGAGTGACTAGTGTCACCCCTTCTGTCAACGACTACACCAACCTGTACGGCGATGAACACCGCAACCTGCCCCGCCACCATCACCGCCACCTGCACTGCCACCAGCACCGCCCCATGTGCCGCCACTAGCACCGCCACCTGCACAGCCACCTGCACCACCACCTGCACGTCTGCAGCCTCAGCAACAGTCCCCAGCATCTTCCCCAGTGGGAAGCCATCTGAGGCTGTGGGAGATGTCCTGCTGTGTCCCTCAATAGGTGCTGACATATGCACCACCGCCAGCACTGCCGCCACAGACACCACCGCAAGCATCGCCACCAGCCCTGCGACGTGCTCAGACAGTGGCACCACCGCTGACATGGCTACCATCCCCAGTGGTCAGCCGTCCGAGGCTGGAGGAGACTTCCTGGACCCTGCCCAGCTTCCATGAGGCATGACTTTCATCATTGTTTGTACCTGCAGGTGGAAGGCAAAGCCGCAGCAATATGGGGTATGTCTCTGCCTCCATGGTGTATCATGCTACCTGTTCCTAGGCAATCTCGTGGCGCACACACCCATGTGAGGGAAGGGGACCAGCCACACTGCATGTGGAGCACTCTGGGCACAATGCCCCCTCCAGAACCAGTGGAGAAAGGCATCCACTACCTCAGTCCTTGGCAGGATGAAGCACTCTGGGCACAAGGCCCCCTCCAGAACCAGTGGAGACTGTTATCCACTTGAGAGACTGTGGCTTTGCACTCCCCAGGATAAAGCAGTGGGCAAACCACCCACTGGAAAGACTTGAGAGACTGTGGCTTTGCACTCCCCAGGATAAAGCAGTGGGCAAACCACCCACTGGAAAGACTTGAGAGACTGTGGCTTTGCGCTCCCCAGGATAAAGCAGTGGGCAAACCACCCACTGGAAAGACTTGAGAGACTGTGGCTTTGCACTCCTCAGGATACAGCAATGGGCATGGAGCCCCCTCGTGTAGCACTGGTGTCGTGCGTTCATCCGGCAGAGGTGCCCCCCCTCCCATTCCCCTTTAGGTGCCTGTTTATTTTCGATCTGATGCCCCTGCAGTGTTCTCTCTGTTGTGAGTCAGGTATCTTATGTGGGCTTCGCCCATGCATTTTAGGACCACTGGTCCACGGACAATGATTGGTACACTATCCGGACTTGTGTAGTTGGTGTACATATTTGTATATACTGATTTTTGAACTTTCATTATCAGATGTTTCATGATTACAACTGTTACAATCATTTAATTTTGCCCAGGGGGTGGAAGTGTGTATATGTAATGTTGCTGCATGTATTTGTGTGTATGGTGTTGTGGGTGAGGGTGGGGGTATTGCATGTTGTGTGTGTTTGTCACTCTCTTTTCCCTCACCCTCCCCTGTGTTGTAGGTACTCACCGTGGTCGTCAACGGCGTCTGTCCTGCTCCTGATAAAGCTGGAGGAAGACCAGCATGGGCAGTACGTGTAACTCGGGCTCCATGGCGTCCTTGTTCCTCGTTGGGTGTCGAGAGGTGAGTGGTTTCCCTTCTGTGTGCTGTTTCCGCCGTGCTTTTGATAGCGTTGGTTCCGCCCCAGAAAAGGTGGCAGATAGGCCTGTTGTTATACAGTGGGCGGTACTTTGTCCTCCGCCTGTCTGTTGGTGGTTACCGCCGCAGTGTTTGTTTCTACCGCCGTGGCGGTCATAGTGTTAAAGTGGCTGTCTATGTTGGCGGGTTCCGCCATGGTCATGATTCCATTTTGTTTTTTCGCCGGCCTGTTGGCGGTATTACCGCTGCTTTACCACCATCCGCCAGGGTTGTAATGAGTTCCAATATTGGGTTCATATAGATTTGCACATTTTATTCCACATGTCTCTTCCAGTTCTCTGTGTCCTATCAACAGATGTGCATGTCCTGCTACTTTTGACAGTGCTACAATATGACAATAACATTTGGGTACTAGTTTGTTATGATAGGTGTTTTGAAAGGTCCATTACCACTGCAAGTGACAGTGTGTTGTTCTTAATTGTGAGCTTTTGGTCATCCCTAGGTAGGCTGTGCCACTACCAACCTATTTGACAATCACACAGACATAGGTCCCTGTGGTTGTTGCTGCACCACCTGGCAATGAATTGTTCACTTACTTTAGCAAGTGATTTGGTGAGTACATGTGGTGCATTCAAAACATGTTCCATGGATAGGTGTACACTTCACTGTCAGCCTTTAGTTGCTGCTTTCCATCAGTCAAAATGTCATGGTATACTGGGATTGACTCATAGGTATACAATATGTGGCATCTCTATGCAGGACACACTGATGTTGTAACTGACATCTGTCTACTACAGACCCGTACACAGTATATTGGTCTTCACACTTATATTTTGTATTTTAACTTGTTGTGGATTGTGTGCCTATTTGCGATGATTCAATCATCACTGTTGTGTCTAAAGAATGTTGAGATTGGCATCCTGAGTCCACTTTAAGTGCATTGTCCAGGTTGCATTACATCCTATGTTGATGATTGTTGAATGCCATATTTGGCAACATTCTGTTAGTGTTTGAGACTTGCATATTGTTGAATTCATATGGTTTTCCTTTGGGCAACTCACACCCAGAACAGGTGAATCAACACATTGTTTGCATCTGTCCATGTGGCCATAAACCTGAATGTATGTCTGTACATGGACTGTCATTATGGCTGAGAGCTATGTGTTTTTTGTACTGTTGATGTCACTTTGTGATTCAGTATAGACATTTACCCACGTCTGGGGCCTAAACCTTCATTGCACAGCACACATGGCATTTTAAAACTATTCTTCCTTTGTGGCCCCTGACACTTTAATCAACATACCAGTATACTGGCATATGTGACACACCTACCAATTAACAAAATACTTTTTCTCACTCCCTTGAAAATGATGAGTCTTGACTGATACAGAGACTAGGTACGTCATTGCGGACACACTTATCTCACACTTCTCTAATGTGATGGCATGGTACTCATATTGGTTTTTCTGGCTTAATACATGTTTTATTTGAAATGTGTTACTCATTGCAGATGATGTCATCCCATTTATTCACACAGAGTGAAATGACATACTAGTAGTCACTGATGTTCTGTAGCTACTGGAATTGATAGGTCAGTTAGTGCATGTTAATGTGGAACATCATTATCTACGTGTTGCAGTGCATTGAGCCCACTATGTGGACAGGACACAAGGACCCAGATATTTAGACATGTGGCACTGTACAGTGAGCCAAGTCATTTAGCTGCACAGCACTGTGTCACTGAGAAAGGGCAGTGTAGGAGACAGACACTCTTGCCAAATGGCACTTGTGTAGCTGCATTTCACGTGGGACTTACTTTGTTCAGGAGGGGCAACTTTCCTACACAGCATTAACCCTTGGTGGCCTGATAGTCTATGCCTGTGTGTCATGGAATGCACCACACATAGGTTGCAAGAGTGTGTTGGATGACATGTTATTTTTCCGTGGTACACATGGCCTGGAAAGAGCAATTGATTTGAAACATTTCAGTTTACTTGGAGGTAAATACATCACATGCCTCATGAACCATGGGATTTGAATGTGGGCACAGAGAACAGCCATGGAAGCCTGCCCTTGCACAAAGTGATGCAACACTGCATTTTGACTAGCATTCCATTGCTCTGGTTAAGGCATACCCCTCTTATATATATGAATTATCTCAGTCACCAAACACAGAGATGGCTATTTTGTCCAACATTATTTACTGTTAGGTTTGTTATGTACTTCAGATGTACTTACCAACAAGTAAGCCATTCCCCTATCATCCATTCTGGAAGTGCTCATTGATGACGGAGTGTCTGAAGATGTATGCATCATGACCACTCGCATGGTACTTGGCCAGCAGATTTGTAAGCATCCCCAGATGATCCACAATTGCCTGAATGTTGCTGAGGTTTGTGTGCTTTTTATTACAGAACAATGTGGTGTTGCAGCAGGTGGAACCAATTGTACATGTGTGGAGCCCAGAGCCCCCAAGACATGTGGAAAGCCAGCTATGGCATAAAAGCCTTGCTTAGTGTCCAGCTGTTGTTCCTGTGTTTTCCGAAATATGAGGTACCGGTGTGCCAGGCTAATGATTGCACCAAGAACATAGGGTAGAAAGGCAGAAAAAGATGTCTGGGAGATTCTGCCACTCTGAATGTAGTGATCTGAATGACTCTGATGCCAGCATGTGGAGGGTTGCCATCAGCTTGACCTGAAGAGGGATGCTGGTGGACCTTTGAGTTGTTGCCTGTAGCAATGGTGCAGTCTGGTTCGGCAGTGTATTATGGACCCCCTCCTGAGTCTATAGTAGGTGATGACCTCCTTCTCCCTGAGGTCAGCGAGGGAAGTCCCCTGGTTGTAAACAAAGTCCCTTTTCCGCCCTGCCTATGTTGTGGTGGGGTGGTGGATTATGTCTCCTCACTATCCAAGCTGAAGAACCAGCACTTCTATGGCATAGTTGACTTTGCCAAAGTTACTTGTGTCTGTTCTGTTTACATACCTGTTCCAGTGCATCATTTCTTACTCCTGGGTTGTCAATGTGCAGAAATTTTGACAATTTTGACATTTTATAACATTATTGTGATGATGATGATGATGATGATGATATGGGTAATGGAAGTTACTTTTATTTAAATAGAATCGCCAAATCTCACTGTCTTCCTTCTTTCTTGTTATTGCCTGCAGGGGACAATACTGAAACAGAGCGAAGTTAGCTAACACCATAGTCCAAAGAGCTCTATGCTAGTCCTACTGCTGGTTCTGCTGATGAACCATAAAAGAAGCAAAGAAGATGTCCCCAAAGTATGAGAAGCAGGCACTGAGAAGAAGAAATCTGTTGCCTCTAATGGCAAGAAGCCCTCATCTTTTTACACAATTTGCATGATGTGGTGTCCCTGCTGCACCCTTTTGCAGGCAGGAAGATGCTGGGAGGAGCATCACTTCTTGATCAACAATGGTACCACCTTATGACATGGGCAAAGCTTTATGCTGGAGTAACTGGCATATTTTTGGATATTTTGTTTAACAAAATGCATAGGAAATTGGCAAGATTAGGCCAACACTCCACATCATGTAATGCCAAGGAAACATTTTCACAGGACTGAATTTATGGTACATTTTAATGTGAGTGGCACTTTAGGTGATCTAATCCAAGCAGACCATCCAGATAATGTTTAAGCATGAAACTACAAATCTGAATGTGAGTAACAGTATTATAAATAAGAGCAGCAGTTCCTTCAATGAACATGGTCAACAAACATTCCAGGCAGGTTTCTTAGCAATGCAGATCTTTTGAGTCATTTTGTCATGCAAAGCCACAAATCTGAGCACAAGTGGCAGTGTTTTCCAATGCAAGGGACAGGAAATCAACTAAAAATGACATTTTTAAGTTGAATCGTTACTCAAACAGACTGTTACAGTAATTTTTTGAGCTTGAGATACATTTTGTGTAATTTTACATAATTTGACATTATTTTGAGGTAAGTTTGCACAAGTATGGGAAAGCAATTTACAGAGAGTAGGCCACCACCTGAACCAAAGCAGATGCTTTTCTGCACTACAGTCAATGCAGTCATGCCTGAATGCAGTTGTTGCCAAATTGACTTATGCCAGCAGCAAATCAAATCTTTGCAGGAAACTCAATAACAATAAGTTCCTGATGCACATAGAGTGGGCCCCCAATCCCAGCCACAGGAGAAGAGGGAAAAATAGGGTTCCATAATGTCTTGTTGGAAGTGAGGAAGATGAGCCAGTGATTGTTCATCTCAAAATTTTTAGAGAGTGTAGGAGAGCCCTCCTTTTTGCCCTGGTCTCCGCCAAACTTTTTAGACAAATACTGGTGATTACATACTCTTGGCTGTACCTTGGGTACTGCTAACCAGTCCTATGGCCAGTGCTCTGTGAGTAATTGACTATGCAAATTAGGCTAATTATAATTGGCTATATCAACCTACCTATAAGTCCCTAGTATATGGTACAGCATGTAGGTTTAGGGACCCCAGCACAGGTAGTGCACCCATAGGCGCACTGCTGTGGTGCCCAGTGTCAATTTGAAGGCAGATTTGCCTTGCAGGCTGCTTTTAAGTAACATTAATCCCAAATTCGACTTTGGAAATAAAAGTACTTCCAAAGTCCTAAACTGCATTATTTTTACATATAGGCCATAAGGTGTGCCCTAGGTGGCCCCAGGGTTGGGTGCAGTGGAACTGTAAGCAGGTACTTTGCAAACAATGTTTTATAAGCCCTGTTGAGGGAAAAACAGATACATTCGTTTTTCCCCATTGTAGTGAATGAGCTCCATAGTCTAACATTGGGAGACTTTATTATAAAATAATAAAGACGTATTTTCCATAGAAAGGAGCAAGATATGGCATGTTTAGTGTCAAAGTAAAAGTTATAATAACTCCATTAACTTGTCACTGTTGAATTTAATATAACCTGGACCTAGAAAGAGTTTTAGAACTATTTTAAAAGTTACCAGTTTCAGATCTGTAGTGCCCTTCTCTGATTGGTCAGGTGTGAAGTTGCCTTGGCTGACACAAAGGAAGCATCTGGTGGGAGGAGATCTGCCTCAGCAGATGATGAAACAGGATGGGAGGGAGAGAAGCCAAACTGGTCTTCAAAGGAAGGAAGGACATTTGTGGCAGCAACTGTACCTCCCCAATTTCCAGCAAACCCAGTCAGGTGCCCCTTCATTAGATTAAGAGAGGTCTGGAAAGGGGTGTGGCATGGGAAACATAGCCGTACCAGTGAGTGAGCTCACCCAAACCTAACTTCTGAGACTGAATTTTTGCCATCTTGGATTTTTGGAGAAATTTGCATCCTTGGATTGATTTTTGACGCACTTCCCAGAAAGTGGTCACCCAAGCGGGTGGTAGCCTGCACATGATTGGACAAAGGCCCCCACTGCACTGCTTTCCACTCCCAGGAGTAAGGATAAAACTGCCAGAGCTGCACCCCACTTCAGATCCCTACAAAGAACAAGACAAGAATAAGAAGGACTGCCCTGCTGAACCCCTGACCTGCACATAGACATTGTACTCTGAAGGACTGCACCAGCTGCACACTTGGGCTTCACCACTAAAAGACCCTTGCCCGTCTTTTACTGCTTCATGGAAGGACTCCATGTTTGCTACAGGTAGAAAATGGCTCACCAGAGTCCCCTGCATCAAGCCCTGAAGAAACTGACCGGTGGTAGTTTTTGGATTTGAGCCAGGTGCATTCTGGGAGCTGGAGTCCTAACCCTCAAGAAGCAACTCAGATGTTCTGGAACCTTGGGATGAGTTGTAGACTCCTAACTGACCTCTAAAGACCTTCTGGAAGAAGATCCAGAAGGTTGGAGCAACTCTGGAAAGAAGCTTCATAAGTGGACCAACCTGACTTTGTGAGTCAAGCCGGCTTACGTCGATGGCAACCCAGCCTGACTTCCAGGTTCATACCACTGAAAAGCTCCAGAGCCCCAAACTTTCAGGATTTCACTGGGGGCTCGTGGAAAGGCAAATCGATGACGTCAACTCGGAATCAGCTTGCTGGGGAGGATAGTTCAACGTTGGAGAGGAAAAGCTCAAAAATGTTTCTAAAAGTCTGAACGTAAAAAGTTGACAGAGGCGTTCCGCGCGGCGTATCCAAGGAGGGCTTCAGGGGGGGTTGCCTTTAATTTCAAGTTGGTCCAAACGAAGATTTCCATCACAAAAAATTGTTTAAGTCTGAACATAGAATCCTTCACTGAGGTCTTCTGCAATGCATATCTGAAGAGTGCTCCAGGGAGGTCAGATCCAACTTGTGACTTCACCCCGGTGAAGAAAATCTTCAAGAAACAGACTAAGTCCAAAGGTAAAACTTTGACCGACATCTCCGTCTCACTGTAGCCGAGCAGGGCTCATTGCAGTCAGCCTCAAATTTTGACTTTCCCCCAGTCAAATGCGACCAGATGTACAGACTGGCGCTTTTAGTTTCTAAAACTGTTATTTATATTTTTATAAATCAGAGTGGAGGTTAAATTGTATTATGTTTTTGACTTTTTAACTGTTGTGATAATCCTGAATGCTTTACACATTTTTCTTAATTAAACCTGTATGCTCTGTGCCACAGCTACCAAGGGTTGAATTGTGGTGTAAATTACTGAAGCCTTTGAGTAGATGTAACAAGAGAGTAACTATATTACTTGTGATGGACACCCAGCAACCCAGACTAATAAACTACTTTCTCATCAATTTCATGTCTATGTTCACAAAGGTGTCCAACACAACTGAACCTAAATAAAGTCAATTTATACAACGGGAAGCTGGCCAAAATGATAGCAATTGATCGCCTTTCTTTTTCTTTGTGGAAGAAGAAGGATTTTCGAAAATCCTGAAGACCCTCTGTCCAAAATTAAAGTTTCTATGCCAGACCCATTTCTCAGCTGGTGCTGTGCCAGTGCTGCAGCATTATGTGCTGTAATCGGTTTGGAAGCAATGAAGGAGAGCACTGTTCTATCCATCAATCTCATAGCAAACATATGGATTATTTGTCAAGCTACAGACTACATATGCATCTCTTTGAATTGGTGGCACTTCTAAGGGTTAAGAAAAGTCTTGCAGCTTGTTTCTCATTTCCTGATCCTTTCCAAGGCATTTGTTTGGCATACAGTTTGGACTGTTCTCCAGCAAGGAAACGCATATAGCAGCTAACACTATTGTAGAGTTCAATACAGATGTCTAAGAATGGCTTATGCCTGGAGGTCTTAGCATCAGAGGCATTGTCACTGGCATTGGCAATAATATTGCCAAAGCCATGTATGATGGCTGAAACTTCTAGTCAACTCATTACATCAACCTAACTGTGCATGACTTCCTAATGTATTAGCCACCTGTCCCATAATTCTCACTAATTTCAGTAATTCCTTCAAAGCCTGGAAGACATAGAGAATCACTGAGCATTTTAGGAGAGTTCCTATAAAAGCTCTCATACAGGAGGCCCGAGACCATTGGAACTCCACCTTTATATGCTTTTCAGCAGTACAGGTCTAGCAATGATTGCATAGTACAGAGTAGAAATAATACAACTGCCAAAGCTATGGTGATGGCGGTTGACAAATGGGGCAAGTAATATGCCTAATCAAAATGCTAGTAGCTTTTGAGATTTTATCTCAGGAAGTAAGCTACAGCGGTACCATGATTCAGGCCATCTCATTGATGCACATTCTCTAGGTTCATTTGCTTAAGGTAACCTGTCAATGAGGAAGAAGCTGATTTGGTCAACAGCTTTATCCTTGGCATGAGTACAAGTCAAAGACTGAAAAGAGAGATTGTATCCTCTGCAGTGTACATTCATGGCGCTCTGGTGGACTCACAGTGCTAAAAAGGGCTTCCCACTTTCATTCTATTTTCATCACTGATCTACATTTATAAAAAATGAAAAGTAAGGAAAGTGAGTGAACTGAAAGATGAAAGATTGCAACATTGAGGGCATAAAAGAACTGAAGTGATGTTTCCACTTTCCAGCCGCAAGTGAGCACCACTGTGTCTCAGAGTTCAGAAACATATTGCAATTGCAGCAGGAGCACAAGCCAGTAGCAACACAATTGCCGTTTCAAGACACAACTCCTACTAAACCTACAGCATCAAGACCATCACTTTCTCTGAAGAAAGACTTCTAAAGAATCAAGACTTAAATCAAGAACACAGGTGCAGAAAACTCAGGAACACAGGAGCAGAAAACTCAGGAACAGCAATTGCCAAAAAGACCATCTACCTATTGGCATTGGAGAAGAAACAGTGGCCAGGTCCCATCAGGTTGACAATAAAGTATCTAACATCCTGTGGCCAGTGAATCCTCAATGTTGGTGTTCAGTGCAGATGGTGCAATTGTTCATATTAGAACTATTCTATCTTATCAAAATATGGAAAGGCTAAATAAACATTTCACTCTCTCTCAACTTTTTCTTCATTCCCAATTCACATAAAGAACAGGGAAAGAAAAAGGCAGGGAAATCCAAACTTGTTTTATCACCGTGATTAACACACCCCAAAAGAATATCAAACAAAAAATGGCTGCAATACAAAATATCCCACCATAACTTTATGGCCAGTTTACTAAACTGTCTTGTGGTGGTACATAAGCATGCGCAAATGGGCAAATAAATCAATCTAAATACATGAAAGAGGGAGGGGCAAGAAAATACACAGTGAGTTTATCACAAAGGTTCAAAGATCCCAAAATGAATATCATGCTGAGATTCCTACAATACAAAATCTCCCAACATAATGTTGCACCCATATATTATACTGTGTTGTGGAGGTAAATAATTCTGCCCAAGTGAGCAAAAAAAAACAGTCAGCTTATGCCAAAAGATTAGTAACCTACCTCTTGTCAATAATTGCACTTCTAATACATCAATACAATGTATTCAATGCTTAATATAACTGCGCCTTTATCCACAAAAACCGTAAGTCTGTAACAAAAATATATGCACAACAAAATGTTTTTCTTGTCTTTAGATGGAATTCCGCTCACATAACCGTCACAAATTCACAAGCCATACATGAAAAAAGAAAAAGAGAAAAAAGAAAAAAAAACACAATTGATTAAAAACCTTTAAAACAATATGCAGTAAAGGGATGTAGGAAGGCGGAAACAGTTGAACAACCTAAAATCATTCGGTACAACAGCAAGATAATCAACTAGTGGAGAAAAGATTCTCACTATTTAACCCCTTCAGAGTCTTGGTGTCCACTTCTAGGATATCTCTGGATTCTAGATGTCTTAGGGATTGTTTTCTGTTACCCCTGGTCTTTGTAATGATTTTCCTGTCAATAACAAAGAATTATAACAATCTGCTGTGCCCACCATGGAGTTGTATAAAGTGTCTAGATACAGGGTAGCGTTTATCATCATGCATAATGGCTCTAAGGTGTTCCAGGATGCAGTTTTTAACTGAGTGGGTCATGCTGCCTGTGGACCATTTCTCACATGGGCAAATTACTACATACATGATTAAATCAGAAGTACATGTTATGTATATGTCATTAAGTCTTGTTGTATTTTGCAATGATAGATGGGGATTACTGATATTAGAACTATAGTTACATGCTTTGCAGTTTCTGCAAGCAAAGAAACCCATTGCTAACAAAATGATAAACCTAATTTGAGCACATTTAGCAAAAATCAGTTTGTTGAAAGGAGAATCTTAACAGTCCCATATTATGAACGCCCATAATCCAGAAACATTGAAAGAAAGGACCAACAATTCAAACAACTGTTCTACAACAATAATGAAAATCTTAATCAAGTTTGCATTACAAGAATACCATAATATCTTGGAAGAAATTGAAACATTGATGGAAGAACTAAAGGAACTAGACGACAATGAATCCTTTGACTAAAATGTCAAAGAAATGAATGGTAGAAAAAACAAAGTGGCAAGGTGCCCAGCGTGGGCAGGGAAACTTGCGTTTGCTTCCTTGTGGCGGCAAATGGAAGCAAATACAAAGTCTGATCCCGGCTGATGGGAGTTTAAAAAAATGCTCCTATCAGCTGGGAGCAGTCTTTTGGTCTATTTCCCTGCCCACACTGATGAGGGCAGGGAAACAGATCAGGAAGTTTCTCCAGCCCAGAGGGAGCCACATAAATAGCTGCTCCCCCAGGCAGAAGTGCCAGCTCCAACAGCATATTGGGAGTCACTGGGGCCCTGGGACTCCTCCTGGGCCACCAACAAGTTTATGCGGGGTGTCCTTGGTGAGTACCAGGGCACCCACCTACAGGCGCAGTGTCCTTCTGAGGGCCCTCGTCTGAGACAGATCTCACCTGAAGGCAGGGGCCTTCGTTTGATCTATAAACGCTGGACACTGAATAGAAGAGATATAATATCTTTGGTAGGGGTCGCCCATGTAAGATGTAGGTACAAAAAACACCGAGGGAGGTACGCTGCAGGGGCCACTATGTTATATGTATAACTCATGCAACGGCTGTTATTCGCAGGGCACCTGCATATGAGCTTTGTATATCGCAGGCACCCGAGGAGAGCTAGTCATACTTGTGCGGGCCAAGCAGGATAGATGTTTAAAAGATAACATGTTTCATGTGAAATTCACCCCACGAGTCTTCGCCGTGATGCAGATAATTCGACACAGGTAAAATGCCTTAACACCCACCCATAACAAACACAGCCCCTGGGGAGTTGAGGTCCCCGGAACACGGATAGGCTCAAGGGGGGAACGACACATGACTCCTTCCCCTTTAACCTAATTAGTGGCCCTGGGGAATGGAGTCCCCCCTTTAAAGGAACAAAATGGTCCTGGGGTATATGGTCCCCAGGGCCTGCTAGGTTCAGGGAGGAGGGCCATGCAGCCCCCTCCAATTAAAAAAACCCTGGGAGATAGGTTTCTCAAGGCCTAAAAAGGCTTGGGCTTGGGGAGGAAGGCCATGCTGCCCCACTCCCCTTAATTACAAAGAGGCCCTAGGAATAAGGTCCACAGGGCCTAAAGCGGCTCAGGGTGGGGGGGGGTGGCTCTCCCCCTTTAAAATATTTAAGGCCCTGGAGTATGGTGTAGCCAGGGACTAATAAGGATCAGTGAGCCTTTATAAAACAATATCCCTCAATGATGGGGTCCCCAGGGCCTAATGAGACTCAGATAGAGAGGCCACGTGCAAACATTTAACTGAATCACTGATATATTCACTAAACTCTAACCTTACAGTAACCTTTATTCTTTCAGAGATTTTCAAAGATTTTTTTCCAAACAAAAACAGATCTATTTATTGCTTTTTTCAGTGACTAGATACACACACAAAAGGTATGGTCAGGTGAAAGTGAATTAAATTATAACAGTTTAAGCTAAAAAAAGCACTGTAATTCACAAGTTATATTTAACGGAAGTAAGTAAAACTCCCCACCACTATGCACAGTGCGGTCATCAGTGATGTAATTTCAGTTGTCATTAGTGATGTCATCATTGATGCCATGCAGCATTTAATGAGTGATGTAATATGTGAGGTCATGAGCAGTGCATGTCAAGGGCATGAGTTATAGTTATAGTTTGAATAGAACTGGAGAATTTCAGTGTTTTTTAGTTTAAAATGATATACATTTTCTTCTAACTATAGTGGCACCTTAACATTTCTTTTTTCTGTGAATGGTAAAAAAAATTAAATGTAAAGTAATATATTATTACCATACCAACCTATAAAATCATTTTAAACATAAATTAAGATTTATTACTGTACATATCTATGCCAATACCTTGCCGCACATGTCCTTTGGCAGTGCACAGTGTGGGGATGGCCATTGTGCTTGGCATGAAGCCAGGTCATGTGCCCAATCCCCTGTGGGTAGCCAACTGTCCTTGCAGCCTTTTGCCTTGCCTGTGCCCAATTCCTCAAGAGCAGCCAAAACCCATTTGCACATGGTCCCATTTTCACTTATTTTCGTGATCCTGCAGAATTGTCGCAAAAGTCTCTTGGGAGCCAGTGCATCTGCCTATGCTCATGTGAGACTATATCAAGAGTACAGGGGACCGCACTGGCTCCTGTGAGACTCCTGCGAGAGTGTGGTGCCCTAAGAAAACATTTTTTTCAAATTTGAGCCCCAAGGGTTTCCCTCATCCACCTCTTCTACAAGAGCTAGGGGGTGTGGGTAGACCTACCCTCTACCTTTACATCTCAATTATTTTTAAATTTCAGGGCACATGGAAGAAGTCCTGTGTCTTGTAATAGTGGTCATCTTTCTATTTGTGTTGCAGTGAGCTAATCAGAATGAGTGCTCTTGGAGGACTCGCTAGATCACTCCATTATTTGAAGTTGGCATGCCTGTGGGATTCCCACATACCAATCATCCATATATATATTAATTTTGAACCTTAACTTCTCAAAAACTACTTGTTAGACCTGACAGCATTAGGGTGGTCTTTCCCCAACTTTTTGTCTACCTCCTCCATTTTTCTCACCCTGTTTTGTCTGGGATTTGGACTCTCTGCACTGCTAACCAGTGCTAAAGTGATTGTGTTCTCTCCCCTAATTAAGGTACTTCTGGCATAGCCCCAACTGGCATATTTAATTTACTTATATGTCCCTAGTAGAGTATACTACAAGTGCCAGGGCCTGTTAATTGATTGCTACTTGTGGGCTTGCATCACTGATTGCATCACCCACTACAGTAGTCATTAAACCATGTTTAAGGCCTGCCATAGCAAACCCTCTGTGTGCAGATTTAAACTGCCATGTCTACATGACATGTTAACCATCTTCCCTGGCCCAAATCTGCCATTTTTATACAAATAAGACACTCCTAAGGTAGGCCCTAGACAGCACAGGGGGCAGGGTACAATATATTTAAAAGACAGGATATATTATTCAAAATTTCAGATGTCCTGGTAGTAGCATACTCCCAAAGACATTATTCACTACAGCAAGGCCTCTCTCTCCCATAGGATAACATTGGCATTACCTTATTACAGCTTATACGTGTAATTCGCAATCTGAAAAAGATACACTTTTTGAGTTTGGTGTCTCTTGAATCACAATTTAAAAATCACAACTTGTGGTGAAGTCAGATTTTAAATTGCAATTTTGAAAATGCCACTTTTAGAAATTTGACATTTTCTGACTTTAGACATTTGGTGCCTGCTACCTGTCTCTGACCACTTGTCTGGGGTGATGGGTGATAGCTGAGCATTGTGTATTCCTGCTAGACAGCCACACACAATGAGAAATTAAGTGTGACTTGACAGGCCATTCTGGGAGGATGGAAGAGAGGAGCTGGGCACATCCTCACTTACCTCTGAATAGGCTGTGTCTTGTCCCCATACCCCCTGTAGGGAGCTTGGTGCCGGACAGGAAGGCCAGGACCTCTGTGCACTTCAGAGGCCTTTCTTTCAAACCTCTCCCACTTCAAAGGTCCAGCTGGGTCTAAGTACTGGACCTCTAACACCACCAACTCAGTATGCTTCTGGACCCGTGAATACTCTGCCAGGAAGAAAGGCTGCTGGGCTGCTGAAGGACTGCCACTCTGCTGGACTGCTGCTTTGATGGACACCTGCCTTGCTGTGCTTCCTTGATACCTAATGTTCCCTTGCCTTGGTAAGAAGGACTGGACCTGCATAACTTGAACCCAGAGTGACCCAAAGGGCTAGGTGGCTGGCCTCCTCATCTGAAATCTCAGGGACATAAAAGACTTCTAACCACCCTGCACCAGGGCTCTTCCACTTGTTCGTCTACCCTGCCAAGTGGTGCCACTTCAGTCCTGCACTCTAGGAAGTGGACATAAGGTATTTGCTCCATCAGAACCGATTCAACAGTAGTACCAACACATTTCCTCTATTGCATGGGTTGGAACCAATGCAACAGACTTGCATCGCTGAACCTTGGGATAGGCGAATCGCCTTCAGCAATGCCACTGCATTATGTCTTCCCCGGTGCCAGCTCCTTGCGGCCCTCGTCGACGGCAGCATTGGCAATAATGCTACAGTTCTGCAATGCAGCCTCTGCTCTCATCAGAACAGACACATTGCCTTAGCTGTTCAATGTACCCCTGACACCGGCCTTCACATGGCAAGCCCAGTCACTGGGATCTTCAATGATGACACAATAGGACCTTGCACCACAACCTTGCCGCTTCTCAGAATCAAAGCATCCGGTTCAGCTGGACTAACTGGGTCCCTGTAGCCAGTCCACGTTCCATTGCGGTAGCCTGAACATTTAACTTCGTAACCAGCTATCCCTTGTTGGTGCTTCTTGCTTCTAAGCTCTATTTTACAATCTTATTTTCCAATTTTATCATTCAAATTTTATAAATCAAGTTGTACTTAGTAGAATTTTGTCATTTTGGACTTGTTTTATTTATTAAAATGTGAGTTGTTTTTCTAACCTGTTGTGGAATCATTTTGCTGTTTTCACTGTTTTACTGTTTGAAGCTCTATGGGCAATGCTATGAAGTTTAGTAAAGTAGACTATACACATTTCTGAGATGAGGATCATGGCATGCAACATTAAAGCCATGCTTACACCACCAGTATGAGATAAACCACCCCCAAATAGGACAGACTTACATTCTACATTATTCAATATTCGGCAATCCTGTGGCGATCGTTAGTGAAGTTCTAGAGGTAAACATGCACAACTTATTGAATCTGTCTATACTGCTGCATTATACCTATTGAACATGGGCACCTTCCTAGAAAACCACTGGTGTTTGATGCGGTTCATGTATTGTAAACACCAGCTTTGGCCTTTTTCAGAGACTTTCTAGAACAAGCTTTGAAATAAGCCATAACTTACTTTCACACACAACCTTGCACCCCACATAAGGTTTGCTCACCTATTACCCTGTTTAACATGGAGTACTTCTCCCCCCAAACTTTAGTGATTTATAAAGGACACATCATATAACTTTTCAAACACACAGTTACACTTGTCTCGACGGTTTACACTATTTCCATGCTCTCAACCCCCAGATATAAACTTATTAATTCTATGCTGCATATGACCATGGTATTATCACTGATGTCATCATCAGTGATGTAATCAATTATGTCTTTTTTAGAAATTATCAGCGATGTCATCAGTGATATCGTATAACATGTCATGAGTGATGTAACATGTGAGGTCATTAGGAATGCATGGCTGGGCCGCAGGCTACAGTTAGCTCAGTAAACTATAACTGGTAAATTTCAGATATTTTTTAAAGTTGCTTTTTATCTTTTTTGAGCACCAGACTATAATGTTAACTTAACACTTGTTTTTCGGTGAGGTCCTAGGGTTTTTATCTATCCTATTAGCATACCTGTTTATAACATCACTTTAACCTCGATTTTTTCAGTGGATATTTATATATTGCGGTTTGATGACTCAGGAGCTAGAAGTCAAAGCCAACAGATTGACTTTGATTAAGGAAGGGATCTGAACTAGAGAGCGGGAGAAAATGATCCTGAAATTAGTCTTATGCCATTAATTGTGATCAACGGCACAGCTCAGTGACCAGAGGTGGCAGCTGTGCCACTGACTACGGCAGGTATGCAAGCTAGAAACTGCTGAAAATGTGTTCTTTCCACTCTTTAAGTGTGCACGAACAGCTGAGGGTAGGGCTCTTGTGTTTTGGGAAAACTGCTGTGCACGTCTGCCACATGGTTGTCCACGGTAGCATGTCTTAAGGTAAACTTTCCACAAAGGCAAAACAAAAGTTTGATATCAAAGAACCAGAAGCACAGCTTTTCAATTATAGGCCCATATTTATAATTTTCGATGCCAAACTGCGCAAACGCAGTTTTGCGTCAAAAAGTATAGTACCGGCTTGCATCATTCCAGAGCACCTGCAGGACATCAAATTTATGGATTCCCACAAGCCGCGCAAAGGGTGGGCTAGCGTCTGGGTAAATGATGTTAGCCGGGTGGGGGTAGCGGTACGGGGGAAGGGGGTTTTGCCTCAAAAAATAACACTAGGGTGGTTAGAGGCAAAAAAAATGCTGTTAACCAGCCAAGCGTCATTTTCTAATGCAAAGCCATCCATACCACATGACTCCTGTCTTATAAAAGACAGAGTCATGCCCACCACCCCAATGACCAGCACAGGGGACAAGGGTCCCCTGGGCATGGTCATTGCACCCAGTACCATGTAGGGGTGCCTATTTCAGGGGCCCCAAATGGCACTTTAAAAAAAAGGTTAAATACGTACCTCTACTTACACTACTTACCTGGGATGGGGTCACCCATCCTCTGGTGTCCCTCTGGTGTGGTTGTCCTGGGGCTTGGGGTGGTCACATGTGGGCTCTTTCTATGGTGTTTGACCATGGAAATGGATCTAGAGGTCCCCTAACACCTGCCCCGACCCAGGCGTTAAATAATGGCACTAAGCAGGCTTAGTACCATTATTTAGGCCCGCCCCCTGTGCACCATTTTTGCATGGGAGGATAAATAAGGCGCTTAGAGTAATTTTTTGGATGGAAACGCCTACCTTGCATCTCAGTGACGCAAGGAGGCTTCACACATCCAACTAAATGATGTTAACTCCAATATTTTATACATATACAATAATGAAAATTCGGCGCAAACATAGCATAAATATGCCCCATAGTGTTTGCCTGCTTCCAAGATCTCGCTATTGTTCGGTGTTGACTGTATTGATTCGTGGCACAGAGTTTCATGCAGTAATGTTTTAAGAATTTACCTGTCTCGGCCCGGCGTACATTGCTTGTTATCCTCCGCACGCTAATTCCTGATTGCTGTGAGCATCTGCTGGCTCAGGTTTTCTTTAACTGTAAATCATTAACAAATGCATTATTCTACCAAAATGCCTTGCTTTCATGTTCTTCCATTTAAGTAGTTTAAAACGATGTATGATTGTGCTGCAGTCTGTCGATAAATAATTTTTGTCTAATTCTGGTTCTATATTTTTTTATGCAATTAGATTGAATGATATTTATTTGGGCTACTTTTTTGATGGTTTAATACAGCCTGGAGGCCTTGCAATACAATGGTTATAAATGTTTCTAAAGTCTGTATCCTGCAGAATTGGGTTCTCTTTTCAAATTACACATATATATATATATATATATATATATATATAAACATACATACGTTAGACATGACAGCCTTAGGGTGGTCATCACCTAACTTTTTACCAGTCTTCATCTGACCGTGTTTTTGCTGATGTTAGGACTATGCACACTTTACCACTGCTGACCAGTGCTAAAGTGCATGTGCTCTCTCGTCTAAGCATGGTAAAATTGGCTCCTACCCAATTGGCATGTTTAATTTACTTGTAAGTCCCTAGTAAAGTGAGCTAGAGGTGCCCAGGGCCTGTAAATTAAATGCTACTCGTGGGCTTGCAGCACTGATTGTGCCACCCACATAAGTAGCTCCTTAACCAGGTCTCAGGCCTGCCATTGCAAGCCCTGTGTGTGCAGTTTTACTGAGACTTCAACTTGGCATTCAAAACTATTTGCCATGCCTTAAACTCCCCTTTCTCTACATATGAGTCACCCCTAAGTAAGGCCCTAGGTATCCCATAGGGCAGGGTGCTATGTAAATAAAAGGCAGGACATGCACTTATGTGGTTTACTTGTCGTGGTAGTGACAAACTCACAAATTCATTTCTCAATACC
The DNA here is from genome assembly GCF_031143425.1 of Pleurodeles waltl. NCBI lineage: Eukaryota > Metazoa > Chordata > Amphibia > Caudata > Salamandridae > Pleurodeles > Pleurodeles waltl. The sequence goes on from NC_090446.1 coordinate 1,237,546,491, forward strand.
GTGAGGCCTTCTCCTGTCATAGGCCAGCATTAGGACTGTCCTTACATATTATTAAGTGGTAGCTTCTGATCTGAAAGGAGTAGTGTAGTATGTCATAGCTTGTAGAATGTTTAAGATGTCATAGCTTGTAGAATGTAGAATTGTGAAGGGATGGTGGAATCCAGCAGAGAGAGAGTGGATGACGTGGAAGAAGGAGAAGGAGAAGCTGGCAGTTGATTGAGCTGGATGGGGTTTCTGTAATTGAATAAAGCTACTTCGTGAATTCAACGACTCATCGTGATTTATGGACCAAATCTTACACTGGCGATGACGTGGGATTGATTTTTCTTAAATACAGAAGCCTCAACAGCTTTACAAAAACAACGCAGATATTTTTAAACCGATGGAGAGGTGAGCGGACTTTGAGTACAATTCGAAACTGTTTTGTTTGCCTTTACTAATATAAAAAGAACGATCAAATCTGTTGAAGAACATTTCTGCTCGATGAGCGACTCGATGAGCGCGTATCTGGAAACCGGTGCGTTGTCAGGTGAGCGGACTTTGAGTGCTATTTGGAACTGTTTCGTTCGCCGTTGCTAGTTTGAAGGGAACGATTGAAATCTGTCGAAGAGCATTTCTGCTCGACGAGCGCATACCTGGAAACCGGTAACGCGCTCAGCTGTGCGTGTTGTCAACACGCGCTGGACTCGCGCTTGACTGGTGGTCATAGCAACGAGTACAGCGTCCTTCCGTCAATGTGATTTAAAACCAGAATACGCGAGGACGTGTTCAGCTGTGCATATTATAAATACATGCAGCGTCCTTCTAGCACTGCGGTGTGAAAGCCGATTTACACGAGGACTATAGGTGTTATTTGTTAATCTTTCCTCTGTGTGTGAATCAATTTTAAAGGAACTGCTTTGTCTGCGCTGCTGATTACTTTATAACTCTACAACTTACTGGGTAAAGGCAAACCTTCTACCACATTGTCTCCAACCTCCGATGAGGCACGTGCTACTACAGGAACAAAAACAGCTGTGACACAATGCAGAATGTCACTGCCCCCCCTTTTTTTCTCGCTTTACCAGGAGAGCCACCTATAAAATGGCAGAAGTGGAAAAAAGTATTTGAAAGATATTCCAAAGTTTGTGGCGCATCTCTTAGTGTGGAAAGGAAGACTGCTCTGCTATTGCATTGCTTAGGTTCAGAAGGACAGGAGGTTTTCGATAATCTTCCAGACATAATTAATGAAGATCTAAATGAATATGAAAGTTGTATAGAAAAATTAGATAGGCATTATATTCCTAAAATTAGCACAATACTTGAAAGATATCACTTTGGAAAACGAAACCAAGAAGAAAATGAATCGGTGGAGGGATATGTTACAGCATTACGAAAACTGGCATCTTCATGTAAATTTGGAATTTTGACAGAGGAAAGAATCAGAGATCAATTTATGTTAGGCTGTAACATAGAACGAGTAAGAGATGAAATTTGGCAAAAGAATGATCCATCACTAGACGAAGTTTTGATTTTGGCTAAGAAAATTGAACATTCTCTCAAATGTGTGGAGACCATCAAAAAAGAGGAATGTAAAAATGATACTGTACATATTATTCAGAATAGTACGAGAAACAAAGAAAGATCAGAAGGACAAAACTATAAAAAAGAAAGGAAAAATGCGTTTATGGGAAATTGTTTTCGCTGTGGCAGACAGGGTCATATGGCCAATGACAAAAACTGCCCTGCTGTAAAAGTGATATGTAAGTTGTGTAAAAAAAAAGGTCATTACTCCAGTGTGTGCAGAACAAAAAGTGGAAAAAACAATGTCTTTGAAGTTAAGAATGAGATGGATGCAGGGGAATATGATGACTTTGAATGTGGCCAAATTATTCTGCAAGTTGAGGGAGAAGGAAAAAAAAGAAGGAAAGGCCCAATTGATGAAGTCATGATAGATGGGGAAAGAACTAGAGTATTGTTCGATTCTGGTGCCAAGATCACAATTATTTCAATGGAATTCTATATGGGAAAACTAAGAAACAAAGTTAAGCTGTTCAAAGCGGATATCACACCCTTTGCATATGGTGGTGAACCAATTAAGCTCCATGGATACTTTTGGGGTTTGCTTGAGTTTAAACGAAAATTCACAAATGCAAAAATGTACGTTTCTAAGAAAGGAGACAGTGTACTCAGTTGGTTCCACCAGAAAGACTTGGGGGTTATTCTTGATCCAAATAGTGATCCACCGGTGAAAGTAAGGGATCAAATGGTTATCAACACTATTGGTGATCAAGGAAATTCTATCGACCGGAATCTCATGACTAACAGTGACTTTGTTATGGGACTAAGGAAAAAATTTCCTTTGGTATTTCAAGAAACATTAGGATGTCTTCAACATTATGTGCATCACATTCGGCTGAAGGAGGGTGTGAAACCAGTATGCAGCAAAGTTCGTGGAGTACCTGTTGCTCTACGTAAGGACATGAAATTGGAACTAGAAAGGCTTCGGAAAGAAGGAATTATAGAAGAAGTTGAAGGAACTGAGTGGTTGGCGCCAGTAGTCGTAGCCAGGAAACCGAATGGGACTATACGCTTGTGTGTGGACTTAAGAGAATTAAATAAGAATGTGATTGTGGATAGGTATCCCATACCTAATATTTCTGATATGTTGTTGCTTTTACAAGGTGCCAAGGTGTTTTCTACCATAGATTTAACATCTGCATATCATCAGATTAGATTGACTGAGAAATCCAAGGATCTTACCGCATTCATTACACCATTTGGTACTTTTAGGTATACAAGACTACCATTTGGTTTGGTGTCTGCGGCCTCTGTATTTCAACGAATTATGGAGAAGGTATTGAAAGATCTGGTTGGTGTGAGAGTGTATCAAGATGATGTGTTAGTATACGGGAAAGATCAGGTACAGCACGAAAAGAGGGTTGTTAGTGTTTTAGAAAGGTTGGAGGAATTCGGATTGACAGTCAAGATGGATAAGTGTAGATTTTGTAGTAAATCTATAGAGTATTTAGGTCACACTATAACTGGTGAAGGCATATCTCCAAAAAAGGAACTAGTAGATGCTATTGACAGACTACAATCGCCACAGAATAAAGAAGAATTTATGAAATTTTTAGGTATGGCTGAATATTACAGTAAATTTGTGAGGGGTTTTGCTGAGAAAAGTGTATTTATGAGAAAGTTATTACGGAAAGGAGTGGAATTTGTGTGGGATGAAGAGTGTGAAAAAGAATTTGGAGAAATTAAAAAGGAAATTGTGAAAGCTCCCAGATTGAAGAATTTTAATCCCAATTTGCCCTCGATCTTAATAACTGATGCAAGTGCGAAAGGCTTAGGGGCGGTGTTACAGCAAGGTGGCCAAAATAATAATCAAGTTGTATTATTTTTGTCACGAGCCTTAAGAGATGCAGAATTAAACTATAGTGTTATTGAGAGAGAGGCGCTTGCTGTTCATTGGGCAGTGAGAAAACTTAAGAATTTGTTGTGGGGAAATAAATTTGAGGTAAGGACGGATCATAAGCCCCTTTGTGAAATTTATAAAAAGAAAGGGGTGGATGCAGTTTCTAGTAGAATCACTAAGTGGGTCGTGTCGCTACAAGATTTTGATTTTGATATAAAGTATATTCCAGGTGCACAAAATAAGGTAGCGGACACACTGTCAAGATTAGTATTGGCAAATGAATTAGAAGAAGTGAAAGAAACAGATGGGGAAATGTAAATGGTGTTTGAGATTGAGGAGTATGGATTTGATGAAAGTGTCGTGACAAAGGAAAGGTGGCGGAGAGAATGTGAATCTGATGACACCATAGTGAAAGTGATATCCTTAATAAAAGAAGGTTGGAATAATAGGAATGAAGGAGGAGGTGAAACACAAAAATTCTGGCATGTGAGAGGTGAGTTGTCCTGCGATGATGGGTTTCTATTCAGAGGTACGAAATTAGTTCCTCCCACCACATTGAGGCAGGAACTTGTTTCTCTTGCTCACACAAGTCACCAGGGAATGTCCAAGACCAAAGGGAGATTGCGTTTGACTTATTGGTGGCCAGGCATGGATTCCCAGGTAGAAAGGTCAATCAGAGAATGTATGCAATGTATCATGAGTGAGAAGACTGTGAAACCTAGGATTCAACCTATGGAAATAAGGGAACGCCCCTCTCAGCCGTGGGAGGAAGTTGCCTTAGACATTCTAGGGCCTATCCGTTGGGAAGGTTGTGATGTGTACCTGTTGGTGCTAGTTGATTTGTTTTCCAGGTGGCCCGAGATTAGATTTATGAGGAGTATTGAGACTAAACAAGTAATTGGTTTTCTCAAGGAAGTGTTTGGGAGAGAAGGACTGCCTAAGAGCGTTCTTACTGACAATGGGGTACAATTAGTATCGAAGGAAATGGAAAAGTATCTGGCTGATTGTGCTATAGTTCATAAAAAGTATGCGTTATACCACCCCGAAACCAATGGCATGGTGGAACGATTTAATAGGGTGTTGAAAGAAACCATAGCTTTAGCTAAAGTTGGTGGATTGAACTGGAAGAAAGAAGTGATCAAGCGGGTTGAAGCATACAGAGTCTCGCCTCATGCCATTACTGGGAAATCACCTTTTGAGTTACTCAGAGCCAGACATCCTAATACGTTGGTGTCACCTAGGTGGGTCAATGACATGGGAGCAAGAACTGGAGTGGTGGTGTCTAATGGAACTTGGAAACGGGATGAAGAGGAAAAAATAAAAGCGCGGAAGGAATATTTTGATCGCAGGAAGTCAACTCACACAACCAAAGTTAATATTGGAGATTGGGTGTTAATTCGCAAACCTGTGGGTAAAGGAAGGAATGTCGACAAAGTTAAACCTTTAAGGGTAGTGAGACTATTCAACAATGCAGTAAGAACGGAGGATTCCAAGATATGGAATTTAAATTGTGTAGTGGTATTAAAATGTAAGGATGTATTGAGATAATGTGTATATACTGTTGTGTTTTTTCTTTCCTTTCTCTTTTTCTTGTTTATCTTGGTTTGTAAAGGGGGGAGGAGTGTAGTATGTCATAGCTTGTAGAATGTTTAAGATGTCATAGCTTGTAGAATGTAGAATTGTGAAGGGATGGTGGAATCCAGCAGAGAGAGAGTGGATGACGTTGAAGGAGGAGAAGGAGAAGCTGGCAGTTGATTGAGCTGGATGGGGTTTCTGTAATTGAATAAAGCTACTTCGTGAATTCAACGACTCATCGTGATTTATGGACCAAATCTTACAAGTAGCCCTGTCATGTTTAGTATGGCCAGAATGGTAATAGAAAATCCTGCTTACTGGTGAAATTGGATTTAATATTACTATTTTAGAAATGCCACTTTTAGAAGGTGGTAATTTCTCTGCACTTACTGCAATCTGTGCCTTACAGCCTGTCTCCAGTCCACGTCTGGTCTGTGCTGGTGGACAGCTCCCCCTGTGCATTCCACCCAGACAGCCATAAACAGAGGACACACAGTCAAATCTGCATTCATCTGCATACTGAATGGGTCTCCCTGGTCAGGAAGGGTAGAAGGGCTCTCTCTTAAACTGCAAAGGCCAGTGGCCTGCCCTCACACAAAAGACTGATAACTCCCCACAGGGATCCTGGCAGAGAGGGCTGGGCTGAAAGAGTAGCTTGTGCACTTCAAAACCACTCTTTGAAGTTTCCCCAATTCAAAGGTATTTTTGGGTACATATACAGGTTCTCTGACCCCACAAAGTCAGACACATCTGGACCTGCAACTGGACTCTGTTGGAGGGAATGCCTGGCTGCCCAAAGGATTCATTCTTCTTTGCTGAGAAGGACTGCTGACCTGCTTGTTGCCCCGTTGCCTACTTTCCCCCTTACTCTGCTGGAAGGACTCTGCCTTCCCCACAAGTGCTCTCCAAGGGCATGGGTTGAGCTTGCCTCCTGTTCTGAAGCCTCAGAGCCACAAAGACTTCATCCAGGAGGAGAAAATCCCGATGAGTTGGAAAATTGATGCAACGTCTACAGAAATTGATGAAGGCACTTCCTCGCGGCTAAAAAATCACTATGTCACCTACTGGATTGATGCAGCACCTGCTCCTTCTACCAGTGGATCAAGGATTTTCAATGCATCGTCCCTGGGCCTCCACATATCCCCACATCGCAGTGAGAAATCAAGGCTGCACTCCTGTAAATAGATGCATCACCTTGCAGCATGGAAAGAAACTATGCATTGTCTGTGCCACACTGTAAAATCTGATACAGCGCCTTATTTTTTTATGCATTTCCTCTGCGTCTCCCATTTGTCGTTATTTTTGACATCTCCCAGGTACTGTGTGTTAAAAGGATACAACAACTGATGTTTAAGGATTGAGAATCATTTAAACATTTCAAAAGCAATATATTGAGTTGTGCATATTGGATTTTTGTTGTTTTGGTCTCATTTTATTCAGATAAATATTATCTATGTTCCTGAACTGGTGTGGAGCACTTTTTGTAGTGTTTTCACTGTGTTTTCTGTATGAGTTATTGCACAAATACTGTAAACATTGCCTTTTAAGTTAAGCCTGCCAGCTCTGTGTCCCACGCTACTACAGGGTGAGCGCAGGATAACTTAGGTTGTGTAGAGGCTTACCCTGACTAGGACTGTGGTCCCTACTTGGACAAGGGTGTATACCTCTACCAACTAGAGACCCAATTTCTAACTCTACATATATATATATATATATATATATATATATATATATATATATATATATATATATCTGTGTAAAATACTGTGTTGCTCCATGTTTTTTTAAAGTTTATTATAGTGGAAATAGTTAGGGAAAACATAAAACCTGTTACTTACCTATATCTAAGGCCCTAATTCAGAACACAGCTACAGTGTACTGAAAAAAACATGGCTTCCTTTACCTTTTGGAAAGACAGTCATTAGCCAATCACATATTGCCTTGTCATTGCCATGTACCATGGTATTATTGTGAAATACTGTGAAAATTCTCAAAACGGCTACCAAATTTCACAAAACAACAGCATCCACAGATATCCCTAGGCTTAAATGCCTTAAAACGTTGACAATACTGACTGTATTTAACTCTACTACCCAAAAGCATCATCTACATACAATAATCTAAAAACTTGCTAAATATCATGGAAATCCATTAAGCCATTTGGCCATTACGCATGAGTACAAAGTCCACAGAAGATTCATTGGAGGGAAAATGCGTTTCGGCCCTAATTATTTTTTGCACCCACTTGACTAACCATCACAAAACTTTGCATCTTCCACTAATGTAGGCCAGGAGCAGTGGGGGGTTGGATTTGCATATAGAAATAAAATAATACTTTAGTTTATAAAAAAAAGACCTACACATTCACTGAAAAAAACAAAAGTTAAAGTAACTTCATAGTTAGGTGACATGTTTAGTAACAACATAACACTTTAAACTCTAAAAAAAACACAGACATTCACCAGTTGTAGGTATAGTTATCTCAAGTAACTAACTTGTGCACTAAGGTAACTCTATCTTGCACCTAGGCCTAGTGGTCCGTGTACCCATACCCTACCCCCTTAAGTCTTTTTTATAATTTTTTAGGACTCAGGACTAGAACTAGGGACTAGAATAAGCATAGCTGGGAATGTATTTGAAAAATATGGTAAGTTCATCTGGGAGTCATGGATTCAGTTACCCAGGAGACCTACCTTTTCTTGTGTTGCTTTGGAACACCCCTGCAGCCCCCTTCAATATTAAGAAATTGTTTAGTATTGGCCCTGCCCCTTCTCAGAAAAGCATCAAGCTCCAAAACAAAATTTTAAAGAGCCATCCCGGTTCATTATGGGGCACTCCTACTAGGAGCAGTAAATAATAGATAATTTGCTCCTGCTGCTCATTTATTATTCATTGTTTCTTTGTTCTACTTTTATTTTTTGAGTACCCCGGTGCCTACTCAAGCACCCTTTTCATACTTTTGATGGAGGAGGGCATTTAGTCCACATTCCTGAGCATTTATAGGCCCAAAGGACCTTATCCCCTTGGGAACATATGGTCTAAGCCCTGAGTTCTGAAATGGCCCCTGTAACATTTTTTCCCATGCTGCAGCCAGCCAATTAGAGCCTTTACTCCCACCGGACCACCACTCCTGTGGGAGCAAGGTGGCTCAAAAGAAAAAAAAGCCCCATAGGTTGATCGTAATGCTCTATTTTTTTTTTATTATGCTTGAGGGACTCTCACAAGAGTCCCGCAAACCCAACCATCCATGTCTACAAATTTATTTAAATCTTAATTTCTCAAATATTAAAGAATGGATTTACACCTAATCCCTAAACTCAAGTTTCCTAGACCAAGATTTAGCTTTCTGCCAAATTGTATGTAATTACATTCAGCAGCTTTTGCTGTTTTGCGTTCCAAAATGTCTGTACAAAATGCATGGAGATTTTGCGTTTTGGGACTCTCACTTTTTCTCTGTCCCCGCTTAACAGATCATCTCGAAACTTTCAAAGAAGGAGCTGGGGTAGCTGAACATTTTTTAAAGAAGTTTTGTGAAGATTCATCCAACAGTATCAGTTATAAGAAAACCAGAAAATGTGTGAAACATGGTCCTTACTACAACTAAAGTGACATTATAAAGAGATAAGGTGCTAAGATTTTAGCCTACATTAGAAAAGACCAGAAATCCACTGGAAAATACAAAGGTTTAAGTGACGTTATAGATAGGTCTTGTAATGAAATAAAAACAAATTTGAAAAACACTGAAATTCACAAGTTATTGTTTACTGAGCAAGCTATAACTAGAGCCACCGCCATGCACTGCAAAAGATTCACATATTAGATCACTCTTGATTTGTTAAATTACGTCATTGATGATATCACAGATGATATCTTGAATGAGGTTCTAAAGGCTATTCAGCCAGTCAAATTTTGCTATGCTTTTCAATTTGCAGTACCATAGGAGTACTGTGGTACTCCTTTGGGATCAATGGTCCAGATATCACTATACTTTTAACCTTAATTTCTCAAAAAATGATAGACAGAAAAGCACACTTTCTAAGTGAAGATCTATCTTTCTGCTAAATTTAGGGTAATTCTGTTCAGTTGTTTTTTTTCTTTAGCACTTCTTTAAATACCTTTGGGAATTTCCACGGGACCATTTGTCTTGTCCCCCATTTGACAGATCAGCCTGAAACGTTTCAGGAAGGAATTTATGGGGTGGAATTTATTTAGGCTATCTATCTATCTATCTATCTATCTATCTATCTATCTATCTATCTATCTATCTATCTATCTATCTATCTATCTATCTATTTTTCTTTCTATCTATCTATATATCTATCTATCTATGTAACTATCGATGTGTGTATATACACATTGTGCAGCCTTCATCCACGCTTGCTGCTCTTGCCCCACCTCCTCCTTGCCATCAATTGTCCAAGTCCATGTCCCTGCTTCCTCATTTCATCCCTGTGCAGCTGTTGTTCTTCCACTGCCCTTCCTGCCTGCCCTGAACAGTTAGCTTACTGCACCATCCACCTTTTCCCTCTCCTCTGTTGTCCAGGTTCATGCACCATCCCCCTCCCTTCTGCATGGTCCAATGTACTGCCACTGCCCTCCATTTAGATTGATGCCCGTGCCTACTCCTCCTAACCTCCATTGCCCAATTTTATGCCCCATCATTGCCCTTCTGCTTAGAATCTGTGCTTAGCTTGCTGCCCTTACCACCTTTCCCTTTCCCTTTCCCTCTGATGTCTGTATGCTTGCCCCTTCTCCTTCCTTTTTCCCACCATGTTCCATGGACCTGCCACTGTCACTCCTATTTACTTTGACTGTTCTGTTGAGCTGCCCCTGACCTTTCCACCTGCCTAGCATGGTCAGATGACTGCCATTTGTCCCGGCCACCTCCACCCTGGCTGTCTGAGTTCCATGGCCCTATTTCCTTCCTCCTACCCTCCATGGTCCATTTTGTTTCCACTCACTTCTACCCTCCATGCACCTGCTCCTCCTGTCTACCTCATGTGGTCTGTGGTGAAGGCCCCACCCCAACCCATCACTTCTAACCTTTTTTGTTTTTTTGCATGCCCCCTATCTCTTGCCCATCACAGCAGTTGTACTTCCACTGACACTCCCACTTGCCATGCATTGCCTTCTGTGCTGCCACGCCCCCCCTTCCCTCCATTGTCTCTGTGCATGCCATTATAGTCCCACTGTCGAACTCCATGATGTGTTGTGTTTCCAGTGACTATCCCGCCAGCCCTCTAAGGTCATCTTGCTGCTTCAGCCCTGCCCCCATGCCCACTGCTCTCTGTTTTCCATGTGCAGGCCCGATCCCCTCCCTCCTGCCTTGCCAGGTTTGTTGTCATGCCCCTGCAATTTCCCTCCTGCCCTTCATGGTCTGTTATGCTGCAACTGTCCCGCCTGTCTGTCCGGTATGTTCGGCTTGCTGCCCTTGTCTCTTTCTCCTCTGCTCTCTGATGTCCATTTGCATTGCCCTGTCCCCTCCCTATTGCTTTCCATGGTCCGTTGCTGACACCTGCATGTAAGGTAAGTTTGGTGTCCCTACCCCTCTTCCTCCTGCCGTCTGTTATCCAAATTATGTACCTACCCCATTCCTCCTGCCCTCAGTTATCCAATATACCATACTTAGCAACATTTTCAACTTGGAAAGAGGGAGATTTTGAAAAAAAAACCTTGGGAATTGATTTTCCCAGCTGACTTTACATTGAAAAAGAGGAGCTTTTAGTCAGGAAACAGATAAAATAAAGTCCTTTTGTGCTTAAAAACATTTGGAGTCTCCTGCCTGAAACAGGTCTTTTGGCATGTATGGTTGTACTGCTACTGCCTCGTCCTTCTGTCATGAAAGGTCTGTTATATTGCCACATCCTCTTGTGCCTGTCCTGCATGGCTGGTTTGTTGCCCCTCCCACCTTTCTCCTGCCGCCCATAGTCCGTTGTGCTGCAACTGCCTCTACTACCTGCCCAGCATGGTCAACTTGCTGCCTCTGCACTCTCTTTTCTGCACTCAATTATCCGAGTCTGTACCACTGACATGTGCCTCTCCACAGTATTCTGTTGAACGACTAGATTGCTGACATTCTATATTTATTACAAATGTGTGGCACTCATGATGTCCTCTTGATGAATTCCAGACTGTAATACCTAAAGCATTTCCTTTAGAAATTATAAAAATGAAAGGTTCTTATTCCCATAGAAATTATGGTTAGTGTCTCAAATATCGACAAAGCAGTTTTAAATTATTTGTTATCTTGATTTTTTTAATCCATTTGATTATGGGGGAGAGAATGTGACATTACGGCCACAGCTGCAGACTTAGCAACTGGGAAACCAGATTCAAGTTTCGGTGTCTGCTCGGCATCCTGTGATTTTGGGAAAATCAATTAATAAACCCATATCAAAAGCCTAAAAGGAATATGCTCTTGTGTAATGTAAATGATGCTAATATAAAGCACTCCTGTACCTTCTGGTCAAATCGGCACTGTATAAAACTGCAAAATAAACAAAACAATGATGTGTTTTGCACACGTCTGTCATTGGGCTATACTTTTACATTTGCGTGATATTTGTGCTACATTTGGGCTCTTTTTTTTCTGGTGGCCATTTTTGGAGACTTAGGGGCAGATTTAGGAGCCCCTAGCGCCTCCTTGCACCACATTAGCATCATTTTGTTTTACACTAATGTAGCCTAAGAAGACTAAAATTGATGCACCAAATTTACAAAGTGGCACAATGCATGCAATGCGCCACTTTGTAACCCTTTTTTGTTCCATTATGCCTGCATCAGGCATAATGTATGCAAAAGGGGCGTTCCACTGTTATCGGGGCCGAAAAAATGCAGCATTTTTTTCTGCACTTTTATTGACTGCTCAGAGCAGCCATTAAAATGAGGCACACCGTTGTTTACAATGGGCCTCAATAGGCTTTGCAGGATTAGCATAACATTTTTTGCCGCTAATCCTGCAAAGCTCTGAACTAGCATCAAAAATTCTGATGCTGGTTCCCTAACTACCACCATAGTGCGCTGTATATTAAATACGGCGCACACATGGTGGCGTAAAGGGGGCGCTAAGGGGTTAAAGAAAAATGGCGCTGCACTAGATGCAGCACCAATTTTCATAAATCTGCCCCTTATTTGTTGCAAAGCTCTCAACTTTCCTCATTTACTGCAGAATCCTCAGTTAAAATGCTTTCAGTTTACCACTTCAATTACATCAAGATGGGGGGTCAGATGTGTCACACTCTTTGCATACATTCAGCATGTTAGCACTCTAGTTGCTCATTAGAATACTGTAGTAAACTGCTGATCACCAGGGAGCTAACTGGCAGTCTGCTGCTGGTGTTGAAAGTGCATGTTTCAGTGTACATGTCAGAATACTTTAATGAAATAGAAGCAGAAGATATTGAGAACTCACTTAAAACATGCCCTAATTTTTCTTTTTACAGTACTAACCATAATTTTTATGACAAAATGAAACCCCTCATTTTTTTTCTTTCCAAATTCAATGTTTTAAGTTTTACCAGTTTGATTAAATCAAGATGGCTTCAGGTGTGCCACACCTTTGTTATAAGTAAGACTGTTAGCATTCTAGTTGTTTTTAGGACACTCTGGGAGGCTGCAGTAAAAAAAGAAGGGAACCAACTGACAGCCTGCTCCTGTTGGAAGTACATGTTTTACTGAGAATTTCAGACTTAATTATCATATAGCTAAGAAAGATAATATGAGTTTACTATTGAAAACTATTGAATGGATTTACACCAAATAACACAAAGTGTGGTTTATGGAGAAAGAGTCAACTTCCTGCCAAATTTGGTGTTATTCCATTCAGTGGTTTGGGCTGAAATTGTGTCTAAGATCCTCATTACAACCCTGGAGGTCGATGTTAAAGCGGCGGTAATACCGCCAACATGCCGGCGGTACAAAAAATTTAATTACGACTGTGGCTGAAACCGCCAACAAAGACAGCCACTTTAACACTCCGACCGCCACAGCGGTACAAACAAACAGTGCGGCGGTCACCGCCAATAGACAGGCGGAGGACAATGTACCGCCCACAGTATCACAACCTACCAATCTGCCACCTTTTCCAGGGCGGATTCACCGCTAACAAAAACACGGCGGAAACAGGACTTCGAAGGGAAAACGCTCACCTCTACACACCCCACGAGCAACCAGGACGCCATGGAACCAGAGCTTCACATTTTTCCAGCCTTTATCTTCTTGCTCCTCTACCAGGAGCACGAACGCCGGCGGCGAAGACCGCGGTGAGTACTGCACCTACGACACAGGGGAGGGGGGAGGGAAAAAACAGGGACACACACACGCAACACGCAACCCCCCCAAACCCCCACCCTCACCCACGACAACACACACACTAAAACATATTGATACATTACAGTTACACCCCACAAACCCCCTGGAAGAATGCAAAGACAAAAGGAAATGAGTGTAACCATTGTAATCTATTAAAATCCAGTACGCAAAAATATATAAACACTATTAACATTACATACACTAAGAACAGAATTCCAGGTATTGTTCCATTTAAGTCAGTGGAACACTGGGCCCACACTACATGGTCGAGGCCCACACAAGGTACCCGAACATGATGGAGAGAACACTGCAGGGGCATCAGATAGAAATAAAACAGGCACCTCAGGGGGAAGGGAAAGGGGGGGCACCTCAGCCGGTTGAGTGCACGACGCCAAATCCACGAGGGGGCCACATGCCCACTGTTCAATCCTGGGGAATGCAAAGCCACAGTCTCACAAGTCTCTACAGTGGGTGGTTTGCCCATTGTTTAATCCTCGGGAGTGCAAAGCCACAGTCTCTCAAGTCTCTACAGTGGGTGGGTTGCCCACTGTTCAATCCTGGGGAGTGCAAAGCCACAGTCTCACAAGTCTCTACAGTGGGTGGTTTGCCAACTGTTCAATCCTGGGGAGTGCAAAGCCACAGTCTCTCAAGTCTCTACAGTAGGTGCAAAGCCACAGTCTCTCAAGTCTCTACAGTAGGTGCAAAGCCACAGTCTCACAAGTCTCTACAGTGGGTGGTTTGCCCACTGTTCAGTCCTGGGGAGTGCAAAGCCACAGTCTCTCAAGTCTCTACAGTGGGTGGTTTGCCCACTGTTCAATCCTGGGGAGTGCAAAGCCACAGTCTCTCAAGTGGATAACAGTCTCCACTGGTTCTGGAGGGGGATTGGTGCCCAGAGTGCTTAATCCTGTTAAGGACAGAGATAGTGGATGGATCTCTCCACTGGTTCTGGAGGGGGCTTTGTGCCCAGAGTGCTTCATCCTGCCAAGGACTGAGGTAGTGGATGTAAATCTCCACTGGTTCTGGAGGGGGCTTTGTGCCCAGAGTGCTTCATCCTGCTCCTGGCGGACTCAGTAGCATCAGTGCTCTTGGCGCTCATGGGCCAGCGGTGCTTGTGGCGGCAGTGTCCTGTTCAGCGGTGCTTGTGGCCGAGGTGTCCTTGGCAGCGGTGCTTGTAGCAGCGGTGTCCTGTTCAGTGGTGCTTGTTGTGAGGTGTCCTTGGCAGCGGTGCTTGTTGCCGCAGTGTTCTTGGCAGCGACACAGCTTCTGGCGGTCCTGTCTGGCCCTGCGGGGCTGCTGCTGGCGGTCCTGTCTGGCCCTGCGGGGCTGCTGCTGGCGGTCCTGTCTGGGCCTGCGGGGCTGGGGCTGGCGGTCCTGTCTTGACCTGTGGGGCTGCTGCTGGCAGTCCTGTCTGGGCCAGCGGGGCTGCTGCTGGCGGTCCTGTCTGGGCCTGCGGGGCTGCTTCTGGCTGTCCTATATGGCCCTGCGGGGCTGCTGCTGGCAGTCCTGTCTGGGCCAGCGGGGCTGGTGCTGGTGGTCCACTCTGGGCCAGTGAGGCTGGTGCTGGCGGTCGCCTCCTGGGCAGCGGGGCTGATGGCGGTCGCCTCCTGGGCAGCGGGGCTGATGGCGGTCGCCTCCTGGGCAGCAGGGCTGATGGTGGTCGCCTCCTGGGCAGCGGGGCTGGTGCTGGCGGTCGCCTCCTGGGCAGCAGGGCTGATGGCAGTTGCCTCCTGGGCAGGGGGGCTGATGGCGGTCTTCTCCGCCGTGCTGATCTTCCCAGACTTGCCGGGTTTCTTGTGCCCCTTCCCCACCTTGGAAGGTGTCGTAGCTGACTCCACACTCCCACCTGTACCCCTGGGAGCGGCTTTGGTGGCTGGTGTTTTCCCCCTCTCCCACCGGGCACTGGCCAACTTTTGATGCTTGACAGGTGGGGGACTGTTCATTCTGTGGCTCCTTGCCACACTGGCTGCCCTGCTGCCTGGTGCACTCCAGAATCCGGTGACTACTGGCACCACTGGTCCCGCCCATGTTGTGGCTGAGGTACTAGGTTGGGACCTGGAGAGTCGGGCCCTAGGAGACTGACGGGGTGGGGGAGGTGAGGGAAAGAGGTCAAGGGTGGACAGGAAAAGTTTATTGGGAACACTAGGACGGGTAGCTGGAGGGGTTTTGCGAGTGGAGGAAGAGGTAATGGTTGTAGGAGGTGTACGTTTGGTGACTTTGGGTGAACGTGCATGTGCTGGAGTCTGTTGTGAGGTGGATGGCTGTTGTTTGTCTACCTTGGGAGGTGGCGTCACAGACACACTGGGAGAGGATGCAGGGGATGTGTGACTGGTAGTGGGGGTGGTGACTGCATGTGAGCGGGGTGTGGTGGTGGGTGTGCTGGTGATGGTAGTAGTGGCTGTAGATGTAGTGCATGCAGGTGTGAGTGGAGACGAGACTGGGAGGGAGGAGGGAGACAAGGAGAAGGGGGACACAGTGGAGGCAGTGGATGTTGCTATGTCTGCATGTGGGTGATGTTTGCGGAAGTGCCTGTGGGATGTGTGGTGCTTATGTTTGCCTGAGCTTCCTTTGTGTGTTGAGGTGTGGGCATGCTGGTCTGATGGTGTGCCTCGGGTAGGCTGAGGTACAGGGGTGTGAGTCTGGGTGGAGGTAGTTGGAGGGTGGAGGCTAGAGACAGGGACAATGGCTGCCATCAGTGCTGAGGCCAGAGTCTGAAAAGCTAGCTGAAGGGCTGCCTGACCAGAATAATTGCCCTCCAGGAATGCATTGGTTTGTTGCAACTGCCTCTCTACACCCTGGATGGCATTCAAAATGGTAGACTGCCCAACAGTGAGGGACCTGAGGAGGTCAATGGCTTCCTCACTGAGGGCAGCAGGGGTGAATGGTGCAGGGCCTGAGGTGCCTGGGGCGAAGGAGATGCCCACCCTCCTAGGTGAGCGGGCACAGGGCAAAGGCTGAGGGGCTGCTGGGAGGGCGGTGCTGGTAGGGGGGGTGGCGGCTGTACCTGTAGATGGAGGGGCAAAGATGGGCCACAAGGGAGCTCCCATCAGAGGACGAGTCCGTATCACTGGTGTCAGCTCCTGTCCCCGCCGTGGAGCTCCCCTCGCCCTCCGTCCCACTAGTGGAATCAGACTCCGTAGTGTCGCCCTCCAGGGCCATGTGGGATGCAGCTCCCTCCTGCTCCAGTGCCACTGATCCTCTGTCTGATGATGCTAAGGCACACAAGAACAGGGAGACCACAAAAAGGGGGAACAATGACAGAAGAAAGACATGTTGAGTGCATGCATTACCGCTATCGTTGGCGGACACGACAGACACAGAAACCCCCTGCACTACGCCGCGCACTTGGGGTCCACTATTCAATCCCTGGGACATGGCCTACAAGTCTATGGCCGACATCTGCACACATGGATGTCACAGGAGCCTGACTAGGTATAGTTGGCACTGTACACAGGTGGAGTGGGGTGCCACAGGGACTGCCTGAAAAAGATGACCAAACTAGCACACTCGCCCTGGCCTAGGGAAACCCACAGCCCACCTCCCCCACCCAGACATCTCCACTGCACGCTGAATCAGCAGAATGAGAGTGAGCAGAATGAGAGCACCACTCACCCCCTTGTTGCTGCTGTGATGCCCTCAAGCGCCCATCCAACTCCGGGTACGCCACCTCCAGGATCCTGAACATCAGGGGGGTCATGGTGCGATGGTCACCCTTCCCACGTTGGGAGGCCATCCCAAGCTGGGCCTCCGCCGTCTTCTTTCTCCAGCGGCGAATGTCCTCCCATCTCTTACGGCAGTGGGTGCTCCGTCTGTGATAGACCCCCAGGGTCCGGACGTCCTTGGCGATGGCACGCCAAATATCCTTCTTCTGGTGGGCGCTGACCTACAGGAATTGCACAGTGGAAAAAGAGAAGTTATTACCAACTGCACTGTCACAGTCATTGGCCCGCATCCCTACCCTTGCCATGTGGCACATGCACTCACCGTCGTTTCATGCACGCCTCATTCTCCCCCCCCTATCTTTCATTCACCCTACTCCACACAGGCATAGCCATAGAGCATGCTCCCAGTGTACTTACCTGTTTGTCGGGAGGACCGTAGAGTAGCATGTACTAGGGGAGGACCCCATCCATGGGTTTCTCCAACTCTTCCGATGTGAAGGCAGGGGCCCCTTCCCCAGACGCACGAGCCATTGTCTCTAACAGACTGAGGTCACAGAAGCACTTGCAGTGTAGGTCCTCTCCTGTCGAAGATCAGGTATCGAGTGTTTGAACAGATTGAAAATGGCAGTCACGTCCGCAGCGGTGCGTACCGTCACCGCTGGCGTACATCGTCATTGGCTCCTGGGACCCATAGGGTCCAATGTTAACCAATACAGAATTGCACCTCAGTCTTCGACCGCCTACTGCGACGGTGTACAATGCCAGCGCAGTTACCTCACATCCCATTGTCCCACTTTACAGGTCAGGCAGCCGCCATTTTAGGGGCACACATGGCTTTATTTTTAACTGTGTCACACATAAATAGGCCTTGCCTCAACACTCATACATGCAAATTTCGGATTATGAATCATGTTCTGTGTAAGCTGTGTGTACGTACCTCTGAGTTGGTTGACTCTGTGCTCGCTGTTGTCCTTCACAGGCACCGTCCGCAGGGACATGTGAGGAGATGGCGGCATCCTCCTGTGTACAGACCACTGGTGGACCTGTCTACAATGGAGGAAAGACATGTAATCATCACCTACAGGCTTGATCGTGCCACAATCCTGGAACTGTGTGCCCAGTTGGAGCCAGACCTGATGTCAGCTATCCACCATCCCACAGGAATCCCCCCTCAAGTGCAGGTGCTGTCAGTACTCCATTTCCTGGCAAGTGAGTCATTTCAAACAACAGTGGCCATAGCATCAGGGATGTCCCAGCCTATGTTTTCCAACGTGTTGTCCAGAGTGTTGTCTGCCCTGCTGAAACATATGCGGAGCTACATCGTTTTCCCTCAGGTGGAGGATTTGCCTACAGTGAAAGGTGACTTCTATGCACTGGGACATATCCCCAACATCACAGGTGCCATTGATGGGACACATGTGGCCTTGGTACCCATCCGCAGTAGTGAACAGGTGTACAGAAACCGGAAGAGTTATCATTTGATGAATGTGCAGATGGTGTGTTTGGCAGACCAGTACATCTCCCATGTGAATGCCAAATTCCCTGGCTCAGTGCATGACACTTACATCCTGCGGAATAACAGCATCCCTTATGTGATGGGGCAACTCCAGAGGCACCGTGTGTGGCTATTAGGTGAGCACCTGGAAGCAAGTCAGTGGGAATATTTATCTGGGTCTGGGGATATCCCTACAGGTTAGTGTGTGTCTAACAGTTGTCCCTCGCCTTTTTCAGGTGACTCTGGCTACCCCAACCTGTCATGGCTACTGACCCCAGTGAGGAATCCCAAGACAAGGGCAGAGGAACGCTACAATGAGGCCCATGGGCGAACTAGGAGGATTATAGAGCGGACCTTCAGCCTCCTGAAGGCCAGGTTCAGGTGCCTCCATATAACAGGTATTCTACTTACCAAAGAAGGTGTGCCAGATCATGCTTCACAACTTAGCTTTGCGACGACAGGTGCTTTTTCTGCAGGAGGATGGTCCAGATGGAGGTGTTGTGGCAGCTGTGGAGCCTGTGGACAGTGAAGACGAGGAAGCAGAAGAAGAGGACATCAACAACAGGAACTCGGTTATCCTGCAATACTTCCAGTGAGACACAGGTAAGAAGACAAACCTGCCTACTACATGTGATTTAACAATACTACCGCTCTACTGTCTGTCCTTTTCACCTAGTGTATGGTCACTGAGTTTTCACTTTCCCTTACGATTTCACAGATGTGGGTCCCACTGTGTGGCATCTGCTTCGTTTCCTCATGGACTAGAGCTGTGTGACATAGGTATGTTGGCATTACAATTGAAAGAGCATTTTGTCACTGTAATTGCTAATACACTATTTCAAAATCACAGACAGACTCCAGATTGTTTTGTGCTTTAAGGGTGTTTATTTAGGTGCTCAATATTGGAGGGTGCTGTAAAATGGGGAGGGTTGATGGTGGAGGAATGCCCATGGCAGAGTCCAGTCTATTAGTCTCACAGGTGCATTGTCCAAAGGGGCATAGGAAGTGGAGCTGGGGCAGTTTGAGGATGGACAGGGTGACAAGGTGGGACAAAAGGATGACAATCAGGGCGGTCTCATTTCTTGGCGGGAGTCTTGGCATCATTCTCTGTCTTTGTCCTGGATCTCAGGGTCAGTTTGTGGGGTGGTTCTCCATCTGCAGGGGGTGGGGTGCTGGTGTGGTGGTCCTGTGGCGGTCCTGTGGCAGTGCCTGTCCACTAGCACCGGCGGAGGTGGTGGGCAGTTCATTGTCCAGGCTAGTGTCAGGGGCCCCTTGTTGTGCCACAGTGTCCCTCCTGGTGTTGAGGACTTCCTTCAGCACCCCTACGATGGTGCCCAGGGTGGTGTTGATGGATTTGAGTTCCTCCCTGAAGCCCAAATACTGTTCCTCCTGCAGCCGCTGGGTCTCCTGAAACTTGGCCAGTACCGTTGCCATCGTCTGCTGGGAATGATGGTATGCTCCCATGATGTTGGAGAGGGCCTCGTGGAGAGTGGGTTCCCTGGGCCTGTCCTCCCCCTGTCACACAGCAGGCCTCCGAGTTCCCCTGTATTCCTGGGCCTCTGTCCCCTGAACGGTGTGCCCACTGCCACTGCCCCCAGGTCCCTGTTGTTGGGGTGGTGGGTTAGCCTGGGTTCCCTGTAGTGGTGGACACACTGCTGATTGACGTGTCTTGGGGACAGAGGTATGGGCCTGCTGGGTGGGTGCTGTGCTGGTGTTTCCAGAGTGGGGAAGCTCTGTGGTGGCCTGTAACTGTGTGAGGGGAACCGACTGTCCCGAGGTCCCAGACGGGCCGGGCTGGTCATCTAGATCCAGTTGGACAGAGCTGCTGTCATCACTGTGGGCCTCTTCTGTTGGTGGTGTGGACATGTGTGG
Source organism: Pleurodeles waltl (assembly GCF_031143425.1). Classification (NCBI taxonomy): domain Eukaryota; kingdom Metazoa; phylum Chordata; class Amphibia; order Caudata; family Salamandridae; genus Pleurodeles; species Pleurodeles waltl. The sequence continues at coordinate 1,237,566,802 of NC_090446.1, forward strand.
ACCCTCTTGTGTGGTGACATTGGGTAGGGGTACAGCAGGGGTGTAAAAGCATGATTATTGCATCTGAGTGTACCATGGTGTGCAATGGGTGGGTGACCGTGTACCCCAGTGCTTGCATTCCTGTGTTGGACCTTGTGTGATGATGGTTTAGGGGGGTGTATGGGTATGTGCCATGGCCATGCATTGGTGATGGGTGTCCATGCTTTGGTGCTGCATGCAGGGCTTGGTGTTGGGATGTGTGGTTTGTGATAGTGGGACATCTGTGAGTAGTTAGAGTGATGGGGGTGAGGGCGAGGGCGAGGGTCGGGTATGTGATAGCATGCAGGTAGGGTGAGGGATAAGGTAGTTAAGGTTTGACTTACCAGAGTCCATTCCTCCAGCTACTCCTTCGAGGCCCTCAGGATACAGAATAGCCAAGACTTGCTCCTCCCATGTTGTTAGTCGTGGGGGAGGAGGTGGGGGTCCGCCGCCAGTCCTCTGAACCGCAAGGTGGTGTCTGGAGACCACGGAACGCACCTTCCCCCGTAGGTCGTTCCACCTCTTCCTGATGTCATCCCTATTTCTTGGGTGCTGTCCCACTGCGCTGACCCTGTCCACTATTCTGCGCCATAACTCCATCTTCCTTGCAATGAATGTCTGCTGCACCTGTGATCCGAATAGCTGTAGCTCCACCGGGCTGATTTCCTCCAACATGACCCTTAGCTCCTCCTCTGAGAACCTGGCGTGTATTTGTGGTGCCATGGGTGTTGTTTGAGTGGTGTGTGTGAGCGTGTGTGGGATGATGTGTTGGGGTGTGTGCTGTAAGGTGTGTGGGTGGTGTATGGGTGATAGTGTTCTGTGGCTCTGGTTCTGTGGGTGCTCTTGCTTTAACTCTCTCTGGTGGCAATTTTTGTTAGTTGTAAAGGGTTCTGGGCAATGTGTGTGTGTTTTATAGTGGTGTGGGTGTGTGGGTGTGGTGTGTGTATGAGTGTCAGGTGTGTGTAGTTTGAATTGTCCAATGTGGTGTAGTTTTGTATGTGTGTGTGTTTTTTTAGTGCGTCGGTATGTATAGGCAATTGTTTAGCGTCATTGAGTGTCTGCCCCAGTGATTCGTGGATCATAATTCTGTGGGCGTAGTTCTGTTGGCAGAACAGTGTGGGTTTTGGTACCACCATTTTATCACTGACCTTTGGGCTGGCGGACTTGTGTTTGTGTCTGTATATCGACGGATTGCTAGGTGTGTGTCATAATATGGGTAGCGGTATACTGCCTCGGTTACGGTTTGTTGGCGGCAGTCGGCATGGTGGTAAGCGGGACTTACCGCCAATGTCATAATGAGGACCTAAATGTTTTTATTGCACAGAAACTAAAAGCGCCAATATGGACATCTGGTCACACTCGACTGGGGCAAAGTCAAAATTTGAGGCCAACAGCGATGGAGCCATGCTCGAGTACACTGAGTAGGAGGCCTCGTCAAAGTTCTACCTTTGGACTGAGGCCCACACTTATACTTTTTGACGCAAACCAGCGCTGGCGCTGGTTTGTGTAAAAGAGTTTACCGCCGGCTAACGCCATTCCTGCGCACCATGCGGGCACCTTATTTAAGGATTGATGTTAGGCGGCGCTGCGGACTGGTCAGAGTAAAAAAAAAAGACTCAAACCAGGCAGCGCTGGCGTAGGGGAAAATGGGAGGTGTTCGTCAAAAAATGGTGCAAGTCAGGTTTGAGTAAAAAATCATGGCTCAAACCGGACTTTCGCCATTTTTTGACGCACAACCCCCATTGAAATGACTCCTGTCTTAGCAAAGACAATTGTCCCCTGGGCATGGCCATTGGGCACAGTGGCATGTAGGGGGGCCAAAGTTAGGCCCCCCTCTGCCACCTCAACTTACCTGTACTTACCTGGGATGGGTCCCCCCATCCATGGGTGTCCTCCTGGGGTGGGCGAGGGTGGCAGGGGGTGTCCCTGGGGGCAGGAAAGGGCACCTCTGGACTGCTTCCATGGTCTGAGACCATGGAAGTGAGCCCAAATGTCCCTTAACGCCTGTCCTCACCCAGGTGTTAAAAAACGGCACACATCAGGCTGTGCGCCGTTTTTTAAGGCCTGCCCTCTCCTGTGCATCAAAATAACGCAGGAGTATAAATAACGCACACAGACCTTAAAGTAATTTTTTGGACGGAAACGCCTACCTTGCATGTCATTAACGCAAGGCGGTTTCCCGCATCCAAAAAATTACGCACATTGAGGTTTTTTGACGTCCGCTGTGTCGGTCGTCATAGTTTAAATATGGGGCAAGGTTTGCACCGAATGTGCGTCAAAGGTTTTAACCAGAGTATAAATATTTCCCTGGGTCTTTTTCTTGATGATTTTTCTCACTGGGACAAAGTCACAGGTCAGATCTGACCTCCATGGAGCCCTCTTCGGAGACACCTCGCAGGAGACCTCGGTGAAGAATTCTACTTTCTGACTTAGATGATTTTTTGGGATGTAACTCTTCATCCGGGACAAACTTGAAATTGAAGCCGACCTCTCTGGAGCCTTCTTCGAATATGCTGCGCGGGAAGCCTTGGTCAACTTTTACATTTGGACTTAGAAACTTTTTTGGAGCTTTTTTTTCTCTGAGCTCGGGGGACCTTCCATTTCAAGGCATTTTTGAGTCAACGTTATTGGATTGCCTTTCCACAAACCCCTAGTGAACTCCTGAAAGTCTAGGCGCTCCGGGGCTTTTCAGCAGGATGAACCTGCAAGCCCGGCCAGGTTGCGGTCGACATAAGCTGACTTGAGTCACGACGCCTGGTAGGTCTATATATGGAGCTTATTTCCATTCTTGCCCCAAACGTCTCCAAACCTCTGGATCTTCTTCCAGAAGGTCTTTGAAGGTCCTTTAGGAGTCCACAACTCACCCAAGCTTCCAGAAGCTCTGAGTTGTTCCTCGAGGGTTAGGACTCCAATGTGTCTGCTCAAATCCAAAAATGACCACTAGTCACTGGTTAGCTGGTCAGTTTCTTCAGAGCTTGATGCAGGGAACTCTGGCCAGCTATTTTCTACCTGTAGCAAAAAGGGTGTCTCTTCTTGAAGCAGTTGAAGACAGGCAAAGTCTTTTTAGTGGTGAAGCCCAAGTGTGCAGCTGGTGAAGTCCTTCAATGTACAGTGTCCAGGTGCAGGTCAGTGGTCCAGCAGGGCAGTCCTCCATCTTCTTTGTCTTTTTCCTTGTAGGGATCAGAATTGGGGTGCAGCTCTGCCAGTTTTATCCTTGCTACTGGAGATGAAAGGCAGGGTGGCCTCTGTCCAATCACATGCAGGCCACCACCCTCTTGCGTGTGGCAAAAATCAATCTCAGGGAGCAACATTCTCTAAAAATCCAAGATGGCAAAAATTCTATCACAGAGTTTAGGTCTGGTTGAGCCCACCCACTGGTGTGGCTAGGTTTCCCTTGGCACAGCCCTTTCCAACCCACTGGTAATCTAATTAGGAGGCACCTGGCTATCTGGTTTGCTGGCCCAAATGTCCTTCCCTCCTTTGAAGAACAGTTTGCTGGCGCAAATGTCCTTCCCTCCTTTGAAGTACAGTTTGACTGCTCTCCCCCTATCCTGTTTCACCATCTGCTGAATTAGTTCTTTTCCCCCAGGCACTTCTTTTGTGCTCACCCCAGACCACTTCACACATCCTCAAGGCAGCCTGGCCAGGCTGCCAGAGGCTGGCCAGTCAGAGAAGGACACCACAGAGCTGAAAATGGTAACTTTTAGAAAGAGTTCTAAAACTCTTTATAGGTGCAATTTATATTTTGTTCAACAGTGGCAAGTTGTTGGATGTATTATAACTTTTAATTTGATGTTAGGCGTGATATATTTTGCTTCTTCCTATTGAAAATAAGACATTATTATTTTAAAATAAAGTCTACCCGTGTTAGCCCACAAAGTCAATTCACAACAATGGGGGAAAAGAAATACAGCTATTGTTCCCTTGCCAGGGCTTATGAAACATATTGTATAAGGTTCCTGCTTATAGTTACATGCATCCAACCCTGGGGGCAGCTAGAGCACACCTTATGGCTGACTTAAATGTAGAAATAAGGTATCTTAATACTTTGGATGTACTGTAATTCCAAAGTCAAGTTAAATTTGGGGTTACCTGTAACTTAAAAGCAGCCAGCAAGGCAGGCCTGCCTTTAAAATGACACTGGGCATCTCAGCAGTGCACATATGAGTGCACTACCTATGCTGAGGTCCCTTAACCTACATGCCCTACCATATGACAGGGACTTATAGGTAGGTTGATACAGCTAATTATAATTAGCCTAATTTGCATAAGCCAGTTTACACAGAGCACTGGCCCTGGGGCTGGTTAGCAGTACCCAGGGCACAGTCAAGAGTCAGTAACCACCAATATCTGTCCAACACTTTTGTGGATGGCCAGGGCAAAAAGGAATTTTCTACAGGAATCAATTACTTTACCCATAGCACCATTAACCAATCCTTCCTCGACATTTAAATTATGCAACAAAATTACCCTACACTTTTTGCAAACATGGAAACACTTTTCTAAATCCGTAGTTCTCAAAACAGATTTCTCAAATGAATCAAATTTTTCTTATCGTTTTTCACTTAGCAGTACTGTTACTCCCAGTGTTCCATTCTGTGAAGTGCTGGTATGAATACCTATTGAATTTAATAATGAGTATGGCCAACAACATACATTGACATGACATTTCAAGATGGCTTGCTGATATTGAAAATACTGTGGATTGTCACTGTAGTCCGTTTTTTATGTTTGTCTAGTTATGAGGGCACTGGTGTTATAAAAATGCCACATACATTGGAATTGGTTTGCCCGTGATCAAGGAAAGTGAGATTCTAAAAATGCATTGGGTGTTTTGCTGCCTTTGAAATAAATGTTTCAGTTCGCAAGATGTATGTGGCCTTGGCTGTTCTTTCATCCAGGACTCAGGACAGGAAGAGTTACTGGGAAGGGAACTATTGACATTTGATAGTAAATATATATATATGTGTATACATATATATATATATTACCTACTGACGGTCATAAGTAGGTAGTTCTAATTAGCACCTGGTTTCCATAGGAAAAGCATATTTTGACTTGGCTACAATCTGTGGTGCAGTTTGACAAATCTTCATGAAAATTTCCCCCCCAAAAAGTGTCTTGTTGGGTCTTGTGCCTGGAACGTTTTTGAGGGATCCGTCAAGCTGGGACGAGAAAATGGGGGCAGGGTAAAAGAAAAAGTGTGTTTCCCATGTTAATTCCTATGGAGAATTTAGGTGGTCATTACAACATTGGTGGTAAAAGCCGCTTACCGCCGTGCAGAAGACCGCCAACACACCGCCGCGGCCGCGGAATTCCGCCACGGCCATTATGACCCACAGCCCGGAATCAGCCAAAATTCAGACACCCACACAAGTCCGCCACACCAAAGGTCAGTGATAAACTGGCAAAAACAAAACCTCCACCGTCATGCCAACAGGAATACGCCCACACTATCACGACCCACGAATCCACGCAGCAGTCTTTCAACCACGGTATTCCATTGGCGGTACACACCGATGCGCTCAAAATACACACACACTTTCAAAACACATCCACATTGGACAAATCGAAATACACACACCTGATACACATAAACACACCACTCCCACACACCCAATACAATATAAAACACACACCCACATCACCCACAAACCCCTATGCCCATAATCCCGAAAGAAGGCCAGAGAGAGACACTACAATCTACAACCACAGTCCCATACCACCACATGCCCTCCCTCCTCAGGAAACACCACCACAGCACCCACCCAGCGGGCCCACTTATACATACATTAACACACCTACATGCACATGCATGCATACACTGACACACCGAGACACACACTGACACTTACAGTGGCACACCCAGGCACACACTGATGCATACATTGACACAACGAGATTCAAACTCAGGCATAAACTGACTGACTCAGGCACAAGCGTATGCATGCACAGACACACCCACGCGGACAGTCATGCATATGCTGACACACCAAGAAACACACTAATGCATACACTGACACACCCAGGCACACACTCATCGAGGCACTAACACAATTAGACACACACTCATAGATAAACTAACACATCAAGGTACACCCTCATGCACACACTGATATACCCAAGAACACACTGATGCATCCACTAAAACACCCAGATATACACTGATGTATATGCTGACACACCCAGGCACATGCTCATGCAGACACTAAAATATCCACACATAGAATGATGCGTATACTGACACACCCGGCACAAACTCATGCCTAAACTGCCTAATCAGACACAAATGTATGCATATACAGATACACCCAGACAGACCGTTATACATACACTGACACACCCAGACACTGATGCATACACTGACATACCGAAGCACACACTTATACAGACACTAACACACCTAGGTACACATGCATGCATACACTGACACACACAGTGGCACACCCAGGCACACACCGATACATACATTGACAAACCTAGACTCAAACTCATGTATACAGTGACAGACCCAGGCACAAACATATGCATACACCGACTCATCGCAGGCAGACCTTCATGCATACATTGACACACCCAGACACACAATGATGCATACACTGACAAAACCAGGCACAGGCTTATACATAAACTAAAACTAGGCCTGGGCGAAAAACTCTGCTCCGCTGGCAGAGTTTGCAGATTTCTGCAATTTACATGTTCCACATAGAACACAGATTTACCAATGGACTCCACAATGAAGGGGAGTTTTTTCTGTCTTTCCCCACGTTAGCGCATGCTTTCTGTCATTTTGTGCGTTCAAGATGTGAAAGAAAAGACTTCTGCTCTATAGCAATCACAAAAAAGATTTTTAACCCACTCACAAGAGTAAGAGCCATGAGAGCAACTTCCGGTGTGTCTTTTTTGACATAGGTGAGCACAAGTGAGAGCGATCGACTACTGCTTCAACCTGGCGTAGCTAAAGCAGCTAAAATCTACAACTTTGCATGACAAATCTTCTCTAATTGACCGTTCACGTTGATATTGTTGTGCGAGGAGTACTTTATTTCCCAACAACCGGAAGTATCCCAGGGATTCCAACTTCCTGTTCCTGTCCAGCAGGCTCTACCCCCTGCTTTGTCCATCTCCTGGTCACTTTTCACTTGGATTTTGAGCTGTAAGGATCACTTTTTTGTCTCCTGGCTATATCACTGGATTTAAGGACTGTTGTATTTTTGTTTTCACAAGTAAGTTAAAAAACACTTGCATAAGGGTGTTACACAACTCTTGTTTGTGTGATGGGGGCTTGCACCAGGATTTATATGTACTTTTATTAAATTTTTTACATTTATTTTGGTGGGTGACCTGCATTTGGGGTCTAGTTATAATTGTATTTGTCATTTTTGTTCTACAAAGGAACATTATTTAACAGTTCACTACATTTTCTCCATGTTTTGTTTTGTAAATTTGCAATATTCTTTAAATTGAATGTTAATGGTGTAGCCTGCTAAAGTAATATGCCTTCCAGCTGTAGGCCCGGTACTAGTCATGGATGCATGATGAAAAAACAACTGTTTGTGGGGTCTGTGGAACTGAAACACCATGGATGGCATGGGATTAAAGTGTATGGTGGTGTTATAGTACTAGTGATAAGTAGGAGCTTCACATCACTCGTATGTCACCCCAGGCCTTTTGTGGGCAAAGACATGTGCCTGCTGCACCAGCGTCTTGGGAGCAAGCTGGGAGCACCACTCCTGCATCAGCAGCCCCATTCCAAAGTAGGCCCAAGCCCATGTCTGGCACAGAGGCAGCCTTTCTAATCACAGGAACGCTGACGAGCAGTGACATTGAATTGGACTTATCTCTGTCTCAAAGTAATACCCAATCATTGCCGGAAACTCAGGCCAGTGAACAACAACAGCCATAGCCAGCAATAACAGTTCCTCCTGAAGTAGGAGCACATCAGGATGTAAACCTTCATGCAGACGAAGCCGAAAAAGCCCCTCTTTCACAAGATTCATTGTCTTCCTGATCTCCACCATCTTCTTCCTTTAGCCCCCTTTCTGATGAGCAAGACTCCACTTGGATGCCACCTCAGTCTGACACATACCAGGAGGGGCAAGGAGCAAAAAGGAAGGTTCCTGAAAGCCTTAGAGTTATGGATGAGGAAGAGGAGGATGATGAGTCTGACGAAGAGCCAGTCATCATGGATGTTAGCCTAGCCCCAGTGGAGTCAAACATTACCCCATCTTCTCAAGCTGCTCAGAGAGATGTGGCACCAATACCGCCACCTCCAACAGCTTCCATTTTTAAAAGGCCCTGGGTGTGACCTACTTCCACACCCACCTCAGTAGAAGAAGGCACTGCCGAGAGGCAAATGTCATCAAAACAACATCCATTTACCACCACTTCTTCAGACATTGGCAGTTGCACGAGTGTAAGAAAGTTGCCATCTCCAGTTTGGGAATTCTTTATGGTTAGTGAAAAGGAGACAAACATTGCCATATGCTTCATTTGCCTAGCAAGTGTAAGTCGGGTTAAGCTTGGTACAAACTATGGAACCGGAGGCTAAACAACCCATTTGAGAAAACACCACGCAATCTGCTGGGAGGCGGACCTTAGTGGCCAAAAGGAAAAGTCTGCAAGTGGTGCTAGTGAAGGTGCTGAAGCAGGGAATCTGATCGGATCATGGTGGAAGGCAAAGGTGAAGAAAGGGTGTCTTTTGTGTTGCACAAATCAGCCCTGTCCCCAGTAGTGCGGTAGTATCATTGCTCACATCAGTAACATTGCAATGGCATAGTAAGATTCAGAGTCAGGTTGAAACACAAAGGAAAGAACCTACAGTGACTGCCCCCCCGAGGCACACATTGAGCCTACCACCACCTTCTAAGTCGCCTGCATCAGTGGAACCAGAAAGAAAAAATCCAGGCTACTATTACTGCCATGTTTTGGCAGGAGGGGCAGTACAAAAGCAATCACCCAATGGCACGTTTGTACAACGGGAAGCTGGCTAAAATGTTAGCATTGGACCTTCTCTCTTTTTCTTTTGTGGGAGTAGTGAGTTTTCTAGAATTTGTGGTGGTTATCTGCCTGACATGGAAGGTTCCCAGCCGGACCTATTTCGCCAGAGTTGCTGTTCCAGCGCTACAGCATTATGTGCTGAAATTGGTTGGACAAACCTTGCAGCAGAGTGCTGCGCAGACAATCCACCTGATGACAGACATGTGGACCAGTTGCCAAGCCACTGATTACATGTGCATCACTGCACGCTGGATCTCTTTTGTGAGGATTAGAGAAATTAATTCTGCAAGTGTTGACACAACTGAATTTTTTAATGGTGCTCTGAAGCATGCAACAGTAGCTATGTTTGCCATGGATAAATCCCTTACAGCTGCAAACATCTTGGATGACTTTAAAAACAGGATCGTTGAATGGCTGCGCCCCAGAGGACTTAGGTGGTCATTCCGACCGTGGCGGTCGGCGGTAAGACCGCCAACAGGCTGGCGGTCTTTTTTCATGTATTCTTACCATGGAGGTTACCGCCATGGCCAGCCGCCATTTCACCGTTCCGACCGCCACAGCGATAACGACCACCAGGTTGGAGACCTGGGTCTCCAGCCCGGCGGTCGTCACATACCACCAGCGGTATTTCAACCCGCCTGACCCCGGCTTACCGCCATGGATTTCATGCGGTTTGGGACCGCCATGGTAAGCACTATCAGTGCCAGGGAATCCCTTCCCTGGCACTGATAGGGGTCTCCCTCACCCCCAACCCCCACCCCGACTCCCTCCCCTACCCCCCCACCACCCCTGCCACCCCCAAAAGGTTGCAGGACCCCCGTCCCCCACCCAGATCCCCAACATATACACACCCATACACACATACACTCACGCATTCATGCACATACACACACCCCTCCGCATTCATGCACATACACACACCCCCCCGCATTCTTGCACATACACACGCCCCCGCATTCATGCACATACACACACCCCCCCGCATTCATGCACATACACACACCCCCCGCATTCGTGCACGCATTCACACGCCCCCTCAACATACACACACGCACACCTCCATGAACGCACACAACTCACAACACCCCCCCCCCCTTCCCTAGCGGACGATCACCTTACCTGTTCCTCGTGATCCTCCGGGAGGGAACGGGACCCATGGGGGCAGCTCCGCCCACACCGCCACGCCAACAGAACACCACCACAGCGAATCACAGGTCGTGATTCGCTGGGCGGTGTTCTGTTGGCGTGGCGGTGGAGGTGGAGCTACCTCCACTTCCCCGCCTGCCGCCAGTATGGCTGTCGGCGGCTCTTCGTCCGGAAACGGGCGGAGCGCTGCCAACAGTCAGAATGGCCCGTGCGGAAGACCGCCAGCACTGGCGGTCTTCCGTACGGCGGTCTATTGAAAAGACCACCGAGGTCGGAATGACCCCTAGTGTTGGATTTGTTGCCACGGACAATAGCAGTAATATATTTAAGGCCATGTCAGATGGTGGCTATTTCAGCGTCCTGTGTTTGGTGCAGTGCATAAACATTATTTTGCAGGACTTCCTCAAAAAAGAACCTCAAGTCAAGTAACTTACTGTCCACATGCCGAAGAATCTGCACTCATTTGAGCCATTCTTTTAAAGTCCGCAAGCTGTTGAGGATTATCCAGCATGATAATAGAATTTCTTTTAAAGCCCTCATACAGGAGGTGCCAACACATTGGAATTCTACTTATTACATGTTACAACGTCTGTTTGAGAGCACAGACAGATCAATGAATATGTCATGCAAAGAGGAGATGCAACTGTGAAAGGCATGATCATTGACCAATGGGGCCTGGTCAAAAGCCTGACAGAGATGCTGCTTCCTTTTGAAATTTTCACATGGGAAGTCAGCGAGGAGGACTGTACCATGGGTCAAGCTATCCCATTGGTGCATATGCTGCAGAAACAGCTAAAGGGGGTGTCTGAAACGTACACAGATATGGATGAAAAATGAGATGTTCAGGAGTTGGCTGAGAGTTTAATAATTTACTTATCTGTTAAGACAAGGCTTCAAAGAGACATTAGCCCTCATTACAAACCTGGCGGTCGGTGTTAAAGCGGCGGTAATACCGCCAACAGGCCAACGGTAAAAGAAAATGGGATCACGGTGGAAACCGCCAACACAGAGAGCCACTTTACCACTCCGACCGCCACGGCGGTAGCAAAAAACACCACGGCGGTCACCACCAACAGACAGGCGGGGGACAATGTACCGCCCACCACATCACAACCCGCCAATCGGCCAGCTTTTCCGGAGTGGTACTAATGCCATCAAAAGCACGGCAGAAACAGGAATTGGAAGGGAATCCACTAACCACTCGACACTCAACGAAGAACCAGGACGCCATGGAGCCCGAGCTGCAGGTCCTGCCGATCGTGGTCTACCTCCTCATACACAAGAAATATTGAAGGTGGTGGCGACGACCACAGTGAGTACTGCACCTAGCACACAGGGGACGGGGGGACGAAAAAGAGAGTGACACACACGCAACAAGCAACACCCCCACCCTCACTCACAACACCATACACACAAACACATGCAATAACAGTACATATACACCCAGTTACCCCCTGGAAGAATGCAAGGACAAAAGGAATTGAGTGAAATAAGTGATATTTTTGAAATAGTCAGATATAAGTAACAAATAGAAAAACAGTGTATACAAATATTTACAATATGTACAGAAGGCCTTAGCAGGCAGGTCGCTCCCCGCTCCGCCGCCCAGCGCCACCACCTCACCGTTCCGTTTCTTTGTCTCTCCCTGCTCCATTCCACTTCCTCAGCCACTGCATCCCCTGCAGCCCATCCCGCCTCCTTCCTCCACCTCACCGTTCCGTTCCTTTGTCTCTCCCTGCTCCATTCCACTTCCCCAGCCACTGCGTCCCCTGCGGCCCCTCCCGCCACCCTCCTCCACCTCACCGTTCTGTTCCTTTGTCTCTTCCTGCTCCATTCCACTTCCCCAGCCACAGCGTCCCCTGCGGCCCCTCCCGCCTCCCTCTACCTCACCATTCCTTACCTTTGTCTCTCCCTGCTCCATTCCACTTCCCCAGCCGCTGCGTCCCCTGCGGCCCCTCCTGCCTCCCTCCTCCACCTCTCCTCCATTTCTTTCTTTTTTCCCACCGCTGCCTTCCCCTGTGGCCCCACCCCCCAGCCTTCCCATTCGTCCAGCCCTCCCTCCTCCCAGCTGCCAATCCCTCCCTCCCCCCTTGTAATGTATGCATATACAGATACACCCAGACAGACCGTTATACATACACTGACACACCCAGACACTGATGCATACACTGACATACCGAAGCACACACTTATACAGACACTAACACACCTAGGTACACATGCATGCATACACTAACACACACAGTGGCACACCCAGGCACACACTGATACATACATTGACAAACCTAGACTCAAACTCATGTATACAGTGACAGACCCAGGCACAAACGTATGCATACACCGACTCATCGCAGGCAGACACTCATGCATACATTGACACACCCAGACACACAATGATGCATACACTGACAAAACCAGGCACAGGCTTATACATAAACTAAAACTAGGCCTGGGCGAAAAACTCTGCTCCGCTGGCAGAGTTTGCAGATTTCAGCAATTCCATGTTCCACATAGAACACAGATTTACCAATGGACTCCACAATGAAGGGGAGTTTTTTCTGTCTTTCCCCACGTTAGTGCATGCTTTCTGTCATTTTGTGCGTTCAAGATGTGAAACAAAAGACTTCTGCTCTATAGCAATCACAAAAAAGATTTTTAACCCGCTCACAAGAGTAAGACCCATGCGAGCAACTTCCGGTGTGTCTTTTCTGACATAGGTGAGCACAAACGAGTGCGATCGACTACTGCTTCAACCTGGCCTAGTTAAAGCAGCTAAAATCTACAACTTTGCATGACAAATCTTCTCTAATTGACCGTTCACGTTGATATTGTTGTGCGAGGAGTACTTTATTTCCCAACATCCGGAAGTATCCCAGGGATTCCAACTTCCTCTTCCTGTCCAGCAGGCTCTTCCCCCTGCTTTGTCCATCTCCTGGTCACTTTTCACTTGGATTTTGAGCTGTAAGGATCACTTTTTTGTCTCCTGGCTATATCACTGGATTTAAGGACTGTTGTATTTGAGTTTTTACAAGTAAGTTAAAAAACACTTGTATAAGGGTGTTACACAACTCTTGTTTGTGTGATGGGAGCTTGCCCCAGGATTTATATGTACTTTTATTTTTAAAAAATAATTTATTTTGGTGGGTGACCTGCATTTGGGGTCTAGTTATAAATGTATTTGTCATTTTTGTTCTACAAAGGAAAATTATTTAACAGTTCACTACATTTTCTCCATGTTTTGTTTTGTAAATTTGCAATATTCTTTAAATTGAATGTTAATGTTAAGTGGTGTAGCCTGCTAAAGTAATATGCCTTCCAGCTGTAGGCCCGGTACTAGTCCTGGATGCATGATGAAAAAACAACTGTTTGTGGGGTCTGTGGAACTGAAACACCATGGATGGCATTGGATTCAAGTGTATGGTGGTGTTATAGTACTAGTGATAAGTAGGAGCTTCACATCACTGGTATGTCACCCCAGGCCTTTTGTGGGCAAAGACATGTGCCTGCTGCACCAGCCTCATGGGAGCAAGCTGGGAGCACCACTCCTGCATCAGCAGCCCCATTCAAAAGTAGGCCCAAGCCCATGTCTGGCACAGAGTCAGCCTTTCTTATCACAGGAATGCTGACGAGCAGTGACATTGAATTGGACTTATCTCTGTCTCAAAGTAATACCCAATCATTTCCGGAAACACAGGCCAGTGAACAACAACAGCCATAGCCAGCAATAGCAGTTCCTCCTGAAGTAGGAGCACATCAGGATGTAAACCTTCATGCAGACGAAGCCGAAAAAGCCCCTCTTTCACAAGATTCATTGTCTTCCTGATCTCCACCATCTTCTTCCTTTAGCCCCCTTTCTGATGAGCAAGACTCCACTTGGATGCCACCTCAGTCTGACACATACCAGGAGGGGCAAGGATTAAAAGGGAAGGTCCCTGAAAGCCTTAGAGTTATGGATGAAGAAGAGGAGGATGATGAGTCTGACGACGAGCCAGTCATCATGGATGTTAGCCTAGCCCCAGTGGAGTCAAACATTACCCCATTTTCTCAAGCTGCTCAGAGAGATGTGGCACCAATACCGCCACCTCCAACAGCTTCCATTTTTAAAAGGCCCTGGGTGTGACCTACTTCCACACCCACCTCAGTAGAAGAAGGCACTTCCGAGAGGCAAATGTCATCAAAACAACATCCACTTACCACCACTTCTTCAGACATTGGCAGTTGCACAAGTGTAAGAAAGTTGCCATCTCCAGTTTGGGAATTCTTTATGGTTAGTGAAAAGGAGACAAACATTGCCATATGCTTGATTTGCCTAGCAAGTGTAAGTCTGGGTAAGCTTGGTACAAACTATGGAACCGGAGGCTAAACAACCCATTTGAGAAAACACCACGCAATCTGCTGGGAGGCGGACCTTAGTGGCCAAAAGGAAAAGTCTGCAAGTGGTGCTAGTGAAGGTGCTGAAGCAGGGAATCTGATCGGATCATGGTGGAAGGTAAAGGTGAAGAAAGGGTGCTTTTTGTGTTGCACAAATCAGCCCTGTCCCCAGTAGTGCGGTAGTATCATTGCTCACATCAGTAACATTGCAATGGCATAGTAAGATTCAGAGTCAGGTTGAAACACAAAGGAAAGAACCTACAGTGACTGCCCCCCCCGAGGCACACATTTAGCCTACCACCACCTTCTAAGTCGCCTGCATCAGTGGAACCAGAAAGAAAAAATCCAGGCTACTATTACTGCCATGTTTTGGCAGGAGGGGCAGTACAAAAGCAATCACCCAATGGCACGTTTGTACAACGGGAAGCTGGCTAAAATGTTAGCATTGGACCTTCTCTCTTTTTCTTTTGTGGAAGTAGTGAGTTTTCTAGAATTTGTGGTGGTTATCTGCCTGACATGGAAGGTTCCCAGCCGGACCTATTTCGCCAGAGTTGCTGTTCCAGCGCTGCAGCATTATGTGCTGAAATTGGTTGGACAAGCCTTGCAGCAGAGTGCTGCGCAGACAATCCACCTGATGACAGACATGTGGACCAGTTGCCAAGCCACTGATTACAGGTGCATCACTGCACACTGGATCTCTTTTGTGAGGATTAGAGATATTAATTCTGCAAGTGTTGACACAGCTGAATTTTTTAATGTTTTTAATGGTGCTCTGAAGCATGCAACAGTAGCTATGTTTGCCATGGATAAATCCCTTACAGCTGCAAACATCTTGGATGACTTTAAAAACAGGATCGTTGAATAGCTGCCCCCCAGCGGATTTAGTGTTGGATTTTTGCCACGGACAATAGCAGTAATATATTTAAGGCCATGTCAGATGGTGGCTATTTCAGGGTCCTGTGTTTGGTGCAGTGCATAAACATTATTTTGCAGGACTTCCTCAAAAAAGAACCTCAAGTCATGTAACTTACTGTCCACATGCCGAAGAATCTGCACTCATTTGAGCCATTCTTTTAAAGTCAGCAAGCTTTTGAGGATTATCCTGCATGATAATAGAATTTCTTTTAAAGCCCTCATACAGGAGGTGCCAACACATTGGAATTCTACTTATTACATGTTACAACGTCTGTTTGAGAGCACAGACAGATCAATGAATATGTCATGCAAAGAGGAGATGCAACTGTGAAAGGCATGATCATTGACCAATGGGGCCTGGTCAAATGCCTGACAGAGATGTTGCTTCCTTTTGAAATTTTCACATGGGAAGTCAGCGAGGAGGACTGTACCATGGGTCAAGCTATCCCATTGGTGCATATGCTGCAGAAACAGCTAAAGGGGGTGTCTGAAACGTTCGCAGATATGGATGAAAAATTAGATGTTCAGGAGTTGGCTGAGAGTTTAATCATTTACTTATCTGTTAAGACAAGGCTTCAAAGAGACATTAGCCCTCATTACAACCCTGGCGGTCGGTGTTAAAGCGGCGGTAATACCGCCAACAGGCCAACGGTAAAAAAAATGGGATCACGACTACGGTGGAAACCGCCAACAGAGAC
Organism: Pleurodeles waltl; assembly: GCF_031143425.1. Taxonomy (NCBI): domain Eukaryota; kingdom Metazoa; phylum Chordata; class Amphibia; order Caudata; family Salamandridae; genus Pleurodeles; species Pleurodeles waltl. The sequence continues at coordinate 1,237,582,950 of NC_090446.1, forward strand.
AGCCACTTTAACACTCCGACCGCCGCGGCGGTAGCAAAAAACACCACGGCGGTCACCACCAACAGACAGGTGGGGGACAATGTACCGCCCACCACATCACAACTCGCCAATCGGCCAGCTTTTCCGGAGTGGTACTAATGCCATCAAAAGCACGGCAGAAACAGGAATTGGAAGGGAAACCACTAACCAGTCGACACTCAACGAAGAACCAGGAGGCCATGGAGCCCGAGCTGCAGGTCCTGCCGATCGTGGTCTACCTCCTCATACACAAGAAATATCAAAGGCGGTGGCGACGACCACAGTGAGTACTGCACCTAGCACACAGGGGACAGGGGGATGAAAAAGAGAGTGACACACACACACGCAACAAGCAACACCCCCACCCTCACCCACAACACCATACACACAAACACATGCAATAACAGTACATATACACCCAGTTACCCCCTGGAAGAATGCAAGGACTAAAGGAATTGAGTGAAATAAGTGATATTTTTGAAATAGTCAGATATAAGTGACAAATAGAAAAACAGTGTATACAAATATTTACAATATGTACAGAAGGCCTTAGCAGGCAGGTCGCTCCCCGCTCCGCCGCCCAGCGCCACCACCTCACCATTCTGTTTCTTTGTCTCTCCCTGCTCCATTCCACTTCCCCAGCCACTGCATCCCCTGCAGCCCCTCCCGCCTCCTTCCTCCACCTCACCGTTCTGTTCCTTTGTCTCTCCCTGCTCCATTCCACTTCCCCAGCCACAGCGTCCCCTGCGGCCCCTCCCGCCTCCCTCCACCTCACCATTCCGTTCCTTTGTCTCTCCCTGCTCCATTCCACTATCCCAGCCGCTCATCCCCTGCGGCTCCTCCTGCCTCCCTCCTCCACCCCTCCTCCACCTCTCCTCTGTTTCTTTCTTTTTTCCCACCGTTGCCCTCCACTGCGGCCCCACCCCCCAGCCTTCCCATTCATCCAGCCCTCCCTCCTCCCAGCTGCCAATCCCTCCCTCCCCCCTTTTATGGAAGCCGCGGTGCGGATGTGCCGCTGGCGCGCCAAAGGTAAGACCGTCTGCACCCGTCCGAGCCAAGACCGCGCCCAGCGCCAGTCCCCCTGGCCCTCGCAGTCAAGCCTATTCCCCCCTCATCCTCCACTCACTCAACCCAGGCCTTCGCCCCACCTGCACCCTTTCCAGCCCCACACACACTCACGGACCCTTCACTTGCCACACCTGTCATTTTTCCTGCTCCTCCTCCCTCACACCACACACCAACCACAGAGACCCACCCGACTACACACACAACACCACCAACGCAACACATACCGGCTCTCCCCTCACCCCCACCAACCAGCCCCGCAGCACACCACCCCACAACCAGAACACACCCCGCAACAACACCCTCATGCACCACAGCAATGCCACACACCACAACCGCCTCAACTGCCTGCACCTCAACACCCGCTCCCTTCACAAACATGCCATAGAACTCTGGGACCTCATCACATCACACTCACCCAACAGCGCCTTCCTCACGGAAACCTGGACCAACCCCTCCTCAGAACCCGACATAGCCATCGCCAACTCCAAGGGATACAAACTCCAACGCAAAGACCACCTCAACAGGCCAGGGGGTGGCATCGCCATTCTACACAGGGACACCATCAAAGTCACCACCAGCTCCCAAGACACTACTGACAACACAGAACACATGCACTTCCTGATCCACGTTAACAACAACTCCACCCTCAGAGGTACACTAATCTACAGACCACCAGGACCACGCCCCGCCTTCTGCGACACCATCGCCGACACCATCAGCTCGCACGCCCTCATCTCCACAGACTACATCCTCCTCGTGATTTCAACTTTCACTTGGAGAACCTACAAGACCACAACTCATCATCCCTCATAGACAACCTCAGCAACCTCGGGCTCAAACAACTAGTCACCGCACCCACCTACTCAGCAGGACACACACTCAACGCAATTTTCGCCTCAAGCCAGCACATAGCCTACACCCATACCACCAAACTCCTCAGGACTGACCATCACTGCGTCCACTTCTCCTTCACCAAACCCCCCACACATCACCATCAACACACCACACCCTACCGCATGTGGGACAAGATCCCCACAGAACGCCTGAACTCCCAACTGGCTCACAACCCCCCCTACACACCAACGACCCCAACGCAGGAGCCCACAACCTCTCAAAATGGATCACCACCTGCGCAGGCACACTAGCCCCCCTCAGAAAACATATCGCCACCCGCAACATCAAGAACGCCCCATGGTTCACCCCCGAACTCCAAGACTCCAAGCGCAAATGCCACCAACCAGAGAAAATATGGCGACTAGAACCCTCCACAACCAACTTCTCCACCCTCAAAGCCACCATTCGCACCCAACACCAACTCATACGCACCACCAAAAGAGACCACTACAAAACACGCCTTGACAACAACTCTCAAAACAGCAAAGAACTCTTCACCATCATTAATGAACTAGCCAAACCCAAAGCCAGCAACATAGACCCTTCACACACACAGCCCCTATGTGACACCCTCTCCAACCACTTCCACCACAAAATCCTGGACATCCACAACAGCTTCATACCACACACACCCACCACACACACCCCTCACTCACCCAACTCAACCCCCACTCATGACACACTCACCACCTGGGCCCCCACCACACACGAAGAAACCCCAAAAAATATGAACTCCATCCGCTCCAGATCCCCCTCCAACCCCTGCCCACATCACATCTACAACAAAGCCAGCCCAACCATCGCCCCCATACTCTGTGACATAATCAACTCCTCCTTCGACGACGCCACCTATCCAGACCCCTGGAAGCACGCGGAAATCACCGCTCTCCTAAAAAAAAATAAAGCCGACCCAGAGATCCTCTCCAACTATCGCCCCATCTCCCTCCTCCCCTTCCCCGCCAAGGTCACCGAGAAACTAGTCAACACCCGCCTATCTCACTACCTCGGAGAAAATAACATTCTTGACCCCTCACAATCTGGGTTCCGCAAGAACCACAGCACGGAAACCACCCTCATCGCATGCACTCACGACATTAGGACCAAAGTTGACACAGGCAAGACCGTCGCACTCATCCTTTTCTAGACCTCTCCGCAGCCTTTGACACTGTCTGCCACCACACACTCCGCACAAGCCTCCACAACATAGGAATTCGCCACAAAGCCTTAGACTGGCTCACCTCCTTCCTCACTGACCAGACCCAGAGTGTCCGCCTCCCACCTTTCCACTCCACCACCACCAAGATCATCTGCGGAGTCCCCCAAGGGTCCTCTCTCAGCCCCACACTCTTCAACATTTACATGATCCCCCTAGCCAACATCCTCCGATCACACAGAATCACTATCCTCTCCTACGCAGATGACACCCAACTCATCCTCTCCCTCACCCGCAACCCCACCACCACCAAAACCAACCTACACGCAGCTCTCCTCGACACCGCCAACTGGATGACATCTAACCACCTAAAGCTTAACTCCAACAAAACCGAGATCATCATCTTCGGCCCCAACAAAGCCATATGGGATGACTCCTGGTCCCTAGGACCCACACCCACCCCCGCAAACCACGCAGGCAACCACAGCATCATCCTGGACCCCTCCCTCTCCATGACACAGCAAATCAATGCTCTTACCTCCTCCTGCTTCCTCACACTCCGCACTCTAAAAAAAATCCTTCAAATGGATTACCCCAGAGACCAGGAAGACAGTCACCCATCCACTCATTAGCAGCAGACTAGACTACAGTAACGCCCTCTATGCTGGCACCACACTCAAACTCACACACAAACTCCAGAGAATCCAGAACACAGCTGCGCCTCTCGTCCTTGGCCTCCCCCACCACGAAAGAATCTCACCACACCTCAAAACCCTTCACTTGCTCCCTATAAACAAGAGAATCACATTCAAGATCCTCATCCATGCTCACATATCCCTCCACAACACCGGCCCGACATACTTCAATGAAAGAGTGAACTTTCACATTCCCACCGCAACCTCCGATCAGCCAACCTCACCCTAGCCACAGACCCCCACATCCAATGCACCACCACAGGAGGCAGGTCCTTCTCCTACCTTGCCCCCAAAACCTGGAACTCCCTCCCCACCCACCTCCGCAAAACCAAAGACCTCCTGCTCTTCAGAGAAAACCTCAAAACATGGCTGTTCGAAGAGTGACCCTCCTGCCCCCCCCACCAAGCGCCTTGAGAGCCTCACGGGTGAGTAGCGCTATATGAATTTTTTTTTGATTGATTGAAGGCCGTACACTGTCCTTTGCAAATGTCCATGGCGCACTGGGCCAAAAATCATTGACCAAGCCCACACTTGGCTCCTGCCTCAATACGAAGAGAATACTGCAGGGGCATCAGGTCGAAAACACACAGGCACCTCAGGGGGACAGGGAAGGGGGGGCCTCAGCCGTATGATGGAATAACGCCACTGCTCCTCGAGGGGGCTCCATGCCCACTGCTAGGTCCTGGGGAGTGCAAAGCCACAGTCTCTCAAGACTCTCAAGTGGGTGGGTTGCCCAATGGTTGGTCCTGGGGAGTGCAAGGCCACAGTCTCTTTAGTGGGTGGTTTGCCCACTGCTTGGTCCTGGGGAGTGCAAGGCCACAGTCTCTCTAGTGGGTGGTATGCCTACTGCTTGGTCCTGGGGAGTGCAAGGCCACAGTCTCTCTAGTGGGTGGTATACCCACTGCTTGGTCCTGGGGAGTGCAAAGCCACAGTCTCTCAAGTCTCTCAAGTGGATGGGTTCTCCACTGGTTCTGGAGGGGGCTTGGTGCCCAGTGTGCTTCATCCTGCCAAGGATAGGGTGAGTGGATCCAGTTCTCTACTGGTTCTGGAGGGGGCTTTGTGCCGGATAGGCCACCGCCAGGATGCAGAACATCAGGGGGGTCATGGTGCGACGGGCACCCCTTCCTCGTTGGGAGGTCAGCCCCAGCTGGGCCTCCGCTGTCTTCTTTGACCAGTGTCGCAGGTCCTCCCATCCCTTGCGGCAATGGGTGCTCCACCTGTGATAGACCCCCAGGGTGCGCACCACTTTGGTGATGGCACGCCAAATACCCTTTTTCTGGTGGGCGCTGACCTGCATGGAAAAGATAGCAGAAAAGGAATTATTCACCCATCCGGACTGTAAGACTCATTGGCCACCAGTTCCCACCAATCCCCTGATGCTCATACAATGACCACCTTACATGCTGCACTCTGGCCAGGACGCCTCAGCACCCCCCAACATGTGGCTTACATCCACAGCACTCCATACATTCATGGCCCACACATCATGCTCACAGTGTTCTCACCTGTCCGTCGGGAGGACCGTAGAGTAAAGTGTACTGGGGTAGGACCCCATCCACCAGTTTCTCCAACTCCTCCACAGTGAAGGCAGGGGCCCTTTCCCCAGACACATGAGCCATTGTCGCTTCCAGACACAGGTCACGGCAGCACTTGCAGTGTAGGTCCTCTCCTGTTGAAGGTCAGGTAGTAAGTGAGTGAATAGATAGAAAATGGTGGTCATGTCCATGGCAGTGCGTATAGTCACCACTGGCGTACATCGCCATTGGCTCCTGGAACCCATAGGGCCCAATGCGAAGTTGTGCGGCAGTCGTCGACCGCCTACCGCAACGGCGCACAACGCCAGAGCAACTACCTCATTTCCTCACAGGTCAGGCAGCCGCCATTTCAGGGGGCCACAGGGCATGGCACCTAACTGCATCACAGCATACCTTGGCAAGGCAACTGATTCTAGGATTCACATTTTTTTTCTGTAAAGTTAAAAAAACAGCATTAGTGCAATAGATGTGGGAATGTGACCCTCTGATGACTGTTCTCTTCCATAAGCTCCAACCGCTGAGGCTGCATATGAGATGGCGGCATCCTCCGGTGTACAGACCCCTGGTGGACCTGGCAACAATGACGGACAGACACATTATCATTACCTACAGACTTGATCGTGCCACAATCCAGGAACTGTGTGCCCAATTGGTGCCAGACCTGATGTCAGCTATCCGGCAGCCGACTGGTATCCCCCCTCTAGTTCAAGTCCTGTCATTGCTCCATTTCCTGGCAAGTGGTTACTTCCAAACAACAGTGGCCATGGCATCAGGGCTGTCTCAGCCAATGTTCTCTAAGGTATTGACCAGAGTGTTGTCAGTCTTGCTGAAACAAATGCGCAGCTACATCGTGTTCCCCCAGGTGGAGGATTTGGAAACTGTGAAATCTGACTTTTATGCCCCGGGACATATCCCCAAAATCATAGGTGCCGGTGATGGTACATATGTGGCATTTATCCCCCCCCCCCGGAGAAATGAGCAAGTTTTCAGGAATAGAAAAAGCTATCACTCTCTGAATGTGCAGATGGTGTGTTTGGCAGACCAGTACATCTCCCATGTGAATGCCAAATACCCTGGCTCTGTCAATGACGCCTTTATCTTGAGGAATAGCAGCATCCCATATGTGATGGGCCAACTCCAGAGGCACCGGCTGTGGCTAATAGGTGAGCCCAAGGTCCCCACACAGTATGAGTAGGTGTCTGGGTATGGGGTTGTCCCTAAGGGTTAGTGTGTGTCCCTCGATATTTGCAGGTGACTCTGGTTACCCCAACCTCTCATGGCTACTGACCCCAGTGAGGTATGCCAGGACAAGGGAGGAGGAACATTACAATGAGGCACATGGGAGTACAAGGAGGATTATCGAACGGATCTTCGGCCTTCTGAAGGCCAGATTCCAGTGCCCCCAACTGACAGGTGGCTCCCTGTACTACTCACCAAAGAAGGTATGCCAGTTCATCGTTGCCTGTTGCATGTTGCACAACCTGGCCTTGAGACGCCAGGTGCATTTTCTGCAGGAGAATGTGCCTGGAGATGGTCTTGTGGCAGAGGTGGAGCCTGTGGACAGTGAGGAAGGGAAGACAGAGGAGGCAGAGGAAGAAGATGTTGACAACAGGAGCAACATTATTCTGTAATACTTCCAGTGACACACAGGTAGGACATTGTACTTTCACATTACATTTCATTTAACTGTTGGACATTGTACAAGACCGCCTCTTACCCTATGTTTCTGGCCAATGACTTTACCCTTTGCCATGTCTATTTTCGGATCCCTGTGCCCCACTCTGGTTCCTGCTATGTATACTGCTGCCCACTGCAGGTCATACCAATGTATATGTAACTGGACATATGGATTGAAATGTTTACAGCTTGTTAACCTAATACATATTGCAATCAATTGACAGACTCTGTACTTGTTTTTGATCCAAGGGTGTTTATTTCAGTGCTCATAAATAGAGGGGGATGTGCTATGGGCAGGGGTGATGGCGGAGGAATGTCCGGTTAGCGTCTAGTTTCTTGGTATCACAGGTGCATTGTCCAAGGGGACATAGGAAGGGGAGTAATGGCAGTTCAAGGTGGACAGGGTGACAGAGTGGGACAGAAGGGTGACAATCAGGAGAGTCTTATTGGCTGGCGGGAGTCTTGACAATGTTCTCTGGCTTCTGCCTGGATCGCTGGGACAGTTTGCGGGGTGGTTATCCTTATGCAGGGGGTGGGGTGCTGGTGGCCTGTTAGTCCTGTGGCAGTGCCTCCTGTCCACTAGCGCCGGCAGAGGTGGAGGGCTCTTCATCTGTGTGGCAAGTGTCAGGGGCCCGTTGTTGTGCCACTGCCTCCCTCATGGTCTTGGCCATGTTACCCAGCACCCCTGCAATGTTGACCAGGATGGTGTAGATATTTGTTAGGACATCCCTGATCCCTAGGTACTGTCTCTCCTGCAGCCGCTGGGTCTCCTGCAGCTTGGCCAGTATCTGGCCCATGGTCTTCTGGGAATGGTGGTATGCTCCCAGGATGTTGGAGAGAGCCTTGTGGAGAGTGGATTCCCTGGGCCTGTCCTCCCCCTGTCGCACAGCAGTCCTCCCAGCTTCCCTGTTGTCCTGTGCCTCTGTCCCCTCAACTGTGTGCCCACTGCCACTGACCCTAGGTCCCTGATCGTCCTGTGTATGTGGGGTTGCCTGGGGTCCCTGTAGTGGAAGACACACTGCTAATTGATGTGTCAGAGGAAAGAGGGATGGGCCCGCTGGGTGGGTGCTGTGCTGGCGTTTCCTGAGGGGGGAGGCTCTGTGGTGGTTTGGGACTGTGGCAGGGGAACCGACTGACCAGAGGTCCCTGATGGGCCAGCTTGGTCATCCTGATCCAGGCATGCAGAGCTGCTGTGGGCCTCTTCAGGGGGTGGACTGGTTGTAGCTGGCACCGCCTCTCCGGTGATGTTGAGTAGGGATTCTGTGGGGATGCAAATGCAGTGTTAATGTATCTGCGTGTGCCATCTTGTGTATGGGTGTGTTTCCCTGTATGATTGTGATTTCACTGTCAGCTTGGCCTTGTGTTCGTGGTGGTTTTGTGGGCTGGGTGTCAAGAGCAGAGCATCCTGCGGTCTAGGACCTGTCCCCAATAGCATTTCCATAACGACTACCCACAATGCCCATATGATGTCACCAGTTATAATCCCTTCTTGTGCAAAGTCGTGTCCGCTGCGCTCCCCGTGTGGTAGAGCACATTGGGCTGCGGGGACAGGTCGATGGTGGTTACGCTGTAACACCATCATGCACATGCATCTCGCGGAGATTGAAATTTGAACTTTTAAAACACTACTATTCCCAGTTCCTCTGGGGCGGCGGGCATCTTTGGATGTGGCTGCTCTATAAATAGTGGCCACACCATTCTAGGCTTGCTCACTATTCTGCAGTCTGCCTTGGAGCTGGAGCGAGTTCTGCTCCGCGTGTTCTTTGCTATTTTCGGCAAAGATCTAATAAGTAGGTCGTATTCGTTCAGGTAAGCCTTCTCTTGGAGAGCAACAGGGAACTTTATAGATCTGCAAACTGCTCAGAAGTTACAACTACCATGTGTCAAGAAAAAGGAACCTGAGACTATCCAAGCGGTGGATGGTAATGAATTAGTGGGAGGTCCGGTTACCATGCATACCTCACTAATGCAAATTTCCAAGTTTGCTACATCTGGCCCCAAGTGCCTTACCCCCCCATAGACCATATGACTGTCAGAGTGATCTGATCCCTGGTGCCAATATACCAAATTGCAGGATTTATGTGTTATCTGAAAAAGAGAATCAGCATCTGCGTGAATATATTGATCAATGTCTGGCCAATAAATTAATTAGGCCATCACGATCTCCAGTGGCTTCTCCATTATTTTTCGTACCCAAGGCTAATGCTGAATTAAGACCTTGCATTGACTACACAGCACTAAATAAAATCACCATCAAAAATAAATATCCATTACCCCTTATATCGGTATTACTAGACCAAGTGAAAAAAGCAGTAATATACATCAAACATGATTTGCGAGGGGCTTACCATCTGGTTCGCATACGTGAGGGCGATGAATGGAAGACAGCCTTTAAGACTCGGTATGGCTTGTTCGACTATCTTGTAATGCTGTTCGGTTTGTGTAATGCCCCAGCAGCATTCCAGTATTTCCTAAATGACATTTTACGAGAATATCTAGATGTCTTTGTAATCGTCTATATCGACGACATTCTGATCTACTCCAACTCTGAAAGTATTCACAAAGTACATGTAAAAACTGTTCTACAAACATTAAGAATCCATCATCTATATTGTAAGTTAAGTAAGTGTGAGTTCCATGTTAAAAAGGTAGAGTTTCTAGGAGTAATTTTGACACCCAGTGGTATGCAAATGACAGAGAAGAAGATCCGAGCTGTGACAGCATGGCCCACGCCAAAATCTGTACAAGACATCCAATGTTTTCTAGGGTTTGCAAATTTTTACCGGCGTTTCATCAACCATTTTTCCCAGAAGGTAGCACCAATCACAAAACTATTATGCAAAAAATCCACCTTCCATTGGTCCAAAGACACAGAAGAAGCATTTCAAGACTTAAAAAAGGCTTTTACCTATCCCTCATCTTAGCCCATCCCAATACTAAAGGACCATTCATAGTAGAAACAGATGATTCAGATGCCGCAATAGGTGCCATTGTCTCTCAACGTCATCTAACTACAGGACAATTACATCCTATTGCTTATATGTCCAGTAAACTAAATGAAGCAGAACAAAATTACACCATCGCAGAGAAAGAACTACTAGCCATTTGTGATGCGTTCAAGGAATGGAGGCAATATCTGCTTGGAACAAAAAACACAATAACTGATTACTCTGAACATCGAAACCTACAGTTTATGAGTTCTGCCAGAGTGTTGTCTCCCAGGCAATTAAGATGGATGCTATTCTTTGCAGAATTTGACTTTGTAGTGACGTTTAGGCCAGGAACAGACAATAGAAAAGCAGATGCTCTTTCCCGGCAGGACTCGTCAATTACGCATGTGGAACAAAAACCCCTACCGATCATAACACCATCGAAAGTTCTATGTGTGGTAGCTGCTGAAAAATTCTTCGATCTTACCCGCAACCACTTCCATGTCACACAATGGCAAGACTGGCTATAAGACGATGCCAAGAAATCCATTCTTCAGGGCCTACCCTTATATGACTCTTGAGTGTTCTCACCCACAGTAGAGTTGCGACAAACAGCCTTTTATTGGTTACATAACTATCCTTCAGCAGGACATCCAGGTCCACAAAAACAGCTGAACTAATGAAAAGTTACTTCTGGTGGCCTACTTTCTCCAAAGACTTAAAACAGATGTTAAACTCATGCAAGATATGTACAAGATGTAAAAGCGACCATAGTAAACCCAAAGGCTTGTTGATGCCACTTCCTGTTCCGAGTCACCCTTGGGAGCATATTTCCATGGACTTCATTACTGGGCTTCCCAAGATAAAACTTTTCACAGTCATATTGGTAGTAATAAATAGTCTTACTAAATATGCTAATTTTATTGCATGCAAAGGACTTTCAACATCCAGTGAATTGGCAATAATACTCCTTCACAACGTCGTACGTCTTCATGGACTTCCGAGAATCATTTTATCCGATAGAGGAACACAATTTTCTGCTCATTTCTGGCAAAAATGGTGCGAAAACCTACGGATTGACTCTACAATGTCCCCTTGTTACCATCCTCAAACTGATGGTCAGACAGAAAGGTTGAATCAGTCTCTAAAACAATATTTACGATGCTATGCTAACAAATCATCAACCGCTTGGCCAGATTTCCTATGGCTCGCAGACTTAGCTTACAATAACTCCCATCATTCCTCCATAAACACCACACCCTTTTTTGGTTTGTATGGTTGCCATCCACACACTTTACCAGTCAAACTGCCTTTAACATCTGATACCACACCAGCAGTCCATAACATGATATCTCATATGCAAAAGATACATTTACAATTACAAGGAAATCTGCGGCAAGCAAAGATAAAATACAAAATACAGTATGACAAAAGACATCGCCCTGGTCCTACCTATAAAGAAAAAGATAAAGGGGGTCATTATGACCCTGGCGGAAGGCGGAGAAGCGGCGGTAAGACCGCCAACAGGCTGGCGGTCATTTTTTTTGTATTATGACATGTATCATGGTTACCGCCATGGTCATCCACCGGTTCTCCGTTCCGCCCGCCAGGGCGGAGACGACCACCGGGCTGGAGACCTGGGTCTCCAGCCCGGCGGCCGTCACTATACCGCCGGCGGTATTTTGACCCGGCTTACCGCCGTGGATTTCCTGCGGTTGGAACCACCATGAAATCCATGGCGGTAAGCACTATCAGTGCCAGGGAATTCCTTCCCTGCCACTGATAGGGGTCTCCCCCACCCCGACTCCCTCCCCTACACCACCCACCACCCCTGCCACCCCCCAAAGGTGGCAGGGCTCCCCTCCCCACCCCGACCCCCCAACATCACATAACTCACACGCACATGACACGCACGCAGGCACCACCAACAAGCACACACACCGACATACATGCCTACATCCACACACACAGTCAGACACGCACACCCACAAACAAACATACACGCACACATCCATACAGACATACCCACAGACATACATGCACTCATTCCCAAAACACGCAACACCCACGCATTCACACACCCCCTCTACATACACAGACGCACACCCTCATGCACCCACACAACACACAACACCCTCCTACCCCCCTCCCCTAACGGACGATCGACTTACCTGTTCCGTCGATCCTCCGGGAGGGGACAGGAGTCATGAGGGCAGCTCCACTGACACCACACCACCAACAGAACACCGCCACGGCGAATCACAGGACGTGATTCGCTGGGCGGTGTTCTGTTGGCGTGGAGGTGGAGCAACCTCCACTTCCCCGCCTCCCACCAGTATGGCTGTTGGCGGCTCTCCATCCGTAAAAGGACGGGGAGCTGCCAACGGTCATAATAGGCCGAGCGGCAAACCGCCACCACTGGCGGTCTTCCACACGGCGGTCCCTCAGCGGTCTTGTAAAAAGACCGCCGAGGTTGTAATGACCACCAAAGTCTGGTTATCCACTAAGAACTTTGTTTTCAAAAATAAAAACATGTTCCATTCGAAATTTTTAGGTCCCTACAGGATCCTCCATCATATCAATCCAGTGACATATAAGTTAAAATTACCACCCTCTTTGAGAATACATCCAGTGTTTCATACTTCCTTACTGAAACCTGCTCATCCTTCGAGTGTACGATGACCCGCTCCCTTCTGGTTCATGGTACGCTCTATCCTGGATTCTCGTCTTTGCCAATCATCTCTATGGTACCTAGTGTCTTGGAAAGGCTACGGCTCAGAAAATAACTAATGGGAACCTGCAACCAACGTCCATGCTCCCTGTCTGGTACGCCGCTTCCACCTCCTTCATCCAGATAAGCCGGGTCCTAGACTGCGCTTGGGAGAGGGGTGTGTTGTCAAGAGTAGAGCATCCCACGGTCTAGGACCCGTCCCCAATAGCGTTTCCTTAACGACTACCCACAATGCCCATATGATGTCACCAGTTATAATCCCTTCTTGTGCAAAGTCGCGTTCGCTGCGCTCCCCGTGTGGTAGAGCACATTGGGCTGAGGGGACAGGTCGATGGTGGTTACGCTGTAACACCATCATGCATCTCACAGACAATGAGATTTGAACTTTTAAAACACTAGTATTCCCAGTTCCTCCGGGGCGGCGGCCATCTTCGGGTGTGGCCACTTTATAAATAGCAACCACACCCTTCTAGGCTTGCTCACTATTCTGCAGTCTGCCTTGGAGCTGGAGCGAGTTCTGCTCCACATGTTCTTTGCTATTTTCGGCAAAGATCTAACGAGTAGGTTGTACTCGTTCAGGTAAGCCTTTTCTTGGAAGTGTTCTTCGCTCGCCCTTCTTTAGGATACTTTGTATCCTCGGTCTTTCGGAATCTTCAGTCAGCACGTGACTCTCTGCTGTTCTGGTTTCCAGAATCGAGGGTGAGCGTTTTGTTTATTCGCAAGCTTTTCCATTGTTACAATTTCAGCTGATAATGTAATTTATTGGTTTCTCAAAGGTGAAAGTGAAACATTGGGGGTCATTACAACAGTGGCGGTAAAAGGCGCTTACCGCCGTGCAGAAGACCGTCAACACACCGCCGCGGAATTCCGCCACAGCTATTATGACCCACATTTCGGAATCCGCCAAATTTCACACACCCACACAAGTCCGCCACACCAAAGGTCAGTGAGAAAGTTGTGAAAACAAAACCTCCACCGTCACGCCAATAGAAATACACCCACACTATCATGACACACGAATCCACACTGCGGTCTTTCAACCGCGGTATTCCATTGGCGGTACACACTGCCACGCTCAAAATACACACACTCTTACAAAACACTACGACATTGGACAATTCTAAATACACACACCTGATACACATACACACACCACTCCCACACACCCATTACAATATAAAGCACACACCCACATCATCCACAAACCCCCACGACCAAAAATTCAGAAAGAAGGCCAGAGAGAGACACCACCAGCAAGAACAACAGCATCCATAGGCACACAACACCATCACCCACAGAACTTCCACGCACCTCACACAACACACCACTACATATCAGCACACTTATCACCACACACTCCACCCCACACCTCACCTACACCACCCAATGGCATGGCAAAGACACCCCAGGTTCTCGGAGGAGGAGCTCAGGGTCATGGTGGAGGAAATCGTCAGAGTAGAGCCACAGCTATTCGGAGCACAGGTGCAGCACACCTCCATTGCAAGGAAGATGGAGCTCTGGCAAAGAATAGTGGACAGGGTCAACGCAGTGGGACAGCACCCAAGAAATCGGGAGGACATCAGGAAGAGGTGGAACGACCTACGGGGGAAGGTGCATTCCGTGGTCTCAAGACACCACCTGGCGGTTCAGCGGACTGGTGGCGGACCCCCACCTCCTCCCCCACAACTAACAACGTGGGAGGAGCAGGTCTTGGCAATTCTGCATCCTGAGGGCCTCTCAGGAGTAGGTGGAGGAATGGACTCTGGTAAGTCAAACCTTAACTACCTTATCCCCCACCCTACCTGCATGCTATCACATACCCCCACCCTCACCCCCAGCACCCCAACTCCTCACATATGTCCCAACATCACAAACCACCCATTCCCAACACCAAGCCCTGCATGCAACAACAAAGCATGGACACCCATCACTAAAGCATGGCCACTGCACATACCCATACAACCCCCTAAACCATCATCACACACGGTCCCACACAGGAATGCAAGCACTGGGGTAAACGGTCACCCACCCATTGCACACAATGACACACACAGATGTACTAACCATCCTTTTATACCCCTGCAGGACCCCTACCCAACGTCACCGGACAGGAGGGTCCACACATGTCCACACCACCAACAGAAGAGGCCCACAGTGATGACAGCACCTCTGCCCAACTGGATCTAGTTGACCAGCCCGGCCCATTGGGGACCTCAGGACAGTCGGTTCCCCTCACCCAGTCACAGGCCACCACAGCCCTTCCCCCCTCTGGAAACACCAGCACAGCACCCACCCAGCGGGCCCATACCTAAATCTCCAGGACACGTCAATCAGCTGTGTGTCCACCACTACAGGGAACCCAGGATAACCCACCACCCCAACAACAACAGGGACCTGGGGGCAGTGGTAGTGGGCAGACGGTCCAGGGGACGGAGGCACAGGAACACAGGGGAACTGGGAGGGCTGCTGTGCGACAGGGGGTTGACAGGCCAAGGGAACCCACTCTCCACGAGGCCCTCTCCTCCATCATGGGAGCCTAGCACCACTCCCAGGAGACGATGGCAACGGTACTGGCCAAGTTTCAGGAGACCCAGCGCCTGTAGGAGGAACAGTACATGGGCTTCAGAGAGGAACTCAGAACCATCAGCTCCACCCTGGGCACCATTGTAGGGGTGCTGAAGGAAGTACTCAACACCAGGAGGGACACTGTGGCACTACAAGGGGCCCCTGACACTAGCATGGACGATGAACTGCCCACCACCTCCGCCGGCGCTAGTGGACAGGACGCTCCGCCACAGCACCACCACACCAGCACCCCACCCCCTGCAGAGGGAGAACCACCCCGCAAACGGTCCGTGAGATCCAGGACAAAGACAGAGCACGATGCCAAGACCCCTGCCAAGAAATGAGACCACCCTGATTGTCATCCTACTGTCCCACTTTGTCACCCTGTCCATACTTAAACTGCCCCAGCTCCACTTCCTATGCCCATTTGGGCAATGCACCTGTGAGACTAATAGACTGGACTCTGCCATGGACATTCCTCCGCCATCACCCCTCACCATTTCACTACCCCCTCCAATATTGAGCACTAAAATAAACACACTTAAAGCACAAAACAATCTGGAGTCTGTCTGTGGTTTCGAAATAGTGTATTATCAATTGCAGTGACAACATGCTCTTTCAATTATAATGTCAACATACCTATGTCACACAGCTCTAGTCCATGAGGAATCTAAGCAGATGTCACACAGTGGGACCCACATCTGTGAAATCGTAAGGGAAAGTGACAACTCAGTGACCATACACTGGGTGAAAACGACAGACAGTAGAGAGGTAGTAGTGTTAAAGTACATGTAGTAGGCAGGTCTGTACTCTTACCTGTGTCTCACTGGAAATATTACTGGATCACTGAGTCCCTGTTGTTCATGTCTTCTTCCTCTGCTTCCTCATCTTCACTGTCCACAGGCTCCACAGCTGCAACAACACCACCATCTGGATCATCCTCCTGCAGAAAAGGCACCTGTCATCGCAAAGCCAAGTTGTGAAGCATACAGCAGGCCACGATGATCTGGCACACCTTCTTTGGTGAGTAGAATAGGGATCCACCTGTCATATGGAGGCACCTGAACCTGGCCTTCAGGAGGCCGAAGGTCCGCTCGATCACCCTCCTAGTTCGCCCATGGGCCTCATTGTAGAGTTACTCTGCCATTGTCCTGGGATTCCTCACTGGGGTCAGTAGCCATGATAGGTTGGGGTAACCAGAGTCACCTGCAAATGGTGAGGGACAACTGTTAGACACACACTAACTTGGAGGGATATCCCCAGACCCAGACAACCATTCCCACTGACTTGCCTCCAGGTGCTCACCTAATAGCCACACACGGTGCCTCTGGAGTTGACCCATCACATAAGTGATGCTGCTATTCCGCAGGATGTAGGCGTCATGCACTGAGCCAGGGAACTTGGCATTCACATGGGAGATGTACTGGTCTGCCAAACATACCATCTGTACATTCATTGAATGATAACTCTTCCGGTTTCTGTACACCTGTTCACTCCTTTGGGGGGGGGACCAAAGCCACATGGGTCCCATCAATGGCACCTATGATGTTGGGGATGTGTCCCAGGGCATAGAAATCCCCTTTCACTATAGGCAAATCCTCCACCTGAGGGAAAACGATGTAGCTCCGCATGTGTTTCAGAAGGGCAGACAACACTCTGGACAATACGTTGGAAAACATAGGCTGGGACAACCCTGATGCTATGGCCACTGTTGTTTGAAAAGACCCACTTGCTAGGAAATAGAGCACTGACAGCACCTGCACTTGAGGGGGGATTCCTGTGGGATGGCGGATTGCTGACATCAGGTCTAGCTCCAACTGGGCACACAGTTCCAGGATTGTGGCACAGTCAAGCCTGTATGTGATAATCACATGTCGCTTCTCCATTGTCGACAGGTCCACCAACGGTCGTTACACTGGAGGATGCCGTCATCTCCTCACATGTCCCAGCGGACGGTGTCTATGAAGGACAACAGGGAGCACAGAGTCAGAGGTACATACCCACAGTTTACCCAGAACACCAATCATACACAAAAGATGGCCTGTATGTGTGTTGAGTCTAGGCCTAGGTATGTGTGACGCAGTTGGAAATGAAGCCATGTGGGCCCCTGAAATGGCGGCTGCCTGACTTCTAAAGTGGGACAATGGGATGTGAGGTAACTGCGCTGGCGTTGTACACTGTTGCGGTAGGCAGTCAAAGACCGCGGCGCAATGCTGCATTGGTTAACATTGTAACCTATGGGTCCCAGGAGCCAATGACGATGTACGCCGGCGGTGACGGTACGCACCGCCACGGACGTGACCGCCATTTTCTATCTGTTCAATCACTCGACACCTGATCTTCGACAGGAGAGGACCTACACTGCAAGTGCTGCTGTGACCTCGGTCTGGAAGAGACAATGGCTCGAGTGTCTGGGGAAAGGGCCCCTGCCTTCACATCAGAGGAGTTGGAGAAGCTTGTGGATGGGGTCCTCCCCCAGGACACGCTACTCTACGGTCCTCCAGACAAACAGGTAAGTACACAGGGAGCATGTTGTATGGGCTATGCCTGTGTGGAGAGGGCTGGATGTAAGAAGGAAGGGGGGAGAGTGTTGCGTGCATGAAAGACGGTGAATGCATGTGCCACATGGCAAGGGTAGGGATGGGGGCCAATCACTTTGACGTTGCATTTGGTAATAACTTCTCTTTTTCCCCTGTACATTTCATGTAGGTCAGCGCCCACCAGAAAAAAGATATTTGGCGTGCCATCGCCAAGGACGTCCGGACCCTGGGGGTCTACTACAGACGGAGCACCTACAGCCGGAAAAGATGAGAGGACATTCGCCGCTGGAACAAGAAGATGGCGGAGGCTCAACTGGGGATGGCCTCCCAACGTGGGAGGGGTGCCCGTCGCACCATGACCCCCCTGATGTTCAGGATCCTGGCGGTGGCCTACCCGGAGTTGGATGGGCGCTTGAGGGCATCGCAGCAGCCACAAGGGGGTGAGTACACTCTCATTCTGGTGACTTTACGCGCAGTGGAGGGGTGTGGGTGGGGGAGGTGGGCTGTGGGTTTCCCTAGGCCAAGGCGAGTTCCGTAGGCAAGGCCCCTCAGTAAGGCAGGCCATGTGGCACCCCACCCCACCTCTGTAGCGTGCCAAGTACACCGACTCATGCCCCTGTGTCATCTATGTGTGCAGATGTCGTCCATAGCCTTGTAGGCCATTTCCCAGGAATTGAACAGTGGACCCCAAGAGAGCGGCGTAGTGCAGGGGGCATCAGTGTCTGTTGTGTCCACCAACGGTAGCGGTAATGCATGCACTCAACATGTCTTTCTTCTGTCTTCCCCCCTTTTTGTGGTCTCCCTGTTCTTGTGTGCATTAGCATCATCAGGCGGAGGAGCAGTGGCAACGGAGCACGAGGGAGCTGCATCCCGCATGGCCCTGGAGGGTGAGACTACGGACTCAGAGTTCACCAGTGGGACGGAGGGCGAGGGGAGCTCCACAGCGGGGACAGGAGCTGACACCAGCGACATGGACCCGTCCTCTGATGGGAGCTCCCTTGTGGTGGCGGAAACATCTGTGCCCCCCGCATCTACAGGTACAGCCGCCACCCCCCCTAACAGCACTGCCCACGCAGCAGCCCCTCAGCCTTTGCCCCGTGCCCGCTCACCCAGGAGGGTGGGCATCACCTTCGCCCCAGGCACCTCAGGCCCTGCCCCAGTCACCCCTGCTGCCCTCAGTGCGGAGGCCATTGACCTCCTCAGGTCCCTCACTGTTGGGCAGTCTACCATTTTGAATGCCATCCAGGGTGTAGAGAGGCAGTTACAACAAACCAATGCATTCCTGGAGGGCATTCATTCTGGTCAGGTGGCCCTTCAGCAAGCTTTTCAGACGCTGGCCTCAGCACTGAGGGCAGCCATTGTCCCCGTCTCTAGCCTCCCCCCTCCAACTTCCTCCACCCCGACCCAATCCCCTGTACCTCAGCCTACCCCAAGCATACCTACAGACCAACATGCACACACGTCAACACACAAGGGAAGCTCAGGCAAACATAAGCACCACACATCCCACAGGCACTCACGCAAGCATCACACACATGCAGACACACCAACATCCACTGCCTCCACTGTGTCCCCCTCCTCCTCGTCTCCCTCCTCCCTCCCAGTCTCGTCTACACTCACACCTGCATGCACTACCTCTACAGCCACTACGTCCCTCTCCAGCACACCCACCACCACATCCCGCTCATGTGCAGTCACCACCCTACTTCTATTCACACGTCCCCTGTGTCCTCTCCCAGTGTGTCTGTGACGCCCCCTCCCAAGATACACAAACGCAGACACACACCCACCCAACAGCCATCCACCTCACGACAGCCTCCAGCGCATGCACCTTCACCCAAAGTCACCAAACGTACACCTCCTACAATCACCACCTCTTCCTCCACTCCCAAACCCCCTCCAGCTACCCGTCCCAGTGTGTCCAAAAAACCTTTCCTGCCCAACCTTGACCTCATTCCCACACCTCCCCCACCCCGTCCGTCTCATAGGTCCCGACCTAGAACCCTCAGCCACAACATCTCCGGGACCAGTGGTGCCTGTAGTCACCGGAATCTGGAGTGCACCGGCCACCAGGTCAGCCAGTGTGGCACGGAGCCACAGCACAGACAGTCCCCCACCTGTGAAGCATCAGAAGATGGCCAGTGCCCGGCGGGAGAGGGGGAAGACTCCAGCCACCAAAGCCGCTCCCTGGGGTCATGGTGGGAGTGTGGAGTCAGCTGTGACACCTTCCAAGTTGGGGAAGGGCCACAAGAAACCTGGCAAGTCTGGGAAGAGCAGCACAGCGGAGAAGACCGCCATCATTCCTGATGCCCAGGAGCCCACCTCCAGCACAAGCCCAGCTGCCCAGGACAGGACCGCCAGCACTAGCCCACCTGCCCAGGAGGGGCCCACCCAGCTGGCCAGGAGGCCACCGCCAGCCCAGCTGCCCAGGAGGCCACCGCCAGCACCAGCACAGCTGCCCAGGAGGCCACGCCAGCACCAGCCCAGCTGCCCAGGAGGCCACCGCCAGCACCAGCCCACCTGCCCAGGAGGCCACCGCCAGCACTAGCCCCGCTTGGCCATGAAGGACCGCCAGCACAAGCGCCGCTGGGCCATGAAGGACAGCCAGCAGCTGAGACCCTGCAATGGAGACCACCATCTCAAGCACCGCTGAACAGGGCACCGCCGCCTCAAGCACCGCTGAACAGGGCACCACCATCTCAAGCACCGCTGAACAGGGCACCGCAGCCTCAAGCACCGCTGCACAGGGCACCGCTGAACAGGGCACCGCCGCCTCAAGCACAGCTGAACAGGGCACCACCATCTCAAGCAGTGCTGCACAGGGCACCGCCATCTCAAGCACTGCTGAACAGGGCACCGCCGCCTCAAGCAGCGCTGCACAGGGCACCGCCATTTCAAGCACCGCTGAACAGGGCACCGCCATCTCAAGCACCGCTGCACAGGGCACCACCATCTCAAGCACCGCTGAACAGGGCACCGCCGTCTCAAGCACCGCTGGCCCATGAGCGGCAAGGGCACTGACACAACTGAGTCCGTCACGGGTGAATGATGCACTCTGGGCACCAAGCCCCCTCCACAACCAGTGGAGAAAAGCATCCACTACACCAATCCTTGGCAGGATGAAGCACTGTGGGCACCAAGCCCCCTCCAGAACCAGTGGAGAAAAGCATCCACTACACCAATCCTTGGCAGGATGAAGCACTCTGGGCACCAAGCCCCCTCCAGAACCAGTGGAGAAAAGCATCCACTATACCAATCCTTGGCAGGATGAAGCACTCTGGGCACCAAGCCCCCTCCAGAACCAGTGGAGTAAAGCATCCACTACACCAATCCTTGGCAGGATGAAGCACTCTGGGCACCATGCCCCCTCCAGACCCAGTGGAGACTGTCATCCACTTGTGAGACTGTGGCTTTGCACTCCCCAGGATATGTCAGTGGGCAACCTACCCACTGTAGAGACTTGAGAGACTGTGGCTTTGGCAGTGGGCAACACACCCACTGTAGAGACTTGAGAGACTGTGGCTTTGCACTCCCCAGGATTGAACAGTGGGCAAACCAACCACTGTAGAGACTTGAGAGACTGTGGCTTTGCACTCCCCAGGATATGGCAGTGGGCAAACCACCCACTGTAGGGACTTGAGAGACTGTGGCTTTGCACTCCCCAGGATATGGCAGTGGGCAAACTACCCACTGGAGAGACTTGAGAGACTGTGGCTTTGCACTCCCCAGGATATGGCAGTGGGCAAACCACCCACTGGAGAGACTTGAGAGACTGTGGCTTTGCACTCCCTAGGATGTAACAGTGGGCATGTGGTCCCCTCGTGAATTTGGCGTTGTGTACTCAAGCGGCTGAGGTGCCCCCCCTTTCCCTCCCCCTGAGGTGCCTGTTTAGTTGCTGTCTGATGCCCCTGCAGTGTTCTCTCCATCATGGTCGAGGATCTTGTGTGGGCCTCGCCCATACTGTGTGGTCCCAGTGCTCTACGGACTTTCTTAGAGCACTACCTGGACTACTATGCTTGGTATATATTATGTACATGGTGTATATATATATATATATATATATATATATATATATATATATATATATATATATATATATATATATTTTTTTCTGCCTACTTGCTTTTAATATATTACAATGGTTACACTCATTTTCTATTGTCTTTGCATTCTTCCGGGGGGTTTGGGGGGGTGTAACTGTGATGTATTGATATGCATTAGTGTGTGTGTTGTAGTGGGTGAGGGTGGGGGTGTTGCGTGTGTGTGTCCCTGTTTTTTTCCCCCCCCTCCCCTGTGTCGTAGGTGCAGTAATCACCGTGGTCTTCGCCGCCGGCGTTCGTGCTCCTGGTAGAGGAGCAGGAAGACTATTGCAGGGAGAGTTTGGAGTTCCGTGTCCATGGCGTCCTCGTTCCTCGTGGGGTGTGTAGAGGTGAGCGTTTTTCCTTCGGGATTCCTGTTTCTGCCGTGTTTTTATCCACAGTGAATCCACCCCGAAAAAGGTGGCGTATTGGCCTGTCATAATAGTGTGGGCGGTACACTGTCTCCCGCCTGTCTGTTGGCGGTGACTGCTGCGCTGTTTGTTTGTACCGCCGTGGCGATCAGAGTGTTAAAGTGTCTGTCTTTGTTGGCGGTTTCCGCCACGGTCGTAATTGCAAATTTTTTACTGCCGGCCTGTTGGCGGTCTTACCGCCGCTTTAACACCGACCGCCAGGGTTGTAATGACCACCATTGTATTTTCGTTTAATTTAATCAAAGTGCACAAACAATTCTTAACCTTTGCTTCATAATTATTGTCAAAAGGCCGCTACTTTCCGGCGCCTGCTTTCGGCTACAGTTTTCTTTATTATTGCTAATGAAGGCCGTTCAGTCCTAGTTTAGCCTGTATTATGGAAATTAGGTCTTTCGACATTTGTAGAATTTTTTAGGGCTTAGGTTGTTTATAAAAATCTTTATTAGGAAAGTAACATATAGATGTAAATATATATATATATCTTCATTGCAGTGAAATTGGAAAGAATTGGACTGTGGTTGTTTTTGAACACTCAAACATTTTCTCAATTGCACAATTTGATGATGATAATCATTGTTTGTGTTAAAGGATATCAATCAATCATTCAATCAATCAATCAAGAAATTTGTATAGCGCGCTACTCACCCGGAGGGTCTCAAGGCGCTGGGGGAGGGGGGACCGCTACTGCTCGAACAGCCAGGTCTTGAGTTGCTTCCTGAAGGAGAGGTGGTCTTGGGTCAGGCGGAGGTGGATGGGGAGGGAGTTCCAAGTCTTGGCTGCCAGGTAGGAAAAGGATCTTCCTCCCATGGTGGCTTTTCTAATGCGTGGCACGGCGGCGAGGGCGTGGCTGGTCGATCGTAGCTGGCGGGTGGGAGTGTAGAAGGTCAGGCGGTTGTTGAGGTACCTGGGGCCCAGGTCGTGGAGGGCCTTGTGTGCGTGGGTGAGGAGACGGAACGTGATTCTCTTGCTGACGGGGAGCCAGTGCAAGTCTCTCAGGTGTCCGGAGATGTGGCTGTGACGGGGGATGTCAAGGATGAGGCGTGCGGAGACGTTCTGGATGCGTTGGAGTCTTTTCTGTAGTTTGGCCGTGGTTCCGGTGTAGAGGGTGTTACCATAGTCCAGTCGGCTGGTGACGAGTGCCTGGGTGACCGTCTTCCTGGTTTCGGTGGGGATCCATCAGAAGATCTTTCGGAGCATGCGTAGGATGTTGAAGCATGATGATGAGACAGCGTTGACTTGTCTGGTCATCGAGAGGGAGGAGTCCAGGATGAAGCCCAGGTGCGTGCGTGGTCCGTTGGTTTGGGTGCGCTGCCCAGGGCAGGGGGCCACCAGGAGTCGTCCCAGGCAGAAGGTGATGATCCAAGGATGTGGACTTCCGTCTTGTCTGAGTTCAGTTTCAGGCGGCTGTTCATCATCCACTCGGCTACGTCTTTCATCCCTTCGTGCAGGTTGGTTCTGGCGGTGGCTGGGTCATTGGTGAGGGAGAGGATCAGCTGGGTGTCGTCGGCGTAGGAGATGATGTTGAGGTTGTGTTGGCGTGCGATGGCTGCGAGGGGGCTCATGTAGACGTTGAAGAGGGTGGGGCTGAGTGATGATCCTTGTGGTACGCCGCAGCTGACTTCGGTGGCCTCGGATCTAAACGGGGGGAGGCGGACTCTCTGGGTTCTTCCGGCGAGGAACGAGATGATCCACTCTAGTGCCTTCTCTTGGATTCCGATGTTGCTGAGGCGCTGCACTAGGGTGCGGTGGCAGACAGTGTCGAACGCTGCGGAGAGGTCCAGGAGGATGAGGGCCGCTGTCTCCCCGTTGTCGAGCAGGGCTTGGATGTCGTCGGTGGCTGCGATGAGGGCGGTCTCGGTGCTGTGGTTGGCTCGGAAGCCGGACTGCGAGTGGTCGAGGGATCCATTAGTCTCGAGGAAGGCGGCTAGCTGTCTGTTGACGGTCTTCTCAATGACTTTGGCAGGAAACGGGAGGAGCGAGATGGGGCGGTAGTTCTTGAGGTCGGTGGGGTCTGCTGATGGTTTCTTCAGGAGGGCGCTGAGTTCGGCATGTTTCCAGCTCTCCGGGAAGGTGGCGGTGTTGAAGGAGCAGTTGATGATGTCCCGGAGATGGGGTGCGATGACTGAGTCGGCTTTGTTGAAGACGTGGTGGGGGCATGGGTCGGTTGGAGAACCGGAATGGATGGTGTTCATCATCTGGATGGTGTCTTCGGTGCTGACCGGGGTCCAGGCGCGGAGGGTGGTGTTGGGGGGCGTCGGTTTGGTGGTTGGGTGCGTGGTCTGTGCGCCGAAGCTGTTGTGTATGTCGGCGATCTTGCGGTGAAAGAACGAGGCGAGTGAGTCGCAGAGGTCTTGTGAGGGAGTGATGTCGTTGTTTCCGGCGCTGGGGTTGGAGAGCTCTTTGACAATGCTGAAGAGTTCCTTGCTGTTGTGTGCATTGTTGTCTAGTCGTTCTTTGAATGCTGTCTTCTTGGTGGTGTGGATCAGCTGGTGGTGTTTGCGGGAGGCGTGCTTGAGGGCGGTCATGTTGTCTGTGGTAGGGTTTTTTCGCCAGGCTTTCTCGAGGGTGCGGCAGTTCTTCTTGGAGTTCTTGAGGTCGTTGTTGAACCAGGAGGCTTTCTTGCTGTTGGGCCTGGTGGGATGGGTTTTCAGAGGTGCGAGGTTGTCAGCGCAGTTGGTGATCCACTGTGTGAGGTTGTTGGCTGCTTGGTTGGGATCCGCTGAGCTGGCGGGAGGGTTCTGGCTCAGTGATGTGGAGAGCTGGTCGGTGGTGATCTTGTTCCAGCTCCTGTGGGGAGCCTGTTGTGGGTGGTGGTGAGTCGTGGTTCTTCTGAAGCTGAGGTGGACGCAACTGTGGTCTGTCCAGTGGAGTCCGGCTGAAGGAGATGTACTTGCTGGAGGAGAAGACTGGGTCAAGCGTGTGTCCGGCGTAGTGGGTGGGGGTGTTCACCAGTTGCTTGAGTCCGAGGTTGGCGAGGTTGTCCAGCAGGGTGGTGGTGTTGTTGTCGTTGTTGTTCTCCAGGTGGAAGTTGAGGTCCCCTAGGAGGATGTAGTCAGCGGAGGGGAGGGCGTGTGGGCTGATGAAGTCTGCGATGTCTTCGCTGAATTGTGTGCGGGGTCCTGGGGGTCTGTAGATGAGGGTGCCTCTGAGTGTGGTCTTGGGGTCGGTGTGTATCTGGAAGTGGAGATGTTCGGCGGCTGTGAGGGTGTCGTCGGAGTTGGTCGTGATGCGGATGGTGTTCTTGTGGACGATGGCGATGCCTCCTCCTGTCTGGTTGACGCGGTCCCTCCGGGTGATCTTGTATCCGTCCGGGATGGCGATGGCGATGTCGGGCGCTGAGGAGGCGTTCATCCAGGTTTCTGTGAGGAAGGCGACGTCTGGAGATGTGGTGTCAAGCAGGTTCCAGAGTTCCACGGCGTGTCTGTGGATAGAGCGGGTGTTGAGCAGGATGCACTTCAGGTGGTTGCTGCTGGTGCTTGGCGGGTGCGGTCCGTGTCTGAATGCAGGAGAACTTGCAGGATTGGCAGGTGAAGGGCCCGTGGGTGCGTCTAGCGGTGGCTCTGCAGCAGCCGGGGATCCGGCCGGTGTTGATTGCGATGAGAGTGGCGGCGTTGTAGGTCTTGCGGGTGGGCTGGCCTCTGCGGGGGCCAGGGGGTCTGGCGCTGGGCTAGCAATTGAGTCATTGCGTTTGTGTTTGCCCTACCTTTTTGTCTTTCAGATCTCCCTCCTGCTGTTCCCTTCCTAATTTCCCTTCCCCTCGCCTGGAATTCTCCTAGGCTCAGTGCTATTGAAGCATTCTGAGTTTGGTGCTGCCGGGAGGTGGGCAATCTTGTTCAGCAACCCACAGATTCGGAGGAAAGGGTGATAACGACACTGGGTGAATCTCTGTGATGGGCATGCTGTGGTGATGGGTGTCCATGCAGGTCTGTGATAGGTGTCCATGCTTTGGTGTTGCATGTAGGGCTTGGTATTGGGATGGGTGGGTTGTGATGGTGGGGTGTATGTGAGGTGGTGGAGTGATGGGGGTGAGGGTAGGGGTAGGAGTTTGTGATGCCATGCAGGTAGATATATTAGTAAAGATTTGACTTACCAGAGTCCAGTCCTCCTGCTACTCCTACGAGGCCCTCAGGATGCATGATCACCAAGACTTGCTCCTTCCATGTTGTTAGTTGTGGGGGAGGAGGTGGGAGTCCACCGCCAGTCCTCTGGCGGTGGACTCTTGGTGTCTTGCAACCACAGAACGCACCTTCCCCCGTAGGTCATTCCACCTCTTCCTGATGTCATCCCTTGTTCTGGGGTGCTGTCCCACAGTACGTTGACCCAGTCCACAACTCTCCGCCATAGCTTCATCTTCCTTGCAATGGACATCTGCTGCACCTGTGATCTATATAGCTGTGGCTCTTCCCAGATGATTTTCTCTACCATGATCCTTAGCTCCTCCTCAGGAAACTGGGGTGTCTTTGGGGTGCCATGGATGTGGTGTGAGTGGTAGGTGTGAGGATATGTGGGGTGATGTGTTGTGGTGTATGGTGTGAGGTGCCTGGATGGTGTATGGGTGATGGTGTTCTGTGCCTCTGATTGAGTGGGTGCACCTGCCTTGTGTCTCTCTCTGCTTGCTATCTTTTATTTTGCTGTAAGGGGTTGTGGGTAATGTGGCTGAGTGTTTTATAGTGTTGTGGGTATGTGGGTGAGGAGTGTGTATGTGTGTCAGGTGTGTGTAGTTTGAATTGTCCAATGTGGGGTGTTTTTTCAAGTATGTGTGTATTTTGAGTGTACCGCCAATGGTTTACTGAATTTGAAAGACAGTCGTGGTGATTCGTGGGTCCTGATTCTGTGGGCGTGTTCCTGTGTGGGTTTTGGTACCGCCAATTTATCACTGACCTTTGGTGTGGCAGACTTGTGTGGGTGTCTGTATAGTGGCGGATTTCTCAGTGTGGGTCATAATACCCGTAGCGGAATACCACCGCGGTCACAGTATGTTGGCAGCCGTCAGCAAAGCTGTAGGCGGCATTTACCGCCAGGGTTGTAATGAGGGCCATTATGTCATCCAAACAATACATTTGTGCTACAATTCTTGACCCAAGGTACAGACAGTTACTGGCCACTTTCATTCCTTTTTCAAATGGAGATGTTTCAACCAACAAGACATGGATGCCTGAGCAAGCCAGAGAAATAGAAAAAGAATGGCTGGAAATTAAGGGCCCACTCACGGACAGAAGTTCTGGGGTGCAGCCTACAACTTCTATAGAGCCTGCAGACAGTGCTGTTGGCTTTGAGCGGCCAAAATTAATACCAGCAACAACAACAGGAGCAGCAGCCCCAAAATCTGAATGTGATTGGTTTCTAGAGGAAGGACTTAAGTCCACTGTAGAGACAAAGGCAATGTGGAGCACAAATGACTATTAAGCGGAAGGTCCAGGCCTACCTGGATGACCCAACTGAGGTCTATCTGGATCAAAATCCAT
This sequence comes from Pleurodeles waltl, assembly GCF_031143425.1. Classification (NCBI taxonomy): domain Eukaryota; kingdom Metazoa; phylum Chordata; class Amphibia; order Caudata; family Salamandridae; genus Pleurodeles; species Pleurodeles waltl. Next base: position 1,237,610,731 of record NC_090446.1, read on the forward strand.
TGGTGTGTTGGCATTGAAAGAGGCACCAATAAATTGTGCTCAGCAGGCTGGCGATAAAGGCCCGTATTTATACTCCGTTTGCGCCAAATTTGCGTCGTTTTATTCGACGCAAATTCGGCGCAAAACTAACGCCATATTTATACTTTGGCGTTAGACGCGTCTAGCGCCAAAGTATGGGGAATGAGCGTCATTTTTTTGCGTGAACGCCTTCCTTGCGTTAATGAGATGCAAGGTAGGCGTTCCCGTCTAAAAAAATGACTGCGACGCAAATGCGTCGTATTTATACTCCCGGGCAAAAATCGCGCCCGGGAGTGGTCGGGGCAAAAAACCCCGCATTTGCACCAGATTTTAATGCCTGGGTCAGGGCAGGCGTTAAGGGACCTGTGGGCTCAAAATGAGCCCACAGCTGCCCTCCCATGCCCCCAGGGACCCCCCCTGCCACCCTTGCCCACCCCAGGAGGACACCCAAGGATGGAGGGACCCATCCCAGGGACATTCAGGTAAGTTCAGGTAAGTAATTATTTTTTTATTTTTTATTTTTTTTGGGGCATAGGGGGGCCTGATTTGTGCCCCCCTACATGCCACAATGCCCAATGACCATGCCCAGGGGACATAAGTCCCCTGGGCATGGCCATTGGGCAAGGGGGCATGACTCCTGTCTTTACTAAGACAGGAGTCATGGAAATGGCGTCTGGGCATCGTTAAATATGGCGCAAGTCGGGTTAAGACGTTTTTTTTGCCTCAACCTGACTTGCCCCATTTTAAGACGCCCTAACGCCATTTTTCCCTACGCCGGCGCTGCCTGGTGTACGTGGTGTTTTTCCGCGCACATCAGGCAGCGCCGGTCTGCTAGCGCCGGCTAACGCCATTCTATAAATACGGCGCCCGCATGGCGCTTCAGAATGGCGTTAGCGCAGTTTTGCGTCAAAAAGTATAAATATGGCCCAAAGTGTCTGGCTTGCCCTGTAGCCAGTGTGTAGGCTGATCATGTGTTCAGTGCAGCTGGTGCAGTTGTGGCAGTGAGAAGGACCAGTCTCTCACCCCAAAATGTCGAGAGATTGATCATGATCAAAATGAATCAGCACTCATACCACCAAATTACAGCATACCTGAAGTACAACAGGCGTTGGATGAGGGTGATGATTGGTCGGTCCCAGGTCATGGTAGTGTGTAAACTGACCAACATCTGAGTGAACCACCAGAGTCTGAGGACAAACCCTACTTCCCTGACTAGACCTGGGGCAACATAGAGCTTTCTATTTTTTACTATGAACTGCTTTGAGGAAAAAGAGTAGTTAGCTGTGGGAACCTTATTATTGTATATCGTTTGTTTCTGTTTAAATGACTAATGAACTGCAATTGTTTTCAGCACATGTATGGTTGATTTGTAGTTGGACCAGTGTGCTTTGAAGAAGCCCCCAAACCCTCCACTTCAAGGATATTTAAGAGACAATGCCTGTCTCCTTTCTGTGCCTATCCTTTCTTTTGTTCCCTAGCAGGACTGCCCTAGATATTTGATTTACAACATACTGGCCAATGTGTTTTCGTTTCCTGAATCAAAGAGGATCCGCAATGTGCTGTCATAGTTGGACTCTTGCTCTAGGCAAGACTGCTGGTTTAAAAATGACAGTACGTTTGTTTGTAGATGACTATGCCAGTCCTACAAACAGTCGCAACTGTTGCCCTAACCCTCCCGGTTCACAAGCAGTATCTTACCAAAAACCCAAACAGTAGAATGTGATTTGTGGCAGCCTTTATGCATGCACTCAAGAGTGCGGCATCTCAGGGAGGTTAAACTGAGATTACCTCTTTCTCATGTGAACAACATGTATCAGTCAAACACAAGCAATGAAGGAGATGTAGTAAAGTTTCAATAGGTTTTAATAACAAGACTGCAATCTACGATAAGTTCCATGAGCTGTAATGATTAAGATAATGAACAACGCACAAATAGTAAAAACAAGAGTCATGAATACAAGGACTCCCCCATCTTGCAATATCATGGAACGATAGATTTAAAGTAAGCCCTAATACCCTAGCATGATGAACCTAGGCCCACATTTATACTTTTTTAGCTCCGCATTTGCGTAATTTTTGGATGCAAAAGTGGCGCAAACATACAAAATATAATTGTATTTTGTAAGTTTTCACCGCTTTTGCACAAAAAAAAAGACTCATATGCGGCGCTAAAAAAGAATACATGTGGGCCTTAATCTCTAACATAAAGAGAGCTAAGTGTGATAAACCTAATCTGCCAGTACTATGTACCTGAGAATGAGGTCTCTAGATCAGACTCCATGAGGATATGAAGACTGTGTCATCAACAAGGCGACATGTAGCATAAATTGTGCCAAAGGCATCTGGTAGGAATCCCTCTGATTATCTTGTCTGTGTGAGATGTATTTATACAGATCTGGTAGGACCTCTGATGCAGGTACATTCCCAAACAATAGATAAGAAGGCATGCTTGGGGTGGAAATTATCTAAACAATTCTCTGAAAAGGTGCATTATATTACTGTCACACCAAAGTGGGAAAGTACATAATGTAAGTACCTACGTATCTCATTTATCTTTGACGCTGATAGCAATGCCGTTACAGAGTGGCACTGATAACACGAAACTAAAACATCTTCCTAACTATAAACATGGCAGACATCTTGGAAGAAATAATTAAATAAATGGGCTTAAACAGAGCAAGCTAAGTAGGTTAAAAGTCACTGGGTGACTGGGGTACAGGACTGCAAGCCAAAGGCTAAGATAAACTCCTGATTCCCATTAAAACTGAATAGGAAACCACTACAGTGCCACTATGTTTGATTGGAACAGGCAAGTAATGCTATATAAATGCCATAACGATTCATATGAGGGATATTTGTTTCAATGTTGAGAATTGAGATGGTTCGTGTTTCTAGTGGTGACAGATATTGAGAGTGGGTGTTTATATTGTTTAAATATATTACGATGGCTTGTGTTTGTGTCATGATCGATTTACAATGTTGGTGGCATAAAAATAATAATGGGTGATAATTATTTTCCCGAAGGTGATTTTATTCCTCTTTCACACTTACCAAAATTTGTTTGCCCTTGTTTGTATACTGCTTTATTTTCTGGTGCTCTGCTTTCTGGTTCACATTTGTCAAAGCAGACCCAACCAGTCCATTTAGCTAAGATACAAAATTCTAGTCTAGAAAAAAATAATACTCAATGTTTCTCTTGTTGTTAAACAGTTATAGGTTGCTCTATCTCAATTGGGTCATGACTGAGACTCTCGGGAGCAGTTGTTATGGACATGAACATACTAATCTTTAATCAGAGTCTGGAGGATGATGGAAGGAATCAGAGCATGATTTGACAACTTAACCAACTGCCAGAAGAAGGAAGTTAACAACTTCATGGAAATCAACATGGGTGATGTGAGGATGAGTCTAAGAGGCCTACTCCAATCTGTGGACTGGTGGTAAAAGGTGTGTCTAATACTTGATTTGGGAAATGCAATGCTGCCTTGTGTGTCTGCTGGCTGGCTCAAACTTGAAAATGTGTGGCTGGGTGGGGGGCCTCATGTAGGAAACTGGAGGATAATAATGTAACATTATGCAGTGCTCGATGTTAAATATTATGAGGAGCATGACAGTTGCCAGTTTTATCATCCCGATACATGCTGACACTTGTCTGTGATTGTTGGTGGATGATCACAGAGGTATTTGCTCCTTCTGTGCCACCTCTGAAGCTTCCCTTCAATCCCATCCTTCTTGATTCTACATAATCATGATGATAATCATTTCTGTTTTTTATAATCCACAGGCCTTCTCTTCTCTTGCACCATAACACTCATGCCTACCTTATTGGACAACTTCAGGCAGGCACCCAAGTAGATTGACGCGGCAATCCGAGAATATTGCAGATGCACCACCCTATTTGGCAATACAGAGTAGTATCATTTTTCTTTCAATATTCTTTTTTTTAGAATTGTATGTGTAAGCTTCACCCCAAGATTAATTATGTGTCCTATTTTGCACATGTAGCTCACCAAACATTTTTAGATATATACAACTTGGGTCTCATTGGTGCTGACAGAATTTAAAGTTGTCTGTGTCATACGTCTTCATGTTTTTCTATTCCTCCCACAACAGGGTGCTGATCATTTCCCAGATGCATATTGTGTTTGTGTTGTGTTTGTTTTTTTGTCACACCTTTCCCAAAATCCCTTTCCCATCCATTCATTAAATCTCTAACCCTCTTCCCCTGGTCTGTGTGATTGATTGAGATATTACTTAATAATTTACACCATTGATTAATCACACACTAGTTGGGTTGGATATGGTAGAAGCAACCTCAAATCAGTGTGCAGGATCTTCATTTGAGTTCACCTAGGTGTAATGGGGCCTCACTTCCATTGTCTTCACTGTTAGTGTGCAAGAATGCTACTACTACTACACCACCATGGTACCTTGAGAAACCATGCAACCCTTGTTTCATCCATTCAGGTAAGAGAATTATGGAGCTTTGTTGTACCTTTAGTTTAGGCAATATATTTGGCAATGGCATATCTCTTGGCCCCTCTCCTATGGGTAAAATTTTGCAGAATGCCCTGCAGAAACTAGAAGACTTTTAGGAAAAGGTTACCTAACTGCATAAATAATTCTTATACACTATCAGCAGATTTGTAAAACATGCTGCACTAAAAGGAATACACTATCAGCAGATTTTGAAAACACGCTGCGTAAAGGCAGCATTGCAAAGATTTTAATCATAAAGAAATCTAAATAACTATATATTTTACCCTGCCCCTTCCACCCACAACTGGCCCACCCTTTCCCCAAAACAAAGGTCCTTTTTCCCAACCAATGTTCCAAACACAAAATGTCCATTTGTCCATAGAAGAATTATAAAAATATTTGTAAGTCCTGCAAAACCCCATTCCCACCTTCTCCTCCCACAAGTCCCACCCACCAAATAAAAAGTTTAAAAAAGGGGCAGAGGAGAGCACTAAAGGTGGGCCAGGATTCTCCTGAGGAGCCCCTCCATATGTGCCTGACGGGCCATAAACTGTGCCAGCCTCCAAAGGGCACGACACTGGAACATAGTCTCCGAGTGAGGGGGGGCAGCAGGGATGATACGAGAGCAGATGGCTGCCCTGGCACTGCAGCAAAGGTGTTTCTGGGCTGCAGGTGCTAGGACCTGGGTGGGACCCTGAGTGCTGGCAGCAACTGCTGCCTCCTCATCCCCCTCTTCCTCATGGATCACCAGCCACTGGTACTCGGCCCGTATGGCCTCCAGCTTAACTCGCCAGAGCCGGCCTGCTATTACCTGCCATGAGGGTGGACCAGCAGGAATTGCTATTTAAAGAAAGAAAAAAAAAGACATTGTAAACAATGCTCTGAGCAAAACACTTGTTTAAAATCATTTATTGTAGTGGCACAGTAGCAGTACATTTGGTGGTAACCTCAGGATTCAAGTTTAAGGTGATAACTGTGACAGCCATAATATGCACAATGGAGTACAAGTATTCTTCTCTCTCCTCTTGTGCTAAATTAATGGTTGCATTGCTAGCTCATCTGGCGCCATAGTCCGAACTCATTACTGTTTGCAGGTGGGCCAGCTGTACTAGTAAATTATTTTATTCCAATGGCCCTGTTGTTCCCTGTAGCAGGACTACAAGGCCGATGAATACCAAGAATGAAACACGCCACACAATATAGTCAATCATGCAGACTTCCTGTCTGCCATAAGTACGCAGTGGGAAAAGCGATACACTGCAGTACAGGGAAAGAATTGAGGAATGGTATATAGATTTTATTTGGCACATTTGTATCATCACAGACTATCCCATTCAGGAAAATCAAGGCACTTACGTATGGACCACTTTAATCTCTGTCCTCATGCCCCTCTTCCACCACACTTTGTAATAACTACTTTTTTTTCGAAAAAATACATTTGCATTGCAGTAAGTAAAGGAATCTTCTTCATATACTCAGCTGCAGGGTAAGGTAGAGTGGATTAGGATGAGTAGGTATAGTATACACTTTACAGATCAATTAATTCCTCCTCATCATCATCATGCGCCTAAGGTTTGGCTAATAGTGTGCCTCACTGTGGTTGGCAAATGTTGAAAGGGAACAGAAGTAAATCCATTATGGAAGCCATAATTGTAGGAAAGTACCATCTTTCTTGGCATGTTACCCCCATTTTTACCTCCATGTCAGTATGTTTTTGCCTGTCTCACCGAGATCCTGCTGGTCAGTGCTCATAGTTTATGGCCTAATGCGTGTGTTGTGTATAGTGCTTAACTGTGTCACTGAGGCTCTACTAATCAGAACCTCAGTGCTTATGCTCTCTCTGCTTTTAAATTTGTTACTAGAGGCTAGTGACTTCATTTACCAATTTCAGTTGGCACACTGGACCCCCTTATAAGTCCCTAGTATATGGTATCTAGGTACCCAGGGCATTGGGGTTCGAGGAGATCCTTATGGGCTGAAGTATTTATTTTAAGTAGCTCAGACAAACCCTTCCACAGGACTGTCACTGCAGCCTGCGTGAAATAGTGCACACATTATTTCACAGCCATTTTCACTGCACTTAAGTAACTTATAAGTCAACTATATGTCTAACCTTCATTTAATTAAGGCTAGGTGCAAAGTTACTAGCACTAGCAAAGGTGCCCCCACATAGTCCAGGGCCAATTCCTGGGACTTTCTGAGTGCGGGACACCATTACACGTGTGCACTACATATAGGTCAATACCTATATGTAGATTCACAATGGCAACTTCGAGTGTGGCCATGTAAGGTGTCTAAGATCATGGAGTTGTCCACCCATTCCAAATTTTGTATTGGGGAGCCAATTCCATGCATCCTGGGGGATCCACCATGGACCCCCAGTACTGCCAAATCAGCTCTCTGAGGCTTGCACTGCAGCTACAGTTGCTGCCACTCACAGACAGGGTTCTGTCCTCCTGGAGTGTGAGCAGCTCAGTTCCAGGAAGGCAGAACAAAGCATTTCCTGTGAGAGCAGGGTGTTACACCCTCTCCTTTTGGAAATAGGTGTTACAGGCTGGGGAGGGATAGCCTCCCCCAGCCTCTGGAAATGCTTTGAAGGGCACAGATGGTGCCCTCCTTGCATAAGCCAGTCTACACCGGTTCAGGGACCCCCAGCCCCTGCTCTGGAGTGACCGGGACAAAGTAAAAGGGAGTGACCACTCCCATGGCCATCACCACCCCAGGGGCTGGTGCCCAGAGCTCCTCCTGTGTGTCCCAGACTTCAGCCATCTTGTTTTCCAAGGTGTGGGGACACTCTGGAGGCCTCTGAGTGGCCAGTGCCAGCAGGTGACATCAGAGACCCCTCCTGATAGGTCCGTATCTGATAAGGTAGCCAATCCCCCTCTCAGGGCTATTTAGCATCTCTCCTGTGGGTTTCTCTTCAGATTCTACTTGCAAGTTTCCAGCAGGAATCCACTGCAACTACTACTTCATCCTCTAACCTCGGATCAACCACAGACTGCTCCAGGAACCACTGTAACAGCAACAAAGTATCCAGAATGGCTACTTTTCCTCTGCAACTTCAGCTCCAGCCAGCAACTGCAACAGTTTCCATAGTGTACACGCTCTGGGGACTCCCTGTCTTCACCCTGCAACAGAAGGATTCTCCTGTGGAATGACGGAGTCACTTCCCTGCTCAAGCAAGCACCTTCTAAATCAATGACCGGTTCTCTTGGACTCCTCTCCTGGCAACGAGGATGCTCCTTAGAACAAAGAGGGTGGACCCCTTTGACTCAGACTGTCCTGAGGTCCTGCTGTCCCAATTTGGAGGAGGTAAGACCTTGCGTTCCCTGAGTACAACAGTACCCCTGTGCACTACGTCTTCTTCACCTCCTGAGGCCTCTGTGCACTATTTGCAAAATTCCTTTGTGCACAGCCTGGCCCAGGTCCCCAGCATTCTATCCTGTGACGCGCAACTTGTTGAGTTGACCTCCGGCTGCGTGGGACCCTCCTTTGCAGTGCTGCACCAACTGCATTTTGCACCTCCTTTGTCCTGGGACTCTCGTGGGAGCTGTTTGATCTTCTGAGGACCCTCTGAAGTGCTGTCAGCCCCCTCTTCCTTCTCACACAGAGGTAAGGCCCCCAGGTCCCTCCTGGGTCCAGATAGCACCACTTTGACGCAAAACATAACTTTTCCAGAACCAAGGATTGTTGGATGAATCCAGTGCCAAAACTCACCTACCTCCAACTTCTCTTCATGAGACATGTCCTATGGAGGCACCTGAACCTGGCCTTCAGGAGGCCGAAGGTCCGCTCGATCACCCTCCTAGTTCGCCCATGGGCCTCATTGTAGAGTTACTCTGCCATTGTCCTGGGATTCCTCACTGGGGTCAGTAGCCATGATAGGTTGGGGTAACCAGAGTCACCTGCAAATGGTGAGGGACAACTGTTAGACACGCACTAACTTGGAGGGATATCCCCAGACCCAGACAACCATTCCCACTGACTTGCCTCCAGGTGCTCACCTAATAGCCACACACGGTGCCTCTGGAGTTGACCCATCACATAAGTGATGCTGCTATTCCGCAGGATGTAGGCGTCATGCACTGAGCCAGGGAACTTGGCATTCACATGGGAGATGTACTGGTCTGCCAAACATACCATCTGTACATTCATAGAATGATAACTCTTCCGGTTTCTGTACACCTGTTCACTCCTTTGGGGGGGGGACCAAAGCCACATGGGTCCCATCAATGGCACCTATGATGTTGGGGATGTGTCCCAGGGCATAGAAATCCCCTTTCACTATAGGCAAATCCTCCACCTGAGGGAAAACGATGTAGCTCCGCATGTGTTTCAGAAGGGCAGACAACACTCTGGACAATACGTTGGAAAACATAGGCTGGGACAACCCTGATGCTATGGCCACTGTTGTTTGAAAAGACCCACTTGCTAGGAAATAGAGCACTGACAGCACCTGCACTTGAGGGGGGATTCCTGTGGGATGGCGGATTGCTGACATCAGGTCTAGCTCCAACTGGGCACACAGTTCCAGGATTGTGGCACAGTCAAGCCTGTATGTGATAATCACATGTCGCTTCTCCATTGTCGACAGGTCCACCAACGGTCGTTACACTGGAGGATGCCGTCATCTCCTCACATGTCCCAGTGGACGGTGTCTATGAAGGACAACAGGGAGCACAGAGTCAGAGGTACATACCCACAGTTTACCCAGAACACCAATCATACACAAAAGATGGCCTGTATGTGTGTTGAGTCTAGGCCTAGGTATGTGTGACGCAGTTGGAAATGAAGCCATGTGGGCCCCTGAAATGGCGGCTGCCTGACTTCTAAAGTGGGACAATGGGATGTGAGGTAACTGCGCTGGCGTTGTACACTGTTGCGGTAGGCAGTCAAAGACCGCGGCGCAATGCTGCATTGGTTAACATTGTAACCTATGGGTCCCAGGAGCCAATGACGATGTACGCCGGCGGTGACGGTACGCACCGCCACGGACGTGACCGCCATTTTCTATCTGTTCAATCACTCGACACCTGATCTTCGACAGGAGAGGACCTACACTGCAAGTGCTGCTGTGACCTCGGTCTGGAAGAGACAATGGCTCGAGTGTCTGGGGAAAGGGCCCCTGCCTTCACATCAGAGGAGTTGGAGAAGCTTGTGGATGGGGTCCTCCCCCAGGACACGCTACTCTACGGTCCTCCAGACAAACAGGTAAGTACACAGGGAGCATGTTGTATGGGCTATGCCTGTGTGGAGAGGGCTGGATGTAAGAAGGAAGGGGGGAGAGTGTTGCGTGCATGAAAGACGGTGAATGCATGTGCCACATGGCAAGGGTAGGGATGGGGGCCAATCACTTTGACGTTGCATTTGGTAATAACTTATCTTTTTCCCCTGTACATTTCATGTAGGTCAGCGCCCACCAGAAAAAAGATATTTGGCGTGCCATCGCCAAGGACGTCCGGACCCTGGGGGTCTACTACAGACGGAGCACCTACAGCCGGAAAAGATGAGAGGACATTCGCCGCTGGAACAAGAAGATGGCGGAGGCTCAACTGGGGATGGCCTCCCAACGTGGGAGGGGTGCCCGTCGCACCATGACCCCCCTGATGTTCAGGATCCTGGCGGTGGCCTACCCGGAGTTGGATGGGCGCTTGAGGGCATCGCAGCAGCCACAAGGGGGTGAGTACACTCTCATTCTGGTGACTTTACGCGCAGTGGAGGGGTGTGGGTGGGGGAGGTGGGCTGTGGGTTTCCCTAGGCCAAGGCGAGTTCCGTAGGCAAGGCCCCTCAGTAAGGCAGGCCATGTGGCACCCCACCCCACCTCTGTAGCGTGCCAAGTACACCGACTCATGCCCCTGTGTCATCTATGTGTGCAGATGTCGTCCATAGCCTTGTAGGCCATTTCCCAGGAATTGAACAGTGGACCCCAAGAGAGCGGCGTAGTGCAGGGGGCATCAGTGTCTGTTGTGTCCACCAACGGTAGCGGTAATGCATGCACTCAACATGTCTTTCTTCTGTCTTCCCCCCTTTTTGTGGTCTCCCTGTTCTTGTGTGCATTAGCATCATCAGGCGGAGGAGCAGTGGCAACGGAGCACGAGGGAGCTGCATCCCGCATGGCCCTGGAGGGTGAGACTACGGACTCAGAGTTCACCAGTGGGACGGAGGGCGAGGGGAGCTCCACAGCGGGGACAGGAGCTGACACCAGCGACATGGACCCGTCCTCTGATGGGAGCTCCCTTGTGGTGGCGGAAACATCTGTGCCCCCCGCATCTACAGGTACAGCCGCCACCCCCCCTAACAGCACTGCCCACGCAGCAGCCCCTCAGCCTTTGCCCCGTGCCCGCTCACCCAGGAGGGTGGGCATCACCTTCGCCCCAGGCACCTCAGGCCCTGCCCCAGTCACCCCTGCTGCCCTCAGTGCGGAGGCCATTGACCTCCTCAGGTCCCTCACTGTTGGGCAGTCTACCATTTTGAATGCCATCCAGGGTGTAGAGAGGCAGTTACAACAAACCAATGCATTCCTGGAGGGCATTCATTCTGGTCAGGTGGCCCTTCAGCAAGCTTTTCAGACGCTGGCCTCAGCACTGAGGGCAGCCATTGTCCCCGTCTCTAGCCTCCCCCCTCCAACTTCCTCCACCCCGACCCAATCCCCTGTACCTCAGCCTACCCCAAGCATACCTACAGACCAACATGCACACACGTCAACACACAAGGGAAGCTCAGGCAAACATAAGCACCACACATCCCACAGGCACTCACGCAAGCATCACACACATGCAGACACACCAACATCCACTGCCTCCACTGTGTCCCCCTCCTCCTCGTCTCCCTCCTCCCTCCCAGTCTCGTCTACACTCACACCTGCATGCACTACCTCTACAGCCACTACGTCCCTCTCCAGCACACCCACCACCACATCCCGCTCATGTGCAGTCACCACCCTACTTCTATTCACACGTCCCCTGTGTCCTCTCCCAGTGTGTCTGTGACGCCCCCTCCCAAGATACACAAACGCAGACACACACCCACCCAACAGCCATCCACCTCACGACAGCCTCCAGCGCATGCACCTTCACCCAAAGTCACCAAACGTACACCTCCTACAATCACCACCTCTTCCTCCACTCCCAAACCCCCTCCAGCTACCCGTCCCAGTGTGTCCAAAAAACCTTTCCTGCCCAACCTTGACCTCATTCCCACACCTCCCCCACCCCGTCCGTCTCATAGGTCCCGACCTAGAACCCTCAGCCACAACATCTCCGGGACCAGTGGTGCCTGTAGTCACCGGAATCTGGAGTGCACCGGCCACCAGGTCAGCCAGTGTGGCACGGAGCCACAGCACAGACAGTCCCCCACCTGTGAAGCATCAGAAGATGGCCAGTGCCCGGCGGGAGAGGGGGAAGACTCCAGCCACCAAAGCCGCTCCCTGGGGTCATGGTGGGAGTGTGGAGTCAGCTGTGACACCTTCCAAGTTGGGGAAGGGCCACAAGAAACCTGGCAAGTCTGGGAAGAGCAGCACAGCGGAGAAGACCGCCATCATTCCTGATGCCCAGGAGCCCACCTCCAGCACAAGCCCAGCTGCCCAGGACAGGACCGCCAGCACTAGCCCACCTGCCCAGGAGGGGCCCACCCAGCTGGCCAGGAGGCCACCGCCAGCCCAGCTGCCCAGGAGGCCACCGCCAGCACCAGCACAGCTGCCCAGGAGGCCACGCCAGCACCAGCCCAGCTGCCCAGGAGGCCACCGCCAGCACCAGCCCACCTGCCCAGGAGGCCACCGCCAGCACTAGCCCCGCTTGGCCATGAAGGACCGCCAGCACAAGCGCCGCTGGGCCATGAAGGACAGCCAGCAGCTGAGACCCTGCAATGGAGACCACCATCTCAAGCACCGCTGAACAGGGCACCGCCGCCTCAAGCACCGCTGAACAGGGCACCACCATCTCAAGCACCGCTGAACAGGGCACCGCAGCCTCAAGCACCGCTGCACAGGGCACCGCCGTCTCAAGCACCGCTGAACAGGGCACCGCCGCCTCAAGCACAGCTGAACAGGGCACCACCATCTCAAGCAGTGCTGCACAGGGCACCGCCATCTCAAGCACTGCTGAACAGGGCACCGCCGCCTCAAGCAGCGCTGCACAGGGCACCGCCATTTCAAGCACCGCTGAACAGGGCACCGCCATCTCAAGCACCGCTGCACAGGGCACCACCATCTCAAGCACCGCTGAACAGGGCACCGCCGTCTCAAGCACCGCTGGCCCATGAGCGGCAAGGGCACTGACACAACTGAGTCCGTCACGGGTGAATGATGCACTCTGGGCACCAAGCCCCCTCCACAACCAGTGGAGAAAAGCATCCACTACACCAATCCTTGGCAGGATGAAGCACTGTGGGCACCAAGCCCCCTCCAGAACCAGTGGAGAAAAGCATCCACTACACCAATCCTTGGCAGGATGAAGCACTCTGGGCACCAAGCCCCCTCCAGAACCAGTGGAGAAAAGCATCCACTATACCAATCCTTGGCAGGATGAAGCACTCTGGGCACCAAGCCCCCTCCAGAACCAGTGGAGTAAAGCATCCACTACACCAATCCTTGGCAGGATGAAGCACTCTGGGCACCATGCCCCCTCCAGACCCAGTGGAGACTGTCATCCACTTGTGAGACTGTGGCTTTGCACTCCCCAGGATATGTCAGTGGGCAACCCACCCACTGTAGAGACTTGAGAGACTGTGGCTTTGGCAGTGGGCAACACACCCACTGTAGAGACTTGAGAGACTGTGGCTTTGCACTCCCCAGGATTGAACAGTGGGCAAACCAACCACTGTAGAGACTTGAGAGACTGTGGCTTTGCACTCCCCAGGATATGGCAGTGGGCAAACCACCCACTGTAGGGACTTGAGAGACTGTGGCTTTGCACTCCCCAGGATATGGCAGTGGGCAAACTACCCACTGGAGAGACTTGAGAGACTGTGGCTTTGCACTCCCCAGGATATGGCAGTGGGCAAACCACCCACTGGAGAGACTTGAGAGACTGTGGCTTTGCACTCCCTAGGATGTAACAGTGGGCATGTGGTCCCCTCGTGAATTTGGCGTTGTGTACTCAAGCGGCTGAGGTGCCCCCCCTTTCCCTCCCCCTGAGGTGCCTGTTTAGTTGCTGTCTGATGCCCCTGCAGTGTTCTCTCCATCATGGTCGAGGATCTTGTGTGGGCCTCGCCCACACTGTGTGGTCCCAGTGTTCTACGGACTTTCTTAGAGCACTACCTGGACTACTATGCTTGGTATATATTATGTACATGGTGTATATATATATATATATATATATATATATATATATATATATTTTTTTTTTTTTCTGCCTACTTGCTTTTAATATATTACAATGGTTACACTCATTTTCTATTGTCTTTGCATTCTTCCGGGGGGTTTGGGGGGGTGTAACTGTGATGTATTGATATGCATTAGTGTGTGTGTTGTAGTGGGTGAGGGTGGGGGTGTTGCGTGTGTGTGTCCCTGTTTTTTTCCCCCCCCTCCCCTGTGTCGTAGGTGCAGTAATCACCGTGGTCTTCGCCGCCGGCGTTCGTGCTCCTGGTAGAGGAGCAGGAAGACTATTGCAGGGAGAGTTTGGAGTTCCGTGTCCATGGCGTCCTCGTTCCTCGTGGGGTGTGTAGAGGTGAGCGTTTTTCCTTCGGGATTCCTGTTTCTGCCGTGTTTTTATCCACAGTGAATCCACCCCGAAAAAGGTGGCGTATTGGCCTGTCATAATAGTGTGGGCGGTACACTGTCTCCCGCCTGTCTGTTGGCAGTGACTGCTGCGCTGTTTGTTTGTACCGCCGTGGCGATCAGAGTGTTAAAGTGTCTGTCTTTGTTGGCGGTTTCCGCCACGGTCGTAATTGCAAATTTTTTACTGCCGGCCTGTTGGCGGTCTTACCGCCGCTTTAACACCGACCGCCAGGGTTGTAATGACCACCATTGTATTTTCGTTTAATTTAATCAAAGTGCACAAACAATTCTTAACCTTTGCTTCATAATTATTGTCAAAAGGCCGCTACTTTCCGGCGCCTGCTTTCGGCTACAGTTTTCTTTATTATTGCTAATGAAGGCCGTTCAGTCCTAGTTTAGCCTGTATTATGGAAATTAGGTCTTTCGACATTTGTAGAATTTTTTAGGGCTTAGGTTGTTTATAAAAATCTTTATTAGGAAAGTAACATATAGATGTAAATATATATATATATCTTCATTGCAGTGAAATTGGAAAGAATTGGACTGTGGTTGTTTTTGAACACTCAAACATTTTCTCAATTGCACAATTTGATGATGATAATCATTGTTTGTGTTAAAGGATATCAATCAATCATTCAATCAATCAATCAAGAAATTTGTATAGCGCGCTACTCACCCGGAGGGTCTCAAGGCGCTGGGGGAGGGGGGACCGCTACTGCTCGAACAGCCAGGTCTTGAGTTGCTTCCTGAAGGAGAGGTGGTCTTGGGTCAGGCGGAGGTGGATGGGGAGGGAGTTCCAAGTCTTGGCTGCCAGGTAGGAAAAGGATCTTCCTCCCATGGTGGCTTTTCTAATGCGTGGCACGGCGGCGAGGGCGTGGCTGGTCGATCGTAGCTGGCGGGTGGGAGTGTAGAAGGTCAGGCGGTTGTTGAGGTACCTGGGGCCCAGGTCGTGGAGGGCCTTGTGTGCGTGGGTGAGGAGACGGAACGTGATTCTCTTGCTGACGGGGAGCCAGTGCAAGTCTCTCAGGTGTCCGGAGATGTGGCTGTGACGGGGGATGTCAAGGATGAGGCGTGCGGAGACGTTCTGGATGCGTTGGAGTCTTTTCTGTAGTTTGGCCGTGGTTCCGGTGTAGAGGGTGTTACCATAGTCCAGTCGGCTGGTGACGAGTGCCTGGGTGACCGTCTTCCTGGTTTCGGTGGGGATCCATCAGAAGATCTTTCGGAGCATGCGTAGGATGTTGAAGCATGATGATGAGACGGCGTTGACTTGTCTGGTCATCGAGAGGGAGGAGTCCAGGATGAAGCCCAGGTGCGTGCGTGGTCCGTTGGTTTGGGTGCGCTGCCCAGGGCAGGGGGCCACCAGGAGTCGTCCCAGGCAGAAGGTGATGATCCAAGGATGTGGACTTCCGTCTTGTCTGAGTTCAGTTTCAGGCGGCTGTTCATCATCCACTCGGCTACGTCTTTCATCCCTTCGTGCAGGTTGGTTCTGGCGGTGGCCATTGGTGAGGGAGAGGATCAGCTGGGTGTCGTCGGCGTAGGAGATGATGTTGAGGTTGTGTTGGCGTGCGATGGCTGCGAGGGGGCTCATGTAGACGTTGAAGAGGGTGGGGCTGAGTGATGATCCTTGTGGTACGCCGCAGCTGACTTCGGTGGCCTCGGATCTAAACGGGGGGAGGCGGACTCTCTGGGTTCTTCCGGCGAGGAACGAGATGATCCACTCTAGTGCCTTCTCTTGGATTCCGATGTTGCTGAGGCGCTGCACTAGGGTGCGGTGGCAGACAGTGTCGAACGCTGCGGAGAGGTCCAGGAGGATGAGGGCCGGTGTCTCCCCGTTGTCGAGCAGGGCTTGGATGTCGTCGGTGGCTGCGATGAGGGCGGTCTCGGTGCTGTGGTTGGCTCGGAAGCCGGACTGCGAGTGGTCGAGGGATCCATTTGTCTCGAGGAAGGCGGCTAGCTGTCTGTTGACGGTCTTCTCAATGACTTTGGCAGGAAACGGGAGGAGCGAGATGGGGCGGTAGTTCTTGAGGTCGGTGGGGTCTGCTGATGGTTTCTTCAGGAGGGCGCTGAGTTCGGCATGTTTCCAGCTCTCCGGGAAGGTGGCGGTGTTGAAGGAGCAGTTGATGATGTCCCGGAGATGGGGTGCGATGACTGAGTCGGCTTTGTTGAAGACGTGGTGGGGGCATGGGTCGGTTGGAGAACCGGAATGGATGGTGTTCATCATCTGGATGGTGTCTTCGGTGCTGACCGGGGTCCAGGCGCGGAGGGTGGTGTTGGGGGGCGTCGGTTTGGTGGTTGGGTGCGTGGTCTGTGCGCCGAAGCTGTTGTGTATGTCGGCGATCTTGCGGTGAAAGAACGAGGCGAGTGAGTCGCAGAGGTCTTGTGAGGGAGTGATGTCGTTGTTTCCGGCGCTGGGGTTGGAGAGCTCTTTGACAATGCTGAAGAGTTCCTTGCTGTTGTGTGCATTGTTGTCTAGTCGTTCTTTGAATGCTGTCTTCTTGGTGGTGTGGATCAGCTGGTGGTGTTTGCGGGAGGCGTGCTTGAGGGCGGTCATGTTGTCTGTGGTAGGGTTTTTTCGCCAGGCTTTCTCGAGGGTGCGGCAGTTCTTCTTGGAGTTCTTGAGGTCGTTGTTGAACCAGGAGGCTTTCTTGCTGTTGGGCCTGGTGGGATGGGTTTTCAGAGGTGCGAGGTTGTCAGCGCAGTTGGTGATCCACTGTGTGAGGTTGTTGGCTGCTTGGTTGGGATCCGCTGAGCTGGCGGGAGGGTTCTGGCTCAGTGATGTGGAGAGCTGGTCGGTGGTGATCTTGTTCCAGCTCCTGTGGGGAGCCTGTTGTGGGTGGTGGTGAGTCGTGGTTCTTCTGAAGCTGAGGTGGACGCAACTGTGGTCTGTCCAGTGGAGTCCGGCTGAAGGAGATGTACTTGCTGGAGGAGAAGACTGGGTCAAGCGTGTGTCCGGCGTAGTGGGTGGGGGTGTTCACCAGTTGCTTGAGTCCGAGGTTGGCGAGGTTGTCCAGCAGGGTGGTGGTGTTGTTGTCGTTGTTGTTCTCCAGGTGGAAGTTGAGGTCCCCTAGGAGGATGTAGTCAGCGGAGGGGAGGGCGTGTGGGCTGATGAAGTCTGCGATGTCTTCGCTGAATTGTGTGCGGGGTCCTGGGGGTCTGTAGATGAGGGTGCCTCTGAGTGTGGTCTTGGGGTCGGTGTGTATCTGGAAGTGGAGATGTTCGGCGGCTGTGAGGGTGTCGTCGGAGTTGGTCGTGATGCGGATGGTGTTCTTGTGGACGATGGCGATGCCTCCTCCTGTCTGGTTGACGCGGTCCCTCCGGGTGATCTTGTATCCGTCCGGGATGGCGATGGCGATGTCGGGCGCTGAGGAGGCGTTCATCCAGGTTTCTGTGAGGAAGGCGACGTCTGGAGATGTGGTGTCAAGCAGGTTCCAGAGTTCCACGGCGTGTCTGTGGATAGAGCGGGTGTTGAGCAGGATGCACTTCAGGTGGTTGCTGCTGGTGCTTGGCGGGTGCGGTCCGTGTCTGAATGCAGGAGAACTTGCAGGATTGGCAGGTGAAGGGCCCGTGGGTGCGTCTAGCGGTGG
The DNA here is from genome assembly GCF_031143425.1 of Pleurodeles waltl. Classification (NCBI taxonomy): domain Eukaryota; kingdom Metazoa; phylum Chordata; class Amphibia; order Caudata; family Salamandridae; genus Pleurodeles; species Pleurodeles waltl. Next base: position 1,237,628,527 of record NC_090446.1, read on the forward strand.
CTCTGCAGCAGCCGGGGATCCGGCCGGTGTTGATTGCGATGAGAGTGGCGGCGTTGTAGGTCTTGCGGGTGGGCTGGCCTCTGCGGGGGCCAGGGGGTCTGGCGCTGGGCTAGCAATTGAGTCATTGCGTTTGTGTTTGCCCTACCTTTTTGTCTTTCAGATCTCCCTCCTGCTGTTCCCTTCCTAATTTCCCTTCCCCTCGCCTGGAATTCTCCTAGGCTCAGTGCTATTGAAGCATTCTGAGTTTGGTGCTGCCGGGAGGTGGGCAATCTTGTTCAGCAACCCACAGATTCGGAGGAAAGGGTGATAACGACACTGGGTGAATCTCTGTGATGGGCATGCTGTGGTGATGGGTGTCCATGCAGGTCTGTGATAGGTGTCCATGCTTTGGTGTTGCATGTAGGGCTTGGTATTGGGATGGGTGGGTTGTGATGGTGGGGTGTATGTGAGGTGGTGGAGTGATGGGGGTGAGGGTAGGGGTAGGAGTTTGTGATGCCATGCAGGTAGATATATTAGTAAAGATTTGACTTACCAGAGTCCAGTCCTCCTGCTACTCCTACGAGGCCCTCAGGATGCATGATCACCAAGACTTGCTCCTTCCATGTTGTTAGTTGTGGGGGAGGAGGTGGGAGTCCACCGCCAGTCCTCTGGCGGTGGACTCTTGGTGTCTTGCAACCACAGAATGCACCTTCCCCCGTAGGTCATTCCACCTCTTCCTGATGTCATCCCTTGTTCTGGGGTGCTGTCCCACAGTACGTTGACCCAGTCCACAACTCTCCGCCATAGCTTCATCTTCCTTGCAATGGACATCTGCTGCACCTGTGATCTATATAGCTGTGGCTCTTCCCAGATGATTTTCTCTACCATGATCCTTAGCTCCTCCTCAGGAAACTGGGGTGTCTTTGGGGTGCCATGGATGTGGTGTGAGTGGTAGGTGTGAGGATATGTGGGGTGATGTGTTGTGGTGTATGGTGTGAGGTGCCTGGATGGTGTATGGGTGATGGTGTTCTGTGCCTCTGATTGAGTGGGTGCACCTGCCTTGTGTCTCTCTCTGCTTGCTATCTTTTATTTTGCTGTAAGGGGTTGTGGGTAATGTGGCTGAGTGTTTTATAGTGTTGTGGGTATGTGGGTGAGGAGTGTGTATGTGTGTCAGGTGTGTGTAGTTTGAATTGTCCAATGTGGGGTGTTTTTTCAAGTATGTGTGTATTTTGAGTGTACCGCCAATGGTTTACTGAATTTGAAAGACAGTCGTGGTGATTCGTGGGTCCTGATTCTGTGGGCGTGTTCCTGTGTGGGTTTTGGTACCGCCAATTTATCACTGACCTTTGGTGTGGCAGACTTGTGTGGGTGTCTGTATAGTGGCGGATTTCTCAGTGTGGGTCATAATACCCGTAGCGGAATACCACCGCGGTCACAGTATGTTGGCAGCCGTCAGCAAAGCGGTAGGCGGCATTTACCGCCAGGGTTGTAATGAGGGCCATTATGTCATCCAAACAATACATTTGTGCTACAATTCTTGACCCAAGGTACAGACAGTTACTGGCCACTTTCATTCCTTTTTCAAATGGAGATGTTTCAACCAACAAGACATGGATGCCTGAGCAAGCCAGAGAAATAGAAAAAGAATGGCTGGAAATTAAGGGCCCACTCACGGACAGAAGTTCTGGGGTGCAGCCTACAACTTCTATAGAGCCTGCAGACAGTGCTGTTGGCTTTGAGCGGCCAAAATTAATACCAGCAACAACAACAGGAGCAGCAGCCCCAAAATCTGAATGTGATTGGTTTCTAGAGGAAGGACTTAAGTCCACTGTAGAGACAAAGGCAATGTGGAGCACAAATGACTATTAAGCGGAAGGTCCAGGCCTACCTGGATGACCCAACTGAGGTCTATCTGGATCAAAATCCATTGGTGTGTTGGCATTGAAAGAGGCACCAATAAATTGTGCTCAGCAGGCTGGCGATAAAGGCCCGTATTTATACTCCGTTTGCGCCAAATTTGCGTCGTTTTATTCGACGCAAATTCGGCGCAAAACTAACGCCATATTTATACTTTGGCGTTAGACGCGTCTAGCGCCAAAGTATGGGGAATGAGCGTCATTTTTTTGCGTGAACGCCTTCCTTGCGTTAATGAGATGCAAGGTAGGCGTTCCCGTCTAAAAAAATGACTGCGACGCAAATGCGTCGTATTTATACTCCCGGGCAAAAATCGCGCCCGGGAGTGGTCGGGGCAAAAAACCCCGCATTTGCACCAGATTTTAATGCCTGGGTCAGGGCAGGCGTTAAGGGACCTGTGGGCTCAAAATGAGCCCACAGCTGCCCTCCCATGCCCCCAGGGACCCCCCCTGCCACCCTTGCCCACCCCAGGAGGACACCCAAGGATGGAGGGACCCATCCCAGGGACATTCAGGTAAGTTCAGGTAAGTAATTATTTTTTTATTTTTTATTTTTTTTGGGGCATAGGGGGGCCTGATTTGTGCCCCCCTACATGCCACAATGCCCAATGACCATGCCCAGGGGACATAAGTCCCCTGGGCATGGCCATTGGGCAAGGGGGCATGACTCCTGTCTTTACTAAGACAGGAGTCATGGAAATGGCGTCTGGGCATCGTTAAATATGGCGCAAGTCGGGTTAAGACGTTTTTTTTGCCTCAACCTGACTTGCCCCATTTTAAGACGCCCTAACGCCATTTTTCCCTACGCCGGCGCTGCCTGGTGTACGTGGTGTTTTTCCGCGCACATCAGGCAGCGCCGGTCTGCTAGCGCCGGCTAACGCCATTCTATAAATACGGCGCCCGCATGGCGCTTCAGAATGGCGTTAGCGCAGTTTTGCGTCAAAAAGTATAAATATGGCCCAAAGTGTCTGGCTTGCCCTGTAGCCAGTGTGTAGGCTGATCATGTGTTCAGTGCAGCTGGTGCAGTTGTGGCAGTGAGAAGGACCAGTCTCTCACCCCAAAATGTCGAGAGATTGATCATGATCAAAATGAATCAGCACTCATACCACCAAATTACAGCATACCTGAAGTACAACAGGCGTTGGATGAGGGTGATGATTGGTCGGTCCCAGGTCATGGTAGTGTGTAAACTGACCAACATCTGAGTGAACCACCAGAGTCTGAGGACAAACCCTACTTCCCTGACTAGACCTGGGGCAACATAGAGCTTTCTATTTTTTACTATGAACTGCTTTGAGGAAAAAGAGTAGTTAGCTGTGGGAACCTTATTATTGTATATCGTTTGTTTCTGTTTAAATGACTAATGAACTGCAATTGTTTTCAGCACATGTATGGTTGATTTGTAGTTGGACCAGTGTGCTTTGAAGAAGCCCCCAAACCCTCCACTTCAAGGATATTTAAGAGACAATGCCTGTCTCCTTTCTGTGCCTATCCTTTCTTTTGTTCCCTAGCAGGACTGCCCTAGATATTTGATTTACAACATACTGGCCAATGTGTTTTCGTTTCCTGAATCAAAGAGGATCCGCAATGTGCTGTCATAGTTGGACTCTTGCTCTAGGCAAGACTGCTGGTTTAAAAATGACAGTACGTTTGTTTGTAGATGACTATGCCAGTCCTACAAACAGTCGCAACTGTTGCCCTAACCCTCCCGGTTCACAAGCAGTATCTTACCAAAAACCCAAACAGTAGAATGTGATTTGTGGCAGCCTTTATGCATGCACTCAAGAGTGCGGCATCTCAGGGAGGTTAAACTGAGATTACCTCTTTCTCATGTGAACAACATGTATCAGTCAAACACAAGCAATGAAGGAGATGTAGTAAAGTTTCAATAGGTTTTAATAACAAGACTGCAATCTACGATAAGTTCCATGAGCTGTAATGATTAAGATAATGAACAACGCACAAATAGTAAAAACAAGAGTCATGAATACAAGGACTCCCCCATCTTGCAATATCATGGAACGATAGATTTAAAGTAAGCCCTAATACCCTAGCATGATGAACCTAGGCCCACATTTATACTTTTTTAGCTCCGCATTTGCGTAATTTTTGGATGCAAAAGTGGCGCAAACATACAAAATATAATTGTATTTTGTAAGTTTTCACCGCTTTTGCACAAAAAAAAAGACTCATATGCGGCGCTAAAAAAGAATACATGTGGGCCTTAATCTCTAACATAAAGAGAGCTAAGTGTGATAAACCTAATCTGCCAGTACTATGTACCTGAGAATGAGGTCTCTAGATCAGACTCCATGAGGATATGAAGACTGTGTCATCAACAAGGCGACATGTAGCATAAATTGTGCCAAAGGCATCTGGTAGGAATCCCTCTGATTATCTTGTCTGTGTGAGATGTATTTATACAGATCTGGTAGGACCTCTGATGCAGGTACATTCCCAAACAATAGATAAGAAGGCATGCTTGGGGTGGAAATTATCTAAACAATTCTCTGAAAAGGTGCATTATATTACTGTCACACCAAAGTGGGAAAGTACATAATGTAAGTACCTACGTATCTCATTTATCTTTGACGCTGATAGCAATGCCGTTACAGAGTGGCACTGATAACACGAAACTAAAACATCTTCCTAACTATAAACATGGCAGACATCTTGGAAGAAATAATTAAATAAATGGGCTTAAACAGAGCAAGCTAAGTAGGTTAAAAGTCACTGGGTGACTGGGGTACAGGACTGCAAGCCAAAGGCTAAGATAAACTCCTGATTCCCATTAAAACTGAATAGGAAACCACTACAGTGCCACTATGTTTGATTGGAACAGGCAAGTAATGCTATATAAATGCCATAACGATTCATATGAGGGATATTTGTTTCAATGTTGAGAATTGAGATGGTTCGTGTTTCTAGTGGTGACAGATATTGAGAGTGGGTGTTTATATTGTTTAAATATATTACGATGGCTTGTGTTTGTGTCATGATCGATTTACAATGTTGGTGGCATAAAAATAATAATGGGTGATAATTATTTTCCCGAAGGTGATTTTATTCCTCTTTCACACTTACCAAAATTTGTTTGCCCTTGTTTGTATACTGCTTTATTTTCTGGTGCTCTGCTTTCTGGTTCACATTTGTCAAAGCAGACCCAACCAGTCCATTTAGCTAAGAAACAAAATTCTAGTCTAGAAAAAAATAATACTCAATGTTTCTCTTGTTGTTAAACAGTTATAGGTTGCTCTATCTCAATTGGGTCATGACTGAGACTCTCGGGAGCAGTTGTTATGGACATGAACATACTAATCTTTAATCAGAGTCTGGAGGATGATGGAAGGAATCAGAGCATGATTTGACAACTTAACCAACTGCCAGAAGAAGGAAGTTAACAACTTCATGGAAATCAACATGGGTGATGTGAGGATGAGTCTAAGAGGCCTACTCCAATCTGTGGACTGGTGGTAAAAGGTGTGTCTAATACTTGATTTGGGAAATGCAATGCTGCCTTGTGTGTCTGCTGGCTGGCTCAAACTTGAAAATGTGTGGCTGGGTGGGGGGCCTGTTGTAGGAAACTGGAGGATAATAATGTAACATTATGCAGTGCTCGATGTTAAATATTATGAGGAGCATGACAGTTGCCAGTTTTATCATCCCGATACATGCTGACACTTGTCTGTGATTGTTGGTGGATGATCACAGAGGTATTTGCTCCTTCTGTGCCACCTCTGAAGCTTCCCTTCAATCCCATCCTTCTTGATTCTACATAATCATGATGATAATCATTTCTGTTTTTTATAATCCACAGGCCTTCTCTTCTCTTGCACCATAACACTCATGCCTACCTTATTGGACAGCTTCAGGCAGGCACCCAAGTAGATTGACGCGGCAATCCGAGAATATTGCAGATGCACCACCCTATTTGGCAATACAGAGTAGTATCATTTTTCTTTCAATATTCTTTTTTTTAGAATTGTATGTGTAAGCTTCACCCCAAGATTAATTATGTGTCCTATTTTGCACATGTAGCTCACCAAACATTTTTAGATATATACAACTTGGGTCTCATTGGTGCTGACAGAATTTAAAGTTGTCTGTGTCATACGTCTTCATGTTTTTCTATTCCTCCCACAACAGGGTGCTGATCATTTCCCAGATGCATATTGTGTTTGTGTTGTGTTTGTTTTTTTGTCACACCTTTCCCAAAATCCCTTTCCCATCCATTCATTAAATCTCTAACCCTCTTCCCCTGGTCTGTGTGATTGATTGAGGTATTACTTAATAATTTACACCATTGATTAATCACACACTAGTTGGGTTGGATATGGTAGAAGCAACCTCAAATCAGTGTGCAGGATCTTCATTTGAGTTCACCTAGGTGTAATGGGGCCTCACTTCCATTGTCTTCACTGTTAGTGTGCAAGAATGCTACTACTACTACACCACCATGGTACCTTGAGAAACCATGCAACCCTTGTTTCATCCATTCAGGTAAGAGAATTATGGAGCTTTGTTGTACCTTTAGTTTAGGCAATATATTTGGCAATGGCATATCTCTTGGCCCCTCTCCTATGGGTAAAATTTTGCAGAATGCCCTGCAGAAACTAGAAGACTTTTAGGAAAAGGTTACCTAACTGCATAAATAATTCTTATACACTATCAGCAGATTTGTAAAACATGCTGCACTAAAAGGAATACACTATCAGCAGATTTTGAAAACACGCTGCGTAAAGGCAGCATTGCAAAGATTTTAATCATAAAGAAATCTAAATAACTATATATTTTACCCTGCCCCTTCCACCCACAACTGGCCCACCCTTTCCCCAAAACAAAGGTCCTTTTTCCCAACCAATGTTCCAAACACAAAATGTCCATTTGTCCATAGAAGAATTATAAAAATATTTGTAAGTCCTGCAAAACCCCATTCCCACCTTCTCCTCCCACAAGTCCCACCCACCAAATAAAAAGTTTAAAAAAGGGGCAGAGGAGAGCACTAAAGGTGGGCCAGGATTCTCCTGAGGAGCCCCTCCATATGTGCCTGACGGGCCATAAACTGTGCCAGCCTCCAAAGGGCACGACACTGGAACATAGTCTCCGAGTGAGGGGGGGCAGCAGGGATGATACGAGAGCAGATGGCTGCCCTGGCACTGCAGCAAAGGTGTTTCTGGGCTGCAGGTGCTAGGACCTGGGTGGGACCCTGAGTGCTGGCAGCAACTGCTGCCTCCTCATCCCCCTCTTCCTCATGGATCACCAGCCACTGGTACTCGGCCCGTATGGCCTCCAGCTTAACTCGCCAGAGCCGGCCTGCTATTACCTGCCATGAGGGTGGACCAGCAGGAATTGCTATTTAAAGAAAGAAAAAAAAAGACATTGTAAACAATGCTCTGAGCAAAACACTTGTTTAAAATCATTTATTGTAGTGGCACAGTAGCAGTACATTTGGTGGTAACCTCAGGATTCAAGTTTAAGGTGATAACTGTGACAGCCATAATATGCACAATGGAGTACAAGTATTCTTCTCTCTCCTCTTGTGCTAAATTAATGGTTGCATTGCTAGCTCATCTGGCGCCATAGTCCGAACTCATTACTGTTTGCAGGTGGGCCAGCTGTACTAGTAAATTATTTTATTCCAATGGCCCTGTTGTTCCCTGTAGCAGGACTACAAGGCCGATGAATACCAAGAATGAAACACGCCACACAATATAGTCAATCATGCAGACATCCTGTCTGCCATAAGTACGCAGTGGGAAAAGCGATACACTGCAGTACAGGGAAAGAATTGAGGAATGGTATATAGATTTTATTTGGCACATTTGTATCATCACAGACTATCCCATTCAGGAAAATCAAGGCACTTACGTATGGACCACTTTAATCTCTGTCCTCATGCCCCTCTTCCACCACACTTTGTAATAACTACTTTTTTTTCGAAAAAATACATTTGCATTGCAGTAAGTAAAGGAATCTTCTTCATATACTCAGCTGCAGGGTAAGGTAGAGTGGATTAGGATGAGTAGGTATAGTATACACTTTACAGATCAATTAATTCCTCCTCATCATCATCATGCGCCTAAGGTTTGGCTAATAGTGTGCCTCACTGTGGTTGGCAAATGTTGAAAGGGAACAGAAGTAAATCCATTATGGAAGCCATAATTGTAGGAAAGTACCATCTTTCTTGGCATGTTACCCCCATTTTTACCTCCATGTCAGTATGTTTTTGCCTGTCTCACCGAGATCCTGCTGGTCAGTGCTCATAGTTTATGGCCTAATGCGTGTTGTGTATAGTGCTTAACTGTGTCACTGAGGCTCTACTAATCAGAACCTCAGTGCTTATGCTCTCTCTGCTTTTAAATTTGTTACTAGAGGCTAGTGACTTCATTTACCAATTTCAGTTGGCACACTGGACCCCCTTATAAGTCCCTAGTATATGGTATCTAGGTACCCAGGGCATTGGGGTTCGAGGAGATCCTTATGGGCTGAAGTATTTATTTTAAGTAGCTCAGACAAACCCTTCCACAGGACTGCCACTGCAGCCTGCGTGAAATAGTGCACACATTATTTCACAGCCATTTTCACTGCACTTAAGTAACTTATAAGTCAACTATATGTCTAACCTTCATTTAATTAAGGCTAGGTGCAAAGTTACTAGCACTAGCAAAGGTGCCCCCACATAGTCCAGGGCCAATTCCTGGGACTTTCTGAGTGCGGGACACCATTACACGTGTGCACTACATATAGGTCAATACCTATATGTAGATTCACAATGGCAACTTCGAGTGTGGCCATGTAAGGTGTCTAAGATCATGGAGTTGTCCACCCATTCCAAATTTTGTATTGGGGAGCCAATTCCATGCATCCTGGGGGATCCACCATGGACCCCCAGTACTGCCAAATCAGCTCTCTGAGGCTTGCACTGCAGCTACAGTTGCTGCCACTCACAGACAGGGTTCTGTCCTCCTGGAGTGTGAGCAGCTCAGTTCCAGGAAGGCAGAACAAAGCATTTCCTGTGGGAGCAGGGTGTTACACCCTCTCCTTTTGGAAATAGGTGTTACAGGCTGGGGAGGGATAGCCTCCCCCAGCCTCTGGAAATGCTTTGAAGGGCACAGATGGTGCCCTCCTTGCATAAGCCAGTCTACACCGGTTCAGGGACCCCCAGCCCCTGCTATGGAGTGACCGGGACAAAGTAAAAGGGAGTGACCACTCCCATGGCCATCACCACCCCAGGGGCTGGTGCCCAGAGCTCCTCCTGTGTGTCCCAGACTTCAGCCATCTTGTTTTCCAAGGTGTGGGGACACTCTGGAGGCCTCTGAGTGGCCAGTGCCAGCAGGTGACATCAGAGACCCCTCCTGATAGGTCCGTATCTGATAAGGTAGCCAATCCCCCTCTCAGGGCTATTTAGCATCTCTCCTGTGGGTTTCTCTTCAGATTCTACTTGCAAGTTTCCAGCAGGAATCCACTGCAACTACTACTTCATCCTCTAACCTCGGATCAACCGCAGACTGCTCCAGGAACCACTGTAACAGCAACAAAGTATCCAGAATGGCTACTTTTCCTCTGCAACTTCAGCTCCAGCCAGCAACTGCAACAGTTTCCATAGTGTACACGCTCTGGGGACTCCCTGTCTTCACCCTGCAACAGAAGGATTCTCCTGTGGAATGACGGAGTCACTTCCCTGCTCAAGCAAGCACCTTCTAAATCAATGACCGGTTCTCTTGGACTCCTCTCCTGGCAACGAGGATGCTCCTTAGAACAAAGAGGGTGGACCCCTTTGACTCAGACTGTCCTGAGGTCCTGCTGTCCCAATTTGGAGGAGGTAAGACCTTGCGTTCCCTGAGTACAACAGTACCCCTGTGCACTACGTCTTCTTCACCTCCTGAGGCCTCTGTGCACTATTTGCAAAATTCCTTTGTGCACAGCCTGGCCCAGGTCCCCAGCATTCTATCCTGTGACGCGCAACTTGTTGAGTTGACCTCCGGCTGCGTGGGACCCTCCTTTGCAGTGCTGCACCAACTGCATTTTGCACCTCCTTTGTCCTGGGACTCTCGTGGGAGCTGTTTGATCTTCTGAGGACCCTCTGAAGTGCTGTCAGCCCCCTCTTCCTTCTCACACAGAGGTAAGGCCCCCAGGTCCCTCCTGGGTCCAGATAGCACCACTTTGACGCAAAACATAACTTTTCCAGAACCAAGGATTGTTGGATGAATCCAGTGCCAAAACTCACCTACCTCCAACTTCTCTTCATGAGACATCCATTGCATTATGCAGGATCCTGCTGACATCTTCCTTGGGTGCATTTCTGCGGTCTTCATCCAACTGGGGACTCTTCTTTTGCACTCTCTTCTGGGTTGGCAGGGGCTCCTGGAATCCACCATTTGTTGTTTGCAGTCTTGCTTGGTTTTTGCAATAACTCTAATCACGACTTGTAGTGTGTCCTAAGGAAACTTGCAGTACTTTGCTCCTACTTTCCTGGGCTCTAGGGGGGGGGTATTTTATTTACCTTTGCTGTATTCTTATTCTCCCAGCGATTCTCTACACACTACACTTGTCTAGGGGGGAATTTGTAATTTATATTCCACTTTCTTAGTGTATGGTTTGTGTTGCCCCTAGACCTATTTTATCCCATTGCACTCTATAGCATTTCATATTGTTTGCACTATCCTATGTCTAATTACTTACCTTATTTTGGTGTCTAGTGTATATATTGTGTATAATACTTACCTCCAGAAGGAGTATTGCCTCTAAGATATTTTTGGCCTTGTGTCACCCAAATAAATTACCTTTATGCTTGGTAGCACTGAGTATTGTCTTTACTTGTGTATAAGTACTGTGCAACTATAAGTGGTATTGCAGGAGCCTTGCATGTCTCCAAGTTCAGCCTAAGCTGCTCTGCTATAGCTATCTCTATCAGCGTAAGCTGCTAGAACACTACTACATTTCACTAATAAGGGATAACTGGACCTTGTGTAAGGTGTCAGTACACACTACAAACCAGGCCAGCCTCTGTTACGACTCGGTCGTCCCATTTCCAGGGGACGCTGTAAGGGGACTGTCAGAAGCCTGGGAATCACCTTGAACACCTATCTAGAGTCCCTTGCTGACTCCTGTTTGTTTCTCTTTTCTCCATGGTACACTTGTGTAGGACTACATTTGCTTCTTGGGACTGCAAATCCCATAATGCACAGCTTGGTAGTCAGGAAAACCCGGATTCTGTTTCCCATTGTTTTTCAATGGGAGAAGTCCAGTTGCTCCTTTTCACTGGATCCTCTCCTCCAGGACTTGCAAGAGTCCGAAACCACACACACCTGAAACCTCTCCTGTGCAGCCCAGCTTGGAACTGCTTATAAGCAGCTATTTCCTCAAGATCCTTGTCGTGCATCGGACTTCAATTCCTTTGTGTTACAGACCCCTTGTCGGATGGTGTTCCAGTTTTGTTCCTGTTCTGTTCCAGCCTGATCCTGTTTCTCTGCCCTGCTCCTGATTGTTCCAGCCAGAGTCTGCTCCCTATTTCTTAGCCTTGTACCTGTTTGTTTCTTCCAAAGCCTGCTCCCTGTTTCTCTGCGCTGCTCCTGCCTTGTTTCAGCCTGAACCTTCTCTCTGTTTCCCAGTCCTGTTTACTGCTCATTTCCTACTCCCTGTATTCCAGTCCTGTCCTTGCCTGTTCCAGCCAGAGCCTGTTCTCAGTTTCCCAGTCCTGTCTCTGTCTGTCCCAGCCAGAAGTTTGCGCCCTGTTTTCAAGTCCTAGACCCGCCTTTGCTTCAGCCTGAGCCTGTTCCTAGTTCTTGCCTCTGCCTCTTTGTTTGTTCCCTTCTGTTTCTGTTTCTTCTTGGTTCTTTGTGTTCTATCAGTCTTCACCAGTGTATACGTGTCCTCCTGTGTACTGGGGTTGGCTCCTGGTTTCCAGGAGGCAATTCCAGCCCCCATCCTTGTCCAGTGTTATACGTTGTATTTCGTGCCTAACAGTGACAGTGTGCTATTGCTGTTTTCTCAGGAATCGCCACTGTGTTTCGAGCTGGACCCACAAGAGCGTGTCCTGTGTATGTAAGTACTATCCTTGTTTGTGCTCTAGGGTCCAGAGACAGATTCACTTCTGCTGCCTCCTTTCTATGGGGCTGGCAGGGTGACTATCTGTAAGAGCAAACTGCACAGAGGCATTGAGATTCCCTGTCACTGTGGGAGGTTCTGCGCCTTACTCTGTGTACAACCCCAGCGTGTTTGTCCACTGGTAATCCGTTTCCTGTTTGTTCACACAAGGGTTGCTCTGCTTTTACTTTCCTGTTTCCTCTGCCTATCCATAGCTGTCCTTTCCGTGTATGCCTTTAGCTGCTCCTCTGCCCCAGTGTACTACCTCTTTAGGATATTCGGTGACCTCAAGGGGTGTCCCAACCAAAGTCCTGATCAGACCCGCCCGAAACCGTGACAGAATGCACAAACCAAACATTTCAAGCTCCCATGGCAGTAAAGGCACACGCAAACCTAAAGGGCTTTCCTATCATGTTAAGACACCCCTTTCTAAGCCTATACATTCTCTGAAATCCTCTAAAAAAGACCTTAGTTTAAAGGATAGACTTGTTAAAGAAAACCATAACTTGCAAGTTCAGTACTACACTGAGTGGCTTGCTAATCTTTCAATGATAGACTATTATGTTATTTGTGACTATGACCCCCAGTCCCTGTCTGTAGAAGAATTACAAGGACGTAATGAGTTTTTGCAGTATCTATTAGCTGAAGCCAGTAAGAATGTTCATAACCGTGGAAGCGCTCTTGCTACCTCTGCACAAGACACTTACACTCAAGAAAAACTGGTTAATTCCTCGCCTCATGCTAGTGCATCCCAAATTCACTTCCAGGACTCCGTCAAAACAAAGAACCCTGACACTGTTCAAGAAGCCACACTAGGGATTCCCTTGTTTTCTGTTGAGTGCTTCAGCCCATCTAGGCCAGTTTCTCAGAATTCAAAGTGCACTGCTGACTCTTATAAAGACCTATCAGTCCCTCAGCGTTTTCAAGTCAGCAGGCTAGACCCTCTATCTAAGGGATCAGTAAAAACTGTGGGATTCCTTAGTTCAACTCAAATGGCTTGTGCTCCTCCCAAATTGGATGACAGTACATCAGTCTCAATTCCTAAGTGTTGTGCTGACTCTTGTAAGGATCTACCAGTCCCTCAGTGCTTTCAAGTGAGCAGGATAGAACCTGTATCAAATGGATCAGTAAAGACTGTGGGATTCCTTAGTTCCACTCAAAAGGCTTGTGCTCTTCCCAAACTGGATTATAATACACCAGTCTCAATCCCTAAAAGCTCTGCTAAACCCTTTTCTATTCTGAGTGGGTTTGATAACAATATGGACATACACACACTAAAAGAGCAGTTTTGGCAGATTAAAAGGCAGATATCAGACTTCTATGATGAATATGTTGTAACATACACAAGAAATCTTGCACCTGGGCTCTTTTCATCAATGCATATTTCACTGTTGGCAGAACCAGACATTCTGTTTATCTGTAAGGTAGAAGAAGTAACAGAACATCTGATGGAAACTACTGCAAGGCAATTTGAAAACCTGAAAAAAGAAAATGATCACCAGCTTTGGCTTAAAGAACAGTATGCTACTTTGTGTGCCTCTCCAAAGACTTCTATAAAGCAGATTTTCCCTGCTATGAATGAATGTCAAGAGACTGCTCCAGTTATAAATATATCAGCCTCTTCTTCAGACTCTCTCTCAGCTTGTAGTTTTCCAGAGAATATCCCTGTGCAGTTGACTGAATCTCTGACATCTCTGAGAGATTTGACACCTCTTGATTCAAAGGATAGATCCGAGTCTTCAGAAAGAAGTGTCTCAGCCCCTCTATCAGAACAAATAAAGCCAAAGGAAGAAGAGAGTTCTGATGCAGACTCCAATAGCTGCACCTTAAGAAACCAAGATATGACTTTACTGGAGAGTAATGGCAAGTTGTGCAACAGTGTTGAAGAATCTAAATCTAGTGATGACAGTGGTTCCTGCCTTGCCATGAACAAATCTGCAGATAGTGCTGTTCAAATGGCGCACACACCAGAATTTTCAGATTGTGGGGATACTCCTCATCTTTCAAACAATATCATAGAATTTTCAGATAATGAAGAGACAGTTCCTGTTTCAAGTGAATTAATGGATTTTTCTGACCGTGAAGAAATACCCGCAGTTACTAAGGGCCAGATGTAGCAAAAATAAAAATTGCGACTCGCATTTTGCGAGTTGATGCGACTCGCAAAATGCGAGTCTCAAATTGGAATGGCAGAAAAAAAAGCGATCCGATTTTGCGACTCGCAGCCGGACTCGCAACGCTGTGTGCGAGTCCGCAGTTTGCGAGGTCGCTGTTTGCGAGTGTGCAAAAACGAACTCGCAATTAGCGAGTGGGTGTCGCAAATTGCGAATACCTTCAAAATTGCTGCAGATGCAGCAGAACACTCCAGAAAGAATACCAGAACACTCTGGAAACACTTCCTGGCACATGATGATGGCATCACAGCCAGGAAGTTAGCAAATACACCTGGGAGGAGGGCTCAACAGTGAGCAGTGTCTCTGCCACTCACAGTAGGGTGCTGAGGAGTGGTAGGCACAGCACCATGGACGCAGCAGGGACCAGCCAGGCTGGCAGGAGGGGCAGGAGATCATAGATAACAGCCAGGACAGATTCATGTGGCACATGGCGTTAATGTGCCACATGACTGGTTGGCATTTTCCTGCCCATGGACAATTTCAACTTGTATATAGTTTCTTCATGACATTAATAAAACAGTTATTTTTGTTCCACTTAACAAATGGTTAATAGGTGAGTATGGTGGGAGTTGACACGTACCGTCCAAAATATTGCGTTGCAATGTGGTCCCGTCTCAGTCTGCCTTGATTAGCTAGACTCCTATCCCCATGATGGCGATGTGGTTGTTCTTGCTCTTCATCATCAGGATCTGGGTCTGCAGGGGTGAGAGGTAGCCCACGTCGGGTGGGTATGTTGTGGAGGATGGCGCATGCGACCACAATTTTGAAAGCGGTAATGGGGGTGTATTGGAGGGCGCCTCCACTGCGGTGGAGGCATCTGAATCTTGCCTTCAGCAGTCCGAAGGTGCGCTCGATCAGGTTCCTGGTCCTCTTATGCGCACTGTTGTATTGCCTCTCCGATTCAGTTCTGGGTGTTAAAAACAGAGTCATGATCCAAGGCCTGAGAGCATATGCACTGTCACCTGTTGGGCACAAAAGTACACGGTCAGGAAGTCCAGATTGTCGTGCACAGTGACCTGTGTGTATGTAAGCAAGTGTCTGTGGCTCTACCTAAGAGGTAACCGTCTCCAAATTCCCCACGTTTCAGGCGTTGATGTATCCCACTATGCCTAAAAATGTATGAGTCATGGGTACTGGCAGGAAACTTAGCTACGATGTCCGTGATGACATAATGGGCATCACAAACAACCTGTATGTTGAGTGAGTGGGTACACTTCCTGTTGCGGAAAATGTGTTCCAGATTAGCAGGGGGGCATATTTGAATGTGTGTCCCATCTACACACCCTATGACATGAGGAAAGTGGGCAATGCAGTAAAAGTCCAGCTTGGTGCTGTTAATTTCTGCCTCATTCCTTGGTAAGTATATGAAGTGAGACATGTGCGTGACTAAGGCATCTAGGAATGCCCTGAGGAACCTTGACACTGCACTTTGGGATACCCCACCTGCCACGGCAATGACCCCCTGATAGCTCCCTGAGGCCAAGAGGTGCAGTGCGCATAGTACTTGCACATGCGTAGGGATGGCGCAGCCACGCAGAGTCTTGTGTTCTAGCTGTGGTTTCAGTAAATCTATTAATTCTAGAATGGCTGCGCTGCTAAGGCAGTATTTGTCATAGATCTCCTCTTCAGTTTGCTGAAAAAGAGTCTGCCTGGTTCTATATATCTTCTCCTGTCTGTGGCCCCTCCTCCTCCTCTGCTGGGCTGCGTAGACTCTCCTCCTCACTGCTATCAGGTATATCTCCGCCATCTTGAGTAACCCAGATGCCTTCTGGGTCCCCTTTTATACTTTGGTAATGGTTACCACCTGCTCTGAGTTAGTGGTAAATGGGACATGCAAACTGGGCTTTTTGCGACTAGTCGCAATTTGCGAGTTGCAATTGCATAAGGTTTGCGACTCGCAAATTGCGACTTGCAATTTGCGGGTCGCAAAATGGGGTCGCAACGGATGCGACTCGCAAACGGGTCCCATCGCTTTTTGCGAGTCGGAAATGGGCTTTTTGCGTCCCATTTCCGATTTTGCACTGTCGCAAATTGCGAATCGGCCCGTTTGCGAGTCGCAAACGTTTGCTACATCTGGCCCTAAGATTGTAATGGACTTCTCAGAAAGTTTAAAGATCTCTTCTGTGTCAAAGCAAACCGTGGAGATTTCAGACAAGGAAGAAAGCCAGCAATCTGAAATTAAACAGCCTGTCATAAGAAATGAGATCCTTCACCTAGAACTGGACACAGTTGCAGCCTCAACCACTGACCCTGACCTGCTGATCCCTGCCAATGTGTATCCTGTTTCCAGCTCCACGATTAGTGAAGAACAGATCTCTGAGCTACCTGTATCTGATCTTGATGAAAAATCAGGCACACCAATGTCACCTGCTGTGTCCCTGAAACTAAAGACTCCTGAAAACCAGCAATCTGAAACCGAAGCTCAAGTGCTGAAAGATGTAATACTTCCCACTAAAACTAAAGACTTGAATTTGAATCTTGTATTCGAAGATCTGATGATAAGTACTGTTCTTAGTGTTTTATTGCAAGAAACCATCCTCAATTCAAAGGATAGAGCTGAAAATGTAGGTAACAGTGTAAAGGTGATTTCTGAAGAGACTCCAGTTCTATTTCTTTCCAAAGAACAACCTTTCAATGTTAACAGAGTTGAAGATCAACTACCTGTAGTAGAAACGCCTAGCAAAGAAACCATTTCTGATACCACGAACACACCACAGAGCACTTGCAATGAAGAAATCCCAGTCTTGTCTGAAGATCACCCTAAAGAATTAGTTTGTGGAACTTCTACATTTTCAGATGTTAATCCAGTTTCTAAAGACTTAAAAACTCTTGTTGATCCTGTGATTGATACTCCGAAGTCATCCAAAGCTAAAGAAAATTCTGACTTTTTCATGTTTACCTTGAGAACACCAGTTAGCCATGTCTCCCCAGTCTCTATGCTTTGCAAGCCTCAGACCACAATCAATGCAAATACTGCTGCAGAAACAGACATATCCTGCTTGTCGGAAGGAGTTATAGACCTTACAGTTACTAATACGCCAATTATCTCCTCCAAAGAAGACAGTACTGAACAGGAAACTAATGTCATGAAGAATACCCCCCATAATGCCATTCCAGATCTCCTTGCTCCTGAATCCACTTCACCAGAAACCAACTCCAAGCACTCCTCCGATATCACTCGAACAATAAAGAGGAAAGACATCAGAGCCCATATGGGTATTAATACATGCTTTGCTCATTGGAATATTCACCTATGGCAGGACTGTAAACTTATCAACCAAGGTTGGTGTTGGATTTTCTTGCTGTGGCTTTTCCTCTTCAGCTTTTTTCAGCCAAAGGATCGCCTTCTCTTCTTGAGCAGACTGGTGGGAGGGGGTATACTGTTACGAATCGGTCTTCCCATTTCCAGGGGACACTGTAAGGGGACTGTCAGAAGCCTGGGAATCACCTTGAACACCTATCTAGAGTCCCTTGCTGACTCCTGTTTGTTTCTCTTTTCTCCATGGTACACTTGTGTAGGACTACATTTGCTTCTTGGGACTGCAAATCCCATAATGCACAGCTTGGTAGTCAGGAAAACCCGGATTCTGTTTCCCATTGTTTTCAATGGGAGAAGTCCAGTTGCTCCTTTTCACTGGATCCTCTCCTCCAGGACTTGCAAGTGTCCGAAACCACACACACCTGAAACCTCTCCTGTGCAGCCCAGCTTGGAACTGCTTATAAGCAGCCATTTCCTCAAGATCCTTGTCGTGCATCGGACTTCAATTCCTTTGTGTTACAGACCCCTTGTCGGATGGTGTTCCAGTTTTGTTCCTGTTCTGTTCCAGCCTGATCCTGTTTCTCTGCCCTGCTCCTGATTGTTCCAGCCAGAGTCTGCTCCCTATTTCTTAGCCTTGTACCTGTTTGTTTCTTCCAAAGCCTGCTCCCTGTTTCTCTGCGCTGCTCCTGCCTTGTTTCAGCCTGAACCTTCTCTCTGTTTCCCAGTCCTGTTTACTGCTCATTTCCTACTCCCTGTATTCCAGTCCTGTCCTTGCCTGTTCCAGCCAGAGCCTATTCTCAGTTTCCCAGTCCTGTCTCTGTCTGTCCCAGCCAGAAGTTTGCGCCCTGTTTTCAAGTCCTAGACCCGCCTTTGCTTCAGCCTGAGCCTGTTCCTAGTTCTTGCCTCTGCCTCTTTGTTTGTTCCCTTCTGTTTCTGTTTCTTCTTGGTTCTTTGTGTCTGGTAAGTGTTCTATCAGTCTTCACCAGTGTATACGTGTCCTCCTGTGTACTGGGGTTGGCTCCTGGTTTGCAGGAGGCAATTCCAGCCCCCATCCTTGTCCAGTGTCATACGTTGTATTTCGTGCCTAACAGTGACAGTGTGCTATTGCTGTTTTCTCAGGAATCGCCACTGTGTTTCGAGCTGGACCCACAAGAGCGTGTCCTGTGTATGTAAGTACTATCCTTGTTTGTGCTCTAGGGTCCAGAGACAGAATCACTTCTGCTGCCTCCTTTCTATGGGGCTGGCAGGGTGACTATCTGTAAGAGCAAACTGCACAGAGGCATTGAGATTCCCTGTCACTGTGGGAGGTTCTGCCCCTTACTCTGTGTACAACCCCAGCGTGTTTGTCCACTGGTAATCCGTTTCCTGTTTGTTCACACAAGGGTTGCTCTGCTTTTACTTTCCTGTTTCCTCTGCCTATCCATAGCTGTCCTTTCTGTGTATGCCTTTAGCTGCTCCTCTGCCCCAGTGTACTACCTCTTTAGGATATTCGGTGACCTCAAGGGGTGTCCCAACCAAAGTCCTGATCAGACCCGCCCGAAACCGTTACATCCTCCTACAATAATGAATTATGTTTATAACTTGGCTTGAAAAATGTGGTGCAAGCAAAGATTGGATTTTCACATTATTCAGATGTCTGGGACAGAACTTAAGAAAGATTAAAGGAGTGAAGTACTAGGAAGTGATTGACACAGTAGGCACTGGGAGGAAAGGGAAACACACCTTGTTTTTGCATTGCCATGCATTGAAAAGTGTTTGACACATTAGCTTAATTTAAGCTGGCAGGCTTATTGTAGTGCCGATTCTGCCAAATTGAACCTTGCAGCTGTTAGGTCATCATGGGTGGCATTGGTGAAAGGCCATATTGAGGGAGTGAGACGGTTGTAAATGGATGCAGGGATACATATTACCTGCTTCACTTGAAAAATACTGTGAGTCAATGGAAGTTCCTGAAATGCCATGCAAATCTTTGCATCAAACGTTTGATAAAAAACATTCCAAGCAAGTAAAGTAGGTGAGAGGAACGCCCCTATCCAGAAGAGCGCCCTTGTTTCTTCATTCCAAGCATTTAATCATTCATTATTGCAAACGTGTTCTTCTAGTATGCTTATTCTTCACCCTTGGATTTGATACACACCATTCAAACTAGGCTTTACACTCCTTCATCCAGTCCTTTGCCATTCAAAACCATCCAAATTCTAAACATGGCTCTCTAACAACCTTTCACCAACATCCATTTACCCAATTACCACCCATGCATCCTTTAACCCATTCACCCAACCAAGAGAACTAACTCACCCAAGGAGTCCGTTCACCCATCTAGGCATAGGATCCTTTCACCCATACTCTTCATCCACCTGGGCTGGCATCCTTCACCCGTATAACCTTTCATCCATCCTTCACCCACCATGCATCCTATCATCCTCCTCATCACCCACCTATATGATTATTATTATGCACCCTTTCATCAACACACACATCCTTTCACTCATTATATTTCACCCATCCATTCTACTTCCATCCTTTACATTTTCTAAAACACAATATAATTCAAGTTCATTTTATAAACATTAGTCTGCTGAGTGGCAAATAGAAGAGCCCAATACTTACTTAACTCCCACATCATCTGCAAAAGCAGGGTGTTGACAAGTAAGGCAACAACACTAGTACACCCTTGTAGTGACTATGGACCAGATGTAGCAAGATATGCTTTTGCGATTCTGAAATTGCGAGTCAGTGCGACTTGCAATTTCAGAATCGCAAAAGCATATGCAGAATGGTGTCACCTTCTGCTACTCGCTATGGGGTCGCAAAGACCCACCTCATCAATATTCATGAGGTGGGTCGCATTTTGCGACCCCATAGCGAGTCCCTGTACTCACAGGGATGGTGGCCTGCTGAAGTCAGCAGACCTCCATGTCTGTGACTGCTTTTTAAATAAGTTTTTTTTTTTCATTTTGCAGCCTGTTTTTCTTAAAGGAAAACGAGTTGAACATGAAAAAAATACCGAAACCATTTGGTTTCATTTTATTCAGAGCAGGCAGTGGTCCTTAGGAGCACTGCCTGCTCTGAAAAAATATTTTTGGCGACATTCACAAAGGTGAAGGGGTCCCATGGGGACCAATCCCTTTTGCGAATGAGTTACCACCAGTGTGACACTGGTGGTAACTGCGAGTTGCTTTGCGACCGCATTCGCGGTCACAAAGCATGTCTGAATTGCGATGCGAGTCGCAAATAGGAAGGGAACACCCCTTCCTATTTGCGAGTCGCATTCACAAATTGCAAGTTGGTATCAAAGAATCAAAGGTTTCGCAGTTTGCACCATGCAAACGGCTACCTACATCTGGCCCTATATTACTAATTGTCAATAAGCAAGCAATAGGTCTTACCACCACCCGCCACGACTGCCGCAGAAACACGCCCCTCATCCTCTCCCACAGTTGCGCTGGCGCTGTTGCAGCTGGCCCCGGCACTTGAGGTCGGTGTGGCTAGAAAAAAACATAACGTAATTTAGATGCCACATATGCCTCCCCCTATTGTTTTTTTTTTTGTAATAGCAAAATACAACCGCAATACATCACTGTGGGCTAGATGCATCATTATTCCGGTTTGCATTTCCTAAATAGAAAATTTTTGGAAATCGCTATTTAAGAAATGCAAAATGGGATGTATGAAAATTGCTATCGGTAATAGCGATTTCTTAAAAGTTGCAATCGCCATTACCGAATCTCAATTAGGGAATGGGACTCCATTCATCCCTATGGGCTTATTGGCCCATAGGTGCAAGTGGATTTGCATTTCCGAATTTGCAAATTCCTAATTAGGTAATGCAAATCCCAGGTTGCTGGGGGCCTGAGGCCCCCTTTGATGCACCCCAAAAAAATATCAGTGGACATGTGAAGCGCACACATGCCATAGAGGCATGTGTGCGCTACAAGTAATTTTTAAAACTGCATTTTTAAAATCGCACATGGTTACCACCAAACTGGATTTGGTGGTAATTGCGTTTCCTAAATGCCCAGTTTGCATTTAGGAAATGCATGATACATGTGCTTTGGAAATTGCAAATTGGAATTCCCTATTTGCGATTTCCTATTTAGAGAATCGCAATTTGTGATTCCCGAAATGGAGTCGCAATTTTGCGGAATGTCTATTTTAGCGATTCCTTGAAATTCCACTGCGAGCGCCTTTCATAAATCTTGAAGGGCATTTTTGCATTCGCAAACAGTGGAATTTTGCAATGTGCACCGTTTGCTAATGCAAAAACCTTTGATACATCTGGATCTATATTTTGTTCACAGATTCTATTCTATCAAAATATACAGTGGGCATTTTGTTGTTTGGTAATTTTTTAAAAGCCAGCTACTCAAGTAAAAAAAAATTGTCATGGAGCAGCAGAACTAGCTATTGATGAATCTGAGTTTCTCAAGAGAAATAAAAAAGGTGAAATAATTAGTCAATGAAGGACATATAGGCCCTCATTATGACGTTGGCAGTAAAAACCGCCTACCGCCGCGGTGATGGCTGCCAAAAGACCATCAATGCTGCTATCAGCCATCCGCCATAATATGATCACAGCCGGATTTCCGCCAGAAGGATGGCAGAAATCTGTCTGTGGCCATGCCAGCAGCAGCACCACGCCACGCCAGTAGACCACTGCCAGCCGTATCATGAGAATTAATACCGCCCCTCAGCCTGGCAGTGTTCTGCTGGTGGATGCTGCTGCTGGCAACAGCGCCCTGTCCGGTCTTCTGCCGGCGGACCCCCTGGACACAGGTAAGTGGGTGCTCCGACAGGGGAGGGGGGGTGTTGTGTGTGTGTGTCTGTGCTTGCGTGTATGTGGGTGTGTGTTGCGTGTTGTATGTGTGTGCATGTTTGGGGGTGTGAGTGCATGTATGTTGAGTTGCATGAATGCGTGTCTGCATGTTTGTATGTAAGTGTGTGCAGATGTGTGTGTGTATGATGTATGCATGCGTGGATGAATGTGGGAATGGGTGTGTGTATGCATGTGTGCATGTGTGAAGAGAGGGGCGTGTATCTGGAGGGGGAGAAGGGGGGAAGACCCCTATCAGTGACAGGGAAGTGATTCCCTGTCACTGATAGTGCCTACCGCCATGGTTTTTGTGCCAGTAAAGAAGCCACAAAAACCATGTGGTAGGCGGGATCATAATCCCGCTGGTCGTCAAGTGAGGTCCGCTGGGCTGGAGATTGATGTCTCCAGCCCGGCAGCCCTTACCGCCATGGAGGTCAGTGTGGTACATTGGCGGTTTGGCTTCAGCCAAACCGCCCATGTCATAATATGGACGAAAGTACTGCCAACAACACAAAAGGATGATGTTCAACGAAGTGCTGAACAATGCAAACACTCATCCTCATTCACAGATCCAGATTTAGGGGGTCATTCTTACTTTGGCGGGCGGCGGAGGCCGAAGTAACCCCGTCAGAACACCGCACCGCGGTCGAAAGACCGCTGCGGTGATTCTGAGATTTGCCCTGGGCTGGCGGGCGGCCGCCAAAAGGCCGCCCGCCAGCCCAGGGCAAATCAACCTTCCCACGAGGACGCCGGCTCAGAATTGAGCCGGCGTAGTGGGAAGGTGCGACGGGTGCAGTGGCACCCGTCGCGTATTTCAGTGTCTGCATAGCAGACACTGAAATACTTTGCGGGCCCTCTTACGGGGGCCCCTGCAGTGCCCATGCCATTGGCATGGGCACTGCAGGGGCCCCCAGGGGCCCCGCGGCACCCCCTACCGCCATCCTGTTCATGGCGGGTTTCCCGCCATGAACAGGATGGCGGAAGGGGGTGTCTGAATCCCCATGGCGGCGGAGCGCGCTCCGCCGCCATGGAGGATTCAGAAGGGCAGCGGTAAACCGGCGGGTGACCGCCGGTTTACCCTTTCTGACCGCGGCTGAACCGCCGCGGTCAGAATGCCCTTCGGAGCACCGCCGGTCTGTCAGCGGTGCTCCCGTGGCCGGTGACCCTGGCGGTCACCGGCCGCCAGGGTCAGAATCAGGCCCCTAATCTATTGTTCTTTTGCTCATCAGGCCACTCCAGTTTGGACCTCATGGGAACAGTCCAGACCGAACTGCCAAGCCAGGACCTCCCTGGACCGGAATCAAGCATCCTGGAACTGGTTTCAGGGTTTCACCCTTCATCAGTCAGGCTAGCTTGAATTCAGTGGCACAGTGAGCAAGGGACCCACGTCTGGGCATACCCTTTCCACTTAGTGCAACTTTAACAACACAAAAGGATGATGGACAAAGTGCTGAACAATGCAAACACACACCCCCAGTCACAGATCTGGGTTTAATCCATCGTTCTTTTGATCACCATGCCACCCCAGTTTGGACCCAGCCAGAAAGTACCGCCAGCCTGTTGGATGTACTTTCCTCCATATTACCGCTGACCGCCGGGGTTGTTATGACCCCCATAATCTTGTTTGGCCAATGCAAGGGCCCATCCTCCTCGTACTTCCAACCTTGGTGCACGATCATCAACTGCTAGTATACTAATAATACATACACACCATTAGAGGGTACAAACAATTATATGACCATGTTCAAAAACACCTTTTCTTTTCTTGTATTTAATGATTGAACAGGAGCATGAAAAGGAAAGTCTTCTCAGGAAACATGTGTAGAATACCTTACATGCCCATGCAATCTTTAGTACATGGGTTCTCTAAGCCTTACCACCACTCCACAAGGAAAGATACATACGGAGAGAAGGAAAGCTCATTGACAAAGCAGAAGAAAGGAAGCTACAGACAGACTAACATAGACTGTTTGAAATAAAGACACTTGGAATATAGAAAACAAGTAAATAGGATAATTCAGGGATAAGAAGAATTTACAAAACAGATAAATCAAAGTGGAGTTGGAAAAAAAATTAGGAGACAGACACAATAAAAAGGTAGAAAATAATTCTAGGTGTGGAGTGGTAAAAGTTAGGGAAATAAATATTAAAAACAACAGGAAGATTTACTGGGGCCAGCAGAGCCATCTGCCCAGGCACTTGTGGAAGGGCCACCTTCAGCTGCCTTGCCCGCCTCACCACGAGCCCTCCCCCTGCCCCTGGATGCTGAATGATATAAGAATTACTTTTAGAAAAGATTAATGGTACTGTTAATAAATAATCTCTCCATGAATTTAAATTTTTTTAAAGGAAGGCAACCGCAGTAACATATCTACAGCAGACGTTCAGAGCTATCTTATACAGGGCACAGAAGGAGTCTCTGCATTGCCTCTTAATCAGCCCAAGCAAGTGCCAAAAACAAGTAAAATTAGGTAGTGTTGAGCACCTGTCTAGATGCTGATCTCATAATATTATATTTGTAACATAAAGTTAACTTACCTGCATGTGAGCAGCATGCTTGCTATTTGGGAAGAAACTATGAGCACAATTAATAATTAATTTTTACTCCTTGAGCCCCACAACCTCAACGCCTAGTAGGTCGAGCAGGTCCGTCTCTGGATTTAGGATGTCGGCCCACTGGTGCGCCAGCTGTTGCTGGGTGCACCGGATGCCAGAGCTGTGCTGCATCCTCTCCCAGCGCTACTGGCACTCCTGAAGGCCGTACCCAGACCCAGGCCTGCTGCCTACTTCCAAGGTGGAGGGGAGGTGGCACTGCACATAGAACACCAAGACAGCTACATCCACCTCGGCAAATATGACATGGGGCTGCACTCCTTGACGTCGCTGCCACCCGCAAGGGAGGCAGCTGATGGATGGGGCCTGGCTCTGTGCTCCCTTGCTGTGCCATGGCTTGGAGGGAGGAAAAGATAAGGAAGGATTCTGAAAAAGGAAGGGAAAAAAACATAAAGCAAGGAAATGAAAAAGTTACAAATTTGCAAAAAAACTCAAACAAATTAGAAGAAAAGTTAAAATATAAAAAGAGAAAAGGCAACATAATAAAAAGAAACTAGGAGAAAATAGGTTTTAAAACAGAGGGATGGGAGAAATATAGAGGGGCAGAATAGTAGGCCCCAGCAACATAACAAGCAAAAAAAAGAAGATGGCTTTTTCCAGGCAAACCACTTTGTGCCGTTCACATGAGAATTCCAATGCGAGGAAATACTTCACATTGCCAGTGACGTTAAACATCATGCAAATGGGTGCGGGAAGAAACTTCGTCCACTAGCAGAACTCCGTGTAGCGCAACAGAGTTTTTTTTTCAACTCTGCATAGTTCTGCGTACTTTTGCTATGCCAACTCCGCTCAGGCCTAACTAAAACACCTATGGGCGGATTTAAGAGCCCCTAGCGCCTCCTTGCAACACATGAATGTTAGTTTTTTTACACTAAAGTGGCCCAACGAGTCCAAAATCGCTGCATCGAAATTGCAAAGTGGCATGCATTGAGCCTGTTTGTAATGTTTTTCACTACATCATGACTGCACCAGTCATAATGTATGCAAAGGGGGCGTTCCCCATTAGGTGGGCTGAAAAAATGGCCCAAAGACATCTAAGAGATTTCTTTGCATCATTTTTTTCAGTACTTTTAACGCCTGCTCAGAGCAGGCATCAAAAGTAGGCACACCATGGGTTAAAATGGGCCTCAATGGGCTTCGCAGGATTACCATCAACATTTTTTTCATGCTAATCCTGCAAAACTCCTAACTAGCATAAAAAATTCTGACGCTAGTTCCCCAACTACTGCCATGGTTCGCCGTATCCTAGATACGGTGCACACATGGTGGCGTTAGGGGGGCGCACGAAACGTGGTGCTGCACTGGGTGCAACGCCACTGATCTTAAATCTGGCCCCTAGGTACAGACTGATGCAGATACCCACACACCCAGGCACACACTCAATAATACAGTAACACAGCTAGGTGTACACTCATGCAAACACTGACACACCGATTGATGCATACACTAAGACCCACAGGCATACACTGATACATAGACTGACACACCCAGACACATACTGATGTATACATGGACAATCCCAGGTGCATGCTCATGCAGACATTAATACACCCAGGATACACTGATGTACACACTGATACACCCAGCCCCAAACTGATGTATACACTGACAAAACCAATCACACACTCAAGCAGACATTAAAACATACAGGCAAACAATGATGCATATAATGACACACCCAGGCACACACTGATATATACTCTAACACACCCAGGCACAAACACGTGCATACACTCACAGACTCAGGCACAAACCTAAGCGTACACTGGTGCATCCAGCCAGACATCCATACATATGCTGACACACCCAGGCACACACTGATGCATACACTAACACACCCAGGCACACACTCATACATACACAAATGCACCTAAGTACACACAGATGCATACATTGATACACCCAGGGACAAATTCCTACATACAGCAACAAACCCAGGTACACCCACATGCATACACCGATATATCCAAGCAAGCACTGATGTATACACTAAAATACCCAGGCACACACTGATGTATACACTAACACACCCAGTCACACATTTATGTGTACACTGACAAACCCAAGCACACAGTCATGCATCCACTGACACACCCAGACACACACTGATGAATACACTGAGAGACCCCAGCACAAGCTCATGCATACACTGACACACCCAGGCAGACCTTTATGAATACACTTACACACCCAGGCACACACTTATGCATACGTTAAAATAACCAGACATACACTGATGTACATACTGACACAGCCAGGAACACACTCATGCACACACTAAAACACCCAGGCATACACTGATGCATACACTAACACAACAGAACACACATCTGACACACCCAGGCGCACACTGCTGTATACACTGACACACCCAAGCACACACTCATGCAGTGACTAAAACATCCAGGCACAAACATATGCCTACACTGACACACCCAGACAGACACTCATGAATACGCTGACACACACACTGATGTATACACTGACATACCCAGCCACACACTCATACATACAATAACACACTGATGCATACGTGGACACACCTAGGCACACACTCACGCATATACTGACACAGCTAGGTGCGTCCTCATGCATACATTGGCATACATTAATACACCCAGGCATAAACAGATGCATACAGTGACACATTCAGGCACACACTAAAGTTTCACTGACACACCCAGGCACACTCTGACACATACACTAAGACACCCATGCACAAACCCATGTATTCACTGACAGATCCAGGCACAAACGTGTGCAAACACTGACACACCCAGGCACAAACTCATGTATTCACTGACAAATCCAGGCACAAACCTGTGCAAACACTGACACACCCAGGCAGACGCTCATGCATAAGCTGACACACCTAGACACACATTCATGCCTACACTGACACACCGAGGCACAAACACATACATACACCAACACACCTAAGTACACATTCACCCATACATGGACACACCCAGACACACATAAATACACTAACATATCTGCGTGCACACTCATGCGTACACTGACATACCCAGGCACACACTGATTCATTCACTAAAACACCCAGGTATACACTGACGCATACACTGACACACCAGGCACACACCAGGCACACACTGATATATACACTGATGTACCCAGGCACACACTGACATAAACACTGAGGCAACCAGGCACAAACTCATGCATACACTGACATACCCAAGCACACACTGATGCATACACTAACACACTCATGCATACAACTGCACATCCAGGCACATACCCATTCATACACTGACACACTCAGGCATACTCTGATGCATACAGTGACACACAGGCACAAACTGATGCATACACTGATAGACCCAGGCACAGAGTTATACATACGCTGACACACTCAGGCACTTGCTCATGTATAAAATGACACACCCAGGCACCACTGATGCATGCACTATCACATGCAGAAACACACTGATGCATACACTGTTAGACCCGATAACATAAACTAATCCCTACACTTAAATAATGAAAAAACACATTTGTATTATTGTTGTAGTTCTTATAATTTCTTAGTGAAAATCTAGCCAACTTGAATAAAAAAAAAAAAAAGACAAGTGAAAACAACCAACTTCCATCAATGTGAAACAACATAACCCTACTGGGAGGAACAAAAATTCTAAACAAACAAAAAAATAACTAGCATTGATGTTTCTTCATAGCATCAAATTTTGCTACACCAGAAATGTTTTGTGCCACTGCACAGCTTGTAACCATTCCTTGCAACTCGGGACAGGTGGTAGGTATAGTGACTTCTGGAGTACCTGTTGTTCCTCCAGAAGCTGAAGCAGAGCTCACGTCCCATAATCTCCCACCTCTCTCTCGCAACCTGCGGTTGCATACTCATTCATGAATGGTCTTCAGATGTTTCCACATACTGCTTGTCCCATGGCTGTATTTCTTTACAGTGCTGCATAACAACTGCTTTCCACAAATAGTGTATTCCAATCACGTGATCAGGTTCTGCAAAGGAACTGCAGTTGCAAAGAGAAATTACAAAAACAATAATGACATAATTGCATTACCACAATATTATATATTCTACATGACTATGGCCCTCATTACAACATTGGTGGTAAATGCCACTTACTGCCGTGCTGACGGCTCCCAACATACCGTGACCACGGTGGTATACCGCTACGGGTATTATGACCCACACAGAGAAATCCACCACTATACAGACACACACACAAGTCCACCAGCCCAAAGGTCAGTGAGAAACTGGCAGTACCAAAACCCACACCGTTACACCAACAGAAATACGCCCACAGCATCATGACCCACGAATCACCATGGCGGTAATTCAACCTTGGTAAACCTTTGGAGGTACAGACCGCCGTGCTCAAAATACACACACACTAACAAAACTGCACCACATTGGACAATTCAAACGACACACACCTGACACACATACACACCACATCCACACACCCAATCCAATATAAAACACACACCCACAATACCCACAACCCCTTCCAATGAAAATAATATGCCAACTGAGAGAGAGACAAGCCAGGAGCACCCACTGAATCTGAGCCACATAACACCATGACCCATACACCATCCACGCACCTCACAGCACACACCCCAACACATCATCCCACACACCCTCACACATACCACTCACACTACACCCATGGTACCACAAAGACACCCCAAGTTCTCTGAGGAGGAGCTAAGGGTCATGGTGGTGGAAATCATCTGGGTAGAGCCACAGCTATTCGGATCACAGGTGCAGCAGACGTCTATTGCTAGGAAGATGGAGCTATGGAGGAGAGTCAAGGACAGAGTCAATGCCATGGGACAGCACCCCAGAACAAGGGATGACATCAGGAAGAGTTAGAACGACCTACGGGGGAAGGTGCATTTTTATGGTAGCAAGACAGAGGACTGGCGGTGGACCCCCACCTCCTCCCCCACAACTAACAACATGGGAGGAGAAAGTCTTGGTGATCATGCATCCTGAGGGCCTCACAGGAGTAGCAGGAGGACTGGACTCTGGTAAGTCAAATCTTTACTACTATATCACCCACCGTACCTGCATGCCATCACAAACTCCTACCCCTACCCTCACCCCCATCACTCCACCACCTCACATATACCCCACTCTCACAACCCACCCATCCCAATACCAAGCCCTGCATGCAACACCAATGTATGGACACCCATCACAGACCTGCATGGACACCTATCACCACAGCATGCACACTAGTGACAATCACTTAGCCCAACCAAGCACAACTCACACAAGCCAAAGCTGCCTTGCTAATAACAACCATAGATGGAAACATATCCATTTACAAGATGGCACACGCAGATACAATACCACTGCATTTACATCCCCACAGGACCCCCGCTCAAAGTCACCAGAGAGAAGGTGCCACCAACATCCAGTCCCCCCCAAGAAGAGGCCCACAGTGATGACAGCAGCTCTGCACACCTGGATCACAATGACCAACCTGGCCCATCAGGGACCTCTGGACAGTCGGTTACCCTGCCACAGTCCCAACCCACCACAGAGCCTCCCCCCTCAGGAAACACCAGCACAGCACCCTCCCAGTGGGCCATCCCTCTGTCCACAGGACACGTCAATCATCAGTGTGTCCACCAGTACAGGGAACCCAGGCAACCCCACAAACCCAAGACAATCAGAGACCTGAGGTCAGTGGGCAGATGATTCAGGGGACAGAGGCACAGGACAACAGGGAAGCTGGGAGGACTGCTGTGCGACAGGGGAGGACAGGCCCAGGCAACCCACTCTCCTCAAGGCACTTGCAGGGATCCTGGGAGCATACCACCATTCCCAGGAGACCATGGGCCAGATACTGTACAAGTTGCAGGAGACCCAGTGGCTGCAATAGGGACAGCACCTGGGGATCAGGGAGTACCTGAAAGACATCCACACCACCCTGGTCCCCATTGCAGGGGTGCTGGCAGACATGGCCAACACCATGAGGGAGGCAGTGGCACACCAAGGGGCCCCTGACACTAGCCACACCGAAGAACAGCCCTCCACCTCCGCTGGTGCTAGTAGACATGAGGCCCTGCCACAGGACCAACAGGCCACCAGCACCCCACCCCCTGCAGAAGGAGAACCAGCTTGCAAATGCCCCCTGCGATCTAGGCAGAAGCCATAGAACATTGTCAAGACCCCCACCAGGAAATAAGACTCTCCTGATTGTCACCCTTGTGTCCCACTCTGTCACCCTGTCTACCTTGAACTGCCATTGCTCCCCTTCCTATGCCCCTTGGACAATGCACCTGTGATACAAATAGACTTGACTCAACCCTGGACTTTCCTCCATCAGCATCCCAGCCCACTGCAATACCCCCTCCACTTATTAGCACCTAAATAATCACTCATGGAACAAATACAAGTATGGAGTCTGTAAATTGATTGAAATATGTATTTGTTTCACAAGCTGGAAACATTGCATGTCTAATCTACTGTAATATTAACATAGGTATAACCTGTATTGGGCAGCAGTAAACACACCAGGAGCCAGAGTGGGGCACAGAGATCTGAAAATAGAGATGCTCAAGGGTACAGTAAGTGGCCATAGACATAGGGAAATCAGGCTGCCATGTCCAATGTCTAACACAAAACTGCAATGGAAGGTGAAGTTACAGTGTCTCATCTGTGTGTCACTGGAAGTACTGTTCAATGAGTGTACTTCTGTTGTCCACATCTTCTTTCTCTGCCTCCTCCTTCGCCACTGTCTACAGGCTCCACCACTTCCACAAGACCATCTCCAGGCTCATCCTCCTGCAGAAAAGCCACCTGGCGTCTCGAGGCCAGGTTGTGCAACATGCAACATGCAATGATGATGTGGTACACCTTCTTGGGTGAGTAGTACAGGGATCCACCTGTCAGATGGAGGCACCGGAATCTGGCCTTCAGGAGGCCAAAGGTTCTCTCAATTATCCTTCTTGTTCGCCCATGTGCCTCATTGTAACATTCCTCTGCCCTTGTCCTGGCATTCCTCACTGGGGTCAGTAGCCATGAGAGGTTGGGGTAACCAGAGCCACCTGTAAATATCAAGGGATTCCTGTTTGTCACACACTCACCCTTAGGGCCAAACCCACACCCATATACTTACATCAACTGGGTGGGGACCATGGGCTCACCTATTAGCCACACACGGTGCCTCTGGAGTTGAGCATCCCATATGGGATGCTGCTATTCCTCTAGATAGCTGCATCATGCACAGAGCCAGGATACTTGGCATTCACATGGGAGATGTACTGGTACGCCAAACACACCATCTGCACATTCAGTGAGTGAAAGCTTTTTCTATTCCTGAAAACTTGTTCATTTCTCGGGTGGACAAATGCTATATGTGTGCCATCAATGGCACCAATGATGTTGGGGATATGTCCCAGGGCATAAAGTCAGCCTTCTCTGTGGCCAAATCCTCCACCTGGGGGAATACGATGTAGCTGCACATGTGGTTCAGCAGGGCAGGCAACACTCTGGTCAGCACATTGGAGAATATTGGCTGAGACATCCCAGATGCCATGGCCACTGTCGCTTGGAAGGAACCACTTGCCAGGAAATGGAGCACTGACAGGACCTGCTCTAGAGGCGGGATACCTGTGGGCTGGCAGATAGCTGAAATCAGGTCTGGCTCCAATTGGGCACACGGTTCTTGGATTGTGGCCCGATCAAGTCTGTAGGTCAGGATAATGTGCCTGTCCTCCATTGTCGCAAGGTCCACCAGGGGTCTGTACATGGGGGGATGTCTCCGTCTCCTATTCATCCTTAGCAGTTGAACTCTAGGGTGAAAAGTGGTGAGCAGAGGGTCATATTTACACATATGTTAAAATAAAATGCATTTCTTCCTTTACAGAAACAGTATGTGAATTTGAGAGTCAGTTGATGTGCCAATGTCTGATGTGACGCAGTTAGGTACCATGGCCGGTGCTCTCCTGAAATGGTGGCTGCCTGACCTGTGAGGAGAGACAAGTGGAAATGAGGTAATTCCGCTGGCGTTGTGCGCCGTTGCGATTGGCGGTCCATGACCGCCGCGCAACTTCGCATTGGTTATCATTGGGCCCTATTGGTTCCAGGACCCAATGGAGATGTACGCCGGCAGTGACGGTACGCACCGCTGCGGACATGACCGCCATTTTCTATCTGTTCACTCACTTGCTACCTGACCTTCAACAGGAGAGGACCTACACTGCAAGTGCTGTTGTGACCTGTGTCTGGAAGCGACAATGGCTCAAGTGTCTGGGGAAAGGGCCCCCACCTTCACTTCGGAGGAGTTGGAGAGACTGGTGGATGGGGTCCTACCCCAGTACGTTTCACTCTATGATCCTCCAGTCAAATAGGTGAGTACACTGTGAGCATGATGCGTGGACCATGAATGTAGGGATTGCTGTGTGTGTAAGCCTCGTGTGGGTTGGGCCATCTGGAGTTAGCTGGGTGCTTGAAGGCATCACAGCAGCCAAAAGGGGGTGAGTACAGATTCAGAATCATGACTGCACGTGTTGAGGTTTTACCAGAGTGGGGGATGTAGGCTGTGGATGCCCCTAGGCCAGGGCGAACTGGCAGGGTAGGTCCCTTGTTAGACAGGCTCCGAAGCACTCCAACCCCAATAGTGTGAGTGGACATCTACTACTGAGCAGGGTCCTGTTGGTTTCAGGTGTGCAGCTAATGGCGTTGGGCAATGTACCCCATGGGCTAATGACTAGCATTGTAACTGGTAGTGCGTTGCCTAGTGCATAGGGCTGATCTCTGTGTATTGTGTACGCCAATGGTAGTGTTGTTGCTGGCATTGACCAAGTGTATCCTCTGTCCCCCCCCCTTTTTGTTTTGTCACCCTGTCCTTGTGTGCATTAGCATCATCTGGCGGAGGAGCAGAGGCACCGGCGATGGAGGGAGCTGCATCCCACATGGGCCTTGAGGCCAAATGCACCGATGGTGAGGGCACCAGTGGGACGGAGGGTGAGGGGAGCACCATGAAGGAGGCAGGAGGGGACACTACCAACAGCGACTCATCCTGTGATGGAAGCTCCCTGGCAGTGGCAGATACCTCTGTGCCCACCCCAACAACAGGTACAGCCACCACTCCCTGTACCAGCACTGCCCTCCCAGCAGCCCCTCAGCGTGTTTCCCGTGCCCGCTCACCCAGGAGGGTGGGCATCTCCTTCGCCCCAGGCACCTCAGGCTCTGCCCCAGTCAGCCCTGCTTCCCTCAGTGAGGAGGCTATTGACCTCCTGAGATCCCTCACTGTTGGGCAGTCAACCATACTGAATGCCACCCAGGGTGTTGAAAGGCATTTGCAACAAACAAATGCATACCTGGAGGGTATTCACTCAGTTGTGGCGGCCCAACAGAGAGCATTCCAGGTTCTGGCCTCCGCACTGATGGCAGCCATTGTCCCTATCTCCAGCCTCCCCCTCCAACTTTCTCTACCCAGTCCTAATCCCCTCAGCCCCAACCTATCCCAAGCACACCTTCAGACCAGCAATCACCCAAATCAACACATAGAAGTGGCTCAGGCAAACACAATCACCACACTTCATCTCACAAGCACACACACAAGCACCATCCCCATACAGACACACCAACATCCACTGCCTCCACTGTGTCCCCCTCCTCCTCATCGTGCACCTCCCTCCCAGTAGCGTCTCCACTCACACCTGCATGCATTACATCCTCATCCACTACCTCCATCACCAACACGCCTATCATTACCACCCCTCACTGGCAGTCGCCACCCCCACATCCATGCACACGTCCCCTGTGTCCTCTCCCACTGTGTCTTTAACCCCTCCTCCCAAAGTACACAAATGCAAGCACACACCCACCCAACAGCCATCCACCTCACAACAGCATCCTGGCTCATGCACCTGCACCCAAACACAGCAGACTGACACCTCCTACAACCACTCCCTCTTCCTCCACTCCCAAACCTTCACTCTCTTCCCGCCCAAGTGTCCCCAAGAAGCTTTTCCTCACCACCCTTGAACTCTTCCCTCCCCCTCCCCCCATCCTTCACCTCGGGCCAGGGTGTCCAGAATCCAGCCCAGCACCTCTGCCACCCATTCCACATCCGCTGTGGTTTTTGCAGCTGTAAGAGGCTCCAGGAAGGCACCCGTCAGCCCAGCCAGTGTGCCACCAACACCTGCCAATCCCAAGAAGATTCCGCCACTTGGCAAGGGGACAGCAGCCAGCAAGGGGAAGGAGGCACAACCAGCTAGCAAGGCCAAGTCATAGGCTCCAGCTGGCAGAAGCAGGGAGGCACCAACATCTGCCAAGGGCAGGAAAGGTCACAGAACACCAGCCATGGCACTTCAGCCATCTGAGGCTGCAGGTGAAGGCAAGGAGGCTACCACCACAACTGGCAGCACCACTACCCACCTGCACCGCGGCCAGCAGCGCCACCTGCACCACCACAAGCACCGCCACCTGCACCGCCACCAGCCCCACCACAAGCAACACCACTGCCAGCAGCAGCAGCCCCAGTGGGCAGCGGTCCGAGGCTGCAGGTGAAGGCCTGGAGGCTACCACCAAAACCGCCAGCACTCCCACCTGCACCGTGGCTAGAACCGCCACCTGCAGCGCAACTGTGATTCACTGATCAGCCGTCACCGCCATAGTGTGTAGTCGTGTCTGCATGGAATGCAGTACGTCCTGCCCCCTGCAGAAGCTGTTGTGGTGACACCCAGGTGGGATACTGTGACCTTGCACTCCAAAACAACTGCATCACAGGGTTCAAAGACCCTTCCAGAACCAGTGGAAGAAGGCATCCACTCAGCCCATCCTTGCCAGGATGAAGCACACTGGGCACAAGCCCCCCTCCAGAACCAGTGGAAGAAGGCATCCACTAGAGAGACTGTGGCTTTCACTCCCCAGGACCAAGCAGTGGGCAACCCACTCACCTGGGAGATTGTGGCCTTGCACTCCCCAGGACCAAGCAGTGGGCAACCCACCCACTTGAGAGACTGTGGCCTTGCACTCCCCAGGACCAAGCAGTGGGCAACCCACCTACTTGAGAGACTGTGGCCTTGCCCTCCCCAGGACCAAGAAGTGGCCATGGATCCCCCTCCAGGAGCAATGGCGTTGTACCATCTTCTGGCCGAGGTGCCCCCTATTCCCCATCCCCCTGAGGTGCCTGTGTGTTTTCAACCTGATGGCCCTGCAGTGTTCTCTCCGTATTAAGGCAGGAGTCAAATGTGGGCTATGTGTTTTGGCCCAGTGGGCCACAGACAATTTTTGAGCGGGCATTGTCCCGCCTTTTGTATATATTGTATATATTGTACATACTATTTTTGCTTTATGATCATATTTCTAAGTATTACTAATATTACACTCATTTGACTCCATTTCTTTTGTCTTTGCGTTATTCCTCAGGGTTATGGGGTGTATATGTAATGTTGTAGCATGTGGTTGTGTGTATGGTGTTGTGAGTGAGGGTAGGGGTGGGGGTGTTGCGTGTTGCGTGTTGCGTGTGTGTATCACTCTCTTTCCCCCCTCCCCTGTGTGCCAGCTGCAGTACTCACCGTGGTCGTCGTCGCTGGCGTCCATGCGAAGATACACCAGCATGGGGAAAACCTGCAGCTCGGGCTCCATGGCGTCCTGGTTCTTCCTTGAGTGTCGAGAGGTGAGTCATTTCCCTTCAGAGTACTGTTTCCGCCGTGCTTTCGATGGCGTTGCTACCGCCCTGGAAAAGTTACGGGATGGGAGGGTTGTAATGGAGTGGGCGGTACATTGTCTTCTGACGGGCTGTTGGCGGTTACCGCCACAGTGTTTGTTGCTACCACTGTGGCAGTCGGAGTGTTAAAGTGGATGTATGTGTTGGCGGTTTCCGTCGTGGTAATGATTAAAAATGTTTTACCGCCGGCCTGTTGGCGGTGTTACTGCCACTTTAACACTGACCGCCAGGGTTGTAATGAGGGCCTATATATGTAAATTATATGTTTTAAAAACACCAAAGAGTATACTTAAAATAATACACTAATTCAAAAAGCAAATAAAAAATAATACTTTAAACAATATTTAACATTAAAAATAAACTTAATAAACTAACAAAAATAATGAAACATTATGGCCCTGAGTTATAATCTTTTTGCGCCACATCACCATCATTTTTTGACGCAAAAGCAGTGCAAACTTACAAAATACAATTGTATTTTGTAAGTTTGCACTGCTTTTGCGTCAAGAAATGATGGTAATGTGACACAAAAAAAGTATAAATCGGGGCCTATATATATAATACTTCTAAATAGATTTTTTCAAAAAGGAATGTTATAATTAAGAAAATACAATAAAAAACAGCATTTCTCTGAAAAAAACACAGGTACATTGTAGTTACAAAATACAAAAAAAAATGAAAACAACAAAGGTTACAAGTTGGCATAATTAGGAAATAGAATAAAAAAACCTTGGAAAATTCCTAAAAAAAACCCAGAGGTTACAGGTATGTTATAGCTAGGCTGACATTTCAATATACAAAACCATATAAATTCAGCAGCTACAGTTACCCCACCAAACTATAACGTATGCCCCTGCAATGCCCTGCTTATGACCTCACATATAACATCACTCATGACATGGTCTTTGACATCACTGATGACATCACTGATGAGATCCCGAACGACATCACTGAGGACTTCATCCTCACACCCATACATACAGCCACTCACACAACCATATAACCACTCCCACACTCCTGTGCAACCAATTACAAAAACCCACATATCTATACAACCACTCACACAGCCACTGAGTCACACACACAAACACTCAAACACCCAGTCACACACCAATACCAGAACTCTTACACTCAGTCATACCCCCATACACTCATGCACTGATTGACACAGCCATTCATGCAATTCATCACCCAGTAACACAGTCATACCACCACTTACACACTCACTCATGCACAGAACAACAATTCACAAACCCATTCACACACTCACACAACCACTCACAAACACACTCACACACACATATAATGGAAAAGACAACAACTCACACACTCATACCACCACATACACAAGCACTGAAACACCAACACAGATACTCAAACTCTCGCACCAATATCGCTACTTACATAGGAGCTACTTACATACCAACTTAGGCACTAATATACAACTAGCAAACCAATGCATACATCTACACAAACACTCACACATCCATACAACCACTCACATATCCACTCAGAAACCCATACAGCCACTGACACAGCCTCTTACAAACCCAAAAACCTGTCCACACATATACTGATATAGCTATAGAGTAAGGGGCATATTTATACTCCGTTTGCGCCGAATTAGCGTCGTTTTTTTCGACGCAAATTCGGCGCAAAACTAACGCCATATTTATACTTTGGCGCTAGACGCGTCTAGCGCCAAAGTATGAGTAAAGAGCGTCATTTTTTAGCATGAACGCCTTCCTTGCGTTAATGAGATGCAAGGTAGGCGTTCCCGTCCAAAAAAATGACTGCGACGCAAATGCGTCGTATTTATACTCCCGGGCAAAAATCACGCCCGGGAGTTGGCGGGGCAGAAAACCCCGCATTTGCGCCACTTTTTAACGCCTGGGTCAGGGCAGGCGTTAAGGGACCTGTGGGCTCAAAATGAGCCCAGAGGTGCCCTCCCATGCCCCCAGGGACCCCCCCTGCCACCCTTGCCCACCCCAGGAGGACACCCAAGGATGGAGGGACCCACCCCAGGGACATTCAGGTAAGTTCAGGTAAGTATAAAAAAAAAATTTTTTTTATTATTTTTTTGGCAAAGGGGGGCCTGATTTGTGCCCCCCTACATGCCACAATGCCCAATGACCATGCCCAGGGGACATAAGTCCCCTGGGCATGGCCATTGGGCAAGGGGGCATGACTCCTGTCTTTACTAAGACAGGAGTCATGTAAATGGCGTTTGGGCGTCGTTTAAAATGGCGCAAATCGGGTTAAGACGATTTTTTAGCATCAACCTGACTTGCGCCATTTTTAAGACGCCCTAACGCCATTTTTCCCTACGCCGGCGCTGCCTGGTGTACGTGTTTTTTTTCCAGGCACACCAGGCAGCGCCGGTCTGCTTGCGCCGGCTAACGCCATTCAATAAATACGGCGCCTGCATGGCGCTTCAGAATGGCGTTAGCCGGCGCAAATTTTTTTGACGCTAAACTGCGTTAGCGCAGTTTAGCGTCAAAAAGTATAAATACGGGCCTAAGTTTCACAACCACGAAAAGAGCTAAAAAATCACTCACAAACCAACTGACAAAGGCACTCATATATGTATCAAATACACATACAATCTCTTAAACATGCATTCAAACACTTACAAAAATACTCACACAGCAACTCAGTTCCCAAATGTTATAGTTACTCTCGGTCATTGGTACTGCAATTCAAAAAGTATTATAGCTGATCCAACAGCTAATTAAATATAATAAAGTCTCAGTAAATTTACAGAATACTAACACTCACTGGATATGACGTCATCAGTGATGTAATCTGTGATGTCATTTGAAATGTCATCAGTGATGTCACTGACCATGGCATGAGTGATGTAATATTGCAGGTCACAAGCAGTGCTTTGCAGGGGCATACGTTTTAAGTAGCTCAGGTAACTATAACTGCTGAATTTCTTTGGTTTACTGTGTGTAAAATCCAAGCCTAACTATAATGTCCATTTAACCTTTGTTGTTTAGTGAATTTCGAAGGTTTTCTTTGTGCTATTTCCTAGCTATAAGGTCCCTGTACCCTTCTGTTTTTTACACAACAGCTTCAGACTTGGTCCCCAAATCTTGATATACATGAGTTCAAGTTAAGGGACACAGGTCCAGAGAGAATGATACAATACCTAGCAGTCAATGGAGCAGCTGAGCGGAGTGGTCGAAGTGTGTGCGGGCCCGAGCTAAGTTCATGATCCCGTTAGGTCATGTGCTGCACTGTCTCTGAGGCTGACAGGAACCCAGAGAAGGGCTCGGTCGTCAACACCTGTCTAAGGAAGAACAGTGTCTGCTTCCACATCCCTACTCTTAGTATTTTGTAACTTTCGGCCACTCACCTTTCCATCCTGCAGACACATAATAACTTTTATGCAGCTCTCACCCTCAATCTCTCTAGCTTTTCTATTTCTCTTACTGCATTCCCACTGCCCTCATCCCTTGTGCTAAACCCCTCCTCGATCTCCCATGTCCCATGGCCTCATTTGCCATATAAATGCTCTCTAACTACTCTGACCTCCCATCAAGCACTTCAATGCTCAATCCTCAGCTCAATCCTCCTGCTTCCATAATAGATCGAAAACATTTGTATTTGGAAGATGGAAGAATGTAAGTTGCCACTTCCAAAGACGAATTAGGAATCAGAAGACAATATGGATAAAATAAACGTTATTTTCAAGGAATGTGATTTTAGTCGACTCCTGGCAAACCTTCTCCAAACGCGTAAGTGTGAGAAGTGGGAATCCTACGTGTTTCCTTTTTTGCAAGGATGAAAACTGTTAAGGTCCCATGCCTACAATTACCATCTCAGTTTACACTAACTTAGAACATTCTGTACACACTGTGATAGGACTGAGCCACTTTTGAACAAGTGCACGAGGATTTCATCTCCTGAAAAACCGCCCTCCTCCAGTCCACTCACATATCAGTGTAGACTGATACAGGCCCAATGCACATAGCATAGATTCACAATTTCAGACAAACAGCACAGGAAACTGAGCTGGCCACCAAGACCTCGAGCAACTGTGAAAGTTCATTAGCAATGCAGTGCAGGCATGGAGTTGCAGGGGTCATGATCAGGATCCACATGGCAATGCTGGTATGTTTTTTGCTTCCCTTTCTGTCGCCCTAGATGCCAATATTCCTAGATCCATGTTTGACAGGTGATAGAGCGGTCCGAAGTAATAATTTACCTGCGTTTGGACGCTCTTTAGGCCGATGAATCTTTTGACTTAGTGGGAACTCTCTGTACTCTTATATCGATCAGTCGCACCAAACCAATAATCAATAACAAACATAAGCAACCCCTTGAACGACATAACACTTTACAATTAATCCAGAATACATTTCGGCGAACCCTGACCTTTCAGTCAGGAATAACCACACCAGTTTATTGCAAAGTTAGTGAATTTATTTCCCTATATTAACAAAGCTAGCACAATATAAATGTGTCTCAACACCAAATGATAAACATATATGAACATTAATAGCTGTCCATAACGTCGAAACAAGTGTAATCTATGAAGCATTTGAATCACAAGGCATTCGATAATAGCAATGCAAAGCACTAATACGATAATCTGTAATGAACTAATAGCATACATTTAGTCAGCATAACAAGATCTCAAATTGCATCGTGCGACATATGGAATCCTCATCTAACCTCAAATTAGCATCGGCATGTGGGACTTCATGCAAAAACAATTTAGCAACATTAATTTAGAAAAACTCCTAACTAGGGCTCTTACCAAAATCAGCAGTTGGTTACCTAAAAGAAACACCATGCAATTTTACAATTTCCTTTCATATTTACCAATTACGATCAGCAATCAAGGAAGTCTTCGTCTCACAGGTACCATTCTTCGGTCAGCATGGGTACCGTTTCTCGATCGGCATGGGACGGGACAAAGGGGCAGGGGTGAACGGGGCAAATGCCTCACGGCGGCAAGATAAAACTATTACTTCATGCAAAGGGATCAAATCAAAGTTACAGTCTCTAGGGCAAGAATCATTAAAGTCTCTTTCTCTCGATTAGAGAAAGAATCAAAGTCTCTCAAAATGGCGTCGCAGCAAAGTGGGCCATAATAGCTACGAAGTCAAAATGGCGTAGTGTCCGGGTAATGGCCGCAATGGTCTCTTTTCTTCTCGTGCACCTGATTTTTATAGACAACAGTTCAAGTCCTGTAGGGTCTCCATTGGAGGGTTCATAGGTTAGCTTCAAATTGACCAATCAAAAACGACAGTTCTCAAGCTTTCACTTAAGCATACATTATCCTTGGAGATGGGTACGCAAGTTGCAACATTGTCTCCCAATTAGCTTACTTTCAGAGCCTCCATTGTCCGCACCTGCAAGTCGACCTTGAATTAAAGAGAAAATATGCCAGGCTGGCACTAACTTTAAGATAAGCATGTGAACAGTTTCTGTGGAAAAATACAGCTTCAAGCAAAAATACACGTTTAATAGCACAGTGGAAAAATACGAGCATCTAAACCGTGAGACCGGGCAACTAGGCCAAAGCCTCCGCTAAAGTAATGCTAAGCTAAAACATTTCAAACAAGCAAATCGTAGCACACGTTTATGTTTATGTCGGATTAGTGCAATTCTAATTCACCACGTTATATAAAGCACGCGTATAAATGATGGCAAACTACTCTGAGGGCACATTTTGTCCCCGTACAATCTTTATTAGTTCGGTTAATGTCACACATGATTATTTCAGCACTACGTTTAAGCGTTAATGAATCAAAACCTTCATTTTCTGCTTCATCAATCCCTCCTCTGATGACTACTTGTCATCACACCAAACCACGCCCACAAATTTTATTCCATTAAAATTCTGTCTGTTCCCACTTTCTTTTAGTTCCCCTAGTTTGCGCTTTGTATTCTTCTGCCATTCTTTTCATTCTTTTCTCTTCTTTTCTTCTTTTAATTCTTTCCATAATCATTATTATTCCCCTTTTTATTCCCCAAATTCCAAATACACAAATTATTACTATTAATATTCCTTCTATTATTTTCAATAATATTCCATTCCAAATTCCCCCAAGCCAATGTCCCACTGAAGCAAGTCCCTTTCCAACCTTCTCCCACACTCCTGGTTCTTTCAATTCCTTCAAGTCTGCACTTTCTTTTGTTAGATTAGCAAGCATAGTTTTAATCTTCACACTATTATCAGGTATATAGGTACAGCAGTGACGTGTACCAATCATTTTGCAAACGCCTCCATCCTTTGCTAAAAGAATGTCTAAAGCAAGCCTATTTTGAAGAGTCATAGCTCTTTCCGCTGCAAGTTCGGCATCTATCAGGATTATAGCACCTGAAAACTTTGTCAGCATGTTATCCACTATAGTAGACAACTTTCGTATCTTGATGGAATTCAACACAACTCCCAATGAAGGAATCATGGCTCCAAATATATCACCTACCACAGCAGCTGCGGTCTCTCTTTTCTGGATACGATGGGATCCAGATGTCTTTTGTATCATCGATACGTCATCCAGCTGATAAACCTTTGGGAACACTATACCCAAATAACATCTCCCCCACCATCCCTTTGGAAGACGATAATAAGCATTATGCCCACAAATGTAATATACACCTGGAATGACAGGGTCAAGTCCGTTCATCATGAATGTCCATTTGGCCTTAAAAATAAACGTATGTTTGCATTCACTCGCTCCTACAAAAATGTTGTCATAATAGGATTCTCCTCGATATATACAAAATTTCCCTACATGCCAAGCATCTAAAGCTAGTTTCCCTTGTGTCTTTATAGCAGCAAAATCATAATTATCTACTGAAGTCCTCTTACTTAGCTCCTTTTCTAATTTCGCATTCATTTGTGCCCTTCTATCATCTGTGCGATCTAAAAAGCTTATTTCTACAGCAGAGACTGAGCAAGTAAGGTTCTCCCTATGAGCATGAGCCGTTTCAAAAGGTTGCATTGGCTCGAAAAATTCCCTCATAATTTTAGCGTCCCAATCTTTAGCAGTCTGGCTAAGCTGCGCTATTATAGGAACATAAGCAAAGGTAACATCATAATTGGAGTAAAAATACTGTATGTTAGTTTGACCATAAAACCTAGACATTACTATACTACATGTAATCCCATATGTAAGAGGCATGTGGTGATAAGTTACCCCTTCCTTTACCGATGTCGGTATCTGTGTACACACATAACAATCCTTCGCATCCATAGTCTCAACATACTCTGTTAGTAAGCGATAGAAAACGTTATACGAAAGCTCTTTCTTATCGTGCAAGAGCCTCTCATCCAATGCTAGTCTTTTCAATGGTGTTAGTTCAGTGACAGTAACAGGAGCAATAGTAGAAGCCTCAATATTC
Source organism: Pleurodeles waltl (assembly GCF_031143425.1). Classification (NCBI taxonomy): domain Eukaryota; kingdom Metazoa; phylum Chordata; class Amphibia; order Caudata; family Salamandridae; genus Pleurodeles; species Pleurodeles waltl. The sequence goes on from NC_090446.1 coordinate 1,237,672,428, forward strand.
TCACTTTCACCCTTTCCATGCATTCCAATCACAATTGCCATTATTATTATTACACATGTAATTACCAAGCCTATACACACATATTTACAATATTTCTTTCTATTATTTTGCGTAGCGTACCTAGTCATGATCTGTATAGAATCAGAGAGCTAGAAGCACCTATAAAAGAAACTATTTAGCGATTCAGTTACAAAGCTGAACAAGCGCAATGTTCACACCGTCTTCTTCAAAAGGCCAGTCACTTATCGGTTAGCAGCATTTGTCTCAATTCGGCAATAACTCAGTCTTTATCAGTTTGGCAAATCTCATCCGGTTTAGCAATGTCTCAGCTGGTTGTTTCTTTCACGTTATATTGTAGCGAGCAATACCATTTACTCTTTCAATCGACAGAGTCTATGAAACTTTTCTTTTCTATTGGTATCTCTTCTTCTTCTTCGTTCTCGATGCTTAGAGATACAAACTCGTCAGTCCAATCATCATTGACTGCATATGCCCATTCAGGACCGGAATATCTCCTGTTTGGTATCCTTTTCCTTTTCAATTTTGCTTCTCTTTTCGATTCCACTTCGCTGGTACTTTCCTCTTTTGTCAAGTCTTTTTCCTCACTTGACGATTGTTCCACAACAGTCACTTCCTTTCTTTTCTCTTTCACTTTCGGACTTCCTCCCTCGTTCGAACTTTCTTTACCCTTTTCTTTTATTGGTGAGATACTCAGTCTTCTCTTTGCACCATGTCCATTTGATGGACCTGCGATCTTTTCTGTGGAAGCTTGAACCTTTTCGTTCTTTTCTGCCTTATCCCCTTCTTCCGGGGAATCGATCACGTTCTCTTTTTCTTTTTCTGTATCGTCTGCTTCTGGGAAAGTCCTCCTCTGATCAGGCTCTCCTGCTTTTTCACCTTTTTCGAGCCCTTCGTCACCGTTACTTTCTTCAGGCTCTTTATCACTTTCAGCTGCTTCAGGTTCTTTTTCACCCTCAGCTGCTTCAGGCTTTTTGCTACCCTCAGCTGCTTCAGGTTCTTTGTCACCTGCAGTTTCTTCGTCGCTGTCTGAACTTTCCCTTTGGTCTCCCCCAAGTGAGTTGGTGTCTTCGTCGTCAGAGAATACCTCTTTCTCTCCTGCTTCTGCCTGTTCGCTTTCAGTTCGCTTTTGTTCTGTCTCAGCACTCGGCACTGCTTTATCAGGCACTGGTACTTTCAGCGCTTCAACTTCCTCATCTGTGGGACACAACACCTTCTTTGTGTGACTGGCGTGAATCCAGTTGGGAACCCCCGCACACTTCACAGCAGTAGTTGTCGTCAGGATCACTTGGAAAGGGCCTTTCCAACGGGGTTCCAGACACGATTTTCTCACGTGCTTCTTTACCACGACCCAGTCACCTGCTTTCAGTGCGTGTCCTGGACCTTGGATCGGTGGCAAGGTGGTCGCTTCCACCTGGTGAGAGAAAGAGCGAACCACGTCAGCCAGTCCTTTGCAGTAGTCTAACACCATATCATCTGTAATATTCAAAAGCATGTTTGCGGGAACTGCAGGAAGTCTCATAGCCCTGCCCATGAGAATTTCGTGCGGAGACAATCCAGTTTTTCTATCAGGAGTGTTTCTCATTGACATTAGCACTAAGGGCAATGCGTCAGGCCATTTCAAATTTGTCGATGCACATATTTTTGCCATTCTCGATTTCAGCGTACCATTCATCTGCTCCACCAGTCCTGAGGCTTCAGGGCGATAGCTACAGTGCAGCTTTTGCTCAATGTTCAGCGCTTTGCAAAGTAACTTTATCACCTCGTTATTGAAGTGACTTCCCCTATCTGATTCTAAAGAGATCGGGAATCCGAAACGTGGTATCAACTCCCTCAACAATAGCTTGGCAACTGTAAGGCTGTCATTTCTACGTGTAGGGTATGCCTCAATCCAGTGGCTAAAAATGAACACAATCACCAGCACATATTTCAGACCCCCATGCACAGGCATCTCAATGAAGTCCATCTGCATTCGACTAAAAGGTCCGCTTGCTCTACCAATGTGACTCGAGTTCACAACTGTTCCCTTTCCTGGGTTCATCTGCTGGCAAGTGACACATCGATGGCAAACTGCTTCTGCAGCTTGGCGAAATCTGGGGTTAAACCAATCAGTTTTGAACAATCTTATCATGGCATCTCTCCCTAGGTGAGCTTGCCCATGATAGAACCGCGCAAGCTGCGATAAGAGACTATTTGGCAAAACATATTTTCCCTCGTGTGAAACCCATAACTCGTCTTGTCTCTTTATACATTGTGATTTAATCCAGGAATCTCTTTCATCCTCCCTGACATTATTCTGTAGTGCTTTTAGTTCCTCTATTGTATCTACGACCTTCAAGGCAAATGCTTCAGCTGGTTCGAGTTCTGGTTCACTTATTGAATTCCAATCATCCCTTAGCAATATACAGTTCAAGGCACAAAATCTTGCGACTTGATCCGCATATGCATTTCCTAGAGACACATAGTCCTGTCCTTTCGTGTGAGCACTACACTTTACCACTGCAACTTCGGCTGGCACTTGAATGGCGTGTAACAATTCCCTTATTCTCTCCCCGTTCTTCACTGGGGATCCTGAAGAAGTCAGGAAACCTCTCTGGGACCATAGTTGTCCAAAGTCATGCACAATCCCAAACCCGTATTGACTATCAGTGTAAATGGTAACTTTCATCAATGCAGACAGTTGACATGCTCTGGTAAGGGCTACAAGTTCTGCTACTTGTGCAGAATAGACTCCTTGAAGCCATCCCGCTTCCAAGACCCCTGTTACAGTACATACAGCATATCCTGCTTTCAAAATCCCCATCCCATCTCTTAGACATGAACCATCAACAAAAAGAATCTGGTCATTTACATCAAGTTTAGTATCCTTGATGTCCGGTCGAGGTTTTGTGCAAAATTCAGTCACCTGAAGGCAGTCATGCTCGACGTCTTCAGCGTTCTCAATTTCGGCATTATCTCCAGGAAGCAAGGTTGCTGGATTCAACGTAGAGCACCTTTTCAGCTGCACATTCGGTGAGCCCAGAATTATCGTTTCATACCTTGTGAGTCTTGCTCCAGTCATGTGTTGCGTTCGGGAGCGGGTCAAAAGTATCTCAACTGAGTGAGGGACCATGACTGTTACTGGGTGTCCCATCACTATTCCTTCACTCTGAGTGAGGCTGATACCAACTGCTGCTACGGCGCGCAAACACCCTGGGAGTGCTGCTGCAACCGGATCCAAAGTAGCTGAAAAATACGCTACTGGTCTGTTCACGCCACCATGGGCTTGGGTCAAGACAGACAAAGAACATGCATCACGTTCATGACAAAACAATGTGAAAGGCTTCGTGTAATCAGGCATACCTAAAGCTGGAGCCCTGCACATGCACTCTTTCAATTCAACAAAAGCATCCATCTCGTCTCCTTTCAGCTCAATTTCATCCAAGGCATCCTTTTGAGTAAATTTCAGTAGGGGTTTTGCTAGAGATGAGAAGTTGGGTATCCACTGGCGACAATATCCCACCATTCCCAAAAACTTCCTCACCTCCTTCCTTGTCTTTGGTGGACTCATTTGAAGTATACTTGTAATTCTTTCCTTCATTATTCTCCGTGACCCTTTCTCTATTTGGTGACCCAAGTATTTCACTTTCTTCCGACAGAACTGTAATTTGGAAGGAGACACTTTATGTCCATTCCTTCCCAAATGATTCAACAGAGCAATGGTATCGGCTGTGCAGCCACTTTCTGTCTTTGATGCAACCAGTAAGTCATCAATGTACTGTACTAGGGTTGACTCGAATGGCAATTCTAAAGCTTCCAAATCTTTCTTTAAGATCTGATTGAATATTGACGGTGACTCAGAAAACCCTTGAGGAATTCGACACCAACTGTACACTCTGTCTAGGAATTTGAAACAAAAGAGGAATTGGCTGTCCTCATGAAGAGGCACAGAAAAGAATGCCTGTGACAAATCGATGACTGTAAACCATTCAGCATCGCAAGGAACTTGAAACATTATCACAGCTGTATTCGGTACGACAGGACAGCACTTGACTATGATGTCATTTATTTTCCTCAAATCCTGCACGAGTCGGACCTTTCCACTCGGCTTTATTAGTCCCATTATTGGTGAATTACATGGACTGCTTAACACTTCTTTCAGTACCCCCTGCTTTACAAATTCGTCAATGAGTTGAGCAACTTTCATGAGGGTATCTTGTGGCATGTGGTATTGTGGGGTCTGGGGAAAGATTGCATTGGGCTTTACAGTCACTTTCACTGGTTCCACTCCTTTCATCAATCCCACCTCTTTCCCTGTCATGTCCCACACTTTCTTTCCGACTGACTCCCGTAATTCTGCTGGAATATCTTCTTCAGTTATCATCGGGAAGAGACAAATCAGAGGATACTCTTCATCTACCGTTTCCATCTCATCCCCCTCTACACTGTCCTCTTCTTCCCCATCACTGCTCGTCTGGATTGTTATTCCTTTGTTCGAACACATGATCGAACAACCCAATTTGCACAATAGGTCTCTTCCTAATAGTGCTATCGGGCTTGAGTCACATACCACAAACTGATGCACCCCTTGATAGTTACCGATGCTGACTGGTACCGGATCTGTAATTGGGTTCGTCAGATGTCTGTTTGCTACTCCCACCACTTGAACTGTCCTCCCTGAGAGTGGCAAATTTGGTACTTCACTGCTCTTAACTGTTGAACGTGTGGCTCCCGTGTCAACCAAGAATGAGACACGATGACCCATTACTCTTCCCTCTACGTACGGACCCCTTTGATCAACTTCCAAGGATGCCGCAAGCACACAATCTCCTTCTTCTCCTGAACTTTCACTCTCCCATACGTTGTTTATTCCATTCTCACTGTGTAATGGGAACTGTTGTACGGTGCCATTTGTACTCATTACCTGACCCGTTACCTGTGGAGGAACCATCACTTGTTGCTGACTCATTGGTGCCAATGGTATTTGCATTTGCTGATTAGGTACCATAGGTAACTGCTGTTGCATCGGCTACATTTGCGTCATCTGCATACGAGGCATCTGCATCTGCTGCGGCTGCATAGGTTGTAATCCCTGCAATTGATTTACAGTCTGAAAATTTGGGCTTGATCCTCTCATTTTCGGTCCCCTCATTGTCTGAAATGCATTGACATCATTGTTTTGCTGACCAACACCTGCACCTGCACCTGCACCTACACCTGCACCTACACCTGCACCTTCCTGCACCACCAACGGGCACTCGCGTTTCCAATGACCGACGATTCCGCACGCGTGACACGGCATCACCTTCTTCATTGCCTGCACACCCGTCACAACGGTGTTCAAATCCGGACCATTATTCACAAAACCTCCTCTGCCTCTGCCTCTGGCCTGTGGCTGGAACGCCATGTTTCCCTGCAACTGCAACTGCTGTTGTGGTACTTGCTGTTGGAACCCTTGCATCCCTTGCAAACCTTGCAAGCCTTGCAGACCTTGCAAACCTGTTTGAGCTGCCTTAAGCTGCATCATCATCACCTTCTCTTTCAGCTTTTTCTGTTTCACTTCAATTTCGTCGCTACAGTATTTCGCATAAGTCAAGACTTCGTCAATCGGTTTAGACTGCCAACAAATCAAATGCGACTTTATCATTTGACTTATCTCTGGCCTCAGCCCTTCCACAAATCTGAACACAAAATGGAGCATGTCCTTCGCCTCAATTGTTTCTGTGCCACTGTAATTCTTGAACGCCTTCAACAACCTCTCATAGTAACTATGAATCGATTCTTTAGTCTCTTGGGCAGTTCAATCAATCTTTTGCCAATCCACGTTCTTCGCTGGTACCTTCGTTTTCAAATGCTCAATCACCTTATAGTACAAGCTCATCACCAAAGGTGATGGTGCACCTGTCTCCCTGTCCCTCTCTGGTTCACTTGTCGGCCAACCTACAGCTCTTTTGCAATCCTCCCACAAATCTGCCGGAACCACAATCTCAAACAGAGTGTTCAGGTCTTCCCAGAGACATTTTGCAAGCTTCACAAACCTATCAGTCTGCTGATACCATTCAATCGGCTTCTCTCTTAGTTTGGGAAAATCATCCGTAAAGGACTGAATGTCGCTTCTGTGCCATGGTACATGTACTAATTTCCCCCCTGCTGTCTCCCTCATTGGTAACATTGTTACTGTATCACTAGTCTGCGGTCTTTTCTCATTGTGCTCTGTAGCACTGTCCCTCCTCTTTTCCTTCCTCTTTACCCACCTGCTTTCCCATTTGTCTAAGCACCTCCACACTTGTGCACTCTGCAGCAATTCTCTAAGGTGGGTCTTCATGCCTGCTGACCTCATGTGTTCAAAATCTGTGTTCCCAAAGTCTAACCTGTAGCTCCTGCTCAAGTGTTTCGTCTTGTCTATGTCAACCCCGTTTCTGTCAGCTGCTTCCTGCAAGCTCTTATGTATCTTGTTCACTTCCTTCGTAATCCTGGGACATAGATACCTCAGCTCTTCTTCTGTGTAGGACTCTAACCTGTTCACACCCATAGTCCCTTCCACCAATTCTTGTGCTTCCATGTTCAACCTGACCCTATTCATATAGTCTTCTCCTTTCCCACTAGCTGAATTTTGTGTGGAATTCAGACTGTTGAACCACTGTGTCAGCTGTTGCGCATTCACCCCCATCAGGGTAGCGTTCACATCGACTGCCATCGATGGCTGCGGCAGCTTTTCAGTGTTCGATGTGAGAGGTATTATCAGTGGAGGGCTCGACCTCACCAGTGTTGACTGAGCACATATGGGACTAAACTCCATCAAGGACCCAGACCCAGTTGGCTGAGCCGCTATCGGAGTTATCCCTGGAGTGTTTTCTATGCACCTTCTTTCTGTACCATTCTGCAGCAGTGATCCCTGACTGTTCAAACCCGAATTAGGCTGACTATACAGAGGTACCGCTGGACCTACAGTAATGGGTAGTGATATCGCGTCTGGGTTCTGTCCATTCCCCATGTTCTGTGGCATGTTCATTCCCACACCATGGGTCATCATTGCCGGCATGCCCATCTGGCTCCCCGTCATTTGAGCATGTGCGTTTCCTCCCTGCATCTGCTTTTGAGGCATCAAAAACTGAGTTGATTCAGCTTGTGCCATTGTTGGGTTGTAACCATTCTGTACTCCCCTTACGGTTGGATCTAGAATCATTCCTGCACTGTTATCACTACTGTAGTACCCTGGCATCTGCGGCTGATAATTTTCTGCCGGTTTCAACACGGGCACATCTGGATATATTCTCCTAACCTGCGGTATCTGCGGGGTGAACAGCAGACTCGGGTCCTTTGGTCCCGATGATGCTCCTGAACTCTGGGTTTCACTGTTCTGTACCGGTGCCGGAGGGGCAGAACTGGTACTTGGACCCTGTCCATTCTCTGCATAAGGCGGTGGACGGTCGTTCAGCAATTGCATTATCAACTCCTCATCCTCTAACTCCTCTTCTCTTCCAACTTTTCCTCGTCCTCTCTATCCTTGGAACACTTTCTGTCTGTCTTACAGGTGGCTTTCTTACCTGTCTCCTCTCCTTCCTTAGTAATTGCGGGGAACAATTTTATCCCCTGCAATACATCTGACCTCCACACCTTCTGTGCATTATCCCACCTAGCATCCGCTAGTGTCTTCTCTACCTTCCTCATCCTGGTCTCGAACTTCTTTTGCTGTTGCTGTCTGGCCATTAGTTCCCAAATTGCTAGAGCCTCAAACTGTGCTGGCCTTGGAGACACCTTCATGTCATACATCGTGAATCTCAAATTCTCTAGAATCCTTATATTGAATGTCCCATGTATCGGGAACGCTACCCTCCCATGTTTCTCTGTCAACTTGTGCCATTGCTTTAACCAAAGACACGGAGCTACCCCCTTTTCTTCCATTACAATGTAAGCTGGTGTACCCTCAGGCGGCGTCTCTTCTCATACGCTCGCTTTAATGTAAGACTCCCCCTTCATCGCGCTCCTGAATGCTTTAAGGAATTTCATTTTCTCGTCTTTTATTTAACCAAGTTTATAACCAATATTTGACTTCGATTCCACAAAACTTTAATCAATAGGTAATTTTAATTTCACAAAATTTGTAATCAATAGGTGACTTTAATTCCCGGAATACTCTTCACCTGCCTTTCCCCTTCCAATCGAGTCCCACGGACTGCGTCCAATCCGTGCGCGACCCTCCTCTTCAACCAACCTGTCCCAGCGCGGCTCTTAGTGACGTCACACTCACACACACTGCGGCTGACAAAGCCTCGCGGCTAATCTTCCTTCACTCACCTCCTCTCGTAACAACTTCTTGCATATATTGCGAGCTACCAAAAAATAAAACAGATCTGTCGGTTTACTACAGGAAAGGTAACACAGTCGCTTCAGGACCTTAGGGACCTTTCACTAGCCTCGGGACTTTTCACTAGCCTCTGGCCGCTATTCCGTCTTTCTCAGTCCCCACATTCGCAAGCAAATCTGACCCGCAGACCTACTCTCAACTTGTCAATGATCTGTTCTAGTGCACTTAGAATCTTGTCAAAGCCCGAAGTCGAAGTTTCTTTCACTCCCTAACGCACGTACCGACTCGTTGACCACGCCCGATCAACCTACTAAACCGCCCAGACCACAACATGGATCAACATACTCCGGAGTCTCTTGACCTCGCAGGGCCCGTCTCAACAACAACAACCACGTGGACCTTTTTATGCACAAAGCGCCAGATGCACATGAAGTTCGACGACTTCCCTACTCTCACACTCGGAGCCGCACCTCCGCTATCTCTATGAAGTTCGACGACTTCACTACTTCTACACTCGGAGTCGCACCTCCGCTATCCTTAAAAGAAACCCTCGCAACCTTTTCACACACTCTGCGGCAATAAGCTGTGCAAGCGCAAAACCCTAACTTCACTCATACCATCACTAGTACCGCCAGCGCTGATTCCACACCTCCGTTCTATCCATTCGCAAGCTCCGAGATCCCGGGAAAGTCGCGGTGGACCTAGCCCATCATCATCTTGTCAATCCGTTTTATCCAAGAAAAATCTAATTCAACCTTTCGAATGGGGTCTCAAAATGCGTAACCGTTAATTCGACACCATGTACTTTAATAGTACAGGGTCCCAAAAGACTAAACCATCCTCTGCTACCATCTACTGATAGAGCGGTCCGAAGTAATAATTTACCTGCGTTTGGACGCTCTTTAGGCCGATGAATCTTTTGACTTAGTGGGAACTCTCTGTACTCTTATATCGATCAGTCGCACCAAACCAATAATCAATAACGAACATAAGCAACCCCTTGAACGACATAACACTTTACAATTAATCCAGAATACATTTTGGCGAACCCTGACCTTTCAGTCAGGAATAACCACACCAGTTTATTGCAAAGTTAGTGAATTTATTTCCCTATATTAACAAAGCTAGCACAATATAAATGTGTCTCAACACCAAATGATAAACATATATGAACATTAATAGCTGTCCATAACGTCGAAACAAGTGTAATCTATGAAGCATTTGAATCACAAGGCATTCGATAATAGCAATGTGTTGGACCTGGCTTTTTGACAGGGACATCCCCAAACTTTTTGCCTCCTTCCTCCTATTTTTTCTGACCTGTTGTTGTTGGCTTTTGACCTCTGAGCACTTTACCACTGCTAACCAGTGCTAAAGTGCATATGCTCTCTGTGTAAATTGTACTATTGATTGGTTTATCCATGATTGACTATTTAATTTACCTGTAAGTCCCTATTAGAGTGCACTACATGTGCCTAGGGCATGTAGATTAAATGCTACTAGTGGGCCTGCAGCACTGGTTGTGCCACCCACCTCAGTAGCCCCTTAACCTTGTCTCAGGCCTGCCATTGCAAGGCCTGTGTGTGCAGTTTCACTGCCACTTCGACTTGGCATTTAAAAGTACTTGCCAAGCCTAGAACTCCCCTTTTTCTACATATAAGTCATCCCTAATGTGTGCCCTAGGTAACCCCTAGAGCAGGGTGCTGTGTAGGTAAAAGGCAGGACATGTACCTGTGTAGTTATATGTCCTGGTAGTGTAAAACTCCTAAATTCGTTTTTAAACTACTGTGAGGCCTACTCCCTTCATAGGCTAACATTGGGGCTGCCCTCATACACTGTTGAAGTGGCAGCTGCTGATCTGAAAGGAGCAGGAAGGTCACATTTAGTATGGCCAGAATGGTAATACAAAATCCTGCTGACTGGTGAAGTCGGATTTAATATTACTATTCTAGAAATGCCACTTTTAGAAAGTGAGCATTTCTTTGCACTAAAATCTTGTTGTGCCCTTCAATCCACGTCTGGCTAGGTTTAGTTGACAGCTCCTTGTGCATTCACTCAGACACACCCCAAACACAGGGTACTCAGCCTCACTTGCATACATCTGCATTTTGAATGGGTCTTCCTGGGCTGGGAGGGTGGAGGGCCTGCCCTCACACAAAGGACTGCCACACCCCCTACTGGGACTCTGGCAGACAGGATTGAGCTGAAAGGGAACGTGGTGCATTTCTTAGAGACTCTTTGAAGTCACCCCCACTTCAAAGGCACAACTTAGTATAAAACAGGGCCTCTGCCCTACCTCATCAGACACTTGCTGGAGAAGAAACCTGAACCAGAAACTACATCCTGCCAAGAAGAACTGCCTGGCTGCTCAAAGGACTCACCTGTCTGCTTTCTACAAAGGACTGCTGTCTTGCTGTTGCCCTGCTGCCTTGCTGAACTCTTGTCTGGCTGTGAAAGTGCTCTCCAAGGGCTTGGATAGAGCTTGCCTCCTGTTCCTTGAAGTCTCAGGACCAAAAAGACTTCTTCCTTTCACTTGGACACTCCGTGCGCCGAAAATTTCGACGCGCAGCTTATTTCGCGGCGAGAAAAACGCCGCACACCGACGCTGATCGACGCGACGCCCTCGGGACGATCGAGACTTCGACGCACAACCTCGCAAGGACAAAGCCGCCCGACTTTCCAGGAGAAATCGACGCGACGCATACCGTGAGTGCGAAACTTTGACGCACGGCCTCGCAAGGACAACGCCGCCCAACTTCCAAGGAGAAATCGACGCGACGCCTGCCGTGAGACCAAAATTTCGACGCACGGCCTCGCAAGGACAACGCCGCCCGACCTCCAAGGAGAAATCGACGCGACGCCTACCGTGAGATCGAAACTTCGACGCGCAGCCCCGCAGAACGACGCGCAGCCGGAAAATAAGCAGGAGAATCCACGCACAGACCCGGGACATCTGGTAATCCCCGCGATCCACAAAAAGAGACTGTCTGCGCGCCGGAAAACGACGCCCGACTTCCCCGCGTGGAAAATAACGACGCAAGTCTGTGTGTGCTGAGGAGAAATCGACGCACACACCCCTTTTTCCACGCATCTCTTCTCCTGTGGCCCTCTGAGGAGATTTCCCACCAGAAACCAGGTACTCTGTGCTTGAAAGACACTTTATTGCTTTTTAAAGACTTAAAGACTCTTAATATCACTTTTCAGTGATATCTTTACAAATTCATATTGCAACTTTGATCGTTTTGACCTACAATTATCCAGATAAATATTCTATATTTTTCTAAACACTGTGTGGTGTATTTTTGTGGTGTTATACTATGGTGTTGTATGATTTATTGCACAAATGCTTTACACATTGCCTTCTAAGTTAAGCCTGACTGCTCGTGCCAAGCTACCGGAGGGTGAGCGCAGGCTGATTTTGGATTGTGTGTGACTTACCCTGACTAGAGTGAGGGTTCTTGCTTGGACAGAGGGCAACCTGACTGCCAACCAAAAACCCCATTTCTAACATTGGTGGCAGCGGTGGGATAGGACTTGTGTTTGTGCAGTGACATACAGTAGCTAAGTATTTCACTACCTACCCACAGTTGAAGGTCAACTTGATTTTTCATCTCTTTTGACTTTTGGTCTCTGATGTCCTCCTGGATATACTATTGATATTTTGGACTTTGGATTTTGGTTTTTGCTGGTAAGATCCTATCAGAATGGGATCGCTTACCTACTTATTCTTTTTGCCTACTGACCACCTCACTAAGGCTGACCTAAGGAAGCTTTGCAGAGAATGTGGCCTTCCTGTAGCAAAGAGATCTACTAAAGCAGAGATGCTACATGCCTACATAGTCTGGGAGGAAGACAGATGGGCAGAGAGAGAGGCAGCAAGAAACCAAATGACTAAGTACCCCTCAGAGGAGGAGGAGGACTACTCACATGAGGAGGAAGACGACTCAGATGAGGAAAGAGACCCAGTGAGAAAAGAATGGCTCATGGCTCAAGCACGGTGGATGGAAGAGCTAGATGAGTTTCTTGAAAGGGCTGAGGCAGCAAGTCTCTTAGCCCTAGAAGAAGAAAAGATTGCAGCTCAAGAGCTGAGCTGTAAAGAGCTGAAACTGGAGGCCGGAAGGGCTGAGTCCAGTTCAGATGGTGGCAGCAAAAATCTTGCATCTAGTACTGCTGAAGAAGGGCACAAGCCCAGAGATGTGGTGCCCAACTTGAAGAAGGGAGTTGACACACCCCAGGCAGTTCAAGGGTATGAGGTAGTTCCCGTTATGCACAGGGTCCCTGAGAAGGATTGGGGAACTGGCACAGGGAGTCATATTCCTACTGGGGGGAGGGACACTTTACTGACTCTAGCAGAGAGTGACAGAGAAAAGGGTTCCCCCCTGGTGGACGTCCTGGATATAGAGTGTAGAGACATCCCAGAAGAGTTTGGGTTGAGTGTCAGGGACAGACAGATACTGTCTCACCAGTCTCAGGAGGGTGAAGTAGAGTGCTTTTCCAAGGTTGAGTTACTGGGTGGTTGGGTGAAGGGTACTGTGGTTAATACATGTGAAGGGCAGAGTGATGTAATTGCTGGAGAGCATATGTCTGGTCCTTATTTTCCAGAGCTACGCCAACACCAGGTGGAGTGTGAGTTCTCTGACCCCAGGGAACTTACAGTGGAGGCAGACTTTTGGGTGAGTACCAGAGAGTCTGAAGAGGCATTTGGGGGTGCTCCTGAAGGGAGTGGTCTAGGTGGTTCCCGACCAGGTGAGGTGGGAGAGGATTGTAGTGTCCCAGGTAGGTCTCAGAGCCTAACCTGTACCGTAGGGCCACCTTTTGAGGGAAGCCCCGCAGTGTCAGAAGAACTTGGGGGGATGACTGTAGACAGCATCCCAACAGTTCTGGTGTCTGGCAGTACCACTCCTAGTGAGGGGGTGCAGAAGTCCAGACATAGGGTTGAGAGGGGGTGGCAGACCCCAGTGGAGGATCTTGAAAGTCAGGGGTCAGCTCTGAGAGCAGAGCCCCCCAGGAATGACCCAGGTGAGACCGTTTCTGGTTTGGGGGAAACCCAGACTCTGCCGGATGGGCAGAGGTCGGGAGACCTGCGCCAACCAGACTCTTGTGTGGCCCTTGGGGACGGCGTGTCCCTTGTGGGGGGTGAGAGTGCCCCCCAGAAAGTCCTGGGGTGCCAGGCAATGGTTCAACCTCAGGGTGGTGACTCTGGGTTGGATATCCAGGTTCAGAGGTTAACCTCTGACCTGGTGGGGGGTAGGTGTGCCCCCCAGAAAGCCCTGGTGTACCAGGCAGTTGTCCAACCTCAGGATGGTGACCCTAGGTTGGAGAACCAGGTTCAGAGGTTAAACTCTGACCTGGTGGAGGGTCAGTGTGCCCTCCAGGAAGTCCTGGCGTGCCAGGCGATTGTTCAACTTCAGGGTGGTGACTCTGAGTTGAATGGCCCAGTTCAGAGGTTAAACTCTGACCTGGTGGAGGGTCAGTGTGCCCTCCAGAAAGTCCTGGCGTGCCAGACAATTGTTCAACCTCAGAGTGCTGACTCTGGGTTGGATAACCGGGTTCAGAGGTTAAACTCTGACCTGGTGGGGGGTCGGTGTGCCCCCCAGAAAGTCCTGGTGTGCCAGGCAATTGCCCAACCTCAGGGTGGTGACCCTGGGTTGGGGAACCAGGCTCAGAGGTTAAACTCTGACCTGGTGGGAGGTAGGTGTGCCTCCCAGAAAGTCCTGGTGCGCCAGGCAATTGTTCAACTTCAGGGTGGTGACTCTGAGTTGAATGGTCAGGTGCAGAGGTTAAACTCTGACCTGGTGGAGGGTCAGTGTGCCCTCCAGGAAGTCCTGGCGTGCCAGGCAATTGTTCAACTTCAGGGTGGCGACTCTGAGTTGAATGGTCAGGTGCAGAGGTTAAACTCTGACCTGGTGGGGGGTAGGTGTGCCTCCCAGAAAGTCCTGGTTTGCCAGGCAGTGATCCAGTCTGAGGGTACAGACCCTGGGCTGGAAGACCAGGTTCAGGGTGTCCCCCCGGACCTGGAGAGAGGGGCTACTGATAACAGTGCCCCTACCCTATTGTCTTCTGAGGAGGCCACTCCTAGTTGGAGGGTGCTGGACCCCAGAAGGGAGGGCAGGGGGAGGGAAGCCTCACCCCGGGCCCTAGTCCAACCTGAAGGTACAGACCCCAGGTTGGAGGGCCAGTTGCAGGTTAACAGCCCTGCACTGGTGGAGGAATGGTACAGGGCGACTTCTATAAGCACCCTGACCATGGTGGACTCTGGGGGTACCGCTCCAGGAGGGAGGGTACAGAGCCCCAGAGGGGAGGACCCGGTTCAGGCTGTCATCCCTGACCTGGTGGAAGGGAGAGTGGTTAAAGGGTGCCCAGCACCTGGGGCTACCGCCCCCCACTCTCCACAGCCACAGTGGTGGGAGAGCTTTGAGAGGCCTGGGCCTGGCTCTCATCCCTGACAACTGTCAGTAACCACAGTGGCTTGCTGTCCGGGTGGACAGAGTTATCCCTGGGGAGGGGACAAGTGTCACACCCCGGGGATAGAATGTGCAACACCACTGGGTTGGTCCTGGTGGTACTATCCTGCTCCTGGGATACATCTGTGAGCAATGTAAGGTTAGGTGCTGCACAGATGAGATCCGCAGGAAAGGAGAAAGGTTCCCCATGGATGGGCTTAGTGGGCCCTGAGAGTATGGACAGAGGGATCCAATTGGAGTCAGGAAGGCGAAGAACTGGAGCATGCCCCTGCTGTTGTGGGCCTGGGTCCTTGTTCTGTCGCCTCAAACAGGGAAGTACATCAGGATAGTGATTGTTCTCCCCTGGCTTTAGGCTGGTGGGGGGTCATGTTGGACCTGGCTTTTTGACAGGGACATCCCCAAACTTTTTGCCTCCTTCCTCCTATTTTTTCTGACCTGTTGTTGTTGGCTTTTGACCTCTGAGCACTTTACCACTGCTAACCAGTGCTAAAGTGCATATGCTCTCTGTGTAAATTGTACTATTGATTGGTTTATCCATGATTGACTATTTAATTTACCTGTAAGTCCCTATTAGAGTGCACTACATGTGCCTAGGGCATGTAGATTAAATGCTACTAGTGGGCCTGCAGCACTGGTTGTGCCACCCACCTCAGTAGCCCCTTAACCTTGTCTCAGGCCTGCCATTGCAAGGCCTGTGTGTGCAGTTTCACTGCCACTTCGACTTGGCATTTAAAAGTACTTGCCAAGCCTAGAACTCCCCTTTTTCTACATATAAGTCATCCCTAATGTGTGCCCTAGGTAACCCCTAGAGCAGGGTGCTGTGTAGGTAAAAGGCAGGACATGTACCTGTGTAGTTATATGTCCTGGTAGTGTAAAACTCCTAAATTCGTTTTTACACTACTGTGAGGCCGGCTCCCTTCATAGGCTAACATTGGGGCTGCCCTCATACACTGTTGAAGTGGCAGCTGCTGATCTGAAAGGAGCAGGAAGGTCACATTTTGTATGGCCAGAATGGTAATACAAAATCCTGCTGACTGGTGAAGTCGGATTTAATATTACTATTCTAGAAATGCCACTTTTAGAAAGTGAGCATTTCTTTGCACTAAAATCTTGTTGTGCCCTTCAATCCACGTCTGGCTAGGTTTAGTTGACAGCTCCTTGTGCATTCACTCAGACACACCCCAAACACAGGGTACTCAGCCTCACTTGCATACATCTGCATTTTGAATGGGTCTTCCTGGGCTGGGAGGGTGGAGGGCCTGCCCTCACACAAAGGACTGCCACACCCCCTACTGGGACTCTGGCAGACAGGATTGAGCTGAAAGGGAACGTGGTGCATTTCTTAGAGACTCTTTGAAGTCACCCCCACTTCAAAGGCACAACTTAGTATAAAACAGGGCCTCTGCCCTACCTCATCAGACACTTGCTGGAGAAGAAACCTGAACCAGAAACTACATCCTGCCAAGAAGAACTGCCTGGCTGCTCAAAGGACTCACCTGTCTGCTTTCTACAAAGGACTGCTGTCTTGCTGTTGCCCTGCTGCCTTGCTGAACTCTTGTCTGGCTGTGAAAGTGCTCTCCAAGGGCTTGGATAGAGCTTGCCTCCTGTTCCTTGAAGTCTCAGGACCAAAAAGACTTCTTCCTTTCACTTGGACGCTCCGTGCGCCGAAAATTTTGACGCGCAGCTTATTTCGCGGCGAGAAAAACGCCGCACACCGACGCTGATCGACGCGACGCCCTCGGGACGATCGAGACTTCGACGCACAACCTCGCAAGGACAAAGCCGCCCGACTTTCCAGGAGAAATCGACGCGACGCATACCGTGAGTGCGAAACTTTGACGCACGGCCTCGCAAGGACAACGCCGCCCAACTTCCAAGGAGAAATCGACGCGACGCCTGCCGTGAGACCAAAATTTCGACGCACGGCCTCGCAAGGACAACGCCGCCCGACTTCCAAGGAGAAATCGACGCGACGCCTACCGTGAGATCGAAACTTCGATGCGCAGCCCCGCAGAACGACGCGCAGCCGGAAAATAAGCAGGAGAATCCACGCACAGACCCGGGACATCTGGTAATCCCCGCGATCCACAAAAAGAGACTGTCTGCGCGCCGGAAAACGACGCCCGACTTCCCCGCGTGGAAAATAACGACGCAAGTCTGTGTGTGCTGAGGAGAAATCGACGCACACACCCCTTTTTCCACGCATCTCTTCTCCTGTGGCCCTCTGAGGAGATTTCCCACCAGAAACCAGGTACTCTGTGCTTGAAAGACACTTTATTGCTTTTTAAAGACTTAAAGACTCTTAATATCACTTTTCAGTGATATCTTTACAAATTCATATTGCAACTTTGATCGTTTTGACCTACAATTATCCAGATAAATATTCTATATTTTTCTAAACACTGTGTGGTGTATTTTTGTGGTGTTATACTATGGTGTTGTATGATTTATTGCACAAATGCTTTACACATTGCCTTCTAAGTTAAGCCTGACTGCTCGTGCCAAGCTACCGGAGGGTGAGCGCAGGCTGATTTTGGATTGTGTGTGACTTACCCTGACTAGAGTGAGGGTTCTTGCTTGGACAGAGGGCAACCTGACTGCCAACCAAAAACCCCATTTCTAACACAATGCAAAGCACTAATACGATAATCTGTAATGAACTAATAGCATACATTTAGTCAGCATAACAAGATCTCAAATTGCATTGTGCGACATATGGAATCCTCATCTAACCTCAAATTAGCATCGGCATGTGGGACTTCATGCAAAAACAATTTAGCAACTTTAATTTAGAAAAACTCCTAACTAGGGCTCTTACCAAAATCAGCAGTTGGTTACCTAAAAGAAACACCATGCAATTTTACAATTTCCTTTCATATTTACCAATTACGATCAGCAATCAAGGAAGTCTTCGTCTCACAGGTACCGTTCTTCGGTCAGCATGGGTACCGTTTCTCGATCGGCATGGGACGGGACAAAGGGGCAGGGGTGAACGGGGCAAATGCCTCACGGCGGCAAGATAAAACTATTACTTCATGCAAAGGGATCAAATCAAAGTTACAGTCTCTAGGGCAAGAATCATTAAAGTCTCTTTCTCTCGATTAGAGAAAGAATCAAAGTCTCTCAAAATGGCGTCGCAGCAAAGTGGGCCATAATAGCTACGAAGTCAAAATGGCGTAGTGTCCGGGTAATGGCCGCAATGGTCTCTTTTCTTCTCGTGCACCTGATTTTTATAGACAACAGTTCAAGTCCTGTAGGGTCTCCATTGGAGGGTTCATAGGTTAGCTTCAAATTGACCAATCAAAAACGACAGTTCTCAAGCTTTCACTTAAGCATACATTATCCTTGGAGATGGGTACGCAAGTTGCAACATTGTCTCCCAATTAGCTTACTTTCAGAGCCTCCATTGTCCGCACCTGCAAGTCGACCTTGAATTAAAGAGAAAATATGCCAGGCTGGCACTAACTTTAAGATAAGCATGTGAACAGTTTCTGTGGAAAAATACAGCTTCAAGCAAAAATACACGTTTAATAGCACAGTGGAAAAATACGAGCATCTAAACCGTGAGACCGGGCAACTAGGCCAAAGCCTCCGCTAAAGTAATGCTAAGCTAAAACATTTCAAACAAGCAAATTGTAGCACACGTTTATGTTTATGTCGGATTAGTGCAATTCTAATTCACCACGTTATATAAAGCACGCGTATAAATGATGGCAAACCACTCTGAGGGCACATTTTGTCCCCGTACAATCTTTATTAGTTCGGTTAATGTCACACATGATTATTTCAGCACTACGTTTAAGCGTTAATGAATCAAAACCTTCATTTTCTGCTTCATCACAGGCTGCTCCAGTCCAAACTTTTTCTATGAATAGGGAGAGGGCAGTCTTGTTTTATTTTTGGAACAAACAAGAGTACAAGTCCCAGAATTCTAAAAACCTAGATGGAGCAGCACATCATGCATGGACCTGGAAAAAATAGCAAAGCTGCTGTCCCCTCGACTGGTTTTGAAACATGGGAAAGCAGGGCCTGGGGAAAGCAGTCTGTCATTATTGCTCACAATGAGCAGCTCAATTTTAAGGACGTGGGAGTTTGGCGCTGCCCAGCATAGTGGAGTGGCACCAATTACAGCATGCAGTAGGCAAACTCAAATATATCAATAATTCATGAATGCAACCAAAACAGTCTTGAAACGCCTGGATATTTTTTTTTTTATGTTTACTAATATGCTGCAGAATTCACCTTCAGCATTTTCAGCATATATCTAGTCCTTTATAGATCGACTGAAAGTTTAATTCTCAATACTTTAGAAGAAAAAGATGGCTGTAATTCAAATATTTGTTTAAATTTAATTTGTAGTTCCTATACGCTGCAAACTATATATTTCACTTGTTCCTAGTTTTTTGTATGAAAGTGTTCCAAACCACTAGCAGATGGCATTCTCATAGTTTCCACCCTGCAGAGATTTCACCTACTTTCATTAGAGACTGAGGCCCAGATTTATACTTGTTGACGCAAAACTGCGGAAACGCAGTTTTGCATCAAAAAGTAAGCGCCAGCTTTCTCCATTCCAGGACACCAGCCGGGCATGGTGCAATCTGGTGCAAAGGGTGGACTAACACAAAGGAAACTGACGTTAGCCAGGTGGGGGTGGCGATATGGGAGAAGGGGGTTTTGCACTGAAAAATGACAGTAGGCTGGTTAAAATAAAAAAAAAAAAGACTCTAACCAGCCTAACGTCATTTCTTGACGCAAAACTTAACATACCACATGACTCCTGTCTAATAAAAGACAGGAATCATGCCAACCACCCCAATGGCCAGCACAGGGGACAAGGGTCCCCTGGGCATGGCCGTTGCACCCAGTGCCATGCAGTGTGGGCCATTTCAGGGTCCTCACTGGCGCTTAAAATATTTTTTTTAAATACTTACCTCTACTTACCTGGGATGGGGTCCACCATCCTGTGGTGTACCTCTGGTGTGGGTGGGGGTGTTCCTGAGGACTGGGGAGGGCACCTGTGGGCTCTTTCCATGGTGGTTGACCATGAAAAAGGGTCCACAGGCCCCTTAATGCCTGCCCTGGTACAGGTGTTAAATAATGGCCCACCTCGCTCCCATGCACCATTTTTGCACAGGAGGATAAATAAGGTGCTAGGGCTTTAGAGACATTTTTTAGATGGGAACACCCATCTTGCATCTCATTGATGCAAGGTGAGTTCACACATCCCAAAAATGACTTTAACTCCAATATTTTGATGTTAGACTAGTCTAGCGTCAAAATATAAATATCGAGTTTGCGCAGAATTGCGTAAAAAAACAATTACGCTAATTCAGCGCAAAGCAAGAATAAATCTGGGCCTTAATGTTGCAAACTGCATTTTGAAAATATAAAACATAGTCTACCACATGAACGCATGGAGAGCAGCTCTTCTAGTACAATCCCCAGGAATCTAAAAATGTGTTAGCACATGAGGAGTGAGCTTTACATGTTATTTTCAAAGCTGAAACCGCAAAAGCATACACCTCCCAGAACAATCTCTACAGAGGATCCCCACGGCTAAAGTTTTGAATCTGACCTCCCTCTGCCTATATGACTCCTCTGGCCAGTGCTTGTAAACTTTAGAGAATGCCTCAATCTGAAGTTCTTGCAAAACAAGACTATCAAGGAATAACAGTACAATACCTGGTAGGATGGGTCGGTGTGTGTGGGACCCACGCAAAAGCCATGAGGTGCCAAAGCCATATGCTGCATTGTCTCTGGGGCTTACATCACTGTGGGGCAGACTTCCATAGCCAATATCTGTGTCAATTGAACAATCTATACTTCCCCGCCCTCAACCGGTGCTCTCGACTCCTGCTGCTGCCTGTGAATATGAAACATCTGTGCTTAAGTGGTCCCACCACAAACTGACAAGGTGCCCACGCGAACCAAATAAACCACAGATTGTAGTCCCCAAATCACGTCTGTAGTCGGGTTGTTTCTGAAGCTTCATTTGTGCTGCCTGGCTTCACTTCATAGACTAACGTGTTTAAAGGCGAAATCCTTTATTATTATGGTACTGAGTCAGAATTTGATGAATACTTTAAGATCTTGAACTCTAATGTAGCCAAACTTAATTTCACCTACGACATCAGTGCAACACGTGTGACATTTCTAGATACAGAAATTTATGTTAAAGAGGGGACAATTCAGACTTCATTGCACAGGAAAATAACAGCTACGAACTCCATATTACATGCTAACAGTTTTCACCCACCACGAACAAAGTGGAACATTCCCTATGGTGAATTTCTACGAATAAAGAAAATCTGCTCAGAGCCGGAAGAGTGTGAGAAGCACTTGAAATTAGCGGAGGAGAGATTCCTGGCAAGACAATATCCGAAAAAGTGTTTAGCTCTGGCACAGAAACGTGTGAAACAATCATCAAGAGAACAACTAATTCATGGAGGAAACCAAGCCATTAAACATGCCAAACAACAACAGCTGAGGTTCATAACAACATACTCACAGAGTGCTACACAAGTTCGTAAAATCTTGGAAAACCATTGGGCAATTTTACAAATGGACCCAATAGTGGGGGAAATCATGGGACAATACCCATTAATGACTTTCAGAAGAACAGCAAACTTAAGGGATAAATTATCGCACAGCCATTTCCAAACTACAAAAGCAAACTGGTTACAGAAAACTGGCTTTTGGAAGTGCAGCAGCTGTAAGGCATGTAAAATTGGGGTGAATAAGAAAGAGTACTCAACAAATACTGGCATGGAGAGAGTGATACGTAAGCACTTGAACTGTAAAAGTCGATTCACAGTATATGTGATTGAATGTCCTTGTGGGTTGAAATATGTTGGCAGTACCATATGTGAGACTAAAAAGCGAATTTTAGAACATATTCGAGCAACTATCAATATAGATAGGAGCTATGCAACAGCGAGACATATGGAACAGAAACATGATAGCAAGTGGGAACTCATGACATTCTATGTAATTGATCAGGTACTAAAATCAGAACGCGGTGGTGACAGAGAAAAGAAATTGCGTCAACTAGAATCCAGACATATACTTGATATCCGATCTCTCACCCCGCTAGGTCTAAACCAGGATGAGGAGTTATTTGTACACCTATAAGAGTTGTCATAGCTCATAAGATGTTGCCATTCATTTATTTTATGTCATTTCCACCAATTGATAAGATGCTTTCTTTCCCGTTGTCATTTGTCAGATAGACATACAATTTTGGTGCTATCAATATAAATTGATTGAAGGAATAATACCCAAACATTAATTTTCTTCCATCAGAGGTGCAGGATTTAGCGAGGGCCTTGTTTAAAAGAAACTTTGGGGATTGTGCTATTGTAGGTAACATGCAATACATGAATATGAATCCAATGTGAATATAAATTAAAAACTAAAGAGGGCCCCTATATTTTGTTAACACACCTCAGAAATTGTTTTGAAGTCTCCATTAGTCGCTGAAACAAGATTTGATGACATATATTTAAAAATAATTTGATTTAATGAAATGCTATAAACTACATATACCAGAATGCAATGTGGAACTCAGTGAAAAACACCTTGGATTGTAGTCAAAACACTGTTACAATTTGGTAAATATGTATATAGAAAAACGTTTAATTTTTCTTTGTTAAAGTATATATATTTAGTGATGTTATGGAGTAACTCTTGATAAGTGGTGTAACTTGAGTATTTTTTCTGTTACTTTGGAGTACTTTATTTTAAGCGCCGAAATTAGCACACAGGAAACACCTGTGAACAAGGTCTGGTGAGACCGAAACGCGTCAGGGGATTCCTGTTTGTTTGTTTATGATCTCACTAATGTATTAAAAGTTAAGGTATTTTTGGCACAAGGACAGAGTGCGGTTTTCTCTTGCTAAAACAGAAAGAGAATCTTGTTTTTTGAATATATATATATATATATATATATATAGGATTTTGATTGAGAGGGATGAAGACTCTTTTCAAGCAACAACCACAATCCCGGTCAGAGTGAATTGCTAAATTAACCTGTGCTTAACACTCTGGTAGCTTACCAAAGGGTTAAGGATCCATGTCTACCTTAGGGTTGACACAAAATCAGTCAGACTTAACTTAGAGACAACAGAGAAACATTTAATAAATAATTTTACCCCAAAATGACAAAGATCCAATCAGTAGAACCAAAGTTATGAATTTTTACATTTTAGATAAAAAATATGTGCCTATAGGATGAAAGCACCAGCCGCAGGCATCTAGTCGCACAAGACCGGGGCAAAATAAAAAGTTATGGGCAACTGTAATGGGGTACAGTTAAGATACAGAGGCGGTCAGCCATGCGGTCACCGCCATTTGGCCGCTCCGCGGTCAAAAGACCGCGGAGGCCATTCTGGCTTTCCCGCTGGGCCGGCGGGTGCCCGCCAAAGGAGCGCCCGCCGGCCCAGCGGGAAAGGCCCTGCAACATAGAAGCCGGCTCCGAATGGAGCCGGCGGTGTTGCATGGGTGCGACAGGTGCAGTTGCACCCGTCGCGATTTTCACTGTCTGCCATGCAGACAGTGAAAATCATGCTGGGGCCCTGTTAGGGGGCCCCTGCACTGCCCATGCCAGTGGCATGGGCAGTGCAGGGGCCCCCAGGGGCCCCATGACACCCGTTCCCGCCATCCTGTTCCTGGCGGTGCTGCAGGGAAGAATGTAATGGAAGCTACTGCAAAGTCAGGCTGATGGGTTATGCATTGACTGGCGATGGACCTTGAGCAGATTAGCTAGCAGGTAGGTCCCAGTTTCCTGTTGGTTCTTAGGCCAATTTTTAATATCCCAAATTTCAGTTGTTGGCTGGTTGCTTACACTTAGCACCACTTCCAAGGGTACAAGGCTGGTGGGGCACTGTTTATAGGGCTGGTCTCACTTCAGGCAGGGCCCAGGTGCAGGTTCAATATTGTTGGAGCTTGTTATGTCTTTGTAGCTCAGAACAGGAGGCCACTCAACTAGCCCTTCGAGTCACTTTGGTAGTCCTGTGATCAAGCACCAATACAGACCTCAAGCAGTAAGGCAGTCCTCTGAGGGTACAAAGCAGGCTTCAAGCAACAGGGCAGTCAGCTTGAAGCAGCAAGGCAGTTCTTTTAAGTACAAAGCATGCCTTAAGCAGCAGAGCAGTGTTCCAAAATACAAACCAGGCCTTAAGCAGCAGAGTAGTCCTCTGAAGTACAAGGCAGTCCCTCTGTGAGTTCTCCGCAGGCCTAGGATTGAACTAAAGAGTTTGTCTGAAGGCCCAGTATTTATTCTTGGTTCCAGCTTTTGAAGTGAGAGAAACCTCTAGCCTTCCCCTAAATATGGTTTTGAAAATGTCCTTCCTCCCCTGCCTAAGAGGTCTAGGCCAACAAAGTACTGTTGTCACATTCTTTGCAAGTGTACTGGAGGCAGCCCCTTAGAAATGTAAGTGGAGAAGGGAACAGCTCCACCCTTCCTATAGAACTGCTTGTCTCATTGTCTGTGAGAATTACACAAAGGCCAACTGCCACTCTATTCACATTCATGTGACCACAGCCCAGGCTGCAGGCACCAAAAGAGTAGGACAGGAAAATGCCAACTTTCTAAAAGTGGCATTTTTATACCTTCAGCTTAAAATTTACTTTACCATTAAAGAGGATTTCAAATTATAGTTCTTTTGAGACCAAACATGACTTTTCTGCTTGTTTCCAAACAAAAGTTAGTACTTATTAAATGTAGTAAGCTAATTCAATATTATTTTATGGGGAGGTAGGCTTTGTCGTGGTGGAAAACAAATGTAAGAACTTTTTGCTGCTAGGACATGTTAAAAACTTAATAGTACATATCCAAATTTTACAATATACTGCACCCTACCCTGTGGGCTGTTTAGGTGGTGTGGTGATGTGGTGATATATACAGATAGTTATTCTTTCTATAGAAAAAAGAAAAAACGAATCACTTGCCAATATCTTTGGCACTGGTTGATGAATGTTCAAAAAGTTTTCCTAACAAATTTGCCAATCAAGTCAGCTGCTGTCTGGAAAGTTTTGGGGTGATCCATCAAGCAGGGGCCATGAAAAAGAGGGGGGGGTGTCCCAAAATGCTTTTTCCGATTCATTTTTCCATAGGGATTTTGAACAGCGATGGCACAGAAACCACTGGACTGAATTAAAATGTGTCAGAAAGTTAAGGCCTGTCCAGGAAGTGGACACTTTGTGATTTGGTGTAAATCCGTTCAGTAGTTTTAGAAAAATTTAAGAAAATCTCAATTTGAATGTAAAGGGATGCAAAGGATTCACGACTCCTCCTCATTTCATGCTGAAATTTGATTTGTTGCCAACACTTCAATACCTCAAGGATCCACAGATGCCCCTGGGCACTGCCACCCCCTTGGGTCAGCTCGTGCTATGTCCTAGATGTTTGCTTTGGCATGACAGCTGCTATCAAGTCACAGAAAACACCCCTCGCCAATGGAGGGAGAGCTGTCAAACAGCTCTCCCTTCATCAGAGCAGAGGTTTCCTCTGTCTGCCTGCCTGAGGTGATGCGGACAGACACACAGAGGAAGCTGCTCTCACAGAGAGGGAGCTGCTTCAGCAGCTCCCTCTCTGTGACAGCAGTGCTGGCTCCCTCAGGAGGCAAGGAGCCAGCTAGGACTGTGGGGGCTTTCAGGCTCCCCCCACAGTTCCCAACAGTGAGACTGGGTGCCCTGGGGGGCACCCAGGCCACAAGGCCGGGCCCCACGGAATGGGGTCCCTGGGGCAAAGGTCGGCCTAGGGAAGGGGGCTGTGTGGTCCCCTCTCCCCCCCAAAAAAAAGTTAGGCTAGGCCTTGAGAGATGGGCACCGTGGGGATGAGATCAGCCTCAGCGTGGCCCTTCCCCTCAAAATAAATTTAATATTTAGGCCGGGCTCCAGGGGATGCGGTTCCCAGAGTGTTGTCAGGCTGGGGAGTGGGGCCAAGTGGCCTCCCCTCCCAAATAAAACAAATGTTTAGGCCAGACCCCAGGAATTGGGATCTCCGGGCTGAGATTAGCCTGGGGGGACAATGCAATCCACCACCCCAAAAAAATTAAATATTTATGCTGGGCCACAGGGGATGAGGTCCCCGGGGCCATTATCGCCCGAGGAGGGGGAGTCATGCAGGGTTGGATTGTTATAGGGGTTGGCTGCAGGAACTGCCACAGTCCAGGTACTGTGGCCAACTCCAGCCGTGCATGGGCAAAGGCAGTGCGCAACCGGGGGTTCGGTGGTTTTAAGGTTGGCCCCAGGGACTGCCCACCAGAAAGGCCCTATGGACAAGCCCCACAACGCACGGCAAATGGCTAGGAACAGTGAAGTACAGTGCGGGGTCCCGTGGTTATGGTTTAAAACTGCACACAGGCTGTAATGGCAGGCTTGAGATGTGTTTTAAAGTGCTAGTTGAGTAGCATGCACAATGAGTGCTGGAAGCCCCATAGTAGCATTTTATTTACATGACCTGGATACATATAGCACCACTTTACTAGGGACTTATAAATACATTAAAAATGTCAGCTGAGAGTAAACCAATTTTAGCAGGTTTACCAAGTTCAAAGGAGTAAGCACAATCACTGGTTATCAGTGGTAAAGTGTATAGAGTCCTAAAGCCAACAAATTTCTTTTTTCGCAAACAGGAAGGGCTAAGGGAAAACTGTTTGGGAGGAAGATCACACCAAAGGCTGTCAGGTAAGGCAAATAAAACAGGTATTGCTCCCACCCGGATGGAGTAAGCATATATCACTGTTTACTCAGGGTGGGAGCATTGTCAGCTCCTGCGGCATGCAAGGAAAAGGATGGGACTGCGGGGTCCCAGTGGCTTTCCCAGGACCCCTATGGTGTGGTTTGTGGGTGCCCCAGGTGGGCACTAGAGCACCGACCTTTGGTCCCGGGGATGAACCTGAGAAGGTGACAGTCTGAGTGGGTCTGTGAGTGGGCGTGTAACTCCTTGAGTGGGTCTGTGAGTGGGTGCATGAGGATCTGAGTAGGTCTCTGAGTGGGTGCGTAAGTGTCTGAGTGGATATCTGAGTGGGAGAATTGATTAAAAGAGAGTCAGAGAGAGAGAAATAAAGAAAGTGAGAGGGAGAGAGATAGAGAGTTTTTTAGGCTTTGGTGTATGATATATTTAGCATGAGATATTTCTCTACAGTTCAAAATAAAAAAATTATTTGTCATTTTTAAAAATAAAGTTAATCTGTGCTTTTCTTTGAAAAGCGAGGGAAGCAAGCCCAGCTGGACTCGAACCCTGACTGCTCAGTGTAAAGGTCTAGAGACCTTCACACTGAGCTATTTGCTTTTCTTTTTTTTCATTTTTTTTATAGCCCTTTATGGGCTATCTGGGACCACAAGGGAGCCCTCAAGGGCTCCCCTGTGATCCCTCTATAATTATTTATATATTTTTTTCTTATATTTTACAAAAACACTCTTTACCAGCTATTGGGACCCGTGGGGGAAGCCTTAAGGCTTCCCTCATGGTGCCATTGCTTCAGCAAGCACAGAGCTGCTTCAAGCAGCAGATTCATGCTTGCTGAAGCATTTCATCTCTGTTGCCTGCATGCATGCAGGGGACAAAGATGAAAGCTTCGTATTTTGACAGGGGAGCTTGTTTGATAGGACTGAAGTGTTTGCTGTGGCTGGGCTGCAGAGCTGCAGACAATCCATGGCAAAGAGTTATGTCTGGGGATGAGCACCCTAGGACAAAGCAGGAGCTGGCCCTGGGAGGTGGTGGTCTCTAGGGCTAATGGGGGTCCGATACAGATCCCCTTTACAATTTTTACTCTTTGCCCTGGGGAGGTATTGGTTCCTGGTGTGCGGCAGGCCGTTGGTCCCCTGCATATATGAGATTCAATGCCCCGGGTAAATAGTGTTCCCAAGGGTACGGGGGTCCCATCCTCCCTACATATATGATAATCAAAGCCCCTGGGAGGTGGGTGGCCCTGGAGTGCAGGGGGGACACAGGCCCCCCAGCATGTATGATAATCAAAGCCACAGGAAGGTGCGATCCTCAGAGCAGCAGGGGGACAGGCGCTCCCGCTTTTTCATCATAAGCACTGGGGAGGTGGTGGTCCCCTGCGCAGTGGGAGAGGGCAGCAGGAGGGGGCAGTGGGAGGAGGCCCTGACCCCCCCCTATATTTTTAAACAAATGCACCCCAGGACTTGACCCACCTGGTGGATTTATAATAACAAAGAGCAGGAGCCCTAGCTTTGTGTTTTTTTAATTTTACAGCGGATCCACAGAGCCACTGTGACTCTGTCTGTAAATAAAAAAAAAAATGCTTTGGGACCCCACTACCAGAGCTAAGTAGTCAGGGCATTTGTACCCCGTTTTTAAATTTCTTTCTGGGGCTCTGCTTTCCCTGAGCCCCAAGATGACTGACAACACTTCAACAGCTTCTGTTGTTGAAGTGTTATCAGCCAATCATATCTCTGCACGAGATCGCAAGAGGTTATGAATGCTTTGCGTCCCTACATTTACAAATTTGGATTTTCTTTTATTTTCTCTGAAACTACTGAATGGAATTACTCCAAAACAGAAAAAGGTCACTTTCTAGACCAGGACCTACCTTGCTGCCAAATTTGGTGTACTTTCGTCTAGTAGTTTCAGCGCTATCGCTGTTCAAAATCCCTATGAAAAAATGAACTGGGGAAACATGTTTTGGGATCCCCCCTGGATAGATCACCCCACACCTTTCCAAACAGCAGCTGACCTGACTGGCAATTTTTTTTGCAAAGGTTTCTGAAGATTCGTCAAGCGGAGTAAAAGATAGAGGCAAGTAAAAACACATTTGGTTATATAGAAACGACGTCCTAACTATAACTACCTAGTGGCGAGCGCCACTGAGTAATAAATATGTATAAATATACTCAATGAATCTAAAGCTAAAACATAGCTTTTTAAATTAATAAAACCCCTTGAATTCACCATTTATAGTTATCTCAAGTAATTGGGATACTGAAATTCACCAGTTACTGTTATCTCAAGTAACTGTATCTTGAGTCCTAAAATAATTGTAACTTGAGCCACCGCCATGCACAGTGTTGTCATCAATGATGTCATTTAAGCTGTTCCACTGATGTTATCAATATGTCAGAGAACATGTAGTGAGTGATGTAATATGGGAACTAATTAGCAGTGTGTGGTGATGGAGAGAGTTATAGTTACTCTAGGGCACATGTTACATTTATTTGAGATAAAAAAGTGAGATATTATTAGCATACCTAACTATAATGCCGTCTCACCCTTTATTTTTTTCAGTGAATTTGTGGAGTTCTTATTTAATATAAAGTAACAGCAACCCCACATTGCACAAGGCCTTCAGCCTTTGGCCAGGCCCTGCATCCAACCTTTTGCTGGCAGCCAACCCTGAGATGGAGTTGGCTGCAAGGCCTGGCCTCAGGTGAGTTGAGTGCACGAATGACTATGTGATGGAATCAGAACACCAAAATATAGAAAGCGCGCCTCAAGGCCTTATGAAGGGTTCAGTACATCAACATGTATAATGCACACCTACTGTCTTTGAGAAAAATCACCAATAATTAGAAACAAATATATGTTTCATTAATTCACACATTAAATTTGATTTTCGTAAAGTTTTATTAAAACATATCAACATGTATTTTTTTAATACATTAAAGTGCAGCTATAAAACTCACCACCAGGGGGCTGTTGCACTCCTTGCAGCCTCCTCAACAAAAAGAAATGATTGGTGTTCCTCCACCCCTTCTATGGACATGACCAGGTTCCAAATAAATATACTTTAACAGCCGTTGCAGGGCATTATGGGCCAAATCTTAAAAGGAACAGTGAATAATAAATGAGCACCTCCTGCTGTTCACTTATTATTCTTTTGGTTATTACTTTTTAAGTGTCCTGGTGCACCGCTGGGACACCCACATTTTAAATTTTGTTTGGGGTCACAGAGAGCGCCCCAGATCTGTGTAGAAGCTGACTTGTTTTTAATTTGTTTTAATATATGGAAGGCTCACCTTTGCAGCCCACAGCATTTTATACTGTGGTTGCAGGAGGGGACCAAGGGCCCCCACCGGCTCTGCCAGCTCCCCTGGTGGAAGTCAGCCACCTATTCATTTTTTGTTGGGTGCCCTGGTGCCCACCTGAGGCTCCCACAATGCAGGGGTCGTTGGGCACTGCAGGGAAGCCCCAAGGCCCTAGTATCACAAGCTGGCTCCACAGCCAGCACTATACTGGGTGCTGGAAGGAGCTGAAAGTATTAGCCCTCCTTCCAGGCAGAAGCAAACTTCTGTTTCCTGACAGGCAGAGTGCGGGCAACAAAACACAGGGTCCTGGAGATGAGCTCCCAGGACACTGCAGTGTTATGTGCCCCAGGGTTGAGGTTCTTGGAGCCGATGTCAGCTCAGGGATTGGGGCCACAAGTCCCTCTTCCCTTATTGAAAAAGGGGAATCTAAAGAAACTCAAACAGTGGGGACGTAAGTCCCACAACCGTTAAAACGTTTATTGGCCCCAGGGGATGGGTTCCACAGGGCCTGAAGAAGGCTACTGGAATGAAGGTAACACTACTAGCTCCCTTTAAAATGCGTTTTTAAGCCCCACGGGATTGGGTCCAAAGGGCCTAAAGAATGCTCAGGGAGGGGGCTTCCTGCCCCCACTAAAAAAACATTTTGTCACCCCCTGGGTTTTGGCCCACCCCAGGGTTTTTATAAACACCTGTGCTGTTTTTTAAGAAAATTTGCCATGATCCACAGGAAATTTGTGGCAAAATTTTAAAATATATGGTTTTGGCCCCAGGGGGTTTCCATAGGAACCCCCTACCAGCAGGCCTGGGGGACAGGGTATTCCTCCCCTGACCCATAACATCTCATCTTCTACCTTTTTCCAGGACTCTGAATTGTATCCTGAGTCCTAAGATAGCTACTACCACATCATTATTGTGGGACCCCCACCTCCTGTTTTCTCAGCTCCCACTTCACAGATGGCTGAGCTGGAAGAAGATATCTTTTGGGGGAATTTTTTTTGAAACATTTGTGAAGGATCATGAAATGGTGCCAAAGTTATTAGGAAATTAAAAAAATGTTTTTCCTATCAAAATATGGGGCCAGATGTAGGAAAGCATTTGCGATTCGCAAATCGCATTTTCCTATTCAGAAATGCATATTGCGAGTCGGGACCGACTCGCAAAATGCATTTCAGAATCGCAAATAGGAAGGGGTGTTCCCTTCCTATTTGCGATTCGGAGTGGTATGCAATACCCTTTGCTACCGCATATGCGGTCGCAAATGGTGTCGCAGTTACCATCCACTTGAAGTAGATGGTAACCCACTCGCAAATTGGAAGGGGTCCCCATGGGACCCCTTCCCCTTTGTGAATGGACCCAAAACTATTTTTTCAGGGCAGGTAGTGGTCCAAGGGACCACTACCTGCCCTGAAAAAATACCGAAACTAAAGGTTTCGTTTTTTTTTTTAAAGTGCAGCTCATTTTCCTTTAAGGAAAACGGGCTACACTTAAAAAAAAAAAAAACTGCTTTGTTCAAAAGCAGTCACAAACATGGAGGTCTGTTGACTACAGCAGGCCTCCATGTTTGCGAGTGCCTATAGTCGGTATGGGGCCGCAATTTGCGACCCACCTCATTAATATTAATGAGGTGGGTCTCTGCGACCCCATACCGACTCGCAGACGGTGTCTGAGACACCGTTCTACATTGCAAATTGCGACTTGCAATTTGCGAGTCGGAAGGACTCGCAGATTGCAAGTTGCAATTTGCAATTTTCCTACATCTGGCCCGTGGTCCTAACTATAGCTATCCAATGTTAAGTGGATTAGATTAGGAAACACAGCTTAATAATAAAAGTTAATTATTTTTACAGCTAAGAAAAGTCATGTCAGAACTAAGTTAATTTATATCAAAATACACATACATATCAAGTTGGAGGTAGTCGCCTTACTGTAAAAAGTGTTTCTGAGTTCATTTATGTCTGCTTCATTTTCAGGAAATCAGCTTCATATAAAAAATTTAGAGAACTGGTTACACAGAGATAAAGTATATCACTGTCACTGTGAAAGAGAGATTTTGAACATTAATGACAAACAATTAAGGATTACCTATTTGTTTTTAGATAATTAGCCTAACCTGCAAACGTCAGTAAGGCAGAACAGTGATAGTGTGTGTATCTGTTTTGTCCGTTATCCCACATTTCCTGCTTCTACTATTTGTCTAACGTATTATACTGTGGGTGGTAGAGGATAGATGATTGTGTCTCTCCCAGTGAATTTAGAGCGGAAGGTTAGAACTGTCTGACATATTGTTTCTGCTCAAGTGTGGTGCAACAAACTCACCAGCAGGTATACTGAGGATTGGGGGATGCCTGCTGTGTCGTCAGGTACCAAAATTTCATTAAACAACCTTTGGGGAGAGGGCGGACTCACAATCTCCCATAGGGATTAGGTGCACTGCTGTGCTTTATTTAGCCATTAAAGATGGGGGGTGGCTGTCCTATCTCAAGCCAGGGGGGCCTTCATCCTGCCTGAAGAGGCGCTTGAGGACTTTACCCCCTTCTCTCCTTGCACAGAAGCATGTGAACAGGAGCCAGCAGACTTCTCCCATTAGTTCTGGGGGTCTGCTAAGATTAAAACAGTCCCCCAATACTATTCCTATGTGAAGAAGAATGTTACCACCCTAGGTGGGTTTGAGATACAGGGCTGGGTAGGTTCAGCAACCTCAAGAGAAGCAAGTGGCCGAATCAAACAATCCCTGGGTGACCTTTGACCTAAAGGCTGATAAGCTGTTCCATGAAGGTGTGTCAAAATGAGTTGGGACAGCTTTTCAGCAGTGAAAACATAATTTCTACAGAACTGTAGGACACACTGAAATGTTCATTGATGTTGTAAGGTCTGCTTACATTAGTACTGAGTTGTGAACTCCATGTGACAAAGTCACTATGCCTCACTTTCCATAACTGTATTTTTATCATGATATTCTGTAGACAAATCTAGGAGGATTGTCGTGATAATGCTTGTGCCCATATTCTTGCTTCTCTTCTTCCAACATTTGTAGGAATCTCAAGGGGTAAAGGGGAGTAAAATCAACACTTCAAATTAAATGACAGAGTAACCTATGTGGTCACACACTAAATCCAGGAGACAAAGAGTAAAGTTCAAAAGTTTATTACAGATTGGGGGCCAAACCTATGTAAATTAGTCTCAAAGACTTGCTATAAAAGTACAAAATCACCAAAGGTGAAATAAAGCTTGAACAAGATTATATTGTACAAGCATAGGGTATAGAAGAATCTCAGTTGCAGCAATACAAAAGATGAGGAACAAAATCTGGTGGTCAGTATATAAGTCACAATCCTCTTGCCTAATCATTTGGGAATCTAAACTAATCTAAATACCCTAAACTAAGCTGTAGGAAATTGCAATTAAATCTCAGAAAAAAATTAGAACTAATGGAAATATAGGAAACTGTCAGCACAGCAGACGCCTCAGTAGTAGTTCTGACAGTGAGGTGTTGCGTAACATAAAGCCACCCAATAGGATAACGAGTAGTGTGGTCTGTACCTCTCTAAGTCTCAAGGGAGAATTGCTCTTGTCAGAGGCTAAAGATAATCTGCCCTCGTCTTACTAGGTGTATATCAATTAAACCTAGAGAACCTTCGAGAGATCCACGTCATCATCACCACTAGCTGTCCATCTTCCTTGCAGAGTTGAAATTGTCATCTCCCATCAAGTTCTCATCCATGAATTGAACATCAAGATGACCTTGCAAATCTCTTGGATCCTGGTACACAGAGAGGAGTCCTTTTTTCTCAGTTTGTTAGCACTCATTTGTTCTTGCTGAAGTATCCCCCCTTTAACCCACGATCCCAGATACACAATATGGCTTCCATTAACTGCACAGTTGGATGCACCTGCAAATAAAGCTTATTGCAACACAAGCAAAACTCCACGTTCAAGGTTAGACACACAAAATCAACACTTCAGGCCTCTGTTTATGCTAACTTAATATGGCATTTGTTGGAGGTGGCACATTCTCGTTGGCTGAGGCAAGACCATAGCCAGGCAAAACCCACTGGTCCCTTCAAGGCTGAGTAATTATATTTTCTTTATAACCTGTGCTCACCTTTGGGTAGCTTGGCAAGGAGAAGTTAGGATTAACACAGTTGCAATGTAGAAAGCAAAGACAAAATACTTGCCTACAACAATCATGTTGTGTGGCACAAAGGAGACTTCACTCTCAGTGTATGTATAAAAAGATTGTATTCAACACATACATTGTTGACACAGTATGATTATAATGTAACTCTGGGCCTACGCTCCATTTTACAATGGAAGTCAGGATATGAAGCCCAGCTGTGTCAACCACTAATTCTGTAGAACACATGAAGGAAATGGTACACTCCCTCCCCTCACCCACACAAGGTGTCAAACACTGTCAGCACAAGACCCACCATACAATTCCCCACAATCAGAGAAACACATAAATTCAGGGTGCACCCCAGTTTCCAGCGTTAACAGCAACATGTACATACAATGTTTACAGCACTTTCGTGTAGCACTGCGGCCAAAGCCACAGTTGTAAGATGTAATGCCAACTGTAAGAACTCCCTGGCAGGATAAATGTAACCAGCAGCACCATGGTACCGCTTTCACATTCACCTGCACTCCTGCACATCCACTCTGCACTGCCATACCGTATCAGCTGGCACATGCACAGACTCACTTGTACACAGAAACTCCTACCAACCTAATGTGGTGCCCTGATAACCAGAATGGAGATGCCACTAGGTTTGCAAGCACCCTGTGTCCACATAGAATCACCCCTCACCCAACAACCAGCTTCGGATTTACCACCCCTCCCCAGACTAAAGATTGCTTCAACCTTTCCCTGGTGACTGGGCCACTCACAGCTAAGTCACTAGTCTCAGTGTTCCCAAGTCAAGTTGGGGGAATTGAACAGCCAGTGAACAATTAAGGAGGAAATGCTCAGGCTCCCCACAGGAGATTCACTCAGAGGTCTGCAAAACACAGGTGGAGGGTCACGGGGACTGCCGTTAAACACTAGGGCACCCAGCCCAGCCAGACAGGTAAATTTTACCTAATAGATACCAATGTCAGAAACTTCGGAAATGAGAGGCTCAGTCGGGGCTTGTTGACATGCGCCTCCCTCAACACTTCCAGTTGCACATAAATAAAGTTATGAGGCCCGCACCTCCTGTCCCAGGAGATGCCATGTGTGGGGCACGAAGACTCAAGTGACCCCGGACGGTTACGATTCCATGTAAAAAGTGCTCAGTCCACAAAAAGGAGGCACAGCATCAGGGGTCAGCTGATCTGAGTCAACCTGACTGTACAATTATTCACAAGCCTATTCCCAACATGGTACCTCCTCCGATAGAGGCTCTCATCTGGTGTATGGTGACTTGAACCTCACCAGACCATCCCGGACTCTCACACCAAGGATCTAAATCTGCACCCCTCTGTGAGGCACAATGTCTAGCACACAATGATGTGAGTCGCACTAGACATCCAGTCACACTCTGAACTTGGTTTCCGTATCTCTCTGGAATGAGGCACACCGTCTTGTACTCGATGACTTTTAGTCGCACCAGACTCCTCGGTCACACACTTCAACACAAGTTCAGTTGTGCCATACATGGCCAAGTAGAGCACAACTGAGGTTGAACCCCCACCACTGACGGTTTCAACCAATAAACAGGCCACCCCACACAATCAGCATGCAGCCGAGGCTCACACAAGAGAAATGCAACACACTCGACAATAGCGGGCCCCGCAGGGTCCCACATCAGCTGATCCTGTTCATACCAACAAGACGTTTTGATGTGCATTGGTCCCCACAATGAAGGGCAACTCAGCTGAAGTGCGGGCAGTCCTTGGCAGGCTCCGCACTAGGCAATTCCGATCTTCAGATACAATACTTAGGCCACACCAACGCCGCTGCTGCCAAGTAAAGTCCAGCATACATTGTGTCACACCTCAGCTCCCTTTGTGTGTGACTGTCTAGAGGGAATGCACAACCCACCTCAGAGGTATTCAGAGACAGATAGAGGCATATAGTGCTTAAAGAAAGAAAATGCCAAATATCTAAAGGTGGCATTTTCAGACTTATAGTTTAAAAGAAGAGGGCACTGCTCTCCAGATATTACCAGTCGTCAATGTAAGTCCCTCTCAGGAGGTCTTTGATGTCCCTGAGACCTCCTCAGAGAACAGGGGGCAAGCCAACCTGCCCTTTGAGAGTTGCCCTTTGGGATGCAACACAGTGAAAGACAATCAGCCCCAGGTCAGTTGCTAAGAAGATGAGCAGGTCGGATCCCTTCCTCAGGCAACTATTCTCCTGGGCAAAACAGATTCCTCTGCCAGTGTGCCCACGCAGTCCAGCAGCACTAGTCCCATGTCACCATAAACGTTACTCTGCCTTGCAGATGTTGAGTACCCCTAGTTATGCTAGATGGTTCCTTAGAAGTTGTAGGTGGGTCAAAGGGTTCGAAGTTGTAGGTGGTTTACAGATGTCTCCCCTAAACTTCTTCCCTGTCCGCCCTGATGTTGTGGAATGCAGATCTTTATCTTTAGTGGGGCCATTCTCTGGCTCTGAGGTCAAGTGTCAAAAGCCTCTCCCCCCAATCTATCCATCCAGGCCCCAAATGACAGCGATCTGTTATTCTGGATGCCCGAATTTTATAGTGGTCACCTGAGGAATGCACCATGAAGCCAAATTTATAAGACACAAGAACCACTTCAGAACCTAGAAATGCCCACTTCCCCAAAGTGGCATTTCTAGGGCATCGATGACAAAACCACCTTTGCCATGAGAAGGGATTTGTCACCCTGAGTCCCACAATACCAAACATCATGAGGCTGCTCCCTTGCAATTCACTATTGCAGCCAGATTTAATAAGACTCATTCTCCCATGTTACCTTATGTATAGAGCAGCACTCATAGATAGTGCGAACATACATGTGTATTCGCACTCCATGGGCACATATGCCCTGGTGCACACTCATGCCCACCGGGCCATGTGGGACACTTTTGTTAAAGCCACCAGAAAGGTGCAAGTGCACCAATACTTGCCTGTTCTATCACGCTCAGTTCCTATCCTAAATTGCCTGTGCGTAAATGTGCACCCATTGGCAAGTAATGCTAGCTCTAGTACCCATCTAGAAAAACCACCCGGTGCAGTGTGCACACACAGGAGAGTATTACTTCCAGGTTGATGGAAGGATGGCACCAGCACTTTACACTGTACTTCTAGTGGGGAGTGGTGCATTGGGCCGGTAGGCCCTTTGGGAGAACCAACAAAAACATCCTAGAGAAAAGGAAACAATTTGGGGGAACCACTACCGCTGCGTGTCAGGTCCAACAACTCTGCAATGCACATTTGAAAAAGATGATTATACGTGCATCTTCAATTATAATTGCAACATTACTATGAAGGAAACATGATTATACAAGAGTTTGCCATAATACCTCTGTCATAGTGCATGGAAATATGTGCTTGAGTAATACATTTCAGCATAATAAAATGAAACATTAGAACATGCACATATATATATAAACTTATAGTCTTCTATTGTGAATGCACCTTGAAATAATATGATTTAGATGCTCCAATTTACATTAGTATCGTTAAGGCGCAAGATATATATATTGTTGATGACATTACCATGTCACTCATGTGACACATAATAGCAGAGCCAAAGGAATGAGTTCTCAGTTGCTTAAGGATTTAAAGTCTACTGGCACAGAAACTGTTAAACTTTTTACTGCCCTTCTAGCTTTTGAATATGTCACTAAATACAAAGGAATGATAAAAACCTTGTCGGTGAAGGAGTTGAAGGTGCTTCGGAAGTTGCTATTTAGTCTAGTCAGCATTTAGGAGGCCACTTGACCACAGAGACCTTCCTTTAGTGTGCACGCTTATGGTCTGCAAGGCCATTTTTAGGGTATTCCCTTTAAGTTTTGCACATTCCATTTAGAATATATTTGCAATTTTCTGTTTTGTATGTTTTAAAGTACTTGCTCTTTTTAAAATGTGAAACGCCAGGAATTTAATGCACACTTTATTGTCAAGTTTTTTTACAGTATCACTCAATGTATACAGAAATTGTGACCAGAAACCTGCCCATATGGCCAACACATGGGACAATTTTAAATTTCTGCTTTGTACGGTTCAGAATCATTTCATGTCCTTTCCTACACAGTGCACATAACAAGCAAATCCGAAATCTGTGAAGTGTGTTTGTGTTTGAGGTAGCATTAAGTGTAGGTAGAGAAATGTCAGACCCAAAAACATAACACAGAGGCAAAACAATATCATGCATAAATCTTTAAAAAAAGAAGCAGTCAAAAAAGTGTTGCATCATTGTAAATAGGCACACTTACGTTGGAAGTCTTATAGCATTTTCAGTGATAAGAGATGCAAATTGAGATTATTTTGCCAAATTCCACAGCAAGCTCAATCGGTAGATCTATGCCATCACTTAGGTTGGACAGCTGAGCAAAGGCTATCGCGCATTTTTCCCTCTACCGTCTTGGAGTTCATGGAAAGTTGTATGTGAGATATTACATGCCTGAAGCCAAGTCTAATATATGAGTTTTAATTTAGGGCTTAGAAGCACAATATTCTGCTGTATATTACTTAGCTGAAGTCCACTGCTTTTGTTATGTTCTTAATTTTAAAGGTTGTACCAAATCTGAATTAAAAACATGGACGACTGTGTCAACTTGAATGTAAAGTTGAAAAACAGTTTCCACAGAACTGTGCAGGTACTTTGCTTAGTGCCTACCGTGGTGCCATCGAGTGCCTAGAAGGCATTGCTAGCTGTGAAAATAATCATTCTCTTAAACTTTAGCGCATATGTGCCTTCCGCCAAGCCATATCCTTGGCTGCGTACAGGAGGAGTTAGTTTCAACTGCACGTATCTTCAACAATGCTATTAAATACATACAAAACTGTCTGAAAATGCTGCACCACAACCGTGAGGAATGAGCATCAATCCAATATATCGTTTTTTGTCCCATTGTCAGCATCAGTACCTGATTTGAGCTTTGTAAACCTTCTCAAATGCTTCAGCACAAACTCCCACAAGGTCTTTCATAGCGTATATATCCCTTCTTAGCTTCAGCTAGCTTGCCCTGTCACAAGAGCAGGAAACTCTATCAATCCAGCAAAAGAAGAAAAGACTGTGCAAAGCAGCAATAAGCCTCCAACCACCTCTAGCGACTATTAGCCATCAAGGTACATTGCTATCTCTTATTGCTTAATTCAGTAGCGCTATTCATCACTGATATCACTGAGACAGCCTAACTTAATGCAACACTTATGGGGTGAAGTCCCACTTGGGGTGAAGTCTTTAGACCTTACATTATTGTTTTTTGTATTGTCCATTGGTGTCCACTCGGGCAAAGTTAGTGGAAATGTAAGCACATGGCCAATAAATAGTTTTGGGCCCTCTATCTCTCCCTTACTCTGTCAGAAGTTGTTACAGCTCTCCTCCCACAGTGTGAATGTCCGTGCCCAGTTATTCAGCCATCTGTGGCACATGCTTCCGCTAGGTGTTGTGACAACATAAACACTCAGGCCAAGATTTACTAAGCCCATGCTGCCATTGAGTCTTGTATAGCAATGCAAGTGCTTTAGTGAGATTTACTAAGTCATGCAAAGCTACCTGGAGTTTCATTACTGCGTTTTGTCATATGTTAGTACATTTGGCCCTCTGTGACAAATGTAATTCCAGCTTTTTTTGATCTTCTCTGTCAGAGCCACTGATTTTTTTGCAAAACCATTAACACAAGTTTGCCTAGGAAATACAAAAAACAGTAAATCCTCATTTTAACCATTGCCATCAATTACGTTTCACCTCAACGGTTAAAGTCTCCATATACTGTGTTTTTGTTAGAAGTTGGGACTCTAGTTGG
Source organism: Pleurodeles waltl (assembly GCF_031143425.1). Classification (NCBI taxonomy): domain Eukaryota; kingdom Metazoa; phylum Chordata; class Amphibia; order Caudata; family Salamandridae; genus Pleurodeles; species Pleurodeles waltl. The sequence continues at coordinate 1,237,712,107 of NC_090446.1, forward strand.
CAGAGGTATGCACCCTGTCTATGTAGGGACCACAATTTTTGTCAGGGTAAGTCAGATACACACCCTAAATTAACCTGTACTCACTCTGGTAGCTTAGCACAGAGCAGTCAGGCTTAACGTAAGAGGCAATTAATAAAGTATTTGTGCAACACTTAAATTACAGTAACACAGCAAAAATCATTACAGGGTGCTCGGCATTAAAAAGTTTGAAGACCACTGGTCTAGAGGGAATGCATGACCCACCTCGGACATGTATTCAGAATCAGGCAGAGGCACAGAGTGCTTACATTTAAAAAATGACAACTTTCTAAAAGTGGCATTTTCAGATTTACAATTTAAAATCCGACTTCACCATAAGTTGTGATTTGATCTTCTCTGTCAGAGCCACTGATTTTTTTGCAAAACCATTAACACAAGTTTGCCTAGGAAATACAAAAAACAGTAAATCCTCATTTTAACCATTGCCATCAATTACGTTTCACCTCAACGGTTAAAGTCTCCATATACTGTGTTTTTGTTAGAAGTTGGGACTCTAGTTGGCAGAGGTATGCACCCTGTCTATGTAGGGACCACAATTTTTGTCAGGGTAAGTCAGATACACACCCTAAATTAACCTGTACTCACTCTCTGGTAGCTTAGCACAGAGCAGTCAGGCTTAACGTAAGAGGCAATTAATAAAGTATTTGTGCAACACTTAAATTACAGTAACACAGCAAAAATCATTACAGGGTGCTCGGCATTAAAAAGTTTGAAGACCACTGGTCTAGAGGGAATGCATGACCCACCTCGGACATGTATTCAGAATCAGGCAGAGGCACAGAGTGCTTACATTTAAAAAATGACAACTTTCTAAAAGTGGCATTTTCAGATTTACAATTTAAAATCCGACTTCACCATAAGTTGTGATTTGATTTTAAACTTTGAGTCCTGAGACACAAAACTCAAAATTTCTATCTTTTCCCAGTTTGAAATTGCACTTAAAGACTGTTTCAAGCTAATCTCAATGTTAACCTATGGGAGAGATCTGTTTTGCAGTAGTGAAAAAATAAGTTAATGGTTTTTCACAACCTGGGCATGTTAAACATAAAAGTATGTGTCCAACCTTTTAAATACACTGCACCCTGCCCTTGGGGCTAACTAGGGCTACCTTAAGGGTGACTTACATGTAACAAAAAGGAAAGTCTTGGCCTCGCAAATGGGTGCACTTGCCACGTTGACATGGTAGCTGAAAACTACACACACAGGCTCTGCAGGGACAGGCTTCAGACAATATTAAAGGTTTACTGTAGTGGGTGGCAAAATTAGTGCTACAGGCAAAATAGTGGCATTTAATTTACAGGCCTTGGGCACATATAGTGCACTTTACTAGGGACTTACAAGTAAATTAAATATGCCAAATGTGGATAAGCTAATATCATCATGTTTAGAGTACTGAGCACCTGCACTTTAGTACTGAATGTCAGTGGCAAAGTGCACATAATTGTAAGGCCAGCAAAGGTGTTAAGGCCAAAAAATTCAGGGAAACCACTCCAAGTATGCCTTGTCTACCAGTCTTATCCAACCATCTCAACATTTAACTGCAAGGGAGTCCCTTAATAATTTTCCTGAATCATTTCTTATTCAAGTTACATAAAATATTACAAGAGGAATGCTGCCTTCACTTGGGCTTCAGAAACATTGATCGGCTGGATGTCACAACCTGAGACTCTGTTCCCAGATGCCTATGATAATAGGAGATCCTTTGTGTTTCCTGGTCAGTCCTGAAAGTTTAAGAGTTGGAAAGCACTTCCTTGGGCTCATAATATTTTAGATACTCTTGTTTTGATGGGCAAGGGATTTAAATAACCAGGAAACCTTCTTCCATTAGCCAATGGAGCACCCATGACCATCTCACCTTCACATTTACGTTGCATAAAAATTCCATGTCTGGAATATTTGAATCATTTTATTGATTTAAAAATATCGGGTTTTTTTCTGGCATGATATTCTGATAAACCAGGATTAAAATGTTAAATTTTGGAGGCAACATATTTATAGAAAATCCAAGATTGTTGATTGGTGTGGGCTAGCAACAAAATAGACAGTCAGAAATATCACTAAAGTGGATTACCCATTTGAAAATATACAATCTATATTCATTTGTTCTTAAATTGGCTTCTCTTTAACTGGTATATTTTCCCTTCTCTGGGTGCAACCACAACACTGAACAAGTTCGACCAAAAAGGCTCACGCTGCAGGCTTTGGGGGCAAATGAAAAGAGCAGTAATGAGAGGTACATTTTCAGTTGACACAAGCCATAGCGACACACATAGCAAACCCAACATCCCATCAATATAATGACCATAACAGTCATTACAGGCCGACACATATACTTTTATTTATTGAATTGTTTAGCTAACATTTAGTTCAAGAGTCACTGGTGAGTCATAGCAATGAGGAGCTTTGACAGAGATGTGCAACAGTGGCCTCTAATGGAACAAAGGCAGAGAGATGTGACATGACATAACCTCTGACACTGTTGACATGGATGGAGGAAGCCAGGACCCCTGCAAGTAAGGTAAATACTGTTTAGTTAGTTATGTCAGTAAAAGAGTTTAGGGCCTTGGGCTAGGAGGTGCAGTGAGTGGAGAGGTGCCACAGGATGGGGAGACAGTAAAAATATTACAGATGAGAGAAATTCCAGGAGGGAATTTTGTCCATGGCCCTTGGAGCAGAAGTGACATTTTGTCATTTACTAATGACTATCCCAGATTGGGAGAGAAACCTGTAGAGTAGTACCAGCAGACAGGTTTGTAAAACTCTCAAAGTGCCTATGGGAGGACTTGAACACTCTATTAGAGATAGTAGACCAAGTAGATCTATGGGTAGAATGCAAGAGAAGTGTAGATTGGCCGACAAAGGAGCCAGAGAGAGACATGATTACAGGTGCATCATCTCCCAAAGTAATGAAACATTACTATAAAGTGATTCAGTTTTTGAAAACCATAATTTTCACCCAAACATATTGATTGGCAGCGTATAGACAGAATATCGCAGGAAGCCAAGGAGTCTATACATGCATACTATGAGAGATTGTTGCAGGCATTTAAGCATGATAGTGGTACAGAGACAATCAAGCCGAAAGACATGATTAATTTTTGTTCAGATTTGTTGAAGGATTAAGACTCAAAATTAGTCAGATGATTAAGAGCCATTTGATTTGTTGGCAGGCAAATCCGATTGATGAGGTATTGCAGTACGCAAAATACTGTAGAGATGAGATTGAATTGAAGCAGAGAAAGTTGAAAGAAAAGGTGATGGTATTGCAGATTAAAGCAGGACAGACAGGGATTCAGGAAAGTTTTCAGCCTCTGCAACAGCAGCAGGGAAACATCCAATTGCAGAACCTAGGTACAGGTAGAGGTCATGGAGGAATGGGAAATGGAAATCATGGTCCTGATTTGAGCACCGTAGTGAAACAAAGTGATGTGCAGGGAATGAAGAGATTGTTGCCATGTCTTGCTTGCGGGGGCCTCGGGCTTTGGAAGTGGGAGTTCCCGACGGTAAATCAAAGAGGTGTTGTTGACAAATGAATGATGTCAATTTTCTCCAAAACATGAGAGGTCAAAGAATGAGAAACCAAAATCCAAATTTCTAGAATAATGTGAATCTGATGCAAGGTTTGCAGTCCATGCAACCTGTGCAGCTATTGCAAGTACAAATACCCCAGATACAGCAAATGCAACTACAGGTTCAAATGGTTCTGAGACAACACATTCAGATACATCAAGCCCGATGGACCAGCAGCAGATGATGCTTTCTCAGATGGTCACAAGTCAAAGGATGACTAAGAGTAATAATACTGTTCACCAATTTCCCCTGCACAGTGAGGAAGAAATAAACAATGATTGGATAAGTGAGAATTTGTATGAGGAGGAATGTGTGTTGGCTGATTCACTAGAGGTAGACCAAAAGGTTCCCTATTTGAAAGGAAAGGTACTAGTCTCATTTTTGGTTGACATTCACGCTCTACAGTGAGGTCAGCAGAGGTTCCCAATCTGCCCCTTTCAGGGAAGATGGTCCAGATTGTAGGAGTTGCAAACCAGTATTTGACCAACCCCATCACAGAACCAGTTCCAGTAACAATTGGTAGCTTCATGGGATTACACAGATTCGTAGTCTGTGACTCAAGTCTTGTGACCCCACTGGGAAGAGATTTGTTATGCAAAACAAAGTTTTCAATCACTTGCTCAAATGATGGCATTGAAATTCAGACAAACAGTGATGATGAAGATGACCCAATTCCTGAAATAACTTGTGACACCGTAAATGAGGAATACCACCTGATCAGTTTCTTTCCAGTTTTCACTGTGAGAGATGTTCCTCCCGATCTACAGGGATCTGCAGTAACAAAGGTATGGAATTTTTCAGGAAAGGACATAGGTTTGATAAAAGGGGTTCAGCCACTGAGAGTCACGGTCAAACCAAATGTAGTTTGTCCCCAGACCTCGCAGTACCACATGACAAAAGAGACAATTGAAAGTGTAGCACCAATAATTACCGAATTTTTAGGCAAGTGAGTGCTGAAAGAGGTGCTTAGCAGCCCGTGTAAATCACCAATAATGGGACTGCGTAAGCCATGTGGGAAAGTCTGAATTGTCCAAGATTTGAAAAGGTAAATTACATTGTAGTTCAATGTTGTCCAGTGGTACCAAATCCTCCTGTGATCATGTTCCAAATTCCATGCGATGCTGAATGGTTCACAGTGGTAGACATGTCACAGTCGTTCTTCTCTGTACCTCTTCATGAGGATAGAAGATTTGTCTTTTGTTTCAAATTCTTAAATAGGGTCAACTGTTGGTGGAGGATCTCACAAGGGTTTTCAGAGTCTCCTTGCATTTTCAACCAGATCCTGAAAAAGAATCCTGGGGTCTCCAGAAGTATCGGTGAAAAGATGTACAGTGCTTAACACAGCAACATTGATTCCAAATGAGAATATTTCTATTGATAAAATGGATGATACTGAACATGACTGTCTAGAAGTAACTGAATTGTGCACAAAGCCCATACCCGATATTAGAGCTACCTGTTTGGAAGAGAATGACCAAAATGTCTTTGTTGATGGCTCTGGCCTCAGAGATAATGTGGACACAATGAGAGCTGGATATGCTGTATGTACCATCTCTGGCATATTAGAAGCTTCATGGCTTCAAGGAGTGTTTTCTGCGCAAGTGGCAGAACTGGTAGCTCTTTTTAGAGTGTACCATATTTCAAACCAGTTAAAAGTTACCATTTATATGGAATGTCAGTACGGCTTTGGCATAGTACATTACTTTTTGCCAATTGTGGTCACAGAGAGGTTTCCTGACCTCTTCTGGTTCAACATTAAGAAACTGTGAGAGAAGGCATGAACTGTCACAAGCCATCCTGTTGCCCGAAAAGATTGCTGGGGTGAAATGTAGTGCCATCAGAGAACACAGGATGTTGTGTCAATGGGAAATGGATATGCTGATCAAGTTGCAAGGTTTAGCGCATTGAATGGTATATCACTTAAGGAAAAGTGGGAATTGTTATCTGAAAATGAAGAAGTGTTTGCCAATTATGCAATTGAAATGCATAATATAGACACAATGGAAGAGCTAAGAGCATTACAGGAGAACGTGTCAAAAGATGAGCGGAAGGAATGGTTAAAGATGAAAGGCATCCAAAGGTAGGATGATGTCTGGTTGTCAGGAGATGGGAAAGTGGTTTTGCCCAATAGCTTGTTGACTCAAATGGCTAGATACTGTCATGTCCAAGAACATGTGGGGAGGGATGCTATGGTCAGGACTTTTAAGCAGTTCTGGTTTAATCCAAAATTTAGACAGGTTGCCGAAGCAATTTGCCACAGGTGTGTCATCTGCCAGCAGATGAACGTGGGAAAAGGAACTGTGGTCAACATGGGCCATATTGGAAAAGCTGGAGGTCCGTTTAGCAGAATGCAAATAATTGAGATGCCTGTGTCTTGAGGATTGCAATATGTGCTGTTGATTGTGTGTATCTTTAGTCACTGGATTGAAGCTTATCCCACATGATGAAATGACAGTCTCACAGTAGCAAAGTTACTGCTTAGGGAACTGATACCACGGTTTGGTTTTCTGGTCCCTTTAAAATCAGATAGGGGAAGTCACTTCAACAACGAAGTGATCAAACTGCTATGCTCAGCATAAACAGCACAAACTGCTATGCTGAGCAGAAACTGCACTGTAGTTACCGTCCAGAAGCCTCAGGACTTGTAGAACAGATGAATGGTACCTTGAAATCAAGAATGGTAAGGATGTGTGCATCCACGAATCTGAAATGGCCTGATCCACTACCATTAGTTCTGATGTCAATGAGCAGCACGCCTGACAAGAAAACAGAACTATCGCCACATGAAATCTTCATGGAAAGAGCCATGAGATTGCCAGCTTTCCCTGCAAATGTTCTTGTGAACATCACAGATGATATGGTATTAGACTACTGCAAAGGCCTGGCTGATGTGGTTCTCTCTTTCATCAGGTGAATGCTATCACACTGCAACCGTCTCAAGACCAGGGACACAGCCTGAGAGCAGGTGACTGGTTTCTGGATCCAGAAGCATGTGAGGAAGTCATGCTTGGAGCCGCAGTGGACAGGGTATCAGGTAGTGCTGATCACTGCCACAGCTGTGAATTGTGATGGACTTCTGAACTGGATCCACACCAGTCACACTCGGAAAGTACCCAATTCTGCAGATCAAGAAGAAGAGTTGTTGAGATTATCAGCACCATCCAAACGCACTCCAGGGCAGGAGAGGGGAGAAGGGAAACTGGAAACGGTGCCAGAGCACCCCACAACCAGCATGCCCACTCTTGTGAGTGATGAAGTGGAAGGGGTTCAGAAGAAAGACAGTGAACTCACTTCAACTGAAAGAATAAGACATTTAAGATTTTTTCTTTTTTTGTTTTGTTGCATAGCTGTGCCTTTTTCTTTTGCTTCTACTTTCTGATCCTATACAGATCATGAGTAACCATAACCATCAGGGAATAAAGAACAAGTGCTGTAAGTACATGGGTATTGGTGTGGCCATAGTATGCATGATATTATGTCTGGCATTGATTGTTGGGGTGATTGTATGTGACAAGAGTGAAGCCAACCATACCTCAGCTGTAAAGACAACCACTGTACTTGCAAAGGAGAATAGGTTTAGGTTAGATGAGAAATATTTACACACAAATGACCCACATGGAGAGCTTTCTTCAAATGTTTTCTATCACTTATTGAGTGAGTATGTTGAGACAATGGGTGTGAAAGATTGCTACATTTGCACACACATTCCTGCCTCAGTCGAGGAAGGAGTAACATATCATAGCTTTCCTCTCACCTATGGCATAAGTTGATGTTTGTTATTAGCAAGATTTTATAACCAGGAGTACATTCAATACTTCTATTCTAACTATGATGTTGTGTTTTCTTTTGTCCCTATAATCAAGTACTTGAGTAGAGTAACAGTAAAAATGGGGAGCACCCTGTCTTCCATTCCAGCATTTGTGACCCCAAGGCATCATGGTAAATGCAGTCATTAGCACGAATTTGAACAGAGTTTTAAAAGTTTTTCACCATAAGTTGGTGCGGCGAGTGCCGTATCTTCGGACACGTGTTTCTGGCTATTTGGCCGTCATCAGCGAAGAGCAACGTGTAGCTGGCGGGGTTGCTTGAAATGCCGCCTTGAAAGTATTCACAGGTTTATGTACCACTCAAGAAGGCGCACAGGTGCTTCACCCGAGCTCGTCAGCTCAGAGGCTCACGGGAGCCTTAATTACAACAGTCAAAATGGGGAGCACCCTGTCTTCCATTCCAGCATTTGTGACCCCAAGGCATCATGGTAAATGCAGTCATTAGCACGAATTTGAACAGAGTTTTAAAAGTTTTTCACCATAAGTTGGTGCGGCGAGTGCCGTATCTTCGGACACGTGTTTCTGGCTATTTGGCCGTCGTCAGCGAAGAGCAACGTGTAGCTGGCGGGGTTGCTTGAAATGCCGCCTTGAAAGTATTCACAGGTTTATGTACCACTCAAGAAGGCGCACAGGTGCTTCACCCGAGCTCGTCAGCTCAGAGGCTCACGGGAGCCTTAATTACAACAGTCAAAATGGGGAGCACCCTGTCTTCCATTCCAGCATTTGTGACCCCAAGGCATCATGGTAAATGCAGTCATTAGCACGAATTTGAACAGAGTTTTAAAAGTTTTTCACCATAAGTTGGTGCGGCGAGTGCCGTATCTTCGGACACGTGTTTCTGGCTATTTGGCCGTCGTCAGCGAAGAGCAACGTGTAGCTGGCGGGGTTGCTTGAAATGCCGCCTTGAAAGTATTCACAGGTTTATGTACCACTCAAGAAGGCGCACAGGTGCTTCACCGAGCTCGTCAGCTCAGAGGCTCACGGGAGCCTTAATTACAACAGTCAAAATGGGGAGCACCCTGTCTTCCATTCCAGCATTTGTGAGCCCAAGGCATCATGGTAAATGCAGTCATTAGCACGAATTTGAACAGAGTTTTAAAAGTTTTTCACCATAAGTTGGTGCGGCGAGTGCCGTATCTTCGGACACGTGTTTCTGGCTATTTGGCCGTCGTCAGCGAAGAGCAACGTGTAGCTGGCGGGGTTGCTTGAAATGCCGCCTTGAAAGTATTCACATGTTTATGTACCACTCAAGAAGGCGCACAGGTGCTTCACCCGAGCTCGTCAGCTCAGAGGCTCACGGGAGCCTTAATTACAACAGTCAAAATGGGGAGCACCCTGTCTTCCATTCCAGCATTTGTGACCCCAAGGCATCATGGTAAATGCAGTCATTAGCACGAATTTGAACAGAGTTTTAAAAGTTTTTCACCATAAGTTGGTGCGGCGAGTGCCGTATCTTCGGACACGTGTTTCTGGCTATTTGGCCGTCGTCAGCGAAGAGCAACGTGTAGCTGGCGGGGTTGCTTGAAATGCCGCCTTGAAAGTATTCACAGGTTTATGTACCACTCAAGAAGGCGCACAGGTGCTTCACCCGAGCTCGTCAGCTCAGAGGCTCACAGGAGCCTTAATTACAACAGTCAAAATGGGGAGCACCCTGTCTTCCATTCCAGCATTTGTGACCCCAAGGCATCATGGTAAATGCAGTCATTAGCACGAATTTGAACAGAGTTTTAAAAGTTTTTCACCATAAGTTGGTGCGGCGATTGCCGTATCTTCGGACACGTGTTTCTGGCTATTTGGCCGTCGTCAGCGAAGAGCAACGTGTAGCTGGCGGGGTTGCTTGAAATGCCGCCTTGAAAGTATTCACAGGTTTATGTACCACTCAAGAAGGCGCACAGGTGCTTCACCCGAGCTCGTCAGCTCAGAGGCTCACGGGAGCCTTAATTACAACAGTCAAAATGGGGAGCACCCTGTCTTCCATTCCAGCATTTGTGACCCCAAGGCATCATGGTAAATGCAGTCATTAGCACGAATTTGAACAGAGTTTTAAAAGTTTTTCACCATAAGTTGGTGCGGCGAGTGCCGTATCTTCGGACACGTGTTTCTGGCTATTTGGCCGTCGTCAGCGAAGAGCAACGTGTAGCTGGCGGGGTTGCTTGAAATGCCGCCTTGAAAGTATTCACAGGTTTATGTACCACTCAAGAAGGCGCACAGGTGCTTCACCCGAGCTCGTCAGCTCAGAGGCTCACGGGAGCCTTAATTACAACAGTCAAAATGGGGAGCACCCTGTCTTCCATTCCAGCATTTGTGACCCCAAGGCATCATGGTAAATGCAGTCATTAGCACGAATTTGAACAGAGTTTTAAAAGTTTTTCACCATAAGTTGGTGCGGCGAGTGCCGTATCTTCGGACACGTGTTTCTGGCTATTTGGCCGTCGTCAGCGAAGAGCAACGTGTAGCTGGCGGGGTTGCTTGAAATGCCGCCTTGAAAGTATTCACAGGTTTATGTACCACTCAAGAAGGCGCACAGGTGCTTCACCCGAGCTCGTCAGCTCAGAGGCTCACAGGAGCCTTAATTACAACAGTCAAAATGGGGAGCACCCTGTCTTCCATTCCAGCATTTGTGACCCCAAGGCATCATGGTAAATGCAGTCATTAGCACGAATTTGAACAGAGTTTTAAAAGTTTTTCACCATAAGTTGGTGCGGCGAGTGCCGTATCTTCGGACACGTGTTTCTGGCTATTTGGCCGTCGTCAGCGAAGAGCAACGTGTAGCTGGCGGGGTTGCTTGAAATGCCACCTTGAAAGTATTCACAGGTTTATGTACCACTCAAGAAGGCGCACAGGTGCTTCACCCGAGCTCGTCAGCTCAGAGGGTCACGGGAGCCTTAATTACAACAGTCAAAATGGGGAGCACCCTGTCTTCCATTCCAGCATTTGTGTCCCCAAGGCATCATGGTAAATGCAGTCATTAGCACGAATTTGAACAGAATTTTAAAAGTTTTTCACCATAAGTTGGTGCGGCGAGTGCCGTATCTTCGGACACGTGTTTCTGGCTATTTGGCCGTCGTCAGCGAAGAGCAACGTGTAGCTGGCGGGGTTGCTTGAAATGCCGCCTTGAAAGTATTCACAGGTTTATGTACCACTCAAGAAGGCGCACAGGTGCTTCACCCGAGCTCGTCAGCTCAGAGGCTCACGGGAGCCTTAATTACAACAGTCAAAATGGGGAGCACCCTGTCTTCCATTCCAGCATTTGTGACCCCAAGGCATCATGGTAAATGCAGTCATTAGCACGAATTTGAACAGAGTTTTAAAAGTTTTTCACCATAAGTTGGTGCGGCGAGTGCCGTATCTTCGGACACGTGTTTCTGGCTATTTGGCCGTCGTCAGCGAAGAGCAACGTGTAGCTGAGTAGAGTAGCTAAGGATAATAAAATAGAATTAGTGAGAGAATTCTTTGAATGTACATTAACCATTGGGACTGCATTCGCCCACCACAACAACTTAACCTGTTTGCTGACACCAGCAGAGAAGAGCTTCTTAGAACACACAGAGTATAGAAGGAGAGCAATGAAGGCGAAAATAGATAGAGGATTAGTTTTAAGAAAACCCGGAAATGACTATGCATTTCGTGACATAACTAAGCAAGGGAAATTAGCTTTAGACGTGCTACACGTAGGAAAGCTTTGTAAATATATCCCTCAATCTTCAGTAGATAAAATATTTATTGGAACACGTGAATGTAAGCATGTGTTTTTGTTTCAGAGTAAATGGACATGCATGTTAAACAGACAGGATCCTACAGTACATGGAGTTTATTGCATCTGTGGACAGACTTCCTATGACCGTCTTCCAGAGGATCGTACGTGTTGGACTTTTTTGCTTATGCAGGGTCATCCCCAATCTTTTTGCCTCCTGCCTCCTATTTTTTCTGACCTGTTGCTGTTGGCTTTTGAACTCTGAGCACTTTACCACTGCTAACAAGTGCTAAAGTGCATATGCTCTCTGTGTAAATTGTATTGTTGATTGGTGTATCCATGATTGGCATATTTGATTTACTAGTAAGTCCCTAGTAAAGTGAACTAGAGGTGCCAGGCCCTGTAAATCAAATGCTAATAGTGGGCCTGCAGCACTGGTTGTGCCACCCACATAAGTAGCTCTGTAATCATGTCTCAGACCTGCCACTGTGTGTGCAGTTTTAACTGTACATTCAACTTGGCAAGTACCCACTTGCTAGGCCTAAACAGTCCCTTTTCTTACATGTAAGGCACCCCTAAGGTAGGCCCTAGGTAGCCCCAAGGGCAGGGTGCAGTGTATCGTTAAGGTAGGACATATAGTAATGTGTTTTATATGTCCTGACAGTGAAATATTGCTAAATTCGTTTTCACTGTTGCAAGGCCTGTCCCTCTCATAGGTTAACATGGGGGCTACCTTTAAATCTGATTAAAGTGTAGATTCCCTTTGGGAGCGGATGGACATGTGGAGTTTGGGGTCTATGAGCTCACAATTTAAAAATACATCTTTTAGTAAAGTTGATTTTAAGATTGTGTGTTTGAAAATGCCACTTTTAGAAAGTGAGTATTTTCTTGCTTATACCATTTCTGTGACTCTGTCTATTTGTGGATTCCCTGTCTGGGTCAGTTTGACGGTTGGGCTGGTTGCACCTCACACTAGACAGTCACACAAAAGAAGCTGGGGTGTAGTCTGCATTTCCTGATGAGCCATCTGTGCTAGGAGGGAGGGGAGGAGTGGTCACTTACACCTGAAAGGGCTGTGCCTGTCCTCACACAATGCAGTCTCCGACCCCCTGGTGAGTGTCTGGGCCTGGCCTGGGCAAGGCAGGATTTCACATTCAAAAGAGACTTTACTTTGAAGTAGGCCTACTTCAAAGGAGAAATTGGTTATAAGAAGGGCACCCAAAACCACAGACTTTAGAACACTTCTGGAAACAAGAGGAACCTCTGCCTGGAGAACAGCTGAAGAACTGAGGAGAAGTGCTGCCCTGCCCGTGACTGTGCATTGTGGAGCTATCCTGCAGTTGCTGCTTCTGCCAGAGTAAGAGGGCAAAGACTGGACTTTTTGTGCCTTCCATCTTGTGAAGAAATCTCCAAGGGCTTGATTTAGAGCTTGCCTCCTGTTGTTTGAAGTCTCAGGGACAGCAAAGACTTCTCTCTGCCAGCACCTGGAGTGTCTGAAGAGACTCCTGCTCTGACAAGTGGTGCCCTATCCAGTCCCTGGGTCCTTGGAAGGAAAGCTGATGGAAATCCAAGGAAATCGACTTCTGACGACTTGGGACCACCGCCGCTGCTGAATCTGGGGACACTGCATGCACCCGACTCCGTGATCTTCGCTGGAACACGACGACCTTTGAAGGCCCGACGCCGCTGCAGCCCTGCTGAAGTCCGCAACTCCATGGGAGTCGCCGCACCACGTCGTGACCGATGCCGCTCGAAGTGCGCGGATTCAACGTTTCGCACATACGCCGCGATCCCCGATTTTGCGCATCAACTTGTTTTCTCTCCTCAGCAAAGATACTGTACTTGGGGGTCTACGCGACTTGGTGTCCAGTGCTGCTGGTGTCGGCTTGTTGGGAACGACTCCGTCACGAAACCGTGTTAACACCTCATCAAAGCATTTTGTGTTTCTAAGCGCTATTTTTGAGTTTAATCTTTAAACATTCATAACTTGACTTGTGTATGTCGGACTTTTGTCATTTTGATCTTGTTTTGTCTAGATAAATATTTCCTATTTTTCAAAACTGGTGTTGTTTCATTTTGTTGTGTTTTCATTACGTTACTGTGTGTGTTGGTACAAATACTTTAAACCTAGCACTCTGAAGTTAAGCCTACTGCTCTGCCAAGCTTCCAAGGGGGTAAACAGGGGTTAGCTGAGGGTGATTCTCTTTTACCCTGACTAGAGTGAGGGTCCTTGCTTGAACAGGGGGTAACCTGACTGTCAACCAAAGACCCCATTTCTAACAGTATGGCACATGTTATCTGGGAATAGTTTTTCCTAAAATGTACCAACTTGAAGACTTGCACAAATTACCTAAAAGACAAAAGTGAGAATCTGCTTCTGGTACTGTTGGAGACTTATTTGGAGCAATAATTCCTTCAGTGGGAGTTGTTCTGAATTAGTTTGAAATGTAAAAGTTGTCTACTGTTGTGGATAACATGCTGACAGATTTTTCAGGAGCCATTGTCCTTATGGACACTAAATTGGCTGTGGTAAGAGCTATGACTCTTGCGTTAGACATCCTTTTAGCAAAAGAGGGTGGAGTTTGTAAGTTATTTAGTCTGCAACATTGCTGTTCATATATACCAGATAATAGCAAAGCAATTAGAGGCTTTATTAACAATCTAACCAAAGATAAAGATGATTTAAAAGAACTAACTGAACTTGGTGTGTGGGAAAATGTTGGCAGAGGAATTGCTTCTGTGGGCAATTGGCTTGGCAACCTGGGAAAAGGGATTATACTAAAACTACTACAGGCAATCTCAATTATCATTTTGTGCTTCATTGGAATTTGGGGAATAAGTAAATTGTAGAATGTGATTAAAATGAAAAGTTTGAAAAAGAATCAGAGGAGGGAAGAAATTAAAATGGAAAAATTGTTTAGGGAAAGAAGACTAATACAAATGTGGAAGAAACAAAACTCTGAAAATGTTCATGTTAGAGAAAATAAATACATTTATTTGAAATGTAAGTGTGATGACATATTTAGTCATCAGAGGAGGAATTGTGAGCGCTGAAATTAATACTAATAATTATTTCATGTATCTCTGCATTTAATTTTATATAGAAAATATAATTAACATAGAAAATAACGTCTCAAAATGTTGCTTCTTGATTGGCCATCAACTTATATGAAGGTATTCATTTGTAGTATATTAACATGTTTTAAGAGTTCATATAAATGTCGAAATGCAGTAATGTGTCATACTCAGAGCTTAACATTATGAACTTGCTCATGCTAACTGTAGGCCTCAAGTTAATAAGGCCTGGGTTGAAAATGAATGTCTGCCAAATATTGAAAAGTCAACGTTAGTAAAATTATTTCCTGCTTGCTGAAAAACACATGCTTTGTTTAATTCTAAGGTTGATCCGGAGTTGTAGTAACAAACTGTTGTTCTCTCGAGGAAATGCGTGTAAAACTCTGCATGTTCTTGAATTGTTACAAATGTGAACTCGGAGCCTACAGGAAAGCAGCGCTCCCAGGAACTAACAATGGGCCTACTGATGGAGGACGGAAGCATCTACAAATTGATTCTTATTGTATCGACTAATATACACAGACGGAGAACAGCCAATCATCGATATGTGAAAGACTGCTTAGTTATATCGTAGATTTATAAAATACATTTTATTGGACTAATGTTATAGCAAGATGCTTCTGACCAATTACAACATTGGACAACTTTAACTTAACCACACTGCTCTTGCAGATTTGCAGTCATTCTATGACGTCCCGTCACTCTGACACTTTGTCACTTTGACAATCGGCAGCCTGTCTACTGACATTTTGGTATTTTGCTATTCAGGGTTTATTTCTTATGCTCCATGCAATGATTCCGGTGTTTACTTTAGCACTTAATGCTTAGAAGCCTGTAGCGCTTTGCTGCTTGCCTTAGATAATTTTCTTCCTGATGGTTCGGAGAGTATAGAGTCTCCAATTCTGAACCGTTCCCCTCCCTTCCTCTCTTGTCCTGATGCTTATGTCCCCCAGATGAAGACAGTGCCGCTTGCTGATCCTTAAGGACAGGTATATGCTGAAATGTTTGAGGATGAATAGAGCTATAGTTAGTTTTCCAAATTTATGTTACTAAAACTTTTGTGTGAAGCCCAAAATGCTAATGCTAATCTAGAGCTAGTAAGGTATCTTCTGTTTAACAACAAACTGACGGCATTCAATAGCTGATTCAATGTATGTTATTTCCAATGCGCAATTACTCTTGCTATTGATTTGCACTGTAGCCATTAAGAGTCTTATAATTAATGCTCTAATCAAGTTAAGATTCTTTAGGTGCTTCAGTCAACCAGTGTTGTTTCTATATCTTTGTCATTTGGTTTTGAGACTAACCTAAGTAATCTTAGTATTGTTAACTTAGGGAAATAAATATTCTAACTGATACTAAAAGATTTGGTTATTGTGGCCAAATGGGTCATGGTGCGTGGATTTACTGACTCTACAGAATCTTTATTGTTGTTTATTGATTGTTGACGTTATGTTCAGACTAAGGGCGTGATCGTATACAAAAGAGTTCAAAGGTTCATTGGCTCACAAACAGCACATCTCCTAGGTCACTCTTAGCCTATAGAAACCATAAGGACCAACATACTTCTGCACTGTTCCGATGCAACACCCTCGGAATTTGACACATCCCCAGATTTACAAGAGCTTGCAAACCTGAGAATGCACCAAAACCATACGCCTCTCCAGAGGAGGCACAAGGAGGAGAAATATCTTTACTTATCCTTCTCCTTTAAGCTTCACAGGATTGGTTTTGTGCAGGAAGGTGCTCCTTCCTGCACAGAAATAATCCTGCATGCAATGCAGATATCCTTGCACCATGGTGCAAGGGTGCTTGTATTGGTGTGGGGCAGCCCATTGTGTGCCAGCACAGGGGGAAAGGATACAAATGTGCCTTATACAATAGATACTGTGCATTCCTGCACTTTCATTTGGACACAGAACAGTGTAGCAAGGTGAATTGCTGGCTTCCCTGCACCAAATCCCCATAAATATGCCCCTTAGTTCATTGAAATGTCTTATCACAAGGGCATGGGAAGAACATAAATGAATGGAACGTGAAACTTGTTATTGACGTTGTGCACAATTGTATGGTCTTATGACACAAAAATGCGCCCTCTGCCACAAATAGATGCAGGAATGCATTTGGCATTAGAAATAAAGGGAAAAATTCAGGTGCTGCCATTTTGTGTAGCTACGTGCATTATTTTTTTTTCTCTGCATTTCGCATTATCAACACAAAAACAAAATATGCAACATTAATCCAGATATAGGCGGTCATTACGAATCTGGCTGTAATCACCGCACCGCCGGCGGTGGCGGTAACCACCACCAACAGGCTGGCGGTGCAGACCGCCAAATAATGAAGCATAGAAGAAACAGGCTGCCACCTATCCACCCACCGCCATCTTTGAAGCCCCACAGACGATGGTGGAGGCCGTCTTCAGGCCATTGGAAAGGCCCAACCCGACCACCATATTATGAACACCACACCGCCATCAGTTGGTGGTATGCTCCCAGGGCCTCAGCAATGGCCTCCTGGGCAGCAGCAGCCCTCCTTGGGCTACTCCTCTGACCCACTGCTCCTGTCCCACTGGCCCTAGCCCCATGCACCTGTGTCCCCTGTACAGGTCTGGCAGTCCCACTTGCACTGGGCCCTTCATATCCTGCCTGGTGGTGGAGACTTGGTCATCTGTACTTGTGGGCAGCCAGTCTGTGGCTGGGAGACACTGGTGTGTGGGCGTTGTGCCAGAGCTGATGGTGGTGGCTGAGTGGTAGGGGTGTCAGTGGTATCCTGGGTGCGGCTTCTAGAGGGTGACTGTCCATGGCTGTGGGAAGGGCCAGGGATTTCCTTTGTGTCCAGACATCCTTCTGCACCCTCCACTTTGCCTTCATCTTCAAGTGGAGGACTGGCACTCTTTGACATCTCCATGCGTGTGGCATGGGTGGTGGTGCCTGTGTGTGAGAGATCAGAGATGTGGGTGTCTTAAACTTTCTTGTCCCTTTCAGCAGTGCTTACAAGTTATTGGTCATTCCATTTCCATATGGTAGCATGCAGGGTTCCTTGGTGTTCATTTGGATGCATTTAGTGGGGGGTGGTGCATTCTGGGTGCTATGGTGCTCCTGCCATTTATTGCATGGGTTGTTGACTGTGTACAGGGGGCTGGATAGTGATTTGCATGGGGGTTGTGGGCATGCAGGGGACATGGGTAGGAGTGTGTGGGTGTTGTAGGATGGGGAGGGGATGATGGCATGGTAGTAGTGAGAGGGATACATGCATTGTAGGTGTAGTTGACTTACCCGAGTCCATTCCTCCAGTGAGTCCAGTGAGGCCCTACGGGTGCAGGATGGCCAAGACCCTCTCCTCCAAGTCGGTGTATTCGGGGGAGGAGGTGGGAGGCCCCTGCCAGTCTTCTGTACAGCGATGTTGTGTCATGATGCCATGGAACGTACTTTCCCCCGCAGGTCATTCCATCTCTTCTGGAAATCATCCCATGTGCGTGGATGGATTACCACAGTGTTGACCTTGTTGACAGTCCTCTGCCATGCTTCCATCTACTTGGCCAAGGGTGTGTGCTGCACCTGTTCCCCAAATAGCTGCGTCTCGACCCTGAGTATTTCGTTCACCATGGTCCTCAGCTCCCTGTTGGTGAAGCGGGGTGCTTTTTGGGTGCAATGGGGTGTGTTGTGGGTGGTGTGTTGTCTGTATGACTTCTGTGGTGGTTGTTTGTGTGTATATGTGTTGTGATATCAATTTCTGTGGTGCTGTTTGCATTGCAAAGGATTGTGGGTTGTGTGTGAGTATGTTTTGTAGTGTGCCAGGTGTGTGCTTTTCAGATTTGCCAATGTGTGCTTTTGTTGTTGGCAGTTCCCTTTTATGGCCGCGGCGGTCGTTACCGCCAAAGATCGTTTGGCATCCATTGTCCGTCATGCCGATTTGTGCATCATTATTTGATGGGTGGGAGTTTGTAGGAATGATGGTGGCAGGGTGCTGTGTTCTGCCTTTCCGATGTCATTGGCCCTGGCGGTGTGTGGAGGTTGTCAATCTTTTGGCGGTTTGTGTATTTGACATCATTATTCGGCGGTATGCAGTCCACCGCCACTGGCGGTCTTTTGTTCAATGTCAGTACGGCGGTCGGCGGTGATTACCGCCAAGTTCATAATGAGGGCCGTAATCTTGGCTGAGCAAAGAGAGAGAGTATATTTTGCAAGAAGAGCAAAAAAAGCACGAAGAACTGTTGAATGTGTATGGTTAACCAAAAGACAATGTCGGTGGTATGGAGGAAATACTGTCCATTCCTTGTATTTCCTGATTATTGGTCAATCCCGCGCACAGTAATACGATTTACAATAACAACTGTGGGTCAATGAGCCTAGTAGTCTCTATGGCAGATTAGGTAATTTTTCATGGAAAGCAGTGAAGCAACCAAATTTGCTGCACTGTGTTGTGCAATGAGGAAAACAGCTCAGAGTCTTATCTACTAAGATGACTGGCCTGCTGCCATCACCTGCATTGGCTCTCTAATCAGGCTGCCTTGCGCAAAGTGCAGCCTTTCACCATGGAGCAGAAGTGAATATGCTCCATCTAGAATAGCTTTTATGATTCTATTTTTACTGAAAATATACCCTTCCTGTACCGCTCCAATGCCCAAACAAATTCAGGAATATCCTACACATTAGCTTTGTGCTGTGCTCCTCAGCACACATGTGAAGCATGGATTGTTTTATGAGAAGTCAAAACAATTCTACGTGTTAACCCCTTATTTAAGAAGGTGTCATTAATTTATGATGCAAAACCCAATCTGATTTTTTTTCGTAGTTTGGGCTTTTCATCAAAGCCTTTGAGTGTTTGTTCTAATACGCCCAAGTAAAGCTCCATTAATGCCCCCATAACACAAACAACACAAAGCAGTGCAAAATGCTTTTTCCTCCTACTTTTTGCACTGAACAGGACATCACTGATGCTTTACATCACTTTGGTATGCTGAAAAGCCTTAGTACATCTTGTTTGCTTATTTTCACCTTAGTTCAGCATGAATATTGTCTATATATATAGGTAGTCCATTACTGACAATATCAACAAAAACAACATTTAGGGGAGCCATCAGCACCAATGGTCCCAAGGTGATAGAACACAAAACTAATGAAATATGAGGCTAGGGCACTGACATATTCTTCTAAATTGGTGTTAGTATACCTAGGCCAAAAATAAATTCTTGCAAATAGATAATCCTTGAAAAAGAGTCCTCCTTTTTCAGGACAATATATTACTATAATTTGAAACAATTGAGGTACATAACTTGATCCTAGGTAAAGTTTTGGGAGTTTTTAAAGACAGAGAGATGGAGGTTTATAAAGATGAATACAGATTATTTATTCCAGCTGTGGAATATTAATGAAATTATATCACATCAGAAGGTATAACCAAAACATTATCTTATTCAAGCCATTACACAGGCACTGCAAATGAAGGATAACAATCAATTGAAGGAGTGATTAGGACTGTATGATTATTATTCTTGTTCCATGAAAACTCATGCTTCTATGTTATTTCCTTTGAAATAAAGGTAGGAAACAAGAACAAGTTGTGTGGGGTGATGTATCTCTATAAATGTTTGAAAAGGTGGAAAGGTGAGAAAATTAATTTTATCTTCTCCTGCCTTTCAACGTTTGTGTTTGATTGCAAGTGTGAAGTGACTGTTGAAGCCAGTGCAATTGTCCAGGAGTAATTTTAAGCCAATATATTATTAAAGAAGAATAACTATCAAGGAATTTGAGTGAATTTGGGTGAAGCTGAACAGAACCACAGCACAATTGAGAGAGAAGTACTGGTTTGTATCTGAACAGTGGAAAGTATAAGACCTACTTATACTGAGAACATATTTGATCAAAACTGATCACAAAATGTTTATATTTATGGTGGTGGAGGAGGGCTTACATAACGGTTCTTTTCAATTGCTAAGACTATTGCAAAAATGTGAAGGTTTACATGTTGACGTGGAGTATGTTTCAGGTGGAAAGTATACTTGTGAAAAATTTTCATCTAGATTGCTCTTACAACAGGATGGGAATATGAATTTGAGTTGGATGAGTGTTTTGTTGCCAAAAAGGATGTTTTAGACGTCTGATGTAATACTATCAGAGAAGGTTAATGGTAGTAGTATGCACTTAGATTATGTATTGTTGCAACTGTGTGATTTTATTTTTAAGGGTTGACCCAATATGGTCAGAATGAGTGGATGTTTAAATAATTTTTTTCATGTTTCATCTGAGCTTACCATGAAAAATGGTGCCTTGTTAAGAAAAGATAAAATTGTGCCACCTAAAACTTTGCAAAATAAATTAATGGTATTAGCTGATGAGGGACCCATAAGTTCTGCAGCTACTACTAAGAGTCTGAAGAAAACATATGGGTGGCTAATAATGGACATGAGGCAGATGGCCATGTTAATTTTTTTAGGTTTTGTGTGAATTCCAGCAAACACCAGAAAGTAAAAGACTCACCATTGGATACTGTACCTTTTCTACATGGACCTGGGTGAAAGTGGCACTAGATTTTGCAGTTCACTTATTGCTTTACCTCAGGATAAGCGGTATTTAATAGTTCTCATGACTTTTTTTCGAAATCAATCTATTTTTCTTTTGTGAAAGCAACTACGCCAGATGTAGCAACTGACTTTTTGAAGAATATGCTGGTTACTAAAGGTGCAGGAGAAATTGTTACAGAAAATGGTGTCTAGCTAATTTATGCCAAGATGGAAGATTTATTTAGACGTTGTTAGACCTGACAGCCTTAGGGTGGTCACCCCTAACTTTTTGCATGTCTCCCTCCACTTTTGAGACACTGTTGTTGCTGGTTTTTAGACTCTGCACACTTTACCACTGCTAACCAGTGCTAAAGTGCATATGCTTTCTCCTTTAAACATGGTAATATTCGATCACACCCAATTGGGCTATTTAATTTACTTATAAGTCCCTAGTAGAGTGCACTATGGGGGTCATTACGACCCTGGCGGGCGGTGTTCCGCCAGCAATTATAACCGTGGCGGAATTGCCACGCCATACCGCCGGCCCCTCCACTTTCCCGCCAGGATTCCACCTGGCGGTCATAATTCCCAGGGCAGCGGTCGACCGCCGGCCTGTCCATGGCGGTACACACCGCCATGGAAAGGCTGGTGGTAAGGGGACTTGGGGTGCCCCTGGGGGCCCCTGCACTGCACATGCACTTGGCATGGGCAGTGCAGGGGCCCCCAGGCATAGTCCCGTCACGCATTTCACTGCCCGAATTTCGGGCAGTGAAATGTGCGACGGGTGCTACTGCACCCGCTGCACATCAGCATTGCAGCCGGCTCTATTACGAGCTGGCTGCAATGTTGATGTGACATTTCCGCTGGGCCAGCGGACGGTAACACTGTTACCGTCCGCTGGCCCAGCGGAAATGTCATAATAGGGAGACAGAAATACCGCCGGCAATGGCGGTATTCTGTCTCCCGTGGCCTCGGCGGTCTTTTGAAAGGACCGCCGAGGTCGTAATGACCCCCTATATGTGCCCAGGGCCTGTAGATTAAAAGCTACTAGTGGGCCTGCAGCACTGGTTGTGCCACCCACTTAAGTAGCCCCTTAACCTTGTCACAGGACTGCCATTGCAAGGCCTGTGTGTGCAGTATCACTGCCAATTCGACTTGGCATTTAAAAGTACCTGCCAAGCCCCAAACTCCTGTTTTTCTACATATAAGTCACCCCTAAGGTGTGCCCTAGGTAACCCCTAGAGCAGGGTGCTGTGTAGGTAAAAGGCAGGACATGTACCTGTGTAGTTTACATGTCCTGGTAGTGTTAAACTCCTAAATTAATTTTTATACTACTGTGAGGCCTGCTCCCTTCATAGGCTAACATTGGGGCTGCCCTCATACATCATCTGAGTGGTAGCTGCTGATCTGGAAGGAGTAGGAAGGCCATATTTAGTATGGCCAGAAGGGTAATACAAAATCCTGCTGACTGGTGAAGTTGGATTTAATATTACTATTTTAGAAATGCCACTTTTAGAAAGTGAGCATTTCTCTGCACTTACATATTTCTGTGTCTTACAATCTACGTCTGGCTGGGTTTAGTTGACAGTGCCTTGTGCATTCACTCAGACACACCCTAAACACAGGATACTAAGCCTCACTTGCATACATCTGTATTTTGAATGGGTCTTCCTGGGCTGGGAGGGTAGAGGGCTTGATCTCACACAAAGGACTGCCACACCCCCTACTGCGACCGTGGCAGACAGGATTGAACTGAAAGGGGACCTGGTACACTTCTAAGCCACTCTTTAAGGTCTCCCCCACTTCAAACGCACATTTGGGTATAAAAACAGGGCCTCTGCCCTACCACCTCAGACACATCCTGGAGAAGAAACCTTAACCAGAACCTGCACCCTGAAAAGAAGAACTCCCTGGCTGCCTAAAGGACTCACCTGACTGTTTTCTGAAGAGGACTTCTGCCTTGCTGTTGCCCTGCTGTCTTGCTGCAGGAGTGCTCTCCAAGGGCTTGGATAGAGCTTGCCTCCTGTTGCCTGAAGTCTCAGGACCAAAAAGATTTCTATCCTGCAGCTCAAATCCCCGTGCAGTGAAAATTCGACGCACCACCTGCCAAGAACAACGCACAGCCTGCTCGCAGTGAAAATGTCACCGCACGCTGAGTCCGGAACAACGCAGCCCGACTTCTCAACAGAAGATTAACACAGCGCCAGCGTCGCAACCGGAACTTCAATGCACAGCCCTACTGGATCGATGCAAGCCGACTCAGAATGCCGCTGACCGACTTCCTGAGTGGATCAATGCAGCGTCTGCCGTGCGGAAGAAAATTCCATGCATTGCCTACCGGAATCAACGCAGCCACCGTGATTATGCTCCACAAGCCCAGGATTTCACACATCGTCCCCGGGGTGTCTGAAAACCCCACAACCCGAAGAGGATCCAAGTCCGTGCTCCGGAAATCAACGCAACATCTTCCCCTTGTGGAAAATAATGAGGCAAGTCCGTGTGCGAAGGGGCAAAACCAACGCACACTCACCGTTTTCCACGCATCTCCTCCTTGCGAGGATTGCTCAACGCAAACCAGGTACTTTGCCCTGAAAGAGACACTTGTTGTTTCTAGGAGAACGTAAGACACTTTTTATTGCTTTTACAGTAATATTGCCCTACTTTTATTATGGCTGAAAGTCTGGTTGAATCCTGCAGCCATTTTGGTAGAAGACTGTCTTTTGTATTGTATCCATCTGGCCGATTCTAGCAGGATCTTGTGGCTTTCTTATTTACAAACTAATTTTCGGAATTTAGGATTGGAGAATATGTTTTCCCATCCTGAGTCGCTGACCTCGAATGCTAAGGATCTGGTTAAAATTTGATACTCTGAATATATCTCAAATAAGAGATTACATGAGGCGTCACAATTGAAACCATTTGACCCCTATGTTCGGATCTCAACAACATCTTGGATGGAACCCTATTTATCTTGGTTCCCGAATTTCTCCGAATATTCTCTTCTTGTTTTATTTAGATTAAACCTGATTCATTTTAGAGTGGCTTTTCCTAAGCAATGTTGCTGGCAAAAAGCGCTTCCGAATTGTCCGTGTGACTACATTTCTAAACAAAGTACATGTCATTTTCTTTTATTTTGTTCGCTTTATTCTGCTCCTACACGTACATTTTTACTACCATTTTTACTGAATTACAATGTACATTCTATAATGATGCGTTGACATTCATACAACAGCTGAATTTGATTGATATATGTTATGTCATTTTAAATCTCTTAAGACTAGCTATTGCTATCAGAAAACGTTATGAATTAGTGGAGGCAGTTGTACTCTAATATAGTGAAATAGTGTACAGGATTGACCATTATGAGAATTTTCTCGTGGTTTAGGCATTTTATGTGATTAAGGAATTTATGGATTTTAAATAAGTTTGTAATCAATATAGATGATGTATTTTACTATTGATGTTTTTAAGTCTTAATATTGTAAATAATATTATGTACAACAATTGAATTTTTTTGATTAATGTTATTTTACATTTTTAAAGAGTAGCTTTTGCTATCAGAAAAGGTTATGAATTAGTGGAGGTAGCTTCACTTTAATTCTTGTGGTTCTTGGTTCTTTATGTGAATATGGAATTTATGAATTTTAAGCTAGTCTGTAACTAATATAGACGAGTCATTTTATTATTGATGTTTTATTTTATTGACTATATTGCATTGTAAATAATACTATGTGTAATTAATTCTGTGCTTTTATGGTAATTTGCTGAATAAAGAATTTTGACTGACTTACTGACTGACTGAAAAGCTTTGGAGCACCAGACTTCCAGGATTTCACCGGGGGCTCCTGGAAAGGCAATCCAAAGGTGTTGACTCGAAATCAGCTTACTGTGGAGGGTCATCCAACGTCGGAGAGAAAATGCTCCAAAAAAGAGACAAAGTCCGAACGTTAATAGTTGACCGGGATTTCCCACGCAGCGTATCCAAGGAGGGCTTCAGGTACATCAGATCCAATTTCATGTTCAGCCCGGATGAAGATTTCCTTTGCAAAAAATTATCTAAGTCAGAAGGTAGAATTCTTCACTGAGGTCTCCTGTAACGCAAATCCGAAGAATGCTCCAAGGAGGTCGGATTCTATTTGTGACTTCGTCATGGTGAGAAAATCTTCAACAAAAAGACTAAGGGGATCATTACAACTTTAGAGGCGGTGTTAATCCGTCCCAAAAGTGATGGCAAAGTGACGGATATACCACCAGCCATATTACGAGTCCATTATATCCTATGGAACTCGTAATACAGCTGGTGGTATATCCGTCACTTTACCGTCACTTTTGGGAAGGATTAACACCTCCTCCAAAGTTGTAATAACCCCCTAAGTCAACAGGTAAACTTTTGACCGTGGCCTCCCGCTTGCTGTAGCCGAGCAGGGCTCCATCGTGGTCAGCCTCAAATTTTGACTTTGCCCTGGTCAAGTGCGACCAGATGTGCAGATTGGCGCTTTTAGTTTCTATGCACTAAAAAACATTTATTATTTAAAAAGTCATATCTCGGGTTCCCCTTATCCGATTTTAATCATTCTGGTGTCATTTTAAAGAAAAAAATCTAATCTATTGTTATAAATTAGAGTTGGATATTTCTCATGTTTTGTGTTTTACTTATTTACTGATTAGTGATTTTTAAATTCTGTACACACCTGTCTCCTAATTTAAGCCAAACTGCTCATTGCCAAGCTACCAAGGGTTGAGCGTGGATTAATTTATTGTGACCTAACTGGACCTAGTTGGGGTTAGTGGCCTGTCACTAAGTGTAGTTACTTACCTGCCGTTACCAATAATCCACTTTCCAGCAGTTTGTTATAAAAACGTCACATATATTTGCTCTAGTATTCTTTCTTTTTGTGGTTCATTGTTCACTGGTGGCATTGCACATGCATTATTAAGATTAATATGGTTAAATGTCCGTAAATATGTTCTTTTGGATGAATATGATGATTGTTGTCACATTTAATTATAGTGGTTCAATCTCTTTTTCTGGAAGTTCAAATTCTTCAGCAGGCAAGCCAACAGGATGAATATAAGGAGGCTGTCCCAATGTTAGATTGCCATTTTTACAAAGTCCCAGTGAAGCTGTTAGTTCTTCCGGGAAAAGCCTGGAGCTCAAAAAATCAAGTTTCACATACAGGAAAGTCCTCTCAATGGTCAGATACTTTTGGTGCATTCGCCCGGTCAAGATTTTTACATTCAGACTTAGGACCCGATTTAGATATTGGTGGACAAGTTACTCCATCACAATGGATGGACATAGGATATAATGGTAGTTAGATTTCAGCAGACAGGATATCCGTCACCTCCAGTGAGGCAGGGCTACAGGCCATGTTCAACGAGGGCTCCACAATGGATACCTTGCACTGCAGTGTTGCTGGTGCTGATTTTCTGCTATGGAGAAACTCCTAGTGGGGAAAACTTGTTTCTTCAGCTCAGCAAGTTCTTGCCTGGGGCGGATCAGCTGGGCAGTTTTGTCCTGGTGCTTAGGAGGTCTCGATGTCAAAACATTTTCTAAGTTACACGTTTTCAGAAGTGGTAAAAGTTCAGTTAGACACAGCCAAGGGCCCCAGCGCCTTGGGAACAGCTCTTGTGGGTCAAGACTCATTACAGCAAAGGCCACCAGCAGGGTCTCGGTCAGGTCCAGTTGGAACTGATCTGCTGGGCACTTCAGAAAACAAGCCTTTTGCAGTTTGTTGTGTACCTGTAGCCACACAGGGGGTTAGGATTATGATCCTTGGAGTCTACTTCTTTGGCCTAGGTATAAGACAGAGCAGGTCAAGTCCTTTGGGCTCCTCTCAGTACAAATACAGCAGATACAGTCCTTTTCTGTTCTTTCTAAGGTCCACAAAGTGTTCTGAAGAAGGTGCCTGGAACTGACACATATATGTTTGGCACTAGCTATTGCATAGAAATGACTCCTGAGCATGGTTACCAATGACATACAAGTTCCCCGGGGCCAACCCTACCCATTATGGGCATTTTCAAGATGGCAAAAGTCTTTGGCTGCACTAAACTTGAGTTGCATTGCTAAATATGTGTGTAGGGAGTTTACTATGGTAAGTTTAGTGTCCTTCCTCATCTAACACTAAAATAAATTTTATGTCAGCCACTCTACCCACAAGAAACCCAAGAGAGGAACTAGAGAGCAATTGCAAATTAGCCTCCAGGAAGTTTAATCAGGAAAAAGGTAACCGTCTAAAAGCTATTTTTTATTATTATTCATTAAAAACAGACTTAAAAATTGAACTTAGCATGAATCTCCTACTTTCATAAACAAAACACTCTGCCTTATGGGCTTGAAGGACTACATAGGGATGACATTATTCTGTAAAGTGGTGGTTTTTCAACTGTCAAAGGGGTTTCAACAGGCCAAATTTCATTCTTTATACTGCTGGAGTCAGGCTACAATGGTAGACCTAAAGCCTTGTCTGCCCACCTGTGGATGGCACAATAGGTACTGCAGTCCACTAGTAGAATTTAACTTCTAGGATCTGTGTACACTTGGTACCATATAGTAGGGAATTATAGGCAAGTTAAATATGCCAATTATTAGTTTGCTAAATTAAGCATGTTTAAAGGGGGAGCAAGCAATTTACTACTGGTTAACAGAGGTAAGGTGCACAGAGTTCTAAAGTTAGCAATAATAGATGGTCTGCAGGCTGGCTACAAACAGGAACTAAGGTAAACAAATCAATCCTGAAAGGCTTCCGTACTCAGGCAATAGGAATTCACCCCTTCCTCAGTGGCATCTGTCTGTTATATGCCACTCTTAACCTTTCTGCACCCCTCTGCCTGTCCATGGGAAACCCTTCTCTCCTGCAGAAACCACCTGGGAGGCACGTGAACCAAGCTTGCTCCCAGATGCCTCCCAGGAGTTGGATAGTACCACCATGGTTCACAGAGTTATGTGGCCCATCATTCACCCTAGCTGAAATATCTGCTCCTACTTAGGGTAAGCTGTGCCCAAAAGACTAATACCCAAAAGAGGCAACTGACAGCTGTCAGGGAAAGGACCCAGGCACCTAGCCATTCACTGCCAGGTGGAGGCTCCAATAATTTGAGGCCTTGAGTAGGCCTTACTTCTAGCTGCTTGGCCGGCAAGATGTTGCCCACCTGCTCTTTTGGTCTTATTTGTTTCTCAGGTTTCTCAAAGTGTGTGATGCAACCTCAGAGGATATGGACCGTCTTTCCACTCTTTTTTGTGCCATCTCAGGTGTGAGACTGTACATGTGCTTGGTAGTACAGGACTTTTAAAGAAAAAACACAGAAGTCTTCAAAGGTGGCACATTCTGGTGGTGTCATGTAGGGGTTTGCTGGGCAAAGGTCTCTCCTGTCTATGAGACTGGATCATGTAGGCAGCTTTCTCGAGGCCAGCAGTGGCCTCACTAGAATCAGTCTTGGAATGCTATTCTCTCAGAGCAGGTAACCCCTAACCCTCTGGTCCTTCCACTGTGGATGCCATCCACCTCCTACCCCTTAATCTTCATCTGGACATCTGCATGCATTGTTAAAGGAGAGTTCTCCGAGGAATATACACTTTTTGGGCTGCCCCTGGTGGCCTTCCCTCCTGTTCTTTTCTCACTGATGAGTGTTCATTGCTAAGGATGAGTCAATGGGCATATAGGAACTGACAATGACCTTCTTCTGCTCCCATTCTAGGGATACCAAGGGAATGGTATGGAACAAAGTATTGAACCACAAATTGTTTTACTCTACTGACCTGTCTTGGCAGATACTGTTTTGGGGAAACACCCATACTACCACCATGATCTGGCTGGAAGAAGTATACCTCAGAAGAGTGCCAGAGATCCCATTCACTCTGTAAGTGATGTCTGCCTTTTCCTCCAGCAAAAACCCCATGGAAATTCACTGAAAAAAACAAAGGCTTCATAGTTAGGAATTAGCATTTTAAAAGCCATAAACATTCACAGAAAAAAAACGAAGGTTACAGGGTCATTATAGTTAGGTTCTGAATTAACAAAGCCATAATAATTTAGCAGTTATAGGTATGTGAAGTAATTATAACTCACACTGTAAGTTGACTGCAACTCACGCCCCTGTAATGCAAATTTTTCTCATCAATAATTGTATTGCAAATGTATTGAAAATAATGCAATGATGATACCAATGATGCCATAGAAGGTGTCATCAATGATGTAATATATGGGGAAATTACCTGTGCATGGTGAGAGCACGAGTTATAGTTACTGTAGGGCGCAAGTTATAGTTACTTGAGATAACCATAAGTATAAATGCTGAATTTCTATGGTTTGTGCTAGTAAATTCAAAACCTAACTATAACCTCCCGGTAACCTTTGGTTTTTTCAGTGAATATATATATATATATATATTACCTACTGGCTAACTATAGTTAGAACCATGGTTCCATAGTGAAACATTTTTTTGACCTGTCTATATCAGCTAATTACTCCACATATTGTATCATTGATGACACCTTCTATGGCATCATTGATATTATCACTTTAACATTTGCAATAAAATTATTGAGAAAACTGTGCATGATAAGCGCATGAGTTATAGTTACCTTAGGGTGTGAGTTATAGTTACTTGAAATATCTATAACTGCTGAATTTCTATGGTTTTGTACAAGTAAATTGAGAACCTACATATAACGTCCCTGTAATCTTTGTTTTTTTCAGTGATATGTATAAGGTGTCTGCTGACTCTGTAACAATGTTAATTTCCCCATCGGAGCAGGAAGCAGCCTTGAGGCCGCTTCCTGCTCCAATGGGGAAAACGGCTTTCCCCACGTTCGGGAAGGCCTCGTAAGAAAGGGGAGAGTCTCCACTTTCTTACGAGGCCTTCCTGAAAGTGTTTCCTGGCCCCCGATCACAGCTGTGCTGTGGGCCAGGAAACAGTTTCAAGAAGGCCTCGTAAGAAAGGGGAGAGTTTCCCCTTTCTTACAAGGCCTTCTGAAAGTGTTTCCTGGCCCCTGATCGCAGCACAGCTGCGATCGGGGGCCAGGAAACACTTCTAGATGCCAGGGATTTCATTTGGGGGGGTCGGCAAGTCGGTAGGTGCCCCCAGGGGCAAAACATTTTTTTTTCAAAAAATAAAAATAAAACATACAAATGGACAGGAAACCATACAACAACTAAAAAAATAAATATATATATATATATAGATCTATATATATCTATGTAGATATATCTATGTACATGGATATATCTATAGATAGATCTATAGATATATATAGATATACTTATATATATATATAGATCTATCTATAGATATATCTATGTAGATATATATATATATATATATATATATATATATATATATATATATATATATATGTATCACTTTTGTCAATATGTGTGTGGTTTCCCTGGGGGCTGCGATCGGCCCCCAGGAAAACCAGACCCACATATAAAAGTGATATATATATATATATATATATATATATATATATATATATATATATATATATATATATATATATATATATATATTTATATATAGATTTGCCACCAGTTGTCTTGCAGTTGCAGCTTGCGTCTTCAAAGCAATGCACATACTTCAACTGACGCTTTTCAACTGTAGCTTTTAGGCAGCAATAAAAAAGTCAAGTAAGTATTGTGATTATGTTTCTGCTACAAAAGGGTCAGACTTGTCTAGTGGCAGTTTTAGTGCCATAAAGAAGCGCAGAAGGTTTATATGCCTACTGCGAAGAGCAAATCTGTATTTTATGTAAATAGCTGAGTACATTAGTAAAGTCAGCCATTACCTGCGCTGTAATACAAATTAAATGTATGTGCAGGGTGAAGGGCGGCTATGGAGAGATGAAGGGCACTTTTGCTGGGTGGTAATGAGGGAATCCGAGGAGGAGGGAGTGGGAGCACCAATAATGATTGTTGGACTGGGCGCAGGAGGTGCTAAAGACTGTGACGAATGGTATGTGACAAGGTGTTTTTTGAGTGTCTTGAAAAAACGTGCTGATTGAGGGAAGAAGCGCTGGTAAGGTGGCCTTTTGTGACTGTCTATGTAGGCTAGTATTTTAGAGCAACAGTTTAGCCAATAGCAGAGATGGCATCTTGATGGATGACTGCTGCCGGCACTCGGGTTATAGAGGACAGCTCTGACATAGGATCAGAGACTGAGACATCAGATACTGAGACAGCATCTGAGGGATAGGACAATGGCGCAGACTGTGGGAGTGACTCCTCTTCCAGTACATTATGAGGGAGGTGATGAGGACAGTTCTGCTGTCCCTTCGCAAGAAGTCTGTGCAACTGGGTAATAGTGGGTTAGCCCAACCCAGAGAGCAGGTGAATGCGGTGGCAAGCAGAGAGAGAGAGTGCTCTCTTGGTAGCTCCCCAATTTAGTTCAGCCCCAAATTCCACCGCCCAAATCGTATTGTGGAGACATCAAACTTCTCTATCGCAAAACAAACTGGTTTTGTAAGGCAGGCACCTGTGTTTTTGGTCCTGGGTTCGGCGGCCATATAGAGAAACACACTAAACCCAAACATTTCTGGAAACTAAAGTTTTCTTACCCAGAATACCCTGCAAAGCTGAAATGTTGAATAAAAACTCTATTTTTCTCGCATTTCTGTCACACAAACTACAGGAATATGCTGGAATCCACAAAATTCCTACCACCCAGTGATTCCTCACCTGTCCTGATAAAAACACTACCCCACTTGAGTGCCTACACCTAGTGCTTGCGTCAGGAATGGATCACCCCAGGGTCAACAGCTGCCTCATGTAAGGACCAACATTGACCGTTGTGTGATCTATTCCTGTCGCGGGCACCAGGCCTACCCACACAAGTGAGGTACCATTTTTATCGGGAGACTTAGGGGAATGCAGGGTGGAAGGAAATTTGTGGCTCCTCTCAGATTCCAGAACTTTCTGTCACCGAAATGTGAGGAAAACGTGTTATTTTAGCCACATTTTGAGGTTTGCAAAGGATTCTGGGTAACAGAACCTGGTCAGAGCCCCACAAGTCACCCCATCTTGGATTCCCCTAGGTCTCTAGTTTTCAAAAATGCACAGGTTTGCTAGGTTTCCCTAGGTGCCGGCTGAGCTAGAGGCCAAAATCTACAGGTAGGCACTTTGCAAAAAACAGCTCTGTTTTCTGTCCAAAAATGGGATGTGTCCACGTTGTGTTTTGGGGCATTTCCTGTTGCGGGCGGTAGGCCTACCCACACAAGTGAGGTATCATTTTTATCGGCAGACTTGGGGGAACATAGAATAGCAAAACAAGTGTTATTGTCCCTTATCTTTCTCTACATTTTTTCCTTCCAAATATGAGAGAGTGTGTAAAAAAGACGTCTATTTGAGAAATGCCCTGCAATTCACATGCTAGTATGGGCACCCCGGAATTCAGAGATGTGCAAATAACCACTGCTCCTCAAAGCCTTATCTTGAGCCCATTTTGGAAATGCAAAGGTTTTCTTGATACCCATTTTTCACTCTTCATATTTCAGCAAATGACTTGCTGTATACCCAGTATAGAATGAAAACCAACTGCAGGGTGCAGCTCATTTATTGGCTCTGGGTACCCAGGGTTCTTGATGAACCTACAAGCCCTTTATATCCCCACAACCAGAAGAGTCCAGCAGACATAATGGTATATTGCTTTAAAAAATCTGACATCGCAGGAAAAAGTTACAGAGTAAAACATAAAGACAAATGGCTGTTGTTTTCAGCGCAATTTCAATTTTTTTTTATTTCAGCTGTTATTTTCTGTAGAAAAACCTTGTAGGATCTACACAAATGACCCCTTGCTGAATTCAGAATTTTATCTAGTTTTCATAAATGTTTGGCTTTCTGGGATTCAGCATTGGTTTCACACCTATTCCTGTCACTAACTGGAAGGAAGCTGAAAGCACCAAAAATAGTAAAAATTGGGTGTGTCCCAGTAAAATGCCAAATTTGTGTTGAAAAATGTGGTTTTCTGATTCAAGTCTGCCCGTTCCTGAAAGGTGGGAAGATGGTGATTTTAGCACCAGAAACCCTTTGTTGATGGCATTTTCAGGGAAAAAACCACAAGCCTTCTTCGGCAGCCCTTTTTTCCCATTGTTTGGAAAAAACAAAATTTTCACTGTATTTTTTGCTAATTTCTTGGTCTCCTCCAGGGGAAACCACAAACTCTGGGTACCATTAGAATCCCCAGGATGTTGGAAAAAAAGGATGCAAATTTGGCGTGGATAGCTTATGTGGACAAAAAGTTATTAAGGCCTAAGCGCGAACCACCCCAAATAGCCAAAAAAGGGCTCTGCTAAGAGGTTAACAGAACTCCATACTTACCTGCCTGTCATTGGAGGTACTGGTGTATCAGATGTGCCTTGTTGTCCACATCATCCATCCTCATCACTGTCCTGAGTTTCATCTGCTGGCACAGGTGCATTGTTTCCCACCTCCTCCAGCAGGAATGGCACATGCCTCCTGAGGGCCAAATTGTGAAGCATGCAGCAGGCCATGACTATCTGGTAGACCTTTACAGTGGAGTAGAGTAGGGACCCACCAGAAATATGTAGCACCTAATCCTGGCTTTCAGAAGGCCAAATGTTCTTTCAATCACTCTTCTGGTCCGTCCATGTACCTCATTGTAGCGATTCTCAGCCTCTGTCCTCGGATTCCTCACTGGTGTCAACAGCCAGGATAGGGTTGGGTAGCCGGAGTCACCTGGAAACAGTCATCATCTCAGATCACATGTGTACAATACTAAAGAGGACAACTCAAAAGTAGGACACTGTGACATTCATTGAGTTAAAACATTATACTCACCAATGAGCCACACTCTCTCTCTCTGTAGTTGTGCAATCATCTGTGGGACACTGCTGTTCCTCATTAAATAGGCATCATGTACAGATCCTGGAAACTTGGCAGTAATGTGAGAAATATGCTGATCACCAAGGCACACCATATGCACATTAATGGAATGATAACTCTTCCTATTTCTAAACACCTGCTCATTAATCCTGGAAGGAACCAAAGCAATATGGGTCCAATCAATGGCCCTAGTCCCGTGTGGAATATGTCCCATTGTATACAAAGCATCTTTAACAGTGGGCAAATCACCACTTTGGGGGAATGTGATGTAGCTGTACATGTGTCTCAGCAAGGCTTTCAGAACATGTTTCAATACTTTAGCAAACATTGGCTGAGACATACCTGCAGCCAAGTCCACTGTCAGCTGAAATGATCCTCTGACCAGGAAGTGGAACACTTATAGCACCTGTGCTATGGTACCGTACTCCTACGTGAGGTATTGCAGTTGGACTACGAATATCAGGTATTAGATCTGGCTCCAATTGTGCACACAGTTCAATGATTGTCACCCTGTTAAGAAGACAATTAAATGGCATTTCACCAGTGTAGCCAATTCAGCTAAGGGTCTGTACATGGTTGCATTCCTCGTCCTCCGTAGTGGTTGGTATCTAAACAAACTAAACATCACAAGTTTGTGAAAGCATGAAGGATTTCAACACACTCTATCACAGTACAAACAGCCTTCACATGCATTTCAGACAACCAATGTTTGAAATCTGCTGTGGTTGCTTCAACATCCAAATGGACTTCTATTACCATGCAATATAACTATATGGTGATACTGCTCCACAGTGGTACGTTATTTGTAGCACAACATTTTCAATGTTCGGAAACTACTCAAATTCAAACAGTGCACTGTATGAGCACTGATATGGTATGGCAGATATCTGCCACCAAGTGTACAATGTTAATGTGTTGGAATTGCCTTGGTGTGTTCTATAACTACCTATGATGCACATATTGTTAACTACAATTATAACAATCTACAGAAAATGGCATCGGCCTGTCGTGCATGCATAGAACAAGTGGAAGTGATCTCACTCCACCGGCATTAGTCATCATGGTGGAGGGCAGTCAGAACCGCCGTGCAACTCCTCATTGGTTAACATTGATGTCTATGGAGAACAGCGGCCAATGATGATCACTGCCCGCAGTGACGGTGATTACCGGCGCGGACGTGACTGCCATTTTCAGAAGCCCATTTTACTTGACTCCTGACTCTCACGCTATCAAGACCTCCACTGAATGAGCTTCTGTGCCCTGCGTCTGGAAGCCATAATGGCCTGTGCTACAGGGGATAGGGCCCTTGCCTTTACATCTGAAGAACTCAAGAAGCTTGTGGATGGGGTCTTACCCTTGTATGGATACTTGTATGGGACTCCAGATAAACAGGAGAGCACCATTTTGGTATTTTTGTTACGACGTGGCTGTATGTTGATGGATGTGTGTGCATCAGATTGTCCTTTAGGGAGTATTCTCTGGTACATGCTAAATGTACACAGAGGTACAAGTGATGTGTATGGTGATTGTGAGATCACCACAGTTTGTAGTCCATTACTATAACTGACTGAAGTGTGTATTTAATGGTGTCCTGCTGTCTGTGTCTACTATGCAGCTCAGCGCCCATCAGAAGAAAGGGTTATGGTCTGCCATCGCCAAGGACATGTGGACCCTGGGGTCCTTAGCCAGTGGAGTACCCACTGCAGAAAGCGGTGGGAGGACCTGAGACGCTGGGCCCGGAAGACCGTGGAGGCCCAACCCGGACGTCCTCTCAACAAGGGATGGGTGCCCGCTGGACCCTGACCCTTCTAATGGCTTGCATACTGGTGGTGGCCAACCCAGACTTGGATGGGCGCTTGAGGGAAGCACAGCAACCACAAGGGGGTGAGTACTCACAGTGTTCCATCTATTTTCTTTGTGACTGGCATGGTCTTTGGATAACAAGGTATTAGTCAGTGTATGCCTCAGTATGTCATTGTTGGTAATGTTGAATAGTTCTCCATTGCAATGGTGTGTGGTAAGTACAATTGGTATACTTTATTTGCTAGGATTTCTACATTAGTAAGGGCCTACATCCTGACTCTCCAATGTAGGAGTGATACTCTGATTTCCACTAGCT
This sequence comes from Pleurodeles waltl, assembly GCF_031143425.1. Taxonomy (NCBI): domain Eukaryota; kingdom Metazoa; phylum Chordata; class Amphibia; order Caudata; family Salamandridae; genus Pleurodeles; species Pleurodeles waltl. Next base: position 1,237,747,778 of record NC_090446.1, read on the forward strand.
AAGTGGTATGTCCTGGCAATTGCAAGTTGTTCAGACACTGTAACAGAGTAAGTGTAGCTGTACCTTTGTCAACAGTCAGACATGGATTAGTGACTCTCAATAGGTGTGCAGATTTCATAGTACAGGGTTGCTTATGGAGGATGGTTGTTTCTTCAGATTACATGTTCAGCCGTTGTTCCCAGGTAATGGTGCAGTCTTGTGGTTGTCAATGCATAGTGTTATTTACCAGTGAGTCATTATGGTGTATATGCCATATGCGCTGTTTTTGCTGTAATTGACCCTGTGCTCCCTTTCTTTCTCCCCCACCCTCCCTCCTTTTCTTCTTCTGTCCTTGTGTGCATTAGCATTATCTGGCAAAGGTGTCGGGGCACCGGCGTGTGGGGGAGCTGCAGCCCCCAGGACTCAGGAGGCAGTGTCCACTGATGACAAGGGGTTGGAGGGCAAGGGGAGTACCATGGGGAGACAGGAGCTGCTTCAACTGGCTCTGATTCCTTCTCCAATGAGAGCTCCCTGGTGGTGGCAGACCCCTCTGGGACCACCCCAGCAACATTTTATTCCGCCACCCCCTTTCTAGCACCACCCTCCCAGTGGCCCCCCACCCAGTTGCCAGTGCCCGCTCACCCAGGAGGGTGGGTGTCTCCTTCGCTGCAGGCACCAGGCATTAACATTGGCTTGGCTGGCCCACAGAGATTGTTTCAGAGTCTGGCCTCCTCTTTGATGGCAGCCAGTGTCCCCAGTTCTTCCATCCCCCCTCCAACTACCTGTACCCAGTCCCAGTACCCTCTCACCCACCCATCCCAAGCACACAGTCAGATGAGCATGCACCCAAAACAACAGACAGGACTTGCAGATGCAAGCACAAGCACCACAGATCACACCACAAGCATACACACAGGTTGGCAGTGTTGGCAGGCAACCAGAGCTCTGCAGCTTTGTTAATGAGCTCTTATTATCCACAAAGTCACTGAGGATGATACGCGACCCCTACTCCTACACCCACTCACTAACCTACAAAACCACTACTACACCCAGTCACAGAGCCACACAGCCTGTCACACACTCACTCACACACCCACTTACAAAACCAGACAACCTCTCCCACGCCCACTCACACACCTATACAGCCACTCATACACTCACTCACAGACCCTCATGGCCTTTCACACATTCACTGACACATCCACTCATTCACTCACATACCCACTTAGACACCCACACAACCACAAACACCCAGTCACAAAGGTTCCTGAAAGCCTTACAAATGAGGATGTTAGTGATGATGATAACAAGCCAGTGATCATCCATGTGGAGAGTGGCACAGAGGTACAGATCACCTTTATTGAACCTGCTCAGAGGCATGTGGTCCCACCAACACCACTGTTCCCATATGTGCAAGACCCCAGAAACCTAAAGCTGCCATCACCACTACTCCTATCACAGTCATAGAATGCCCTATAGAAACGCAAACAACTATACAACTAGCTAACTTTACCTCCAGTACTTTAGTCCTTGACACAATAGGAAAGCTCTCCTGCCCAGTTTGGGACTTCTTTACACTTATCCTGCATGAGGATAACATTGCAGTATGCTTTGTTTGTCACAAGAAAAGTTTGTTATAGTATTCCTGGTGAGCAGTATGATACTGGAGGCCATCTGTCCCATTTGATAAGAAATACAATCATGTAGGAAGACCACCTTAAATATATAGCTGGTGGTGATAAGTGAGAACCATCTGCTGAAGTGATAAGAGAAGGCAGTCAGGAGAAGGAAGAGGAGGTGGATGCCATCAGCAGCATCATGGAAAGCAGCCCTGTAAGCCTCCCATAATATACAATTCTTACCCTTAGCAACCTCTGCATACATGCACAAGGCACAGAGGAACAGCCTACTAAGTCCATGTTTACCAAGGAGTTGCTGTACCACTGGAACCACGTAAAAACTAATTTCTACAATGAGAAGCAGGCTAAAATGTTAGCCACTGACCACCTCTCTTTTGCTCTTGTGGAAGGAGTGGGCTTCCTGGAATTTGGAGAGGCTCAATTGCCAAAATGGAAGATTTCCAGACGGAGTTATTTTGCCAGAGTGGATGTGCCAGGGATAGATTATGAAGTGCTTTAATTGGTCGGTAATGGTATGAAGCAGAGCACTACTCAGTCCATTTAACTCATGACAGGCATGTGGACCAGTTGTTGAGCAACAGATTACATGTGCATCTCATGAGCATTAATGTACACTGGTTGTCTTTTCAGAAAGTTATGCAAAGGGTAGCTGCTAGTATCTTTACAAATTATGCTTTTAGGGCACTCAGCAGTATGCTGCAGTTGTGATATTCGCCATCACAAAATCATACAGGGCTACCAACTTAATGGAAGAGCGTAACACCAGTCTCATGGATATTTGCCACTGATAGTAGCAGAAATATTGTGAAAACCATGACTGATTGTGCATATTTTAGAGTACTGTGCTTAGCACATTGTATCATTCTAATTGTGTCGGACTTTCTCAAAAAAGAAGAGGAACATTTGGCAGTAGTTGTCACCTGCCGAAAAATATGCACTCACTTCAGTCAAGCATTCGGAAGTAGTTGAGGATCCTTCAGCATGCTAATATACTACCTGCAAAAGCCCTTGTACAGGAGATGCCAACACATTGGAACTCAGCCTACTACATCCTGGAATGCCTGTTTGAGCAGTACAAGTCTAGCAACGATTATTTCATTCAAAGGAGAGGAGATGCAACTGCTGAAGGTATGACAATGGAGGTGGACAAATAGGAGCTACTGGATTGCCTTATACAAATGCTACTTCCTTTTGAGTTTATCATACAGGAAGTCAGCAAGAAAGGCAGTACCATGAGCCAAGCAATTCCTCTGTTGCCTCTGCTACAGGATCAGTTGAAAAAGGTGGAACAAAAATTCACCAGTGTCAATGAAGAAGCAGCTTTGGTAGAAAGTTTAGTCCTTCACTTGAACACTAGTCAAAAGCTGCAAAAAGAGAAAATATCCTCCAAAGACTTCATCTGTGCCACAATACTGGATCAATTATACAAAAAAAGTGGTGACCAATTTAATATCTTTTACTGAAACAATTGTCTTAGTTAAAAGGACTTGGATCATCAAAAAAGTGACTTATCTTGAAGAAGGACAACAGCAAGTTTGAAATCAGTCCAGAAGCTCTGAAGTGCAGCCATCAAACTCCACACAGGGCCATGCTGTTGGTTTGCAGTCTCTGTAGCAGCAGCCAACACCATTGCCAGTTACCCCAAAACCCACAGCAACACCCGCTTCAGGTTCACAGAGAGTCTTTACAGTGGGGGGTGTTTCATTCATCAGAACTTAAGTCAAGTGCAGAGATCTTATACACAGCAAGTGGCAGCACCAATGCCAATTCAGAGCATGGTCTAATACAATTTGAATGACCCAACAGAGATGTACCTGGATCAAAACCCATTGATCCATTGGTGCGGCCATAGGGTACTGTGGGCAGAGATCATCAAACAATAAAGTATCTTGCATGTCTGGTAGCCATTGTTTCTATGGAGCGTGTTTTCAGTGTGGCCGGCACAGGTAGTACAGTCAGAAGGACCAGTCTCTCACTTCAAAATTACCCAAAACTTAATTCCAAAGGATTATAGTGCTTCTTGAACAACTGAGGATGAGGATGGCAATTTTTGGATCAGTGATTATTTACTGGGTGACTACTGTGAGTTTGAGGACAAACTCTGCTCTCTAGACTAAGACAACATAACTTATATATGGGAAGACTGCTTTGAAAAATATATGCAATTTATATTTGGTGTGCGGCTTACTTACACCGCCTATTGTAAATATTAAACTGAAAAACGGGGGTCCAGATTGCATGGCAGAGGTAGTCAATCAAGGAGGCCACAGCAATTATTTGGCCCATGCTGGCTGAGACATGAAAGCTGTGGAAAACTAATTCAATCTTTGGTTCAACCGCTGAATTGGAAATGAGCAAATTGTGACAGTTGCTGACAAGGCCGGCTTTAGCCGTGGTGGCACCCGGTACGACAAACTGTTTTGGCAGCCCCCCCATGGCCTCCTCCTTGGATTCCCTCAGTAACACCCAGCAAAAGTTCCCATCAGCTCTCCATAGCCCCACTCTCACTTACATTTCACTTGGACTAAAGTGCTGGCTTTACTTATACCCTAATTTAGCCATATAAAATACAGATCTGTTCTTTCCAGCAGGCATATTAACCCTCTGTGCTACCTTATGGTAAGTCAAAACTGCCACTAGACAAAACTTTAATCTCTCTCCTAGCTGGAAAATTAAATACAAGAGTTATATTGGCATGTTTGTTGGTGTCTGAAAGCTGGATGCACAAGAAACTCTGCAGCAGGAGCTTTTAAACCATAAGTTTTTACTCAACACAGCGCCCTCCTTCAGATCAACGCCCCACCTTGAGTGCCGGACCCAGTGCAGCCGCACCGGTCACACTTCCCTAAAGCCCGGCCTGGCTGCCAAAATAGAATGCCTCAGTTTCCTAAAAAGAAGTTAAATAACAAGGCGTCTCCCATCCATGTCCTTTCTTTTGTTCCCTTTCTGTGCTGCCAAGAGAATATTTAAAAATTGAGACTACCCTATATTATATATCTCTTCCATGGAGAAGGAAGGGACATAGGGCACAACACTCTAAGAACAGGTACCTTACTTGTACTGAGCATTATTAAATAAATGATTCATCATGTTGGTCGTGAGTGGGAGGGTTTATTAAGCTATGTTTGATCATGTATTGTTTGGGTGGATGATTCTGCTTCAATGTTTGCCTTTCACATAATGGTATATACACTTTAGTTTTCCTTCCATTAACTTATGTGCATCATCTCTAGGTATTATTGAGACTAGTCATTTTATTTACCAAGACAAACTAAACTTATTAATCCCGAAATTCTTTTAGTTTTCTTGTTGACACTACACATCTATCTGTTTCAACTGAAATCAATTTGAAGGTACTGTTGACAATGACCAGAAGAAGGACCATTGCCTAGTATTTGCTTCAATGAGGATCAAGAGGAATCAAACAGGTTTACCCCTGTGAACCTTAGGGATAGATTGATTAGGAGAATGCAGAGCAGTGGCTTAAATGGCATGCTCTAAATAAGTGATTAGCTTGGGGTCTGCTTTACTGCACATAGCCAAATATTGTTATTTTTAGAGTGATCAGCCAGGTGCAGGAAATTAGTTGTCTTTGATTGGTGGTACAAGATTGGTTCCTCTCACATCTTAGTTAATGGCACATCACTGCACCGGCCTATGCCCTCTTGCTCCTCATATGCTATCATGATTTCCTTCACTCTCCAAAACTAATACTTTATTTTTGCACTCTAAAGGCCATTGCAATCTCCATAGTGCTTTAACATTGGAGTTATGTCTTTCACCCACGGCGGACAATGCCAGACAAATGCAGATGCACCATCAATTCACATACAGTATTGTTTTTCTTTTCATAACTATAAATAATTGTATTCATTGCATTTTCAAACCACAGTTAGCAAAGCAATTAGGTAACTTTGGAGCCCGGGGACTGAAGAACTGTTTGCTTTTGGAAACTCAACTGTCATATTCCTTTCACAAAAGATGTAATGGGACCATCAACTTGATGAATGTTGCATTTGTCTATCTCATACATTTTCCTAAATCCCCTCTGCCCATCCATCCATAAATCCCCTAATCCTCTTCCTCCAGGTTGTGGGATCAGGTGAGTTGTTTGTTAATTTCCACCATCAATATATCTGACACCTGGTGGGGCAGTTCTCGTTAAAGCAACTCCAACTGTTACGTGTTGTGGTTAGTATCAGGCATGAAAGGGTCACCATAGTTCTTTGACTTAATTACAATGATTTATGTCCAAGGATAGGTACTGTGCACTTTTTTCCACAATCTGCACCCTATGTATTCTTCTGAATTTACCTTCTCTGAGTCCTAGTCACTCATTCCAAGACTTAAGGGATTCATTATACATAATTTGAAAGTAATTCAAAACTTTGTTGCTAATTGTTGTTTTATCATGGGAGTCTCAGTCTTGGATTTTTCACTTGCTCTTGTTTTCAGCTGATATACAATAGTTCAAGTTCAAAAGCTTTATTCAGGTTCTTTACAAGAATAATAAAATCACAAACCATCATTACACAACCTCATAAATAAAACATAAAAACATAACATACAAACATAATTCATAATTCCCCAAATACCGATAGCTGCATACAATTTCATCAATAAATAAATCAGTATTTAAATTTATACCCATAATTCTTTATGCATACAAGCAGCTTGCAATATAAATGTAGCTAAGCACAATTTTAAAGTATGCATTTGGAAGAAAATCACAAATGGTCTGCATTGCCTTAATTTGAGCTTCCTTAGTATAGGTATTAAAGTTTGTTTCTGTGGCTCCTCATAAATTTTACAAAAAATAAGAAGTGCATTTTGCATAATTCTGAAACACCATCACATGGACACTTATCAAGCAGAGTAGATCCATAGTCCTCTTTTGGAAATGACTCAAGGTGGTCGACAATATTACATGTAAGCTGCGTTAAAACAAACCTGTATTGTGTGTTTTGTACATTCTCAAAATAAAATTAAATACCATAATTAATTAACAACATTTCATGAGATAAACCACTAAGCATCCTACATTCCTTTTTAACTCCTTCCTCCTCCAACAATTTAATTTCAATGTATTTAATCTGTACCTAACTTACTTTCATTTAAGGACACAGGATCACTAAATTATTTCACTCCATGCAACCTATTACAGAAAGTCTTAATATCATCAATCCATGGGATTTTTCTTGGCATAATCCAGAAATATACAATGTGATTATATTTTTATTCCAAAGTGCCTCTGGCTGCTTCCAAATCTTGCGCTATCAAGCAAAACTTAATGAGGTCTTCTAAAAATGGAAAACCCAGCTCCTCATGACAGATATTAGTAGAAACACTCTGTGGGCCACTAAAAAAGATGAGGACCCACACACAACAATTACAATAGAAATGTCTTTAATTAGTAATCCATAAATACAATTGAAGGGAAAGGACACAATGACACGTCGAATAATACAAGGTATAATAGAGTAGATCCAATCACAGTACATGGGATCAAATGAGAACAGCCAACACGTGTTTCGCCCCCTCTGGCTTTTTCACCTGGGGCCTTTTCAAGGCTTAAAACAAAATTTAAGAAAAAATAGGATATAAGAAAAAATATACAGTGAGGTCATTATTAAAATTTGTTTTGTTTGTTATTAAAATTTATTTTAAATATATGAAAACCAACACAAGAGAGTGAGAAGAGGAGGTGTACCTATGTATCTTCCCAAAAATTTACAAACTAATCAACAAAAGCAGGTACACAGCCATTATGCTCAGCACCTATTTCTGTGTTTACAAAATAATTTTTTTGTTCTTGTAAAAAAAACCTTCACCCACTAATCTAACTCATCGCATGCTTCATCAGTCCCACCCCGGTTGCCTAATGCCTCCAGGATGTAATCGCCTGATTACAGCTAATCGGGTCAAAGATTTTTGTATATGTGCACCTACAACATGAAGTGTACATCAACTGAAAAGAGATGTGATGATAAACTTGTCTAGAGTTAACCCTTGTACTCAGTTACAACTTTATTATAGGTGCTCTCTGACAAAGTTCAAATATTTTGTGTGATGTACCTGGAGCTATAATGTGCTCCTACACCTCATATAAGATCAAGGTCGACATGTTTCAGCCATTCATCTATGTGCCCCAAAGGGGGGCAGCTTGGCTTTCTTCAGAAACTTTTATGCATTTTACACCAGCTCACTAAGGTTGGTGTTAATCCTGTATCCCGTTTACTGATGGTTTCTCCTTTTACAGTAGCTCAGCTCCATTTGAGAACCTGAAGAAAAGAGCACAGATAGTTGGCATATCCATTTGTATAGTATACTCAACAGCCATTTACCTCAGGCATTGGAAGTTTAGTTATGCTTCTTTTATGACAAGGCTCAATGCCTTCTATAAATTAGGCCAATTAATTTACTTCACTAATTGCTTACACAAATGGGGCTCCAACAGTATCCGTAATTCGTAACATAATGTTTATGGGCCTCAGACGCCCTTTGCATGGCATAATGTAGTTTCCCTCGCATGTTAAATTGATAATTTTTATATGTAGGGGAACCTTCTCCTCTCTTAGCCCATCTGTGGTGTTACTTTTTAAATACACTACACCAGGCTCTTGGGGCTAGCTGGGGTCTACCTTACTGGTGACATATGTGTAATAAAAAGAAAGATTTGGGCCTGTCAAGTGGGTGCACATGCCAGGTATTAAAGTAAACAAAAGGAGGCAGGTATGCGTGGTTAAAGTAAATACTAAAGTCTATAGTGGAAATTAGAGAAAATACAGAAGGCTTTAATGCATGTTAATTTAATGCAGAAAATATTTAACATGACTTACCAGCAGAAATGGCGGAGGTGGAAGCTGCTTCAGTCCTGTGGGAAAAAATTAGGTTAACAGTGGTGGATTGTCCTGAAACAAAGAAAAATAAAGAAGAGAACAAATTGTATTTATTAGTAGGTACTCTTTAAAAAAAGACAAACAAATGTAATGCCTGACTAAGCATTCCTTTACTCCCCTTTAGTTTAACCCTAAAAATGAAATAATTTGGTTTCTCAGCCATCTATACCAAGCTAGAAAGGGCCAAAGCCTTTTGTCATTTTACAGATTAGTGTGGATGGCACTAACTCATCCTATGCTTAGAGCCTTTGCTGTAAGATGGCAAATGGCTTTATCCATTTCTAGCTCAGAGTTGATGGCACTGTGCTAATCTTATGCTTAAAAACTTTTCTAAAAAAAGAGTTTTGAGGAGAGCAGGTTCAGAGTGTTGCTAGTTTTGTTGGGGCTCTATATATGTACTGCTATCCACCAAACCTTGGGAGCTATCCAGAGTTTCCTGCTTCCTTTTTGCATAATTTATTTGGTACTCTAAGCCTGAAAAGGTATTGGTTTGACCTGTAGTGGGTGTTCCTTGGTGTCTAGACAAAGCTATATCTCTCTGAAGACCTTTAATAAGAGCTCAATACTTGTCAGTGGTTGTTTTTATGCATTCAATGTTAGCATGCACGGTAGTTTACCAAACCAGAACTGCAATACTGTATCTAGAAAGGTAAAAGGTTTTTGTCATTTTACAACTGGGCGTGGATGGCACTCGCCAATCATATGCATAAAGACTTTGGTGTAAAATGGCAAAAGGCTTTGTCCCTTTCTATCTCAACATGGATGGCACTGTGCTAACCCTATGCTTTAAAACTGTGCTAGAAAAACAGGCATTTTAAGTGAGCAGATTCATTCAGAGTGTTGTTGGTGCTGTAGGGTGCTCTATATAGGATTTCCTCTACATCGAAACTTGGAAGCTACCCAATGTTCCCTGCCTCCTTCTTTGCATAATTTATTTGACACTCTATGCCTGAAAGGGTATTGTTCTGACTTATACTGGGTGTTCCCTTGTGTCTAGACAAAACTATACCTCCTTGATGAGCACTACTAAGAGCAAAACACATGTCAGAGGTTGCTTTTATGCATTCCAGTTTGGCTTGGATCTTATTTTACCACTCCAAAGCTGCAATACTGTGCCTGAGGTGGTAAAAGGCTTTTGAAATGTTACAGCTCAGCATGGATGGCACTAGATAATCATGTGCTGAAAGAGTTTGCTCTAAAATGGCAAAAGTCCTTGTCCCTTTCTATCTCAACATGAATAGTACTGTGCTAAACCTTCTAATCATATACTTTAAAACTTTGCTAGAAAAAAACAGACATTTGAGGTGTTCTATACTGTAGCTGCTCTCAACCTATATAGGTACTAGGACCTTGTTTCATAGTGTTTATTGTTTTGCCAATACTTCTGGTGCTATTTGACGAATCTTCATGACATTTTCAAAATTAATATCACGGTCAGTTCAACTGCTGTCTTGAAAGTTTTAGGATGATCCATAAAGCAGGCTTGAAAAATAGGGGGGGTCCCAAAACATGTTTCCCCCATGCATTTTCCCCTAGGTATTTTAAACTCTACTACTGCCCGAACTGTTGGACGGAATTATACCAAATTTGGCAGAAAGCTAGCGCTTGTTCAGGAAAGCCTGCATTTTGTATTTTGGTGTACATCTGTTTAGTAGTTTTAGAGCTAATAAAGGAAAAAGGAATGTAGATATATAGGAACGTGAATCCTGGGCGGATCCAACAGTCCCTCTGCTGATATCTGATTGGCTGCCAACACCTAAAGTAGGAAGTGTTGGCAGCCATTTTTGGACTTGGCAAGTCCATAAAAAAAGTTGGAAAAAAAAGAAAAAGGGGCTTAATAGGAATACCCTGGCCCCCTAGCCTTGGTGTTGGGGTCCCCCTGGGGCCCTACCAAGCCAGAAAGCATTTTTAATTTTTTTTGCCAAAAGTTACAGAGGACCCGCGAATCTGGAGGTAATGTAAAAACAAAATCAAGTGCAGCCTCCAGGCCAGGGGCATGATGAGTTATAAAAAAAAATAGGGGTTGCACAGGGCACCCCTCCTGGTTTTACACATTAAACATGTTATTTTCAGAATACTTAATCGTATTTTCTTTGTTTACATAATATTTTCAAGCCTCAGCCTTACAGCAAACCGCAAACATCCGGACACGCCATGCAGTAGCACATGAGCAACATACCTAGAAAAATTGGATTTGTTGCAGTGGCTTAAAATGAGATAAGTAAGTGAACCTGGATTTAAAAGTTAAGATGAAAAATCCCCAGTTACAGACTCTAGCCCTTTCAGGGACAGAATGTAGCACAGAGTTTAGCAATCTCTGTCCACCAGCACCAAAGGCACATGCCTCTGAACCCCCAGAGTAAGTGCAGGTGTGAACTGTGTGAACAGTTCTAAGGGCCCCATTTACAAGGGGATTGGACCTCCAGAACATCACTTTTTACGACGTTTCTTTGGCGCAATGACCTGCTCCATATTTATAAAGTGGTGTTAAGCCATGCCCATTACACGCATTACTTTGTGTAAAAGGGGCAAGCAATGGGTGTTGCTGTGGGCATTCCACCACAACACCCATTGCATTTTGACGCTGCCCCAGATTTACAAGAAATCGTAAACCTCAAGCAGTGACAAAAACTGGTGCAATTAGGATAAATACTTTTACTTTTCCTCATTTTTTCTTTTTTTTTGGTGGTGCATTCTGCAGCACACATAGAAAGAGCAACAGGCCATTAATGATTGATTATGTGCAGGAAGGGACACCTTCCTGCACATAAACAATCATTCCCTGCAAATCAGGCACCCTTGCACTATGGGCACCCTTGTACTATGGTGCAAGGGTGCCTGCGTTGGCACTAGGCATCTAATTGTAGCGCCAGGGGTGCACTCTATTGTAGTAAATATGGCGCATCCCTGCATTTCTGAAATGACTCAGTGCAGCGTTGCAAAAATTGCCGCAGTGCTGCGCTGCACCACTGCTTTGTAAATGAGGCCCTCAATTCATAGTTTGAAAGTCTGAAACTCCCAAACTCTGTCAAACATGCAGTCTTTCGTATTACCTGCTGGAGAGTGTAGAACTCTGCGGATAATATTCAAACCTCCTATTTATACAGCATTGCAAATTATTCTACATTAACAAATATATGGTCCGTGCTTCAAAGGCGTGATTTATTTAGTGTTGAATTCTTCAGGAATCACGCCATTGAACCCCAATCCTTAATAATATTCAGGAAAATAGAAACATAATAGAAGTCTGGATCTTTGCAAAAGTGTTGGGGCATCGGACCTTCAAGGTTCTCTATTAAATAGTGTCACAGTGAAAACAATACACTGAATTATTTGAAAAAGATGTTAGCATATATCTTAAATCAGTGTTATTCTAGAATGTATTTGCAAAACATGGGGTCCTGTTATTTATTGGTATTTGTTAAACAGCTCAATTTTCTTAACATGGCATGTTTTCTATAGGAGAAACTGAATGATGCATACTGCAAGGATGGAGAAAGTTTTAAACAGCAGCAGCCACGGCCGTCCATTGGAGCTGGAGGGCCATGGCCTCCCACCTTCTGCCCCTCAATAAGAATGTCTGTCAGGCTGAGCAAAGGTCAGCCTGACAGACACTCTTCATTTTCAGATCAGGCAGCCAGGAGCTAGACATGTGCAATTTGCGCAGGCTCCTAGCTGCCTGAGCTGAACTTTGCTGGGCTAAAGAGGTCACAGCTCCTATGGGCGTGACCTCCTCAGCTCAGCAAAGGTGCCTTGAGGCCCTCCCCCTTAGTGGCAAGGGCAAGCGTCACCTATTGACTCCGACCTGGGGTCTTCAGGTTTCAGCCCTGAAGCGCCCAGGGCGAGTGTCAATCAGTGACACCTCGTCACAGAGTGGGGTGGGGTGGGGTGGGGTCAGAAGTCTCACTGACCCCATCCCACTCTGTGACAAAGTTGGGACTGCTGCCTTCCCTCAAAGGCAGCAGTCCCAATGCTCCTGGGACCTCCGAGGCAGAGCTGAAGGTAAGTGTGTGTGTTTTTTTTAATTAATGTTTGGTGCATGCATGCGTGAATGGTTGCAATATTTGATAATGACCTCTGTGAATGGATGCGTGTGTGTGTGAATGAATAAATGAATGAGTGAGTAAGGGCCAGAGGTAGCAAAGTAAAATATTGCGAGTTGCAAATTGCGAGTCATACCGACTCGCAATTTGCAACTCGCAAAGTTTTATGCAGAAAGGTGTCTCAGACACCTTCTGCGACTCGCTATGGGGTCGCAAAGGACCCACCTCATGAATATTAATGAGGTGGGTCGCATTTTGCGAACCCATAGCGAGTCCCTGCACTCACAGGGATGGTGGCCTGCTGGAGACAGCAGACCTCTATGTCTGTGACTGCTTTTTTTAATAAAGCAGTTTTTTTTTTTAATTGCAGCCCGTTTTCCTTAAAGGAAAACGAGTTGCAATTCAAAAAAATAATGAAACCATTTGGTTTAATTTTTTCAGAGTAGGCAGTGGTCCATTGGACCATTGTCTGCTCTGAAAAAATATTTTCAGCGACATTCACAAAGGGGAAGGGGTCCCATGGGGACCCCTTCCCGTTTGCGAATGAGTTACCACCCACTTCAAGTGGGTGTTAACTGCGAGTTGGTTTGCGACCGCTTTCGCGGTCACAAAGCAACTCAGCATCGCGGTGCGAGTCGCAAATAGGAAGGGAACACCCCTTCCTATTTGCGAGTCGCATTCTCAAATTGCGAGTCGGTACCGACTCGCAATTTGAGGATGAGCATCACGATGGCTGTTTTGCATGTCGCAAACAGCGTTTTTCGCAGTTTGCGACATGCAAACTGGTTGCTACATCTGGCCCTAAGTGTGAGTGTGCATGTGTGGCCCGCACCCCTCCCTCCTAAATTTACCGGCTGCCACTGAACAGTAGCAACCTCCTCCCCTACCAATAATCCCCATTCCTCTTCGCACCAACACAACCGGGCAAATTTTCAAATCATCCTAAAATATAGAAACATTGAACGGTGTGGAAACTGAGAAAGAGCAAGCAATTGAGAGAACAAGAAGAGAGAGATAAACGACAGGTGAAACATGGAAGAAAAGGAAAGAGCAAAAAGGGGAGAAACTGGGGAGGTAGGGGGCTAGTGGCAAGTACAACAAGCGAGAATGAAAGAGAGAAAATAGGGTAGTACGAGAACCAGGGAGAAGGAAAGAGCAAAAAAAGAAAGGGCATATAAAAGAGCAATATAAAGAAAGTGGGTTGAATTTTATCAAAATGAGTGTGTTATTACTAAAGAGCTTCTGTAATGTGTACAGTATTAGGGACATTGGTTTGGCAGTTTCAGTAGCAAAATTACATGACTATAACAGACCTACAAAGGTTATGTAGCAAAGAGAACTTTGGGATTTTTACACCTTAGTACCCACCTCCTCCCAGCCACCACACTTCCCATCCCCATATCAACCAAATCCTTGTGAAACCTCAGTGAACTGTTTATGTACATTTATAATGAGGCAGAGACAAATGTTACACACACGCACATGTGCACAGACTGATTTTAATAAATGTATAATTATACTAAGGGGTATACATACTGCATTCACACATATGTTATTAACACACATGCACACAGACATTCAAATAAACATGGGTGCGCACATCATACATGTGTGAGTGCGCACATGTGTTTTGGTCTACTTGGACACGTGCGGAAGTGTACTGTACCTGTTGCCCGTGGACTCCATGGGCCCCGGACGCAGACAGATCGCTAGTAGCTGCCTACACCTCTTAATACAACTTTTCGCTCATAGCAATTGTTGTCAGAGTCATGGGAAAATAGAGTTTAATGTAATAACTTTGTACTTGAAATTAAATTACCCGGCTTAGTTCTATACCAGCTTAAAATGATCAGTGCTCATTGGCTGCCTTTGCATTGCAAATCCCTGCTCTACTGCTAATGAAATGTTTGTTGGGGGTTTGGATATTAGGGCCCATATTTATACTCAGTTTGCACTGAAATAGCGTCATTTTTTTTACGCTAATTCTGTACAAAGTTAACTCCATATTTATAATTTGACGGTACACCCATCTAGCGTCAAAATATTGGAGTTAACCAACTTTCGTCAATGAGATGCAAGGTAGGCATTCCCGTCCCAAAAATTACTGTAAGCCCCTACCACCATATTTATCCACCCGTGCAAAAATGACGCACGGGTGGGAGGCAGGCCCAAAAAATGATGTTAACTCCGATTTGCATCAAATTTTAACGCCTGGCTCAGACCAGGCGTTAAAATGAGGCCCACACACCACTACTTAAGTAAAACACACAGAAGCAACATTGACAACCCACAGGACTAGATGGAAGTGTTACTGCTTCAGCTCGGGAGACAACATAGAGGACAAGCACAACAGCAACCACCACCACTACTGCAGCAACTGCAAATACCACTACGCCACCCACAAAGGCAACGCAGAAGGCAGGAGAGGACATTCAGGAACAGGACAACCCTCCTTGGACTCAGGAACAAGACCTCATTAGGACATACTGACTCAACCGGCAAGCCATACTATGCCTGCTGCACCACATTGAGCCACAGATCACAGCCAGCCTGCAGACACCACATAATATACCACCTGTCACAAAGCTGCTAGCTGTCCTGCATATGCTGGCAAGTGGCTCATTCCAGACAACGAGTGCACTGGTTGCTGATGTGTCACAGACGTCTTTCTCGGTCTTCCTGCCGAAGGTGTTAGACGCAATCATCCCTCTGACACCCACCACATCTGCTTCCCCAACACCCAGCAAATGCAGCAGGAGATAAAACAGGGATTTTACCAATTTGCTGGCTTCCTGCATGTGCTGGATGCTATGGACTGCACCCATGTCCGACTTGTCCCACCTGCAGCAACAGAACATTTACAAAGAAATCCAAAGCATACGCATTCCATAAGTGTGCAGGCCATAGTGGACCACCGTGGACTATTTACAAACATTTTAGCCAAGTATTCTTGTAGCGTCCATAACGCCTATATATTCAGGCATAGCAGGATCAACAAACACTTCCAGAATGGCCATTGTGGCAATGGCCTACTTGTGGGTAACTTTAACAACACAAAAGGATAATGGACGGAGTGTTGAAACTTTTCACAGACTCACCCCTAGTCACAGATCTGGGTTTAATCCATCGTTCTTTTGCTCACCATGCCACCCCAGTTTGGACCAAGCCATATGCAAATTAGTCTTGACCCTGTTCCCCACGGGAACAGTCCAGCTCGAACTGCCAGGCCAGGTCCTCCCTGGCCTGGAAACAAGCAACCTCGGACCAGTTTTCAGGGTATCACCATTCATCAGCCAGGCTAGCTTGAATTCAGTGGCAGCAGGGAGAACCTGGCCTGGGACTTCAGGCTGGACTCTTCCCATGAGAAACAGGGGCAAGACTGATTTGCACATGGCTGGGTCCAAACTGGGGTGGCACGATGGATTAAACCCAGGTCTGTCACTTGGGGTGAGTGTTTGCATTGTTCATTACTCTGTCCATAATCCTTTTGTTTTGCTACTTGTGGGTAAGTCAACAATCCTAGTAATATACACACAGCACACCAACGCTGTAGGACACACAAGACATACACCACTCTAAAAACACATGGATAGGGTTACAAAGATGTCCAGGTAACATACGCATCATGCTGCAGTACAGCACAATCAATGCACAACACAAAAACATACATCCACATGTACGTAACACACCCACAACTTGACAGGCACACCACATGAATGACAAGTGGAGATATGTACCCTTTGCTAACAGAAGATGTCCACAAACCACTACAAGTGCTCACAAGTTGGCTGCTACATACATTTCACACACACATGACACCAAACAAAGAATAGCACAGCAATGTCAATGGCATACACCATGTTCGTGTAACGAAAGTGACACATAGGCACAGACCCCTTCAATCATGCTGTGCAAGTTTCTGCCAGAACAAACATCCAATGCCAGACTACTGGTGCCAACACCAACTACATCTCATCAACACACACTTGACTTACCTGTAGTGAGCATATACATCTGCCTGATGCATTGGGTCACACACAGAGGAATACAATATAACGACCATCACACACTGTGTGCCAGATTTGTGAGAAGTGGCACCACACCTACGGTAGTGCCACCTCAAATGCACCACTTGCTGACACACAATGCCATCAGGTCTGTACCATAAACAATAAATGACCCACCATGGGGCAGAGTCACTGTTAGACAGTGCAGATCATAGGAGTATTTAGGACATCACTGACCTTACATGCACTGTGTTAAGGGACATATTTACAAAGTAGCTGAGCCCCATCCCATAGCCTGCACAGTGCATATGTTGAAAGTATAAATGATGATTTATGTATTGGAAGGTAGGAGAGACACTGGTAGTAATGTTGTTCATCCGAAACAATGGGAATCCCAACCTTGGACACCTGATGGCTGGCACAAACATCAGCTGCCGCTCAAGATCACTAAGGGATATCTGTAAGAGGTCCTAGTGCTATTGTCATGCCCTGAACTGTATGTACAGTTTGGCAGATGATCACTCTTTTTGTGACTTGAAGCCGCATTGTAAATAGGGCCCCCTCCCACGCAGCACTTTGTGTGGAATGGGCGTGCAATGTGTGTTGCTATAGGTGTGTCACCATAAGATACATAGCATGATGATGCTAACTCAGATATAGGTGTCACCTAAAACCTAGTACCAACATCAAACACCACCCCAGGGTGGTGTTTTCTGGTTGCAATAAGGAAATTCACTGGTATCTCACCTCATATGAATGTGCCACCTATGCATGCTGCATAATGCTGCACATGCAGAAAGAGCTAATTGCCCATGAAAATAGTATATTTATTGGAAGGTGTCTCTTCCTGCACAGATAAATTCACCTCCACAGGGCAGCCAGCCAGGCACCATGGTGCAAGGTTGGTAGTGTTGGTGTACGGTTGCATACTAGGTGCCGGCACAGGGGACAACAAAGGGTTGCCTTGTAACATATTACACATGGTGCATTCCTGCATAGTGAAAATGAAGCAGCACAGCACTGCCAGTTTTGGAGCTGTGTTGTGCACAGTTACTTATTCATGAAAACGGCCCTAAGTGTTGCACTTCGTCTGTACTGACACATGTCAAAACGGCTGGGATGTCCAGGCTTTGTAGGGTGCTACCATGTTGTCACTACATCAGACCCCATTTGGTTGCAAGGATGTGTCATGTCCTCTCTAGTGATAGCACACTGCTACAAAGATGCACTACAGAACACATGGTACATACATACGGAGCATGAGTTAGGAATCCTAATTACATGTCCCAGGTCATTGTGCCAATTCCCAAGATTGTCATGTCCAACAGCACAGTGCTAGTAAAACTTAGTACAAGACCAGGAACTCACACCATACCACAAACATGTCTGAGTCACATCCAGCTCCAACTGACAACTGCCATGCTACATACTAAACCTGCTGCAAGCTTTAACAAAAGACTTACATCTTTCATCCTTTGCAGTGGATCAGGGTTATGGCATACAGCCATGGGTGATGACCCTATTTTCAAATCTAAACACAGCAGCTGAGCGTGCCTACAATAAGGTACACCATCAGACATGCAGTGTGGTGGAAAGGACATTTGGCTTCCTGAAATCTAGATTGCAATGCCTGGACCTTACAGGAGGCAACCTCCTTTATGTCCCACCCATTTTGTGTAAAATTATCCTCACATGTGCCTTCCTGCACAACATATGTGTGTGAATGAACGTGCCCATGAACGACTAGATTGTTGACCTGCCTGAGGAGGAGAAGGAGGATGGTGCTGAGGATATGGAGGGGGGAACAGCACAACACAGCTGCTGGGGTACGCCGGAGACAGCAAATTCTTGACATCTTTTACACATATGAACCACTGAAATCACCATGTTGAATTTGTAAATAAACACTTCACGTATACAACCAATCCTGCTTTGGTCTATTCAATCCCCACTACACATATCATAGGAATGTGAGTATAACCTCAGTGAGTATGTAACAGTTATTAATCTGACAAGTGATGTTGTGACATCATATGTGATGTGTTACATTGTACTGCCACCATCACACATATCACTTACAGCCTTATCTCTGGTATGTGACAACTGAAGGACACAATCCGTGGACCACAACATATTTTGTACATTCACGTTACCAACTTGCTAGTCAATAGCTCATCACACCCAACTACATCATGTCCCAATAGGATGTATGTAAGGGGCCCACACCTGAGGTTGGGGATGCTGAAAAATAGAAATTAAGTTATGTTGGAACTTAACTGTTACAACTAAGTGTGAGAGTTGCAATGGCTGCATGGAACATGTGTGTCGAGGGTGGGCATCATTGGTAACTATGGTCATCATGACTTGCCCAGGGATATTAACCAATGGAAGAAGTTGAGCCTGCGCAGTATATCAATGGTAATCTGCCCTGCCACTGCATTGGTGTACAACCTTGACGCAGGGTAAAAATGAACTCACTCATTCAAAGGACACACCTGTGGTATGCACATTTCTATGGATGAGAACATATGCAGCTAGGGCTTCAGGTCCACCATACAAAAACAACAACCATTGGTGAAATCCAAAATATGTGATCCGACCATATTCTGGATGGAATGTAAGCAGAGTGTGTCATTCTGACCCCCCAGGGTTGGCGGGAGCACCGCCGACAGGCTGGCGGTGCCCCGCAGGGCATTCTGACCGTGGCGGTTTGACCGCGGTCAGATGCGGAAAACCGGCGGTCTCCCGCCGGTTTTCCGCTGCCCAAATGAATCCTCCATGGCGGCGCAGCTTGCTGCGCCGCCATGGAGGATTCTGACACCCCATACCGCCATCCTGTTCCTGGCGGTTCGCCCGCCAGGAACAGGATGGCGGTATGGGGTGTCGTGGGGCCCCTGGGGGCCCCTGCAGTGCCCATGCAATGGCATGGGCACTGCAGGGGCCCCCGTAAGAGGGCCCCACTTTGTATTTCAGTGTCTGCTTTGCAGACACTGAAATACGCAACGGGTGCCACTGCACCCGTCGCACCTTCCCACTCCGCCGGCTCAATTCTGAGCCGGCGTCCTCGTGGGAAGGGTGTTTTGCACTGGGCTGGTGGGCGGCCTTTTGGCTGTCGCCCGCCAGCCCAGTGCAAAACCCAAAATACCCTCAGCGGTCTTTCGACCACGGAGCGGTATTTTGGAGGGGGGAACTCTGGCGAGCGGCCTCCGCCGCCCGCCAGGGTGAGAATCACCCCCTATTTACCAAAGATGTACACATGTCAGGCAAATATGCTGTCTTCACACAGCTCTCCATAAACTCAAAATCCAAATATGGAGACAGATGTCAGGTCACATTTCCGAGGTAGCAATAGTTCACCAATCATCAACAATGCCTGACCTGCGTAAGCAGCTTCAAATAGTATGCTCTGTATGACAACATCACACATCACATACCAGTACACAACACGCAATCACATTTCAGAACTATTGCATTGTACTGAATGCCAAACATATGTGGGTACACTGTCATACATGCATATATATGCACGACGTGCAACAATTTGCATGCTGTTGACTCCGTAACACAAACATTGGTGGAACAGACCAATCACACCCTTACTGCATTGTTGCATGGACTACTACATGTGGCCATACCCAATAAGCCACATTGCAGCACAGCCCATGTCATATGTATGTTGAATCAGGGTTCATCTAAGAACAATGCAAAATACCACTCAATCAGTAAATGAGTAAAAAAAAATATGACGCAAATGCGTCTAAAACATCCGCAAATGCAAAGAAAATGACACATGGGCCCTTAGCGTAAATTCTACGTTCATACTCCTCTTAATGCAGCCTTCTTTAAAATCGGCGCATAACCATCATTCGTCACTGTAAATGATGCACATGCGTTATGTGTCAAAAAAACTATGCAAATGTCAAATGCGTCAACCTAAAACACGCATAGCTGAAAAACGTGACGCACTGGGACAGAAAGTGATGTAATTGGAAATCCTGTCTACAAGCATGGTACAGTGGTTGCAGTTTCACTTTCTCTTTCCAGTCTGTGCCTTTGTGAGTGTGTGGTTGTGTATTGGAGCCGGTGTTGAGTCTTGGTTTGTGTTTGGAAGTTTGTGGTGTCCCTTGCGCCGTATCCTGTTGTATTTTGTGTGCATTTTGTCCCAGAAGTTGTGTTTTTGTGTAGTTTTTGTCCAGTTTTGTATTTGTACTGTGGCATGTCTGTCCGGGGTTGTTAGTCATTTGGTATAGTTCAGATAAGTTAGTGGGGTTAAGTTTCCGTTAATTTTTCATTCTTACCATTTGGGGTCAACTCTGACAATCAGTCGACATGTGAAAAAGGGAGGATGACCAGAATGTCATAAGATGAGCTTGGTGGTTTTGTATGGCTGGAATCACACTATCTGCCAATGATGCTTGAGATTGGTGGCAGGGTGATCCTCGGCAAACAGACCAAGTGGCTGCAGTGGGGAAAGGTGTTCCACCACCTGAAGCGCATTTACAAGACCAGCAGGAATGAGCACCAGCTGAAGCATCGCTGGGCAGATCTGGTGGCCAGGGAGCAGGATCTGTTCGATCACCTTGGGATCAAGACCGACGGAACTGTTGGTGAGTCTCCCATTGGCATACTATTGACTGTTCACTGCTCTTGAATGACAGTAACAGATAAGTTGGAGTGCTCCATGCAATGCTTGTGGACAGGTTGCATGCAACCAGTATGAAGAGTATTTGTGCCAGTCTAGGCCTGGAGTTCACATGTCCAACAATGATACCAATGCAGGTCAGATGGCTGATGACTCCTGCACAACCATCACAAAGGCACACCTTTCAGAGCCCATAGCGTCACCTGAACACCGGCATAGTGCCATGTATAAAACGCCAAGGCACCCCTAGCCTACCATATTTTCTGTAGATTGTGTCCACCAAGTAGCGCAATGCATGCATAGTGCAACTTTTCAACATTTCACGCACATGATCCCTGCCCCAGCCATTATGTTAGCAAAGGGGAGTTACCCGCCTTAGGGGGCAATGAATATGGGGCATTTGATACCATTAGACAACTTTGCCACATCAGTCACGGATTAATCAATGCATGATCATTGCAGACTTACAATTGACCCACATTTCTATCACAAAGAGCCTCTGGGTGCCTTGCAGGACAAGCTTCGGTACCTAAGTTATAAGTCTTGCAAAGTGCCAGGGTAGTGTCATGTTTTTATTACACAACTCCCCCTTATACCATGTTGTGCCGTCTTCTATAGATGGCCCACGCATGGTGTTGTCAGGGGTGTACTAAAGAGCACACATCATGAGGGGTAGAACTAGGGGCCAAAACAATGAGAGGGTAGCGCCATCGGTGCATCACTGTGTGACGCATTAGCATCACAACTTTAACCTCAAACACATTATTTGTAAGTTAGCCTTGCAGATATGTTGGTAAATGATGCAAAGGCGGCGCTCACTTTTCATTACTCAAGTCCCAGGTGCTGCACCAATGTTATCCTATTGGCCCCTTATGTGTCATTAGGCAAGGCCATGTAAGGGAGATTGAACATGATTTGGGAAGAGACTACTGGCAGTTCCATGTTCCAGTTCATGTTCTGTCACAGACTGCCTCTACCTCCCCACACCACACACATGTGCAGAGTCTGTTCCACTAGGCTACAGCTCCTCACTGATAGTATGAGGCTGCACTGCATCAGCTCCATCTCTGCCACATCACTCACTAACCTGTAGCTTCAGATGCATCCTCTAACTGCAGAGCAAGTGTGTCTGTGTTGAACACTATGTCTATGCCCATGTACTTATCCCTCTATGTATTGACAATAGTGTAAAATGGCAACAGCGGCAGGCCAACCAGTATTTGCAATGCATACATGTCACAACGCAGTCAATGTGCAGGTAGACAAAGCAACTGCACATGAGTCCACAGCCATGGCAATTCTTTAAGTGTGTCTGTCTTGTGATGGCACACACATTTACCTCTGTTCATTGCAGGGTGTGTAATGCAATTCCCCAACATCTTGCAATACCCACACAATCCCAGGTTAGTAGCATGTCTGTGAGCTATGATGATGACATAGTTGTTACCTACATCTGGGGCAGGCAGAAATGTCATGGGTTCGACAATGGCCCTGCCAATGCTACAACCATAGCATGACCCTCAGATGTCCCATTTGGCAATGAAGGTGTTGTGCCCACAGACACCTGCAAGACAATGAACATATGAATGTTGCAGGGTGTAGCACTATTGGAGTCTCTGGTCCAGTGCTAGTGTTCAGATGTGTGGCTCCCACTCACCTGAGTGTCTGTGTCATTGTGTGATTGTAGTGGTGTGTCTGTTGCACTGTTTCCAGTAGGATGACTAGCTCACTCCTCTCAACTAGTTCACACTGAAATGTGTTGTCCACTCGCAGTGACTACGATTTGACACTAACCATGGATTACCATTCATGTCTTACAGGTGCACCAGCCCCCTACACGATTGGTGAAGTGGCACGATTTGAAGACCTAAATGTATCCAGTAGGAATGATAATGTGTGTCCTGTGAAGTAATCCAGGGGTTGGTGTGAGTGAGTCATGTGTGTTCAGTGCCAGATGTGATTAGCTGTCCAACGGTCAGATATCAAAGTAGGCTGGATGGTGACATTATAGCCCATGTAAAGGATCTCCAAGTCACGTCTTGTGAGGCTCGTGGTGCACAATGGCCAGCATCATGGTACACAAGGTGGTGACAAGCCACATGTAGGGTCATATGTGACTAAGTATGACAGAGTGCAACGCTGTGAGAAAATTGGCAGTGGTGCACTCCATCATTCTCAGAACATAGGGATGCACCATATTGAACCCAATTTCTGTATTGTCATGAAGATGGAGGACAGGGCTGGCAAATATCCCTAGCATGGTGCTCTGTCTTTTGCACTCGGTGTATGTTACACTTTTATGGAATGTAATTGGCTTGCATGCAGCTCAAGGCCAAATGTGTGCTGGCATGGAAGTGGGTGTGAAAGGAATAGTAGTGGCAGATCCGATATTGATGGGTGTCTACACCTGGACAGATTAATGTAGATGTGATAGACCTATGGATACCAGCTTCCTAGTTGGCAGCCCTCCTAACATATGGTCCACTCCTTAACTCCATGTATGAGTGGGCAGGCTTTGGTGGATAACCAGGACAATTGAGATGATGGATTGCAAGGCCATCCCTCTTAGGCTTAGAAGGAGAGGAATATCAAATTTGAAGGTAGATGTGATGTTCACAGTGTAGGTGACAGTCATATTGATCAGGCTTGACCCCGTATGGTTACCAACAGCATCCCATCCTCCCAATGACATGTCCAAGTTAGAGTTAGCGCTGCCTTTGCATTATTTTTTTTACGCAAAAGCGGTGCATACTTCCAAACGTTTGGTTTATTTTCTAGGTTTGTGTCGCTTTAGCATCAAAAGTATGATGCAAAGGCAGCGTTGACGTTACATTTGTCAGGGCCGTTGTCTTTTCTGAAATGTGCTTTGGAGTACATGTTTAATTAGATGTAGCAGTGTAAGCTACTGATCTGTACAGACTCCACACAATGCTGACACTGATGGTTGTCTGTCTATATTTTACAGCTGCCAACATGACCAATGATGAGCAGTGTGCTTTTCAGAAGAGGACAGTGATGTACTGCCATATCCTGTCAGTGGAGTCTGAGCTCAGACGAATGGCTTGCCTGCTACCATGCAGAGAAGGCAACAGTGGAATGGCGGACATGCCCACAAGGGGTCCCCACACTGCCTAAGAAGACTCAGCAGACTCCTAGCTCATCGGCAGTGCAGGGGGCACAGCTGGCACCACACCCACAACATCGGCTGCAACAGTGACCACATCAGCACAACACCTCACACCACCTGCTGCCATGGCCTCACAGTTGCTGCAGGATCCACAGAGGGACGTATCCCTCGTACTAAGACGCTTGGATAGCTTGGAGGAAAAAGGCAGCTGCTGACACTAAGATGTTGAAATACACCCAAAAAATATCTAAAGAAGGCA
Organism: Pleurodeles waltl; assembly: GCF_031143425.1. Lineage (NCBI taxonomy): Eukaryota > Metazoa > Chordata > Amphibia > Caudata > Salamandridae > Pleurodeles > Pleurodeles waltl. The sequence goes on from NC_090446.1 coordinate 1,237,772,374, forward strand.
AACCTTTGACTCTGATGTGATCTGCCACCACTAAGTTCTGTCCCCTCCCTTCTGCTGTTCCAATATATTTTATTGTGGGTTTTAGGGGGTTAGTGTTAGGTTAGTGTAGGTATGTAGATAAGATAGGATAAGTGGATTTGGGGGTGGTGTTTTTACTCATTATGTGTTAATTAATGGGTGAGTGGTCATGTTTGGGTATCTATGGCCCTTATTTATACTTTTTTTGCACCTCATTTGCAGCATCTTTGACGCAAAATCGGCGCACACTTAGAAAATGCAATTATATTTTGTACGTTTGCGCCGCTTTTGCGTCAATAAATGACACAAATGCAGGGCAAAAAAAGTATAAATATGTGCCTATGTGCTTTCTTTAGTACAAAATGTAAAAAAATAAATATAAAAATAAAATACAAAAAATATATATTTGTTTTGGATTAGTTAGTATATGTGTAGTATTAGTACATGTTTCCCTGCATGTGTCTTGTAACTTAAGAGGGGTGGGGAGGCCAATGTTTATAGTGTGGTGTTAAATGTGTTAGTTAAGTTTAGCATAGGGTAGATAGCTTTAGTTGTTGGATAAGTATAGTTAGAATAGGTTAGTTTAGGATAGGGTAGGTTTTATTTATTTTTTAGGTTAGTTGAAATTTTAATAAACATTTTTGCATACTCCTATACATTTTGTGTTATATGCTTGTGTCTCAGGGTCTTCCCATGAGTGCACAGTGCAAATTGTGTGTTGCTCTAGGGATTCCATCCTGCCTCCGAATACTTCTCTTGACATGTGTATCACCTATTGACAACTGAGATGTCACATTGGCTTCAACAACACATCTACTTCTCCATTCATCTGACATCCAATGTACCCACCACTCAAGGTGACTATGTTTACTTTGTATTGGACAGGCATAAGGCATCACTGCAGCAAGTAGGAGCTGCTGATTTTTCGGGATAGCAGTAACATCCCGGTGGTAGGCAGCCATGTCTGCCCTGAGGGAGGCCACTTGTTCTCAATCACACTTCTGCCAGTTTGGGAGGGCAGTTTTTGTGGCCTCTCCCTCATGGCAGCAGCTATGTCCCTCAGACACTGCTGGACTACATGCAGTGGGGAGTGTGTGCCTCGTTTGGCTGCAGTATGTTCATTGGCCGTAACAAGGCGCATGCGCATTCCCTCTAAGCTGGCTGCCATAGTCTCCATCCCCACCCGCTCTTCCTCATGCTGGACTCCTGCCATTGTCCTCTCAAAGCTGGTCCCTGCGTCCTCAGAGTCCTCAGCTGTGTCGGTGCTGGCAGGTTGTACTATTGGGGTGTTGGGTGGGGCAGCTGGGATGGCTACTACATTATTTGTCCTCCTTGTGACTGGAGGTGGTGTCTGCAGCGATACCAGGACTTCTTGGAGGGTCTCTTGGCTGATGTTTGTCAGCTCGTCATCCAGGTCATCGGGGTACTCAAGGACAGGCAGATCAGCAGGAAACCATCATCCTCTGCAATGAGATGGTTTCAATGTTGTGTCAGTTGACATGTCACGTCACTGACTTGCTTTTGGAGGTTCATTGTAATCCCACTTCCCAAACATTGTTCCTGTACATTATGGTTGCAGTCTATCAGCCCTTTGCCCCACCTGAGTGCCACATGAGGGGAAGCTCAGGTGGCACAATTGGCTGCGTCATATCTACTAGGTGTGATGCAAATCTTTTTGGTGGCTGGACACCATCTTGTTATTGTGGACCCTTCCTATGCATCCATTTGCATGGTAGGGCCTTGCAATAGCTGTTGCGGTGGTCAAGCCACAGCAATACAGATCGCAATATGCCCCTGTCCCAGTCTTACATGTTTCACATACACCCGGGCATTACTGAAACCTTACACCACCCCAGGGTTGGCATTGCCAAGACACTATGCTATTATTTCCTTTGATAGCTCCTCATGTTGATGTATGTGTATGTATGCTACATTGCACAGCACACATGGACCTAGCAGATTTCCATTTCAGTTTCTGTCTGTGCTGGAAGGTGCTCCTTCCTATACAACTATGATCTCCCCCTCAATGCAGCTATCCTTGCACTATAATGCAAGAGATGCAGCATTGTGGCAGTGCATCTAAATTGACCCAGGCACAAGGTTGGACCCAGGGATGAGCAGCATGGGTATCATTTGTTGCTGTGTACATCATTTTCTACATGACAGTGCCTGATGGTAAAATAATTAATGGACATAGCCAGTTGACTGAAGTTGAACTTAGGTCAGGGCCTCATGCTAGTATGATGGTGATTTTGCAGGTAGTCATACTGGTGCACACATGGACCCTCAATACAAGTCCAGCTGTCCTATGACCACCTTTCTGCCATTGTCTATATGAACACCCACAACAGTGCAGGTGGTAGTGGCACATGTTGTCCATGTGGAATACCCCATGGGCCAATGGCCTGGCACTTGCAGGTTGCTGACAGCTTACAGACTGGCAATGCCATCTTTCTTGTGACACCAGACCAGTATTACGATGAGCGCTACCCTCCAGGTATGTCACGCATTTCCACCAGCCTTTGCATGGCAGTGAAACCCCCATGCAGAGGTTGATGGTGATGTGGTGTGGTGTGCCCCTGAGTGCCCCTGCACAGACCATGCACCTGAGGGCCCCATGCCCAGCCCCTTTGCCCTTTCCACTGCCTGATTTGCAGGGCTAAGAGCAGTGTGTCCTGTCACACCCAATGCACCCCAAGACTGGCACTGACTCCATTTGATCCATCAACAATGTTGTGGTAACTGCCCCACAGATCTACCATTGCAAAAAGAACAGATGATGGCCAGAATGGAGAACAAATCAAACATTCACCCCCAGTCACAAAGATCTGGGTTTAATCCATCATTTTTTTGCTCACCATGCCACCCCAGGTTGGACCCACCAATATGCCAATCAGTCTTAGCCCTGTTCCTCATGGGAACTGTCCAGCCCGAACTGCCAAGCTAGGTCCTCCCTGGACCAGAAAAAAAGCATCCTAGGACTGGTTTCAGGGTATCACCCTTCATCAGCTAGGCTAGCTTGAATCCAGTGGTGCAGTGAGCACGTGACCCATGTCTGGGCATACCCTTCCCACTTGGGGCGATAAATGCAAAGAGAACAGATGATGGACGGAATGCAGAGCAAATCAAAAATTCACCCCCAGTAACAAAGATCTGGGTTTAATCCATCATTTTTTGCTCACCACGCTACCCCAGCTTGGACCCAGCCATATGCAAATCAGTCTTGACCCTGTTCCTTATGGGAACAGTGCAGCCCGAACTGCCAAGCCAGGTCCTCCTTGGACCGGAAACAAGCATCCTAGGACCGGTTTCAGGGTATCACCCTTCATCAGCTAGGCTAGCTGGAATACAGTGGCGCAGTGAGCACAGGACCCACATCTGGGCATACCCTTCCCACTTGGTGTGACAAATGCAAAAAGAACAGATGATGGACGGAATGCAGAGCAAATCAAACATTCACCCCTAGTCACAAAGATCTGGGTTTAATCCATCATTTTTTCACTCACCACGCCACCCCAGGTTGGACCCAGCCATATGCAAATCAGTCTTGACCCTGTTCCTCATGGGAACAGTCCAGCCCGAACTGCCAAGCCAGGTCCTCCCTGGACCAGAAACAAGCATCCTAGGACTGGTTTCATGGTATCACCCTTCATCAGCTAGTCTAGCTGGAATCCAGTGGCGCAGTGAGCACGGACCCACATCTGGGCATACCTTTCCCACTTGGGGCGACAAATGCAAAAAGAACAGATGATGGCGCTGAGGAGGGGATGGGGGAGAGGGGGAAAGCTGCTACTGCTCAAACAGCCAGGTCTTGAGAAGTTTCCTGAAGGTAAGTAGGTCTTTGGTCTGGCGCAGGTGGGTGGGAAGAGTGTTCCACATTTTGACAGTGAGGTGCGAGAATGATCTACCGCCGGTTGTAGTTCTGCGGACGTGTGGGACAGTTGCGAGGGCGAGGTCGGCGGAGCAGAGATGTCGGGTCGGGTGTAGAAGACTGTTTCCTCCATCAGCGTCTGAGGTCGACGCTAATGCGGTTAAAATGGTGCATATCCGTTTTGCAACTGTTTGAAATTGGGTCTTTGGTTGGCAGTCAGGTTACCCCCTGTTCGAACAAGGACCCTCTCTCTAGTCAGGGTAAGTCACACACAATCCAAATTATTCTGTGCCCTGTAGCTTGGCACTGAGCAGTGAGGCTTAACTTAGAAGGCAATGTGCAAAGTATTTGTGCAATAAAACATACAATAACACTATCTAGCACCACAAAAATACACTCCACAATGTTTAGAAAAATATATAATATTTATCTGGTAAGATGCAGGTCAAAACAGTTGGAATGCAATAAGTAGATGTTGAGATATCACTGTAAAAGTGATATAAAGGGGGTCATTCCGGCGAAACCTACAAAAGACCGCACCGCGGTCAAATGACCGCGGGGGTCATTACAACTTTCCCGCTGGGCCGGCGGGCGATCTCCAAAAGATCGCCCGCCGGCCCAGCGGGAAAGCCCCTGCAAAGAGGAAGCCGGCTCCGAATGGAGCCGGCGGATTTGCAGGGGTGCGACGGGTGCAGTGGCACCTGTCGCGATTTTCAGTGTCTGCAAAGCAGACACTGAAAATCTTTGTGGGGCCCTGTTAGGGGGCCCCTGCACTGCCTAAGTGGCCAGTGGCATGGGCAGTGCAGGGGCCCCCAGGGGCCCCACGACACCCGTTCCCGCCAGCCTCTTCCTGGCGGTGTAAACCACCAGGAACAGGCTGGCGGGAAGGAGGTCGGAATCCCCATGGCGGCGCTGCAAGCAGCGCCGCCATGGAGGATTCCCTGGGCCAGGGGAAAACCGGCGGGAAACCGTCGGTTCCCCTTTTCTGACCGCGGCTTTACCGCTGCGGTCAGAATGGCCCGGGAAGCACCGCCAGCCTGTTGGCGGTGCTTCCTCTGCCCTCCACCCTGGCGGTTTGAAATCTCCAGGGTCGGAATGAGGGCCAAAGTGTCTTAAGTCTTTTAAAAGCAAACAAAGTCTCTTTCAAGCACAAAGTACCTGGTTCACGTGAATAATCTCCGCTAAGGGCAGCAGAGGAGGAGAAGCGTGGAAACAAAGGGGGTGTGCGTCGATTTCTCGGGCCGCACACGGCGATGCATCGTTTAGTTTCCATGCAGGGACGGCTGTGCATCAATTTCCAGCGCTCGGTCGTGGATCCTCCTCGGGTTGTGGGGTTTTCAGATGGCCCGGGGACAGTGCATGGATTTCCTGATCTGGCAGGACAAAGGCATAGGAGCTGAGTCAATCTGGTGGACGTTGCGTTGAATTTTCTACCGCACGGCAGGCGCTGCATCAATTCCTCTCTAGAAGTCGGGCTGTGTCATTCCGGCTCGGCTATGCATCAATCTAGTGGGCTGTGCGTCGAATTTCCGGTCAATACGCTGGTGCTGTGTTGATCTTCTCGCTGCAAAGTCGGGCTGCGTGGTTCCGGTTTGGTGTGCGGTGAAATTTTCACAGCGGTGCAGGCTGTGCGTCGTTTCTGGCAGGTTGTGCGTCGGATTTCGCCACACAAGGAGTCCTTCTTGAAGAGATGAAGTCTTTTTGGTCCTGAGACTTCAGGGAACAGGAGGCAAGCTCTATCCAAGCCCTTGGAGAGCACTTCTTCACCTCAGCCAGAGAGCAGCAAGGCAGCAGGGCAACAGCAAGGCAGCAGTCCTTCCTGAAAGCAGTCAGGTGAGTTCTTTGGGCAGCCAGGCAGTTCTTCTTGGAAGGATGCAGGTTCTGGTTACAAGTTTCTTCTCCAGGAAGTGTCCGTGAGGTAGAGTGTCTACTCCAAGAAGTGTCTAAAGTCTGTGGGTTTGGGTGCTCTTCTTATACCCATTTTGGACTTTGAAGTAGGCTTATTTCAAAGGAAAGTCTCACTTGATTGTAAAATCCTGCCTTGCCCAGTCAAGGCCTCAGGCACACACCAGGGGGTTTGAGTCTGCATTGTGTGAGGCCAAGCACAGTCCTTTCAGGTGCGAGTGACCACTCCTCCCCTCCCTCCTAGCACAGATGGATCATTGAAATATGAGGCTACACCCCAGCCCCCTTTGTGTCACTGTCTGGAGAGAGGTGCAAACAGCCCAACTGTCAAACTAAGCCAGGTGGGAATCCACAAACAGGCAGAGTCACAAAAATGGTTCAAGCAAGAAAATGCCCACTTTCTAAAAGTGGCATTTTCAAACACACAATCTCAAAACCAACTTTACTAAAAGATGTATTTTTAAATTGTGAGTTCAGAGGTCCCAAACTCCACATGTCTATCTGCTCCCAAAGGGAAGCTACGCTTTAATAATGTTTAAAGGTAGCCCCCATGTTAACCTATGAGAGAGATAGGCCTTGCAACAGTGAAAAACGAATTTAGCAGTATTTCACTGTCAGGACATATAAAACACAATAGTATATGTCCTACCTTAACCATATACTGCACCCTGCCCATGGGGCTACCTACGGCCTACCTTAGGGGTGTCTTATATGCAGAAAAAGGGAAGGGTCAGGCCTGGCAAGTAGGGGCACTTGCCAAGTCAAATTTACAGTTTGAAACTGCACACACAGACACTGCAGTGGCAGGTCTGAGGCATGATTGCAGTGCTACTTATGTGGGTGGCACAATCAGTGCTGCAGGCCCACTAGTAGCATTTGATTTACAGGCCCTGGGCACCTCCAGTGCACTTTACTCAGGACTTACTAGCAAATCAAATATGCCAGTCATGGATAAACCTATTAACAGTACAATTTACACAGAAAGCATATGCACTTTAGCACTGGTTAGCAGTGGTAAAGTGCTCAGACTTCAAAGCCAACAAAAACAGGTCAGGAAAAATAGGAGGAAGGAGGCAAAGAGTTTGGGATGACCCTGCCAAAAGGGCCAGATCCAACAGCGACATATTTACGTGCCGTAAAACAGGTTAGAGTCATTTTTGCGACATTAATGTAATTTTGCCTTATGACAAGGCACAATTAGAGGAAAGTCCCATCTTGCCTGGCATGTTACCCACATTTTTTACTTGGGTGTCAGTTTGTTTTTGCCTGTCTCACTGGGATCCTGCTTGCCAGGACCCCAGTGCTCATAGTTGTGGCCTGAATGTGTCCCTGTGTGGTGCCTAACTGTGTCACTGAGGCTCTGCTAATCAGAACCTCAGCGCTTATGCTCTCTCTGTCTTTAAAATTGTCACTGCAGGCTAGTGACCATTTTTACCAATTCTGATTGGCACACTGGAACACCCTTATAATTCCCTAGTATATGGTACCTAGGTATCCAGGGTATTGGGGTTCCAGGAGATCCCTATGGGCTGCAGCATTTCTTTTGCCACCCATAGGGAGCTCAGACAATTCTTACACAGGACTGCCACTGCAGCCTGAGGGAAATAACATCCACGTTATTTCATAGCCATTTCACACTGCACTTAAGTAACTTATAAGTCACCTATATGTCTAACCCTCACTTGGTGAAGGTTAGGTGTAAAGTTACTAAGTGCGAGGGCACCCTGGCACTAGCAAAAGTGCCCCCACATAGTTCAGGGCAATTTCCCTGGACTCTGTGAGTGTGGGGACAATAGTACACGTGTGCACTACATATAGGCCAATACCTATATGTAACTTCACAAAGGTAAGTCCGAATATGGCCATGTAACATGTCTAAGATCATGGAATTGTCCCCTCATGCCAAATATGGTATTGGGTGCCAATTCCATGCATCCCTGGGGCTCCAGCATTGACCCGGGTACTGCCAAACCAGCTCTATGGGGTTTTCACTGCAGCTACCGCTGCTGTCAACCCACAGACAGGCTTCTGCCCTCCTGGGGTCTGGGCAGCCCAGTCCCAGGAAGGCAGAACAAAGGATTTCCTCTGGGAGAGGGTGTTACACCCTCTCCCTTTGGAAATAGGTGTTAAGGGTTGGGGAGGAGTAACCTCCCTCAGCCTCTGGAAATGCTTTGAAGGGCACAGATGGTGCCCTCCTTGCATAAGGCGGTCTACACCGGTTCAGGGATCCCACAGCCCCTGCATTGGTGCAAAACTGGACAAAGGAAAGGGGAGTGACCACTCCCCTGTCCTTCACCACCCCAGGGTCGTGCCCAGAGCTCTTCCAGTGTGTCCCAGACCTCTGCCATCTTGAATGCAGAGGTGTGAGGGCACAATGGAGGCCTTTGAGTGGCTAGTGCCAGTAGGTGACATCAGAGACCCCTCCTGATAGGTGCTTACCTGACTAGGTGGCCAATCCTCCTCTGAGGGCTATTTAGTGTCTCTCATGTGGGCTTCTCTTCAAATAATGAATTCAAGAGCTCACCAGAGTTCCTCTGCATCTCCCTCTTCGACTTCTGCCAATGATCGACCGATGACTGCTCCAGGATGCCTGCAAAACTGCAACAAAGTAGCAAGAAGACTACCAGCGACATTGTAGCGCCTAATCCTGCTGGCTTTCCAAACTGTTTCCTGGTGGTACATGCTCTAGGGGCTGTCTGCCTTCACCCTGCACTGGAAGCCAAGAAGAAATCTCCCGTGGGTCGCCGGAATTTTCCCCTGCTAATGCAGGCACCAAACTTCTGCTTCACCGGTCCCCTGTTTCCCCTCTCATCTTGATGAGTGTGGTCCCTGGAACACAGGAGCTGGATCCAAGTGACCCCGACAGTCCAGTGGTCCATCTGTCCACATTTTGTGGAGGTAAGTCCTTGCCTCCCCACGCCAGACAGTAATCCTGTGTACTGCGTGAACTGTAACTGCTAGGGCTTCTGTGCGCGTTTGCAAGGAATCCTTCGTGCACAGCACAGCCCAGGTCCCCACCACTCCATCCTGCATTGCTCAACTCGCTGAGTTGACCACCGGCTCCGTGGGACCCTCCTTTGTAGTGTTGAGACGACCACCATGCTCAGTTTTCTTGAACCCATGTTCAAGTTTTTCTGCAGTTGCTGCCTTCTTCTGCGGGGGCTCTCTGTGTTGCTGAGTGACCCTCTGTCTCCTCCTCCAAGGGGCGACATCCTGGTCCTTCCTGGGCCCGGGCAACACCCATTTTCTTCAACCGCAACCCTTGCAGCTAGCAAGGCTTGTTTGCGGTCTTTCTGCGTGGAAACAACTCTGCATCCTCCAGCACGCCATGGCACATCTTCTATGCAAAGAAGAAGTTCCTGGCATCTTCCGTTGTTGCAGAATCTTCAGCTTCTTCCACCCGGAGGCAGCCATTTTGCACCTTCATCTGGGATTTAGTGTGCTTCCTTTGCAGGTCCTCATGTCCAGAAATCCATCTTCAGTGCTTTGCAGTCAGTTGTGGTCTTTGCAAAATCCCCTATCACGACTTTAGTGTGTTTCTGTGGAAGTAAGGTCACTTTACTCCTACTTTTCAGGGTCTTGAGGTGGGGTATCTTGGACACTCTTAGTGCTTTCTCATACTCCCAGCGACCCTCTACACACTACAATAGGCCAGGGGTCCCTAGGTGGTTTGCAATCCACTTTCTTAGTATATGGTTTGTGTTACCCCTAGGCCTATTGCATCCTATTGTATCCTACAGTGTTTGCACTACTTTTTTAACTGTTTACTTACCTGATTTTGGTTTGTGTGTATATTTTGTGTATTTTACTGACCTCCAAAGGGAGTATATCCTCTGGGATTTTTTGGGCACATTGTCACTAAAATAAAGTACCTTTATTTTTAGTAACTCTGAGTATTGTGATTCTTATGATATAGTGCTTAATAATATAAGTGGTGTAGTAGGAGCTTTGCATGTCTCCTAGTTCAGCATAAGCTGCTCTGCTAGAGCTACCTCTATCAGCCTAAGCTGCTAGAACACTACAAATCTACTAATAAGGGACAACTGGACATGGCACAAGGTATACGTACCATCAGGTACCCAGTATAAGCCAGGCCAGCCTCCTACATTGGTGGCAGCGGTGGGATAAGTACTTGTAACTGCTTTACCACTTTGTCATTAGTGTTTTTCATAAGGAAAACATATTCCAAATACTTAAAAATATACACAGTTAACCTAAACAGTTTTACTCTCTTTCTAAAAACTTTCTAAAAAGTTTCTAAAGAGTTTTCAAACGTTTTGAAAAAGTTTGAAACGTTTTTCTCTTTTCTTTAAAAGTTTCTAAAACCTTTTTCTCTCTGTCCTAACCCCTTTCTTACAACTATGTCTGCAGTAGAGCTCACTCCCACAGTTGTTCAGGCAACCTATGGTAGTTTAAACTTTAAAAGTTTGAGGGGTCTCTGCATAGAAAGAGGTTGAAGCATTGGTAAGAACCCTACCAAAGATCCTCTCCTTGGCCTTCTCCTAGAAAGTGACTAGAACCTGTCTGGCCCATCCCAGGATCAGGAGGTAGAGGAGAGGGGTACCCAGCAAGAATCAGGGGAGGGCCCTGAGGACTCTGGGGAGGGTTCATCCAAAGACCTGTCAGCTAACAGGCCATCTAGTGAAGCTGGTGGTGGGAGGGGGTCACAAATCAGTAGGGCACCTTTCACTCTAAAAGGCCAGGTAACTAGAGTCCAGCCAGTTAGAGACAGGTCAATTTCTGCCAATTCCCACATTTCCTCTGTGTCTCAGAATTCCCAAGCCTCCCACCCTGAGGATAACACCCTAGACAGGGAACTCAGAAAGCTGAGTTTGGAAGAGGCCAGACTGAAGCTGAGGCTGCAGCAGTTGGCCTTAGACAGGGACTCTCTAGATGTAGAGAGGGAAAGGCATAGGTTGGGGTTAATTCCCCATGGTGGCAGCAGCAGTGTTCTTGATAGTAATCCTGTAAGAGTGCAATATTCTAGGAACCTGCAGAAGATTGTCCCCCCTTACAAGTAGGGGGATGACATCAACAAGTGGTTTGCTACACTTGAGAGGGCCTGTATAATACAGTTGGTCCCTCAAACGCAGTGGGCTGCTATCTCGTGGTTATCATTCACTGGAAAAGGTAGGGACTTTAGTGTGTTTCCTGGGAAGTAAGTTAAAATTACTCCTACTTTTCAGAGTCTTGGGTGGGGTATCTTAGACACCCTTAGTGTTTTCTTACACTCCCAGCGACCCTCTACACACTACACTAGGCCTGGGGTCCCTAAGTGGTTTGCATTCCACTTTCTTAGTATATGGTTTGTGTTGCCCCTAGGCCTATTGCATTATATTGTATTCTACAGTGTTTGCACCACTTTTCTAACTGTTTACTTACCTGATTTTGGTTTGTGTGTATATTTTATGTATTTTACGTACCTCCTAAGGGACTATATCCTCTGAGATATTTCTGACACATTGTCACTAAAATAAAGTACCTTTATTTCTAGTTACTGTGAGTATTGTGATTCTCAGGAGCTTTGCTGTCTCCTAGTTCAGCCTAAGCTTCTCTGCTATAGCTACCTCTATCAGCCTAAGCAGCTAGAACACTACTAATCTACTAATAAGGGATAACTGGACCTGGCACAAGGTGTAAGTACCCTCAAGTACCCACTATAAGCCAGGCCAGCCTCCTACAACAATGGTTAATGTCAAAAACTTTGGCTCTAGCTAGCTTTTAGGGCCGTCCTGCAACATGGTATACATTTGACGCCCAGATGGGCCTTGATTTGCTATGTTTCTTTTTCACTTTGTGCAAAACACTTTGGGGCATGTTTATACTCCATTTGCGCTGAATTTGCATTTTTGTTTATGTGAATTCAGTGCAAAACTAACTCCATAGTCATATTTTGATGCTAGACACGTCTATTGTCAAAATATTGGAGTCTGCACCATTTTTTTGATGCTTGCGTCAATGAGATGCAAGGCAGGCGTTTTATCTAAAAAATGGTGCTCACCTCATAGCCCCATATTTATCCCACAGTGCTAAAATGATGCATGGGTGGAAGGACAGGCTCAATAATGGTGCAAAACCTGCTTTGCACCATTATTTAACACCTGGGTCAGACCAGGCTTTAGGGGACTTGTGGAACCATTTTTATGGTTGAACACCATGGAATTGGTCTACAGGTGCCCTCCTCAAGTGACAGCAACACTTCCACCCACAACAGAGGGACACCAGAGGATGGGGGACCCCATCCCAGGTAAGTAGGGTAAGTATAGGTAAGTATTTTATTTTTAAAATTGAAGTGCCATCAGGGGCCCAACTTGGGGACCCCTGCATGGCACAGGGTGCAATGGCCATGCCCAGGGGGCCCTGGTCCCCTGTGCTGGCCATTGGGGTGGTGGCCATGACTCCTGTCTTTTCTAAGACAGGAGTTATGTGGTATGGATGGTTTTGCGCCAGAAAAGTTCTGCCTCTAACCAACCTAAAGTCATTTTGTGGTGTAAAACCCCCTTCTTCCATACCGTCACCCCCACCCGGCTAACATCAGTTTTTTTTTTTTTTTACACTAGCCCACCCTTTGAGCCAGATTGTGCTGATCCATAAATATGGCACCCAGCTGGCGTCTTGGAATGGCGCAATCCGGCGCCACACTTTTTGACGCAAAACTGTGCAAACATGTACGTGTGTTGAGCCCCGAGTGCTTAGACTGCACACGGAGTGGGTGTTTGCAGCTACCTCTCATGTTATCAATGGTGATGTAAGAGTGTTTTTGTGCATGTTCTGTCATAAGGACTCTCTTATCTCGATGAGACTGCTGGATTAGAGGCGGTAGCACATCTGCTTGTAGGCGACTAAGTCACTCCTACACCATTTGGCAACTGTCAACCCAATCCTCCCGGCTCTCTAGCAGCAACTCATCAAAACCCAAGTAGTAAAGGTGATCTCTGACAGGCTACTGCATGGACTCAGGAAAACTTTCAGGGAAACTATTGTGGTACAAGTCTTACCCTTTTCTCATGTTAGAAATTAGGGCCAGATGTAGCAAACTTTTTGAATGTCGCAAACAACGAATTTCGCTGTTTGCAACGTGCAAAAAGCACATCACGATGCCCAATCCCCGTTTTGCGAGTTGGTAACCTGGTTACCGACTCGCAAAACGGGACTGCGAGTTGCAATTAGGAAGGGGTGTTCCCCTTCCTAATTGCGAGTCACAGCGCAATGCTATATTGCTTTGTGACCGCGAACGCGGTCGCAAAGCAATCGCAGATACCACCAGTAACGGGTGGTAACCCCTTCCCCTTTGTGAATGGCATGGAAAACATTTTTTCAGAGCAGGCAGTAGTCCTATGGACCACTGCCTGCTCTGAAAAAATGAAACGAAAACGTTTCATTTTTTCGTTTTGTAATGCATCTCGTTTTCCTTTAAGGAAAACGGGCTGCATTACAAAAAAAAACTGCTTTATTTAAAAGCAGTCACAGACATGGTGGTCTGCTGTCTCCAGCAGGCCACCATCCCTGTGAGTGTTGCGAGTCTCAAGGGGGTCGCAAATTGCGACCCACCTCATTAATATTAATGAGGTGGGCCTTTGCAACCCCCTTGCAAGTCGCAGAAGGTGTCAGGGACACCATCCTACATTCTGAATTGCGACTCGCAAATTGCGAGTCTCTCTGACTCGCAATTTGCAAGTCGCAATTCAGAAAATACGTATATCTGGCCCTTAGTCTCTTACACACACACAGGCAAGAAAGAAGATGCAGAATCATTTTCAATACATTTATTGAAAAGACTGCAATCTACGACAAAATGCATGAGCCGCAATTATTAGAATAGTGATGAATAACAAAATCAGGACTGTGAAGATGAGCGATGTAAATATGACCAACCACAACATATTGCGAAAAACATGAATATCCATAAAGCGTACTTTATACCCTAAAGAGAGCAAAGTGTGATAAACTGAATCGGTCCATGCTGTGTTCATGAGAAGCGCTCCAATCCCCAATTACCCTAGACCAAGGTTGGCCTCCAGTCTGCAAATCAGGCTTAGTAGCGACACAAAGGCTGAGGTCTGCTGAGGTCTGCTGGAAAGTGACATGCAATATAGATGAAATATCCTGGGTGGAACCCCGTCCAATGGCCTTAGTCTCACAAGGTGTTTCTATAGGGCCCATGATATTGTTTGTGCAAGACTCCTAAACGTCAAACTTAAAGTAAAAATTAAAAAGAACATGATGACAATCTAAGATGTACATTACTGATAATGATGCTTTCATGGAATGGCAACTGGTTATGAAATGAAAACATTTCTTCTAAAATGCAAGCTGTGCTAAAATGAATAATGAATAAAAACTAATAATAAAAATATAGCATGTTGTCTAGGTAAAAGGGCAAAGACCTGCAAGCTAAAGCCAAGCTAAACTCCTGCACCGAGGCAGGGAACTAAAATAGACCCACAACATCCTCCCCTATTGCGGAAACAAAGGTGCTAAGTCCAAAGTCTAAAAATGCTCTAAACTAAAAACCTAAAAACAAATGTAAAATCATATATAAGAGAAATAGGCCCTCATTATGCCATTGGCGGAAAATCCCGCTTACCGCCGCGCTGACGGCTGCCAACTTTCCGCCGCACTGGCGAATATCCGTTCTCCATATTATGACACACACTTTCATAATCCGAAAGAATACAGCCAAATACACAAATCCGCCAGCCCAAAGGTCAGTGACAAACTGGTGGTTCCAAAACCCACACCGTTACGGCATCAAAACAACACCCACCACAAATCAACACGGTGGACATTCAACGGCAGTAAACCATTGGCGGTACATACCGCCGCGCTCAGAATGGACACCCAAATACAAAACAACACTACATTAGACAATACTAAAGACACACACCTGACACTCATGCACACACCACACACCCACAGCACTATAAAACACACACCCAAATTACACACAACCCCTTACGTACAACAATTGCCACCAGGAGACTGAGAAGAAGAGCACAGAGACAACTAGACACACACACCACTTGTACCCATACACCCCTCATGCACTCCACATCACACACCCCACCACATTACCCAACACACCCTCACCAACACACATCACACAACACCCATGACACCACAAAGGCACCCCCATGTCACTGAGGTGTTAAGGGCCACGGTGGAGGAAATCATCAGGGTAGAGCCACAGGGCAGGCAATTATCTATAGCAAGGAAGATGGAGCTATGGTGGAAAATCGTGGACATGGTCAACGCCGTGGGACAGCATCCGAGAACAAGGGACGACATCAGGAAGAGGTGGAACGACCTATGGGGGAAGGTACGTTCAGTGGCAGCAAGACACCAGCTTGCCATAAAGAGGACTGGCGGTGGACCCCCACCTCCTCCCCACAACTCACAGCATGGGAGGAGCAGGTACTGGCAATACTGCATCCTGAGGGACTCGCTGGAGTTGGAGGAGGACTGGAGAACTTTCAATACTTATCACCCCCGTACCTGCATGCCACCACACACCCTCACTCCACCACATCCCACACACTCCACCAACACATCTCACTAATCCCAATGCCAGGCCCCACATGCTGTACCAATGCATGGACACCGCTCACTGCTGTGCATGGACACTCATCACTAAAGCATGCACAGCATGGGGAAACTAACATAACCATAATACACCAGCATACACAAGCAAAAGCTGTCAGGGCAACACCAACCATAAAGGGGAAGCTACAGAAGTACAAATGTCAGACACTTGAAGCATAATACATCATTTACATCCCCACAGGTTCCCCAGCCAATGTTACTGGAGAGGAGGTGCCACCACTATCCAGTTACCCCACAGAAGAGGCCCACAGTGATGACCTTAACTCTGGACTTCTGGATCTGGACAATCTACCTGGCCCATCAGGGAACACTGGACAGCCAGTCACCCAAGCCCACTCACAGACCACCTCAGAGCCTCCCCATCAGGAACCAACACCAAAGCACCCCCCCAGCGTACCCACACCTCTGTCCCCAGGACATGTCAATCAGCAGTGTGCCCACCTGTACAGGGACCCCAGCCCACACCTTGCACACAAGACAATCAGAGACCTGGGGTCAATGGCAGTGGGCACACCGTTCAGGGGACAAGGGCACAGGCCAACAGGGCCACTGGGAGGACTGCTGTGCGCTGGGGGAGGACAGGATTAGGGAACTGACTCTCCAGGAGGCACTCTCAAAGATCCTGGGAGCCTACCAACATTCCCAGGACACGATAGGCCACATCCTAGACAACGTGGAGGAGAACAGGTGGCTGCAGGAGGGACAGATTCAGGGGATCAGGGAGGATTTGCAGGCCATTAACAACACCCTGATCTCCATAGCAGGGGTGCTGTCATACATGGCCAACATCATGAGGAAGGCACATCACACCAGCTGGCCCCTACCAATAGCCAGTCATCTGAACAGCCCTCCACTTCCGCTAGTGGCCAGGAGGTCCCACCACAGGACTCACAGCGCACCAGCACTCCTCCCCCTGCAGAAGGTGAACCACCCCGCAAACGTTCCCTGTGACCCAGACAAAAGCCAGAGACACTTGCAAAGACCACCGCCAGGAAATTAGACTCCTGATTGTCCCCCTTGTGTTCCACGCAGTCACCTTGTTCACCTTGAACTGCCATTGCTCCCCCTCCCATGTCCCTATGGACACTGCACCTGTGCTACAAACAGACTGGAATAATACCCTGGACTTTCCTCCATCATCACCCCATTCCATTGTACTTCCCCCCTATATTTTAGCACAACAATAAGCACCCTTTGATAAATCTCAACTAGTAGTATTTCATGGATTGCAAATTTGCAATCATTGAAACAGCTACAACCATTGCAAATTAACTGTACATAGAATGAGCATAGAATGAATGATCTGTTGCTGGCTGTTGTGATCACATAAGGACAATGTTGTCATATCACCAACATCTGTAAAATGAATATCCATAGATAAAAGTAAGTAGGGGAAAGAAGTGGGTAATGTTAGAATGCTAATGCCACACAGGATACAATAATAGTCATAGAAATGTGTAGTTGCACTGTCTCACCTGTGTGTCATTGGAAGTACTGACATATCACCAATGTTCTGTTGTCCACATCCTCATCCTCTGCCTCCTCATCCTCACTCTCCTCAGGGTCCACTGCTGCCACAGGGGCATCTCCAGTCTCCTCCTCCTGCAGAAAAGGTACATGCTGTCTTAGGGCCAGGTTGTGTAACATGCAGCATGCCACTACTATCTGGCAGACCTTCACGGATGAGTAGCACAGGGATCCATCTGTCAGATGGAGGCACCTGAACCTGGCCTTCAGGAGACTGAAGGTTCTCTCAATTATCCTTCTGGTTCACACATGTGCCTCATTATAACATTCTTCTGCCCTTGTCCTGGCATTCATCACAGGCGTCAGCAGCCACAATAGGTTTGGGTAACTAGAGTCACCTGTAAATATTGAGGGACAACATTTAGCCACATACTATCCCATATGGCCAACAGCATAGGCATACACCAACATATACTGGGTGGGAACCAAGGCTCACTTATTAGCCACACCCTGTTCCTCTGTAGTTGGGCCATCACATTTGGGATGCTGCTATTCCTTAGGACAAAGGCATCATGCACTGACCCAGGATACCTAGCATTGACGTGGGAGATGTACTGGTCCACCAGGCACACCATCTGCACATTCATAGAGTGGAAACTCTTACGATTCCTGAACACCTGTTCATTTTGCCGGGGTGGGACAAATGCAGTATGTGTTCCGTCAATCGCCAATTATATTGGGGATATGTCCCATTGCATAAAACCCTGCCTTCACAGGGGGCAAATCCTCCACCTGGGGGAAAGCAATGTAGCTGCATGTGTGTTTTATCAGGGCAGACACGACTCTTGCCAGCACTATTGAGAACATTGGCTGTGACATTCCTGCTGCCAAGTTCACTGTCATTTGGAAAGAACCAGTTGCCAGGGAGTGGAGCACTGATAGAACTTGCACAAGAGGGGGGATCCTAGTCGAATGACGTACAGCTGAGATCAGGTCAGGTTCCAACTGGGCACACAGCTCTGGTGAGGATAATGTGCCTGTCTTCCAGTGTAGCCAAGTCCACCAGGGGTCTGTACATGGGGGTATGGCTCCATCTTCTATTCACCCGCAGCGGTAGGTATCTAAGGGACACAGGAGTGAGAAGGCTGTCACATTTTGAACAACTATACCACAACAGCAGTCCACATTGTGCAAACATGTTTGGGGACAGTGTAATTTAAAAGTATGTGCCTACATATCCTGTGACGCATGTAAAATCGATAGGCCTGTTCACCCCACCGAAAAGGCAATGGCCTGTCCTGTGTGGAGGGACAGGTGGAAGTGAGGTAATTCCACTGACTTTATGCGCCGTGGCGGTATGAACCAATGTGCAATTCCTTTTTGGTTTATATTGGGCCCTATGGGGTACAGTGGCCAATGGGGATCTACACCGGTGGTGACGGTATGCACCGCCGTGGAAATGACTGCTATTTTCTATCTCAATCCTCACTTGCTTCCTGACCTTCCATAGGAGAGGACCTACCCTGCATGTGCTGCTCTGATCTGTGTCTGGAACCTACCATGGCCTGTGCCTTTACTTCTGAGGAGTTGGAGCGACTGGTGGATGGGGTTCTATCCCAGCACAGGCTGCTGTATGGGCCTCCAGACCAACAAGTGAGTACATTGTGGGCACGATGCATGTGGCATGAATGCATCGAGTTGTGTGTGAAGGCATTGTGTAAGGGGGTGGGTGGATTACCAAGACAGTGTACATGTTGTGCTATGGACTAAGTGTATGCCAATGGTGATGGGATCGGGTATGGTGGGCCATTTGTGTGACAGGCTAGACTGTCTAATGGTGTCCTCCTGTCTGTATTACCTCTGCAGGCCAGAGGCCATCAAAAGAAGGGGATATGGCATGCCATCGCCAAGGAGGTGCGGACCCTGGGGGTCTATGGCAGGCAGAGAACCCACTGTCGCAAACGGTGGAAGGACCTGAGACACTGGGCCCGAAGACAGCGGAGGCCCAGCTGGGGATGGCCTCCCAATGACGAAGGGATACCCGTCAGACCCTGACCCCCCCTGATGGCCCGCATACTGGCGATGGCCTAACCTAAGCTGGAAGGGTGCTTGAGGGCATCACAGCAGCCACAAGGGGGTGAGTACAGTGGCTATCATTACAACTTATGGCTGGTGGGGTGGTATCCGTGTGGTGGTTGTGTGTTCTTGGGTACCCCTAGGCCAGGCAAAACATAGCAGCGTAGATCCTTTGGTGGCTAAGGGTTTAAATGGAAAATATTGCTTGCCTAGCTTGTTAGTATTCACTTCTGGGCAGGGCTGCGTGGGTCCCAGGTATGCTGCAGTTGGCGGTGTGTGTGTCTCCTCATTCCGTGGTGACTAGCCATTTCACTTGTAGTACAAAGCATAGTGCATATACATGTTCCCTGTGTGTGAGGGTGCTGTGTATACTAATGATGATGTTGGTGCAGTCATTGACCCAGTGTATCCTTTGTCTCTCTCTCCCACTCTTTCTTGTTTTGTCATCCTGTCCTTATGTGCATTAGCATCATCTGGGGGAGGAGCAGAGGCACCAACGACAGAGGGAGCTGCATCCCACAGGACCCTGGAGGCAGAGTCCACTGAGGCCGAGGGAACCAGTGGTACGGAGGGCGAGCAGAGCACCACGGCGGAGACAGGAGGGGACAGCACAGACTCTGATACCTCCTCCGATGGGAGCTCCCTGGTGGTGGCAGACACCTCTGTGACCACCCCAGCTGCAGGTACAGCCACCACCCGTACCAGTACCACCCTCCCAGTAGCCCCACAGAGAGTTGCCCGTGCCCCCTCACCCAGGAGGGTGGGCATCTCCTTCGTCCCAGGTGCCTCAGGTCCTGCCCCAGTCAGCCCTGCTGCCCTGAGTGAGGAGGCTATTGATCTCCTGAGATCCATCTCTTTAGGGCAATAAACCATTCTGAATGCCAGGGACTGGCAGCCCAGATGCAGCAAAGCATTGCATTCCTGGAGGGCATTCACAGTGAATTGGTGGCCCAACAGAGATCGATCTAGGCTCTGGCCTCCTCTCTGATTGCAACCATTGTCCCTGTTTCTTACGTCCCTTCTCGAACTTCCACTTCCCAGTCCCATTCTCCTTAACCCCAACCCATCCTAAGCACACAGACAGATGAGCATGCACACAAGACAACACCCAAGAGTGGCACAGGCAAACACAAGCAGCACTCTTCATCCCACAGGCACTCACACAAACATCATTCAGTTGCAGACACGACAACATCCACTGTCTCCCCCTCCTCCTCCACCTCCCACCCAGTTCGTCCACACTTACACCTGCATGCACTATATCAATATACACTATCAGCATCATCACCACACCAAGCAGGACACACACTTCACTGGCAGACACCTCCACAACATCCATGCATGTGTCCCCTGTGTCTTCTCCCAGAGTGTCCTCCCCCCCTCGAAAGGACACAAATGCAAGCACTCACACACCCAACAGCCATCTACCTCACAACAGCATACAGCCCATGCACCTGCACCCAAATCTAGAAGATATACACCTCCGAAGACCACTCTCTCATCCTCCACTCCCATTACTCCTCCCTCCTCCCACCCCGAAATCCCTAATAAACTTTTTCTTGCCCAACTTGACCTCTTCCCTACCTCTCCCCCCCCGTCCTGCACATATGGGCAGGGTAGCAAGGACACAGCCCAGCAGATCAGCCAAACAGTCTACGGTCGCAGTGGTAGCACCACCTACTCGTGGTGGTAGGGATACCAGAACAACAACACTGAAGGGGAAGGAGGCAGCACAACCTGAGATGAAAGTGAAGAGTCCGTCACCAGTTGTGAGGGGGGGAGGAGCCTGCACCAACTGGTAAGAAGGGAAAGGAGCCTGCACCAGCTTGGAAGAAGGGGAAGGAGCCTGCATCACCATGCAGAGGGGGGAAGAGCCCATCCACCCCTGCCAGGAAGGGTAAGGGATCCCCAACCCATGCCCAGCATGAGAAGATGCACTCTACGCCAGTGGAAGCTGTCAGCCAAACACTGCCACCACCAGCAGCTGTCACAGGGCCCCCACCACCAGCTGTGGATGTGCTGCCATCACAGAGTGCAGGGGCTGTCCAGGAGCCTCCCCCAACCACCACCAGCATGCCGCCATCACCGCCGATGGACGCCATGTAGTCCACCCTCCAGGGGCTACTGTGCGGGCTGCCCCCTCCAGAACCAGTGGGCAAGACACCCACTCCAGAGACTGTGGCCTTGCACTCACGAGAACAAAGCACAGGGCATGTTTCCCCCTGCAGAACCAGTGGGCTTGTTCCCGCATCGGCTGAGGTGCCCCCCTCCCCCTGAGGTGCCTGCCTATTTGACAACTGATGCCCCAGCAGTGTTCTATTGGGAAATGGGCAGGATTCGAGTTGAGCCTTTGACTGTGCCCTGTGGCTATGGGGGCCCTTTGAACTTTGGACTGGGCAGTGTCCCTTTTTTTATACAGGAGTACATATCTGTTTCATGGCCAAATCGGATTATTAATTTTGATGTTGAACTGATTACAATCACTTTAATAAATTTCTGTTGTCCTTGCATTATTCTGCAGATTTTCGGGGTCAAATTGTTTTTGCAATGCAGCTGGTTGTGTGTATGGTGTGCGTGTGTCGGATGTGTGTCGTGCGTGTATGTCACTCTCGTTTTCCTCCCAACCTCCCTTGTGTGCTAGGCGGCTGTACTCACTGTCATCGTCTTCGCCGGCTTTGGTGTTTCAGGTGGAGAGTAACATAGAATATCATCGGGAATACTTGCAGTTCGGGTTCCATGGCGGCATGGTTCTTCCCTGTGTCTCCAATGGTGAGTCCTTTCACTTTTGTGCTCTGTTTCCACCAGGCTTTTGTTGGCATTGGTACCTCCACAGAAAAGGTGGCGGTTTGCAGGGTCTGAATATGGTGCGCGGAACATTGGCTTCTGCCTGGCTGTAGGTGGCTACCACCGTGGTGACTGTTGTTTCCGCCCTGGCGGTCGGTACGGTACATTGGCTGTCGGGGATATCACTCCATGGTCCTAATTTGGCAGTAGTTAAGCGCCAGCCTGTTGGTGGTATAACCACCACTTTATCACCCACCGTCAGGGTCATAATGAGGGCCATAATGTAAAAAAGTGACAATCAAAGCAGGATGGCAGACAGGCCGAAGTTAAAGGCAATTTGGTCTTCAATGGAGACTGAGATCAGAAAGGACTCCACTTCGACAGGCGATAGATGGATCAGAGGATTAGCAGAGGGATCCACAGAGCAGAAGTGTGCAGGAACCTCAAACGCAGAACAATCTGTGGAGGTGGCATTGTCTTTTGTGCCAAATGTTGTTGGAGCCAGGAAATCCACAGGTGTTGGCTCATAAGATGCCTATGAATCGACCTCAGTATCAAGGAGCATTATCCATGGATGAACCCTAATCCAGAATATTAACAGACACTTGTCCACAAGACGCACAGGCTGCATGGCAAGACACACAATTGGTGGGGCACCAAACACAGTGGAAAACTATCTGCACACGTTAGGACTGGTCGGAACGTCAATGACTAGTCATGTTCTAGCTCTTCCAGCAAGGAGGCTCCAATATACTGCCTCATGCGATCATGTCACAGCTGGGCTGGTGGTAGCTCGATCACTCTGCAAAAATAGCAGCACAGTATTCTGCCAAGCAATGCCAAAGTAATTGGGAATCTGCCAAAGACACACAAAAAGAGTGAATGTATAGCTGAAGGTCTGACTCCAAACATGGTCTGGAAGGTGCTAACAAATTCAGAACTGACAGCCTTAAAAAAGTGCACAATCCCTGCAGTATTAAGATTCTGATCACTAGTTCTTCATAGAAAAGACTGCAATTAAATGCATGATTAGGATAATGATGAATAACAAACTCAGGATTGTGAAAATAAGCAATGTAAATATGAACAACCCCAATATATTGCGATAAACATGAATATGAAAACTCCTCTCTAAAGTGTACTTTCTACCCTAAAGAGAGCAAGGCGTGATAAACCTAATCTTCTTATGATGTGTCCATGAGAAGGGACCCAGCCCCCATTACATCAGGACAAAGTCAGTCTCCAGTCTCCAAAGCAGGCTTCACAAAGACACAAATGCTGAGGTCTTCTGCAAAGTGACATGCAGTATAGATGGAACATCATGGGTGGAACCCCCTCTAATGGTCTTGGTCTCACAAGGTGTTTTTATAGGGCACATGTTATTGTTTGTGCAAGAATCCTGATGTGGGTATGTACCTAAACATTAGGTTGTATGTGCAAACTTGTATTGGCAAGATCATAACAAATGCCCGACACGTTCACATTCTGTTCTATGTCAAACAAAAAGTAAAAAGAACATGATGACAATCTAAAATGTATATCACTGATAATGATGCTTTTATGGAATGGCAACTGATTATGAAATAAAAACATTTCTTCTAGAATGCAAGCTGTGCTAAAGTGAATAATGAATAAAAACAAATAATAAAAACAGCATGTTATCTAGGTGAAATGGCAAATGCTACAAACCCAAGCTAAGCTGAACTCCTGTAGCCAGGCAAGGAACTAAAATGGACCCACAACAATATATACAGAAATACGTGCGTACAAGTACCCAATAGCACACTTTCCAACAGCATTGCTCCCACATGCAGGCAGCTACCTTTTGAACAAGCGCAGAAGACCACACGTTTTAAAAGTTTCTCTGGATTTGCATCAAACCACTATCATACACAGCTGAAGGGGTGTGGTACTTATAAGGGGTTGGCTGCAAAGCCTGCCAGCAGGCCAGGCTCTGAGGCCATCCCATGCCACGCACAGCCCACAGCCGTGCGCAGCGGTGTTTGGATTATTGTAAAGTAATTATAATTACTTAATTTTTTTTTTTAAACCATAGAAATTCACTAAAAATCAAAGGTTACATGGATGTTATATTTAGGAATTTTAATTATTAAAACCATAGAAATTCACTTAAAACAGGAAAGGTTACAGGGACCTTATAGTTAGGTTCACATTTTACTCGCACAAAGCCATAGAAATTTAGCAGTTATAGTTAAGTTTATCTCAAGTAACTGTAACTTGTGCCCTAAGGTAATTTTAAATTGCGTCCTCACCGTGCACTACTAATTACCCCACATAATACATTACTTATGACATCTTTGATAACATCATTGATAATATCAATGTAACATATGCAGTAAAAGTATTGAGGAGAAAACTGCATGGTGGGGGTGAGAGTTATGCACCCAGATAAACACTCTCACACACAGACAGGCACTTTCACACCCACTCTAACACCAAAAGACCCCTCTCACACTCACACTCATGCTCAGACTAACACTGTTACACCCACTCTCAGACTCAGATAGACACTCTCAAACCCACTCTCACACCAAGGTACACACTGTCACACCCACTGTCACACCCAGGTACACCGTCTCACACCCACTCTTACGCCCAGAGAGTCACTCTCACACCCACTCACACCCAGAGATACCATCTCACACCCGCTTTCATACCAAGAGACACCCTCTAACACCTAATCTCACACTGACACACTCTCACACTGACTCTCACACCCACTGTCATTCTCAGATAGACACTCTCACACCTACTCTCACATCCACGTAAACCCTCTCACACCCACATCTAGACAGACAGTCTTACACTCCCTCTCACATCCAGACACCCTCTCACACCCAGACAGACATTCTCACATTGACTGTCACACCCAGGGACAACCTCTCACACCTTCTCCCACACCCAGATAGACACTCTCAGACTCACTCTCACACCTACTCTCACATCCAGGCATATACTCTCACCCACACTCACACCCAGAGACACCCACTAACACACCCAGAATCGAATGCAGCCACTCTGATATCCAGTCACACACTCCCATGCACAGTCTCACACTCACACAGCTACTCAAAGAGTCTTGGGTGTCTCTGACCTGAGAGGCAGAGTTGTGGCCTCCATTGTGTTCTATCAGGAAAGGGTTCCAGGGCTAAAATGTGAGCAGCAATGCATAAGAAGGGGGCCAGGGAATGACTTCCCTGACCACAGGGGTTGACATAAATGTGGGAAATTAGTGAAAATGGGTAGCTAATGCAAGGTTATAGGTACTTTATAGTTCAGAAAGAGAAATTTAAAAAACATTGAAATTCACTTAAAAAAACAAAAATTACAGGGACTTTTAAGCTAGGCTCACATTTTAAGGTAACTATAACTCACACCCTCTCCATACACTGCTAATTACCCCACAAATCACAGCACTCATGACATCTTTGATAACATCAGTGATAATATCGATGCAATATTTGCAGTAAAATATTTTACAAAAAAACTGTGCATGGCAGAGGCACTAGTTATAATTACCCTAGGGTACGAGTTATAGTTACTTGAGATAACTCTAACTATAACATGTGCATTTCTATGGTTTTGTACATTTAAAATGTGAGCCTAACTATAATGTCCCTGTAACCTTAGTTTTTTTAAACCACTGTTCTCGCAGTGGCTGTCCGTTCACCACCTCATCAGCGTTCCGACTGCCAAACTACAAGAATGGTGGTCGGACCACGTTGGTAAGTGGATTATTGATAAGGGCAGGTAAGTACCTACACTTAGCAATAGGCCACAAACACCCACTAGTTCCAGTCAAGGTCTCAATAAATTAATCCCAGCTCAACCCATAGTAGCTTGGCAACATCAGTTAGGCTTAACTTTGGAGACAGGTGTGTAAAGCATTTAATATTAACAAACCAGCAAATAGGTAAAACCCAAAACAATAAAAATCCAACACCAATTTATAAACATAGATTATATTTTTAGTTTTAGCTTTAAAATGAAACTAAAACGACAAAAATCCAATAAAAGGCACTGATACATACATTTTTAAAGACTAAGGGAGCCACTTTCCCTGCACCCCTTAGCACCCCCCTACCGCTACCATGTGTGGCTTATAAAATTAAAATACGGCGCACCATGGCGCAAGGTAGGGGGCAATAGCAAACTTTTTCATGACTCTATTGATGTACTCTGCAGGAGTAGTGCCAAACTATTGGCGGTACTCCTGGAGAGTACACAGGGGCCCATTCTAAAGAATGGCAGCCCCCTTTTAACACCTGCTCTTGAGCATAAAAGTGGCATAAAAGTTCAAAGTTAAAAGTGACATAAAACATGGTGCTAGATTTCAGTGCACCATTTTTCTGGCTCCCCTAATGGGGGAACACCCCCTTTGCATACATTAGGCATATTGTAGCGCAAAGGGTTATAGGTATAGGGTAAATACGGCACGGGGATTTCGGCCTCGTTGGGCCACACTAACATAAAAAATTATAATGTTAATGTGGCACAAGGTGGCACTAGGGGACTATAAATATGCCCCTAAATGTTTTCTAGTGCTTAGAAAACAAAAGCCCCAACATGGACATCTGGTCGAACTTGAATGGGACAAAGTCAAAAGTTGAGGCCAATCTCCATGGAGCCCTGCTCAGATACACTGAACGGGAGGCCTTGGTCAAAGTTTCACCTTCGGACTTGGAAGAATTTTTGAAGGTCTCTTACTGACCGGGACAAAGTCACAAGTTGAGGCCGACCTTGCTGAAGCCCTTTTCGAATACCTGTCATGGGAGGCCTCTGTTAAGAGTTCTACGTTGGGGCTTAGATGACTTTTCATGATGGAAATCTTCATCCGAGACCGAAGTTGAAGTTGAAGCCGACCTTGGAGATGCCCTCCTCGACCCCCTGCGCAGGAGGCCTCGGTCTAACTTTTACCTTCAGACTTAGATTTTTTTTTTTTGCTTTTCTCCCCAGACATTGGACAACCTTCCTCAGCAAGCTGATTTTGATTTGACATCGTCAGATTGCCTTTCCTTGAGCTCCCGGTGAAATCCTGGAATTCTAGGTCTCTGGAGCTTTTCAGAGGGGCGGACCTGCAAATCAGGCTGGGTCGCGGTCGACATTGGCTTTCTTGACTCATGAGTTTCGGTCTGTCCACTTACGGAGCTTGCACCAAACTTCTGGATCTTCTTCCAGAAGTACTTGTAAGGACCTTTAAGTGTCCACAACTCATCCCAAGGTTCCAGAAGCTCTGAGTTGCTCCTTGGTGGTTAGGACTCCAAATTTCTGAATGCACCTGGTTGAAATTCAAAATGACCACTGGTCACTGGTCAGCTGGTCAATTTCAGCAGGGCTTATTGCAGGGGACTCTAGTCAGCTCTTTTATATCTGTAGCTTACAAGGAGGCCCTTCCTGAAGTAATAGAAGCCAGACAAAGTGTGCAGCTATTGTAGTCCTTCTGAGTGTAGTGTCCATGTGCAGGCCAGGGGTCTAGCAGGGCAGTCCTTGTCTTTTTCCTGTAGGTATCTGAAGTGGGGGGCAACTCTGCCAAATGTATCCTTGCTCCTCGGGTGGTAAGTGGAGGGAGCCTCTGTCCCATCACATGCAGGCCAACACCCTCTTGAGTGGCCACTTCCTGGGAAGTGTGGAAAAAATCAATCCCCGGGAGCAACCTTCATACAAAATCCAAGTTAGCAAAAATTCAATCATAGAGTTTAGATATGGCTAAGTCCACCCACTAGTGTGGCTATGTTTCCCTTAACACACCCCTTTCCAGCCCTCTTTTAATCTAATCAGGGGGTACCTGGCTGTCTGGGTTTGCAGGAAATGGGGGGGGGGGGTTACAGTTGCTGTTCCAAATGTCCTTCCCTCCTTCGAAGTTCAGTTTGGCTACTGTCCCCCATCCTGTGCTACCAACTGCTGAGGCAGATCTCCTCCCACCACCCACTTCCCTTGTGTCAGACCAGGCCACTTCACAACTGATTAAGGCAGCCTGGCTCAGGCTGCCAAGGCTGACCAATCAGAGAAGGGTACAACAGGGCTGAAGTTGGTAACTTTTAGCAAGAGTTCTAAAGCTCTTTCTGGGTACAAGTTATATCAAATTCAACAGTGCCAAGTTGTTGGATTTATTATAACTTTTAATTTGATACTAAACTTGACATATTTAGCTCCTTCATATAGAAAATAAGACTTTATTGTTTTAAAATAAAGTCTAAGGGTCCCGCCCCTCAGCCCAGTGGGAAAGGTGTGGCAGCATTGCTGCTGGCTCATAATAGAGCTGACACAATGCTGCCACACGCAGGGGGCACCAGCACCCTCGAAATATGCACTGTCTGCACAGCAAGGGTATGAACAGTGCAAGGGCCCCCCTGTGGGCCCCTGCACTTGTTCTCCACCAACCTTTTCATGGTGGTAGAAACGCCATGAAAAGACTGGCAGAGAACAAGGTTTTAATCAGCAGGGCGGCCCTGAGTTCAGGCCCACCCTGGCTGATTACAGCCTGCACCACCGTCAGCCTGTCAGAATCCGAGATCCTGGCAGGGATGGTGATAGGTTGGCAGGTCTGCCCGCAAACCTCACGATATGGTGGTCGGACCACCACAGTAGCAACGGTTCAACAGCCACCGTGAGTCTGGCGGTCCTAGGACTGTCAGACTCAAAATCATGCCCTTAATGTTTTTTTTTTTTTGCAGTTTTATAGCGCAGACTTGACCGAAGGTATTGAAGTGCTTTACATGGGCATCATTTACATCACACAAGAACACATTCCTTTTAGGCTTTGGGCATGGAGAGATTAAGGGGCATATTTAAGAAAAGTGGTGCTGCACTGTGTGCAGCGCCACTTTTCTTGTGCCCTTTACCGCCTCCACTACTGCCATCATGTGTGTTCGGTATTTAACATACGGCGTACCATGGCGCAGTGTAGGGGGCAATATCATAATCTTTCATGGCGCTATTGATGTACTCTGCAGGAGTAGCACCAAAATATTGGCCCTACTCCTGCAGAGTACATAGGAATCCATTATAAATGCTCAGGTCAGGCATTAAAAGTGCCATAGAAAATCCTTTTGAGCTGTACAAAATGACACAAGGAAATCTATTAGATTTCCTTGCGCCATTTTTCGCACCCCTAATGGGGTAATGCTCCCTATACATACATTATGTCTGGCACAGGCATAATGTAGGTCAAAGGGTTACAAAGTTGCACAATGCATGCTTTGCACCACTTTGTAAATGCAGCATGAGGATTTTGACCTCGTTGGGCCACATTAGTGTAAAAGAAAATGATGCTAATGTGGTACAAGGTGGTGATAGGGCTCATAAGTAAGCCCCTAAGTGATTTGCCCAGAATCAGAGCAGGTTGAGCTGACGCTGAAACTCAAACCTGGTTCCCCAGTTGCAAAGTCTGCAGCTCTGTCCATAACACCACATTCTCTCCCCTAAGTGAAACATATAATCAAGCAAGCAACTGAATAGAAAATTTGAAGAATCAGAATTTATATCCTCATTTTAGCAGTTTGGAGCACTAACCATAATTTATATGGGAATAAGACCCTCTAATTTTCTGAATTTCTGAAGGAAATGCTTTAGGTATTACAGATTTGATAACATTAAGATGAAATCAGGCATGCAGCACTTTTGTAATAAATATAGAATGTTAGCAATCTAGTTATTCATTAGAATACTGACGGGAGGCAGATATCAGGGGTACATGCATGGATAATTGAAGGTAGGGAGGAGGGTGTAGAGGTAACAAGTTGACCACGCTTAGCAGGAGGGAGGGGCAGTGGCAATAGAAGGGACCATGGAGGGCAGGGAAACTAATTATGCAGGACAGGCAAGAGAGGTTATGCAATATAACAGACAATGGAGGGGAAAGAGAAGAGGCAATGGCAGCACAACCATACATGCCAACAGTCCTGATTCGGGCAGGAGACTCCCAATGTTTTTAAGCCCAAAAGGTTTTTTTTTTTAAACCTGTCTCCTGACTAAAATATCCTCTTTTTCAATGTAAGTCAATAGGGAAGATCAATTTCCCAGTTTTTTTTTTTTTTTACATCCCTTCATTTATCCCTAAGCTCAAAATATTATCAAGTATGATACATTGGATCACTGAAGGCAGGAGGAATGAGGTAGGGAAATGGACTCAGATAACAGGTGGCAGGAGGGAGATGGGAAGCGGCATCAAACTAACCTTATAGTGCAGGGGTCAGGGGTTGCAACAGAACAATACACCACACAAGGCAAGTGGGACGGCAGAGTAGCGCAACAGACCATCGGAAGCAATAGAGAGGGGACAGGGCCATACACATGGACAGTAGAGGGGACAGAAGCAAGGGTAGCAAGCTGACGGGCCAACTGCAGCATAACAGACCATGGAAGGCAAGAAGGAGGGGGCAGGGGCATGACAACGGACCAGACGAGGCAGGAGGGAAGAGATAGGGACCTGCACATGAAAGGCGGGCAGAAGGCAGGGAGGCAGCGCCGGAGCAGCACATTGATCATGGAGGGCAGGTGGAATGGGCACTGGAAGCACAACACACCATGGAAGACAACAGTAAGACTATAATCGCATGCACACAGACAATGGAGAGGAAGTGGGAGGGAGTCAGGGGCAGCAAACTGACCCCATGGGGCAGGTGGGAAGGACTGTGGAAGCACAGAAGGCCATCCATGGTGAGGGGGAGGGTTTGTGACAGCACAACAATTATGGTGGGCAAGAGGGAGGGGGCAGGAGCATGCACAAAGGACCGTAGAGGACAGAAGGGATGGGTAGGGATTGTACACAGGCAAGATAGGGCAGGGAAGGAGCTTCACAACAGACCACGTAGGAGGAGCACTTGCAGCACAACAGAGCATAGAGGGCACAAGGGGGTGGCAGCAAAATGGACCATGGAGGACAGGATGAATGGAAGGGCATGGGACTCAGACAGGCAAGGTGGAGGTGGCAGGGACAGGCAACAGTCATCTGACCATGCTAGGCAGGTGGGAGGGGCAGTGGCAGCTAAAGAGAAAACTCAGAGTAGATATAAGGGAAAGTGGCTGGTCCATGGAACATGGTGAGAAAAAAGAAGGGGGCAGGGGCAAGTACACAGACATCAGAGGACACGGGGAAGGATGGTAGGGGCACCAAGCTAACCACAGAGGCTAAGAAGGAAGGCAATGGTGGGGCATTGAATTGGGCAACGGTGAGCAGAAGGAGTGGGCAGGGACATCAAGCTAAATAGAGAGCAAGGGCAGCATAACGGGCCATGCAGGGCAGGAAGGAGGGGGCTGGTGTATGACAACATAGGTTAGGGAGGAGGTGGATGGGACAGTAAGCTAAATGTTGACAGCAGGATGATAGGGAGAACAATGGCCACACAGGGCTGTAATGAGGGAGAAGGAGCATGGACTTGGACAAGGAATGACAAGGAGGGGGGGCAGAACAGTAAGCTTGGGTGGGGCTGCACAATGCCAGCCCAGACCCTGCATCCAAATCCCTGCCCCTCCAATGTGCATTGTAATGGGCATTTTACTTAATGTTAAAACAAAGTACAAATTCACAAAAAAAAACAAAGGTTACAGGGACATTCTAGTTTGGTTTAGAAATCATGGAAATTCAGCTGTTAGAGTTATTTCAAGTAACTGTAACACATGCCCTAAGGTAACTGTCAGTTACGCCCTTGCCATGCACTGCTAATTACCCCAGATATTACATCACTCATGACATTTTCTAAGACATCATTGATATTATCACTGTAACATTTGCAGTAAAATTATTGATAACAAAACTGTGCATGGCAAGGGCGCGAGTTATAGTTACCGTAGGATACAAGCCATAGCTACTTGAAATAACTTTAACTATAACAGCAGAATTTCAATGGTTTTGTGCTTGTAAAATCAAAATGTTCTGTTTTTAAATTGCCACTGAAGCTAGACTCTCATGGGAGTCCCCCAGACCTAACAGTTCAAATATTTTTTACCTTTATTTCTCAAAACTACTAAACAGATTTACACCAAATTACAAAAAGCACAATCTGCAGACCAAGATCTAGCTTCCTGCCAAATTGAGTGTTTTTGATGTAGCCACCCTGCCTAAAGAAGCCTATGGAAAATGCATGGAGAAATGTGCTTTTGGGACCCCCCCTTTTTTCTCAGCCTTCACTTGGAAGATCATCACTAAACTTTAACCCCTACGGTGCCTTGGACGAGGTGATCTCCCCTGTGGGCTCCCCACCCACCCCCCCCGGTGTTGGATGAAAGGGGAAGCCCTTCCCCTTCCACCCCCGACCCACCCACCCCCGTGACATCAGCGCGCATAGCGCACTGACAATCACAGAGGGCCTCCTCCATGGCGCAGAAACCTCTATGCACCAGGGATCATTTTTTTTTTTTTTTTCTTTTTTTTTACAGGTGGGGAGCGACTCCTTAGGCAAATTATATTTAGGCCATTTCTGCCCCCGTTGGGGGCGGATCAGCCGATTTTAGGTCAATCTGCCCCCAAGGGGGCAGAAACCACTAGGCACCGGGGATTTTTTTTTGGCGCCAATGTCACACAAGGCAAGGGTCGCTCCCGGGGGGGGGGTTGTGGGGTTGGGGGGGCAAATCTATTTAAGGCTATTTCTGCCCCACCTGGGGGCAGATCGGCCTATTGTTATTAGGCCAATCTGCCTCCGGGGGGGCAGAAACCTCTAAGCACCAAGGCAATTTTTTTTGTTTGTGTTTTTTTTTTGTTTGTTTGTTTGTTTTTTTAGAGATGGGGAGTGACCCATTAGGCAAGGGTCGCTCCCCTGGGTGGCAAATTGTATTTAGACCATTTCTGACCCCCTTGGGGGCAGATCGGCCGATTTTAGGTCAATCTGCCCCCAAGGGGGCAGAAACCACTAGGCACTGGGAATTCTTTTGTTTTTGCGCCAATGTCATTTAAGGGGAGCGACCCCGTAGGCAACGGTCGCTCCCGGAGGGGTTGGGGGGCATATTTATTTTAGGCCATTTCTGCCCCCCCTGGGGCCGGCTGAGCTACAGGTCAAAATCCACAGGTAGGCACTTTGTAAAAAACACCTCTGTTTTCTGTGAAAAAATGTAATGTGTCCACATTGTGTTTTGGGCCATTTCATTTCGTGGGCGCTAGGCCTACCCACACGAGTGAGGTATCATTTTTATCGGGAGACTTGGGGAACGCTGGGTGGAAGGAAATTTGTGGCTCCTCTCAGATTCCAGAACTTTCTGTCACCGAAATGTGAGGAAAATGTGTTTTTTTAGGCACATTTTGAGGTTTGCAAAGGATTCTGGGTAACAGAACCTGGTCAGAGCCCCACAAGTCACCCCATCTCGAATTCCCCTAGGTCTCTAGTTTTCAAAAATGCACAGGTTTAGTAGGTATCCCTAGGTGCCGGCTGAGCTAGAGGCCAAAATCTACAGGTAGGCACTTTCCAAAAAACACCTCTGTTTTCTGTCAAAAATTGTGATGTGTCCACGTTGTGTTTTGGGGCACTTCCTGTCGCGGGCGCTCGGCCTACCCACCAAGTGAGGTATCGTTTTTATTGTGAGACTTGTGGGAACGCTGGGTGGAAGGAAATTTGTGGCTCCTCTCAGATTCCAGAACTTTCTGT
The DNA here is from genome assembly GCF_031143425.1 of Pleurodeles waltl. Classification (NCBI taxonomy): domain Eukaryota; kingdom Metazoa; phylum Chordata; class Amphibia; order Caudata; family Salamandridae; genus Pleurodeles; species Pleurodeles waltl. The sequence continues at coordinate 1,237,805,695 of NC_090446.1, forward strand.
CACCGAAATGTGAGGAAAATGTGTTTTGTTAGCCAAATTTTGAGGTTTGCAAAGGGTTCTGGGTAACAGAACCTGGTCAGAGCCCCACAAGTCACCCCATCTTGGATTCCCCTAGGTCTTTAGTTTTAAAAAATGCACAGGTTTGGTAGGCTTCCCTAGGTGCCGGCTGAGCTAGAGGCCAAAATCTACAGGTAGGCACTTTGCAAAAAACACCTCTGTTTTCTGTCAAAAAATGTGATGTGTCCACGTTGTGTTTTGGAGCATTTCCTGTCACGGGCGCTAGGCCTACCCACACAAGTGAGGTATCATTTTTATCGAGAGACTTGGGGGAACACTGGGTGGAAGGAAATTTGTGGCTCCTCTCAGATTCCAGAACTTTCTGTCACCGAAATGTGAGGAAAATGTGTTTTGTTAGCCAAATTTTGAGGTTTGCAAAGGGTTCTGGGTAACAGAACCTGGTCAGAGCCCCACAAGTCACCCCATCTTGGATTCCCCTAGGTCTCTAGTTTTCAGAAATGCACAGGTTTGGTAGGTTTCCCTCGGTGCCGGCTGAGCTAGAGGTCAAAATCTACAGGCAGACACTTAGCAAAAAACACCTCTGTTTTCTGTCAAAAATTGTGATGTGTCCACGTTGTGTTTTGGGGCATTTCCTGTCGCGGGCGGTACGCCTACCCACACAAGTGAGGTATCATTTTTTATCGGGAGACTTCGAGGAACGCTGGGTGGAAGGAAATTTGTGGCTCCTCTCAGATTCCAGAACTTTCTGTCACCGAAATGTGAGGAAAACATGTTTTTTTAGCCAGATTTTGAGGTTTGCAAAGGATTCTGGGTAACAGAACCTGGTCAGAGCCCCACAAGTCACCCTATCTTGGATTCCCCTAGGTCTCTAGTTTTCAAAAATGCACAGGTTTGGTAGGTTTCTCTAGGTGCCGGCTGAGCTAGAGGCCAAAATCTACAGGTAGGCACTTTGCAAAAATTACCTCTACTTTCTGTCAAAAATTGTGATGTGTCCACGTTGTGTTTTGGGGCATTTCCTGTCGCGGGTGCTAGGCCTACCCACACAAGTAAGGTATCATTTTTATCGGGAGACTTGGGGGAACGCTCCGTCAAAGGAAATTTGTGGCTCCTCTCAGATTCCAGAACTTTCTGTCACCGAAATGTGAGGAAACTGTGTTTTTTTAGCCAAATTTTCAGGTTTGCAAAGGATTCTGGGTAACATAACCTGGTCAGAGCTCCACAAGTCAGCCCATCTTGGATTCCCCTAGGTGTCTAGTTTTAAAAAATGCACAGGTTTGGTAGGTTTCCCTCGGTGCCGGCTGAGCTAGAGGCCAAAATCTACAGGCAGGCACTTTGCAAAAAACACGTCTGTTTTCTGTCAAAAATTGTGATGTGTCCACGTTGTGTTTTGGGGCATTTCCTGTCGCGGGCACTAGGCCTACCCACACAAGTGAGGTATCATTTTTATCGGGAGACTTGGGGGAACACTCGGTGGAAGGAAATTTGTGGCTCCTCTCAGATTCCAGAACTTTCTGTCACCGAAATGTGAGGAAAACATGTTTTAGCCAAATTTTGAGGTTTGCAAAGGATTCTGGGTAACAGAACCTGGTCAGAGCCCCACAAGTCACCCTATCTTGGATTCCCCTAGGTGTCTAGTTTTCAGAAATGCACAGGTTTGGTAGGTTTCCCTAGGTGCCGGCTGAGCTAGAGGCCAAAATCTACAGGTAGGCACTTTGCAAAAAACACCTCTGTTTTCTGTCAAAAATTGTGATGTGTCCACGTTGTGTTTTGGGGCATTTCCTGTCGCGGGCGCTAGGCCTACCCACCAAGTGAGGTATCGTTTTTATTGGGAGATTTGGGGGAACACTGGGTGGAAGGAAATTTGTGGCTCCTCTCAGATTCCAGAACTTTCTCTCACCGAAATGTGAGGAAAATGTGTTTTTTTAGCCAAATTATGAGGTTTACAAAGGATTCTGGGTAACAGAACCTGGTCAGAGCCCCACAAGTCACCCCATCTTGGATTCCCCTAGGTCTTTAGTTTAAAAAAATGCACAGGTTTCGTAGGTTTCCCTAGGTGCCGGCTGAGCTAGAAGCCAAAATCTACAGGTAGGCACTTTGTAAAAAACACCTCTGTTTTCTGTCAAAAAATGTGATGTGTCCACGTTGTGTTTTGGGGCTTTTCCTGTCGCGGGCGCTAGGCCTACCCACACAAATGAGGTATCATTTTTATTGGGAGACTTGGGGGAACGCTGGGTGGAAGGAAATTTGTGGCTCCTCTCAGATTCCAGAACTTTCTGTCACCGAAATGTGAGGAAAACGTTTTTTTTTGCAAAATTTTGAGGTTTGCAAAGTATTATGGGTAACTGAACCTGGTCAGAGCCCCACAAGTCACCCCCTATTGGATTCCCCTCGGTCTCTAGTTTTCAAAAATGCACAGGCTTGGTAGGTTTCCCTAGGTGACAGCTGAGCTAGAGGCCAAAATCTACAGGTAGGCACTTTGCAAAAAACACCTCTGTTTTCTGTCAAAAAATGTGATTTTGGGGCATTTCCTGCTGCGGGCGCTAGGCCTATCCACACTAGTGAGGTATCATTTTTATTGGGAGACTTGGGGGAACATAGAATAGCAAAACAAGCGTTATTTCCCTTTGTCTTTCCCTACACTTTTTCCTTCCAAATAGAAGAGAGTGTGTAAAAAAGACGTCTATTTGAGAAATGCCCTGTATTTCACATGCTAGTATGGGCGCCCCGCAATTCAGAGATGTGCAAATATCCACTGCTCCTCAACACCTTATCTTGTGCCCATTTTGGAAATACAAAGGATTTCTTTATAGCTATTTTTCACTCTTTATATTTCAGCAAATGAATTGCTGTATACCCGGTATAGAATTAAAACCCACTGCAGGGTGCAGCTCATTTATTGGCTCTGGGTACCTAGGGTTCTTGATGAACCTACAAGCCCTATATATCCCCTCAACCAGAAGAGTCGAGCAGACGTAACGGTATATGGCTTTTAAAAATCTGACTTTGCAGGAAAAAGTTACAGAGTAAAACGTAGAGAAAAAATTGTTGTTATTTTCTGTAGGAAACCCTTGTAGGATCTACACAAATTACCCCTTTCTGAATTCAGAATTTTGTCTACTTTTCAGAAATGTTTAGGTTTCTGGTATCCAGCATTGGTTTCATGCCCATTTCTGTCAATGATTGGAAGGAGGCTGAAAGCACAAAAAATCGTAAAAATGTGGTATGTCCCAGTAAAATGCCAAATTTGTGTTGAAAAATTAGATTTTCTGATTCAAGTCTGCTGATCCTAAAAGCTAGGAAGCTGGTGATTTTAGCACCGCAAACCCTTTGTTGATGCCATTTTCAGTGAAGAAACCACAAGCCTTCTTCAGCAGCCACTTTTTCAAATTTTTTGAAAAAAAACGTACTTTTTACTGTATTTTGGCTAATTTCTTGGCCTCTTTCAGGGGAACCCACAAAGTCTGGTACCTCTAAAATCCCTAGGATGTTGGAAAAAAAGGACGCAAATTTGGCTTGGCTAGCTTATGTGGACAAAAAGTTATGAGGGCCTAAGCGCGAACTGCCCCAAATAGCCAAAAAAAGGCCTGTCACAGGAGGGGGAAAAGGCCTGGCAACGAAGGGGTTAAAGGAAGTGGATTTGATTTTTGTTTGGAAAGTTCTGTGAAGAATGGTCAAATTGTGCCAAAGTTCACAGCAAACCCAAAAAAAAACCTTGTCCATGGAAAAGCCATCCTAACTATAACTACCCAGTGGCGATATATATATATATATATATATATATATATATATATATATATATATCTTCTTACTCATCAAACCAGCTGCACCATATCGTCGCCTGCCATCAGTCACCATCCAAAAAAAGAGGAAAGAGAATGTATTCTTTCCAAAAGTCTGCTTTATTAAGTGCATAAATTACAGGAAACGCTAACTCCCATAGAAACAGTCAATGCGTTTCGGCAAACGCCTTCGACCGGACATGTTTCCCCCACATTAACCACCATTTTAAGGATTCAACTCTTGAGCCATCAACTATTTCCAAGATACCTACGTATTCACAAAGGTGACAGGCATCTTTAAATGTATATGTCGATCGTTTTTAAACCATACAGCTCTAACAAAAACTCTACATATCAGCTAGCTCCTTCAATTAATGTACATTTATAGACCTGTCAGTCCATTAGTAATCATATATAAAAACCTCCAACTACTAATGAACATATCTCTTGTACATAATTCCCATCAAGAGACTTAGGGCCTGATTACAACTTTGGAGGAGGTGTTAATCCGTCCCAAATGAGACGGATATACCACCAGCCATATTACGAGTTCCATAGGATATAATGGACTCGTAATACGGCTGGTGGTATATCCGTCACATTTGGGATGGATTAACACCTTCCTCCAAAGTTGTAATCAGGTCCTTAGTGTGGACAGACATCTTTTCAAACATTTATGTATCACTTTACAAGAATTTTTTAAAATGTGTTTTCATATAAATTCACAATAATGTCACATAAATATCTCCATGTCTCTCACATATAGGGAAACACATAATTGTATTTAAAAGTTATATATAACACAATAACATTCTATGTTAAAAATCTGTATAAATATATACAATGTCCTTATTTTTGTACATCCCATTATCTGTTTTATCCAGTAAATATTGAATTAGCAACCCAAATATATCAGACAATGTACATACAGAGTGCCAAAATTAAATGTTGAAATTTTTAGGAACAGCAAAAATTCATCATTCAACATCATAATTATACATTAACCTATAATCATGTATCACAAGGCTACTTGAAATTTCTTATAGATACTGTATGGCAAAAAAATCATCACTCATTTGTGAATAAGCTTACTAGTGATATCCAAAGTGCATCGTGCAATAAAAGTCCAATTGTGTATAAAAATGACTATAAATATGAATATAAAGACGTGAATATAGAAAAATAAAGCTGTCAAGACAATATATTTATATATATAAAAATTTAAAAGTGTGTATGATATGATTATAGCATCTATATAGGATATCAAGGAGTATCTATAAATCATTTAATATACCTATCAATATAGTGGAAGATGCTAACAAAATTGTATCACAGATGTACATGGAGTTCAGCATCAAGATTATGACCCCATGGATTCTCAGATCCCAATAAAAGGATCATCCTAGATTCTGTTTGTCTCAATTCTACTAATCTGTTACCAGCTCTGGGATTTATTCTAATAGATTTAATACCATAAAATCATAAAGAGCTACAGTCAACTCCATGTACTTCCCAAAAGTGTTTAGCTAATGGATAGGTTCTATCCTGATTCTTAATGGCACGAAGATGTTGTAAAAATCTTACTTTAAGTTTATGAATGGTGCTACCCACATATTTCTTATTGCAGCCACATTCAATCACATATATGGCATATTGGGAATCGCAAGTGATTCTTTCATTAATCTCACATTTTCTCCCATCAAATGTGAGATATTCATGTGTATTCCATGCAAAATTACATGCCTTACAGAGGCCACATTTAAAAAACCCTAAGCTCTTTTTAGACAACCAGGACCTGTTATCTTTTGAACAAAATAAACTTCTTGTTAAATAATCTCCCAAGGAGTTGGTCTTACGAAAAGGGATTTGAGGATGTTGGCCAATCCTCCCCTTAATTTCAGGGTCTTGTTGTAGGATATGCCAATTCGGTTGTAAGATCTTACTTAAAGTGGCATGTTGTTGATTAAATTCCAAAAACAATCTAGGAGGAGACAGATCTGAGTCAGAGTTACCTTGTTTGACTTTATTCCTAAAAAGTAATTCATCTCAATCCTTACTTTTAACCCTCTTATAGGCATCAATCAAAATTTTGTGCGGATAACCCCTCTTCAAAAATCTTTGAATCATGTCCTCTACAGCCACCCTAAAGCCTTCATCATCTGAACATATTCTGCGAACCCGCAGAAATTGACTATAGGGTATACTCCACTGAAGAGCTTTTGGATGGCCACTGTTCCCATGCAGTATTGAATTGCATGATGTCGGTTTACGGTAAACAGTAGTTACCAGTATATTGTTTTTCATGAACAGTTGGACATCCAAAAACTCAATTGATTTTCTACCACAAACTGTTTGAAGTGAAATATTAAGTTTGTTGTTGTTGAGCATACCAACATATTCAGATAATTATTTTTCTTCACCATCCCAAATCAAGAACAGGTCATCGATATATCGTACCCATGGTACTACCTTGTCCATTAACCTTTCATAAATGCCTGACCATGCTATCTCCTTCTCCCACCATACCATGTAGAGATTGGCATAAGTGGGAGCATAAGAAGCCCCCATAGCTGTACCCTGTTTTTGGAGATAGAATTCGTTGTTGAATAATAAAACATTATGGCCCTCCTTCCGACCCTGGCGGTTTCAAACCGCCAGGGTGGAGGGCAGAGCAAGCACCGCCAACAGGCTGGCGGTGCTTCCCGGGCCATTCTGACCGCGGTGGTAAAGCCGCGGTCAGAAAACTTTCCCGTGGCCCAGGGAATCCTCCATGGCGGCGCTGCTTGCAGCGCCGCCATGGGGATTCCGACCCCCTTCCCGCCAGCCTGTTCCTGGCAGTTTACACTGCCAGGAAGAGGCTGGTGGGAACGGGTGTCGTGGGGCCCCTGGGGGCCCCTGCACTGCCCATGCCACTGGCATAGGCAGTGCAGGGGCCCCCTAACAGGGCCCCACAAAGATTTTCACTGTCTGCTTAGCAGACAGTGAAAATCGCGACGGGTGCCACTGCACCCGTCGCACCCCTGCAAACCGCCGGCACCATTCGGAGCCGGCTTCCTCTTTGCAGGGGCTTTCCCGCTGGGCCGGCGGGCGATCTTTTGGAGATCGCCCGCCGGCCCAGCGGGAAAGTTGAAATGACCCCCGCGGTCATTTGACCGCGGTGCGGTCTTTGGGCGGTTTCCGCCCGGCGGGCAGTGCCCGCCGTCCGCCGGGGTCGGAATGACCCCCTATGTGTCAAACAGAATGATAACATGGACAACAACATCTCACTATGTTGTAAAAATTCCAAGGGACTTGTTTTGAGAAAATATCTACATGCTTCCAACCCAAACTCATGTTTGATGGAGGTGTAAAGCGAAACTACATCCATGGTAACCAATAAATAACTTTTCTGCCAAGGAATGTCATGAATCTTTGCTAAAAAAATCATTAGTATCACACAGATATGATGGTAATTCAGGTACATATGAACATAGAAAAAGGTCCAAGTATCTCGAGGTATTTTCCGAGAAAGACAAGTTCATGCTCACTATAGGTCGCCCTGGGGGGTGTTGTACATTTTTGTGAATTTTGGGCAAGAAGTAAATGCAGGGTATTTTGGGAAAATCAATTTTTAAATATGAATATTCATTTTGATCAATCAAATTATCCACAAACCACTGTTGTAACACATCATGATATATCTTCTGATATTGTCCAATCGGATTCACGCATAGCTTCTCATAATGTCCCATAATATAATATATATATGTGTGCCATATTTTGTTACATACATTCTGACAAATTATATATAATAACAATACTAATATATACACATGTAAAAGCACAACTCAATGTACACATAAATTAATACTTTGGAATATATATATTCAAAAAATGTAATTATTTATTTGGAAATGTATGCATATATATATTATGCATGGGTGTCACATACTTAGTGAATAAAGCATACATATAAAATGTATTTTATATTTAATATATATTAAGACTAATTTGCATGTTCATTATATATAAAATATTTTTCTAAAAAATAAAAATATATATATGTATGTGTGTATATATATATATATAAATAGATATATGTGTGTGTGTATATATATATATACATACATATATATATATGTATATACATATATGTATATATATAAATATATATATATATATATACATACTTATACACACACACACACACACACATATATATAAACATACATACACATTCCTGTGGTGTAATGCTACTTGAAAAGTAAGAACTATATTATTAAAACTATTTTTTACAATACAGCTCTTACCTATCCCTACCACTTTGACTCCTAGCTGATGATGTCAGCCTAGTAGTGCGTCATTTGTTGCTGGATGTGGGAGACCTAGGTGTGGTAACACACAGCGCTGCACTCTCCTCCACCTCAGATGACACTGTGCTAGGCCATAGCTCCAGCTGGTCCTGCTACCTGATGCCAGTTTGAGGGGGAGGTGATGCTGTGCAAACAAAACACCTCCCCTCTAAAAATGTGGCAGGGTATCACCCCCTCCTGTCACCCTCTCGCACAAGGGCTGCAGGACTCGTCAGTGCAGCCTGCCTCTTCCATATCTTGGGTGGGATGAGTATGAAAAAGCAAGCAATCTTAAAAGACTATGGTCCTGATTTGCAAAATGCATTTTGGAGCCCATTAGTAGGATTCCAAATGTGCTACTCTCCATGCTACAAAATTAAATCCACAAAACTAGGGCTGAATATCTCCTTCCTGTATCTCCTATTTTTTTCTGGGAGGAAAAGCCCATGCTGGTGTTAGAGATCTCTGCGTAGACAGTGTAAGAAAGTGCATGGAGAAATCTCTCATGGTCAACTCAATTTTTGTGGACTGATGATGACAGTTTTTAAATCTGTATACTTGGACATTGCTGTGCAATTCCAATTCTACATGCTCGGACCATCATAAAGTCTATCTGTTCGGACCATCAGAAACATGACATAATTGGCTAACTTCTGATTGGTATATTTAACTTCCCATATGTTTGAGGAAATACACCAATAGTAGAGGAGTTAAATGTTATCTGTGGAATATAGCATGATTTATGCCATTCACCAGGTTGCCAGTTAAAAATGGTTTCAGGTCTACATGTGGAGCCTGACTGCTGCAGCTTTTAAACCTGCAGGTGAACCTGTCAAAGTTATCCCTTTTGGCAAGAAGGAAGGCAACATGCCTTTCCTATTAATGCTCCAATTCAAAACGAGTTGAAGACACACTTCTTTAAAAACTAGACATTATGATGCAGTAACATTCCTCAAACCAGCTACCTCTAGAAGTATTTTGTTAACTGCATCCCTGACCTTAATGCAGCACACCACTCTGCTGCTTTTTTGCTAGGTTTGCGATATATAAATCACGCATACATACATACAAAACTACATGCATGCATACATATTTTCATTCATCTCTATGAGACATATATACTCTTCGCACAACTTTATAACACCTTTGATCACTAACAGTTGACCTATTTAAAGAGATATTCGATCTACAAAATGCCATATATGCAGAGTGCAAACATACAGGGAACACCTGGCCACTGAGAAAGGGTACCATTGACATACACACACCTCAGTTCATGACAGTTTTCACAATGGTGCTTCCTGCTATTAACCCAGTATTTCATATATGACACTGTACAGCCCGAAGTCCCCCTCAGTAGGTGCATGCATGCCAGCATTTGCTAAATAGTAAATTTGAGGGTGATTGTGGAAGAGTAATAAATGCAAAGAAAAGAAGGCCTAATTCCGACCTTTCTTTTCTATTAAGTCTCCTGACCCTGAGACTGAAGTGGGTGGAAATAGTTGTGGAGTAAGTACATGGATAGATCGTATTCATCTCCCCCATACTGAAACTACGTGCCTATGGGCCACATGTATGAAGATCCGGTTTTGCGACTTGCAAAATGTGAGTCTTAGCGACTCGCCATTTGCGAGTCGCAAAACCGGATGTACAACAGTGTCAATAACACTGTTTGTGATTCGCAATGGGGTCGCAAATGACCGACCTCATGAATACTCATGAGGTACGTCGCAATTTGAAACCCTATTGGAAATGGCTGCACTCACAGGGATGGTGATGGTGCTTTTAAATAAAGCAGTATTTTTTTTTTTTTAGAAAGGCAGCCCGTTTTCCTGAACCCCCAGGCTGCTTGGGGCGAGCTGGTCTCGTCCTGGCACACGGTTCCCGTTTGCCCGGGATGAGACCAGCTCGTCCTGCACCAAGCCCACCGGGGGAGAGCTAGCACTTTCCCCATTGGCCTCCCTCCTACCCTCCACAGGGCAGGGATGGAAGGGGAATTGCATCCCCTTCCACCCCGACCCTCTCCACCCCCCAGTGGTGTCTGATGACGTCAGCGTGCAAATAGGCAGATCGGCCTATTACAATTAGGCCGATCTGCCCCCAGGGGGTCCAGAAACCTCTAGACCCCAGGGATATATATATATTTTTATTTATTTTTATGTATGGGGCAAATTTATTTAAGGCAATTTCTGCCCCACTTGGGGGCAGATTGGCCTCTTTTTATTAGGCCGATCTGCCCCGAAGGGGGAAAGAAACCAGTAGGCACCGGGCATTTTTTTTTGCACCAATTTCACGCAAGGAGAGTGACCACTTAGGCGAGGGTCGCTCCCCTTGGAGGGCAAATTGATTTTAGGCCATTTCTGCTCCCCTTGAAGGCAGATTGGCCTATTTCTATTAGGCCGATCTGTCCCCGGGGGGAAAGAAACCACTTAGGCACCAGGGATTGGTGTGTGTGTATGTGTGTGTTTTGTTTGGGGGGGGCAGCTCATTGGGCAAGGATTGCTCCCCATGGGGGCACATTACTGTCGGCCTATTTTTGGAAGGCCCATCTGAACCCAAGGGGGGCAAAAAGCCCACCAGAGACCAGGGAAGATTTTTTTTTCAAAATAAGAGGGTGGGGGTATGGCCATACCCACACCCCAAAGAAATGGGCCAAAGTTGTTCTGCCCAATAGTGGGCAGGTGGGGCGATTACCTCCGATCCACACCCGAGGGGAGGCAGAAAGTCTACTAGATGCCAGGGAATTAAAAAACAAAAAAAGATAGTTGGGTGGTGGCTACCAACCAGTATGGGCCTGGTTCTGCCCCCACCCCAACTGAAAGGGGTAACAGTCTTTCAGCTCTCCCCCGCACACTAAAACATCTTATCCCACAGCAATCAAGAGGATATTTCATTATTTTGGATTTGGTTTTACTTTTGGGCCATGAGAGCTTGGCTAACTCTCAAAATCGTCCCACTTGAAATGGTGAGGGCTGCACTTTTTGGACTTTGGGACGCTGCCATGTACAAAAATCCACAAGACCTAGACACATCTGAAAACTAAACATCTGGGTGATTCCAGCGTAGTGTGCTTCATATGCACCCCGTACCATTTTCTTATCCACAATGCCCTGCAAACCTCCAACTTAGCTGGAAATCACACATTATTCCCACATTTTTGTGATGGAACCTTCCGGAATCTGCAGGAATCCACAAAAATCCTACCACCCAGCACTGTCTCATCTATACCAATAAAAATTCTGCTGCACTTCTCAGCCTAATAATGTTTTTTTTTCAAACTGCCCTTTTGGACCGGCTTTAGTTCCCCCTCAATTTCAACATGTTTTTGGCTCTTCCCTGTCACAGACACGTGGCCCACCTACACAAGTGAGGTATCATTTTTACTGGGAGACTGAGGGGAACACTGAGTGGTAGGAAATTTGTCCCGGTGCGGTGATCCCACACAGAATGTGGGAAAAATGTGACTTTTTTAGCTAAATTTGGCGTTTGTTGAGGATTCTGGGTAAGAAAACATTGGGGGATCCATGCAAGTCACACCTCCCTGGACTCCCTTGGGTGTCTATTTTTCAGAAATGTCTGGGTTTGGTAGGTTTCCCTAGATGGCTGCTGAGCCCACGACCTCAAACTCAGATATTCCCACCCCCACAAAAACAGGTAGTTTTGTGTTTGATAATTTTTATGTGTCCAGATAGTGTTTAGGGACATTTCCTTTCGCGGGCACTAGGCCTACCCACATTAGTGAGGTACCATTTTTATCGGGAGACTTGGGGCAACGCTGGGTGGAAGGAAATTTGTGGCTCCTCTCATATTCCAGAACTTTCTGTCACCAAAATGTGAAGAAACATTGTTTTTTGGGCCAAATTGTGAGGTTTGCAAAGGATTCTGGGTAACAGAACCGGGTAAGAGCCACACAAGTCACCCCATCTTTGATTCCCAGAGTTGTCTAGGTTAAAAAAATGTGCAGGTTTGGTGGGTTTCCCTAGGTGCTGGCTGAGCTAGAGGCCAAAATCCACACCTAGGCACTTTGCAAAAAACAGCTGTTTCTTTGGGAAAATGTGATGTGTCCAAGTTGTGTTTTGGGGCATTTCCTGTTGTGGGCACTAGGCCTACCACAGACTTGGGGCTACGCTGGGTGGAAGGAAATTTGTGGTTCCTCTCAGATTCCAGAACTTTCTGTCACCGAAATGAGAGGAAAAAGTGTTTTTTTGGCTAAATTTTGAGGTTTGCAAAGGATTCTGGGTAACAGAACCTGGTGAGAGTCCCAGAAGTCACCCCATCTTGGATTCCCCAGGAGTCTAGTTTTCAAAAATGTGCAGGTTTGTTAGGTTTTCTTGGGTGCCGGATGGGACAGGCCAAAATCCACAGCTAGGCACTTTGCTAAAAAGAGCTCTGTTTTCTTTGGGAAAATGTGATGTGTCCACGTTGTGTTTTGGGGCATTTCCTGTTGTGGGCGCCAGGCCTACCCACACAAGTGAGGTACCATTTTTATCAGGAGACTTGTGGAAACCCTGGGTGGAAGGAAATGTGTGGCGCCTCTCAGATTCCAGAACCTTCTGTCACCGAAATGTGAGGGAAAGGTGTATTTTTGGCCAAATTTTCAGGTTTGCCAAGGATTCTGGGTAACAGAACCTGTTGAGAGACCCAGATGTCACCCCATCCTGGATTCCCCGAGGTGTCTAGTTTTAAAAAATGTGCAGGTTTGGTAGGTTTCCCTAGGTGCCGGCTGAGCTAGAGGCCAAAATCCACAGCTAGGCACTTTGCAGAAAACACATCAGATTTCAATGTTAAAATGTGATGTGCCCATGTTGCGTTTCTTGTCGCGAGCATTAAGCCTACCCACCCAATTGAGGTACCATTTTTATCAGGAGACTTGGGGATCACAGAATAGCAAACAAAACAAGTGGTATTTCACCTTGTCTTGCTCTACATTTTTTCCTTTCAAATGTTAGACAGTGTGTAAAAAAGATGTCTATTTGAGACATGCCCTGTAAATCACATGCTAGTAAGGGCACCCCGGAATTCAGAGATATGCAAATAACCACTGCTTCTCAACACCTTATCTTGTGCCCATTTTTGGAATACAAAGGTTTCCTTGATACCTATTTTTCATTCTTTAAATTTCACCAAACTAATTGCTGTATACCCGGTATAGAATGAAAACCTGTTGCAAGGTGCAGCTCATTTATTGGCTCTGGGTACCTAGGGTTTTTGATGAACCTACAAGCCCTATATATCCCAGCAACCAGAAGAGTCCAGCAGACATAACAGTATCTTGTTTTCAAAAATCTGACATTGCAGGAAAAAGTTACAGATTAAAACATTGAGAAAAATGGCAGTTTTTTTCACCTCAATTTCAATATTTTTTTGTTTCAGTTGTTATTTTCTGTAGGGAAACCTTGTAGGATCTACATAAATGACCCGTTGCTGAATTCTGAATTTTGTCTACTTATCGAAAATGTTTAGCTTTCTGGGATCCAGCATTGGTTTCATACCCATTTCTGTCACTAAGTGGAAGGAGGCTGAAAGCACAAAAAGTAGTAAAAATGTAGTATGTCCCAGTAAAATGCCAAAATTGTGTTGAAAATTGGGTTTTCTGATGCAAGTCTGCCTGTTCCTGAAAGCTGGTGATTTTAGCACCGCAAACCCTTTGTTGATGCCAGTTTCAGGGAAAAAAACATCAGCCTTCTTTTGCAGCCCTTTCTCCCCATTTTTTTTTTTTAAATGAATTTTTTGCTGTATTTTGGCTAATTTCTTGGCCTTCTTCAAGGGAACCCACAAATTCTGGGTACCTCTAGAATCTAGGATGTTGGGAAAAAAGGACACAAATTTGGCGTGGGTAGGTTATGTGGACAAAAAGTTATGAGGGCCTAAGCGCGAACTGCCCCAAATAGCCAAAAAAAGGCCTGCCACCTGAGGGGGGAAAAGGCCTGGCAGCGAAAAGGTTAAAGGAAAATGGAATGCATTTCATAAAGAAAAAGAAAAAGTTTGCTTTTCCTATCTTCAGGGCAGGCAGTGGTCCTCTGAAAAATGTTTACACATCATTCACAAAGGGGAAGGGGTCCCCTAGGGACCCCTTCCCCTTTGCGAATGGATTAGCACCAATCTGAAATTGGTGTTAACTGCGATTGCTTTGCGACCGCATTCACAGTCACAAACAATCATACATACCATTTAGATTCGGTATTAGGAAGGGACCTCCTTGACACGCCCCTTCCTAATACCGAATCGCAAAACCTAAACTGCGATTCTGTAACAAGTTTCCGATCGCAGTTTGGGCTTTGTTTAGCCCCAAAAGCATTTTTCTAGTATTTGCGACTAGAAAAATGCTTCGTACATCTGGCCCTTAATCTTTTCATGCATTATCATTACAAATGCTGTTGTAAAATGCATAATTACTTCCATGTGAAAGGACTATTCTAGTCAAACTCCAAAATTGCAATTGAGAGTGGAAGAGTTCATCTGGGAAGTCTCGGTAATTTTGGACCACTGATTTGGGATTTACAAGAAAAGACAGGAACAGGGCTGCTTAAACTCAGATCTTACTCAGACTATAGTGGATTGCATTAAAGGAGACCTTGTCTACATGAAAGCAATATGCACAATGTTGCACCAAGCTCCTTTTAACCTATAGGAATATAGCGCAATGCTTTTTACGATCACAATAATATACTTAATAAAACACTTAATGACCTGTTTTTGTTGAATAAATATCGTCTAATTAAAATATGTATCGGTGTTGCCCTCATAAAGGGCAACTAAAACATTATCTGCAGTGCAAATTAATCAAAGACGTTATTAATAGATTAAATGGGGGAATTTTTTAATGATTTGGTTCATCTAACCGAACTAAACACTCTAATTAGACACTTATTCATAGCTGTGTCACGGAGGAGAAAAAGAAAATCGAGCAAGTATGGCCATTGTTTAATTTAACGAATTATTCAATTTTGCGGAAAAATTGATTTTCAGTGCATTGCACCCTCAAGAGGAAAAATGAATCCTCTACCTTTAGCAATATTTTAAGTCACGTTGTCTGGAAATTAGCAATGGCGCTGTGTAGGGAAACTTTCTGAAACTGTACTTCTACATGTACCCAAGCCTATGTATGTGTAGATCAGTGCTTAATTTATGCTTGCTGTTTCCGGTGCTGAGCACCGGGACTTATTTTTGAGGGCCGGCCCTTCTTCTGCTGCCTCAAGCGTTTTCTGCAAGCAAAAGACACGTATGGGAAATGCGGAGGAGGAGAAAGACGTAAAAGCGTCACGAAGAGAGAAAGCAGAAAGCGCAAGAGTGAGCTGGAGGAGCAGGGAGTGGCTGTAAATGGATTAAAGAGGACTGAGATGGCTTCAGGATTACGCTGCCTCAGTATTCCTTGCTCCACGTTTAGTTGCAACAGCTGCGTGTATAAGAGGAGAGCTTTGGGCACAGGCACCTATTTATTTACAAATTAAGCACTGGTGTAGATGTTTGTTAGCTCAACACTAGTCACAAAGTATCACATTAAGGCCCACAGGTGATACTTCCCTAATACCTCACTCACCCATGTAACATTATCACCTTCATCACAGGACTCTGATGTCACCTGACTTTCTGGTGTACATTTATTTGATTCTCCTAATGAATCAGCATGGACGTCTGTGACTCTATGCCTGCCTTTTTCCATTCCAGACTAAGGGCTCCTAAGCAGCAACTGCCATTTTCGCATCAGTTGCCAGACTCTTTTATTTCATGGCAAGGCCTGCTGGTGCTTTAGATCTTTTGTGCTAACTTATAAAAAATATGGTGTGAAAAAAGGGATCAGGTAAAAAATCGAATTAAATAAGACATTAAATCCTTTTTGAAGCAGGACTAAATCAAGCAAATTCATTTAATGCGCAGTTAATTACCATTATACATTATATCCAGAAGGGCTCCACAATCCCTTATATAAGTCTATGTAACATTTGACACAATACACATATATTATGTACGCATCATTAAAAGAAACTCCTTATTCTCTTGTTTCCTCTCAATCAGTTATAGTGCAGTTGTCAAAATGCTAGATTCATCCAATGATCCACTGTAGAGGTACTTGTAGGAAAGTACCATCTTGCCTGGCATGTTACCCCTATTTTTTACTTGTGTGTCAGTTTGTTATTGCCTGTCTCACTGGGATCCTGTTAGCCAGGACCCCAGTGCTCATAGTTGTGGCCTGAATGTGTGTTCCCTGTGTAGTGCCTAACTGTGTCACTGAGGCTCTGCTAATCAGAACCTCAGTGCTTATGCTCTTTCTGCCTTTAAAATGATCACTGCAGGCTAGTGACCATTTTCACCAATTCTAATTGGCACACTGGAACCCTTATAATTCCCTAGTATATGGTACTTAGGTACTCAGGGTACTGGGGTTCCAGGAGATCCCTCTGGGCTGCAGCATTTCTTTTACCACCCATAGGGAGCCCAGACCAATATTACACAGTACTGCCACTGCAGCCTGAGTGAAATAACATCCATGTTATTTCACAGCCATTTTACACTGCACTTAAGTAACTTATAAGTAACCTATATGTCTAACCCTCACTTGGTGAAGGATAAGTGCAAAGTTACTAAGTGTGAGGGCACCCTGTCACTAGCCAAGGTACCCCCACATAGTTCAGGGCAATTTCCCCGGACTTTGTGAGTGCGGGGACACCATTATACGTGTGCACTACACATAGGTCAATACCTATATGTAGCTTCACAATGGTACCTCCAAATATGGCCATGTAACATGTCTAAGATCATGGAATTGACCCCCCATGCCAAATCCGGTATTGGGGTGCCAATCCCATGCATCCCCGGGGCTCCACCATGGACCCCGGGTACTGCCAAACCAGCTCTCTGGGGTTTTTACTGCAGCTACCTCTGCTGCCAACCCACAGACAGGCTTATGTCCTCCTGGGATCTGGGCAGCCCAGTCCCAGGAAGGCAGAACAAAGGATTTCCTCTGAGAGAGGGTGTTACACCCTCTCCCTTTGGAAATAGATGTTAAGGGCCTGAGAGGAGTAGCCTCTCCTGGCCTCTGGAAATACTTTGAAGGGCACAGATGGTGCCCTCCTTGCATAAATCAGTCTACACTGGCTCAGGGATCCCCCAGCCCCTGCTGTGGCGTGAAACTGGACAAAGGAAGGGGAAGTGACTACCCCCCTATCCATCACCACCCCAGGGGTGGTGCCCGGAGCTCTTCCAGTGTGTCCCAGACCTCTGCCATCTTGAATCCAGAGGTGTGAGGGCACAATGGAGGCCTCTGAGTGGCCAGTGCCAGAAGGTGATGTCAGAGACCCTTCCTGATAGGTGCTTACCTGACTAGGTGGCCCATCCTCCTCTGAGGGCTATTTAGGTTCTCTCCTGTGGGCTTCTCATCAGATAATGAATGCCAGAGTTCCAGTGCATCTCCCTCTTCGACTTCTGCCAAGGATCGACCGCTGACTGCTCCAGGAGGCCTGCAAAACTGCAACAAAGTAGCAAGAAGACTACCAGCGACATTGTAGAGCCTAATCCTGCCGGCTTTCTCAAATCTTTCCTGGTGGTGCATGCTCTGGGGGCTGTCTGCTTTCCCCCTGCACTAGAAGCCCAAAAGAAATTCCCTGTGGGTCGACGGAATCTTCCCCTGGTAACGCAAGCACTAAACTTCTGCTTCACTGGTCCGCTGGGTCCCCTCTCATCGTAACGAGCATGGTCCCTGGAACACAGGAGCTCGATCCAAGTGACCCAGACAGTCCAGTGGTCCATTTGTCCAAATTTGGCAGAGGTAAGTCCTTGCCTCCCCTCACCAGATAGTAATCCTGTGTACTGCATGAACTGCAGCTGCTAGGACTTCTCTGCACTTTTGGAAGGAATCCTTTGTGCACAGCACAGCCCAGGTCCCTAGCACTCTGTCCTGCATTGCTCAACTTGCTGAATTGACCACCGGCTTCGTGAGACCCTCCTTTGTAGTGTTGAGATGACCGCCATGCTCAGTTTTCTTGAACCTGTGTTCCAGTACTTCTGCAGGTGCTGCCTTCGTGTGCATGGATTCTCTATGTTGCTGAGGGCCCCCTCTGTCTCCTCTTCCATGTGGCAATCTCCTGGTTCTTCCTGGGCCCGGGCAGCACCCATTTTCTTAAACCGCAACCTTTGCAGCTAGCAAGGCTTGTTTGCATTCTTTCTGCAAGGAAACAACTCTGCGTCCTCCAGCATTCCGTGGGACATCTTCTGTGCAAAGGAGAAGTTCCTGGCGCCTTCCGTTGTTGCAGAATCTTCAGCTTCTTCCACCTGGAGGCAGCCATTTTGCACCTTCATCTGCGGTTTACTAGGCTCCTGCCCCCCCAGACACTTTCGTGACTCTTGGACTTGGTCCCCTTCCTTTAAAGGTCCTCAGGTCCAGGAATTCGTCTTCAGTGCTTTGCAGTCAGTTGTGGTCTTTGCAGAATCTCCTACACAACGTTTGTGTGTTTCTGGGGAAGTAGAGTCACTTTACTCCTACTTTTCAGGGTCTTGGGGTGGGGTATCTTGGCCACCCCTAGTGTTTTCTTACACTCCCAGTGACCCCCTACACACTACACTAGGCAAGGGGTCCCTAAGTGGTTTGCATTCAACTTTTTTAGTATATGGTTTGTGTTGCCCCCAGGCCAATTGCATCCCATTGTATTCTACAGTGTTTGCACTACTTTTCGTACTGTTTACTTACCTGATTTTGGTTTGTGTGTATATTTTGTGTATTTTACTTACTTCCTAAGGGAGTATATCCTCTGAGATATTTTTGGCACATTATCACTGAAATAAAGTACCTTTATTTTTAGTAACTCTGAGTATTGTGACTCTTATGATATAGTGCTATATGACATAAGTGGTACAAGGTGTAAGCACAATGCAGCACACATAGAATAGAATAGAATTGAATTCTGATTCTCCCGGTTGATTCAATCAATCAATCAATCATTGTATTTCTAAAGCGCTCTACTTACCCCCGAGGGTCTGAAGGCGCTGAGGGGGGGTGCTGCTATTGCTCGAAGAGCCAGGTCTTGAGGCGTCTTCTGTAGGTGAGCAGGTCTTGGGTTTGACGTAGGCTGGTCGGGAGGGTGTTTCAGATCTTGGTGGCGAGGTAGGAGAAGGATCTGCCACCGGAGGTCTTACGTTGGATGCGGGGAATGACGCCGAGGGCGAGGTTTGCAGAGCGGAGTTGTCGAGGGGGGTGTAGAAGCTTAGTCTGTTGTTCAGGTAGGCTGGTCTGGCGTTGTGGAGTGCTTTGTGTGCGTGGGGCAGGAGCTTGAAGGTGATCCTCTTGTCGATGGGGAGCCAGTGAAGGTCTCTCAGGTGGGGGGTGATGTGGCTGCGGAGGGGCACGTTGAGGATTAGTCGGGCGGAGGCGTTTTGGATGTGTTGTAGGTGTTGCAGGTGCTTGGCCGGGATGCCTGCGTAGAGTATGTTGCCGTAGTCTAGCCTGCTGCTAACGAGGGCCTGTGTCGCTGTTCTTCTTGTTTCGGTCGGGATCCACTTGTAGATCCTGCGGAGCATGCGGAGGGTGTTGTAGCAGGAGGAAGAGATAGCGTTGACCTGTTTAGACATGGAAAGGGAGGAGTCGAAGACGAATCCAAGGTTGCGTATGTGGTTGGTTGGTGTCGGTGGAGTTCCCAGCGAGGTTGGCCACCATGAGTCATCCCAGGTGGAGGGGGTGGGCCCAAGGATGAGGACCTCCGTCTTGTCCGAGTTCAGTTTCAGACGCCTGCTTCTCATCCAGTCGGCGACGGCCTTCATTCCCTCGTGGAGGTTGGTTTTGGCGGTGTGCGGGTCCTTGGTTAAGAGAGGATGAGTTGGGTGTCGTCGGCATAGGAGATGATGTTGAGGTTGTTTTGGCGGGCCACTTGTGCGAGGGAGGCCATGTAGATATTGAACAGCGTCGGGCTGAGGGAAGAGCCGTGGGGTACGCCGCAGATGATGTCGGTGGCTTCGGATCGGTAGGGGGGGCGGACTCTCTGGGTTCTGCCGGAGAGGAAGGATGTGGTCCAGTCGAGGGCCTTTTCTTGGATACCGGCTTCATGGAGGCGTGTTTTCAGAGTGCAGTGGCAAACCGTGTCGAAAGCGGCTGACAGGTCCAAAAGGATGAGGGCAGATATGTTGTCGAGTTAATGTCTGATGTCGTCTGTGGCGGCGAGGAGGGCGGTCTTGGTGCTGTGGTTTTGTCTGAATCCGGACTAGGAAGGGTCCAGGAAGTCGTTGGCTTCGAGGTGGCGGGTCAGTTGCGTGTTGACGATTTTCTCAATGACCTTCGTCGGGAACGGGAGTAGGGCTGGAAGTTCTTGAGGTCCTTGGGTTCGGCCTTGGGCTTCTTGAGGAGGGCGTTGATTTCGGCGTGCTTCCAGCTTTCCAGGAAAGTCACTGTTTCGAAGGAGATGTTGATAACCTTCCGTAGATGGGGTGCGATGGGTGCATCGGCTTTGTTGTATACGTGGGGCGGGCATGGGTCTGACAGTGATCCTGAGTGGATGGAGTTCATGGTCTTGCGTGTTTCATCGTCATTGACGTTGGTCCATAAGGTCAGGCGGTTGGTACGGGTGGTGTTCCCGGAGGTGAGGTCTGGTGTGGTCGGGGTGGACGTGGTGTTGAAGCTGTCGTGGATGTTGGTGATCTTCCAGTGGAAGAAAGTGGCCAGTGAGTCGCACAGTTCTTGAGAGGGTGGGATGTCGTTGATGTTGGCGCTGGGGTTGGAGAGTCCCTTCACAATGCTGAAGAGCTCTTTGCTCTCGTGTGCGTTGTTATCCAAGCGGTCTTCGAAGGAGGATCTCTTGGCTTGTCTGATGAGTTGGTGATGCCAGCGGGTGGCGCCCTTGTGAGTTGCGTGGTTGTTAGCTGTGCGTTCGTGGAGCCATATCTTCTTTAGTTTCCGGCAGTTGCGCTTGGAGTTTTGGAGCTCGTCGGTGAACCAGGTTGCTTTCTTGCTGGCTTGGTTGTTAGTGGGCTTCTTGAGTGGTGTGAGGAGGTTGGCGCAGTCGTTGATCCACTGTCTGAGGTTGTGAACGGCGTTGTCTGGGTGGGTGGGGTCGGTTGGCGGGTTCTGTGCAAGGGTGCTGGTCAGCTGATCTTCGGTGACTTTGCTCCAGCAGCGACGGGGTGGTTGTTGGGTGCGGTGGTGCCAGGTTTGTTTCTTGAAGGTGAAGTGGATGCACTGGTGGTCGGTTCAGTGGAGTGGTTGAAGGCGTCGTGGGTGCTTGTGGAGAAGATGGGGTCAAGCCTGTGACCGGCGGCGTGGGTGGGTGCGATGACGAGTTGTCTGAGGCCGAGGTTGGCGAGGTTGCCGATCAGAGTGGTGGAGTTGGCGTTGTTGTTGTTCTCAAGGTGGAAGTTAAGGTCCCTGAGGAGGATGTAGTCCGTGGAGGTGAGTGCGTGGGTGCTGGAAAGGTCGGCGATGGAGTCTCTGAACGGTGCCTGGGGTCCGGGGGGTCTGTAGACGAGCGTTCCTCTGAGGGTGGTATTGGGGTCGGTGTGGATTCGGAAGTGCAGGTGCTCGGCGGTCTTGAGGGTGTCGTCCGTGTGGGTGTAGACTTTGAGGGTGGACTTGTGGACGATGGCTATTCCTCCTCTGATTCCGTTGTCGCGATCTCTGCGGGTGATCTTGTAGCCGTCCGGGATGGCTATGGTGATGTCGGGCGCTGAAGAGTCGTTCCACCAGGTTTCGTTCAGGAAGGCTACGTCCGGGGCGGCGCTGTCAAGCAGGTCCCAGAGTTCGATGGCATGCTTGCATGCGGAGCGGGTGTTGAGGAGTATGCAGTGGATGTGATTGGTTCCGGTCCTTGGAGGTTTAGTGGCTCTGTCGCAGGTGAAGCTGCAGGTGCGGCAGGAGAAGGGTCCGTGGGTGCGCTTCGGGGTGGCCTGGAAGCAGGTGGTGTTCCGGCCGGTGTTGAGTGCGAGGAGGGCGCTGGCGTCGTAGCGGAGTCTGGCGATGTGGGGATCGCGGGGGCCAGGGGTCCTGGTGCTGGCCGCGGTCCAGGCGCGGACAGGCACAGACGGGCTTGCCTCTCACGCCAGCAGCGCACCTGCTGCGCGCGACCGCCATTAAGAAGGGGAGGGAGGAGCAGCCTGGAGGCAGGAGGCGGGGCAAATGGGGGCGCGATTGGGGCGGGGCCACAGGGACGCAGCGGCAGGGAAGGGGAGACGGCTCGGGGAGCCGAGGTGCTGGGGGGCGACGGGGCACAGAGAGCTGCACAAATACAGGAGAAAAAAACAGGCGCAAACAGCAAATAGGCAAAATACAAATAAAAGTGAATACAATGAATACAATATTAAACAGGCACTACAACACTAACCCTTACCACTAGATGCTAGGGATGATCAGGTCCAGGAGGGCCTCGATCACTTGACTACCTTAGTGGTGGATCATTGCACAAAAGTAGTTTTGGACACTCACACTATAAATGATTGAGAGGAGACAAGAGAACAAGGACTTCATTTAAATTATGTGTACATAATATGTGTGATTTGTATCGAATGTAACATAGACTTATTTTGGGGGATTGTGGAGTCCTTCCGTAATGTATGATGGCAACACTGACTTTGTGCATTAAATGAATTTGCTTGATTTAGTCATGCTTCAATAAGGAGTTAATGTCTGACTGTACTTAATTCGATTGTTTTTAATTGTCTCCCATTTTCACACCATATTTTTATTTGTTTGTTTAAAGCCCAGGTCGGTGTGGATATATGGGCAGACCCCTTACTTTGCATCCATGTTTTTATGTTTAGCAGCTAGAGAGATCCCTTTCTTCGATAGGGCTAGCTTCAATTCCATCTTCCTCTTACCCTTCTATCTCTCATATCGCAACCTGAAAGCCTCTAGCTCAGATGAACACAAGATGTGGGTGGGCACACTGTTCCCACCCCTGCATGGTAAAGGCTTCTTCTGGAAGAGCTTCCCCTCCCTGCTGCCCCACTTGCCCTGATGCTTCCTATTTTCTTTTTCTACATTCTCATTCTCCTCCAGATAATCCGCATTCTTCAGACTTACTCCATGCATTTGGAACATTCTGCAAGTCTACTGCTCTTTCTGGCTGATCTTCAGGTCAATCTGGTCAATAAGAACTTGGACCAAGAACGAAACATAGTCTATGCGACAAGAACCAACTGAAAATGTTGGCAATTAAAAGTCAAACACATATGTTAGCAACTTTAATATGGTAGGAATATTTTAATTTGGTAATGTTATAGCTGGATTTTATTTGCTAAAAACATTTCTATTCTAGTGCTGAACACCAAAGCCCGAAAATGTTTTTTAATTTGAAGGTCGAGATATTATCTTAATGAAATGCAAATGTATTAGGTTACTGCTAAGTACATAATGCAGACCCTGAATATTGACTCAGAAATGTTGATGGTACTAAATATAGAGGTTGCAATATAATGAGTGCAAAAATATGCAGGGTGGAAAAATTGAGGGTAATTATATATTTTTTCTGCTTTAACAATGAAGTTGAAAATACTTAAATATTGGCCATTAAATATACTTATTTATCGTATTTAGTTTTGTTGTTTTTAAATTTAGATTGTTGGTAATAATTAGGGGTGTGCAAAATTTGCATAACTTTCTTTCGCCTATTTATAAGAAACATCTGCATATTTTCCCATAACTACATAAAACTCTGTCATTTACTACCATAGTTTAGCCTTGCATGTGCTGTGTCACTTTTTGACTCAAGAACTCATTATACACAAAAAAAAAGTGCAAACATCAAAAGTGCAGTGAACAACAGCCTCTATCATTTTGTTGTTCCTGTTGTTTGTGGTAGGTTTTTACAGTACATTGTGCATTTCCAGTAAACATATGAGGTGGAGCAATGGCGTAATTTTAGGAATTAGGCGTAACAAGCATAATGTTAAATTCCAGAAATTACATTAATTAGGCTGGTGTAGTATGAAATATGCCCAGGCCCAGAAATAATGTAAAAATATTTAACTTTTAAATATAGATTGTTTTAAGTTCTTGGGTTTTATTTGGGAATTGAGGGGGACATGTTTTATAACATATGTGTTGAGAATTTGGAGTGTTAGATGAAGGGGGGGAACCCACATCCAACAATAACCACAATCCTTGTCAGAGGAACCAATGGAGTCACAAAGGGCCTCATTGCGACCCTGGCAGCTGGCAGTAACCTGGCAGTAACACCGCCAACAGGCTGGGGATGTTACTCCAGCTATTATGACCATGGCGCAATAGCTACGGCCATACCGCTGGCCCCTCCACTATACAGCCAGGCTTTCGCCTGGCAGTCGTAATCCCCAGGGCAGTGATGCAAGCACTGCTGCCCTGTGTATTATGAGTCCCTGACCGCCAGCCTGGCCACGGCGGTGAACACTGCCATGGAAAGGCTGGCAGTGCAGGGGCCCCCAGGCACAGCCCGGTCGCACATTTCACTGCCCTAATTTGGGGGAGTGAAATGCGCGACGGGTGCTACTGCACCCGCTGCACATCAGCATTGCCGCCGGCTCTATTACAAGCCGGCAGCAATGTTGATGTGACTTTTCCGCTGGGCCAGCGGACGGTAACACTGTTACCGTCCACTGGCCCAGCGGAAAAGTCATAATAGGGAGCCAGAAATACCACCGGCACTGGCGGTATTCTGTCTCCTGCAGCCTCAGCGGCCTTTTTGAAAGACCGCTGAGGTTGTAATGAGGGCCTAAAGAAACCTGTGCTTAATCTTTGGTGTCTTGGCACAAAGCAGTCAGGCTTAACCTAGAGGGAATGTGTATTTATGCAGCACTCAAAGCGTAATAAAGTGAAAATATAACAGAAGCAATATACCAAACCACTTTAGAAGAATGGAGACTATTTTAAAAAGTAAAAAGACACCACCACAAAAAAAATTCATTAATTAGAACTGGGGATATGAACTATTAAAATATTAATAAAAAATGGCACCAAAAAGAACAAAGCACCAACAGCGGGTATTTGGTCGTGCTAGACAGGCTCAAAGTCAAAAGTTAAGGCAAACACCAATAGATTGCTGGTTGGATGCAAGGAACAGGTTTGTCCTGGTAGAAAGTTTGAGTTTCAATTAGAATCCTTTATGGAAAAAAACATGGTCATCAGCGGGGCAAATTGCAAACTGAATCTGAAGCGGGGTCGCAGTGCATGAAAGCTCAGAACAGGCGAAGTCTGAGGTCCATGTCCAGGAAGGCCTTGAAGTTGAATGGATGCTGCTCTCTGTTGGTCCCAGTGAAGCCCTCTACATTTGGACTTACAAACTTTTCTGTAAGCCTGATTTCCTTAAGCGGGCAAACCAGCAAACTGAGGCAGTCTGATGATCCAACACTGTAGTTTGGTCTCCAACGGTTCTCCAGGCACAAAGTTTGCAAAATGTTTTCCAACTCTTGCAGTTTGGTAGTAGGAGTTAGAACTCACTCCAACAGGAGCCAGCAGCAGAGCCTCGGATCCAAGTCCAGTTGGAACTGGTCAGATAGGCATTTGCAGGGAAAGAGGCCTCTGGAAGCTTGATGTGTTGCTGCAGCTCAAACAGAAGGTCTTCCAACTGACCCTTGGAGCCACTTCTGTTTTCTGGGTTCAAGGCAAGCAGGTCCAATTTTCCTTCAGGCAGCAGGGAAGCCATGCTTCTGATTCTTTTCAGGTCCAGGAGTGTTTAAAGAAGAGGTCCGTGGGCTCCACATTTTGCCAACTGCCATCCTTTTGGTGGAAGGTAATCCTATGTTCACCCCTAAACCACTTCTAGCCAGTTCCTGCCCTACCACTGAGTTTGAAGGCTTTCCTGACTACAGAGACAAAAGTAATCCCTGCCTAGGTGTGATCTTCATCTGCCAGTGGCCAGGTTACAATTTTTTGAGGATCCGGATGAGGTTGTGCACAGCCCCCAATCGATCTTGCCAAGGCAGAAGAGCCTCTTCCATACCCACAGCCCTCTGTCCATTTTCTGGAAGGAATGTACATCTCATCAAAAATGAGGCATCAGGGATTAGGTGATAGCTGGACACTGACAGGAAAATCTTTTGGCATTATGCCGAAAATGATTACTTTCTAAAAGTGTATTTTCCAAAATAGTAATATAAAATCTAACTTCACAATTTGATTGGACTTTAATTTAATAATAAAATGAATACTTTAAATATTTTTCTTCCTATTCCTAAAATGAATTTAGGACCTACCAACTTTAATAGTGTAAACCAGACTTAAACTTTGGTAGAGTCAGTGAAAAATGACTTTGGAAGTTATTAACTTCCCAGACACGTAAACCATAAAACGTACATGTTCGGCTTTTAAATACTACGGGCATGTTTATGAGAACAGACACATCGTTGTAGCAAGGCACCGATGCATCAGAAAAAAGCTCCACTGTGGTGCAACAGTTACCAGTGAGAGAGATAGTGAGAATGTTAATATTGAAAAAGTTGATGGACACAACGATACAGTCATATATAACAAAATTGCATCACTATTATTGAGTTTACCCCTCATGAATTCTCCATCAGCCCTGCTACAGAAATACTTGGTCAGACAGGCTCTGAGACCCAGGCCTGAGGTTACTGATTGACAGGTCACAGATGGGATGACGTGTAGCTGGCAGATAAACGTGTGAACAGGAATCTCCGATCAGTCCCAAAAAAAGCCTCAGCGACACCACAATGGTCCAAGGAAATTGGCCCAAAAAAAACACATATGACCAGAGGGGTCCGCACATTCCCAAAACACCATAAAGTCAGGTGTCACATGAAGTTAGAAACACTTAGCCAATCAGAACACAGCAAGCACAGCAACACTCAACAAGCATGTGCCCCTCAGACCGGACATCTGGACACATTACCCATTGGCCCACATTGTGTCCACACAAGGTTGAGGCCCACCTCAATTAGTTATTTATGACTCCAAAGAAATGGCCCACATTCCTTACCCAAAAGGAATGCTGTAATTGTTTTATGATGCCGAGAGAAATGTATAAAACACTGCTCAGATCAATTGCACTTTGAAACAATCCTCAGACCTTGTTTCTGTAACTGTTCTACAGGGCTGTAATGTTTAATTAAACCAACTGTTCCTGTTTTGCCAAATGACTCTTGTCCTTTTTTTAAGATAAATTCACATTCAAGTAACATTTTGGCTAGCCAGCTAGTTGGTACCTCGTTCCAGACTGCAGCCAAAGGAAGTGGACCCTGTCCGGACAGAATCACATTTATTCATAAAAGAAAGGTGAGCAAATGCCACAATTGATTGGAAGTTCTGCTGAATCCACAGGGCGGAGCTCTGTCCCGAAGCCGCCGTCATAGGGTAAGAGACTACAACAGAGCCATAGTCCAGCATTTGGCATATAGCAAACTAGGAATAAGCATAAAAATTTAAAGTGAGCGCCCTGCCATTTACAGAAATCTGGACTTTTATGTGTCTGAACTGAGTAGTCACAAGGAGCCTCTGATGCATTCCTGTGGAAGTCACTTTTTTTTCCAATAGTCAACAAGCTTAGAAAGGTGAATGTTGTTTATTTTTGTTTGCTTGGGCTGCTTGGTGTGGCACAGATGGTACATTTGTCCCCTGGTGTGTGGCACAGGGTTGAGGCTTAGTCACTTGGACAGCTGAGCATAACTCAGACGATAAGCTTGTCCCTTGGGTGTGACACAGGTTTGAGGTTTCTTCGCTTGTACCGCTGGGCATGACACTGATGGAATGCTAGTCCGCTGAGTATGAAATAAGTTGAGACTCGTTCGCTTGGACCCCCAGGTGTGACATAAATGGTGCGCTTGTCCCCTGGGTGTGATACAGGGTTGAGACCTTAACTCTTGGACTGCTGGGTATGACACAGATGGTACACCTGACTTCTTAGCGTGATATAGGGTGTGATTTTGTTTGTTTTGTCACTTGGACCGCTTGGCGTGACACAGGTGGTAGGCTTGTTCCCTGGGTGTGGTAGAGGGATTGAAGTCTCACTGCCTGGACCACCGGGAATGACACAGATGGTACACAAAGACCCTGGTTGTGACATAGGGCCCGCGCCTCAATCTTATTTTTTAGTATAAAAGGGTTTCTCAGTGCTACAGGCTTCTTAACTCTGTTGGTATCTGAAAGAAGTGAGAGGTATTGTTCACCTCGACCACTGGATGTGGCACAGATGGTACGCATGACCCCTGGGTGTGATAAAAGGTGTGATTTAGATGTGTGGGAAAAAGATTTGGATATGGGAGATTAGGTGTAGCTTGTGTTTACTGTCTAAGAGTAGAGACTGAGAGCACATAAAGGTCCAGCATACATGCTCACAATTAATCTAAATGGAGTATGCAGTTTTTTTGTTGTTAAAACGAGGTATAGAAATAAACAGGTTGGTCAAGAACTGAGAAATCTGAGGGGGGCATCTGATTACTCAAGAGCGAGAGCCCTAACACACCTGAATTGGTGTCATGCTTCATCACTGGGCATGCGCCACGTTGAAGGGGTGCTGCAAAGCCCAACGGGCCCCACAGGGGGGCTCTTTATCGGAGATCTTTTTATTTTAGTTGTGTGAGAAGTTTATGTAGTCTGAGTGTGAAGGTGTATATTGGGATGGGTATAAGTGAGTTAAAATAACCTGAGTGGTACCCTGACAATTGTAATCTATGGGTCCTCTTGCCTAGATTAAAAAGTGTAGTGATAATGACTAGGACCAGATATAATGGTCTGCCCCAGCTCCAAGTCTACTAGTATCAATAGGTCAACATATTTCTTGCTGTAAATAGTCCTCATATATCAGTGGCAATTCATCAGGACCAAGGAACCCAATCTACACAGTATTTGGGGAAGTAATGTGGAATATTCTTCGGAAGTGCCCAAACACATACGGTATAATGGAAAGTTATAGCATTTGATGTAGAAAACCAATTGAATTAGGGTCAAGGGTTATGCCCCCTCGCATCAAGGCAGGGACTGCACTAAGTTTTGTGGGTCAGGAATGGGTTCAGTAGTGTGTAGTCTGCTTTGTAACCTACCCCGTCTCTGCAACCTCTAAGGTGAGATTTGGATCTGGGCGATATGTAGCTTGTGTTTTGCCAAGAAGGGCTTGTGGTTGTTGAGTTATTCCTTTTCTCCGAGCAAATTATTATCTTGGTCCCAGAGACAATATTGACAGACTATCGGGCTCACTTAGGACCAGATGTACGTATGTCCTGAATTGCTACTCGCAAATTGCAAGTCAGAACGACTCGCAATTTGCAAGTCGCAATTCAGGATGCAGGATGGTGTCCGTGACACCATCTGCGACTCGC
Organism: Pleurodeles waltl; assembly: GCF_031143425.1. NCBI lineage: Eukaryota > Metazoa > Chordata > Amphibia > Caudata > Salamandridae > Pleurodeles > Pleurodeles waltl. The sequence goes on from NC_090446.1 coordinate 1,237,835,042, forward strand.
AAGGGGGTTGCAAAGGCCCACCTCATTAATATTAATGGGGTGGGTTGCAATTTGCGACCCCCTTGCGACTCGCAGCACTCACAGGGATGGTGGCCTGCTGGAGACAGCAGACCACCATGTCTGTGACTGCTTTTAAATAAAGCAGTTTTTTTTTGTAATGCAGCCCGTTTTCCTTAAAGGAAAACGAGATGCATTACAAAATGAAAAAATGAAACGTTTCAGTTTCACTTTTTCAGAGCAGGCAGTGGTCCACAGGACCACTGCCTGCTCTGAAAAAATGTTTTCCAGGCCATTCACAAAGAGGAAGGGGTCCCATGGGGACCCCTTCTCTTTTGTGAATGGGTTACCACCAGTGTGACACTGGTGGTAACTGCGATTGCTTTGTGACCGCGTTCGCGGTCACAAAGCAATGCAGCATTGCGCTGCGACTCACAAATAGGAAGGGGTACACCCCTTCCTATTTGCGACTTGCAGTCCTGTTTTGCGAGTCGATAACCAGGTTACCGACTCACAAAATGGGAATTGGGCATTGCAATGTGGGTTTTGCACGTCGCAAACAGCGACGTTCAAAACCTTTGCTACATCTGGCGCTTAGTCCCATGTACTGCACATAGGTTTCCCCCGGTCACAGGATAGTGCAGGGCTAAGGTAATATTGACAAAGTCATCATTTCTTCCCTGTCAGTTTTTTCTGGGTTTTTTAAAATTGAAGTATATTTGATGTTGTAGTGCTGATAAATGAATGCAACTGTTTTTCTGTCTTGACTTTTGTGTTTGTCATTGAGTCATTTGCCATATGAAGATGCTGCTATTTCTCACAATCACTAATTTTAATACCAAAGAAAAGTTTGCTATTTGATGCCAAATGTCATGATGTTGAATAAAGGGTTGCACTTTCTTCTACGTTGTGACCATTCATATGCATTGCTATTTGAGTTTGTAAAATGTTCATGTTGATGCATCTGTAAATAAAGCTGAGCTCATTAAAACTAGGAATCCCCATTTATATACTTTACCACCACCAGAGTAAAACAAACAGTCCCCGTGTATATATTTCTACTACCAGAGTACAACTCAATGTTCCCTAAAATCAAAAAAGCTAGAGGTTTATCTGTCTCCTAAAAACTGCCTAACTTATCATGGAGTTGCTACTAAAACACATGCAAACCAGGTTCCCTACACAGGCTAAACAACTAATGCAGATGTGTTTCCCTGGCCAAAGGAGGGAACCTTTAACACTAACTAATCAAACACATGAGGGCACACAAACAGACCAAATACCTAGGGCAAAAGAAGGACAGGAGAGATGCAGTATTAGAGTTCTGGGCCATCTTCGAGGAGGCCCAGACCAATAACACTAACACAGTCAGCAAGCAAGGTGTTCGCACCTCCCCCACCATATGCAGGAATGGAGGTGCTCTCCGTGATGCCTGCTATTCCTGCATTAGGTTATACCAATGAGCCGGAGGGCCCCTTACAAAACAATGAACTGTAAGATCCAGGCATGACAGACTAACAGGCCAGCAGGCCCAGGCAATCCCAGCACCACCTCAGACCAGTGCTACAGCTTCCCAAAGTTCAACCCCCCCATCCATCTCAATCAGCCCATCAAGCCCCAGTGGGATAGGGAACATGCACTCCCATTGGTTCAAGTGAAGACACTAGAGTGACAGGAGATTCGTAGCGGTTCTGGATAGGGACACAGACAGCAGAAAGGAGTCCCAGTCCTTCAGGATCCGATGATGAGGGGTAAGCCAGAGGGTTTGCTCAGGTAGCCAAAGACACAACAGAAAGCAAGTTTGAGGGCAAATCCCTACTAAAAATGACAGTGCATAGCTCAGAATGAAAGAGGCAACCTAAGTGTGATTTAGAAGAAAGGCAAAAGCTAAGGAGAGAGAGAGAGAGAGAGAGAGAGAGAGAGAGAGAGGGAGAGAGAGCACACTGAAAACACAACAAGAAAGTAGAGCGGCACACCCTCTACCTGAGGAGAGCAGAGGTAGGTATAGATACCTGAGGCAGAACTAGCGGAGAGGCTTTTGGCTGAGAGCCAAGTCTGACCAGATTGTCAACATAGGAAAGGGGCTGATCAGGAAATAAGAGCTCAGGGTAGCCTGGTGCAAACTCAACTTAGACACAGGAGAACCAAGATGGCCCCTTTGTATGCGCACGAGGGGAGCAGCAACAAAGATGTCCGCTGCTCCTCTGAATGCGCAGGATAGATCAACTGACCCCAAGAGAGATAGTAGCCCGAGGGGAAGGGGAGATCTTTGTGCAGCCGTTTTGTCACCTGCTAGCCAACTGGACCAAGGGAAGATCCCAGCACGATAGTCCCTGGTCAGAGGAGGGATCCTTCAAACCAGTGAACATGGCAGTTGTGGAAGAATGCATTCTGTATGGAGGGGGAGATCCCAAGAGTGGACTTCCCCTACATGCAGGACTGTCTAAGAAGATGGGAGTGTTTTGTTGAGGAGAAACCAGTGGAGCTACCCAAAGCCAAAATGTACCCACTACTGCAGAAGGGCACGTCAGGGAGCGTCTATGTGCATAGGGCTCAGCTGGAAAAAAAAGGGTTAAGGACCAAATTGCCACCATTGTTGGATGGGGCAGGGAAATGGATCTCCTGTTTAGGGAAGAATAAACCTAGAGATAGGCGATGTCAAAAGTCTGCTAAGTAGCCTTATTAGAGAGCAGACTAACACGGTCTTCAGGCCAAGCTCATATCCCAGCAATCGCACTGACAAACACCAATCATGAGGGGGCCACATTACATTTGTACAGGCACCAAACATTGACGACACTGAGGGAAATGTTTCCTGACTTCCCAGATGTTGGAGGGCTAATGGCAGAAACTATGAAACCTGGGGAGACGCAACCGATTTTCTGGATAGGATGAGGGAAAGATGGGGACAAGAGACAGGACTGCCATGGACTGATACAGGCCCCCAGGTCACATTCCTTTACAATATCCTCAAAAAGGGGCTGCCCACCAAAATACAAAGAGGGTTGGACAGTGTGGTGGGACTAGATACCAAAACCTGGAAGGAGATGTAAGCCAACATATTACACAATCACAAAAGTATACAAGAAAAGGACATGGAAAGACAGGAGCAGGCTCAGAGAGACACTGCTAAGTTGGTCCAACACCAATTGAAAAAGACCGCCCTTGAGAGGGCCCCAGAGGGTTTCAACCTAGCTGCAATGGTGGAAAACAGGTATGTTGGCAGCAGCCAAACTTTAGAGAATGTTACTATTGTCACAGAATGAGTCACATGACCGACAGATGCCAGATTAAAGGCATATCATGAACAGAAGTCGATGAACCGGGACCAGTCCCTGCAAAATCTCCACCCATGAAACCAAGCCCAGAGAAACCTGAATGCACCTTACACTCAGCCACAGGGAAGTCAGTCCCCACCCCACCACTGCAACAGGGGACAGACGTTGCCACAGCAACCACAGACAGGGAGCCCAGCCCAAAAGAGACCAGGCCCATACCCACTGCATGAAGGGGTAACTGGGGAAGCAATGCTTTTGCACAAACGCAGAACCCAAATGTACAGTAAGTTAAAATCCCCAATGCAAAGCATCCATTTCACGTATAACTCAAAATTTGTGTACCAAAACTCAAAAGAAGGACCAATGAAAGAACATTAGGGATTCAAGCTTTCACTTGCATTTGGGAAGCTCAGGGCTTCTGTACACGTTCTGTTGATAAGATAGCTTCTCTAGAGTCTGCCATTCAAGCTGCCTGTGGGAAGTTAGGTCCCACTCTGCTGCTGATCCCCCAGGGTGGAGTTGGCTGACCACACCCTAGGGGGAGGGCAGTCTGATGAAGGGGGGGAGCGCGTCTCCCCCACCAGTGATTTAAAGAAGACTCCCAGGTCCCCGCAATCACAAGACAGATGGGACGGGTTCCAATCACCAAGTCATAAGGTCCCCATTATCAGACACCCAGCCGGGACTGATTTTTTTTAATGGTATGTAGTCCCAACAGCAATTGTGCCCCCAGAAAGCTAGCAGCCTCCAGCCAAATGGAGGCCCCCTTTTAGTTCCAAAATGAAGGTGTCCTCCAGTGTTGGGAGCCAGGTTTTCTGTACACTTAGGATAGTGAAGAGCCCATAGCCTTCACAACACACACACAAAATCCAACAGATTGCAAAGCATCGAATGGGGCTGAGCTGGTAGAGGGAGTTCACCAGAACAAACAGTCGTCCCAGTTCATTCTCATCATTTGAGAAACTTTTGGTGAGTTATTGGCCTGGCACTGGACTCTCTAAGCAGCAATATTTTGTCTCCTCCTTGCCCTCAAAGTTTTTCAAGTCAGGGAAAGATGTGGTCCGATGGGGGGTAGAGAAAGTGAGTGCAAAATGACCCATCACAGCTCCAAGTAAGAACAGAACGCAGAAATATGCTCACCCCTGTATTAGGCTTAGAAATTGGCCAACACACAAGAGCTTACACACACCATCTGAGAGGAAACAATAGTCCCAATCTCAGACACCGCAATATCAGAGGCACAAGGGGGATAAGGGACAACTCTCTGGCCCCCTCCGGTTCACGACAATGAAGATAACAGATCATGTGAAGCTCTAAGGAAGCTCCCACAGATCAATAAAAAGATGCCCAAAGCTAGCCCAAAAGAAGTCTCTAGAAAAAGGGTATAGGCAAGACACCTGGCACCTCTAGGGAGGGTCACACTGCACGCCACATGCCAGGACAACAAGGGTACATATGTGACCTTAGGGCACATTGCGATCACTAACCATTGTTCAGTTGCAACATATATCTCTCGGTACATTGTTCCGTGCACATGTAGAAAGACAACCCTGCACTGATGGCACCCCCCATGCACACTAGGATGCTGGAAGGCTGGAGACACCCACAGGGTGCTAGTAAAATAACTGAAATCACCCATGTGCACACAAGAGTACCCGGTAAGAAATGCTTTACTGCTGTGCAACCTTGTCAGTCATGGAGAGTGGGGAGGCCCAACAACCCATACAATTATTGTGCCTACAAACAATAACCCATTTTTTGTCACAATAAGATACCCCAAGTGGGGCCACCTTCACAAAACAATTGTGCAAATGAAAAATGAAGGAAACACACCCCCAGGAAAGGCACAGGAACCCCTAAGAAATGACTGGTAATGACACATGCAAGGATGCAATGTTTTTCTTAAATAACAAACCAAATCTAGCTCTTATTCGTCTGCAATCGAGCCTCCATGTGCACCACCTTTACAGCAGACCATCCCTTTTTCAGCAACCACATCAATAATCCCAAACATCAACTGCACAGTGAACTTTTGTCTCAAACTGTACTACATCCACATTCCCAACAGGATCAAAAACTATGAACCACATTGCAAACTTTTTGAACTGTTAAAAACCACAATCACCATAGGACTACAGACATCTCCCCTGAAATTCCTCCCAAGAAATGCAATGTACAATAAGTTATATATTGTTGCACAATTGTATACCCTCTGTTTATTAGGGGTGCTGTGGCATCCATTCAGTGCCAAGGAACTACTGAGTCAAATGGAAACTAGCCAGAAATTGTCACAGTGCTTGTGTTGGGATCTCTTCTATCGAAAAAGTTAACTGAGAACAAATGAAAACTGTGTCACAATCCTGCACATTCTGGACATGCAGTGGAGCACCTCCATGCTGATTGACACTATGCGGTAGGTTGGCCTACACTCAGCTAAGATTGGTGCATCCTGCTGCACATTTATACCAAGCAATAACATGGACAATGGGACTCTGATTATTGCCATCCATGCATTGCACCGTTTACAAAGAGACATGCTTGAGGAGGGAGTTACTCCTGAGCAGGAGTGGTTCACAAACTGGTTTTCCTGCCTCGTCCCGTGGCTGACCGATCTGTACACGTCATTGTTGCCCATTTTCATAGTATCATTGTTTTTGTGTGGTTTCCTGCAAGTGGGGCTTTCCTGCTGTAAAAAGGCAGTCCTCAAATTGGGTAGAATGCAAGGAGCTAGGGAAGTAGGAATAGTCAAATTGAAGCCCCCAATAACGTGACTGTCATTAAGTATAGGCTAGATAGTATAGTTGAAAATTCAACTAGAGGGGGGAATGTTAATATTGAAAAATTCAATGTTGATGCACACAATGATACATTCATATATAAGAATGAAATTGCATCACTGTTAGTGAGTTCCCCCCTCATAAACTTTCCATCAACCCTCCCTCAGAGGTACCTGGTCAGGCAGGCTCTGAGGCCTAGGCCTGAGGTTACTGATTGACAGGTCACAAGTGGGGTGGCGTGTAGTCGGCATACAAACGTGAGAACATAAATTTCAGATCAGTCGCACAGATGGGCGCAGCAACACCACAATGGTCCACGGAAATTGGCACCAATAAAACACACATGGCTGGAGGGGTGCGTGCATTTTCAAAACACCATAAGGTCAGATGCCACATGAAGTTAGGAACACTTGACCAATCAGAACACAGCATGCACAGCAACATGCAGTAATCACTCACCCCTCAGGCTGGACACGTTACCCACTGTCCCACACTGTGTACATGCAAGGTCGAGGCCCACCTGCATTTGTTATCCGGACCTTATTTATGACACCAAGACAACTGCCCACATTCCTTACCTAAAAAGGAATGCTGTAATTGTTTTATGGTACCCAGAAAATGTATAAAACACAGCTAAGGTTGATTGTACTTTGAGACAGGTTTCTGTAACTGTTTTCCCTGCCGTAGTGTTTAATTAAACCAACTGCTCCTGTTTTCCAAACGCCTTTTATCTTTTGTTTTTTCAAGATAAATTCAGATTCGAGCAGCGAGGAGGAGAAGAAAATACTAATAACAAAGGTGACAAAGCATGAACATCAGCTCTTTCTCACCTCCAAATAGCCAATAAGTCATTTGGAAGTCCATAGTGAAAAAGATCAACAGTGTAGGGCAAACTAAAAGGACAGTGCCAGAGTGCAAGAAGCACTGGCATGATTATAAGCTTAAAGCCAAAGAAAAACTGGACAATAACCTAAGGGGATGCGTGCGGACCAGAGAAGGACCTGAGGAACAGGAGGAGCTGGACCAAGGTGAGGAGCAGGTGGCATCAGTCATCCCAGCGGAGTTGGTGGCAGGAGTGGAACAACACAACAGTGCTGCATTTGAGGACCAGCAAGACCAAAAGGGTAAGTGGCAACAAGGTACAATATGCATAAAAATGTGCAACGCAGCAAGCTTAATTCCTGCTCTGCACTTTGTGCAGGGGAAAGGGCAGGAATCATTCACATGTTCAGTCATACATCACATAAATGTAGGTCATACCGCCCAGTTACATGTTGTGCAGCCCAGTCTAGCCCTGTCAATTTTGTTCAATCCATGTGTGACATGCAGCACCAGTCCCGGTTCACCTTTGTAATCTGGGACTTGTAGTGGAACGTATAACATCAGTGACCAGGACTACAAGTCCCACAATACAAAGCCAAAATAGTTGGACTGGAAGAGCACATCACATATGGACACTTCAACCCTGCCTAAACTGGCTTAGACAATGCTGGACCCCTTTCACTATGAGGTTACTGTGTCTTTTTTGGGTGCATACTGTTAAACCTGGACTGTAAAGCAATGAATTGGAAGGGGTTGCCAGAGGATTTACTACTCACCTGAGAGTGGGTTCAGGTATGGTGTACGTGAAGTTTCACCATGTAGGATCATGCGAATAGTTACATGTACAGTCACTAGCATGAAACTACATTGAATGCAATTCTCATGATGTGTAGTGTGAGAGCACATCACATGGGTGCTGTTTGACATGGTACACACCACACTACCTCCTGTCAACTACAAATGCATACTTGGGGTAGTGTTCAATGCAAATGAGAGACACCGGAGGACCATGAATCTTTTTGGAAGAATAGATGGTGTGTGAGCCTGGTGTGCCCCTAGTAGTGTAGTGTGTTACGATGAAGCAGAAGAAATGATATTTAGTAAAGGTTTATTGAGTAAATGGCCAACCCAAACAGGATCCGTGCGAGCTCCGTCTCGCTACATTCTTCACCACTTCCCAACCGTCTCTCCTGGAACCTCCATGTCTCCAGGCTCCAGAATCGAGTCCTGGAACATAGAAGGCAACGAGGTTCCAGGCCTGGCCCTTTCCAGGCCTAGCATACAAGTAATCCTAGCATATAAGTAATAGGAACATTACAACACATCCCCCTCCCTTACATTAATATCATAACGGTCTAAAATTAATACCAACGCAGTTGGAACAGATTTGTAGAAACAACAGAAATAGACTTGCAAAACAATGAGTCAAGATAAATAGTCTTTCATCCAGAATGGTTGGGAACGTATCCTGGATGATACACTGTCGCGTGGTAACTCCTTGGAAGTTTCCGTGACATGATTTCTTCTCTGATCTTTCAAATTTGGAGAGTCTGTCCATTTGCAATTCAGGACATGCTCCACGCATCCCCATTTTCCAGAATCACAATGTTTTTCCTTACCTCTCTGATGCGGAAAGGGCCCTTGAAGGATGATCTACCTTTGGTTTTAAAAAACGGGTCCTTTACTAGCACCAGGTCACCTACCTTCCACCACCCTCTAGCAACACCATGTTTGCCATCAAAACGCAACTTGTAGTTACGTTGGTACTTCTCCAGGAGACTTGGGGCCAGATGTAGCAAAACTTGGTTTTGCGACTCGGAAATTGCGACTCCGAGCGACTCGCAATTTCCGAGTCGCAAAACCATATGCAGAAAGGTGTCTCAGACACTTTCTGCGAGTCGCTATGGGGTCGCAAAGACCCACCTCATTAATATTAATGAGGTGGGTCGCAAATTGCGGCCCCATAGCGACTATGGGCACTCACTGATATGGAGGCCTGCTGTAGTCAGCAGACCTCCATGTCCGTGACTGCTTGTAAATAAAGCAAATTTTTTTTTTTCAAGTATAGCTCGTTTTCCTTAAAGGAAAACGAGCTGCACTTTAAAAAAAATCCGAAACCTTTTGTTTCAGAATTTTTTCAGGGCAGGTAGTGGTCCCTTGGACCACTACCTGCCCTGAAAAAATAATATAGGGTGCAGTCACAAAGGGGAAGGGGTCCCATGGGGACCCCTGCCTGTTTGCGAGTGGGTTACCATCCACTTCAAGTGGATGGTAACTGCGACTCCATTTGCGACCGCGTACGCGGTCGCAAATGGAGTTGCATACCACTGCGATTCGCAAATAGGAAGGGAACACCCCTTCCTATTTGCAACTCTGAAATGCATTTTGTGAGTCGGTCCCGACTCGCAAAATGCATTTCTGAATAGCAAACTCCGGTTTGCGACTCGCAAACGGCGATTTTTGCCGTTTGCGAGTCGCAAACTGGTTGCTACATCTGGCCCTTGGTACCTTATCAAATTTACACAGATCCAGATTAACCTGTGCTGAGGTGTTACTGAACCATGCCGGGAACAATTTAGTGCAACCCAACCTTCCCCTCATGTGCTCAAAAGGGGCTATATTGGTAACGCTATTTGGGGTGTTGCGATGTGCCCACCACAAATCCCTCAGGAGATTAGTTAAGGGAGTTCTGGTTTCAATAGCTTCTTGCACACAAGCTTTCACCATCCTGTTCATCCACTCAGCCAGACCATTAGCTTGTGGCAGATACAAAGCTGTCTTCAAGTGTACAATAGCCAGGGAATCTAAAAATTGTTTCATGTCTTGTGATGTCAATTGTACCCCATTGTCCGTGACTAAATGACTGGGTATACCCTCTCTAGAGAATTCTTCTTCCAGAAACTCAATTACCATACGAGTATCAACTGTGTTCACACATTTGGTCACCACCCATTTGGATGCATAATCCACCATGAGTCTAACATATCGTTCGTTCGGTGGTAAAAGATGGAAAGGACCCATAAAATATAAGCCAAGTTTAACCCAAGGTTTTTCCGGAACCTCAACAGGGGAGAGTGGCGCTCTCACCACAATCTTGCTCTTGTCACTACGTGCACAATTCAAACAGTCCTTTACAACCACCTCAGCTTCACTATCCAACCCTGGCCACCAATAAATAGCTCTAAGTCTAGATTTGGTTAAACTCCTGCCCAAATGCCCTTCGTGAGCCAGATTCAAAATTTTGGTCCTCAATTCCTTAGGAGGTACGAATTTGCCTCCCTTATATAATTCACTTCCATTTAAAGAAAGTCCATCTCTCACATTCCAATAGCCCTTTAATGAATCAGGAACATTCCTAAACTCAGGCCATCCTTTAACAATGAATTCTCTAAGCTTATGCCTGTCCGGATCTCTCTCCACAGCCAATTTCCACTCCTCTTTGTTGATAGCCATCTCTCTTACCCAGTTGATGGTAACCTCATCCTCTACCCCCTCCTCACTATCAACCGAAGAACAGGACAAGAAATCAGCTGCAATATTCTTCGGCCCAGGCACGTATTCCACAACAAAATTGTACTCCATCAACCCCTCAGTCCACCTTCGAATTCTCGGGGTTAGCTCTTCATTTTTCTTGGGAGAAAAAATTTGGACAAGAGGTCTGTGATCCGTTCTTACAACAAAAGGTAGACCCCACAAGTAGAATTTAAAGTGTCTGATTGCCCACATATAGGCAAGTGCCTCTCTTTCTATGACCGAATAGTGTTGTTCAGCCTCCTTAAGGGAATGGGAAGCAAAGGCTATTACTTTCTCCTCTTGACCTACTCTTTGGATAAGTACAGCCCCCAAACCCTTGACACTAGCATCAGTGTACAAATATGTTTTTGCACACACATCAAAATGCCCTAAGGTAGGCATCATTCCAATACAGTCCTTTACAAAAGAAAAAGCTGTCACGCAATCCTCCCCTCAGACAAACTCACAACCCTTTTTCAAGAGAGCTCTCAAAGGTTGTGTCACGCTGGAAAAGTTGGGAATGAATTTGGAGTAGTACTCCGCCAACCCTAGGAAAGACCTCACATCGTCCTTGTCTTTGGGTTCAGGTGCACAAATTATAGAATCAACAAGTTCTAACTTGGGTCTGATTCCCTCACCAGAAATAGTATGTCCCAGGTATGTCACTGAGGTGACTCTGAACTTACACTTTTTCCTCTTAACAGTAAGCCCGGCCTCTGCTAACTTGCTCAAAACTATCCTTAATATCTTGTCATGTTCATCCACTGTCTTGCCATGAATCAAAATGTCATCCTGAAAACATAACGTACCTGAGATTCCTCCCAAGATTCTTTTCATGATGCGTTGAAAACACGCAGCCACAGAGGCTAGACCAAAAGGCATCCTCAAAAACTGATAAGCCCCCAAAGGTGTAACAAAGGAAGTGAGGTGCCTGGAGTCAGGGTGCAAAACAATCTGATGATGTGCTGAGGATAGATCCAATACACTAAACACCTTCGAACCACCCAAACATGACAACTCTTCTGTTATGTAAGGTAAAGGTTAGCGATCTATCCATATGTTCTTGTCAAGGTCTCTGAGATCCACACACATGCGGATATGCTTCCCATTGTCCTTAGGTGCCAAAACTACTGGAGCCAACCACTCCGAAGATTCAATCTCCTCGATAACCCCGGCCTCTAGTAACCTATTGAGTTCTGCTTTCAGAGGCTCCAACATCATCCTAGGTACTCTTCTGACTTTATGCACAATGGGGACAGTATTTTTTTTTCAGAATAATCTTGTGTTCAAAATTAGTCAAGCACCCTAAGTTATCACTGAACACACCAGGGAAGTCTTTGTAAATCTCCAATGAGTCATCTGCATCACTTACCACCATCACTTGATTGTCAGAATTGAGGTCTAATTTAATACCCATGTCCCGTTTGTGTCGCCTACCCAACAGATTATTACCACGTCTGGCTACGTAAACCTTACCTATGGTAACTTTGTCTTGGAATTGGATTTTCATGACTCTGTATCCAATCACCTCTATTCTGGCATCCCCATAACTGACTGGGTTGATGTCAGGCTTAGTAAGGCAATCAGGAGACTATAGCTTGCCAGTTCTTATCACCAACCATAGTGTAGGGAGAACCTGAATCTGCTAGAACAGTAACAGTTCTCTTATCAAGTTTAACGGTACACTCAAGCATGATCACAGGTCCCTCATCTACCATGCCAGTACTATGCTCGATATGGTCAATTTCTTGTCCTACATATAATACCATCTTATTGACATTTTCAGTGACAAGATCTACATTACTTTTGTCGTTATTGCAAACCCTAGCATAATGGCCCCTCTTCCCACACTTCCTACATAAGGAATTACGTGCAAAACAATTGGTACTATTCGCTGTATGACCCATGTTGCCACAGCGATAACAACGTAAAACTTTAATGCCTCTCATCTTTTCTTGCAAAGACACATGAGCTTTATTGTCATTGCTAATCCTCAAAACTTCTTCCTGGTTCCTTGGTATTTGCACAACAGAGAGACTGTCTCCTTCAGCATGGTTCATTTCTTTGATCCAATTGCTAGTACTCTCCATTCCCTCGAAAATAGCAATTGCTTCTCTCAAGTCAGGGTTCTTCGTCAACAGTTTCTCTTGAACTTTTTTATTATTGGTACAATGCACAAGTTGGTCACGAATCAGAGAATCTGTGATTTCACCAAAATCACAGGTGCGTGCTAATGTGCGTAAGGCAGCGACAAAATTCCCTACGCTCTCCGTACTACCCTGAGATCTAGCGAAAAATGTATGTCTTTCCAACACCACATTACGTTTGGATTCAAAATGTGCCGCAAGGATTGCTACTGACATCTCATAAACATCCCTGGGTTCGCCGTCCGCCTCACCAATGCTCAAAGGTTCAAGACTGTCATATATATTTCTGCCCTCGATTCCTAGATTGTGTAGAAGAACCGCTTGTTTCCTAGCTGGAGAGAATTTTTCTCCACCTATGGCTATTAAGTAAGAGTCAAAAAGGTTCTTCCACCGTTTCCATGGAAGAATGGGGTCACCTTTGTCCGATAAAGAAGGAGGTGGTTGTGACATAGTAGGTGTAGCCATGGTGGTACAACAAAAGGTTATCAGAACAAGTGAAGAAGTTAGCATATAGTGGATTGTCCAAAAATCTCCTGAAAAAACACACACAAAAAATTATATATATTCCTTTTTTTTCCCTTTATAGCTGGGGCGTGGAAGAGAGGGCAAAATAATGTTTCTCCCACATTGGGGTCAAATGGTGAAGAAATGGAAAGAACCACAAGCAACAATAGCAGAACTGCAGACTAGACTTTCCTTCATTGAAATTGAAATTTCCTTTCATTGAAACTGACACGTGTTGCGGTGATCACGAAGAGAAAAAATGAAGCAACTTGTTGCCTGTTATAGTCTTTCTTCCACGCTGAAACAGTAGCGTAGTGAGCGGTCTAGATTCTAAGCGCAGACCGCAGAAACAGGAAGTAAGTATGACGGCTGTCAATTCCAAACATACGCTGCATCAGAGTGCGCAAGGGAGAGCACGAGAGCGCGCGAGGAGAGCACGAGCCTGTCTCGTGCCTGGAGGTAAAGTGAGGCGAACGTGCGTGCGAGGAGAGCACAAGCCTGTCTAATGCCTGGAGGTAACGTGAGGCGAAATAACAGGAACAATAGAAAAAAGAAGATAAAAACCTCACACGCTCGCACGAAGAGAATCAACGGCTGTTCACAACATCTGCGGTTTCCAGGATGGCAGAAATGAAACAGCTGACGGAAAGACGCGGACCCAAGATCAGTAGAACATCTTCAACGCAGGTAATTCCGTGGGTTCAGGGTTGGCCCCTCGTCGCCAGCGTACAATGAAGCGGAAGAGACGATATTTAGTAAAGGTTTATTGAGTAAATGGCCAACCCAAACAGGATCCGTGCGAGCTCCGTCACGCTACAATCTTCACCACTTCCCAACCGTCTCTCCTGGAACCTCCACGTCTCCAGGCTCCAGAATCGAGTCCTGGAACATAGAAGGCAACGAGGTTCCAGGCCTGGCCCATTCCAGGCCTAGCATACAAGTAATCCTAGCATATAAGTAATAGGAACATTACAACATAGTGCAATGTAGGTGTGGCTGAGCACATTCAGCTGATCCTGTGTCTGAATGGGGAGACATTTCATAGCAGGGAGGTGAGTTGTGACATGTGCCCTGCAAGGTAGTCTAAGTGATACCCATGCACTGCCATGTCTGACAGTGTCACACTTGTTGTAGCAGCTGTGAAGAGGTCATGGGTGCCCTACATTCTACATGGAATGTGGACCTAGGTGAAGATGTATCACGTGTGGGAGCTGGACAAAGACATATCTGACCATGTCAAAGCATGAGGAAGTGAAAGGCGAATAGTGAAGGGACAAAACGAGATAGGTTCCTAAGACAAAGGGCAATTTTTAGGGATGTGTGGAGGGTAGACTGTATGGGCCTAGTTGTGTGGCCAACCAGGGGATGTATATGTCATAGTATATCATTAATACTAGCATGTGGGGTACATGTCTCCCCATAGTTCTCAAATGCAGGCAGCCATGTTGTTTTCTTGCATATCGTAATTTTTATTGTTGGTGTTGTGGTCACATGAGAGTCAATGTATGATCAGGGTGGCATCAGTGTGTGACAGTAAGTTGTGTTGCTGCATCTAAATGAGGATTGCCAAAGGACTCATGTACAGGTACAAGTGAGTAGGGCTGAGTTAAGAGATGTGTGATACTCTGCAGATAACCAACTCCGGCAATGACAAAATGGGGTGAGCGTCAGTGTTTGAAATTTTCTTTGATTGACCGGGCATAGACCCTCAGAGTTGTGACACAGTTCCTACGTTTCTAAACTATGAGGACAGCTATGTGGGTAATGAACTTACATATGTTTACACAATGGGTAAATCCATTGTATGTACAAATCCTTACACATTCCTGCACTGTAGCCAGGTTGCTAGCTGTAGAGAGGTGTGTGGATGTGTGCCAAATAGGTGCCCTTGGTCACATGAATGCACAGTGTGAATGTAAGACAGTACAACATGGCCAAGTGGAATGGTGTACAGTGTGTAAGCCAGACTGCAGGAAAAAATCAAATACAAGAGCAAACAGACAACACTGTCCCCAGAGATGTGGGCTGAGTAGTAGCTAGGGGGGATACAGGCATACTGCTGACTTTGTGCAATTTTCACAGCAGTGGTGACAAGAAGTGAAACAATTATGAGTATAGCCAACATGGAAAATAAAGATAATCAACAAGGCAGTTGTGGACTGTACCTCAACTCACCTTCAGATGCTGTGCAGGCCGTCAAGCAATATAAAAGGGTTGCTATGGGTGGTATGACAGGAAACGTCAATCTTGTCGCACAATGGTTGTATTAACAACGGAAAAATATTGCCATCTGAAAGGTAACTACAGTGCAACTCTGCCTTGACTCCTAGAAGTAACATATGTCTTACACATCAATGTTGAAATGAAAGTGAATGTGAACAAAATCTGTATGTCAGCAATATTACTCATGTCAACATCTAGTTTAGGTCACTAGGAACATATTCCTATTACTTTGCAGAAAGAGAAAGAGCGGCTCCTGACCAGCAGCCTCTCCTGGATGCCCAAACTGTTGGGGAAGACATCATGCCCCTCATGAATGAAGTCTCCTTCCAGCAACTCCTGGACTTTACTGGAACACCTTCTCTACATGGCAAGGCATGACAGTGTTGCTGGGCCTCCAGAAGATTCGCCTACCCCAGGACATGCCCCATCTGCCAGACCAAGCCCAGTTCTGGGCTCTGAGGACCCCCAAGTTGTCTTTTAGAGTCAAGCGATAGGAGTTGAGTGACAGCTGATAGATGAAGTGTGAGCAGGTATAGAGACCATTGTGGGAACCCCAGAGGGAGTTCGTAGGTGCCTCAGTCCCAATAAGGACACCTCTGAGGCTATCAAAGGCACCTACTCTTCGCTTCATAGAATGGATCAATCTCTGGATGACATTGCTGTTGTCCTGACACAAAGGCAACAACAATAGCCCTGCCAATGTGACACCAGTGAGGATCGTACACAGCTGGCGGCCATCCGCATCATCCTCTATGGATGCTATGGAGTGTAAGCAGGACACCTATATTGCAACCATGGGTGCCTTCCACTGTGACCTTGTCGACTTGTTGGGATGGCAGCAGGCCCCAGTCAGTGCTGTGTTGCCTTCCTTGCTGGCACGGCCAAATACAGCCTGGAACAAGGAAGCCACATCTTCTGCCACTGAAGTGTGTCTGCCTCAGATGCCTCCTGTATGTACACCCCCACCCTGAGGGGTGGCACAGCACACATCAGAGCATGAACTCTGCTACTTTCAGACAGAGAACGTCTCAGTAACTTTTGTCTGTGCCTCTTTGCCAGTTTCTCATTGTACCTGTGTTTTTCATCCTGTCACCTCCCTTATCACCTGGTAGGGTCCCCTTTTTGCATGTCCACCTGTTAATCAGATCCATTTGTGGACTGTTGATGTGGCCTACCTTCCCTAATGGCAACTTGAACCTCCACCTCACTGGAATACTCCTCTCCTCGATATGTCACTTGTATCCATCATGGACTCTGTCTGGACATCCTTTGGCTCTCAAACAATATTGTGGTTGTTGCTGCAAGAACTGCTCCTTACAAATGGCTCATTTACTCACCTGCATATAAATGCACTACCATGAACCAGTGTGTTGTATGTCTGTTGCAGACAGGACTAACTAGCTCATGGTGAATGTGTATATACAAAGTACACTTCTTAGCAGCTGAAGGAAATTGAGCTAGAGTCCCTATCACATGCTATGGTTGGACATAGCCAAGCATCCTGTATCTCCACTTCCATGGCATCATGTGGAAAATCTCATTGTACTATTGAACATCATGGTGTGTCAATAAGCATCAGCAATTCTGGCACACAGTGAAAAAGCTGAACTATTCACATGTTTGTATACCTGCACACATTGGGTCCTGTGAGGCATGTAAGCCACTAACACATTTTCACACATCCACAGATATCTCACGTAGTAATCACAACAATGTCATCATGCACACATGTCAGCCTCAATGCTCACACTAAAGATATTAATGCATGCACTGAGAAAATGCAGGTACTAATGGCCAGAATTATTCAGATTTTGCATTATACCTATGCCACTGAAGGATGTAGAAGCTCCTTGCTACACTTTGGATGTCAGTAAGCATGAACTGCAACAACTAAGTATTTGGGGTCCCGTGTAAACCTATAAATGGTGTTGTAAGACACACTGGGATATGTAGGGTCAATGTGTTCCTTTTCACCTGAGAGCCCTTACATGCATTGAGTGTGAGTGTAACCAAACATGACATCAACTGTACAATATACACACAAAACACATCTTAGGATCTAGGAACCAAGCTACACATCCCTGGGGTAGGAGGAAATGGGAGACTCATGGTTTATCAACTTAGCAAGTAGCTGCAAAAATTCACATACAGGAACGGCCAAGGTTAGCAAGTACTCAATGGCAAATATCCACCCTAAACTAACTAACATTATCTGAACTAAGTCTAAACTAACTTAACCTACCTATCCTATACTAAATTACATTATCTAAACTAAGCATGAACTAACTTAACCTACCTATCCTATACTAACGTAACACTACTTTAACCTACCTAAACTTAGCTTAATCTATGCTAGACATTTAACAAAAAAGACATGCTAAACATCAACCCCCACAGCCCTTAACACATGTAGGTGGCACGTACGTGGACAATTTGATATTGGCTGTAAAAATCTCTTACCGCCACACTGACGCCCGCCAACATACCGCTGCGGTGGCGAATATCCATTCAGCATTTTATGACACACACACACCAAACCGAATACAGTCATCTGCACAAATCAGCCAGCCCAAAAGTCAGTGGTAAACTGTCGGTGCCAACAACCATACCATTATGCCAACAGAACAATGCCCACCACATCATGGCCCATGAATCACCACGGCGGACATTCAACAGCAGTAAACCATTGGCGGAACACACCGCTGCGCTCAGAATGGACACCCAAATACTAAACTACACAACCTTGGCCAATTAAAAAAACACACACCTGACACCCATAGACACACCATGCACACCCACTCACACCACTATAAAACACCCACCCACATTACTCACAACCCTTTACAAATACCAATCATTGCCACCAGATAGACATCAAGACCACTGTGACAAATAGAAACACACCCATACATCCCTCATCACACCAACCAACACTCACACACTTACACACAACACCCATGGACCCACAAAGGCAACCCCGTTTCACAGATGAGGAGTAGCGGGTCATGGTGGAGGAAATAGTCAGGGTAGGGCCACAGCTGTTTGGAGCACAGGTGTGAGAAAGTAGTCTCTTTCTAGCATGGTTACCTCCACTTTTGGCCTGTTGGTGAGTGTGTGTCAGTGTGTTTTTACGGTGTCACTGGTATCCTGCTAGCCAGGACCCCAGTGTTCATAGTTTGTGGCCTAATGTGTGTGTTGTCAGTAGTGCTTGGCAGTGTCACTTTGGCTTTGCTAACCAGAACCTCAGTGCTTATGTTCTCTCTGCTTTTAAATTTGTCACTGTAGGCTAGTGACTTCATTTACCAATTTCAATTGGCACACTGGACCCCCCCTTATAAGTCCCTAGTATATGGTACCTAGGTAACCAGGGCATTGGGGTTCCAGGAGATCCATATGGGCTGCAGAATTTCTTTTGCCACCCATGGGGAGCTCAGACAAACACTTACACAGGCCTGCCATTGCAGCCAGCCTGAAATAACGCACACGTTATTTCACAGCCATTTTCACTGCACTTAAGTAACTTGTAAGTAACCTATATGTCTAACCTTCACTTGCTGAAGGTTAGGTGCAAAGTTACTAAGTGTGAGGGCACCCTTGCACTAGCAAAGGTGCCCTCACATAGATTAGGGCCATTTTCCGGGACTTTGTGAGTGTGGGAAAGCAATTATACATGTGCACTACATATAGGGCAATAACTATATGTAGCTTCACCATGGTAACTCCGAATATGGCAATGTAACATGTCTAAGGTCATGGAATTGTCCCCCATTCCAAATCTGGTATTGGGGAGCCAATTCCATGCATCCTGGGGCCTCCACCATGGACCCCCAGTACTGCCAAACCAGCTCTCTGAAGCTTGCACTGCAGCTACAGCTGCTGCCACCTCACAGAAAGGGTTCTGCCCTCCTAAGGTCTGAGCAGCTCAGTCCCAAGAAGGCAGAGCAAAGCATTTCCTCTGAGAGCAGGGTGTTACAACTTCTCCCTTTGGAAATAAGTGTTACAGGTTGGGGAGGGGTCCCCCAGCCTCTGGAAATGCTTTGAAGGGCACAGATGGTGCCCTCCTTACATAAGCCATACACTGGTTCAGGGACCTCTTGTCCCCTGCTCTGGCATGAAACTGGATAAAGGAAAGGGGAGTGACCACTCCCCTGTCCATCACCACCCTAGGGGTGGTGCCCAGAGCTCCTCCAGTGTGTCCCAGACTTCAGCCATCTTGCTTTGCAAGGTGTAGGGGCACTCTGGAGGGCTCTGAGTGGCCAGTGCCATCAGGCGATGTCAGAGACCCCTCCTGATAGGTCCATACCTGATAAGGTAGCCAATCCCCCTCTCAGGGCTATTTAGAGTCTCTCCTGCAGGTTCTCTTCAGACTCTGCTTGCAAGTTTCCTTCAGGAATCCTCTGCAAATACTACTTCATCCTCTGACCTCAGATCAACCGCAGCCTGCTCCAGGAACTGCTGTAACAGCAACAAAGTATACACAAGGGATACTTTTCCTCTGTAACTTCAGCTCCAGCCAGCAACTGCAACAGTTTCCACGGTGTGCATGCCCTGGGGACTCCCTGTCTTCATCCTGCACCAGAAGGACTGAAGAAATCTCCAGTGGGGTGACAGAGTCATTCCCCTGTTCACGCAGGCACCTTCCAAGATGACGACCGGTACCCTTGGACTCCTCTCACAGTGACGAGCATGCTCCTAAGGACACAGAGGGTGGACCCCATCGACATAGACTGTCCTGAGGTCCTGCTGACGCAATTTGGAGGAGATAAAACCTTGCCTTCCCTGAAAGCGACGGTACCCCTGTGTACTGCATCTTCTTCCCCTCCTGAGGCCTCTGTGCACTATTTGCAAAATTCCTTCATGCACAGCCTGGCCCAGGTCCCCTGCACTCCATCCTGTGATGCTCAACTCACTGAGTTGTTCTACGGCAGTGTGGGACCTTCTTTTGTTGTGCTGCACCATCCACATTTTGCACTTCCTTTGTCCTCGTGTCCTGGGACTCCCGTGGGTGCTGTCTGGCATCCTGAGAGCTCTCTAAAGTGCTGCGAGCCCCCTCTTCCTTCTCACATAGAATTGAGGTCCCCAGGTCACCTCCTGGGTCCAGTCAACGCAATTTTGATGCAAAACACATATTTATCAGGCTTGTTGGTGACTTCCAACACGAAATCATGTCTGCATCCATCTTCACATCGTGGCACATCTTTTGCATCATGAAGAAACCCACTGGCAACTTCCTAGGGTGCATTCCTGCAGTCTTCAACTAACTGGGGACTCTTCTTTTGCACCCTCTTCTGGGTTGGCAGGGGCTCCTGTCCTTCCTGGAACTTCTTTTGACTTCTGGACTTGGTCACCTTCTTTTGCAGGTCCTCAGTTCCAGGAATCCAGCAGTTGTTGTTTACAGACTTGCACACCTCTGTCCCCAGGACAAGTCAATGAGCAGTGCCTACCTGTACAGGGACCCCAGTCCACACCTCATACCCAATACAATCAGGGACCTGGGGTCAGTGACAGTCAGCACACTGTTCAGGGGACAGGGGCACAGGGCAACAGGGATACTGGGAGGACTGCTGTGTGCCAGGGGGAGGACAGGCCCAGGGAGCCGACTCTCCAGGAGGCACTCACCAATGTTCTGGGTGCCTACCAACAATCCCAGGACAAGATGGACCAGATCTTAAATAACATGGAGGAGAACAGGCAGCTGCAGGAGGAACACCATCAGGAGATCAGGGAGGACTTATAGGCCTTCAACACCACCATGATCTCCATAGCAGGAGTGCTGGCAGACATGGGCAACATCATGAGGGAACGGACTGCACAGCAGCAGTTAGCCCCTACCACTAGCCAGTCCATTCAGCCACATCCGCTGCAGCTAGTGGATAGGAGGCCTCGCCACAATACCCACAGGCCACCAGCACCCCTCCCCCTGCAGAAGGTGAACCACCCCCAAACGTTCCCTGCAACCCAGACCGAAGCCAGAGACACTTGGACTCTGGACCTATGCTACAAACAGACTGGAACAATACCCTGGACTTTCCTCCACCAACACTCTATTCCATTGCACTTTACCCTCAATTTTATAGCACTACAATAAACACCATTGAACACAATTTGAGTAACACTGTTTTATGTGTCTTAAATGTGCATTTGTGGGAACAGTCACATCAAGTGCAAATGATCTGAACACTGTGATAGCTAACAAATAATGACCTGGAACATCTGGAAAATGAGAAGCCATGTGTGACAGTAAGCTGAGATGCAAAGGAAGTGAATGCCATCATGCCACAGGCACACAGATAAATCAATAGTCAGTTTAATAGTCAGTTCCACTGTTTCACCTGTGTGTCATTGGAAGTATTGTTGTATAACTGATGGTCTGGTGTTCTCATCCTCATCCTCTGCCTCCTCATCCTCACTGTTCTCAGGGTCCACTGCTGCCCCAGGGTCATCTCCAGTCCCCTCCTCCTGAAGAAAAGTCACATGTCGTCTGAGGGCCAGGTTGTGCAACGTGCAGCATGCCACTACTATCTGGCAGACCTTTCCGGGTGAGTAGCACAGGGATCCACCTGTCAGATGGAGGCACCTGAACCTGGCCTTTAGGAGGCCGAAGGTCCACTTGATTATTCTTCTGGTTTGCCCATGTGCCTCATTATAACGCTCCTCAGCCTCTGTCCTGGCAGTCTTCACAGGGGTCAGCAGCCACGATAGGTTTGGGTAGCCAGAGTCACCTGCAAGTATTGAGGGACAACATTTAGCCTTACAAAATACCATGGGGAGAACACCTGAAGGCATACACTGACATACAGTGGGTGGGGGATCTGACTTACCTGTTAGCAACACCCTGTGCCTCTGTAGTTGGGCCATCACATTTGGGATGCTGGTATTCCTCAGGACGAAGGCGTCATGCACTGACCCAGGATACTTGGTAGTGACGTGGGAGAAGTACTGGTTCGCCAGCATGCGGAAACAGTACATAGAAGGGAAACGACTCACCTCTCGACATTCAAGGAAGAATTATGACGCCATGGAGCCCGAGCTGCAGATCTTCCCCATGCTGGTATACCTTCTCCTACACCAGGAACAAGAACAGCAGCGAACACGACCCTTGAGTACCGTACCTAGCACACAAGGGAGGGGGGTAGGAAAAAGAGAGTGACACACACACGCAACATCCACCCCCCGCCCCCAACACCATACACACAAACAGATGCAATAAACTTACATATACACCCCGTAACCCTCAAGAATAAGGCAAGGACAAAAGGAATTTATTACATTTAGTGTAATATTTCAAATTTAGATAAATATGTCATTAAAGCAATAAACAGTATGTACAATATATACAAATGGAGGGACAATGCCCACTCCAAAATGTCCATGGCCCACGGGGCCATAACACATAGGCCAAGGCCACACTTGACTCCTGCCTCAATACGGAGAGAACACTGCAGGGGCATCAGGTCAAAAACACACAGGCACCTCAGGCGGACGGGGAGTGGGGGGGCACCTCAGCATGAAGATGGTACAACGCCACTGCTCCTGGAGGAGGCTACATGCTCACTGCTTGGTCCTGGGGAGTGCAAAGCCACAGTCTCTCTAGTGGGTGGTTTGCCCATTGCTTGGTCCTGGGGAGTGCAAAGCCACAGTCTCTCAAGTGGGTGGTGTGCCCACTGCTTGGTCCTGGGGAGTGCAAGACCACAGTCTCTAAAGTGGGTGGTTTGCCCACTGGTTCTAGAGGGGGTCTTGTGCCCAGTGTGCTTCATCCTGGCAAGGATGGGGTGAGTGGATGCCTTCTTCCACTGGTTTTTGGAGGGGGTCTTGTGCCCAGTGTTCTTCATCCTGGCAGGGGTGAGTGGATGCCTTCTTCCACTGGTTCTGGAGGGGGTCTTGTGCCCAGTGTGCTTCATACTGGAAGGTGCAAGGTCACAGTCTCTCACCTGGGTGTCACACCTACAGGTGTTGCAGGGGCCAGGACGCACTGCAGCAAATGCAGTCATGACTACCCACTGCTCGCTGGCGGTGACAGCTGCTCAGTGGGTGGCAGTTGTGGTGCAGGTGGCAGTGCTATCATTGGTGGGGGAGGCTCCAGCCTTTCCCCTGCAGCCTCGGACGGCTGCTGCTGCTGCCAGTGGTGCTTGCGGCGGTGCAGGTAGTAGTGCTTGCGGCGGTGAAGGTAGCGGTGCTGGCCGCGGTGCAGGTAGTGGTGCTGTCAGTGGTGGGGGGAGGCTCCAGCCCTTCCCCTGCAGCCTCGGACGGCTGCCCACTGGGGCTGCTGCTGCTGCCAGTGGTGCTTGTGGCATTGCAGGTGGCAGTGCTTGAGATGGTGCAGGTGGCGGTGCTGGCCGCGGTGCAGGTGGCTGTGCTGTAAGTGGTGGGGGAGGCACCAGCCCTTCCCCTGCAGCCTTGGACGGCTGAAGTGCGATGGCTGGTGTTTGCCCCTTCCTGCCCTTGGCAGATGGTGGTGCTTCATTGCTTCTGCCAGCTGGTGTTCCCTTCCTGCCCTTGCTGGTTTGTGGTTCTTCCTTCCCCTTGCTGTCTGGGGGTGCCTCCTTCCCCTTGCTGGTTGGTGTCCCCTTCTTGCCCTTGCTAGATGGTGATGCAGGCAAACTGGCTGTGCTGACTGGTGCCTCCTTGGAACCTCTCATACCTGCAGTAGCTGCAGAAACTACAGAGGCCGTGAACTGGGTGGCTGAGGTGCTGGCCACTCTGGTGCAAAGTGAAGGACGGGGGGAGGGGCAGGGAATAGGTCAAGGGTGGCAAGGAAAAGCTTCTTAGGGACACTGGGGAAGGAAGAGGGTAAATGTTTGGGAGTGGAGGAAGAGGGAGTGGTTGTAGGACGTGTCTGTCTGCTGTGTTTGGGTGCAGGTGCATGGGCTGGATGCTGTTGTGAGGTGGATGGCTGTTGGGAGTCTGAGTGTTTGCGTTTGTGTACTTTGGGAGGAGGGGTCACAGACACAGTGGGAGAGGACACAGGGGACGTGTGCATGGATGTTGGGGTGGTGACTGCCAGTGAGGGTCGTGTTGTGATAGGTGTGCTGGTGATTGAGGTAGTGGATGAGGATGTAGTGCATGCATGTGTGAGCGGAGACGCTACTGGGAGGAAGGTGGACGACGAGGAGGAGGGGGGCACACTGGAGGCAGTGGATGTTGGTGTGTCTGCATCTGGATGGTGTTTGTGTGAGTGCCTGTGGGATGAAGTATGGTGCTTGTGTTTGCCTGAGCCACTTCTGTGTGTTGATTTGGGTGCATGCTGGTCTGAAGATGTGATTGGGATAGGCTGGGGTTGAGGGGATTGGGACTGGGTAGAGGAAGTTGGAGGGGGGAGGCTGGAGACAGGGACAATGGCTGACATCAGTGAGTTGGCCAGACCCTGGAATTCTCTCTGTTGGGCTGCCATGCCAGAATGAATGCCCTCCAGTTATGCATTTGTTTGTTGCAAATGCCCTCCTAGACCCTGGATGGCATTCCGTATGGTTGACTGCCCAACGGAGAGGGACCTCAGGAGGTCAAAATCCTCCTCACTGAGGGCAGCAGGGCTGACTGGGGCAGGGTCGAAGGTGCCTGGGGCGAAGGAGATGCCCACCCTCCTGGGTGAGCGGGCACAGGAAACACGCTGAGGGGCTGCTGGGAGAGTGGTGCTGGTACGGGGGATGGTGGCTGTACCTGTGGTTGGGGTGGCCACAGAGGTGCCCGCCAAAGCCAGGGAGCTTCATTCGGAGGAGGAGTCGCTGTCGGTACAGTCCCCTCCTGTCTCGGTTGTGGTGCTCCCCTCACCCTCCGTCCCACTGGTGCCCTCACGGTCAGTGGATTCGGCCTCCAGGCCCATGTGGGATGCAGCTTCCTCCGTGACCGGTGCCTCTGCTCCTCCGCCAGATGATGCTGATGCACACAAGGACAGGGTGACAAAACAATAAGGGGGGGGAAAACAGAAGATACACTTGGTCAACACTACCGTTGGTGTACACAACTCACAGGGAATAGCCCTATGCACTAGTCCATGCACTATCAGTTACAATGCTAGTCACCAGGCCCTGAGGTACAATGCCTAACGCCATTAGCTGCACACCTGAAATCCACAGAACCCTGCTCAGTAGCAGATGCCCACTAACATAATTGGGGTTGGAGTGCATCTGAGCTTGCCCATCATGGACCCTACCCTGCCATGTTCGCCCTGGACTATGGGCACACACAGCCCACATCCCCCACCCAGGTAACACCTTAACGCTCACAAAGTCATGATTCTGAATCTGTACTCACCCCCTTGTGGCTGTTGTGATGTCTTCAATCGCCTATCCAACTCCGGTTTGGCCCTGCCAGGATGCGGAACATCAGTGGGGTCAGGGTATGACGGGCACCCCTTCCTCGTTGGGAGGCCAGCCCCAGCTGGGCCTACGCCTTCTTCCTTGCCCAGCGGTGCAGATCCTCCCACTGTTTGCGGCAGTGGGTGCTCCGCCTGTCAAAGACCCCCAGGTTCCGCACCTCCTTGGCGATGGCACGCCAAATACCCTTTTTCTGATGTGCGTTGACCTGCAGGAAAAGATACAGCAGAAAAGGTATTATACATACAGTCCGGACTGTTATACTCATGGCCCAACAATTCCCTCCCCTCCCCTTACGCACATACTTTGACCACCATACATGCAGCACTCTGCCCTAAACCCCTCAGCCCCCTCCTACACGAGGCTTACACACACAGCACTCCATACATTCATGCCCCACGCATCATGCTCACAGTGTACTCACCTGTTGGTCTGGAGAACCATAAAGTAAACGGTACTCGGTAGGACCCCATCCACCAGTCTCTACAACTCCTCTGAAGTGAAGGCAGGGGCCCTTTCCCCAGACACTCGAGCCATGGTCGCTTGCAGACACAGGTCACAGCAGCAGTTGCAGTGTAGGTCCTCTCCTGTTGGAGGTCAGGTAGCAAGTGAGTGAACAGATAGAAAATGGCGGTCACGTCCACGGCGGTGCGTACCGTCACCGCCAACGTACATCACCATTGGCTCTTGGAACCCTTAGGCCCCAATGATAACCAATGGGGTGTTGCACAGTGGTTGTTGACTACCTCCCGCAATGGCACACAACCCCAGTGAAATTACCTCATTTCCACTTGTCCCTCCTTACAGGTCAGGCGGCCGCCATTTCAGGGGGGCAGAGGCCATGGCACCTAACTGCGTCACAGCCGACATAGGCACATCAACGAACCTATACGTTCACATACTGTTTCTGTAAAAAAAGAAAAGCATATTAATCTGAGTATATGTTTGAATATGACCATCTGCTCACCGTTTTTCACCCTAGAGTTCAACCGCTGAGGATGAATAGGAGATGGAGACATAACCCCCGGTGTACAGACCCCTGGTGGCAACAATGGAGGACAGGCACATTATCCTCACCTACAAACTTGATAGGGCCACAATCCAAAAGCTGTGTGCCCAATTGGAGCCAGACCTGATTTCAGCTTTTCGCCACCCCACAGGTATCCCCCTCTAGTGCAGGTCCTGTCAGTGCTCCATTTCTTGGCAAGTGGTTCCTTCCAAGCAACAGTGGCCATTGTATCAGGGATGTCACAGCCTATGTTCTCAAACGTGCTGACCAGAGTGTTATCTGCCCTGATGAAACACATGCGCAGCTACATCATATTCCCCCGGGTGGAGGATTTGGCCACAGTAAAAGCTTTGTCCCCCCCCCCCCCGGAAAAATTAACAGGTGTTCAGAAATCGAAAGAGCTTTCACTCTCTGAATGTGCAGATGGAGTGTTTGGCAGACCAGTACATCTCCCATGTCAATACAAAGTATCCTAGCTCTGTGCATGATGCCTTTATCTTGAAGAATAGCAGCATCCCATATGTGATGTCTCAACTCCAGAGGCTCCGGGTGTGGCTAATAGGTGAGCCCATGGAACCCACCCAGAGTATGTTGGTATATGGGTGTGAGGTTGGCCCTAAGGGTGAGTGTCTGGCTAACAGGTATCCCTCGATATTTGCAGGTTACTCTGGTTACCCCAACCTTTCATGGCTACTAACCCCAATGAGGAATGCCAGGACAAGGGCAGAGGAACGTTACAATGAGGCACATGAACGAACAAGGAGGATCATTGAGCGCACCTTTGGCCTCTTGAAGGCCAGATTCCGGTGCCTCCATCTGACAGGTGGATCCCTGTACTACTCACCCAAGAAGGTGTGCCAGATCATCGTTGCATGTTGCACAACCTGGCCTTGAGACGCCAGGTGCCTTTTCTGCAGGAGGATGAGGCTGGAGATGGTTGTGTGGCAGCGGTGGAGCCTGTGGACAGTGACGAAGAGGACGCAGAGGAAGAGGATGTGGACAACAGAACTACAATAATTCGACAGTACTTCCAGTGACACACAGGTAAGACACTGTAACTTCACCTTCCATTTCAGTTTTGTGTTGGACATTGCACATGGCAGACTGACTTTTCAAATTCTATGGCCACTTACTGTACCCTTTGGCATCTTTATTTTCAGATATCTGTGCCCCACTCTGGCTCCTTTACTGCTGCCCACTACAGGTTATACCTATGTATGTCACTGTACATTTGAATTGCAATGTTTACAGCTTCTTAAACTAATACATTTTTCAATCAATTGACATACTCCATACTTGTATTAGTTCCAAGGGTGTTTATTTATGTGGTAATCAGTCTAGGAGGTATTGCAATGGGCTGGGCTGATGATGGAGGAATGTCCAGGATAGAGTCCAATCTATTGGTATCACAGATGCATTGTCCAAGGGGGCATAGGAAGTGGAGCAATGTCAGTTCAAGGTGGACAGGGTGACAGAATGGGACATAAGGGTGACATTCAGGGGAGTCTTATTTCCTAGCGGGGGTCTTGGCAATGTTATCTGGCTTCTGCCTGGATCGCAGGGACCTTTTGCGTGGTGGTTCTCCTTCTGGGGGGGTGGGGTGCTGGTGGCCTGTTGTTCCTTTGGCAGGGCATCCTGTCCACTAGCGTCAGTGGAGGTGGATGGCTGTTCATCAGTGTGGCTAGTGTCAGGGGCCCGTTGGTGTGCCACTGCCTCCCTCATGGTGTTGGCCATGTCTGCCAGCACCCCTGAAATGGTGACAAGGGTGGTGTGGATGTCTCTCAGGTCCTGCCTGATCCCCAGGAGGTACTGTCCCTCCTGCAGCTGCTGGGTCTCCTGCAGCTTGGCCAGTATCTGGCCAATGGTCTCCTGGGAAAGGTGGTATGCTCCCAGGATGTTGGTGAGTGCCTCGTGGAGAGTCGGTTCCCTGGGCCTGTCCTCCCCCGTCACACAGCAATTCTCCCAGCTTCCCTGTTGTCCTGTGCCTCTGTCCACTGAACCGTGTGCCAACTGCCACTGACTCCGGGTCCCGGATCGTCCTGTGTTTGTGGGGTTACCTGGGTCCCTGTAGCAGTGGACACACTGCTGATTGACGTGTCCTGGGGACAGAAGGATGGGCCCGCTGGGTGGGTGCTGTGGTGGTGTTCCCTGGGTAACCGATTGTCCAGAAGTCCCTGATGGGCCAGGTTGGTCATCGTGGTGCAGGCGTGCAGAGCTGCTGTCATTACTGTGGGCCTCTTCGGGGGGGGGGTACTGGATGTTACTGGCACCTCCTTTCCGGTGACGTTGTGTGGGGGTCCTGTGGAGATGTAAATGCAGTGTTATTGTTTCTGCGTGTGACATCTTGTGCATGGGCATGTTTCCCTTTATGGTTGTTATTACCAAGGCAGCTTTGGGTTGTGTGAGTTGTGATTTGGTAAGCTAAGTGATTGTCACTAGTGTGCATGCTGTGGTGATGGGTGTGGATGCAGCTCTGTGATGGGGGTCCATGCATTGGTGTAGCATGCAGAGCTTGGTATTGGGATGGGTGGGTTGTGATGGTGGGGTATATGTGAGGTGGTGGAGTGATGGGGTGAGGGTAGGGGTAGGAATTTGTGATGGCATGCAGATAGAGGGGGGATAAAGTAGTAAAGATTTGACTTACCAGAGTCCAGTCCTCCTGCTACTCCTGCCAGGCCCTCAGGATGCATGATCGCCAAGACTTGCTCCTCCCATGTTGTTAATTGTGGGGGAGTAGATGGGGATCCACCGGCAGTCCTCTGTACAGTTATCTGGTGTCTTGCAACCACAGAACGCACCTTCCCCGTAGTTCGTTCCACCTTTTCCTGATGTCATCCTTTGTTCTTGGGTTCTGTCCCACGGCATTGACCCTGTCAATAGCTCCATCTTACTAAGAATGGATGTCTGCTGCACCTGTGATCCGAATAGCTGTGGCTCTACCCAGATGATTTCATCCACCATGACCCTTAGCTCCTCCTCTGAGAACCTGGGGTGTCTTTGTGGCGCCATGGGTGTAGTGTGAGTGGTGTGTGTGAGGGTGTGTGGGGTGATGTGTAGGGGTGTGTGCTGTTAGGTGCTTGGATGGTGTATGGGTGATGGTGTTTTGTGGCTCTGATTCAGTGGGTGCTCCTGGCTTGTCTCTCTCTCAGTTGTCAAAAAAAAATTCCGTAATTTTTTTTTCGTAAAGGGTCATGGGTAGTGTGTTTTATAGTGGTGTGGGTGTGTGGGTGTGGTGTGCATATGTATGTCAGGTGTGTGCAGTTTGAATTGTCCAATGTTGTGTTGTTTTGTTAATGTGTGTGTATTTGTGTACCGCCAATGGTTTACCGCGGTTGAATGTCCACCGTGGTGATTCGTGGGTCATGATGCTGTGGGCGTATTTCTGTTGGTGTAACAGTGTGGGTTTTGGTTCTGCCATTTTATCACTGACCTTTGGGCTGGCGGACTTGTGTGTGTGTCTGTATAGTGGCGGATTTCTATGTGTGGGTCATAATACGCGTAGCGGTATACCGCCTAGGTTGCGGTATGTTGGCAGCAGTCAGCATGGCAGTAAATGACACTTAACGCCAATGTCATAATGGGGGCCTATGTGTACCGTCAATCACCCCAATTGCATTAGGCATATGGCCCACTGCATAGAATCCTGCCTTCACAGTGGCCAAATCTTCCACCTGGGAGAAAGCGATGGAGCTGCATGTGTGTTTCACCAAGACACTTGCCAGCACGATAAAAAACATTGGCTGTGACATTCCAGCTGCCAAGCCCACTGTCACTTGGAAAGAACCAGTTGCCAGGAAATGGAGCACTGATAGCACTTGCACAAGAGGGAGTATCCCAGTGGGATGACCGATAGGTGATGTCAGGTCAGGGTCCAAATAGGTACACAGCTCGGTGATTGTGGCCCTGTCCAGTCTGTAAGTCATTATAATGTGCATGTCCTCCAGTGTAGCCAAGTCCACAAGGGGGCTGTACACGGGGGTTCATATTCTCCTTCCATTCATCCACAGCGGTAGGTATCTAAGGGACACCGGAGTGAGTAGGCTATCATAATTTGAACAATGGAACTACAACCATAGTGTACATTTTGCAGTTATGTGATGGGACGATGGAAATGACAAGGTATGTGCAAATCTAGGCAGTGACAGAGTAAAGGTTAATCTGATGGTTGTCCATCACCATGACATGGCGACCGAGAGGCTGTGGCCTTGTACTCCCCAGCATATAGAAATAGACATGGAGCCCCCTCCAGAACCAGTGGGAGAGTTCCTGAATTTAGATGAGGTGCCCCCCACCCCTGTCCCCCTGAGGTGCCTGCCCACTTGCAAAATAATGCCCCTGCAGAGTTCAGGAGACAAGTTGGGCCTTGGACTGTGCCCTGTGGCCATGTGGGCCCTTTGGACTGGGCATTTGACCTTTGTGGACAATTGTACATATCTGGTTCATGTGGTGGCTTTTCCTTTGCTAATACATTTTCAGTACTTCCGAAATCTGGTCCTTGTTTTATTGTGCTGTGTGTTGTGTAATATTGGTTTAGATCTGCAGCTGGTTGTGTGAATGGTGGGTTTTGTGCATGTGTGTGTCACTCTCCTTTTCCTTGCTCCCTCCCTTGTGTGCTAGGTGGCTGTACTCACCGTCATCGTCTTCGTCGGCGTTGGTGTTTCAGGTTGGGCATGGCGTAGAAGAGCATCGGGAAGGCTTGAAGTTCCAGTTCCATGGGGGCAACGGAGTCCTCTGTATACTTGTTGGTGAGTCTTTCGTTTTCTGTGTTCTGTTTCCACCAGGCTTTTGATGGCGTTGGCACTGCCCCCGGAAATCCTGGTGGTTTCCGGTGTCATAATATGGTGGGCGGTACTTTGTCTTCCACCTGGCTGTTGATGGCGACCGCCGGTGTGTGTGGTGTTAACGCCCTGGCGGATGGTGTGGTACATTGGCTGTCTATGGGAGCTCTCACCGCCATGGTCATAATTTGGCAGTAATCACCGCCGGCCTGTTGGCGATATTTCTGCCACTTTATCACTTACCGCCAGTGTCATGATGAGGGTCATAGTTACATAATGCTAAACATACACTACACCTATACATTAACTAACTACATATATTAAAATCTAAACAATTTTTTTTGTGTTTTCATTTAGTAATGTTATTATTATTATTATTATTATTATTATTATTATTATTATTATTATACTGAAAGCCTAAACATTATCCCCCACCCGCTAAAACCTTATCAATATATAAAAACTAAAACCTATACAATATAAAATTAACTAAAATAGTACAAAATATAGGAGTAAAGTAATTAGAAATACAAATTCTCCCATCAGTTGTAGCATCTGTTAAGGAGTTTTCCAAAGCGCAGCAAATACGCTGAGGCATCTTGGCGCTAGACAATGAGATGGGAAAGAGAGCAGAAAATCTAGGCAGATATGAAAAGCCAAGTCTTTACCTGCTTGTGAAACTGTAGTAAATTTGGAGCATTCTTAATGGCAGAGGCAAAGCATTCCAGGCCTTGTAGGCACCTACTGTGAAACTCCTACCACCCCAAGTGGCCCGCTTGAACCTGAGGAACTACATCCAGTTTGGCATTGATTGACCTAAGAGTCCTGCCTGGAGAATACCAGGTAAGCTTGTTCTGTAGAAAATCCAGACCAATGCCGTGCATGGCCTTTTAGGTGATTCAGAGCACTTTAAAAATAATTATTTGCCAAATCAGCAACCAATTAAGATCTTTAATAGCGCTGAACACTGGATGGTGTTTAGGAAGCTTTAGAAGAAGCTTAGCGGCTGCGTTCTGGAATGTTTGAAGTTTAAGATGTATTGATGGGAATCAAGATGAAGCTATTACAGTAACCCAATTAAGCCAACACCAAAGCAGTAACCAAAGTCTTCTGCAGGTGGCTGGAGATGTTGGGGAGAGTCCTTTTCAGCAGTTTCAGCATGAAAACACTGAAAATGTTGTGGCATTAGCTTGTTCCTGATAGTTAAGTTTATAATTGATGAGAAAACCTTCATTACAGGAATAGGCAGGGGTCCCATGTCATGAGACCAGCAGGATGGAGACCAGAGGGACGACTGAGAACCAAACAGGATGACCTCGGTATTATCTGAGTTTAGCTTCAGACAATTCTCACCCATCCACCTGTCAATGGTCTGCATACAATTGCAGAGCCTAGGTCCAAGGCTGAGATTGTCGTTTGCTAAGGAAACCAACATTTTAGTGTCATCCACATAGGAAGTTAGAGTAAAGCCAAAAGAATGAACCAGTTCAGCCAGAGGAGTGACATTAACAAAAGGGCTCAGAGACTACCCCTGTGTGACCCCACAAAGGGAATAGTACAAGTGGGATACCATTTCACCCACTCCTACAATTTGTTCCCGCCCCTCCAAAAATTATCTAAGCAGATTTTTAGCTGAGCCTCCAATTCCTATTGTGGTTAAGGTATTGAGCAGCTTCTGATGGCATACGGTGTCAAAGACAGACATGAGATCTAATAATAAAAGCACTGTGCTTTTTCCTTGGTCCAGTATCATTCATAACTCTTCTGTGGCCTTAAGTAGAGCTGTTTTGGTGCTATGACCGCTGCAGAAACCAAATTGAGTAGGAGGTAAAAGATCATTGCCCTGTATAAATTTCATGAGCTGTGTATTCATAATGTTCTCCACTATCTTGGCAGGTAGTGGTAGGCAGGACATTGGTGGTAATTTGTGGGAACTGCCAGATCTAAGGAGCTCTTTTTTAGAAGGGGAAGCACAGAAACGTTCTTCCAGATAGAAGAGAAGCACCCTCACTGAAACATCTGTTCAAAAATCATGGTCAAATGAGCAGCCACAATGTCAGCTTGGCAACTTTAGGCTGACATGGATCGAATGGAGAACCCGATGAGGCCAAGCAGATGATCCTTGAAACCTCTTCCATGGACATAGGTGTAAAATGAAGAAACCCTTTCAATGACCATGAGGAAAGGGTCTTACTTGGTGCTTGGTATGATGGAAAGGTGGAAGAAAAGCTGTTGTTGCTAAAAAAGGAAGCTAAAGAGTTACAGAAAGATTGGGTCATAGTGCTAGTCATGGGGAAGGAGAGCCGAGAGAGTGTGGTGAAAGTCTGGAAAAGTTCTCTAGTGGAGATTGTTGCCTCTCAAATTCATCTAGTGAAGTAGGTGGCCTTTTCCTTAACAATAATTATCTTAACTAAGCATAGTTTATATTTAGTTTTTTCTTCAGGATCGTAATCCAACCTCTAACGCCTCTCCTGCCTGCGACAACTTTGTTTCAGTGTTCTAAGCTCGGGAGAGAACCAAGCGGCTGACCTTCTATGGAATTTCTGACTGGACGTTTTCGCTGGAACAACCTGATCAACAGCAGCAGTGAGCCATGAAGTGTATTGCACAGCTGCCTGCTCAAGGTTAGTGTCATGTGTGGGAAAAGAGTTGTTCAGTGCACAAAGAGGTGATCTGGATGTTATGCCGGGGGCAAAAGACAGTGGGAGGGGCTCATACCTATGATAAAAACCACAGCATTTGAGAGAAACATTAAAAATAATAGCACTGTGATCTGACCAGGCTAGGGGGATAACCTTAACACTGTCTAAGAGAAGGTTATTGCTAAAAATGCCGTCAAGGGTATGACCTGCAAGATGGGTGGTGGAAGTAACCTTTTATATAAGATTATATATATCTCTAGTATCTGGAAAAGAGCTGTGTGTCTGAATCCTGAGAATCCTCTAGATAAAAAATTAAAATCTCCCAGCATGGTAAAGTCAGAGTCTGGAAGATAGGATTCCAGAAATTCACCAATTTTCTGCGTAATGGGTTGTCCCAGGCCAGAAGGGCAGTAGATTAGCATGCCAATAAAAGATTGGGTGCTGGATAACAGTATCATAATTGAAATTGCTTCACTGTGTTGGGCAAGAACTGGACTAGATTTAGCCTCCAAATTGGCTCTATAGATTATCGCTAAGCTACCCCCTTGCTTGCCTACTCTGTTATGCCTAATAATGGAACAGCCTATGGGTATAGCAGAAGTCAGGTGCTCCATTGCGTCCTCCAGGTTGGATAAGGGTGTGCATTGACGGCCCTCCTCCTCATTTATATCGTCTACTTTCTGGTTCAGTTTACACAGTTCCCGTATGAAGGTGTAGTGGAACACCAATTCCCTTCAAGGATGCCTCCTGGATCGTGTGGGCAGACATTGTGTGGCTGCAGGGGAAGCTGGGGTAGAAACACTTTGGGCTGGTTATGGCTGGCTTGGTGCTGCTCTGGGCTGGCTTGGGCCTACTGTGAGTTGGCTTGGGCCTGCTCTGTCCAGGCCAGTGAGTGATGCTGGCATTGCAGATGTGGTTGGCTGAGCAATGCTCCAGGACCCCACCGCCTTTGCAAGCACATACAGCTTTTGTATCTTTTTGAATTCCTTAGCAACCTTCCTCACATGTTGGTAATGTTCCCATTGCATCTCAAACATCATGTTGTCTGGAATGTAACTAGAAATAATTAGGGGCATATTTATACTCCGTTTGCGCCGAAATTGCGTCGTTTTTTTTGACGCAATTTCGACGCAAAACTAACTCCATATTTATACTTTGGCGTTAGACGCGTCTAGCGCCAAAGTCCATGGAGTTAGCGTCCTTTTTTAGCGTGGACACCTACTTTGTGTTAATTATATGCAAGGTAGGCGTTCCCGTCTAAAAAATAGACTCCGAGGCATGTGCGTGGGATTTATACTCCCGGGAGTGGGCGGGTCAAAAAAACCTGCATTAGCGCCGGATTTTAGCGCCTGGGTCAGGGCAGGCGTTAAGGGACCTGTGTGCTCAGAATGAGCCCAGAGGTGCCCTCCCCTGCCCCCAGGGACACCCCCTGTCACCCTTGCCCACCCCAGGAGGACACCCAAGGATGGAGGGACCCACCCCAGGGACATGAAGGTAAGTTCAGGTAAGTATTTTTTTGAATTTTTTTGTGGCATAGGGGGTCCTGATTTGTGCCCCCCTACATGCCACTATGCCCAATGACAATGCCCAGGGGACAGAAGTCCCCTGGGCATGGCCATTGGGCAAGGGGGCATGACTCCTGTCTTTGCTAAGACAGGAGTCATTTCAATGGGGGTTGGGCGTCGTAAAAAAATGGTGCAAATCGGGTTGAGGCGATTTTTTTGCCTCAGCCTGACTTGCACCATTTGTGGATGCCCATACGCCATTTTCCCCCTACGCCGGCGCTGCCTGGTGTACGTCGTTTTTTTTAACGCACACCAGACAGCGCCGGCGGCTAACGCCGGCTAACGTCATTCAATAAATACGGCGCCCGCATGGCGCTTCAGAATGGCGTTAGCCGGCGCTATTTTTTTAGGCGCAAAACTGCGTTATCGCAGTTTTGCGTCAAAAAGTATAAATATGGCCCTTAGTTTTCACAGGTAGTACATGTACATGACATCTGTGAAAAATATTATATTGTAACACAATCATGTAAGGATAGATATATGGACAATATGTTGGACAATATGTTGTAGACAATCCCTACTTGACCATGGAAAAATGAGTCATCCTATTATTAACAAACACATGAGCAGATACACATGTAGGCATGTCAGTAGTTGTCTGTCATGCCCCAAACACATTACTTATGAAGCTGTAGATCCATCACATTAAACATATGCTGCAACTACCATAATCACATGGCACATGGTAATGGCAACCCAGGTGCCACTGACTTACATTGTGACATATTTCTGCATCCATTTTGTCATACTGTTATAGAGACTATGCTGATTTCTCCACACATATTATGCATAACACAACAGGAATGTTTGCCCATCATTTTGGTCAGTGAAACAGAAAAATTGCATCTGGAGATCCCTAAAGCATGCTGCATGTCTGAACCCATGATGCTGTATTTCGATGGAACGTATATTGTAGGACCACAAAGTGTGTGAATCTAATTCAATTACACTCATCCTGTCAATGCTTGCTAACAATGGCTGTGTAGAAATAATCATCTGGATCTGCTTCCTGCACAGTTTGAGACATTAAAAACTGATCCCTGGCCAAACTTGCTTAACAACACTGTTTTCACTGTGCTACAACATAAAGTGACTCCAGGTATTATGGTTTGTGACATTTATTGTAGCAGGTAATGTGAATGTGTGAAACACATGCAGAGTGTGTGCCAGCTGATTCTTTCTGTGCCCAAAGCAACATGAGTATAGATGTGCCACTCTAAGTACATATAAAAAGATGTTTACATCCTGTGGGCATGCTTGTATACATCTTACATTCTCAAAACACTTAGTGGGTTATTTATGAGAGCCTTGTGTCATTTGTTGCACCATGTATACTGGCACATGGGTGATGTAGAGCTCTGAATCTGATTTATGAAACTATGCAAAGGCATCCTGCATGGCTTTGAGTGGCTTCATACATTTTGAGTAAGGTGACTTGCTGAGTCGCCTCACTCTGCTTCCAGGAGGCATTCCATTATCGTTGCATTGGGTGTTTTCACGCACAACCCATGGATTTTGACTGCATGAAGTGGAGGCACCCTTGCACCATGGTATAACAGTGCCTACTTTGGCGCTAGGCTGCTTAAATGGCACCAGTGCAGGTAAAAGGGGGTGTATTCCTGCTCTTTCACTTTTGGGTAGTGCAGCACAGCAAGGTAACTTGCTGCATTGCCCTATGCCAAAAACACATAAATGGGGGCATTAGCCCATAAGCTGTCCTAAACAAACTTTAGGCAGGTTCTGTACTGAATCACAGACTGACAGCTCATTGATGGTAGCTGAGGGTTACCTTCGACCACACATCACAAGTGATCATTTCCACATAGATCATACGCAGACATCATAATGGTACATACATGTACTAATTACACTTGCTGGTAGCATTGGGGTCCTGGAAGGACTGCACCTCTCCCCATGAAAATGGAAGATGTCCACCTAGGAGACATGAAAGAGGGCATAGTATTATAAATATTGCTTTCACACATGTTAACATTTTTATTAACTAAAGTATTACATCACAGTATTTCAGAAGTACACAACAGCAGAAACCTACATATGGCAATATACCCAGCTGATTGCACTTGTCTAGTCCATTTGCAGGCCTCAGCAGGCTGGATGCTGGACTTCAGACATCATGACATGCCTGAAATATGCTTCAAGGATTTGATTGATTGAGTAATGTTGGGCAGCATACTGGCAGAGTCCATTGTACCATGACACATGGTTGACATGTGTTGCTCAAATGTGAATTTACCTTGAAAAAACTAAAGACAAGAGGTGTTTGACAAAATAGCAACAGTTGGTTTAGCTAAGCACTACAACCGGGAGAACAGTTACAATAACAGGGTCTGAGGACTGTCTCAAAGTACAATCGATATTTTATATAATTCTTTGGGCATAACAAAACAATGTCAGCGCGGCTTTTTAGGTAAAGAATGTGGGCCGTTCTCTTGGAGTCGCTAATAAGGTCCCTGATGAATAACCCTCGACCTTGCATGGACAAAAATGAACTCCAGTGGGTAATGTGTTCAAGTGTCAGGCCTGAGAGGTGCATGATCGATGCATGTTACTGTACTTGCTGTGTTCTGATTGGCTGAGTGTTCCTAACTTCATGTGGCATCCGACTTTATGGTATTTTGTGAACATGCGCACCCCTCTGGCCACATGTACTTTATTGGGGCCAATCTTCTGAGACCATTGTGGTGTCACTGTGCCTATCTGTGGGATTAATCTGAGTTTCCTGTTCACACATTTGTCTGCCGGCTACCTACTGCCCCACCTCTGACCTGTCAGTTAGCAACCTGAGCTTAGGTCTGCGAGCATGACTGACGAAATATTTCTGAGTTGGGGTTGATGGAGAGTTCATGATTGGTGAATTTGATAACAGTGATGCGATTTCGTTGATACATGTGAACATATCATGGTGCACAGTGACAATGATTTTTTCAATATTAACATGATTGACCCTAGGAGTCATTAAGGGGCATAATAAGAAGCCTCTCGCACCACACTTTCAGTGATGCTCAGTGGCACTAATCACTAAATCATATATGCTGTCATGCGACGCCAACTTGGGTGGCTTAGAATGACCTCACAAATATGGAATGAGGCAAGGCAGCAAAAAGAGCTGTGTTGCCTTACTCTGTGCTAGGAAGACATTACATGGACCTTGTGGTGGATGTTGCCACACTACACCCACACATTTTTATGCTTCCCTAGATTTCCAAACCATGTAGACCTTGAGATGTGCAAAGACCTTATGGTTCCACAGTGGAGGCACAACGAGGAGATATCACTTGGTTTCTCTTGTTTGCTCCTTTTTACATGTGTGCTGAACTCTATAGCACACATTGGAAGAGCAGAAAGGGTCACACTATAGCTTTTGTGCAGATATTTGCCACTTCCAGCACAAACACAATCCTTGCAACAACACAGACACCCTTGCACCATGGGTATGTGTGTTGGCGCTAACCTGCCAAAACAACACCAGCAGAGGGTGAAGGAATAGGAATACACCATCCTCAATAAGTACAATGCATTCCATCCCTTACATTTTGGGGTCGGGCAGCACAGCAAGGCTACTTACTGTGCTGGCCTATGCCAAATTCACATCGACGAGGCCCTCATATATATTTATACTGATATACATGTTGCATATCGCTATATTGTTGAAAATAACAAATCAAGTACAATCTATATCTCTGTTTTGCATTCCGGATAAAGGTAGATCACAATATGCAGACATAACATACATACATACCATCAGGCCTACCAATCTTGAGTCCCAGGAATTGATCACATTGGCCTCCTTGAGATGACGTCCACCTATCAATGTTTCATCTGGTGAGTTGTGCGTGTGACTTTGAATGTTTGCTTATGGGCCACTGCACCCTCTCCTATCGGTCCTTCTTGTCCTTTGCTGGGTACTCCGGCTTACCCTGCTACCAACCAGAAGCATCCTAGGGAGGTAGTGAGTAATGAACCACATGAGCCCTTCCATCTTGGGCTCTGAAAAATTGGTTCCCCTCACAGACATATTCCCGACCCTACCCAAAAATACAAAAGATATATCCTAAATTTAAACCCCTACTGACTAAAATTATCCTAACAGACAAAACCCAACTGGACCTACTCCTGACGGAACAATGGCAAATAACAATACAAAACAATGACACAGGACACTATGTATATAGGACAGTGACAAAATCTAGACACAACACACACTGACAATACCAAAATGCACACTTTACTCTTACACACTTTTAAGCAACATCCTACACCAAGTACAGACTAATAGAAAGTAAGTGAAAGTCAAAGTAACTTCAAACTTCCCTGCCACACCCAATGCATCTTTTCCTGGATGTATCCAACCCATTCTTACCAAATGCGTTGTTTTTTCTGATGCATCAGTACTGAAATAGCCAATACATGATTAACACATAATGCATTAGCCACAGTGTTAGTTCATCGCATTGGCTCAGAAGTGTGGATGACAACCAATGCAACATTTGCAATGCGACATGCAAATGAGTCAATGCATGGGTTCTGATCCATGCAACAGACCTATTGTCTGTGATAGTGTAGTGAATTGTGCAATGCAGGTAAACACACCTTGGGCTCACTTTTCATGCTCCTCTTGTCTTACCAGACAGGCTTGATATCTTCAAATGTGTGGTTGTCAATGGTAACCGTGCGCCTATGTGTGTATTTTTGTCTTTATCATGCTGACACATTGAGTGAATATATTTATGTGAAAAACACATGCATATTGTGATTTGTAGAGACATCCCCACCACATCAAGTATGGTAGCCCTTGAATACCAAAGACTATTGCCCAGAATGGTCAACAATTAAAGTCCCAAGTTGGAGTAGAAAACGACCACTGTCCTAACAAAACCAGAGGGAAACTTTTATTTATGGAAGAGGAAGCCTTATACACTTATTATTGTCATGCTTCATCATCAGCTACCTCTCCCCACCCTGGTAGGACAGTGCCACCAGTGTGGACTCAACCTTCTAACACATTTTGACAGGATTGAGTTCTTTGATAAAAGTTACTGGAGAGAAAAGGGGATCTAGATTCACAAAAAATACATTGTGGACCTTCGATAGTGGTGTTCACAGGTATATCTAAAAACAGGGTGTGACAGTACTGCTGAGAATAATGGCTCTGCCCTTCTTAATTAGCCAACAGGTTTCTGCCCTCACAAAGAGCTTATGCAAGTCAGGGGCATTCTTCAGGACTGAGGATCCCTATCTGGGCATGACGTACTAATGCTGGAAACAAATGAATCAATTATCAATCCCCTCAAGTTCTTCTGGAGTGATGATAGTGGTATTATGACCTGTTCAATAATAAAAACAGTTGTGGTTTTAAAAACTGTTAATTACTTCCCTTTCAAGCTCTTATTTCACACAAATTTATGAACATGCAAGTGAAAAGTCACTGCAAATCACTACAAACCAACACGTGTTTAGGTGTAAAACCGAGAACACACAACAGAAAACATGCATCACTGTCTACACCAAGATAGTATCACTATTGGTATGAAACTCTGTAACTGAAGGTGTGGCTTAATAACCCCAACACAACATATCACTCCAATGTTGAGTGCATGTCACAAGGTCATAAAAACAAGAAATAGCGAATAAGCCCTGCCTTACCCTAAATTACAGGGGATACCTGCTCCTCGTATGGGAAGAGGGCGGTTTACTTTGTAGTCACACACTAGTAAAAGAAATTAAACAGTCGTAGTTCTGGTGAATTGTTTTACTCAGTGTTAATGTGAATTTTTAAAGTCATTCCCATTTCCACTGTAACCAAAGGTAAACACACACAACATAAAACTACACATAGTGGCGTTTATGACATAGTTACACAATAGCATCAAGATAACCAAAGTAAGGATCACAATTCAAATCAAGTCCTGTTGTTGATATCATATTGCAGGGCTCACACTTATATAAAAGTTTTTCTCAAATCAGATAATCGTGTACCCATATCACTGAAGGAAAGGGAGTCACTAGATTGATAATGGCCCCTTTGATAGATAAGAGGAGGCTTTATAACTTGTGCAAGGTGTATATTGTAGTAAAAAGGACTTTCTTCTTCTGTCTTATCTAGAAATAAACACATGCGACTTATAAGCACTCATGCAATACACCCATACTGTCATTTGAGTCTCAAAGGGGATATTAGATGGCGCTGGGTAATGACGAAGATAAACTAGTTTGACTTAGTTAAAATATTGCTCCTATTGTAAAGTACATGTAATTTGTAAAGCGTCCCAATTTTAAAGTACCCATACTCACACTACTACACAGGACCAGTCTTTGTGTCATGCCCCGTTAGAAGAGTGTGGCCAATTCAAGCCCCATCGGGCCATCACTCCCATCATCAGTGGGTCCACCGTACTTGAGCACCTGTTAAAGTCTGAGTCCAGCCGCTGGTACAGTGCGTCCAAGGGAGTTAGTCATATTTAAAGGTCCCCTCAGTTGCCAAACAATCTTAGGCACCTGAGTGATGCATTAGTACATAGACTCATCACTGCCACGCAATGCACGGGATGTACTTGGAAGTGTGGTTCCTTAAAGGAGGGAATGTTATAGAAGACACAGAGGCACCCAGGAAGATGCATTTAAAACATAGTGATTGTCCGTTTCCAAGGGGGAATACGTTATCCCTGTTACTTATTATGGGATAATAATAAAGGCCCCCAAGTTTGAAGGTATTACTAATAACAGGTAAAATTATTACCTGTATCCAAGGAGAGAATTGAAATCCCTACTGCTTCATGGGGGATAATTGTAAAAGGTCCTCAAATTTGTAGGTACCTCTTGTGACAGGTATAATAACTCGAAGCCTGGGGCATTAAGAAAAGCATTTCTTATACGTGACCCAACACTGGTGGTGGTAATACAATCCAGGCACAGCTATCAGAACCAATTAGAAAGGGGAGGAAGAAATAACTATGAAAGGGCTTTAGAGGACTGAGTAAAAGAAAAGTCTAATAATGTAATTAACAAAACCTTCTATGTTCTGCTAGGTTCTGTAGGAAGGATATTTTAGGCAAAACAATAAAAGTCAAAAGTAACAAAAAATAGGGCACAAGAGTATTAAATATGTATTATCTCTATTTATATTGCATTGTAGTGTTCATATCAGTGTATTTGAGAGAATCCCAAACCAAAGAGATCAAGGAATCCACTTATAAACTGGCAATCTTACAGTCATGATTATCTGTTCACGGCACCTCATGATATCTCACGATTAAGACCATATAGGTCTGTATGGAGCCTCCATATTTATCTTTATTCAAAAAGTTGGAGCGTTTGTGTCATGTCCCTCCGTGTCTGTGATAATTTCTCAATCACAACCCACTATATATGATCTCCACTATGGCTCTTTTCAATATAGTGGTTAGTGAGTCCGGTTGAATCCCCTATGCATCTGATAGGGGTTCCTTGGCATTTGCATGTGGGTACCCATTCACATCAGATGGTAATATGTGAATTTACTGACAGGTGACACCAGGCAAATTGCAATGCATCAGTGACTACTTCCTTTACCAGAGTGATATTATTTGTAGTTAGACCTTAACAACTTATCTTTAATACAAATGTATTTGTGTACTGTGTACAGCAGCACACATAGATGGAACAGTCGGGCTAACAGCATGGTCAGATCCATTCGTGCATGTAAGTTACATCTTTGACTCATGGGGCAAGTGTACCTGCACTCGCCCTAGGTAGCCAATCCAGCACTCTCACAGGTCAAGAGGCAACATTTTAAAGTGTTATGTTAGATGCCGTACAATTCTTGCTATATGCTTGCAAACATAGCTGTGGCATAGGGAAACTATCTGTGATGCAAGGTGTGGTCATGCCCATTGTATGCCCCTCTGTTTCCACTGACAGGACATCATGTAGACTATACTGTGATCCACATATGTAAGGTAGAAACCAACGTCATTGGTATAACTCCTTCATTTGCCCTCTGTCTAGCAGGCTTAGTGCACAGGACTCATGTTGTGTTACCCCTGTGGCACTTTATGGGGGGCTACTATACTATAATGATGTTCCGCAAACCCTCAGATTCCTTTACACTTGAGTCTGTTGTATTACCCCTGTGGCACTCTATGGCACCTATGATTTCATGACGTTGTTCCCCAATACCCATGATTCCATTGTGCTTGAGTCACAGCAAGCGTTCCCCGAGAACCCAACTCCAGAGTGTGTATTGTA
Source organism: Pleurodeles waltl (assembly GCF_031143425.1). Lineage (NCBI taxonomy): Eukaryota > Metazoa > Chordata > Amphibia > Caudata > Salamandridae > Pleurodeles > Pleurodeles waltl. The sequence continues at coordinate 1,237,878,854 of NC_090446.1, forward strand.
CTACAGTGTGTTCAGCTACAGACCCCCTGCCACAGTCCAAAGTAAGTGTAGTACCAAACAGTGTGCACAATGACTGTTCGTGTGCCCTGCACTTCATGACTAGCATGAACTCTCCTGGGGCCAGATGTACCAAAGGATTTTACCCATTCTGTGTCTATGGGAAAAAGCTTTAGTACATATGGCCCCAAGTCCCAACCGGGGAGAACATACTGGAGCCCATGCTGGACCTCCAATCCCTTTCAGCTCCACCCAACATCAAGGAACAAAACTACTTAGATCACTCACTGCCCTTGGGGGAAGGAGTTTGGGATAAAATAAGAAAAATAAAAACCTGTATCACTTGATCTACTCTGCGGCTGTACAACACTGATTAACAGGGCTTGTTGCCCCTGAGGCCTTCTGGATTTATGAGGTAGATATGCACAAGACCAGAACCTCTGGTTTTGCAAAGACTCAATACACTAGAAATGGAAAGAGGAGGCAGATACCATCAGTACACTAACATGCCTCTATATACATTAGCAGTGCATTAACTTCAGTGGCACACAATTACACTGTTCTGAAACACTGCATGTGAACAGAATAACAAAGATCACAGATTGGAATATCTGACTCTCCTATGGACAAACTCTAAATACTGATTGGAGTTTCTGGCACTCCCAGGAATCTCTTGAAATACAGAAGGCTGTTACTGACACTCCCAGGGTTCATCTAGGAACATAGGGTGGAGTTAATGGCACTCCCAAGGTTAAACTCGGAACACAGGTTTTGTTATAAGCTTGATACAAATACCAAGGACTCTGACATGCTATCTCTTGGCACTACTGTTCACCAAAGACACACAGAGCCAAAGTCTTGGGTGCTTGCACAATTCAGTTCAAACTCAATGTAGCAAGAAAGGTCAGAAGCAGGAACTGACAGGATGGCTGGAGAAAATCACAGAGAGGGACACAAGTCTATATTCTTGAGGAAGCTGATATTCCATCCTGTTTACTACTCAGAAAGATTAGTGCTCACTGACCTGATATCAAGTGCTCAGCCTAGTTCTTCTACTTGTTAGAAGTTCGAAGAAGATCTTGAGGCCTTGAGTCACCAGGGAACTGGAGTAGCTGTGCAGAATATGTGACCAAGGAGGCGCTGAGGGAGTTTAGTGTATCCAGTAACAAAACATTTTTAAAAAGAAGTTCTGTAGAATGTGGCTGTCACCACCTACCCACAATTGTTTGTTCTATTTCTCTTCTACCCTCATTCTCCTCCATTGCTTCTTGCTCCTCATAGGGCATATCCCATGGGACGTTTGTCCTTACACAAGTGATGTGTAGGATGCAACATACTAGTATTATTTTCCACACAATGAGAGGGAATATAGCAATCTCCCCCTGACATGTCCAAAAAGTGAAAGTGAGACTTCATTACACCAACAATTCCCTCTACAGTACCCCTTGTCTTTCCCAGTGCCTGGTTGTACTGCCATTCAGCCTCTGTCTGGGGAAGTCCAAATGGGGTCATGACCCATGGCTGCAGCCCATATCCTTGGTCAGCTGAAAACAGAAAAAAACAAATATCAGTCTATGATTATGGTGATTGACTCACCCACATTCCTGTACGTCTGTTATGTGTACTAAATGACTCATTCAGAGTATTTGTTACATATACATTTGCCCATTATATTCCACATTTCTCTCTCAGTTTTCTGTGTCATAACAAAATATGTACATGCCTTGATACTTTGGACACTTCCACATGCAGACAATAATATTTGCCCAGTAGCTTACTGTGATAGGTCTTTTGAGAGGTTCTTTGCCACTGTAGGTTATGCCGCTCACTGCATGTGCAAAGTGACAATATGTGATCCTAATTTTGCCCTTTTGGTCAACCTAGGTAGGCTGTGCCAATGCCAAACTTTTGCACACTCACACAAACTTATGTCCGTGTTGAAACACTGATGCTGTTGCTGCACTACCCGACAATGACAGAGCCTTTAAATTGTTTGTTTACTTTAGCACGTGATTTTGTACAATTTCTGTCAGCCTTCAGCTGCTGCTTTTCATCGGATAATTTGTCTTGATGCTTTGGGATTGACACATAAGTATTGCCATGTTAGTCGTCTCTATGTAGGACACACTGGTGTTGTACAAATCTGTCTGTCACAGACCTGGACACAATAAATTGGTCTTCACACAGATAACTTGTAGGGGATTGGGTACCTGTATGTGATGATTCTATCATCATTGCTGTGGTAAATGATTGTTTGGATGGCTATTATGAGTACACTGTGTCGCCTTATCCACATTGCACTAAATTCTATGTTGATGACTGAATTTGCCATGTTTGCCACCATTGTGTTTGACTTTGTGAGTTTCATGTTACTGTGTTCATATGCTTTTCACTTAGGCCACTTATCCCACAGAACAGATGAGCCATCATATTGGTTACATCTGTCAACGTGGCTATAAACCTAATTGTATGTCAGTATGTGGACTGCTAGTATGGCTGAGACATTTGTATGTTTTGTACTGTTGATATCACATTGTTATCCAGTATCAGCATTTACCCATGTCTTTGGTCTACACTGACATTGCATGTCACACATGGTCTTGCAAAAGACGTCTTCCTGTGTTGGTTCGGACGCTTTCATCTCACACAAGTATACTGGCATGTGTGACACACTTAGGCCCATATTTACACTCTTATTGCGCTGCATTTGCGTCATTTTTTTACACAAAAGCAGCACAAACTTACAAATGCAATTATATTTTGTAACTTTGCGCTGCTTTTGTGTCAAAAAAATTACGCAAATACGGCACAAAAAAAGTATAAATATGGGCCTTAATCATTTCCACAATACTTGTTCTCACTCTCCTGCAAATGTTGAGCCTTGATTGATACAGACAGTAGGTACACAATTAAGGAGACACTTATCGCACACTTCTCCATTGCGTTGCCTTTCTACTCATGTAGACTTTTCTGGCCTACCACAGGGTTTGATCATGATTTGTTACCCAGTGCAGGTAATGTGCTTCCATTTATTCACGCAGAGTGAAATGACACATTTAGAGTCACTGATGTTCTGTAGCTACTGCCATTGACAGATTAGTGATTGTTTGTCAGTGTGGGACATCGTAGTGTACACATTGCAATGTCTTGGGCCCACTACGTGCACATGACACAGGGGCCCAGATATTTTGTATTGTGGGACTATGCAGTGCAGCGTCACCTATCAGCTCTGCTCTGTATCATTGAGAAAGGTCAGTGGTGGACAGTATTTAAGCCATACAGCACATTCCTGACATTTAAACCAGCACTGGCAGACAATAGCCTGGCTAGTGCAGAGACAGGCAAACTTGCAAAATCATGCTTGTGTAACTGCATTTAATGTGGGATTGACTTTGTGCAGGAGGGAAGCTGCTTTGTATATTTTTAATCTTGCATCTTTTTGTTTTTTTTAATGAATATTTTAATTTTGTTTCAGTGTTATTTTGGATTTCATCTTTGTTATTATAGACTGATTTACAAAATAATAATGATGATGTTTATGTTATAGTGGTGGTAGGTTTTATTCTATTGCATTTGTTAGTATACCTGTATGGATTATAATAGTGATTTAGCTATCATTTCTAGGTAGTCTACTCCTATGGTATTCACAAAGATTCGCACTTTGAATTGTAGCATTTCATACTTTTCTCTGGCTTATTTATTGTTTTTATGTTTGGGTTGGTTTACCGACTGTTCAGTCCTTAGTTGTTAGTAGCTTTATTCATATTTTGGAGGGCCTCTATGAATTTGTAGATTGTTGGTTTTGGTTCTTTCTAGTGTGGTTTGGCAGGCATTGTGCCATTCTTATACTGCGTTGTTGCTTTGGTTTGTTGATCCATGATATTATCATAGACCTTGAAATTGGGTTGGAGTCTGTCTTCAGAGCAGTTCAGAGCAGTTCTGTCTGCTAACCCAAGTGCCTTCAAAATTGTCCATTACTTGACTTTTTATTTGTGTCTTTGGTACAAATTGGGTTTTTCATTAACATGTTATGGAGGCTAGCTATATGTATATTAGGTATATATGCTGGAGATATTAACTTTTTAATATAAAAGGAATATTCTACACGTGTAGATTTTTGCAGATGCTTCCAAAAACTTTGGTTGAAGTTGTAAAAGCAGCCTGAAATGGCTCTGTGTAGGTATAGTTTAGGTTTTGTTTGTATCATTGCCTGTTCAAAATCTATTAAAATGTTGTGTGTAGAGTAGTTGTTAGTTTCTACATTGATGTGGTTCATGGTAAGTTGCACTTTGTATGTTAGGCACCACTGCATAAATGAGGGGTATATTAGTGCTTTGATATTCACCATATATCGGCGGTCTGGCGGAGGTGGAATTCCTAATCCACCAGGGTAGCGCTGCAAGCAGCGATGCCCTGGGGATTATGATGTCACTCTCCGCCAGCTTTTTTATGGCTGCCTTGAAAAAGGCTGGTGGAGAATAGATGCAGGGGGACACAGGGGCACCTGCACTACCCATGCACTTGGCATGGGCAATGCAGGGGCCCCCCTGATTAGCACCATTGCAATGTTCACTGTCTGCTTTGAAGACAGTGAACATTGGGAGGGTGCTGGTGCACACTGCAGGTGACAGCATTGCCACCAGCTTGATTACGAGCCGGAGACAATGCTGTAGCCTGTTTTTAGGTCAGCGGGGGAAACCCATAATAACTCCAGCGAGGAGGTCACCACATAGGCGGCGGCAACCCTGTCGGGAGCTTGGCAGGCAGAGTTTTCCTTCTGCCAAATGTAATGTCGGCCATAGTGTATATCAGTATGAATTGTAGAGGGCACATTTTAGAAGGTCAGTGCATCATCAGCGTTTCACTTGGGCTTAGTTTTATGAGGTTATTTTCAGTTGTAAATATGATTAATCATCTGTCATTATTGTGATTGTTGTGTAAAAAGAAGGCTTTCTCCTTATGTCTAGTGGCTAGGTGTAAATGATACTAATCATTTTGACAGTAAGAATTGCTGGTAGCTGACCTGTTATATATCTCGGTACTTTAGGGAGTACGCCTTTTAAATTTTTAGTTGTGGGATCCTATGAACTAGTGCTTGCCTCCTTTTATCTAGAAGCACATGCCTTTCATCTACCTCTCTTACATTTGGAGAATGGCTTTGTTTCTCTGGTGTTAATTCAATAATATTTTTGGATGAAGCCCTCCAATAGCATTTGCATAATATTCTTTCCTGTGATGTGGTATATGTGGTGGTTTCTGCCATTCTGTCTGGAAGTAGCTTAATTTGAAAATTAATTATAATGTTAAAATGTCCATTTTTGCTGATGTAAACTAAACATTCATTTTACATTTTATACCTACATATGTACTGTTGCTTTAAATGGCACTTGATTTTCTTCTGTTTCCTTTTAATTTTGTCAAGATTTGGGTCAGGTGGGCTTTCCTTCTCTGTTGTTGAAAATATTTTTGTTTTAGTCAAATGTTAACAATACAGGTTTGGTTAGTTGTGGGTGGTCGCTGGGGTTCTATTTTCAGGCTTAACCTGCAGTGGTTGTTTCATTCTTATATGTATTTTACTTACCTTGAACATGCCATTGTCCAGGTCTGCAAGTATGGAGTTTGATTTTTATGTGTGAAGTGCTTTGTTTTTCTTAAAGTGCTGCTTTAGTACCTAAGGATTATTATGCATAAAAGAGATAGTTTTTTTGTATAGATTTGTGTTTTAAAGTTGTCAGGTTTGGTAGTTTATTTGATTTTTAAACTTACTTGTGAAGGTCCATCTTAATCTTCTTGAAAGCTTTCTTCAGTTTTTCCTTTGACAAATAGTGAGATTTAGTGCTCTTTTTCACTTAATTATGGTTATATTTTCACTGATTAGTTTGTATTACAGTTACCTGTATTTGCTATTTTGTCTGTAGTTTTAATTGTTTTTTTCAGGTACTACATTTTTGGTGGACACTAATTATTGTTTCTATTTTAGATATGTGCATTTGTTAGATTCTTGTAATATTAATATAATTCAAATGTTAAATGTATTTTGTTTATTTTAATGAGTTCTAATATGTATTTGCTTCTTAATATCATTTTCCTTTTAAATGTTTTTATTTGTAATAGTAAATGCATGGTGAAAGGATATTGCTATATATGTGACTAATGTTATATTTGCTATTGTACTGTATTAATTTTTGTATAATTTGTTTATTGTGATGTGTTATACAATTAGTTATTTCTTAAAAAGAATTATGATGTAAAATAATAATGTTCCTTTATTTTTATTGATAGCATTGTAGTCAATAGTGCATGTGTTTCATTATTTTTAATATTGTTAACATGTTTTAGTAGTAGAAAATATTTTGTGCTTCAATATTGGTGTGTCCAAAATAGTTACATTTAGATATTTTTGATGACAATATTTTTGTCATCAGAATTTGTACTATTTTTTAATAAGCATAGGACAGATATATCTTTATGATAAACATTACTGTGATTATTTTTTGGGTGAGTCAATATTGCTTTTCATGAAATTCTTCAACAGAACCATATTTTATCATGCTATAATTAATATATAATATATATTTTATTGCATGTGTTACATTTCCACATTATATTTCATGTGTTGAAGTGTATAAATTAAAAGTTACATTTTTTTTTGCCAAAATAATATTTATTAATTATGACATCCCCATACTTATGTACATAGCTAAATGTTTGTTGGTCTACATTTACATAACACATTTGTTTTAATTGAATTTACCCCTTCCAACTCCTCTGAATTATATGTATTTAACTCTATGTTTGTACAACTGAAAATAGAATGTTAAGAGGCATATTTAAAAAAAATGTTTCACAACTGCGGTAGCACAGTTGTGCGTCAAAACTTTTAACGCGAGCTGATGCCATTCCCTACTGACATCCATGTGCCATATTTATAAAATGACACAGGGTGGTGCTAAGGAATGGTTAGCTCAAAAACAAATTACACAAACCCCGGCGATGTGCCATAAGCAAAAATTACGCTATGGCTGCAAAAGTGGCGTTAGAACATTTTGCGGCACGTTTTTAGTGCTATATTTCACTGGATTCGCGTAAAACAAAATGCACAAGCGAAAAAAAAGCAGTTGGGAAAACAAGATGGAGAATGCAGGCCAGGAGAGACCCCAGGGAGATCCCAATCAACCAAGTACCAGCCAGGTGCATCCAGAAAAGTCCCAGGAGAAGGAGAAGAGGAAGTAGAAGTGTTGCTTTAGTGAGGAGGAGAATGACATCTTAGTCAGAGAGGTGACGGAGCACTTCATCACCTCCAAATTGCCAATTGGTAAGAGAGAGGCTATATGGCAGGCAATAGTAGATAAAGTTAACAGAGTGGAAGAGGTGAAGAGGTCTGTCACTGATTGCAAGAAGTGCTGACACAATTGCAAGTACAGAAAAAAGGAGAAACTGGCCAGGAACCGAAAGGAAGTACAGCAGACTGGATGCGGAAGCCCTGCACCCGAGGAGGACCTGGATGACTTGGAGGAGATGGTGGCAGGGGTTATCCCGGAGGAGCTAGTCACTGGAATTGCAAGACAGGACAGCGCAGACTACCAAGAACTGCCACAAATGCACAGTAAGTTGCAGGGGGACTATCTGGAATCTCGAAAATGATAGAGGGGAAGGCACATAGGACACAGGGCCGCAATGTGCAACATGTGGCATACACGCCGCACAGGGTGGCCCAACAACATCTCCCACACACCTCCATGCACCATTTCAGAATGGCCACAAAAGTGAATTCATCCTTCATATGGGTCATGTCTGTGATCATCATTTGTGGTGCAGTACAAGTTGCTCCATTTTCACTTGTCTGTGTTGCATGAAAGGTTAGTGTTGTGCATAAAAGGACATCTCAGTGTGTAAGAACTGGCACAAGTGGCATCATTGTTGCACTACGGGCACAATGTCACTAGCCTGTAAAGTAACTGTACCATCATACAAAATGTTGCCGATGTGGATCCAAACTACCCATTCCCCCATGGCACATTAACAAAGTCTCAAATTGTGTGCATTGACCCACATTGCACATACTTACACCTACATGTGACTGTGCGAGATGTGCTATATGCAAGGAAAAGTCCCTAATGTAGGAGGGATGAACTAATAGGGCTGACGATCTATAATGGTTGGACTGTGCCATACAAATAGCACAAGTGTGGGGTCAGCTAAAGGCAGATGACAAAGTAACACAAGTAGTGTTTGCAATGGACCCCCCTGTGCTTTGCTGTATTAGAGCCATCTTTCATGGTGCCAATGCAGTAACGCACCAAAGGAGTGATACCACTCTGAGATTGTCCACCAAGGTGAATCAGAAGGTAAATGACCTGCTACCATAGTATTAGTGGTTGGGGGGAGGGGTCTGCAAGGAATATGGTGGTGTAGAATCAATGCACAAACTACCTTGAGAGGAATTTTCCCATATGAGAGCAGCAGTACAACTAATATGTGTGGGGAAGAAAAGGGAAATGTTATCACTGACGTGCAGCGTCAGAGTGCCAGGATACATACCCTAAATTGACTGATGTAATATGTGCCCCACTTTCCACCAATATTTCTGACAGACCTCAGCGATGACAGTTGAAGTTCCATAATTACCTGTCCAAGATTCCGTATACATACACAATGTGAATGGCTGGAACTGGGGATGACAAATGTTTTGAGTAGCTGATGTCATATTGCAGCCAATCTGACAGCTCCTTGGCCATGGGGGGTGCACATGGTCATTCATGTAAATAAATACAGAAAGCATGCCCTAAGGCATTACTCCTACTTGGCCACACATGAAACATCCAGACACTCAATCAACATGGAGAGATACTTGTCTAAAACTAACAGGATTTATTAAAACATTAAAAGAACATCATAATAAAATGTTAACTAGACACTACACTACATTAAACTAACCTAAACTAACGTATCTGAACTTATCCCTACAGCTATCTATCCATACTCTAAACCTAACTTAAACATGTAATGCCACATTCTAAAAATTGTCCCCCTACCCCTGTTAAGAGACAAGATATTAATAGGACAACATAAACTAAGGCTACACATGTACTAATTCAACATATATCCTAAACAACTATATGTATTTTTTGTATTTTTTATTTGTAATTTTTTTTATATATTTGTATTTTTTTATTTTTTATAAACATAGAAAACCCAACATAACTCCCCACCCAACCGCCCAAAAATAAATAATATACTAAAAGCACTCCCCCAACTATACTTACACTAACCTACAACTAACCTTAACTATTTAGCTAACCTATCACTATCCACCTAAAGCCCACGAAAACAGATAACAATTGAAAAAGGGAGAAGGGAAGGAACTGGGAGGCAGTGATGCAAAATGTCTACATCTTCTTAAGTTTCTAAGTACTTCAGCAACTTGTAATTCCTGGCATTGTCTTTTTCCAATCTGTCCAATCTTGCCATCAGGGCTGCCATGTCCCATCTCATGTCCGCCTCAAAGGCTGAGGTGATGGCTGTTGCCTTGCCTGACTGTGAATAGGTGCAGCTGATGTTGAGGGGATGGGACCAGTGGAGGCCTCCCTGAACCCGGATTTTGTGACTGGCACAGTTGTGGCCTGTAGCAGAGGTCCCCCATGTGGAAAGGCAAGCCAAGCCTCAGTGGATTTCTCTCTCCGATATTTCTTTGCCATCCTTTGGTACCCGGCCTGTACCTCAATTATATGTCTGTAACGTTCAGCCCTCTTCTCAAATGCATGTTTCTGTGCTGTGGTCATATTGGTAGCTAAAACATGAGGAGAACATGGCATCAAATACAGTATTTGGTAGAGGTAGAACCAACATGCAATTTACACAGCATCCTCTGATGACACATGCTGTCCACCACACATTCTACACAACTGTCAAACTCCAAATCAATACTTCAGTTTCTTCCAGCCATCTATGGTATCATGTACATGTCACTGGGATAAAAGCTATACATTGTTGGCCATCAGGGCCCAGAAGTAAGTAGAATACTGCATCCTTGTGCAACATTTGCGTCATCATACTAATGAGAATCAAGTGGCCCAGCAAGTCCTGAATCCCTGTGCCACTGTCAATAAGTGGCACAATATAAGCAGTCTACCACTTTGACACCCCTAGTGCTACATCAAGAGTTGGCCAGGCATCATGGATGCAAGGTGGGGGTCACCTGGTAGGGGGACAGGAAACTTGCCACTGGTAATTCGAAGGTTTGCCAATACAACATTCATGTGCTCTTGAGTTAACACCTGCTCAGAGCACGCATTACAAGGGGGCATACCATTGCTCACAATGGGCCCCCATGTACAGTTCAGGGTTAGTGCCCATATAGTTTGCCCAAAGCCTGAACAGTACATCTAACTTGTCTACAGATTTTGTACCTATTGCCCCCTACCCTGTGGTATGGTGTGCAAATTGTGTAATGCGGCACACACCTGGTGGCCCTATGGGGCACAGGAAGAATGGTACTGCACTGGGTGCAGCTACAGTATTCCTACTTATTGAACTACATGTGCACATGCATGTCAAACATCTCTTAAGTACCAGGTATACACTCAGCATTCACATTCTATGTACATGTTATGTGACCAAGATCACTCACAAATAATATGATGGGTAGACCATGTTGGTAAATCTGCACACATCTAGTTTGCTAAAATCCATAGACATGTCCATCTGGAGCACAGTTCTATTCTCATTGTGTACTCAACTGACTGTTGGCCAGCACAATAAGGCTCCTTGCCTAACCACTGCCTCACTTAAATTCTGAAGAGTAGTAAGGCACCGGTGGTGCAAGTGTCTCCTACAATAAGCCCCCTAGGGACCTCAAAACATGTACATCATCTGTACCATTTCCTGAATAGGTATGCTATTCAGATTAACTGTACCTCTGATGCATATCTTGACTGACATCTCTGTGTATGTGGGCATGCTTTCCTTTTCCTAACACCCACAATTCCATAGCAGCACACGTTGCCAATTGTGCAACAATCAACTCTTTCTCCATCCTCAACATAGCATCAGACATGATGTCCATATCCTAACTCAATTGACGTCATCTCATTGGTCACACATTACATTTCATCATTTCATTGCACACATCATACTCTCTCACAGAAAACCCTGGAATGACACGTGACGCACAAGGTTACACTTACTGGCTGCATTAGGGTCTTCAAATTGGATCACTTCTCCAACAGTGTAGGGTGGAGGCCTACTTGCAATACATGAAAGGAAAACATAGCTTAGTGAATTTGTAACATATCTGTGCATGGACAACAGTTGCACATTCAACTTGTTAAGCTGAGTAAGCAAGTCAACTTAGTGGTAGGTCAGAACAACTGAAAAAACATTATAAATCTGTCTGTAAGACAGAGGGATATGTAATGGAGGCTCTAGCACCACCAAAGTGTCACTTTCCTTGACGCTCCTGTGGTGCATTTCACTGCACTATATGAACATGGATTTGTTATGCAGTTTTTTGTTGCGTTATACCTCCATGTGCATATGGGACAACATGACACAGTATTCTGCATCAGAGGGGAATGCAATGATTGTTGCAGTGGCTGTCCTATTATAACACCCATTGCTTTTGACCCTGCCCCAGATGTTGAAGATATCGTACTCATTATTAGCACCAAAAGACTAACAACTGCCCTGGGGTGGTGTGAGCATAAAAAAGTGTTGAGGAATGCATTGATTCTTTCTTCTTATATGTGTGCGCCATTTGAAGGCACGCACAGTAGAGCTAAAATGCCATGGCAGTTTCCTTATGTCCATGTAATTGTCACTTCCTGCACATGAACATAATAACATTATGGATGTCTTGCCACTACAATGTGGGCAGCCATTATCGCCATAGTGGACTATTTATGTCCAGGAAGGGATACCAACCTGCACATAGACTCTCTCCTCAACAAAGACCTACTTGCACTGTGGTCCAACTGTGCCTGTGTTGGCATAGGCTGCTGAGTAATGCCCCATATTCTCTGTAATACAGAGCAGGCCTGTGGTACAAAATCAGCACATGTAAGTCTGATATTTGATACTTTAGGGGGTATATGTGATACACAATGCACACAAAGAGGAATGTGCAAGTAGTCTGGACCCGGTGCATAGCTAAGCTCCCTTAAATGCCATTGGCTATAGACACAAAGGGGCAGATTTAAGAAAAGTGGCGCAGCATCTAGTGCAGCGCAACTTCCTTGTACTCCCTAGCCTCCCCTGCCCCCACAATGTGTGCACCATATTTAATATAATGTGCACCATGGCGCAGGTTAGGGGGCAGTAGTGTCATTGTATTAAGATGCTACTGATGTTCTCTGCAGGAGTAGTACCAAAATTGTGTCGCAACACCTGCCGAGTACATAGGGGCCCGTCATATCTAATGGTATGCCCACTTTTAACGCCTGCTCTGAGTAGGCATTGAAAGTGCAGGAAAAGTTGGCTCAAAGACATTTTTAAGATTTCCCTGCACCATTTTTACCCCCCCCCCCAATTGGGGGAATTCACCCTTTGCATACATTACGCCTGGATGCACACATAAAGCTGCGCAAGGTTTAACAAAGTGGTGCTATGCATGCATTGCACCACTTAGTTAATATGATGCCACTTTTGTGCTGCGGTGCGAAGGTGGTGCTAGGGGCTCTTAAATCAGGCCCAAAACAACCTGTCCTGACCCTTGACAAAACATGCTTCAGTCAACCTTATTTCCGCCTGTCATGCACATGCAAATTAGGATGTTGCTATGCAAATGGAGTACTTACCAATTGGTCCACCAATCTGAATCCCCAGGTGATCCAGTGGATCCTGCTCCCATGCTATGAGTTCTGCCCAATGGTGTTTTATTTGGTGGTCAGTGCGCACAACTCTGAAAGTTCTGTGTAGGTGGTGGAGCACCTTCCCCCACCACAGTTTCCATGCCTCTGTCGGGTAGCCATGTATTACCCGGCCACCCAAAGTTAGCATCATGGTGAGGTAATGTCACATCAGCCAGATGAAAAGACTGTGAAGGAAAAGTGCAACTGAAGTCACTGTACCGTGTATGCAGCCAGGAAGTCTTGTTTCATCACTTTCTGGGCGTGTCTGTCACGTTTCCTTATACGCTTTGGTTTTTTTTTACGCCTGATGGTCATCCATCATTGTTTTCCCATTGAGGCTGACAATGCCTCATGACTTGTGATTGACACGCTGGGGCCAGGTGTCATTTTTTTGATTAGTTAAGTACGGAGTATTGGTGTTTTTGGCCAAAAATTTGACTCATGACGGTCATGCCTGGTATTCCTTCCCATGAAGGCTGACAAGGCCTGTGGACTTGCAATTGACGAAAAGGGGCCAGGCGTAATTTTTTGGAATAGCAGAGTATGGAATATTGTCTTTTACATCACATTTTTTGATACAGATTGGGAGTGTGTGGATTTTGTTGGAAAGGCTGCCAGTGCACCCAGATTCACGTACCATGTCATAGGAGATATGCATGTGTGTAGTAAGTATGGTATGGCTACTTACGTGTGCATGTGCATTCTTATTTTAGTTGTAACATAAGTATATGTTACCATTATGTTTGTATGTTTGTGTGATGCATGCAATGACTAATATCGTTTGCATATGTGCATGTGTTGGTAGACTTTGTGCACATACTTGTTACCACATGTATATTAGGAGTGTACATATGTGATGTAACACATATTTGTGGGTCAACCACATTGTCATGTCTGATTTCCAAATGTACGTTTAACAACTCAATAGATTTGATGGACTATGTTCAATATATTCAATGCATGTGATACCCTTGACAAATCGTATTCAGAGGATGCAGTGGACTACAGCTGGGTTGATTTCACATAACCCCTAGTAATGTGAGTGCCTGTGTGTCCACAATGTGGTGTGTTTTTAGTCCAGGGTCCGCGATGGTATGCTACACGTATGACACATTGTACCCAATGCATTTATGATGCAGGAGATGGTGTACTCACATGTGTCAATGAAGGCTGGTATGTGACATGTGTGTGGAAAGACATGTGTAGTGGCATATGTGTTAAGAATGCCACAGCGGGGTGTTCATGGGAAGTGAAACCTCACATATCTATCTTCCTGCATGGACACATGTTGGACATTGTTAAATGGCTGTGTAGTCATATCAGTGCCACCTATGTTTCTGTATATGTATCATGTGATACAAATGCATTTTCATTAGTGGAAAGTTGACATTTGTGCAGACTCCAATACACAATACCAGGCCTGTACCATTTAAGTGGTACATGTGTGCTGAGAAATCAGACATATGTGTGCATGGCACAAACCCGGTACTTACAATTGACCACATGATGTTAGTTATGACTGTCACATACAATGGTATACAACTGTGTAGCAGTGTTGCAGTCAGGCAATGATGGCAGTCTAGTCATCATTGCTAGTGTGGGACTTTTTGTGCTCACACAGACCCACGGTTGCATGTTTTGGTGCAGGTTGATGGTGCTTCACTCAGCTCAGTCCACTGTGCACATGCATCAGGCCGCTGACTGTTTCAAGAGTCAGTGTAGCCTCAGCATGGGAGTTAGGGGGTGTTAGTCAGAGATCTAGCCTCATCACGATAGCTGTTTAGCAGAGAAAGGCGCAATCCCCTGCAGACAGACACCTGCACAAATGTGATCACATGGCCTGAGATTTACAAAATCCTTTTGGTACTTGATGCCACGTATGCCCTGTCACATACAGGGGACTGGTTGCTTATATGTGTGGGACATGTCTCATCATTTGGCATGGTCTGACAGAAATGGTTATACAGTCTTGGTAATTTCCATATACAGCTTGGTTAGGAAATGTATCTCTAGTGTAACTTGTTCATTTTTTACAACCCAGGGGACAGATGATGTCATCTGTCACTGCCTTCTGTCACAATAGTATGTGATGGGCAACTACAATATTGTTGTTGTAGAAAATATGATTGGGTTATGTACTGACCTAGACATCCTCTGTGAACATATGTCGGGTGATCACATGGTGACATTGTTGTATTGCTATATGTGTGTACCTTCCCCAACATTAACAGCATATCTTGTTTGGAATAGATTTGACCCTACATTGCTGGCATTTCTCTAAGCTGTTTACACTTCTTCTACTGTAACATTGTCCCGTTATACATGGACAGGATGCTACGGTGACTTGTGTCATTTGAAGAGGAACACTTCTTCTACTACTGGCTATGTGATAGTTTTCCTCCCATTTCCAGGCTTTGCGAGATTACATGACTTCCACACACACATAACAGTACACCAGCCATAGCACTTGTCTAGTATCCCCATGTTGCATCTCCAAGTGTCTGTGGGAGTCTCTCAGCTGTCCTTCCTCATCCTTTGGTGTACATTAGGATGCACTCATATCTGCATTCCACAACCTATGTCACTGTCGCAATGAGGGTATCTTGCTAGTGTGTGAAATCATCTCAGCTCTGGACGTTTGATGTGCCACATGAAATATATCTCTCTCCTTCTTCACCCATACAATTTAGTATGGGTCTGTGACATGTTGGGACATTGCTAGACATACATGCACATCCCAAACCTGATTGGCATGATGGAGGCCTAGACATTTTAGGGATTTTGTCACACTAGGTAACTTTCTCTTGGTCAGGCATGTGAGTGTCAATGAGAGGTGTGTTTTCCTATATGGTGTGTGATGGTATCATACAGACTATACTGGGTTACCTTGCTGATACATGTCAACCATTGTAGGTAATTGCAAACCCTTTCCTACCTAGGTCATGCACCCGTACATCGGTTTTCACATGTATATCTGGATTAGGTGCAGGCATGTTTCAAGGCAGCAGATTTGTGTGACAAGTGTGTTAGAATGTGCATAGGGAGTGCAATAGACTCTGTCTACATTCCACCCACACATTCATTTAGTGATGCATTCTCCCATTTTATTGTTAATTCCTGGCTATGGGGCATATGTATGAAGAAATTATCAGCACCCATTGTTGCTGCACTTGTCTAGCAACCCTTAACACACTCCACATGCAACATGTGTGTGCTAGATATGAGGTACAGCACACCATGTGGCAGGGTTGGGACCAGTGGCTGTGCCGTATGTAACACCATTGATATACAGTACAGGGTTAGGCTCAAACTTTTTTTTCTTAACCCTGAACAGTCAATGAAGATCAATTGATACCAATGGTGTTCCCCCTTGTCACACGTGCTAAGTGTTGGCGTTTGTAGGAAAGTCCTCCTTTTTGCCCTGGTCACCCCCAAACTTTTTGGACAGATACTGGTGGATACTGACTCTTGGCTGTGCCCTGGGGACTGCGTACCAGTCCCAGGGCCAGTGCTCTGTGTAAAGTGGATATGCAAATTAGGCTTATTATAATTGGCAGTATTAACCTAGCTATAAGTCCCTAGTATATGGTAGGGTATGTAGGTTTAGGGACCCCAGCATAGGTAGTGCACCCAAAGGTAAACTGCTGAGGTGCTTAGTGTCATTTTAAAGGCAGGCCTGCCTTGCTGGCTGCTTTTAAACTAAAGTTGCATGCAAATTCAACTTTGGCATTAAAAGTACTTACAAAGTCTTAAACAACCTTATTTTTACATATACGTCACCCCTAAGGTGTGCCCTATGTGCCCCTAGGTTTGGGTGCCATATAACAGGGACCGTGTGAGGTTAAATAGCCAAATTCATTTTTCTCTCACTGTAGTGAATGGCCTCCGTAGGCTAAAATGGGGAGACTTTATTTTAATTAACAAAGTCCCCTTAAGTGTCAGATACCTCAAGTTTGGTATCAGATTAATTGTTATAATATATCCCACAATTTACAATGGTTGGATTTAATATAACTAGTTCAGGTAAACCGAGTTTTAAACTCTACCTAAAAAGTTGCCAACTTCAGCTCTGTAGTGCCCTTCTCTGATTGTCCAGCTCTGGCACCCTAGCCAGGCTGCCTTGATGAGGTGTGAATTGGCCTGGGCTGAACACAGAGGGATGTGCCTGGGGGAGGATAACTGCCTCAGCAGATGGAGAAGCACGAAGGGGGGGGGTTGCCAAACTGGTCTTTAAAGGCAGTGAAGGACATTTGGAGCAACCCAGCACCTCCCTCACGTCCTGCAACCCCAGACAATTAGGTGCCCTCTTGATTAGATTAGGAGAGGGCATAAGAGGGGTGTGTTTAGGACTATTATCCACACCAGTGGATGGGCTCAGTCAGATGTAACCTCCAAAAATCAGTTTCAGCCATGAGGGATTTTTGAAGAATGCTGCTCCCCGGGATTGGTTTTGCCACACTTCCCAGCAAGTGGTCATCACATGGGGAAGGACCCTGCATCTGATTAGAGAACCAGGATCTCCCTATTTTTCACCCAGGAGCAAGGGTAAATATGGCAGAGCTGCACCCACACTTCAGATCCCTACAAGGAAGAACATCAGAAGAAGAAGGACTGCCCTGCAGAACCCCTGAGCTGCACATGGACACTGCACTCAGAAAGACTGCACCAGCTGCACACTTGGGCTTCACCACAAGAAGGACTTTGCCTGGCTTCAACTGGTTCAAGGAGGAACTCTCTGTTTGCTATAGGTGACAAATTGCTGATCAGAGTCCCCTACACCACCTCCTGAAGAAACAGACCAGCTGACCACTGTCCAGTCGCCAATTTAGAGTTTCCGCCAGGTGCATTCTGGGAGTTGTAGTCTGCACCTTCAAGGAGCAACTCAGAGCTTCTGGAACCTTGGGGTGAGCTGTGGACTCCTAAGAGACCTTCTGGAAGAAGATCCAGAGGTTTGGGAAAGTTTTGAGAACTTTTTGAAAAAAGCTCCATAAAGGGACCGACCCCCTGTGGCAACTCTAGCCGGCTTTCCTCAGCCGCGGCCTGGCCTGACTTGCAGGTTCATCCCGCTGGAGACAATCTCTGAAAAAGTGACTAAGTCCGAACGTAGAAAGTTGACCAAGACTAGCACAGGGTATCCAAAGAAGGCTCCGGGAAGGTCGGATGCCCCGGTTGAAGGATTTCCATCTCGAAAAATCATCTAAGTCCAAACGTAGAAATCTGCACCGAAGTCTCCAGTGACGAGAATCCGAGGAAGGGCTCCAGGGAGATCGTACTGGCGACTTCGTCCTGCTGAAGAAAATCTTCCAAAAAAAGGCTAAGGGCCTGATTTATACTTTTTTAGCACTGCATTTGCATCATTTTTTGATGCAAAAGTGGCACAAACGTACAAAATTCAATTATATTTTGTACGTTTGCGCGGCTTTTGCGTCAACAAATTAAACAAATGCAGCGCTAAAAAAGTAGAAATCATGCCCTAAGTCTGAAGGTAAACTTTTGACTGAGGCCTCCCACTTGCTGTATCTATCATGGTCGGCCCTAAACTTTGACTTTGCTCCAGCCGAGGTCCAACCAGATGACCAGATCGGGGCTATCCGTTTCTATGCGCTAAAAAACATTAATTCTTTAAAAATTCATATCTCCGGTTCCCTTTGTCAAGTTTTATTCATTTTGGTGTCATTCAAAGCTAAAAAAATCTCCTATTTTTAAAAATTGGTTTGGGATTTTTAAACAGTTTCCAGTGTTTTATTTAATTACTGTTTGTTGATACTTGAATGCTTTAACTTTGTCTCCTAAGTTAAGCCTTGTCGTGTGTTGCCAAGCTACCAAGGGTTGAGCTGGGGTTAATTTATTGAGACCTAACTGAACCTAGTGGGGGTTAGTGGCCTATTCCTAAGTGTAGGTACTTACCTGCCCTTACCAATAATCCACTTTCCAACAGCATTACAGTTACCCGCCTGAGATGTGGCATAGTTTAGTTACTTATTTTCAAATGCACCATTTGGAAACAGCCCCTACAGTATGTATGCCCCTCTTGCATACATCTTGTCCGGTGTAGGCATGATGTGGAGATAGGGGTAGGAATTTGTACAATGCTTCTTAACGCCACATATTTTCCTGGTGCGTGGATCTAGGCCTTTGAGAGCCCCATGGCCATGAGTTCTGTCACGCTGATGTGTGGCCTGGAGGCGCTAGACCCTCTTACATCGCAACCTATGTTCCAACCATCTTTGAAACTGTTGTGAATCTCTCCTGCTCTCTGAGGTATGAGCAACATTCCAGTGGTATATTTAGTTGAGAATGAGTACACCATGGAGATTATGGGGCTATGTGATTTATTGGTGATATTTACAATGTGATATTAGTTGTACAGTGTCTAGGTATAGAAGTTCTGTACAATTTGTTGCCTCCTGCCAAATCGAGCAGCAGTGTTTTGCAGTTCCCCCTCCACCTGTGCTGCACCATTGTCATCCTCCACCTCATTGGGGACATCTACCAGTTCATCTCAGGGAACATTAGTCTGTATACATATGTTATGCAAGATAGCACATACAAGGATCATCTTGTCTTGCATACCAGGGGTGGTGAATACAACAGGCTTCCTCCTGTCAGGGCCAAGCATCTGAACCTTGACTTCAGGAGCCCACATGTCCTCTCCACCACATTTTGTGTCCTTCTGTGCCCTTCATTGTCTGCCCGCTGTTAGAAATGGGGTCTTTGGTTGGCAGTCAGGTGACCCCCTGTCCAAGCAAGGACCATCACTCTAGTCAGGGTAAAGGAGAATCACCCTCAGTTAACCCCCGCTCACGCCCTTGGTAGCTTGGCACAAGCAGGAAGGCTTAACTTCAGATTCTAGGTGTAAAGTATTTGTACCAGCACACACAGTAACTCAGTGAAACCGCTACAAAATGACACAACACAGGTTTAGAAAAATAGGAAATATTTATCTAAACAAAACAAGACCAAAACAACAAAAATCCAGCATACACAAGTCAAGTTATAAGTTTTTAAAAGTCAAAAGAGTCTTAAATCCGTGAGAAAACAATGCTAACACTGTTAGCGTTGAAAAGTAGCTGGTTAGCATCAAAATAACATGTGAGCGTGTGCATCGAAAAAGATTAGCAAAACGTTGATTTCTCACCCGCAAGCGAGACCGTGCGTCATTTCCCCTCCTCCGGTTGCGTTGGCGTGCTTCGTTTCTTCTCTCCGCAGGAGAGCGGTGCGTCGTTTTTCCGCGCCTAGCGATGTTGCATCGAAAATCCGGCTGCACGGTATCCGAAGAACTGCGCTGTGTGGGTTGCGATGTTATCAGCTTCCGTGAGCGGTGTTGTATGTCGTTTCTCCAGTTCATCGATCTTTCAGCCGTGTTGCAGGTGCATCATCGATTTCAGCCGCAAAGCCAGCTGCACATCATTTTCTCAGCCGTGTCTCAGAGGTTGTGTCAAAAATTGTGAGGATTTTCAATCTTGGTCTGACAGCTTCACCTTCCAAGGCCCTAGGAACTGGATAGGGCAACACTTGGCAGGGCAGGAGTCCCAGCAGAGAGTCCAGGTGCTGGCAGGGGAAGTCTTTGATGGGCCTGAGGCTTCAACAACAGGAGCCAAGCTCAGTTTCAAGCCCTTGGAGATTCCTTCAAAAGCAGCAATGCACAACAAAGTCCAGTCTTTGTCCCCTTTCACTAGGCAGAAGCAGCAACTGCAGGATAGCTCCACAAAGCACAGTCCCAGGCAGGCACCACTTCTCCTCAGCTCTTCTTCAGGCAAGATTCCTCTTGATTTCCAGAAGTGATCTAAAGTCTGTGGTTTTGGGTGCTCTTATTATACCCATTTTGGCCTTTGAAGTAGGCTTACTTCAAAGGAAAGTCTCTCTTGTTTGTGCAATCCAGCCTTGCCAAGGCCAGGCCTCAGACACACATCAGAGAGTTGAAGACTGCATTGTGTGAGGGCAGGCACAGCCCTCATAGGAGGAGTGACCACTCCTCACCGTCCTCCTAGCACAGATGGTTCATAAGGATATGCAGGCTACACCACAGCTCCCTTTGTGTCACTGTCTAGAGAGAGGTGCAAACAGCCCAACTGTCAAACTAAGCCAGACAGGGAATCCACAAACAGGCAGAGTCACAGAATGGTTTAAGCAAGAAAATGCCTACTTTCTAAAAGTGGCATTTTCAAACACACAATCTCAAAACCAACTTTACTAAAAGACATATTTTTAAATTGTGAGTTCAGAGATCCCAAACTCCACATGTCTATCTGCTCTCAAAGGGAATATACGCTTTAATCATATTTAAAGGCAGCCCCCATGTTAACCTATGAGAGAGATAGGCCTTGCAACAGTGAAAAACGAATTTGGTAGTATTCCACTGTCAGGACATATACAACACATTAGTGTATGCTCTACCTTAACCCTACATTGCACCCGACCAATGGGGCTACCTAGGGCCTAGCTTAGGGGTGTCTTACATGTTTGAAAAGGGAAGGTTTAGGCCTGGCAAGTGGGTACACTTGCCAAGTCGAACTGGCAGGTTAAAACTGCACACACAAACACTGCAGTGGCAGGTCTGAGACATGATTACAGGGCTACTTGTGTGGGTGGCACAACCAGTGCTGTAGGCCCACTAGTAGCATTTTATTTACAGGCCCTGGGCACCTCTACTGCACTGTACTAGAGACTTACTAGTAAATCAAATATGCCAATCATGGAAATCCAATTACACATACATTTTACATAGGAGCACTTGCACTTTAGCACTGGATAGCAGTGGCAAAGTGAACAGAGTAACAGAAACAGCAAAAACAGAGTCCAGCACACATCAACAAGCTGTGAAACAGAGGCATAAAGTTAGGGAAGACCACACCAAGGATTCCAAGTCTAACACCTGCTCTTCCACCGTTGTCGGGTTGCCAAAAGAAGTTATCACCCATGGCTGGATGCCTTAACCTTGGTTGGCTGCAAAGGAATGAGAGACCATGTGTCAGTCATGCATATGTGTGGTTTGTTATGTGCCATGGCAGATGTCAGTTTTAGGTGTACTGGTGACTCAGACTTGCTTCTAGTATAGTGTGTGTTCCTGTTTTGTGGAATGGTTGAATGTGTGTGTGGTGATGGACATTACTATCATGGGTTGTGGCTCAGGGACCTGGTGATTGTCAAAATAAATCTGAACTGACAGTTCAACCATGCAAACATGTATTGTGTTGTCCATATTTGAGGCTGTGTCCTATTGTTAGTAGAACCTACCAGCTCCTTGAACCACAATGGTGTCATTTGTATTGACACCATGGTAGCCCTACAAAGCCAAACTGAGGCCTCCATGTTACCATGCAGTACTACGCACGCAGTGCAAAACCTAGTGACCCTTTGTGGCAGATTATGCCTGTGCCTGCTATCATGTGTACAAGGGTGAGATTTACACAATTGAAGGAGTAGCAAAATTGTTGCAGAGGAATCTCCAAGGTTCCTAAACATGATTTATCACTGACACTTTCAACACATGCACAGAGCAGACATTAGGAGGGGGCACACTATAGTTTTGAATGGGCCCCTATGAACTGGGCATGAAAGTTCAGGTATGTTCTCAATACTCCTACCCTACAGAGTTTTACTATGGCATCCATTATCTTGACAGTATTGCGTCTACTTTGCACTATGGTGGCCCATTTCTTGTATACGGTGCACACATGATGGCATTAGGGGATGCTAAGGGGCGCGTGTAAAGTGGCGCTGGACTAGATGATGCGCCACTTTTCATTAATCTGCGCCATGGTCTTTCATGGCTGGTGATGTTGTATTCCTATATGTGCGGCACAATGCAGCAGACAGGTGAAGGTCCACACAATGGGCATGTCAGGTATGTTTAGGTGATATGAAGTTGGTAATGGCAGCACCTGGATGGCATTTGATATTGGTACTGCCAAACGCTTCAACACCATGATGATTATGAAGCTCTGCCTATGGGTGACTTTGTTTACATTGACATGGCCAATACCATTCACATAGCTGAGCTATATATTGTTTGGTGTTATGTGTGTGGGATCTGTATTTAGTTGTCAACCAGTGGACACTTGTAATGGTTTGGGGCCAGCTTCTGAATGTAAAGGGGACATAGCTCCACTTGTCCTTCATGTGGTGTTCCAATCAGGTTGTGGCTCTATTATTATGTAGATATGAATGTATGTGTGTGTGATGTGCAATTAATGCTGTGTATCTTGGAATGTGACTTATGTGTTGCTGTCTGTACATCTGTGCTCCCCTGTCCATGTGTGTTTAGTGTGGTGTATGCATTGTTTGTCCTACAATGTTGGTGTGTTGTCTGTGTAATGATTGGCATGGTGGCTTACCTACGAGTAGCCCATTGCCATATTGCCCATCCTGGAACCGCTCATTGATGGTGGAATGCCGGAATATGTAGGTATCATCGACACTACCAGGATATTTAGCTAGAATGTTTGTGAAGAGCCCACAGTGGTCCATAATGGACTGCACATTTATCGAATGGGTGTGTTTGCGGTTCCTGTAGAAGTGTTCCATTGCAGCAAGTGGTACAAGTTGGACATGGGTGCAGTCTATTGCACCCAGCACAGGTTTTGGGGAAGCAGATGTGGTGGGGTGTATGGCAGACCATTGAATTCAGAACCTTTGGTAGGGCTGGGACATATCACCCACTTGTGCTCCCGTTTTCTGGAATTATCCTGACGCCAGCATATGGAGGACAGCCAGGAGTCTGGCCATGGGCAGAATAGTTGTTGGGGTTTCCACCCTGGCAGTGATGTCTGGAGCTATGTGGCGTAGCAGGCACACAATTGACTCCTGCTTCAGAGAATAGGTTCTTGTTCCCTGAGCCCAAGGATGGTTGTGAGCTATCTAAGTATCCTCTCCCACCTTCTGCGCTGCCTTTGTGGCCTCTGTGGTGGTGCTTGGGGTTGCTGCAGTGATGCTGGAGGGTCCTGTTGTCGTCGCAGTTCCATGTTGTCCAGGAGTTTTCCAATGCTCCTTCTGTGTGTTTTCCTTAAGTAGTAGTTCGTAGGCCTCATTTTAATGTCTGGTCTGACCAGGCATTAGAATTTGATACTAATGGGTCTAGAAACAAAATATAAACATGGCGGTAGGTTTGTGCTGCTTTTGCGTAAAAATATGCCACAAAGGCAGTGCAAACTTTTCTTAAATATGGGCCTAAATATATCCCCTCCAAAATTATATGCACTGACTTCAGTATCTGTTGGGCTGGAGTTAGTACTGGAGATGCACCTACCCATCCGATTATAATCACTTAGGGCCAGATGTAGCAAAGGGTTTTACCCATTCTGTGTCTATGAGAAAATGTGTTCGTACATATGGCCCTTACTCCAGTGTTTGCAGGACTGGAGTTAGACAAGTAATTATGCCTTCCATATTCCATAAGTGTCAAGGTATGGTATTAGAATAGTAAATAGTGAATAACAACCCCTCATCCAAATTATGACACTTACACCTATATTTGAATGCCTTGAATTAGAATAGTAAATAGCCCCATCTCAATTATATTAACTTTGCCCCTTTTGCCCAATCATATGAGCATACCACATTTGTTATAGGACTAGAGTTATATTAGTAAATATGCCCCCCATTGCATGTAATTACTGCACGATTTACAATTTTATGCATTTACCCCAACATTAGTTGGACTGAAGTTAGAACAGTAAGTGGTCCCACCTGCACAATAATAAGTGCTTACCCTATTTATTGTAGAACTAGAAAAATAATAGTTAATATGCCTCCAGCTCTATGCACCTATCCAAAATGTTTCTAGGACTGGGTTAGATTTGCTTATTTGCTCAACCACCAATTATTCGCACTTACTTCAAAGTTGACTGGCTTAGAGTTAGAATATTTATAATGCTCCACCTCATATTATATGTACTTATTTCATTGTTTGTAGGACTGGTATAATAGTGCATGTAACTCGCATAAGTAAAGTAAATTGTTTTACGATTTTAAAATGTTATAAAAAGATGATGTTTTACTTAATTTTATATTTAGTTTGGGGTTTTCATTAATGATTGATGTTTTATTTTTACAGTTAGTTATGTTTATGCAATTTATTATTTAATTATTTTGTAAAGCTTTGGAAAAATGTATGCATAAAAAACAGATTTTAAAAAGTACTTTAGTTCAGTTTTGCATATTTATTTATGACGATATTTAAATAGATTTAAAAAAATACTTTTTTACAGTTTTGCACATTTATTTATGATGATATTTAAATAGATTTTGTATTTTTGGATAAAGAAAGGTTTACTACAATTATTTTAAGGTTTAATAATTAATGTATGTTATTTAAGTGTAATATATAATGTAAAATAAATATTGTAATATAAAAAATATGCTTTTTAGAGCCTCAATACAGAAATAATTTTAAATATTTAAAATATTGTTTACAAAAAGATTATATTTTAACAGTTACATGTAATTCATCAAACATATTTTCATTGTATGGCAAAATTTGGGTACATTATAATTTGGTTTTCAATATTTTTTTTAATTCTAATTGTAAATTTTAAAAGTCTTTAGTAGTAGTATTGTATTCTCAGTTTTGATTGTAAATATTTATTCTCTTAACTTTAACACTATATTTCTGTAGGACAATATTTTAGAATCAATAATTAAAACTATAGGATCACAATATCTAGGTTGTCAATATTTTGACCCTAATATAATTATAAAATTATATTTATCATGATCGATATACAGGGCTACTCCACAATTCATTGGGAAAATATAAAATATAAAGTGCCATGGAGGCATAATTGGCATCTGCTTTGCACTTTGGTATCACAGATTGCATCCTAGATGACTGAATGACCCTTTATGTAATACAGATTACATTAGTACTACAGATGTGCCAGTGCGATCTCCATGGGACATTCCCTCACTTACATGGAACTGTGGTCTCATCTAAATTAAGAAAGTATTTTGCTTCCTCGTCTGCACACTATTACCAGTGTGAGTACAGAGGCAAAAAGGCCCTCAGAATATGCACTAACTGTGAGTCACAAAGAGGTGGTGCACAGTCAGTTGATCCCGAAGGTGCCCTGTGAAAAGAAGGGAAACGTTGTACCTGGGAACCTCAACATCCCCCTGCAGGCAGGTGCAGTCACTCACTGCATTTGCTTGCAGGAGGATCTCTGCCCTCTGGCAATGTGAGTCCTGCACTGTGAAAGACAGGGTTGCTTATTCAAACTGCTGCTCCACCTTTCACTAATGCGCTACCCGAAGGCAGTCACACATTTGCACTGCCCTTAGGGTTAAAGGTGTGCTGAGGTGCAAATATAGATAGTTCACCCTTCTGTTAATATGGCCCTTGCTAGCTATGCAACAATTGCCAGATTTTTCTCATTGAAATGCGAGAAAGACAACATTAAAGTCAAGGAAATAACCCAATACCGTTTCCAAACCAATTTAGAAAAATAAAGACAAAGATCAAAGATATTATGACACAATCATGTTAAACATATCTTAGGTGAACAGAGATATGGATTGTAAAACTATTAAGGAAAACAATGCCAAGAAATGGCATATCACCAATTAAAGACAATGTTCATGGTAGTTTGGAACCAATGTGTGATTTCAGGCCATCATTAAAGCAGTGGTGGGGAGACAAATATGGCTTGGAGTTTACACAGGTAAAGCCTTTTGCCTCAGGTCGTTCTTTTTGTAAGTCAAACTCCTTTAGTGGGGCAAAACTCAATGGTGAAGTTGGAAAAAGTACCTCAAAGTCACGTATGCTCTCTTAGGCTCCTAGTTTTGGCACTAAAAACTTTGACTGCTTAAAGCTTTACTATACAGCTGCTGAGATGGCTTTGAATGAAGTTGTCACATTGAGCCAGCTTCAAGTCTTATACTTGGATGCTGTTTCTTCTTTGGATTTGTCAAAGGCAGGTTCCACTTGGTCAGATACTTCTTTTCAGCATTCTCACTGTAGCCTCGCAACTTGGCAGGATGAAGCTTAAAGTGGAACAAACTGTTGATGCCTTGCCCTGGTCCTCAAGAGACCACGTAAATGGCAAAGTCCAATTCTTGTTTATACTGGAAAATTTCATCAAGATCTTTCCTAATTTCCTGAATCCTCAGAAAAGCTTCTTAGAATCTAAATGGCTCTCCAACTAGAGGTTGTCTGATAACCTAGTGAAGAACACACCCAAATGGATAGCTGTTTCTTCCACGAAGGATAGAGTTTTTTTTTAGCTGTTGTGTTGCTGAGGCAGTTACAGAAAACCATTTAAATGTTCTTTTCAGAGCAGTTCTAGACCCTAGAATCAAGAGGAAACCTGAGCACACCTAAAGATCCTTTGCAGGCAAGTTTGGCAGGGTTCTTCCTTGGTTTTATTTTTTTCTCTGTGGTCCAGGAATGTTCTAATGAGCTGGTAGTAGGGTGTTTACCTAGTGCACTAGCTAGTAAATTGGCAACTTCCCTATAACTAGCTAAACAGAATTCCATCAAAACCTAACCCCCGTTTTCAGCAGTCCATGTTCTCTTTGACTGTAATCCTTACTCAAGACCTCTATTGGAAATGTAAGGAGTCTCACATCTCAGGCAGTGCAGGTACCATCCCTGATCCAAACCCATGGCATTAGGGAAGCTCCCCTTTTTTCTCATCTGTGAACTACTTTCCCTTCTGCTTTGGGCAACTCTCTGTAGATAAAGATAGATTCTGCCACTTGGCCCAGCTTGAGGCAGCTTAGGGACTCACTATGAGTTTGGTGGTCATGACAGCCAGACCGCCATGGTGGCGGCCACCAAAGGACCGCCATGTTGGTGGACATACAGACCATCATATTAAGAGTTACACATGCAGGACCACCAAAAGCCACCCAAAAAAACAACACCGCCAGGACTCCTGAGGGTGGGAAAGAGGCGGTCCAACCGCCAGCCAGTTAAACATCCACCAAATCTATCATGACTCACAAATCACAACAGCGGTTCTTCCGTGGCAGAAAACCAATGGTGGTGCGAACTGTGGCGGTCACCACAGTAATACAGAACACCACATTGGATAGTTTGAATTCCACACACCTCACACACATCCACACACCCTATACACCTACAAACTGCACTATAAAACACACCCCTTCACACCCTACAATACTTTGCAACCAGAACATCACACAGAGCAAGATAGAGTTTGAAAATAGAATTTACAAACCATAGATTAGGCACCCCTCCACACTTCAAATAACACTCATCCACAGATGTACACCATACTTAAAACACAAATTAGAACCCTACATATCAGACATCAACTGTCACCTACTCTCAACAGAGCACCTACAACTCATCATCCACTTTTATTACTTTTCCGTGTTGTCCAGCACCACCATGTCCCCAAAAAACATCCCTGATACACTGACGGCGAGTTGAGGGTCGTGGTGGACGAAATCATCAGTGTATAGCCATACATACTTGGAGCCCAAGTCCCACAAACTAGTATCACCAGGAAAATGTTGATGTGGCAAAGAATAGTCAACAGGGTGAATTCTGTGAGAAGCCATCCACGCACAAGTGAGGACTTCAGGATGAGGTGGAACAACCTGAGGGGGAAGGTCTGTTCCATGGCCACCAGGCACCACTTGGCAGTCATCCAGACTGACGGTGGTCCCCCACTTTCTCCCCCAGTGTTCAAACCATGGGCAGAGAAGGTCTTGGCCATCCTCCATCCTGAGGGCTTAACAGGAATATCTGGGGGATTGGAGCCTGGTAAGTCACAACACCTATAGTATCACCCAGAGGTTTTGTCTTGCATGCTCACTGATCACCTTTTGATATCTAAACAGCTTACTCACTCACCACCCCTGTGTACAACTGTCCGAATACCCCTGCCTGGCATCCCACATGTCAACTAAACTCACCAGGGGGAACAGTGTCTGTGTACGGTGTGGAGGGACTGACAGCGCCACAACTCCCAGCAGGCACTGTTCCACCATTAAGAAAACCAGAACAATGTACCACAATGAAACTTTCCATGCATGTCAACTAAACAATCAACTAAGCCTACCTGAATTGTTCACAAGTGTACAGTCTATGGCAATGACAACACACAGCAACTGCTGTATCCTCTTCTAAACTGTCCCTTCTGCCTCCCATCACCTATTGAAATAAACTCACCTGGGAGGAACACACATATACTTGGTGTAACCTGACATGTATGGCCTGGTAGAATGTTTACCCCTAATGTGATGGACAAGTCAGTTTCCACATTGCATTGTGCAGCTGTCTGTTGACTCGATACTGAACTACTGCTAACTGTGAGGTAACATGAAAAATGTAAAGCTACACAGCTGTCAAGATATGAGTCTATGAACAGACATCCAAATGCCAAGAAACTCTGACATCCTGTAGCAAGGTGTACGATATAGGAATTATCTGTAGCCCACATAGCTGTTCTCCAGATTTAAGGCAGGTATCACTGTCATATCAGGGGAAAAGCAGAGCCTTTCTATACATGTCTCAATGCATATCTACCTGTCAAAGTTTGATGCCACATGTTTCATTAAAATCTGTAACTGTCTGTTCCACTTCTTCAACAGGTATAATTGCCATTGGGACCATAGAGAGGAAACAACCACTTCCCACCTGGATGAAGCCCTCAGTGAGGAAAACACCCCTGGATGGGTGAATAATGAGGATGACTCTGGCCCATCTGGGATACCTTGTCAGTCCACAACTGTTAGCCTCACCCTGCCCACATCTACTCCACCCAGCTCTGTTGCGTCTACGTCCCAAGCAACCATTTGTGCTGAAACATGTGTCCCAAGGACAGTTACAACTATCATGTGTCCCCCAGAACAGGTACCTAACTCACAACTAGAAAACCCTTACAATGAAGGACCTCCCACCAGTGGCAGTGGGTAAACTGTGCCAAGGGTGCAGGCTTGTGGGGGTAGGGTGCCTGGGACGGATGGTGTGGGCCAGCGGGCTCAGGCTGCTAGGGATACATATGGACAGGACACCATCCCCCAAGTCTTGGGAGCTTACCATCAGTTCCAAGGCATGATGGGCCAGGTACTTGCCATGATGGATGCAGAGAGACAACCACCAGGAAGTAATGCAACAGTGGGAGGCCCTCCATTCCAACATGGTCTCCTTAACAGGGGTGCTGAGAGACATCAACACCACCCTGAGCAGGGTCGGTCCACAACACCAACCCCCTTCCATTGGCCATGTAACAGGAGCCCGTTCTATATCTGTGGCAGCCAGTGGAATGGAGGATTTGCCCGGGGAAGGAAATGCCTCAGACATCCCTGTCTCTGTAGCTGAAGAAACCTCCACAAACGTGGATGTCCACCAAAGCAACCAGGAGGTACAGATGCCAAGACTACAACCACTTCCAAGAAGTGATCCTCTAATGACTGTTCCCCTTATGTGCCACTGATACACCCTGTTGACTCTCCTACGACAATTTTCCATTTTTCAAGGATAGTAGGACACCGGACTTGAGACTCCAAGGGGCATATTCATAGTCTGTTTGCACCATTTGTGTGTCATTTTTTTTTACGCAAAATGGCACAATTTTAACTCCATATTTATATTTTGATGCTATACCCGTCTAGCGTCAAAATATAGGAGTTAACATTATTTTTTGGATGCGTGAGACCACCTTGCGTCAATGAGATGCAAGGTAGGCGTTTGCATTCAAAAAATGACTCTAAGCCGTTTTCGCCATATTTATCCCCCTGTGCAAAAATGTTGCACGGGTGAGAGGCGGGCCTAAATAATGGCACTAAGCATTCGTAGCGCCATTATTTAACGCCTGGGTCAGACCAGGCATTAAGGTACCTGTGGACCCATTTCCATGCCAAAAACCATGGAATGGGCCCACAGGTGCCCACCCCAAGCCCCAGGAACACCCCACCCACACCGGGGGGACACCACAAGATGGGGGACCCCACCCCAGGTAAGTAGGGTAAGTATAGGTAAGTATCTACATGGGGCCCCCTGCAGGGCACTGGTTGTAAAGACCATGCCTAGGGGACACTGGTCCCCTGTGCTGGCCATTGGGGTGGTGGGCATGACTCCTGTCTTTTACAAGACAGGAGTCATGTGTTATGGATAAGTGTGCATCAGGAAATGATGCTAGGCTGGTTAACAGCATTATTTTTTTTTTAGGTAAAACCCCTTCACCCCAACCGCCACCCCACCCTGCTAACATCATTTTTTCTAATGGTAGCCCAAGCTTAGCACCGGCTTGCAGCATTCCATAAACTTGGCTCCTGGCTGGCGCTTTAGAATGACGCAAGCCGGCAGTAAATTTTTTGACGCAAATCTGTGTTAGCACAGTTTTGCTCCAAAAAGTATAAATATGGGCCCAAATGTTGTAGCAGCCACCCTGTTGATAACATCCAACATGACTGAGCCCTTCATTGTTTGTACTTTATTGCTTTGATCCCATTCATTTTATTTTCATGAGCACTTGTAAATTAACAGAACTAAAACATAATAAACTTTTGAGAGTCATATTTCATCTACTTTGAACAGTTAGCTGTGAAATTTCTTGATTACACATGATAGATTCAAATGTAGCAAATGTGGCAAGGCACAGGTCACATGCACTATTGATTCTGGGTTCAATGCATATACAATGATACCAGTGGACAATCATCAATCCCCATTAATAGCACTGTGCTGCACATAGGCTGAGCACATGCCAATGATCACACAGTGAAGTACATTGTCACAATTTAGTGCATCAGCATAGGTGTTAGTAACTAACATCCCACCATCGGCGCTCAAGTAAGGGATATGTCAGACATTGTCTATCCAAGTAGGCAAACAGATTGGTGTAATTTGTCATCAGCTGAACCCTTATCACATACCCATACCATACCTACCAAATGAACATACCCCATAATACAGAGGTCAGTACACTTATCCCCAGTCAGGGAACCTTCCACTTACCATGGTCAGGTATCTGGAGGCCTGCCACTCACCTATGTCACTCTTGACACACATGCACAGTGGCCTCCACTGAGGAAACATGGTGACAGCTACATACAAGTAAAATAGTTCCATTATCATACCAATAAGAAGGTTGAGTGAATGGATTACACAGGAAGACATTTGTCATGGACACATGATCACACACATGACACCATTGGATCCACATACCATGGCAAACAGGTCTATTGTTTAGAAGAGAACACTGCCATCCCACTGTCCTTACAGCCTGAGCATGAAACTCATAAATCACCAATATAATGTCATACAGTACCTGGATCAATCCATGTCCACTTCATGTGTCAGACCAGCTAAACCCACCTGCCAGCGACACAATTCAGAAATGTCCACATGAGAATGGCATTGTGAAGAGATCTGGAAAATAAAAATGTGAAACAAGGATTTTAGTCAGGTAAGAATAAACCTAACCTACAACATATATGTATTAAATACAATGGTAACTTAAAATGTGCATTCTGACAAACACTAACAAAAAAGATCATCACTGTAAACTCCATTTACTATTTTGCATTAAAACCTGGGCTGTGTACTGCAAAGCAATGAAAAACATGTCAGATGGTCATAGAAAAACCCTTCTCAAACATCCATAACCCCACCACTAACCCACTGAGTCAATCAAATTACAGAACAACACATACCTACTGTCAGGTGAAATACTGATTAATGAGATCTGTCCGGATGTCTCCACCTTCTGCCTCATCATTGTCATCTTCACTTGATATTTCTGCATTTTCACCCGGTGGAACTGTTGGCTCCCCTCATCAAGGATTTATAGGATCTGACACCTCGGGCGAGGTTGTAGAGCATGCAGAAGGCCACAATGATCTGACACACTTTGGTGGGTGAGTAGAGGAGTGCTCCACCAGACTTGTCAATGCTACAGAATCTTGCCTTTAGTAGCTCAAATGTCCATTCCACATACACGCTGTGTCTTTCCATGGGCCTCGTTGAAGTGGACTTTCCCTGGCTTGGATGGGTACCTCACAGGTGTCAACAACCAGGGATGGTTTTGGTAGCCAGAGTCTCCTGTAGGGAATTGTTACATGTGTGTAAACATAAATCTCGGACATCCTTGACATTTGGCTGCAGACATAGGATACCAACACACATGACATATGTGACTTACCAACCAGCCAGGCCCTCTCGGGGTACTGTTGTGTCATCAGCTGTGGGATAGCGCTGTTCTGAATGATGAAAGCATCATGGACTGAACCCGGGTACTGGGCACATACTTGGGAAATGTAGAGGTCCACCAAACAGTCAACTTGGCCATTGATGGAGTGGGAGATCTTCCTGTACCAATATACCAGTTCATGGCTAGGTGGGGGAACCAAGGCTACACGGGTACCATCAATGGCTCCCACTACATGTCGGATGTGTGCCAATTCATAAAAATCTGCCTTCACATGGGCCAAATCCTCACGTTGTGGAAATTTGATGTAGCTGTACTGGTGCTTTAACAATGCACAGTAAAGCCTTCAAAACCAGTCTGAACATAGGCTGGGACATGCCTGCAGTTTGGGCCACAGCATTCTGAAAGGACACTGTGGCTAGGAAATGCAGCACTGACATGACTTGAACAATGGGTGGTATGCTATTTGGATGACAAATGGCAGGCGTCAGATCTGGCTCCAACTGATGGCAGAGATCCATAATTGTCTGCCTAACCAATAAGTAAATCAGAATGACATGTGAGTCCTCCTTGGTCTGCAGGTCCGCTAGTGTATGGTACACTGGAGGTTGTCTAACCATTCTCATTCCAGGGTAACTATGTGAGGGAAAATAACAAGGTATGTCCATCACTCAATGTGTCCCCTATAAGTTTCAAAACATATGTATATAATAATGTGAAATGCCATATGATACAGTAGAAAAATGGTACACAGCACAGACCAATGCTAATTAAGTCAAATTAGTGGAATCTCATCCCCTTCCCTCAAATATGACATGGAAATGTAAATGCATAATTCAGAGAGCCTCTGTTATATGGACATCCAACTATGCATTGCATTTAAAAGCCAAAAACCTATCTAGCCAATTGCCAAGAGGGTGCTGACTCTGCCACTAAAGATGCCTTACTTTTATCGTACCAAAATGACAACATGTCACTTCAATCTGGACATTCATACATGGTTAGATAATGCCAGCACTCATGACTATGCAGAAGATAGGTTTCTCATCTTGATTATCTTTTCCGATCATCTAAGGGGCTTAAAATGGCGACTGCCTGACCTACTGTACTGGACAATAGGAAACGACCTGCGACTGATGACAGAAGTCATCATAGCGGTAGGCCGACACTACAGCTGTGGACATTGCCATTGGAACACCTTGGTGGTCATTACAACCCTGACGGTTGGTGTTAAAGCGGTGGTAAAACCGCCAACAGGCCGGCGGAAAAAAAATGAAATTACGACCGTGGCGGAAACCGCCAACAGAGACAGCCATTTTAACACTCCGACCGCCAAGGCAGTATAAACAAACACCGCAGTGGTATGCCAACAGACAGGCGGAGGACAATGTCCCGCCCCCAGAATTACAACAGTCCAATCCGCCACCTTTTCCGGGGCGAGTTCACCGCGAACAAAAACACAGCGGAAACAGGACTTGGAAGGGAAAACGCTCACCTCTACACACCCCACGAGGAACCAGGACGCCATGGAACCCGAGCTCCAGATTCTTCCAGCCTTTATCTTCCTGCTCCTCTACCAGGAGCATGAACGCTGGCGGCGAAGACCACGGTGAGTACTGCACCTACTACACGGGGGAGGGAAAAAACAGTGACACACACACACGCAACACGCAAAACCCCCACCCCCACCCTCACCCACTACAACACACACACTAATACATCATGATACATTACAGTTACACCCCCCAACCCCCCGCCCAGAAGAATGCAAGGACAAAAGGAAATTAGTAGAATGATTGTAATATATTCAAATACAGTAATCAAAAATATATACATATATAAAGATATGTACACTATAAACAAATACATACACCAAGAATACAAGTCCAAGGTATTCCACTATCATAGTCCGTGGACCACTGGGCCCAAAAGGCATGGGCGAGGCCCACACAAGATTCCCGAACAAGACGGTGAGAACACTGCTGGGACATCAGATAGAAAAAAAACAGGCACCTCAGGGGAAAGGGAGGGGGGGGGCACCTCAGCCGGATGAGTGCACTACGCCAGATCCACGAGGGGGCTCCATGCCCACTGTTAAATCCTGGGGAGTGCAAAGCCACAGTCTCTCAAGTCTCGACAGTGGGTGGTTTGCTCACTGTTCAATCCTGGGGAGTGTAAAGCCACAGTCTCTCAAGTCTCTAGAGTGGGTGGTTTGCCCACTGTTCAATCCTGGGGAGTGCAAAGCCACAGTCTCTCAAGTCTCTACAGTGGGTGGTCTGCCCACTGTTCAATCCTAGGGAGTGCAAAACCACAGTCTCTCAAGTCTCTACAGTGGGTGGTTTGCCCACTGCTTAATCCTGTGGGAGTGCAAAGCCGTAGTCTTTCAAGTGGATGACATTCTCCACTGGTTCTGGAGGGGGCTTTGTGCCCAGAGTGCTTCATCCTGCCAAGGACAGAGGTAGTGGATGCCTTTCTGCACTGGTTCTGGAGGGGGCTTTGTTCCCAGAGTGCTTCATCCTGCCAAGGACAGAGGTAGTGGATGCCTTTCTCCACTGGTTCTGGAGGGGGCTTGGTGCCCAGAGTGCTTCATCCTGCCAAGGACTGAGGTAGTGGATGTGATACTCCACTGGTTCTGGAGGGGGCTTTGTGCCCAGAGTGCTTCATCCTGCCAAGGACTGAGGTAGTGAATACCTTTCTCCACTGGTTCTGGAGGGGGCTTTGTGCCCAGAGTGCTTCATCCTGCCAAGGACAGAGGTAGTGGATGCCTTTCTCCACTGGTTCTGGAGGAGGCTTTGTGCCCAGAGTGCTCCATCCTGCCAAGGAAAGAGGTAGTGGATGTGATACTCCACTGGTTCTGGAGGGGGCTTTGTGCCCAGAGTGCTTCATCCTGCCAAGGACTGAGGCAGTGGATGCCTTTCTCCACTGGTTCTGGAGGGGGCTTTGTGCCCAGAGTGCTTCATCCTGCTCGTGGCGGCCTCAGTAGCGTCAGAATCTTTGGTGCTCACTGGCCTGCAATGCTTGTTGCGGCGGTGTCCTGGGCAGCGGTGCTTGTTGCGGCGGTGTCCTGGGCAGCGGTGCTGGTGGCGGCAGTGTCCTGGGCAGCGGGGCTGGTGGCGGCGGTGTCCTGGGCAGCGGTGCTGGTAGCGGCGGTGTCCTGGGCAGCGGTGCTTGTTGCGGCGGTGTCCTGGGCAGCGTTGCTGGTGGCGGCAACTTTTTGTGCTTTACAGGTGGGGGACTGTCCGTGCTCTGGCTCCTTGCTACACTGGCTGCCCTGCTGCCTGGCACACTCCAGAAGCCGGTTACTACTGGCACCACTGGTCTCGCAGATGTTGTGGCTGAGGTGCTGGGTTGGGACCTGGAGAGGCTGGCCCTAGGAGACTGAAGGGGTGGGGGAGGTGAGGGGAAGAGGTCAAGGTTGGACAGGAAAAGTTTTTTGGGAACACTGGGACGGGTAGATGGAGGGGGTTTGGGAGTGGAGGAAGAGGTAGTGGTTGTAGGAGGTGTACGTTTGGTGACTTTGGGTGAAGGTGCATGGGCTGGAGGCTGTCGTGAGGTGGATGGCTGTTGGGTGGGTGTGTGGCTGCGTTTGTGTACCTTGGGAGGTGGGCTCACAGACACACTGGTAGAGAACACAGGGGATGTGTGAATGGTAGTGGGGGTGGTGACTGCACGTGAGCGGGGTGTGGTGGTGGGTGTGCTGGTGATGGACGTAGTGGCAGAGGATGTAGTGCATGCAGGTGTGAGTGGAGACGAGACAGGGAGGGAGGAGGGAGACGAGGAGGAGGGGGACACAGTGAAGGCAGTGGATGTTGGTGTGTCTGCATGTGTGTGATGCTTGCGTGAGTGCCTGTGGGATGTGTGGTGCTTATGTTTGCCAGAGCTCCGCTTGTGTGTTGAGGTGTGTGCATGCTGGTCTGATGGTGTGCTTGGGATAGGCTGAGGTACAGGAGAGTGGGTCTGGGTGGAGGAAGTTGGAGGGGGGAGGCTAGAGACAGGGACAATGGCTGCCATCAGTGCTGAGGCCAGAGTCTGAAAAGCTCGCTGATGGGCTGCCTGACCAGCATGAATGCCCTCCCGTATGCATTGGTTTGTTGCAACTGCCTCTCTACACCCTGGATGGCATTCAAAATGGTAGACTGCCCAACACTGAGGGAGCAGAGGAGGTCAATTGCCTCCTCACTGAGGGCAGCAGGGGTGACAGGGGCAGGGGCTGAGGTGCCCGGGGCGAAGGAGATGCCCACTCACCTGGGTGAGCGGGCATGGGACACACGCTGAGGGGCTACTGGGAGGGCGGTGCTGGTAGCTGGGGTGGCGGCTGTTCCTGTAGATGCGGGGGGCACAGATGGGCCTGCCACCGCAAGGGAGCTCCCGTCAGAGGAGGAGTCCGTATCGCTGGTCTCAGCTCCTGTCCCCGCGTGAAGCTCCCTTTGCCCTCCGTCCCACTGGTGAATTCAGACTCCGTTGTGTCACCCTCCAGGGCCATGTGGGATGCAGCTCCCTCCTGCTCCGGTGCCACTGCTCCTCCGCCTGATGATGCTAATGCACACAGGAACAGGGAGACGACAAAAAGGGGGGGGAGACAGAAGAAAGACATGTTCAGTGCATGCAATACCGCTACATTTGGTGAACACTACAGACAGGGAAGCCCCCTGCATGACGCCGTGAACTTGGAGTTCCCTAATCAATCCCAGGGACATGGGTTACAAGGCTATGCCCGATTGCTGCACACATGGATGTCTCAGGAGCCTGACTAGGTGTAGTTGGCACTGTACACAGGTGGGGTGGGGTGCCACAGGGCCTGCCTTAAGAAGGGACCTTGCCTACTAAACTCGCCCTGGCCTAGGGGAACCCACAGCCCACCTCCCCCACCCAGACACCTCCAATGCGCGCTGAATCAGCAGAATGAGAGTGTACTCACCCCCTTGTGGCTGCTGTGATGCCCTCAAGCGCCCATCCAACTCCGGGCACGCCACTGCCAGGATCCTGAACATCAGGGGGGTCATGGTGCGACGGGCACCCCTCCCAATTTGGGAGGCCATCCCCAGCTTGGCCTCCGCCGTCTTCTTGCTCCAGCGGCGAATGTCCTCCCATCTTTTCCGGCAGTGGGTGCTCCCTCTGTGGTAGACCCCCAGGGTCCGGACTTCCTTGGCGATGGCACGACAAATGTCCTTCTTCTGGTGGGCGCTGACCTACGGGAATAGTACAGGGGAAAAGGAGAAGATATTACCATCCGCACCATCACAGTCATTGGCCCGCATCCCTACCCTTGCCATGACGCACATGCACTCACCGTCGTTTCATGCACGCCTCATTCTCACCCCACCCCTATCTTTCATCCACACCACTCCACACAGGCATTGCCCATACAGCATGCTCACAGTGTACTTACCTGTTTGTCTGGAGGACCGTAGAGTAGCATGTACTGGGGGAGGACGCCATCCACTAGTTTCTCCAACTCCCCAGACACACAAGCCATTGTCTCTTCCAGACTGGGTCACAGCAGCACTTGCAGTGTAGGTCCTCTCCTGTCGAAGATCAGGTATCAAGTGATTGAACAGAGAGAAAATGGCAGTCATGTCCGTGGCGGTGCGTACCGTCACCGCCGTCATACATTGTCATTGGCTCCTGGGACCCATAGGGTCCAATGTTAACCAATGCAGGATAGCGCCGTGGTCTTCGACCGCCTAACGCGACGGTGTACAACACCAGCGCAGTTACCTCATATCCCCTTGTCCCACT
Source organism: Pleurodeles waltl (assembly GCF_031143425.1). Taxonomy (NCBI): domain Eukaryota; kingdom Metazoa; phylum Chordata; class Amphibia; order Caudata; family Salamandridae; genus Pleurodeles; species Pleurodeles waltl. Next base: position 1,237,917,558 of record NC_090446.1, read on the forward strand.
TTACAGGTCAGGCAGCCGCCATTTCATGGGCCCACATGGCATTATTTCGGACTGCGTCACACATATCTAGGCCTTGCTTAAACACAAATACAGGCATATGTTGATTTGCAAATTTTTTCCGATTAAGCTGTATTTACGTACCTCAGCGTTGGTTGACCCTCTGCTCGCTGTTCTCCTCCATAGGCACTGTCCGCTGGGGCATGTGAGGAGATGGTGGCATCCTCCAGTGTACAGACCCCTGGTGGACCTGTCGACAATGGAGGAGCGACATGTGATCATCACCTACAGACTTGATCGTACTACAATCCTGGAACTGTGTGCCCAGTTGGAGCCAGACCTGATGTCAGCTATCTGCCATTCCACAGGAATCCCCCCTCAAGTGCAGGTGCTGTCAGTACTCCATTTCCTAGCAAATGGGTCTTTTCAAACTACAGTGGCCATAGCATCAGGGATGTCCCAGCCTATGTTTTCAAACGTGTTGTCCAGAGTGTTGTCTGCCCTGCTGAAACACATGCGGAGCTACATCGTTTTCCCTCAGGTGGAGGATTTGTCTACAGTGAAAGGTGATTTCTATGCCCTGGTACATATCCCCAACATCATAGGTGCCATTGATGGGACACATGTGGCCTTGGTCCCCCCCGCAGGAGTGAACAGGTGTACAGAAAGCGGAAGAGTTACCATTCGATGAATGTGCAGATGGTGTGTTTGGTAGTCCTGTACATCTCCCATGTGAATGCCAAATTTCCTGGTTCAGTGCATGACACTTATATTCTACGCAATAGCAGCATCCCTTATGTGATGGGGCAACTCCAGAGGCACCATGTGTGGCTATTAGGTGAGGACATGGACCCAATACAGTGTGACTAGGTGTCTGGGTCTGGGGATGTCCCTATGAGTTAGTGTGTGTCTAACAGTTGTCCCTCGACATTTGCAGGTGACTCTGGTTACCCCAAACTGCCATGGCTACTGACCCCAGTGGGGAATCCCATTTCAAGGGCAGAGGAACACTACAATGAGGCCCATGGGCGAACGAGGTGGATTATAGAGCGGACCTTCGGCCTCCTGAAGGCCAGGTTCCGGTGCCTACATATGACAGGTGGTTCCCTATTCTACTCACCAAAGAAGGTGTGCCAGATCATCGTGGCCTGCTGTATGCTTCACAACTTGGCTTTGCGACAACAGGTGCCTTTTCTGCAGGAGGATGGTCCAGATGGAGGTGTTGTGGCAGCTGTGGAGCCTGTGGACAGTGAAGACGAGGAAGCAGAAGAAGAGGACATAGACAACAGGAACACGGTGATCCTGCAATACTTCCAGTGAGACACAGGTAAGAGGACAACACTGCCTGCTACATCTGATTAAATTCTACTACCTCTCATCTGTCTGTCATTTTCACCAGTATATAGTCACTGAGTTGTCACTTTCCCTTACGATTTCACAGATGTGGTTACCACTGTGTGACATCTGCTTTGTTTCCGCATGGACTAGAGCAGTGTGACATAGGTATGTTGACATTACATTTGATATAGCATTTTGCCACTGTTATTGCTAATACACATTTTTGAAAGCACAGACAGACTCCTGATTGTTTTGTGATTTAAGGGTGTTTATTTAAGTGCTCAATAGTGGAGGGGGTTGTAAAATGTTCAGGGGTGATGGTGGAGGAATGTCCATGGCAGAGTCCAGTCTATTAGTCTCACAGGTGCATTGTCCAAAGGGTCATAGGAAGTGGAGCTAGGGCAGTTTATGTATGGACAGGGTGACAAAGTGGGACAGAAGGATGACAATCAGGGTGGTCTCATTTCTTGGCGGGGGTCTTGGCATTGTTCTCTGTTTTTGTCCTGGATCTCAGGGACCGCTTGCGGGGTGGTTCTCCATCTGCAGGGGGTGGGGTGCTGGTGTGGTGGTCCTGTGGCGGTGCCTCCTGTCCACTAGCGCCGGCGGAGGTGGTGGGCAGTTCATCGTCCAGGCTAGTGTCAGGGGCCCCTTGTTATGCCACAGTGTCCCTCCTGGTGTTCACGAGTTCCTTCAGCACCCCTACAATGGTGCCCAGGGTGGAATTGATGGATTTGAGTTCCTCCCTGAAGCCCAAATACTGTTCCTCCTGCTGCCGCTGGGTCTCCTGAAACTAGGCCAGTTCCGTTGCCATCGTATCCTGGGAATGGTGGTAGGCTCCATGATGTTGGAGAGGGCCTCGTGGAGAGTGGGTTCCCTGGGCCTGTCCTCCCCCTGTTGCACAGCAGCCCTCCCAGTTCCCCTGTGTTCCTGTGCCTCTGTCCCCTGAACCGTGTGCCCACTACCACTGGCCCCAGGTTCGTGGTGTTGTTGGGGTGGTGGGTTAGCCTGGGTTCCCTGTAGTGGTGGACACACTACTGATTGACGTGTCCTGGGGACAGAGGTATGGGCCTGCTGGATGGGTGCTGTGCTGGTGTTTCCAGAGGGGGGAAGCTCTGTAGTGACCTGTGCCAGTGTGAGGGGAACCGACTGCCCCGAGGTCCCAGATGGGCCGGGCTGGTCACCTTGATCCAGTTGGACAGAGCTGCTGTCATCACTGTGGGCCTCTTCTGTGGGTGGAGTGGACATATCTGGACCCTCCTGTCCGGTGACGTTGGGTAGGGGTCCTGCAGGGGTGTAAAGGCATGATTATTGCATCTGTGTATGCCATGGTGTGCAATGGGTGGGTGACCGTGTACCCCAGTGCTTGCATTCCTGTGTAGGACCTTGTGTGATAATGGTTTAGGGGGGTGTATGGGTATGTGCAGTGGCCATGCTTTGGTGATGGGTGTCCATGCTTTGGTGTTATATGCAGGGCTTGGGTTTGGGATGTGTGTTTTGTGATATTGGGACATACGTGAGGAGTTGGAGTGATGGGGGTGAGGGCAAGGGTGGGGGTATGTGATAACATGCAGGTGGGTGGGGGATGAAGTAGTTAAAGGTTTGACTTTCCAGAGTCCATTCCTCCTGCTACTCCTGCAAGGCCCTCAGGATGCAGTATAGCCAAGACCTGCTCCTCCCATGTAGTGAGTTCTGGGGGAGGAGGTGGGGGTCCGCCGCCAGTCCTCTGAACCGCAAGGTGGTGTCTTGAGACCACGGAACGCACCTTCCCCCGTAGGTCATTCCACCTCTTCCTGATGTCATCCCGTGTTCTTGGGTGCTGTCCCACTGCATTGACCCTGTCCACGATTCTTCACCATAGCTCCATCTTCCTAGCTATGGTGGTGTGCTGCACCTGTGATCCGAATAGCTGTGGTTCTACCCGGATGATTTCCTCCACCATGACCCTGAGCTCCTCCTCAGAAAACCTGGGGTGTCTTTGCAGGGCCATGGGGTGGTGTGGGTGATGTGTGGGGTGGTGTGTGTTGTGATGTGTGGGGTGATATTTAGAGGTGTGTTGTGTGAGGTTCTTGGATGTTGTGTGAGTGATGGTGTTGAGTGCCTTTGGATGCTAGTTTGTGGATGGTGGTGTCTTTCTCTGGCCTTCAGTCGCAATTGTTGACGTATGGGTTTGTGGGTGATGTGGGTGTGTGTTTTATATTGTATTGGGTGTGTGGGAGTGGTGTGTGTATGTGTATCAGGTGTGTGTATTTGGAATTGTCCAATGTGGTAGTGTTTTGTAAATGTGTGTGTATTTTGAGCGCGGCGGTGTGTACCGCCAATGGAATACCGCGGTTGAAAGACCGCCGCTTGGATTCGTGGGTCATGATAGTGTGGGCGTATTCCTGTTGCCGTGACGGTGGAGGTTTTGTTATCGCCAGTTTATCACTTACCTTTGGTGTGGCGGACTTGTGTGGGTGTCTGGATTTTGGCGGATTCCGAGCTGTCGGTCATAATGACCGTGGCGGAATTCCGCTGCCACGGCGGTGTGTTGGCGGTATTCTGCATGGCGGTAAGCAGCTTTTACCGCCAATGTTGTAATGACCCCCATTGTATGGACAGCTCTATGGTGCACTAGAGGAGCAGGTAAGTGCATCAAGTGCACATTTGTCTCATTAGCTCGACTATTCTTTGATATGCTAAGCAAAGGCTGATGGGCAATGTTTCGGATGGTGCCCTTAAAGTCTTTTGGGTGCTAAGGTTGTGGTAGAATGGGTGTTTTCTAAGCTCATTGCCATGACATCTATTTGGTGCAGTTGTGGTAGTTCATGTACACCTGTACGCAGGTTGGTAAGTGGGTCCAGGCTGTTGGCCTGCATCATGATTATTGTACCAGTTAAGTTTGCATGACATATGCTTTGGCTTTAGGAATCCTCCACAGACAGATGTCTGGCATGCCATGACCTATGTGTGGGTAGTGATGTTATTAGTTAGCTAGGTCTGGTTCTCACCTTCCTGCACAGTAAATTAGTCCATTCTATATATATACCTTATTGGCAACATGTTATTTGTGTGTGGGATATTGGTCTGAGCTTACTTGGTCCTTACATGACTGATATTGTTAGTTTTCTGGAGACCTATTTCCTAAATCCCTTGGTCCACATTGTGTTGTCCTCCTTGGTATGTAACAATTGGTGCATGTGTGTATGACATGTGTGCTAACTCCTTGACTACAATTTGGCATGTGTGACAAATTGCGATGTTACATGTTGGCATGTGTCCATAGTGTATGGTAGTAACTATGTGAAATGAAGATGGTATGGCTTGTTTGCCCAAATCATTCTTGACTTTACTTACAACATGTGTCATTGCCTGGTACATGACATCAGGATAAAGTATTTGTGTGTTAAGTATGTGTTTTACATTTGGGGTAAGCTATTTCACTTTCATGAACTATTGCTTGATTGCTGCTTGACTATGTTGTTCTGGATAGGGAACCTGTAACAAGTGGCATTGTCACCTTGTTTTGGTATCGTCAGTATGAATGATCACCTTAAATCGTGGTATTGTTTAAGTGTCTGTCAGCTAGCTTTGCTTGTTTGTTACAATGTTGATCTTGAGGGACATACATTGTATTTTGTTGTGACATGATATTGGGCCTTTACTGGCACTTCCTGGGAATATTAGTGAACAGAATGTTATGGGATTTATGTGTAATGTATGATGAAAGGGTTATCTTGTCAATGTGATGACCCTACTTCACTTTTTTCAGCATCAGCACCAGCAGGTGAAGGAGATGGGGCACAGCCTAGTGGGGAAGCTTCTGGCCACGGGACCTCCAGTCATGACACCACAGACTGCGAGGGACCAAGTGGCCTGGAGGGTGAGGGGAGTGCCACAGGGGAGACCAGATCTACTGCATCTTTTTCAGAATCTTCCTCCAGTGGCTACACCCTAGTGGTGGAGGACCCATCTGGGACCCGTCGAGTGCCATCTCTGTCAGCCTCCCCAGTTCTATCACCGCTCTCTCTGTTGCTCCCCACCCAGTTGTCCATGCCCACCCATCCAGGAGGGTGGGTGTATCCTTAGCTGCAGAGATCTCTGCCCCAGTCCCTGTTAGCCAAGCTACCTTCAGTGAGGAGGCTATTGACCTCCTGAGGTTGATCCCTGTGGGTCAGTCGATGATTGTGAATGCCATCCAGGGACTGGCAACTCAAATCCAACAGAGCAGTGCATTCCTGGAGGGCACTCACAGTGCACTGGCTGGCTTACAGAGACCTTTTCAGGCTCTGGCCTCCCACTCACGTCAGCCGGTCACCCCTTGTCTACCGACCCCATCCACTTTCCTCTTCCTACTCTGAATCCCCCTTCCCCGACTCAGCCAAAGCACACAAAAAGACTTGCATGCATCCACCTCAACAAACTAGGAAAGCACAAACAAACATAAGCACCACAGGACACACCACCTGCATGCACACAAACAACATCCACCTGCAGACAGAGCAACAGTCACAACCTGCCCTGGCACCCCCACAGCCCCCAGCATCACAGACACAACACCTGACACACCTCCGGACACAACACAAACATTCAGCCACCACACCTAACCTATCCACAGACAGCACCCCAGCAGACCCTCAGACATCTACCCCAGTCACCTCACCTGCAGGCACCACAACCACTGACACGCCTACATGCAGCACATCCACCATATCTTCAGTTGCCACCCCAGCAGACAGCCACCCACCCACCATGGCATCCCCCAACACCTCCACACCCTCTCAGCCCAAGACACGTAAACGCCCTCACTCACCTACCAAACAGACATCCACCACCCACAAACACACCTTCCACAAACACATACCCAAAACATCCACAAATAAACATCAAGTAACCACTTCCACACCCAAACCCCCTTCTAATGACCATCCCCACCCTTAAAAGATCTGTTGCCCTCCCGAAGGCGATCCCTTCCACCTCCTCCCCTGCTACCCCAATGCCCATCACCCTGCCAAAAAGAAGTCCACCCTCCCAAAAAAGTCCAAACCCCTCCGAAGCCAAAGCCTAAAGCCCCCCTTCCAAGCCCAATCCCAAACCCTCCTCCCCAATCACCTGTCCCTGAGATGTCTGCCTGCCCCCTTGATGCCCCTACCTGTGTAGGTTACATGGCAGTCAGGAGTCAAGTTGGGGCAACATCTTGTGCCTTTGGTGCACAACCATTTTGCTCATGTGGACTGGCCTATGGCCTTGGACTTTGATTTTCACTGGCTAACAATTAAAACCAACCAGTTGTTGGTGTTTCTGGTTACATCTTTGTCCTGCATTTCCATTTCTAGGTTTGAGTTGTACCTGGCTGACATTGGTTGTGTGCCAGTATTTTGTTGTGTGTGCTGCTTGTGCTTCATGAATTGTTTGAGCAGTCTGTAAGGTTGTGTGCAGTGCTTTTGTCCCCCAGGGGTGCAGTGTGTGTTGTGTGATGGGCATGTGTATGTAGCAGAAATGTTGTTGTCATAGTATTGTGTTCTGTTTGTGTTGATATGTATTTGTTGTGCTGTGTCGCTCTGTGTGTTTTGACTGTTTGAGTCTGCTTGTATTGTGCATGGCATAACAGGTTCGATGTGCTGTGTGTGTGTCAATTGCTAGGTTGTATGATGGTGTAATTGTATGTGCTCCATCACAGTTGTTTGTTCATTGTGTTGTATGTTTGTTAAGTCCCTGTCCAATGTTGGTTATGAGTTTGTGGCATGTGTTTATAGTTGTGCGGTTGTAGTGTTGTTGTTACAAGTTTGTATGTTGTATGGGAGTCTGTGAGCCTGGGCCTGTGCTGTTTTGCCGTACGTAACTTTGTGTTATTGACGTGTGGTTTGTGTGTACTGGCTGTAGTGTGCGTGGTGTGTATGTGTGATCATCTTTGATGCATTATCTGAGTGTGTGTGTCACTGTACTGTTACGCGTGAGTGCATCCCTCACCCCAGCTCCCTATTGTATGTTATGTGACTGTACAAACATTAATACATTTCAAATGTGCCAGGTGAGTGTGTGTACTTATGGTAGTTGTCGTTGTCGGTGGTGATGATTCCGTTGTCTTTCTGTGAGCAGGAGCAGCAGGATGATGTCTAGTTGTGGTTCCATGGCGGCATCGGACATGTATTTTTTTTTTTAAGTGAGTGTCTACTTTTATACTGGTCGTTTCCGTGTGGTGTTCCCTGGTGATTCGACCACGGCTTTTAAATTGGCTGTGTACAACCTCATAATGGTTCTGGCAGAAAAATGGCCTGTGCCCGACTGTTGGTGCCTCTAATCGACCATGGCGGTCTGTCCTGCCTAGCGGTGCTGGAGGTGTTTGGGAGGTTTTTTGTGTGCACACAACCAAACCCATGATTTGGTGGTCTCCTCCGCCAGCCTGTTGGCAGTCGAACCGCCAGCGCCAACATGGCGGTCACAGGATGGCTACACTCGTAATGAGGCCCTTAGTGTCAAAAGGCAGGCTGCTGCTCTGATCCTCTGTGATCTAATCTGTTTTGGTCTACTTTGAAATGTCCCATTCCACATTAGTGTCTGATGAATGCTCCACATTGGTTTTCCTTTAGACATTGGTGTATTGCTCCTTGGTAACTTTTTGCACACAATTAGGATATGAATTACTGCAAATGGAAGGAAAGGAAAGCCAACATAACAGGTATATTACCGCAAGGCTTCCAGGAAACAGAAAATGTGATTTTTTCATTTATCCTTTCCACTAGCGATATCACAAATCTGCTTTATCACAGAACTACATTTTTGATGAATAATAAAGAGCTATTGAACATTTGCCCAAGTGGAAACTGTAAAAAAAATTCTATTGTTTTCAACCAAGCTTCAATTTAGAAAAATGCCACTTTAACTAAGTAATGTCAAATTGCTTTTGGTAGAAGTACTTTTCCCTAATATTTGTTCAATTTTTAAACATTAGGTACCCAGCCCTTTGGATGTAAAAGGAAGAGTTAATTAGCGTATTTAAGAAAGTAGGCTTTACTACATGGTAGAACACATTTTTCTGTGGTATATTACTGTAGTGTTTTGTACGACAATCAGCCAGATAGTAATGGTGTACATGGAGCAATACCTTTTTTAGTCAAATATTTGAGTGGTGGAAATATGCACAGCAGCACACCTCTGTGTGACCTCTGTGCCACAAATGCATTTTCTGCACCAACTTACCAAGGCATTACTGAAATATTAAATAAGCCAACTGATTGCAGCTGATTTTACCTTGTGGGTATAAGGAAGAAGTGAATGTACAGCGAAAGCGAGTGGAAGTGGGACAGCACACAGTCATAATTCAAGATAAACCTGTAGGAAATTACCATTGTTTGAGGGAGGCTCCCCCAGATGTTTGTCCTACCTACTTTGCTAGCTTTGAAACTCTGTGCAATTAAACTCTACTAAGCAGTAATAAAGTCCCTCCCCCTTAACCATGGTTGAATTGGCATATTCCCAATTGGCACACTTTACTTGTCTATATGCCCCTAGTATATGGTGCACACATGGCCTGGAAATAAAATGACACTTGTGGGCTGTAACACATATTGTGCCGTCCAGTACAGTGGCAGGGCAAACATGGCTCAGGCCTACCATTTGTACCCTGACTACTGCAAAATAAAGCCTGCACTACGACCAGTCACAATAACCCTTTTGACAGGAGAAATCCTTCAATGTACTACATTAATTTAATAAATTAATAATTTATCCCTTGGGCCTTGCTGCAAAGTATTTAAATGCAGGGCATGTAAAAATGTCAAATTAAAAAGCCCTTACAATGACTAGCACCCAAAAGTTATTTTCACTGTGAAAAGGCTCAGACTGGCTCACAGGAGAAAATGGGATGCAGTATTAGGTATTAATTCTGCATTATCTGTATATTGGTACCAGCCATACGTATGACTACACTTTTTTGAATTCATTAAAAGCCCAACTTCATTGTGACGTTGGACTTCTAATAAATAGTAAGAAAAAGTTACTTTTAGAAAGTTAATTTTTACCTGCCTGAAGCTCACTCTGCATTGGCTCTCCGGCAGTAGTCCAGTGAGTGATTCGCTTCATTTGGAGTGCACCCAAAAACATAATTTACTTCAAGTGGGCCTCCCTGTGGTAAGTAAATATTAGGTGGCATCCTGGAAAGGCCTCAGCTCTTGCCTCACTTTAATGCATGCACCAAACCCAGTGGGGAAGAGCTTCCCACAGTAATGATTTGAAGTGACAACACAGGAGGGGACTGTTCTTTACCCTGCTCACACCTTTGAGTGGGCATACAGGCCCTGCATAAGGGAAGCATGGTTTCCCCATCTTGGATTTTGGCAGTAAGCGGCACTGTGGGATTGTCTGCAGTAGAGCAAAATTGGATATGGTTAACCCTGGGAAGTTTTACTCAATTGGATAGGGAGGGACAAGGAATCACCCTCACCCATTAGCTGGTGCTAGGAAAACGTGTACATTACAATACAGAAGATGTCTATTCAGAATACAGAAGAGGATTGGACCTGCTGTCTGTGATCTAAGAAGAGTCCTGAAGGCCTAGACCTACTCTCCTGTGTACCCTGGATAAAGAAGCAGGCCCCAAGGGTCAATTAAGTGACCTACTATGTGGCTACAGGGGTACCAGAAACTGCAGGAGGCCTTTTCCTGAAATTCCACACTGAGCATTACCAACTGGATGTGAACTGGACCCTTCAGGTGGCCTCTGCTGGAGTTAGTCTAGACCCCAATTGCTGTTCCCGAGGTCTTGGGGACCTTGGCTGCATATAACTGGATTTCTCTTATCACCACTTGAATTTTTGGTCATACTCCCTTCACAGCTCTTTGATACCTCTGGTCGAAATGCGCTTTATTAAATACTCTTATACATACCTACATACATACATACATACATACATACCGCTGAAAAACCTGGAACTTAGAAATGTTTGTACTCCAAGAGGAGTGGGACAAACTACCCTAGCATATCTGACTAAGCCATGACAGTGCTGGGCTAAGAAAGCAGGTTTCTCCCACTGGAGTTTATCTGCAGCAACAAATACTGTTATGTGGACGCTTGATGAGAAGGTATCCAGCCTCATGGAACTCGGTGTCAGATAAAGCTGAAGCCTTGCCTCGATGAAGGATTCTGATGTCCAAAAAAAGACCCTGTCTGAAGGTAAAAATCTTGATTATGTGAAGGCCCCAAAAGTATCCAACCTGTAAGTTGACTTCCTTAGGAATTAAATTTGAATTTCTACCACTCAGAGCTTTTTTTGCCAAAACCATTTGCTTCAGCAATACCTCCCCCAATTCCTATCTAACTTTGTGAAAAATTCCTCAGGCATGATCTACTGCCTTGCCCCACTAAAGGATTTTACCCTGTCAAAAAAGACTAGGTCCCAAGATAAAACTTCCAACCAGGCCAAACCTGGTTTGTGTATCTGACCAAGGCTTCATAGCAGTCAGCATCAAATCACACTTAGGTTCCATTCAACCACAACCAATGACTACTATGTATATGTTTTACTTTTTGTCCCCAGTTTAACTTAAAATTTAAGAAATTCATGTCTCTAGTCCCCCTCATTGGATTTCTGTTGTTTTAGTGTAATTTTTTTCATTAACATATGGTTTACTTTTCTTATTCAGTTTTGGATTTATTATTGTTTTGGTACTGCAGAATACTTTACCCACTGCACTAAGTTAAGCCTGTCTGCTCTGTGCCATAGCTACCAAAAGGTTGATCTCAGGCTAACCTTGTGACTTTAAGGCTTCATCTTGACAAGAGTTGCAATTATTCATTGAGGTGGGCAGTCATCCACCCCAAGTAATGATCCAGTATCATTCAACAAATCAAAATTTAAGGCTGGAGTTTCTGGTACTTCCTAGAATCATTTTACATTCAGTACACGTTTATATATACAAAGTGCGCTCTAATAAGACCCATCTCGTTCTTATTACAACAATTTGTCAAGGATTAATAGTAGATTTCAGTTCTGCTAGAATGCAAGTCCAGAACATCCATTCTGTAAAGACGTTTAGAGTGCTAAAGCTATTGAAACAAAGGTAGTGTCTGATTTCTGGAAAGCAACTTTTCTCTATTCAGAACTCAGCCTTATGTATAGTCCTAGTCTTTATTTATAGATTTGTGTGTACTAACCTGTGATCAGGTAATTAGTCTTGTCTCTCAAGACATTGGGAGGATGACTTTGTAGCTGTAGCACAGGGAGCTGAAGAGGAAGAGGAATTACCACACTGGAAGAGAAGACAACAGAAGCATCAATGGTATCAGGATCACAGGAGCTGCAGGGAGGCTTGGGCTGAGGAAGACTAGAGCACTAGAGGAATCCGGTCCACTCAGGAGGTGTGTGCAGGGATGTTGCTTGCTCAGGACAGAAACAAGGCCAAGCACCAACTTGGGTTTGGGGTGCAGTTTAAATACTCTACAGGTGCGGCTGACTCCTGAAAAGCATGTGGCTGATATGGGAAACAGGAAGGTTCCAAAGGGCCCTTGGAAAGAACAACTGTCAACCTAATGGTTTTGAGTTTCAATGCAAGCAGGTGCAAACAATTAAAATCAGCGGGTGAAGTCAATAGGTCATGGCAGCTGGAATCTGTAAACAGAAGCAGGTGGAATAAGTCGACATTAGCAGGTGGAATCAATAGGTGATGGCAGTTGCAACTGATAAACAGAAGCAGGTTGAATCAATTAACATTAGCAGGTAGAGTCAATAGACCATGGCAGTTGGAACCCCTAAACAGGAAGCATATGTCTATTTTTCACAAGTATGCTAACCAAACAATTAATTGAACAACGGTACCAGGATGTTATAATGGTCTGGGAAGGGGCCTTTCAACGGGTTATGTGTAGTCGGGCCATGGTGCCTCAGTGGTGTTTATCCTGGTGTCGCAGGAGGTGATTTAGTGCCAGGTGGGAAATACAACGTGAGCCCTGAGCACCAGACCCACTGTATAGAGGATGCAAGAGTGGGTTGTGACACGTGGTCTTTTGAGGCCTTTTCTCTTACAGGGCTCCAGGCTCAGCTACAAATGCAGGGTACAGCTTTTATCAGGAATATAGTGTGTGAATACATAATAGTAATACATAATAGTAGAATACTTGTTATTATGAATTACATTTCTCTCCACTTCTCTCCAATTTTTGACTTCTAAATGTATGCTAATGTGCAAGAAAGAACACATTATAGAAAATGCCCTCTGAATCACATAATAGTATGGGAAGTCCTGAATAGCCACTGTTCCTAAGCTAAGAATTTTGGGCACATTTCAAAAACATATAGGGTCCCTAATACCAATTTTTAGGTTATTAGATTTTACCATATGAATTATTGCGTGGTAGTCATACACCAAAATATCATTATAAGCTGCGTTCCAGTTGTTGGCTAAGCCAATATATTACTTTTGTAAGTCATCTGCCAGAGGAAGAAATGACAAATAAAAACATTGTCACCTTTTTCTATATTTCTTAATTTTTGCTTTCAATTATTAATTTATTTGGGAAAGGCATGAGTAATATACACAAATACCCCCTTACTAAATTCAGAATGGTGTCTACATTTAAAAAAATATATAGTTTGACAGGTTCACCCATTTGTTTCACACCTAATTTCACGACAAACTACAAGTAGGTAGAAACCTGGAAAAATAAGAAAAATCAATGAAAATACACAAGGTGGTGTGGCCTAGTGGTTAGAGCTTCCGACTTTGGTACCCTGGTTTGAATCCTGGTATCTACACTTGACTCCACAATATGTGATTCTGGGAAAACCACTTAATCTGCCTCTGCCTAAAAATGAAAAGTATGACGTGTATTTGCACAACCCCTACTTTAATGTACATAGGCCCTCATTCTGACCCTGGCGGTCGGTGATAATGCGGCGGGCCAAGCCGCCAACAGGCCGGCGGTCCAAAATATGCAATTCTGACCCTGGCGGGAATGGCCAACACAGCCCGCCGCATTAACACTCCGCCCGCCACGGCGGAACAAACAAACAGCGCGGCGGTCCCCGCCAACAGCCAGGCGGCAGACAATGTACCGCCCACCCTATCACGACCCACCAATCCGCCACCTTTTCCGGGGCGGGAGCACCGCCGATAAAAACACGGCGGAAACAGACTACGAACGGGAAAACGCTCACCTCTACGCACTCCACGCGAGATTCCGGCAGTATGGAACCCGAGTTGCAGGTCATCCCCGCACTCCTATACCTGCTCCTGTACCAGGAGCACGCCCGGCGGCGCGGAAGACATCGGTGAGTACTGCACCTACGACACAGGGGAGGGAAAAGATTACCGGCACACACCCACCCACCCACACCCACTACAACACACACATCAATGCATTCCCACAGATCACTGTCACAACCCACAAACCCCCCCCTCCGAAATAATGCAAAGACCAAAAGAAGAGATCACAAACGGGCAGATATATTGAAATATGGACACCAGTAATCCCAATAAATAAATAAACTATGTACAAAATATATACAGCTACTAAATGTAGTCCAACCACTGTCCGTGGACCACAGGGGTCCTGTGCAAAGGGGCAAGGCCCAGTCCCACGACAAGAACTCCACGGAGAGAACACTGCAGGGGCATCAGAAAGAAAATAGGACAGACACCTCAGGGGGAAGGGAAGGGGGGGCACCTCAGCCACTTGAGTACACGACGCCAGATCCACGAGGGGACTCCATGACCACTGGCCCATCCTGGGGAGAGCAAAGCCACAGTCCATACAGTCCATACAGTGGGTGGCCTGCCCACTGGGCCATCCTGGGGAGAGCAAAGCCACAGTCCATACAGTCCATACAGTGGGTGGCCTGCCCACTGGGCCATCCTGGGGAGAGCAAAGCCACAGTCCATACAGTCCATACAGTGGGTGGCCTGCCCACTGGGCCATCCTGGGGAGAGCAAAGCCACAGTCCATACAGTCCATACAGTGGGTGGCCTGCCCACTGGGCCATCCTGGGGAGAGCAAAGCCACAGTCCATACAGTCCATACATTGGGTGGCCTGCCCACTGGGCCATCCTGGGGAGAGCAAAGCCACAGTCCATACAGTCCATACAGTGGGTGGCCTGCCCACTGGGCCATCCTGGGGAGAGCAAAGCCACAGTCCATACAGTCCATACAGTGGGTGGCCTGCCCACTGGGCCATCCTGGGGAGTGCAAAGCCACAGTCCATACAGTCCATACAGTGGGTGGCCTGCCCACTGGGCCATCCTGGGGAGAGCAAAGCCACAGTCCATACAGTCCATACAGTGGGTGGCCTGCCCACTGGGCCATCCTGGGGAGAGCAAAGCCACAGTCCAAACAGTCCATAACAGACTCCACTGCCACTGGAGGAGGCATGTTGGCCAGAGGACATCCTGAAGCCCTGCCCGAGACAGATCCTGCCCTGCCACGTCTGCCAAAGGGCCAGCGGTTCTTGCCTGGAAGGGCCCAGTTCAGCGCTTCTTGCCTTGAAGGGCCCAGTTCAGCGCTTCTTGCCTTGAAGGGCCCAGTTCAGCGCTTCTTGCCTTGAAGGGCCCAGTTCAGCGGGTCTTGCCTTGAAGGGCCCAGTTCAGCGGTTCTTGAGACGGCGGGGCCCAGTTCAGCGGTTCTTGAGACGGCGGTCCCCAGCGGAGCGGTGCTGGAGACGGCGGGGCCCAGTTCAGCGGTTCTTGAGACGGCAGTCCCCAGCGGAGCGGTGCTGGAGACGGCGGGGCCCAGTTCAGCGGTTCTTGAGACGGCGGGGCCCAGTTCAGCGGTGCTTGAGACGGCGGGGCCCAGTTCAGCGGTTCTTGAGACGACGGGGCCCAGTTCAGCGGTTCATGAGACGGCGGGCCCAGTTCAGCGGTTCTTGAGACGGCGGCCGGTCTATGGCCAACTGCTCATTGCCTGGTGGTGCCCTCCTGGGCAGCGGGGATGGTGCTCCTTCAATGCCCACCTGGGCTGTGGGTGGTGGGGCCCTCCTGGCCAGCTGGGCTGGGTCCTCCCTGGCCAGCGGCTATGGGGGTGGTGGGCTCCTCCTGGGCAGCAGGCCTGCAGCCTGACCTCTCCGACTTGCTGCCCTTGCCCTCCTTAGTCGGGAGTCTGTGGCCCTTTCCTCCCTTTGGAGCTGTGGCTGGTGACTGTGTCTGGGTGGTGTCCGGGGGGGATGTAGAAGCCGGGCTCCTGCGGCGCCCCTTCCGCCTTCTGCTCCTCTTCCCAGGGGGTGGGCTGGCTGTCCCCTTGCTGCTGGGCGAAGATCCAGACATGCGGGCTGGTGGGCTCCAATACCCCTGCACCCTTGTCAAGGGGGCTGCAGGGCTGGTGGTGGCTGAGGTGCTCTTCTTACCCCGACGAGAAGGAGGGGGGGGCTCAGAGTCAGGAAAGAAGTTAGCAGTGGCGAGGAAGAGTTTCTTGGGACAATGGAGAGTGGTAGGTACAGTGGGAATGGGAGTGGAGGGAGAGGATGTGGTTGTAGGTGAGTCACGTTTGCTGTCTTTGGGTGCAGGTGCAGGAGGGATAGGCTGTCGTGAGGTGGATGGCTGTTGGGTGGGTGGGTGGCTGCGTTTGTGTGGTGTGGAAGAGGGGGTGACAGACACAGTGGGAGAGGACACAGGGGACGTGTAAATGGCAGTGGGGGTGGTGACTGCACGTGTGCGGACTGGACTGGAGGGTGTGCTGGTGATGGAAACACTGGCTGATGGTGAGGTGAATGGAGGTGTGAGTGTAGACGTCACAGGGAGGGAGGAGGGAGACGAAGAGGTGGGGGTCACAGAGGTGGTAGTGACTGTTGGCATGTCTGCATCGGAATGTTGCGTGTGTGAATGTCTGCGTGATCTGTGGTGCTTATGTTTGGATGAGCTTCTCTTGGGTGTTGAGGTGTGTGCAGGCTGGTCTGATGGTGTGGGTGGGACAGGCAGAGGAACAGGAGACTGGGAGGAGGGAGTTAGTAGAGGGAGGCAGGAGACAGGGACAATGGCTGCCGTCAGTGCTGAGGCCAGAGCCTGGAACGATCGCTGATGGGCAGCCTGACCCGAATGAATGCCCTCCAGGTACGCATTGCTGCGATGAACCTCCCTCTCCACCCCCTGGATGGCATTCAAAAGGGTAGTCTGCCCAACAATGAGCGTTCGGAGGAGGTCAATGACCTCCTCACTGAGGGCAGCGGGGGTAACAGGGGCAGGGCCTGAGGTGCCTGGGGCGAAGGAGATGCCCGGCTTCCTGGCAGAGCGGGCACGGGGCGAACGCTGAGGGGCTGCTGGGAGGGCGGTGATGGTGCGCTGGGTGGCGGCTGTACCTGTAATGGCGGGGGGCACGGATGGTGCCACCCCCGCAAGGGAGCTCCCTTCCGAGGACGTGTCCGTGTTGCTGCAGGGTCCAGTCGTCCCCGTTGTGGAGCTCCCCTCGCCCTCCGTCTCACTGGTCCAGTCAGACTCTGTGGCATGGCCCTCCTGGGCCATGTGAGATGCAGCTCCCTCCTGCCCCGATGCCACTTCTCCTCCGCCTGATGATGCTGATGCACACAAGCACAGAAAGACAAACAAAAAGGGGGGGGGAGAGAGAAATAAAGGGATATTGAGTACATGGATCTCCGGTACAGTTAGCGGACATGACAGACACAGATGCCCCCTGCACTAAGTTGCGCACTTGGGGTCCGCTACGCATTCCGTGGAACATGCCCTACACGCCTAGAGTTGACAACTGCACCCATGGATGACACGGACCAGGGATGGCTGTACTGACACACTACTGAGGGTGTTGGCTGGGGACACAGGGGCTTACGGGGGTGCCCAGCCTACAGATATCGCCCTGGCCTAGGGGGACCCACAGCCCTCCTCCCCCACCCAGACACCTCCACTGCGCGACAACAGAGTAGATAATGCTTGGACTCACCCCCTTGTGTCTGCTGTGCTGCCCTCACGCGCCCATCCAAATCAGGGTAGGCCACCGCCAGGATCCGGAACATCAGGGGGGTCAGTTGACGGCAGGCACCCCGCCTACGTTGGGAGGCCATCCCCAGCAGAGACTCAGCGGTCTTCTTGGTCCCGCGGCGGATGTCCTCCCACCTCTTGCGGCAGTGGGTGCCCCGTCGATGGTGGACCCCCAGGGTCCGGACTTCCTTGGCGATGGCACGCCAAATCCCGATCTTCTCATGGGCGCGGACCTATGTGACACGTACAGGGAGGGAGAAATACCACGTTCAAGTTTGTCTGCATTTTCGTTGCCAGTGGGCCAACGCCCCCCATCACCGCCAGGCCCCCCGCCAGGCCCCCGCCAGCCCCAACATGCCCCCCATCCCCGCCAGGCCCCCCGCCAGGCCCCCCGCCAGCCCCAACATGCCCCCCATCCCCGCCAGGCCCCCCGCCAGGCCCCCCGGCAGCCCCAACATGCCCCCCATCCCCGCCAGGCCCCCCGCCAGCCCCAACATGCCCCCCATCCCCGCCAGGCCCCCCGCCAGGCCCCCAAGCCAGCCAGTGGCCCCAAATCCAGATTGAATTAAACTCACTTGTTGGTCTGGAGGACCGTAGAGTAGCGCATACTGGGGGAGGACCCCATCCACAAGTTTCTCCAACTCCTCTCCAGTGAAGGGAGGGGCCCTTTCCCCAGGCGCAGCAGCCATTGTCCCTTCCAGACCGAGGTCACAGCAACACTTGCAGTATAGGTCCTCTCCTGTGAAAGTTCAAGTCGCAAGTGGATAAGTAGATAGAAAATGGCGGTCACATCCGCGGCGGTGCGTACCGCGGCGGTGCGTACCGCGGCGGTGCGTACCGCCACCGCCGGCGCCCTTCGCCATTGGCTCCTGAAACCCATAGGCTTCAATGTTAACCAATGCGGCTTCGCGCCGCGGTCTTCGCCCGCCGCCCGCCGCGGTGTGCCACGCCAGCGCATTGACCTCACATCCCATTGTCACACTTCACAGGTCAGGCAGCCGCCATTTCGAGGGTCCACATGGCTCAATTTCAACTGCGTCACACAGGCCTAGGCCTTGCATAGCCACTCAGACACGCCATTCACTGCATAGAGAATCGTTTACTGTGCTAGCTGTGAGTACGTACCTGTGGGTTGCTTGACTGTGTGCTCCATGTTGTCCTTCCTAGGCACCGTCCGCTGGGTTTGGCGAGGAGACGGATGAATCCTCCCGTGTACCGACCGCTGGTGGACCTGTCGACAATGGAAGAACGCCACATTATCCTGACCTACCGTCTTAACCGTGCCACTATACATGAACTGTGTGCCCAGCTGGAGCCCGACCTGATGTCCCCCATCCGCCAACCCACAGGGATTCCCCCTCTGGTGCAGGTCCTGTCAGTACTCCATTTCTTGGCAAGTGGGTCATTTCAGACAACAGTGGGAATTGCTTCTGGGATGTCTCAGCCCATGTTTTCGAAGGTGTTATCCAGAGTGTTGTCTGCCCTGATGAAATACGTGAGGAGCTACATCATTTTCCCTGAGGTGGGCGAATTGGCTGCAGTGAAGGGTGATTTCTATGCCCTTGGACATATTCCCAACGTCATTGGTGCCATTGATGGGACCCATGTGGCTTTGGTTCCCCCAAGAGACAGGGAGCAGGTGTACAGGAACAGAAAAAGTTACCATTCCATGAACATCCAGGTGGTGTGTTTGGCTGACCAGTACATCTCGCATGTAAATGCCAAATTCCCAGGGTCAGTGCATGACGCCTACATCCTGAGGAATAGCAGCATCCCTTACGTGATGGAACAGCTAGAGAGACACCGTGTATGGCTATTGGGGGACTCTGGGTACCCCAACCTGTCGTGGCTACTGACCCCAGTAAGGAATCCCCGGACCAGGGCAGAGGAACGGTACAATGAGGCCCATGGGCGTACTAGGAGGGTGATCGAACGCACCTTTGGCCTCCTAAAGGCCAGGTTTAGGTGCCTGCATATGACAGGTGGATCCCTAATGTACTCACCTAAGAAGGTGTGTCACATCATCGTGGCCTGCTGCATGCTTCACAACCTGGCTTTGCGCCGCCAGGTGCCTTTCCTGCAGGAGGATGGTCGAGACGGTGGTGTTGTGGCAGCGGTGGAACCTGTGGAGAGTGACGAGGAGGAAGACGACGGGGCTGAAACAGACAACAGGGACAGAATCATTGAACAGTACTTCCAATAGGACACAGGTAACAATTCAAAGATAATTTAGTAAATCTGAACTACTCTCCTGCATCTCTGCTGCCTGTCTATTTGCCCCAGTGTATGATGACTGAGTTGTGTCTTTTCCCTCCCTATTTCAGATCTGGGGTCCCCACTACGAGTCCTGTGCTTCGTTTCCCCATGGACTACAGCTTTGTGGCAGCTGTTTGTTGACTTCACTATGTACAAGGACATATTTGCACTGTCATGTCAATTACAATATTTTGAAATCACAGCCAGACTCCAGATAGTTTTGTGCAAAATAGGTGTTTATTTAAGTGCTCAAAATGGGATGGGTGGTTTCAAGTGGGTGGGGGCTATGGTGAAGGAATGTCCATGGCAGAGTCCAGAGTAACAGTCACACAGGTGCATTGTCCAGAGGCCTGTGGAGAGATGGAGCATGGGCAGTTCAAGGATGGACAGGGTGACAATGTGGGACAGTGGGATGACATCAGGTGGTATCCTTTGCTGGCGGGGGTCTTGACATCCTACTCTGTCTTCTTGCGAGATCTCAGGGCCCTCTTGCGGGGTGGTTCTTCTCCTGCAGGAGGTGGGGGTCTGGTGGGCTGCTGCTGTGCGGGGGCCTCCTGTCCACTAGCGCCGGCGGAGGTGGTTGGCTATTCTTGGTCCAGGCTAGTGGCAGGGGCCCTTTGGTGTTGTTGAGTGTCCGTCCTGGTGTTGATGAGGTCCTGCAGCAGCCCTACCATGGTAACCAGGGTGGAAGTGAGGGCTCTGATGTCCTCCCTGTACCCCCGATAGTGTTCCTCCTGCAGTACCTGGATCTCCTGGAACCGGGCCAGTACCGTCGCCATCGTCTCCTGGGAGCGGTTGTATGCTCCCATGATGGTGGTGAGGGCCTCGTGGAGAGTGGGTTCCCTGGCCCGTCCCCCCCCTGTCGCACAGCTGCCCTCCGAGTTGCCCTGTTTCCCTGGGCCTCTGCCCCCTGGCCGGTGTGCCCACTACCACTGCCCCCAGGTCCCTGTTGTTGTTGGGGTGGTGGGTTATCCTGGGTGCCCTGTAGTGGTAGACACACCGCAGATTGACGCGCCCTGGAGACAGAGGCATGGGCCCGCTGGGTGGGAGCTGTGCTGGTGTTCCCAGAGGGGTTTGGGTCTGTAGTGGCCTGGGCCTGTGTGAGGGGAACCGACTGTCCAGAGGTCCCCGATGGTCCGGGCTGGTCATCGGTGTCCAGGTCGACAGAGCTGCTGTCATCGCTGACGGCCTCTTGGGTGGGGGGTGTGGAGAATTCTGGGCCCTCCGCGGCGGTGTGTTGACGGTCGGGTCCTGCAGGGGTATAGAGGTATGGTTATAGTTTCAATGTGTGGCATATGGGTGTATCTGTGGGTTCCCGTGTCCCCAAGTGCTGGCATTCGTGTGTGGGGGCTTTGGTGAGGGTGCCTTGTGGGGGGGATGTGTATATGCATTGGGCATGCTTTGGTGATGGGTGTCCATGCTTAGTGGACGCATGCAGGCCTAGGTTTTTGGATGTGTGGGTTGTGATGGTGAGACATTGGCAGGGAATAGGTGTGCTGGGGGTGGGGGTGAGGATGGTGGTGGGGGTGAGGATGGTGGTGGGGGTGAGGGTGGGGGTGAGGATGGGGGTGGGGGTGAGGGTGGGGTTCGAGGATGGGGGTGAGGGTTGGGGTATGATTTGGCATGCAGGTGGGGGGGAAGCAGTAGTGAAGCTTCAACTTACCAGTATCCATTCCTCCGCCGACTCCTGCGAGGCCGTCAGGATGCAGGATGTTCAAGACTTCCTCCTCCCATGTTGTAAATTGTGGGGGTTGAGGTGGGGGTCCTCCGCCAGTCTTCTGCACGGCGATGTTGTGCCTGGATACCATGGAACGCACCTTCCCCCGTAGGTCGTTCCATCGCTTCCTGATGTCTTCCCGATTTCTGGGGTGCTGTCCCACAGCGTTGACCCTGTCGACAATCCTCTGCCATAGCTCCGTCCTCCGGGCAATGCTGGTGTATTGGATCTGTGTGCCGAACAGCTGGGGCTCTACCCGAACGATTTCCTCCACCATGACCCTGAGTTCTTCGTCTGAGAAGCGGGGGTGTCTTTGGGGTGCCATGGGGTGGTGTGTATGATGTGTGGGGTGGAGTATGTGTAGTTAAGTGTGTTGAGTGTGGTGGTGTGTGTTGTTTTGTGTGTGGATATTGTGTGGGTGATGGTGTTGAGTGGCTGTGGCTGCTAGTTTGTGGATGGTGGTGTCTCGCTCTGGCCTTCTTTCAGAATTTTTGGTCGTAGGGGTTTGTGGGTGATGTGGGTGTGTGTTTTATATTGTATTGTGTGTGTGGGAGTGGTGTGTGTATGTGTATCAGGTGTGTGGAATTCAAATCGGCCAATGTGGCTGAGTTTTGTTCGTTTGTGTGTATTCTGACCGCGGCGGTGTGTCCCGCCAATGGAATACCGCGTTTGAAAGACCGCCGCGTGGATTCGTGGGTCGTAATGGCATGGGCGTATTTCTGTTGGCGTGACGGTGGAGGTTTTGTCACCTCCACTTTTCCGCCGACCGCTGGTCTGGCGGTCTGTTGTGGCTGTCGGATTTTCGGAGGTTTGCCTGCTGCGGGTCAGAATGACCGTGGCGGGTTTCCGCGACCGCGGCGGGATTATGGAGGATTTCTGACCGGCGGTAGGCGCCTTTTACCGCCGAGGTCAGAATGACCACCATAGTTTTTAGATTGTCTCTCATTCTCTACAAGTAATGTACAGTGCTGTATTGCTTCTTAGCTAGGTTTGCACTACCATTACATCTTTTATAAAGTTAGACTTTTCCTGTCTGAAGCTCAAGTTGGCTATTTAACATTAGCCTGTATGCAAATGACTTCCTGTCAGTGCTTACCCATTGATGAGGTTACACAATTGCCCACAGAGTAGAAACAATAAATTGGGCCTTTTGGAAGGAGCACCTGAGTAAGGTATGAGATTCATTCTCTCTCAGGATGGCAGTTGGGGAAGACTCTTCATTAACTTGAAGTGGGCCAGGATAAAGTCTGCCCATTCATAGTTAAGTTTAATGTGTAACGTGAGACATGGGAAGAGAGACCTTTTTATCTGAGGGCATTCTCTAGTCATCCAGACTCTATATAGGTAGGAGGGGTCAGGTAAAAAAAAACCTGTTTGATGAGGCTGAGGAGTCACTCCTGCATTGGCTAGCAGCCTCTTCCAGGGCCAGAAAGGTTTTGTCATGTTGGATTTCACAAGGAATAGTACACTGTGGGGTAGGCTACAGTCAGGCAAACACTATATAATGCAAAAGGGGGAAACTTCCCCCATAGGAACGTTTTTCTCAATGGATAGGAGTTGTCATGGACTTACCCCCACTGACTGCCTAGTGCAGTGTACCAAGGTGTCATCTCACACCCAGCTCTTCAGAACACATGAACAGAATGGATAAAGAGAAAAGGAACAGAATTTGAATGGACCTACTGTCTTTTGCCACTATGGAGGCCTGGAGGTCTGGACCTGCTTCCAAGCGTCCCATAGACAGAGAAGTATACTCCAGAGGTCAGATGGTTGAACCCCTGTGCAGCTACAGGGTCATTAAAAGCTGGAGTGACTAGTTGACTAGTTTCTACTTGATCTGGACTGAACACTGCTGGTGGCCTCTACAGGAGTGACTCCTGACCCCTAAGTGCTGTCACTGAGGTCATGGGAGCCTTAGAACAGACCTAGAGGAGCTATGCAAAAAATACGGAAAAAGTGGGTCTTAAAACATTTTCGGGCTCGGGAGCTTAAGCAGGACCTCGCAGCAAAGGTCTCCAATTTCGAATGGACTTCACCAGATTTAGCTTCCACGTTTGCTTCACTAATGGTCTGAAAGTAGAAGTGTTGACTGGGAGAAGCAATAAAAAGTAAGTGGCCAAAGAGAGGACTTTAGCGGTGCAAATAAATATATATATGTGTATATATATATTTATATAATATATATATTGCAGTTGCCACTAGGTAGGTATAGTTAGGGACCAAAAAAAAAAGCATTTTTTGACTTGCATATATCTTTGGCATTGTCTGACGAATCTTCACAAGATTTTCATAAAAAGTGATTCTTGTTGCACACGGAAAGTTTAGGGGTGATCTGTCAAGCGGGCCGAGAAAAAGGAGGGGCAAAAAAGTTGTGTTTCCCATGTTAATTCCCATAGGACCTTTGAACAAGGCTACAACCTGAACCACTGGACAAAATTACACCAGAGATGGCAGAAAGCTAGTTTTCCGTACTCAGGTTACGCTTTTGCATATTTGGTGTAAATCCATTCATTAGTTTACAAGAAATTAAAGAAAATCCAAATTTGTATATCTGAGTTTGCAAATAATTTCACGAATAATCGTGAATTCTCGCTAATGCACACATGAATAGAAGCACTGTTATTGGTTAACCACAACCTGAATAGAAAGTTGCACCCACCATATTATGATGCGGGAGAGGGTCCCGGGGGCTGAAAAAAAAAGAAAAGTAGCATTAGGGGTACCCTGACCCAGGAGTGTGATATAGGGGTGTTTGTGGGTGAAATTATGGGTTTAAAATTATTTTTCTTCTCCATGTGCGATATTTGCGATTAATAGAGATTGAGATTAAACACAAATGGGCAAAAAAAATTTGGGGGGGAATTCGCAGACTCATTCCTACACTAATTTATTCACTCATACATGCACTCAGCGACTCATGGGCCTACTCTCACACCCACTCAGACACTCATGTACCCACTCAGACACACTCATAGACTCCCACAACCACTTTCAGACCCACTCAGACACTTATGCACCCACTCACAAACCCACTGTGACCTTCATTCACCCATTCACAGACCCAGTCAAACACTGACGCACCCACTCACAGACCCACTCAGACCCTCACGGACCCACTCGCAGCCACACTCAGACACTCATGCACCCACTTACAAACCCAATCAGACCCTCATGCACCAACTCACCGACCCATTCACACTGACGCACCCAAATAAGGACCCACTCAGACACTGACACACCCATTCACAGGCCAACTCAGACACTCACACACTCACTTACAGACCCACTCAAACACTACATCCACCCACTCACAAATGCACTCAGACCCGCACGCACCCACTTACAGAACCACTCAGATATTGATGCACCCACTCACAAATCTACTCACACACTGATGCACCTATTCACAGATGCACTCAGACTCTCACTCACCTACTCACAGACCCACTCAGACACTCATGCTCTCACTCACAAACCTACTCAGACCTTCATGCCCTGACTCACAGACTCACTCAAACGCTGACACACCCACTCACAAACCCACTCAGACAGTGACACACCCACTCACACACCCAGCCACAGACCCACTCAAACACTCACACACCCAGTCACAGATCCACTCAGACCCTCATGCAACCACTCACAAACCCATTCACAGACCCTCATGCATTCACTCACAGACCCACTCTCTCACACACCCACTCACAGACCCACTCAGAACCTCGTGCACCCACTCACAGACCCACTCAGACATTGGTGCACCCACTCACAGAACCAATCAGACCCTCATGCACCCACTCACAGAACCACTCAGACCCTCAAAAACCCACTTTCACAGACAGACACTCCCACACCCAGAGATGCCCTCTCACACTTATTCTCACACAAAGCAAGACAGACTGTTTGGCTGTGCATGGTACGGGGTTGGGTGGTTATGGGCACTGCACACGGCCTTTGGCCATGCGCAGCACGGGGTTGGGTGGTTATAGGGGTTGAATGTTCAGGCCTGGCCACAGACCAGGCCCTGTGGCCAACTCCTACTATGCACAGCCAAAGGCTGTGTTCAGTGTGGGTTTGGGTTGTTATAGGGGTTGGCTGCAGGGCCTGGCCAATGGCTGTGCGTGGTAGTGGTTGAATTAACGTATAAAAATGAAAATAACTATATGTTCAAAAACACATAGAAATTCACTGAAAAAACAAAGGTTACAGGGATGTTATAGTTAGGACATAGAATTAAAAAAACATCAAAAGCCACTGAAAAAAACAAAAGTTACATGGACGTTATAGTTAGGCTCACATTTTAAACATACAAAAGCATAGAAATTCACCTGTTATATTTAGAGTCATCTCAAGTAACTTTAACTCATGCCTCACGGTAACTATAATTCGCACCCCACCATATACAGTTATCTGATCAATAATTTTACTGCAGATGTTACAGTGACATTATCAATGGTGATATCAAAGATTTCATGAGTGCTCTAATCTCTGGAGTAATTAGCAGCAATAGCCCATTTTTTCCATTGGTGGCAGTGGCGGGACCTAGAGCTAGTGTTTAGCAGTTGCTATTGCTATTCAGATTCAAAATTAAAAAAGAACTATTGACATTTTTGCACCTTTACTTTTGGGAGAATGGAGGTAGATAAGGCCACCTTAGAGAGCCTCAGCATTGGCGAGCTGAGAACCATGTGCAAGCAGGGAATCAAGGAAGTAGAATTTCTACACAGCCCTCAGTACTTGAGTAGAGGTCAGTCAGCCACAGAACACATCTGAGGAGAATGAAGTAGACCAAGAACAGTGGGAGGTAGAAGACAACCTGCCTTAATAATGCTTCTTAATTGCAACTTCCAGGGCTGGGAGTGGGAACTCTCACTGCTTGACCCCTTTGGGCTGGTTGTCCGCCAATTGGAGCACAGTGATAAGCAGTCAAAGGGGCTTCCAATACAGGTTTTCTTCCATAGCCCTGGCAGAGAAGAAGATTGCACTTATGGAGAAAAAACTGACTTCGGATGCGTGAAAATAGCACATTGATCAAGTGCTAAGGTGATTGTCCAATGGGCCTAGTTTCTGGCCAGATCCTGTCCCTAAATTATTACGGGTGAACACTCTCCACTGTACTCAACCACAGCTTGCCTATTGAGTGTGACCTCCTGCCACATCCTTCACTCAACCGGCCACAGGCTGCCAATTCAGTTGCACATGGCCTTCAGCTGAGTGCAGTGGTAGTTGGTCACATGCTGTTGGTCATGTGCTATAATCAGGAACTGCACCTAAACAAATCTGTCTATATCTCTGTGTCTTTGTGTTTCACAATTTATTTTCTTAAGTACAGTGATTTTATCAGTATTTCCATTAATGTCACTTATGATGTCACCATTGTCATGTGGGATGTTATATGAAATGCACTGGATGGGGCAAAACATGGCTGCTCTAGAGAGCCAATGCTAGTGATGAACATGAGGAGTGATGGTTGAATGAAACAGCGTGTGAGAGAGTCAGTGACAGAATGCGTGGAAATGAGTGAGAAGAATTTCACACCCCTGCCAAGGTGGGGTTGAAAAAAAAGGGTGCCCTCAGTCCAAGTACTGCACTCAATCTTTTGCCGGTGGCCAGTGCCTGGAGTGCACCCATAGATAGATAGATAGATAGATAGATAGATAGATAGATAGATAGATAGATAGATAGATAGATAGATAGATAGATAGATACAGTAGATAGATTGTGATGAAGTGGGTTAACCGGCAAATACCTCGAACAACACCAGTTATTACACCCCTCCCAATCTGGTTTTCGAGCAGGTTTCAGTACAGAATCTACTCTTGTTGAGGTCTCGGACACCATTCAGTTGGCAGTGGACCAGGGGATGCAAGCGGCATTACTGCTCCTGGATCTACTGGCAGCTTTTAATACAGTGTCCGACTCCACTCTACTGCAATGATTGGGAAATATTGATGTTAGTGAGCCCGCCTTGAACTGTCTTCATTCTTTTCCTATTGGACAGCAGCCAAGTGATCTGGGTGGCACCTTACTCTTCAGAACCTACGCCCCTGGAGTCTGGTGTTCCCCAACGTTTGGACTTGAGCCCAATACGGTTTAACATGTATATAACACACTAATTGCTGTGCTAATTGCAGTCTTTAGCATGCAAGTGGTGTCTTACACTGATGGCACACAGATTATCCTCATGTTCGATAAGAATACTCTCAATTCCTTAATCAACTTCAAGCATGCCTTTCAGCTGTGTTCCAGTGGATGCGTAGGAGCCATTTGCAGTGCAACACTAGTAAAACTTAGATACTATTGTTTGGTTCACTCCCCCTGGGTGGGATAGCCACTACTGGCCCAGTCACCTTCCACCTCCACAAGCCCCTTTCGCTGCAACAAAAAAAAATTCAACGCACAGGTCAGTGCTGTTGTGGGAATGTGTTATGGCCTCCTAAAATCCCTGAAGAAAGGTATGTACTTTTTACCCGGGCAATTTCAGAAATAATAGTTCACACCCTTGTCACTTCTCGACTGGACTATGAGAACATCCTTTATTGGAGCCTACCAGCATACCAACTGAGAAGATTGCAGGTAGTTCAGAATGTGGCAGCTTGGCTTCTTTCGAAACTACCTAAAAGAAGTCATATTCAGCATCATCTCAAATAGCTACACTGGCCTCCCATCAAGGAAAGAGCGAGATTCAAAGGACTCATCCTGACACACAGAGCAATTTACCATCCTGTGCCTTGGTATCTGATAGAAAGGATTAGGCCATATCATCATGCTCTGTTGGCAGTGGTCCCAAGGATGAAGAGGAAAAAGTAGGGCAATTCATCTTTTTTTTCCTTGCAGCTACCACAGGAATTCACACCCTTTGCAGCTTTGTATGTAAAGGACAAACTCACTGATAAACGCCAACTGAAGATCTGGCTATTTCAAAAGCATTTAGGTAACCTGATGGACTGGTGGACATGAATAGTCTACAATCCTAGTTAGCACTGGTATACTCATTAAGTTGCTGCGCACTCTATGAGACTGATGATTGATCTGTTTGGCTTGTCAATTGGTTTGCATTTCAAATACCTGTGCCCCTCCTCCTGTGCATATGCTGGGTGGAGACCTTTTGTTTAAATTAAATTGTACTGTCTGTTTTACTAGTGTTTATTTAACTATGTCAAAAAGCAATGAAAGTTAAGTTGCAGCTTTTTATGTTAAACCTATGATTGTACTGATGATATTAAATTTAAAAATATTATACCAAAATTTACCTCTGACATACTTGATCAAGTGCCTTTTGCTATATGTCCTAAACATGCAAACAATATTGAGTGTATATTGTTTGTAAACCTTGCAAAGATGAAGGCAGATCCAATAAAACAATTGTCCTAGTATTATATCTAGTTTTCTTATTGCTTCTAAACCCACAAATATAATGTTGTGTTTTCATAATGCTGTGTTGCTCTGTAAAGTGCATGATATTTGCATGTGCATGCTGCTTTGCATGTGTGTGCTTGTGAATGGTACATAACACAGGGGACTGTGGGTTTTATTTTGGAAACCCAGGACCTGGAGAGGCAGGGACTGCAACTCCCAGACAGGAGACATGTATTGCTGGCATTCTGGAAGGCTGGGAAGTGACACACATTGAAGAGAGAAGAATAGAACGTCCTCTGAAGATATCTAATGGCTCTTCGATTCCAGTGAAAATTAGTGGTTTGGTGGGGCCCAGACTCATTGTCAGGATGATGGATGGACTGATACTTTTGCCACTACGAGCAATAGAAAGGAAAGACTTGTTTTTAGAAACTTTATGGGACATATTTCAGTGGAGGCTGACAATCAGATGTGATGTCTGGTTACTCCCTTGGCCTGTGGTATGGGTCACTCGTAACTTGAGGTACTCCTGCTGTGACAGACTTTCCCTTTGACAAAGGGCAGTGCTGAGAAGAGAACACTTAAAAGGAGCTGGCACCTCTAACAAGACTTTCAAATGCCAGTGACTACAATAAATCACATATGTGTTTGGGCTTGTATTACAAAGGTGAGAGCATGTGCCCTTATTCGGCTGAACAGCACTGTCTCATCAGGAGATGGAAAAATCTCCAAAGACTTTGTTGCTGCTGGAGCCAGGACTGGGAACCAAGGTCTGTCAGTCTCCCATCTGAATACCATTTACCAGAAGCCAAGAGCACGTGCCCCATGTCTGTAGCACCAGAAGTGTGCCTGTCTGCCAAGGCCAATGGCCTCAGTGAGGAGGGAAAGAGTGCTTGGAAGCTGACATCCCTGCTAAGACCAGTGGAGGAGGAAAGATTCTGAGGAAACGATGACCAGAGGGAATCCTGCTGCATGGATCCTGGTGAGCAGAGTGTGAGGTGCCTGTTGCAATCGGTCCAGTGTTGTGAGAGAGCGATCCACTCTGGTGGAAGTCAGTACCCTCCACTGGGGCTTCTGTGAATTTGCAGACCATCACCCAATCGTCACTGTTCTCATTGGGACTGTCATCCATGTTTGGGACCCTCATACTCCAGGAAGTGGCCACCGAAGACTGCCAGGGTCATTGCCAATTGCCACTGAGACTGTGTGGGATGTCATCTGGTGCAACTGAGACTGTGGGCTGTTACCCATGTCTGTGATCCCCCTGAGCCAGGAGGGAGTGACCAAAGACAACAGAGGCCATCACCCAGAGGATCCTGACCATATCAACACTGTTGCTCATGCTTGTGGGGAGGGACTCAGAAACTTGGCCATACGTTGCTTTGCCGAAGGACACTGTTTTGTCTGATTACCTTGGAAGACCTCTTAAAAAGAGCTGCTGCACCCAAAGTCTACCACTGTCTACAACTGCCTCATAAGCTGAATGCAGAAGAAAGCAGTGGGCACTGTTTGTTGTAGGAAGATTGGGGGGGGAGTCCAAGTTCTCAGATATTTTGAAGACCTCGATTGGGTAACATGGAAGAAGGGCTATAAGCCTTCTATAGAGATTTCAATCAATCAGGATTTGAAAAGCTTGGCCAATCACCCAACAGGGTATCCAAACAGTTGCAGGACCAGGGGAAAACAGTGAAAATGAGTGAAAAGCAAGGAGAAGGCACAAAAAAACGGTAGAAAAAACAAGAAGGAAGCAGTGAGAATGAGGGAAAAGCAAGGAGAAGGCACACAAAAAATGGTGGAAAAAGCAAAGTGAAGGCAGTAAAAAATGAGGAAAAAGCAAGGAGTGGGCACACAAAAAATGTGGGTAAAGCAAGGAGAAAGTGGTGAAAACAAGGGAAAATCAAGGAGAGGGAACACAAAAATCTGAGAAAAAGCAAGAAGGAAGCAGTCAGGACGAGGGAAAAGCAAGGAACAGGTACACAAAAAGCAAGGGGAAAAACAAGGAGAAAACAGGAGCAAGAGCGATGCTACAGCACTGGAAAGCTAGCCCTGTGACCTGCTTTTTGCTAGCATGGTGGCATACCATCCGAGAGATGACCTTGGTGCACCCGCTAGTTGGGGTTTCACTGGGAGTCACCTCTCGAGTTCCACCAGGGACGCAGTATAGTGTGGCTCCTATTATGGTAATAAGACTGCATGTTTAGGGTGACAGCACCCATGAGTGTGGGAAACTGAGTCCACTCCACACCACTTTGGAAGCTGTCGGCCTAACTCCTGGCAAGCCTGCAGTGCCCGACACAACGCTAGAAAGGAAGAGGTCATTTGTGGTAATCCAAACCTGACACTCAGACTCCTCATCAAAGACGTGCAAACAGATCATACCTCTTCCACTCAGTTACAGTGCATGTTCGAAAGAGCAACAGAAGCAGAGGAAAATAGGATGCACACAGCTGAATACTGGTCGAAATTACAATGACCAGTCCTTATCAAGTTCTTTCAATAGTGCAACTCCAAAGTAATGCGTCATGCGTTCATGACACAGTTGGGTTGGTGGGAGCTTGGTGAGATGGGGTAGCCATTATGAACAAAAGATAGCAACAGCAAGATACCACCAATTAATACCAAGACAATCGGGAAACCTCCAAAAATACTTGAAAAAAGTCAGTGAATGGCTGAAATTATTATTCCAAAGACAGAGTGGAATGTACTTACAAATCTAGATGCAACAACCTTACAAAGTATAAAATCCCTGCAGTGTTAGATGCATTAAAATGTGACTCACCAATTCACCAAAGTGACTTGAAAAGTTCATATGCAAAAAAGACTGTATCTCAGTGGACGACCTTGCCACTTGCAGGTCATATGTCTCATGGGCAGATGTGAGCGCCACATTTTTTTTAAAACAATAGTCCCTTTAGTCTGCTCAGCTTGTCGAAATTGATATTATAAGTAGCAATGTAAGGCCACAAATTCTCTACTTTTATCTTGTGTGGGAGGGAAAAGTACATTTCCACAGCAGGTCACTATTTTAGAAACAGAAATCACATAAGCCACACCTTCTCTCATCCCACAAAAGCCTTGATCCCTCACCATCAAGTAACTTTCATCTGACAGTAACTGAAATACTGGGCAGATCACAGAGGCACGAATACCCTTCAAGTAGAGAACTAAGTTAGCTACTGATGCTTTGCAAGCGACGTGCAATGCCACCTGTTTGCAAATCATTGAATGGCTTACAGAAGTTTTACATTAGCTTTTGCTAATAAATACCTCCTTTTCACCACTCACACATTTGAAATCGAAGTGTAGCTCCTACACCTCATAGGTGGAACTATCTCCTAGATGTTTGCACCTGCCAATAGGAAAGTATTTAAAACAGGTGAATTGGAATGTTGATATCGGCAGGGATGTCACCCTGTGTATTAACCACACTGATGATGGAGTTCCAGCTACTGCAAAAGGCAACTTTTATAGCTTTTCTATATTAAGCATGATGTACTTAGATTCCTTCTTTGCCATTATCTGTTGTTCACGTTAATGTTAAATGTGGCAAATAACTCCTTGGAGTATACCTGCTTCCAGGGCAAGCAACCTACCTTAACAACTTGTAAAGTCCAACTCAACTGCATAATGGATCTGAACTGATTTTGCCCATGTCTTTAAAATAGCATGCTGTTTTGAATAATGTCAACAACAGTAGACTCAATGTTGTTTAATTAATGTGTATATACGAGTAGATAGTGTGTTCAAACATTATCGACAATGATAAAATCTCTCTCTAAGTTTTCCTTATCTATTTGCCTTAAACGAGCAGCAGCTTCAATTTGTGAAAGCTTCCAAATTTTGTTATGCATTGCATATCGAAATGTTTTGAAGCATGATTTTCTATGACCTAGCAAGAAGTCTTGTAAGTCTATGTCTTCAGAAGGAAGAGAGAGCTGTTCTTTCACAGCTATTAAAATGGAGGTTTGCAACCATTGCTGACATAATTTATCCACGTTGTATGTGGTGACGATGCCTGAATATTATGCCAATTGTCAAATTTGGCTATGGAGGGAATACTGGGCACATTAATTTCTTTTAGTTTTGCTAACCGATGCTAACTCGAAAATTATGTCCATAATAATGATAACAGAACATTTCCCGACACTTTGCAGTGTTTATATATACAAATCTTCCTTTTCAAACACAGCATAACATTCAAGCTCAGAAAGCATAGAATCAACTGTTTTTACATCCCAGTCATCAGAAACAACCTCTGGTGTAATAACATAGTTCAAAGAAATTTTAAACGCATGTGGACATTTGTATCATTTCAGTAAATCCAAATATGTCATATGGTACTTTATCCCAAACAACCCAATCAGGGACAGGAACAGCAGAAATGTTCAGAAGGGACACGTCTCTTCTCACTTTATGGGAAGACAAAATTGAGGATTTAAAACCCCATCCACCAGTTCACCAGCAGAGCGTTCAAGAAGATAATGGCCATGTTTAAGCAGAAAGAAGACAATAACAAATCCAATACAGAGTGTGGTTCTAAAAATTCTGGACCCATGTAAT
The DNA here is from genome assembly GCF_031143425.1 of Pleurodeles waltl. Classification (NCBI taxonomy): domain Eukaryota; kingdom Metazoa; phylum Chordata; class Amphibia; order Caudata; family Salamandridae; genus Pleurodeles; species Pleurodeles waltl. Next base: position 1,237,950,673 of record NC_090446.1, read on the forward strand.
TTACTTTGCCACAGCAGTACGATTTTAGTATCAAAAGACCGATAATGACTAGTACACTAAGCATGAGCATTTTCGCTCAATTCCAGCAGCGTTTTCACCTCGAAATCGCCATTTTCGTCCTGCACTCGTGGCTCCCATTTTATACACGGCAGCCATTTTTAAAAGTTGCCCTCACATAGGCTTATAATACAGTCAGATTTGATTCCAAGGACACGTACACCTTGATTGACTTTTCTCTGACCTGGGCAAGCTGGAACCATTGCCTCAGGCCAAACCTGTTTGGTCAGTCCCTCTCCCAGTGGCCGAATCAGATAGCATCAAGGCACACCATGCCATAAAACCCTTATTATCGCTCACACTCCCTGCCTAATCTTGCTCACACCTGCACCTGCTCTTTTCTTCTTCTTACTTTACGAGGGGGAGGTGCCCGTTTTTATTGGGGCTCCACACTTATCTGATGTAAAATACTAGGCCTTGCCGGGTAATTTATTATGGGTTGGATGACATGAAATATGAGGTTTCATCATGACACTGTTTTTTCCTTTGTAGTGAAAACATGTGAATGACCAACCAAAATGTCAAGAATGTTTCCCTGAAGCTTAAAAAACTGTATATAAGGAAACCTGACTTTGCATTGACACACAGTCTCCTGAGAACATACAAACCGTGCTGTTGTACTTCTAGGACGCTTGTCACTTGGTTGCAGCCAATAAATTCGATCTTTGACTTCACCTAGAAGACTCTGAGTTTCTGTGGTCTGAATCAGGAAAGTACCCGAGGTCTTTGGGTGTACCCTGGCACCACTGGGTAACCGGATCAGTACCGGTTCAGAAAAACCCAGTACCTCAGTTGGTGCCCAACGTGGGGCGATACCAGCGGTACCGGTCCAAGCCTGAGGTCCGTGGGGAGCTTCGTGTGAAAATTCTGGAGGAAGGCCGCCACTTCATCGACCCCTGCATGTCGACGTGGTCCGAAAGTCTTTGCTGCGAGGTTCCCCGCTTCCCGACGGCTACGAAGGACTGCTGCCCTGGCTATCGCCCTGATTTGGACCCTTGATTTTTAGTAGAGCGAAACGATAAGACGAGTCTTCTGGTGACATCATCGATATTTTCAGTTAAGTATAAGTGGAGCGTCTCCCAGTCCTTAGTTGGACACTTGGTTTGGTCCTTAGTTGGACATTTGGTTTGGTATCCCTTCGGGATCACTTTGATTTGGAACTTGCAAGTACCAAAGCCGAAGGACTCGTGTATTCACGAGACTATCGTAAACGATAATCCTTTGAAGTTTGAAGCTAGACTAGTGAGCGAAGATGCCTGGTCTTAGCAGACTTGGAAATTTGTTTTGTCTTGGTTGTAAAAGGGACTCCCGGTTGGAGGACTCATGTCCGGTTCCTCCGATTGGAACTCCAACCTATGAACTATATGTGAAGCACGGAGTGTGCCCCATCACGTTTAATAAAGTATGGGTCCGCTATTCTTGGAAATAAATGTCTGTGAGGCTGTTTTTGCAGTTTTTTGGAACACTATTGAGAAAAGCTTTCTTCTCTCTTGTAAATATGACTTACAACTAGGATCTGCAAACGGTTCTGTAAGTAAATTGCGACGGCGCTATTTATGAAAAATGGCTAAAGCGCGCTGTATTGTGTGTCCTGAGTGTTTTCTGTTTATATCTGAAATTAGCTCAATGTGTGTTTGTGGGTCTTCTTGATGTTTTCAGTTTGTTAAGTAAAATGTTGGTTAATTAATATTAAGTAGAAACTTAGAAAAAATCCAGAAATTAACCATGTGATGTGCTAACATAGCTATATGTTGCTCTTTAATTTATAGAATGAGCAATTGTGCACATATAAAAAACTGCTGTTAAATGCTTAATAAATTAGAAAACACATTCAATAGATATAAATAGGGCCCCAAAAAAGAAAAAAAAAAAAGAAATTATCTATTTTTGCAAAAAAATAAATCCATTTACAGCATTTTTCTTAGATGCATTGTATTAGATGTTCACAGGCAAACTTTTCAGCTGCAGTATATTTGATAGGAATGTTCAATTCAGCCAGCACTTTCCCAGTTAAACACGGGTGGAATTTTGCATAACCTTCCTTTTAAATGAAAGTGGCGCAAAAATGTGACGCATTTCAAGTTAGGCTTATGCACTTAGGCTTGTGAGTTAATGTATCCCAAATAATAGGCAAGGGATGCAGCTTGCTTTTATATGTGGAATTATCACCAAAAAAAAGAATAATTGTTTTTTTTTTTGTTTTAAAAGAAAATTATTAATTATGGAAAAATTATTTAAAAAATAAGTGCCTTTCAAAATCGTTTTTTAATATTTATAAAGCCTAATACCTATACTATGACCTCCTAGCATTAACATTTAATTTAAGTTATGTTGCACCGCTAAAATGACATTTGTATGTGCAATTTTCCCTTGGCGCAGGAGCAAACAAGCTCATTTCTATAAAGTATAAGTTAATATTTTCAATGGCTGACTCATGGATTGTGTAAAAGACATTCTGGTAATGCATATTATGCAAGAAAATTGTAGGATATTGATTTTTAATGCCTAAAATATCAAAGTCGATTTTGGGCAAAAGCACTGTTTAAACTGCATTTTCTTTCATTCAGAGTACTTTTTAAAGTGTCTCAGGCTTCAGTAAATGCATACATTTAGGTTTGATATATATTTGCAGGTTGTGCCTTTTTATGATTCAATGAGTCAATGTGCCAGTACAAAGGCTTGTTTTAATATCGAGGTTGAAGGTTCTAACTTCAGCTGGGCCTACTGAGACGTTCATTCATTCGAGGTTGATGAAATATGTACCATTGCATGGGATTGCAACAAGCATTTATTCTAACAACTGGTATGTGTGTTATTAAGGTTTGTGAATTATTCACAGTAAATGTAGTTTAATAATCTGGAAATAGAGATAAATTTTTTTAGCGCCTAAAAAGGAATTTTTTTTTTTTTGAAATAGAGTGAATTATTGCAGGTTAGAAGGAAAATAGGAAGGCCTACTGTCTTTGACAGATTCAGAGTGGGAGAAGCTAGGAGAGCTACAGAGGCTGGCTCAAGTCACGCTGCTGAGATGCTATCTTTAGTTTTCCCATAAACAATGGAGGAGGCTGTCATGTTGACACTTGTGACCTTTTAAATTAGGGCCTTGTCTCTGTGAAATGCAGAATGACCCTATGGGCCTCTAAAAGTGGGATTTCTGGCTTCTCCAGAAGAACATCAATACAATTAAAGAACTTAATTCCAAAGGGAAAATATAAAAAAAGGGGTTTCTTCGAAAGTCCCAGCATCATGTTAAATGCTCTGCAGAACTGATACATTTGTGTCTCCGCTCTAAAAAATTAAAATGATGCCTGCTAGTTGCTTTTATTTGACAGAAAACGAAGTGATGCATTAAGTCTTAGACAGAAAATAAGATGCAGCCCTTTTCTAAAATTTTGAAGGCTACATGCCTTAATGAGAACGATTTACCAATTAAGACTTATTTTTTCACAGTGGAAATTGTAGGTGCCGAATTAATATGGAGTGTCAGTGTAACAATTTGTACTTTTAGAAAGGTAAAACTAAGGTGGCTTGATGTTGCGAAGTAACTGACAAGAGGGTAACAGTTAAGTAATGGAAATTTATTTTCGTGTATTTGGTCCTATCATGAATTGTTCTTGCTGGTCCTGTATGTTAGAAGAGAAACAGTAAAGTTATATTTGACAGCAGATTTCCATTGCCTGGTGATCTACTGTCAAAAGGAGGGTAAGGATTTTAAACCTGACAAATTAAACAGGCCCAAATATTGGGTTTTGGGCTGCAGGTTTACAGTGCATAAAGTACATGACATGGTGTTGTGTGTCACCGCTTATTCACACATGCTATTGTTTTGTCTATGCTTTTTGTGTTTGATACACAGCAAGTATATCTGATAGGTTGACGTTTTGTGCGTTTTTATTATTTTTAATTTGGTTTTTTTGCATGTTTGTTGCTGCTTTTGATACTATTACAAGCTCCCCTGTGTTGTGAGGGGATGGTCATGACGATGCCCATCGCTACGCAACAGTTGGTTGAACTTGTTCTGGTTACTAAATTCCACAGATAATGATATTTCATGCTGTGAACATAAGAGACAACACTTCACCAGTGCATGTCTATTTGGCTATAATGGTATTGAAGGAAAATAAAAAGAGATATACAGGATCAAAGTGTGTCACCTGCAGTTAGTCACGTTACTGCCCCTTCCCTTAAAGGAACAGGCAGCCCTACATTTATGTAGCCTTGATTGGACCTAAGGATGAAATTATAGATCTGTGACTCAAGGTGGCCTAATTTCTATATTACATTAGTTAATGATGTTCTGTTTCCTAAGTAGCATATGGCTTTTGTTCCTTAAAAGAAAACCAGGTTTTCATTTTTTCCTGAAGAAGGAACTGAAACATTAGCTAGGAGTACCGTATATGGTGTAGTCACCAACGGTAGAGTTAAAATTTGTGTAACTTTGGCCTTTGTGTATCACCCGTACTCTCGGTGTTGTGTCACATGCCTGACTATCACCCAAATAATTTTTTTTGTTCTTCCTATAGATTTTTTTCTTTTGTTACTTCCCCTGACCAATGTCGCATCATGCTTAGTTATTGAGATTTTAGCTATGTCCTAGTCCCATTTCTCTTTTTCAAATTCCTTTCACCAGTCAGACCTTTTATTATTATTGATGTATTGTTCAGGTTCACATTTCCAGACTGCAGTGATGTACCAGGGACCCCAATGTTATGTATAATTCCCTTTGGTATGACCAGACTGGTTTTCAAGAATTTGCCTTAGGCCTGCTTCAATGTTTTCCAGCCTGACTGTCAGGGTAGCGATAGACTGGTTAACTGACTCAATATTATAGTAAGACAAGGTTTCCATCTCAATAGGAGATATCTTATGTTTACCTTTTTGAACATGACGAATTTTCAATGTCTATTTTAATTTGGTTTTCGGTTCCCTTCTGTTCCTGCTACTTTAATTTTTGGTGGGATCAGATGTGTCCTAATCATGCAAATATCAGGACCCTCTAGTTCTTGTCTTTTTGTTTGCACATTTGACTATTAGCCTGTGTATTGCATAGTGCACCTGATGCACAGTTTTTAAAGGAAGGTTTCTACATGTCCCTGATAATCGGTATCATGTGATTTCTCTATTGATATGTTCTAAGATAAGGAGGAACACCTAGACTTAATCATTGAGGAAAATATGTGTTTACCCCATTAGACAATGCCACTGTGTGAGGAAATCCATTCAGATAGAATTCTCATGTAGCTATAGATGGCAGAGAATAATGGAGAGAACCCAATTAAAGATGCTAGAGACCCTGTTTTGCCCTTCTGCCTTTGTCTTTGTATTTTATGCCCATGGTGTATGGCTACTCCTTTGAAGATTGCAGACCACCTGCTTGCAGTCCCCTTGTTAAAAACCATGAACTGTTTTTGTACTAAATTGAAGGGAACTAACAACTGTGGCACATTTCCTGTAGGAAGTTGGCTCTGTATGTGCTATTTCAAAGTAAGGAATAGCATGCACAGAGTCCAAGGGTTCCCCTTAGAGGTAAAATAGTGGTAAAAATAGATAATACTAATGCTCTATTTTGTGGTAGTGTGGTCGAGCAGTAGGCTTATCCAAGGAGTAGTGTTAAGCATTTGTTGTACATACACATAGACAATAAATGAGGTACACACACTCCGAGACAAATCCAGCCAATAGGTTTTGTTATAGAAAAATATCTTTTCTTAGTTAATTTTAAGAACCACAGGTTCAAATTTAACATGTAATATCTTGTTTGAAAGGTATTGCAGGTAAGTACATTAGGAACTTTGAATTATTTCAATTGCATGTATACTTTTCAAGTTATTCACAAATAGCTATTTTAAAAGTGGACACAGTGCAATTTTCACAGTTCCTGGGGGAGGTAAGTTTTTGTTAGTTTTACCAGGTAAGTAAGACACTTACAGGGTTCAGTTCTTGGTCCAAGGTAGCCCACCGTTGGGGGTTCAGAGCAACCCCAAATTCACCACACCAGCAGCTCAGGGCCGGTCAGGTGCAGAGTTCAAAGTGGTGCCCAAAACACATAGGCTAGAATGGAGAGAAGGGGGTGCCCCGGTTCCGGTCTGCTTGCAGGTAAGTACCCGCGTCTTCGGAGGGCAGACCAGGGGGGTTTTGTAGGGCACCGGGGGGGACACAAGCCCACACAGAAATTTCACCCTCAGCAGCGCGGTGGCGGCCGGGTGCAGTGTAGAAACAAGCGTCGGGTTTGTAATGGAAGTCAATGGGAGATCTAGGGATCTCTTCAGCGCTGCAGGCAGGCAAGGGGGGGGTTCCTCGGGGAAACCTCCACTTGGTCAAGGGAGAGGGACTCCTGGGGGTCACTCCTCCAGTGAAAGTCCGGTCCTTCAGGTCCTGGGGGCTGCGGGTGCAGGGTCTCTCCCAGGTGTCGGGACTTAGGATTCAAAGAGTCGCGGTCAGGGGAAGCCTCTGGATTCCCTCTGCAGGCGGCGCTGTGGGGGCTCAGGGGGGACAGGTTTTTGTACTCACAGTCTTAGAGTAGTCCTGGGGTCCCTCCTGAGGTGTTGGATCGCCACCAGCCGAGTCGGGGTCGCCGGGTGCAGTGTTGCAAGTCTCACGCTTCTTGCGGGGAGCTTGCAGGGTTCTTTAAAGCTGCTGGAAACAAAGTTGCAGCTTTTCTTGGAGCAGGTCCGCTGTCCTCGGGAGTTTCTTGTCTTTTCGAAGCAGGGGCAGTCCTCAGAGGATGTCGAGGTCGCTGGTCCCTTTGGAAGGCGTTGCTGGAGCAGGATCTTTGGAAGGCAGGAGACAGGCCGGTGAGTTTCTGGAGCCAAGGCAGTTGTCGTCTTCTGGTCTTCCTCTGCAGGGGTTTTCAGCTAGGCAGTCCTTCTTCTTGTAGTTGCAGGAATCTAATTTTCTAGGGTTCAGGGTAGCCCTTAAATACTAAATTTAAGGGCGTGTTTAGGTCTGGGGGGTTAGTAGCCAATGGCTACTAGCCCTGAGGGTGGGTACACCCTCTTTGTGCCTCCTCCCAAGGGGAGGGGGTCACAATCCTAACCCTATTGGGGGAATCCTCCATCTGCAAGATGGAGGATTTCTAAAAGTTAGAGTCACTTCAGCTCAGGACACCTTAGGGGCTGTCCTGACTGGCCAGTGACTCCTCCTTGTTGCTTTCTTTGTTCCCTCCAGCCTTGCCGCCAAAAGTGGGGGCCGTGGCCGGAGGGGGCGGGCAACTCCACTAAGCTGGAGTGCCCTGCTGGGCTGTGACAAAGGGGTGAGCCTTTGAGGCTCACCGCCAGGTGTCACAGCTCCTGCCTGGGGGAGGTGTTAGCATCTCCACCCAGTGCAGGCTTTGTTACTGGCCTCAGAGTGACAAAGTCACTCTCCCCATGGGGCCAGCAACATGTCTCTAGTGTGGCAGGCTGCTGGAACCAGTCAGCCTACACAGCTAGTTGGTTAAGTTTCAGGGGGCACCTCTAAGGTGCCCTCTGTGGTGTATTTTACAATAAAATGTACACTGGCATCAGTGTGCATTTATTGTGCTGAGAAGTTTGATACCAAACTTCCCAGTTTTCAGTGTAGCCATTATGGTGCTGGGGAGTTCGTGTTTGACAGACTCCCAGACCATATACTCTTATGGCTACCCTGCACTTACAATGTCTAAGGTTTTGTTTAGACACTGTAGGGGTACCATGCTCATGCATTGGTACCCTCACCTATGGTATAGTGCACCCTGCCTTAGGGCTGTAAGGCCTGCTAGAGGGGTGTCTTACCTATACTGCATAGGCAGTGAGAGGCTGGCATGGCACCCTGAGGGGAGTGCCATGTCGACTTACTCGTTTTGTCCTCACTAGCACACACAAGCTGGCAAGCAGTGTGTCTGTGCTGAGTGAGAGGTCTCCAGGGTGGCATAAGACATGCTGCAGCCCTTAGAGACCCTCCCTGGCATCAGGGCCCTTGGTACTAGAAGTACCAGTTACAAGGGACTTATCTGGATGCCAGGGTCTGCCAATTGTGGATACAAAAGTACAGGTTAGGGAAAGAACACTGGTGCTGGGGCCTGGTTAGCAGGCCTCAGCACACTTTCAATTGTAAACATAGCATCAGCAAAGGCAAAAAGTCAGGGGGCAACCATGCCAAGGAGGCATTTCCTTACACAACCCCCCCCCAAACGAAAGAGGATGAGACTAACCTTTCCCAAGAGAGTCTTCATTTTCTAAGTGGAAGAACCTGGAAAGGCCATCTGCATTGGCATGGGCAGTCCCAGGTCTGTGTTCCACTATAAAGTCCATTCCCTGTAGGGAGATGGACCACCTCAACAGTTTAGGATTTTCACCTTTCATTTGCATCAGCCATTTGAGAGGTCTGTGGTCAGTTTGAACTAGGAAGTGAGTCCCAAAGAGGTATGGTCTCAGCTTCTTCAGGGACCAAACCACAGCAAAGGCCTCCCTCTCAATGGCACTCCAACGCTGCTCCCTGGGGAGTAACCTCCTGCTAATGAAAGCAACAGGCTGGTCAAGGCCATCATCATTTGTTTGGGACAAAACTGCCCCTATCCCATGTTCAGAGGCATCAGTCTGCACAATGAACTGCTTAGAATAATCTGGAGCTTTTAGAACTGGTGCTGAGCACATTGCCTGTTTCAGGGTGTCAAAGGCCTGTTGGCATTCCACAGTCCAGTTCACTTTCTTGGGCATTTTCTTGGAGGTGAGTTCAGTGAGGGCTGTCACAATGGATCCATATCCCTTCACAAACCTCCTGTAATACCCAGTCAAGCCAAGGAATGCCCTGACTTGAGTCTGGGTTTTTGGAGCTACCCAGTCCAGAATAGTCTGGATCTTGGGTTGGAGTGGCTGAACTTGGCCTCCACCTACAAGGTGGCCCAAGTAAACCACAGTTCCCTGCCCTATCTGGCATTTGGATGCCTTGATAGAGAGGCCTGCAGATTGCAGAGCCTTCAAAACCTTCTTCAGGTGGACCAGGTGATCCTGCCAGGTGGAGCTAAAGACAGCAATATCATCAAGATAAGCTGTGCTAAAGGACTCCAAGCCAGCAAGGACTTGATTCACCAACCTTTGGAAGGTGGCAGGGGCATTCTTTAAACCAAAGGGCATAACAGTAAACTGATAGTGCCCATCAGGTGTGGAGAATGCTGTTTTCTCCTTTGCTCCAGGTGCCATTTTTATTTGCCAGTACCCTGCTGTCAAGTCAAAGGTACTTAAGAATTTGGCAGCACCTAATTTATCTATGAGCTCATCAGCTCTTGGAATTGGATGAGCATCTGTCTTGGTGACAGAATTGAGCCCTCTGTAGTCCACACAAAACCTCATCTCTTTCTTTCCATCTTTGGTGTGAGGTTTGGGGACTAAGACCACTGGGCTAGCCCAGGGGCTGTCAGAGCGCTCAATTACTCCCAATTCCAGCATCTTGTGGACTTCCACCTTGATGCTTTCCTTAACATGGTCAGACTGTCTAAAGATTTTGTTTTTGACAGGCATGCTGTCTCCTGTGTCCACATCATGGGTACACAGGTGTGTCTGACCAGGGGTTAAGGAGAAGAGTTCAGGAAACTGTTGTAGGACTCTCCTACAATCAGCTTGCTGTTGGCCAGAGAGGGTGTCTGAGTAGACCACTCCATCTACTGTGCCATCTTTTGGGTCTGATGACAGAAGATCAGGGAGAGGTTCACTCTCTGCCTCCTGATCCTCATCTGTTACCATCAACAGATTCACATCAGCCCTGTCATGGAAGAGCTTAAGGCGGTTCACATGGATCACCCTCTTGGGGCTCCTGCTTGTGCCCAGGTCCACCAGGTAGGTGACCTGACTCTTCCTTTCTAGTACTGGGTAAGGGCCACTCCATTTGTCCTGGAGTGCCCTGGGAGCCACAGGCTCCAGAACCCAGACTTTCTGCCCTGGTTGGAACTCAACCAGTGCAGCCTTTTGGTCATACCAAAACTTCTGGAGCTGTTGGCTGGCCTCAAGGTTTTTGGTTGCCTTTTCCATGTACTCTGCCATTCTAGAGCGAAGGCCAAGTACATAGTCCACTATGTCTTGTTTTGGCTCATGGAGAGGTCTCTCCCAGCCTTCTTTAACAAGAGCAAGTGGTCCTCTTACAGGATGACCAAACAGAAGTTCAAAGGGTGAGAATCCTACTCCCTTCTGTGGCACCTCTCTGTAAGCGAAAAGCAGACATGGCAAGAGGACATCCCATCTCCTTTTGAGCTTTTCTGGGAGCCCCATGATCATGCCTTTTAATGTCTTGTTGAATCTCTCCACCAAGCCATTAGTTTGTGGATGGTATGGTGTAGTGAATTTATAAGTCACTCCACACTCATTCCACATGTGCTTTAGGTATGCTGACATGAAGTTGGCACCTCTGTCAGACACAACCTCCTTAGGGAAACCCACTCTGGTAAAGATACCAATGAGGGCCTTGGCTACTGCAGGGGCAGTAGTCGACCTAAGGGGAATAGCTTCAGGATACCTGGTAGCATGATCCACTACTACCAGGATATACATATTTCCTGAGGCTGTGGGAGGTTCTAGTGGACCAACTATGTCCACACCCACTCTTTCAAAGGGAACCCCCACCACTGGAAGTGGAATGAGGGGGGCCTTTGGATGCCCACCTGTCTTACCACTGGCTTGACAGGTGGGGCAGGAGAGGCAAAACTCCTTAACCATGTTGGACATATTGGGCCAGTAGAAGTGGTTGACTAACCTCTCCCACGTCTTGGTTTGTCCCAAATGTCCAGCAAGGGGAATGTCATGGGCCAATGTTAGGATGAACTTCCTGAACAGCTGAGGCACTACCACTCTCCTAGTGGCACCAGGTTTGGGGTCTCTGGCCTCAGTGTACAGGAGTCCATCTTCCCAATAGACCCTATGTGTTCCATTTTTCTTGCCTTTGGACTCTTCAGCAGCTTGCTGCCTAAGGCCTTCAAGAGAGGGACAGGTTTCTTGTCCCTTACACAGCTCCTCCCTTGAGGGTCCCCCTGGGCCTAAGAGCTCAACCTGGTAAGGTTCAAGCTCCAAAGGCTCAGTTCCCTCAGAGGGCAGAACTTCTTCCTGAGAAGAGAGGTTCCCTTTCTTTTGCTGTGTTGCAGTTGGTTTCCCAACTGACTTTCCTGTTCTCTTGGTAGGCTGGGCCATTCTTCCAGACTCCAGCTCTACTTGTTCACCCTGTGCCTTGCACTGTGCTCTTGTTTTCACACACACCAGTTCAGGGATACCCAGCATTGCTGCATGGGTTTTTAGTTCTACCTCAGCCCATGCTGAGGACTCCAGGTCATTTCCAAGCAGACAGTCCACTGGGATATTTGAGGAGACCACCACCTGTTTCAGGCCATTGACCCTTCCCCATTCTAAAGTAACCATTGCCATGGGATGTACTTTTCTCTGATTGTCAGCGTTGGTGACTGTGTAAGTTTTTCCAGTCAGGTATTGGCCAGGGGCAACCAGTTTCTCTGTCACCATGGTGACACTGGCACCTGTATCCCTCAGGCCCTCTATTCTAGTCCCATTAATTAAGAGTTGCTGTCTGTATTTTTGCATGTTAGGCGGCCAGACAGCTAGTGTGGCTAAATCCACCCCACCCTCAGAAACTAGAGTAGCTTCAGTGTGGACCCTGATTTGCTCTGGGCACACTGTTGATCCCACTTGGAGACTAGCCATACCAGTGTTACCTGGCTGGGAGTTTGGAGTGGAACCTTTCTTGGGACAGGCCTTGTCTCCAGTTTGGTGCCCATGCTGTTTACAGCTATGACACCAGGCCTTTTTGGGATCAAAGTTTTTACCCTTGTACCCATTGTTTTGTGAAGAGGCTCTGGGCCCACCCTCCTGTGCAGGTTTTTGGGGGCCTGTAGAAGACTCTTTACTATTTTTAGTTTTGGTTGTCTCATCACCCTTCCCCTGGGGAGTCTTTGTGACCCCTTTCTTTTGGTCACCCCCTGTTGAAGTCTTGGACACCCTTGTCTTGACCCAATGGTCCGCCTTCTTTCCCAATTCTTGGGGAGAAATTGGTCCTAGGTCTACCAGATGCTGATGCAGTTTATCATTGAAACAATTACTTAACAGGTGTTCTTTCACAAATAAATTGTACAGCCCATCATAATTACTTACACCACTGCCTTGAATCCAACCATCTAGTGTTTTCACTGAGTAGTCAACAAAGTCAACCCAGGTCTGGCTCGAGGATTTTTGAGCCCCCCGAACCTAATCCTGTACTCCTCAGTGGAGAATCCAAAGCCCTCAATCAGGGTATCCTTCATGAGGTCATAAGATTCTGCATCTTTTCCAGAGAGTGTGAGGAGTCTATCCCTACACTTTCCAGTGAACATTTCCCAAAGGAGAGCACCCCAGTGAGACCTGTTCACTTTTCTGGTTACACAAGCCCTCTCAAAAGCTGTGAACCATTTGGTGATGTCATCACCATCTTCATATTTAGTTACAATCCCTTTAGGGATTTTCAACATGTCAGGAGAATCTCTGACCCTATTTATATTGCTGCCACCATTGATGGGTCCTAGGCCCATCTCTTGTCTTTCCCTTTCTATGGCTAGGAGCTGTCTCTCTAAAGCCAATCTTCTGGCCATCCTGGCTAACAGGAGGTCATCTTCACTGAGAGCATCCTCAGTGATTTCAGAAATGTGGGACCCTCCTGTGAGGGACTCACTATTTCTGACTAACACAGTTGGAGACAGGACTTGAGGGGTCCTGTTCTCCCTATTTAGGACTGGAGGAGGGACATTGGCCTCCAAGTCACTAATTTCTTCCTCTGTGATGTCATCATCAGAGGGGTTGGCTTTTTCAAACTCTGCCAACAGCTACTGGAGCTGAATTTTGGTAGGTCTGGAGCCAATGGTTATTTTCTTTATATTACAGAGAGACCTTAGCTCCCTCATCTTAAGATGGAGGTAAGGTGTGGTGTCGAGTTCCACCACCTGCATCTCTGTATCAGACATTATTCTGCTAAGAGTTGGAATACTTTTTAAAGAATCTAAAACTGTTTCTAGAATCTAATTTCAAACTTTTAACAAACTTTTAAACTCTAAAAGACAATGCTAAACAGGGACTTAACACACAAGGCCCTAGCAGGACTTTTAAGAATTTAGAAAAATTTCAAATTGCAAAAATGAATTTCTAATGACAATTTTGGAATTTGTTGTGTGATCAGGTATTGGCTGAGTAGTCCAGCAAATGCAAAGTCTTGTACCCCACCGCTGATCCACCAATGTAGGAAGTTGGCTCTGTATGTGCTATTTCAAAGTAAGGAATAGCATGCACAGAGTCCAAGGGTTCCCCTTAGAGGTAAAATAGTGGTAAAAATAGATAATACTAATGCTCTATTTTGTGGTAGTGTGGTCGAGCAGTAGGCTTATCCAAGGAGTAGTGTTAAGCATTTGTTGTACATACACATAGACAATAAATGAGGTACACACACTCAGAGACAAATCCAGCCAATAGGTTTTTATATAGAAAAATATCTTTTCTTAGTTTATTTTAAGAACCACAGGTTCAAATTCTACATGTAATATCTCATTCGAAAGGTATTGTAGGTAAGTACTTTAGGAACTTTAAATCATAAAAATTGCATGTATACTTTTCAAGTTATTGACAAATAGCTGTTTTAAAAGTGGACACAGTGCAATTTTCACAGTTCCTGGGGGAGGTAAGTTTTTGTTAGTTTTACCAGGTAAGTAAGACACTTACAGGGTTCAGTTCTTGGTCCAAGGTAGCCCCCTGTTGTGGGTTCAGAGCAACCCCAAAGTCACCACACCAGCAGCTCAGGGCCGGTCAGGTGCAGAGTTCAAAGTGGTGCCCAAAACACATAGGCTAGAATGGAGAGAAGGGGGTGCCCCGGTTCCGGTCTGCTTGCAGGTAAGTACCCGCGTCTTCGGAGGGCAGACCAGGGGGGTTTTGTAGGGCACCGGGGGGGACACAAGCCCACACAGAAATTTCACCCTCAGCAGCGCGGTGGCGGCCGGGTGCAGTGTAGAAACAAGCGTCGGGTTTGTAATGGAAGTCAATGGGAGATCTAGGGATCTCTTCAGCGCTGCAGGCAGGCAAGGGGGGGGTTCCTCGGGGAAACCTCCACTTGGTCAAGGGAGAGGGACTCCTGGGGGTCACTCCTCCAGTGAAAGTCCGGTCCTTCAGGTCCTGGGGGCTGCGGGTGCAGGGTCTCTCCCAGGTGTCGGGACTTAGGATTCAAAGAGTCGCGGTCAGGGGAAGCCTCGGGATTCCCTCTGCAGGCGGCGCTGTGGGGGCTCAGGGGGGACAGGTTTTTGTACTCACAGTCTTAGAGTAGTCCTGGGGTCCCTCCTGAGGTGTTGGATCGCCACCAGCCGAGTCGGGGTCGCCGGGTGCAGTGTTGCAAGTCTCACGCTTCTTGCGGGGAGCTTGCAGGGTTCTTTAAAGCTGCTGGAAACAAAGTTGCAGCTTTTCTTGGAGCAGGTCCGCTGTCCTCGGGAGTTTCTTGTCTTTTCGAAGCAGGGGCAGTCCTCAGAGGATGTCGAGGTCGCTGGTCCCTTTGGAAGGCGTTGCTGGAGCAGGATCTTTGGAAGGCAGGAGACAGGCCGGTGAGTTTCTGGAGCCAAGGCAGTTGTCGTCTTCTGGTCTTCCTCTGCAGGGGTTTTCAGCTAGGCAGTCCTTCTTCTTGTAGTTGCAGGAATCTAATTTTCTAGGGTTCAGGGTAGCCCTTAAATACTAAATTTAAGGGCGTGTTTAGGTCTGGGGGGTTAGTAGCCAATGGCCACTAGCCCTGAGGGTGGGTACACCCTCTTTGTGCCTCCTCCCAAGGGGAGGGGGTCACAATCCTAACCCTATTGGGGGAATCCTCCATCTGCAAGATGGAGGATTTCTAAAAGTTAGAGTCACTTCAGCTCAGGACACCTTAGGGGCTGTCCTGACTGGCCAGTGACTCCTCCTTGTTGCTTTCTTTGTTCCCTCCAGCCTTGCCGCCAAAAGTGGGGGCCGTGGCCGGAGGGGGCGGGCAACTCCACTAAGCTGGAGTGCCCTGCTGGGCTGTGACAAAGGGGTGAGCCTTTGAGGCTCACCGCCAGGTGTCACAGCTCCTGCCTGGGGGAGGTGTTAGCATCTCCACCCAGTGCAGGCTTTGTTACTGGCCTCAGAGTGACAAAGGCACTCTCCCCATGGGGCCAGCAACATGTCTCTAGTGTGGCAGGCTGCTGGAACCAGTCAGCCTACACAGCTAGTTGGTTAAGTTTCAGGGGGCACCTCTAAGGTGCCCTCTGTGGTGTATTTTACAATAAAATGTACACTGGCATCAGTGTGCATTTATTGTGCTGAGAAGTTTGATACCAAACTTCCCAGTTTTCAGTGTAGCCATTATGGTGCTGGGGAGTTCGTGTTTGACAGACTCCCAGACCATATACTCTTATGGCTACCCTGCACTTACAATGTATAAGGTTTTGTTTAGACACTGTAGGGGTACCATGCTCATGCATTGGTACCCTCACCTATGGTATAGTGCACCCTGCCTTAGGGCTGTAAGGCCTGCTAGAGGGGTGTCTTACCTATACTGCATAGGCAGTGAGAGGCTGGCATGGCACCCTGAGGGGAGTGCCATGTCGACTTACTCGTTTTGTCCTCACTAGCACACACAAGCTGGCAAGCAGTGTGTCTGTGCTGAGTGAGAGGTCTCCAGGGTGGCATAAGACATGCTGCAGCCCTTAGAGACCCTCCCTGGCATCAGGGCCCTTGGTACTAGAAGTACCAGTTACAAGGGACTTATCTGGATGCCAGGGTCTGCCAATTGTGGATACAAAAGTACAGGTTAGGGAAAGAACACTGGTGCTGGGGCCTGGTTAGCAGGCCTCAGCACACTTTCAATTGTAAACATAGCATCAGCAAAGGCAAAAAGTCAGGGGGCAACCATGCCAAGGAGGCATTTCCTTACACAACCCCCCCCCAAACGAAAGAGGATGAGACTAACCTTTCCCAAGAGAGTCTTCATTTTCTAAGTGGAAGAACCTGGAAAGGCCATCTGCATTGGCATGGGCAGTCCCAGGTCTGTGTTCCACTATAAAGTCCATTCCCTGTAGGGAGATGGACCACCTCAACAGTTTAGGATTTTCACCTTTCATTTGCATCAGCCATTTGAGAGGTCTGTGGTCAGTTTGAACTAGGAAGTGAGTCCCAAAGAGGTATGGTCTCAGCTTCTTCAGGGACCAAACCACAGCAAAGGCCTCCCTCTCAATGGCACTCCAACGCTGCTCCCTGGGGAGTAACCTCCTGCTAATGAAAGCAGCAGGCTGGTCAAGGCCATCATCATTTGTTTGGAACAAAACTGCCCCTATCCCATGTTCAGAGGCATCAGTCTGCACAATGAACTGCTTAGAATAATCTGGAGCTTTTAGAACTGGTGCTGAGCACATTGCCTGTTTCAGAGTGTCAAAGGCCTGTTGGCATTCCACAGTCCAGTTCACTTTCTTGGGCATTTTCTTGGAGGTGAGTTCAGTGAGGGCTGTCACAATGGATCCATATCCCTTCACAAACCTCCTGTAATACCCAGTCAAGCCAAGGAATGCCCTGACTTGAGTCTGGGTTTTTGGAGCTACCCAGTCCAGAATAGTCTGGATCTTGGGTTGGAGTGGCTGAACTTGGCCTCCACCTACAAGGTGGCCCAAGTAAACCACAGTTCCCTGCCCTATCTGGCATTTGGATGCCTTGATAGAGAGGCCTGCAGATTGCAGAGCCTTCAAAACCTTCTTCAGGTGGACCAGGTGATCCTGCCAGGTGGAGCTAAAGACAGCAATATCATCAAGATAAGCTGTGCTAAAGGACTCCAAGCCAGCAAGGACTTGATTCACCAACCTTTGGAAGGTGGCAGGGGCATTCTTTAAACCAAAGGGCATAACAGTAAACTGATAGTGCCCATCAGGTGTGGAGAATGCTGTTTTCTCCTTTGCTCCAGGTGCCATTTTTATTTGCCAGTACCCTGCTGTCAAGTCAAAGGTACTTAAGAATTTGGCAGCACCTAATTTATCTATGAGCTCATCAGCTCTTGGAATTGGATGAGCATCTGTCTTGGTGACAGAATTGAGCCCTCTGTAGTCCACACAAAACCTCATCTCTTTCTTTCCATCTTTGGTGTGAGGTTTGGGGACTAAGACCACTGGGCTAGCCCAGGGGCTGTCAGAGCGCTCAATTACTCCCAATTCCAGCATCTTGTGGACTTCCACCTTGATGCTTTCCTTAACATGGTCAGACTGTCTAAAGATTTTGTTTTTGACAGGCATGCTGTCTCCTGTGTCCACATCATGGGTACACAGGTGTGTCTGACCAGGGGTTAAGGAGAAGAGTTCAGGAAACTGTTGTAGGACTCTCCTACAATCAGCTTGCTGTTGGCCAGAGAGGGTGTCTGAGTAGACCACTCCATCTACTGTGCCATCTTTTGGGTCTGATGACAGAAGATCAGGGAGAGGTTCACTCTCTGCCTCCTGATCCTCATCTGTTACCATCAACAGATTCACATCAGCCCTGTCATGGAAGAGCTTAAGGCGGTTCACATGGATCACCCTCTTGGGGCTCCTGCTTGTGCCCAGGTCCACCAGGTAGGTGACCTGACTCTTCCTTTCTAGTACTGGGTAAGGGCCACTCCATTTGTCCTGGAGTGCCCTGGGAGCCACAGGCTCCAGAACCCAGACTTTCTGCCCTGGTTGGAACTAAACCAGTGCAGCCTTTTGGTCATACCAAAACTTCTGGAGCTGTTGGCTGGCCTCAAGGTTTTTGGTTGCCTTTTCCATGTACTCTGCCATTCTAGAGCGAAGGCCAAGTACATAGTCCACTATGTCTTGTTTTGGCTCATGGAGAGTTCTCTCCCAGCCTTCTTTAACAAGAGCAAGTGGTCCTCTTACAGGATGACCAAACAGAAGTTCAAAGGGTGAGAATCCTACTCCCTTCTGTGGCACCTCTCTGTAAGCGAAAAGCAGACATGGCAAGAGGACATCCCATCTCCTTTTGAGCTTTTCTGGGAGCCCCATGATCATGCCTTTTAATGTCTTGTTGAATCTCTCCACCAAGCCATTAGTTTGTGGATGGTATGGTGTAGTGAATTTATAAGTCACTCCACACTCATTCCACATGTGCTTTAGGTATGCTGACATGAAGTTGGCACCTCTGTCAGACACAACCTCCTTAGGGAAACCCACTCTGGTAAAGATACCAATGAGGGCCTTGGCTACTGCAGGGGCAGTAGTCGACCTAAGGGGAATAGCTTCAGGATACCTGGTAGCATGATCCACTACTACCAGGATATACATATTTCCTGAGGCTGTGGGAGGTTCTAGTGGACCAACTATGTCCACACCCACTCTTTCAAAGGGAACCCCCACCACTGGAAGTGGAATGAGGGGGGCCTTTGGATGCCCACCTGTCTTACCACTGGCTTGACAGGTGGGGCAGGAGAGGCAAAACTCCTTAACCATGTTGGACATATTGGGCCAGTAGAAGTGGTTGACTAACCTCTCCCACGTCTTGGTTTGTCCCAAATGTCCAGCAAGGGGAATGTCATGGGCCAATGTTAGGATGAACTTCCTGAACAGCTGAGGCACTACCACTCTCCTAGTGGCACCAGGTTTGGGGTCTCTGGCCTCAGTGTACAGGAGTCCATCTTCCCAATAGACCCTATGTGTTCCATTTTTCTTGCCTTTGGACTCTTCAGCAGCTTGCTGCCTAAGGCCTTCAAGAGAGGGACAGGTTTCTTGTCCCTTACACAGCTCCTCCCTTGAGGGTCCCCCTGGGCCTAAGAGCTCAACCTGGTAAGGTTCAAGCTCCAAAGGCTCAGTTCCCTCAGAGGGCAGAACTTCTTCCTGAGAAGAGAGGTTCCCTTTCTTTTGCTGTGTTGCAGTTGGTTTCCCAACTGACTTTCCTGTTCTCTTGGTAGGCTGGGCCATTCTTCCAGACTCCAGCTCTACTTGTTCACCCTGTGCCTTGCACTGTGCTCTTGTTTTCACACACACCAGTTCAGGGATACCCAGCATTGCTGCATGGGTTTTTAGTTCTACCTCAGCCCATGCTGAGGACTCCAGGTCATTTCCAAGCAGACAGTCCACTGGGATATTTGAGGAGACCACCACCTGTTTCAGGCCATTGACCCCTCCCCATTCTAAAGTAACCATTGCCATGGGATGTACTTTTCTCTGATTGTCAGCGTTGGTGACTGTGTAAGTTTTTCCAGTCAGGTATTGGCCAGGGGAAACCAGTTTCTCTGTCACCATGGTGACACTGGCACCTGTATCCCTCAGGCCCTCTATTCTAGTCCCATTAATTAAGAGTTGCTGTCTGTATTTTTGCATGTTAGGCGGCCAGACAGCTAGTGTGGCTAAATCCACCCCACCCTCAGAAACTAGAGTAGCTTCAGTGTGGACCCTGATTTGCTCTGGGCACACTGTTGATCCCACTTGGAGACTAGCCATACCAGTGTTACCTGGCTGGGAGTTTGGAGTGGAACCTTTCTTGGGACAGGCCTTGTCTCCAGTTTGGTGCCCATGCTGTTTACAGCTATGACACCAGGCCTTTTTGGGATCAAAGTTTTTACCCTTGTACCCATTGTTTTGTGAAGAGGCTCTGGGCCCACCCTCCTGTGCAGGTTTTTGGGGGCCTGTAGAAGACTCTTTACTATTTTTAGTTTTGGTTGTCTCATCACCCTTCCCCTGGGGAGTCTTTGTGACCCCTTTCTTTTGGTCACCCCCTGTTGAAGTCTTGGACACCCTTGTCTTGACCCAATGGTCCGCCTTCTTTCCCAATTCTTGGGGAGAAATTGGTCCTAGGTCTACCAGATGCTGATGCAGTTTATCATTGAAACAATTACTTAACAGGTGTTCTTTCACAAATAAATTGTACAGCCCATCATAATTACTTACACCACTGCCTTGAATCCAACCATCTAGTGTTTTCACTGAGTAGTCAACAAAGTCAACCCAGGTCTGGCTCGAGGATTTTTGAGCCCCCCGAACCTAATCCTGTACTCCTCAGTGGAGAATCCAAAGCCCTCAATCAGGGTACCCTTCATGAGGTCATAAGATTCTGCATCTTTTCCAGAGAGTGTGAGGAGTCTATCCCTACACTTTCCAGTGAACATTTCCCAAAGGAGAGCACCCCAGTGAGACCTGTTCACTTTTCTGGTTACACAAGCCCTCTCAAAAGCTGTGAACCATTTGGTGATGTCATCACCATCTTCATATTTAGTTACAATCCCTTTAGGGATTTTCAACATGTCAGGAGAATCTCTGACCCTATTTATATTGCTGCCACCATTGATGGGTCCTAGGCCCATCTCTTGTCTTTCCCTTTCTATGGCTAGGAGCTGTCTCTCTAAAGCCAATCTTCTGGCCATCCTGGCTAACAGGAGGTCATCTTCACTGAGAGCATCCTCAGTGATTTCAGAAATGTGGGACCCTCCTGTGAGGGACTCACTATTTCTGACTAACACAGTTGGAGACAGGACTTGAGGGGTCCTGTTCTCCCTATTTAGGACTGGAGGAGGGACATTGGCCTCCAAGTCACTAATTTCTTCCTCTGTGATGTCATCATCAGAGGGGTTGGCTTTTTCAAACTCTGCCAACAGCTACTGGAGCTGAATTTTGGTAGGTCTGGAGCCAATGGTTATTTTCTTTATATTACAGAGAGACCTTAGCTCCCTCATCTTAAGATGGAGGTAAGGTGTGGTGTCGAGTTCCACCACCTGCATCTCTGTATCAGACATTATTCTGCTAAGAGTTGGAATACTTTTTAAAGAATCTAAAACTGTTTCTAGAATCTAATTTCAAACTTTTAACAAACTTTTAAACTCTAAAAGACAATGCTAAACAGGGACTTAACACACAAGGCCCTAGCAGGACTTAAGAATTTAGAAAAATTTCAAATTGCAAAAATGAATTTCTAATGACAATTTTGGAATTTGTTGTGTGATCAGGTATTGGCTGAGTAGTCCAGCAAATGCAAAGTCTTGTACCCCACCGCTGATCCACCAATGTAGGAAGTTGGCTCTGTATGTGCTATTTCAAAGTAAGGAATAGCATGCACAGAGTCCAAGGGTTCCCCTTAGAGGTAAAATAGTGGTAAAAATAGATAATACTAATGCTCTATTTTGTGGTAGTGTGGTCGAGCAGTAGGCTTATCCAAGGAGTAGTGTTAAGCATTTGTTGTACATACACATAGACAATAAATGAGGTACACACACTCAGAGACAAATCCAGCCAATAGGTTTTTATATAGAAAAATATCTTTTCTTAGTTTATTTTAAGAACCACAGGTTCAAATTCTACATGTAATATCTCATTCGAAAGGTATTGCAGGTAAGTACTTTAGGAACTTTAAATCATAAAAATTGCATGTATACTTTTCAAGTTATTGACAAATAGCTGTTTTAAAAGTGGACACAGTGCAATTTTCACAGTTCCTGGGGGAGGTAAGTTTTTGTTAGTTTTACCAGGTAAGTAAGACACTTACAGGGTTCAGTTCTTGGTCCAAGGTAGCCCCCTGTTGTGGGTTCAGAGCAACCCCAAAGTCACCACACCAGCAGCTCAGGGCCGGTCAGGTGCAGAGTTCAAAGTGGTGCCCAAAACACATAGGCTAGAATGGAGAGAAGGGGGTGCCCCGGTTCCGGTCTGCTTGCAGGTAAGTACCCGCGTCTTCGGAGGGCAGACCAGGGGGGTTTTGTAGGGCACCGGGGGGGACACAAGCCCACACAGAAATTTCACCCTCAGCAGCGCGGTGGCGGCCGGGTGCAGTGTAGAAACAAGCGTCGGGTTTGTAATGGAAGTCAATGGGAGATCTAGGGATCTCTTCAGCGCTGCAGGCAGGCAAGGGGGGGGTTCCTCGGGGAAACCTCCACTTGGTCAAGGGAGAGGGACTCCTGGGGGTCACTCCTCCAGTGAAAGTCCGGTCCTTCAGGTCCTGGGGGCTGCGGGTGCAGGGTCTCTCCCAGGTGTCGGGACTTAGGATTCAAAGAGTCGCGGTCAGGGGAAGCCTCGGGATTCCCTCTGCAGGCGGCGCTGTGGGGGCTCAGGGGGGACAGGTTTTTGTACTCACAGTCTTAGAGTAGTCCTGGGGTCCCTCCTGAGGTGTTGGATCGCCACCAGCCGAGTCGGGGTCGCCGGGTGCAGTGTTGCAAGTCTCACGCTTCTTGCGGGGAGCTTGCAGGGTTCTTTAAAGCTGCTGGAAACAAAGTTGCAGCTTTTCTTGGAGCAGGTCCGCTGTCCTCGGGAGTTTCTTGTCTTTTCGAAGCAGGGGCAGTCCTCAGAGGATGTCGAGGTCGCTGGTCCCTTTGGAAGGCGTTGCTGGAGCAGGATCTTTGGAAGGCAGGAGACAGGCCGGTGAGTTTCTGGAGCCAAGGCAGTTGTCGTCTTCTGGTCTTCCTCTGCAGGGGTTTTCAGCTAGGCAGTCCTTCTTCTTGTAGTTGCAGGAATCTAATTTTCTAGGGTTCAGGGTAGCCCTTAAATACTAAATTTAAGGGCGTGTTTAGGTCTGGGGGGTTAGTAGCCAATGGCTACTAGCCCTGAGGGTGGGTACACCCTCTTTGTGCCTCCTCCCAAGGGGAGGGGGTCACAATCCTAACCCTATTGGGGGAATCCTCCATCTGCAAGATGGAGGATTTCTAAAAGTTAGAGTCACTTCAGCTCAGGACACCTTAGGGGCTGTCCTGACTGGCCAGTGACTCCTCCTTGTTGCTTTCTTTGTTCCCTCCAGCCTTGCCGCCAAAAGTGGGGGCCGTGGCCGGAGGGGGCGGGCAACTCCACTAAGCTGGAGTGCCCTGCTGGGCTGTGACAAAGGGGTGAGCCTTTGAGGCTCACCGCCAGGTGTCACAGCTCCTGCCTGGGGGAGGTGTTAGCATCTCCACCCAGTGCAGGCTTTGTTACTGGCCTCAGAGTGACAAAGGCACTCTCCCCATGGGGCCAGCAACATGTCCCTAGTGTGGCAGGCTGCTGGAACCAGTCAGCCTACACAGCTAGTTGGTTAAGTTTCAGGGGGCACCTCTAAGGTGCCCTCTGTGGTGTATTTTACAATAAAATGTACACTGGCATCAGTGTGCATTTATTGTGCTGAGAAGTTTGATACCAAACTTCCCAGTTTTCAGTGTAGCCATTATGGTGCTGGGGAGTTCGTGTTTGACAGACTCCCAGACCATATACTCTTATGGCTACCCTGCACTTACAATGTCTAAGGTTTTGTTTAGACACTGTAGGGGTACCATGCTCATGCATTGGTACCCTCACCTATGGTATAGTGCACCCTGCCTTAGGGCTGTAAGGCCTGCTAGAGGGGTGTCTTACCTATACTGCATAGGCAGTGAGAGGCTGGCATGGCACCCTGAGGGGAGTGCCATGTCGACTTACTCGTTTTGTCCTCACTAGCACACACAAGCTGGCAAGCAGTGTGTCTGTGCTGAGTGAGAGGTCTCCAGGGTGGCATAAGACATGCTGCAGCCCTTAGAGACCCTCCCTGGCATCAGGGCCCTTGGTACTAGAAGTACCAGTTACAAGGGACTTATCTGGATGCCAGGGTCTGCCAATTGTGGATACAAAAGTACAGGTTAGGGAAAGAACACTGGTGCTGGGGCCTGGTTAGCAGGCCTCAGCACACTTTCAATTGTAAACATAGCATCAGCAAAGGCAAAAAGTCAGGGGGCAACCATGCCAAGGAGCCATTTCCTTACACAACCCCCCCCCCAAACGAAAGAGGATGAGACTAACCTTTCCCAAGAGAGTCTTCATTTTCTAAGTGGAAGAACCTGGAAAGGCCATCTGCATTGGCATGGGCAGTCCCAGGTCTGTGTTCCACTATAAAGTCCATTCCCTGTAGGGAGATGGACCACCTCAACAGTTTAGGATTTTCACCTTTCATTTGCATCAGCCATTTGAGAGGTCTGTGGTCAGTTTGAACTAGGAAGTGAGTCCCAAAGAGGTATGGTCTCAGCTTCTTCAGGGACCAAACCACAGCAAAGGCCTCCCTCTCAATGGCACTCCAACGCTGCTCCCTGGGGAGTAACCTCCTGCTAATGAAAGCAGCAGGCTGGTCAAGGCCATCATCATTTGTTTGGAACAAAACTGCCCCTATCCCATGTTCAGAGGCATCAGTCTGCACAATGAACTGCTTAGAATAATCTGGAGCTTTTAGAACTGGTGCTGAGCACATTGCCTGTTTCAGGGTGTCAAAGGCCTGTTGGCATTCCACAGTCCAGTTCACTTTCTTGGGCAT
This sequence comes from Pleurodeles waltl, assembly GCF_031143425.1. Classification (NCBI taxonomy): domain Eukaryota; kingdom Metazoa; phylum Chordata; class Amphibia; order Caudata; family Salamandridae; genus Pleurodeles; species Pleurodeles waltl. The sequence continues at coordinate 1,237,974,930 of NC_090446.1, forward strand.
TTTCTTGGAGGTGAGTTCAGTGAGGGCTGTCACAATGGATCCATATCCCTTCACAAACCTCCTGTAATACCCAGTCAAGCCAAGGAATGCCCTGACTTGAGTCTGGGTTTTTGGAGCTACCCAGTCCAGAATAGTCTGGATCTTGGGTTGGAGTGGCTGAACTTGGCCTCCACCTACAAGGTGGCCCAAGTAAACCACAGTTCCCTGCCCTATCTGGCATTTGGATGCCTTGATAGAGAGGCCTGCAGATTGCAGAGCCTTCAAAACCTTCTTCAGGTGGACCAGGTGATCCTGCCAGGTGGAGCTAAAGACAGCAATATCATCAAGATAAGCTGTGCTAAAGGACTCCAAGCCAGCAAGGACTTGATTCACCAACCTTTGGAAGGTGGCAGGGGCATTCTTTAAACCAAAGGGCATAACAGTAAACTGATAGTGCCCATCAGGTGTGGAGAATGCTGTTTTCTCCTTTGCTCCAGGTGCCATTTTTATTTGCCAGTACCCTGCTGTCAAGTCAAAGGTACTTAAGAATTTGGCAGCACCTAATTTATCTATGAGCTCATCAGCTCTTGGAATTGGATGAGCATCTGTCTTGGTGACAGAATTGAGCCCTCTGTAGTCCACACAAAACCTCATCTCTTTCTTTCCATCTTTGGTGTGAGGTTTGGGGACTAAGACCACTGGGCTAGCCCAGGGGCTGTCAGAGCGCTCAATTACTCCCAATTCCAGCATCTTGTGGACTTCCACCTTGATGCTTTCCTTAACATGGTCAGACTGTCTAAAGATTTTGTTTTTGACAGGCATGCTGTCTCCTGTGTCCACATCATGGGTACACAGGTGTGTCTGACCAGGGGTTAAGGAGAAGAGTTCAGGAAACTGTTGTAGGACTCTCCTACAATCAGCTTGCTGTTGGCCAGAGAGGGTGTCTGAGTAGACCACTCCATCTACTGTGCCATCTTTTGGGTCTGATGACAGAAGATCAGGGAGAGGTTCACTCTCTGCCTCCTGATCCTCATCTGTTACCATCAACAGATTCACATCAGCCCTGTCATGGAAGAGCTTAAGGCGGTTCACATGGATCACCCTCTTGGGGCTCCTGCTTGTGCCCAGGTCCACCAGGTAGGTGACCTGACTCTTCCTTTCTAGTACTGGGTAAGGGCCACTCCATTTGTCCTGGAGTGCCCTGGGAGCCACAGGCTCCAGAACCCAGACTTTCTGCCCTGGTTGGAACTAAACCAGTGCAGCCTTTTGGTCATACCAAAACTTCTGGAGCTGTTGGCTGGCCTCAAGGTTTTTGGTTGCCTTTTCCATGTACTCTGCCATTCTAGAGCGAAGGCCAAGTACATAGTCCACTATGTCTTGTTTTGGCTCATGGAGAGTTCTCTCCCAGCCTTCTTTAACAAGAGCAAGTGGTCCTCTTACAGGATGACCAAACAGAAGTTCAAAGGGTGAGAATCCTACTCCCTTCTGTGGCACCTCTCTGTAAGCGAAAAGCAGACATGGCAAGAGGACATCCCATCTCCTTTTGAGCTTTTCTGGGAGCCCCATGATCATGCCTTTTAATGTCTTGTTGAATCTCTCCACCAAGCCATTAGTTTGTGGATGGTATGGTGTAGTGAATTTATAAGTCACTCCACACTCATTCCACATGTGCTTTAGGTATGCTGACATGAAGTTGGCACCTCTGTCAGACACAACCTCCTTAGGGAAACCCACTCTGGTAAAGATACCAATGAGGGCCTTGGCTACTGCAGGGGCAGTAGTCGACCTAAGGGGAATAGCTTCAGGATACCTGGTAGCATGATCCACTACTACCAGGATATACATATTTCCTGAGGCTGTGGGAGGTTCTAGTGGACCAACTATGTCCACACCCACTCTTTCAAAGGGAACCCCCACCACTGGAAGTGGAATGAGGGGGGCCTTTGGATGCCCACCTGTCTTACCACTGGCTTGACAGGTGGGGCAGGAGAGGCAAAACTCCTTAACCATGTTGGACATATTGGGCCAGTAGAAGTGGTTGACTAACCTCTCCCACGTCTTGGTTTGTCCCAAATGTCCAGCAAGGGGAATGTCATGGGCCAATGTTAGGATGAACTTCCTGAACAGCTGAGGCACTACCACTCTCCTAGTGGCACCAGGTTTGGGGTCTCTGGCCTCAGTGTACAGGAGTCCATCTTCCCAATAGACCCTATGTGTTCCATTTTTCTTGCCTTTGGACTCTTCAGCAGCTTGCTGCCTAAGGCCTTCAAGAGAGGGACAGGTTTCTTGTCCCTTACACAGCTCCTCCCTTGAGGGTCCCCCTGGGCCTAAGAGCTCAACCTGGTAAGGTTCAAGCTCCAAAGGCTCAGTTCCCTCAGAGGGCAGAACTTCTTCCTGAGAAGAGAGGTTCCCTTTCTTTTGCTGTGTTGCAGTTGGTTTCCCAACTGACTTTCCTGTTCTCTTGGTAGGCTGGGCCATTCTTCCAGACTCCAGCTCTACTTGTTCACCCTGTGCCTTGCACTGTGCTCTTGTTTTCACACACACCAGTTCAGTGATACCCAGCATTGCTGCATGGGTTTTTAGTTCTACCTCAGCCCATGCTGAGGACTCCAGGTCATTTCCAAGCAGACAGTCCACTGGGATATTTGAGGAGACCACCACCTGTTTCAGGCCATTGACCCCTCCCCATTCTAAAGTAACCATTGCCATGGGATGTACTTTTCTCTGATTGTCAGCGTTGGTGACTGTGTAAGTTTTTCCAGTCAGGTATTGGCCAGGGGAAACCAGTTTCTCTGTCACCATGGTGACACTGGCACCTGTATCCCTCAGGCCCTCTATTCTAGTCCCATTAATTAAGAGTTGCTGTCTGTATTTTTGCATGTTAGGCGGCCAGACAGCTAGTGTGGCTAAATCCACCCCACCCTCAGAAACTAGAGTAGCTTCAGTGTGGACCCTGATTTGCTCTGGGCACACTGTTGATCCCACTTGGAGACTAGCCATACCAGTGTTACCTGGCTGGGAGTTTGGAGTGGAACCTTTCTTGGGACAGGCCTTGTCTCCAGTTTGGTGCCCATGCTGTTTACAGCTATGACACCAGGCCTTTTTGGGATCAAAGTTTTTACCCTTGTACCCATTGTTTTGTGAAGAGGCTCTGGGCCCACCCTCCTGTGCAGGTTTTTGGGGGCCTGTAGAAGACTCTTTACTATTTTTAGTTTTGGTTGTCTCATCACCCTTCCCCTGGGGAGTCTTTGTGACCCCTTTCTTTTGGTCACCCCCTGTTGAAGTCTTGGACACCCTTGTCTTGACCCAATGGTCCGCCTTCTTTCCCAATTCTTGGGGAGAAATTAGTCCTAGGTCTACCAGATGCTGATGCAGTTTATCATTGAAACAATTACTTAACAGGTGTTCTTTCACAAATAAATTGTACAGCCCATCATAATTACTTACACCACTGCCTTGAATCCAACCATCTAGTGTTTTCACTGAGTAGTCAACAAAGTCAACCCAGGTCTGGCTCGAGGATTTTTGAGCCCCCCTGAACCTAATCCTGTACTCCTCAGTGGAGAATCCAAAGCCCTCAATCAGGGTACCCTTCATGAGGTCATAAGATTCTGCATCTTTTCCAGAGAGTGTGAGGAGTCTATCCCTACACTTTCCAGTGAACATTTCCCAAAGGAGAGCACCCCAGTGAGACCTGTTCACTTTTCTGGTTACACAAGCCCTCTCAAAAGCTGTGAACCATTTGGTGATGTCATCACCATCTTCATATTTAGTTACAATCCCTTTAGGGATTTTCAACATGTCAGGAGAATCTCTGACCCTATTTATATTGCTGCCACCATTGATGGGTCCTAGGCCCATCTCTTGTCTTTCCCTTTCTATGGCTAGGAGCTGTCTCTCTAAAGCCAATCTTCTGGCCATCCTGGCTAACAGGAGGTCATCTTCACTGAGAGCATCCTCAGTGATTTCAGAAATGTGGGACCCTCCTGTGAGGGACTCACTATTTCTGACTAACACAGTTGGAGACAGGACTTGAGGGGTCCTGTTCTCCCTATTTAGGACTGGAGGAGGGACATTGGCCTCCAAGTCACTAATTTCTTCCTCTGTGATGTCATCATCAGAGGGGTTGGCTTTTTCAAACTCTGCCAACAGCTCCTGGAGCTGAATTTTGGTAGGTCTGGAGCCAATGGTTATTTTCTTTATATTACAGAGAGACCTTAGCTCCCTCATCTTAAGATGGAGGTAAGGTGTGGTGTCGAGTTCCACCACCTGCATCTCTGTATCAGACATTATTCTGCTAAGAGTTGGAATACTTTTTAAAGAATCTAAAACTGTTTCTAGAATCTAATTTCAAACTTTTAACAAACTTTTAAACTCTAAAAGACAATGCTAAACAGGGACTTAACACACAAGGCCCTAGCAGGACTTTTAAGAATTTAGAAAAATTTCAAATTGCAAAAATGAATTTCTAATGACAATTTTGGAATTTGTTGTGTGATCAGGTATTGGCTGAGTAGTCCAGCAAATGCAAAGTCTTGTACCCCACCGCTGATCCACCAATGTAGGAAGTTGGCTCTGTATGTGCTATTTCAAAGTAAGGAATAGCATGCACAGAGTCCAAGGGTTCCCCTTAGAGGTAAAATAGTGGTAAAAATAGATAATACTAATGCTCTATTTTGTGGTAGTGTGGTCGAGCAGTAGGCTTATCCAAGGAGTAGTGTTAAGCATTTGTTGTACATACACATAGACAATAAATGAGGTACACACACTCAGAGACAAATCCAGCCAATAGGTTTTTATATAGAAAAATATCTTTTCTTAGTTTATTTTAAGAACCACAGGTTCAAATTCTACATGTAATATCTCATTCGAAAGGTATTGCAGGTAAGTACTTTAGGAACTTTAAATCATAAAAATTGCATGTATACTTTTCAAGTTATTGACAAATAGCTGTTTTAAAAGTGGACACAGTGCAATTTTCACAGTTCCTGGGGGAGGTAAGTTTTTGTTAGTTTTACCAGGTAAGTAAGACACTTACAGGGTTCAGTTCTTGGTCCAAGGTAGCCCACCGTTGGGGGTTCAGAGCAACCCCAAAGTCACCACACCAGCAGCTCAGGGCCGGTCAGGTGCAGAGTTCAAAGTGGTGCCCAAAACACATAGGCTAGAATGGAGAGAAGGGGGTGCCCCGGTTCCGGTCTGCTTGCAGGTAAGTACCCGCGTCTTCGGAGGGCAGACCAGGGGGGTTTTGTAGGGCACCGGGGGGGACACAAGCCCACACAGAAATTTCACCCTCAGCAGCGCGGTGGCGGCCGGGTGCAGTGTAGAAACAAGCGTCGGGTTTGTAATGGAAGTCAATGGGAGATCTAGGGATCTCTTCAGGCAGGCAAGGGGGGGGTTCCTCGGGGAAACATCCACTTGGTCAAGGGAGAGGGACTCCTGGGGGTCACTCCTCCAGTGAAAGTCCGGTCCTTCAGGTCCTGGGGGCTGCGGGTGCAGGGTCTCTCCCAGGTGTCGGGACTTAGGATTCAAAGAGTCGCGGTCAGGGGAAGCCTCGGGATTCCCTCTGCAGGCGGCGCTGTGGGGGCTCAGGGGGGACAGGTTTTTGTACTCACAGTCTTAGAGTAGTCCTGGGGTCCCTCCTGAGGTGTTGGATCGCCACCAGCCGAGTCGGGGTCGCCGGGTGCAGTGTTGCAAGTCTCACGCTTCTTGCGGGGAGCTTGCAGGGTTCTTTAAAGCTGCTGGAAACAAAGTTGCAGCTTTTCTTGGAGCAGGTCCGCTGTCCTCGGGAGTTTCTTGTCTTTTCGAAGCAGGGGCAGTCCTCAGAGGATGTCGAGGTCGCTGGTCCCTTTGGAAGGCGTTGCTGGAGCAGGATCTTTGGAAGGCAGGAGACAGGCCGGTGAGTTTCTGGAGCCAAGGCAGTTGTCGTCTTCTGGTCTTCCTCTGCAGGGGTTTTCAGCTAGGCAGTCCTTCTTCTTGTAGTTGCAGGAATCTAATTTTCTAGGGTTCAGGGTAGCCCTTAAATACTAAATTTAAGGGCGTGTTTAGGTCTGGGGGGTTAGTAGCCAATGGCTACTAGCCCTGAGGGTGGGTACACCCTCTTTGTGCCTCCTCCCAAGGGGAGGGGGTCACAATCCTAACCCTATTGGGGGAATCCTCCATCTGCAAGATGGAGGATTTCTAAAAGTTAGAGTCACTTCAGCTCAGGACACCTTAGGGGCTGTCCTGACTGGCCAGTGACTCCTCCTTGTTGCTTTCTTTGTTCCCTCCAGCCTTGCCGCCAAAAGTGGGGGCCGTGGCCGGAGGGGGCGGGCAACTCCACTAAGCTGGAGTGCCCTGCTGGGCTGTGACAAAGGGGTGAGCCTTTGAGGCTCACCGCCAGGTGTCACAGCTCCTGCCTGGGGGAGGTGTTAGCATCTCCACCCAGTGCAGGCTTTGTTACTGGCCTCAGAGTGACAAAGGCACTCTCCCCATGGGGCCAGCAACATGTCTCTAGTGTGGCAGGCTGCTGGAACCAGTCAGCCTACACAGCTAGTTGGTTAAGTTTCAGGGGGCACCTCTAAGGTGCCCTCTGTGGTGTATTTTACAATAAAATGTACACTGGCATCAGTGTGCATTTATTGTGCTGAGAAGTTTGATACCAAACTTCCCAGTTTTCAGTGTAGCCATTATGGTGCTGGGGAGTTCGTGTTTGACAGACTCCCAGACCATATACTCTTATGGCTACCCTGCACTTACAATGTCTAAGGTTTTGTTTAGACACTGTAGGGGTACCATGCTCATGCATTGGTACCCTCACCTATGGTATAGTGCACCCTGCCTTAGGGCTGTAAGGCCTGCTAGAGGGGTGTCTTACCTATACTGCATAGGCAGTGAGAGGCTGGCATGGCACCCTGAGGGGAGTGCCATGTCGACTTACTCGTTTTGTCCTCACTAGCACACACAAGCTGGCAAGCAGTGTGTCTGTGCTGAGTGAGAGGTCTCCAGGGTGGCATAAGACATGCTGCAGCCCTTAGAGACCCTCCCTGGCATCAGGGCCCTTGGTACTAGAAGTACCAGTTACAAGGGACTTATCTGGATGCCAGGGTCTGCCAATTGTGGATACAAAAGTACAGGTTAGGGAAAGAACACTGGTGCTGGGGCCTGGTTAGCAGGCCTCAGCACACTTTCAATTGTAAACATAGCATCAGCAAAGGCAAAAAGTCAGGGGGCAACCATGCCAAGGAGGCATTTCCTTACATTTCCTATGTCACTATATTCTGCGGGTATCAAGTCATAATAACCTGCAGGACATTGATTTAAGCCTAATTCCCATCAGTGACAGCTACAGATGAAAGACGGACGTTTTGGCCCTACAGTCTCAGCACCCAGAAAGTAGCAAAGCTGGACAGCGATCGCCAGCGCATGGTATCGTACTTGCTCCATCAGACGGCGTTGGACATCACAAAACCAAAGTTTCAGTGTAAAAGAGCTAAAGAGAAGGATTCCTGTTGTTGATGGCAGAGCTGTTTTGAGGTTTCATTTCTCTACCTGTCATGTGCTGGTAACCTCTGACAGTGTGCAATCCCTTGAGCCCCTTGGCCTGAGTTTTGGCCACACACCCCCTTTTCTTTGCTCCAACGGAAGAAGGACAGTGCACCGGAGATTTCAAGTTTGGAAAAAGGCACTATATTGTGGTGCCCATGAAAGAGCAGCTTGAGCGTCCTCTGACACTAAATAATGAGTGTTGGAGTCTGAAAGTGCTGCTGAGCTTGAGCTATTTCCCAATTAATGGTGCTTGGGTCTGCACGAGATGATTTGTGCCCTTGATCAATGAAGAGCACATTGTTTGTAGTGTCTGCCACAGAGGAGAGACACTGGTGCATTGCTTTAAGACATTGAGACTTTCGAGTGAGCTGTGGGTGTTTGCCAGGAGGGCACTCCAACTAAGCAGTACTTTTCTCACGAAGAGGCCTGAATTGAGAGGCCCATGCGAAAGAAAACAACAAAAGAAAATTTGATGGACAATAGAAGCCTGCCACAGAGGCTTTTTGAACGGACTCTGGGCATAGTTGGTTTCACAAGAGGTTTCCGTGTGATTGTACAGACTAGGTGTTAGGAGACTGATTGTTTTGCTGGCATTGTTTTAAAGTACTATTCTGTTTAGTAAAAGCAGAATAAAGTCCATTTTCTGTGGAAAGAGTACCCCCTTTTCACCTTAGAGCATTGATGAGAGTCACCACTGTTCCACCTGAACATACCAAAATTACTGAAATGCAGAGGAGCCCTAAAATGTTACTAGATAATTTTAGGATTTGCTTTTTGGTTAGGGTTGTGAAAAATTATTATTTCATTTGTAATAGTGGTCACTACTTTCTCCCGTTGTCTATATGTTCTTAATAACGTGTTTTCTAGTGTCTTTTAAACATGAGGTTGTCATTTATGGGTGGGATTGTTTTTCTCTACTCAATTGACTTCTGCACCCACTTCCCAACCTATGTCTTTTCCTACTATTGTTTCTTTGCACTCTTTTCACCCTTTTCCTGAACATGAGCAGGTTAGAAGATCAGAATTCGTAAGCAATTCTTTTGTACAGCTTCTGCATCAACACTAGTTAGTAGTGAACATCACTAATTGTTGGGTGTGTGATCTTATGCCACCTACTGCAGATAGAGGTATTCCTTACTTTGTCCTGCCATATGTGGCCTCTGTGTTACATCATGCATAAGGAAACCTGCACCAAGAGACGAGCTAAATACTAGGATGATGTTACAGCAACATCTCAACGACTTTAGAAACATAGACCTGGACTCAGATTAGCATGAGAATAGGTTTATTGCCTATGTAAGGGCAAAAGGAGGGTTTGTGGTTCTAAAAATTCTGGACCCATGTAATTTACTTTGCTACAGCAGTACGATTTTAGTATCAAAAGACCGATAATGATTGGACACTAAGCATGAGCATTTTCACTCAATTCCAGCAGCGTTTTCACCTTGAAAACGCCATTTTCGTCCTGCACTCGTGGCTCCCATTTTATACATGGCAGCCATTTTTAAAAGTTGCCCTCACATAGGCTTATAATACAGTCAGATTTGATTCCAAGGACACGTACACCTTGATTGACTTTTCTCTGACCTAGGCAAGCTGGAACCATTGCCTCAGGCCAAACCGGTTTGGTCAGTCCCTCTCCCAGTGGCCGAATCAGATAGCATCAAGGCACACCATGCCATAAAACCCTTTTTATCGCTCACACACCCTGCCTAATCTTGCTCACACCTGCACCTGCTCTTTTCTTCTTCTTACTTTACGAGGGGGAGGTGCCCGTTTTTATTGGGGGTCCACACATATCTGATGTAAAATACTAGGCCTTGCCGGGTAATTTATTATGGGTTGGATGACATGAAATATGAGGTTTCATCATGACACAGTTTTTTCCTTTGTAGTGAAAACATGTGAATGACCAACCAAAATGTCAAGAATGTTTGCCTGAAGCTTAAAAAACTGTATATAAGGAAACCTGACTTTGCATTGACACACAGTCTCCTGAGAACATACAAACCGTGCTGTTGTACTTCTAGGACGCTTGTCACTTGGTTGCAGCCAATAAATTCGATCTTTGACTTCACCTAGAAGACTCTGAGTTTCTGTGGTCTGAATCAGGAAAGTACCCGAGGTCTTTGGGTGTACCCTGGCACCACTGGGTTACCGGATCAGTACCGGTTCTGAAAAACCCAGTACCTCAAGAGAAGGTAACCAAGTAATGCCATTACGAACCACTGATCGTACCACTGATGAATCAAATAGTTGTGTTTAAGCTAGGTAAAAAGCTTACTTACACCATGTGCTGGTGCAATAGCTGGTGCTGAAGAAGTTGAAGGAAAATCATCAATGTCAGAAAAATAATCAGAAGCAGTCTGTGCAAAAACTGGAGCCGGGAAAAGAGAACTGGTAGATGTATCCAAAGGGGGTTCATCATAGACAATCCCATCTGTTTGTGTTGCATTTGTAAATTGTAAATTAACCTTTTGGACATTTCTTGTTGATGTAGCAGTAACTGTAATCAACAAAAGTTCATGCTCCGCCCTCCCCAACCTTGGGGAAATAATTTCAGCATTGTTTTATGCTTGAAGAGGTATATCCTGTATGGTAATGAGAGGGGCAAAGGAACTACGCAGGAATCCTTGTTGTCTACTGTTCAGGATCGGCTACATGATGCATCTTTATGTGATCAAAGGAAAAAAAGTGGTTGTCTTTAGAGACAGGTAATTGTGCTAGAATAACTGTTCTTGTACTTTGCATGCCAAGAAACGGTACAAGTGCCTGGTAGGATGGGCCAACTTCCTTCTTCTCAGGTATCGTTTCTTGGATCAGGTCCTCAATTCTTTTAACCCAGCCTGTGGATGTTGTTGAATCCCTCATTCCAAAGGTGGCACCATGTGCTGATGAGTGTTCATCATGGAAATGTTGTAATTCTTGCAAGAAAGTGACATGCTCATTTATGTCAAAAGGTGTTTCTGCTGCCACCCCGCCAACCATCAAAATCTGGGACATAAGGAGGGAAGCCGAACAGGATTTCATATGGAGTACAGCCTCAGAAAGATCTTCTAGGCAAATTATTTATTGTTCTCTGGACTCCATACAAGTGATGTATTCAACTATGACATCGGCCTAGTATTCTAGCTGTTAAGGATTGCTTTAAGTCACATTTTCTTTCTTTCCACAACTGAAGTTCCCTCTGGATGGGAGGGGCTAAAATAATGCACCATAAAATGCAACATTCCCATGGCATCCTTGTGTGCCCGAGAGGCAAAAGCAAGGCCCTGGTCCGAAGTAGAATGCTGTGACTGCATATGTCCCAATAAAGACTTTAATAACAGTTCGACCATCAGCCGATTGTTGTGGCCGCACCCATAGGAATCTGGAGCAAAAGTCTATTGTAAGTAGAATGTACTTCCATGCACCATCTGAATTATGAGGACCACAATCGTCCAGGTACACACATTGGATATGCTTATTTGCTATTAGGCGGGGTGTCTGTAGTGGGCATTCAATTGTAGAGTCTTTAATTTGTTGACAGAAGTCACAGCTAAGGACATGCTCATTGGCCTGTTTGTATAGACCGTGTCACCAATGCATTTTTGGGAAAGAGAGATCATAGCTGCCACACCAGCACTGGCAGAGGCAACACCCTCATGAGCTCCTTTGATCAGTTCTAGCCTACTACTTTTGCTCACATGATCACCCACCCCCTGGTATTGTTAGCAAGGCAATATTTTGGGCACTTGAGTGGTAGGAATAATTGGTAGGGCATGATTTTGGGAAAGGCTTGCTATCAGCCTAAGCATTCACAGCAGCCAAGATGTCATCATCTACTCTCATATGAGAATGAGTTATTGCAGCAACAAAAGCCATAGCAACTGCAGATTTGTCAGCCTTGTCAGCCAATTAGTTTCCTTCAACAACCCATTGGTGGCCCAGTCTATGTATCACATGAGCCTGTTACAGTTTGTCTTTGGAACCTGCCACTTCCCACCACAATAAATTGTGTTTTATGGGGTTTCCTTTGGAATCTTGTAACCCATTAAGGCACCAGTAGTGTAAGTTCTCATTAAAGGACTTGACACAATAATACAAATCACAAACAATACACGTAGGAAGCTCAGGGTACGTATGTTCCAGTGACAAAAGCTATGCTTTAAGCTCAGCAAGTTGTGCTGTACAATCCTCTAGGGACTGCACGTAGGTTTGTAGAGGGTGAAAATTCCATCCCTCATAACTCCACAAACAGCTGGGCAAGCCGCAGAGAATTGGTGTTTGGTACCTGCAGCTGGTTGAGCTGAATCGTCACTGTAAATTATGATTCTGTATTGGTCAGGAGGCACGACATTGGTGGGCATGGGGTACTCAATGTAGGAAAGTGCCATCTTTCAGGCTTAGGGTACAAGCACCATTTCACAGCCAAACCTTACCACTGCACATAGATATTATAAGTCACCGGTCTGGTAGGCCCTTCAGCCCAAGGGCAGAGTGCATGTCTCTAAGTGTTTGGGTACCCCTGCATGAGCAGGGTACCTCTACAGACCGCAGGCCAATTCTTGCCCTCCTGCTGATGAGCAAGGCTCAGGCTGGAGGAGCAGAACAAAGGATTACCTGCAAGGGAGAGGTTCGACCACCTCTCCCTGTGTATTAGGTGTCTACATGGTGGGGTGTCCTCTGAGCACCATTAGACTACTTTGAAGGGCACATTCAGTGCTCTCCTTGTGTAATCTGGTTTGCACCAGTTCAGGAACCCCCAGTTCCCGCTCTGGTGTGAAACTACACAAAGGCAATGTGAGTGACCACCCCCCTGTCCAGCTCCTCCCCTAGGGAGGTGCCCAGAATTCTGTCAAGTGGCCGCTTGATTCTAATATCTTGAAAACAAGATGTGCAGAGGCCCAACCAGATGCCCCTGGGAGCATCTGGTTGGTTATGTCAGGCAGGTGACATTGCTGACCTCCCTGATCGGTATGTCACTTCAGAGAGTGACCAACCCTACTTTTAGAGATATTTAAGGGCTCCCTTGTGGGTGGGTCCTTAGATTCATTGAGCAAGACTCTACAAGGAACTCTCTGCAAGACATCTTCTGCCCCTGGTCTCTGGAACTGTTGCTGGTGTTTGCCTGTAACCAAACAAGTCCGCTTCTGGTGGGAAAGCTTCCACTGCAACATTGTCTCTCTGGATCCTGCAAGAATTCTGTAACATCCAAGGCTGTGCATCTGCCAAGGTCACAAGGACTCTGTTTGCACCAGGAAACAAGAAGGAATCTCCCTTGGATTGAAGGAGTCACTCCCCTGCATCTGCAGGCACCTCAAGGCATTGTCAACCGGTTGATGGGGTCTGCTGTCTGTGGACATCCGAAGATCCTGCAACACAGGTGGTGAGTCTGTAGCCTCCTCTGGGTCCTGCTTGTCCTCTTTCCAAGTTGGGAGACTGTAGGCCCTTGCTCCAGAACTGGCTCCCCTTTGCACCAGGACTGTTGCATTTGCCAAGGCTTGGAACCCCATGCACTCAGCAAACTGAAGATCTGCTGCTGTCCTGCGATTCCTGCAACGTGGGATTTCTGTTTTGCTGGGCTGGTAAGGCCTCCCTGTGACTTCCTGTGCCCCGTGCCTTTGGGTCACTCGTGGGGGCTCCTTTGACTTCTGTTGTCCTTCCTGTGTGCTGAGGGCCAGCTCTGACTCCTCCTCCTGGGTAGAGTCTCCTGGACCTTGATGGTCCCCACAATTCTGCAAACTCCTCTTCAGCTTTCATTTGCACTTGCCAGTGCTTGTTTGTGACCTAGCTGGTCACTGACCCTCCTGCAATCTGCCAAGTGTCAAGGGACAGCTTGTAGGTGACTCTTTGGATCTTCATAAACTCCTGCACCCCGCAGCTGGATTTCTTACACTAACTTACAGGAACTTTATCTTTAGGAGGGTGGGCATTGCCACCTGCACCACCTGGGCACCTCCTTGGGTGCTGGACTCTTCTCCCTTCTTTTGCAGGTCCTCCACATCTGGGGTCCGTCCCTGGATTCCACCGACCTGGTCCAATGGTCGTGAGAGCAGCTGGGCAATCAGAGGCATCCACAAACTTCTTGGAGAGTAATTTCTCCCCTCTGCATCTGGGCCCCTGGTGTAGGTACTCCTGACTTCTGGATATCCTGGGGTAGGGGCACTCCCCATACATCCTCTTGCCTGCTGTTTCCTCAGATCCGCTAGGCAGGGTCCTGAATGCCTCAAACTCCAACCACAACTTTCTCTGTTAGCCTACGGTACAACTGGGTGGGTAACTGACTTGCTACTGGTTTCTGGGGTCACCTACTGTACTTACCTCTGGTGTCTGTAACTGGCTCCATCCCCTAGCTAGCCACCACACTCACCTTGGTTGGAGTTTTACTTTCACATTCCACTTTTTTAGTATATGGTTTGGCCCTCCCCTAGGGCCCTGTATATTTGTATGCTATTTTTGCTGGTTATTTTATGTGTATAGTTGTATGCAATATCTCCAAGGGAGATATACCAATGTCAGTTTAGAGGTAGTGCTGTGATAAAGTATCCTTTAGTCTTGCAAGAGTTGTGTGGTTCTTTCTTGTGACTAAGGGCCATATGTACGAACACATTTTCCTATTGACACAGAAGGGGGAAAACCCTTTGATACATCTGGCCCTAAGTTATTGTCTGACTGCTGTGGTATTGCAAGTGCTTTACATTCCTCCTGTATAAGCTTTAGCTGCTCGCCCTATCTACCCCTAGAGAGCTTCTGCTATCTGGACACCTATTCACTATCACTAGGGGTTGCCTGGACTCAGTATAGGGTGCCATACCAAAAGGTGTACACCATAAACTGAGCCAGCCTCCTACACTCAAGTTCATATTGAAGGTATTCGTGGGTCTGTAGTTTTGGATCAAAAACATAATCAACATCGGTGGAAGTCAAGGAGGTAGCCCATTGTATCCAACATGGATGTAATGCTTTTTCATTTGGAATGCTGGCTTTAGTACCACCCTCAAGGGCTGGGATTGGGGTGATGACAATAATGCACTTACCCTCGCCTTGATGACCACCGTCTGAACTGCAGTCAGTATTTTTTCTATTGATGCAAAACACATTTCAGTATTGGAGTATAAGTGTAATTTGTACACTATGGGTACTGTGTCACCTTCGTTAAATGTGACATATGTAAATGACACCCGGAATGACCCGGATTACCAAATTTGTTTTGTTTTCACATGTGTAAGTGTTTTGCTTCAAGCATGTCAGTCTTTAATGATCTGCGGATTTGTGTATATTATTGTGTCCAAAACTTTACCTGAAAAATTAGGATGAATTAATTGATGAAAATGGTTTTATATGCTGGGTATAATCTGGAATATATGTTCTGCCAAAATTAAACCAGCCTAACAAGGATTGCAGTTTTTTATGTTGTTTGGTGGTCATAGATGTGCACACATCTCTAAGAAGTAGGGTGCCAGACCTTTGCCCTCATTTGATAGCTTGTATCCCAGAAACAGGACACAGAGGAGAGCAATTTTAGTTTTCTTAAAGTTTAATTTGTAGCCATTGTGGGCAAACCACAGTGCAATGCAATCTACCCTGGTGAGATGTGTACTGAGGTTGTCATCTCTTAGATAAATGTCATCCCCATAGGACAATGCCTCAGGATCAATATTGTGCAATATGGATGTCACATGGCTGAGAACACTCCTGGACTGTTTAAGTACCGTAGGGCAAGTCAACAAAAGCAATGCTGAGAGCCTAATGTGGAAAATGTGCTAAAATCCTGGTTTTCCGGTGCTAAATATATCCAGAGTTGTTTATATTTTTTGTGCACAATGTTGTTCATAAGAGCTGTGCTATGTGAATTTTGAATTGCAGATGTCCGTGTCTGACCGTTTAAATGTCTGTAATTCACAGCTGATAAGCAGGGTTCAGTTACTCCCTGGTACTCAAGTTGTGAGAGAATCTCCCTTGCTGGGGCTTCATAGCATCATGTTTTATTTGGTATTGAGGTTGTATTTGTGGATTGGACCATATAGGTATAATGTGTTAAGGAGAGTCCCTATCCCAAATCAAGTGGTTGTGATACAGTGCTGGACTCTGTGCCAGAGTGCATTCTGCAGCATAGGCTTCTTTTACTGGATCTCGAACAAGAACTGAGAAAAAAGGCAAAATTACATCTTCCCCTTGTGGGAGCATTCAGACAAACTCTGGCGGCCAATCTTTTCCTGCCAGAAGAATTTTAGAGCTTAGTATTAATCTTTCCCAGGAAACTACGATAATGCCCCCCTCAATTTGAATATTTAATTTATAGGTCCTATCGGATGTGGTGACACACCTATCGGGGTTTCAACTTCAAGGAAGTAATTTGTTGCTGTCACCTCCAGAAGCTCTTGAAGATTCTGCTGAACTATCATAACCCCTGCCACGCTGTCTAGCACGGTCAATGCCCAGGTCCCGTTCTTCAGTAGTGTTCTCTATAAGTGTCGCATACTGAGCCCAAAGTACTGCAACCTTCTTTTTTTTTTAAATTGAGGTTTGTGTTGGGAAGTTTCTCTACCTTTTTTTTGCGATGTCAGATTATCGTTGTGAGTCCTTTTTGATTTTACATACTTGTTTCTGTGTTCTGACTGGCCAACTCTCTCAGTCTGATTGTTGGATAAATCCTGAAATGTACAAGAAGGGCATTTATCAGTATACTGATACCTGTCAGCAGGATTTAAATTGTCACAATTTCTATGATTGTAATTTTTTTATGAGGGCTACAACTACAGAGTTTCTCCTCATTGGTTTACTTTATCATTATTAAATTTTAGTTTGCCCCAGCATTTTTTAGAACCCTTCTGTGCTTGCTTGGTATTACCTTTTGGGAATTACTTTAAGCTGTGGCTTATTTGGTCTGCCCCCAGACGATCCTGACCTTTACTGGTATAAGTCTCAAAAATAATCTTTGGTAACCTGCGTTCCTGGTCTATATGTGGACCCTGTGCGAGTAATTGCATACTGACAATGCTGCTGCTTCCCATTTAATGTTGCTTAAAATTATGGAGGAAACTGTGGCAAAATTGCCCATTAATTCCAACCCCTAATAAAGGGCCGGGCAGGCCCATGTCAATTTTGAATTTGTTTTAACACATCCGGTATTGTATACCTTGTGTCGTGGTATAAATTGCAACAAATACTGTACCCCAAGTGGCACAGTCATCTATGGATGGAACCATTCCAAATAGAAAGCAAATTGTGAGAATTCTGTGTTTGTCTTGGGGCCCCATATGGGGAAACACTGCTTCCAGCTGATTTGTTAACATTTAGAGGGAGCCTTACCCATGATTGCATTGATAGTTACCAGATTTATCCAGGTGTAGCCAACTGTTGAGCAGCTCTCACAGCTTTCACAGCTATCACAGCTCTCGCTGGGGCTGTGTTCAAGTCTGCATTAGGAACTGTATTAAGCCTCTATATATTCTAATTACATTGTTATACAGTGGGTGCAGACCCACTGCCTGTACATTTGTATGTTTGGAAATGGTGTGTAGGTGGGCAGAACTGGCTATGCGGTCCCATCATTACTCAGGGGTCCTAATTTATGAATAACATGTGGGAGGGTGCCTTGAAACGAATTGTGGTGTTCTTGATATGTTAATTGTATTTTCCCTACCATCACAGACTTCTCTGTATAAAAGGTGATTAAAGTACCTTTGACATGTGAGAGAGAACTACTCAGGAGATCTGTTAAATTTGTACCTGACCAATGTTGGTAACGCCATGCTATGCAGTTCCTACTATGGTAAGAGTGCAAGTTTAGGGTAGCAGAACCACCGAGTGTGGGAGAATGAGTTCACTCTACATCACTTTGGCAGCTGTCGGCCTAACTTCTGACTAGTAGTACCACACCCAACCCTAGAAAGACATATGTGATTTGTGGCAACCTAAACTTGACACTCTGACTCCTGAAGGAAGCAGTGGAAACTGTTCATACCCCTTTTGCTCAGTTACTCAGTGACTCACACATGCCAAGGTAGGACACAAGATGTAAACTGCATTTCAATGCATTTATTGAAGCAATTGAATTCTAGAATGAAAAATAAGGGCTGCAATCACAAGGCAGATGAAACATAAATGGTGATCATCATTACTACCAATGTAAAGGAGATAAACAACCCCACCATTTTGTTTGATTCTAGAAAGCCTAGAAATTTCTTTCTAAATCCTACATTTAGATCTGAGAGCATAATGGCTGTAACCCTTCTGCCTGTCCCGATCTTAAGGGAGTAATCCTGACCCCACACCTGAATGAGATAGTGGAGGTCAGCCTGTTGTCTGAATGGCAATCCTCTCAGGAGAGTCACACCCAGTATTAGCAAAGCTGTTTATGGTATGGTGTGCGTCCCAGGACGGCCATGACTGGAATGCCAATTGCCCTGCATAGGCCTATGTGTTGTTTATCTAATAACCTGTGCAGAGTTCTAAGAACAGGACTGGCATACTAATTTGTCTACAAAATAGGGACTGTCTCCTGGGCTTCAGGGCTGGCAATACAAGGTAGCATATCACTTATCATATATGACAGCCATGAACAGAGCACAGAGTGCATGTTGTACAAATGGCTGATAAAATGTGCAGCGACGTAAATGCAAGCTGTACAAAAAAAATGAAACTAAATGAAATGCATGTGAGCGTAAATGCACAGACTATGGTTCTAATGCTGAAATAAGGGTGCCCAATCTAGGTGCTAAAAGAGTGATGATGACTTCACCAACTACCAGCCGATCACTTATCATCAGCAAGATCAGTGAAAAATCAGCCTCTGCTCAACTCCAAGATCACATGAATTCTAATAATCTTTTACATGAATAACAATCTGGTTCACGCCCTCCTGGCAACAGATTAAGATAACCCATGAATCCAATTTTGTTGGACCTCTCAGCTGCATTTAACACAGTCAACCATCCAATCGTCTGCCACACCCTGACTTCTCAAATGCAGTTCATTGCAATATCCTTTACTTGTTTTACTCGTACCTTTCCAATTGATACCAGTTTGTTTACATGGCACATTCAGGTCCCAAAAGAGCCTCATAATCTGCAGAGTCCCTAGAGTTCCATACTGCCTTGTGTCATCCTCAAGTTCTAGATGGAGATGACTCATAACTAGCAGAAACATAATTCACAAATATGTCAATATGTCAATACACAACTATACATGAAAGTCACCCATGCTCCAGGCATCCAATACCTCAAACACTGCCTGTACCTTATCCAGACCTGGGTTCCAGTGCCTCCCTGTGGATCAACCCTACCAAAACAGAATTCCTGCTATTTGTCAAGAAAAACAAGATGGAAATAGTACATTTACACCAACCTTTCATGGCTTTAAATGTCGACGTTTAGCAAAAGCCAAGCCACTTCGATTGTCCTTGAACACCAATCTTACCTAGAAGGAACACACTGCCAAAAAAAACAGCAAAGTTGGCCTAGTGTCAGTTCTCTCTTCTCAAACCATTTCTTCCAGAAAGTAACTTCAAAACTGCTGTTTAAACCCTTTTAGGTTTGCATTTTGATGGTGGTAATTCCCTGCTCCATGGGCTCTCACACTCTACAATGACACTCTTAAAGAGCATCTTGCATGCCCCTGTAGGTCTCATTCATGGCCGAAAGAAATATAATCACATCACCTTCATTCTGATGAAACTCAACTAGCTTCCCCTTCCACCATGCACCATGTTCAAAATCAGCTGCATCATTCACAAAGCCATCAAGACCAGCATCCATGCTTAGCTTGAGTACAGGCTCTCTCTCTCACACAGTACATCAGCAGTCATGCTATCACCAGACTGGTTAAAACATGTAAAAAAAAAGAAAAAACAAGGCAGCAGGTCTTTTCTACCTATGCAACCTGGATCTAGAGCATTTTCTTGTACCCACGATGACCTCCGAAAAGCTGAGAAGACACATCTCTTTAAATAACACTACCTCACAAATGTAATTCAACAACCAGCTGCTTTTCCTGTTACTCATTGGCTTTATGCTTAATTTTGAGACTGAACAGAATTCTCCTGCCTTTTTTGGCTAGATCCACACTATAGAAATATCACACATATATATATACATATACATACATATATACATTGTGCATGAACAAAAAGATCAAAATAAATCTCTCCTTACTACTATTTCCCTATTGAGGCATTTCTGGCAAAACCTCTGTCTTGTGAACCATGGGGCTGCCACCCATCTTATAGAAGGATCTGAATACACTGTACTCAGTCACTGTACCACATGATATAGATGCCCTTTTGCTCACTACTAAAACCCAGCATTTGTCCATGGCAAGTTTATGTCAGTACAGAAAACATGTGTTATCCACTTCTCACATTGCCTTAGTTCAATGGCCTGTCCAATCGAAATAGTGCCTTGTTCACCTATCATTTAATAACAGTGTTGAGAGTTACAGTAAGGCTTTATGGCTTCATATAATAAATGTGTCCTTCTGTGAGAGCCTTTGAAATCGCTAATTGAAAACCTGAAGCTTCCTTAAGATCTTAGCTCTGTCAAGAGCCACTACTTCGAAACCTGACTGAGCACCAAAATTAAAGTTAGCCATCCACACACGCTTTACCAGCCCATTAAAAAGCCCCTCCCAAACAGCGCTACTTTCTAACACAGACACTCTCACTGTAGCCACTTGCTTTGAGAAGTGTGGCATCACTGTTGTCCCTATTCCTACTTTTGAGAGATGTTACTGCCTGCATCATAGTGTATAGGTGGTGGAAAGCATAACGATAACTTAATCCTGGCACCCTGATATACCTCCATATAAATTGTTTCCCAGAGATTTTCAATTTTGATTTGGGTTTTTGGATTATTAGAGAAGTAATTTAGCTTGGTTAGACATTGCTGTTCCAGGTCAAATATTTCAAGATTACATTTTTAAAAATGGTGGATGTGTTGCAGTGATGATGTAATATTTCAGAAACCATGAGACCCATGTACTTCATTTTGGTGTCAAAACATAGGTTTTGGGGGTCACATAGTCTTATAGAAACAGAATAAAATACCTCAGAGCAACCCTTCTGTCATTTTCCAAAGTGGCGGCTATAATAGAGGAAGAAGAGATATATACAGAAATTAAACAAATGTTGATGGTTTTTAATCATTTTATGTACATGCCAAACAATGTTTGAGATCTGAATATTAAGAAAAAATAATGTTTACCACTACTTTTTTATACACATTTTCATAGTTCACTTTATTTATTTGTTTGGGCAATTGTTTGTGGTACATACGCAGCATGCTGAACATTTGAGAAGAACATATCAACAGGGACATTTTTTGTAGCACAGCTTTTGCAAGTACATGTATGTGTAAGTTCTGTGGGTAGAGGCTTTAGAAAGTTCATAGGTTTTAGCACACCATTAATATCTTCCCAACCAAATTCACATTGATCTTGCATGATCCAAAACATTTACACATCTTCTGATCAAGTAGAACATTCTTCTAATGTATCCACACACAGAATATGACATTGGTGGAAGGTCACTTAGCGGGACTGATCTCTTGAACTCACTGTACCGAAGATCGTCAAATGTTTAACAGTCAGAACTCATTTTCCATACAGGCACAATGTGTTTTTTTACGTCTTTAAAGTCACATTCTTCCTCTGTCTCAGCAAATACTTTTAGAAACTTCACAGCTTCAGCAGTTAAAGATCTAAACTGTGTTCCAATTTTGCTCATGGTGTTATCATCTGTAAAAATATGTGCCTTGATAAGAACACTGGGCATCTCTTAGTCAAGTTTCTTGGGATTAAGGCCCCCAGCAAGACTTTGGAGGTACAAGCCACCTACGCCTGCGGTGACGGCCACCAAAACACCGTCACCGCGGCTACCATCCGTTCACGGGATTATAAATGCAGCCGGACTTCCGCCACAAGCAGGGCGGAAATCCGGCCGTGGCCATACTGGCGGATGGTGGTAAGGTGGCACTGCTACCACCACCAGCACACGCCATTAGACTGCCACCAGCCATATCATGACACATGATACGGCCTGGCGGTGTTCTGCTGGCGGGCGCTGCTGGTGGTAGCAGCTCCCCGTTCCATTCCCTGCTGGAAGACCACCTGGATGCAGGTAAGTTGGGCTCCCGACAGGGGAGGTGGGTGGAGGGGTGTTTGGTGTGTGTTTGTGTGTGTGTGTGTGTGTGTGGGGTTGTATGTATGAACGTGTGCGTGTGAATGCGTCTGTGTGTGCAGTGTTGTTAGTGGGTGTATGCATCTGTGTGAATGAGTGTAAAAATGGAAATGTGAATGCGTGTCTGCATGTCAGTGTGAATGTGTGTACGGATGTGTGCTAGAATGAATGGATGTATGCGTCAATGAGTGCGTGTATGCCAGTGTGAGTGAGTGGGTGTATGCATGGTGCACCTCTGCGAGTCAGTGCATGTATGGGGGTGGAGGATCTGAAAGGGGAGCATGGATGGAGGGGGTTTGAGGGCATCTGGGTAGTGTTTAGGGGGTGGGTGAGCCTCCTACCAGTGATAGGGAAGGAATTCCCTGTCACTAGTAGGGCCTACCGACATGGTTTTCATGGCGTTGCTAACGCCACGAAAACCATGGTGGTAGGCAGGCTCAAAATGCAGCTGGCGGTACAATAGTGGCCGCCGGGCTGGAGATTGCTATCTCCGGCCTGGTGGCTGCTACAACCATGGCGGTAGGAATGGTAAATTGGCGGGTTGGCTACAGCCACATTACCACCTACTGCTGGGGTCATAATGACCCCCAAAGTGTATTTTCTCGCAGTTTCTCTAACATATCCATAATTCTGACAATCCTTGACTTCTGAACATTGCAACAAATATAAGTAGCACAATAATAACATCTGTCATTTGACAATACAATGACTCGATTGGAACCATTTCGAACAGCCCACTCAACATGTGGGACAACACGAAGGTCAGCTTCCTCCAATTTGCTGTTAAGTTCTTGAACAATATGGCCTGTACCTTTTGAATATATCTCTGCAGGCACCAACTCCTCATTGACAATCATTTTACTTGCAATAATTGGAAATTCAGTGTTCACTGAAGCATCAGCAATGTTTTGGCGAGTTAACATCTCCAAGTTCATCTTATTTAATGCTGATGACCAGAATTTATCAAACTGCACAGGTATAGGTGTTGAATTTTTAATGCAGACAAGGTCAATTGTTCCACTTGTAGACTGGATGTTGCTGGCACCTCCTCTCTAGTGACGTTGGCTAGGGGGCCTGTGGTGATGTAAATGCAATGTTATTGTTTCTGCGTGTGACATCTTGTGCCTGGGTGTGTTGCCCTCTTAGGTTGTTATTGCCCTGGCAGCTTTGCCTTGTGTGAGTAGTTATTTAGTGGGCTTGATGTGTCCCTCTAGTGTGCATGCTTTAGTGATAGGTGTCCATGCAGGACTGTTAGGGGTGTCCATGCATTGGTGTTACATGCAGGGCTTGGTATTGGGATGAGTGGGTTGTGATGGTGGGGTACGTGGGAGGTGGTGAAGTGATAGAAGTGAGGGTACGGGTGGGGGGTTTGTGATGCATGCAGGTGGGGGGGTGATCGTAGTAGAGATTTGACTTACCAGAGTCCAGTCCTCTTCCTACTCCGGCCAGGCTCTCAGAATGCATGATTGCCAAGACTTACTCCTCCCATGTTGTTAGTTGTGGGGGAGGAGGGGTCCACCGCCAGTCCTCTGTACAGCTAGTTGGTGTCTTGCTGATGTGGAATGCACCTTCCCCCGTAGGTCGTTCCACCTCTTCCTGATGTCATCCAATGTTCTGGGGTGCTGTCCCACGGCATTGACCCTGTCCACCATTCTCTGCCACAGCTCCATCTCCCTAGCAAAGGATGTCTGCTGCACCTGTGATCCGAATAGCTGTGGCTCTACCCAGATGATTTCCTCCACCGTGACCCTCAGCTCCTCCTCAGAGAATCTGGGGTGTCATTGTGGTGTCATGGGTGTAGTGTGAGTGGTGTGGGTGAGGGTGTGTGGGGTGATGTGTTGGGGTGTGTGATGTAAGGTGCGTGGATGGTGTATAGGTGATGGTGGTGTGGGGCTGTGGTCTTGTCTGTGGTCTTGCTATCTCTCTTGAGGCACTTGTTTGTATTCGTAAATGGTTGTGGGTAGTGTGGGTGTTTTATAGTGGTGTGGGTGTGGTGTGTGTATGGGTGTCAGGTGTGTGTAGTTTGAATTGTCCAATATGGTGTTGTTTTGAATGTGTGTGTGTGTATTTTGAGCACAGTGGTATGTAGCATCAATGGTTTACTGCCATTGAATGTCTGCCACAGTGATTCGTGAGTCATAATGTTGTGGGCGTAGTTCTGTTGGAATAAAGGTGTGGGTTTTGCAACCGCCAGTTTACCACTGACCTTTGGGCTGGCAGACTTGTGTGTGTGCCTGTATAGTGACGGATTGCTATGTGTGTGTCTTAATATGGGTAGCGGTGATCCACCGCCGCAGCGGTATGTTGGCAGCAGTCAGCATGTTAGGACATCATCAAGCATTCTTGTTGACTCCCATGATTTGTGGAGCTCTTGGGCATCACAAGATTCGGCATTAAGTCCAAAATCTAAATCTTTCAGGACATTTCTTAAAATGGTTCCTGCTGATTTTACTGCATCCTGTGATCTTATTTTGGCAACAAGAACTTCAGGAGTCAAATCAGCTGAGAACACCATATGTGGCTCATTCCTTTAATTAGATTGACAAAAACAAATTCTGTCATTGCACATGCTCACCAGAAAAATCTTAATTTCATTATTGTGGATCAACACAGTTTCATCAATGTTGACCATTATTTCTCTGATATCACTGAGTGTGAACCTGTAGCCAGCACTCAAGAGTGGCTTTACAACTCCATTTGATTTTTCAAAGAGTGCAAACTTAAACTGAAGGCTGGCAGTTACGTTGATGCTGGAAGCTCATCATTGTGCTTTCATATTTTTGAATGTATACATGCATGCAGTTCATGTGGGCATACAAATCTGCTGCCAATACATTTACCTAGCTACTCAGCTGAAAACATCATTTTGGAAGAAACTAGCTGCAGATAAATGCATGTTTTCCCTTTGAGACTCACACACTCTGTACTTTGTTCTTTCGTCAATCCTTTTGACCCTTGTTCTGGCTAAACCACAGATAGCACATTGTCGGTCCTCTGCTTTCTAATCAGTTGTTGGAGTTGGACGCGAGTAGCCATCGATCTTCTGAGTGGATGATCATTAAGTTTGGCTGTTGTCGCTTTCTCAGCATACTCAGATTCTTGTTGTGATTCACTGGCTTCTGCTATTTTTTGATGATTTTTTTCCAGGCTTTTTTCCACTATATACAACTTGTAGCACTTGTTACAATGATAAAATATTTAGGCAGTGATTCTAACCGCGGCGGGCGGCGGTCGCCGCCCGCCATGCGGTTACCGCCAAATGACCGCACCGCGGTCACAAGAACGCGGCGGCCATTCTGGCTTTCCCGCTGTGCTGGCGGGCGACCGCCAAAAGGCCGCCCGCCAGCACAGCGGGAAAGACCCAGCAACGATGAAGCCGGCTCCGAATGGAGCCGGCGGAGTTGCTGGAGTGCGACGGGTGCAGTAGCACCCATCGCGAATTTCAGTGTCTGCTAGGCAGACACTGAAATTCTTTTTGGGGCCCTCTTACGGGGGCCCCGCGGCACCCCCTACCGCCATCCTGTTCCTGGCGGGAGACCCGCCAGGAACAGGATGGCGGTAGGGGGTGTCAGAATCCCCATGGCGGCGGAGCGCGCTCCGCCGCCATGGAGGATTCTGTAGGGCAGCGGAAAACCGGCGGGAGACCGCCGGTTTTCCTAGTCTGACCGCGGCCGAACCGCCGCGGTCAGAATGCCCTGCGGGGCACCGCCGGTCTGTCGGCGGTGCTCCCGCCGACCCTGGCCCCGGCGGTCTGAGACCGCCGGGGTCAGAATGACCCCCTTAATCTGCTCCACCTATCAGTTTCAATCTTTTGTGAACTTTGTCTTGCTGTATTTCTGCAGCATCTCAAAATATCTTCTGTCCAGCTGCAGTTGATGTTAGCTATTTTTTGGATGAGTTTGGCATATGACACATTTTTCTTTGCTGGAGGAGTCCTCAGATTTCGCAGTTAGCAACCCTCTGTCAGAAGGTAGAGATCATCTGCTATCATCTGCTCATTTTTATGATAGGGGTGGGTGAAGAATTCTGCTCTGCTGGTGGAGTTTGCAGAGTTTTGCCCACTCCTCGCAGAGCGTGGAGTTCAGAAAAACTCTACAAATTGATGTGGAGAGGAGTTTATTTCTCTCGTATGGTTTGCCAACATTAAGTTGGCAAGGGAGAGAAATTGCTATGTTGTCGAGCGCCAGTGAGATTACTGAACGCAGGCTGTTCCGGCAGGTTGCTACTGCCCACTTTGAGAATGCTGCTCATCTACTCCAGCTGCAGAAAGAGGTTAGCGCCCTTTGGTGCTCCAGGTGATGCTGTTTGTGCGAATTTAACAGCATGGGAGAAACCACTGGCACTGAAAATAAGCACGAACACCACGACTTACCCAAACACCACCACTCACGAACCTCTGCATAGCGTGGCAGAGTTTTTGGGCACTTTGCAGAGATTCACATAGCAGAACTCTGCCAACTCCTCTCAGGGTCAGTTTACAAATTTGAATCAATGGAAAACCTGAAGCAAAAACAACAATAAAATAAATTACCAATACAATGGTTAAACACATCATTATAGAGCTGCAATTTTGAAAAATGTCAGAAGGGTTGCACTGAGGAGTTATTTTCTGTCTTCATAAAACCTGTGTTTTGACCCCAAAATGAAGTTTATAGTTCTCATGGTTCCTGAAATATTACATCATCACTGGAGCACATCTGACATTTTCAAAAATATCATCCAGAAAATATCAGACCAGATTAGCAATGTCTACCCAAGCTAAATTACTTCTCTAATATTGCAAAAACACAAATCGAAAATCAAAATCTTTGAACAACAATTTTTTTATGGAGGTATATCAAGGGGCAAGGACTAGATGATGAGCTACATAATTGCCTCATCAGATCTGCTAATTTTACTAAGACCTATAGATTGTGTCTCAGAAATGACAGTTGCCTTTTGTAAACTGTATGATATTGTTGAATGCTGATGCTTACCGCAAGTGCACTCAGCTTAAGCCACTGCATTGGTCACCATTTTGCATGCTTGTAAACACTGACTGACTCAAAATATACTGTAGGAGTAGCCCCTTATCTTCTGCAACCCTAATCAGAATTGGTATGCGTGTTAAAGTTTTGCAGAATGCTCTCAATTGTGACATGTGCTGCACATCCGTTCCTTTATGATGAAAGGAAAACTCATTTGCTAATTAAACTGTGAAAAAGATCCTTTGTCCCCAAGTTCTGAAGTGAATTTCTATGTTTCTCAGGCCGTCAAGTCTTTTCTGCCCACTCTAAAAGATCTGTCTGATTTGCAGGGAAGTTCTTGTGACTCAGAGAAGCAGGCTTGGATAAAACAGAGCCCAATGGACTGTGGAGGAACAAAACCAAGAAACTAGTGAGACTGAAATTCCTTTTTCCCAACCTCGTCCGCTTGTGCTATGGTATCGCCTATGTCAGCAGAGATGGCATGATCCAGGCCATAAATACCCACTTCTTTTTTCTGTTGTTTCCTTCTGTGGCTTCACTGTATTTTCACTTCTGTGCCACCTATCAAGAACACAGTATTGGAAATGGAACCAAAATCACTTTTGCTTTGCACCTACCTCCATGGGTGCCAAAAACCACATGGACTTTATTCAAATGCTTCATATGTCTTCATGCATGTGCTCTGATGCCCTAAACCATGTTGGAATTGACTATACTCCTAGTTGCCATATTTAACTTAACTAAAAGTCCCTAGTATATGACTAAAGTGTACCCAGGTCATGTAAGTTAAATACACACTAGTTGACTACAGAACATATTGTGGCACCATTAAAGTGACAATGCAAAACATGACTGTAGGCCTCCCAAAAGTAACCTGCCTGCACAGGTTTAAATTGCAAATTCAACCTCTCTAGCTACATTCCCTTCTCTAGCATTTTAATCAAATCTCTCTCCACTTTCCAATTACCAAGGATTTGGATTTTGTATTCAGTTTGGACTTTTCTTCCTCCTGTGAATCTTGTCTAGGGATAATGATGGCCTGGGTGCCCCCTTCATAAGTGACCTGGCGCATGGAGTGTATGATGTAAGTATGTGGAATATTCAATTTCCCCTTTGTTCTACAAGTATGTGAATGTTCAGGCATTGAAGAGCAGATGTCTGAGCAAGATGCATAAAAGTCCTGGTGTAGTCTCAACCTTTAACTTGAGCTTGAAGACTCTCACAACATTCTGCATACATCTTTGAGTGTGCAACTTTTGTAATATTAATTGTGATGATGTTTTACTGCATTAACTCTACCAGTGCTCTTTTCATGCATTGAGTTACCCAAGAAGATTAAAAGTCAGGAGTCCTGTGATATGTTGTTTTTATATTATAATGTACTAATCAGCATATTGTCTTAGTTGAATTCTGTTACACATTAGAAGATATAGTAAACCCTAAGGCATGTTTCATAAACAGTGTGTGAACATATAATCCAATGTGCATATATAATTGTGAGATATTTTGTGTATAACATGTTTGATGGTGCTGAACTGGTAATTTAAATACAACTAAATAGAAATTTACCTTCGTGCATTTCTGATTTAGCTTGTAAAGCCATAACACACACTGCATGCCTGAGATTTAAAGCTCTACTGAGATTTTGATTAATAATAGTATTATGCTAAAGTCCATAAATGTAATTGCTCTCAATATATTAGGGGCCAGATTTAGATCTTGGCAGTATTACCGACAAGCTGTGTCACTGACGGGCCTGAAAAGACATCACATCGGCGGTCTCCTTCCAACCATATTTAGATATATTGTGGCTAAGCCAAAGACTGCCATGACAGAGGGGGTCATTACGACCAGCGAAAAAAAAAATGGAATTATGACCGCCGCGGTCATCCGCCTCTTCACCATTCCGACCGCCATGGCGGTGCTGGGCTGGAGATTGCGGTCTCCAGCCTGGCGGTCGTCACTAAATTGCCGACGGTATCAGGACCCTGCATACCGCCATGGATCTCGGGTGGAACACCGTCAGCAGAACACCGCCACACCGAATCATGGGACGTGATTCAGTGGGCGGTGTTCTGTTGACATGGCGGTGGAGGTTGAGCAACCTCCACTTTCCCGCAGTCCGCCAGTCTGGCTGCTGGCGGCTTTCCATATGAAAAAGGACGGCGGGCTGCCAGCGGTCATAATATGCGGCGCGGAAGACCGCCACCACTGCCGGTCTTCAGCACAGCGGTACCTCGGCGGTCTTGCGAAAAGACCGCCGAGGTCGTAATGACCCCCAGAGTGTACTCAGTTGTGCCCAAATGCATCCTGCAGCCGACATGGCGGACTCCAGTGCTGACGATGAGTACTCTGTCACCATTCTGACGGCGGCATCCCACCACGCCTATTTAAATCACACAGTTGTGCTGGCAGTGTGTCAGCGGTGGGCCCATGCTAGCGGGAGTCTGTTGTGGGACCTGTTTAGTAGATTACTATGGCTTTGGCCATTGGTTGGATGCCAGTAGCCCACACCTGCTGTAAAATGTACAATTGTGAACACCTGTAAAATACATTATAACACACATTCCATTTCAGACTATGCTCCTTTGCCATCACAGTGCATCAGACCAGACAGACACTAGATTGATCAACACAGGATACAGTTTTTTGTCTGTTTTCCTCTCCACCTTCGTTTTTGTTAAATTGACCTTATTTCAGTACCCTTCATTTTTTTAGCACTAGGTTTGTTTAGCAAAAAATCGTAATGACAGGGAGGAGAAATCCCTGTTTCACAGAGGGAAATTGTCTGTCATGGTGGATAAAATTATTAGGGTAGAGTCACAGTTTCCCAGAAAAGGCAAATGTGGACCAGAATAGTTGACAGAGTGAATGCTGTAGCTAACAACCTGTGCATACAGGAGGAGATTAGAAAGAGGCGGAACGACCTGCGGGGGAAAGTTCCTTCACTGGCTTCCAACCACCA
Source organism: Pleurodeles waltl (assembly GCF_031143425.1). Classification (NCBI taxonomy): domain Eukaryota; kingdom Metazoa; phylum Chordata; class Amphibia; order Caudata; family Salamandridae; genus Pleurodeles; species Pleurodeles waltl. The sequence goes on from NC_090446.1 coordinate 1,238,004,523, forward strand.
CCTGGAGGCCCAGAGGACTGGTGGTTGTTCTCCTCTCCCCCTACTACAACTCTTTTCCTGGGAGGAGAAGGTCTTGCAAATACTCCATCCTAAAGGCTTAACTGGAATCCCGGTGGAGTGCAGACTGGTAAGTTACATCTATGTATGTCTCCCTAATCACTAATGGAGTCCTGACCGTGAGTTAGACATTTAGAATGCTTCAACAACCTTAGCAACACATAAATAGCTAATTTTGACTAAACAAAATATGTTACGTGATGCAAATTACTAGCATGATGATTGTAGCTCTCCTTCTAACATAATGCAATATGTATAGTCAGATTGTGTGTAGTTCCCCAGGGATCATCCCTTGCATGGGCTCTGCCCATTACTGTCTATCAATGTATGTTGTTGTGCTTCAAAAAATAGGACCAAAACTATATCCATTTTCACAGGAAAAGTTATTTTCTCCTATTTACATCATAACCATATGTGTGTACAGGTTGCAAATGTATTTATCTCTAATATAGTCATTGAAAGTGATTTGTGCAGTTTTCTTTTCAAATAAGTGTTGTCTATGGTGTCAAGAGATTACTACACCTACCATGATGTTCTGTTTTTGGATCTGAAAACAAAATAGTGGAATGCTATGGTGTCCCAACGTCCTTTACTTCCATATGTACACACATTTAAAAAATGAGTGCATTTGACAGTCACCATGTCATGCTATGGATTAAAATGTCACTTCTTGTGTATCTCAATCATGTCGACACCTACTCATATCTATAGAGCATTGATGAAAATGCTCACGTTATTCATTGTCTTTTGATTCCAAGATATCCAAAAATCTGTTGTGGGATGCTGATTAGCGGCCATACACAAGTTAAATTGAACTGTCCATATGATGACCATGTACAGTTTCACATGCATTATGTATCCAATGTATTGCAGCCTTCTAGGCCTTGAAATGATCCAGTATTCTAATCTACTCACCACTGTGTTGGGTTCAATGACTGTCACATGTAACCTACAAATCTGATATAACACTTTGGCATTTCAAGACATCGCTACAAGGTCAGCACTGGAGTTGTCATCTGTGTAAATCAGACTGCATGGGTAAAATAATGAAAATAACACAAACGCCTAATCAGTCTACCACTCTCTTTCTACCTTTTAGGTTCGCCCTTTTGTAGATAAAGATGCATGAAATGCACAAACTATATTGTAATTACATATCCACTGTAACCTTCAAAGGTCTATTCACCTGACCCAGTGCACCACCGTCTGCCAGCTAAGACACCTCCACTGCAGCCCGGAGCAAGTCGTCAGTGAGGACTCCAGTGCTGCAAGTCAGGATGACCTCGAGCTAGCTGGCCATCTGGTCTGTCTGGCCAGACAGCTCAGGTGAATCAAGCTTAGCTCACACCTACACCTCCCACCACATCTGCAACAACATCTCAGAGTGAGGACACCTATCCATTCTATGCACCGAGGACCTAGACACTATTCCTGTGCCCCCCAGTCATGGCTCCTGTTGGAAGACCAACAAAACAGCCTCCAGTTATGCCAGGACCCATTGGTTTGGCGCACACTTCCTCAAAGGCACAGGCTAGTGGGGGTAGGGCTTGTGGGTGGGAATCTGTGTGCCAGCCAAGGGAAGGCACTGGGATTTTTGTTAGCCAGAACACCATAGATGAGGTCTTGGGATGAGTCCACCAGTCCCAAGACATGATGTGCCAGGTTCTAACTGAGCTCTGGGAAATCAAGGGGGTGCAGAGGGAAAACATCTTGAAAATACAGACCCACAATGAAAAAATTAGCTCCCTGACTGGTGTGCTACTTGACATTTACCATCATATGTGCAAGGCATTTCCTGTACCATCTGCCCTTGTCTGAGATTCCTCCACATCTCGGGGAGGCCCTGTCAGATGAGGAGTCTGCTCCTACCACCACAGTCCATGCACCTCTGGCCTCCCCATTCCTCCCTAAAGGGGACAGGCATCCAGACCATCAGGAGAGGATGGCATGACCAACACTACCACCGCCAAGAGACACAGAACCAAATTTCCTCCTTGTCTGACTACCATTCATTCTGTAGACTATTTCATGGACACATTCACTTTTCTGAGGACAGTTGTATTTTGGACATTGGACTTTAAACTGTTTTTGGCTCTACTACCATGTTTCCATCCACCATAATAGTCTTTTTTTAATTTAATCTTTTTATAATACACCTCACTCTTGTTTTTGTGTTATGATAATACGTGTAATGGACACAGAGTACGAGACACTTGTTGGATTATTTGTGGCATTTCCTTTGTCATGTCCATCTTCCACCATCATGTTGCCAAATCTTTAGAATATTTATTTGGAAAAACAATGTTGCAATTACAGAGTGGTAGAGTGTTACCCAATTAATTCAAAGAAAACAAACTCAACTCAAAATGTATTTTGGAACATACAAATGTTGGCAACAGGTCATTGTGGAAATGGAATGTTGGTTACAAAAACCAGTCCTAACCCCATTAGTATATGCCATTCAGGGTTATATGCTCCACAACCTGAAACCATAGAGGAAAGAGAACATGCAATGGGAACAAATTAAATAGGCAAACTATCACTGATGCATGGCCTCAGTTTAAGCCATACATCCTGCCATCACAATAGGAATCCTAAATCAATAACACCAATAGTCTACATCATGGCAATGATAACACTTAAGGCCTCATGACCAGTACAAGACACTGTGGCAGTTTTTGGTACAATGACACATTCGCCATTCAGTGGTGTGTTAGCAAAAAGTTCTATCACCTATGATGAAACACATTAACAGCTACCTCCATTGTCCACAAATTGAAGATTTAGCCAATGTGAAGGAAAACAGTATGCTAGGGATTGACATACACATGAGGTTTGAGCAATTCTAGTGACACATATTGCTTTGATGGCAGCATCACACAGAAAACAGGTAAGATACAAAATACTGACCTTCCATAGCATCAGAGCTCAATTTGTCTCTGGTAAAGATTTGTCCATCCGAAGTGGGTCTCAGGATCAACACATGGGTACTTTGTACTTCCAAACAGCAAAATATCACATCACATGTCACAACGTTAAAATGTACAAATGAAGATGACATGGTGAAAGACCCTGAAACTGAATAACAAGGAAAAACTAATTTTACCACATATTAAATTCAACTCAATTGACAAGTCATGAAGACATACTTACTCAGCAGAAGCACATTTCATTGATGTCAATGAACACATTACTCAATGTAGGGAAACACTGATCCACTAACATCATTGCCTTGATCATTCGTGCACTGACCGTTCCTAGCAAATTACCACAGCAGACTTTATTTTATTTATTTATGGATATTTATAGAGCGCATGGCTGCCCATAGGCCTCCCAGAGCTAAAATATGCTAGCTACACTATTCCGATGGAGACAGGCTACTAAGTGAAGGATCACTGAGGTGACTCAGTAAACAGTTGCTGAAGTTCTGAGTCCAAGGCCCTCAAATAGGAGGGCAGAGAGTTCCACAACTTGGCTCTGTTAAACTGAAATGAGTAACCTCCACTCCTGGCTCTTTTGATGTGGGGGACAATAGCCAAAGAGGCATTCAATGATCACAGAGACCTATTTGCTACATAAGGAGTTAACATAGACTTGCACAGTATTGGTCCGGTGTTTGTCAAGGCCCTGTTGGTGATACTGAGAGATTTTAATGTAATCCTCTTTACCACAGGAAGCCAATGCAGGGATTTAAGAGCAGGTTGGACAGACAAATGTTTAAGAACATTAAAAAGTAAATGAGCAGCAGCATTTTGCACTACTTGGAGTCTCCTCGTTGTAGATATAGGAACTGGAAACTACAGGGAATTTCCATAATCCAATCGAGAGGGAACGAGAATCTGGAAACTAATCTTTTGGAAGAAAAAGGGAGTAGGTGGAGAACTTTCTAAACTCATAACACGTTACTGCTAATTTTGTAGCTTAAAGATCCATGGTGAAGGCCTTGTCGAACCAGAAGCTTAGACTTTTTACAGCAGGCCTAGGGATGGAAGGAGTGCCCAAAGTCTTGGGCCGTCCCACGTTGAACTGAGGTGGAGAGGGATTACCAGGAATCAACAGTTCTGTTTTTCTCTGTTAAGTTTAAAGCAGATAATTTCATCCAATTGGCTATCGCTGTGAGGCATGGTCCTAATGTTGATGAACAACGGGTCTGAGCATGACTGAGCAAAAAAAATCAGTTGGATGTCATCAGCATAAAAGATAATCGAGATGGCATGGGTCAGCACGATATCTGCTAGCCATTGAATGTAAACATTAAACAATATAGTGTTGCGTGGGCTCTCATTATCCTAAATGAGACTACTGGATTTCTAGGCAGCAGGATCGATAACGGTGTGGGGGACTGAGTCTGACCCACTTGTAAGGAACTCTGTCACCCTAAATCCGGTTTTTGCTCCGGCTAACTAGCAGTGCTTCATTTCTCCCACGGGGAAGAAATTATTGGGCAGCCGAGCGCATGACATCTTTGGAACTTCTCAGGGAAGTCGTGGTCACTCAGATCCAAACCAACTCTCTCATTTACAATATGATCTCATATACAAATGACAAAGACAGTATAAGTTTTATATAATGATTTAATAAAACGACTGTATTTTGGATAATAAGGCATGAGCCGCAATAACCAGAACCATACAACACAGTAGGATTGAAATAGTTACCAGGAGAGTAAAAAATAAGAACAAAGCGATCTTCGTGTTTAATAGTTTCTACTCTCCCTCTGCTTGTTCTATTTCGAGCACAGCATGTTAAGCTTCAAGCTTGCCTGTCTGTATCACTGGGGAGACATCAGCCCTCATACCTGAGCAAAGGCCTGTGATCTTGGTTCAGCATCTGCAACTAGGCAGTCAGCGTCTAGTTGTGGTTCCCTGGTCGGAATCTCCCTCTTGCGTGTATTGGGATAAGGAAGTGATTTTATAACTAACATGTCAGTGTGATCACAAAATGTCCCAACGCAGGAATGCCAATTCTAAACTCCTACCACGTCTATCGGCAATGTACCAGACTGTATCCTTGACTGAAGCACAGAGTGAATTTGTTATGGAGAACTCCAGTGCTGAAGTAGGCAAAACATTGTGATATGAATAAAAAACAAAACCGTAGAACTGGCTATTTGAAAAATAACAGTACGAAGCCTAATAAAAAGCATTTAGGGCAAAGTGCACAGAGGGTCTAAGCTGTCAGCAAATGAATAAAATACATCCAGGGCAAAGTGCACAAAGGCCTGAAGCGAATGCGCAAAGGATACGTAAAACCAACCACACTACACCCTCCCCTTGTCGGTAGCAAGTGGTTCCAATAATATAAAAATATGCCCCAGATATAAACAATACCTAAAATTATATACATATTTCGACAAGGTCAGAAGACAACAAAGTCATAAATTTAGAAAACATGTGACAATAAAGCCAAATCCAATATAATGACAATTTTGCAGGAGAGGAAAAAAATCCAATTGTCAAACAGAAGCAATAGAGAGTAGGAGCTCCTCCACTTCGATATATGTCAATATCGGAAGATCCACGCCACAAAGTACCATGGAGCAGGTGTGTTCCAAAGCCCCAAAACCATTCAGGGCGGCACCCCGTGCAGGGCCTATGAATGAGACAAAACCATCTTCCTCCAGGAAGGGAATCTCATAAACTGCCTCACAAAGCAAACACAACCGTAGTGCACAAGTCTGGGAATGAGCCCTAATCGGGAACATCAACAGATCAGGATCGACCACTGGAGGGCGCCGCAGTGAGAGACAGAGAGCCAGTGCATGTTCAAACGAGCACCAAAGGCACCGAAACACGGGTTGCACACATTCCAAAACCGGTCTGAATGACAGAGACCAGTCACACTCCAAATGGCCCAGGAGTGTAGCTCCAAAATGCTGCATCATGCGTTCACGGCACAGCTGCGCTGACGTGAGCAGCAATATAGGATCTCGTTGTGGCGGGACAGCCATTGCGAAAAAATAGCAATAACAGCAAGACTCCAGCCAATAAAGCCAAAGTAATCGGAAAACCCCCAAAAATGCTTCCGAAAAAAGAGTGTATAGCCGAAGGTATCAAACCGAATATTGAAGAGAAGGTGTGAGCAAAACCAACACCAACGGCTTTGAAAAAATTAGCAATACCAGCAGTGCTGGATGCATTAAATATACGTCCCACAAGTTCACCGAAGTGACTTGGGAAGTTAGTATTCAAAAGGGACTGTATCTCCGCCGATGACCTTGCCACCTGAAGTGCGTAGGTCTCGCTAGCAGATGTAAGGGCCACATGCTTTTGAAACAATAAAGCCTTTAGCCGACTCAACTTGTCGAAATTAACCTTGGAAGTAGCAATATGAGGCCAGATGTCCGCTTCCTCCCTAATTTGAGTGGGGGGAAACGACACATTCCCGCAGCACGTAACGGCCTTGTTGACAACGACAACGTAAACTATTCCGGCACGCATGCCACAGCAGCGTTCGCTGTTAAGAACAATGTAACTGCCATTAGAAAGCACCTAGAAAGTGTTTTTAATAACCGGGACTGGAACTCCCTTCAGATAACAAGCTAAGTTAGCAATCGAAGCGTTACACGCTCCGTGCAAGGACAGCTGTTTACAAACCATGGAATGGCTGACAGAAGCTTCGCATTCGCTACCACTAAGAAAAACCTCCCTCAAACCATTAACACATCTGTATTGAAAGGGAAGCACCCACACCTCGTGGATGTAACTGTCTCCCAATAGTTCATATCTACCCACCGGAAGGTGCCTCAAACAAGAAGTAAATTGCAGAGTGGAGATAGGCAAATTAATAACCCCATGAATCAACCACTCAGCTGACGGAATCTCAGCCACTGTGAAAGGCAGTTTCTCCAATTTCTCAATATTCAACATAACAAATGTCGCTTCCTTTTTAGCCATCAGCTGTTGTTGACGAGTCAAATTAAAGGAGACAAAGATCCCTCTGGCACGAATGTGCTGCCATGGAACGCGACCTGCCTTCAAGGTCTGAAGAGTCCAACCCAGCTCCATGATGGACCGCGTCTGACTCTGCCCATGATATAAAGAAGACATGTCCGATTTAATAATGTCAATAGCAGAGGAAACAATGCTGTCAATCGTGTAAACACGGTCAGAAAGGGTATGCATGCCATTATCAACAACAGACAAAGTCTGCATCAGGTTTTCCTGATCAATCTGCCTCAACCGGGCTGCAACCTCCTGTTGTGAAAGCTTCCAAATCTCATTACAAACTTCGTATAAGAACCTTTTCTTCAGTGGTACCCTGGGACCTGACAAAAAATCTTGTAAATCAGTATCATTAGACAGTAACGTGAGATGTGACTTAACTGCATCCAGCGAGGATGACTTCATCCATTGCTGACAAAGCTTCCCCACGCTGTATGTAGTTATAATATCAGCATGTTCTGGTGAAATGTAACAAGGGTCTGCCCTACTAGTCCTGAACCCCCCTGAAGAGGTGACAAAACGTTGATGACACTTATTAGTGTCTATAGGCCATAATAACCACCCGCCCGGATGTATCGATGAAGTGTTAAGCGTACCATTCTGAACCCAATGTGTAAATTCACTAAAAGTAGCATTCACATAGTGCTGCCAGTTGTTTAATTTGGAAGGGACAGGTATACTAGGCAAATTTAACTCTCTAATTGTCGCCAAGCCCAAACAGCAAGTCTGTTGTACTGTGTCATTGAGGAAAATCATCTGCACAGGGATAATGGCGCCGCCAACGATTGGTCTGGCTCTAATATTTAGGTCCGGCTGACTCTCTCGGTCTCATATATATTTTGACTCCTCGGTTCCGTAAGCTGAGACGTCCGTGGGGCTGAGGGTTACCACGGTATAGGTACATCCTGTTACTTAGTGGTCGGTTGTTCAAGCTTCAACTTTAAAAGGAAAACCCCGATATTGGTGTGCCTTCTCAAATCTAGAGCTATTTTTTACAAATGGCGAATCCTAATGTAGTGAATATAGCTATCAATATGCGTCACCCGCTCACAGGACATCTGATAGCACATGGACTGACAGTCCAGGGGGGTCCGATCACTTTTGAGGTGGACGCCCATGCAGCCTATAGAACAGAACTTTTTTATTCTTGGGTCGTATTTCCAGCAGTTGATGGGGGTACAAATCCTTTTCACGAATACACTGTTGCAAATGTCCCTGGACAATACAGGGCTTACGCTTACTTAGAGATACCTCTATCTTATCAAGAACACCATAATTGGCTTTATGGCGCCCTCCCACATACAGTAGCACAAGTGAGGTTAGGTCCGTTGAGTAATGATGGTCCGACCTGGCCTTTATTGGCTACTTACACACCATATCCTGCGGTTGCAAATTTGGCAGTGGCAGATGTGCGTCGTTTATATATAGACTTAGCAACTACATGCAGAAGACTGGTTCAGTTTGTAATGCAGGCATTAAATACTAATGCAGCGCGTGCTGCTCCAGCGCACCCACAAGCAGTGGTTCCGGGAATCAATCCGGCCACTGTACACTCAGTTATGGGTAAGGTACCGGCTAAACGCGAGGAGACTCCATTTTGGCTGGCACAAAAAATTAATACGCTGCAAGCAGTATTTCCCCATACGGGACCTCAGGATAAACATAGAATATTGACGATGTGTTTGCCGTATGGGATGGTTCCTCCGGTGGACCTTTGTAATACCGGGCTATTAATTTGCCTATCTCCACTCTGCAATTTACCTCTTGTTTGAGGCACATTCCGGTGGGTAGATATGAACTAGTGGGAGACAGTTACATACACGAGGTGTGGGAGCTTCCCTTTCAATACAGATGTGTTAATGGTTTGAGGGAGGTTTTTCTTAGCGGTAGCGAATGCGAAGCTTCTGTCAGCCATTCCATGGTTTGTAAACAGCTGTCCTTGCACGGAGCGTGTAACGCTTCGATTGCTAACTTAGCTTGTTATCTAAAGGGAGTTCCAGTCCCGGTTATTAAAAACACTTTCCAGGTGCTTTCTAACGGCAGTTACATTTTTCTTAACAGCGAACGCTGCTGTGGCATGCGTGCCGGAATAGTTTACGTTGTAGTTGCCAACAAGGCCGTTACGTGCTGCGGGAATGTGTTGTTTCCCCGCACTCAAATTAGGGAGGTAGCGGACATCTGGCCTCATATTGCTACTTCCAAGGTTAATTTCGACAAGTTGAGTCGGCTAAAGGCTTTATTGTTTCAAAAGCATGTGGCCCTTACATCTGCTAGCGAGACCTACGCACTTCAGGTGGCAAGGTCATCGGCGGAGATACAGTCCCTTTTGAATACTAACTTTCCAAGTCACTTCGGTGAACTTGTGGGACGTATATTTAATGCATCCAGCACTGCTGGTATTGCTCATTTTTTCAAAGCCGTTGGCGTTGGTTTTGCTCACACCTTCTCTTCAATATTCGGTTTGATACCTTCGGCTATACACTCTATTTTCGGAAGCCTTTTTGGGGGTTTCCCGATTACTTTGGCTTTATTGGCTGGAGTCTTGCTGTTGTTGCTATTTTTTCACAATGTCTGTCCCGCCACGACGAGATCCTATATTGCTGCTCCCGTCAGCGCAGCTGTGTCGTGAACGCATGATGCAGCATTTTGGAGCTACACTCCTGGGCCATTTGGAGTGTGACTGGTTTCTGTCATTCAGACCGGTTTTGGATTGTGTGCAACCCGTGTTTCGGTGCCTTTGGTGCTCATTTGAACATGCACTGGCTCTCTGTCTCTCACTGCGGCGCCCTCCAGTGGTCGATCCTGATCTGTTGATGTTCCCGATTAGGGCTCATTCCCAGACTTGTGCACTACGGTTGTGTTTGCTTCGTGAGGCAGTTTATGAGATTCCCTTCCTGGAGGAAGATGGTTTTGTCTCATTCATAGGCCCTGCACGGGGTGCCGCCCTGAATGGTTTTGGGGCTTTGGAACACACCTGCTCCATGGTACTTTGTGGCGTGGATCTTCCGATATTGACATATATCGAAGTGGAGGAGCTCCTACTCTCTATTGCTTCTGTTTGACAATTGGATTTTTTTCCTCTCCTGCAAATTTGTCATTATATTGGATTTGGCTTTACTGTCACATGTTTTCTAAATTTATGACATCATATGGCTCTCATTATCCTAAATGAGAATACTGGATTTCTAGGCAGCAGGATCGATAACGGTGTGGGGGACTGAGTCTGACCCACTTGTAAGGAACTCTGTCACCCTAAATCCGGTTTTTGCTCCGGCTAACTAGCAGTGCCTCATTTCTCCCACGTGGAAGAAATGATTGGGCAGCCGAGCGCATGACATCTTTGCAAATTCTCAGGGAAGTCGTGGTCACTCAGATCCAAACCAACTCTCTCATTTACAATATGATCTCATATACAAATGACAAAGACAGTATAAGTTTTATATAATGATTTAATAAAACAACTGTATTTTGGATACTAAGGCATGAGCCGCAATAACCAGAACCATACAACACAGTAGGATTGAAATAGTTACCAGGAGAGTAAATAATAAGAACAAAGCGATCATCGTGTTTAATAGTTTCTACTCTCCCTCTGCTTGTTCTATTTCGAGCACAGCATGTTAAGCTTCTAGCTTGCCTGTCTGTATCACTGGGGAAACATCAGCCCTCATACCTGAGCAAAGGCCTGTGATCTCGGTTCAGCATCTGCAACGAGGCAGTCAGAGTCTAGTTGTGGTTCCCTGGTCGGAATCTCCCTCTTGCATGTATTGGGACAAGGAAGTGATTTTATAACTAACATGTCAGTGTGATCACAAAATGTCCCTACGCAGGAATGCCAAGTCTAAACTCCTACCACGTCTATCGGCAATGTACCAGACTGTATCCTTGACTGAAGCACAGAGTGAATGTGTTATGGAGAACTCCAGTGCTGAAGTAGGCAAAACAGTGTGATATGAATAAAAAACAAAACTTTAGAACTGGCTATTTGAAAAATAACAGTACGAAGCCTAATAAAAAGCATTTAGGGCAAAGTGCACAGAGGCTCTAAGCTGTCAGCAAATTAATAAAATACATCCAGGGCAAAGTGCACAAAGGCCTAAAGCCTGAAGCGAACGCGCAAAGGATACGTAAAACCAACCACACTACACCCTCCCCTTGTCAGTAGCAAGTGGTTCCAATAATATAAAAATATGCCCCAAATATAAACAATACCTAAAATTATATGCATATTTCGACAAGGTCAGAAGACAACAAAGTCATAAATTTAGAAAACATGTGACAATAAAGCCAAATCCAATATAATGACAATTTTGCAGGAGAGGAAAAAAATCCAATTGTCAAACAGAAGCAATAGAGAGTAGGAGCTCCTCCACTTTGATATATGTCAATATCGGAAGATCCACGCCACAAAGTACCATGGAGCAGGTGTGTTCCAAAGCCCCAAAACCATTCAGGGCGGCACCCCGTGCAGGGCCTATGAATAAGACAAAACCATCTTCCTCCAGGAAGGGAATCTCATAAACTGCCTCACGAAGCAAACGCAACCGTAGTGCACAAGTCTGGGAAAGAGCCCTAATCGGGAACATCAACAGATCAGGATCGACCACTGGAGGGCGCCGCAGTGAGAGACAGAGAGCCAGTGCATGTTCAAACGAGCACCAAAGGCACCGAAACACGGATTGCACACAATCCAAAACCGGTCTGAATGACAGAGACCAGTCACACTCCAAATGGCCCAGGAGTGTAGCTCCAAAATGCTGCATCATGCGTTCACGACACAGCTGCGCTGACGGGAGCAGCAATATAGGATCTCGTCGTGGCGGGACAGCCATTGCGAAAAAATAGCAACAACAGCAAGACTCCAGCCAATAAAGCCAAAGTAATCGGGAAACCCCCAAAAATGCTTCCGAAAATAGAGTGTATAGCCGAAGGTATCAAACCGAATATTGAAGAGAAGGTGTGAGCAAAACCAACACCAACGGCTTTGAAAAAATTAGCAATACCAGCAGTGCTGGATGCATTAAATATATGTCCCACAAGTTCACCGAAGTGACTTGGAAAGTTAGTATTCAAAAGGGACTGTATCTCCGCCTATGACCTTGCCACCTGAAGTGCGTAGGTCTCGCTAGCAGATGTAAGGGCCACATGCTTTTGAAACAATAAAGCCTTTAGCCGACTCAACTTGTCGAAATTAACCTTGGAAGTAGCAATATGAGGCCAGATGTCCGCTACCTCCCTAATTTGAGTGGGGGGAAACAACACATTCCCGCAGCACGTAACGGCCTTGTTGACAACGACAACGTAAACTATTCCGGCACGCATGCCACAGCAGCATTCGCTGTTAAGAACAATGTAACTGCCGTTAGAAAGCACCTGGAAAGTGTTTTTAATAACCTGGACTGGAACTCCCTTCAGATAACAAGCTAAGTTAGCAATCGAAGCGTTACACGCTCCGTGCAAGGACAGCTGTTTACAAACCATGGAATGGCTGACAGACGCTTCGCATTCGCTACCGCTAAGAAAAACCTCCCTCAAACCATTAACACATCTGTATTGAAAGGGAAGCTCCCACACCTTGTGTATATAACTGTCTCCCAATAGTTCATATCTACCCACTGGAATGTGCCTCAAACAAGAAGTAAATTGCAGAGTGGAGATAGGCAAATTAATAACCCCATGAATCAACCACTCAGCTGTCGGAATCTCAGCCACCGTGAAAGGCAGTTTCTCCAATTTCTCAATATTCAACATAACAAATGTCGCTTCCTTTTTAGCCATCAGCTGTTGTTGACGAGTCAAATTAAAGGAGACAAAGATCCCTCTGGCACGAATGTGCTGCCATGGAACGCGACCTGCCTTCAAGGTCTGAAGAGTCCAACCCAGCTGCATGATGGACCGCGTCTGACTCTGCCCATGATATAAAGAAGACATGTCCGATTTAATAATGTCAATAGCAGAGGAAACAATGCTGTCAATCGTGTAAACACGGTCAGAAAGGGTATGCATGCCATTATCAACAACAGACAAAGTCTGCATCAGGTTTTCCTGATCAATCTGCCTCAACCGGGCTGCTGCCTCCTGTTGTGAAAGCTTCCAAATCTCATTATAAACTTCGTATAAGAACCTTTTCTTCCGTGGTACCCTGGGACCTGACAAAAAATCTTGTAAATCAGTATCATTAGACAGTAACGTGAGATGTGACTTAACTGCATCCAGCGTGGATGACTTCATCCATTGCTGACAAAGCTTCCCCACGCTGTATGTAGTTATAATATCAGCATGTTCTGGTGAAATGTAACGATGGTCTGCCCTACTAGTCCTGAACCCCCCTGAAGAGGTGACAAAACGTTGATGACACTTATTAGTGTCTATAGGCCATAATAACCACCCGCCCGGATGTATCGATGAAGTGTTAAGCGTACCATTCTGGACCCAATGTGTAAATTCACTAAAAGTAGCATTCACATAGTGCTGCCAGTTGTTTAATTTGGAAGGGACAGGTATACTAGGCAAATGTAACTCTCTAATTGTCGCCAAGCCCAAACAGCTAGTCTGTTGTACTGTGTCATTGAGGAAAATCATCTGCACAGGGATAATACATGCTCTAAATAATGTGTCCCTGCCTTGCATCTGCCAATTTTTTGTACCCCAAACACTTTTCAAGTCAACAGTCTTAAACCAGTATTTATACCCCTCGACCGAAAGTTTAGATACAAACAAATTTGTATACAATAATTTAGTATCGGTCAATAACATTTGCTTATTAGAATATGGAGTAACTTTAAAATAGTAAGACCCAGCATTACGTTGATTATGCCCAGAAAAATATGCAAATTTATCATAATACGTTTTCGAACTCCCTTGTGGGGGAGTCGAGCAATGTTCCCATTGCACATAATTAAATATGGACTTAGGGCTACTAGCTTTATGAATAAAGTGGTGTCCATAATAGTGTTAGCAAAACATGTCACCATGATTATCTCCAAATTGGTAAGCATCTTCATCGTCATAGACAGTATAATGTCTTCACATCCCAATCATCAGAAACAATGCCTGGTATAACAATATCATTCATTGATAACTTGAGGACATACGGTATTTGAATCAATTCAGTGGGACCATATATATCAAACATTACTTTATCCCACACAATCCCATCCGGAATCGGTATCGCAGAAATGTTTACATTGGACAAGTCTCTTTGAACCATATGAGACAAAAAATGTGGTTTTAACACAGTCTCCATGTGCTCAATGTCAGATCGATCAGGAAGAAAATGACAATGTATTACCAGAAAAAAAGTAACCACAAACCCCAACTATAAAAAAAAGTCATTACAGCCATAAAAAGCCACAAATAGTTCCAAGGAAAAACAAAATATGTGCATTTAAGCCAACTCAGCAGCTTATGTGGACCTCGGACAGAAGATTTCGAGGACGAGGAGCTGGACACTGCATCATCAGCGTCATTGAAGCAGCCAGAGGCAGTTCTTGCAAAAGGTGCAATTGTGAACAAAGAAGCAGATGGAGGCTCTCCCCTAGGTACGCTATAAACCACATGTTCAGAAACATCAGCAGAACGTACAGCAACTTGATCAAAAGATTCCATATTAATCGTCGTCTGTGGAACAATTGCAAGATCATCATCCACCCTCCCCAAGCTCGGAGAGGAAACAGCGTCGGTGTAAATCACCTGCAGCGGCACTTCTTCCCCAGTAGTGAGAGGGATTCCAGAACTACTGGGTGTCCCTCTTGGTCTGTTGTGCAGAATCGGCCACATGTTGTAACTTGACATTATCAACGGAAACAAAGCGATTTCCCTTGGCCCCCTGCAGCGGCGGTAAAATCACAGTTCTCGTGCCGCTTACCCCTAACACAGGGACAGGTGCTCGATAAGAAGGACCAAATTCTTTCTTTACTGCAACCTTTTCACGCACTAGATCCCCAATCCTGGGTATCCAACCAGTAGGTGTTACTGGCTGATCCTTAATTCCTGAGGAGGCAGCACTTGCAGAAGAGTTATCTTCACGGAATTGTTGTAAATCCTGCAAAACAGTGACACGATCATTTATGTCAAAGGGCGTAACTGCCGTCTCCACACCAGGACCATCTAGATCAGGAACATACATTCGTGTTCCAAACAGGCACTCATATGAAGTACGACCCCCCAGCGACCGTCTAGGCAAGTTATTAAGTGCTCTCTGTACTCCATATAGGTGGGCTAGCCAACTACGACCCGCACCTATAACCCTGGCCGTTAAGGATTGCTTTAAATCACGATTTAAACGCTCCACGACAGAATTTCCCTCGGGATGAAATGGAGACGAGAATTGGAGTTGGACCCCCAACGAAGCCATGGTGTCCCTGAATGCCTTAGAGGCAAAAGCAGGGCCCTGGTCCGAATGAAAAGCCGCAACTGCAAATGTATAGACAAAGATGCGCAAATCTTTAATAACAGTCCGAGCGTCAGCCGAGCGTTGTGGCCAGACCCACACAAATCTGGAGCACGAATCTACAGCAACCAAAATATATTTGTATGCACTATCTGGTGTCAGCCGACCACAATGATCCAAGTACACACACTGTAAAGGTCTATTTGAAATCAGAAGGGGCGTCTGCTGTGGGCGTCTAGCCGACGAAGCTTTAATCTGTTGACAAACGTCACAACAAAGGACATATTGCTTTGTCTCTTTATAGAGACCAGGCCACCAGTAACGAGCCTGTAAAAGTGAAATCGTGGCAGCCACACCAGCATGTGCAGACGCCACCCCCTCATGTGCTGCAGAAATTAATCGAGGTCTCTCAATTTTATTGGGTAGTTCACGTACACCAATGCCTGGAATATTAACAACAGCATTTGGCGCACTACTCAAGCAGTAACTATATTTAGACGGGAATCCTTTAGGAAATGGCGTGCCATCAGCCGTAGCTTTTATGGCAGCCCAAATCTCTGTGTCTGGTTTGGAACTCGAATGAGTCACTGCGGCCACAGTGGCGACAGCCACTGCTGATTTCCCGGATTCATCAGCCAAAGTATTCCCAGCAACGTGTATTCCAACGCGCTGGTGTCCAAGTGTATGTACAACATGGACCTTAGGAAGCGTCTCTTTCAGATCCGCAACCTTACCCCACAACAATTTGTGTTTAATGGTGTTGCCTTTAGAATCTCTGAATCCATTCAACTTCCAATAATGTAGATATTCATTGAAAGACTGTACACAGTAGTAGGAGTCACAGACCAGCAATGTTAAAATCGCCGGATCCGCGTGCTCCAATGCTAACAATAGAGCTTTGAGCTCAGCCAGCTGTGCCGTGCAATCTCCCAAGGTTTTAGTATAAGTATGTCGGGGGCAGAACACTTCCCCCTCCATAGTGCCGCTCACCACCGCACATGCAGCAGAATACTGTTGTTTAGTCCCAACCGCTGGTTGCGCAGAGCCATCGGTATACATGACCACCTGATATTGGTCAATAGGCAATGTGCCAGCATGAACTGGGTACTCTATCTCATATTGAAGAAATTCTTGAGTCTGCAGTTTCGGGTCAAATATGTAATCTACATCAGTGGCTGTCAAAGACGTTGCCCATTGTATCTATCGCGGGTGTAAAGCTTTCGAATTAGGAACACTCGCTTTTGTAACTGCCTCTAGGGCCGGAATCGGGGAAACGAAAATTATGCGTTGGCCCTGGGCAAGCGGTCTTTCTTTAATCACAGCCATCTGTACTGCAGTGAGTATTTTCTCAGTCTGTGCAAATCGTTGTTCTGCAGCAGAATACAAGTGGGACTTGTATGCAATCGGGACTGTCTCACCCTCATTAAAGGTGACATAGGTAAACCCAACAGCCCCAGGTATCACCCTGATGACTAAATGTGTCTTATTGTCCCGTGTGTGTAGGTGTTTAACTGCTAAGGGATCAGTCTGTAACTCTCGTAGTATGTGTGTATGCTCAATCGTCCAAAATCTACTCGAAAAATTCGGGCGAATCAATTTGTATAATGGTTTTATACGCGTAGCATAATCAGGAATGTAAGTTCTGCCACAATTCAGAAACTCCAACAATGACTGAAGCTTCCGAACCGTATTAGGAGGTTGCAATAAAGCACATTTCTCCAAAAATGTGGTGCTAAGCTCTTGCCCTCACTCGACAACTCATATCCCAGGAAAATGACGCTGAGGAAGGCAATCTTTGATTTCTTAAAATTAAACTTATAGCCAATATCAGCAAACCCCACAACAATGCGCGATACACGCCTTAGATGTTGCAGAATCTCATCGTCTGTCAGATATATATCATCAACATATGATAACGCTTCAGGGTCCAACTCGTGCAGCATTTCAGTTAAACAGTCCTGGGCTATTCTTATACCCCTGAGGCAAACAACAAAACTTTTTCTGAGAGCCAAACGCACTGAAACTGGTATAGTCCCGACTTTCGGGCACTATATTTTGGCAGAAAAATCCATTCGAGAAATCCAACGTTATTTTGTACTTCTTACGTACTATATTATTCATAAGCGCTGCGCTATGTGAATTCTGTATTGCATAAGTGCGTGTATGACTATTCAAATGTCTGTAATCCACCACTATCCTATATGAATGGTCCGGTTTAGCAACCGGAAATAAGGGATTATTCATCGGCGAGACACAGGGCTCAATTACACCCTGGTACTCCAATTGTGTAAGAATTTTCCTAACCGATGCCCTTGCCTCAAATTTAATAGGATACTGCGGCTGTGGCTGAGGTGTGCCCTTTATTGGAATTACATGATAAGGTGATTGTCTATCCCACCTCACGTTATTTCTATATAGGGCGGGAGCCTGTGCTAGAGCCCATGTTTTACTATAGGACTCCGGTAGTTCTCTCGGAACAAGTGATGAGAAGGAAGGTGTAATAACATCCTCCCCAACCGGACAGTCGCGAACAAAGTCAGGTGGCCAATCCTGTTTGGCCAACAGAACATCATATGATTTTACCACATGGTCCCAAAAGATGGCGTGTGCAATGCGGTCAATGTCCCCTTCTAATCGTAGAGTCACTTGATATACTCTATCAGGATCAGAGACTCGCATGTCTGCCGTTTCGACTTGTATGAAGTCATCAGTTGCTTTCACCTCCAGATGCTCTAGAAGACTCCGGCGAACTATTGTGACCTCTGCCGCGCTGTCTAACAGTGCTAACACCCATGTCTTGTTCGTCAAGAGAACTCTCTTCTTGAGCGGCATGTCTAACTGAGACTGCTGCCACCTTCTTCTTTTTAAATTGCTGTTTTTGTGCAGCGGTTTCTCTTCTTGTTTAATAGAAACCTCCGCCGAGCGTTGTGAATCCTGTCTCGGTTTAACGTACTCCGTCCTCCGCTCTGACCGCCCACCTCTCTCACTTCTCTTCTCTGAGGAGTCCTGAAAGGAACGAGATTGGCGTGTATCAGTATATTGATATCTATCAGGCGTCTTCAAATTATCCCTATTCCTGAGATTATACCTATTCTGTAGGGTCTACGGTTGCGGAGACTGTCCCCCATCTTTCTTAGGTGTTTGCTGTTTCTTTTCCCAGCGTTTTTTAGTACCCTCAGGTTGCTGTTGTTTAGCATTATCTTTATTATTTTTACCCTGCAATTGGGGTTTTTGCGGTCTAGCCCCTAGGCTATCGCGACCAATACTAGAATAGGTTTCTGCTATTATTCTCGGAAGTTCCCGCTCCTGATTAATCTGCGGAACGTCCCGAAGATGCATTCGCACTGCTAGTGCTACTGCCTCTCCCTTGAGATTACTCAAAATAATAGAAGAAACTGCGGCAAAATTGCCCATTAACTGCATGCCCAAATCTAAGGCAGGGGCAGCCCCATATTCATCTTGAATTTGTTTAAGCACTTCCGGTAAATTAGCCAATGTCGGTGTACCGTGTGCCGTAGTGTAGAGCGCGGCAAACACCGTGCCCCAGGTATTACAAAGGTCCACCGGAGGAACCATCCCATACGGCAAACACATCGTCAATATTCTATGTTTATCCTGAGGTCCCGTATTGGGAAATACTGCTTCCAGCATATTAATTTTGTGTGCCAGCCAAAATGGAGTCTCCTCATGTTTAGCCGGTACCTTACCCATAACTGAGTGTACAGTGGCCGGATTGATTCCCGGAACCACTGCTTGTGGGTGCGCCGGAGCAGCACGCGCTGCATTAGTATTTGATGCCTGCATTACAAACTGAACCAGTCTTCTGTATGTAGTTGCTAAGTCTATATATAAACGACGCACATCAGCCACTGCCAAATTTGCAACCGCAGGATATGGTGTGTAAGTAGCCAATAAAGGCCAGGTCAGACCATCATTACTCAATGGACCTAACCTCACTTGTGCTACTGTATGTGGGAGGGCACCATCAAGCCAATTATGGTGTTCTTGATAAGATAGAGGTACCTCTAAGTAAGCGTAAGCCCTGTATTGTCCAGGGACATTTGCAACAGTGTATTCGTGAAAAGTATTTGTACCCCCATCAACTGCTGGAAATACGACCCAAGAATAAAAAAGTTCTGTTCTATAGGCTGCATGGGCGTCCACCACAAAAGTGACCGGACCCCCCTGGACTGTCAGTCCATGTGCTATCAGATGTCCTGTGAGCGGGTGACGCATATTGATAGCTATATTCACTACATTAAGATTCGCCATTTGTAAAAAATAGCTCTAGATTTGAGAAGGCACACCAATATCGGGGTTTTCCTTTTAAAGTTGAAGCTTGAACAACCGACCACTGAGTAACAGGATGTACCTATACCGTGGTGGGGGAAACCCTCAGCCCCACGGACGTCTCCGCTTACGGAACCGAGGAGTCAAAATATATATGAGACCGAGAGAGTCAGCCGGACCTAAATATTAGAGCCAGACCAATCGTTGGCGGCGCCATGTCGCGTGGGCTCTCATTATCCTAAATGAGACTACTGGATTTCTAGGCAGCAGGATCGATAACGGTGTGGGGGACTGAGTGTGACCCACTTGTAAGGAACTCTGTCACCCTAAATCCGGTTTTTGCTCCGGCTAACTAGCAGTGCCTCATTTCTCCCACGGGGAAGAAATGATTGGGCAGCCGAGCGCATGACATCTTTGGAACTTCTCAGGGAAGTCGTGGTCACTCAGATCCAAACCAACTCTCTCATTTACAATATGATCTCATATACAAATGACAAAGACAGTATAAGTTTTATATAATGATTTAATAAAACGACTGTATTTTGGATAATAAGGCATGAGCCGCAATAACCAGAACCATACAACACAGTAGGATTGAAATAGTTACCAGGAGAGTAAAAAATAAGAACAAAGCGATCATCGTGTTTAATAGTTTCTACTCTCCCTCTGCTTGTTCTATTTCGAGCACAGCATGTTAAGCTTCTAGCTTGCCTGTCTGTATCACTGGGGAGACATCAGCCCTCATACCTGAGCAAAGGCCTGTGATCTCGGTTCAGCATTTGCAACGAGGCAGTCAGCGTCTAGTTGTGGTTCCCTGGTCGGAATCTCCCTCTTGCGTGTATTTGGACAAGGAAGTGATTTTATAACTAACATGTCAGTGTGATCACAAAATGTCCCTACGCAGGAATGCCAAGTCTAAACTCCTACCACGTCTATCGGCAATGTACCAGACTGTATCCTTGACTGAAGCACAGAGTGAATGTGTTATGGAGAACTCCAGTGCTGAAGTAGGCAAAACAGTGTGATATGAATAAAAAACAAAACCGTAGAACTGGCTATTTGAAAAATAACAGTACGAAGCCTAATAAAAAGCATTTAGGGCAAAGTGCACAGAGGCTCTAAACTGTCAGCAAATTAATAAAATACATCCAGGGCAAAGTGCACAAAGGCCTAAAGCCTGAAGCGAACGCGCAAAGGATACGTAAAACCAACCACACTACAATAGGACTTAGGGAGATACTTGTGGGACACCATATTTCAGAGAAAAGATCATAGAAGTGCAATTTCCCTCAAATACCTAGAAGGATCTATTACTCAGAAAATAATGAAACCAGGTCAGCACTTGGCCAGACACACCAACCTCTGAAAGTCTACCGAGGAGAATTTTGTGGCTAAAAGTGTTGAGGGCTGTGCTAAGATCAAGGAGGATGATTGCAACTGTACCACCCTGATCAAGCCGCATTTTAGTTTCTTCTTCGGCCATCAGTAGAGCAGTATCCATACTGTGTTTCACTCTAAAGCCCATCTGCGTAGGATGGAGGGAATTTTATTGCCCTAAAATTTCAGACTGGTAGGCCCATATTTATACTTTTTTCCCCTAGATTTGCGCTGCTTTTTAATGTAAAAAGGTGCAAACTTACAAAATACAATTGTATTTTGCAAGTTTGCGCCGCTTTTTCATCAAAACGTGATGCAAATGCGGTGCTAAAAAAGTATAAATATGGGCCGTAGTTATTAACGTAGCTTTCAAGTATTTTACTTGGACCCGGCATCAAGGAACTGGGCCTATAGTTCCAAGGGTCTGCAGGATCCAGATTTTGTTTTTGCAGGAGGGCTTTTACCATTGCATGCTTCCAAAGAGTAGGAACCTACTTAACCACATTTAAGTTTAGTTAGACGACTTATAAAAATCTTGAAGGTATTCTTAGGGAAGTTACCTAGATCAACTAGTGAGAGGTGTTTCTGCCTTATGACTGCAAATCAAGATTTATGGGACCAAAAGAGAGATGAATATATTTGATCTTTTTCACAAGAGCCTTGGCAATATCATTGCAACAAATGGGTGATGATTGAGGAATTGAAGAATTTAAGGTGGGATTCAAAAGAGTTTTGACAATCTGAAAAATCTCTCTCGAAGGTTACAAGCAGTTTTTATATTGTTATCATAGAAAGTCCTTTAAGAAGCCGTGATTTCCAAATGATATCTCCTAATGCTCTTTATTTAGCTAGCCTTACTATTCAGAGAATAATCCTTTCTCCAAATTCTTTCTGCTCTCTTGCATTGTAGTTTAAGCAGCCTCAGCTGAGGTGTATACCAAGGGCTAATTTTTTAACTATTTTTCCTTGGCTGCTTCATTCTAGGGGCAAAGGTATCAAGAGATTGATTAATCTGACATGCAAATTCTGTATAGGCAGACGTAGGGTCTGGGGATACAATGGTATTGATTCTATAAGCAACTGTTTAAAAACATCAATGTTGAGTTTTGATTATTTGCTTAGACAGATATGCTATCTAGGTCACAAGTTGTACTGATATTGGAGCTTACAATTTGTAAATGTAAACACATTCATGTGAAGAAGTGGGTAATCGCATCTTGATGTAAGTCACATTCTTCTTCTTCACCACTGTCGTCTTCATTGGGCATTTCAACATCCTCACCCGGGGTCTCATCATGGTCTCCCTCCTGTGCAATTATAGGAATGTCTCTCCTCAGGGAGATCTTATGGAAAATGCAGCAGGCAACTGTGATTTGGCACACCTTATTGGGTGAGTGGAGGAAGGATCCACCGGTTTTGTCCAGGCACCTAAACTTAGCCTTCAGGAGCCCAAAAGCCCACCCACTCGTCTGGGTGTTCTTCCATGGGCCTCATTGAAGCGGACTTCCCCTGGTTTTGTTGGATTCCTCACTGGTCCATACATGGTCCTATAAAATATGTTGAGTCTCTTACACGAAAGCAACACATCAACAGATTACTCACATATCAAGCCATTTCCCCTTCCTAAAATAGGATTCAGGCAAAAGATCAACAAGTCATATTGTACTTTTCAACAAGCCAGGCCCTCTCAAGTCCAAAATGTGACATCTGCATGAGAATATTGCAGTTCCCTAATATGAATGACTCATGTGTTGACCCAGGGAAGAGGGCACACATGCTTAAGATGTATAAGTCTGGTAAGCAGACAGCTTGCACATTGATGAAATGGAAGTTCTTGCAATTGCGGTAGACCTGTTCTCCGTTTTGTGGTGGCACCAAGGGACTATGGGCCAGATGTAGCAAAATGCAAAATTGCGACTTGCAATTTGCGAGTCCATCCGACTCGCAAATTGCAAGCCGCAATTTGCTATGCAGTACGGTGTCTCAGACACCGACTGCGACTCGCAATGGGGTCGCAATGACCCACCTCATCAATATTCATGAGGTGGGTCGCAAATTGCGGCCCCATTGCGAGTATAGGCACTCGCAAACATGGAGGCCTGCTGTAGTCAGCAGACCTCCGTGTTCGTGTTTTTTTTTTTTTAAGTGTAGCCCGTTTTCCTTAAAGGAAAACGAGCTGCACTTAAAAAAAAAAACGAAACCTTTAGTTTCGGTATTTTTTCAGGGCAGGGAGTGGTCCCTTGGACCACTCCCTCCCCTGAAAAAATATTTTTGGGTCCATTCACAAACTGGAAGGGGTCCCATGGGGACCCCTTCCAATTTGCGAGTGGGTTACCATCCACTTGAAGTGGATGGTAACTGCGACTCCATTTGCGACCGCATACGCGGTCGCAAATGGAATTGCATCCCACTGCGAGTCGCAAATAGGAAGGGAACACCCCTTCCTATTTGCGAGTCGGAAATGCATTTTGTGAGTCAGAGCCGACTCGCAAAATGCATTTCTGCATTCCGGTGAGGCTTTTGCGACTCGCAAACAGCGTTTTTGGCCGTTTGTGAGTCGCAAAACCCTTTCTACATCTGGCCCTATGTGTGCCATCTATTGCTCTAACTACATGTGGTATTCCACCCAAAGCATAGAATTCTCCCTTCGTAGTGGCCAAATCCTCTGGACATGGGCAATGTATGTAGCTGTTGATGTTTTTCATCAAGGAAACACAAACTTCTTGTAGCACACCACTAAACGTTGGCCAGGACAAGTTCAGACATCTTTATATGTGGAAAAGAAAAGATCAGATGAAATGGACAAACCATACTTTTAATGTCAAAACACATCTGACTTCTTGGTAACAGAAGAAATGTCATTGAGTAATACATGTACAAACATTAACATCAAATATTTGCACTTAAAAAATGTGAGTAAGAGCTTTTAGTAAATTGTTTTGTCATTATGTACAACACATTTCAACTGTATTATTTGCCAATTTGTTTGTTATTATTTTTTTTAAATACCGTCAGTGGAGGTAGTACTTCCCCATGGCACTTTGTTGTCAAACATAGTCATGGTCCACATTTTATTGTGTCATATCTTTCTAAGAAAATTGTTGTTCATATCTGATGTTTAGAAATGCACTAGCCTCCGTTTAGAGTGATGGTGATGCATCAAAATAGAAAATGTGCAGCTTCACACCTTAAAATGGCAGCTGTCTGACCTTCCTGTTAGCACACTGGCTACCGGACGGCCATCAGTAAAAGTTGAACACGTAGTATGTGGTAACCTCCATGATGGACCCTGCCATAGGCTAACATATGTGGCAGCTATGCACGAAAGCCAATGGCTGTGACTGTCTCAGTCACAGATTGCATCCGCCATGTACTTGTATGCCATGTTGTGAAAAAACACTAATTTGCCTCCTAACACTGCAGCCAACATGACCTCCTAATTTTTCGCTGTTGTTACTGACCTCTGGGAGCCATGATGCTGGGCAAAGCAGGTGACAGGGCCCTTGCCTTCTCCCCTTATGAGCTGGAGCTCATTGCCAGGGAATTTCTGTCCCTGTACAGCCAACTCTGAGAGACCCCAGAGGAACAGGTACATGTCTCATTGGGGAATGTCTTACTGAGTAACCTCTTCCTTTCTGATTCACAGGCTGGTTGGTTCCTTTTTGGTAATGTGGGTAGGGTTGTGATTGGTGTTGACAGAACAATGTACTGGGACAGATTTTTGTGACCAATGTCTGAAATGTCTGTGCATGGCAATGTCAAGTCACCTGAAAACAGAAGCTGTAATGTGTGTCTATGTAACACACAAATCCTATTTCATCTCACAAACTGAAGACCACTGGCTACCAGTGGCCAGTAGACAGTGTTGGAAAATGGGTTATTGGTAGGGCAGGTAGGTACCTACACCTAGCAACAAGCCACTAACCTCCACATAGGTACAGTTAGGTCTCAGTAAATTAATCCCAGCTCTACCCTTGGTAGCTTGGCATCGAGCGTCAAGGCTTAACTTAGGAGACAAAGTGTAAAGCATTCAAATATCACAAAACAGTAATTAAATAAAACACAGGAAACAGTTTAAAAATCCAAAACCAATTTATAAAAATAGCTTATATTTTTATCTTTAAAATGACACAAAAACGATTAAAATCGGTTCAGGGGAACCGGAGATATGAATTTTTAAAGTATTATTATTTTCTAGCGCTTAGAAACAAAAAGCGCCAATCGGGTCATCTGGTTGCACCAGGACCGGGGCAAAGTCAAACTTTCAGGCCGACCGCGATGGAGCCCTGCTCGGCTACAAGTCACGGGAGGCCTCGGTTAAAAAGTTACCTTCTGACTTAGTCTCTTTTTTGATGTTTTTCTTCCCCGGGACGAACCTGCCAGTTGAATCCGACCTCCTGGAGCCCTTGTCCGGATACGCGAAGTCGGTTTCCTCAGTGGTGATTTTTACCTTCGGACTTAGTCGTTTTTTCGAGATGAAAATCCTTCGACCGGGGTAAACCTGGATCTTGATCCGACGTCCATGGAGCCCTTCTCGGATACGATGGTTGGGAGGTCCCGGTCAACTTTTTACGTTCGGACTTAGGGCCTCATTATGACCCTGGCGGTAGAGAACCGCCAGGGCCAACGGGGGCGGGAGCACTGCCGACAGGCCGGCGGTGCTCCCTTGGGCATTCTGACCGCGGCACTTTGGCCGCGGTCAGAAAGGGAAAACCGGCGGTCTCCCGCCGGTTTTCCACTGCCCCTAAGAATCCTCCAAGGCGGCGCAGCTCGCTGCGCCGCCGAGGGGATTCTGACAATCCTTACCGCCATCCTGTTCCTGGCGGCTCGCCCGCCAGGAACAGGATGGCGGTAAGGATTTTCGTGGGGCCCCTGGGGGCCCCTGCAGTGCCCATGCCAATGGCATGGGCACTGCAGGGGCCCCCGTAAGAGGGCCCCGCTAGTATTTCACTGTCTGCATAGCAGACAGTGAAATACGCGACGGGTGCAGTAGCACCCGTCGCACCTTCCCACTCCGCCGGCTCGATTACGAGCCGGCATCCTCGTGGGAAGGGAGTTTTTCCCTGGGCTGGCGGGCGGTCTTTTGGAGACCGCCCGCCAGCCCAGGGAAAAACTCATAATACCCTCCGCGGTCTTTTGACCGCGGAGCGGTATTATGGAGGGCTGAATTCTGGCGGGCGGCCTCTGCCGCCCGCCAGAATCAGAATGAGGGCCTAAGTCTCTTTTTTGGATGTTTTTCTTTACCGGGACGAACCACGAAGTCAGGCCGGGTCGCGGTTGAGGCAAGCCGGCTAGAATTTCCGCGGCGGGTCGGTCCCTCTCTGGAGCTTTTTTCCAAAAATTCTCAAATCTTTTCCAAACTTCTGGGGCTTCACCCAGATGTTCTTTTAAGGTTCTTTTGGGGTCCACAGCTGACCCCAAGGGTCCAGAAGTTCTGTGATGGTCCTTGGGGGTGCGGACTTCAACTCCCAGAATGCACCTGGCGCAAACTCCTTTTTGGCCACTGGACAGTGGTCAGCTGGTCGCTTTCTTCAGGAGTTGGTGCAGGGGACTCTGGTTAGCAATTTTTCACCTGTAGCAAATAGGGAGTCCCTCCTTGAACCAGTTGAAGCCAGGCAAAGTCCTTCTTGTGGTGAAGCCCAAGTGTGCAGCTGGTGCAGTCCTTCTGAGTGCAGGTTCCAGGTGCAGGCCAGGGGTCCAGCAGGGCAATCCTTCTTCTTCTTTAGTTCCTTTCTTGTTGAATTCTGGAGGGGATCTGAGGCGTGGGTGCAGGTCTGCCAGTTTTATCCTTGCTCCTGGGTGAAAAGCAGGGGGGCCCTGGTTCTCCAATCAGGGACAGGGTCGTCCCCCTGTGATGACCACTTCCTGGGAAGTGTGGCAAAAATCCATCCCAGAAGGCAACAGTCTCTAAAAATCCAACATGGATGAATCTGATTTTTGGAGGTTACATCTGGCTGAGCCCACCCACTGGTGTGGCTAAAAATCATAAACACACCCCTCTCCTGCCCTCTCCTAATCTAATCAAGGGGGCACCTAATTGTCTGGGGTTGCAGGATGTGGGGGGGTTGCTGGGTGCTGCAAATGTCCTTCTCTGCCTTTGAAGACCAGTTTGGCAGCCCTCCCCCTTCCTGCCTCACCATCTGCTGAGGGGAGATTCTCTCCCCCAAGCACATTCCTTTGTGTGAAGCCTGGCCACTTCACACCTCATCAAGGCAGCCTGGCAGAAGCTGCTGCAGGCTGGCCAATCAGAGCACAGCAGCAAAAACAATGCAGAGCTGAAATTGGCAACTTTTTAGGTAAAGTCTAAACTTTTTACCTGGACAAGTTATATTAAATCCAACAACTGGAAGTTGTGGGATTTATTACAACAATCAATTTGATACCAAATTCTTGGTATGTAACATTTAAGGAGACTTTAAAATTTAAAATAAAGTCTGCCCATTCTAGCCTATGAAGGCCATTTACTTCAATGAGGGAAAAACGAATTTGGCTGTTTTTACCTCACCAGGGCTTATAAATCTATTTTTATAAAGTCCCTGCTTATAGTTACATGGCACCCAGCCCTAGGGGCACATAGGGCACACCTTAGGGGTGACTTATATGTAAAAATAAGGTAGTTTAAGACTTTGGAAGTACCTTTAATTCCAAAGTCGAATTTGCATATAACTTTAATTTAAAAGCAGCCAGCAAAGCAGGCCTGCCTTTAAAATGACACTGGGCACCTCAGCAGTGCACCTAGGTGTGCACCACCTATGCTGTGGTCCCTAATTCTACATGCCCTACCATATACTAGGGACTTATAGGTAGGTTAACTTAGCCAATTATAATTAGCCTAATTTGCATATCCATTTTACACAGAGCACAGGCCCTGGGACTGGTTAGCAGTACACAGGGCACCATCAGAGTCAGGAAAACACCAGCATAAAGTGGAAAATGGGGGCAAAAAGTTATGGGGCCTCTGCAATCAGCCCTAGTTTCTCACACAACCCCTCCCCAGCCCACACGCCCAGGAGACTCAGCCCAACCCTGGGAGAGTCTTCCTGGCTTGTTAGGCGAGGAAGACAGTGAAGAAAACTGGCTGTCCCTTTGCAGGGCCTACTCTGCCTTATATCCTCCTGTCAGGGTCACTCCCTCTGGGTAGTGAAGCCATCCCAACAGTAAAAGGACCCAACTCAAACTGAAACTTCCCTCTAGGGGGGTCTTCCTCCTCTCTCTCTGCCAACTTGGGTAGTGAGGTGCCCACCTCCCCTACTCCAAACTTTGCTAGGGCAACACCTAGCTTACCCAAAGAGGTCACCCAACACTTGAGCAACCCCACCATGACCAATAGGGTCAGGGGGCCTACTTTGCTATTGGCCCTGGGGTCTGCCTCCCAGGCCAAGTACAGTGCTGCCAGGAAGGCTAGCACCCAGCAGAGGCTACTGACAGCTGTCAGTACCCAGAACCACACCCTAAGCTCTCCACTGACAGGTGGCTGAGCTGCTTTAGGTGCATCTTTGGGGTCCTGGCACCCCTCTTGCTGTCTAGAGTGGGGGGCTACCACCTCCTGTGGCAGACACCCTCCTTCCACTCTCCGTTCTGTCAGTGCAGGGGCAACACCTTGCATCTGGACAGCTGCCTGACTACTCAGGACTTCCTTAGGGTCAGGGGAGGCCTCACCAGTGCCAACTCTGGGCTTCCCCCCTACTGGGGCAGAGGGCCCTTGGCTCCCTGGAACTCTCTTTAAGAGTGGCCTACCCTTCCTTTTCTTCTTTCCTTTTCTTGGGGACCCCTGTCTCCTAACTGTAGGGACTGACTCCCCAGGACTTTGGGTTGGGGGGGCGCACTGGGCGACCACCCCATCTGTGACCAGACTCACCTCTGGGAGGTCATTGCCCAGGATACAATCTAGGGGAAGGTCAGCACTGACTACCACCCTAATCCAGTCTAGGATACCCTCCCTCTCTAGGGGCACTATGGCTACAGGTTTGGAGGTGACCTCCCCTGTGGCTATCCTGACTTTCCTTGTCTCTCCTGGGACATACATGTTTGGGGTCACTAACCGGTCACTCACTATAGTGTGACTGGCACAGGTGTCCCTCAGGCCAGTGGTAGGGATCCCATTCACTTGAATGTGGTGGAAGTGCCTACTCCCACCCTCAGGGATCACCAGCTTACCATCTGGTCCTGTCTCCCAGCACAATGCTAGGAGGACTTCATCATCTGAGGAATCCTCCTCTATGGCTACACTGGACAGCCCAGTGCTAACCACCCTCTTTGGACAGGCTGCATCTCCTCTGAAGTGACCTGTCTGCTGACAGTCAAAGCAAGCCCTACTGTCCAAGAGTTTTTTTAACCCTGGGTCTCCCTGTCTCTGCTTGTCAGAGTGGGAGTGGGATTTACTCTCCTCCTTCTTAGGGTTCTGGGGTACAGAGGGAGTCTCTGTGGTGGGCTTACCACCTCCCTCCTTAGGTTTTTGGAGACCTGTCCCCCCCTTCTTGGAGTCTCCCCCCTGGGACTTGACAACCACCCTGGTTCTCAACCACTCATCAGCTACCTCCCCTAGTTCTCTAGGGTTGGTCTGCTTAGAGTCCACTAGATGCTGGCGTAACCTTTCTTGGGTACAATTGGTCAAGATGTGCTCTCTCATGATCAGATTGTATAACCCCTCATAAGTATTTACTTTGTTGCCAATAATCCAGCCCTCTAGTGCCTTTAGTGAAATGTCCACAAAGTCAACCCAAGACTGGGTACTGACCTTCTGGGTGTCCCTGAACTTCATTCTATATTGCTCTGGGGTCAGACCAAACTTCTTGGCTAAGCACCTCTTCATACTAGGGTATGAATCTGCCTCCTCCCCCCTTAAGGTCAGAAGCCTATCCCTCCCTGAGTTGGGGACCAACTCCCACAAAAGGGAACCCCAGTATTGAGGCCTAACCCTTCTCATTTGGAGTGCCCTCTCAAAGGCCCCCAGCCACTTATCTATGTCATCCCCCTCTACATAAGCAGGAACTACCCCCTTGGGTAATCTGGGGCAAACTCCCCCACCCATGGACACCTCAGCTTCTTTATCGCTGCTTCCATCTCTTTTCTCTTTGTATGCCCACTTTTTCTTTTCTAGGGCCAGCTTCTCTGCTTCCAAAGCTATGTATGCTAGCTGGGCCTCCAGCTCTCTTTCTCTGATGGATGGGTTCTCTCTTCCTGAAAGGACCTCCTTCCCACCACTAGCTTTGGATCTGCCCCTAGTGACTGTATTTACTGAGGACTGTTCTTCCTCATCCTCACTTGGGGTCAGATGCCTTCCCTCCCCTGAGTGGTTAGAGCTTGCATCCTCCCTTCTTTCTCCCTCCTCGGGAGCTTCTTCTGACTCTACCTCTTGGGCCTCAGCCCATGCTGTCAGGGATGTGATCAGGATTTGCTTCCTGAGATCAGTGGTTGCAGGCAACCCTCTTTCAATACACAACCCCCTAAGCTGGACTACTGTCAGTGTGGGTAGGCTAGCCAGATCAAGCTCCATGGTTCCCTAGTTTTGTGTCAACAAAAACTTTTTGCAAAAATTGGAAACAAGAATTTAGAAAAATTACAAAAATTCAATAATTGAAATTAATCCAAATTAAAAATTAAAAACAATTTTTGCACTAGGACAATTTAAAGGATTTTTAATTTGTTTTACCTAAAACTGTAACGTGATATTGAACACAAGTACAGGATCCCGTCGCTGCTTCCAATTATGTTGGAAAATGGGTTATTGGTAGGGCAGGTAGGTACCTACACCTAGCAACAAGCCACTAACCTCCACATAGGTACAGTTAGGTCTCAGTAAATTAATCCCAGCTCTACCCTTGGTAGCTTGGCATCGAGCGTCAAGGCTTAACTTAGGAGACAAAGTGTAAAGCATTCAAATATCACAAAACAGTAATTAAATAAAACACAGGAAACAGTTTAACAATCCAAAACCAATTTATAAAAATAGCTTATATTTTTATCTTTAAAATGACACAAAAACGATTAAAATCGGTTCAGGGGAACCGGAGATATGAATTTTTAAAGTATTATTATTTTCTAGCGCTTAGAAACAAAAAGCGCCAATCGGGTCATCTGGTTGCACCAGGACCAGGGCAAAGTCAAACTTTCAGGCCGACCGCGATGGAGCCCTGCTCGGCTACAAGTCGCGGGAGGCCTCGGTTAAAAAGTTACCTTCTGACTTAGTCTCTTTTTTTATGTTTTTCTTCCCCGGGACGAACCTGCCAGTTGAATCCGACCTCCTGGAGCCCTTGTCCGGATACACGAAGTCGGTTTCCTCAGTGGTGATTTTTACCTTCGGACTTAGTCGTTTTTTCGAGATGAAAATCCTTTGACCGGGGTAAACCTGGATCTTGATCCGACGTCCATGGAGCCCTTCTCGGATACGATGGCTGGTAGGTCCCGGTCAACTTTTTACGTTCGGACTTAGTCTCTTTTTTGGATGTTTTTCTTTACCGGGACGAACCACGAAGTCAGGCCGGGTCGCGGTTGAGGCAAGCCGGCTAGAATTTCCGCGGCGGGTCGGTCCCTCTCTGGAGCTTTTTTCCAAAAATTCTCAAATCTTTTCCAAACTTCTGGGGCTTCACCCAGATGTTCTTTTAAGGTTCTTTTGGGGTCCACAGCTCACCCCAAGGGTCCAGAAGTTCTGTGATGGTCCTTGGGGGTGCGGACTTCAACTCCCAGAATGCACCTGGCGCAAACTCCTTTTTGGCCACTGGACAGTGGTCAGCTGGTCGCTTTCTTCAGGAGTTGGTGCAGGGGACTCTGGTTAGCAATTTTTCACCTGTAGCAAACAGGGAGTCCCTCCTTGAACCAGTTGAAGCCAGGCAAAGTCCTTCTTGTGGTGAAGCCCAAGTGTGCAGCTGGCGCAGTCCTTCTGAGTGCAGGTTCCAGGTGCAGGCCAGGGGTCCAGCAGGGCAGTCCTTCTTCTTCTTTAGTTCCTTTCTTGTTGAATTCTGGAGGGGATCTGAGGCGTGGGTGCAGGTCTGCTAGTTTTATCCTTGCTCCTGGGTGAAAAGCAGGGGGGCCCTGGTTCTCCAATCAGGGACAGGGTCGTCCACCTGTGATGACCACTTCCTGGGAAGTGTGGCAAAAATCCATCCCAGAAGGCAACAGTCTCTAAAAATCCAACATGGATTAATCTGATTTTTGGAGGTTACATCTGGCTGAGCCCACCCACTGGTGTGGCTAAAAATCATAAACACACCCCTCTCCTGCCCTCTCCTAATCTAATCAAGGGGGCACCTAATTGTCTGGGGTTGCAGGATGTGGGGGTGTTGCTGGGTGCTGCAAATGTCCTTCTCTGCCTTTGAAGACCAGTTTGGCAGCCCTCCCCCTTCCTGCCTCACCATCTGCTGAGGGGAGATTCTCTCCCCCAAGCACATTCCTTTGTGTGAAGCCTGGCCACTTCACACCTCATCAAGGCAGCCTGGCAGAAGCTGCTGCAGGCTGGCCAATCAGAGCACAGCAGCAAAAACAATGCAGAGCTGAAATTGGCAACTTTTTAGGTAAAGTCTAAACCTTTTACCTGGACAAGTTATATTAAATCCAACAACTGGAAGTTGTGGGATTTATTACAACAATCAATTTGATACCAAATTCTTGGTATGTAACATTTAAGGAGACTTTAAAATTTAAAATAAAGTCTGCCCATTCTAGCCTATGAAGGCCATTTACTTCAATGAGGGAAAAACGAATTTGGCTGTTTTTACCTCACCAGGGCTTATAAATCTATTTTTATAAAGTCCCTGCTTATAGTTACATGGCACCCAGCCCTAGGGGCACATAGGGCACACCTTAGGGGTGACTTATATGTAAAAATAAGGTAGTTTAAGACTTTGGAAGTACCTTTAATTCCAAAGTCGAATTTGCATATAACTTTAATTTAAAAGCAGCCAGCAAAGCAGGCCTGCCTTTAAAATGACACTGGGCACCTCAGCAGTGCACCTAGGTGTGCACCACCTATGCTGTGGTCCCTAATTCTACATGCCCTACCATATACTAGGGACTTATAGGTAGGTTAACTTAGCCAATTATAATTAGCCTAATTTGCATATCCATTTTACACAGAGCACAGGCCCTGGGACTGGTTAGCAGTACCCAGGGCACCATCAGAGTCAGGAAAACACCAGCATAAAGTGGAAAATGGGGGCAAAAAGTTATGGGGCCTCTGCAATCAGCCCTAGTTTCTCACAGACAGTGTACCAGTATTATGACTGACAACATACAGCCAATGTTAAAATGAAAGTGATGTTGAGGGAAAAAGTTAGAGGGTCTAGAGTTGTCTGATGCTGTACTGTCACGTGGGATTCCAGCACATATTGAGTATTAGGTTGCTCTGTAATTATGCAAAAATTCTAGCAACTGCACAATTGCATAATTCCAGTGGCTCATCTTATAAGTAAACTTATTTTAGGTTCAGCACGTTCAAATGACATTGGCTCACCATCGTCCATCCCAGTCGTTCCCATTCCAAAAAACACTTGTTCAAAAAACCCACTTATTCCTGCTCTCATTGACACATAGCAACCCTTCTATCTTGCCCTCAGTCACTGAATGTGACTCTTGGGAGTTTAGGCAGGAAGCCAATTTAGCTATGAGAATGGTTATATGCAAGGATTGTACAGGTGATTTGGCCTTTAGTAGCAAACAGTGAACAATCAGGGGTGGCTCTCACAACAGGATTGGTTACATAGCTCTGGGCAAGATGAAGTTGCAGGCTTGATTAGGTAACATGAGAAGATAGCAAGTATTGATGGTGCATGTGCACTCACTGCAAATCAGTCTTTCTGCTCCACCTGTAACATTTGCTGGTAAAAAAAAAAATATATATATATATATATATATATATATATATATATATATATATATATATATATATAAAATTACTGTTTAGTGAATGTATGTGTACATTTCCAAAATGTAATGTTAAAGCAGTACTATCCAACAGTAACACTGAATTGTATTTTCTTGTTCTTTTATGTCATCTGTAAAGGTCAATGTCCATCAGAAATAAAAAAAAACTGGAAAACCTTCACAAAGAAGGTGTGGACCCTAGGGTCCACAAGGGGAGTAGTCTGCACAGTCAAAAGAATTGGGAGGACCTGTGTAAGGCAACAATAAAGCCAGCCTAGAGCCAAGTCTGGCAGTCCTCCTAGCAATCCAGGTGGATGCACCATACCCTGAACCCCCTAATGGCCACATCCCTGCAGTGGCTCACCAGGAACTCGATGGGCAGTTGAGGGCCCTACAGCAGCAACAAGGGGGTAAGTCATTGTCTGTCGATATTGTTATGGTTTAACCTATTTACTTTCCAGCTATAATTTATGCCATCAACTTTGAGGTTGACTCCAGCGGTGGGCGGAGCACATAGAGTTCTACTCTGTGCAATTCCATAGAGTTGGGTAAAAATGTAGTGGAATTCTGCAGAGTTTGGCTTGTGGCGGACTGCCACCTGCCCTACCACCCTGGTGCTGAATGTGTCCGATCCCAGGTTCCAGGCCCGACCCTGCTTAGCGCTTCTGAGATCAGGTGTATTCAGGCAAGGGTATGCCTAACCTACAGGAAAAGTTGCTGTTTCAGGCCTCTTGTGCTGACACAGCCCACTGACCTGGAGCCACACCTGCACACATCCCTTCACCAACCGCCCTCCTTCACAAACTTGCTTTAGAGGGCCAAGCACCCCCCCCCCTAGTCTTGCACCAGCATTGCAATTGCTTCATCTGCACTTACACACCACCTCAGACCGCCCTTTCTTTAGGGTTGAGCACTAGCAGCAGTAAACCAGCTCACCACCAGCAGCCTGGTATTTTCACAAAGTGCCTAGCCTTGCTTGCCCCTGGTGTCTAAGGCACCCTACCAGGCCACACACATCTCTATCTGGCGGGGGCTGCCAGATTACTGCTTAGCAGCTGATGCTCTCCCAGTCTCCAGCTTTCCCTGCTGACCTCAGCACCGTACCGATAACACCAGTTCCTTTCTCAGGGACTCTGGGAAGGCAGGTTCTTTTCAAGTGGAGCTCTGACTACAAGTTTCCTTTTTCCAAGCACAGACTCCCCCTCTTGTGTAAATATTGTCCATGTCCTGTGCTGGTACCTGTTTGCACATAGAAGAGAATATTAGGGTCTTACCCGGGTCATTCCAGGGTCCCCGTTGTCAGCACCTGGCTCTCTGCCTCCCTCTGCCCCTGCTCCTGAGCTGCTGAGGACATTGAAAGGAGGGAGCCTGTATCCGGTGCTGGTGCAGCCCCTCAGCAGCAGCTTGCAGCAGCTCTACGGCCACACCTGGCCAAGCCAGCATCTTTTGGCCGAGTGCACACTGTAGCCCAGAAATGTTTCACACAGTGCAGGCACAGACTGTCTGCGCTTGTGTGGCCGATAACTGGACTGCAGTGGGCAAGCGGTGAGCTTCGCTCTGCTGCCATGGCCAGTGGAGTTTTTGGCCAGACTACGCTCTCCAAGCAGAGCATGGATAAAGTTTGCTAACTCCACCAGCGGAGAGGAGCTCACCACCCACCCCTAGTTGACACATATCCAAAGCCCATGAGGATTTCTGGAGATGTAAGTTGATCAGACACTGTCTGATGCTGTGTGCAGTTTATTGCTTTGTTATTAAAGATGCCACTAGGTTCCTTCTCACAATGGAAATACTGTTGTGGGCAGACATATGGCTGCATGCAAACAAAGGGATTGCCAGCATTGTCACAATGACAAGAGGGACAGTTTCATAAAA
This sequence comes from Pleurodeles waltl, assembly GCF_031143425.1. Taxonomy (NCBI): domain Eukaryota; kingdom Metazoa; phylum Chordata; class Amphibia; order Caudata; family Salamandridae; genus Pleurodeles; species Pleurodeles waltl. Next base: position 1,238,040,316 of record NC_090446.1, read on the forward strand.
CATGCTCCATGTTATGATTGGGTCAGGTGTACCAGTATGTCACAAATGTTTGTAGTGAACGTAAGCTTTGTTACTGCTAATTGTTACAAACTGCACAATTATGAAGCTGTTGATATATTAAACTTGATATTGCTAAGTCGGTGCTATGACATGTGAGAATGTGCATCTGTACCAAAAGTATTGGTATTCTGTGTACAGTGGTATCATTCCTTTTCTGATACATGTCTGAAAGCAGTTTGTCCAGCAAACGTCTTGTAAGTTAATGTGGACAGTAGCAGGTGCACCTGAGTCCTTACTCCTTCAAAAATGTGCATGTAAGCCAGTCTGTGATTTCCAACATGAATTTCGATGTCAAACTGTATTGTTTGCAACAGACACAAATGTGCCAACATTCGTCAGAGATCTGTGTGTCCCAGAGACAACATTTTGGTGTCCTTAGCCATGCCCAGGGGAGAAATGGATGATGGAGAGCAACGTAATGCTGAAAGGGACATTTGCATGTGGAAGGTAACATCACATAGATGTTGTGGTGTCCCATTTTGAGCAGACAATTTCCATGCAAAGTCTTACCCTTTGGGAGAAAGGAACCAATTTTAGCCTTGTGCTGCAGTGGTTCAGAGATGTAGCCAGGCCTATGTGTTTGCTGTTGAAACCCATTGTAATGTAGTGAACTACAAGTGTACAAGTGACTAAGGCATACATGATACAGGAGCTAAACTGGGGGATTACTAAACTTGTTGCAAATGTTGTGTGATATACATTGATGTCCAATTGTATTCTCACAGATACACTATAACTGTTGTATATGTGTTTTCAGCATTAACTGGGCAAGGCGAATGTGACAGGAGCTGCATCAGCACAGATGAAGCTGGACACTGGGGATCCAGTGTGGACACCAGAGACACTCAGGGGCATAGAGGTTGAGGGGACTGGCACGGAGGCCACTAGTGACTCTATATCTTCCTCAGAGGCCTCCAATGAAGACCAGTCCCTAGTGAGCACGGACCCTGAAGAGACTGTGACACCTGCATTTTCGTCTCCATCCTGCCTCCTGCTCGCCCCCAGTTGGCAATAGCCGCCCCCCTAAAAGAGGCAGTGTCATTTGCTGCAAGCACCTCTGCCCCAGTATCCTAGGCTGTACTCACTGCGGAGGCTGTTGTTCTTTTAAAAATGATCGCCTGAGGCCAGACCGCACTTTTGAGTGCCATCCAGGGGCTGGCTGGCCAGAACACCCAGATGCTGATTTATCTGAATGTCACTCACGGTGCTTTGTCTGGACTACCGAGGTCATTCCAGGGTCTGGTCTCCTCATTGGATGCAGCCTCCTACCCACCCCAACCTTGTCACCAGACTCCGACCCCTTCCCCATCCCACATCTCTCAACCCAGCCCTGTCCAAAGCACAAACATATGCACGCACCCACAACAACAACCAGAAGCAGCACATCGCAACGAACAAAACAGCATAAAACACAAGCACAGACACACACATGCAGACACCACACAAACCACCACTACCACCAGTCACACGCCCAATCAGTACGCCCACCACTACACAACCACACTCCCCCACCACCACCACACCTACAGACACAACACCCACCACTACAGCAACACATACATCACAAGCATACCCGTCAGTGCACCTACCATGACACAACCACTTCCCCCACCACCACTACACCTACTGACACAACATCCACCACTACAGTAACACCCACACCAACCACCACTACCACTGACACCGCAGGCACACACCCAGTCAGCACACCCAACACCACACGCGCGTGCACCAGCATACCCACAGACACCACACCAACACATACAATATCAACATCCACACACACACACATACTTGACACAAATGCCCACACTCACCCACCCATCAGACAATCAGTAAAAGACACTAATAAAAAATTACAGCATATACACCAGACCCTCAAGCACCCACACCTTCATCACATACACACGCACAACAGACACAGCCACTCCCTCTAGCTCTCCAACCCAAATCCCTCATGAACACCCTACCTATTTTCCTAAGGGGATCCCTTTTCCTTGGCCCTGACACCTTCCACAACCCCTTCATCCCCCACCAAATGTAAATCCACCCATTCCAACTCTCAAACCACCCCTACCAAACCCAGATCTCCCAAACCCACCCCTCCCAAACCCAAACCCACCACTACCAAACCTTCCCCTTCAAAGCCCAACCCCCCTTCCAAACCCCATGACCCACCCCCACTAAGATCATTGAGGTGTCTGCTCTCTGCCCCACAGATACCCCTTCCAGAGGGGGTTTATTCTGGCAGTGAATTTAGGAGGCAAGTGATGGGCCTCACAGTCATTATGGCCCACATGTGCTAACGTCTTTGTACTCAGTTTTCCTCTGTCCAGTTGGAATTTTGTTATTTCTCACTGAGAAACGTATCTCATCCTTATATAAAGATTTTTTTGTTTAGAGCATACCTTTGTCCTGACCTTATTTTTGGATTGTTACTAAATGTTTGCTGTTGATGTTCTTTTTGCTAATGTGTGTGCCATGCACTTACTCTCATTTGTGACGGTGACAAACACGGGCTGTAGATATGGGTTGTTTTTTTTAAAATGCATACTGTTAGAAATGGGGACTCTAGTTGGCAGAGGTATAAACCTATGACCGAATAGGGATCACAATCCTAGTCAGGGTAAGTGACAAACAATCCAAATTATCCTGTGCCCACCCTCTGGTAGCTTGGCACTGAGCGTGCAGGCTTAATTTAGAAAGAAATGTGTAAAATATTTGTGCAATGAATCATACAATAACACAGTGAAAATACCACAAAATACACCACACAGGTTTAGAAAAATATAAGATATTTATCTTGTAAAATGAAGGTCAAAATGATAAAGATTTAATAATCACAAGTTGACATATCACTTTTGCAAGTTTAAAAAGAGTCTTACATCTTAGAAATCAACAGTTGTCTCTTGGTTTCATAAAGTACCTGGCTTGCATCAAAAATTACACGCATGGAGACAGCAAAGGAGGAAATGTGCGGAAAAATGGTGCGTGCATTGGAATTTCTAGCACGGCACAGATGATGCGTTGTTTCTTTCCACACTGCAAAGGGCTTTGTGTTGATTTCCAGCGTGCAGTCTTGGTTCCTCCCTGCGATGCGGATTTCTGTTGAGGTCCGTGAAGGATGTGTGTAAATCCTGGGCATGCAGCACAAAGTCACAGGCATTGCGATGATCCAGTATGGCGATGCATTGAATTTTCTGTCGTACAGCAGGCGTTGTGTTGATTCTTCTCTCAGGAAGTCAGGCAGCATCATTTTGGCTTGGCTTTGCGTCAAGGGCTGTCTGCCGAATTTCCGGTCGAAATGCAGGCACTGCATCAATCTTCGCTCAGGAAGTCGGGCTGCATTGTTCCGGTTCAGCTGTGTGGCGATTTTCTCATCGCAGTGCAGGCTGTGCGTCATTTCCGGCAGGTTGTGCATCGATTTTTGGCAAAAAAGGAGTTTCTTGAAGGGATTAAGGCCCTCATTATGACATTGGCGGTAAATTCCACTTACCCCCACGGTGACGGCCGCCAACATACCACCGCAGTGGTGAATATCCGTTCGTCATATTATGACACACACACAACAATCTGACAGAATACTGCCACATACACAAATCAGCCAACCTAAAGGACAGTGCTAAAGTTGCGGTACCAACACCCATAACGTTATGCCAACAAAACAACGCTCACTACATCATGACTCACGAATCACCACGGCGGACATTCAATGGTGGTAAACCACTGGCGGTACACACCGCGCACTCAGAATGGACACCCAAATACTAAACTGCACAACATTGGCCAATATCAAAAACACACACCTGACACTCATACACACCCACCCACCCACAGCACTATAAAACACACACCCACATCACACACAACCCTTTACGATTACAAATTATTGCTACCAGATTGACACCAAGACCACTGCGACAACTAGACACACACACTACATACACTCATACATCCCTCATGCACCCCACTAAGCAAACCCAACCACAGTACCCAACACCCACACACACACACCACACAACACCCATGTCCCCACAAAGGCACCCCCGCTTCACACATGAGGAGTTGAGGGTCATGGTGGAAGAAATAGTCAGGATAGAGCCACAGCTCTTTGGAGCACAGGTACAGCAAATATCCATTGCCAGGAAGATGGAGCTATGGTGGAGAATCGTGGACAGTGTGAACGCCGTGGGACAGCATCCAAGAACAAGGGACAATATCATGAAGAGGAAGAACGACCTACAGGGGAAGGTACGTTCCTTAGAAGCAAGGCACCAGCTTGCCATACAGAGGACTGGCGGTGGACCTCCACCTCCTCCCCCACAGCTCACAGCATGGTAGTAGCAAGTCTTGGCATTACTGCATCCTGAGGGACTCACTGGAGTTGCCGGAGGACTGGACACTGGTGAGTCAACATTTACTACTTATCAATCCCCATACCTGCATGCCATCTTACACCATCACCCTCACTCCCATCATTCCACTCCATCCCACAAACCGCACCTACACATATGACTAACCGCCATTGCTAGGCCCTACATGCTATACCAATGCATGGACCGCTCTCCCAGCCCTCCATGGGCACCCATCACAAAAGCATGCACAGCATAGGGGAACTAACAATCCCACAATAAATCAACATACACAAACAAAGGTGTCAGGGCAACAGCAACAATAGAGGGGAAAGTAGGGATGTACAATATGTCACAGGCTTGAAGCATAATACATCACTTACATTCCCACAGGTGCCCCAGCCAATGTAAGTGGAGAGGAGGTGCCACGACAAACCAGTCCCCCAACAGAATATGCCCCAGTGAAGACAGTAACTCTGGACTTCAGGATCTGGATCAACAACATGGCCCATCAGGGACCACTGGACAGTCGGTCACCCCAGCCCACTTACAGTCCACCACAGAGCGTCCCCCATCAGTATCCAACACCACAGCACCCACCCAGCTTCCCCACACCTCTGTCCCCAGGACACGTCAATCAGCAGTGTGCCCCACTTGTACAGGGACCCCAGTCCACAACTCACACCCAAGACAATCAGGGACCTGGGGTCAGTGTCAATGGGCACACCGTTTAGGGGACAGAGGCGCAGGGGAATAGGGACACTGGGAGGACCGCTGTGCGCCAGGGGGAGGACAGGCCCAGGTCACAGACTCTCCAGGAGACACTTGCCAAGATCCTGGGGGCCTACCAACAATCCCAGGACACAATGGGCCAGATCCTTGACAACATGCAGGAGAGCAAGCGGCTGCAGGAGGAACACCATTCAGGAGATCAGGGAGGACTTGCAGGCTCTCAACGCCACCATGATCTCCATAGCAGGGGTGCTGGCAGACATTGCCAACACCATGAGGGAATAGACAGCACACCAGCGGGCCCCTACTATTAGCCAGTCTATAGACCAGCCCACCACTTCCAAACAGACAGCGGCCCATCCACTCACCGCCATTTTGGTAGCACCGCCGACGATGGCGGAGGCCATCTTCAGCCCAGGGCACCGACTCTCCAGGAGACACTCACCAAGATCCTGGGGGCCTACCAACAATCCCAGGACACAATGGGCCAGATCCTTGACAACATGCAGGAGAACAAGCGGCTGCAGGAGGAACACCATTCAGGAGATCAGGGAGGACTTGCAGGCTCTCAACACCACCATGATTTCCATAGCAGGGGTACTGGCAGACATTGCCAACACCATGAGGGAATAGACAGCCCACCACTTCCAAACAGCCAGCGGCCCATCCACTCACCGCCATTTTGGTAGCACTGTCGACGACGGCCGAGGCCATCTTCAGCCCGGCAGAAAGGCCCAACCCGACTGGCATATAATGAAACAGCCTGGTGAAAATGACACACATAAAGGGAAACACTCACAGGAGGCACACAGAACACGCCGACATGGAGCGAGAGTTGGAAATAATCCCAGTGCTCTTCCTTGCCATATTTCTCCAGGACCGTGACCACCGATGAAGACGATGACAGTAAGTACCGCAGCCTAGCACACATGGGAAGAAAGGGCACAATTACACACCAAGCCACCCCACCCACAACGCAATGCACACCTAACCCCTCCTACCACCCCAAGCCATACATACCTTAACAAAATGTACTTACCAGACATAAGCCAACAAATACCTGCACCAATGCACACCTCTGTACACACCACACTCCCACAGTGAAAAGCAGCACAACGGGTCAACAGAGCACCAATATGTGGGCTGACAACAGAATTTATTACCAAGAAAATCCAATTTGTTCAAACAATGCCATTGACCAGTCCATTTCAAAGTCCGGGAAGGGCAAATATAGCCCACACTTGACTCCTACGATGGAAAAGAAAACTCCACTGAGAAGGGGCATCTATGGGGCAGACAGGCACCTCAGGGTTCAGGGGCAGGGGGTGGTGGGTGTGGGGACTACGGTTTGGAAGGGGGGTCTTGGGCATAGGCTCTGAAGGCAGAGAGGGTTTGGGCATGCCCTTGGGAGGAGGAGGAGAGGGCCTGGACCGGGGGGTGGCAGAGGGACCAGGGGCGACACAGGCCTTCTTCCTCACTAGGGAAGAGGCACGGGAATGGGTAGGGCAGACTGGGGAGGACTTGGATGAGGAAGGAGTGGGTTTCTGGAGGCCACGGGAACGTTTGGAGACAAGACGGGGTGGGCCAGTGGGTTTGGACAGGTCAACACGGGAGAGGAAAAGCTTTCAAGGAGTGGCTGGAGGAGTCTCGGAGACTGAGGGAGTGGAGGTTGAGGGAGTGGTGGTATGAGGTGTAGGTTTGTTGTGCTTGGGAGCAGGTGCCTGTACAGGATGCCCATGTTTGGTGGATGTGTGTGGAGTTGATGTCTGGGAGAGTTTCTGTGTCCTGGGAGGAGGAGGGGTGGAGGAGGGGTGGACACAGTGGGGGAGGTGGATGTTGCTGTGTCTGCCTTGGAATTTTGGGTGTGTGCCTGCATGGGATGGGAGAAGGGAGTGGGGTGCTGGAAGGGGTAGAGGTGGTGGGAGTGGGGACGGAAAGACCAGGGACACTGGCTGCCGTCAAAGAGGAGGCCAGAGCCTGAAAAGATCCCTGTAGGCCAGACATGGGACCTTCCAGGAATGCATTTTGCATTGCTGCATCTCTGATGCCAGCCCATGGATGGCATTCACAGTGGTTGTTTGACCTACAGAGATGCTCCTCAGAAGTTCAATAGCCTCCTCAGTGAGGGCAGCAGGACTAACGGGGGCAGGAGATGAGGTGCCTGGGGCGAAAGAGACGCCCACCCTCCTCGGTGAGCGGGCATGGGCTGCTCACTGGGGAGCTACTGGGAGGGTGGTGATGGTATGGGGGTGGCAAAGATAATAAAGAATGGGTGGGCCCAGTAGGGTCCACCACCATCAGGGAGCTGCCATCAGAGGAGGTGTCAGAGTCACTACATCCAGTGGTAGTTGCCTCCTCCGTGGCACTCCCCTCGCGCTCCAACCCACTGGTCCCCTTGGCGTTGGTGGACTCCGCCTCCTGGGAACAATGGACTCCAGCATCCCCACTCGCTGGTGCCTCAGCTCCCTCGTCAGATGATGCTAAAGCACACAAGGGCACAAGAGCACAGAGGGTTGGTGGGACAAAACAAGAAAGAAGTATATCAAATCAAGGTCAAACATACCTGTTTGCACACATACACCCCCACCCATCTCAGGCACTAACCCCCAGCAGGCACAATATTTGACATGAATGTGCCCCTGACTGGTAGGCATGATCCCACAGTACACTACATGACCAACCTGGCCCTCTACTCTGATACACTTCGCAATTGGAAACAACGAGAGACGATGGCAAAACCACAAATCTGCAAATCTATGAGGCTACATCTAAACCAATAGCCCAAACAGGGGACCCCTCACAGGCCTACATTCCCAGCCATATCTACCTAAGGACACTATCCCACAGAGGTAGAGGGGGGCAGGATTGCAGGGACACACCTGTCTATGTGCCTGGCACTACACTGCATGCACCCCATGACACCTAACTACACTCAGGACAGTAGCAACACAATAGTGATGGTACTCACCCCCCTGTGGCTGCTGTGCTGTCTTCAAGCGTCCATCCAAGTTGGGATAGGCCACCGCCAGTATGCGCGCTATAAGGGGGTCAGGGTCCAACGGCACCTCTCCCACATTGGGAGGCTGTCCCCAGCTAGGCCTCTCCGGTCTTCCTGGCCCAATGCCGCAGGTCCTCCCACCGCTTCCTGCAGTGGGTGCACTGCCGGTTATAGACCCCCACGGTCCACACTTTCTTGGCAATGGCTTGCCAAAATCTTTTCTCCTGAAGGGCACTGACCTGCATGGGACACACAGAGTAAAGAAATGCCATGCCAGTTTGACCTGACATGGGCCATGGAGACACACATATTGATACTAGCCAAGCAAACAACTACCAGACACATTACGGGTAAGCATCCACACAGCCAACAAAAACGCCTACATGCATCCATCACATTCACACACATTCAAGGATGTCAAATAGGAACTTACCTGAGCCTCTGATTGCCCATACAGCTTTGCATACAGCGGTAGAACCCTGTCCACTAGCTTCTCAAGCTCCTCTGAGGTGGAGGCCGGGCCCATTCCCCTGTACCACGTGCCATCTTGAGGACCAGAGTCAGGACACAGCAGCTCAAGCAGTGCAATTCCATCCCTCTCGAGGTGCAGGAGTCAGGTGGCAAGGGCAAATCAAAATGTTGGTATTTCCCACGATGGTGTGCACTGTCACCGCCGGTGATGATCGTGATTGCCCCTGCTTCCCTATAGACGCCAATGATATCCAATGAATAGGTGCACGGCAGTGATCACCACCTACCGGCATGACGACTAATGCCAGCGGAATGAAGTCACTTCCTGCACGACACTACCTGTAGGGCAGGGGGCTGCCATTTTGCATCCACCACGCCTGCATAGTCTGTCCAGGCTCCTAATCCATGGCTCCATTGCATATCAATTGTAAATAGTTCAATAAGCACGTCAGTAAAATAGAAATTCTTCTGTAATGTGTATGGAAGAGTGGATTTGTAATATAGAGGAAATAAAATAAAACAAAGTCTTCCTTTGAATTATCAAACAGAAAACAATGAATATATTCAGTTGAAAATACCCTTTATCTTATGTAGAATATGGAGAGAATAATAGTAGATCCCTGAGCGGATTTCCTTTTTTAATTTGGAAATATCATCCTTCATGTTTTTACAAAATACAGTGCCACGGGATGCTTATGCCTTACTGTGTGACCTACAGCTATGCTTCACAGCATATGTTCATTGTGTGATCTTGGGTGCAATACGTGATCTCCTTGTGTCCTAATTAAGAGTGCATGGATACAATTGTGTTTTAAGGGTGTAAGAGACTAGAAGCTCACATATAATTACATTATATTTCGCAAACAAGTCATTAGGTAACAATAACTAATTTGCTTCACATTATTACAATAATTACAACACAAACATGGCTGTTTCAATATTACTTTTTCAATTAACTCCTAGTGCTGGTTTCTAGGAAAAGTCATATATTTAATTCCATATATTGCCTCCAACATTTGAAGTAAATTTGCAGCTATATTTAATTTACAAGGGAATCAGAGTACACCTACAAAGCGTCCCAGGAATAGTCCTGGAATTCATTTATGACCTGGCAGAAGCATTTTTAAGTCCGTAAATGTACACAGTCTACATTTATGCACCCACAGATGCAATAATAATTGTGTTTTTCAATTGCGCTTTAAACTGTTTGTATATTATTTTTTCCTCAGGGACATTACCTGTATGTTCAATACCACATCTGGTTACAAATTTACTCTTGCCATTGTCGTGGGTAAATATTAATCATGACCAGGGTGGGAGCAGTCATAGAAAAGATTCTGGGAAACCACACACACATTGATTCATGGGTGTGTGGAACTTATTAAGGCCATGTAAGAACAAAACTCAATCACACAAAATGTATGTATGAATAACTAATTTGATGAATGTAAATGAAACCCTCTTTATTATATTTTGAAATATGTCCCCCATCATACCACACAATAACCAAAACACTGTGGCCAATATTTACAAGAAAATTACACACATTTTGCGGCAAGGCAGTTTGCTGCACCATGCCACGTCATTAGGAAAGTGTAGGGATGGGTCATATTTATAGCAATACGACACATCTCTGTACGTTCCTCTGCACTGGCGCTCAACTGGCTGCCTACCTCCAATGCAGGCACCCTTGCACCATGGTGCAAGGGTGCCTGTGTTGTAGGGATGATTGTTTATGTGCAGGAAGGGACAACTTCCTGCAAATAAATACCCATTAATGGTGTTTTCCTCCTTCTATGCATGCTGCAGAATGCAGCACACATACAAGGAGCAAAAACAAGGAGAAATAAAGGTAGTTTTCCTTGTTGTGCCACTTTTACATCACCCCTAGGGTGTAGTAGGAATCTGACGCATTTCGAGGTTTATGAAACCTTGTAAATCTTGGAATGCATCACACCCTGAAGACTCCACGAAGCCGGCATCAGAAACAAGGCCTTCGACTGGATTCAGTCCTTCCTCTCCGGCAGAACTCAATGAGTGAGGCTCGCCCCTTCCTCGCAGACCCCACCACCTGCGGAGTTCCCCAGGGATCCTCCCTCAGCCCCACGTTGTTTAATGTCTACATAGCCCTGCTAGCCACCCTCGTCAGAAGCTACGGAATCAACGTCATCTTGTAGTGTGGTTGGTTTTACATATTCTTTTGCGCGTTAGCTTTAGGCTTTAGGCCTTTGTGCACTTTACCCTGGATGTATTTTATTCATTTGCTGGCAGCTTAGAGCCTCTGTGCACTTTGCTCTAAATGCTTTTTATTAGGCTTCGTACTGTTATTTTTCAAATAGCCAGTTCTATGGTGTTGTTTTTTATTCATATCACACTGTTTTGCCTACTTCAGCACTGGAGTTCTCCATAACATATTCACTCTGTGCTTCAGTCAAGGATACAGGGGGTCATTCTGACCCTGGCGGTCATGGACCGCCAGGGCCAACGACAGCGGGAGCACCGCCAACAGGCTGGCGGTGCTCCCATGGGCATTCTGACCACGGCGGTACAGCCGCGGTCAGAAACGGGAAACCGGCGGTGTCCCGCCGGTTTCCCGCTGCCCAAGGGAATCCTCCATGGCGGCGCTGCAAGCAGCGCCGCCATGGGGATTCCGACCCCCTTACCGCCAGCCTGGTTCTGGCGGTTTTGACCGCCAGAACCTGGCAGGCGGTAACGGGTGTCATAGGGCCCCTGGGGGCCCCTGCAGTGCCCATGCCATTGGCATGGGCACTGCAGGGGGCCCCTAACAGGGCCCCACCAAGATTTTCAGTGTCTGCCAAGCAGACAGTGAAAATCGCGACGGGTGCAACTGCACCCGTCGCACCCCTTCCACTCCGCCGGCTCCATTCGGAGCCGGCATCCTCATGGAAGGAGGTTTCCCGCTGGGCAGGCGGGCGGCTTCTGGCGGTCGCCCGCCAGCCCAGCGGGAAACTCAGAATTACTGCGGCGGTCTTTTGACCGCGCAGCGGTATTCTGCCGGCGGGACTTTGGCGGGCGGCCTCCGCCGCCCGTCAAAGTCAGAATGACCCCCACAGTCTGGTACATTGCCGATAGACGTGGTAGGAGTTTAGACTTGGCATTCCTGCGTAGGTACATTTTGTGATCACGCTGACATGTTAGTTATAAAATCACTTCCTTGTCCCAATACACGCAAGATTCCGACCAGGGAACCACAACTAGACGCTGACTGCCTCGTTGCAGATGCTGAACCAAGATCACAGGCCTTTGCTCAGGTATGAGGGCTGATGTCTCCCCAGTGATACAGACAGGCAAGCTAGAAGCTTAACATGCTGTGCTCGAAATAGAACAAGCAGAGAGAGAGTAGAAACTATTATACACAATGATCGCTTTGTTCTTATGTTTTACTCTCCTGGTAACTATTTCAATCCTACTGTGTTGTATGGTTCTGGTTATTGCGGCTCATGCCTTATTATCTAAAATACAGTAGTTTTATTAAATCATTATATAAAACTTATACTGTCTTTGTCATTTGTATATGAGATCATATTGTAAATGAGAGAGTTGGTTTGGATCTGAGTGACCACGACTTCCCTGAGAAGTTCCAAAGATGTCATGCGCTCGGCTGCCTAATCATCTCTTCCCCGTGGGAGAAATGAGGCACTGCTAGTTAGCCGGAGCAAAAACCGGATTTAGGGTGACAGAGTTCCTTACACGTGGGTCAGACTCAGTCCCCCACACCGTTATCGATCCTGCTGCCTAGAAATCCAGTAGTCTCATTTAGGATAATGAGAGCCCACGCGACATGGCGCCGCCAACGTTTGGTCTGGCTCTAATATTTAGGTCCGACTGACTCTCTCGATCTCATATATATTTTGACTCCTCGGTTCCGTAAACGGAGACGTCCGTGGGGCTGAGGGTTTCCGCCACCACGGTATAGGTACATCCTGTTGCTTAGTGGTTGGTTGTTCAAGCTTGAACTTTGAAAGGGAGAACCCCGATATTGGTGTGCCTTCTCTGACCTAGAGCTATTTATTTTTTTTACAAATGGCGAATCCTAATGTAGTGAATATAGCTATCAATATGCATCACCCGCTCACAGGACATCTGATAGCACATGGACTGACGGTCCAAGGGGGTCAAGTCACTTTTGTGGTGGACGCCCATGCAGCCTATAGAACAGAACTTTTTTATTCTTGGGTCGTATTTCCAGCAGTTGATGGGGGTACAAATACTTTTCACGAATACACTGTTGCGAATGTCCCTGGACAGTACAGGGCTTACGCATACTTAGAGATACCTCTCTCTTATCAAGAACACCATAATTGGCTTGATGGCGCCCTCCCACATACAGTAGCACAAGTAAGGTTAGGTCCGTTAAGTAATGATGGTCTGACCTGGCCTTTATTGGCTACTTATACATCATATCCTGCGGTTGCTAATTTGGCAGTGGCTGATGTGCGTCGTTTATATATAGACTTAGCAACTACATACAGAAGACTGGTTCAGTTTGTAATGCAAGCATTGAATACTAATGCAGCGCATGCTGCTCCGGCGCACCCACAAGCAGTGGTTCCGGGTATCAATCCGGCCACTGTACACTCAGTTATGGGTAAGGTACCGGCTAAACGTGAGGAGACTCCATTTTGGCTGGCGCAAAAAATTAATACGCTGGAAGCAGTATTTCCCCATACGGGACCTCAGGATAAACATAGAATATTGACGATGTGTTTGCCGTATGGGATGGTTCCTCCGGTGGACCTTTGTAATACCTGGGGCACGGTGTTTGCTGCGCTCTACACTACGGCACACGGTACACCGACATTGGCTAATTTACCGGAAGTGCTTAAACAAATTCAAGATGAATATGGGGCTGCGCCTGCCTTAGATTTGGGCATGCAGTTAATGGGCAATTTTGCCGCGGTTTCTTCTATTATTTTGAGTAATCTCAAGGGAGAGGCAGTAGCACTAGCAGTGCGAATGCGTCTTCGGGACGTTCCGCAGATTAATCAGGAGCGGGAACTTCCGAGAATAATAGCAGAAACCTATTCTAGTATTGGTCGCAATGGCCTAGGGGCTAGACCGCAAAAACCCCAATTGCAGGGTAAAAATAATAAAGATAATGCTAAACAACAGCAACCTGAGGGTACTAAAAAGCGCTGGGAAAAGAAACAGCAAACACCTAAAAAAGATGGGGGACAGTCTCTGCAACCGGAGACCCCGCAGAATAGGTATAATCTCATGAATCAATGTACTGATACACGCCAATCTCGTTCCTTTCAGGACTCCTCAGAGAAGAGAAGTGAGAGAGGTGGGCGGTCAGAGCGGAGGACGGAGTACGTGAAACCAAGAAAGGATTCACAACGCTCTGCGGAGGTTTCTGTTAAACAAGAAGAGAAACCGCTGCAACAAAAACAGAAATTTAAAAAGAAGAAAGTGGCAGCAGTCTCAGTTAGAAATGCCGCTCAAGAAGAGAGTTCTCTTGACGAACAAGACATGGTCGTTAGCACTGTTAGACAGCGCGGCAGAGGTCACAATAGTTCGCCGGAGTCTTCTAGAGCATCTGGAGGTGAAAGCAACTGATGACTTCAGACAAGTCGAAACGGCGGATATGCGAGTCTCTGAGCCTGATAGAGTATATCAAGGGACTCTGCGATTAGAAGGGGACATTTACCGCATTGTACACGCCATCTTTTGGGACCATGTGGTAAAATCATATGATGTTCTGCTGGCCGAACAGGATTGGCCACCTGACTTTGTTCGTGACTGTCCAGTTGGGGAGGATATTATTGCACCTTCCTTCTCACCACTTGTTCCGAGAGAACTAGCGGAGTCCTGTAGTAAAACATGGGCTCTAGCACAGGCTCCCGCCCTGTATAGAAATAACATGGGGTGGGATAGACAATCACCTTATCATGTAATTCCAATAAAGGGCGAACCTCAGCCACAGCCGCAGTATCCCATCAAATTTGAGGCAGGGGCATTGGTTAGGAAAATTCTTACACAATTGGAGTACCAGGGTGTAATTGAGCCCTGTGTCTCGCCGATGAATAATCCCTTATTTCCAGTTGCTAAACCGGACCATTCATATAGGATAGTGGTGGATTACAGACATTTAAATAGTCATACATGCACTTATGCAATACAGAATTCACATAGCGCAGCGCTTATGAATAATATAGTGCGTAAGAAATACAAAACAACGTTAGATATCTCGAATGGATTTTTCTGCCAAAATATAGCACCCGAAAGTCAGGACTATACCGGTTTCAGTGCGTTTGGCTCTCAGATAAGGTTTTGTCGTTTGCCTCAGGGGTATGAGAATAGCCCAGGACTGTTTTCGGCTCGTGTGACTGAAATGCTGCATGAGTTGGACCCTGAAGCGTTATCATATGTTGATGACATATATCTGACAGACGATGAGATTCTGCAACATCTAAGGCGTGTATCACGCATTGTTGTGGGGTTTGCTGATATTGGCTATAAGTTTAATTTTAAGAAATCGAAGATTGCCTTCCTCAGCGTCATTTTCCTGGGATATGAGTTGTCGAGTGAGGGCAAGAGCTTAGCGCCACATTTTTTGGAGAAATGTGCTTTATTGCAGCCTCCTAATATGGTTCGGAAGCTCCAGTCATTGTTGGGGTTTCTGAATTTTGGCAGAACTTACATTCCTGATTATGCTACGCGTATAAAACCCTTATACGAATTGATTCGCCCGAATTTTTTGAGTAGATTTTGGACGATTGAGCACACACACATACTACGAGAGTTACAGAATGATCTCTTAGCAGTTAAACACTTACACACACGGGACAATAAGACACATTTAGTCATCAGGGTGATACCTGGGGCTGTTGGGTTTACGTATGTCACCTTTAATGAGGGTGAGACAGTCCCGATTGCATACAAGTCCCACTTGTATTCTGCTGCAGAACAAGGATTTGCACAGACTGAGAAAATACTCACTGCAGTACAGATGGCTGTGATTAAAGAAAGACCGCTTGCCCTGGGCCAACGCATCATTGACGTTTCCCCGATTCCGGCCTTAGAGGCAGTTACTAAAGCGAGTGTTCCTAATTCGAAAGCTTTACACCCGCGATGGATACAATGGGCTACGTCTTTGACAGCCACTGATGTAGATTACATATTTGATCCTAAACTGCAGATTCAAGAATTTCTTCAATATGAAATAGAGTACCCAGTCCCTGCTGGCACATTGCCTATTGACCAATATCAGGTGGTCATGTATACTGATGGCTCTGCGCAACCAGCGGTTGGGACTAAACAGCAGTATTCTGCTGCATGTGCGGTGGTGAGCGGCACGATGGAGGTGGAAGTGTTCTGCCCCCGACATACTTATACTAAAACCTTGGGAGATTGCACGGCACAGCTGGCTGAGCTCAAAGCTCTATTGTTAGCGTTGGAGCACGCGGATCCGGCGATTTTAACCTTGCTGGTCTGTGACTCCTACTACTGTGTACAGTCTTTCAATGAATATCTACACTATTGGAAGATGAATGGGTTCAGAGATTCTAAAGGCAACACCATTAAACACAAATTGTTGTGGGGTAAGGTTGCGGATCTGGAGGAGACGCTTCCTAAGGTCCATGTTGTACATACACTTGGACACCAGCGCGTTGGAATACACGTTGCTGGGAATACTTTGGTTGATGAAGCAGCGAAATCAGCAGTGGCTGTCACCACTGTGGCAGCAGTGACTCGTTCGAGTTCCAAACCAGACACAGAGATTTCGGCTGCCATAAAAACTACGGCTGTTGGCACGCCATTTCCTAAAGGATTTCCTTCTAAATATAGTTACTGCTTGAATAATGCGCTGAATGCTGTTGTTAATATTCCAGGCATTGGTGTACGTGAACTACCCAATAGAATTGAGAGACCTCGATTAATTTCTGCAGCACATGAGGGGGTGGCGTCTGCACATGCTGGTGTGGCTGCCATGATTTCACTTTTACAGGCTCGTTACTGGTGGCCTGGTCTCGATAAAGAGACAAAGCAATATGTCCTTTGTTGTGAAGTTTGTCAACAGATTAAAGCTTCGTCGGCTAGACGCCCGCAGCAGACGCCCCTTCTGATTTCAAATAAACCTTTACAGTGTGTGTATTTGGATCATTGTGGTCCGCTGACGCCGGATAGTGCATACAAATATATATTGGTTGCTGTAGATTCGTGCTCCAGATTTGTGTGGGTATGGCCACAACGCTCGGCTGACGCTCGAACTGTTAATAAAGATTTGCGCATCTTTGTCGATACATTTGCAGTTGCGGCTTTTCATTCGGACCAGGGCCCTGATTTTGCCTCTAAGGCATTCAGGGACACCATGGCTTCGTTGGGGGTCCAACTCCAATTCTCGTCTCCATTTCATCCCGAGGGAAATTCTGTCGTGGAGCGTTTAAATTGTGATTTAAAGCAATCCTTAACGGCCACGGTTATAGGTGCGGGTCGTGGTTGGCTAGCCCACCTGTATGGAGTACAGAGAGCACTTAATAACTTGCCTTGAAGGTCACTGGGGGGTCGTACTTCATATGAGTGCCTGTTTGGAACACGAATGTATGTTCCTGATCTAGATGGTCCTGGTGTGGAGGCGGCAGATACGCCCTTTGACATAAATGATCGTGTCACTGTTTTGCAGGATTTACAACAATTCCGTGAAGATAACTCTTCTGCATGTGCTGCCTCCTCAGGAATTAAGGATGAGCCAGTAACACCTACTGGTTGGATACCCAGGATTGGGGATCTAGTACGTGAAAAGGTTGCAGTAAAGAAAGAATTTGGTCCTTCTTATCGAGCACCTGTCCCGGTGTTAGGGGTAAGCGGCACGAGAACTGTGATTTTACCGCCGCTGCAAGGGGCCAAAGGAAATCGCTTTGTTTCCATTGATAATGTCAAGTTACAACATGTGGCCGATTCTGCACAGCAGACCAAGAGGGACACCCAGTAGTTCCGGAATCCCTCTCACTACTGGGGAAGAAGTCCAGCTGCAGGTGATTTACACCGACGCTGTTTCCTCTCCGAGCTTGGGGAGGGTGGATGATGATCTTGCGATTGTTCTACAGACGACGATTAATATGGAATATTTTGATCAAGTTGCTGTACGTTCTACTGATGTTTCTGAACATGTGGTTTATAGCGTGCCTAGGCGAGAGCCTCCATCTGCTTCTTTGTTCACAATTGCACCTTTTGCAAGAACTGCCTCTGGCTGCTTCAACGATGCTGATGATGCAGTGTCCGGCTCCTCGTCCTCGATGTCTTCTGTCCGAGGTCCACGTAAGCTACTGGGTTGGCTTAAACGCACATATTTTGTTTTTCCTTGGAACTATTTGTGGCTTTTTATGGCTGTAATGACTCTTTTTTTATGGTTGGGATTTGTGGTTACTTTTTTTCTAGTAATACATGGTCATTTTCTTCCTGATCGATCTGACATTGAGCACATGGAGACTGTGTTAAAACCACATTTTTCGTCTCATATGGTTCAAAGAGAATTGTCCACTGTAAACATTTCTGCAATACCGATTCCGGATGGGATTGTGTGGGATAAAGTAATGTTTGATATATATGGTCCCACTGAATTGATTCAAATACCGTATGTCCTCAAGTTATCAATGAATGATATTGTTATACCAGGCATTGTTTCTGATGATTGGGATGTGAAGACAGTAGATTCTATGCTGACAGATTTGCAATATTATACTGTCTATGACAATGAGGATGCTTACCAGTTTAGAGATAATCATGGTGACATGTTTTGCTACAACTATTATGGACACCACTTTATTCATAAAGCTAGTAGCCCTAAGTCCATATTTAATTATGTGCAATGGGAACATTGCTCGACTCCTCCACAAGGGAGTTCGAAAACTTATTATGATAAATTTGCATATTTTTCTGGGCATAATCAACGAAATGCTAAGTCTTACTATTTTAAAGTCACTCCGTATTCTAATAAGCAAATGTTATTAACCGATACTAAATTACTGTATTCCAATTTGTTTGTATCTAAACTTTCGGTCGAGGGATATGAATACTGGTTTAAGACTGTTGACTTGAAAAGTGTTTGGGGTACGAAAAATTGGCCGATGCAAGGCAGGGACACATTATTTAGAGTATGTATTATCCCTGTGCAAATGATTTTCCTCAATGACACGGTACAACAGACTAGCTGTTTGGGCTTGGCGACAATTAGAGAGTTGAATTTGCTTAGTATTCCTGTCCCTTCCAAATTAAACAACTGGCAGCACTATGTGAATGCTACTTTTAGTGAATTTACACATTGGGTCCAGAATGGTACGCTTAACACTTCATCGTTACATCCGGGCGGGTGGTTATTATGGCTTGTAGACACTAATGAGTGTCATCAACATTTTGTCACCTCTTCAGGGGGGTTCAGGACTAGTAGGGCAGACCCTCGTTACATTTCAGCAGAACATGCTGATATTATAACTACATACAGCGTGGGGAAGCTTTGTCAGCAATGGTTGAAGTCATCCACGCTGGATGCAGTTAAGTCACATCTCACGTTACTGTCTAATGATACTGATTTACAAGATTTTTTGTCAGGTCCCAGGGTACCACGGAAGAAAACGTTTTTATACGAAGTTTATAATGAGATTTGGAAACTTTCACAACAGGAGGCTGCAGCCCGGTTGAGGCAGATTGATCAGGAAAACCTGATGCAGACTTTGTCTGTTGTTGATAATGGCATGCATACCCTTTCTGACCGTGTTTACACGATTGACAGCATTGTTTCCTCCGCTATTGACATTATTAAATCGGACATGTCTTCTTTATATCATGGGCAGAGTCAGACGCGGTCCATCATGCAGCTGGGTTGGACTCTTCAGACCTTGAAGGCAGGTCGCGTTCAATGGCAGCACATTCGTGCCAGAGAGATCTTTGTCTCCTTTAATTTGACTCGTCAACAACAGCTGATGGCTAAAAAGGAAGCGAAGTATGTTATGTTGAATATTGAGAAATTGGAGAAACTGCCTTTCACGGTGGCTGAGATTCTGTCAGCTGAGTGGTTGATTCATGGGGTTATTAATATGCCTATCTCCACTCTGCAATTTACTTCATGTTTGAAGCACATTCCAGTGGGTAGATATGAACTATTGGGAGACAGTTACAGACACGAGGTGTGGGCGCTTCCCTTTCAATACAGATGTGTTAATGGTTTGAGGGAGGTTTTCCTTAGCGGTAGTGAATGCGAAGCTTCTGTCAGCCATTCCATGGTTTGTAAACAGCTGTCCTTGCACGGAGCGTGTAACGCTTCGATTGCTAACTTAGCTTGTTATCTGAAGGGAGTTCCAGTCCCGGTTATTAAAAACACTTTCCAGGTGCTTTCTAACGGCAGTTACATTGTTCTTAACAGCAAACGCTGCTGTGGCATGCGTGCCGGAATAGTTTACATTGTCGTTGTCAACAAGGCCGTTACGTGCTGCGGGAATGTGTTGTTTCCCCCCACTCAAATTAGGGAGGTAGCGGACATCTGGCCTCATATTGCTACTTCCAAGGTTAATTTCGACAAGTTGATTCGGCTAAAAGCTTTATTGTTTCAAAAGCATGTGGCCCTTACATCTGCTACATGCACTGTCTTTCTGTCTCTCACTGCGCCGCCCTCCAGTGATCGATCCTGATCTGTTGATGTTCCCCATTAGGGCTCATTCCCAGACTTGTGCACTGCGGTTGAGTTTGCTTCGTGAGGCAGTTTATGAGTTTCCCTTCCTAGAGGAAGATGGTTTTGTCTCGTTCATAGGCCCTGCACGGGGTGCCGCCCTGAATGGTTTTGGGGCTTTGGAACACACCTGCTCCATGGTACTTTGTGGCGTGGATCTTCCGATATTGACATACATCGAAGTGGAGGAGCTCCTACTTTCTATTGCTTCTGTTTAACAATTGGATTGTTTCCTCTCCTACTAAATTGACATTATATTGAATTTGGCTTTATTGTCACATGTTTTCCAAATTTATGACTTTGTTGTCTTCTGACCTTGTCGAAATATGTATATAATTTTAGGTATTGTTTATCTGGGGCATATTTTTATATTATTGGAACCACTTGCTACCGACAAGGGGAGGGTGTAGTGTGGTTAGTTTTACATATTCTTTTGCGCGTTAGCTTTAGGCTTTAGGCCTTTGTGCACTTTGCCCTGGATGTATTTTATTCATTTGCTGGCAGCTTAGAGCCTCTGTGCACTTTGCTCTAAATGCTTTTTATTAGGCTTCGTACTGTTATTTTTCAAATAGCCAGTTCTACGGTGCTGTTTTTTATTCATATCACACTGTTTTGCCTACTTCAGCACTGGAGTTCTCCATAACATATTCACTCTGTGCTTCAGTCAAGGATACATTCTGGTACATTGCCGATAGACGTGGTAGGAGTTAAGACTTGGCATTCCTGCGTAGGGACATTTTGTGATAACGCTGACATGTTAGTTATAAAATCACTTCCTTGTCCCAATACACGCAAGAGGGAGATTCCGACCAGGGAACCACAACTAGACGCTGACTGCCTTGTTGCAGATGCTGAACCAAGATCACTGGCCTTTGCTCAGGTATGAGGGCTGATGTCTCCCCAGTGATACATACAGGAAAGCTAGAAGCTTAACATGCTGTGCTCGAAATAGAACAAGCAGAGGGAGAGTAGAAACTATTATATTCGGTCTTTATACACTGTCATTACTGTCCCGTCTCTTTCTATCTGTCCATATTTTTATAAACTCAAAACTTAATTCTATTGACTAAGCCGCCAGCTCCCTTAGTTGTTTCAATATAATTTTTGTTTTTGGTTGGACTGTGTTCTAAGCTAAGCACTGTGGATAATAGCCATTTAACAGACAATTGTATTTACATGAATGAAATACTAAACACGCTGTCCAAAACGATCCCTTAGGAATATGTCACTTTCACAAAATGCTTTGCTTTACTACTATATGAATATGTCGAAGGATGTGCAAGTTATGTACCCTTGTTTCAATTATATAAGCCAGTTTTTAACTTTGGAAAGTATGGTGTAATTTAAAGATGCATAGGTCCCTCGTGTTAAATAGCAAATGCCATTAGTAAGTCAGAAAAGCTTCTTTGCAAATCAGGTTGAAAGTGATCAGACTACATCAGACTAGGAAATCAATAATGAACAAACTTTTCCGAGTCCAAACTTTTTAACAATTTGTGAATATTCATCTTTGGTGCTTGAGTGCTCGTGGTTCCCAGGAGAAATGTTTTGGAAAGCATAAGAATAAGAAGCCAAATTCCATCACTTCCCTTGCTTTGAGATCAGACACTCTTTTTGATTCTTTTCTCACATATGTCAGTGTCAGATCTAGGAGAGCAGGGGACTAATGCTATCAAATCGCTTTCCCTTTCCAGCTATGCCTTAATGAACTAAATGTGTTTTCTACTGCTGCCCTGTCAGATTCAATTGTAATGATCAAAGCATCACAGCTGTATGCTTAATAAAGTGTTGAATTCTGTGATTAATACCGCAGCCGGACAACTATCCTGAGCTAAATTTAATTGAGCACCTGTTGAAGACCCTATTATTCACGCTGTCGTGCATTGATAGGACGTCGTCCCTAGCTAGCGAATTCAAGGACAGCCCTTTTGAAATAAGAAGTGATCGTCCTTCAAGTATTTTTCGGAAGCGTAATAATTAGTTGAAATTAGCTGGGAGTACACATCCACAAGGAGGGCCAGATTTACTGATTTTTCACGCAAAGCATCACAGTAATCAAGTGTGCTGTGCTGCTTTCCACAAGGGGAAAACAGTGCAGAGACAAATCTATTATGATTAGCCTGCTGCCGCTGCCACCCCCTGCATTTGACACTCTATTTAGCCTACCTTGTGCACAGCAAAGGCTCGCACCATGATGCAGAGGTGAGTGTGCACTGTGAAGCATATGATTAGTAGTGTGCAGTTCAGCGCACATGCCATGCGTGGGTTTTTTAAAGAGATTAATACATTTCAGCTTGTTAATGCCTGCTTCAAGGAGGTATTTCTTTTTAATGTAAAGATCTTAGTAGATTGTGCTTTACGTTAAAACTTGTAGGTGTATGCGGTGATTGCCAGGTGACATCTCCTTGACACAAAGAGGCGTGACCCAAAGCAAGGTGATTTTTGAGTTCAGGAAAGGACATTATTTCAAAATTTCTCATGTTCTTGTCATCAACAAAATAAATGGAAAGTAGGTATTTATGTCTGGGCCCTACAGTCACTAGTTCATTTGGGCCAGTCCCTTCAACCATTGCCTGATAAAGTATCATTCACATTTTGGATTGTACGAAAGGAGCATTTCAGTCTCACCATTACCTGAAACTAGTAGGTGTGCTAGTCGGCCTGCCTTACGAGTGCCTCCGAATAAAGAGTATCAACAGAGAAGAAAAGCATCCAAGCACTTGGATAGGGGCACATTGATGGTTTTAAAATGGTTTCTATGCTCTTTTTGATGAGGGATCAATAGTGATTTTGCACTTAAAAGTATTTTTACCTCTAACTGTGATTTCTTTTTTTACCATGGATAATGTTTTGCCCCTCCTGGTGATGTTGAGTAAGACTGATTTTGTACACCAATGTACCAATGAGAAATGACTCATTTATATTCTGACCCCCCACTTTTTCCTGTCTGGATTTGCTGGCTTCAGGACTGTTAGAAATTGGGTCTCAAGTTGGCAGAAGTATGCACTCTGTCCAAGTAGGTACCACAATCCTAGCCATGGTAAGTGAGTTACACTATCTAAATTAACCTGTGCTCACCCTCTGGTAGCTTGGCACAGAGCAGGCAGGGCTTAACTTAAGAGGCAATGTGTAAAGTATTTGTGCAACACACTCACACAGCAACACAATGAAAACACCACAAAGAGACTCCACACAGGTTTAGAAAAATAGTAAATATTTATCTGAGTAGAAAAGACCAAAATAACAAAAATGTAATCAGTAGAAGTCAAGATATAAATTATTAAAGATTACATGTGAAATAGTGCTCAGAAGTCATTAGTGGCCTAAAGGTTACTAGAGGTTGTATTGAATGTGCAGGCCAACTGCAATGGAGGGTAGGCCGGCTACAGGATCCAGACAGGTTCCACTAACAAAGTAACTTCGATGAAACTTTGGTCAATGTCTAGAATCCACTGCGTCACCGTTGAGCAGTGCAAGGGGGTCCTGTGTCATCATCAAGTTCCATTGAAGTTAATGCAATGCGTCGCCATGGAGCATTGACGTTGAGCCAGGCTGTGGATCTGATGTTGTTGAGCAGCCATTGCAAAAGCATTGAAGGGTGATGTAGTAAAAGTTTACATGCACTTTAGGCAATGCATTGTTTTTTTGCAGGAATCAGCTGCAGAACCCACTACTGAGGCTGAGGACTGGAGAGGGGCACCAAAGTGTGTTTTGTAAACATTCAGGGCAGAGTGCCAACCACGTTAGTGTGCTATCAAAACCCACAATCTACTTCCGTGTGGATGCCTTACTGGACCTTTCCTTGAAAAGACCTATAATGGATTAAAATATGCATTTACTATCTTGTCAGGAAAAAATACTAAAAATCTGCGTCAAAATTATGTCCTACTTAATTTAACCACTCGGGTGCCCGGGACGAGTTGAAAACGTCCGCTGCCATGGCTTGCGCTCCCCCCAAGGGGCTGGCACCCCACTCCCCTGGGCAGGAATGGAAGGGGAATCGCTTCCCCTTCTACCCCCACCCACCCGTGGCGTCTGATGACGTCAGCGCACGATTGCACGCGCTGACCTCATCAGAGGCCTGCCCATCCGCGCTGGAAGGATCGGAAGAGAAATGCTTTTGCATTTCTCTTCCAATCACTGGAGGGGCAGAGAAAGGCATGAAAGGAGGGGAACGCCCACTAGACACCAGGGATTTTTTTTATGTTGGTAATTGTCATAAGGGAAGCAGACCCTTGGGCAAGGGCCGCTCCCTAGGGGGCCAAATTTGTTTTAGGCCATTTCTACCCTCACTGGGTGCAGATCTGCCCCAGGGGGTAGGGGGCATAAAACCCCTAGACACCAGGGATTTTAAAAAAAAATCATTTTTTTTATGTGTGGGGAGCGACCCCTTAGGCAAGGGTCGCTCCCGGGGGGCCAAAATTATTTTTAGGCCATTTCTGCCCCCCAGGGGTAGATTGGCCTAATATAATTAGGCTGGTCTGCCCCCGGGGAAAGGGGCAGAAACCACTAGACACCAGGGATTTCTTTTTATTATACTTACGCATAAGGGGAGCGGCCCCTTGGGCAAGGGCTGCTCCCCAGGGCGCCAAATTATTTTTAGGCCATTTCTGCTCACTCTGGGGGCAGATCGGTCTAATATAATTAGGCGGAACTATCCCCAGGAGGGGCAGAAAACCCCTAGACACCAGGGATAATTTTTTGTTTGTTTATTTATTTTTTTTAAATATGGGAAGCGACCCCTTAGGCAAGGGTCGCTCCCGGGGGGGCAAATTATTTTTAGGCCATTTCTGCACCCCCTGGGGGCAGATCGGCCTAATATAATTAGGCCGATCTGACCGCAGAGGGGGCAGAAACAGCTAGACACCAGGGAACGTTTAGTTTTTTTATACTTACGCATAAGGGGAGCGGCCCCTTAGGCAAGGGACGCTCCCCGGGGGGGGCAAAATATTTTTAGGCCATTTCTGCCCCCGGGGGCAGATCAGCCTAATATAATTAGGCCGATTTGCCCTCGGGGGCAGAAACCTCTAGACACCAGGAATAATTTTTTTGTGTGTTTTTGTAATGTTTTTATGTATGGGGAGCGACCCCTTAGGCAAGGGTCGCTCCCCTTGCGGGCAGATCTGCCTATTTTTGTTAGGCCAATCAAAACCACTAGACACCAGGGATTGGTGCGTGTGTATGTGTGTGTTTTGTTTGGGGCGGCAGCCCCTTGGGCAAGGATTGCTCCCTGTGGGGGCACATTACTGTTGGCAATATCTGCTGCCCTTGCTACCTATTTCTGGAAGGCCCATCTGCCCCCAAGGGGGCGGAAAGCCCACCAGAGACCAGGGAAGATTTTTTTTCAAAATAAGAGGGTGGGGGTATGGCCAAACCCACAACCCTAATAAATGGGGCCAAAGTTGTTCTGCGCACCAGTGGGCAGATTGGGCAATTACCCCCATCCACACCTCGGGGGGACTGAAAGTCTACTAGATGCCAGGGAATTAAAAAAAAAAAATAGTGGGGTGGTGGCTACCAACCACTATGGGCCTGGTTATGCCCCCACCCCAACTGAAGGGGGTAACAGTCTTTTAGCTCTCCCACCGCACACTAAAACATCTTATCCCACAGCAAGCAAGAGGACATTTGATTATTTGGGGTTTTGGTTTTACATTTGGGCCATGAGAGCTTGGTAACTCTCAAAGTCGTCCCACTTGGAATGGGGAGGGCTGCACTTTTTGGACTTTGGGACGCTGCCATGTAGAAAAATCTACAAGAACTAGACACATCTGAAAACTAAACATCTGGTTGATTCCAGGGTGCTGTGCTTCACATGCACCACACACCATTTGTTTTACCCACAATGCCCTGTAAAACCTCCAACTTTGCTGGAAATCACACATTTTTCCCACATATTTGTGATGGAATCTTCTGGAATCTGCAGGATTCCACAAAATTCCTACCACCAAACATTGTCTCATCTATACCGATAAAAATTCTGCTGCACTTGTCAGCCTAAAAATATTTTTTTCCAAACTGCCCTTTTGGACCCGCTTTGGTTCCCCCTCAATTTCAACATATTTTTGGCTCTTCCCTGTCACAGGCACTTGGCCCACCTATACAAGTGAGGTATAATTTTTACTGGGAGACTGAGGGGAACATTGGGTGGTAGGAATTTTTTTTTAGATAAATTGGAGGTTTGCTGAGGATTCCGGGTAAGAAAACATGGGGGAACCACGCAAATCACACCTCCCTGGACTCCCTCGAGTGTCTAGTTTTCAGAAATGTCTGGGTTTGGTAGGTTTACCTAGATGGCTGCTGAGCCCAGGACCAAAAACGCAGGTGATAATTTTGATGTGCCAAGATAGTGTTTTGGGGCATTTCCTGTCACGAGGACTAGGCCTACCAACACAAGTGAGGTACCATGTTTATCGGGAGACTTGCGGGAACGCTGGGTGGAAGGAAATTTGTGGCTCCTCTCAGATTCCAGAACTTTCTGTCACCGAAATGAGAGGAAAAAGTGTATTTTGGCCAAATTATGAGGTTTGCAAAGGATTCTGGGTAAGAGAACCTGGTGAGAGCCCCACAAGTCACCCCATCTTGGATTCCCCTATGTGTCTAGTTTTCAAAAATGCGCGGGTTTGGTAGGTTTCCTTAGGTGCCGTCTGAGCTAGAGGCCAAAATCCATAGCTAGGCACTTTGCAAAAAACACGTCAGATTTCAATGTAAAAATGTGTCCATGTTGCATTTCCTGTCGCAAGCATTTGGCCTACCCACGCAAATGAGGTACCATTTTTATCTGGAGACTTCGGAGAACACAGAAAATGTGATGTGTCCACGTTGTGTTTTGAGGCATTTCCTGTCGTGGGCGCTAGGCCTACCCATACAAGTGAGGTACCATTTTTATCTGGAGACTTCGGAGAACACAGAATAGCAAAACAAGTGTTATAGCCCCTTGTCTTTCTCTACATTTTTTCCTTCCAAATGTAAGACAGTGTGTAAAAAGACGTCAATTTGAGAAATGCCCTGTAACTCACATGCTAGTATGGGCACCCCAGAATTCAGAGATGTACAAATAACCACTGTTTCTCAACACCTTATCTTGTGTCCATTTTGGAAATACAAAGGTTTTCTTGATACCTATTTTTCACTCTTTATATTTCAGCAAATGAATTGCTGTATACCCGGTATAGAATGAAAACCCATTGCAAGGTGCAGCTCATTTATTGGCTCTGGGTGCCTAGGGTTCTTGATGAACCTACAAGCCCTATGTATCTCCGCAACCAGAAGAGTCCAGCAGACGTAATGGTATATTGCTTTCAAAACTCTAACACTGGAGGAAAAAGTTACAGAGTAAAACATGGAGAAAAATTGCTGTTTTTTTCACCTCAATTTCAATATTTTTTTATTTCAGCTGTTATTTTCTGTAGGAAACTCTTGTAGGACCTACACAAACTACCCCTTGCTGAATTCAGAATTTTGTCTGCTTTTCATAAATGTTTAGGTTTCTGGTATCCAGCATTGGTTTCACACCTATTTCTGTCACTAATGGAAAGAGGCTAAAAGCACAAAAATATAGTAAAAATGGGGTATGTCCCAGTAAAATGCCAGATTTGTGTTGAAAAA
Organism: Pleurodeles waltl; assembly: GCF_031143425.1. Classification (NCBI taxonomy): domain Eukaryota; kingdom Metazoa; phylum Chordata; class Amphibia; order Caudata; family Salamandridae; genus Pleurodeles; species Pleurodeles waltl. The sequence continues at coordinate 1,238,068,223 of NC_090446.1, forward strand.
TGTGGTTTTCTGATTCAAGTCTGCCTGTTCCTGAAAGCTGGGAAGCTGGTGATTTTAGCACCACAAACTCTTTGTTGATGCCATTTTCAGAGACAAAAACACAAGCCTTTTTCTGCAGCCCTTTTTATCAATTTCTTTTTTAAATTACATTTTCACTGTATTTTGGCTAATTTCTTGGTCTCCTTCAGGGAAACCCACAAACTCTGGGTACCTCTAGAATCCCTAGGATGTTGGAAAAAAGGGACGCAAATTTGGCACGGGTAGCTTATGTGGATAAAACGTTATGAGGGCCTAAGCACGAACTGCTCCAAATAGCCAAAAAAAGGCCTTTCACCTGAGGGGGAAAAGGCTGGGCAGCGAAGGGGTTAAGAAATCTGAATTAATAATCACATTTTTGAAAACCTAACTGACTTTGTGAGCATGCACTTTAGACACCCTGAGTCAGAAGTGGCTTAAACCAGTGCTGCCAGTCATCACACTTCCAAAGCTGAAATATACATCTTTTGCTGGAAGACTTTCTGACTGGGGCTCAGAAAGCAATAGCCTGTCACCGAGCACAGGAAGGGAACATGTGTGTTAACTGGTGTTGTCAGGAACAGCTGGCAGAACAAAGGGCATTTTTAACACTACCCTTTTTGACTTGGAGAAGTCAGGGAGGGTTTGTCTTTTTCATTCCTAGGACCCAGCCAAGTGCCAGTATGGGAGAAGAACAGTCTTGAACTTATCAGAAAAAAGAATAGTTCATCTAGATAAGAGAGTGACTCAGAGGCTGAAGATAGACTTGCCTGGTGTAAGATGGAGTCTGCCATCTTTAAGCAGAGCTCCTAGGTAATTGTATACTAGGCACAGAGGTGGTACTGCAAAAGGAGGTGGGAGAACTTCAATAAAATAGTTAGGTCTAAGTCATAGTATTTCCACAGTCACTGGCTAAGGAACAGAATAAATCTAGTACCTCAGCTACCACCTCTCAGGACATTCCTGGATTTGGGAACTCACCACCTGAAGAAGAAGGTCTTGTTGGAAGAAAACTCATGATTGCTGAAAGACAAGAATTCACTTAAGGACTCAAAGCTATGATTGACCACTTTTCTTGTGCCCCCTCCACCAGCACCTACTGACACCATGGTTGTGCCTTATTTATAATACAGCACACCATGGCGGTCGTTACCAAAATAGCGTCAAAATGTTTGACACTATTGTGGTGCTTTGCGGCACTAGCATCAAACATTTTTATGGTAGTACAGCAGAGTGCAAGGAGGCCCATAGGTTACTATGGAAGCATCATTTTAAGCCTGCTCCGAGCACGCCAAAAATGGTGCAGTGAAATCTTTTAAATTTCACTGTGCCATTTTTGCGGGCCTCCTAGCGCCTGGTGCAGGCATAATGTGGCACAAGGGTTACAAAGTGGTACAATCCATGCATTGCACCACTTTGTAAATATGGCATGGCAGAAAAGCGACTTTAGTGATGCCTTAGTGCAAAACAAATGATGCCATGGGGGCACTAAGGTGTCCCTAGGGACTCCTAAAATGCCCTAAAGTCTCCTAAATACTGCTGGCATCTGGGGACTAAGACTGCTCTCGAAGGAGCAAATGGTTGGTGTCTTGGGTGCTTGCTTCAGGGACACAGAAAGCAGAAAGATTCTAAGGCCCAGCTGACCACAGAGGATTTGCCATCAGGTTACCTGGCTTGAGAGAAATCTGGTGCCTAGAAGCTGACCCAGAGACATTAGGGGCTACATGACTGACCAGAATGAACTTTGCTAGAACTTTGAAAATGTTGTCACTTTTTTGGAGGATTGAACCAAGGTACTGATGCTCAGTCAGGCAAGTTGTCTCAGGGCAGGCAAGAAAAGCAGGTTTGTCCTTCTGAAATGTCATTCAGTGAACACTCTTGGCAAAGGAATCTGTCCTCTTGGAACCCTACCTGCTATTGATTCAATGGCAGATTTTGACATTAAAAAAGTGATAATGCCCAAAGGTAACATCTTGGACCTCAGGCAAGCCAGCAAGTCAATCTAAACCACAAAGCAAAGTGAATTTGGCAGCTACAAAATCCAGGTTTACCCACTATAAGATTATGAGTCAAAACCCACAGCTTCAGCAGGAGGTCAACAGCAACATATCCACCTTCCAAGGAATGTCCCCAGCCACAGTCTTGGATCTTGCTCAGCTGGAAGATTTTGCCTTTCAGATCAGAACATAAAACCTTTGACTGGAATGAAAGCCTTGCAAGAGTGTTGCTTCTCAGCATTAAGTGATATTGCACCTGTATGTAATGCCACTCAGCACATATTTTGCACCAAGGATGAATTTGCACCTGTGTGTGTGCATCTAAATGTGATTTATCCTCCTAAATAGGTCTTTGCACCATCATTTAACTTGGCTCCATGCCTGTAGTTCAGGTAGCTGCAATCACTTGTTTACACCGGATTCCTACAGCTGACCAGGGACATAATTCACAAAGGTAAACCTAGACTGTTGGTCTAAGTTTAGACCAAAAGTCTAAGTTTATGACTTCAGTATTCACAAAGTAAATTACGAGTAGTTTCTTTACATCCACACTCAGGGCGGTTCATCCACACTCGGGGCAGATCATCCATACTTGGGGTGGATCATCCAATCTTTGTCTGGAATCATTACATGCACCTGCACATCATCAATGTCACCTGCAACCCTACACCAAAAAACAGATAAAAGCAGCATACAAGCAAGGTTCTGGTTTCTCCACAATTACACTGTGCCTGCCTGCTCTGCACATATAGAATTCATACTACCCTCTAGGAGGAAGAGAAACTACACTTAGGAGGAGACCACCGTGATACTCAGATATGTAATTAGCTCTCCTACTCTACAGCAGCAGCTCCACACAGAGGGTAGCCCTATGACAGCAGTTGGCCATGGTGGTCACTGCATAGGGAGAGTACATACAGACTGTGACTGATATCAAAAAGAAGAGGCGGGATGAGAAGAGGAGGGTGAAGGAGAAGTGCACCAGGATAGAGGTTGCCAGAGCACTTCCTGGCGTACCAACTGGAGCTTGCTTTCAACTCACTGCACTTGAGAGGGACGTCCTTTCTATCAAAGACCCCCACCAGCTCCATGGGCTACCTTTGAGTGATGACCTCAATGTGGTGCCAGGTAATATGTGATGACACTAACAATGACACCAAATGAGCAATGTCAGTGATACTCCACAAATGTGACCATGAATGTTGGCCCAAATATATGCAATTGGCATAGTACGTTAGACCCTCATGTGTCTCAGCTAGTCCATTGCAGTACAAGTCCCAGAATCCTTTGTGATGGCAATTGCAACTTCTAATTCTTCAGGCCCAAACAGTGGTCCTTCACTACTGCCTCATCCACTTAACACTGGCAAATGGCAATAGATAATGTCCATCATTCACTTATCATTGCTGTTGGCATGTAGATGCAATTGTGTACACATGTGACAGGTTGCACGTATTCAAATATCTTGGCTCTGTCAGATGACCTTTCCCTTTTGTTGCCACATACAGCTAGAGCACAGACACACACTGCAGCAGAGGCCCATGCACCATCAAGGAGGCAGTGTCACAGAGCATAATAACCCATACCATCAGCACAAAGTGGTATGTAAATATGACCGAGAGATGGAAATACCTCCTACTTTGTGATCAGTCAACTCATAGATACATCACATGGCATCTATTAACTGTGCCAAACCTGTGAAATGATCTAAGTAATGTTGTGTATCTCGAGTAAACTAGAGTGCAAACTGAAAACACACATATCATTGTAGGCCCTATGACGTATGGGTGTGAAATCTGGTCAGGCACCACACTGGGCATATTTCGGACACTGATAAGGATACATAAAAATGACTTTCCAAAATGCTCATGCTCCCAAACTGTGGTTTAAATGTCAGCAGCATGTTTTGTGTGTCTAATATCACTGTTGTCACTCATCCCCATATGCTCACAAATGGCTCATAACAGTATATCACATCCTAACTTGTTGGCCAATGAAGGGTCAACTCAAAATGTATGTGTACAGTACCTTACAAATGGTTCATATTAGCCCTCATGTAGGTGGGGTTTGCGTGGGACAGAGCACCAAGTCTATATGTTACAAGTCATCATGACTAACCTGAGGAGGTGTAAGGTGTTTGTGCCTCCCTAGCTGTACACAGTTCTGTCACTCTAGAGAAGTGTCACAATCCATAGGTGTTGTGTGGGAACACCACCCCCACCATATTCATGGAAAGCCACTCACCACAGTGATTTGTGCAGCCTTAACTCACTCCAAAACTAGGAGGCCATTCCAAACCATGCAAAGTGGCTTGCTGTGGCCTCATAGACATGATTTACTAGTGTGCACAGCTGGAGTCACACAAAGGGTGATGCTCCGGTGCCTTGAGGGGCTCATTAATATGTCCCCAAGTCTCTCATAGAGATGAGTAGTCAAAACTTGTTTGGAATTCCATGACATGGATACTTGCTGACAAAATCGCAGGATCCAACAGCTAAAGTAATGATGTGGATGAGGTGTGCCATGATACCAAAAGGCTTGCATTTGGGGAGTGGGGTTGTGGCTGTAAAGGTGGGTGTAGAGGAGGAGAAGCATATACATATATTGCTTGGACTGGACATTGTGAAACCAGAAAATGTGGGGTTCAGCCCAGCTCCTCCACTTGACCAAATTGTGTGATCCAAGACCAATGTTTATTTTACTGTTGCTTCCCCTTCCCCCATAATCACAAATGAGTAAACCTTGGAATACAGGATTTTAGGATATGTGCTGTACATAACCGTATCCAGTGTCAGGTAAAATCAACCATGATGTAGTTCTCGTACATTAGGAACACAGGCCAGAAAAAGAGTGCACAGCAGAAATGGCTGACTTTACAGTCGACAATGGGCAATAATGCTCCATCTGGGGGGAGTAGAATAAATGTTACCCATATCTTGGTTGATAATTGTACATATTGAACATGTGCTCTGCAATGCGCTGACAAAATCTGATGTTCAAAGATGAACCAGCTCTGAATGTTGTGGAAGACTCCTTTACAAATTAGCAGATACCACATCATGGATCACAGGATGCATGATGCCCCTAAAAATGAAGGTTTTTACAAAGGTAGGCAGTGCAGGACACCCTAGTTATTTCCATCATGTAGCTCTCAGTAATCTCCAAATACATGTTTGCCTGTAAGTGTGATACCTGGTTGATATGAGGGCCACCTGTAACTTGTACATCACTGGTCTATACCTCTGACATGTGCATGTAGAATCATCACAGTCATCCTTTGTACTTAGTTATGGATATGTATGTTCCATTAAAGATGCCGTCAGGACTACTTCAGTGATACAGATGGCACCATCCAGGGGTTTAGGAGACATCCTGGCTGAAGCAGTCAAACTCACTGCCATCCATCCATCAGGTAAGTGTGCCATATAATGTTATAGACAATCAATGCCCTACTCAAAACCTTGTGGAAGGGTATAAGCAGATATTGCCACTTCAGAATTATATCTGAAGTTGGTGTGTAAAATGTACCCAACATAATCAGCGATGTGTGTGTCAAGTGTGCATATTTACTAATAGATCATGCAGACCCTTAACTATGGTGACACTTCTTCCACAAGCTGCTGGATCAAGGACCAAATCTCCTACTACACACTCAAGGAGCCCGGTCAAGCTGCTGACGTCAAGGGGGATCTCAATACCACAAAGTGATGTGGTTGGAACTGGTGAGTTTGCTTTTCCATTGTGCATCTGCATTGAACACTTCAATGCCACAGTGTGAATTGTCACATATAGGTGTAAACAAAACAGATCACATGTGAAAGATCAGTTGATGTGAAGATAATTTGGCTCAATCCCTGTGTTGCACTGTATGATATTGTAAGGCAAATACGTAACCTGTTACAACCTCTGCCTCACAGGTGGTGAGGATGATGAGTCCAGTCAGGAAGAAGGACTAGCCACCAGTGGGGCGACAGGCAATCCAAGGGGAGAATCCGCTCCTCTTACAAGCTGCCTTGTCATCGGCCAGAATTGCACGAGAGGAGGAGTAAGAGGAGGAGGAAGAAGAGAAGGCCCTGATTCCAATAGATCTAGAGGCCTATTCCATGCACACTATTGTTGGCCCACGCAGAATTCCATCAAAACCTACATCTGCTCTGGTCAGTATAGTACCTCCTCCCACACTACCAAGAATTGTCCACTCCTACCATACCCCAACACAACTATCACTTCCTCACAGCCCTCACATCCTGGTCAGATGTGTTGGTTCCCCTGCAAACTCTTACCCTCACAGTGCCTCACTGGCCTTCTTTCAAACATCTGAGGTACAAGCCCTCCCTGGTTAACAACAGGTAGCCCCTAGGCATTAATCTCCTCCTCACAACCTCCTACCTGCCACCACACCCCTGCTGGTGGACATGCCAGTCGCATCCAAGTCTATCCCAGGTAGAGAGGGCTGGAAGATAGTCATGGTTGAGAGTGGGAGGAGGATTTCTTTAAACTGAAGTCAGGTGTGAGGCAGGACATTTGTGACACAGAGGCTACACTGTCTGACATGTCTGCCTCACTATAGGACATGCCCCAACTCCCACAGTTCGTGCACAGAATTTGGAGAGGATGGATACATCCTGGAAAGACATGGGGAACAGGCTGAATAACATCATGGCCTTACAGAGGGAAGACAGTGAAAGACACCAGCCTTCAGAGTCAGTGCATGGAGGGGAGCTAACACATCTACCTACATCATATCACCCCTAGACCCTGATTAGGAAACCTGCACATGGCCCCCATCAATCCATGATGACAACACTCCCCTTGAACATGCTGCCACTACATAGTCATGTCCTTCCCCTGTACAGGGACCACCAACCCCTGTCCAGGAAGCACCCCCCGTACAAGCACTACCACCACCTGTCCAGGAAGCACCCCATATACAGAGACCACCACCCCTGTCCAGGAAACACCCCGTACAGGTATCATCACCCCCTGTCCAGGAAGCACCCCACTCCCCCCGTGTACAGGCACCACTAAGCCCTGTCCAGGAAGCATCCCCCCAAACAAGCACCATCACCCCTTGTCCAATAAGCACCCCCTGTACAGGCACCACCACCCCCGTCCAGGAAGCACACCCCCTGTACAGACACAACACCCACCTGTACCTCAGAACCCAAGGAAATGCCCAACATCACAAAGATCCTCATCACCAATATTGAGAAGGCGCAAATGAGATCCTCCATTAGCACTATGACATGTTTGCCCAGAGTAATGTAAATAAAATACATATTCCATATTTAAATTGAGTTGAGTAAAAATTGATGTTGGTCAATTGCTTATTGTGGTTGTAAGCCATATCTGTGTTGATAAACATGGCTAAGTCATGTTCATTAGTAGAACCATCTGTGTACAGAGGTATCATGTTGAAGGCATGGCTAAACCACTCCAGACGTATACCTCCATACTTTGATTTGAGCAAATACAATGAACTACACAACACAGTGTTTTTTGCTTTTTTTTATAAATATGATTTGGAAGAAAAAAATACTGTTCATTGGGAAGGGAGAAAAAAAATCAAATAATGCTCTTCATACAGAATGGGCAGGGGACTTGGAGGGGGTTGGAAAAAATAAATAAAAATGTCAGAAAACGTCAGGGGATTCAGTCTATATACAAGGAAGAAAATAAATGTCCAGTCACAGTATATTGTCTAGTCAAACATTATCTAAGTCATCCTCCTCCTCAATGACAATAAGATCTTCTGCATCTGTGGCCTCTTCCTGGCTGGCCGGAGGAGGACCTGACACCCCATGGGACTGGGACACACAACGGGTATGGGGGAAACAGAGTGGGAGGACAAACAGGGCGACACATGGAGGGTGCTATAGGGGGGACACTTGGATAGGGCAGACATCATGGCTGTATCCAAGGAAGTGAGGGTGGCATTGAGGGTGGCCATGGCATGAGCATTTTCTATTAAAGTTCCTCCATGATCTGCTGTAACAGCCAAGATGTCAGGCCATGTTCCCCATCAGATGCCACCATTCCTTCCTGGGATGCAGCCACAGGGGTGACATACCAGGGAGGGGTTTGGGTTGCAACACAAGGGATGTGGGGTATTGGGACAGGGATGCTCCTCAGAGCACTAGGGAAGGCACTTGGAGAGCAAGTAGTAGCGGGGGGTGCAGCTGTGGTCTGTGATGGACAGTGGCCCTCAAGTGTTAGGGAAGGATCAGATGTAGGCATATTTGTTGGTTTGGCCTACCCTGGGGAAACCTCAGGCAGGTCCAGTTCTTGTGTTTCAGTAGGAGAGTACAATTCCTCTCCCCCGTGGCCAAAGGAATACAGTTTACTGCTCCCCTACAGTGTCTGGAGCATCCAGAAGGATGCACTCCTCCTGCCTGAAGATGTTCCAGGTCACTCCTCCTCATTTTCCTCTTTTGTTGATGAGAGAGATCATGTCCTCCACATTCCGAGGATGCCCTCCTCAGTTCATGGTCCTCTCCCTGGCCTGCCAGGCCAGGTCCACTGAAATAGAGGTGAAAACATTATGTAGCTGGTGTACAAATCAGGGCACGGCACACAAGTACATAAAACAAGTGCTGACTTTGTTCTTCTTTGATCTCACTAACCAAAGCTAGGTGACTTGGATCCCAAATGTATGGGTGCTATCACTGTAATGTCTTGACATTACTAACACATTGATATCTGACACAATTGTGGGGTGTATACACTTCTGTGGTGACGAAGCCTCACCTTCATTATTACTGCAATACTCAGGCCCGATTCACAAAGGTAAACAAAGAAGTTTGTTGTAAACTTTGATCAAATGTACAAGTTTACCTTTGTAAATTGGGCCCAGTGTTTCCTTTCCTTGCTACCTACTCATCTTCCAAAGTCCGTCTACAAGTGGACATGGGACACAGTCTGGATGGATCTGTCCACACCTAAGTATCTATGATCATCCTGTAATGTGCAGACTGTATAGTCTTAGACTGACTATTGTGTCATGCCATCTGATGTGTAGCATGGTCTAATTCTAAACAAATGCATGGATGGGTGTGCATATACAAACCTGGCTTTAGTTATGGCTTTTGCTCAGCTGTGGATCTATGTATTGGAGGATCCCTTACAACATCAGCCAATCTACATCACAGGTGCCACATTTGCCATGCCCAAACTGCCTGTTGGTACTGTAAGCCAGTTGGCACATGTGCATAGTTGGGACAGCTAGCTAGGCGCTACATTTGACATACAAGCATGTTTTGGAGACATATGCCTTTGGTTTCTCCTGGAAATGTTTGTACCATTTTGAGTGAGAGAACTATCCCAAAGTCAGCCTTTACTCCAAGATACATGAAATTATACTTTACAACGACAAAAAAACACACAAAAAGCATGCATGATACCGTACCCAACCCCCAAAAAATACTTTGACCCCACACTGGACATTGTTTGGCCCCTCCCTTTGCCATTGCGACAAGTAGGGATAAGGCTCTTGGTTCACCAGTCATGGTGATGACATTGTATTTCTTTCTTCAAATGCATGAGTGAGGCCCATTTCCCAAGTAGTGTTCAGATCTAGGGATGGGCGAAGAATTCTGCTCTGCCGGTGGAGTTTGCAAAGTTTTCCCCACTCCACACTCCAGGAGGAGTGCAGAGTTAAAAAAAAACTCAGCAAAGTAATGCGGAGCAAAGTTTTGTCCTCTCACTCGCACTTGCCAACGTTAAGTTGGCGAGCGAGAGAAATCACTAAGTTGGCTAGCAAGAGCGAGATTTCAGAATGCGAGGCCACGACCGTTCGCAATGAGAAAGCTACTGCTCACGTTGAGGAAACTGCTGCTTGAGTAGAAAATCCACGTGATGCTGATTCCACTGATTTTACAGCACCGGAGACACCCCTGCAGAACTCCACCCAGGCCTATTCAGAAGACTGCAAGTCCAAAGATGCTCCCTAGTTTCTGCATCCAATGTGCTCTAGTGAGGCATGGCCTTATGATTACTGCAGCAATTGCTGGGATTACGGGAAAGGAGACATGAAAGACACACAAAAGGCATGCATAATACTGCACCCAACACCCAAAAAACACATCTTGACTCCACACAGGACATTGTGTTACGCATCCCTATGCCACGGCAGCCATCAGCAGTAAGGCCCTTGGTTCACCAATCTTGGTGTTGGCATTGCATTTATTCCTTCAAATGCACAAGTGAGGCCCATTTCCCAAGTAGTATTCAGAACACTACAAGTCCCAGGATGCACCCTGGTTTCTGCATCCAATGTGCTCCAATGAGGCATTGGCCTTATGACTACTGCAGCAATTGCTCAGAATGTGTACATGGTGACCTGAGACACATGATGGTACAACTCAGATCATACTAACAGACACATGATGCAGCACTTACCAGGTCTCTGCTGCTCCACTCCTCCAGCTGAGCAATAGTTCCTGGGCCCTCAGTTGAGCCTAGCATTTAAGGTCCTCCCAGCGCTTGCAGCATTTCCTGACTCTCCGTTGGTACATGCCCACTGCACTGCGGCACTGCGCAATGCTCTCCCAGAGTTGGGCACGTACTGTATTGCTCAGCTGATCCTATGGCCCCCCATAAAGCTGAGGGTAATTGTCCAGCACAAACCCAGCTAAAATGTCCAATTCACTTTCACTGAAGGGTGATGTTCCCTCATCAATTCCCCCAGCCATGTAGGGGGCATTTAGAGTACACAGAGCAGCAGGGTGTAAGAGGTTCCTATCTGTAGGTGTGGATGACTTAGAATGATATTAAATGGCTGCCTGCAACATCCTATCATGAACATCCTGCCAAACATTTCCTCTGTGCCATTTCCTGCAAAGTTCATTAGGTTCTGGCCCATCTTCGGATCCTATGCCTTGAGTGTGGATCATCTGCCCCCGGAGCGTAATCTCAGTGCTTGGAGCGTAGAATCCGCACTTGGGGTCGAAGACAAGGTCAAACAAGTGTTACATATGCAAACAGGTGTAAAAAGGGCAGGAAGTCAAATGAAGAAAGGGAAGTGTTCATAGATACACACTACACAACATTACTGCTCAGTACAGTTTGGCCCTTTGCATTACGGTACACGTGGTCAACATACGGCACTTACATCAGAGTAGACCGCAGTGTATCACCAAAGTAGATACAGGTAGTGGTAGTGGTGTTCATCCCTGGACACATAGGGACAGATTCACACAGAGCCAGAGCAGGAATAGGAACCCATAGCAGCACTGTTAACTATATCAGACCAGCACCCACACAGAGACAGAAAACGCAAGAGTGTGAATCATGCAGGATTTCTCCTTTGTTACTTGGGGCACATATTGAGGTATCAATTCAGACCCAAAACACAGTAACAAAACAAGCCCCAACCTCTCCAGACCAACAGGGAAACACCCAATTCCCCCACGGCCAATCTGGCCCTGCAAACAGCCTATGCACTAGTGGCAGAGGCCTTTGGTGACTGCACTTGGGGCAGATTCTCTACAATGAGACTTCAAGGGTGGGGGCCCATTGTGACTCAGGCTCATATATATGTTCTGGATTTTCATACAACATCAGTAGTGAGCTTCACTCCAAATCCCCTTCAAAATTGGGGGTGCGGACACTCATTTAATGGTCATTCAAAGTCAGCCTCACTTGATCCTCCGACATCCTGCTGCACTGTTGAACTAGTCTCACTCAACATGGCTGAACAACCTGTGGACGGGGCACCCACACAGTCAGTAACACTGAAATGGATATACTCACTGAGGGGGTGATTGATAGGTAGTCTCAGCATTATGTGGGCCCAGAGAAAAAGATGCATGCTGCTGTCCACATTGGTAACTGGGACCTTATTAAACATGAAACAAACTTTCTCTGTTTGCATCATGACAGAGCTAAAAAAAGGTGCAAAGGGGGAAAGTGTGCCCCCTTACATTGAATGTAGTACCCCCAGGCAGACACACTTGCGATGCCCTAAGGGCATTGCAGTCAAGTGGAAGAAGGGACTGTCTCAAAGCAGCCTCTCCATGTAGCACTGTGCAGACATCAAACTGCATGCACATTTGAGGGGGATTGTGATGCCCTTGCAGGTAAGTGCAGTGAGTAACTACACCCACATCCAAAGGTATGGCTGTGGGGTCAGTAGGATCATGTGTTTCCATTACATGGGGCTCCCATCAGGGTATGCACTGGCAGGGCCCCACCTTTTATGTGGCACACTGTAAGTGCACCTCCTGACAGCTTCTTTGTCTCTGCACCAGCATCTAATCTTACAGCAATGGCAAAGGGAGTCCATCATTAGCATGGGCTATGCCCCCATGCTAATGAGTGGATACCCGCTGGTGTAGAGCAGATACTATATGTACACCAGCATTATCTATATTGCAGAAAAGGCAGTACAAGCATCTGCTACCCTTTCTGTACTACAGAAGAGCCTTGGGGGTGAACAGAGCGGGTGCATTTTCACAGTGCATTCCTGGGGCTCTTTGAAGAATTCAGTCAATGAAGCTTATTCACTGCGTGCTGCAGGGAAATCAATCTTTGTACCTGTGATAGGCCATGATATACCCTTGGAGTAGGGTATGTGTATATAATAACAATACCTGCCCAGATAGTGGCAGCCACTTCATGTCACATGTCTCACAAGCTACCTGTGGAGTTGACAAGAGACAGTGACATGTCATCATAGGGGCACATGAAACCTGCATGTTTGATGCATTCTCGATTACACACAATACAAAAAAGACTACACATTATGAGTGTTACCAGTAGGTGTTAGTCTGAATCATGATTAAGACCATTTATGATCATGGAGCCCAAATTTCTCAGATCCATTCTTGATATGCTGATCAAGGCCAGATGGTCATGATAAATTCTGGGCCTTGCAGTCTCTGTTATTCCGTAGTGAAACAGGAACATAAATCCCAGTCCCCACTATAATTAATCACATGGATGGAGTTGCACATCCCTTGAGCAGCTGCCAAACATGTCAGCTATGAGCATGGACTATCCACTGGTTGACTTCCTCCATGGTGTACCTATGTCAGACATATGGCCAAGCTGCCACACGATTTACAACACAGACACATACAAGAGGTCAGGTTCTCAAAGGGCCTCTGACCTTGTGGCGGAGGCCACACAGTTGTGGGTGACTAACCTCACTTGGGGCAGGATCACTACATTGTGAACACTAATAACAGTAATTTCCCCCTGTGATACTGTCCTGGGAAGTCTCAAACATGCAGACATTTAATCCTCAGAGTATTGAAGCCCTAGGAGACATTATCCATGCTAATCTCTGACATGCGTACATAATGTATTGCATGGCCAATCTTTAGACTCTTGGCAACTGCTGTTGTTTACAGACATCATGTATGGCTTACAAACTAGTCTCAGGGTGGAATATATGGACAGAGTGTCAAAAGTCCAACTATCAGCATTGACAGCAGACTGCAAACCACATGAAGGCAATGACACAACATGTTGCTCAGGTCAAGAAAGTGTCAATCTGCTGGTCAGACCTAGATGAGAATCCAGAGGTATCTGCAAGCCATGTTTTAATGCTAGGTTACTATAATCCTGCACACAACATGAGGTGTATACAGCAGCACCCCCCATATGGTCAAGACATCTGAATCTTGATTCCAGGAGATCAAATCTGCTCTCAATGATGGCTCATGTATGTCTGTGTGCCCTACTGTACCGCTGCTGAGGTATAGTGGTTGCATGTCTGTATGGTGTGAGGAGATGAGGGGAGAGTGCATATGCACCATCACCTGAGGAGGAAAATGGAGTGATATTTGCAAATGTCCCTCTTGTATCAGTACAATACATGATGAATGAAATGGTACATACTGTGATTGTTGGGGGTATGAATGTGGCATAAGGATTAGTGTTGTCTAATGGTTGTGTGTGAGAAAGTAGCCTCTTTCTAGCATGGTTACCCCCATTTTTGGCCTGTTTGTCAGTGGTTATCTGTGTGTTTTTACTATCTTACTGGGATCCTGCTAGCCAGGACCCCAGTGCTCATAGTTTGAGACCTATTTGTCAGTGTGTTTTTACTGTCTCACTGGGCTCCTGCTAGCCAGGACCCCAGTGCTCATAGTTCGTGGCCTATATGTGTTGTCAATATGCTTGACTGTGTCACTGGAGTTCTGCAACCCGAACTCCAGTGCTTATGCTCTCTCTGGTTACCAAATTTGTCACTATAGTTTGGTGACTCCATATTCCAATTCTGATTGGCACACTGGTCCCCCCCTTATAAATCCCTAGTATATGGTACCTAGGTACCCAGGGCATTGGGGTTCCAGGAGACCCCTATTGACTGCAGCATTTCTTTTGCCACCCATAAGGAGCTCATACAAACACTCCTTCAGGACTGCCATTGCAGCCTGAGTGAAATAGCGCATACACTATTTCACTGCTATTTTCACTGCATCAGGTAACTTATAAGTCACCTATATGTCTAACCTTCACTTACTGATGGCTAGGTGCAAAGTTACTGTGTGTGAGGGCACCCTTGCCCTAGCAAAGGTGCCCCCACATTGTCCATGGCCAGTTCCCCAGACCTCGTGAGTGCGGGGACACCATTGTAAGTGTGCGCTACATACAGGTCAATACATATATGTAGCTTCACAATGGTAACCTCGAATATGGCCATGTGAGGTGTTTAAGATTGTGAAATTGAAACCCCAATCCAAATCTGGTATGGGGGGGCAATTCCATGCACCCTGGGGGCTCCACCATGGACCCCAGTACTGCCAAACCAGCTCTTTGAGGTTTCCACTGCAGTCCCAGCTGCTCCCACCTCACAGACAGGTTTCTGCCCTCCTGGAGATTGAGCAGCTCAATCCCAGGAAGGCAGAACAATGTATTTCTTTGAGGAAAGGGGTGTTACACCCTCTCCCATTGGAAATAGGTGTTACAGGCATGGGAGGGTTATCCTCCCAGAGCCTCTGGAAATGTTTTGAAGGGCACAACCAGTGCCCTCCTTGCATATTCCAATCTACACCAGTTCAGGGACCCCCAGTTCCTGCTCTGGTGTGAAACTGGACAAAGGAAAGGGGAGTGACCACTCCCCTGTCCATCACCACCCTAGGGGTGGTACCCAGAGCTCCTCCAGAGTGTCCCTGGCATTAGCCATCTTGGATTCCAAGGTTTGGGGACCCTCTTGGAGAATTTGAGTGGCAAGTGCCAGAAGGTGACATCAGAGACCCCTCCTGATAGGTGCATACCTGGGTAGGTAGCAAATCCCCCTCTCAGGGCTATTTAGGGTCTCTCCTCTGGGTATTTCCTCAGATTCGGTTTGCAAGACTCCACCAGGAGTCCTCTGCATCCTCTGCTTCAGATTCTGATCGTCGGATCAGCTGCAGACTGCTCCAGGAATCGCTGTAACTGTGACAAAGTATCCAGGAAGGCTACTGTGACCTGCAATTTCAGCTCCAACCAGCAACTGGAACAGTTTCCAAGGGGTGCACGCTATGTGGACTGCCATTCTCCACCCTGCACCAGAAGAACCAAAGGAATCTCCTGTAGTGTGACGGAGTCAATTCCCTGCTTCAGCAGGCATCTCTCTGTGACGATGACAGGTACTCTGGGACTCCTCTCCTGTCAATGAGCGTGATCCCTGGAACACAGGTGGTGGACCGAAGTGATCCTGACTGTCCAAAGTTCCAGCTGTCCAAACTTGGTGGAGGTAAGAGCTTGCCTCCCCTTGCCAGACAGTACCCCTGTGCATCGCGTCTTCTGCAGCTCCTTGGGCTTCTGTGCACTTCTTCCAAAAGTCAGTCATGCACAACGTAGCCCAGGTCCCCAGCACTCCATCTTGCTACGCACAGCTCTCTGAGTTGTTCTCCGGCAGCGTGGGATCCTCCTGTGTAGTGCTGCGATGACTACACTTTGCAACTCCTTTGTCCCCGTGTCCTGGGACTCCTGTGGGTGCTGCCTGGTCTTCTGAGGGATCTCTGAAGTGCTGAGAGCCCTCTCTGTCTCCTCAGTCTGGGTTGAGACCCCCAGGTCCCTCCTGGGTCCGGGCAGCGCCTCTTTGATGCAAAACACATACTTGTGTGAACCAAGGCTTGTTGGCGGAATCCATCGACGCAAACAGCCTGCATTCAACAACTCGACGTGGGACATCTCTTGCACCAAGCAGGATCCTCCAGCTATCTTCTTTGGTGCATTTCTGTACTTTTCTTCCAACCGGAGAATCCACTTTTGCACCTTCTTCTAGGGGGGCAGGGCTCCTGTTCTTCCTGGACTCTTCTTCGACTTCTGGACTTGGCCTCCTCTCTCCACAGGCCCTCAGGTCTAGGAATGCACTGTTGGTTGCTTGCAGTCTTGCTTGGTTCTCGCATAATTCTTCATCACAACTTATAGTGTGTTCTGAGGAAACTTGCTGTACTCCTGCTTTCCTGGGCTCTGGGGTGAGGTACTTTACATACCTTTGCTGGTTTTTTTACACTCCCAGTGCCCCTCTACACACTACACTTGCCTAGGGTGGAATCCAACCTTCGCATTACAGTATTTTAGTATATGGATTGTGTTGCCCCTAGGCCCATTGCAATCTATTGTGTTTTTCACTGCTTGCTCTATTCTATGACTGTTTACTTACCTGATTTTGGTTACTAGTGTATATATTGTGCACAATACTTACCTCCAGAAGGAGTATGGCCTCCAAAATATTTTTGGACTTTATTTTTGGTTACATTGAGTATTGTCTTTTATTGTGTATAGGTACTGTGTGACTATAGTCGTATTGCAACAGCTTTGCGTGTCTCCTAGTTCAGCCTTGGCTGCTCTGCTACAACTACATGCTAGACACTGCTTACATTTCACTAATAAGGGATAACTGGACCTGGCATAAGGTGTAAGTTCCTTAGGTACCCACTACAAACCGGGCCAGCATCCTAAACTGTGCATCTTAAAAAACAATTAAACATCTCACACTTGTGTGGTGCTTGGTGCTTAACCAGTAGCCACATGTTGCCAAATCCTCCCGCTGCCATCAACCAGGCAAGAGGTGATTTGTAGAATACATGGCTATCATGGGTACTGCCTGGAAACACTACATGCACATCAAAAAGGCTACCACTGGCATCACAGACACCCTGCACATTGATGTAGTGCCAGCGGTGTCTGTTGCAGAAGATGTGTGCATTGTGGCGAGGTGGCTGAAGAGCCACATGAGTGCAATCAATTGCACCCAGCACACATGGGAAGCAGAAAATGAGGTTGAAATACCTAGCTTCCTTTTGCCTTCTAGCCAGTGTATGGGGCATTTGTATGGGGTGCTGTGCTCTCCTATTAATGCAGCTCAGTACCTGATGCAGACATCAGAACTGGGTTGCCTGGGAGATGTTCTCAAGGTCACCAGAGATCCTCTGGAACGACCCCATAGCAAACAAATGGAGAACTGCTAGGATCTTTACAATGGCTGGAATGGAGCTGGAGTGGCAGGTGAGGGAGTCAAGATCCTGCTCCCATTCACAAACCATCTACAAGATGATATCAGGGGGAAAACGATATCTGGCCATGATATCTTGGCTGGACATCCCAAAGAGGTTGGTCCTTTGTCTGAAGATCCTCTCTACTCTCCTTGTCCTCCTCCTCCTCCTTCTCCTCAAATCCTGCTGTTGCATGGCAAGGGCCAAACCAACAAATGCATTCAGTGACAGGCTGAAAGGTCTGAAAAGGTTTGTTTGTGGCAGCTCTGCTTTTATGTGTGCAGCAAGGCTAGGATTGGGTGTGGACTGAGGAGCTTCAGATGGATCAGTGTGGGGGATGGTAGGCACTGACACAGCTGTGTCAGTATGTAGGAATACCTCCTCTGCCACGAGTGCAGATAATCTGCCCCAAGGACAGATGATCCGCCCTGAGTGTCGATGCTCTGGCCCATGTGCAGATGATCCGCCTCGAGTGCGGAAGTAAAGATACTACTTGTAACTTACCTTTGTGGATACCGAAAAGTCATAAATTTAGACATTTGGTCTAAACTTATAATAAAAAGTCTACGTTTGCCTTTGTGAATCAGGCTCCATGCTTTTTCCACCATTGTTGGATATTGTAAGATCAGGCCATCTGCATTGGTAACCACTGTTTTTCAGTATTCTTCACTATTTCACATACTCATCAATATTGTTAATATCCGGTAGCTATGGCTCACAGTTCCCATGTACTCTCTAGGTCCTAATGTCAAAACATTGTTGACAGTCTCACAGCACTACTTATGATGCGCTCATTCCATTAAGACCCTTCTACTTTTCACCGGCACCTTTCCTCTTCTCAAGTCAACTTTCTTGAGACTTGCTGCTGCTGTTCTTGATCTGTGTATACACTTTATTTTCACTTACGTCAATGTAGCACCGTTTGATCACTTTATAGAGTATATAAATGAAGTTCTGTTGATATTGTTGAAAATTGTTAACTACATTTCCCTTTTTGTATGCATACATTTTTTTATTGACTTGCCATTCATTAAAAGTATTGCTGTCCAGGACATACCGATTATCCAGGTTTACTTGATTATAGTACAAATCACTTCTCTTTCTGAGAGAATCAGACTTTCCCTGAAGTTTTGAACTCTAGTGGAAAAACAGAAAACACCCACACCTCTCCTCTAATCCTTCCTATTGTGCAGCAGCTTACACTGCTCTTTCCCTACACACAATAAAGGCTCTACATCTGACCTGATTATCTTAAACAACCTTTTGCAAATCTCAAATTCTACTGGTGAGACCACACATTCCTTTCATAATCCTGACCCTATTACACCAATAAAATCTAGAAACCTCAAACACATTCTGAATAAGCATTGGCAAAGCTGGCTGGCTAATAATGTGCTAATGTAAGCACAAATATGCAAGCACAAATGGGTACAGCCTATGGGCCGGATACACAAGCTGCATTTTGTGGTACATAAAGCAGTACTACAGTAGTAATAATTACTTACAAAAAAAATGCACTCAACAAAGCTATGGGTGAAAATCTCCTCCTCCACCTCTCCTATATTTTGTGTGCGAAGATCTCTGAACATTTAAAATTACTACATGGTAGTGATGTCGAAGAGATTGTGGGAAACTGCCTTTGAATTGCCTTTACAACAAAGTTTTTACCATGCACGAGTCTTTACTATGCATGCCTTTACCAAACATGCCTTTACTATGAATTTCTTTACCGCACATAATGGTAAGTATGAATAAGTATAGGTTATTGTTTTGTAATTTATTGAAGAGAAGGGTTCTGATTTAAATGAAACTTGTAATAATAGAAATAGTCCTGTATTAATGTATTTGTTTTATTAAGGTATATACTATAAAAATATTGTTGGAAATTGAGTCATTGTTCAGCAGTCAGGTTACCCCATGTCCAAGCAAGGACCCTCACTCTAGTCAGGGTAAAGGAGAATTACCCTCAGTTAACCCCCGCTCAACCCCTTGGTAGCTTGGCACGAGCAGGCAGGCTTAACTTCGTAAGCAATGTGTAAAATATTTGTACCAACACACACACTAACTCAGTGAAAACACTACAAAATGACACAACACTGGTTTAGAAAAAGAGGTAATATTTATCTAAACAAAACAAGACCAAAACGATAAAAACCCGACATACACAAGTCAAGATATGAATTTTAAAAAGAATAAGAGTCTTAAATCCTTAGAAAACAGTGAGAACGCTGTTATAGCTTGAAAGTACCTGGGTAGTGTCAAAATAAAGCCGCATGGGCAAGTGTGCACCAGAAAAGGCCAGCGATGCATTGATTTCTCACTTGTAAGCGAGACTGTGCGTCGGCATGCGTCATTTCTTCTCTCTCGCAAGAGAGCGATGGGTCGATCCCAGACAGGCACCTCTGGCCTGGACGGGCTTTGTGTTGATTTTCCGCAACCAGCGATGTTGCGTTGAAATCCTGTCTCACAGTGTCAAGGAACCGCACTGCATGGGGGCTTGCGTCGTTAACAGACTTCACTACGGATGTTGTGTGTAGTTTCTCCAGCCGCGATGCATCGACCTCCCAGCCACGATGCAGGCTGAGCATCGATTTTAACCGCAAGGCCGGCGGCGCGTCATTTGGCGGCCGCGGGGCAGGTGGTGTTTCGAAAGTTTCTCTACAAGGCAGTCTTTGCAAGGATTTCTGTCCTTTTCCACCAACTGCACTTTTTTTATGCAAGGGATGTAATGGATGCAAAAGATATAGTGGTAGTGGGTGGGGGAGCGTATTAATACTCAGCTATTTTTAAAACATACTTTTTTATGCACTTATTTAATTTTCTTAAGTATATTAATCACAATGCCTATTTGTTTAAAATATGCAAATGGGGGGGTCAAACAGGGCACCCAATTAGGAGCTCCACCACGGTGCTCTGCAGTGTGTTCCCAGTAGCTAGCGGTCCTGGTGGCTCTGGGTAGCTCAATCCAGCTTAATTGACCAAGCAACCTCACTGGGGTACAGGGCAGCCAATGTCAACATTGGGGCAGCTGCCAGATACTGACACAGTACAAACCGCAGTATCTGCAGATGACCTTCCAACATGGCAGCCATCCTTCTAACAGAGTGGCTGCCAAGTAACCCACAATCCGCTGGTGCTTGGAGGAGAAGATGAGTCTAGCCCACAGCCAAAGTCCGCTGGGGAAATCACCATTGTGCGCCCGCATTCCCCCATCAGACCAGTGACACACCACTCAGCAGAGTTGGGCAACCTTCAAGTACCCGCTGCCACAGACCCCAAGTGACCTTCTCATAAATAGCGTTCTCGCACCAAGCTAAACCCAGAGAAAGCCATGGTGGTGCACAATTCTGAAAAGGACTCAAAATAGAAGACATGCTGTCCAAAACCAACTCTGAAAAAACAGACCAACAGCACAATCCTTGATATGTAAACACCTGCCCCAAGATCCAGTCAATACCAGGAGAGCCCTGAATCCCCTACCACCAGCTGCTATTTAGAATCCCTCTTCAGCACACTGCAGGAAGGTTTTGCCACCGAAAAGGCTGAAGTGGTGGCACACGTGAAGGAAGTTAAACAGGAAGTGACTGATTTGGGACAGTGAAAAACAACACTGGAAGGTTACAACAGAAGCCAAGGAGGACAAGCTAGCCAGTCGCAGCCCCGGCAATCCTAGAACTCCCAGAATGAAACCTAGACCTTCCCACTCAGCCGAAAGACCAAGAAAATAAACAGCGCACATTGAACATTAGAATCAAAGGCATCCCTCTGAACATTGAGAGCAGGGATGGGATCTAGAGGACCTAATCTCATGCTTCTTCCAACAAAATGTACTTCTCCTAATAGAGGAGGGCATTGTTCTTGACCACGCCCATAGAGCAGACGTCGGGCCAACTCACTTGGAATGCCCCAAGATATACTAACCTGTCTTAACTACTACAACCAATGAGAGGCTACCAAGCTAGTCGCAAGGAATCAAGACCCCTTCTCATTGAAGGCAACAAGGTTAGGTTGTACCAAGATCTGTTACCCATTGCGCTCTAGTGTAGACGAGCCCTCAAGGCCGCTGCTACCTTCCTCCAAGAACAGGATATTAAATACTGATGGGGATACTCCTCTTGGTTTATCTTTGACTGGGAAAAGGAAACAAGTACAGTCTGCACACTAGAAAAAGCCCAGTCCATTCTGAAACTCAGCCCCCATCCTAACGACTCAGACCACACAACAGATACTAATAAACAATTAGCAAATACCACCTGCAGGATGCAATTGCGGCAGACTCTGAGGCAGAAGGCCCACAAGCTGTCAGAGGCAGAAAACGTTCAGGAGCACTCTGAACTCCTTCACCAACTGCAACAGCAGGACTATTCATGGGACTGAGACCACATAAAAGGCACAACTCTCACTCTCGCCCCATTGCCGTTCTCAGCCAGACTTTCCCTCCTAGGCAGCCTTGCCAAGAGACCCACTGCCAAGACTACCAAACAGCATCACTTCAACGCAATTCCAGGAACTGAGCAGCGCTAAACGACACAACAGATCACATCTTGCGATCTTGTCATCTGACAGGGACCCCTCAAAGACAGTGGGCAATGCCCCAGAAAGGGAGCACTCAAGTTAACAGACATCTACAACAGCTTTCTCCCGGAAAACCAATCCACACCAGAAATTACGACCGACCCACCCAGACCATCCACAGCTGGTCCACGCTCACCACGGAAGAAACAGAAAGCATCATGAACAGCACCCACTCCGGAGCCTCCACGGACCCTTTCTCTCATCACATCTATGTCAGAGCCAGCACATCCATCAACCCGAGCTCCGGAACATGATAAACCGCTCCATAAACACTGGCACCTTCCCCGAGGACTAGAAACACGCCAAAGTACTCCCCCTCCTGAATAAACCCTCGGCTGACCCATCAGAACTAAAGAACTTCCAGCCCATCTCGCTGCTATCCTACCCGGCCAAAATACTGGAGAAAGCCATCAACACACAACTGCGAAATTTCCTCGAAGTCCACAACTCTCTGGACAGCTCCCACAGAGACAGCTCTTCTTGCATCCACCAACGACATCCGATCACTTCTAGAATGCAGCCAAAACACAGCACGCCTACTCCTTGACCTCTCAGCGGCACGGTCTCCCACAGCACACTATGCACCAGATTCCACGACATAGGAATCTGCAGAACAGCCCTGAAATGGATCCACTCCTTCCTCTCTGGAAGAACTCAGAGGGTCCAGCTCCCTCCCTACACATCTAAACCCACAGGAGTCAGCTGCGGAGTTCACCAAGAATCCTCTCTGAGTCTAACTCTTTTCAACATATATATGACCCCACTTGCAGCCATCGTCAGAAGCCACGGAATGGACATAGTAACATACGCCGATGACACACAACTCATCATTTCCCTCACCGAAGACCTGGACACAGCGAAAGGGAATTTCCACTCGAGAATGAAAGCCGTTGCCACCTGGATGAGAGAAAGCTGCCTCAAGCTCAACTCTGAGAAGACAGAGCTCATCATTTTTGGAAACGCCACATCAGCATGGGACGACTCCTGGTGGCCCACATCTCCCAGCACCTCGCCTTCCCCGACAGAGCACACCTTCATTGACTGAGCACACCCTCAACCTAGGCATCATCCTGGACTCCTCCCTAACTATGACCTGACAGGTAAACTCAGTCATCTCCTCCTGCTGGCACACCCTCAGCAAACTCCGGAAAACTTTCAAATGGATCCCAGCAGACTGCAGCAGGACAGTCACCCGTGCCAGTCACAAGTCAGCTTGACTATGGCAAAGCTCTCTATGCCAGCATCACAAGGAGAAACATAAAAAATCTGCAACTCATCCAGAACGCCGCCACCAGACTTGTCCTTAACCTCCCACGCCAGGAACATATCTCCCAGCGCCTGAGGACCCTCCACTAGCCCCTGATAGAAAAATGAATCACCTTCAAGCTTCTCACCCACATGTACAAAGCCATACATAACGTCGGACCAGCCTACCTGAACCACTGCGTCTCCTTCCACACCCCTGCCAGATCCCTCCGCTCTGCTCAACTGGCTCTGGCCACTATCCCTCACATCCAGAAAAACACTGCCAGAGGATGATCCTTCACCTACATCGCAGCCAAGAGCTGGAACAACCTACCCCTATACCTCAGACAAAGCCCATCGCTGACCATCTTCAGGAAAAACCTCAAGATGTGGCTTTTCGGATGAGGCTCAACCCTTCTGCCCCCCTGTGCCATGAGACCCTCACAGGTGTTGTAGCCGTCCTCTACAAGAATGGATTGATTGACTGATTGTTAACGGCCAAACCTCAATAGCATTATTTGTCTTTGCACCATCTTGTAAATAGGTTGAGTAGCATTTCCACCACTCATTTAGAAAATGTGGTTTCCTCATGCAACCTGGCCTTCTTAGAAAGCCAATCAATGTTTTTTTTAAATATTTTAGAAGTGGTACAAATTTTTCTTCATTTCATGCACAAAACATGTGATTGTACAATAGATGTATAGAAGTCATCCATACATTTGGAGGCAAAAAAAACACAAAGTTATTAGTTTCTTCAATTCAAATTGTAGTTTGATAATTAATAAGTAATCCCCAGCTAAGGATGCTTTTTGTATTTTTTCCAGTATGCCTAGTAAAACTGCAAACTGCATCCTTGAATTAGATGATTGGATAAATATTAATATTGGTATTTATCATTTGCAATTTAAAGTCAATTATTATTTTTCCAGAACTTTCATTGAGCGTTTAAATTGTATTACTGACAAAAATTCTGTATAAATTGAAGATTGTTTATCAGGCAGTGAACTATAAATCAAAGACATAGTGGGTTCATATATGCTAGCATAAAGAGTGTAAATTTGGGTAAATGGATTGGGGGTCGACTTTAGAGTACCTTCCATCATCCACATTTCACTATTGTCTACGGTTACGGTGTTATCTAGGGATGCAAATATTAGTATATGTTCTTCAGTGTGTTTGAGAAAGAAAGTTCATAGTTAAAGAATTATGGGGGTCATTCTGACCTCGGCGGTAAAAGGCGCCTACCGCCGGTCAGAAATCCTCCATAATTCCGCCGCGGTCGCGGTAACCCGCCACGGTCATTCTGACCCGCAGCAGCCACACCTCCGAAAATCCGACAGCCACAACAGACCGCCAGACCAGCGGTCGGCGGAAAAGTGTAGGTGACCAAACCTCCACCGTCACGCCAACAGAAATACGCCCATGCCATTACGACCCACGAATCCACGCGGCGGTCTTTCAAACGCGGTTTTCCATTGGCGGTACACACCGCCGCGGTCAGAATACACACAAACGAACAAAACACAGCCACATTGGACGATTTGAATTCCACACACCTGATAAACATACACACACCACTCCCACACACACAATACAATATAAAACACACACCCACATCACCCACAAACCCCTTCGACCAAAATCCAAAAAGAAGCACTGAGAGACACAGCAGCGATCACAGAACACCATCACACAGAGGCACACTACGCCATCACCCACACAATATCCACACACAAAACAACACACACCACCACACTCAACACACTCAACTACACATACTCCACCCCACCCATCATACACACCACTCCATGGCACCCCAAAGACACCCCCGCTTCTCAGACGAAGAACTCAGGGTCATGGTGGAGGAAATCGTTCGGGTAGAGCCCCAGCTCTTCGGCACACAGGTCCAATACACCAGCATTGCCCGGAGGACGGAGCTATGGCAGAGGATTGTCGACAGGGTCAACGCTGTGGGACAGCACCCCAGAAATCGGGAAGACATCAGGAAGCGATGGAACAACCTACGGGGGAAGGTGCGTTCCATGGTATCTAGGCACAACATCGCCGTGCAGAAGACTGGCGGAGGACCCCCACCTCAACCCCCACAATTCACAACATGGGAGGAGGAAGTCTTGAACATCCTGCATCCTGACGGCCTCGCAGGAGTCGGCGGAGGAATGGATTCTGGTAAGTTGAAGCTTCAATACTGCTTCCCCCCCACCTGCATGCCAAATCATACCCCAACCCTCACCCCCATCCTCGAACCCCACCCTCACCCCCACCCCCATCCCCACCCCCACCCTGACCCCCACCACCATCCTCACCCCCACCACTATCCTCACCCCCACCCCCAGCACACCTATTCCCTGCCAATGTCTCACCATCACAACCCACACATCCCAAAACCTAGGCCTGCATGCGTCCACTAAGCATGGACACCCATCACCAAAGCATGCCCAATGCATATACACATCCCCCCCACAAGCCACCCTCACCAAAGCCCCCACACACGAATGCCAGCACTTGGGGACACGGGAACCCACAGATACACCCATATGCCACACATTGAAACTATAACCATACCTCTATACCCCTGCAGGACCCGACCGCCAACACACCGCCACGGAGGGCCCAGAATTCTCCACACCCCCCACCCAAGAGGCCGTCAGCGATGACAGCAGCTCTGTCGACCTGGACACTGATGACCAGCCCGGACCATCGGGGACCTCTGGACAGTCGGTTCCCCTCACACAGGCACAGGCCACTACAGACCCAAACCCCTCTGGGAACACCAGCACAGCTCCCACCCAGCGGGCCCATGCCTCTGTCTCCAGGGCGCGTCAATCTGCGGTGTGTCTACCACTACAGGGCACCCAGGATAACCCACCACCCCAACAACAACAGGGACCTGGGGGCAGTGGTAGTGGGCACACCGGCCAGGGGGTGAGGCCCAGGGAAACAGGGCAACTCGGAGGGCAGCTGTGCGACAGGGGGGGGACGGGCCCAGGGAACCCACTCTCCACGAGGCCCTCACCACCATCATGGGAGCATACAACCGCTCCCAGGAGACGATGGCGACGGTACTGGCCCGGTTCCAGGAGATCCAGGTACTGCAGGAGGAACACTATCGGGGGTACAGGGAGGACATCAGAGCCCTCACCTCCACCCTGGTTACCATGGTAGGGCTGCTGCAGGAACTCATCAACACCAGGACGGACACTCAACAACAACAAAGGGCCCCTGCCACTAGCCTGGACCAAGAACAGCCAACCACCTCCGCCGGCGCTAGTGGACAGGAGGCCCCCGCACAACAGCAGCCCACCAGACCCCCACCTCCTGCAGGAGAAGAACCACCCCGCAAGAGGGCCCTGAGATCTCGCAAGAAGACAGAGTAGGATGTCAAGATCCCCACCAGCAAAGGATACCACCTGATGTCATCCCACTGTACCACATTGTCACCCTGTCCATCCTTGAACTGCCCATGCTCCATCTCTCCACAGGCCTATGGACAATGCACCTGTGTGACTGTTACTCTGGACTCTGCCATGGACATTCCTTCACCATAGCCCCCACCCACTTGAAACCACCCATCCCATTTTGAGCACTTCAATAAACACCTATTTTGCACAAAACTATCTGGAGTCTGGCTGTGATTTCTAAATATTGTAATTGACATGACAGTGCAAATATGTCCTTGTACCTAGTGAAGTCAACAAACAGCTGCCACAAAGCTGTAGTCCATGGGGAAACGAAGCACAGGACTCGTAGTGGGGACCCCAGATCTGAAATAGGGAGGGAAAAGCCACAACTCAGTCATCATACACTGGGGCAAATAGACAGGCAGCAGAGATGCTGGAGAGTAGTTTACATTTACTAAATTATGTTTGAATTGTTACCTGTGTCCTATTGGAAGTACTGTGCAATGATTCTGTCCCTGTTGTCTGTTTCAGCCCCGTCGTCTTCCTCCTCTTCATTCTCCACAGGTTCCACAGCTGCCACAACACCACCATCTGGACCATCCTCCTGCAGGAAAGGCACCTGGCGGCGCAAAGCCAGGTTGTGAAGCATGCAGCAGGCCACGATGATGTGAAACACCTTCTTAGGTGAGTACATTAGGGATCCACCTGTCATATGCAGGCACCGAAACCTGGCCTTTAGGAGGCCGAAGGTGCGTTCGATCACCCTCCTAGTACGCCCATGGGCCTCATTGTACCGTTCCTCTGCCCTGGTCCGGGGATTCCTTACTGGGGTCAGTAGCCACGACAGGTTGGGGTACCCAGAGTCCCCCAATAGCCATACACGGTGTCTCTCTAGCTGTTCCATCACGTAAGGGATGCTGCTATTCCTTAGGATGTAGGCGTCATGCACTGACCCTGGGAATTTGGCATTTACATGCGAGATGTACTGGTCAGCCAAACACACCACCTGGATGTTCATGGAATGGTAACTTTTTCTGTTCCTGTACACCTGCTCCCTGTCTCTTGGGGGAACCAAAGCCACATGGGTCCCATCAATGGCACCAATGACGTTGGGAATATGTCCAAGGGCATAGAAATCACCCTTCACTGCAGCCAATTCGCCCACCTCAGGGAAAAGGATGTAGCTCCTCATGTATTTCATCAGGGCAGACAACACTCTGGATAACACCTTCGAAAACATGGGCTGAGACATCCCAGAAGCAATTCCCACTGTTGTCTGAAATGACCCACTTGCCAAGAAGTGGAGTACTGACAGGACCTGCACCAGAGGGGGAATCCCTGTGGGTTGGCAGATGGGGGACATCAGGTCGGGCTCCAGCTGGGCACACAGTTCATGTATAGTGGCACGGTCAAGCCGGTAGGTCAGGATAATGTGGCGTGCTTCCATTGTCAACAGGTCCACCAGCGGCCTGTACACGGGAGGATTCATCCGTCTCCTCGCCAAACCCAGCGGACGGTGCCTAGGAAGGACAACATGGAGCACACAGTCAAGCAACCACAGGTACGTACTCACAGCTTGCACAGTAAACGATTCTCTATGCAGTGAATGGCGTGTCTGAGTGGCTATGCAAGGCCTAGGCCTGTGTGACGCAGTTGAAATTGAGCCATGTGGACCCTCGAAATGGCGGCTGCCTGACCTGTGAAGTGTGACAATGGGATGTGAGGTCAATGCGCTGGCGTGGCACACCGCGGCGGTCGGCGGTCGAAGACCGCGGCGCGAAGCCGCATTGGTTAACATTGAAGCCTATGAGTTTCAGGAGCCAATGGCGAAGGGCGCCGGCGGTGGCGGTACGCACCGCCGCGGTACGCACCGCCGCGGACGTGACCGCCATTTTCTATCTACTTATTCACTTGCGACTTGAACTTTCACAGGAGAGGACCTATACTGCAAGTGTTGCTGTGACCTCGGTCTGGAAGGGACAATGGCTGCTGCGCCTGGGGAAAGGGCCCCTGCCTTCACTGGAGAAGAGTTGGAGAAACTTGTGGATGGGGTCCTCCCCCAGTATGCGCTACTCTACGGTCCTCCAGACCAACAAGTGAGTTTAATTCAATACAGATTTGGGGCCACTGGCTGGCTTGGGGGCCTGGCGGGGGGCCTGGCGGGGATGGGGGGCATGTTGGGCCTGGCGGGGGGCCTGGCGGGGATGGGGGGCATGTTGGGCCTGGCAGGGGGCCTGGCGGGGATGGGGGGCATGTTGGGCCTGGCGGGGGGCCTGGCGGAGATGGGGGGCATGTTGGGCCTGGCGGGGGGGCCTGGCGGGGATGGGGGGCATGTTGGGCCTGGCGGGGGGCCTGGCGGGGATGGGGGGCATGTTGGGCCTGGCGGGGGCCTGGCGGGGGGCCTGGCGGGGATGGGGGGCATGTTGGGCCTGGCGGGGATGGGGGGCATGTTGGGCCTGGCGGGGGCCTGGCGGGGATGGGGGGGGGCCTGGCGGGGATGGGGGGCATGTTGGGCCTGGCGGGGGGCATGGCGGGGGCCTGGCGGGGATGGGGGGCATGTTGGGCCTGGTGGGGGGCATGGCGGGGGGCCTGGCGGGGATGGGGGGCGTTGGGCCACTGGCAACGAAAATGCAGACAAACTTGAACGTGGTATTTCTCCCTCCCTGTACGTGTCACATAGGTCCGCGCCCATGAGAAGATCGGGATTTGGCGTGCCATCGCCAAGGAAGTCCGGACCCTGGGGGTCCACCATCGACGGGGCACCGACTGCCGCAAGAGGTGGGAGGACATCCGCCGCGGGACCAAGAAGACCGCCGAGTCTCTGCTGGGGATGGCCTCCCAACGTAGGCGGGGTGCCTGCCGTCAACTGACCCCCCTGATGTTCCGGATCCTGGCGGTGGCCTACCCTGATTTGGATGGGCGCGTGAGGGCAGCACAGCAGACACAAGGGGGTGAGTACAAGCATAATCTACTCTGTTGTCGCGCAGTGGAGGTGTCTGGGTGGGGGAGGAGGGCTGTGGGTCCCCCTAGGCCAGGGCGATATCTGTAGGCTGGGCACCCCCGTAAGCCCCTGTGTCCCCAGCCACCACCCTCAGTAGTGTGCCAGTACAGCCATCCCTGGGCAGTGTCATCCATGGGTGCAGTTGTCAACTCTAGGCGTGTAGGGCATGTTCCACGGAATGCGTAGCGGACCCCAAGTGCGCAACTTAGTGCAGGGGGCATCTGTGTCTGTCATGTCCGCTAACTGTACCGGTGATCCATGTACTCAATATCTCTTTATTTCTCTCTCCCCCCCCCTTTTTGTTTGTCTTTCTGTGCTTGTGTGCATCAGCATCATCAGGCGGAGGAGAAGTGGCATCGGGGCAGGAGGGAGCTGCATCTCACATGGCCCAGGAGGGCCATGCCACAGAGTCTGACTGGACCAGTGAGACGGAGGGCGAGGGGAGCTCCACAACGGGGACGACTGGACCCTGCAGCGACACGGACACGTCCTCGGAAGGGAGCTCCCTTGCGGAGGTGGCACCATCCGTGCCCCCCGCCATTACAGGTACAGCCGCCACCCAGCGCACCATCTCCGCCCTCCCAGCAGCCCCTCAGCGTTCGCCCCGTGCCCGCTCTGCCAGGAAGCCGGGCATCTCCTTCGCCCAAGGCACCTCAGGCCCTGCCCCTGTTACCCCCGCTGCCCTCAGTGAGGAGGTCATTGACCTCCTCCGAACACTCATTGTTGGGCAGACTACCCTTTTGAATGCCATCCAGGGGGTGGAGAGGGAGGTTCATAGCAGCAATGCGTATCTGGAGGGCATTCATTCGGGTCAGGCTGCCCATCAGCGATCGTTCCAGGCTCTGGCCTCAGCACTGACGGCAGCCATTGTCCCTGTCTCCTGCCTCCCTGAACTAACTCCCTCCTCCCAGTCTCCTGTTCCTCTGCCTGTCCCACCCACACCATCAGACCAGCCTGCACACACCTCAACACCCAAGAGCAGCTCATCCAAACATAAGCACCACAGATCACGCAGACATTAACACAAGCAACATTCCGATGCAGACATGCCAACAGTCACTACCACCTCTGTGACCCCCACCTCCTCGTCTCCCTCCTCCCTCCCTGTGACGTCTACACTCACACCTTCATTCACCTCACCATCAGCCAGTGTTTCCATCACCAGCACACCCTCCAGTACAGTCCGCACACGTGCAGTCACCACCCCCACTGCCATTTACACATCCCCTGTGTCCTCTCCCACTATGTCTGTCACCCCCTCTTCCACACCACACAAACGCAGCCACCCACCCACCCAACAGCCATCCACCTCACGACAGCCTCCCGCTCCTGCACCTGCACCCAAAGACAGCAAACTTGTCTCGCCTACAACCACATCCTCTCCCTCCACTCCCATAACCACTGTACCTACCACTATCCATTGTCCCAGGAAAATCTATCTCTCTACTGCTACCTTCTTTCCTGACCCTGATCCCCCCCCTCCTTCTCGTCGGGGTAAGAAGAGCACCTCAGCCACCACCAGCCCTGCAGCCCCCTTGACAAGGGTGTAGGGGTATTGGAGCCCACCAGCCCGCAGGTCTGGATCTTCGCCCAGCAGCAAGGGGACAGCCAGCCCACCCCCTGGGAAGAGGAGCAGAAGGCGGAAGGGCCGCCGCCGGAGCCCGGGTTCTATATCCCCCCAGGACACTAGCCAGCCACCGTCAACAGCCACAGCTCCAAAGGGAGGAAAGGGCCACAGACTCCCGACTAAGGAGGGCAAGGGCAGCAAGGCGGAGAAGTCAGGCAGCAGGCCTGCTGCCCATGGAGGACCCGTCACAGCTGCCCAGGAGGAGCCCGCAACCCCCATAGCCGCTGCCCAGGGAGGAACCGGCACAGCTGCCCCGGGAGAGCCCACCACCCCCATAGCCGCTGCCCAGGGAGGACCCAGCCCAGCTGCCCAGGAGGGCCCCACCACCCACAGCCCAGGTGGGCATTGAAGGAGCACCATCCCCGCTGCCCAGGAGGGCACCACCAGGCAATGAGCAGTTGGCCATAGAATGGCCGCCGTCTCCAGCACCGCTCCGCTGGGGACCGCCGTCTCAAGAACCGCTGAACTGGGCCCTTCAAGGCAAGGACCGCTGAACTGGGCCCCGCCGTCTCCAGCACCGCTCCGCTGGGGACCGCCGTCTCAAGAACCGCTGAACTGGGCCCTTCAAGGCAAGGACCGCTGAACTGGGCCCTTCAAGGCAAGGACCGCTGAACTGGGCCCTGCCGTCTCCAGCACCCCTCCGCTGGGGACAGCCGTCTCAAGAACCGCTGAACTGGGCCCTTCAAGGCAAGGACCGCTGAACTGGGCCCTGCCGTCTCCAGCACCGCTCCGCTGGGGACCGCCGTCTCAAGAACCGCTGAACTGGGCCCTTCAAGGCAAGGACCGCTGAACTGGGCCCCGCCGTCTCCAGCACCGCTCCGCTGGGGACCGCCGTCTCAAGAACCGCTGAACTGGGCCCTTCAAGGCAAGGACCGCTGAACTGGGCCCTTCAAGGCAAGAACCACTGAACTGGGCCCCGCCGTCTCCAGCACCGCTCCGCTGGGGACCGCCGTCTCAAGAACCGCTGAACTGGGCCCTTCAAGGCAAGAACCGCTGAACTGGGCCCCGCCGTCTCCAGCACCGCTCCGCTGGGGACCGCCGTCTCAAGAACCGCTGAACTGGGCCCTTCAAGGCAAGGACCGCTGAACTGGGCCCCGCCGTCTCCAGCACCGCTCCGCTGGGGACCGCCGTCTCAAGAACCGCTGAACTGGGCCCTTCAAGGCAAGGACCGCTGAACTGGGCCCTTCAAGGCAAGAACCGCTGAACTGGGCTCCGCCGTCTCCAGCACCGCTCCGCTGGGGACCGCCGTCTCAAGAACCGCTGAACTGGGCCCTTCAAGGCAAGAACCGCTGAACTGGGCCCTTCAAGGCAAGAACCGCTGAACTGGGCCCTTCCAGCCAGGAACCGCTGGCCCTTTGGCAGACGTGGCAGGGCAGGATCTGTCTCGGGCAGGGCTGCAGGATGTCCTCTGGCCAACATGCCTCCTCCAGTGGCAGTGGAGTATTTTATGGACTGTTTGGACTGTGGCATTGCACTCCCCAGGATGGCCCAGTGGGCAGGCCACCCACTGTACGGACTGTATGGACTGTGGCTTTGCACTCCCCAGGATGGCCCAGTGGGCAGGCCACCCACTGTACGGACTGTTTGGACTGTGGCTTTGCTCTCCCCAGGATGGCCCAGTGGGCAGGCCACCCACTGTACGGACTGTTTGGACTGTGGCTTTGCACTCCCCAGGATGGCCCAGTGGGCAGGCCACCCACTGTACGGACTGTTTGGACTGTGGCTTTGCACTCCCCAGGATGGCCCAGTGGGCAGGCCACCCACTGTATGGACTGTATGGACTGTGGCTTTGCTCTCCCCAGGATGGCCCAGTGGGCAGGCCACCCACTGTATGGACTGTTTGGACTGTGGCTTTGCTCTCCCCAGGATGGCCCAGTGGGCAGGCCACCCACTGTATGGACTGTTTGGACTGTGGCTTTGCTCTCCCCAGGATGGCCCAGTGGGCAGGCCACCCACTGTATGGACTGTATGGACTGTGGCTTTGCTCTCCCCAGGATGGCCCAGTGGGCAGGCCACCCACTGTACGGACTGTATGGACTGTGGCTTTGCACTCCCCAGGATGCCCAGTGGGCAGGCCACCCACTGTATGGACTGTTTGGACTGTGGCATTGCACTCCCCAGGATGGCCCAGTGGTCATGGAGTCCCCTCGTGGATCTGGCGTCGTGTACTCAAGTGGCTGAGGTGCACCCCCTTCCCTTCCCCCTGAGGTGCCTGTCCTTTTTTCTTTCTGATGCCCCTGCAGTGTTCTCTCCGTGGAGTTCTTGTCGTGGGACTGGGCCTTGCCCCTTAGCTCAGGACCCCTGTGGTCCACGGACAGTGGTTGGACTACATTTAGTAGATGTATATATTTTGTACATAGTTTATTTATTTATTTGGATTACTGCTGTCCATTTTTCAATATATCTGCCCGTTTAAGATCTCTTCTTTTGGTCTTTGCATTATTTCGGAGGGGGGGGTTTGTGGGTTGTGACAGTGATCTGTGGGAATGCATTGATGTGTGTGTTGTAGTGGGTGTGGGTGGGTGGGTGTGTGCCGGTAATCTTTTCCCTCCCCTGTGTCGTAGGTGCAGTACTCACCGATGTCTTCCGCGCCGCCGGGCGTGCTCCTGGTACAGGAGCAGGTATAGGAGTGCGGGGATGACCTGCAACTCGGGTTCCATACTGCCGGAATCTCTCGTGGAGTATGTGGAGGTGAGCGTTTTCCCGTTCGTAGTCTGTTTCCGCCGTGTTTTTATCGGCGGTGCTCCCGCCCCGGAAAAGGTGGCGGATTGGTGGGTCGTGATAGGGTGGGCGGTACATTGTCTGCCGCCTGGCTGTTGGCGGGGCCCGCCGCGCTGTTTGTTTGTTCCGCCGTGGCGGGTGGAGTGTTAATGCGGCGGGCTGTGTTGGCGGTTCCCGCCAGGGTCAGAATTGCATATTTTGGACCGCCAGCCTGTTGGCGGGTTGGCCGCCGCTTTATCTCCGACCGCCAGGGTCAGAATGAGGGCCTATGTTAGGTCAGGGCAAATGTTAATATCAGAATAGGTGTGAGGGTTCCTATGTTGTGAGTTACTCACCTGTTTTTGTCACTGTACCATTCATCACAAATGTTGGATTGTGTGTGTAATACTTGCAAGATGCATGGTAATATGCTGGGCTACCTCACTACTGAACCACAGGGTAGAATGCAGTGACTTCATGTGTTGAACATGTTATCTAACTTCTAACTCTGTTGCAAAGATAGAGTGGTTATGCTCAATAATCCTTTTCACAATATCACTAAGAGTAACCCCTCTGCCTGCCTATGCAACGGGTTCAGGAATAGCCCACAAACCTCCCAGTTACTCTTGGGCTCAGTGAGTCTCTCTTTGCAGTAAACATACCCACATATTTAAGTAGTCCGTTGCCTATTTTCAACATTATATATTGACCTTGATGTAGATTTTTGATCTTTTGATGATTTGAAAAATAATTTAAAAAAATTAAAAATATTTTTGAATAAATGTTTTTAACTTATTTTGCATATTCTTGTGAAAAGAAACAAATGCTAATTTCTTACACCTGTTTTGAAACACAGTAAAATGTTAATGTTAACTGTTACTGCTTTTATTTCTGTTGGGAGAAATGAAAAAATAGTTAGCTTCCTTTTGTGTTTTGAACATTGGTTAATAACTTGTTGCATAGCAGTTGTCAACATTGTGACCCTGGGGGTCCACCATCGACGGGGCACCGACTGCCGCAAGAGGTGGGAGGACATCCGCCGCGGGACCAAGAAGACCGCCGAGTCTCTGCTGGGGATGGCCTCCCAACGTAGGCGGGGTGCCTGCCGTCAACTGACCCCCCTGATGTTCCGGATCCTGGCGGTGGCCTACCCTGATTTGGATGGGCGCGTGAGGGCAGCACAGCAGACACAAGGGGGTGAGTACAAGCATAATCTACTCTGTTGTCGCGCAGTGGAGGTGTCTGGGTGGGGGAAGAGGGCTGTGGGTCCCCCTAGGCCAGGGCGATATCTGTAGGCTGGGCACCCCCGTAAGCCCCTGTGTCCCCAGCCACCACCCTCAGTAGTGTGCCAGTACAGCCATCCCTGGGCAGTGTCATCCATGGGTGCAGTTGTCAACTCTAGGCGTGTAGGGCATGTTCCACGGAATGCGTAGCGGACCCCAAGTGCGCAACTTAGTGCAGGGGGCATCTGTGTATGTCATGTCCGCTAACTGTACCGGTGATCCATGTACTCAATATCTCTTTATTTCTCTCTCCCCCCCCCTTTTTGTTTGTCTTTCTGTGCTTGTGTGCATCAGCATCATCAGGCGGAGGAGAAGTGGCATCGGGGCAGGAGGGAGCTGCATCTCACATGGCCCAGGAGGGCCATGCCACAGAGTCTGACTGGACCAGTGAGACGGAGGGCGAGGGGAGCTCCACAACGGGGACGACTGGACCCTGCAGCGACACGGACACGTCCTCGGAAGGGAGCTCCCTTGCGGGGGTGGCACCATCCGTGCCCCCCGCCATTACAGGTACAGCCGCCACCCAGCGCACCATCTCCGCCCTCCCAGCAGCCCCTCAGCGTTCGCCCCGTGCCCGCTCTGCCAGGAAGCCGGGCATCTCCTTCGCCCCAGGCACCTCAGGCCCTGCCCCTGTTACCCCCGCTGCCCTCAGTGAGGAGGTCATTGACCTCCTCCGAACGCTCATTGTTGGGCAGACTACCCTTTTGAATGCCATCCAGGGGGTGGAGAGGGAGGTTCATAGCAGCAATGCGTACCTGGAGGGCATTCATTCGGGTCAGGCTGCCCATCAGCAATCGTTCCAGGCTCTGGCCTCAGCACTGACGGCAGCCATTGTCCCTGTCTCCTGCCTCCCTGAACTAACTCCCTCC
The DNA here is from genome assembly GCF_031143425.1 of Pleurodeles waltl. Taxonomy (NCBI): domain Eukaryota; kingdom Metazoa; phylum Chordata; class Amphibia; order Caudata; family Salamandridae; genus Pleurodeles; species Pleurodeles waltl. Next base: position 1,238,104,382 of record NC_090446.1, read on the forward strand.
TCCCAGTCTCCTGTTCCTCTGCCTGTCCCACCAACACCATCAGACCAGCCTGCACACACCTCAACACCCAAGAGCAGCTCATCCAAACATAAGCACTACAGATCACGCAGACATTCACACAAGCAACATTCCGATGCAGACATGCCAACAGTCACTACCACCTCTGTGACCCCCACCTCCTCGTCTCCCTCCTCCCTCCCTGTGACGTCTACACTCACACCTTCATTCACCTCACCATCAGCCAGTGTTTCCATCACCAGCACACCCTCCAGTACAGTCCGCACACGTGCAGTCACCACCCCCACTGCCATTTACACATCCCCTGTGTCCTCTCCCACTGTGTCTGTCACCCCCTCTTCCACACCACACAAACGCAGCCACCCACCCACCCAACAGCCATCCACCTCACGACAGCCTCCCGCTCCTGCACCTGCACCCAAAGACAGCAAACTTGTCTCGCCTACAACCACATCCTCTCCCTCCACTCCCATACCCACTGTACCTACCACTATCCATTGTCCCAGGAAAATCTATCTCTCTACTGCTACCTTCATTCCTGACCCTGAGCCCCCCTCTCCTTCTCGTCGGGGTAAGAAGAGCACCTCAGCCACCACCAGCCCTGCAGCCCCCTTGACAAGGGTGTAGGGGTATTGGAGCCCACCAGCCCGCAGGTCTGGATCTTCGCCCAGCAGCAAGGGGACAGCCAGCCCACCCCCTGGGAAGAGGAGCAGAAGGCGGAAGGGCCGCCGCCGGAGCCCGGGTTCTATATCCCCCCAGGACACTAGCCAGCCACCGTCAACAGCCACAGCTCCAAAGGGAGGAAAGGGCCACAGACTCCCGACTAAGGAGGGCAAGGGCAGCAAGGCGGAGAAGTCAGGCAGCAGGCCTGCTGCCCATGGAGGACCCGTCACAGCTGCCCAGGAGGAGCCCGCAACCCCCATAGCCGCTGCCCAGGGAGGAACCGGCACAGCTGCCCCGGGAGAGCCCACCACCCCCATAGCCGCTGCCCAGGGAGGACCCAGCCCAGCTGCCCAGGAGGGCCCCACCACCCACAGCCCAGGTGGGCATTGAAGGAGCACCATCCCCGCTGCCCAGGAGGGCACCACCAGGCAATGAGCAGTTGGCCATAGAATGGCCGCCGTCTCCAGCACCGCTCCGCTGGGGACCGCCGTCTCAAGAACCGCTGAACTGGGCCCTTCAAGGCAAGGACCGCTGAACTGGGCCCCGCCGTCTCCAGCACCGCTCCGCTGGGGACCGCCGTCTCAAGAACCGCTGAACTGGGCCCTTCAAGGCAAGGACCGCTGAACTGGGCCCTTCAAGGCAAGAACCGCTGAACTGGGCCCCGCCGTCTCCAGCACCGCTCCGCTGGGGACCGCCGTCTCAAGAACCGCTGAACTGGGCCCTTCAAGGCAAGGACCGCTGAACTGGGCCCTGCCGTCTCCAGCACCGCTCCGCTGGGGACCGCCGTCTCAAGAACCGCTGAACTGGGCCCTTCAAGGCAAGGACCGCTGAACTGGGCCCCGCCGTCTCCAGCACCGCTCCGCTGGGGACCGCCGTCTCAAGAACCGCTGAACTGGGCCCTTCAAGGCAAGGACCGCTGAACTGGGCCCTTCAAGGCAAGAACCGCTGAACTGGGCCCCGCCGTCTCCAGCACCGCTCCGCTGGGGACCGCCGTCTCAAGAACCGCTGAACTGGGCCCTTCAAGGCAAGAACCGCTGAACTGGGCCCCGCCGTCTCCAGCACCGCTCCGCTGGGGACCGCCGTCTCAAGAACCGCTGAACTGGGCCCTTCAAGGCAAGGACCGCTGAACTGGGCCCCGCCGTCTCCAGCACCGCTCCGCTGGGGACCGCCGTCTCAAGAACCGCTGAACTGGGCCCTTCAAGGCAAGGACCGCTGAACTGGGCCCTTCAAGGCAAGAACCGCTGAACTGGGCTCCGCCGTCTCCAGCACCGCTCCGCTGGGGACCGCCGTCTCAAGAACCGCTGAACTGGGCCCTTCAAGGCAAGAACCGCTGAACTGGGCCCTTCAAGGCAAGAACCGCTGAACTGGGCCCTTCCAGCCAGGAACCGCTGGCCCTTTGTAAGACGTGGCAGGGCAGGATCTGTCTCGGGCAGGGCTGCAGGATGTCCTCTGGCCAACATGCCTCCTCCAGTGGCAGTGGAGTATGTTATGGACTGTTTGGACTGTGGCATTGCACTCCCCAGGATGGCCCAGTGGGCAGGCCACACACTGTACGGACTGTATGGACTGTGGCTTTGCACTCCCCAGGATGGCCCAGTGGGCAGGCCACCCACTGTACGGACTGTTTGGACTGTGGCTTTGCTCTCCCCAGGATGGCCCAGTGGGCAGGCCACCCACTGTATGGACTGTTTGGACTGTGGCTTTGCACTCCCCAGGATGGCCCAGTGGGCAGGCCACCCACTGTATGGACTGTTTGGACTGTGGCTTTGCACTCCCCAGGATGGCCCAGTGGGCAGGCCACCCACTGTATGGACTGTATGGACTGTGGCTTTGCTCTCCCCAGGATGGCCCAGTGGGCAGGCCACCCACTGTATGGACTGTTTGGAGTGTGGCTTTGCTCTCCCCAGGATGGCCCAGTGGGCAGGCCACCCACTGTATGGACTGTTTGGACTGTGGCTTTGCACTCCCCAGGATGGCCCAGTGGGCAGGCCACCCACTGTATGGACTGTATGGACTGTGGCTTTGCTCTCCCCAGGATGGCCCAGTGGGCAGGCCACCCACTGTACGGACTGTATGGACTGTGGCTTTGCACTCCCCAGGATGGCCCAGTGGGCAGGCCACCCACTGTATGGACTGTTTGGACTGTGGCATTGCACTCCCCAGGATGGCCCAGTGGTCATGGAGTCCCCTCGTGGATCTGGCGTCGTGTACTCAAGTGGCTGAGGTGCACCCCCTTCCCTTCCCCCTGAGGTGCCTGTCCTTTTTTCTTTCTGATGCCCCTGCAGTGTTCTCTCCGTGGAGTTCTTGTCGTGGGACTGGGCCTTGCCCCTTTGCTCAGGACCCCTGTGGTCCACGGACAGTGGTTGGACTACATTTAGTAGATGTATATATTTTGTACATAGTTTATTTATTTATTTGGATTACTGCTGTCCATTTTTCAATATATCTGCCCGTTTAAGATCTCTTCTTTTGGTCTTTGCATTATTTCGGAGGGGGGGGTTTGTGGGTTGTGACAGTGATCTGTGGGAATGCATTGATGTGTGTGTTGTAGTGGGTGTGGGTGGGTGGGTGTGTGCCGGTAATCTTTTCCCTCCCCTGTGTCGTAGGTGCAGTACTCACCGATGTCTTCCGCGCCGCCGGGCGTGCTCCTGGTACAGGAGCAGGTATAGGAGTGCGGGGATGACCTGCAACTCGGGTTCCATACTGCCGGAATCTCGCGTGGAGTATGTGGAGGTGAGCGTTTTCCCGTTCGTAGTCTGTTTCCGCCGTGTTTTTATCGGCGGTGCTCCCGCCCCGGAAAAGGTGGCGGATTGGTGGGTCGTGATAGGGTGGGCGGTACATTGTCTGCCGCCTGGCTGTTGGCGGGGACCGCCGCGCTGTTTGTTTGTTCCGCCGTGGCGGGCGGAGTGTTAATGCGGCGGGCTGTGTTGGCGGTTCCCGCCAGGGTCAGAATTGCATATTTTGGACCGGCAGCCTGTTGGCAGGTTGGCCGCCGCTTTATCACCGACCGCCAGGGTCAGAATGAGGGCCTATGTTAGGTCAGGGCAAATGTTAATATCAGAATAGGTGTGAGGGTTCCTATGTTGTAAGTTACTCACCTGTTTTTGTCACTGTACCATTCATCACAAATGTTGGATTGTGTGTGTACTACTTGCAAGATGCATGGTAATATGCTGGGCTACCTCACTACTGAACCACAGGGTAGAATGCAGTGACTTCATGTGTTGAACATGTTATCTAACTTCTAACTCTGTTGCAAAGATAGAGTGGTTATGCTCAATAATCCTTTTCACAATATCACTAAGAGTAACCCCTCTGCCTGCCTATGCAACGGGTTCAGGAATAGCCCACAAACCTCCCAGTTACTCTTGGGCTCAGTGAGTCTCTCTTTGCAGTAAACATACCCACATATTTAAGTAGTCCGTTGCCTATTTTCAACATTATATATTGACCTTGATGTAGATTTTTGATCTTTTGATGATTTGAAAAATAATTTAAAAAAATTAAAAATATTTTTGAATAAATGTTTTTAACTTATTTTGCATATTCTCGTGAAAAGAAACAAATGCTAATTTCTTACACCTGTTTTGAAACACAGTAAAATGTTAATGTTAACTGTTACTGCTTTTATTTCTGTTGGGAGAAATGAAAAAATAGTTAGCTTCCTTTTGTGTTTTGAACATTGGTTAATAACTTGTTGCATAGCAGTTGTCAACATTGTGACCTTTATGACTTCAATACTGCTCTTTGTTGAGACCTTATACCTGTTTGATTTATTGGAGTTCCTTTTCATTATATACATGTTAACATTGTAACTTAAAAGATTGAAAAAAATTATGTATAGAGTTTTCATTTTATTGATTTATCTGTGTTTCGTTGAGGAGATAAAACATAAATACATAAAATATTAATCAAAAATGTCCTCATAAAATAACTCAGTGTAACTGTGTTTTCTCAAGAGAAGAATTTCAGTAGTTAATTGAAGCAATTTAGAACATATTTACCTTTTTATCTGGGCTGATGCAATGATTTGTAATGAAAGGTTTGACAAGTTCACAAATTTAATGGAAGGGAAATATTTTTCAGTTTCGGCCTTTTAAACTTTAGTGCCCCTGTTGAGCAATAACATGTTAATACTTATGGGAAAGTGTTTTTTTTAATAAAAGTCTCAAAATTGTATATTGCTTTACAGTTACCTTGTGTTAAATCAACTGGATTTGTTTTTCAAAGAAATATTCCTGCAGTGATTTCAATTGCTCTGTTGAAGGAATACTTTAACAGGTGGAGGTTTGTTTTAAATATGAATTTATTTTTAATACAATTATGACATGTTTTATTGCAACTGCATTTTTCTGAGTTGGTTTGCTTTGTTGTTTGATTGGTAAATTGGTCCCTTTTGGTGACCAGTGCCTTCCCCAGACTGGCTTTGTATGGTGTTAGAATGGTAAACCTGACCACTGTGGTGTCCAGCACCTTCCCCAGACTGGCTTTGTATGGTGTTAGAATGGTAAACCTGACCACTTTGGTGTCCAGCACCTTCCCCTGAAATGTGAAAACTGTTGGAATGGTAAATCTGACCCCTTCCGTGTCTAGCAGCTTCCCCGAGTTGACTTAATCTGGAGTAGAAATATTAAATCTGACCCCTCTAGCCCCTTCAGTGTCCAGCACCTTCCCTGAGGTGGCTTAGTTTTGAGCAATCAAATATACGACTAAACATATTTTTTGTGTAAATTAATTGTGATTTTTTTATTGTGACCATATTTAGTATGGATGTCCGTCACCTTGTTTGGAGACAGAATTTACTGTATCATGACTCTGTTTTTAAACGTTTTGGCTAATAACTAAAAGTAATGTTTTGTAATTAGTATCAGAACTGTTTAATATCTAAAAAAAAAAAATAATAATTTTAAAAGATTGCATGGGAGAACAATGTATGGTAAATGTATGTGTGGTAAAAGCTACATGCAAAGTTATTCTACGTACATGTGTGGTTAGGGCATGTTTTTTTAAAACTGAATGTTGTTAAAGCACACTTGGCATAGTTATGCTTTGTAATCCGTTGTAATGTCATAAAATACACTAGGGAAATTGGTGGTAAAATGGAGAATATCTAATACTAATTGAGAGTAGCTTAAGGAGGGCATTAGAGAGTGCTAGGGAGGATTTCAGGAAGGGCTTATTAAAAGAAAAACACCACCCACAAAAGAATGGGATAATTGCTGTCCACAAATTACACTTCCAAACCTAATACTGCTCTATAGGTGACAAAATAATAGTAAATGCACTGTGGTCCAGCTTTGTAGTAATTTCAGCACCACATAAGGCCACATACAGGTGTTGTAATACACTCCTATAGAAAATAATAGAGAATGGGTCTTAATGAAGCACCCCATAGGAGATTATGTTAAAATAGTGTACAATTATGCAAACATATTTTGTAATTTATAATAATATGCAAATATACTTTTAGTTTACAAATTAAAACTTGTTATAAAAAAAATTATTATATTTTAAAATTTGTAGTAAATATGTATTAAACATAGAAATGTAATTACCATTACTTAAAAACATATTTCAATTTCATTTACTAAGCTCAAAAAACGTGAATAGCCAAAAGTAGTAAATTAACTCCAAAATATAAAAGTAAATTCACAAGTGTAGATTTACTGGTTTAAATATACCTCTGTGGGTAGGCCCTTATTTGTATTATATCTGTGCCACTTTCCTCCCTGTGCTCCTAAGTCTGTGTGCTGTTTGATTATTCCTCAATCTTACTGGGGTGTTGTTTATTCTTTAAGCTTGTGGTGCTGGATCTGCATTACAAAGTCCACATAACTCTTGCATGTTTGTAATTTGTATTGGAAATACTACAACAATAGTAAAAATTTGGACTGAGAAGTGTCAAAAGGCCTTTGACACTCTAAAGGAGGTGTTATGCTCAGCACTAGGGATGGGCAGAACTAGCGGAGTTTTTCTCCACAAAATTCCACAGCATTACATAAAAACTCAACAAGATGCTGGGGAGTGATGCGAGTGGGCAGAAATTGGTACATCACCCCTGGTTTTTAGTGCCATGGGCTTGTTCCACTCTGATAAATCAGTGCAAACAGCACCATGCAGCACGCCAGAAGGAGCTGCTGCTCGATTTGATTTTACTGCAGCTAGATTAACTTTCTACTTGAGCAGCAGCATTTGGAACATGAACGGTTGTGACTGCCCATGACCACCCGCATTGAAAAAATGTCACCTGGTGCCCTCCTACCACCCTAAAATTGCTCTAGGGATGCCAATTCTCACACGCTCTTGGAAACTTATAAATGGCGAGCTGCGCTCAAGACAAAACTCAGCCATGCAGCAGCCACGGAGTTTGACCGGAACTCCATGTTACATGCGTAACACAGAGTGATAAAAATTCTGCTAAATCTGCTGGTGGAGTACAGTTTATTGCCCACTCATACTCACACCTGTCCTAAAATCACCTGACTTAAGTAAGGAGTTTATTGTCCAGAGAGATGCTTCTGAACATGGGATTGGGGCCGTGTTAGTACAGGTAACAGATGAGGGACAGTATCAACCAATTTCATTTATTGGTAAGCGACTACACTCCAGAGAGCAGTGTTGGAGTGCCATTGAAAGGAAAACCTTTGCTGTGCCTTGGTCCCTGAACAAATTTAGAACCTACTTGTTTAAGACACATTTCAGAGTTCATACTTACCACAGACCTCTCAGGTGGCTTTTGTGAATTAGAGGAGAAAACCACAAACTGTTGAGATGGTCCATTTCCCTACAGGATATGAACTTTACACAGACCTGGGACTAGCCATGGCAATGCAGGTGGATTTTCCAGATTCTTCCACATGAAGAGAAATACCAGGGTGTAGGTTAGTTTATTGTCACTTTTCGTCTGGGGGTCATGTAAAAAATGCCTCTTTTTGCATGATCACCCTCAAGATTTTGAACTGAATGTGCTGTTTTTTTCTCCAAATGGATACTGCAGCCAGCTAACTAAACATCAGTGCCATTGTTATGACATCTTATATCTGTTTGGTTCACTCACAATTGTCATAAGTTATCTTACTTATATGTCTGTAGTATACAATACTGGGGAAACCAAGGGCCTCCGAGTTAAAGTGTCTTTTGTGGACTGCAGCACTTATTGTGCCACCATGAGTCTGACTCCCAGCCCGCCATTGCTGGTTAGCAGGGCAGTTTTTGACTGCTAACTCTACTTTGCCATTTAAAGTAAACCTTCCTTTTAAATATTTCTAAGTGCTCCATAAAGCAGGTCTACTGAGCCCTAAAGGCACAGTGCATTTTATGAAATAGTTCGACATGAGGTTCTTAACATCATAAGTCCTGACTGTAAAAACCCTGCAATGTTGTTTTTATTGTGGAAAGGCCAGTAGCCCTATTGGAGAGTACAGGGTTACACCCTGGCCACTCAGCACTAATTTTTGAATAGGACTACTAAACATGATACTTCAAGGTATCAAACGAATCATTGTATTAGGCCTGATTTGAATTCCATGTCAGATTTAATGTAACTTTTGCTCTAGTGGCAACTTTAATAAAAACTCACTTCATTGCCCACATTTTTCAAATGATCATTTATAGTTGCTTGCCATAAGACAGTCTTTGCCCTCCTGGGGAGAGGTGTGAACGGCAATCAGGAAGAAACACAAAGTATCTGCCAAGTCAGAAGTTGTAAGCCTCCCTGGAAGGAAGGCCAAACAGGATGTGAGCCCATAAGGCAAGTGTGGTGTTCTCACTATTTCTTTATTGTGTTTATCTCAGCATGGCTTCTCTTTATATGTATTGTGTTTCTTTTAGTTATGTATTTCTCTTAGTTGGTTTCTCCCACTGTCTCCCCTGCTTTCCTTTATGTTCTTAGACTCTCTGGAATTTGGAATGCTGGGGAGTCTGGGAAGCAGAGTGGTGAGATTGGAGGATCTTTACTTGGTGGTGGATGAAGTTTCTTTTATGCATCAAACTGGAAATAAACTTACATCAAATCAATCTACTCGTGTCAACTTGAATCTCTACCTTGGATGACAGCATCACTACATTTTTGGCGACGAGGATGGGATCGTGACCTCTGAAACTGTTACCTTGGAAACTTCAACACCTTCATTTATTCGGTTTCTAGTTAAGAAAACAAAAAAAAGGAAAAAAAGGTACTGTCATTCTTTTTCCGTGTTTCTGTGGCTCATATTTTTTTTTAATTTCTTTTCAACCTGTTTCTTGAGCCACATAGCTCTCCTGTTCCTGTTCGTGTTTATTTATAATTTAGCGCGTGTGCCAACTGTCTCCTTATTTCGTGCCTCTGGAGACGCGCGTTCTGCATTTGCTGTGTTGACTTTGTTGCAACAGCAACGTGTACGCGTGCTTTTCTTTCCTGGTCGCGCTCAAGGGAAACACACGCTGTCTGTCTACCCGGCCGCACTCAAGGGAAACACGCTCCACAGGGGAATACGATAACTCCGTTTTGAGCTGTACCTATGTATTTTCATGTGGATTGTTAACTAATGAAGACGCGCATATTTTTTTTTTTTTTTTCTCTTTTCTTCTTAATGCGAACAATTTCAACAAATAAACAAAGAGTATAGCTTTAAACTGTCTTTTGAAAACTTCTATTTTACAATGTTTATTTTCTTGGAAACAATGTTGGACTGCTCTACTTTGGTCATTGTTGCGGTTTAATTTTTCCAGGATATTTTATCTCATTTAAGTGGCACTTCATTTTTTTGGAGGGTTATATGTATATATATATTTTTTTATCTCTGCAATAAGAAGATATGATGCAGAACATTACACCTCCACCATTTTTTCTTGCTCTTCCTGGAGAACCTCCTATACCGTGGCAAAAATGGAAAAAGGTTTTTCTGACCTACATGCGCGTCTGTGGCAGCAACCTTTCCTCTGAAAGAAAGACTTCTGTTTTACAACATTGTCTTGGTGCGGAGGGTCACGAAATCTTGGAAACTTTACCTGCAATAACAACATCAGATGGTGCGGAAGGTGACAACTCTCTGAATGAATTTGATTCTACTCTACTTAGACTGGACAATCACTTTCTTCCTAAAGTTTCTATTATTGTACAACGTTACTATTTGGGAAACGAAAGCAGATGGATGAGGAATCTATTGAAGATTTTGTCACAGCTTTACGCAAACTAGCTTCATCATGTAACTTCGGAGAAAATCTAGAAGAGAGTATTAGGGATCAATTCATGCTTGAATGTAAATGCGACAAAGTAAGAGAAGCATTATGGGTCAAAAATGATCCATCACTAGATGATGTGTTAATTATTGCTAAGCAAGTTGAACATTCGATGGCTTGTATTGAAAATTTGAGGAAATCCAAAGGTGTTTCTATGGAGGTTCAAGCTCTAGATACAAAAATTAATAACAAGTTTCAAGCAAACATTAAAGCAAAACTTATGTGTTTTAGGTGTGGTTCTACAACTCACTTAGCTAATAGCAAAGATTGTCCTGCTATTCATGTTACTTGTAACAAATGTTCCAAGAAGGGACATTTTGCTAAGTATTGTAAATCATTTTCTAAGTCTAAAGTCAAAGTTCAGAAAATTTATTGCAATGACGATCAAGATTTTGTTCTTCAGATTATTTATGATGTTAATTGTGTCGCCAATATTAGTTGTCAGTACCCTTCGGATTTTGTGGATGTCAATGGAACATATATTTCTATGATGATGGATTCGGGCGCGAAACTTTCCTTGGTATCAGTTTCGGATTTCAATAAGCATTTTATGGGAAAAGTTTCTCTACTGGATCCTGATATCATTCCTTACAGTTATGGCGGAAAACCTATTGAGCTCAAGGGTTACTTTGAAGCCAACATAACCTTTAAAGGGAACACAATTACAGGGAAAATATATGTTCCAGTTATTGGTGACACAATTCTGAGTTGGCCACATCAGAAGATGCTTGGGATTATATTAAGTCCCAATTCTATTCCTCAGGTGTTAGTTCAAAATGTTTGCAGCATCAAAGACGACATCATGGGTGAATTTTCTGATGTATTTACTTCTAAAGTAGGGTGCATTACAGGATACAAACATCGCATTTGTCTTAAGGAGGGTGTCAGGCCTGTAGCGTGCAAAGTAAGGAAAATTCCTTTCACCCTGCAAGACAAGGTTAAGTCTGAATTGCAAAGGTTACAATCTGAAGGCATCATTGAAGAAGTCGAGGCTGCACAATGGGTCGCCCCCATTGTTGTTGCTGTGAAGAAATCGGGGGATATTAGACTTTGTGTGGACCTTAGACACCTCAACAAAGCTGTGATTGAAGACAAATTTCCATTACCTAACATCAATGAAATGGTCTGTCTTTTAGGAGATGCTAAATATTTTACAACATTAGATTTGAGTTCAGCCTATCACCAAGTTCAATTGTGTGAAGAATCAAAATTGCTGACATCATTCATCACTCCCTTTGGTGTGTTTAAGTTTAATAGGATGCCATTTGGTTTGTGCTCTGCTGCTTCTGTATTCCAAAGACTAATGTATCATATTCTTGGGAAAACTGATGGTGTTCGATGTTGTCAAGATGATGTTCTTGTTTTTTCTAACACTCTTGAGCAACATCTTTCCAAAGTTAGGGAAGTCTTGAAAATTTTTCGTAGTAAGGGAATCACACTCAAGGGAGAAAAATGCAAGTTTGCATGTTCAGATATCACGTATTTAGGGCTTGTCTCAAGGTGTTAAACCTAAAGAGGATCTAGCTAAAACTGTTGTTAATTTTGTGGATCCTGTTAAAAGAGAAGATGTGCAAGTCTTTTTAGGCATGGCGGAATTCGATTCCAAATATGTTCCCAATTTTGCCAGTAGGTCTTGCTGCATTAGAGAGTTACTTAAGAAAGGTGTTGATTTTGTATGGTCTGAGGCCTGCAAGAAAGAATTTGAGGATTTAAAGAATGCATTATCCTCTGCTCAATGTCTCAACAGCTTTCGCCCAGGGTTTCCTTGTTGGATTATAACTGACGCTTCGGATGAGGGTTTAGGAAGTGTTCTTAAGCAAAAGTATGATGGTAAGGATGTTACGATTGCATTTGCTTCCAGGGCGTTAAGGGGAGCGGAGTCGAGGTATTCCACCATTGAAAAAGAAGCACTAGCTATCTACTGGGCTATAAAGAAATTTAAACAGTTTTTGTGGGGATCTAGGTTTGTTGTGCAATCTGATCATAAACCTCTACAAGAGATTTTTGATAAGAAGGGGCTAGACTGTATTTCTTCACATATTTGCAAGTGGATTGTTGGTCTCCAAGACTTTCAATTTTCTGTCAGATATGTCCCTGGATGTGAGAACCGCACAGCCGACTGTTTGTCAAGGCTAAGATCTTTTGGCTGGGACCAAGATACAGATTGTAGCACATGGTGGGTGGATGAGAATGTGAAAGTGTGCACCTTGACTGATGGTTGTGTCACGGAAGATGAGTGGTTAACGGAGTTTAGTAATTATACTAGTTTAAAACGGGTAAAGGATATGATCTAATCTAATTGCGTTCCTGCTGACTGTGATGAAGAGAATGTGTATAAAAAAAATTGGAATTAACTTTCAGTTGAGAATAGTTTGGTTTTTAGGAGTGGAAGATTAGTACCTCCATCTGGTTTACGAGAAAAGTTGTTACATCTAGCTCATTTGGGTCACCATGGTATTTGCAAGACAAAAGAACGGTTGAGAGAATTTTATTGGTGGCCGAGAATGGATTTAGCGTTGGAAAGAGTTGTTCGCGACTGTGTGGAATGCAAATTTGCTGATAAAACCCTCAAGTGTAGGTCACGTCCATTGGAAATCAGGAAAATTCCTAATGAAGTGTGGGAGGATGTTGCAATGGATATTATGGGTCATGTTGTGTGCGGTTCAGTTTCTAAGTATATTGTTGTTGTAATGGACATGTTGTCTCGTTGGCCGGAAATTTTGATTACCTCAGACATAACTTCTCAGTCAATTACTAATTTTCTTTCAGGGGTATTTTCTAGAGAAGGATATCCCAAATGCATCATAACGGATAATGGTGTTCAATTCACCTCTAAGCACATGTGCGAGTTTTTAGCATCTAGAGGTATATTACATAAGAAAAGTGCTCTATATCATCCTGAAACCAACGGAATGGTTGAGCGCTTTAACAGGACGTTGAAGGAAACTATTCAAGTGGCAAGATTAACAGGGCGAAGTTGGATAGAAGCTGTTAAATCTAAAGTTGAGAGTTATAGGTATACACCGCATTCCAGTACTGGCCAATCTCCATTTGTATTGTTCAAGAAAAGAGTGCCTAATACTAGCATAAATCCTTCATGGGTGAATAAATATGTTGGTAAAGAGTTGAACTACAAGAAAATTAAAGAACTAGCTGTAACCAATAATAAGATTTTACAGGAAAAAAGGAAGTTGACATATGATTTTCGTAAAGCAGTCAAACCTCTTGTTGTTGCAGTTGGTGATTCTGTTAAGATTAAGTTACCGAAAAGAAATTGTGCAACTTTTTCTCATTACAGTAAAATCTTTAAAGTTACCAAGGTGTTCAAAGGTGCTATCAAAGTGGATGATGGGCGTATTTGGAATTTGAATAGAGTTGTGAAGATGTAAAAAAAAAAAAAAAAAAGATATATTTTCATTTATAATTTGGGGGGAAGACAGTGTGGTGTTCTCACTATTTCTTTATTGTGTTTATCTCAGCATGGCTTCTCTTTATATGTATTGTGTTTCTTTTAGTTATGTATTTCTCTTAGTTGGTTTCTCCCACTGCCTCCCCTGCTTTCCTTTATGTTCTTAGACTCTCTGGAATTTGGAATGCTGGGGAGTCTGGGAAGCAGAGTGGTGAGATTGGAGGATCTTTACTTGGCGGTGGATGAAGTTTCTTTTATGCATCAAACTGGAAATAAACTTACATCAAATCAATCTACTCGTGTCAACTTGAATCTCTACCTTGGATGACAGCATCACTACAGCAAGCTTCAAAGGGGAAGCCAGCTTTGAAGGGCAAATGTTGAACACACATGAGAGGGGCTGCCAAACTGATTTTTTAATGGGTGTGTAGCTCCCAAGAAGCCACACCTCTGAGATGTGCTAAGGAGCTCCACATGCCAAGAGGCATAATAGGAAAAACAGTGTATTCTGGGATTGCTTGATGCCATACTTGACAGGAAGTTGTCACATGGTGGGAGGGGAGCTGGTAGCCCATTAGCTAGTGTTTGCCATATACGCTGAGTGCACAAACTGGGTATAATAGTGGCCCTTCTGGCGCCCAGACTTCAGATCATGTCTATACTGAAGAGAGGACCGAAGAATGACTGGCCTGCTCTTTGCTGGACCCAGTAAAGAGAGGCTGCAGCAAACACTGGACTGCTCCTGCTGCTCCTTGGGCTAGCCACGCAAGGACTGTGCCTGTGATGCCCTGCCCGAGGAAAAATCATCCCAGATCCTCAGACAGAAGAAGTGTCTCCAAGAGTCAGTGGTTGACTTCCTGTTACAGGTCCACAAAAGCTGAAGAAGCTTGCCCTGGTAAACAGGTAGACACAAACGTTTGACTGCTGTGGACGACTGATGTGCAACCTGAGAGATCAAGTCCTGACCATCAAAAGATGCACTGGTTTTAAGCTGGACTTCTCTTGGACTTCGAGGTACATCAAACCTTGTGGCCAAAGTCACCCCACCATGTTCGTAGACCAAGGAGTGGCCCTAGCAAGACACTCGTCACTGGATCAGCATCCTCTGCATCATAATACCACTTCAATATTCTGTATCTCTTGTATCAGGACCATAGTAGTTTGCCTGTAGAGCCTAGAATTGGACTGTAAACTGCTTTGACTGAGATGTAAGTGTCCAACTAGACCTCTTTGGTCCTTGTAACTCACTTCCAAAACAGACCATAGTAGTAGCTTACAACTTTATAAAAGTGTCAGAAAGTTTGCACCTAGTGAGGTTGTTAGAACTTTGGTCTCTAGATGGCAGAGGTATGTACCCTGTCCAAGTAGGAACCACAATCCTAGTGAGGATAAGTCAGTTACACTCTCTAAATTAACCAGTGCTCACCCTCTGGTAGCGTGACACAGAGCTATCAGGCTCAACTGAAGAGACAATGTGTAAAGTATTTGTGCAATACTTAAATTACAGCAACACAGTGAAAACACCACAAAAGGACTCCACACCACGTTAGCAAAACAGAGAATATTTATCTGAACAAAACAAGAACAAAACAGTACAAATTCAATAAGTAGAACTCAAGATATGATTTTTTTTTAAATAAACTACAATGTAGTGCTTAAGAGTCAATAGTGCAAAAAGGTTTCTTGAGGTTGCACTAGACCGGGTAAATCCAAAGATTAGGCAAACCATGATAGAGGGGAGGCTGGCTACAGGATCCACACAGGGCCCGCTGAAAATGTATCTTGGATGGTGCAAGCATTGGTGTCGGAGACTTGATGTTTCAGTTCCAGTCCACACATGCAGGAAGATGTGTCATCGTCAAGCCTCACTGTCAGGTCCCACGTCAGTGTTGAACCCCTTTCAATGCAGGTGATGCATCCTCATCAAGCAGCGCAGCAATGTCTTCCTATGGGTATTGCATTGTTGTCAAGCCTCGCAGTTGGATCCCGCTTTGTAGTCGAATCCGTACTGCTTAGGAGGGCACTGCATCAGTTTGAGCAGCACAGAAGTCTCAATGCATAGATTTTTGGAGAAAGACAGCTGCACAGTCAGCTCTCAAGGCCCATGACTGGATTAACATCTTTTGGAAGTATAGGACTCACAGTGGCAGAGTCCAGCTGTCAAAGCAGTATGAAGGGAAGTCTTTGGTGGCCTTCAGACTTCCAGAACAGGAGGCAAGCCAGCAAGCCCTTGCGTCACTTAGTTCTGGAGATGAAGAGATGCAGGTCCAGTGCTTCTCAATCCCAGGAAAGGAGAGAAGCAGGGCAGCCAGAGCAAAGAAGGAGCCCAGCAAAGACCAGCAGAGTGGCAGTCCTTTCAGCAACACAGCAGTCCTTCCTGGCAGATTATCCTGAGGTCCAGAAGTGTACTGGCTTGGTAGGGTCAGAAGTCCAGTTCTTATAACCTGTGGTGCCTTTGAAGTCTCTTCAAAGAGGGGCTTTGAATTGCACAGAGGTCCTCCCTTCCCTGCCTCCAGGTACACTACAGGAGGTTACGCAGCTCTTTGCGTGGGGACAGGCACAGCCCTTTTCAGGTGCAATTGTCAGCTCCTACCTCCCATCTGGCTCAGGAAGGCCCATCAGCCCGGTGATGGGCCATCAGGTGTAAATGGCACATCTCAGCTCACGTTGTGTGTGACTGTCTAGAGGGAATGCACAAAGTCCAGACAGATGTGTATTGGAGGCAGACAGCAGGCACACGGGGCTTCAGGGTAGAAAAATTAAAACTTTGGAAAAGTGGCATTTTTAAAGTTGTAATGATAATTCCACTTTACCAAAAAAAAAAGAGGATTTATTATTACAAGTCCAAAGGTACCAAACATGACTGTCCCACTTTGTATCAATCAGGAATTACACTAAATACCTGTATTAAGGAGTCCTCTGTATTAAGGCATTCTGTCATATGAGAGGGGTATGCCTCACAGTAGTGAAAAATGAATTTTGGGTTTTTTCACTACCAGGACATGTAAAACTAAGTAGCACATGTTCTGTTTTCTACTTACACAGCACCCTTCCTATGAGCTACCTAGGGCTTACCTTAGGAGTGCTGTGTAATAATAAAAAGGGGTGTTTAAGGCTTGGGAAGGGTTTTAATTGGCAATTCAACATGGCAGTGAAACTGCACACACAGGCTCTGCAGTGGCAGGCCGAGACATGTTTAAAGAGCTACTTAAGTGGGTGATACAATCATTGCCGCAGGCCCACTAGCAGCATTTAATGTATAGGCCCTGGGCACATATAGTGCACTTTACTAGGGACATACAAGTAAATTAAATATACTAATTGTGGATACACCAATGTTACTATGCTCTAGAGGAGTGAGCTCATGCAATATAGCACTGGTTAGCAGTGTACAGAGTCCTAAAGCCAACAAAAACAGATAGGCAAAAAAGATGCAAAGCAGGCAAAAAGTTTGGGGTAAGACCACCCTAAGGCTGTCAGGTCTGATTGAAGTCCATTGCAAAGATTTAATGCACTAAGTGAAACTAATTATTGTTTTTTTGAAAACTCATATCTCCAGAACCCTCTGGTGAATTTTTGCCATAGAGGTGTCTATTTAAAGAAAAAAATGCAACCCATTTTTATAAATGGATGTTGGATTTTGAGTGAGTCTTGTTTTTTATTACTCAATTGTTTTGGTACTTCTTAATGCTTTATACTTGAGCCTGACTGCTGAGAGCCACAGCTATCCAAGGTTTTTCAAATTAATCTGATTGGACCCAGTAAAGCTAGTGAGTTTATAACACAATGAGGTTACACAACTCCACTATATAATAAACCACTTTCCTCCGATCTAGCCTCTGGGACCTAATCGTGTTCTGCACATATTTAATAATACACATTAATAATTCCCAGAAGAACCCATTTAACACACCTAAGAAGAAATAAATATTGGGTTATCTTGCAGGGTACATAGTTGGCTGAAGCATGTTGCTAACACACTGAACTTCCCTAACAAGATTGTAACTTTTAACTTGACAGTCACACAAGGTCCGCTACAGCATATGCAGGAATTCACGGAGATATATTACATAGACTATGTATCTGTACTCATTATGTTACACGTTCTGCAGTAGATACCATACCATCCTAATCTATTTAATCATTCAAACCTGCCCAGCTATTTCACACAGATCTCTGCAGCAGGTACATTAACCACTAGACCTATCTTATCAGTGTGGTATCATGGCAACTTGTTGCATACACATAGATGTCTGCAGCAGGTGCCTTAACCCCTAAAGGTATCATAAAATGAAGTGTTAAAAAAAAAAAGATGGCTCCTACAATAACTGTATGATCTCATGTTGTTGCAAAGCGCAGTTTGTAAAATTAATGCAGGGGACTTGAAGACCATATGCAAAATGTAATTAATCCTGGTTCTTATTATCTAGTTTCAGTGTGATTCTGCACCTCGTACCTATCTACGCCTTCTGCCATCACCCCCTCCCTAGTCCGCTTTGAGGCTCATGGAAATACATTTTAACCATTTCCAGCACTGATGTTACCTAAAATATAAGCACAACTTAATGTGCACTCCAGTAATCCTTTAAAACCTCATAATGCTATATTACTCATTGTATGCAGACTCCTAACCTACACAAGACATACTTTAATGCGAGATCATAGCTATCATGATTTATAGTTTGTCCAAGTCGCTTCTCTGAATTGCTCGAGGCGAAACCTGTGCCGAACAAAATGATTTAATTCTCATTGTCATTGCTATGTAGGAGAACGGATTTCCATTTCAGTCATTCGTCCGTAATCGTCAGATCCCTCTCTATGCCAATTCAATGATAGTATTATACGTAACACTGTTCTGTGTCAATGTAATCTGCCTCTCGAAACGCATTTTCAAGAGGGTGGATAACATATCCATGGTTTTAAATACCGCTTTCTGGAGCTGCCTGTAAAGTAACGTGAGGAAGAGGTGTATAAATAAAACAACACTTAGCTATAGACCTGACAACCTTCAGCACTTTAGAGATAATTTTGTTTACCTCTAATTCATGTCGATGTTTTAAATACTAAAAACTACAACTTTTCCGTTTAATTGAAATATTTTCCATTCGCACTTTTGGTTGCTACATTTGTACTCTTCCCCCGGGGCCGGCCTCGCTAGTGTGGTGTTGCCATTAATCATTTTCCCATACACACACGATGGGTAAAATCCTTTCATACATCTGGCCCCGTGTTACAGCTTGTTGGAGGGGGAAGTAGTTGCCCACCGCTGGCTAATTGGATCCTAATGGTTTGACTGAGAACCGTCAGCCAAATAGTATAAAATGACTAGGTGGGAAACGGGCGGGATCTTTAAAGTGGAGTAACGTGTGTGTCATTAATGTGTACATTCTCCAAGAACTGTCTTCGCGTGGTTCATGTGGGCCCACTCTACGTTGGCAACAAGGGGGCCATGCATTTGCCACCATGCGCTTCCGACATCCACAGTGATCCCAGTCCAGGCTGCGCAGTAAAGAGCAGCCTATCAGCACAGACCTGTCGTCCCCATTGCAACGAGGGGACTCAGCGCAGGGCATCTTC
This sequence comes from Pleurodeles waltl, assembly GCF_031143425.1. Lineage (NCBI taxonomy): Eukaryota > Metazoa > Chordata > Amphibia > Caudata > Salamandridae > Pleurodeles > Pleurodeles waltl. The sequence goes on from NC_090446.1 coordinate 1,238,123,268, forward strand.
TTGGAGCCTCGGACCACGTCTAGTTTGCCTGCTTGGCTGCCCCAGCAGCGGCCCCCGTACTGCTGAAGTGCTGACACCTATCCCCAGCTGAGCCCGCTTTTGCTTTCTGTCAAAGACTGCACAGCACTGGGACACCCTTACCGGCAGTAGGTGGCTGCTACCCTTGCCTTCGCATGTATCAAGTCCGCGCGCTCCTCTGAAGGCAGACTCGCAGAGCACGGGTGCATTGCGCCTGGGAGCAGCCACACCCTCCGACGCATCCCGGCTGCCCCCCTTGGGCCCAGCAGCATGCCAGCAGATTCCTTTCAGATTCAAGGACTTTGCCTCATGTCTACCAATCGCTTCCTACCTCCAGGTCTCAAAGAAGCACCTCCTTGCCTGAAAACTGTGCCTGCCAGCTCCACATCGACCACCTGCGTGGTAGGAAAGGCTGACTCAAGTAAACACACCACATGCCTGCTGCCACAATAATAACTACCCAGCCACGTGCACACCACCTCACAGCTACAGCACCATTACTTTGAAAGAACAGCAAGCAAGCGTACAAGGTATCCACAGAGAAAAAAAAGAGAGTCATTAATACAACTGTGCAGTGTTTGTAATGGGGAGCCAATCCCAGCGCTCTGTGACATCACCACCGCACCTAGCCCATCTGCCCAGGTAGCATCCTTGCCAGCCACTGGCAGTCCACGATGTCCAGTATCCCTGCATTCGAACTACTTGTGACCACAGGAGCCCCGCCCACTCAGGCTGTTCACTGGAAAGCCTGAGTTTAATGCCTCAAGACCTACTTCTAAGCTCTTGACATGGAAGATGAGAGGAAGCGCCCACTGTTTCTGCAGTTAGTGGGAGCAGACATTCACAAAATCTCCAAAACTGTAGTAGAGGTGACCCCCAGTAAGTACACCTCACTAAAGAATGGCATTACAGCATGTTAGACTTTTCATCCTTGGCATGATCTCCCTTAACTTTTTGCCTCCGTTTCCCAGGTTGACGTGTGCTGGACTCTGATTTTTCTGGTTTTGTTACTCTGGGCACTTTACCACTGCTAACTAGTGCTAAAGTGCGAGTGCTCCTTTACAAAATGTGTATGTGATTGGCTTATCCATGATTGGCATATTTGATTCACTAGTGAGTCCTTAGTAAGGTGCACTAGAGGTTCCAGGGCCTGCAAATCAAATGCCACTGGTGGGCCTGTAGCACTGGTTGTGCCACCCACATAAGTAGCTCTGTAATCATGTCTCAGACCTGCCACTGCAGTGTCGTGTGTGCAGTTTTAACTGTAGATTTGACTTGGCAAGTGTACCCACCTGCCAGGCCTACACCTTCCCTTTTCTTACATGTCAGACACCCCTAAGGTAGGCTCTAGGTAGCCCCAAGGGCAGGGTGCAGTGTATGATTAAGGTAGGACATATAGGTGGTCATTCCAACCTTGGCGGTAAAATCAGCTTACCGCTGTCAGAAGACCGCCAACATACCGCCGCGGCCGCAGTAAACCGCCACGGTCATTCTGACCCACAACAGGCAAACCACCAAAATACAGACATCCACAAAAGTCCGCCACACCAAATGCCAGCGAGAGACTGGCGATGACCAAACCTCCACCGTCACGCCAACAGAAATACACCCACACTATCACGACACACGAATCCACGCAGCGGTCTTTCAACCGCGGTATTCTATTGGCGGTACACACCGCCGCGCTCAAAATACACACACACTTACAAAATACAACCACATTGGACAAATCAAAATACACACACCTGATACACATACAAACACCACTCCCACACACCCAATTAAATATAAAACACACACCCACATCACCCTCAAACCCCCACTCCTCCAGAATCGGGACCACGCACAGAGAAATAGAGATCTGAGAACCCAGACGCGCATTTTAATTTCACCCAGCAATATTACCACGCACTTCACACAACACACCAATACACATCACCACACTTAGCACCACACAATCCACCCCACACATCACCCACACCACCCCATGGCACCGCAAAGACACCCCAGGTTTTCTGAGGATGAACTCAGGGTCATGGTGGAGGAAATTGTACGGGTAGAGCCACAGCTCTTCGGGACACAGGTGCAGCACACCACCATTGCCAGGAAGATGGAGCTATGGAGCAGAATAGTCGACAGGGTAAATGCAGTGGGACAGCACCCAAGAAATAGGGACGACATCAGGAAGCGGTGGAATGACCTACGGGGGAAGGTGCGTTCAATGGTATCCAGGCACAACATCGAGGTGCAGCGGACTGGCGGCGGACCCCCACCTCCTCCCCCAGAATTTACAACATGGGAAGAGCTGGTCTTGGCGATCCTGCATCCTGAGGGCCTCGCAGGAGTATCTGGAGGAATGGACTCTGGTAAGTCTCATCTTCACTACTTCATCCCCCCCACCCCACCAGCATGCCAACTCATACCCCCACCCTCACCCCCATCACACCTACTCCTTGCAAATGTCTCACCATCACAACCCACCCATCCCAACCCCAAGCCCTGCATGCGACCACAAAGCATGGACACCCATCACCAAAGCATGCCCACTGCACATCCCCATCCTCCCCCCCCAAACCACCGTCACAAAAGCACCCACACAGGAATGCCAGCACTGGGGTACACGGGCACCCACCCATTGCACGCTATGGCACACACAGATGCAATAACCATCCATTTATACCCCTGCAGGACCCGAACGCCACGTCACCGCGCAGTAGGGTCCACAAATGTCCACTCCACCCCCAGAAGAGGCCCACATTGATGACAGCACCTCTGTCGACCTGGATCTAGATGACCAGCCTGGCCCATCGGGGACCTCGTGACAGTCGGTTCCCCTCAGACAGCCACAGGCCACAGCAGACCTTCCCCCCTCTGGGAACACCAGCACAGCACCCACCCAGCGGGCCCATACCTCTGTCCCCAGGACACGTCAATCAGCGGTGTGTCCACCACTACAGGGCACCCAGGTTAACCCACCACCCCAACAACAACAGGGACCTGGGGGCAGTGGTAGTGGGCACACGGTCCAGGGACAGAGGCCCAGGAAAACAGGGGAACTGGGAGGGCTGCTGTGCGACAGGGGGGGGACAGGCCCAGGGAACCCACTCTCCACAAGGCTCTCTCCTCCATCATGGGAGCCTACCATCATTCCCAGGAGACGATGGCGACGGTACTGGAAAGGTTTCAGGAGATCCAGCTCCTGCAGGAGGAACAGTATTTGGTGTTCAGGGAGGAACTACGAACCATCAGTTCAGCCCTGGGCACCATTGTAGGGGCTCTGAATCAGGTAGTCACCACATTGCGAGACACTGTGGCACCACAAAGGGCCCCTGACACTAGCATGGACCAAGAACTGCCTACCACCTCTGCCGGCGCTAGTGGACAGGAGGCCCCACCACAGGACCAACAGGCCACCAGCACCCCACCCCCTGCAGAAGGAGAACCACCCCGCAAGCGGGCCCTAAGATCCAGGAAGAAGACAGAGTAAGATGCCAAGACCCCCGACAGCAAAGGATACCTCCCTGATTGTCATCCCACTGACCCACATTGTCACCCTGTCCATCCTTAAACTGCCCCTTCTCCACTTCCCACACCCATTTGGACAATGCACCTGTGATAATATTAGTCTGGACTCTGCCATGGACAATCCTCCACCATCACCCCTCACCGATTTGCAACCACCCACCAATATAGAGCACAGAAATAAACACAGTTATTGCACAAAACATTCTGGAGTCTGGCTGTGATTTAGTACAAATGTTTTAGAGATTACTGTGCCAAAATGCATATTTACATTGTGATGCCAACATACCACTGTCACACAGCTGTAGTCCATGGGGAAACAAAGCAAATGTCACGCAGTGGGGCCCACATCTCTGAAATCGGAAGGGAAAGTCACAACTCAGTTACCATACACTGGGGGAAAAGGACAGACAGTAGAGACGTAGTAGTGGTTAAGTATATGTAATATGCCGGTGTGGATTCTTACCTGTGTGTCACTGAAAATACTGCTGTATTACTGTGTTCCTGTTGTCTATGTCGTCCTCTTCGGCTTCTTCGTCTTCACTCTCCACAGGCTCCACAGCTGCTACAATCCCACCATCTGGACCATCCTCCTGCAGAAAAGGCACCTGGCGTCGCAAAGCCAGGTTGTGAAGCATACAGCAGGCCACGATGATCTGGCACACCTTCTTTGGTGAGTAGTAGAGAGAACCACCTGTCATATGGAGGCACCGGAACCTGGCCTTCAGGAGGCCGAAGGTCCACTCGATCACCCTCCTAGTTCGCCCATGGGCCTCATTGTACCGTTCCTCTGCCCTTGTCCTGGGATTCCTCACTGGGGTCAGTAGCCATGACAGGTTGGGGTAACCAGAGTCACCAATTAGCCACACACGGTGCCTCTGGAGTTGACCCATCACGTAAGGGATGCTGTTATTCCGCATGATGTACGCGTCATGCACTGAGCCAGGGAACTTTGCATTCACATGGGAGATGTACTGGTCTGCCAAACACACCATCTGTACATTCATCGAATGATAACTCTTCCTGTTTCTGTACACCTGTTCACTCCTGCTGGGGGGTACCAAAGCCACATGTGTCCCATCAATGGCACCTATGATGTTGGGGATATGTCCAAGGGCATAGAAGTCACCTTTCACTGTAGGCAAATCCCCCACCTCAGGGAAAACGATGTAGCTGCACATGTGTTTCAGAAGGGCAGACAACACTCTGGACAACACCTTGGAAAACATAGGCTGAGACATCCCTGATGATATGGCCACTGTTGCTTGAAATGACCCACTTGCAAAGAAATGGAGCACTGACAGCACCTGCACTAGAGGGGGGATCCCTGTGGGTTGGCGGATTGGTGACATCAGGTCTGGCTCCAGCTGGGCACACAGTTCATGGATAGTGGCTCGGTCAAGCCTGTATGTCAGTATGACATGTCTTTCCTCCATTGTCGACAGGTTCACCAGCGGTCTGTACACGGGAAGATTCCTCCATCTCCTCGCATGTCCCAGCGGACGGTGCCTATGAAGGACAACAGCGAGCACAGAGTCAATCAACCCACAGGTACGTAACCACAGCTTGCACATAACACGATTCCCAATGCATTGAATGGCTTGTATGAGTGTTGATGCAAGGCCTAGGTATGTGTGACGCAGTAGAAAGAAAGCCATGTGGGCCCCTGAAATGGCGGCTGCCTGACCTGTGAAGTGCGACATGGGGATGTGAGGTAAATGCGCTGGCGTGGCACACCGTGGCGGTAGGCGGTCGAAGACCGCGGCGCTAAGCACCATTGGGTAACATTGAACCCTATCGGTCTCAGGAGCCAATGAAGATGTGCGCCGGCGGTCGCGGTACGCACCACCGCGGTACGCACCGCCGCGGGCGTGACCGCCATTTTCTATCAGCTTAATCACTCGATACCTGATCTTCGACAGGAGAGGACCTACACTGCAAGTGCTGATGTGACCTCGGTCTGGAAGAGACAATGGCTCATGCGACTGGGGAAAGGGCACCTGCCTTCACTGCTCAGGAATTGGAGAAACTTGTGGATGGGGTCCTCCCACAGTATGCGCTACTCTACGGTCCTCCAGACCAACAGGTAAGTACACTGGGACCATGCTTTGTGGGCAATGCCTGTGTTGAGTGGGGTGGATGAATGATGGTGGGGAGGGGAGCGATTGAGGCATGCATCAAACGACGGATGAGAGCATGTGCCACATGGCAAGGGTAGGGATGGGGGGACACTCAGCATGCAGATGGTGATGACTATTTTTCCCCCCCTGTACATTTCACATAGGTCAGCGCCCACCAGAAGATCGATATTTGGCGTGCCATCGGCAAGGACGTCCAGACCCTGGGGGTCCACCACAGACGGGGCACCCACTACCGGAAGAGATGAGAGGACATCCGACGCTGGAGCAGGAAGACGGCGGAGGCTCAGCTGGGGATGGCCTCCCAACGTGGGAGGGGTGCCAGTCGGACTTTGACCCCCCTGATGTCTAGGATCCTGGCGGTGGCCTACCCCGATTTGGATGGGCGCGTGAGGACATCACAGCAGACACAAGGGGGTGAGTACACTCTCATTCTGTTGACTTTGCGCGCAGTGGAGGTGTCTGGGTGGGGGAGGAGGGCTGTGGGTATCCCTAGGCCAGGGCGATTTCTGTAGGCTAGGCCCCTCCATAAGGCATGGCCCTGTGCCCCCGCCCCCCACCTCTGTAGGGTGCCAAGTACAGCTAATCAAGGCCCTGTGTCATTTATGTGTGCAGATGTCGTCCATAGGCTTGCAGGCCATGTTCCACGGATTGAGTAGTCGACCCCAAGTGTGCGGCGTAGTGCAGGGGGCTTCTGTGTCTGTCCTGTCCACCAACGGTGTCGCCAATACATGCACTCAACATGTCTTTATTCCCCCCCCCCCTTTTTTGTGGTCTTCCTGTTCATGTGTGCATTAGCATCATCAGGCGGAGGAGAAGTGGCATCGGAGCACGAGGGAGCTGCATCCCACATGGCCATGGAGAGGGGAGCTCCACAGCGGGGACTCGGGTGGACATCAGCGACACGGACTCGTCCTCTGAAGAGAGCTCCCTTGTGGTGGCGGTAACATCTGTGCCCCCCGCAACAACAGGTACAGCCAACACCCACTGCACCAGCACCGCCCTCCCAGCAGCCCCTCAGCGTTTGTCCCGTGCCCGCTCACCCAGGAAGGTGGGCATCTCCTTCGCCCCAGGCACCTCAGGCCCTGCCCCAGTCACCCCTGCTGCCCTCAGTGAGGAGGCCATTGACCTCCTGAGGACGCTCACTGTTGGGCAGTCTACCATTTTGAATGCCATCCTGGGTGTCGAAAGAGAGGTGCACCAGAGTAATGCATACCTGGAGGGCATTCATTCTGGTCAGGCTGCCCTACAGCGATCGTTCAACACTCTGGCCTCAGCACTGATGGCAGCCATTGTCCCTGTCTCTAGCCTCCCCCTCCAACTTCCTCCACCCAGACCCTATCACCTGTACCTCTGCCTATCCCTGACACACCATCAGACCAGCCTGCACACACCTCAACACCCAAGGGAAGCTCAGGCAGACATTAGCACCACACATCACACAGGCATTCACACAAGCAACATCCACAAACAGACATACCAACACCCACTGCCTCCACTGTGTCCCCCTCCTCCTCGTCTCCCTCCTCCCTCTCTGTCACGTCTCCACTCACACCTGCACGCACAGCATCTTCAGCCACTACGTCCATCACCAGCACACACACCAGAACCCCCTGCACACGTGCAGTCACCACCCCCACTACCATTTACACGTCCCCTGTGTCCTCTCCCAGTGTGTCTGTGACCCCCTCTTCCAAGATACACAAACGCAGGCAGCCACCCGCCCAACAGCCATCCACCACACAACAGCCTCCAGCCCAAGCACCTGCACCCAAAGACACCAGACTTCATACTCCTACAACCACAACCTCTTCCTCCACTCCCATACCCACTACACCTACCCGCCCCACTGCTCCTCAGAAGCTTTTCCTGTCCAAACTCAACCTCTTTCCACCAACTCCCCCACCCCGTCCATGTCATAGGACTATAGTCAGCACCTCAGCCACGACAAAACCGGGCCCTGTCATGACAGTCTGCCATGGACTGTGGAGTCCCCCACCCTCCAGGGCAGCAAGTTCAGTACGGAGCCAAGGCACGGGCAGCCCACCCCCGGAGAAACATCCAAAGATAGGCAGTGGCCGGCGCGAGAGGGTGAAAACAGCAGGGACTAAAACCCCTACCATGGCTCCGGCAGGAAGTGTGGAGACAGCTGGCACACCGCCCAAGGTGGGGAATGTACACAGGCGATCAGGGAAGGATGGGAAGGGCAGCACGCCCGACAACACCGCCATCAGCCCAGCTGGCGAGGAGGGCCCCGCCAGCCCCATCCCAGGTGGGCAGGAGGCCACCAACAGGCCCGGCACAGCAGCCCAAGAGGGCCCGGCCAGCCACAGGACAGATGGGCAGGAAGGCTCCGTCAGCCACAGGACAGGTGGCAAATGACCTCCACGCCATGGCCAGATCCGCTGCACTGGGCACCGCCATCTCAAGCACTGCTGAACTGGGCCTTTCATCTCAAGCACCGCTGAACAGGGCCCTTCATCTCAAGCACCGCTGCACTGGGCCCTTCATCTCAAGCACCGCTGAACAGGGCACCGCCGTCTCAAGCACCGCTGCACTGGGCCCTTCATCTCAAGCACCGCTGAACTGGGCCCTTCATCTCAAGCACCGCTGCACTGGGCCCTTCATCTCAAGCACCGCTGAACAGGGCACCGCTGTCTCAAGCACCGCTTCACTGGGCCCTTCATCTCAAGCACCGCTGAACTGGGCCCTTCATCTCAAGCACCACTGAACAGGGCACCGCCGTCTCAAGCACCGCTGAACAGGGCACCGCCGTCTCAAGCACCGCTGCACTGGGCCCTTCATCTCAAGCACCACTGAACTGGGCCCCTTATCTCAAGCACCACTGAACAGGGCACCGCCGTCTCAAGCACCGCTGCACTGGGCCCTTTGCTCAAGCACCGCTGAACAGGGCACCGCCGTCTCAAGCATCGCTGAACTGGGCCCTTCATCTCAAGCACCGCTGAACTGGGCACCGCCGTCTCAAGCACCGCTGCCCCATGAGCGGCAGGGGCTGGCCCGCATCTGTGTTGGGCAGGGCTGCACGAAGCACTCTGGGCACCAGGCCCCCTCCAGAACCAGTGGAGACTGTTATCCACTTGTGAGACTGTGGCTTTGCACTCCCCAGGATGGTCCAGTGGGCAAACCACCCACTGCAGAGACTTGTGAGACTGTGGCTTTGCACTCCCCAGGATGGTCCAGTGGGCAAACCACCCACTGCATCTACTTGAGAGACTGTGGCTTTGCACTCCCCAGGATGGTCCAGTGGGCAAACCACCCACTGCAGAGACTTGTGAGCCTGTGGCTTTGCACTCCCCAGGATGGTCCAGTGGGCAAACCACCCACTGCATCTACTTGAGAGACTGTGGCTTTGCACTCCCCAGGATGGTCCAGTGGGCAAACCACCCACTGTCTGGACTTGTGAGACTGTGGCTTTGCACTCCCCAGGATTGAACAGTGGCCATGGAGGCCCCTCGTGGATCTGGCGTCGTTCACTCATCTGGCTGAGGTGCCCCCCCTTCCCTTCCCCCTGAGGTGCCTGTAGTTTTGCTATCTGATGCCCCTGCAGTGTTCTCTCCGTTGGAGTCAGGTATCTTGTGTGGGCTTTGCCCATGTGATTTGGGCCCAGTGGTCCACGGACAATGCATGCTACAATGCTCGGACTTGTACATATATGTATATAAGATTTTTTGATGTGTAGATATATTTTTAAGCCAGTTATACAATATATTCCAATGTTTAGAATCATTTCATTTTGTATTTGCATTATTCCGGGGGGTTTGGGGGGTGTCACTCTGATGTGTTGCTATGCATTGATGTGTGTGTTGTAGTGGGTGAGGGTGAGGGTGGGTGTGTTGCGTATGTGTGTACCCATAATATGTTCTTCTCCCCCCTCCTCTGTGTCGTAGGTGCTGTACTCACCGTTGTCTTCTGCGCCGGCGTTCGTGCTCCTGGTAGAGTAGTAGGAACACTATCGCTGGGAGTATGTGGAGTTCGGGTTCCATGCTGTCCTGATTCCTCGTGGGGTATATGGAGGTGGGCGTTTTCCCTTCGAAATGGCTGTTTCTGCCGTGTTTTTATCGGCGGGGCTACCGCCCCGGAAAAGGTGGCGGATTGGTAGGTTGTGATAGAGTGGGCGGTACATTGTCTCCCGCCTGTCTGTTGGTGGTGACCGCCGCGCTGTTTGTTTGTGCCGCCGTGGTGGGCGGTGTGGTAATGTGGCGGTCTCTGTTGGCGGTTTCCGCCAGGGTCGGAATTCCATTTTTTACCCCGCCAGCCTGTTGCGGTTTGGCCTCAGGTTTAACACCGACCGCCAGGGTTGGAATGACCCCCATAGTAATGTGTTTTATATGTCCTGACAGTGAAATATTGCTAAATTCCTTTTTCAATGCTGCAAGGCCTTTCCCTCTCACAGGTTAACATGGGGGCTACCTTTAAATCACATTAAAGTGTAGATTCCCTTTGGGAGCGGATGGACATGTGGAGTTTGGGGTCTCTGAGCTCACAATTTAAAAATACATTTTTTAGTAAAGTTGATTTTGAGATTGTGTGTTTGAAAACGCCACTTTTAGAAAGTGAGCATTTTCTTGCTTATACCATTTCTGTGAGTCTGCCTGTTTGGGGATTCCCTGTCTGGGTCGGTCTGACAGTTGGGCTGGTTGCATCTCACACTAGACAGTGGCACAAAGGGAGCTGGGGTGTAGCCTGCATATCCTGACGAGCCATTTGTGCTGGGGGGCGGGGGGAGTGGTCACTCACACCTGAAAGGGCTGTGCCTGCCCTCACACAATGCAGTCTCCAACCCCCTGGTGAGTGTCTGGGGTCTGGCCTGGGCAAGGCAGGATTTCACATTCAAAAGAGACTTTATTTTGAAGTAGGCCTACTTCAAAGGAGAAATAGGTTATAAGAAGGGCACCCAAAACCACAGAATTTAGAAACCCTTCTAGAAACAAGAGGAACCTCTGCCTGGAGAAGAAGAGCTGCCCTGCCTGTGACTGTGTTTTGTGGAGCTATCTTGCAGTTGCTGCTTCTGCCAGAGTAAGAGGGCAAAGACTGGACTTTGTGTGTCTTCCACCTTGATAAGAAATCTCCAAAGGCTTGATTTAGAGCTTGCCTACTGTTGTTTGAAGTCTCAGGGACAGCAAAGATTTCTCTCTGCCAGTACCTGGAGTCTCTGGGGAGACTCCTACTCTGCTCTGTGGTGCCCATCCAGTTCCTGGGACCCTGAAAGGAGAAACTGGTAGCCCAAAGAAAACGAAATCTACGCATAGAGCGCCATGCGGGGAAAAGATCGGTGTGACTCCGATCTGCGGCTGAAGAAACAATGCGCCCAAGGCTCAAAATCGACGCTCGCCGGAAACGCTACCGAGTAATGGAAGCTCGGAACTGGAGAAACGACGCGCAGCATCGCTGACGGAGGCTGGGAGATCGCAACGCGTGCTTGGTTTTCGGATCATCGTGCGGCTGGATTTCCGACGCAAGTACCGCTGGGCGTGTAAAAACAACGCAAGGCTTGCCCGGACCCGGGAGTGCTGACCTGATCAACGCATTGCTCTCCTGCAGAGAGAAGAAATGACACGCCCGACCCGACGAAAGGAGAAACAATGCAAGGTCCCGCTCGTGAGTGGAATCGACGCATCGCAAGCCCTTTTTGATGCACACTCGCCCGTGCAGGGTTATTTTTGATGCACCCAAGGTACTTTTTCATACTACAGTGTTAGTGTGTGTTTAAAACTACTGAAAGACTCTTTTTGCATTTTTATTGATAACCTGACTTATGTATTGTGGATTTCTGTTGCTTTGGTCTTTTTTTGTTTAGATAAATATTTCCTATTTTTCTAAACCTGTGTTGTGTCATTTTGAAGTGTTTTCATTAAGTTACTCTGTGTGTTGGTACAAATACTTTACACCTAGCACTCTGAAGTTAAGCCTACTGCTCTGCCAAGCTACCAAGGGGGTAAGCAAGGGTTAGCTGAGGGTGATTCTCTTTTACCCTGACTAGAGTGAGGGTCCTTGCTTGAACAGGGGTAACCTGACTGTCAACCAAAGACCCCATTTCTCACACAGCACATTTTGAACCCTACGCCAACCCCCACTAGAAGAGGTTCTTACTGCAACAGGCATGCCAGAAACCCGATGAAACAGTGGACATTTTTTATACCTCCTTAAAAGAACTTGCCAGCACATGCACACTAACTGATGAAGAAGATAAAGTAAGAACTTGATTCATCCAAGGCTGTGCGTCCTTGATGCTCCGTGAGTGCATCCTTCAGGAACCAAACATGAGTATTAGGGTCATTCTCACCCTAGGGTGATCAAAAGAGTTGTGAAAAGCATGTGCAGCACACATGGAGCAGTTGAAGAAGGAGCCTGTCAACATCGTCCTCAAAGAAGCCGCCAAACCCAAGACGGAACTTCCCAAACCAAAGAGCAAACTCTGCAGGTGGTGTGGAGTCCCTCTTCCCCACCCAAGTGGCTGCCCAGCTAGAGGAAAGACTTGGAGTGCTTGTGGAAAACTGAATCACTTTTCAAGAGTGTGTTGCTTGACGCCCAGGACAGTTCCAACTAGATCTAAGAAATTGGTCAGGGCAGTTGCCGCCTTTTCCTCCACATCTACAAACTGTAACATGGATGATGACCAAGAAGTTGTCCATGTGGTGAGAACAGTTGACTACAGTGAAATCAATCAACGGACACTACCCAAATGCCATGTAGAGGTACATGGGCAGCCTGTCTCAGCTCTCATCGCCAAAGGGGCCTTGATCAACCTCATGGCCACAGAGGTGTACCGCTACCAACCAACTCCACCTGCCCTTCGAACCACCAGCGTGAGGGTCTATGCTTTCGGGAATGCTCAACAGCTGCAGTTAGCTGACGTCTTTACATCAAATATTACTCACGACACCACAGGCGTTACCTCCACAGTAAATTTTTGTCACAGCAATGATCTGGATGTTTGTTCAGCTGCCAGACCGCACAAAACTTGAACCTGATCCCCTTTGCATTTAGCATCTATGCTGGCAACCTGGAAGACTTAATACGGGAGTTTGCAGCACTCTTCGAGGGTATAGGGTGCCTGCAGGGCCCTCCTCTCTGACTGCACATTGATGACTCCATCATCCCTGTATCCCTCAGACTTAGACAAATAGCTTTTAACCTCCAGGTAAACGCCGAATATGATTTGCAACTCCTGGAACAATCAGGAATCACTGAAAAGGTGTCCAGGCTGTGGGTATCCCCAATAGTAGTCTCCAAAAAGCTGAAGTAGCCAGATGTGGTACGCATCTGCATGGACATAAGGCTGCAAAATATGGCTATTAAGTGCAAGAGACATCTGACCCCGACCATCAATTGCATCATCGGGGAGCTCTCAGGCTCGGATTGGTTCTCAAAGATGGACCTTTGGTCTTGCTATCACCAGATCCTTTTGCACCACGACTCCTGGCCAATCACAACCTTCTCCAACCTCACTGGCCTCTGGAGGTGCACCCAGTTGCATTTTGGGATTTTCAGCTCCACGGAGGTGTTTCAACATAACATCAAAGAGGTTCTACAAGGTCTCACAGGAGTCCTAAAAATAAGCAATGACATTCTGGTTATGTCATCATGCTGGAGAGACATCTAATTCGTCTTTGAGCAGTCTTTGTGAGCTGAGAGAGCAGGCCCTGACCCTCCATCCAGAAAAATGTGAGTTTCTGAGGAATGACATTTGTTTTTCTGGCTACAAATTTTGCTAGAGAGGAATTGGTCCTGACCAGCCACGGTGAGAGACATTCAAGAGTGTAGAGATTTTCGGGGATGATAACATACCGTAGACGTTTTATGAAAAACCCATTTGACATCATGGGCCCCTTATGAGACCTAACAAAAAACCACTGACCCTTGCATGTGGAGGAAAGACCAAGAATGCACCTTCCATAACACAAAAGATGCTCTCTCAGCAAACACCACATTTGTATATTTCAACCTTTGGAGCAAGTCTCGACTGGCAGTCAATGCTAGCCCAACAGGCTAAGGTGTTGTGCTCGCCCAAAACAGGACTGTGGTAAGTGGGCACTGGTGACATATGCCAGCAGGACTCTAACATCCACTGAACAACAATACTCCAAGATCTAAGGAAGTGCAGACATTTCTACTTGTACCTTTCCTTTCACAGTCTTTACAGACCATAAACCACTACTCCCACTCTTCAAAGGGTCATCCTCCAAACCACCCGAGGATTGAAAAATGGATTTTGCAATTACTTTAGTTCAATTTTACAGTTAAGTATCGCCCAAGCATGTGCAACCCTGCTGACTTCCTATCACGTGATGCACACCTGGCCACATTGCTGAAAACCCATGAAATACAAGACATGGAAGAGCACATCCGTCTTGTATTAGAGTGCACAAAACCCATTCCAATCATTCCAATACCCATCATGGAAGTAGTGGAGGCTACCAAACAGGATGACTGCTTACTATTGGCTGTTGAGGCCACCCTATCCAATGACTGGCGACCACTAGAATGTCAGGTGGCCTTCAACACTGCTGAAGCCACGTCCACACTGCAAGCCTTCTACCATGCTTGACATGAACTGTCTGCTGTCTGTCAATGAGGAGGATTGCCTTTTACGAGGTCTCGGCCTCATACTCAATGCAAGCTTGAGGCCTGTCAGCCCATGGTGCCTACCAAGGGGTAGTGAAGTCGAAGGACAGGCTCCAGAGCAAAGTGTGGTTCCCTGGCCTTTATCAACAAGTGGGAGAGGTTGTCAAATGCTGACTAGTCTGCCAGTCTAGCAGACAATCTGACCCACCAGTGCCCATCATCACCAAGGACGGCCACAGCACCCCATGGCAGTGAGTCAGTGCCGATTTCAGGAGTATCTCTGATGGCACCTACGTGCTGATTGACATGGATGACTGCTCTAGATACGCGGAAGTGGAGATTGTATCAACCACATCGGCCTCTGAAGTCATTCCAAAGGTGGAGAAAATGATGGCTACTCATGACCTGTTTTGGGAGATTCACACCGATAACGCTCGCACCTCAACAGTGAAGTCCATCCCAGTGTTGCAGGCCCCGCCAGCGGTCCCTGCATCAGAAACCCATCGACCATGCCTGTCAACAGCAGAGACACTGCCAGCAAGATGAGACCACAGTACGACGTCAGCGAGAGCTGGGACAGAAAGTTATCACCTCAGATCCAATCCTGACCCCTTCAGGTGGTATGCTGACTTTCTGACCGAGTGAATGGTGGCGCCTACACCTAGACCCAGGAATCTGTCTCTCCTCAGATGTTCCAGTCATGTTGATGTTATGTTTTGTTGAGTTCTATCATGGGTTGTGTTTGTTTACATTTTGAGTTGGGGCAGACTGAAGTGTTGCCCCTAACTGGGCAACACCATGTCTCAGCTTTTTGGAGGAGGAAGTAGTTGCCGATCCCTCACTAACTGGACCCTAATGGTTTTACTGATGTAGTATCATCCAATAGTATAAAATGTCTAGGTGGGAAGCAGATGGGGTCTTTAGAGTGGTGTACCCAATGTGACAATAAAGTGTACATTGTGCAAGATCTGTCTTCACATGTTTCATTTCGGCCCACTCTACAGCTATGGTGCTGTGTGTGGTGTGGTTACGTGCCAATAGAATAAATTCCAGCTAGCACAGTCGTCGTACTTTGGAGTGAAACTGGAGCTACGGGGCTCTGCCCATTTATGTATACCAAGGCGTTCCTGAGACATTCAACATAGTTGCTGAGGTTGGGGTGCTTGGTGTAACATGCCTCAGCCAACAAATTTTACTTTCCTCCTTTAACCCCAAATAAAACAAAAACAAGTAAACAACATGACACTTGAATTTAGCACTATAACCATTTAAATAACCTTCCCAAGGGGGACAAACAACCAAGCACAATGGAAAGTCAAAGACTGCCCATTTAGGCAAAAGGAAATGGCCTGCCTTGGACAGCAGCAGCTGGGGTCAGCTCTGTGGTCTTACAAGTTAATCACATACATAGTTGTGAACCTGCTGGGGTGGAGTGGGGCATTCCACGGCCATGTCCACTCTGGTATTGTTTGAATAAGGGTATGTTCTGAGTGCTTGTCTTCCGACCTCTAGACCCTGACACCGTGGTCTCTTGGACCATCGTAACTCACCATCGGTGACTCTCGAATGGGAGTCTGAACCTGCTCCCGGGTGTCTGCCTTCACTTGTACCCAGTCTCCTATATGTATGTCTGAGATCTTGGACCTTCTGAGCTGTGATGCCTGGTATTTTTTGTCTTGTCGTCTGGCATGCATTTGGCTGCCTGGAGCACATCGGGTGCTTACAGAGGATACTTGGGGGCATATTTATACTCTGTTTGCGCCGGAATTGCATCGTTTTTTTTGACGCAATTTAGACGCAAAACTAACTCCATATTTATACTTTGGCGTTAGACGCGTCTAGCGCCAAAGTCCATGGAGTTTGCGTAATTTTTTAGCGTGGACACCTACTTTGCGTTAATGAGATGCAAGGTAGGCGTTCACGTCTAAAAAATCAACTCCGAGGCTTTTGCGCCGTTTTTTTGCGCCTGCAAAAGGCAGGCGTTAAGGGACCTGTGGGCTCTGAAGGAGCCCAGAGGTGCCCTCCCATGCCCCCAGGGACACCCCCTGTCACCCTTGCCCACCCCAGGAGGACACCCAAGGCTGGAGGGACCCATCCCAGGGACATTAAGGTAAGTTCAGGTAAGTGTTTTTTTTTTTTTTTTTTGTGGCATAGGGGGCCTGATTTGTGCCCCCCTACATGCCACTATGCCCAATGACCATGCCCAAGGGACAGAAGTCCCCTGGGCATGGCCATTGGGCAAGGGGGCATGACTCCTGTCTTTGCTAAGACAGGAGTAATTTCTATGGGGGTTGGGAGTGAAAAAAAATGGCGCAAATCGGGTTGAGGCGAAAAAATTGCCTCAACCTGACTTGCCCCATTTCTTGACGCCCAAGCTCCATTTTCCCCTACACCGGCGCTGCCTGGTGTACGTCATTTTTTTTTAACGCACACCAGACGGCGCCGGCGGCTAACGCCGGCTAACGTCATTCTATAAATACGGCGCCCGCATGGCGCTTCAGAATGGCGTTAGCCGGCGCTAATTTTTTTGACGCAAAACTGCGTTAGCGCAGTTTTGCGTCAAAAAGTATAAATATGGGCCTTGGTGCTACCCCTGTGGTGGTGTGAGGGGCCATGCGATAGTCCCTCAGAAATGTATAGACTGACTTCTCAACGCTTTGCTGCTCCACCTGGGCTATGTGAACTATTAAAATGCTCTTGGTGATGGTCCTCATTAACTTCTCTAGCTCCTCATTAACTTGAGGCCAGCAAACTGTAATTTTTCAGTGCTTGGTTCTACAGGATAGAAGTCACCTGGAGAGGTCCTGTTTATTGAAAGGCGATCCATTGTCCCAACGGAGTTCCCTTATGCGGCCATAAGTCGCCATGATTCCCTCCAGCTTTGGAATCGTCTCCTTCCAAGGAGGTGGTCCTGATTATCTCCACTTCTGGATACTTGGAGTAATTGTCTTCCAAAATCAGTGCTGGCACAGTGTATCTGAACCTCCAGAATCTGTTCAGTGATGATAGGGAAATGGGGGGTCCAGGGCTCCTGTGGCTTTGCACAGGTCACATTGTTGGTCTGTGTGTTCAACTCGATCATTCAGACCAGGGAACCACACTTTGCTGCACAGTCTGTCGAATGTCTTACCTATACTTTGGAGGGACCAGTGGGCAAGGTCCACCATCCATTATATTAAGCTGGTTGTCACAATGAGTCGGGGACCTCTGAACAGACACCTATCTGCTGTGATAGTGAGCTCATCCCATACATGTGCAGTGACATGACCAAGAGGCTTCTTCCATCTTCCGGGCGAGGTCAGTGATGGCGGCATTCCATTTTCCAGTCTGGGTTGCTACTATGGCCTGTAGTATCAGTCATCTGTCTTTGTAGCTTCAATGATGTGGGTTAAGAAAATGGGAATTGGACGTGATCGTTCCACTGCCATCCTGATGCACCCTTCTGCATCAATAGCTTCCTCTTACTTCTGGGGCATAGTTGGCTGTGTGTGTCAGGGCAGGTAGTCGGAAAGGTTGTGGGCATTACCTCTTTACTCCACTAAGGAGTGGTATTCTTGTAGCTGGAGTATACACTTCTTGATGTGCAGTGGGGGTTTCGAGGACAATCCATTGAATAGTGGTTTCAAAGGTTTGTAATCAGTGCTAATTTTGAATGGGTGATTGTAAAGGAAGATGTGGAAATTATGAAACTCCTGTTGGATCGCAGTGGCCTCCTTCTTAATGTTCCATCGGGGTTAATGCTCAGCTGGCATAGGCAATGGGGGCTTTTAGAAACTGGATCTCTAGTTGGCATAGGTATGTACCCTGTCCAAGTAGGGATCACAATCCTAGTCAGGGTAAGTCAGATACACACTTTAAATTACCCTGTGCTCACCCTTTGTTAGCTTGGCACAGAGCAGGCAGGCTTAACTTAAGAAGCAATGTGTAAAATATTTGTGCAACACACAGTAGCACAATGAAAACATCAAAAAAGGGATTAGTTTAGAACAATCAAGAATATTTATCTGAGTAAAACAAAACCAAAATTACAAAACTCCAATCAGTAGAAGTCAAGATATGAACTTTTAAAGTTTAAATCCAAAATAGTGGTTAGAAGTCAGTAGCGGTCAAAAGGTTACTTGAGGTTGCGAGGGGCTGGTGCATATCCAGAGTTCAGGCTGACCACCTGCTACGGAACCTATGAAGGGTCCACTGCAACAGTACCTTTGATGGAGTGAAGTGTCAAGGTCAAGGGCACAATGTGTGAGTTCCGATCCTTGTAGTTGGGTTCCACGTCAGTGTCAAACTCAATTGAAGTGAATAGAATGTGTTGTTGGACCATGCAGAGTATCATGAACGGACCACACAGGCTGTGAATTCACTGTCATCTAACAGCCTCTGCACTGGTGTTGAAGGGACGATGCATCAGAATTTCACTGCACTTAAGGCGATGCATCGGTTTTGCAGAAATCAGCTGCAGAACCTGCTTCTGAGGCCCAGGACTGGATGGGGCATGTCAAGCAAGGGTGGGACGCACAAATGGCAGAGCCAAGCACTGTCACGACAGTTGCTGGTAGTCTTTGATGTTCCTGAGACTGCAGAAGAACAGAGGGCAAGCCAGCAAGTCACTTAGATTCACTCTGGGTTCAGCAAGATGGGTCCAGTCATTGTCTTCAGCAGGGCAGAGATCAGCAGACAGCAGGACAGCTCAACAGAGCAGAAAAACAATTCCTTGGAATAGTCACTCCAGGCAAAGTGGCTATCCTTACAGACAGCAGTCTTTACTCCAGCAGATTTCTTCCCAAGTTTAGAAGTGTAATGATTTTCTAGGGTCAGAGCCCCAGTACTTATACCCAAAAGTGTCTTTAAAGCAGGGGTGACATCAAAGCAGCTCCTGGAAGTGCACAGGGCCCCCTTTCATCCCAGCCCCAGCTCTAGGCTTTCAGTTGGGGGTAATCAGCCCCTTGTGTGGAGGCACTACCCTTTGAAGTGAAACTGTGAAGCCCTCAATCCTTCCTGAGCAGGGTGACCCATCTGTATGCACATGAAAGCAGATGTTGTTGAGTGTCCTGTGTTATGGCTGTCTGGAGGGAATGCACAAATGTAGCTGTAACCCAGGCAGTCCAGACGTGTATTGGAGACAGGCTGTCAGGCACACAGAGAAGTGAGAGCAGAGGTTTGTGGGAATTTAGAGAACTCCTTCTTTTAATCTCCCATCTCTTACTTCTGTTGGAAACCCTGAGCCACTTTGGGAGTCCCCCCAGATAACTTTGTTGACACTGTTGCAGACCCAGATGTCTGCCTCCACAGCAACCTTCCTTGAGTCAGTCAGTTTGATATCCATCAGGTGTTTATACAGCTGTGGAAAACAATTTAAAAAATGTATTCCTTCAAAAATAAGTTATATAACCTCCATAATCATCAACCTTGCTGCCCCTCACCCAGCCCTTCACTTCCTTACCAGCATAACCAAGAAAATCTACCCATGATTGTGTGGTGAGTTTGCGACCAGCCCTGAACAGATGCATGTGTTTTTCAGGTGTCAAACAAAACCTTCTGACTAAAAATGATTTCAATGGCATTGTAGTTAGTTTGGCCCCCCCACTTCTAATGTAAGGAGTGTGCCCCTCCCCAGTGTGGACATGTAGTGCCACAGACTACAACCCTCAGATCTCCTTTGGGACCCTCTGCACTATCAAAGCCACTTCATAGGATGCCAACCATTCATCTATGTCATCCCCCTCCACTGTAGCTGGGCACCATATCTTTTGGGATATGGAATCTGGACTCACTTGAAGACCCTGCAGGTATGCTGTCACCATTGCTGCTGTTGCTTTACTCCAACTTGAAGGCTCTTATGTCTAGTTCTCTCAGGAGCTCATGGGCCATCCTCTTCCCATCCATGGCCAGCCTTTTCTTCTCAAGGGCCTGCTCCTTCCCAAACTTGGCAAGCTCCAACTTCAATTTCCACTCTTGTTTCCTGTCATCGAGCTCCTCTGGGGGCAGGTTCATTGATGAAACACTACTCTGGGAACACCTTCTTCCAATGGCAAATTGTTAGCCCCTTCCACAGGCAGTCCCAAATCTGCATTGACGTTCAGGGTAAGCTCCTCTTCCTTCTAAGGAGTTTCTTGCTCCTCACCCAAGTCATCACCCCCTGCACCCTGGGACTCTGCCTAGGCCCTTAAGGCATTCTGCAGGAGTACCTTCCTAGTGAACCTCCTTTTTGAGACATGAAATTTCTGAAACATCATCTCATCTAAGCCACAGTATTAGGCTCCATGTGGGCCAGATCAAATTCCACAACTTCTGGTGCTGTCAGAAGGCACTTACCTATGACCTGCACTGGAGCAGAACAACAACAGTTGCCAATGCCCCACCTGGAACAGCGCCTGTTCTCTTAATAATTTACCTGATAACAGAGGCACCCCAAGGGTGAAAGAGGATAGTGGTAAAAGAAGAAACAGCCTGTCAACGGTTGATTTCTTCTCCTGAAAGGTGTTTCTATCTATCTGGGTTAGTATTGATGCTATAGCAAGCCCTTTCTTGTGGAGGTTAAGAAACTGCAAAATAAAACAAACGTTGGTTATGCTTGGTTATGCTTCCTGTCTACTCTGCGCTAACAACTGCTCAACTATTTTAATTGCACAACTACCACATACCCAATCTGTCTAAGACTTTAGCACCTCTTCTGATATGAGATGTACTCATTTATGAATACTGATATAACGTTTCAAAACTGGACTTCTTTATTCACATTTGCATTATGACCCTTACTGTTAATTTTCATTTAATTCAGTTCAAGTATCAATATGCAGTCAAATTATTGCTTGTATTTTCCTTCCAGAGGAAGTACTTGCATACACCATGATGGCGGAGAAGTCAGATGCCGTCAGCTCTTCTGGAACAATCAAGTAAGCGTTAATCTTCTCTTGCAGTATTTTAGTTGTCTTAAACCCAACTTCAGAGTATTTCATTTATTATGTTTGAAAGTTTTTCTAGAGACCTAAATAGGGCTATTGAAAACAGAACTCTACTCTCCCCATCCTAGTGTTTCGGTTGAACACTAATCATACTCTTAATACAGTCACAGGACGAAATTCTACAGAGCACAGGCTCTCTGATGATATGCTACTCTTTTTAAGAAAGGCAGACCCAAGGTTGAGACACTGCTTCACCTGACAGACTCCTTACCGCGAACAAGAGATCACAAGACACCACAACGGCTTACAAATGTGACACGGCTACCCTGTCTGAAACTTTCGTGACAGAGAACTCTGGTGAGTCTGCTCTCTGAGGAATTCAGTTCAGTGAAGTGTGCATTCTTTAGCCAGTGCGCACTTCACATTCCATTCATGCTTAAAGGAAGAACAACTAGCGCACTGTAGGAAAAACTGATATGGCAGCCATCTTGTGATTCCAGGGCTGCTGGCTCAATTTCCAATCATTGTTTTTTGTTTCTATTCATTTCCTGCTTCTTGTTTTGGATGTCACTATACTGCCCACTATTGTTTTTTCAGTAGAGATTCTATGTAGGATCCTGACAGGTGGAGGTGCTGCTTCTCCAGATTGAAACATGTGCTAGCAAAAAAAATCAAAAGGCCAATTAGAGAGAATTGAGAATTAAAAAAGGGCAAGTAGCATAGGACAGTGAAAAATGTTGTCAATCAGGACGGATAGGTTTGAATTCGTATAGAGTTAGTGAACACTGAATTACTATATAGTATTGCACAAACACAAGTCCCATCCTCACCGCTGATCATCAGTTTTAGGAACTGTGTCTCTAGTTGGCAGAAGTATGCACCCTGTCCTGTCGGGATCACAATCCTAGTCAGAGTAAGTCCGATACACACTTTAAATTAACCTGTGCTCACCATCTGGTAGCTTGGCACACAACAGGCAGGCTTAGCTTTAGAGGAAATATGTTAAGTATTTGTGCAACACTCACACACAGTAACACAATGAAAACTCCACACAAAGGCCTCCACACCAGTTGAGAAAAAAGAGAACATTTATCTGAGCAAACAGGACCAAAACAACAAAAATCTAATTGGTAGACATTGAGATATGAGTTTTTAAAGATTAAATCCAAACTAGTGTTTAGAAGTCACTAGTGGTCAAGAGTTACTTGAGGTTGCGAGGGGCTGGTGCAATTCTAAAGTCAAGGCCAACCCTAATGGAGGGTAGGATGGCTACACAACCCACACAAGGTCAGCTGATGCAGTTCATCTTCATTAGATCGTGCAGGCTGTGAATCTGCCGTTGCACATGCGTCAAAAAAGCAATTCTTCAAAATTTCTCCCACACTCAAGGTGATGCATCTATTTTTGCAGAAATCAGCTGCAGATCCCACTTCTGAGGTCCAGGACTGGAGGGGGAACCTCAGGCAAGGGTGGTACTCACAGATGAACAGATGAACTCATAATGAGTAGAACATTATATGCTCATTATGTGTTTATCTGTTCATCTGAAGAGTATATAGTGCCTCAAATCATGGAACTGTACTAAGATCCTACATGATTTTAATATTATATTAAAAGACATAATTTTTCATGTATTCACAATAATGAAATATGGCAAGAATTTGTTGAAAAATGGGAATTTTATCATGGGTGCCTCCTCTCCAAGCCAAATGCTATGCGTGCCCGCTTAGGCCAAACAATTCATAATATAGGCTTGTGCCAGTGCTGGACATGTCCCTTTTAGCATGATCACACTCAGATATTTGATTTCTATGCTTGTTTTTTTGGCTTTAAGGCTCGGTGTACCTTACCCCTGCTAAACAGTGCTAAAGTCAGTTTGCTCTCCCCTTCAAACATGAGAAAACAAGCTACTGTGGCAGGCCTGAGACATATTTTAAAAGGCTACTTCAGTGGGTGACACACTAGTGCTGAAGGTCCACAGTAGCTTGTAGTGCTGTTTTTTAAACCACCATTTTGGCCTGGCAACAAAACCTGATGCCAGGTCTAAGCCTTCCATTTTATAAGTCATCCCTAAGGTAGGCCCAAAGACTCATAAGGCAGGGTGCATTGTATTTCAAAAGTAGGAGGAGTACTCAAGTTTTACATGTCCTTGATGTGAAAAACTTTTTTTTTTTTTTTTTTAAACTGAGCTTATTGGTATTTTGCTTTCCTTGAATTATAATACCTTAGTAGGTACAGGATATTGTGTTACATAATACAGATCTTTGTGTACAGTGTACAGCCGGGGTTCCAACAGTACTGAACCATAAACGTTATTCTTTCTGATGTGAAAAACTCCTAAAGCCATTTTTCGCTGTTGTAAGGTCTATTTCCCGCATCGACTAACAGTACCTTACTACATGTAATAAGTAATTATGTTAGATTGGTGACCGGTAGAAATATACTGCTAACACTTAAAAATGAATTGCTATTAAAAATCCTCTTTTATGGTGAAGTCAGATTTGAAGTCACAATTCTGAAAATGTAACTTTTAGAAAGTTGGCATGTCAATGTCCCAACCATTTGCACTTTCTGCCAGTGTCCTGGGTCACATGACTGTGAATGGTTCTTATGTTGGAATTTGTGTATACCTTACAGGCAATGAAGCAAAAGGGGCTTAGGTGTGCACAGGAAGGACCATCTTGACAGGGTGACTGGGAAGGTCTGTGTCCTGCCTCACTTATACCTCAAAGTGCTTTGTCTCCTGCCCACACAAAGGAATCTGACACCAGACTTGTCCTGTTTTTTGTCACCGTAGGTAGTTTGAACCCTTGGCAGAGGAAGGGGAAGATCGTTCCAGAACCAGACGTGGGGGTAGGACATGGAGTTCCCCCCACATAAAGGGTGGCAATTAGTATAAATATTGGTCCTCCAGACTGACACTTCAGAATATTCCTGGACCTTTGGAAGTTACAGCAGAAGAACTGCACTGCTGATTGGGAGTGCCTTGCTGTCTGAGAAGGACAAGTAGACCTGCTTGCTTACATCCCAGGCTACCAAGAGTGACTCCAAGGGCCAGTTGGCTGATCTACTGTGTGAGCTACAGGAACATAACATGTTTTAGAGGCTTCCCTACAACTGCCCAGCTGGACTGCTGCACTGGACCTTCTTGGACCTGGAACTGGATCTGTCTGAGCCCTGCTTGTGCCTTCTGTCTTGAGTGAGTCCTGATCCCCAAGAGGTGCCCCTCCAGGACTTGTACTCCAGACTGGCATCAGAGTGTATTCCTCCCTGCATAACTGTGGGTTTCATCAAATCTGATGCAAGACCTTGCATTTCAGGGCTTCACATCGCATCTCTTGCAGCTCCTGCTCAAAATTAATGCAGCACAATGCAACACGATCAGGACCTTACATCTGAACCCTTGCAGCTGATGTAGCACAATGCAGCTCAACACAGGACTTCGCATTGCAGCACCTTGCAGATCCTGACTGGAAAAGATGCAGAGTGATGCTAAACCTTGCATTAAGCACATAAAGTACAACTCTCAGTGGGACTAACCTGGTCCCTGAATCTGGGCCACGCTCCGTTGTGATTGGCCTAAACTCACACTCTTCTACTAACTCTTATTATCACACATGCTTATTTTTTCTTAATCACTGAGTCACTCATATCCACGCACTCTCACTCACATTCTGTCGTACTCTCACTTTTTCACTCACACTCACTTCTACTCTCATTCACCCTTTTTCACTTATTCTTAGTCTATGTTCACTCAATTCTACTCATTCTCCGTCACATTCATTGTCATTCACACTCCTCACTCTCTAACACACTTTAAGCTCTCACACACACACATGCTGACACTCACAAACAGACCTACACAGACACTCCCATGCAAACACACTCTCACCTGCGTGCACAATATCAATTTAAAAGCATTATATTTAACTTGCATCAGCTGTCAGTGAATGTCTTCTTACAGCTACTGGAGCTAAATATTTATTTCACTGTCAATGAGTAATAGTCTATTATTCATTTCTGGTATAATAAATAATGGTCAGAAAACAAGAAGGGTGGACCCCCAATGTCCACAATGGCAACTGTCAATGTGCTCTTGCCAGGGGATAGCAAAAGCAGCGCCAGAGGCTGCAAAGGGCAATCCGAGAGTCGCAACTTTGACCTGCGGCAACCCCTATTCCATGACCATTTCCCCACCTCACAGTTATTCTCTCTATCCCTTTGTCTCACTAATCCTGTCTCCTTCTCTCTCACATGGAGCCATGTCTCTCTCTGGCTCTGAGTTCTCTCATACCATCTGCCATTCATCATTAAACATGGTCCCCGCATAACGTCAAGCCGGTCTTTACTGACAATGCATGAAAAACAGCTCTGCTCATACCCACTCCAACCTACTAAAACAAAGTGCTGATTTGCACACTGTACATTTGGTAATCACTGTCTGGTTGTTTGTGTCTGACCTAACAAAACTGGCAAAATGGTACCTAGGCTATTTAAAGCTCCCAAACACAAAATGACTGCGCCCAATCGCCCGTGTGCTTGCCTTGACACTGATGGAAGCCCCAGCAAATAATTTTGACTTGGTCTTAAGGTGGCTCACTTCCACTGTTGGAAGTGTTCGCCCTCTGTTTGATTAAAGTGGTGTCCATGGTTAAGGTACAAAGGCTTCTTCTTTTTAATAAGAAATACATCCAGGGAATGTAGACACCATCAGTGGCTGCTGGTAATTTTAGGAGGGAGGGGAGCGGGCGGGAAGCATACTCACACTCATTCATTCACACGCGCACGCACATCCATTCACAACACTCAACATTCAAACATACACGCACGCACCAAACATTCATTTAAAACACACACTTACCTTCAGCTCAGAGGTCCCAGAAGGGTTGGGACTGCTGCCTTCCCTCTCTGGCAGACCTTAGGTCAGCCAGAGAGGGAAGGCAGCAGCCCCAACTTCCTCACAGAGTGGGATGGGGTCAGTGAGACTTCTGACCCCTCCCCACTTTGTGGCGAGGTGTCATTGATTGACACTCGCCCTGAGCGCTTCAGGGCTTAAACGTGAAGCACCCAGGTCGTAGTCAATGGGTGACGCTTCCCCTTGTCACTGAGGGGGAAGGCCTTGAGGCACCTTTGCTGAGCTGAGGAGGTCACGCCCATAGGAGCTGTGACCTCTTCAGCCCAGCAAAGTTCAGCTCAGGCAGCTAGGAGTGTGCGCACGTCCAGCTCCTGGCTGCTTGAGCTGAACAGCCTGACCGGCACTTTGCTCAGCTTGACTGGCACTCTTCATGAGGGGCAAAAGGTGGGGGGGCATGGCCCCTCTGCCCTAAAGGACGGGCTGTGGCTGGACACCAGGATAGAGTCCATCATATCCAAGCATGGTTGTACTCCAAAGCATTCACTGGACATTGCAGAAAACGCCTGCCTCATAAATAATAATAATGCAGAGGTTTTTCAACCTCATGCAAATGTATGTTTTGTATGTAATAACCCATTACTGCATTTCAGCACAGGTTCAAACCAGTCACCAAATTAAAAAAAATTGACCGTGAGCTTTGGACATCAGGCCTCATAAGGCCCCTTCAATCTTTCTTTGCCAAAAATGAGGAAACATGGCTCCACCATGAGAAACAGTAACCCAAAGCAACAGGCTTTTTTCAAGAGAGGTGCATGGTATGTATTTCAAAAGCAATGAACAATATTGAGGTCAAGATGTAAACCAATACCATTCCCAAGGATATTAATTAAAAATTAAAAATTACACCGGCTTAGTCAAAATGTTATGTTATGCAGATTTGTAGATCTCACTATCACCCTGGAGGGTATCCTGGCCCTGAGCGTGTGTGAGTCTAGCCAAACCTAGGGCCTAGTGGCACTGCTCGAAAGTGAGGCTTTCAGCTTTTTGTGTAGTCCCAGAAGTAAGGAGGAGGCTCTTATGTGGAGTTTCCAGCCATTCCATGCTTTAGGAGCGATGTAGGAAAAGGCTCAACCACCAGTTCCAGTTTTCCGTATGTGTGGGATGTATGTAAGTAAGAGCCAACATGAGTGAAGTTTTCTGAAAACTTTGTGAAAGCAGATATGAATTTTGAGGAATGCTGGGCTAGTGTTATGTTGGGCTTTCAAAGTGTGTATGAAGAATTTGAATTGTGCTCATTTGTGTATGGGGAGCCAGTGAGGCTCATTGAATTGTGGTATTAAGTGAGTGCAGTCGGAGGTTGAAAGTGATTCTGGCCACTGAGTTCTGAATGGTCTCCAGCATTCTGGTGAGAGTTTTGTTGATCCTGGCATGAAGAGTGTTTCAGTTGTTCAGCTTGCTTATAACAAGGGAGTGAGTGACCGTTTTCCAGGTGCTGATTGGGAGCCATTTGGAAATCTTCCGCAGAATCTTCAGAATAAGAAAGCATGAGATGTTGATGATGTTGACTTGGGCAGTCAGGACGAGATTCCTACTGATGAGGATCCCAGGTATCTTGGTGTGGGTGTGTGTTAGTCCTAGCTCCATTGGCCCCACAGTGAAGTGCTATTCCTGAAGATTATGATTTTGATCTTTTTGGTGTTCAGCTTTAGACAGTTAGGGCCATATGTACGAACACATTTTTCCATAGACACAGAATGGGTAAAACCCTTTGCTACATCTGGCCCTTAGTCTTCACCCAGTGGGCAACTTGAGTTATGCAGGCACTGAACTAGATCTGAGTACTGGGCCTCTTGTCCATAACAGAGAGAATGAGTTGCACGTCACCAGCGTAGGCAAAGGTCCTTAATGGTGTGATAGCGGATGATGATGGCTGAAGGGATCATGTATGCATTGAAGATGGGGGGGTCAGTGAGGATCCTTACAGAACTCCACAAGTGAGGTCACGAGTATACGAGGTGGATGGTGTCAGGCTGACTGACGGGGTTTACCAAAGTCTTGTTGGCATTGGATGAGGATGGAGTGGAGTACCGTATCAAAGTCTATGGAGAGGGACAAGATGAAAAGGGCCATCACATCTCCTCTTTCCAGAGTCCTGCGGATGTCATCTGTGGTGGAAATGAGTGCAGCTTCCATGAAGTGGTTGGATCAGACTGAGTAGTGCATAGGAGTTGTCGTCTTTGAAGTATTTAGTAAGGCAACTGCTGATGATTTTCTTGAAGATCTTGGTTGGGAATTGTAGCAAGGAGATCAGTCTGTAGTTGGCAAGCTTTGAAGGGTTATTGAAAGATTTCTTTGCCAATGGCAGGGCAGTTGTGTGTTTCCAAGCATCAGGGAAGGTCATGGAAGAGGTGGTACCATTCAGAATGGATGTGAGCATTGTGATGATGGGTTGCAGTCCTCTAGCGTAGGCCTGGTGGGGGAGGGATCTGATGAGGCCTCTGAGTGGAAGGACTTCATGGTGGTGGCTGTTTCATCTGGGGTGATGATGGGCAATGTGGTTAGCAATTGCTCTTTGGATAAGATTGAGAGACATTAAGCAAAGTCTGTCAGGTCCAGTTACAGGTTGAAGTTCCGATAATGGTGGTGATTTTATTGCTGAAGGACTGAGAGAGATTGTTTCAGAGGCCCTGAGAGCAGTATATCTTTCAGCAATCTCTCCTCTGAGGAGGAGGTAGACAGGAAGGCTGAGAGGGAGATCAAACTGCAACTGGTCAAACTCAAATTGGATTCAGAGGCTTTGAAAGGCTAAGGATGAGGCTGGGAGAGCTTTAGATAAAAAGAAAATGCCAGTGGTAGAAAAACATGCTTTGGAGCAACTGGCTCATGAAAGGAGGCTCAGAGAACTGGATATTGGAGCCAGAGAGGCAGATTCCAGTAATAATGGTGATAGCATCCCCACAGTGCCCTTTGGAGACAAGAGAATCCGCATTCCTAAGGATCTGGTGCCTAACTTTGTTGTGGGGGATGACAGTGACAAGTGATTTGAAGGCTATGAGGATTCCCTGAAGATGCATTGTGTCCCAGAGGAGGATTGGGATCCAGACTCTAGAGGCATGTACGTAGTGAAGGGAGGGATGCCCTGCTGCCCCTAGAGAATGGAGACAGGATGAAGTTCCCCCAAATGAAGGACATCCTTGTGAGGAAGTATGGCCTCATCTCAGAAATATACAAGCAGAAGTTCAGTGTAGTCAGAAATTGCCCCATCATTCCTGGGTAGATAGTATGGACTCCCTTTTAAATGCACTGGATAGGTGAGATCAAGGGTAATGAACTGAAAGATTATCAAGGGCTGTACAATTTGATGGCAAGAGAGCATATGTTAAGTCTATGTTTTGCAGAGCTGCTCCAACACCTGATTAATAGCAAGCTCACTGACCCCAAAGAGCTTGCAAAGGAAGCGGAAAACTGGTTAGGCACCAGGGTCCACAAGAAGGTATCTGGGGGTTCAACACAAGGGTGGACAGGGTCCCCACCACAAGAAAGAGGGGGAAACAAAAAATAAAATGAAGGAGTTCTCTACAGGTCCCGAAAATAGTTCCCTTGAGTAGGATTCCAAATCCCTACCTGAACAGAAGAAGCATAAGTTCCCTGATCATATATCATCAGAGAAGATCACTTCCAAATGTTATGAGTGTCATCAGGTTAGGCACTTCAAGGGGCATACTAAGGCCCTCATTAAGACTTTGGAGGTCTTTTGAGGGGACCACCACAGCGACAGCCACCAACAGACTGCAGCAGAGGCGGCAATCCGCCTGCCAGATTATGACTCACAAACACAAAACTTCCAGAAAGGAGCCAAAACAACAATCCCGCCAGACCTAATGAAGGGGAAAAACAGTCGGTCCCACCTCCGCCCTCCAAATAATGACCCACAAATCACCACAACGGTCACTCAGTGGTTGTTACCCATTGGCGGCACGGACCGCCTCGGTCGATTTGGCCACTCCACACCAACAGAAGCCATCATTGGCCAGATTGAAAAACCCACACCTGACACATATACACACACACCGTACACACCCACCAACAGCACTATAAAACACCCCCCACACAACCCACAAGTCTTTGCAAATGCGAAAACCTAGCTATATGTTGCCAGCCCAAACATTTACAGAACTGCACACACAAACCACAACCACCCATACACCCATCACGTATCATTCACCCACACCACACCTCAACACCTAACACACAACACTAGACACAATGGCCCTCATTCCAACCCTGGCGGTCCAAGACTGCCAGGGCTGTTCCGGAGGAAGCACTGCCAACAGGCTGGCGGTGCTTCCCAGGGCATTACGACCGCGGTGGAAGCGCCACAGTCGCACCGCCGGGGCCGGTGGTTTCCCGCCACAATGGCCCCAGCGGTTGTAATCCGCCAGGGCAGCGCTGCTTGCAGCACTGCCCAGGGGATTACGAGTCCCCCTACCGCCAGCTTTTTCCTGGCGGTTCAAGCTGGTGATACGGGGAGTCGCGGGGCCCCTTGGGGCCCCTGCACTGCCCATGCCACTGGCATGGGCAGTGCAGGGGCCCCCTGACAGGGCCCCGTGCAGCTTTTCACTGTCTGCTAAGCAGACAGTGAAAAGTGTGACGGGTGCAACTGTACCCGTCGCACGGCTGTAACACCGCCGGCTCCTGTGTTGCGGCCCAGCGGGGATCTCCAAATGGCCGCGGCGGGGTGCGGCCACATTGGCGGCCGCCCAGCAGTCCGATCTTGGCGGGCGGCTGATGAGGACCAATATCTACTCCACAGCATCCCACATACACACACACCCTGCATCCCGACAAAACATTCCACCCTGTACACAACACACACACTATACCCCTACACAATAGGCATGTCTCCACAAAATAACCCCCATTTCACTGATGAGGAGTTGCGGGTGATGGTAGACGAAGTCGTAAGGGTTGAGCCACAGCTGTTCAGTGCACAGGTCCAGCAGATATCCTTTGCCAGGAAGATGGAGCTATGCCGAAGGATCGTGGACAAGGTGAACTCCATGGGAACCTATCCAGGAACAAGGGATGACGTAAGAAAGAGGTGGAACGACCTACGGGGGAAGGTGCGTACAATGACATCCAGGCACCACATTGCAGTCATGAAGACTGGCGGTGGACCCCCTCCTACTCCCTCACAGTTGACAACATGGGAGGAGAAAGTAGTGGCTATCCTGCATCTAGAGGGCCTCACTGGAATTATTGGAGGGCTGGACACTGGTAAGTCACCATTACTACCCCACCACCACCGATACCTGCATGGCATGTCACCTCGTCACCTTGACTACCTTGACCCCACTCCATCCCAAAAAGAGAACCACCCCATAACCACCCTCAACTGTGTACCCCTGCATGTCCTACCCACTGCAAGCACACCCCTCCAAGCTCAGCATGCACACACAAGAGTAATGCATGGGCATCATGTAGCACTACCAATCCCACAATCCATCACCGTACACAAACCAAAGGTGGAAGAATAACACCCATTCCCTAGAGAAAGCCAGAAATGCTGAATATATAACTGACAATGACTATAACAAATCTCATACACATCCACAGGTACACCAGCCAATGTCAGCAGCCAGCATGTGCCACGTCAACCCAGCCCTCCACCAGAAGAAGGCTCCCGTGATAACAGCAACTCTGGATGTCTGGATCTGGATGATCTCCCTGGCCCATCTGGGACCAATGGTCAGTCGAACACCACAGGCAACACCCAGTCCACCACAAAGCACCCCACATCGGACTCCAATACCACAGCAGCCACCAAACGTCCCCAAACCTCTATCCCCAGGGCACGTCAATCAACAGTGTGCCCACCTGTACAGGGTCCCAAGTTGATAGGCAAGACAATGAAGGACCTGGTGTCAGTGGGAGTGGGCACACAGTTCAGGGGGCACAGGCACAGGGGGCCAGGGCCAGTGTGAGGATAGCTGTGCGCCAAGGGGTGTACAACAATATGCAATGTCTTAACTTTTATCCTATGCAAATGTAACGTAAAGTGTGAATCCATCCAATGGACAGTGAGTTTGGGGTACACATAATCAGTGTGAGAGCATGCCACAAGTCACCATCCACCAAACTGTATGAAAGCAGTCTGTAGGTATCACATGAGTTCACAGTAGTGACCACACCAACATTTGCAAAAAGGGAAACCATTAGTGATGTTCAAATGAGAAGTAAAGGAAGTAGAGCAACAAGAGCCCCTGTACTATAACAGTCTACATTCAGCTGGTCACTTCAATTCAGAACTTTGCACAGCAATTGATTCCAAACAACATAAGTGAGGAGAAACAACTCATCTCAGGCCCTTACACAAGATACCACAGTATTAGCTATGCCATGTTGTCAGTATGCCAAGCCCTCCTCTGGACCACCTAGTCTGGGCAACACTGTCAGGGAAATTGAAGTCACAGAGTGGTGTGTAAGCACATTGTAAGTCACATAACATTCCCAGCAACAAATTCAATGTACTGCTAAATTACTGATACATTGAATGGGCTGAATAAGCTTGATCACTATCACCATAGCACTGGCACGACTGACCATAAACGGAACAGTGTCAGGTCACATAATGCACCTATTTGTGCTTGGCACAACACAGCAGCCCCACAAACCTTAATTGATTTGGAGGTATGAACAGAAGTACAGTCTAACCTGAGTGTCATTGGACATATTGCTGTATCAGATGTGTCCTGTTGTCCACATCCTCCTCCTCCCTATCCTCGTCACTGTCTTTAGTGTCCTCTACTGCCACAGGTGCATTGTCACCCCCCTCCTCCTCCAGGAATGGCACATGTCCTCTGAGGGCCAAATTGTGCAGCATGCAGCAGGCCACCACTATCTGGCAGACCTTCCCAGGGGAGTAGAGTAGGGATCCACCAGAAATATGGAGGCACCTGAACCTGGCTTTCAGTAACACAAAAGTCCTTTCAATTACTCTTCTGGTCTGACCATGTGCTTCAGTGTAACAATTTTCTGGGCCTGTCCTCTGATTCCTCAGTGGTGTCAATAGCCAGTAGCCGGAGTCACCTGGAATTAGTGAGAGACACACATTGCTCATGAACAATAGCACAGAGGACAACTCCAGGTGGCATACAGTGACATACATTGTTTGAAACTTCAAACACACCTATGAGCCGCTCTCTCTTTCTCTGTAGCAGTGCCATCATTTGTGGGACGCTGCTGTTCCTCAATACATAGGCATCATGCACAGATCCAGGAAACATGGCAGTAGCATGAGAAATGTACTGATCAGCAAGGAACACCATCTGGACACTTATTAAATGATAATTCTTCTTATTTCTGTACACCTGCTCATTTGTCCTGGGAGGGACCAAGGCAATATGGGTCCCGTCAATGGCCCCAATCACATGTGGAATGTGTCCCATTGTGTAGAATGCAGCCTTCACAGTGGGCAAATAATCACTGTGGGGGAATGAGATATAGCTGCTTAAGTGTTTCAGCAAGGCAGCCAAAACTCTACTCAGCACATTAGAAAACATTGGCTGTGACATACCTGCAGCCAAGCCCACAGTCACCTGGAAAGAACCACTGGCCAGGAGGTGGAGCACTGACAGCACCTGTACTGCTGGGGGTGTTGCTGTAGGACTGCGAATAGCAGGAATGAGATCTGGCTCCAATTGTTGACACAGTTCAGTGATTGTGGCCCTGTCCAGATGATAGGTGAGTATAATATAGTGTTCCTCTAGTGTAGCCAAGTCGACTAAGGGTCTGTACACAGGTGCATGCCTCCTCCTCCTCCGCAGTGGTTAGTATCTAAATAAACCGAACATCAGAAGTGTGTGACAACAGGAAGGATGGCCACCCAACATCATAGTATACAGAGCAGTCTCATCCAATTCACGCAACCAATGATTGTAATTTGCACTGGTGTCCTCTACATGCAAACGGACTTCTTAAAAAATACATACTATTCATTTCCTTTTGTGTCTCACAGATGTAGTCAGAGTCATGTGTTGTGTTTGTAGCATCCCATTTTACATGTTGTGACAACTACTCATCTGCAAGCAGTGCATTGGTATGAGATCTAATTTGAGTGCCAGAGTATACAACCAAACAAAACTATGTAGTGGATTGGAATTTCCATGGTGTCTATCATTGGTACCTATGACCACATTAAATTGACTACCATGAGTACCAGCATCAGGAAATGGCAACCGCCTGTCCTGCATGGAAGGACAGGTGGAAGTGTCCTCACTCTGCCAGTGTTTGGCATAATGATGGAGAGAGGTCTGCACCACTGTGCAACTCCTCACTGGTTAACATGGAAGTCTATGGGGCACAGGGGCCAATGAGGATCACCGCCAATGGTGACGGTGTTAAATGGCATGGACGTGACCTCCATTTTCTGTATCCCAATTCACTTGATCCTGACTCTCACGATATCAACACCTCCACTGCGTGTGCTGCTGTGTCACTGCGTGTGCTGCTGTGTCCTGAGTCTGGAAGCCACAATGGCCTCCAGATGGCCCGTGCAGCCGGCGATAGGGCCCCAGCTTTCACACCTGAAGAACTTGAGAAGCTTGTGGATGGGGTGCTACCCTTCTATGGACAGTTGTATGGGCCTCCAGATCAACAGGTGAGCATCTTTTAAGTACTTTGAATGCAACATGGCTGTATGTAGATGTATGTATGTACAAGCAGTGTGTCATTTGGGGAGTGTATTTTTGCTGCATGCATTGTGTACGTAGAGATACGAGTAATGAGTAAAGTTAATGTGGGATCTATGCAGTATGTAAGCCATTGCTGTAACCGAATGTAGTATGGAGTTCACGGTGTCCTTCTGTCTGTGTTCTCTAAGCAGGTCAGCATCCATCAGAAGAAAGGGTTATGACGTGCCATCGCCAAGGATGTGCGTACCCTGGTGGTACATATCCAGCGGAGCACCCACTGGCGAAAGAGGTGGTAGGACCTGCGATGCTGGGCCCGGAAGAGCACGGAGGCCCAGCTGGGGATGTCCTCCCAACAAGGAAGGGGTGCCCATCGGATCCCGACCCCCCCTAATGGCCCGCATACTGGCAGTGGCCAATCCGGAGTTGGATGGGCGCTTGAAGGCAGCGCCGCAGGGGGTGAGTACACACTGTGTGGAATTCTTTCCTGATGCCTGCCAAGGTGTTTGGGTGCAAGGTTCTAGTCAGTGTATGGCCCAATATGCCCATGTAGCTAATCTTGTAGAATCTTGCTTAGCAATGGTGAGTGGTATGTCCATTTGGTATTGGCAATTAGCTGGTATTCTATCTTCATTTGAGACCTACATCCTGACTCACCGGTGTCGTTGTGATGCTCTGATGTCCACTGCCTAGGTGGTGTGACCTATCAATTGCATGTTGTGCATTCACTTGGTATGAATTGTGGAGCTGTGCCTTTGTCAACAGGCATACATGGCTTAGTGAGTCTCAGTAGGTGTGCAGATGGTAGTGTCTGAGTTCATTTCTGCTGTTGTCCCCAGGCAATGGTTTGTTATTGTGTTTGTTACTGCACAGTGTTAGTTCCAGTGAGTCATTGTGATGTGCATGCCATATGTGCTGTTATTGCTGTAATAGACCCTGTGCTCCCTTTCTTTGTTCCTCACCCTCTCTCCTTTTCTTCTCCTGTCCTTGTGTGCATTAGCATCATCTGGGGAAGGAGCAGGGGCACCGGCGACTGGGGAGCTGCAGCCCACAGGACCCAGGAGGCAGTATCAACCAAAGCCGAGGGGACCAGTGAATTGGAGGGTGAGGGGAGCACCACAGGGGAGACAGGAGCTACAACAAAATACTCTGATTCCTCCTCCAATGGAAGCTCCCTGGTGGTGGCAGACTCCTCTGGGACCACCCCAGCTACATCATCTTCCGCCACCCCTGTACCAGCACTGGCTTCGCAGTAGCCCCAATCCAGTTGCCCATGCCTGCTCACCCAAGAGGGTGGCCCTCTCCTTTGCCGCCGGCACCTCAGTCCTTGCCCCAGTCAACCCTGCTGCCCACACTGAGGAGACTATTGACCTCCTGAGATCCATTTCTGTAGGGCATTCAACCTTAGTGGATGCCATCCAGGGGCTGGCATCCCAGATGCAGCAATGTAATGCTTACCTGGAGGGTATTCATGGTGGCTTGGCTTTCCTACAATGATTGTTTCAGGCTCTGGCCTCCTCTTTGACGGCAGCCAGTGTCCCTGGTTCTTCTGTCCCCACTCCAACTACCTGTTCCCAGTCCCAGAAACTCTCTCCCCACCCATCCCAAGCACACAATCAAAGCAGCATGCACCCAAGACAACAGACAGGAATCTCAAAGACAAGCACAGGCACCACAGATCAAACCACGAGCACGCGCACAGCCAACACCCAGGTGCACACACAACAACAGCCACTGCCTCCACTGCCTCCCCTCCTCCTCTTCCCTCACAGTCACATCAGCATTCACACCTGCAAACACTGCATCCTCAGTCCCAGATCCTGCCACCTGTACAGCCTTGCCCACATTTACCACAACTGCAGACACGCAGACTAGAACCCCATTCCCCACATGCGCAGTCATCACCATCACAACCACATGCAGCACACCCACCTCATTTGCAGACACCACCTCAACACACATGCACACGACCTGTCTGCCCCCTCCAAAAACACATAAACGCTCCAACTCAGTCACTCAACATCCATCCACCTCACACATGCATAATGTACATGCACCTGCAACCCAGTCCAGCACACATACTCCTCTTACAATTACTCCCTCTACCTCCACTCACAATCCTCCTCCCACACTCAGCTCCACTGTACCTAAAAAACTTTTCCTTGCCCACTTTGACTTCTTCCCTCCACCTGACCCACTCCAAGTTGTCCGGAAAAGGAAGGTCCCGCTCCCCCAGCCCAGTACTTTCAGCTCCAAGTCCTCTGGTGTTACACATGTCGCTCCCCCTGCTAAAAAACCTCCCACTACGGGGCACAGGGCAGTCACTCTGACCCCCCACTCCAAGCACACTCCCCTGCCCCCTAAACAGAAGAGCAAAGGCCCGCACCATCCCAAACCCAAATCCAAGGACCCCCTTCCAAGAAGAGCCCACCCCATGAGGTGCCTGCCTTTCACATCAATGTCCCTGGAGTCACTTGGGCTGTCAGGAGTCAAGTTGGGCTTCTCACATTGCCATGTGTAGTGACATGGACACTTTGAACTGGCCAATGGCCCTTTGTGTATGTAGTTCAATGATTTTAATGTGATTGTTATTTCCACCGGAATACAGAAGTTGGACCAAAAGTATTTGTCCTAGATTTTTTTACTTCTGGCTTGTATTGTTGTACTTTTCAGCAGATTGTTCTCCGTGTGTGGTATATGTGTATGGTGTGTGTTGTGCGTGTGGGCTGTGTCACTCTCCCCTCCCTTGTGTGATAGGCGGCTGTACTCACCATCGTTATCGGCATTGCTGCTCCTGGACTCCCATCACGTGGTACAACATCGGCACGGCTTTCAGTTCGGGTTCCATGGTGGCCGCGGACTTCCCTGTGTCCCTGGAGGTGAGTGTCTCTTTTTATATGGGTTATTTCTGCCAGGTTTTTCATGGCGGCGGTCCCGCCTCGGAAATCCAGGCGGTGTGCTATGTTGTAATATGGTGAGCGGTGAATGTTGTTCAGCCAGCCTGAAGATGGCAACCGCTGTGGTCGGTGGTCGGTGGCCGGACCGCACTGGTGGTTCCAGCAGTCCATTGGCTGTATATGGGAGGGATCACCGTTGTGGTCATAATATGGCGGTCTTCACCACCAGCCTGGCAGCGGTACTACCGCAATCATCGGCGTGGCAGTCAGCTGACCTTTAAGGTCACAATGAGGGCCTAAGTGTCTTAAGTGGGTACAGCCCACATGGGTGGGTACACTCCGGGACTAACTAGTTTAGTGCTTGAGGAGTAGATTATCCCAGTTAGTATGGAGATAGTGCTGAGGTTGCGCTAGTGTCCCTGGGCAAAGAAGAGATGGTGCTAAGGGCCCACATGCCTAGCTTCACTAGGAAGTACAGGCAGTGGGTCACTATGAATGGGTAGTGGGTGGAGGCTCTGAGAGCCAGCATGACAATTGTCAGGTGTTATCTTCTGTCCTCAGAGCAGGTAGACCCTAATGTGTTCCACCATGTTGTAGTAGCTGACAACCATGACAGTCACGGCCCAGTGGCTTTGGATCCCTTTGAATGAGGGGTCCTCAGGTTCCTTTAGAGTACCTTAGTCCATCTATGCCTATGGATTGTCTGCTCTGTAATGACATGGAACACACCATATAGAAAGAGGTGTAGTTCCGGTCTCACCTGGAGATGTTGATGTTGCTGAAGCAGGTGTGTTTAACTACCCAGTCCACAGCCAAGCAAGAGGGTAGTCAGGAGGACCTGGAGCCTGGAAGAATGGCCCAGATACCTGCCAAAAAGGTGAAGGTAAAGGGCAGAGAAAACCCTTTCCTGAAACTCCCATGGTCTGGGAGAAGGCAGAGCCTGAGGATAAAGCCCCAGAACATACAGGGGAGCACATTGCAACCCTAGGAAATTGACCTGAACTGACTAATTGGCAGAAGAAAAGAGACCCCCACCAGTGAGGAGCTCTGCAGAGTACAGAGTGAGTACCCCACTCTGGAGGGCCTACGGTGGCAGGCCAAGGCCCAGCCACCTGGTGATATGTCTAGTGATCACCTGACTTACTGGGAAAATGGTCTTCTATACACTAAGTATAAGGTTCCTGAACCTGGAGCAACCCATGTGCTGGTGGTCCCCCGGGGCTACAGGTCTTTCCTACTGGACATAGCTCACCTTTGGCAGGCTTGTCACCCACGTTTACGGGTTCTGCAGGTCATGTCCAACCAGCCAGCCCAGTGGGAAATCAGGAGGAAAGTGCAAGGCTCATCTGATTCCCCTTCCAGCCATGGGCACCTCTTTTGAAAGGGCGGACCTCAACATTGTGTGGCCTCTGGACCCCTATACAGCCCTGTGCAACAGGTTCTTCCTGGTCTTTGTAGACCATTATACCTGGTACCCAAAGGCTATACCTCTGAGCAAAGTGACTGCACATGCAGTGGCTAGAGCACTGACGGGGATATTTACCCATGTGGGGTTCCTCAAGGAGGTAGGATCTGACTGAGGTACCAACGTCATGTCAGCATGCATGAGGATCATGTGGAAGGTGTGTGGGGTAACCAACAGGTTTAATGCACCCTACCATCTCCAAACAAACTAGCTTATTGAAAAGTTCTACAAGACCCTGAAAGATGTAATCATGGGCCGTCAGAGCCATAAAAGCAGATGTGAAGTGGGACATCCTCTTGCCATGCCTGTTGCTTGCCTACAGAAAGCTACTGCTGAAGGGGGGCCCTTTGAACCTCTTTATGGTCACCCTGTCAGAGGGCATCTCAGATGACTAAAGGAGGTATGGGAGCAAGCCTCAAAGAAAGCCCCTCAGCATGTGGTCAGCTACATGCTGGTCTTCCTTCTGGAAGAAGCTATAGGAGAATCTGAAAGCCAATCAGGAGGTCATGAAGCTCTGGTAAGACCAGATGACCATTCTGGTCTGATTTCAGCCTGGCCAAAATATGTGGGGGATGGAGATTGTGGAGCCCCGTGCACTGCAAGATCTATGGTCTGGGCCCTATGAGGTGAAGGAGTGCAAGGGGGAGGTAACTTACCTTGTGGGCCTCAAGACCCTGCACGCTGATTGTCGACCCTGTGGATTCTGAACGTTGAAAGTCTGAAACCCCACTTTGAGAAGTTTGAGGCTCCTGGTCATGGATGACAGGGCATGACAGAATGGAGAAGGAAAGTGAACGTTTCCCTGACCTTCTGTCTTACAAGGAGCAGGAGGGGTTAGAGGAGCGTGTCAAACGCTTCCCTCCTCTGACCCTAGAGTATCAGAGGGACTGTCACCAAGTATTGGGGCACTTAACCTACTTCTCACTCCCTTGTGTACCCATGATATTGACACTGGGGACAGTATTCCTGTGAAGAACAAGATCTACATGCTATCGGACAAGGTGAGAGCCAGTGTAAAGCAGGAAGTCTCCAAAATGTGTTAGCTAGGGGTAATCGATCCCTCAAGCCGCCATTGGTCCAGGCCAGTGGTACTGGTCCCCAGGGCTGCCCAGCCAGGTCCTACCCCTGAATTCCATTTCTACATGGATTGCCAGGGGATCAATACCATCACTAAGACTGATGCCCATCCCATCCCGAGCTGAAGAGCTCATTAATTGGTTGAGGACTGCTAAATTGCTCAGCACATTTTATCTGACGTCTGGGTACTGGCAGATCGCCTTAACTGAGGGAGTCAAGGAGAGGTCTGTGTTCTCTAACCCAGATGGCCACTTCCAGTTTCAGGTTGGAATCCACTTCTGCACCCTTCCAAAGGTTGTGAGTCAGGTCCTGACTGGACTGGGGAACTCCAGTGCTGCCTACATAGATTTTGTGGTCTTCATTGGCAGCTGGGAGGGCAGCCTGTGCCACCACATGGAAGTGACAATAAGTAATTGCACACGTGTACAAATTGCAATGAAATAGTACATCAATCACCAAATAGTGATTCAAAAAATAATATTGTATCAAAAATAATATCCTATATAAACATATTCCCATATACAATATCCAAAATTATTTCATTCAAGGAGGTCCTGAAGAAATCCAGGGGCACTCTGAATGAAATAATTTTGGATATTGTATATGGGAATATGTTCGGATTACCAAGTGGAACTTGAAATGATTTGAAATTCTTGGATCAGAGATTGTTTAAATTGGGACTTTATTTTCACGAGAATACACTTATGGATCTTTGGACTGCTAAATTTCATTTGGAATAAACTGTGTTTCTGAACTTAAGAAAGGATATTATTTTGGATACAATATTATTTTTTGAATCACTATTTGGTGATTAATGTACTGTTTCATTGCAATTTGTACACGTGTGCAATTACTTATTGTCAATTTTTGGATAACCACTTGTGTTATCGTGTGGGGTGTTTGGAGGGTGAAACCTTAGTGATTTGCACCTTGCAGTGTGCTATATTATGGGTTGTTTGATTTGAGGGCAAGAACGCCTATTACTCTTTATTCACCCTCTTTCTTATATGTAGTCACCACATAGAAGTGCTTCAGGCTCTGCAGACAGCAGGCCTGACTATCAAGATCTGTAAGTGCCAGATAGGGCAAGGATCACCGGTCTACTTGAGTCACCAAGTTGGGGGGGTAAGGTTCAACTTCTCAAAGGCAAAAATTCAAACCATTCTGGTTTGGGAACCTCTTGAGATCCAGACAGAGGTGAGGGCCTTCCTGCGATTAACTGGATACTACGGGAGATTTGTCAAGGGCTATGGCACCATTTTTGCTCCCTTGACAGAGTTGCCTTCTAAGACGTAGCCCAAACAGGTGATCTGGACAGAGGGGTGCCAGACTGCAGCTTTTGACACCCTGAAGAAGGCCATATGCAAGGCACTTGTAATCAGGGCCCCTGGTTTCACCCAAGAGTTTATCATGCAGACAGGTGCCTCAGAGCAACGCATAGGGGCTGTGCTCTTACAGCTAAACAAAGAGGGCCTAGATCAACCAGTAGTCTTCATGAGCAGCAGGTTACTTCTCCGGGAACAAAAGTGGACTGCAGTAGGAAGGGACATATTTGCAGTGGTCTAGGCACTGAAGAAGTAGGAGGCCATACCTGTTTGGGGCTCACTTTTGGGTTCAGACAGTCCACAGACCTCCCAGGCGGCTAATGCAGATGAGGGGTGAGAATCTCAAACTGTTGAGGTGGTCCATCTCCATACAGGGAATGGACCTGATGGTGGACCATCGCCTTCAAACTGTGGTCTCTCTAAGTTCTTTCACCTGAAAGTCAGTAGTTTTTTCTGCTTTCAGCTTTAGGGAACATATGTTGGACCTGACATATTTGGTATGGCTTTCCCCCAACTTTTTGCCTTCTAGCCTCCTGTTTTTGCAGACTTTGTTTTTGCTGGCCTTAGGACTCTGTGCACTTTAGCACTGCTAACCCGTGCTAAGGAGCTTCTGCTCTCTCCTCTAAACATGGTAACATTAGCTTACAGCACTGTTAATCTACTTGTAAGCCCCAAGTACAGTGGTATTGCATGTACCCAGGGCCTGTAAATTGACAGCCGCTAGTGAGCCTGCAGCACTTGCTGTGCCACCCACTTCATTTGCCTTCTAAATATGCCTCAGGCCTACCATTGCAGCCTGGATGTGCAGTTTTAAAATGCCATGTCGACCTGGCAAAATAATTATTTTTCTGGGCAAAGACTTCCCTTTTAATATATATGAGTCACATCTAGGGGTAGGTCCTAAACTGCCCAGAGGGCAGGGTGCAGTGTATTAAAAATTTGGAAATGTACTTTTACATTTTACATGTCCCGATAGTTAAAAACTCCTAATTATTTTTCACTACTGTCAGGCCTACTTTTCCCATAGGAAAATATTGGGTTACCTCATTGTAGGAAAGTGAGTTATTAGTAGGTGATGGTATTCACCCTTAGCTACTTATAATACCACAGTCAGTAATAGGTCCAGTCAAGTCTCAGTAAATTAATTCTTGCTCAACCATTGGTAGTTTAGCAAACAAGCAGTCAGGCTAACTTGAGAGACAGATATGTGTAAATCATTTAGGGACACATGTAAAGAGCGTTTGTGGTTTTGCAAAAGGGTTAATTCTCAGCATTAGCCTGTTTCCAAATGCAAAAAGGCTTTTTTAAATGTACAAAGCCCTAATTGCGATTCAGTATTGGGAAGAGGAGTATTTAGGGCGTACCTTCCTCATAACGAATTGCAATGGTATGAAAGAATGTTTTGTGACCGAAATGCGGGAGCAAAACAGTCACATTTTACCACCTACTTCAGGTAGATCGTAACCCATTCGCAAAAGAGAAGAACCCCACAGACCACTGCCTTATTCTTAAAAAATGAAAAGAAAACGTTTCTTTTTTCTTTTTGAAACACATCCTGTTTTCCTTTAAGGAAAACAGGCTGCATTAAAAAAATTAGATTGTTTTACTGAAAAGCAATCACAGACATGGTGGCCTACTGACCCTAGCAGGCCACCATTCCTGTGATTTTGGTGATTGCCAATGGGTCGTATACCAAGACCTATCTTATTAATAGATATGAGGTAGGTCTATTTGTGTCTCACTGGGAATTACAAATTGTATTAAACACACATTTGTACATGGGTCTTTGCCATTACTAAACAGTGAATCACAAACACCTTTCCTTGTACATGTGGCCCTTAATATCAACAAATCAGTGAATAAGTAAAAGTCACAACACAATAATAATCCAACACCAATTTAAAATGATGGGGGATATTGTCATCTTTAAAATGATACCAAAACAACAATAATCCAATATAGGGAACCGGAGATATGAATTTTTTAAAATGAAATTAAAAAATGTACATTCTAGCTTCAAAAACCATAAAGTGCCTTTTGCGGCTACCTGGTCGCGCTGGACCAGGACAAAGTCAAAGTTTGAAGACGACCATGATGGAGCGCTGGTCAGATAGGCAGAGGGCTGGGTCATGATCAAAAGTTTACTTTCGGACTAAGGGCCTGATTTAGATATTGACGGACGGGTTACTCCATCACAACAATGACGGATATCCACTGAAATCTAAATCCCATTATTTCAGGATTTAGATTTCAGCGGATGGGATATCCGTCACCATTGTGATGGAGTAACCCATCCGCCAATATCTAAATAAGGCCGTTAGTCTTTTTCTCTGACTTTTTTCTTCAACAATGAGTCCTAAGGTTCCTCGATGCGGAGTTTGATTAGACAACGGTAGCCTGCTGCAGCATAGTGCCTTGATGAGCCTCTGGAACTCTTCAGTGTCAGCGGAGAGGAGCACCAGAGCTTTCAGATGTACAAACGAGCGCAGTTAGGCCAATTCTTCAGTCAA
Source organism: Pleurodeles waltl (assembly GCF_031143425.1). NCBI lineage: Eukaryota > Metazoa > Chordata > Amphibia > Caudata > Salamandridae > Pleurodeles > Pleurodeles waltl. The sequence continues at coordinate 1,238,167,253 of NC_090446.1, forward strand.
CGGCAGCGCCATGACTCTCGATGTTGAGCTGGTCTCCTCCTGGACCTTTTCAAAAAATATTTGCAGAATGTTTCTAAACTTTGAGAGGTTATAGTTTCTAGGTTCTTTTGGGGAAGATAGGGGCCCAGTAGCATCAGCCAAGGGTTCAAAGACTCTGAATTGCCTTCTGGGAGCTATTACTCAATTTCGCACAATGCACCTACATAGCCCAGAACAAATCCAGCTGCAACTGGTCAGCTGGGGTGAGCCTCTCTTTGGCTGGGCAGGTGACTTCTTCCAGCTATCTTGTACCTGTCGCTGGTCCGAAAGTCTACTCCTTTTCCTTTAAGTGAGACACAGTCCTTTGTTTGTGGAGACTTGTGAGTGCAGCAGGGGTAAGCCTTCTGTGGTGTACCAAGGGTCCAGCAGGTCAGTCCTTTTCTTCTGAAGTTTCTGACAGTGATCTGGGGAGCTCCTGCAGCTCTTCCATATCTATAGTCAATTCTGGGCTGGAAGGAGATGGGGGTACCCCAATCAATAAGGAAAAAGCTACCTCCCTGTGCTACGACCACTTTCTGTGAAGTGTGGCATTTGTTTGCCCCAGAAAGCACTGTTCTCCCAACAATCAAGCAGGAGAAATTCTCTCCTTGGTGTGTGTGTCTGTGTAAATCGACCCAGAGGTGTGGTTAACTTGTAACTACTATCCCCTTCCAGCCACTCTCCTAAGCAAATTAGGGAGGTTCCCATCTGGCTGGGGATCAAGGAAGTGGAGGCTTGCTTGGGCCCTATGACATCTGTTTTCCTGCCTTTGAAATCCAGCTTATCTCCCCAGCCCTCTTCATCTCCCTGGGTTCTCCAGGAAGCAAGTCTCTGCCCACCAAATGGCTGTATTGTTGCAGCCTGTGGCGTCTTCACACTTACTCAGATAGCAGATTGGATTGGTCTGTAAAAGGCTGACCAAACAGAAGAGGCTTCTACAGGGCTGCTTTAGGTAAGTTCAGGATAGTAAGTTCAAAATGTAATTTCCTGTAATAGTTATAATAAATCGGACCTTGGCAAGTTGTTGGATTTATTGCAACCAAAATTTTGAGACTTTGAATGATATGTCTAGCTATCCCCAATGACAAGTTAGACTTTATTGATTTTAATAAATCCTTCCTATATTAGCCCATGGGGCTAGCAGCACTATAAGAGGGAAAATGACCTTTTCCTTACCAGGCCACATAAAACATATTTTATATTCACCCTGCTTTAAATACCAATGCACCGGACTGTATGGCACCTAGGGCGGACCTTAGAGATGACATAAATGTAATAAAAAGGTAGTTTTGGACTTTGGAAGTACGTTTAATTTGAAAATCCAATTAGTACATAGTTTTATTTTAAAACCAGCCTGAAATGGAAGCCTGGCTTTAAAATGGCATCAGACACCACAGCCGTGCACACTTAAATGTCTTAAGTCCACTGGAGTCCCTAAACCTACATGCCATACCATATACTAGTAACTTACAGGTAGCTTGTCTAAGGCAATTAGAATTAAACAAATTACAATGTACCCTTAGAGGACAAATCACTGGCCCTGGTTAACATAGTCAGAATCAGTTACCACCAGCATCAGTTGAAACAAATGGGTGTGTTTAGGGCAAATAGGATGACTTTCCTACACACATACTCAGACAAAAGGTGATGGGCCACTAACCTACACCCTGGTAATCCTCACCATCTAAGTGGAAAACCTGATGAGTTCATCTGCATTGGTATGGGTAGTCCCAGTTCTTAGTTTCATTATAAAGTCCATCCCCTTGGGAAATAGACCACTTCAACAATTTTGGATTCTACCCCCTCATCTGCATGAGTCGTATGAGAGGTCTGTGGACAGTTTGAACACAGAAGTGAGTACCAAACAGGGATGGTCTTATGGGACCAGATCACAGCAAAGGCTTCCATCTCAATGGAACTCCATCTTTGCTCTCTGTGGAGTAATTGCCTGCTAATAAAGGCAACTGGTTGATCTTGGCCCTCTTCATTTACTTGTGCCAGTACTGCCTCAATCCCTTGCTCTGAAACATCTGTCTGAACAATAACCTCCTTATTGTAGTCAGGGGCCAATAGGACTGGTGCAGTGTCAAAGGTCTGATGATACTCTAGGGTCCAAATGACCTTCTCAGGCTGCATCTTGGATGAAAGTTCTGTCAGAGGAGCCACAATGGTCCCATAGTTTCTCCCAGACCTCTTGTAGTACCTAGTCTGGCCAAGAAAGACCCCCTGATCTGTGTTTGGGGTTTAGGAGCTTCCCAATCCAGGATTGCATGGATCTTGGGTTGGAGAAGTTGTACATGGCCTCCATCTACAAGGTGGCCCAGGTACACTACTGAAATCCTGTACAATCTAGCATTTTCTTGCCTTGATAGTCAAGCAGGGCCAAGAGCACATTCTACAGGTAGACCAGGTGCTCCTCTTAGGTGGAACTGAATAAAGCTACTTCAACTTGATAATCTGCACTGAAAGTTTCCAACCCAGACAGGACTCTGTTCACTAATCTTTGGAAGATGGCAGTGGTATTCTTCAAGCCAAAGGGCATCATTTTGAACTGAAAGTGGTCCTCGGAGGTGTAAAATGCTGGCCTCTCCTGTGCTCCTAGACTTAAGACAACCTGCTAGTAACCTGAGGTCAAATTAAATGTAGTCAGGTAGTTTCCAACTCCCAACCTGTCAATAAGTTTATCAGTCTAGGTATGGAGTGAACCTTAGTCTTGGAGACTGCATTCAAATCTCTACAGTCCACATAAAACCTCAATTCTTGCATTCCCCCTTGGAGATAAGAATTGGGCACCAGTACTAGTGGCCTGGCCCATGGACTGTCAAAGGTCTCAATTACCCCCAACTCAAACATCTTGACTACCTCAGGCTTAATGCTGGCTTTGATCTGGTCAGACAACATATACCTGTGTTTTTGACAGGTAGGCTGTTACCAGTGTCAATGTAATGGACACATCAAGTGGTGAGTCCAGGGGCCAGGGAGAATAGCCCAGCAAACTGCTCCAACACTTTTCTGTAGTCTTTCTGCTGTTGGTCTATCAACTTGGAAGAGAGTACTACTCCCTCCACTGAACCATCTTATGCATCTGCGACCATCAGCAAGATCACGTCTGCCCTGTCTTGGTGGGGTTTCAATCTGTTTATGTGGAGTACCCGTTGTTTACTCTTGGGAGTGCTAAGGTAACCAAGTGGGAGGGCTCTCCCTTTTTTGTCCAGAATGGGTTAGGGTCCAGTCCATTTCTCCTGGATAGCCCTGGGAGCCAGAGGCTCCAACACCCATACCAACTGTCCTGGATGGTACTCAGGCATAGTAGTTTTCTGGTCATACCAGAGCTTAATAAGCTAATGGCTGGCCTCCAGGTTGCTGCTTGCTCTCTTCATTTATTCTGCCATGTGAGACTGCAGGCCTGGCACATAGTCCAGCACAACTTGTTTGGGCTCTTTGAGAGGCTTCTCCAAAGCTTCTGTAACCAAACTCAGTGCCATCTTATAGGGTGGCCAATCAGTAACTCAAAATGGCTAAAACCACCCCCTTTCTGTGGCACCTCTCTGTAAGCAAACAGCAGACATGGGAGGAGAACATTCCATCTCCTCCTGAGCTTATCTGTTAAGCCCATGATCATGAACTTCAAGGTCTTACTGAATCTTTCCAGACCATTAGGCTCCGGATGATACGGGGGGTGAACTTGTAGGTAACACCACATTCATCCAACATCGCCTTCAGGTAAGGCAGATATAAAATGAGTAGACCCTGGTGTAGAACTCGGCTCTGCGGACAGAATTTGCAGAAGCTGGGCACTTTGCACTATGCTGAGTAACATGGAGTAACGTGGAGTTCCCGAATTCCGTCTTTCGGCACAGAGGCGTGATCGTTTGTGCATGTGAAATTTGGTGTTGGTGCTCTATACTCTTGTGCTGCTAGCAGGCGCCCACAAGCCTTTGAGTTCTCTTGTGCTTCTTCCAGCCACACACGCAAAACTTCACATTCGATCATGCTACTTCTGGAGGTGACGACAGCCAAAACAGTCCCACTCATGAGCACAAATTCACCTGGAGATGCATTTAAATCTAGTCGAAAAGAGGTTTTCAACTGGATGTTCTTCTCCAATGGACCCGTCAAGTTGTTTTTTATTGTGAGAGAACACTTTTTTTTCAAACAGGAAGGAAGTGCCCCAGAGACTCAACTTACTATTCCTGTTGAGCAGGCTCCATCCAGTGCTTTGTCCAATTCCTGGTCACTTTTCACTTGGATTTTTCAGGTGGAAGGATCACTCTCTTTGTCTCCTGGATATACCTTTGGATTTAAGGACTTCGTTTCTGTAAGTAAGTTCCAAAACTATTGTATAAGAGTGTTTTTTGTTTGCTTGGGCATGCAATTTCTTATTACTTTAAAGTGAATTTTACATTTTATAGTGGTGGGTGGCCTGGAGTTTAGGTATGGACCTAGTTATGATTTATTTGGCATTTCATTGATTTTCCACATTTTGTAAAGTAAAATTGTGGCAAAGGTCAGTACATTCTCTACATTTTTGTAACATTTGCAATACTATTTTATTGTATGGCCTAGATTCCCAAAGGGCCATCTAGCCAGTACTAGTAGTCATCAGTGTATGAAATAAATGTTTCAGTGGTATATGTTTTAAAACTTAATTTAGGGCAGGGATGGAATTGGATTAGATAAAAGTGTTGGCTATCGTTTGCATTCCATGTGTTTTTTTACAAAAAGTGTATATGTTGTCGGGTAATATTTGATGGCTTAGGAGGATGTGTGTTTTGAAATTAGTATAGCTCAGTTAATGTTCGTGTTTTGCATTGGTGAATTAATGTTAATGGTTTTTTTCAGTGTTACTACCATGCCTTCTTATGGTCAGTGTGTGTGTTTGTGTATGTTTGTCATTGTCCACCATTTGTCTTTGTTCTCCATGTCACTGTTGTGTAGCTATTTTAGCCAAGTTTTTAGGTATCTTATTTTAGCAACTAGGCATGCTGTTGTGCACTTTAGCCCAGTTATATTTTATTCAGCTTTGTTTTATGTTTCTAGCATTAGCCACATTTGTGGTGCTGTTTCATTTTCTTTATCTAGTTGTTCCTTTGCCTAGGAAAGCAGTATGGGCCACATGTACGAAAGTTTTGCGAGTCCCAATTTGGTCGCAGCGCTATTTGCGACCGTGCAAAAAGCGGAATGGTATGTTCCAATGCCATTTAAGAGTCCCAAATAGCGATGTGACCAATTACCGACTCGCAAAAATTGTGAGTTGAGATTGCGACTCGCAATTGAGAAATCGCAATTTGCGAGTCGCAAACCGCATGTACAAGGTAGTCACTAATTGTGAATAGTCGCAAAAAGCCCATTTTGCACACGCAGATTAGCACTGATTCCACACAGGTGGTAACCAGAACCAAAGTATAAAAGCAGACCCAGAAGACATCTGGGTTTCTCAAAATGGCTGCACTCTACGTGATTGCATGGAGGAGGAGAGTCCAGGCTGTCCAGCAAAGGAGAAGGAGGCGGAGACAGGAGAGGATATACAGAGCCAGGCAGACCATATTTCAACAAACTGAGGAGGAAATATATGACAAATACAGACTGGGCAGCACAGTTATCTTAGAGATTATTGAACTGCTTAAACCTCAGCTAGAATGCCAGACTTTCTCAGCTGCTCTACCCCCACACATGTGCAAATGCTCTGCTCACTGCACCTCTTGGCCTCGGGTAGCTACTAGGGGGTGATTGCTTTTGCTGGTGGGGTGTCCCAAAGTGCCCTGTCGTGATTCTTTAGAAGGTTCTTAGATGCCATACTCGCACACATGTCCAGATACATATACCTTCCCAGGAATGAGGAGGAAATACACAACACCAAGTTGGACTTCTACAGAATTGCAAATTTCCCCTCTGTAATAGGGTGTGTGGACGGGACACATATACCCATTTACCCACCTGCAAATCTGGAATATGTGTTCTGCAAAAGGAAATGTACCCACTCTCAACATCCAGGTGGTATGTGATGCCCATAATGTAATAACTAACAGTGGCAAAATGTCCAGGGAGTACACATGATGCATACATATTTTGATGCCTGCGCAAAAGTGGAGGGGCACTCCAGTATGCATCAGAGACTGCATGCCAGATTGTGGCAACATGTGCCATCCTACACAACATAGCAACCAGACATGGGCTACATCTCACTCTAGATGACACAAATTTGGAGGATGAGGAGCAAGGGCCACCACAAAGACAGCCTGGGGATGGTAGCATCGCAATGGAGGGCAGACAGAGATGGGACCACATTGCAAATCATTACTTTGGCAGGTACGTGGCAAACGTTACATCACTCACAAATGTAAGACACACATAGCCAGGTTGTGCAAAAACAAAAATTCCCTTTAATGTCAGGATTGTAATAATGAACTGTTGATGTCTAAACAGCAATAAAAACATAAAATGTTACAGTGTCTGACACATTTACATCATATGCCTCAGGCAAATCCTAGATTAGCAAAATCACATCCTCCTGCGACTACAGCCACCATGGCCCGATCCTGGTTGGTCCCCTGATGTTTGGCAGGCACTGCTACTCCGCAGGATGCATGCATCTGAGGCAGAAATGCTGCTCACGCTGGAGATGTCCTCACTATCCTGAGGGGTATCTCCAATGCCCCTTGCAACCTGGGTGGTCTGTATTAGGTCCACTGCATGACTGATGCGCCCTATTCCCCTTGCTACATCACCAGCAAAATGCCCAAGCTCCACCTGTAGTGTTACAGTACGCCGTGACAGGCAGATAGTAGTGGTTGTGAGGCGGCCAATCGACTGACTCAGCTGGTCCAAACGGGCAGCAGTGTTGCACACTCTGCGCCTTGCATGGGCCCTATCCGCCACCATTTCCCTGCACAGGTCATTGATTTCCATGTTGTTGTTCATGGTGGTGAAATGTGTGTCAACATTGGCAAAACCCTGTGAGAGGGTCTGTTGCAGTCTGTGCAGGTTACTGTTCATTAACCGCATATGTTTATTTTGCAGTCGGTGACTGCTCAGTAAGGATGTCTCCAGTCCTAGGAATTGCTCCCCTATGACATCCTCCTCACCTGCTGACTGTGTTTGACATCGCCGTTTCCGCCCAGACCTAACTGACCTATATGGCCGACTCACACTCATCTGTGGCCCCAGTGTCAGGTTGCCTGTCTCAGTGTCCACATCTGTCTCCTCGGTGGTATCTCGTGCCTGGTGGACAAGTGGTGTGGTCATGCACTCCGCTGCTGATACACTGACTGCCTCATCTGCGGTGATGGTGGCAGATTCATCTCCCTGCACAGTAGGGTCATCGGTGGGTACGTGTGAGAGACCTGTGGGACACAGGGGATACACTGTCAGTGCCTCTCATATGTGTGGTGTATCAAAATAAATATTCCTCAAAAGTTGGACTACTGTACTACATTTCCCATAATGCATTGTTCTGTAGGTTGCAATATAGGCATGGAACAAATTTTGAGGATGCATGCTTTTGTGTACTGTGGTTGTGTGCATGGTGCGTTGAATGGTGTAAATAAGTAAGATTTGCTACTTACTTTTGGATGTTCCTGGTGCAGAACTGTCCAGGTCCCCAATTCCAACGACAGCCTCTGGCTACAGAGTGGTCTCCACCATGCTCTCAATGGCTGTAGGAGGTGGTACTGTGGATGGTCCTCCACCAGTTCGGTGTGCCTATCTCATCCGCTCTGCCACTCTTTCTTTGGTCCTGGACCTGAGGTCGTACCACCTTTTCCGTACCTCGTCAATGGTGCAATGGCTGACTCCTATTGCATTGATCTTACACTGAATGTCCTGACAGATCTTCTTCTTCTTTGTGTCAGGGACACTTATTGTTGCCTTGCCAAACAGGACCTCATGGTGCAGGCAGCAATCCTCAGTCAGGACATCCAGCTCCTTATCAGAAAACTTCAGTTTCCTCTACCTCCCTGCAGTGGGTGTCTCCTTGGTCTGAGCTGCCATGGTTGCAGTTGCTCCTCTGAGCTGGGTGTGCCTCTGCTGTCTGTGCTGGGTAGACTCCTCCCAGTTCCATGGGGGGTACTTCCTGGTTCTGATGTCATCACTCAGAACCAGGAAGTGTGTTTTCTTCTTTTTTTTTTGGCACCCACTCGCAAATATTTGCAAGTCCGGGCCACACTCTTGTGTAATTTGCAAAATCGCAATTTGCGATGGGACTCCACACCGAATCGCAAACTGGAATTGTGATTTCTACTTACATCCTGTTTTGCGAGTCCCAAAATGCGAGTTGCTCTCACTCGCAATTTGTGAGTCGCAAAACCAGAGTTTGATACATGTAGCCCTATGTTCCTAGCAAGGCATTCTTTTCACTTTGTGCTTTCCTCAAGGCTGCAGCCAGATAGAGTTGCCGGCAAGGTGGTACACTGTGTCTCCAACATTCACAGAAACACACACATCCTTACATGGGGACATTTTCTCAGAACATCAGCTGTTTTATTATTAAAACACTTCTCTTTCCCATATATATGTTAGAGTGAGATTCCAGCCAGATTACCACAACTGCATGCTGATTGCCTTTGCTACAGCCTCTTGCTTAGACTACTTGATCCCTGGCCTACATGGGGATGGTGTCTTTCTAGAGAACAGGCTTCCTTGCTCAGGTATGGGGATGATGTCTTCTCAGGGAGGAAACCTGAAGGGCGGATTAGGGTTTATCATGCTGTGCTCTAACATAGCTTATGTGGGAACCACATATTCTACGCATAACGGCAGTATTGTGGGGCTGTTCTTGTGTTTCACTCTTCTCATCACCAGTTTGCTTTTAGTGTGTTTTATCATCCGAATTATTGCAATTCATGTAATTTTATCTAAGATGTAGTTAATTCAATAAACCTTATTGAACCATTCTCTGCCTAAGCTTGTCTTTGCATATGTGAGACTAATGTAACTGAGAGAAAAGGTTGAGATCTGATTGACCACAGTTCCCCTGAGGAGTCATTTCTGTGATGTACCCGGTTGCCACAATTATCCATGCTCCTCTTGGGCAGAGATGAGGCGCTGTTAGTTAGCCTAAAAACCCAGATTAGGCCAACAGTTGTCACATGGTGTGGGATTTAGTTCCCCACAATTCAGGTGATTCTGCCACTCAAATCCAGTAGCCTCATTAAGATAATGAGAGCCTATGTAACACCGTGTGGCCAGGGACCATTTTGTATAGTATAGGTCCATAGGCTTGCATGTGTTTTTTGTTCTCACGCCTCTATGCTGGCAATTGTTGTTTGACCATGTGGCTGGCGGACATTTTTTGCATCCAGCCAGTGTCCCTTTGCCATAGGCTTGCATGTGTTCTTTGTTTGCCATGCCTCCTTGCTCCTTATTGTTGTTTTAACATGCCATTGGCAGCCATAAGGGGCATCCAGCCAGTGTGTCTTTGTCGTAGGCTTGCATGAGTTCTTCTTTGCTCCCTTGCCTCCTTGCTCCTAATTGTTGTTGTTGGACCTTGTGGCTTGTAGCCTTTTGTCCACTCAACCAGTGTCCCTTTGTCATATGTTTGCATGTGTTCTTTGTTTGGCATGCCTCCTTGCTCCTTGTTGTTGAATCATGTTTTTGGCAGCCATTTTTTGCATCCAGCTAGTGTGCTTGCATACAATCTTCGGCAATTATTGATCATGTTTTTTGTTTAATTTAATTTGATATTTTGATTTTTAATTTTAATTTATTTTAATTTAAATTTTAATTTTTTAATGTTATTTTATTGTTAATTTCTTGTATTTTTTAATGTTTTATTTTATTTGTACTTTTTTTCTATTTTACTTTTTCATTTATTTCATTTTATTTAATTTAGCAAAATGCCTTGTTCCACCCATCCATCCATCCATTCATCCACCAAAGGCACACAGCTGTGCTACAGCATTCAGTTCCTTTAGGTGTATTATAATTCCATTTCCTCCTGGATACCCTGGATGCTGTGCACTGCAGACACATCAGCAGCATAGTTCATTTTTTTAATGCCATAGGTTTCTTAAGGATTATTCCATTTACCCAGGCACCTCTCTCTGACTACCACGAGTATCTCCTTTAAAACAGATGGCTATAAAGCAAAGAGCTATATCTGCATGTGATTCCTGATTTGAAATTAAATTTTATGGTGTGGTGATGTGGCTTGACTGTACAATGTTTGATTGCATTTGTATGTATGACATACATAACCAACCAAACTAAAAATGCATTTGTCTGTACTAGTTAAAGCTGCAACAGTGCCACATTTCACCAACTACATGTTTTTATCGCTTGGTTTTGTTTAGGCGCATAAGAGAAGAGTCGTCACATCACCCTCAGTACTGCCTAAGAGATGGCCTGTACAGTTACTTGGGACCTCCAAACTCTTTTGCTTGTGCATCTTATTGCCACTGTCAACTGAGAGCTTAACATGGCACTCAAGAAAGTTTATCCCAAGAAAGTGGTCAGTGAGAAGAAGCAGCTTTCCACCAGTGGCATGCCGACCACATGCTTTCTTAGTAGATGTGTGCCTGCCACACCAGGCTCCGGAGAAGAACCTTCTGCACCAACAGAAACTAAGGCCCATATTTATACTTTTTTAGCGCCGCATTTGCATCGGTTGTTGATGCTAAATCAGCGCAAACTTACAAAATACAATTGTATTTTGTAAGTTAGCGCCGCTTTTTGCATCAAAAAATGACATAAATGAGGCACTAAAAAAGTATAAATATGGGCCTAAGTCCAAGACCATGTCTGTAATTGAGGCAGCCACTGCAATCATGACAACGCTGACAAGCATTGACTTTGAATTGCATTTGTCCCTTTCACAAAGTAGTGCCCAATTAATTCAGAAAACAGAGCAAAGTGGACAGCAGCCAAAGCCAGCAATAGTAGATCTTTCAGAAGATGGAGCAGAACAGGAGGTTACGCTTGCTGGCAAGAAAGAACCTCCTCTTTTAGAATCGATGGCTCCCAGATCTCCAGCAAGAAAAAGAAAGGCTATTACTCCACCTTCTTCTCCAAGTACAACTTTTGATGATGATGATAGGGACATGGAGTGGACCCCAGCAGAGTCCAGGAGATGCCACAAGAGGCAAGGGAAAAGAAAAGTTCCAGAAAGCTTTAGAGTCATGGAAGGGGATATTGATGAGGAGGATAATGAGGACGAGCCACTCATTGTAAAAGCTGGCACAGAGTAGTCCAGCATTGCTATGCAACCTGCTCTGAGGGGTGTGGCACAGGCAGCACCGCCTGCTCCCATGTTTGTAAGACCCTAGTAGAGACCTGCACTAACCCGTACCTCAGTAGAAGTATAAACTGCAGAGAGGCAATCGACACACCCACCTACCTCCAGTTAATCTTCAGGCAGTGGTCCAGTAAGAAAGTACTTCTCCCCAGTTTGGGGCTTTTTTTACGATCAGCAAACAGGAGGAGTGCCATGCAAGAGTTTGTTGTGGTAAGCCCGGTTCACATTATGGTACTGGAGGGCACACGACCCATATGAAAAAAAAATCATGTAATCCGGTGGGAGGAGCTCCTTAAAAAAAATTGCTGAACGTGGTTGTGGTGGTGAAGGTGATTAGAGGCTTGAAAAATCAGGTGGAAGGTGAGGAGGAAGAGGGTGACATCCTGATGCAAAGCAGACCTGTACCCAGTAGTGTGCCAGAATCACCCACCTCAGTGGCCTCACAATGGCACAGGAAGGCGCAGAGTCAATAGGAGACACTACAGCATACGGCGACTGCACCACAATGCACACTGAGTCTGCCACCACCTACATCTCAAATGTTGCCTGCGTCAGTGCCCCCACAAAAGAAGAACATCCAGGCTTATATTACAGGCATGTTTAGGCAGGATGGGCCCTACAACCTCAACCATCCATTTGTGAAAGGAGTGGGATTCTTGGAGTTTGTGGCAGCCCTCTGCCCAAAATGGAAGGTTCCAAACCAGACCTATTTTGCCAGAGTTGCTGTTCCAGTGCTGCATTATGATGTGCTACAATTGGTTGGACAAGCTTTGTAGCAAAGTGTTGTCCACACTTTCCACCTAACGACAGTTGTCGTCCAACTGTCAGGCGACTGATTACATGTGCATCACTGCACACTGGATCTTTTTTGGGGGGGGTAAAGCAAAGGCTAGCTACAGGTCTTGGACATGAAGACATTTTTAAGAGCGTTCATTGGCATGCAACAATAGCTATGTTCACCATGGAGAAATCACATACAGGTCCATTTGTCTTTGATGAATTTAGTAGCAAGGTGTCTGATTGGCTGTAACACAGAGGTCTCCGAAATGGCAGTAACATAGTCAGCCAATGGCAGACTGTGGCTATTTCAGGGTCCTGTGTTTAGTGCACTGCATCAATCTGATTGTGCAAGACTTTCTTAGGAAAGAGGGCACAGCAACATACTGACCACTTACAGATGAATCTGCATTAATTTCAGCCGTTCTTTTAAAGCCCAGAGGCAGTTGCAGATTATTCAGCATGGTAACAGAATACCAGTTAAAGCCCGGATACAGGACGTGAAAACACGTTGGAATCCAACCTATTATATGTTGCAACATCAGTTTGAGCAGTACAGACAGATCAATGACTATGTCATTCAAAGAGGGGACGCCATTGGGAATGCTATGGCCATGGAAGGGGACAAATGGGGCCTAGTCAAAACCTGACACAGATGCTGTTCCCTTTTGAGGTTTTCAGGTGGGAAGTTAGCAAGGAGGACAGTTTGATGAGTTAAGCTACCCAGTTGTTGCATCTGCTACACAAGCAGCTAAAGAAGGTGTCTTAAAGGTTCACACTCAGAGGTGTGAACAAAAACCCAGAAGCGCATGCATTAGTCGAGAGCTTAATCCTTTGCTTGGCTTGTAATGCAAGGCTGCAAAATTACATTACCTTGTCCAAAAAGTACATCTGTGCCACCATATTTGATCCATGCTACAAAAAATGTTCATTCCTATTTCCGAAGTGGATCTTTCAAATTACAGTAGGTGGATTGTTCAACAAGCCAGAGAACTGGAAGAAGAACAGCTGGAACTTAGAGTCCCAGTCCGCAGTTCTGGGGTGCCACCTTCAACTTCCAGCAGCCAAAACCGGCAACAAGAACACTGGCAACAACAACATCAGAAGAATTCAACCCAACCTGTGCATTGGCTTGGTTTCAAGTGGCAGGTCTTTAGTCCAGTGCAGAGGCAAAGGCAAAAGAGGTAGAGCAGGTGGCAGCACCAGCGAATTATTACACCATTCCCAAAATACCACAGGAGGAGGAAGAGCATGATTGATCAGAATCAAGTGTGTTTGCTGACTGACTTATGGGTGAACCACCTGAGTTTGAGGACAAAATCTACTTCCAGGACTGAATATGCCAGTGCCACCATAGAACCTTTTAACTATTTCTCTTTGACCTTCTTTTTTCCTTTCATTGCAAGAAAAAAGATTGCTAGTGGAACATTATGTTTGTGTCACATTTATGCTGCTGAACCATTCTTTAGTCTCATATTATATGGCCAGATTGGAGTTGGAGCCATGTGCGGTGAAGAAGCCCCTACATTCCCATCAGGACATTGGAGACGATGCCTGCCTCCCTAACATACCATTGCCTAGCCTTTTCTTTTACATTACCTAGCAGGGCTGCCCCAGAAGATTATTGATTAAAAGACTGCCAGTGCCAATGCCAAATTCTAAAGTTTCCAAAGTTGCTACCATCAAAAAGGAGATAATATTTTGTTCAAGCACTGTGCTTGGATCGGAAGTAATATGAATGATTGTGATTGATGTATATGGTGACTGACAGTGAGAGGAGTTCAACAAATTTGTAAACTTGAGTCTGATGATTTGTAATGTTTGGGGGCTGGTGGTGATAATTTTTTCCTGAAAGTGACTGGTCTTTCAAACTCAGTGAATTTTACCTGCAGTGTCCACTCCTTTTTTCTCATTCCTCAGACTACTCACTTTGGTTACCAAACACAAATCTTTACAAAATACTCCAGTTCTGTTTCTCTATTTGTTCCTCAACAGCAGTGCACTACGCTGGTGTACCTCACTTGGTTTGGGACTGGGACTGAGTTACTCAGAATCAGGAGGAGGAGGATGGAGGGATTCAGGGTGGGACTAATTCAACCGCTAGAAGGAGTAAGTTATCAACTTCAAACAGAAACCATGATGATTGAGAAGACTCAGATGCCTAGTACTCACTCTGCTCTGTGGACTGGGAAGAGGTGCATAGATTTGAGAAATGCTGCTGAGTATGTGTATGCAGCATTACTGGCTCAAACATCAAACTCCTCTTTTGTTCTTGCTCTGCCTCTGAGTCTTCTTGGTACACTCCTGACTCTGCATGAAGCTTTCCTTGCATCCTTTTTTCCTTTCTCCTTTACTCTATAATAGAGTTACTGTTTTTTTTCAGTACACAGGCCTTCTCCTAATCCTCTCCTGCATGAACAAAACGTGGTGAAAGCTCAAAACTCCACCTTACCTGCACATGCCTCACATAAAAAGCACTGACATTCTGTAAGAAAAGAAGTAAGGCAGAATAACACCAGATTAAAACAACAGTGATTTAATTTGTTTTTCTTTTAAAGGCTTTTTGAGTAACTAAACAGACACTTTTAGTGGAAAAATAAAAATGAATTACCTCTCATTAATGAGTAAGGTATTATGCACTATGGAGTACAAGTTGTTGTGCCAAATTAACAGAGGCATTCTAGCCTGTGCTTCGAGTACTTGGCTACTGTCTACAGCTGCAGTTGGCAATTATCTATCTGTAATTCCAACAGCTCTGCTCTTCCTCACATGCCTTCCACATAGTTTCTACCCTGACTCCAAAGAGGCAGATGAATAAAAAGAATACATCATACGTCATGTATAAAATGTGTATATTTATAAAATGTGTCTGTTATTATCCTGTCTGCAGTACGTAGATGGTGGGGAAAATGATGCAGTGCACTACAGAGAAAGGACCGGTCTTGAATTGATTATATAGATTGCATTTGGCATGGTCCCCACAGAGTATTCCTTATGCCAAACTTGAGTTCAAATCAGGCACTTACTAGTCCCACTTTACTCACTGGCTTTGCCCACCTCCACAAATTCTTTCCAACAAATTCATTCACTGGGAACAAAGGAAAGGAAACATGACTTACTTTACTGCAGGGTGAGGCAGAGGGATTAGGTGGGTATGTAGAGATTTTGTTATAGAGTGAAGGAGTGTCACTGATCATCGATTCATCATGTGCCTAAGCTTTTGATTAATCAGTCACTGTATAGATGAAAGTCTAACGGAATAAACCTCAGCAGGCATAAAATAAATCTGTTATGGGAAACTATTAAACATATTTTGGAAACACTTCAGATACCAATAAAAATGTGGCACATGCCAAGAATGCATTTTTCAATTTGTTTGTTATGCCGGGATGGAAGAACTTAGGAAAGAATAAAGGAGTGAAGTACTAAGAGGTGATTGAGTAGGCAAAGGGAAAACAACACTCCTTGTGTGTTTAGTTTTCAATACATTGAAAACTTTGTAAATGCTGCATTGACTGAAGGAGGCACAGATTGAACAGCCAACACTGCAGACACAAACTGAACCATACTGTGCTTCTTCGGTCCTGGGTGGCAAAATGCCATGGGCTTGGAGGGGGTTGATGAATTATGATGATGGGTGGGATACAAATCTGCCTTGTTTAACAAATACAATGAGTCAAGAAATTAGAACACAAATCAAAATACCCCCACTTTGAACCATAGCTTTGATAAACATAAAACACAAATTAAGCAATGTAGGTGAGTAGCATGCCCCGCTTCGGAAGAGCTCCCTTGTTTATTCATCCGAGCAATTATTCAGTTATCCTTTCATTCGTCCTACTATTTCACCTATAGCCATAATGATTTAAGCTTTACTTTCTATCACCCAGTCTTTAACCAAAATTCATAATCCATTACCATCCAGTCAGTATCCATTATCCACCCTTTCTTTCAATCACCCTTTCACCCATCCATCCATTTATCCAGTACTCACCCACGCATCCTTTCAACCACCCATGCATCCTTTCCTTTCACTCATTTCACCCATCCTTTCTTTTAACCTTCCATTCTTTCCTGTTTTCATCACGCCATCATTATTAGCGTACATTATGTGTGCTTTTGCTGAGTTGCAGATAGGACAGGCCATGAGTAACCCATCCACCTCTGTAGCTGGTAGCATGGGGGGTTCACGATCACAACAACAACCTTGTAGCTAGTGAGCGATAGTAATTGTCAATAAGCAAGCAATATGACTTACCCGGCCCATCCCTGCTGCCGCTTCTCCCTCTGCTTCATCTGCTCCTGCAGCAGAACTTGAGCCAGCTCCACAGGTGGTCGGTGTGGCTAGAAAAAAACATTATACAGTATATAGATGTCAGGTACACCTCCCTTTAGTATCTTTAACCAAAATAGTGCAACCACAATACATTGTTACAGTTCACTGCAGTATCTTCTATCAAATCTATCACTTTGGGCATTTTGTTGGTTCACAATGTTAGAAAAGTCAGGTAGTCAAGCCAACCAAAAACTTTGCGTAATGGAGAGGCAGAGCGATAGCCTATGTTGATGATGACTCAGAAACATTGAAGCACAATGAAGGGGTGGAATAAAAATGGTCAATGAAAGACAGAAAAAAAAAAATATAGGAATAACAGGAATTAAAAATTCGATAGAGGAGTAAAAAAAAAGGAGACAATATAAAAAAAGGAAACAAGACAAAATTAGAAGTAGTATAATAGTGGGCAGAGGTAAAAGTTAGGGTAATAGTATTATTAAATAATAAGACTTACTAGGATGAGCAGAGCCCTCAGCATTAGCGCTGATGGTCGCGCCTCCCCAGAGCCTGGTAGACCGGCCTCCTTTGTGCCCCTCTTCTTGCTGTTGGGTGTTTATATAAAAAATAAAGAAGATAGATTAGTGGTATAGTTAATCTCCACAAAATTATTATATTGCAGACAAATGCAGTAACATTGTACTTAAATCAGATCGCCCATGGTACTAATATGATTGACTATTGTTGAGTTGGCTATATTCCTAAAATCCCTATTCCAAATTTCCTTAACAAAAACTACATTTGGAACTAATGCTTTGCATTTAATGATTTTTTTGTATTCTTGTCTCATTTCTCAACCCCCTGGATGGACCAATTCAGTTTCCCTCATTTTGCAATGCATAGATGCATACTAGTACTAAACATCACTGTGAAATTGCTTGGGACTGTACGAGCTACATAAAGTCACAGAGAATGCTAACTCACTGATACAATTAATTCACTATGGTGACAGGAGGAAAGAAGAGTCTGCACTGCAATCACTTCTTAAATAATCAGCCAAAGTGAGTGCCTATGAGTGCGATGAAGTAGAGCCGGCCACCTGCCTAGCTCTAACTGGATCACATGATAAATAATATTCTTAACGTAAACTAAACGTAACTTATCTCTGAGTGTGAGCAGCATGCTACTTGGAAAAAAAAGTTAGCATTGTAGAATACAAACACAATAATATAGTTAATACTCACCGAGCCCTAGAATCTCCACCCTTAGCAAGTCAAGCAGGTCCTGCTCACGGTTGATGATGTCTGCTTAGCTGTGTGTCAGCTGCTGGGTAGTGCGCTGGACCTGGGAGATGCCCGGAACACACTGGCGCACCCTAGCCCAACATAGCCGACATTCCAGTAGGGAAAACCGCTGCCAGGATGGAGGGGAGGTGGCACTGCACATAGAAAACCAGTGCTGCCACCTAATTTTTACAAAAGATGGGTTGGGGCTGCACCCCTTGGCGGTTCAGCCACTCACAATGTAGATGGCTGCTGCTGGCTGTTCGCTGGTGCCGCCCTGGGTGATGGGATGAAGAAAAGAAACAGGAGGAGAAGGAAGGAAGAAATAACTAAGGTAATTAAAGGGAAAAATAAAAAAAAATACAAAAAGTTACAAAAAGCATAAAAAAATGAAAAAAGTAAAAACACACAGACACAAAAACACAGACTAATACAATAAATAAAAATAGATTAAACAGGAGGGAGAAGGACTGAAAAGATTATTAAGGTACGAAAAAACAAGCCTAGCACTATCAACAGAGTGAAAAACAAGATGGGCATGCTCATGCAAACCGTGTGGTGCAGTTCGCTCACGATTTTGAATGCAAGAACGTACTTCACATTGAGTTTGATGTAAAACCCAATGTGTAAGGGCGTGACGTGGGAACTCTGTCTGCCCGCGAAACACCGCTTAGCGTGGTGGAGTTTTTTTTGCCACTTTGCAGAGTTCTGCACACTCCACCCAGCCAAGTAGGGCCAAGTGGGGCTCTGGCCACTGTGGTAGCAGTGACTGCTTTCAGGGGTATTGCTTCTGGGTATCTGGTGACATGGTCCACTACCACCAAAATATACCTTATTCCAGAGGCAGTTAGTAGGTCTTGGGGACCAACAATGTTAAGTCCAAACCACAGGCAATGGTATCAAGGGACACCTTGGTTTACTCCCTGTCTTACCACTGATTTCACAGGTGACACAGGAGCTCATCAGACAGAAAGAACCAATGGCAATGGTTGACCAGCCTGTCCCAGGTCTTGGTCTGTCCCACATGTCGGGGATGTCATGAGCCAAAGTAAGGAGCAACTCTCTATAGTTCTGGGGGACCATTACTCTCCTGGTTGCTCCTCATTTGGGGTCCTTGACCTCAGTATAGAGGACCCCAACTTCGCAATAGACTCTGTGGAAACCACTGACATTACCCCTCTCTTGACTGGAGGCAGTCTGCCTCAGGCCTTCAAGAGTGGGACAATCCCCCTGTCCCTGGCACAGCTCCTCTCTGGGGTTTATTTGGCTCCCTGCAAGTCTGCCAAGTGGTACCAGATCGCCCCCCTCAGGGTTAGATTCCTCCTAGGTGTTTTGAGCTACTCAGGCTCTCTCTCCAGACCCTTTGCCCTTTTTTTTGCTCTTGGAGGCTGGGCCCATTTTTCCAGGTTCTGAGTGACAATTACTCCCCTGATGTGCAGCCTGTGCCCTTGTCACAGCACAAACCCAATCGGGAAGGTCCAGTATCTGTGCATGAACCTGTCTATCCACCCCTGACTTCTCAGAAGCTTCAAGATCATTTACCAGTAGACAATCTACTGGGAGAACAGGAGACACAACTACCTTCCTAGAGCCAGTCAAGCTCCTCATTCCAAGCTCACCATCGCCATGGGATGGATCTTGGCTCTGTTTTCTGTATAGGTGACCTAGTAAAATACACCAGGTGGGATCTGCTCAGGGGAAACCAATTTGTCCAACATCATGGCCACATTAGCTCCTTACTGCCTCAAAGCCTCAACCTCAGTCAGTTGATCTTAGGCCTTTGCCTGCACTTCTCTCTCCTTTGAGGTAAGCCTGAAAGGGTTGCTACTTCCACCCCACCCACAGCAAGTAAGGTCACCTCTGCATATTCTTCCCATCTGTGGGCAAACATCCACCTTGATACCTTCACTAGCAATCCCCTTGGACTGCCCAGCAGTGTGGCTTCTTTGTGCAGACTTCATCAAACCTTTTGTGTTCTGACCGCAAGCATTCAAAACACAGCCCCACCTTTTTACGGTCAAAATGTATTCCCTGATGCCCCTTCTCTTTGTAAGTGGATTTGCTCTGAGAACTCCCTCCTTAGGCTGGTGTTGGGGGACCTTTTCAGTACTCTTTCTGTTTTTGATCTTGGGTACCCAGGGCTTTCACCTGTGAGGGGACCTGTCCTCCTTTCGTCTGATTACAATCCTTGTTCTTCTTGCTTACCCTGATGTGAACTCACTCATCTGCTGTCTCACCTAGTTCCCTGGGAGAAGCCAACTTAGAGTCAACTAAATACTTGTGCAACTTCCCTGAAGGGGAGTTGGGGCAATACGTGAACAAATTCTACAGCCCTCAAAGGTACTTACCTTGTTACCCTCTATTTAGCCCTCTACTACCTTGACAGATAGGTCTGCAAAGCCAACCCAGGATTGGGTACTGACTTGTCCCGAAACTTAATTATGTGCTGCTCAGGGGTAAGGCCAAACCTTCCGATTAAGCTCTGTTTCATATGGAGGTATGATTCAACCTCCTTTCCCTCTTCGGTCAACAGCCTATCTCTCCCCGACACTGGGATCAGTTCCCACAGGATTGAATCCCAGTATTGAGAACCTTGAGGGCCCTCTCAAAAGCGTTTAACCATTTGTCAATGTCATCCCCTTCCTGGTACTTGGGTAGGACACTTCTGTTTCTTCTTCACTGCCACCATCTTCCTCTCTACCACTCCTTGTGGTTCTCTTCCCCACACATCCCCAACATCTCTATTTCTAGGGCTATATAAGCCATCTGTGACTTAAGATCTTTTTCCCTAAGGGACAAATCTTGCTCACCACATCCTCTTCCCCAACTTGTTGTAGATAGGTCCCTAGCTGGGAAGAGGTGTTCAACTTTCTCAGCACTGAGGTCTATGAGGTCTCCTACCTCCTGTCCTTCTATCTTTGGGGCCTCATCAGTATCAGAGACCTGATCATCTAGCTGGTCCTCTGTCTAGACTATATGGGCTTTATCAGCACTACCTTCCTGGAATTGGAGAATACTGGTAATCCCCTAGGTTTACACAGGTCCCTAAGCTCTGCGACTTGGCGAGAGGGTAGGCTAGCTAGATCATGCACCATGGTATCCCTTAGTTTTGGACCATAAAAACATTTGCAAAAATTGAAAAAATTGAGGTCAGAGTAATTAAGAAAAAATAAACAATGAATCAATTAATATTAGTCCAAATTAAAAAAAAAAATTGCAGTAGGTCAATTTAGAATATTTTTTATTTCCAAATTAGATACTGAATGGTGTTACTAAACACAAGTTCTGGATCCCACCACTGTACATCAAATGTAAGAAAGCGGGTTATAGTAGGTGGGGATAGTCACCCTCAGATAGTCATAATAACACAATCACTAATAGGTCCGCTCAATCGCAGTCCTTGCTCAAACTTGGTAGCTTAGCAAACGAGCAGTCAGGCTTAACTAAAGAGTAAATAAGTAAAGGAAACAACACAGTAAAAATCAAACACTAATTTATAAAAATAGAGAATATTTTATTTTTGTATCTTTAAAATGCACCAACAAAATCCAATGTAGGGAATCGGAAAATCCATTTTACATGGTTAAATAGAAAAGTGTGCATTCTGGCACCAAAAGAATAAAGCTCCCCTTG
The DNA here is from genome assembly GCF_031143425.1 of Pleurodeles waltl. NCBI lineage: Eukaryota > Metazoa > Chordata > Amphibia > Caudata > Salamandridae > Pleurodeles > Pleurodeles waltl. The sequence goes on from NC_090446.1 coordinate 1,238,188,467, forward strand.
TAGCTATCTGGGTGTGCTGGACCGGCGGTTTAGGCCGACTGCGATGGAGCATGGGTCTGATAAGGAGAGGGCTAAGTCCCGGTCCAAAGTTTACCTTTGAACTTAGGACCATATTTATGGTCCTAGTTGCATTGCTCTTGCACCATGTAACGTGGTGCATGCGTGATACAATGCTTAAGGCAGATTTATGAAGCCACACAACGCCACCTTAGGATGGCCTCTCTTAGCTTCATAAATCTGGAGGAAGATAATGCAGCACAAATTGCAGCATTGCGTTACTCTGCCCTGGGAAGGCATTCCATGGGCTTTGTGTAGGTGTCCCATGCAACTCCGATGGATTTTGATGCATTCCCAGATTTACCAGAACTGGTAAACCTGGGAATACACCAAAATGCTACGCCTTCTTAGGGGAGGTGAAACAAGGAGAAATATCTTAATTTCTTCTTGATACTTCTTCTTTCTATGTGGGATGCATTCAGCAGCACACATAGAAAGAGGAGTAAACTTCACAAGATTGTTTTTGTCCTGCACATGGGTGATGCTGGGCTGCCAAAAGGGCAGCAGCACAGGGAAGACGGCAGGAATATACTGTATTCTTTTAAAAACAGTGCATTCCTACCATTTCATTGCCACACAGCGCAGCACAGCAAGGTGAATCGCTGAAATGTGAAGCACGACTTGGCTATAAATATGGCCCTTAGTCTTCTTCTTGGAGCTTTACTCTCAATGACAAATCCTCAGGTTCCTCAGAACTGAAGTTCCATCGATGACGACAGCCTGCTGCAGCCCGATGCCTCGGTGAGCCTCTGGAAGTCTTTGTCTTTGAAGTTGATAGTGAGGAGCTCCACAGATTTCAGCTGGACAAACCATCACAGTCAGGCTGATTGGTGAGTCAACAACAGCAGCTTGATTCCCAGCAATGACCCATTCTTCTCCTGAAACCTTTCTGAAAACCTTTGCAGAAAGTTTCTAATCTTTGGGATCTTTCAGTTTTGTGGTTCCTTTGGGGAAGACAGGGGTCCAATAGCACCAGCCAAGGGTTCAGAGACTCTGGATGACCTCTTGAGGGCAAGGGCACAAATTCCCACAATGCGCCTGCACAGTCCAAGAAAAATCTAGTTTCAACCCATCAGCTAGGGAGATCCTCTCATTGGCTGGGCAGGTGACTTCTTCCAGCTCTGTTGTTTCTGTTGCTGGTCAGTGAGTCCACTTCTTTTCCAAGTCAGGCACAGTAACTTTGTGGAGCTTTGTGAGTATAGCAGGTGGGTTCAGTCCTTCTGAGTGCAAGCCTTCTGTGGTGCAGTCCAAAGGTCCAACAGGGCAGTATTTTTCTCATGATGTTCCAGGAAGTGTTCTGAGAAGCTTCTGCAGCTCTCCCATATTGATCCTCCATTCTGGGATGGCAGGAGGGGGGCGCCCCAATAGATATAGGAATAAAGCTACCTCCCTCTGCATGACCACTTACTGAAGAGTGACATATTGTAGAAAACAATGCACTATTCTCCCACAAATCTTAATGGAGAAATTATTTTCTTTGTGTCTGTGTGTGTGTCTGTTTAACCTAAGCCAGAGGTGTGGCTAACGTTTGACTACACCCCACATCCAGCCCCTCTCCTAATCTTATCAGGGGGAAATCCATCTGGCTGAGGATCAAGGAAGTGGGGGCTAACCTGTGTCCTATGACATCTGTTCTCCTGCCACTAAGGGCCAGATGTATGAAAGCATTTTGCATTCGCAAATGGTGCGAATGCCCATTTGCGAATGCAAAATGCCATTTCAGAATGCATGAAATACATTCTGAATGCAATTTTAAGGAATCGCTAAAATAGCGATTCCTTAAAATTGCGACCCTGTTTAGAGAGTCACAAATTGCGACTCTCTAAATTAGAAATCGCAAATAAGGATTCTTTATTTGCGATTTCTTAGCACAAGTATGAAGCAATTCCTAAATGCGATTTTGGCATTTAGGAATCGCTAATTACCACCAAGTTGAACTTGGTGGTAACCATGTGCAAAATTAAAAAATGCATTTAAAATGCATTTTTAAATTGTACATGTAAAGCACACATGCCCTTTGGCATGTGTGCACCTTACATGTCCCCCAAAACAATTTTGGGGTGCAGCAGAGGGGGCCTTAGCCCCCCAGCACCGTTGGGTTTTGCATTTTCCAAAATTGAGATTTCTGGTTCAGAAATCGCAATTTTGGAAATGCCAATAATTCGCAGATATGGGCCAACAGGCCCATAGCTGCGAATGGGGCCAGTATTGCAATTTGCGATTCGTTAATAGCATTTGCGATTTTTAAGAAATCGCTATTACCGATTCGCAAATGTGATACATGGCACTTTGTGAGTCGGAAATAGCGATTTGCGACTCCGAATTGCAAAGGGCCGTGATGATACATCTGGCCCTAAGTCGCTGAATGGTTGCAGCAATAATGAACAATACATTTAGTGAAATCAAGTGCCCTCCCAGTTTTCTATGATTATCCTATGGTTTTGCGTGTTTATCAGCATGCTAGTGGGTTGTCACCTTCTGATCATAGGTGCATTAATAAAATACTGGGTTTGCACTGTTCCTTTCATTGGCCACTGTCTCTCCCAGCACTACATTTCCAGCCCTGATGGATTTTTCCTTATTTCATTTAATTCCACTATGATTTTTGTTCCAGTATATACTATTTAGTTATCGTAATTTCACAAATCCATCAAACTGTTTTGCATGCAGTAACACATTTATTTATGTTCATACAGATTAATTTGTAGTAAATTCATAGACTGTATTTTTCACAATGAGTATTCTATGAAACCCCAATGCTGTTGGGACCTTGTTGGATCCTTCATCAGGAAGGTATTCCCTATAAGATGAAAGGAAATAAAGAAAGCAATTCATTCTAATCATATGTCAACTGTTTGAATTCATATAAAAAAGGAACATCATTTGTAACGTTCTTTCATTCTAATGAATTAGAAGAAGAAATCATTTTAAAATTCATGCATGCCCTCAGATTATGAATTTTTTTTTAAAATGTCATTGAAGAACAAACTATCAAGGAAAAGGATACTTTAAAAAATGTAGAATTGAAAAGTAAATTTGTAGCACCTATAGGTCACAGGATATTAGATACCTTCGAGACATTAGTGAAAATAGAGGCAAAAAGTTTAAGTGTCAAAAAGAGTGTCACATGAACTTGAGCATTATCAAATAAATGGCAAACAAACTCAACATCTCTTATTGTAAGGCTAATGAAGGAGGGTCCTTGGTAGTCCTTGATGAAGATTTGTACTTAGAGAATGTCAATGTCTACATGTCCAATAACTCCACATACATGATGATCAATGAAAATCCTAGTAAAGAATTTTCCAATATCTTGGGGGTCATCTTGAGAAATGCCCTAGACAAAGGCATCATAACAGAAACTGACTAGAGATACTCAGTACAACAATATTCCTAAACACCCATGATACATCTTACGCAAAATTCACAAAAATCTAAACAATCCCCAATTCAGGCCCATAGTGTCCACAAAAAATGTATCCATGAACCAGTAAGTAAATATTTGAATCAACATTTTCAACCTAGTGTTCAGACCATGAGTTCCTATATAAAGGACATAACTGTTGTTTAATAAATTGTCTAAAATCAAGATGAGTCAAAATGAAAAGGTGACTCTTTGTACCGTTGATGTAAAGTCTTTCTATACATCCATTCCTCATGATTTAGGAATGAATGCCATTGATGAATGCCATTGATGGCTATGAAAGAGGATTTCAAAGTGTTCATATTGGAACTTATGCATTTCACATTATAGCACAACTAATATCAATGGGACAATAAGTATTAGCTTCAACTTACTGGAATTTCTATGTGCAATTGCGCAGCTCCATGCTATGCCAACCTGTTTATTAGGAAATTTGAACAAGATCACATCCTGTTCATGGAGAGCTGGCAAAAAATCTGTCAGAAATAATCGTTCTAAAGGCACAAAATACAACTAAGAACTAATGCTATATGTGAGAATCAAAAAATTTGATTTATATGTTGAAATGCCTATGTGGGTCAGCATACATGGGGAAAACTGAGCAAAAAATGAAGGTCCGAATAACTGAGCATAACAGTAATATCTAGAAGGTGGACGTGGCTTGGCCTTCCTGCTAATGGCCGCCACTCTGTGAGGCTCTGCCAAGCAGGGGATTTTATCCTGCCATTTCTTCCTCCAGGGCCAGCTGGCGGGTGCTGGCTGGGGCTCCCCCTGCGGCTGGGGAGGCCAGGAGCGCTGCGGATTCCCTTGCGGGACCGGCGGCTGCAGTACGGAGAGTCGAGGCAGTGCTGGGCCTGGTGCCCGCCTCGTTGCTGTACCGTGGGAGCAGCCCGGATCTTGGGGCTTCCACGGTTGGCTGAAGTTGTTCGGCCCTCCGCTGCTCCCTACTTCGGGGAGCCTGAGACGCTGCAGCTCGCGGCTGGGGCCACACGGTCCCTGACAGGTTGGCTGCTCGCTGGGCCAACGGATGCTGTGGTTGGCTGGTTGGCGGCCTGGTGAGGCGGGGGAGCTGTGCTGTTGCTCCACTTCATGCCCCTGGCCTGACTGGTGGAGAAGGCGCCTGGGGCTGCCCTGCTGCCAGGTTTGGACCTGGGCACCGGAGGACATCGTGGGGAGGCGGCTGTGTGGTGGCCCTGCTCCTGGCTGCCACGTTGCGGCCTGGTTCCTTGCTGTGCTGCCTCAGATCATGAAGGTTGGCCTCGCAACTTGGGGCATGAAGGTGGGCCTTGCGATACGTGGCTCTGCTGAGGTGACTCCATGATCGTGTTTGGCTTTGCCGCACACTGCGCCTATGCCTTGGCGGCTGGGCCCTATTTGGCACACTGAACTGGCTCTACTTGGCACTTGCCAGTGCTAGTGCAAGACTTTTGGCCCGGCTAAGGGGCAGGTGAGGCTCCCGTGCATCTTTTGTCCAGTGTGACTACTTGGGCGGCGACGCCTACGGCAAATGTGACCAGTCACGGGGAAGGCAGATCAGAAACAGCCCAAGCTGACGTTTGAGGGTAAAAAGAAAAGCAGCCACGCGAGTAGGTCGATGAAGGACCTTCCCCAGGAAGAGGACATGCAATCGTCCACTGTGACGGCTATGGGAAGCATGGAGGACTACGTGAAGACTATGTTTACATCACTGTTCCCTGACGAGCTCTCTCAGGTGCTGGTAGTGGAGCGGGCGCACCGATCGCTTGGCCCCCGGCTTCCTCCGGGAGCGCCCGTGAGGCCAATCTTTGTGCGTTTATTGAACTATTGAGACAGAGATGCCATACTTCGGCTGGCTCAGGAGCGGTGTCCAGTGACTTATAACAATAATGAGCTCAGCATTTTTCCGTATTATACGCCTCGGGTTTAGGCTGCGCACCGGGTGTTCCTCCCGGTCAAGTGTTCCCTAAGCCAGACAGATGCTAAGTTTTCTCTCATTTACCTTGCCAAGTTACGTGTGTTACACAGGAGCAAGTTGCACTTTTTTACTGACCCAAGCTGGCGATCAGGTATGTTAAGACTATTCCCAGGACGGCGCCTCCGGCTTGTGCCTCGGCAGAGGGGGCGCGCGAAGAACTCCCTGATAGAAGTGATAACGATTAGACTCTGGTTTGCCACTGCCAATCACTCTGGCCCCTCTGCTTGTGGGCTGGGCCCAGACCTCGAATTGTGATGAGCTGGTTCTGTGGTGGCTGGTGCTTGACTTCAAACGCTATCCTAATTCCCCTGCTCACCCACCCCTACTGGGGCGATTATCAGATGGCCTTGCTGATACCCCATTGGATGAGTCCAAATCAGACATTTGTTGTTTTGCTGCGGGTTTTGAGTTTGCGTGGGGGGTGGTCTACTGGCCTGGCACGATTGGGGAGCCAGCGTGGGTGGGGGTTAGCAGTTTGGTTTGGAGGGTGTTGGTGTTGTCTTTCTTCCTTCTTTTTCTTCCTTTCTTTTATTAGCAGCTGCTGCCTTCTGTAGGATGACTGGGGGTGGCATGCGCTTGTGTGACTGTCGGGATGGTGAACACAGGTGCGCCTGCTGTTAGGTGCCTCACTTGGAATGTTCGGGGGCTGAATGATGGCCAAAAGAGGAGGCTTTTGTCAGCTTATGTGCAGTGCCATGAAGTTGATATCTGTATGTTGCAGGAAACGCATCTGTCTGATAGAACAAAGGCAAGGGTAAGGGCTGGTTGGATTGGTGAGAGTCACATGGCCTCGTAGTTTGGATATGTACGAGGCATTGCAATTTTGATTAGGAAGGGACTGCCATGGCGCGCGAGAAGGGTGCTGCTGGATCCTTGTGGTTGATATGCTATGTTGAAGGGCACGTTATATGATAGGCCGTTCTGTCTCGTCTCCCTTTATGGCCCCAATGTTGACGATCCTGGGTTCTTTGCAGAGGTCTGGCACTTGATTGGCTCGCTGGCCCCTGGCTCTCTACTGTGGGGTGGAGACTTCAATATGGTTCTGGAGCTGGTGGCGGACAGGGAGAGCAGGGCCAGACCTCAACATGTAGCGGCGGCTAGGGCTTTGGCGCATATTATGGAGGAAGGTGTTCTGGTGGATCTATGGAGAGCCAAGTATGGCGAGGACTGGCACGGAATGTGCGTTAATTATGCGCACAGCAGCTGGTCTAGAATAGATTGCTGGTTGGAACCAGAGATGTGGAATACTGGACAAAATCTGTTGAGCATATGCCCCGCATGCTGTCAGACCATTTGCGGGTCCTGCTGGAGCTACATGTGCCCGGGTGCCCTGGACACGCATTTTCGTGGTGGCTGACTTTCGGGACACTGAGAGATTCTGTCTTCCAGGCTGAGGCTGTTATTGTAGACTACTTCGACATAAATCAAGGCACGGTGTCCTCAGCATCTGCCTGGTTAGCGAGCCTTCTGGCTGAATTCCGGGAGGTGCTGTCCTGTTACGAGGAGACGGCGCTGCGCAAGGTATGTTATTTGGATAAAGAGGCGAGGGGCGGCGCTATGGCGAAGGCGAACGGGCTGGGAAGACATTGGCGGCTATGCTCCGTAAGCCATGGGCCGGGAATTATGTAGTTGAACTCACTGACTTTGAGGGGACGCTTCGAATGGGTACGGCTGAGGTCCAGCACGTTATGTCAGACTTTTACTCGGACCATTACGCCGAGTGCCCTGGAGTGAATGCTTCGGATGCCATTAATTACTTTGAGGAGGTTAGTCTGCTTTGGCTTGAAGACTCACACAGGCAATATCTTGACGTTTCCTTTTCGGTTGACGATGTGGTTCAGGCTATGCGTAGCCTACCTAGTGATAAGCCCCAGGGTCTGGATGGGCTGACGCCTGCCTTTTATAAGGAATATGCTTATATCCTGGTGCTGTGCCTTCTTGAGGTTTATGCTGAAGTGCTTGAAGGTGGTATCCTCCCGCCTTCGCTGCGAGAAGCTTTTATAGTGATGATTTTAAAACCCAGGAAGGATCCTAGCAGGTGTGACTCTTACCGGCCGCTCTCGCTCATAAACATAGACACTAAGATTTTGGGGAAACGTATTGCGACACGTCTGCAGCCCCTGCTTCCCTCCCTGATATTGCCGGACCAATTGGGTTTTGTGCCGGGTCACTCGACATCTTAAATCTCGTTACCTTTTTTGCAATTTCTCATATGATTGGGCCTGAGGATCGTGCAGTGGCGTTTTTTTTTAATGCTGCGAAGGCATTTGACTCACTGGCCTGGTTGTTTATGTTTGCTCTCTTGGTCAAAGTGGAACTTAGCGCTAGATTCATTCAGCTGATCTGTCTGCTGTATTCCAAGCCGACTGCTCAATTAAGGGTTAATGAGTCGCTTTTGGATTATTTTCTGATTGCTAGGGGATCTCGTCAGTGTTGTCCGCTTTCACTGCTACTTTTTGCAGTGCCCATGGAACCCCTTGTGGCACGTTTACGCCAGCATCATAATCATAGGGGGTTGGCGTTCTGGCAGCTTCCTGTCCTAATCTCCCTCTATGCGGATGATGTTGCACTATATGTCCACGATCCGCAGCTCCATCTTGATACCCTGCTGGATGAAGTGGTCCACTTCGGTCGGATCTCTGGGATTATGATAAATTGGGCTAAGTCAGTGGTGCTGCCCTCATCTGATGTTACTGTGCTGTGCCCCTCTAGTTACCCCCTCTGTTGGGTGGACGGGCCGGTGCAGTATCTTGGTATCTGGCTGAGCCGGAAGGTGGATGAGCTGTGGCCGGCTAACTGTTGGTATGGCGGTTACGTGGCTGGAGGAAAAAGGTAGTGGTGTGGTGTTCGCTGCCGCTTTCGCTGTCCGGACGCATTGCGATAGCTAAAATGGTGCTACTGCCTACGTTTTTGTACCTTTTTGTTAGCCTGCCTCTTGTTCTTACTGCTAGTTTTTTGAGACCGCTCAGATCCTTGCTTGTGACCCTTGTATGGGCCGGGAAACAGCCCAGAATCCTATGGGAAACTTTGAGGCTGCCGCTCGAGCGGGGTGGATTGGCGGCCCCAGACCTGGAACTTTATTATTACCGTGCACAGGCCCATTTTGTTTATTTCTGGCTGCACCCTGTTAGTTATTTACCGTATTTGGCTCCTGAATCTGATTTGGTGCGGCCGGACAGAATGGGTGGGGTAGTTGGCGGGCCGCCTCGGCCCCGTCGACATGGCATAGGCACTGTGGCGTGTTTGGCGTGGGCCTGGACTTGCTTGCTTCGGCGGGGTGGGATGCGAGAAATATTTGCGCCGTCAATGCTGGTGAGGGATATGGCAGCTTTTCCCCATTGGAAGATGACCAGCTATCTGAGTGACTCCAGGAGTTGGATATGACCACGCTTGGATCTTGGTTTCCGGCAGGAATGTTTGTCTCTTTGGAGACTGCGCTGGGCGACAACAGTGCATCTGCGATTCATCGCCTATTATTTTTCAGAATATGGGCCTTGCTGCAGAAGCGGTACTCCTGCTTTCCCAAGGACCCCCTGCTTTGTCCGGCACTGGAGTTGCTATACAGGGCGCAGTCCCCCTGCCGACTTATTATGTGCCTATATGTTTGTTTGCAAAGTATGGCACCTTTTGCTGAATCTAGGGCTCGAGTGCGTTGGGAGTCAGGTGTGCCCATTTCTGAGAAGAAGTGGCGTTATTGTTGTGCCCAGATGAGAGAACTCTCCCCTAATTATAGACTTCGCCTCATACATTTCAATTTTTTACAGCGTCTATACTGTACGCCCAGCCGGCTGAAAAAAATGGGTCTAAAGGTGGATGCTCGCTGTGAACGCTGTTCAGCATTGGAGGTGGGTTTTTTGCATTTGTCGTGGGACTGCGGGGTGCTGTGTGAATACTGGTCTGAGGTGCTGTGTGCACTTGATGAGATGACGGGCCTGGAGCTGCCGCGCATTCCTGAGGTGGTGCTTCTGGGATATGTAAGGGAGGTCCCCTCTACTTCTTGACAGTTGGTGGGATTGTTATTGCTACTTGCAAAGCACAGGGTGGCGATGTGCTGGGGCCGAGGGCAGACACCCCGATGTGCTGACTGGCTGAAGGATGCTGCATATTGTCAGGAACAGCTGGTGACATATTGGGAATTGATGCCAGAGAGCTCCTGCCTAGAACAATTTGCTGTGCTTGGCCTCCTTTGGAGGCGTTGGAATGACCCGGTCCCCTTTCCAGGGCTGTTTCGTCAACAACGCTGCTTTTTCTTATCTCCCTCCCTCTCTGTTTTTCCTTCTTTTAACTCTTTCTTTCTGCTTTGGTTTTCACGTTCACATGCATTAATGGATGATAATGTTGCGGCAAAGGACTGCTTTATACTTTTACTTCTCCTGTTGACTGATCATGGTTGTTAACTCTGCTAGGAGCCTTCGCAGCTTGCGCTGCCTATTTACTGTCTGTGAGGGGAACTTGTTTTGTTTGCTGGTTATTGTCTATTTACAAATGCAATAAATAAAATAATAATAATAAAAATAAAACAGTAATATCCAGAAGAAAAATGAAAATTCCACAGTGGCTATACATTTCAACACCCATGGGCACAATATAAGTCAGCTAATCAGTGTATGTAAAACCCAGAATGACATTAACAACAGGAAAGAACTGTTACATAATCTATTGGATAAAGAAATGCGACACATTGCCACTTTCGCAAATAAATGATTAAGTTGAGTACAGTTGTGTCTTATGAATTTACACATAGAGAGACAATGTAGCTTACCAGCCCTATGAAAGACATCGCAAGGGGCCAATAATCATTTGACTTGACCCAAAGATCAGCAATTTTTAGGCTTATTGTGACCCTGAAGTATTCATAACCATCTTGGTTGAACTAACGTTTATGTGGTGGGGAAGGGAATTGTAATCTTATCATTTTTATGAATGGTTACTGAGACCTACTTATAATCAGGTGTTTATGACATTATTATATTATGTTCCATTGTTTTATAAACAATTTTCAAGAAACTCAATAGTGGGCACTCATAAAGTAGGGATTTATCATTACATTTTCTAAGGCAGTAATCAGAGTTTTCCCAGGTCTGGTGTACATATGGAAAGGGGTGGGTTAACACATGGATATTTCTTTTTCATGGAATCTTATGTGAAGTATAATAAGAATATCAATATAAGCATGATGATTGTCTTGGTATGACCCTCTAATCTTAGACACACGGGGAATAGGATGAGTCCAAATACCCATAATTCATTACCATGATGTCAGAAATATCATTTTACTTGTAATATGGTTAGAAGCGAGCGGCCCGTTCCAACATGGTTCTCCTTTTTTGACATATGCTTATCAAGGAGTATCAGTAGATGCGTAAGGATGGTTATGTATTTGAGAGAAACTGTGAGACTAGAGCCATAATAGACCGTTTTAACACGTGTTGTCTTTGGATATACGGTTTTCAAGCAGGATTAGGAGATGAAGGCTGATTGATATGTGTTAGTATAGCATTCATTTTTAAAAATTATTGTTTGCATAGCTTTGGGATTTTTCGTCGGAGCACACAGTGAGTCATATTATTTTCTCCTACATGATACATAACCAAATCAGAGTTTTGGCTAGTCCTCTCTTAATGACTAAGGCTTCCTTCAGGCGTAAATAGGGAAGGGATATGATGACAGTTCATTACGCCAGAGAACTCACCTGATTTACCCTCAAGGTACTTCAGAGGGTAAGCAAAGATCGATTTCAACATGTTTTATATTCTTTATTTTTGTTGTTTGGTTGTTTATTTATTTATTTCTAAATGAGGTTAGAAGTTTACATATTTTTGATATCGGGCAGTGGTCTCTTTCAACACACTGTTATAACCATGATGGGAAAAGGTATAGCCAGGTCACGATAGACTATTCTATTGAACTATCAGATATTGAGAAATACTATACCAAGAGGCAAGCTTACACTGAAGATTGGATTTGAGTAGGTGACATTCAGATTCCAGTGTCAACGCCAGAGACTCGTTATGTGTGTCAAGCAACGGAGGAATGCTGGACATACAACATGCATGTCATGTTAAATTGTTTGATGATATTGGAAACTGACACCCAGAAGAAGATTGGAAATTACTGCATTTGAGTTTAAACAGTTGGCATATGATGAGATTGAAGTTGTCTTCTATTTTTCCTTTAATTTTACAGAGAATAACCCTCTGATGACGAAACTAACATGGTGCTAAATGCATTGGGGATTCATACAATGTTTATTGTGAAGAATACAATCTATGATTTTACTACAAAATAAACTTTATGAATACACAAAAATGTGTTACCATAAGCAAAACACTCTGGAGGAATTGTGAAATTTATAAAATATTATATACAGGAACAAAAATCATATTGGAATTAAATGAAGTAGAGAAGAACTGATCGGGCTGGAAAAGTAGTTCTGGGGAGATACTGTCCAACAAAAAGAACAGTGCAAAGCCAGTATAATGAATTGTTGCATCCTCAGGCCTCTTCCCCCCTACTGAGGTAGCTACTTGGCTCTGGCTGTAAAAGGCTGACCAATCAAAAGAAGCTTCTACAGGGCTGCTTTAGGTAACTTCAGAATAGTAAGTTCTAAAACATCTTTCCTGTAATAGTTATAAGAGATCCGACCTTAGCAAGCTATTGGATTTATTGTAACCATTATTTTGAGACTTTTAATAATATGCCTAGCTAGCTCCAATAAAAAGTTAGCCTTTATTGAGATTAATAAAGCCTTCCCATGTTAGTCTGTAGGTCTAGCAGTAATACAATAGGGAAAAAAGGCTTTGACAGTTTTTCCTTGCCAGGCCATATAAAACATATTGTATATTTACCCTACTTTTTATAACAGTGCACCCTCTTCTTGGCTTACCTGCAGCAAACCTTAAGGGGTGACTTAAATGTAATAAAAAGGTAGTTTTGGACTTTGGAAGTACTTTTAATTCTGAAGTCGAATTTGGACATACTTTGTTAGACCTGGTATCCTTGGCGTGGTTTCCCCTAACTTTTTTGCCTTCAGACCTCCTGGTTTCATTACCTAGCTTTTCCGGCTTTAGGACCCTGGGCACTTTACCGCTGCTAACCATTGCTAAAGTGCATGTGGTCTCTGCTTAGAACATGGTAACATTGACTTATCCATAACTGGAATATTTAATTTACTAATGAATCCCTAGTTAAGGGCACTACCTATGCCCAGGGCCTGTAAATTAAATGCTACTAATGGGCCTGCAGCACTGATTGTACCACCCACCTAAGTAGCCATTCAACATGTCTCATGCCTGCCATTGCAGATTCTGTGTGTACAGTTTTGAACAGGCAAATTAACCCTGTTACCAGGCCCAAACCTTCCTTTTTAATACATATAGGTCACACCGAAGGTAGTCCTTTGGCAGCCAAAGGGCAGGGTGCAGTGTATTTAACAAGGAGGTCATGTACGTTTATGTTTTACATGTCCTAGCAAGGCCTCATTACATTTTCTATGTGTAATTTCCAATTGGGAAGAGATGGGCCCCCCAAGTTTGGTGTCTCTGCAATCACAATTTAAAATCATAACTCAGGGTGAAGTCAGATTTTAAATTGTAATTATGAAAATGCCACTATTAGAAAGTTGGCATTCCAACACTCCAATACATGTCTGGAGTAGATTGACAGCTGGGCTTAGTTTAGTAGATTTATAAAGCGCATGGCTACCCGAAGGCCTCCCAGCGCTAAAACAGTGATGGAAGAACTAGAGTGGAACTATGTTGGAAAAAGTAGTGTCTTCAGTTTTCCACGAAAGGATAGTTCAGAGTTGTGCAGTCGGAGTGCCAGGGGGAGGGAGTTCCATATATTAGCTGGTCTAAACGTGAAGGACCTACCTCCCCATCTTGCTTTCTGAACACAACAGGTGTTAATTAGAGCAGCAGATGAGTATCTAAGGGATCTCCAAGGAATATAGGGTGTGATAAGCCGCTTGAGAAAAGCCGGCCCTTTTCATGAGGAGCTCGGTGCACAACACACATAGCTTTAAAATTGAGATAATGTAAGGGTCTGAATGATAAGTCTTTTACTTCGAAAAAAGAGGGGGGTAAGAGAGGAGGATTGGGCGGTCCAGTGTACACCCTCCCAACAACGTACTAATATGATTTGGTACACTGTTCCGAAATTGAAAGAGAAGGAAAGAGAAAGAGTCCTGATAATCAGGAGCAATAGTCCTCACACACCATATTTGGTGTCATGCTTCATCATCGGACAGCTCATCGTCAGACTGGCGCTGCAATGTCTGACGGGCACCCCCCGAGGGGGGGCTCTTTGCCGGAGATCTTTTTGAATATACTCGATGATGCCGCGGAGCCAAATATGGGTCCGAGAGAGGAAAAAATGTACAGAAAAAGAATAGTAAAATTGGCTCAGATCCCTCACTTAATAGTTTATTATTCGCTGTTGGGAAATGGTCAAGATTAAAAAGAAGTCAAGGGAGTGAAAACTGGAGACAATGCCCGGACACTCACACAAGAACAATCAAAATAATTAGGGAGGATGGAAGGGATCCAACACTCCTTAGTATGCGGTCTACATGTTTTGCGTCGTTGTTGGTCCAACAGGATCCCGTGACGCTTCTTCAGGACCTACTAAATCATGAATTTTCTCCAAAAGAAAAAACAAAATACCTACACTCCTGTTGACTAACACTCACAGTCAGGGTGTCATCAGTCGCTTACTAGGACTAAACCGGACTGGCTTTCCTTTCCTATCAGTCGCCCTAAATATGGGAAAAAAAGGGCTGAGATTAGCTCAGTATATCATCACTTCACCAGTATTCAGGAATGATGAGTACAATTTAATGTAGAGAAAAGGGGGTGACAAACTTGTGCAACACTCAGTGATCAGGTGGTTGTAGGCACGCCATGCTGGTAAAATATAGGGTGGCTTACCATATCCATTAGACAATAGGCTCCATGGGATATCGCTGGCCCATCGCCCGGTACACAGAAAATCTGATGGTAAGAGAACACATGCCAAAAAAGGGGGGCACCATATTGTAGTTATATAGTTATCATAAGAGTCCAAGGCAAAATGACCATAGTTTGGAAATGCGGGACTGACAGTGAAAGTAAAATATAAAGAATATAAATATATATCTCACTTCAAATCTAAACAAATACATCAAAGAAGTAAAAAGATGTGTAAGTCATCAATTTATGCAGAAATACTCATGAACATCCTCAATGTCACGTACAAGGTGGAGTGAGCAATGAAGATAGCACATTCAGAAAGTTTAAATGAACGGAGAAATACTTCTTTTCAAAATAAATCAAGAATAGTGCCAAAGATCAAAGGTAGAGCGGCACATGAAGGGGATAAAGATAGGAGGGTATAATGACCCACGAGTAGTTAAACCCCATGTATCACACCGCAGTCAGTAAAAGTAAAAATGAAAAGTTGAGCTGAGGAAGTACACACAGCTAAACCACGGGCGTATCGCTAAGTGCAGAACAGAAGGTCCCTCAGACCTGAATGCATGAGTACTGCAGCGTTCGAAAGAAGCGTTGTGATGAAATTCGGCATAAAAATGGAGAAATAGGCACTTACTTTCTTGGTTACCGGTGTTAGATGCAGCACCTACCCGGGGGTCGCGTTCCCAAACGTAAACAGAAAAGGAAGGCTGTCGGTATAAATAGTCCGCGCGTAGAGCGCGTGTTTACCAATTAATTAATCAGTTGCTAAGTAACTTCCTCGTGAGTTGGGAACCTTTAGAGAAAATGAAAAAAGGACTGGAGAAACGGGACGTGGTGAATGTACTCCGCGTGCGGCGGCCATCTTAAGCTAATGTATTGGTCATAAGGAAACAAGAAATAACTCAATTCAAGCTGTAAAAAAATTATCAAAGACCTGTGGAAAACTAAATTAACCTTACCAATATCATGGATACAGGGTGGTAAGGTCTAATCCCTTATAGTAAGGGAAAAAATGAAAAGAAAAAAGAAAAACACAATGTTATGGATGGAATGACCATCGAGCAGAACCTTCTAAAGTCATTGTTAGAAGGGCAGAAAATCAGCAGCTGCCTACTTTGAAAGATGGAACCAAGGGATATCATCATTTAATCCCTGGTGGTGGGTATTGAGTCTATATACCCAGCGTTGTTCAAGTTCAAATAATGAGCGGGTGCCTGGCAAGTCACAGGTCTGTAATACCACCCACCGCATATCATCTGGTGTGTGGTTAAGTTCAATAAAATGTATGCTAAGTTTGGTAGTAGTACGTCCACACCGGATGTTGCTACGGTGTTCATTTATCCTAATCTTTACAGGTCGTGTGGTCATCCCCACGTATCTGAGATTACAGGGACAGGTGATAAGATAAACACAATTGCGGGTGTTGCAATTAGTATGTCTCATCAGATGCCAAGTTAGAAAGGGTTCTAGATGTAAAGTGTCTATACGTTTAGTGAGTGAACAGACATTACAATTCCCACACGGAAAGTGACCTTTAACTGGGGGGAGATCCCATAGAGATTTCTGTCTGGACGGGGTGGTGGTGGGTCTGGGTCGGGTGTGTACCAGCATGTCTTTTATGTTTGACGTCCTCTTGAACGCAAACACAGGCTTGGGAATATTTTCACCCCCACTGCAGAGGACCGACCATCTCTTATTGATTATCTTCTTAACTGTGTTAGAAAGTGGTGTAAATGTCGAAACACAGGTAAGCTTGTTGTCCGTAGATTTCGGGGTTAGCTGTAATAGTGAGTCTCTATCACTATACTTGGCTCGTTTGTAAGCTGTTTTTATAACTCTGTCCGGGTAGTGGCGGTCGTGTAGTTTAACCTGTAAACTAGAGGCTTGGGTATTGAATAGTCGTAAATCACTACAGTTCCGTCGAAGACGTAAAAACTGTCCAAACGGTAAATTTTCTCTTAGTGCTTTTGGGTGATGGCTCTCGTATAATAATAAGCTGTTCTGATCAGTAATTTTATGAAAGGTACGGGTCTTCAGTCGACCTTCCTCTATGCTGATTAGCAGATCTAGGAAAGGGATCTCTGTGGTAGATACAGAGGAGGTAAAATTGAGGAAGGGGTCTAGACTATTTACCCATGTCGAAAATGCATCTACTACATCAATAGGGCCATGCCAGATGACAAGGATGTCGTCTATATAGCGACGCCACAATTTGATATTAGCGGTAAAGGGATTAGACTCAGGTAAAATAAAACGTTTCTCAAAGTCGTACATGTATAGACAAGCTAGGCTCGGGGCAAAAGTGCTGCCCATCGAGGTCCCGCGGATCTGATGGAAGAGTTTATCCTCAAACTGAAAATTTTTTCGAGTCAGAGCTAGACTGGCACAGTGCATGATGAAATGGACAGGTGTCATGAGTCCTGAACTGGTAGATAAAAGAGACGTCTCAACTACCTCCAGTGTGGCCACTTGCGGGATGTTGGTGTATAGAGCCTCAACATCAAGTGTGATCAAGGCATCGACATACACTGTGGAATTAATGGTTTCAATTAGGTTAAGAACGTCTGTAGTGTCTCTCAGGTAAGTGGTTGATTGTTGTACAAGGGGTCGTAGAAAGTGGTCACAGAATATCGAAAGTGGTTCAAGGACGGACCCAATCCCTGAGACTATTGGGCGTCCTGGTGGAGGGGAAATGCCCTTATGAATTTTAGGGAGGCAGTAAAAGTAAGGGATACGAGGATCATCTGTATCCAAAAATTCTGCTTCCTTTTGTGATATCCAAGTGTTGTTGACAGCTTCCTCTATCATTCCACGTATCTCAGTTTGTAAACAACCCGTAGGATCCCGATCAATATGGGCATAGTAGGTAGAATCGTCAAGAAGGCGAAGGCATTCCTGTCTGTAATCTTCAGTATTCATCACAACAATGGCGCCTCCTTTGTCTGCTGGTTTAATAGTAATATTGGAATCAGCTGCTAGAGCTCGGAGTGCCTCGTTCTCAATTCTGGACAAATTAGTAAATTTATGTTGTGGTCGTAGATTTGCGATGTCAGAGGTGACCGCTTTTTCAAAAGCCTGAACCTCACAGGGCATAGAGATAAGTGGAGGAATGAATTGGGAAGGTTTTCTAAGACCCGAGTCCAGTGGAGAGTCAACAGTAGGTCTATCTTTAAAGAAAAATTGAAGGCGTATTTTCCTAAAGAAACGAGCCAGTTCGCATTGCAAACGGAACGAATCGTCCTTTGGAGTGGGGACATACCCCAATCCTCTATTCAGTGCCTTGGTTTCATCAGGGGAAAGGAGCCTAGAGGACAAGTTAACCACTAGGTCTTTGTTGAGGGGGTCTTGCCCTGGCTCCTCGTGACCATCTGTGGTTCCTCCTGAGACCAATGGACTCGTCTTCCTCTCCCTCGTCTTCTGCCTCTTCCTCTGCCCCTGCCTTGGCCTAAAAAAGGCACATAAGGTGGCATCGGACGGGGTTGATAAAAAGGGAAGGGTTGATGCCATGTCATCGGGTGACCCGGGTGGTATTGTGGAAAATTGAAATAAGGTTGGGGTCTATCGTCATCCGTGCTCCATCCGTCAGAGGATGAGCTATGACTGTATTTGCGGGGTTTCCTACCAGAGGTGGAGGAGTCATCAGATGAAACGGATGGAGTCTCCATCGTATAGTCTTCTTTGATGTAAAGGTAGATTTTCTCTCTATTGAACCTATTAATATCTTTTTGTAATTTGGTGATCTTCTGTTGAGTCAAAAAATCTTTGGTTTCGTTAAGGTCAGTATTGATTTCTGCTAATCGGCTCTTGAATGCTGCTATAGAGATTGTGGTTTTGAGTGTATTCTCCATAAAAGTGATCTGTATCGCTATGGATTCTGCTAGTCGTCTTGATGTATTGATAATGAGGACCAGCCAATCCCGGGTGCATTTCCATGCAATCTGCGCCCAGTCCTTCCTAAAGGCAAGGTCTTGTAGGAAGATCCTGGGCATGTTGGATACCAGTAGTCCATTAGGAGCTATGTTAGCTCTCAGGTATTCGGTCATGATAGTCCCATGCAGGACTGTTTTAACCAGGTCACGTTTAAGTGAAGACAGTTTATCCCATTCTTCTTTGGTGGGGCCAGAAGGTCCTGCACCGTCATTAACCAGAATGGAGGGGGTCTGCAAAATAGCAGACACGATATCATCATCAAAGCTGAGACCTTGAAAATTATCCATACTAAAGATCTCAGGGAAATTATCAATTTAACAACCCCACAGCGAACCCGCTGTACTGAATACTTCGAAAAAAGAGGGGGGTAAGAGAGGAGGATTGGGCGGTCCAGTGTACACCCTCCCAACAACGTACTAATATGATTTGTTACACTGTTCTGAAATTGAAAGAGAAGGAAAGAGAAAGAGTCCTGATAATCAGGAGCAATAGTCCTCACACACCATATTTGGTGTCATGCTTCATCATCGGACAGCTCCTCGTCAGACTGGCGCTGCAATGTCTGACGGGCACCCCCCGAGGGGGGGCTCTTTGCCGGAGATCTTTTTGAATATACTCGATGATGCCGCGGAGCCAAATATGGGTCCGAGAGAGGAAAAAATGTACAGAAAAAGAATAGTAAAATTGGCTCAGATCCCTCACTTAATAGTTTATTATTCGCTGTTGGGAAATGGTCAAGATTAAAAAGAAGTCAAGGGAGTGAAAACTGGAGACAATGCCCGGACACTCACACAAGAACAATCAAAATAATTAGGGAGGATGGAAGGGATCCAACACTCCTTAGTATGCGGTCGACATGTTTTGCGTCGTTGTTGGTCCAACAGGATCCCGTGACGCTTCTTCAGGACCTACTAAATCATGAATTTTCTCCAAAAGAAAAAACAAAATACCTACACTCCTGTTGACTAACACTCACAGTCAGGGTGTCATCAGACGCTTACTAGGACTAAACCGGACTGGCTTTCCTTTCCTATCAGTCGCCCTAAATATAGGAAAAAAAGGGCTGAGATTAGCTCAGTATATCATCACTTCACCAGTATTCAGGAATGATGAGTACAATTTAATGTAGAGAAAAGGGGGTGACAAACTTGTGCAACACTCAGTGATCAGGTGGTTATAGGCACGCCATGCTGGTAAAATATAGGGTGGCTTACCATATCCATTAGACAATAGGCTCCATGGGATATCGCTGGCCCATCGCCCGGTACACAGAAAATCTGATGGTAAGAGAACACATGCCAAAAAAGGGGGGCACCATATTGTAGTTATATAGTTATCATAAGAGTCCAAGGCAAAATGACCATAGTTTGGAAATGCGGGACTGACAGTGAAAGTAAAATATAAAGAATATAAATATATATCTCACTTCAAATCTAAACAAATACATCAAAGAAGTAAAAAGATGTGTAAGTCATCAATTTATGCAGAAATACTCATGAACATCCTCAATGTCACGTACAAGGTGGAGTGAGCAATGAAGATAGCACATTCAGAAAGTTAAAATGAACGGAGAAATACTTCTTTTCAAAATAAATCAAGAATAGTGCCAAAGATCAAAGGTAGAGCGGCACATGAAGGGGATAAAGATAGGAGGGTATAATGACCCACGAGTAGTTAAACCCCATGTATCACACCGCAGTCAGTA
The DNA here is from genome assembly GCF_031143425.1 of Pleurodeles waltl. Taxonomy (NCBI): domain Eukaryota; kingdom Metazoa; phylum Chordata; class Amphibia; order Caudata; family Salamandridae; genus Pleurodeles; species Pleurodeles waltl. The sequence continues at coordinate 1,238,208,488 of NC_090446.1, forward strand.
AAAGTAAAAATGAAAAGTTGAGCTGAGGAAGTACACACAGCTAAACCACGGGCGTATCGCTAAGTGCAGAACAGAAGGTCCCTCAGACCTGAATGCATGAGTACTGCAGCGTTCGAAAGAAGCGTCGTGATGAAATTCGGCATAAAAATGGAGAAATAGGCACTTACTTTCTTGGTTACCGGTGTTAGATGCAGCACCTACCCGGGGGTCGCGTTCCCGAACGTAAACAGAAAAGGAAGGCTGCTGGTATAAATAGTCCACGCGTAGAGCGCGTGTTTACCAATTAGGTAATCAGTTGCTAAGTAACTTCCTCGTGAGTTGGGAACCTTTAGAGAAAATGAAAAAAGGACTGGAGAAACGGGACGTGGTGAATGTACTCCGCGTGCGGCGGCCATCTTAAGCTAATGTATTGGTCATAAGGAAACAAGAAATAACTCAATTCAAGCTGTAAAAAAATTATCAAAGACCTGTGGAAAACTAAATTAGCCTTACCAATATCATGGATACAGGGTGGTAAGGTCTAATCCCTTATAGTAAGGGAAAAAATGAAAAGAAAAAAGAAAAACACAATGTTATGGATGGAATGACCATCGAGCAGAACCTTCTAAAGTCATTGTTAGAAGGGCAGAAAATCAGCAGCTGCCTACTTTGAAAGATGGAACCAAGGGATATCATCGTTTAATCCCTGGTGGTGGGTATTGAGTCTATATACCCAGCGTTGTTCAAGTTCAAATAATGAGCGGGTGCCTGGCAAGTCACAGGTCTGTAATACCACCCACCGCATATCATCTGGTGTGTGGTTAAGTTCAATAAAATGTATGCTAAGTTTGGTAGTAGTACGTCCACACCGGATGTTGCTACGGTGTTCATTTATCCTAATCTTTACAGGTCGTGTGGTCATCCCCACGTATCTGAGATTACAGGGACAGGTGATAAGGTAAACACAATTGCGGGTGTTGCAATTAGTATGTCTCATCAGATGGCAAGTTAGAAAGGGTTCTAGATGTAAAGTGTCTATACGTTTAGACACTTTACATCTAGAACCCTTTCTAAACTTGGCATCTGATGAGACACATTCACCACGTCCCGTTTCTCCAGTCCTTTTTTCATTTTCTCTAAAGGTTCCCAACTCACGAGGAAGTTACTTAGCAACTGATTACCTAATTGGTAAACACGCGCTCTACGCGCGGACTATTTATACTGGCAGCCTTCCTTTTCTGTTTACGTTCGGGAACGCGACCCCCGGGTAGGTGCTGCATCTAACACCGGTAACCAAGAAAGTAAGTGCCTATTTCTCCATTTTTATGCCGAATTTCATCACGACGCTTCTTTCGAACGCTGCAGTACTCATGCATTCAGGTCTGAGGGACCTTCTGTTCTGCACTTAGCGATACGCCCGTGGTTTAGCTGTGTGTACTTCCTCAGCTCAACTTTTCATTTTTACTTTTACTGACTGCGGTGTGATACATGGGGTTTAACTACTCGTGGGTCATTATACCCTCCTATCTTTATCCCCTTCATGTGCCGCTCTACCTTTGATCTTTGGCACTATTCTTGATTTATTTTGAAAAGAAGTATTTCTCCGTTCATTTTAACTTTCTGAATGTGCTATCTTCATTGCTCACTCCACCTTGTACGTGACATTGAGGATGTTCATGAGTATTTCTGCATAAATTGATGACTTACACATCTTTTTACTTCTTTGATGTATTTGTTTAGATTTGAAGTGAGATATATATTTATATTCTTTATATTTTACTTTCACTGTCAGTCCCGCATTTCCAAACTATGGTCATTTTGCCTTGGACTCTTATGATAACTATATAACTACAATATGGTGCCCCCCTTTTTTGGCATGTGTTCTCTTACCATCAGATTTTCTGTGTTCCGGGCGATGGGCCAGCGATATCCCATGGAGCCTATTGTCTAATGGATATGGTAAGCCACCCTATATTTTACCAGCATGGCGTGCCTACAACCACCTGATCACTGAGTGTTGCACAAGTTTGTCACCCCCTTTTCTCTACATTAAATTGTACTCATCATTCCTGAATACTGGTGAAGTGATGATATACTGAGCTAATCTCAGCCCTTTTTTTCCCATGTTTAGGGCGACTGATAGGAAAGGAAAGCCAGTCCGGTTTAGTCCTAGTAAGCGACTGATGACACCCTGACTGTGAGTGTTAGTCAACAGGAGTGTAGGTATTTTGTTTTTTCTTTTGGAGAAAATTCATGATTTAGTAGGTCCTGAAGAAGCGTCACGGGATCCTGTTGGACCAACAACGACGCGAAACATGTCGACCGCATACTAAGGAGTGTTGGATCCCTTCCATCCTCCCTAATTATTTTGATTGTTCTTGTGTGAGTGTCCGGGCATTGTCTCCAGTTTTCACTCCCTTGACTTCTTTTTAATCTTGACCATTTCCCAACAGCGAATAATAAACTATTAAGTGAGGGATCTGAGCCAATTTTACTATTCTTTTTCTGTACATTTTTTCCTCTCTCGGACCCATATTTGGCTCTGCGGCATCATCGAGTATATTCAAAAAGATCTCCGGCAAAGAGCCCCCCCTCGGGGGGTGCCCGTCAGACATTGCAGCGCCAGTCTGACGAGGAGCTGTCCGATGATGAAGCATGACACCAAATATGGTGTGTGAGGACTATTGCTCCTGATTATCAGGACTCTTTCTCTTTCCTTCTCTTTCAATTTCGGAACAGTGTACCAAATCATATTGATAAGTCTTTTAGCAAGAAAAAGAAGAAATGTGAAAACAAATTTGTGGGAATTCTTAGAAGATTGAAGCAGGTGGGCGCCAGTTTTTTTCCATGATGTTAAATTGTAAGGCGAGAGTCCAGCCAGACACCGAATATTTTTATAGTTTCCTTTGAAGGGGGAAGCTCGTTCAATCTTTCTGGGATCGAGATGGGGGAGTTAAGTAGGGGAAAATTCCCGACAAACATTACTTCAGTTTTTTCGTCATTTAATTTATGCTTGCTGTCTGATATCCAACTGGCGACATCTGAGAGACAGGAAGATAGAGTGGCCTGATCAGAGTTTACATTGGTGCTAAAGGAGTAAACCAACTGAGTATCGTCAGCATAAGATATTAAGGATAGACCATAGGGTTCCACAATCTTGAGGAGACATGTAAATGTTAAAAAGGGTGGGGCTCAGGGAAGAGCCCTGAGGAACCCCACAATTAAGAGGATAGATGTCAGAGAAAAATGACCTGTCCAAAACTTGGAAAGACCTATCTTCCAAACAATAAGAGAGCCAATTGAAAGTAGTGTCTTCAAATCCTGCTTAGGTGATTCTTTGAAGAAGAATTTTGTGATCCACTGTGTCAAATGTCGCACTCAAATCTAATAGAATGATTGCCACATAGTCACCTGCATCTAGACATTGTTGAGTTTCTTCTGTCACTGCTAAATGGGCAGTTTCCGTGCTATGTTGAGGTCTGAAGCCCATTTGGGTGGGATGAAGGAGGTTATGTCTTCCAAGAAACCTGTAACTTGTTTATTGACATGTTTTTCAACTATTTTGGATGCTATAGGAAGAAGAGCAATAGGTCTATAATAGCTTAGTAGAGATGCATCCAGCATAGGTTTTTTCAATAAAGGTTTGATAACAGCATGTTTCCAGGTTTGTGGTAGCTTACCAGCTGTGAGAGATTCATTATTATTAAGAACATTAGTTAGAACCGGCGCCATAACATCCGCACCTTGAGCTAATACGGACGGAGGGGCAGGGTCCAAAAGTGGTCCTGATTTTATTTTTAACAAATATTCTCCAAGTAATTCTCCTGTCATAGGCTAAAAGACTGAGAGAGTGGGTCTAGGGGGGTGATATTCAGCCTGAGATGTCTTTTTAAGCTCTTGAGATGGCCTGCTAGTGAGAGTGTACCTGAATGTTAAGGATTTTCTTTTGGAAAAAACATGCCAGATTATTGCTGTGTTTTTTAGATGCTTCCATTAGGTTAGTAGCGACAGGTTCATGAGTCATTTCCTCAAATGTAGAGAAAATCTCCTTAGGGGAATTGGAGGATTGTTCTATTCTAGTCTGCATGGATTTAATTTCCACATGGTAAGATCTAATCGATTTTGTATATTCTAATTTGGAGGCGTCGTTGTAGGTTTTCCACCATTTCCTCTCCAATTTCTTACACTCTTTTTTTTGGTGCTGTAGCTGTGGCGAAAACCAGGGTGGTTTCTTCTGACCAATATTTTTGACAGACGTTTTGGTCGGTAATATAATATATTTAAAGAATTAGAAATCCATTTATTGAATTTTCCTGCTGAACAAGATTCTGTGGAGAAAGTACAAGTATGTTTTAATGTGTCTAACCAATCACTACGATAACATTTTTACCACTGACACAAAGTCAGTTTCCTAGGTGGTTGATAGGTTGGTGAAAATGATGTAAGTGGGAGCATAAATGGAATAAAAAAATGATCAGACCAGACCAGGGGGAGGGAGGGCTGTACAGCTAAAATTCGAAGGTTACTGAACACTAAGTCGATAGTGTGACATTTGATATGGGTAGGGCCAGTAATCAACTGTGCAAGGTCTAAGGCTGCCAAATCCATCAGAAGAGTTTTACTAGCTGTATTATGAACCTCAACTATTTGAATATTGAAATCACCCAAGATGGTGAAGTTGGGGTGTCTACAGGTGAAATCCTCAGCCAATTCTGGTAGAGCCTGTAGGAACTTCCCAGATGGGCGAGGGGGACGATATATCAGAATTCCGGAGAATGTGAATGTAGCGCTGATTGCTAAGGAAAAAAAAAAACTTTCACTGTCAGATACAGCAATGGTTTGGGTGAGACAGTTGATCGAATTTTTATAGATGATTGCAACTCCTCAGCCCTTAGAATGCGGCCTATCTAGGTGATGAATTAAATAATCTGGGGGGAAAGCCAAGCCTACATCTGGGGAAGATTCCTCGAAAAGCCAGGTTTCCATTAGAAATAGGGCTTTTGGGGCATACTCACTCAACAGTGAGTAAATGTGTAGTTTATGGGCAGGTAGAGAGTGACAGTTGACTAGAAGAAATTTGCCAACATACTCTGAATTCTGCATTCCCTCTTGGCAGCCACACACAAGGGAAGCTTAGGTGTGACTGAGGAACCATTGATAGCCTGATGGGCCATTCAGGGCCGGATAGGATGGAGGGTTGACTCTTACACTTGAATAAGCATTTTTCTGTTGCCACAGAAAGAGCTACATACCCCTCTGTAGTGAGTCTGGAGCCTGGCCAGGAAGGGCAGGCACTTTGTACACTTCAAAGGCTACTCTTTGCTTTGAAGTCTCCCCCACTTCAAATGTGCAACTGGGTATAAGTACTGGATCTCAGACACCACCAACTCAGTACACCTATGGACCTGTGGATACTCTGCCAGGAAGAAGGACGGCTGTGCTGTTGAAAGGGCTGTCATTCTGCTGGACTGTACTAGACTCCTGCTCTACTGCATTGACACCTGCTGCCTGCTAGTGAGACGGACTGGATCTGCATCTCTCCAAACCAGAACCAAAGTGACTGCAAGGGCTTGCTGACTTTCCTGCTGTTTTCTGAAGTCTCAGGGACACAAAAGACTTCCAATTCACCTACTACTGCAACTGAACTCTGCCAACTGTGAATCTTGCCTTGCCAAGTGGTGACAATCCAGTCCTGGGCCCTTGGAAGTGGGTATAAAGTGTTGCTCCAGTAGAAATTCACACATTAATGTCATTGCAGGAGTCAAAACCTACATATTGACAGCCTACTGGGTATCGTAACTGGCGCATCAACTATATTCCAAGGATCCAATCCAGTCCATAGCTTTCTAAACCAGTGGATCGCACTAAGAATCATGCATCCTTTGCTACAGGAGCCATAGCAGCTCACTATATTCAGAACCAGTCCATCGCACTCAGAACTGACACATCGTCGCTGTTGCATGGAGAAGATTGTTACACCACCTTCACTGCGTGTCCTGACACATCACTTCAGCTGCACCATGCATCTCCTCAATAATGATGCAACCAGGATCAAGGTACCTTTGTTCAGTGCGTAAAGGCAGGTCCTTGTACCCGAACCGTGCTCCATCGCAGTTGACCTGAAATTTTTACTTTGTCGCTGGTCCCATGGAATCAGATACCTCACATAGGCGCTTATTGTTTGTAAGCACTATTTTTGAGTTTATTCTATAAAAAATCATATTTCAAGTTCTACCTATTGGATTTATGTTGTTTCGGTCTAGTTTTATTTATTAAATTAAGCTTTATTGTTCTACCCAAGTGTGCCATCTTTTTGGGTGGCATTTACACTGTTTTCCTGTTTGAAGTGTTGCACAAATACTTTACACATTGCATCTTAAGTTAAGGCTGACTTCTCTGTGCCAAGCTACCAGAAGGTGAGCACAGGTTAATTTTGGGTGTGTATCTGACTTATCCTGACTAGGATTGTGGTTCCTGCTTCAACAGGGTGCATACCTCTGCCAACCAGAAACCCAATTTCTAACATAGTTCTATTTTAAAACCAGCCGGAAAGCCTAGCTTTAAAATTGCATCAGACACCACAGCCGTGCACACTTAACTGAATTAAGTCCACTAGGGTGTGTAAACCTTCATGCTCTCCCATATGCTAGGGACTTACTGGAAGATTGTCTTTGCCAATTAGAATTATACCTCTTACCACATACCTTTAGAGAACAGAGCACTGGCCCTAGGTAGCAGAGCCCAGGACACTTTCAGAGTCAGTAACCACCAGCATCAGTCAAATAAATGTGTGTAATCAGGGCAAAAAGGATGACTTTTCTACACTCCTTGCATTTAATAAGCAATGACTTTCAATTGGGAGCAAGTATGACTGTCAAATTTGGTGTCTAAAGAATTGGAATGTTAAACTCTCTTTAAAGGTAAAGTTGGACTTTAAGTCTAATTCTGAAAATGCCACTTTTAGAAAGTGTCATTTTCTTGTCTTTACCATTTGGTGCCTGCAGTCTTTATCCTGGGCACATGAGTAGATGTAGCTGGCAGTTGGTCTTTGTGTATTGCTCCCAGACAGCGAGGCAGTGGGGAAATTGGTACTGACAGGATGGCCATCTCCTACCTTGATAGGGGGATGGAGTGATGTGTGATGTGCAAATACCAAAGGCTCTACATGAGCACTCTCATAAAGGGTTTGACATTGGTCTTTTGTAACCCCAGACAAGCTGGGGCTAAGAGAGGGAGTGTCCTGTTGGCTCTCATTGTACTAATGAGACTGCTGGATTCAGGCAGCAGCACCACCAGGTTGTGGGGAACTGAATCCAATTTTACACTGTGTGTCAACTTTCAGCCTAACACTTCCAGCCAGCTAACAGTACCTCACCAGCACCTGAAAGTGGTGGTGATTTGTGGCAGCCGTGCAAATGACATTCTGATTTCTCAGGGAAATCTTGGTGTAACAGATCTTATCCCTTTTGTTCAGTTACATTCGTCGCACACATGCAAAGACAGGCAGAAGCAGTAAATGGTTTAATATATTTTATTGAATCAACTACATTGTAGATAAAATGGCATGTATTGCAATGATTAGGATGATAAAACATATTAATAGAAATGCAGTGACAAAGACAGTGAAACATATGAAAAGTCCCATCATAAAGTGTTGGAATTCCTACCTACATCACTAAGGTACTACTAGAGCATAGCAGTATTAGCCCTAATCCGCCCTTCAGGATCCCTAGGAAGACACCATCCCCCATACCTGAATATAGTAGTAGCGAAGAGGGCTGTTGGTCTACTGAGAGTCCTCACCCATGTAGGCGAAAAAGATGTCAATACTCAGCAGAAAGCTGCAACAGCATGTGGTGGCAATTTTCTGACTGGAACTCTCCCTCTAACGAATAGGGGGCAGAGGGATATTTTATAATGAAACAGCTGGTGTTCTGAGAAAACTACTCTAATGTAAGAAAACGTATGTTTCTCGTGAAGTGGCAAAGATTATGGTGTTCCACCTTGTACTGATAGCAATACCGGGTACAGACGTGAGCAGAGTACAGAACGAGAATGTCAGACTAAGAAGAATGCAAATAGTTCCTATGCTGAGAGTGCATGAAATGAAACAAATAAAACTTCACCACAGAATAAAGTTCCTGCTTGGAAAATAAAATTAATTAAATAAATTGTCATTATGCTAAAGGGCACAAGCTGGAGGCCTATGGCTAAAATAACATTCCCATTAAAGCTTACTAAAATAACATCAGAACAGGAAGAAGGGGAATCCTAACTCATTGGGGTGTGGAAACCTCTAGGAGCTTCCTCCACTTCAAAGAGGCCAACAGGAGAGGACAAGAGCGTGGGAACATGGCGGCAGGCTAACAGCCAGTCGGAGACACATGAATGAGGTGAAACCTCGTCACAGGTGAAATCCATTGCGCCACTCACATCGCCTTGTCAGCGGTGCAGCAGCACAGGGGTCCCCCTCTCCCCCAAACTCACCATTGGTTCATGAAGGGCAGTGCAAGTCACGGATGGTGGTTGCAGGGGTTTCATGTTGGGCTGTGGTGTCCAGCACGCTGTGGGGAGCAGCGGGCTATGCAATGGAGGCTACAGAGCAGGAGGTGACATCAAGGGAGACGGTGGCAGAGCCAGCACAAGGCAGAACTGCCGGATCGAAAGGGAGATAAGTACTTGGACAGAGGAGAAGAATTAAAGCAGAGTGTTGCGGCAGACAAAGCTTGCAGGCATCTTTGTTTGTTAACGGAGAATGACAAATAATATCTAGAAGGTAGGCTGGGCCCCGGTGCAGGGGCTTGCTTAAGTTGCCAAAATGCTAAAAGCGTACCTTACAGCAGGGAGGGAAGAAATAAATCCTTACAGGGTTGTGTTGACAGAGATACTCTAAGGTCTCTAAGGTCTCGTAACATTCGGGAGGGTGCCGGAAAAGACAGTGCTGGCTTGGAACAAATGAATGTAAGGTTGGCTGTTAGAGTAACTTAACCTTGGCCAAGGAGTCCTTCAGTTAATGCCCCCCACTCTAAAAATCCTTCTGCAAAAACAGTAGCAGGGGATATACCAGTTGAGAAACAGGCTCTTTTAGCTAAAAACTCTCAGAGAATTACTCCCTCTATAAAAACTTACTTTAAAATTCAAACTGATGTGTGTGGCCGCATCTGTGAGGACAGGGCGAAGCAGAAGGATACAACAGAGCACAGTTACGAAACAAGAGACATGGAAGTTGGGAGAACTGACTCCGTGGAGTCATCTACCACTGTGGACATCCCAGTGATAACAATGCTGACAATGTATGATACATTTGCATATTAGGCTGTGGACTTCTTTGATTCACCCGAAAGGGCGGTTATTACGGGAGAGAGTAGTACGCAGTGTGAGCCCTTGGAAGTAAAAGACTTAGGTACACGGAATGAAGGGCCTAACGTTTGTGGTATCTGGTTCAGCAGATGCTTGCCAATTAACTCAACAGATTAAATAGCGCTTTGCAATCTCGGAGGTAAACCAAAAATGGATTCAGGCTACCTGCTCCAGCTTAGAAGCTAAAATAGAGACCTTAACTCAGCATACTCAGGACTTGGAAGAAGGGTTTCAGGGCCTTCAAACTGAGTTACAAGAAAACGCCCAGGAGGTGACACGTCTGAAGTCTGGATTGGAAAGAATAGAAAATAATGCTAGAAGAAATTACGTCAGAATCCTGGGGGTGGAAGAAGGGATGGAAGGGCGGATTTTGAAACATTTGTAGTCAAACTTGTTGAAAAATTATTTCCTGCAAGACAGTTTGATGGATAACGTCGAGGCAGAAATTCAGTGAGTGCATAGAGACCCTTTTAAACAACACCCTGGGCAGAAAAATCTGCAGATTCTGGTGAATTTTCTCTCATATTCTGTGAAAGAGAAAATATTGGGGTTAGTGCTGAAATCAAGCTTACTGCAAGCGCTAGGGGTAACTTTCAGGATTAGATCTGACATCTCTAAAGAGATGGCCGAGAGACAGGGGGAGCTGGGAAAAAGATTGGAGGATCTAAAAACGTTTGGAAGCTACGGCACAACTGAGGTTCCTAGCAATCTTGAAGGTCATGTGGCAAAACAAGATGCACAACTTCTCTAACCCAGCAGATGTTGGCGACTTTATTGCTCAGATAAAGAGGGGGGGCACCCAAGCGTAAATTAAAAGTGTGAATGAGTGTTGATGGGTTTTCCTTAGGGTTGGGCAAAACAGGCATCAGGAAATGCCTAGCAACTTAGTTGGGAGGTTTCCTATGGGGGGACACTTGTGGTGGGAATCAGTGGGAGAAAATAAAAAATGTATGTCCTCAATCTTAGGCAGGTGATTAGTAGCCAGAGTGAAGCACTAACTAGATATATAGGCTACGGGTTATGACAGGAATAGGAACAGAAGGAATGGGTTTGGGTGAAATAAATACGTCAAAAACTTTGGTGATCCTCAGTTGGAATGTAAACGGGCTACGTGTTACTAAAAGGCGGCAAATAGTTTCGCAATATTTAAAAGAAAGCAATGCCCAAATAATTATGCTTCAAGAGATGCAGCTCCTGACACAGGAATGTAAGGATCTTTTTTTGAAGCAGAGATGGGTGGAGAGTATAGTAGCAACAGTTCAAATATATTGTACTAAAGGAATTGCCCTGGTACTAAATGTAAAGTCAGGGGTGAGGTTAGTTTGGTATAAGGCGGATGAAGGAGGGCAATGGATAATTGCAGAAATAAAGGTTTATGACTCCTTGTACACTTTAGTAAGTTACTATGGACCAAATGTGGATGACATCACCTTGTTATCTCAGCTCTTTGCAAACCTTCTTCATTTCAAGGACCCTATCATCTTAGGAGGGGTCTTTAATGTTTTACTGGATAATACCCTAGATAGGTCCTCAGAGAGGATACAAATTAGCTCCCCAAAGATGAGAGCTTATTTGCTGGATATGATGGAACATTGTGATTTATGTGATGTTCTACAGAGAATGAAAAGGAACTGCAGGGAATACACTTTCCACAGTAAAAAGAATGGACATTATTCAAGGTTAGATTATTTCTTCATGGAAAGAAAGGACATGGAGATCCATCAATCAGACCATTCAGCCTTCTTGTTAAAAACTGGACAGAAGAATGTATGGAAAGAAAGGAGGTGGACAATCGATAGAAGGATGTTGTTACAGGAGAGTTAGTTGATAAGATATTACAACTATCTAAGGAGTTGTTTTTTTTCTGGAATCAGTCATCTGCTCCAAAACATGTGATATGGAATACTTACAAGGCTTGGTTAAGGGGGCAATAAATAGTCTAGAGGCCCACCGGGAAAGGTGGGAGAAATTACAACAGGTCCAATTGGAGGAAAAGATTTCGAGAATGGAAGAGGTGCTAAAACCAACACATTAAATGAGGCAGGAAGGGCGAAAATGTTGAAGGATTTGTAAGATTTCCAGCTAGAGTTCAGGGTTATGATGGAGGAAAAGGTGTCACAGCAATGGGAGGTTAGTAGAGCCTGGGATGTAATATATGAGGATAGTTGTGGGAAGTTGTGGGCCTTGAAATCTAGATTGGAAACGCGCCAGAATAACACCAAGAAGATCATGGTTGGAGACTTGGGTTGGTTGTTGAAGATAACTCTAAGATGAAAGCTGCTTTTAAAATCTTCTTCCTTGAGTTATATAGAGAAAGTTTGGAGTCAGGCAGAGATGCAGTAGAAGTGTGGCTTTGTCACAAACATCTTCCGAAACTGTCTAGTGAGCAGGATCAATTTTTCTGGCAGGAGATTACTGGTAGTGAGATTTTGGCAGCAATTCAAAAGACGAAGAAAGGAAAAGTGGCAGGGCCTGATGGGATCCCCAGTGAACTTTTTTACATGATGGAGGAAGATATGGTTCCAGTCTGGGTACAATTGGTTAACTCCATATTTCTAGAGGGTGATCCAATTCCGAGCTTTTGGAATGAGGCTGTAATCTCATTAATATTGGATAAGCTGGATAAGAATCCCTTACAATGTCAATCTTACCCCCAAATATCGTCCCTTAACTGTGATTACAAAGTTTTTACTATAATTTTAGCAACTCGTTTAAATTAAGTTGCGGGCTATTTGGGACACCAATATCAGAGAGGGTTCCTGCCTGGTAGGAATATGAGAGATCTTATTCACACTTTAATCAGTACCATTGATCTGGCCACAACTCTGGATTTACCACTAGCAGTTGTGACGGTGGATGTCGCCAAGGCGTTGGACCATGCGAATTGGCAATATCTTATGGCGGTATTAGCCCACTTTAGAATAGACAAATCTCTAACAAATGTGTTTGCAAGGATTTACAGCGCACCAACTGCAAAAAGTTTGGTGAATGGTAGCCTATCTTCAGAAATGAAAATAGAAAAAGGGACTAGACAAGGCTGCCCCCTTTCACCTGTTCTTTTTTACCTTTATATTGAGCCTTTTGCAGAGAGTTTGAGATTAAATGAGCAGATACAGGCTTTTGTGGTAAGTGAATTCTCTAGATAAGTCTCTTTATATGCAGAGGATTTAATGATATATGTCTCCGATGTTACATCCACCCTTCCGAATATTATGGGAGAAGCCAGGGTTTTCTGAAAGCTTGTTGGATATGAGGTAAGCGAGAAAGAACAGAAATAATGACACGGGATCATAATAGTGGGGATCCTAGAAGGGTTTCTTAGATGAGATATTTAGGCATAAAAATAACACAGGATTTGGGGAAAATGGCAGATATAAATTTGGAGAAGGTGCCCAGCGAGGTCAGGGCTTCGTTAAAAAAATTTGTTAATCTTCCACTTACTATATATGGGCAGATCAATTTAGTGAAGATGTCTATCCTGCCAAAAGTTACCTTTTTGTTCGATATTATCCTGCTAACTTTTGATAAAAAAGCTATTTTAAAACTGCAAGGGAAGATAACCTCGTTTACCTGGGCTAGTAGAAATATTGGTTTATCTTGGAAAAATAGATGAGGAAGGTTGGTTTAGGAGGATTGGCCCTGCAGGGTTTAGAGCTTTATTGTTGGACTTACCAGCTGAAGAATAATTGGATTTTGTTAATGAATCTAGATGAGTCGCCACTAGGGGTTGTTTTTAGAGCAATGCTTGCAGGTCTACCCAAGGAAGGTTTTTCCTAGAAATTTGGGACGCCAACATTTTTCAAGAAAGTTAGGCTGAAATACTTTTGGGTGGCAGCTACCATCTGGTATGAGATTAGATCCCTCCTAGGTATCAGGTAGTATAGCAGGTTATCCCCCATCTGGGACTCACTGGGGACCTGAGTGTTTACTGGACAGTCTAACTTTGCCCTTAACCCCTTTGCTGCCAGGCCGTTTCCCCCTCAGGTGCCAGTCCTTTTTTTAGCTATTTGGGGCAGGGCGCGCTTAGGCCCTCATAACGTTTTGTCCACATAAGCTACTCACACCAAATTTACGTCCTTTTTTTCCAACATCCTAGGGATTCTAGAGGTACCCATACTTTGTAGGTTCCCCTGAAGGAGGCCAAGAAATTAGCCAAAATACAGTGAAAATTTCGTTTTGTTGTTCAAAAAAATGGGAAACAAGGGCTACAGAAGAAGGTTTGTGTTTTTTTCCCTGAAAATGGCATCAACAAAGGGTTTGCGGTGCTAAAATCACCAGCTTCCCAGCTTTCAGAAACAGGCAGAATTGAATCAGCTACCCAATTTGTCAATGCAATTTTGGCATTTTGCTGGGACATACCCCATTTTTACGATTTTTTGTGCTTTCAGCCTCCTTCCAGTCAGTGAAAGTAATGGGCATGAAACCAATGCTGGATCCCAGACACCTAAACATTTCTGAAAAGTAGACAAAATTCTGAATTCAGCAATGGGTAATTCTTGTAGATCCTACAAGGGTTTCCTACAGAAAATAACAACTGAAATAAAGAAAAAATATTGAAATTGAGGTGAAAAAAACAGCAATTTTTCTCTGCATTGTACTCTGTAACTTTTTCCTGTGATGTCAGATTTTTGAAAGCAATATATCATTACGTCTGCTGGAGTCTTCTGGTTGCAGGGATATATAGGGCTTATAGGTTCATCAAGAACCCTAGGTACCCAGAGCCAACAAATGAGCTGCACCCTGCAGTGGGTTTTCATTCTATACCGGGTATACAGCAAATCATTTGCTGAAATATAAAGAGTGAAAAATAGGTATCAAGAAAACCTTTTTATTTCCAAAATGGGCACAAGATAAGGTGATGAGGAGCAGTGGTTATTTGCACATCTCTGAATTCCAGGGTGCACATACTAGCATGTGAATTACAGGGCATTTATCAAATAGGTGTCTTTTTTACACACTCTCTTACATTTGAAGGAAAAAATGTAGAGAAAGACAAGGGGCAATAACACTTGTTTTGCTATTCTATGTTCCCGCAAGTCTCCCGATAAAAATGATACCTCACTTGTGTGGGGAGGCCTAGTGCCAGCGACAGGAAATGCCCCAAAACACAACGTGGACACATCACATTTTTCCACAGAAAACAGAGGAGTTTTTTGCAAAGTGCCTACCTGTGGATTTTGGCCTCTAGCAGCACCTAGGGAAACCTACCAAACCTCTGCATTTGTGAAAACTAGAGACCTAGTGGAATCCAAGATGGGGTGACTTGTGGGTCTCTCACCAGGTTCTGTTACCCAGAATCATTTGCAAACCTCAGAATTTGGCTAAAAAAACACTTTTTCCTCACATTTCGGTGACAGAAAGTTCTGGAATCTGAGAGGAGCCACAAATTTCCTTCCACCCAGCGTTTCCGCAAGCCTCCCGATAAAAATGATACCTCACTTGTGTGGGAGGGCCTAGTGCCCGCGACAGGAAAAGGCCAAAAACTTGTAGAGATTGAGGGGATAGCACAGCGAGTTGATAAGCACATATTCTTCCTTTATACATCTTTAGGCTGACTCTGCTTTGGGGATCCACACAAGTGAGGTGTCATTTTACTTGGGAGACAGAGGGGAACGCTGGGGAGTAGGAATTTTGTGCTGGAGCGGTGATCCTACTAAGAAAAGTAAGGAAAATATGCTTTTTTAAGCACATTTTGAGGTTTGCAGAGGAGTCTGGGTAATGAGTCTGGGTTGGGGGATCTACCCAAGCCACACCTCCCTGGACTCCTTGGGGTGTCTAGTTTAAAAAAAGTCTGGGTTTGGTAGGTTTCCCTAGATGAAGGCCTCACCCAGAACCAAAAACATAGGTGCCCTCTCCCCCCCCCAAACACAGGTAGTTTTTCAATATATCATTTTGATGTGTCCACGTACGTCCGTGATGTGCCAAACACTAGAATTGTGAAAAGAAATGCACTTAGGTTTTGTGAAAAAGACCCCTCACCCACCAACCAAGTTGGTGGCATGCTTCATCATCGGGATCCCACCTGAGACACCTAGCATGTCACAAGTGTGCTGCGACGCCTGATTACAGCCGAGCAGGTTTTGTCATTTGTACCACACATACTGGTTGGATTTGGCACAAGGGTGAGTGATGGTTCAGTAGATCAAATTTTATTAACAAGAGATTTCACAAAAGTGAAATGCACTGTTAATAACTGAAAGGCCAAAAAACGGAACCGATGACTCACAGCTCGTGAGCTGTAAAGCTGCGACAAGGCACCAGCCATTTTACAGTCCATACACACACTTTTCATACATGACATGCACAAGACCATTCACACCGCCAGCCACGGACCCAGCACATTACAACACTCGCATCGACAGACAGTGCCACTCAAGGGCCCATCACTTAGATACGCCCACATGCCTGATACAGCAGTCACACTAGCTGATGGGAGTGTGTGGACTGATGTTTGGCTGGCACCGCCAACCAAGCACCACCCCAAGCACACCGCCAGCCAAGCGCCACCCCAACCACACCACCAGCCAAGCGCCACCCCACGCACACCGCCAGCCAATCACCACCCCATGCACACCGCCAGCCAAGTGCCGCCCCACGCGCACTGCCATCCAGGCGGCACCCCAAGCACACCGCCAGCCAAGCGCCACCCCAAGCACACCGCCATCCAAGCTCCACCCCAAGCACACCGCCAGGCAAGCACCACCCCACCCACACCGCCAGTCAAGAGCCACCCCACCCACACCACCAGCCAAGCACCACCCCACGCACACCACCATCACTTTTTTTGTTTATGAACAACAAAGAAACCACTAACTAATTATAAAATATGTACAAAACTACAAACACAAAAGCTCTAACTAAATACATGACAGTAATGCCAACCGTGAAACGCTCATGGTATTTCCCCCAAAACATTTTTGTGTGGTAACTTCTAAAACAGCCAGCCACACACAGCCCAAGAAAAAACTCTTTCCTTTCCCCTCATGTGAGTCCCCCAAAACCCCCAAAAGAGAGAGACTTACCTTTTTAATTCTTCTCTCCCCTTGAGCTGGAAGCAAATGGCTTCCAGCTCATCCTCGGCAGCTTCTGATGACATCGGCGCACTGTGTGCGCGCCAACGTCATCAGATTGCCGAGAGGGGTTCGGGGGTGGAAGGGGAAGGGATTCCCCTTCCATCCTCGACTTGGGGGTGTGGGTGGGGGGCCCATGGGGGGAGCGCTAGCGTTTCCCCGTGGGCCCAGTGCAGGACGAGGTGGTCTCGTCCCAGGCACACGGGAACCGTGTGCTGCGACAAGACCAACCTCATCCAAGGCACCGTAGGGGTTAAAACAAAGTGGGTTTATTAGATGGCGACAGCTAGTCAACGATGGACAAAGGTTGATGTGGGAGTTTTGGAGCAATAGGACAGAAGGGACTATATCCAGATTCAAGATTGATCAGGTGAATGGGTGGCTTAAAAATCAGGGGTGTGTGGGCCCCAAACCAAGCCAAATGGAATTAGACCTCCAGAAACTGGGAGCCTTAAAGAAAGAAGCAGCACAATGGTACCAGTATCTTCTATCAGCAGTGGAGGATTCCATGCAACCACTGTATGCCGGGTGAGTGGATACTTGCCGGATGAGGAGCTGGAGGAGTTATGGAAAGTATCCTTTGCTACTTTATATTCTGTGGTTAAGTCTGCTGCCCTAAGAAGAAAACACTTTTTTACTCTTCATAGAGTGTACTGGACGCCCCTGAAATTGGCAAAGATAAGAGGCAATGCAACTTCCGAATGTAAGTGGTGTGGTTGTAGCGAGGTGGACGATGTCCACATGTTTGCCTCCTGCCCGAAACTGGAGGAATTTTGGATGGCGGTGGGTAAGACAATCTCTGACTCCTTGGGCACTGTTAGTGAGGTAAGCCCCCGTTTGATCATGTTTGGAATAGCACCTCGGGAAGTGGGCTGCCTCCCTTTTAGTCCACACGATAGAGGCCTGGTGTTTTACCTGATACTACTCGCACGGAGAGAAATTTGCAAGAGTTGGGCTCAAACCTCTGCACCTAATTGGCATGCTTGGAAAAGATCTGTCCTTTTTTTTAAGGAAGTAGAAAAAAGAGAAGCAAAGGGGAATGGGGAAGGGCTTTGGGATGTGATGAAGTTTTGATGTGCTTGACATGATTTCTTGTCCGATGATTAGTCACCTCTGGCTCGGTTCGGCTGGGAAATTCATCCCATCCCATGGCCTAGAGGGACGTGTTTTCCATGAGCACACAAGGTGGCGGTAATCTAGCAGATGCTCAATGGTGACATTATGAGGAAAAGGAAAAGAACAAAGAGGGCACCAGGTGTAAATATTGGACCTATGGCTCAAACTCTTCAGTACAACCCTGAACCTGTGGACTCAAACAGAATGAAGGACTGCTGTCCGGCTGTGCTGACCTGCTGTCTTTCTGCCCTCTTGTCTAGGTGAGAAGGACTGGACCGGCACCTCTGAACCTAGGACCCCAGAGTGACTCCAAGGGCTAGTTGGCTGGCCCCCTGACATGAAGCCTCAGGGGCATAACAGGCTTCTAACAACCTTGAACATCTGGACTCAAATATCTGTGCTCACTCACAAAGGTTTTTACACTAGTCTTCTGAGCCCCAGAAAAGGAGGGGCCAGGGCAGGAAGGCAGTCCAACAGAGTGGCAAAAACCTCTGGGAGTGGAAACCCCCAGAAACATCTCCAACTTTAATGTGGGCACCACATATAAACACTGGACCCTCAGACCCAACTCTTCCGTACACCTCTGGACCTGTGGAAGACTCAGTAGGAGCACTGTACTGCTCTGCAAGAAAGACTACTATTCTGCTGCCCTGCTGCCTATGTGAGGACTGGACCTGCATCTTTATCCCAAGACCACCAGATTGGCTCCAAGGGCTAGTTGACTGATCTGGCCAGAGCCTTAGGGCGAGAAATGTCTCCAACCTCCTTGAGCCCTGCACCTAGGCTGAACCTGCTGTGAGTTCTACCTCCCAAGTGGTGCCACTCCAGTCTTGGACCCTTAGAAATGGTCCTGAAGGTGCTCCAAGTGGAACCGATCCAGCACAACCCATCGCCTCTCAGCTTCGTATTGGAACTCCCACTGTGCCACACATCCCTGATGCAGGAACTCACAGCCCTTCGGAACCACCAATGTGCAATGCAGGACCTCACATTGCAGCCCCACAACTCCTCAGAACTGCAGCTGCACATCTCAACCTCCATGCAGGAACTCACATTTGAACCCAGCAGCTCCTCAGAATCACAGCTGCAAGTTGCATCCTCAACACATAACCTTGCTTTGCAGCCTACAGCCTATCAGATCCACTGCTGTGTGATATATCCTAGATGCAGGATCTCACAAGATGTGGCAACCAGGATTTAATGTACTTGGTTCAATGGGCCTAACTTAGTCCCTATACCCGGCCTGTACTCCATCACGGTCAGCCAAAACCGTGTAACTTTGTCCTAGTCCAGGGTGTCGGGATAGCCACAGTTTGCGCTTTGTGCTTCCAAGCACTGTTTTCACTTTAATCTTTAAAATTGCATATCTCTGGTTTTACTGATTAGATTTTAGTCATTGGAGTTTTAATTTATGACATTCTACTCTATTTTGCATACTGATGTGGGAATTTTTTTATGTTGTGTTTTAACTTTATTACTGTTTGCAATTCTGCATAAATACTTTACACAATGCCTCTCATTAAGCCTGACTGATTTTGGGCCAAGCTACCAGAGGGATAGGCACAGGTTACTTTAGGGTTGTTTGTGACCTCACCCTGACAGCAGTTGTGATTGCTGCTTGAGTAGGGTTTAACTCCCTTAACAAGTAACTCTATTCCCTACAACAATGGTGAACATTTCTTTGCTTCTGTTGGTGCTGGTATCGATGTGGTCTGCCAGAGTGACGCTTTTGATGTTCCAGGTCATTTGATGGTATCGCCTCAGTGCACATTTGAACATACCCCTGTCTGCATTGCCCTGGCTCGTTCTCCATTTGTGTCCAAGTTGTTTCTAGTGTCATTTCATCAGTCTGAGATTCCTTTGTGAACCAACTCACCTGGTGTCTGGATCTTGTATTACTGTGTTTGAGGTGGTCTAGGAAGTCCATGCAGGATGTGATTCAATTGCTAAAATTCTTGATAGCTTTTAGGAGGCTGTTGCTGTGTTCAGTTCAGTGGGTGTTGCGATAAACGTTCTATTCCCTGTCAATGATGCTTTTCCAGTTTCAGTGGGCTGGTTTGGAGGTGGTGCATGTGCATTGGACAGGGATGTGGATGCTGAACTTGATGAGAGCATGGTCTGTCCATGAGACTGGTATTAGCTCATCAACTCAGATGCTGCCGAAGGTGGTAAAAATAGGGTCCGGAGTCTGTCTAGCTATGTGGGTGGGTTCCTTTTCTTCTTGGGTGAGGCCTAGGCTTCCAAGGTCTTCAATGAGTGCTTTTGAGTTGGGACTGGTGTGGTCTTCAAGATGGAAGTCAGGTCTCAATGTAATTGCTAGCATTAAGGTTGAGGAGTAGTGCGATATTGTTTGCGATGATGTTGGTGAAGTTGGGGCGTGATCTGTAGATGAACGTGACAATTAAGATGAAGTTGGTTGTAATGTGGAACTTGAAAAAAAGCTGTTCCATGTTGGAGGATGAATTATTTATAGATGTGGTGCAGCTGAGCATTCTTGTGGATGATGGTGATTCTGCTTCTAGGCTTGTTAAGTCTATCTTGCCAGGAAATCTTGTAGCCTGAGGGGTTGCTGGGCTTATATCAGGTGCCCATGGGGGGTTTAACCAGGTTTCATGAGGAAAAGTAGGTGTGGGGTAATATGAAGCAGTTCCCAGATGTCTATGGTGTGTTTGGTGAGTGAGTGGATGTTGAAAAGTATTCAGGACTGTGTGAGAGTGAGGTGTTGGATGCATTCATTGTGGGTACGTTGAGTGTTGGATGAGGGTAAGTGCACAAAAACTTGCAGGAAGCACAGGAGAACACTCCTTTGGTGTTGTGCAGCAAGGCAGCAGCATGGTGAGCTGCGGCTGGGCTTGATGAAGTGGATGGTTGCAATGAGGTATGGGTGAGAGCGGGATGATCAGGGTTCCTGGAGATGGGTGAGGTCCAGGCTTGAATGGGCACAGATTGGCTTGCCTTTGGCACACTTTTGGCACACCAATGGCTTATCCATGCTATAGCTGCCACTAATGAGGCCTGGGAGGAGGGAAGAGTAATGTTACTTCCTGTGCAGATGGATGATGAGTAATCCAGTGATGTCACTTCTTATGGATATGGATGATGGAAATGTGTCCTCTTGTTTAACATCTTTTAAGAAGTGTAAAGGTCGTCAGAATGGGAACTATTAAAGTTCTTAAGTAAGTAACTGCAAACAAACATTGACCAAATTCATGACCATTGCAATAGAGCAAGGGTCAGGTAAGCCTAATGACTCACACCATTTAAGAGGGTTTACTTTTGTTTTTTTATGAAACTACAAATCTTCCAGTGGGGAAAGGAAGGATGCTATAGCTGGTGAGGTCCTTAAAAAATTGAATAGTTGGTTTTAGACGTCCTGTTGAGCTCCTGAGTTTTAGCATCAAATATTCAAAAGGAGACAAACTTGAAACATGCAACTACAGAATCTTTGCTATCTTTTCCCCTTCTTAAAAGAATTTAAAATACATTTTTTACTCTGTATGGAACTATGAACCTGATTTAAAGTTTGGTGGACATGGTTTAAATGTGACGGAATACTCTGTCAGCGGAACCCTCAGCTTGCCCACTCTATTCTGATTCAGGAGGACAATCAGATTTCTAATGATGGTGTGCTTCCTGGATCCACCATCTGAAAACATAATCTGATAGCCCAACAGACTAGAAGCCACCAGAGTAAAGACCTCAGACCACCCGCAGGATTTAGGAGGGTGTGATGTCTTTCTCTTCATGTCTGTATCCACTACTAAAAACCTAGCAGTCAAAGATAAAAAATATATATCAATGACACCCCCAGCCTTTGAGAAATCTTTGCTATCTCCAAGGGTGGGAGTTTATTTCTGAAAGAAAAAACAGGTTGGTGAAAGACCTCACCAATGGCAAATGTCTACCAAACTTGTGGTGCCTTCATATAAACCACCATGCTGGAGGTTCATCTGAAGTGTTGAAGATCCCTGCTGAGCCAGCGGTGATCTCTAAATTTGGTGGGCGGTAGTTAATAATGCCACTCTGACAGGCAGGTGGGCAGGTAGACTGACTGTCAAAATTTAAAACAACCCCAATATATCTCTAGGGGTTTAGAAAATCTTCAAACAAGAACAGTTTTACTTACTATTTCAGTATTGGAATTTCCGATGCTACTTCTGAAATCTCACTGATAGTATCAAGTATACCTTTCTGCACAAAAACAATCATGTCTGGCATTTTGCTCTTTCTATGTGTGCTGCAGAATGCATGTTTTACTATTTAACTCTCAAATTGAAAACCATTGTAGAAGGCACTTGTCAACAGGAATTCAGCACTCTCTTACCCTATTCAGCTCTTTCTTTCAGAAGCAAGTTGGTGCATCAGGCTAAGGGCCTTACTAAATAGCTCCTTCACAGTCAACCAGAGATTGCCTTTTTATCTACTCCTTTCCACCTGTTACATGTTGCAAATAATGGACATTTGGTGGAAACTTGACGTCCCCAGCTGCTGAATACATTAAGCACCCTATACATACCACTGGCCGTCATCACAGAGGATTTTTTTGGTCTAAATGATTAGTTGATTTTCTTGACAACAAAGAGAAACTGCACTAAAGCTTTCATATTAGGGCTGATCTGAATTTGACCTAAACGTGGTCGCAAAATGCGATTTCTGCCCAGTAGAACTTGCATTTTGTGATTTCCTAAATAGGAAATCACAAATAGGGATTTCCTATTTGTGATTTTCTAAGCACATGTACAAAGTATTTCTTAAATGCGTGCAAAATGGGCATTTAGGAAATGGTATTACCATCGGAACCAATCCAATGGTAACCATGTGTAATTTAAACAAAACACCTAAAAATGCTTTTTTTAAGATGTCATATAGCTCACACTTGCCCCTATGGCATTTGTGCACTATATATGTGCACCATGTTTTTTTGGGGTGCATCACGGAGGGCCTTATGCCCATATGCATCCTTGGTTTTGCATTTCCAAATTTGTGATTTTCTATTAGGATTTGGAAATGCAAAACCATTAGTAGCTTTGAGCCTTTAGTATCCCCCACTTCAAAGGCACCACTGGGTATACGCACTGGAGCCCAAACTCCACAAAATCAGTACTTTTCAGGACCTGAAGATACTCTGCTAGGAAAAAGGCCTGTTATGCTGTTGAAGGGACTGTCACTCTGCTGGAACTCTGATGTACTTTGCTGTGTTCCTGCTTTGCTGTGTCTGCCCTGCTGCCTGCTGCCCTACTTGCCTGGAAGTGAGGACTGGACCTGTATCTCTACATCCCCAGAACCAAAGTGACTCCAAGGGTTCACTGGCTTGCCTCCTGCTCTGAAGCTTTAGGGACATCAAATACTTCACTCACCTCTGCTACAACTTCTGGACTCTGCCAGCTGTGAGTCCTTCACTGCCAAGTGGTGCCAATCCAGTCCTGGGCTCTTGTAATTGTGTTCTGCAGCTGTGTTTTGAGAAAATCCATACATTGTTGTCACAGTGTGGATCAGAACCGCCGCATTTCTCTTCAGCGTTGACCCATCACCGCAGAAGAAGGACTTTGCATCACCATCAACCCTGGTGCATCACTTTCGCATTGCAGGCTGCGCAGCTAGACAACAACACATAGTTAAAGGTGTATCGCCTCCTGTGATCCTTGCATCATATCCTCACCATTGCCGCAACTCTCCACCCTAGGTACTATTTTCAATGGGACAAGGTTGGTGCCAGAAGCCAGCACAAACTCCATCATGATCGCCCTGAACTTTGGATTTACTCTGATCTAGCCTCAACAGATAGCCCTGTTGGCGCATTAAGTTTCTAAGCACTACAATTGCAGACATTCCTACTTACTCCACCTACTACTAGGACTGTGGTCCTTCCTTGGACTGGGTGCATACCCCTGCCAACTATAGACCCCATTTGTACCATAAGGTAATCCCAATATTCACCTATGGAAGAGGTAGGCCTTGCAGTAGTAAAAAAATAATTTATGAGTTTTTCACAACCAGGACACGTAAAACTTAAAAGTACAAAGCAAACTTATTAAATACACAGCATCCTGCCCTTGGAGTTGCTTAGGGCCTACCTTAGGGGTAACTTATATGGATTAAAAAGGAAGGTTTGGGCCTGGCAAAGAGTTTACTTTACCAGGTTAACATGGCAGTTTAAGACTGCACATGCAGGCTCTGCAATGGACGGCTTGAGGCATTTTCAAAGGGCTACTTAAATAAGTGGCACAGTCAGCGCTGCAGGCCTGCTAGTCTGTAAAGCACACAATGTTCATGGAGAATCATTTGCATACAAATATTTCAGTGATATTAAATACTATTAATGTCATTCTAACCATAAATCAAATTCCATAAATGAATAAATCTTCAAACAGCATGTCCTTAATTTCTGAAAAAAATGAAGAAGTTTCATATATTTTCTAATAGTATGTTTAGCAATATAGCACAGCAACAAAGAGAACGTTTGGTGTTTTTATACAAACGCACTGGTGGCCCCTCTAGTTCCCAATCCCTTTACATCCAAGGGACAGAAGGAGAGCACCAACCTTCCTGATTCTCCAACCACAAAAGGTTTGAGTCCTATATGCAGTTTTTCAAACAATAAGAAATCACTTCAAATGGACTCCAGCAGCTCATTCAACAAATTGCGTCATGGAGAGTATAACGTTGACATTTCTGTCTCCCAAGGCTCAAACCGTCCATGAGATCATCCTCAGGACAATGGGTAAAAGTGGATTGAATCACAATAATTGTTGTTTAGAAAAGCACTGCTTAATCTTTTTCATCCAGCACATCCAACGCTAGTCAGGTACTCCAGTATAAAGAAAGGACAATGTAATTTCACCACAGATACGTAAACTCCTGCGGAGGTCGATCCAATCCTAAAGCGCATGGAGTTTACATTTCTGTGGTGAAACTACATCGTCCTTTAATCAAGCCCTGAAATTATGAGGCCATAAACCATTGTTTTCCTTGCAGCTAGAGGGAGGAAGTCAAAAAAATTAGTTAAGAATGTAATCAGTGATTGATCAGTGGTAAACACATGCCAGCTACTGACAGTACTTGTGAGCAAAAGAACAGTGCATTATCAAACTTGAGTCCTACATTTTTTGCAAATTCCACTGTAGATGGAGGAGGGGGCACAGAATTCAGCCACTACATAGCAGGAGAGAACAAATTAGACTTCCAGAAGAAAATAATTTCTGTTTTATCAATGTTACATTTTAGATGGTTATTTTCCTTCAATCAAATAATGCTCCTAAAACAGTTCTTGAAGCTCTGTTCAGACCCAAAATAATTCTTATCCAAATATAATATCAATTGTGTGTCAAGAGCATAGGGGGTAGCTGAGATTCCAAATGAGATGATCAAAGATACCAAAGAGGCCATGTATATATCAAATAATGATGGACTGAGTGGTGAGCCCTGCAGAACATGTAAAAGGTAAAGATTTTTCTCAGATAAATACTGTCCAATGAAGACCATTTGTTCCTGTCAGCTAGAAAAGATTTCAACCAAAACCAAGCCTTGCCGGTAATACCAATATCCAGAAGCTGCTGAAGGAGTATAGGGTGAGAGATTGTATCAAATGCTGCTGATAGATCCAACAGGATAAAGACAGTATTGTTGCAATTGTCAAGCGTCATCTTGATTGTCTTAGAGACCTCTAGCAAGGCAGATTGAAGAATGCATAGGTCTAAAGTCAGATTGACAAAAATGTAACACCTTAGAATTTTCCAGGAAAATGATCATTTACAATCTTTTCTAGGATTTTAGCTAGTACAGGGAGCAGCGAGATGGATCTAAAGTTGGCCAAAATCAAGGAGTCAGCCAAGGACTTTTTTTAGTAGAGATTTCACCACTTCCACTTTCCAAGGCACTAGAACTTCAGCCAGAAAAAGTGAGATATTTAGGATCTGATTTATAATCAGATTTACTGTTTAAATAACCAATGGAGAATAAAGGACAAGCCTGAATTTAGAAAGACCCATACTTACAGGAGAGCACAGTTTGCTGCAATTGCAGCAAATAAATCTACTGAAAAGCAGGAAGGACGAAGTGGGTATACAAAACAGTCAATGCCTCCCCTTGTGACTGACTTGATTCAGGGTGATTAACCTCAAAGCCATGTTGAATCATTAAAATATTTTATTCAAAATAATTTGGCAGCCTGTCACGAAGAGATTTTGAAGAGAGAATATCCCTTGGCAAAGATTTGGGTTTTAAGACGAACTAAGATATTTGCAAGGTTTTTTTAGGGTCAAAGTTAACTAGTTCCACTTGGGTGGTAAAATAAGACTTTTTGGCCTTCCAAATAGATTTGTGATATAATTTCTGGGCTAGCCTTAAGTCCTCAGATTTATTGGCTATACAATATTTACATTGAAGTTGCTTGCAATGGAGCTTTTCTTTGGCTAAGCTAGCTGTAAACAAGGGTGCATAGGGAATAGAAAGACATCTACCAGACCGGGGCATACTAAGGCCCATATTTATACTTTTTGACGCTAAACTGCGCTAACGCAGTTTAGCGTCAAAAAGTTTTGCGCCGGCTAACGCCATTCTGAAGCGCCATGCGGGCGCCGTATTTATTGAATGGCGTTAGCCGGCGCAAGCAGACCGGCGCTGCCTGGTGTGCGCGAGAAAAACCACGTACACCAGGCAGCGCCGGCGTAGGGGGAAAATGGCGCATGGGCGTCTTAAAATGGGGCAAGTCAGGTTACGTCGAAAAAATCGTCGTAACCCGACTTGCGCCATTTATTTTCGACGCCCATCCCCCATCAACATGACTCCTATCATTGTAAAGATAGGAGTCATGCCCCCTTGCCCAATGGCCATGCCCAGGGGACTTCTGTCCCCTGGGCATGGTCATTGGGCATAGTGGCATGTAGGGGGGCACAAATCAGGCCCCCCTATGCCACAAAAAATTATTAAAAAAAAAAAAAATAAATACTTACCTGAATGTCCCTGGGGTGGGTCCCTCCAGCCTTGGGTGTCCTCCTGGGGTGGGCAAGGGTGGCAGGGGGGGTCCCTGGGGGCAGGGGAGGGCACTCTGGGCTCATTTTGAGCCCACTTGTCCCTTAACGCCATGCCTGACCCAGGCGTTAAAAAGCGGCGCAAATGCGCCGTTTTTAGCCACGCCCACTCCCGGGCGTCTCTTTTGCCCGGGAGTATAAATATCACGTAAAGGCCTGGGAGTCATTTTTTAGACGGGAACGCCTCCCTTGCATATCATTAACGCAAGGAAGGGGTTCACGCTAAAAAATGACGCACATTCCGGGAACTTTGGCGCTATTCGCCTCTAACGCCATAGTATAAATATGGCGTTAGTTGGCGTTAGTTTTGCGTCGAAATTGCGTCAAAAAAAACGACGCAATTTCGGCGCAAACGGAGTATAAATATGCCCCTAAGGGTCAGATTTAGATATTGGAGGACGGGTTACTCTATATAGGATTTAGATTTCCGGACGGAGTAACCCGTCCACAAATATCTAAATCAGGCCCTATGTCATTTACAGTATCCTGGATCCACTGATTGAATGAGTCTAATGGACAGATTTAGATCTTGACAGGACTTCTGTCATCCCTCTGTGGTGGCGGTTTCAAGTATTCCAACAAGCTGATGGATTTCTTACCACCGTATTTGGATGTATGGAGGCTGAACCTCAGCCCGCATTGACAGAGAGTATTCTTTCACATAAGTGGTTTCCCGCTGCTGACGCTGCAGACATCTGTGCTGACTAACAGCACTCCGTTGCCATAAGGATGGAAAGATTGCACTAAGCATACTTAGATTTCACAGTTGTCCTGGCATTGTTCTAGAGAGGTTTCCCCGGTGACGGGAGTCTGTTGTGGGATGCGTTTAACATTGTACTATGCATATAGTTTTTGGATGGATGCCAGCAGCACACATATAGGGCCACATTATGAGTTTGGTGGTCTTTGACGGTAAGACCCCCTCGGTGGCAGCTGCCAAAAGATTGCCAAAAAACAACCAAAATCCTGAAACTGCCAGGACACTGGAGGATGGAAAAGAGGCAGTCCCATCACCAGCACCGCCATCCCAACAATAATCATCCGATCATATTATAATCTACAAATCATGAGAGCGGTTCTTCCATGGTAGGAAACCATTGGCAGTGTAAACCACGGAGGTCTGAGCTCACATCAGTCAGAACACTACACCACAGTGAACAGTCTGAATATCCCACACCTGACACACATTCACACACCCGACAAACCTCCACATTGCACTACATAACACACCCTGCACAACCCACAATCCTTTGCAACCAGAACGCCACTCACAGCCACAGACAAGTAACATTTTGGAGAGATACAAATAGCAAGATGAGGCACCCATCCACATTTCACTATGCACACATACCACACCTGCACAATATACACAACACAAAATTTACTATCACACACAATACACAACAGTTATCACCCACTCACATCACAGCACCCACACCTCATCAATAACATTTTTTCATCCTTTTTTCACTACCTCACCATCTTTACCACCACTATCATGCCCCACAAAAACATCCATGTTTTACTGATGATGAGTTGAGGGTCATGGTGGATGAAATTGTCAGGGTAGAGCCACACCTGTTCAGAGCACAGGTCCTGCAAACATTAATAGCCAGAAAAATTGAGTTGGGGCAAAGGATAGTCGACAGGGTGAATGCTGGAGGCATTTACACATTTATAAGGGAGGACATCAAGAAGAGGTGTAATGACCGCAGGGGGGAGATATGTTCCCTGGTATCCAGGCACCAGCTGCCAGTTCTCAAGACTGGCAGTGGGCTCCCATCTATTCCCCCACTTTCACATCATGGGAGGTCTTGGACATTCTGCATCCTGCGAGCCTGGCAGGAATACCTGGGGGAGTGGAGTCTGGTAAGTCACTACAACATTCATATCACCAAAATGTTTTGTCTTGCATGCTCACTGATCACCTTTCCCTACCTCAATGACCAAAACACCCACCACCCTTGTGTTCAAATGTCTAAATACCCTTCTCTGGCATGCCACCTGTAAACCAAACTCACCTGGGGCCACAGTGTTTGTGTCTGGCATGTGAAGTACATGAGCTGACAGCACTACAACCCCCAGCAGGCACTGTTCCACATGTAAGAAAACCAGAACAGTGCACTAAATTAAACTGTCTTGCATGTGGAACTAATAATCAAAGTAACCCATCCTGATTGCCCAACCATTTAACAGTTCATGGCAATGACAGTAATGCAATGGCCCACTACCAGCACCCTTAGAAGCAAATCACAGTTACAGCTGTGTCCCATACCAAACTGGCCTCTCAGAAAAGCTTCCTAATAATGTATTATACTCACCGAGGGGGGGGCAACTAAATGGCAAACTGGATGCACTTGCAGTACATCCAAACCGCGGCCCAGGTCAAATGGCAACTCCTATTTTTGTGCCAGCTATGACACAATTGTACATTGTTCTGCTTTTGGCTGACTCAATGATGCCATACACCTTACTAGGAGAGAAATGTACATTGTCGTGTCTTTACTCAGACAAGACATGAGGGTATCAGCAGTCATCTGAACACCAACATACTCCTAGAGCGTGTATGCAATTGCAAATCTCTGGGTCCCACATTGCTCTAACCCAAATTTAGTAGCAGCTGTCATTGTCATTTCAGAGGATCATGTAAAAGCAGTGTGTCCATCTCACATACCATGTTTAGCTGTCAAATTTATACATCATTTCTTGCATCATTTACAGCAACTGTGTTTTCCACTTCTCCTACAAGTAACCCTGCCATTCTCAACATGGAAAAGACACCAGAGACTGGCACTACCCCTTCGGATGAAGACCCCAGTGAGGAAAACACTCTTCAATGTCTGGACACTGAGGAAAAAGCAGGGACAGAGGCCCAGGAAAACAGGGGAACTGGGAGGGCTGCTGTGCGACAGGGGGGGGACAGGCCCAGGGAACCCACTCTCCACAAGGCTCTCTCCTCCATCATGGGAGCCTACCATCATTCCCAGGAGACGATGGCGACGGTACTGGAAAGGTTTCAGGAGATCCAGCTCCTGCAGGAGGAACAGTATTTGGTGTTCAGGGAGGAACTACGAACCATCAGTTCAGCCCTGGGCACCATTGTAGGGGCTCTGAATCAGGTAGTCACCACATTGCGAGACACTGTGGCACCACAAAGGGCCCCTGACACTAGCATGGACCAAGAACTGCCTACCACCTCTGCCGGCGCTAGTGGACAGGAGGCCCCACCACAGGACCAACAGGCCACCAGCACCCCACCCCCTGCAGAAGGAGAACCACCCCGCAAGCGGGCCCTAAGATCCAGGAAGAAGACAGAGTAAGATGCCAAGACCCCCGACAGCAAAGGATACCTCCCTGATTGTCATCCCACTGACCCACATTGTCACCCTGTCCATCCTTAAACTGCCCCTTCTCCACTTCCCACACCCATTTGGACAATGCACCTGTGATAATATTAGTCTGGACTCTGCCATGGACAATCCTCCACCATCACCCCTCACCGATTTGCAACCACCCACCAATATAGAGCACAGAAATAAACACAGTTATTGCACAAAACATTCTGGAGTCTGGCTGTGATTTAGTACAAATGTTTTAGAGATTACTGTGCCAAAATGCATATTTACATTGTGATGCCAACATACCACTGTCACACAGCTGTAGTCCATGGGGAAACAAAGCAAATGTCACGCAGTGGGGCCCACATCTCTGAAATCGGAAGGGAAAGTCACAACTCAGTTACCATACACTGGGGGAAAAGGACAGACAGTAGAGACGTAGTAGTGGTTAAGTATATGTAATATGCCGGTGTCGATTCTTACCTGTGTGTCACTGAAAATACTGCTGTATTACTGTGTTCCTGTTGTCTATGTCGTCCTCTTCGGCTTCTTCGTCTTCACTCTCCACAGGCTCCACAGCTGCTACAATCCCACCATCTGGACCATCCTCCTGCAGAAAAGGCACCTGGCGTCGCAAAGCCAGGTTGTGAAGCATACAGCAGGCCACGATGATCTGGCACACCTTCTTTGGTGAGTAGTAGAGAGAACCACCTGTCATATGGAGGCACCGGAACCTGGCCTTCAGGAGGCCGAAGGTCCACTCGATCACCCTCCTAGTTCGCCCATGGGCCTCATTGTACCGTTCCTCTGCCCTTGTCCTGGGATTCCTCACTGGGGTCAGTAGCCATGACAGGTTGGGGTAACCAGAGTCACCAATTAGCCACACACGGTGCCTCTGGAGTTGACCCATCACGTAAGGGATGCTGTTATTCCGCATGATGTACGCGTCATGCACTGAGCCAGGGAACTTTGCATTCACATGGGAGATGTACTGGTCTGCCAAACACACCATCTGTACATTCATCGAATGATAACTCTTCCTGTTTCTGTACACCTGTTCACTCCTGCTGGGGGGTACCAAAGCCACATGTGTCCCATCAATGGCACCTATGATGTTGGGGATATGTCCAAGGGCATAGAAGTCACCTTTCACTGTAGGCAAATCCCCCACCTCAGGGAAAACGATGTAGCTGCACATGTGTTTCAGAAGGGCAGACAACACTCTGGACAACACCTTGGAAAACATAGGCTGAGACATCCCTGATGATATGGCCACTGTTGCTTGAAATGACCCACTTGCAAAGAAATGGAGCACTGACAGCACCTGCACTAGAGGGGGGATCCCTGTGGGTTGGCGGATTGGTGACATCAGGTCTGGCTCCAGCTGGGCACACAGTTCATGGATAGTGGCTCGGTCAAGCCTGTATGTCAGTATGACATGTCTTTCCTCCATTGTCGACAGGTTCACCAGCGGTCTGTACACGGGAAGATTCCTCCATCTCCTCGCATGTCCCAGCGGACGGTGCCTATGAAGGACAACAGCGAGCACAGAGTCAATCAACCCACAGGTACGTAACCACAGCTTGCACATAACACGATTCCCAATGCATTGAATGGCTTGTATGAGTGTTGATGCAAGGCCTAGGTATGTGTGACGCAGTAGAAAGAAAGCCATGTGGGCCCCTGAAATGGCGGCTGCCTGACCTGTGAAGTGCGACATGGGGATGTGAGGTAAATGCGCTGGCGTGGCACACCGTGGCGGTAGGCGGTCGAAGACCGCGGCGCTAAGCACCATTGGGTAACATTGAACCCTATCGGTCTCAGGAGCCAATGAAGATGTGCGCCGGCGGTCGCGGTACGCACCACCGCGGTACGCACCGCCGCGGGCGTGACCGCCATTTTCTATCAGCTTAATCACTCGATACCTGATCTTCGACAGGAGAGGACCTACACTGCAAGTGCTGATGTGACCTCGGTCTGGAAGAGACAATGGCTCATGCGACTGGGGAAAGGGCACCTGCCTTCACTGCTCAGGAATTGGAGAAACTTGTGGATGGGGTCCTCCCACAGTATGCGCTACTCTACGGTCCTCCAGACCAACAGGTAAGTACACTGGGACCATGCTTTGTGGGCAATGCCTGTGTTGAGTGGGGTGGATGAATGATGGTGGGGAGGGGAGCGATTGAGGCATGCATCAAACGACGGATGAGAGCATGTGCCACATGGCAAGGGTAGGGATGGGGGGACACTCAGCATGCAGATGGTGATGACTATTTTTCCCCCCCTGTACATTTCACATAGGTCAGCGCCCACCAGAAGATCGATATTTGGCGTGCCATCGGCAAGGACGTCCAGACCCTGGGGGTCCACCACAGACGGGGCACCCACTACCGGAAGAGATGAGAGGACATCCGACGCTGGAGCAGGAAGACGGCGGAGGCTCAGCTGGGGATGGCCTCCCAACGTGGGAGGGGTGCCAGTCGGACTTTGACCCCCCTGATGTCCAGGATCCTGGCGGTGGCGTGAGGACATCACAGCAGACACAAGGGGGTGAGTACACTCTCATTCTGTTGACTTTGCGCGCAGTGGAGGTGTCTGGGTGGGGGAGGAGGGCTGTGGGTATCCCTAGGCCAGGGCGATTTCTGTAGGCTAGGCCCCTCCATAAGGCATGGCCCTGTGCCCCCGCCCCCCACCTCTGTAGGGTGCCAAGTACAGCTAATCAAGGCCCTGTGTCATTTATGTGTGCAGATGTCGTCCATAGGCTTGCAGGCCATGTTCCACGGATTGAGTAGTCGACCCCAAGTGTGCGGCGTAGTGCAGGGGGCTTCTGTGTCTGTCCTGTCCACCAACGGTGTCGCCAATACATGCACTCAACATGTCTTTATTCCCCCCCCCCTTTTTTGTGGTCTTCCTGTTCATGTGTGCATTAGCATCATCAGGCGGAGGAGAAGTGGCATCGGAGCACGAGGGAGCTGCATCCCACATGGCCATGGAGAGGGGAGCTCCACAGCGGGGACTCGGGTGGACATCAGCGACACGGACTCGTCCTCTGAAGAGAGCTCCCTTGTGGTGGCGGTAACATCTGTGCCCCCCGCAACAACAGGTACAGCCAACACCCACTGCACCAGCACCGCCCTCCCAGCAGCCCCTCAGCGTTTGTCCCGTGCCCGCTCACCCAGGAAGGTGGGCATCTCCTTCGCCCCAGGCACCTCAGGCCCTGCCCCAGTCACCCCTGCTGCCCTCAGTGAGGAGGCCATTGACCTCCTGAGGACGCTCACTGTTGGGCAGTCTACCATTTTGAATGCCATCCTGGGTGTCGAAAGAGAGGTGCACCAGAGTAATGCATACCTGGAGGGCATTCATTCTGGTCAGGCTGCCCTACAGCGATCGTTCAACACTCTGGCCTCAGCACTGATGGCAGCCATTGTCCCTGTCTCTAGCCTCCCCCTCCAACTTCCTCCACCCAGACCCTATCACCTGTACCTCTGCCTATCCCTGACACACCATCAGACCAGCCTGCACACACCTCAACACCCAAGGGAAGCTCAGGCAGACATTAGCACCACACATCACACAGGCATTCACACAAGCAACATCCACAAACAGACATACCAACACCCACTGCCTCCACTGTGTCCCCCTCCTCCTCGTCTCCCTCCTCCCTCTCTGTCACGTCTCCACTCACACCTGCACGCACAGCATCTTCAGCCACTACGTCCATCACCAGCACACACACCAGAACCCCCTGCACACGTGCAGTCACCACCCCCACTACCATTTACACGTCCCCTGTGTCCTCTCCCAGTGTGTCTGTGACCCCCTCTTCCAAGATACACAAACGCAGGCAGCCACCCGCCCAACAGCCATCCACCACACAACAGCCTCCAGCCCAAGCACCTGCACCCAAAGACACCAGACTTCATACTCCTACAACCACAACCTCTTCCTCCACTCCCATACCCACTACACCTACCCGCCCCACTGCTCCTCAGAAGCTTTTCCTGTCCAAACTCAACCTCTTTCCACCAACTCCCCCACCCCGTCCATGTCATAGGACTATAGTCAGCACCTCAGCCACGACAAAACCGGGCCCTGTCATGACAGTCTGCCATGGACTGTGGAGTCCCCCACCCTCCAGGGCAGCAAGTTCAGTACGGAGCCAAGGCACGGGCAGCCCACCCCCGGAGAAACATCCAAAGATAGGCAGTGGCCGGCGCGAGAGGGTGAAAACAGCAGGGACTAAAACCCCTACCATGGCTCCGGCAGGAAGTGTGGAGACAGCTGGCACACCGCCCAAGGTGGGGAATGTACACAGGCGATCAGGGAAGGATGGGAAGGGCAGCACGCCCGACAACACCGCCATCAGCCCAGCTGGCGAGGAGGGCCCCGCCAGCCCCATCCCAGGTGGGCAGGAGGCCACCAACAGGCCCGGCACAGCAGCCCAAGAGGGCCCGGCCAGCCACAGGACAGATGGGCAGGAAGGCTCCGTCAGCCACAGGACAGGTGGCAAATGACCTCCACGCCATGGCCAGATCCGCTGCACTGGGCACCGCCATCTCAAGCACTGCTGAACTGGGCCTTTCATCTCAAGCACCGCTGAACAGGGCCCTTCATCTCAAGCACCGCTGCACTGGGCCCTTCATCTCAAGCACCGCTGAACAGGGCACCGCCGTCTCAAGCACCGCTGCACTGGGCCCTTCATCTCAAGCACCGCTGAACTGGGCCCTTCATCTCAAGCACCGCTGCACTGGGCCCTTCATCTCAAGCACCGCTGAACAGGGCACCGCTGTCTCAAGCACCGCTTCACTGGGCCCTTCATCTCAAGCACCGCTGAACTGGGCCCTTCATCTCAAGCACCACTGAACAGGGCACCGCCGTCTCAAGCACCGCTGAACAGGGCACCGCCGTCTCAAGCACCGCTGCACTGGGCCCTTCATCTCAAGCACCACTGAACTGGGCCCCTTATCTCAAGCACCACTGAACAGGGCACCGCCGTCTCAAGCACCGCTGCACTGGGCCCTTTGCTCAAGCACCGCTGAACAGGGCACCGCCGTCTCAAGCATCGCTGAACTGGGCCCTTCATCTCAAGCACCGCTGAACTGGGCACCGCCGTCTCAAGCACCGCTGCCCCATGAGCGGCAGGGGCTGGCCCGCATCTGTGTTGGGCAGGGCTGCACGAAGCACTCTGGGCACCAGGCCCCCTCCAGAACCAGTGGAGACTGTTATCCACTTGTGAGACTGTGGCTTTGCACTCCCCAGGATGGTCCAGTGGGCAAACCACCCACTGCAGAGACTTGTGAGACTGTGGCTTTGCACTCCCCAGGATGGTCCAGTGGGCAAACCACCCACTGCATCTACTTGAGAGACTGTGGCTTTGCACTCCCCAGGATGGTCCAGTGGGCAAACCACCCACTGCAGAGACTTGTGAGCCTGTGGCTTTGCACTCCCCAGGATGGTCCAGTGGGCAAACCACCCACTGCATCTACTTGAGAGACTGTGGCTTTGCACTCCCCAGGATGGTCCAGTGGGCAAACCACCCACTGTCTGGACTTGTGAGACTGTGGCTTTGCACTCCCCAGGATTGAACAGTGGCCATGGAGGCCCCTCGTGGATCTGGCGTCGTTCACTCATCTGGCTGAGGTGCCCCCCCTTCCCTTCCCCCTGAGGTGCCTGTAGTTTTGCTATCTGATGCCCCTGCAGTGTTCTCTCCGTTGGAGTCAGGTATCTTGTGTGGGCTTTGCCCATGTGATTTGGGCCCAGTGGTCCACGGACAATGCATGCTACAATGCTCGGACTTGTACATATATGTATATAAGATTTTTTGATGTGTAGATATATTTTTAAGCCAGTTATACAATATATTCCAATGTTTAGAATCATTTCATTTTGTATTTGCATTATTCCGGGGGGTTTGGGGGGTGTCACTCTGATGTGTTGCTATGCATTGATGTGTGTGTTGTAGTGGGTGAGGGTGAGGGTGGGTGTGTTGCGTATGTGTGTACCCATAATATGTTCTTCTCCCCCCTCCTCTGTGTCGTAGGTGCTGTACTCACCGTTGTCTTCTGCGCCGGCGTTCGTGCTCCTGGTAGAGTAGTAGGAACACTATCGCTGGGAGTATGTGGAGTTCGGGTTCCATGCTGTCCTGATTCCTCGTGGGGTATATGGAGGTGGGCGTTTTCCCTTCGAAATGGCTGTTTCCGCCGTGTTTTTATCGGCGGGGCTACCGCCCCGGAAAAGGTGGCGGATTGGTAGGTTGTGATAGAGTGGGCGGTACATTGTCTCCCGCCTGTCTGTTGGTGGTGACCGCCGCGCTGTTTGTTTGTGCCGCCGTGGTGGGCGGTGTGGTAATGTGGCGGTCTCTGTTGGCGGTTTCCGCCAGGGTCGGAATTCCATTTTTTACCCCGCCAGCCTGTTGCGGTTTGGCCTCAGGTTTAACACCGACCGCCAGGGTTGGAATGACCCCCATAGTAATGTGTTTTATATGTCCTGACAGTGAAATATTGCTAAATTCCTTTTTCAATGCTGCAAGGCCTTTCCCTCTCACAGGTTAACATGGGGGCTACCTTTAAATCACATTAAAGTGTAGATTCCCTTTGGGAGCGGATGGACATGTGGAGTTTGGGGTCTCTGAGCTCACAATTTAAAAATACATTTTTTAGTAAAGTTGATTTTGAGATTGTGTGTTTGAAAACGCCACTTTTAGAAAGTGAGCATTTTCTTGCTTATACCATTTCTGTGAGTCTGCCTGTTTGGGGATTCCCTGTCTGGGTCGGTCTGACAGTTGGGCTGGTTGCATCTCACACTAGACAGTGGCACAAAGGGAGCTGGGGTGTAGCCTGCATATCCTGACGAGCCATTTGTGCTGGGGGGCGGGGGGAGTGGTCACTCACACCTGAAACGGCTGTGCCTGCCCTCACACAATGCAGTCTCCAACCCCCTGGTGAGTGTCTGGGGTCTGGCCTGGGCAAGGCAGGATTTCACATTCAAAAGAGACTTTATTTTGAAGTAGGCCTACTTCAAAGGAGAAATAGGTTATAAGAAGGGCACCCAAAACCACAGAATTTAGAAACCCTTCTAGAAACAAGAGGAACCTCTGCCTGGAGAAGAAGAGCTGCCCTGCCTGTGACTGTGTTTTGTGGAGCTATCTTGCAGTTGCTGCTTCTGCCAGAGTAAGAGGGCAAAGACTGGACTTTGTGTGTCTTCCACCTTGATAAGAAATCTCCAAAGGCTTGATTTAGAGCTTGCCTACTGTTGTTTGAAGTCTCAGGGACAGCAAAGATTTCTCTCTGCCAGTACCTGGAGTCTCTGGGGAGACTCCTACTCTGCTCTGTGGTGCCCATCCAGTTCCTGGGACCCTGAAAGGAGAAACTGGTAGCCCAAAGAAAACGAAATCTACGCATAGAGCGCCATGCGGGGAAAAGATCGGTGTGACTCCGATCTGCGGCTGAAGAAACAATGCGCCCAAGGCTCAAAATCGACGCTCGCCGGAAACGCTACCGAGTAATGGAAGCTCGGAACTGGAGAAACGACGCGCAGCATCGCTGACGGAGGCTGGGAGATCGCAACGCGTGCTTGGTTTTCGGATCATCGTGCGGCTGGATTTCCGACGCAAGTACCGCTGGGCGTGTAAAAACAACGCAAGGCTTGCCCGGACCCGGGAGTGCTGACCTGATCAACGCATTGCTCTCCTGCAGAGAGAAGAAATGACACGCCCGACCCGACGAAAGGAGAAACAATGCAAGGTCCCGCTCGTGAGTGGAATCGACGCATCGCAAGCCCTTTTTGATGCACACTCGCCCGTGCAGGGTTATTTTTGATGCACCCAAGGTACTTTTTCATACTACAGTGTTAGTGTGTGTTTAAAACTACTGAAAGACTCTTTTTGCATTTTTATTGATAACCTGACTTATGTATTGTGGATTTCTGTTGCTTTGGTCTTTTTTTGTTTAGATAAATATTTCCTATTTTTCTAAACCTGTGTTGTGTCATTTTGTAGTGTTTTCATTAAGTTACTCTGTGTGTTGGTACAAATACTTTACACCTAGCACTCTGAAGTTAAGCCTACTGCTCTGCCAAGCTACCAAGGGGGTAAGCAAGGGTTAGCTGAGGGTGATTCTCTTTTACCCTGACTAGAGTGAGGGTCCTTGCTTGAACAGGGGTAACCTGACTGTCAACCAAAGACCCCATTTCTCACACAGCACATTTTGAACCCTACGCCAACCCCCACTAGAAGAGGTTCTTACTGCAACAGGCATGCCAGAAACCCGATGAAACAGTGGACATTTTTTATACCTCCTTAAAAGAACTTGCCAGCACATGCACACTAACTGATGAAGAAGATAAAGTAAGAACTTGATTCATCCAAGGCTGTGCGTCCTTGATGCTCCGTGAGTGCATCCTTCAGGAACCAAACATGAGTATTAGGGTCATTCTCACCCTAGGGTGATCAAAAGAGTTGTCAAAAGCATGTGCAGCACACATGGAGCAGTTGAAGAAGGAGCCTGTCAACATCGTCCTCAAAGAAGCCGCCAAACCCAAGACGGAACTTCCCAAACCAAAGAGCAAACTCTGCAGGTGGTGTGGAGTCCCTCTTCCCCACCCAAGTGGCTGCCCAGCTAGAGGAAAGACTTGGAGTGCTTGTGGAAAACTGAATCACTTTTCAAGAGTGTGTTGCTTGACGCCCAGGACAGTTCCAACTAGATCTAAGAAATTGGTCAGGGCAGTTGCCGCCTTTTCCTCCACATCTACAAACTGTAACATGGATGATGACCAAGAAGTTGTCCATGTGGTGAGAACAGTTGACTACAGTGAAATCAATCAACGGACACTACCCAAATGCCATGTAGAGGTACATGGGCAGCCTGTCTCAGCTCTCATCGCCAAAGGGGCCTTGATCAACCTCATGGCCACAGAGGTGTACCGCTACCAACCAACTCCACCTGCCCTTCGAACCACCAGCGTGAGGGTCTATGCTTTCGGGAATGCTCAACAGCTGCAGTTAGCTGACGTCTTTACATCAAATATTACTCACGACACCACAGGCGTTACCTCCACAGTAAATTTTTGTCACAGCAAGGATCTGGATGTTTGTTCAGCTGCCAGACCGCACAAAACTTGAACCTGATCCCCTTTGCATTTAGCATCTATGCTGGCAACCTGGAAGACTTAATACGGGAGTTTGCAGCACTCTTCGAGGGTATAGGGTGCCTGCAGGGCCCTCCTCTCTGACTGCACATTGATGACTCCATCATCCCTGTATCCCTCAGACTTAGACAAATAGCTTTTAACCTCCAGGTAAACGCCGAATATGATTTGCAACTCCTGGAACAATCAGGAATCACTGAAAAGGTGTCCAGGCTGTGGGTATCCCCAATAGTAGTCTCCAAAAAGCTGAAGTAGCCAGATGTGGTACGCATCTGCATGGACATAAGGCTGCAAAATATGGCTATTAAGTGCAAGAGACATCTGACCCCGACCATCAATTGCATCATCGGGGAGCTCTCAGGCTCGGATTGGTTCTCAAAGATGGACCTTTGGTCTTGCTATCACCAGATCCTTTTGCACCACGACTCCTGGCCAATCACAACCTTCTCCAACCTCACTGGCCTCTGGAGGTGCACCCAGTTGCATTTTGGGATTTTCAGCTCCACGGAGGTGTTTCAACATAACATCAAAGAGGTTCTACAAGGTCTCACAGGAGTCCTAAAAATAAGCAATGACATTCTGGTTATGTCATCATGCTGGAGAGACATCTAATTCGTCTTTGAGCAGTCTTTGTGAGCTGAGAGAGCAGGCCCTGACCCTCCATCCAGAAAAATGTGAGTTTCTGAGGAATGACATTTGTTTTTCTGGCTACAAATTTTGCTAGAGAGGAATTGGTCCTGACCAGCCACGGTGAGAGACATTCAAGAGTGTAGAGATTTTCGGGGATGATAACATACCGTAGACGTTTTATGAAAAACCCATTTGACATCATGGGCCCCTTATGAGACCTAACAAAAAACCACTGACCCTTGCATGTGGAGGAAAGACCAAGAATGCACCTTCCATAACAC
Organism: Pleurodeles waltl; assembly: GCF_031143425.1. Classification (NCBI taxonomy): domain Eukaryota; kingdom Metazoa; phylum Chordata; class Amphibia; order Caudata; family Salamandridae; genus Pleurodeles; species Pleurodeles waltl. Next base: position 1,238,248,435 of record NC_090446.1, read on the forward strand.
AAAAGATGCTCTCTCAGCAAACACCACATTTGTATATTTCAACCTTTGGAGCAAGTCTCGACTGGCAGTCAATGCTAGCCCAACAGGCTAAGGTGTTGTGCTCGCCCAAAACAGGACTGTGGTAAGTGGGCACTGGTGACATATGCCAGCAGGACTCTAACATCCACTGAACAACAATACTCCAAGATCTAAGGAAGTGCAGACATTTCTACTTGTACCTTTCCTTTCACAGTCTTTACAGACCATAAACCACTACTCCCACTCTTCAAAGGGTCATCCTCCAAACCACCCGAGGATTGAAAAATGGATTTTGCAATTACTTTAGTTCAATTTTACAGTTAAATATCGCCCAAGCATGTGCAACCCTGCTGACTTCCTATCACGTGATGCACACCTGGCCACATTGCTGAAAACCCATGAAATACAAGACATGGAAGAGCACATCCGTCTTGTATTAGAGTGCACAAAACCCATTCCAATCATTCCAATACCCATCATGGAAGTAGTGGAGGCTACCAAACAGGATGACTGCTTACTATTGGCTGTTGAGGCCACCCTATCCAATGACTGGCGACCACTAGAATGTCAGGTGGCCTTCAACACTGCTGAAGCCACGTCCACACTGCAAGCCTTCTACCATGCTTGACATGAACTGTCTGCTGTCTGTCAATGAGGAGGATTGCCTTTTACGAGGTCTCGGCCTCATACTCAATGCAAGCTTGAGGCCTGTCAGCCCATGGTGCCTACCAAGGGGTAGTGAAGTCGAAGGACAGGCTCCAGAGCAAAGTGTGGTTCCCTGGCCTTTATCAACAAGTGGGAGAGGTTGTCAAATGCTGACTAGTCTGCCAGTCTAGCAGACAATCTGACCCACCAGTGCCCATCATCACCAAGGACGGCCACAGCACCCCATGGCAGTGAGTCAGTGCCGATTTCAGGAGTATCTCTGATGGCACCTACGTGCTGATTGACATGGATGACTGCTCTAGATACGCGGAAGTGGAGATTGTATCAACCACATCGGCCTCTGAAGTCATTCCAAAGGTGGAGAAAATGATGGCTACTCATGACCTGTTTTGGGAGATTCACACCGATAACGCTCGCACCTCAACAGTGAAGTCCATCCCAGTGTTGCAGGCCCCGCCAGCGGTCCCTGCATCAGAAACCCATCGACCATGCCTGTCAACAGCAGAGACACTGCCAGCAAGATGAGACCACAGTACGACGTCAGCGAGAGCTGGGACAGAAAGTTATCACCTCAGATCCAATCCTGACCCCTTCAGGTGGTATGCTGACTTTCTGACCGAGTGAATGGTGGCGCCTACACCTAGACCCAGGAATCTGTCTCTCCTCAGATGTTCCAGTCATGTTGATGTTATGTTTTGTTGAGTTCTATCATGGGTTGTGTTTGTTTACATTTTGAGTTGGGGCAGACTGAAGTGTTGCCCCTAACTGGGCAACACCATGTCTCAGCTTTTTGGAGGAGGAAGTAGTTGCCGATCCCTCACTAACTGGACCCTAATGGTTTTACTGATGTAGTATCATCCAATAGTATAAAATGTCTAGGTGGGAAGCAGATGGGGTCTTTAGAGTGGTGTACCCAATGTGACAATAAAGTGTACATTGTGCAAGATCTGTCTTCACATGTTTCATTTCGGCCCACTCTACAGCTATGGTGCTGTGTGTGGTGTGGTTACGTGCCAATAGAATAAATTCCAGCTAGCACAGTCGTCGTACTTTGGAGTGAAACTGGAGCTACGGGGCTCTGCCCATTTATGTATACCAAGGCGTTCCTGAGACATTCAACATAGTTGCTGAGGTTGGGGTGCTTGGTGTAACATGCCTCAGCCAACAAATTTTACTTTCCTCCTTTAACCCCAAATAAAACAAAAACAAGTAAACAACATGACACTTGAATTTAGCACTATAACCATTTAAATAACCTTCCCAAGGGGGACAAACAACCAAGCACAATGGAAAGTCAAAGACTGCCCATTTAGGCAAAAGGAAATGGCCTGCCTTGGACAGCAGCAGCTGGGGTCAGCTCTGTGGTCTTACAAGTTAATCACATACATAGTTTTGAACCTGCTGGGGTGGAGTGGGGCATTCCACGGCCATGTCCACTCTGGTATTGTTTGAATAAGGGTATGTTCTGAGTGCTTGTCTTCCGACCTCTAGACCCTGACACCGTGGTCTCTTGGACCATCGTAACTCACCATCGGTGACTCTCGAATGGGAGTCTGAACCTGCTCCCGGGTGTCTGCCTTCACTTGTACCCAGTCTCCTATATGTATGTCTGAGATCTTGGACCTTCTGAGCTGTGATGCCTGGTATTTTTTGTCTTGTCGTCTGGCATGCATTTGGCTGCCTGGAGCACATCGGGTGCTTACAGAGGATACTTGGGGGCATATTTATACTCTGTTTGCGCCGGAATTGCATCGTTTTTTTTGACGCAATTTAGACGCAAAACTAACTCCATATTTATACTTTGGCGTTAGACGCGTCTAGCGCCAAAGTCCATGGAGTTTGCGTAATTTTTTAGCGTGGACACCTACTTTGCGTTAATGAGATGCAAGGTAGGCGTTCACGTCTAAAAAATCAACTCCGAGGCTTTTGCGCCGTTTTTTTGCGCCTGCAAAAGGCAGGCGTTAAGGGACCTGTGGGCTCTGAAGGAGCCCAGAGGTGCCCTCCCATGCCCCCAGGGACACCCCCTGTCACCCTTGCCCACCCCAGGAGGACACCCAAGGCTGGAGGGACCCATCCCAGGGACATTAAGGTAAGTTCAGGTAAGTGTTTTTTTTTTTTTTTTTTGTGGCATAGGGGGCCTGATTTGTGCCCCCCTACATGCCACTATGCCCAATGACCATGCCCAAGGGACAGAAGTCCCCTGGGCATGGCCATTGGGCAAGGGGGCATGACTCCTGTCTTTGCTAAGACAAGAGTAATTTCTATGGGGGTTGGGAGTGAAAAAAAATGGCGCAAATCGGGTTGAGGCGAAAAAATTGCCTCAACCTGACTTGCCCCATTTCTTGACGCCCAAGCTCCATTTTCCCCTACACCGGCGCTGCCTGGTGTACGTCATTTTTTTTTAACGCACACCAGACGGCGCCGGCGGCTAACGCCGGCTAACGTCATTCTATAAATACGGCGCCCGCATGGCGCTTCAGAATGGCGTTAGCCGGCGCTAATTTTTTTGACGCAAAACTGCGTTAGCGCAGTTTTGCGTCAAAAAGTATAAATATGGGCCTTGGTGCTACCCCTGTGGTGGTGTGAGGGGCCATGCGATAGTCCCTCAGAAATGTATAGACTGACTTCTCAACGCTTTGCTGCTCCACCTGGGCTATGTGAACTATTAAAATGCTCTTGGTGATGGTCCTCATTAACTTCTCTAGCTCCTCATTAACTTGAGGCCAGCAAACTGTAATTTTTCAGTGCTTGGTTCTACAGGATAGAAGTCACCTGGAGAGGTCCTGTTTATTGAAAGGGGATCCATTGTCCCAACGGAGTTCCCTTATGCGGCCATAAGTCGCCATGATTCCCTCCAGCTTTGGAATCGTCTCCTTCCAAGGAGGTGGTCCTGATTATCTCCACTTCTGGATACTTGGAGTAATTGTCTTCCAAAATCAGTGCTGGCACAGTGTATCTGAACCTCCAGAATCTGTTCAGTGATGATAGGGAAATGGGGGGTCCAGGGCTCCTGTGGCTTTGCACAGGTCACATTGTTGGTCTGTGTGTTCAACTCGATCATTCAGACCAGGGAACCACACTTTGCTGCACAGTCTGTCGAATGTCTTACCTATACTTTGGAGGGACCAGTGGGCAAGGTCCACCATCCATTATATTAAGCTGGTTGTCACAATGAGTCGGGGACCTCTGAACAGACACCTATCTGCTGTGATAGTGAGCTCATCCCATACATGTGCAGTGACATGACCAAGAGGCTTCTTCCATCTTCCGGGCGAGGTCAGTGATGGCGGCATTCCATTTTCCAGTCTGGGTTGCTACTATGGCCTGTAGTATCAGTCATCTGTCTTTGTAGCTTCAATGATGTGGGTTAAGAAAATGGGAATTGGACGTGATCGTTCCACTGCCATCCTGATGCACCCTTCTGCATCAATAGCTTCCTCTTACTTCTGGGGCATAGTTGGCTGTGTGTGTCAGGGCAGGTAGTCGGAAAGGTTGTGGGCATTAGCTCTTTACTCCACTAAGGAGTGGTATTCTTGTAGCTGGAGTATACACTTCTTGATGTGCAGTGGGGGTTTCGAGGACAATCCATTGAATAGTGGTTTCAAAGGTTTGTAATCAGTGCTAATTTTGAATGGGTGATTGTAAAGGAAGATGTGGAAATTATGAAACTCCTGTTGGATCGCAGTGGCCTCCTTCTTAATGTTCCATCGGGGTTAATGCTCAGCTGGCATAGGCAATGGGGGCTTTTAGAAACTGGATCTCTAGTTGGCATAGGTATGTACCCTGTCCAAGTAGGGATCACAATCCTAGTCAGGGTAAGTCAGATACACACTTTAAATTACCCTGTGCTCACCCTTTGTTAGCTTGGCACAGAGCAGGCAGGCTTACTTAAGAAGCAATGTGTAAAATATTTGTGCAACACACAGTAGCACAATGAAAACATCAAAAAAGGGATTAGTTTAGAACAATCAAGAATATTTATCTGAGTAAAACAAAACCAAAATTACAAAACTCCAATCAGTAGAAGTCAAGATATGAACTTTTAAAGTTTAAATCCAAAATAGTGGTTAGAAGTCAGTAGCGGTCAAAAGGTTACTTGAGGTTGCGAGGGGCTGGTGCATATCCAGAGTTCAGGCTGACCACCTGCTACGGAACCTATGAAGGGTCCACTGCAACAGTACCTTTGATGGAGTGAAGTGTCAAGGTCAAGGGCACAATGTGTGAGTTCCGATCCTTGTAGTTGGGTTCCACGTCAGTGTCAAACTCAATTGAAGTGAATAGAATGTGTTGTTGGACCATGCAGAGTATCATGAACGGACCACACAGGCTGTGAATTCACTGTCATCTAACAGCCTCTGCACTGGTGTTGAAGGGACGATGCATCAGAATTTCACTGCACTTAAGGCGATGCATCGGTTTTGCAGAAATCAGCTGCAGAACCTGCTTCTGAGGCCCAGGACTGGATGGGGCATGTCAAGCAAGGGTGGGACGCACAAATGGCAGAGCCAAGCACTGTCACGACAGTTGCTGGTAGTCTTTGATGTTCCTGAGACTGCAGAAGAACAGAGGGCAAGCCAGCAAGTCACTTAGATTCACTCTGGGTTCAGCAAGATGGGTCCAGTCATTGTCTTCAGCAGGGCAGAGATCAGCAGACAGCAGGACAGCTCAACAGAGCAGAAAAACAATTCCTTGGAATAGTCACTCCAGGCAAAGTGGCTATCCTTACAGACAGCAGTCTTTACTCCAGCAGATTTCTTCCCAAGTTTAGAAGTGTAATGATTTTCTAGGGTCAGAGCCCCAGTACTTATACCCAAAAGTGTCTTTAAAGCAGGGGTGACATCAAAGCAGCTCCTGGAAGTGCACAGGGCCCCCTTTCATCCCAGCCCCAGCTCTAGGCTTTCAGTTGGGGGTAATCAGCCCCTTGTGTGGAGGCACTACCCTTTGAAGTGAAACTGTGAAGCCCTCAATCCTTCCTGAGCAGGGTGACCCATCTGTATGCACATGAAAGCAGATGTTGTTGAGTGTCCTGTGTTATGGCTGTCTGGAGGGAATGCACAAATGTAGCTGTAACCCAGGCAGTCCAGACGTGTATTGGAGACAGGCTGTCAGGCACACAGAGAAGTGAGAGCAGAGGTTTGTGGGAATTTAGAGAACTCCTTCTTTTAATCTCCCATCTCTTACTTCTGTTGGAAACCCTGAGCCACTTTGGGAGTCCCCCCAGATAACTTTGTTGACACTGTTGCAGACCCAGATGTCTGCCTCCACAGCAACCTTCCTTGAGTCAGTCAGTTTGATATCCATCAGGTGTTTATACAGCTGTGGAAAACAATTTAAAAAATGTATTCCTTCAAAAATAAGTTATATAACCTCCATAATCATCAACCTTGCTGCCCCTCACCCAGCCCTTCACTTCCTTACCAGCATAACCAAGAAAATCTACCCATGATTGTGTGGTGAGTTTGCGACCAGCCCTGAACAGATGCATGTGTTTTTCAGGTGTCAAACAAAACCTTCTGACTAAAAATGATTTCAATGGCATTGTAGTTAGTTTGGCCCCCCCACTTCTAATGTAAGGAGTGTGCCCCTCCCCAGTGTGGACATGTAGTGCCACAGACTACAACCCTCAGATCTCCTTTGGGACCCTCTGCACTATCAAAGCCACTTCATAGGATGCCAACCATTCATCTATGTCATCCCCCTCCACTGTAGCTGGGCACCATATCTTTTGGGATATGGAATCTGGACTCACTTGAAGACCCTGCAGGTATGCTGTCACCATTGCTGCTGTTGCTTTACTCCAACTTGAAGGCTCTTATGTCTAGTTCTCTCAGGAGCTCATGGGCCATCCTCTTCCCATCCATGGCCAGCCTTTTCTTCTCAAGGGCCTGCTCCTTCCCAAACTTGGCAAGCTCCAACTTCAATTTCCACTCTTGTTTCCTGTCATCGAGCTCCTCTGGGGGCAGGTTCATTGATGAAACACTACTCTGGGAACACCTTCTTCCAATGGCAAATTGTTAGCCCCTTCCACAGGCAGTCCCAAATCTGCATTGACGTTCAGGGTAAGCTCCTCTTCCTTCTAAGGAGTTTCTTGCTCCTCACCCAAGTCATCACCCCCTGCACCCTGGGACTCTGCCTAGGCCCTTAAGGCATTCTGCAGGAGTACCTTCCTAGTGAACCTCCTTTTTGAGACATGAAATTTCTGAAACATCATCTCATCTAAGCCACAGTATTAGGCTCCATGTGGGCCAGATCAAATTCCACAACTTCTGGTGCTGTCAGAAGGCACTTACCTATGACCTGCACTGGAGCAGAACAACAACAGTTGCCAATGCCCCACCTGGAACAGCGCCTGTTCTCTTAATAATTTACCTGATAACAGAGGCACCCCAAGGGTGAAAGAGAATAGTGGTAAAAGAAGAAACAGCCTGTCAACGGTTGATTTCTTCTCCTGAAAGGTGTTTCTATCAATCTGGGTTAGTATTGATGCTATAGCAAGCCCTTTCTTGTGGAGGTTAAGAAACTGCAAAATAAAACAAACGTTGGTTATGCTTGGTTATGCTTCCTGTCTACTCTGCGCTAACAACTGCTCAACTATTTTAATTGCACAACTACCACATACCCAATCTGTCTAAGACTTTAGCACCTCTTCTGATATGAGATGTACTCATTTATGAATACTGATATAACGTTTCAAAACTGGACTTCTTTATTCACATTTGCATTATGACCCTTACTGTTAATTTTCTTTTAATTCAGTTCAAGTATCAATATGCAGTCAAATTATTGCTTGTATTTTCCTTCCAGAGGAAGTACTTGCATACACCATGATGGCGGAGAAGTCAGATGCCGTCAGCTCTTCTGGAACAATCAAGTAAGCGTTAATCTTCTCTTGCAGTATTTTAGTTGTCTTAAACCCAACTTCAGAGTATTTCATTTATTATGTTTGAAAGTTTTTCTAGAGACCTAAATAGGGCTATTGAAAACAGAACTCTACTCTCCCCATCCTAGTGTTTCGGTTGAACACTAATCATACTCTTAATACAGTCACAGGACGAAATTCTACAGAGCACAGGCTCTCTGATGATATGCTACTCTTTTTAAGAAAGGCAGACCCAAGGTTGAGACACTGCTTCACCTGACAGACTCCTTACCGCGAACAAGAGATCACAAGACACCACAACGGCTTACAAATGTGACACGGCTACCCTGTCTGAAACTTTCGTGACAGAGAACTCTGGTGAGTCTGCTCTCTGAGGAATTCAGTTCAGTGAAGTGTGCATTCTTTAGCCAGTGCGCACTTCACATTCCATTCATGCTTAAAGGAAGAACAACTAGCGCACTGTAGGAAAAACTGATATGGCAGCCATCTTGTGATTCCAGGGCTGCTGGCTCAATTTCCAATCATTGTTTTTTGTTTCTATTCATTTCCTGCTTCTTGTTTTGGATGTCACTATACTGCCCACTATTGTTTTTTCAGTAGAGATTCTATGTAGGATCCTGACAGGTGGAGGTGCTGCTTCTCCAGATTGAAACATGTGCTAGCAAAAAAAATCAAAAGGCCAATTAGAGAGAATTGAGAATTAAAAAAGGGCAAGTAGCATAGGACAGTGAAAAATGTTGTCAATCAGGACGGATAGGTTTGAATTCGTATAGAGTTAGTGAACACTGAATTACTATATAGTATTGCACAAACACAAGTCCCATCCTCACCGCTGATCATCAGTTTTAGGAACTGTGTCTCTAGTTGGCAGAAGTATGCACCCTGTCCTGTCGGGATCACAATCCTAGTCAGAGTAAGTCCGATACACACTTTAAATTAACCTGTGCTCACCATCTGGTAGCTTGGCACACAACAGGCAGGCTTAGCTTTAGAGGAAATATGTTAAGTATTTGTGCAACACTCACACACAGTAACACAATGAAAACTCCACACAAAGGCCTCCACACCAGTTGAGAAAAAAGAGAACATTTATCTGAGCAAACAGGACCAAAACAACAAAAATCTAATTGGTAGACATTGAGATATGAGTTTTTAAAGATTAAATCCAAACTAGTGTTTAGAAGTCACTAGTGGTCAAGAGTTACTTGAGGTTGCGAGGGGCTGGTGCAATTCTAAAGTCAAGGCCAACCCTAATGGAGGGTAGGATGGCTACACAACCCACACAAGGTCAGCTGATGCAGTTCATCTTCATTAGATCGTGCAGGCTGTGAATCTGCCGTTGCACATGCGTCAAAAAAGCAATTCTTCAAAATTTCTCCCACACTCAAGGTGATGCATCTATTTTTGCAGAAATCAGCTGCAGATCCCACTTCTGAGGTCCAGGACTGGAGGGGGAACCTCAGGCAAGGGTGGTACTCACAGATGAACAGATGAACTCATAATGAGTAGAACATTATATGCTCATTATGTGTTTATCTGTTCATCTGAAGAGTATATAGTGCCTCAAATCATGGAACTGTACTAAGATCCTACATGATTTTAATATTATATTAAAAGACATAATTTTTCATGTATTCACAATAATGAAATATGGCAAGAATTTGTTGAAAAATGGGAATTTTATCATGGGTGCCTCCTCTCCAAGCCAAATGCTATGCGTGCCCGCTTAGGCCAAACAATTCATAATATAGGCTTGTGCCAGTGCTGGACATGTCCCTTTTAGCATGATCACACTCAGATATTTGATTTCTATGCTTGTTTTTTTGGCTTTAAGGCTCGGTGTACCTTACCCCTGCTAAACAGTGCTAAAGTCAGTTTGCTCTCCCCTTCAAACATGAGAAAACAAGCTACTGTGGCAGGCCTGAGACATATTTTAAAAGGCTACTTCAGTGGGTGACACACTAGTGCTGAAGGTCCACAGTAGCTTGTAGTGCTGTTTTTTAAACCACCATTTTGGCCTGGCAACAAAACCTGATGCCAGGTCTAAGCCTTCCATTTTATAAGTCATCCCTAAGGTAGGCCCAAAGACTCATAAGGCAGGGTGCATTGTATTTCAAAAGTAGGAGGAGTACTCAAGTTTTACATGTCCTTGATGTGAAAAACTTTTTTTTTTTTTTTTTTAAACTGAGCTTATTGGTATTTTGCTTTCCTTGAATTATAATACCTTAGTAGGTACAGGATATTGTGTTACATAATACAGATCTTTGTGTACAGTGTACAGCCGGGGTTCCAACAGTACTGAACCATAAACGTTATTCTTTCTGATGTGAAAAACTCCTAAAGCCATTTTTCGCTGTTGTAAGGTCTATTTCCCGCATCGACTAACAGTACCTTACTACATGTAATAAGTAATTATGTTAGATTGGTGACCGGTAGAAATATACTGCTAACACTTAAAAATGAATTGCTATTAAAAATCCTCTTTTATGGTGAAGTCAGATTTGAAGTCACAATTCTGAAAATGTAACTTTTAGAAAGTTGGCATGTCAATGTCCCAACCATTTGCACTTTCTGCCAGTGTCCTGGGTCACATGACTGTGAATGGTTCTTATGTTGGAATTTGTGTATACCTTACAGGCAATGAAGCAAAAGGGGCTTAGGTGTGCACAGGAAGGACCATCTTGACAGGGTGACTGGGAAGGTCTGTGTCCTGCCTCACTTATACCTCAAAGTGCTTTGTCTCCTGCCCACACAAAGGAATCTGACACCAGACTTGTCCTGTTTTTTGTCACCGTAGGTAGTTTGAACCCTTGGCAGAGGAAGGGGAAGATCGTTCCAGAACCAGACGTGGGGGTAGGACATGGAGTTCCCCCCACATAAAGGGTGGCAATTAGTATAAATATTGGTCCTCCAGACTGACACTTCAGAATATTCCTGGACCTTTGGAAGTTACAGCAGAAGAACTGCACTGCTGATTGGGAGTGCCTTGCTGTCTGAGAAGGACAAGTAGACCTGCTTGCTTACATCCCAGGCTACCAAGAGTGACTCCAAGGGCCAGTTGGCTGATCTACTGTGTGAGCTACAGGAACATAACATGTTTTAGAGGCTTCCCTACAACTGCCCAGCTGGACTGCTGCACTGGACCTTCTTGGACCTGGAACTGGATCTGTCTGAGCCCTGCTTGTGCCTTCTGTCTTGAGTGAGTCCTGATCCCCAAGAGGTGCCCCTCCAGGACTTGTACTCCAGACTGGCATCAGAGTGTATTCCTCCCTGCATAACTGTGGGTTTCATCAAATCTGATGCAAGACCTTGCATTTCAGGGCTTCACATCGCATCTCTTGCAGCTCCTGCTCAAAATTAATGCAGCACAATGCAACACGATCAGGACCTTACATCTGAACCCTTGCAGCTGATGTAGCACAATGCAGCTCAACACAGGACTTCGCATTGCAGCACCTTGCAGATCCTGACTGGAAAAGATGCAGAGTGATGCTAAACCTTGCATTAAGCACATAAAGTACAACTCTCAGTGGGACTAACCTGGTCCCTGAATCTGGGCCACGCTCCGTTGTGATTGGCCTAAACTCACACTCTTCTACTAACTCTTATTATCACACATGCTTATTTTTTCTTAATCACTGAGTCACTCATATCCACGCACTCTCACTCACATTCTGTCGTACTCTCACTTTTTCACTCACACTCACTTCTACTCTCATTCACCCTTTTTCACTTATTCTTAGTCTATGTTCACTCAATTCTACTCATTCTCCGTCACATTCATTGTCATTCACACTCCTCACTCTCTAACACACTTTAAGCTCTCACACACACACATGCTGACACTCACAAACAGACCTACACAGACACTCCCATGCAAACACACTCTCACCTGCGTGCACAATATCAATTTAAAAGCATTATATTTAACTTGCATCAGCTGTCAGTGAATGTCTTCTTACAGCTACTGGAGCTAAATATTTATTTCACTGTCAATGAGTAATAGTCTATTATTCATTTCTGGTATAATAAATAATGGTCAGAAAACAAGAAGGGTGGACCCCCAATGTCCACAATGGCAACTGTCAATGTGCTCTTGCCAGGGGATAGCAAAAGCAGCGCCAGAGGCTGCAAAGGGCAATCCGAGAGTCGCAACTTTGACCTGCGGCAACCCCTATTCCATGACCATTTCCCCACCTCACAGTTATTCTCTCTATCCCTTTGTCTCACTAATCCTGTCTCCTTCTCTCTCACATGGAGCCATGTCTCTCTCTGGCTCTGAGTTCTCTCATCCCATCTGCCATTCATCATTAAACATGGTCCCCGCATAACGTCAAGCCGGTCTTTACTGACAATGCATGAAAAACAGCTCTGCTCATACCCACTCCAACCTACTAAAACAAAGTGCTGATTTGCACACTGTACATTTGGTAATCACTGTCTGGTTGTTTGTGTCTGACCTAACAAAACTGGCAAAATGGTACCTAGGCTATTTAAAGCTCCCAAACACAAAATGACTGCGCCCAATCGCCCGTGTGCTTGCCTTGACACTGATGGAAGCCCCAGCAAATAATTTTGACTTGGTCTTAAGGTGGCTCACTTCCACTGTTGGAAGTGTTCGCCCTCTGTTTGATTAAAGTGGTGTCCATGGTTAAGGTACAAAGGCTTCTTCTTTTTAATAAGAAATACATCCAGGGAATGTAGACACCATCAGTGGCTGCTGGTAATTTTAGGAGGGAGGGGAGCGGGCGGGAAGCATACTCACACTCATTCATTCACACGCGCACGCACATCCATTCACAACACTCAACATTCAAACATACACGCACGCACCAAACATTCATTTAAAACACACACTTACCTTCAGCTCAGAGGTCCCAGAAGGGTTGGGACTGCTGCCTTCCCTCTCTGGCAGACCTTAGGTCAGCCAGAGAGGGAAGGCAGCAGCCCCAACTTCCTCACAGAGTGGGATGGGGTCAGTGAGACTTCTGACCCCTCCCCACTTTGTGGCGAGGTGTCATTGATTGACACTCGCCCTGAGCGCTTCAGGGCTTAAACGTGAAGCACCCAGGTCGTAGTCAATGGGTGACGCTTCCCCTTGTCACTGAGGGGGAAGGCCTTGAGGCACCTTTGCTGAGCTGAGGAGGTCACGCCCATAGGAGCTGTGACCTCTTCAGCCCAGCAAAGTTCAGCTCAGGCAGCTAGGAGTGTGCGCACGTCCAGCTCCTGGCTGCTTGAGCTGAACAGCCTGACCGGCACTTTGCTCAGCTTGACTGGCACTCTTCATGAGGGGCAAAAGGTGGGGGGGCATGGCCCCTCTGCCCTAAAGGACGGGCTGTGGCTGGACACCAGGATAGAGTCCATCATATCCAAGCATGGTTGTACTCCAAAGCATTCACTGGACATTGCAGAAAACGCCTGCCTCATAAATAATAATAATGCAGAGGTTTTTCAACCTCATGCAAATGTATGTTTTGTATGTAATAACCCATTACTGCATTTCAGCACAGGTTCAAACCAGTCACCAAATTAAAAAAAATTGACCGTGAGCTTTGGACATCAGGCCTCATAAGGCCCCTTCAATCTTTCTTTGCCAAAAATGAGGAAACATGGCTCCACCATGAGAAACAGTAACCCAAAGCAACAGGCTTTTTTCAAGAGAGGTGCATGGTATGTATTTCAAAAGCAATGAACAATATTGAGGTCAAGATGTAAACCAATACCATTCCCAAGGATATTAATTAAAAATTAAAAATTACACCGGCTTAGTCAAAATGTTATGTTATGCAGATTTGTAGATCTCACTATCACCCTGGAGGGTATCCTGGCCCTGAGCGTGTGTGAGTCTAGCCAAACCTAGGGCCTAGTGGCACTGCTCGAAAGTGAGGCTTTCAGCTTCTTGTGTAGTCCCAGAAGTAAGGAGGAGGCTCTTATGTGGAGTTTCCAGCCATTCCATGCTTTAGGAGCGATGTAGGAAAAGGCTCAACCACCAGTTCCAGTTTTCCGTATGTGTGGGATGTATGTAAGTAAGAGCCAACATGAGTGAAGTTTTCTGAAAACTTTGTGAAAGCAGATATGAATTTTGAGGAATGCTGGGCTAGTGTTATGTTGGGCTTTCAAAGTGTGTATGAAGAATTTGAATTGTGCTCATTTGTGTATGGGGAGCCAGTGAGGCTCATTGAATTGTGGTATTAAGTGAGTGCAGTCGGAGGTTGAAAGTGATTCTGGCCACTGAGTTCTGAATGGTCTCCAGCATTCTGGTGAGAGTTTTGTTGATCCTGGCATGAAGAGTGTTTCAGTTGTTCAGCTTGCTTATAACAAGGGAGTGAGTGACCGTTTTCCAGGTGCTGATTGGGAGCCATTTGGAAATCTTCCGCAGAATCTTCAGAATAAGAAAGCATGAGATGTTGATGATGTTGACTTGGGCAGTCAGGACGAGATTCCTACTGATGAGGATCCCAGGTATCTTGGTGTGGGTGTGTGTTAGTCTTAGCTCCATTGGCCCCACAGTGAAGTGCTATTCCTGAAGATTATGATTTTGATCTTTTTGGTGTTCAGCTTTAGACAGTTAGGGCCATATGTACGAACACATTTTTCCATAGACACAGAATGGGTAAAACCCTTTGCTACATCTGGCCCTTAGTCTTCACCCAGTGGGCAACTTGAGTTATGCAGGCACTGAACTAGATCTGAGTACTGGGCCTCTTGTCCATAACAGAGAGAATGAGTTGCATGTCACCAGCGTAGGCAAAGGTCCTTAATGGTGTGATAGCGGATGATGATGGCTGAAGGGATCATGTATGCATTGAAGATGGGGGGGTCAGTGAGGATCCTTACAGAACTCCACAAGTGAGGTCACGAGTATACGAGGTGGATGGTGTCAGGCTGACTGACGGGGTTTACCAAAGTCTTGTTGGCATTGGATGAGGATGGAGTGGAGTACCGTATCAAAGTCTATGGAGAGGGACAAGATGAAAAGGGCCATCACATCTCCTCTTTCCAGAGTCCTGCGGATGTCATCTGTGGTGGAAATGAGTGCAGCTTCCATGAAGTGGTTGGATCAGACTGAGTAGTGCATAGGAGTTGTCGTCTTTGAAGTATTTAGTAAGGCAACTGCTGATGATTTTCTTGAAGATCTTGGTTGGGAATTGTAGCAAGGAGATCAGTCTGTAGTTGGCAAGCTTTGAAGGGATATTGAAAGATTTCTTTGCCAATGGCAGGGCAGTTGTGTGTTTCCAAGCATCAGGGAAGGTCATGGAAGAGGTGGTACCATTCAGAATGGATGTGAGCATTGTGATGATGGGTTGCAGTCCTCTAGCGTAGGCCTGGTGGGGGAGGGATCTGATGAGGCCTCTGAGTGGAAGGACTTCATGGTGGTGGCTGTTTCATCTGGGGTGATGATGGGCAATGTGGTTAGCAATTGCTCTTTGGATAAGATTGAGAGACATTAAGCAAAGTCTGTCAGGTCCAGTTACAGGTTGAAGTTCCGATAATGGTGGTGATTTTATTGCTGAAGGACTGAGAGAGATTGTTTCAGAGGCCCTGAGAGCAGTATATCTTTCAGCAATCTCTCCTCTGAGGAGGAGGTAGACAGGAAGGCTGAGAGGGAGATCAAACTGCAACTGGTCAAACTCAAATTGGATTCAGAGGCTTTGAAAGGCTAAGGATGAGGCTGGGAGAGCTTTAGATAAAAAGAAAATGCCAGTGGTAGAAAAACATGCTTTGGAGCAACTGGCTCATGAAAGGAGGCTCAGAGAACTGGATATTGGAGCCAGAGAGGCAGATTCCAGTAATAATGGTGATAGCATCCCCACAGTGCCCTTTGGAGACAAGAGAATCCGCATTCCTAAGGATCTGGTGCCTAACTTTGTTGTGGGGGATGACAGTGACAAGTGATTTGAAGGCTATGAGGATTCCCTGAAGATGCATTGTGTCCCAGAGGAGGATTGGGATCCAGACTCTAGAGGCATGTACGTAGTGAAGGGAGGGATGCCCTGCTGCCCCTAGAGAATGGAGACAGGATGAAGTTCCCCCAAATGAAGGACATCCTTGTGAGGAAGTATGGCCTCATCTCAGAAATATACAAGCAGAAGTTCAGTGTAGTCAGAAATTGCCCCATCATTCCTGGGTAGATAGTATGGACTCCCTTTTAAATGCACTGGATAGGTGAGATCAAGGGTAATGAACTGAAAGATTATCAAGGGCTGTACAATTTGATGGCAAGAGAGCATATGTTAAGTCTATGTTTTGCAGAGCTGCTCCAACACCTGATTAATAGCAAGCTCACTGACCCCAAAGAGCTTGCAAAGGAAGCGGAAAACTGGTTAGGCACCAGGGTCCACAAGAAGGTATCTGGGGGTTCAACACAAGGGTGGACAGGGTCCCCACCACAAGAAAGAGGGGGAAACAAAAAATAAAATGAAGGAGTTCTCTACAGGTCCCGAAAATAGTTCCCTTGAGTAGGATTCCAAATCCCTACCTGAACAGAAGAAGCATAAGTTCCCTGATCATATATCATCAGAGAAGATCACTTCCAAATGTTATGAGTGTCATCAGGTTAGGCACTTCAAGGGGCATACTAAGGCCCTCATTAAGACTTTGGAGGTCTTTTGAGGGGACCACCACAGCGACAGCCACCAACAGACTGCAGCAGAGGCGGCAATCCGCCTGCCAGATTATGACTCACAAACACAAAACTTCCAGAAAGGAGCCAAAACAACAATCCCGCCAGACCTAATGAAGGGGAAAAACAGTCGGTCCCACCTCCGCCCTCCAAATAATGACCCACAAATCACCACAACGGTCACTCAGTGGTTGTTACCCATTGGCGGCACGGACCGCCTCGGTCGATTTGGCCACTCCACACCAACAGAAGCCATCATTGGCCAGATTGAAAAACCCACACCTGACACATATACACACACACCGTACACACCCACCAACAGCACTATAAAACACCCCCCACACAACCCACAAGTCTTTGCAAATGCGAAAACCTAGCTATATGTTGCCAGCCCAAACATTTACAGAACTGCACACACAAACCACAACCACCCATACACCCATCACGTATCATTCACCCACACCACACCTCAACACCTAACACACAACACTAGACACAATGGCCCTCATTCCAACCCTGGCGGTCCAAGACTGCCAGGGCTGTTCCGGAGGAAGCACTGCCAACAGGCTGGCGGTGCTTCCCAGGGCATTACGACCGCGGTGGAAGCGCCACAGTCGCACCGCCGGGGCCGGTGGTTTCCCGCCACAATGGCCCCAGCGGTTGTAATCCGCCATGGCAGCGCTGCTTGCAGCACTGCCCAGGGGATTACGAGTCCCCCTACCGCCAGCTTTTTCCTGGCGGTTCAAGCTGGTGATACGGGGAGTCGCGGGGCCCCTTGGGGCCCCTGCACTGCCCATGCCACTGGCATGGGCAGTGCAGGGGCCCCCTGACAGGGCCCCGTGCAGCTTTTCACTGTCTGCTAAGCAGACAGTGAAAAGTGTGACGGGTGCAACTGTACCCGTCGCACGGCTGTAACACCGCCGGCTCCTGTGTTGCGGCCCAGCGGGGATCTCCAAATGGCCGCGGCGGGGTGCGGCCACATTGGCGGCCGCCCAGCAGTCCGATCTTGGCGGGCGGCTGATGAGGACCAATATCTACTCCACAGCATCCCACATACACACACACCCTGCATCCCGACAAAACATTCCACCCTGTACACAACACACACACTATACCCCTACACAATAGGCATGTCTCCACAAAATAACCCCCATTTCACTGATGAGGAGTTGCGGGTGATGGTAGACGAAGTCGTAAGGGTTGAGCCACAGCTGTTCAGTGCACAGGTCCAGCAGATATCCTTTGCCAGGAAGATGGAGCTATGCCGAAGGATCGTGGACAAGGTGAACTCCATGGGAACCTATCCAGGAACAAGGGATGACGTAAGAAAGAGGTGGAACGACCTACGGGGGAAGGTGCGTACAATGGCATCCAGGCACCACATTGCAGTCATGAAGACTGGCGGTGGACCCCCTCCTACTCCCTCACAGTTGACAACATGGGAGGAGAAAGTAGTGGCTATCCTGCATCTAGAGGGCCTCACTGGAATTATTGGAGGGCTGGACACTGGTAAGTCACCATTACTACCCCACCACCACCGATACCTGCATGGCATGTCACCTCGTCACCTTGACTACCTCGACCCCACTTCATCCCAAAAAGAGAACCACCCCATAACCACCCTCAACTGTGTACCCCTGCATGTCCTACCCACTGCAAGCACACCCCTCCAAGCTCAGCATGCACACACAAGAGTAATGCATGGGCATCATGTAGCACTACCAATCCCACAATCCATCACCGTACACAAACCAAAGGTGGAAGAATAACACCCATTCCCTAGAGAAAGCCAGAAATGCTGAATATATAACTGACAATGACTATAACAAATCTCATACACATCCACAGGTACACCAGCCAATGTCAGCAGCCAGCATGTGCCACGTCAACCCAGCCCTCCACCAGAAGAAGGCTCCCGTGATAACAGCAACTCTGGATGTCTGGATCTGGATGATCTCCCTGGCCCATCTGGGACCAATGGTCAGTCGAACACCACAGGCAACACCCAGTCCACCACAAAGCACCCCACATCGGACTCCAATACCACAGCAGCCACCAAACGTCCCCAAACCTCTATCCCCAGGGCACGTCAATCAACAGTGTGCCCACCTGTACAGGGTCCCAAGTTGATAGGCAAGACAATGAAGGACCTGGTGTCAGTGGGAGTGGGCACACAGTTCAGGGGGCACAGGCACAGGGGGCCAGGGCCAGTGTGAGGATAGCTGTGCGCCAAGGGGTGTACAACAATATGCAATGTCTTAACTTTTATCCTATGCAAATGTAACGTAAAGTGTGAATCCATCCAATGGACAGTGAGTTTGGGGTACACATAATCAGTGTGAGAGCATGCCACAAGTCACCATCCACCAAACTGTATGAAAGCAGTCTGTAGGTATCACATGAGTTCACAGTAGTGACCACACCAACATTTGCAAAAAGGGAAACCATTAGTGATGTTCAAATGAGAAGTAAAGGAAGTAGAGCAACAAGAGCCCCTGTACTATAACAGTCTACATTCAGCTGGTCACTTCAATTCAGAACTTTGCACAGCAATTGATTCCAAACAACATAAGTGAGGAGAAACAACTCATCTCAGGCCCTTACACAAGATACCACAGTATTAGCTATGCCATGTTGTCAGTATGCCAAGCCCTCCTCTGGACCACCTAGTCTGGGCAACACTGTCAGGGAAATTGAAGTCACAGAGTGGTGTGTAAGCACATTGTAAGTCACATAACATTCCCAGCAACAAATTCAATGTACTGCTAAATTACTGATACATTGAATGGGCTGAATAAGCTTGATCACTATCACCATAGCACTGGCACGACTGACCATAAACGGAACAGTGTCAGGTCACATAATGCACCTATTTGTGCTTGGCACAACACAGCAGCCCCACAAACCTTAATTGATTTGGAGGTATGAACAGAAGTACAGTCTAACCTGAGTGTCATTGGACATATTGCTGTATCAGATGTGTCCTGTTGTCCACATCCTCCTCCTCCCTATCCTCGTCACTGTCTTTAGTGTCCTCTACTGCCACAGGTGCATTGTCACCCCCCTCCTCCTCCAGGAATGGCACATGTCCTCTGAGGGCCAAATTGTGCAGCATGCAGCAGGCCACCACTATCTGGCAGACCTTCCCAGGGGAGTAGAGTAGGGATCCACCAGAAATATGGAGGCACCTGAACCTGGCTTTCAGTAACACAAAAGTCCTTTCAATTACTCTTCTGGTCTGACCATGTGCTTCAGTGTAACAATTTTCTGGGCCTGTCCTCTGATTCCTCAGTGGTGTCAATAGCCAGTAGCCGGAGTCACCTGGAATTAGTGAGAGACACACATTGCTCATGAACAATAGCACAGAGGACAACTCCAGGTGGCATACAGTGACATACATTGTTTGAAACTTCAAATACACCTATGAGCCGCTCTCTCTTTCTCTGTAGCAGTGCCATCATTTGTGGGACGCTGCTGTTCCTCAATACATAGGCATCATGCACAGATCCAGGAAACATGGCAGTAGCATGAGAAATGTACTGATCAGCAAGGAACACCATCTGGACACTTATTAAATGATAATTCTTCTTATTTCTGTACACCTGCTCATTTGTCCTGGGAGGGACCAAGGCAATATGGGTCCCGTCAATGGCCCCAATCACATGTGGAATGTGTCCCATTGTGTAGAATGCAGCCTTCACAGTGGGCAAATAATCACTGTGGGGGAATGAGATATAGCTGCTTAAGTGTTTCAGCAAGGCAGCCAAAACTCTACTCAGCACATTAGAAAACATTGGCTGTGACATACCTGCAGCCAAGCCCACAGTCACCTGGAAAGAACCACTGGCCAGGAGGTGGAGCACTGACAGCACCTGTACTGCTGGGGGTGTTGCTGTAGGACTGCGAATAGCAGGAATGAGATCTGGCTCCAATTGTTGACACAGTTCAGTGATTGTGGCCCTGTCCAGATGATAGGTGAGTATAATATAGTGTTCCTCTAGTGTAGCCAAGTCGACTAAGGGTCTGTACACAGGTGCATGCCTCCTCCTCCTCCGCAGTGGTTAGTATCTAAATAAACCGAACATCAGAAGTGTGTGACAACAGGAAGGATGGCCACACAACATCATAGTATACAGAGCAGTCTCATCCAATTCACGCAACCAATGATTGTAATTTGCACTGGTGTCCTCTACATGCAAACGGACTTCTTAAAAAATACATACTATTCATTTCCTTTTGTGTCTCACAGATGTAGTCAGAGTCATGTGTTGTGTTTGTAGCATCCCATTTTACATGTTGTGATAACTACTCATCTGCAAGCAGTGCATTGGTATGAGATCTAATTTGAGTGCCAGAGTATACAACCAAACAAAACTATGTAGTGGATTGGAATTTCCATGGTGTCTATCATTGGTACCTATGACCACATTAAATTGACTACCATGAGTACCAGCATCAGGAAATGGCAACCGCCTGTCCTGCATGGAAGGACAGGTGGAAGTGTCCTCACTCTGCCAGTGTTTGGCATAATGATGGAGAGAGGTCTGCACCACTGTGCAACTCCTCACTGGTTAACATGGAAGTCTATGGGGCACAGGGGCCAATGAGGATCACCGCCAATGGTGACGGTGTTAAATGGCATGGACGTGACCTCCATTTTCTGTATCCCAATTCACTTGATCCTGACTCTCACGATATCAACACCTCCACTGCGTGTGCTGCTGTGTCACTGCGTGTGCTGCTGTGTCCTGAGTCTGGAAGCCACAATGGCCTCCAGATGGCCCGTGCAGCCGGCGATAGGGCCCCAGCTTTCACACCTGAAGAACTTGAGAAGCTTGTGGATGGGGTGCTACCCTTCTATGGACAGTTGTATGGGCCTCCAGATCAACAGGTGAGCATCTTTTAAGTACTTTGAATGCAACATGGCTGTATGTAGATGTATGTATGTACAAGCAGTGTGTCATTTGGGGAGTGTATTTTTGCTGCATGCATTGTGTACGTAGAGATACGAGTAATGAGTAAAGTTAATGTGGGATCTATGCAGTATGTAAGCCATTGCTGTAACCGAATGTAGTATGGAGTTCACGGTGTCCTTCTGTCTGTGTTCTCTAAGCAGGTCAGCATCCATCAGAAGAAAGGGTTATGACGTGCCATCGCCAAGGATGTGCGTACCCTGGTGGTACATATCCAGCGGAGCACCCACTGGCGAAAGAGGTGGTAGGACCTGCGATGCTGGGCCCGGAAGAGCACGGAGGCCCAGCTGGGGATGTCCTCCCAACAAGGAAGGGGTGCCCATCGGATCCCGACCCCCCTTAATGGCCCGCATACTGGCAGTGGCCAATCCGGAGTTGGATGGGCGCTTGAAGGCAGCGCCGCAGGGGGTGAGTACACACTGTGTGGAATTCTTTCCTGATGCCTGCCAAGGTGTTTGGGTGCAAGGTTCTAGTCAGTGTATGGCCCAATATGCCCATGTAGCTAATCTTGTAGAATCTTGCTTAGCAATGGTGAGTGGTATGTCCATTTGGTATTGGCAATTAGCTGGTATTCTATCTTCATTTGAGACCTACATCCTGACTCACCGGTGTCGTTGTGATGCTCTGATGTCCACTGCCTAGGTGGTGTGACCTATCAATTGCATGTTGTGCATTCACTTGGTATGAATTGTGGAGCTGTGCCTTTGTCAACAGGCATACATGGCTTAGTGAGTCTCAGTAGGTGTGCAGATGGTAGTGTCTGAGTTCATTTCTGCTGTTGTCCCCAGGCAATGGTTTGTTATTGTGTTTGTTACTGCACAGTGTTAGTTCCAGTGAGTCATTGTGATGTGCATGCCATATGTGCTGTTATTGCTGTAATAGACCCTGTGCTCCCTTTCTTTGTTCCTCACCCTCTCTCCTTTTCTTCTCCTGTCCTTGTGTGCATTAGCATCATCTGGGGAAGGAGCAGGGGCACCGGCGACTGGGGAGCTGCAGCCCACAGGACCCAGGAGGCAGTATCAACCAAAGCCGAGGGGACCAGTGAATTGGAGGGTGAGGGGAGCACCACAGGGGAGACAGGAGCTACAACAAAATACTCTGATTCCTCCTCCAATGGAAGCTCCCTGGTGGTGGCAGACTCCTCTGGGACCACCCCAGCTACATCATCTTCCGCCACCCCTGTACCAGCACTGGCTTCGCAGTAGCCCCAATCCAGTTGCCCATGCCTGCTCACCCAAGAGGGTGGCCCTCTCCTTTGCCGCCGGCACCTCAGTCCTTGCCCCAGTCAACCCTGCTGCCCACACTGAGGAGACTATTGACCTCCTGAGATCCATTTCTGTAGGGCATTCAACCTTAGTGGATGCCATCCAGGGGCTGGCATCCCAGATGCAGCAATGTAATGCTTACCTGGAGGGTATTCATGGTGGCTTGGCTTTCCTACAATGATTGTTTCAGGCTCTGGCCTCCTCTTTGACGGCAGCCAGTGTCCCTGGTTCTTCTGTCCCCACTCCAACTACCTGTTCCCAGTCCCAGAAACTCTCTCCCCACCCATCCCAAGCACACAATCAAAGCAGCATGCACCCAAGACAACAGACAGGAATCTCAAAGACAAGCACAGGCACCACAGATCAAACCACGAGCACGCGCACAGCCAACACCCAGGTGCACACACAACAACAGCCACTGCCTCCACTGCCTCCCCTCCTCCTCTTCCCTCACAGTCACATCAGCATTCACACCTGCAAACACTGCATCCTCAGTCCCAGATCCTGCCACCTGTACAGCCTTGCCCACATTTACCACAACTGCAGACACGCAGACTAGAACCCCATTCCCCACATGCGCAGTCATCACCATCACAACCACATGCAGCACACCCACCTCATTTGCAGACACCACCTCAACACACATGCACACGACCTGTCTGCCCCCTCCAAAAACACATAAACGCTCCAACTCAGTCACTCAACATCCATCCACCTCACACATGCATAATGTACATGCACCTGCAACCCAGTCCAGCACACATACTCCTCTTACAATTACTCCCTCTACCTCCACTCACAATCCTCCTCCCACACTCAGCTCCACTGTACCTAAAAAACTTTTCCTTGCCCACTTTGACTTCTTCCCTCCACCTGACCCACTCCAAGTTGTCCGGAAAAGGAAGGTCCCGCTCCCCCAGCCCAGTACTTTCAGCTCCAAGTCCTCTGGTGTTACACATGTCGCTCCCCCTGCTAAAAAACCTCCCACTACGGGGCACAGGGCAGTCACTCTGACCCCCCACTCCAAGCACACTCCCCTGCCCCCTAAACAGAAGAGCAAAGGCCCGCACCATCCCAAACCCAAATCCAAGGACCCCCTTCCAAGAAGAGCCCACCCCATGAGGTGCCTGCCTTTCACATCAATGTCCCTGGAGTCACTTGGGCTGTCAGGAGTCAAGTTGGGCTTCTCACATTGCCATGTGTAGTGACATGGACACTTTGGACTGGCCAATGGCCCTTTGTGTATGTAGTTCAATGATTTTAATGTGATTGTTATTTCCACCGGAATACAGAAGTTGGACCAAAAGTATTTGTCCTAGATTTTTTTACTTCTGGCTTGTATTGTTGTACTTTTCAGCAGATTGTTCTCCGTGTGTGGTATATGTGTATGGTGTGTGTTGTGCGTGTGGGCTGTGTCACTCTCCCCTCCCTTGTGTGATAGGCGGCTGTACTCACCATCGTTATCGGCATTGCTGCTCCTGGACTCCCATCACGTGGTACAACATCGGCACGGCTTTCAGTTCGGGTTCCATGGTGGCCGCGGACTTCCCTGTGTCCCTGGAGGTGAGTGTCTCTTTTTATATGGGTTATTTCTGCCAGGTTTTTCATGGCGGCGGTCCCGCCTCGGAAATCCAGGCGGTGTGCTATGTTGTAATATGGTGAGCGGTGAATGTTGTTCAGCCAGCCTGAAGATGGCAACCGCTGTGGTCGGTGGTCGGTGGCCGGACCGCACTGGTGGTTCCAGCAGTCCATTGGCTGTATATGGGAGGGATCACCGTTGTGGTCATAATATGGCGGTCTTCACCACCAGCCTGGCAGCGGTACTACCGCAATCATCGGCGTGGCAGTCAGCTGACCTTTAAGGTCACAATGAGGGCCTAAGTGTCTTAAGTGGGTACAGCCCACATGGGTGGGTACACTCCGGGACTAACTAGTTTAGTGCTTGAGGAGTAGATTATCCCAGTTAGTATGGAGATAGTGCTGAGGTTGCGCTAGTGTCCCTGGGCAAAGAAGAGATGGTGCTAAGGGCCCACATGCCTAGCTTCACTAGGAAGTACAGGCAGTGGGTCACTATGAATGGGTAGTGGGTGGAGGCTCTGAGAGCCAGCATGACAATTGTCAGGTGTTATCTTCTGTCCTCAGAGCAGGTAGACCCTAATGTGTTCCACCATGTTGTAGTAGCTGACAACCATGACAGTCACGGCCCAGTGGCTCTGGATCCCTTTGAATGAGGGGTCCTCAGGTTCCTTTAGAGTACCTTAGTCCATCTATGCCTATGGATTGTCTGCTCTGTAATGACATGGAACACACCATATAGAAAGAGGTGTAGTTCCGGTCTCACCTGGAGATGTTGATGTTGCTGAAGCAGGTGTGTTTAACTACCCAGTCCACAGCCAAGCAAGAGGGTAGTCAGGAGGACCTGGAGCCTGGAAGAATGGCCCAGATACCTGCCAAAAAGGTGAAGGTAAAGGGCAGAGAAAACCCTTTCCTGAAACTCCCATGGTCTGGGAGAAGGCAGAGCCTGAGGATAAAGCCCCAGAACATACAGGGGAGCACATTGCAACCCTAGGAAATTGACCTGAACTGACTAATTGGCAGAAGAAAAGAGACCCCCACCAGTGAGGAGCTCTGCAGAGTACAGAGTGAGTACCCCACTCTGGAGGGCCTACGGTGGCAGGCCAAGGCCCAGCCACCTGGTGATATGTCTAGTGATCACCTGACTTACTGGGAAAATGGTCTTCTATACACCAAGTATAAGGTTCCTGAACCTGGAGCAACCCATGTGCTGGTGGTCCCCCGGGGCTACAGGTCTTTCCTACTGGACATAGCTCACCTTTGGCAGGCTTGTCACCCACGTTTACGGGTTCTGCAGGTCATGTCCAACCAGCCAGCCCAGTGGGAAATCAGGAGGAAAGTGCAAGGCTCATCTGATTCCCCTTCCAGCCATGGGCACCTCCTTTGAAAGGGCGGACCTCAACATTGTGTGGCCTCTGGACCCCTATACAGCCCTGTGCAACAGGTTCTTCCTGGTCTTTGTAGACCATTATACCTGGTACCCAAAGGCTATACCTCTGAGCAAAGTGACTGCACATGCAGTGGCTAGAGCACTGACGGGGATATTTACCCATGTGGGGTTCCTCAAGGAGGTAGGATCTGACTGAGGTACCAACGTCATG
Organism: Pleurodeles waltl; assembly: GCF_031143425.1. Taxonomy (NCBI): domain Eukaryota; kingdom Metazoa; phylum Chordata; class Amphibia; order Caudata; family Salamandridae; genus Pleurodeles; species Pleurodeles waltl. The sequence continues at coordinate 1,238,274,036 of NC_090446.1, forward strand.
TCAGCATGCATGAGGATCATGTGGAAGGTGTGTGGGGTAACCAACAGGTTTAATGCACCCTACCATCTCCAAACAAACTAGCTTATTGAAAAGTTCTACAAGACCCTGAAAGATGTAATCATGGGCCGTCAGAGCCATAAAAGCAGATGTGAAGTGGGACATCCTCTTGCCATGCCTGTTGCTTGCCTACAGAAAGCTACTGCTGAAGGGGGGCCCTTTGAACCTCTTTATGGTCACCCTGTCAGAGGGCATCTCAGATGACTAAAGGAGGTATGGGAGCAAGCCTCAAAGAAAGCCCCTCAGCATGTGGTCAGCTACATGCTGGTCTTCCTTCTGGAAGAAGCTATAGGAGAATCTGAAAGCCAATCAGGAGGTCATGAAGCTCTGGTAAGACCAGATGACCATTCTGGTCTGATTTCAGCCTGGCCAAAATATGTGGGGGATGGAGATTGTGGAGCCCCGTGCACTGCAAGACCTATGGTCTGGGCCCTATGAGGTGAAGGAGTGCAAGGGGGAGGTAACTTACCTTGTGGGCCTCAAGACCCTGCACGCTGATTGTCGACCCTGTGGATTCTGAACGTTGAAAGTCTGAAACCCCACTTTGAGAAGTTTGAGGCTCCTGGTCATGGATGACAGGGCATGACAGAATGGAGAAGGAAAGTGAACGTTTCCCTGACCTTCTGTCTTACAAGGAGCAGGAGGGGTTAGAGGAGCGTGTCAAACGCTTCCCTCCTCTGACCCTAGAGTATCAGAGGGACTGTCACCAAGTATTGGGGCACTTAACCTACTTCTCACTCCCTTGTGTACCCATGATATTGACACTGGGGACAGTATTCCTGTGAAGAACAAGATCTACATGCTATCGGACAAGGTGAGAGCCAGTGTAAAGCAGGAAGTCTCCAAAATGTGTTAGCTAGGGGTAATCGATCCCTCAAGCCGCCATTGGTCCAGGCCAGTGGTACTGGTCCCCAGGGCTGCCCAGCCAGGTCCTACCCCTGAATTCCATTTCTACATGGATTGCCAGGGGATCAATACCATCACTAAGACTGATGCCCATCCCATCCCGAGCTGAAGAGCTCATTAATTGGTTGAGGACTGCTAAATTGCTCAGCACATTTTATCTGACGTCTGGGTACTGGCAGATCGCCTTAACTGAGGGAGTCAAGGAGAGGTCTGTGTTCTCTAACCCAGATGGCCACTTCCAGTTTCAGGTTGGAATCCACTTCTGCACCCTTCCAAAGGTTGTGAGTCAGGTCCTGACTGGACTGGGGAACTCCAGTGCTGCCTACATAGATTTTGTGGTCTTCATTGGCAGCTGGGAGGGCAGCCTGTGCCACCACATGGAAGTGACAATAAGTAATTGCACACGTGTACAAATTGCAATGAAATAGTACATCAATCACCAAATAGTGATTCAAAAAATAATATTGTATCAAAAATAATATCCTATATAAACATATTCCCATATACAATATCCAAAATTATTTCATTCAAGGAGGTCCTGAAGAAATCCAGGGGCACTCTGAATGAAATAATTTTGGATATTGTATATGGGAATATGTTCGGATTACCAAGTGGAACTTGAAATGATTTGAAATTCTTGGATCAGAGATTGTTTAAATTGGGACTTTATTTTCACGAGAATACACTTATGGATCTTTGGACTGCTAAATTTCATTTGGAATAAACTGTGTTTCTGAACTTAAGAAAGGATATTATTTTGGATACAATATTATTTTTTGAATCACTATTTGGTGATTAATGTACTGTTTCATTGCAATTTGTACACGTGTGCAATTACTTATTGTCAATTTTTGGATAACCACTTGTGTTATCGTGTGGGGTGTTTGGAGGGTGAAACCTTAGTGATTTGCACCTTGCAGTGTGCTATATTATGGGTTGTTTGATTTGAGGGCAAGAACGCCTATTACTCTTTATTCACCCTCTTTCTTATATGTAGTCACCACATAGAAGTGCTTCAGGCTCTGCAGACAGCAGGCCTGACTATCAAGATCTGTAAGTGCCAGATAGGGCAAGGATCACCGGTCTACTTGAGTCACCAAGTTGGGGGGGTAAGGTTCAACTTCTCAAAGGCAAAAATTCAAACCATTCTGGTTTGGGAACCTCTTGAGATCCAGACAGAGGTGAGGGCCTTCCTGCGATTAACTGGATACTACGGGAGATTTGTCAAGGGCTATGGCACCATTTTTGCTCCCTTGACAGAGTTGCCTTCTAAGACGTAGCCCAAACAGGTGATCTGGACAGAGGGGTGCCAGACTGCAGCTTTTGACACCCTGAAGAAGGCCATATGCAAGGCACTTGTAATCAGGGCCCCTGGTTTCACCCAAGAGTTTATCATGCAGACAGGTGCCTCAGAGCAACGCATAGGGGCTGTGCTCTTACAGCTAAACAAAGAGGGCCTAGATCAACCAGTAGTCTTCATGAGCAGCAGGTTACTTCTCCGGGAACAAAAGTGGACTGCAGTAGGAAGGGACATATTTGCAGTGGTCTAGGCACTGAAGAAGTAGGAGGCCATACCTGTTTGGGGCTCACTTTTGGGTTCAGACAGTCCACAGACCTCCCAGGCGGCTAATGCAGATGAGGGGTGAGAATCTCAAACTGTTGAGGTGGTCCATCTCCATACAGGGAATGGACCTGATGGTGGACCATCGCCTTCAAACTGTGGTCTCTCTAAGTTCTTTCACCTGAGAGTCAGTAGTTTTTTCTGCTTTCAGCTTTAGGGAACATATGTTGGACCTGACATATTTGGTATGGCTTTCCCCCAACTTTTTGCCTTCTAGCCTCCTGTTTTTGCAGACTTTGTTTTTGCTGGCCTTAGGACTCTGTGCACTTTAGCACTGCTAACCCGTGCTAAGGAGCTTCTGCTCTCTCCTCTAAACATGGTAACATTAGCTTACAGCACTGTTAATCTACTTGTAAGCCCCAAGTACAGTGGTATTGCATGTACCCAGGGCCTGTAAATTGACAGCCGCTAGTGAGCCTGCAGCACTTGCTGTGCCACCCACTTCATTTGCCTTCTAAATATGCCTCAGGCCTACCATTGCAGCCTGGATGTGCAGTTTTAAAATGCCATGTCGACCTGGCAAAATAATTATTTTTCTGGGCAAAGACTTCCCTTTTAATATATATGAGTCACATCTAGGGGTAGGTCCTAAACTGCCCAGAGGGCAGGGTGCAGTGTATTAAAAATTTGGAAATGTACTTTTACATTTTACATGTCCCGATAGTTAAAAACTCCTAATTATTTTTCACTACTGTCAGGCCTACTTTTCCCATAGGAAAATATTGGGTTACCTCATTGTAGGAAAGTGAGTTATTAGTAGGTGATGGTATTCACCCTTAGCTACTTATAATACCACAGTCAGTAATAGGTCCAGTCAAGTCTCAGTAAATTAATTCTTGCTCAACCATTGGTAGTTTAGCAAACAAGCAGTCAGGCTAACTTGAGAGACAGATATGTGTAAATCATTTAGGGACACATGTAAAGAGCGTTTGTGGTTTTGCAAAAGGGTTAATTCTCAGCATTAGCCTGTTTCCAAATGCAAAAAGGCTTTTTTAAATGTACAAAGCCCTAATTGCGATTCAGTATTGGGAAGAGGAGTATTTAGGGCGTACCTTCCTCATAACGAATTGCAATGGTATGAAAGAATGTTTTGTGACCGAAATGCGGGAGCAAAACAGTCACATTTTACCACCTACTTCAGGTAGATCGTAACCCATTCGCAAAAGAGAAGAACCCCACAGACCACTGCCTTATTCTTAAAAAATGAAAAGAAAACGTTTCTTTTTTCTTTTTGAAACACATCCTGTTTTCCTTTAAGGAAAACAGGCTGCATTAAAAAAATTAGATTGTTTTACTGAAAAGCAATCACAGACATGGTGGCCTACTGACCCTAGCAGGCCACCATTCCTGTGATTTTGGTGATTGCCAATGGGTCGTATACCAAGACCTATCTTATTAATAGATATGAGGTAGGTCTATTTGTGTCTCACTGGGAATTACAAATTGTATTAAACACACATTTGTACATGGGTCTTTGCCATTACTAAACAGTGAATCACAAACACCTTTCCTTGTACATGTGGCCCTTAATATCAACAAATCAGTGAATAAGTAAAAGTCACAACACAATAATAATCCAACACCAATTTAAAATGATGGGGGATATTGTCATCTTTAAAATGATACCAAAACAACAATAATCCAATATAGGGAACCGGAGATATGAATTTTTTAAAATGAAATTAAAAAATTTACATTCTAGCTTCAAAAACCATAAAGTGCCTTTTGCGGCTACCTGGTCGCGCTGGACCAGGACAAAGTCAAAGTTTGAAGACGACCATGATGGAGCGCTGGTCAGATAGGCAGAGGGCTGGGTCATGATCAAAAGTTTACTTTCGGACTAAGGGCCTGATTTAGATATTGACGGACGGGTTACTCCATCACAACAATGACGGATATCCACTGAAATCTAAATCCCATTATTTCAGGATTTAGATTTCAGCGGATGGGATATCCGTCACCATTGTGATGGAGTAACCCATCCGCCAATATCTAAATCAGGCCGTTAGTCTTTTTCTCTGACTTTTTTCTTCAACAATGAGTCCTAAGGTTCCTCGATGCGGAGTTTGATTAGACAACGGTAGCCTGCTGCAGCATAGTGCCTTGATGAGCCTCTGGAACTCTTCAGTGTCAGCGGAGAGGAGCACCAGAGCTTTCAGATGTACAAACGAGCGCAGTTAGGCCAATTCTTCAGTCAACGGCAGCGCCATGACTCTCGATGTTGAGCTGGTCTCCTCCTGGACCTTTTCAAAAAATATTTGCAGAATGTTTCTAAACTTTGAGAGGTTATAGTTTCTAGGTTCTTTTGGGGAAGATAGGGGCCCAGTAGCATCAGCCAAGGGTTCAAAGACTCTGAATTGCCTTCTGGGAGCTATTACTCAATTTCGCACAATGCACCTACATAGCCCAGAACAAATCCAGCTGCAACTGGTCAGCTGGGGTGAGCCTCTCTTTGGCTGGGCAGGTGACTTCTTCCAGCTATCTTGTACCTGTCGCTGGTCCGAAAGTCTACTCCTTTTCCTTTAAGTGAGACACAGTCCTTTGTTTGTGGAGACTTGTGAGTGCAGCAGGGGTAAGCCTTCTGTGGTGTACCAAGGGTCCAGCAGGTCAGTCCTTTTCTTCTGAAGTTTCTGACAGTGATCTGGGGAGCTCCTGCAGCTCTTCCATATCTATAGTCAATTCTGGGCTGGAAGGAGATGGGGGTACCCCAATCAATAAGGAAAAAGCTACCTCCCTGTGCTACGACCACTTTCTGTGAAGTGTGGCATTTGTTTGCCCCAGAAAGCACTGTTCTCCCAACAATCAAGCAGGAGAAATTCTCTCCTTGGTGTGTGTGTCTGTGTAAATCGACCCAGAGGTGTGGTTAACTTGTAACTACTATCCCCTTCCAGCCACTCTCCTAAGCAAATTAGGGAGGTTCCCATCTGGCTGGGGATCAAGGAAGTGGAGGCTTGCTTGGGCCCTATGACATCTGTTTTCCTGCCTTTGAAATCCAGCTTATCTCCCCAGCCCTCTTCATCTCCCTGGGTTCTCCAGGAAGCAAGTCTCTGCCCACCAAATGGCTGTATTGTTGCAGCCTGTGGCGTCTTCACACTTACTCAGATAGCAGATTGGATTGGTCTGTAAAAGGCTGACCAAACAGAAGAGGCTTCTACAGGGCTGCTTTAGGTAAGTTCAGGATAGTAAGTTCAAAATGTAATTTCCTGTAATAGTTATAATAAATCGGACCTTGGCAAGTTGTTGGATTTATTGCAACCAAAATTTTGAGACTTTGAATGATATGTCTAGCTATCCCCAATGACAAGTTAGACTTTATTGATTTTAATAAATCCTTCCTATATTAGCCCATGGGGCTAGCAGCACTATAAGAGGGAAAATGACCTTTTCCTTACCAGGCCACATAAAACATATTTTATATTCACCCTGCTTTAAATACCAATGCACCGGACTGTATGGCACCTAGGGCGGACCTTAGAGATGACATAAATGTAATAAAAAGGTAGTTTTGGACTTTGGAAGTACGTTTAATTTGAAAATCCAATTAGTACATAGTTTTATTTTAAAACCAGCCTGAAATGGAAGCCTGGCTTTAAAATGGCATCAGACACCACAGCCGTGCACACTTAAATGTCTTAAGTCCACTGGAGTCCCTAAACCTACATGCCATACCATATACTAGTAACTTACAGGTAGCTTGTCTAAGGCAATTAGAATTAAACAAATTACAATGTACCCTTAGAGGACAAATCACTGGCCCTGGTTAACATAGTCAGAATCAGTTACCACCAGCATCAGTTGAAACAAATGGGTGTGTTTAGGGCAAATAGGATGACTTTCCTACACACATACTCAGACAAAAGGTGATGGGCCACTAACCTACACCCTGGTAATCCTCACCATCTAAGTGGAAAACCTGATGAGTTCATCTGCATTGGTATGGGTAGTCCCAGTTCTTAGTTTCATTATAAAGTCCATCCCCTTGGGAAATAGACCACTTCAACAATTTTGGATTCTACCCCCTCATCTGCATGAGTCGTATGAGAGGTCTGTGGACAGTTTGAACACAGAAGTGAGTACCAAACAGGGATGGTCTTATGGGACCAGATCACAGCAAAGGCTTCCATCTCAATGGAACTCCATCTTTGCTCTCTGTGGAGTAATTGCCTGCTAATAAAGGCAACTGGTTGATCTTGGCCCTCTTCATTTACTTGTGCCAGTACTGCCTCAATCCCTTGCTCTGAAACATCTGTCTGAACAATAACCTCCTTATTGTAGTCAGGGGCCAATAGGACTGGTGCAGTGTCAAAGGTCTGATGATACTCTAGGGTCCAAATGACCTTCTCAGGCTGCATCTTGGATGAAAGTTCTGTCAGAGGAGCCACAATGGTCCCATAGTTTCTCCCAGACCTCTTGTAGTACCTAGTCTGGCCAAGAAAGACCCCCTGATCTGTGTTTGGGGTTTAGGAGCTTCCCAATCCAGGATTGCATGGATCTTGGGTTGGAGAAGTTGTACATGGCCTCCATCTACAAGGTGGCCCAGGTACACTACTGAAATCCTGTACAATCTAGCATTTTCTTGCCTTGATAGTCAAGCAGGGCCAAGAGCACATTCTACAGGTAGACCAGGTGCTCCTCTTAGGTGGAACTGAATAAAGCTACTTCAACTTGATAATCTGCACTGAAAGTTTCCAACCCAGACAGGACTCTGTTCACTAATCTTTGGAAGATGGCAGTGGTATTCTTCAAGCCAAAGGGCATCATTTTGAACTGAAAGTGGTCCTCGGAGGTGTAAAATGCTGGCCTCTCCTGTGCTCCTAGACTTAAGACAACCTGCTAGTAACCTGAGGTCAAATTAAATGTAGTCAGGTAGTTTCCAACTCCCAACCTGTCAATAAGTTTATCAGTCTAGGTATGGAGTGAACCTTAGTCTTGGAGACTGCATTCAAATCTCTACAGTCCACATAAAACCTCAATTCTTGCATTCCCCCTTGGAGATAAGAATTGGGCACCAGTACTAGTGGCCTGGCCCATGGACTGTCAAAGGTCTCAATTACCCCCAACTCAAACATCTTGACTACCTCAGGCTTAATGCTGGCTTTGATCTGGTCAGACAACATATACCTGTGTTTTTGACAGGTAGGCTGTTACCAGTGTCAATGTAATGGACACATCAAGTGGTGAGTCCAGGGGCCAGGGAGAATAGCCCAGCAAACTGCTCCAACACTTTTCTGTAGTCTTTCTGCTGTTGGTCTATCAACTTGGAAGAGAGTACTACTCCCTCCACTGAACCATCTTATGCATCTGCGACCATCAGCAAGATCACGTCTGCCCTGTCTTGGTGGGGTTTCAATCTGTTTATGTGGAGTACCCGTTGTTTACTCTTGGGAGTGCTAAGGTAACCAAGTGGGAGGGCTCTCCCTTTTTTGTCCAGAATGGGTTAGGGTCCAGTCCATTTCTCCTGGATAGCCCTGGGAGCCAGAGGCTCCAACACCCATACCAACTGTCCTGGATGGTACTCAGGCATAGTAGTTTTCTGGTCATACCAGAGCTTAATAAGCTAATGGCTGGCCTCCAGGTTGCTGCTTGCTCTCTTCATTTATTCTGCCATGTGAGACTGCAGGCCTGGCACATAGTCCAGCACAACTTGTTTGGGCTCTTTGAGAGGCTTCTCCAAAGCTTCTGTAACCAAACTCAGTGCCATCTTATAGGGTGGCCAATCAGTAACTCAAAATGGCTAAAACCACCCCCTTTCTGTGGCACCTCTCTGTAAGCAAACAGCAGACATGGGAGGAGAACATTCCATCTCCTCCTGAGCTTATCTGTTAAGCCCATGATCATGAACTTCAAGGTCTTACTGAATCTTTCCAGACCATTAGGCTCCGGATGATACGGGGGGTGAACTTGTAGGTAACACCACATTCATCCAACATCGCCTTCAGGTAAGGCAGATATAAAATGAGTAGACCCTGGTGTAGAACTCGGCTCTGCGGACAGAATTTGCAGAAGCTGGGCACTTTGCACTATGCTGAGTAACATGGAGTAACGTGGAGTTCCCGAATTCCGTCTTTCGGCACAGAGGCGTGATCGTTTGTGCATGTGAAATTTGGTGTTGGTGCTCTATACTCTTGTGCTGCTAGCAGGCGCCCACAAGCCTTTGAGTTCTCTTGTGCTTCTTCCAGCCACACACGCAAAACTTCACATTCGATCATGCTACTTCTGGAGGTGACGACAGCCAAAACAGTCCCACTCATGAGCACAAATTCACCTGGAGATGCATTTAAATCTAGTCGAAAAGAGGTTTTCAACTGGATGTTCTTCTCCAATGGACCCGTCAAGTTGTTTTTTATTGTGAGAGAACACTTTTTTTTCAAACAGGAAGGAAGTGCCCCAGAGACTCAACTTACTATTCCTGTTGAGCAGGCTCCATCCAGTGCTTTGTCCAATTCCTGGTCACTTTTCACTTGGATTTTTCAGGTGGAAGGATCACTCTCTTTGTCTCCTGGATATACCTTTGGATTTAAGGACTTCGTTTCTGTAAGTAAGTTCCAAAACTATTGTATAAGAGTGTTTTTTGTTTGCTTGGGCATGCAATTTCTTATTACTTTAAAGTGAATTTTACATTTTATAGTGGTGGGTGGCCTGGAGTTTAGGTATGGACCTAGTTATGATTTATTTGGCATTTCATTGATTTTCCACATTTTGTAAAGTAAAATTGTGGCAAAGGTCAGTACATTCTCTACATTTTTGTAACATTTGCAATACTATTTTATTGTATGGCCTAGATTCCCAAAGGGCCATCTAGCCAGTACTAGTAGTCATCAGTGTATGAAATAAATGTTTCAGTGGTATATGTTTTAAAACTTAATTTAGGGCAGGGATGGAATTGGATTAGATAAAAGTGTTGGCTATCGTTTGCATTCCATGTGTTTTTTTACAAAAAGTGTATATGTTGTCGGGTAATATTTGATGGCTTAGGAGGATGTGTGTTTTGAAATTAGTATAGCTCAGTTAATGTTCGTGTTTTGCATTGGTGAATTAATGTTAATGGTTTTTTTCAGTGTTACTACCATGCCTTCTTATGGTCAGTGTGTGTGTTTGTGTATGTTTGTCATTGTCCACCATTTGTCTTTGTTCTCCATGTCACTGTTGTGTAGCTATTTTAGCCAAGTTTTTAGGTATCTTATTTTAGCAACTAGGCATGCTGTTGTGCACTTTAGCCCAGTTATATTTTATTCAGCTTTGTTTTATGTTTCTAGCATTAGCCACATTTGTGGTGCTGTTTCATTTTCTTTATCTAGTTGTTCCTTTGCCTAGGAAAGCAGTATGGGCCACATGTACGAAAGTTTTGCGAGTCCCAATTTGGTCGCAGCGCTATTTGCGACCGTGCAAAAAGCGGAATGGTATGTTCCAATGCCATTTAAGAGTCCCAAATAGCGATGTGACCAATTACCGACTCGCAAAAATTGTGAGTTGAGATTGCGACTCGCAATTGAGAAATCGCAATTTGCGAGTCGCAAACCGCATGTACAAGGTAGTCACTAATTGTGAATAGTCGCAAAAAGCCCATTTTGCACACGCAGATTAGCACTGATTCCACACAGGTGGTAACCAGAACCAAAGTATAAAAGCAGACCCAGAAGACATCTGGGTTTCTCAAAATGGCTGCACTCTACGTGATTGCATGGAGGAGGAGAGTCCAGGCTGTCCAGCAAAGGAGAAGGAGGCGGAGACAGGAGAGGATATACAGAGCCAGGCAGACCATATTTCAACAAACTGAGGAGGAAATATATGACAAATACAGACTGGGCAGCACAGTTATCTTAGAGATTATTGAACTGCTTAAACCTCAGCTAGAATGCCAGACTTTCTCAGCTGCTCTACCCCCACACATGTGCAAATGCTCTGCTCACTGCACCTCTTGGCCTCGGGTAGCTACTAGGGGGTGATTGCTTTTGCTGGTGGGGTGTCCCAAAGTGCCCTGTCGTGATTCTTTAGAAGGTTCTTAGATGCCATACTCGCACACATGTCCAGATACATATACCTTCCCAGGAATGAGGAGGAAATACACAACACCAAGTTGGACTTCTACAGAATTGCAAATTTCCCCTCTGTAATAGGGTGTGTGGACGGGACACATATACCCATTTACCCACCTGCAAATCTGGAATATGTGTTCTGCAAAAGGAAATGTACCCACTCTCAACATCCAGGTGGTATGTGATGCCCATAATGTAATAACTAACAGTGGCAAAATGTCCAGGGAGTACACATGATGCATACATATTTTGATGCCTGCGCAAAAGTGGAGGGGCACTCCAGTATGCATCAGAGACTGCATGCCAGATTGTGGCAACATGTGCCATCCTACACAACATAGCAACCAGACATGGGCTACATCTCACTCTAGATGACACAAATTTGGAGGATGAGGAGCAAGGGCCACCACAAAGACAGCCTGGGGATGGTAGCATCGCAATGGAGGGCAGACAGAGATGGGACCACATTGCAAATCATTACTTTGGCAGGTACGTGGCAAACGTTACATCACTCACAAATGTAAGACACACATAGCCAGGTTGTGCAAAAACAAAAATTCCCTTTAATGTCAGGATTGTAATAATGAACTGTTGATGTCTAAACAGCAATAAAAACATAAAATGTTACAGTGTCTGACACATTTACATCATATGCCTCAGGCAAATCCTAGATTAGCAAAATCACATCCTCCTGCGACTACAGCCACCATGGCCCGATCCTGGTTGGTCCCCTGATGTTTGGCAGGCACTGCTACTCCGCAGGATGCATGCATCTGAGGCAGAAATGCTGCTCACGCTGGAGATGTCCTCACTATCCTGAGGGGTATCGCCAATGCCCCTTGCTACCTGGGTGGTCTGTATTAGGTCCACTGCATGACTGATGCGCCCTATTCCCCTTGCTACATCACCAGCAAAATGCCCAAGCTCCACCTGTAGTGTTACAGTACGCCGTGACAGGCAGATAGTAGTGGTTGTGAGGCGGCCAATCGACTGACTCAGCTGGTCCAAACGGGCAGCAGTGTTGCACACTCTGCGCCTTGCATGGGCCCTATCCGCCACCATTTCCCTGCACAGGTCATTGATTTCCATGTTGTTGTTCATGGTGGTGAAATGTGTGTCAACATTGGCAAAACCCTGTGAGAGGGTCTGTTGCAGTCTGTGCAGGTTACTGTTCATTAACCGCATATGTTTATTTTGCAGTCGGTGACTGCTCAGTAAGGATGTCTCCAGTCCTAGGAATTGCTCCCCTATGACATCCTCCTCACCTGCTGACTGTGTTTGACATCGCCGTTTCCGCCCAGACCTAACTGACCTATATGGCCGACTCACACTCATCTGTGGCCCCAGTGTCAGGTTGCCTGTCTCAGTGTCCACATCTGTCTCCTCGGTGGTATCTCGTGCCTGGTGGACAAGTGGTGTGGTCATGCACTCCGCTGCTGATACACTGACTGCCTCATCTGCGGTGATGGTGGCAGATTCATCTCCCTGCACAGTAGGGTCATCGGTGGGTACGTGTGAGAGACCTGTGGGACACAGGGGATACACTGTCAGTGCCTCTCATATGTGTGGTGTATCAAAATAAATATTCCTCAAAAGTTGGACTACTGTACTACATTTCCCATAATGCATTGTTCTGTAGGTTGCAATATAGGCATGGAACACATTTTGAGGATGCATGCTTTTGTGTACTGTGGTTGTGTGCATGGTGCGTTGAATGGTGTAAATAAGTAAGATTTGCTACTTACTTTTGGATGTTCCTGGTGCAGAACTGTCCAGGTCCCCAATTCCAACGACAGCCTCTGGCTACAGAGTGGTCTCCACCATGCTCTCAATGGCTGTAGGAGGTGGTACTGTGGATGGTCCTCCACCAGTTCGGTGTGCCTATCTCATCCGCTCTGCCACTCTTTCTTTGGTCCTGGACCTGAGGTCGTACCACCTTTTCCGTACCTCGTCAATGGTGCAATGGCTGACTCCTATTGCATTGATCTTACACTGAATGTCCTGACAGATCTTCTTCTTCTTTGTGTCAGGGACACTTATTGTTGCCTTGCCAAACAGGACCTCATGGTGCAGGCAGCAATCCTCAGTCAGGACATCCAGCTCCTTATCAGAAAACTTCAGTTTCCTCTACCTCCCTGCAGTGGGTGTCTCCTTGGTCTGAGCTGCCATGGTTGCAGTTGCTCCTCTGAGCTGGGTGTGCCTCTGCTGTCTGTGCTGGGTAGACTCCTCCCAGTTCCATGGGGGGTACTTCCTGGTTCTGATGTCATCACTCAGAACCAGGAAGTGTGTTTTCTTCTTTTTTTTTTGGCACCCACTCGCAAATATTTGCAAGTCCGGGCCACACTCTTGTGTAATTTGCAAAATCGCAATTTGCGATGGGACTCCACACCGAATCGCAAACTGGAATTGTGATTTCTACTTACATCCTGTTTTGCGAGTCCCAAAATGCGAGTTGCTCTCACTCGCAATTTGTGAGTCGCAAAACCAGAGTTTGATACATGTAGCCCTATGTTCCTAGCAAGGCATTCTTTTCACTTTGTGCTTTCCTCAAGGCTGCAGCCAGATAGAGTTGCCGGCAAGGTGGTACACTGTGTCTCCAACATTCACAGAAACACACACATCCTTACATGGGGACATTTTCTCAGAACATCAGCTGTTTTATTATTAAAACACTTCTCTTTCCCATATATATGTTAGAGTGAGATTCCAGCCAGATTACCACAACTGCATGCTGATTGCCTTTGCTACAGCCTCTTGCTTAAACTACTTGATCCCTGGCCTACATGGGGATGGTGTCTTTCTAGAGAACAGGCTTCCTTGCTCAGGTATGGGGATGATGTCTTCTCAGGGAGGAAACCTGAAGGGCGGATTAGGGTTTATCATGCTGTGCTCTAACATAGCTTATGTGGGAACCACATATTCTACGCATAACGGCAGTGTTGTGGGGCTGTTCTTGTGTTTCACTCTTCTCATCACCAGTTTGCTTTTAGTGTGTTTTATCATCCGAATTATTGCAATTCATGTAATTTTATCTAAGATGTAGTTAATTCAATAAACCTTATTGAACCATTCTCTGCCTAAGCTTGTCTTTGCATATGTGAGACTAATGTAACTGAGAGAAAAGGTTGAGATCTGATTGACCACAGTTCCCCTGAGGAGTCATTTCTGTGATGTACCCGGTTGCCACAATTATCCATGCTCCTCTTGGGCAGAGATGAGGCGCTGTTAGTTAGCCTAAAAACCCAGATTAGGCCAACAGTTGTCACATGGTGTGGGATTTAGTTCCCCACAATTCAGGTGATTCTGCCACTCAAATCCAGTAGCCTCATTAAGATAATGAGAGCCTATGTAACACCGTGTGGCCAGGGACCATTTTGTATAGTATAGGTCCATAGGCTTGCATGTGTTTTTTGTTCTCACGCCTCTATGCTGGCAATTGTTGTTTGACCATGTGGCTGGCGGACATTTTTTGCATCCAGCCAGTGTCCCTTTGCCATAGGCTTGCATGTGTTCTTTGTTTGCCATGCCTCCTTGCTCCTTATTGTTGTTTTAACATGCCATTGGCAGCCATAAGGGGCATCCAGCCAGTGTGTCTTTGTCGTAGGCTTGCATGAGTTCTTCTTTGCTCCCTTGCCTCCTTGCTCCTAATTGTTGTTGTTGGACCTTGTGGCTTGTAGCCTTTTGTCCACTCAACCAGTGTCCCTTTGTCATATGTTTGCATGTGTTCTTTGTTTGGCATGCCTCCTTGCTCCTTGTTGTTGAATCATGTTTTTGGCAGCCATTTTTTGCATCCAGCTAGTGTGCTTGCATACAATCTTCGGCAATTATTGATCATGTTTTTTGTTTAATTTAATTTGATATTTTGATTTTTAATTTTAATTTATTTTAATTTAAATTTTAATTTTTTAATGTTATTTTATTGTTAATTTCTTGTATTTTTTAATGTTTTATTTTATTTGTACTTTTTTTCTATTTTACTTTTTCATTTATTTCATTTTATTTAATTTAGCAAAATGCCTTGTTCCACCCATCCATCCATCCATTCATCCACCAAAGGCACACAGCTGTGCTACAGCATTCAGTTCCTTTAGGTGTATTATAATTCCATTTCCTCCTGGATACCCTGGATGCTGTGCACTGCAGACACATCAGCAGCATAGTTCATTTTTTTAATGCCATAGGTTTCTTAAGGATTATTCCATTTACCCAGGCACCTCTCTCTGACTACCACGAGTATCTCCTTTAAAACAGATGGCTATAAAGCAAAGAGCTATATCTGCATGTGATTCCTGATTTGAAATTAAATTTTATGGTGTGGTGATGTGGCTTGACTGTACAATGTTTGATTGCATTTGTATGTATGACATACATAACCAACCAAACTAAAAATGCATTTGTCTGTACTAGTTAAAGCTGCAACAGTGCCACATTTCACCAACTACATGTTTTTATCGCTTGGTTTTGTTTAGGCGCATAAGAGAAGAGTCGTCACATCACCCTCAGTACTGCCTAAGAGATGGCCTGTACAGTTACTTGGGACCTCCAAACTCTTTTGCTTGTGCATCTTATTGCCACTGTCAACTGAGAGCTTAACATGGCACTCAAGAAAGTTTATCCCAAGAAAGTGGTCAGTGAGAAGAAGCAGCTTTCCACCAGTGGCATGCCGACCACATGCTTTCTTAGTAGATGTGTGCCTGCCACACCAGGCTCCGGAGAAGAACCTTCTGCACCAACAGAAACTAAGGCCCATATTTATACTTTTTTAGCGCCGCATTTGCATCGGTTGTTGATGCTAAATCAGCGCAAACTTACAAAATACAATTGTATTTTGTAAGTTAGCGCCGCTTTTTGCATCAAAAAATGACATAAATGAGGCACTAAAAAAGTATAAATATGGGCCTAAGTCCAAGACCATGTCTGTAATTGAGGCAGCCACTGCATTCATGACAACGCTGACAAGCATTGACTTTGAATTGCATTTGTCCCTTTCACAAAGTAGTGCCCAATTAATTCAGAAAACAGAGCAAAGTGGACAGCAGCCAAAGCCAGCAATAGTAGATCTTTCAGAAGATGGAGCAGAACAGGAGGTTACGCTTGCTGGCAAGAAAGAACCTCCTCTTTTAGAATCGATGGCTCCCAGATCTCCAGCAAGAAAAAGAAAGGCTATTACTCCACCTTCTTCTCCAAGTACAACTTTTGATGATGATGATAGGGACATGGAGTGGACCCCAGCAGAGTCCAGGAGATGCCACAAGAGGCAAGGGAAAAGAAAAGTTCCAGAAAGCTTTAGAGTCATGGAAGGGGATATTGATGAGGAGGATAATGAGGACGAGCCACTCATTGTAAAAGCTGGCACAGAGTAGTCCAGCATTGCTATGCAACCTGCTCTGAGGGGTGTGGCACAGGCAGCACCGCCTGCTCCCATGTTTGTAAGACCCTAGTAGAGACCTGCACTAACCCGTACCTCAGTAGAAGTATAAACTGCAGAGAGGCAATCGACACACCCACCTACCTCCAGTTAATCTTCAGGCAGTGGTCCAGTAAGAAAGTACTTCTCCCCAGTTTGGGGCTTTTTTTACGATCAGCAAACAGGAGGAGTGCCATGCAAGAGTTTGTTGTGGTAAGCCCGGTTCACATTATGGTACTGGAGGGCACACGACCCATATGAAAAAAAAATCATGTAATCCGGTGGGAGGAGCTCCTTAAAAAAAATTGCTGAACGTGGTTGTGGTGGTGAAGGTGATTAGAGGCTTGAAAAATCAGGTGGAAGGTGAGGAGGAAGAGGGTGACATCCTGATGCAAAGCAGACCTGTACCCAGTAGTGTGCCAGAATCACCCACCTCAGTGGCCTCACAATGGCACAGGAAGGCGCAGAGTCAATAGGAGACACTACAGCATACGGCGACTGCACCACAATGCACACTGAGTCTGCCACCACCTACATCTCAAATGTTGCCTGCGTCAGTGCCCCCACAAAAGAAGAACATCCAGGCTTATATTACAGGCATGTTTAGGCAGGATGGGCCCTACAACCTCAACCATCCATTTGTGAAAGGAGTGGGATTCTTGGAGTTTGTGGCAGCCCTCTGCCCAAAATGGAAGGTTCCAAACCAGACCTATTTTGCCAGAGTTGCTGTTCCAGTGCTGCATTATGATGTGCTACAATTGGTTGGACAAGCTTTGTAGCAAAGTGTTGTCCACACTTTCCACCTAACGACAGTTGTCGTCCAACTGTCAGGCGACTGATTACATGTGCATCACTGCACACTGGATCTTTTTTGGGGGGGGTAAAGCAAAGGCTAGCTACAGGTCTTGGACATGAAGACATTTTTAAGAGCGTTCATTGGCATGCAACAATAGCTATGTTCACCATGGAGAAATCACATACAGGTGCATTTGTCTTTGATGAATTTAGTAGCAAGGTGTCTGATTGGCTGTAACACAGAGGTCTCCGAAATGGCAGTAACATAGTCAGCCAATGGCAGACTGTGGCTATTTCAGGGTCCTGTGTTTAGTGCACTGCATCAATCTGATTGTGCAAGACTTTCTTAGGAAAGAGGGCACAGCAACATACTGACCACTTACAGATGAATCTGCATTAATTTCAGCCGTTCTTTTAAAGCCCAGAGGCAGTTGCAGATTATTCAGCATGGTAACAGAATACCAGTTAAAGCCCGGATACAGGACGTGAAAACACGTTGGAATCCAACCTATTATATGTTGCAACATCAGTTTGAGCAGTACAGACAGATCAATGACTATGTCATTCAAAGAGGGGACGCCATTGGGAATGCTATGGCCATGGAAGGGGACAAATGGGGCCTAGTCAAAACCTGACACAGATGCTGTTCCCTTTTGAGGTTTTCAGGTGGGAAGTTAGCAAGGAGGACAGTTTGATGAGTTAAGCTACCCAGTTGTTGCATCTGCTACACAAGCAGCTAAAGAAGGTGTCTTAAAGGTTCACACTCAGAGGTGTGAACAAAAACCCAGAAGCGCATGCATTAGTCGAGAGCTTAATCCTTTGCTTGGCTTGTAATGCAAGGCTGCAAAATTACATTACCTTGTCCAAAAAGTACATCTGTGCCACCATATTTGATCCATGCTACAAAAAATGTTCATTCCTATTTCCGAAGTGGATCTTTCAAATTACAGTAGGTGGATTGTTCAACAAGCCAGAGAACTGGAAGAAGAACAGCTGGAACTTAGAGTCCCAGTCCGCAGTTCTGGGGTGCCACCTTCAACTTCCAGCAGCCAAAACCGGCAACAAGAACACTGGCAACAACAACATCAGAAGAATTCAACCCAACCTGTGCATTGGCTTGGTTTCAAGTGGCAGGTCTTTAGTCCAGTGCAGAGGCAAAGGCAAAAGAGGTAGAGCAGGTGGCAGCACCAGCGAATTATTACACCATTCCCAAAATACCACAGGAGGAGGAAGAGCATGATTGATCAGAATCAAGTGTGTTTGCTGACTGACTTATGGGTGAACCACCTGAGTTTGAGGACAAAATCTACTTCCAGAACTGAATATGCCAGTGCCACCATAGAACCTTTTAACTATTTCTCTTTGACCTTCTTTTTTCCTTTCATTGCAAGAAAAAAAATTGCTAGTGGAACATTATGTTTGTGTCACATTTATGCTGCTGAACCATTCTTTAGTCTCATATTATATGGCCAGATTGGAGTTGGAGCCATGTGCGGTGAAGAAGCCCCTACATTCCCATCAGGACATTGGAGACGATGCCTGCCTCCCTAACATACCATTGCCTAGCCTTTTCTTTTACATTACCTAGCAGGGCTGCCCCAGAAGATTATTGATTAAAAGACTGCCAGTGCCAATGCCAAATTCTAAAGTTTCCAAAGTTGCTACCATCAAAAAGGAGATAATATTTTGTTCAAGCACTGTGCTTGGATCGGAAGTAATATGAATGATTGTGATTGATGTATATGGTGACTGACAGTGAGAGGAGTTCAACAAATTTGTAAACTTGAGTCTGATGATTTGTAATGTTTGGGGGCTGGTGGTGATAATTTTTTCCTGAAAGTGACTGGTCTTTCAAACTCAGTGAATTTTACCTGCAGTGTCCACTCCTTTTTTCTCATTCCTCAGACTACTCACTTTGGTTACCAAACACAAATCTTTACAAAATACTCCAGTTCTGTTTCTCTATTTGTTCCTCAACAGCAGTGCACTACGCTGGTGTACCTCACTTGGTTTGGGACTGGGACTGAGTTACTCAGAATCAGGAGGAGGAGGATGGAGGGATTCAGGGTGGGACTAATTCAACCGCTAGAAGGAGTAAGTTATCAACTTCAAACAGAAACCATGATGATTGAGAAGACTCAGATGCCTAGTACTCACTCTGCTCTGTGGACTGGGAAGAGGTGCATAGATTTGAGAAATGCTGCTGAGTATGTGTATGCAGCATTACTGGCTCAAACATCAAACTCCTCTTTTGTTCTTGCTCTGCCTCTGAGTCTTCTTGGTACACTCCTGACTCTGCATGAAGCTTTCCTTGCATCCTTTTTTCCTTTCTCCTTTACTCTATAATAGAGTTACTGTTTTTTTTCAGTACACAGGCCTTCTCCTAATCCTCTCCTGCATGAACAAAACGTGGTGAAAGCTCAAAACTCCACCTTACCTGCACATGCCTCACATAAAAAGCACTGACATTCTGTAAGAAAAGAAGTAAGGCAGAATAACACCAGATTAAAACAACAGTGATTTAATTTGTTTTTCTTTTAAAGGCTTTTTGAGTAACTAAACAGACACTTTTAGTGGAAAAATAAAAATGAATTACCTCTCATTAATGAGTAAGGTATTATGCACTATGGAGTACAAGTTGTTGTGCCAAATTAACAGAGGCATTCTAGCCTGTGCTTCGAGTACTTGGCTACTGTCTACAGCTGCAGTTGGCAATTATCTATCTGTAATTCCAACAGCTCTGCTCTTCCTCACATGCCTTCCACATAGTTTCTACCCTGACTCCAAAGAGGCAGATGAATAAAAAGAATACATCATACGTCATGTATAAAATGTGTATATTTATAAAATGTGTCTGTTATTATCCTGTCTGCAGTACGTAGATGGTGGGGAAAATGATGCAGTGCACTACAGAGAAAGGACCGGTCTTGAATTGATTATATAGATTGCATTTGGCATGGTCCCCACAGAGTATTCCTTATGCCAAACTTGAGTTCAAATCAGGCACTTACTAGTCCCACTTTACTCACTGGCTTTGCCCACCTCCACAAATTCTTTCCAACAAATTCATTCACTGGGAACAAAGGAAAGGAAACATGACTTACTTTACTGCAGGGTGAGGCAGAGGGATTAGGTGGGTATGTAGAGATTTTGTTATAGAGTGAAGGAGTGTCACTGATCATCGATTCATCATGTGCCTAAGCTTTTGATTAATCAGTCACTGTATAGATGAAAGTCTAACGGAATAAACCTCAGCAGGCATAAAATAAATCTGTTATGGGAAACTATTAAACATATTTTGGAAACACTTCAGATACCAATAAAAATGTGGCACATGCCAAGAATGCATTTTTCAATTTGTTTGTTATGCCGGGATGGAAGAACTTAGGAAAGAATAAAGGAGTGAAGTACTAAGAGGTGATTGAGTAGGCAAAGGGAAAACAACACTCCTTGTGTGTTTAGTTTTCAATACATTGAAAACTTTGTAAATGCTGCATTGACTGAAGGAGGCACAGATTGAACAGCCAACACTGCAGGCACAAACTGAACCATACTGTGCTTCTTCGGTCCTGGGTGGCAAAATGCCATGGGCTTGGAGGGGGTTGATGAATTATGATGATGGGTGGGATACAAATCTGCCTTGTTTAACAAATACAATGAGTCAAGAAATTAGAACACAAATCAAAATACCCCCACTTTGAACCATAGCTTTGATAAACATAAAACACAAATTAAGCAATGTAGGTGAGTAGCATGCCCCGCTTCGGAAGAGCTCCCTTGTTTATTCATCCGAGCAATTATTCAGTTATCCTTTCATTCGTCCTACTATTTCACCTATAGCCATAATGATTTAAGCTTTACTTTCTATCACCCAGTCTTTAACCAAAATTCATAATCCATTACCATCCAGTCAGTATCCATTATCCACCCTTTCTTTCAATCACCCTTTCACCCATCCATCCATTTATCCAGTACTCAGCCACGCATCCTTTCAACCACCCATGCATCCTTTCCTTTCACTCATTTCACCCATCCTTTCTTTTAACCTTCCATTCTTTCCTGTTTTCATCACGCCATCATTATTAGCGTACATTATGTGTGCTTTTGCTGAGTTGCAGATAGGACAGGCCATGAGTAACCCATCCACCTCTGTAGCTGGTAGCATGGGGGGTTCACGATCACAACAACAACCTTGTAGCTAGTGAGCGATAGTAATTGTCAATAAGCAAGCAATATGACTTACCCGGCCCATCCCTGCTGCCGCTTCTCCCTCTGCTTCATCTGCTCCTGCAGCAGAACTTGAGCCAGCTCCACAGGTGGTCGGTGTGGCTAGAAAAAAACATTATACAGTATATAGATGTCAGGTACACCTCCCTTTAGTATCTTTAACCAAAATAGTGCAACCACAATACATTGTTACAGTTCACTGCAGTATCTTCTATCAAATCTATCACTTTGGGCATTTTGTTGGTTCACAATGTTAGAAAAGTCAGGTAGTCAAGCCAACCAAAAACTTTGCGTAATGGAGAGGCAGAGCGATAGCCTATGTTGATGATGACTCAGAAACATTGAAGCACAATGAAGGGGTGGAATAAAAATGGTCAATGAAAGACAGAAAAATAAAAATATAGGAATAACAGGAATTAAAAATTCGATAGAGGAGTAAAAAAAAAGGAGACAATATAAAAAAAGGAAACAAGACAAAATTAGAAGTAGTATAATAGTGGGCAGAGGTAAAAGTTAGGGTAATAGTATTATTAAATAATAAGACTTACTAGGATGAGCAGAGCCCTCAGCATTAGCGCTGATGGTCGCGCCTCCCCAGAGCCTGGTAGACCGGCCTCCTTTGTGCCCCTCTTCTTGCTGTTGGGTGTTTATATAAAAAATAAAGAAGATAGATTAGTGGTATAGTTAATCTCCACAAAATTATTATATTACAGACAAATGCAGTAACATTGTACTTAAATCAGATCGCCCATGGTACTAATATGATTGACTATTGTTGAGTTGGCTATATTCCTAAAATCCCTATTCCAAATTTCCTTAACAAAAACTACATTTGGAACTAATGCTTTGCATTTAATGATTTTTTTGTATTCTTGTCTCATTTCTCAACCCCCTGGATGGACCAATTCAGTTTCCCTCATTTTGCAATGCATAGATGCATACTAGTACTAAACATCACTGTGAAATTGCTTGGGACTGTACGAGCTACATAAAGTCACAGAGAATGCTAACTCACTGATACAATTAATTCACTATGGTGACAGGAGGAAAGAAGAGTCTGCACTGCAATCACTTCTTAAATAATCAGCCAAAGTGAGTGCCTATGAGTGCGATGAAGTAGAGCCGGCCACCTGCCTAGCTCTAACTGGATCACATGATAAATAATATTCTTAACGTAAACTAAACGTAACTTATCTCTGAGTGTGAGCAGCATGCTACTTGGAAAAAAAAGTTAGCATTGTAGAATACAAACACAATAATATAGTTAATACTCACCGAGCCCTAGAATCTCCACCCTTAGCAAGTCAAGCAGGTCCTGCTCACGGTTGATGATGTCTGCTTAGCTGTGTGTCAGCTGCTGGGTAGTGCGCTGGACCTGGGAGATGCCCGGAACACACTGGCGCACCCTAGCCCAACATAGCCGACATTCCAGTAGGGAAAACCGCTGCCAGGATGGAGGGGAGGTGGCACTGCACATAGAAAACCAGTGCTGCCACCTAATTTTTACAAAAGATGGGTTGGGGCTGCACCCCTTGGCGGTTCAGCCACTCACAATGTAGATGGCTGCTGCTGGCTGTTCGCTGGTGCCGCCCTGGGTGATGGGATGAAGAAAAGAAACAGGAGGAGAAGGAAGGAAGAAATAACTAAGGTAATTAAAGGGAAAAATAAAAAAAAATACAAAAAGTTACAAAAAGCATAAAAAAATGAAAAAAGTAAAAACACACAGACACAAAAACACAGACTAATACAATAAATAAAAATAGATTAAACAGGAGGGAGAAGGACTGAAAAGATTATTAAGGTACGAAAAAACAAGCCTAGCACTATCAACAGAGTGAAAAACAAGATGGGCATGCTCATGCAAACCGTGTGGTGCAGTTCGCTCACGATTTTGAATGCAAGAACGTACTTCACATTGAGTTTGATGTAAAACCCAATGTGTAAGGGCGTGACGTGGGAACTCTGTCTGCCCGCGAAACACCGCTTAGCGTGGTGGAGTTTTTTTTGCCACTTTGCAGAGTTCTGCACACTCCACCCAGCCAAGTAGGGCCAAGTGGGGCTCTGGCCACTGTGGTAGCAGTGACTGCTTTCAGGGGTATTGCTTCTGGGTATCTGGTGACATGGTCCACTACCACCAAAATATACCTTATTCCAGAGGCAGTTAGTAGGTCTTGGGGACCAACAATGTTAAGTCCAAACCACAGGCAATGGTATCAAGGGACACCTTGGTTTACTCCCTGTCTTACCACTGATTTCACAGGTGACACAGGAGCTCATCAGACAGAAAGAACCAATGGCAATGGTTGACCAGCCTGTCCCAGGTCTTGGTCTGTCCCACATGTCGGGGATGTCATGAGCCAAAGTAAGGAGCAACTCTCTATAGTTCTGGGGGACCATTACTCTCCTGGTTGCTCCTCATTTGGGGTCCTTGACCTCAGTATAGAGGACCCCAACTTCGCAATAGACTCTGTGGAAACCACTGACATTACCCCTCTCTTGACTGGAGGCAGTCTGCCTCAGGCCTTCAAGAGTGGGACAATCCCCCTGTCCCTGGCACAGCTCCTCTCTGGGGTTTATTTGGCTCCCTGCAAGTCTGCCAAGTGGTACCAGATCGCCCCCCTCAGGGTTAGATTCCTCCTAGGTGTTTTGAGCTACTCAGGCTCTCTCTCCAGACCCTTTGCCCTTTTTTTTGCTCTTGGAGGCTGGGCCCATTTTTCCAGGTTCTGAGTGACAATTACTCCCCTGATGTGCAGCCTGTGCCCTTGTCACAGCACAAACCCAATCGGGAAGGTCCAGTATCTGTGCATGAACCTGTCTATCCACCCCTGACTTCTCAGAAGCTTCAAGATCATTTACCAGTAGACAATCTACTGGGAGAACAGGAGACACAACTACCTTCCTAGAGCCAGTCAAGCTCCTCATTCCAAGCTCACCATCGCCATGGGATGGATCTTGGCTCTGTTTTCTGTATAGGTGACCTAGTAAAATACACCAGGTGGGATCTGCTCAGGGGAAACCAATTTGTCCAACATCATGGCCACATTAGCTCCTTACTGCCTCAAAGCCTCAACCTCAGTCAGTTGATCTTAGGCCTTTGCCTGCACTTCTCTCTCCTTTGAGGTAAGCCTGAAAGGGTTGCTACTTCCACCCCACCCACAGCAAGTAAGGTCACCTCTGCATATTCTTCCCATCTGTGGGCAAACATCCACCTTGATACCTTCACTAGCAATCCCCTTGGACTGCCCAGCAGTGTGGCTTCTTTGTGCAGACTTCATCAAACCTTTTGTGTTCTGACCGCAAGCATTCAAAACACAGCCCCACCTTTTTACGGTCAAAATGTATTCCCTGATGCCCCTTCTCTTTGTAAGTGGATTTGCTCTGAGAACTCCCTCCTTAGGCTGGTGTTGGGGGACCTTTTCAGTACTCTTTCTGTTTTTGATCTTGGGTACCCAGGGCTTTCACCTGTGAGGGGACCTGTCCTCCTTTCGTCTGATTACAATCCTTGTTCTTCTTGCTTACCCTGATGTGAACTCACTCATCTGCTGTCTCACCTAGTTCCCTGGGAGAAGCCAACTTAGAGTCAACTAAATACTTGTGCAACTTCCCTGAAGGGGAGTTGGGGCAATACGTGAACAAATTCTACAGCCCTCAAAGGTACTTACCTTGTTACCCTCTATTTAGCCCTCTACTACCTTGACAGATAGGTCTGCAAAGCCAACCCAGGATTGGGTACTGACTTGTCCCGAAACTTAATTATGTGCTGCTCAGGGGTAAGGCCAAACCTTCCGATTAAGCTCTGTTTCATATGGAGGTATGATTCAACCTCCTTTCCCTCTTCGGTCAACAGCCTATCTCTCCCCGACACTGGGATCAGTTCCCACAGGATTGAATCCCAGTATTGAGAACCTTGAGGGCCCTCTCAAAAGCGTTTAACCATTTGTCAATGTCATCCCCTTCCTGGTACTTGGGTAGGACACTTCTGTTTCTTCTTCACTGCCACCATCTTCCTCTCTACCACTCCTTGTGGTTCTCTTCCCCACACATCCCCAACATCTCTATTTCTAGGGCTATATAAGCCATCTGTGACTTAAGATCTTTTTCCCTAAGGGACAAATCTTGCTCACCACATCCTCTTCCCCAACTTGTTGTAGATAGGTCCCTAGCTGGGAAGAGGTGTTCAACTTTCTCAGCACTGAGGTCTATGAGGTCTCCTACCTCCTGTCCTTCTATCTTTGGGGCCTCATCAGTATCAGAGACCTGATCATCTAGCTGGTCCTCTGTCTAGACTATATGGGCTTTATCAGCACTACCTTCCTGGAATTGGAGAATACTGGTAATCCCCTAGGTTTACACAGGTCCCTAAGCTCTGCGACTTGGCGAGAGGGTAGGCTAGCTAGATCATGCACCATGGTATCCCTTAGTTTTGGACCATAAAAACATTTGCAAAAATTGAAAAAATTGAGGTCAGAGTAATTAAGAAAAAATAAACAATGAATCAATTAATATTAGTCCAAATTAAAAAAAAAAATTGCAGTAGGTCAATTTAGAATATTTTTTATTTCCAAATTAGATACTGAATGGTGTTACTAAACACAAGTTCTGGATCCCACCACTGTACATCAAATGTAAGAAAGCGGGTTATAGTAGGTGGGGATAGTCACCCTCAGATAGTCATAATAACACAATCACTAATAGGTCCGCTCAATCGCAGTCCTTGCTCAAACTTGGTAGCTTAGCAAACGAGCAGTCAGGCTTAACTAAAGAGTAAATAAGTAAAGGAAACAACACAGTAAAAATCAAACACTAATTTATAAAAATAGAGAATATTTTATTTTTGTATCTTTAAAATGCACCAACAAAATCCAATGTAGGGAATCGGAAAATCCATTTTACATGGTTAAATAGAAAAGTGTGCATTCTGGCACCAAAAGAATAAAGCTCCCCTTGTAGCTATCTGGGTGTGCTGGACCGGCGGTTTAGGCCGACTGCGATGGAGCATGGGTCTGATAAGGAGAGGGCTAAGTCCCGGTCCAAAGTTTACCTTTGAACTTAGGACCATATTTATGGTCCTAGTTGCATTGCTCTTGCACCATGTAACGTGGTGCATGCGTGATACAATGCTTAAGGCAGATTTATGAAGCCACACAACGCCACCTTAGGATGGCCTCTCTTAGCTTCATAAATCTGGAGGAAGATAATGCAGCACAAATTGCAGCATTGCGTTACTCTGCCCTGGGAAGGCATTCCATGGGCTTTGTGTAGGTGTCGCATGCAACTCCGATGGATTTTGATGCATTCCCAGATTTACCAGAACTGGTAAACCTGGGAATACACCAAAATGCTACGCCTTCTTAGGGGAGGTGAAACAAGGAGAAATATCTTAATTTCTTCTTGATACTTCTTCTTTCTATGTGGGATGCATTCAGCAGCACACATAGAAAGAGGAGTAAACTTCACAAGATTGTTTTTGTCCTGCACATGGGGTGATGCTGGGCTGCCAAAAGGGCAGCAGCACAGGGAAGACGGCAGGAATATACTGTATTCTTTTAAAAACAGTGCATTCCTACCATTTCATTGCCACACAGCGCAGCACAGCAAGGTGAATCGCTGAAATGTGAAGCACGACTTGGCTATAAATATGGCCCTTAGTCTTCTTCTTGGAGCTTTACTCTCAATGACAAATCCTCAGGTTCCTCAGAACTGAAGTTCCATCGATGACGACAGCCTGCTGCAGCCCGATGCCTCGGTGAGCCTCTGGAAGTCTTTGTCTTTGAAGTTGATAGTGAGGAGCTCCACAGATTTCAGCTGGACAAACCATCACAGTCAGGCTGATTGGTGAGTCAACAACAGCAGCTTGATTCCCAGCAATGACCCATTCTTCTCCTGAAACCTTTCTGAAAACCTTTGCAGAAAGTTTCTAATCTTTGGGATCTTTCAGTTTTGTGGTTCCTTTGGGGAAGACAGGGGTCCAATAGCACCAGCCAAGGGTTCAGAGACTCTGGATGACCTCTTGAGGGCAAGGGCACAAATTCCCACAATGCGCCTGCACAGTCCAAGAAAAATCTAGTTTCAACCCATCAGCTAGGGAGATCCTCTCATTGGCTGGGCAGGTGACTTCTTCCAGCTCTGTTGTTTCTGTTGCTGGTCAGTGAGTCCACTTCTTTTCCAAGTCAGGCACAGTAACTTTGTGGAGCTTTGTGAGTATAGCAGGTGGGTTCAGTCCTTCTGAGTGCAAGCCTTCTGTGGTGCAGTCCAAAGGTCCAACAGGGCAGTATTTTTCTCATGATGTTCCAGGAAGTGTTCTGAGAAGCTTCTGCAGCTCTCCCATATTGATCCTCCATTCTGGGATGGCAGGAGGGGGGCGCCCCAATAGATATAGGAATAAAGCTACCTCCCTCTGCATGACCACTTACTGAAGAGTGACATATTGTAGAAAACAATGCACTATTCTCCCACAAATCTTAATGGAGAAATTATTTTCTTTGTGTCTGTGTGTGTGTCTGTTTAACCTAAGCCAGAGGTGTGGCTAACGTTTGACTACACCCCACATCCAGCCCCTCTCCTAATCTTATCAGGGGGAAATCCATCTGGCTGAGGATCAAGGAAGTGGGGGCTAACCTGTGTCCTATGACATCTGTTCTCCTGCCACTAAGGGCCAGATGTATGAAAGCATTTTGCATTCGCAAATGGTGCGAATGCCCATTTGCGAATGCAAAATGCCATTTCAGAATGCATGAAATACATTCTGAATGCAATTTTAAGGAATCGCTAAAATAGCGATTCCTTAAAATTGCGACCCTGTTTAGAGAGTCACAAATTGCGACTCTCTAAATTAGAAATCGCAAATAAGGATTCTTTATTTGCGATTTCTTAGCACAAGTATGAAGCAATTCCTAAATGCGATTTTGGCATTTAGGAATCGCTAATTACCACCAAGTTGAACTTGGTGGTAACCATGTGCAAAATTAAAAAATGCATTTAAAATGCATTTTTAAATTGTACATGTAAAGCACACATGCCCTTTGGCATGTGTGCACCTTACATGTCCCCCAAAACAATTTTGGGGTGCAGCAGAGGGGGCCTTAGCCCCCCAGCACCGTTGGGTTTTGCATTTTCCAAAATTGAGATTTCTGGTTCAGAAATCGCAATTTTGGAAATGCCAATAATTCGCAGATATGGGCCAACAGGCCCATAGCTGCGAATGGGGCCAGTATTGCAATTTGCGATTCGTTAATAGCATTTGCGATTTTTAAGAAATCGCTATTACCGATTCGCAAATGTGATACATGGCACTTTGTGAGTCGGAAATAGCGATTTGCGACTCCGAATTGCAAAGGGCCGTGATGATACATCTGGCCCTAAGTCGCTGAATGGTTGCAGCAATAATGAACAATACATTTAGTGAAATCAAGTGCACTCCCAGTTTTCTATGATTATCCTATGGTTTTGCGTGTTTATCAGCATGCTAGTGGGTTGTCACCTTCTGATCATAGGTGCATTAATAAAATACTGGGTTTGCACTGTTCCTTTCATTGGCCACTGTCTCTCCCAGCACTACATTTCCAGCCCTGATGGATTTTTCCTTATTTCATTTAATTCCACTATGATTTTTGTTCCAGTATATACTATTTAGTTATCGTAATTTCACAAATCCATCAAACTGTTTTGCATGCAGTAACACATTTATTTATGTTCATACAGATTAATTTGTAGTAAATTCATAGACTGTATTTTTCACAATGAGTATTCTATGAAACCCCAATGCTGTTGGGACCTTGTTGGATCCTTCATCAGGAAGGTATTCCCTATAAGATGAAAGGAAATAAAGAAAGCAATTCATTCTAATCATATGTCAACTGTTTGAATTCATATAAAAAAGGAACATCATTTGTAACGTTCTTTCATTCTAATGAATTAGAAGAAGAAATCATTTTAAAATTCATGCATGCCCTCAGATTATGAATTTTTTTTTAAAATGTCATTGAAGAACAAACTATCAAGGAAAAGGATACTTTAAAAAATGTAGAATTGAAAAGTAAATTTGTAGCACCTATAGGTCACAGGATATTAGATACCTTCGAGACATTAGTGAAAATAGAGGCAAAAAGTTTAAGTGTCAAAAAGAGTGTCACATGAACTTGAGCATTATCAAATAAATGGCAAACAAACTCAACATCTCTTATTGTAAGGCTAATGAAGGAGGGTCCTTGGTAGTCCTTGATGAAGATTTGTACTTAGAGAATGTCAATGTCTACATGTCCAATAACTCCACATACATGATGATCAATGAAAATCCTAGTAAAGAATTTTCCAATATCTTGGGGGTCATCTTGAGAAATGCCCTAGACAAAGGCATCATAACAGAAACTGACTAGAGATACTCAGTACAACAATATTCCTAAACACCCATGATACATCTTACGCAAAATTCACAAAAATCTAAACAATCCCCAATTCAGGCCCATAGTGTCCACAAAAAATGTATCCATGAACCAGTAAGTAAATATTTGAATCAACATTTTCAACCTAGTGTTCAGACCATGAGTTCCTATATAAAGGACATAACTGTTGTTTAATAAATTGTCTAAAATCAAGATGAGTCAAAATGAAAAGGTGACTCTTTGTACCGTTGATGTAAAGTCTTTCTATACATCCATTCCTCATGATTTAGGAATGAATGCCATTGATGAATGCCATTGATGGCTATGAAAGAGGATTTCAAAGTGTTCATATTGGAACTTATGCATTTCACATTATAGCACAACTAATATCAATGGGACAATAAGTATTAGCTTCAACTTACTGGAATTTCTATGTGCAATTGCGCAGCTCCATGCTATGCCAACCTGTTTATTAGGAAATTTGAACAAGATCACATCCTGTTCATGGAGAGCTGGCAAAAAATCTGTCAGAAATAATCGTTCTAAAGGCACAAAATACAACTAAGAACTAATGCTATATGTGAGAATCAAAAAATTTGATTTATATGTTGAAATGCCTATGTGGGTCAGCATACATGGGGAAAACTGAGCAAAAAATGAAGGTCCGAATAACTGAGCATAACAGTAATATCTAGAAGGTGGACGTGGCTTGGCCTTCCTGCTAATGGCCGCCACTCTGTGAGGCTCTGCCAAGCAGGGGATTTTATCCTGCCATTTCTTCCTCCAGGGCCAGCTGGCGGGTGCTGGCTGGGGCTCCCCCTGCGGCTGGGGAGGCCAGGAGCGCTGCGGATTCCCTTGCGGGACCGGCGGCTGCAGTACGGAGAGTCGAGGCAGTGCTGGGCCTGGTGCCCGCCTCGTTGCTGTACCGTGGGAGCAGCCCGGATCTTGGGGCTTCCACGGTTGGCTGAAGTTGTTCGGCCCTCCGCTGCTCCCTACTTCGGGGAGCCTGAGACGCTGCAGCTCGCGGCTGGGGCCACACGGTCCCTGACAGGTTGGCTGCTCGCTGGGCCAACGGATGCTGTGGTTGGCTGGTTGGCGGCCTGGTGAGGCGGGGGAGCTGTGCTGTTGCTCCACTTCATGCCCCTGGCCTGACTGGTGGAGAAGGCGCCTGGGGCTGCCCTGCTGCCAGGTTTGGACCTGGGCACCGGAGGACATCGTGGGGAGGCGGCTGTGTGGTGGCCCTGCTCCTGGCTGCCACGTTGCGGCCTGGTTCCTTGCTGTGCTGCCTCAGATCATGAAGGTTGGCCTCGCAACTTGGGGCATGAAGGTGGGCCTTGCGATACGTGGCTCTGCTGAGGTGACTCCATGATCGTGTTTGGCTTTGCCGCACACTGCGCCTATGCCTTGGCGGCTGGGCCCTATTTGGCACACTGAACTGGCTCTACTTGGCACTTGCCAGTGCTAGTGCAAGACTTTTGGCCCGGCTAAGGGGCAGGTGAGGCTCCCGTGCATCTTTTGTCCAGTGTGACTACTTGGGCGGCGACGCCTACGGCAAATGTGACCAGTCACGGGGAAGGCAGATCAGAAACAGCCCAAGCTGACGTTTGAGGGTAAAAAGAAAAGCAGCCACGCGAGTAGGTCGATGAAGGACCTTCCCCAGGAAGAGGACATGCAATCGTCCACTGTGACGGCTATGGGAAGCATGGAGGACTACGTGAAGACTATGTTTACATCACTGTTCCCTGACGAGCTCTCTCAGGTGCTGGTAGTGGAGCGGGCGCACCGATCGCTTGGCCCCCGGCTTCCTCCGGGAGCGCCCGTGAGGCCAATCTTTGTGCGTTTATTGAACTATTGAGACAGAGATGCCATACTTCGGCTGGCTCAGGAGCGGTGTCCAGTGACTTATAACAATAATGAGCTCAGCATTTTTCCGTATTATACGCCTCGGGTTTAGGCTGCGCACCGGGTGTTCCTCCCGGTCAAGTGTTCCCTAAGCCAGACAGATGCTAAGTTTTCTCTCATTTACCTTGCCAAGTTACGTGTGTTACACAGGAGCAAGTTGCACTTTTTTACTGACCCAAGCTGGCGATCAGGTATGTTAAGACTATTCCCAGGACGGCGCCTCCGGCTTGTGCCTCGGCAGAGGGGGCGCGCGAAGAACTCCCTGATAGAAGTGATAACGATTAGACTCTGGTTTGCCACTGCCAATCACTCTGGCCCCTCTGCTTGTGGGCTGGGCCCAGACCTCGAATTGTGATGAGCTGGTTCTGTGGTGGCTGGTGCTTGACTTCAAACGCTATCCTAATTCCCCTGCTCACCCACCCCTACTGGGGCGATTATCAGATGGCCTTGCTGATACCCCATTGGATGAGTCCAAATCAGACATTTGTTGTTTTGCTGCGGGTTTTGAGTTTGCGTGGGGGGTGGTCTACTGGCCTGGCACGATTGGGGAGCCAGCGTGGGTGGGGGTTAGCAGTTTGGTTTGGAGGGTGTTGGTGTTGTCTTTCTTCCTTCTTTTTCTTCCTTTCTTTTATTAGCAGCTGCTGCCTTCTGTAGGATGACTGGGGGTGGCATGCGCTTGTGTGACTGTCGGGATGGTGAACACAGGTGCGCCTGCTGTTAGGTGCCTCACTTGGAATGTTCGGGGGCTGAATGATGGCCAAAAGAGGAGGCTTTTGTCAGCTTATGTGCAGTGCCATGAAGTTGATATCTGTATGTTGCAGGAAACGCATCTGTCTGATAGAACAAAGGCAAGGGTAAGGGCTGGTTGGATTGGTGAGAGTCACATGGCCTCGTAGTTTGGATATGTACGAGGCATTGCAATTTTGATTAGGAAGGGACTGCCATGGCGCGCGAGAAGGGTGCTGCTGGATCCTTGTGGTTGATATGCTATGTTGAAGGGCACGTTATATGATAGGCCGTTCTGTCTCGTCTCCCTTTATGGCCCCAATGTTGACGATCCTGGGTTCTTTGCAGAGGTCTGGCACTTGATTGGCTCGCTGGCCCCTGGCTCTCTACTGTGGGGTGGAGACTTCAATATGGTTCTGGAGCTGGTGGCGGACAGGGAGAGCAGGGCCAGACCTCAACATGTAGCGGCGGCTAGGGCTTTGGCGCATATTATGGAGGAAGGTGTTCTGGTGGATCTATGGAGAGCCAAGTATGGCGAGGACTGGCACGGAATGTGCGTTAATTATGCGCACAGCAGCTGGTCTAGAATAGATTGCTGGTTGGAACCAGAGATGTGGAATACTGGACAAAATCTGTTGAGCATATGCCCCGCATGCTGTCAGACCATTTGCGGGTCCTGCTGGAGCTACATGTGCCCGGGTGCCCTGGACACGCATTTTCGTGGTGGCTGACTTTCGGGACACTGAGAGATTCTGTCTTCCAGGCTGAGGCTGTTATTGTAGACTACTTCGACATAAATCAAGGCACGGTGTCCTCAGCATCTGCCTGGTTAGCGAGCCTTCTGGCTGAATTCCGGGAGGTGCTGTCCTGTTACGAGGAGACGGCGCTGCGCAAGGTATGTTATTTGGATAAAGAGGCGAGGGGCGGCGCTATGGCGAAGGCGAACGGGCTGGGAAGACATTGGCGCCTATGCTCCGTAAGCCATGGGCCGGGAATTATGTAGTTGAACTCACTGACTTTGAGGGGACGCTTCGAATGGGTACGGCTGAGGTCCAGCACGTTATGTCAGACTTTTACTCGGACCATTACGCCGAGTGCCCTGGAGTGTATGCTTCGGATGCCATTAATTACTTTGAGGAGGTTAGTCTGCTTTGGCTTGAAGACTCACACAGGCAATATCTTGACGTTTCCTTTTCGGTTGACGATGTGGTTCAGGCTATGCGTAGCCTACCTAGTGATAAGCCCCAGGGTCTGGATGGGCTGACGCCTGCCTTTTATAAGGAATATGCTTATATCCTGGTGCTGTGCCTTCTTGAGGTTTATGCTGAAGTGCTTGAAGGTGGTATCCTCCCGCCTTCGCTGCGAGAAGCTCTTATAGTGATGATTTTAAAACCCAGGAAGGATCCTAGCAGGTGTGACTCTTACCGGCCGCTCTCGCTCATAAACATAGACACTAAGATTTTGGGGAAACGTATTGCGACACGTCTGCAGCCCCTGCTTCCCTCCCTGATATTGCCGGACCAATTGGGTTTTGTGCCGGGTCACTCGACATCTTAAATCTCGTTACCTTTTTTGCAATTTCTCATATGATTGGGCCTGAGGATCGTGCAGTGGCGTTTTTTTTTAATGCTGCGAAGGCATTTGACTCACTGGCCTGGTTGTTTATGTTTGCTCTCTTGGTCAAAGTGGAACTTAGCGCTAGATTCATTCAGCTGATCTGTCTGCTGTATTCCAAGCCGACTGCTCAATTAAGGGTTAATGAGTCGCTTTTGGATTATTTTCTGATTGCTAGGGGATCTCGTCAGTGTTGTCCGCTTTCACTGCTACTTTTTGCAGTGCCCATGGAACCCCTTGTGGCACGTTTACGCCAGCATCATAATCATAGGGGGTTGGCGTTCTGGCAGCTTCCTGTCCTAATCTCCCTCTATGCGGATGATGTTGCACTATATGTCCACGATCCGCAGCTCCATCTTGATACCCTGCTGGATGAAGTGGTCCACTTCGGTCGGATCTCTGGGATTATGATAAATTGGGCTAAGTCAGTGGTGCTGCCCTCATTTGATGTTACTGTGCTGTGCCCCTCTAGTTACCCCCTCTGTTGGGTGGACGGGCCGGTGCAGTATCTTGGTATCTGGCTGAGCCGGAAGGTGGATGAGCTGTGGCCGGCTAACTGTTGGTATGGCGGTTACGTGGCTGGAGGAAAAAGGTAGTGGTGTGGTGTTCGCTGCCGCTTTCGCTGTCCGGACGCATTGCGATAGCTAAAATGGTGCTACTGCCTACGTTTTTGTACCTTTTTGTTAGCCTGCCTCTTGTTCTTACTGCTAGTTTTTTGAGACCGCTCAGATCCTTGCTTGTGACCCTTGTATGGGCCGGGAAACAGCCCAGAATCCTATGGGAAACTTTGAGGCTGCCGCTCGAGCGGGGTGGATTGGCGGCCCCAGACCTGGAACTTTATTATTACCGTGCACAGGCCCATTTTGTTTATTTCTGGCTGCACCCTGTTAGTTATTTACCGTATTTGGCTCCTGAATCTGATTTGGTGCGGCCGGACAGAATGGGTGGGGTAGTTGGCGGGCCGCCTCGGCCCCGTCGACATGGCATAGGCACTGTGGCGTGTTTGGCGTGGGCCTGGACTTGCTTGCTTCGGCGGGGTGGGATGCGAGAAATATTTGCGCCGTCAATGCTGGTGAGGGATATGGCAGCTTTTCCCCATTGGAAGATGACCAGCTATCTGAGTGACTCCAGGAGTTGGATATGACCACGCTTGGATCTTGGTTTCCGGCAGGAATGTTTGTCTCTTTGGAGACTGCGCTGGGCGACAACAGTGCATCTGCGATTCATCGCCTATTATTTTTCAGAATATGGGCCTTGCTGCAGAAGCGGTACTCCTGCTTTCCCAAGGACCCCCTGCTTTGTCCGGCACTGGAGTTGCTATACAGGGCGCAGTCCCCCTGCCGACTTATTATGTGCCTATATGTTTGTTTGCAAAGTATGGCACCTTTTGCTGAATCTAGGGCTCGAGTGCGTTGGGAGTCAGGTGTGCCCATTTCTGAGAAGAAGTGGCGTTATTGTTGTGCCCAGATGAGAGAACTCTCCCCTAATTATAGACTTCGCCTCATACATTTCAATTTTTTACAGCGTCTATACTGTACGCCCAGCCGGCTGAAAAAAATGGGTCTAAAGGTGGATGCTCGCTGTGAACGCTGTTCAGCATTGGAGGTGGGTTTTTTGCATTTGTCGTGGGACTGCGGGGTGCTGTGTGAATACTGGTCTGAGGTGCTGTGTGCACTTGATGAGATGACGGGCCTGGAGCTGCCGCGCATTCCTGAGGTGGTGCTTCTGGGATATGTAAGGGAGGTCCCCTCTACTTCTTGACAGTTGGTGGGATTGTTATTGCTACTTGCAAAGCACAGGGTGGCGATGTGCTGGGGCCGAGGGCAGACACCCCGATGTGCTGACTGGCTGAAGGATGCTGCATATTGTCAGGAACAGCTGGGGACATATTGGGAATTGATGCCAGAGAGCTCCTGCCTAGAACAATTTGCTGTGCTTGGCCTCCTTTGGAGGCGTTGGAATGACCCGGTCCCCTTTCCAGGGCTGTTTCGTCAACAACGCTGCTTTTTCTTATCTCCCTCCCTCTCTGTTTTTCCTTCTTTTAACTCTTTCTTTCTGCTTTGGTTTTCACGTTCACATGCATTAATGGATGATAATGTTGCGGCAAAGGACTGCTTTATACTTTTACTTCTCCTGTTGACTGATCATGGTTGTTAACTCTGCTAGGAGCCTTCGCAGCTTGCGCTGCCTATTTACTGTCTGTGAGGGGAACTTGTTTTGTTTGCTGGTTATTGTCTATTTACAAATGCAATAAATAAAATAATAATAATAAAAATAAAACAGTAATATCCAGAAGAAAAATGAAAATTCCACAGTGGCTATACATTTCAACACCCATGGGCACAATATAAGTCAGCTAATCAGTGTATGTAAAACCCAGAATGACATTAACAACAGGAAAGAACTGTTACATAATCTATTGGATAAAGAAATGCGACACATTGCCACTTTCGCAAATAAATGATTAAGTTGAGTACAGTTGTGTCTTATGAATTTACACATAGAGAGACAATGTAGCTTACCAGCCCTATGAAAGACATCGCAAGGGGCCAATAATCATTTGACTTGACCCAAAGATCAGCAATTTTTAGGCTTATTGTGACCCTGAAGTATTCATAACCATCTTGGTTGAACTAACGTTTATGTGGTGGGGAAGGGAATTGTAATCTTATCATTTTTATGAATGGTTACTGAGACCTACTTATAATCAGGTGTTTATGACATTATTATATTATGTTCCATTGTTTTATAAACAATTTTCAAGAAACTCAATAGTGGGCACTCATAAAGTAGGGATTTATCATTACATTTTCTAAGGCAGTAATCAGAGTTTTCCCAGGTCTGGTGTACATATGGAAAGGGGTGGGTTAACACATGGATATTTCTTTTTCATGGAATCTTATGTGAAGTATAATAAGAATATCAATATAAGCATGATGATTGTCTTGGTATGACCCTCTAATCTTAGACACACGGGGAATAGGATGAGTCCAAATACCCATAATTCATTACCATGATGTCAGAAATATCATTTTACTTGTAATATGGTTAGAAGCGAGCGGCCCGTTCCAACATGGTTCTCCTTTTTTGACATATGCTTATCAAGGAGTATCAGTAGATGCGTAAGGATGGTTATGTATTTGAGAGAAACTGTGAGACTAGAGCCATAATAGACCGTTTTAACACGTGTTGTCTTTGGATATACGGTTTTCAAGCAGGATTAGGAGATGAAGGCTGATTGATATGTGTTAGTATAGCATTCATTTTTAAAAATTATTGTTTGCATAGCTTTGGGATTTTTCGTCGGAGCACACAGTGAGTCATATTATTTTCTCCTACATGATACATAACCAAATCAGAGTTTTGGCTAGTCCTCTCTTAATGACTAAGGCTTCCTTCAGGCGTAAATAGGGAAGGGATATGATGACAGTTCATTACGCCAGAGAACTCACCTGATTTACCCTCAAGGTACTTCAGAGGGTAAGCAAAGATCGATTTCAACATGTTTTATATTCTTTATTTTTGTTGTTTGGTTGTTTATTTATTTATTTCTAAATGAGGTTAGAAGTTTACATATTTTTGATATCGGGCAGTGGTCTCTTTCAACACACTGTTATAACCATGATGGGAAAAGGTATAGCCAGGTCACGATAGACTATTCTATTGAACTATCAGATATTGAGAAATACTATACCAAGAGGCAAGCTTACACTGAAGATTGGATTTGAGTAGGTGACATTCAGATTCCAGTGTCAACGCCAGAGACTCGTTATGTGTGTCAAGCAACGGAGGAATGCTGGACATACAACATGCATGTCATGTTAAATTGTTTGATGATATTGGAAACTGACACCCAGAAGAATATTGGAAATTACTGCATTTGAGTTTAAACAGTTGGCATATGATGAGATTGAAGTTGTCTTCTATTTTTCCTTTAACTTTACAGAGAATAACCCTCTGATGACGAAACTAACATGGTGCTAAATGCATTGGGGATTCATACAATGTTTATTGTGAAGAATACAATCTATGATTTTACTACAAAATAAACTTTATGAATACACAAAAATGTGTTACCATAAGCAAAACACTCTGGAGGAATTGTGAAATTTATAAAATATTATATACAGGAACAAAAATCATATTGGAATTAAATGAAGTAGAGAAGAACTGATCGGGCTGGAAAAGTAGTTCTGGGGAGATACTGTCCAACAAAAAGAACAGTGCAAAGCCAGTATAATGAATTGTTGTATCCTCAGGCCTCTTCCCCCCTACTGAGGTAGCTACTTGGCTCTGGCTGTAAAAGGCTGACCAATCAAAAGAAGCTTCTACAGGGCTGCTTTAGGTAACTTCAGAATAGTAAGTTCTAAAACATCTTTCCTGTAATAGTTATAAGAGATCCGACCTTAGCAAGCTATTGGATTTATTGTAACCATTATTTTGAGACTTTTAATAATATGCCTAGCTAGCTCCAATAAAAAGTTAGCCTTTATTGAGATTAATAAAGCCTTCCCATGTTAGTCTGTAGGTCTAGCAGTAATACAATAGGGAAAAAAGGCTTTGACAGTTTTTCCTTGCCAGGCCATATAAAACATATTGTATATTTACCCTACTTTTTATAACAGTGCACCCTCTTCTTGGCTTACCTGCAGCAAACCTTAAGGGGTGACTTAAATGTAATAAAAAGGTAGTTTTGGACTTTGGAAGTACTTTTAATTCTGAAGTCGAATTTGGACATACTTTGTTAGACCTGGTATCCTTGGCGTGGTTTCCCCTAACTTTTTTGCCTTCAGACCTCCTGGTTTCATTACCTAGCTTTTCCGGCTTTAGGACCCTGGGCACTTTACCGCTGCTAACCATTGCTAAAGTGCATGTGGTCTCTGCTTAGAACATGGTAACATTGACTTATCCATAACTGGAATATTTAATTTACTAATGAATCCCTAGTTAAGGGCACTACCTATGCCCAGGGCCTGTAAATTAAATGCTACTAATGGGCCTGCAGCACTGATTGTACCACCCACCTAAGTAGCCATTCAACATGTCTCATGCCTGCCATTGCAGATTCTGTGTGTACAGTTTTGAACAGGCAAATTAACCCTGTTACCAGGCCCAAACCTTCCTTTTTAATACATATAGGTCACACCGAAGGTAGTCCTTTGGCAGCCAAAGGGCAGGGTGCAGTGTATTTAACAAGGAG
Organism: Pleurodeles waltl; assembly: GCF_031143425.1. Classification (NCBI taxonomy): domain Eukaryota; kingdom Metazoa; phylum Chordata; class Amphibia; order Caudata; family Salamandridae; genus Pleurodeles; species Pleurodeles waltl. The sequence continues at coordinate 1,238,312,908 of NC_090446.1, forward strand.
GTCATGTACGTTTATGTTTTACATGTCCTAGCAAGGCCTCATTACATTTTCTATGTGTAATTTCCAATTGGGAAGAGATGGGCCCCCCAAGTTTGGTGTCTCTGCAATCACAATTTAAAATCATAACTCAGGGTGAAGTCAGATTTTAAATTGTAATTATGAAAATGCCACTATTAGAAAGTTGGCATTCCAACACTCCAATACATGTCTGGAGTAGATTGACAGCTGGGCTTAGTTTAGTAGATTTATAAAGCGCATGGCTACCCGAAGGCCTCCCAGCGCTAAAACAGTGATGGAAGAACTAGAGTGGAACTATGTTGGAAAAAGTAGTGTCTTCAGTTTTCCACGAAAGGATAGTTCAGAGTTGTGCAGTCGGAGTGCCAGGGGGAGGGAGTTCCATATATTAGCTGGTCTAAACGTGAAGGACCTACCTCCCCATCTTGCTTTCTGAACACAACAGGTGTTAATTAGAGCAGCAGATGAGTATCTAAGGGATCTCCAAGGAATATAGGGTGTGATAAGCCGCTTGAGAAAAGCCGGCCCTTTTCATGAGGAGCTCGGTGCACAACACACATAGCTTTAAAATTGAGATAATGTAAGGGTCTGAATGATAAGTCTTTTACTTCGAAAAAAGAGGGGGGTAAGAGAGGAGGATTGGGCGGTCCAGTGTACACCCTCCCAACAACGTACTAATATGATTTGGTACACTGTTCCGAAATTGAAAGAGAAGGAAAGAGAAAGAGTCCTGATAATCAGGAGCAATAGTCCTCACACACCATATTTGGTGTCATGCTTCATCATCGGACAGCTCATCGTCAGACTGGCGCTGCAATGTCTGACGGGCACCCCCCGAGGGGGGGCTCTTTGCCGGAGATCTTTTTGAATATACTCGATGATGCCGCGGAGCCAAATATGGGTCCGAGAGAGGAAAAAATGTACAGAAAAAGAATAGTAAAATTGGCTCAGATCCCTCACTTAATAGTTTATTATTCGCTGTTGGGAAATGGTCAAGATTAAAAAGAAGTCAAGGGAGTGAAAACTGGAGACAATGCCCGGACACTCACACAAGAACAATCAAAATAATTAGGGAGGATGGAAGGGATCCAACACTCCTTAGTATGCGGTCTACATGTTTTGCGTCGTTGTTGGTCCAACAGGATCCCGTGACGCTTCTTCAGGACCTACTAAATCATGAATTTTCTCCAAAAGAAAAAACAAAATACCTACACTCCTGTTGACTAACACTCACAGTCAGGGTGTCATCAGTCGCTTACTAGGACTAAACCGGACTGGCTTTCCTTTCCTATCAGTCGCCCTAAATATGGGAAAAAAAGGGCTGAGATTAGCTCAGTATATCATCACTTCACCAGTATTCAGGAATGATGAGTACAATTTAATGTAGAGAAAATGGGGGTGACAAACTTGTGCAACACTCAGTGATCAGGTGGTTGTAGGCACGCCATGTTGGTAAAATATAGGGTGGCTTACCATATCCATTAGACAATAGGCTCCATGGGATATCGCTGGCCCATCGCCCGGTACACAGAAAATCTGATGGTAAGAGAACACATGCCAAAAAAGGGGGGCACCTTATTGTAGTTATATAGTTATCATAAGAGTCCAAGGCAAAATGACCATAGTTTGGAAATGCGGGACTGACAGTGAAAGTAAAATATAAAGAATATAAATATATATCTCACTTCAAATCTAAACAAATACATCAAAGAAGTAAAAAGATGTGTAAGTCATCAATTTATGCAGAAATACTCATGAACATCCTCAATGTCACGTACAAGGTGGAGTGAGCAATGAAGATAGCACATTCAGAAAGTTAAAATGAACGGAGAAATACTTCTTTTCAAAATAAATCAAGAATAGTGCCAAAGATCAAAGGTAGAGCGGCACATGAAGGGGATAAAGATAGGAGGGTATAATGACCCACGAGTAGTTAAACCCCATGTATCACACCGCAGTCAGTAAAAGTAAAAATGAAAAGTTGAGCTGAGGAAGTACACACAGCTAAACCACGGGCGTATCGCTAAGTGCAGAACAGAAGGTCCCTCAGACCTGAATGCATGAGTACTGCAGCGTTCGAAAGAAGCGTTGTGATGAAATTCGGCATAAAAATGGAGAAATAGGCACTTACTTTCTTGGTTACCGGTGTTAGATGCAGCACCTACCCGGGGGTCGCGTTCCCAAACGTAAACAGAAAAGGAAGGCTGTCGGTATAAATAGTCCGCGCGTAGAGCGCGTGTTTACCAATTAATTAATCAGTTGCTAAGTAACTTCCTCGTGAGTTGGGAACCTTTAGAGAAAATGAAAAAAGGACTGGAGAAACGGGACGTGGTGAATGTACTCCGCGTGCGGCGGCCATCTTAAGCTAATGTATTGGTCATAAGGAAACAAGAAATAACTCAATTCAAGCTGTAAAAAAATTATCAAAGACCTGTGGAAAACTAAATTAACCTTACCAATATCATGGATACAGGGTGGTAAGGTCTAATCCCTTATAGTAAGGGAAAAAATGAAAAGAAAAAAGAAAAACACAATGTTATGGATGGAATGACCATCGAGCAGAACCTTCTAAAGTCATTGTTAGAAGGGCAGAAAATCAGCAGCTGCCTACTTTGAAAGATGGAACCAAGGGATATCATCATTTAATCCCTGGTGGTGGGTATTGAGTCTATATACCCAGCGTTGTTCAAGTTCAAATAATGAGCGGGTGCCTGGCAAGTCACAGGTCTGTAATACCACCCACCGCATATCATCTGGTGTGTGGTTAAGTTCAATAAAATGTATGCTAAGTTTGGTAGTAGTACGTCCACACCGGATGTTGCTACGGTGTTCATTTATCCTAATCTTTACAGGTCGTGTGGTCATCCCCACGTATCTGAGATTACAGGGACAGGTGATAAGATAAACACAATTGCGGGTGTTGCAATTAGTATGTCTCATCAGATGCCAAGTTAGAAAGGGTTCTAGATGTAAAGTGTCTATACGTTTAGTGAGTGAACAGACATTACAATTCCCACACGGAAAGTGACCTTTAACTGGGGGGAGATCCCATAGAGATTTCTGTCTGGACGGGGTGGTGGTGGGTCTGGGTCGGGTGTGTACCAGCATGTCTTTTATGTTTGACGTCCTCTTGAACGCAAACACAGGCTTGGGAATATTTTCACCCCCACTGCAGAGGACCGACCATCTCTTATTGATTATCTTCTTAACTGTGTTAGAAAGTGGTGTAAATGTCGAAACACAGGTAAGCTTGTTGTCCGTAGATTTCGGGGTTAGCTGTAATAGTGAGTCTCTATCACTATACTTGGCTCGTTTGTAAGCTGTTTTTATAACTCTGTCCGGGTAGTGGCGGTCGTGTAGTTTAACCTGTAAACTAGAGGCTTGGGTATTGAATAGTCGTAAATCACTACAGTTCCGTCGAAGACGTAAAAACTGTCCAAACGGTAAATTTTCTCTTAGTGCTTTTGGGTGATGGCTCTCGTATAATAATAAGCTGTTCTGATCAGTAATTTTATGAAAGGTACGGGTCTTCAGTCGACCTTCCTCTATGCTGATTAGCAGATCTAGGAAAGGGATCTCTGTGGTAGATACAGAGGAGGTAAAATTGAGGAAGGGGTCTAGACTATTTACCCATGTCGAAAATGCATCTACTACATCAATAGGGCCATGCCAGATGACAAGGATGTCGTCTATATAGCGACGCCACAATTTGATATTAGCGGTAAAGGGATTAGACTCAGGTAAAATAAAACGTTTCTCAAAGTCGTACATGTATAGACAAGCTAGGCTCGGGGCAAAAGTGCTGCCCATCGAGGTCCCGCGGATCTGATGGAAGAGTTTATCCTCAAACTGAAAATTTTTTCGAGTCAGAGCTAGACTGGCACAGTGCATGATGAAATGGACAGGTGTCATGAGTCCTGAACTGGTAGATAAAAGAGACGTCTCAACTACCTCCAGTGTGGCCACTTGCGGGATGTTGGTGTATAGAGCCTCAACATCAAGTGTGATCAAGGCATCGACATACACTGTGGAATTAATGGTTTCAATTAGGTTAAGAACGTCTGTAGTGTCTCTCAGGTAAGTGGTTGATTGTTGTACAAGGGGTCGTAGAAAGTGGTCACAGAATATCGAAAGTGGTTCAAGGACGGACCCAATCCCTGAGACTATTGGGCGTCCTGGTGGAGGGGAAATGCCCTTATGAATTTTAGGGAGGCAGTAAAAGTAAGGGATACGAGGATCATCTGTATCCAAAAATTCTGCTTCCTTTTGTGATATCCAAGTGTTGTTGACAGCTTCCTCTATCATTCCACGTATCTCAGTTTGTAAACAACCCGTAGGATCCCGATCAATATGGGCATAGTAGGTAGAATCGTCAAGAAGGCGAAGGCATTCCTGTCTGTAATCTTCAGTATTCATCACAACAATGGCGCCTCCTTTGTCTGCTGGTTTAATAGTAATATTGGAATCAGCTGCTAGAGCTCGGAGTGCCTCGTTCTCAATTCTGGACAAATTAGTAAATTTATGTTGTGGTCGTAGATTTGCGATGTCAGAGGTGACCGCTTTTTCAAAAGCCTGAACCTCACAGGGCATAGAGATAAGTGGAGGAATGAATTGGGAAGGTTTTCTAAGACCCGAGTCCAGTGGAGAGTCAACAGTAGGTCTATCTTTAAAGAAAAATTGAAGGCGTATTTTCCTAAAGAAACGAGCCAGTTCGCATTGCAAACGGAACGAATCGTCCTTTGGAGTGGGGACATACCCCAATCCTCTATTCAGTGCCTTGGTTTCATCAGGGGAAAGGAGCCTAGAGGACAAGTTAACCACTAGGTCTTTGTTGAGGGGGTCTTGCCCTGGCTCCTCGTGACCATCTGTGGTTCCTCCTGAGACCAATGGACTCGTCTTCCTCTCCCTCGTCTTCTGCCTCTTCCTCTGCCCCTGCCTTGGCCTAAAAAAGGCACATAAGGTGGCATCGGACGGGGTTGATAAAAAGGGAAGGGTTGATGCCATGTCATCGGGTGACCCGGGTGGTATTGTGGAAAATTGAAATAAGGTTGGGGTCTATCGTCATCCGTGCTCCATCCGTCAGACGATGAGCTATGACTGTATTTGCGGGGTTTCCTACCAGAGGTGGAGGAGTCATCAGATGAAACGGATGGAGTCTCCATCGTATAGTCTTCTTTGATGTAAGGGTAGATTTTCTCTCTATTGAACCTATTAATATCTTTTTGTAATTTGGTGATCTTCTGTTGAGTCAAAAAATCTTTGGTTTCGTTAAGGTCAGTATTGATTTCTGCTAATCGGCTCTTGAATGCTGCTATAGAGATTGTGGTTTTGAGTGTATTCTCCATAAAAGTGATCTGTATCGCTATGGATTCTGCTAGTCGTCTTGATGTATTGATAATGAGGACCAGCCAATCCCGGGTGCATTTCCATGCAATCTGCGCCCAGTCCTTCCTAAAGGCAAGGTCTTGTAGGAAGATCCTGGGCATGTTGGATACCAGTAGTCCATTAGGAGCTATGTTAGCTCTCAGGTATTCGGTCATGATAGTCCCATGCAGGACTGTTTTAACCAGGTCACGTTTAAGTGAAGACAGTTTATCCCATTCTTCTTTGGTGGGGCCAGAAGGTCCTGCACCGTCATTAACCAGAATGGAGGGGGTCTGCAAAATAGCAGACACGATATCATCATCAAAGCTGAGACCTTGAAAATTATCCATACTAAAGATCTCAGGGAAATTATCAATTTAACAACCCCACAGCGAACCCGCTGTACTGAATACTTCGAAAAAAGAGGGGGGTAAGAGAGGAGGATTGGGCGGTCCAGTGTACACCCTCCCAACAACGTACTAATATGATTTGTTACACTGTTCTGAAATTGAAAGAGAAGGAAAGAGAAAGAGTCCTGATAATCAGGAGCAATAGTCCTCACACACCATATTTGGTGTCATGCTTCATCATCGGACAGCTCCTCGTCAGACTGGCGCTGCAATGTCTGACGGGCACCCCCCGAGGGGGGGCTCTTTGCCGGAGATCTTTTTGAATATACTCGATGATGCCGCGGAGCCAAATATGGGTCCGAGAGAGGAAAAAATGTACAGAAAAAGAATAGTAAAATTGGCTCAGATCCCTCACTTAATAGTTTATTATTCGCTGTTGGGAAATGGTCAAGATTAAAAAGAAGTCAAGGGAGTGAAAACTGGAGACAATGCCCGGACACTCACACAAGAACAATCAAAATAATTAGGGAGGATGGAAGGGATCCAACACTCCTTAGTATGCGGTCGACATGTTTTGCGTCGTTGTTGGTCCAACAGGATCCCGTGACGCTTCTTCAGGACCTACTAAATCATGAATTTTCTCCAAAAGAAAAAACAAAATACCTACACTCCTGTTGACTAACACTCACAGTCAGGGTGTCATCAGACGCTTACTAGGACTAAACCGGACTGGCTTTCCTTTCCTATCAGTCGCCCTAAATATAGGAAAAAAAGGGCTGAGATTAGCTCAGTATATCATCACTTCACCAGTATTCAGGAATGATGAGTACAATTTAATGTAGAGAAAAGGGGGTGACAAACTTGTGCAACACTCAGTGATCAGGTGGTTATAGGCACGCCATGCTGGTAAAATATAGGGTGGCTTACCATATCCATTAGACAATAGGCTCCATGGGATATCGCTGGCCCATCGCCCGGTACACAGAAAATCTGATGGTAAGAGAACACATGCCAAAAAAGGGGGGCACCATATTGTAGTTATATAGTTATCATAAGAGTCCAAGGCAAAATGACCATAGTTTGGAAATGCGGGACTGACAGTGAAAGTAAAATATAAAGAATATAAATATATATCTCACTTCAAATCTAAACAAATACATCAAAGAAGTAAAAAGATGTGTAAGTCATCAATTTATGCAGAAATACTCATGAACATCCTCAATGTCACGTACAAGGTGGAGTGAGCAATGAAGATAGCACATTCAGAAAGTTAAAATGAACGGAGAAATACTTCTTTTCAAAATAAATCAAGAATAGTGCCAAAGATCAAAGGTAGAGCGGCACATGAAGGGGATAAAGATAGGAGGGTATAATGACCCACGAGTAGTTAAACCCCATGTATCACACCGCAGTCAGTAAAAGTAAAAATGAAAAGTTGAGCTGAGGAAGTACACACAGCTAAACCACGGGCATATCGCTAAGTGCAGAACAGAAGGTCCCTCAGACCTGAATGCATGAGTACTGCAGCGTTCGAAAGAAGCGTCGTGATGAAATTCGGCATAAAAATGGAGAAATAGGCACTTACTTTCTTGGTTACCGGTGTTAGATGCAGCACCTACCCGGGGGTCGCGTTCCCGAACGTAAACAGAAAAGGAAGGCTGCTGGTATAAATAGTCCATGCGTAGAGCGCGTGTTTACCAATTAGGTAATCAGTTGCTAAGTAACTTCCTCGTGAGTTGGGAACCTTTAGAGAAAATGAAAAAAGGACTGGAGAAACGGGACGTGGTGAATGTACTCCGCGTGCGGCGGCCATCTTAAGCTAATGTATTGGTCATAAGGAAACAAGAAATAACTCAATTCAAGCTGTAAAAAAATTATCAAAGACCTGTGGAAAACTAAATTAGCCTTACCAATATCATGGATACAGGGTGGTAAGGTCTAATCCCTTATAGTAAGGGAAAAAATGAAAAGAAAAAAGAAAAACACAATGTTATGGATGGAATGACCATCGAGCAGAACCTTCTAAAGTCATTGTTAGAAGGGCAGAAAATCAGCAGCTGCCTACTTTGAAAGATGGAACCAAGGGATATCATCGTTTAATCCCTGGTGGTGGGTATTGAGTCTATATACCCAGCGTTGTTCAAGTTCAAATAATGAGCGGGTGCCTGGCAAGTCACAGGTCTGTAATACCACCCACCGCATATCATCTGGTGTGTGGTTAAGTTCAATAAAATGTATGCTAAGTTTGGTAGTAGTACGTCCACACCGGATGTTGCTACGGTGTTCATTTATCCTAATCTTTACAGGTCGTGTGGTCATCCCCACGTATCTGAGATTACAGGGACAGGTGATAAGGTAAACACAATTGCGGGTGTTGCAATTAGTATGTCTCATCAGATGGCAAGTTAGAAAGGGTTCTAGATGTAAAGTGTCTATACGTTTAGACACTTTACATCTAGAACCCTTTCTAAACTTGGCATCTGATGAGACACATTCACCACGTCCCGTTTCTCCAGTCCTTTTTTCATTTTCTCTAAAGGTTCCCAACTCACGAGGAAGTTACTAAGCAACTGATTACCTAATTGGTAAACACGCGCTCTACGCGCGGACTATTTATACTGGCAGCCTTCCTTTTCTGTTTACGTTCGGAAACGCGACCCCCGGGTAGGTGCTGCATCTAACACCGGTAACCAAGAAAGTAAGTGCCTATTTCTCCATTTTTATGCCGAATTTCATCACGACGCTTCTTTCGAACGCTGCAGTACTCATGCATTCAGGTCTGAGGGACCTTCTGTTCTGCACTTAGCGATACGCCCGTGGTTTAGCTGTGTGTACTTCCTCAGCTCAACTTTTCATTTTTACTTTTACTGACTGCGGTGTGATACATGGGGTTTAACTACTCGTGGGTCATTATACCCTCCTATCTTTATCCCCTTCATGTGCCGCTCTACCTTTGATCTTTGGCACTATTCTTGATTTATTTTGAAAAGAAGTATTTCTCCGTTCATTTTAACTTTCTGAATGTGCTATCTTCATTGCTCACTCCACCTTGTACGTGACATTGAGGATGTTCATGAGTATTTCTGCATAAATTGATGACTTACACATCTTTTTACTTCTTTGATGTATTTGTTTAGATTTGAAGTGAGATATATATTTATATTCTTTATATTTTACTTTCACTGTCAGTCCCGCATTTCCAAACTATGGTCATTTTGCCTTGGACTCTTATGATAACTATATAACTACAATATGGTGCCCCCCTTTTTTGGCATGTGTTCTCTTACCATCAGATTTTCTGTGTACCGGGCGATGGGCCAGCGATATCCCATGGAGCCTATTGTCTAATGGATATGGTAAGCCACCCTATATTTTACCAGCATGGCGTGCCTACAACCACCTGATCACTGAGTGTTGCACAAGTTTGTCACCCCCTTTTCTCTACATTAAATTGTACTCATCATTCCTGAATACTGGTGAAGTGATGATATACTGAGCTAATCTCAGCCCTTTTTTTCCCATATTTAGGGCGACTGATAGGAAAGGAAAGCCAGTCCGGTTTAGTCCTAGTAAGCGACTGATGACACCCTGACTGTGAGTGTTAGTCAACAGGAGTGTAGGTATTTTGTTTTTTCTTTTGGAGAAAATTCATGATTTAGTAGGTCCTGAAGAAGCGTCACGGGATCCTGTTGGACCAACAACGACGCGAAACATGTCGACCGCATACTAAGGAGTGTTGGATCCCTTCCATCCTCCCTAATTATTTTGATTGTTCTTGTGTGAGTGTCCGGGCATTGTCTCCAGTTTTCACTCCCTTGACTTCTTTTTAATCTTGACCATTTCCCAACAGCGAATAATAAACTATTAAGTGAGGGATCTGAGCCAATTTTACTATTCTTTTTCTGTACATTTTTTCCTCTCTCGGACCCATATTTGGCTCTGCGGCATCATCGAGTATATTCAAAAAGATCTCCGGCAAAGAGCCCCCCCTCGGGGGGTGCCCGTCAGACATTGCAGCGCCAGTCTGACGAGGAGCTGTCCGATGATGAAGCATGACACCAAATATGGTGTGTGAGGACTATTGCTCCTGATTATCAGGACTCTTTCTCTTTCCTTCTCTTTCAATTTCGGAACAGTGTACCAAATCATATTGATAAGTCTTTTAGCAAGAAAAAGAAGAAATGTGAAAACAAATTTGTGGGAATTCTTAGAAGATTGAAGCAGGTGGGCGCCAGTTTTTTTCCATGATGTTAAATTGTAAGGCGAGAGTCCAGCCAGACACCGAATATTTTTATAGTTTCCTTTGAAGGGGGAAGCTCGTTCAATCTTTCTGGGATCGAGATGGGGGAGTTAAGTAGGGGAAAATTCCCGACAAACATTACTTCAGTTTTTTCGTCATTTAATTTATGCTTGCTGTCTGATATCCAACTGGCGACATCTGAGAGACAGGAAGATAGAGTGGCCTGATCAGAGTTTACATTGGTGCTAAAGGAGTAAACCAACTGAGTATCGTCAGCATAAGATATTAAGGATAGACCATAGGGTTCCACAATCTTGAGGAGACATGTAAATGTTAAAAAGGGTGGGGCTCAGGGAAGAGCCCTGAGGAACCCCACAATTAAGAGGATAGATGTCAGAGAAAAATGACCTGTCCAAAACTTGGAAAGACCTATCTTCCAAACAATAAGAGAGCCAATTGAAAGTAGTGTCTTCAAATCCTGCTTAGGTGATTCTTTGAAGAAGAATTTTGTGATCCACTGTGTCAAATGTCGCACTCAAATCTAATAGAATGATTGCCACATAGTCACCTGCATCTAGACATTGTTGAGTTTCTTCTGTCACTGCTAAACGGGCAGTTTCCGTGCTATGTTGAGGTCTGAAGCCCATTTGGGTGGGATGAAGGAGGTTATGTCTTCCAAGAAACCTGTAACTTGTTTATTGACATGTTTTTCAACTATTTTGGATGCTATAGGAAGAAGAGCAATAGGTCTATAATAGCTTAGTAGAGATGCATCCAGCATAGGTTTTTTCAATAAAGGTTTGATAACAGCATGTTTCCAGGTTTGTGGTAGCTTACCAGCTGTGAGAGATTCATTATTATTAAGAACATTAGTTAGAACCGGCGCCATAACATCCGCACCTTGAGCTAATACGGACGGAGGGGCAGGGTCCAAAAGTGGTCCTGATTTTATTTTTAACAAATATTCTCCAAGTAATTCTCCTGTCATAGGCTAAAAGACTGAGAGAGTGGGTCTAGGGGGGTGATATTCAGCCTGAGATGTCTTTTTAAGCTCTTCAGATGGCCTGCTAGTGAGAGTGTACCTGAATGTTAAGGATTTTCTTTTGGAAAAAACATGCCAGATTATTGCTGTGTTTTTTAGATGCTTCCATTAGGTTAGTAGCGACAGGTTCATGAGTCATTTCCTCAAATGTAGAGAAAATCTCCTTAGGGGAATTGGAGGATTGTTCTATTCTAGTCTGCATGGATTTAATTTCCACATGGTAAGATCTAATCGATTTTGTATATTCTAATTTGGAGGCGTCGTTGTAGGTTTTCCACCATTTCCTCTCCAATTTCTTACACTCTTTTTTTTGGTGCTGTAGCTGTGGCGAAAACCAGGGTGGTTTCTTCTGACCAATATTTTTGACAGACGTTTTGGTCGGTAATATAATATATTTAAAGAATTAGAAATCCATTTATTGAATTTTCCTGCTGAACAAGATTCTGTGGAGAAAGTACAAGTATGTTTTAATGTGTCTAACCAATCACTACGATAACATTTTTACCACTGACACAAAGTCAGTTTCCTAGGTGGTTGATAGGTTGGTGAAAATGATGTAAGTGGGAGCATAAATGGAATAAAAAAATGATCAGACCAGACCAGGGGGAGGGAGGGCTGTACAGCTAAAATTCGAAGGTTACTGAACACTAAGTCGATAGTGTGACATTTGATATGGGTAGGGCCAGTAATCAACTGTGCAAGGTCTAAGGCTGCCAAATCCATCAGAAGAGTTTTACTAGCTGTATTATGAACCTCAACTATTTGAATATTGAAATCACCCAAGATGGTGAAGTTGGGGTGTCTACAGGTGAAATCCTCAGCCAATTCTGGTAGAGCCTGTAGGAACTTCCCAGATGGGCGAGGGGGACGATATATCAGAATTCCGGAGAATGTGAATGTAGCGCTGATTGCTAAGGAAAAAAAAAAACTTTCACTGTCAGATACAGCAATGGTTTGGGTGAGACAGTTGATCGAATTTTTATAGATGATTGCAACTCCTCAGCCCTTAGAATGCGGCCTATCTAGGTGATGAATTAAATAATCTGGGGGGAAAGCCAAGCCTACATCTGGGGAAGATTCCTCGAAAAGCCAGGTTTCCATTAGAAATAGGGCTTTTGGGGCATACTCACTCAACAGTGAGTAAATGTGTAGTTTATGGGCAGGTAGAGAGTGACAGTTGACTAGAAGAAATTTGCCAACATACTCTGAATTCTGCATTCCCTCTTGGCAGCCACACACAAGGGAAGCTTAGGTGTGACTGAGGAACCATTGATAGCCTGATGGGCCATTCAGGGCCGGATAGGATGGAGGGTTGACTCTTACACTTGAATAAGCATTTTTCTGTTGCCACAGAAAGAGCTACATACCCCTCTGTAGTGAGTCTGGAGCCTGGCCAGGAAGGGCAGGCACTTTGTACACTTCAAAGGCTACTCTTTGCTTTGAAGTCTCCCCCACTTCAAATGTGCAACTGGGTATAAGTACTGGATCTCAGACACCACCAACTCAGTACACCTATGGACCTGTGGATACTCTGCCAGGAAGAAGGACGGCTGTGCTGTTGAAAGGGCTGTCATTCTGCTGGACTGTACTAGACTCCTGCTCTACTGCATTGACACCTGCTGCCTGCTAGTGAGACGGACTGGATCTGCATCTCTCCAAACCAGAACCAAAGTGACTGCAAGGGCTTGCTGACTTTCCTGCTGTTTTCTGAAGTCTCAGGGACACAAAAGACTTCCAATTCACCTACTACTGCAACTGAACTCTGCCAACTGTGAATCTTGCCTTGCCAAGTGGTGACAATCCAGTCCTGGGCCCTTGGAAGTGGGTATAAAGTGTTGCTCCAGTAGAAATTCACACATTAATGTCATTGCAGGAGTCAAAACCTACATATTGACAGCCTACTGGGTATCGTAACTGGCGCATCAACTATATTCCAAGGATCCAATCCAGTCCATAGCTTTCTAAACCAGTGGATCGCACTAAGAATCATGCATCCTTTGCTACAGGAGCCATAGCAGCTCACTATATTCAGAACCAGTCCATCGCACTCAGAACTGACACATCGTCGCTGTTGCATGGAGAAGATTGTTACACCACCTTCACTGCGTGTCCTGACACATCACTTCAGCTGCACCATGCATCTCCTCAATAATGATGCAACCAGGATCAAGGTACCTTTGTTCAGTGCGTAAAGGCAGGTCCTTGTACCCGAACCGTGCTCCATCGCAGTTGACCTGAAATTTTGACTTTGTCGCTGGTCCCATGGAATCAGATACCTCACATAGGCGCTTATTGTTTGTAAGCACTATTTTTGAGTTTATTCTATAAAAAATCATATTTCAAGTTCTACCTATTGGATTTATGTTGTTTCGGTCTAGTTTTATTTATTAAATTAAGCTTTATTGTTCTACCCAAGTGTGCCATCTTTTTGGGTGGCATTTACACTGTTTTCCTGTTTGAAGTGTTGCACAAATACTTTACACATTGCATCTTAAGTTAAGGCTGACTTCTCTGTGCCAAGCTACCAGAAGGTGAGCACAGGTTAATTTTGGGTGTGTATCTGACTTATCCTGACTAGGATTGTGGTTCCTGCTTCAACAGGGTGCATACCTCTGCCAACCAGAAACCCAATTTCTAACATAGTTCTATTTTAAAACCAGCCGGAAAGCCTAGCTTTAAAATTGCATCAGACACCACAGCCGTGCACACTTAACTGAATTAAGTCCACTAGGGTGTGTAAACCTTCATGCTCTCCCATATGCTAGGGACTTACTGGAAGATTGTCTTTGCCAATTAGAATTATACCTCTTACCACATACCTTTAGAGAACAGAGCACTGGCCCTAGGTAGCAGAGCCCAGGACACTTTCAGAGTCAGTAACCACCAGCATCAGTCAAATAAATGTGTGTAATCAGGGCAAAAAGGATGACTTTTCTACACTCCTTGCATTTAATAAGCAATGACTTTCAATTGGGAGCAAGTATGACTGTCAAATTTGGTGTCTAAAGAATTGGAATGTTAAACTCTCTTTAAAGGTAAAGTTGGACTTTAAGTCTAATTCTGAAAATGCCACTTTTAGAAAGTGTCATTTTCTTGTCTTTACCATTTGGTGCCTGCAGTCTTTATCCTGGGCACATGAGTAGATGTAGCTGGCAGTTGGTCTTTGTGTATTGCTCCCAGACAGCGAGGCAGTGGGGAAATTGGTACTGACAGGATGGCCATCTCCTACCTTGATAGGGGGATGGAGTGATGTGTGATGTGCAAATACCAAAGGCTCTACATGAGCACTCTCATAAAGGGTTTGACATTGGTCTTTTGTAACCCCAGACAAGCTGGGGCTAAGAGAGGGAGTGTCCTGTTGGCTCTCATTGTACTAATGAGACTGCTGGATTCAGGCAGCAGCACCACCAGGTTGTGGGGAACTGAATCCAATTTTACACTGTGTGTCAACTTTCAGCCTAACACTTCCAGCCAGCTAACAGTACCTCACCAGCACCTGAAAGTGGTGGTGATTTGTGGCAGCCGTGCAAATGACATTCTGATTTCTCAGGGAAATCTTGGTGTAACAGATCTTATCCCTTTTGTTCAGTTACATTCGTCGCACACATGCAAAGACAGGCAGAAGCAGTAAATGGTTTAATATATTTTATTGAATCAACTACATTGTAGATAAAATGGCATGTATTGCAATGATTAGGATGATAAAACATATTAATAGAAATGCAGTGACAAAGACAGTGAAACATATGAAAAGTCCCATCATAAAGTGTTGGAATTCCTACCTACATCACTAAGGTACTACTAGAGCATAGCAGTATTAGCCCTAATCCGCCCTTCAGGATCCCTAGGAAGACACCATCCCCCATACCTGAATATAGTAGTAGCGAAGAGGGCTGTTGGTCTACTGAGAGTCCTCACCCATGTAGGCGAAAAAGATGTCAATACTCAGCAGAAAGCTGCAACAGCATGTAGTGGCAATTTTCTGACTGGAACTCTCCCTCTAACGAATAGGGGGCAGAGGGATATTTTATAATGAAACAGCTGGTGTTCTGAGAAAACTACTCTAATGTAAGAAAACGTATGTTTCTCGTGAAGTGGCAAAGATTATGGTGTTCCACCTTGTACTGATAGCAATACCGGGTACAGACGTGAGCAGAGTACAGAACGAGAATGTCAGACTAAGAAGAATGCAAATAGTTCCTATGCTGAGAGTGCATGAAATGAAACAAATAAAACTTCACCACAGAATAAAGTTCCTGCTTGGAAAATAAAATTAATTAAATAAATTGTCATTATGCTAAAGGGCACAAGCTGGAGGCCTATGGCTAAAATAACATTCCCATTAAAGCTTACTAAAATAACATCAGAACAGGAAGAAGGGGAATCCTAACTCATTGGGGTGTGGAAACCTCTAGGAGCTTCCTCCACTTCAAAGAGGCCAACAGGAGAGGACAAGAGCGTGGGAACATGGCGGCAGGCTAACAGCCAGTCGGAGACACATGAATGAGGTGAAACCTCGTCACAGGTGAAATCCATTGCGCCACTCACATCGCCTTGTCAGCGGTGCAGCAGCACAGGGGTCCCCCTCTCCCCCAAACTCACCATTGGTTCAGGAAGGGCAGTGCAAGTCACGGATGGTGGTTGCAGGGGTTTCATGTTGGGCTGTGGTGTCCAGCACGCTGTGGGGAGCAGCGGGCTATGCAATGGAGGCTACAGAGCAGGAGGTGACATCAAGGGAGACGGTGGCAGAGCCAGCACAAGGCAGAACTGCCGGATCGAAAGGGAGATAAGTACTTGGACAGAGGAGAAGAATTAAAGCAGAGTGTTGCGGCAGACAAAGCTTGCAGGCATCTTTGTTTGTTAACGGAGAATGACAAATAATATCTAGAAGGTAGGCTGGGCCCCGGTGCAGGGGCTTGCTTAAGTTGCCAAAATGCTAAAAGCGTACCTTACAGCAGGGAGGGAAGAAATAAATCCTTACAGGGTTGTGTTGACAGAGATACTCTAAGGTCTCTAAGGTCTCGTAACATTCGGGAGGGTGCCGGAAAAGACAGTGCTGGCTTGGAACAAATGAATGTAAGGTTGGCTGTTAGAGTAACTTAACCTTGGCCAAGGAGTCCTTCAGTTAAGGCCCCCCACTCTAAAAATCCTTCTGCAAAAACAGTAGCAGGGGATATACCAGTTGAGAAACAGGCTCTTTTAGCTAAAAACTCTCAGAGAATTACTCCCTCTATAAAAACTTACTTTAAAATTCAAACTGATGTGTGTGGCCGCATCTGTGAGGACAGGGCGAAGCAGAAGGATACAACAGAGCACAGTTACGAAACAAGAGACATGGAAGTTGGGAGAACTGACTCCGTGGAGTCATCTACCACTGTGGACATCCCAGTGATAACAATGCTGACAATGTATGATACATTTGCATATTAGGCTGTGGACTTCTTTGATTCACCCGAAAGGGCGGTTATTACGGGAGAGAGTAGTACGCAGTGTGAGCCCTTGGAAGTAAAAGACTTAGGTACACGGAATGAAGGGCCTAACGTTTGTGGTATCTGGTTCAGCAGATGCTTGCCAATTAACTCAACAGATTAAATAGCGCTTTGCAATCTCGGAGGTAAACCAAAAATGGATTCAGGCTACCTGCTCCAGCTTAGAAGCTAAAATAGAGACCTTAACTCAGCATACTCAGGACTTGGAAGAAGGGTTTCAGGGCCTTCAAACTGAGTTACAAGAAAACGCCCAGGAGGTGACACGTCTGAAGTCTGGATTGGAAAGAATAGAAAATAATGCTAGAAGAAATTACGTCAGAATCCTGGGGGTGGAAGAAGGGATGGAAGGGCGGATTTTAAAACATTTGTAGTCAAACTTGTTGAAAAATTATTTCCTGCAAGACAGTTTGATGGATAACGTCGAGGCAGAAATTCAGTGAGTGCATAGAGACCCTTTTAAACAACACCCTGGGCAGAAAAATCTGCAGATTCTGGTGAATTTTCTCTCATATTCTGTGAAAGAGAAAATATTGGGGTTAGTGCTGAAATCAAGCTTACTGCAAGCGCTAGGGGTAACTTTCAGGATTAGATCTGACATCTCTAAAGAGATGGCCGAGAGACAGGGGGAGCTGGGAAAAAGATTGGAGGATCTAAAAACGTTTGGAAGCTACGGCACAACTGAGGTTCCTAGCAATCTTGAAGGTCATGTGGCAAAACAAGATGCACAACTTCTCTAACCCAGCAGATGTTGGCGACTTTATTGCTCAGATAAAGAGGGGGGGCACCCAAGCGTAAATTAAAAGTGTGAATGAGTGTTGATGGGTTTTCCTTAGGGTTGGGCAAAACAGGCATCAGGAAATGCCTAGCAACTTAGTTGGGAGGTTTCCTATGGGGGGACACTTGTGGTGGGAATCAGTGGGAGAAAATAAAAAATGTATGTCCTCAATCTTAGGCAGGTGATTAGTAGCCAGAGTGAAGCACTAACTAGATATATAGGCTACGGGTTATGACAGGAATTGGAACAGAAGGAATGGGTTTGGGTGAAATAAATACGTCAAAAACTTTGGTGATCCTCAGTTGGAATGTAAACGGGCTACGTGTTACTAAAAGGCGGCAAATAGTTTCGCAATATTTAAAAGAAAGCAATGCCCAAATAATTATGCTTCAAGAGATGCAGCTCCTGACACAGGAATGTAAGGATCTTTTTTTGAAGCAGAGATGGGTGGAGAGTATAGTAGCAACAGTTCAAATATATTGTACTAAAGGAATTGCCCTGGTACTAAATGTAAAGTCAGGGGTGAGGTTAGTTTGGTATAAGGCGGATGAAGGAGGGCAATGGATAATTGCAGAAATAAAGGTTTATGACTCCTTGTACACTTTAGTAAGTTACTATGGACCAAATGTGGATGACATCACCTTGTTATCTCAGCTCTTTGCAAACCTTCTTCATTTCAAGGACCCTATCATCTTAGGAGGGGTCTTTAATGTTTTACTGGATAATACCCTAGATAGGTCCTCAGAGAGGATACAAATTAGCTCCCCAAAGATGAGAGCTTATTTGCTGGATATGATGGAACATTGTGATTTATGTGATGTTCTACAGAGAATGAAAAGGAACTGCAGGGAATACACTTTCCACAGTAAAAAGAATGGACATTATTCAAGGTTAGATTATTTCTTCATGGAAAGAAAGGACATGGAGATCCATCAATCAGACCATTCAGCCTTCTTGTTAAAAACTGGACAGAAGAATGTATGGAAAGAAAGGAGGTGGACAATCGATAGAAGGATGTTGTTACAGGAGAGTTAGTTGATAAGATATTACAACTATCTAAGGAGTTGTTTTTTTTCTGGAATCAGTCATCTGCTCCAAAACATGTGATATGGAATACTTACAAGGCTTGGTTAAGGGGGCAATAAATAGTCTAGAGGCCCACCGGGAAAGGTGGGAGAAATTACAACAGGTCCAATTGGAGGAAAAGATTTCGAGAATGGAAGAGGTGCTAAAACCAACACATTAAATGAGGCAGGAAGGGCGAAAATGTTGAAGGATTTGTAAGATTTCCAGCTAGAGTTCAGGGTTATGATGGAGGAAAAGGTGTCACAGCAATGGGAGGTTAGTAGAGCCTGGGATGTAATATATGAGGATAGTTGTGGGAAGTTGTGGGCCTTGAAATCTAGATTGGAAACGCGCCAGAATAACACCAAGAAGATCATGGTTGGAGACTTGGGTTGGTTGTTGAAGATAACTCTAAGATGAAAGCTGCTTTTAAAATCTTCTTCCTTGAGTTATATAGAGAAAGTTTGGAGTCAGGCAGAGATGCAGTAGAAGTGTGGCTTTGTCACAAACATCTTCCGAAACTGTCTAGTGAGCAGGATCAATTTTTCTGGCAGGAGATTACTGGTAGTGAGATTTTGGCAGCAATTCAAAAGACGAAGAAAGGAAAAGTGGCAGGGCCTGATGGGATCCCCAGTGAACTTTTTTACATGATGGAGGAAGATATGGTTCCAGTCTGGGTACAATTGGTTAACTCCATATTTCTAGAGGGTGATCCAATTCCGAGCTTTTGGAATGAGGCTGTAATCTCATTAATATTGGATAAGCTGGATAAGAATCCCTTACAATGTCAATCTTACCCCCAAATATCGTCCCTTAACTGTGATTACAAAGTTTTTACTATCATTTTAGCAACTCGTTTAAATTAAGTTGCGGGCTATTTGGGACACCAATATCAGAGAGGGTTCCTGCCTGGTAGGAATATGAGAGATCTTATTCACACTTTAATCAGTACCATTGATCTGGCCACAACTCTGGATTTACCACTAGCAGTTGTGACGGTGGATGTCGCCAAGGCGTTGGACCATGCGAATTGGCAATATCTTATGGCGGTATTAGCCCACTTTAGAATAGACAAATCTCTAACAAATGTGTTTGCAAGGATTTACAGCGCACCAACTGCAAAAAGTTTGGTGAATGGTAGCCTATCTTCAGAAATGAAAATAGAAAAAGGGACTAGACAAGGCTGCCCCCTTTCACCTGTTCTTTTTTACCTTTATATTGAGCCTTTTGCAGAGAGTTTGAGATTAAATGAGCAGATACAGGCTTTTGTGGTAAGTGAATTCTCTAGATAAGTCTCTTTATATGCAGAGGATTTAATGATATATGTCTCCGATGTTACATCCACCCTTCCGAATATTATGGGAGAAGCCAGGGTTTTCTGAAAGCTTGTTGGATATGAGGTAAGCGAGAAAGAACAGAAATAATGACACGGGATCATAATAGTGGGGATCCTAGAAGGGTTTCTTAAATGAGATATTTAGGCATAAAAATAACACAGGATTTGGGGAAAATGGCAGATATAAATTTGGAGAAGGTGCCCAGCGAGGTCAGGGCTTCGTTAAAAAAATTTGTTAATCTTCCACTTACTATATATGGGCAGATCAATTTAGTGAAGATGTCTATCCTGCCAAAAGTTACCTTTTTGTTCGATATTATCCTGCTAACTTTTGATAAAAAAGCTATTTTAAAACTGCAAGGGAAGATAACCTCGTTTACCTGGGCTAGTAGAAATATTGGTTTATCTTGGAAAAATAGATGAGGAAGGTTGGTTTAGGAGGATTGGCCCTGCAGGGTTTAGAGCTTTATTGTTGGACTTACCAGCTGAAGAATAATTGGATTTTGTTAATGAATCTAGATGAGTCGCCACTAGGGGTTGTTTTTAGAGCAATGCTTGCAGGTCTACCCAAGGAAGGTTTTTCCTAGAAATTTGGGACGCCAACATTTTTCAAGAAAGTTAGGCTGAAATACTTTTGGGTGGCAGCTACCATCTGGTATGAGATTAGATCCCTCCTAGGTATCAGGTAGTATAGCAGGTTATCCCCCATCTGGGACTCACTGGGGACCTGAGTGTTTACTGGACAGTCTAACTTTGCCCTTAACCCCTTTGCTGCCAGGCCGTTTCCCCCTCAGGTGCCAGTCCTTTTTTTAGCTATTTGGGGCAGGGCGCGCTTAGGCCCTCATAACGTTTTGTCCACATAAGCTACTCACACCAAATTTACGTCCTTTTTTTCCAACATCCTAGGGATTCTAGAGGTACCCATACTTTGTAGGTTCCCCTGAAGGAGGCCAAGAAATTAGCCAAAATACAGTGAAAATTTCGTTTTGTTGTTCAAAAAAATGGGAAACAAGGGCTACAGAAGAAGGTTTGTGTTTTTTTCCCTGAAAATGGCATCAACAAAGGGTTTGCGGTGCTAAAATCACCAGCTTCCCAGCTTTCAGAAACAGGCAGAATTGAATCAGCTACCCAATTTGTCAATGCAATTTTGGCATTTTGCTGGGACATACCCCATTTTTACGATTTTTTGTGCTTTCAGCCTCCTTCCAGTCAGTGAAAGTAATGGGCATGAAACCAATGCTGGATCCCAGACACCTAAACATTTCTGAAAAGTAGACAAAATTCTGAATTCAGCAATGGGTAATTCTTGTAGATCCTACAAGGGTTTCCTACAGAAAATAACAACTGAAATAAAGAAAAAATATTGAAATTGAGGTGAAAAAAACAGCAATTTTTCTCTGCATTGTACTCTGTAACTTTTTCCTGTGATGTCAGATTTTTGAAAGCAATATATCATTACGTCTGCTGGAGTCTTCTGGTTGCAGGGATATATAGGGCTTATAGGTTCATCAAGAACCCTAGGTACCCAGAGCCAACAAATGAGCTGCACCCTGCAGTGGGTTTTCATTCTATACCGGGTATACAGCAAATCATTTGCTGAAATATAAAGAGTGAAAAATAGGTATCAAGAAAACCTTTTTATTTCCAAAATGGGCACAAGATAAGGTGATGAGGAGCAGTGGTTATTTGCACATCTCTGAATTCCAGGGTGCACATACTAGCATGTGAATTACAGGGCATTTATCAAATAGGTGTCTTTTTTACACACTCTCTTACATTTGAAGGAAAAAATGTAGAGAAAGACAAGGGGCAATAACACTTGTTTTGCTATTCTATGTTCCCGCAAGTCTCCCGATAAAAATGATACCTCACTTGTGTGGGGAGGCCTAGTGCCAGCGACAGGAAATGCCCCAAAACACAACGTGGACACATCACATTTTTCCACAGAAAACAGAGGAGTTTTTTGCAAAGTGCCTACCTGTGGATTTTGGCCTCTAGCTCAGCCAGCACCTAGGGAAACCTACCAAACCTCTGCATTTGTGAAAACTAGAGACCTAGTGGAATCCAAGATGGGGTGACTTGTGGGTCTCTCACCAGGTTCTGTTACCCAGAATCATTTGCAAACCTCAGAATTTGGCTAAAAAAACACTTTTTCCTCACATTTCGGTGACAGAAAGTTCTGGAATCTGAGAGGAGCCACAAATTTCCTTCCACCCAGCGTTTCCGCAAGCCTCCCGATAAAAATGATACCTCACTTGTGTGGGAGGGCCTAGTGCCCGCGACAGGAAAAGGCCAAAAACTTGTAGAGATTGAGGGGATAGCACAGCGAGTTGATAAGCACATATTCTTCCTTTATACATCTTTAGGCTGACTCTGCTTTGGGGATCCACACAAGTGAGGTGTCATTTTACTTGGGAGACAGAGGGGAACGCTGGGGAGTAGGAATTTTGTGCTGGAGCGGTGATCCTACTAAGAAAAGTAAGGAAAATATGCTTTTTTAAGCACATTTTGAGGTTTGCAGAGGAGTCTGGGTAATGAGTCTGGGTTGGGGGATCTACCCAAGCCACACCTCCCTGGACTCCTTGGGGTGTCTAGTTTAAAAAAAGTCTGGGTTTGGTAGGTTTCCCTAGATGAAGGCCTCACCCAGAACCAAAAACATAGGTGCCCTCTCCCCCCCCCAAACACAGGTAGTTTTTCAATATATCATTTTGATGTGTCCACGTACGTCCGTGATGTGCCAAACACTAGAATTGTGAAAAGAAATGCACTTAGGTTTTGTGAAAAAGACCCCTCACCCACCAACCAAGTTGGTGGCATGCTTCATCATCGGGATCCCACCTGAGACACCTAGCATGTCACAAGTGTGCTGCGACGCCTGATTACAGCCGAGCAGGTTTTGTCATTTGTACCACACATACTGGTTGGATTTGGCACAAGGGTGAGTGATGGTTCAGTAGATCAAATTTTATTAACAAGAGATTTCACAAAAGTGAAATGCACTGTTAATAACTGAAAGGCCAAAAAACGGAACCGATGACTCACAGCTCGTGAGCTGTAAAGCTGCGACAAGGCACCAGCCATTTTACAGTCCATACACACACTTTTCATACATGACATGCACAAGACCATTCACACCGCCAGCCACGGACCCAGCACATTACAACACTCGCATCGACAGACAGTGCCACTCAAGGGCCCATCACTTAGATACGCCCACATGCCTGATACAGCAGTCACACTAGCTGATGGGAGTGTGTGGACTGATGTTTGGCTGGCACCGCCAACCAAGCACCACCCCAAGCACACCGCCAGCCAAGCGCCACCCCAACCACACCACCAGCCAAGCGCCACCCCACGCACACCGCCAGCCAATCACCACCCCATGCACACCGCCAGCCAAGTGCCGCCCCACGCGCATTGCCATCCAGGCGGCACCCCAAGCACACCGCCAGCCAAGCGCCACCCCAAGCACACCGCCATCCAAGCTCCACCCCAAGCACACCGCCAGGCAAGCACCACCCCACCCACACCGCCAGTCAAGAGCCACCCCACCCACACCACCAGCCAAGCACCACCCCACGCACACCACCATCACTTTTTTTGTTTATGAACAACAAAGAAACCACTAACTAATTATAAAATATGTACAAAACTACAAACACAAAAGCTCTAACTAAATACATGACAGTAATGCCAACCGTGAAACGCTCATGGTATTTCCCCCAAAACATTTTTGTGTGGTAACTTCTAAAACAGCCAGCCACACACAGCCCAAGAAAAAACTCTTTCCTTTCCCCTCATGTGAGTCCCCCAAAACCCCCAAAAGAGAGAGACTTACCTTTTTAATTCTTCTCTCCCCTTGAGCTGGAAGCAAATGGCTTCCAGCTCATCCTCGGCAGCTTCTGATGACATCGGCGCACTGTGTGCGCGCCAACGTCATCAGATTGCCGAGAGGGGTTCGGGGGTGGAAGGGGAAGGGATTCCCCTTCCATCCTCGACTTGGGGGTGTGGGTGGGGGGCCCATGGGGGGAGCGCTAGCGTTTCCCCGTGGGCCCAGTGCAGGACGAGGTGGTCTCGTCCCAGGCACACGGGAACCGTGTGCTGCGACGAGACCAACCTCATCCAAGGCACCGTAGGGGTTAAAACAAAGTGGGTTTATTAGATGGCGACAGCTAGTCAACGATGGACAAAGGTTGATGTGGGAGTTTTGGAGCAATAGGACAGAAGGGACTATATCCAGATTCAAGATTGATCAGGTGAATGGGTGGCTTAAAAATCAGGGGTGTGTGGGCCCCAAACCAAGCCAAATGGAATTAGACCTCCAGAAACTGGGAGCCTTAAAGAAGGAAGCAGCACAATGGTACCAGTATCTTCTATCAGCAGTGGAGGATTCCATGCAACCACTGTATGCCGGGTGAGTGGATACTTGCCGGATGAGGAGCTGGAGGAGTTATGGAAAGTATCCTTTGCTACTTTATATTCTGTGGTTAAGTCTGCTGCCCTAAGAAGAAAACACTTTTTTACTCTTCATAGAGTGTACTGGACGCCCCTGAAATTGGCAAAGATAAGAGGCAATGCAACTTCCGAATGTAAGTGGTGTGGTTGTAGCGAGGTGGACGATGTCCACATGTTTGCCTCCTGCCCGAAACTGGAGGAATTTTGGATGGCGGTGGGTAAGACAATCTCTGACTCCTTGGGCACTGTTAGTGAGGTAAGCCCCCGTTTGATCATGTTTGGAATAGCACCTCGGGAAGTGGGCTGCCTCCCTTTTAGTCCACACGATAGAGGCCTGGTGTTTTACCTGATACTACTCGCACGGAGAGAAATTTGCAAGAGTTGGGCTCAAACCTCTGCACCTAATTGGCATGCTTGGAAAAGATCTGTCCTTTTTTTTAAGGAAGTAGAAAAAAGAGAAGCAAAGGGGAATGGGGAAGGGCTTTGGGATGTGATGAAGTTTTGATGTGCTTGACATGATTTCTTGTCCGATGATTAGTCACCTCTGGCTCGGTTCGGCTGGGAAATTCATCCCATCCCATGGCCTAGAGGGACGTGTTTTCCATGAGCACACAAGGTGGCGGTAATCTAGCAGATGCTCAATGGTGACATTATGAGGAAAAGGAAAAGAACAAAGAGGGCACCAGGTGTAAATATTGGACCTATGGCTCAAACTCTTCAGTACAACCCTGAACCTGTGGACTCAAACAGAATGAAGGACTGCTGTCCGGCTGTGCTGACCTGCTGTCTTTCTGCCCTCTTGTCTAGGTGAGAAGGACTGGACCGGCACCTCTGAACCTAGGACCCCAGAGTGACTCCAAGGGCTAGTTGGCTGGCCCCCTGACATGAAGCCTCAGGGGCATAACAGGCTTCTAACAACCTTGAACATCTGGACTCAAATATCTGTGCTCACTCACAAAGGTTTTTACACTAGTCTTCTGAGCCCCAGAAAAGGAGGGGCCAGGGCAGGAAGGCAGTCCAACAGAGTGGCAAAAACCTCTGGGAGTGGAAACCCCCAGAAACATCTCCAACTTTAATGTGGGCACCACATATAAACACTGGACCCTCAGACCCAACTCTTCCGTACACCTCTGGACCTGTGGAAGACTCAGTAGGAGCACTGTACTGCTCTGCAAGAAAGACTACTATTCTGCTGCCCTGCTGCCTATGTGAGGACTGGACCTGCATCTTTATCCCAAGACCACCAGATTGGCTCCAAGGGCTAGTTGACTGATCTGGCCAGAGCCTTAGGGCGAGAGATGTCTCCAACCTCCTTGAGCCCTGCACCTAGGCTGAACCTGCTGTGAGTTCTACCTCCCAAGTGGTGCCACTCCAGTCTTGGACCCTTAGAAATGGTCCTGAAGGTGCTCCAAGTGGAACCGATCCAGCACAACCCATCGCCTCTCAGCTTCGTATTGGAACTCCCACTGTGCCACACATCCCTGATGCAGGAACTCACAGCCCTTCGGAACCACCAATGTGCAATGCAGGACCTCACATTGCAGCCCCACAACTCCTCAGAACTGCAGCTGCACATCTCAACCTCCATGCAGGAACTCACATTTGAACCCAGCAGCTCCTCAGAATCACAGCTGCAAGTTGCATCCTCAACACATAACCTTGCTTTGCAGCCTACAGCCTATCAGATCCACTGCTGTGTGATATATCCTAGATGCAGGATCTCACAAGATGTGGCAACCAGGATTTAATGTACTTGGTTCAATGGGCCTAACTTAGTCCCTATACCCGGCCTGTACTCCATCACGGTCAGCCAAAACCGTGTAACTTTGTCCTAGTCCAGGGTGTCGGGATAGCCACAGTTTGCGCTTTGTGCTTCCAAGCACTGTTTTCACTTTAATCTTTAAAATTGCATATCTCTGGTTTTACTGATTAGATTTTAGTCATTGGAGTTTTAATTTATGACATTCTACTCTATTTTGCATACTGATGTGGGAATTTTTTTATGTTGTGTTTTAACTTTATTACTGTTTGCAATTCTGCATAAATACTTTACACAATGCCTCTCATTAAGCCTGACTGATTTTGGGCCAAGCTACCAGAGGGATAGGCACAGGTTACTTTAGGGTTGTTTGTGACCTCACCCTGACAGCAGTTGTGATTGCTGCTTGAGTAGGGTTTAACTCCCTTAACAAGTAACTCTATTCCCTACAACAATGGTGAACATTTCTTTGCTTCTGTTGGTGCTGGTATCGATGTGGTCTGCCAGAGTGACGCTTTTGATGTTCCAGGTCATTTGATGGTATCGCCTCAGTGCACATTTGAACATACCCCTGTCTGCATTGCCCTGGCTCGTTCTCCATTTGTGTCCAAGTTGTTTCTAGTGTCATTTCATCAGTCTGAGATTCCTTTGTGAACCAACTCACCTGGTGTCTGGATCTTGTATTACTGTGTTTGAGGTGGTCTAGGAAGTCCATGCAGGATGTGATTCAATTGCTAAAATTCTTGATAGCTTTTAGGAGGCTGTTGCTGTGTTCAGTTCAGTGGGTGTTGCGATAAACGTTCTATTCCCTGTCAATGATGCTTTTCCAGTTTCAGTGGGCTGGTTTGGAGGTGGTGCATGTGCATTGGACAGGGATGTGGATGCTGAACTTGATGAGAGCATGGTCTGTCCATGAGACTGGTATTAGCTCATCAACTCAGATGCTGCCGAAGGTGGTAAAAATAGGGTCCGGAGTCTGTCTAGCTATGTGGGTGGGTTCCTTTTCTTGTTGGGTGAGGCCTAGGCTTCCAAGGTCTTCAATGAGTGCTTTTGAGTTGGGACTGGTGTGGTCTTCAAGATGGAAGTCAGGTCTCAATGTAATTGCTAGCATTAAGGTTGAGGAGTAGTGCGATGTTGTTTGCGATGATGTTGGTGAAGTTGGGGCGTGATCTGTAGATGAACGTGACAATTAAGATGAAGTTGGTTGTAATGTGGAACTTGAAAAAAAGCTGTTCCATGTTGGAGGATGAATTATTTATAGATGTGGTGCAGCTGAGCATTCTTGTGGATGATGGTGATTCTGCTTCTAGGCTTGTTAAGTCTATCTTGCCAGGAAATCTTGTAGCCTGAGGGGTTGCTGGGCTTATATCAGGTGCCCATGGGGGGTTTAACCAGGTTTCATGAGGAAAAGTAGGTGTGGGGTAATATGAAGCAGTTCCCAGATGTCTATGGTGTGTTTGGTGAGTGAGTGGATGTTGAAAAGTATTCAGGACTGTGTGAGAGTGAGGTGTTGGATGCATTCATTGTGGGTACGTTGAGTGTTGGATGAGGGTAAGTGCACAAAAACTTGCAGGAAGCACAGGAGAACACTCCTTTGGTGTTGTGCAGCAAGGCAGCAGCATGGTGAGCTGCGGCTTGGCTTGATGAAGTGGATGGTTGCAATGAGGTATGGGTGAGAGCGGGATGATCAGGGTTCCTGGAGATGGGTGAGGTCCAGGCTTGAATGGGCACAGATTGGCTTGCCTTTGGCACACTTTTGGCACACCAATGGCTTATCCATGCTATAGCTGCCACTAATGAGGCCTGGGAGGAGGGAAGAGTAATGTTACTTCCTGTGCAGATGGATGATGAGTAATCCAGTGATGTCACTTCTTATGGATATGGATGATGGAAATGTGTCCTCTTGTTTAACATCTTTTAAGAAGTGTAAAGGTTGTCAGAATGGGAACTATTAAAGTTCTTAAGTAAGTAACTGCAAACAAACATTGACCAAATTCATGACCATTGCAATAGAGCAAGGGTCAGGTAAGCCTAATGACTCACACCATTTAAGAGGGTTTACTTTTGTTTTTTTATGAAACTACAAATCTTCCAGTGGGGAAAGGAAGGATGCTATAGCTGGTGAGGTCCTTAAAAAATTGAATAGTTGGTTTTAGACGTCCTGTTGAGCTCCTGAGTTTTAGCATCAAATATTCAAAAGGAGACAAACTTGAAACATGCAACTACAGAATCTTTGCTATCTTTTCCCCTTCTTAAAAGAATTTAAAATACATTTTTTACTCTGTATGGAACTATGAACCTGATTTAAAGTTTGGTGGACATGGTTTAAATGTGACGGAATACTCTGTCAGCGGAACCCTCAGCTTGCCCACTCTATTCTGATTCAGGAGGACAATCAGATTTCTAATGATGGTGTGCTTCCTGGATCCACCATCTGAAAACATAATCTGATAGCCCAACAGACTAGAAGCCACCAGAGTAAAGACCTCAGACCACCCGCAGGATTTAGGAGGGTGTGATGTCTTTCTCTTCATGTCTGTATCCACTACTAAAAACCTAGCAGTCAAAGATAAAAAATATATATCAATGACACCCCCAGCCTTTGAGAAATCTTTGCTATCTCCAAGGGTGGGAGTTTATTTCTGAAAGAAAAAACAGGTTGGTGAAAGACCTCACCAATGGCAAATGTCTACCAAACTTGTGGTGCCTTCATATAAACCACCATGCTGGAGGTTCATCTGAAGTGTTGAAGATCCCTGCTGAGCCAGCGGTGATCTCTAAATTTGGTGGGCGGTAGTTAATAATGCCACTCTGACAGGCAGGTGGGCAGGTAGACTGACTGTCAAAATTTAAAACAACCCCAATATATCTCTAGGGGTTTAGAAAATCTTCAAACAAGAACAGTTTTACTTACTATTTCAGTATTGGAATTTCCGATGCTACTTCTGAAATCTCACTGATAGTATCAAGTATACCTTTCTGCACAAAAACAATCATGTCTGGCATTTTGCTCTTTCTATGTGTGCTGCAGAATGCATGTTTTACTATTTAACTCTCAAATTGAAAACCATTGTAGAAGGCACTTGTCAACAGGAATTCAGCACTCTCTTACCCTATTCAGCTCTTTCTTTCAGAAGCAAGTTGGTGCATCAGGCTAAGGGCCTTACTAAATAGCTCCTTCACAGTCAACCAGAGATTGCCTTTTTATCTACTCCTTTCCACCTGTTACATGTTGCAAATAATGGACATTTGGTGGAAACTTGACGTCCCCAGCTGCTGAATACATTAAGCACCCTATACATACCACTGGCCGTCATCACAGAGGATTTTTTTGGTCTAAATGATTAGTTGATTTTCTTGACAACAAAGAGAAACTGCACTAAAGCTTTCATATTAGGGCTGATCTGAATTTGACCTAAACGTGGTCGCAAAATGCGATTTCTGCCCAGTAGAACTTGCATTTTGTGATTTCCTAAATAGGAAATCACAAATAGGGATTTCCTATTTGTGATTTTCTAAGCACATGTACAAAGTATTTCTTAAATGCGTGCAAAATGGGCATTTAGGAAATGGTATTACCATCGGAACCAATCCAATGGTAACCATGTGTAATTTAAACAAAACACCTAAAAATGCTTTTTTTAAGATGTCATATAGCTCACACTTGCCCCTATGGCATTTGTGCACTATATATGTGCACCATGTTTTTTTGGGGTGCATCACGGAGGGCCTTATGCCCATATGCATCCTTGGTTTTGCATTTCCAAATTTGTGATTTTCTATTAGGATTTGGAAATGCAAAACCATTAGTAGCTTTGAGCCTTTAGTATCCCCCACTTCAAAGGCACCACTGGGTATACGCACTGGAGCCCAAACTCCAAAAAATCAGTACTTTTCAGGACCTGAAGATACTCTGCTAGGAAAAAGGCCTGTTATGCTGTTGAAGGGACTGTCACTCTGCTGGAACTCTGATGTACTTTGCTGTGTTCCTGCTTTGCTGTGTCTGCCCTGCTGCCTGCTGCCCTACTTGCCTGGAAGTGAGGACTGGACCTGTATCTCTACATCCCCAGAACCAAAGTGACTCCAAGGGTTCACTGGCTTGCCTCCTGCTCTGAAGCTTTAGGGACATCAAATACTTCACTCACCTCTGCTACAACTTCTGGACTCTGCCAGCTGTGAGTCCTTCACTGCCAAGTGGTGCCAATCCAGTCCTGGGCTCTTGTAATTGTGTTCTGCAGCTGTGTTTTGAGAAAATCCATACATTGTTGTCACAGTGTGGATCAGAACCGCCGCATTTCTCTTCAGCGTTGACCCATCACCGCAGAAGAAGGACTTTGCATCACCATCAACCCTGGTGCATCACTTTCGCATTGCAGGCTGCGCAGCTAGACAACAACACATAGTTAAAGGTGTATCGCCTCCTGTGATCCTTGCATCATATCCTCACCATTGCCGCAACTCTCCACCCTAGGTACTATTTTCAGTGGGACAAGGTTGGTGCCAGAAGCCAGCACAAACTCCATCATGATCGCCCTGAACTTTGGATTTACTCTGATCTAGCCTCAACAGATAGCCCTGTTGGCGCATTAAGTTTCTAAGCACTACAATTGCAGACATTCCTACTTACTCCACCTACTACTAGGACTGTGGTCCTTCCTTGGACTGGGTGCATACCCCTGCCAACTATAGACCCCATTTGTACCATAAGGTAATCCCAATATTCACCTATGGAAGAGGTAGGCCTTGCAGTAGTAAAAAAATAATTTATGAGTTTTTCACAACCAGGACACGTAAAACTTAAAAGTACAAAGCAAACTTATTAAATACACAGCATCCTGCCCTTGGAGTTGCTTAGGGCCTACCTTAGGGGTAACTTATATGGATTAAAAAGGAAGGTTTGGGCCTGGCAAAGAGTTTACTTTACCAGGTTAACATGGCAGTTTAAGACTGCACATGCAGGCTCTGCAATGGACGGCTTGAGGCATTTTCAAAGGGCTACTTAAATAAGTGGCACAGTCAGCGCTGCAGGCCTGCTAGTCTGTAAAGCACACAATGTTCATGGAGAATCATTTGCATACAAATATTTCAGTGATATTAAATACTATTAATGTCATTCTAACCATAAATCAAATTCCATAAATGAATAAATCTTCAAACAGCATGTCCTTAATTTCTGAAAAAAATGAAGAAGTTTCATATATTTTCTAATAGTATGTTTAGCAATATAGCACAGCAACAAAGAGAACGTTTGGTGTTTTTATACAAACGCACTGGTGGCCCCTCTAGTTCCCAATCCCTTTACATCCAAGGGACAGAAGGAGAGCACCAACCTTCCTGATTCTCCAACCACAAAAGGTTTGAGTCCTATATGCAGTTTTTCAAACAATAAGAAATCACTTCAAATGGACTCCAGCAGCTCATTCAACAAATTGCGTCATGGAGAGTATAACGTTGACATTTCTGTCTCCCAAGGCTCAAACCGTCCATGAGATCATCCTCAGGACAATGGGTAAAAGTGGATTGAATCACAATAATTGTTGTTTAGAAAAGCACTGCTTAATCTTTTTCATCCAGCACATCCAACGCTAGTCAGGTACTCCAGTATAAAGAAAGGACAATGTAATTTCACCACAGATACGTAAACTCCTGCGGAGGTCGATCCAATCCTAAAGCGCATGGAGTTTACATTTCTGTGGTGAAACTACATCGTCCTTTAATCAAGCCCTGAAATTATGAGGCCATAAACCATTGTTTTCCTTGCAGCTAGAGGGAGGAAGTCAAAAAAATTAGTTAAGAATGTAATCAGTGATTGATCAGTGGTAAACACATGCCAGCTACTGACAGTACTTGTGAGCAAAAGAACAGTGCATTATCAAACTTGAGTCCTACATTTTTTGCAAATTCCACTGTAGATGGAGGAGGGGGCACAGAATTCAGCCACTACATAGCAGGAGAGAACAAATTAGACTTCCAGAAGAAAATAATTTCTGTTTTATCAATGTTACATTTTAGATGGTTATTTTCCTTCAATCAAATAATGCTCCTAAAACAGTTCTTGAAGCTCTGTTCAGACCCAAAATAATTCTTATCCAAATATAATATCAATTGTGTGTCAAGAGCATAGGGGGTAGCTGAGATTCCAAATGAGATGATCAAAGATACCAAAGAGGCCATGTATATATCAAATAATGATGGACTGAGTGGTGAGCCCTGCAGAACATGTAAAAGGTAAAGATTTTTCTCAGATAAATACTGTCCAATGAAGACCATTTGTTCCTGTCAGCTAGAAAAGATTTCAACCAAAACCAAGCCTTGCCGGTAATACCAATATCCAGAAGCTGCTGAAGGAGTATAGGGTGAGAGATTGTATCAAATGCTGCTGATAGATCCAACAGGATAAAGACAGTATTGTTGCAATTGTCAAGCGTCATCTTGATTGTCTTAGAGACCTCTAGCAAGGCAGATTGAAGAATGCATAGGTCTAAAGTCAGATTGACAAAAATGTAACACCTTAGAATTTTCCAGGAAAATGATCATTTACAATCTTTTCTAGGATTTTAGCTAGTACAGGGAGCAGCGAGATGGATCTAAAGTTGGCCAAAATCAAGGAGTCAGCCAAGGACTTTTTTTAGTAGAGATTTCACCACTTCCACTTTCCAAGGCACTAGAACTTCAGCCAGAAAAAGTGAGATATTTAGGATCTGATTTATAATCAGATTTACTGTTTAAATAACCAATGGAGAATAAAGGACAAGCCTGAATTTAGAAAGACCCATACTTACAGGAGAGCACAGTTTGCTGCAATTGCAGCAAATAAATCTACTGAAAAGCAGGAAGGACGAAGTGGGTATACAAAACAGTCAATGCCTCCCCTTGTGACTGACTTGATTCAGGGTGATTAACCTCAAAGCCATGTTGAATCATTAAAATATTTTATTCAAAATAATTTGGCAGCCTGTCACGAAGAGATTTTGAAGAGAGAATATCCCTTGGCAAAGATTTGGGTTTTAAGACGAACTAAGATATTTGCAAGGTTTTTTTAGGGTCAAAGTTAACTAGTTCCACTTGGGTGGTAAAATAAGACTTTTTGG
This sequence comes from Pleurodeles waltl, assembly GCF_031143425.1. NCBI lineage: Eukaryota > Metazoa > Chordata > Amphibia > Caudata > Salamandridae > Pleurodeles > Pleurodeles waltl. Next base: position 1,238,345,889 of record NC_090446.1, read on the forward strand.
CCTTCCAAATAGATTTGTGATATAATTTCTGGGCTAGCCTTAAGTCCTCAGATTTATTGGCTATACAATATTTACATTGAAGTTGCTTGCAATGGAGCTTTTCTTTGGCTAAGCTAGCTGTAAACAAGGGTGCATAGGGAATAGAAAGACATCTACCAGACCGGGGCATACTAAGGCCCATATTTATACTTTTTGACGCTAAACTGCGCTAACGCAGTTTAGCGTCAAAAAGTTTTGCGCCGGCTAACGCCATTCTGAAGCGCCATGCGGGCGCCGTATTTATTGAATGGCGTTAGCCGGCGCAAGCAGACCGGCGCTGCCTGGTGTGCGCGAGAAAAACCACGTACACCAGGCAGCGCCGGCGTAGGGGGAAAATGGCGCATGGGCGTCTTAAAATGGGGCAAGTCAGGTTACGTCGAAAAAATCGTCGTAACCCGACTTGCGCCATTTATTTTCGACGCCCATCCCCCATCAACATGACTCCTATCATTGTAAAGATAGGAGTCATGCCCCCTTGCCCAATGGCCATGCCCAGGGGACTTCTGTCCCCTGGGCATGGTCATTGGGCATAGTGGCATGTAGGGGGGCACAAATCAGGCCCCCCTATGCCACAAAAAATTATTAAAAAAAAAAAAAATAAATACTTACCTGAATGTCCCTGGGGTGGGTCCCTCCAGCCTTGGGTGTCCTCCTGGGGTGGGCAAGGGTGGCAGGGGGGGTCCCTGGGGGCAGGGGAGGGCACTCTGGGCTCATTTTGAGCCCACTTGTCCCTTAACGCCATGCCTGACCCAGGCGTTAAAAAGCGGCGCAAATGCGCCGTTTTTAGCCACGCCCACTCCCGGGCGTCTCTTTTGCCCGGGAGTATAAATATCACGTAAAGGCCTGGGAGTCATTTTTTAGACGGGAACGCCTCCCTTGCATATCATTAACGCAAGGAAGGGGTTCACGCTAAAAAATGACGCACATTCCGGGAACTTTGGCGCTATTCGCCTCTAACGCCATAGTATAAATATGGCGTTAGTTGGCGTTAGTTTTGCGTCGAAATTGCGTCAAAAAAAACGACGCAATTTCGGCGCAAACGGAGTATAAATATGCCCCTAAGGGTCAGATTTAGATATTGGAGGACGGGTTACTCTATATAGGATTTAGATTTCCGGACGGAGTAACCCGTCCACAAATATCTAAATCAGGCCCTATGTCATTTACAGTATCCTGGATCCACTGATTGAATGAGTCTAATGGACAGATTTAGATCTTGACAGGACTTCTGTCATCCCTCTGTGGTGGCGGTTTCAAGTATTCCAACAAGCTGATGGATTTCTTACCACCGTATTTGGATGTATGGAGGCTGAACCTCAGCCCGCATTGACAGAGAGTATTCTTTCACATAAGTGGTTTCCCGCTGCTGACGCTGCAGACATCTGTGCTGACTAACAGCACTCCGTTGCCATAAGGATGGAAAGATTGCACTAAGCATACTTAGATTTCACAGTTGTCCTGGCATTGTTCTAGAGAGGTTTCCCCGGTGACGGGAGTCTGTTGTGGGATGCGTTTAACATTGTACTATGCATATAGTTTTTGGATGGATGCCAGCAGCACACATATAGGGCCACATTATGAGTTTGGTGGTCTTTGACGGTAAGACCCCCTCGGTGGCAGCTGCCAAAAGATTGCCAAAAAACAACCAAAATCCTGAAACTGCCAGGACACTGGAGGATGGAAAAGAGGCAGTCCCATCACCAGCACCGCCATCCCAACAATAATCATCCGATCATATTATAATCTACAAATCATGAGAGCGGTTCTTCCATGGTAGGAAACCATTGGCAGTGTAAACCACGGAGGTCTGAGCTCACATCAGTCAGAACACTACACCACAGTGAACAGTCTGAATATCCCACACCTGACACACATTCACACACCCGACAAACCTCCACATTGCACTACATAACACACCCTGCACAACCCACAATCCTTTGCAACCAGAACGCCACTCACAGCCACAGACAAGTAACATTTTGGAGAGATACAAATAGCAAGATGAGGCACCCATCCACATTTCACTATGCACACATACCACACCTGCACAATATACACAACACAAAATTTACTATCACACACAATACACAACAGTTATCACCCACTCACATCACAGCACCCACACCTCATCAATAACATTTTTTCATCCTTTTTTCACTACCTCACCATCTTTACCACCACTATCATGCCACACAAAAACATCCATGTTTTACTGATGATGAGTTGAGGGTCATGGTGGATGAAATTGTCAGGGTAGAGCCACACCTGTTCAGAGCACAGGTCCTGCAAACATTAATAGCCAGAAAAATTGAGTTGGGGCAAAGGATAGTCGACAGGGTGAATGCTGGAGGCATTTACACATTTATAAGGGAGGACATCAAGAAGAGGTGTAATGACCGCAGGGGGGAGATATGTTCCCTGGTATCCAGGCACCAGCTGCCAGTTCTCAAGACTGGCAGTGGGCTCCCATCTATTCCCCCACTTTCACATCATGGGAGGTCTTGGACATTCTGCATCCTGCGAGCCTGGCAGGAATACCTGGGGGAGTGGAGTCTGGTAAGTCACTACAACATTCATATCACCGAAATGTTTTGTCTTGCATGCTCACTGATCACCTTTCCCTACCTCAATGACCAAAACACCCACCACCCTTGTGTTCAAATGTCTAAATACCCTTCTCTGGCATGCCACCTGTAAACCAAACTCACCTGGGGCCACAGTGTTTGTGTCTGGCATGTGAAGTACATGAGCTGACAGCACTACAACCCCCAGCAGGCACTGTTCCACATGTAAGAAAACCAGAACAGTGCACTAAATTAAACTGTCTTGCATGTGGAACTAATAATCAAAGTAACCCATCCTGATTGCCCAACCATTTAACAGTTCATGGCAATGACAGTAATGCAATGGCCCACTACCAGCACCCTTAGAAGCAAATCACAGTTACAGCTGTGTCCCATACCAAACTGGCCTCTCAGAAAAGCTTCCTAATAATGTATTATACTCACCGAGGGGGGGGCAACTAAATGGCAAACTGGATGCACTTGCAGTACATCCAAACCGCGGCCCAGGTCAAATGGCAACTCCTATTTTTGTGCCAGCTATGACACAATTGTACATTGTTCTGCTTTTGGCTGACTCAATGATGCCATACACCTTACTAGGAGAGAAATGTACATTGTCGTGTCTTTACTCAGACAAGACATGAGGGTATCAGCAGTCATCTGAACACCAACATACTCCTAGAGCGTGTATGCAATTGCAAATCTCTGGGTCCCACATTGCTCTAACCCAAATTTAGTAGCAGCTGTCATTGTCATTTCAGAGGATCATGTAAAAGCAGTGTGTCCATCTCACATACCATGTTTAGCTGTCAAATTTATACATCATTTCTTGCATCATTTACAGCAACTGTGTTTTCCACTTCTCCTACAAGTAACCCTGCCATTCTCAACATGGAAAAGACACCAGAGACTGGCACTACCCCTTCGGATGAAGACCCCAGTGAGGAAAACACTCTTCAATGTCTGGACACTGAGGAAAAAGCTGGCCCATCAGGGACACATGCTCTGTCAACTACTGTCAGCCTCATCCTGCCCACATCAACTCCTCCCAGCCCTATTTTATCTACTTCACAGGCAACCATTCTCCCCAAACCTGTGTCCCAAAGACAGCCTCTTCCATCCTGTGCCCACCTGTACAGGTACCTGAATCTCCTTAAGTCACCCTGACAATGATGGTCATGCCATCAGTGGGAGTAGGCACACTGTGCCGGGGCACAGGTACGTGGGGTAGGGCAAGTTGGAGGAATGGTGTGGGCCAGAGGATGAAGGCTCCAAGGGACACAACTGACCAGGAGACTATCTCCAAAGTCTTGGGGGTCTATCAAAGGTCCAAAGGGACAACCGCCAGGAAGCCATGCAGCAGTGGCAGGCCTGAAATGCCATCCTGGCTTCCATTTCTGGGGTGTTTAGGGATATTGTTGGAAAATGGGTTATTGGTAGGGCAGGTAGGTACCTACACCTAGCAACAAGCCACAAACCTCCACAAAAGTACAGTTAGGTCTCAGTAAATTAATCCCAGCTCTACCCTTGGTAGCTTGGCATCGAGCGTCAAGGCTTAACTTAGGAGACAAAGTGTAAAGCATTCAAATATCACAAAACAGTATTTAAATAAAACACAGGAAACAGTTTAAAAATCCAAAACCAATTTATAAAAATAGCTTATATTTTTATCTTTAAAATGACACAAAAACGATTAAAATCGGTTCAGGGGAACCGGAGATATGAATTTTTAAAGTATTATTATTTTCTAGCGCATAGAAACAAAAAGCGCCAATCGGGTCATCTGGTTGCACCAGGACCGGGACAAGGTCAAACTTTCAGGCCGACCGCGATGGAGCCCTGCTCGGATACAGGTCGCGGGAAGCCTCGGTTAAAAAGTTACCTTCTGACTTAGTCTTTATTTTGAAGTTTTTCTTCACCGGGACGAACCTGCCAGTTGGATCCGACCTCCTGGAGCCCTTGTCCGGATACGCGAAGTCGGTTTCCTCGGTGGTGATTTCTACCTTCGGACTTAGTCGTTTTTTCGAGATGAAAATCCTTCGACCGGGGTAAACCTGGATCTTGATCCGACGTCCGTGGAGCCCTTCTCGGATACGATGGCTGGAAGGTCCCGGTCAACTTTTTACGTTCGGACTTAGTCTTTTTTTCGGATGTTTTTCTTGACCGGGACGAACCACGAAGTCAGGCCGGGTCGCGGTTGAGGCAAGCCGGCTAGAATTTCCGCGTCGAGTCGGTCACTTTATGGAGCTTTTTTCTAAAATTTCTCCAATCTTTTCCAAACTTCTGGGGCTTCACCCAGATGTTCTTTTAAGCTTCTTTTGGGGTCCACAGCTCACCCCAAGGGTCCAGAAGTTCTGTGATGGTCCTTGGGAAGTGCGGACTTCAATTCCCAGAGTGCACCTGGCGCAAACTCCTTTTTGGCCACTGGGCAGTGGTCAGCTGGTCACTTTTTCAGGAGTTGGTGCAGGGGACTCTGGTTAGCAATTTTTCACCTGTAGCAAACAGGGAGTCCCTCCTTGAACCAGTGGAAGCCAGGCAAAGTCCTTCTTGTGGTGAAGCCCAAGTGTGCAGCTGGTGCAGTCTTTCTGAGTGCAGGGTCCAGGTGCAGGCCAGGGGTCCAGCAGGGCAGTCCTTCTTCTTCTTGTAGTTCTTTCTTCTTGAAATTTGGTGGGGATCTGAGGTGTGGGTGCAGGTCTGCCAGTTTTATCCTTGCTCCTGGGTGAAAAGCAGGGGGGCCCTGGTTCTCCAATCAGGGACAGGGTCGTCCCCCTGTGATGACCACTTCCTGGGAAGTGTGGCAAAAATCCATCCCAGAAGGCAACAGTCTCTAAAAATCCAACATGGATGAATCTGATTTTTGGAGGTTACATCTGGCTGAGCCCACCCACTGGTGTGGCTAAAAATCATAAACACACCCCTCTCCTGCCCTCTCCTAATCTAATCAAGGGGGCACCTAGCTGTCTGGGGTTGCAGGATGTGGGGGTGTTGCTGGGTGCTGCAAATGTCCTTCTCTGTCTTTGAAGACCAGTTTGGCAGCCCTCCCCCTTCCTGCCTCACCATCTGCTGAGGGGAGATTCTCTCCCCCAAGCACATTCCTTTGTGTGAAGTCAGGCCACTTCACACCTCATTAAAGTAGCCTGGCAGAAGCTGCTGCAGGCTGGCTAATCAGAGCACAGCAGCAAAAACAATGCAGAGCTGAAATTGGCAACTTTTTAGGTAAAGTCTAAACTTTTTACCTGGACTAGTTATATTAAATCCAACAACTGGAAGTTGTGGGATTTATTATACCAATCAATTTGATACCAAATTCTTGGTATGTAACATTTAAGGAGACTTTAAAATTTAAAATAAAGTCTGCCCATTCTAGCCTATGAAGGTCATTTACTTCAATGAGGGAAAAACGAATTTGGCTGTTTTTACCTCACCAGGGCTTATAAATCTATTTTTATAAAGTCCCTGCTTATAGTTACATGGCACCCAGCCCTAGGGGCACATAGGGCACACCTTAGGGGTGACTTATATGTAAAAATAAGGTAGTTTAAGACTTTGGAAGTACCTTTAATTCCAAAGTCGAATTTGCATATAACTTTAATTTAAAAGCAGCCAGCAAGGCAGGCTTGCTTTTAAAATGACACTGGGCACCTCAGCAATGCACCTAGGTGTGCACCACCTATGCTGTGGTCCCTAAACCTACATGCCCTACCATATACTAGGGACTTATAGGTAGGTTTACTTAGCCAATTATAATTAGCCTAATTTGCATATCCATTTTACACAGAGCACAGGCCCTGGGACTGGTTAGCAGTACCCAGGGCACCTTTAAAGTCAGGAAAACACCAGCATAAAGTGGAAAATGGGGGCAAAAAGTTATGGGGCCTCTGCAATCAGCCCCAGTTTCTCACACAACCCCCCCCCCCAGCCCACACGCCCAGGAGACTCAGCCCAACCCTGGGAGAGTCTTCCTGGCTTGTTAGGCGAGGAAGACAGTGAAGAAAACTGGCTGTCCCTTTGCAGGGCCTACTCTGCCTTACATCCTCCTGTCAGGGTCTCTCCCTCTGGGTAGTGAACCCACCCCAACAATGAAAGGACCCATTTCAAACTGAAACTTCCCTCTAGGGGGGTCTTCCTCCTCTCTCTCTGCCAACTTGGGTAGTGAGGTGCCCACCTCCCCTACTCCTAACTTTGCTAGGGCAACACCTAGCTTACCCAAAGAGGTCACCCAACACTTGAGCAACCCCACCATGACCAACAGGGTCAGGGGGCCTACTTTGCTATTGGCCCTGGGGTCTGCCTCCCAGGCCAAGTACAGTGCTGCCTGGAAGGCTAGCACCCAGCAGAGGCTACTGACAGCTGTCAGTACCCAGAACCACACCCTAAGCTCTCCACTGACAGGTGGCTGAGCTGCTTTAGGGGCAACTTTGGGGTCCTGGCAACCCTCTTGCTGTCTAGAGTGGGGGGCTACCACCTCCTGTGGCAGACACCCTCCTTCCACTCTCCCTTCTGTCAGTGCAGGGGCAACACCTTGCATCTGGACAGCTGCCTGACTACTCAGGACTTCCTTGGGGTCAGGTGAGGCCTCACCAGTGCCAACTCTGGGCTCCCCCCCTACTGGGGCAGAAGGCCTTTGGCTCCCTGGAACTCTCTTTAAGAGTGGCCTACCCTTCCTTTTCTTCTTTCCTTTTCTTGGGGACCCCTGTCTCCTAACTGTAGGGACTGACTCCCCAGGACTTTGGTTTGGGGGGGCGCCCTGGGCGACCGCCCCATCTGGGACCAGACTCACCTCTGGGAGGTCATTGCCCAGGATACAATCTAGGGGAAGGTCAGCACTGACTACCACCCTAATCCAGTCAAGGATACCCTCCCTCTCTAGGGGCACTATGGCTACAGGTTTAGAGGTGACCTCCCCTGTGGCTATCCTGACTTTCTTTGTCTTTCCTGGGACATACATGTCTGGGGTCACTAACCGGTCACTCACTACAGTGTGACTGGCACAGGTGTCTCTCAGGCCAGTGGTAGGGATCCCATTCACTTGAATGTGGTGGAAGTGCCTACTCCCACCCTCAGGGATCACCAGCTTACCATCTGGTCCTGTCTCCCAGCACAATGCTAGGAGGACTTCATCATCTGAGGAATCCTCCTCTATGGCTACACTGGACAGCCCAGTGCTAACCACTTTCTTTGGACAGGCTGCATCTCCTCTGAAGTGACCTGTCTGCTGACAGTCAAAGCAAGCCCTACTGTCCAAGAGCTTTTTTAACCCTGGGTCTCCCTGTCTCTGCATGTCAGAGTGGGAGTGGGATTTACTCTCCTCCTTCTTAGGGTTCTGGGGTACAGAGGGAGTCTCTGTGGTGGGCTTACCACCTCCCTCCTTAGGTTTTTGGGGACCTGTCCCCCCCTTCTTGGAGTCTCCCCCCTGGGACTTGACAACCACCCTGGTTCTCAACCACTCATCAGCTGCCTCCCCTAGCTCTCTAGGGTTGGTCTGCTTAGAGTCCACTAGATGCTGGCGTAACCTTTCTTGGATACAATTGGTCAAGATGTGCTCTCTCATGATCAGATTGTATAACCCCTCATAAGTATTTACTTTGTTGCCAATAATCCAGCCCTCTAGTGCCTTTAGTGAGGTGTCCACAAAGTCAACCCAAGACTGGGTACTGACCTTCTGGGTGTCCCTGAACTTCATTCTATATTGCTCTGGGGTCAGACCAAACTTCTTGACTAAGCACCTCTTCATACTAGGGTATGAATCTGCCTCCTCCCCCCTTAAGGTCAGAAGCCTATCCCTCCCTGAGTTGGGGACCAACTCCCACAAAAGGGAACCCCAGTATTGAGGCTTAACCCTTCTCATTTGGAGTGCCCTCTCAAAGGCCCCTAGCCACTTATCTATGTCATCCCCCTCTATATAAGCAGGAACTACCCCCTTGGGTAATCTGGGGCAAACTCCCCCACCCATGGACACCTCAGCTTCTTTATCGCTGCTTCCATCTCTTTTTTCTTTGTATGCCCACTTTTTCTTCTCTAGGGCCAGCTTCTCTGCTTCCAAAGCTATGTAGGCTAGCTGGGCTTCCAGCTCTCTTTCCCTGATGGATGGGTTCTCTCCTCCTGAAAGGACCCTCTTCCTACCACTAGCTTTGGGTCTGCCCCTAGTGACTGTGTCCAGTGAGGACCGTTCCTCCTCTTCCTCACTTGGGGTCTGATGCCTTTCCTCCCCTGAGTGGTTAGAGTTAGCATCATCCTCTTTTGGTTCCTCCTCTGGAGCTTCCTCTGTCTCTACCTCTTGGGCCTCAGCCCATGCTGTCAGGGATTTAATCAGGATTTCCTTCCTGAGATTAGTGGTTGCAGGCAACCCCCTCTCAATACACAACCCCCTAAGCTGGACTACTGTCAGTGTGGGTAGGCTAGCCAGATCAAGCTCCATGGTTCCCTAGTTTTGTGTCACAAAAACTTTTTGCAAAAATTGGAAACAAGAATTTAGAAAAATTACAAAAATTCAATAATTGAAATTAATCCAAATTTAAAAATTAAAAACAATTTTTGCACTAGGACAATTTAAGGGATTTTTAATTTGTTTTACCTAAAACTGTAACGTGATATTGAACACAAGTACAGGATCCCGTCGCTGCTTCCAATTATGTTGGAAAATGGGTTATTGGTAGGGCAGGTAGGTACCTACACCTAGCAACAAGCCACAAACCTCCACAAAAGTACAGTTAGGTCTCAGTAAATTAATCCCAGCTCTACCCTTGGTAGCTTGGCATCGAGCGTCAAGGCTTAACTTAGGAGACAAAGTGTAAAGCATTCAAATATCACAAAACAGTATTTAAATAAAACACAGGAAACAGTTTAAAAATCCAAAACCAATTTATAAAAATAGCTTATATTTTTATCTTTAAAATGACACAAAAACGATTAAAATCGGTTCAGGGGAACCGGAGATATGAATTTTTAAAGTATTATTATTTTCTAGCGCATAGAAACAAAAAGCGCCAATCGGGTCATCTGGTTGCACCAGGACCGGGACAAGGTCAAACTTTCAGGCCGACCGCGATGGAGCCCTGCTCGGATACAGGTCGCGGGAAGCCTCGGTTAAAAAGTTACCTTCTGACTTAGTCTTTATTTTGAAGTTTTTCTTCACCGGGACGAACCTGCCAGTTGGATCCGACCTCCTGGAGCCCTTGTCCGGATACGCGAAGTCGGTTTCCTCGGTGGTGATTTCTACCTTCGGACTTAGTCGTTTTTTCGAGATGAAAATCCTTCGACCGGGGTAAACCTGGATCTTGATCCGACGTCCGTGGAGCCCTTCTCGGATACGATGGCTGGAAGGTCCCGGTCAACTTTTTACGTTCGGACTTAGTCTTTTTTTCGGATGTTTTTCTTGACCGGGACGAACCACGAAGTCAGGCCGGGTCGCGGTTGAGGCAAGCCGGCTAGAATTTCCGCGTCGAGTCGGTCACTTTATGGAGCTTTTTTCTAAAATTTCTCCAATCTTTTCCAAACTTCTGGGGCTTCACCCAGATGTTCTTTTAAGCTTCTTTTGGGGTCCACAGCTCACCCCAAGGGTCCAGAAGTTCTGTGATGGTCCTTGGGAAGTGCGGACTTCAATTCCCAGAGTGCACCTGGCGCAAACTCCTTTTTGGCCACTGGGCAGTGGTCAGCTGGTCACTTTTTCAGGAGTTGGTGCAGGGGACTCTGGTTAGCAATTTTTCACCTGTAGCAAACAGGGAGTCCCTCCTTGAACCAGTGGAAGCCAGGCAAAGTCCTTCTTGTGGTGAAGCCCAAGTGTGCAGCTGGTGCAGTCTTTCTGAGTGCAGGGTCCAGGTGCAGGCCAGGGGTCCAGCAGGGCAGTCCTTCTTCTTCTTGTAGTTCTTTCTTCTTGAAATTTGGTGGGGATCTGAGGTGTGGGTGCAGGTCTGCCAGTTTTATCCTTGCTCCTGGGTGAAAAGCAGGGGGGCCCTGGTTCTCCAATCAGGGACAGGGTCGTCCCCCTGTGATGACCACTTCCTGGGAAGTGTGGCAAAAATCCATCCCAGAAGGCAACAGTCTCTAAAAATCCAACATGGATGAATCTGATTTTTGGAGGTTACATCTGGCTGAGCCCACCCACTGGTGTGGCTAAAAATCATAAACACACCCCTCTCCTGCCCTCTCCTAATCTAATCAAGGGGGCACCTAGCTGTCTGGGGTTGCAGGATGTGGGGGTGTTGCTGGGTGCTGCAAATGTCCTTCTCTGTCTTTGAAGACCAGTTTGGCAGCCCTCCCCCTTCCTGCCTCACCATCTGCTGAGGGGAGATTCTCTCCCCCAAGCACATTCCTTTGTGTGAAGTCAGGCCACTTCACACCTCATTAAAGTAGCCTGGCAGAAGCTGCTGCAGGCTGGCTAATCAGAGCACAGCAGCAAAAACAATGCAGAGCTGAAATTGGCAACTTTTTAGGTAAAGTCTAAACTTTTTACCTGGACTAGTTATATTAAATCCAACAACTGGAAGTTGTGGGATTTATTATAACAATCAATTTGATACCAAATTCTTGGTATGTAACATTTAAGGAGACTTTAAAATTTAAAATAAAGTCTGCCCATTCTAGCCTATGAAGGTCATTTACTTCAATGAGGGAAAAACGAATTTGGCTGTTTTTACCTCACCAGGGCTTATAAATCTATTTTTATAAAGTCCCTGCTTATAGTTACATGGCACCCAGCCCTAGGGGCACATAGGGCACACCTTAGGGGTGACTTATATGTAAAAATAAGGTAGTTTAAGACTTTGGAAGTACCTTTAATTCCAAAGTCGAATTTGCATATAACTTTAATTTAAAAGCAGCCAGCAAGGCAGGCTTGCTTTTAAAATGACACTGGGCACCTCAGCAATGCACCTAGGTGTGCACCACCTATGCTGTGGTCCCTAAACCTACATGCCCTACCATATACTAGGGACTTATAGGTAGGTTTACTTAGCCAATTATAATTAGCCTAATTTGCATATCCATTTTACACAGAGCACAGGCCCTGGGACTGGTTAGCAGTACCCAGGGCACCTTTAAAGTCAGGAAAACACCAGCATAAAGTGGAAAATGGGGGCAAAAAGTTATGGGGCCTCTGCAATCAGCCCCAGTTTCTCACAGATATCAACACTACCCTAAGTAGGGTTTGCACCCAACATCAGGCCTCTTCTACTAGCAATGAGACATCAGGCCCTTCTACATCTGCTAGTGGAATGGAGGCCCTGCCAGGGGAAGGGAATGCCTCAGTCACCCTGCCCCCCTCTGTAGCAGAAGAACCACCCCCTAAACATGGACATCCAACCAGACATCCAGGAGAAGATGCCAAGACCAAAGCCACTGCTAGGAAGTGAACCTCTCTTGATTGGTTCCCCATGTGGTCCCTGCTACACCCTGTTGACTGTTCTGAAACCTGACTCCATTTGCCTATGGTGCAAGGACACTGGACTTGTGTTGCCAAATGGTGCAGTAGCTACCCTGATGATTTCATCCACCATGACTGAACCCTTCACTGTTAACTTTGTGTAATTTCTGTTTCAAATCACTCCTTCTGTTGTGCATTCACCAATACATGCCATTTAACCCCAGATCCTGTGGAAGTGTTATGTATCAGCCATGTAAAACTTCCATGTATGACAACTATTGTAGCAAAATGTTCCTCTCCAATGTTAAAGCTTTGTTATGGTCATCACATGTACTGGATAACCAGGATACATATAGAATTGGGACAGATTGGTTTAATGTATCATCAGCTAAAGCCTTATCACCTACACATACCTTTGCTTCCAAATGACCATACCCCATGAAACAGACAGAGGTTGGTACTAATCTCCCCATTAATGGAACTTTCCAGTTTACCATGGACAGGTATCTGTAGGCTTGCCACTCACCTATGTCAGTCTTCAGACACATGCACATTGGTCTACAATGAGGAATTACACTGAAAGCTATGCACAAGTTAGTTCACATACAACATGAAGCATAATGATGGTAGAGGGTCTGGATATCACATTATGATGTGTCAGACACAAATGGACGCACACATGGCACTATTTGAGACACATCCAAAACCAAACAGGTCTTTTTTGTAGAAAATAACACTTCCATCCCACTGTCCTGACAGTCTGGGAATAGAACTCACACTCCACAGATCTCATGCTAAACAGTACCTGATTTAATCCCTGTCCACGTATCACGTCAGTCTGCAAATCCCAACTGCCTGTGACACCTTATGAGATCGCAAAATGAGGATAAGACGAACAGCTACTCTGCAAATCTGTGATTGACAAAGATAAGGTATAGTTCAGACTGGAACACATACATCACATTGCCAAATTAATAATTGCAAGTGTGACTTTGATTGTGCATTTTCAAAACAATAGAATATATGCATAGCAGTTCTGAACACAACTCCAAGTAACAATCTGCATGGATCTCTGAGTCATGGGCTTTGGAGCCACTTAAGACCTCACTGAGGGTGGTAAAAAGAACATTACATGGCATGCATAACCTCAACAATACTCCATAGAATCTCTATTGTAATATCACGTACCTTGAGTCAGTTGAAGTACTGATTGATGACATGTGCCCTGATGTCTCCAGCTTCATTATCATCATGCTCATCCTCACTTGGCAAATCTGCATTTCCACCCACAGGATCAGCTGGCTCCCCCTCATCTGGTATGTTTCACGACCTTAACGCTTCTTACCGATGTAATCTGCCAGTCTCTGGGCACCACCAGGCTTCTTGCTTGTTCTAGATTGACCAAGGTAGGGGCGACCCTTTCCAGTAGCTACAGTGCTGCTGATAATAAAACACCTAGCAGACCATAACCTCCAGAAGGAGTCCCAGAGGAAAAAACCCAACTTGGGAAAAACCTCAGATCAAGGAACTCCTGAAAAAGATAACAATAAAAGAAAAAGTACGGCTCAAAAAGTCTGGAACAAAAACTGCAGACAGGGAAGAGCAGGTGAAGTCCAAAATCACAGGATACAGGCGCGAGGAGCACAACCAAAACGGAAGTGTTTTCAATGCAAGGAACCAAAGCCAAACTGTGCTTATATACTGACAAACAGGAAGTGACATGCAGGATGTAATGAAGACACCATCTTGGATTGGGAAAAGCAACATTAAAGTGAATGCAAAAATAGCCGTAGAATAAAGAGTAGGGAGCAAGGCATACAGGGAAGGTAACACAGAGTCTAGGGAAAGATAAAATATGGGCAAGAAGAACCAAAAAAGAAAAAGAGAAAAAAGAAGAAAAACAGTAAAAAAACGGTGAGAAAAACTAGGGGGGTAAAAGGTGGACGCAGCGTGAAACAGAGCCCAAAGGGAAAGTTTCAGGTCACGCTACGGCCCAAAAAACAGGTTGCGACGCGAAAAGCAACCTGCAGCAGAAACGACCATCCGATACATGGTGGCCTCACAGTATGAATGGTATCTGACGTCTCAGGGCAAGGTTGTGGAGCATGCAGCAGGCAACAATTATTTGACATAGCTTGAAGGGGGAGTAGAGGAGGGCTTTTCCAGACTTGTCAATGCTTCAAAATCTTGTCTTCCTTCATGGTCTTCAGGTCTGCTAGTGGACGGTACACTGGAGGATGTCTTGCTCTCTTCAGGTCAAGGTAACTATGTGGGACAACACCAGAATGTATGTGAATGACTCAATATATACATCATAAGTATGATCACACCAACGTCACACACATTTCTAAATCATGTCACATGAAACAGTGAATATGTACTCAGCACATAGCTAGGCAAAATATGAACGTTTCCTGTATTCAGAGCCCCTAAACCCTCACATGTTCTTTAAATGGAGAAACAAGTCAATGATGTTCAAAGTTACATCAACCTAGTTGACATGTAACACATATTTGTTGTACCTATACTATGTTCATATTGTCATTAGTATGGTGATAACACTGTACAAAACCTAAAATGCCTAAAATGCCTCTTTTTCACTTCCTCTTCTAATGACATGCACATTGATTCCTGTAAGCAGAAAGCCAGAACTTAACACATTATCATAGATATGAGTTTTTAGTAAATGACACACCTTTCATTACTTCATCGTACATAAATGAGCCCTAAAATGGTAGCTGCTTGTCCTTTTGTACTGGACATCTGGAAGTGACCTGACTCCGCCGGCGGATGTTGTCATGGCAATAGGCGGTTAAAACCGCAGTGGACATTGTCATTGGAACATATTGCTGCCTTTGGCGAACTTGGGCCAATGGCGACATCCAATGGCAGTGACGGTCTTGTACGTGCCTGGCGTCACCGCCATCTTCTGCAGGATCCCTCACTTGACAACTGACGCTTCTGAGCTGCTGTCTACTGCCTCTGTGAAAGATCATGCCACTTCCTGTGGCTGATAGGGTCCCTGCCTTCTCTCCGGAACAGCTGGACAAGATTGTAGAGGATGTCCTACCCCTGTTTGAACAGCTACATGGTGCATCAGAGGAACAGGTGAGTCCAATCCAATACCAATGGGTGAAAGATAGAGTGTATGCTGATGTAGATGAAATGTGCAGGAATGAAGAAATGAACTATTATGTGTGAGTAGATAAACATGTGCACATGTGCATAGAAAGATTATTACCCCTGATACATAGTAGGTAGTGTGTGTATGTACCCTGATCCACAAATATACATTACAGCATTACCATTAATGTGATAAAAAACAGTTGTTGAGATATACCATTTGTAGGACATTCTTGTGGTCTGGTCATATGTTTCTAGCTGACACCTGGATCGCCATCGCCAAGAAAGTGTGGACTCTGGGGGTCCACAGCCGGCAGAGCTCCCACTGTAGGAAGCGGTGGGAGGACCTGAGAGGCTGGGCCCGAGAGGCACAGCTGGGGATGTCTTCCCAAGTAGGAAGGGGTGCCCATTGACCTTGATCCCCCTAATGACCCACATATTGGCAGTTGCCTATCCTAAGTTGGACGGGCGTTTGAGGGCAGCACAGCAGCCACAAGGGGGTAAGTACTGACTACACTCATTTACAACCCTCTGCCAGGTAAGCGTATGATGTGAAAGACTCTAAGCTGTGACAGTATGGTAAGTGCAAAAGGTAAAAGATCACCTAGGAGCACCCAGAAGTACAGTGCTGAATATTGGTACACAGGTGTGCACATAGTATTGTGTATGGGCACATATTACTCACCTATGTTATCCCTTCTGTACAAAAGCATATGATGATAGACATGTGACTGTGTCATATGTATACCACTATACTGCTCTTTATACCCTGCTGGTTGATCCTTGCCACCCATATCATTGATATAAAAGCTCCGAATATTAGTACTATGTGCATGTGCTTTGGCTTTGGATGGTGCATGTGCTTTGGATGGTAAGTGGCAACACAGCAATTTCTTAATCCAATGTGTTGTGGGCATGCTAAATAAGACAAGACATCTTATTAGTAGGTACAATCTACACTGGTTTTAGCAAACAACATGTGTATATTGTTAGGTTCTGCCATATATCAACATTGTGATGCAATTTAAACATACTTATTATATTTGGATATGTTTTGAAGGCTATTTTGTATGGAATCCTATATGGAATCCTATTGTTTGTACTAATGTAATTGTGCTGCATGTCTTAGTTCACATTCACATGTTGGTGGAATGGTATGTGTAGTCAGTCTTTTGGCTTGCCTCAAGGTGTATATCTCTATCATGGTAACCTCAGAAGGGGTTTATGGCATTGAAACTAATTTTCCTATACAGATGTAAGATTTCTTATGTCTGAAGTGTGGATAGTGATGTTGGCACTTAAATAATGGGCTATTGATGTTGCCACTCATCATGATTAGTTGAACTGTATGTGGCCTTCATGCACCTTACAGGTGTCCATTGTATTGAAGGTGTTGGTATGCTTCCTGTGGTTGTCTGTGGGTAAATCCTATGGGCTATGTAGGCCCCTGTAAGTGTACATGACTTTGTTTTTAGGTAGAGAATGAATAAGATGAGTAGGTACACAAAATCTGTATAATCCATTTCTACAACACTATTGGTACATGTGTTGGTGTCATGGATTTAGACTCTACCATACTCCAAATTTGGATATGCCAAAGAGAAGGTGAATGTGAGCAATTTCTATTGTGAAGGTTGTAAACAAAGTGACATGAAATGTTTTTGACTTGTATGCACCATGCTGTCTTGTGTTTAGATTTTGATGAGTATGTGTGAATTTGGTGTCTGTGTTATATGGAAATCAATGTTACTACACTTTCCCATATCTTGGTTGTTGTTTTACAATGCTGCTGTGGATAGGGACCCAAAATCATGTTGCCAAGTCAGCTTGTGATGGAACGGTTAGTGTGATAGCTGTACTGACAGAATGGTATTGTTGTTGTGAGATTGGTGGCTTATGTGGTGTGTGATATAGTTGTTATATAGTGGTGTGGATTGCATGTTCTGCCATGATGTTGGCACCAACCTGGTTCTACCTGAGGGTGTAGTATACCTAGATGTAATGTTCATGATGTGTATAGGTTAATGTAAGTGTATGAAAAGAATGTGATGACCCTACTTCTCTCTCTGTTTTCCAGCATCCGCAGGCAAAGGAGATGGGACACTGCCAAGTCGGCAAGCCGCTGGCCACGCGACCTCCAGCAATGATAACACCAACACCAAGGGACCAAGTGGCCTGGAGGGCGAAGAGAGTGCCACAGGGGTGACAGGATCCATGTCATCATCTTTGAATCGTCCTCCAATGGACACTCCCTGCCGGTTGGGGATCCATTTGGGACCACCCCAGCACCTACTCTGTCCACCACCCCTCTTTCTACCACCACCCTCCCTGTAGCTTCCCACCCAGTTGGTCGTGCCCGCTGACCCAAGGTGGGTGTCTCCTATGCCACAGGCACCCCAGCCCCAGCACCTGTTAGCCCTCCTACCCTCAGTGAGGAGGCCTGCAAACACCACAACCACTGACTCTCCTACATGCAGTACATCAACCATACCTGCAGTCACCACCCCAACAGACAGTCACCCACCCACTGTGGCATCCCCAGCACCTCCACCCACATATCCCAAGACCCATAAACGCCCTCACCCATTCACCCAACAGACACCCACAAGCATATCTCCCAGAAGTATGCACCCAAGACATTCAATCAAACACCTCAGACAACTACTCTCTCCCCTCCACACCCAAACCATTTTGCTAGGCCCGTCCCTGAGTGTGTAAGAAAGCTTTTCTTTCAGAGTTTGCCCTTTTTCCTACTCTTCTTCCCTGCATGAGACCCCTAAATGTTCAGTTCCCCCCCAAGTCCATCCCTTCCACCTCCAAGGCCTCCCCCATCCCCTGCAAGTACCCATGCCCTTTTCCTGCCAAGAAGTCTACCCCTCCCAAGAAAGCCCAACCCTTCCCTAAGCCTAAACCTAACCCCCCCAAGCCAAACCCCTGAGGCCCCCCTCCCAAGCCTTAGCTAAAACCAACCCCCCACCTCCACCACCCACTCCCAGATAATCCCTGAGGTACCTGCCTGCCCCCTTGATGCCCCTACCTGTGAAGGTTACATGGCAGTCACGGCACCCATATATGCATTTGACGGAGTTCACGACATGGGTTAACAAACTAGACCCCTACTTGAACTTCACCTCCTCTGTCTCCACCACCAAGATTACTTTCCTGGATTTGGTCATCACTATTGACAGAGGCACACTAACTACTTGCACACATCACAAAATTACAGACCGAAACAGTTTACTACTTTACGACAGTTACCACCCGAAAGCACTGAGAGATAACCTACCATTTGGCCAATTCTTACGGTTACGCCGTAATTGTAGTAATATCCGCTCGTTTGACACACAAGCCACAGAATTGAAACACAAACTATATGACCGTCACTATCCTGTAAGGGTGGTTAACACTGCTTACAAACGTGCCAAATATAGTGATAGGGAGCTATTACTACAAACGGTACCCAGACGTGGAGAGAATAAACTAACCTGTGTCACGACTTTTACACCACTGTCTAATACAGTCAAGAAAATTATCAACAATAGGTGGGAGATCCTCCTGAGTGGGGGTGAGAGTATCCCAAAACCACTGTTTGCCTTCAGAAGGACTACCAACTTGAGAGACATACAGATTCACACTAGACCCAGACCTCGCGAGGCACCAAACAGACAAGGCACCCTTTGGCAGCTACCACCAGTGACAGGACATTTCCCTTGTGGGAATTGCAATGTGTGCTCTTTAACTAAACGAACAGACTCATTGGAACTTGTCCCTATTGGGCACTGGTGATTACTTAGACATACTAATTGTAATACCCGAAACTGCGTGTATCTGATAACATGCCCATGTGGTCTACAATATGTAGGGATGACCACAAGAGCAGTCAAATTAAGAATCAATGAACACCGCAGTAATATTCGGTGTGGACGTACTTCGACCAAACTAAGTATCCACTATATCGAAGCTCAGCATAGCCCGGATGACATGTGGTGGATTGTACTACAGACATGCCCACAGAAAGACGCAGTGTCTCTCTTTGAACTAGAACAACGGTGGGTTTTCAAGCTTGGGACCCACCGGAGTGGGTTAAATTACGATATCCCATGGATTAACTTTTCCCCTTGATCAAACAATACTGAGAAACTAACACGGTAGTTGGTTTACCACATGACTATAGATGTAAACACGTGGTCCCTTACCATCCATAGTAATACGTTTCTCACCCTCCATAGAAATGCTTTGGACATTTCTTCACTGTCGTCTAATATCCAGGACGCCCGTGTGATATGATCCTATTTTTACTCTACAAATGAAAAGAGTATACTGAATCCAACTTATGCTGGCGACACAACACCATCAACAAACACATAGCAATTTCCAACATAAAGGATTGACCTACCAGTTTTACTTAATTATATCAAGTAGTCAGATTTCTGTTCATTTTCCACAGGGCATATTCATTCCCTGTATTGATCCGAGCAACAATATAGAACTCTCATCATGGCCGCCACGTTTCCCTCCTGGCGTCACCAACAGAGCTCTACGCTCACACGCCTCTGACGACGAGCGTTTGTGCCGAGACGTACACACGTTGCATAGCAACGCGCAAAGGTTCCGATTTCCGGGTCCTATTCCATTTATCCTCCCGCTACCGCGTCTCCCTTGTCATTCCGAGAGCGCGACACAGGGGTAGGTGGAAGTGCCGTCTGCCGGTTCCACTCAAGTAAGTGTTTTTGAATGCCTGTGCTGTCAAGTATTTAATAGGGCTTTTGATTCGTGAGTAGTACTGAATCTACGAGGCCGCCTCTCACCTTTTTACCAGTGTCTTCTGACTGTGACATAATACAAATAACGAGGCAGTTCAGGTCACTCCTTGTGATTGCATGAGACCATTAGCTCATCATTCAGCCACGTTTGTTTCTTTAATGTGTGGTTATCTACAAACGAGGTGGCTATTATATTTGATTACCATGAATTTTAACCACTATCATTAGTTTCATATTATAGATATTTTTTTACAACTACCTCCTAGTTTGTTTCCATCCTGTTTCAAATGACAGACTCATTACAGATTGATGATTAAGTATTCATAAGTGTGGGGCTACTCTCCCTGCTTGTTTGTTTACGTATATCTGTTGGGAACGATACTTATGTGCACCTACTCCAGGGCGCTGCTGGATGTTTCAATGACTCCTAATTTTTTTTTGTGATTTCTTGTTTTTCTATATGCTAATTAGAGCCTTGTGGACCAGGTCAATGTTCCGCGTGATCCCATGAAGCCCTGTCTTAGTGTAGAAGGGTAAGCACATTTTGTTCGTTACACTGACACAGGTGTGTGAATGTTTATCACGATCACCGTGTGCCACACACATTGAATTTATATTCATTCAAGTGTAATTCTTGATACAATGACCGGGGCATTAATCAATGTTGTAATTTTTTACACGTTTTCAGGGCGATGAGTAGGAATGACATACTGGGTCATAAAGGACTCATGTAAGTGACTGATGATAATAATATTCCTTCCCTTTTGATTGTCAGTTGATAAAGGCAAGAGCCAGCATAGTTTATTTTTGGAGAAGCAAGTTTTTTTGTTATTAGGTCCTGAAGAAGCGTCGCTGGATCCATTGGGACCTCATAGACGCGAAACATGTTGACCCATTGTTGAGGTGGGTCTGGTAGTTCCTTGACCTCCTTGTTATGTGCAATACAGTTTGAGAGTGGTTGAACATTATTTCGACTTTACCCTCCTGATTACACTTTTAATCTTGGCCAAGACCCCATATTAATAAAGATAGTTCTTAGTAAGGGTCATTGAGCCAATTTTAGCCTTCTATTCCATTTTGTTCTCTCCTTTCTCCCTCTCCCCCTCACTTACCTGTGGGAAAGGGTGGCATCATCAAAAAAGATCTCCGGCAAAGAGCCCCCCGAAAGGGTGGCCCGCCAGACATTGCAGCGCCAGTCTGTCGAGGAGCTGGTCCAATGATGAAGCATGACACCCAACTGGGTGTGTGAGGACTCTTGCTCCTACTTAATAGGATCCCCTATTACTCACCCTGTCTTCTTTTTGCTCTTTAGGAACAGTGTATCACATTATTAGTAACTGTTATTGGAGGACATACACTGGACCTCATAATCCTCTGAATCCCCTTATTTCTTGACATAGTTAGCACAGCAGCTTTGCTGAGGGATTATTTATAAGTCTATTGTTAGACTTCCCCGATATGCATAATTTCCAGGGCCTAAGTTTCGACAATGACATTGTTTCTGCGATTCTACAGACTCCATCCATTCTGACAAATGATGGTGCTGGGCCTTCGGCCCCACCAAAGCAGAATGGGATAAACTATCTACACTAAAGCGAGATCTGATAAAAACAGTCCTTCATGGGACAATTATGACGGAATACTTGAGAGCCAATATAGCCCCGAATGGATTACTTGTGTCAAATATGCTGAGGATCTTCCTACAAGACTTGACCTTTAGGAAGGACTGGGCTCAAATAGCATGGAAATGCACCCGCGATTGGTTGGTATTGATTATCAATACCTCCAAACGGATAGCAGAATCCATGGGCGTACAAATTACCTTTATGGAAAACACATTAAAAACTACAGTTTCCATCGCAGCATTCAAGTATCGTTTAGCTGAGATTAATTCTGATCTCAATGAGTCAAAAGAATTTTTGACTCAACAAAAAATCACGAAATTACAAAAAGACATTAACAGATTTAGTCGTGAAAAAGTCTATCCCTATATCAAGTAAGACTATTCAGCCGATGTGCAATCTGTTTCATCTGATGAGTCTTCCACATCATTCAGGAAACCTCGCAAATATAATCACAGTTCCTCATCCGATGGGTGGAGTACTGACGATGAGAGACCACAACCATATCTTAACTACCCACAATTCCATCCCAACCAATCAATGGGATGGCAGCCACCTTTCCCGTTTTACCAACCCCGTCCCATGCTTCCATATGTGCCTTTTTTAGGCCCCGGCAGGGGCAGAGGCAGAAGACGAGGAAGAGGCAGAAGGGTCTATTGGGCGCAGGAAGAACCCCAAATGGTTACACGGAGCCAGGGCAAAAACCAACTACCCAGGACTTAGTCATCAACCTTTCTGCTAGACCCCTTTCCTCTGAAGAATCGGTTGTTCTCAATAAGGGGTTGGGGTTCGTCCCTACCCCCAGAGAAGACTTTTTCCGCCTACAAAGTGAACTTACACAGTTCTTTAGGAAGATTCGACTACAGGCCTACTTTAGTGACAGACCTCTTGACTCGGCACCCACAGACTCTGGCCTTAAAAAAACGTCTAAATTTATGTCCCCCACAGCTGCTACTCCCTGCGAGATTTTGGCATTCGAGAAAGCAGTTAATTCTGACCTCAATAAGCTACGACCTAAATATGGCTTTGTCAACATACCTAAAGTAGAGAGTGATGCTCTGAAAAGATTGGCAGCTGATAACAATATCACCATCAAGCCAGCAGATAAAGGCGGTGCTATAGTTGTTTTGAATTCATCAGATTACAGACAAGAATGTCTTCGCCTCCTGAGTGATTCGACCTATTACACACTAATCGATCACGATCCAACAGTTAGATTACAGACAGAGACCAGAGGAATGATCAATGAGGCCATTAGTAATTCTTGGATCTCGCAAAAAGAGGCAGATTTTCTAGATACTGCTAATCCCAGGATTCCATACTTTTACTGTCTGCCTACAATTCACAAAGGGATAATTCCACCTCCGGGCCGCCCAATTGTGTCAGGGATAGGGTCCATCCTTGAGCCACTGTCCACATTTTGTGACCACTTTTTACAACCCCTTGTACAACAATCTTCTACATATTTACGGGACACTAAAGATGTCCTCAACCTCATAGAATCCATCAATTCTGACGGTGACGTTCATGCACTAATTACCATGGATGTTGAAGCATTATATACCAACATCCCACAACAGGCCACTCTGTCAGTAGTAGAATCAGCTCTTCTAACGACTACTTTGAAGTTGACCAGTCCGTTTCATTTCATTATGCATTGTGCTAGCTTAGCGATGAAAGAAAACTTTTTTAAGTTTGAAGATTCATTGTTCCACCAGACTCGAGGTACATCAATGGGTAGCACTTTTGCTCCGAGCTTAGCATGTCTTTACATGTATGATTTTGAGAAACGATTCATACTACCTACTTCTAATCCATATCTTTACAATATTAAATTATGGCGTCGATATATTGACGACATTCTGGTCATCTGGCAAGGCCCCATTGAGGAAGTGACGGAGTTCACGACATGGGTTAACAACCTAGACCCCTACTTGAACTTCACCTCCTCTGTCTCCACCACCAAGATTACTTTCCTGGATTTGGTCATCACTATTGACAGAGGCACACTAACTACTTGCACACATCACAAAATTACAGACCGAAACAGTTTACTACTTTACGACAGTTACCACCCGAAAGCACTGAGAGATAACCTACCATTTGGCCAATTCTTACGGTTACGCCGTAATTGTAGTAATATCCGCTTGTTTGACACACAAGCCACAGAATTGAAACACAAACTATATGACCGTCTGTAGGAAAGTACCATCTTGCCTGGCATGTTACCCCCATTTTTCACTGTATATATGTTGTTTTAGTTGTATGTGTCACTGGGACCCTGGTAACCCAGGGCCCCAGTGCTCATAAGTGTGCCTGAATGTGTTACCTGTGTAGTGACTAACTGTCTCACTGAGGCTCTGCTAATCAGAACCTCAGTGGTTATGCTCTCTCATTTCTTTCAAATTGTCACTAACAGGCTAGTGACCAATTTTACCAATTTACATTGGCTTACTGGAACACCCTTATAATTCCCTAGTATATGGTACTGAGGTACCCAGGGTATTGGGGTTCCAGGAGATCCCTATGGGCTGCAGCATTTCTTTTGCCACCCATAGGGAGCTCTGACAATTCTTACACAGGCCTGCCACTGCAGCCTGAGTGAAATAACGTCCACGTTATTTCACAGCCATTTTACACTGCACTTAAGTAACTTATAAGTCACCTATATGTCTAACCTTTACCTGGTAAAGGTTAGGTGCAAAGTTACTTAGTGTGAGGGCACCCTGGCACTAGCCAAGGTGCCCCCACATTGTTCAGAGCCAATTCCCTGAACTTTGTGAGTGCGGGGACACCATTACACGCGTGCACTACATATAGGTCACTACCTATATGTAGCTTCACCATGGTAACTCCGAATATGGCCATGTAACATGTCTATGATCATGGAATTGCCCCCTCTATACCATCCTGGCATAGTTGGCACAATCCCATGATCCCAGTGGTCTGTAGCACAGACCCTGGTACTGCCAAACTGCCCTTCCTGGGGTTTCACTGCAGCTGCTGCTGCTGCCAACCCCTCAGACAGGCAGCTGCCCTCCTGGGGTCCAGCCAGGCCTGGCCCAGGATGGCAGAACAAAGAACTTCCTCTGAGAGAGGGTGTGACACCCTCTCCCTTTGGAAAATGGTGTGAAGGCAGGGGAGGAGTAGCCCAATTCTGCATAAGCCAGTCTACACCGGTTCAGGGACCCCTTAGCCCCTGCTCTGGCGCGAAACTGGACAAAGGAAAGGAGAGTGACCACTCCCCTGACCTGCACCTCCCCTGGGAGGTGTCCAGAGCTCCTCCAGTGTGCTCCAGACCTCTGCCATCTTGGAAACAGAGGTGCTGCTGGCACACTGGACTGCTCTGAGTGGCCAGTGCCACCAGGTGACGTCAGAGACTCCTGCTGATAGGCTCCTTCAGGTGTTAGTAGCCTTTCCTCTCTCCTAGGTAGCCAAACCCTCTTTTCTGGCTATTTAGGGTGTCTGTCTCTGGGGAAACTTTAGATAACGAATGCAAGAGCTCATCCGAGTTCCTCTGCATCTCTCTCTTCACCTTCTGATAAGGAATCGACCGCTGACCGCGCTGGAAGCCTGCAAACCTGCAACCAATTTCCAAGGGAGTAGCTGGGCTCACTTTTGGTAATTTAGTTGGGGTTGGTCTGATTAGGGAGACCACAGAGGCTACTTTAGTCTCTGAAGGGGCTATTGATTTAGCCACTTTGGTTGCTTGCCCCCATAACTTGGAGAAGTACAAGCAACTAACCCTAATAAATGGTGTTGAGGTCCAGGCCTACAGGGACACAGGTGCCAGTGTCACAATGGTGATTGAGAAACTGGTGCACCCTGAACAACACATACTTGGACACCAGTACCAAGTAACCGATGCTCACAACATAACACAAAGCCACCCCATGACTGTTGTAAATCTCAACTGGGGGGGGGTAACTGGTCCAAAGAAAGTTGTGGTAGCTTCAGATTTACCTGTAGACTGTCTATTAGGGAATGATTTGGAGACATCAGCTTGGTCAGATGTGGAGTTGGAGGCCCATGCAGCAATGCTGGGCATCCCAGGGCATATTTTTGCTTTGACAAGGGCTCAGGCCAAAAAGCAAAAAGGACAGGGAAGCTTGGATCCTGGAACAATGGACCAAGTGCTCTCTAAAGCTAGGGCTAGTAGAAGCAAACCACTTCCTACTATCCCTCCCTCTACAGTGGATTCTACTTCTGAGGAAGAAGAATTCCCTCCCTGTGCAGAACCTACACCAGAGGAGCTGGAAGCAGACACTGCTGAGCTTTTGGGTGAAGGGGGGCCTGCCAGAGAGGAGCTGAGTGTGGCACAGCAAACCTGTCCCACATTAGAGGGTCTCAGACAGCAAGCTGTCAAAGAGGCTAATGGGGATGTCAGTGACTCTCACAGAGTTTACTGGGAGGACAACCTCTTGTACACTGAGCATAGGGATCCTAAACCTGGAGCTGCCAGGAGATTAGTGATTCCTCAGGAGTACAGAAAGTTCCTCCTAACACTGGCACATGACATTCCCTTAGCTGGGCATCTAGGACAAATGAAAACTTGGGACAGGCTTGTTCCCCTGTTTCATTGGCCTAGGATGTCTGAGGACACAAAGGAATTTTGTAAGTCCTGTGAAACCTGTCAAGCCAGTGGCAAGACAGGTGGCACTCCAAAGGCACCCCTTATCCCACTGCCTGTGGTTGGGGTTCCCTTTGAAAGGGTAGGGGTTGACATAGTTGGCCCCCTTGACCCTCCTACTGCTTCAGGCAATAGGTTTATCTTGGTGGTAGTGGACCATGCCACAAGATATCCTGAAGCAATTCCTTTAAGGACCACTACAGCTCCTGCAGTGGCAAAGGCCCTCCTGGGAATATTTTCCAGGGTGGGCTTCCCAAAGGAAGTAGTATCAGACAGGGGAAGCAATTTCATGTCTGCATACTTAAAGGCCATGTGGAAGGAGTGTGGTGTAACTTACAAGTTCACAACACCCTATCATCCACAAACAAATGGACTGGTGGAGAGATTTAATAAAACTCTCAAAGGCATGATTATGGGTCTCCCTGAAAAACTCCGCAGGAGATGGGATATCCTTCTACCATGCCTCCTTTTTGCCTACAGGGAGGTACCCCAGAAAGGAGTGGGCTTCAGCCCCTTTGAACTTCTTTTTGGACACCCTGTTAGGGGTCCACTCACACTTGTAAAGGAGGGTTGGGAACAACCTTTAAAAGCTCCTAAGCAGGATATTGTGGATTATGTACTTGGCCTCAGATCAAGGATGGCTGAGTACATGAAAAAGGCCAGTAAAAACCTTCAGGCCAGCCAAGAGCTCCAGAAGCAATGGCATGATCAGAAGGCTGTTTTGGTTCAGTACCAACCAGGGCAGAAAGTGTGGGTCTTGGAGCCTGTGGCCCCAAGAGCACTCCAAGATAAATGGAGTGGTCCCCACACAATTGTTGAAAAGAAGGGTGAAGTCACCTACTTGGTTGACTTAGGCACTGCCAGGAGTCCCCTTAGGGTGCTCCATGTCAACCGCCTGAAACCCTACTATGACAGGGCTGATCTCACCCTGCTCATGGCAACAGATGAGGGACAGGAAGAAGACAGTGATCCTCTTCCTGATCTCTTCTCTTCCACAGATCAAGATGCTCTTGTGGAAGGTGTAGTTTTGGCTGATTGTCTTACTGCTGAGCAGAAAGACAATTGCATAAATCTCCTAGGACAATTTTCAGAACTCTTCTCTACTGTGCCAGGCACCACTTCTTGGTGTGAGCACACTATAGATACTGGAGACAGTTTACCTGTCAAAAGTAAGATCTATAGGCAGCCTGACCATGTCAGGGACTGCATAAAGCAAGAAGTTCAGAAAATGTTGGAACTAGGAGTGGTTGAGCACTCTGACAGTCCATGGGCTTCTCCTGTGGTACTGGTACCAAAACCCAATTCTAAAGATGGAAAGAAAGAAATGCGGTTTTGTGTAGACTATAGAGGTCTCAACTTGGTAACCAAAACTGATGCTCACCCTATACCCAGGGCAGATGAGCTCATAGATACACTGGCATCTGCCAAGTATCTAAGCACTTTTGATTTAAATGCAGGGTATTGGCAGATCAAATTGTCAGAAGATGCTAAACCTAAGACTGCATTTTCTACCATTGGAGGACATTACCAGTTTACTGTAATGCCTTTTGGTTTGAAAAATGCACCTGCCACTTTTCAGAGGTTGGTGAACACAGTCCTGCAAGGGCTGGAAGCTTTCAGTGCAGCATATTTGGACGATATAGCTGTCTTTAGCTCCAGCTGGGATGATCACCTGGTCCACCTATGGAAAGTTTTGGAGACCCTGCAAAAGGCAGGCCTCACTATCAAGGCTTCAAAGTGCCAGATAGGGCAGGGTAAGGTGGTTTATCTGGGACACCTTGTTGGTGGGGAACAGATTGCACCACTTCAGGGGAAAATCCAAACTATTATTGATTGGGTTCCCCCTACCACTCAGACTCAGGTGAGAGCCTTCCTAGGCCTCACTGGGTATTACAGGAGGTTCATTAAGAACTGTGGCTCCATTGCAGCCCCTCTTAACGACCTCACATCCAAGAAAATGCCTAAAAAGGTATTATGGACAGCAAGCTGTCAGAAAGCTTTTGAGGAGCTGAAGCAGGCCATGTGCTCTGCACCTGTCCTGAAAAGCCCTTGTTACTCTAAAAAATTCTATGTCCAGACTGATGCATCTGAATTAGGAGTAGGGGCAGTCCTATCACAACTTAATTCTGAGGGCCAGGATCAACCTGTTGCTTTTATTAGTAGGAGGTTGACCCCTAGAGAAAAGCGTTGGTCTGCCATTGAGAGGGAGGCCTTTGCTGTGGTCTGGGCTCTGAAGAAGTTGAGGCCATACCTGTTTGGCACTCACTTCATTGTTCAAACAGACCACAAACCTCTACTTTGGCTAAAACAAATGAAAGGTGAAAATCCTAAATTGTTGAGGTGGTCCATATCCCTACAGGGAATGGACTATACAGTGGAACATAGACCTGGGAGTAGCCACTCCAATGCAGATGGACTCTCCAGATATTTACACTTAGACAATGAAGACTCATCAGATCATGGCTAGTCTTATTGTCCTTCATTTGGGGGGGGGTTGTGTAGGAAAGTACCATCTTGCCTGGCATGTTACCCCCATTTTTCACTGTATATATGTTGTTTTAGTTGTATGTGTCACTGGGACCCTGGTAACCCAGGGCCCCAGTGCTCATAAGTGTGCCTGAATGTGTTACCTGTGTAGTGACTAACTGTCTCACTGAGGCTCTGCTAATCAGAACCTCAGTGGTTATGCTCTCTCATTTCTTTCAAATTGTCACTAACAGGCTAGTGACCAATTTTACCAATTTACATTGGCTTACTGGAACACCCTTATAATTCCCTAGTATATGGTACTGAGGTACCCAGGGTATTGGGGTTCCAGGAGATCCCTATGGGCTGCAGCATTTCTTTTGCCACCCATAGGGAGCTCTGACAATTCTTACACAGGCCTGCCACTGCAGCCTGAGTGAAATAACGTCCACGTTATTTCACAGCCATTTTACACTGCACTTAAGTAACTTATAAGTCACCTATATGTCTAACCTTTACCTGGTAAAGGTTAGGTGCAAAGTTACTTAGTGTGAGGGCACCCTGGCACTAGCCAAGGTGCCCCCACATTGTTCAGAGCCAATTCCCTGAACTTTGTGAGTGCGGGGACACCATTACACGCGTGCACTACATATAGGTCACTACCTATATGTAGCTTCACCATGGTAACTCCGAATATGGCCATGTAACATGTCTATGATCATGGAATTGCCCCCTCTATACCATCCTGGCATAGTTGGCACAATCCCATGATCCCAGTGGTCTGTAGCACAGACCCTGGTACTGCCAAACTGCCCTTCCTGGGGTTTCACTGCAGCTGCTGCTGCTGCCAACCCCTCAGACAGGCAGCTGCCCTCCTGGGGTCCAGCCAGGCCTGGCCCAGGATGGCAGAACAAAGAACTTCCTCTGAGAGAGGGTGTGACACCCTCTCCCTTTGGAAAATGGTGTGAAGGCAGGGGCGGAGTAGCCTTCCCCCATCCTCTGGAAATGCTTTGTTGGGCACAGATGTGCCCAATTCTGCATAAGCCAGTCTACACCGGTTCAGGGACCCCTTAGCCCCTGCTCTGGCGCGAAACTGGACAAAGGAAAGGGGAGTGACCACTCCCCTGACCTGCACCTCCCCTGGGAGGTGTCCAGAGCTCCTCCAGTGTGCTCCAGACCTCTGCCATTTTGGAAACAGAGGTGCTGCTGGCACACTGGACTGCTCTGAGTGGCCAGTGCCACCAGGTGACGTCAGAGACTCCTGCTGATAGGCTCCTTCAGGTGTTAGTAGCCTTTCCTCTCTCCTAGGTAGCCAAACCCTCTTTTCTGGCTATTTAGGGTCTCTGTCTCTGGGGAAACTTTAGATAACGAATGCAAGAGCTCATCCGAGTTCCTCTGCATCTCTCTCTTCACCTTCTGATAAGGAATCGACCGCTGACCGCGCTGGAAGCCTGCAAACCTGCAACATAGTAGCAAAGACGACTACTGCAACTCTGTAACGCTGATCCTGCCGCCTTCTCGACTGTTTTCCTGCTTGTGCATGCTGTGGGGGTAGTCTGCCTCCTCTCTGCACCAGAAGCTCAGAAGAAATCTCCTGTGGGTCGACGGAATCTTCCCCCTGCAACCGCAGG
This sequence comes from Pleurodeles waltl, assembly GCF_031143425.1. Lineage (NCBI taxonomy): Eukaryota > Metazoa > Chordata > Amphibia > Caudata > Salamandridae > Pleurodeles > Pleurodeles waltl. Next base: position 1,238,376,088 of record NC_090446.1, read on the forward strand.
CACCAAAAAGCTGCATTACCGGTCCCTTGGGTCTCCTCTCAGCACGACGAGCGAGGTCCCTCGAATCCAGCGACTCTGTCCAAGTGACCCCCACAGTCCAGTGACTCTTCAGTCCAAGTTTGGTGGAGGTAAGTCCTTGCCTCACCTCGCTGGGCTGCATTGCTGGGAACCGCGACTTTGCAGCTACTCCGGCCCCGGTGCACTTCCGGCGGAAATCCTTTGTGCACAGCCAAGCCTGGGTCCACGGCACTCTAACCTGCATTGCACGACTTTCTAAGTTGGTCTCCGGCGACGTGGGACTCCTTTGTGCAACTTCGGCGAGCACCATTTCACGCATCCTCGTAGTGCCTGTTTCTGGCACTTCTCCGGGTGCTACCTGCTTCAGTGAGGGCTCTTTGTCTTGCTCGACGTCCCCTGTCTCTTCAGGTCCAATTTGCGACCTCCTGGTCCCTCCTGGGCCCCAGCAGCGTCCAAAAACGCCAAACGCACGATTTGCACCTAGCAAGGCTTGTTGGCGTCCTTTCAGCGGGACTCTCCAAGGCGAGAGGGATACGTCCACCAAAGGGGAAGTCTCTAGCCCTTTTCGTTCCTGCAGAAACCTCAGCTTCTTCTGTCCAGTCGAAGCTTCTTTGCACCCGCAGCTGGCATTTCCTGGGCATCTGCCCATCTCCGACTTGCTTGTGACTTTTGGACTTGGTCCCCTTGTTCCACAGGTACCCTAGATTGGAAATCCACAGTTGTTGCATTGCTGGTTTGTGTCTTTCCTGCATTATTCCTCTAACACAACTTCTTTGTCCTTAGGGGAACTTTAGTGCACTTTGCACTCACTTTTCAGGGTCTTGGGGAGGGTTATTTTTCTAACTCTCACTATTTTCTAATAGTCCCAGCGACCCTCTACAAGGTCACATAGGTTTGGGGTCCATTCGTGGTTCGCATTCCACTTTTGGAGTATATGGTTTGTGTTGCCCCTATCCCTATGTTTCCCCATTGCATCCTATTGTAACTATACATTGTTTGCACTGTTTTCTAAGACTATACTGCATATTTTTGCTATTGTGTATATATATCTTGTGTATATTTCCTATCCTCTCACTGAGGGTACACTCTAAGATACTTTGGCATATTGTCATAAAAATAAAGTACCTTTATTTTTAGTATAACTGTGTATTGTGTTTTCTTATGATATTGTGCATATGACACTGAGTGGTACTGTAGTAGCTTCACACGTCTCCTAGTTCAGCCTAAGCTGCTCTGCTAAGCTACCATTATCTATCAGCCTAAGCTGCTAGACACCCTATACACTAATAAGGGATAACTGGGCCTGGTGCAAGGTGCAAGTACCCCTTGGTACTCACTACAAGCCAGTCCAGCCTCCTACACCGTCACTATCCTGTAAGGGTTGTTAACACTGCTTACAAACGTGCCAAATATAGTGATAGGGAGCTATTACTACAAACGGTAGCCAGACTTGGAGAGAATAAACTAACCTGTGTCACGACTTTTACACCACTGTCTAATACAGTCAAGAAAATTATCAACAATAGGTGGGAGATCCTCCTGAGTGGGGGTGAGAGTATCCCAAAACCACTGTTTGCCTTCAGAAGGACTACCAACTTGAGAGACATACTGATTCACACTAGACCCAGACCTCGCGAGGCACCAAACAGACAAGGCACCCTTTGGGAGCTACCACCAGTGACTGGACATTTCCCTTGTGGGAATTGCAATGTGTGCTCTTTAACTAAACGAACAGACTCATTGGAACTTGTCCCTATTGGGCACTGGCGATTACTTAGACATACTAATTGTAATACCCGAAACTGCGTGTATCTGATAACATGCCCATGTGGTCTACAATATGTAGGGATGACCACAAGAGCAGTCAAATTAAGAATCAATGAACACCGCAGTAATATTCGGTGTGGACGTACTTCGACCAAACTAAGTATCCACTATATCGAAGCTCAGCATAGCCCGGATGACATGTGGTGGATTGTATTACAGACATGTCCACAGAAAGACGCGGTGTCTCTCTTTGAACTAGAACAATGGTGGGTTTTCAAGCTTGGGACCCACCGGAGTGGGTTAAATGACGATATCCCATGGATTAACTTTTCCCCTTGATCAAACAATACTGAGAAACTAACATGGTAGTTGGTTTACCACATGTCTATAGATGTAAACACGTGGTCCCTTACCATCCATAGTAATACGTTTCTCACCCTCCATAGAAATGCTTTGGACATTTCTTCACTGTCGTCTAATATCCAGGACGCCCGTGTGATATGATCCTATTTTTACTCTACAAATGAAAAGAGTATACTGAATCAAACTTATGCTGGCGACACGACACCATCAACAAACACATAGAAATTTCCAAAATATAGGATTGACCTACCAGTTTTACTTAATTATATCAAGTAGTCAGATTTCTGTTCATTTTCCAAAGGGCATATTCATTCCCTGTATTGATCCGAGCAACAATATAGAACTCTCATCATGGCCGCCACGTTTCCCTCCTGGCGTCACCAACAGAGCTCTACGCTCGCGCTCCTCTGACGCCGAGCGTTTGTGCCGAGACGTACACACGTTGCTTAGCAACGCGCAAAGGTTCCGATTTCCGGGTCCTATTCCATTTATCCTCCCGCTACCGCGTCTCCCTTGTCATTCCGGGAGCGCGACCCAGGGGTAGGTGGAAGTGCCGTCTGCTGGTTCCACTCAAGTAAGTGTTTTTGAATGCCTGTGCTGTCAAGTATTTAATAGGGCTTTTGATTCGTGAGTAGTAATGAATCTACGAGGCCGCCTCTCACCTTTTTACCAGTGTCTTCTGACTGTGACATAATACGAATAACGAGGCAGTTCAGGTCACTCCTTGTGATTGCATGAGACCATTAGCTCATCATTCAGCCACGTTTGTTTCTTTAATGTGTGGTTATCTACAAACGAGGTGGCTATTATATTTGATTACCATGAATTTTAACCACTATCAATAGATTCATATTATAGATATTTTTTGACAACTACCTCCTAGTTTGTTTCCATCCTTTTTCAAATGACACACTCATTACAGATTGATGATTAAGTATTCATAAGTGTGGGGCTACTCTCCCTGCTTGTTTGTTTATGTATATCTGTTGGGAACGATACTTATGTGCACCTACTCCAGGACGCTGCTGGATGTTTCAATGACTCCTAATTTTGTTTTGTGATTTCTTGTTTTTCTATATGCTAATTAGAGCCTTGTGGACCAGGTCAATGGTCCGCGTGATCCCAATAAGCCCTGTCTTAGTGTAGAAGGGTAAGCACATTTTGTTCGTTACACTGACACGGGTGTGTGAATGTTTATCACGATCACCGTGTGCCACACACATTGAATTTATATTCATTCAAGTGTAATTCTTGATACAATGACCGGGGCATTACTCAATGTTGTAATTTTTTACACGTTTTCAGGGCGACGAATAGGAATGACATACTGGGTCATAAAGGACTCATGTAAGTGACTGATGATAATAATATTCCTTCCCTTTTGATTGTCAGTTGATAAAGGCAAGAGCCAGCATAGTTTATTTTTGGAGAAGCACGTTTTTTTGTTATTAGGTCCTGAAGAAGCGTCGCTGGATCCATTGGGACCTCATAGACGCGAAACATGTTGACCCATTGTTGAGGTGGGTCTGGTAGTTCCTTGACCTCCTTGTTATGTGCAATACAGTTTGAGAGTGGTCGAACATTATTTCGACTTTACCCTCCTGATTACAGTTTTAATCTTGGCCAAGACCCCATATTAATAAAGATAGTTCTTAGTAAGGGTCATTGAGCCAATTTTATCCTTCTATTCCATTTTGTTCTCTCCTTTCTCCCTCTCCCCCTCACTTACCTGTGGGAAAGGGTGGCATCATCAAAAAAGATCTCCGGCAAAGAGCCCCCCGAAAGGGTGGTGCCCGCCAGACATTGCAGCGCCAGTCTGGCGAGGAGCTGGTCCAATGATGAAGCATGACACCCAACTGGGTGTGTGAGGACTCTTGCTCCTACTTAATAGGATCCCCTATTACTCACCCTGTCTTCTTCTTGCTCTTTAGGAACAGTGTATCACATTATTAGTAACTGTTATTGGAGGACATACACTGGACCTCATAATCCTCTGAATCCCCTTATTTCTTGACACACCTATGGACTGGCCTATGGCCTTTGACTTTTACATTGATTATTTCTAAATATATTCTAACCAATCAGTTGTTGGTTTTGAGGTGACATCTTTGTCATGCATTCATTTTACTAGGGTAGAGTTGCTCCTGGCTGACATTGGTTTTGTCTCAATATTTGTGTGGTGCTTGTGGTACCTGTATTGTTTGGGCAGTATGTGAGGTTGGGTGCCGTTCTTTTGTCCCCAGTGATAGGGTGTTGTTGTGTGATGGGCGTGTCTGTTTGAAACATGTTGTTGTCATGGAATTGAGTGATGTTTGTATCAACATGTGTTTGTTGCTGTGTTGTGTGGTTTTGTGTGCTTTGATTGTGTGTGTGTTTAGTGCATGATATCATGGATACGATGTGCTGTGTGTGATGTGTATGTCGATTGGTAAGCTTTATGGTTGTGTGATTGTGTGTGTCAGTTCCCTGTTGGTTGTACATTGTGTTGTATATGTGATGTGTCCCTGGGTAGTGTCCATTGTGAGTGCTTGGCAATGTATTGACAATGGTGTAGTTGTGGTGTTGTAGTGATGTCTTGTGTGGTATTGTGAGTGACTGGGTCTGTGCTGTGCTGTGCATATGTTTGTTTTTGGTTTGTGTGTGTGTGTGTGTTGGCCATAGTGTGTGTACTGTGTGTGTCTGGGTGTGTGTGTGTGGCTGTATGTGAGTAAGCATGTTAGTGTAAAGTTACGTCTGAGGGTCGACCTCGCACCCCCTTCCCGATGTTATGTTGTGTGAGTGTACAAACATAGACAATAGTAACAGTAACAGGTAAGTGGGTGTACTTACAGTTGCTGTCGTTGGTAGCAATCAAGATTCTGAAGTGTTTGGGCGAGGAGGAGCAGCAGTATAATGTCTAGTTGTGGTTTTATGATGGCTCCGAACAAGTATGGCTTCCTGAAGGTGAGTGTCTCCTTTCATGCAGTTTGTTTTTATGGTGGTGCGACTGCAGCGGTAACCTTGGCGGTATGCTACCTCGTAATCTGTCCCGCAAAAACATGGTCTCCGCTGCCCTCCAGGTGCCTTCCACTGTCCATTGCGGTCTGACCGCAGTGGCGGTGTCGGCGGTAATTTGGCAGCCTTCTCTGCCAGCCTGTTGGCCGTACAACTGCCAACATGGCAGACCAGAGACCGCTAAACTCGTAATGAGGCCCGTAATGTTTTTGGGCTAATTGTTAACACCTGCATATCACACTATAAAACACACTTATTTCAGGACATGATCCTTTGCCATTCTACTACACAGCACCATTTTGCTGCAGAAATTGGCAAACATAAGTCAGGTTAAAAACATATTTATTTCCTCTTCTGTTTATATTTAATTTGTATTGTTTTAATCTGATAACGTGTGGGTCCTCATTTCAATTAGTTTTATTCACTCATAATGGAAGGGAGGAGAAATCCCCATTTTACAGAGGGTGAATTATCAGTCATGTTGGATGAAATCATTAGAGTAGAGCCACAATTATTTTGAGCCCAAATACAAAATACAACTATGTCTCAGAAAAGGCAAGTGTGGGGCAGAATAGTTGACAGCGTAAAGGCGGTAGCAAGCAACCTGCACACACAGGAGGAAATTAGTAAGAGGTGGAAAGACCTGCAGAGGAGAGTGTGTTCCCTGGCCTCCAAGCCTCACCTCCAGGTCCAGGGGACTGATGATGGTTCTCTCAGCCCCACAGCCCCTTTAACAAGGGAGAGGGCCTTTAATAGCCGGTAGAGCCCGCTACAGCGGGTTCTAAGGCTATTAGAACATTCTGCCACTCGTGGCAGAATGTTCTATTAAATAAAACAAATTCCTCACGAAGCCCGAGGGTATTAAAATCCCCTCGGGCTCTGTTAGGCTTTGTTCACAGCTCTTGCTGTGAACAAAGAGAACATTGGAATGCTGGCACTGCGGGCTTTTACCGGCCAGTAAAAGCCCGGAGAACTCCATTGTTTTCAATGGAGCTGCCAACGTTCCAATGTTCTAATTATAATGCTTACCCTGGAAGTAGAAGATCTTGCAGATCATACATCCTGAAGGCTTGACAGGAATCCCTGGTGGAGTGGAGACTGATAAGTTAGACTTATGAACATCTCACTAAACATAAATGTTGGTTTTGCTCTTAAGTTAGCAATTGCTAATTTGTTTAGCATCTTTGTAAAACATACAAACCCAAGTTGATTTTTACAAATCTATTGTTATCATCACATTAGTTGCATTTCTGTAGTATTTCTGGTTTGCTAATGGTCATTATGTATTGGCAAAATGTGCATTTGCCTTGTTTTTTTAATGTATTTTGTTGTAGTTAAGATAAAAGTTTCCAAACTCCAGCTAATTTCACAGGAAGGGTGCTTGTAGGTGGTTTGTCACCTATTAACATAATTCACACATGTGTTTTATATTGAAAATGTCTGTTCATCTTTACTGCAAATATTTTACTAGGTATGTTCAACTCACAAGTCTGCAAATGTTGTTAATGTTGAATTGAAATCACTGCAAATACTGTGATGCCTTGTTTTTGTCTCTGAAAAATAGTAGTGCAATGTGATGTTAGCCATTCTTTCTTTCCAGCCAAATATACTCATATGTTAAAGTGTCAAGCATTTGTCAATCTCCACGTTATGCTATGTATATAAATATAATTGTTTTATTTCATGTTGTGTGTTGTCACTTTCTTGTTATTTTATTGCATTGATGTAATTGGTTAAACAAATCTAAGTATGTTGAATGCTGAATATAAGTTGTATTGATAAAAATATACTTTGCAATGTTTATATGATGACTAATGCTAATAATCCTTCTAAATTGTATAATAGTCTGCATTTTAGCCTGTTAGGCCTTGGAATGGTTGATCTGAATGTTTTGTATATTTCATGTACACTTCTAAGCAAACCTTTTCTTTTCACAACATATCTTCACCTGTTGTTTTACTAATTACCAAAATTATCAAATTACCAAAATTACCAAAAAAAACACCTAAAGATCTAATTGTTCAGTTAATTAACATTTCACTTTTAGGTTCCTTCACCTGTAGCTGAGAACTCATTAGATGTATAATACAGACTTTTACAATGTTTATTTTGTAATTCATATTAGGTCCAACACCAAGTACGTGGACAGCCATCTGTTACTGAGGATACCTCAACTCCAGACCAGGATCAAGCCTTTAGTGAGGACATCACTCCTGCAAGTCTGGATGATGAATAGCTGGCTGGTCCATCTGGGCTGCCTGGGAAGACAGCTCCAATGAGTCTCACTCGGCCCACACCTACACCTCCTACCCCAATTGTTACCATGACTCAGACTTGGATACATTCCACTTCCTGTATCCAAAGGAACATCACCCCAATCTTGCATCCCCCAGTCCAGGCTGCTGTTGAGCCAACACCACAACCACCTCCAGTTTAGTCAGGACCCAGTGGGATGGGGCACACTGTCTCAAGAGAACATGGTAGTGGGGATAGGGTTAGTGGGAGGGACTCTGTGGGTCAGCAAAGTGAGGCCACTGGGTTCACTGTCATTCAGGCCACCATTGACCAAGTCTGGGAATTCCTAAATTAGTCCCAAGACTTAATAGACAGATCCTCACACACTTTCGGGACATGAAGCAGTTGCTGAGGGAGCACCATGTTGAGATGTAGAATCTAAACACAAATTTGAGATCCCTGACTGGGATGCTGTTTGATATTTATCACCATATGTGCAGGGCTTTTCTAGCAACACCTGCCCCTTTCAGTGGCCCTACAACATTTGGTCTAAATACACCTGCCTCAGCCATGGAAAAGGAGGTCCTGCCGCAAAAAGAAACAGTTGCACTCATGTCAGTCTTTGCAACTGTGGATCCCCTACCCACTCAGGAGGAGATGTTCATAATTGATAACAATTTGGACTATCTGTTCATTATGGAGACCTGGGCTAAAACTGACTCAGATCCTGATTTTGTGGCTGTTCTACCCACAGGATATGGGGCGGTTAGAGTAGATAGACAGAACAAAAGGGAAAGATGGGTGGCAATTCTTTTTAAAAACTCATTGAGCTGCAGCCTTATTTCACTAGCAGACTATTTTGACATCTGCGAAGGTGCTTACTTTAGAATTAAAACAGGTAATGGACCAAATTTGGAAGGCCTTCTACTCTATAGCCCCCCCGGACCAAAAAAGCGGTTCTTGGAGCTGTGGCCGCAAATTATTAAACTTCTATCTACACAAGACCGGAGTATCATCCTTGGGGACTTCAACTTCCACCTGGACGATAAGGAGGATAAAGACACTACTTCGCTTTTAGATTTTATGTCAGGGCTGGGATGGTCTCAGATGGTTAGTTCTCCCACTCATTTAGCTGGCCATACGTTGGATGGCATTTTCTCTACATCTAATACCCTGGAGATGGGCGACTGTAATCGACTAGACTGGACTGATCATAGCATTATTGCTTTCGGGATAATTCTCGAGGGCAGTAATACATTTTCCCATAATGGTACTGTGAAGTACAGGAAATGGGATAAGATAAAGAGCGAAGACCTTTCTGCCACTTTAGAGAAAACTCAGTTAGATAGGCTGAACGCTCCTGGACTATTCGTCTCTGCTTTCAACACTTGGATCATGGAAGCTATTGAGTTGGTGGTCTCCTTGATGGTAGTGCACCGTACAGAGAGGACAAGACATTCTGCCCTGTGGTTCTCTGCTGACTTGAAAAGCATCCAAAGAGACTGCAGAAGACAGGAAAGGAAATGAAGACTTTACTCTACTTTATTAGAAAGCATTAAATTAAGAGATATTAGAAATCAATATAAATCAGCCATTAAACAGGCGAAAATTGCATACTTCTCTCAGAGAATTTTAAAGGCCTCAAATTCCCCTCAGGAATTATTTAAAACTGTGAAGTCCCTCTCTACTACTTTGTCGCTGCAAGGGCTAGACAATTCACAAATGCTTTGCAATAGGATAGCTAGTTTCTTTAAGGACACATTCATCAAAATCCAGAACGGGTTCCAGGACCCCTCACCTATGTTGAGAGATCAGGATCTAGATCTCTCCACAGCGCAGTCTGAGCAGCCCATTCTAGAAAATTTTGCTCCACTTCCTTCAGAACAAATTAAGGTTCTTTTATCAAGGACTCACTCAGGATCCCCCGCTGACCCCTGTCCCCCTAGGGTGCTACAGCGATTGGTGACACAGTGTCAGGACCTTTGGAAAAGCTGTATGCCGGGGTGCTGGAAAGGGGCACTTAACCTCCAGAATGGAAAGAAACAATCATTGTCCCCTTAAAGAAAAAAATGGACGGTGACTCAGAAGACCTTAAGAATCTGCTCCCTATTGCGCTCCTACCCACTCTAGCTAAAATTCAGGAAAAACATTTAAATCAAGAGCTCACCTCGTTCCTGACTACTTATGGCTGTCTGGATGGCTCCCAACATGGGTTCTGGAAACATCATAGCACGGAAACTGCCCTGTTGGCATCTACTTAGACAATTAGAAAACAGGTGGATACGGCAGGGGGTGCAATTTTGATATTGCTGGATTTGTTGGCTGCTTTTGACACCATCTTGCCACTCAGATTAACTGACCGTCTTAATGAGGTCGGAGTGAGAGGACCAGCCTTAAACTTGCTTTCATCTTTTTTTCAGAATAGATTATTTGTAGTTAAAAGTGGGGACTACACTTCGGACCCTTTTCAGCTCCCTTTTGGAGTTCCTCAGGGATCCTCCCTTAGCCCAACCCTGTTTAATTTGTATGTTGCGCCTTTGGCAGAACTAGTGCAATCCTTTGGGTTCCAGGTATCTTCCTATGCAGATGATACACAAATCATTGTTTCCTTTGGAAACAAGACACAGGATACTGCTAAACAACTTCAGGCCTGCATGCTTGAGGTTAAGAACTGGATGGAGAGGAATTGGTTTAAAACGAATGGAGACAAGACTGAGGTCATAGTCTTCGGGGCTAGGTCATCTGTTTGGGACTCTAATTGGTGACCAGAGCCATGCAGGACACTTCCGGTCCCCTCAGCCACAGTGAAAAATCTGGGTGCTCTTTGTGACTCTGCCTTAATGTTTGATTTTCAGGTTAATAAAATCACCAATGCCTGCAGCTGGATTATTAAGATGCTCAAAAAAATCCTCCCTTTTATACCTCAGGATTTGAGAGTAAAAGTAGTACTAGCCTTGATTAGATCGAGACTGGACTATTGCAATGCTCTTTATTTGAACATTAATCAATCCTCACTAAATAATCTGCAATTGATCCAGAATCATATTGCACATTTGGTTCTGGGTCTAGATAAGTATGCATCGGCCATAGATTACCTACATAAACATCATTGGCTACCGAATAGGAAGCGGATTATTTTCAAAGCATTGTGCTTGCTTCATAAGTCTCTTTACTTACAGGCTCCTCCCTCGCCTCTTCCTTTCATTAAGTGGTACATACCTGGGAGGATGCTCTGCTCAGCTGATCGGAAGTTAGCTTATGCCTTTAGGACCAAGAAAGTGAAATGGGGGGATCGAGCTTTTTCTACAGAGGCGGCTAAATTATGGAATAGTTCACCTTTGAAAATTAGGAACATTCCTTCCCTTTAGTTATTTCATAAACAACTGAAAACCTGGCTATTTTAAGCCTAATCATAGACGGATCGCAGTATTATGGTCTCATTTCAACCTCATATCGCTTTGATACCTCTGGTCGAAATGCGCTCTACTAAATACTAGATAAATTAAATTAAATTAAAACTTAAAAATTTAATTCATATGGACCACCAGGAGAGGATGGCAAGACCACCAACAGCAACAGACACATAGGGGGTGATTCTAACTTCGGCGGGCGGCGGAGGCCGCCCGCCAAAGTTCCCCCACCAAAATACCGCTCCGCGGTCGAAAGACCGCTGAGGGTATTTTGGGATTTGCCCTGGGCTGGCGGGCGGCCGCCAAAAGGCCGCCCGCCAGCCCAGGGCAAATCAACCTTCCCACGAGGACGCCGGCTCAGAATTGAGCCGGCATAGTGGGAAGGTGTGACGGGTGCAGTGGCACCCGTCACGTATTTCAGTGTCTGCATAGCAGACACTGAAATACTTTGTGGGGCCCTCTTACGGGGGCACCTGTAGGGGCCCCGCGGCACCCCCTACCGCCATCCTGTTCCTGGCGGGAGACCTGCCAGGAACAGGATGGCGGTAGGGGGTGTCAGAATTCCCATGGGGGCGGAGCGCGCTCCGCCGTCATGGAGGATTCTGCAGGGCAGCGGGAAACCGGCGGGAGACCGCCGGTTTCCCCCATCTGACCGCGGCCGAACCGCCGCGGTCAGAATGCCCTGGCCATTGGCCAATACGAAAAATACACACCAGACAACCATACAAACACCACACCCACTCACCCATAGCACTATAAAACACACACACACACATTACCCACAACCCTTTACAAACAACAATTACTGCCAGGAGACTGAGAAGAAGAGTACAGAGACAACTAGACACACACACCACATACACCCACACACCCATCTCGCACTCCACATCACAAACCCCACCATATTACTCAACACACCCTCACCAACACACATCACACAACACCCATGGCACCACAAAGGCACCCCGGTTTCAATGAGGAGGAGTTAAGGGACATGGTAGACAAATTGTTAGGAAATTGTCAGGGTAGAGCCACAGCTCTTTGGAGCACAGGTACAGTAGATATCTATAGCAAGGAAGATAGCGCTATGGCAGAGAATCGTGGACATGGTCAACGCCGTGGGACAGAACCCAAGAACAAGGGATGACATCAGGAAGAGGTGAAATGACCTATGGCGAAGGTACGTTCCATTGCAGCAAGGCACCAGCTCTCCATACAGAGGACTGGCAGTGGACCCCCACCTCCTTTCCCACAGCTCACAGCATGGGAGGAACAGGTACCGGCAATACTGCATCCTGAGGAACCCGCTGGAGCAGCTGGAGGACTTGACACTGGTAAGTCAACATTTAACACTTATCACCCTCATACCTGCATGCCATCACACCCCCTCACCTTCACTCCCATCACTCCACAACATCCCACACACTGCACCTACACATATGACTAACCACAATGCCCAGCCCTGCATGCTATACCAATGCATGGACAGCCCTCCCAGCCCTGCATGGACACCAGCACCAAAGCATGTACAGCGTAGAGAAACTAACATACCCACAATACATCACCATTCACAAACAAAAGCTGGCAGGGCAACACCAACCATACAGGGGAAGCAACGGAAGTACACGTCATACACTTGAAACATAATACATCATTTACATCCCCACAGGTTTTCCAGTCAATGTCAGCGGAGAGGAGGTGCCACCACTATCTAGTCCCCCAACAGAAGAGGCCCCCAGTTATGACAGTAATTCTGGACTTCTGGATCTGGAGGACCACCCTGGCCCATCAGGGACCACTGGATAGCCGGTCACCCAAGCCCACTTACAGACTACCACAGAGCCTCCCCCTTCAGTATCCCACACCACAGCACCCACCCAGCTTACCCACACCTCTGTCCCCAGGACACGTCAATCAGCAGTGTGCCCACCTGTACAGGGACCCCAGGCCACACCTCGCCCACAAGACCATCAGGGACCTGGGGTCAGTGGCAGTGGCACACCGTTCAGGGGACGGGGGCACAGGCAAACAGGGACACTGGGAGGACTGCTGTGCGCCGGGGGGAGGACAGGAGCAGGGAAATGACTCTCCAGGAGGCACCCACTGAGATCCTGGGAGCCTATCAACATTCCCAGGACACGATGGGCCAGATCCTTGTCAACGTGCAGGAGAACAGGCGGCTGCAGGAGGGACAGTATCAGGGGATCAGGGAGGACTTGCAGGCCATTAACAACACCCTGATCTCCACTGCAGGGGTGCTGTCAGACATGGCCAACATCATGAGGGAGGCAGTGTCACACTAGCCATTCAACTGAACAGCCCTCCACTTCAGCTAGCGGCCAGGAGGCCCCACCACAGGACCCACAGGCCACCAGCATCCCTCCCGCTGCAGAAGGTGAACCACCCCACAAATGTTCCCTGTGGCCCAGGCAGAAGCCAGAGACACTTGCCAAGACCATTGCCAAGAAATTAGACTCTCCTGATTGTACCCCTTGTGTCCCACTCTGTCACCTTGTCCACCTTGAACTGCCATTGCTCCCCTTCCTTTGTCCTCTTGGACACTGCACCGGTGCTACAAAAAGACTGGAACAATACCCTGGACTTTCCTCCATCATCACACCATTCCATTGCACTTTCCCCTCAATTTATTAGCACTACAATAAACACCATTGGATAAAACTCGACTACTAGTATTTCATGTATTGAAAATTTGTGTTGATTGAAACAGCTACATCCATTGCAAATGAACTGTACATAGTGACCATAGAATGAATGACCTGTTGCTGGCTGTTGTGAACACATCACAATATCGTTGTCATATCACCAACATCTGTAAAATGATAATCCATAGGTGACAGCAAGTAGAGACACAGAATACAACAATAGTCATAGAAATGTGAAGTTGCACTGTCTCACGTGTGTGCCATTGGAAGTACTGATGGATCACTAATGTTCTGTTGTCCACATCCTCATCCTCTGCCCCCTCATCCTCACTCTCCTCAGGGTCCACTTCTGCCACAGGGGCATCTCCAATCTCCCCCTCCTTCAGAAAAGGTACATGGCGTCTGAGGGCCAGCTTGTGCAACATGCAGCATGCCACTACTACCTGGCAGACCTTCTCGGGTGAGTAGCACAGGGATCCACCTGTCAGATGGAGGCACCTGAACCTGGCCTTCAGGAGGCCGAAGGTCATCTCAATTATCCATCTGGTTCGCCCATGTGCCTCATTATAACGTTCTTCAGCCCTTGTCCTGGCATTCCTCACAAGAGTCAGCAGCCACGATAGGTTTGGGTAGACAGAGTCTCCTGCAATTATGGAGGGATAACATTTAGCCACACTCTATCCTATTTCGCTAACAGCAGAGGCATACACCAACATACACTGGGTGGGGTCCAAGGCTCACTTTTAAGCCATACCCTGTGCCTCTGTAAATGGGACATCACATTTGGGATGCTGCTATTCCTCAGGACAAAGGCATCATGCACCGACCCTGGATATTTAGCATTGACGTAGGACATGTACTGGTCCACCAGGCACACCATCTGCACCTTCATGGAGTGGAAACTCTTTGGATTCCTGTACACCTGTTCATTCTGCTGGGGGGGGACAAACGCAATATGTGTAACGTCAATCACCCCAATAATATTGGGGATATGTCCCATTGCATAAAATCCGGCCTTCACAGTGGCCAAATCTTCCACCTGGGGAAAAAAAAATTAGCTGCACATGTGTTTTTCCAGGGCAGACAACACTCTTCCCAGCACAATTGAGGCCATTGGCTGTGACATTCCTGCTGCCAAGCCCACTGTCACTTGGAAAGAACCTGTTGCCAGGAAATGGAGCACTGATAGAACTTGCACAAAAGGGGGGATCCCAGTGGGATGACGTATAGCTGAGATCAGGTCAGGCTCCAACTGGGCACACAGCTCTGTGATTGTGGCCCTGTCCAGTCTATTGGTGAGTATAATGTGCCTGTTCTCCTGTGTAGCTAAGTCCACCAGGGGTCTGTACACTGGGGTATGTCTCCATCTCCTATTCATCCACAGCGGTAGGAATCTAAGGGACACAAGAGTGAGTAGGCTGTCACAATTTGAACAACAAAACCACAACAGCAGTCCACATCGTGCAATCATGTTTTGGGACAGTGTAATTTAAAAGTATGTGCCTATTTATCCTGTGACGCAGAAATTATTGATAGGCCTGTTCACCCCCCCTGAAATGGCGACTGCCTGTCCTCTGTGGAGGGACAGGTGGAAGTGAGGTAATTCCGCTGACGTTGTGCGCCGTGGCGGTAGGTAGTCGTGAACCGCCGTGCAATTCCTCATTGGATTATATTGGGCCCTACGGGTACAGTGGCCAATGGGGATCTACGCCGGGGGTGACGGTGAACACCTCCACGGAGGTGACCACCATTTTCTATCTCAATCCTCACTTGTTTCCTGACCTTCCACAGGAGAAGACCTACACTGCACGTGCTGCTGTGACCTGTGTCTAGAACCTACCATGGCCCGTGTGACCTGGGAAAGGGCCCCAGCCTTTACTTCAGAGGAGTTGGAGAGACTGGTGGATGGGGTCCTACCCCAGTACGGACTGCTAAATGGGCCTCCAGACCAACCGGTGAGTACACTGTGGGTACGATGCAGGTGGCATGGATACATGGAGATGTGTGTGAAGGTATTTTGTAAGGGTGGGTGGGGGGCGGGGGAATGTCTGTTGGCGGTGTAAGTGTTGTGAGCTGGCATATGTGTGTTGCAATGGTGATGGGATCAGGTATGGTGGGCCATGTGTGTGACAGGCTGGACTGTTTGTTTAATGGAGTTCTCCTGTATGTATTACCTTTGCAGGTCAGCGCCCATCAAAAGAAGGGATTATGGTGTGCCATCGCCAAAGACGTGCAGACCCTGGGGGCCTATGGAGGGCGGATCACCCACTGTCGTAACTGGTGGGAGGACAGAGACGCTGTGCACGGAAGACCGCAGAGGCACAGCTGGGGATGGCCTCCCAACAAGGAAGGGGAGCCCATCGGACCCTGACCCCCCTGATGGCCCACATACTGGCAGTGGTGTACCCTGAGCTGGATGGGCACTTGAGGAAATCACAGCAGCCACAAGGGGGTGAGTACAGTGGGTATCATTACAACTTATGGCTGGTGGGGTGGTATCCGGGTTGTGGTTGTGTGTTAGTTGTTGCCCCTAAGGCCAGGCCAGACATATCAGCGTAGGACCTCAGCAGGGTAATGGTTGCATGGCAAACAAAGGTAAGCTAGCTTGTTAGTATTCACTTCTAGGCAGGGCTGCGTGGATCCCAGGTGGGCTGCTGTTGGCGGTGTGTGCTCCTCCTCATGCCTTGATGACTAGCCATTTCACTGGTAGTGCAGTGCATAGTGGGTAGCCCTGTTCCTGTGTGTGAAGGGGCTGTGTACTCCAACGGTGGTGTTGGTGGAGTCATTGACCCAGTGTATCCCTTGTCTCTCTTCCCCCCTTTCTTGTTTTGTCATCCTGTGCTTGTGCGCATTAGCATCATCTGGTGGAGGAGCAGAGGCACCGGCGACAGAGGGAGCTGCATCCCACAGGACCCTGGAGGCAGAGTCCACGATGCTGAGGGAACAAGTGGGACGGAGGGCGAGGGGAGCACCACAGCGGAGACTGGAGGGGGCAACACAGACTCTGATACCTCCACCGATGGCAGCTCCATGGTGGTGGTGGACAACTCTATGACCACCCCAGCTGCAGGTACAGCCACAAACCCCTTACCAGCACCGCCCTCCCAGTAGCCCCTCAGTGAGTTGCCCGCACCCGCTCACCCAGGAGGGTAGCCCCTCAGTGAGTTGCCCGTGCCCGCTCACCCATGAGGGCGGGAATCTCCTTGGCCCCAGGCACCTCAGGCCCTTCCCTAGTGAGACCTGCTGCCCTAAGTGAGGAGGCTATTGACCTCCTGCGATCCATCACTGTAGGGCAGTCAACACTTGTGAATGCCATCCAGGGGCTGGCATCCAAGATGCAGCAATGCAATGCATTCCTGGAGGGCATTCATGGTGGTTTGGCAGCCCAAAAGAGATCGATTCAGGCTTTGGCCTCCTCTCTGATGGCAGCCAATGTCCCTGTTTCTACCATACCCTCTCCAACTTCCACTTTCCAGTCCCATTCTTCTCAACCCCAACCCTTCCCAAACACACACACAGACGAGCATGCACACAAGGCAACACCCAAGAGTGGCACAGGCAAACACAAGCCCCAAATCATCCCACAGGCACTCACAAAACAGCATATCGTTGCAGACACGACAACATCCACAGCCTCCACTGTCTCCCCCTCCTCCTCCTCCTCCACCTCCCTCCCAGTTATGTCCACACTCACACCTGCATGCACTACATCTATATCCACTGTCAGCATCACCACACCAAACAGAACACACACCACACTAGCAGACACCTCCACAACATCCATGCACGCGTCCCCTGTGTCCTCTCCCACCGTGTCTATCCCCCCTCCTAAACGACACAAATTCAAGCACGCAGACATCCACCTCACATCAACATACAGCCCATGCACCTGCACCCAAATCCAGCAGACATACACCTCCACCAACCACTCCCTCATCCTCCACTCCCATTACTCCTCCCTCCTCCCGCCCCAACGTTCCTAAAAAGCTTCTCGTTTCCAACTTGACCTCTTCCCTACCCCTCCCCCTGTCCTTCACATATGGGCAGGGTTCCAAGGACACAGCCCAGCACCTCAGCCAAACAGTCCACGGGGACAGTGGTGGAACCACCTACTTGTAGTGGTAAGGGTAACAGACCAACGACACTGAAGGGAAAGGAGCCAGCACCACCAGGGATGAAAGGGAAGAGTCCTGCACCAGCTGTGAGGAAGGGGAAGGGGCCTGCTCCAGCTGTAAGGAAGGGGAAGAGCCTGCACCACCAGGCAGAGAGGAGAAGAGCCCATCCACCCCTGCCAGGAAAGGTATGGGATCCCGACCCATGAACAGGAAGAGACGGGGCACTCTACGCCAGCGGAAGCTGTCAAGCAAATGCTACAACCACCACCACCAGCTATCACGGGCCCCCACCGCCAGCTGTGGATGTGCAGCCATCAGGGAGTGCAGGTGCTGCCCAGGGGCCTCCTCCAACAACCACCACCATGCACCATGCAGCCATCAGTGAGTGCAGGGACTTCCCAGGAGCCTCCTCCAACCACCACCACAGTGCAGACATCACTGCCAGCAGATGCCATGTAGGCCACCCTCCAGGGGCTGCTGTGCGGGCTGTCTCCTCCAGAACTAGTGGGCAAGTCACTCACTTGTAAGACTGTGGCCTTGCACTCTCCAGGAGAAAGCAATGGGCATATTGCCCCCCTCCAGAACCAGTGGGAAAGACACCCACTCCAGAGACTATAGCCTTGCACTCCCCAGGACAAAGCAATGGGCATGTTGCCCCCTCCAGAACCAGTGGGCTTGTTACCGCGTCCGGCTGAGGTGCCCCCGTCTCCTCCTGAGGTGCCTGCTTATTTGCAAACTGATGCCCCTGTAGTGTACTATCCGGATGTGGTCAGGACTCAAGTTGGGCCTCAGACTGTGCCTTGTGGCCATGTGGGCCCTTTGAACATTGGACTGGGCAGTGTCCCTCTGTGTACATGTGTACATATCTGTTTCATTGACAAATCAAATTATTAATTTTGATGTGTATCTGATTACAATCACTTTTGTCAATTCCTGTTGTCCTTACATTATTCTACAGTTTTTCAGGTACAAATTGTTTTCCGTGTGCAGCTGGTTGTGTTTATGGTGTGTGTGTCGGGTGTGTGTTGTACGTGTGTGTGTCACTCTTGTTTTCCTCCCACCCTCCCTTGTGTGCTAGGCAGCTGTACTCACCGTCGTCTTCTTCGTCGGCATTGGTGTTCCAGGTGGAGCATAACGTAGAAGATCATCGAGAAAACATGCAGTTCGGGTTCCATGGCGGTGTGGTTCTTCCCTGTGTCTCCAATGGTGATTCCTTTAAATTCTGAGCTCTGTTTCCACCAGGCTTTTGTTGGCGTTGGTACTGCCCCGGGAAAGGTGGAGGTTTCCTGTGTCTTAATATGGTGGGTGGTATTTTGTCTCCTTCCTGGTAGTTGGTGTCTACCTCAGTGGTGGCTGTTGTTTCCGCCCTGGTGGTTGGTGTGGTACATTGGCTGTCTATGGGAGTTTTCACTGCCATGGTCATAATTTGGTGGTACTTACCGCCAGCCTGTTGGCGGTATTACCGCCATTTTATCACCCACCACCAGGGTCGTAATGAGAGCGGTACTTTGTCCCCCGTCTGGCTGTTGCCAGCTACCGCTGTGGTGGCTGTTGTTTCTGTCCTGGCGGTTGGTGTGGTACATTGACTGTCTATGGGATTTGTCACCGCCATGGTCATAATTTGGTCGTACTTACCACCAGCCTGTTGGCGGTATTACCACCACTTTATCACCCACCACCAGGGTCGTAATGAAGGCCTTAATTTGTTTGTAACTTATCTGCGGACAACATTTTTTATAGATTTTGTTATTTCAAAAAACATCTTTTATGTCTATGGATTTTTTAAAAAATAATGTGTAATGTAATGTATGCATTTGAAATGTATTATTTACACATTTTAAAAAACAATTCTCAAAACATCTGTCAAGGGAAATATAACCAAAACCACACAACTATCGCATTTAACCACAGTAATGCACTATATAATACTGTTCATATTTCAAATAAATAAGAAACATTCACATTTTATATCTGCAAACAAACTAACCACCTTTGCAATCCTATGGCCGGTGGCAGAGGTTGACCGCATAGTGGGTGTAAAACTCCACAACGGATACAGCCATAGGCTAATGTGTGTAACAGTAACATATGAAAGCCAATAGATGTGTCACTCTCTATTGACGACTGCGCACGTTGTGTACATGTATGCGGTGTATTTAAAAAAGCTCACCTGTCTCCTAACACTGCAGCCAATAACTCCTCCTCTATGATTGCTGCTGTTTCTGACCTCTGGGAGCCACAATGCCTGGAAAAACAGGTGACAGGGCCCCTAACTTCTCATCAGAGGAGCTCGATTTGCTGACTAGAGAGGTCCTGTCCCGGTACAGCCACAGGAGTGACAGGTAGTTGTTTTAAAAGAAAATGTATTTCTCACTAACTTGTTTTTTTAACACAGGTTAAATGTCCTGTTTAGTTCCTGAGTGAAGTGTCGTTGTTGGTGTGCAATCAATACAATATTGGAGCTGTGAACAAAATAATGTTTCTGAATGCTTTTAAATGTCATGAAATGTAAATAAAAAGTTACTTGTATGATAACAATGTACTCCCATTTCAAAGTTTTGCATTCATAAACTGCATGCTCCTTACTCCCAGTGGCCAGTAGACACTGTGCCATAAGTCTAAGTGTAAAATACAGTCATTTGTTCAAATGAGAAAAATGTGAAGGTCAGAAAAATTATTTATGTTATGCAGACCTGCCAAGTTTCCCAATTTCATGCATGATGTGCTACTCCAGTCCAGTTTTCACATTTGAAATTTGGGACTTGCAGTCTTGTTTATTACATTATAAAACAAGACTACAAGTCCCAGAATTCAAAGGGAAAAATCTGGACTGGAACAGCACCTTACACATAGACCTTGGAAACTTGACAGTTATAGCAATGAATTTGGCGGTCATTATGAACATGGCGGTAAACACCACCGACCGCCGTGGCGGTGGTGAACAGAAGATCGCCATTGGAGGTGAATGGAAACCCGCCATATAATGAACCAAAATCCCGAACCCAAATCCTGCCAAAAATCACCAGTCCACCAGTCACCGCCAGGACCCTGTGGGTGGAAATGCTGGATCTTCCACCCCGCCACCGCCGAGCACACCCACATCCCGCCCTCCAAATAATGATGCACAAATCACCTTGGCGGTCAGTGGAAGTCGAACGACCATTGGCGATGCCGACCACCACGGGCGACAAGTGGACCCAACAGCAAGAAGTGCACACATTGGATAAGTTAGAAACCCACACACCTGACACACATCCACAACACCATAAAACACTCACATACACACCCCACAATCCTTTGCAACGAAACTAGGCCAAGGAAGACAGAGAGCAGCAGAAGCAAACACCGAACGCCACTATACACGAGACTCACAAGACCCACAGAATTGCAACCTCACCGCGATTCCACCCCGACACCATTCACCACACTCACCATGTCACCCCACAAACATCTATGCTTCACAGAAAGGGAGCTATGGACCATGGTGGACGAGATCCTGAAGGTGGAGCCACCAATATTCGGGGCTTAGGTGCAGCACACACCCATCGCCAGGAAGATGGAGCTATGGCAGACCATTGTCAACAGGGTCAATGCAGTGGGACACCATCCACGCACCAGAGGCGACATCTGCAAGAGATGGAATGATCTGCGGGGGAAGGTCAGGGCCATGGCATCCAGGCACCACATTGCAGTCCAGAAGACTGGGGGAGGACCTCCACCAACATCACCTGACTACACCGACTGGGATGAAAAGGTACTGCCCATCCTGCACAGCGAGGGACTCACTGGACTCACTGGAGGAATGGACTTGGGTAAGTCGTCTACATTTTCCCCATATACATCACACCTGGAAAGCATGCACTACTCCACCCCACCAATACCCACCAGGACCACTATCCCACCCAGCCTAGAGCCACTGAATCCACTCCCCCTGCATGCCCACAAACCCACTAACAGGCCCACATCCCTCCCCCTGTGCACAGCCACCTACCCCTGCAAGGATTCACAATGACACTACACAACCCACAATGCAATTCCACATCCTAAGCAAAATGCAGTGCAAACCTCACAAAGGTACCCTGCACGGCCCCAAAAAGTCACACCTGCACCAAAGAGCCCAGCCCTGTGCACCCCATCCGATCATGCATTCGTAACAGACATGTCCATTTCCCCCAACAGGCACCACCACCCATGCTACCCTGACGGACAGGACAAGGAGTGGCAGTGCCCACCAGGGAAACAGAGGCACCTCACAGGACACTGGGGATGGATCCCTGGACACTGATGAGCAGGCTGGCCCCTCACACAGTCCTGGACTGTCACCATCCAGCAGGCCCACCCAGGATACCACTGACATCCCTACCACCCAGCCAAGAACATTCACCCAGGGCAACCGTCCCCCACAAGTGTATCCAGGCCACAGACTGGTGGAACACAGATACAGAGGCCACAGTCCCTTCTACCAACAGGCAGGAAGAGGATGGCCCCAGTATAAGTGGTACTGCCAGACCTGTGCATGGGACACAGGCACAGGGGGCCAGGCCCAGTGGGAGGGCATCAGTGGCCCAGGGTGGAGGTCACAGGATGGATGCTGCAGCCGAGGACGTGATCTCTGAGGTCCTGGGGGCCTACCAGCATACCCATGACAGATTGACACATAGTATCCACCCTGGAGCATAGTCAGAGGATGCAGCAGGAACACCACCAAGAGGCCATGGAGCAGTGGAAACAGCACAACGCCACAATGGCCAGCATAGCAGGAGCACTGCTGCAACTGGTGCAAACCCAGTCTGAGACCCACACAGGACAGGAGGCCCGACTACAGCACAGGAGACAGACCTGACAATGGCAGCATCAGCAGCAACATTCCACTAACTACCCTCAGAGGAAACACTAGGTACAACCATGCCATCCCCTCTAGGTCAACAGCAGGCGCCCAAACGGATCCTCAGGCCAAGATATGGGACTGGAACCCCTGCCAAAAACAAGCCCCCCTCCAAGAAGTAACTCTGCAACAATCTGCCCACCAACCATCCCACACAATCAACTACCAAACAGTGCTAACAATCAATAAGAACTCATGGAAGCTATGATGGACCCATCAATACTAACAACAAGGCTGCCACCCTGTTGGCATTGCGGACATCCAGCCATGACCAACTGCCATCGCTGTAAATTGCACTATTCAATTCCTGCCACAAATAAAACACATATCACACTTGTAACACTTTCCCCTGTCATAATGTGTAAACAAAGTGAAGTATGGAAGCAATTGGCTCATAACTACTTTATTGGTAATGTGTAGCATGAAAGTACACCTGTGTGCCTAAATGTTGTCACAAAAATAAACAAAAACATTTGTATTTGGTACCATGCAAACCTGGACCCAGTTGCTAATAGTAGATTCAAACCCCCCTAGACGACAAAGCACACTGACAGTATGTGTCATAAACACCAATGTCAGCCCTTAGTCCCACATAGTCACTGGAAGTAGAGTTGTATCAGTTGGGTCCTGGAATTGACACCTTCCCTTCCTCATCATCACCATCACTCTCCTCCCCTCTCTGAGGAAACTGGTCAGGATTTACAGCACCATCCAAATCCAAGAGGCGAATAGAATTTCTCACTGCCACATTGTGCAGCATGCAGCAGGGCACCACTATTCTAAACACCTTTTCCGACCCATAGGCCAGGAAACCCCCAGAGATATGTAGACAATGAAATCTAGCCTTCAGGAGACCTATTGTGCGCTCTATCACCCTCCTAGTAGGTCCATGGGCCTCATTGTAATTCCTCTCTGCATCTGTCCCAGGATTCCTCACTGGTATCAGGAGCCAACACAAGTTGGGATAGACAGAATCACCTAGAAAAAGGTGCAAAACAGAGCAGTCAGTGTCAAGCCTCTGAGTCAGACAGCCTGGGCGTCTGCTAGGTGGCAGTTACTGAAAGAAACACCTACCTGTGATCCACCCTCTGTCCTCCTGTAGTTGTTCCATCTTGTGTGGCTTTCTACTGTTCCTCAGCACAAAGGAATCATGGACTGAACAGGGGAACAGGGCATTCACATGTGAGATTTACTGGTCTGCAGTACATACCAATTGGATATTCATGGAGTGAAAGTTCTTTGTGTTTCTATACACCTGTTCACTGACTCTTGGGGGTATTATAGGTATGTGGGTGCCATCATTGGCACCGATCACATGGGGTATGTTTGCAAATGCATAGAAGTCAGATTTGATGGCAGGGAGGTCAGTACTTTGGGGAAACCTCACATAGGACTCCAGGTGTCGTACAAAAGCATTTAGAAATCTTGTCAGTGTAATGCTGAACATTGGCTGTGAAAACCTGAACCCATGCCCACTGTCACTTGAAAAGAGCCCATGGCTAGGAAATGGAGTGCAGAGAGCACCTGCACTTCAGTAGGAATGGCATGATGATTACGATTTGCCGGAGTTAGTGCAGGATCCAGTAATGCACAAACTTTGAGAACAGTTGCACGGGTGAGTCTCTAATTGATTATGATGTGACGCTCCACCATGGTCCGCAAATCAACAAGTGGTCTGTACACCGATGGGGCCCTTCCTCGCCACAAGGGTCGGTACCTAGGAGGGATTTGAAACACGTGTGAGGAACACACATACATAGGCACACATTGTCATTCATTGTGCACTGCTTACTTGATTGTAGGGACTCAAAAGTAAAATGTTCTTGAAAGAATATCATCTAGAGCTGAATGAGTGAACAGAGTTTGATATGTGTGGTACTGTTAATGGCACATACATAGGTGTGTTAGGAGAACATTTGGACCAGCATTGTGCAAATATCATTTTTATTAATGCGTAGTCTAGGTCAAAATGTCTGCCCCCTGAAATCCAGAACTGTCATTGTGGAAGTGACCTCATACCACTAGTGGTTGACGTAACAGCGTAAGGCGGTGTTTGCCGCCGTTCGCACGGTCATTAGTTAACATGAATGCCAATGGGGAATCCTGGCGTATCATGATCGCCACCGGCGCTGACGGTGCACACCGCCACGGTACGTACGCAATTTGTCACCCCAACTTCCCTTGACTCCCTGCGAGTAGGTACGCCACTGAGTGTACTGCTGAGTCCTGCCTCTGGTCATGGAAGTGGCTCGTGTTGCAGGGGAAAGAGCCCAGGCCTTCACCCAGGAGGAATTGGAGAGGATAGTGGACGGGCTCCTGCCCCTGTAGGCCAAGCTCTACGGACGGCCAGAGGTACAGGTGAGTCGGGGTTTGGGTGCACTCTTTGGGTGTAATGGATGGTGTTGCAAGTACATACATGTACACCTCTGAGCCTGCATGGGCCATGGTTCATGCCATGCTGCATGCGTATGTCCTGTAAGTCTGTCATTACTGTCCATCCCATAGTGGACGTATAGCCAGCTGTACATATTTTTCAAGTGCCTGACCTCGGTGTTACATTTCTGTGTGTCCCCTTTAGGTAAGCGCCCACCAGAAGAGGGCACTTTGGTATGCCATCGCCAAGGAGGTGCGGACCCTGGGGGTCTACAACCAGCGGAGCACCCAGTGCAGGAAGAGGTGGGAGGACCTGCAGTGCTGGGTGCGAAAAATCTGTGAGGCCCACCTGGGGAAGTCCTCCCAACGTGGAAGGGGTGTCCACCCCCCCTCCAAAAACATACAAACGCACCAAGACACCCACCCATCACACATCCACCACACCTCAGCATACTGTCCAGTCACCTGCACCCGCAACTCGCACCCCTACACCACTTACGTTCACACCCTCTGCCTCAACTCCCACGCCCTCCTCCAGGCCCAACCCAATTGCATCCAAAAAACTTTTCCTCTCCTGTGTTGACCTCTTCCAACCCACTGGCCCACCTTGTCTTGTCCCTAAGCGTGTGCACCTCCTTGCCCTTTCCACTTCTTCCACTTCACAGCCTGCCCCTGTCCGCCCTTCACATTCCCGTGCCCCTTCCCCATAGAGGAAGAAGCCCCGTGCAGAGCCGAGTCCATCTGCCTCCACCCAGTCGAAGCATACACCCCCACCTTCCAAGGCCAAACCCAAACCCCCTCCACCTTCCGAACACAAGTCCAAGACCCACCCCCGTCGCAAATCCTCACCACCACCACCCCCTGCCCCTGTTCCCTGAGGTGCCTGGATGCCCCATTGTTGCCCCATTAGGTGGAGTACTGTGCACTTTTGGGAGTCAGGTTGGGGCTATTGTTACCCACACACGTCTGGCACTATGGACTGGACATTGGCCTTGTTGTGAATAGTTAACTTTGTGAGCTGAAATAAATATTTATGTGTGGCCTGTGTTTTGGCGGCACACTCTTGTACCCTGGTCTCTCCTTTCATTGTTTGTGGGTGTGAGGCATTTGTATGTACTATGGTCAGGTTGCATTTGCCTTGTGTTGGGTAGGTACCTCTTGCTGTGGGGTGAATGGGTTGGGCTGCTGTGAAGGGTTGTGGGAGCGTTGTAGGGTGGGTGGAGTGGGTGGGTGTGTAACTGTGCCCTTTCCTCCCTTGTGTCGTAGGTTGTGGTAATTACCGTCGTCGTCTTCATCGGCAGTCTTGGTCTTGGAGGTATATGGCAAGGAGCAGGGCTGGCATGATCTGCAGCTCTCTATCCATGTCTGTTTCAGCACGTTGTGTGGGCCTCTGGTGAGTGTTTCCTTATATTGGGGTAGTTTCCGCCTGGCTTTGTGTGGCGGTGGTTCCCTCCCCAGAACTGACAGCAGTCTAGTGGTTAATTATTTGATGGGCGGGTTGGGCCTTTCTGTCAGCCTGTGGGCGGAATCTACCATCGGCGGCGGCACTCCTCTACTGGCGGTGGGTGGTTTTCAGGATGCCTGTGTTTCAGTTGGTTCTTTATTTGGTGGTCCAGACCGCTCCTCTGTTGGCGGCTTTTACCGCCACCGCAGGCGGCGCGGTTTAGACCGTCGTGTTAATAATAAGGGCCTTTGTCTGCAGAACAATTTTATGCACTTTAAATTTCTCCCATTTTCCAAATAATGAGTGTATGTTTGTGTTATACATGCAACGGTGCCACATTTGATGAAAGGTATGCCCTGTGCTGCAAGTAGATACGACACAGGCGTTCAGTCAACTATAGAAATATATCCCATTCCTATGCACACTTGTTCAAACATCACCAAAGACCATGCTCTCACTGGCACACATGGCAGCTGTTAGACTTTTCATCCGTGGTGTGGTTTCCTCTAACTTCTTGCCTCTGTTTCCCAGGTTGTTGATGTGGGCTGGACTCTGTTTTTGGTGTTTTTGTTACTCTGGGCACTTTAACACTGCTATCCAGTGCTAAGTGCAAGTGCTCCTGTACAAAATGTGTATGTAATGAGTTATCCATGATTGGCATATTTGGTTTACTAGTAAGTCCCTAGTAAACTAGAGGTGCCCAAGGCCTGTAAATCAAATGCTACTAGTGGGCCTGCAGCACTGATTGTGCCACCCACAGGCTCAGACCTGCCACTGCAGTGTCTGTGTGTGCAGTTTTAAACTGCCAATTCGACTTGGCAAGTGTACTCAATTGCCAGGCCTAAACCTTCCCTTTTCTTACATGTAAGACACCCCTAAGATAATCCATAGGAAGCCCCCTGGGCAGGGTGCAGTGTATGTTTAAGGGAGGACATATACTAATGTGTTTTAAATGTCCTGACAGTGAAATACTGCCAAATTCGTTTTTCACTGTTGCAAGGCCTATCTCTCTCATAGGTTAACATGAGGGTTACCTTTAAAAATTATTAAAGCGTAGATTCCCTTTGGGAGCAGATAGGCATTTGGAGTTTGGGGTCTCTGAGCTCATAATTTTAAAATACATCTTTTAGTAAAGTTTGTTTTAAGAATGTGTGTTTGAAAATGTCACTTTTAGAAAGTGGGCATTTTCTTGCTTAACCATTTCTGTGACTCTGCCTGTTTGCGGTTTCCCAGTCTGGGTCAGTTTGACAGTTGGGCTGTTTGCACCTCTCTCTAGACAGTGACACAAAGGCAGCTGGGGTGTAGTCTGCATTTCCTGATGATCCATCTGTGCTAGGAGGGGGAGGAGGAGTGGTCACGTACACCTGAAAAGGCTGTGCCTGCCCTCACACAATGCAGTCTCCAACCCCCTGGTGTGTGTCTGGGCCCTGGCCTGGGCAAGGTAGGATTTCACAAACAAGAGAGACTTTTCTTTGAGGTAAGCCTACTTCAAAGGGCAAAATAGGTATAGGAAGGGCACCCAAAACTACAGACTTTAGATCACTTCTGGACATCAAGAGGAACCTTTGCCTGGAGAAGAGCTGAAGAGCTGAGGAGGAGTGTCTCCCTGCCTGAGACTGTGCTTTGTGGAGCCATCCTGCAGTTGCTGTTTCTGCCCATGCACGCGGACAAAGACTGGACTTTGTGTGCCTTCCTGCTTGTGAAGAAATCTCCAAGGGCTTGAAATAGAGTTTGCCTCCTGTTGTTGAAGTCTCAGGGACAGCAAAGACTTCTCTCTGCCAGCATCTAAGGCCTCTGCTGAGACTCCTACCCTGCCAAGTGGTGCCCATCCAATTCCTGGGACTCAGAAAGGAGAAGCTGGCAGAACAAGACTGAAAAATCCATGCACAGACCGCTGTGGGGGGAAAAATTTGACACACCTTCTGAGACATGGCTGAAAAACGACGCGCCGCCGGCTTTGCAGCAGAAATCGACACTCCACCGGCATCGTGGCTGGTAAATTGACGCACGGAGCTGGAAGAAAGACGCTCACACCCGCTGACGGAGGCTGTTAACGTCGCAATCCACATTGCGCGGTTTTGCTGAGACTGTGATGCAGGATTTTAGATGCAAACCGTGCTGGGCGCGGAAAAACGGCACAACGCCTGCCCAGACCATTTTGTGACCATCTGGGAGCATAGATATGTGCTTTGCTGGAGAGTTAATTGTGTAATAGGAGCATCAATGTATCTGATTCAGTCTTTAATGCACGTCTCCAATCTCTACTTGCTTCTTGACAAAACAGAATTCTTATCCCAACATGCTATGGTAGGCAGCACTGCCAACTGTAGGAATGTACCATCAACAACAATGGGAAGGCAAAACGGCAGAGGAATGTACAATAATCAATAAAATGAAGAACTATACCTTTTTGATTAAAACAACAATATTATAACAGATAACTCTGAGTCTTCAGTTTTTTGTTAGCTCTGGAGGGAAAGCCGCCGCAGTCTAAAAAATCCAAATAACTATTTAGCTTAACTATGCCAGCTTCATCAAGTGCTTTCCAGTCCATTGCCTGGGGGACTACTGTATTTTCGCTGATATATTAGTGGCCTTTTTCTGCCTTACTTGACCACATATCTTACAAACTCGGACTGCTAAACATTCTGTTTGCATCGGGTGCTTTATATCTCCAAGAGCTGTCAGTCTCTTAAAAAGCTGATTTAGAGGAACAGACCATCAAGATAAATTTGGAAGAGGCCTGCCTCCTCCATCTCTATTCCACTTGTCTCTTTTGAGGGTAGTAGAATGTTGCATTCCTCCTTATGAAATCCTTACTGCCTTCATCATCAAGTACACATTGTGGGCAGATAGCACTAAAATTGTATAGGACTAGTTGCCCCATTTAGGCTGGCCGGTCCACACCCATTTTGTTTTTACATCTTTTCGAAGAGTGTTCACCATGTAAAATATTTTTGGGGCCGCTGTTCCAGTACCCACATATTGTGGTGACGTCTGCATGCCGCTCAAGCATAGTGGGATTGCAATCACAGAGATTTTTGACATTAAAGGTTTCCACTAGTGCAAAACAACCTCGTTCCAGGTAAAAACTTCCACTGTCATGGCAGCCATCTTTGAATAGTGCATAATTACCTCGGCAGAGGCCGTATCTGCGCGATACAGACAGATGGATCATGCTCCGTTAACAGGCTGAAATGGAGACCTTTCAAGTACCAATTCCATTGTTGTAAGGTGAATGCAAACACTGCACTGGTTAGTATAACGATCATACTATCATTTGGAGAGGTCTTACATTTTATTCTGTTCTTTAGTTATTTAATCATTGATTTACCAAATTGAGTTTTACTGTACCTATAACTGGTAGCTTCAGACTACGTTTTATGGAAGAGAGTTCAGATTTATATATAGACATAGAAAAGTGCATAAGGGTTTTCAAATAAGTGAACCTAGTTTTACAGTTTACCGCGTAGGTCATATGAAGGTCATTTTCAGAAGGGGTCAGGAACCAGGCTATGCACCAACACATCAGTATTTCTGTTTCAAGGGCCTCCCTATGCACGGCTTCTCTTCGTAGGAGCAGTACAGCTGCATTACACATTGAATAATGCTTACACTGAGAGTTAAAAAAGTTAGTCAACTAGTATGGGCAGCATAAGGTATAATGAGCAAAAGATGTTTGGGATAAATGTTCACATTTGTTTCATTAATCTGCGACTCGAATGCATCTTGCAATCCCCATGACACATCAAACGTTAGATCCGTATCACAAAAAAGCTTCCCTTACATTTTTTCAAACGGTGATGTATTAAAAATGAATATTTATGTTAAACACCTCATTACTAGTGAATAACTTCTGCTCTCAGAAGGTAGAATACAATTTAAACATTTGACTTCTCACTATGAAATTAATCAGTCTATAATTCAGAAATATCTGTAGAGCCCAGTGCATATTAATCCACACAGTAAAGAGTATCTCGGAAAGCAAAAGCTGGTTGTAGTTTTAGTATGGTATTTTATACCAAACATCGACCTGGTAAGATGCCAAAAAAGGCCACGGATGCAAATCAATAGGTAGGCTGACTAATTAACACTTTTTTACCAGACTGCATGTTCTTTAAAAGGTGTATATGTATGTTTTCAAAGCTTGATCCGTGGATTCACAACTGTTATTTTCTGCATCCCCAGTTGGGACGTGCAAGAATCGTAATTTCTACATGTACAAGTTCATTAAGGACTGTATGAATTAAAACATGTCCACATGGATGGGTTATTTGAGGGCAGTTCATATTATTTTGTCCCACACGATTTTTGACATGCAGGCTATGTGTTTCGAACTTCACATTATTTTGGGGTTTTCAATGTGCACTCAGGCCCGTCCTATCTCTACTTAAACATAACCATAGGCTTCACTACCACAATGTTTGGTTTTACTGTCCTTCTGTGCTGATACATGTTGGCCTTTTCGGATAGAATGCGTTTTCGAGCAGTTTCTCCAACAGGATTGTGGAATGCACCTTTTAATGACTTACTTAATATTTGATGACTATGTGACATTTTTTTGACAGCACACAGTGGCTGATCATACATACTTTGGATCAAGGGTGGACAAGTGTGGTTTGTGTCTGCACTTTGTACATGCTATATATGATTTGAGCATGCTTCACTTGGTAATTCGGTCCACTTTTACATGATTGACTGGATGGGCCATTATCACACCACAGCAGGCCATGTTTTTGCCCTCACATATTGTTTATAAAACATTTTTTTTTTGCTTCAGCTAGCTGTGAGTACCTTTGTTTGTACCTCTTTGAGCAGTCTTTCAAGTATGAGGTTGCACCACCTAGTTTTATTGATGAACGGATTTGGTGATTTCTCAAAATGAGCATGGTTTTAGACACCACACAAGACCCATTCCTTTCATTTCTTTTCTCTCTCGGTTGGCATTTTACAACGTTCTTTATACACTCCTAGCCTTTCTTTTCCTCAGTGAAGGGATTTAGGGCCAGATGTAGGAAACGATTTGCGACTCGCAAATGGCAAAAATTGCCGTTTGCGAGTCGCAAATGTGAGTTTCCTATGCAGAAATGCATTTTGCGAGTCGGGACCGACTCGCAAAATGCATTTCCGACTCGCAAATAGGAAGGGGTGTTCCCTTCCTATTTGCGAGTCTGAGTGGTATGCAATACCATTTGCGACCGCGTACGCGGACGCAAATGGCATCGCAGTTACCATCCACTTCAAGTGGATGGTAACCCACTCGCAAATTGGAAGGGGGCCCCATGGGACCCCTTCCACTTTGTGACTGGACCCACAAATATTTTTTCAGGGCAGGGAGTGGTCCAATGGACCACTCCCTGCCCTGAAAAAATACCGAAACTAAAGGTTTCGTTTTTTTTTTAAGTGCAGCTCGTTTTCCTGTAAGGAAAACGGGCTACACTTAAAAAAAAAAAACTGCTTTATTTAAAAGCAGTCACGAACATGGAGGTCTGCTGACGACACCAGGCCTCCATGTTTGTGAGTGCCTATACTCGCTATGGGGCCGCAATTTGCAACCCACCTCATGAATATTGATTAGGTGGGTCATTGCGACCCCATAGCGAGTCACAGTCGGTGTCTGAGACACCGTACTGCATTGCAAATTGCGACTTGCAATTTGCGAGTCGGATGGACTCGCAAATTGCAAGTCGCAATTTGCAATATTGGTACATCTGGCCCGTAATTCCCCATGACTAATGACAAGGGTTTCTATTCCTTTTCCTATTTTTTTATAGAAAGGAAGATTTATAGAATGAGGAATATTTTTGAAATGGCCCCAGACTTTTGGAAATTGGTAAGATACCCTGTGTGGATCTTGTTTCTCAGTCTATTCAATTTGCTGAGTGAAACCTGATCTTCTATGTATCTTAATTCATAGGTGACTACCATCTGTTTGTCCTGATGAAGACCCTGGATGATTCATCTACTTAGAGGTCGAAACATCAACTATTGATGGGCCTACCCAGATCATTTAAAGTTGGATGCTGAAAATGCAAATGATCTTTTCATTGTATTTGTAATTTTTCACCCTTGGGTTTGACCTTTGGTTTGAACATAGTGTATATAACTATATTTTTTTACTTGTTTCATTTATTTTGTTATGGCTCACTGATCTTCACTTTTCACTGCACCACCACTTGGAGCACAGTTTTGTTCAATTGATCAGTCTCCTGAAATCCTATGGTAAAATATAAAAGTGAAACACTTGAAACTTTGTATCTTTCTGTGATTGCTTTAAAGATAATTTCATTTACACATGT
Source organism: Pleurodeles waltl (assembly GCF_031143425.1). Classification (NCBI taxonomy): domain Eukaryota; kingdom Metazoa; phylum Chordata; class Amphibia; order Caudata; family Salamandridae; genus Pleurodeles; species Pleurodeles waltl. The sequence goes on from NC_090446.1 coordinate 1,238,408,654, forward strand.
TTTTCGAAACCCATGACAATATAATTCGTTTTCTTTGAGTAATCTGAATCCTAGCAGAACTCTTGTTTATCTGTAACTTGATTACCCTTGTTCTATGGATTATTGGGTTCCCCCATTTATTGGCTACTAGGTATCTGAAATGGCCACAGTCCCACACTGGTGGGCAGACACCGCGGCTGGCTACTGTAATGCTTGGGGTGGAGATTGCCCCAGATAGTGTGGGGGCAGCGCTGAGCTTGTCCTAGTGTCCCTGGGTAACAGAGAGATGGTGCCAAAGGCTCACATGCCTAATAATACTAAGAAGTATAGGAAGTGGGTCACTGTGAATGGGCACATGGTGGGGGCTCTGTGAGACACTAGAGCCGCAATGAACAACTGCCAGATGTCAGACCTCAGAGCTGGTGACCCCACACCAGGTTATTGTAGCTGACAACCACAAGAGTTATTATCCAGTGGCTCTGGTTCCCTTTAAGTTTAATCAACTCTGGAGACTTCCACAGTAGTCTGGGGGGAGGCTGAGCCTGAGGGTAGTGCCCCAGAACCTACAGGGGAGGACATTGTCACCCTGAGAAACCTGCCTGAACTGACCAATTGGCAGAAGGAAGGAGGTCCCATCAGGAGGAGCTCTGCAGAGTGCAAAAGGAGTGCCGTGCTCTGGAAGACCTACAGTGGCAGGCCAAGGCCCAGGCAGCTGACACCACCTCTGGTGATCTCTTGATCAACTGGGAAAAAGATTTCCTGTATAACAAGCCAAAGGCTCCTGAGCCTGGTGCAATCCATGTGCTGGTAGTCCCACTGTGCTACAGGACCTTTTTTACTGGAGCTGGCTCATGATGTTCCCCTGGTAGGTCATCTAGGGCAGGAGAAGACCTTTGAAAGGCTTGTTACCCACTTTCACGGACCCCGGATTAGGGTGGCCTCTGATGATTTCTGCAGGTCATGTCCTAAGTGCCAGGCCAGTGGTAAGGCAGGAGGCATGTGCAAGGCTCATCTGCACCCACTCCTGTGATTTGCACCAGGACAGTGACTGCACCTCCAGTGGCCAGGGCATTGATGGGGATCTTTACCCATGTGGGGTTGCCCAAGGAGATAGTATCCGACAGTGGTATCAACTTCATGTCTACATGCATGAAGTCCATGTGGAGGGAGTGTGGAAAAACACATGGGTTTTCCACCCTATGCCATCCCCTAACTAACAGGCTTGTTGAGAGGCTTACCTTAACCCAGAAGGCCATGATCATGGGTCTATTAGAGTTCCTGAGGCGGGCGTGGGATGTTCTCTTGACATGCCTTTTGTTTGCATGCAGGGAGGTACCGCAGAAGAGGGATGGGTTTGAACCTTTGAATTTCTGTGTGGGCACCCTGTGTGTGGACCTCTCATTCTGGTAAGGGAGGGTTAGGAGCAAGCTCCCAAGAAAGCCCCACAGGATGTGGTGAGCGGTATGCTGGCCCTCCGTATCCAAATGAAGTGCTTTTGGAAGAAGGCCAAGGAGAATGCAGGAACCATCCATGAGGTCATGAAACAGTGTGATAACCAGAAGGCCATTATGGTCTAGTTCAGACTGGCCAGAAAGTGTGGGCAATGGAGCCTGTGGAGCCCCAGGCCCTACAAAACTAATGGTCTGGGCCCTATGAGGTGAAAGAGCACAAGAGTGAGGTCATCTCCCTGGTGGACCTCAAGACCCCCTAGAAACCTTTAAGGCCCTGATTTATACTTTTTGGTGCAAAATGTCACTAATGCAGTTTTACACCAAAAGGTTTAGCACCGGCTTGCACCATTTCTGTGCACCAGCAGGGCACCATATTTATGGAATGCTGCAAGTGCTGCAAAGGGTAGGCTAGCGTAAAAATAAATGACGTTAGTTGGGTGGGGCTGCGGTATGGAAGAAGGGGGTTTTGCACCAACAAATGGCATTAGGCAGGTTAGAGTAAAAAATAAATTACTCTAATCCGCCTAGAGTCATTTTCTGCTGCAAAACCATCCATACCACATGACTCCTGTCTTGAAAAGACAGGAGTCATGCCCACCACCACCCCACACCACCATGCCCACCACCCCAGTGGATAGCACAGAGAACCAGGGTACCCTGGGCATGGCCATTGCACCCTGTGCCATGTAGGGGGTCCCATTTCAGGGCCCCCAATGGCACTTTAAATAATAAATTAAAATAGAATACTTACCTGTACTTACCTATACTTACCTGGGTTGGGGTCCCCCATCCTCCGCTGTCCCTCTGGTGTGGGTGGGGGTGTGCCCCAGGGGCCTGGGGAGGGCACCTGTGGGCTTATTCCACGCTTGTCCTGACCCAGGCATTAAAAAATGGTGCAAAGCAAGCTTTGGACCATTTTTTGACCCCTCCTCCCACCCGTGCGTGATTTTAGCACAGGGAATAAATATGGCGCTAAGGCCGTAGAGTCATTTTTTGCACGTTAACGCCTACTGTGCATCTCATTGACCCAAAGTAGGTTTTGCGTCCAAAAAATGACTTTAACTCCATAAAGTTTGTGCTAGACGGATCTAGCACTAAAGTATAACTATGGAGTTAGTTTTGCACCGAATTTACATTAAAAAAATTACGCAAATTTGATGCAAAACAAGTATAAATATACCCCTAAGTGTTTTGCATGTCACTCAACTCAACCTTCACTTTGAAAGGTCTGAGGTAACCATGCTCCTGGTCATGAATGACGGAGTGAAGGAGGAGAGTGTGGCTCTCCCTGAACTCCTGACTTTCATGGATCAGGATTGGCCATTGGAGGGTGTCAGCCTCTTCCTCACCCTGACCTTTGAGCAACAGAGGGACTGCTGCCAGTTGTTGGTGCAGTTTGCCTCTCTCTTCTCCCTTGCCTGAGGACTCAGTACATGGTGTGTCCATGATATTCATACTAGGGACAGCATGCCTATAAAGAGTAAAATCGAAAAACAATTTGATAAAGTGAAGTCCAGTATGCTGGAGCTAGAGGGCATTGAGAAGTCCAACAGCCCTTAGTCCAGTCCAGGGTGCTCATCCCCAAGGCTGCCACGCACCTCAAGTTCTGTATAGAGTACCAGGGTCTCAAAGCAGTCATCAAGACTGGCCCACACTCCATCCCCTGAGCTGATGAGCTCATAGATCGGTTAACAACTTCCAAGATTCTCAGCACATTTCATTTAATGCCTGGGTACTGGCAGATTGCCATGACCGAGTGGGCCAAAGAGAGGCCTGTATACTCTATCCCAGAAGCCCATTTCCAGTTCTAGGTGGTGCATTTTTGGTTGAACAACACCCCTGCCACGTTCCAAAGCTTGGTTAACCAGATCCTGGCTGGATTGGAAAATGTCAGTGCATCCTACATAGATGACACTGTGACCTTCAGTTCTAGCTGGGAAGACCACCTGTGCCTCTTCAGAGAAGTGCTTCAGGCTCTGCAGAGAGCAAGCCTGGCTATTAGGGCCAGTAAGTTCCATATAGGGCAGGGTTCATTGGTCTACTTAGGACACCAAGAGGGAGGATGCAAGTTGCAGCCCCTCCACGGCAAACTCCAAACCATCCTGGCTCGGGAACTCCCCAAGCCCTCAGTAGAGCTGGGGGCCTTCTTGGACCCCACCAGGACTACAGGAGATTTGGCAAGGGTGTTGCAACATTGCTGCACCCTTTTTGATACTCTAAAGAGGCCATGTGCACAGAACCCATGCTCAGGCCTCTGAGTTTCCTGGGGAACTCATTGTGCAGACAGCTGCCTCAAAGCATTGAATAGGGTAATGCCCTCACAGCTGAATGAAGAGGATCTGGGTGAACCGGTAGCCCTCATTAGCAGGAGGTTATTTCCCAGGGAACAGAGGTGGAGTATAATAGAAATGGAAGCCTTTGCAGTGGTCTGGGCACTGAAGATGTTGAGGCCACACCTGTATGCTGCTCCCATCTGAGTTCATAAAGACCACGGACCCCTCGAATGTCTAATGCAGATGAGTGATGAGAATCCCAAACTACTGAGACAGCCCATCTCCCTACCGGGCAATGGACTTTACGGGGGACGATTGCCGTGGAACAGACCACGTCAATGCTCTCTCCAGGTTTTTCCACCTTAGTGATGAGAACTCCTAGGAGGTTGCATAGTTCTCCCCACTTTTAGCTGGAGGGGACATATGTTAGATCTGCTATCTTTGGCATGGTTCTTCCCTAACTTTTTGCCTTCAACCCTCCAGTTTTGCTGACTTTATTTTGCTGGCTTTAGGACTCTCTGCACTTTGCCACTGCTAAACAGTGCTAAAGTGCATGTGCGCTCTCCTTTAAACATCATAGAATTGGCCAGCACCTAATTGGCAAATTCGGTTTACTTGTAAGTCCTTAGCAAAGTAGTGCTACATGTGCCAAGGGCCTGTCCATGAAATGTTACAATTGGACCTGCAGCACTGATTTTGCCACCCACTTAAGTAGCCCTTTAAACATGCCTCAGGCCTGCCATTGCAGCCCGTGTCTGCACTTTTAAACTGCCATGTCGACCTTGCAAAATAAAAAAAATTCCAGGGACAAACCTTCCTTCTTATTACATATGGCACCCCCAAAATATGCCCTGAATTGCCCAGAGGGAAGAGTGCAGTGTTGGACATGTACTTTTAAGTTTTACATGTCCTTGTGGTGAAAACATATTACATTTATTTTTCACTATTGCAAGGCCTACCTCTGCCATGGGATTACATTGGAGATACCATATTACATTTAATAAGCTGCAACTACCAATTGAGAGCACGTAGACATGTCAAGTTTGGTATCTAAATAATTATAATTAAAAGCACTCTTTAATTGTAAAGTTAGATTTTTAGTCACAATTCAGAAAATTTTAGAAAGTGGGTATTTTCTTGTCCTAACCATTTCCTGATTGCAGACTGCTCCTGGGTCACATGACTGAATGTAGTTGACAGTTGGCCTATATGTATTGCTCCCAGACTCTGAGACGAAGGGAAGCTAGCTGTTTGCACGATGGGTCACTTTGAGGGGGAGAAGCTGTCACCTACCACAGGTGCACATCACAAAGGCCCTTTCTGGGCAAACTAACAGGGAGTTTAACACTATTCTATTGTGATCCTAGACAAGCTACTGCCAAGGCAAGGAGGAAGGAGATGCCTGACAACTCAGTGGGGTGGAAACCTCTAGAAGCTTCTCCAACATCAAAGTGGGCACCAGAGATAAATATTGGACGTCAGACCTCAACTCTTCAGTACACTTCTGGAACTGTGGACTCTGCCAGATAGAAGGATGTCTGTGCTGCTGAAAGGACTGACACTTTGGTGGCCTGCTGCCCAGGAGGACAGATGCCCCAATGTTCTTGCCTGCTGCCCTCCTGCCTGGGTGAGAAGGACTGGAACTGCATCTTTGAACTCAAGACCCCAGAATGACTCTAAAGTCAAGTTAGCTTTGCTGTCCAGACTTTGCCATTGCAAGGACTTCACATTGCCATCTGAACTGTCAATGTGCAATGCACCTCCATGCAAGGACATAGCCTTCTCCAACGCAGTCCGTAGGAACCATGGCTGTGTAACACATTTCCACGTAAGAACATCACCTAGCACTTTGCAGCTTCCTGGAACCATGGTTGTGTGATGTCTGGACTTCAAGCTGCCACTGTTGCATGACATAACCTTGCCACGTGATTCTGCATCTCTTGGCAACCAGGATTAAGGTACTGTGTTCATCAGGCCTAAGCGGGTCCTTGTAGCCTGCCTGCACTCCATTGCGGTCAGCCTGAACTTGTGATTATGTCCCAGTCCAAAGCGACCAGATATCCACCGTTGGCACTTTGTGCTTTTTGACACTATTTTCACTGAAATTTGTAAAATTGCATATCTCCAGTTCTACACATTTGTTTGTTGTTTTGGTCTTGATTATTGGTGTGGGGTTTTTCTTGTGTTGTGTTTTACTTTATTACTGTTTGAAGTGCTGCATAAATACTTTTACACATTGCCTCTAAGTTAAGCCTCACTGCTTAGTGCCAAACTACTTAGGTTTGAGATCAGGTTAATTTGGGGTTTGCTTGTGACTTCACCCTGGCTAAGATTGTGGCTGCTGCTTGAGTAGGGTGTCACCCCCCTCAATCAGTAGCCCTATTCCTAACCATAAGGTTAGAAAGGGTATTAACTTGGTGGTCAGAGCAAGAGGTTTGATAGTGTGTGGTCAGAAAGGATCAAATGGAGCTGTTAACTGCTAAAATGATTCAAGTGACCGCTGTGGTTATAAAGTGTTAGAATTAAGTGAATTAATGAAATTACTATTATAATGCAGTTGCACTGTCCTGCTGCAGGGCCCTGTTATGCCTGCTCAAAGAGCCAAGTTTTTAGCTTCTTTTTAAATTGAACTAAGTTTGGGATGGAGTGCAACTCAAAGGGCAAATTATTCCAGGCTTTAGGCCCTAAAAAGGAAATGAGCCTGCCACTGAACCTTGAACATCTCACCCTAGGGATTGTGGCCAAAAAAGCATTAGCTGATTGTAAAAACCTAGGGCCAGATGTACGACCTTTTGTTTTGTGACTCACAATTTGCGATCAGTTTGGGAATCGCAAACTGCGAGTCGCAAATCAAAATGTGCAACAGTGTTAAATATACTTTTTACGATTCCCGTGGGGTTGCAAAAGTCCTACCTCATCAATATTCATGAGGCAGGTCGCAATTTGAGACCCTATTAGGAATGGCCGCACTCACAGGGATGGGTGCCTGCTGAGGACAGCAGACCACCATGTCTGTGACTGCTTTTAAATAAAGTAATTTCTTTTTTTGAAATGCAGCCCGTTTTCCTTAAAGGAAAACAAAATGCATTTCAAACAAAAAAGGAAACGTTTCTTTTCTTTTTTTTATAGAAGGAAGTGGACCACTAGCTGCTCTGAAAAAATATTTTGGCTACCACTCACAAAAGGGTCCCTTGGGGACCCCTTCCCATTTGTGAATTGGTTAACACCAATTTGAAATTGGTGGTAACTGTGGAGGTTCTGCAACCGCATTCATGGTCTCAAAACAATCTTACATTTCTGCAAATAGGGCCGTATGCAAAAAGAAAAAAAGCTTTGTACATCTGGCCCATAGAGCTGACATAGAAGTCCTAGCCAGGAGGTATCCTGCTCCACGACTGATGAAGAGCTCCATGAATCAGGACAAGCGTCTTAAATAAATTCCTCTTTCTTACCAGCAGCCAATGGAGTGCTCTAAGGTGGGGATATTTGTGTGCTCTGAGAGGTAAAGCTAGGGGTGTATTAGTTGCTGTGTTTAAACTGGCTGTAGTTAGTTAGACAAATAGTCAGAAAGCCCCAGATACAAAGCGTTGCCATAATCCAGTTGAGATATTATTAGTGCTTGTGTAAAAACGTCCTTAACATGTGCAGAAGTCCAAAACATGTCTTTATTACAAAGCTGATCTGTGTTACAAAAGACAGACAATCATCAAACTTGAAGCCCAGGTTTTTTACTGAGTTCTCCTGCCTCCCCAGAGGAGGGGCATCGGTCAGCCAAAAGGTCTGCCATGTCTCAGGAGCATTCATGCCGAAGAAAAGTAGCTTCATTTTTTTCTGCATGCCATTTAAGCTGGTGTTGGGTGAGCCACTTGAAGAAAGGCAGAAAGGCAGCCTCTGATACTCTCTCCTGGGAAATCTGACTCTTTCTCCCAGGATTAGACTAGCTGGGTGTCATTAGCATTTGAAATTATTTTACTCCTATGGCCTCAGCAAGATGTGCCAGTAGAGTGAGATAGACGTTAAATAATGTGGGTCTCAAAGTTGAGCCCTGAGAAACTCCCACTCGCAGTTCCAAGGACCAGGATGAGAACGGTGGAATTCAGACCTCTTGACCCCATCCCTCCAGGAACGAAGTCGAGGGCTTGGCCCACAATCCCAACTGATTGCAGGTGCGTTAGGAGGGCATTGTGGCGTACTGTGTCAAAGGTTGCAGAAAGATCTAACAATACAAAAAGTCCCTTCCTCCAATAACTAGAGTACTCCTGATGAAATCTGTGACCTCAAGTGCTGACTCTGTGCTGAAGCTGGTTCAAAAGCCCTACTGGCTAAGATGCAAAAGGTTGTTGTTTTTCAGATATTGAGAGAGCTGGTGGTTAACGTGTTTTTTAAGAACTTTCGATAAAGATGGAAGCAAGGATATAGGTCAGTAGTTAGATTGTTCCCCTGTGTCTGCCTGGGATTCCTTCAACAAAGATAGTATTTTAGCCTGCTCCCAGGTATGGAGCACCACGGCCACTGATGGAGAATCATTTAATAGTTTATTGGCCAGGGGGTTGATGATACTCGCTCCCAGTGCCAAAATGTTGGGAGGGCACAGTTCAGCCGCAGAACTGGATTTTAGGCCACAAAAATCCACAAATGGCCTTAAAAGATTCTTCCAGGGAGATTGATTCAAATCTGTACAGACTCAAGGTGGCACAGGTTTGTTGCCTGGATGGGCAGTCCATCTGGCCCAGGCTCCTCAGCTTGCAAACTAGAGGAGAGGGTAGCCTGAATACTGGTGATCTTATTCTGGAAATAAAGGGCTAGCTGTTCGCAACATTCAGCTGAAAGTTCCTGGTGCCTTGAGGTGATCTCAGGAGTCATACAGCTTTGTACTATTTTAAACATTTCTCTGGACTTGTTTACAGCCCCATCAGTTCTCTCTTCGAGGAAAACCTTTTTTGAACAGCACAGTGAGGTTTGTGGGTGCAGGCTGCAGGGCAGTGAGGCCCAGATTTACGAAAACATCATGCAATGCAGAACAGCATAGCAGCTAAAGTTTCTGCAAAGTGTCATGTGAAAGGGAAAGAGCTGATCAGCATTATATCCAGTGGCGGCTGGTGATGTTTGAAAGTGGTGGGGTGTAAATGTTCATGATAAGTTACCAGCTACAAGTAAGCATAGCGAGCGAGCCTGACTGTCTTAAGTGAGGATCCGGGGGATTCTCCCACCTAGAAAATTTGGGAAAAAGAGTGGGCAAAGGTGCATTTTTAAGTAAATTTGGGAACGCAAGAAGGTTTGAGTTTTGAGTAGTAGTTTGAGGTTTGAGTAGCTCAGCTTACCACAATATAAGTAATCCTTAGTAGAAACACCCTGAAAAACAAAAAATAACATTATGACATATTCTGTCCCTTTCAATTTATGATCTAACCTGTTGGGGGACTTATGCCTTCTATTACATCATGTTCTCTTAGAACAGACATCTTGCAGCCCAGACACCATGTGGACATATTCAAATAACTTTTTGCACCTATTTTCAGAGGGTGAAGTGACTGCAATGTTGAAGGCAGGCAGTTTATTTTATTGTACATGGCACTACCTGTACTAATTGACCTCAATGGGAGCAAATGGGCTTTGTCTGTCATTTCAGAACTAAACCATCCAAGTGAGAGTTAAAGGCTCCCGCACGAGAACACCTATCCACCCAAACAAATGTGAGGGGGTTCCTTAAAGACTCCTTTAATGCACCTAGAGTTACAGCTCCCACACTGTGTGTAAAAAGATTCCCTGAAGCTCCACCTATGAACCCAAATGAAGATCCTCTAAGGGATCATTTTGTGCACTAGAGACTAGAGTGAGGCCAGCCATAGATAGGGATACACATTTCCCGCATGAAACCTACGAACCTCAGCTAATCTTTGTAGATCCCTATACAGCTCTATTCATGCACCAGAAAACTACAACAGTGAAAGTCTGGGTTCAAGAGTTCCTCACAATGTTAGTTACTACATTTAATTTGTGAGAAAGCACCTCTTGGCGTGAACCCCATTGGTCTTTAGTCTCAACTCTAAGAATACCACAGTTCACCTTAAGGGAAATCTCATAGCAAATTCTCCTACCATCCCCTGACATCGTCAGCCCAGTCCTTTGAAACGGAATTTGGCAGGCCCACCCCCCACCTCTAAATGTTGCAAATGAGGATACCTTGAAGAACTGCGTCTATCATCTGGAATATTTTTAATGTGAGCTCAGGCAAAATTATTTTCATCTTCTAAAATTGTAATAATAATCCTTGAATCATTTCAAGAGGCGTTATCATTATCTACCAATAAACAGTACCAGGACCATCCACTTATAAAAAACAAACAAACCTTCAACTGAAGGACACAATTTAATGTAGTATCCTCTCGGGTAGGGAAAAAAGAAAGAAAAGAACCATTGGTCAGCTCACAACTTGCTTGAAGACACTGGAAAGGAAAGAGTAGCCTTGGTATACAGGGATTGGGGTAACGAGGGTTAAGTGAGAGAATTGTGATTAAAAAATGGAGAGGGACAGCTAGAGTACAATATATAACAAACCGCTGTGTTGGACATTTATCACAAATTGCTGGGGTAGATCTATTCTGGCAATGGTGGATTACAAAATGTGTAATTCTCTGGAGGGTGCGGTGAGTGGTCCCATATAACGTACAGAAACAAAATGAACATTTTGCCCTAGTGCTCACCTCAGTGTCAGTACTCAATCATGCTGAAGCCCAACCTCTCTCTACCCCCAACTGTTTGTATAGAAGTCCAGTGGCACTGGGAAGCCTTAACCTATATCATCAATAGGGTGTTTCTACTTGGTACACAGAGTGCATGTGTCAGATGCTTAGCAAAGGAAGGGAAGTGCAGTATTTCACTGTGTACCCCTCCAAATGACAATGTCTCAATGCAGTGGGGTCATCTCCTACCAACCACCTGGTTTAGCTCACACGGAGAACTAAGCTAGAATTAAGCTAGGAGCCTGGCTCTGATAGTATCTAATATATACAATGCTAAGCCAATAGTAGGATAAATCCGCAATTGTATGTATTATATCTTTGCTCGGACTCTGTTGCTGCAGTTGTCTTTCAATTTGCAGGAGACTGCTTGCTTATCTTCTCATTATACAAAGGAGTTAAAATATAATTGAGCACAAGCCGCACTTTAGCAAACATTAAATGCTTTCAAAACCTGACCGGGGAAGTCTTTTCACTATCAACTGCTTCCAGAGGAGGGCCTGAGATGCCTCGTTTTGAAGCACGTGAGCTACAGTGAAACAAATCAGGGTTCATTTTTGCTCAGTGCTTAATTTGAGCGGGTGGTTTCCAGTGCAGGGCACTTGCACTTATTTTTCTGCCTCAAGCATTCACTGCTATTAAAAGACACATATGAGAAAGGTGAGGAAGAGAACAATGAAAATGCGTCACAAAGGGAGAAAGCAAAGCAGAAAGCTGTAAGAATTAGGTTAAGGGGGAGGGAATGGATGTAAATGGATTAAAGAGGCCCAAGATGGCTTTAGGATTAGGCTGCCTCAGTGTTCCAGGCTCCCACATTTAATTGCAGCAGCCGCGTGTTTCAGAGGAAAGCGTTGGGCACTGGCACATTTTTATTTACAAATTAAGCACTGTCGTGTGTTACAGAAAATACCTCTCTGGAACAGTGCAATATTCACACTCAGTACTTGTGCGCGAAGTGGATGAGCATTTGTGAGGTTATTCAATTAGTGAAATGCAAAACTTTAACCCCTTTGGTGCAGGTCAAGACCAGTGGCTGACACCAGGGAGGGTGTTAAAAAATCCTCTGACGCGTTGCAGAGCTTCTGTGTCTCCTCCCACCTTGTGACGTCAGCCTATAGATCTATATATATATTGGTCACTTTTGTCAATTCGTGTCTGGTTTCCCTGGGGACTGCAATCGGCCCCCAGGAAAACCACACCCACATATAAATGGGAGTTCTGTACTTATACATAGAAAATGGCGATGACGTCCACGGTGGTGCATACCATCACCGCTGGCATACATCACCATTGGCCACTGTACACCATGGGACCCAATGTTAACCAATGAGGAGTTGCATGGCGGTTTTCGACTGCCTTCCGTAATGGCGCACAAAATCAGCGGAATTACCTCATTTCCACCTGTACCTCCATACAGGACAAGCAGGTGCCATTTCAGGGGGGGCAGGCCATGGATCCTAACTGTGTCACAGTACACAAATGCACCATTTGGACATCTCCAACAAAAAACTGTTACAATCACAACATGCTTTGACCTGTAGTGGTTGTAATTAAGAGATAATGACCAGCTGCTCACCATTTTGCCCCATAGATTGCAACCGCTGAGAATGAATAGGATGAATAGGAGATGGAGACATCCCCCCGTGTACAGACCCCTGGTGGACTTGGCAACAATGGGGGACAGGCACATTATTCTCACCTATAGACTGGACAGGGCCACAGTCACAGAGCTGTATGCCCAATTGGAGCCTGACCTAATCTCTGCTAACCGTCACCCCACCGGGATCCCCCCTCTTGTGCAAGTGCTATCAGTGCTCCATTTCCTGGCAACTGGCTCCTTTCAAGTGACAGTGGGCTTGGCAGCAGGAATGTCTCAGCCAATGTTCTCAATAGTGCTGACCAGAGTGTTGTCTGCCCTGATTAAACACATGTGCAGCTACATCGTTTTCCCCCAAGTGGAGGATTTGGCCATAGTGAAAGCTGATTTTTATGCAATGAGACATAGCCCCAACATTATTGGGGCAATAGATGGGACACATATTGCATTTGTCGTCCCCCCCGGCGAAATGAACAGGTGTTCCGAAATCGAAAGAACTTGGCGGACAGTGCAAAATTTTCTGGGTCTGTGCATGATGCCTTTATCCTGAAGAATAGCAGCATCGCAAATGTGATGGCTCAACTCCAGAGGCACAGGGTGTGGGTCATAGGTGAGCCCTGGTACCCACCCAGTATATGTTGGTGTACGGGTATGATGTGGGCCCTAAGGGTTAGTGTGTGGCTAACAGTTGTCCCTCACTATTTGCAGGTGACTCTGATTACCCCAAACTCTCATGGCTACTGACCCCTGTGAAGAATCCCAGGACAAGGGCAGAGGAACGTTACAATGAGGCAAATGGGAGAACAAGAAGAATTATAGAGAGGGCCTCTGGCCTCCTGAAGGCCAGGTTTCGTTGCCTCCATTTAACAGGTGGATCCCTGTGCTACTCACCCAAGAAGGTCTGCCAGATCATATGGCATGCTGTATGTTGCTCAACCTTGCCTTGTGTCGCCAGGTGCCTTTTCTGCAGGAGGAGGAGGCTGGAGATGGCCGTGTGGCAGCAGTGGACCCTGTGGACAGTGAAGATGAGGAGGCAGAGGCTGAGGATGAGGATGAGGATGACAGAAGTGCAATCATTCATCAATACTTCCAATGGCACACAGGTAAGACAGTTTAAATCCACATTTAATTGACAGTTTTGTGTTTGACATTGTCACTGGCAGGCTGTTTTTCCCACTTCTGTGCCCACTCACTGTACCCTTTGGCATATCTATTTGCAGATATTTGTGCCCCACTATCGCTCCTGGTGTGTTGACCTCAGCCAACTACAGGTCTTTCCTATGTATACATTACTGTACAGTTGACTTGCAATGATTAAACCTTGTTAAACAAATATATAGTTAAATCATTTAACATACGCCATACTTGTATTTTTTTAAAAGGTTTTAATTTAAGTGCTAAGAAGTAGATGGGGTAGTGGAATGGGCTGGGTTGATGAAGGAGGGAAGTCCAGGATAGAGTCCAGTCTATGTGTATCACAGGTGCATTGTCCAAGGGGGCATAGGAAGGGGAGCAATGGCAGTTCAAGGTGGACAGGGTGACAGAGTGGAACACAAGGGGGACAATCAGGAGAGTCTTATTTCCTGGTGGGGGTCTTGGCAATAGGCTCTGGCTTCTCCCTGGATCACAGGAAAAGTTTGCGGGGTGGTTCTCCTTCTGCAGGGGGAGGGGTGCTGGTGACCTGTTTACTCCTGTGGCGGGGCCTCCTATCCACTAACGGCAACGGAAGTGGTGGGCTATTCATCGATTTGGCTAGTGTCAGGGGCCCGTGGGAGTACCAATAATGATTGCTGGCCTGGGCGCCAGAGGCGCTAAAGACTGTGACGATTGATATGTGACAAGGTAAAGTAATAGTGTGTCTTTTGTTGTTTTTTGAGTGTCTTGAGAGAACGTGCTGATTGCGGGAAGAAGCAAAGGTAAGGTGACTGACCTTTACTGTTGCACGCAGCTCACACACACCCATCAGCAATTTTGTGACTGTCTATGTAGGCTAGTGTTTTAGAGCAACAGTTTAGCCAGTAGCAGAGATGGTGTCTGATTGGATGACTGCTGCTCAAGCCCTAACTCGGGTTATAGAGGACAGCTCTGATGTAGTATCAGAGACTGAGACAGCATATACTGATACAGCATCTGAGGGCTAGGACAATGGCACAGACTCTGGGAGTGATTTTTCCGACAGCTCCTCTTCCAGTGATTCTGAGGACAGTCCTATTGTCCCTTCGCAAGCACAGTCTGTGCAGCGGGACAATAGCAGTTTGGCCCAACCCAGAGAACAGGTGCATGTGGCAGGAAGCACACAGAGAGTGCTCTCTTGGGAGCTCCCCAATTTAGTTCAGCCGCAAATTCCACCGCCCAAATCGCATTGTGGAGACATCAAAATTATCTGTCACAAAACAACCTGGTTTTGTAAGGCAGGCATCTGCGTTTTTGGTCCCTGGCTCGGCGGCCTTATTGAGAAACCTACCAAACCCAGACATTTCTGGAAACTAGGCACCCAGAGGTGTGACTTGAGTAGATTCCCCAAAGTTTTCTTACCCAGAATACTCTGCAAAGGTGAAATGTTGAATAAAAACTCTATTTTTTTTTTTTGCATTTCTGTCACACAAACTACAGGAATATGCTGGGATCCATAAAATTCCTACCACCCAGTGTTTCTCCACCTGTCCTGATAAAAATACTACCCCACTTGAGTGCCTGCATCAGGAATGGATCACCCCAAGGACAACAGTTGCCCTTATGTAAGGACTAACATTGAACATCGTGTGATACATTCCTGACACGGGCACTAGGCCTACCCACACAAGTGAGGTACCATTTTTGTCTGGAGACTTGGGGGGATGCTGGATTGAAGGATATTTGTGGCTCCTCTCAGAATCCAGAACTTTCTGTCACCGAAATGTGAGGAAAAAGTGGTTGTTTTGCCAAATGTTTAGGTTTGCAAAGGATTCTGGGTAACAGAACCTGGTGAGAGCCCCACAACGCACCCCATTATAAATTCCCCTAGGTGTCTAGTTTTCAGAAATGTCCAGGTTTGCTAGGTTTTCCTAGGTGCCGGCTGAGCTAGAGGTCAAAATCCACAGCTAGGCACTTTGCAAAAAACTGGTAATTTTTCTTTGGGAAAATGTGATGTGTCCACATTGTGTTTTGGGGCATTTTCTGTCACGGGTGCTAGGCCTACCCACACAAGTGAGGTACCATTTTTATCAGGAGACTTGGAGAAATGCTGGGTGGAAGGAAATTTGTGGCTCCTCTCAGATTCCACAACTTTGCAGCACCGAAATCTGAGGGAAAAGTGTTTTTTTTGCCAAAATGTGAGGTTTGCAAAGGATTCGGGGCAACAGTCAACCCATCCCGGATTCCCCTCGGTGTCTAGTTTTTAAAAATGCACAGGGTTGGTAGGTTTCCCTAGGTGCCGGCTGAGCTAGAGGCCAAAATCCACAGCTAGGCACTTTCCGAAAAACACGTCAGATTTCAATATAAAAATGTGATGTGTCCATGTCGCGTTTCCTGTCCCGGGTACTAGGCCTACCCACACAAGTGAGAGACCATTGTTATCAGGAGACTGAGGGGAACACAGAATAGAGGAACAAATGTTATTGCCTTTGTCTTTCTCTACATTTTGCCCTTCCAAATGTCGGACAGTATTTAAAAAAGTAGTCTATTTGAGAAATGCCCTGTAATTCACATGCTAGTATTGGGACCGCGGAATTCAGTGATGTGCAGATAACCACTGCTTCTCAACACCTTATCTTGTGCCCATTTTGGAAATACAAACGTTTCCTTGATACCTATGTTTTACTCTTTATATTTCAGAAAATGAATTGCTGTATACCTGGTATACAATGAAAACCCATTGCAGGGTGCAGCTCATTTATTGGCTCTGGGTACCTAGGGTTTTTGATGAACCTACAAGCCCTATATATCCCCACAACCAGAAGAGTCCAGCAGACGTAACGATATATTGCTTTCAAAAATCTGCCATAGATGGAAAAATTTATAGCAGAAAACATGGACAGAAATGGCAGTTTGTTTGCCTCAATTTCAATATTTGTTTCATTTCAGCTGTTACTTTCTGTAGGAAAACCTTGTAGGATCTACGCAAATGACCCCTTGCTAAATTCAGAAGTTTGTCTACTTTTCAGAAATGTTTAGCTGTCTGGGATCCAGAATTGGTTTTACACCCATTTCTGTCACTAACTGGAAGGACTCTAAAAGCACGGAAAATAGTAAAAATGGGGTATGTCCCAGTAAAATGTCATAATTGTGTTGAAAAATGTGGTTTACTGATTCAAATCTGCCTGTTCCTGAAAGCTGGAAAGATGGTGATTTTAACACCACTAAGCCTTTGTTGAAGCAATTTTCATTAAAAAAACATATGCTTTCTTCTGCAGCCCTTTTTCCAATTTTTCTGAACAAAAATGAAATTTGTGCTGTATTTTGGCTCATTTCTTGGTCTCCTCGAGAGGAAACAAGAAACTCTGGGTACCTTTAGAATCCCTGGGATGCTGGAAAAAAGGACACAAATTTGGTGTGGATAGCTTATGTGGACAAAAAGTTATGAAGGCCTAAGCACGAACTACCCCAACTAGCCAAAAAAGGGATCAGCACTTGGAGGGGGGGAGGCCCAGCAGCTAAGGGGTTAATAAAGTTGCATTGGATGGATGGATAGAGACTACGTATATCAAGAGGAAAAGAAAGCATTGTCCCAGAAACTGAAAGATAGCTGCAGCAACAGAGTCGGAGTAAAGGTATAATAAATAAAACAAGTGTATCAAGGAGAGCAAGAGAAAGCAGTCAGTGGCCTGGCTCGTCTGTGGTTTGTTCTTTGATCATCCACTACTGCTACTGTGATCCGAGAGGGCAAACAGCTAAAGCAATGGAGTCCTTTCACCCATCTATTGCAACCGCACCTCCTGCCATGAATGAGGTGTAATATGACGCTAAGGGATCACACTTCAGTGCTAACATTTAGAAGTGGCGGGGAAACACCCGGAAGAACGAGTCCGGAACCACGAGGTTGTGAAAAACGAAAGTCTTCCACGACTTCCTGGTTTTGGTACCTTAACCACGCATGTCTGAACAACGTACATGCGTGGTTAAGGTGCAGAAGGTAGTCGGAGTGGACGCGGTGAAGGAAGAGGTAAGTTGGGCTGGGACTGGGGCTGTTTTTGCGGGGCTGGGGGTGATTAGGGTTTGGGGGCAGGGTTTAGGTTTTAGGGGCGGGGTGGAGACTTAGGGTATTTTTAGTTCTTGGGGTGGGGTGGGGCCTGGGGGCGATTAGGGTTTAGGAGGACCTAAAGCTTGGACCCAGGTTTAAGGGGTGGGCTGGGTGGCTGTGGGTTGAAGCATTCTAGGTTGTGCATGCTGATTGTTAATGCCTTTACCAGGAATGCGTTTACAGTGGTAAAATCGTTGTAAACGCATTCGTGGTAAAGGCATTAGTGTTTAGAACGAGGTCATTGTTCTGACCTCGTTGTTGAGCCACGGGTGGTTTAGGCACCCGTGGTTCTCACATATAACCGGAGTGGCGCACTGCAAGTTATAACAAAGAGGCATTCATCAGAACATTACGGCTCTCTTTATGGGTTGAGGGGCTGCAAATCCCACTCCATAATACTAACGTTGTTTAACCAAAAATCATTGCCATTGATTTCAGAATCAAAGCACAGCAGGAAACACTGCGGAGATGAATGAATGAAAAGAATTGTGGGTGGCTGGATGGAAGTATAGGTAGATGCATGGATAGATGGAGGATAGAAATATGGATGGATATTTGATTAAATAATAGGTGGGTGTTCTGATGAGATTGTGAACAGGAGGATACATGACTGTGTGGCAATGCGAAACAAACTGATATCGGACACACCCTGCTTAGATTGAAGCATTAGGTATATGTCACAACCAGTTTATCAGTCAGCGCATAGCGTTCACATTCAGCAGCAGTATGGGCAATAATCATGCCACCCAGCAGGTTGCCCACCATTATCTTGCTCTCATACAATTATTGTTGTCTGTGCTTTATATGTGACATGGTGTATTTCATTGCCAGTTTACACTAGAGTATACAGTAAGTGACTTCCCCTTGCACGTCTGCATAGAAAGTCTGGCATAGCGAATCCATTCATTGCACACTTTCTCTCCTTTACTTTACATGGCTGAGAGGGGAAGGGGTGGCCCTGAAAGAGGGGGAAGGGTCTGTTATTATAGGTGCCATATGTATGTATTGATTGTAAAGAAAAGCGCTGCACACAGCTAGTGGCCCCATCAGAGTTTTTACAACGTGAGGAACCAGGAACGAAGACTTAAGCCCGTATTTATACTTTTTTTGCACCGCATTTGCGTCGTTTTTTGACGCAAAAAAGGCGCAAACTTGCAAAATGCCATTGTATTTTGTAGGTTTGCGCCGTTTTGCGTCAAAAAGCGGCGCAAATGCGGCGCTAAAAAAAGTATAAATACGGGCCTTCATTTCTCTCCTTGCTGCTTACAATGGTCCAATAAAAACGGTACTCAGTCACCGATGTTTCTGTATTAGTAACTGGTCAAGCTGTGTTTTAATTGTGGAATATAAAGCAATTTGTGCAAGAGTACACTGTGGTAAAGTGGACAAACTGGAAGCCGGAAATTTCAAGACACCGTCAGATTGCACAATATAAATGTGCTAACCCAACCCTGGAGATACCAGCACCTAAATTATGTAACCCCTACTCAGAGGTATTCATAGTACTCAGAATGACATTTGGGACTTACCATCCTGGATTAAATATATCTAATCCTTTGTTCGAGGGGCAAATGGGGCTCCTATACAGCTGAAATTCAAATTAGTTTTGCAGTTTTATATAATGCGAAGTGTACCCGAAGATAATAAAACACTATATCAGCACCAGCTACATTACATTCTTCATATGAGAACAACAAGCGTGCGTGGAAGACGCCAGAAAGTATATCATGATTCAAATTATAAAATACGGTACCCTCCAGTAAACAAAACAACTTTGTGCCACCTTCTTTTGTCTCTCAGGCCTCAGGTAAACGTGGCGGACTGTTAGCATTGTCACCAGAAATAGGGCCAACTGTGTCCACTCGACTCCACTGAGGGCCAGGGTAATCTTCGTCGGCTTGAAGTCAGAAGTAAAATGCCCACAGTATGACAACTTGACAAGGTCAGATCACTGCAAGGTGTGATCTCCGCCTGGATTCCCTGGCCCTGGAGCAGCCCTGCCCAGCAACATCACAGATGCCCAATCGCTGCATGGCTTCATGACAAGCCATTACAGTGAATATCATGCTCCACTGCTAGGAAGAGCCTCCCACCCCACGGTGCCATGTTCACAACCTACACCAGAGGCCTAGACTAGGCCTAGCAGCAACCGCGTTAGCCAGTCCTGATGCTGCTCCCTTGCTGTTACACAACAAGAGAGCAGGTCCAAGATTGGTGTGAGTGGGCTAATTCACCGCTCATCAGTAGACTGGGGGTTGCAGCTTTGAGCAACCCCCACTCACTAATGAGCAAGTCAAGAGAAGCCTTTCGTGCGTATGTTGGGCTGGCCGGAGAAAGCCAGCCGTCCCACTCAACATGCGCATCAGGCCTCCAATGCCTGCCAGTACCCTCATATTATGTGTAGTCAATGACAGTCTAGTCAATAAGGCCCCATCGCCTTCAGAGCTGAACTGCCCCCTGCAGCTGAAGTGACAGCTGTAACTGCTGCAGGCGGGTACAGTCAGGAAGATAAAATGAATTATGTTTATTTATTCACACTCACACATATTAGGGGACAAGAGGCCAAAACTATCAGTGGGGAAGTTTTGGTACTGGAAGGAGACTGTGGGGCATATTTATACTCTGTCTGCGCCAAATCTGTGTAAAAAGTTTTCACGCAAATCTGGTGCAAACCTAACACCATATTTATACTTTGACGCCCAAGCCCACAAGCGCCAAAATTCCACTGTGTGCATCATTTTCTGGATGCGTGAAACCGCCTTGTATTATTGACATGCAAGGTAGGTGTTCCCATCCAAAAAATGACTTAAACACCTGTGCACCATATTTATCATACCGCACAAAAATCCCGCACGGCTGGGAGGCGGAGTCAGAAAATGGTGCACAGCCCGATTTGCTTAAAAAAAAAACGCCTCGGTCAGGGCAGGCGTTAAAATGGGGCAAACACAACAGTTCTTAAGGAAAACACACAGAAGCAACAGCAGAGCTCCAAAAGGAAGACATGGAGGTGCTATTCATCCAGCATGCACAAAGGCACAGAGCACAGGACCAACAGCAGGAACTTCCACCACAGCAGCAGGGACCCCAGAGGCAATGCAGAAGGCAGGAGAGGATATTCCGCACCAGGACAACCCTTCTGGGCCTCAGGGAACGTAACATTATCCAGAGGTACAGACTCAACTGGCAAGCCATACAGCAGCTGCTGCACCACATTGAGCCACAGTTGCACCCAGGTTGCAGACACCCCACATCATTCCACCAGAGACCAAACTGCTAGCTGTCCTCCACATGTTGGCAAGTGGCTCTTTTCAAACCACTGGTGCCCTGGTTGCCGGGATCTCACAGCCATCATTCTCTGCCTTCCTTTCCAAGGTACTGGATGCCATCATCTCCCCCACACCCTGCCACCTCAACACACAGCAGAAGCAGCAGAAGACCAAACAAGGCTTCTACCAAATGAAAGGCTTCCCACACGTGCTTGGTGCCATTGACTGCACACATGTACGGATTGTGCCACATGCTGCAACCGAGTATCTATACCGTAACAGGAAGCACACACACTCCATCAATGTGCAGGCCATTGTCGATCACCGGGGATTGATCACCAACATTGTGGCAAAGTATCCTGGGACTGTGCATGATTCATTCATCTTCCGCCACAGTACCATCAATCAACACTTCCAGGATGGACGATATGGAAATGGCCTACTTGTTGGTAATTACAGAAACCTACTTATATACACACAGCACAGCAACCCTGTAGGACACACAACACATACACCACTACATTGACACGTGGCAAGGAAGACACTGAGATTGTGACAATGCTAGTCATGTTTGATATCCTGACCCAATGGGATACACACCTGGGACAAATGACAGATGCAAATAACAACAGATTCCACTCCAGAGACACAAGGGAACAAATTAAAACCACACAGTGACAATGACATGGCCTTAACTGGCAGTACAACTTGGAAGCTGAATCTTCCAACATCACATCAATAACACTCACTCACACACCCTTCCAAACAATATGTACTGTGTAAGGGGTATGCAATGTGTTTTGCTGCAGGCCAAACACCATGACACACATAGCATGATGATGATGACTCTAATGAATGGGACATGGAACCATTGAGGCTGTAACAACATCTCACATCACTCCTGGGCTCACATAGCTCACAACCAATAAGCAAGTGGACTGTGCTAAGAACACATATTAATGTGGCAATATTGCAAAGTGCACATTGCTACATATACGGTTTGAGAGACAATTACACATATCCACAACAGATGTACAGGCATATGGACCTTCTTAGAATTAATCCTTCACCCCACAACAATGTTAGGCACATTACGTGGACCAGGTTCAGTAGTGTAGGGACATGTTTGGACATGATCCAACTCAGTGAGGGCAGAAAAATAGGTTTGCATAGAACTTGTCACACATGGGATGTTTGTGCATTGTCAATTGTCAACACTTCAGTGCTGCCAACGTATGGAGATGTGTTGTACATTGTCACCTAGCCATATCAAAGGGCCTCACTGATGTTTAACAAGTTCAATTGCATATGTGAAATTGGATGGGATGTCCAGGCCATATAGATGCAACCGTGTTACCACCACTGTGGAATTGATTCTGTGTATGGAAGTATCATGTCACCCCAGTGAAGACACCTCTTTCACATGACATAATGCATGGGAGTACACAATGTACTGCAAGCCTACAAAAATACCACTGACATCCAGTCAATCAGCCAAACACCAGTTCAGATAAGGAAACAACCCAATGCTGATGGTACATACTAGAAGCCTAGGATTCCATACAATAACACAAACACAGGTGAGTCACAGACAACACAAGATAACAACTGCCATGCAAAGTGATAATCATGGTGCAAGCTACATCAAAAATTGTCAATCATTTTCTCTTTCAGCTGATCAGGGGTATGGGATCCAGCCATGGATCATGACCCCATTTGCAAACCCAAACACTGCATCAGAGCGTGCCTATAATGAGGCTCATCGGAGGACACGCACCATAGTAGAGAGGACCTTTGGCATCCTGAAGTCAAGATTCAGATGCCTTGACATCACCCGAGGCAGCCTCTTATATTCATAGGAAATGGTCTGGAAGATCATCGTGACCTGTGCCATCCTGCACAATATATGTATAAGGAGGAACATTCACCTCTATGAACCAGACCCACAAATGCCTGAAGAGGAGGATGCTGTCCATCAACATGAGGGGGACCAGCCAAACACTGCTGCAGGATTGCGTCGGAGACAACGCATTCTACAAAACTTCTTTTAACTATAGTCACCATCACCACTTTCTTACCATATCTCATCTACATTCTTATCTAATCTAATCACTAAATCATGGTCTGGGCAATTATTTATGCATCACATGATCCATGGGAATCACAATCTGAGTTTAGTCTCATGGAACAGTACAGTAATACAGATTAGGATACTGAAAAAGCCATATCACATTTGTTGGGTATGAATGTACACCCAACTTCACACACTGTGTAAATGACATATATTGTGTTCATTTCACATTTTAAGGGCAATGTCAGAGTAGCACAACTATGGGACACATCCATGTTGGCAACATGGTTCATTGCAGCAAATGGCACATACCTAAGACACCATCAATCACATGGAAAAAACCTGCTTCATACATGAGGCAGTGGATTTGCAATTGCATTAGTAACAGGAATGTATGACAACACCCTTGACAGCAGTAAGTGTGACATCAGCTGTCTCTGCAAGGAGCATGTGTGACAAGAATTCCATGTAAGCTGCAAATCGATAGCACAAGTGCCCAAGGTATGACAAGCATTGCTCACAAAACATGCCCTGTGCATGCCATCCCAGGTTATAAGTTCTGTCACAGGCATTTATTCAGTCTCTCCCCACCCTTCTCTATGTGGCCCTGTAACAGGACTATTTGTACCCTGATAATCCATCATCTACACACACGCAGACTCACATTCTGACTCCAGTGTGCTTCCCTCTTCAGTATGGCATGCCGTAGTCCTATTTCATCTGACTGCATGGACTGCAGGTCCCAAATGCACCGCCTGGTAGTCTGTAAGACCTATAATCACCTGTCCATTGCTTCCCATGTGAAAGGTATTGTTGGCCCTTTGAACTAGATTCTCACCTACAGGACTTGTGAGAGACTGAAGCTGCACACATCTGTGAGCACTTCCATGCAGACCAGCCATTTGAACCTGCACTGCCATTACTGCTGCCTGGAACTGCTTAGAAGCTGCCATATTATGTGTGTCCTAGCTGTATAAACCACTTAGACCTTGGGTTATTGTGTAACGTTGCAGCCGATAGCACAAATCCACTTTTAATTTTCCACAGTGTTGTTCAGGCATTTCCCAGTCTGAGTCTGCTCACTGTGCATTTGCTTGGTTCATGTTAGTTCCTGACAGAGTGTGCATCCTGTTAGCCTCATTGTTACCTGTCTTTGTGTTACCATAAAGGTTCCCTGTGGCTACGTTCCTCTCATAGTTGCTTTCCATGCCCTCACTTTCCTCCTGGGGTATTGTGTCTGGTAGGTCTACGATGAATCCACAAATATATCATATAGTTTAATCAGTTTACATATGGTATCAAGGTCTGGGACATGTATTCAAATAGCCTAATCCTGGCACTATCCCTTGCCCGTGTTTTATGTATGCATGAGTGACAAACAGTGACAGTGTACTATGGCTGTATGCATGGATTGGGAATGGTGCCTCCAGCACAAAAAACACCGATTGCTAATGAGCATGAATGGACAAAACATGTTTGTGCTCTCACGGTCCACACATAGATTCACATTGGCTGCAACCCAATGATGGTGGTTGCGTGGTGACTAGCTGTGAGATTAATCAGCACAGAGGCACTGATGTTCCCTGTTGCAGTGGAAATTTTCAATACCACACTGTGTACAACTGTTGTGATGAAAGCTGCCGGGTTCTATTTACTCATCCATTACGTTTGTGAGCACACCAAGGTTACCCTGTTGTCAGCCTCATAAAACTTCTGCAGTGCCATAGCTCAAATATCCCCAGGTGTGTTGTCGATTCCTCTTTGGCTTTCGGTCAGTTCTGCTTTGAAGGATACTCTGTTAATGCAAGGAATGGATCCACAGACTCATGGGTAGACATGCGCTCAACTGTGACAACATGGAGGACAATAATGAAACCGGGTACACATAGCCACACACTTGAACTGTACACCTTTGTGCAATTAACCACTGAAAATATGTGAACACATGCAGCTTGGTCTGCTGGTCCTCCACTGCCACATGCGAAACATAGGTCATATATAGGACTCAAACTGTGGAGTGACATTACATTTTTGGATTGTTTTCCGACTCTGTGCCACAAACACTGTACCTACATAGCATTTTCAAATGACTGACTCATGGCTAGTATACAAACAAGTGACCAGGATGTGGTATCCAACATTCCTGTACATGTGATGGCTTACTCATTGCCATTATCAATCGTCCTCTATCTATCCTGTGCATAGTTTGTCATGGGAGATGTATTGTCCCAAAAGTCAGTGCAGTTCGCACAGCATTAGATGCTACGTGTATGACAAACACATATCCTGACTCATATCTACACTGAATAGTTTCTGATTGTTATCCACATGTACAACACATGCATAAAAGCACATTAATGAAAGCACGTTATGTGACATTCACACAGAGGCCCAACAAAAAATTGAAATAGCCAATTCACAGACATTGACACACAGGCCATTAGTAAACATATTAAGTTGCGTAGCCTTGCTATCTTCTATTGACGCACAACCTGCTCAAACTGGGTAATACAAATTTGTATTAAAAAAGTTTGGGTATCTATTGCGTCAGTGAAGAGTGCTCATCCGGTACAAAAACATGAGTATCATGGTCTGCAGTAGTGTCATCTGCCACATGTGTCCAAACACTAGAAAACACAATGCAGGTGCAAACAGCCTATCTCTGTATAATTACAGCTGCATGTACTATAAAGATGTGAGAAATTACACAAGCACAGTAGAAGACATATATTTGACACAAACGCATCAAAAAAGACGCATATGCGTTGAAAAATGACGCCCACAGCCATGATACATCCATTGGCCCAGAGCAGTAATTCCTACACTGCACCCCATGAAATTGGTTACCACTGCTAAATATTTGGAACTATGGATGCGGGTTATTTTTAAGCATTCGTGTAAAAAAAAATAGACGCACAGACTGTAAGCGTCATTAAATTTTGACGCATCATAATAAAAACGCACCCCATTTGAGGCAGGAAGTGATGTAATAGGATATCCTGTTTACAAAAATGGTACAGTGGGTGTACTTTCACTTTTACTTTGCAGTCTGTGATTTTTCTAGACTGTGTGGCTGTGCTTAGAGTTTTGGCTGTTCAATTTGTGCTTTTGTCTCCCGTGTGCCATCCTATTTGTCATCTGTTTTATTTGTAATTGTCTTAGTTGTTCATTGTAAGTGTGTATTGGTCTTATTTGGTGTCAAATTTTGTCTTTGTAATGTTGGGAGTCTGTAGTGGGTATTGTTAGTTTGGGGATAGTTGGGCTGTTTGAGGGTTACGTTTGTTACATTTTCCTCCCTCTTTTCCCTTTATTTTCCTCTGTACCCTTTGTTTTTACTATCATTTCTGTCATGTTGGGTAGGCCATGTCTGGGGAGAATGGGTGAGGAGGAGCTTGGGGCATTCATTTGGCTGGTGTGCCACTTTCTCCCCCTGATGATTGAAGCAGGTGGCAGGGTGATACAGGGGTACCACACGGAGTCGAGGAGGCTCAGGTGGTCTAAGGTGTTGCACCATCTGCACGCATCTTCAACACACAGCGCAACGACCACCAACTGAAGCACCGCTGGGCTGACCTTGTTGCCAGAGAGCAAGACCTGCTGGACCACCTGGGTACTTTGATTGGTGGCCCTGTTGGTGAGTACAATTCAGAGTAATGTGCACATTTAAATGCTCAGTAGTGACAGTAGCAGATTTGTTGATATGCTGCAGGCAATGTTTTTGGACATGTGGAATGAAAGTTAAACATACAGTGGCCCTGAGTTATACAATAATTGCTACACATTACCATCATTTTTTGACGCAACAACTACACTAACTTACAAAACACAACTTGATCTTGTAAATTAGTGCTGCCTTCATGTCATTAGATGATGGTAATGCGGCTCAAACATATGTTTTATCCATGGTCTGTGAGTGTACCAGAAAAGAGATGTTTTTCACAAGCTAAAGTAAAGAATTAATGTGTTCCACAATTATTTTGAAAACATGTCTGAAAAGTATTCTGGCCCATACGTACAACTTTCTTCCTAAACTCCAGTAATATCTTAGGCTGATAGTTTGACTTGGTTGTGCGGCAATTAAATTAGGAATGGATGACAAAGTAATGCACACGGGTTCATATCTAAATGTTTGGTGCTACTTTCTATAGCTGTAGCATAAAACATGAAACAAATGATACAAATTGAGGGATACCAACTATCCCTGGCCCTCTGTTCATTGTACCTGTGTATTTTAAATTGGTCTTGGGCACAATAGCTGGAACAGAGCTGATGCATTTCCCATCTGTGTTCCTTTATAGCCATGCACTTCTCATAAGTTATTGGTTCATCATGGGATACCTGACTTTGGGGAATGCATGGTCACAATGTATTACTTGCATGATATTGTGCAAGGGACCCCTGAGCAATTCTATCATACATATAAAGTTCCCAAATACTTTGCAAGTTTACATTTGGTACAGCCCTGCTGATCTAGTGCTGCATATGTACAATAGCTAACTTCCCAGTATGGAGGCTATCACAGACATGGGTGTATGCTAAGATCAGAAGACCAGCATTCCTGTGACTGCTGCCATTCCGAAGGTACATACAAATTGAAACCTACATCATCATGATTGACACAGTAGGACATTTGCTAAACCATATTTCAATAATGGGACAGTGTCAGTTTGCTGAATACCTGCTGATCTCCCAACTTGGCAAATGTAAGATGATGAATGTGGCTAAGTGTGAATTGCAAAACCTAATATGGGTACACAGGGCAATGAGTGACACATTTCAGGTGCAATGACTACACCTGTGCCCATGCATTCTGTCATGGATGACCACAAAATACACTGTCAGCATATTTTTCTTTGTTGTATTAATTTTGATAAATGGCCAATCCATGTTTAGCGCCAGATTGTCATCAAGTAGCTCATAGGATCCCTGCCATGATGGTGTCATAGGGGGCATATGTGGCTCAGGGTACACTGTAAATGTAGCATATGTAACCTGGAGTGACAGGATCTATACATGTTTGCAGTGGTATGTATGTTGGAGTATCATCATGCCTGAGGGGCAGGACTTTCAGATATAATGTCACACACAGTAATTTTATTTGAAAGTATTGTACAGTGCACAGACACTGAGCACATTTCACCCTTCCATGCTTTACAGGTGGACCTGCCCCTTACACAATTGGCGAAGTGGCTCGATTTGCGGACCCAGACATATCCAGTAAGTGCTGATATTTCGGTTCTGTGTTGAGTTTGCAGCTGTTGTGTGATTGACTCCTGTGTGTTGGATACATAGCAAGGTATGATGTGCTGGCACATTATCTGACATGTAACTTGACTGGAGTTTGATTTTTGTTTCCATATTTGAGTTGGACAATCAATAGCGTAGAGTCATATTTTGGGATTGTAGTGCAGCCCTGTGGGCATGGCCATGTGAATATGGTGACATTTGTTGTTCATTCATTCATTCATTCATTAGCTTTATTTCGGTAAATATAAATACCATAAAAGCGCATCACACAAAAAAGGAACGGCAAGCTACATGATAAACAATTTAAGTCATAAAAGATTGAAAAGGAGAAAAAAAAGAAAAGAGAAATATTTACACATAAGCAGTTCCCTCATGGAAAATCGCACCTTATAGTTATGTAAAAACGCATTATAGGTAAAAGAATAAAATACAAGCCTGGCAAACCATATCAGATAAAAGGGACATTTCGATTTAAAAAATATCTAAGAAAAATAAAAACAGCAGGTAGGGGATGCATCTGAAGCAATAAAAGTTATATGTGCATGCAATGATAAATCCATCAGTTGTTGTTTACCACATTCACTGTTAAATTTCCCTCTGCTTTTTTAAGCGTGTTCAATCTGATACGCCAGATTGAGTCTAAATATTTTGACAAACAACAAACCACTAAAACCGATGAATCAGATTTAAAAATTCTCAAAGCTAGCAAGCAGTTTTTAAAACCCTTACTTCTGCACAGAGGAATGATCCAACGGGCTCTTTGTTTGGAGTATGCGGGGCATTGGAAGAGAATATGAGTTACTGATTCTTCTCTAGCACAGCCCATCGGACACATCTTAGAAGAACAACTAAAATTAGGCCATTTATAAGTGAGGGAACGCAAAGGAAGAGAGCCCACCCTGAATCTAATGTATAATGAACGAGCAAACGGGGAAGATACTATATCCATATATTGTGCAAATTCATAATGACATTTAAAATATAAAAAGTTTCCCGTCATGGATGATGACGAGACAGCGGACAGTTGGGAAAATTGAACATGGAGCCAGAAAGCGTCCTTTAGAGTCTGGGTTGCGTTCTTAGGGATAGATAATGGTTCCTTCCAATAGGACCCCAAACCAAGAAGCGAGAGGGTCCTTTCTACATATGCACACCACTTGATTTTGGAGCTAGTGTTGTTGGCCAACAAGTTAGCTAGCGCACATCTATAATGGACAAGAGAATCTGATGACCATAGGCGAATCCAGTACAACAGGGGCTTGAGTGCAACAATCTGGCTGATAGAAGGGAGATTTAGGTCCATGCGTATTGGGAGCATTGGGGTACTGGAAGGAACTCTTAGCAATGACCTTAAAAAAGAGTTCTCCACTTTTATCAAATCATCCAGGCAACAGTGGCCCCACAGTTCAGCTCCATAGATTGCTCCCCCTCTTGCTTGTAGTTTGTAAATTTCTACTGCGGGCGTCATGGCAAAGCTAGGAGATCTAGCTGCAAATCTTGCAATGCCACTCGCTCGCTGTTGCAATCGTAAAGTTGCCTTCTGGATGTGGCGCTGCCACTTGTGCGAGTCTTCTAGTTTCAGGCCTAAATAATCAAAATCGCTGACTCTTTCCAGCGCGGCACCCTCTAAATAGATAGGTCGTCTCATTCTGCCTTTCCTATCGCCAAACACCATGCACTTGGTTTTTAATCGGTTGATTTCGAGCCCATAATCATTGCAATAGTCAATGAATCTTGAAAGCAGGGTTGATAGGCCTGTGGCTGTTTGAGAAACCAGCAGGGTGTCATCGGCAAAAAGAAGGCAGGGGATCTTCTGCCCTCCTATTTTAGGCGAGTCGTTAGAGCACTCCATAAGATAAGGGATGCATGCGTTTATGAAGAGAAGGAATAAGGTAGGGGCAAGAACACAACCTTGTCTTACACCTCGGGCAGTAAGGAATTTTTCTGTTAATTCACCTTGTGGGCCCCATCTAATTCTGCCATAGTTGCCAGTGTAAAGATCCCTGATAATATTTAAGATAGAACACGGGACTCCTATTTTAGACAGAACTTCCCACAGTTTATGGCGGGGTACTAGATCAAAGGCCGATTTTAGATCTACAAATGCTACATATAGATGGCCTAAGTCAACATCGACAACTTTCCATTTAATAGAAGTAAAACGAAATATCTGATCTAATGTGCTAGTTTTTTCTCTGAAGCCCGCTTGTAGATGATTTAAGATTTGATTTTCAACTAGCCACTTGTTCAGCCTGCTCAACAACTGATAACAGAAATTTTTTTGAAGGTTGTCGAGGAGGCTGATGGGTCTATAATTACCCGGGTTGTTCCTCTCTCCTTTCTTATGGATGGGCACTATAATCGCCTCTTTCCATGAGTCAGGATAAATTCTGCTAGTCAAGATGGCATTAGAAAGTCTGTTAATATATGGGCCCCAGGTGTTCTGGTCCACTTTAAACATATCAGAGGGGATCCCGTCCATCCCAGGGGCTTTTGCTGCTTTCTGGGCTGCAATGGCCGACACAGTTTCGTTCAGTGTAAAAGGGGGCAAGAAAGCCAAAGGCTCGTCAAAAGTTGTTGGCTCCTCCGAAATTATGTCAGAAGTATGACTTGCCGACAATGGTCCATACAATTCCTTAAAATAGGAGAGCCAGATGTCAGGAGAAATATAAGACTCCAGGTGAGATGCGCGGTTCTGATCACCACAAGAAACTAGGAGCCAGAACCGTTTTGAATCATGGACGGTAGCTGCCTCGAGTAAATTGCTCCATAGCCCCTCTTCGTACTCGAATTTACTTTTGTTGCAAATGGAAGCATAGTGACGTCTAGCAGTGATGATGCCTGATCTGTCTTTGGTCTTTAGCGCGATGGCCAAAGTATTTTTGGCCTCCCTGCACCTCTTGTTGAACCATTTAGTATGTGGTCGAATACAGGAAATAGTCAGTGGCCTTGGACGTTTAGTAAACAACTCTTTCAGAGTTGAAAAAAGGTCCAAATGAAGAGGCAATATTTCTAATGGAGCCAGGATAAGGTTGGTATCAAATAACTGGTGAGAAGAGGTTAGGGCACGCAATTTTCCTTGAAGCTTATTTGATTGCACAAAGGAGTCCCACCTTACTGTACGCTTATTACTGGACAGCTCCATAGCAGTAGAGGAGACAGGGGGAAGTGCGACCCCTACTAGGAGAGAACTCTTGTATGTGATCTGGAGGGGAGCATGATCACTAGTATGGGGAAGACCCACCTCTAAGTCTAGAATATGGTGCCATAGTCTTAAATCAAAAAGGATATAATCCAATTTGTTGCTATATGAGCCCCTGAAGAAGGTTGGTCTGGCCGGAGTGTCCGCTGGAAAGCGGCCATTACCCAAACGAAGGCCATGGGATATCATGAGGTCCACTATCTGTGAGGCCCTAGCGCTTGGTTTATATGAATTTTGCTGGGTAGAATGAAAAGTCACAGGAGGAGGGATATTCCATACACTATCTTCAGACTGCATGACCTCTATGTGATCTGCATTAAGTTCAAGTAGAACGTTAAAGTCACCAGCTATTATGATATGATATTTAAGGCGAAGGTCTGGGATTAAGATATTCAGTAGCTCGACAATGGGAGATCGGTGATTTGGGGGTCCCGGTCTGCTATAAATATTTAGACAAAGGACAGGAGTGCCTGAGGCTGGGTAGATAGCAACGGCCAAAATATCATGAGAATCCACATATATCTCCTTTGTACCACTCCCCTCTATAGATTTTACCCATGTGATTAAGCCCCCTGCCGCCCTGCCAGCTAAAGATGGCTTAGCAGGCTTGAAAAAGGAACTATACCCTTGTTTGTATGTACAATGCGTTGCCCATGTTTCCTGGAACATGCAGACGTTAAAATTTCCAACGAGTGCTCCCCACTCAGTGTCAACAAGTTTGCTGTTAATGCCAGCCACATTCCAGGATAAAAGTTTTGCTGTGTGCTGGACACAAGAAATGTTTGAGTTCGTAGTAGTATCAACTTGGACGTAACTGGCAACGGGATTCGCCTTGAATAAACTTGTGGTGTTATTAATGTTTCCAGGTTGTGAGTCCGATAAAAGAAGAGAGGCTGGGCAGGGTGAATTAGATGGAAAGTTCATGGCTGCTGTGGCTGTGCGAAGATTGGTGAGACATAGTCAGTCAATATCCGAGGTAGCCCCAGGATCGTGGATTAGTTGGGCCCTTGAAGCAGGGCCAAAACAGAACTTAGGGGCCAAATCAGGGAGTGGATCTCTCTGGACCTGATGGCCTGTTGGTCTTATTTGTTACATTTCTTGTAAAGAAAAAATTGCAGAGGGCCATTTTCATGATTTAGTCAGCAAGTCATACCCTGAATCTCACAGAATAGGGATGCCAAAGTATTACCCACAGACTTGAGCCTCCCTGTTCACTATTGAACATGTTTGACTGTATGTTTGACTTCCTAGCAGCATCTAGCTTCACAGGTTGTGCTACGTGTATATGGCACTTGAGTACAATGTCATAGGTGTGCATGCAGCTCATGCCCAGATGGGTGCTTGCATATATCTGCTTGTTGTAGGACAGGTATTGGTGCATCAAGTGATGTTGACAATTGTCTGCAATTACGAACATAAATGTGGATGGGATTGTCCAAGGTTTGTGTCTATCCTAGTTGGACACCCTCTTACCTGTGGTGGACTGACTAAACTCATGTACAGCTGTCCAAAGCTTCCTGGCTGTCCTTGATGTTTGAAAGTATTTGTTGCTTGTCCATTCCCCCTGAGGCACAGGCTTAGGGTTATGAAATATGTGTACCTAGGTGTGATGATTCAAGTGTAGTACACAGACATGTAAATCTGTAAATCATTTGTCCCAACCTAGGATACCCACACTTGATTAGCAACTGCATACCATCCTGGCAATTCCATTTACAAATCGCAGATCTTGTGGCCCTTGATTGTCATCCAGAAGATAGTAATTAGTTGGCCTCTCACATGTGGAGGACTTGCAGCATTTGTTACGTGACTAATGGCAGAACAACGATACTTAGAGCAATTAAGTATGTACACATCTTTTTGAGCATTGCTGTGCTGTTAGATAGGACATGTGCAGGCTGCGTTGGCATGTACTTCCTCAGGGAGAATCTGTGATCTGTACAGTGATATGGCTTGTTTCAGCTACATTAGATGTATTGTCTGATTCTCATCAGTAGCTGTATCACACAATGATGTACCTAATGTTTGGCTTTACCTTTTTTAACAGCAGCAAATATGGATGCCAACCAGATCCGTGAATTTCAGCAGAAGGTGATGCGTTAACGCCACATTCTGGATGTCGAGTCTGGGTACCGCCACATGGCACTGCGTTATCGCCATGAAAGAGCCTCAGGGGTGTGGAGGCCATTTGCCCAAGGGGGCCCTTCTGTGTCCACAACAGCCGCCACCACCAGCACTACCACTATGACCCAGGTGGCAGTAAGGATGACAGCCACCACTGCAGGTCCATCAACATCCACAGCTCCTGGACCACTGACAGCAGCCCCTGCACCTCCCCCTCCAAGCATGGCACCACCAACTGGACAACCCTCGACAACTGGCACACAGACCACCCCTGCTGCAGTCATTGACAATGCAGACTTTAGGAACATGCAATGTGACATGCAACGGATGTTGCGCAGAATGGACAGGCTGCAGCAGGAGGTGTCGCAGATAAACAAGAGATTGTGTGCCATTAAGAAGACCCTGCGAAGGGTAAACTTGTGACTTTGATACCCTCACCCATGATTCTCTCCCCTCCCTCCTCTTTCCTGGTTCTTTTAATTAGTGGGTTTAGGGGGCTTAGTGTTAGGTTAGAATAGGCTGTTAGTTTAGTTAGTATTAGTGGGTTGGGGGGTGGAGGGTATGATATTTTTACATGTGGTTTTTTTTGTTGGATGATGTTGGGGTTTTTGTGTATTAAATAAAAAAAATAAAAAAATCATATATTTTTTTAACAAAAAAAAAATATTTGTATAGTATAAGATAATATGTGTTTAGGTTAGTATATGTTGTCCTCCATGTGTCCCATCATATAAGGGGGTGGGTGGTTGATGTTAGAGTGTTTAGTTAAATGTGACAAGTAAGTTTAGCTTAGGGTAGTTAGGGCCAGTTGTGGGTAATGTGTAGTTAGGATGGGTTAGGATAGTTAAGGTGTTTCCCCTAGTTTTAGCATCCTACTTTTACTGTTGAATAAATACGTAGGTACTCCTTTACAGTATGTGTCATATGCTTGGGGATCAGGGCCTTGTCATGGATGAACAGTGTCAATTTAGTATTTGCATTTGTGTTCCATCCTGCATCAAAATCCCAATTGAGCTGTCACATTGGCAGCTACAGCAAAGCTACTTCGCTAGGAATCTGCCATCCATTGCACACACCACTCAATGTTACTGTGGTTCACAATGTGTTGTTAAGTTTGGATGTATGTTTTCAATCTGTCATACTTTGAGACCAGATTTGGTATTGAGGACACTGTGTTACGTCTGCCTGCAGCCTGATGTTCATGTGAATGCTGATAAGGTGAGTGATGGTATAATCTCATGTAGTATAGCATACATAACTCACACCTATCATTTGTTACATTGTACAGCCAGGTTACTTATTTGTACGTACACTCATACACATCCATTCCTGATGTGTCACATTACACAGAGACAAAGTGGTTGTGTAAGTGCTATTTATTTTAAAGTGCTGTAGTGCTATATTTACATAGTCCAGGATTGTGAGTCCATTAGTGTGACACTTTCCATTGTGATCCTACACAAGTGCAAAAGGACATGTCATCGGACATGCTGGGGTGAAGTGTCATAAAATGCAGATGGACATAAATTGCCAATGAGGTAGTGAGAGACAATCACAGGGCATAGTGACAAGGTAAACAGTGGGCAGGAGAACAGTGCTTGTGAGCAGCTGTTGCAAGACAGGAATGTTACAAAGCACAGGACCTTGGTTATAAGTGCCCATGTGGCAGGGACTTGTGCTACCAGGTACTTTTACGGGTGAAGGTGATCTGTTACACGTCTTCATCTTCTGATGTGTATGTCGTCTCCTTTGCCCTTGGTGGTGGTGGGTTTGAAGGGGCAACACACACTCCATTTTTTGAAGACGTGGAGTCAGAAATCCTCGTAGCTGCCAATTGTGGGGCTATTAAGGGCAGTACTGCAGCAAGGAGGAGCTGCTGATTCTTAAGGATAGCAGCTACATCACTGTGGTAGGCAGCCAGGTCGGCCCTGAGGGGGTCAATATTGCATTTGTGCACACTTTGAAAGGTTTGTTGTTGGAGGTGTTGTGTCAACTCCCTTACTGCTGTGCTGATTTCCTTCAAACTTTGTGAAAGTTCTTGCAAGATTGATGTTCGCCCTTGCATGGCTGCAGCCTGTTCTGCAGTTGACATCATGCACGAACGCACCGCTTCTAGGCTGGCTGGCATATTTTTCATCCCCACCTGCACCTCCTTGGCCAGCTCCCACTGTACTCCAACTACAGTTCTCTCAAAGCTGGTGCCAGTGTCATCAGAGTCCTCAGCTGGGTTGGAGCTGGCTGGTCGTACAATTGGGGTGGTGGGTGGGTCCTCTGTGATGGCTGCTGTATCTGTGCTCCTCCTTGCAACTGAAGATGGGGTCTGGAGGGTTCCAGGGACATCTTGGAGGGTCTGCTGGCTGATGATTGTCAGCTCGTCATCCATGTCATCAGGGAAGTCCAGGACAGGCATATCCCCAGGAGAACCATCATCCTCTGCAATGAGATATTGTACAATTAGTGTGTCTGTGTTGTGGCATTTGTATTGTGACATGCCTGACTTCCTATTAGTTGCACATTGTGATCTTGTTTCCTGTTCATTGTTCCTGTCTTTAATATTTGCATTCTCCCAGGTCCATGCCCCACCTGCATGTCACATGTAGTTTGGTGAATTGTCAGCCTCACGTCCTCTAGGTGTAGGTTCTGCCCAAATTGTGTGTTGCCACCTTATTGTCCTACTCAACCCTCCGTCTACTTCCATTCTCAATTTGTGGCCTCGCACTGGCTGTGAGTGTTCTGATGGCACTTGCACCACACTTAACAATCTGGAACTGCCCCAGTCTCTGATATTTCACATCCAGCTATATGTTGCTGAGGCCTAGCATATACTATGTATAGCATTTGCATGGCACACTACAGATGTCAGCATTGGTAGTGAGTAATGTTGATGTTGGGGAATGTGTGCTACATAGGATTGCACTGATGGTCCTAGCAGTGTTCCATTTCCTCTTCTGACTGCTGGTGTATTTCACTAGCCGGTGACATGTTCTCCCCCTCAATGCTGTTGTCTGAGCAGTATAACAGTTGGGATGTTGCATGGTGTCATTGCAGCTATTGTGACCCAGGCACAGGGTAGACCCTGACATATGCAGCATGGGTATGACGTTACTGCTGTGTACCTCATAATGTTTATGACAATGGCTGATGTTTGTAGCGACTATGGACATTCACATTTGACAGGATTTGCACATTTGTGTTAATTACAGGGGATTGATAACGTTGTCATCCTGAACCCTCTAATTTGGGTGTGTTTGATCCATGGGCACGTAACTGCCATTAGCTACTTGACCTGCACACACAGCAAAGGTGGGTGTGGCAACTGTTGTCAATGTTAACTTCCACTGGCGGATATGGCCTGAGACTGTTAATTGAGCCCTAGTTCATGTAGGGAGAATACCAGCTGTCGTGTGACAGCAGGCCAGTTTTACGCTGTACCCTATCCTCCTGGACTGGCTTTACCTTTCCAACAGCCTTGGCATGGTGGCATACCCCAATGCAAAGGTTGTTGGTGTAGTGTAGTACTGTGCCCCAGGTTTCCTCTGAACAGCCCATGCCCCCGAGCCGTGCCCCTTTGCCCATTCTACTCCCTGAATATCATGACTTATATGCATTGTGTAGTAGGTATGTCCACCCCCCTGCTTACAGTTAACATTTGGGCATTTTTGTTCCCCTTGCCACTTACCCTGCATCTGAGTTGTCTCCTGGTAGTCTGCGCTGTCCTGTCCTTGAATCCCTGTGATGATCTCCTCAGGGATGACGGCTGCCACCATCTCCTCCATGGGGTCCAGGGCCTCCTGCGGTGCAGGACTCCCACCTCCAGTCCGCAGTGCTGCCTTCATGTTCCTGGCTATCTTTTCCTTGGTCCTGCGCTTGCAGTCATGCCAGCGCTTCTTGCACTCGATGACTGTTCTCCGTACTTCTGCCACACTGTTTATCTTGTCAACAATTTGTTGCCAAATTGCCTCTCTCCTACTAATTGGCAATTTAGAGGTGACAAAACGTTGGTGTTGGTGTTCCTTCACCACTTTCACGAGTATTTCCTGCTCCTCTGCACTGAACCAACACTTCCTTTTCTTCCTCTCCCTCTCCTCGGTCTTGTGTGGGTCCTCCTGGCTGGTTCCTGGTCTGTTGTCATCTTCCTGGGGTCTCTCAAAGCTTCTGGGATCCATTTTGGATCTCCTTTCCACATTTTGCTGTGTTTGCAGCACTTTTTGACGCAATTGTGTCAAAAAAAGGCGCGTATTCAGTTTGCGACGTCGTAAAGTGGATCAAAGTCATTTTCGCTGCTTTAACGTCATTTTTCTTTAGGACGTGACACAGTGGTTTGAGTAAAAAAAGATGACTCACACCAGTGGTTTGTGCCGCCGATTGTCAAAGTATGAATTTGACGCCCGAGCGGCGCAAAGAAATGGCGTTAGCCGGCGTTAACATTTTTGACGCAAAACTGCGTCAGCGCAGTTTTGCATCAAAAAGTATAAATATGGCCCTGTATGTGCAAGATGTTGAAGATGAAGTTGAAGCTTTGTACAACATACCTGGGCATTTTAATACGAAGTGCATAGTCTTTAACTCTATTTACAATAAAGCAACTATCAGCCTGTGCACAACCTATAACAGTAAGGATTCCAATGCAGATAAAACATCATGTATCAAAGGTGTAAACACTGTGAGTTAAATTGGACAATTGATGGAAAATTGAGGTCTTGTGGATTACTTGCCTACTAGTTATTTGTTGCTTGGACGATATCAGAGTTATATTTGATTGACTAAAAGAGAAAATATCAGCTTCTCCTCTATAACTGTCTTAGAGAGAGTACCAACAAGAACTGTGAGTGGGCTGTTCATCAAGGGCAGCAGAATATTCAACAAACAGTAGTAGGATAGTGACTTCCAAAGGAGCATTGGTCTCCTGTAAAGTTCTCGAGGAATGAGAAATGCCTCTAAGTATCAAATCTCTGTATCCATGTTATTATTCAGTGTTCACACAGGACTTGATTGTGTTATGCACTTTATATATTGCACACAGTCACCAGTTACTTGGTCCTTTAGCACCTTTGCTCACTGATGTATGTGTCTGCAGTAGTAGGTTTGCAGGTTCATTGGTGAAACTGTCTGTGAGAAAGGATTAAAATATTTTTTACAAGTTCTCTTAAAACTAACTTTCTGTATGATTCTGATCTAATACAGGCATTACTGACAAGCAAAATTACCTCATCCTTTGCACCCTGTTCCCCATGTCCATGGTCCTCTATCTTGTTTTTTTTGTGGACATCCCAGGTATCTGATGTATTACATGCCTTTAGATCCATGGAGTAAGCTAAATGAGCTCCAGGAGAGAATCCAGAATATTATCAAAATAGAAGTTTAATTATCACTTTGGAAAAAATAAGTGTGTTTTTTGTGCATCAAAGATAAAATAAAAGTTGTGGCTATCGTGTACTCTCCAGGAGCAGATTTTCTACTATAAATCCAATGGTTTAACTTTCACCTTTAGACTTAAATGGAATGTATGTATTCATTTAATTGCATCTCGGGATTTCATAGTGACAAATGCTTTTGTTCCCTTTGCAAAGCAGTAGGGAGATTCACCTATAATCCCTTTACTCAAAGGGTACCTAGAGAAAAACAGTCTGATGATTCCTTTATGCTGCAGAGCTATTCTCATTGGACAAGACAGTTGATTAGGAGTGGCTTAAAGAAAGATGCTTGACAAAGTTGCTTAAACCTCCTTTAAACTCAACCATTTAAGTCTTGTGATGATATGAGGGGTTCACAGTCAGTAGTTTAATGGTAAGGCAGATTAGCAGGAAAATGTATTTCTCTCTAGAGATTGTGGCTTTATTAGAATTTGTGACTAATAATTTTCATTATGGTCCCTTGGAACGTAACACATTTTTTACTTCACTAAAACAGGACTTGTAAGCGCTGTCTAGATAGGAATCGGTCAGGATTATTTTTCATCTTCAAAGAAACCAATTACTCATCTGACATTGGGAACTTTAGGACAAGGGTCAGTGAATAAATTTTTGAGTAAAAACATCTTTTCTGTGGGATATTAATTTTTAAGAATGGGTTTATAAACACAACTGTAATGAGAAATAAAATGTGTATTTTTTAATCGAGTGTGAAGTGTGGTCTCTATCATATTTTAATTAATTTGCCAAATATTTCTTATTTATTTTACATAGATTTCTTCATCTGCCTAGTTTGTCAACACTCTCTAGTGGAAAGGGTGGAACCAAAATAATATATTAAGCAGACTGGAAACAAATAATGTAGCTATCTGTTTAGGTCAATATTTGCATATAATCAAGCAGATGGAATTTTCAATTAAATGTTGTATTGAATTGTTCTCTAAACTGCATTTTATGGATTTTTTTAAAGCAGAGTTGTTTAAATAAACTTAACATTACAATTAATAGCAGTCATATTTTCATGGCAAAGGGCACACATAAGATCTCAGGCTGATATTGATATTTTCTGATCTGGCCAATAAAGTATCCCTGAACTGATTTCAGGTGAAATGTTCCCTACGCTCTGATCCACATTGAAAGGGGAACATAGAGGAAATACACTTTCTGAAAAATGTAATAGCAGAATATAATAGTCTGTATGTGCTCCAACTAATTTGCATTGAGCAGTGGGGGGCAATGAGTTGCATAGTTTCAGACTATTTAGTCAGGATGCTTGGCACAGTTTAAAATCAATGTGCTCTGGATGCAGTGGTGGCGCCGGAATTTACAACACAAAAGGATGATAGACGGAGTGCTCAACAATGGAAACACTCACCCCCAGTCACAGATCTGGGTTTAATCCATTGTTCTTTTGCTCACCATGCCACCCCAGTTTACACCCAACCATATGCAAATCAGTCTTGACCGTGTTCCTCATGGGAACAGTCCAGCCCGAACTGCTAAGCCAGGTCCTCCCTGGACCGGAAACAAGCTTCCTGGGACTGGTTTCAGGGTATCACCCTTCATCAGCCAGGCTAGCTTGAATCCATTGGCACAGTGAGCACGGGACCCACGTCTGGGCATACCCTTCCCACTTAGGGCAACTTTAGCAACACAAAAGGATGATGGACGGAGTGCTCAACAATGCAAACACTCACCCCCAGTCACAGATCTGGGTTTAATCCCTCGTTCTTTTGCTCATGCCACTCCAGTTTGGACCCAACCATATACAAATCAGTCTTGACCCTATTCCTCACCCCCAGTCACAGATCTGGGTTTAATCCATTGTTCTTTTGCTCACCATGCCACCCCTGTTTGGACCCAGCCATGCAAATCAGTCTTGACCCTGTTCCTCATGGGAACAGTCCAGTCCGACCTGCCAAGCCAGGTCCTCCCTGGACCAGAAACAAGCATCCTGGGACCGGTTTCAGGGTATCACCCTTCATCAGCCAGGCAAGTTTGAATCCAGTGGCACAGTGAGCACTGGACCCACGTCTGGGCATACCCTTCCCACTTAGGACAACTTTAGCAACACAAAAAGATGATGAACGGAGTGCTCAACAATGCAAACACTCACCCCCAGTCACACATCTGGGTTTAATCCATTGTTCTTTTTCTCACCATGCCACCCCAGTTTGGACCCAGCCATGTGCAAATCAGTCTTTACCGTGTTACTCATGGGAACAGTCCAGCCCGAACTGTCAAGCCAGGTCCTCCCTGGACCAGAAACAAGCATCCTGGGACCGGTTTCAAGGTATCACTCCAGAATTTACAAACAGATGAGGCATAATCACCCACTCCGTATTGCAGTAAATGAGCGAGAACAGTGAGCTAGACCAACTATTTGGTTGAGACAATATTATGCTTTCATCCTTAGAAACCTTTGTGGTAAATGGGGCAAAAAGCTGAATTTAACTGAACAAGGATCCGCATTTAGTGGCTGGAAATCAACAAATCCTACAGAAAGTTTCTTATGGGAACTCTTGAAATATTCCTTAATACACAATGACAACACCAAGCAAATCAAGTAGTGGTGTGCCAAACAGAAACATTGAGACCATGGCAAGAAGTACATCAGCAACAGGAGAAAGTTTTCAAATTTAATATATCATGCCCCAAAAGAGAAATGGCCAGACAGAAATCTTTTGCCAGGATAATTACAGCAACCAGAATAAAATAATGTAACAGAATATATCATTTGATTTGATACGATTTGTTCCTCAATAGCCCGCTAAAACATGTATCAGAAAATGTGAGAAAACCAAAGTAGCTGTACTGCATTGTGTGAAAGAAAGAGAGCAGGATAGTACCGTATCTACTAAGACATGGTCCACTTCTCCAGCGCTGATACACTTGAGGCTGTCTTATGCCATGCACACACTCTCGCACCATAGTTTAATTGTGTCTGTGTGATGTTGACCACAAGTTTTGTTAATGAAAAGGTACTTTATACAGAACAAAATACTATGCTTAGGCATAGTTCAAAATGTTTCCATCTGTGTGTGTGTGTTCTACAATACAGCACACATGCAAACTTTAAAACCTTTCTGCAACTTTAAGTCTCCCTTGAGGAAGCATACATTTTTGGAGCAAATCCCTGTCTACAAAAGGTAGCAGATAGGGCTTTGTGTCAAAATGGTGGGTGGTTGCATGGGCAAACCCAAGTATCACATATGACAGCTACTTTAGAGCTCCTTTGTGATGTAATCAAAGAAGAATTTATAGCATGCAATGGCTACCAAATTGTATCATGGCACAGAGGCCCAGAACAAGAGGTTGAAAGCAGGATTAAGTAATAAAGAGACAGATTTTCAAGGATTTACAGAATGGGAGCAATTGGTTAATCAGACTCAGTTGCAAAGGAAGTGTGTTCCAAGTCTTTTCTGCTAGGAAAGAAAAATCACTTCCTCCAGCCCAGATAGGTCTGACTCAGGGGACGGTTAGTAGCCGGGCATAAAAGGACCAGAGGTATTGAGATGAAAAATAGTGAGAATATATGTTCTGTAGGGTGTTAGGGCCCCAAGAATGAAAAGTACGAAATGAGATACACAGAGAATTAAAAAGAAAAATTAGGAGTACACAATGTTGAGAGACCTGTTAGATAAGCCTCTAGGCACTTAGGCCCCTTCCAAGCTCTACTATTAGCGACATCACAAGGACAAACTAGAGGCTTATTTTTATGAAATTCTAAAATATTGTGTTTTCTTCTTGCCATTCAATAGATAATTTGAAACAGTGTGTCATAAATATAGGACAAACTCAAAGACTAACAACAAATAAATGTATACTGTTGCGTCATCATAGCTGAGTGCATTTAAATTCCATTTAAAAACACTTTAAATAATAAATTGAAGATTTTATCACTTTATTGCAATATTTTGATTCATACTGTGAGAACTGCCCATTGATATTGGATTTCAACCCTATGATTAAAGGAGAAAGCTAATATTTAAACTTATGTCCAAAGGTCCTCTAGAAAATTATGGCTGATGGATGAGAAGTAAGGATGATGTATGATGGATGAGAAGTAGGGATGAGAAGTAGGGATTACGTATGATGGATGAGAAGTAGGAGATGATGGAGGAGAAGCAGGCATGATGGATGAGAAGTAGGGATGTTATGTATATGGAAGAGAAGTAGGGATGATGGGTGAGAAGCAGGGATGAGAAGTAGGGATGAGGAGTGAGGAAGGAGGATGTCCTAAAATGGATGCTGTACATGGAGTGCATTCTCGCTAGCCTTGTTTACCCATCATTCAAATGGGACATTTTGTGCTCAAGAGGGAGTCGAATGGGCCTTGAGGAGTGGTCCTGATCAGAGCAGCTGAGAAAGTCTCCAAAGAGAGTTTGGCCCAAGAGCGTTGAGGGGCCTAGCGGCCTGTACTGGAGGACATTTGGATTTATCCATATTAAAGTGAAAATGGGACAAAGGCACAATCAGTCTAGGCTAACGAACAAGCAAGGTCTTGCAACAATACCCTTTAGTGGACTTAAAATCAAGTCAACAGTGGTCCGCCATGTGGGTAGAGCCTGCTGAAGCATATTGAGGCCTGGTAGGACCTCGATCAAAGAAGAGTTAAGAGGGGTTATCTGGGGAGTTAGCCCAGATATGAAAATTCCCTAGTGTCAAGAGGGTAGAATGAGAGAGGGCCTTTGGGGTAAGGCATTTAAAAAAACGTTGGCAAAACTGGAGCTGGAGGAGCAAGGAAGGCAATAGCACACTACCACAGTAATGCCTCGTGTGTCGGGTAAAGTGATTAAGAAGCCTAGCAAGTTTGACTGGTCATATTGAATCATCTCCTGAAATATGAAGGCCAAACCACCTCCAGTATGCTCAGGGTGGGAACAGTTTGGAATCTTAAAATCCGGTAGAGAGGGCACGCTACAGCGAAGTCCATAAGTGAATAAGCAGATATTTCCAATGCAAAACATGCTTTCCGCTGGAAAGTGAATCCCAAATAAAATACTTAGCACCTCCTTGGATCATTTTTCGTGACTTGGTGCCGGAGCAGTGTTGATAAATCTGGGCCAACATTTTCACATGCACAATTTTTTTCGATATCTTTTTTCTCTCACACCATTAAAGAGGATAAATATATTTTACTTAACATAGCTGAATGTCAATTGTTATGACGTCTTCTTCCACCTTGCACGTTACAAGCTATTACTGCCTAGCACGCTGATTACCTGCATATGCTTCACATTCTCATCCATTATTTCCACCTAGAGGCTAAACATTCAAATGCAATCCTTAAACTTCAAGAAGCATGTTATTCCCAAAACAGCTCACGACTGACAGATCTCAGCCCTCCAAGAGTGAATACAAAGACTATAGGAGGACTGGTTCCGATTTTT
This sequence comes from Pleurodeles waltl, assembly GCF_031143425.1. Classification (NCBI taxonomy): domain Eukaryota; kingdom Metazoa; phylum Chordata; class Amphibia; order Caudata; family Salamandridae; genus Pleurodeles; species Pleurodeles waltl. The sequence continues at coordinate 1,238,452,626 of NC_090446.1, forward strand.
TATTTGTTATGCTATTTGTGCGGGTGAAATGGTGGAGCATGTAGCTTGAAAAAAGCATAGGTTTTCCATCCTATTATTATTATTGCTGCAATAAAGGAGATTTCAGGAAAAAATCCAGTGAAAACTGCACTGTACTCAGGTGTGATAAAATGTCAGATTTTTGTAGCAAATGGTAATTGGCTGCACTTGCGTAGCAAACGATGCAAGCAATATGACAATTTACTTTAAATCGACTGAGGGGCTCAATCAGTTTAAATGATTAACTAATGATGAATGTGTTACCCTTGTAAACAAGCACTGGCAAAGCAATTAAGTTTGCCAGTGTTTTTTAGCCATGTTGTACAGGAGCGTGGAGTAGATTACAGTGGAGTAGAGTGTCATGTCATAGAGTGGTGTACAGGGGCACAGAGTGGAGTAGAGTGGAGTAGAATAGAATGACATAAAGTGGAGTGGCATTCAGTTGAGTGGAGCTGTGTAAAGTCGAGTGAACTAGTGTACAATACAGTGGTGTGCAGTGGAGTGGAGTAGAATTGTGTAGAGCGCAGTGGCTTAGAGTGGGCTTGAATAGAATGGCATAATGGAGTTGCATACAGTTAAGTGGAGCTGTGTAGAGTAAAGTCGAGTACAATAGAGTGGTGTAAAGTAGAGTAGAGTTGTGTAGAGTACAGTGGCTTAGAGTGGATTGGAAAATAGTAGAGTAAAGAGGAGTGAGGTGGACTTGAGTGTTGTAGCATGGCTTAGAGTTATGTGGATTGGCATAGACTGGAATAAAGTGAATTGAAGTAAAGTGGCATGGAGTGGTGAGGAGTCGGATGGCTTGGATTGGTGTAGAGTAGAGTGAGGTAGAGTGAAGTGGGGTAGACTACAGTGGCATAAATTAGATTGGCACTGAGTGGAGTGGGGTAGAATGGTGTAGAGTGACACTGTGTGGAGAGGAGTGGCGTGGCATAGAATGGAGTGGTGTACAGTAGCATAGATTAGAGTGAAGTGGCAAAGGGTAGACTGGACTTGCATAGAGTGCAGTGGCATAGAGTAGAGTAGGGCAAGAGTAGAGTGCAGTGGTGTTGAGTGCAGTGGTGCGGAGTGGTGTAGAGTGCAGTGGAGTACAGTGGTGTGGCGTAGAGTGGCATAGAGTGTTGTGTCATAGAGTAGAGGGGTGTACAGTGCAGTGCCGTAGGGTGCAGTGGCATGAAGTAGAGTAGTGCTAAGCAGAATGGCTTAGAGTTCAGTGGGGTAGAGTAGAGTGCATTGGCCTAAAGTGCAGTGGCATATAGTGCAGTGGTGTTGAGTAGAGTGGTGTAGAATAGAATGGCACAGACTGCAGTGTTGTAGAGTAGTACAGACTACAGTGCAGTGATATAGAGTGCAGTGGTGCTGTGTAGAGTAAGGTGGTGTAGATTGCAGTGGCATAGAGTGCAGCGCCATAAAGTGAGTAGTGTAGAGTGCAGCGGGGTAGGAGTGAGTGGTGCAGAGTAAAGAACAGTGAAGTTGAGAACAGTGGCATAGAGTACAGTGGCATAGTGTAGTGCAGAATGCAGTTAGGTAGAGTAGATTAGAGTGAGATAGAGTGCAGTGGTGTAGAGTAGAGTGGTGTAGAGTGCAGTAGTGTAGAGTGCATTGGTGTAGAGTGCAGTGGCATAGAGCAGAGTGTTATAGAGTGGTGCAGATTAGAGTGCAGTGACGTAGAGTCCAGTGACATGGAGTGCAGTGGCATACCATGGAGTGGTGCAGAGTAGAGTGGCCTAGAGTATAGTGGCATAGAGTTGAGTGGTGCAGAGTAAATTAGAGTGGTGTAGAGTGCAATAGTGTAGACTGCAGCGGCATAGAGTGCGGTGGCATAGAGTGCAGTGGCATAGAGTGGTATAGAGGAGAGTGGCATAGAGTGCAGTGGTATTGAGTTTGAATGGCATAGAGCAGAGTAAGGCAGAGTAGAGTAGGATAGAGTGCAATGGCATACACTGCAGTGGCATAGAGTACAGTGGTGTGGGATAAAATGCATTGGCATAGTGTTGAGTGGAGCAGAGTGTTATAGAGTGCAGTGGATTAAAATGCAGTGGGGTAGAGTCGAGCAGAGTAGAGTGCAATGGCACAGAGTGAAGTGGGGTAGAGTGCTGTGGCACAGAGTAGAGTACAGTGGCATAGAGTTGAGTGGTGCAGAGTAGTCTGTAGTAGAATGCATTGCCATAAAGTGCTGAGGCTTAGAGTGGTGCAGAGTAGAGTGCAGTGGTGTAGAGTGCAGTGGCATAGAGTGCAGTGGTATTAAGTGCAGAATTGTGTGGAGTAGAGTGGCACAGGATCCAGTAGCATAGAGTAGAGTGGTGCACAGCAGACTGCAGTAGTGTAGAGTACAGCGGCATAGAGTAGAGTGCAACGGCTTAGAGAGAGTACAGTGGCGTAGAGTTTAGTGCCATATAGTGCAAGGTAGAGGGGTGGGAGGGAAAAGAACTAACATGAAAGTAAGCTGGTGGGAAGGATAGATGCTACATTGACGTGGATATGAGAGGTGAGCTGAAAACACAAGCATTCATATGGAGTGCTTGAACACAATGAAAAAAGTAGCTCCAAAAACTGGAGCAAGGGATGGACACAAGTTCATGGTCCATGCTCCAGGGGAAGGCCAACACAAAAAGAAGACATGACACCCTCATGCTGCGACAAACAAGAGTGAAGCAAATGAAAGCAACGCTGAAGCTAACAAATGGGAAGCTACAGGCAGGCTGGACGCCCGCTGTATGTAAACAGCATGTCTTACAGAGCATAAAAATAGGAAACCTTCAGGTTTGTAGATGGGCTTCTGGCAAAAGTGCACATTTAGTGACCTCCCTTGCCTCAGTTAAACCTATGTGAGATTCCTCTTTGATACATAGGATAGTTCCACTTGACTCACAAAAAAAAAGAATTCTACCTCTCCTAAAGAAACCGTTACATTAGATCCAAACCGTTTCGCGACCGACTGCCTGATCTCTAAACTTCATTACATATCACAATTATTAGAGAAAGCTGTGTTCAACCAACTTTTAACTTTCATGGAAAACCAAAAATTATTGCACCGAACTCCAACAGGTTTTTGAGTGGGATGCAGCACTGAAAGTGTGGTGCCAGATTAGCTGCATCTGTATACAGACAAGAATGTACTGGCAGATTTGATACTTGTATGAAATGTGTCTACTTGTTGAGGGGGGTGAAACCCTTCTCAAGCAGCAATCACAAATCTCCTCATAATGAAGTCACTTACAAACCCAAATTCTGCCTATGCTCAATCCTCGTATAGCATGGCACAGAGCCGTCAGGCGTAGCTCAAAGGCAATGTGTGAAGTATTTGCGCAACACTTCAAACAGTAACACAGTAAAACACATCACAAAAGCACCTCACAACAGAGTATGTTTTTCATAAACAAAAAAAGACCAAGAGGACACATATCCAATCAGTAGAACCGTAGATATTCAGTTTTAAAGAATTTAGAGAAAATAGTACCTAAAGGCACAAGGTGCCAACTGTGGATATCTGGTCATGCCAGACTGGGACAAAGTCACCAGTTAAGGTCAACTGCGATGAAACACAGACCGGCTGTAGGGACCCAGTTAGGCCCACTGAACAAAGTACCTTCAATCCTGATTTGCAGAGCATTGCGAGGATCAGCTTAGAAGATGTGTAATTTCTTCACTACAATTACAAAAATACCCAAAATGAACTGGGTACCTGTTCCCAGTTGGAAAATACAGCTTATTAAATGTATTACTATAACTCAAATTTCATTATATTGGAGAGGTAGGCCTTACTGTAGTGAAAAACAACTTTAGGAATTTTTCACTACCAGGATATGTAAAACTTATAAGCACATTTCCTACCTTTTAAATATATTGTGTCCCACCCTGTGGGCTGCTTAGAGCTTACCCTGGGGGTGACATATGTAGTAAAAGGAAGAGAAGGTTTGGGATTGCAAAAATGTTTATTTTGTCAGGTTGAAATGGCAGTTTAAAACTGCACACAGAGGCTGCCAATGCAGGCCTGATACATAAGTGCTACTTAAGTTGGTGGCACAATCAATGCTGCAGACTCACTAGTAGCAGTTAAATTACAGGCCCTGGGTACCTGTAGTACCAATGTACTAGGGACTTATAAGTAAATTGGGTATAAGCCAATGTTACCATGTTTTAAGGAGTGAGCATAAGTAGTTTAGCACTGGTTAACAGTGGTAACAGGCCAGCAAAAATGGAGGAGAAAGGCAAAAGATTGGGGGGGAAACACCCTAAAGTGGATAAGTCTGACAGTACTGCTTTATCTGTGGCGTTTGATAACATGGACCACCAGGTGCAAGGACAATGCCTGGTTGAATGCAATATTGCTCGATTAGCATTAAACTGGTTTCAAACTGTCAGTACAATCTGACCTGGGGGAAAACTTTCCGATGAAAAAGCCCTTTCCTGTGGTCTGCCATCGAAGTATGTTCACTACTCTATGTTATTTCATTTTTACATGCCCCCTTTAACCTAGTTAATTACACAACATAAGTTTCCATTTTTGATCTGTGCTGCTGATAGCCAAATTCCATTAGTGGTAGAAAGGGCTCCTGAGGTTTGTGCTGCAAATTTACAAAATTACATGTCTAAAGTCCAAAGATGTATTGTGCCAAAACAGTTCAAGCTTAATAGGGGAAGACAGATATCCCTTTCGGCCAGTCAACTGTCTGGAGACATGCCTTCTGGCCCCCTGCTTTGAATCAGCAACCGAACAAACCCTGGTAAGCTTAACAATGGAGGAACAAACAAACTGTGACCAAATTATAAATGCCCCCAAGTACATTGTACACCTTTGCGAGAGAAAACAATGTAACCAGTGAATGAATGGTATAATATCAGTAAGATTAGAGTATTGTAACTCTTTTTTATCCAACCCTTCCAGGTAACGTGATAAAGGAGAACACAGCTACTTGTGTAACCCTGAACATTAGGAAAGCTGTGCTCTTTTCTTCATGATCACTGGTTGCTAGTGTGACAGAAGCTGTATTTTAAATATCAATATCCCAGTATGTTATCGAAGAGATTTGCACTTTACTCACTAGACAGCAGGTTATACTCTGAGATAGCTGTTCTTGTGAATGTTCTGCAATTTTGCAAAACTATTCTGGCAGGGGCAGAGCTTTTTCAGTGGTTGCTGCAATAAGAAAAATCCTTATTGAAATTTAGAAAACTGTCACGGGTAAATAAGTTGCTCGAATGTAAATTTATCTTCAAAAACTAAAGACAGGAAGCATCTGACAAAACAGGAACAGTTCATTTAAATAAACATTACGGTCGGGAGATCTGCTACAGAACCAGGGTCTGAGGACTGTCTCTCAATGTACATCAGTTTGCAATGAGGTTTTATACATTTCTCTCAGTACCATGAAGTAATTCAAACCATTCCCTTCTTGGTTGAGAATACGAACAGTTGTAATGGAGTCATAAATAAAGATCTGATAACAAATGCAGGTGGGCCTCAACCATGCGTGGACTCAGTGTGGGCCAGGCAGTACAAATGCAGATGTCCAGCCTGAGGGGTGCATGGTTGCTGCGTGTGCTGTGTGAATTGTGTTCTGATTGGCTAAGTGTTCCTAACAAGATGTGGCATCTAACTTTTTGGTGTTTTTGGGAATGCATGTACCCCTTTGGCCATGTGTGTTTTATTGGGGCCCAATCTCCTGCGATCACTGTGCCTATTTGTGGAATTTGATAGAAGTTTCTTGTAAGTTGTGCGTTTGTCCACTGGCCTAACCATGTATCTAGTTGTCGGGGTTCACAGAGAGTTCACAACGGAGGAATCTAATAACGGTGATGCAACTTTGTTTGTGTATATGAATGTGTTGTTGTGTGCATTGACATTTATTAGTCCAATATTAACAAACATATGCACTTTAGAAATACTGTAAAATAAATATAGAAATCCTTTAGTTTTGGTACAATACAAGAATCTTGCAGCATGGCATAAGGCAGCTAGCCCACAGAGCTGCCCCATGAAATTGCCAGAACAATTAAGCCATCTCGTTAATAAAAGCCTAGTAAGACAGATAATATAGTTCTGAGGCCGTATCACATAAAATGAGTCAATTTAAAACAGGTCTCTGCCACAGTTTTGGGCTGGTTGGTATCCTAAATAAGTTGAAAAGATAGAGCAGTAGTACTTTACCATCAGAGATGGTGGTAAATGGGTGTTTTTCACTGGAGTTATAAAGGAATGTACTGTTTTTGACTGGACATTTAGAAGCATGTGTTAATATCTCTAAAGTAAACAGCAGTGCAAAGGAAATTAACAACACCACAAAAAAATAACAGTGCACTCACCAAAACCCCCAAAAGCAGTAAAAAGAGATTGCAACACAACAGTCACAGTACAACACAACAACAACATAATACGATAATGCACCCCAAAAACATAACAGCAAAAAACATTGTGTGCACAGACTAGCAGACCCATCACACCCTGGATAGAAAATACAACTAAAGGGCAATTTCTTTAGTGAATCCAGTTTAGCAACGGGCATTGGAAAGTGAGCATTGACAGTGGTTGATCTGTGTTACTGGCTGTGTTTATAATAAGGGCGTTGTTGGAAATGACCATCTTTTGAATAGTATTTGCGTTGACTGTTTTATTGGCTTTAGAACTCTGTACTCTTTAAATCTGCTAACCAGCGTGAACGTGCTTCAGCTCCCTCTTTAAACATGATGAAATTGGCATTCAACTGATTGGCACATTTATTTTACCAATAAATTCCTTGTATACGGTACAAAGAGTACCCAGGGCCTGTAAGTTAAATATCACAAAAGGGCTTCAGCACACATTGTGCCTCCCACCGCAGTGACAAAACAAACTCGACTCCAGATCTACCTTTGTAACCTGGCAGGGCAGCATTTAAACTGTCAATTTGACCTGTCAAAATAAACTCTGTTGACAAGCCTACAATCTTTGCTTAAATACTTATGATTCATCCGTTTGGTATGCCTTAGTGCCCATAAAGGTAGGGTGCATGGTATTTAAAAGTAGAACATCAAAAAGTTTAATGTTCCACATGTCCTCACAGTAACTAGCACCTCAAAGCTTTTTTTGAAGTATAGAAGGGTTAGCTTTTCCATAGGAAAGCACTAGTGTGTACTATTAAATACCTATACTGTACCTCTGTATTGGTACTAGTTAGAAAAATAATTCAACAACTCTATTTAATAGCTATTAAAAATCCAGTTCAGTGATGGACACAGTTTTTTCTAGATATTACAGAAAAAGTACTTTTAGAAAGTTACCTTTGCCCAGCCTGAAGTTACTGGAAGCTAAATCTGTTTCTGTCCAGCCTCTGCCAGCCAGTAATTCCAGTAATTAGCAGTTCAATAGGCATGAATAAGGGTTGCATTTGCTCCCAGGACATAGACAAAAGACCTTGGATATGAGGTGTTGTTGTGCACTTGACAGAGTTACCTGCGGGTTGGGCTCGAGGACTTGATTAACTTCAAAGTGACCTGCCCTGTCAGAAGCAGATTTAGCTAACACCTAGGCCTGCACTCCTATTTATTTCTCCTCCAGCCAGACCAGACTACATCACAGCGGGCCTCTTGCTGACATCAAATTGCTGGAGTTTTAGACGTGCTTGACAAGTCTCTGGGGGGTTTTCAAATGACATTTGGGATGGTCTTCAAATGAGGGACACAGAACGCCAAAACAATTTGTGTGTATCCACTGTCACGTTTTTGAAAGCTCAGCTTTGTCCTACCAGATGTCTGTCCCTGAGAGTGTTGGGGACTGGATTTTAGTATTAGATGTGGGAGCACAGTGGGATTAAAATAGCACACTCACCACCCCCACCCCCAGCCATCACAACCCAGGTTTGGTGCGGCAGACCATCAACCATCTAAAAAATCTTAAAAGTTGGTTGGGTTACCCCAGGAACCTTACAACATTAGTTAGGGCTTCCCCAAGGGTCATTCCAATCTACAACTTGTACCAAGCATAAATGTGGCATATCCAGGGAGCCTCTTCACAACACTCCTGGAGCTCTAGAAGATCAGAACTGGACTCAACCTGCTGTCTCAGACATGAGATGGACCTAGAAGACTGCTGCACCTGCTCTCCCTCTTGTACCCAGGACAAAGAAGTCGACTCCAAGCATCACGAGGATAACCTCCTCTTAAAACTACATTGAGACAACCAGCTACAAAATACCTTTTCCTGAAACTGCCCAGCTGACCAGTGGCATCAGTTGCTGGTCTGGACCCTGCTGTTGGTATCTGCCTGACCCCCTGTGAGTCTTTAAGTAACTCTCATGAGGTCCTAGTGGGCTTAGAAGCATACTCCTGCGGTGGTTTGGGACCTGAAGGACTAAAGTCAGAAGTTACATCATAGTCCACATAAAATTGTGCATAGGTCCTGTTCTACCGCTAACAATGACTATGATTGGCACTTTGTGCTTCTTAGTGCTTTTGCTGATCAAAACTTTCACAATTCATATTTTCATCATTAGATTTTTGTTATTTTGTTTATTAAATTTTACTCCTTTTTATAATTCATTTTGGGATTTTATTGTTTGCCTTTCAACTTTAGTACCTTTGTAATACTGCATAAATACTTTAACATTGTCTCTAAGTTAGGCGTATCTGCTCTGTGCTATACCAAGCATGGTGTTGAGCTCAGGTGTATGTAGTGCCTTTACTGGTTCAGCTTTTTTAAGTTCACCCACAGATTAAAGTTGGTATAGGGCCTACTCTGCTTGAGCTGGGGGTATTCAGTGCCCCACCCTCAGCCACCCACACTTGCTGGGTATGTTGTTTGTCAACCAGGGCTGCCTTATGGTCATACCACTGTTTTACCTGTTTCTGGCTGGCCTTCACATTTCAATTTACCTTCTTAATGTACTCTGCCATCTTGAAGTAGAGCCCTAGCATGTAATCTACATTTAGTCATTTTAAAGTTTTCTCCCAACCTGCATTGCCCAGACTCAATAAACCTCTCACAAAGTGGCCAAACAGAAGCTCAAAGGGGATGAATCCTACTCCCGTCTGTGGTACCTCTCTGTAGACACACAACAGACAACAACAACACATCTAATGTCGGTCTGAGCTTCTCATTCAAGCCTATAATCATGCTTTTTAGGGTCTTGCTGCATCTCTCAATTCGATCATTGGCTTAGTGTTGTAAGGGGAGGTAAACTTGCACATTACCCTCACTCATCCCTCCCCACAAACAACTCTCCAAACCCAGGACATTGTCTGTCCTTTGGGAGCAGTTTTCACACTTCTTTCACACCTCATTCAGGCCAAGTACAGCTAGGCAGTTGCTGGAAATCGAATGCAAATTAGCATGCAGCAGGTTTAGGGAGGGTGAAGGTAACTCTTTAAATGTTTTGTTTCCGAATTATTTAATAAAAATCAAACTTCACAATCATATTGGATTTTTATTAAATATAAACATAATTCTCTGAATGGAGCCTGTAGCTGCTACAGGAATGTTTTTATAGATTAAAGTATGTAATCTATACTTTGATGTTTCCTATGTACCAGTTGCAGACTGACCACGGATAATGTTGTTTTGGGTTTAGTCACTGTGGAAACATGCCATTTATGATGCCACACATATGCCACTCTTAAATATTATGCACCCTACATTGTTGGCAGCAAGGAGTGCCTAGGGATGAATTATGCCATCAACCTTCTTGTGAGCTGACCATGATGTGAAAACAGATAGGTGGCACTGTTGAAAGTTATTCTTGTTGAGATGGTAGTTAGTTACATCTTCAAGGTTCACAGTGATCTTTTGAGCACGTTAAAAGCTGTGTTTTTTTCATGTTTTCTGGGAAGCTTGCTTGACTGTGGGATGGGTTGATAGTTATAAGGAGGGGCACAAAGACGTTTCAAAAGAGGGATCTTATGATGGATCATGGTTGATTGTTGTGAGAAAACAGGGCTGATTGCAGAGGCCCCCTAACTTTTTGCCCCCATTTTCCACTTTTTGCTGGTGTTTTCCTGACTCTGATGGTGCCCTGGGTACTGCTAACCAGTCCCAGGGCCTGTGCTCTGTGTAAAATGGATATGCAAATTAGGCTAATTATAATTGGCTAAGTTAACCTACCTATAAGTCCCTAGTATATGGTAGGGTATGTAGGTTTAGGGACCATAGCATAGGTGGTGCACCCATAGGTGCACTGCTGAGGTGCCCAGTGTCATTTTAAAGGCAGGCCTGCCTTGCTGGCTGCTTTTAAATTAAAGTTATATGCAAATTCGACTTTGGAATTAAAAGTAGTTCCAAAGTCTTAAACTACCTTATTTTTACATATAAGTCACCCCTAAGGTGTGCCCTATGTGCCCCTAGGGCTGGGTGCCATGTAACTATAAGCAGGGACTTTATACAAATAGTTTTATAAGCCCTGGTGAGGTAAAAACAGCCAAATTCGTTTTTCCCTCATTGTAGTAAATGGCCTTCATAGGCTAGACTGGGGAGACTTTATTTTAATTTTTAAAGTCTCCTTAAATGATGCATACCAAGAGTTTGGTATCAAATTAATTGTTGTAATAAATCCCACAACTTCCAGTTGTTGGATTTAATATAACTTGTTCAGGTAAAGAGTTTTAAACTTTACCTGAAAGGTTGCCAATTTCAGCCCTGCATTGTTTTTGCTGCTGTGCTCTGATTGGCCAGCCTTGAGCAGCTTGACCAAGCTGCCTTGATGAGGTGTGAAGTGGCCTGGCTTCACACAAAGGAATGTGCCTGTGGGAAAGAATCTCCCCTCAGCAGATGGTGAGGCAGGAAGGGGGAGGGCTGCCAAACTGGTCTTCAAAGACAGAGAAGGACATTTGGAGCAACCAGCAACACCCCCACATCCTGCAACCCCAGATAACTAGGTGCCCCCTTGATTAGATTAGGAGAGGGCAGGAGAGGGTGTGTTTATGATTTTTAGCCACACCAGTGGGTGGGCTCAGCCAGATGTAACCTCCAAAAATCAGATTCAGCCATGATGGATTTTTGGAGAATGTTGCCCCCCGGGATTGATTTTTGCCACACTTCCCAGGAAGTGGTCATCACAGGGGGAAGGACCCTGCACCTGATTGGAGAACCAGGACCCCCCTGCTTTTCACCCAGGAGCAAGGATAAAACTGGCAGACCTGCACCCACACCTCAGTTCCCTACCACATCCAACAAGGAAGAACAACAGAAGAAGAAGGACTGCCCTGCTGGACTCCTGGCCTGCACCTTGAACCTGCACTCAGAAGGACTGCACCAGCTGCACACTTGGGCTTCACCACAAGAAGGACTTTGCCTGGCTTCAACTGGTTCAAGGAGGGACTCCCTGTTTGCTACAGGTGAAAAATTGCTAACCAGAGTCCCCTCCACCAACTCCTGAAGAAAGCGACCAGCTGACCACTGTCCAGTGGCCAAAAAGGAGTTTGCGCCAGGTGCATTCTGGGAGTTGTAGTCCGCACCCCCCAAGGACCATCTCAGAACTTCTGGACCCTTGGGGTGAGCTGTGGACCGCAAAAGAACCTTAAAAGGACATCTGGGAGAAGCTCCAGAAGTTTGGAGAATTTTTGTAAAAAAGCTCCATAGAGGGACCGACCCGCCGCGGCAACTCTAGCCGGCTTGCCTCAACCGCGACCCGGCCTGATTTGCTGGTTCGTCCCGGTAAAGAAAAATCTCCGAAAAAGAGACTAAGTCCGAAGGTAAAAAGTTGACCGGGACCTCCCAGCCAGCGTATCCGAGGAGGGCTCCATGGACGTCGGATCAAGATCCAGGTTTACCCCGGTCGAAGGATTTTCACCTCGAAAAAACGACTAAGTCCGAAGGTAAAAATCTCCACCGAGGATTCCAGCATCGCGTATCCGGAGAAGGGCTCCAGGAGGTCGGATTGGACTGGCAGGTTCGTCCCGCTGAAGAAAATCTTCAAAAAAAAGACTAAGGGCCTCATTCTGAGGCCGGCGGGCGGCGGTCGCCGCCCGCCTGGCGGGAACCGCCATATGGCCGCTCCGCGGTCGAAAGACCGCGGAGGCCATTCTGGCTTTCCCGCTGGGCTGGCGGGCGACCGCCAGAAGGCCGCCCGCCAGCCCAGCGGGAAACCCCTTCCCACGAGGAAGCCGGCTCCGAATGGAGCCGGCGGAGTGGGAAAGGTGCGACGGGTGCAGTTGCACCCGTCGCGAATTTCAATGTCTGCTAAGCAGACACTGAAATTCTTTGTGGGGCCCTCTTACGGGGGCCCCTGCAGTGCCCATGCCATTGGGCATGGGCACTGCAGGGGCCCCCAGGGGCCCCACGACACCCCATACCGCCATCCTGTTCCTGGCGGGCGAACCGTCAGGAACAGGATGGCGGTATGGGGTGTCGGAATACCCATGGCGGCGCAGCAAGCTGCGCCGCCATGGAGGATTCCTGAGGGCAGCGGAAAACCGGCGGGAGACCGCCGGTTTTCCCTTTCTGACCGCGGCCAAACCGCCGCGGTCAGAATGCCCTTGAGAGCACCGCCAGCCTGTTGGCGGTGCTCTCGCGGTCGTTGACCCTGGCGGTCAATGACCGCCAGGGTCAGAATGACCCCCTAAGTGTGAAGGTAAACTTTCAACCGAGGCCTCCCGCAGCCTGTAGCCGACCAGGGCTCCATCGCGGTCGGCCTTAAACTTTGACTTTGCCCCGGTCGAGGTGCAACCAGATGACCCGATTGGCGCTTTTTGTTTCTAGGCACTAAAAAAAAAAAAAATCTTTAAAAATTCATATCTCCGGTTCCCCTTATCCGATTTTATTCGTTTTGGTGTCATTTTAAAGATAAAAATATAATCTATTTTTATGAATTGGTTTTGGATTTTTAAACTGTTTCCTGTGTTTTATTTAATTACTGTTTTGTGATATTTGAATGCTTTACACTCTGTCTCCTAAGTTAAGCCTTGACGCTCGTTGCCAAGCTACCAAGGGTTGAGCTGGGGTTAATTTACTGAGACCTAACTGGACCTTAGTGGTGGTTAGTGGCCTATTGCTAAGTGTAGGTACCTACCTGCCCTCACCAATAACCCATTTTCCAACAATTGTCTTCGTAGGAGGTGGCCTTGAGGAATCTTAGGATGAAAAAGAAAAGATTCATTGTAATAGGGTGTCAAATGCTTTCTACTTACGGTAAAGCAGTGAGGGATAGGAGGAAGGGTGGATGTCTTGTGTTAGATTAAGATTTTGGGGTTTTGTAAAGTGCATCCATTCACCACAAACAGTTTTGTGGTGCTGTAAGCAGTCACTCCAGAGAATTTAGTTAAATGTAAAGGTTTTTTAGTGCTTGTTGGGCGATTGTCTGCGGAGGACTAGTTTTATGGTGGTCCACGTTTTTGCATCTGCAACAGAGTAGGATTTTTCACCAAATTTTATGGCACAGGATTTGGGGATCATCAAAACAGAATGATTGTCAGATTTCGGTGTTCTTTGAGTTTTGTGCCAGATGAATCTCTTTACCATAACATCAGGTGATTATGAGTACATATTTTTGTGCACAACACTCATGGATTTACAAATTACTATAGACTGACTTAGAAGCCCATAAAGTTTTATCCTGCCATTGGAAACCATCTGTGATTTTTTTAGCCATATATGAACTGGATGGCTGTATTTTGGACTCTTTGTAACTGGTTAAGTAAGTATTTTGGAGCACCAATCACAGTGCTGTTTCCATAATCCACTCTGCATGGAATGATGCTGTTTATGATTGGGGTTCTGAGCTGACTATCAATATAGAAAAAAACTTGTCTAAGTGTTTTCAGAAGAAGAAAGCTGATAAATATTTGTTGCTTGAGTCCGAAGACCTAGGGCCAGATGTATCATTTTATCCAATAGCGATTACCTAATTGCGATTATTTGCAAATCGCAATTAAGTAATCGCTATTGGAATGTATAAAACTATAGGAGTTTCATACAATTCGCAAGGGCTCGCAAATGGACCTACCTCATTAATATTCATGAGGTAGGTCGGAATTTGCGAATGGCTACAATCACACGGATGGTGGCCTGCTGGGCTCAGCAGACCACCATGTCTGTGATTGCTTTTAAATAAAGCAATCTTTTTTTTTTTTTTTTTTTTTAATGCACCCCATTTTCCTTAAAGGAAAACGGGATGTATTTAAAAAAGAAAAATGAAAAGTTTATTTTTCATTTTTTAAGAGTCCCACAGACCACTGCCTGCTCCTCAAAAATGTTTTCAAATGCATTCATAAAGGGGAAGGGGTCCCTTTGGGACCCCTTCCCCTTTGCGAATGATTTAGCACCAATTTGAAATTGGTGGTAACTGTGATTGTTTTGCGACCACATTCACGGTCACAAAACAATCATTCATACCTCTGCAATTCGGTTTTGGCAAGGGACACCCTTGACATGCCCCGTCCTAATACCGAATCGGTATGTAGTCGCAAATCCAATTTGCGGTTTGGTAACAAGTTACCGAATCGCAAATTGGACTTGTTACATACCAAAATGCATTTTGCCCGTTGGCCGTTTGCGATCGCAAAAATGTTTGATACATCTGGTCCCTAGTCAGAATCCAATAGGATCCTGAGGTTATGAATGGAACTCACTGGTTTTGGGAGAGGCCACATACAGGAGGGTCAGGAATGTTTAATGTAGGTAGTATTAGTACTAGTAATAGTATTAGTCAAAAACAGCTCAGTCTCATTTGGATTTAGCTTTAAAAGGTTTTTGACATTGAAAACTGTAACATTGATAAGCTGTTACCAATACCAGCACATGTAGAAACTCAAAAGATGATCTGATTCCCATCTGCATACATACAAAAAGTGGTGTCAAGGATTGAAGCAATTAAGCGAGTGATCACATGTAAATTTTGAGCGAAAGTACTAAGTCCTAGGTAACACTAAATTAAACATCATTAGGGTTGGGAAAGTATAGATCTGTTGTGTTAGAAAGAATTTAAGCTAAGTAAGACAGGCAACTGTCAAGCTAATGTTGGAAAGTCTCAAAAGTAAGAAGTTCTGATTGTTGGAAATTTACCCTTTCTGCCGGCTCACTGCAGATTTTTACCTTCTGTTACCGAACCCATTTTTTGTTTGCCATAAAGCTCTGTGTATGTTACCCTGGTAATCACTGGTAAAGTATGTGTGGATTCCCTTTCAGACATGTTAAAACCGGTATGCACATAATGGGCACATTTTATTTACTTGTAAGTCCCCAGTATATGTTATTACCTGTACCCAGGGCTTGAAAAGTAAATATTATTAGTGGGAGGCAGCACATGTTGTATTAACCACTAAAGTAAAACATGTCTCCACACCTACCACTGCAGCCCAGGTGTACAGTTTTAAAACACTGATTTCAACCTAACAAAATAAATCCTTTGTCAGGCCTAAGCCTTGCACTTTATTATTAAGTCATCCCTAAAGTAGGTCCTAAATGCCCATAAGGCAGCGTGCATGGTTGGACATATGTATTTAGGGACTAATTATGACCTTGGTGGATGGGATACTCTGTAACAAACATGACAGAGTATCCCATCCACTAAGGTCGTAATCAGGGACTCAATGTTTTACATGTCCTGGCAGTGAAAAAACCTCCAAAGTTGTTTTACACTGAGGTAATACTGGCTCTCCCATAGACTAACACTGGTTGACACTATAACATTTAATAAGTACTAAATCCAGTTTGGGATAAGTTAGAAAAATAGTTCAAGGACTAATTTTAATAATTATTTAAATTCCAACTTAATGGCCTAGTCGATTTTTTTATAACTATTTTGGAAATTACACTTTTAGAAAGTTTTAATTTTCCTGCCTAAAATGACTGGAACTGCCTTGAACCAAGGATTCCGGAAGTGACTTCAGGGGTCATTTGCCTGACCTTTCCATTGAGCCACAGTGACACAACTAGCTTCCAAGGGACCTTTCACTGAAACTTATCTGCTAACCAGTTCCACTGGACCCTGTTGATGACCTGTGTTGAAGTGAGTCCTAACCTCCAAGCAATGCCCCCCATGTCATGGACCCTTGGCTGGTGTTAGAGTATACTTTTCCGACCACCCTGCAAAAGTTGAAATTTGGGAACTTTTAGCCAATTCAGGACGTAGAGGGCTTAATCGGGAACAACACCATGCAGGCACCCGTCAACATTGTGACCTTCCTGGTTACAGACTTCACCCACTCTGAGCCTTCCTGTCTACATAGACGACCACATTGGGATTCTGCTCTTCAATAACCTGCCATTGTCGAGGCCCACTTTAGATCACCTTGCAGTTTGCCCCGCCAATGACTTGTGAACAACCACTTTTTGTACCTAAAAATGTCGACGTCCCGAAGTAAACTTTCTGGATGAACCTGGTTACTTAATTCATCCTGCGTTCCATCTTGCTCTGCCTCACCTTTTGACTCTGACCCAGTCTAGCGTAATCAAATAACCATGGTCGGCACTTTGTGCTTTTTGGTGTTATTTTTGATTCAAATTTAAAAAAATCAGATCTCTGATTTTACTGAATGTTTTTTTTCATTTTGGTGTTATTTTATTTATTAAAGTGTAGTCCATATTTCTAAATTGGTTTGGGATTGTTCACTTTATTTCTGTTTGAGTGCTGCATAAGTACTTCACACATAGCTTCTAAGTTAAGCCTGACTGCTTTGTGCCAAGCTACCAGAGGGTTAAGCACAGGTTTATTTAGTGACTTTAGTGGTTTACCTTAACAAGGGTTCTCCCCCCTCCACTATTTCCTAATTTCTTACAGTGATCAGTAGTATTGAAGTACATCTAGAGGTCAAGAATCCCAAAGGCACCTTAGCCCCTAGTCTCTGTTATCAGTCAACGATCATCTAATGTTGAGACCACAACCAACTCAATTCTCCTATCTAGTCAAAAGCCTGGTTGGTAACGCTCTTGGAGGCCAATAGATTCAACATGCTCTTGCACTTAAATGACAACAAAGAACTTTAGAAAGAAAAGGCAGCAATAAGATCACACTAGAATTGCTCAGTATAGAAGGGTCTAAATACGTTCTTTGTTTTAAATAAAGGTTAATGATTGCTTCTTTTCAAATGGTAGGCACTGTTCCATGTATCAATGAACATGTAGAAATGGATTTTACTTCGGTAACTATGTATTGAGTGACTTTCTGAAACATTTTGATGGGACAATTTCTACTGGGGAGCCATACAGCTGGCAATGTTGGATGAAATCAAGTCAGCTGTTATGAGAAAAGAGAACATTGAAAGTAACCGGAAGTGCTGAAGTGGTGTAATGAGTAGATGAAGACTTAAATTGGCTTACAAAAGTTGGCTGTTTGGATTTTCTTAAAGGCAATTTCTTTCTCCCTGGTTTTTATAATTAAGTTGCTGAGGGAGAATACATTTTCACATAGTGACTGGGACTGAGATAAATTGGTAGATTTAGCAACACGTTATCTGACAATGGTCATCCAATGTTGAGACCACGACCAGCAAAATCCTCCTACCTGGTCCAAAGCATGCATGGCAACTATCTAGGCGGCCATTAGATTCAACATACTCTTGTAACTGAATGATGACAAACTACCACCCCCCTCCCCCCAACCCCTCTGGGGAACTTTAAACTTTAGAAAGAAAAGGCAGCAGTGCAATCAGGCAAAAATTGCTCGATGTAATTTTTTTAAATAGAGGTTTAATGAGTGGGTGAAGACTCCAAATGGCTTACAAAAGTCGGTTGTTTGATTTTCCCAAGGGCACTTCTGTCTCTGATTTTTATAATTTGTTTGCTGAAGGAGGACACGTCTTCACACATTGACTGGGACAGAGAGAAAATGGACGCTGCAGGGATAGGATGTTGGAGTTCATCTATTATTTTGAAAAGCTCTCTAGAGAGATTAGGTACATTACTTGGCAACTCGGATTAAAAAAAAAATCCTTTATTTTTTGGTGGTACTGTTTGGCTAAGATGGGGTAGGTTGTACATTCTTTAGGCACATGCATTTTGTACCAGTACCGTTTAACCATTCTGAGTGTCAGTTTGTCAGAAAACCATGGTTTCCTTTTTCAATGCCTGACTTCATCATTAATTTTTGGTGGAAAATGTTTATTTATGGAAGATCCCATAATACTAGCGAGTATGGTAAATAAGACAGCTGGTGACTGTATAGGCAACTTAACCATTGGTCGCCAAGTTCTAATCTAATTGATTGCCCAATTATTTTGCGATTGAAGATTTTCTATTTTCGGCCATTTATGTAATTGATTTTATTTTTCAATTTTTGCCCAGGAAATCATAGGACTTGAAGTAGGATTACTGATCAGATTATTGGTAGCGTCTTGTTTATTGTTATTATTGTTATTTCATCATGATTTGCAAATAAAGGGAACAATAAACAGCTGGCTCAGTAAATAGGCTGGGGAGAAAGCATTTTGAGGCCTAAAGCATCAAGACATGAACTCTTTTTCTGGTCTGGTAGAAGTCTAACCAAAGATTTAAATTCCCTATCACTTCCATGTGTTTCTTCTGAAGTCATAAAGGGCTCATCAGGTCCAAAAGAGGACCCATGAAGGGCAATAAACTAATAAAAAATCTAAAAGATAGTGCCTCACTTTGAGGTAAATGTTAAGTTATAGATTGGCAGACATGGTGAGGAATTGTTTTGTTTAATATTCAAGGCTGTGTCGGCTGGTGAATTTTCATACTGGTGGGGCATACATTTCTTTCTCAAATTGTAAAAGAGCCTCAGTGCTTAATTTGTAAATAAAAAGGTTCCTGTGCCCAAAGCCCTCCTCTTAAGCACGCGGCTGCTGCAATTAAATGTGGAACACGGAATACTGAGGCAGCATAACCCTGAAGCCATCTTGGACCTCTTCAATCCATTTAAAACAATTCCCTGCCCCTTCAACTCACACCTGCAGCTTTCTGCTTTCTCTCGTTGTGACGCTTTTTCGTTGTTCTCTTCCTCCGTCTTTCCCAAACGCGTCTTTTGCTCGCTGCAAATGCTCGAGGCAGTGACTAAGCACCGGAAACAAAAAGCACAAATTAAGCACTGAAGAGCCTATTGCGGGAGCTTGGCCACCAATATTGGATTTAGTGGGGGATATTTCAATGGGAATAACACGTTAGTGATGTCGACAAGAATTCCCCAGAATCTTTCACTAATGAGTCATCAATTACACAATTATTAATACGAACAAGCACACATATAAATTAAAACCCCTTATGCACAGAGGATGAGGCAGGCAGATGCACACTGCTAAATACAGCACACCCAGAATATACAGAAGTATGATTGCACAAATATATAGGCACACAAGCACACAAGAAGTCAAAACACAATATACACAGTGAAAGAATGAGGCAGCTGTCCAAGCAGTGTTAAACAAAGCTGTGTACATAGACACACATTCAGACACACAGAAGAGACGATCACGATTACACAAGCTGTCAAATACAGACCCACCCACACAAACACACAGAAACAGGAAAACAATAGTGGAATAAAGTAACAACACCATAATAAAATACGCAAGCAGACACACTGTCATGGGCAAACACATGCACAAACTAGACATTCACAGATATACACATACAAATAGCATTCAGATAACTAAACACAAGCATATATAAGGGAAGTATCACACAAACACAACAATATATGCACACCCATAAAAACAGCTACGCTGGCACACCTATGTCAAACACATACACACTTACACACACAAAGAGCAAGGCAGACATAGACGCAGGCAGTTACACAGAGCGAAAACGGAGAGGCCCTTCTCTCTTGCACAACACTCCGTTGCTATCTTCATACTGTGTAAATGCACATACATGCACTACTGTTATTCACCAGCGTTGAGCAACAGACAGACCAGGGAGTCTTGTTTCTTCCAAAGGCATTACAATCAGTAGATTGCTAAGGAACACAGGACAGCTCTGAAGTTTGTAGCCCTCCGATAGAGTGAGTTTCCTGGCAGCCCCTCTCCACAGCAACACCCCTACACTCTTCACACCTTAGCGGTCAGCCTGTGACATGACTTCACCTTTCGTCCTTCAGTACTGCAGAGGTGTGCTTGAATGTCACTGACTAATCCACCAGTAACATCAGGTGTTGAGCCTGGGATGTGACCGAATATTTTAATTTTGAGTGAGCCTCACGAGGTGAGCCTGACATCGGACCCCGAGCCAGCTCTAATGTCCTCTAATGCTCGAATGTCCTGTAAGAGGTGAGACCACTGGGATTTAGGCGATGCTGGGCCTGTCTACAGTCTCCGAAATTCCAATCACCATTGGTAGAGAGTGAGACCGGAGCGAGTGACTTGATATTCATCACATACAACACTGCCACCCCCTCACACACACAATTTTAAATTGTGAAAATGAAATCACCTCTTGAGAGAAAGGGAATGTGACAAATTATTTTTGAAGAGAACAAACCTTAGCTTCTTCAAGATCAGGACAGTATACTACTTTGACATGGGGGAAATCAAATCAGATCACTTTTGAACTTTAGGAAAAATCTTTGGAGGTCTAAAAAAAATAGATCTTGGGAACTATCTAACTCTTTAGATGACAACAGGTAGAAAACATCAAACTTTAACATTGATAATATTGTCAGCTTATTTTCATAAACAAGATTGTGCCTCGCTTTTAAACCACAGCTCTTATTTCCCAACTTAATATCACATTTTATGCTGATGACTATGGGAAGCCGTTCATGTCAAAATTACAGCTCCCCATATTGGACACCTCCTGAAATGCATAGCGTGCTGCAAAATGAATATGACACACACCAGAATGAATGTACTATGTGTCAAAATAATTATGATACCTGGCAGAGTGAATCTGAATTAAACCAAAACAAATCTGAAACCTGGCAGAATTAATATGCTACTTAATGATTAATATGAATTAACACACACACCAAATTGAATAAGAAATATACTGAAATATATATAAATCATACTGAAATTAACATGGCCCTCACTGTAAACAATAAAGCAATCACTGAAACGAATACAATATTCACCAAAAAGAATGGGGCATTTATTGAAATGATTGACTTATGACAAGAGAAATATGACACACATTGAAATTAATATGGCAGATTGAAAATAATATAAAGTATTGAAATGACTATATTATATTCTGAAAAGAAAACAATGCACATTGAAACTAATACAATGTACATTGAAATGAACATTAAACATGTTGCAATGAATTTGAATTGTGTTGAAATGAATATTACCGAGATGGCAATGAATATGAGACACACAGAAATGAATAGGAGATGATTAAAAATGAATATGGCTTATGTTGAAATTAATGCAACCCCATTGAATTGAAGGTGACATGTCTTCAAATGAGTATGACCACAGCCACAATTCACATGAGATTTGTTAAAATGAATATGGCACGCCTTGAAATTAATGTGACACATATTCAAAATAGTATGATACATATTCAAATGAATATGATTTATGTTAAAATTGATAAGTTGCATCTTAAAATGAATATGACAAGTGTTAATATGAATATGACATCCATTGAAATAAACTTAACATTGATTGAAAAGAATATAACACATGTTAAAATGAATATGACCAACGTTGAAATGAATATGACCTTCATTGAAATTAATTTGACATGTTTTAAAATTAATACGAGCAACGTTAAAATCATCATGACATTTATCACAATGAATATGGCTTGCATTGAAAGTGATATGATATACATTGACATGATTACGATATATGTTGCAATGGATATGATTCATGTTAAAATTAAGATGTGTTAATATGAATGAAGCATCCATTAAAAGAAATATGACACATGCTAAGATGACTATGACATGCATTGAAACAAATATGAGCTCCACCGAAATGAATTCAACATGTCTTAAACTGATAATGACCAATGCTAAAATTAAAATGAAACTTGTCAAAATGAATATGTTGTGCTTTGAAATTGATATGATACACAGCAAAATAAATACTGCATATATTGAAATTAATATGACCGATGTTGAAATGGATATGACCCGTATTAAAACTATTGTGACAGGTGTTAAGGTGAATTTGACATCCGTTGAAATGAATGACATTATTAGAAAGGAATATGCCACGTTAAGATGAATATGAGCCACTTTGAAATGAATATGACACCTGATGAAATTAATATGGCCCACATCAAAAGTTATATGACATTCTGTAACATGAATATCACACTTTTTGAAATGAAAATGAAACTGTGAGATAAATGTAACATGCTTTGAAATGAATTAGGCAAATATTGAAAGGAACACAAGCCATGTTTAAATGAATATGACTGCTGTTTAAATGAATATGGCTTGCTCTGAATTTATGTGGATTTGCTTTAAAATTAATATTACGTATTGAAATGAATGTCACATATTCTCAAAGGGTCGCATGGTTTGTGCACAACCATAGCGGTGGTGTGACCGCCATCTGCTTGGCAGTCAGACCACAGTATTACAATGCTGGCAGTCAGTCCCATAGGGAAAGACTGCCGCAGTCCCGCCAGCACCACCAGGCAGCGCAGGCCACCGCGGTGGCGAGGCAGGCCAAAAAGGCCGACGGAGCCGGTGTTTTGGATGGAAACATTATGATGTTGCCTACCGCCAGCGTGACCGTGGCAGTCCAACCACCACATTCCAGCAGGTGGAAATGGAAAGCATAAAGGAAGCAACTCACCTACAGGCAGTGTTACATGACCTGTGCCGCCATGGAGCCCATCACACACACGTCCTGCCGCAGGTGCTGCTCATCGATGGACCCACACAGCACCCACATTGCAACACAATGGAAGGTCAATGGGATGCACAATAGGTTGTGAAATGAATATCCAAAGCTCACAATGCAAACAATACCTGCATAATAGTGATGGCGACATCAGGAGCATCTACCCTTGTCTTGGGTGACCAACACTTCTCACAAAGTCAGATATTAAAAAACAACAGCAAATGTGGTGGATGTGTCTGTGGGTGTTGTGGTGGTGTCTGGGGGTATGGTGACTAAGGTGTTTGGGTCTATGGGTTGTGAGCTGTTGTAGGAGGCTGGCCTGGCTTGTAGTGGGTACCTTGGGTACTTACACCTTATACCAGGTCCAGTTATCCCCTATTAGTGAAATGTAGTAGTGTTCTAGTAGCTTAGGCTGATAGGGGTAGCTGTAGCAGAGCAGCTTAAGCTGAACTATGAGACATTCAAAGCTCCTGCAATACTGCTTATAGTTACACAGTATTTGTACACAATAAAAGCCAATACTCAGTGTTACCAAAAATAAAGGTACTTCATTTTAGTGACACAAGACCAAAATTATCTTAGATGCAATACTCGTTCTGGAGGTAAGTATTATACACAATATATACACTAGACACCAAAATCAGGTAAGTAAATAGTCATAGGATAGTGCAAACAATAGAAAATACCATAGAATGCAATAGGAAGAAATAGGCCTTGGGGCAACACAAACCATATACTAAGAAAGTGGAATGTGAATCACAAATTCCCCCCTAGGCAAGTGTAGTGTGTAGAGGGGCACTGGGAGTGTAAGAAAAACACAAAGGTTGATAAAATACTCCACCCCAGAGCCCAGGAAAGTAGGAGTAAAGTACTGCAAGTTTCTTTAGGACACACTAAAAGTCGTGAATAGAGTTATTGCAAGAACCAAGCAAGACTGAAAGCAACAAATGGTGGATTCCTGGACCTGAAGACCTGTAAAGAGAGGAGACCAAGTCCAGAAGCCGCAGAAGATTCCAGGAAGGACAGGAGCCCCTGCCAACCTAGAAGATCGTGCAAAAGAGGATTCTCCAGTTGGAAGAAGTCTGTAGGAGAGCACCAAAGAAGATGGCTGTGGGTTCCTGCATGATGCAAAGGATGTCACACGTGGAGATGTTGGATGCAGGTAAGTTGTAGCGCTGGATTAGTCCAACAAGCCTGGGTTCAAGTAGTGTCATGGATTGTGTCAAAATGGCGCTGCCTGGACCCAGGAGGGACCTGGGGGTCTCAACTCAGACTGAGGACCCACAGAGGTCCCAGGACACGGGGACAAAGAAGGTGCAAATTCCGGTTGCTGCAGCACTACAAAAGAAGGTCCCGAGAGGATAGAGTGCTGGGCACCTGGGCCAGGCTGTGAATGAAGGATTCTTGCAAATAGTGCACAGAGGCCTCAGGAGGTGAAGATGACGTGGTGCACAGGGGCACTGTCGCAAACGGGGAAGGCAAGCTCTTACCTGCTCCAAATTTGGACAGCTGGACCTTAGGACAGTCTGTGTCGAAGGGGTCCACCACCTGTGTTCCAAGTAGCACGCTCGTCATCTGGAGAGGAGTCCCAGAGAACCTGTTGTCATCTTAGAAGGTGCCTGCTGATGCAGGGAAGTGACTCTGTCACTCCACAGGAGATTTCTTCGGTCCTTCTGGTGCAGGGTGAAGACAGGGAGTCCCCAGAGTGTGCACACCATGGAAACTGTTGCAGTTGCTGGCTGGAGCTGAAGTTGTAGAGTCGCAGTAGCCTTTCTGGATACTTTGTTGCAGTTACAGCAGTTCCTGTAGTTGTCTGCAGTTGATCCGAGGTCAGAGGATGAAGCAGGAGTTGCAGAGGATTCCTGGTGGAAACTTGAAAGCCAAATCTGAAGAGGATCCCACAGGAGAGACCCTAAGTAGCCCTGAGAGGGGGATTGTCTACCTACCCAGGTATGCACCTATCAGGAGGGGTCTCTGACGTCACCTGTTGGCACTGGCCACTCAGAGATCTCCAGAGTGTCCCCACACTTTGGAAAACAAGATGGCTAACGCAAGGGACACAATGCAGGAGCTCTGGGCACCACCCCTGGAGTGGTGATTGACAGGGGAGTGGTCACTCCCCTTCCCATTGTCCAGTTTCACGCCAGAGCAGGGATGGGGGTCCCTGAACCGGTGTAGACTGACATATGCAAGGAGGGCACTATCTGTGCCCTATCAAGCATTTCCAGAGGCTCTGGAAGGCTGCCCCTCCCAAGCCTGTAACACCTATTTCCAAAGGAAGAGGGCGTAACACCCTCTTCCCAAAGGAAATGCTCTGTTCTGCCTTCCTGGGACTGGGCTTCTCAGATCCGAGGAGAGCGGAACCCTGTCTGTGAGGTGGCAGCAGGTGTAGCTGCAGTGCAAGCCTCAGAGAGCTGGTTTGGCAGTACTGGGGTCCATGGTGGAGCCCACAGGATGCATGGGATTGGCCCCCAATACCAGATTTGGAATGGGGGACAATTCCATGATCCTAGACACCTTACATGGCCATATTCAGAGTTACCATTGTGAAGCTACATATAGGTATTGACATATATGTAGTGCACATGAGTAATGGTGGCCCGCACTCATAAAAGTCTGGAGATTTGGCTCTGGACTGCGTGTGGGCACCTTTGCTAGTGCAAGGGTGCCCTCACCCTTAGTAACTTTGCACCTAGCCTTCCGTAAATGAAGGTTAGACGCATAGGTGATTGATAAGTTACTAAAGTGCAGTGAAAATGGCTGTGAAATAGTGTGTGCACTATTTTATTCAGGCTGCAGTGGCAGTCCTGTGAAATGGTTTGTCTGAGCTCCTTATGGGTGGGAAAATAAATGCTGCTGCCCATAAGGATCTCCTGGAACCCCAATGCCCTCGTTACCTAGGTACCATATACTAGGGACTTATAAGGGGTGGTCCAGTGTGCCAATTGGAATTGGCATATGAAGTCACTAAACTATAGTGACTAATTTGGAAGCAGAAAGAGCATAAGCACCGAAGTTCTGGTTAGCAGAACTTTAGTGACACACTTAAGCACTACTAACAGCACACACAGTAGGCCACAAACTATGAGCACTGGGGTCCTGGCTAGCAGGATCCCAGTGAGACAGTAAAAACACACTGACATACACTCACAAACAAGCCAAAAGTGGGGGTAACCATGCTACAATGAGGCTACTTTTTCACAGGTGTTGTCTGGGTGTATGGTGGGTGTGATGGATGTGTCACTGGGTGTTGTGGTGGTGTCTGTGGGAATGGTGGATGTGGTGTATGGGTCGGTGGGAGTGTCTGTTGAAAGGGTGGCTGATGTGGTGTCTGTGGGTGAATGTTGAGTGCCTGCATGCCGGTGTGCCTGGTAGAGTTTGTGTCACTGTGTGCTGCTTGTGTGTGTTGAGGTTGGTGCATGCGGATGTGCCTGTGTGCTTAGGACAAGTAGGGGAATAGGGAATTTGGAGAGGGGAGAGAGAGGATGTGGGAGGGAGGATTGGGGATAGATTGCTGTCATCATTGAGGAGGCCAGAGCCTGAAAAGATTTCTGTAGGCCCGACCCCATTGAAATCATGAACACCATCCACTCCGGCTCTCCATATGACCCCTGCACTCACCACATCCTCAACAAAGCAAGCTCCATCATTGCACCCCAACTACGGAAGATGATCAACAGCTCCTTCGAGTCTGCCACCTTCCCGGAGAGCTGGAAAGACGCCACGATCAAATCCCTCCTCAAAAAATCAAAGGCGGACCGAAAGGACCTCGAGAACTTCCGGCCTATTGCCCTGCTCCCCTTCCAGGCAAAATTCATACAGAAGGCTGTCAACAGACAACTAACCTGCTTCCTCGAGGAAAACTGCACCCTGGACCCTTCCCAATCCGAATTCCGCAACAACCACAGTACCGAAATCGCCCTCATTGCCGCCACCGACTACATCAGAACCATACTGGACAAAGACAAAACCACGGCCCTCATCCTCATGGACCTCTTGGCCGCGTTCGACACCATCTGCCACCATACCCTACGCTCACGCCCCAGCAATGCAGGAATCCGCGACAGAGCCCTGGACTGGGGCACCTCCTTTCTCACCGGCAGAACCCAGACAGCCCGCCTCCCCCCATTCCGCTCGGAGGCCACCAAAATCATCTGCGCCGTACCCCAGGGTTCGTCCCTCAGCCCGACCCTCTTCAACGACTAAATGGCCCTGCTTGCTAACATCACCCAATCTCACAACCTCAACATCATCTCATACGCCAACGACACCCAGCTGATCCTGTCCCTCACCAAGGACTCCGCCAAGACCAACCTCCATGAAGGAATGAAGGCCATCGCTGAATGGATGCCTCAAACTCAATTCTGACATAACAGAAGTCCTCATCTTCGGCTCCACCCCCTCCGCATGGGATGACTCCTAATGGCCTGCCACTCTCGGAGCCGCTCCGACTTCCACCGACAACGCACGCAACCTAGGATTCATCTTGGACTCCCCATTATCCATGACCCAACAAGTTAACGCCATCTCCTGCTCCTGCTTCAACACCCTCCTCATGCTCCGAAAGATCTACAAATGGATACCGTCTGAAACCAGAAGAACAGCCACCCAAGCCCTCGTAAGCAGCAAACTGGACTACGGCAATGCCCTCTACACAGGAACCACAGCCAAACTCCAGAAGAGGCTGCACTGCATCCAGGATGCCTCTGCACACCTCATCTTGGACATTCCCCACCACTGCCACATCACAGACCACCTGAGAAACCTGCACTGGCTCCCAGTCAACAAAAGAATCACCTTCAAACTCCTCACCCATGCTCACGAAACAATGCACAACACCGGCCCAGAATACCTCAACAGACGGCTCTCCTTCTACACCCCAACCCGGCATCTCCGCTCTGCCGACCTCGCCCACGCAAGCATCCCACACATCCGCAGAACTGCAACCAGCGGTAGATCACTCTCGCACCTCGCCACCAAAACCTGGAACACTCTTCCAACCCACCTGGGCCAGACCAAAGACCTCCTTACCTTCAGGAAACTTCTCAAGACCTGGCTGTTTGAGCAGTAGGAACACTCCCCCTTTCTCCTCCCCCCTCCTCAGCGCCTTGAGACCCTCACGGGTGAGTAGTGCGCTTTACAAATTCCTGATTGATTGATTGATTGACATGTCACTATGAAGAGGCTGCACTGCATCCAGGATGCCTCTGCACGCCTCATCTTGGACATTCCCCACCACTGCCACATCACAGACCACCTGCGAAACCTGCACTGGCTCCCAGTCAACAAAAGAATCACCTTCAAACTCCTCACCCATGCTCACAAAACAATGCACAACACCGGCCCAGAATACCTCAACAGACGGCTCTCCTTCTACACCCCAACCCGGCATCTCCGCTCCGCCGACCTCACCCTCGCAAGCATCCCACACATCCGCAGAACTGCAACCAGCGGTAGATCATTCTCGCACCTCGCCACCAAAACCTGGAACACTCTTCCAACCCACCTGGGCCAGACCAAAGACCTCCTTACCTTCAGGAAACTTCTCAAGACCTGGCTGTTTGAGCAGTAGGAATACTCCCCCTTCCTCCTCCCCCCTCCTCAGCGCCTTGAGACCCTCACGGGTGAGTAGTGCGCTTTACAAATTCCTGATTGATTGATTGATTGACATGTCACTATGAATGTCTTCCAGGAAACCATTTGTCTGAAGTTGGCTTACTGACCCCTTGATGGTATTCACCATGGCAGTCTGCCCCACAGAAGGCTATTGACCTTCTGATACTCCTCAGGAGGTCAATAGCCTTCTCACTCAGGGCAGCAGGAGTAACAGGGGCTGGCACTGAGGTACTTAGGGCAAAGGAGACGCCCACCTTAGGTGAGTGGGCATGGCCAACTGGGTGGGGAGCAAAGAGGAAGGGTGGTGCTAGTACTGGGAATGGCAGACAAGGATTGTACAGGAACAGGTCCTGATGGGTCCCCCACCACTATGGAGTGGCCACATCAGGTAGAATCTAAGGATGACGAGGTTGATCCTGTGTCCTCGGTGGCACTCCTTCACCTCCCGGGCCACTGGTTCCCTCTGTGTCAATGGTGTCATGACTCGAGGTACCGGAGCCAGATGCTTCCCCACTTGGTTTCGCCCTGTCTCCTTCACTTGCCTGGGATGATGCTCCAAATACAAAGGGGAAAAGGGTCTTCACATGTTCCTGATCACACCTCAACAAAAGCTATGATTTACAAACAGTACCATGATGTCAAGTAGGCCCCAGCAACAAACTACTTCATGGTGGCTCCTACATGAATCATACATATGCATGTATGTCATATGAACTATCAACAGTTGCCCACAGAAAATCAGGTCTCAAATCTCCAATTGCATGGGTGAAGTTGTGCAATCATAATAACCATTAAACAAGTAGAAGACCATATCACCTTCAATGCTTTGCCTCATGGAGCATACCTGTTACCTGTTGTCATACAATAGTAGGACAACGCCAAGCTCATTCCAACAGATCCCACACAAGGTCATGCAGACATCTATTTGTCACATACTCAATAACACAACAATAAGAAATGATGCTCCAAATCGTGCCATGTTGCTGACAGCAGTACAGTATCCTGAAGAAGGTGACATGGAAATAATCATGTCACACTGGAAACATGTCAACAATGCACACGTCACCATGTGTAAATTGTCCTAAGTGAGTCATGGAGGTAGTACTAATGTTGCTCAGATGTACTACATATTTGGCATGGAAATGTACATTGTAGTCAAAATGTTCAATATGTTGCTAAAATACATAACACAATGAAACAGCTAGCCCCAGGAAAATCACCACTACTATATGGCACCCCTTACAATGAAAAACTTTGATTGCATCAGTAGAAGTCATTAGTTCTTTGTATATTGGAGAGGCCCAGGGATTTACAAGAACTTGTAGAAGGCCCTGGACATGTTGCCTAATGGGAAGCTACATCACGGGTGAGAGTATGTGTGAGCCAACAATCAATGGTGACACACTACTGTCTGTGGCATCACATATAATGTAGCCTCATTGCATATGTCCAATCCCAAAACAGGTTGGCATGCAACTATATGTGAGGGAATACAGAAATCTTCCTGTGAACACAGGTAGACGAAGCATGAAACAGGAGTGTACACATTTTGTTAAAAAAGAGAATGGGACATATGCTAAAATGTAAGCACAAGGAATTTTGGCAACAGTGAAACAGGGACATAAGTCATGTCAGTGGGCATTCCCCACTTACCAAAGGAAAGTTTTGATCTGTAGCTGTACCCAAAGAACAATGTATGCTCTGTCACATGTGTGATGCCACCTTCACATGTCAGACAGTAGTGAGGCACCAGCACTCATCACACACTGAAAACAAGTGGCCTCTTGGGAGCAGATGCCAATTTACTCACTTATCCAGACACATGGCTGAGGACAGTGATCCATCGCTTCTTTTTCTTTGGACTGTAACACTGAGGAGTAGTGGTCTGTTGCGTAGAATTTATACCCACTACAACAACAAACCTTCCTTGATTGATCTCTGTACAAAGCAATGTGTTGTCCTCAGAGAGCAATTGTTTTGTGGATTGTACTCAATTGTGATCTAGGTCCCTGGGCTACTAGGCAAGGCACATCAATATGCATCAAATTACATATCTACACAGTTACTCATCTTGCGTGTCACACATGGTCCATCCCCAGTCATCAGGAGGAGATGTCAGAATCTAAGACAATCTAAGACATTAACTTGGCTGTGAGACAGGCAGTAATATGTCCTGTACTCATTGTGGCTGCTGTGCTCCCTGCAAATGCCCATCAAGGTCCGGGTTTGCTACTGCCAGAATGCGGGCCCCTAGTGGGATCATGCTTCGAGGTGTGCCCGCCCACTTTGGGAGGACAGCCCTATCTGAATCTCTGAGATCTTCTGGCCCAGCACCTCAGGTCCTTCCACCTCTTGCGACAGTGGGCACTTTGCCAGCTATGGTACCCCAGAGTCTGCACCTCCTGGGCGATGGATCTCCAAATCTCCTTCTTTTGATGGGTGTTTACCTTTAGTGATGCAAGAGACAAATCAAGCAATTACAAACACAAGTTTTTGCTCAAATGGTTGCTTCACACACGTCAAAAACACCAAGCATAAAATGGGCAATTTGTCAACACACCACAAGTGTGAAGCACATGCCAATAAGTACGAGGACATGACTACACACTTTTGGATTCATCTGCAGACTAACCCACTACCCTGCTCAAGGCCTACAATGACTAAGCAAGCCTAAAGACATCAGGTATTCGATGCTCCAGCAACATGTACTCTGATGTGAGCCACAATGAAACACCACACAGCAATGTGGTTTCTGAAGGGTAAACTCATTAGGCCTGACTGGACAAACACATTTACACTCTGCAACACTGAATCAATGCATACAGTCCCTACAGGCAACTATCATAGTACAGACTTCATCCTTACACTTGAGTGACAATGAAAGGGCTGGCATGCTGGGCACAGAAAGTATCTTCCCTGTGCATGTGTGGACATGTGACCTAGCAAATGCAGACTCATGTCACTTCAGAGTAGGTTTCGGTGGTATGTACCTGTACCACAAAAAACTCCTTTAAACATATGTTTCTAACTTACAAAGAGAACAACTCAGCGTGTTGAGCATCACAGGATGGAGTGCTGGGGACCTGGGCCAGGCTGTGCATGAAGGAATTCTGCAAATAGTTCACAGAGGCCTCAGGAGGTGAAGAAGACGCAGTACACAGGGGTACCATCAGTCTCAAGGAAGGCAAGGTCCTACCTCCTCCAAATTGTGTCAGAAGGACCTCAGGACGGAGTATGTCGATGGGGTCCACCCTCTGTGTCCTTAGGAGCATGCTCGTCGCTGTGAGAGGAGTCCAAGGGTACATGTCGTCATCTTGGAAGGTGCCTGCGTGAGCAGGGGAGTGACTCTGCCATCCCACGGGAGATTTCTTCGGTCCTTCTTGTGCAGGATGAAAACAGGAAGTTGCCCAGAGCGTGCACACCGTGGAAACTGTTGCAGTTGGTGGCTGGAGCTGAAGTTGCAGAAGAAAAGTATCCCTTGTGGGTACTTTGTTGCTGTTACAGCGGTTCCTGGAGCAGGCTGCGGTTGATCAGAGGTCAGAGGGTGAAGTAGAAGTTGCATAGGATGGCTGAAGAAACCGTGCAAGCAGAATCTGAAGAGAACCCACAGGAGAGACTATAAATAGCCCTGAGAGGGGGATTGGCTACCTCATCAGGTAAGGAGCTATCAGTTGGGGTCTCTGACATCACCTGCTGGCACTGGATACTCAGAGCCCTCCAGAGTGCCCCCACACCTTGCAAAGCAAGATGGCTGAAGTCTGGGACACACTGGAGGAGCTCTGGGCACCACCCCTGGGGTGGTGATGGACAGAATAGTGGTCACTCCCCTTTCCTTTGTCCAGTTTTGCGCCAGAGCAGGGGACAAGGGGTCTCTGAACTGGTGTAGACTGGATTATGCAAGGACGGCACCATCTGTGCCCTTCAAAGCATTTTCAGAGGCTGGTGGAGGCTACCCCTCCCCAGCCTGTAACACCTATTTCAAAAGGGAGAGGGTGTAACACCATGCTCTCAGAGGAAATGCTTTGTTCTGCCTTCCTGGGACTGAGCTGCTCAGACCCCAGGAGGGCAGAACCTTGTCTGTGAGGTGGCAGCAGCGGTAGCTGCAGTGCAAGCCTCAGAGAGCTGGTTGGGCAGTATAGGGGGTCCATGCTGGAACCCCTAGGATGCATGGAATTGACCCCCCAATACCAGATTTGGAATGGGGGGACAATTCCATGATCTTAGACATGTTACATGGCCATATTCGGAGTTACCATTGTGAAGCTACATATAGGTATTGACCTATATGGAGTGCACCCGTGTAATGGCGTCCCCGCACTCACAAAGTCCCGGGAAATGGCCCTGAACTATGTGGCGGCACCTTTGCCAGTGCAAGGGTTCCCTCACACTTAGTAACTTTGCACCTAACCTTCAGCAAGTGAGGGTTAGACATATTGGTGACTTATATATACTTAAGTGCAGTGAAAATGGCTGTGAAATAGTGTGCACTATTTCACGCAGGCTGCAATGGCAGGCCTGTGCAAGAGTTTGTCTGAGCTCCCTATGGGTGGCAAAAGAAATGCTTCAGCCCATATGGATCTCCTGGAACCCCAATGCCCTAGGTACCTAGGTACCATATACTAGGGACTTATTAGGGGGGTCCAGTGTGCCAATTGAAATTGGTAAATTAAGTCATTAGCCTACAGTGACAAATTTAAAAGCAGAGAGAGCATAAGCACTGAGGTTCTGGTTAGCAAAGCCTCAGTGACACATTCAAGCACTATACAGACACACACATTAGGCTATAAACTATGAGTACTGGGGTCCTGACCAGCAGGATCCCAGTGAGACAGACAAAAACATACTGACATACAGGTATAAATGGGGGTAACATGCCAAGGAAGATGGTACTTTCGTACAGCAGTATTTCATTATCAGGACATGTAAAATACCCCAGTATATGTCCTACCTTTTAAATACACTGTACCCTGCCCATGGGGCTGTCTTGGGCCTACCTTAGGGGTACCTTACAGGTAGTAAAAGGGAAGCTTTGGGCCTGGCAAGTGGGTGCACCTGCCAGGTTGAAATGGCAGTTTACAACTGCACACACAGACACTGCAGTAGCAGGTCAGAAGCATGTTGACAGGGCTACTCATGTGGGTGGCACAATCAGTGCTGCAGGCCCAAAAGTAGCATTTGATTTACAGGTCCTGGGCACACATGTTGCACTATACTAGGGACTTACGGGTAAAACAACTATGCCAATCATGGATAAACCAATCACCAGGTCAGTTTAGACAGAGAGCACTAGCACTTTAGCACTTGTCAGCAGTGGTAAAGTGCTGAGGGTCCAAAAGCCAGCAAAAAGTAAATGTAGCAGATAGTCGAAAACATATATTTATTTTAGTTAATTAATTTGTGTTCATACCATCTCCTTTCAGAATATGTAATATTAATTTCAACATGTATTGTTAATTTTAAAAGAAATCAACATCGATTCAAGGCTAGCCA
The DNA here is from genome assembly GCF_031143425.1 of Pleurodeles waltl. Classification (NCBI taxonomy): domain Eukaryota; kingdom Metazoa; phylum Chordata; class Amphibia; order Caudata; family Salamandridae; genus Pleurodeles; species Pleurodeles waltl. The sequence continues at coordinate 1,238,486,412 of NC_090446.1, forward strand.
TGTTTAAACAGTGAGCATTTTAATTTACACATGGCTTGTGTTTATTTCGATATGTGCTTTATTAATTTCAAAGCATGCTATATTTATCTCATATAGTTTCATATCCATTTCAATAAGTGGCATATTGATTTTAATGAATGTCATATTAATTTTGATATGGGTCATATCAACTTCATCAGATATCATATTCATTTGAAAATGGTTCATATAAATCTTAACATGTGTCATACTGCTTTAAATGAATGGCAAATTCGTGTCAGTGGATGTCATATTCATCTTAACACCTGACATTATAATTTTAATATGGGTCACACCCATTTCAACATAGGTCAAATTCATTTCAATATATGCAATATCCATGTCTCTGTGTATCAAATTGATTTCAAAGCATAACATTCATTTTGACAAGTTTCATGTTAATGTCAGCATTGGTCATATTCAGTTTAAGGCATGTTGAATTAATTTCAAAAGGGCTCATATTCATTTCATGTCATATTCATCTTAACATGTGTCATATTCCTTTTAATAGATGTCTCATTCATATTAACGCATGATATTGATTTTAACATGACTCACACCAATTGCAACACATATTATAATCATGTCAATGTGTATCATATTACTTTCAGTGCAAACCATATTCATTGTTTTATAAATGTAATGTTCATTGAACATTATATTCCTTTCAGAATAATGCATTTTCATTTCAGTACCTTATATTCATTTCAAGTTGTCATATTCATTCCAATGTGTGTCATATTCCTCTTGGCATATGTCAGTCCTTTCAAGAAATGTCTCTTTCTTTTTGACAAATATTGTATGTGTTTCAGTGATTACTTTATTATTTACAGTGAGGGCCATATTTATTTCAGTATGATTTATATATATTTCAGTAGATCTCTTATTCAATTCTGAGTGTGAGTTATTCATAATAATCACTAAATAGCATATTCACTTTGTCTGGTTTCATATTTGTTTTGGTTCAAGTCAGATTCACTCTGCCAGGTATCATATTTATTTTGACACATAGTACATTCATTCTGGTGTATATCATATTCATTTTGCAACACGCTATGCATTCCAGGAGGTGTCCTATATAGGGAGCTGTAATTTTGACATGAACGGCTTCCCATAGATGACCTTTGAATGATGAAGCACTGAGTTTTCCATGTAGTGATTAGACCATCTAAACTGTAAGTTCATACAGATTTCAAAGCAAGCATACAACCCACTTAGCTATTTTGACCCTGTACTCCCTTTAAAATGTAAGAGGATTTGTACGATTTCATATTTTTAGGTTGTTGAGCATAGCAGCGTGCAAGCGCTGCTTTTCCGACGTGTTGGTATGTATCTGGGCTTTTAACCACACCCACCGCACTCCCATCACTATTGCTCATTTATGGGCTTGCCTTAAAAAATTTTTTTGTTTTCGTTGGTAATTGCTTTACGTTTGTCCCTCCTTAGGGTGATTTTGTTAACGCCTTGGCCATCGACCTTGTTACATGGCTAATTGCACTATTGCCGATAACTTTGACTGTGAGCGAACCTCTTTTTTCTTTCGTCTCTAAACTTTGCGCTCACAGCGGCACTTTGAATTGGCTAGCTTATGTCAACTTTTGTACTTTTTATTTAGTTTGTGTGTCAAGTAAGTTCCAGTTAGAAATTTACAACGATAATAGCTCTAACTCGAGCAAACGCGAGACCTATTGCATTGCAAATGCTTGTTTTTAAATGCTTTCACAGACTGTGTTTCAGTAGAAATATCATTAAATGGAGCAAGAAAAGAGTAACCACATATCCCATTACAAATATTTTTTTCAATAGAGATTGTTGTCTGTAGAGAAATGTAAAGACAAGTGTGCAGCTGTCACTCAAATGCTAAAGCTGGGTTTTTGTTCAACGTGTGGGGCGCCAGAAAAAAGATAGAACACATATTTATTTCATAAGTGCTTTTTTAACATAGGAAACAGAGAAACTTGAGAACTTTCTCTGGGTGCACACAGCCTCGCCCCGTGCCGGCCCTTGCCAGCTTCTCTAACTGCCCACTGGAGCCAATTTTCCACACTGCCTACCAGTGCCAACACCATGCAATTTCCATGACTGCAGGCTTCAAGTTTCAGTCCTTGCACTGCCAGGCAGCGTTATATGTTTGCAGTGGGCACATGTGGCAGTCAAATCTGCCATTATTATGGTTATGATTCTCATGAATTCCTGCAGCTTCTCTGTTTAAAAAATGTTGTTTAAAAATCTTGAACTAGGCCCAAAATCTGCCACAGGCAAAACAAAGAAGGCCTCACCGTCCCAGCCAGCTATTTGGAATACTCCAGCATGAAAAAGCAACTCCAGTAGGGACGGATCTGTGCAGCTTAGCTTGTCACAATGCATTGCACTCCTTGGGTTGAAGATTCCCAGAAGTAGCTACTGAGCACCTCCCCGACCCGTACTTCCAGCATCTAATTTGCAATGTGGGTGGAGCACGGACTCATAGTAGCTGCACCTGGTTGTCACCCACTCCAGTTTTAGCTGTGCTTGGTTGTCCTGCCCCTTTCCATGTTAATGCTGCTCAGATTCAGATGCCTCCCTAGGCCATCATATTAAAAGCCCTCAGGAAATCTTTCCTTGCATAATAGACAAAAGCCTTGCCCACCAACCCGATGTCATAGAGCTGACTTGTGCCAGCACAAAAAAACAAAACAGTAACAAGTCAGAGCACACAAATACCCTAACCTAGCCCCCAGAAGTGGCTCGCGGGATGCGGAAGGGGCGGGACAGCACGTGGGGGCAATAAACATTCAAATAAATTAAATTTTAAAAAAACACTTACCTTCTCTGCCCCAGCGCCACTCCTCTTGCTCCTGTCGCTGCTGCAGGCACAGGCTTCCAACCTGCCCTGCAGCCAATCCTGATGCTGCTCAGAGGAGCATCACGATTGGCTGGGAGCGCCCAGCCAGGACGCTCCCAGGCAGACTGGGAACCTGTGCAGGCTCTGTCCAGCCGGCAACTGTGTTGCCGGGCTGGAGAGAGCACACTGTGCAAGTGTGTTTGGCCAGCCCAAGACAGCTGGCCAAACATATATGCGCAGTGAAGAGGAGTGCTTTGCACTCCAACTCACTGGTCGTCACCCCCGTGGCCAGACCCTTTAAAATAAAATGATAATAAACAAAGTTTATTATCGTTTTCTTTTAAAGTATTTGCAGCTGCCACTGCTGGCGAGGGGGCAATGCTCCTCCGCCCTAATGGAGGAGCCGCCCCTGCTAGCCCTGTGTCAAGATGCTGCTGGGCATTTTCCTTCTCTTCCTTCCCCTATCCTGGGTGGGCAACGCACCCTTTTTCCCATACCAGACGTCCATGATTCAAGGACTCTAAATATATCAAAGCTAAGCCTCCTTCCCATTTACCCATACAGTTAGCATGTGAGATTTTAAAACCTGGAGGAACCAATACATTATTTAAAAGTTGTTGTATGGAGTGAGCTATTTTTCTGCTACTAATAGTAAGTGTAAATTATGTTATTAGATTAAATTATAATTTTTTCACCACGGTCCAAGGCCAGACAGATGTTACATAACATAACATTCAAAGTACCTTAACTGTGATTTAAAGTTCCCTGAGGGTTTATGAGCAAAGATTGAAGAGGCAGGTAAAGCATCTGTTGGACTTGGCCCACTCTGTAGGGTTATCCCCAGACCCTCCTTTTTGTTGGTTTTTAGTGTGATGACTTTTGGGTTAAAGTATGCCGCTACCACCTTCCGGAGATTGGTCAATTGGCTCCTGGCTGGGTCTGAGGTCTTCATAGCTGCTTACTTTGATGACATTGTGGTCTTCAGATTTATCTGTGAGGACCGCCGAAAACTCCTCTGGGCAGTCCTTCAGGCTCTGCAGAAGGAATGCCTGGCTCTCAAGGCCAGTGAGTGCCAGATAGGGCAGGTTTCCATGGTCTATCTGGGTCACCACATTGGTGGGAACTGGGTGCAGTCCCTTCAACTCAAAATACAGACCATCCTCACTTGGGACCCCCTAACACCTAGACAGAGTTGAGGCCTTTCCTGGGCCTCACCGTCTACTACAGGAGATTTGACAAGGGCTATAACACCATTGTTGCCCCTTTGATTGAGCTGACTTCTAAAAAGCAATCCAAGAAGGTGATTTGGACAGAGGTGTGCCAGAAATGATTTAACACCTTAAAGGAGGCCATGTGCACAGCACCAGTATTCAAGGTTCATTGTTCAAACATGCACATCAGTGCATGGCATGGGGCTGTGGTCTCACAGCTAAATGAAGAAATCTAGACCAACCTCTAGTCTTCATCAGCAAGAGGCTACTTCCTAGGGAACGGATTTAGACTGCCTTTAAAACTGAAGCCTTTGCAGTGGTCTTGGCACTGAAAAAGTTGATACTGTACATCTTTGGGACTCTCTTTTAGGTTTCAGAAAGACCACAGATCCCTCAGGTGGCTCATGCAAATGAGATGTAAAAATCCCAAACAGTTGATGTGGTCCATCTCCATAAAGAGAATGAATGGACTCTACAGTGGAATACCATCACAGGGCATATTTACACAGAAGTGGCACAGTGTGCCAAAATTGGCAGTTCTGTGCTGCGTCACTTCGGAAACATGGGGATGCACTGTATTTACACAAATACAGTGCACCCCTGTGTTTCCCATAGCACTGGCGCTAAATTTAGCTGCCAGCGCCAATGCAGGCACCATTGAACCATAGTGCAAGGGTGCCTGCTTTGCAGGGAATAATTGTTTATGTGCAGGAAGGTGTCCCTTCCTGAAATAAACAATCAATAATGGCAATTTGTCATTATTGAATGATTTTTTATGTGCAGGAAGGAACACCTTTTTACACATAAACAATGCTGTGCTGAGCCACTTCGTGTAAATATGTCCCTTAATTTAATTGCAAGTCCCCAGTAAAGTTGTACCATATGTACCAGAGGCCTGTAAATTAAATGCTACTATTGGGCCTGCAAAACTCATTGTACCACCCACTAAGTTAGCTTTTAAAACATGCTTCAGTCTTGCCACTGCAGCCTGTTAAAACTGTAATTTTGACCTTACAAAATAAACCTTTTGCCAGGCCTAAACCTTCCTTTTTAATACTTATACATACTGTAGTGGGCATTTTTATATCTCAAGTGTTGTTTGTAGATATAAAACGCCCACCATTGGTGATGTGGCTCTTTGTTAGGCGACAAGGAGAAGGGATAAGGAGCTATCATATACATGAGTTATCATGTACAGTGAGTTCCAACTGAGGCTTCACAGAAATTATCAAAGAGATTTAGTGAGAGTTTAAAAGGATGTATTAACAAACCATTTCAAATCAAGCATTTGTTCAATGAGTAATTACATTTTAGCCTTCATTATTGCAGATTTAAGTAATCTACAAAGTGGATATTTCAGCATAACATAAAATAATACATTGGTTATAATACCAAAAAGGATGCAGAATGTGCAACACGTGTGTTTCATATTGGAAAACCCCAAATCTAAACTAATGAGGATTGGGTGTAAATGGAATTTATTTTCAGCAGGATAAAGCAATGTGTCAGCTTCAGAAAACAAAATAAAGGTTTCTTTTGAGAGAATAGGAATGCATCAGCATAAATCCTTAGTAGTTAAATATTGGAGTTTAGCAGAGAACGGAAGGGTCTTCTCAGCTCAAAGTATCAAGAATCTCTAAGAACTGCTTTCTAATTATGCAACAGGAACTCCTCCGTAGTCTAAGGAACACAAGGTAATACAACATCAACAAAACATCATTTGAAGCATTCAATCTTATCTCTACATGCAAGAACAAATCAGCAGGGAGCGGGTAAACTTCCCAGTTTCTCAGGTCTTCACAATGGGTCCTACACAATCATGTCTTTGGTTTGTTACTTTGAATAGATCTTATGGTTAAGACAGTTCTTCCCACAAGTCACACTTCTTGCCATCTCCTCTCTTCCTGGTGAGAAGCTCACTATCAGTCGTCCAATACATAACACGTGCTTATTCACAAGCTAACAGAAGACTTCTGGAAAATTACAGCATTTGCAGTGAGAAGAAAGAGAAAATATATCTTGCAAATCAAGTTTAAATATAAAACCAGGCCTTAAAGAACTAATGTGTGAAGTTCACATTCAAAATGACACCAGTGTTTAAGCTAACTTAATTAATTACAAAAGGTTAATTCAAGTGTTTGTTTTTAATGTCTAAATCTGATTACCTAATACAAATTCTGTGTTACCCATGTTTGTACACGGTTAAATGTGTTTTATTACTTATAGGTCACTCCTGAGGTAGGCAATAAAAAGCCCATAGGGCAATATGCAGGGCAATATGCATTGGAAGACATTTGTTTTTAAGTTTTACATGTCCTGGTAGTGAAAAACAAATTAAGTTTTCAGTACTATAGGCTTACATCTCCAATTGGGTTACCTTACTACACTTAATAAGTGATAACCTTTGATGGGGAGCAGGCAGTGTAAAATTAAAACTGAGTTGTTGGATGAGGGGGCGGTGTGAGCCCTTCTCAAAAACAGCCACAATGCTCCTATGGGTGATTCCGGAAAGTCACTAAATTAACTTGTGCTTAACCCTCCGATAAATTGGCACAAAAGCAGTCAAGCTTACCTTAGAGGCAATGTGTACAATATTTATGCAGCACACAAATTGTAATAAAATGAAAACACAACACAAGAAAAATCTAACACCAATATAGAAACACAGAGTAAGGTTTACTAAATTATTTGACACCAAACTGACAAAAATCCAATCAGTAGAACTGGAGATATGCAAATTTCAAAGTTTTAAGGTATATATAGCGCCTAAAAGCACAAAGCACCAACTGCGGTTTTCTGGTTGTGCTATATGGAGAAAAAGTCACATGTTCAGGTAGACCATGATGGAGTGCAGGCTGGATACAACGCCCAGATTACTCCCATTGAGAACTGTACCTTAAGTCCTTGATGCAGAGCTTTGCGTTATGTTACGTCAGTTCTAATGAAGAGCTGTGATGCGAGACCCTCCGTCGGGTTGTGTTGTGCTGCGTTGGTTCTGATGAGGAGCTGCGAGGGAATTGATACAAGGTCCTACATCAAGTTGCATCATGACTCATCGGTTTCTGATGAGGAGCTGTGTGGTGCTACAATATGAGTTCCTGCACTGTGCCGTGTTGAGCTGCAGCAGTTCTGAGGAACCCACAGTTTGGCCAGGAGAAGTACACTCTGATGCCAACCAAGGGTCTATGACCAGGCCTGCAACTCTTGGGGATCACGTTCACTCCAGCAGAATCAGCAGCAGGGCACAGGCAGGTCCAGTTAATTTTGGGCAGCTAGGCAGATGCAGGGAGGTCTCTGGAGTTTTTTATGTCCCTGTAGCTCAGAACAGGAAGCCAGTGAGCTAGCCCTTGGAGTCACTCTGGTGGTTCTGGGGTCAAGGAGCAGATCAAGTTTTCCTTCCTTAGGCAGCAGGACAGTCATTTTTACAGAAGGGCAGAAAGTAAGTTCTTCCGGCAGCAAGACTGCAGTGTAGTCCTTCTTCTGAGTCTTGCCCAGGTTCAGAAATGATCTGAAGATTGGGTCTGAGGGTCCCATTTTCATACCTGGTGGTAAATGTGAAATGGGACATGCTTTTGTTGTTTTTCCCCACAGAAGTGTTTAGAATTTCCTGCTCCCCTGTCCTAGTTCCAGACTGTCTGCAGTCACAAAAGGCTAGTGTGAAGTTCCTGGTGTGTGAGCTGAGACAGTGTCTTTGAAGTGCAACTGTGACAGGTGACAGCTCCACCAGCCCATTGAGTCAGGACGGCACGTTATGCAACACTCCAGCCCTAAATTGTGATACTGTCTGGGAGGACTGCACAAAGACCAATCTCCAACCACATTGAGTCCTGTGGCCCAGGATGCAAGCTACAGGCACCAAATGGTTAAGGCAAGAAAATGCCAACTTTCTAAAAGGGGCACATTAAGAATTGTGACTTAACCTGTTTATCTTTTAAACATTGCCTTCATTTGCTGCCTGTCAGAAAGTGGAATATTAATTTGGGAGCAGAGTATTCCTGCCATCTTAACAAACAAATGAAAAGATACACTGCAGACCAAATATGACATTCAATTTCTGAGCCACTGGTTGTCATTCTGCACAAGCTAGTCACTGATAGTAAAAAAAAAGCATGTGTGATACATGCAATGCCAGTGAGCAGAGTCCTAAAGCTTTCAAAAGAGAACATGAAAAAGTAGAGGGGCCACCTCAAAATGTTGCCAATATTCACCATCTTGAGGACCACTCTTTTAACTACAAACTGTGGGAAAAAATCCAGAACCAAATTAGAATATTCCACCATCAGAAACTTGAGAAATGGAAATTGAGGAATTGGAACTGAGGATATCTGTTAGGCCTGACAGGTTTAGGTTGTCTTACCCCAACTTTTTGCCCCCTTTCCTCCATTTTTCTGATCTTGTTTTTTGCTAGTTTTGTGCTATCTCCATTAAACATGTAACATTGGCTCCTACCCAATTGGCATATTTAATTTACTTAAAAGACCCTAGAAAAGCGTGCTATAAGTGCCACGGGCCTGTAAAAGAAATGCTACTAGTGTGCCTGCAGCACTGATTGTGTCTCTCGCATAAGTAGCTCCTTAACAATGTCTCATGCCTGCCATTGCAAGGCCTATGTGTGCAGCTTCACTGCAACTTCACCTTGGCATTTAAAACTACTTGCCAAGCCTTAAGCTCCCCTTTTATTACATATACCCTCCCCTAAGGTAAGTCCTAGGTATCCCATAGAGCAGGGTGCTATGTAAGTAAAAGGAAGGACATGTAGGTTTTACATGTCCTGGTAGTAAAAAACTCCCAAATTCAGTTTTCACTATTGTGAAGCATGCTCTTCTCATGGGCCAGCATTGGAAATTCACTTATCTCCCCTTGTGTATTCCACCCAGACAGCCATAAACATAGGACACTCAGCTGCATCTACATTCATCTGCATACGGATGGGTCTTCCTGGGCAGGAAGGATGGATGGGCCTCACTTACACTTCAAAGGCTAGTGGCCTGACCTGATAACCCCCACAGATCTCCTGGCAGACAGACATTGGCTGAAAGAGAGACTGGTGCACTTCAAAATTCTTTGAACTCTCTTCCTCTTCAAAGGCACATTGGGGTATATACACTGGGTCTGTGACCCCCTAAAATAAGACACTTCTGGACCTACAACTGGACTTTGTCAGAAGGACTGCAGTGCTGCCCATAGGACTCAACTGGACTGCTTTTCTGGAAGGACTGCTTTTCTGCTTGTTGTCCAGCTGCCTGCTGTTCCCTGACTCTGCTGGAAGGACTTTGTCTTCCCAACACAAGTGATCTTCAAGGACTTGTCAGCTTGCCTCCTGTTAGGAAGTCTCAGGGCCATCAAAGACTTCACCTGAAAGAGAAAATCTATGCCTCAAAGTGCCACGCTGGAAAAATCGATGCAACACTTGTCTTGCAGCTGAAAAATCAGCACAGTGCCAGTTTCACCTCGGTTCTATCATCACAGCGCATCTGGATTTTCCATGCATCGTCCTTGGGCGCTAATTCTTCATCAACTCCACACCTCAGTATGGAACCGAGATTGCATGTCGAGAAATCAAAGCATCACCTTTCCTGTGAGGAAAGAATTGACACATCACTTTCTCTGCCAGTAAGTAACCAATGCATCGTTAACCCGCGTGGGAAAAGTCAATGCATCATCTACTCTGTGCAGTGAGGAATTGACAAATCAATTTGCTTTCCGCCGCCTCACCACCTCTCTCTGTTGCCTGCATCATCGTTGTTTATGACACAGCCCAGATGCTTTGTGCTAAAGAGATACATCCATTGATTTGTTTGGATTAAGACCTACTTAAGCCTCTAAAAAGTGGTAATCTTGGATCTTTTTTCGTTTTGGTCTTGTTTTACTCAGATAAAAATGATCTATTTTTCTAAACTCATGTGGAGTATTTTTTGTGTTGTTTTCACTGTGTTACTGTATGAGTTATTGCACAAATACTTTACACATTGCCTTCTAAGTTAAGCCTGCCTGCTTTGTGCCAAGCTACTGGAGAGTGTTTACAGTGTAATTTAGGTTGTGTTGTGACTTACCCTGACTAGGATTGTGGTCCATACTTGGACAGGGTGCATACCTGTGCCAACTATAGACCCAATATCTGGTGATCAGTGGTGAAGATAGGACTTCTCCTTGTGCAGTGCCGTACAATAGCTACATGCATACTACCCATCCACATTTAAAGACCATGTCATTTTTTTTCTTCTTCTGCAATTTTCCCTGCTTTGCATTTTTAATACATCCAATACATCATGCCTCTGGCTGGTTCTACAAGTGGAGTCATGGAGTTTGAGCTGGCTAAGCTTCAGGAGTACACAGTTTCCCAGTTGAAAAGCTTTTGCAGAAGGGTGGGGGTAATTGCCCGAGGAGCCACCAAGAGGGTGGAGTTTTAAGTGGCGCTGAAGGCCCTGGAAGTGTCTTGCTCCAAAGAGAGTGATGAGTTAGGGGAGCATGTGAATTGCTCTTCTGAGGAGCTACCTGCAGCAGTTAAGGGAGACACCCCTGGATCTGTGCTGCATGTGAGGGCAGAAAGCAGTTTCTCTAGTCATGGTCTGACTCAGGGGAAAGGAGAGAGGAGAGAGAATTCCAGCTACAGTAGGCAAAATGAGAAATGAGGGCTAAGGAGAGGAAGGCTGAAGCTAAAAGAGCCTTAGCTGAGAAGAAACTTTTGTTGGATCATGAACTGTGTCTAAAAGAGCTGGAACTCAAGGCCAGACAAGCAGATTCCCGCAGTGATGGTGGCAGCATGCATACAGTACCTGATGGAAACATGAAGGTTTGAATACCCAAGGATTTGGTGGCCAGCTGTGTGGTGAGCGATGCCATTGATAAGTGGTTTTCTGCTCATGAAGTTTCAGTGAAGGTACACAGGGTTCCTGGAGAGCACTGGGGGAGGATCTGTGGAAACACATGCCAAAACTTGGGAGGGTCACACTTCTAATGTTAGAGGTTCGGGACCAGACTAAGTATACTCCCATGAAAGCCATTTTGATTGCCAAATTTGGACTGGCCCCTGAGAAGTATCGCCAAAGATTCAGGGACAGTTCGAAGGTTCCCAACCAATCCTGGGTAGATTTCATTGATTACTCCAGTAAGGCACTGAGTTTGCCACAACAAAGTCAATGATTATGTTAGATTGTTCAATTTAATCTTGAGAATGCACATGCTCAGTGTTAGAAATGGGGTTTTTGGTTGGCAGTCAGGTTGCCCTCTGTCCAAGCAAGAACCCTCACTCTAGTCAGGGTAAGTCACACACAATCCAAAATCAGCCTGTGCTCACCCTCCTGTAGCTTGGCACGAGCAGTCAGGCTTAACTTAGAAGGCAATGTGTAAAGCATTTGTGCAATAAATCATACAACACCATAGCATAATACCACAAAAATACACCACACAGTGTTTAGAAAAATATATAATATTTATCTGGGTATCCTCAGGTCAAAACGATCAAAGTTGCAATATGAATTTGTAAAGATATCGCTGCAAAGTGATATAAAGCGTCTTAAGTCTTTAGAAAGTAAACAGAGTCTCTTTCAAACACAAAGTACCTGGTTTCTGGTGGAAAATCTCCTCAGAGGGCCACAAAGGAAGAGGTGCGTGGAAAAAGGGTGTGTGCGTCGATTTCTCCCCAGCACACACGGACTTGCGTCGTTATTTTCCACGCGGGGAAGTCGGCGTCGTTTTCCGGCGCGCGGACAGTCTCTTTCTGTGGATCGCAGGGATTACCAGATGTCCCGGGTCTGTGCGTGGATTTTCCTGCTTGTTCTCCGGCTGCGCGTCGGTCTGCGGGGCTGTGCGTCGAAATTACGATCTCACGGCAGGCGTCGCGTCGATTTCTCCTCTAGACTTCGATCTGCGGGGCTGCGCGTTGAAATTACGATCTCACGGCAGGTGTCGCGTCGATTTCTCCTCTAGAGGTCGGGCGGCGTTGTCCTTGAGAGGCCGTGCGTCAGATCTTCGATCGTCCCAAGAGCGTCGCGTCGATCAGCGTCGGAGTGCGGCGTTTTTCTCGCCGCGAAACAAGCTGTGCGTCGAAATTTTCGTCGCACGGAGCGTCCAAGTAAAAGAGAGAAGTCTTTTTGGTCCTGAGACTTCAAGGAACAGGAGGCAAGCTCTATCCAAGCCCTTGGAGAGCACTTTCACAGCCAGACAAGAGTTCAGCAAGGCAGCAGGGCAACAGCAAGGCAGCAGTCCTTTGTAGAAAGCAGACAGGTGAGTCCTTTGAGCAGCCAGGCAGTTCTTCTTGGCAGGATGTAGTTTCTGGTTCAGGTTTCTTCTCCAGCAAGTGTCTGATGAGGTAGGGCAGAGGCCCTGTTTTATACTAAGTTGTGCCTTTGAAGTGGGGGTGACTTCAAAGACTCTCTAAGAAATGCACCAAGCCCCCTTTCAGTTCAATCCTGTCTGCCAGAGTCCCAGTAGGGGGTGTGGCAGTCCTTTGTGTGAGGGCAGGCCCTCCACCCTCCCAGCCCAGGAAGACCCATTCAAAATGCAGATGTATGCAAGTGAGGCTGAGTACCCTGTGTTTGGGGTGTGTCTGAGTGAATGCACAAGGAGCTGTCAACTAAACCTAGCCAGACGTGGATTGAAGGGCACAACAAGATTTTAGTGCAAAGAAATGCTCACTTTCTAAAAGTGGCATTTCTAGAATAGTAATATTAAATCCGACTTCACCAGTCAGCAGGATTTTGTTTTACCATTCTGGCCATACTAAATATGACCTTCCTGCTCCTTTCGGATCAGCAGCTGCCACTTCAACAGTGTATGAGGGCAGCCCCAATGTTAGCCTATGAAAGGAGCAGGCCTCACAGTAGTGTAAAAACGAATTTAGGAGTTTTACACTACCAGGACATATAACTACACAGGTACATGTCCTGCCTTTTACCTACACAGCACCCTGCTCTAGGGGTTACCTAGGGCACACATTAGGGGTGACTTATGTATAGAAAAAGGGGAGTTCTAGGCTTGGCAAGTACCTTTAAATGCCAAGTCGAGGTGGCAGTGAAACTGCACACACAGGCCTTGCAATGGCAGGCCTGAGACAAGGTTAAGGGGCTACTGAGGTGGGTGGCACAACCAGTGCTGCAGGCCCACTAGTAGCATTTAATCTACCTGCCCTAGGCACATGTAGTGCACTCTACCAGGGACTTACAAGTAAATTAAATAGTCAATCATGGATAAACCAATCAGTAGTACAATTTACACAGAGAGCATATGCACTTTAGAACTGGTTAGCAGTGGTAAAGTGCCCAGAGGTCAAAAGCCAACAACAACAGGTCAGAAAAAATAGGAGGAAGGAGGCAAAACATTTGGGGATGTCCCTGCCAAAAAGCCAGGTCCAACACTCAGTATCTATTTTACGTAGTGGTGCTGGCACCTAGTTGACTGATTCCAGGAAGCTTGGCGAGGAGGCGGGCCTTTGGGCTAGTAACAGAATGACCAAAAAGGAATCTGGGGGGACACCAACAAAGGTGGTCAGGGTTCCCACCAGAAAAAAGAGGATGGAGAAAATCTTAAAAATAAGGAGTTCTCCAAAGGCCCCCAAAATAATTCCCAAGGGAGTAGTGGTAACCAGTCCCTGTCTGATCCTAAAAAGAAAGGGTTCTTTGACCATAAGACAGGGGGTTTTGTACCCCAATGTACAGAGTGCTCTAAGTATAGTCACTCTAAGGGTGACTACAAATATCCCAAGAAGGCACAGCCTGCCCACTGGTGGGCAGACACCTGGGTTGCCCAGTGTAGCGCTCAGGAAGGAGTTAGTCCCATCTAGTTTTGGTTAGCAGACAGAGGTAACCCTAGTGTCCCTAGGGGGATAAAGATTTGGGGCCAAAAGCCCCCATATAGTCAGTGGGTCACCATTAATGGGAAATGGGTGGAGGCTCTGCGGGACACAGGAGCCAGCATGACACTGGTGTCAGCAAAGCAGGTCCAAACGAACACATTCTACCAAGTCACAGTTGCCAACAATCGTGAGAGCCATGTACTGGTGGCTATGGTTCCCTATGAGTGGGGGGTCTCTGGTACTTTTAAAGTTGCTGCAAACCCTGCCATGCCTGTAGATTGTCTGCTAGGCAATAACCTGGAGCACACTACCTGGAGGAATGTAAAGCTCAAGTCTCACTTGGAGATGTCTGAGTGGGTCCGTATGACCATATGGTCCAGGGCTACCCGGGAAGGGAGTCAAGGGCTTCTGGAGCCTGGAACAATGGCCCATACAGCTGGCAAGGAGAGGAGCAGGAAACAGGTCCCTGAAATTCCTGTGGTGGAGGTTGATGGGGTCCCTGGGGAGGAGGCCCCTGAGCCAACTGAGAGAACATTGCCACTGTGGGTGACTTACCTGAGCTTGCCAGCTGGCAGGTTGAGGGTGGGCCCACCAGGGAGGAATTCTGCAAAGCACAGAGAGAGTGTCTCACTCTTGAGGGCTTGAGGCGATAGGCCTCAGCCCATGCAGCAGGAGAAGCCTCTGTGGATCACCTAATCTACTGGGAGAATGATCTCCTCTACAGTGAGCCTAAGGCTCCTGGTACTGGAGCAGCCCGTGTGCTGGTGGTCACTCGGTGTTACAGGCCTTCCTACTGAGTTTCCCTCATAGCATACCCCTGGCAGGACGTTACAGGCACGACAAGACCTTCACCAGGCTTGCCGTCCACTTTTATTGGCCCTTTAATCAGCCTCACATACATTCTGCAGGTCCTAGCATACCTGCCATGCCAGTTGGAAGTCAGGGGAAAAGCTGAAAGCTCCCCATTTCCCACTTCTCATCATTGGCACCCCTTTGAGAGGGTCAGCATTAACATCATTGGTCCATTGGGCCCCAAGAGAGCCCTAGGTAACAGGTTCATCATGGTCTTGGTGGACCATCCCACACGCTACCCAGAGGCAATCCCTCTGAGGACGATGACTGCACCTGTGGTGACCTGAACTCTGATGGGGATCTTTATCCATGTGGGGTTCTCCAAAGAGAAGAGGCCTGACCGAGACACTAACTTCATGTCTTTGTGATGCATGTGGTGTAACTTATAAGTTCACCACAACCTATCACCCCTAAACTAATGGTCTAGTTCAAAGGTTCAACAAGACCTTGAAGGGCGTGATTGCAAGCCTACCTAAGGCCATGAGACCGTAAGTGGGACATCCTTTTGTCATGCCTTCTCTTTGACTACAGGGAGGTGCCACAGAAAGAATCAGGATTCAGTCCTTTTAAACTCCTCTATAGCCACCCAGTCAGAGGACCCTCTGAGCATTGTCATGAAGGGGTGGTGGGAGAAAGCTCCCAGGATACACCCACTCCCCAGGTTGTGTCAGCTACATGTTTGCCCTCTGAAACATGATGCACTGCTTCTGGAAGAAGGCCAAGAGCAACCTTGATGCCAGTCAGGAGGTAATGAAATGCTGGTATGACCAGAAGACCACTCTGCTAGACTTACAACCTGGCCAGAAAGTATGGGTCATGAAGCCAGTA
The DNA here is from genome assembly GCF_031143425.1 of Pleurodeles waltl. Taxonomy (NCBI): domain Eukaryota; kingdom Metazoa; phylum Chordata; class Amphibia; order Caudata; family Salamandridae; genus Pleurodeles; species Pleurodeles waltl. Next base: position 1,238,501,938 of record NC_090446.1, read on the forward strand.
GAGCCCAGAGCTCTCAAGAACTGCTGGTCTGGCCCATATGACATCAAGGAGCGGAAGGGGGAGGTCACTACTTAGTGAATCTCCAGACCCCTAGGAGCCCCTAAGGGTGCTCCATGTCAACAGACTCAACCCTCAATTTGAGATGTCCGAAGTGAGCATGCTTCTTGTGACAGATGACGGTGTGGAGGAGGAGTGTGAACCTCTCTCTATCCATCTCTCTGCACAGGAACACAATGGGTCAATGGAGGGTGTCTGGAGTTTCCATGCATCGACCTTGGGCACCAATTCTCCACACCGCAATGAGGAACCTAGGCTGCATGTACGGAATTGATGCACAACCATACCTTCCCATTCCAGTAAGGAACTGATGCATTGTCTCATCTGCGTTGGAAGAATCAATGCAGAACTTCCTCTGCACAGTAAGAAATTGATGCATTGCTTTGCTTTCCGGTGCCTCGCCCCCTCTGTTTCCTGCATCATATTTGTTTTTGCCGCAACCCAGGTACTATGTGCAAAAGAGATACATCCATTGGTCCGTACAGATTAAGACCTACTTCAAACCTCTGAAAAGTGATGTCTTGAACTGTGTATGTTGGACCTTTTCCGTTATGGTCTTGTTTTATTTAGATAAATTCTATTTTTCTAAACTAGTGTGGAGTACTTTTTGTGGTGTTTTCACTGTGTTACTGTATGAATTATTGCACAAATACTTTACAAATTGCTTTCTAAGTTAAGCCTGCTTGCTCTGTGCCACGGTAGCAGAGGGTGAGCACAGGATAATTTAGGTTGTGTTGTGACTTACTCTGACTAACCTTGTGGTCTCTAATAGGACAAGGTGCACACCTCTGCCAACTAGAGACCCAATTTCTTACAATAGCTTTCTGAGATAACTCTTAAATTGTGCCTTTTCTCTCACCCCCTTCTTTTCCGGAAAAGTCCTGCAAACTGTTTTCATGACGTTGCTGTGAACTTAACCACTGGCTGAGTGAAATAACTGTATAGTGTGTTTATTTTGTCAAAACTCTCTTGAGCCATTATACGTTGTGGGGCATATTTATGAGAGGCTTGTGCCCCAGAGCATCACATTTTTTGATGCTCCAATGGTGCTAGCCTCACAACCATATCTGTGAGGCCAAGTAAAACCACATTGCATGGCTTTGCATGGCCTCATAGATATGGAGTAAGACAAAGCAGCACTAGTCGCTGCGTTGCCTTACTTGGCAACAGGGAGGCGCTCTATGGACATTGCAGTGGCTTTTCCCCATGCAACAACTATGGATTTTGGTGCTGCCCCAGATTTACTTTATCACGTAAACCTGAGGCAGCGCTAAAACTGTAGCCTCCCCAAAGTAGGTGTGTGGGAAGGTAGCCTTTTTCTAGCCTTGTTACCCCCACTTTTGGCCTGTTTGTGAGTATATGCCAGGGTGTTTTCACTGTCTCACTAGGATCCTGCTAGAAAGGGCCCAGTGCTCATAGTGAAAACCCTATGTTGTCAGTGTGTTTGTTATGTGTCACTGGGATCCTGCTAGCCAGGACCCCAGTGCTCATAAGTTTGTGGCCTATATGTGTTCCTTGTGTGGTGCCTAACTGTATCACTGAGGCTCTGCTAACCAGAACCTCAGAGTTTATGCTCTATCTGCTTTCTAAATTTGTCACTGCAGGCTAGTGACTAAGGGCCTCATTCACCGCCTCGCGGGAACCGCCATATGGCCGCTCCGTGGTCGAAAGACCGCGGAGGCCATTCAGGCTTTCCCGCTGGGCTGGCGGGCGACTGCCAGAAGGCCGCCCGCCAGCCCAGCGGGAAACCCCTCCCGACGAGGAAGCCGGCTCCGAATGGAGCCGGCGGAGTGGGTATGTGCGACGGGTGCAGTGGCACCCGTCGCGTATTTCAGTGTTTGCATAGCAGACACTGAAATACATAGTGGGGCCCTCTTAAGGGGGCCCCTGCAGTGCACTAGCCAAGGTGCCCCCACATCGTTCAGGGCAATTTCCGCGGACTTTGTGAGTGCAGGGACACCATTACACACGTGCACTATACATAGGTCGATACCTATGTATAGCGTCACAATGGTAACTCCAAACATGGCCATGTAACATGTCTAAGATCATAGAATTGTCACCCCAATACCATTCTAGTATTGGGGGGACAATTCCATGATCCCCCAGGTCTCTAGCACAGAACCCGGGTACTGCCAAACTGCGTTTCTGGGGTTTCCACTGCAGCTGTTGCTGCTGCCAACCCCTCAGACAGGTTTCTGCCCTCCTGGGGTCCAGGCAGCCCTGGCCCAGGAAGGCAGAACAAAGGATTTCCTCTGAGAGAGGGTGTTACACCCTCTCCCTTTAGAAATAGGTGTGAAGGGCTGGGGAGGAGTAGCCTCCCCCTGCCTCTGGAAATGCGTTGATGGGCACAGATGGTGACCATCTCTGCATAAGCCAGTCTACACTGGTTCAGGGATCCCCCAGCTCTGCTCTGGCACGAAACTGGACAAAGGAAAGGGGTGTGACCACTCCCCTGACCAGTACCTCCCAGTGGAGGTGCCCAGAGCTCCTCCAGTGTGTCCCAGACCTCTGCCATCTTGGAAACAGAGGTGTTGGGGGCACACTGGACTGCTCTGAGTGGCCAGTGCCAGCAGGTGGCGTCAGAGACCCCCTCTGATAGGCTCTTACCTTTCTTGGTAGCCAATCCTCCTTTCTTGGTAGCCAAACCTCCTTTTCTGGCTATTTAGGGTCTCTGCTTTGGGGAATTCTTCAGATAACGAATGCAAGAGCTCACCAGAGTTCCTGGCTTTCTCGACTGTTTCCGGGTGGTGCATGCTCTGGGGGTCGCCTGCCTTCACCCTGCACCAGAAGCCAAGAAGAAATCTCCTGTGGGTCAACGGAATCTTCCCCCTGCTGACGCAGGCACCAAAAGACTGCATCACCAGTCCTCCTGGTCCCCTCTCAGCCTGACGAGCGTGGTCCCTGGAACACAGGAACTCTATCCAAGTGACTCCCACAGTCCAGTGATCCTTCAGTCCAAGTTTGGTGGAGGTAAGTCCTTGCCTCCCCACACTAGACTGCAAACCTGTGTACTATGTGATTTGCAGCTGCTCCGGCTTCTGTGCACTCTTCCAGGATTTCCTTCATGCACAGCTTAGCCTGGGTCCCCAGCACTCCGTCCTGCAGTGCTCAACCCGCTAAGTTGGCCTCTGACATCGTGGGACCCTCTTTTGTAACTCTGCGTGGACTCCAGTTCACAAATCTTCCAAGTGCCTGTTCAGGTACTTCTGCGGGTGCTGCCTGCTTCTGTGAGGGCTCTCTGAGTTGCTGAGTGCCTCCTCTGTCTCCTCCTCCAAGGGGCGACATTCTGGTCCTTCTTGGTCCTTAACAGCACCCAAAAACCTCTACTGCAACCCTTGCAGCTAGCAAGGCTTGTTTGCTGTATTTCTGCATGTGAACACTTCTGCAACCTTCATCACGATGTGGGACATCTTCCATCCAAAGGAGAAGTTCCTAGTTCTCTTCATTCTTGCAGAATTCCAAGTGTCTTCCATCAGGAGGCAGCTTCCTTGCACCTTCATCTGGGGTTTCATGGGCTCCTGCCACCCCGGACACTGTTGCGACTATTGCGCTTGGTCCCCTTGCTTTGCAGGTCCTAAGGTCCAGGAATCGATTTCCAGTGCACTGCTGGTGTTTGTTGTTCTTGCAGAATCCCCCTATCACGACTATTGTGCTCTTTTGGGGTAGTAGGTGTACTTTACTCCTACTTTTCAGGGTCTTGGGGTGGGGTATCTTGGACACCCTGACAGTTTTCTTACAGTCCCAGCGACCCTCTACAAGCTCCCATAGGTCTGGGGTCCATTCGTGATTCGTATTCCACTTTTGGAGTATATGGTTTGTGTTGCCCCTAGACCTATGCTTGCCTATTGCAACCTATTGTAATTCTACACTGTTTGCATTTCTTTTCTGACTCTTCCTTACCTGTTTTGGGTTTGTGTACATATAACATGTGTATATTACTTACCTTCTTACTGAGGGTACTCACTGAAATACTTGTGGCATATTGTCATAAAAATAAAGTACCTTTATTTTTAGCAACTCTGTGTATAATGTTTTCTTATGATATTGTGCATATGATATAAGTGGTATAGTAGGAGCTTTGCATGTCTCCTAGTTCAGCCTAAGCTGCTTTGCCATAGCTACCTTCCATCAGCCTAAGCTGCTAGAAACACGTTTATTCTACTAATAAGGGATAACTGGACCTGGCATATGGTGTAAGTACCACAGGGTACCCACTATAAGCCAGGCCAGCCTCCTACAAGGTGTAACATGGATAAAAAAATATTTTCATTTCTCCTTGTTTTTTTCATTAATGTTTTTCCTCTTTCTGTAGCATACATAGCAAGAGGAAAACACCTCTTGGGTTTGTTTTTGTGCAGGAAGGTGCCCCTCCCTGCACAAAAAAATCATGCAAACAATACAGGCATCCTTGCACCAATTTTCAAGGGTGCCTGCATTGGTGCTAGGCAGCCTATTGTGTGCCAGCACTGAGGGAAAGGATGGTGCATTCCTATCCTTTCAAATTGGCATAGGGCAGCACAGCAAGAAGACTTGCAGCACTGCCCTAAGCCAGTTCTCCATATATATGGTCCTTTATCTCTTTTACACAATTTAGTCTGAGATATCTTGTCATACAGTCAGAGTAAAATCATGATTAATCAAAAATTAATTTTCAGATCCAGGGCAAAACATGCAAGTCAATCCAACAAAGGTGCATTGGGGCTCGGTCAAAGTTTCTGATTGCTTCCACTCATAGCATTTCCACAGCAACAAATTAATTTCCACATCCATGTCCGGGAGTTGTAATGTGGGGCAAATCACCTCTAAGGGTCTCAAGGTGCTGAATTGTAGGCACGGGGAGATTAAGTGATTTGCCTGGAATCACAGGATGTTGAGCCGATGCCAAGAGTTGAACCTGTTCCTCCAGCTCTGAAGTCGGCAGCTCAGGCTGTTACACCACATGCTCAGCTGGACATCGCTGAGAGCGTGCCATTTTGCTCCACTGGAGGAATACGAGCTCCAAAAAAGTGGCTACGTCCGAATGTAGATATATTCACCGGGTGGAAGAATCCAAAGTAGCAGCCAAGAAGGGACTTTTCCTTGGGTTTTGAACTGCACCTACTTCGACCTTTCCTACCAAAAGCCAACTGCCTCACCAGGACTTTGGCCTGTGGCTATCCAGCCCTGGAGCCCTTATTAACCACAGCCTGCTGCTTTGCCCCTCTGAGGATTTTTTACTTCCATTTTAGAGACTATGCCAAATGTAAAACTTCCAATCAGGTTGAACCTAGTTTCTGCATTTAATCCCCACTCCATTGTAGTCAGGCAAAAATGATGCCTCAATACCAATGCAGAAAGATGACCATGGCTGGCGCTAAACACTTTTAGTTGCTATTTCCATTCATATCTATGGTTCTTTTTATTGGATTTTTGTCAGTTTGGTGTCATTTTGTTGGACAATTTATTCTCTAGTTTTATGAATTGGAGTGGAATTTGTACTGTATTGTGTTTTTGACTTATTAACTGTTTTGGTACTTCTAAATAAATTACACAATTTCCACCGTTAAGCCGGCCTGGTCTGTGCCACAGATAGCAGGGTTTGAACTCAGGTTTAAATTACTGAAATCTTCACTGGACCAAGAATAGTGACATTTTGACCCACGGTGGACTACCATCACCCAAAATAATACTCCACTTTCTCACAATGCATGTGATACTTCTATTTGGTTTGTGTGCAATATTTATCCTTGCACAAACACCAGCCCAATCCAGAGAATAGGACCTTTTTTTCTAAAGACATTAATGGCCTCATTAGGAGTGTGGCGGTCCAAGGACCGCCACACTCGCATTGACGGTCAGATTCTGACCTCCAGATGGTCCGACCGCCCAATTACGACCTAGGCAGGAGACCCACCTAAAGACCGCCGTCCTCACCAGGATTACAGATCCTGACAGGGTGATGGCGGTCCGGCTTGCAATCAGCCACGACGGCGCTGAACTCACCGCTACCTGGCTGATTACAACCCCACTTTCCCCCAGCCTTTTAATGGTGGAGATACCACCAGGAAAAGGCTGGCAGAAAGCCATTGGCTTGGCTCCCCAGCACCGTCTGAATGCGCACCGTCTGCTTGCAAACAGTGCGCATTCCAAGGATACTGGACGGCCCCCTATGCGCTAAGATATATGACTCAGTTCCCTTAAGGGAGCCAAGTTCTATATCGTAGCAGAATTAACATGTATTGCAATGTTCCTGTTTCTCCATGTCTCTACACCAAACATTCTTTCAGTCTTGTGCATGATGCCGGACTCTTTCTAGCCAGCCTTCTTATTCACTGTACATATTACATTTAAAAAACATTTAACTTCATTTGATTACCCCCAGTATATACCCACCCAGAACCATACATGCCGCTAGAGTCGCTGGAGGTGCACAGCAAATGATTTTTTTAAATTGTTAAATAAGTGTTTTCAAGACACATTTACATTTATGATTAAATAAATCGAACCTTTGTTATATTGGTTAATCAGGATGCTTGGACATACTGTAATCAGCATCACGCATATGCCTTCTTGAGGTTTTATACTGGGCTGTGCTGAGCAAGCACCCTCTTCCCCCTGAAATGGTTAGAAAATGGGCAAAGAGAAGGTTTCTGTTTTTTTTCAATTACCCTAGGGAGGGTATAATTATTTTATGGACACATTACACAAATAAATGTATTACCGCCGTGTAGGTATAGTTAGGTCGGAGTTTACATCGGAAGAACATTTTTGGCACCTTTTGACGAACCTTGATCCACCAAAGCTTCTGCCTGGAAAGTTTTGGGGTGATCTGCTGACAGGGGGCTGAGAAACCAGGGGGTCCCAAAAATTGTTTTCCTATGTCAGTTCCCACAGGAAATTTTTTGAAAGTGATATATAAAGGGTGGCACAGAATTACAACAAATTTCGCAGAATGCTAGAACTTTACTGACTTGATGCATTTTATTATGTGATGTAAATCCATCCAACCATTTTTGAAAAATGTGCGTTTCAATTACAATGATATCTGAATGGGTCATTTCAGCTGTACAGCAAATTAGAAGAATAAAAATAGAGCATTCTGATTGGCCGAGGTGACTTTTTTCCCCTTTGGTCATTTTGGTCCTGTCAGACTGAGCAACTTGATTGAGTGGCTACAACATGAAGAAATATGTTGAAGCCGCCATTACATGACCTTCGACTGCTCCCCGCCCCCCTACTCTGAACTTGTTGAAAAAAGCATTTAAGTGGTAGGCGCACGTGATCCCCTGGCACTCAAAACAATTTTGCGCCACCAGTCCTGAAGTACTTTGGACCCCGCACAGCTGTCCCATGATGTACTGCTATACTCCTGTGGGAGCCGCTGTACTGCGAGGTCGTAGAAGCTTTAGTAAGCGAAGCTTGCACGGTCTTGTAGCACCACAGGTGACATTTGAGCTTTAGCGCTGCAGCTCAAATCCCAACAAATCTCAGGATGTAAAAAGCTTTGTATCGCAACCGAAGGGCTGAATCTAACTATATGTGCTTCAGGGAAAGCCTTAAAATGTAAATATTGCTCTTCAGCTGCAAATGAAACACACTCGTAGGGGGCCGTGATTGAGGAATAATAGACGCAATCGGGATCCTTACCTTCTCCAACAGCGAGCACCAGCTCGAAAGGAACAAACTCCTGCTCAATTACAGCCTTCTAAACGAACCGATCAACAGCCAGACATCAATAAATAACCACATAAAACAAGACGAATTTTATGGCAAGACCGGAGGCTCCTATTATGCCTTCTTTTCTTGCTTTAATTCTTACAGCAGCAAATGAAAAACTACAAATCCCATGAAAGCAGAATAAATCTGCCAATGGGGAACATTCTGAAGTACATATACAACAACCAATGAACATGGATGCATGGCATTATGACGTAACTGGACTATAAGCAGTCCTCTTTTCTTGCTGCTTACAAGCCAGTTAAGTCATATTTTATCTCTTTTCCGTATCGTATGTGTTGCAATATTGTTATTCTATATTGTTATTCTATATAGAAGCGCGGTTCGGCGCGTTCTTATACCTTTTGTGTCCCTCAACTTTCATTTATAGCCGGCAAGTTGCCGCACATTTGACAATTATTGATTTTTCTTTCCGCCTCGCGCTTCCCACACGCGCGCGCCGCTGTTCTCGGCGTTTCGCTCTTTCCTCAAGCGGTCGGCCGTTATTTCAGCTCGCGCTTGAGGAAAGACGAGCTCCACGGACGGCGCCTGCCCCAGCAGTCTCCTCAGACGTATTTATAGGAATTTTTATTTACCTACCGACGCGGTGTTCTTCGTTCGGCGGTGTTCATTTTCTCTCTGCCTTTGGGGTTGCCTTTCGGCAAGCTGTAAATCACACCCCGGGGCGGGGCTTATTTTTTAGTTAAACTCCCCCTTGCTTATTAACCCTTAAGCGGCAGCGTTTGCAGTTCGTTAGTCCTTTTTATTGCATTTCTTAGTTTCTCTGACATAATGGAGTCTGGCAGTTCCCCATCTCCTCAGATTGACCAGGAGGAAGTGTCTGCCATTAAACAAGATATCAATCTGTTTATTCAGAATTCCGTACAGCAAGCTGTAAATACCTCTATGAATAAATTAACAAAAAATTTAGAAGGTTCAATGTTCAAAATGCTAAACAAGACTTTATCTACCTAGTCTGCAGGGGTTTGCAGTCAGCGCCTTTCCCCTAAATCAAAAGCTGTACGTAAGTTGGCGCTAAAGACTGGTGAGGTTTCCTCACCCATGGCAGAGGACGCGGTTCCTCAAAAGACTCCAAGTACGGAGATTAATACGTCTAATGGTACATCTCTTAAAAGAAAGGCTAAAGCTAAACATGTTATTTCCCCTCTGATAATTTCCTCTATTCCGGATACTGACGATGATGTACCTGATACAGATTCAGACGTCGACCCATCTGGTCATGATGACGGGAGCTCTTCGCCCATTACCAAAAAACTTAAGTCCTCTGTCCCGGATACCTCCAATCCTATTTTAGATTCCGAAGTCGTCCCTATGTTTGACCCCTCATTTATTTTACACCCTAATTCCACGGAATGGTATCCAGCATCCCATGTTGGAGATTATGTTTCAGCCAAGCTATTTAGCTCATTAGACAAACAAACTCGGGCTAAACTCAGATCCGAGTGCCCCGTCCCGTTTTGGTGCACAAGTCCTCCAATTCACCGGTTTTGGATCAACCCATACTGACATTCTTTTCCAAGTTTGGCAAAGATCCTAGAAAAGGAATTGATAAAGCCTGGTCCTCCTGCCAGGATAAACTTTTAGACGTTATTGGTCCTCTTACCCGGATTTTTGACATGGCCGAATCCGCCAGGATTGATGGGTCTTTTATCGATCCCGAAGAATTGTCATTATGGGTCCAGAGATCGTTCTGTCTTCTGGGAAACGCTAACTCCGCCATATCCCAGGAAAGACGCAAGGGCATTCTCCTTAAACTTGACTCCAAATTGGTTCATCTCGCCTCTCTCCAATCTCAAGCCAAAACTGAAGGTTTTTTATTTGGTGAAAATTTCATTAAAGAAATAGGCAAATACGTCGCTACGTTCACTTTGCTTGATAAAGCTCAACAATCTTTAAAGAAAGTGTTTCATCAGCGGGTTTTTGTCAGGGCCGGCAGAGGCAGGAGCCGCTTTGCCGGCCGCTCCTACTATAACCAAGGTTCCTGTGGCAACTTCAACGCAGGATACCAAGAGTTTAGACCTCAATTCTACCCGCAAAGATCCAGAGGATTTCGTTCCAGAGGATTCAAGAATAATAGAAATGCCAATCAAACAGGTAAATCCTTTTCCTTCTCTTTTTCCCGTGGGCGGACGGATTTGTAATTTTCTTCCAAATTGGCTATTGATCACCTCAGATCCTTGGGTTCTCAGTACCGTTCAGGGTTATATGATAGAGTTTTATTCAACTCCAACACAGTACATCGTCCCTCCGCTTCCTCAATTTTCTACAGACATGTCCGCTCTCATTTCTTCGGAGGTTCAGTCCCTCCTCCAGAAACAGGCTATTTCTCTCACTCATCCAGATTCCACAGGTTTCATCAGCTCCATTTTTCTGGTACAGAAGAAAAACAAGAAAACGCGTCCTGTTATCAATCTCAAACTTGTCAATCAATTTGTAGTTTACCGCCACTTCAAGATGGAAACCATTCTCCATCTCAGAGACTCTCTATTGAAGAACGATTGGATGGTTCGTCTGGACCTACAAGACGCCTACTTGGTCGTACCGATACATCCAGATCACAGAAAGTTTCTCCAATTCCAATGGCTCGATCGTTTCTTCCACTTTACATCTCTTCCTTTCGGTCTGTCATCAGCTCCATGGTGCTTCACCAAACTTTTGAAGCCAGTGGTAGCTCACCTCAGAGCCCAAGGTGTGAGACTCCTCATTTACTTAGACGATATTCTCATCATGAGTCAATCACCAAACCTGCTCAAGGAGCATCTCAACATAACATGTTCTCTCCTATCGAACTTGGGTTTCATTATCAACAAGGAAAAATCTCTTCTTCTCCCTTCCCAAAATATAGAATTCTTAGGTTTCCTCATCAACTCAGTTTCGGCCAATCTTTGTCTCCCCTCTGCAAAAATAAAGTCTATAAAGTCAGAGATTCTTCAAATTTTACGCCATTCTTTCGTCTCCCTAAGGTCTCTTGCTCGTATCGTCGGGCTCCTTTCCTCTTCCATACAGGCCATATTTCCAGGCCCCTTGCATTACCGGGCTCTTCAACGTCTAAAAATTCAGCATCTCAGAAAAGGGCTTTCTTACGCAGATGTTATTCCTCTAGACTACGATTCCCGTACAGAACTACAATGGTGGACAGACCATTTAGATGCTTGGAACGGAAGAGCTATCTTTCCCTCAGCCCCAGATCTTGTATTAGAGTCAGATGCAAGCCTAACAGGCTGGGGGGCCCGCTGTGGCTCAATCTCGACTGGAGGTCTATGGTCGTTAGAGGAGTCCAGATTGCATATCAACTGTTTAGAGATGCTTGCAGGCTCCTTTGCGATCAAAAGCCTTGCAAAGAACAGGGTCCGTTGCGCTATTCTGCTCAGAATGGACAATATTTCGGCGGTTCGATACATAAACCATCTTGGAGGAACAAGATCCAAACCTCTGGCAGAATTAGCAAAGAGCTTTTGGGAATTTTGCCTTATGAACCACATTTCGGTTCATGCAGAATATCTTCCGGGAACTCTCAACTCGGTCACCGATTGGCACTCTTGCCATCTTCACGACTCGAGCGATTGGATGTTACATCCCTCGATCTTCCGTTTCCTTCAAAACAAGTGGGGACCCATGATGATCGACTTGTTCGCATCTCATCTCAATTCACAACTTCCCCAATTTTTCAGTTGGCGCCCGGATCCTTTGGCTCTGGCCACAGATGCATTCCTTCAAGACTGGTCCAAGTGCCTCTCATACGCCTTTCCCCCCTTCGTCATGATCAGCAGGGTGTTAGCTCAGGTCCGACGCCAGCAAGCTACTTTAATTCTCGTTACTCCTTTCTGGCAATCTCAGATTTGGTTTCCAACCCTTCTGGAACTAACCACAGACTTTCCTTTTCTCATTCCCTCTTTCCCAGAACCCCTTTTAGATCCTCTCCAACGTCCCCACAGTCTCATCCTCGACAACGTCCTGTCCCTTTCTGCATGGAAAATTTCTGGGGTTCCAGAAGTTTCCCTCTTATTTCGGCACAAGCTTCAGAATATATCAGACAATCCTGGGCTCCTGGAACATCGAAAGCTTATAAATCAGCTTGGGCTTTATGGCACAGCTGGTGTTTGGGAAAACACATCGATTCCCTTTCAACAGATGTCTCCTTTATAGTAAATTTCCTCGCAGCCGAAGCCAGTAAGGTCAAAGCATATCGTACTATCAATCTATACAGATCAGCCATCTCTTCTCATCATAATTTCGTCAACGGGAAGCCTGTGGGCGAACACCCACTGATTTGTCGTCTTTTGAAGGGAGTAAAGTTTGCCAATCCTCCATTACCTAAATACAGATTTTTATGGGATGTTAATGTTGTTTTACATTTTTTCCTTTCATGGCCTGATAATTCCTCCCTTTCTTTGAAGATGTTGTCTGCTAAACTCACTATGCTATTGTGTCTTGTTTCTATTAAACGAATTTCTGATGTTAAAGCCTTAGACATTACTGCAAGACAGTTTACTCCGTCTGGTGTAATTTTTACTGTGTCTCGTAGAACAAAAACAAATCTACAGTCTGTTTTCTATCCATATTTTCCTGATCACCCCAAATTATGTGTTGCACGATGTTTAAAAGCTTATGAACTCATGACTGCACATCTAAGAACGTCCTCATCACATCAATTGCTTATCTCCTTCAGGAAACCTCATAAACCAGTGGCGTCGCCTACCTTGGCTCGCTGGGTTAAATGGATTATGTCCTTGGCTGGTATTGATACTTCTATTTTTGGGGCTCACTCTTCCAGAGGTGCGATGGCTTCTAAAGCCTTTTGGACAGGTTCCCGCCTTGAGGACATTCTTAGATCTGCAGATTGGTCGAATGACAATGTTTTTAGAGTATTCTATTGTAAACCAGTAAATAATGTGTTTTCGAATGTCATTAATTTGGTTTAAACTCGCATAATAGGAGCCTCCGGTCTTGCCATAAAATGTAGATTTTCCTAGTTTTAATGACGGAAAGTCTTAATTTTATTAAAGACACGGAGGCGAGTATTATCCCACCCTGATGTAGTAACTTCTGTTACATTTTATTTTTTTACTTTTATTTTTTTTAATTTTTTTTCTTTCCCATCCCTTTAGTGTCAACAGCGTCTGTCCAACCTGCTACCTAATCGTTACAGTCAGGATGTGGAGAACCCTTCAACGTCTTCCATATCGCCTTATCCTCTTCTCTGCCTGGCGGATCATCATTGTGCTTCTCTTCATCATCAGTTTCCTGGACTTATGAACTTTTGCTCTGAATTGTTATCGTTTATTATGGCTATTCTTATTTTGGCTTCAATTGTTCCTTTGTTTCGTTCTAGCTGACGTATTTTAGCGCAAGAAAAGAGGGCTGCTTATAGTCCAGTTACGTCATAATGCCATGCATCCATGTTCATTGGTTGTTGTATATGTACTTCAGAATGTTCCCCATTGGCAGATTTCTTCTGCTTTCATGGGATTTGTAGTTTTTCATTTGCTACTGTAAGAATTAAAGCAAGAAAAGAAGGCATAATACTCGCCTCCGTGTCTTTAATAAAATTAAGACTTTCCGTCATTAAAACTAGGAAAATCTACATTCTATGTCCTTCCAAAAGATGTACCATTGGGAGTTTCATGGTAAGAAGCTGACAGCATGACAAAGTAATTGTGACAACCTCCCTACTTTCTTTCCAATCAAACGCCATACTTTAGTATTTTTGTTGTCTTAAACGTTATGCACATAAAAATGTAATGAAAATCTTCAGCTTTTTTATGTAATTCCATATTGCTATTAAATATGTGCAGCATGTGGATATAAACATCAGTTTCCCTGGCTGCAAAATTGAACTGTATAACATGAAGGGCAGGAGTCACTGTTATAGCACTTTCTCCCAGGAGATGCTCTCCTTAGCAGTTATTCGTTTGAAAGAAAAATGTGTTTCTTCGGATCAAAATTTGAACTCCCAGTTACAGCTTTGTCCAAAAGAACTATTTTGACAAATTGTGCCAGAGCTGTGTGTCAAAAGGAACACTGTTACATTTCTGTGAAATTGATTTTTGAAAAATACTACACTCAAGCCTCTTTGTAGTTGTCCTTTGAAACATACATTATGGTCTGGCAGAAAACTGGACCAAGAAATGTTTTTAAAAATATATTCCTACTTCCTATGAATTTCTTTTGTCATCTAGTTTCTTTTCAAAATTAATTTAATTTCTGTTTAATACTTTGGAGATATTCCAAATCTGAATCCAACCTGTAGTTCAATCCCCATAACACTCTAGTATGTTGAATATCAGAGGCCTAGTAGCTTATGTCAGCATAGCACTATAAATCAATATAATTTCTCTAAATATGTCTGCCTTAGTTATTTTACTTTCACAAAGTAGTCTTTATTTTTTGGTGTAACTGGTCGCCTGTGCACAGAAACATGAATGGTGTGCCTGCTTACAAGATCATTATAATGTGCTGAGGTGTGTTCTTACTATGTACTTGCTTGGGACAGTAGCAGCAAAGATGATGTAGAGTTCTAATTTTTATAACAGTGTTTAGTCAATATGTATGTGCCTAAGTGCAATATAAAGGCTTTCATTACAAGTGGCCCGGATATTGGGCCGGAATTTACCCAGTCCAAGAGTTGCCAATACAGGGGGCACAGTAAGCCTGGGGGTGGGTAAAATCTGGACCATTATGAGGTGGGGCCTGAGGGTCCACTAAGAAATGTTGAATTATTAGAGAAATCTGTAGTACCAGGTCCCATTGCTCTGGAAAGTCTTGATTCATCTTCTCTAAGTAGGAGAAATCTCCATGTGATGTAATATTTACATTCTGGTGGGCCAGTAAATTATGTTACCAGCTCTCTTAAAATTAAGCATCACTTGTAATAAAGGCCTATAGGAGTATGATCAGGACAAACACAAGTCATGCTACTTTAATTTATATTACTTTGCGCTAAAATCTATGGGGCCTTTTCACAAACTGCACTTTGTAGAATTTAAAGCAGTACTAAAGTAGTACTAATCATGCACTAAAAAATAATATTCACAAACCTACAGCCAAAGACCTCCACCTCTGCCTCGCATATATTTTTTATGCTCAGATTTATGCCAAGGTGGCAGAGATTGCCAAACATGTAAGTATTAATTTTTGTAGTGAATGACGGTGGGGAGAGGGCAGTAGATGGATAATGGGTAAATAATTAATACTAAATGGAACAGGTTTATGGAAATTTAAAGATGGGTTTAGGAAGCAATATGCTAATACAAACATTTAATCACAAAAGACTAAAGGGTAGATTTAGACCCTCATAGAGAGCACACCGTTTATCAAAATGGCACAGGTCTTCTGCTCCACCATTTTTGGGCCTGATTATGAGTTCGGCGGACGGGTCGGGAGGTTGCCGCCTTACTGGCTACCTCACCGCTAGGCCCATTACGATTTTCCTGCTGGGCTGACAGGTGGAAAGCATTGTCTGCATTCTCTGCTGTGCAGACAGTGAGATTTGTGAGGATGCTGGGCAGGGGAACCCCTGCCAAGGGGATTGGGCAGTGCAGGGGCCCCCCTGTCAACTCCTGCACCTGTTCTCAACCAGCCTTTTCATGGTGGTAAAACTGCCATGAAAGGCTGGTGCAGCACCGTCCTGGCCGATTGCGGCCTGCAGCCATCGTCAACCCGTTGGGATGACAAATCCCGGCAGAGACAGCGGTACCCTAGCGGTCTGACTGCCAGGATCATAATGTGGGGGTCAGACCACCACAGCAGCGGCATTCCTGATCCTCCACCATGAGTCTGGTGACCTCCAGACTCGTAATCAGGCCCTTTGTCTGGACTGCCATCCATCTAATTATGAAATCACGACTGGCCCGGCAGTAGTGTTTGTGCCTTCACAAGAGGCACTGACATGGTGGCTCCTGTGAAGGTACCAACATTTCATTCATCTGACATGTTTCTAATAACCATACACCAAACATGTTTGTTTTTCAGAAACAAACTACTAAAATGGGAACGGCCCCCACACCCCACAGGTTTTCTCTGTGAGTGTGGAGGTAAATTATTTCTTTTTTTGCGAGTGCAAGTTATTAACTGATTGGCAGAAAAAAGGACATCAGACTGTCCACTCTAAATGGAGTGGATGGTCTGATGCCCTTAATCTGACATCGCCATTTCTGTCGACCATCAGAGTCAGTTTTTTTTTATTTTATTGATGAGAAAGCCAGTAGGAGAAAACTACCATTGAAGAACTGATAAACTGTCTGTCTCATAATTGAGCCGGGGGACTGAGGGTTTGGTGGACAGGGTTGTCCATCCTGTTTGTGAAATCAGGCACTAAGCCCACTGCTGTCACAAACTACACTTCTAAAGTTACTGTTACAACTGGCTCAAATGTACCCCAGACCAACCTTGGAGTTATATAAGCACAGCATATGGGCACACACAGGTACTGCAACACAATACCATGTAAAAATACCATGGGAGAACTGCTGTGGTGCCTGGTCCGATTTTAAAGGAAAGCCCCCAAATTCAACTTTGGAATTAAAAGTACTTCCTAAGTCATGTAAGTCACCCCGGAGGTCTGCCCTAGGTGCCCCAAGGGTTAGGTGCAGTGTGAATATAAGCAGGGACTTTATAAAATATGTTTTATAAGCCCTGGTGGGGGAAAACAGCCACATTCTTTTTCCCCATTGTAGTACATTAGCTCCATAGGCTAAGATTGGGAGGCTTTATTTAAAAATAATAAAGTCTAATTTCCGTTAGAAAAGAGCTCAATATTCCTTGCTTGATAACAAATTAAAAGTTAGAATAAATCCAACAACTTGCCAATGTTGGATTTATTATAACTAATACAGAGAAAGAGTTTTTGAACTCTTTCTGAAAATTACCAAAATCAGCCCTGTAGTGCCCTCTCCTGATTGGTCAGTCTCTGGCAGCCTGAGCCAAGCTACCTTAATGAGGTGTGAAGTGGCCAGGGCTGACACAAAGGAAGTATCTAGTGGGAGAACTGCTGCAGCAGATAGCAGACTGAAAAGGGTGGTAGAGTGGCCAAATTGGTTTTCAAAGGATGGAAAGCCATCTAGGACAGAAACTAGACCTCGCCCATTTCCTGTTCCCCCAGCCAGATGGGAGCTCAATTAGATTAGGAGAGGGGCAGTAAGGAGTGTTTTAGGGAAACTTAGCCACACCAGTGGGTGGACTCAGCCAGATGTAACCTACAATGAAAAATGGTCTCCATCTTGGAGTTTTTAAGGAATGTTGCTTTCTGGGTTTGTTTTTTCCCACACTTCACAGGAAATGGTTACCCCAGAGGGTGGCACCCTGCATTCCAACCCAGCATCAAGGTTACAAATGGTAGAGCTGGCCAGCAATTCAGATCCCTGCTGGAAGAAAATACTGGAGAAGAAGGACTGCCATGCTGAACCCCTGGTCTACAATTGAAGAGCTGCACCAGCTGCACACTCTGGGCTTCTCCAAGAAAAGGGCCACCGAAGTCCCATGTATCAAGTGCTGCAAGAAGTACCCAGCTGACCAGCATACCATGTCCAGTTTCACACCAGAGCAGGGACCAGGGGTGGTGCAAACTGGTTTATGCAAGGAAGGTACCAAATGTTCCCTTCACAGCATACCAGTGGCTTGGGGAGGCTACCCCTCCGAAGTGATGTAACACCTATTTCCAAGAGAGAGTGTGTTACCTCCTTCTCCCACAGGAAATCCTTTGCCCTGCCTTCCCCTACCTGAGCTGGCCAAGAAGCAGGAGACCAGAAACCTGCTACACAGGCTGCCTGGAAAACCCCAGAAGACTGGTAGGAGCAATGCCGGGGGTCCTCTAAGGAACTCCCAGAGTGCATGAAATCATACAACCAATACTGGCAACAGTATTGGGGTATGATTCTGTCATGTTGATACCAAACATGCCCAGGTTCAGAGTTACTATTTTGTAGCTGAACAGAGGTAGTGACCTGTGTCCAGTACACAGGTAAAATGGCTTCACTCACGAAGTCCAGTGCAATGGAGCTGGAGTTCGCAGGGGCACCTCTACTTATGCAGGTGTGCCCTCACAAACAGATACCTGCACCCTGCCCTCTGGGCTAGGAGGGCCTTCCATAGGGGTGACTTACAGTAATCTGGTGCAGTGACCTGTGGTAAAACGGTGCATGCATCTTTTCACACAGGCTGCGAAGCAGGCTTACAGACACATTTTGCATGAGCTCCCATGGGTGGCACAACACATGCTGCGGTCCATGGGGAACTCCTGGTGCCCCAATGACCTGGGTACCTAAATTCCATATACTAGGACCTATGTGGGGGCACCAGTCTTCCAACTGTGGCTTGTGCAAATTCCTCGGCAACCAACTTAAGGGGGAGAGAGCACAGTCACTGGGGACCTGGCTAGCAGGATTCCAGTGAAAACACCCAAAGCACACTGATGGGTAAAAAGTGGGGGTAACCATGCCAAAAAGAGTGACTTCCCTACATTACCTATTTACTGCTTTGTTGATTTTAAATGCTTTACACACCTGTCTCCTAGGTTAAGCCTAACTGCTCATGGGCCAAGCTACCAAGGGTTAAGCAAGGATTAATTTACTGAGACCTTGACTGGCCCCTGGTGTGAGATTATGGCCTGTTACTAAGTGTAGATACCTACCTTCCCTTACTAATAACATACTTTCTAAACATGTCTGTACTGCAAATAATCTACTAATCGGTCGTAGATCAAAACGCCCGTAGACATAAAGTTATAAAAGCTTCTACCATGTTAATATTTAAGAGGCATAAGCCATTTTGAGCAGAATATAAATGGCTGTGAAAGCACGGATGGAGGCCTGTGTGGGACACTAGAACGCCATGCCTGTATTTGTACTCACTGAATGCTGAATTGTTTTTAAATTAAGGAATTTCCCTTAATGTGACAGAGGCTACTTTCAAAAGTAAAATTTATCATTTATAGAATAGCATTTGGAAAAGCATACACAGTTCCCTTCAACACTGTATGCTTTCCCACATGAATGCTGATCCACCAAAATGTCAGGGGGAGCAGAATTGACATAATTTGCTATTTGACCTTAATGCCACTACAGAAAGTCATATCATGTGACTTTTCATCCAATGTCATACTAGCAAATGAGGTAATCTGACATGTTACTCAACATCAAAAGAAGTGCCTTCACTGATGTTAGAAACCATGTAATAAGTGCATGTTTTTTCAAAAAAAAGAAAAGTTACAATGGGTGATAAATTCTATTTTAGCTACCACCTATTTGCCAACTAGAATTCTACCAAGCTACATCAGAAGCATAGATATAATTTCCTTTGCTAAAACAATCAAAATCCAAAAATGGTGGTCATACGTGTAGGGAATTGGGTTATTGGTTGAGATTGATTAGAGCCCCACTCAAGTACTAATGACAATTCTTGTCAGGGTGAACCACAAAAGTTACTAAATAAACCTGTGCTTAACCCTTTGGTAAATTGACACAAAACATTCAAGCCTAAAGTAGAGGCAGTGTGTAAAGTATTTATGCAGCACTCAAACAGCAATAAAGTGAAAACACAACACAAGAAAAAATCCAAATTAATCTAGAAAAATAGAGAACAAATAAAATGACATAAAAATAACAAAAATCCAATAGAGATATGAATTTTTTAAGGTTCTTAGTTCAGATACAGCCAAAAAACATGAAAGACCATTTATGGTTATCTGGTCTCACTGGACTTGTTCAAAGACAAAAGTTGAGGCCAACCTTGATGGAGCACACATCGGATATAGGGACCAGGATTGTCCCGTCCCAGTGGAAAGTTTACCTTGCAACTTAGTACTGCTTCATGTGAGGAGCCCTTGTCGACAGCAAAGGCAATTTGGGCTGCAGGCTGGAGAATGAGGAAGGCTTGTTAATGGAAGGGTGCTGAACTCCTAGACCTCGCGTTGGAACTTCATATTGTTGTCAGTACAAAGAGCTGGTTGACCCATTGGAATTTTACTGTGACAAGAAATGGAGAACAGTCATTGTCAATGAAAAGAGCTCTGTGTGAGGGAAGTCCACGGTCGCTATCCAACAAGGTCTTAGAAGCAGTTGTATGTAGTTTCTGAGTTGGCCTCAGTGAAGTCTATTTGCATTCACAAGTAGACTGGGGATGGATCTTTTTAATACAAAGAGCATGTCTCTCTCTCCTACTTTGTCCCTCACACTGTCTTGTTTTCCTGCATCTTTGTGCTCTCTCTATCTAATTTCCTCTCTTGACCACTTCCTCTCTTTTTACATTTTTCTCTCATCTCCCGTTTGTCACCTTGACATACTCCTCTTTCTTTACCTTGTCTGTATCACCTGTGACTCTGTCACCTGCCGCCCTCCATGCATCTTTCTCTCCCAAACGTGTTTTTTTTAAATCGCATTTCTCAATTGTACAGCAGTCTCTGAAAAGTTGTTCTTTCCCAGGCGTGACTGTACTTTTCTTCTTTATCATACCTCTCTCATTCAAATGCCTCCTTATTTTTAGGAGTGGGCAGAAATTGCAGAGTTTCAGTCCACAGAATTCTGCGGAGTTACATGAAAGTTCCACGAGATTCCATGGAGTTCCACGAATGGGCACAATGCAACACATTATGCTGCTTGCCTTGATTTTTAGAGCTGGGAGCTTGTTTCACACTAAAAAATCAGAGTGAATGGCACCATACCATGCACTAAAGGGTGCTGCTGCTCAAATTGACTTTGCTGTCACTGGAGTAGATTTCCTACTCGAGTGGCAGCTTTCTCACTATACATGGTTCATGTGTGAAAATCAAACTAGGTAACCCCCTAGTGTCTGAAAATCATGCTAGGGGATCCCAATTCTCGCTCGCGCTCGCCAACCTAACTGTTGGTGAGCCGCGTGATACAAAAAACTCTGCCACACAGCGGTTAGAGGAATTTGGTCAGAACTCCACATCACAGGCTTAACGTAGAGGGGCCAAAATTCTGCCAACTTCGCTGGCGGAGAGGAATTTATCACCCACTCCTAGTCATTTGTTGCTGTGTCTTAATCACCATTCTATCCTACTTGTCTCCCTCTCTAAGTTTGTTTCCTCTTTCTTACCCCATCTTTCACCCTGTTTCTCACAAGTTTTCCACTTCTGCCTCACTTCCACAGCCATCTCTTTCTCATCTGACTGTCTAGCATCCTTCTATCTTTCATCTGCTCTAATCTCTCTTAGATGTTAACACCACCTCACAACGGTCCCCCTGAGATGTGCTGAAACATAAATTAATCTAATCCCTGAAGCATAACTGTATGCATTTAAACATTATGAAGGGTTTTGCATTCATATACGTTAAATTTGCACTATTTCAATCTGTAACATTTTCTGTTATTCGTTATTTGTGCCCAAAAGTCTTATTGCACATCTTCTTTAAAATACTAATTGACCAGATTAAAATAGTTGTAACTATCATATACCACTAAAACATATTTCCTTATTTACCCATTTTCTCAAGGCTTCAATTACTTTTTTCATTCTGCTTATATTCTAGATCTGACAGGCTTCACTTATGAAGCATGCATTGAGGGGTTGCGCTAGGGGACAGATCGTGTTAGGGAGCATTTTGACCCCTACTCATACGATTTTAGGCTCTTATCAGAGGCATATAGGGTTTCAAGGTTCCTTCTTCACCCTGATTTGGTTGTTGTTATCTTTAGAAAATTCATTTGTTTTCTATTGCTTCTTTCTCATCATTCAAAGTATGCCACTGTTTGCAGCCCAGGTAAGTGGTATTATGCCCAGGTCATATGACTGTCGGACTGACTGTTTTGGATTTTTCTTTTTCACAGTGCTACAAGGCCTATGTGCTGGGTTCTTGTCTCAGTGTGGCTGTCTCCTGTTTGGTTGTCTCTTGCAGCACGGGTGAGTTCCACCTGTTTCAGTCACTTTGCAGTCCTCTTTGTTCGCATGCAAACAAAGAGGACAAACTAAGCAGGTATCGGCCTCTTGATTCTAGGGTTTGCTTACATTTTTATTTTTTGCATTGATTGAGCTGGATTTTGCTATACATGGTAGCACTGGTCATGTTATATTACATTTTCCAAACAATTGGTTTCAGTCAACTAGCTGAGTTTGTGATACGTAAGTCTTGTGGACTTACTCTTTGATGTGTTGTTGTTGCAACTGTATTATGCCCATTCAGTATGCCAGGATTTTTTATTTGCTTTTTGGACCATCTGGTTTTGGGATTTTTACTGTGGGACTGTCTGTGTCTCACCCACAGTAATCACCTGGCAAATGGACTGCACATGTTTACCACCAGTGGCTGCTCTTTAATTCTGAGAAGCAACCAGGGCAAGAGACACTTGGCTGGTTATACGTGTACACACCTATGAGGGCTGCACAGTCTGGCAACTGCACACAAGTAGCCTAGCACAGATGGGACTCTGCAGGATTAGATGTTGACCTGATGTAGGCCCTAGAATGTTAGTGTACACTCATAGGGAAAGTCTGTGTGGTTCACTGTCTTCTCTGCTATGACACTCCATCATACACATAGGGAATTACTGCCTTAGAGTGCAGTTTTGCTTCCCATTGGCCTACAGAGTCTTATGACATGCCAAATTGGGGTGGAATATGTACTTACTTATTACTTGTGCATACTATCCCTCATGGAGTATAGGCCATCAACCAGGACTCGCCAGTCATCTCTGTCCAGGGATTTTCTTTTAATCTTACTCCAGGCGAAACCCATCTCCCTGCAAGTAAGCCTTGAGGTATCAGCACCAGGTGTTTCTTTGGCTTCTTCTTTTCCTCTTCCCTTGAGGGCTCCAGGTAAGGTCTTGCCTAGTGGTGCCTGATACGTACTTGCAGACGGTGTGACCCATCCAGACCCAGCGGCTTTTCATAATTTCTTCATGGACAGAGAGTTGGAAAGTCTGCAGCCATAGGTTGTTGTTGCTGATGGTGTTTGGCCAGTGGATTTGGAGGATTTTCCCCAGACAGGTGTTGATGAAGGTCTGGACATTGTTTGTGTTGGTCAATGTTGTCCTCTGAGTGTCTGCTCCATAGAGAAGGACTGATTGGGGTGGAAGATGTGCACCAAAACCAGACCTAAGAGTTCAAATAAGATATCTGTACAACATGTGGCTCATCCAGACCAGGATATTTCTCTGGATCACCTCAGGATCTGAACCCATGTCTTTTGTTACCCTGCTGTTCCAGGTTAATTATATTTCTCTCCTGTGGTAGGAACAAAGGCTGCCCCACACAAAAGGGAGCAATTAACAATGCGTCACTCAGCTCTTGAGGTGGAAAGGGGTGGGGACGAAGGATCTACATCAATCAATTAGCTATTTCACTGTACCAGAGATGGGCCAGTCCAAGCCCACTGAACAATGGAGGGAGCCCAGACCTCTGGAGCCAGTGCAGAGGGGGGCTCCGCTTTGAAGTTTGTCAGGAAAGGCCTTGGCAGTGATGCCAGAGAAGGGCAGAGCTGAGACCCCAGAAGCAGATATAACCAGTGACAATTGGATAATGCCATCTTGAACTGTCCCAGCATACTGTGCAGCAGGTTGGGACAGGGGTGAAGAGGTGACGTGGCACACTAGGATTGGCTAAGGGTGTCTGCCTTCTAGAACCTTCCATCTCTTTTAAAATTTCTTGCACAAGGGAGAGAAAGGGTTATTAGTACTGTTTGGACATTTTGCTAATGGACCACTGGACTGCAATAGCTATGGACAACTGGAAAGAGGATCCCCCTGATGCCAAAAAGGACTAAGGATTCTGTCCCAGTTGACCCTAGGACTAGTGGGTCTCTCCAAGGGCAAGGAGGCTGATCCCCTTAGACCCTCTGATGACCAGTTGAGGGAAAGATCTGGCCTTCTGTGTCCTGGGAGAAAGACAACGAGGAAAGCTGACACAAGGAGCCAGTAAAACCAGCTCTCTTCAAAGTACCTCAGCCTCGAAATGAGGAGGTCTGCAAAACCTGCTAGAGTTCAGTGCCACAAGTAAAATGAGCCCAAGATCATTCAAATCGGCTCAACAGGACCCTAGTCATGCCCTTCCAAAAATCGTCCACCTCTGACCTTTTCTGAGTGACAGAGCACGTGGGGCTCTGCTGCCCACCTGAATTCTTCCCCCAGAGTGAGCCAGGGCCTGGCGGTCAGCGCAAGAGTGAATGATTTGTGTTCTCCAGGAAGGAGAAGTTCACAGGGTCCTTTCCCAGAGCAGTTGGTATACAGGGGGGGCCATCAACCCATCTCCTGGCCCCCGTGAACAGAGGTGAAGTGGGAGCACCGTTGCACTCCCCTTCCTGGAAGAAATAGAACTTCTGGAGGGCTCCTGCTGGCAAGGGAGCCCAAGGACAGATGCCATGGTGCCCCCACCCAAACTGGAGCATGAACAGAGTAATGCCGGCTTGAGTTCGAGGCAGGAGCTGAAGACCCTGTAGGGCAGCTGGAGTTGGCTCCCTACACTACCAAAACCTGAAAAAGCTTGTGGTGTCCCAGGGAGTACTTCTTACAAAAGGAAAACCCCAAAGGAAAAAGCTATGCAGCTCTCTCCGGCACAGCTGGAGCTCATAAAAAAATTCAATGCTCTGACTGGAGCACCCCATAATGCCCTGCAGGGTGTGCTGATTTACATGCCTTTTTTACTTTATTGTGACCCCAGCAGGACAGGGGCACCACTAATGAATCTTGTAGGGGGTTGTATGAGCAGCATCAGCCCCCAAAAGTAATGTTTGTCAGACCAACCCTAGGTTCACGGGGTCAAGAAATCCATTACCCTCAAGTATCTTCTCATATGTTTGTTACAGCATTCCCAAGGTTGGAGGTTTTGTTCTACAGGTGAAAGTGCAATGTTCCATGGCTGCACATAATATGGCCTGAAGGCATATATGAAAATTACATGCAGTGAAGGGCTTTTAAGGAATGTTTTTCTGACTGCATTTTTATTATATGGTGTCAAAATATATAAAAATCACAAAAAACAAATGTTTTGTTAATTTTAAAATGTTTTATTAAAATAATACTGACAGTGATTACTGATGAAGGTTGAAATGCTTTATTGACATTAATAATTGCATTTACCCACCAACATTATCATTGACAATTGCATTTATTTGTAAAATGATAGTGTTTTTAACATGTGGCTTGTTGCTCTTGTAATGTGGTCTACCCTTGATAAAAGCCAACAGGTCTATTTTATCTATAGTGATAAACCCCTATATTGTGATGTGTTGTCTGGTATAGGTGGAGTGCACTGGAATTTTGGGCTACATGACCCTTTAGGCTTTTATTGAGTGTTATTCTTGTGTGCAAGTGAATGGTGATCACTAGCCCACACCACCTCCTCTGAATAGGCCTTGGACGGCTCTGCTTCCTCTAAATAGGCCTTAGACAGCTCTGCTTCACCACCCTGAGAGAGTCAGCAGTAATATGGGGTGCTTGGTTCCCAGTAAGGGAAATTTTGGACCTATTACTTGTGCAGGCCTCACATTCTGCACACGTAGTAACCCAATTTCCTACACTTGTTAATGGGACTGATGTCATGCATATTTGTTTAATTATAATTGTTTGCCAATAGGTCTGCTTCAAGAAGACAAGGGCTGTAATACCATTTCCTGCAGGTATGAAGGAGTATTTGCCCTATCAATGGTGATTGGGAGTTTGTCACTCCTAAACTATCCAGGGACTAGATCTGAGGCTTTGCCCGCAGGGTAATTAGTCTTGTCCCTTCACAACCTCTGAAAACACTTTAGAGTATTTATTGTCAATTGTCTTTAAATTTCTTTAATCTGTGATGATGCCATTCTGGTTGCTGGATCAGGAGTATCTGCATTGCATTCTTTGATTGTCCTTCTGGAAGTGCATCCTCCGCCATGGTACTTTTTTTTGGCCCATCGCTGCTTAAGGTAAGGCAGTCCATTGTTTTGTTCTATTCTTCCATTAGTAAGTAATCCTCTTTGGCTCATGTGATACCAGTGTCTTTGTGGTTTGGGTATTTTAGTTGGTGGCTCATGTCAACATTTCAGCCCAGCCTACTGCAGTAGGGATGCTGGTTTCTCCTGAAACCCGGCTCTGCAACACTTGTTTAGGTAGGTTTATTTTCATGCTTATTTGTCTCTTTATAAAAATGAGCACATGCTGTTTTGTGTGATTTTAGCAACTTCAGGGATGTCTTATGCCACTGTTGTTTCCTGTGTCTACATTATGAAAATACACACAGGCCCATATTTATGAGTTTAGCAGAGCAGGGCACTGCAGCAAGTCACCTTTCTGTGCGGCACCTTCCTGCACAAAAACAATCCTCAGAGGCATTTTCCTCTTTTTATGTGTGCTGCACACACAGAAAGAGGACAAAACATGGAGAAATAAAGATGTTTCTCCTCGTTACCCCTCCCCTGGGAGGCGTATCTTTTTGGCGCATTCCCAGGTTTCCATGGTCTTGTAAATTTGGGAATGCGTCAAGAACCATGGCAGTTGTGTGGGAACACTCATGCAATGTCCAAGGAACGCCTCCCTTTGCACAGAGTAGTGCAGTGCAGCTTTTTGTGCTGCCTTGCTTTACTCCATATTTTTCGATGCACACAAAATGGCTTTGCATGGCTTCAAAAAGATGACTTAGAGGTTTGCGTCACACATTTACAATGTTGTGTGGTACAAGCATTGCACAACCCTCTCATAAATATGCCCCACAATGTCCTGTTCACATTCCTGGACTGGTTTCCTTTTGTCATAATTTCACTATGACATTTCATACATCAACATCAGTTGCATGTTTCTTGTATTCTTTGGGGATGGAAACATGGGCCTAATGTTTAAGGGTTTTACTCATTCTTTGTCAATGGGGAAATAAATCAATAGAAAAGGACCTATGTGATGATGGGGGCTGGCCTCTTGTCTTCTTCCTCAGGAAGTCCTTCCTTTTTCATGATGGGCACCCACATCACTTCTACCCATCTTGATCCCATACAACATAAGTTATCTAAGGTTTTACATGTGCACTTCTAAGGCCATGTATGTGCAAAACGAGGGTGGTGGTGTCAAAGAGCCTTCCAAAGAAAACAATGCCTGTCCCCTGTCCAGAGGCAAATCTCACAAGATTAAGACAAAAGGCAATTCTCTGCTGTAATCTTTGAAAACCAGACATTAAAGAATTCCATTCCAAACTGCTTTACTTGTTATTCTTGTAATCCTCAGGTAGGTGGTGAGGCCGTGAGGTTCCTCGTAAGGTCTGTATGGCTTTCGGGTCAAATCTGACTCTTTGGGAAGAAGAAGCCAGAGCTCCTTTGTTGCACCACATAATCCATTGTATCATCGCGTAGCACACCAGTAGAGAGTGAGAGTCCATACATTGTTATGTTCTCAGACCAGAGTTTGAGACTGCCAGCCTTTCCTGTTTTTATGATTCGGTTTGGTGCAGAAGCATTTCAAAAGGAAAAAATGAGTCCCGCCAAACTGTTAGTAATTTAATTAGGAAAGATTGCGAGAGATCAACTTTGTGTGAATTCATCTAATATTGTGTTGCAAGACTCATTGGCTAAATGTTCAATAGTAAATATCGATGTTAGTTGTTCTGATTAGGAAATGATGCTGTTCTGATAGTAGTTTTGGTTCATGGAATTCCCGTATCCCTTTTCGTTTGGGTTCTCATAGGTGTACACTACTCTCATCTATTTCTCATGGTTCACAGGGATCACTCTCTTCTCTCTCTTGCCTCACCTTGCCATTCAGATAGTTGTTTTTCAGGAGAGACTCGCCAGAACAGGGTAAGGTGCCGTCTTTCAGTTAAAAGTCTCACGGCCATATTTATACTTTTTGACGCAAAGCTGCGCCGCCGGAGTTTTGCGTAAATATTTTTACCGCCGGCTAACGCCATTTTGATGCACCGTGCGGGCGTCAAATTTATACTTTGACGCACGGCAGCGCAATCAACAGGTGTGAGTAATTTTTTTTTACGCACATCGCGGCGTCAAGTCGTAAAGGAAAACGACGTTAACGCGACATAAATGACTGTGGGTCGATTTACGACACCGCAACCCGATATGTGCTGTTTTTTTTGACGCAATAGCGTCACAAATACCCGCGAACACTGCCCTTTCAGCAGAGGAGAGCCAAAATGGATCCCAGATGCCACTACAGACCCCAGGAAGATGACAGCAGACCAGGAACCAGCCAGGATGATCCATACAAGAACCAGGACATATATAGAAAAAAAAGAAAGTGTCGCTTCAGTGCAGAGGAGCAGGAAATCCTGGTTAAAGAGGTGACGGAACACCAGCACCAACTGTTCATCACCTCTAAGTTGCCAATCAGTAGGAGAGAGGCCATATGGCAACAAATTGTTGACAAGATCAACAGTGTGGCTGAAGTACGCAGGACAGTCACCGAGTGTAAGAAACGCTGGCATGACTGCAAACGTAGGACAAAGGAAAAAATGGCCAGGAACAGGAAGGCAGCACTGCAGACTGGAGGTGGGAGTCCAGCACACCAGGAGGCCCTGGACCACATGGAGGAGATGGTCACAGCCGTCATCCCTGAGGAGATCGTCACAGGGATTCAAGGACAGGACAGTGCAGACTACCACGAGACAACGCACATGCAGGGTAAGTTGCATGGGGATTTAAAATACAATAATGTTGACTGTAAGCAGGGGGGGAAATACCTACTACATATTGCATGTAAGTCAGCATATACATGGAGTGGCATGGGTAAAGGGGTATGGCAGGGGGGCATGCCCTGCACATACAGAAGCTGGGGCACAATATAACACAACACCAACAACAGTCCCATGGGGGCATCCTGTCATGACAACAATGGAGCTAAGGGAAAGCCTCGACAGGAGGGAAGGCCACTACGTCAAACTTACATCCTGGCACTCATCAGCCAAAATATCTCCTACATTAACTAGGGCCCTATCAGCAATCCTCTAGCCAAAAGAACAACTGCAATGTAACTGCAACAACAGTTGACACTGACACCTCTAATCTCTGTGCAGCTAAAGTAGCCAATGGCAGTAACCTCCCCATGGAACATACATACCTAAATTAGGGGGTGAGGATGACATCTGCAACAATCTCCTGAAACAAGACAAAGGCCCCAGTACACTCATATGTCAATGCCCATAGTTGTCACATACATCAGCCAAAGTAAACAGCAATAGGAGCGACACAGCACTTAGGACACACACATGCTGCATATGTCAGGGTCCTTCCTGTGCCTGGCTAACAAGGCAACATCACAAATGTCATACTGCTCATACAACAGCATTGAGGAGGGGACACATGCAACTGGTCACTGAAATACACCTGCACAGTCAGAGGACCAAATAGGACATTGATACGATAAACAGGGCAATCCAATGTAACACACATTACCCAACATCAGCAGGACACATTAACAATGTCTACATCCATATCACATCATAACATTGCCATGCATAGGATATGCCACCTGTCAATTACATTTAAGTCAATGTGAACAATCAGAGATTGGGGCAGGTCCTGAGAGGCAAGTGTGCTGCCAGGGCAATCAGAAGACCCACAGCCAGTGAAAGGTCTCACCATAAGAATGGATATACACGGAGGGTTGAGTAGGACAAAAATATGGCTATTCCCTATTTGGTACAAAGCAACACCTAGAGGCGATTAGGCAGACAAGTCTGATAACTCAATATCATACATGTGACACACAGGTGGGCCATAGGCCTATAACAATGCCCATATGAAGGACAGCAGATACCAATACCAAACAAGATCACAAAGTAAATTCATCAAAAGGCTGGCATGCTACGTAAAAATTGTCACAACACAGACACACTAATTGTACCCTGTTTCATTGCAGAGGAACATGGATCTCCTGCCGATATGCCTGTCCCTGATTTCCCTGATGACATGGATGACGAGCCCATAAACATTCCCCAGGAGAACATCCAAAAGGTCCTTGAAACCCTCCAGACCCCACCTCCAGTCACAAGGAGGAGCACAGAACAAGCAGCCATCACAGAAGAACCACCCACCACCCCAATTGCAAGACCTGCCAGCTCCTACACAGCTGAGGACTCTGACGAGACTGGCACCAGCTTTGAAAGAACTGTAGTTGGAGTACAGCGGGAGCTGGCCAAGGAGGTGCGGGTGGGGATGCAAAATATGGCAGCCACCCTTGAGGGGGTGCGCTCGTGCATGATGTCATCTGCAGATCAGGCAGCAGCTATGCAAGCCCTAACATCCATACTGCAAGGACTACAAGAAACTATAAAGGAATTCACCACTGCAGTAAGGGAGTTGCCACAACACCTCGCACCCCAAACTTTCCACTGCATGCACGAATGCAATCATGACTCCCTCAGGGCCGACCTGGCTGTCTACCATCGTGATGTAGCTGCTATTCTCAAAAACCAGCAGGCCCTCCTTGCTGCAGTACTGCCCTTAAGACCTTCACAGGGAGCAGCCACCGGGATGTCTGACTACACATCTTCTAACACTGAGCTGTGTGTTGCCCCTTCACAACCAACAACAACAAGGACAAAGCAGGCAACACACACATCAGAAGAAGAAGACATGGAACAGATCACATTCACACGGTAGAGTACCCGGAAGCACTAGTCCCTGCACCATGGCCTACTTTGACCAAGGTCCTACGTTTTGTCAATTGCCAGTATCACTACAACTATACTCAATGACTGTTCTGCTAACCACTGTATGACTTGTCAGCATTGCCAGTGAATGTCTCTCTCCTACTAATCGGCAAATCCTGTCCCTCTGCACTGTCTGTAGCATCATCCACACCCCTTCTGTAGGATCACCATGTAAGAATGCACTAGAACAGACTCAGCAAACATGGACAATGTACATTTTGCACTATAGCACCTATCGATAAATAGCACTTGCACACCTAATATGTCTCTGTGTAATTTGACACATCAACTGTGAAGTAGATAACTCAAAAGTGCCTGTGTGACAACCATGTAGCTTGTCAGTACAACTGTCCTGACATCATGTAGTCAGATACATCTGTGCAGTGGCCAGGATTGCATCATAACCTGACCATCCTGAGGAGAATAACTGATGAAGGGAGAAACCACACACAATCATGCTGTGTTGGACAGAATAATGCTCCATCAATAGCAATCAAAGTCAACTAATGGTGGCTGATAAATGTGGGCACCATGCAATACTAAAACATTAAATTATGCAGTCTAATCTAAGCAAACACAACTAAACACAGCATCAATCACCCTTTCTGAGTATACTTCCAAGAAGGGAAGTCATTCTGAATTGTTGCACACATGATCTATGTCAGTAATGAAGACAAGAAGACAAGAGTGTTAACAACACCTCATCTACAAAGATGTCCCTGAACATCACACTGCAGTCCGACCTAATAAATTCCCCACAATACCAAGTCTGGAAGCACACTTTGTGATGTAGAAAACATACTCATCAACACAAATCCTTTGTGATCCATGTAAACTCCAAATGGTGGTTCTATCAAATGGTGGATACTTACCAAGTTAGCACAGGGGTAGCTGCCATTTTAATCCTCTTTTTTCTTCGGTTTGTAGCATAGGACACAAATGTCATAGAACAACAATCACCTACACTGATGGCAAGGCCATGATCAAGTAGCAGTTAACACATAATGCAAAGGGTTAGCTATATATTTATTCATAAGTATTCACACCAGAGGCAACTAAGGGAAAAGTCATACCTACACTAATCTAACCTGACTACTCCTAACCCACAACTGTCCCTAACTCACCTAAGCTAAACTTACTCTACACATATAACGAATCGATCTAAACATCAACCCCCCACCCACCATTATGAGACAGGACACATGCAGGACAACACATACTAACCTACACACATACTATACTATCCTAAACAATCATATATATATTTTTTTCTAAACAGACAGGAATCCCAACATTGACCCCAACCCACCCACACACTCAAAAATGAAAAATAGAAAGAATAAAGACCCCCCACCCTCCACCCTAACACTAACTAAGCTAACAACCTATACTAACCTAACACTAATCCCCAAAACCCACCTATCATGATAAAAAGGAAAGAGGAGAGAGGGGAGGGATAAATTAAAATAGACCATATAAGTCCTAGAGGTTGGCCCTCCGTAGGGTCCGCCTGATGGACCTGACCCGCTTCTTTATGTACGCCACATCCTGGCTCAGCTTGTCCACCTTACGAATGAACTTGTCCATTTTGCGGTCTAAAGCCTGGAATGCTGCAGGGTCAATTGGAGGTGCTGCTGCTGTCTGTGTGCTGGCAGAGGTGCTCTGTGTGGGAGTTGTTTGTAGCCCACTGGACTGTCCTGCAGCTCTTATGTTGCTGGGTCCTGGTCGTGCTGCAGAGGCAGGGACAACTATCCCCGCCGTTGCTGGGGCCACTTGGGGAGAACTGGTGGTTGTGGTGGTGGTGGCTGTAGTGGGCAACGTTGGGCCACCCTGTGGTGAGGCCCACCATGCTCCGGAGGCCCGATCCGCCTGGTATTTTCGGGCCATCCGTCGGAACCCCGACTGCACCTGCAGGATGTGCCAGTATCTCATGGCCCGCCTCTCAAATTCATGCCTCTGTGCGGCACTCATGTTTGCAGCTGTGAAGAGAAAGGGCAACTATTTACCATAGGAAATGCATTGGGTTGAATAGCACAATGGGTCAATTGGAAATTACTTTTACTGTAGTTGTAACAGCTCATATCACCATATAGATCATTGAAAGTCTCAGAGGAAGTACATGGAAAGCCTGCATACAAAGGGCATCTCACACATAGCATATACATGTCTCTACATGATGGGTGACATCAGCCTAAACTTCTCATCATAAAAATTAGTAATGCAGCTGACATTATGGCTGCACCTCCTGCGCCTATTGCCTGGACTACATATGTCAGTGTATGTGATAACAATCACAACCCTCAATATCTACGATTTATAATTGGATTTGCTAATATAGAACTCATGTGCCATAACCGAGTGTGTACACTAGGTTCAAAACAAAGTTTCAAATGGTCACAAGTATGTGTAACATACTGGTTGCTACAGTTCTAGGTACCCTATTCCCAAACACATGGCTGACTTTGAGGGGGGGGTGGGAAGAACATCCAACAATCCCATAATCAATGCACACCTAGGAGTGTATAGAAAGCTCAACATGTTTTTGCCTCCACACACACACCACCAGTGAAGGGCTAGCAACAAATCGGAGTCAGCTAAACCTTGTCCTATCCAAGGTCCACACATGTCAAAATGTACTGACTTAGGCCAACATCACATACTACCAGTGAGGCATATGTATCTACAGACACAGAGGAGCAAGAACACCCATGATCATGAGTAGCATGTACACCTAGGCCATTGCACTCTAGTCCCACACACTTCTAGTACAACTTGTGGAAGTACATGCCCCCGGAAGATCCAACCTACAGTGTACTCAGCCCATCGTTAACTAGGGAAGCAGCAGATTTCAGACAAGCCATTTGCAGAAGCTATCTGGGAGAATGTCAGTCTGAAATGCAGACTCAGTCCGAGACAAGTCCCAGAGCAACTCTTACATTAACCAGTGTATTCCACATGACTCACCCCATTCCCCATAGCGGGCCCTACTGGAATGGCCTACAGACCCAAAATCTGAGAAATGGATAAGCATAGGTCAACTCAAAATGAAGTGATAACTGAAATCCCACTAATGGAACAATACTAATGAATGGGCAGTGCATCAAACCTTGAATTCTGTTGAACACACAGTAGTCCATCATGCATCACCAGCCAACATTAAAAATAGCACACATGCAACACTCACTGTAGGTGTTGGGGTCCTCAAAATGAGCCACCTCTCCCACTGTGTACGGTGCAGGTCCACCTGTAAAGCATGGAAGGAAGAATATACTCAGAATCCGTGCACTGACAAACAATTGCAATTACAAAGAAAATGTGAGAATATGACATGAGTAATGAAACCCTTTCACACATGCTCATACTGCATGGAATTATTCATGAGCAACATTTACATTGGATGAGTCTCCTGCTACAGTTACACACCCTACTACACACATGCAGTGGCCTGGACAGTCATGTGGTGGCAAAGATGCACCTCCATTAGTATGCACCAACAATATAGGGGTGCATTCATCTCATCATGTGCATCCAAGAGAGACATCCAAAAGCTGGTTACTTGAGGACTGCATGACCTCTCAAACTGTGTGGTCATTACACATATGTGACTGATAGGTACATGGTACAGAGGGCCAGGTACTTTGGCAATACCTCATGTTGTTACAGTTTCATACATTGATGTGTCCTAACTATAGTGATTGGCACCAAACATAGATGTTTGTACCCTAGTCCATACCTTTGGACTGCAATCCCTATTCTGATTTGGGCACAAGTGACAATAAATACCAGTCTAATATGTTAGCTGAGGGCACCTGAGTCCTTAACAAATATGGTTCATGCTCAGATCAGGCATGTAACAATTAGATGTGAAGGAACACATTTATCACGACAAGGCATGGCACTTCCATGAACATTTTCCATACACACCAACCAGACACACATGTGACATATGTGTGGACAACATTGCTAACTTCAATTGACGTGAAGGCAGCACTCATTTATAGCATCATGTAGGGTTTACAAATGTCAGTCTAGCTATGGCGTCTACATATGTAGGTATGATGTTTCAACATCCATTTTTCACTGGCTATTGTGACCTGTAGAGTCCTAATTGCGTCATTAATGTGTCGCTTGTCTGACACAAAGGCAGCACTACATTACATTCTGCTACAGGCAACCGGTATGTGTAGAAAACATGAGCTTCCTGACTGCTAGCATTTGTCTTCCTTCACATTGTGCATCAATTACCCAGTAGGTTTCCCTAGCATTACACACAGTCAGCTACTTATCTGGCAGATTGGGTAACAATCATCACATGTCACCACACAGCTTTAAATTGTGCACATGTAATTGATCTGTACTCACCAACATGGCCACCAATCCTGATTCCCAGGTGGTCCAGCAGATCTTGCTCCCTGGATATCAGATCAGCCCAGCGGTGCTTCAGTTGATGGTCATTCCTTTGGCTACCATATAGACGGACCAAGTGATGGCACACCTTCCCCCACCGGACTTTACGGGCCTCCGTGTGATACCCCTGTATCACCCTACCCCCAGCCTCCAGCATGAGTGGGAGGAAATGGCAAACAAGCCATATAAATCCCCCCAATTCCTCCTCACCCATCATGTCAGCACTGACAAAGGGGAAAAAGCTGTCGAAAAAGGAAAAGGGGGAAATGGGGAAAGGTATAGTGGTGAAATACAAAGAAAACTTAAGAAGAAGAGCCCAACTAACCCCTATATTACAGTACCCACAACAGACTCCCACAGACAATAAATAAAACACTGGACTTGACAAAATAATACAACACAGACTCAGACAGTATTCAACAACAAGACAATGATGACAAAAGCACAATTGAGATGGTACACTGGACACAAAAGCACTAATACACAGGACAACACTTTCCACACAGCCACACAGTCTAGAATAATCTGAGACTGCAAAGTGAAAGTGAAAGTACACCCACTGTACAGATTCTGTAAACAGGATATCCTATTACATCACATCCTGCATAAAATGGCAGCAGTTTTTTTTCCGCTATGCCTCATTTTTTCACGCATACAGCTTGTGCGTCATATTTTTTGACGCATAGGAGTGCAAATAATGCAGAGTAAAAAAAAATGTCTTCATTGGTCTGTTATATTTGTTTGAGGCATATTTTACAGTTCTAGAGTTGAAAATTAAGCCCCTGGAAATTATGATATCTAAATATGAAAAATATTTTTGACTCTGCATTATCTGCACTCCTGTGCGTCAAAAATTATGACACACAAGCTGTATGCGTGGAAATATGACGCATTATGGAAAATAATGGAGGCCATGTTATGCAGGATATTATGATATCTATTTTTGAAAGAATTTTTTGACTCTGCATTATCTGCACTCCTGTGCTTTAAAAATTAAGACGCACAAGCTGTATGCGTGGAAATATGACGCATTATGACAAATATGTCTTTCATTTGTCAAATTGAGAAAGGAATTTTGACATGACCAAACGGTGCTAAGTGATACACATTTGAGGTTAGCTATGGCAAATGTCCCTTATAGGATGTATAGAAGGAATTCACAGTGCAATGGTAATGATTGGCCAGAATGGATATTACTCATAATTGTACACATATGTGGGTAATTGCTGATGGCTATTTTCAAAATATGAATGGGATACCAGGATGTATTCCTTAGCAAAAATGTGTCCACATTTATCAAGGTAATCAAAATTATATAAAGGCCAAATAGGTAGTGCAATTGTCGCCTACACTTTTTTAGGGGGTAACCATGTCCTAATTACGAGTTAATGTATCTAAAAATTGTTTTACTTTTGACATGTAGGGCACACATGCGCCTTATGCATGTGTGTGCTTCACATGTGCATAAATAATGTATATTTGGGGGGCAGTAGAGGTGGACTTAGGCCCCCAGCACCCTAGGGTTTGCTCTTCCAGACTTGCAAATTTATCCAAGGGTTTCCCAAATTCAGTAATGCTAAACCTTCAGTAGCAGGCCCATGGAAGCAAATAGGTTATGATTCACTGTTTGCCATTCTGTAATCCCATTTGCCCATTTTACGTTTGCCCTATTGATTCTTTGGAGAAATCTGACATACCATTTTGCATTGATATTTTTTGCAAAATCTCAACGTTCCTCATGTCATGATAGCAAATAGGTTGTTGATGTATGTGGCCCTTTATGCATTACCTGGTTTAGTGGCATGTTTCATTCTTCCTTCTAGGTTACAACTGGGACACTACTGTGATCGGCTGCTTGCAAATATTTTGTTGATTGGATGGTACATGTATATGTGTGTGGTCCAATATTGATCCAGTATCAACTGTCAGGGTGTATGTTGTCATTGTAACGTCCAGGTCTCCTCATGAGTTAGTGGCAGCTAATCTTGTTTCTATTGGGTATTGTTTGTAGCAACATTTGAGAAAAGCCATTGAGGACATGGTCACCTACACATGGATGGTCCCACCCTGTCACTGAAAACGTGTAATGAGACTTTCAACTGGGCAACCTTGGTGTGCTGAGTGAGAGAATGTCTCAGGTGTTTGGATCCGGCATGTGTCATTGCAACATTTGTACTCCAGTTGGCCTCTGTGGATGGTAATGTATCAGGAAACATCATAGCCTCTGTGCAGAAGTAAATGGCTGGTATTCAACACACACGACTCATCTTTATCATTTGAACAATGTTACTCTGCGTTTGAACAGTCAGGGTCCTCTTATGTGTTGACTTTTCATGGACATTATCTGAGGTTGCTGGTTTTGATGGAGGCCATTTACACCATCATACACTATGGTCCAGGTCCACTGTCACACTTTGTAGTTTAGGCATTAATGAGGGCCAGACAACGGAAGGGCCAAGATTTGGCTATTCAAGGGCACTGTCACAAATCGGATGCAAATAACAGTCAGATGATGCAATACTATGTAATTGAGTATACCTTGATGAGGCTAATGACAAATTAGTGTCTGAGGTACAAGTGGTTTTGGACAGCACGTGTGGTCCATAGGTGGACCCCAGGTATCTGTAGAGTGACCCACAGACAGGTGCCAGTCAGGCTGACAGGATGCTGGGTCAATCAGGAGCAAGTTCTTTCAGTAATTACATGATCAGTGTTCTGACTAGGACTGGTCAGAGGGAGCAGTAGACAGTTGAGATGTCACATTAGTAGCAGTGCTTAATGATGTAATAGCTCAAATTCCAACATGTATGCAGTAGGAGGCATCAGCAGGGACGGGACATGTACATTTGGGTGGTGTGCATGGAGGGGATCACTGGTGTGGCCTCCATCAGTGGCTCACTAGTCCTGTCAGATGGGATTTACTGATAATTAGCCTACAGTACCTTTCACAGAAGAATCAATCTACATGTGATTCCAGGCCTTAAAAACCCCAAGCCAGTGTATTATATGAGCTGACTTCCATGCAGTGAGATGGTACTATGACAATGGTAGGCATAGGAAAGGGTGTGGCACACTGGATGACTCTTGTGAGTGTGTGTGTGTAGATGAGGGAATCTCAGTGTACACAATTCGGCATTCCAGGGACCTCTTCAGACAGGTGGGGTGTGAGCAGCTGCAAGTGTGTGTAATGTTTTTAGAAAAGGGCTGACATGTAGATGGGATGTGATGTGCTGGATGCTTGTCATAGGTGTAGCACTTGTGCTTTGTATGTTCTGCTTATGTGTAACTCTAGTGACAGATAGTCATTGCAATGATAGTAAGTAGTTGGAATTACTGTTGGCAAGAGTCTAGTACTACATTCCTGTTCCTGAAGCATTAGCATGTAAACTGCCTGATGTATGAGGCCTGTTTTCCCCTAGTTGAGTGATGGTGTTTTAGTTGTGTGCCATCTGCTGCGATGATCCATTTTTACTACATGTATGTGAGTCATATGTGTGGTCCTCAGCTATTGCCCTTCAAAGGTGAACTGTACAGGATGTCTGTCATTTACATTGTGTGTGTATTTGACCATTGTATGGTGGCCATTACATTTGTGGTGTATTTTTTTGTGTCATGATTGTTATATCAGTATTGCTCAATGAGACAACATTCTTCTTCAGATATTTCAAGCTAAAGGTGGGCAGAAATGAATAGGCCAAACCAAGATGTGGTGTTTGTAATCAGTGTTTATTTACAATAGTGCATTAAGTGGTGATGGTGATAATTATGCAAAGAAATTATTTCCAATGTGTTGGCGCCTACGCACTCCAGCAGCTGTGTTTGGTTGTTCCCCCTCCTGTTGCAGGCCAGCATCCTCCTCTTCTTCGTCTTCAGGCATGTATGGGTCTGGTTCGAGGAGGGGAATGTTCCTTTTTACACAAATGTTGTGCAATATTGCACATGTGAGTATGATCCTACAGACCATCTCGGGGGAATATAGTAGGCTACCGCCAGTGATGTCAAGTCAGCGGAACCTTGACTTGAGGATCCCAAAGGTCTGCTCGACAATGTTGCATGTCCTCTTATGGGCGTCGTTGTATGCCCGCTCTGCAGCAGTACTCGGGTTCCCAAATGGTGTCATTAGCCATGGCTGGATGCCATACCCCTGATCAGCTGAAAGAAAAACACAGAATGGGATAATGTAGATGTAGCTGCCACTATTGAAAAGACCTTTAATGGCAGTAGTTGTCTTGTGTTGTCTGTGACTCTTTTGTGTACTAATGTGACATCCTATACTTGTAGGCTATACCATCTGCATTGTGTTGTTTCCTTGGCTGAGCAAGTGTTTGTCTGCTAACCGTTTGTCAGCAGTATGTTTAGGGATTTTCAGTACAGTGTGCCCTCCCTAGCATTGTGACTTGTGATACAGGTGTCCGTGTGTCTTCACTGAGGGTGAGATGATAGTTCCATGCACATTTAAATTTGAAAGTGTTGTTAACACGTTCATATCAAAGTACCCTGGACATCCCATACCTTGAAACTTAGGCAATGTATTAATGTAAAGGTCATTGTGACACTTACAATTTGCAAGGTGACATTTAGGCAACCACACTCATTAATGTCTTCACATTGGGCTGTACAGTAAATTCCGATGTGTGACAGGTTTAATTGTGAGTTAAGAAACATGGCTAGTGATGTCAGGACCTCAGTGTGTTCCTGTCTAGACGTTGCTGTTGTCGTGTGTGTGTTGTGTGTCCTAGAGGGTTGCTGTGCAGTGTGTATATAAGTAGGTTTTTGTACTTACCAACAAGTAGTCCATTGCCATACCGTCCATCCTGGAAGTGTTGGTTGATGGTGCAGTGACGGAAGATGAATGAGTCATGTACACTCCCAGAATATTTAGCCACGATGTTGGTGATCAATCCCTGGTGATCGACTATGGCCTGTACGTTGATTGAATGTGTGTGCTTCCTGTTGCGGTAGAGGTGTTCTGTTGCGGCAGGTGGCACAAGGCGTACGTGTGTGCAGTCGATTGCACCAAGGACGTGTGGGAACCCCTGTTTTGTTTCCTGCTGCTTCTGCAGTGTGTTAGGGAAGCAGATGTGGAGGGGTGTCAGTTGAATGATGGCATCCAGTACTTTTGGCAGAAATGCGGAGAATGATGGTTGTGACAATCCGCCAACCAGGGCACCTGTTGTTTGAAATGAGCCACTTGCCAGCAGGTGAAGTACGGCAAGCAGCTTTGTTTCTGTTGGTATGGTGCGGGGTGTCAGCAAAGTGGGGGCCAACTGCTGTTCAATGTTTCGCAGCAGCTGCTGAATGGCCTGCCAGTTCAACCGGTACCTCTGTATGATGTCGTGTTCCCTGAGGCCATGCAGGGTGGTTCTTGGGCGGAATATCCTCTCCTGCCTTCTGCGCTGCCTTTGGGGTCCCTGCTGGTGTTGTGGTAGCTGCTGTTGTTGCTGCTGGGCTCTGCGTCTACGTGCATGCTGGATAAGAATCACCTCCATGTCTCCCTGTTGCTGCTCTGCTGCTCTGCTGCTCTGCTGTTTGTTCTGTGTGTTCTGATTAAATACAGGTGTGTTTGCCCCATTTTAACGCCTGCCCTGACCCAGGCGTTAAATTTTGACGCACATCGGGCTGTGCATCATTTTTTTGCTCCGCCTCCCAGCCGAGAGTAATTTTTGCCCGGAAGCATAAATACGACGCACAGCCGTTTGCGTCGTTTTTGGGACGGGAACGCCTACCCTGCATATCATTAACGCAGGGCGGGTTGCCGCATCCAAGAAATGATGCACACGGCGGAATTTTGTCGTCCGCGGGCTCGGGCGTCAGAGTTTAAATATGGGGCAACGTTTGCGCTGATTGTGTGTCAAATTTTTTGACGCACAATCGGCGCAAACAGAGTATAAATATGCCCCTCAGTGTATATAAAGTAGACTGATTCAAAAGCTA
This sequence comes from Pleurodeles waltl, assembly GCF_031143425.1. NCBI lineage: Eukaryota > Metazoa > Chordata > Amphibia > Caudata > Salamandridae > Pleurodeles > Pleurodeles waltl. Next base: position 1,238,542,631 of record NC_090446.1, read on the forward strand.
TGTGTGTCTTTTGCTGTACATTTTCTCCCTTTGCACTAGTTATCACAAACCTATTTCTTCACCTGCGGGCTGGTTCCTTCAATCACTGTGTGGTGGTCACATTTCATTTTCAACCTTAAAGGCTCAGATTAGTGCACGGTTCAGTTCACTCTCGTTGTGTAAGAACTGTTATAGAGAAGACAGGCAAGGTGGTAATGTCTATATGATTGACAGGCAAAATTTGCATCACAGATTTACATGATACTTTTCAAGACTCAAGTCCGTTACTTTTTATCACATTGCCATTCAGTTCAGTCTCTGCAAAAAACATACTTTTCCTATATTTTCTTCTTAGCATTCTAGGTCCAGGAAGCGATTTAGAGACTTTTAATGTTGATGTTGAATGATGGCCCGTCTGTTCTCCTTCAGGGGCGAAGAAAGTGCTATGATATCGCACTTTGTAAATCAAAATCTTTGGCTCATTTATGCAACGTCCTTGGGATCATTCCAGAAGAAGTAAAAAATTGTAGCACATAGATAAAATGAAAAGGTATAACACATAAAAAAATGCGATGTGATTAAGTAAGGGGAGTTGGGTGTGTGGTAAAGTAAGGCATTTATTTCAGCATGCATTTATAAAGCACCAAATATAGGTCATTTTGAGAGCGAGAGAAAGAGATTATAGGGTTCGTGGCTCATGTGCTGAGCAACCAACCACTTTTGTGCCTCCAAAGGAGGTCCTCTTCTGACTCTGCTTAGAAGTACTTGTTTTTGCTGCAGAACCATCAGAGTCACTGTGCATTGAAAAGAAAGTGACGGGGACACACTCCATACAAATAGATGTATGGCCAGATGTAGGACAAATTCACCCGATGCAGCACAGCTACTAAAGTTGCTGCCTACGGTTGCATGGAAGGGTGACAGCAGAAGAGATCCAGATCTATCAAAATATGGCAATGTTTTTCTCTCCCCCTTTAATGGTGCACTTATGACTGCCTTGTACCATAGTGCAAGGGTGCGAGTTCTCTAAGGAATATTTTGTGCTGGAAGGGGATCCTTCCAGTACAATAACTAATCTTTAACACTTTTCCTGATTTGTATGTGTGCTGTACACCCCCATTTATTTTGTTCACTAAAGCTACTGTTTTTTAACTCTCCTAACCAGGCCCCAGTGCGTGATCTCTGACCCCTAAAACATGTTGACATTGGCTATACTCCTAATTAACACATTTAACTTACCTAAAAACCCCTAGTATGTGGTAGAAAGGGGCATATTTAGGAGCACCTATTGCCATTCTAATGCCACAGTAATGTCATTTTTTTACGCTAATGTGGCATTAGAAGGCCTAAAGTTCTGCAACATATTAACAAAGTGGCGCACTGCATGCATTGCCCCACTTTGTAACCCAGGTGCCAGGCAAAATGTAGGAGAAACAGGGATTTCGGCATTACCCCGTTAGGGGGGCCAACAAAAACGGTGCAAAGAGATTTCTTGATATCATTTTTTGGGCACTTTCAAGGCCTGCTCAGAGCAGGCATTAAATGAGGCTTCCATTGGTTACATTGGGTCTCTGGATGCTTTGTAGGATTACCATCAAAAATGTTTAGATCTTGGAGAAAATACTATAATCCCACTGATAGAGAATTATATAGGCAATCTATCAGACTCACCCACCAAAATATTAAAGCTGCCCAGTCCTCATACTATGGGACAAAAATAGAAAACTCTGCCTGCTCACAAAAGGAAATTTTTCAGATTTTTAAAGAATTAACCATGACCTCTATGCCCAACCCCCCCCCACAGAGCCCTCCATTGAACACAGTAACCTCTTGGCATCCCATTTCAATGACAAAGTCATTAAGATATACTCTGGGTTCTCCTCTTCTCCTTTCCCAGAGACACTAGAGGATCAAACTATGGATCCTTCCCCCTCCGGAAGTATATTAATTGCCTTTGCACCCCTCACAGATACTGCTACTATCAATCTTCTTCTTCAAATTAAATCAGGCCCCTCCCTCCATTCTCTCGCGGGTTTCAGATATTATTGCCCCCCCCTTACAAAAATACTGAATCATTCCCTATCCTCAGGTTCCCTTCCTCCACTTTTTAAGCATGCCATTATTAAGCCTCTTTTAAAAAAGCCGAAATTGGACCCATCTCTGCTGGAAAATTACAGACCTATTGCTCTCCTCCCCCTTTCTACCAAAATCTTGGAAAAACATGTTAACTACCAACTAACCAGCTACCTGGAGAGCCACGAACTTCTCCACCCCACTCAAATGGGCTTCAGAGCCCATCATAGCACGGAGTCAGCCCTCCTCACAGTGACGGAGTCAGCTAGGCAGCTTCTAGACCAAGGGGCTCATGTAGCCGTGAATCTACTTGATCTTAGCGCAGCTTTTGATACGGTGGATCATAACCTTCTTTGCGGTAGGCTCTCTCAATTAGGGATAGGAGGCTTAGCTTTGTCCTGGCTGTCCGCTTTTGTCAAAGGGAGATCTTTTCAAGTGCTGGATCGAGCCTACTTTTCCGATATCTTTCCATTGACCTGTGGAGTCCCTCAGGGCTCCTCCCTGAGTCCAACCCTCTTTAATGTCTATCTATCCCCGCTGGCTAATGTGATCGCTCCCTACAATCTATCTCTGGTCACTTATGCCGACGATACTCAACTGGTGGTATCACTATCTAGTTCTGGGGACTCGTCGGCGGCCAACCTTTCGTGCTGTATGAAAGACATTGGAAGCTGGATGGTCCAGTCTAAGCTTAAGTTCAATGATGGAAAGTCAGAAGTCATTGTGCTGGGCAATGCCCCCCCAGCCGCTCCCCTCTCATTGTACTCAGAGGCTTTCAACAATCTCCCCCCGCCCAAGGACCAGGTAAAAAGCCTTGGTTTTCGGCTGGATTCTCGCCTGACCATGGATTACCAAGCAAGAAAAGTCTCTTCTACTTGCTTTGGTATTTTAAGAGTCCTTAGGAAGATCTTTAATCTTCTCCCCCCTATGGCTAGGAGAACCCTCGTTCAAACTCTGATCCTTTCCCGTCTGGACTATGGGAACTCACTGTTTCTTAGCGCCCCGGCCTATGCCATAAAAAAGCTGCAGATAGTATAGAATGCAGCTGCCAGGCTTCTCATCAATCTTCCCAGACATGTATCCGCTAAGCCTGCTCTTGCAACACTTCACTGGCTCCCCATTAAACAGCGCACCCATTTCAAAGCCTTATGTATTGTTCACAGAGCCCTTCATAATAAGGGTCCGATGTTCTTTAGAAAGCGGCTATATCTTTATGCCCCCTCGCGAAGTCTGAGGTCCTCTTTCTCCCGACATGTGACCATCTTGCGGTCTAAGAGAGCCTGGGGGGCCAATTCCTTTTCCACCAAGGCCGCTCGTCTCTGGAACGATCTCCCCTCTGAACTTCGTTTTGAACCTTCAGAGCAGCTTTTTAGAAAGAAACTCAAAACCATTCTTTTTTGTAGATAACTCTCTGAATTCCTCCTGTTGCCAGCACTGGTCATGTCTGGTTAGCGCTGGGATGCCTTAGGGTAACTACGCGCTTTATAAACCCTCTAAACTAAACTAAACTAAACTTATGCTAATCCTGCAAAGCGTGGGACTAGCATCAAAATTTCTGACGCTAGTCCCTTAACTACCACCATGGTGCATCATATTTTAAATACAGCATGCACATGGTGGCGTTAGGGGGGCTCTAATGGGGGCTCTAAGGGGTGCAAGAAAAGTGGCGCTGCACGACGTTTCTAAAATATGCCCCAAAGTGTCCCCAGGGCCTAGAAGTTCAATGTAACTCGGGTACTGCAGCACATATTGTGCCACCACTAAAGTGACTATGAGAAACATGAGTACAGGCCAAAAGTAAGTATCTGTAAAGGGTGTAACTGCAAATTCAAACTATTAAGATAACTCCTTTTGGCAGTCCCAAAACCTCCTAATTCATAAGGAACCCCTAAGTAAGGTAGGGTGCATGATATTTAAAAGCTAGACATGTAAAAGTTACATGTAAAACATGGCCTTTCAGTGACAGGACCCCAAAAGCTATTTTCACTCTAGCAGGATTAGCTGTTCCATTGGAAAGAATTGGAAGATAATATTAACATTAAATATTGTTATCTCTGTCTAAGAAACAACTAAAACATTAATTCTTGGAATTTTAAAAATATTTTTCACAAAGTCAATTAATTGGTTAAAAAGTCACATTTTGCCTTCATAAATCCTATAGAAGCTGATTTGCATAAACTGCTGTCACCTGGGAGCTGACTTGCTCCTAGATTAAGTAATAACTTGCTGCCAGCAGTGAGACAAAGGCCTTGGTTTAGGGAGGTACTCTGTTCCTTTAACAGGACGACTATCTGGGCCATGACCAAGAAATAATTAACTTCAAAGGGCCGACAATGTCACTAGCAGATATATTTAACACTCAAGCCTGTACCCTCCTTTCTTTCTCTAGTCAGCCAGGCACTAATCCAAGTGGTAGAGGAGAATTCCCCACAACCAGATTTGAATAACTCTGAGGAGGGATGCTCATTTCCCTAGCCACACCTCTAGGTTGGGCACCGGCACTCTGAACAGCAAAATAAATATTCTGCCATGTTAGGTTTAGGAAGAGAGGGAAACTCTGGGATTGTTTAAAATAGGGCACACAGGAGCTGCTGCAAATGTGGGTAAGGTTATCCTTGGGAGATTTTTCCAAATTTGTGGTGAGGAGCCAAGGGCCAGATGTAGGAAGGCATTAGCGCCTCACAAATGGCGAAAAACGCCGTTTGTGAGGCGCAAATGCCCTCACGCGATGCAGAAACACATATTGCGAGTCGGTACCGACTCGCAAAATGTGTTTCAGACTCGCAAATAGGAAGGGGTGTTCCCTTCCTATTTGCCAGTCGCACCGCGATGTAGAGTTGATTTGTGACCGCGAAAGCGGTCGCAAATCAACTCGCAGTTACCATCCACTTGAAGTGGATGGTAACTCATTCGCAAACAAGAAGGGGTCCCCATGGGACCCCTTCCCATTTGTGAATGCTCACAATAATATTTTTTCAGAGCAGGCAGTGGTCCTATGCCTACTCTGAAAAAAAAGGAAACTAAAAGGTTTCAGTATTTTTTCTATTTGCAGCTCGTTTACCTTTAAGGAAAACGGGCTGCAAAGAGAACAAAAAAACTGCTTAATTGAAAAGCAGTCACGGACATGGTGGTCTTCTGTCTCCAGCAGGCCACCATCCCCGTGAGCGCCTAGATTCGCTATGGGGTCGCAAACTGCAACCCACCTCATAAATATTTATGAGGTGGGTCTTTGTGACCCCATAGCGAGTCGCAGAAGGTGTCTGAGACACCTTTCTGCATTTCCTTTTGCGAGGTGCAAATTGCGAGTCGCTGGGACTCGCAATTTGCACCTCGCAAAAGGAAACGTACCTACATCTGGCCCCAATAGTCAACTCCAGCCACAGGCTAGTGCCAGGTATAAATGTGGCATCCCTCAATATGTCCTTCAGAACACTGTTGGGCCTGGGACATACAGAAGAAGGACTGCACCTGTTGAGACCTATAAGGAGAACCCAAAGGTTTGGACCTGCTCCCATCTGTGCCCAAAAGAAGGAGTGGACTCCCAGTGCAAGTCGGCTGACCTCCTGTGCAGCTACAAGGACACAAAAGGCACAGGAAGCCCACTTTTCTGTGGAGGCCAACTGACCAGTTTCCACTAGACCTGCCCTGGAACCTACTGGTGGCTTCTGTGGAGGGAGTCATGACCCCCTTTTGCTGTTCCTGAGTTTCTGGAACCCTTGACTTGTGTTAGAGTACACTCCTCATGCCTAACCCTAAAAGTGGAAACTTCATTTTTTTGTTCACATCCCTCTGCCTGGGGAACGGACAAAGATCAAAGTTGCTGTCGAAGTCACAGTCATCTATGTCGACTTGTTGGTCAGCCTCAGCATGCCAGTGTGACCCACTGAAGAAGATTCAACTTTCAGAAAAGTTCCTGTGTTCAAATGTAGAGGGCTTTACCACGACTGCTGCCAATCACTTTCCAATTAACATTGAGGCCTTCATGGGTATGACCCTCAGACTTTGTCCACTGTGCACTTTTCCACCTTCATCAACGACCTCACCAGGACCCCACTTTTCAGAAACTTGCCATCACCGAGCCCCATTTCAGAGCCAGCTCACTCCTTGCGCTGCTGAGTATACATCAACAACAACTTGTTCTCTATTAACATTTCTAAGTCAGCAGGTAAACTTTCCACCAGGATGAACCTGTTCCCTGTATCCAACCAGTGATCCATTGCAGTCACACCTAACTTTTGACCTGGTCTAGCATGACCAAATACCCATGGTTGTCACTTTGTGCTTTATGACTCTATTTTTATTTAAAAAGTCATACCTCCAATAGGGGTGGGTGGAATGTTTAATTCTGCCTGTGGAATTGGCAACATTAGGCAACTCTGCTTTACCCTTGTAATTCAGACAGCTGTTTTCAGGAGACACAGGCAAGAATGGGTCAAATTCTCCCAGTCACCACATGACGAAATGTTTTTCCTGAAAGACTTCATAAATGCGCACTGGTAAGTGGGAACAGGATTTTGGCATCTCCAAGAGTGATTTTCTAATGAGGGCAGTTGTTAACTGTCAGAGGGCTGATTCTCAAGTAGATTTGCTGATGCTCAAGTAGATTTTTTACTTGAGCAGCAGCAACATCAACTCGAATGGACGTGGACTCTTGAGCTGCGCATCGTGCCATTCGCACTGACTTTCCAGCACTGCTGGTAACTACCGGTGCTAAATTACAGAGTTAGCAGGCTCTGAGTTCCCAAGTCATGGAATTGAGATTCCATAGAAATGACCACAGAAACTTGCTGACTGGATAAATGAAGATGAGAAGTCATTGGCAATGCTGTAGCCTTAAACATCAGACAATCAACAAGCTACCTGGGATGGGAAACGTCCTTAACAACGTGTCCTTAACAATGTGGACGTTTCCCATGCAAGCGTAATAAGGCTTGCCGGAACAATGCATTGCTTTTTCTGTGCCTTAACCACGCATGTGCTAAACTACGCATATGCGTGGTTAAGGCACAGAAAAAGCCATGCGTTGTTCGGGAGAGGACACGGAGAATGCAGTGAGGTAAGTGGGTCTGGGGCAGGGGTGGGGGGTGGATTAAGGGATTGGGATGGGTGGGGTGTCTGGGTGATCTATTTTTTTTAAGGGGCAGGAGTGGTGGTTTGGTTATTTCTTTAGGGCTTAGGGTGGGGGGTTGAGCTAGTTAGTTTTTCTTTAGGGGCGGGAGTGGTGGGGTTTGGGTATTTTTTTTATTTAGGTCTTAGTGTGGGGTAGTTTATTTTTAAAGGAGTGTAGAAGTTTTAAGGAAGGGCAGGAGGAAGGAGGAGAGATGAGGAGGAAGGATTGGGGAGGACGCGATGAGGTAAGTAGGGTTGGGGCAGGGTTGGTGGGTAGTTTTTAGTGGTGGGGTGGATTTAGGGCTTAGGGTGGGTGGGGATGTTAGGGTACTTTAGTTTACAGGGGAGGGCTGGGGGGTCGGGTAGTTTAGTTTTTAGGGGCGGTGTTGGGATAGATTTTTTTAGGGCTTAGGGTAGGGGCTAGGGGTAGTTTACTTATTAGTGGGAAGTTTTTAGGGCTCTGGATGGGTTGGGGTGTCGGGTAGTTTAGTTTTCAGGGGTGGGGGTTCAGGATAGTTTTTTTTTTAGGGCTCAGGGAGGGTAGGGGGTGTCAAGGTAGTTTAGTTTTATGGGGCAGAGGTGGGGGTAGAGTAGTTTTTTTAGGGTTTAGGGAGGGTGGAGGGTCGGGATAGTTTTGTTTTTAGGGGTGGGGGTCGGGATAGTTTTTTTAGGGCATGTGGGGGGTGTCAGGGTAGTTTACTTTTATGGGGCAGGGGTCGTGGTAGGATTTTTTTAGGGTTCAGGGCAGGTGGAAGGTTCGGGGTACTTTTGTTTTTATGGGCGATGTTTGGAATAGTTAATTTTTTAGGGCTCTGGACAGGTGGTGGGGTTGGGGTAGTTTAGGTTTTAGATGTGAGGGGGTTGCATGACAGAACCACGCAGGTCGTTTCCACACATGCCTTTACTAGGCATGCTTTTACAACAAAATTTGTTGCAAAGGCATAGGTGGCGAAGACATGCACGGACGTATGTGGTCGTGCTTAAGACTGCATTGTTAAAGCAGGTGTTGTTCCGGCATGCGTGGCTCCATCCTCCAACCATCCAGGACTCACAGGTCCATGCACTAGAGGAACAAGCTGATGAGCCCGAAGGCCACTCCCATAGGAGCAATGTTTGAATCTTGAGCCTACCCAAAGGAGTGGCGGGGAAGGACCCCCTACAGTTTTTTGACACGTGGGGTTCTGGTCCATTGTTCCTCCTGCTGACCTCAATGCCTTCTTGTCCCTGGAGAGGGCGCACCGAGTCCCGGCACATCGCCCCCCACCAGTGGCACTGTCTCGACCTATGCTGGCCAAGCTTCTCCATTTTCAGGACCAAGATTCCTTTCTTCAAGTGGCCAGACTTCATGGTCCCTTACAAATAAAAGATAAGCACATCATGCTTTTCCCTGACTACGTTGAGAGTCCAGCATCGACTGTCCCTGTTTCTTGAGGTCAAAAAAGTCTCAGGCAGATGGGGGTCCAATAATTCTTGCTATTCATGGCAAGGCTTAAGATCATACACCAAATTGAATCCAATGTGATCTTTACGGATCCTAAAGAAGCATGGGATTGGATAGACACTCATTCAGACACCCCCCTCCATGAAACAACAACACAATAGCTAAACCCCCTAGACCACAGCCAAAATGTCAAAACCACTGGCAAAGGGATCCCTTTCCCTCCTCCTTGAGATGACTCTCCCAAAAGACACCAGGAGTGGAGCAAATAATTGAGGATAGCAGGTGAGCTCTTCAAGCTGCAGCAGACCTGGGGTCAGAGACTAGCCCATCGGACTTGGATAGTGGCCCTCACATCTTCTCCGCCAGCACGGGCTCGGACTCTTCACCTGTCTCTATGCAGGGCACACCTCCTCTCCCACTGGTGACACACCAAAAGGCAGAACTTATATTATGATCTTCTGGTTAGCTTTTTCACTGTACTACACTCCTTATGACTTTGTCAACATTTGTACAGTCCTGTTACACAGCTTACCCTGCAGCTCTTGTGCGCTCATACCTTACATACATGATGCTGGCTTGAGATATCTACACTGACACACATAGGGGGTCATTCTGACCTCGGCGGTAAAAGCCGCTTACCGCCGGTCAGAAGACCGCCACAATACCGCCGCGGCCGTGGTCAGCCGCCACGGTCATTCTGACCCACAACTGCCAAACCTCCAAAAATCCGACCTCCATTGCAGTCCGCCACATCAGCGGCCAGCGATAAACTGGAGATGACTAAACCTCCACCGCCACGCCAACAGAAATACGCCCATGCCATTACGATCCACAAATCCACGCAGCGGTCTTTCAAACGCGGTAGTCTATTGGCGGTACACACCGCCGCGGTCAAAATACACACACCTTTACAAAACACTACCACATTGGACAATTTGAAATACACACACCTGATACACATACAAACAACACTCCCACACATCCAATCAACTATAAAACACACACCCACATCACCCACAAACCCCTACAACCAAAAATCAGAGACGAAGGAGAGAGAGACACATCAGAGAATAGAGAGCCAGACACACAGAGGCACACTACAACATCACACACACCACATAGTAGCACAAAGCACCACACACCAACACACTCATCACCACATACACCACCCCACACCTCATCCACACCACCCCATGGCACCACAAAGACACCCACGCTTTACGGACCAAGAACTCAGGGTGATGGTGGAGGAAATCATCAGAGTGGAACCCCAGCTCTTTGGCTCACAGGTTCAGCACACCACCATAGCAAGGAAGGCGGAGCTATGGCAGCGGATCGTGGAGAGGGTCAACGCGGTGGGACAGCACCCCAGAAATAGGGACGACATCCGCAAACGATGGAACGACCTACGGGGGAAGGTGCGCTCGATGGTGTCGCGACACAACATCGCGGTGCAGAAGACTGGCGGAGGACCCCCACCCACCCCACCAGAATTCACAGCATGGGAGCAAGAAGTATTAAACATCCTGCATCCCGAGGGCCTCGCTGGAGTACCCGGAGGAATGGACTCAGGTAAGTCCTATCTCATATATTTCATCCCCCCACCCCACCAGCATGCCAACCCACACCCCCACCCTCACCCCCAACCCACCATCACACATCATCCCTGAGAATGTTTCCCTAGCACAACCCACCCAACCCCTCACCAACCCTTGCATGCCACCACAAACATTGGACACCCATTACCTAAGCATGACCACTGCACATACCCACCCCCCCCCACAAACCACCCTCACAACACCACCCACAAGGGAATGCCTGCACTGGGGGACAAGGGCACCCATAAATCGCACGCTATTTCACACACAGAAACAATAACCATACTCTCTCACCCCATGCAGGACCCGAACGCCAACACACCGGTCAGGAGGGTCCTCAAATGTCCATCCCACCCCCGGAACAGGCCCCCAGTGAGGACAGCAGCTCGGTCGACCTGGAACCTGATGACCAGCCCGGACCATCGGGGACCTCTGGGCAGTGGGTTCCCCAAACACAGACACAGGCCACAGCAGACCCGAACCCCCCTGGGAACAACAGCACAGCTCCCACCCAGCGGGCCCATGCCTCTGTCTCTAGGACAGGTCAAGCAGCGGTGTGTCTGCCACTACAGGGCACCCAGGCCAACCCAACACCCCAACAATAACAGGGACCTGGGGGCAGTGGGAGTGGGCACACCGTCCAGGGGACAGAGGCCCAGGCAAACAGGGCAACTCGGAGGGCTGCCGTGCGACGGGGGGGGAGGAGAGGCCCAGGGAACCCACTCTCCAAGAGGCCCTCACTACCATCATGGGAGCATACCACCACTCCCAATAGACGATGGCGACGGTACTGGCCAGGTTCACCGAGATACAGGCACAGCAGGAAGAACGCTATATGGGGTTCAGCAACCAACTCACCACCATCGCTACCGCCATGGGGAGCATGGTCCAGGCCCTCAACAGGATAGAAGACACGTTGCGGGACCATGTGGCACCACACAGGGCCTCTGTCACTAGCCAGGAACAGCCTACCACCTCCGCCGGCGCTAGTGGACAGGAGGCCCACACACAACGACAGGCCACAAGAACCCCACCTCCTGCTGAAGAACAACCACCCCGCAAGAGGAGCCTAAGACCCCAAAAAAAAACAGAGTAGCATGCCAAGACCACCGCCAGCATGAGATACCCCCAGAAGTCATCCCACTGTCCCACCTTGCCACCCTGTCCAAACTCAAACAGCCTCTGCTCCATCCTTCCACAGGCATATGGACAATAGACCTGTCAGACTGAGAACTGGACTCTGCCATGGACATCACTCCACCCCCACCCATCACCGTTTTCATATAATGTACCATTATCTAAGCACACAAAATAAAACAATTATTGCACCGAAAACCGTTTTGAGTCATGCTGTATTCTCAAAAAATCGTACAACCCATGACAGTTCACAATATGTGATGTCAGTTAGTGATGACAACATACCAATGTCAATACGCTGTAGTACATGGCCAAACCAAGCAGAAGTCGGGCTATGAGTCATTAAGCACTGAGAAGGGAAGGGAAAAAGAAATGTTATTTAAAAGAGCTGGGGGGAAATACATAAAGTTGAGATGCATGAGGCTCTAAGTAAATGGGAAATGGCGTGGCTGAACCTTACCTGTGTGCTACTGAAAATACTGTTGTATGACAGCTTCCCTGTTGTCTGTTTCCTCACCGTCGTCTTCCTCCTCTTCACTCTCCACAGGCTCCACGGCTTCTACGACACCACCATCTGGACCATCCTCCTGCAGGAAAGGCACCTGGCGTCGCAAAGCCAGGTTGTGAAGCATACAGCAGGCCACGATGATGTGGCACACCTTCTTTGGTGAGTACATTAGGGATCCACCTGTCATATGCAGGCACCTAAACCTGGCCTTCAGGAGGCCGAAGGTCCTTTCTATGACCCTCCTAGTACGCCCATGGGCCTCATTGTACCGTTCCTCTGCCCTGGTCCTGGGATTCCTCACTGGGGTCAATAGCCACGGCAGGTTGGGGTAACCAGAGTCACCTATTAGCCACACACGCTGTCTCTGTAGCTGTTCCATCACATAGGGGACGCTGCTATTACGCATAACATACGCGTCATGCACTGACCCAGGGAACATGGCATTCACATAGGAGATGTACTGGTCTGCCAAACAGACAACCTGCACATTCATAGAATGGTAATTTTTCCTATTTCTGTACACCTGTTCATCGTCATTTGGGGGTACTAATGGCACATGGGTCCAATCAATGGCACCAATGATGTTGGGGATATGTCCAAGGGCATAGAAATCACCCTTCACTGTGGCCAAATCAGCCTCTTCTGGGAATATGATGTAGCTCCTCATGAGTTTCATCAGGGCAGACAACACTCTGGACAGAATCTTTGAAAACATAGGCTGAGACATTCCAGATGACATGGCCACTGTTGTCTGGAATGAGCCACTTGCAAAAAAAATGGAGGACTGATAGAACCTGCACTAGAGGGGAAATTCCTGTGGGTTGGCGGATGGGTGACATCAGGTCTGGCTCCAGCTGGGCACACAGTTCATGTATAGTGGCTCGGTCAAGTCGGTATCGGAGTATTATATGGCATTCTTCCATTGTCGACAGGTCAACCAGGGGCCGGTACACGGGAGGATTCCTCCTTCTCCTCGCAAGTCCCTGCGGACTGTGCCTAGGAAGGACAACATGGAGCACTGAGTCAATCAACTCACAGGTACGTACAACACAGCTTGCACAGTACACGAAAATGTATTGACTGCTATGTTTGTATGTGTGCAAATGCAAGGCCTAGGCCTGTGTGACGCAGTAGAATTTAAGCCATGTGGGCCCTTGAAATGGCGGCTGCCTGACCTCTAAACTGGGACAATGGGATGTGAGGTCAATTCGCTGGCGTGGCACACCGTGGCGGTAGGCGGTCGAAGACCGCTGTACGAAGTCGCATTGGTTAACATTGAACCCTCTGGGATTCAGGAGCCAATGACGATGTGCGCCGGCGGTCGCGGTACGCACCGCCGCGGTACGCACCACCGCGGTACGCACCGCCGCGGGCGTGACCGCCATTTTCTATCTGCTTAATCACTCGAGACCTGATCATCCACAGGAGAGGACCTATACTGCAAGTGCTGCTGTGAACTCGGTCTGGAAGTGACAATGGCTGCTGCGACTGGGGAAAGGGCCCCTGCCTTCACGTCTGAAGAGTTGGAGAAACTTGTGGACGGGGTCCTCCCCCAGTATGCGCTACTCTACGGTCCTCCAGACCAACAGGTGAGTACACTGAGTGCACATTGAATGGGTAATGCCTGTGTGGAGTGGGGTGGCTGTCAGTTGGTGGGGTGGGGAGAAAATGAGGAATGCAACGCACGACTGATGAGAGTATGGGCCACATGGCAAGGGTGGGGAGGGGAGGCATGTACTCCAAACATGCAGAAATTTGACGTTTTATCTTTCCCACCCTGTACATGTCAAACAGGTGAGCGCCCATCAGAAAATCGATATTTGGCGTGCCATCGCCAAGGAAGTCCGGGCCCTGGGGGTCTACACCAGACGGGGCACCCACTGTCGGAAGAGGTGGGAGGACATCCGCTGCAGAACCCAAAAGACCGCTGAGTCACTGCTGGGGATGGCCTCCCGACCTAGGAGGGGTGCCAGTCGTACCCTGACCCCCCTGATGTCCCGGATCCTGGTTGTGGCCTACCCTGATTTGAATGGGCGCTTGAGGACATCACAGCAGACACAAGGGGGTGAGTATCAGCACATTCTCCTATCTATACGCGCAGTGGAGGCGTCTGGGTGGGGGAGGAGGGCTGTGGGTGACAGTAGGCCAGGGCGCTTTCTGTAGTTTAGTCCCCTCCCTTAGACATGGCCCTGTGCCCCCGCCCACCACCTCTGTAGGGTGCCAAGTGCAGCTATCCATGGTCCAACATCACCCATGAGCGCGTCTGTTGTCCCTAGACCTGTTGGCCTAGTCAGAAGTACAGAGTAGTGTACCCCAAGTTTAGTGCATGAGGCACCTGTGTCTGTCCTCTCCGCCAAGGCTATTGACAAGGCATGCACTCAACTTTGTTTTATTTCTCCCCCCACCCTTATTCTTTGTTTCTTGTGCATTAGCATCATCAGGCGGAGGAGAATTGGCGTCGGAGCACGAGGGAGCTGCAGGTCACCAGGCCCCGGTGGGCACTGACACAGACACCGAGGGCACCAGTGATCCGGAGGGCGAGGGGAGCACCACAACGGGAGCCGGTGGAGACACCAGCGACACGGACACGTCCTCGTTTGGGAGCTCCCTAGCGGGGGCGGCAACATCTGTGCCCCCCGCAACAACAGGTACAGCCGCCACCCAGCGCACCAGCACCGCCCTCCCAGCAGCCCCTCAGCCTTCGCTCCGTGCCCGTTCGCCCAGGAAGGCGCGCGTCTCCTTCGCCCCAGGCACCTCAGCCCCTGCCTCTGTTACCCCTGCTGCCCTCAGTGCGGAGCTCATTGACCTCGTGAGGACGCTCATTGTTGGGCAGACTACCCTTTTGAATGCCATCCAGGGGGTGCAAAGGGAGGTGCAACAGAGCAATGCCTACCTGGAGGGCATTCATTCGGGTCAGGCTGCCCATTAACGAGCGTTCACTTCTCTGGCCTCAGCACTGACGGCAGCCATTGTCCCTGTCTCCAGTCTCCCTCTTCTAACTGCCTCCAGCCTTTCTCTGTCTCCTGTTCCTCAGCCTATCCCATCCACACCATCTGACCAGCCTGCACACACCTCAACACCCAAGGCCAGCTCATCCAAACATAAGCACCACAGAACACACAAGCATTCACCCAAGCAACACCCAGTTGCAGACATACCAACAGTCACTACCACCTCTGTGTCCCCCTCCTCCTCGTCTCCCTCCTCCCTCCCTGTGACGTCTACACTCACACCTGCATGCACACCAACATCAGCCAGTTCTTCCATCACCAGCACACCCTCCACTACAGTCCTCACACGTGCAGTCACCACCCCCACTGCCATGTACACGTCCCCTGTGTCCTCTCCAAGTGTGTCTGTCACCCCCTCTTCCAAGACACATAAACTCAGGCAGACACCCAAACAACAGCCAACCACCTCACGACAGCCTACGTCTCAGTCACCTGCACCCAAGGACAGCACACCTGACTCTCCTACAACCACATCCTCTTCCTCCACTTCTATCTCCACTACTCCTACCCTTTACCCTGGTCCAAAGAAATATTACCTCTCAAATGTTGACCTCTTTCCCTCCCCTGACCCACCCCCTCCATCTGGGAAAAGTCCCAAAGGCACCTCAGCCACCACCAGCCCAGCTTCCAAGGTACAAGTGGTGCATGGAATATGGAGTCCACCCTTTGGTGGCAGTGACACTTCACTGAGCAGCAAGGGGACTGGCAGCCCCCCCCAGGCAAGAGGACCCGGAAAGTGAAGGGCCGCCGTGAGCGGACTGAGACGGATGCCCCCAAGGAGGTGACTCCGGCCACTTCACCTGCCACAACAGCCAGGGGAGGCAAGGGCCCGAGAGCCCCATCTAAGGAGCGGAAGGGCAGCAGGGCGGAGAGGCCAGCCAGCAGGAGCGCGGAGCAGGAGGGCCCCACACGCCCCATCCCGGCTGCAAGGGACGACACCAAAGGGCCCAGGACTCCGTCTCCGAAGGGGCCTGACACTGCACGTTCGGAGGGCGAGTGAGCAGGTTGTCCAGGCCAGGTCTGACTCCCTACACTAACTGGAAGAGCACCGCTGAAGAGGGCCCCGCCGTGAAGACAAGCACCGCTGAACAGGGCCCCGCCGTGAAGACAAGCACCGCTGAAGAGGGCCCCGCCGTGAAGACAAGCACAGCTGAACAGGGCCCCGCCGTGAAGACAAGCACCGCTGAACAGGGCCCCGCCGTGAAGACAAGCACCGCTGAAGAGGGCCCCGCCGTGAAGACAAGCACCGCTGAAGAGGGCCCCGCCGTGCAGAAGAGCACCGCTGAACAGGGCCCCGCCGTGCAGAAGAGCACCGCTGAACAGGGCCCCGCCGTGCAGAAGAGCACCGCTGAAGAGGGCCCCGCCGTGAAGACAAGCACCGCTGAACAGGGCCCCGCCGTGAAGACAAGCACCGCTGAAGAGGGCCCCGCCGTGAAGACAAGCACCGCTGAAGAGGGCCCCGCCGTGCAGAAGAGCACCGCTGAACAGGGCCCCGCCGTGCAGAAGAGCACCGCTGAAGAGGGCCCCGCCGTGCAGAAGAACACCGCTGAAGAGGGCCCCGCCATGAAGACAAGCACCGCTGAACAGGGCCCCGCCGTGAAGACAAGCACCGCTGAAGAGGGCCCCGCCGTGAAGACAAGCACCGCTGAACAGGGCCCCGCCGTGCAGAAGAGCACCGCTGAAGAGGGCCCCGCCGTGCAGAAGAGCACCGCTGAACAGGGCCCCGCCGTGAAGACAAGCACCGCTGAAGAGGGCCCCGCCGTGCAGAAGAGCACCGCTGAAGAGGGCCCCACCGTGCAGAAGAGCACCGCTGAAGAGGGCCCCGCCGTGAAGACAAGCACCGCTGAAGAGGGCCCCGCCGTGCAGAAGAGCACCGCTGAACAGGGCCCCGCCGTGCAGAAGAGCACCGCTGAACAGGGCCCTGCCGTCTCAAGCACCGCTCCGCTGGGCACCGCCGTCTCAAGCACCGCTCCGCTGGGCCCTTCATCACAAGCACAGCTCCGCTGGGCCCTTCCTGTCAAGCACCGCTCCGCTGGGCACCGCCGTCTCAAGCACCGCTCCGCTGGGCCCTTCCTGTCACGCACCGCTCCGCTGGGCACCGCCGTCTCAAGCACCGCTCCGCTGGGCCCTTCCTGTCAAGCACCGCTCCGCTGGGCCCTTCCTGTCAAGCACCGCTCCGCTGGGCCCTTCCTGTCAAGCACCGCTCCGCTGGCCACCGCCGTCTCAAGCACCGCTCCGCTGGGCCCTTCCTGTCAAGCACCGCTCCGCTGGGCCCCGCCGTCTCAAGCACCGCTCCGCTGGGCCCTTCCTGTCAAGCACCGCTCCGCTGGGCACCGCCGTCTCAAGCACCGCTCCGCTGGGCCCTTCCTGTCACGCACCGCTCCGCTGGGCACCGCCGTCTCAAGCACCGCGCCGCTGGGCCCTTCCTGTCAAGCACCGCTCCGCTGGGCACCGCCGTCTCAAGCACTGCTCCGCTGGGCTCTTCCTGTCAAGCACCGCTCCGCTGGGCACCGCCGTCTCAAGCACCGCTCCGCTGGGCCCTTCCTGTCACGCACCGCTCCGCTGGGCACCGCCGTCTCAAGCACCGCTCCGCTGGGCCCTTCCTGTCACGCACCGCTCCGCTGGGCACCGCCGTCTCAAGCACCGCGCCGCTGGGCCCTTCCTGTCAAGCACGGCTCCGCTGGGCACCGCCGTCTCAAGCACCGCTCCGCTGGGCCCTTCCTGTCAAGCACCGCTCCGCTGGGCACCGCCGTCTCAAGCACCGCTCCGCTGGGCCCTTCCTGTCAAGCACCGCTCCGCTGGGCACCGCCGTCTCAAGCACCGCTCCGCTGGGCCCTTCCTGTCAAGCACCGCTCCGCTGGGCACCGCCGTCTCAAGCACCGCTCCGCTGGGCCATTCCTGTCAGGCAAAGTTTTGATGGTTGATAAATACTTTTCTGAGACTATTTTGTTCATAAATATTTATTCTCAATTTGGTTATGTGATTGTAGTTTTTTACGGGTGTTTGGGTGGTGTCACTGTGACTTGTTGCTCTGCATTGGTGTGTACATCTTGGGGGGGTGGTGGGGGTCGCATATGTGTGTGCCCGTAACCTTTCCTCCCCCCCCCTCCCGTGTGTCGTAGGTGCAGTACTCACCGTTGACGTCTGCGGCGGAGTTCGTACTCGTGGTAGATGAGCAGGTAGACGAGTGCAGGTATGATGTTCAATTCGGGTTCCATGCTGTCCTCCGTCCTCGTGGAGTGCGTAGAGGTGAGCCCCGGAAAAGGTGGCGGATTGGTGAGTTGTGATAGGGTGGGCGGTACATTGTCTGCCGCCTGCCTGTTGGCGGTGACCGCCGCGCTGTTTGTTTGTCCCGCCGTGGCGGTCGGAGTGTTAAATTGGCAGGCTCTGTTGGCGGTTCCCGCCAGGGTCAGAATTCCATTTTTCGGGCCGCCAGCCTGTTGGCGGGTTGGCCGCCGCTTTATCACCGACCGCCAGGGTCAGAATCACCCCCATAGTCTAGACTATGGCCCTCATTACAACATTGGCAGTAAATGCCGCTTACCGCTGTGCAGAAGACCGCCAACACACCGCCGCCGCGGCGGAAATCCGCTACAGCTATTACGACAAAAAAGCCAGAATCTGCCAAAATCAAGACACCCACACAAGTCCGCCACACCAAAGGTCAGTGATAAACTGCAGATAACAAAACCTCCTCTGTCAAGCCAACAGGAATACGCCCACACTATCACGACCCACGAATCCACATGGCGGTCTTTCAACCGCGGTATTCCATTGGCGTTACACACCGCCGTGCTCAAAATACACACACATTTACAAAACACAACCACATTGGACAAATCGAAATACACACACCTGATATACATACACACACCACACCCACACACCCACACCACTATAAAACACACACCCACATCATCCACAAACCCCTATGACAAAAATTGAGAACGAAGCACAGAGACACCACCATCAACAAACTAGCATCCACAGGCACACAACACCATCACTCACACAACATCCACGCACCTCACACAACACACACAAACACATCTCCTCACACATCACAACATCCACCACCTCACACATCACCCACACCACACCATGGCACCACAAAGACACCCCAGGTTCTCTGAGGAGGAGCTCAGAGTAATGGTGGAGGAAATCGTCCGGGTAGAGCCACAGCTATTCGGATCACAGGTGCAGCACACCTCCATTGCTAGGAAGATGGAGCTATGGCGCAGAATCGTAGACAGGGTCAACACAGTGGGACAGCACTCAAGAACACGGGATGACATCAGGAAGAGGTGGAACAACCTACTGGGGAAGGTGCGTTCCGTGGTCTCAAGACACCAGATTGCAGTTCAGAGGACTGGCGGCGGACCCCCACCTCCTCCCCCACAACTAACAACATGGGAGGAGCAGGTCTTGGCTATACTGCATCCTGAGGGCCTCGCAGGAGTAGCAGGAGGAATGGACTCTGGTAAGTCAAATCTTAACTATTATATCCCCCACCCCACCTGCATGCCATCACATACCCCCACCCTCACCCCTATCACTCCAACACCTCACATATGTCCCACTATCACAAACCACCCATCCCAACACCAAGCCCTGTATGCAACAGCAAAGCATGAACACCCATCACCAAAGCATGTCCACTACAGATACCCACACAGATCCCCAAACCAAATATCACACAAGGTCCTAGACAAGAATGTAAGAACTGGGGTACAGGGTCACCCACCCATTGCACACAATGGCACACACAGATGCAATAATCATGCCTTTACACCCCTTGCAGGACCCCTACCCAACGTCACCGGACAGGAGGTTCCAGACATGTCCCCCCCCCACAGAAGAGGCCCACAGTGATGACAGCAGCTCTGTCCAACTGGATCTAGATGACTAGCCCGGCCCATCTGGGACCTCTGGACATTCGGTTCCCCATACACTGGCACATGCCACCACAGAGCCTCCCCCTCAGGAAACACCAGCACAGCACCCACCCAGCAGGCCCATATCTCTGTCCCCAGGACACGTCAAGCAGCAGTGTGTCCACCACTACAGGGAACCCAGGCAAACCCACAAACCCAAGAACATCAGGGACATGGGGGCATTGGCAGTGAGCACACGGTTCAGGGTACAGAAGACCAGGAAAACAGGGGAACTGGGAGGACTGCTGTGCGACAGGGGGAGGACAGGCCCAGGGAACCCACTCTCCACGAGGCCCTCTCCAACATCCTTGGAACGTACCATCATTCCCAGGAGACAATGGCAACAGTACTGGCCAAGTTCAGGAGACCCAGCGGCTGCAGGAGGAACAGTATTTGGGGATCAGGGAGGAACTCAAATCCATCAACACCACCCTGGTCACCATTGTAGGGGTGCTGAAGGACCTTGTGAACACCAGGAGGGACACTGTGGCACATAAAGGGGCCCCTGACACTAGCCACGATGATAAACTGCCCACCACCTCCGCCGGCGCTAGTGGACAGGAGGCACCGCCACAGGACCACCACACCAGCACCCCACCCCCTGCAGATGGAGAACCACCCCGCAAACGGTCCCTGAGATCCAGGACAAAGACAGAGAACAATGCCAAGACCCCCACCAAGAAACAAGACCACCCTGAATGTCATCCTTCTGTCCCACTTCGTCACCCTGTCCATCCTTAAACTGCCCTAGCTCCACTTCCTATGCCCCTTTGGACAATGCACCTGTGAGACAAATAACTGGACTCTGCCATGGACATTCCTCCACCATCACCCCTGACCATTTTCCAACCCCCTCCACTAATTTGCACTTAAATAAACACCCTTAAATCACAAAACAATCTGGAGTCAGTCTGTGCTTTCACAAATGTGTATTTGCTATAACTAACAAAAATAGCAGTGACCATTGTATTGTCAACATACCTATGTCACACAGCTCTAGTCCATGAGGTATCATAGTAGAGGTCACACAGTGGGACCCACATCTGTGAAATGGAAAGGCAAAGTGACAGGTCAGGGTCCATACACTGAGTGAAAGTGACAGACATATGATAGGTCTAACAATTGTATGAGATGTAGGAGGCAGTGATGTCTTCTTACCTGTGTCTCACTGGAAGTATTGCTGGATCAAGTTGTTTCTGTTGTCGATATCCTCTTCTTCTGCCTCCTCTTCTTCACTGTCCACAGGCTCCACAGCTGCCACAAGACCTCCTTCTGGACCATCCTCCTGCAGAAAAGGCAACTGTCATCGCAAAGCCAAGTTGTGCAGCATACAGCAGGCCACGATGATCTGGCACACCTTCTTTGGTGAGTAGTAGAAAGAACCACCTGTCATATGAAGGTCCTTTCGATCACTCTCCTAGTTCGCCCATGTGCATCATTGTACCGTTCCTCTGCCCTTGTCCTGGGATTTCTCACTGGGGTCAGTAGCCATGACAGGTTGGGGTACCCAGAGTCACCTGCAAATGTCGAGGGACATCTGTTAGACACACACTAAACCTTAGGGACAACCCCAGACCCAGACAACTGTTCACAAGGTATAGGGTCCTTGTCCTCACCTATTAGCCACACACAGTGCCTCTGGAGTTGCCCCATCACATAAGGGATGCTGCTATTCCTCAAAATGTAAGTGTCATGCACTGAGCCTGGAAACTTGGCATTCACATGGGAGATGTACTGGTCGGCCAAACACACCATCTGCACATTCATTGAATGGTAGCTCTTCCTGTTTCTGTACACCTGTTCACTCCTACAGGGGGTACCAAGGTCACATGTGTCCCATCAATGGCACCTATGATGTTGGGGATATGTCCCAGGGCATAGAAGTCACCTTTCACTGTGGGCAAATCCTCCACCTGAGGGAAAACGATGCAGCTGTGCATGTGTTTCAGCAGGGCAGACAACACTCTGGACAACACTTTTGAGAACATAGGCTGGGACATCCCTGATGCAATGGCCACTGTTGTTTGGAAAGACCCACTTACCAGGAAATGGAGTACTGACAGGACCTGCACTAGAGGGGGGGATTCCTGTGGGATGGCGGATAGCTGAAATCAGGTCTGGCTCCAACTGGGCACACAGTTCCTGGATTGTGGCACGATCAAGTCTGTAAGTGATAATGATGTGTCTGTCTTCCATTGTCGACAGGTCCACCAGCGGTCTGTACACCGGAGGATGCCGCCATCTCCTCACCTGCCCCAGCGGACGTGCCCTATGGACGAGAACAGCGAGCACAGAATCAGCCAACACTGAGGTAGTAAAAAAATAATTTATTGCACACAGTTGTCAATCCGCTATGTGCCTGTCACTGTGTGTATGCAAGGCCTAGATATGTGTGACGCATTTAAAAATAATACCATGTGGCCACCTGAAATGGCGGGTGCCTGACCTGTAATGTGGGACAAGGGGATATGAGGTCACTGCGCTGGCGTTGTACACCGTCGCGGTAGGCGGTCGAAGACCGCGGCGCAATCCTGCATTGTTTAACATTGGGCCCTATGGGTCCCAGGAGCCAATGACGATGTATGCCAGCGGTGAGGGTATGCACCACTGCAGACGTGACCGCCATTTTGTCTCTGTTCACTCACTTGATACCTGACCTTCGACAGGAGAGGACCTACACTGCAAGTGCTGCTGTGACCTGTGTCTGGAAGCGGCGATGGCTCATGTGTCTGGGGAAAGGGCCCCTGCCTTCACTTCAGAGGAGTTGGAGAAACTAGTGGATGGGGTCCTCCCCCAGGACACGCTACTCTACGGTCCTCCAGACAAACAGGTGAGTACACTGTGAGCATGCTGTATGGGCAATGCCTGTTTGGAGTGGTGTGAATGGAAGATACGGGGGGTGACTGAGGCCTGCATGACCGGACAGTGAGTGTATGTGCATCAGGGCAAGGGTGGGAAC
Organism: Pleurodeles waltl; assembly: GCF_031143425.1. NCBI lineage: Eukaryota > Metazoa > Chordata > Amphibia > Caudata > Salamandridae > Pleurodeles > Pleurodeles waltl. The sequence goes on from NC_090446.1 coordinate 1,238,565,380, forward strand.
ATGGGCCAATGACTGTGACGGTCCGGACCGTTAAAGATCATCCTTTTCCCCTGTACTATTCCTCTAGGTCAGCGCCCATCAAAAGAAGGATATCTGGCGTGCCGTCGCCAAGGGCGTCCCGACCCTGGGGGTCCATCACAGACGGAGCACCCACTGCCAGAAAAGATGGGAGGAAATTCGCTGCTGGAGCAAGAAGACGGCGGAGGACCAGCTGGGGTGCCCATCGCACCATGACCCCCCTGATGTTCCGGATCCTGGCGGTGGCGTATCCGGAGTTGGATGTGCGCTTAAGGGCATCACAGCAGCCAGAAGGTGTGAGTACTGTTACATCCATCTGACTCTGCGCGCATTAGGAGGTGTCTGGGTGGGGGAGGTGGGCAGTGGGTTACCCTAGGCCAGAACGAGCTTTGTAGGCAAGGACCCTTTGTGAGGCAGGCTATATGGCAACCCAACCCCACCAGTGGTAAGAGCCATCTACACCTAGTCAGGCTCCTGTGACTTCCATGTGTGCAGCAATCGGGCATAGGCCTTGTACCCCTTGTCCCTGTGATTAATTAGGGAACTCTGAGTGCATGGCGTAGTGCAGAGGGCTGCTGTGTTTGTAGTGTCCGCCAACGGTAGCGGTATTGCATGCACTGAACATGTCTTTCTTCTTTCTTCCCCCCCTTTTTTGTGGTCTCCCTGTTCTTGTGTGCATTAGCATCATCAGCCGGAGGAGCAGTACCCCCGGAGCAGGAGGGATCTGCATCCCACATGGCCCTGGAGGGCGAGACAACAGAGTCTGAAGTCACCAGTGGGACGGAAGGCGAGGGGAGCTCCACGGCGGGGACAGGAGCAGAGACCAGCAACACCGACTCCTCCTCTGATGGGAGCTCCCTTGCGGTGGCGGGCCCCTCTGTGCCCCCCGCATCAACAGGTACAGACGCCACCCCCCCTACCAGCACCGTCCTCCCAGCAGCCCCTCAGCGTGTGTCCCATGCCCGCTCATCGAGGAGGGTGGGCATCTCCTTTGCCCCAGGCACCTCAGGCCCTGCTGCCCTCAGTGAGGAGGCTATTGACCTCCTGAGATCCCTCACTGTTGGGCAATCTACCATTGTGAATGCCATCCACATTGTTGAGAGGCATTTGCAGCAAACAAATGCATACCTGGAGGGCATTCATTCAGGCTAGGCAGCCCAACAGCGAGCATTTCAGGCTCTGGCCTCAGCACTGATGGCAGCCATTGTCCCTGTGTCCAGCCTCCCCCCTCCAACCTCCTCCACCCAGACCCAATCCCCTGTACCTCAGCCTATCCCAAGCACACTATCAGACCAGCATGCACACACCTCAACACACAAGGGTGGCTCAGTCAAACATAAGCACCACACATCCCACAGGCACTCACACAAGCACCATACCCATGCAGACATACCAACATCCACTGCCTCCACTGTGTCCCCCTCCTCCACGTCTCCCTCCTCCCTCCCTGTCTCGTCTCCACTCACACCTGCATGCACTACATCTTCAGCCACTACCTTCATCACCAGAATACCCATCACCACACACCGCTCACCACCCCCACTACCATTCACACATCCCCTGTGTCCTCTCCCAGTGTGTCTGTGAGCCCTCCTCCCAAAGTACACGAACGCAGTCACATACCCATCCAACAGCCATCCACCTCACAACAGCCTCCAGCCCATGCACCTTCACCCAAAGTCAGCAAACGTACACCTCCTACATCCACTACCTTTTCCTCCACTCCCAAACACCCTCCATCTACCCGTCCCAGTGTGTCTAAAAAGCTTTTCCTATCAAATGTTGACCTCTTCCCTACACTTCCCCCCCGTCCCCTAGGGCCCACCTTTCCATGTCCCAACCCAGCACCTCAGACACCACATCACCGGGCACAGTGGTGCCAGCAACAGTGGGATTTTGGTGTGCGCCAAGCAACAGGGCTGCCAGTGTCCAAAGGAGCGAGGGTAAGGACATTCCCCCACCTCCAAAACAGAAAACCTTGCCCACATCCCAGAAGGAGAAGGCAAAAACACCTGCCACCAAAGGCTCAGGCAAAACAAAAGTGGAAAGTGGAAAGACAGCTGCGCCACCATCCAAGGTGAGGAAGGGCCAAAAAATCAAAGGCAGGTCCACGTTGACACCAACCTGTACGGCGGACAAGACCGCCACCGGCACTGCCACCTGCTCCACCGCCACAGACACTGCCGCCAGCACTGCAGACACTTAGCCCTTCACCAGCACCGCAGACACTGAGCCCTTCACCAGCACCGCAGTCAGTGAGCCCGCCACGAGCACCGCCGCTATTGACACCGCCGCCAGCACCGCAGTCAGTGAGCCCGCCACTAGCACCGCAGTCAGTGAGGCCACCACCAGCACCGCCACCACAAAGACTGCGGCCAGCACCATTTCCACAGAGCCCGCCGCCAGCACTGATGCAACAGAGCCCGCCGTTTGCACCGATGCCACAGAGCCCGCCGCCAGCACCGATGCCACAGAGCCCGCCGCCAGCACTGATGCCACAGAGCCCGCCACCAGCACCGATGCCACAGAGCCCGCCGCAAGCACCGCCGCTACTGACACCAGCACCGCCGCTACTGACACCACCGCCAGCACCGCCAGAGGCCCCGCGACATCCTCAGCCATTGGCACCTCCGCAGACATGGCTGCCATCCCCAGTGGTTAGTCGTACGATGCTGGTGGTCATTTCCTGGAGCCTGGGCAGCTTGCATGTTGCACCACCGTCAGTGGAGTGTCACATCCACTACCTCAGTCCTTGGCAGGTTGAAGCATTCTGGGCACAAAGCCCCCTCCAGAACCAGTGGAGAAAGGCATCCACTACCCCAGTCCTTGGCAGGATGAAGCACTTTGGGCACAAAGCCCCCTCAGGAACCAGTGGAGTATCACATCCACTACCTCAGTCCTTGGCAGGATGAAGCACTCTGGGCACAAAGCCCCCTCCAGAACCAGTGGAGAAAGGCATCCACTACCTCAGTCCTTGGCAGGATGAAGCACTCTGGGCACAAATCCCCCTCCAGAACCAGTGGAGAAAGGCATCCACTACCTCAGTCCTTGGCAGGATGAAGCACTCTGGGCACAAAGCCCCCTTCAGAACCAGTGGAGAAAAGCATCCACTACCTCAGTCCTTGGCAGGATGAAGCACTCTGGGCACCAAGCCCCCTCCAGAACCAGTGGAGTATCACATCCACTACCTCAGTCCAAAGCCCCCTTCAGAACCAGTGGAGAAAAGCATCCACTACCTCAGTCCTTGGCAGGATGAAGCACTCTGGGCACCAAGCCCCCTCCAGAACCAGTGGAGTATCACATCCACTACCTCAGTCCTTGGCAGGATGAAGCACTCTGGGCACAAAGCCCCCTCCAGAACCAGTGGAGTATCACATCCACTACCTCAGTCCTTGGCAGGAGAAGGACTCTGGGCACAAAGCCTCCTCCAGAACCAGTGGAGAAAGGCATCCACTACCTCAGTCCTTTGCAGGATGAAGCACACTGGGCACAAAGCCTCCTCAGAACCAAAAGAGAAAGGCATCCACTACCTCAGTCCTTGGTAGGATGAAACACTCTGGGCACAAAGCCCCCTCCAGAACCAGTTGAGAAAGACATCCACTACCTCAGTCCTTGGCAGTATGAAGCACTCTGGGCACAAAGCCCCCTCCAGAATCAGTTGAGAAAGGCATCCACTTGAGAGACTGTGGCTTTGCACTCCCAGGATAAAGCAGTGGGCAACACACCCACTGAAATGACTCGGGAGACTGTGGCGTTGCACTCCCCAGGATAAAGCAGTGGGCAAACCACCCACTGGAGAGACTTGAGAGACTGTGGCTTTGCAATCCCCAGGATAAAGCAGTGGGCAAACCACCCACTGAAAAGACTTGAGAGACTGTGGCTTTGCACTCCCCAGGATAAAGCAGTGGGCAACCCACCCACTGAAAAGACTTGAGAGACTGTGGTTTTGCACTCCCCGAATAAAGCAGTGGGCAACCCACCCACTGAAAAGACTTGAGAGACTGTGACTTTGCACTCCCCAGGATAAAGCAGTGGGCAACCCATCCACTGAAAAGACGAGACACTGTGGCTTTGCACTCCCCAGGATAAAGCAGTGGGCAAACCACCCACTGAAAAGACTTGAGAGACTGTGGCTTTGCACTCCCCAGGATACATCAATGGGCATGGAGCCCCTTCGTGGAGCTGGCGTCGGGCACTCATCCGGCTGAGGTGCCCCCCCTTTCCTTCCCCCTGATGTGCCTGTTTCATTTCGATCTGATGCCCCAGCAGTGTTCTCTCCATTTGCAGTCTGGTATCGAGAGTGGGCCTCACCCATGCATTTTGGGCCCAGTGGTCCACGGACTTTGAATGCCGCACTATCCGGACTTGTATAGTTTGTGTACATAATTGTTTATACTGTATTTAAAGTTTTGACGAATGGATTTTTATTGATTACAATCGTTACAATCATTTCCTTTTGTCATTGCATTCTTCCAGGAGGGTTAGGGGGGTGTAAATCTATTGTTGCAGCATGTATTGGTGTGTGTGTTGTTGTGGGTGAGGGTGGGGGTGTCGCGTATTGAGTGTGTGTGTCACTCTCTTTTCCCTACCCCCTCCCCTGTGTTGTAGGTACAGTACTTACCGTGGTCGTTGCCGCTGTCGTTCGTGCTCCTGGTAGAGGAGCAGGAAAACTATCGCGGGGAGGATTTGGAGTTCTGGCTCCATGGTGTACTGGTTCCTCGTGGGTTGTGTAGAGGTGAGTGTTTCCCCTTCCAAGTCCTGTTTCCGCCGTGTTTTTGTTTGCGTTGAATCCGCCCTGGAAAAGGTGGCGGATTGGCATCTCATAATAGTGTGGGCGGTACATTGTCTTCCGCCTGTCTGTTGGCAGTGACCCCCATGCTGTTTGTTTGTACCGCTGTGGCAGTCGGAGTGTTAAAGTGGCTGTCTATGTTGGCGGTTTCCGCCATGGTCGTGATTCCATTTTTTTTACTGCCGGCCAGTTGGTGGTTATACCGCCGCTTTAACACCGACCACCAGGGTTGTAATGAGGGCCTATGTGTATCAGTCTATGACGTTGTAAACATTTGAACAGTCCTATTACAAAACTTACCCTGCATCTCTTGCTCGCTAATACCTTACATACATGATTCCGGCTCGAGAAGTCTAGACTGATACACATAGGATGGATCACATTTGCCCCTCCTTCCGCTTTCATCATGGCCACTCCCTTCTTAATATGATTAGTCATTATTGACTCACAGTTTCTGCGTTATGCCTGTTGTGGTGGGCTGTATGAGTTATTTGTTTCATTCTTACCCCCGACTACCACCCATCCCCACTCTCAGATTACAAAGGCTAATGGGTTAGCCCTGATATTACTGACACACCACAGGGGGCACAGGCACAAGGCGAGGTTCTTTCTTTTTACCCAGACCCCTAATACTCTCACCACACTTTCAATGGCACCACTTTCCACCACTAGACTCTTAACACTCATTGTTAAGGGCATGTACACAGCGCGCAAGCGATATTCAGTATAGTCTTATCCCAAGTGATGTGAGGCCCATATAGCCCTTCTACAGGAAATGCACACTACCTCAACTGAACTGTCCTGCCTCCAAAAATGCTGGTTCATATCAGTATATGCTATGAGTATGCCCGAGGTGCCATTATCTGAATTCGTACAGGAATCCCTTTCCACACCATTGATATCATAGCTGACATAGAAGTGCGATATGTCCTCCTAAAGGGGTGACTAATTGGCCTGCTCATTTTACTCATGAGCATATACTCTCCTAACACTGATCAAGATATGTTCTGGATGACACTGTCAGCGTGCTAGCTCAGACAACACATGATCCGTGGATCTTGGGAGGAGATAACAACTGTGTTTTAGACTTGTAGCTCGATCGCTCACTCCCACCCATTTCTCGCTCTCCTCCACAAACTCATACAGAATGCTCCATGAACTGGGTGATGTAATGGGCGCTGGTGAATGTATAGAGAGCTCTTAATCTTACCTCTTGGGTTTGCTCTTTCCATTCAACACCCCACAATATCTTTGCATGTCTTGACAGGGTATTATGCTCCCACACCCTGCTGCCCTTCTTCCAAGCTGCAGAATACCTAGAACACTGTGGACTTGCAAGGGGGGGTCCCCCACGCTCCAACTCCTACATGGTGTTTATCCCATGACTGTAAGACCCCATATTCTGAGGCAACCAGCAAACACATAATCGTAACTACTTCGCCAACAATGAGGGAACAGCCTCCATTTCTCTCCTTGAATGGAATATATTCAAGGTGGTCACCCATGGTATCTGCCTCCAAGAAATAGTAGGAGTCTGCCAAACACTTAACAGAGTACTTAAGGAGGCAGAACAGCATCTGCCATTGGTGAACCATCAGGCTGAGCAGAAAGCGGCTGGCTATCCCACGCTGAAACAAGCAGAAACAGCTCCATTTTGGAGCACCTGCGGTGTTTCAACCTCATGGCCTATGCAGCTAAGACACATGGAGATGGCAATACATCGAACCGTTGCCTTGCATGGTTAATCTGGCAGGAGCAAAGGGTAGCCCCCATCTTCAAGTTGGTATCCTCTTCAGGTGCAGTCTTCCATATACAATACAACATCTTTTCTGAATTCTATAGATATTATTCCCACATTTATAAAGCACCCCAGCAATCCCCAGACAGCACTGCTGGCTCATTCCTCATGCAGCTCCCCTTACTGTGTATCACTATGGCACAACAAGACACCTTTGATACAATCATAACACCAGCAAATGTTAAGCAGGCAATTCAAGACTTGGCCAGGAACAAGACCTTGATGCCTCCCTATAGAATAATATAGCACATAGACTAATATCTTAGCACCTCGCTTCTCTACTATCTACAGCAAGGGCCTTCAACTCGGCAGATTGATGATCTCCCTTCGGGAATCTTTACAAGTTTCCATCTTTAAGCCCGACCAAGATCCTACCAATGCAACCTCTTATCGGCCTATCCCCATACTGGGGGCAGACTATAAGAGCCTGGGTAAGAATTTATCTGGCATTTATGACCTAATACTGACGAAACTTATTCACCTGGATCAGAATGGGTTAGTCCCAGGCCGCAGTACATCCCACGACCTTTGATGCCTGTTCTACATTCAGGACCAGTTCCAAGGACAGTTCCCTTGTGCGGCATGCCTGGTCCTATCTCAGTGGATAGCCAACTGCAATTTTGAAGAAGCATGCCACCACTCTCTACCACTTTCCTGTAGAGCTATAAGAAATCCCCTGCTCCCACAGGCACTACTGGACCACTCCCCCAGGGACTACCTGCAAGTATATGTAGCCCACAAATGCCTGATCAGAACTCATGCTTTAACACAACAAGTTCTCCAGTATGCCCCAGGGTTTCCTTTACACAGTCTGCCCCACCACCTGGGTACATATATGGCTACAGCTTTGCGCAGATGGCATGAATTCACCCTGACCATAGCCTGTGACCGGTTCTTCAATGGCCACCTTCTCTCAATTGAACAGCTCCAATCTGACTTTCATCTACCAGCTGGGCAGATCCTCACTTGCTGCCGTCTCAATAGCACTTGTCATACACTATGGAAGACCAGAGACGAGGAACACCCTACGCATGCAGGTGGTCCTCACCGGGGAGTCACTTGATTACATGGCTCTATAGGCTGTTCCGTAGCCACATAGGCACTTCCTTAGGACTCCTTCATCCCACATAGGAAGACGGTATTGGAAGGGTGCCAAACAACATGGAATGGACACAGGCACTTATGTTCCCACATACCATCTTGAGAAATGCCAGGTTTAAAAATATTCAATTTCACATCCTCCACCACGCTTATCTGACACCTGCATAGCTCAACTGGTATTTTTCTACTGCCAACCTACACTGACTCCGCTGTAACTCAGGAAGTGCTTACTTCCAACACGTGCTTTAGTCCTGCTCTACTCTGACCACCTACTGGTGAGAGATTGATGCCAACCTTCACGAGGTCACTGAGCTCACTAAACTCACTGAGCTCACTAATATAGACACTTGGGAGGACAGCCCCCTTGACATTTTTAAACGCAGAAAGAGCATACTGTTGGCACTCGCTTCACTGGCCTGGCTTTGTTGCTTGACAAGAGAACACTCACACTACTTTGGAAGGCCCCTACTGCCCCACCATTATCAGCTTAGCAAGGTACAGTTTGCAAACGGGGGATGGTGGAGGGAACTGCCCCCCTCTATGAAGAAACATGTTACATCCGCAGATGTCCCAAATCCCCGGAATGGGATGTTCTTTTGACACAGTTCTTGCACCTTACATCTCCGGATGATCTCTGTCCATAAATCCATTACATCGATGTCTGCTCCATGAGCCCACTGCAAGCAGTACCACCATACCTAAGTATGCTATCTATCTAATCTGCTATAAAACATCCCCACTGCCCCCCTTGTCAATATTTGCTGCACAATCGCACAGCGGTCCTGCCTTCCTGCTCCCCCTTGCACTTCACCTATATTGTGACCAAACTATTATGTTTCCCACAAACCAGTGCTCACTACTCATTCCTCGTATCACCCTTCCAACCCATTCCAATCTAGGTTCCAGCTCTGTGGTTTTCATATTATCTCTTTTCATGTAATTCTTTGACATTGAGGTGGACTATATCATTGAATACATCACTTCCAATGCACACACTGTCTAGATGTTTCTTCGTATCCCTGTTTTTGTGAATGTTTGTTTATTGCCCTCACTGAATTGAAAAGCTTTGTTTTATCATGCAAAACCTTCATAAAAACAATTTTCAAACAAAAACAAGGCAAAGCCATAGTACACAACACTGATTGCCTGTCAAAGATTTATATATTTTCAAAAGTATATATATGCATATCACAAGCAGTTACACACAAAAAAGTGAACCAAGTGCAAATGATGCAGTGCTGTAATGTGAACATACAACAAATACATGATAAAGTCAAACTTATAAATACACAAAGACACTGTACACCACCCTGGATGTACACAACATTGTTTCATATACATCTGTCAAGGTTGTGCAATAAGTCACAATTACTCCTAAATATGTATAAAAAACATCCAAGCGGGTTTTTGTCAATGTTTAAACCCCATTTTATCTATAGGGTCTCCTCAGGACTAAGGGCCTGATTTAGATCTTTTTGGAATCAGTCCTGTCATTGGTTTTCCATTAGATAATCTGTCCGCTGACTAGGTGGTCAGCACTTTCTATTTAGATGCTGGCAGGTCCATAGACGAAAGTTCGCCAGAAAACTGGCGTCACCACCACAATTTTACACCCACATCAACGGTGCCACAGGCAAAAATGGCTGGCAGTGGGACCACAGCCAGTTTTACCGCTGGGCCAATCATGATGTGCCTTTCCGCCGACCTAACTGTGGCAGCTAAACCACCACACCTGAGTTGCCAGATTGGAAGGGGTATAATCCCTTAACTTAAATTTTTCACTTTTTTTCACTTCCCTTGCTGCCAAAGACCTAACTGCACAAGTCCTGCCTTTGCTGTTGATATCGGACCATGATGCAAATCAACCCCCTTTTTTTTCCAGAACCAAAGGTAAGTGACTGTTTTACCTGTTACCATTGGACTTGTCTGTACACATTAGCTCTGGACTCATGCAAGTTAAAAAAAATACATGCAAGCAATAGTACAATGATGTGCAATGCATATGTGTGTAATGTGGTAGCGTAAGAAACTAAACTTAAAGAAATACACCTCTATATATATTATTTACATTTACCAATTTGGTACTAATTGCCTTCATGATAATGGAAATCTGCACAAAGTCACATCAATCCCTGATTCCAAATGTGTCCATACTTTTGCATTTAATCATTTCCCTAAACTACCATATCAGATACATTTACAGTACACATTATTGTAACTACATAAACCCTATATAATGTAGTACTTGCACTACATAATGCAACAAGTGGGTTTACACAAAATGTACATTCAATGTCAGCTCTAAACTTTAAACATATAATAGATGTATTAATGTCACGTTTACTCTTGTTCAGTGCATTTTATGTATATCATTAAATTTCATTCAAGTCAATAGTTTATTTTCATGTGTAATGCATATGTGTTTATCATTAACACTTAACACACCTGTTACAAAATTATGAACCCATTTAATTTTGTTGTAAGTGTCCATCATCATAATGAATGCTTACACTACAATTAACATGTCCATAACAAATGTTTATCACAAATGTATGCACTCTACAAATACTAAATCACAAATGAGAGTACGGGGGTTCTTGTAACGTAAGTAGGTCAATAGTGTATCAATTGTGACACTAGACCACTCGTATACCTCGACTAGAGGTGAAAAGTGGGTGAGCTGTGAAGTGGTGTATGGTCTGAGGGGGGGATTTCCTTTACGGATTAGGTGGTCTCACTCACTATATAGTGTCATGCTTCATCATATGACCACCTAGCCCCACCCGGGTAGGACAGTGCCACCTGGGAGGACTCAACCTCACTGTTAAAGGAACAGGAGGGAGTGCGTAAATTAGTTTAATTTCTGGAAAATGGGATCCAGCTATGCTAGGGAAATAAAAACACTTACTCAGATACCCGGGTAAGTTTAATAGAGGGTTCTGGGTGGTGTGATTAAAAAAGGAATGGGGAACTGGTGTGAGAGCAATGACTCACAAGGTCACCTATATAAAAGGAGTAGCTGACATGTTTCTGCCCTTGTAATTGAGCTATGGAGGGTCTCTGGGCATTCATCAGGGCGTTGGATCCCTATTGCATATGCTTCTTAAGCGCTGCAGAAATAATCACATTTGAAAAGGGGAAGGGCCTACCTTAACCAAGGGATTACCTGGGGAGGACCTATAGTGAATGGGATAAAAACAGACCAAAAATAGATAGTGAAAAGATAAAACACAGCAAACCACTACACACGTGACATAATTCATGCAGGCCGCAGGAGTACTGGTTGCAAATTATAAATCGCAGTTGCATCAATGTTAGCTATGCAAGGCACACAATAGGTAAGGGAAGACAATTTCTTACCCTAACACTTGAGGCTAGTGGCCTCTGGTATCCTGGAGAGGGAGCGTCCCCTTATAGTCAGACTCTAGGGTTCGAGGGAAAAGGCAGAAGGGAAGAATAACAATGAAAGTAGTTAGAGAAATACAGAGGAGGAGAAAAGGGGGAACTCAAGTGAGTGGAATGGAACGGGAGGGAAATAAGAGGGAGAAAACATGCTGGAGGGAGGAAAAGGTAGAAAACAAGAAGAAAAAGGGGGGGTAAAAATAACAGAAATCAGAAATCAGAAAAGGAGGTGAAGATAAGTCAAGATAGTGGGGGAAGTAGTGGGAAAAATGGGAAAGAGGGGAAAAAGGGGGGGCGGAGAAAAAGGAGAGAAGGAAGAAAAGGAAGAAGAAAGAAAAAGAAAGAGAAAAAGAAAGAAAGAGAAAAATAGAGAGACTACGTTTCCCAGCGACACACCGCAAGGCAGCCGACAGTGCTGCCGGGAAACTACGTTTCCCGGCAACACTCGCGGGACAAGCGTCACTGCCAGGCACAAGGGGTCTCCTTGAGTCTTGGCCGCCCAGCGCGGCGGCCAAGCCGAGACCCTCTGGACCATAACGCTGGGGCAGCGTCTCTTCATGGCGCTCCCCCAACGCTCATTGCTACTTCCGGCCCCCGGCATTACCGGGCTTTGGCCGATCCACTTCGGGCCGATAACTTCAAACGAAGGGAGCACGCAGCACTTCCGTTTCCGCCCACCCCGGGCCGCGACGGTGATTATCAGCAGCTGCATCCTATCCTAATTAAGTCCACTATATCTACCACTCGCAACCAGGCCTCTTCATTCAAGCGGTCCTGAAGGAGAGGTCGGTATAGGCGCACAGAGAGCGCCCACCTTTGATGCAGTGAGTCAGCCAACGTTGGATTCACAGATAAGAGACCTCTGCTCTCCCTTTTTGTTCTCTATTTATCTCTCTATTTTTCTCTTTCTTTCTTTTTCTCTTTCTTTTTCTTTCTTCTTCCTTTTCTTCCTTCTCTCCCTTTTCTCTTCCCCCCTTTTTCCCCTCTTTCCCATTTTTCCCACTACTTCCCCCACTATCTTGACTTATCTTCACCTCCTTTTCTGATTTCTGTTATTTTTACCCCCCCTTTTTCTTCTTGTTTTCTACCTTTTCCTCCCTCCAGCATGTTTTCTCCCTCTTATTTCCCTCCCGTTCCATTCCACTCACTTGAGTTCCCCCTTTTCTCCTCCTCTGTATTTCTCCAACTACTTTCATTGCTATTCTTCCCTTCTGCCTTTTCCCTCGAACCCTAGAGTCTGACTATAAGGGGACTCTCCCTCTCCAGGATACCAGAGGCCACTAGCCTCAAGTGTTAGGGTGAGAAATTGTCTTCCCTTACCTATTGTGCGCCTTGCATAGCTAACATTGATGCAACTGCGATTTATAATTTGCAACCAGTACTCCTGCGGCCTGCATGAATTATTTCACGTGTGTAGTGGTTTGCTGTGTTTTATCTTTTCACTATCTATTTTTGGTCTGTTTTTATCCCATTTACTATAGGTCCTCCCCAGGTAATCCCTTGGTTAAGGTAGGCCCTTTCCCTTTTCAAATGTGATTATTTCTGCAGCGCTTAAGAAGCATATGCAACAGGGATCCAACGCCCTGATGAATGCCCAGAGACCCTCCATAGCTCAATTACAAGGGCAGAAACATGTCGGCTACTCCTTTTAGATAGGTGACCCTGTGAGTCATTGCTCTCACACCGGTTCCTCATTCCTTTTTTAATCACACCACACAGAACCCTCTATTAAACTTACCCGGGTATCTGAGTAGGTGTTTTTATTTCTCTAGCATAGCTGGATCCCATTTTCCAGAAATTAAACTAATTTACACACTCCCTCCTGTTCCTTTAACAGTGAGGTTGAGTCCGCCCAGGTGGCACTGTCCTACCCGGGTGGGGCTAGGTGGTCATATGATGAAGCATGACACTATATAGTGTGTGAGACCACCTAGTCCGTAAAGGAAATCCCCCCCTCAGACCATACACCACTTCACAGTTCACCCACTTTTCACCTCTAGTCGAGGTATACGAGTGGTCTAGTGTCACAATTGATACACTATTGACCTACTAACGTTACAAGAACCCCCGTACTCTCATTTGTGATTTAGTATTGTGTTTCTTTGGGAGTCGAGTACGGCGTGTGTTCCTCTTGCTCCCATTTACTCTCCCTTTGTGTAATGTGCACTCTACAAATATACAAATGTATAAAAAATAAAACCTATTTTCTTCACTGTCATAAATGCAATTACGTTCATATAACTGACATTTTCATCAATAACAGTGACATTGATCAATTATTTTTATTCATTAAATAATATCAGGAAAAAACATTTGAAAATAAAATATTTTATTCTCAAATAAGATAAGTCTCTCAAAAAGTAAGACATTAAACAAAACATAAATGTCCAATAATACATACTGCAGTGCATCAACATATGTTTTTTTTGCCCAGAACCTGCCTCCTAATTTCCCAGTAAGGGGCATCTAGTGGGCAGATTAGCTACCTCAGTGATGTTTCTTGGGAGGGGTGGGTTTGGATTTCTTTGAGGTCAGGACCATGTAATCAGTAAAGGCTGGTGGAGGAGAAGAGGTTGAAAGGGTAGGAGATGATGGGGCGTGGGAGGTAGAGGGAGTTGGAGTGGGTGTTGTGTGTTTGTGTCTGTCTTTGTGCATGTGGGTCTGGTGTATGTGATGCATGTTTGGGTGTGTGTGTCTTGGAAGATGAGTGGTGTTTAGGTGAGTGTGTGCATTGCGTATGGTTGGTGTTGGTGGGTGTGCTTTTCTATGAGTGTGTATGTTAGGATGAGTTTTCTGTTGCAGTGGACAGTGTGGTTGTGGTCTTGTTGTGGTGTCTTTATGTGTTGCAGATGCATGTGTGTCTGTTGTATGTTTTGCATGTAGGTGTTTGTGTGTGACTGTGTGTGTTTGGATAAGTGTGATGTAGAGGTGGATGTGAGTGTGGTGGTGGTTGTAGTCGAGGTGGTGGTGGTGCATGGGACTGTGGTGGTGAGTGTTGTGGTTGTGGGTGTGGTGCTTGTGACTGTGGTGGTGAATGTTGTGGTTGTCGGAGTGGTGGCTGTTGTTGTGGGTGTGATGTTTTGGTTGTGGATGTGGTGGTGTTATTGTGGTCTAATGTCAGTAATGTGTGTCTTGGATGGGTGTATATTTGTATTTCTTGGAGTTTTTGTGTTTATGTGTTGATGTGCTGTTTTTGTCTGTTGGAATGAGTGCATGCAAGGAGGTGAGTGGGTATTGGATTGGGGTAGGAGGTGGGATTTGGGATGATGAAGGGACATGGGTAGGAGCAAAAGGTTGTGCTGGTTGGGGGGCTGCGGTCAATGCAGATGCTATCTTCACAAGTGATCTCTGCATGCCAGACATTGAACCTCTTTTGGCTGGAGCTCACTCCCCTGCGCCGACAGCACCACCTTGCTGTAGCGCTCCTCCCCGACCCCCGCCCATGCGACCGATCGCGTGTTCGAGGCCCTCCCCCGCTTCCCTGATGTCCATTGTACACTGGTAAGTCTTAACTATTCTGTACACTGTGTCTCCTGTTTTTTCCACTGTTTCCGCCGTTTTTCTGACCTCTCCTCCTTCCTTCTGCCCTCCGCTTCTAAGTCTGTGTTCTGTATCACCTGCTTCCTCTGTTTCCGCCGCTTTTCTGGCCTTCTCTCCTTCCCTCTGTCCTCCCTTGCCAGTCTGTGTTCTGTATCACCTGCTTCCACTGTTTCCGCCGCTTTTCTGGCCTTCTCTCCTTCCCTCTGTCCTCCGCTGCGAGTCTGTGTTCTGTATCACCTGCTTCCACTGATTCCGCCACTTTTCTGGCCTTCTCTCCTTCCCTCTGTCCTCCGCTGCGAGTCTGTGTTCTGTATCACCTGCTTCCACTGTTTCCGCCGCTTTTCTGGCCTTCTCTCCTTCCCTCTGTCCTCCGCTGCTAGTCTGTGTTTTGTATTGCCTGTTTCCACTGTTTTTCCACGGTTCCTGACCTAATCCACTTTCCCTCTGTTTTCTACTTCTCTCTACTAGCCTGTACATTGTCTTTCGCTTTTGGTGCCTTTCTTCACTACTTTTTTCACGGTTTCTTTTCCTCACCGTTTCCTTCTTTTCTGGGCCATCTCGACCCTTGTGCGCTCCCCCAGCTCCTGCTTATTCCCCGCCTCTGCATCCCTACGGCCCGCCCCCCTCCCGCCCCCATTCGCTCTCCTGCCCCCGCCCGCCTCCCAGTTTCCCCTCCCTCCCACCTCCCCCTCTTAATGGCGGTTGCTGCGCGGCGCGCCGGAGGCGCGCCAGATGCAAGCCCATCTGCGCCCATCCGCGTCTGGACCGCGCCCAGCGCCAGTCCCCCTAGCCCTACCAGCCAAAACCCCCCCAGAATACACTACCACCCCCACTCCCTCCTCTCCCTCAACCCCGGAGCTCACCCCAACTGCATACTAACCAGCCCCACACACACACACAAGGCCCCTACTCCTGCCGCACCTGCCTATTCTCCTGCTCCACCCCCCACGCACCCCACACCAACACCAAACACAACAGCCCCCACACAACTACATCCGCACCCACAAACAAGCCCCACAACCCGCACATGCCCCACGCCAACGCCACCTCTACCCACAGCAACACCACAAACACCCCCGCATACACCATCTCACATCACAACAACCACACCACCCTCAATCATCTCAGCTGTCTGCTACTAAACACCCGGTCCCTACACAAACATGCCATAGAGCTCTGGGACCTCATCACACCACACTCACCCGACATCGTCTTCCTCACAGAAACATGGACAAACCTCACATCCGAGCCAGACATAGCCACAGCCACCCCGGAGGGCTACAAACTCCAATGCAAAGACCGCCTTAACAAACCTGGAGGCGGCATCGCCATCCTACACCGAGACACCATCAAGGTCACCACCAACACCCTTGACACCCTCAACAACGCAGAACACATGCACTTCCTCATCCACATCAACGACACCACCACCCTCAGAGGCACACTCATATACAGACCCCCTGGACCATGCCCCCCCTTCTGCGACACCATAGCTGACACCATCAGCATGCACGCTCTCACCTCCACAGACTACATACTCCTCTGCGACTTTAACTTCCACCTGGAAAACCCCCTAGACCACAACTCCTCCTCCCTCCTGGACAACCTCACCAACCTGGGCCTCAAACAACTGGTTACAGCCCCGACTCATTCGGATGGACACACACTCAACGCCATTTTTACCGCAAGCCAACACGTCACCTACACCCACACCACCAAACTCCAATGGACAGACCACCATTGCGTCCACTTCTCCTACAACAAACCACCCACACACCACCACCAAAACAACACCCCCTACCGCATGTGGGACAAGATCCCCACGGAACACCTGAACTCCCATCTGACACAAACTCCCCAACCCAACACCACGACCCCAACATCGCCGCACACAACCTCAACAAATGGATCACCACCTGTGCCGACGATCTCGCGCCCCTCAAAAAAAACATCACCACCTGCAATATCAAGAACGCCCCATGGTTTACCACTAAACTCCACGAGTCCAAACGCAAATGCCGCAATGCAGAGAAAATCTGGAAACAAGAACCCTCCGCCACAAACCTCTCCGCCCTCAAAACCACCACACGCATCCACCACCAAGTCATACGCACCACCAAAAGAGCACACTACAAGGAACGTATTGATAACAACTCCCAAAGCAGCAAAGAACTCTTTACCCTCATCAAAGAGCTCTCCAAACCCAAAGCCAGAAACCAAGACCCCACCCACACACAAACCCTCTGCAACTCCCTCTCAAATTATTTCCACCGCAAAATCCAGGACATACACAACAGCTTCATACCACACACACCCTCCTCACACAACCCCCACCCACCCAACACAAACACCCCCCAACCTACTCACCACCTGGGCCCCCACCACCGACGAAGAAACTGAAAAGACAATGAACTCCATTCACTCTGGCTCCCCCTCCGACCCATGCCCCCACCAAATATACAACAAGGCCAGTCCCACCATAGCCCCTAAACTCAGAGCCTTAATCAACAGCTCATTTGCAACCGCCACCTTCCCTGACCTCTGGAAACACACAGAAGTTACTGCGCTCCTAAAAAAAAACAAAGCCGACCCAGACGACCTCTCCAACTACCGCCACATCTCCCTCCTCCCTTTCCCAGCCAAGGTCACGGAAAAACTAATCAACTCCCGCCTATCCCACTTCCTCGAGACAAATCACACACTTGACCCCTCCCAATCTGGGTTCCGCAAGAACAACAGCACGGAAACCGCTCTCATCGCTTGCACCGACGAAATCAAATCCAGAGTCGACATGGGCGAGACAGTAGCACTCATACTCCTTAACCTCTCCGCAGCCTTTGACACTGTCTGCCACCACACACTCCTCACACGACTCCATGATGCCGGGATCCGCCACCAAGCCCTGGACTGGCACACCTCCTTCCTTACCGACAGAACCCAAAAAGTCAGTCTCCGACCCTTCCAATCCTCCGCCACCAAAATCACATGCGGAGTCCCACAAGGCTCCTCCCTCAGCCCCACACTCTTTAACATCTACATGACCAACATCCTCAAACCACACGGCACCACCATCCTCTCATACGCT
Organism: Pleurodeles waltl; assembly: GCF_031143425.1. NCBI lineage: Eukaryota > Metazoa > Chordata > Amphibia > Caudata > Salamandridae > Pleurodeles > Pleurodeles waltl. The sequence goes on from NC_090446.1 coordinate 1,238,583,113, forward strand.
GATGACACACAACTCATTTTTTTCCTCACCCGCAACCCCACCACCGCCACAACCAACCTCCTTCACACCGCTGCCTGGATGACAGCCAACCACCTGAAACTCAACTCCAACAAAACCGAAATAATCATTTTTGGTCCTCACAAAAACACTTGGGACCCTTCTTGGTGGCCCACCACATTAGGCCCCGCACCCACCCCGGAAAACCACGCATGCAACCTCGGCATCATCATGGACCCCTCCCTTTCTATGACCCAACAAATCAACGCCCTCACCTCCTCATGTTTTAACACACTCCGCACACTGAAGAAGACATTCAAATGGATCCCCACAGAGACCAGAAAGACAGTCACCCACGCACTCATCAGCAGCAGGCTTGATTACGGCAACGCCCTCTACGCCGGCACCACACAAAAACTCAAACACAAACTGCAACGAATCCAGAACTCAGCAGCACGACTCATCCTCGACCTGCCCCGACATGAACACATCTCAGCACACCTCAAATCCCACCACTGGCTCCCCATAGACAAAAGGATCACTTTTAAGATCCTCATCCACGTGCACAAATCCCTCCACAACACCAGCCCAACCTACCTCAACGAGAGAGTGACCTTCCACACTCCCACAACCCACCTCCGCTCCGCCGACCTCTCCCTCGCCACAGTCCCCCGCATCAAACATACCACCACGGGGGGCAGATCCTTCTCCTATCTGGCCCCCAAAGTCTGGAACTCCCTCCCCACCCACCTCCGCAAAACCCAGGACCTCCAACTCTTCAGAAAAAACCTTAAAACCTGGCTTTTCGAACAGTGATTTCCCCTCCCCCACTCCCTCCCCCCTCCAGCACCTTGAGACCCTAACGGGTGAGTAGCGCGCTCTATAAATCTCTTTGATTGATTGATTGATCCAGGAACTCAACCATCTGTTGCATTTGCCAACTAAGGCCCTCATTATGAGTTTGGCGGTCAGTGGACCACCACAGTGGAGATAGCGGTCGCACCGCTGTGGCTCTGACGGTATAGACGAGTACTGGGAAGGCACCTGCAGAACACAGTCAAGTTTCTGTCCAGACTGCCATTATGGACGGGCCACTGTTGCCGGCGGAAGGAGTCTTCAGGCCGGCGGTCAGATAGTTTCCACCCACCGTATTACGAGCTTGCACACTACCAGGACTTCTGAGTCAGTCAAACCACCACAAAGAACCATGGCGGAAATGAACAACAGAAAAGGAAGCACCCACCTTCTGGAACACAGGCATGTCAGTAGGCGCCATGGCACGTGAATTGCAAGTCTTTCCAATGCTCCTGCTGGCCATTGACATCCAGGACCACAACACCGACGTAGACACCAGCCGTAAATACCCAAGCCTAGCACACACTGGAGGGAAGGACATTAGTACACACACACAAACGCACAGTCACCGCACGTACATGTGCAAGGAAAGCCAGGACAAGCTATGTAGCATCGACACCAACAGTACCGTTGTAGATAAATACAATATGAAATATAAAATACGTAAATAAAACAACTATTTCCAAAATGCCACAAGGGCCAGTGCATTAATGTCCAAATGTCTGGGCACATTGGGCATATGAGGAGTGCCCAACTTGACTCCTGACTACAATGTGCAGACCTCCACAGGGCAGGGGCATCAATGGGGCATGCAGGCACCTCAGGGATAGGGGGTGGCGGGGCGTGATCAAGGTTTGTAAGGGGGGTCCCTACTCTTTTTTTTAAGGCTTTCCCTCCTTACTGTCCTGCTTTCAGGGGGACGCCTTAACCTTGCCCCTCTTTCCTGCCTTCTTTGGTGGGACGGCAGTGGAGGCCACAACAGCAGGGGACCCAGATGGAGTGCTACCAGGGCTGGAGGTGTGAGGGGCAGGTGTGCCTGTTGTGGCAGCACTGCAGACTGCTGTCTGCTGGGCATGGCTCAGCCCAGAGAATAGGAAGGTCGAAGGTAGGGGTCCAGGGGACGGGTAGAGGGAAAACTCAAGGAGGAATCTTGTTTTAGGAGCAGCGGGTAGTGGATGGTTGACAGGTGTGTACGTGGATGTGGTTTAGGTGCTGGTGCTTGGGTGTATGATGTGTGTGTTCTGGGTGTGTGTTGGGTGGATCAGTGTGGGTGTATAGATGTACTGGGAGGAGGAGTGGAGGAGACACAGGGAGATGGCAGGGGGTATGTGTGAGTGAATGTTGTGGTGGTGTGTGCAGGTAGGGTAGATGTGCTGCATGTGGTTGTGTTGACTGTTGTGGTGTGTGCCGATGTGGTGTATGGGGTGCTTGTATGGGGGTCTGCTGTTGTTGTGACGGTGGCAGGTTCGCCATATGTGGCTGGACCTGGGACTAATGATGTGATGTCTGCATGTGTGAGTGGCGATGTGACTGTGAGGGGGGAGATGGGGGAGTCAGTGTAGGGAGTAGATGTTGTTTTTCTGTGCATCTGAATGGTGGGTGTGTACATGGCGGTGGTGGCGTTTGTGGTGCATGTGATTGTCCTTGCACTCTGGGTCAGTTGGAGGGGATGCATGTTGGAATGAAAGTATGCTTTCAATGGGAAATGGGAGAGGGATGTGGAGGTGGGAACAGGTAGTTGGATGGTGGACGGAAGAAGAAGGAACACTGCCTGCGTCAATGAGGAGGCCAGAGCCTGAAACGATCTCTGAAGGGCAGACAGGGCACCATGAATGCCTTCCAAGAACACATTTGACTATTGCATCTGGGATGCCAGTCCCTGGATGGCATTCTTGATGGTTGTCTGCCCGACAGAGAAGGACCCCAGGAGGTCAAAAGCCTTATCACTGAAGGAAGCAGGGCTGACTTGGGCAGGGGCAGAGGTGCCTGCAGCGAAGGAGATGCCCACCCTCCTGGGTGAGCAGGCATGGGCAACTGGATGGGGAGCTACAGAGAAGGCGGTGTTGGCAAGGGTGGTGGTGGGCAAGGATGGTGCAGGCATAGGGCCTGAAGGTACCGCCACCACCAGTGAGTCGCCATTCGAGGAAGAATCTGATGATGGTGTAGATGTTCCTGTCTTCCCCGTGGTGCTCCACTCACCCTCCGTCCCACTGGTCACCTCGGCTCCACTTGTATCAGCCTCCTGGGTCACGTGGGATGCAGCTTCCCCACTTGCCTGTGCCCCTTCTCCTTCACCAGATGATGCTGATGCACACAAAGACAGAGGAGGGCAGGGAGGGAGGGTGGTACAGTGAGAGACAGGATGGGAGAAAGAGAGGCAGGGAGCAATTGGTCAATGCCAGCACAACAGCCACACACAAGTCACTACAATATACTCTAATGCCATGTCATTACATGCCATGCCTTCACTCACACATGCCACTCCAATAACAGCCCATGCGTGCCACCTCAGTCATGCACGAGTTTCACTCATGCTGACACACATTAAATCCTGCACAGGATGAAAGCCATACCCTCAACACATGGCTGAACTAGCAAATTGGTTCATGGCTCTTGATGATCACAAGACCCAAACTAAGGCCCTCATTACGATCTCGGCAGGGAAACCTAAAAAAGACTGCCAGCACGCAGAACCCCCCGCCGGCCACATAATAAACATCCAGCTGGGCCAGCAGGTGGAAACAGTGTTTCCCCCAGCTGGTCCAGCTGGATTCAGGGCCTAAACATTGAGCCGGGGGCAATGTAGAGGCGTGGCGGGTGCAGTAGCACCAGTCGTACATTTCACTACCCGTACATCGGGCAGTGAAATGAGCAATGGGGCTGTGCATGGGGGCCCCTGCACTGCCCATGCCAAGTGCATGGGCAGTGCAGGGGCCCCCAGGGGGGCCCGAGTCACTCATTCCGCCAGCCTAAAGGCTGGTGGAATTGGAATCATTAACTTGGTGGGCAGTGCTACTTGCAACGGTGCCCTGTCAGATCAGAAACGCCGCCACCACCAGGCTGCCTGTGGCAACGTTTCATCCGTGCTGGTTCTGCCACGTTCATTATATGGCAGTCTGGACCGCCATGCCATTGGCGAAAATAACCGCTGGCATGGCGGTCTAGACCGCCATGTTCGGAATGACCACCTAAATACTCTACTGGCATTGGAGTCATACTTGCACAGCCACATAAGCCATGCACATGTACCTGTGTGATATGAAACCTCAGACTTCGCAGACTGCACATACACCACATGCCAGCAGACAACAGATAGGGATATGGCCCCAGCACCACGATTGGATAGTTGGGAGTACAATGTGTGTGAACTCCAGAAGCAGGAACCCTGTCCACATCAAATACCCTGTTAATCTAGTACACAGTTGCCATGTCATGGATACTACTTAGCAGTTAAGTTAACCCCAACTCACATCCTGCACGGTATTTTAAAAAATGGATGTAGCACATCCGGCCTCTATGTGTCCCAAGCCTAGTCCGACAGTAGCTACCTAGCACACATTCCACAGCCTTCACACACTGCATAGGCTGCACCTATGATTCACCACATAACCTAAGTATGAATGTGAACTCAACCCCTTGTGGCTGCTGTGCTGCCTCATGCACGCATCCACCTCAGGGTACGCCACTGCCAAAATGTGGGACATAAGGGGCGTCAGGGTCCGACAGGCACTTCTCCCTCGTTGGGAGGATTTCTTCTTCGCCCGCGTCTCAGGTCCTCCCATTGCTTCCTGCAGTGGGTGTTCCGCCGGGCATGGACCCCCAGGGTCAGCAGTTACTTGGTGATGGCACGCTAAATCCCCTTCTTCTGATGAGCGCTCACCTGCATGGATGACACGGAGAAAAGGAGACAGTCATGTAGCGTGGCATCTTAGGGACTGCATTGAACACAAAACATCTCATGAACATATGTACATTTCAACATTCCAGTTGTCCTCACAGCCCTCAGCCAGGTCCTTCCACAAGTCACTCATCCTCGTCCCAAGGCCCCCGTCCACATTCGTACCACTCACAGATAGGACAATCATAGTGGACTCACCTTCTGCCCTGGTGCCCCATACAACTGGACATACAGGGGTAGGACACCTTCTACAGGCTTCTCTAGTTTTTCCTGTGAGAAGGCTGGGGCCCTGTCCCCTGCAGCATGTGGCATCTTTGCTACCAGTGGAAGAACACAGCAGCACACGCAATGGAGGTCTTTTCAGCACAAGTGCCAGGAGTCAAGTAAACATGAGCACATTCAATGACGGTCACGGCAGCCATAGACATCACCGTCACCGCCGGCGGTGATCGCCATTGGCTCATGTCTCCCATAGGCAACCATGTTAACTGAAGAGGAGTTGCACAGCGGTTGCGACCGCCATGACGTCCTACGCCAGTGGGATTCGCTAACTTCCATCTGTCCTGTGCATGCAATACAGACGGCTGCCATTTTACTTCTACAATGTGTATAGAGGGAGTTTATGAGGTGTGTCATGGATGTTTTACAGAGACCTGTGCACAGCTCCACTGCGCCCACACAGTCCTTTATGGACATAATGATTGCTACTCCCTCCTATACCCAGGTATGGTGGAAGAATGATGGTGAGGAACGCTCCTGTCTACAGGCCCCTGGACAACCTCTCCACCTTTGAAGAGCGGCATTTCGTCCAGTGCAATCGACTAAAACGTCAGACCATCATAGAGCTTGTGAGGCTGTTGAAGCCGGATCTGCAGACTGATATTTGTCATCCCAATGCATCACACCCACAGTACAGGTGTTGGCAGTCCTCCACTTGCTTGCCTCAGGGTCCTTACAAATTACAGTGGGCTGGGCTGCTGGAATTTCGCAGCCCATGTTCAGGCATGTCTTGTAGAAAGTCCTATGTGCCCTACTCAAACATATAGACAGCTATATCAGGTTCCCCCAATGTGACAATCTGCCCACTGTGAAAGCAGCCTTCTACGCTGTAGCACATGTGCCACATGATGGGATCCACATTGCCCTGGTGGCACCCAGGCGGAGTGAACAGGTGTTTAGGAACCGTAAAAACTTCTACTCAACCAGTGTTCAGGTGGTATGACTCGCAGACCTCTACATCATACAAGTGACTGCCCGGTTCCAAGGTTCAGTGCATGATGCCTACATTCTGCAGAACAGCAGCATCCGACACCTGATGGCACCAGTGCAAAGGGATCGTGCCTGGCTCATCGGTATGTAACATGTCATATGTGTGCCTCTGTATTCTGAACACTCTACACCACCTTCTAGATTTACCTACAGTTTTCAACATGCCTATTACCTCTTTGACTCTGGTTATCCCAACCTGCCTTGGTCATCGAACGCACCTTTGGAGTGCTGAAAGCCAAATTCCGGTGCCTGCACCTTACTGGAGGGCCCCTACTGTACAGACCAGCGAAAGTGTGCCAGATCATTGTAGCGTGCTGCATGTTACACAGTTTGGCTCTCAGACGTCACATCCCATTACTGGATCATGAGGAGGATGTAGCTGTGCCAGTGGCTGATGAAGGGGACATGGGGAGTGATGAGGAGGTGGATGACGAGGATGCAGCTGATTCCAGAGCAGAGCTGATACAACACTACTTTCACTGACATACAGGTATGTGTAAAAGCCATACTATGTGACCAGTAGCAATGTCTGCCATTTGCATGGCTGCTACCAGGGTTGTGTGTTCAATGTGAGTATTGGGTGAACCCATTACTTTAGATATGGTGCTGTTATCTGTATTACAGAACTTGTAAATGTTTGCTCCCCCTTCTGCCACTGTCACATACATTGGTAGGACAATGGTCTATCTGTTACACATGTAATTGCTGTATATTTTGTACTCATGGTAGCTAAAGATATAGGCAGAAACTGTGCTCAAAGGTGTTTATTTTAATTATACAAGTGCAAGGACTGATGAGTGGGGTCATGGCGAGTGGGATCATCAGAGTACTTAGGCCCATATTTATACTTTTTGACGCTAAACTGCGCTAACGCAGTTTAGCGTCAAAAAGTTTTGCGCCGGCTAACGCCATTCTGAAGCGCCATGCGGGCGCCGTATTTATTGAATGGCGTTAGCCGGCGCAAGCAGACCGGCGCTGCCTGGTGTGCGCGAGAAAAACCACGTACACCAGGCAGCGCCGGCGTAGGGGGAAAATGGCGCATGGGCGTCTTAAAATGGGGCAAGTCAGGTTACGTCGAAAAAATCGTCGTAACCCGACTTGCGCCATTTATTTTCGACGCCCATCCCCCATCAACATGACTCCTATCATTGTAAAGATAGGAGTCATGCCCCCTTGCCCAATGGCCATGCCCAGGGGACTTCTGTCCCCTGGGCATGGTCATTGGGCATAGTGGCATGTAGGGGGGCACAAATCAGGCCCCCCTATGCCACAAAAAAAAAAAAAAAAAATACTTTCCTGAACTTACCTTAATGTCCATGGGATGGGTCCCTCCGTCCTTGGGTGTCCTCCTGGGGTGGGCAAGGGTGGCAGGGGGGGTCCCTGGGGGCAGGGGAGGGCACTCTGGGCTCATTTTGAGCCCACTTGTCCCTTAACGCCATGCCTGACCCAGGCGTTAAAAAGCGGCGCAAATGCGCCGTTTTTAGCCACGCCCACTCCCGGGCGTCTCTTTTGCCCGGGAGTATAAATACCACGTAAAGGCCTGGGAGTCATTTTTTAGACGGGAACGCCTCCCTTGCATATCATTAACGCAAGGAAGGGGTTCACGCTAAAAAATGACGCACATTCCGGGAACTTTGGCGCTAGACGCCTCTAACGCCATAGTATAAATATGGCGTTAGTTGGCGTTAGTTTAGCGTCGAATTTGCGTCGAAAAAAACGACGCAAATTCGGCGCAAACGGAGTATAAATACGGCCCTTAGTCCACCGTTGGGGAGTCGAAGTCCAGTATGATGACCATGTGAAAACAGAGATATGGCAGTAAACAGTCAACAGGGTGTCACTGTGACACAAAAGGGGGTATGTCCAAAAGTGGCTCACTCACTGGCGGTGGTCTTGGCATCAGTGGAGGCTGGATGTCCTTGCTTGCCTGGGGCTCCTCAGCTACAGGGGAAGGGGGTGCTGGTGTCCTGTGTGTCCTGTGGCAGGGCCTCCATTCCACTGGCTGAGGCTGATGTGGAGGGCTCAGATGTGATCGGCTAATGGTAGGGGCCTGCTTGTGGGAGGTAGACTGATGCAGGATGGAGGTAAGTTCAGTCAGCTCCCCTGCTATGGAGGCCATGGTCGCACTGTGGGTCTGCCACTGCTGCACAGCCTCCTGATGGTTCTCCCTCTGAGAACTACTGCAGGGTAGTGAGGATCTGGGCCATGGTGTTCTGGGTGTGGTGGTATGTAACCAGAACTTAGGTGAGGGCCTCCTGGCCAGTCTGATGTTGTTGCTGCCCCCACCCTTGGACCACAGATCCACTCCCACTAGACCTGGCCCCCCTGTGTCTGTGCCCCTGGCACAGTGTGCCCACTCCCAGTAGCACCAGGGCCTTCATCGTCTGGGGCGAGTGCCCCTGACTCAGGCCCCTGTACTGTGGGGCACACCTCTAATTGAGTGGTCCCTGAGGCACAGGTTTGAGGAGGAGGGGCTAGTTGAGGTGTTGTAGCCACACAGGAGGGTGAGTCCGGGGTGTCCAGGTTGCTGGGGGTGAACTGGCCAGTCACCCGAGATGGCCCTGGCAATTCGTCGTCCTCCAGACATCCACTGCGGCCTTCATCCTGGAGAGGGCTGTCTGACCCTGACATCCTCTGCTGGGTGGCAGTAGCAGGGTTAGCTGTGGTTGGAAAGGGTGAGATTTAGTATGTGGATATGTCTTTGAAGTGTCATGGTGTGCTGCTTGCAGTGGGTGGATTTGTTACCCAGGGATGGCAATGACATTTGCAGCAATGCAGACACTGCACGGTGAATGGGCTTTGGGCTATGCTTGTCATATCAAATGTAGTCATGGGTTTGCTGTTTGACATTGCTGTAATTGTCATAGGTGATGAGGCGGTTTTAGCTAGCAGTCGGGTGGGCTTTGGGATGATTGTCCATGCAGGCGCTCCATTGTGAGGTGTGAGTGTGACTCGGATCCGGCGTGTGTAGTGATGGATTATGAGAGTGGTAGTTGAGGAGATAGTGGAGGTTTAGTGTGGATTGTGCAGGGTGGGTGTGTGGATGGTAGGAGAGGGGTGGTGTGGCATGCAGAGTAGCAAGGTGGGGTGATAGTGGGGGTGCATTCTTGTGGTTTGTGATAGAATGGGGAGTGGTGGGTGCTTGGGAGTCATGCAGGACTAGAGCGGTTAGTGATCAGAGTGGGTGTTGCTTCCTTACCAGAGTCAATCCCTCCGATGATTCCAGTCAGGCCCTCAGGATGCATGATGTCCAAGATCCTCTCCTCCCAGGATGTCAAGTCTAGGGGAGGAGGTGGAGGTCCACCACCAGTCTTGTTGAGGGCGATGTTGTGCCTGGACGATCCTCTGCCATAGCTCTGTTTGCCAGGCCATAAATGTTTGCTGGACTTGTGCTCCCATCATTTGTGGCTCTACTCTGATGATCTCGTCCACCATGACCCGCAACTCATTGTCAGTGAAGCGTGGGTGCTTGTCGCGTGACATGTTGTGGGGGTGCGTGCACCGAGTGAAGTCAATGCTCAATGTGCAGTGGTTCATGTGTTGTGTGTCTCTGGGTCGTGGTACTATTCGTAAGGGTTTGAGGGTGTGTGTATTATGGAGCAGTGAACAGGTGTGTGTGTGTGTGTTTCAGGTGCGGGGTATTTGAACTGTCCAATCTGGTGTTGCCTTCTTCTGGTGGTGATTTTCTAGCTTGCCACGGTGCTCATGCCAATGGTTTCACGCCGTGCATGTTCCACTGTGCTGAAATATAACTCATAATATGGCGGCCCGAATGGTGTCTGCGTGGCGGGCCCGGCAGGCGGACAGTTGCTCTTTCGCCGTCAGTGGCACTGGCGGTGTTGGATTTTTGGCTGTGTTTAATCAGCTTGGTGATTGTGACTTGTAATACGGCAGCCACTGTACCGCCAACACTGGCGGGATGGTGGTGGGATTTTCCATGGCGGTCTTGCCCGAAGACCGTCAAACTCGTAATGAGGTCCTCTGTCCCTGGATGCCATGCACAATCACTGTCTGGCTTACAGAGATGCTGCATAAGAGGACTATAGCCTCTTCGCTGAGCACAACCGAGGGGACAGGGGCAGAGAGAAGGTGCCTGAGGGAAAGGAGACCCCAGCTCTTTTAGAGCAGGGGTGGTTACATGGAGGGGGGAGCGAGAAAGAGGGGGGAAATGGGAATCTGGGTGGTGGGCAAAGATGTAGATGGAACAGGTCCTGTTGAGTCCACCACCACTAGGGACTGGTCTTCTGTGGAAGCCTCTGAAGAAGGTATAGAGCTGGTGGCCTCCGTGACCAATCCCCTTACCCTCCATGCTGCTGTGTCCATCGGTGTCCAATGTTTCTCCATTAAACACACAGTGGCCAGCTGCTTCCCTGCCTTCATGGCCATTGTCTCCTTCGCCCGCTGCTGTAGATGTTAAAAAGACACACACAACATTTTTATCATATCTGTGGAAATCAAAATGGTCACAAGGTTATCTAAAAAATAATTTCCTAATTTCAATTTTTCACCTGCTCAAAGGCTAGAAAACGTAGGTATAATTTACCATTACCCCATGCATGAAGGGAACATATTATGGACCCATTTGGTCACTTTAGAAAATTACGATCATTAGTCCCATTTCATTTTAGATCATTTCACTTGAACACAATTCATGTTTGTCATGGAATTGTTTAAAATCTCTGAATGCTACAGATTGGATGTTTTGAATGGTTATCTCATGTTACAAAAAATGAATACCTAGTGACAAAATGTGTACCATGTACATTGGCCATCTGCAAAAGTCCCTTTTCATAACTCCTGTGCATCAACATTGATTCATCATCTGGACATAACAAAGGACACAAAAATGTAGTTTGGTGTACTTTAAACTCTGTCACCCATGTGTAAACATTCCTGTCTGTTTCAATTAATAAAGTTTGCCTACTAAATTCATGTTTGTTGAAACAGACCGGCTTACATGCACATTTGGGAAGGAGGAAGGCTTCAAGTCAAAATGGTACACTGACAACATTAACTGGCTGGAATCTTGCAGTGAAAACATATTTATCAAAGAATTTTGCTAGGAAACGGTGCTATTTTATTTATGTTCCTAGTCATTTTGGACCAGATGATCAATATTGTTTGTTCACTATACCAACTCACCAATGTGAAGTCAGAAACATCCACAGTATCATAAGTGCACTGTATGCCATGTCACCTGTAAAAGGGCCAACATTACCTCTTCACATTTGTGATGGAGCTCCACACCTGACATAATCCTCAGTTGGGGACTATTTGGTACAACTGTGCCTCCTAACATAGACAAATTCCAGTACCTCTTTTTTATGCAGACATGTTTCTGCTCAAAACAGTCCATGTGTTGAGATAACTAATCTAGTGGCAACCTTTAATACAAATCAATACACAAACACATCATCATACACCTTCTGCAAAACTTCTACTTCCCAGAAATCCTCCTGTGTGCGCTGGATGTATTTAAACTTTATGTTGATGCCATAAATCATTGCTGTAACAAATAATAGTTTACTAACAAGAACTCAAAAAACTAATTTACCCCTTGATGCTGCTCTCAATTGCCCATCAAGGTCCGGATAGGCCACAATAAGTATGCAGGCCGATTGGGGGGGAGGAGAGGTGATGCCGATGTGCAGTGCATTTCTTCTCACATTAGGAGGACTGGCAAACCTAGACTTTTGATGACTTGCAGGTCCAGCATTGTAGGTCCTCCCAGCATTTTCACCAGTGTATCCTGAGCCGCTTGTAAACCCCCAGGGTCCACACCTTGTTGGTGATGGCCTTCCGCATTGACCTGTGTGGATAAAAAAAAAAAGAAGGATAATATAAATATGTTTTGTGAGGTTTTGTTTGTCTTTATTGCTGTAACTCAATTTTTTAAAATCTCTCACAAGCATTTCTAAAACATTAGTACAGATTATTTACCAATATTTTATTTTTCCTAGGAAATACTAATTTATAGTGAACTGTTGAGTTCCCTAATCACTCCTAATGTCTTCATTTAAAAAATCCAAGCCACAAACATTTAGGCCAAGGGTCTGAAACGTCCCATAGTGAGAGCTACTTCTGATCAGTACAAATCGAAGTGAGCTACTGAAGGCTAAACAGCTTATACCCACACACAGCTTCATTGGCTTAATGCCTAAGGTTTTTAGAGCCAGATACTATGGTTTGAACCACATATAATGAGTAAGGATAGTATGGAAGGGCTGCCATGTGTGTCAGTGAGAGCATGGTTTTTGGTGATGTATAAACAAGTGTGTGTGTGTGTTGGAATGGGATAGTGTGGGTGATTGAGAGACTGTGACATATATACTAGGCCCAGGCAAAAAATGCTGCTCCGCTTGTGGAGTTTTCAGAATTCGGGCATTTCGCGCTATGCAGAGCAGAGTGGAGCTCCCAAATTCCACCATCCAGCATGAAGCTGAATTATTTTTCTGTTCATGTGCGCGAGATTTGTTTTTGGCTCTCGCTCATGCCGTGATATTCTCAGGCCACTAGCAAGCACAGACAATGTTGTACGCCAGCTTGCATGGTTTTTAACCATAACAGCTCTGATATTGTGCCGCTCACAAGCACAAATGCACCTCAAGCAGATTTTCAACTCGAGAAGCAGCTAAATCTACTAAAAAATAGGTTTTACAGTGGATTTTATTCGCTAAAGGACCATTCAAGTTGTTTTTTAGTGCAAGAAGCCTTTTTTTTAAAAGAATTCCCAACAGGAAGGAAGTGCCCCAGAGACTTCAACTTCATCTTTGTGTCCACCAGGCTCATCCCAGTGCTTTGTCCATCTTCTGCTCACTTTTCACTTGGATTGCGAGGTGGAAGGATCACACTCTTCATCTCCTGGATATATACCTTTGGATTTAAGGACTTTGGGGCATATTTATACTATGACACCCGACCCTGCGGATGTCAAAAATCCTCTGTGTGCGTCATTTATTCAGATGCGGGAAACCGCCTTGCGTTAATGACATGCAAGGTAGGCGTTCCTGTCCAAAAAATGACTTTAGGGCCTATGCGCCTCATTTATACTCCTGCGTCATTTTGACACACAGGAGGGGGTGTCCCTTAAAAAACAGCGCAAAGCCTGATGTGCACCGTTTTTCAACGCCTGGGTGAGGGCGGAAGCAGTCCAGAGGTACCCTTCCCTGCCCCCAGGGACACCCCCTGCCACCCTCGCCCACCCCTGGAGGACACCAATGGATTGGGGGACCCATCCCAGGTAGATACAGGTAAGTTTGGGTAAGTATCATTTTTTTATTTTTTTTAAGTGGCATAGGGGGGCCTAATTTGGGCCCCCTACATGCCACTGTGCCCAATGACCATGCCCAGGGGCGCAAGTCTGGTTTGATCCATGATTTTTTACTCAAACCTGACTTGCACCATTTTTTGACACACCTCCATTTTCCCCTACGCCGGAGCTGCCTGGTTTGAGTCATTTTTTTTTTACTCTGACCAGCCCGCAGCGCTGGCATAACATCAATCCTTAAATAAGGCGCCCTCCTAGCGCGTAGGAATGGTGTTAGCCGGCGATAAATCTTTTGACGCAAACCAGCGCTGGCGCTGGTTTGCGTCAAAAAGTATAAATATGGGCCTTTGCTTTCGTCATCTCACACAAGTAAGTTAAAACTCTGTTAAGGGTGACACACACCAGTATTTCTTTGTACTTTTATTTGAATTTTAAATTTAATTTGGTGGGTGGCCTGGAGTTTAAGTTGGGACCTAGATTTGTTTTGCATTTCTTTGATTTTTCATGTTTTGTCAAAGAGAATTGTTGCACAGCTCAGTACCTTTTCTCCATATTTGTTACATTTTCAACATTCATTTCTTTTACTATGTGGCCTAGACTTCGAATGGGCCATCTAGCAAGTAGGCAGTAGTGCATGAAATAAATCTTTCTGTGGTATATGGTTTTAAAACATAATTTTGGGCAAGAATGGTATTGGATTAAATTAAAAATGTGGGCTATTGTTTGCATCTCATGTTTTCTGCAAAAAGTGGTATATGTGAGGTAATATATGATGGCAATCTGTGTTAAATCTGTGTTAAAATTTATAAAGCATAGTTAGTTTTCGTGTTTTGCATTGCTGAATTAATATTGATGCTTTCTTCAGTGTTACCACTAGGCCTCCTTTTTCTGGCCTGGGTGGATGTGTGTTGGTTACTGGCACCATTTGTCTTTGTCTCTATGCCTTGTGGCCAGGGGCCATTTTTTGTAGTCTATGTCCATAGGCCTAAATTTGTTCTTTGTTCCCAATGGCTCCTTGCTCTCTGCTATAGTTTGACCATGTGGTTGGTAGCCATTTTGTGCAAACAGTGTGATTTTGCCGTAGGCTTGCATGTGTTCTATGAAGCAAACATAATGGCAGTAGTGATGTTGCATACCGCAAAGTCTTGTATACCAATTATTCACAGGTTTTTGCACAATCTCATATGGTTTCAACCGCCTCCAGAACCCATCATAGACAAAACAGTCACCAATGAGAGGAAGATTATATTTATATATTGTCAATCAAAAATCCCATGGGAGAGCAAACTAAACTTCCTATACTGTAACTCTATTAATAAGAATTCATCCAGAACAACGGTAAAAGCCACAAGGAGATTAAGGGGCTCATTATGAGTTTGGCAGTCCCAACGTAGGACTGCAAAACTCGCGGGGAGGATGCCACCACCATGGCAGTGGCATCCACCCAGCCCTATTACAAGGTTTCTGGCAGCCTGACCCGGCTGACTGGCTGAAACCTTGAAATAGAGCGTTTCCGCCGGTCTGACCAGCAGGAACCGTGCTACAAGAGAGTACTCGGCTCCCTTAGAGGAGCCGAATGCTATCTCATAGCTCAGAAGGGGCGGTCCAGCACCCTCAGAATGCGCACTGTCTGCAAAGCAGACTGCACATTTTGATGGTGCTGGGCAGGGGGGCCCTGAACTTGTTCTCCGCCAGCCTTTTCATGATGGTGAAACCGCCATAAGAAGGCTGGGGGAGAAAAGGGAGGAAATATTTAGGGCAGCGCTGAGTTCAGCACCGCCCTGGCTGATTGCAACCAAGACCGCCATCACCCCATCTAAGATTCTGGCGGGGCCAGATGGCGGTCCGACCGCAAAACTTGTAATGTGGCAGTCGGACCGCCACAACCACAGTGGTCCAACTTTCATTGCGAGGCTGGCAGTCTTGTGAAAAGGAAAGGAAAAAAAAGATGGAGAAAAACGGATTAATAAAAGTGAACAGTAAAAAATAATAGGCATTAGGTTGTATTTATGTACATTATGGCCCTCATTACAACCCTGGCGGTCGGTGTTAAAGCGGCGGTAATACCGCCAACAGGCCGGCGGAAAGAAAATGGGATTATGACTGTGGCGGAAACCGCCAACATAGACAGCCACTTTAACACTCCGACCGCCACGGCGGTAGAAACAAACACCGCAGAGGTAATCGCAACAGACAGGCGGAAGACAAAGTACCGCCCACTGTATTTCAAGATGCCTATCCGCCACCTTTTCTGGGATGGAACCAACGCTATCAAAAGCACGGCGGAAACAGTACACAGGAGGGAAACCACTCACCTCTCGACACCCAGCGAGGAACCAGGACGGCATGGAGCCCGAACTTCAGGTGTTACCTATGTTGGTTTTCCTCCTCTTCTACCAGGAGTATGAATGGCGGCAGCAGCGACTAAGGTGAGTACTGCACCTACAACAAAGGGGAGGGGGGAGGAAAGAGAGTGACACACACATACAACATGCAACACCCCCACCCTCAACCTCACACACAACAACATACACACAAATACATGCATCAACATCACATATACACCCCTCCACCCCCTGGAAGAACGCAAGGACAAAAGGAAATGATTGTAACGATTGTAATCATGAAAAATCCATTAGTCAAAAGCCAAAATTCAGTTTCTACAAATATGTACACCAACTACACAAGTCCGGATAGGGTACCAATCACTGTCCGTGGACAACTGGGCCCAAAATGCATGGGCGAAGCCCACACATGATACCTGACAGGAAACGGAGAGAACACTGCTGGGGCATCAGATCGAAATGAAACAGGCACCTCGGGGGGTCACCTCAGCCTGATGAACGCACAACGCCACTGCTGCACGAGGGGGCTCCATGCCCACTTCTGTATCCTGGGGAGTGCAAAGCCACAGTCTCTCAAGTCTCTCCAGTGGGTGGTTTGCCCACTGCTCTATCCTGGGGAGTGCAAAGCCACAGTCTCTCAAGTCTCTCCAGTGGGTGGTTTGCCCACTGCTTTATCCTGGGGAGTGCAAAGCCACAGCCTCTCAATTCTCTCCAGTGGGTGGTTTGCCCACTGCTTTATCCTAGGGAGTGAAAAGCCACAGTCTCTCAAGTGGATAACAGTCTCCACTGGTTCTGGAGGGGGCCTGGTGCCCAGAGTGCTTCATCCTGCCAAGGACTGAGGTAGTGGATGTGATACTCCACTGGTTCTGGAGGGGGCACGGTGCCCAGAGTGTTCCACGTGCAGAGTGGCCGGTACAAATTCCCTCACCTGGGTGTGCTTGCCATGAGATTGGCGAGGTTCAGGTAGCATGATACGCCATGGAGGCAGCAACATACCCCACACTGTTGTGGCTTCGCCTTCCACCTGCAGGTGGAAACAGAGATGGAAGTCATGCCCAATGGAAGCTGCCCAGGGTCCAGGAACTCTCCTCCAGCCTCAGACGACTGACCACTGTGGATGGTAGCCATGTCAGCAGTGGTGCCAGTGTCCAAGGACACCGTTGGGCCGGTTGTGGTGCTTGCGGCAGTGTCTGTGGCAGCGGGGCTTGCGGCGGTGTCTGTGGTGGCGGGGGTCAGCACCCGCTGAAGAACAAAGCAGGACATCTCCTGCAGCCTCGGACGGCTGCCCACTGGGGAAGAGGCTGGGGACTGTTGCTGAGGTTGTAGATGTGCCGGGACGGTGCAGGTGGCGGTGCAGGTGGCGGTTGTGGTGGCGGTGCAGCTAGCGGTGTTCGCCGCTGTACAGGTTGGCGTGGTCATGGACAGAAGGTGTGACACTGGTCCCTCAGTCGATGCCACCATGCCCTCTCCTGACCTGCTCTTCTGCTTTTGGCCCTTCCTCACCTTTGATGGTGCCGCAGTTGTCTTGCCACTATCCCCTTTTGTTGCTGAGCTCATGGTGGCTGGTAGTTTCGGCTTCTCCCTCAGGGATGTGGGTACCTTTTTCATCTTGGCAGGTGGCGGAATGTCCTTGCCCTCGCTACGTGGCACACTGACAGCCCTGATGGGTGGCGCACTTCATGACCCCGCAGTTGCTGGCACCACTGTGGCTGGGGATGTGGTGGCTGAGGTACTGGGCTGGGACCTGGAAAGCCTGGCCCTAGGGGAAGGATGGGGGGGAGGTGTAAGGAAGAGGTCAATGTTAGCCAGGAAGATTTTTTTAGACCCACTGGTACGGGAAGATGGAGGGGGTTTGGGAGTGGAGGTAGAGGTAGAGGTAGTGGTTGTAGGAGGTGTACGTCTGCTAAATTTAGGTGAAGGTTCATGGGCCGGAGGCTGTTGTGAGGTGGATGGCTGTTGGGTGGGTGTGTGCCTGCGTTTGTGCACTTTGGGAGGAGGGTTCATTGACACACTGGGAGAGGACACTGGGGATGTGTGAATGGTAGTGGGGGTGGTGAGTGCACATGAGCGGTGTGTGGAGATGTGCATGCTGGTGATGGAGGTAGTGGCTGAGGATGTAGTGCATGCAGGTGTGAGTGGAGACGAGACAGGGAGGGAGGAGGAGGACGTGGAGGAGGGGGACACAGTCGAGGCAGTGGATGTTGCTGTGTCTGCATGGGGATGGTGCTTGTGTGAGTGCCTGTGGGATGTGTGGTGCTTATGTTTGCCATGTCCACTCTTGTGTGTTGATGTGTGTGCATGCTGGTCTGATGGTGTGCTTGGGATAGGCTGAGGTACAGGGGATTGGGACTGGGTGGAGGAAGTTGGAGGGGGGAGGCTGGACACAGGGACAATGGCTGCCATCAGTGCTGAGGCCAGAGCCTGAAATGTTCTCTGTTGGGCTGCCTGCCCAGAGTGAATGCCCTCCAGGTATGCATTTGTTGCAAATGCCTCTCTACACCCTGGAAGGCATTCACAGTGGTAGATTGCCCAACAGTGAGGGATCTCAGGAGGTCAATAGCCTCCTCACTGAGGGCAGCAGGGCTGGCTGGGGCAGGGCCTGAGGTGCCTGGGGCGAAGGAGATGCCCACCCTCCTGGGTGAGCGGGCACGGGACACTCGCTGAGGGGCTGCTGGGAGGGCGGTGCAGTTCCTAGAAATTTCAGCTGACCATGGGGTAACAGGCCCAAGATCAATTGGTGCACACCTGGAAGTCACAAGAGCCTGACTAGATGTAGATGGCTCTTACCACTGGTGGGGTTGGGGTGCCACATAGCCTGCATCACAAGGGACCTTGCCTATCAAGTTCACCCTGGCCTAGGGGAACTCACTGCCCACCTCACCACACAGACACCTCGTAATGCGTGCAGAGTCAGCTGAATGAGAGTGTACTCACCCCCTTGTGGCTGCTGTGATGTCTTCAAGCGCCCATCCAACTCCGGATAGGCCACCGCCAGGATCCGGAACATCAGGGGGGTCATGGTGCGACGGGCACCCCTCCCACGTTGGATGCCATCCCCAGCTGGGCCTTCGCCGTCTTCTTGGTCCAGCGGCACAGGTCGTCCCATCTTTTACGGCTCCGTCTGTGGTAGACCCCCAGGGTCCGGACGTCTTTGGCGATGGCACGCCAAATACCCTTCTTCTGGTTGGCGCTGACCTAGAGGAATGGTACAGGGGGAAAGGAAATTATTTACCCATCCGGACCGTCATACTTATTGCCCACGTTCCCACCCATGCCCTGACGCACATACACTCACCATCTGCACATTCAGGCCTCAGCCCCCCCATGTATATTCCATCCACACCACTCAAAACAGACATTGCCCATGCAGCATGCTCACAGTATACTGACCTGTTTGTCTGGAGGACCCCATCCACTAGTTTCTCCAACTCCTCCGAAGTAAAGGCAGGGGCCCTTTCCACAGACACTGTAGTCATCATCTCTTCCAGACACAGGTCACAGCAACACTTGCAGTGTAGGTCCTCTCCTGTTGAAGGTCAGGTATCAAGTGAGGGAACAGACAGAAAATGGCTGTCACGTCCGCGGCAGTGCGTACCGTCACCTCTGGCGTACATCGTCATTGGCTCCTGGGACCCATAGGGCCCAATGTTAACCAATGCCAAATTGCGCCGCGGTCTTTGACCGCCCACTGCGACGGTGTACAACGCCAGCGCAGTTGCCTCATATCCCCTTGTCCCACCTTACAGGTCAGGCAGCCGCCATTTCAGGAGGCCACATGGGATGGATGTTAACTGCGTCACACCTATCTAGGCCGGGAATATAGACAGATACCGGCACATTGCGGATTAATAACGTTTCTGCAAATAACAAATTGTGATACCTCAGTGTAGGATGACTTTCTGCTCGCTGTTCTCCTTCATAGGGCACGTCTGCTGGGGCAGGTGATGAGATGGCGGCATCATCCGGGGTACAGACCCCTGGTGGACCGGTCGACAATGGAAGAGAAACACATCCTAGTCACATACAGACTTGATCGTGCAACAATCCAGGAACTGTGTGCCCAGTTGGAGCCAGACCTGATTTCATCTATCCGCCATCCCACAGGAATCCCCCCTCTAGTGCAGGTCCTGTCTGTACTTCATTTCCTGGCCAGTGGGTCTTTTCAAACAACAGTGGCCATGGCATCAGGGATGTCCCAGCCAATGTTCTCTAACCTGTTGTCCAGATTGTTGTCTGCCCTGCTGAAACACATGCGTAGCTACATCGTGTTCCCTCAGGTGGAGGATGTGCCCACAGTAAAAGGTGATTTCTATGCCCTGGGACATATCCCCAACATCATTGGTGCCATTGATGGGTCACATGTGGCATTTGTACTCCCCCCCAGGAATGAACAGGTGTAAAGAAACCGGAAGAGCTACCATTCGATGAATGTGCAGATGGTGTGTTTGGCAGACCAGTACATCTCCCATGTCAAGGCCAAGTATCCTGGCTCTGTGCATGACGCTTACAGTTTGAGAAATAGCAGCATCCCTTATGTGATGGGGCAACTCCAGAGGCACCGTGTGTGGCTAATAGGTGAGGGCAAGGTCCCAATACAGTTGACATAGGTGTCCGAGTATGGGGCTGTCCTTAAGGGTTAGTGTGTGTCTAACAGTTGTCCATCGACATTTGCAAGTGACTCTGGTTACCCCAACCTGTCATGGCTACTGACCCAGTGAGGAATCCCAGGACAAGGGCAGAGGAACGCTACAATGAGGCACATGGGCGAACTAGGAGGGTGATCGAACACACCTTCGGCCTCCTGAAGGCCAGATTCCGGTGCCTCCATCTGACCGGTGGCTCCCTATACTACTCACCGAAGAAGGTGTGCCAGATAATCGTGGCCTGCTGTATGCTGCACAACCTGGCTTTGCAATGGCAGGTGTCTTTTCTGCAGGAGGATGGGCCAGATGGTGGCCTTGTGGCAGCGGTGGAGCCTGTGGACAGTGAAGAAGAGGAGGCAGAAGAAGAGGATATCGACAACCGAAACAACATCATCATGCAATACTTCCAGTGAGACACAGGTAAGAAGATGTCACTGCTTTCCACATCTCATACTATTGTTTGAGCTAGCATAAGTCTGTCATTTTCACTCAGTGTATGGACCCTGACTTGTCACTTTGACTTTCCATTTCACAGATCTGGGTCCCACTTTGTGCCCTCTGCTCTGTTTACTCCTGGCCTACTGCTGTGTTACATTGGTATGTGAACAAGTAAATTGACATTGCTATATTCCAAGGTTATTGCAATTACACATTTGTGAAAGCACAGACTGACTCCAGATTGTTTTGTGATTGAAGTGTGTTTATTCCTGTGCAAATAAGTGGAGGAGGTTGTAAAATGGGCTGGGGTGATGGTGGAGGTATGTCCATGGCAGAGTCCAGTCTATTTGTTTCACAGGTGCATTGTCCAAAGGGGCATAGGAAGTGGAGCAATGGCAGTTTAAGGATGGACAGGGTGACATAGTGGGACAGAAGGGTGACATTCAGGGGGGTCTCATTTCCTGGTGGGGGTCTTGGCAATGTTCTCTGTCTTGTTCCTGGATCTCAAGGACCATTTGTGGGGTGGTTCTCCATCTGCAGGGGGTGGGGTGCTGGTGTCCTGTTGTTCCTGTGGTGGTGCCTCCTGTCCACTAGCACTGGCGGAGGTGGAGGGCTGTTCATCGTCCAGGCTAGTGTCAGGGGCCCCTTTTTGTGCCACTGTGTCTCTCCTGGTGTTGACAAGGTCTGCCAGCACCCCTGCAATGGTGATCAGGGTGGTGTTAATGGACTTCAAGTCCTCCCTGATCCCAAGGTAGTGTTCCTCCTGCAGCCGCTGGGTCTCCTAAAACTTGGCCAGTACCGTTGCCGTGGTCTCCTGGGAATGATGGTAAGCTCCCATGATGTTGGAGAGTGCCTTGTGGCGTGTCGCTTCCCTGGGCCTGTCCCCCCCCTCGCACAACATTCCTCCCAGTTTCCCTGTTATCCTGTGCCTCTGTCCCCTGAACTGTGTGCCCACTGCCCCCAGGTCCCTGATCCTCCTGTGTTAGTGGGTTTCCCTGGGTTCCCTGTAGTGGTGGACACACTGCTGATTGATGTGTCCTGGGGACAGAGGGATAGGCCCACTGGGTGTGTGCTGTGCTGGTGTTTCCTGAGGGGGGAGGCTCTGGGGTGGCTTGTGACAGTGGCAGGGAAACCGACTGACGAGGTCCCAGATGGGCCGGGCTGGTCATCTTGATCCAGGCGTGCTGAGCTGCTGTCATCACTTTGGGCCTCTTCTGTGGGGGACTGTATATGTCTGGCACCTCCTGTCCGGTAACGTTGGGTATGGGTCCTGTTGGGGTGTAAATGTATAGTTATTGTATCTGTGTGTGCCATCTTGTGCAATGGGTGAGTGACCCTCTATTCCTGTGCTTGCATTATTGGCTTGGTCATTGTGTGACTGGTGATTTTGGGGCATGAGTGAGTCTCTGTACTGGACTTGCTTGGGTGATGGGTGTCCATGCATTGGTGTTACATGCAGGGCTTGGTTTGGGGATGTGTGGGTTGTGTTGGTGGGGTATCTGTGGGTTGTTAGGGTGATGGGAGTGAGGGTAAAGGTGGGAGTATGTCATGGCATGCAGGTGGGGTGGGGGGATAAGGTAGTAAAGATGTGCCTTACCAGAGTCCACGGAACGCACCTTCCCCCATAGGTCGTTCCACCTCTTCCTGATGTCCTCCTGATTTCTTGGGTGTTGTCCCACTGCGTTGACCCTGTCGACAATTCTGCGCCATAGCTCCATCTTCCTTGCAATGGATGTCTGCTGCACCTGTGATCCGAATAGCTGTGGCTCTACCCGGACGATTTCCTCCACCATGACCCTGAGCTCCTCCTCAGAGAACCTGGGGTGTTTTTGAGGTGCCATGATGTGGTGTGGGTGATGTGTGAGGTGGTGTCTGTTGTGATGTGTGAGGGGATGTGTTGTTGTGTGTTATTTGAGGTTGATGGATGTTGTGTAAGTGATGGTGTTGTGTGTCTGTGGATGCTGGTGTTGTTTTAGGTAGTGTCTCTCTCTGGCCAGCTTTCAAATTTCTGGTAGTAAGGGTTTGTGGGTAAAGTGGGTGTGTGTTTTATAGTGGTGTGAGTGTGTGGGTGTGGTGTGTTTATGTGCATCAGATGTGTGTAGTTTGAATTGTCCAATGTGGTTGTGTTTTGTTAGTGTGTGTATATTTTGAGCGCAGCAGTGTGTACCGCCAATGGTTTACCGCGGTTGAAAGACCGCCGCGTTGATTCGTGGGTCGTGATAGTGTGGGCGTATTCTTGTTGGCGTGACGGTGTCGGTTTTGTTATCGCCAGTTTATCACTGACTTTTGGTGTGGCGGACTTGTGTGGGTGTCTGTCTTATGGCGGATTTCGAGCTGTGGGCTGTAATACCTGTAGTGGAATTCCGCGGCCACAGCGGTATGTTGGCGGTCTTCTGCGCGGCGGTAAGCGGGATCTACCGCCAGGGTTGTCCTATGTTTTTAAATTATTATTGATTTGGAATGTAATATGATGTTTGTATTTATGTATTTGTAGTCCCTGAGGAAGTCCACGGTTGATGGATGAAATGTGTTGGCCAGGCCTTTGTGTGGATGGTTGGATGACCAACATGAAAATAGCAGACATTTAGAAATATAGGGCTTCATTGCAAGTACGACAGGCCATAGGTCTGCCGTACCCACAGTGGCTGTATGACTGCTGTACTCCTGGTGGTCCAACCACTGGATTTCAACCCTGGTGGTCAGACCACAAGAGGACCACAAGAGGACCGCTGCCAGGATATGGATCCTGGCGGAGTGGCGGCGATCGGAGTTGTGGACAGCTATGGCGGTGCTGAGTTCAGCACCGCTGTGAAAATCACGAGTCCCCTTTCTTTCAGCCTTTTCATGGTGGGGTCTTTGACATGAAAAGACTGGTGGAAAGATAGTGCTGGGGGCCACAGGTGGGCTTCGGCACTGGCCAAAAAATTTTGTGAGCAGTGCAGGGGCCCCCCTGCCCAGCACCCTTGGAATGTTCGCTCTCTTCTCTGGCAGACACTGCGTGACTTGAGGGTGCTGGGGCCACTCTTTGTGTTGTGTGATGGCATTAACCTTGGCTCCATGAGGAGCTGGGGCCAATGCCACCACACTGTTTCCATTAGGCTGACCACGGAAATCTCCTAATAGGAAGGTTTCGGCCAGTCAGCCCAGTGGAAGCCTTGGAATTTGGCCTGGGGAGACCACCAGTTCCACGGCAGTGACTTCCCCACGGGTCTGGCAGGCTGACAGTCAGCCCGCTAGTCTCCTAATGAGGCCCTTAATCTCCTTATGGCTTTTACCTTTATTCTTGATGAATTCTTATGAATGGATTTACAGTATAAGAAGTTTAATTTGCTCTCCCATGAGATTTTTGATTGACAACATATAAATATGATCTGCCTGTCATTGGTGATTGTTTTGTTCTTTGTTCTCCATGCGTCCGTGCTCACTGTTGTTGTTTCACCATGTGGCTGCCAGTCATTGTGTGCATCTAGCCAGTGTGACTTTGCTGTAGGCTTGCATGTGTTCTTTCTTCTCCATACCTCCCTGCTCGCTGTTGTTTGACCATGTGGTTGACGGGCATTTTTTGCATCCAGCCAGGGTGCCTTGGCCATAGGCATGCACGGATGGATGTGATACCATTTTAATAATATGCTTGGGGATCATTGTGGACTGCGTATAATAAGAATATTATTTTGATGAACAGTACTTAGTTTATTAGATGCTTTTTTGTATCTTTTATTTTGCACCTCCTTGCCTCGCAATAGGGTTCTTTCTTCTTGTCATACAAACATCAGCAATTATTGATCTTTTTTTAATTAAAACTTTTATTTTAATGCTATTAATTTATTTTATTTTTTCATTTTAAATGTTTTATTTAATTTGTTTTATTTTATATGTTTATAATTTCATTTTATTTTCTTGACTTCTTATTTTAAATGATTTATTTTTTATTGTTCACTTTTTTTATTTTATATTTTTAGAATGAATTTATGTATTTTTTTGCATTTTGCCTTGATTTATCCACCATTGCGTACAGCTGTACTAGAGTTTCTGTTTCTTTAGGTATAATTCCATTTCCTCCTGGACACCATGGCTGCAATGCTCCGCAGACACATCAACAGCATTTTTGAAGGATTATTCTATTTACCCATGCCCCTCTCTAGCTACCAGAGATGTCTCATTCAAATAGATGGAGCTAAAGCAAAGAGCAATATCTGTATGTGGTGTTGCTTGATTCATAATGAAATCTTATTGTATAGTGGTGGTGTGGTTTAACCTTACAATGTTTGGATAAATTATTATTCATTCCATATATACCAACCACACTAATTTTAGATTTGTCTGTACTATATCAACCTGCATGAATGCCATGTTTCACTAACTGCATATTTTTCTTGCTTGGTTGCTTTCAGGTGCACAAGAAAAAAATAGACATCACCCGCAGTATTGCTAAAGAAAAGGCCCTACAGTGATTTCAGTGCTCCAATCCCTTCCACTTGTGCAGCTTAGTGCTTCTGCCAACTGAGAGCTTTAAGATGATCCCAAAAAAAAATGTTGCTCCCAAGAAAGTGGTCAGGGACAAGAACCAGTGGTATGCCGACCGCAAACTTTTTCAGGAGACTTGTGCCTGCGACACCAGCCTCCGGGAAGAAACCTGGCAGCAGCACTCCTGTACTAACAGCACCACCCCAACTACCTAAGCCCAAGACCATGACTGTCTGTGAGGAAGCCACTGCAATCATGGCGATGCCCAGGAGCAGTGATGTTGAATTGAAGTTGTCCATTTTGCAAAGTAGTAGCCAATAGTTTCAGGAAAAGGGACAAAGTGGACAGCAGCTGCAGCCAGAAATAGTAGATCTTCCTGAAGTTGGAGGAGAACAGGAGGTCATCCTTCCCACCAAGCAAGAACCTCCTCTTTTAGAATCATTGGTTTCCAGATCTCCAGCAGGGAAAATGAAGGGTACTACTCCACCATCTTCTCTAAGCACCACTTCTGTTGATGATGATAGGGACATGAAGTGAACCCCGACAGAGTCTGTGAAACACCAGGAGAGGCATGGGAAAAGAAAAGTTCTTGAAAGTCTTAGAATCATCGGAGGTGATGATGATGAGGAGGATAATGATGATGAACCAGTCATTGTGGAAGCTGTCACAGAGGAGTCCGACATTACTATCCAGCCTACTCCGAGGAATTTGGCGCAGGTAGCACCGCCAGGTCCCATATTTGTAAGGCCATTGCTAAGAACTGCGCCAATATCTACCTCAGTAGAAGTATGCACTGCAGAGAGGCAATTGAGACACCCACCTACCTTCAGTTCTTCTTCCGGCATTGGCAGCACCCCAATACGAAAAAACTTTACCCCAGTTTGGGACTTTTTTTACAATTAGCAAACAGGAGGAGAACAAAGCAATGTGTTCCATTTGCCACACAGGTGTACATTTAGGTAAGCCTGGTTCACAATATGGTACTGGACGCCAGACAACCTACATGAAAAAACATCACACACAATCTGGTGGGAGGAGCACCTTAAAGAAATAGCTGAACGTGGTTGTGGTGGTGAAGGTGAAGAAAGCCAGAAAACATCAGCTACAACTACTCAAATCATGGTGGAAGGTGATGAAGAAGAGAGTGATATCCTACTGTAGCGCAGCCCTGAAACCAGCAGTGTGCCAGAATCACCCGCTTCAGCAACCTCACAACAGCACAAGAAAACTCTGAGTCAGATGAAGACACCATAGCATACAGTGACTGCCCCACGATGCACATTGAATCTACCACCACCTACGTCAGTGGCCCAGAAAGAAGGAAATCCAGGCTACTATTACAGGCATGTTTAGGCAAGAGGGGCCCTATGACCGCAACCACCCAACAGCAGGTTTGTACAATGGGAACAAAATGATAGGGCTGGACCTACTCCCTTTTTCTTATGTTGAAGCAGTGTGATTCTTAGAATTTGTGGCAGCTATCTGCCCGAACTTGAAGATTCCAAGTCGAACCTATTTTGCCTGAGTTGCTCTTCCAGCACTGCTTCATGTTGTGCTGCAATTGGTTAGGCAATTTTTGCAGCAAAGTGTTGTCCACACTCTCCACCTAACAACAGACATGTGGAGCAGTTATGAGGTAACTGATTACATGTGCATCATTGAACACTGGGTCTCTTTTGCAGGGTTAAAGCAAAAGGTAGCTACAGGTCTTGGCCCTGAAGAAAGTTTAATAGTGTTAGCCATGTTTGACATGGAGAAATCAAAAACAGGCACAAACATCTTGGATGAGCTTACCAGCAAGGTCTCTGAAGGGCTGAGAACAGAGGTCTTCGAATTGGATTTGCTGCCATGGACAGTGGCAGTAACAAAGTGAAGGCCATGTCAGATGTTGGCTATTTCAGGTTCCTGTGTTTGGTGTACTATATCAACCTGCTTGTTCAAGAGTTTCTCAGAAAAGAAGACATAGACCGCAACATACTGATCACCTGCAGACAAATTTGCACTCTTCTCAGTCATTCTTTTATAGCCCGGAATCAGTTGCAGATTATCCAGCGTGCTAATAGAGTACCAGTTAAAGCCCTGATAGAGGAGGTGCCAACACATTATTATTATTATTATTATTATTATTATTATTATTATTATTATTATTATTATTATTATTATTATTATTATATTTTGCATCATCTGTGTGAGCAGTACAGACCGATTGGTGACTATGTAATTCAAAGAGGAGGGTATGCATTTGGGAAAGCCATGACCATGGATGTGGACAAATGGAGTCTAGTCAAATGCCTGACACAGATGCTGCTCCCTTTTGAGGTTTTCATGTGGAAAGTTAGCAAGGAGGACAGTACGATGGGCCAAGCTATCCCATTGTTACATCTGCTACAGGATCAGCTAAAGAAGGTGCCTGAAAAGTTTGCAATCAGAGGTGTGAACGAAAACACAAAAGTGCATGCCTTAGTTGAGAGCTTAAGCTATCACTTAACTTGTAATGCAAGGCTACAAAATGTCATTCATAGAGTATATCTGTGCCACACTACTTGATCCACACTACAAACAATTCTTCCCACTTTCATTCCTTTTTCTGAAGGTGGTGCTTCAAAATACAAGAGGTGGATTGTTGAGCAAGTCGAAGACCTGGAAGAAGAATGGCTGGAACTTAGAGTCCCACTCCACAGTTCTGGGGTGACGCCTCCAACCTCCAGAGAGGGCAGTCTTGTCTCACAGTAGCCAACACCAGCAGCAACAACAACACTGGCAACAACAGTAACAGAAGAATCTGTCCCAGTCTCTACATTGGCTTGGTTTCAAGTGGCAGGTCCTAAGTCCAGTGCAGAGGCAAGTGCAAAAGAGGTCAAGCAAGTGGCAGCACTAATGACCATTCAGAGGATTCTCTGGGAGTATCTGGATAACCCAAAAGAGGTGTATATGGATCAAAATCCATTGGTATGTTGGTTTGGGAAGATGCGCCAATGGCCAGCTCTTAGCAGGCTGGCAATAACGTATCTGGCTTGTCCTCTAGCCAGTGTGTCTGCTGAGTGTTACAGTGAGAAGGACCAGTCCCTCACCTCAAAATATGGAGAGATTGACCATGATCAAAATTAACCAACATTTCATACCACCTGATTACACTGTTTCCAAAACATCACAGGAGGAGAAAGAGGATGATTGGTCAGAATCAAGTGTGTTAGATGACCACCTTCTAACTGAACACCCTTAGTTTGAGGATTAACTCAACTTCCTTGACTGAGTATACCAGTGCAACCATGGAACTTTTGAATGTTTTCTTGCTGAGCTTCTTTCTTTCTTTGCAAAAACAAACAGTTAGTGGAACATTATGCTTGTGTCGGATTTATGCTGCCCCAACATTTTAGTCACATGGATGGCCTGATTGGAGTTGGATCTGTGTGCAGTGAAGAAGACTCGACATTCCTTTCAGGAGTCAGGACATTGTAGACAATGCCTGCCTCCCTCACATGCCACTGCCTATCCTTTTTGCATCACCTAGCAGGGAGCTCCAGAAGATCATTGATTAAAAGACTGCCAAGGCCAATGCTAAATTCCAGTGTGTTGCTAACATCAAATAGGAGATAACATTTTATATCCACCACCGTGCTTGGATTGGAAAAAGTAATTACTAACTATTGCACCAATGAGTGATGATATATTGAGTGATTATGAGTGATGCTTGATGATGTATGTAGTGGCAGACAATGAGGGAGGGAGTTCAACAAATGTGTAACCTTGATTTTGATGGTTTGCAATGCTTGGGGGCAGATGGATGATTGCGTTTTCCTGAAAACGATTTGCCTTTTAAACGTAGCAAAATGTACTTGCAGGGTCCACTTCTTTTTCTGGTTCTTCAGAGACCAGACCAATCACTTTAGTTACCAAACACAAATCTACACAAAATACTCCAATACTGTTTCTCTATTTGTTCTTCAACAGCAGTGCACTACACTGGTCTATCTTGCTCGGCTTGTGACTGGGACGGAGTTACTTGCAATCAGGAGGAGGATGATTGATGGACTCAGAGCGGGACTTCCTCCACAGCTAGAAGGAGAAAGTTACTTACTTCAAAGAGAAACCATGATGATGAGGAAGACTCTGAGATCTAGTACTCACTCAGCTCTGTTGACTGGGTAGAGGTGCGTTGCTTTGGGAAATGCTGCTGAGTGTTTGTTTGCTGCATTGCTGGCTCAAACGTGGAACTCCTCATTATGCTCCTGCTCTGCCTCTGAGTTTTCTTGGCACACTCCTGACTACTCATGAAGCTTACCTTGTTTACTTCTCCTTTACTCTAGAACACTGTTACTGTCTTTCGATATGCAGGCCTTTTCCTAGACCTCTCCTGCACGATTAAAACGTGGTGAAAGCTCAACACTCCAGCTTACCTACGGTACAGATTTAGCCAGGCATCCAAGAGTGACAGACATTACAAGAAGAATAAAGGTGCACCGCCCAATTTGGCAATACAGTACTATTTTCCTTTTAACAATCATACTGGGTGGGTTAGCGTCAATCCTTTATAATTTGTATTTTCCACCCTAGAAGACAGAATATCCAGGAACATAGGCACATATTTATACCCTGTTTGCGCTGAATTAGCGTCATTTTTTTACGCTAATTCAGCGCAAACTTAACTCCATATTTATATTTTGATGTTAGACATGTCTTGCGTAAAAATATTGGACTTAACATCATTTTTTGGATTTGTGAAACCTCCTTGTGTCAATGAGATGCAAGATAGGAGTTTCCGTCCAAAAAGTTACTCTAACCCCCTAGCGCCATAGTTATCCACCCGGGCAAAAAAGGTGCACGGGTGTGAGGAGGACCCAAAAAATTACATTAACTCCGATTTGCATCAAATTTTAATACCTGGGTCAGACATGGTGTTAAAATGAGGAAAACAGATTGCTACTTACGGAAAACACAAAGAAGCAACATCACAAACCCACAGGGCAAGATGGAAGCCCTACTGCTCCAGCTTGCGAGACGATGCAGAGGACAGCAACAACAACAGCAACCACATCACCACAATGCGGCCCACAGATGCAGAAGGCAGGAGAGGGTATTCAGATACAGAACAACCCTCCATGGCCTCAGGGAACAAGACATCATAAGGACATACAGACTCAAACGGCAAGCCATACTTCACCTGCTGCAGCACATTAAGCTACAAATCACAGCCAGCCTGCAGACCCCACACAACATACCATCTGTAACAAAGCTGCTAGCTATCCTGCACATGCTGACAAGTGGCTCATTTCAAACAACGAGTGCCCTGGTTGTTGGTGTGTTACAACTGTCATTCTCTGCCAAAGGTGTTAGACGGAATAATCTCCCTGACACTCTCCCACATCAGCCTCCCCAACACTCAGCAAAAGCAGCAGGAGATTAAACAGGGGCTTTACCAATTTCATGGCTTCCCGCATGTGCTTGGTGCAATTGACTGCACCCATGTCCGACTTGTACCGCCTGCAGCAACAGAGCACATATACCGGAATCGCAAGCACACCCACTCCATCAATGTGCAGGCCATAGTGGACCATCGGGGATTATTCACTAACATTTTGGCCAAGTATCCTGGGAATGTGCATGACGCCTACATAGTCCGGCACAGCAGGATCAACGAACACTTCCAGGATGGACAATATGGAAATGGCCTACTTGTGGGCAAGTCAAACAAACCTAGCAATATACACACAACACACCAACCCTGTCGGACACACAAGACATACACCACATCACAAACACATGGTCAGGGTAACACAGATGTGCATCTAACATCACATATGCACCATGCTGCAGTACAGCACAATCAGTGCACACCACAAACACATACACCCACATGTAGGCAACACACCTACAACTTGACAGGCACACCACGTGAAGGACAGATGCAGATATGTATTCTTTGCCAACAGAAGAACTACACAAACCACAACACGTGCCCACAGGTTGCCTACTGCGTACTCTTCACACACAGTACATCAAACAAAGAATAGCACAGCACTGTCAATGGCATACACCATGCTCATGTTACGTAAGTCTCACATAGGCACAGAACCTTCAAATCATGCAGTGCAAGTCACTGCCACAACAAACATCAAATGCCAGATAACTGCTGCCAATGCCAACTACATCTCATCAACACATACCTGACTGACCTATAGTGTGCATATACACCTGCCTGACACAATTTGTCACACACATAGGAATACAAAATTAATGCACATCACATACCATGTGCCAGATTTGTGAGAAGTGGCACCACACCTACTGTAGTGCCGCCTCACATGCACCACTGACTGACCCACAACACCACCATGTCTGCAATATAAACAATAAATGGCACACCATGGGGCAGAATCACTGTTAGACAGTGCAGATCATGGATGCCGTAGTGGGACCCTGTAAGAGTATAGAGGACTATCACTGACCTTATATGCACTGTGCCAAGGGACACATTTGCTAAGTAGCTGAGCACCATCCCATAGCCTGCATTGTGCATGTGTTGACAGTATAAATGCTGAATTATATTTTTGAAGATCGGAGAGTCACTGGTAGTAATTTTGATAATCCTGAAACAATGGGATACACACCCTTGGACACCAGATGGCTG
This sequence comes from Pleurodeles waltl, assembly GCF_031143425.1. NCBI lineage: Eukaryota > Metazoa > Chordata > Amphibia > Caudata > Salamandridae > Pleurodeles > Pleurodeles waltl. Next base: position 1,238,614,917 of record NC_090446.1, read on the forward strand.
CCACAAACTTCAGCTTTCACTCAGGATCACTAAGGGACTTATGCAATAGGCCCCAGTGCCATTGTCATGGCCGGCACTGTATGTACAAGTTTGCGAATTACCACTCTTATGTGACTTGAAGTCACATTGGAAATTACCCACCCTCCCACGCAGCACTTCACATGGAAGGGGCATGCAATGTGTGTAGCTGCAGGTCTGTCACCACAAGATACATAGCATGATGATGCTGACTCAGATGTAAGTGTCACCTAAAACATGAGGCAGTGGCAACATCAGACACCACCCCAGTGGTGCCGTTTGTAGGTTGCAATAAGGAAATAGACTGTGATTTGAACTCATATGAATGTGCCAACCGATGCATGCTGCATACTGCTGCACCCACAGAAAGAGACAATTGTCCATCAAAACAGCATATATATGGGGTGGTGTCCCTTCCTGCACAGATACATCCACCTCCACAGGGCAGCTAGCCAAACACCCAGGTGCAAGGTTGTTAGTGTCAGTGCACAGCTGCATATAAGCCACTGGCTCAGGGCACATCAAAGAGTTACCTAGTTACATGTCACACATGGTGCATTCCTAAAGAGTCAAAATCTTACAGCACAGTGCTGCCAATGTTGGAGCTGTGTTGTGCTTTGTCACTTACTCATTTAAATGGGCCCAAGTGTTGCACTTCATCTGTAGTGACATGTTAAAATGGCTGGGATGTCCAGGCTCTGTAGTGCTACCATGTTACCACTACATCTGACCCTATTGTGTTGTGAGGATGTGTCATGTCCCCTCTAGTGATAGCACACTGATACAAAGATGCACAACACAACGCATGGTACATACATACTGACCATCAGTTAGGATTCCAAGTCATATATCCCAGGTCTTTGAGCCAATCCTCAAGATGGTCATGTCCAACAACACAGTGCTAAGAAAACTTTGCCTAAGGCCAGAAACTCACACCATACCACACACACATATGACTCACAACCATCTCACAATTACAACTGCCATGCTACATACTAACCTGTTGCAAGCCTTAACAACAACCTACTCCTATTAGCTTTTGCAGCGGATCGGGGTTATGGCATACAGCCATGGATTATGACCCTATTTGCAAACCCAAGCACAGTATCAGAGCATGCATACAATGAGGGACATCGTAAGACACAGAATATCATGGAGAGGACATTTGGCAAACTAAAGTCAAGATTCAGGTGCCTGGACATCATAGGAGGCAGCCTCCTATTTGCGACACACAATGTCTGCAAAATCATCATGACGTGCTATCCTGCACAACATATGTGTGGGGATGAATGTCCCCATGTGTGACCAGGTTGAATACCTGCATGAGGAGGAGGATGAGGATGGTGGTAAAGAAATAGAGGGGGACCAACACAACACAGCTGCTGGGATACACTGCTGACAGCACATAGTTGAAAAAGTTTTCACTTAAGAACCACTTAAATCACCTCGTCAATTTTGTAAATAAAACACTTCACTTATACAACCAATACTGCTTTGGTTTCTTTAATCTCCACTACATATACCATAGAATTGTGAGTCTAATCTCAGGGAGCATGTTACAAATACGAATCTGACAAGTACTTTTGCAGCATCTTATGTGATGTGTAAGATTGTACTGCCACCATCACAAACATCGGTAATAGCCTCATCACTGGCATGTGACAACTGAAGGACCACAACATGTCTTGTACAACCATGTTGCCAACTAGTTCATCAATAGCTCATCACACACAACTACATAATGTCCAAATAGGAAGTATGTAAGGGGCCCACACATGAGGTAGTGGATGACCAAAATTAGAAAGTTAGTCATGTTGGAACAGAACACCCTCACAACTCAGTGTGAGAGTTGCAATTGCTGCAAGGAACATGTGTGGCAATGAGGTGACATAATTGGTAACAATTGTCATCATGATTTGCCCAGGTATAACAAGCAATGAAAGAAGTTGAGCCTGCGCAGAACATCCATGTTAATCTGTACTGCCACTGCCATGGGGCCCAATCCTGACACAGGGTACACATGAACTCACACATTGCACAGACAGGTCTGTGGAATGCACTTCAGTATGGATGAGAACATATACAGCTAGGGCTGCAGATCCACCACACAAAACCAACAACCATTGCTAAATGCAATGATTTTAATCAAACATTTGTGGTCAAAACATAATCTGGTTGGAACGTAGGCAGAGTGTGTCATACACAGTATGTAACAAAGATGTACACATGTCAGACATATATATATAGACCACACACAAGTCTCCATAAACTCCAAATCTAGATATGGAGACAGTTGTCAGGTAACATTTTCTTAGATAGCATTGGTTCAACCATCATCAACAATGCTTGGGCTGTGTATGTAGTTTTAAGTATTATGCTCTGTATGACAACATCACTCATCACATTCAAAATCCAATCCACAATCACAAACCAGAACTATTGCATTGTACTGACCGCCTTAAATATGTGGATACACTGTTGTCACACATGCATACATATGCACGACGTGCAACTATTTGCATGCTGTTGACTCTGTAACACACACATTGGTCTAACAGACCAATCACGCCCTCATCACATTGTTGCATGGGCTACCACATGTGTCCATACACAAAATGCCAAACTGCAGCACAGCCCGTCATTTGTATGTTGATACAGGGTGCATCTAAAGACAATGGAACAAAAACATGCAATCAGGAATTGAGTCAAAGAAATTGGCGCACATGTGTCTAAAACATGCGCAAACGCAAAGAATGTGACACCTGGGCCCTTAGCGTGAATTCCACCTTCGCACTCTTCTCAATGCTGATTTTGAGTGAATTCGATACATAATGGTAAAGTGTCAATAAAAACAATGCACGTGCTTCATGCGTCTAAAATACCCACACAAAGGTCAAATACATCATATAAATACACGCATAACAGATTAACGTGACGCACTGGAACAGGAAGTGATGTAATAGTAAAACCAGTTTACAAGCATGGTACAGTGGGTGTGGTTTGACTTTCTCTTTACAGTTCGAGCCTCTTTTGACTGTGTGGTTGTGTTCTGGAGTTGGTGGTTGTGATTTCCTTGCGTATTGTATCTTGTGGTGTCCCTCCTGTCGTGTTTTGTTAAATATTGTCTGTATTTTGTCCCAGTGTTTGTCATTTTGTGTGTTTTTTTTGTGTATATTTTGATTTGTAGTGTGGGGTGTCTGTCCGGGCTAGTTATTCAGTTGAGATAGTTGGGATTAATTATTGCGCTTAAGTTTCTGTTAATTTCCTTTTTTTTTTCAACTTATTTGTGGTTATCCTTTCCAGTAATAACATGTCTGGTAGGGGGAGGTTGACCAGGATGGGAGAGGATGAGTGGGTGGCTTTGTGTGGCTGGTAGCCCACTACTAGCTGATGATGCTGGAGATGGGGGGGCCGGGTCATTCAATGCTACCGGACCGAACCCAGGCAGCTGCGGTGGGGCAAGGTGCTCCACCACCTGAAGAGTGTCCATATGAGCATTAGGAATGAGCACAAGCTCAAGCATCGCTGGGCAGATCTGGTGGCCAGGGGGCAGGATCTGGTCGATCATCTTGGTGTAGAGATCGGTGGATCTGTTGTTGAGTCTCCCATTGACATACAATTTACTGGTCACCACTCTTGAATGACAGCAGCAGATGTTTTGGAGTGCTGCATTCAATGCATCATTGATGATGGATTGCATGGTCATCTCCCCTTAGGCACAGGAGGAGAGGAATACCAAATATATAGGTAGATGTGATGGTCACAGTGTAGGCGACAGTCATATTGATCAGGCTTGCATGTGTGCCTATCAGCACTAACCACTTATGGTTACCAACTGCATCCCATCCTACCAATAACATGTTCAAGTTACTGGTGATGTATGGTTGAAAATTGACACAGATGATGAGGACGTTTTGGGTCTGATCTATGTGAAGTTTATGCTGCCTTTGCATTATTACAGTTTACGCAAAAGCAATGTAAACCTCCATTGGTTTGGTTCATAATCTTATTGAGCGTCGCTTTGGTGTCAATGAAATTAAGCTAAGTCAGCGTTGTTGTTACATTTATCAGGGCCATTGTCATTTCTGGAATGTGAGTTGGAGTGCATCTGTAATTAGATGTAGAGTGTAAGCCAATAATCTGTACACACTCCACACAATGCTGACACTGATGGTTGCCTGTCTCCATTTAACAGCTGCCAACATGAGCAATGAGGAACAGCGTGCGTTCCAAAAGAGGGCAGTCTGCTACTGCCATATCCTGGCAGTGGAATCTGGATTCCGGAGAATGCCTTGCCGCTATTGTGCTGAGAGATCAACAGGGGAATGGCAGGCATTCACACAAGGATGCCCCACACTGGCAGTGGACACACAGAGGAGACTCAGCTCCACAGCAGTGCAGGGGGGCACAGTTGCCACCACCACGACAATCACAACTGAAACAGGTTCGACCTCAGTGCATCAGCTCACACCACCTGCTGCCATGGACCCTAAAATGCTGCAGGATCTGCAGAGGGACCTCTCATTTGTATTGCAATGCCTGGACAGTTTGGAGAAGGAGGTGGCAGCCAATGCAAAGAGACTGAAATACATTAAGAAAACCCTCAAGAAGGCAAATCATTGAATGTCTTCCGAACTCTCACCTCCCAGTTCTGTCCCCTTCTTCCTCATTTGTATTCATGGTTTATAGTGGGTTTTAGGGTGTTAGTGTTAGGTTAGTGTAGGTATGTAGAGTAGTGTGTTTGGGGGTGGGTTTTTTACATTTTCTACATGTTAATTTGTGGGTGGGTAGGGGTCATGTTGGGGTATGTTGGGAAATTGGTTATTGGTAAGGGCAGGTAGGTACCTACACTTAGCAATAGGCCACTAACCTCCACTTAGGTCCAGTTAGGTCTCAGTAAATCAAACCCAGCTCAACCCTTGGTAGTTTGGCAACGAGCGACAAGGCTTAACTTAGGAGACAGAGGGGGTCATTCCTACATTGGCGGTCGGCGGTCTCCGCCCGCCAAGCGGGAACCGCCGAATGACCGCACCGCGGTCAAAAGACCGCGGCGGCCATTCTGGCTTTCCCGCTGGGCCGGCGGGCGACCACAAGAAGGCCGCCCGCCGGCCCAGCGGGAAACCCCCTTCTACGAGGATGCCGGCTCCGAATGGAGCCGGCGGAGTCGAAGGGGTGCGACGGGTGCAGTGGCACCCGTCTCGATTTTCAGTGTCTGCTTAGCAGACACTGAAAATCTTAGTGGGGCCCTGTTAGGGGGCCCCTGCAGTGCCCATGCCAGTGGCATGGGCACTGCAGGGGCCCCGAGGGGCCCCACGACACCCGTTACCGCCATCCTGTTCCTGGTGGTGAAAACCGCCAGGAACAGGATGGCGGTAAGGGGGTCGGAATCCCATGGAGGATTCCCTGGGCCAGGGGTAAACCGGCGGGAAACCGCTGGTTGCCCTTTTCTGACCGCGGCTTTACCGCCGCGGTCAGAATGGCCAAGGAACCACCGCCAGCCTGTTGGCGGTGCTTCCGTCATTTTAGCCCTGGCGGTCGCCGACCGCCACGGTTAGAATGACCCCCAGAGTGTAAAGCATTCAAATTTCACAAAACAATAATGAAAGAAAACACAGGAAACAGTTTAAAATCCAAAACCCGTTTATAAAAATAGACTATATTTTTATCTTTAAAATGACACAAAATGAATAAAATCGTATAAGGGGAACCGGAGATATGAATTCTTAAAGAATTATTGTTTTTTTAGCGCCTAGAAACAAAAAGCGCCAATCGGGTCATCTGGTTAGTGTAGGTATGTAGAGTAGTGTGTTTGGGGGTGGGTTTTTTTACATTTTCTACATGTTAATTTGTGGGTGGGTAGGGGTCATGTTGGGGTATGTTGGGAAATTGGTTATTGGTAAGGGCAGGTAGGTACCTACACTTAGCAATAGGCCACTAACCTCCACTTAGGTCCAGTTAGGTCTCAGTAAATCAAACCCAGCTCAACCCTTGGTAGTTTGGCAACGAGCGACAAGGCTTAACTTAGGAGACAGAGGGGGTCATTCCTACATTGGTGGTCGGCGGTCTCCGCCCGCCAAGCGGGAACCGCCGAATGACCGCACCGCGGTCAGAAGACCGCGGCGGCCATTCTGGCTTTCCCGCTGGGCCGGCGGGCGACCACCAGAAGGCCGCCCGCCGGCCCAGCGGGAAACCCCCTTCTACGAGGATGCCGGCTCCGAATGGAGCCGGCGGAGTCGAAGGGGTGCGACGGGTGCAGTGGCACCCGTCTCGATTTTCAGTGTCTGCTTAGCAGACACTGAAAATCTTAGTGGGGCCCTGTTAGGGGGCCCCTGCAGTGCCCATGCCAGTGGCATGGGCCCTGCAGGGGCCCCGAGGGGCCCCACGACACCCGTTACCGCCATCCTGTTCCTGGCGGTGAAAACCGCCAGGAACAGGATGGCGGTAAGGGGGTCGGAATCCCATGGAGGATTCCCTGGGCCAGGGGTAAACCGGCGGGAAACCGCTGGTTGCCCTTTTCTGACCGCGGCTTTACCGCCGCGGTCAGAATGGCCAAGGAACCACCGCCAGCCTGTTGGCGGTGCTTCCGTCATTTTAGCCCTGGCGGTCGCCGACCGCCACGGTTAGAATGACCCCCAGAGTGTAAAGCATTCAAATTTCACAAAACAATAATGAAAGAAAACACAGGAAACAGTTTAAAATCCAAAACCATTTTATAAAAATAGACTATATTTTTATCTTTAAAATGACACAAAATGAATAAAATCGTATAAGGGGAACCGGAGATATGAATTCTTAAAGAATTATTGTTTTTTTAGCGCCTAGAAACAAAAAGCGCCAATCGGGTCATCTGGTTGCACCTCGACCGGGGCAAAGTCAAAGTTTAAGGCTGACCGCGATGGAGCCTGACTCGGCTACAGGCCGCGGGAGGCCTCGGTCAAAAGTTTACCTTTGACCTTACTCGTTTTTCTGAAGATTTTCTTCAGCGGGACGAACCTGCCAGTCCAATCCGACATCCTGGAACCCTTCTCCGGATATGCGTCGCGGGAATCCTCTGTGGAGATTTTTACCTTCGGACTTAGTCGTTTTTTCAAGGTGAAAGTCCTTCGACCGGGGTAAACCTGAATCTTGATCTGACGCCCTTGGAGCCCTCCTCGGATACGCTGGCTGGGAGGTCTTGGTCAACTTTGTACGTTCGGACTTAGTCTCTTTTTTGGAGATTTTCTTCACCGGGACAAACCTGCAAATCAGGCCGGGTCGTGGTTGAGGCAAGCCGGCTAGAGTTGCCGCGGTGGGTCGGTCCCTCTATGGAGCTTTTTTTCAAAAGTTCTCCAAACTTCTCCAAACGTCTGGATCTTCTCCCAGATGTTCTTTTAAGGTTCTTTTGGGGTCCACAGCTCACCCCAATGGTGCAGAAGCTCTAAGATGATCCTTGGGGGTGTGGACTACAACTCCCAGAATGCACCTGGCGCAAACTCCTTTTTGGCCACTGGACAGTGGTCAGCTGGTTGATTTCTTCAGGAGTTGGTGCAGGTGACTCTGGTTAGTAATTGTTCACCTGTAGAAACTGGGAGTCCCTCCTTGAACCAGTTGAAGCCAGGCAAAGTCCTTCTTGTGGTGAAGCCCAAGTGTGCAGCTGGTGCAGTCCTTCTGAGTGCATGGTCCAGGTGCAGGCCAGGGGTCCAGCAGGGCAGTCCTTCTTCTTCTGTAGTTCTTCCTGGTAGGGATGTGGTAGGGAACTGAGGTGTGGGTTCAGGTCAGCCAGTTTTATCCTTGCTCCTGGGTGAAAAACAGTGGGGGGTCCTGATTCTCCATTCAGATGCAGGGTGCTTCCCCCTGTGATGACCACTTCCTGGGAAGTGTGGCAAAAATCTATCCCAGGAGGCAACATTCCTCAAAAATCCATCATGGCTGAAAATGATTTTTGGAGGTTACATCTGGCTGAGCCCACCCACTGGTGTGGCTTCAAATCATAAACACACCCCTCTCCTACCCTCTCCTAATCTAATCAAGGGGGCACCTAGTTGTCTGGGGTTGCAGGATGTGGGGGTGTTGCTGGGTTGCTCCAAATGTCCTTCTCTGCCTTTGAAGACCAGTTTGGCAGCCCTCCCCTTCCTGCCTCATCATCTGCTGAGGGGAGATTCCCTCCCACAGGCACATCTCTTTGTGTGAAGCCAGGCCACTTCACACCTCATCAAGGCAGCCTGGCCAGGCTGCCAGAGGCTGGCCAATCAGAGCACAGCAGCAAAAACAATGCATGGCTGAAATTGGCAACTTTTCAGGTAAAGTTTAAAACTCTTTACCTGAACAAGTTATATTAAATCCAACAACTGGAAGTTGTGGGATTTATTATAACAATTAATTTGATACCAAACTCTTTGTATCTGTCACTTAAGGGGACTTTTAAAATTAAAATAAAGTCTCCATATTCTAGCCTATGAAGGCCATTCGCTACAATGAGGAAAAAACAAATGTGGCTGTTTTTACCTCACCAAGGCTTATACAACTACTTTTATAAGGTCCCTGCTTAAAGTTACATGGCACCCAGCCCTAGGGGCACATAGGGCACACCTTAGGGGTGACTTATATGTAAAAATAAGGTAGTTTAAGACTATGGAACTACTTTTATTTCCAAAGTCGAATTTGCATATAACTTTAATTTAAAAGCAGCCAGCAAGGCAGACCTGCCTTTAAAATGACACTGGGCACCTCAGCAGTGCACCTATGGGTGGACTACCTATGCTGTGGTTCCTAAACCTACATGCCCTACCATATGCTAGGGACTTATAGGTAGGTTGACTTAGCCAATTATAATTAGCCTAATTTGCATATTGATTTTACACAGAGCACAGTCCCTTGGACTGGTTAGCAGTACCCAGGGCACCATCAGAGTCAGGAAAACACCAGCCAAAAGTGGAAATGGGGTCAAAAGGTTAGGGAGCCTCTGCAATCAGCCTCACACAAGACCCCCCCCAGCCCACACACCCAGGAGACTCAGCCCAACCCTGGGAGAATCTTCCTGGCTTGTCAGGCGAGGAAGACAGTAAAGGGAACAGGCTGTCCCTTTGCAGGGCCTACTCTGCCTTACATCCTCCTGCCAGGGTCACTCCCTCTGGGTAGTGAATCCATCCCAACAGTGAAAGGACCCATCTCAAACTGAAACTTCACTCTAGGGGGGTCTTCCTCCTCTCTCTCTGCCAACTTGGGTAGTGAGGTGCCCACCTCCCCTACTCCTAACTTTGCTAGGGCAGCACCTAGCTTACCCAAAGTGGTCACCCAACACTTGAGCAACCCAACCATGAATAACAGGATCAGGGGGCCTACTTTGCTTTTGGCCCTGGGGTCTGCCTCCCAGGCCAAGTACAGTGCTGCCAGGAAGGCTAGGACCAAGCAGAGGCTGTCAGTACCCAGAACCACACCCTAAGCTCTCCACTGACAGGTGGCTGAGCTGCTTTAGGGGCAACTGTGGGGTCCTGGCACCCCTCTTGCTGTCTAGAGTGGGGGGCTACCACCTCCTGTGGCAGACACCCTCCTTCCACTATCCTTTCTGTCAGTGCAGGGGCAACACCCTGCATCTGGACAGCTGCCTGACTACTCAGGACTTCCTTGGGATCAGGTGATGCCTTACCAGTGCCAACTCTGGGTTCCCCCCTTACTGGGGCAGAAGGTCTGTGGCTCCCTGGAACTCTCTTTAAGAGTGGCCCACCCTTCCTTTTCTTGGGGACCCCTGTCTCCTAACTGTAGGGATTGACTCCCCAGGACTTTGTGTTGGGGGGCGCCCTGAGCGACCGCCCCATCTGGGACCAGACTCACCTCTGGGAGGTCATTGCCCAGGATACAATCTAGGGGGAGGTCAGCACTGACTACCACCCTAACCCAGTCAGGGATACCCTCCCTCTCTAGGGGCTACTATGGCTACAGGTTTGGAGGTGACCTCCCCTGTGGCTATCCTGACTTTCCTGGACTCTCCTGGGACATACATGTCTGGGGTCACTAACCGGTCACTCACTATAGTGTGACTGGCACAGGCATCTCTCAGGCCAGTGGTAGGGATCCCATTCACCTGAATGGGGTGGAAGTGCCTACTACCACCCTCAGGGATCACCAGTTTACCATCTGCTCCTGTCTCCCAGCTCAATGCTAGGAGGACTTCATCATATAAGGAGTCCTCCTCCATGGCTACACTGGACAGCCCAGTGCTAATCACCTTCTTTGGACAGGCTGCATCTCCTCTGATATGACCTGTCTGCTGACAGTCAAAGCAAGCCTTACTGCCCAAGAGCTTTTTTAACCCTGGGTCTCCCTGTCTCTGGTTGTCAGAGTGGGACTGGGATTTACTCTCCTCCTTCTTAGGGTTCTGGGGTGCAGATGGAGTCTCTGTGGTAGGCTTACCACCTCCCTCCTTAGGCTTTTGGGGACCTGACCCCCCTTCTTAGAGTCTCCCCACTGGGACTTGACAACCACCCTGGTTCTTAACCACTCATCAGCTGCCTCCCCTAGCTCTCTAGGGTTGGTCAGCTTAGAGTCCACTAGATGCTGGGGTAACCTTTCTTGGATGCAATTGGTCAAGATGTGCGCTCTCATGATCAGATTGTATAACCCCTCACATGTATTTACTTTGTTTCCATGAATTCAGCCCTCTAGTGCCTTAAGTGAGGTGTCTACAAAGTCAACCCAAGACTGGGTATTGACCTTCTGGGTGTCCCTGAACTTCATCCTATACTGCTCTGCGGTCAGACCAAACTTCTTGGTTAAGCACCTCTTCATACTAGGGTATGAATCTGCCTCCTCCCCACTTAAGGTCAGAAGCCTATCCCTCCCTGAGTTGGGAACCAACTCCCACAAAAGTGAACCCCAGTGTTGAGGCCTAACCCTTCTCATTTGGAGTGCCCTCTCAAAGGCCTCCAACCACTTGTCTATGTCATCCCCCTCTACATAAGCAGGAACCACCACCTTAGGTAATCTGGGGAAAAAAAAAACACCCTTGACCAACTCAGCTTCTCTGTCGCTGCCACCATCTCTTTTCTCTTTCTTTGCCCACTTTTTCTTTTCTAGGGGCAGCTTCTCTGCCTCCAAAGCTATAAATTCTAGCTGGGCCTCCAGCTCTCTTTCCCTGAGGGACAGGTTCTCTCCTCCTGAAGGGACCCCCTTCGCCCAAAAAGCTTTGGGTATGACCCTAGTAACTGTGTGCAGTGAGGACCTGTCTTCCTCCTCCTCACTTAGGCTCAGGTGCCCTCCCTTCCCTGAGTGGTTGGAGCTAGCATCTTCCCCTACTTCTCCCTCCTCTGGAGCTTCCTCTGAGTCTACCTCTTGGGCCTCAGCCCATGCTGTCAGGGATTTGATCAGGACATGCTTCCTGATGTCAGTGGTTGCAGGCAACCCTCTTTCAGTACACAACCCCCTAAGCTGGACTACTGTCAGTGTGGGTAGGCTAGTCAGATCAAGCTCCATGGTTCCCTAGTTTTGTGTCAACAAAAACTTTTTGCAAAAATTGGAAACAAGAATTTAGAAAAATCAAAAAAATTCAATAATTGAAATTAATCCAAATTAAAAATTAAAAACATTTTTTGCACTAGGACAATTTAAAGGATTTTTAATTTGTTTTACTTAAAACTGTAATGTGATACTGAACACAAGTACAGGATCCCACCACTGCGCACAAAAAATGTTGGAAAACGGGTTATTGGTAAGGGCAGGTAGATACCTACACTTAGCAATAGGCCACTAACCTCCACTTAGGTCCAGTTAGGTCTCAGTAAATCAAACACAGCTCAACCTTTGGTAGCTTGGCAACGAGTGACAAGGCTTAACTTAGGAGACAGAGAGCATTCAAATATCACAAAACAGTAATTAAATAAAAACAGGAAACAGTTTAAAAATCCATAACCAATTTATAAAAATAGATTATATTTTTATCTTTAAAATGACACAAAAACAAATAAAATCAGATAAGGGGAACCAGAGACATGAATTTTTAAAGAATTTTTGTTTTTTTTAGCGCCTAGAAACAAAAGGCGCCAATCGGGTCATCTGGTTGCACCTCGACCGGGGCAAAGTCAAAGTTTAAGGCCGACCGCGATGGAGCCCGACTCGGCTACAGGCCGCTGGGTGCCTCGGTCAAAAGTTTACCTTCGACCTTAGTTGTTTTTCTGAAGATTTTCTTCAGCGGGACGAACCTGCCAGTCCAATCCGACCTCCTGGAACCCTTCTCCAGATACGCATCGCGGGAATCCTGGGTGGAGATTTTTACCTTCGGACTTAGTCGTTTTTTCGAGGTGAAAATCCTTCGACCGGGGTAAACCTGGATCTTGATCCGACGTCCTTGGAGCCCTCCTCGGATACGCTGGCTGGGAGGTCCCGGTCAACTTTGTATGTTCGGACTTAGTCTCTTTTTTGGAGATTTTCTTCACCGGGACGAACCTGCAAATCAGGCCGGGTCGCGGTTGAGGCAAGCCGGCTATAGTTACTGCGGCGGGTCGGTCCCTCTATGGAGCTTTTTTTCACAAGTTCTCCAAACTTCTCCAAACTTCTGGATCTTCTCCCAGATGTTCTTTTAAGGTTCTTTTGGGGTCCACAGCTCACCCCAATGGTGCAGAAGCTCTAAGATGATCCTTGGGGTGTGGACTACAACTCCCAGAATGCACCTGGCGCAAACTCCCTTTTGGCCACTGGACAGCGGTCAGCTGGTTGATTTCTTCAGGAGTTGGTGCAGGGGACTCTGGTTAGTAATTTTTCACCTGTAGAAACTGGGAGTCCCTCCTTGAACCAGTTGAAGCCAGGCAAAGTCCTTCTTGTGGTGAAGCCCAAGTGTGCAGCTGGTGCAGTCCTTCTGAGTGCAGGGTCCAGGTGCAGGCCAGGGGTCCAGCAGGGCAGTCCTTCTTCTTCTGTAGTTCTTCCTGGTAGGGATGTGGTAGGGAACTGAGGTGTGGGTTCAGGTCTGCCAGTTTTATCCTTGCTCCTGGGTGAAAAACAGGGGGGGGTCCTGATTCTCCATTCAGATGCAGGGTGCTTCCCCCTGTGATGACCACTTCCTGGGAAGTGTGGCAAAAATCTATCCCATGAGGCAACATTCCTCAAAAATCCATCATGGCTGAAAATGATTTTTGGAGGTTACATCTGGCTGAGCCTACCCACTGGTGTGGCTACAAATCATAAACACACCCCTCTCCTACCCTCTCCTAATCTAATCAAGGGGGCACCTAGGTGTCTGGGGTTGCAGGATGTGGGGGTGTTGCTGGGTTGCTCCAAATGTCCTTCTCTGCCTTTGAAGACCAGTTTGGCAGCCCTCCCCCTTCCTGCCTCATCATCTGCTGAGGGGAGATTCCCTCCCACAGGCACATCTCTTTGTGTGAAGCCAGGCCACTTCACACCTCATCAAGGCAGCCTGGCCAGGCTGCCAGAGGCTGGCCAATCAGAGCACAGCAGCAAAAACAATGCAGGGCTGAAATTGGCAACTTTTCAGGTAAAGTTAAAAACTCTTTACCTGAACAAGTTATATTAAATCCCACAACTGGAAGTTGTGGGATTTATTATAGCAATTAACTTGATACTAAACTCTTAGTATCTGTCACTTAAGGGGACTTTTAAAATTAAAATAAAGTCTCCCCATTCCTGCCTATGAAGGCCATGCACTACAATGAGGGAAACATTTATTTGGCTGTTTTTACCTCACCAGGGCTTATAAAACTACTTTTATAAGGTCCCTGCTTATAGTTACATGACACCCAGCCCTAGGGGCACATAGGGCACACCTTAGGGGTGACTTATATTTAAAGATAAGGTAGTTTAAGACTTTGGAACTACTTTTAATTCCAAAGTCGAATTTGCATATAACTTTAATTTAAAAGCAGCCAGCAAGGCAGGCCTGCCTTTAAAATGACACTGGGCACCTCAGCAGTGCACCTATGGGTGCACTACCTATGCTGTGGTCCCTAAACCTACACACCCTACAATATACTGGGGACTTATAGGTAGGTTGACTTAGCCAATTATAATTAGCCTAATTTGCATATTGATTTTACACAGAGCACAGGCCCTGGGACTGGTTAGCAGTACCCAGGGCACCATCTGAGTCAGGAAAACACCAGCCAAAAGTGGAAAATGGGGGCAAAAAGTTAGGGGGTCTCTGCAATCACCCTCACAGGGTATATATGTGTTTAAAATATATATATATTTTATTATATTTTTATTATATTTTATTATATTTGTTTAGATATAGTTAGTATATGATTAGTTTAGTATATGTTGTCCAGTATGTGTCTCGTAACATAAGGTTGGGTGGGGAGTGCCAAGATTTAGAGTATGTTGTTTGTTAAATGTGTTAGGTAAGTTTAGCATAGGGTAGTTAGGTTTAGTTGTTGGTTAAGTGTAGTTTCATCCATTCTTTCACCCACCTATGCATCTCCTGTCATTCACCTATGCATTCCTTCTTTTCACCCACCCTCACATCCTTTCACACGTATATCATTTCACCCACTCTTTCTTTTAGCCATTCATCCTTCACTTGTTTTTCCATTAACCCATCATTTGTAGCATCCGTTCATTATGAGCTTTTGTCTTCTGAGTTGCGGATAGAAGAGCCCATTAAGAACTCAATCCCCTTTGTAGCTGCTAAAGGACTGGGTTCACAAGCAATGACCTTGCAATGAGTATACTATTAACTGTCAATAAGCAAGAGCAATATGACTTACCAACGCCCACCTTGCTGCTACCAGTTCTCCCCCTCCAACCGCTGGCACGTCTGGCACAATGGTGCTGCCGTTGGACCCTGCACTGGTGCTCCGTGCAGCTGAAAAAAACATTACTCATTTTAGATGTCAGACTTCTCAACTTGTTATTTTTTAGGAATTAGATCAACACAATTCAACCACAAGAGATCACTACAGTCAAATTGAATTGAATTGAATTGAAGTGAATTTAATTGAATTGAATTCTTGTAAAGCACAATTGCCACTCCCCAGTTCAATCTTCTTCTGTCATTATCTTTAAGAATTTTGCTGGTTAATTATGGTAGAAGAGACAGGTAGTCAAAGCAACCACAAATGTTTCATAATTGAGGGGCAGAGCTAAGTCACTGAAGTGCAATGAAGGGGTGGAATATTTCGGTCAATCCAGTAGGACTTATGGTGAGGTCTTAGTTGACAAATGCAATCAGCATGAGCAAGGAAAAGAAAACCTTCACAAACATGCATAGAAAAGCTAACTTGGGCATGCAGTCTTGTAGGTAGAGTACCTGTCCTAAACACCTGTACTCTTAATATTACAGTACCAGTCCACATGATATATAAGGGGAGAAGGGAAAGCTAAGCTTAGTAACAAACTAGAAGAAAGCTACATACTACCACAAACAGGAGGAAGTCAGGTACAGAAACATGAACAATATAAAACTACAGGGATAAAAAGAGTTTAACAAAGATTAGATAGAACAAAAATAAGTACCAAAAAAGGTAGACAGGCACAGTAAAAATAAAAGAAAAATTATCTGAAATGTGGATAGTGAAATTTAGGGAAATAATAATATTACAAGAAGACTTACTGGAGCCAGCAGATCCGCCAGAGGCCGCACTGGTGGTGGCACTAGCACCCTAGTCTCTTGGACCCACCTCAGATATTGCCCTCTTCTTCCCCTTGGGTGCTGAGTTAAGAAATAAAGAAGATACAAAAATAGATTAGTGGTATCTGTTCCCCTGGGTTCCCATACAGCTGGCTGTACAGGGACAGGACTTTTGCAGTGAGCAGTTCCAGCTCCTCAGTGGAGAAGTTAGGAGCCCTGTCACCTGCTTTGCCTAGCATCGTGACTCCCAGAGGTCAATAATAGCAGCAAACATGGAGGAAGTGTTGTTGGCTGCAGTGTTAGGAGGCAAGTGCGCCTTTTTCCTAATGCCGCATACATGTACACAACATACGTAATTGTCGATGGAGACGGACACAGCCATTGGCTTTTGTGCATTGCCATCACTCACATTACCCTAGTACTGTGTCTGTTGTGGAGTGCTACACCTACTATGTGGTCTACAACCATCGGGTTGCCAATATTCTGACACCATGTTCAGGTGGCAACCAATTTAGAATGTGAACCAGTGTATTTTGAAATGTTATGTGCATCACTACCACTTAAAATGGTGGCTATTTCGTTTACCCTTACAAAATACGTTGATAAATGTGACATATTATAATGTAATGTGTTACCTTGTTTAAACTTCATAGTGACATGGTGTATTTTTTACTTTCATTGACAGAATTTTAGGGGGAAAAATCAAAAAAGGAATAATGTATTAATAATATATTTCACAAGTATTATTTATCAACAATAAGAGGGACTGGGAGGTTGATGGTCCAGTGTACGGTCCCCCAAATAACTAATAACACAATTGATGTGTACACTGATCCAGGAAGGGATGTGACTAGGGAACTTTAGTGTTCAAGAGCAAGAGCCCTCACACATCCAATAGGATGTCATGCTTCATCATCGGGTTGCTCCTCGTCAGACCGGCGCTGCAATGTCTGACGGGCTCCCCGTTAGGGGGCTCTTTGCCGGAGATCTTTTTTATAAGTGGCTGCCGTAGTGATAAACACTCACTAGAAATTGTAAAGGTCAGGCACTTTTATTGGCAGGAGAGTGATAAGTTAAAATTAGTTCTCAGTCCCACTAAAATCAGTATTGTTTAATATATCAGAATGGCAGGGCTAAGACCAAGATTAAAAACACAAGGAAAGTGGAAAATGAGAGTTCAGCTTAACCACTTTTTACCAAGAACTGGAGATGGGAAATTATCACCAATCCCCTACGATATGGTCAACATGTTTCGCGTACGATGGTCTATACAGATCCTATGACGCTTCTTCAGGACCAACAATTAACTGAACTTCTCCTGACTCTTGGGCCCGTATTTATACTTTTTGACACTAAACTGCGCTAACGCAGTTTAGCGTCAAAAAGTTTAGCGCCGGCTAACGCCATTCTGAAGCGCCATGCGGGCGCTGTATTTATTGAATGGCGTTAGCCGGCGCTAGCAGACCGGCGCTGCCTGGTGTGCGTGGAAAAAAACCACGTACACCAGGCAGCGCCGGCGTTGGGGAAAATGGCGTTAGGGCGTCTTAAAATGGGGCAAGTCAGGTTGAGGCAAAAAAATCGCCTCCACCCGATTTGCGCCATTTTTAACGACGCCCAGACGGCATTTACATGACTCCTGTCTTAGTAAAGACAGGAGTCATGCCCCCTTGCCCAATGGCCATGCCCAGGGGACTTATGTCCCCTGGGCATGGTCATTGGGCATTGTGGCATGTAGGGGGGCACAAATCAGGCCCCCCTATGCCAAAAAAAAATATAAAACAAAAAAAAAATTATACTTACCTGAACTTACCTGAATGTCCCTGGGATGGGTCCCTCCATCCTTGGGTGTCCTCCTGGGGTGGGCAAGGGTGGCAGAAGGGGTCCCTGGGGGCATGGGAGGGCAGCTGTGGGCTCATTTTGAGCCCACAGGTCCCTTAACGCCTGCCCTGACCCAGGCGTTAAAAAGAGGCGCAAATGCGGGTTTTTTTGCCCCGCCCACTCCCGGGCGTGATTTTTGCCCGGGAGTATAAATACGACGCATTTGCGTCGCAGTCATTTTTTTAGACGGGAACGCCTACCTTGCATCTCATTAACGCAAGGAAGGCGTTCACGCAAAAAAATGACGCTCATTCCTCATACTTTGGCGCTAGACGCGTCTAACGCCAAAGTATAAATATGGCGTTAGTTTTGCGCCGAATTTGCGTCGAAAAAAACTACGCAAATTCGGCGCAAACGGAGTATAAATATGCCCCTTAGTAAGTTGAGGGGAGTTAAATAATTGAACTCAAATACAAATAATGCAGTCACTTACATTCAAGTAAACTGTCTGTCAAAAATAAGGAACAAAAAGGTCGCCCTAGAAAACAAATAATCAAATCAATAAACACGATTAATGACTGAGACACCTGTGACAAAACAGTGTAAATAGTGGTGGTAACCAGTCGTGTACAATAGCAATGTATGCTTACCATCCCTCGTCATACGGGGGGCCCCTTGGGAAGTAGCATGCTGTAAGCGGTCACTACTAGTTGAATAATGGAGAAAACAAAGTAAATAGAAAACTGAGTCCAGTTGGATTTATACAGGCCCAGTAAGCATGAGGTTAACCAATTAACAGTGATAATTTCAGTGAATAAAGATGTAAATATATATATATTCACAGTCTGTTCGCCTTTACTTGCTAGCCCAAGCCTCTGTCCTGTCACTCTTGGCTTAATTAGCGGTACTGGGACGGTAGGTACCATCAGACAGAATGTAAAACCCATTAAATGGTATCACATGTAATATGCAGGACGTGTAGTGGTCAAAACGACCGGAATCGATATTATCTTAACAAAAGATCAAAGTTGCAGTTGTCTCAAACTCTAACTCTGACTCCAAGAGACAGACTGTCAAGTCGCCGATTAATCAATGGCAGAAGAGAGGTCCTACAAATTGTTAAACGCCAAAAGTTCTATTGTGGGACTCGCCCTCAAACCCAGAGAGTATATATGGACTACGGCCGCCAGAGGGGAAAAGAAAACGAAGCCACTTACTCTTTTAGTGCCGATTGTGCACAGGATAACCTACCCTGGTGTGCTCTCCCATAATATCGAAGATCGGGAGTGAGATGATCGTTTTTAAACAGTGCGGCGCGGGGGACTCTCTGGGTTTGAGGGCGAGTCACACAATAGAACTTTTGGCGTTTAACAATTTGTAGGACCTCTCTTCTGCCATTGATTTATCGGTGACTTGACAGTCTGTCTCTTGGAGTCAGAGCTAGAGTTCGAGACAACTGCAACTTTGATCTTTTGTTAACATAATATCGATTCCGGTAGTTTTGACCACTACACATCCTGCATATTACATGTGATACTATTTAATTGGTTTTACAAGTGCCTGACCTTTACAATTCCTAGTGAGTGTTTATCACTACGGCAGCCACTTATAAAAAAGATCTCCAGCAAACAGCCCCCTAACGGGGAGCCCCTCAGACATTGCAGCGCCGGTCTGACTAGGAGCAACCCGATGATGAAGCATGACATCCTATTGGATGTGTGAGGGCTCTTGCTCCTGAACACTAAAGTTCCCTAGTCACATCCCTTCCTGGAACAGTGTACACATCAATTGTGTTACAAGTATTATTTACACATTATTTAAAAATAAATATCAGACATGTTAAAAATTGTTATTTTAAGTTTCAACATCTATAAAAAAAGTATTTGTACATGCATGTCATAAAAACGTATGGAATTTTACCCACACATGAGATGTGTATAGATTATCAAAGTATAGTTTGCCCATTATGAGTGTTTTTTTTTTCTTAAATGCAAATATATGAACCTAGGGAGAGGTAGAAGATGGCAGCCTCAAGTGCTCAGATCATTTCCAGACCTTGCCACCATGGAAGAAAGATCTCTGCAAGGGTGTGGAACTTCTACCCCGAGTGTGGAGATTCCGCCCGAGTGCTGACGTAAAAATATTACTCATAACTTATGTTTGTGAATACCAAAAAGCCATAAACTTAGACCTTTGGTCTAAACTTAGACCAAAGGTCTAAGTTTACCTTTGTGAACCAGGCCCATAGGTTATCAGCACCACTGAGGAATCCAACAACGCCAGGGGAAGTCTGCTGCAGAGAGGCCCATGGAAGAATATGGAGACCAATGTGGCAGGCTTTTAGCTCCTGAAGGCCAGATTTTGCTTTCTGGATAAGACTTGTGGAGCACTCTTCTACTCACTCAATAAGGTGTGCCAAATCACTGTAGCCTGCTGCATATTGCACAATGCTGGAAATTGCCTTTCTGCAGGGTCACCTCCAAACTTTTTGCCTTCCTCCTTCTCTTTTCTTGACCTCATTATGCTGGCTTTAGGACTCTGCACACTTTACCACTGCTAAACAGTGCTAAACTACATATGCTCTCTCCCTAAAACATGGTGACATTGGCTCATACCCAATTGGCATATTTAATTTACTTGTAAGTCCCTAGCAAAGTGCACTACATGTGCCCAGGGCCTGTAAATTAAATACTACTTGTGGGCCTGCAGCACTGATTGTGTCACCCACATAAGTAGCCCTTAACCATGTCTGAGGCCTGCCTTTGCAAGGCCTATGTGTGCAGTTTCACTGCCACTTCGACTTGGCATTTAAAAGTAATTGCCAAGCCTTAAACATCCCTTTTTCTACATATAAGTCACCCCTAAGGTAGACCCTAGGTAGCCCATATGGCAGGGTGCAATGTAGGTAAAAGGCAGGACATGAACGTGAGTGTTCTATATGTCCTGGTAGTGTAAAACTCCTAAATTTGTTTTACACTGCTGTGATGCCTGCTCCTTTCATAGGATAGCATTAGGGCTATACTCATATACTGTTTGAGTGGTAGATTATGATCTGAAAGGAGTAACCAGGTCATATTTAGTATGGCCAGAATGGCAATAGGAAATCCTGCATAATGGTGAAGTTGGATTTAATATTACTATTCTAGAAATGCCACTTGTAGAAAGTGAGCATTTCTCTATAGTTAAATCCTTCTGTGCCTTCCAATCCACGTCTGGCTAGGTTAGTTGACAGCTCCCTTGTGTACTTCACTCAGACAACCCACAACCCCAAACACAAGATGCTCAGTCACACCTGCACACATCTGCTTACTGAATGGGTCTTCCTGGGATGGGAGGGTGGAGGGCCTGACATTTACATGACAAAGGACAGTAGCCTACCCTCACACAATGGACTGCCTAACCCCCTACTGGGACCCTGGCAGACAGTATGGAACTGAAAGAGGACCTTGTACACTTCTAAGCCACTCTTTGAAGTCTCCCCCACTTCAAAGGCACATTTGGGTATTTAAACAGGGCATCTGACCGTACCAACTCAGACACTTCTTGACAAGAAACTCTGCACCAGAATCTGCAACCTACCAAGAGGAACTGCCTGGCTGCCCAAAGGACTCATCTGACTGCTTTTCTGCAAAGGACTGCTGCCCTGCTGCCTTGCTGCCTTCTGGCTCTGCTTAGAAGCGCTCTGCAAGTGCTTGGATAAAGCTTGCCTCCTGTTCCTTGAAGTCTCAGGGCCAAAAAGACTTCCTCCAGCAAAGAACTCCTCTTGCGGAGAAAATTGATGCACAGCCTGCCAGAAACGACGCACAGCCCTCATTGAGGTGAGAAAATCACTGCATGCCAATCCAGAATGATGCAGCCCGGCTCCCTGAGAGGATGATTGACGCAGCACCAGCGTTGCAACTGTAACTTTGACGCACGTCCCACTGCATCGACGCATAGACGAGCCGGAATGATGTAGCCCGACTTCCCGTGCAAAGAATCGACGCAGCGCCTGCCATGCGACAGATATTTCCCCGCATCTACCACTGGATCGACGCAGCTCCTGTGACTTCGTCCTGCACACCCAGGATGCCTCCGCATCAACCCCGGGGTGTCCAAAAACCCTGCAACTCAAAGAGGATCCAAGTCCGCGTGCCAGAAATCGATGCAAAGCCATCCCTGTGTGGAAAATGAACGACGCATTGTCTGTGTGCGCCCGTAGAATCCAACACACACCTTCCAGTTTTCCACGCATCTCCTCTGCGGTCCCTTGCGGAGATTTTGAATGTAAACCAGGTACTTTGTGCTTGCAAGAGACACGTGTTGCTTTTCAAAGACTAAAGACTCCTTTTATCATTCTCTAAAGTGATATTTTAACATGTACTTATCAAATCTTGATTGTTTTGACCTGCATTTAACCAGATAAATATTACAGATTTTTCTAAACACTGTGTGATGTATTTTTGTGGTGCTATACTGTGTTATTGCATGAGTTATTGCACAAATACTTTACACATTGCCTTCTCAGTTAAGTCTGACTGCTCAGTGCCAAGCTACCAGAGGGTGGGCACAGGATCATTTGGATTGTGTGTGACTTACCCTGACTAGAGTGAGGGTCCTTGCTTGGACAGGGGGTAACCTGACTGCCAACCAAAGACCCCATTTCTAACACACAACATAGCCGTGAGATGGAACATCCCATACTTTGCAGAAGATGGAGACCATGAAGAGCCACCGAATGTTGATGTTGAAATGCCAAATGAAGAAGATAGTGGTGAAGAGGAAGGAATTTACATACGTCGAGGTGTTATTGACAACTACTTCACATGAGTGTGTTTACCTTTACATATTGTTAAATTAAATGTCAAAACAACTTGTGACATAATAATCATATCAGTCTGTGATAGAGAGTTTTTAGGCATTGTTAGTTCAGGAAATTCTAGGACAACGTTTGTTGATAAATGTTTCGACACATTGACTACTGTGTTCATTTACATTGATTAGTTCTGATTATTCTAAGTGAAAATGTCCATATAATTTGTCATGTGAAATGGATATATTCTTCTTATTTTTTTCTTTTTTAGGATCCTTCACCATCTCACCTTCATTTTGACATTTCAAACTTGTGAAATTGGTTATTATGTAATGCTGTTGCTAAGTTCAAAGGGAACATGGATTGATACTGGGGAAGACACGCACTTTGGATGTATATATCTTGTACAAAGACAACTTGCACATGGATTTGTTTGAGACTTCATTAAACCTGTTTTTAGTTGAATGTTGACACCAAAGTAATATGTGCTGCTTAACATGCTTTAGCCACATGTGTAAGTCGTGTCATAGCATACTCTTCTCACTTCACTTTGGCTGAATCCTCATTTTGAGTTATGTGTATGAAGCTCTTGATGTGTTTCATCATTGTAGAATAAACGTTTTGTAGCACACCACAGAAAGTTGGTTGTAACATTTCACCAGATACTGCCACAGTTTATTAAAATGGTCTTGTGGCCACAAAATATAGTAGTACCATGATTTTGCATTTTGTTGTGATTGATGTGGGTTTCCTATTGTGAGGCAGGATGTGTGGGTCCAGCTGAGGATATGAATCAATAATAGTTTGCCTATCACATCTGTTTATTAGAATTATATCTCGTTGTTCCAATTGTCAGGGTTTTGAACATTAAAAATACAACTGACACAGCCTTTTTGGGGTATGCATAGGTTCTAAATGTATTCAGCATTTTTAAAAACAATTATTTCTAATGAACGTATGTAATCAATACATAGATTTGTGTTTGTTTTTTGGAAATGGAAAAAATTACATAATTGTAACTTTTTGGGGAAATTACATTTATTTGTTGTTAGTTTTAAAAATATATAATATTGGAAGGGAGAAATGAAGAAAAGAAAAGAGATAACACAAAAATACAACACCAGTCTTTAACTTTGTGGTATTTTAATGTATTAAGCAACCACGTTAAAAAATAAAAAATGAACAGCCTAAGCAAAACAGTTAATCATTGTGGATGGAAATATTTTTGTAGAGGCTAACTTTTTGAAGTCCAATGTACCAAATACAACCGTCTTTAAATAAGTAAATGTGTCCATAAAATAGTCCACAGAGTGAATGGCATTCACACACTGGAGCAAATTTGGTTATGTGTCTCTTGCTGCTTGGTGGTGGAGGTTTTGCCATCCTCTCCTGGTGGTCCAGGTGAACGTCCTCCCTAGGGGGGTGTGGGTGGTTTTCCACAGTTGCAGGGACTGGGATGGGTGGAGCTGTTTCTTGTTGTGGCAGGGCCTCCCTTTCCGTGGCTGAGACTGATGTATTTGTCTAGTGGTTGAAGGACCACAGACAGTGGAAGATGGAACAGTATGCACATATGGGGATAAATATCAAACATCACCCCAGTTAGCGAGCACAAATTTGAGTTGAAATTATGCATCTCTACATTGTGCTACCTCTGCACCTGCTTAATGTCCCAGAGCTCTGTTAGGACCTGGCTCATCATGTCTTGCGACTGATGTAGGGCTCCCAAGACTTGGTTGATGGTGGTCTTTGTGATGGTGTATTCAATGGCCTCACATTGCTGGCCCACAGATTGCCTCCCACAAACACCCTACCCACACTACCCTGTGCCCTTAAGGCAGTGTTTCCCATCCCCCTGGGACATGGTTGAATTGGCGGTGGCCAGCAGCCAGAACTGAGGGGACACAATATGGGTGTTATATTCCTTTGGACACAGGAATTTGAGGTAGCATGAGGCTGAGGTGTTGCTGCACCGGGGTAGGAGGTGTAGGTGTGGGCCAAGTGAGACTCACTGAGGCTGTCTGCCCAAACAGACCAGATGAACCAGCCAACTACTCATCAGCCGGACTTGCAGGAGTGGTGTCGTCACTGGAGGCTTGATCCTGGTCTGGGGTGGAGCTGTCTTCAGTGGCAGATGGTAGTCCACTGGCTCTGGGTGTGGGACCTAATATGGATTACAAACAATCAGAAATTAAGGGGCATATTTATACTCCGTTTGCGCCGAATATGCATCAAAAATTTTGACGCACTTTCAGCGCAAACGTTGCCCCATATTTAAACCCTGACGCCGGATCCGGCACACCAGGAAAATGGCGCTATGTGCGCCAGTTTTTGGAAGCGGCACCCCGCCCTGCGTTAATGACATGCAGGGTAGGCGGTCCCGTCCAAAAACAGACGCACATAGCGGTGCGTGGTATTTATGCTCCAGGGCAAAAATCACTCCCGCGCGGCAGGCGGCGCAAAAAAATAGCACAAAGCACGAATAGCGTGAAATTTTAACGCCTGGGTCAGGGCAGGCGTTAAAATGGGGCAAACACACCTGTACTTAATCAGAACACACAGAACAAACAACAGAGCAGCAGAGCAGCAGAGCAGCAACAGGGAGACATGGAGGTGCTTTTTCTTCAACGTGCACGTAGACCCAGAGCCCTGCAGCAACAACAGCAGCCACAACAACAACAGCAGGGACCCCAAAGACAGCGCAGAAGGCAGGAGAGGATATTCCGCCCACGAACAACCCTGCATGGCCTCAGGGAACGAGACATCATCCAGAGGTACCGGTGGAACTGGCAGGCCATTCAGCAGCTGCTGACAAATATTGAACAGCAATTGGCCCCCACTTTAGTGACTCCATGCACTATCCCAACCGAAACAAAGCTGCTTGCCGTACTTCACCTGCTGGCAAGTGGCTCGTTTCAGACAACTGGTGCCCTGGTTGGTGGAATCTCACAACCATCTTTCTCCGCATTCCTGCCTAAAGTACTGGATGCCATCATTGGACTGACACCCCGCCACATCTGCTTCCCTAACACAGTGCAGAAGCAGCAGGAAACAAAACAGGGGTTCTACGCCATCAGTGGCTTTCCGCACGTCCTTGGTGCAATCGACTGCACACACGTACGCCTTGTGCCACCTGCTGCGAGTGAACACCTCTACCGCAACAGGAAGCACACACATTCCATCAACGTGCAGGCCATAGTCGATCACCAAGGACTGATCAGCAACATTGTGGCTAAATATCCTGGGAGTGTACATGACGCATTCATCTTCCGTCACTGCACCATCAACCAACACTTCCAGGATGGACGGTATGGCAATGGACTACTTGTTGGTAAGGACAAAAATCTACTTATATACTCACTGCACAGAAACCCTCTAGGATAAACAACCCATACACCACAATAGCAACACCTAGACAGGAACACACTGAGGTACTCACATCACTAGCCATGTGTCACAAGTCACCATTGAACCTCTCACACATTTGAATTTACTCTACAGCTAAGTGTGAAGACATTCATGACTGTGGTTGCCTAAATGTCACCTTGCAAATTGGAAGTCTCACAATAACCTGTACACTAATACAATGCATAACTTTTAAGGGATGGGATGGCCTGGCTATGTTCATATGAACGTTTCTAATACCCTTTCATGTTTCAACTCTGCATGGAACTATCATCACACCCCCAGTGAGGACACACGGACACCTGTGTCACAAGTCACAATGCAAGGGAGGGCACACTGTACTTGAGAAACCAATACATCCTGCTGACAAACAGTTAGACAACAAACACTTGCTCAGCCAAGGAAAAAAAACAATGCCAAAGTTTCCACCAACAACCATAGGTTGTCACATTAGTACACAAAATAGTCACAGACAACACAACACAACTACTGCCATCAAAGATACGTACAACAGTGCCTCCTACATCTAATTGATACCATTCTGTGTTTCTCTTTCAGCTGATCAGGGGTATGGCATCCAGCCTTGGCTAATGACACCATATGGGAACCCAAATACTGCTGCTGAGCGGGCATACAATGACGCCCACAAGAGGACCCGCAGCATTGTGGAGAGGACCTTTGGGATCCTAAAGTCAAGGTTCCGCTGCCTTGACATCACTGGCGGAAGCCTACTGTACTCCCCAGAGATGGTCTGCAAAATCATACTCACTTGTGCCATATTACACAATATTTGTGTACAAAGGAACATTCCCCTCCTTGAACCGGACCCAGACATGCCTGAGGATGATGATGAGGAGGATGCTGGCCTGCAACAGGAGGGGGAACAACCTAACCCCGCAGCAGGAGTGCGTAGGCGCCAACAGCTTGTGAACAATTTTTTTACTTAAGTTATTATAATCACTTGTATTCCACACTTGTAAATAAACACAGATAACAAACACCACATCATGCTTTGGCCTATTCATTTCTGACCACCTTTAGTTTGAAATAGCTGAAGATGAATGTCGTCTCATTGATCAAGAATGCCATTCAAATTAATCACACCAAAAATAAACATCACAACTGTATGCACAGAGGGTAGGATGTGACATGTTACATTACCATACACAGAGCCCAACAAGAGTACAAATGTGACAATTACACATGCCGGATCCAAACAACTGAAACAGTCTCTCATCCAGCCCAAAATTGGAGATCATTTGAAAGTCACATCACACGTGTTCAGAGACAGGGTGGGACCATCCATGTGTACGTGAACATGTCATCAATGGCTTCTCTCAAGTGTATGATGTGAGCAATACACAATTGCAACAACATCAGCTGCCACTAACTCAGGAGGAGACCTTGAAGTTACAGTGACAACATACACACAGACAGGTCATACTGGATCCACATTCCCACACACATGTACACATATGTCATACAACCAACCTAATATTTGAAAGTAGACCATCACAGTTGTGTCCCAGTTTGAACCTAGCAGGAAGATTGTAACATGACACTAAACCAGTTTATGCAGAAAGGGACACAGACAAGCAAAACAATCTTCGCATTATCACATCGTGAACGCTGAGAGTCTTGCAAACTTAGGGGGTCATTCTGACCCTGGCGGTAATTACCGCCATGGCGGAGGTCGGCGGTAGCACCGCCAACAGGCTGGCGGTGCACCGATGGGCATTCTGACCGCGGCGGTTCAGCCGCGGCCAGAAACGGGAAGTCGGCGGTGTACCGCCGACTTCCCGCTGCCCTTGAGAATCCGCCATGGCGGCGGAGCGCGCTCCGCCGCCATGGGGATTCTGACACCCCCTACCGCCATCCTGTTCCTGGCGGGTCTCCCGCCAGGAACAGGATGGCGGTAGAGGGTGCCGCGGGGCCCCTGGGGGCCCCTGCAGTGCCCATGCCAATGGCATGGGCACTGCAGGGGCCCCCGTAAGAGGGCCCCACAAAGAATTTCAGTGTCTGCTTTGCAGACACTGAAATTCGCGACGGGTGCAACTGCACCCGTCGCACCTTCCCACTCCGCCGGCTCCATTCTGAGCCGGCGTCCTCGTGGGAAGGGTGTTTCCCGCTGGGCTGGCGGGCGGACTTTTGGCGGTCGCCCGCCAGCCCAGTGGGAAAGCCAGAATGACCGCCGCGGTCTTTCAGCGGGAACCGCTTGGCGGGCGGAGACCGCCGACCGCCGCGGTCTGAATGACCCCCTTAGTCATATGAAAATGGTATGCAACTTAGCTCCAAATCATCATTACTGCAAACGTCAAATGGGCTAATGAGATGAATGAATGGTCAACAGTCATTCATACCATATGGCCTTACATTCGCCCGCTGCTGCAGGTTTGCCAGGATATGATAAAAATACTCCATGGATACAGTAGCAATTCTGGATGGTCAAATCCTAGGGTGCTGGGGGCCTAACTCCACCTCTACCACCCCCAAAACATACAAGAATCATGTACTTGTGAACTAAACACATGCATAAGGCACATGTGTGGCCTCCATGTCACAAGTCGTACACAAATATGAAACACAAAATCATAATGGGACATGGTCAGCCCCATAAAAACTGAAAGTGACTCTCCCACTCCCTGTTAGGACTACAGATAAAAGCATCCCCATCATAAAGGTGGGGACATTTTGGAGACGGAATACATAATGGTATCAAAAACATCATTTCAAAATAGCCATCAGCAATTACACCAAATATGTTGTCAAATATGGTCAATACATTAGTTAATGTATCCCAAACATCACAGTGTGAAGGCCGTCTATACATAAAAGTACGGACATTTGTCATATACAAACACAGATGTGTCTCACATCGCACCGTTTTACCATGACAAATCACCTTTCCAAAGCTAAACACATGAAGACATTTGGATAAATTTGCTCCATATTCTACGCATACAGCATGGCCGTCATAATTTGTTCACGTACATGAGTGCACACAATGCAGAGTCAGATACAAATGTATCCAAAAGTGTCTTGATATTTCACCTTCAAATTATTATTTACATCCACAATATTTTTGACTCTGCATCATGTGCACTACTGTACGTGTAAAAAAAAACAGGCCCATGATGTATGCGTCGTGAAATTGACGCTACATGCACAATATGTTGGTCATTTCATGTACAGTATTAATTATTAATATTCATATCATATTTTTTCACTCCGCATCATGTGCACCACTGTACGTGTAAAAAAAATGACGCCCATGATGTATGCGTGGTGAAATTGACGCTACATGCACAATATATTGGTCATTTCATGTACAGTATTAATTATTAATATTCATATCATATTGTTTCACTCCGCATCATGTGCACCACTGTACGTGTAAAAAAAATGACGCCCATGATGTATGCGTGGTGAAATTGACGCTACATGCACAATATATTGGTCATTTCATGTACAGTATTAATTATTAATATTCATATCATATTTTTTCACTCCGCATCATGTGCACCACTGTACGTGTAAAAAAAATGACGCCCATGATGTATGCGTGGTAAAAATGACGCTACATGGACAATATGTTTGTCATGTCATGTACATTTTAAATTATTAATATTCATATCATTTTTTTTCACTCCGCATCATGTGCACTACTGTACGTGTAAAAAAAATGACGCCCATGATGTATGCGTGGTAAAAATGACGCTACATGGACAATATGTTGGTCATCTCATGTACAATTTGAAATATTAATATTCATATCATATTTTTACACTCCGCATCATGTGCACTGTAATACGTCAAAAAAATATGACGCACATCTGTGTATGCGTGAAAATATGACGCATTACGCGAAAATAAAAACGGCGGCCATTTTATGCAGGAAGTGATGTAATAGGATATCCTGTTTACCAAATCTGTACTGGGAGTTGACTTTCACTTTTACTTTGCAGTCTCAGAGTTATCTAGACTGTGAGGTTGTGTGAAAGGTGTTGTCCTGTGTTTTACTGCTTTAGTGTCCTGTGTGCCTTGTATTTTGTCTTTGTGTCAATCTTTTATTGTTGTCTAACATTGTCTCAGTCTGTTTAGTGTTATTTTGTCTATACCTGTGATAGTTTGTATTGTCTGTGGGAGTCTGTTGTGGGTAGCATAGTTTGGGGGGTTAGTTGGGCTATTTTTCTCCTTCTTCTTTTTCTTTCACACCTCTACCTTTCCCCATTTCCCACTTTTTCTTTCATTTTTCTTTTGTACTTTTTTACACCTCTCATCATGTCAGGTAGGCCTCGCCTGTCCAGGATGGGTGAGGACGAATTGGGGGGCTTCATATGGCTCGTAAGCCATTTCCTCCCACTGATGCTGGAGGCTGGTGGCCGTGTGATACAGGGGTATCACACAGAGGCGAGGAAAATCCGTTGGGAGAAGGTGCGCCATCACCTGGTCCGGGTCTACGGAAGTCTGAGGAATATACATCAACTCAAGCACCGCTGGGCAGATCTGATCAGCAGGGAACAGGACCTGCTGGACCACCTGGGACTCCGGATTGGTGGCTATGTTGGTGAGTACTAATCAATTACATGGGAATAATAGGAATGTGTGCGTGAACATGTGATGATTGGTAGCCAATCTGCAAAATAAGTAGCTGACTGCGTGTTATGCTAGGGAAACCTAGGCCCATGGGTATACACATAAATCCCCATTTTTGCTACACATGTACACCCAATAACAGCAGTAAAATGCAACATCTATTTGTATTTTGCTAAGTAGCCCCCTCTCTGCGTCACAAAATTATGCAAATGCTGCGCTACAAAGGTATACATATGTGTCCAAATGTGTATTTGTTGCAGGATGTGTATGAAGACCTATGCTACCAGGCCGATGCCTCATTTTTGCAACACATACCAGATGGCTGTAGCTGCATGGAATGTACTGTTGCATTTGTGTCTGAAAAGCAACACGTGAACTGCTCTATTTGTACTCTACTGGTCATAATGGCCAGTGAGTACGTCATGTAGAAACAACATACCTACATATGTAGACGCCATAGCTAGACCGAAAATTGCAAACACATGATGATGCTACACATGTGTGTTGCCTTCACGTCACATGAAGTTAGTCATGTTGTCCACACATATGTCACATGTGTGTCTGGTTGCTGTGTGTTGAACCTGTCCACATAGCCTGTTTGATTGTGAGTGGTCATGCAGTCCTCATGGAACCAGTTGTGGAATGTTTCTCTCTGGGATGCACATGCTGAGATGTATGGATCACATGATTGTTGGGGCCTACTAATGGAGGATTAACTTGGACGACACATGACTGTCCTGGCCACTGCATGAGTGTAGTAGGGTGTGTCACTGGAGCAGGAGACTCATCCACTGATAATCTAGAATACAAAGTCAGCCAGGCAGGATGAGCATGTGTGAAAGTGTATCATTACCATGTAATATTCACACACTGTCATTGTAACAGAAATTATTTGTCTGTTCACCCAGTCTGAGTATAATCTTCCTTTCATGCTTTACAGGTGGACCAGCCCCGTACACCGTTGGTGAGGTGGCCCATTTTGACGACCCCAATACCTACAGTGAGTGTTGCCTAAGTGCTATTTACATTGTTTGGAAATGAAGCATGATGGATTACTGTGTGTTCAGGATAATTCATGATTTGATGTGCTGGCCGTTCATTGGCTTTGTTGTTTTGGTTTGATATCAAATTGGAATAATGTTTCTGTAAAGCAATACCTAGTCATCTCTCAGATTGAGGGGCAGTAGGTCATTCAATTAGTGCGACAATTGGGAATGGCATGACTCATTTTGAATACACTGGTCAATGTTAGACTTGGTCAGGAACTTGCCATTAACTGAGTCAGCATATCAGACTGACAGTCTCCCAGATAGCTTAGGCACATGGCTTCGATGACAAGTGCTTCTTCCTAGTTGAGGATGGACTGTGTACACTGTAGGTCGGATCTTCCGGGGGCATGTACTTCCACAAGGTGACCTCGAAGTGTGTGTGACTTGAGTGCAATGGCCTAGGTGTTCTGTTGAATCATGTGAATGGGTGTTCTACCTCCTCTGTGTGTGTTGTAAAACATGCCTCACTAATAGTATGTTATGTTGGGCTAAGTCATATCATTTTGACATGTGTGGACCTGGGATGTGACAAGGTTGGGCTGACTCCAACGTGTTGCTAGCCCTTCATAGATGTTGTGTGTGAAGGCACATGCTTGTTGAACTTTCTGTACACTCCTGGTTGTGCATTGATCATGGGATTGTTGTTTGTTCTTCCCACACCACCCACAAAGACTGGGATGTTACTGTGAAACAGGGTACCTAGGACTGTAGCAACCAGTATGTTACACGTACTTAACACCTTTTGTGACTTGAGTTTGTACCTAGGTCCAGATGTAGCAAAATGTCTACACATTGCAAATAGCATAATTTGATGTTAGTGAGTTGCAAACGTCTGTTTCCTAATCCGAAATGTTTTTGGTGGTCATGTACATATTAGCAAAATGCTTTTCTAAATGAAAAAAATAAAGGAGTTTACCAGCCCTACTTGCAAATCACAGTGGTAGGCAATCCCATTTGCTAACGAGTACGTGGTTGCAAAGTGAGTAGCTGTTATCATCCACTTGAAGTGGATGCTAACCAACTTGCTGACTGGAAGGGGTCCTCATTGTGAACCTTCACCTTTGTGAGTGGACCAAAATACTCCTGCACAAAACAGCCAGTGGTCTAAGGGAGCAATAATTATTGTGTAAATTACGTAAAAACCAATTGTTGTGAATTTAAACAAATAGCAGCTCATTTTCCTTTCAGATAAAGGGCCTACACTTGGTGAAAAATATCTTGCTTCATTTAAAAGCAGTCACGTCTATGGAGTTCTGCTGTTCCCAGCAGGCCTCCATCCCCGTGAGTGCCCATAGTTGCTAAGGTGGTGCAAGTTGGAACCCACATCATTGATGTTCATGAGGTGGGATTTAGGGACCCCATAGTGACTCGCAGACGGTGTCAGAGACACCGTTCAGCTTTGCAATTTGCTAGTTGATTTCCCATCAATTCCTACATCTGGCCCATAGTGTCGACATATGATTCATGGCCAGGGGTTCAATCTTAGCACACAACTATTTCGAAATGCCATTGAGTGAGGAGTGTGATTCTTATCACATAGAATGACATATGTAGTGAAGTCAGTATGCGGACGAGCTGATGCCATAATGTATAATGCCTTAGGTATGAATTGTATGAGTAGTTTAGGGTGATGTCATCCATCATGTAGAGACATGGATATGCTATATGTGATATGCCCTTCAGTATGCATGATTCACATGTACTTCCTCTGAGCCTTCCTGTGAACTATGTTGTAACAATTGCTGCAACCAATACATTGCTTGTAATGGACAAATTACCCATTGTTGTATTCAACCCACTGTAAATTCTATGCTCAATATTTGCCTTTTCTCTTCACAGCTGCAAACCTGAGTGCCGCAGCTCGCAACCAGTTTGAGCGCCGGGCAATGAGGTACAGCCACATCCTGCAGGTGCAGTGTGGGTATCGGAGGATGGCCCGCAGATACAATTCGGAACGGGCCTCCGGGGCGTGGTATGCCACACCACAGGCTCCCCCAACGGTGCCCCCAACAACCCCCGCCACTACATCCACCAGGTCTGGCCAAGTGGACCCAGCAACGGACCAGGCATCCTCATCCAGACCTGGACCCAGCCGTGTGGTGGGAGCAGGGCAGTCCCGTGCCCACACCACTCCACCAACACAATCCACCTCCACCGGCACCCAGACCTGCACTGACCCTCCGATCAACCCAGCGGACTTCCACGCATTGTCAAGGAAATTGGACAGGTTGATTGGAAAAGTTGACACCCTGACGGAGGACATGGCTGAGGTGAAGCAGAAGGTGCGCTCCATCCGGCGAACACTACGGAGGCCAAATCTGTAGACATTTTGCCCTCCAGAACTTTTACCCCTCCCCTCTCACCTCTTTCCTATTTCATACTGTTAGTTGGGTTTGGGGGGTTAGTTATAGGATAAGTGTAGGAAATTAGCTTAGTTAGTGTTAGGTAAGAGGGTGGGGGGTCCTTCTTCTTTATATCTTATCTTTTTGTGTGGGTGGGTGGGTGGGGGGCAATGTTGGGATTCCTGTTTAAAAAAAATAAAAAATAAAAAAAATAAAAAAATCTATAAAAAAATAAAAAATAAAAATATATATGTTTGTTTAGGATAGTGTAGTATGTGTGTAGGTTAGTAAGTGTTGTCCTGCATGTGTCTTGTCTCATAATGGTGGGTGGGGGGTTGATGTTTAGATCGTTTCGTTACATGTGTAGAGTAAGTTTAGCTTAGGTTAGTTAGGGACAGTTGTGGGTTAGTAGTAGTCAGGTTAGATTAGTGTAGGTTTATCTTTCCCTTAGTTGCCTCTTTTATTACTTATTGGAAATAAAAATGTTGTTAACCCTTTACCTGATGCGTTAGGTGCTACCTTTTCATGGCCTTGACATCAGTGTAGCAGAAAGTTTTAGTATGACATTTGTGTCCTATGCTCGCTATCCCCAGGCTATTGAGGTTTAACATGCCAGCTACCCGTGTGCTAACTTGGTAAGTATCCACCATGTGGGAGAGCCACCATTGGTAGTGTGCATAGATCATCAAGATTTGGGGTTGGTATGTATCCTACTTCACAAAGAGTGCTTCCAGAGTTGATTTTGTAGGTAAATAGATAGGTCGGACAGCATTGTGAAGTTCAGGGAGAGCTTTGTAGATGAGTATTTGTTCACACTCTTGTCTTGTTGCTGTCATTGCTGACCTACATCATGTGTGTACTGCTTGAGCATGACTTTCCTTCATGGTAGTATACGCTGTAAGGGTGATTGATGCAGTGTAATTTGGTTATCATTCCTTTCATTTTACAGCATAATTTCTTGTTTTAGTATTGCAAGGTGCCTACATTTCTCAGCCACCATTAGTTGTCTAGAATAGCTATGGATGGGGCATCATTCTGTCCAACACAGCATGATTTTGTGTGCTTAGTCCCTACATCAGTTATTTTCCTCAGTCTAGTAAAGCTATGATGCAATCCTGGCCACTGCACAGATGTTTCAGTATACATGAAATCAGGACAGTAGTATAGAGAATCGACATGGTTGCCACACAGCCACTTTGGAGTTATGTACTGCACAGTTGAAGTGTGAAATGACACAGAGACACAATAGGTGTGCAAGTGATATTTATTTTTAGGTGGAGTAGTGCAAAAAGTCCATTAACAATGTTAGGTGAGTCCGTTCTGGTGCATTCTTAAATGGTGATCCTATTTACAGGGTGTGGATGATGCTCCTGACATGCTGGGGTGATGTCACAGACGGTGCAGAGGAACAGGAATTGCCAAATGGTAGGAGAGAAACATTTACAGCCAATGTGGACAAGTTAAACAGTGGATTGCCGAACAGTCATTGAGGGTAGTTGGAGTGAGGCTGACATGTGTCAAAACGTAGGACCTTGGTCAGAGTAGGCCATGGTGCAGGGACTAGGGCTTCCGGGTACTCTTGCGAGTGAATGTTATCTGTTCCATGTCTTCTTCTTCTGATGTGTGTGTTGCCTGGTGTGTCCTTGTTGTTGTTGGTTGTGAAGGGGCAACACACACCTCAGTGTCAGAAGACATGGAGGCAGACATCCCGGGGGCTGATCCCTGTCCAGTTATGAAGGGCAGTACTGCAGCAAGGAGGGCGTGCTGGTTTTTCAGAATGGCAGCCACATCCCGATGGTAGGCAGCCAGGTCGGCCCTGAGGGGTTCGATGTTGCATTCGTGCACACGCTGACTGGCTTGCTGTTGGAGTTGTTTGGTCAACTGGATGACAGCTGTGCAGATTGCCTTCTGTGTTACTAAAAGTTCCTCCAACAGCGATGTTCTGGCTGGCATTGCAGCTGCCTGATTAGCAGTTGACAGCATGCACGAACGCACCCCCTCAAGGCTGGCTGCCATAGTTTGCATCCCCACCCGCACCTCCTTGGCCAGCTCCCGCTGGACCCCAACGACTGTTCTTTCGAAGCTGGTGCCAGTGTCGTCAGAGTCCTCAGCTGTGTTGGAGCTGGCAGGTCTTACAATTGGGGTGGCGGGTGGTTCTACTGTGGTGGCTGCTTCTTCTTTGCTCCTCCTTGTTACTGAAGCGGGGGTTTGGAGGCTTTCGAGGACCATGTCAATGGTCTCTTGTGTGAGGTTGATGGTCTCGTCATCCATGTCATCAGGGAACTCATGGACAGGCATATCGGCAGGAGATCCGTGTTCCTCTGCAAAGAAACAGGGTACAATTAGTGTGTCTGTGTTGAGATCATTTAGCACTAAGATACAAGCCTTTGGATGCCTTAACTTTGTACTCTGATTTTGTCTTGGTATCT
Source organism: Pleurodeles waltl (assembly GCF_031143425.1). NCBI lineage: Eukaryota > Metazoa > Chordata > Amphibia > Caudata > Salamandridae > Pleurodeles > Pleurodeles waltl. The sequence continues at coordinate 1,238,650,913 of NC_090446.1, forward strand.
GCTGTCCGTCATAGGGCATTGTTGTAGGCCTATGGCCCACCTGTGTGTCACATGTATGATATGGAGCTATCAGACATGCCTGCCAGGTCATCTCTAGGTGTTGATTTGTAATTATTTCGGAATATGCATTTTTTTGTCCTACTCCTCCCTCGGTGTTTCACTATTGTTATGGAGGGACATTTGTTTGGGTGGGCTCTCATTATCCGACATGTGATTCTTGGCTTTCTAGGCAGCAGGATAGCTAATGGTGTGGGGGACTAAGGTTGACCCACTTGTAAATAACTCTGTCACCCAGATATTCTATTTAGCTCAGACAGACTAGCAGTGCCTCTGGTCTCCCACAACAGAGGAATGTTTAGAAGTCCAAGCCCATGACATCTTTGGGACTTCTCAGGGAAGTGGTGGTCACTCAGGTCCTACACATTTCTATCTTTTCCGGTATGTTCCCATACACAAATGACCCAGACAGTATTTGTTTGATATGAAGTTTCATTGTACAACTGACTTGTAGGAATTTAGGTGTGAGCCCCAATAACCAAAACAATACACACAGTTAGAACTGAAATAGTCCGCAGGAGAATAATACATTGGTACACAGCTATCATGGTGCCTAACAGTTTCTACTCTCCCTCTGCTTGTTCTACGTATAGCACAGCATGTTAAGTTTGGAGCTTGGCTGTCTGAATCACAGGGGAGACATCATCCCTCATATCAGAGGAATGGGCTGGGATCTGGTTGTGCATCAGCAGCAAGGCAGGCAGCATCTAGATGTGATTTTCTGTTTGTAAACTCCCCCATGCGTGTCTTGGGACGAGGAAGTGAATTTAAAAGACATATGTCATTGTGATGACAAAGTTTCCCTACGCAGGAATGGCAAACCTTAACCCCTACCACATCTATCATCAACGAACCAGACGGTATCCTTGACTGGGGCACAGAGTGAATATGTTCTGGCAAACTCCAGTGCAGAAGTAGGCAAAACAGGGTGATTTGACTAATTGCCAACACCTTAGGACTGACTATTTGCTACATTAACTGATAGGAAGGGCAATGAGATTCATTTAGTGCAAAGTGCTCTGAGGCACTTAGATGTGAGCAAATGAGTATAAGTACATTCAGGGTAAGATGCACAAAGGCCTCCAGCCTGAGGCTATTGCGCAAAGTATACGTTTCACTTGCCACGCTACACTTTGACTGACTGTGGGTGTTGTGACTGCCCTGCCAGCACACTTGCCTCACAGGCCCTGCACCATACACTTTTTATTCACATTGCATGATCTGTACATGTTAGGTGGCATGACCTATGTATGTCAATGTTAGGATGTGGTATGGATGTAAACATTGTTGATGTTTGTATCTGATGGGGTCTCATGTGTGTCTTACTGGATTGGCCTGTTTATCGTATGAATGTCCTATTTTTTGGTTAGACTGTGCAGATGTGTTTCATTGACCAGTTGCCTGTGTCCCCTCGTCAATGTTGTTGTCTGAGCAGTATGACATTTGTGATGTAGCATTGTTAGGCAGGCACGTGAGGGACCCTGACGTATGCAGCATGTGTGTGTCGTTAGTGCTGTGTGGCTCCTATTGCTGTTTACTTAGGCTTATGTATGTGTCAGTTATGGACATTCGGCATTTAAGTGTACTGGTACCTTTGTCTTATTTCTAGGAGTAGTTGCAGATGTCATCCTCACCCCCTAATTTAGGTATGTATGTTCCAGGGTGGGGTTCCTGCCATTTGGTACTATAGCTGCCCAGAGATGAGAGGTGTTATTGTCAACTGTGGTGGCAGTTAAGTTGCAGTTGTTGTATTTGCTACTGCATTACAGGTAGGGACCTAGTTGATGGGGAATAGTTTGTGCAAAACAAGTGCCTGGATGTGGATTCAGGGTAGTGTCCTTCCCACCTGTCACTGGTTTCCCTTGGCTCTCTTGTTGTAATTACAGGATGTCCCCGTGGGACTGTAGTGGTGGCAGTATTTTGTTGTGCCCCGGCTATGGTCAGTACTGGGCATTCCCCCCTGCCGTGCCCCTTTCCCTATGCCACTTCATATATGTGCTAAGTTACATGCATTGTGTAGTAGGTATCCCCCCCTGCTTACAGTCCCCATTATTGCATTGTAATTCCCCATGCGACTTACCCTGCATGTGCGTAGTGTCGTGGTAGTCTGCGCGGTCCAGTCCTTGTATCCCTGTGACGATCTCCTCCGGGATGACGGCTGCGACCATCTCCTCCATGTGGTCCAGGGCCTCCTGTTGTGCTGGACTCCCCCCTCCAGTCTGCATTGCTGCCTTCCTGTTCCTGGCCATTTTCTCTTTGGTCCTACGTTTACAGTCATGCCAGCGTTTCTTACACTCGGTGACTGTCCGGCGTTCTTCAGCCGCACTGTTTATCTTGTCCACAATTTCTTTCCAGATGGCCTCTCTCCTACTGAGTGGCAATTTTGAGGATATGAAAAGTTGGTGCTGGTGTTCCGTCACCTCTTTCACCAGGATTTCCTGCTCCTCTGCACTGAAGCGACACTTTCTTTTTTTCTTTAACATGTCCTGGTTCCTGTATGCTTCCTCCTGGCTGGTTCCTGGTCTGCTCTCATCCTCCTGGGGTCTGTTGGGGCATCTAGGATCCATTTTGGGTCTCCTCTCCTGTAAGTGCAGTTTTCGCGCAAAAATGTCACGCAATAGCGTGAAAAAAACCGGCGTTTTCACGATTGCGCTGTCGTAAATCGACCCACAGTGATTTGCGTCACTTTTACTACGTGGGTTTCCCTTACGACAGACCGACGCTGTGTGCGTCACGAAATAATGACTCCCACCTGTTGGTTGCGCCGCAGTACGTCAAAGTATAAATTTGACGCCCGAATGGCGCATCCAAATGGCGTTAGACGGCGCAATTTTTTTTTACGCAAAACTGCGATAGCGCAGTTTTGCGTCAAAAAGTATAAATATGGCCCCAAATGTGTTGCTGGCTACAAATGAAGCTGGAATTATTAGACCTTTCTGTGATTTTGTTGTGAATTACACATACAGGTTAATTTAAACACATGCAAACTTCAGAAATACTGGTGAAAAGATGTCCTGAAAAGACAAAGGTTATTTATAAAATGCAAATTACATGTACCAAACATCCAACCCAACACAGTAGAGAGGGGAATTAGGAATTAAACCATTCCAAAGCCTAGTAGGCTAAAAATCAGACTATTATACAACTTAGTAGAATGAATGGTGTTAGTCACCATATAAACATTGCAAAGTCAATACTACTTGTATTCAGCATACAACAAGACATGATTGACAATTTTCTAGTCAACATACTATGATTTGTAAAACCATTTACGTCAATTCAATCAAATGACAAGAAGGTGACAACATACAAGATATACTTAAAAATGACATTTTCATTGATGGCATAAAATTGTGATTGTCAAATGCATACCACTTTTACATATGTGCATATATAGAGGAAAAGAGAGAATGACCAGCATCACATTGTAATATTATTTTCCAGAGACAAAAAAAGGGCATCATGCTAATTGTAGTAATTCCTATTCACTATTAACAACACTTGTAAAAATGTGAGTCAACCACACCTAGTAAAATAAATGAAGTGAAAATAAATCCACATGTACAATATGTACACACATGTGAATGATGTAACTAGGGCAAAAAGACATTTAGGAGCACCATTCCTTCGTGTGGAAATAGATGGGGTTTGGAACCTGTTTTCTTGAGTACATTACCAAACAGTGGAACAAACATTCACACTAGGCAAATGCAAGGGATGATCCATTGAGAACAAAACACATTATAACAACACATACTGATCATTGTTACAAAGAGAGCTACAACCAAAATTCTACAAATGTGTTGATAACAATGTCATTTGATACTTAAATTTTGTATTTATATTTTTTGAAGAGGGTATAAAAACATTATCAACAGCTAACTTAAGGGCAATAACCACATTTCTAGTTAGTGAGACATTGATAAGTCCACCTTAGCGGCCTCCCATCCACCAGGGATTCCCGTCAAGCCTTCAGGATGAAGAAGATGCAAGACCTTCTCCTCCCAGTGAAAATGTTGTAATGGAAGGCTGGGAGAACCACCACCAGTCCTTTGGGCTTCCAGGTGATTCTTGGAGGCCAGGGAACACACTCTCCCCCACAAGTCATTCCACCTCTTCCTAATTTTCTGCGGTGTGCACAGATTGTTTGCTACAGCATTCACTTTGTCAACAAATTCTGGCCCATATTTGTCTTTTATGAGATATGGTTGTATTTTCTACTTGGGCCCAAAACAATTGTGGCTCTACTCCAATAATTTCATCCACCATGACTGACAATTCTCCCTCTGTAAAATGTGGATTTCTCTTTGCTGCCATAGTGAGTAACTTAAGAAAATGAAATAGTGGCCCACAATTGATGAAAATTAAAAAAAATAAAACAAATGAAAAAGGAACATAGGGAATAAAAAAAAATGACCTGACTCCTGAGTGGTAAATTCAGCAGCAAAATAGTGTTCTGCAGTGGACTGGCAAAGAATCATGGTCTGAAATGAAAGGTGTTTTATAGTGTGGCTTGTAGGTGTTCACAATTGGCTAAAAGACGTCATGGGGGGTGCTGCTTGCATCCATCCAATTGCCACAGCCATAGTGCAATGTTGAGCGCGTCCTGCAACAAACTCCCTCCATCAGTAATCTGCTGCCAGAACCTACCCCAGCACAGCTGTGAAAACTAAATATACTCAGCGCAATCCTGCCACTCTGACAGCAACTGAGTACTGTTAGCCAGCATTGGAGTCCATGGCAACGGTAGACAGATTACATTGCGGACTCGACTCTGTCCATGGCGAAGGAGGTTCAGCCACCATACATCTAAATAAGGCAGTCAGACTACTTGGAACCACCATCACGGTGGGACCATGGAACTCCTGTCAAGATTTAATCAGGATCAAAGTCAACTGACCTTTCAACCTGCAGGTGACAAAAGACAGAAAACCAGATGCCATTCTCAGTCTTACTATTGTCTACAATCTCCTCCTTTTCCCAATATATGTAATGGGACTTACCATCTGGTAGGTTAGATTGAGCTTCACAACAACTTTACAAAAACTTAATTATCATTTCTTTTGAACCCAATAACCAGCGAATGCGTAGAAATATGTTTCTTGCATTCAAAAAGTCCAATAGCCTGACACAACTCATAGTGCGTGCTCCATATCTTGGCCTATTAATCTGTAAGTGCTTCCAATCTATTGGATGTTTATTTGTGCCTAAGCCATTAACACAAAACCAGAACATGCACATCATGCAAGCCGGTCATATCACAAATGGGGAAAAGTGATACCTCCTCATGTGCTATGAGATGAAGGCCTCATTTGTGCAAACCATCACAATACTAGGACACAACCCAAAACTATGAGGCACTCTTAGACATGGAGACCAACAGCGCCGTTGGATCTGCCACCATGAGTGTGTGATCTAATGCAGTGGAATCAATGACAGATCATAAATGTCCAAAGATAAAAATAAAGATTGACATCACCTTTTTAGTTGAGCCACAAATGCTCCATTGATAAGTAGGCCGATGTCAATGAATATCCATCAAAGTCACAATATCCTCACTATATCATCCTGTCCAGCGTGTAAACTGCTCCTAAATTTTTCAAGCGAGAAGAGCAAACAATCCGCTTCACATGCTGGGTTTCCACTGAAATGCTTGTCAGCAAAGGAGATGCAGAAGACGCAACATTCTTATCTTCCCTTGTCTCTTATTCCACAAGACCTCTCCACATTGGTGGCCTTCTTGGGTGAACTAAATAGACAATGTTGACACATAATGTAATAGTCTTACAAGTGTGCAAACATATCAAAGTGTGAGAGACTAATACAGCACAGTATATAGGGGCAAATTTAGGAGGCCCTAGCCCCTCCTTCCACGATATTAGCGTACTTTTTTAATGCTAATGTTGCCCAATGAGGCCAAATTTACAATGTGGCACAATGTGTGCATTGCGCCACTTTGTAATCCTTTGTGCTACATTATGCCTGTGTCAGGCATAATGTGTGCAAAGGGGGTGTTCCCCCATTAGGGGGCTGGAAAAATAGTGCAAAGAACTCTGGTGGATTTCTTTGCATCATTTTTTTCAGCACTTTTAATGCCTGCTCAGAGCATTGCAGGATTCAAATCCTAAAAAGTTCTGAACTAGCATAAAAAACTTTGACTCTAGTTCCCTAACTACCACCATGGTGCACCGTATCTTAGATATAGCGCACACATGGTGGTGTTATGGGGGTGCTAAGGGGCGCAAGAAAAGTGGCACTGCACTGGGTGCAGTGCCACTTTTCTTAAATCTGGCCCACAAAATCATAGCCAATAGGGGTACTCTTTCAAATGTGCACATTTTACCACAATCATATTACAGTATGAGAGGATAATACAAACCCACATTTAGGCCCATATTTATACTTTTTTGGCACCACATTCGCATCATTTTTTGATGTAAAAGCATCGCAAACTTATAAAATACAATTATATTTTGCAAGTTTGCAAATGCGGCACAAAAAAAGTATAAATATGGGTCTTAATGTCATCCCAGGGGACCTATTCCAGTCAACAGCATCTGTATGTGTGTAAGTGTTTCCTTTGTCATGGGAGCTATAGCCAGGTCTCCATCAAGAGAAGTTATCAGTTGGGCGGGAGAGGGTCAAACATCAAACTTCACATTAGATTCATCACTGCATCCTAGAGTAATATTATGATAATATTGCAAAGCGCCTTGTGAGAAAGTGGGTCTCTGGTTGGCAGAAGTATGCACCCTTTCCAAGTAGGGACTACAATCCTAGTCAGGGTGAGTAACAATGCAATCTAAATTATCCTGTGCTCAGCCTCTGGTAGCTTGGCACAGAACAGGCAGGCTTAGAAGGCAATGTGTAAAGTATTTGGGCTATAACTCATGCAGTAGCACAGTGAAAGCACCACAAAAAGTGCTGTATTTATCTGAATGCTATATGCCCAAAACAACATAAATTCCAATCTCCACTAGTCAAGATATCACTTTTTAGAGGTTTAAATGAGTCGCAATTCACAAGAATCAGTGGTTGTGTCCTTTTAACACACAGTACCTAGGTTGTGTCAAAATTAGCTATGCAGAGGACTGCAGAGGAGGAGATGCTTTGGAAAGTAAAGTGATGTGTTGGTTTTTCTGGCGTGGCAAAGGTGATGCGTTGTTTAATTCCAGACGGCAATGTGATGCGTAGATTTTTGGGAGCGTAGCCTTGGTTCCTCACTGCAGTGCAGGGATATTTTCACACCCAGGGACAATGTGCGGAAATTTAGAACACGTTGGTAGGATGGAGCAGGCGCTGCAACGATCCAGTAGGAGATGCAGCAATTTTTCAGCTGTGAGGCAGGTGCTGTGTCAGTGTTGCAGCTGTTTGGTTGAATTTACCACACACTGGATTTTCTTTGAAGTCTTTGATGGCCCTGAAGATTCAGAACAGGGGCAATCTCAGTCCAAGCTCTTGGAGAGCACTTTTTGGGGAAGGGAAAGTCCTTCCAGCAGAGTCAGGGACCAGCAAACAGCAGGGTAACAAGCAGGAAAGCAGTCCTTTTGGAAAAGCAGTCCAGATAAGTCCATTGGGCAGCAAGGAAGTCCCTCTGACAGAGTCCAGTTGTAGGCCCAGAAGGGACTGATTTGAGGGGGTCACAGACCAAGACAAAGTGCCTTTGAAGTGGAGAAAAAGTTCAAAGAGTGGTTTTGAAGTGCACCAGTTCCCCTTTCAACACGGTCCCATCTGCTAGGAGATCTTTGGGGGTTGTCAGTCCTTTGTGTGAGGGAAGGCCACTAGCCTTTGAAGTGTAAGTGAGAGCCCCTGCACCCTTCCTGCCCATGAAGTCCCATCAGTATGCAGATGAATGCAGATGCAGTTGTGTGTCTTGTGTTTATGGCTGTCCAGGTGGAATGCACAGGGGAGCTGTCAACCAGCACAGACCAGATGTGGATTGGAGACAGGCTGTAAGGCACAGGGAGCAGTAAGTGGAGAGAAATGCCTACTTTCTGAAAGCAGCATTTCTGAAATAGTAATGTCAAAACCAACTTCACCAGTAAGCAGGATTTCTCACTACCATTCCAACCATACCAACCTTGACAATGGCACTCCTCTTAGATCAGAAATTACCACTTAAAAATATATAAGGGAATTTCCAATGCTGGCCTATGAGAGGAGCAGGCTTCACAATAGTGAAGAATGACTTTGGGTGTTTTTCACTACTAGGACATGTAAAACAGATAAGTACAGATCCGCCTTTTACTTACATAGCACCTTGCCCTATTGGTTACCTAGGGTCTACCTTAGGGATGACATATGTAATAAAATGGGATGTTAAGGCCTGGCAAATAGTTTTAAATGCTAAAACCAAGTGGCAGTGAAACTGCACACACAGGCCCTGCAATGGCGGAAGTGAGATATGATTAAAGGGCTACTTATATGTATAGCACAATCAGTGCTTCAGGCCCACTAGTAGCATTCAATTGACAGGTCCTGGGCACATATGATGCACTTTACTAGAGACTTATAGGTAATTAAATATGCCAACCGGGTAGGAGCAAATGTTACCATCTTTAGGGGGAGAGAGCACATGCACTTTCGCACTGGTTAGCAGTGGTAAAGTGTGCAGAGTCCTAAAACCAGCAAAGGTAAGATCATAAAAATGGAGGGAGGCAGGCAAAAAGTTTGGGGAAGACCACCCTAAGGCTGTCTGGTCTAACACACCTCAATTCATGTGTCTCACTTAACCCAATTTGGGTGTTGTTAAGCAAGTTCATCCTTTTACATTCCCTTCTCTCCAGAAGCTCTTTGATGTTACCAACTTCACTGTTTGTGGCAACCACCTCTGCTATTTCCCATTGTATTTCATCCTCTCTGTGTTGTAGTTCTGCAAAGTGGCGTACCAGAGGTGCTCCTTCTACTCAGCATCTAATTCTGCTGTGATGTTGCACAGTGCCTTGATTTACCATAGATTGGAAGTTCTGTCCCCCACTTCAAGTGTTTCTGTACTGTACGTAAATCTTCATACTAAACAACTTCCACATTTGGAGTGTTGCACCACTTCAGGTAAATCCCATATGGATCGTATGTCACCTTTCTTCAGTGGGTCTTTGTGTGCTCTTATTACATGATTTCTAATGCTTTTGTTACTCTTACATGCAAACAGTAGTATCTCTCTGCAAGGCTCCTGAACTTTGTTCACCTCATTGCTGACTGGCATAAAGTATTCACCATCACCACATTCTCACCTGCTCGCTCCCCTAATCTTGGTGTTTGAATTTACATGAGGTTTCCGCTTAGGAATGAGTCCCAGGGGGGAAATGTGCATGCTTTTAGAAAGTGGGCATTTTCTTGTCCTAACCATTTAGGGGCATATTTATACTCCGTTTGCGCTGAATTAGCGTCGTTTTTTTCGACGCAAATTCGGCGCAAAACTAACGCCATATTTATACTTTGGCGTTAGACGCGTCTAGCGCCAAAGTATGAGGAAAGAGCGTCATTTTTTTGCATGAACGCCTTCCTTGCGTTAATGAGATGCAAGGTAGGCGTTCCCGTCTAAAAAAATTACTGCGCCGCAAATGCGTCGTATTTATACTCCCGGGCAAAAATGACGCCCGGGAGTGGGCGGGGCAAAAAACCCCGCATTTGCACCGGATTTTAGCGCCTGGGTCAGGGCAGGCGTTAAGGGACCTGTGGGCTCAAAATGAGCCCACAGCTTCCCTCCCATTCCCCCAGGGACCCCCCCTGCCACCCTTGCCCACCCCAGGAGGACACCCAAGGATGGAGGGACCCACCCCAGGGACATTCAGGTAAGTTCAGGTAAGTATAATTTGTTTTTTTTTTTTATATTTTTTTTTGGCATAGGGGGGCCTGATTTGTGCCCCCCTACATGCCTCAATGCCCAATGACCATGCCCAGGGGACATAAGTCCCCTGGGCATGGCCATTGGGCAAGGGGGCATGACTCCTGTCTTTACTAAGACAGGAGTCATGTAAATGGCGTCTGGGCGTCGTTAAAAATGGCGCAAATCGGGTGGAGGCGATTTTTTGCGTCAACCTGACTTGCACCATTTTTAAGACGCCCTAGCGCCATTTTTCCCAATGCCGGCGCTGCCTGGTGTACGTGGTTTTTTTCCACGCACACCAGGCAGCGCCGGTCTGCTTGCGCCGGCTAACGCCATTCAATAAATACGGCGCCCGCATGGTGCTTCAGAATGGCGTTAGCCGGCGCAAAACTTTTTGACGCTAAACTGCGTTAGCGCAGTTTAGCGTCAAAAAGTATAAATACGGGCCTTAGTATCTGCAGCCTGTTCCAGGGTCACATCACTGGATGTAGCTGGCAGTTGGTATTTTACCCAGACAGTGAGAGTAGAAGAATCTAGGCTGAGTTATCGAGGGGGACGAGCTGTCACCTACCGTACTTGAACATCACAAAAGTCCTGCCTGGGCACTCCCACAAACAGTTAAACACATATTTATTTTGACCCCAGACAAGCTGGGTCCAGGGCATGGAGAAAGGAGATATCTGATAGGTCGGGGCGGTGGGGTGGAAAACTCTAGAAGCTTCTCTAACTTGAAAGTGTGCACCAGATAAAAATATTCAACCTCAGACCCCAACTCTTCAGTACACTTCTGGACCTGTGGAAGAAGGGCTGTTGTGCTGCTGACAGGACTGCCACTCTCCTATACTGCTGTCTTGACGGACTGTTGCCCTGCAGTGCTGCCCTCTTGCCTGAGTGAGAAGGAATGGACTTGCAACTCTGAACCCAGGACCCAAGAGTGGCTCTAAGGGCTGTTTGGCTGGTCTCCTGATCAGAAGCGTCAGGGACATTACAGTCTTCCAACAACCTTGTACAGATCACTTGGACTCTGGGAGTCCTGCCCTCCCCAAGCGGTGCCACCTCAGTCCTGGATGCTTGGAAGTGGGCCTGAAGGTGCTCCTGCCAGCACAGCGTTAGTCCCCATTGATAATGATGCAAAGCAACACAATGCCCCACAAAGCTGTGCCGCACAGCTGACAGCCCCACCTGAATCAATGTCTAGTGATGCAAATACTCGCTGCACTGCTGCCAGCTCAATTGAAACCGAAACTAAGGGGTGCAAAGCCCTGCCAAGATAGGGCCCAGAGCACAGTTAGGGAAGTCAAGAGAACGTGGAGCTTCGAACAGTGGCCTATGTTCCCACAACCAAGAAGAAGGGCAAGAAGGCATGGGACACCAGCTTCTAAACTTCCCACAGCCCAAAAGGAAACTAACTAACAGAGGCAGGATTTTGATCCTAAACGGGATGAATCTACCCTGAGGGACCTGCCAGAGCTCTTTGATTTGCATGGAGCAAGAGGATCCTCCAGGTAGGAATTTGGTCAAGCACAGAGAGCATGCCCAACTAATGACATCCTCCAACACTAGCCTAAAGTACAGGAGCAGGGTTGATACCAGTACAAACCAAAGCATACTGGGAGAAAGTTGTTTGATATAGTGAGGCCAGGGACGCAAAGTCTGGGGCAACCAGGAGATTGGTGGTCCCCAACAGTACAGGACCCTCCTCACTCTTGTGCCACCTGTCAAGCCAATGCAAGACTGGAGGACACTCTAAGGCTCCCTTTATGCTACTACCTGTGGTTTGGACTCATTTTGAGAGGGTGAGAATCAACGTTGTTGGTCCCTTAGATGCTAAAAGAGTTTCTGGAAATAGGTTAACCTTGGTGGTGGTGATGGGTCATGCTACTAGGTTCCCTGAAGTCATACCTCTATGGATGGTAACGGCACCCATTGTACTCAAAGCCCATCATTTTATGTTTGCAAGAATAAGCTCCCCCAAAAAGGTAATTACAATAGGGGAACAATGTTCATGTCTGTGTACTTGAAAGCTCTGTGGCATGAGAGTGGGGCGACTTACAACTTTACCATCCATTGTCTCTCCCAAACCAATGGTCCTGTGGAGAGATTCAACAGATGTTTGAAAGGTATGAATATGGGGCGTATATGAAACTCCAAAGGAACTAGAGGTCCTACTCCTGTGCCTTTTATTTGCTTACAGGGAGACACCACAAAAAGAGAGTGAGTTCTGCCCCTTTCAGAGGCCCTTTAGATTTTGTCCAAGAAGGGTGAAAGAATCCTTCAAGGAACCCAAAAAGGACATTGTTGACTATGCACTGGGCCTGTGTTGCCTCACATTACATAGTAAATACCAGCATAACACTTTGCATCTGGTTTGCATTACAAAAGTAACGCAAACCCAGTGCAAAGAATGGAGTGAAGAGTGGTACACACCCACGGAGGACACTGGAGAGCCGCTGCAACTCAGAGAAGTGGCGGCGTATCGGGTGAGTCTTGAAGAGAAGGGAGCATGTATGTTTGGGGTGGTCATGGTGCGGGCGGTGTCACAAGAGTTTTTTCTGATTTTCTTTTGTTGTTTACCAGATCATGCTAATTAACAAGGGCTTGACTTAGCGCTAACATGCCGGTGCTTGTGTTACAAGGAGAATGGTATCTCTGACCCTGTTAAAAGGGTAACACCTGACACCTGGTGAGGTTAACTGGACGCATGTCAGAAACCCTGCGACACACTAATAGGGGGAAAGTGAGAAGGTGGGAGTGGAGAGTAAAATAAAAGGAACCTTGGCCAGAGGGCTTTTACGAAGCTCATTATTTGCATGTTGGTTTCCTCTTCTTTTCACTTCTCATGCCTGTCACATCCCTATTCCAATATATATATATACATATATAAAACGCAAAACGCACAACTGGTGTGGTGGTGGATAAAACTGATGGATTCCTCCTGTTCTCATACTTACTGCTATTTCTCTTTCTTTTAGAATCAGGGGTGGTGTCAGCTGGACAGAAAACCCTGAAAACCCTGAAAACCCCAAAGGAAGATTATTATCAGTGGATCCATCATCAACATCCTTACAATTGTTGTTTCCTCATATCAATAATACTAATAAATACCACCATTATGAATCCCATCTGGCCTCTGTGATTACATATCCGCCCAGCCTTCCCACTGATGGTGTCAGAAGTGGGATCTGGCAATACGGAGGCTGTGGTCCACAGGATGGATGAGAGGCAGGAAAATTTAGAGAAGGCCATGGAAAAGTTCCTATCCGTAGCGGCAGAGGACAGAGAGACCCGCCATAAGGCCTTAACAGGCAAAACACTGTCTCAGGACACCGCAACTAGTAAACTCACTGATGTTCTGGGACAGCAAAGGGGTCATACGGCTTTGCGCTCTGTGGTATTGCAGAAATTTGCCAGAGGTGAGGATCCTGGCTACCTTTTCAACAACTTTGAGCACATGGCTCAAGCCGCGGCATTGCCGGCAGATAGGTGGGGACAATATATAGACACTTTGCTAGCAGGTGACCCCCAAGCCACCTATCAGGTGGCCAACCCCTTGGGTACCACTTCCTATGAAGACATTAAGAGGAGTATCCTAGAGTGGTTGGGGGTGGACGAAGAAACCTACCATGCCAGACAATGCCAAATCAGAGAAGGGTCACAGGAAACACCCTGAGCCTTGTACTACCACATCAGAGACATGACAGATCGGTGGCTCAAACCTCTCACCACTTAAAATGACAATATTATGGAGAAGATATACCTGGAAAAATATCTTACCTCTCTCGACCCTCTATAAAGAAGTGGATCTGACAACATGCCCATTTGACCCTTGAAAAAGGAGTAGATATAGCAAGTGCTGTTAGTCGGGCTTAGTTACAGAAAGGGTGGGAGGAACCCCATTGGAGGCATACAGTAGGAGGGGCCATAAGACTTCAAACAACCCCTCTGGTCAAGAAACCAGAGACTGTGACAATTATGTCTGTGCCAGTACCATGACCCCGGCCTTCAGGGTCGCAATGCTCCCACTGTGGTGGTTATGGACACATTGCCCAGTTCTGCCCAGAGAAGGAAGAACCTATGAAAATAGGAATCGTTCGTACTTTGTATTGTACTCCTCCCACAGAGAAACCACCCTATCATTGTCGCCTTTCCATCAACGGTGAACCTGTCACCACCTTAAGGATATGGGGCGTCTTCTGAGCGTCATGTGTTCCCAGGTCCTTCCAGGGGGCATAACCCATACCACCGGGTCTGTAAACATCCAGTGTGTAGATGGGGATAGCAAGAGATATCTGATGACAGAAGTTCAAATCCAACAACGCATTAACCCCGTAGTGCCCGTGAAAGCTGGTCTCATAACAAAACTGCCAGAACCATTGATAGTGAGGAACAACCACTCCCATCTAAAAAACCCTGGGTTCAGGAGTCATGGAAGGAGGGAGACGCATGGTGGGGAACCGCACCCTTTTCCCAGGCCGAAGACCACAATTGGCCTCGTTCAAAGCAAAAAAATCAGAAGGCAAAGACTGGAGGAAAAGAAAGCACCTCAAACCGTACTACCGATATGCATGCATGAGGCCATTTGGGAGACAGATTGGAACTTCCAGGCTGCCCAAAGAGAAGATCCCAGATTTTGAGAAGCCCAGACTGTTGCGACTGAACAGGAAAATCCCGACCAGGTAGGTTCCCACTTTTTCCTTCAAAGAGGGCTGTTGTACAGAGAGAGAGGGAAAACACAGCCCTGGCAACTGTTGGCACCTGCTAGTTTTGGGAAAAAGTCTTGTTTCTAGCACACAGTCATCGCCTGGGGGTCATTTCAGTACATAGAAAGTCAAAAACGCCATTCTAGATAAGTGTTACTGGCCAGGGATTTACCAACAGGTGCTAAAAGTACTGTAAAGAGTGCCCCACAAGTCAAAAGATCAGCCGTTTTGCCCCAGTAAAGTCCCCCTCATGGCCTTACCCATCATAGAAGAACCCTTTACCAGAGTATGCATGGACATCATAGGACCCCTTCTTCCCTCCTGTAGTGGTTGTCAGTATGTCTTGGTTCTCATAGACCATGCCACTTGTTTTCCAGAGGCAGTGGTGTGCCGACAACCCAACACAACCCACATAGCCAAGGCCATGATTAGCATGTTTTCAAGGGTAGGGTTCCTGAAGGAAATCCTAACAGACCAAGGGACCCCATTTGTGTCTAGGCTAATGTGGCAGGTATGCCAACAACTGGGGATCAAACAAATCCGTACTGTAGCTTACAACCCATAAATTATGGGGATTGTTGAGCGTTACAATGCAACATTGAAAAGTACCCTAAAAAGCTGCTAAGGAGATGGGAGGATATGTTGCCCCTTGCCCTGTTTCCCATCAGATGCAGAGTCCAAAAAAGTTTGGGGTTTTCTTCCCTTGAGCTTCTCTCTGGTCAGCAGCTGCAGACTTTACTGGACATGGCCATGGAACAGTGGGAAAAAGAGAAAAACTGGGCTAACTCCCTGGTTGATTATGTTACCAACCTTAAAGTCCACTTGGGGCAAATAAGAAGTATAGTCAAAGCCAATATGGGACAGGCCCAACTATCTAAAAAAAACCAGTATGCCAAAAAAAGAAGGAAAGATCTTTCAACGTCAGGGATCCCATCCTACTAATGATGGCTTCATCTGACCATAAATTATTAGGACAATAGCAGGGCCCCTATGTGGTCACAGAAAAAGTAACCCCAGTTACCTACTGTGTCAAAATAGATTCAAATAAAAAGACAAACCAATTCTATCATGTACATCTCCTGAAGAAATTGGAAGGCCCTATACCTATTATGGTAGGATTGTCCAGAGATGATACCCCTTATTCCTACAAAGTATGGACCCTGACCTCCCTGATACACTGAAGCAGGGATTGACCCAGCAGCTCCATTCCCTTTAGGAGGTTATTTTCCCTGTTACTGGGTAAAACCACCCTGTTGGAACATTCCATTAATACAGCTCCAGGGAAAATTGTGCAGTTAAGGCCATATCACATACCAGAAGCTTGGAGAGACACCATTGAACAAGTACTCAGGTAGATGGTACAAATGGGTACAACTGAACCATCCATCAGCAAATGGAATTCCCCAATCATCTATTCTGCATAGATTTCAAAGAAGTGAATGGAATATCAAAGTTCGACACATATCCACTCCCTAGAGTGGATGAGATGGTAGAAAAACTGGAAGAGGCCAAGTATATTAGTACCTTGGATCTCTATAAAGGGTATTGGCAAGTACCAAATCAGACACACGACAGGGAGAAAACAGCTTTCTCCACCCTAAGGGGTTTGTATCATTTTACGGTATTACCGTTTGGGCTCCATGGAGCACCTGCAACCTTCCAACACCTGATGAACTTGATAATGAAGCCCCACGAACAGTATTCAGCAGCATATATTGAGACATCTTAATTTATAGTTTATCATGGGAACAAAACCTAGTGCATTTACACACCGTCATATTAACCCTCGGGACAAGTGGGTTGAGGATCAACCCTGCGAAAAGTCCCTTGGTGGCAAGAAAATTGAAAAACTGGGGTTCCTTCTGGGGGAAGGCCATATACAACCCAAACTGAAAGAAAAGCAGCTATTTCCAAATTCCCTTACCGAGATGCAAGAGGGATTCCATGCCTTTTAAGGGCTTCTTGGCTACTATAGATGATTTGTTCCCTGCTTCTCTCAGCTTGCAGCACTTTGACGGATCTATTGAAGAAATCCACAGAAACAGAGCTTCAGTTACAACAGCCCTCTCCTGAAGCCCTGAAGGCCTTCCTTACACTAAAACAGGTTGTCTTCTCTGAGCCAATTTTAAACTGCCATGATTATACTAGGCCATTCGTTTTACAAACAGATGCATCACAGATGGGTCTAGGGGCTGTCCTGTCCCAGGTTGATGAAAAAGGAGTGGAACATCCCATGGTGTATATCAGCAGGAAACTGTTCCCCAGAAAGAAGAACTACGCAGTGGTGGAAAAAGTAGTGATAGCCATAAAATGGGCCATTGAATCCCTGCAATACTACTTGGAAGGTTGGGAACTCTCCCGCTTTATGGATCATGCTCCCCTGGAGTGGATTGCCCCAACAAAGGCAATTTTTAACTCTTTATCATATCTGGGTAAGTTCATGATGATCCACAAATTTAATTTTCAAATGTGTCCCAAATCTCTGTGAACCCCTGTTTTGCTTCACTGCTAATCAATTAGATTTGTCTCTCCAGTCGGAGAGTTTGATGAGGCTCGAGAGTCAAAGCACTTTCTCACTGCATATTGATTAAGTACATCTTTGAAAAAAACTCAGATTTTGCAAACCCTGTTGGCAGTTCCTGCTGATTGATTTGATTTACAAACATCTAAAGCGTGCAAATGCACAAAAGGGCGTCTTTTCGCTAACATAGTTATAGATCCAGTCACAGAGCACTAATGGCTAGCATAAAGACTAACCCATGTTATAAGGTGGGGCAAGGGGGTACAATACATTTTTTAGATGTTTGCGTAAACAAAGAAAATTAGTTTGGCTTTTTATATGCTGGGGCAACCGGTTCCAGAGACCACCTGTAGAATGAGGGAAACTACAGCCACCCTAGGTCACTTTCTTGATTCTAGAAACTGTTAGAGATCTAGACAAGGCAGACCATAGGGGCCTGTTAGAAACATAGGGCCAGATGTAGGTAGAAAACAATTAGCGAGTCGGAAATTGCGAGTCGTTGCGACTCGCAATTTCCGACTCGCTAAATGGTATCCAAGAAGAAAAAGCTACTTCAATTTGCGACTCGCAAATGAAGTCGCACCGCAGATTGTGAGTCCGCTGTTTGCGAGGTCGCTTTTTGCGACCGCGCTAAAAACGAACACGCAATTTGCGAGTGGGTGTCGCAAATTGCGACTGTGCTGGAAATTGAATGCAGGTGCAGCAGAACACTCTGGAAAACACTTCCTGGCTCCTGATGATGACATCACAGCCAGGAAGTTTACAAATACACCTGGGAGGAGGGAGGACCACACCCATTTTAAACTGCTGAACTGCAAACAGAGAGAACAGCAGCTACCATGGCAGAGACACCAAGGAAGTGCAAATTGAACTTTGCAGAAAAAGAGCTGGAGGTGCTGACAGAGGAATGCTGCCAGCACCATGAACAACTTTTTGGGAGGGCAGCCCTCAGTGTGCCAGAGGTGGAGAAGAGAAGAATCTGGACGGAAATCCAAGATAAGGTGAACTCCATGGGTGTCAGCCACCGGAGTATAGAAGAGTTAAAGAAACAGTGGTATGACCTGCGCTCCAGGACCAAGGAGAGGGTGGCAGAGCGGCTCTGGGAGATGAGGGCCACTGGAGGGGGACCGTCCACTATACCACCACCCACACCCCTGG
Organism: Pleurodeles waltl; assembly: GCF_031143425.1. Lineage (NCBI taxonomy): Eukaryota > Metazoa > Chordata > Amphibia > Caudata > Salamandridae > Pleurodeles > Pleurodeles waltl. The sequence continues at coordinate 1,238,669,178 of NC_090446.1, forward strand.
AGGAAAGAGTTGAGGAGACCTTGGAGCCAGAGGCAGTGTGCGGGATGGGAGAGCTGGATACTTCAGAGCCAGGACCATGAACCGGTGAGTACCATGAGACATGCATGTACACCCATATATGCCATACCCCCACCCACCTTGTACACAGCAGCATGCACAACCAAAATAGCTCCATTTCAGAGTAGCAACCACCTGCATGGTGCATTATGGGCAATGTAGTCAAGTAGGCAGTTGATAGGCAACAGTTTATTAGGAAGTTGAGTACAGATGGTAGATACTGACAGTGTGTTCCCTATGTCCCACAGGTCGCCCACACGACACCACCGCCAGCCAAAGCATCCAGGGGCCACAGGTCAGCCACCAGCCTGCAGAGGAGTCAGGACCAGCCACCACAGAGACCTGCACCACCCACACACAGTCCCCTCATGATGCACCAGTTGCCATACTGGTGAGTAAGCCATCACCTGGTCCCAGCCACAGTGCCACTGTAGATGACATGGAGCCTCCACTGCGTCGAAGGTGACGTGTAAATGTACCACCAGAGCCGCAGGCTCAGTCAGGGGACGCCTCCATGTCGCCCGCCGAGGCCGCACTCCTACGGGGTCAGCGCCTGCAGACACGGGAGAGAAGGAGAATATCAGGGGCCATGCAGCGCATGGAGCAAAACCAAAACAGTGGTATGCAGCTGGTACACACAGAGCTGCAACAACTCAACACACATGTCGGCGACCTTGCACTCTCAAGGCCTTATTTATACTTTTTTAGCACCGCATTTGCGTCACTTTTTGACGCAGAAACGGCGCAAACTTGCAAAATACAATTGTATTTTGTAAGTTTACGCCGTTTTTGTGTCAAAAAGCGGCGCAAATGCGGCGCTAACAAAAGTATAAATAAGGGCCTCAGTGAGACAACTGGTGGCAGAACTCATAACTGAGAGAGAGGGTGCAAGGCGTCGTGACAGGCAGCTACTGCACCGGCTGGACCGTATGTCTGCCTCCATCGTCAGGCTGGCAGTGAACACTACTGGCCTTTCAAGGCGCACGGTCAGCCTCCAGGTAGACATGGGCCACTTTGCCAATGATGTGGCACGTGGACTGGGACGTCTCAGCCACGCCGTGGATATCATGGAGGCCTGACAGGTGGCTAGGGGCGCGGCTGACACACCGCAGGACAGCGAGGAGGGCTCCACCATCAGCAGTGTCTCAGCCATTGACACCAGGGTGTTGCGCAGTGGTAGCGCAAGGCAGGGCACTGCTGACACAACAGGTACCAGCCATGCTGGCCGAGGCTGGCGTAAAATGTGAGCTCCGCACTGTCCTGGGGTAGAGGCACATGAGGTCAATGTGTCCTCATGCCAGGTGGACTTTTACAGCCCCTGAACTGTTGTTAATGTATATAGTTGTTTTTGGTGCACATAATTAAATCACTTGTTAGTTCCACTTCACACCTGGACTCTTTGTGTGTGACATTAGTGAGTGTGGTGACAGTTAGCACGTACCTTCCAAAGTATTGGTTGGCAATGTGGTCCCTTCTCAGTCTGCCTTGATTTGCAATGCTTCTATCCCCATGATGGCGATGTGGTAGCTCTTGCTCTTCATCCTCCGAATCTGGGTCTTCTGGGGTGAGAGGTAGCCCACGTCTGGTGGCAATGTTGTGCAGTATAGCGCATGCGCCAACGATCTTGAAAGCTGTTATTGGGGTATACTGGAGGGCACCTCCACTTCTGTGGAGGCATCTGAATCTTGCCTTCAGCAGTCCAAAGGTCCTCTCTATGATATTTCGGGTCCTCCTATGTGCACTGTTGTATCGCCTCTCTTTCTCATTGCTGGGTGTTAAGTACGGGGTAAGTATCCATGGTCGTAGTGCATATGCACTGTCACCTGTGTGGCACAAAATGTACAATGTTAGCTGGGCATAGATGGTTTCCACATTGACCTGTGTGTATGTCTGCAAGGTGTATTCAGCTATACCTAGGAGGTATCCGTCTCCAAACTCCCCACGTTCCAGGCGTTGGTGTATCCCACTGTGCCTGAAAATGTAGGAGTCATGTGTGCTCCCTGGAAATTTGGCAACCATGTCAGTGATAACATAATGGGCGTCACATACCACCTGTATGTTCAATGAGTGGGTACACTTCCTGTTGCGGAACAGATATTCGAGATTTGCAGGAGGGCATATTTGTATATGTGTCCCGTCCACACACCCTATGACATGGGGGAAGTTGGCAATCCTGTAGAATTCCAACTTGGTGCTGTTGATTTCTGCCTCATTCCTGGGTAGGTATATGTATCTGGACATGTGTGTGAGTAAGGCATCTAGGAATGCTCTAAAGAACTGTGAGAGTGAACTTTGGGATACCCCACCTGCCACAGCAATGACCCCCTGATAGCTACCCGAGGCCAAGAAGTGCAGTGAGCATAGCACTTGCACATGCGTAGGGATGGCGCAGCCGCGCACAGTCTGGCGTTGTAGCTGCGGATTGAGTAAATCTATTAAATCTAGTATTGCTGCACTGCTGAGTCTATATTTATCATAAATCTCCTCCTCAGTTTGTTGGAAAAGTGTCTGCCTGGTTCTGTATATCTTCTCCTGTCTCTGGCTCCTCCTCCTCTGCTCTGCGGTGTGGGCTCTCCTCCTCATTGCTATCACATATATCTCCGCCATCTTGAGTAACCCAGGTGCCTTCTGGGTCTCCTTTTATACTTTGGTTCTGGTTACCACCTGCTCTGAGTTAGTGGTAAATTGGAAGTGCAAAATGGGCTTTTTGCGACTAGTCACATTTTGCGAGTGGCTATTGCATTTGGTTTGCGAGTCGCAAATTGCGACTTCCTATTTGCGAGTCGCAAAATGGGGTCGCTATTTTTGTGAGTCGGTAATGGCTCGCGTCGCATTTTGCGAGTCGGAAATGGGATTTTTGCATCCCATTTCCAATTGTGCGGGGTCGCAAATTGCGATACGGGCCATTTGCGATTCACAAAATTTTGCTACATCTGGACCATACTATCTAAACTTTCTTATGAGATATTCTGGCCCTGACACATGCAATGCCTTGTGTGCCATGAACAAAGCCTTAACAGCAATCCCCTTCCTCAATGGGAGCCAATGAAGCTAATTTACTACGCTTGCTACAGATTTAACCATAGGAATATATTTCAGCAAATGACAGACCACATTTTGAAGCATCTGTAGCTTATTTAGTGACCTCTGTTTAATGCCCATATACAAGGCATTACAGTAGTCAAATCCGAACAAGACTAAGGAAGATTACCACTATTCTTTTCAAATCAGAAGGGATAAAAGGTAATACTTTCTTCAGCGTTTTTAGAATAAAAAAGCAAGTTGAAGATAACAGGTTAATCTGAGCCTCAAATGATAGCTCTGCATCAAAAATGACACCTAGGTTCCTTACTTTAGTTGCTGGCGTTGGGAGGATGCCAAGGGACTCAGGCCATCATGAGTGACCTGAGAAGTTGACCTCCTTCCTAAAAAAACAAGAACTTCAGTTTTCTGGGAATTCAGCTTTAGACAGTTTTTGCTCATCCAATTATCTGTTGCTTGTATACATCTATTAAATCGGTTTACCACCTCCATCGTGTTGCTGGAAATCGATACCACAATTTGCGTATCATCAGCGCATGCAACAGTGGCAAAACCAAAACAGTGGATAAGCTTGGCTGGAGTGGCCACGTAAATATTAAACAGTGTTGGACCAACATGACCCCTGAGGAACCCTGCACAGCAGGGTAAATGATTTTGAGTTAAAATCCCCAAGGGCCACCCTCTGTTAGCAACCTTCCCAGAATGATACAAGGAGATTCAAGGCTGACCCAGTAATACTGATTCCTGCCAACCTTTTTATCAAAACCTCATTGCTCACCATATCAAAGGCCACAAAGAGATTCTACCTTCATCCATGATAGATCTTATTTCTTCTGAGACGGCTACCAATGCAGTCTCCGTACTATGATTTGGTCCAAAACCAAACTTTGAACCACTTTGTTCAGCATATTGTTATCTTCAAGATAAGCTATCAGCGTTTTATTAAGATGTTTTTCAAAAACCTTCGCAGGGAATGGTAATCGTGAATGGTAATCGCGAGATGAGCCTCTAGTTGTTTTCTATCATGGGTTCTAGCGGAGGCTTTTTGAAAAGTGGAAGAACATAGGCTTTTTTCTATTCCCCAGGAAAGTTCCCCTCCTTGATAATAGTATGCCAAAAGGTCGTCAAAGCTGAGGCTATTTTGTGAGCTACTACTTTGTGAGTATGACTTTCAGTGGACAAGGATGAGAAGGAACTCCTGATTTAGTCTGTCTGATCAATTCGACTTCCTGTTTAGTTGTTGAAAAGGGAAATTACAGAGCTTGACATTATTAATGTGCAAAGTGTCAGACTCATCATCCCCAACAGGAGCATTCACATGGAAGAGATGTTTCTCAAACTTGGGAAAATGATGGGTAAAGTACATGTATTTTCATTTTTTGTGAATGGATTCTTCTGTCATTTTTTTTCTTTCATTTGTTACAACAAGGGTCTTTTTTGGTGTAAAATCCCATGTGCTTTTGTGTAGACTGATGAGCTACAACCCCTCGATTTTTTTGCAGTTTCCCAAATTGAACACATCCTGCATTTCTGGGCAAATCACTTTTCTGCCCTTACCTGGTAAAAAAAGGAAACTCCTGAAAAGTATTCAATTCAATTCAGTGTTCCACTAGCTGAATTATATAACATCGGTGTAAGAAGTTGGCTCTGTATATACTATTTCAAAGTGAGAAATAGTGTGCACAGAGTCTAAGGATTCCCCTTAGAGGTAAGATAGTGTCAAAAATAGATAATTCTACTGCTCTATTTTGTGGTAGTGTGGTCGAGAAGTAGGCTTATCAGAGGCTAGTATTAAGCATTTGTTGGACACACACAGGCAATAAATGAGGAACACAACCTCAAAGACTTACTCCAGGCCAATAGGATTTTATATTGAAAAATAACTTTTCTTAGTTTATTTTAAGAACTACAGGTTCAAGATTTACAGTAAACACGTTAAATGTAAGGTCATTCACTTAGATACTTTAGGAACTTTGAATAAAAGCAATATCATATACAGTCTTTTTAAAAATGGCAATAAGCTATTTTCAAAGTGGACACAGTGCAAAAATCAACAGTTCCTGGGGGAGGTAAGTAAAGGTTAGATTAGGAGGTAAGTAAAACACTTACAAGTCTCAGTTCTGAGGCATAGGCAGCCCATCGTTGGGGGTTCAAGGCATCCACAAAGTTACCACACCAGCAGCTCAGGGCCGGTCAGGTGCAGAGGTCAAAGAGGTGCCCAAAACACATAGGCACCTATGGAGAATAGGGGTGCTCCGGTTCCAGTCTGCCAGCAGGTAAGTACCTGCGTCCTCGGGGGGCAGACCAGGGGGGTTTTGTAGAGCACTAGAGGGGACACAAGTAGGCACACAAAACACACCCTCAGTGGCACAGGGGCGGCCGGGTGCAGTGTGCAAAGCAGGCGTCGGGTTTCAGGTAGGAAACAATGGAGGGGCCCGGGGGTCACTCTAGCGGTGCAAGCAGTCACAGGGGGGGGCTTCTCGGGACAGCCACCACCTGGGCAAGGTAGAGGGTCACCTGGGGGTCACTCGTGCACTGAGCTTCGGTTCCTTCAGGTCCTGGGGGCTGCGGGTGCAGTGTTGGTTCCAGGCATCGGGTCCCTTGTTACAGGCAGTCGCAGTCAGGGGGAGCCTCTGGATTCTCTCTGCAGGCATCGCTGTTGGGGCTCAGGGGGGTCGTCTCTGGTTACTCACGGGCTCGCTGTTGCCGGGGAGTCCTCCCTGAGGTGTTTGTTCTCTGGATCTCGAGCCGGGGGCATTGGGTGCAGAGTGTGAAGTCTCACGCTTCCGGCGGGAAACGTGAAGTCTTGGAAAGTTGCTTCTTTGTTGCAAAGAACTTGCTGGTTTTGAACAGGGCCGCTGTTCACTGGAGTTTCTTGGCCCTTTAGTCCAGGGCAGTCCTCTGAGGCATCAGAGGTCGCTGGTCCTTGTCGGATGCGTCACTGGTTGCAGGTTTTCCAAGTTGGAGACAGGCCGGTAGGGCTGGGGCCAAAGCACTTGTCGTCTTCCTCCTTCTCTGCAGGCTTGTAGGTCAGCAGTCCTTCTTGTTTCTTCAGGTTGCAGGAATCTGATTTCCTGGGATTTGGGGTGCCCCTAAATACTGAATTTAGGGGTGTGTTTAGGTCTGGGAGGGCAGTAGCCAATGGCTACTGTCCTTGAGGGGGGCTACACCCTCTTTGTGCCTCCTCCCTATGGGGAGGGGGGCACATCCCTAATCCTATTGGGGGAATCCTCCAAACTCAAGATGGAGGATTTCTAAAGGCAGGGGTGACTCCTCCTTGTTTTTCTCATTATCTCCTCCAGCCTTGCCTCCGAAAGTGGGGGCAGTGGCCTGGGGGGCGGGCATCTCCACTAGCTAGGATGCCCTGGGGCGCTGTAACAAAAGGGGTGAGCTTTTGGGTTCCTGCAGGGGGGAGGTGTAAAGCACCTCCACCCAGTACAGGCTTTGTTCCTGGCCACAGAGTGACAAAGTCACTCTTCCCATGTGGCCAGCAACATGTCTGGTGTGTGGCAGGCTGGCAGAAACTGGTCAGCCTACACTAGAAGTCGGATTGGTATTCAGGGGGCATCTCTAAGATGCCCTCTGGGTGTATTTTACAATAAATTGCACACTGGCATCAGTGTGCATTTATTGTGCTGAGAAGTTTGATACCAAACTTCCCAGTTTTTAGTGTGGCCATTATGGAACTGTGGAGTTCGTGTTTGACAAACTTCCAGACCATATACTCTTATGGCTACCCTGCACTTACAATGTCTAAGCTTTTGCTTAGACACTGTAGGGGCATAGTCCTCATGCACATATTCCCTCACCTGTGCCTTAGGGCTGTAAGGCCTGCTAGAGGGGTGACTTACCTATGCCACAGGTAGTGTGAGGTTGGCATGGCACTCTGAGAGGAGTGCCATGTCGACTTAGTTATTTTCTCCCCACAAGCACACACAAGCTGTAAGGCAGTGTGCATGTGCTGAGTGAGGTGTCCTCAGGGTGGCATAAGACATGCTGCAGCCCTTAGAGACCTTCCTTGGCATCAGGGCCCTTGGTACCAGGGGTACCAGTTACAAGGGACTTATCTGAGTACCAGGGCTGTGCCAATTGTGGAGACAAAGGTACAGTTTAGGGAAAGAACATTGGTGCTGGGGCCTGGTTAGCAGGGTCCCAGCACACTTGCAATCAAAACTTAGCATCAACAAAGGCAAAAAGTTAGGCGGTAACCATGCCAACAAGGCATTTCCTTACAATAGGTCTATGCCTTCTCATTGTGTTTTACTGCCATTTAACTTGCCTCTTATTTTTAGGTTTCGTTCTACAGGATGGCCCTTTCATTACTTATTGTTGCCAATTATTCAACATTTACTTATGTTTGGCTTCCCACAGGGGAAGATTGCCCTTTGAACTCATTGCAGTTGGCTATTTGGTATATAATTCCACCTTTTATGAAGTGCTTACATTACAATGGATAAAGGACTATTCTGTATCTGAAAAGTACACTGAATCATCACACATTAAATTATTTCTCATAACACTATTGAAAACAAAGCAATCCTTTGTTTTGTTTCATCCATACAGCAGGCTTTTTTTAAATGTTTTAGTCAAGACTTGTGTGTGTTTTATTCTTGTTTTCTACAATGTATTTTCCCTCCTGTGATTTCCATATACACTTACTTTGTATTGGTTTTCGTGCGCACATTTTCCAATTTTTTTTCCTGATCTGTATTTTACCTATTTTTTCTGTCTATGTTTTCATACAAAGCAACTATGACAAAGATAACACGCCATGTTTTATTTTGCTGGTGTATGTAAAGGTATGCATGCATAAATGTGGTTTCCATTCTTTAGCTCAATGTTTCTCCACTTGTAGTCAGGGGACCCCTCGGGGGTCCACAACGCATCTTCTGGGGTCCACGACTGCTTAGAAAATTCAATGATACTGACATACTAATAAAGTGGATATTTAAAAAAAAAGCAAAATTTAAAATTCAGGGCCAGGTTTTATAGAAAATGGTGCTCAGTGCTGTGCCAAATTTGGCAGCATCATGCACCATCATTTTAAAAACGCAGGGATGAGTCGTATCTACTAGAATACGGCGCATCCCTATGTTTCCCCCTGCGCCAGCACTAAATTTGCTGCCATGTGCCAACGCAGCAACCCTTGCACCATAGTGCAAGGATGGCTGCCTTGAGGGGGAGATTGTTTTTGTGCAGGAAGGAACACCTTGCTGCACAAAAACGATCTTAAATGGTGATTTGCTCTTTCTATGTTTGCAGCAAAATGCAGCATACATAGAAAGAGCAAAAAACTAGGAGAAATTCAAGCATTTTTCTTTGATGCGCCATGCTAATGGCACCCCTGGGGAGGCGTTAGATTTTGGTGCTGACACAGGTTTACAAAAATTCATAAATCTGAGGCAGCATCAAAATGTAATGGGTTTTGCTGTAGCAAGCCCACAGCAACACCCATTGCACACCCCTTCCACACAAAGTGCTGCATATGAAGGGGCCATATTTACAAGGTGGCATAAGGCCACAAAAAGTGGCTTAACACCAGCTTGAAATACAGCGCAGGGCATTGCGCCACTGGAGCGTCATGAAAAGTGACACTCCAGTGGCGATAGGGACTTTTAAATGCCCCTTAATTTTTAAAAACATTCTGTAAATGTGAAGGAATTTAAATTTTTGAGGGCAAAAATTAAGAAGGTGTCCTCAGATTGATTCTTGTGAGCAGTGCAAATGCATCAAACAGAATATACCTATTATGGAAAATGCGTGGCCACAGATGGATGCAGAAAAGTCCCAACCTTCCCAATAAAAATGACAGTTTTGATTTTTTTATATTTGTTTGTGAAATAAATGAAATATTTCATTATTTGTTTGATGAATGCTTGTTTTTTGTATTTTTATGTCTTGTTTTAAGGTTCAAATCATAAAAAATGCTTAACCTGTAGTCCTGGCTTCCAATAGTAAATCAGAGGGAGTCATCAGAATCCAATAATAATTCAGTGGTTGTTCCCAAATTTAATGATCAAGTAGGGCCTCCGGTGAAGTCAAAAGGTTAAGAACTACTACTGTACCATATTATATTGAGATGCACAGGCTTGGTCACAGCTTGTTTGGCAAATTGTAGCAACAGCCAAATCTAATAAGTAAATTGGTGCCTTCCAGGAGACTGCACCATTTATAACCTCTATTTTATTTTTTATTTTTGAGAGTTGTATATTCGCAAGCAAGGCCTAAGGGTACCAGAGCTCTTTACATTATACAACAACATTTTCCACCCATATTGGTTCAACCATATAGCCTACAAGGTTACAGAGTCATATACTTGTTACATGGTTCCATATATACATTCTATTAATAGAAGTTAATCCCATGTGGATCTGAAAGAGGCGACTATCTCTGGTAGTTAAATCATTCAGTAGCTTGTATGAGGCTGGGCGGTGATGCACAACAGGGTGGATGTTTGCAATACTAGCTTGTTTAGTTGTTTATTTGCCTAGCTGACTGTTGGTTGAGAACAATTATGTTTGGGCTTGCATGAGTTTAGTGGAGGACCTATTTACCTTTGGGGCCAAGATTCATCAGTGCAGTAAAACTTTGAAATTGTTCTTGAAGTTTGCCATAGATTGGTTTGTTGACATATCTGGTGGCAGGGGGTGACAGCTTCTGGGTGCATTACTCGATAAGGATTATGCATGGGATCTTTCTTTTTCAAATCTGGGCAGCTTTAGCAGTAGTGTGTCCAAGCTCTTAGTGGAGTGATTCATCCCATAGTGTGATAGATTTCTTGATAGGTATTTTGGTGTCTCCCTGTGTAAATTTTTTGGCAGATTCAGGCTGTCTTTAAAATGAATCTTTCTTCAGTCAGGAGTCATTAAAGCTTGGATAGTGTGGGGGTGATGTTTTTCGAGTGATATTCCCCCGTTATAATCCTGGCAGTGTGGCCTTCATGAAGGTTAAGAGGGATTTGGTGTGCCTGAAAGAGTTGCATTACCATAGTCTAGTCTGTAAATCACCAAACATGGTAAATAATTTTTCAGGTCCTCCTGTGGAATGAAAGGTTTTAAGTTTTTCAGGAGGTTGAGGTCTTGCCCTGATGTTTATGAGAGTCATCATGCTCAAACCTTTTCCTAGCATGATCCAGAGCGATTTTTGCAATTGATGATTGTGATTCTGCAGTTGAAGGCATCTACATGAGTGATCTATCCTTGGATTGTTAGGGAGTTAGCTTGTGGGGCTCTTAGGAAGAATTCTGTCATTAACGGGTTTAATTGCAGGTGATTTAGAGCTAGCCAGTTTTGTATTTCTTCAGGTGAAGTATATCACCGAGTGAAGAGATTTTTAGGTAGAGTTGCATGTCATCTGCGTACAGGTGGTATGTAAGATTAGCATGGTGTAGGATTGTAGTCAGGATTGAAAAGGGTGAGAGAGAATTTATCCTTGGGGTACTCCTTGGTATACGCTTGATCACTCGGAGAGTAAGTCTTTCAGTTTGACTTGCTGGGATCTATTTTGATGTATGAGGAGAATCAATTCAGAACTGTATTTCCTATGTCCATGAGAAGTATTAAGGCATTTATAAGTCTTTCATGGTTGTCTTGGTCAAACACTGAGGAGAGGTCAAGAAGTATTAGCAGGCTTGAGTTGTCTGCCATCCTAAGTATGTCATCTGTGATGCTGAAAATAGCTGTTTTGGTATTTTACCCCATTCTAAAGTCAGACTGGAAGGTCTTTTGAGGGTAATGGTCTTCTATGTAGAGGGTAAGTTGGGACTTCAGGTCCTCATGATCTGCTCATGTTTTTGTTGAGGATCGGAGTGACTTGTCTTAATTTTAGGCAGACTGGTATTGTTCTGTGGGTGAGTGAGGTGCTGAATATTGTTGTCCAGAGAGGTGTGAAGAGATGGCAAAATTTATTGACTAGAGTTGAAGGAAGGGGGCTGGAGTTTGGGGTGTCGGCTTCAGGTCTGATATTATTTTAATAATATTGGCTGGCCTTGGTGTTGGTTTTAAATGCCTTCCATGCTGCATTGCTCTTCACAGGCTGAAATGTAAGCTCTTCTTGCTGGTTTGGCTAAGATGTATGTTGGATTCACTGGTGCTGGTGTTTTTGGTTTGGTGTGTGAGTCTGCTGCTGTTCTGGGGGTAACTGATCAGAGAGAGTTCAATCTTCGCAATCTTGTGAGCAAAACATTTTCTGAAGCCTTCACAGCACTCCACTGTGACAGCTGAGGTCGGGACAATTGAGGGAGATGCTTGTTTATTAATGTTGTATAATTCTTTAGGGCATTTTAAGCTCTGTTCAGAAGAAGAAGGATTTTGCTCTGAATATTTATTTTTTAATATTACCTGTTTTTTCCACAGGGTGGGAAGGTGTGCAGGTGACTGGTTTTGCCTCCATTTTCTGACTGTCAGTCTGAGTCATCTTCTCTCTGCATTTATTTATTTGTTGAATCAGAAGCATAAAGTGTTGATTCTCAATCTATAGAGTTTTAATGGGGCGCTTGGTTGAGTATGTCAGACATTGTCTCATAGTAGTGTCCCATTAAATTGTCTACCCAACATTTAGGTCTGTAGAGCTGACCTATGGGTTTTTGGTGAATTGAGGCTAACTCAAAGAGGATGACGTGACAGTCTGACCACTCTACTAGTAGAATGGAGTCATGCTTCAGTAAGTCACCCATGGCTATGAGTAGGTCTATGCGTTCAGTCATTGCGATGTTGTTCTAGTTCACTGTTTTCTAGGAAGACTGAGGTTTTAGTCAGGACACTATTGGTGTTGACCCAGTGTATGTTGAAGTCCCAGTGAAATTTGTTATTGGTATCGAAGAGTGATTGTTGTGTTATGAGGTCTAATATCTGTTCCAAGAAGACTATTGGTCCCATGAGGGGTGATAGATGATGTGTAATTTTGTTGGTTTTTGATCCTATTGTGGAGAGGGCCACACCTTGATATTCAAAAGATTATGGCCCTCATTACGACCCCGGTGGACGGCATTATTTTGGAGAAAGGTACTGCCAACAGGCTGGCAGTACCTTTCCCCAAAATATGACATTGGCAGTTTGGCACAAGCCAAACCGCCAATGTACCACTCCGTCCCCCAGGACGGTAACAGCTGCCGGGCTGGAGACTTCAGACTCACCTGCTTGCAAGGGGTCCTCTGGCAGGAGGCAGGACGCAGCACTGCTGCCAGCAGCAGTGTCTGCCAGCGGAACACCGCCAGGCCGTATCATGTGCCATGATACGGTTGGCTGCAGTCTACTGGCATGGTGCTGCTGCTGGCGGAATTCCAGCTACAGTCATATTATGGCGGATGGAAGGTAGCCACGGCGACGGCCTTTTGGAGGCGGTCGCCGTGGCGGTAGGCGGGATTTACCATCTAGGTCATAATGATGACTTCTAGGTCTTAGTTTTGAAGGTGTTGATTTTTATGGTGTTTATATGAATAACTGCCACTCTGCCTCTATTGTGCCCCTCTCAGTATTTCTTTTTAGATGTCTGGCAGGATGAGTAGGTCAATCACTGGAGTAGCAAGGTCATTTTGCAATGTTTCCATTAGAAATGTGACCCAAAAGAAACCTTCCCTCAGAGCTTCAAAGAAGAGACAAAATTAGGTGAGTCATGTTTTAAATTTCTTACAGAAACAGCTCTCCATTAGGCAGCACTGCAACTGAAAAGCAACAGCGTTCCACAGTTTGGGAGCCAGATACTTATTGGAGCATCCACCTGACCTGGCCTGGTTGAACATGGAATCTGAGTAAGCCAGTGATAGGAAGAATGAAAAACCATGGTAGAGTGACGTGGTGAGATCAAATGGTGGGATTGAACCAGGACAGCTCCGGTAAGGGCTCTGCAAACTGAATGCATTGGCCCATTGAGAGACAGTGAAGATCTCCAAGTGGGAAGAGATGTGAGAGTGCTTGGGCAAATGTCCTAGCAGACAGGCCACAAAGCTCCTAATAATCTGCAAAGTGTGAATGTGGACTTTATTGACTCCAAGGTATGGTAAATGTCTGTAATCCAAGCAAAATATAATCACAGAATGGATGTCTGTTTTCTGTGTATAAATAGGGAGTGACCAAAGAAACTTCTTGAGGCATCTCAGAAGGTCAAAGCAACATGTTGTCACCATGCTGATTTGATAATCAAACTTGACTGCTTATCAGTCTCTACTGTGCCTGACAGTAGATGTGCACATGTGAAGCATACATTTGGGGAGCGTTTTGGTGCTCAATTTGACTTGGTCTGGGAGTGCTGATACATCTATCTTGTGCTTTTGCTGATCTGATTGTGTTTTTCTAAATCTGTTGACACCTATGTTCACTGGTCTCGTGCACCTATCTTGGTGTGGCTCTCTTGTGGGCGTTGTTAAGCTATAGAATTCTTAGAGAGTGTTTGCTTTGTGTTTTGATGGACTCTCCATGATTTCCTTATGTTACTGTGAAGGGGAATGGTAGACTATTGGTGCCTCTGTTGGCTTCAATCAGTGATGGAGTGGATTTTGGATAGAGGAGGCTTTTACTGTTACTCTGTAGAGATAGCATGTTGTTTTTGTCCCTCATGCGCTTTGTCTTCCCCTGTTGTTTTTGTCCCTTAAGCACTGTACACCTAGCAGTTGTGAACTGTTATTGGTGAGGCAGGTACTCTAGTGTGCTAGGGCATTTCTTTAGTTGGAATCACTGTTGTTACTTATGTACTCTACACTCTGTCTGGTAGCAACAGTGACGCTTGATCTCTGCTGCAGTGCGAGACGCACTTATTTAGGGTTGCAAAAGGCAATGTATTCTTAGAGATGCACTCTTACCAGGAGGCTGTGGCTAGTGAGTTGTACCCTCTCAGAGATTACTGGGTTTTCTTAGTTGTGGATAGGGAGTCACTGTCCAATACCAACTGCAGGGGCTTCTTAATCGTCAGTATTTTCTCATGGTGGCCTAAATATTTGAAATGTACAGTTAGGGTGAACTTCACTTACAGTTCCCAGTTTAGGACAGAGTGGTTGATTCCTATACTAAATCACCTTTGTTATTCTTCGTTGTTGGTGTGTCGCAAGCCACGAGGACCATCATGCCTGGTTTCCTGGGTGTTGCTGTATGGTTTTCAAGGATCAAGGATGGACCTTCTGTCTCCCTGAGGTGGGAGAGTCTGGAACTACTATGATGTGCATGTTTGTCATTGTCTGATGGGGATAATGCTAGCAGAGGTAGAATAGTGTCTTACTTCCCTGTTCTCCTTGCTGGAGTTCACTGACTAAAAGGGTGTTGATGGGGGAGCATAGTGGTCAGAAAATCTTTTCTGCCTCATGTGGAGGGCTAGGAGGAAAAATGTTTGTTGATGAAGAGGGCAGAAAGGTAAAATGGCCACTAAAAGTTGTCCTGTTTACTTTTCTCTCTGAGATGGATTGTTAAGCTGGTCTGTCGCTCCAATGAAAGTGCTGATGAGGTGAGCGGGTAGGTGAGATGCAGGTAGGTGAGATGTTTTTCTGGCTCTCTGTGCCATCAGAGAGCCTGCCATGTTTACAGCTAGAGAGTTCACCACTCTAGGGGAGATGTTGATAAGGAAAGTGCAGATGAATGAAGGCCACGCACCTGCATAGATCACCCTGCTTACTTTCACTTACTGAGTCGGTCTGTTGGAGTAGTAGATGGTATGAAGGCCACTGCTGGGATGCTGCCAAGGCTGCAGTGGTGCGTTACTACATAATGTGAGGCACACACACAACTGTACCAACGGATATCATGGAGTGCCCCCAATCTACTACTCTGCCCTTTATTTATACCCTTGGCTTGCACCCTGCACTCGGGGTGTGGAAATCATACAGTGTATACTTAGAGGCCGCCTAGCACTCAGCATCCCTCCTAACTTTTATTATAACAGTACAAATCTAGAACTTTTTCTCTAGAACACAACAAACATAAAGCCATATTTATGGTCTGATTTGTGTGATTCTTGCACCATGCAATGTGGAGTAAGAGTGAACCCAGCATTAAATGAGATTTAGGAAGCCACATAAGGAAACCTTGCATGGCCCTGCATGGCTTCATAAATCTCGAGTGATGTAACACGGTGGAAATCGCTGCTATACATAACTCTGCGCCAGGGAGGCATTTCCATGGGTGTTGTGTAGGTGTTCCCATGCAATATCCATGGCTTTTGATGCAGTTTCAGATTTACAGGAAACCTGGCAATGCACTAAAAAGATACACCTCACCAGGAGAGACATAACGGGGAGAAATATCTTTATTTCTCCTTGTTTTTTCCTCTTTATATGTGTGCTGCTCTTCCTGCATAAAAACAATCCTGCATGCAATGCAGGCAACTTTGCACCATGGTGCAAGGGTGCCTGCATTGGTGCTGGTCTGCCAAAAGGGCACCAACGCAGGGGGAAAGGACAGGAACCCATTGTGTGCTACAGACAACAGCCCATTCCTGCCCTTCTCCTTTGACTCAGGGTAGCGCAGCAAGGTGACTTGCGCCAAAAGTCATTAAATATGGGCCTGCGTTTCTAGGCAGTTTTAGCTTAAAACCTGCTCATTGACTGCTTTTCATTGCCCTCCTGTTCCGTAAATTAAAATAATTTCTAAATTGGTGACAGAAATATAGCTCTCCGTTATGTGCTACTTCCAGCCTTCAAGTACGTGTAGAAGCAGCCCTGGACAACTATATCCAGAGTTCTTCACTGTGAAACCTGTGCGTGCTCCAAAAGTTAGTTCAGTTTGCATGTACACAATACACAAAATAAAATATATTCTGTATTGTTATGGATTTTGGATTTCAAACGAAGACCTTCATACATAGTGAATAGCAAGAATCCTAATGGCAATGCTAAAAGGCACCAACGATTAAAATAAATTTGCAATTGTTTGCATGCACATGTATGGTCTATCACTGCTGGTGTCTGCTTCCAGCTGATTACACAGGTTCCAAGTCTGCAGTTTCCACAACAGCAGTTCTTATAGCCACGTGAGCACTGCATTAGCGGCTCGTGCCCTGGAGCCTCAGTAATTTATGCATACTGTGTTATCAAAATGCTCTGAAAAGTTAATTATTCAAAATCCTTCATGTGAGGACAGGGAGCCTGCTGGAATCCTGCTTTTCTGATGGTTGAGATTTCTAGGTGGAGCTGGGCAACCCTCAGGTGTTCGGTACAGAAGTGCCAGTAGACCTCAAGACAAAAGAAATGGAAAACGGATCACGAAATACCATCTCTTTTAGCAGCCACGTGTCCTGTATGAAAGCCTGTGTGGAAATCATTCATTGGCACACACGCATGCTTTATTCTTACAACAAGGCCGCGAGCAAATTTTCACAAGGGTGCCTATTGGGATACGTCCGTATTTAAAAGAAAACAAATGAGTCTCTGCCTAATTTATCTTTTTAAAAATCTTTCATTTTGTATCAAGAGCGAATCATTTTGGCATTGAATAGAACCTCAATGGTCTGCCTGCAGAAGCGTGATTTTGTTAGAAAATATAACCAATTGCTCTTAATAGAAAACATCACAACCATATCAAATGGGACCTGTGACAGAAGTGGAGGAGAGTCCCGCCTGCTCATTTCCTAGGTACAGGTGGAGGATGAGGATGGAGCCACCCCTCGACCTCCCAGGGTTCATGATCACCACTGGTAAAAATGCTGATTAACCCTGACACATCACCACATCAAGCATGTAAGTGAACCTCTATCAATTCTGACTCCAGGAAACTGCGCTGTGCCAGGCCCACTCATAGCGGCAGATTTCTGTACTGACCTTGCAGACGGCCTGCTTTGTAAACAGGATTGTTTTTGTGCAGGACGGGGCAGTTTCCTGCACAAAAAGAATCCTGGGAGACTTTTTTCTTCTTTTTATGTCTGCTGCAGAATATATAGAAAGAGGAAAAAACAAGGAGAAATAAAGATATTTCTCCTCTTTGCACCTCCCCTCAGGTTAGGCATGAGGTTTTGGCACATGCCCAGGTTTACAGACTTTTGTAAATCTGGGGATGCGCCAAAATCCATAGGTGTCAAATTGTGCATGGCAAAACCCACCGCAGTGCCATTGGAACACCTCCCTGGCACAGAGTAAGGCAATGCAGCGATGTATGCTGCCTTGCCTTACTCCATATTAATGAGGCCATTCAAAGCCACGCAATGTGGCTTTGCGTGGCCTCATAGATATGGCTGTGAGGTTTGCACTGCTGCTGCGCCACTAAAATTGACGCAGTGGTGGCACAAACCTCTCATAAATATGCCCTGCACTGTGGTAACAGTGCTCTCTTGGTGATGGTCGAGAACGATTTGGCCAGTTTCAACGTTTGAACATTTTCTTGTGGCCTTTGCTTTGATCAGCAACTTGGTGCATGTAGAGAGGGTGTGATTAGGATGGCAGTGCTTTTTTTCTCTTCTTCATACCATGAGCTATGCATGCATCTTTTGGAGTGCCTATTCGATATACTTAGGTGGATCGACAACGGTTTCATTTTCTTTTTGCTAGAATTAGTTTCCAGGCTGTGTTCTTCACCTATTGCAACCTGCTGATTGGGGCTTTTGGAAAGGGCACTGTTGTGGTCAAGACAGGAATTTATTAGAGTACCATAAATATAGTTTTATGACGACTGGACAACCTTTTCATTAGAGAAGTAAGTTGGTAAGAGCTACTTGTGACCTGAGGAAGCTAGAAGTGTGCTATGGTACTTATGTGCAGTAATTTTTAGGGTCAAGATTTAGATTTTGGGGCAATAAAGTGTGAGGATAACCCTTAACATTGTGGCTGCATCAAGGCTTTTGAATATGGTAGTACGTTGCTGTTCGTTGTGACACCCATATGACACAATGTGCCACATATGTTTGTTTAAGAAGGGGCATGCAGCCACCTTCAAAAGAGTCTTCCCTTTCCTATGTATAAACTGCACTTCCATAGTTACTACAGCTAAAAAGGACCCAAAACAGTTGTAAATGTACTCCAGCTCACACCTAAACTAAATCCAACACCACACAGTGCGGAGAGTAGGGCTCATCGGAACTTTGCATTGGCTGTTATCGTCTTCGAAAGAGTATTGATGAAAGTTGGCACATTCTCTGTTGCAAAGAACCCAAAACTTCAGAAATTCAACATTCTTCTCAGGAGGAGCACAACTGATGCCTCCAAGGGTCCAGGACCAAGGGGAGCAGCTCTTGGGGGTCAGGAACCCAATTCAGCAGAGGCCAGCAGGGCTCAGACAGGTCCAGTTGCAGGTCCAGTGCAGCAGGTCAGCTGGGCAGTTGCAGAGAGGCCTCTCTAGGCCAGTATTTGTGTGGGGGTATTCCCTCTCCTACCCTCACATCTAGTGTTGGAGAGTTCTTCCCCTTCCCCTGTCAACACTCCAAACTGTCTGGAGAGAATATAGGCTGGTATCAGTTTCAATTGTATTTGCTGGAAGCAAGCCCTTTGAAGTGAAAGTGGAACGGGTACTGGTCCACCCACAACCATCCTGACAGAATGCCCCATCTTGCCTTGCGTCACTGTCTGTAAGGAATACACGAACTCCAGCAGCACAGCCATTCACAGTTGTGTGACCCAATACACTGGCAGAGGGCACACATGTTTTGGAACATGTTTCAGCTGGGAAAAGCAGGGCCTTCATTCACATTGAGATGTGGCATGCTTCATCATCAAGCTTCCCACACCCTGGCCCCAAATTAATCCAAAGTGGGCTACTACCACATTAAAGCCCATATTTATGGCATGTAGGTGCGATGCCCTGCCTCAAAGAAAAAGGACAGGAATACGCTGTAACTATGGCATATGGTGCATTCCTATCCTTTCTCCTGCACTGGCGTTGTTTCGGCAGCCTAGCATCAACACAGGCACAGTTCCACCATGGTGCAAGAGTGCCTGCGTTGCATAAAGGATTGTTTTTGTGTAGGAAGGTGCACCTTCCTGCATAAAAATAATCTTGGGAGGCGTTTTTCACTTTATATGTATGCTGCAGAATGCAGCACACGTGGAAAGATAAAAAAACAAGGGGAAATAAAGATATTTCTCCTTGTTGCCCTTCTACTGGGAAGGCGTAAGGTTTTGGTGCATCCCCAGGTTTACAAGGTCAAGTAAATCTGGGGATGCATCATAATCCATGGGTGTTGCATGGTAATACCCACCACAATGCCCATGGCACCCCTCCCTAACACAGAATAAGGCAAAACAGCAATTTACAGTGCCTTGCCTTATTCCATATTTTTGAGGACATTCAAAGCCACACAAAATGGCTTTGCTTGGCCTCATTGATATGACTTAAAGGTATGCTCTGCTGTTGCATCAAAAAAAGTGACGCATCAACAGTGCAAGGGGTTTATAAATATGCCTCTAAGTGTAGGAGCAAGGCTTTTGTTTTTTTGTTTAAACTAATAACAGTGGATTATATATTCCAGACTAACCAGTGATCCAAAATAAAGATTAAAACTATCTAAGGTTATCCAAACCTATTGATTTATTAGAGGATACCCTGATAAGAATAGACAAAAACCGAGGGTTAAGTAACATGTAATAAATGGCCCTATCATCCTATCATGGTCAACATGTTTTGGCTGTTCCAGCAGCCTTCTTCAGGACCTACAGTCTCTGGTCTATTGGCTAAACAAAACCTTCTACTAGGAGTTAAAGCCCCTTGACTTTGTCTCGGTCCGGTGCAACCAGATTCCCCCTGTTCTCTTAGTACTTTTTACACCCAACAATTAGAATACTGTTGTACCTCTGTGGCTCCCTGGCAGATGGTACTTAGGTACCCAGGGCATTGGTACACCAGAGGTCTCCCATGGGCTGCAGCATGTACTATGCCACCCATGGGAGCCCATGCAAACTGTGTCTGCAGACCTGTCAGTGCAGCCTGCGTGAAATTGTGCATGCACCCTTTCTCTGCTGGTCACTACACCAGGTCACTGTAAGTCACCCCTATGGTATGCCTTTTCAGCCCAAAGGGCAGGGTGCAGGTCCCTGGGTATGCAGGCACCCCCTCATGAGCAAAGGTGCCCCTATGAACTCCAGTTCCAATCCCCTGGACTTCATAAGTACGGGGAAGCCATTTTGTCTATGTACTGTCACTACCTTGAGTCCAGCTACATAATGGTAACTCCGAACCTGGTATCAAACATGTTAGGGTCATACCCCAATACTAATTCCAGTATTATTGGCATGATTCCATGCACTCTGGGGGTTCCTTAGAGGATCCGCAAGCTCTGCTCCTACCAGTCTTCTAGAGTCTGCAGGCATCCAACGCTGCTGCAACACCCCAGACACATATCTACCCTCTTGCTGTTTGACCAGCTCAAACAGGGGGAGCAGAACAAAGGATTTCCTGTGGGAGAGGGGAGCAACCTCCTCTCTTTTGGAAATAGGTGCTACTGGGCTGTAGAGGGGTAGCCTCTCCACACCACCGGAATGCTTTGAAGAGCAAATTTGGTTCCCTCCTTGCATAATCTGCTGTGCACCAGTCCAGCAACCTCTGGTCCCTGTCTGACGTGAAACACACAAAGGAAAGGGGAGTGTCTACTCCCCTGTCCAACTCCACCTCTAGGGTGGTGCCCAGAGTTCCTCCGAGTGGCCACTTGGTTCTGTTATCTTGGTACCAAAGTGGGCAGAGGCCTCTGGGAGCATCTGACTGGATAGTTCAGGTAGCTGACGTCAGTGAACCCCCTCCTGATATATGGTCGCCCCAGAGAGTACCGAATACCCTTTTTGGGCCATTTAGGGACTCCCTTGAGGGCGGGTCCCCTGATTCATCATGCAAGATACTGCAAAGGTTTCTCTGCAAGACCTCTTCTGCTCTTGGCCTCCAGAACCGCTGCTGGGCTGCAGAGGAACCAAATAAGACTGCAACCATCTGAGAAGATCTCTCCTTGCAACATTTTTTCCACGGTTCCTGTCAGCATTGTGCACCAACTTCACTGCTGTGAATCCTCTGGAAGCGGCAAGACTTCAGCTGCACCAAGAAGCAAGAAAGAAATCTTCCTTTGATTGAAGGAATCACTTCCCTGCATCCGCAGGCACCTAAGGGAACAACACCTAGCTGGTGGGATCTTCTGGGTCTGGGAAGATTCTCCAACACAGGTGGTGGTTCTGAGGGATCCCCTGGGTCCTCTCTGCCTTCTGTACAACGTGGGAGATGGTGAGCCCTTGTCTCTGACACTGGGACAGAACCCGCTGTTGCACCAACAAAGGCTTGTTAACTCCTGCTCCAAGGGATCTTCAGATTCAAAGTAGCCCCTGCCCCCAGCACCCCACATCTGCAAGGACAGTCTGCTCTCTGGTGCTCCAGCAACGTGGGACTTCTCTTCATGTGTGCTAACAGGGCCTCACTGCGACTTACTGTGCCTCCTGCCAGTAGGTTGCTTGTGGGGACTCTGACTGCTTATCCTGACTCTCCTGCCTTCTAAGGGTCACCCTAGACGTTTCACCAACGGTCGAGTCTCAAGGGCCTTGCTGGTCTTCCACAGCTCTACAAAAATCCAACCACTTCTTTTGCATGTGGCTATGCCTATTGATGGTCCTCCTGACCACTGACCCATCTGCAATCCGGCAACTGTCAAGTGGCAGTGTGTAGGTGATTTCAGGGACTCCTCTGCAGCTCCTGAAGCCCACATCTGGACTTTGTCCATCACAGTCAATCCCGAGCTTTATAATCCATCGAGGATGCGTTTCAATGGGACAGGAGATGATTTACAAAAGGATATGAATGAAGGTGTGCATAAAGGACCAGATTGAGAACTGCCTAGATATCATCCTGAACAGTTACCCATAGTTTTACTTATGCTGACTGAAGTTGAAGAAGAGAGTGAAAATGATTAATCAGTTTCTGCTGTCTTAGGAGAAGCAGAGATACGATATTTAGATCTGTCAGGTATAAAGACCCTATGAACTTGAGGATCTGAGTCACCTGAAGTTGGGATTTTTTCCTGCTTAGAAGAAACCAGTGGTCCTCAAGGGCTCTGCATACCTGAGAGACTGCTTCCATGTTCTTAGAAAAAGAAGAGAAACCAATTATCCAATCAGTCACGGTTGGAAAAAGCAGGATACCCACCAAATGTGTTAAACTCTTGGTGAATATTCTCAGGACTTAGAGTTCTAAAGAAGAAACACAAAATTGTTAGTGTTCTCCTGCCATTCAAAACCTTAGAAACATTTGAATGTCAAAATGGATCAGCATATGCAGGTATGCATCCCTCAAGCCCAGACAGGTTAGGAACACACCCGGGTGGACTAGAGGAATGACGGATTTAATGGTCACCATCTTGAACCTTTGCTAAGTCTTGAACGCATAAACTCTTTTTGAATACTCACTGGACCAAAGTCCCCTGAAGACGTCTGTACATTAAACATGAGAGAGTAGCAACTCTGACTCCTCCCCTTTTCTGGTGCCAGTTTAATCACTTCCTTTACAAAGAAGTGTAGCACTCCATGGAAAAGAACGTGATGATGGAGGGAAGCCAGAAACAGGATTTGGACAGAAAAAATCATGTAGGATCAAAAGAAAGTCATTCTTTTACCCCTGGGATACAATTCTGAGTATAGAGAGTTCTTTACTGATTCCCTCCAAATGTCCACAAACTGCAAGAGCCTTCCTCTAAGTTTTGCTTCATAATGGTGACTTTTGTAAGGGAGGGGTGGAGGGGAGGCTGGGGGGAATGAGTCACTAGACGGGCCACAACCCCTACCTTGAAAGGGCTGACTGGATTCTCTGGGGGATCCTCCTCCAAACACTTGACAAAAGCCATGACCCCTTCCCCTTGAAGGATGTTGGATGGGAACCACACATTTTCTATCCTCTACTCAGTGTTTGACTAGCTGCTCCAGGTGAGGTCCAACAGGCTTGCTGAAGCTGAATTAAAGGTGCGTTAGCAGGGACTTCTGTGAATTGTCAATGCTCCAGTTCTCTAATCAGAGATGCCTTCTGGTGGAAATTGCAGAATCAGAGGTAGCCCCAGCTACACAGAGGCTATCAAAAGAGAGATTCAAGAGAAAGAGCACCTCTTGCTCTACCATGGAAAATCTAGTGATAGTCACATTTTTGCCATTCTCACACTAGAGTTTAATAGTCATGGAACTGCGACTGTACTGCATAAGTGGCAAGTGGATTAAGTTCTTGTTCTTAGGGGTAATTTGGGTGCAGAGTACACTCTTTTGATTGCTGAATCCACCTTTTTATGGATTGCATCAGATGACAACATAGCTTCAGATATTATTTTCCCACCTGATGACAGGCCTGGTCAAGTAAGACAAAACAAGCCTTTAAGTAACTTTTACTATGCCACGCAGAGCCACCTTGCATGGCTCTGTATGGGAGTAATGCAAGGCAGTGTAAGATTTCCAGATTCACTGATTAGCAAACTTTAGAAACCATCAAAAGGCTACACTTTCCTAGGTGAGGTGTAACAAGGAAATATATATTTCACCTTGTTATTTCCTCTATCTACATTTGCTGCATTCTGCAGCACGTACAGAAAGAGGAAAAGGCCTCTGGGGATTGTTTTGGTACAGGAAGTTATCCCTTCCTGCACAAAAACAAGCCTGGCTGTAATACAGACACCCCTTGCACCATAGTGCTTGGCAGGCACAAATGCGTCAGCACAGAGAGAGTGCAGAAATGTGTTATATGTTAGTAATTATGGCAGATTCCTGCTCTCTTTTCGTTTGATGCATTGCAGAGTAGCAAGTTATTGTGCAGCATTGTGCTGCATCAAATATTCGTAACTCTGAGCCCAGGTTTCTAATTGCCTCATAAATAGAGAGATACTTTTGGTTATTTTGTGCAAAGAAATCTTCCTCATCAAACTCAGCTGCAAACTCGGGCAAGGAAAGATTGGACGAAGGTGCATTATCAGCACAGCTAGTCTGTACACGACATATAACTACCCCTCTGGCCTAGCTCCACTTTTGAGACATCAGTATAAGATGCCTGAGGTTGAGACAACTTCTTCTCTGAAGAGGGAGGCTCTTTTACCATTAAGGCTGCCTCCACCACTTTAATTATTAATTTTTGCAACATGCTGACCTGCTGCCAGTCAGGATTTGGGTTTGGAGTAGAGGCTTCATGGGTAGAGTCATCGCCAGAAGAATCCTCCTCAGCATGCTTCCTCTTCTGTGACCTTTTCCCCTCCATGACTGCTAGGAGAGAGCAGGATAACCAGAAACAATAGTCTGGCTTAAATAGTCTTCCTAGGCACCCAACTTCCCACTTTCTTTGGTTGCTAGGCAACCCAACAAGAAAATTTGCAATCCCGCTGGACCACTGCCATTCTAAATTCAGGTGCCTTATTGAGGTTTAAATTTGACCCCCAAATATCAGTAAGTAGTAAGGGCCATATTTATGACCTGGTACGCTTCGCTCTTTTACCACAAAACAGTAAGGCCCTCATTATGACATTGGCGGTAAGTACCGTTTACCGCCATGCTGACTGCTGCCAACATACCGCCGCCACAGCAGATTACCGCTACCCATATTATGACACACATATAGCAATCCGTCACTATACAGCAACACACAAGTCCGCCAGCCCAAAGGTCAGTGATAAACTGGCGGTAGCAAAACCCACACCGTTACGCCAACAGAAATGCGCTCACAGCATTATGACCCACGAATCACCACGGCGGACATTCAATGGTGGTAAACTATTGGTGGTACATACCACTGCGCTCAAAATACACACACTCAAACAAAACTACACCACATTGGACAATTTGAATAACACACACCTGATACCCATACGGACATGTCTACACAATGTAACCCATACGGTGGTGACAGTTGACTGCCACAACAGGGCACCTTTTCCTCAGCTGAATTCACAGCTGACTTCACAGACTGCAACTGTAATGCCATTATCCCAGCTGTGCCCCCCCCCCCCTTGAGTTTTCTGGCACCCCTCCTGCACACCAGCTTAATGAAAATTGTGGAAAGACCATCTAGAGAGCTACATAGCAACAATGGCTGCCTCGGATGACAGTAGAAGACACATGTTGATCCACCTTGTAGGAGAGGACTTCTACAAACTCTGCTGCACAGTGAGGGATGCTGTTCCACCACGCACATACTGTAGGACTTTGCAGAGTGGTAATGCATTACTTGAGGGTTTGAGAACCTAGCTCAAATAATAATCAATGTCTTTGGCAGGGTGACCCACTAAGGCCAGTAAATAAACTTAACGTTAACCCTCTGGTAGGTTGGCTCAAAGGCAATCAGATTTAACTTAAAGGCAATGTGTAAAGTACTTATGCAGTACTCAAACAGTAATAAAGTGAAACACAACACAACAAAAATCCAAAACCAATTTGGAATTTAGGAACCACTTTAATAAACAAAATGACACCAAAATGACCAACACCCTATAAATGAAACAGGAAATATGATTTTGTTCAAGTTTTGAAATTTTGAATTAAAAATAGTGTCACAAAGACCAGGTGATAGAGGGTTGGTGAAGAGCAGTGTCCCAATGCACTAGTGCATGAAGGCAGGAAAGTTCCAAGCAGACAAAATTTATACTCAGGAAAGCCTGAATGTCAATCCGATGCTGCTCGGCATCGGACTCGATGAAGCCCTATATTCCAGACTTAGAAACTTTGATGGAAGTCAGATATCATTAGGGGGACAAATTAACAAACTGAGGCTAACCTGCAGTTGCGGTTTCAACAGTGATCCTGGTCTCCAATGGTTCCCCAGGCAGAAAGTTGGCAAAAAGCTTTAAAGTCCCACTTCTTGCAGTATGGGGATATGATAAGTATACTCTAATACCAGTCAAGGGTCAGGGACCTGTGGTCACCACTGGAAAGCATTTTTCCTTTAGACCGGAAATTGGCAACTTTTTAAAACTGTAATTACCAAAATAGTGATTTGAAATCAGACATGACCATTAAGTTTGATTTTAAATTACTATTAAAATGAGTCATTGGACCATGTTTCTAGCTATTATCAAACTGAATTTAGCCCTTACTAAACATAAGGTAACCCAATGTTAACCTACGGAAGAGGAAAGCCTTGCAGTAGTGTAAAATGAATTTAAGAGTTTTTCAATACCAGGACATGTAAAACATTTTATATGTTGTACTTTTTTAATGCCATGCACCTTATCCTGTGGGTTTTTAATGCCTACGTTATGGTGACTTGTAAGTTTTAAGAAGGATGGTTTAGGCTGGCAAAGGTTTTATTTTGCCAGGGCGAAAACAGCAGTTTAATTAAAACCTCATTCCCAGGCTACAGTGACAGGCTTGGAGTTCTGCTTCACAGTACTACTTTAATGGGTGGCGCAGAAGGTGCTGCAGCCACTAGTAGCTTTTCATTTACAGGCCCTTGCTGCAAGTGGTACCATATACTGGAACTTACATGTAACTTAAATGTGCCATTAGAGGTATGCCAATTCTAACATGTTTCAGAGAGGAGAGCACAAGCACTTAACCACTGTTTAGCACGAGTAATGTGTGTAGGGTTACTATGGCCAGGAAAAATAGATTCAGTAAAAAAAAGACAGAAATCTAGGGGAATTCCACACAAAAGATTTCCAACATGCACACTACCCTGAAACTGGCCCAGAACGCGTATTTTGCTCCACTGGAATGTGCACCCTTTGAGATGGGGCAGATAAAATAAAAGTACAATTCATCCAAGGATATGCCTCTAAAAACGGATATGACAAATACTGTGCAAACTCTACAAGACATGTTGACACTGTAACCATCCAGTGCCTGAGTATCACACCTGGAGGCAGCAATCTTAAAACCCATCAAAGAGGAACCAGTTGACCTACTTTCCAAAGGAAGGTCCAACGTCAACCAGCCACAAAGAGGGGCCAAAAACAGATTGTATAGGAAATGCAGGAGTGTGTTTCTTCACATAGGCAAAAGACCAGCAAGAAGAAGAAAGTGTAGCACTTGTAGAAAACCAACCACTTTGCAAGAGTATGTAGGTCAGCAAGAAACTCCAGGGAGCTTGGACGACTGGGTAAGCAGAATGACCGTGGCGCTCTTCAGTTAAATTGTCTTGATAGAAGAGCAGCCAGCATATCTCCAATCGCCAAGGGGAGGAGGGTCTCCACATTCAGAAGTTCATGATTCCAATGTTAGATTTCATTTACTTCTTTCATAGGCAATTGGAGTAGAGTTTTTTTTACTCTCTTAGTGAAGGTTAGGCACAACAAACAGGTCCTGAAAAATCACCACTTGATCTGTGTGTCTGTATTAGGCAAAATACATGGAGACCATGACTAGCAGTTCTGTAGTGTAGGTAATAGCCACACACAGTTCCATAATATCGAAGGGCCCGATTATGAATTTGGCGGTCGGCAAAGCCTCTCTGCGGAATTTTTGATGAGTAGGTTGAGGCCAGTGTCACAGCCTCCACCCTGCGGCAATTACAAGTTTCCTGCTGGATCACAGGGCAGAACCTCAGTTTCCGCCCACTGACCCAGTGGAATACGGCCTACAGCATTGTCTCTGGCTCGTAGTAGAGCCGGCAGCAATGCTGTAGTGTGTAGGGTGCACAGCACCCTTCGCAAGGTTCACTGTCTGCAAAGCAGACAGTGAACATTGCGACGGGGCTGGCCAGGGGGCCCCCTGCACCCCATCTCTGCCAGCACTTTCATGGCAGTTTTACCGCCATGAAATCATTGCGGGAGAAGGGGGTCATAATCCCCAGGGCAGTTCTGCTTGCAGCGCTGCCCTGATGGCTTAGGACCGGCAGCACCACCAGTCCGAAGTGAAGTCAAAATCTGGCGGTGCTGGCAGTCCGACCACGGCGCTACCACAGCGGTCGTAATGTGGTGGTCCAATTGTCACCCTGGTGGCCATTAGATCGCCAGAGTCGTAATAAGGCCCTAAATATCTAATTAGATTGGTAGACATACACTTAGTTGTTAGTAGGGAGCCACATCACTGTTTTCTGTACTTCCCCTTTTTTTTGTTTTTAATGTTTGCAGGAGTGCTAGGTAGTATTAAAGATAGTCTTCTTGGGCACCTTTAGCCAATGTTAGCAGTTTTCCCAGCCCCTCTCACATCCACTCACTACCAGCATTCTTTCTAAAAATATCTCAGGCAAAGAGCCCTCTAGTAGGGCCCATCAGGCATTGCAGTGCCGGCCTGATGAGGAGCATGGCCTGATGATGAAGCATGGCACCCAATGGTGAGTGAGGGCTTCTGTTCCTGTAAGACTAATTCATGTGGTGACTGAAAAGACCCCATACCCTAATTTGTGGAATGGAGTCCTTTCTTTTCCAACAGTGCATCTTATTTCAGCAAGAAACATCGAGACTCAATCCAAGCACACCATCAATACTTTTGAGTACAAGTCTGACGCAATCAACAGTGAGAGCATGAATGATGATGATCCTGGATATGAAAGGATCATACATGCAGACTACATGATGGAGAATCAACAAGGCAGAGGGTAATGATCACTAAGGTACTATATCCAGCTTAGAGAACAGACAAGTAGTACTCTCGTTGACGTTGAGCCTTGTGGGTAAATCAACATTATGGAAAAGCCTAGTTTTATCTGGCCCCACAACCAATACTAAAGTCAACCAAAGTGAAAGTGTTTGCATGCGGGAACAAGACTCCTCTTCATTTCCATGGCAGTCTTAAAAACAGAATTAGGTCATGAGAACCAGCCTACCCTTACAAAGGTGTATGTCACCCAAGGTGGTGAAGGTACTCTTCTCTGCTGCAACTGATAGAATTTGTCCACAGTGCTCACGAGAGTCTCCTTAAGAAGAATTTGCACTCATGTGTGAAGGCCTTTTATGCCTAAAAGTAAAGTAGTGAAATTGCATATTGATCAGTCATTTCATTGAGTTTCTCTCCACTAAGTGTCCCCTTTAACCTCTGGCCCAAGGTAGAACTCATGAATTTAGAGGAAGCAGGCATCAATACACAAAAGTGGAAGAATACATCCCATATGTCTCGCCCATTGTTGTAACTCTCAAACCCACAGGTGAGAATCTGCATTGAAATGTGGCTTCTGAATGCCTTCATCAAAAGAGAGTCTGATACTGGATGACATGGTGGCAGAAAACAGCACTAAAAAAAGATTCACATTTTGGATATCATTAATTTCTTTTCAGTTCCACATCAAGATACATAACTACCTCCTTGACACACCATGGCCTTCATTGCTACAAAATAATTAATTTTGGAATCTTCATGGTGGTGGAGATCTTTCAGAATACCATTTGGATGGTGTTGTCTGGGTTGGGGAGGGGGTTAATCAATGTGAATAATGATATACTAATGCATGCTATCTCTGATTCCGCAATGTGAATGTGAGTTCATGAGATCAAACATCAGTTTCTTTGGGTATAGATTCTGAGATCAAGGGGTTGCATCAGAACCTGCAAAAGTTGCTGACATAAAGGCAGCACTGCCACCAACCAATATTGAAGCAAGAAGCTTCTTAGGAATGGTCATATGCAGTGCAGATTTCCACAAAGTCTCATCCCAGTGACAAAGCCTTTGGAAAAACTGACAAAAGCGTCCATCCGATGGCGCTGGGGCGATAATCAGCAAAATGTTTCAGGCTACCAAAGAAATCATCTCGGAAGATACAACATTAAAATATGTTGATCCATCCAAAGCAGTTGAACAGCCAGTGGATGTCAGCCCCATTACGCCCTTGGTAACCCTGCTACAAAAGCATAAGTGTGGCGAATGGGCCCAGATGGCACTCGCCAGATGAGAGCTGACCCCCCCAGAACAGAGGTACTCCCATGTTGAAAATAACCCCATAAACAGGTGTGTTGCCATTTTCACCTGTACTGTTATGGCCACTCTTTCAGTGTAGCTGCTGATCAGAAGCCCCTCCTCCCTCCATTCAAAGGGTCATCTTCTAAACCCCTTGTCCAGGATCGACAAGTGGATCCTCCAGCTGCAAGAGTAGGGGCAGATTTAAGAGCCTCGTGCACTATAATATTGCCACATTAGCATACTTTTTTTACTTTAATGTGGTAATATTATGGCGACATTGCCATGCCAGATTTACAAAGTGGCACAGTGCATGCATTCCACCACTACCTAACCCCTTGCGCCACATTATGTCAGGCATAGTGTATGCAAGGGGGGGTGTTCCCCTGTTGGTGGGGCCAAAACAATGGCACAAGGAAATCTAAAAGATTTATTTGCATCATTTTTGTCTGCATTTTTAATGCCTGCTCGGAGCACACTATTATTTATAATTGGCCCCTATGTATTTTTCACATTTACAGGGAGTGCAGAATTATTAGGCAAGTTGTATTTTTGAGGATTAATTTTATTATTGAACAACAACCATGTTCTCAATGAACCCCAAAAACTCATTAATATCAAAGCTGAATATTTTTGGAAGTAGTTTTTAGTTTGTTTTTAGTTTTAGCTATGTTAGGGGGATATCTGTGTGTGCAGGTGACTATTACTGTGCATAATTATTAGGCAACTTAACAAAAAAAAATATATACCCATTTCAATTATTTATTATTGCCAGTGAAACCAATATAACATCTCAACATTCACAAATATACATTTCTGACATTCAAAAACAAAACAAAAACAAATCAGTGACCAATATAGCCACCTTTCTTTGCAAGGACACTCAAAAGCCTGCCATCCATGGATTCTGTCAGTGTTTTGATCTGTTCACCATCAACATTGCGTGCAGCAGCAACCACAGCCTCCCAGACACTGTTCAGAGAGGTGTACTGTTTTCCCTCCTTGTAAATCTCACATTTGATGATGGACCACAGGTTCTCAATGGGGTTCAGATCAGGTGAACAAGGAGGCCATGTCATTAGATTTCCTTCTTTTATACCCTTTCTTGCCAGCCACGCTGTGGAGTACTTGGACGCGTGTGATGGAGCATTGTCCTGCATGAAAATCATGTTTTTCTTGAAGGATGCAGACTTCTTCCTGTACCACTGCTTGAAGAAGGTGTCTTCCAGGAACTGGCAGTAGGACTGGGAGTTGAGCTTGACTCCATCCTCAACCCGAAAAGGCCCCACAAGCTCATCTTTGATGATACCAGCCCAAACCAGTACTCCACCTCCACCTTGCTGGCGTCTGAGTCGGACTGGAGCTCTCTGCCCTTTACCAATCCAGCCACGGGCCCATCCATCTGGCCCATCAAGACTCACTCTCATTTCATCAGTCCATAAAACCTTAGAAAAATCAGTCTTGAGATATTTCTTGGCCCAGTCTTGACGTTTCAGCTTGTGTGTCTTGTTCAGTGGTGGTCGTCTTTCAGCCTTTCTTACCTTGGCCATGTCTCTGAGTATTGCACACCTTGTGCTTTTGGGCACTCCAGTGATGTTGCAGCTCTGAAATATGGCCAAACTGGTGGCAAGTGGCATCGTGGCAGCTGCACGCTTGACTTTTCTCAGTTCATGGGCAGTTATTTTGCGCCTTGGTTTTTCCCACACGCTTCTTGCGACCCTGTTGACTATTTTGAATGAAACGCTTGATTGTTCGATGATCACGCTTCAGAAGCTTTGCAATTTTAAGAGTGCTGCATCCCTCTGCAAGATATCTCACTGTTTTTGACTTTTCTGAGCCTGTCAAGTCCTTCTTTTGACCCATTTTGCCAAAGGAAAGGAAGTTGCCTAATAATTATGCACACCTGATATAGGGTGTTGATGTCATTAGACCACACCCCTTCTCATTACAGAGATGCACATCACCTAATATGCTTAATTGGTAGTAGGCTTTCGAGCCTATACAGCTTGGAGTAAGACAACATGCATAAAGAGGATGATGTGGTCAAAATACTCATTTGCCTAATAATTCTGCACTCCCTGTAGTGCCAAACATTTGGCGCTAACCCTGAACAGTACATCCATAGCATCAACAATTCTGACCCTATTACCCCCTAGCTACCCTGCACCATGTTGCACCGTTTTATAAATATGGTGCACACATGGTGGCGGTAGTGGGGCACAACAAAAGTGGTGCCACACTTGGTGCAGCACCATCTTTTCTTAAATATGCCCCAATTTGTTTACTGTGAGCTTCTGACCAGGATCTAAGAATGCAGGAGTCTTTCAATCCCGACACCCAATACATGCAAGTCAAGAAATTAATGAGGCTGCTAAGACTGAAGAGTATGTGAATTCTTATTGGAATGATCCAGACTCAGATCCGTGTCCATAAAAAACATCAAGACTGGCACTGCAGATACTGGGGCCCATATTTATACTTTTTTAGCGCCGCATTTGTGCTGGTTTTTTACGCAAAAGCAGCGCAAACTTACAAAACACAATTTTATTTTGTAAGTTTGCAGCACTTTTGCGTCAAAAACCGGCGCAAATGCGGCGCTAAAAAAGTATAAATATGGGCCTGGGTGTCTCCAACTGGCCTTGACTTCCCTACATCAAAATAACTAGAAGCTGCTGGTAGAAAATCTGTCAGTCGGCACCATGGAAGCTCAAATCTGGCTAAGATTGTTGCACATTGCTCATTGCATATCATGAGCTGGCCACCACACCATAAGGATGACTTTTGATAGGATATCAATTGATCATCCAAAATGCTTTTCACAGTGAAGTGGTTCAACCTGCACATGTTGGACATTAAGGGATAGTAAGCAGAAAAACAGATTTCTCTCCAACTTTTGTTTTCCCAGACTTGATCAGTTGGCAGTGGATAGTGCTGGAAACTGCCTTCAATGCCAAAGTGAAAATTCTCACTAATATCCAGTGCCTATCATCATTCAAGTAGTCCTACCGCACCTCTGTCTAAAAGTTAGTGCTGACTGTCATGCATGATTACTCCAAGTATCCAGAGCCTGATATTGTAAATTCCAGGCCAGCAGATGATCTTATACCAAAGTTAGAAATTATCATGACCACTCACTGAATTCTTTGGTGCAATGATGATGCCCGTTTTGAAGGGTTTGGGGATCAGCTGTGTTATCTGGCATTGCCAAGGCTGTGACTCTAGGGGGGGCTAAACACCCTCTCTGAAAGCCTGCAGCAGGGACAGACAGTCCCCTCCCCATCCCTAGCGGCACTGTCCAAACCCATCCCTTGCTGGGTCTGTCAGTTAGTGTGTGGGCTGGTTTGGTCTGACTATGGCCACACTTGATGAATGCAGATCGATTCCTGTGATAGAAGAGCAGAGAGAAAGAGCTGCCTCAGAAAAGCTATTATCACACCTCACCTCTCTGTAGGAGGCCGGCAGTGTCCTACATCTGACCTCTCCCCTGCCTAGCTCCACATGAAGGGCATTGTGGTGAAGGGGCAGGCGGTCGGAGCAGCCTCCCTGGAGCCTGGGTGAGGTGGGTAATTTCACACACCCTCCTTCCCTTAGGAGACTGGTTTTGTACTGCCCTGATCTCTGCCCTGCCCTGTACACTTGCACCACGAAGGGAGGGAGATGGCAGGCAGCATTGTTTGTCCCTGCAAAGCCGTGCACATTGGGACTTCCTGGACGAGGCCGATAGGCAGATGGAGGGAGACGTTTACAGGTGAAGGGGCGAACAAAGGGTAGAGGACAAGCTGAAGGGGGGGAGATAGACAGGCAGAGGGGGTGAGCTATGGAATAGATGGGAAAGAGACAGAGCAATGGAAAGAGTAAGATAGGCAAAGCAAGACAGGAAGATCGAAGATAAGAAAAAGAAAGTGCTGTGTGGGGAGATAGTACAGCTGTGCTGCAGAAGGGGGAAAGAAAGT
Source organism: Pleurodeles waltl (assembly GCF_031143425.1). NCBI lineage: Eukaryota > Metazoa > Chordata > Amphibia > Caudata > Salamandridae > Pleurodeles > Pleurodeles waltl. The sequence goes on from NC_090446.1 coordinate 1,238,702,892, forward strand.
TACAGAAGAAAGAGAAACAGAAGTGAGTGGAAGAGAGAGCGAAAGATTAGAAACAGTGGTAGAGAAGAATGAGAAGTATAGAGATAAAGTGTGTGTGAGAGGTAGAGAATTCTGTATGCATAAAAAAAGGAGAGTGAGAGATCAGACAAAAATGAAGCAGGCCAAATGCCTCACTGGTGTCACTTATTGGGGCTTTACAACTGTTGTGCATTCATTTTCTGTGATGCAAGAGCTGCAGCTGCATGTCTAGACATGATATGACTACGTAAGTACAACTGACACCACAGCACTCCTTAATATCAATAGTTATACAATGTGACAGTAAAAGCTGGTGTAGAAGGTCCAAAATGTATATTAAAGTAGTCTTCTTGATGCTCAAAAAAGATGATTTATTTCATTCGGTAAGACACAGCCAATACATGTTTCATCACACAGTGACTTTTTCAAGGCTGTAGAAAGATATAGGGGGTGATTCTGACCCCGGCGGTCACGGGCCGCCGGGGCCAGGGTCGGCGGGAACACCGCCAACAGGCTGGCGGTGCCCCGCAGGGCATTCTGACCGCGGCGGTTTGGCCGCGGTCAGAAAGGGAAAACCGGCGGTCTCCCGCCGGTTTTCCGCTGCCCTATTGAATCCTCCCGCCGCCATGGGGATTCTGACACCCCATACCGCCATCCTGTTCCTGGCGGTTCTCCCGCCAGGAACAGGATGGCGGTATGGGGTGTCGCGGGGCCCCTGGGGGCCCCTGCATTACCCATGCCAATGGCATGGGCACTGCAGGGGCCCCCGTAAGAGGGCCCCAAAACGAATTTCAGTGTCTGCTTTGCAGACACTGAAATTCGCGACGGGTGCAACTGCACCCGTCGCACCTTCCCACTCCGCCGGCTCAATTCTGAGCCGGCGTCCTCGTGGGAAGGGTTTTTTGCACTGGGCTGGCGGGCGGCCTTTTGGCGGTCGCCCGCCAGCCCAGTGCAAAAGCCAAAATACCCTCAGTGGTCTTTCGACCGCGGAGCGGTATTTTGGAGGGGGGAAGACTGGCAGGCGGCCTCCGCCGCCCGCCAGACTCAGAATGACCCCCATAGTATTTATAAACGATATATAGGTTTCAAACCCATTTATACAGAGTCGTGACCATCAGATATAGTGCGTACCATACAGGCAAGAGTGATGTGGACTAATCACAAGTGAGATGAGACAGACATAACCTCAGTGACTGGGCATAGAAAAGAAGAAATGCCCACAGGAAAGGAATTTGAGAGGTTTCTAGGGTAACTGTTCCAAACCCTGTCCAGATATAGAGTATAGATAACCTAACCGAGTGAGAAAGGCATAATACAAATACAGTCAGATATTTAGAGATGTAAAGTCTGTGAAGAATCAGACAGGGATGGTCAGTGAGTAAGTGAATAACCCAGCGTTAATAGACCTACCTAGATAATGGACGAGCATCTGAAAAGTCCCTCTAGGTAGTAGGAAGATGAAGGAAGAGTAACTACTTATGGTGGGAATACTAGATAAAGCCTAAGTAGTGATAATCTCCATAAAAAATGAATGTATAGATATATATCTCTATCCTTAAAGGTATCCGTTATCCAATCGCATATGAATAGAAAACCGTTATGCTGGTAGTAAATGATGGTGCTGGGAGTTATGAAGAATGTGTCCTCCGTGAGTTGGGCAAGTAGTCGTCAAGCATTTAAGAGGTCAGAGGGCCATGGTAAGTTGTATGTTTTAAGGAGAGAATACATTCCAATTAGAGATTACACACCACCAAACGGGTTGTAGAGACCAGTGGGTGTTGTAAGCAGGTATTGTAAGTCCCATTCTTTCAGAAAAAATTCTGTTTCAATATCAGTATTCGCAGTTGCATATAATTGCTAAGAAAAAGGCAGGAGCAATCCATTCTATGTAGATTGTATTTGGAATGCACAAAACTAAAAGTGAATCTCTTATAATAATATCTAAAAAGAGGAAGGGCGGTCCGTTCTATGTTAAATTGCCTTTTGGGATATAATACCTCATCAATGAGACTTTTATGGTAGCCAAAAAATTGGAGTCTATTCTCAGAGTATGGTCGACCTCTGGTACAACATATATATCGACTTAGCGTGTTCGGAGCAATTCTAGTATAAACATCATGCATGTACAAAAATGTAAACTAGGTCGCTTCCTTACCTGTGTCCCCATAGTAAATTTGTCAACGTTTCCGAGTTCCGGTCAGTAGTGGGGACGCCGTAATTACGGGGCGTTTATATGGCCACCGTAATGAAAGTCAAAAACGGACTCGGCATACGTGAAAAGTACGCTATGGCCGACACGTCTCATTTCTCGGCTACTCCGAAATAAAAATGGGACTACAAAGAGAGATATCCCAAAGTGAGTACGAGCCAGAAGAGTGGCAGCCATGTTGTGTAGGGAACAGGTAAGATCTCATTTGCAGCTAGAACAGTCATAAACGTATGCAAAGTAGTCCAAAAAATAAGTAGATGTTAAAAAATTCCGAAGATATGAAAGAGACAAAAATACACTATGTGCAGGAAGATAGTTAAACCAAAAGGTGAACTTAAAATAATTACAAGGTTCAGTGAATAGAATAAAGACATATATACTTATGTTGTGTAGCCATGTGTGAGGCTACACAGTTAGACATATCATGTGAGCCTTATAATGATGACAACAATAAAATAAAATGAAGCAGCACCCCTGTATTTTGAGATCCCATATTATGGATGTTCGCAAAATTTATGGTAAAATATATAGATGGTATAAAAAAATAACAAACTGAATGGTGAACCTAAAATAATTACAAAGACTAGTGAATAGAAGAGAGACATATATACTTCTGTTGTGTAGCCATGTGTAAAGTTACATAGTTAGACATATCATGTGAGCATAATAATGACAACAATAAAATAAAATGGAACTGCACCCCTATATTTTGAGAGCCCATATTATACACAATCACAAAGTTTATGGTACAGTATATAGAATGTACAAAAGAATAGAACCAAAGCATGAAGACAAATCAAATATTTTACGTCAGAGTATACAATCCGTATCTCTGCTAGTGGTAGTGTTATGAGAGAGAAATAGCACAGTGTACATGGATATTGACTATAGATGTCTTGGAGCGACTGTGGGTGACAGACTACAAGGGTCAGTATGAAAAATGATATGGCACATTGTAAGTAGAACAGCATCACTAGATTAATATGAATGAGGTTACAAGGGAATATTGAAAAGCTAGACAGGTTGGTATTTATGGCGATAGAATACAGAATACTTCATTACACACCAGAATAATTACATATGTAATTGTTCACACTACATGGTACAGTCCTAGGTCGGTAGATTGGTGTATTTTTAAGTCAGAAATACATGTAGTTCCCTGTCAATGTTCAAACCTTTTTCCACAGCCCGTAACTTGAGTATTCTCCTAGCTTCACATTTCCTGAGTTCTTTTGTCCTGTCTCCCAGTCTTGGCTGACTTGTAACTTGAGTGATTCCGTGGAATCTGATGTTGCAAATGTCAGCTTCATCATGTAGTGAGTTAAAATGAACAGCCAGAGATAGGTACAGTTAAAGTTTCTAATCGCTCTGATGTGTTCCTGAATGCGTTCTTTTAGTGGACATATGGAACTGCCCACTTATATCAGTCCACAGGTACATATAATGCAATAGACAGTACTTTTTGTGTTACAATTAATAAACTGTCTAAGGTGGAAGGTTTCCTTTGTATTGTACGGGAAATCCTGGGTTTTGTTGAGTGCGAACTGACATGTAATGCAACATCCACACTTAAAAAACCCATAGGTTTGTTGGGTAACCACATCTTGGAATCAGTAGGTGCCAGAGGTGTAATGTACCTAGGGCATAAGATGTTTCTTAGTGTACGTCCTCTACTATGAGTAATAGATGGCGTTTTTCTCAAACCTGAGCCCAGACCAGTGTCTAGGAGCAACAAATGCCAGTGTTTTTTAGTATACGGTAGACAAGTCTGCTGGCAGGACTGTATCTGGTAATGAGTGAAAGGTTCCTCCTTCTACTTTGTTTAGGTTTGTTTCCCCTAATAAGTAAGGTGCTGCGTTGTTTGGATATTGCGCGTTCTTTGGCCGCAGAGATGATTTGGTCAGAATATCCCCTGTTTCATCAAGAAGACTACTGTAATATACATTTTGGACCTTATACACCAGCTTTTGCTGTCACACTGTATAACTATTGATATTCATGAGTGCTGTGGTCTCAGTTGTACTTATGCATATTGTGTATACAATTATTTTTATACTCAACACTATTTGCCTTTAGGTAATAGGGCGAGTTGACCACTGTGCACCAAACGTGAGTTAAATTACTCATAAGATTACTTATTGGACTATACTAGGAGGTGTCATTACTACCTTGTTAAGATTAACTTTGTATACATATGTTATGATATGACTACCTGTTTATCTGTAGTGTGAGTTTGTAGAGGATGGCCGAGTGCTTTCATAGAGCTCTTCACTTTGCATTTTGCTAAGCACTATCTGGTCAAGTGTTACTTTTACCCCATTCAAAAGTACTCAATATTCCTAAGATTAAGTTTGTTTATCCTTTATTAGGGCACTTGATCTGCCCGTCGCAACAGATGTCAGCAACAGTCACAACTCCTTGAGCCCTCTTGAGTGCATAACTAATAACAGCAGCCACCATACCCTTGGCGCTTTTGTGGGTCAGTTCACGAGGCCTCTACACAAACTGCTGCTTATCTCCTATAGCTCAGCAGTGAAGCAAGTTAAATATACTCATTCCCCATCTATAAGGGTGTGCAAGGACATTTATAATAGGCTCAGCACATTCAGTGAGTACTGCCACATTTAAGCAGTTACCACTGGCTGCCACGTCAAAGAGGTTTGTAATAGGACAGCAATAGCACTTCTCAATACATTGGTAATATTTCAATGAGGCAATACCTGGATTTCTAATAAGGTTCTTAAAAATGTTGGGTGATGTTCTTCTCCTCTCCAGCAGTAAGGGACATTCAAGCTTCCTGCCTCACCTACCGATGGCTGGGCACCCTTCGCACTCTCCTCCCTTTAGCTGGGTACCCTATGCACTCTCCTCCCTATAGCTACACATTCCTCTATCTCCCCCCAATAGCTGGGCACCCTCCTCTCCCTCCTCCCTATAACTGGGCACCTTCCTCTCACTCCTCCGTATGGCTGGGCACCTTCCTCTCTCTCCTTCCCATAGCTGGACACCCTCTGCACTCTCCTCCCTTTCACTAGGCACCAGTGCTTAATTTGTAAATAAAAACGTGCTGTGTCCAAAGCCCTCCTCCTAAACACATGGCTGCTGTAATTAAATGTGTGAACACGGAATACTGAGGCATAATAATCCTGAAGCCTTCTTGGGCCTCTTCAATCCATTTAAAGCCACTCCCTGTCCCTTCAGCTCACTCTTGAAGGTTGCTGCTTTCTCCCATTGTGACTCTTTTTCGTTTTTCTCTTCCTCGTTCTTTTCCATATATGTCTTTTGCTTGCAGTAAATGCTTGAGGCAGAAAAAAAGTGCCGCCCCTCAAAAATAAGTGCAGAAAACAACAAGCACAAATTAAGCACTGCTGGGCGCCTTCCTCACTGCATTGCATCTTCATTGCGGACAATTGCAGAGGCCCAAACCTCCCAAACTCCTCCTAATAAAATTAACTCTTGCTCTCTTTTTCTCACACCTTTCACTCCCTATGTCAGTCTTTAACTGTGTCTCTCTTCCTTTCTATGTCTCACCACTTGATACCTTTCTCTTTGCCTCTCTTTCTCCTCTCAGCCATCACCTGTTCTAGCATCTCTCGCTATCTGACATCATCCGACTTTACTGAACTCTCTTCTTTTTGTCTACTTCCTTCTCACGCTTCACCTCACCTCCCTCTATTTACCTTAACTCTCTCTACCTCTCCATTCTCATTGTACTACACCTTTGCTACTTCATCTACCTATCTTTTTGTGCCTCATTTCTTTCTTCCTCACCGGTCATCAAAACCTTGCTAAAAATCACCCAGTCTCTCTGCCTACCCAATCACCTTTTTGTGATTGCCTCTTTCTCTGCCTCACATATCTTTCTGTTTCAGATCTCTTTCCTAACTCTTCTACCTAAAACCTTTACTTTCCCTCTCTCTTCACTGATATATAGAATTATATGTACCTACCCCTAATCTCTATTTCAACCCTTTCTACTACATATCTGTCCACCACACCTCTTTCTTCCAAATACACCTCTCTGAATCCCACCTGTCTCTACCTCTTTGTCCCGTACTCTGTGTCTAATTCCACACCCTCCCTACCCTGACACTACCTCACCCTTTCTCAGCACCTGGCAGTCCTTTTCATATTACTGCAAGGTCTTTCTCCTCCACCTGCTTTGCCTCTCTCACTCTCTCTGCCTCATCTGTTTAATCTATTTCTTCACCTCACCACTATATCTGTATGTCTCAGCTCTCTCTACCTTTCTCACCTATCTCTCACCCCCATTTCTCTCTGTTCTTCACATTTCATACACTACCTCATCTTTCTCCTGTCACATTTCTCCCTCTCTCACAGTTCCCAACCTATCAATTTCTCTTATCTTTTGAACACTCCCTCACCGCACCTCACCTCTCCACTTGTTTCTAGCTCTAATCCCATTGTGTTGCTTCTCTCACAACCGTACTCTTTTATCACTAATTCTTTCACTATCTCTAGCCATCTTTTTAAACTATCATTGCTTTTCTCTCTGTCTTCCATCTCTTTCTCCCTGGTCCACCTTTAAACACACCTTCTGTGCTTCACATCGTTGGCTCTTTCTTTTTATATCCATCTACTTCACCTCTCTGGCTCTTCTTCACACTTTCACTATTTATCTATCTCAATTCCCACTCTTTTTCTCCACCTCACCTCTTTCTCTACTTCACTTCTTTTTATTACAAATAATCTCCTTTTCAGATGTTCACTCTTCTCAACCTACCTTTCTCTCTACCTAACAGCACACTTTACATAACCAATCTTTCTGTACCTTAATTATCATTTTGCCCTCTCTCTACCTCACAGCTGTCTCTTTCTTGCATTTCCATATATTTCTGCCTCATATTTTTGCCTAGGTACTCCTGCAGCAACCCTCTTCCTAAATCACCTTTCCCTCTACTTCATCCCTCTGTGTACCCCACTCTCTTACTTACAATTCATTATTATTAGCTCCCTCTATATGTATCTACCTCTCTGCCTCACTCTAAAATCTTATCTATCACTCTGCATCCCTTTTCCTATCTACCTCTTCCTACATCTCCATATCTTTTGTCTGGCCTCCTTATAATTCCCTTTCTACCTGTGTGCCCTCATCTCTCTATATCATCTCAGTTTTACCTCCCTTGTCCCTCTACATCACCTCTCTGTCCTTTGAATTTTGCTTACTCAGCAGAGGAGGAGCTTACTGTCAAACCAGCTAAAGAAAGGAGGGACAAGGCAGGAGAATACAATTAAGCAGAAATGTTTTTATTTCACCCAATGTAACTGTGAAAATCCTCAGGGTAGTACTTTAATTTTCATGACTGCAGCAAGTGAATAGTAAGTTCCCACTCAGGGCAAAACTGTGTGGGCCAGCAAGATTATGTAGGATATTTACAAGAGTGAACATGGCTCTCCCTCAACCACTTTGTAGTTTATTTCAGCTTTCTTCAACGCTTTCCGTCCGTTTGCTTGTTGGTGGGCGAGAAATCTTTTCAGGAGCAAGACATTGGATTAGTAGCTTCTCAGCCTTGAGAAAGCCCTGGTGAATGCACCTCATAGGGCGAAACACGTATTGGCTGAGTACTCTCTATGCTCTACGTTTCACTTACCTCTTGACATATATGAAGATAATCACAACTACTTAATAAACTTCGAGTTTGATTAAACGTTTTGGAGAACCCTTCCATTTTTAAGGAACACTATTGTACATTTGACAATTGGATGCCTTACAAAGTATTGGACAACTAAGTGGGAACTTACCATTTACTATTCAATGTGACTTTATTAATGGGGATAAGGTTCCATTTCCCCCGGATTGAAGCTCCCACGTTTCATTTAACTTCACTAGTGATCTGGCATTCTTTACAGGAAGTAATAAACTGGACCCTCATCTATGTTTATCAATCTTACTTTAATTTTCAAGACTGCAGCAAGGGGGAAAGTGGTGAAGGGAGATTCATGTAAGGTTATAGATATTCATCAATCAAAGCTACAATCTGTAGCACTATGTGCATATGTTTTAATGTTATGCCCTGGTCCCCCAAGCCGCCCTTACTATGTCTTTCCTAGAATGGGAAGAACTGGTGGATTAGATAGTGATTTGCACATAAAGAATTGTTTTTGCATGACAAACCTGTTTCTTTTTGCAGTTGAGTCTACATTTTTTATCAATGCTTGTTCAAGCTTTACTTTGGCACTATTTGGCTGGCAGATGCAAGATAGCTCCAGCTTTTGGCTGTTTTTGTGTGCCCCTGTTTCTGGAAGGTTAACATATTTAATAGTGTTGTTTGACATGATGAAGGGTTACATTAACTGAAAATTGATTTAAAAAATCAAAGCTCTTCTGAATAGGTGCCCCAAAGTAGGTTCTGCCTGGGCCCCCATAAATCCTTAAGATGGCACTGAAAATACAAGACCTGTAGGGGTTTGTGTGTCCAGGCTGACCCCCAAATCCTTTCTCAGCCAGTCAACAAAGTGGGGTTTCTGTAGGGAAGGGATAATTAAAGATTTCCTTCCTGCCTCCTAATTTCCAAGCCTACTTTTGCCAGGCAAGAGCAATAAAGCACCTGGATTCCACAATTCCCACTACCAGGAGCATTTAATCAAAACGTCGCAGGAGGAGGACTAAGAAAAGAGCTGATCAGCCCTGCAGGTCCACAGGAGAACCTGCTTCAATAGACTGTATTTCTGACCATTTCCTCAACTCCTTATGTCCAGTCATCTTCTCCCTCTGAGAAAGGAATCCTGGCTTTAACCAAGTCCTTCAGTGGCCCACTACAGTTCCTGAGGCCCAGGCAGAAGGCAGGCCACAATTAACACCTCCATATTTAATCAAGAAGGACCACAGGTCACCAAACCCAGAGGACAATCACATCCACCTATCAGCCCCACTCCTGTACCCAGAGGACTGAATGCAAGCTGTCCTAAACCCTGGCATCTTGGGTTTGAGCTAGATTTCTATGATTGACACTGGAAGTATGTATTCGGCTTTTAAAGATACAGTGGCCCGTATTTATACTTTTTTTGTGCCGCATTTGCATCGTTTTTTGACGCAAAAACGGCGCAAACTTGCAAAATGCCATTGTATTTTGTAGGTTTGCGCCGTTTTGCGCCAAAAAGCGGCGCAAATGCGGCGCTAAATAAAGTATAAATAAGGGCCAGTATTTCTTGTCTTGACCAATGTTTCTACCCACTATAAACTGCAAATGCTCTATTTACCACACATATTTGCAAAAATGAGCCCCCCTGATATTAATCCAGCATTATTTCATGAAACACTGCGACCCGCGAATGTGGGCCACTATTTTTGGGTTGCCCGAGCCGTTTTTTGACTCCAGTCCGACCCTGTCTGTGCATTATTGCTGTGTACTAGCACATGTGTCCGCGTTGTGGGAAAACTTTAAAGCTACTGCAGACAAATTCGAGCACCACAGACTTTACCTGAGGCACCCATAAGTCTTTAATGACTGCTCATATCTTTCGGTACATAGCTGACTTCTACCCCCTTAACTCTCGCCTGGATGTTTGATATCTATTCAGTGATTTTATTGCATACCATTAGGGTTATATTATTGTAGGACTCTCTCAGATGAAAGGCGCACTAGAAAAGGTAAATTAATACGGCAGTTCAATTTTTAAAGTACATTTTAAGTAGGAGCACAAATCTTTTTCTTGCATTACTTCGAAATTAATAGGCAGTACTCAGGAACATTATCAAAACACATGTTTTATCGCATTTTCGAACACGATCAATCTCATACAGCAGGACTGGGAAAAACATAATGCACAGAGAGGAAGAAATAATGCCATCAGTTATAATTAAATTTAAAAGTGTGTTTCCATGCGAAGTGAGTGAATGCATTCTCACAGCACCATATGTTCTGAACGGCGTCTGACAGAAATGAGTTGCTAGTCTCAGAAATGAAGACAATGCCTATTGACAGAGGGTGGTACGGCAGACAAATTGTTTGCCTGTAATGGCAGGGCGAAGAGCTTTGACAAAAACCGACAAGGAATGTCTCCATTATTTGTGGTTTTCTTACTGAAGACTCGTCTATCTATCTTGGAAATAATAATTTGTTTGGTATAGTGCTTTACCCTGCACTTCTGAGCTCTGTAAATATTACATTTATGCATTTCATTGTAATGTGTTCATCTTCCTAAAAAGATGTAAAGTTGAGCCTGTCTTACAATGGCTCAAAATCTACTCACAGATCACGGTCAGCTGCAAGGTTTAACTTTTTGCAACATATAATACTACAGGAAGAACTGAGAGACATTCTTAAAGTTGAGTCAATTAATGTAGTAGTGGTTACTCCTAACTTTATTCTATACTACTGTGCTTGTACCTCTTGTCTCTGCTGTGGCAAAGGTTGCTGCTGCTGTGATGATCACTACTGTGGCCATTGTTGTGGCTACTGTAATGACAGCTGTTGATGCTGATGTTGTCTATGCCAGGTGTGGTGGTGTCTATTACTGTATTTTCAGCTATGATTACAATCATAATTGTTATCTTTGTTCCTACTGTATTAGGCAGTTGTGGTTGTGTCTGCCAATGTGACAGGCATGGTAATTGATGTCATGAAAGCTATTGTTGCTGCTGTGGTCATTGTTTTGGTGGTAGACATGATTACTGCTGTTATACCTACTGAGTTTACATCTGTGGTTGCTGCTGTGGTCTCTGCCGTTGTGCCTGCCACAGTGGTGGCTTTGTTGTGGTTACAGCTATGGTTGCTGGTGTTGTCCCTATCATGGTGGCAGCTTGATTTATTATTGTAGTGTCTGAAGTAGTTACAGCTATGGTGGAAGTAGTTGTTGCTACTACAGCCACTGAGTTGCTTGCAACTATTGTTGTACTAGTTGTTGCTACTGTCATAGTGGCTGTGATAGCAGCTGTTGTAGCTAGTGTTGTGGTTCATCTTGTGGCTGCTGCAGTTTCCATTTTTAGGGTTGAGCCTGCGTCGCATGCACTCGCGAGACACTTTAGGAGTTAGAAAAGGGCTCGCAGCCCCGTCCATGTCATGTCAGTGTCTTTCATTGGTTTGTGGGCTTGCCTGTTAAAATCTGCTTGTTTTCCTTAGTGGAAGGAACGCATACGTCATGCCTTTTCCGGTGGTTAGCCCTCCTCGAGCGCAGCGACCAAGTACTGAAAACATGCGAGGCTCGCTATTTCTCATCAGGTTTGTGGACTACTTTTTATCTTTTGTTCACAGCGCGATCTCGCTTGGCAGAAGTCGAGCGCTTTGCATAACATCGACCCTTTTACATAGTTAATTGTACTTTTGCTGGTTACGTAGATAATTGCACTTTTGCCAATAGGTTTCACTACGAGTGAACTGTAGCAGCGTGATCGCGCTGTTTTTTTTCCATTCAATGTGGCAAGAAAAATCCGGTTGGGAGTTTACAACTGCTAATAGCTGTAACTCAGAGAAATGCGAGACCCTATTGCATTGCAAATGCTTGTTTAAAGTTACTGCAACTGATGTTGCTGCAGTAGCTATGATTGATTCTGTGGCCCTTGTTACTGTTACTACTGTGGTCTGCAGCTGAGCAGCTTCTTCTGTTTGAGATGTTCTTGCAGCATGTTTCTACTGCAGCAGCTGTTGTTTGTGCTACGATGATGACTACTGTGACAGCTGTTGTGGCTGCTGTGGTTACTGCTGTGGTGCAATGTGTTGTATCTTCTGCACTCTGTACTGTGCTTGCAACTAATATTATAGCAGATGATGCTGTTGTGATAGACAGAGTGACTGCAGTTTGTTGTTGCTAGTGTCTAACATATTTCAAAATGGTTGAGATACATTGATGATATTTTTTTTATCTGGAGAGATGACTCTTTAAACCAGTTCTTTATTTGGTTGAACCGAAGGTCAAATGATATCAAATTCAGTCTCAACAGTAATTGCCAAACTATAACATTTTTGGATGTGAAAGTAATTGTACAGAATGGGAAACTAATAACCACATTACACACTAAACCTACAAGCCAAAATTTATATTTGCATTACTCAAGCCACCATCCTCGCAGTCGCCGCAACAATTTGCCCTATGGCCAGTTTTTAAGAATATGAGAGAATTGTTTACAAAAGGAGGCATATTTTCACCATGCTCAAAATGTATTGAGTAGACTAAAAGAAAGAGGTTATCCAAAGAAACTTTTGAAGAACTCCATGGAAAGAGCATGTTTGACTCCACGAGAAACATTGTTGACTAACCAGCAAAAAGTGACATCAGAAAGATCGTTATGTGTATCGTCTTTTGGTGCACAGACTAATAACTTTAAAAAAATTGTCTTACAAAATTGGCATATGAATTCTAATTGGTTAAATCATTTGAGAGACATTTATTCACTCTGAAAAAAGATCGCAGTATTGGAAGCCAAGTGGTACAAGCATATACACCAACATTACCATTGAAAAGTAGTTTGAGACAGGTGTGGAACCTGACTCCAACGGAAGGTCATCTTAAACCTGGTACGTGTGTATGCCGCAGTCAGACCATTGAAGGCAATGGGTTTGTGCACAAGGATATCAGATGGAGGCACACTGAATTCTCGAACTGTAAAACCAAAAATGTTATATATGGAATCATCTGTCCATGCAACAAATTATACATTGGGAAGAGGAATCAGGAACTGAAACAATGAATAACACAACATAAGTCTAGATCGAATAAGACCTCAAGTCACAGCAGCACCACTGGTGAACCATTGTTTGGACAATCATCATTCTGAGAATGATCTGAAATGGGCAGTGTTAGGGGTGGTAACACAGGCCCAAGAGGTGGTCATTTGGACAAATTGCTCATGAAAAAAGAAGCTCATCTTATCTTGAGATTTAATACTACATTAAATGGCTTCAATGAGTTGAATGAGTTACAGAATTTATGGTGAATCCTAGCGCACAAGGTGTAGCTTTTAAAAGAAATGAATATATTTTTTCATATTAAGTATTTTTTTATGCAGAAATTATTGACTGCACACCAGGATGGATGCACTCACAGGTTTATATGACCAATCCTTTCCCTTTATATTCCTTCTTTTTTTTTAATCGTCACATTGCTCTATTTTTGGTTAGATTGTTTTTTTTCTATTCGTTCTGTGTCTACCTAGCAGAGACTACATGTCCCACAATGCCTTGGCGTTTAATTCCAGATCTTCAACTGATTTCCTCCATCCCATAGGTTGATGGGGAAAAGAGTTTATTGAATTGAGCAGTCTCACATGAGTAGCCATTTTTTAAATACTCTTTGGGCCTGATTACAAGTATAGGTGCTTGCTATTTATTGTACCTGGTAAATAGCCATACCACGTGGTTCCAGGGGTGGCTCCTCCATAAGGGCGGAGGAGCGTCGCCCCCACCCCTGCCAGCAGCAGCAGCTGCTGCAAACCTTTTCCCAAAAAACAATCATAAACTGTGTATATGATTGTTTATTGGAGAAAGGGGCAGGGACACGGGGTGAAGCTCCCCCTCAGAGCGCATGTGTGTTTGGCCAGCCGTCTAGGGCTGGCCAGTTGCTGGGCTGGAGAGAGCCTGCCCAGGCTCCCAGTCTGGCTTGCGCCAATCCTAACGCTGCTCTAAGCAGCATCAGGATTGACGCAGGGCAGGCTAAGAGCCTGTTCCTGCCTGCAGTGAGACGGAAGGAGGCAGAGGAGCGGTGCAGGAGCAGGGGTAAGTGCCCTTTTATTTTTATTTTTATTTTTTATTAATTCCCCCACCTCACGTCACCCTGCCCCTTTTAGCACGAGCTGCGACTGCGTGGTTCGTTAGTTACCAGTTGTGATAAATACCACCTGTTATGAGCTTCTGGGAAATAACATGCAGATTCTGGTGTTAAACTACCAAAAACTGTATGGTAGGGTAAATGCCATATGCTTTTCCCTGTTAAAATTTGGCAGGTTTGACCTGCCGAAATGTAACAAATTTTGAGGTATTTAAAGCATCTCATAATTATTGGATGTGCTGAATACCTTCAAACTCCTAATTCAGACCCAAAACCTAAACTGGGATTTATGAATGGGTCAGAATTTATTGGGCACATAAAATGGTGTTTCTTTGGTAGAAAAATATTTTTGACTGCGAGAAAACAACTAGACATACGCTCTTGATAAAACAGAACAACCATGCCATTGATTTCTGTGTCTAAGTCCAGACATTTTCTCTAGTCCTAGCTCTCACCAGTTAAATCGCATACCTTCATTTCTGAATGGTCTTTATAACCCTATAGCGGACTTTTTGTAATAGGTAATAAATCAAACTCTACTACGATCAGTTGTCATATCTGTGATATTAGTTCTTATCCTCCGCTAGATAAGTATCTCACTCATTTATACTTACCCCAACTTGTACTTATAAATAATAACAATCCTGGACCAGGGGACCAGGTTAGTACTTGTTGCAAGATTATGCACCTTTTTAAATTTGTGGTTTAAAAAAAAAAAAATCTTTAAAAGGGTTTGGAGCCCACCCATTACTTACCTATACTTAACACTGGCTGGCTCTCACATCACTTCACTTACCATTGGCTGGCTCCCACGTGGCTCATAAGTCACTCTTGTTTCCTTGCTTGTTATTGGTCAGCATCTCTTCCTCAAATCTAGTCTTCCACTGCTAGATATCAAGGCTTCGTCTTGCCGTGGCTTCTGAGCCAAGTACTGCTTCCGGTGACCAGTGTCCTTCCATCCACTGCAGGTTCTCCTTCAAGTTCTAGGCTTGTGATCTAAAATTGAAAGGTGCGATGTTGAGGTTCTTCCCGCATAGTTGGAGCAGCTGTGTGACGAGCTGGTGTCGTTGTGAGGTGCCGGCACACCAGTCTGAAGGTTTGGTGCAGTGATGGACACAGAAAGAGGCAGGTTCGCCTGTCATGCTAGTGTGGTTCTCAAATGTATTATTTATGTGCATAGATATATTTCAAAGGGCCTTCCTAATCACATCTTGCTGCAGAAAGGGTGCGGTTTCTTGGTGCTGCAGGTGGCCTTTCAAAACTATATATTTTCCACCTGTGCGAGCATGATCAAATCACCCCTTCCCCATCTTCACACCCCTGGGCTCTCATTGGTTCCTCGCACACATATTTAATATCACCCCTCAAAGGTAACCATCCATCTGTAACCTCTATGTACAGTCCATAATTCTGGTGCAGTGTCTGACATCTTTTGTCTGTAATTTTAAAGATGCAAAATGCCAGTGCCAATTATGTGGCTGCATAGGTCATCCAATTACCACCTAGCAGCGAAAGAGTTAAATATAAATGGGTTTTCTTTCATCTCCCAATATGTGCGCTATACCTTAGTAACATGTCTAGTGCTCTAATACTAAGAGGTCCAGGGATTTAAGTCAATGTCACGCATTTACTATTTAGCATGGTGGTAGCCCTTAAACAGTAGCAGGCTATGTCTATACTGGGGCGGAGGCTTCAAATGTGGCAGCTGATCTAAGTGATACAGCCATACCTCAGCAACACTGCACAATATATTAAGTAATTGTCAAGTAAAACCTTCATACCTCTACTGGACAGATCGTTTTACAAATCCCAACTGTGAAGGAAAAGCCACTGAAATTGTTGATAGGATTGGCGTTGCTATTCAAAAGTTACTCACCCGTTATTTTCGTTGCATGGAAAAAGGAAACAAGTTTGTCCTTGACTCTTAAGCCTACAAACACAACAAATAATTCATTTCTGCAGAATAAGCAAACCAATATACTAATCTATACAAGGTCGCCCGCTTATAGCACTGTGAACAAAACTATAGTCCTATGTCAGTTGTAGTCCCTGTTCAGTTTTGGGTTTTCAACTGAAATAAGATCACTAAAGAGACTAGTATGTCCTGGCGCAGAGCTGAAAGTACTGTACAAGTGAGAGTGCTACAGATGTAATATATAATGTATAGATTGTAACAGAGAATGCACATCAGTAACTGAATATGCGAGTGGTCGTACATCTACTAAGTCACATGATTATCAGTGTACTGGCGAGAGGTAGAAGGACAGTTGCTCCGTAAGTTAGAAGCAGTGGGCAGGATTGGAGGGGGCACAACGTGCCCATACTTTAACCCCTTTGCCACCAGTCCTTTTCCCCCTAAGGTGCCAGGCCTTTTTTTGCCTATTTGGGGCAGTTCGTGCTTAGGCCCTCATAACTTTTTGTCCACATAAGTTACCCACGCCAAAATTGTGTCCTTTTTTTCCCAACATCCTAGAGATTCCATAGGTATCCAGAGTTTGTGGGTTCCCCTGAAGGAGACCAAGAAATTAGCCAAAATACAGCAAAAAGTTTTTATTTTTATTTTTTTTTATTTTTAAAAAGGGAAAAAAGGGCTGCAGAAGAAGGCTTGTGTTTTTTTTCGCCTGAAAATGGCATCAACAAAGGGTTTGCGGTGCTGAAATCACCATCTTCCCAGCTTTCAGGAACAGGAAGACTTGAATCAGAGAACACAATTTTTCAACACAATTTTGGCATTTTACTGGGACATAGCCCATTTTTACTATTTTTTTGTGCTTTCAGCCTCCTTCCAGTTAGTGACAGAAATGGGTGTGAAACTAATGCTGGATCCCGGTAAGCTAAACATTTCTGAAATGTAGACAAAATTCTGAATTCAGCAAGGGGTGTAGATCCTACAAGAGTTTCTTACAGCAAATAACAGCTGAAATTAAAAAATATTTAAATTGAGGTGAAAAAAACAGCAATTTTCTCCACGTTTTACTCTGTAACTTTTTCCTGTGATGTCAGATTTTTCAAAGCAATATACCATTACTTCTGCTGGACTCTTCTGGTTGCGTGGATATATAGGGCTTGTAGGTTCATCAAGAACCCTAGGTACCCAGAGTCAATAAATGAGCGCGAGCACTAGGCCTAACCACACAAGTGAGGTACCATTTTTATCGGGCGACTTGGGGGGAAAGCTGGGTGGAAGGAAATGTGTGGCTCCTCTCAGATTCCAGACCTTTCTGTCACCAAAATGTGAGGAAAAAGTGTTTTTTGGCCAAATTTTAAGGGTTGTAAAGGATTCTGGGTAAAAGAACCTGGTGAGAGCCCCACAAGCCCTAGGTGTCTAGTTTTAAAAAATGCACAGGTTTGGTAGGTTTCCCTAGGTACTGGCTGAGCTAGAGGCCAAAATCTACAGCTAGGCACTTTGCAAAAAACACGTCAGATTTCAATGTAAAAATGTGATGTCTCCATGTTGCGTTTCCTGTCGGGAGCATTAGGCCTACCCATGCAAGTGAAGTACCATTTTTATCGGGAGATTTTGGGGAACACATAATAGCAAAACAAGTGTTATTGCCCCTTGTTTGTCTCTACATTTTTTCCTTCCAAATGTAAGACAGTGTGTAAAAAAGACATCTATTTGAGAAATGCCCTGTAATTCACATGCTAGTATGGGCACCCCGGAATTCAGAGATGTGCAAATAACCACCGCTTCTCAACACCTTATCTTGTGCCCATTTTGGAAATAGAAAGGTTTTTTTGATACCTATTTTTCACTCTTAATATTTCTGCAAATGAATTGCTGTATACCCGGTATAGAATGAAAACCCACTGCAAGGTGCATCTTTTTTATTTAAGCTGTGAGTTATTTATTCTATATGTAGCTACCTGAAAGTGAAAGACCAAAAAAAGTACAGAATATTTTGGTATCTTTAGCCACACCTTTGACCCCGCACCCACGCTCACTGACCCCACCCTAATTGCATGCAGCATAAGTTCAGTACAGTTCCTATACTTTTTTTTTTTTTAATACACTTCAACCGCTCGTTGGAAGTCATAGGGCTTTCAACACCAACCACTTTGCGCACCGATATGACTGTCACTGCTCATGTGCAGAGAACAATCATGCTATTGGTGGGAAGAGCAACCGCTGTGCAGAGGAAGGGTTAAAGGGTAATGTTTCCTTTTAATGTCCGTTCTTAATTACTACTGGGTCTGAGATACCAGAGGACACAGCCCATTTAAAGTCCTGCTGAAGAGCAAATACTGCTGTACATGTGAGATGTCCCATGGCATCACTGTTCCGGTGTGAGGTTGGGGGACTCGATTTATTGTACAGGTCTGTTTGAGGGCATTCACTATAAAGGTTATGTCAGAGGGCATTTTTTAAGTTTCACCTGAACAGAGCTTGCGCTGCGCTTGTGAAGTGTCCTATGTTTTTAAAAGAACAAAATCCTGAAAGGGGCTTGGGGTCCACCCCCTAATTACCTATACTTACCATCGACTGGCTCCCATGTGGCTCCATCACTTTACTTATCCTTGATTGGCTCCCTCATGGCTTCCAAGTCACTCTCATTTCCTTGCCATTGGTCAGTGTCTCTTCCTCGCATCCGTCAAATTATTTCACAGTTTTGTATAACGCACTCTTAGACCCTGCCGTCAGAAATGGGCCAAAATGAGAACAAAAAACGGTGTTGGCCATTTTATCAAACCCACTATCATACTGCCCTTAGCCCATGCTGCTGTGCAACATATCTATTGACATAGTCAATACATCTTGCATAGACAAAACATATTGGCTTTGCCAATGCTTGTTCAAAGAATCTGAAAAGTCTGTAAAGGCAAGTCTCAAGTAACATCTTAACACAGCTCACTATAACATTTTAACTTGCAAGTTAATTTCTTGTTCACAGAACTTCCTTTGAGCACAAACACCAGAATGGTTCTAAGAGCACAATGAAAAGAGACATAATTGTAGCTGGTTATGAGGTTCTCTCCATGTGCACCAAAAATGTATATTAAATAATAAGTAATGCCGTATGAGTGCTTAAGAGTAGATTTACAAAAAACTCATTCAATGCAGTGCAGTAACCAAGCTTGCTATGCTGCATGTGTGAGGAGAGCGCAGGACAGCTCCATATCCACTACGATATGGTGCCATCAGTACAACACCATGGGGGTCATTCTGACCCCGGCGGTCAGAGACCGCCGGGGCCAGGGTCGGCGGGAGCACCGCCGACAGATCGGCGGTGCCCCGCAGGGCATTCTGACCGCGGCGGTTCGGCCGCGGTCAGATGCGGGAAACCGGCGGTCTCCCACCGGTTTACCGCTGCCCTGCAGAATCCTCCATGGTGGCGGAGCGCGCTCCGCCGCCATGGGGATTCTGACACCCCCTACCGCCATCCTGTTCCTGGCGGGTCTCCCGCCAGGAACAGGATGGCGGTAGTGGTGCCGCGGGGCCCATGGGGGCCCCTGCAGTGCCCATGCCCAAGGCATGGGCACTGCAGGGGCCCCCGTAAGAGGGCCCCACAAAGTATTTCAGTGTCTGCTATGCAGACACTGAAATACGCGACGGGTGCCACTGCACCCGTCGCACCTTCCCACTACGCCGGCTCAATTCTGAGCCGGCGTCCTCGTGGGAAGGTTGATTTGCCCTGGGCTGGCGGGCGGCCTTTTGGCGGCCGCCCGCCAGCCCAGGGCAAATCCCAAAATACCCTCAGCGGTCTTTCGACCGCGGAGCGGTATTTTGGTGGGGGAACTTTGGCGGGCGGCCTCCGCCACCCGCCGAAGTTAGAATCACCCCCCATGTCTACTAAGATATAGCGCTATCCTGCTCTTTTGAGCACTGGTACACAAACAGGCTGCTTAGCACCACACACACACCTTTGCATCAAAGTGCAAAGGAGTCTGTCATGTTTAGCATAGGTATTATGTCTAGTCAAACTTTAAAACTTCTTCCACTTTAGATGTTTGCTGTAAGGTGCAGCATACATGCAAAGTCTGAAAAGTTTGTGGAAATAAAATCATTTTTCCAAGTTAACGCCAATCTCAAAAAAGTGTTTTTTGTGCAAAACCCAGGCTATTATTTTTAGTAGATTGGGATTTGTTCACAACCCATTTGTGATTGCATGGAAACGTCCATGTAAGACCCGTTTAACACCCTTAGGTGCAAAGTAATGCTAATAAGCACTTAGTGCTGTTTTGGGTTACTTTTGGGCAACGTTCCAGCACAAAAAAGGTTTTCTGCTGGAAAATATATTCCAAATAAATATTTTGTGCCGGTTTGCAGCATGTTTATGGTGCACACACAGTGCAAAATGTTAGTACAGTTGCCCCACCGTTTCTTTAATTCAAGAAGAGATTGATATACCGAATTTAGGATCTCTTAGAGTTACCATCTTTGTTGCATAGTTCATTGGCGTTTTAGTTTACAAGCATGGGAAGAGTGCTGGAGGCAAGATTTGATTCTAATGTTTAGCACCAGTGATTAAAGTACATTTAATTGGAGGATACATAGATACAGGAAAATGTGATAAGATTATGTTTGATGCCGGGTATAGGGAAGAGTCCTTTTTCATGGCCATCCCCACTTTTTTTTATTTTTCTTACGATTGTACGGATTCGGAACTCACCAATCCCCAATTACAAATATTAAACTTACCTACGCTTCTCTAGTATATGGTACCTAGTGTCCCCCAGGGCCTGTAAATTAAATGTCACTGGGGGAGTGCAGCACCTATTGTGACAGTACAAAGAATATCTTCAGGCCTGCCCCTGCAGCCACAGACATCAGTTTTAAAAATGCAAATTCGACCAGGTAAAATAAACCTTTTACTTGGCCTAGCCCTTACTTTGTGTCCATAGGGCAGGGTGCATGGTATTTGAAAAGTAGGACATGTGTTCTAAAGTTTTACTTGTCCTGGCAGTAGAAAAATCTCCAAAGTAGTTTTTCACTGTAGCAGGACTGGCTCTTCCACAAAAAAGCACTGCATTACAATACAACACCTCATAGTGCACAACCTTAGTTTGGACAGCTAGAACCATTGACGAGTAAGAAAATGACAAGTTTCTAAAAGTGGAGTTTTAAAAATAGCAATTTAAGATTCTGAATTAGGCCTCTAGTTGCCTTGTCAGTCAATCCCCAACTGTCACCTGGCAGCGTGCTAGGAGATGTGAATGGCTCACAGGAAAGGGAACAAAAGTGCTATGTATGGGAAGAGGTGTGACGTCCTTCTAACAGGATGACCTTGGGGACATATCCACCAACTACACAAGCTTCAAATGGGCAGGCCGTCACAGGCAGATGAAACTCAGACCTAGGCCTGCCCTGCTATTGTCAAAATGGCCAGATTGGTACCAATCCCAGTAGAGGGAAAACCTGTTCAACAACTGGTTTGTAGGGGAAATTCCTTATTTCTGTAGACACCCCTCAGGGGATGCCCACCGCTCTGACTAGGGAAAGAAAAATTCTGCTATGGTGGATTTTGTTGGAGCATAGCACTGTGGGATTGTGTGGAGCCAGATACCAGGAAATTATGTCAAAGGTGGGACAGTTGCCCCTGAAAACCTTTTACCTAATGGACAGGAAAAAATTATACCAAGTTTAAAAGTGGCACCACTGGGTACCTCTTTCAGAACACTGCTGGGCCTGAGAAAGCAATAGAAGTAGTGTACGTTCAGAACCCTTTGGGCTTCAGACGTAGGACTACATGTACTGTAACCTGTGAAGAGAACCCCAAGGTCTGGACATACTCCCACTTGAGCTCAGGACTCCAAAGGCTAATTAGCTAGCCCTCTGATAAGCTGAAGGGACACTAAGGCTGAAATAAACCCACATTTTAAAAAGCCCAGCTGATCAGTTCCAACTGGGCCTGACTTGGACCCTGCTGGTGTCTTCCCCTGAAGTAAGTCCTGACCCTAAGTGATGTCCCTGAGCTCCTGGGGCCCATAGATACAAGTGAAAGTGTACTACTCCTGCCCTAACCTTATAGCTAGGACCTGGAAACTTTTCAAGGATTTTTGGCAAAAGAATCGCTACCACTGGACCACCGCCGAGCCACAACTGTCAACGTGATACTGCCAGTGAGACTAAATTTGCTGCTTTGCTGACTAAAAGGATCCTGACTTCCAAAAACATTTCCAAGTCTGAATGTAGAGGGCTTGACTGAGACCAATGGCGAGCAGCACCCTGCTGATTGACATCATCCTGAGCCTAATGTCTGGAATTTCTCAGCTTGGAATTTTTCCACCTTTGAAGCCGAGGGCCTCGAACCTCCTGCCAAAGGTGATGTTGCCACTAAGGTCCTGCACTTCAGCTGGCCAAAGTTGATGATCTCCTCTTCAGCTCTAGCTGGCCCCCTGACCCACCAATGGCCTTATTGACCAGGAGTTTCTCCATGAAAAAGACAGTCAGAAGGTAAACTTTCCACTGAACTGAAACTTGTCCCCTATATCTGATCTGTGCTTCATCACAGTCGACCTTAATGTCTGACTTTCTCAAGATGTTTTTGGTTTGCACTTTGCACTTTATTGCGCTAGTAAAACCTATGACTTTAAAAATCATATCTTTGGTTTCTTTTATCCGAATTTTGTAGTTTTGGTGCCTATTCAATCATTAAAATGTTCTCTATTTTAATACATTGCAGTGGGAGTTTTATTGTGTTGTGTCTAATTATTAACTGTTTGTTACTGATAAATGCTTTACACATTTCTCCTGAGTTACGCCTGTCTGTTCTGTGCTAGAAATAGCAAGGGTTCAGGTCAAGATTGAATTATTGAAACCTAACTGGACCTAGTAAGGAATATTACCCTTTTTTACTTGACAAGGCCTACCATCCACCTCAACTAATAATCAACTTTCTCATACTTGGCTATAAAGATGGGGCAGATTCTTTTAAAATGGGTGCACACTCTGTCAACATGTACTTGCCC
This sequence comes from Pleurodeles waltl, assembly GCF_031143425.1. Lineage (NCBI taxonomy): Eukaryota > Metazoa > Chordata > Amphibia > Caudata > Salamandridae > Pleurodeles > Pleurodeles waltl. The sequence goes on from NC_090446.1 coordinate 1,238,725,753, forward strand.
GGGGCCAGGAACGTTATATTATTTAAAACTATAATTTGTGGTAGGGATAACTGAGTGAGTTACTTACCTTCGGTAACGCATTATCTGGTAGAAATCCTATCTAGCTGCAGATTCCTTACCTTAGAATTGTTCAGATAACCACGTATACAAGGGGATATCTTCCAGGTGCATCCGTACCCATGATGCCTCAAGTTTCTCAGGCTTCCTTATCCAATATAACAGCCACTGTAATTGTGCTGCAGCGTAGTAGAGTTCAAAGTTCGGGGCACCCAAACCCCCCTTCTGTAGTGGACGTTGCAGGATTGTAAGTGCAACCCGGTGTCTATCTAGTCCCCAGATGAGCCCCAGTAGTATGCTATAGAGGTCACAAAAGAAACTCTTGGGGACAATTATGGGCAACGCTGCGAAGTAGTATAAAAGTCTTGGTGGAATCAGCATATTCGCTATTGCCACCCTACCCAAGTGAGAGAGAGGCAGTGAACTCCAGAATTGGAGTGATCCTTTTATAGAGCAAAGCGTGCGTCCCAGGTTACCATCCCTAAGATCATCTACCTTATGAAATATTTATATGCCCAGGTATTTGAAGGTGTCTAAGCACCATTTCAGTCGATACGGAGGAAGTGCCTCCCTTGCAGCTGTTGGAAGTTTAACTAGGGGAAATAAACAGGATTTGGACCAGTTAACCCGCAGGCCTGACACAACTCCATAGGTGTCCAGTAATGCCATCACATCGGGTAGCGTATCTCTCCCTTCTTCCAAGTAAATCAATGCATCATCCGCATAAAGCGACACTGTGATACGTCCCCATCCTGTGAATCCCCCACTGTGTGGCTCTCATGCGTAACTGAGCAGCAAGAGGTTCCATCGCGATAGCGAACATTAGCGGTGATAATGGTCAGCCCTGTCTAGTCCCCCCTCTGCCAATTGGAAAGCTCTCAGAGATCAATCCTCCCGTCTTCACCCTATAAGTTGGATCAGCATATAAAGTCTGCACCCATTGCACAAATCCCTGACTAAATCCCATATGCTTCAGTGTGGCAAACAAGAAGTCCCAGCTTAAAGAGCTTAAAGTATCAAATGCCTTCTCTATATCTAGAGACACAACCACATTGCCATATGCCCCAGATGGGGTGTCACTGAGAATACTTAATAATCTTCGTATATTCAGGAACGTATTTCGATTTGGTATAAAACCGTTTTGGTCTTCATGTACCAAGGTATGAATGATAGGGGCATGTCTGTTTGCTAGCACTTTGCCCAAGACTTTACAGTTGAGGTTGAGGAGGTATAACGGCCTATACAATTTTACGTCCATGGGTTCGCGATCAGGTGTGGGGAGTACCACTATTCGTGTCTCTCTTTGGGATGCCGGAGGCAGCCTTGGAGTCTATGCTTCCTCAAACACAGTTATTAAGGGGCGGGAGAGATGTGTTTAATAGGTAGAATAATATTCTATCGGTAAATCATCTGTACCAGGCATTTTACTGCGGGCTATGTGTGCTATGGCTTCGTTAATTTCCTCTAGTCTCAAGGGCTCCTCAAGTGCTTCTTTATTAAGTGTGGAAAGCTTTGCAAGCGGTGTCTCACGCAGGAATAGCTCCAACCGCTGCATATCGCATGTCAATTGCGTCTGATATAATCCTGTGTAATATTCTCTGAAGGCATCATTGATGGCATCCTGGGAGGAAGCCATTGTCCCATCTGCCAATTGTATGGCCCCTTTTGGGGCGTGTTGCCGCTCCTCATGAAGTGGCCATGCCAGAAGCCGACCAGAGTGGTTGCCCTCTGCGTGTATTCATGTTAGGTGATAATTGTAATCATGTCGGCGGAGGCACTGATCCGCCTCCTCATATAACTTGCGTTTATCCTCAAAGTGACTCAAACGTGCTTTGTGATGTGTGATTGCTATTTCCAGTGCACGCATGTCCTTTCCCAATGTGATAACTTCCTTGTGTAAGGAACGACGCACCACCCACGAGACCGACACAGTGACCCCTTACCACCACCTTATGAGCACCCCACTCCGTGGTCCTCGTTGGGGTAGACCCTGTATTTGGTCTCAAGTATTGTATAATACAATTGGTTAATTCCTCTCTAAATGGGGTGTCCAGCAGTGCCTCACTCTGCAGTCGCCAGGTGGGTATAGTGGAGCGCAGTCTCCTCCATTGTATGAGCAGCGGGGAGTGATCAGAGACCGTCCTAGCAAGATAATTTGAATGTACTATTGTAGAGCACATAGAGGGGGTTCTCCAGATCAGGTCTATTCTGGTGTGGATCTCATGTATCGGGGAATAAAAGGAGCACTCCTTATGTGTCGGATGACCCATGCGCCACATATCATGTAACCCATTATCCTTAGCCCAGGCAGTCAGTAAGTTAGAATTTCGCCTGCTCATTGGTCCCTCTACAGGTGGGGATGAACGGTCGAATGACACATCAGGAACACAATTAAAGTCCCCTCCCCAGATAGTAGGAACCATAGTGTCAGTCAGCAGGGCAGGGGTAAGTGTCTTTAAGAATTCACCCTTTGCACAATTGGGAGCATAAACCCCTACCATAGTTAATGGTTTGCCATCCAATTGTCCTTCCAGTACAGTATGCCGTCCCCCTGTGTCCGCCCTCTGTGTGTGCTGCACTTAAGATACCCCAGGTGCTATCCATATTAATACCCCCCTCGCATATGCAGAGGAAAAGGTATCGTATATCTGACCCCGCCAATGCTTCCTTAATGTCTGCAAGTCATCGCCTAGCTGGTGTGTTTCCTGAAGAATAGCAAAGTGAACCCTATGATGTTTAAGTAAACTGTAAATACGCTGTCTCTTAGCAGGCATAGCCATCCCCCGTACATTCCATGTTAGGATGATATATCACTGTATAGTATTCGGTTTATGAGTACCCATGGTTTATAAGATGCTTTAGTGATGTATGTCGTGGCATATTCCCACCACGGGGGGGTAATGTGTTTGTGATTTTGTATAGTGTGCATGTGTGACAATTGAATTGGAATTTAGTGCGACCCATTGAAATATACTATATACAACCCCCCCTCCCTCCCCCAAGTAACCTTAAACCCTGAAACTGGTGGCACTTGGGCACACCTCTAATCACCCCTAGTAATAACACAAGAAAAAGCATACAACAATCGCATATAAGGGCTGTCCATGTGGAAACCATCCGGGAGTGCATGGTAGTTTTCATTGGCAGTCTGCGCCATGGCCCCATGTTAAGGATAGATAGTAGCCAAGACAGAGCCATCCACAGCCCCATCTGAGATATAAAACATATACCGATTTAGCATGAGTGGCAAACTGTTAGTGAAGGGACTGAGAGTTTTTACATCTCTTTAGATCCTAACCAGACGACCCACTGACTCATATTGTTCCGCATTGACCCACATCCACACAGGCAATAATCCACATCTTGAGTCTGTAAAAATAGTAAGAACACTTTCCCAGATGAGTGTGGGTTCAAGAGATACATGTCTATATGCTGTAGATCATCCGCTGTTTGGGGAGTGACATCTGGCCCCCTGATCACACCCGTGACCATCGATCCAGAGCTTCCTGAGTCTGAGTATACTTGTGAGTTGTTCCGTAGTAGTGTGAAAGAGTTTTCAGTGTGGATCGTCATGTCCCTCAATGCTTTTGCACGTTTGGCGGCTGCATGCATTTTTGTGGGTTGTGCCTTTGATCTCTGCCGGGGCTGTCGACGGGCAGATGGCGTGAGCCATTCCCGGCATTCCTTGCCCTCAGTTGAGGGCTGGGCGATACCTTTAGCATGCATCCAGGTCCAGGCATCTGCTGGTGTAGGAAATATGTGAGTGCGATCATCCATAATTACCCGCAGTTTGGCAGGAAACATCAGGGCACACTTGATGTTGTGTTCTCGGAGACGTTTAATTTTCACATATGAATAGCCTTGGCATTGCACCTCCGCCGTGAAATCTGGATAAGCCGTTATGGAGGCTCCCTCGCAGCGTTCTGGACCATTGTCCCGAAAATGTTGCAGTATCATGTCCCGGTCTCTATAATTAAGAAAGCATGCTGTAAGCGGTCGGGGAGGCAATTCCAGTGCCGGCAGCCTGCCCGGAATCCTGTGTGCCCATTCTACAAAGAAAAAAATTGGTATTGTCCCTTTCAACACCGTGTTCGTGTGTATTGTTAAAAAAAATAATTCTGTGTTTTGCCCATCCACTTTTTCCGGTAATCTTAGGAACCTTACATTGTTGCGGGGTGGCTGTCCCTCAGCGCCTTATGCTCGATGTTGTAGAGTTTTCACTTCCAAATCTAGCCTCTTCACTTGTTTCTGAAGTTCCGAGAACGTAGGGTCCATAGCTTGTAGCTGGATTCAGTCACTGCTACCCTATCCGCCAGGGTACAATGATTAGGTCTGAGCAAATTGACATCCTGAGAAAGTGTCTAATCTGTTCTCCAGAGAAAGCTCGGTGACCATTATGGCCTGCAACATCCTCTCAAATTGTCACGAATGTGTTTGCAGGGTAGTCTCCAAAGTTTGCAGGGTCATTGGAGTCAATGTTCCCAGTGGCGATCAGAAGGAGCTTCTTGCTCACACCTCGATAGGGATTTGGTAGTTTTGGTTTTCCCCATCATTCCTTTCTCACAATGCACACTCGTGTTTGTGTAGGTGATCTTTACCTGTTGTCCAGCCTTTGCAGCAACTATGTTGCGGAAATGGCAGTCGCTGTACCTATGGTAAGTATGATTCCAGTTGTTCTCACTGGTTGTGCAATATTTCTCGCATTACCCCCGTGCAGTGTTGTGCGAAAGTCAGACTCACGGCTGCGGCAATAGGAGAGGCAAACCTCCCCCCACCCCCATAGTCAGCCCAATTTCACTCACCGGCGTGACCAAGAAACCACTGCCCCCCCAAGCCCACTTCGCCCGTGTCAGCGCCCACAGAAGGACCAAGAGTTCTAGTGGGGCATGCGCCAAACAGCAGGGCCTCACAGCACATGACCCCAAATAGGATTAGGAATAGTGAGAGGGGTCCTCCAGAGCGCCGGGCGTTCTCCTTTTTCATGCACCCACTCTATTTCGCCTGCACAGCTCCAGTTCACAGCCACCATTCTCACCAACAAGTTCTACCACCTACGCCAGCTGCTGTGACGTCAATGAATGTGATTCCCAGAGGCCGGTGCCTCGGAAGACATCCCACACCACCTCCGATCGCTGCCACATGGAGGACAACACTGCGGTGCGAAGAGCAAGTCCAGCAACAATTGGTATCTTCTATATTTACGTCACGGCTCTGCATTGTCACAGTCGAGAGCCCCCACTATGCATGTCTCAGTCTGCTTTTTGCCGCTCCCTCGATGCAGCCACTGGGCGTGAGGCAGACCCCATCTCTCCGGGCAGCCCCCACAAGCCGACAAAGAACTCGAGTATGAGGCTCACGAGGCCCTCCAATATAGTAGCGGAGTCTTGATTTTTCATATCCTCTCTCCGCCACCAGCGGGTGCCTCTGCGATCCACCCTTGCGTCCGCCCTCTGCTCAGCCTCAGGTCATAAGGGCTCCCACCTTCACATAGGCCGCATACACCGCCCGCCTAGGTCAACGGCCTCGGGCATAATTTCAGTCCTGAGTGGTCCAAATTACCTCTACTTTGGTTTTGCCACTATTCAATTGTGTGTGGCTGGTGGATTGGCGATATCTGGCAGGATTATTCACAGGCCAGAGGGGGAGCTGGTTTCTAAGCATCCGTCTCAGCCACCATATTGGCCACGCCCCCAGGATCAATAGATCTTTTTGTACAATAATCTACAAATTGCCTCTAACAGCAGGCGTATACCATCTTGGTGGAGGGATGCCTGGCTGCTAGAAAAACTTTACAGCCTAAGGTCAAAGGCTGTCAACTGTCGCCACTCAATTTCCATGCATGAAGGCCCAGAGTTGATGGGTTCATGTGGAGAACCTTTCCCTGATGCTGTGACAGAAGATCTTCCCAAAGGGGTAGCCTGATAGGAGGATCGATGCTCATTTTCAGAAGCTCTGGATACCATACTCTCCATGTCCAGTCCGGAGCCAAAAGGATTACTTGGGCCCAATCATTTCTGATCTTCCTGATCATTCTGGGCAGACGTGGTATGGGTGGAAAGGCGTAGAGCAGGCCTGAGCTCCATTCACAACGAAAAGCGTTGCCGAGTGAGTGCTGCCTTGGAAACTCCAATGTGCAATACTGAAGTGAACAAAACCTGATGGGGGCCTCCTCCAAGCCTATGGGTCCCAAAGGCACTCCAATGGGGGTGACCCACACAAACACATGGCGCTTGGCCTCGTAAAGTTCCTTCAACTGAAAGGGGGCTGCTCCGGCTCCCGGAAAGAGAGGGAGGCTCTGAGTTAGCCCTGGCAATGATTCCACCGAACCGTGCCTGAAATGTCTACGTTCCTGACTCATCTTGTCAGCCAATAGTCAAGATGAAGTTGAAGGCTGTTTGGACTTCTTCTTCTCTTCCCCCATTGCCCGGAGGAACTTGAGTGGGATGAAGAGGGCTTGGGGCTCCTGGAGCAGTTCCATGGCCTTCTCCTTGACCAGGATCTCCTAGGAGTTGCACCTGCCGATGTCAACTGCTGGGCCGCAAGGAGCTTCAGGGACTGCTCCCTCAAGGCTTTCGGAGCCATGGCCCGGCCGTCAGAGCACAACTTCAAGTCATGGTCATGCTCAAGACACCAAAGGCATACTAGATGGGGATCCGTCACCTACATGGAGCGATGGCATGCACCACATGGATTGAATACCATCTTCCTCAATAACATCCTTGCACAGACAAAAAAACGTCTTCAAAAAAGCCGAAAAAAAGCCTGTCAAAAAAGAGAGAGGGGTAGCTCTATCCTGGATCTGCACTAACCAACATGGAAGGCAAAGAACTGATGTTCGCTTGCCTGGGTGTTGCCTTTATAGGTGACCGTGATGTAATAGACGGCTACAATGAATCCACGCAAAGCCAAACAGAGCAACCTAACGGCGCACAGGTGTATTTCTCAGCAAAATGTTCTGGATTCCAAGATGACACCTGGAAATTCTAAGGTAAGGAATCTCTATCGGATATCACAGATTCTACAGGATTGATAGTACTTCAGACTGATGTGTTATTAGCTAGACATAGAGCCTGATTTAGATTTCTGTGGACAGGTTATTTCGTCACAACGGTGACGGATATCTGAATATATAAATCCCATAGGAAATAATGGGAATTTTATTTCGGCGGATGGGATTGTGATGGAGTAGCCCATCCACAGAAATCTAAATCAGGCCAATAGTCTGGTACAGTGGCAACACAAACCAATGATAAATCATCTTTCTTAGAATTTTTTTTTTACAAAAATTGACAAATTTGGTAGTGCTACTGAACACCCCATTATTGTGACTTACATGCTAGCAACTGTTGTTGCTGTTGCTATGTTGTTGTCCCTGCCATGGTAGTAGCTTTGGATATTGCTATTGCAGCAGCTTCAGCTGTCTGTTGCAAGTAGCGCTGCACACAATATAACAAACTAGTCGTTGGATCGGCATCTTGCCCATCATTGGATGGCTAGTCTCACGCCGTGATTCAAGTATATTTTCTCTATTCTTGTGTTTTTCCCGACCTTTGGGTATTTTATTTTTACCCTTGCTTTTGATCAGCTAATCTGTATCCTTCCACTGCTAACATCATAGAACTAATTTTGGGCTATTTTTGTGTTTTTTCTTTAGTGCCCGAAGCACTGTATGTCCTGCTCCTCTCCCGTCCTTTCGCTCTCTATTTCATCTCCCCAATTCAAGGCTGACCTTGAGCACTCCTAGGATTACCCCATGCCTGAATATTGAATATGAGCTTAACTCCTCTCCAATGTTCCAGGCCCTGCATGGTGGGCTTTGTGATGCCCTGGATGTTTTACTGAAGCACTTTCCTGTGCCCACTTTCCAGAGTCTAACCTCCCTCTCTAGTTTCACCATAGCTACCACCCCTCTGCTGTCTCGAGCTTGCCTCTATTATTGGCTTGGCTGATCCCATAAGCGTCAGTGGCAAAGTCAATAGCAGCAATAACCTATCCTAAAATTATAAGACAAAATGATGGCACACAAATGAATAAATGCAGCTGCCATGCTGAATGTCTGAATTTTCTGATATTGGAATCCACATTAAGACCTACAATCATGCAACCCGGTTTCCCAGCAAGGGCTCTTTCTCAGATTATGATAAAAATGTTTGATATCTGAAGAGTTAGATATGGTATGGAAAAATGCATGTGCCATTTATTCTCTGGCACATTACTTCATGTCCTGCACTGTTTGTTGTTACTTTCTTAGAGTCCTGCTCCTTCGGCTTCTAATGTGTCTTATTTGTCACTTAATCTCTTGGACTACATCCCAATTACACTGGAGCTGATAACGTTGACCCAGTTGGCAGGTCCTGGGTTGTTCCCGGAAAGGTTCTAATAGATGCAGTATTTAGGAATGAAATGTACTTAATTGTTGCATTTGAGATAAGTTAACAGTGGGTTGACTGGATGGATCAGAGGCCTTCAAGGTCTACATCTGAAGCAACACTATTTTGGAATAGGCAGGAGTTCTTAAATATATAAGAAAACAATTGGAATCTGAAGTAGGTGACTTGGAGCACAGATACACTGTCTCAGGTGAATCTGAAATACAATTGGAGTTGAATTTGATGCTGTGTGCCTTCAGAAAAACTGGTTAAAACAAATGCTTTCCTGGGTAAATATGCATAGGCTCAGCAGTATGGCAATTGGGAACCCCTAGGCAGAACGCTCGCTTAGTATGAGAAGGAGAAGCCCTGGGCCTACCACATATAATGCAGATACAAACTCTGCAGGTTGAGTGCTGACATTGTTAGCATTTTTTGATGCATGTGCATTTGTAAAAGTGCATTTATAGATGCAATAGAATATATGGAAAAAAGTGATCATGTCAGTCTCACTGATTGAAAGATTTCTCAACAAGACTGTACTTTCATGGCTTGATGAGGCCTAAGGATTATCCCCTAAGAAACTCAGATTTTGGTTATCAAGATAGACATTGACTGTCTAGCAACTGAAGGAATGATTAGTGCAGACAGTCTTACAACCACTTTTTATGATTATAAAGATCTACATGCCTCCCGCTTGTTGATAATGTTTAAGGAATTGCAAAAGAAGGGTTCTTTCAGTTCACTGCTAGGAAGGCTATAATAATGACTGTGCTGAGGTGGTAGAATCATTAGCTATGCCTGTCCTACAGATCTCTATCCCTCATAGACTTCAATAGTTAAATTCTAAACTGTATAGCATCCGATTGGCTCAGTCCCTTGATGAAGAACTGGTCCTGCTAGTCCAATTAGGGTTCATTCCTGGAAGAGATGCCTTGTGCACTGATGCACCAGACAAATTCTGACCTTATAATATTGCTGGGGTTTCTTGATACTGAAAAAGTACTTCTAGTCATTGAAATGCCATTTCTAATTAACACATTACAAAGGATCTGGCTAGGAGACCACTTGCTCAAATTCAATACTGATGTGTATAGATGATTTTATCTTGCTTACGGAACTACCACAGAAAAATCCCTACTTATGATTTGTGTTATTCCTAAATTCAGAAACTTGTGTGAACTCAACATAATCTAAGATAAAGAGGAAGTCTCTCTTTCGTTCCACTCTTTTTAAGCCACCATCAAACTTAGAATATCTTATGAAATCGTGGTCATAAGGTAAATCTGGAATAGGTCCTGTGTTTGACTAATTGACCACCTTATCTCAGTGATGGATTAGACTGCTTATCCATAGTGGGAAGAATAGCCCTAACCTGGTCATTCTTCCAAAATTCCAAGGCATGCACATTGCTGATTTACTTAGTTTGGGGAAGGAAGTGGGCGCAGGTCTGGGGATATAGCTTACTGTTACCCTATGATGAGGTAGGGTCCTCTGTTCTTGATTTAGTGAATTACTATTATGATGCTTATCTTATTTCACTATTTACTGTTTCAACTCCCTCTCATTTGCCTCATCTGATTTTGGTGACAAATCAGGTTGCTGTGGGCTGTACTTTACCAAGTCTCCTGTGCAGAACTCTGCATCCATAATTATACGACTAATTGGGCATGATGTAATTGCAAAGGAAGTGGGATACTCACAGCTGTTTTCCTTGGCTAGTGTTCTGGAGGAAAATCAGTCTCTACTGTAATAATCAGCACAGAACTTCTTGACACAAAAAAGATTGAAATGTACTAGGCAAAAGTAGAAAGGAAGGATTTTCGGTAAGTATAGAGAGGAGGATGCTGGTTCACCAGAACTTCCCGGATGAATCTATAGACTATGTTCCCTTTTAATTAGGCCATGCTTGCCTAGAGCAGCAGATGCTGGGGATCCCAACGTCATGCCATTTCCTTTAGGTGATGCGTATATACCGGCCTGTTATCTTTGGCAGAAGGACCTTCTACTCAAGTGAAGGATATCAGTCTATATGGTATTGACAATAAAACTAGTATTGAACAAACACAAATTTCAAAACAATAAAGAAATGAAAATCAAATACAAGAATAATCTTCACCTACAATCAAATCTATTGAATACTGGAATAGTGAAAAGGGAAATGGAAGCATGAAAGGATGAACAAATCAATATCAAATGATACAAGATGATAGTAAGGACATTTGAGATTATGTAGCATATTCGTAACATATTAATTTCTGCTAAAATAACATATAACAAAAAATATGTAACTAAAAATGTATCACAAAAAAATAATTGAAATTTGAAGTGACTGATCATCAGAAATGAGGAGTAATAACATGATGTGTTCAAAATGTGATTTCAATTCAAGTATGAGGTATAAAAAGAGAAATAACCTACTTTCAGATGGAAGAAATGCTTCATTAGACACGTGGCAATAGTGGGCGAGAAAGTATTATTATTTTCAGGTAAAGCTATCAGTAAACCTATAAAAATAAATGAACACCTAATTGGAGAAATAATAGAGTCCTAGTTGGAGCACAGTACAGATATCCTGAATTATACATTAACGATGACATTAATGATAGAACGTAAATTGATACTTCTGAACCAGAAGACAAAGCAGTGTTGTTCCAATATAGGAGTAAGAAAACAGCTTATGCTAACTTGATCTGTTTACATTGTATTCTATCTTGAAATTATGTCGTAGTACACATTGTGATGACTAATACTGTGATTCCTCTGTTCTAAATAAAGAATTGTGAGGTTTGCACTAAAAGATGAGTGTTCCCAGGAGCTTCTCATCATGCCGTACCAAAAAAAGAGGACATTCCAACTCTCCCAGACCTTCATTCACACAATGTGTAAATTATAATGTTTGAATAAACTGTGCAAATTCAATGCAATAGTATTATGAGAGAAACCTCAAATGTATTATGTAATAAAAAGTTTCTTGTTACTTGCTTTTCATTGGTGCACATCCTGAGAACTATGCATTTGTGTAGTAATGTATTCAATGTATGAAAATGTTTCTCTATAAAAGGACTTGCTTTTTCTTAGTAAGCAGAACCCCATTCTTTTGAGGTGAATTTATTCTAGATTTTCCATGTAATTTTACCAAGTTCTTTGCACTTATGATTTGTACGCTTTAGTGCTAACTATATTGATGGCATATTTCATGTATTTTGCCTCTTAATGCATTATATAAACCTTTGAAAAACTGTCCTATGACTGTCATTCTTACTGAGAACTTTACAGTTCTAATCGTTGACTTAGGCGTACATGAGACAGAGACACTGGTCCAACCGGGAAGCACCAAAGTCCGTATAGGGACAACACCGCTTCCAGTCTGAGCCCTTGGGGTGTCCTTTGAAAGAATATGAATTTGCGCACCAACAGATCTCATAGCAGAACTGATGATTCCAATTGGATATGATCATTATTGATCAAACCCAATTGGCTTTAGAACTGACTACTGCACCTTCTTAGTTCAGCCAGTTTCACCGCCCCTTTCCCCCCAACCCAAGATTTAAATTTACCCAGTCTGTACCCTATCCTGGTTAGATGGGAGTGGTCAAGAAGGATGACGTATCAATAGGGATTTGCATGCTTGCGAAAGATGAATGAGTAGTGAGCATTGAGGCAGTGTAGGTTAGGAATGATAGTGGGTGTATTGTGATGAGATGCAGTGGGTGGATTTTGGGAGCAATTATAATGTGACCTTAGCTACTGGATTTATGGGAACTATAGGTATTGTGTTCTTGATAATAATCTTTGATTTGTGAACTTGATGTGATTGTTGTATGCACAGTAGAAAGTCAAGCTGCATTTATTTGATTATTGAACTTGTCTGCAAAGGTGTGGTGTACTGTGAGTGCTACCAGTCAAACCAAGATAGGGACGTAACTTGTCTCTTTTACAGGTGTATTAATTTAACTATGTGGCAGTTAATTCCTTGGTGCACTGGAGTGAGCAGGCTGAGTATGATGACATCTGCAGGTCAAGGGTTTATTGTTGTGCTAAAGTAGGTACACTTGTTGCTGGTGTGGAGATTTCTTTTAGACAAAGCAGACAAACAAAGACTTGTAGTGAAAAAAAGTTCAGGAAGTTCCAGCAATATTTGAAAGTTGCAACATTTTGGTGCTGAGTAGGAATTGGCTGGTGGATGCAGAAACTGCAATGCTATAGGATAGCCTTTGAAAGAGATGTGCTGGTATTGGTAGGCAGGTTGTGAACATACTAGTACAGAGAGTGTGGGATTGGGAAGGAGAGTGATTTAGAACTTGCTAGGGTTGGAAATTCCTTTAAAATAAAAAAAAAAGAGAACAATGGGAATAAGGAAGAAAAATTTCCGCCAGAAGGCATGTCCTCTACAGAGATTGCAGCAAAGAAAGGGTTACACACATGCATGCGGCTTAGCCAATAGCAGGAGTACACGTCCAAAGATGGAGAACTATGGTTCCGATTGAGCAGGACTTCCCATATTCCTAAAATAAACATTTTGAGGGAAGGATGTACAATCTGAAGCCCTAACCTAGGAACAGAGTTTGAAGCTTTGAATCACTAGGAACTGGTAGCAAGTTCAAAGAAGAGGAAGAAATTTGCATTAAAAATCCATAATAGGGCCCATTTGTGGGCAAGCTCAGGATGATGAGAGTGGGAGAAAGTCGAGGGAGGAAGTGATTGAGACCTTTGGAGCTTACTCTTTGCTAAAGAGTTAAGAGATAACAAAGGAAAAGCTTGGGCAGAAATCTAAATTTGAGACAGAACTAGAGTGAGGAAATGGACGTATTCCCAGATGAGCTCCTCAGTATAAGACCACTCCCATATAAGGCAGCGGCTGCAGTGAGAGCTACGGTTCCAATGGCAACCAAGATTAGGGCAGACACTGAACTCTCTACAGAAGCTCGTGCACCCCAAGCTATAAGGAAACCTCCATTTCAATCCCTGTCCAGGCTTCAACACCTGCATGTTCATCTTTGGGTTCTGAAGTTATTTCTCCCACTGAGAAAATTGCTAGTACAGCACTAAATAAGACCACTCCAAGTCTTCCCAAAGATCACACACCAAGAACCGGAGCACTGGGCCCTCCGGAAGGAGAGGTTTTGACGAGTTCCATGGTGGACGGTCAAATTGTTATTGTGCTAAGCCTTCGAGCACAGTGCACACCTCAACAACTTAATGCTGCTGTTAGACCTGACATCCTTAGTGTAGTCTCCCCTAATGTTTTGCCTCTGATTCCCAGGTTGTTGCTGTGTGCTGGACTCTGTTTTTGCTGTTTTTGTTACTCTGGGCACTTTACCACTTCTGACCAGTGCTAAAGTGCAAGTGCTCCCTATGTGTGAATTGTATGTGTAATTGGCTTTTCCATGATTGGCATATTTGATTTACTAGTAAGTCCCTAGTAAAGTGCACTAGAGGTGCCTAGGTCTTGTAAATCAAATGCTATGAGTGGCCCTGCATCACTGGTTGTGCCAGCCACATGAGTAGCCCTGTAAACATGGCTCAAACTTGCCACTGCAGTGTCTGTGTATGCAGTTTTAAACCGGCAATTCGACCTGGGAAGTGTACCCACTTACCAGGCCCATACCTTCCCTTGTTATACATGTAAGGCACCCCTAAGGTAGGCCCTAGGTAGCCCCATGGACAAGGTGCAGTGTATGTTAAAGGTGGGGCATGTACTGATGTGTTTTGCATGTCCTAACAGTGAAATACTATCAAATTTAGATTTCACTGTTGCAAGGCCTATCTCTCTCATAGGTTAACATGGGGGCTGCATTAAAATATCCTTAAAGTGCAGTTTCCCTTTGAGAGCTGATAAAGATGTGGAGTTTGGGATCTCTGAACTCACAAATTAAAAATACATCTTTTGGTAAAGTTGGTTTGTAAATTGTTTGTTTGAAAATGCCACTTTTAGAAAGTAGGCATTTTCTTCCTTAAACCATTCTGTGACTCTGCCTGCTTGTGTATTCCCTGTCTGGGTCAGACTGACAGTTGGACTGATAGTTATTCTCCTCTAGACAGTGACACAAAGGGAACTGGCGTGTAGCCTGCATACCCCGATGAGCCATCTGGGCTAGAGTGGAGGGAGGAGGGGCCACTTACACCTGAATGGACTGTGCTTACCCTCACACAATGCAGTCTCCAACCCCATGTTGTGAGTCTGGAGCCAGGTCTGGGCAAGGCAGGATTCTTGTGAACAACAGAGACTTTCCTTTGAAGTTGGACCTAAAACACACATTTTTTAGATTACTTCTGGGTTCAAGAGGAACCTCTGCCAAGAAGAAGAGCTGGAGGAGGAGTACTGCCACGTTGCCTGTGACTGTGATTTGCTAGCTTGGACTTCAGTTGTTGCTTCTGCCTGAAAGAGGACAAAGACTGCAGTTTGTGGTATATTCCTGCTTCTGAAGAATCTCCTAGAGCTTGGACTGAGCTTGGCTCCTGTTTTGAAGTCTCAGGGCCATCAAACCCTTCCTCTGCCAGCACCTGGACTCTCTGCTGAGACTCCTGCCCTGCCAAGTGGTGCCCTATCCAGTCCCATTGCTGAAGTTGGCAGAACAAGGTTTGAAATCCATGCACAGAACACCGTGCAGGAAAAATTTTGACGCATCACCCGCAACATGACTGAAAAATGTACATGTCCCATGGTCCCGGGCAGATGGTTCACTTCACATAATCTGTTTTGTGAAGCTAAGAGAAAATCCTACACAGAGGAACAGATTGTGACCAGTTCAAAGGTCATTTGGGAGGATTTGGACATGTTGTTTGAGGTGGTGATCCCAATGACCTATGGGCAGACTGTAGGAAAGCAGTTGAATGGCTGACTCTGGAACCTTCTAGGGACAAATGCACCCTCACTCCTAGTCATGACTAAGTAGTCATAAACCTTCTAAAGACTAAGGTTCCTCAAAGAGAAATAAATTGGCCCAAGATTTTCAGAACCTCTCAAGAACCTAATAAATATGTGCATGCATTCTTTGAGAGGTTCACGCAGATGTACAGGCAGGATAGATGACTAAACGACCCACTTGTAGATAACATGTGAAGGTTCCTTGCCCCCTTTTTGCTGGGACTAGGACCTAAAGATCAGATTGTCCAAGGAGTTCTCCACTGCCACAGAAAGCCCCTTGATGAGATTCTGCATTATGCAAAGTATTGTAGTGACATGCAAGAAGCTAAGCGAAACGGGTTAGGGAAAACTAGCAAAAGCATCCTAAAGAAGGTTACCCATTGCCAGATCCACAACAGGATCAGGCACTGGAAGAAGGAGTGTTATTACAATCCTGATTGGGTCATAATCAATGTCAACACTGCTAATTTTGTGGAGCAAGGTGGACTTCCTCTGATATCCAGATCGTCAACCCCAAAGATCCTGAAATCAGGCATATCTCCAAATTTCCCTGCACCTATGCAAATTCAGGTAGGAGTGCCGCACTTTGAACCAAATAATAGGGTTCCTCATAATCCATTGGTGTCTCAGAATGCCCCAGTTCCTGTGATGTTTGAGAGTTCCGCAAGCTTTGATCAGATCCAAAAACGGTGCCTGTGGGGAAAGGAGAAATGAGTATTGGACCAAAATGGGCAGTATGTGGATAGAGAGGATAGCAGGCATCCCATATCTTTCCTGATAAACACTGGAGCCACTCATTTGATGATTAGAACAGTTGAGGTCACAAACCTACCCCTCTGGGGAGAAGAAGTCCAAGTTGTAGGCATTAGTAACTAGTAGCGTACCAATCAGATTATTGCACCTATCCCAGTAAAAATCAGAAACATCATGGAACAACACCAGTATGTAGTGTGTGATTTGAGGCCCGCAAGTTTGTTAGGAAGGGATCTCCTTTGTAAACTCAACGACGTCATTTACTGTATGGAGGATGGAGTCGGATTTGAGACTCAAGCAGCAGATGTACAGTTCAAGCAAAACACACCAGAACCTGTCATCAGACTGTATCCGGTTATTAACAAAGAGAACTTACCCACTGATTTGAAAGAGACAGTCAGAGAAAAAGTTTGGGATTTCACAGGAAGGGAAATTGGATTGATCAAGGGTGCTAAACCCCTATGAAATAACCATTCGGCCTAATGTGTTTCTCTCTCAAATGCATCCTTACAAGATGACTTCAGAGACCACTGCAGGAATCACCCACTGTTACTGAGCATATGATTGAACAGGGCATTCTAAAAGAGGTCATTAGGAGTCCATGTAACTCTCCGACCTTGACCTTACAAACAAACAACTAAAAAGGCAGATCATACAGGATTTTCAAACAATTAACCAAATTGTCATTCCATTCTATCCCGTGGTACCAAACCCTGCCATGATTTTGCTCCAAATTACCCCCAAAGCTGAGTGGTTCAAGGTAATTGATCTCAGTCAAGTGTTTTTGTTTAGTTCCCCTTCAAAAGGAAAGCCAGTTTCTGTTTCTGTTTTGGTTCCACGAGAAGACACCTGTGTGCTGTTGTGCTTTTCAAAGGTACACTGAAAGTCCATTGTATTTCAATCTGATACTTACAAAGAGTATAGAATCTCTGCAATTACCCTGTGACTCAGCCCTAATCCAATACATGGTTGGCCCTCTGGTTATCTGGTTGATAACAAAGGAAGCTTGTAGACAAGGCGCAATTGCTTTGCTCAAATACTTAGCTGAGAGTAGGCATAAAGGTCACCCTGAAAAATGAAAGTACTGTCAAAAGGAAGTCATGTAACAGGGACACTAGATAGAAAAGGAAGTCAGGCAAGTGTCCTATGAACATATTGAAACCTTTTTTAAGATGAAGAGTCCAACCACAAAGAGAAACGTATGAATGTTCTTGGGAATAGTTGGCTATTGCTGACAATGGATCCCAAACTCTTGGTTTGTGGCAAAGCCTTTGCTGAGGCTGACACACACCAATGTTAATGACCCAGTATCAAGGTATGATAAACGCATGGAAACCTTTGAGAAATTCAAACATTTACTGTGTAGTGTACCTGTTCTTAGAATACCAGGCTATATTAAACTATTTGTGTTCTTTTATCATGATAGAGATATACATGCTTTATCTGTGTTGATAAGCGTTCCATTGGGTACTTCTCAGTGACTCCTCATCCTGTGGCATCAGCATTGCCTGGCTGTCCAACAGCAGTTGCAGCGGTGAACCTTAGTAAACCGAGGGGACAATGATCGGCTACCCAATGATTGTAATGGTCCCTTGTTCAGTTGAAATCCTCATAATTCATACACAAGCAGCCTTTGACAAACAGTTGCTTACCCCTCTATGAGAGAATCATTCTTGGTTGCTGAAAATGTCTCTATCAGAAGGTGTAATACTCTAAACCCTGCTTCTCTAGTGCAGACTGAGAAAGAAGATGATGAGAGCAACTTCAACCATGACTGTGTTAATGTTACCAAATTATGCACACAACCAAGGCCTGACATACTGAATTTACCCCTTCCCGAATATGCTCATACCTTTTTTGTCGATGAGTGTTGTCTGACGGACTGATGCAGCTTTTTAAAAGCTGTTGTATGCACATTGTGGAAGTATCTTACCTGTGTCATATAACGTCCGCATAAGTAGTTGAATTAATTGCCCTTACTAGAGCCTGTTGTACTTTGAAAGCCTCACAAGTTACTATTCATACTGATGGCCAGTATAGGTTTGGGGTTGTGCCTGGTTTCAGGCAGTTGTGGTCACAGAGAAGTTTTATGACCTCTGCTGAATCCCCTATCAGAAATGGATTATATGCTTCAACTTCTTGGAAGCTTTACAATTGCTGAACAAAATCACATTGGTGAAGTCTGCTGCACAGAAGAGCGGCAATGATTTCATCATCAGAGGCACCTGCTACACAGATTAAATTGCTTGAGTCCAGCACTTTTCACATGGATGGGATCACTACTTTAGGGAGGAAAGAGGCACAGCTGCATAGCACTACCTTTTCTGGAAATACTGTGAAATATGGTAGCTTAGATGATAAAGCCTGTATTTTACTCACCGTCTGGCCAGATGGTATTGCCATGACAAAGGTTGTCTTGATGTGAGGGAGCCAGGGGGGATAATTGTGCAATGGCTCGAAAGGAATGCACATGAGATGTCAGAACTAAACTGAGATCCTACTGAGGTATGACAGAAGGCATAGAGGGACATATTTATAAGCCCTTTAAGAAACGTATTTACAGTAGGGTTCTTGAAAAGAGAAGGTTGCTGAGACAGCTGTAGAAAGGCTGATAGAGCAGAGAGAAAGACCTTCAGTGTCCCCAGAGAGGAACATGGGGAAGGAGAAAGAATGAAGAGAAGAATAACAGATAGAGAAGCAAAGAAAGGATCTCTAGACATCTTTGTGTATTATCTTACAAATCTTTGCAAATGCCAGGCTTGTACCGTTTTTGTGGAGGAATGCCTGGTTGCCAGGATAATGTTACAGACTACAGGAGGAAAGACAAAGGCTGTCAACTGCTGCCACTCAATCTCCACGTATGAAGGCACAGAGAGTTCACAGGTTAAGGTGGAGGACCCTCCCCTGCTGCTGCGACAGAAGATCCTCCGAAAGGTGCAGCCTGAACGGAGGATCGATGCTCATTTCCAGAAGCTCAGGATACCAGCCTCTTTGTGCCCAGTCCGAAGCCATATGGATTACGTGGGCCTGGTCATTCTTGATCTTCTTGAGAACTCTGGGCAGGAGTGGTATGGGCGGAAAGGTGTACAGGAGGCCTGAACTCCACTTGCGAGGAAAAGCCTCGCCAGATGAGTGCTGCCTTAAAAATGCAAACGCGCAATACTGCTGACATTGCACATTCTCCTCAGAGGCGAATAGATCTAACCAAGGCTCTCCCCACTGCTGAAAGAGACCTTGTACCACCTCCGAATGGAGACACCACTCATGATCCACTTGGCATTGACGGCTGAGTTCATCTGCCCTGGTGTTCAGAGAACTTGCCAGGCGAGGAACTACCACGGTTATGCCTTGCTGTTCCAGCCATGTCCAGAGTTGCAGGGCCTCTTGACAAAGGGTCCACGACCCCACCCTACCCTGCTAGTTGCAGTACCACATATAAGTGGTATTGTCCATGAACACGTGCAGTAACTTCTCCTCGACAGAGGGAAGAAATGCCTCCAATGCTAATCAGATCACCCTGATCCTAAACCTGTTGATGTAGAGCCTGGATTATGCCAGAGACCAAAGTCCTCTGATCTCCACCTCTCCCAGATGGCCGCTACATCCCAGGAGTAATGCATCTGTCACTATTGTGAGGTCTGGTTTGGGAAGGGAGAGGACTCTGCCTCTGACCCAATTTCGGTTCGTTAACCACAACTGTAGGTCTTTTGCAGTTCCTTCCAAGATCTGGACCATGTTGGAGAGATTCCCCTGATGCCACGCCCACTGGAACTTCAGGTCCCACTGCAGATGCTATCTTGCATATTCTAACAGCAGGATGCAGGTGGCCATGAAGCCCAGCAGCCTTGGAGTCATCCTGACTGAAATCCAGGACAAAGGCTCAAATATTAGTATCATAGCCTTAATATCCTGGATGTACTGCTCAGTAGGATAAGCCTGAAACTGTACTGTCTAGAACAGCTCCTATGAAAGAGAGCATCTGAGCGGGAGTCAGTTGTGACTTTGGCATTTTTGTAGTGAACCCCAGCGAATGCAGAATGTCTGTTGTAGTCTGAAGGTGGGAGGCTATAGCCTGGAGCGAACTTGCCTTCAACAGCCAGTCGTCGAAGTAGGGGAAGACTGAAACCACTGATCTGTGCAGATGAGTTGCGACCACAGTCATCATTTTGTGAATACCCACGGGGCACTGGTAAGGCCAAATAGCAGCATGGTGAACTGAAAGTGTTAGTGGCCTACTTTGAACTGCAGGTAAAGCCTGTGGGCCGGCAGAACGAGGATATGAAAATATGCATCCTGTAACTCCAGCAAAACCAACCAGTCTTCTAGGTCTAGGGCAGACAAGACCTGAGCCAACAAGAGCATCTTGAACTTCTCCTTCTTGAGGAAGAGATTTCCGTCTGTAGGACTAGAATAGGGTGAAGACCCTTGTACTTTTAGGGTATCAGAAAGTAGCAGGAATAACAGCCACTGCCTACTTCAGATATCGGGACCCTTTCTATGGCTTCCTTGGCCAGCAGAGCCTCACCTTCCTCTCAGAACAGAGACAAATGATTCTTCGTCAGCTGTTTGAATGTTGGTGAAATAGGAAGAGGAAAGGATTTAAAAGACTGGGCATAGCCCTTCCTGATGATCTGCAGTACCCATGTGTCTGATGTTATAGACTTCCAGTGGAGGAGATGATAGTGTATTATCCCTCCAACTGGGCAAGCATGGTCCTGGAGATGCAAACTAGGAGGCCTTAGAGGCTGGAGCTGCCGGGGGCTGTGTGGTAAGTGACTTCTGCCCTGCAGACACACTGCGTCTGAAGGCACTGTGCCCATGTCCTCACATACCCTGGGTTGGTTGCATAGGGAGGTGGCTGGCATAGGGCTGGTATGTGCCATTCCTCTTCTGTAGCCATGAAAGGAGTGAAAGGCAGACAGTGGATGAGGGGTCCCGAGAGGCCCAAGGACTTTGCCGTAGCCCAACAGTCCAAAAAGTGCTCCAGCACCGAGTCTGGCTTCTCACCAAACAAGTGAGTGCCATCGAAGGGCATGTCCATCAGATCTGCTTGACATTCTATGAAAAACTAGATGTCCTCAGCCAGGCAAGGCACCTTAAGGCCACTGTTCATTCAACTGCTCTACCCAGCAAATCAGTCGCATTTAAGGCACACTGTATGGTGAACTTAGTTGCGTCCCTCCGGTCTTTCACCGGTTGGGAGAGGATGGCCTGTGCCTCCTCCAGGCAGTAGTTGTTTAACCATGTTTCAAATGGTATGGGAGAAATGGCCTAATAAGCCCAAGGTGTTCACCAACCTCCATGCCAGGCTGATGAAAGAAAACAACTTCTTTCCAAGATGGCAGTGGACAATCATTCTGTTGACAGGAGCTCCTCTGTTGGGCTAGGACCAAGTTCCTAGCAGGATATCTGTAAGTGCCTCATTGAAGGGCAAAAAGGTTTCAAATGTAGAAGCCCCAGGCTGAAGCACGTCCGTCAAGATGTTTGTCTTGACAGCCAGTGAGGGCAGTTTGAGGTTGAGGACCTGCTCTGCCCTACCACCACCATTGCATAGGATGCACCCTCCTCCATAGCCACAGTGAGGGAAGATAGCAAGCCTCTCTCCTACCTCCAACTGCTATTCTAAAGTGTCCGGTGAACTCTTCCACTCTTCCCCCCACGCCTAGATGTGTAAAATAAATCTCAGGCAATGATCTTGCATCTGTGGGCAGCATCGGCGTCCTGCAACACCATTCGAGCTCCCAAGCATCGGGGATAAGAATCGGGCTGGTGCCACTGGTGGGCGCTAAGAGCATCAGCATTGTGACCGTCACCAGAGAAGGTCGCTGGTCCAGATACAGACTCCGATCCATGAGACTCCACCAGAGCCAAGGCGGAAGCCACCGGTGTGGATAGGGTTGAAGTTTTATCCGACCACGCAGGGCCCAAAGGCACACCAGAGGGTTAGGCGCGCTCAAATTCAAGGTGCACGGCCTCTGAGAACTCCTTTATCTGAGTGGGTGTCGATCCGGGGAAAAGGTGGGAAGTGCGGAGTCAAACTGTCTAACGCCTCCACAGAGCCATTCCGGGAACACCAGTGTGAAATCAAAGTCCTCTCGGACGACTTCTTCTTATGCCTCTTTCCTGAGTGTCTGAGGACCTGGAATGGGAGGATGAGGACTTGGGGCTCTGAGATCAATCCCGCAACCTCCTTCTCCATTGGGACCAAAACCTTCTCAGAATTGTGTGTGCCAGTGTTGCCATCTGCCAGGCTGCAAGCAGCTTTAGGGACTCCCTCCTCAAAGCCTTCAGTGACATGGCCCAGCAGTTCAAGCATGACTTGGAGTCATGGTCACGCTCAAGGCACCAGAGGCAATTGGGGTGGGGGTCAGTGACTGGCATGGCGTGCTGACAGGCGCCATCGGTTTGAACCTCACCTTCCTTGATGACATCTTCGACACACACAAAGCAAAACTCAACAAAAAGTTGAAAAGAGGCTTGTCAAAAAGCGACAAAAGGGTAGCTCTCTGAGGATCTGAACTAACTGTTGCAGAAAGAAAAGAACCAACGCCCGCGTACCTGGGTGGTGCCTACATACCTGGCCGCAACATCTCAACCGGAGCCAACGACACCACGTGGAGCTGAATGGAGCCACCCAACGGCACACGCGAGGGTTATTGCCCAGCAAAGGTTTCGAGATCCAGCCTGATGCCTGGTAAAATCAAAGGTAAAGAATCTGCAGCTAGTAGTCTCTATCAGATAGCACATAGCGCCAACTGTAGATACGTGGTTGTGCTAGACTAGGAAAAAATCATAAGTTGAGGTCAACCGCATGGAGGGTGGGCTGTCTACAGGGACCCAGTTAGGCCAGCTGAACAAGAGTACCTTAAACCCTGGTTGTGAAGAGTTGTCAAATCTCATGTACAGATGCAGGTCTAGTCCTAACCCAGGCAGGAGGGAAGCAGGTCAGCACAGAATGGCAGCAGTCCTACAGAACAGCAGTCCAATGGAGTGGCAGTCCTTTCGGCAGCACAGCAGTCCTTCTTCGTGGCAGAATCCATAGGTCCAGAAATGTACTAAAGTGTTGGGTTCTGAAGTCCAATATTTATACCTCGTGCCCATTTTAAAGTGGATAGAGCTTCTAGAGGTTTCCACCCCATGAGGTGTCAGTCATCCCCTTCCCCTCTGTCTTGGTCCCAGCTTGTCTAGGGTCACAATAGATTTGTGGCAATCCCTTTGTGAGAATGCTCAGGCAGAGACTTTGTAGTGTGCAAGTGTGGTAGGTGACAGCTTCTCCCCTTTGTTAACTAAGAGTGGCCCATCATCTCAACACCTAGCTTTCCTTTGTCTCACTGTCTGAAAAGAATACTCAAAGACCAACTCTCAGCTATACCTTGTCATGTAACCCAGGAACTGGCTGCAG
Source organism: Pleurodeles waltl (assembly GCF_031143425.1). Taxonomy (NCBI): domain Eukaryota; kingdom Metazoa; phylum Chordata; class Amphibia; order Caudata; family Salamandridae; genus Pleurodeles; species Pleurodeles waltl. The sequence continues at coordinate 1,238,749,205 of NC_090446.1, forward strand.
GCACCAAATGATCAGTACAAGAAAATGGTAACTTTCTAAAAGTGTCATTGTCAGACTTGTTTAAAAATCTGATTTTACTATTAAATAGGGCTTTTAATTAAAATTCTTTAGACACCAAACTAGACTTGTCCAGCTGTTCCCAGATGGAAGTTACAGCTTGTTAAATGTTATAAGGTAACTCCAATGTTATCCTATGGGAAAGGAAAAACAATGTTAGGAACTTTTCACTTCCGGGACAAGCAAAAGTTTTAAAGTACAGGTTCTACTAATTAAATATACTGCACCCAGCCCTCTGGGTTGTTCAGGGGCCTACCATAGGGGTGACGTATTAAAAAGGAAGGTTTAGGCCTGGGAAAAGGATTATTTTGATATGTCGAATTGCCAGGTTAAAACTGCGCACAAGCTGAAATGGCAAGTCTGAGAGATGTTTAAAGGGTACTTAAGTGGGTGGCACAATCAGTGCTGCAGTTGCCTTAGTAGCATAAGTCATAACATAATAGCCTATTTGAGGTAAAAAGACTTTAAAAAAAGGTACTGATCATTTGCTAAACTATTCATTTATGCCTGTTTGTTCTGTTGATAAAATCAAAACAGTTAGGAACAAAGATCACACAATATGCACTCTAACAGCGAAAATGGCTTTGTCTAGCCATGAAGTGGAAAAATCGTGTATAAATGACTTGCATCATAAGGCCAGTAAGAAAATATTTTATTAGAAAATTAAACATTTACAAACAGATTTTCTGTATAAATAGTGATACATAGGGCACCAGTGCTCTGTTAATGTAGAAATGAGTGACAATGTTTGTGAAACAGTCTTTAAAAGCAGCATTAAACTGCAGCAAAGGAAGCGCCCACCTGTGCTGCCTGGGGAACTGTCTTACATTCAAATCTGTAATAGTAGTGCAACCCCAGCCAGGACCCACTTAGAGGATTTTTCTTTGGTTTTAAGGTTAAAAGTCCAGACATAGGTTGGCCCTCGTTGGCGGGTCTTGTAGACAGGGCAGGCGTAGACATTCCGTGTATCCTGCTTATCCACAGGTATGGCTTTAATGAAGATTACAGGCATAGCAGGTGTCAAGTCCTTCAGCCGAGCATCTGTGATAATTCCAGCCTTGGAAAAAAAAGAGGGTTGACTTTAGAAACAGGTAAGCAAACAATGCGCTAGAACCTAGAATGCTAACATAAAAGCACTAGAGGGAAATCACAAGATAAGATTGTTAAACTGCATTACATAAGAGATGGATTTCTACAGAGCTCATTCACCTGTTCAGGGCCATCTTGCAACTCCTGAGAGAGAACAAATGTTTATTGTTACCCCACTCACCCGTATTCTTGGTATCAACCTTGGAAGGCTGAAAGGCTGAGTAGATCTGCTTGTATTAAAACTTGTGACCAGGGGGTGAAACATATGCATTAGTCCCGGATTTGCTAGGCCAGACACAATAGCTGTTTCGGCATTGAAAACAATTGTGTTACTATCACCCAGCTAAATGGTACTTAAGGTGTCCACATCAGAAGGATAACAAATTGAGTCTGTCCTGATGGGATTGCATCATATCATTAAGGTTGCACACTTGCATGTTATCTTGCTGAGCTAACATCCTAGCTTTGTGCATCCAACACCCAGAATTGAAGAAAAGGAGATTGTGTGATTCCTGCAATATCACTTTATGATCCCTAGAACTGACTTTGCATATGTGGCCAGAATGGATTCCCTGAAAGATCAGGTCACAAAGAAGATAGCACAGAAACAAGTCTATCATTTTTGTCAACTTTGTACTTTTTAGCAAATGAACAAAATCACTGTACACAATCATGTTCACAAAAAGTACAATATTTCTATGCATAACTATAAAATGGCAAGTGCACCCTAACTGTATGGTTGTTTCTTTTTTTCCTCCTGGAAAATACTTTTCAGGAGGAAATATCCAACTCTCTCTACTGTAAGAAATTGCGTTGAGAGTTGCAAGGCTGTGAGATCTTCACAAGTAATAAGTCTGTAATTGTCTTTCTAATAGGAACCAAGTAACGCATTGCAGCACTTGAGTAGCTCAGGGTAGCAGAGCAGTCCAAACCCTACTCAGGGGAGGTAGTATGGACTAGTACTGCCAGTTTACTGATAAGCAACAACATCACTCAATTAATCATTGTCCAGTGTGAGTGTTAAATACTACACATCATAAATATATACCACGAGATAGACTTAAATAACCACCATAGCTCCCACCTACATTAGACACAACATCACAACACAAGAGTGTATCATTATAAATAAGGCAGGGATATTGGCTTTTGCAAAGTGTCACTACATCAGTTCAAGCAACCATGTTATACTATACCATTGTAACCCACTTGAAAGTAATGAGGACAGCACCAACATGTAATACATGTTATAAACTCCCACTGAAACCACTGAGAATAGTACCAACAGTCAACGGACTTCATTATGCTGTTAAATCATAATTTGCCAATATCAACACTGTGCATAAAGCATTCCATTCAATGCATGTATCTCAGAGTCTTTCTGTGCTTTTATTAGCCTGCTACAGTAGTTAGAGGACCAGCCAACAGGGAATCCTACACTCCCAAGCTAGTGTACTAAAGTACAACCTCATAGTTTTCTTTAATAGTCAACAAAACCTCTCCCAAGGTCATCTATCCATCCCCCTAGCAGACTTTGGGCTAGCTTTAAAAAGATTGATAGGGAACTGCTGCACTTCAAACACTCTTAGAATATGATGGGTGGTGTCCCTGCCCTTCCTGGGGCCACCACATATATTTATACAACTGGTTACCCATGCACAGGGTATTATGGGGTGCTCCATTAGCCCACAGCATGAATATTTCCAGCCTACCTTTGTTTTTTCTCTTTTTTTGTTTTAAATACCAGGGGCTCCCATAGGTAGAGGCTATGTGGGGAGCTTCTTTCTGTGCAGTCCAGCCAGCTCTACTCCAGGCTGCCATTGTTAAACAGCAGTGTGGGAGCCCAATGCTGCTGTGTGCCTCCACTGCTCCACCCAGTAACGGGGCACAGGGAGGTGGTGCAGCAGTAAATCAGAAGCGCAGTGGTGCTCAAATCTTCTTGACCCAGGGAAACCCTTCCCTCTGGCTCCTGGGAATGAGGTACCTGGGGCCAGATGTTGGCTCGAGGATTGGCACCACCCACACCAGATCAAAATAAATATAGGGCTTAAAATTCCCCAGGGGAACTTTTAATCCTAGCAGTGGAATGCTACCCATTCCTTCTTATGCGAGTCCCCCAGAAGGACTGAGCCTGGAATGTTCATGACTCTGGTCCAGTAGGGCTGATTGGAATGATTTTAAGCTCACTGTGCTCCTGGTAGCGAGATCCAGCTCCCACGAGAATTTACTTTGGGCCTCCTGGCTTCTAAAGGGTGCTTTTTCTGGGAGCTGGTATCTCTGCCTCCCTGTACAATACCTGTCCTCTGTCTGTGTTTCGGAGGTTCTATTCTGATTGGATGTGGGGTCTTCTAACATAATGCTAGCACAACAAAAATAACATTAAATGTTGAAGCACTGTGTACTAGCATCTTTCAGGATGAGATGATGAGTCATTGAACTACTGATGGATACTACAAGCCAACATATTACACCCATCAGCTTCATTACCACATGTACGACACTAACTCTTAAACAGAATTTCTTCAAATTTGGGAGTAAATGATACCTACAAATACAGGGTACATCCATGGGCAGTTTGCCCCCAATCTGGCTGATCTGTATATACAGTACTTGAAGTCAAAACATATATACCCAGAAAATAATTGCTACAAAGAATGTATTACGGTGCAGTAGTGATATATGAATAATATGCTAATATTGTGGCAGGGCCAGAGGAGGTGGGTCAGCCTTTTCTCAATTGGATCAATGAGTTAGACCCCAATTTGAAATTTACATCAACTATCGCAACCATTTTTTTGTGGCAAAGGTAATATTTGTACAATCTGGTGGCAACATTCTATTACTCAACTCATGCCACATTTTTTGGAAGTCCAACACACATTGAACAATATGCATTGGATCATTATACAAACTATTCCAGCTAGTCCCCAAATTAAGGAACAGATCTTACATAAATAACAGCGATGTGTGTTTAGACTTGGGCCCTCGTTGGTATGACTCAGTGAGGACAAACCCTGGAGACAACTGAAGCAATGGTACCTGCATGGGAGGATGCTGACTACCAGATCATACATGGCTGCCACAATATAACTCCTTATCAAACGTCCCTGAGTATATGATAGTCTCTTAGAAAAGATTTTCCAATTACATCCATAAGCCTTATATGCACAACTTATGTAGGAGACTGATATGTTATTGATCCCTGCATTTTTTGGAAGGCAATATTTTAGGTTAACCCTACATCGCCGGAAACAGCATGTGCATTAACCAGCTACCCAAAATGTTTCTTCCAGGCAAGGATATTGAAAAACACCTAAGACCTCTTGAGGGATGAAGCCTTTAACTCATAGAGAATGTGACATCGAGTAGAGAGCATACAACTCCTACATATTCAAATTCAAGCAATTACCTGAATTGTCACGCCAATTTCCTAACATCATGGCGATTTTGAATATATCTGCGCTAAAGTATGAAACTTGTCTAAGTAATATACATTTTATAATAAACAATAAGCAAAACATTAGGCTTCCCCTATCATGTAAATCATTGCGCTTAATCACTGAAGATTCTGACTCAGACGCACTTGAAAAATAATACAGCTAAGGAAGGACCTTATGTTTTAAAATGGCCAGCAGTTCCATGATCGTTTAACTACATGGTATGTTCCATGTTTAAATACAAACAACCATATAACAACCATATATAACTCATTTTGGCCAGTTTGAATAGACCAATATTTGGCTTCAATAAATGAGATATTAAGTTGGCACCATCAGCTATGTCAATATTTAAATGATCAATCGCGCAGATTATATCATCTTTAAGATGATTCTATATATTCAAATATGCCAGCTCTTTTATTCATTGCTACTGCTAGTAGCAAGGAACACCCATTCACACACTGACATGTGGGTTAGGACAGAAGCCTATCTGCAAGTATTCCATCACAAAAGGTGTTAAAAAGACCAGTGCACCACTTCCCAGTCATCATTCATGATTGGAGAGTGTGGAGGACACAGAAGGCACACCCAATTCTGATAGTGACATGCTACAAGGTGAAACTCTGCAGCATATTATTAGATGGTCCTAAAGAAACTCCACTTGAACTTATGAGGCAACGTGCGTGAAACATGTGGACCGGAGGAAAGGGTCCACAGAAAAGCTAAAGTTCAATTGGCCATCATAGTTTTTAATGTTCCCATAGCTCCCGTCCTTCCCTAAAAAAAAAAATTCCTGTGGGGATCTATAGACCATTTACATTTTTTCACTAGACACAACACACACATTCATCACTGACACATCACCAAATATCCCAGGCAGTGAAAAGATCATGATCAAAGAGCCCCCAGTGAGAGGCTAGTAGGGACTGAACCACCCACCTAGTTTGGGACAGAACCTATGATGAAGTATGCCACATTGGTGGGTGAGTGTTCCTGTTCCTGAATAAAGAGGTTCCATATGGCTCTTCTGGATAAACAAAAATGTAGACAGTACTACAAAAAAGTCTACTACTGTATTAGGGTAGCTCTTTTTTTTTTCAGAACATCATCTTCACAATCGTAGGGGAGGGGCACATCATCACTTAACCACTGTCCCAGTCCTCCTGGATAGCATTTTGGAACAATCCAATATGGGGAACCTCAGGTTGCCTATGAAAAGAGTTCCCCTGAGAGCCTTTCCTCGTACTCCTGGCTGTCTGAGCCTTTCTACCAAAATGTTGAAGTCAAACCCCTCCTGTATTGGCTACAGATGTCTGGCTGTCCTCCTTTGGCTGTATAGGCTGTCCCATCTCAGGTGTGTTGTAACAAGCTAATTAACAGATGGAGACTTCCTCCCCACCCCTTTCTTTCCCATGAGCCAGGTCAAGCATTGTTACTTGCTCTACTGTGTAGGGAGACTTTTGATCCTCCTGTTGGGGAGGAAAGTGATTATTGTGTCCCAGAAGGAGCAGGAAAAAGGCATGGAATCAGATTAAGAGTTGACCCAAGGAAAGAGGGCAATTCTTAATGTGTCATATTCAGTGTAGATATGATGTTAGGGACTACAAATCTACACTCAGGCTGCATATTACCTCTAGATTGGTACTTTGCTGGACCTTGTAGACCCTAGTGGAGTGAAACTGTACTTTAGAGCAGATTGCACCTATAATATGTAATAATACAGTGTAAGCACCAGAGACCTTCAGTAAGCACCACAGGCCTACACTATGAATGCCCACTCACATTATAAAGCCTACCACAGGTCAGTATCAATCCTTGAAGAGTCCCCTCTGCAACAGGCTACCTGTGTGTGTGCTCATATGTTCAAGTGCAACCAACCTAGAACTTCTTTCCCTAGCTTTACATCAGCACCCTTAACTAGCAAAGCAGACACTGGAAGTTAGCCTCAGTCCATTTACCGTTAACTTACAGTGAGTGAGACGCTGGTAGTGAGACTCACTCACCGTATAAGTTCAGACACCAGGTAGTCAATTGGTAAAAGGCTGGGGGGGTCAAAAGGGTGGTTCCCAATTCACTACACATACCCTCCAAAGAAGTAAAGTAGCTTGGTTGCTTTTCAGACCCAGCTTGAAGACTTATAACTGTTCCTAATTTAATTGCAATGTCCTCATATTTGCAACCCATTGGAAATATTTGTGAATATTCATTGATACCCTGAAAACATTCACTTTCTTACTGTTAACCTCAAATGCATGACTGCAGAAAATAAGTTTTTCATCCACAGTCATAACATCTAGAGTAAGCCTCAATTTAATTGAATCAAGGTCCGCTATTTGTCTCTGGACTTTGTAACGTGAACTTGGGTGCACAAAAAGGATTATGATTAGGGCCATTTACCCAATATGAAAAAGTGTGAAAAAAGGAATCATATGTTCACGAGTTTATGTTTTCAAAGCAGTAACATTTTCAATTACATGGCTTAATCTACACACCGCACACAATGACACAAGGCCGGCGCTAGACATGGACCAAACGTCAAATACAGATGCAAATGGTGCGACTTTGGGTAAAGTGAGGAAGCCATGATTAATCCAGGTTTTTTGGTTTCATCTACTAAATCTCTTTCTTTTTTGTCTCAAATGTAAATTTTCTGTGCTTAGCCCTTGATGTATGGGGGTAGAGCAAGGGTGGCAGAAGCAACATGAATGCACAGCTTGTTATGGGCTCATGGTTTCAATGGAATTGCGAGCTGAGCCAGAGACAGTCTTCAGGCTTAAGCCTGACTTGAGCTTTCAGTACCTCACCCACCTCGACACGCAGCTATCAGTCAACAGTGTTGTGGGACACAATGCGTAGCCGAGGCAGGGAATGAGTGATCAAGACAAGGGGTACTGCACTGACGCCCTTTCCTCCTGCAGGGAGGGCTGTGAACAGTGTAGGGAATGGAGCAAGGGATGCAGGGAGTGGGTGAGTGTGTCTTTACTTCAGCTCATGCAAAGGCTAGTGTGAAGAATGCAGGGAGGGGTACTAAGAGTGCAGGAAAGTAAATGATTGTTGTATGGTGCTCCTGCAGGGAGTGTTGTGGGGTTACATTGAATTTATGCACGGAGGAGAGTCAAGGCTGAAGGGAACTCCTGTAGTATTGCTGTAGTAGACAGCTCCTACAGGGAGGAAAAGGAGGGTGCATAGCCACCTGCAGTGAGCTCTCTGAAGGGTTCAGGGAGCGCCTGCAAGATGGAGAAGTGTCTTTGTGGGGGGTGAGTGAGTGGTGCAAGAAGCTCCTGTAGTGAGAGCTGTGAGGGCTGCAGGGAGCTCATGCATTGATGGAGTTTTGTGAGGGCTCATTGAGTTTGTGCGGAAAGGAGAGTGAGGGGTGCAGTTATCTGCTGTGAAGTAGAGAGTGAGCGGTGTTGTGAAATCTTGCACAGAACATTGTGAAGATGCAGTAGAGTCCCTCAGAGAGTGTTGCTAGGATTGGGCCTGCGGTAAAAAGGTAACACAAACACAAAATGCAAAACATTTGTAGATCTATATGTTATGAGTTGGAATCCTGCCAGAATCAGTTCAGGCTTTTGCCCTCTGATGTCGACAAATTGAATGGTAATAGCAAACAAACACCTTGAGATACCTTAAGCATGCCTATACTAAGGTGGAATACTCTATTGGAGTAGATCCATTGACTGAAGGCTTAAAAGGAATGATCACAAGTAAAATAAAGTAATATTATAATGCCGTAGAAAGTGCAATTGTGTGCTGCAAAATTTACATTTTTGTGCCGCAAAATGTGCTAATCTATGCCACAAAATCCTGGGAGGTCTAAGAAAGAGAGACGGTGTTATACAAAATTGAAATAAAAAAATATTTCTATAGCACACAGAAGTGTTTTACCATTTGTACATCAGATTATATAACTTTATGGAGATGTATTTAGTAAAACTGTGAGTTTTTAAACATGAACTGAGAGACATTCTTGCCCCTACTGTTAATGATATTCGAGAAATAAGAGCATAGCCATTGTAATGTGGCAGGAAAGGACCAACGTAGGCAGCAGGGTTTACTAATATATGCAGCAAGAAAAGGCAAATTATGTGGCTGCACATTTTTTAATAGTAACACAGTGAAACTGACAAAACAATGAGCTGATAATATCTTGGCAAGGGTTTCGTCTCATTAGTACCCGTCTGACACCAAAGTGCAACAATAGGCAACAGACATATGACTAGTTAACCTTTTGTGAAGGGCTTTCCACTGTGCTACAAGTGTTTCTACATTTTAAGTAACTTATTGATCCATTTGACTGTTAACAAAATTATATTTTCATTAAATGCTGCAGTATATGCAGCTGATGGCTTATGCAGCAAATCCATAATTATGCTGAAAACTCAACAACTACAAAATTAAATAATTCCAGTGGCCCTGGCTAATAGACATGTCAGTATCCATGTGTACCCTGAATGCAGGCTAGATTCTTATTAAACATAGAGCAAAAGTGCAGTCTATTTCATCAAACATGATAAGTGTTGTGCTGCACATATTTGAAGGTACTCTAATGTGTGATAATGACCAAAATGGAGGATGATGAAATAAAACATTTGCCTAGGATTATACATTTGTTCAAGTACGCAAACTGATTGATCGTAGGTTTTCTGGTTTCTTGCTGTGCAATGCAGTCACTACATGGGTACCTCTTTAAGACATTAATGCTTAATGCTTTGTCTTTAATTGTTGGAGTATGAGACAAGAACCTGGGTGACAGGCACGGTCCACACTGTATTATTGCCAGTTTTACGTAGCATGAACGGTGACCATGGACAAAGGAGCACTTTATAATAGACTAAATATGTTCATTTATTTCCAGCTTAAAGAATTGCCTGGATTCACAGGATGCTGAGCAGACGCTGGGATTCAATGCATGGTGTGCTGACGTAGTCACTAGGCCACATCACCTCCTGTGAAAGCTTGGCTCACTTTGGACTCAAGGTTCCAAAAGGACTTTGAGCTCAGCCGAGCCAGGCCTCTGACTCAGAGTTCACTGACTTGCTCACCTATAATAGCATGCAAAAGACAGCAACGTGAGGAAGAGAAGAATCCATGTAAAAATGTTTAAAAAAACATTTGGCGAGTGAGAGCGCTAATGGGGTGATATGGATGTATATGGGGAGAACACCTGAAACAAGGTAAGAGGCCAGTAGTAGAATAGTGTTAAAGAGCAGCATATGGAAGAAAGATGTGTATGTAAGTAGGGCAGAACCAGCAAGAAGAGGCTGGGTTAAAGGGAAAGGTTTATGTAAGGGGACACAAAAAGTGAAAAAAGTTGAGGCAAGAGAAGGTTTGGGGCTGGGTGGGGAGATGAGAGGGAAAGAGTAGAGCGTTGAGGTGAAAGATGGATATAGGAGTGGCAGAATCAGAAAGAGAAGAGACGATATGCTTGGGGAAGGATGGAGGTTGGACGTTAGTATGCAGAATCAGATCAGCAAAAATAGTAAGATCTGGAGGAGATGTAAAAATGGTATTGGACCAGTGTGTTCCGTTAACTCCATTGATCCTTTTAAAAAATTGTCTTAGTTCTAAGGTACGTGTAATATCCTTCACAAAGATTGAGATACTGAACCATTCTCAAAGTGGCTACTGAACTTCAGCCTGCTCTGTGTGTTCTCTAACACTCCACTTGTCCTTTTTATATAAAATCTCACTCTCAGTGGAACCTTTTCCTGCACATCCTGATCTAGAAATCATAGCTCCTGCCCTGAACTTCTGTTGCAATATCTTGCTTGCCTTGTCGTACTTTTCTACCAGTGTAAAAACTATAAAAGCTGGTTTGTTTTTTTTCTGCTCAAAAATCTTCAGCAAGCTAAAAAAAACTCTTTGCATCTTCTGACATTTCTCTGCTACCGTTTTCTCGAATGCCCCATAATATTTTTCTGTAATGGTTAAAAAGCAGAATTATATTGTGAGACCTTTCCTATGGGTCAGGGACAATAGGTGATTCATCAGCAACATCTGTGAAGGATACCATTGTTTATAATTGAGATTGATGTTTCAGAACTATTTCATTTCATCTACACAGAGTTGTTCCTTTTAAAAATCTTCTCTGTCTAAAGGTGGCAAAAGCGAGCTGTCAAAGCTTCCTCCAGAAAATGATAAAAGTATTGGGACTCAAACATATATGTTATTATAAACATACCAGATTAACACCTCATTCAGCCAGCCTGGCTATGTCTTTTAAAAGGTAATAATTTAGGTGATGGTGGTTATGGAATATAACACCGAAAATGTGTTCTGTGACTAAAAGGCCCCCAATACTCAGCAAATGTTTTACAGTAGCCTTTGTGTGCAAAGTGCCCTACAAAGTGATAATGGACAGTAGTCTACCATACAAGACTTAAGTGCTGTGAGGCCCAAGGTAAGGGCTAGATTCAGGTAGGAAAGGTGATAAATCCATAGTAGACTGACAGGCCACTTAGTGATTCTTTTATTAGGTTTTTATAAGCGTGGATAAACGGGTTCCTTGCTTCGGCTGGCTTGGCTGCTGGTGCACAAACGAAAAGGCTGCTGCAACCTTAAGGTCAGTGTGCACGTAGTTAGACTGTGCATGCAAAGCCAGCCTGCGCATTATCATGTGCAGAATGACAATGGGCCGTCTTGGCACACAGTATGAAGTGTGCTTCTTCCCACAACATATAATTTCAAACCTTAATAAGTGACAATGAGGCCTGAGGAAATGTCAGTTTTTCAGGAGCACAGTTAGAATTGGTCTCCTGTGGGAGGTGAGGGGAAGAAGGAGGTGTACAGGAGATGGGGATCCTGTGAGAGGAAGGCAGCTGAGAAACGAGAGGGCATTCCATAGAGTACATCAATGCACATGTAGTGATCTGCCAAACGCTGATCCTAAACAAGTTGTAGCCAGTAGGTTCAGGGAGGCAGATCTTGCATTCCCGGTTGGAAGACCAAAAGTGTTTGGTTAGATACCTGGGGAGGGACTGGAGTGACCTGTGGACGCTGGAAATGGTCTTGCTTTTAATTCTCTTTAACCAAGATCCAGTGGATTTAACGGAGACACTCATGACTCTCCCCCCCCCCAACTACCTATTATACATTGATACATTTCCTTTTCATATAACTGTAAACTGCACAGAATCTACATCAATAAGCTTTTTTTTATTTTGTTGCTTTAGCATATCTTTTTAGTGACTTGCTCTCGGTTTAGTGTTGACAGTCTTTTTTGTTGTCCCTGTTCACAAACTGTTTTCACTTTTCAGTCATCTCTTCTGTATATCTTTAAGGTAGTTCTGCTCCTTGCATCGCTTAAAAATGGAATTTGAGAGTAATTGCTGTGTTTAGGTACTCAGTGTGCAGGAGTATTCCAGCCTGAGTTGCTTCTGGCTGCCAATATACTAGCCACCCTACCTGTGTATACCATTTGTGCTGTCTCTTCTTATCTTTTTTTATATATAACTCTGTTTTATTGAATTTATCAGAAACAACCAAAATAAAACACAGTGCATTTTCATATGAGAAATCTGAATGTCCACTATTCTCTCAGGCGGAGGATGATGAAACATGGGACATCTCCAAGCAGACCAGCAATAACCTCCCCCCCACCTCACCCAGGACCTCTTATGTATCCAAAACATCTATACACCCCATTTACAGCATGACTCTTTTACCACAATTGGTTGTCACTCATACGCATAGTATAACATCCCATGATCATGGGTCTTCATCTGTGCTCCAAACAGAACCAGACTTCTGGGCCACAGTGAGGCATTCTAACAGTGCACTCCAGCCCGTTATGTCCACCAATGCCCCTTCTTCCCTGCGTGTAAGCGTCATATTTTGTTCTTTGGCTGCAACCCATTCCAAAACATCACGGGACCAGTGAGTGGGGGATAGGGTTTGCGTACCCATCCAGCCCATAGCCACCCTTTGCTTAGCCAAGACAAGAGCAAGCTGCATGAATCTGTAAGGGATGCGTCTACCCCAAGGTCTCTGTATGATACCCAGGAGGCAAGCTGATGGCATCGCCTCGAGCCCCAGGCCGGTGACCAGGTACAACTTTCGAACCACTACCCACCAAAATTGCTGTACCTCCCTACAGGCCCAGGCCAAGTGAAGAAAAGAAGCACCCGTCTGTCCACATTTAGGGCACCCTGCCTCCCTTGTAGAGTCAATCTTATTAAGTTGGGCAGGCGTGATGTATACCCAATGGACAAAATTAAAGTGTAATAACTTAACTCTATGGTTACAAGAGACCATGCATACCAGCGATAGAGCCAAATTCCAGTCCACATCTTCTATGGGGTTCTCCAGCTCTTGATCCCAGGCCCTGCACGCTGCACATTCTACCACCACGCTATCCCCACGCACCGCTCTATAAAACAGTCACCAAGTGGGAATCATCTCGCCAATTGTGACCTACCTCATAAATATGCATGAGGTAGGTCTATTTGCAACCTACTAAAAATGGCTAATAAACTCAAGGGTTTCATACATTAGGAATACCGATTTCCTAATTGTGATTAGGAGAGAATCACAATTAGGAAAATGTTATTCTTAATGTTAGTAAATATGGCCCCAAATGCCTTTTCTTCAACTTCACTACCTCAAAAGGAGGGCTGGGAAGTCACTTGAAGTCCCACTGGATAATTCTGTTACAATATGTCTTGGAGTTTTAATCATGCCCTAATTTGGAAACTGTTATGTAAATATCGTAGTAATCATATCAGTTTTGGAAAGACCTAGGCCTAGCTTCTATAATATTGTAATATTTTTATTGTTTGCCATTTTACTGATATCCACACTAGATAAGTAGTTTCTTTCAAAGCTGCTTCAACAATGACCGGACATGAATGTTAAATTGATGTCACTTCCTGTGACGTAATTTTCTGTGTTGTTAAATCTAGAGGGGCCCACATGTTTGTATTCTGCCCAGGACCCCATTACCCCTTGCATTGACCCATTGTGCACATACATCTACGGTTGCTAATAAGCAGTGATGCACAGAAAGTAGCAGATAGCTGGCTCTTGAATGACTGCATGTGTTACTGAATGTTAGGGATAATTAACAGTTAGAACAAGAAGTACTAGGTCTACCAAGTACATAGAGCTGCAGATTAGCAACTGTGTGGCTGGAAATTACACCTAGCAGAAACATCTGAAGAGGGTCATTTTATGCTGCTCTCACTACTGATGCAGAAATGTCCACTAGAAATCGATTTCATAATGCTTAATAAAGTGCAATTATCACCAGACTATTTGCATCTGCTGAAATTCACATCTAATTTTAATGAAACCTAAAAACATTCCTACTTTGTCCTGTCCATAAACATATATAGGTTGAGACCACTCTTCTGATCCACCGTAAGGGCAAAGCCTACCTCCAGGACCCTATACAGAGCATGTTATGCCAATCTACACAAGCTTGGAGGATTAAGATGATGACACTGCAAGCAGCAAAGGAGTCACATTTAAGAGCGGTGCCCTATTGGAAACAGTCCAAAATGCAAAATATTGGTGCCTCCCGAATAACTAATGCTTCGTCCTTGAGCTTTAAATGATAAAATACCTTTGTAATACCTTTGTAATGAAATATGATGTGCGTTATGAAAGAAGACACACAAGTATTAGAAATTATGCGCGTAATAATGTTTCTGAATAGAAAAAACACAATTCCTCGAAACTGTACACTCACCTGCTGGAATCACACAATTTACCCTTTTGGGAGATCGTCGTGCATTTATGCACGTCCGTTTTTCAAAGACCAGGAAACATTTCCATTAAGTGCGAGGCCTGAATGAACTCCATTGTGTGCGCGAAGGCAAACAGATACCATCTGAAGAATGCAGGGAGGGGTACTAAGAGTGCAGGAAAGTAAATGATTGTTGTATGGTGCTCCTGCAGGGAGTGTTGTGGGGTTACATTGAATTTATGCACGTAGGAGAGTCAGGGCTGAAGGGAACTCCTGTAGTATTGCTGTGAGGGGTACAGACAGCTCCTACAGGGAGGAAAAGGAGGGTGCATAGCCACCTGCAGTGAGGTCTCTGAAGGGTTCAGTGAGCGCCTGCAAGATGGAGAAGTGCAGAGTGCTCTTTGTGGGAGGTGAGTGAGTGGTGCAAGAAGCTCCTGTAGTGAGAGCTGTGAGGGCTGCAGGGAGCTCATGCATTGATGGAGTGTTGTGAGGGCTCATTGAGTTTGTGCGGAGAGGAGAGTGAGGGGTGCAGTTATCTGCTGTGAAGTAGAGAGTGAGCGGTTGTTGGACCTGGCTTTTTGACGGGGACATCCCCAAACTTTTTGCCTCCTTCCTCCTATTTTTTCTGACCTGTTGTTGTTGGCTTTTGACCTCTGAGCACTTTACCACTGCTAACCAGTGCTAAAGTGCATATGCTCTCTGTGTAAATTGTACTATTGATTGGTTTATCCATGATTGACTATTTAATTTACCTGTAAGTCCCTATTAGAGTGCACTACATGTGCCTAGGGCATGTAGATTAAATGCTACTAGTGGGCCTGCAGCACTGGTTGTGCCACCCACCTCAGTAGCCCCTTAACCATGTCTCAGGCCTGCCATTGCCAGGCCTGTGTGTGCAGTTTCACTGCCACTTCGACTTGGCATTTAAAAGTACTTGCCAAGCCTAGAACTCCCCTTTTTCTACATATAAGTCATCCCTAAATGTGTGCCCTAGGTAACCCCTAGAGCAGGGTGCTGTGTAGGTAAAAGGCAGGACATGTACCTGTGTAGTTATATGTCCTGGTAGTGTAAAACTCCTAAATTCGTTTTTACACTACTGTGAGGCCTGCTCCCTTCATAGGCTAACATTGGGGCTGCCCTCATACACTGTTGAAGTGGCAGCTGCTGATCTGAAAGGAGCAGGAAGGTCATATTTGGTATGGCCAGAATGGTAATATAAAATCCTGCTGACTGGTGAAGTCGGATTTAATATTACTATTCTAGAAATGCCACTTTTAGAAAGTGAGCATTTCTTTGCACTAAAAACTTGTTGTGCCCTTCAATCCACGTCTGGCTAGGTTTAGTTGACAGCTCCTTGTGCATTCACTCAGACACACCCCAAACACAGGGTACTCAGCCTCACTTGCATACATCTGCATTTTGAATGGGTCTTCCTGGGCTGGGAGGGTGGAGGGCCTGCCCTCACACAAAGGACTGCCACACCCCCTACTGGGACTCTGGCAGACAGGATTGAACTGAAAGGGAACTTGGTGCATTTCTTAGAGACTCTTTGAAGTCACCCCCACTTCAAAGGCACAACTTAGTATAAAACAGGGCCTCTGCCCTACCTCATCAGACACTTGCTGGAGAAGAAACCTGAACCAGAAACTACATCCTGCCAAGAAGAACTGCCTGGCTGCTCAAAGGACTCACCTGTCTGCTTTCTCCAAAGGACTGCTGTCTTGCTGTTGCCCTGCTGCCTTGCTGAACTCTTGTCTGGCTGTGAAAGTGCTCTCCAAGGGCTTGGATAGAGCTTGCCTCCTGTTCCTTGAAGTCTCAGGACCAAAAAGACTTCTTCCTTTCACGTGGACACACTCCGTGCGCCGAAAATTTCGACGCACAGCTTGTTTCGCGGCGAGAAAAACGCCGCACACCGACGCTGATCAACGCGACGCCCTCGGGACGATCGAGACTTCGACGCACAACCTCGCAAGGACAAAGCCGCCCGACTTCCAAGGAGAAATCGACGCGACGCCTACCGTGAGTGCGAAACTTTGACGCACGGCCTCGCAAGGACAACGCCGCCCGACTTCCAAGGAGAAATCGACGCGACGCCTGCCGTGAGACCAAAATTTCGACGCACGGCCTCGCAAGGACAACGCCGCCCGACTTCCAAGGAGAAATCGACGCGACGCCTACCGTGAGATCGAAACTTCGACGCGCAGCCCCGCAGAACGACGCGCAGCCGGAAAATAAGCAGGAGAATCCACGCACAGACCCGGGACATCTGGTAATCCTCGCGATCCACAAAAAGAGACTGTCTGCGCGCCGGAAAACGACGCCCGACTTCCCCGCGTGGAAAAGAACGACGCAAGTCTGTGTGTGCTGAGCGGAAAACGACGCACACACCCCTTTTTCCACGCATCTCTTCTCCTGTGGCCCTCTGAGGAGATTTCCCACCAGAAACCAGGTACTCTGTGCTTGAAAGACACTTTATTGCTTTTTAAAGACTTAAAGACTCTTAATATCACTTTTCAGTGATATCTTTACAAATTCGTATTGCAACTTTGATCGTTTTGACCTACAATTACCCAGATAAATATTCTATATTTTTCTAAACACTGTGTGGTGTATTTTTGTGGTGTTATACTATGGTGTTGTATGATTTATTGCACAAATGCTTTACACATTGCCTTCTAAGTTAAGCCTGACTGCTCGTGCCAAGCTACCGGAGGGTGAGCACAGGCTGATTTTGGATTGTGTGTGACTTACCCTGACTAGAGTGAGGGTTCTTGCTTGGACAGAGGGCAACCTGACTGCCAACCAAAAACCCCATTTCTAACATTGGTGATCAGCGGTGAGGATAGGACTTGTGTTTGTGCAGTGACATACAGTAGCTAAGTATTTCACTACCTACCCACAGTTGAAGGTCAACTTGATTTTTCATCTCTTTTGACTTTTGGTCTCTGATGTCCTCCTGGATATACTATTGATATTTTGGACTTTGGATTTTGGTTTTTGCTGGTAAGATCCTATCAGAATGGGATCGCTTACCTACTTATTCTTTTTGCCTACTGACCACCTCACTAAGGCTGACCTAAGGAAGCTTTGCAGAGAATGTGGCCTTCCTGTAGCAAAGAGATCTACTAAAGCAGAGATGCTACATGCCTACATAGTCTGGGAGGAAGACAGATGGGCAGAGAGAGAGGCAGCAAGAAACCAAATGACTAAGTACCCCTCAGAGGAGGAGGAGGACTACTCACATGAGGAGGAAGACGACTCAGATGAGGAAAGAGACCCAGTGAAAAAAGAATGGCTCATGGCTCAAGCACGGTGGATGGAAGAGCTAGATGAGTTTCTTGAAAAGGCTGAGGCAGCAAGTCTCTTAGCCCTGGAAGAAGAAAAGATTGCAGCTCAAGAGCTGAGCTGTAAAGAGCTGAAACTGGAGGCCGGAAGGGCTGAGTCCAGTTCAGATGGTGGCAGCAAAAATCTTGCATCTAGTACTGCTGAAGAAGGGCACAAGCCCAGAGATGTGGTGCCCAACTTGAAGAAGGGAGTTGACACACCCCAGGCAGTTCAAGGGTATGAGGTAGTTCCCGTTATGCACAGGGTCCCTGAGAAGAATTGGGGAACTGGCACAGGGAGTCATATTCCTACTGGGGGGAGGGACACTTTACTGACTCTAGCAGAGAGTGACAGAGAAAAGGGTTCCCCCCTGGTGGACGTCCTGGATATAGAGTGTAGAGACATCCCAGAAGAGTTTGGGTTGAGTGTCAGGGACAGACAGAAACTGTCTCACCAGTCTCAAGAGGGTGATGTAGAGTGCTTTTCCAAGGCTGAGTTACTAGGTGGTTGGGTGAAGGGTACTGTGGTTAATACATGTGAAGGGCAGAGTGATGTAATTGCTGGAGAGCATATGTCTGGTCCTTATTTTCCAGAGCTACGCCAACACCAGGTGGAGTGTGAGTTCTCTGACCCCAGGGAACTTACAGTGGAGGCAGACTTTTGGGTGAGTACCAGAGAGTCTGAAGAGGCATTTGGGGGTGCTCCTGAAGGGAGTGGTCTAGGTGGTTCCCGACCAAGTGAGGTGGGAGAGGATTGTAGTGTCCCAGGTAGGTCTCAGAGCCTAACCTGTACCGTAGGGCCACCTTTTGAGGGAAGCCCCGCAGTGTCAGAAGAACTTGGGGGGATGACTGTAGACAGCATCCCAACAGTTCTGGTGTCTGGCAGTACCACTCCTAGTGAGGGGGTGCGTGCAGAAGTCCAGACATAGGGTTGAGAGGGGGTGGCAGACCCCAGTGGAGGATCTTGAAAGTCAGGGGTCAGCTCTGAGAGCAGAGCCCCCCAGGAATGACCCAGGTGAGACCGTTTCTGGTTTGGGGGAAACCCAGACTCTGCCGGATGGGCAGAGGTCGGGAGACCTGCGCCAACCAGACTCTTGTGTGGCCCTTGGGGACGGCGTGTCCCTTGTGGGGGGTGAGAGTGCCCCCCAGGAAGTCCTGGCATGCCAGGCAAAGATTCAACCTCAGGGTGGTGACTCTGGGTTGGATAACCGGGTTCAGAGGTTAAACTTTGACCTGGTGGGGGGTAGATGTGCCCCCCAGAAAGTCCTGGAATGCCAGGCAATGGCTCAACCTCAGGGTGGTGACTCTGGGTTGGCTTACCAGGTGAAGAGGTCAAACTCTGACCTGGTGGGGGGTAGGTGTGCCCCACAGAAAGTCCTGGCGTGCCAGGCAGTTGTCCAACCTCAGGGTGTCGACTCTGGGTTGGATGGCCAGGTTCAGAGGTTAAACTCTGACCTGGTGGGAGGTAGGTGTGCCTCCCAGAAAGTCCTGGGGTGCCAGGCAATTGCCCAACCTCAGGGTGGTGACTCTGGGTTGGCTAACCCGGTTCAGAGGTCAAACTCTGACCTGGTGGGGGGTAGGTGTGCCCCCCAGAAAGTCCTGGTATACCAGGCAATGGTTCAACCTCAGGGTGGTGACCCTGGGTTGGAGAACCAGGCTCAGAGGTTAAACTCTGACCTGGTGGGAGGTAGGTGTGCCTCCCTGAAAGTCCTGGCCTGCCAGGCAATGGTTCAACCTCAGGGTGGTGACTCTGGGTTGGATATCCAGGTTCAGAGGTTAACCTCTGACCTGGTGGGGGGTAGGTGTGCCCCCCAGAAAGCCCTGGTGTACCAGGCAGTTGTCCAACCTCAGGATGGTGACCCTAGGTTGGAGAACCAGGTTCAGAGGTTAAACTCTGACCTGGTGGAGGGTCAGTGTGCCCTCCAGGAAGTCCTGGCGTGCCAGGCGATTGTTCTACTTCAGGGTGGTAACTCTGAGTTGAATGGCCCAGTTCAGAGGTTAAACTCTGACCTGGTGGAGGGTCAGTGTGCCCTCCAGAAAGTCCTGGCGTGCCAGGCAATTGTTCAACCTCAGAGTGCTGACTCTGGGTTGGATACCCAGGTTCAGAGGTTAAACTCTGACCTGGTGGGAGGTAGGTGTGCCTCCCAAGAAACCCTGCTGTGCCAGGCAATTGTCCACCCTCAGGGTGTTGACTCTGGGTTGGATGACCAGGTTCAGAGGTTAAACTCTGACCTGGTGGGGGGTAGGTGTGCCCCCCAGAAAGTCCTGGCGTGCCAGGCAATTGCCCAACCTCAGGGTGGTGACCCTGGGTTGGGGAACCAGGCTCAGAGGTTAAACTCTGACCTGGTGGGAGGTAGGTGTGCCTCCCAGAAAGTCCTGGTGCGCCAGGCAATTGTTCAACTTCAGGGTGGTGACTCTGAGTTGAATGGTCAGGTGCAGAGGTTAAACTCTGACCTGGTGGAGGGTCAGTGTGCCCTCCAGGAAGTCCTGGCGTGCCAGGCAATTGTTCAACTTCAGGGTGGTGACTCTGAGTTGAATGGGCAGGTGCAGAGGTTAAACTCTGACCTGGTGGGGGGTAGGTGTGCCTCCCAGGAAGTCCTGGTTTGCCAGGCGGTGATCCAGTCTGAGGGTACAGACCCTGGGCTGGAAGACCAGGTTCAGGGTGTCCCCCCGGACCTGGAGGGAGGGGCTACTGATAACAGTGCCCCTACCATGTTGTCTTCTGAGGAGGCCACTCCTAGTTGGAGGGTGCTGGACCCCAGAAGGGAGGGCAGGGGGAGGGAAGCCTCCCCCCGGGCCCTAGTCCAACCTGAAGGTACAGACCCCAGGTTGGAGGGCCAGTGGCAGGTTAACAGCCCTGCACTGGTGGAGGAATGGTACAGGGCGACTTCTGTAAGCCCCCTGGCCATGTTGGACTCTGGGGGTACCGCTCCAGGAGGGAGGGTACAAAGCCCCAGAGGGGAGGACCAGGTTCAGGCTGTCATCCCTGACCTGGTGGAAGGGAGAGTGGTTAAAGGGTGCCCAGCACCTGGGGCTACCGCCCCCCACTCTCCACAGCCACAGTGGTTGGAGAGCTTTGAGAGGCCTGGGGCCTGGCTCTCATCCCTGGCAGCTGTCAGTAATCACTGTGGCTTGCTGTCCGGGTGGACAGAGTTATCCCTGGGGAGGGGACAAGTGTCACACCCCAGGGGTAGAGTGGGCAACACCACTATGTTGGTCATGGGGGTACTATCCTGCTCCTGGGATACATCTGTGAGCAAAGTAAGGTTAGGTGCTGCACAGGTGGGATCCGCAGGAAAGGAGAAAGGTTCCCCATGGATGGGCTTAGTGGGCCCTGAGAGTATGGACAGAGGGATCCAATGGGAGTCAGGAAGGCGAAGAACTGGAGCATGCCCCTGCTGTTGTGGGCCTGGGTCCTTGTTCTGTCGCCTCAAACAGGGAAGTACATCAGGATAGTGATTGTTCTCCCCTGGCTTTAGGCTGGTGGGGGGTCATGTTGGACCTGGCTTTTTGACGGGGACATCCCCAAACTTTTTGCCTCCTTCCTCCTATTTTTTCTGACCTGTTGTTGTTGGCTTTTGACCTCTGAGCACTTTACCACTGCTAACCAGTGCTAAAGTGCATATGCTCTCTGTGTAAATTGTACTATTGATTGGTTTATCCATGATTGACTATTTAATTTACCTGTAAGTCCCTATTAGAGTGCACTACATGTGCCTAGGGCATGTAGATTAAATGCTACTAGTGGGCCTGCAGCACTGGTTGTGCCACCCACCTCAGTAGCCCCTTAACCATGTCTCAGGCCTGCCATTGCCAGGCCTGTGTGTGCAGTTTCACTGCCACTTCGACTTGGCATTTAAAAGTACTTGCCAAGCCTAGAACTCCCCTTTTTCTACATATAAGTCATCCCTAAATGTGTGCCCTAGGTAACCCCTAGAGCAGGGTGCTGTGTAGGTAAAAGGCAGGACATGTACCTGTGTAGTTATATGTCCTGGTAGTGTAAAACTCCTAAATTCGTTTTTACACTACTGTGAGGCCTGCTCCCTTCATAGGCTAACATTGGGGCTGCACTCATACACTGTTGAAGTGGCAGCTGCTGATCTGAAAGGAGCAGGAAGGTCATATTTGGTATGGCCAGAATGGTAATATAAAATCCTGCTGACTGGTGAAGTCGGATTTAATATTACTATTCTAGAAATGCCACTTTTAGAAAGTGAGCATTTCTTTGCACTAAAAACTTGTTGTGCCCTTCAATCCACGTCTGGCTAGGTTTAGTTGACAGCTCCTTGTGCATTCACTCAGACACACCCCAAACACAGGGTACTCAGCCTCACTTGCATACATCTGCATTTTGAATGGGTCTTCCTGGGCTGGGAGGGTGGAGGGCCTGCCCTCACACAAAGGACTGCCACACCCCCTACTGGGACTCTGGCAGACAGGATTGAACTGAAAGGGAACTTGGTGCATTTCTTAGAGACTCTTTGAAGTCACCCCCACTTCAAAGGCACAACTTAGTATAAAACAGGGCCTCTGCCCTACCTCATCAGACACTTGCTGGAGAAGAAACCTGAACCAGAAACTACATCCTGCCAAGAAGAACTGCCTGGCTGCTCAAAGGACTCACCTGTCTGCTTTCTCCAAAGGACTGCTGTCTTGCTGTTGCCCTGCTGCCTTGCTGAACTCTTGTCTGGCTGTGAAAGTGCTCTCCAAGGGCTTGGATAGAGCTTGCCTCCTGTTCCTTGAAGTCTCAGGACCAAAAAGACTTCTTCCTTTCACGTGGACACTCCGTGCGCCGAAAATTTCGACGCACAGCTTGTTTCGCGGCGAGAAAAACGCCGCACACCGACGCTGATCAACGCGACACCCTCGGGACGATCGAGACTTCGACGCACAACCTCGCAAGGACAAAGCCGCCCGACTTCCAAGGAGAAATCGACGCGACGCCTACCGTGAGTGCGAAACTTTGACGCACGGCCTCGCAAGGACAACGCCGCCCGACTTCCAAGGAGAAATCGACGCGACGCCTGCCGTGAGACCAAAATTTCGACGCACGGCCTCGCAAGGACAACGCCGCCCGACTTCCAAGGAGAAATCGACGCGACGCCTACCGTGAGATCGAAACTTCGACGCGCAGCCCCGCAGAACGACGCGCAGCCGGAAAATAAGCAGGAGAATCCACGCACAGACCCGGGACATCTGGTAATCCTCGCGATCCACAAAAAGAGACTGTCTGCGCGCCGGAAAACGACGCCCGACTTCCCCGCGTGGAAAAGAACGACGCAAGTCTGTGTGTGCTGAGCGGAAAACGACGCACACACCCCTTTTTCCACGCATCTCTTCTCCTGTGGCCCTCTGAGGAGATTTCCCACCAGAAACCAGGTACTCTGTGCTTGAAAGACACTTTATTGCTTTTTAAAGACTTAAAGACTCTTAATATAACTTTTCAGTGATATCTTTACAAATTCGTATTGCAACTTTGATCGTTTTGACCTACAATTACCCAGATAAATATTCTATATTTTTCTAAACACTGTGTGGTGTATTTTTGTGGTGTTATACTATGGTGTTGTATGATTTATTGCACAAATGCTTTACACATTGCCTTCTAAGTTAAGCCTGACTGCTCGTGCCAAGCTACCGGAGGGTGAGCACAGGCTGATTTTGGATTGTGTGTGACTTACCCTGACTAGAGTGAGGGTTCTTGCTTGGACAGAGGGCAACCTGACTGCCAACCAAAAACCCCATTTCTAACAGCGGTGTTGTGAAATCTTGCAGCAGAACATTGTAAAGATGCAGTAGAGTCCCTCAGAGAGTGTTGCTAGGATTGGGCCTGCGGTAAAAAGGTAACACAAACCCAATGCAAAACATTTGCAGATCTAGATCTATATGTTTTAGCAGCCAGAGTGAAGCTCTTGCGGCTTTTTTAAAGATAAATAGCATGTTATGAGTTGGAATCCTACCAGAATCAGTTCAGGCTTTTGCCCTCTGATGTCGACAAATTAAATGGTAATAGCAAACAAAAACCTTGAGATACCTTAAGCATGCCTATACTAAGGTGGAATACTCTGTTGGAGTAGATCCATTGACTGAAGGCTTAAAGGGAATGATCACAAGTAAAATAAAATGATATTATAATGCCACAGAAAGTGCAATTGTGTGCTGCAAAATGTACATTTTTGTGCCGCAAAATGTGCTAATCTATGCCACAAAATCCTGGGAGGTCTAAGAAAGGGAGACAGTGTTATGCAAAATTGAAATTGAAATACAAAAATATTTCTATAGCACACAGAACTGTTTTACCATTTGTACATCAGATTATATAACTTTTATGGAGATGTATTTAGTAAAACTGTGAGTTTTTAAACATGAACTGAGAGACATTCTTGCCCCTACTGTTAATGGTATTAGAGAAGTAAGAGCATAGCCATTGTAATGTGGCAGGAAAGGACCAACTTAGGCAGCAGGGTTTACTAATATATGCAGCAAGAAAAGGCAAATTATGTGGCTGTACATTTTGTAATAGTAACACAGTGAAACTGACAAAACAATGAGCTGATAATATCTTGGCAAGGACTTCATCTCATTAGTACCTGTCTGACACCAAAGTGCAACAAAGGACAACAGACATATGACTAGTTAACCTTTTGTGAAGGGCTTTCCACTGTGCTACAAGTGTTTCTACATTTTTAGTAACTTTTTGATCCATTTGACTGTGAACACAATTATATTTTTATTAAATGCTGCAGTATATGCAGCCAATCCATAATTATGCTGAAAACTCAACAACTACAAAATTAAATAATTCCAGTGGCCCTGGCTGATAGACATGTCAGTATCCATGTGTACCCTGAATGCAGGCTAGATTCTTATTAAACATAGAGCAAAAGTGCAGTCTATTTCATCAGACATAAGTGTTGTGCTGCACATATTTGAAAGTACTCTAATGTGTGATAATGACCAAAATGGAGGTTGATGAAATAAAACATTTGCCTAGGATTGCACATTTGTTCAAGTACACAAACTGTGATTGATCCTAGTTTTTCCGGATTCTTGCTGTGCAATTCAGTCACTACATGGGTACCTCTTTAAGACATTAAAGCTTAATGCTTTGTCTTTAATTGTTGGAGTATGAGACAAGAACCTGGGTGACAGGCACGGTCCACACTGTATTATTGCCAGTTTTACGTAGCATGAACGGTGACCATGGACAAAAGAGCACTTTATAATAGACTAAATATGTTCATTTATTTCCAGCTTAAAGATTTGCCTGGATTCACAGGATGCTGAGCAGAGACTCGGATTCAGTGCATGGTGAGGCCACATCACCTCCTGTGAAAGCTTGGCTCACTTTGGACTCAAGGTTCCAAAAGGACTTTGAGCTCAGCCGAGCCAGGCCTCTAACTGAGAGTTCACTGACTTGCTCACCTATAATAGCAAGCAAAAGACAGTAATGTGAGGAAGAGAAGAATCCATGTAAAAATGTAAAAAAACATTTGGCGAGTGAGAGTGCTGAAGGGGAGAGATGGATGTATATGGGCAGAACACCTGAAACAAGGTAAGAGGCCAGTAGAAGAATAGTGTTAAAGAGCAGCATATGGAAGGAAGATGTGGATGTACGTAGGGCAGAACCAGCAAGAAGAGGCTGGGGTAAAGGGAAAGGTTTATGTAAGGGGACAGAAAAAGTGAAAAACGTTGAGGCAAGAGAAGGTTTGGGGCTGGGTGGGGAGATGAGAGGAAAGGAGTAGAGCTTTGAGGTGAAAGATGGATGTAGGAGTGGCAGAATCAGAAAGAGAAGAGACGATATGCTTGGGGAAAGATGGAGGTTGGACGTTAGTACGCAGAATCAGATCAGCAAAAATAGTAAGATCTGGAGGAGACGTAAAAATGGTATTGGACCAGTGTGTTCCGTTAACTCCATTGATCCTTTTAAAAAATTGTCTTAGTTCTGAGGTACATGTAATATCCTTCACAAAGATTGTGATACTGGACCATTCTCAAAGTGGCTACTGAACTTCAGCCTGCTCTGTGTGTTCTCTAACACTCCACTTGTCCTTTTATATAAAATCTCACTCGGACCTTTTCCTGTACGTCCTGATCTAGAAATCATAGCTCCTGCCCTGAACTTCTGTTGCAATATCTTGCTTGCCTTGTCGTACTTTTCTACCAATATAAAAACTATAAATGCTGGTTTGTTTTTTTCTGCTCAAAAATCTTCAGCAAGCTAAAAAAACTCTTAGCATCTTCTGACATTTCTCTGCTACCGTTTTCTCGAATGCCCCATAATATTTTTCTGTAATGGTTAAAAAGCAGAATTATATTGTGAGACCTTTCCTATGGGTCAGGGACAATAGGTGATTCATCAGCAACATCTGTGAAGGATACCATTGTTTATGATTGAGATTGATGTTTCAGAACTATTTCATTTCATTTACACAGAGCTGTTCCTTTTAGAAATTTCTCTGTCCAAAGGTGGCAAAAGCGACCTGTCAAAGCTTCCTCCAGAAAATGATAAAGGTATTGGGACTCAAACATATATGTTATTATAATCATACCAGATTAACACCTCATTCAGCCAGCCTGGCTATGTCTTTTAAAAGGTAATGATTTAGGTGATGGTGGTTATGGAATATAACACCGAAAATGTGTTCTGTGACTAAAAGGCCCCGAATACTCAGCAAATGTTTTACAATAGCCTTTGTGTGCAAAGTGCCCTACAAAGTGATAATGGACAGTAGTCTACCATACAAGACTTAAGTGATGTGAGGCCCAAAGTAAGGGCTAGATTCAGGTAGGAAAGGTGGAAAATCCATAGTAGACTGACAGGCCACTTAGTGATTCTTTTATTAGGTTTTTATAAGCGTGGATAAACGGGTTCCTTGCTTCGGCTGGCTTGGCTGTTGTTGCACAAACGAAAAGGCTGCTGCAACCTTAAGGTCAGTGTGCACGTAGTTAGACTGTGAATGCAAAGCCAGCCTGCGCATTATCATGTGCAGAATGACAATGGGCCGTCTTGGCACACAGTATGAAGTGTGCTTCTTCCCACAACATATAATTTCAAACCTTAAAAAGAGACAATGAGGCCTGAGGAAATGTCAGTTTTTCAGGAGCACAGTTAGAATTGGTCTCCTGTGGGAGGTGAGGGAAGAAGGAGGTGTACAGGAGATGGGGATCCTATGAGAGGAAGGCAGCTGAGAAACAAGAGGGCATTCCATAGAGTACATCAATGCACATGTAGTGATCTGCCAAACGCTGATCCTAAACAAGTTGTAGCCAGTAGGTTCAGGGAGGCAGATCTTGCATTCCCGGTTGGAAGACCAAAAGTGTTTGGTTAGATACCTGGGGAGGGACTGGAGTGACCTGTGGATGCTGGAAATTGTCTTGCTTTTAATTCTCTTTAACCAAGATCCAGTGGATTTAACTGAGACACTCATGACCATCCCCCCACCCCCAACTACCTATTATACATTGATACATTTCCTTTTCATATAACTGTAAACTGCACAGAATCTACATCAATAAGCTTTTTTTTATTTTGTTGCTTTAGCATATCTTTTTAGTGACTGGCTCCCGGTTTAGTGTTGGCAGTCTTTTTTTGTTGTCCCTGTTCACAAACTGTTTTCACTTTTCAGTCATCTCTTCTGTATATCTTTAAGGTAGTTCTGCTCCTTGCATCTCTTAAAAATTGAATTTGAGAGTAATTGCTGTGTTTAGGTACTCAGTGTGCAGGAGTGTTCCAGCCTGAGTTGCTTCTGGCTGCCAATATACTAGCCACCCTACCTGTGTATACCATTTGTGCTGTCTCTTCTTATCTTTTTTTTATATATATAACTCTGTTTTATTGAATTTATCAGAAACAACCAAAATAAAACACAGTGCATTTTCATATGAGAAATCTGAATATCCACTATTCTCCCAGGCGGAGGATGATGAAACTTGGGACCTCTCCAAGCAGACCAGCAATAACCTCCCCCCCACCTCACCCAGGACCTCATATGTATCCCAAACATCTATACACCTCATTTACAGCATGACTCTTTTACCACAATTGGTTGTCACTCATACGCATAGTATAACATCCCATGATCATGGGTCTTCATCTGTGCTCCAAACAGAACCGGACTTCTGGGCCACAGTGAGGCATTCTAACAGTGCACTCCAGCCCGTTATGTCCGCCAAAGCCCCTTCTTCCCTGCGTGTAATCGTCATATTTTGTTCTTTGGCTGCAACCCATTCCAAAACATCACAGGACCAGTGAGTGGGGGATAGGGTTTGCGTACCCATCCAGCCCATAGCCACCCTTCGCTTAGCCAAGACAAGAGCAAGCTGCATGAATCTGTAAGGGATGCGTCTACCCCGAGGTCTCTGTATGATACCCACGAGGCAAGCTGATGGCGTCGCCTTGAGCCCCAGACTTGTGACCCCGTACAACTTTCGAACCACTACCCACCAAAATTGCTGTCCCTCCCTACAGGCCCAGGCCAAGTGAAGAAAAGAAGCACCCGTCTCTCCACATTTTGGGGAACCCTGCCTCGCTTGTAGAGTCAATCTTATTAAGTTGGGCAGGCGTGATGTATACACAATGGACAAAATTAAAGTGTAATAACTTAACTCTATGGTTACAAGAGACCATGCGTACCAGCGATAGAGCCAAATTCCAGTCCACATCTTCTATGGGGTTCTCCAGCTCTTGATCCCAGGCCCTGCACGCTGCACATTCTAACACCACGCTATCCCCACGCACCGCTCTATAAAACAGTCACCAAGTGGGAATCATCTCGCCAATTGTGACCTACCTCATAAATATGCATGAGGTAGGTCTATTTGCAACCTACTAAAAAATGCTATGAAACTCAAGGGTTTCATACATTAGGAATACCGATTTCCTAATTGTGATTAGGAGAGAATCACAATTAGGAAATTGTTATTCTTAATGTTAGTACATATGGCCCCAAATGCCTTTTCTTCAACTTCACTACCTCAAAAGGAGGGCTGGGAAGTCACTTGAAGTCCCACTGAATAATTCTGTTACAATATGTCTTGGAGTTTTAATCATGCCCTAATTTGGAAATATCGTAGTAATCATATCAGTTTTGGAAAGACCTAGGCCTAGCTTCTATAATATTGTAATATTTTTATTGTTTGCCATTTTACTGATATCCACACTAGATAAGTAGTTTCTTTCAAAGCTGCTTCAACAATGACCGGACATGAATGTTAAATTGATGTCACTTCCTGTGATGTAATTTCCTGTGTTGTTAAATCTAGAGGGGCCCACATGTTTGTATTCTGCCCAGGACCCCATTACCCCTTGCATTGACCCATTGTGCACATACATCTGCGGTTGCTAATAAGCAGTGATGCACAGAAAGTAGCAGATAGCTGGCTCTTGAATGACTCTGCATGTGTAACTGAATGTTAGAGATAATTAACAGTTAGAACAAGAAGTACCAGGTGTAGGAAATTACCATCTTGTCTGGCATGTTACCCCCATATTTCACTGTATATATGTTGTTTTAGTTGTATGTGTCACTGGGACCCTGCCAGCCAGGGCCCCAGTGCTCATAAGTGTGCCCTGTATGTGTTACCTGTGTGATGACTAACTGTCTCACTGAGGCTCTCCTAACCAGAACCTCAGTGGTTATGCTCTCTCATTTCTTTCCAAATTGTCACTAACAGGCTAGTGACCAATTTCACCAATTTACATTGGCATACTGGAACACCCTTATAATTCCCTAGTATATGGTACTGAGGTACCCAGGGTATTTGGGGTTCCAGGAGATCCCTATGGGCTGCAGCATTTCTTTTGCCACCCATAGGGAGCTCTGACAATTCTTACACAGGCCTGCCACTGCAGCCTGAGTGAAATAACGTCCACGTTATTTCACAGCCATTTACCACTGCACTTAAGTAACTTATAAGTCACCTATATGTCTAACCTTTACCTGGTAAAGGTTGGGTGCTAAGTTACTTAGGGGGTTATTCGAACTTTGGAGGAGTGTTAATCCGTCCCAAAAGTGACGGTAAAATGACAGATATACCACCAGCCGTATTACGAGTTCCATAGGATATAATGGACTCGTAATACGGCTGGTGGTAAATCCGTCACTTTTCCGTCACTTTTGGGACGGATTAACACCTCCTCCAAAGTTAGAATAACCCCCTTAGTGTGTGGGCACCCTGGCACTAGCCAAGGTGCCCCCACATTGTTCAGGGCAAATTCCTCGGACTTTGTGAGTGCGGGGACACCATTACACGCGTGCACTATACATAGGTCACTACCTATGTATAGCTTCACAATGGTAACTCCGAACATGGCCATGTAACATGTCTAAGATCATGGAATTGCCCCCCCCAATGCCATCCAGGCATTGGTGAGACAATCCCATGATCCCCCTGGTCTCTAGCACAGACCCGGGTACTGCTAAACTACCTTTCCCGGGGTTTCACTGCAGCTGCTGCTGCTGCCAACCCCTCAGACAGGTTTCTGCCCTCCTGGGGTCCAGCCAGGCCTGGCCCAGGAAGGTA
Source organism: Pleurodeles waltl (assembly GCF_031143425.1). Taxonomy (NCBI): domain Eukaryota; kingdom Metazoa; phylum Chordata; class Amphibia; order Caudata; family Salamandridae; genus Pleurodeles; species Pleurodeles waltl. The sequence continues at coordinate 1,238,779,327 of NC_090446.1, forward strand.
GAACAAAGGACTTCCTCGGAGAGAGGGTGTTACACCCTCTCCCTTTGGAAAAAGGTGTCAGGGCTGGGGAGGAGTAGCCTCCCCCAGCCTCTGGAAATGCTTTGATGGGCACAGATGGTGCCCATCTCTGCATAAGCCAGTCTACACCGGTTCAGGGATCCCCCAGCCCTGCTCTGGCGCGAAACCGGACAAAGGAAAGGGGAGTGACCACTCCCCTGACCTGCACCTCCCCTGGGAGGTGCCCAGAGCTCCTCCAGTGTGCTCCAGACCTCTGCCATCTTGGAAACAGAGGTGCTGCTGGCACACTGGACTGCTCTGAGTGGCCAGTGCCAGCAGGTGACGTCAGAGACTCCTTCTGATAGGCTCCTTCAGGTGTTGCTAGCCTATCCTCTCTCCTAGGTTGCCAAACCTCCTTTTCTGGCTATTTAGGGTCTCTGCTTTGGGGAATTCTTTAGATAACGAATGCAAGAGCTCATCAGAGTTCCTCTGCATCTCTCTCTTCACCTTCTGCCAAGGAATCAACTGCTGACCACGCTGGAAGCCTGCAAAACTGCAACAAAGTAGCAAAGATGACTACTGCGACCTTGTAACGCTGATCCTGCCGCCTTCTCAACTGTTTTCCTGGTGGTGCATGTTGTGGGGGTAGTCTTCCTCCTCTCTGCACTAGAAGCTCCGAAGAAATCTCCAGTGGGTCGACGGAATCTTCCCCCTGCAACCGCAGGCACCAAAGAACTGCATCACCGGTCCTCGAGGTCCCTTGAACTCAGCAACTCTGTCCAAGTGACTGCCACAGTCCAGTGACTCCTCAGTCCAAGTTTGGTGGAGGTAAGTCCTTGCCTCCCCATGCTAGACTGCATTGCTGCGTTCCGCGTGATTTGCAGCTGCTCCGGCTCCTGTGCACTCTTCCAGGATTTCCTTTGTGCACAGCCAAGCCTTGGTCCCCGGCACTCTAACCTGCAGTGCACGACCTCCTGAGTTGTCCTCCGGCGTCATGGGACCTTCCTTTGTGACTTCGGGTGAGCTCCGGTTCACTCCACTTCGTAGTGCCTGTTCCGGCACTTCTGTGGGTGATGCTTGCTTCTGAGTGGGCTCCTTGTCTTGCTGGACGCCCCCTCTGTCCCCTCACACAATTGGCGACATCCTGGTCCCTCCTGGGCCACAGCAGCATCCAAAAACCCTAACCGCGACCCTTGCAGCTAGCAAGGTTTGTTTGCGGTATTTCTGCACGAAAATACCTCTGCAAGCTTCTTCACGACGTGGGACATCTATCCTCCAAAGGGGAAGTTTCTAGCCCTCTTCGTTCTTGCAGAATCCACAGCTTCTACCATCCGGTGGCAGCTTCTTTGCACCCACAGCTGGCATTTCCTGGGCATCTGCCCACTCCCGACTTGATCGTGACTTTTGGACTTGGTCCCCTTGTTCCACAGGTACTCTCGTCTGGAAATCCATCGTTGTTGCATTGCTGGTGTTGGTCTTTCTTGCAGAATTCCCCTATCACGACTTCTGTGCTCTCTGGGGAACTTAGGTGCACTTTGCACCCACTTTTCAGGGTCTTGGGTTGGGCTATTTTTCTAACCCTCACTGTTTTCTTACAGTCCCAGCGACCCTCTACGAGCTCACATAGGTTTGGGGTCCCTTCGTGGTTCGCATTCCACTTCTAGAGTATAAGGTTTGTGTTGCCCCTATCCCTATGTGCTCCCATTGCATTCTATTGTGACTATACATTGTTTGCACTGTTTTCTATTGCTATTACTGCGTATTTTGGTATTGTGTACATATATCTTGTGTATATTTGCTATCCTCATACTGAGGGTACTCACTGAGATACTTTGGCATATTGTCATAAAAATAAAGTACCTTTATTTTTAGTATATCTGTGTATTGTGTTTTCTTATGATATTGTGCATTTGACACCAGTGGTATAGTGGGAGCTTTGCATGTCTCCTAGTTCAGCCTAAGCTGCTCTGCTAAGCTACCATTTTCTATCAGCCTAAGCTGCTAGACACCTCTTCTACACTAATAAGGGATAACTGGACCTGGTGCAGAGTGTAAGTACCCCTTGGTACCACTACAAACCAGGCCAGCCTCCTACACCAGGTCTACCAAGTACATAGAACTGCAGATTAGCAACTGTGTGGCTGGAAATTACACCTAGCAGAAACAGAGGGTCATTTTATGCTGCTCTCACTACTGATGCAGAAATTTCCACTAGAAATCGATTTAATAATGCTTAATAAAGTGCAATTATCACCAGACTATTTGCATCTGCTGAAATTCACATCTAATTTTAATGAAACCTAAAAACATTCCTACTTTGTCCTGTCCATAAACATATATAGGTTGAGACCACTCTTCTGATCCACCGTAAGGGCAAAGCCTACCTCCAGGACCCTATACAGAGCTTGTTATGCCAATCTACACAATCTTGGAGGATTAAGATGATGACACTGCAAGCCGCAAAGGAGTCACATTTAAGAGCGGTGCCCTATTGGAAAAAGTCCAAAATGCCAAATATCGGTGCCTCCTGAATAACTAATGCTTCGTCCTTGAGGTTTAAATGATAAAATACCTTTGTAATACCTTTGTAATGAAATATGATGTGCGTTATGAAACTAGACACACAAGTATTAGCAATTATGCGCGTAACAATGTTTCTGAATAGAAAAAACACAATTCCTCGAAACTGTATACTCACCTGCTGGAATCACACAATTTACCCTTTTGGGAGATCGTCGTGCATTTATGCACGTCCGTTTTTCAAAGACCAGGAAACATTTCCATTAAGTGCGAGGCCTGAATGAACTCCATTGTGTGCGCGAAGGCAAACAGATACCATCTGATTGAATTTTCATTATGGAGAAAGCCTATGTGACATACAATTACTTTTACCGGAAAGGCGATGCTTTCAAGAGATCAAAATTGATGTATTTTTAGAAGAAAGAACCTGCGAAGATTCAGAAAAAATACTACGCCTTATCTTTTCCGTGCAGATTATAGACACTCGAAAAGAGATACCAATCATAAAGCTTCAGGTTTAGGTTTAGTCGCGCGCCAGACAATCCGGCAATGACGCACTTGTTCTGAAACAACGATAAAAACAATAGACCCCGGTTACCACTTTAGTGGTCTCGTACATGCATCCTTCTTTAGATGTAAGGGACTTTGCAGCCACTGCCCTGCTATTAGCCCCAGCACAGCCTCGCGAAGCTGTGTACACAACCACCGGCTGGAATTCCCTCCATTCCAGGGGTGAGTGGGCAGTGGCCTGAGAGTGGCTGGTAGTAGCACCATGCTGATGCGCCTGTTCCCTGCCTAGCTGCCTAGGAGAATCACGCCTGAGGGAGACCAGGGCCACTGTAGATTCTCTGGAATTCTCCCAGGTTTCAAGATTGATTTCCACATGGTTCGATCTCTATATTTAGTGGTAGAATGACAAAAAATATCGGAGTAGAAGGTATCAAGAACAATTACCAGTGCCCTCAGATTTAATCAAGTGTTCTCACCCATCACTTTTTTTAAATTTTTTACATTGCATGAAATTGACACAGTTCACTTGATGGGTGTAAGAATCTTTCCCACAAGGGTCAAGTATAAACTTAAAGGCCGCCGCTGACTCTGCATGCAAGTATCAGATAAAAAGGAGAGCATGTTGCAAACATAAGCACCCTTCTCATATAAAGGGTGTAAGCATCAGAATCGGATACACAGTGCACTCAATGGGTGCAGTAACCGAATTAATTTTGTAAAGTTCATTCCGTAGGCAGGGGCATTAGTCCAAAGCTTTACATTCTAATAAAGGGTTACAACTATGAAATCCAATGGGAACCCTCCACTGAAAGAGTGCAGGCATCCGATTAACTAGGCATGGTTGTTCACTGATAGGCTCAAATGTGCGCATTTCACTCTGAAAGTGCAAATAAACTGGGGACAGACCAGCCACACTGTGCATTGACAGGCAAGGTAAGAGGGAGTGTACGAATAGGATGAATTATTATATGAAAAGAAACAATGGCTGATATCTAGAGCCATTGGTCAACTGGTTGTCTAATAAAATGGAGGAGCTTTTAGCATACTTGACGTATTGTGATTACTCATCCTGCTGTGAATATCAGCTTCAAAGTTCACCTGGCTTAATAAACTAAATAAATGCTGGGTCCAAGGTGGAATCAGGGATGACTTGTGGCATTCTAGAACAAAATGGTCAAAATAACAGGGTTTGGAAGAGTTTGCCATCTTCAATGGCAGTGCACCTGCACTCTTGCGTTATCTGCATCTTTTCTGGGGTTCCTGAAAGGATTGAACTTTTCGTTGGGTGACCACCTTGGAGGAAGATGTCCTCTGGCAAGGATATGGTGAGACAAATATTCAACCCTGAAGCAATGCTCCTCATTTCCCCACTTAAGCACTGCACAACAGTTTGCCTGGAGATGTCAGCTGGGCAAAGAGCCTGCTCGGCAGCTGGAAGTCTCTGAGGGCGTTGCTGCCAAAATAATCGCTACACTCGTTTTGCACATCATGTGGTCCCAAACTTGCTGTGTTTCAATGTCTTTCCTGCTCCTTTTCTTTTGGATCCTGTGAAAATGTAACTGTCTAGTGTGAAACATATCTGGATGGGACATGGCATGCCCAGAACCACATCTCTGAAGTAACAAACCTTGTCTTACTCTACCAGCTGTCTTTTATTTGGGGATCGCCATTATAAATTCATTATATGGTGGTCAGTAGTTTGTTAGGATCATAAAGCTTTGACAGTTCTTCTTTCACAGGTTAGCAATACAGATTCTCATAGCACTGCCCCAAATCAAATAACACATCAGCAATCGGCCTTAGAAAATGTTACCACACTGGTCTCAAGCATGAACATATAATTGAGTACTAAATTGGCAGAGTTGCTCATGTAGTTCATCCTTTGGTGTCTGCTCTTCAAAGCTCCCAGTTTACAAACGAAATTTACACACCTAAAGAAGTGGTTGTGACACAATGTCATGCTGTACCAAATTCAGAACATAGAATTATTACATGGATCTCATGACCCCAAAACGGGCGATTCTATCCCTAAGCAAAATCTCTTCCCCGTGCTCTAGACCAGAAAAAACACAATTTGCGAACACAAACACAGTCTTAATTGTGTAAAGCAGGCCATTTATGTATGACTCATTAAAACACTTCCGTATATATCATATTCAGCTCATTAGAAAATGTTTTTATGATGGAGACCTGCAACAATCTGTTTACACAGGTTTTTAATTAACTGTATTAACTCAAAATAGTTTTCCAGTATTTACAAAAAATATATAGACAAGGCCTCCCTATTTGTAAACGCTCTTTCTTGAGAAATCACTTCCCTGCAACGTGGACTGCAAATCTGTTTCCTCTAAGAGGGGAACTGTTTCAGGTCTGATTATAAATTACCATGGAAACATTTTCAAGAACACTCCATGTACCGTTTTCCCATTGGTATCTCAAAAGGACAATTTTAATAGTAGACAAATTATAGAGTAACATTAAGATGAATGTTGGTGAGTAGGCAGGGGAAAGAAAAATGTCACATCTGAGGCATGATTGGAACAATGCTAATGAGAATGTATGCATGCAGCTGTGTAAGAGATCAGCTGTATTAATGTATTTGGAATGAACAGTACAGCACCTATTGAAATTCAAAAATGTAAAGAGGCTTTAGCAAAACTAATTGTGTTCTTGACAGCTATTGAAGCGTGAGCACTTCATACTAAACAACATTAGTATTAGCCCATCAAACTTTGTGTTTCTACAGAGTTGCGCTGAAAACCTGTCGCTTTTTTGGTCTAGGACAGTTTTGCGTGTGTTAATAATTAATGCCCAAAGGTCTTACACATCGATATATATATATATATACGATCAGGCTTTGAGCTACTCCCTTCGGTCATTGGCTTTCCTGTGTTTTTTATGGTTTACTATTGCTTGGAAGGGCTGTCAGTCGCAGCCGTTTCATTTTTCTGGATATTTACATTGCCCTCTTTGGTGTTGTGTCTTCCCATTAGCTTTGCGTATTCCCTTGGTTAGACTTCTAATGTGGCGTGACATCTCGCTTGTAAATGAATCAGTGAGTGTTCTTTGATGGATTTATTCTTCTGACTGTAACATTTTAATTACTGGCTTATGGGTTTAGGACTTGCTTGCTGTTTGAATGCCTTATTCTCTTTCAGCATTTACCAAGCAAACTTTTTTTTGTAAACTTTATTTTTCTTTATTTGTACAAATAGACAGGAAAAACAAGACCATTATACACTTATTGCACACCGTGGTCCCAAAATATTCACATACATGTGGAGGATACAAAGAAGAATAAGATACATACAACATACGCAAATAGCCATGGGGATATCATCTAGTTAATTGAAACATGAAGGGAGGAGCGCGGTAGGCAGGGCTTTTATGCCCCAATGGCAGGGAAAAATCTCCTGCCAGGTATGGTGCTGGCCACAGTCATGGATCTCAGCCAGTGTCTCCATCAGGAATCACTTTGTCTGGCGTTAGTAAATTGTCATGTAAGAGTTGCCACATAGGGCCTGGAAGTTGGTGGTTGGAGAATAGCGTGAACCTCACTGGTGGAGTCACAGTAAATCATATCTATTAAACCATTCATCTGTGGTGGGGGTTCTGGTGCCGCCTCAGTGTATGGCTATCTGGCTCTTGGCCAGCGGCGGTACTATGGCAGTGTAGGGTCTAATACTAGATGAGAGAGCCTTGACATACCCCAGGCAGAGCTACCAAGCGGTCTTGGTCAATAGTGATCTCTGTCATCTCAGAGCATGGTGAGGACTCACACCCAGTACGTATGCAAAACAGGGCATGTCCATGCGAGATGCAAGAACTTGGTGTTACATTTCGAGCATGTGTGGGAACGTGTGGGATCGATCTTTGCCAGACCATTTAGAGTAGTATACGCATGGTGCCGTAATTTATAATTAAGCAGTTTATGCCTCTGGTTGGGAAAGACGAGTTTTGTTTGTGTGTGGCAAAAATGACATATTTTGTCTGGGATGGGCTGTCCAAAGTCTGGCTCCCATGCCACCCGGGCCCTTTGTTGCCTGTGGGCTTCAAGACTAGCCTAGATTGGCAAAGCTGGGAGATTAGTGAAGTCCTATCGGTGGATGTGATCACTAAGGTCAGAGGAGGGAAGTCGTTAGGCTCTAGTGGGTATGATGGTAATCTGTCGTGCAATGAGACATTTAAACATCGGAGGGTAAAGTGGTCCATGTAGGTGGACACTTCGTAGCTGTCATGGTGTCATACATGAGAAAATAGCCATCTGGGAAGAGGTCTCCCATGGCATTTCAGTTGTGTTCCCAAAGGGAGCATTGTACCAGTCGTTACTGGGTCAGCCAAGAGTTTGGCAAGAGAGGAAGAGATGGGGAGTACAGCAAACCACCCCTATATCTGCAGAGCTTAGTCTACACCAGACTGGTGGTGGGCAGCATTTAGATATTTGTGTGGTCTTGTATGAGGCCCACTGGCAGAACAGTAGAGAGAGGAATACCTCTGGCTTGATCTCGTACTGGTCATAAATATGTTCATCAGGATTATACCTGTAATAAGAGATGAAAACTGGGTACCCTAAAGCCTCCTCTTTCATACAAAAGTGTCAGAGTCTCCCATTGAATCCTGGGTTGCTTACCCGCCCAGACCAGTCAGAGTAACAAACTCTGTTGGGTAGCAAAAAAGCAATTTGTTAGGGGGTTTAGGATGTTTAAAAATACATTTCCCATAGATCCCATAGTTTATAGTTGCTGGTAATATGGCGACCTCCCCACTGTCAAACACTGGTACCCCCTAATTAGTAAGGAGTTCTGACACATAGTTGCTACGAATATTAGGGTGCAGTAATCTGGCTCGTGTGCATCTCAGTCTCTCACCTTCACCATACCTTTGGATGCATGCATATTTTCCGAGGTATGCCACCTTGCTCTGAGCAGGTCTTGCAATTTCACTAAGACAACCAACCTTTGATGTAAATGGTTGTCATATCCCAGTCTGGTGGGTTTCAGATCAATATCAAGTAGTTACCGTTCTACACGGGCTAAATCAATGTGAATGCTCTTAAGGACTCCGGAATGCTTGGCTATACACTCACACTGCTTATATGGGCCTTGAAGGCCTCCCATAAAGTGGCATAAGTAGTGACAGATCCTTTGTTGAGTGTAAAGTATTCAAATATGGCTTCCCTAGTTCAGAATGAAAAACAACATCATGGAGTGCATTTTCATGGATTTGCCATTGCCTAATTTACCCCCTCTCGCATAGGAGTTTCACTAACAGCTTAACCAGGGAGTGGTCGGACAGGGTGTGGGAGGGGGAGGGCTATATGTTCTATGTCGCCTATCCAGGGAATAGCGTTTTTAGGAGAGGAACAAATAATCTATTCAGGTCCAGACATTATGGGGAGTGTAGTAAAAAGTGTAGTCCGTCATGTTAGAATGGTGTGAGTGCCATGCATCTGCTAGCTGCTAAGTGTCTATCAAATCCTGTAGTACTCTGTACAGCATGGGGTTTACTGCTAATTGCCTACCCAGGTAGTGTCCAGGACAGGCTTATATGCCATATTGAGGTCGCCCCCTAGTAATACCAGATCAGTCTCAGTTCGTCCTATAGTCGCAAAAAGATCATGAGTCTGTTAGGAGCTTATACATTGACCAGTAGGACTGTCCTGCCAGCCAATATGCTGAGACAAGGACATATCATCCCTACTGGGTCTGAAAAACTGTTATGACATGTAAATGGAACACTCTTGTGTATCAGTATGCAAACTCCTCAAGAGTAGGTGCTACACTATGTGAAATATCAGTTGCCTCCCCCACGTGGAGGGAAATGTGCAAGAAGTTCTGGGAGATAGGTGTGTTTACTGGAGGAATTCCAATTTGACACTGTATGGCATCAAATATGACAATACCTGTTTACCTTTTCGAGGGTTATTAAGGTCCCTACTGTTCTAACTTAGACATGTGAGGTCCAGTACCCTATGCTCCCTAGGTTGCGATCCCATGGTATAAAATAGCATAGAATTTGGGGCCCATAGTGTCAAATGGAGACAACAGAGCAGAACGCAGCAGTGTGCAAATAATTAAACATAAAACGAATGCAACATGAATAACCTAACCCCTCTCCCACACCACGGTGAGAAGTACCCAGTGAACCCTATTCCTTAACAAAAACAACACAGTCTCAAAAAGGGCGGTGTACAACATGGGGGGCAACACTATGATAGCAGGTCCCTTTCTATAGCATGGCATCATAAAAAGTAAGTGTCGGGTGATTGCAAGGCGAAAGCGAGGGGTCTCAAGCCCGGCTCAGTGAAAAGAATGTTAACAGAAAGCACCCTTAGCAACAATGTGGAGCATAGTTGGAGCATCTAGGTCCCAGTAGATGCTGTTCAGTCAGGCAGTTCTTGAGTGGTGGCTGGGGCGGCAGTAGCAGGGGAGCGGACAGAAGTTGAACGGTGGAAGCCACCACCCTCCTCACCTCAGTGCTTACACAACAGGGCAGCATCTGCTGGTGTGACAAAAATGCGGTATTGCCTGTTGATCTCTACTTGAAGACTTGAGTACCTGTTTCTGTAGAGTATTTTTAACATCTGAGAATTTCCGTCTAGCTTCCTGAACAGCCAATGTGAAGTCAGGGAACAAGGAAACAGTGGAGCCTTAGTATTGGAATGGGCCCTGCAGTGTCTTGGTCCCTGTAATTTAGTATACAAGCAATTATTTGACAGGGTGGTGCTCCGGGTGGAGGGTGAGGGTCGAGGGATCTGTGGGCATGTTCCATGACCAAGGTTTTAGTGAAGTCCTGTCTACGAAAGAGTTCCGTGAGCAGACGTTTGACGACTTCGGGGCAGCCCGTGGCTGTGGATACGGCCAGTATCCAGAGGTTATTACAGTGAGATCTAGCTTTGAGATGTTCATTCTTAGCTATTGTTGAAATAAGCAGTCTTTCCACCTTTTCGAATCATTTTTTGACGGTTGTGGCATCGTCTTCCATTTCAGAGTTACGTCGTTCTGTGCCATCTAGTCGCACTGCATGTCGTTCTATCCTTTCACTCAGCCGATCCAGCCTGTTAGTGAGGCTGTGAAAGCAGGCATCAGTAGATTTAAATCTGGCACTTAGTTGTGCTGTTATGGGCGCTACACCATCAAAGGAGGCCACCGCTGCATTATTGTTTGGGGACTCCTCTGAGTGGGACAGAGTGTGCAAGCGTCTCGCTCCTATAAGTGGGTCAAAGGAGAGCTTTTTCTGTTTGGGGTCACCACGCCCCATTTTGATGGCAAAAGAGGTTGAATATTTAGCAATACCAATAGCAGTGCCAGTAGAGGTTGTCCTGATGATACAGAGTCCTAAAGCAGCAACAGGAGGAAGGGCCACCCCAAAGCACCAGCCTGAATAAGAGAGAGCAAGGGGTGAGCAGTTCAATTGTTCAGTTGCCAGCCTCACTGTCATCGTGGATACCCCCCCCTCGCAACGTAGATGCATCCCACTTAGAAGTATGGGGATATAGCAGTGAGGAAAAAAAGGGGGGTGTTACAAACTCACTGTGTGATGGTGCAGCCAACGCTCACTCAAGCCAGTCAGTGGGGTGCAACAGTGCCTCACCATAGCCACACATGATTTCCCATGGTGGGGGAATCCGCAAAGGGTACATCTGCTGCAGCAGGAGGTATAGTGAAATGACATGGCTCACAAGTCCCTTCACGTCGTCAGCAATGCAGGGCCAAATGAGTAGTTACCGCCACCACCTGCTGAGATCAAACGTATTGGCACAGGCAGGAACCCCATGCCCGTAACAGCACAGGCTCACAGCCGCATGTCCGCAGCTCTGCTCATAGCAAGGGGTCTCGCACAGGTCAGTGCACCATTATTGCGGCTTCCATGGCAGGGACTAAATCAGACAGGGCAGGCCAGCAACTGGCAGGGCTCAGTAGTCCCATCCCCAGGCTCACCCGCGGCCCTGTGTCCACGGGCCTCTGAGGACAGTGCTGGTCGCATTGTTCACGGCCTCCCCTTGCACCCTGCAGTGAGGTTTTAATGGTGGTAAAGCAGGTTAGTTGGGGGCCACCTGAGGACCGGCAGAATGTCCTGTGCTCAAGGATGGAGCAAACACTGGCCTTTTCAGGCTGGCAGATCTGGAGCTTCACTGCCGGGCGGCCATCTTGGTCAATGGCGTGACCCCACCCCCCTGCAATGCAAACTTTATCTTACAACTTCTTTTCACAAAACTCTTCACTGTGGGTACGGAGGTAGCTTCATTATGAATTTCGGTACTAGGACTACCGGTGCATACAGTTTCCTCACAAAATACTAGACCTATTGGCTTTGCAAATGCTTGTTGTTAATTTCCTCCAGTAGGTGGGCTTGTTGAATTGCTGTATTCATTTTGATGTCAATTATTTGTGTTTATGGAGTATATTTTCATTGTTGCATTTTATTTGGGGGATAACACTTCTCACTTGTCCCTGCACCCTGATGTCTTTGCACTTTGCAAGTAATGAAAATAATAAAATACAATAGAACAGAATAGAATAGAAATGTGGCACTAAGTGAAACGTAGTTTAATTTGTGAAGAGCAAATGTGTAACTGCCCAACTGAACTAGCTAGGTTTGTGATCTATACTTATCATTCATATCATAAGTACATATCTAGAAACAGGAAGAACATATTATATACTTCATTATCATTTTCTTCGAAAAGGTTGTCAGTAACTGAATAACCTATACTGTGAAAACAAGGTTCCATTGCCATAATCGTACACAGATTTGAGTGATTTAGTTTCTCTAATGGAAATAATCCGTGGGTCATAAGTATTTACAATAAAATTAACATTACATCTATGTCACCCTGAAAATAATTCAATATGCTATCAGAAGTCATACATGTTATTGTACTCCCAAAAACAACACAATAAAAATATTTGTATTTTGGCTTTCAAGATCACACATACTCACAACATAGGTTTTGCGGTTAGTAGATTGGGCCATCCAGATTTACCTCTTGTAAGAGATCCTATCTGCCCGTAGTGTACCTACATTTTTTTCATTCTGAATATATGAATGTTTCACTTGTAGAGAAGTCCCTAGGCCTGATGAATAGCCCCAGATGCTATATGCTGGTTCTTAAATAGTATACTTTGCCTTTCAGTAAAGCTTTTGTTAACGCAGGACTAATGGATACTTAGGGTTTAGGTATGCTTGATGTATGTATGGCAAATTCATCAGTCATGTCAGCATTATAGGATAGATGTAAACTGTGGGAGCAAAATCAGTCATGAGCAAAGCCACAAGCATTTGAGAACGTAAGTGGCAGAAACCTATTGACCCTGACAGGAAGTAGGGGTAGCTAGAGACCTGGCACTTCCTAACTTTTTTCTGCTTTTAATCAGGTATTTTTATAGAGTAACTCTACCCCCACTCACTACCTTATTCCTTTTCCAACAAAGTGCTCCCATGCATCTCACAGGTTGTAGCACGCATGTTCCTAAACAGAACAGGAAGGAACTCAAAGGTGAAGTGGGTGGTGAGAGTTCTTTAAAGCAAAAGGATTTTTTTCTCCTTAGGTTGATGGGAGGGTTCTTAAATTGATCCAATCGAGTTGGACTCTACAGTATAGCTTGTGTAAAGCACTTTTTATTTTGTTCATCATTGCAGGCACAAAGCTCAACCTTATTTCTTTTTCTTTTAGTGTCTTCTTGACAGCTTCAACTATTTAGGGGGGGTCATGTTTCTTGCTACCCACATTTTTGTCATCTAAATACCATGCTCTCTAACAGGATCTATCTAGTAAACCTCTAAATCAAACCTTCACAAAAAATCATTCTCTTTTTATAAATAGAAAAATAGTAAATAAAACAGTGACCTACAAACCTTCGACAGAAGAATGATTGACATCTCAGTTCTGCCATAGCAGCGTAGAAACATAAACTTCCTGCTGAAACTAAACTACTTAAAGAGGTTTAGATACATTCAGCACAACCAATTCAATGGTTGTATCAGGCCTAAAAGCGGAAGTCGAAATTACAGCTGCCATTCTCACGAGTGCATTTGTTTTATTTAAAAAAAAAAAATACTATACAAGGGAGATCATGCCATGACACTTTTAACCATCTGCACCTGGCGCCATTTCTTCCTAAATTGAACTTTTAGTGTGGTGTTTCCTGCAGACGATCATCCATGGTGGGTCTGCATCTGTGGGCTAACCACATCCACACTTCACTTAATTTACTTTGTTTCTGTCCTCACCCTACCAGTCGTGGCTCAAAAGGAGCGGGGTGGGTACGGCTGGAGGAGGGTGCACTTAAAATTTAATAAAATTAAGTTTTAAAAAAACACTTAGCTTTTTGGCGCGGTCCTGCGCCGTGCTCCGCTTCCCTGCTGGCTGCAGGCACTGGCTACCAGCCTGCCCAGCAGCCAATCCTGACGCTGCTCAAAGCTTATTGATGAATTCATTGTATGTGTCCTACAGTTGGTGTGCTCCCGGAAGCAAGATTTGGGCAAATCAACTTTTTAAATCGACATTACACTAATTTCTGCCCCGCTGTTAAAGCAGTCTGTTTGATAATCCCAGTTCATTCATTTCTATTACTTTTCATAATAATCTCTATTTCAAAGCCACTTAATGGCTGCAACGCGGCTGTGTCATAGGGGAGGGCTATCAAAAACGTTCCCAATCAAAGGCCAATTATTTCATTACAGCCTCTACTAACTGTCCACCCTCTGTACTATTTCGAACTGAAAAGATTAGAGGCTTATTATTTTTTCCCCAAATGAATTTGATTAAATTGCCAAGCCTAGATGAAATATGCTATTTAACGAATGTAATGCTCTTTGTACTGGATTGCTATTTTCAAAGAAAACAAGCTCTTTTAATAGGGGGGAGACATCAAGGTTGAACTGGAGGATGTTTCAAGGGGTTGTTACTAAATAAAGGCTTCTCCCATGCGAGGTGGTGAACTGGAGCACAATAAGCAAACGCGCACTGGGCGTCCCTGATCAAAGTCGACAAGCCGCTAGATCACAGCCCCCAGTTGGAGGTGCATATGTAGAATCCCTGCCCTGTAATCCAGGTGGGGCTGAAATTATGAATGTCTCTAAAAATACCATTTTATGAAATTCAGTGCAAGCTCTACACATAGAATAGTAGGTTGCACAGCTTTGGGGACATTGGCTCGCTCTTGAAAAAAACCTATTATTCCGACTGTGAACTAGCACACTCGTATTAAAGGATGTTGTGCAGAGTACTTACCCAATGATGACAAGGTCTTGAAAACTAGAAACAAAAGTACTTACAATGTAAAAAATGCATTTGTCGATGCTTGAGAATGTATCATCAAGAGACAAAGAGCTCCACTATCTTCTCTGGCTCTTCCACCTCCTGGAGGCTTAAAGGCTGGGGATGCACAGAAAGCTGATCTAATAGAAAGATGGCGAAACAACTGAGACCTGTAATCACAAGACTTAACGACGAGGAATATGCAAAGACGATCCTCCATCCCATGTGTGTGATGTCTTGCATATCAGAAGCACACTCTTCTAGTTGAAAATACCAAAGTTAGACATATTTTAACAGTACACATGTAATATGCTAAAACTTCGGAAAAATAAAAACATTCATCTTTGCTAGCACTTGCCCTGAGGAGGTGTTATTTTCTCATGCAAAGGCCTGTCTACCATTGTTAGTAGGGAGGGTTTTGCATCAAAAACCATGGGACATAGAGTGGGAACATGGGTGGTAGTGTGAGAACGTGGGATGGTAGTGTGGGTGCCTGGTCCTGACAGTCTGCAGATGAGACTGACACTTAGGGTTAAGTTGGCTGCAATGTGGAGCTTGAATGACAGGTGTTCCATGTTCAAGAATGACATGTTTGTAGATGTCATGAAGTGGACGGGGTTCTTGTGGATGACGGTGATTGCGCCTCCGGGCTTGTGAAGTCCCACTTGCCTGGCAATTTTGTAGCCAGGAGGGATGGCTGTACTGATGCTAGATGCTGATGCACGGTTCAGCCTGGTTTCCATGAGGAAATGTAGTTCAGGGCATTGTCCTGCAGCAGGTCCCAGAAAGCTGTGGTGTCTTTAGTGAGTAAGCAGGTGTTGAGGAGTATGCATGCAAGTGTTGTGTGAGTGGTTGCAGGGCTGAGTGAGAGAGTGAGTGGTTGGTTGGTTGCTGTTGGTGCGGTGAACGATGGATATGGGTAAGTGCATGAAAAACAGGCAGTAAGTACAGGTGAATGCTTCCTGAGTGTTTTGTGGTGAGGCCCTAGCATGTGGAGCAGAGCAGCCTGGTAGCAGTGGGAATACCAGGATTCCTGATGCTGGGCACAGTCCAGGCGCAGACAGGCATAGATGGGCTTGCTTTGGTGCATCTGCTGTGTGTCCATGCTGTGGCAGACATTCAGTAGGTTCTGGGAGTGGAGAGGAGTCATGTCACTTACAGTATAGTGGGTTGATGGAAATTCAGCGATGCCACTTCCTTTGCAGATGGATTATGGGAGATTCCTTTCTGTGCAGCTGGATGATGGAGAATCCAGTGATGTCACTTCCAGTGCAGATTAATGATGGAAAATCCAGTGATGTCACTTCCTCAGTAGCTGAACGATTGAAAATTCAGAGATGTCGCTTCCTGTGCAGATGGATGATGGAAACTCCATTAGTGCTACAAGGAGTGAGGAGTCCTTGAATGAGTCACCTTCTTCCAGGAAGAGTCAAGAGATGTTAGGAGTCTTCTTTCAGCAGGACCTTCATTAGGTAGAGTCTTCTGAGGTCAAGTAATGTTCTGAAGAGGTGTTAGTGACAGATTTATTCTGTGCATTCACCTGTGATTGAAGAATTTCTGTCACCCAGTTCTATCTCGCTGCCCACTAGCTCCTTTTGCAGTATTTGCTCTATGCTTTATTAACCTGTTTCTATGTAGTTTAATCCTTGTGCTACTAGGTAGGTCTATCCTCAACTCCTTATCGATTCCCCTATTAAAATGAGGTTTCAAACCCACCTAACAGGCCCCAAGCTTGTTCTGTGACTAGAGCCACGCCTTCTGGAAGTGTCGTGTGAATTAATAGAAACCTCCCTGGCATCTCAAAGTCAAAAGAGGCAGAGTCAAAGCTGTCTTTTGTTCTTTCAACTGTTCTTGTCCAATCCCATTTTAAGTAGGCAATAACTTTGAAACAATCATCTAGAATTTTCAAGGCAGAAATAGGATTTTTTTTTAATCCCTAGACATGTTCAGGGAAAAGTATAGCAACTTCTACACAGTAAGATAGTGTTTAGAGTTGATGGGAGCACATTAACCCAAATATGTAACATGCCCTAGTTTTTGTATGAACACTGCGGGCTTATAAAGCACACTTTAGGAGTGACTTATGACTATATAAAAATAGGAATTTTCCTACATGACAAAAGCACTTTTCCCTGCCACGTGTCACTGCAGTGTCTTTAAACTGTAGTCCACTCACAGAACAATGATGCTCCTGGCAGATAGACATTTTTGTTTTATGTGTGGGTGATGTACATACACACTGCAGCCCTTGTATGATATTTTACTTCACACCTTAGGTGCATTTTTGAGCCATCTACAATGATCTTACAGGACAGTTAAATAGACCAATTAGATTAAGCCAATTTTATCAATACCATTTTAGGGTCACATCACACACACACACACACACTGTGGCAATGGATAGCAGTGTCAGAGTACAGTGTGTCCCAAACCCAGCAAAAGAGGATCCAGAAAAAGGTCAAAAGAAACTGTGATGACCATGCAGAAAAGGCAAATGTGATACTGACGTAGTCAATAGAATGTGGGTGGCTCTTTGTCTCAGCTAACTGACAGCTGTGGGTCTCTATATGCCTGAACCCACAGCCAAGCAGTGCTGAAACCTCTCTCAGGGGGTGGTGACAATGGGTGATAAGACTCTAGGTGCTTTTTTTATTTTTTATTCTGAGGTGAATGGATTATGGTAGCAAGTGACCAGACACCAGGTACTTTTTTTTTTAATTCAAAGATGGTGTGGGAGAGTGCATGGTGCGAGTTATTGAGACTTGCAAAACACAATTGTGGGGTGGGAAGGTTTTTTTTTAAGGGTGAAGTGGGAGGGTGGGAGGATACCATTTATTTGAGATTTTGGGAGGATAGAGGGCCCAAAGGAATGTTGCAGTGTGAGAGGCAGGAAGGCACACTTTATTAAAATACAGTCCATGGGAGGGGCAAAGGAGGTGACCCCATATTGCTCAGGGCTTCCCCTTGACTCCAGTTTCTCTGTAGAGGAGCTTAAATTACATGAAATTGCAGTTGTGTAGATGTGTAGCTGTCAATGTGAAGTTTTCCACCTTGGGGCTCCAAAGGGTATAATAGATAACTCAGACTTCAATCCTATTTGATGTCACTTGGAACCCCTCAGTAGAAAACCCATTATTGGAATCTGTCTATCAGAGTTATTTATAATACAGTCTAGATGTGACTTAGCATGTCACCTCTAATAAGAAAATGAATTAGCTGCTTAACTGCAATAACTTAGTATAGTGGGATGTTGGGTTGGGCCAACAGACACTGTTAAAGGCAAGTAATGGAGTACAATTACAACAAATGTTTAAACAATAAAAACAAGAACTAGCTTTACAGCTCTTCTGACGTGTCTTCTTTAAAAGAACTGCCATCAAGAATAAAGAGGTATTTACAGCAATATATTTGTTTTTTTCCATGGCTCCATACACAAAATTAGGACTCTCACTGAAGGTTACTATACACTATGAACTACAGCATATAACATGACTGTGCAAAATATTACTACCTGCAGAGTGATGTGACTAAATTTGCATTACGCATGCTACTTTGATTTTCCATGTAGACAACCATACTCATTCATATGAAGGAACAAAAGATCAATGCTTTAAGATGTTTGAGGGAAGGGTGATACTGTGACTTCGTATTATAATTAATGAAATATATTCCAAGTTACAATAATTTTACAAGCCACCTCAAATTCTGTGACCTTATTAGAAACTCAACCTCAGGCCTCATTCTATTAGATGGTTATGGAACTTGTCAGTAATATCATTTATTTACTTAATTTGATATTTATTAATGCATTTGTGTATGTATTAATTTAGTACTTGACAGTGTGCACAAGAAATCTAAAGGGTGACAGACAGCTTTACATGAGAACATTTATAATACCTAAGCACAGAAGGTTTGTTTTTTTACACAGTGCAGTGGAAAGCTTTCAGCATGAAAGTTAAAATCAGGCTGGACAGGCAGATATTCTAACAATTACTTGGCCAACAAGGATACCAACAGCTATACAGAGAAAGGCTTTCAGGCATATAGTTTGCCCTTTACCAGGTGGCAATTACCTATCATCAGTCCTTTCCAGCCTCAGGGGTCTGGTAAGGTCGCACCCCCATCTCTGTAGTTCCAGTTGGATTTCTTCACAAATATTTCCTACCTTGTGAATAAGCTGTAGATGAGAGACCACAGGCTGCATTGTAGGTTAGCAGTCTAGTTGTTTTAGAGTCTTTGCTTTTCTAGAGGATCTCTGTTAGTTCAGTGTTCCGAGATGAAATCTGCCCCCATGTGGGCTGGGGCACTGAGACCATATTGGTGCTCCACTTCAATAGCTCAACATGACAGCATGAGGCATGTGGACATGCAGGCACAATAGCATATGAATCATGGGGGCCATTGCAGCGCTCTCTGATGCCAACCGCCAAAGCAACGGTTCAGCACCACTAGGGGGCATCTGCCTGTGAAGTAATCGGGAATTACTCCATGGAAACTTCAGAAACAACTTTTGAAAAAGGTCCTTTAGCTATCACCAGCCACCTTCTGGAGTACCAGAGGATGAAATAAAGTGGCATCCAAACTCACTACAGGTGATGCTGAATGACAGTTCACTTTAGCCATATCACAAGGTCATCACGCTGGATAGGCCCATGCCATCCAGGTCTCTCATGGTCCAGGACCACACCAGTCTGACACTGCATGGCCACAACCATCGGTGCCAGCATTTGGGGTAGGGCGGCAAGTTTCTGGCAGCTTCCATTGACTTTGTGGATGGCAAGGTTGTCTTGCCACTGGAAAAAGCAGTGTATATTCAACTCCAGAATTACATTAATGCTAACAATCTCCTGCACCACCAGCAGTCCAGCTTCAGCTCATGCTGCAGCACGTACACATCTAATTTACACATCTTGCACGGTGCCCTCCTGTCCAAGAATGAGGTTGACCCCTGCTTCCTGATATTTCTGGATCTCTCAGCTATGTTTGACACATTCGGCATTCCCACTTATATGCACACTCAGGAGTCTCAAATGGGATTCAACAACAATGTCCTTCACTGGTTCTTCTTCTACCTTTCCAATCTATACCAGTTTGTTCACATGAACATCTCCAGGTCCCAAATGATCCTGATCACCTGTAGAGTGCTCCAGGATTCCTTCCTGTCACTTGGCATCTTCAGACTCTACATGGAGTCACTTGGTGCTTTGTTCACAGATAACAGCTTTTTAATTGAACAAATTCACCAATAATACATACATCTACTTGAAAGTCCCCTCTGCTTCAGACATCCAACTCCTGAAACACTACCTGCATATCATCCAGACCTGGATAGCCAGTGCCTACCTTGAGGCTCAAACAAACCAATTAAGAATTCCTATTATTTACGAAGGACAGCAAACCAGGAACAGTACAAACCTGGCTCAATGACATGAACCTTGTTTCAAACCCCAGCTATCACCAAATTTCAAGTCACTTGGATTCACCTAGGAAGTCAGGCTTGCCCTCAACGAACACATTGCCAAAAAAAAAAAGAAGGCCTAGTACCATATCTCTCTTCTAAAGAAAGTGAAACAATTTCTTCCAGAAGAAGACTTCAGAACTGTTGTTCAAGTCCCTAAACTCTTGCATTTAAAGAATGGTAACACCCTGCTCCAGAGCCTCCCACGTGTGGCACTAGAACCTTTAGGGGCTTCATAAATGTGGCAGCACGTCTCCTCCAGGGCTTGAGGAAATATGATCACATCACCCCCATCCTGATGGAACTCAATTGGCTCCTCTTGCCAGCCTTACTATCTTGAAAAAACAGCTGCATCATTTACAAAGCCATCACAACCAGAATCACCACTTATGCTGCAGACAACCTCACCATCTCTGGTGGGTCTCAGCACACCTATAGCCAGGACACCATCAGTCTGCAGACTAAGAAGTGTGAGACAATAAAAAATAAGGTTGCAGATCTTTTCCATCTATGCACTTAGGATGTGGAACAACACCTCTGTATATAGAAATACCACATTCATAGATATATATTGGAATTTTCTCTCTCCCCCTCTAGTGTTGAAGTGTGGGAAGATGCCCTGTGAGATGCTGCTATCCCTCTGTTATCTTCCTTTGCATACGTCTATAACACTGTCACCAGTTGATGTGCCGACACATTGTACAGTATGATGGAATTCAGAATACACATTAGTAGTAATATTCCCCCTGAGAACAATTATCTAAATTAGTAAACTCTGTAAACAACAGATGTTACTGTTTTTCAAATAAATGCTAACAAAATCACCACTTCAAGATAATGAAATGTCAAGTAGGCATTTCTGGGATTCAAACTCATGACCTGCTGGTCACAACAACATGAACGATAGCCAGATACATGTTCACACTCTTTCAATTTGTATAGGTAAAAGTAACTAACATTCAGAATTAAAAAACAGAGAGCACAACCATAAAACCTGAGCACAGTCTTACAAATATGAAGGCTAAGTTGGCTGCTGCCACCATGTGACATCTCAATGCAGGTGCTCCTAAGTGGTGAATGGATAGACTGAGTATTGAGTGAGGACTTCTTAAGAAATAACAAAGTTAAGCTAACTTGTGGGAGATGATAATTTAATCTTCTTTTTGCCTCTTCTAGACATAATTATCTTTTGTAATTAATTTGATGTGCTGTAAATAGCTGCAAGTTAAGGAAAGCAGGTGCTACAACATCTGCGTTCCAAAGGCTAGTTCTAAATAAATCACAGCCCCGCCAGTCTGTCCATTTCCTATGTGTTACCATTAAGCACAAGTTACCAGTGCTTTAGGCTTGTTCTTTCTGGCTTGTGTTCCCTTCTGCTGTCTGCATCCTTTTTGAGTCATTCACTATTTTTAGCTCCAGACCTGCAAGAATATTCCAGACAATGATTACTTCTCCTCCATACACTGCTAAACACTCTGATTCCTCTCTCAGGACTCAAAGTTCCAGAGAAGCCCAATGTTAGTTTATTTAAACAGTGAGAAAGAGCAAGAGAGGGATAGAACGTGTTTGGATTCACTCTGAATTTAAACTAATGAGCATACACTAGCATTGTCACTTTAATGTCAGAATACTGCTTTTAAATGATTTCCCAACATTTGTAACTTCCAGCTCAGCAGAGCTGAAAAACATGCTCATTGTATGCTGTCAGTCTCAGAAGTAACAGAGGAATTATTTCAAATGAAGACAAAGTAAATCTGTTTTAAACTCTTTTGACCTAAACTGCTCGCTGTTGTACCAGTCTTTGCAGGCAACATGTTGCTGGACCAGAAAGAAAAGAAGTAGAAAGTTAGAGCAAAAGTTTACTAAACCCCTGCATCATGCAATGCAACACAAGGGCTTAAGTGAGACTTACTAAGCCATGCAATGCCACCTTGCATAGCTATGTGTGACTTAGTAAATCCAGAGTAATGCAAGGTAGCACAAATCGCTGCCTTGAGTTACTCTGCACTGAGAAGGCATACCATGGGTGGAGCAAGGGTGTCCCCATGCTTCCACCCATGTATTATGGTGGAGTCCCAGATTTACTATGGGTTGTAAACCTGTGATTGCATCAAAATGATACGCCTAACCAAAAGAGATGTAACATGGAGAAATCTCTTTGTTTCTCCTCGTTATTTCTTCTTTCGAGTGTGCTGCGTTCTGCAACACACATAGAAAGAGAAAAAGGCCTCTAAGAATTGCTTTTGTGCAGGAAAGTGTCCCTTCCTGCACAAAAGTAATCCTTCCTGGTATTCTCGCACCATGAGGCAAGGGTGCCTGCACTGGCTTTAGGTAGCACTCAGTGAGTCAACAAAGGGAACGAGGAGGAATGTGTCATATTTTAATAGATAAGCAGATTCCTGCTCTCCCTCTATCAGGCAGTGCAGCAAGCTGTCTTGCTGCATTGTGTTGTGTGACATTTTGATAAATCTGACCCCTGGTGTTTGTTTTAAAGTACGCACAGACCCCTGCATCAGGTGTAATTGAAGCTGTGTTAGGCAATCTAAGATAAATGTAGCATTAGGACATTTTGGCAAGACAGCAGTCAAAATGTTCCAAGAGAAACTAATTTTCTATTCATAACTCTATTTAGATTGAACATGAAAAATGAACAGCTAATCTCATCTTCAGATTGACCGAAGGACTAGGCTTGTCCCTAGTAATGTGAGCTCCAGAACCTATTCTTTGACCTGAAGGGACACACCAGGTACACACTCACTGTAGGCAGTGGATTCCGGACAATGACTTGGCTGTATCACACAAAGTGGTGTTGACAGCATACATATGTTTCAAGAATCTGTGCTGTGAACACAAATTTGTTTCTGAGTCAAGGAAAAACATGGCCTATTGACCCCTCACATGTAACCTTTAGCTCTTTTGTAAGATCAAGAGCCTTGGCTGGTATCCAGTGCACATGGTGAATGCATGTATGTGTAGTTTGTGTGCACACATTTTGTGGTATGACTTTGTGTTGTATGAGTCTGAGTGCAAAAGCCAGTGGTATTGTAAGGAAATGCCTCCTTGGCATGGTTGCCCCCTGACTTTTTGCCTTTGCTGATGCTATGTTTACAATTGAAAGTGTGCTGAGGCCTGCTAACCAGGCCCCAGCACCAGTGTTCTTTCCCTAAACCTGTACTTTTGTATCCACAATTGGCAGACCCTGGCATCCAGATAAGTCCCTTGTAACTGGTACTTCTAGTACCAAGGGCCCTGATGCCAAGGAAGGTCTCTAAGGGCTGCAGCATGTCTTATGCCACCCTGGAGACCTCTCACTCAGCACAGACACACTGCTTGCCAGCTTGTGTGTGCTAGTGAGGACAAAACGAGTAAGTCGACATGGCACTCCCCTCAGGGTGCCATGCCAGCCTCTCACTGCCTATGCAGTATAGGTAAGACACCCCTCTAGCAGGCCTTACAGCCCTAAGGCAGGGTGCACTATACCATAGGTGAGGGTACCAGTGCATGAGCATGGTACCCCTACAGTGTCTAAACAAAACCTTAGACATTGTAAGTGCAGGGTAGCCATAAGAGTATATGGTCTGGGAGTCTGTCAAACACGAACTCCACAGCACCATAATGGCTACACTGAAAACTGGGAAGTTTGGTATCAAACTTCTCAGCACAATAAATGCACACTGATGCCAGTGTACATTTTATTGTAAAATACACCACAGAGGGCACCTTAGAGGTGCCCCCTGAAACTTAACCGACTATCTGTGTAGGCTGACTAGTTTTAGCAGCCTGCCACAAACCGAGACATGTTGCTGGCCCCATGGGGAGAGTGCCTTTGTCACTCTGAGGCCAGTAACAAAGCCTGCACTGGGTGGAGATGCTAACACCTCTCCCAGGCAGGAATTGTCACACCTGGCGGTGAGCCTCAAAGGCTCACCTCCTTTGTGCCAACCCAGCAGGACACTCCAGCTAGTGGAGTTGCCCGCCCCCTCCGGCCAGGCCCCACTTTTGGCGGCAAGGCCGGAGAAAATAATGAGAATAACAAGGAGGAGTCACTGGCCAGTCAGGACAGCCCCTAAGGTGTCCTGAGCTGAGGTGACTCTAACTTTTAGAGATCCTCCATCTTGCAGATGGAGGATTCCCCCAATAGGGTTAGGATTGTGACCCCCTCCCCTTGGGAGGAGGCACAAAGAGGGTGTACCCACCCTCAGGGCTAGTAGCCATTGGCTACTAACCCCCCAGACCTAAACACGCCCTTAAATTTAGTATTTAAGGGCTACCCTGAACCCTAGAAAATTAGATTCCTGCAACTACAAGAAGAAGGACTGCCTAGCTGA
Organism: Pleurodeles waltl; assembly: GCF_031143425.1. NCBI lineage: Eukaryota > Metazoa > Chordata > Amphibia > Caudata > Salamandridae > Pleurodeles > Pleurodeles waltl. The sequence continues at coordinate 1,238,803,403 of NC_090446.1, forward strand.
AAACCCCTGCAGAGGAAGACCAGAAGACGACAACTGCCTTGGCTCCAGAAACTCACCGGCCTGTCTCCTGCCTTCCAAAGATCCTGCTCCAGCGACGCCTTCCAAAGGGACCAGCGACCTCGACATCCTCTGAGGACTGCCCCTGCTTCGAAAAGACAAGAAACTCCCGAGGACAGCGGACCTGCTCCAAGAAAGGCTGCAACTTTGTTTCCAGCAGCCTTGAAAGAACCCTGCAAGCTCCCCGCAAGAAGCGTGAGACTTGCAACACTGCACCCGGCGACCCCGACTCGGCTGGTGGAGATCCAACACCTCAGGAGGGACCCCAGGACTACTCTGATACTGTGAGTACCAAAACCTGTCCCCCCTGAGCCCCCACAGCGCCGCCTGCAGAGGGAATCCCGAGGCTTCCCCTGACCGCGACTCTTTGAACCTAAAGTCCCGACGCCTGGGAGAGACCCTGCACCCGCAGCCCCCAGGACCTGAAGGACCGGACTTTCACTGGAGAAGTGACCCCCGGGAGTCCCTCTCCCTTGCCCAAGTGGAGGTTTCCCCGAGGAATCCCCCCCTTGACTGCCTGCAGCGCTGAATAGATCCCGAGATCTCTCATTGACTAACATTGCGAACCCGACGCCTGTTTCTACACTGCACCCGGCCGCCCCAGCGCTGCTGAGGGTGAAATTTCTGTGTGGACTTGTGTCCCCCCCGGTGCCCTACAAAACCCCCCTGGTCTGCCCTCCGAAGACGCGGGTACTTACCTGCAAGCAGACCGGAACCGGGGCACCCCCTTCTCTCCATTGAAGCCTATGCGTTTTGGGCACCACTTTGAACTCTGCACCTGACCGGCCCTGAGCTGCTGGTGGGGTGACTTTGGGGTTGCTCTGAACCCCCAACGGTGGGCTACCTTGGACCAAGAACTGAACCCTGTAAGTGTCTTACTTACCTGGTAAAACTAACAAAAACTTACCTCCCCCAGGAACTGTGAAAATTGCACTGTGTCCACTTTTAAAACAGCTATTTGTCAATAACTTGTAAAGTATACATGCAATTTTTATGATTTGAAGTTCCTAAAGTACTTACCTGCAATACCTTTCGAAGGAGATATTACATGTAGAATTTGAACCTGTGGTTCTTAAAATAAACTAAGAAAAGATATTTTTCTATAACAAAACCTATTGGCTGGATTTGTCTCTGAGTGTGTGTACCTCATTTATTGTCTATGTGTATGTACAACAAATGCTTAACACTACTCCTTGGATAAGCCTACTGCTCGACCACACTACCACAAAATAGAGCATTAGTATTATCTATTTTTACCACTATTTTTACCTCTAAGGGGAACCCTTGGACTCTGTGCATGCTATTCCTTACTTTGAAATAGCACATACAGAGCCAACTTCCTACATTGGTGGATCAGCGGTGGGGTACAAGACTTTGCATTTGCTGGACTACTCAGCCAATACCTGATCACACGACAAATTCCAAAATTGTCATTAGAAATTCATTTTTGCAATTTGAAAAGTTTTCTAAATTCTTAAAAGACCTGCTAGGGCCTTGTGTTAGATCCTGTTTAGCATTTCTTTTAGAGTTTAAAAGTTTGTAAAAGTTTGAATTAGATTCTAGAACCAGTTGTAGATTCTTAAAAAGTATTCCAACTTTTAGAAGCAAAATGTCTAGCACAGATGTGACTGTGGTGGAACTCGACACCACACCTTACCTCCATCTTAAGATGAGGGAGCTAAGGTCACTCTGTAAAATAAAGAAAATAACAATGGGCCCCAAACCTACCAAAATACAGCTCCAGGAGCTTTTGGCAGAGTTTGAAAAGGCCAACCCCTCTGAGGGTGGCAACTCAGAGGAAGAAGATAGTGACTTGGAGGAAAATTCCCCCCTGCCAATCCTATCTAGGGAGAACAGGGTCCCTCAAACCCTGACTCCAAAAATAATAGTCAGAGATGCTGGTTCCCTCACAGGAGAGACCAACACCTCTGAAATCACTGAGGATAACCCCAGTGAAGAGGACATCCAGTTAGCCAGGATGGCCAAAAGATTGGCTTTGGAAAGACAGATCCTAGCCATAGAGAGGGAAAGACAAGAGATGGGCCTAGGACCCATCAATGGTGGCAGCAACATAAATAGGGTCAGAGATTCTCCTGACATGTTGAAAATCCCTAAAGGGATTGTAACTAAATATGAAGATGGTGATGACATCACCAAATGGTTCACAGCTTTTGAGAGGGCTTGTGTAACCAGAAAAGTGAACAGATCTCACTGGGGTGCTCTCCTTTGGGAAATGTTCACAGGAAAGTGTAGGGATAGACTCCTCACACTCTCTGGACAAGATGCAGAATCTTATGACCTCATGAAGGGTACCCTGATTGAGGGCTTTGGATTCTCCACTGAGGAGTACAGGATTAGGTTCAGCGGGGCTCAAAAATCCTCGAGCCAGACCTGGGTTGACTTTGTTGACTACTCAGTGAAAACACTAGATGGTTGGATTCAAGGCAGTGGTGTAAGTAATTATGATGGGCTGTACAATTTATTTGTGAAAGAACACCTGTTAAGTAATTGTTTCAATGATAAACTGCATCAGCATCTGGTAGACCTAGGACCAATTTCTCCCCAAGAATTGGGAAAGAAGGCGGACCATTGGGTCAAGACAAGGGTGTCCAAGACTTCAACAGGGGGTGACCAAAAGAAAGGGGTCGCAAAGAATCTCCAGGGGAAGGGTGATGAGACAACCAAAACTAAAAATAGTAAAGAGTCTTCTACAGGCCCCCAAAAACCTGCACAGGAGGGTGGGCCCAGAGCCTCTTCACAAAACAATGGGTACAAGGGTAAAAACTTTGATCCCAAAAAGGCCTGGTGTCATAGCTGTAAACAGCATGGACACCAAACTGGAGACAAGGCCTGTCCCAAGAAAGGTTCCACTCCAAACTCCCATCCAGGTAACACTGGTATGGCTAGTCTCCAAGTGGGATCAACAGTGTGCCCAGAGCAAATCAGGGTCCACACTGAAGCTACTCTAGTTTCTGAGGGTGGGGTGGATTTAGCCACACTAGCTGTCTGGCCGCCTAACATGCAAAAATACAGACAGCAACTCTTAATTAATGGGACTAGAATAGAGGGCCTGAGGGATACAGGTGCCAGTGTCACCATGGTGACAGAGAAACTGGTTTCCCCTGGCCAATACCTGACTGGAAAAACTTACACAGTCACCAACGCTGACAATCAGAGAAAAGTACATCCCATGGCAATGGTTACTTTAGAATGGGGAGGGGTCAATGGCCTGAAACAGGTGGTGGTCTCCTCAAATATCCCAGTGGACTGTCTGCTTGGAAATGACCTGGAGTCCTCAGCATGGGCTGAGGTAGAGCTAAAAACCCATGCAGCAATGCTGGGTATCCCTGAACTGGTGTGTGTGAAAACAAGAGCACAGTGCAAGGCACAGGGTGAACAAGTAGAGCTGGAGTCTGGAAGAATGGCCCAGCCTACCAAGAGAACAGGAAAGTCAGTTGGGAAACCAACTGCAACACAGCAAAAGAAAGGGGACCTCTCTTCTCAGGAAGAAGTTCTGCCCTCTGAGGGAACTGAGCCTTTGGAGCTTGAACCTTATCAGGTTGAGCTCTTAGGCCCAGGGGGACCCTCAAGGGAGGAGCTGTGTAAGGGACAAGAAACCTGTCCCTCTCTTGAAGGCCTTAGGCAGCAAGCTGCTGAAGAGTCCAAGGGCAAGAAAACTGGAACCCATAGGGTCTATTGGGAAGATGGACTCTTGTACACTGAGGCCAGAGACCCCCAACCTGGTGCCACTAGGAGAGTGGTAGTGCCTCAGCTGTTCAGAGAGTTCATCCTAACATTGGCCCATGACATTCCCCTCGCTGGACATTTGGGACAAACCAAGACGTGGGAGAGGTTAGTCAACCACTTCTACTGGCCCAATATGTCCAACATGGTTAAGGAGTTTTGCCTCTCCTGCCCCACCTGTCAAGCCAGTGGTAAGACAGGTGGGCACCCAAAGGCCCCCCTCATTCCACTTCCAGTGGTGGGGGTCCCCTTTGAAAGAGTGGGTGTGGACATAGTTGGTCCACTGGAACCTCCCACAGCCTCAGGAAATATGTATATCCTGGTAGTAGTGGATCATGCTACCAGGTATCCTGAAGCTATTCCCCTTAGGTCAACTACTGCCCCTGCAGTAGCCAAGGCCCTCATTGGTATCTTTACCAGAGTGGGTTTCCCTAAGGAGGTGGTGTCTGACAGAGGTACCAACTTCATGTCAGCATACCTAAAGCACATGTGGAATGAGTGTGGAGTGACTTATAAATTCACTACACCATACCATCCACAAACTAATGGCTTGGTTGAGAGATTCAACAAGACATTAAAAGGCATGATCATGGGGCTCCCAGAAAAGCTCAAAAGAAGATGGGATGTCCTCTTGCCATGTCTGCTTTTCGCTTACAGAGAGGTGCCACAGAAGGGAGTAGGATTCTCACCCTTTGAACTTCTGTTTGGTCATCCTGTAAGGGGACCACTTGCCCTTGTTAAAGAAGGCTGGGAGAGACCTCTCCATGAGCCTAAACAGGACATAGTGGACTATGTACTTGGCCTTCGCTCTAGAATGGCAGAGTACATGGAAAAGGCAACCAAAAACCTTGAGGCCAGCCAACAGCTCCAGAAGTTTTGGTATGACCAAAAGGCTGCACTGGTTGAGTTCCAACCAGGGCAGAAAGTCTGGGTTCAGGAGCCTGTGGCTCCCAGGGCACTCCAGGACAAATGGAGTGGCCCTTACCCAGTACTAGAAAGGAAGAGTCAGGTCACCTACCTGGTGGACCTGGGCACAAGCAGGAGCCCCAAAAGGGTGATCCATGTGAACCGCCTTAAGCTCTTCCATGACAGGGCTGATGTGAATCTGTTGATGGTAACAGATGAGGATCAGGAGGCAGAGAGTGAACCTCTCCCTGATCTTCTGTCATCAGACCCAAAAGATGGCACAGTAGATGGAGTGATCTACTCAGACACCCTCTCTGGCCAACAGCAAGCTGATTGTAGGAGAGTCCTACAACAGTTTCCTGAACTCTTCTCCTTAACCCCTGGCCAGACACACCTGTGTACCCATGATGTGGACACAGGAGACAGCATGCCTGTCAAGAACAAAATCTTTAGACAGTCTGACCATGTTAAGGAAAGCATCAAGGTGGAAGTCCACAAGATGCTGGAATTGGGAGTAATTGAGCGCTCTGACAGCCCCTGGGCTAGCCCAGTGGTCTTAGTCCCCAAACCTCACACCAAAGATGGAAAGAAAGAGATGAGGTTTTGTGTGCACTACAGAGGGCTCAATTCTGTCACCAAGACAGATGCCCATCCAATTCCAAGAGCTGATGAGCTCATTGATAAATTAGGTGCTGCCAAATTTCTAAGTACCTTTGACTTGACAGCAGGGTACTGGCAAATAAAAATGGCACCTGGAGCAAAAGAAAAGACAGCATTCTCCACACCTGATGGGCATTATCAGTTTACTGTTATGCCCTTTGGTTTAAAGAATGCCCCTGCCACCTTCCAAAGGTTGGTGAATCAAGTCCTTGCTGGCTTGGAGTCCTTTAGCACAGCTTATCTTGATGATATTGCTGTCTTTAGCTCCACCTGGCAGGATCACCTGGTCCACCTGAGGAAGGTTTTGAAGGCTCTGCAATCTGCAGGCCTCTCTATCAAGGCATCCAAATGCCAGATAGGGCAGGGAACTGTGGTTTACTTGGGCCACCTTGTAGGTGGAGGCCAAGTTCAGCCACTCCAACCCAAGATCCAGACTATTCTGGACTGGGTAGCTCCAAAAACCCAGACTCAAGTCAGGGCATTCCTTGGCTTGATTGGGTATTACAGGAGGTTTGTGAAGGGATATGGATCCATTGTGACAGCCCTCACTGAACTCACCTCCAAGAAAATGCCCAAGAAAGTGAACTGGACTGTGGACTGCCAACAGGCCTTTGACACCCTGAAACAAGCAATGTGCTCAGCACCAGTTCTAAAAGCTCCAGATTATTCTAAGCAGTTCATTGTGCAGACTGATGCCTCTGAACATGGGATAGGGGCAGTTTTGTCCCAAACAAATGATGATGGCCTTGACCAGCCTGTTGCTTTCATTAGCAGGAGGTTACTCCCCAGGGAGCAGCGTTGGAGTGCCATTGAGAGGGAGGCCTTTGCTGTGGTTTGGTCCCTGAAGAAGCTGAGACCATACCTCTTTGGGACTCACTTCCTAGTTCAAACTGACCACAGACCTCTCAAATGGCTGATGCAAATGAAAGGTGAAAATCCTAAACTGTTGAGGTGGTCCATCTCCCTACAGGGAATGGACTTTATAGTGGAACACAGACCTGGGACTGCCCATGCCAATGCAGATGGCCTTTCCAGGTTCTTCCACTTAGAAAATGAAGACTCTCTTGGGAAAGGTTAGTCTCATCCTCTTTCGTTTGGGGGGGGGTTGTGTAAGGAAATGCCTCCTTGGCATGGTTGCCCCCTGACTTTTTGCCTTTGCTGATGCTATGTTTACAATTGAAAGTGTGCTGAGGCCTGCTAACCAGGCCCCAGCACCAGTGTTCTTTCCCTAAACCTGTACTTTTGTATCCACAATTGGCAGACCCTGGCATCCAGATAAGTCCCTTGTAACTGGTACTTCTAGTACCAAGGGCCCTGATGCCAAGGAAGGTCTCTAAGGGCTGCAGCATGTCTTATGCCACCCTGGAGACCTCTCACTCAGCACAGACACACTGCTTGCCAGCTTGTGTGTGCTAGTGAGGACAAAACGAGTAAGTCGACATGGCACTCCCCTCAGGGTGCCATGCCAGCCTCTCACTGCCTATGCAGTATAGGTAAGACACCCCTCTAGCAGGCCTTACAGCCCTAAGGCAGGGTGCACTATACCATAGGTGAGGGTACCAGTGCATGAGCATGGTACCCCTACAGTGTCTAAACAAAACCTTAGACATTGTAAGTGCAGGGTAGCCATAAGAGTATATGGTCTGGGAGTCTGTCAAACACGAACTCCACAGCACCATAATGGCTACACTGAAAACTGGGAAGTTTGGTATCAAACTTCTCAGCACAATAAATGCACACTGATGCCAGTGTACATTTTATTGTAAAATACACCACAGAGGGCACCTTAGAGGTGCCCCCTGAAACTTAACCGACTATCTGTGTAGGCTGACTAGTTTTAGCAGCCTGCCACAAACCGAGACATGTTGCTGGCCCCATGGGGAGAGTGCCTTTGTCACTCTGAGGCCAGAAACAAAGCCTGCACTGGGTGGAGATGCTAACACCTCTCCCAGGCAGGAATTGTCACACCTGGCGGTGAGCCTCAAAGGCTCACCTTCTTTGTGCCAACCCAGCAGGACACTCCAGCTAGTGGAGTTGCCCGCCCCCTCCGGCCAGGCCCCACTTTTGGCGGCAAGGCCGGAGAAAATAATGAGAATAACAAGGAGGAGTCACTGGCCAGTCAGGACAGCCCCTAAGGTGTCCTGAGCTGAGGTGACTCTAACTTTTAGAGATCCTCCATCTTGCAGATGGAGGATTCCCCCAATAGGGTTAGGATTGTGACCCCCTCCCCTTGGGAGGAGGCACAAAGAGGGTGTACCCACCCTCAGGGCTAGTAGCCATTGGCTACTAACCCCCCAGACCTAAACACGCCCTTAAATTTAGTATTTAAGGGCTACCCTGAACCCTAGAAAATTAGATTCCTGCAACTACAAGAAGAAGGACTGCCTAGCTGAAAACCCCTGCAGAGGAAGACCAGAAGACGACAACTGCCTTGGCTCCAGAAACTCACCGGCCTGTCTCCTGCCTTCCAAAGATCCTGCTCCAGCGACGCCTTCCAAAGGGACCAGCGACCTCGACATCCTCTGAGGACTGCCCCTGCTTCGAAAAGACAAGAAACTCCCGAGGACAGCGGACCTGCTCCAAGAAAGGCTGCAACTTTGTTTCCAGCAGCCTTGAAAGAACCCTGCAAGCTCCCCGCAAGAAGCGTGAGACTTGCAACACTGCACCCGGCGACCCCGACTCGGCTGGTGGAGATCCAACACCTCAGGAGGGACCCCAGGACTACTCTGATACTGTGAGTACCAAAACCTGTCCCCCCTGAGCCCCCACAGCGCCGCCTGCAGAGGGAATCCCGAGGCTTCCCCTGACCGCGACTCTTTGAACCTAAAGTCCCGACGCCTGGGAGAGACCCTGCACCCGCAGCCCCCAGGACCTGAAGGACCGGACTTTCACTGGAGAAGTGACCCCCGGGAGTCCCTCTCCCTTGCCCAAGTGGAGGTTTCCCCGAGGAATCCCCCCCTTGACTGCCTGCAGCGCTGAATAGATCCCGAGATCTCTCATTGACTAACATTGCGAACCCGACGCCTGTTTCTACACTGCACCCGGCCGCCCCAGCGCTGCTGAGGGTGAAATTTCTGTGTGGACTTGTGTCCCCCCCGGTGCCCTACAAAACCCCCCTGGTCTGCCCTCCGAAGACGCGGGTACTTACCTGCAAGCAGACCGGAACCGGGGCACCCCCTTCTCTCCATTGAAGCCTATGCGTTTTGGGCACCACTTTGAACTCTGCACCTGACCGGCCCTGAGCTGCTGGTGGGGTGACTTTGGGGTTGCTCTGAACCCCCAACGGTGGGCTACCTTGGACCAAGAACTGAACCCTGTAAGTGTCTTACTTACCTGGTAAAACTAACAAAAACTTACCTCCCCCAGGAACTGTGAAAATTGCACTGTGTCCACTTTTAAAACAGCTATTTGTCAATAACTTGTAAAGTATACATGCAATTTTTATGATTTGAAGTTCCTAAAGTACTTACCTGCAATACCTTTCGAAGGAGATATTACATGTAGAATTTGAACCTGTGGTTCTTAAAATAAACTAAGAAAAGATATTTTTCTATAACAAAACCTATTGGCTGGATTTGTCTCTGAGTGTGTGTACCTCATTTATTGTCTATGTGTATGTACAACAAATGCTTAACACTACTCCTTGGATAAGCCTACTGCTCGACCACACTACCACAAAATAGAGCATTAGTATTATCTATTTTTACCACTATTTTTACCTCTAAGGGGAACCCTTGGACTCTGTGCATGCTATTCCTTACTTTGAAATAGCACATACAGAGCCAACTTCCTACAGGTATCCATTCTGGATGCACCTGGTTTGCATGCCACAAGAAGGATGGTGAGGACAGCTTCTCCCAGATGGTGAACTGCCTGCTTTCTAGTGGCTGTTGGGTGGTAACCCAGACACTGAAGTGAGGAGGCTGGAGACGGCTACTTTTAGATATTCTGTGAGGGTCTTGATAGCAGAGATTGTTGATTATGTCTTCCTGAGCAATGCCATTTGGAAGATGGTAGGGTGTTAAGTGTGGGGTTGCACGTTTCTGTTGTTTAAGGTGAGATAGCTTATGGGCAGGGACTAGTCTTTTTTCTGTCCCTGATTACTACTTCAGGAAGGCTGATCACAAATAGGTGCACGGAGCTCACACTTCATTGTGTGGAGGTTTTGGATACTTCTTGGACCCATATCCTTTGTCAACTGCTGTGAGAACCATCACTTTGCACAAAGGCAGTGTCGGGAGAGCAACCCGAAAAATGACACTTGATGGAGAACCAGCCCAAACTGGTACTGAAGCCTTAGAAAGTGGATCCACATCATCTGTCTAAACATTTGTATGAATGTGGGATCCAAACCACCCCACTTTGCTCCAGTGCCACATTTGTCATGGCCAAGAAAGGAAGTGATTCAAAGTACTTGAAGGGCTGGGCTTACAGAGGTCAGTGGAATCACCGAGGTCAGTGTGCAACATGCTGGAGAAACTGGGGGTCTGCCTAGAGCCTAAACGCCTATCGTCATGCTCTAAGGGAGAGGGAGAGTGATTGGCCCTGCAGTTGGGCAGACTGCCCAAGTAGAGAAACACCTTCCTGACATCAAGTCTGCAATGTCCTTCGGTATCCTGTTGCAACTCTGCCAGTAAGCTGAAAAGAAAAGCATTCACAGAGTCATCACCTTTGCTTTTCATTTCCATGATTAAAGTAGGACCAAGCGGTGACCTACCACCTTGTTACTCAGTGGCCTGAAAATTGGAACAGAATGACAGTCGCAATTGCCCCATGTATATGTTGCTGAACTGCAGTGGAAATAAAGAGCATCTTAATAAGTATATCTGAAATCTCTGCAGCCAGAGACAGAGCAGTGACTGTCCACCACTCTGCCAGAGTGAACTGGCCATCAAAATTGGAACTCTACAATTTTAACCTTATTTACCAAAGAGCTTCTTGTGATTAAAAACATGATAAGCCAGTTGTTTTTCTCCTATGTTTGAACTACTGAAAATTGGCCTAGATGAACTTTAGGTCTTTTTAAAAAAAAAATTAACGATAATTTACATCAAATTTAGAGAGCAGTTGATGAGGCAGCTGAAACAAATAGTGGCTTGTAGCAGTCATTGTGAAAAATCTTAGCAGCCAGGGATACTGAGTCTCCAATTAGGGGTAAGTGATACAACAACGCATTGCAACTTTAGCACAAAGGATCTATAGTCCTGGGTCATTTAAAGCCCTTCCAAAGTTTAAGGAGTGACAATCCTGTCGGACCACAAATACGATGGTTGGTATCAGAGACTCACTGCACCAAACTCTAAATCAAATCAGGCAAATTCAGCTTATGAGCACTTGGTTAGTTGCCCAACCTGACTGGTTTCTCAGTATCCGAACACTGAGGGGAAGGCCATAGCATGGTGCAGGGACAGATTTCCAGCTGAAGAGAAGGAGCATGTTCCATGGCACACAGGGACTAGCAAGTGCTGACAATCATATACACCAGGATTCCCCTTAGACACTAAGGTCAAATGTCAGAGCAAGGGAGTGTGCTTGCCTCCAGGAGTCACTGTCCTTTGATTAAATGTACTGCAATTAGTCTTTGCTTGGGCACCTCTCTCCATATTTGGTGAGAAGTCACAGGAGGGCTACAGGGAGGTTTGAATAATGTTCCGGAGATTTCCTTTCACTGGGTGTAGATTCACAATGAAAGTCCACAAACAGGAAGGAATAGCAGATGGCCCACATACTTTGGTCATACAACTGCCAGTCTTTTGTTTTTAGGATTCTAACATAAAATAGCTGGGGAAAAAGTCTGTTAAGGGAAGATGATCTTTGGCCTTGTATGTAGGCCGAGAACATGACATCAAACAACTGAAGATGCATGTGTATCCTAGTGACTGTAAAAACTGAGAAAAATGCCTCCCGGAATGAATTTACAGCCTCCATATTGGAGAGCATTTTCACATAATTATTTCTTCACTATCAGAAGAGAGCTGCTTGTTTGACAAGAAGGAAGGAAAAGAAGAAAGAAGAGATGAGGAAAAACATATTGCTGTGCTGACAAGCCAGTCTTGTACCATTGTTAAACACACTGTTCCAAAGGGCACAACACGTTGAGACACTAAGGATGAGTCCTAGTCACTGTTTATACACATGGTGTCAGTAGACCATACCAGCTCTACCTCTAAAAATCTATACATCACTTTCACCCTTCGTTTGCCTACTTGTGAAGGTGTCGCAGAGCTGATTCTTAGAGATAAAATGTAAGTAGTTATCTTTGGGGTCTTGCTTTTTCTAGACCTAACCCAAGATTCAGCTGTGGAAGCTTTGAAGCTTGTATTTGGGTTGTTCTTTAAATTAGGGACCATTGAGCAACTCCCACCTAAAGATGTTAAAGAAATGTGACTCCTCCTGCAAAAAGGTTGTAAGTGTTTCTTCTGAATGTGCAAAGGTACATACATTTCAATAAATACAACAAATGTTACTGTAAAGAGATGGAGAACAAAGTGGCTTGCTCTTTGAAAAGTGTCTTCCTCTAATAATCATGTACAAAAAAGACCTGGAAAACAAACAGTCCACTGGTGACAGTCTTTGCAAAGGATGGCATTTGTAGATTGTTACTTTCTAAATCATAAAAGCCTATGTCACTAACACAACTTGTAGCAAGCAGGAGCTGGGCTGCTTTCAAGGGAAAAAGATACTTCGATCCTAAATGGCGCTTGTAAACTTCAGTGATAAAATTACTTCTTACTAAATATCATAATCTTGTTAAGGAAATCTATGACACTCAAATAAATTTTGACTGAGTCCTTTGTTTGTAGATGAGCGTTTTTTTTTTCTTTTTAACTCGTATACAATGTTAAATTCAGAAACATTACCTTAACAGTTTTAAGTTCATTGCATTCTTTATCACAGAAGCACATACATGTATTTTTAAAAAAAATGCATTTCACCTAAACATGGAATCTAGTGAGGTCTGTACCTGTGTATCCCAGCGGGCGCCCTCCATGTACAAGCCATGTACATAGGCACCTTCCCGGGGTGGACTGCTGAAGTCCTCGCGGTTCTTCTTTGTCACGTCACACTGTAGGGTCATTTTATCCAGTGGCCATTCATTCTTCCGAGCCATGGACTGCATGATGGCAGTCAGGAAGGACTGGGGATTGAAGAAACCTGCTAACCACACCGCTGACGGAAGGGCAAAGTCCCCTGTCCAAGTTTCGAGCTCTTTGATTCGGCTTAGAAGATCTACAAACCAACCAGCGAGGCCGGACATTGAAGGGTATGCTCTCTTCGTCCATGAATCAGGCACGGTGTCAAGGAAAATGGAGTTCTGCAAGTTCTCCATGTCACTTGTCATGGTCAGCTCTCCCTGTGAGGACCCAAATGAATGCAATAATCACATATGTAGACTGGAATGCAGTGTAACTTTTCATGATAACTGGCATGACACACAAACACATCTCTGAAAAGTGCAACCGTCAAACTCGTTGCTACTAATCTCTGCTCTTGTACAATCAGTTTGAGAAAAATTAAATGTATAGCACTGCAGACTGGATTATGATAACCAAATTATGTTGCTTGTTAACATACGTGCAAAATGCATGCAACTATTAACACATACTGTAAGAGAAAAAAGCAATTCTATATTTTCTCTCTAGCTTTACTATCTGCAGTGTTTATAAGGCGTGGACGGTTACAGCTTCCTGCTCTCCGAAGTTCCTGAGAGAACTGCTGTTAAACCAGATGCAGAGGCACCTTGTGTCACTTGTGGCAGAGGTCATCAGAGGACACTTTGGGCCTCCTTTACGAGGCCCTTGTGACACAGGAGAGTCACTTTTAGCACCCTCCTGTGGCGCTGTGCCCTTTTTCCATTTTAACAAGACAGCGTTGACCCACTTCGGGCAGCTTAACGCCCTCTTGAAAATATGGGCCCCCAGATCCAGTATTCTGCGGCAGAGGGGTGTGCAATGGGTATTGCTGTGGGCGTTTCCACACAACAATCATTGCTTTTGACACTGCCCCAGATTTTTGAGAAACTGTAAACCTGAGGCAGCACCATGTGGTAGTGTTCGAGTGGTGCAACGAGGAGAAATACTTTTTATTTCTTCTCGTTTTTGCTTTTTCTATGTGTGCTGGATTCTGCAGCATACATAGAAAGCGCAAAAGGCCATTAATGTTTGTTTATGTGCAGGAGGGTGACCCTTCCTGCACATAAATAATCATTCCCTGCAACACAGGCACTCTTGCACATCTATGCGTTTTTGAAATGTTGGAGTGCGGTGCTGCCAAATTTAGCGCAGCTACGCACTCTGACATTTCTTTGTAAATGAGTCCCTATGAATTTGAAGTTTGGATGTTTTCAGGGGCACAGAAATTACAGGGCTATAATTACTGATCCGGGCAGCAATTGCACCCCTGCACAGCGCAATTAAAAAATGTTGCTCTTAAGATGAGAAATAACATTGCAAACATGGGAGTGTCTGAGAGGATCCGCATGGTGATGCCCTATTCCAGGCATGAATCCGCTCTAATTTATTGCCTGCTCTGGGCAGATGGTAAATGGGAGTGCATGATCTAATGTGGGACAGGTGGCAGAGGGGTAGGTAGGTGTCCAGCTCCAGTAAGTCTACAAACTAGCTAAGGGGAGTATTGTTTGCTTCCCTCTTAGTGTTAAGGAGGCCAGTTAGGATCAGGCTACGTCTCTTCCCACAGCCCCTGACTAAACCCTGCATGATTTTATGAGGTGTGTTTCTACACCTGATAAAATCCAGTATCGTGTTTCCATACCTGGTAATTTGTGGAAATAATAGACAAGGGACCACAGAGCGCTTGAGATATGGGAACAATTTAAAAATAGCAGGGAACAAGGTGGTGGTCTGCAAAACCTGGTGACGGAGGAACAGTAATACATCTGGAGAGGGCAGGCCATACTCTGATAAGCTCCTTGTGTGAACCATATTTGTGGTTTTCTGCAGGGGCGGACAGGGAACCCAAAGCAGCCGTGGCAAATTTTGTCTGACCAGCTCCCATAGGGTACGAGGTGTGCAAGCCTGACCACTATAATGAGGCTTGTGGGGGTTCCCCCCAATAGAATTGTATTAGTTTTTGTAGCATAGTAAATTATGACCTTACAGAGCACCAGGATATAGCAATCTTTATTGGGACTCATCAATGATTTCCTCACCATCACCCTCTAACAGTGACTCTCATCTCTCCATAGCCCCTTTCTCATAAGTATTTAATTTTTGTTATAGCGCCTCTCTTACCAGGGTAGGGTGCTTGAGCACTTCACATCACACACACATACAGAGACAATAAATCATACATGTGTAAATCAGTGTATAAAAATGTTACATAATGCAAAGGGTGCTACAAGATGTAGGATTCACATGTCATCCATACTGGTAGGTAATTTTTAAAGAGTGCTTGGTCAGGGGAACCATAAACTCAGGATTCAGAAGGTAACAGTGGTTAGAGTAGACTTTACTAAGAACAATTTATTTCTACCCAAACAAGTCCTTTCTTACCACAATTAGGATAATCAAAGACTGGGAAAAAGAACATAACTTTCTAACCTGTACCATGCAGTTTGCATGCAGCTCTTTCTTGGCAGTTCATAGCTCACTATGCTACATTACGATTGTAACTTACGAACTTCACAGTAACAGAAGGATCTCTGTGAGAAAAGCTGGATTCAACTGAGCAACACACACAAAATAATGTTGTGTTTTATGCATAGTACACATTTTTTGCAGCAGGCATATTAACCATCTGCACTACCTTAGATAATTCAAAACCGCCACTAGACAAAACTCTGATCTCCCTCCAGCAGGTTCATCACCTGAGTTATCTTGTCACTTTTACTGTTGCCTGAAAAATTTTACATACACAAGAAATTCTGCAGTACTTTTACAACCACTGCACTGCTACAAAACCTCTCCCCAGTTACACAAGCATTTTCAATGCAACGGGTCTTGCATTAGCTCGAGTTACAGCTATTAGTGTTGTAAAGAAAAAAAAAGCGCAGCGCGATCGCACTATGTCAAATGCAGCACGATCGCGCAGCATGGAAAATAAACAGATAAAGTAGTCCGGACACCATGCTGAAAACACCGAGCCTCGTATGTTTTTAGTAGTTTACCGGTGCTGTGTAGGTGGGCTAAACACTGGAAAAGGCATGACGTATGCATGTTTTTCACAAATGAAAGCAAGCAGATTTTAAAAGGCAAGCCCACAAACCAATGTAAGTGACTGACGTGACATGGGTGTGGTTTGAAGCCCATAGAGAGATTAAAGA
The DNA here is from genome assembly GCF_031143425.1 of Pleurodeles waltl. Taxonomy (NCBI): domain Eukaryota; kingdom Metazoa; phylum Chordata; class Amphibia; order Caudata; family Salamandridae; genus Pleurodeles; species Pleurodeles waltl. Next base: position 1,238,819,052 of record NC_090446.1, read on the forward strand.
ATGGGGCGGAGCGCTTTGCGCTCGCCCATAAAAAACAGCCTGCCAGCCTATCACCCGTCTGGGGAAACACCTGATGCCCGGTCCGCCAAGTCCGGCCTTGGTTATACGGTGTATTTGCAGTGACAACTGTGTGGATAGCATAACCACTTCTCTGGGTGATACCATGCTATTGACTGCTGCTAGCTACTTCCCCACCTTAGTTTCCTACCTTGTTCCATGTCTCCTCTAGCTCATGCTTCCTGACATGAATTATTCAGACACTAGGCGTGTTAACTACATTTACAATTTATACAATCGAGCCTCAACTCTTGACCTACTTGTTTCATTTTTTTTTTTTTTTTTTGCGATGAGACACAATAAAACCACATCCCTTGAACTACTTGAGGATAGCAATCACTGGACAGTGAGCAGAGTATATCATGAATTATTCAAGAATATTAACTATTCATGATTAACTCTAATCGCCCAATTCTGCAGACACACATTCATTTCCCTAATATGATACTTATGAAGTCAGGCAATGTCTCGGACAGTGGACACGTTGTTTGCATTTATTTACCAGAAGAGGGGAGATTGCTTCAACAACTAACTGAAGAGTTCTTCAAGTAAATTTGCTTTAGAAACAAACTGTCAAATATTTTAATCCCAACTGTTCTGCAGCCAGTTTTTAAGAGCAGGGGGTATCTGCAGATTAGGGAATTGATCAATAGGAAGAAAAGATTTTGTTAGTATAGGACACAATATGTGGTCAGGATGGAAAGCTCGGATCGGAATTTAAATCATTCCACTGGAATGGTAAGGTGCAGTGAAAGTTTACCTTCTACCCACCACCACCGTCATCCCTCGCATAATATTAGCTTCTAATAGGGTATGCGGAACTGCATCCTCAAACTGCATTTACACAAATATTAAATTTGCTGTCTAAAACCCGTAGTAAAATAGCAACCATTGTTCCCTAGCTACTTAAAACATCTCATTTAACTGTTTTACATCTGTACACTGCTTGATGTCAACAAACTTCACATTAATACACGTTTGTGTAAATCTCTGATATAACACACTCTTCGACTGAGTATTTTGCAAAGTCAATTTGCTTCATAACACGTTAATCCAAATTTCGGAACTCAAAATTACATCATATCCCATTTATGAAAGAACATGTTAGTTAAAAGCCGAGCCCAGAAATATATTTCAGATTTTTCATTTTGAACTTCAGAATCCACACTAAAAATAAACCGCTCCTTCAAGAATATCTTGGCAAGGGCAGATGAGGGAAAGAGGCCGTCTTCAATGAAAGATTAAAGAACAGCGCGCCTAGAGGAATCGATGACCACACACTTTAATGGGACTAGAGAGGAAGTATCATCAAAGCCTTAGAAACGTTTGTGAAATGCTTTAATCTTGATTGGCATGCTAGAGGGCAAGCAATGAGCATGGACAAAGTAGGAATCTTTGTTACTGGTATTGTAATTGATCTGATTTCTGAGACACAAAGAAATCGGGGAAATCCACACAGGGGCTTGAGGTCCTTAGGTTCCATGCTCCCATCATTATCATCCTGACTACTCCTGCACTTGGGTGCCCACTTGTTGGGTAGATGGGGGACAAGGTTAGGAGTCGTATAATTTACCCTCCCATGTCCATTTAGAAAGTTGGTGAGGAAATATGAAATAACTACCCACCTTTTGTGCAAGACAAGGGTATCTGTTCCACAGATGAGACACAGTGAGTGCTTCCTGGCCACTCTGCCGAGCTGGGGTTGATTTATAAATATATATATATGTGTGTGTGTGTATATAAATATAGAAGAGTGACAATACCTACCAAGTGGCGCAACACTTCTAGAAATCACATGCAGGGGACATAAATAAATTGGAGTACTCATTTATAGATACTATCCCCAGAGGCTGAAGAGGAGGAAATAGGCAGAAACAGCTAACACAATTGGAAGCAAGGTACACCCTGCGGTTGGACACATCAGAACCACTGGGTTTAACTGTTGATTCGGAATTATATGTGTTGATATAGAGAAATGAAAGTACATGTTAAGCTTATGTGCTAAATTATAGAGCTTTTAGCTGTACTTTTAATGATTTTATTTAATTTATCTAATTTGTTTTTTCTTTACAGTTCATGTCGAGACCATCACAGATGCTAGTGAGAATAAATAGCAAGTTGCTGAAATTAAAGATGAAATTGTTAAGGAAGAATAGGCTAGAGAAAAATAGTATAATTTAATGCCTGAAATGATTAGGTAGGAGGCCTTTGAATGGGAGCATCAGCCCACTGGGACATAAGTTATAAGTAAGATGCAGAGAGAATATTTATTGGAATGGTATACGAGATTGACTGTTGGTGGGATTTTGGATTTTCAACATTACTGTTGTGTGCATATTCTGCCTAAACCAAAGACGTGGAGGTGCGTTGATATTTTGTTAATATATTATTTTCCGATGAGAACATTTTAAAAGGGTAATGTCCATTAGTGAGCAGAAGCAATAAGATAATAGGCATCAGTAGATGAAAGGCATTAGTAATTCTGTAATTTCCCAAATTGAGTATACACTAACATTTTAAGATGGCCACCGTTGAACAGGCAGCGAGAGTACCTTTTACAGATTTAGTCCTTTATTTATGTTTATGAATATTGTGAGGATCTAAATGGAGTACATTTGCACTTCATGCCAGTTATGACAAGGGTCCCTGTGAAGACCGAAACAGGTTGGTTGCTCTGAATAAAATTTGCTGTCTTAGAAAGTCCGGAGCTGGGAGTGCTGCTTCTTCTTTGATTGCGAGGAGTGGATGCAGGGCGTGTTGGCTGTCACGCTGTAGCTGGCACCAGCGACGGTGTCGTGCACGCCATCACTGCTGACTTTTTGGGATTATATATATATATATATATATATATATATATATATATATTTTCAGCTTGTACAACCCGTGGTAGAATTGCACTTAATCCTGCTTTTATTTCATAGAATGCATTAGCATTTTGTATTCTTTGCACCGAGCTTCCGTACCCCTAATCATGCGTGTGCTGTCACACCTCTGTGAAGTCAGGAAGAGGCGGTGCTCTGGCAAGAGGGGGTGGGGGGAGTCCTGAACCCAGGATTCTCATGCCCGGGCCATGGCACCCCGCACTTTGATGCAGAGTTGACCAGTGGCTTGTGTGGCATTTCTGCAGTGCCTGTTAGGAAGTATAGTTCCAGAGTATGTTTTAGAGTACTGTGAGATACTTAAAAAAAATATTAAGCTAGGCGTGACAACTTCTCACTACTTGTAGGAGAAAATCGCAAAATGCATGGAGTACATGTAGCAATATCAGTGACTGTAAGCACCTGGATTACATGCTGGTAATACAAAATGAATCCTGAAGGAGCGAGTTAAATTAACCAATGAACAAGAGTAAAATTGAGTGTGTCTATGTGTGTCTGTAGGAAAGGGGCATCCACACAGGGAAATGCACCATCAGCGAAAATTCATATTGGAAGTATATACACATGGGGATGTTCACATCTGCTTAGAATGCCACATAACGGAGTGCTCACATATCTGAGTTCTCTTGAAAATCTGAGACAGGGTAAAATCAAAAATATCCGAACAATTCTTTAAAAGAACAAGTAACCCTATGTGGTGGAGGGAGCCCACTGCTGACATTGTGAATTGAGCCAATAGTTAGGAAAATATGAGGTAAGTTGTAACCAAATCTAAATAAAGCTGCATTGCTTCTTTGATTCTGTGTACCGGTATGTTTAAATTTGTTGTGTGTATGTGATTGTTTAAGGTGTTAGTAGCACATGGCTGTCCAGGGATGTCCTGCAGAAGAGACAGAGCTCAATACAAAGAAGTACTGGCAAAGCCAATAGGCCTCGCCTATGCAAGACCTATTGGCTTTGCCAATATGTTTTAGCCATGTTGTATACTAGCGCAGCTGTTGTTCAGAATGGCTAAAGGTTAGTGGGGTAAAGAACAGTGAAGTGCAGTGTTGTAAAGTGGAGTGTTGTGGAGTGAGGTAGAGTGTTGTGGAGTGGATTACAGTTGAGTGTTGTGGAGTGAAGCGCAGTGTCATGGAGTGGTGTAAAATGTTGTGGAGTTTCATAGAGGGAGTAGAACAGCAAAGTGGAGTACAGCTGAGTGGAGCAGAGTGTTGCAGAGTGGAGTGGCACAGAGTGGAGTAGTGTAGGAGAGTGGAATGGCATAGATTAGGGTAGAGTATTGTAGAGCTGAGTGATGTAGAGCGGAGTGGAATAAGAGTGTCAGACTGGTGTGGAGTGGAGTAGTGTCATAGAATAGAGTGGAGTAAAGTGGTATGGAGTGGCGTTGAAGGAATTGCATAGAGTGTCGTACAGTGGAAAAGTGTCACAGAGCAGCATAGAGTGGAGTAGAGTTTAATGAAGCGGAGTGTCAGAGTTGTGAATCATGGACTGTAGTGTAGATTGGTCTATGATGAAGTGGCGTGAAGTACAGTGGTGCACAGTAGACTGGCGTAGAATGCATTGACTTTGAGTAAAGTGGTGTAGAGTGCAGTGACAGAGTACAGTGGTGCAGAGTACATTACAGTGGAGTAGAGTGTAATGGTGCAGAGTGTAATGGTGTAGAATGGAGTAGAGCGGCATAGGGTGCAGTGATGTAGAGTAGATTGTTTCAGAGTAGAGTGAAGTGGGGTAGAGTGGTGCACTGTAGAGTGTGAATTTCAGGGGCAGAGTACAGTTGTGAAGAGTAGAGTGTCATAGAACAGTGGCACAGAGTGCAGTGGCATAGGGCGGAGTGGTTTACAGTATTGGTGAAGAGTGCAGTGATGTTTAGTAGAATGAGATAGAGTGTAGTGGCATAGAGTAGAGTGCTGCTGAGCGAGTAGAGAGGCGTAGAGTGGAGAGGCATAGAGTGCAGTGTCCAAGTGCAGCAGTGCATAGTATATTAGATTGGCATAGAGTGCACTGAAGTAGAGTATAGAAGAACTGTGTAGAGTGGTGCAGAGAAGAGTGCAGTGGTGCAGCGTAGAGTGGCATAGAGTTCAGTGGCAGAGCGCAGTGCTGTAGAGTGTCAGACTGCAATGTCTAGAGTGCAGTGGCATTAAGTGCATTGGTGTAGAGTGAAGGGTGTAGAGTAGTGCCCGGTAAAGTGATGCAGAGTGCAATGGTGTACAGTAGAGTGGCACAGAGTGCAGCAGTGCAGATTAGATTGGCATAGAGTACAAGAACATAGAGTGAATTGGTTTCGAGTAAAGTGGTGTAGAGTGCAGTGGCACAGAGTAGTGTATAGTGCAATGGTATAGAGTGGAATGGAGTGGTGCAAGGTATACTGCAGTGGCATACAGTGGAATGGTGCAAAGTGGAATAGAGTGGCGTAGAGTAGATTGTTTGAGAGTAGTGAAGTGGCGCGGAGTGCAGTGGCATGGAGTAGAGTGTTGTAGGGTGCAGTGGCAAAGTGTTAGAGTGGTATAGAGTAGAGAAGCATCGAGTGAAGTAGCCTCGAGTTTAGTTGTGTAGAGTGCAGTGACACAGTGGAGTGGCACAGTGAGGAGTAGTGCAGAACAGAATGCAATGCCATGGAGTGGTGCAAAGTAGAGTGGAGTGGTGTAGACTGGCTAATGCATGGCGTGATAGCACACTGCCATGACAGACAACACATCTTTAATTGAAATGTTCATTACATTTGCACAGACATACAGTTTTACTGATAAAAGTATACAGCATACACCATGAAGTGTGGAAATTACATCACCTAATGTATTGATTTGTTTTGGTCTTAACAAAATATTTGTTTCCACCACATTTCATAATTACCAAAAAGTGTGCTTCAGTTGTGCTTCCCATATTCTGTAATTTCAGCACACTTAATGTACAGACATTTAAATTTTGGTTGGTGCTAGAGACAAAATAACATTGCACAGCACACCTCAAGTAGCCAGCCAGCTAACATACTACAAACAGCCTTTCTGTAGCTAGCTGGTAGTACTGTCACATAAATCTTCTCACTTTGAAGTCATAGAAAGAAAAGTAAACACCAAGCTCCCTGGAAGACAGAGCCTGACATTTGACCTCTGTCTTTGAACACACTGCAAATGTGACTAGATAACAATGCAATTTATAGGCCTGTTTACAGAAATCCAGTACTGGTGGAAGAATACGGTATTATAGGATTCAGGCAAGGGAAGGAACGAACTGAAGCTGGACAGCCTAAAACAAATAAAGCCAGCAAACCTAAATCAAGCAAAAGTAAATTACAAACCACCCAGCCAATGGTAAGCACTGGGCGGAATGCCTTCACATGGAAACTTTTACAAATGTCCCCAAGATGTCATTAGCAAACCAGACAGCTGTGCTGGCTTGTAAGCTTCGACCTAAAAACGAACAGCTTGGAGGTAAGTGGTGCTGCAAGATTTAGTAGGTTTAATAAACCAGAAATCTGCTCCTTTACGTAAAGTGTGAGTTCTTGTGTTAAAACCATTAAAAACAACCTTCTTTGGGGATTTTGTAATTGTGCTGACTCACAGAATGGAATGGTAATCTGTAAGAACCAATTATGTACTGTGGATATGTGAATGTAGTGTTAAAGCATGCAGGCGTGAAAAGCAGTTAGAACATGTTTCCCAAGCTGTTACATTTGCAGATAGTTGCTAAATATTCAATATAATTCATATACAAATTCTTTTGAATAATGAAGGTTCACAACTTTTTAGAAACCTGGTTAATAAATTCACCATAAATTAACATTATCACAAATGTAACACTATTCTGTATAATGTGCCATGGATTTGAAAAAGAATGCTACAGCAAAGCAGTGCTTACTTTGTAAAGACACAAGTACCAGAGCCTTCGTCAGGAGGTCACTTCAGCTTGCATCCCCCACCTCAATTTATCCTGCCAGCACTGCCAAGGACAGTACTAACCAAACTACTAACCATCACACTCCTACAAGTCTGACAGTTTAGACTGTTCCAGGTCACCAAAGCTGCAAGCATGGCTTGGGCGGCAGGTATTAGTCATTGTTAATCTATATCAAATTAAAAACAACTGTTGTTGTGGTCATCTCTAAATTACAGTATTGTAAACAAAATGGCAACACATAAGGTCGAGAGAAAAGGGCTGGATTAACAAATTCCCCTGAATACCGAATCTCCCACACATTTGCGAAGTTTGGGGGTTGGGCAGATAAGAGTTCAGACATTCATATTTGTAGACGTTCATGTACACAAAAAAGAGAGACATTGATTGATTCTCAAATGTATTTTCACAACTGATGGAACACAGTACACCACTAGCTAATGAAAGACGCACACGCATCCTTTATTCACATACAGGCCCTGGGTCCCGAGGCATCAGCAGGGGAGCATAAGCAGGGTACTGGCTCGCCTTCCATGGATAACTATCAGACAAGGTCCCAATATCAAGCTGTGGATTTTCTCTCTGTACTGATGAAGCAGAAAATGAAGGTTTCGATTTATTAACGCATAAACGTAGTGCTGATATAATCGTGTGTGTCATTAACCGAATTAATAAAGATTGTACGGGGACAAAATGTGCCCTCAGAGTAGTTTGCCAACATTTATATGCGTGCTTCATATATCGTGGTGTATTAGAATTGCACTGATCTGACATAATCATAAACGTGTGCTACGATTTGCTCATTTGAAATGCCTTAGCTTAGCATTACTTTAGCGGAGGCTTTGGCCTAGTTGCCTGGTCTCACGGTTTAGATGTTCGTATTTTTCCACTGTGCTATTAAACGTGTATTTCTGCTTGAAGCTGTACTTTTCCACAGAAACTGCTCACATGCTTATCTTAAAGTTGGTGCCAGCATGGCATATTTTCTCTTAAATTCAAGGTCGGCTTGCAGGTGCGGACAATGGAGCCTCTGAGAGTAAGCTAATCGAGAAACAATGTTGCAACTTGTGTACCCATCTCCAAGGATAATGTATGCTTAAGTAAAAGCTTGAGAACTGTCGTTTTTGATTGGTCAATTTGAAGCTAACCTATGAACCCTCCAATGGAGACCCTACAGGACTTGAATTGTTGTCTATAAAACCCAGGTGCACGAGAGGGAAGCTCTCTCTCTTCGGACATCCCGCCATTTTGACTTCGTAGCTACTATGACCCATTTTGCTGCGACGCCATTTTGAGAGACTTTGATGCTTTCTCTAGTCGAGAGAAAGAGACTTTAATGATTCTTGCCCTAGAGACTTTAACTTTGATTTGCCCCTTTGCATGAAGTAGTAATCTTATCTTGCCGCCGTGAGGCAATTGCCCCGTTCACCCCTGCCCCTTTGTCCCGTCCCATGCTGATCGAGAAACGGTACCTGTGAGACGAAGACTTCATTGATTGCTGATTGGAATTGGTAATTATGAAAGGAAACTATAAAATTGCATTGTGTTTCTTTTAGGTAACCAACTGCTGATTTTGATAAGGACCCTAGCTAGGAGTTTTCTAAATTGATGTTGCCAAATCGTTTTTGCATGAAGTCCCACATGCTGATGCTAATTTGAGGTTAGACGAGGATTCCATATGTCACACGATGCAATTGGAGATCTTGTTATGCTGACTAAATGTACGCAATTAGCCCATTACAGATTATCGTATTAGTGCTTTGCATTGCCACTATCGAATGCCTTGTGATTCAAATGCTGCATAGATTACACTTGTTTCGACGTTATGGACAGCTATTAATGTTCATTTATGTTTATCATTTGGTGTTGAGACACATTTATATTGTGCTAGCTTTGTTAATATAGGGAAATAAATTCACTAACTTTGCAATAAACTGGTGTGGTTATTCCTGGCTGAAAGGTCAGGGTTCGCCGAAATGTATTCTGGATTAATTGTTAAGTGTTATGTTGTTCAAGGTGTTGCTTATGTTCGTTATTGATTATCGATTTGATGTGATTGATCGATTAGGAGTACAGAGAGTTCCCACTTAGTCAAAAGATTCATCGACCTAGAGAGCGTCCGAACGCAGGTAAATTGGTACCACGTTTCCGCTCTATCAGTAGATGGTAGCAGTGGACGGTTATGTCTTTTGGGACCCTGTATCAGTAGAGTACATGGTGTTGAATTAACGGTTACGCATTTTGAGGCCTCATTCGAGAAGTTGAATTAGATTTTCTTGGATGAAAATAATTGACAAGATGATGATGGGCTAGGTCCACCACGACTTTCCCGGGATCTCGGAACTTGCGAATGGAGAGAAAGGAGATGTGGAAACGGCGTCGGCGGTACTAGTGATGGTATGAGTGAAGTTAGGGTTTTGCGCTTGCACAGCTTATTGCCGCAGGGTGTGTGAAAAGGTTGCGAGGGTTTTCTTTTAAGGATAGCGGAGGTGCGACTCCGAGTGTAGAAGTAGAGAAGTCGTCGAACTTCATAGAGATAGCGGAGGTGCGGCTCCGAGTGTGAGAGTAGGGAAGTCGTCGAACTTCATGTGCATCTGGCGCTTTGTGCATAAAAAGGTCCACGTGGTTGTTGTTGTTGAGACGGGCCCTGCGAGGTCAAGAGACTCCGGAGTATGTTGATCCATGTTGTGGTCTGGGCGGTTTAGTAGGTTGATCGGGCGTGGTCAACGAGTGGGTACGTGTGTTAGGGAGTGATAGGAACTTCGACTTCGGGCTTTGACAAGATTCTAAGTGCACTAGAACAGATCATTGACAAGTTGAGAGTAGGTCTGCGGGTCAGATTTGCTTGCGAATGTGGGGACTGAGAAAGACCGAATAGCGGCCGAGGCTGGTGAAAGAGATCGAATAGTGGCCGAGGTTAGTGAAAAGTCCCTAAGGTCCTGAAGCGATTATGTTACCCTTCCTGTAGTAAACCGACAGATCTGTTTTAGTTTTTGGTAGCTCGCGATACATGCAAAAAGTTGTTACGGGAGGAACTGAGTGAAGGAGGATTAGCCGCGAGGCTTTGTCAGCCGCAGTGTGTGTGAGTGTGACGTCACTAAGAGCCGCGCTGGGATAGGTTGGTTGGAGAGAAGGGTCGCGCACGGATTGGACGAAGTCCGTGGCACTCGATTGGAAGGGGAAAGGCAGGTGAAGAGTATTCCGGGAATTAAAGTCACCTATTGATTACAAATCTTGTGGAATAACAGTGATCTATTGATTATAAACTTTGTGAATTAAAAGGACGAGAAAATGAAATTCCTTAAAGCATTTAGGAGTGCTATGAAGGGGGAGACTTACATCAAAGCGAGCGTAGGGGAGGAGACGCCGCCCGAGGGTACACCAGCTTACATTGTAATGGAGGAAAAAGGGGTAGCTCCGTGTCTTTGGCTAAAGCAATGGCACAAGTGGACAGAGAAACATGGGAGCGTAGCATTCCCGATACATGGGACATTCAATATAAGGGTCCTAGAGAATTTGAGATTTACGATGTATGACATGAAAGTACCTCCAAGGCCAGCACAGTTTGAGGCTCTAGCAATATGGGAACTCATGGCTAGGCAGCAACAGAAAAACAAGTTTGAAACAAGGATGAGGAAGGTAGAAAAGACACTAGCGGATGCTAGGTGGGATAATGCGCAGAAGGTGTGGAGGTCAGATGTATTGCAGGGAATAAAATTGTTCCCCGCAATTACTAAAGATGAAGAGGAGACAGGTAAGAAAGCTACCTGTAAGACAGACAGGAAGAGTTCCAAGGACAGAGAGGACGAGGAAAAGTTGAGAAAAGAAGAGGAGTTAGAGGATGAGGAATTGATAATGGAGTTGTTGAACGACCGTCCACCACCTTATGCAGAGAATGGACAAGGTCCAAGTACCAGTTCTGCCCCCCCGGCATCGGTACAGAACAGGGAAACGCAGAATACAGGAGTACCATCGGGATCTAAGGATCCGAGCTTACTGCTCACTCCACAGATACCGCAGATCAGGAGAATGTATCCAGATGTGCCCGTGTTGAAACCAGCAGAACATTATCAGCCGCAGATGCCAGGGTACTACAGCAGTGATAACAGTGGAGGAATGATTCTAGATCCAACCGTAAGGGGCGTACAGAATGGTTACAACCCAACAATGGCACAAGCTGAATCAACACAGTTTATGATGCCTCAAAAGCAGATGCAGGGAGGAAGTGTTCATGCTCAAATGACGGGGAGTCAGATGGGCATGCCAGCAATGATGGCCCATAATATGGGGATGAACATGCCTCAGAATATGGGAAATGGACAAAATCCAGATGCGATATCACTGCCCATTACTGTAGGTCCAGTGGTACCTTTGTATAGTCAGCCTAACTTAGGTATGAGCAGTCAGGGACAAATGCTGCAGAATGGGACAGAAAGAAGGTGCATAGAAAACACTCCTGGGATAACCCCGATAGTGGCTCAACCAACTGGGTCTGGGTCCTTGATGGAGTTTAGTCCCGTATGCGCTCAATCAACACTGGTGAGGTCGAGCCCCCCACTGATAATACCATTAACATCGAACACTGAAAAGTTGCCGCAACCATCGATGGCAGTCGATGTGAATGCTACACTGATGGGGGTAAATGCGCAACAGCTGACACAATGGTTCAACAGTTTAAATTCCACACAAAGTTCAGACAGTGGGAAAGGAGACGATTACTTGAGCAGGATGAGGCTGAACATGGAAGCACAAGAATTGGTGGAAGGGAATATGGGTGTGAACAGGTTAGAATCCTACACGGAAGAGGAGTTGAGGTATCTATGTCCAAAGATCACGAAAGAAGTAAACAAGGTACATAAAAGTTTGCAGGAAGTAGCAGACAGGAACGGGATTGACATAGGCAAGACGAAACACTTGAGCAGGAGCTATAGGTTGGATTTTGGGACCACAGATTTTGAACACATGAGATCAGCAGGCATGAAGGCACACCTTAGAGAATTGTTGCAGAGTGCCCAAGTGTGGAGGTGTTTAGACAAGTGGGAAAGCAGATGGGTAAAGAGGAAGGATAAGAGGAGGGACAGTGCCACAGAGCACAATGAGAAAAGACCACAGAGTAGTGATACAGTAACTATGTTACCAATGAGGGAGACAGCAGGGGGAAAATTAGTACATGTACCATGGCACAGGAGCGATATTCAGTCTTTTACGAATGATTTTCCCAAACTAAGAGAGAAGCCGATTGAGTGGTATCAACAGACTGATAGGTTTGTGAAGCTTGCAAAATGTCTCTGGGAAGACCTGAACACTCTATTCGAGATTGTGGTTCCGGCGGATTTGTGGGAGGATTGCAAAAGAGCTGTAGGTTGGCCGACAAGTGAACCAGAGAGAGACAGAGAGATGGGTGCACCATCACCTATGGTGATGTGTCTGTACTATAAGGTGATTGAACATTTGAAGACGAAGGTTGCCGCCAAAAATGTGGATTGGCAGAAAATTGATCGAACTGCCCAAGAGGCTAAAGAATCGATTCATAGTTACTATGAGAGGTTGTTGAAGGCGTTCAAGAATTACAGTGGCACGGAAGCAATCGAGGCGAAAGATATGCTTCATTTTGTGTTCAGATTTGTGGAAGGGCTGAGACCAGATATAAGTCAGATGATAAAATCACATTTGATCTGCTGGCAGTCGAAACCGATTGATGAAGTCTTGACTTATGCGAAATACTGTAGCGACGAAATTGAGGTGAAACAGAAAAAGCTGAAAGAGAAGGTGATGATGATGCAGCTTAAGGCGGCTCAGACAGGCTTGCAAGGTCTGCAGGGACTGCAAGGGTTGCCAGGGATGCAAGGGTTCCAACAGCAGGTACCGCAACAGCAGCCGCAGTTGCAGGGAGGCATGGTGTTTCAGCAACAGCAGCCGCAGTTGCAAGGAAACATGGCGTTTCAGCCACAGGGCAGAGGCAGAGGTAGAGGAGGTTTTGTGAATAATGGTCCGGATTTGAACACTGTTGTGACAGGTGTGCAGGCAATGAAGAAGGTGATGCCGTGTCACGCTTGCGGAAACGTAGGTCATTGGAAACGCGAGTGTCCGATGGTGGTGCAGGAAGGAGCAGGTGCAGGTGTAGGTGTTGGTCAGCAAAACAATGATGTCAATGCATTTCAGACAATGAGAGGACCGAAAATGAGAGGTCCAAACTCAAATTTTCAGACCATGAATCAATTGCAGGGATTACAACCTATGCAGCCGCAGCAGATGCAGATGCCCCGTGTGCAGATGACGCAAATGCAGCTGATGCAACAGCAGTTACCTTTGGTACCTAATCAGCAAATGCAAATACCTTTGGCACCAATGAGTCAGCAGCAAATGATGGTTCCTCCACAGGTAACGGGTCAGGTAATGAGCACAAACGGCACAGTACAACAGTTCCCATTACACAGTGAGAGTGGAATAAACAATGTATGGGAGAGTGAAAGCTCAGAAGAGGAAGGAGATTGTGTGCTTGCGGCATCTCTAGAAGTTGATCAAAGGGGTCCGTACGTGGAAGGAAGAGTGATGGGTCATCGTGTCTCATTCCTGGTTGACACGGGAGCCACACGTTCAACTGTTAAGAGCAGTGAAGTACCAAATTTGCCACTCTCAGGGAGGACAGTTCAAGTGGTGGGAGTAGCAAACAGGCATCTGACGAACCCAATAACAGATCCGATACCAGTCAACATTGGTAACTATCAAGGGGTACATCAGTTTGTGGTATGTGACTCAAGCCCGATAGCACTGTTAGGAAGAGACCTATTGTGCAAATTGGGTTGTTCGATAATGTGCTCGAACGAGGGAATAACAATACAGACGAGCAGTGATGGGGAAGAAGAGGACAGTATAGAGGGCGATGAAATAGAAACAGTTGACGAAGAGTATCCTCTGATTTGTCTTTTACCAATGATAACTGAAGAAGATATCCCAGCAGAACTACGGGAAACAGTCGGAGAGAAAGTGTGGGACATGACAGGGAAAGAGGTGGGATTGATGAAAGGAGTAGAACCAGTAAAAGTGATGGTAAAGCCCAATGCGATCTTTCCCCAGACCCCACAATACCACATGCCACAAGATACCCTCATGAAAGTTGCCCAACTTATCGACGAGTTCGTGAAGCAGGGAGTACTGAAAGAAGTATTGAGCAGCCCATGTAATTCACCGATAATGGGACTAATGAAGCCAAGTGGGAAAGTCCGACTTGTACAGGATTTGAGAAAAATAAATGACATCATAATCAAGTGCTGCCCTGTCGTACCGAATCCGGCTGTGATAATGTTTCAGATCCCTTGCGAGGCTGAGTGGTTCTCGGTCATCGATTTGTCACAAGCATTCTTTTCTGTGCCTCTTCATGAGGACAGCCAATTCCTCTTTTGTTTCAAATTCCTAGACAGAGTATACAGTTGGTGTCGAATTCCTCAAGGGTTCTCTGAGTCACCGTCGATATTCAATCAAGTCTTAAAGAAAGATTTGGAAGAGTTAGAGTTGCCATTCGAGTCAACCCTAGTACAGTACATTGATGACTTACTGGTTGCATCAAAGACAGAAAGTGGCTGCACAGCCGATACCATTGCTCTGTTGAACCATTTGGGAGGGAATGGACACAAGGTGTCTCCTTCCAAATTGCAGTTCTGTCAGAAGAAGGTGAAATACTTGGGTCACCAGATAGAGAAAGGGTCACGGAAAATAATGAAGGAAAGAATTACCAGTGTACTTCAAATGAGTCCACCAAAGACAAGGAAGGAGGTGAGGAAGTTTTTGGGAATGGTGGGATACTGTCGCCAGTGGATTCCCAACTTCTCGTCTCTAGCAAAGCCTTTACTGAAATTGACCCAGAAGGATGCTTTGGATGAAATTGAGCTGAGAGGAGACGAGATGGATGCCTTTGTTGAACTGAAAGAATGCATGTGCAGGGCTCCAGCTTTAGGTATGCCTGACTACACGAAGCCTTTCACATTGTTTTGTCATGAACGTGATGCATGTTCTTTGTCTGTCTTGACACAAGCCCATGGTGGCGTAAACAGACCAGTAGCGTATTTTTCAGCTACTCTGGATCCGGTCGCAGCAGCACTCCCAGGGTGTTTGCGCGCCGTAGCAGCAGTTGGTATCAGCCTCACTCAGAGTGAAGGAATAGTGATGGGACACCCAGTAACAGTCATGGTCCCTCACTCAGTTGAGATACTTTTGACCCGCTCCCGAACGCAGCACATGACTGGAGCAAGACTCACAAGGTATGAAACGACTATTCTGGGCTCACCGAATGTGCAGCTGAAAAGGTGCACTACGTTGAATCCAGCTACCTTGCTTCCTGGAGAAAATGCTGAAATTGAGAACGCTGAAGACGTCGAGCATGACTGCCTTCAGGTGACTGAATTTTGCACAAAACCCCGACCGGACATCAAGGATACAAAACTTGATGAAAATGACCAAATTCTTTTTGTTGATGGTTCATGTCTAAGAGATGGGGTGGGAATTTTGAAAGCAGGATATGCTGTATGTACTGTGACAGGGGTCTTGGAAGCGGGATGGCTCCAAGGAGTCTATTCTGCACAAGTAGCAGAACTTGTAGCCCTTACTAGAGCATGTCAATTGTCTGCATTGATGAAAGTCACCATTTACACTGATAGCCAATACGGGTTTGGGATTGTGCATGACTTTGGACAACTGTGGTCACAGAGAGGTTTCCTGACTTCTTCAGGATCCCCAGTGAAAAATGGGGAGAGAATAAGGGAGTTGTTACATGCCATTCAAGTGCCAGCTGAAGTTGCAGTGGTAAAGTGCAGTGCTCACACGAAAGGACAGGACTATGTGTCTCTGGGAAACGCCTATGCAGATCAAGTCGCAAGATTTTCTGCCTTGAACTGTATATTGTTAAGGGATGATTGGAATACAATAAGTGAACCAGAACTCGAACCAGCTGAAGCATTTGCCTTGAAGGTCGTAGATACAATAGAAGAACTAAAAGCACTACAAAGTAATGTCAGGGAGGATGAAAGAGATTCCTGGATTAAATCACAATGCATAAAAAGACAAGACGAGCTATGGGTTTCACATGAGGGAAAATTTGTTTTGCCAAATAGTCTCTTATCACAGCTTGCGCGGTTCTATCATGGGCAAGCTCACCTAGGGAGAGATGCCATGATAAGATTGTTCAAAACTGATTGGTTTAACCCCAGATTTCGCCAAGCTGCGGAAGCAGTTTGCCATCGATGTGTCACTTGCCAACAGATGAACCCAGGAAAGGGAACAGTTGTGAACGCGAGCCACATTGGTAGGGCAAGCGGTCCTTTTAGCCGAATGCAGATGGACTTCATTGAGATGCCTGTGCATGGAGGTTTAAGATATGTGTTGGTGATTGTGTGCATTTTTAGTCATTGGATTGAGGCATACCCCACACGTAGAAATGACAGTCTTACAGTTGCCAAGCTATTATTGAGGGAGTTAATACCACGTTTCGGATTCCCGATCTCTTTAGAATCAGATAGGGGAAGTCACTTCAACAACGAGGTGATGAAGTTACTCTGTGAAGCACTGAACATTGAGCAAAAGCTGCACTGTAGCTATCGCCCTGAGGCATCAGGACTGGTGGAGCAGATGAATGGTACGCTGAAATCGAGAATGGCAAAAATATGTGCATCAACAAATTTGAAATGGCCTGACGCATTGCCCTTAGTGCTAATGTCAATGAGAAACACTCCTGATAGAAAAACTGGATTGTCTCCGCACGAAATTCTCATGGGCAGGGCTATGAGACTTCCTGCAGTTCCCGCAAACATGCTTTTGAATATTACAGATGATATGGTGTTAGACTACTGCAAAGGTCTGGCTGACGTGGTTCGCTCTTTCTCTCACCAGGTGGAAGCGACCACCTTGCCACCGATCCAAGGTCCAGGACACGCCCTGAAAGCAGGTGACTGGGTCGTGATAAAGAAGCACGTGAGGAAGTCGTGTCTGGAACCCCGTTGGAAAGGCCCTTTCCAAGTGATCCTGACGACAACTACCGCTGTGAAGTGCGCGGGGGTTCCCAACTGGATTCACGCCAGTCATACAAAGAAGGTGCTGTGTCCCACAGATGAGGAAGTTGAAGCGCTGAAACTACCAGTGCCTGATAAAACGGTGCCGAGTGCTGAGACAGAACAAAAGCGAACTGAAAGCGAACAAGCAACAGCAGGAGAAAAAGAGATATTATTGGAGAACGAAGGGTCCGACTCACTTGGGGAAGACCAAGGAGAAAGTTCAGACAGCGACGACGAAGCTGCAGGTGACAAAGAACCTGAAGCAGCTGAGGGTAGCAAAGAGCCTGAAGCAGCTGAAGGTGACAAGGAAGCTGAAGCAGCTGAAAGTGATACAGAGCCTGAAGAAAGTAACGGTGACGAAAGGCTCGAAGAGAGTGAGAAAGCAGGAGAGCCTGAGCAGAAGGGGGCTTTCCCAGAAACAGACGATACAGAAGAAGAGAAGGAAAACGTGACTGATTCCCCTGAAGGTGGGGACAAAGAAGAGCGGAACGAAAGAGCTCAAACATCTACAGAAAGGATCGCAGGTCCATCAAACGGACATGGTGCAAAAAGAAGACTAAGTATCTCACCGATAAAAGAAAAGGGTAAAGAAGGTTTGAACGAAGGAGGAAGGCCGAAAGTAAAAGAGAAAAGAAAGGAAGTGACTGTCGTGGAACAATCGTCAAGTGAGGAAAAGGACTTGGCGAAAGAGGAGAGTGCCAGCGAAGCAGAATCAAAGAGAGAAGCAAAATTGAAGAGGAAAAGGATACCAAACAAGAGGTATTCCGGTCCTGAATGGGCATATGCGGTGAATGATGATTGGACTGATGAGTTTGTATCTCTAAGCATCGAGAACGAAGAAGAAGAAGATATACCAATAGAAAAGAAAAGTTTCATAGACTCTGTTGACTGAAAAGGTAGTGAATGGCATTGCTTGCTGCAATCTAACGTGAGACAAACAACCAGTTGAGACATTGCTAAACCGAATTGAGACAAATGCTGCTAACCGATAAGTGACTGGCCTTTTGAAGAAGACGGTGTGAACATTGTGCTCGTTCAGCTTTGTAACTGAATTGCTAAGTAGTTTCATTTATAGGTGCTTCTAGCTCTCTGATTCTATACAGATCATGCCTGGGTACGCTATGCAAAACAATAGAAAGAAGTATTGTAAATACGTGTGTATAGGCTTAGTACTAACATGTGTACTAATAATAATGGCAATTGTGTTTGGAATGCATGGAAAGGGTGAGAATGAGACTATTGCTGCTTCTACT
Source organism: Pleurodeles waltl (assembly GCF_031143425.1). Classification (NCBI taxonomy): domain Eukaryota; kingdom Metazoa; phylum Chordata; class Amphibia; order Caudata; family Salamandridae; genus Pleurodeles; species Pleurodeles waltl. The sequence continues at coordinate 1,238,837,175 of NC_090446.1, forward strand.
ATTGTTCCTGTTACTGTCACTGAACTAACACCATTGAAAAGGCTAGCAATGGATGAGAGGCTCTTGCATGATAAGAAAGAGCTTTCGTATAACGTTTTCTATCGCTTACTAACAGAGTATGTTGAGACTATGGATGCGAAAGATTGTTATGTGTGTACCCAGATACCGACATCAGTTAAGGAAGGGGTGACTTATCACCACATGCCTCTTACATACGGGATTACATGTAGTATAGTAATGTCTAGGTTTTATGGTCAATCTAATATACAGTATTTTTTCTCAAATTATGATGTTACCTTTGCTTATGTTCCTATAATAGCACAGCTAAGCGAGACTGCAAAATATTGGGATTACAAAATTATAAGGGATTTTTTCGAGCCAATGCAACCTTTTGAAACGGCTCATGCTCATAGGAAGAACCTTACTTGCTCCGTCTCTGCTGTAGAAATAAGCTTTTTAGATCGCACAGATGATAGAAGGGCTCAAATGAAGGCGAAATTAGAAAAAGAACTGCATAAGAGGACTTCAGTAGATAATTATGATTTTGCTGCTATAAAGACACAAGGGAAAATAGCTTTAGATGCTTGGCATGTAGGGAAGTTTTGTATATATCGAGGTGAATCTTACTATGACAATATTTTTGTAGGAGCGAGTGAATGCAAACATACGTTTATTTTTAAGGCCAAATGGACATTCATGATGGACGGACTTGACCCTGTCATTCCAGGGGTGTATTACATTTGTGGGCATAATGCCTATTATCGTCTTCCAAAGGGATGGTGGGGAAGATGTAATTTGGGTATAGTGTTTCCAAAGGTTTATCAACTGGATGACATATCGATGATTGAAAAGACACCTGGATCCCATCGTATCCAGAAAAAAGAGACCGCAGCTGCTGTGGTAGGTGATATATTTGGAGCCATGATCCCTTCATTGGGAGTTGTGCTGAATTCCATCAAAATAAGAAAGTTGTCTACTATAGTGGATAACATGTTGACAAAATTTTCAGGTGCTATAATCCTGATGGATGCTGAACTTGCAGCGGAAAGAGCTATGACTCTTCAAAATAGGCTTGCTTTAGACATTCTTTTAGCAAAAGATGGAGGCGTTTGCAAAATGATTGGTGCACGTCACTGCTGCACCTATATACCTGATAATAGTGTGAAGATTAAAACTATGCTTGCTAATCTAACAAAAGAAAGTGCAGATTTGAAAGAACTAAAAGAACCAGGAGTGTGGGAGAAGGTTGGAAAGGGACTTGCTTCAGTGGGACATTGGATTGGGGGAATTTGGAATGGAATATTATTGAAAATAATAGAAGGGATATTAATAGTGATAATTTGTGTATTTGGAATTTGGGGAATAAAAAGGGGAATAACAATGATTATGGAGAGAATTAAAAGAAGAAAGGAAGAGAAAATAATGAAAAGAATGGCAGAAGAATACAAAGAGCAAACTAGGGGAACTAAAAGGAAAAGGGAGCTGACAGAATTTTAATGGGATAAAATTTGTGGGCTAAATTTGTGTGATGACAAGTAGTCATCAGAGGAGGGATTGATGAAGCAGAAAATGAAGGTTTCGATTTATTAACGCATAAACGTAGTGCTGATATAATCGTGTGTGTCATTAACCGAATTAATAAAGATTGTACGGGGACAAAATGTGCCCTCAGAGTAGTTTGCCAACATTTATATGCGTGCTTCATATAACGTGGTGTATTAGAATTGCACTGATCTGACATAATCATAAACGTGTGCTACGATTTGCTCATTTGAAATGCCTTAGCTTAGCATTACTTTAGCGGAGGCTTTGGCCTAGTTGCCTGGTCTCACGGTTTAGATGTTCGTATTTTTCCACTGTGCTATTAAACGTGTATTTCTGCTTGAAGCTGTACTTTTCCACAGAAACTGCTCACATGCTTATCTTAAAGTTGGTGCCAGCATGGCATATTTTCTCTTAAATTCAAGGTCGGCTTGCAGGTGCGGACAATGGAGCCTCTGAGAGTAAGCTAATCGAGAAACAATGTTGCAACTTGTGTACCCATCTCCAAGGATAATGTATGCTTAAGTAAAAGCTTGAGAACTGTCGTTTTTGATTGGTCAATTTGAAGCTAACCTATGAACCCTCCAATGGAGACCCTACAGGACTTGAATTGTTGTCTATAAAACCCAGGTGCACGAGAGGGAAGCTCTCTCTCTTCGGACATCCCGCCATTTTGACTTCGTAGCTACTATGACCCATTTTGCTGCGACGCCATTTTGAGAGACTTTGATGCTTTCTCTAGTCGAGAGAAAGAGACTTTAATGATTCTTGCCCTAGAGACTTTAACTTTGATTTGCCCCTTTGCATGAAGTAGTAATCTTATCTTGCCGCCGTGAGGCAATTGCCCCGTTCACCCCTGCCCCTTTGTCCCGTCCCATGCTGATCGAGAAACGGTACCTGTGAGACGAAGACTTCATTGATTGCTGATTGGAATTGGTAATTATGAAAGGAAACTATAAAATTGCATTGTGTTTCTTTTAGGTAACCAACTGCTGATTTTGATAAGGACCCTAGCTAGGAGTTTTCTAAATTGATGTTGCCAAATCGTTTTTGCATGAAGTCCCACATGCTGATGCTAATTTGAGGTTAGACGAGGATTCCATATGTCACACGATGCAATTGGAGATCTTGTTATGCTGACTAAATGTACGCAATTAGCCCATTACAGATTATCGTATTAGTGCTTTGCATTGCCACTATCGAATGCCTTGTGATTCAAATGCTGCATAGATTACACTTGTTTCGACGTTATGGACAGCTATTAATGTTCATTTATGTTTATCATTTGGTGTTGAGACACATTTATATTGTGCTAGCTTTGTTAATATAGGGAAATAAATTCACTAACTTTGCAATAAACTGGTGTGGTTATTCCTGGCTGAAAGGTCAGGGTTCGCCGAAATGTATTCTGGATTAATTGTTAAGTGTTATGTTGTTCAAGGTGTTGCTTATGTTCGTTATTGATTATCGATTTGATGTGATTGATCGATTAGGAGTACAGAGAGTTCCCACTTAGTCAAAAGATTCATCGACCTAGAGAGCGTCCGAACGCAGGTAAATTGGTACCACGTTTCCGCTCTATCAGTACCCAACTGGGACTGCTACTTAAAAGAAAAAGCCTTAATGCGCCGTGTTCAGAAGTACGTTTTCTATTTCTACTTTTAGTAAACAGGATGAATTGGCAAACTGAATTGCAAGATTGAGGATAATGAGCGCAACTCCCGTTGTTTACCACTGCCCCATTGTAAGGTATTACTGTATACCAAGTGCAGTAACTACCTGCAATTATGAGTTTTTATCCCTAGTAAAGCGGCATAAAGGTGGATGTGATATTCATCGCATCAAAATCTGCATGTTTTGCTTCTTTTTCGGGAACTTTTCCTGATCTGTCCTACCTGGTTTTCAATTATAAAATATGTTCAAAGTTTAACTAGCTGAAGGTGAGGTCTCGTGGAGGGGCATATTAAGTGCACCCCTCTGTACATTCTAGTGCATTGAATGTTTTAGAAAAACTAGCTGGCAATTAAACATTAACTAAGATTTAGTTAAAATCAATAGAAACAATGTTGCTCAACAGAGTCTCGCCAGTGATCAATAGTGCTTAGATTTTCGGTCCTCAGCACGGATCTACACTACATCAGCAGCAGTGTGGGGGAGAACTCCTTGGCTTGTTTGTATTGAGTGGCATAGCTTTATGAATAATTTGGATCCAGCCTGCAGTATTTGACATGGTAATCAATCACCCATCACTGCAATTCTCGAAAATATTTGGGCAAGTGTTACACCCTTTTAGGAGATAGGAGTCCTATGGTAATGGTTGCCTCCTTTGTGTATGCCAACCCTTCTTTCTTATTTTTAGATTTAATTTGTAAGTTTTAACTGTTGCATGGGCCCTTTGTTTGACGCTGTTCACCATTTCCGATTTGATTTTCATTTATATGCCAGCAGCGGACAAATGTGGCTCATAAGTACTGATAACATGCAACAGCTGGAGGATTCTAACGCAGAGAATGAATCCAGGAGGGGATTTCAATCCAGCAATGGTCTAGCAGTTCCGGACATGTTTAGAGCCCCTCAGCAAATAAAATGGTCTACGGCTCCAATGTGGAAGGGCATACAACAAAATCTATAACCGAAGCACAGCGGCTAGAAACAGATGTTATTTACCCCATAGTGGAGCCGACGGAGCTTGATGCTAACCCCTCCCAGGTCAGCGACAGCATAACAGTAGTTTTATAGGATTCTCTAGTGGCCAGCATAAGCGATGTGACTCTTACATCTAACTTGGGGGCATTGGCCAGAGAGCGCAGGACTCACACAGGGGCGCAAAAAATTGTTGAAACTACGTTACCGCCCCAATATCTAGAGGGTATGAGGCACAACAGGGTGATGGATCAGGCACAGCAGCATGGGAGTGAAGGCCTGAGGACTCGTGCTGTTTTTGACATCAAACCACCCAAGGGATTCAAACCAGGGCAGGATGAGGTGGCAGAGAACCTTTTTTCGCTTTCAGATCAATCGGGGAAGAGGGAGGACTTTGGCTCATTAACAGAACTGGACTTGAGAAGTAGCTCTACCCCCTCTAAACTGGGGTCAAGCGAGGCACCTCCTAAGAAGGTTTAAAAAAAATCGACTATGGGGAAAAAAGAGAGGGCCATCACTGGGAAAGAAAAAGAAAAAGGCTGATAGGGGGGGCAAGAGCAATGTCATGGGATTACTGTGCGACCCAGCAACACCACGATAATGCAGATGCCTCCTCCACTGAACCTGACCCGGAAGAGCTCCTTTTTTAACCCCTGTCTCTACAGCTTATTTACCAGACTATGATGTTAGAAGACAAACAGATGCAGAGTGATAGCAAGAAGGTCAGGGTTGCTAGTAAGCAGCTCCAAGTGGCAGTAAGAAAAATTGCGAAATTTTGCTTGGAGATGAGTGAAAGTATCACGGATCTAGACTCACACTGGTATGTTAGAGACTGAGATGGGCACTGTGACACAGCAATTTGCTAAGCATGGGTCACACTTTATGGACTTTCAGTGGAAAATAAAAGATTTTGAAAATCGTCAATGACGCAATAACTTGCACATTTTTGGAATTAAAGAAGGGGTAGAAGGCCAAGATATGAGGTCTTACACCATCAAGTTATTTAGAGGCTCTCTTCCCTGAACTAGAAAACTGGGAACGGGAGATACAGAGAGCCCACCGGTTTCCGCTAACTTTGAAAAAAAGAAGAGAAGAATCTATGGATTATCAGCCACAATTTAGGGCTGTCATTCATTGTTTATTTTGGCAATTATTTGCTGCGGCACGCAGATTTTGAGAAAGCCCGTCACGATTCTAAAATTCATTGGGAGGAAGTTTATTTTTTTCCCACCCTGACTACTGTCATGCCACCATTGAACAGCGATGGTGTTTGCGACAAATGATAAGCCCCTTCCGGGAGAAAGGGGCAGAAGCATCTTTACTGAATTCTGCATGTCTTAAAACTGACTAAGGGTACTCTACGGGTATTCTCCTGGGAAATTAAGGCCAAAGGGTATTTGGACAAACTGATGTAATTTTAGACTTTTAACGGTATAAGACAACTTGGTCAACTGTGATACAGGGCATGAGGCAGGCTGACCCCACAACAATGCAATGATTACAGCTGGGTGTTTTTTGTTTTTTCCTTGTCTGTTTTTGGGTGCTATACTCTTTATTTAGGAGGGAGGGAGGAAGGAAGGAAAAAAAAGAAAAAAGGGAAAGGAAAGAGGGAAGGAGGAAGGGAAAGGAAAGAAGAGGAAAACATACATAACGGGAAGAAAAGGGGAAAGGAAAAAAAGAGGGGAAAAAAAAGAAAATAAAAAGAGGAAAAGGGGGAAATGCAGCTAACCGGGATTAAAGTCTTTTAGAATAATTGAAGCTAAAGGGTTGAGGAGGAGGCAACCTATCCATCTGACCTACAGTCTGGCAGCCTCATTTGGTAGGTTGGTGCGGTGAGTAGGTTGGGAGGGGCTCGTAGGGCTGGGGGGGGGTAAGGGCAAGTATGGGGGATTGGTTGGGGTAGGTTTGGGAGGACGCACAGTTGGACATCAGATTGAACTAGGAGCATTCATTATTGGAATGGATAGGGCACAGATATATACAAATACCGATGCATCTATATCTGGCGGTAAAGTGGCACAGGTACACGCAAACACAGCCTTAAATGACCTATTGCAGTAAGCTGCGTATAGCCACTCTAAATATTTGTGGGCTAAACGACTGTAGGAAACAAAGCTTTGTAGCAGAAGGCTTAATAACATTGAAGTCTGATATTATTTGTATGCAGGAGACGCACATTAGTGGCTCCAAACAACATTCAATTGAATTTCCGTCGCTTCAGCTTTAGGCCTATACCACACAGGGAACAACAAAAAAAGGGAGTTGCAGTATTGGCACGTAATAATATGGTAGAGGTTGTCAAGAGATCCACAGATAAATTGGGCCACTGGGTGATTTTAGAGTGTATAAATGGTAGAACCAGATTTACTTTGTGTTCTATTTATAGATTCCAGCTTGACAAACCAGAAGTGATTGATTTCATTAATACTGAATTAGCAGCCTGGGTTTTACCAATCATTGTTTGTGGGGATTTGAACATATACATTGACAGCAACTCGCCCTGTCAGATACCAGGCTTTACAAGCTATGGTTTTAAGCCACGGATTAGTTGAAATTTGGCAGCAGTGTAAGGCCTCCGATCCTGGGTTCACTGTTTTTTCCCCACCCCCATAGGAAATCCGTTTGGCTAGACTATTTTTTTCTGTCAGCTTCACTATGTGAGGGGGGTAACAGTTGAGAAGTACCCGAGAATTATGTTCGACCATAATCCTCTGGTAACAGAAATGTCAGTACTAAGCAAGGAACAACATCCCAAGATATGGTCATTTGACAGCTGTCGGATCAGGCATATATTATACATATGAAGAAGTGGATACCAGAATTTGTGGCAACTAATCAAGGGTCTGCCCCTAGCGGGATGGTTTGGGATGCCTTAAAGGCAGGAATTCGAGGGGAGACTCTAAGCTATAGCTTTAGCGAGGAGCAACTCCGCTGTAAATTTATAAGTACCGCTCAGGACGAGTTGATAACACTGGAAGCCCAGATAGTGGAGGAGGTTAAAAAACAGGTACCATTAAAGGAGACTTTAAATCAAATTGCTGCGGTGAGGGCCAGAATCTTTCAATTTTATTCGACACAAGATGTAGTAAAGATGCAGACGCATCAACAGGACTGTTACATATTTAGCAAAAAGGTGGGTAGACTACTAGCCTTAAAAACCAGACAAAAGATGTCATGAGGTATTATATGTGCAGTTAAAGATAAAGATGGCCAGATAGTGAAGGGAAGCTTGGTAGTTCAAAGGGTGGTTAGATAATATTATCACACATTATATCAGCAGGAGCTCCAGGATGCCCATATTTGGGAACGCAAGCTTAACCAATATCTGGATGATACCCCTGGAGGGCGGCTGCATCAGGATGATAGGTGTCAGCTCTGAAAAAGTCTGAGGAGATAGAAGGAGCATTGAGCTCTTTGGCCACGGGAAAGGCCCCCAGCCCAGATATGAGCCCTCTGGAGTTCTTTAACCCCTAAGGTGCCCAGGAAAAGCTGGTCTCACCCTCAGCAACGGTTGCCCGATGCCGAGGATGTGACCAGCTCGTCCTGCTATGGGCCCTTGGGGAGCGCTAGTGCTCCCCTCAAGGGCCAAGCACCCCCGTCCCATGGGCAGGGATGGAAGGGAAATCGCTTCCCCTTCCACCCTAGCCCCCCGTCCTGCCCTCCCGTGGTGTCTGATGATGTCAGCGCGCAATCGCGCATTGACCTCATCAGAGGCCTACCCCTCCATGCTGGAAGCTTAGCAAAAGCATTTCTCTTCCGATCACGTGGAGGGGGCGAGAGAGGCATGTCTCTCTCAACATTTCTGCTGCCCGATCGCATTGCCACTAGCCACCATGGAAATTGTTTATTTTTTTATTTTGTGCATAAGGGGAGTGGCCCCTTGGGCAAGGGCTGCTCCCCAGAGGGGCAATTTATTTTTAGGCCATTTCTGGCCCCCCCGGGGGCAGACCGGCCTATTATAATTAGGCTAATCTGCCCCGGGGGCAGAAACCGCTAGACACTAGGGATAATTTATTTTTATTTTTTTTTATGTGGAGAGCGCCCCTTTAGGCAGGGGTCGCTCCCCTGGGGGCAAAATCCTCTTTAGGCAATTTCTGCCCCCCTTTGGGGGCAGATCGGCCTATTTTTATTAGGTCAATCTGCCCCCAAGGGGGACAGAAACCACTGATGGAAAAAAAATATCTCTGGTGAGGGGAGTGACCCCTTAGGCAAGGGTCGCTCCCCTTGGGGGGGGGGGAATTTGTTTTAGGCCATTTCTGCCCCCCTCGGGGGCAGATAGCCCTATTGTAATTAGGGCAATCTGCCCCCGGGGTAGGGGGAAAAGGGGCAGAAACCTCTAGGCACCAAGGAACTTTGTTTGTTTTTGTTTATATGTGGGGAGCGACCCTGGGGGCAAAATTCTCATTAGGCCATTTCTGCCCCCCCCCCCCCTTGGGGACAGATCAGCCTATTTTTATTAGGCCAATCTGCCTCCAAGGGGGGGGGGCAGAAACCACTAGGCACCCGGATTTTTTATTCTTTGCATCAATTTCACACAAGGGGAGCAACCCCTTAGGCAAGGGTCGTTCCCCTGGGGGGGCAAATTTATTTTAGGCCATTGATCTGCCTATTTTTATTAGGCCGACAGACTTCAGGGATTTTTTTTGCGCCAATTTCATGCAAGGGGAGCGACCCTTGAGCCAAGGGTCGTTCCCCTAGGGCAAATTTATTTTAGGCCATTTCTTCTCCCCTTTGGGCAGATCGGCCTATTTCTATTAGGCCGATCTGTCACCGGGGGGGGCGCAGAAACCACTTAGGCACCAGGGACTGGTGTGTGTGTTTTGTCTGGGAGGGGCAGCTCCTTGGGCAAGGGTCTTTCCCCATGGGGGCACACCACTGTTGGCCATATCTGCCCTCCTTGGGGGCAGATCAGCCAATTTTTGGAAGGCCCATCTGCCCCCCAGGGTGGCAGAAAGCCCACCAGAGACCAGGGAAGATTTTTGTTAAAAAAATAAACAAAGCGGGTGCGGGTATGGCCATAACCACCCCCCAAATAAATGGGGCCAAAGTTGTTCTGCCCACCGGTGGGCAGATGGTACAATTACCCCCTGATGCACACCCAGGGGTGGGGGGAGCAGAAAGCCTACTAGATGCCAGGGAATAAAAAATAAATAAAAAAAATAGTGGGGTGGTGGTTACTAACCAGTATGGGCATGTTTATGCCCCCACCCAAACTGAAGGGGGTAAACAGTCTTTTAGCTCTCCCCGCACACTAAAACATCTTATCCCATGGCAAGCAAGAGGACATTTGATTATTTTGGATTCTGGTTTTACACTTGGGCCTTGTGAGCTTGTCTAACTCTCAAAATCGTCCCACTTGGAATGGTGAGGGCTGCACTTTTTGGACTTTGGGACGCTGCCATGTAGAAAATCCACAAGACCTAGACACATCTGAAAACTAAACATCTGGGTGAGTCCAGGGTGGTGTGCTTCACCTGCACCCCACACCATTTTCTTACCCACAATACCCTGCAAACCTCCAACTTTGCTCGAAATCACACATTTTTCACACATTTTTGTGATAGAACCTCCCAGAATCTGCAGGAATCCACAAAATACCTACCACCCAGCATTGTCTAATCTATACCGATAAATATTCTGCCCCACTTGTCAGCCTAAAAATGTTTTTTTTTTTTCTTCAAACTACCCTTTTGAACCCGCTTTGGTTCCCCCTCAATTTCAACATGTTTTTGGGTCTTCCCTGTTACAGGCCCACCTACACAAGTGAGGTATCATTTTTACCGGGAGACTGAGGGGAATGTTGGCTGGTAGGAAATATGTCCCGGTGTGGTGATCCCACATACAAATGTGGGAAAATGTGATTTATTTTTTTTAGCTAAATTTGAGGCTTGCTGAGGATTCTGGATAAGAAAACACTGGGGGATCCACGCAAGTCACACCTCCCTGGATTCCCTCGGGTGTCTAGTTTTCAGAAATGTTTGGGTTTGGTAGGTATCCCTATATGGCTGCTGAGACCAGGACCAAAAACACACGTGTCCCCCACTTCCCACCGCAAAAACAGGTAGTTTTGTATTTGATAATTTTGATGTGTCCATATAGTGTTTTGGGCAATTTCCTTTCGCAAGCACTAGGCCAACCCACACAAGTGAGGTACCATGTTTACCAGGAGTCTTGGGGGAACTCTGGGTGGAAGGAAATTTGTGGCTCCTCTCAGATTGCAGAACCTTCTGTCACCGAAATGTGAGGGAAAAGTGTTTTTTTGGCCAAATTTTGAGGTTTGCAAAGGATTCTGGATAACAGAACCTGGTGCGAGCCCCACAAGTCACCACATCCTGGATTCCCCTAGCTGTCCAGTTTTCAAAAAGGCACAGGTTTGGTAGGTTTCCCTAGGTTCCGGCAGAGCTAGAGGCAAAAATCCACAGGTAGGCACTTTGCAAAAAACACTTCAGTTTTCAATGTAAAAATGTGATGTGTCCATGTTGCGTTTCCTGTCGCAGGCATTAGGCCTACCCACGCAAGTGAGGTACCATTTTTATCGGGAGACTTGGGGGAACACAGAATAGCAGAACAAATGTTATTGCACCTTGCCTTTCTCTACATTTTTTCCTTCCAAATGTAAGACAATGTGTAAAAAATAAAAAGACGACTACTTGAGAAATGCCCTGTAATTCACATGCTAGTATGGGCACCCTGGAATTCAGAGATGTGCAAATAACTACTGCTTCTCATCACCTTAACGTGTGCCCATTTTGGAAATGCAAAGGTTTTCATGATATCTATTTTCACTCTTTATATTTCGGCAAATGAATTGCTGTATACCCGGTATAGAATGAAAACCCATTGCAAGGTGCAGCTCCTTTATTGGCTCTGGGTTCCTAGGGTTCTTGATGATCCTACAAGCCCTATATATCGCCGCAACCAGAAGAGTCCAGCAGACGTAACAGTATATTGCTTTCAAGAATTTAACATCGTAGAAAAACGTTACAGAGTAAAATGTGGAAAAAATTGCTGTTTTTTTCACCTCAATGTCAATATTTTTTATTTCAGCTGTTATTTTCTGTAGGGAAACCTTGTATGATCTACACAAGTGGCCCCTTGCTGAATTCAGAATTTTGTCTATTTTTCTGAAATGTTTACCTTTCCAGGATCCAGCATTGGTTTCACACCCATTTCTGTCATCAACTGAAAGGAAGCTGAAAGCACAAAAAATAGTAAAAATGGGATATGTCCCAGTAAAATGCCAAATTTGTATAGAAGCATTTCACTTTCTGATTCACGTCTGCCTGTTCCCAAAAGCTGGGCAGATAGTGATTTTGGCACTGCAAACCTTTTTTTTTATGCCATTTTCAGGGGAAAAACCACAATCCATCTTCTGCTGCCCTTTTCCCCCATTTCTTTTTTAAAAAAAACAAAAGTTTTGCTGTATTTTGGCTAATTTCTTGGTCTCCTTCAGGGGAACCCACAAACTCTGGGTGCTTCTAGAATCCCTAGGATGTTGGAAAAAAAGGACACAAATTTGGGGTGGGTAGCTTAGGTGGACAAAAAGGTATGAGGGCCTCAGCCCAAACTGCTCCAAATAGCCAAAAAAAGGCCTGGCACCTTAGGTGGGAAAAGGCCTGGCAGCGAAGGGGTTAAAGTGTTCTATAGGGAACTGAGCAACAAAGTCCTCATACTATTTAAGGCAGTCCAAGGTGGAGCAGAGGCTCCAGCATCATGGATGGAAGCAAATATAGTTTTTTTTTAAAAAGAAAAAGATCATTTATTTCTGGGCTCCTACCGTCCTATTTCTTTTATTAATGGGAATACCAAACTTTACGCCAAGGTTCTATCTAGTAGGCTGTCCCTGGTGATTAATAAATTGTTTTCCCCCTGCCAGCATGACTTTACTCCTGGCAGTGACACCGCCATGTGAAGCAGGTCATAGCCATGCTAGATGCAGCTCAGACTACAAAGACGCCTATGTCATTGATTTTATTAGATGCGGAGAAGGCTTTTGACCACCTGAATTGGGCATATTTATGGGCGGTTCTCGTTTAATACAATATAGCCACTGGTTTTTATTAGGGCCATTCAGGGGCTGTATCAGCACCCTACTGCACGACTACAAATGGCAGGGGTAGGATCCGAAACTATACCTATTACAATGGGCGCAAGGCAGGGATGTCCCGGTTCACCGCTGCTCTTTGCACTATACATCGACACATTTATAAGAAGGTTGCTGGAAAATAGGTTAATTGCCCCAATGGCAATGATTGAGTGGAACGTTAAAACTCTGGCATATGCTGACAACATTGCTATAGTATCACCTGACCGTAGGACTTTGGTGACAGAAACAGAGAAGGAAATGGCTAAATTTGGGGAGGTATCGGGTTATCTATTAAATACAGCTAAGTGTTAGATATTGGTTAACGAATGGGCAACTCTAAAGGATGCGTGGAAGGCATGGCAAGTGACTTAAATGGGGGTTAAGTTAACATCTAATTTGAATGGAATTGTGGATAATAATCTTGCTCCAGTGTTAGGAAAGTCTAGAAAAGAACTGCAACGTATGAGCAATCTGCACCTCTGGATAGTAGGACAATGCAATGTTGTTAAAATGTTATTTTTGCCCAGGGTCCTGTATTTTTTCAGGACTATTCCACTGGAATTTGGCAAGAACTGGTTTATTCGAATGGAAGAATTAGCCAGCAGTTTCATTTGGTCCTTTTCCAGATCACGATGAGCTTTTAAGTACTTAACACTTCCAAGGGCATGTGGTGGATGGGCAAGTTCCCAACTTCCACCTCTACCACTGGGCCGCAGTCCTGCAATACATTCAACCACTGATTCTACATACTGACCTTAGTAAGGCACCAGGGGGAACTTGCCCGACTATATACAGTATGATTCGGAGCAGCACAACCAATGCTGTTTTTTTATGAATAGTGGAGCCAAGCTACTTTAAAAAAAAGTCACATTTAATTTAAAGTATGGTTACATTAAGCACAAAATAGGAATTGACCGGCTCTGTTACTATACTCCCATTTGGAACTCCCCTATTCTGGATTTTGGGGGGCAAATGGTGTGATAAATGGGTACAGGGAAGTGCCCGAAAACTAGGTGATTTGTACAGCGGTAGGCAAATAAAATCCTTTAATGAGATAAAGGTGGATTTTGCTCTTGAGAGTAAAGACTTTTTTTAATTTTTGCAAATTAGAGATTTTTTGCTGTCCTCATCCAGAGAAGGCTCTTTGGGGAGAAGAATGTAATCATGGGGGTGCTTGGGAACACAGCAGATTGTGGTATACAAAAGCTCTATCCGCTCTTAGTGGCCCACATACAAGATGACTTGGGGAAGCATCTAGAGAGGTGGGGGCGGTGCATAGGGGCCCCAGAAACAGTGTTCCTCAATTCTTTACCAATGGGGAAAGTCAACTGGGATTTGTTGTCCCCGCTGCAATAGTATGGGAGCTGATTTAGTCCATATGTTTTTTAGCTGTGATAGGCTTAAAAAGTTTCTAACTGATATTGCAAAGTTTTTGTCGAAGATAACACAACAGGCAAATGATATAACTCCTCAACTTGTATTATTGGGGATAGACAAAGCGGCTCGGATTGGCCAATATTAATGTTTTGTGTTTGTGGCTATGGCTGTAATATGAACTTGTATTGCTTCAGATTGGCTGAAGCCGGTATCGCCAATGTTTAACCAGTGGTTGGCCCGCATGCTTTGTATGTATTATTTGGAGATTGGCTTGTATGCATTAAAGGGTCAAGCCCGCAGAAAGAGGGGCATAAAAATTTGGGCCCCGGAGTACCAATGGCTAAGTAGAATGTAGCTGATAATGAATTGTAAGTTGTTTGAAATGCATAAGAGAACTTACGTAATATGATGAAGGCACTTCCATTCTCCAATGCTACCGCTATGTACCTTTTGTGTGTCCTTTTAGAAATCAAATAAAAAAACAACAGCTGCCACTGTGTCTTGACAGCGTTGAAGAGTGGATGAATGCCACATGGGTACAGTTTTATGCTTCCAGGATCAATGTCATATTACACTGGCGAATGATCCAATTCACAGCTCAAGAACTTCCTTCCTGCTCTTTTGCAATTCCGTAACTCCAGAGTTATAAACTAGTGTTCCTGGCTAGGTTACAAATTCCAGTCAAAATAGCTAAACAGGTTATCCTAAAGTTCCTTTGGCTTAATTTTGGTAGCTATGCTTGAGCAAGGCAATCAGCAGCGAAAATGCATGAGTTTTATTTTTTAATGTAACAGGGCAACTGAAACTCAAACCTGTTAGAAAATAACGTTATGTCACTAAAGTAAAAGAAAAACAAATTAATAAGACAAAAATAAGGAACAAATTACAATGTTTAGGAATTGCAAATGTGGAAGTGCCATTAAGAATAAATGAGGCAAAAAGTGTACAATGCTTATTTAAAGGCCACAAAACAAGCTTGATCCTTTGTTGAAGTCACAAAAGATTAGAGGTAGGCGTAGTCAGAAAAACTTTTTTAATAAAGAGGTGTCAAGTGTTCCAATTTGCTTCCGGAGGAGAAGGTTTTTTGGCCAACTGCACTATCTGCATCAGAATGTACTACCCTACATAATAGAACTATCGGGCTTTATGGAATGTGTTTCCCATCTGCCACTCATGGTTATGCTAGCCCCGAGTGGCATCATATACAATTCCATAGCAGAAGCTCTCTGCATCATTTGCTTTACCCGCCATCAGAAGACCCAGCATGGGACATCCAACTGCAGGGAAAAGAGATGTGTGCCGATGGTGCTGGACACCAAGGTGAGTTGCACACTCCCATCACTAGTTTGCAGATACCTTTTTCGCATTTTTTTTTTTACTTTTCCAGTTTTGCCCTAGTTTCTATTTTCTTACTCGAAAATGTTTCAGTTTCTATTACAATGCAGCAATTTGAGCCACCATAACATTTCGAAAGGGGTGCCATTAAATCCAGGTGAATATGGCTTGATGTTACAGTGACCATGCTCACAGATGTTATTTCTTCAGCATGAAGTTGTCAAACCTCCAACAAAAAGAAATAGCTACTTTTGTCAGTGTTGCAGATTGAATCACAGTGATGACATGCATGTTAAGGTAATATTAAAGCCTAGGTGCAGGTCTAGCTAAAAATTTGTATGGATCTCAGACTTGAAAATATCAATCATCAGCTTGAAGCCATTGAGTTGCCGAGCAGCAGGAACAAGAAATTTACTGTGAAGTAGACTTTCTCAGGTCAGTACGATGCTTGTTTGACAGTAGGTATTTCAGATAGTTCACTGTTTTGATTTAGATGCTGTTCCTGTTTCAAAGAGTCTAAGAGGTAACCAGTTAAGCCCTAACTAGTTATAAAAGCGATTCCAGTACCTTTTGTTAACCGTATATCAAGTGATTAAACTAGATAGCAGAAAAATTTGGCCTGCCGGTTGGCATAGACTCACCTTCTCAATCTAACTACAGATTTCAGTGTTTCAGTCTATGGCAGATGAAGAATGCAAATTTGAGATTGATTACATTTACCAAACATGAGATCCAATTTCCATGACTGATATACAGAGAACAGAGATAATGAGATCCAGAGCAAAGTGTCAGATTGTTAGTGCAGTGTACAAACTGACTGACAAGGGAGAAACTGTAGGAATGATTTATCATGAACCACAGTGTTTTTATATCTGACTTAACAACAGCACTGACACACTTCGCACAATAAATGTCACTCTGCTGAACTAGGGGATCAGATCTTGGTTGATGAGTTGGCCCGGTAGGATGAGAATCAATCTCAAGATGGTCCTTGCCCTCTCTTAACACACTCTACATTTAGATATACCTCAAATGTTTCTACACAAAATTCCTCAGTGGCATCTCTTCTTTGTGCTTTACTTACTGCTAGACCCAACAGCCTTAGAGTGGCCTTCCCGCAAAATTCTGCCTGCCTTGCTCCATTTTTCTGATCTTGTTTTTGCTGGTTTTAGGACTCTGCACACTTTTCCACTGCTAACCATTGCCAAGCTGCTTGTGCTCTCTCCCCTAAACATGGTAATGTTGTATCATACCCAACTGGCATATTTAATTTACTTGTAGGTCCCTAGTAAATTGTGCTACATGTGCCCAGGGCCGGAAAATTAAATTTTACTAGTGGGCCGGCAGCACTGATTGTGCCACCCACATAGGTATTCCCTTAACCATGTCTCAGGCCTGCCATTACATGGCTGTGTGGCCAGTTTCACTGCCACTTCGACTTAGCATTTAAAACTAATTGCCAGTCCTGAAACTCCACTTTTATTACATATATCAACCCTAAGGTAGGCCTCGGGTAGCCCACAGGGCAGGGTGCTATGCAAGTAAGACAGGACATGTAGTTGTAAGCTTTACATGTCCTGGTAGTGAAAAATTCCTAAAGTAATTTTTCACTACTGTGAAGCCTGCTCCTCTCCTGGGCCGGCATTAAAGATTCCCTTATATGCCTTTAAGTGGTAATTTCTGATCTGAAAGGATTGGCATAGTCATGTTTGGTACGGTTGGAATGGCAGTGAGAATTCATGCTTACCAGTGAAGTTGGATTTAACATTACTATTTTAGAAATGCCACTTTTAGAAAGTAGGCATTTCTCTGCACTTACTGCTCTCTCTGTCTTACAGCCTGTCTCCAGTCCACATCTGGTCTGGGCTGGCTGACAGCTCCCCTTGTGCATTCCACCCAGACAGTCATAAACACAGGACAGGCAGCTGCATACTGATGGGTCTTCCTGGCCAGGAAGGGTGGAGGGGCTCTCCATTACACTTCAAAGGCTAGTGGCCTGACCTCACATAAAGGACTGATAACCCCAGATAGATCTCCTGGCAGACAAGCCCGGGTTATAAGTGGAACTGGTGAACTTTAAAAGCACTCTTTTAAGTTTTCCTCCACTTCAAAGGCAGATCTGGCTATATATATATACTGGGTCTGTGACCCCCTAAAATCATACACTTCTTGATCTACAACTGTACTCTGTCAGAGGGACTGCCGTGCTGCCCAAAGGACTCATCTGGCTGCTTTTCTGAAAGGATTGCTCTCCGGCTTGTTACCCTGCTGCTTGCTGGCCCCTGATTCGGCTGGAAGCAATCTGTCTTCCTCCACAAGTGCTCTACAAGAGCTTGGACTGAGCTTTCCCCCTGGTCTGAAGTCTCAGGACCATCAAAGACTTTATCTGAAGGAGAAAATCCCAACACCAGGACAACTGACGCAATGCCTGCAAAAATTGCTGCATTGACTGCCGGATCAACGCAGCACCTGTTGCCTCTTCACAACAAGTTTTGGATTTTCCATGCAGTGTCCCTGGGCGTCAAAATATCCTCACACTGCAGTGAAAAACCAAGGCTGAGCCCCCGAAAATCGATGCATCACCTTGCCGTCTGGAAAGAAATAATGGATCCCCTTCGCCACGTTGGGAAAACTGATGCAGCGCTTTACTTTCCAATGCATTTCCTCCTCTGTGGCCCTCTGCGTCGTAATTTATGATGCATCCCAGTTACTGTGTGATAAAAGGATACAACCAATGATTCTCAAGGTTTGAGACTTATCTAAATTTCAAAAAGTGATATCTTGAATTGCACATATTGGAGTTTTGTTGTTTTGCTTTTATTTTATTCAGATAAATATTGTCTATTTTCCTAATTTGGTGTGGAGTACTTTTTGTGGTGTTTTCACTGTGTTACCATATGGGTTATGGCACAAATACATTACATATTACCTTCTAAGTTAGGCCTGCTACATGCCAAGCTAACCGAGGGTGAGCACAGGATAATTTAGGTTGTGCTGTGACATATTGTGAATAGGATTGTGGTCCCTGCTTGGACAGGGTGCATACCTCTGCCAACTAGAGACCCAATTTCTAACACTTATTATCTGTACATTGATGATATACCATTTTTCATTCATTCCCATCTATCTTCCCCCATGTCATAATTTACATTTTGGGCTGTAACAGAAACAAGTCACCTGTGCTGAACTGTGCTAAAAAGAGATCATCTATTTCCCTGCATCCACAATGCATGCCACTCCACCAGTAAGTAGTCTCTTTCCATCTTACATATTGTAGTAGTAGCAAGTAGTAAGTATTCACAAATTCTGCCATCATCTTCCTTTCCATACAGCCATTATCATTATTAGTAGTCTTGACATTAGCAAAACTTGCTGCTGTAATAGTCTTTTATTTGGTCTTCCCTAATAATGATTATCAACTTTGTCACCTGAACTCTATTTAACTTCACCATTCTCTTCAACATGTTGCAGACCCAGGCTTATAACAACCAGTCTCCACCCAAGATTGCTGACTGCCCATGAAATACTAGGCTCTTCAAACACTTCCACGTTGATCCTTGACACGATCCCAAAATATCACACTATAACCGTAGTGAAGTGCATGCATACCCGCAGTGTCTCATTGACCACTTATTAATGTCTTATCAATGTATGTGCCTGCCTCTATTTGTGGCCTGTCAAAAGGACAGTGATGCTATGTTCATACATACATCAATTCATCAAGACAACATATACAAACAATAAATGTTATACTTTTGAGGGACTGTTTGTGGGAAATCGAGCCGTTCTAGAGAGTTACCTGTATAGAATTTCAGACATTGCATGCCTACCACCAGGAGGTATTTGCAGTTGACGTGCTTCTTTCCACAGATCAACAACCACTACTTGCATTTCTTTACTCTACAGTCCATAATCCTCAAATTACAAGAAATAAGTTCCAGATCAAATCACATAAATATGTATTATATAAAATGTGTGTGATTGCTAACCCGCTAGCCTTCATTCATTTTGTAACAGTGGTGCTGGTGTGTGGTACTCCCTACCAAATGAGGGTGTCCCCTGGCAGTACAAACCACCTCTACCACCACTTATCTGAATTTTAAGAAGGGCCTCATTTACATGGAAGTTCTCTCAATTCACCTCAATCTTGGATTTGGAAATCCATTAATCTGACATTAGGGAGCATTCGGATCCAAAATGTTGCTAATTTAATCTTGGGTGGCGTTCGCGGGGTGATTTTCTATTCTGCCCGAAACTCGTCTATCTGTGGAGATGGGGGACTGGTAACCTGCACCCTGTGCTCAATTTGTAAATAATAACGTGCTGGTGTCCAAAGCTCTCCTCTGAAACAAGCTGCTGCTGCAAATAAATGTGGGAGCTCTGAATACTGAGGCAGCGTAATCCAGACGACATCTTGGGCCTCTTTAATCCATTTACAACCCCTCCCCGCCCCTTCAGCTCACGCTTGCAGCTTTCTTCCTTTGTGACGCATTTTCGTTATTCTCTTGCGTTATTTTTTCCCTCCGTCTTTCCCATATGTGTCTTTTGCCCGCAGTAAATGCTTTAGGCAGAAAAACAAGCACCGACCCTCAAAAATAGGTGCTGCGACCATGCCCAAGAACTGTCAGTAATATGGTGGAATTGAAACTGTACTCTTACCGATCACCCAGACCCTTAGGAGTCCTTTGCATCCGTCTGCCGGAAGACTTTCATTTCACATTTAATGTATTCAGGAGTTGGAAATTCCAAACAAAATTTGTAAACCCTCAACTTTACCCATGCATTTTTCTAAGGTGAAATCCTTTCATGCATCTCTGGTTGGAGATTCGGGATTTTCATAAAGTGGAACGAGGCATTACAGAAATCCAACCTAATAAACGCAGCCGCCTCCCACATCCTGCTCGTCCACATTCCTAGTGTGCATTTTCCAATAACATTTGGACAATCTAAACTTCATTTTCTTGACACGAAGTTATTGCAAAACATACTTTTTAAAGACGTGCTGCTTCACTTCACTATCCTTCTATTCATCGGTTCAACCAATATACAACAGCATACATTTCTCTGAATAAAATGTAATTGCTACATGTTGTTCACTTACAATAATATCTTGTTTGCTGCTTTTAGATTGAAGCACTAAATCACTTCTGTTTACCTGTCTTGGGAAACAATGTTTCCAACTCAACAGCCATAAACTGGTAAATAAAGAAAATCCATTTAAAATAATTGGGAACATAAATATCAGCCTGTTCAGGGCTGGATCATATATAATAGAGCTACTAAAGACATGCAAGCTTTCAGTTATTTGAGTAAAGAAACAAACGCAAGGATGAGGTCATTTTAACTTCTAGAGACGATGATAAAACATTACACGTACACAAGGGTTTTAGAAACTATGAAACATACAAGGGACGCATTACACCATGAAAACGTGATGCAGTCTCTGCAAAGAGTGGCCAAGTAACGTA
The DNA here is from genome assembly GCF_031143425.1 of Pleurodeles waltl. Lineage (NCBI taxonomy): Eukaryota > Metazoa > Chordata > Amphibia > Caudata > Salamandridae > Pleurodeles > Pleurodeles waltl. The sequence continues at coordinate 1,238,857,626 of NC_090446.1, forward strand.
TCCAGTGACAAAACGGGAAAATTATTTTACTTTAAAATTATTTTTTTCTAAAACTATATATCTAAAAAATTCATAATGATCAAAACTTTGAAAATAATCTGAAACCCTAAAGACAGGAGAAGGGATTAAGAAAACAGAAAAGGGAAAATGAAGAGGGAAGAAAAGAAGAAAAAAAGAGGATCGGGGCGCTCACATTCGACGCCATTTAGGGGTCTCCAGGGGGCGCAGCTGCGACTCTGGCTTGCCATTTGCGACCCCTGGCACTGCCCTTGCGACCCCTGGCTTCAGAGGTGGCAAATTCTGCACCAGGAACACGTGGCAGCTGTCCTTATGGACGAAAGTTGGGTCTCCACTCTGTGTATTCTTTAAATTTTGTATTACACTAATAGCGAAACATTCAATATTATTCACTATTACTGCAATAAAGATGTGATTATGCCCTTCCATCACAGCTGAGGTAAGTAAAAATACTTTTAAATGTATGTTGTGTGCACGCTTGCTGGTGAGAGTGTGTTTATGTGAGGGAATGGGTGTGTAAGTGTAAGTTTGTGTGTATGTGTCTGTGAAAGAAAGTGGAGGTCAAAGGGCACATGATGTCACTTCCGCTGTCTCTGGCATTTTGGTGAATTGAAGCCCATGGTCTTTCACTGTAAAAACAAATCTAGAAAAACAAGAAACGGGTATAGCAAATCCAATAGGTATGGCTGTAGCACGTGATCAATGTTTAGTTGTATTTTTTTTTTAACCATGAGCAATAGGAATGAAAAACTTTGATTGGAAAAAGGGAGAAACTCAGTCCTTTAACCATGGCAGGCATATGCCTTAGAAGAAAAAAGTAAAACAATAAAAATGAACCAATACAGTGTTTATCTCATCAGCCCTGCCACTGAGGTGCACTACTAATTTAGGAGAGTGTGCACATTTGATGAGGAAAATGCCTTCAGTCAAGCTGCAATACAGTTGATGGCCAAAGAGGGTTGACATAGTGTCCCATGTTTTCTGCTATCACGGGCACAAGCAAAATGTGAATGGCACTTGAATCACAATGAGTGAAGATGGCTGACCCAAAGCTCCTCTACGGATCTATATGTATACATTTTTTAATGTATGAGTGTTTTTGGTTACATGACACCGGAATAACAGCTAAAATTGTCTCCACGCCAGACCTAAAAATAGTGCAGCCATTGTACTGGAAGCCCATTAAATAGAAGTGGCTGTGGGGTATCTCTTTCTTCTTCTCCTGGTCAAGTAGTGGGATACTTCCACTTCAATCCTAGCGGCATCAAGAATAAATTGTATGATATTCAGTGTCCATAATTTCCTTTTTTGGTTAGCATTAACGTAAATGGTATATCATTGATGACTGGCAAACCTAGGGGACAGTATAGAAAAGAGGTATTTCTAATGTGTGTAAAGCACACACTCTTCTTGCCCTTACAACAACTGCCCACCATATTGCGCTGGTGTACTGCAATGCAATGCAGTAGACTGGGAATTATCAAGTCTTGCCCCATCCTGCCACAGAAAATAGTATCCCTACCTCTTTCTTAAGAGTTTGGGAGAGGCAACCTTTTTGTACCACTCTGTGAGCCAGCGATGTCTAACCATGATCTGTCAGGCGAAAATCCATGTCAGACTTTCATGTCATCCACAACTGATATAGGTACATACTAACAACCTAAATAAGCATTATTGCATAGACAGTGGGTATCCTGAAAACGTAGCACAGATATGGATGAACGCTGGGTACCACTTCTTTAGCAAGCTGAGCCATCATGGAATCCAGGAAACATTTTGAGCCACACAGTTTCTGCTGCACTGCATCGAACTAGACATACATTACTGCACAAGGAGTAAATAAATGTGTCAGAAAATGTTAAACTGTGTTTAGTGGCAGAAGACCAACGACTAAATAACGGAGAGTTCAAATGAGAGTAACTGCCCCTTCGACCGCTAGAATATAGATAATATACATGTTATAGATGTCTTAAGTGTAATGAACACTTTGGAAAAATAATTATAAACGGCGCTTACATTTTCTTTCTTTGTTTATGTCAGATAGAAACTTACGAAACTGTACTACTGTTGGAAAATGGGGTATTGGTAGGGCAGGTAGGTACCTACATCTAGCAACAAGCCACTAACCTCCACATAGGTACAGTTATGTCTCAGTAAATTAATCCCAGCTCAACCCTTGGTAGCTTGGCAACGAGCGTCAAGGCTTAACTTAGGAGACAAAGTGTAAAGCATTCAAATATCACAAAACAGTAATTAAATAAAACACAGGAAACAGTTTAAAAATCCAAAACCAATTTATAAAAATAGTTTATATTTTTATCTTTAAAATGACACAAAAATGATTAAAATCGGTTCAGGGGAACCGGAGATATGAATTTTTAAAGAATTATTACTTTTCTAGCGCTTAGAAACAAAAAGTGCCAATCGGGTCATCTGGTTGCACCTCGACCGGGGCAAAGTCAAACTTTCAGGCCGACCGCGATGGAGCCCTGCTCGGCTACAGGTCGCGGGAGGCCTCGGTTAAAAAGTTACCTTCTGACTTAGTCTTTATTTTGAAGTTTTTCTTCACCGGGACGAACCTGCCAGTTGAATCCGACCTCCTGGAGCCCTTGTCCGGATACGCGATGTGGGTTTCCTCGGTGGAGACTTTTACCTTCGGACTTAGTCGTTTTTTCGAGATGAAAATCCTTCGACCGGGGTAAACCTGGATCTTGATCCGACGTCCATGGAGCCCTTCTCGGATACGATGGCTGGGAGGTCCCGGTCAACTTTCTACGTTCGGGCTTAGTCTCTTTTTTTGGATGTTTTTCTTTACCGGGACGAACCACGAAGTCAGGCCGGGTCGCGGTTGAGGCAAGCCGGCTAGAATTTCCGCGGCGGGTCGGTCCCTCTCTGGAGCTTTTTTCCAAAAATTCTCAAATCTTTTCCAAACTTCTGGGGCTTCACCCAGATGTTCTTTCAAGGTTCTTTTGGGGTCCACAGCTCACCCCAAGGGTCCAGAAGTTCTGTGATGGTCCTTGGGGGGTGCGGACTTCAACTCCCAGAATGCACCTGGCGCAAACTCCTTTTTGGCCACTGGACAGTGGTCAGCTGGTCGCTTTCTTCAGGAGTTGGTGCAGGGGACTCTGGTTTAGCAATTTTTCACCTGTAGCAAACAGGGAGTCCCTCCTTGAACCAGTTGAAGCCAGGCAAAGTCCTTCTTGTGGTGAAGCCCAAGTGTGCAGCTGGTGCAGTCCTTCTGAGTGCAGGGTCCAGGTGCAGGCCAGGGGTCCAGCAGGGCAGTCCTTCTTCTTCTTTAGTTCCTTTCTTGTTGAATTCTGGAGGGGATCTGAGGTGTGGGGGCAGGTCTGCCAGTTTTATCCTTGCTCCTGGGTGAAAAGCAGGGGGGTCCTGATCCTCCAATCAGGTACAGGGTCGTCCCCCTGTGATGACCACTTCCTGGGAAGTGTGGCAAAAATCCATCCCAAAAGGCAACAGTCTCTAAAAATCCAACATGGCTGAATCTGATTTTTGGAGGTTACATCTGGCTGAGCCCACCCACTGGTGTGGCTAAAAATCATAAACACACCCCTCTCCTGCCCTCTCCTAATCTAATCAAGGGGGCACCTAATTGTCTGGGGTTGCAGGATGTGGGGGTGTTGCTGGGTGCTGCAAATGTCCTTCTCTGCCTTTGAAGACCAGTTTGGCAGCCCTCCCCCTTCCTGCCTCACGATCTGCTGAGGGGAGATTCTCTCCCCCAAGCACATTCCTTTGTGTGAAGCCTGGCCACTTCACACCTCATCAAGGCAGCCTGGCAGAAGCTGCTGCAGGCTGGCCAATCAGAGCACAGCAGCAAAAACAATGCAGAGCTGAAATTGGCAACTTTTTAGGTAAAGTCTAAACTTTTTACCTGAACAAGTTATATTAAATCCAACAACTGGAAGTTGTGGGATTTATTACAACAATTAATTTGATACCAAATTCTTGGTATGTAACATTTAAGGAGACTTTAAAATTTAAAATAAAGTCTGCCCATTCTAGCCTATGAAGGCCATTTACTTCAATGAGGGAAAAACGAATTTGGCTGTTTTTACCTCACCAGGGCTTATAAATCTATTTTTATAAAGTCCCTGCTTATAGTTACATGGCACCCAGCCTTAGGGGCACATAGGGCACACCTTAGGGGTGACTTATATGTAAAAATAAGGTAGTTTAAGACTTTGGAAGTACCTTTAATTCCAAAGTCGAATTTGCATATAACTTTAATTTAAAAGCAGCCAGCAAGGCAGGCTTGCTTTTAAAATGACACTGGGCACCTCAGCAGTGCACCTAGGTGTGCACCACCTATGCTGTGGTCCCTAAACCTACATGCCCTACCATATACTAGGGACTTATAGGCAGGTTAACTTAGCCAATTATAATTAGCCTAATTTGCATATCCATTTTACACAGAGCACAGGCCCTGGGACTGGTTAGCAGTACCCAGGGCACCATCAAAGTCAGGAAAACACCAGCAAAAAGAGGAAAATGGGGGCAAAAAGTTATGGGGCCTCTGCAATCAGCCCTGTTTTCTCACACAACCCCCCCCCCCCAGCCCACACGCCCAGGAGACTCAGCCCAACCCTGGGAGAGTCTTCCTGGCTTGTTAGGCGAGGAAGACAGTGAAGAAAACTGGCTGTCCCTTTGCAGGGCCTACTCTGCCTTATATCCTCCTGTCAGGGTCACTCCCTATGGGTAGTGAAGCCATCCCAACAGTAAAAGGACCCAACACAAACTGAAACGTTCCTCTAGGGGGGTCTTCCTCCTGTCTCTCTGCCAACTTGGGTAGTGAGGTGCCCACCTCCCCTACTCCAAACTTTGCTAGGGCAACACCTAGCTTACCCAAAGAGGTCACCCAACACTGGAGCAACCCCACCATGACCAATAGGGTCAGGGGGCCTACTTTGCTATTGGCCCTGGGGTCTGCCTCCCAGGCCAAGTACAGTGCTGCCAGGAAGGCTAGCACCCAGCAGAGGCTACTGACAGCTGTCAGTACCCAGAACCACACCCTAAGCTCTCCACTGACAGGTGGCTGAGCTGCTTTAGGGGCATCTTTGGGGTCCTGGCACCCCTCTTGCTGTCTAGAGTGGGGGGCTACCACCTCCTGTGGCAGACACCCTCCTTCCACTCTCCGTTCTGTCAGTGCAGGGGCAACACCTTGCATCTGGACAGCTGCCTGACTACTCAGGACTTCCTTGGGGTCAGGTGAGGCCTCACCAGTGCCAACTCTGGGCTCCCCCCCTACTGGGGCAGAAGGCCTTTGGCTCCCTGGAACTCTCTTTAAGAGTGGCCTACCCTTCCTTTTCTTCTTTCCTTTTCTTGGGGACCCCTGTCTCCTAACTGTAGGGACTGACTCCCCAGGACTTTGGGTTGGGGGGGCGCCTTGGGCGACCACCCCATCTGTGACCAGACTCACCTCTGGGAGGTCATTGCCCAGGATACAATCTAGGGGAAGGTCAGCACTGACTACCACCCTAATCCAGTCAAGGATACCCTCCCTCTCTAGGGGCACTATGGCTACAGGTTTGGAGGTGACCTCCCCTGTGGCTATCCTGACTTTCTTTGTCTTTCCTGGGACATACATGTCTGGGGTCACTAACCGGTCACTCACTATAGTGTGACTGGCACAGGTGTCTCTCAGGCCAGTGGTAGGGATCCCATTCACTTGAATGTGGTGGAAGTGCCTACTCCCACCCTCAGGGATCACCAGCTTACCATCTGGTCCTGTCTCCCAGCACAATGCTAGGAGGACTTCATCATCTGAGGAATCCTCCTCTATGGCTACACTGGACAGCCCAGTGCTAACCACCTTCTTTGGACAGGCTGCATCTCCTCTGAAGTGACTTGTCTGCTGACAGTCAAAGCAAGCCCTACTGTCCAAGAGCTTTTTTAACCCTGGGTCTAACTGTCTCTGCTGGTCAGAGTGGGATTTACTCTCCTCCTTCTTAGGGTTCTGGGGTACAGAGGGAGTCTCTGTGGTGGGCTTACCACCTCCCTCCTTAGGTTTTTGGGGACCTGTCCCCCCCTTCTTGGAGTCTCCCCCCTGGGACTTGACAACCACCCTGGTTCTCAACCACTCATCAGCTGCCTCCCCTAGCTCTCTAGGGTTGGTCTGCTTAGAGTCCACAAGATGCTGGCGTAACCTTTCTTGGATACAATTCGTCAAGATGTGCTCTCTCATGATCAGATTGTATAACCCCTCATAAGTATCTACTTCGTTACCAATAATCCAGTCCTCTAGTGCCTTTAGTGAAATGTCCACAAAGTCAACCCAAGACTGGGTACTGACCTTCTGGGTGTCCCTGAACTTCATTCTATATTGCTCTGGGGTCAGACCAAACTTCTTGGCTAAGCACCTCTTCATACTAGGGTATGAATCTGCCTCCTCCCCCCTTAAGGTCAGAAGCCTATCCCTCCCTGAGTTGGGGACCAACTCCCACAAAAGAGAACCCCAGTATTGAGGCCTAACCCTTCTCATTTGGAGTGCCCTCTCAAAGGCCCCGAGCCACTTATCTATGTCATCCCCCTCTACATAAGCAGGAACTACCCCCTTGGGTAATCTGGGGCAAACTCCCCCACCCATGGACACCTCAGCTTCTTTATCGCTGCTTCCATCTCTTTTCTCTTTGTATGCCCACTTTTTCTTTTCTAGGGCCAGCTTCTCTGCTTCCAAAGCTATGTATGCTAGCTGGGCCTCCAGCTCTCTTTCTCTGATGGATGGGTTCTCTCCTCCTGAAAGGACCCCCTTCCCACCACTAGCTTTGGATCTGCCCCTAGTGACTGTATTTACTGAGGACCGTTCTTCCTCATCCTCACTTGGGCTCAGATGCCTTCCCTCCCCTGAGTGGTTAGAGCTTGCATCCTCCCTTCTTTCTCCCTCCTCTGGAGCTTCTTCTGACTCTACCTCTTGGGCCTCAGCCCATGCTGTCAGGGATGTGATCAGGATTTGCTTCCTGAGATCAGTGGTTGCAGGCAACCCTCTTTCAATACACAACCCCCTAAGCTGGACTACTGTCAGTGTGGGTAGGCTAGCCAGATCAAGCTCCATGGTTCCCTAGTTTTGTGTCAACAAAAACTTTTTGCAAAAATTGGAAACAAGAATTTAGAAAAATTACAAAAATTCAATAATTGAAATTAATCCAAATTAAAAATTAAAAAATTTTTTTGCACTAGGACAATTTAAAGGATTTTTAATTTGTTTTACCTAAAACTGTAACGTTATATTGAACACAAGTACAGGATCCCGTCGCTGCTTCCAATTATGTTGGAAAATGGGTTATTGGTAGGGCAGGTAGGTACCTACACCTAGCAACAAGCCACTAACCTCCACATAGGTACAGTTAGGTCTCAGTAAATTAATCCCAGCTCAACCCTTGGTAGCTTGGCAACGAGCGTCAAGGCTTAACTTAGGAGACAAAGTGTAAAGCATTCAAATATCACAAAACAGTAATTAAATAAAACACAGGAAACAGTTTAAAAATCCAAAACCAATTTATAAAAATAGTTTATATTTTTATCTTTAAAATGACACAAAAATGATTAAAATCGGTTCAGGGGAACCGGAGATATGAATTTTTAAAGAATTATTACTTTTCTAGCGCTTAGAAACAAAAAGCGCCAATCGGGTCATCTGGTTGCACCTCGACCGGGGCAAAGTCAAACTTTCAGGCCGACCGCGATGGAGCCCTGCTCGGCTACAGGTCGCGGGAGGCCTCGGTTAAAAAGTTACCTTCTGACTTAGTCTTTATTTTGAAGTTTTTCTTCACCGGGACGAACCTGCCAGTTGAATCCGACCTCCTGGAGCCCTTGTCCGGATACGTGATGTGGGTTTCCTCGGTGGAGACTTTTACCTTCGGACTTAGTCGTTTTTTCGAGATGAAAATCCTTCGACCGGGGTAAACCTGGATCTTGATCCGACGTCCATGGAGCCCTTCTCGGATACGATGGCTGGGAGGTCCCGGTCAACTTTTTACGTTCGGACTTAGTCTCTTTTTTTGGATGTTTTTCTTTACCGGGACGAACCACGAAGTCAGGCCGGGTCGCGGTTGAGGCAAGCCGGCTAGAATTTCCGCGGCGGGTCGGTCCCTCTCTGGAGCTTTTTTCCAAAAATTCTCAAATCTTTTCCAAACTTCTGGGGCTTCACCCAGATGTTCTTTTAAGGTTCTTTTGGGGTCCACAGCTCACCCCAAGGGTCCAGAAGTTCTGTGATGGTCCTTGGGGGGTGCGGACTTCAACTCCCAGAATGCACCTGGCGCAAACTCCTTTTTGGCCACTGGACAGTGGTCAGCTGGTCGCTTTCTTCAGGAGTTGGTGCAGGGGACTCTGGTTTAGCAATTTTTCACCTGTAGCAAACAGGGAGTCCCTCCTTGAACCAGTTGAAGCCAGGCAAAGTCCTTCTTGTGGTGAAGCCCAAGTGTGCAGCTGGTGCAGTCCTTCTGAGTGCAGGGTCCAGGTGCAGGCCAGGGGTCCAGCAGGGCAGTCCTTCTTCTTCTTTAGTTCCTTTCTTGTTGAATTCTGGAGGGGATCTGAGGTGTGGGGCAGGTCTGCCAGTTTTATCCTTGCTCCTGGGTGAAAAGCATGGGGGTCCTGATCCTCCAATCAGGTACAGGGTCGTTCCCCTGTGATGACCACTTCCTGGGAAGTGTGGCAAAAATCCATCCCAAAAGGCAACAGTCTCTAAAAATCCAACATGGCTGAATCTGATTTTTGGAGGTTACATCTGGCTGAGCCCACCCACTGGTGTGGCTAAAAATCATAAACACACCCCTCTCCTGCCCTCTCCTAATCTAATCAAGGGGGCACCTAATTGTCTGGGATTGCAGGATGTGGGGGTGTTGCTGGGTGCTGCAAATGTCCTTCTCTGCCTTTGAAGACCAGTTTGGCAGCCCTCCCCCTTCCTGCCTCACCATCTGCTGAGGGGAGATTCTCTCCCCCAAGCACATTCCTTTGTGTGAAGCCTGGCCACTTCACACCTCATCAAGGCAGCCTGGCAGAAGCTGCTGCAGGCTGGCCAATCAGAGCACAGCAGCAAAAACAATGCAGAGCTGAAATTGGCAACTTTTTAGGTAAAGTCTAAACTTTTTACCTAAACAAGTTATATGAAATCCAACAACTGGAAGTTGTGGGATTTATTACAACAATTAATTTGATACCAAATTCTTGGTATGTAACATTTAAGGAGACTTAAAATTTTTAAATAAAGTCTGCCCATTCTAGCCTATGAAGGCCATTTACTTCAATGAGGGAAAAACGAATTTGGCTGTTTTTACGTCACCAGGGCTTATAAATCTATTTTTATAAAGTCCCTGCTTATAGTTACATGGCACCCAGCCCTAGGGGCACAAAGGGCACACCTTAGGGGTGACTTATATGTAAAAATAAGGTAGTTTAAGACTTTGGAAGTACCTTTAATTCCAAAGTCGATTTTGCATATAACTTTAATTTAAAAGCAGCCAGCAAGGCAGGCTTGCTTTTAAAATGACACTGGGCACCTCAGCAGTGCACCTAGGTGTGCACCACCTATGCTGTGGTCCCTAAACCTACATGCCCTACCATATACTAGGGACTTATAGGTAGGTTAACTTAGCCAATTATAATTAGCCTAATTTGCATATCCATTTTACACAGAGCACAGGCCCTGGGACTGGTTAGCAGTACCCAGGGCACCATCAAAGTCAGGAAAACACCAGCAAAAAGAGGAAAATGGGGGCAAAAAGTTGTGGGGCCTCTGCAATCAGCCCTGTTTTCTCACAACTACAATAAGTTAAATTCATGAAATGTCTCCTAAGGTCCATTTGGGAGAATATGCTATGATGCGTTCATGCGTGTCTGGAGAAAATACAATGAAAAGGATCAAGGTCTCAGGTTTACACTGTTATCATCATTAAACCGCATGCCCATTTTTATCAGGAAATGCATTAATAGTGTATGTGCAAATTAGTCAAACCTACTCAAGCAACAGCCTTAACCTTCTAAGGGTGAACCACACAAAGTCACTGAATTAACCAGTGCTTAACCCTCTGGAGCTTGGCACACAAGCAGTCAGGCATAACTAGAGGCAATGCAGAAAGTATTTATGCAGAACTCAAACAGAATTAAAGTGAAGATACAACAAGAAAATCACACACCAATTTAGAAAAACAGAGTATAATTTTATAAAGTAGTTGACACCAAAAGGACAAAAACCTAATCAGTAGACTGAGATAGTCTATGTCAAATATTTAAGGTAAGAATAGTGCCTGAAAGCACAAAGCTCCATTCATTCATAGTTAACTGGGTGTGCGAGAACGGGTAAAATCCACAAGTTCAGGTCGACTGCCATGGAGGGACAAACACAGGATTAACTGGCTTGCACATAAATAGGAAGCAGGCAAATGAGAATGATAAAAGACCAAGCCAATGGTAAGCAATGTGAGGAATTAATTTTTAGATAATCTGACATTTCCCCAATATATCTTTTCAACCAGTCAGCACAGCTGAAAGAGAGAGGAACATTCCTCGAAGCTAGACACTCACTGAATAATCAGCCCTGGCCTTGGAAACTTCTGGTCAGAGCTTAGTGCACTGATCTTTGTTCAGAGTCTCAAACAGATCTAAAAGTCCCAAACTCCTGGGAAAGGGTCAGCAGCTCTCTGGCTTGATTTTGTTCCCATCAGCAGTACTACACCACACATCTGTGGCACAGGTGAGATATTTGCGTCACTTTACAAACTGCAGTATTTAAAAATGTTTACTATTTAACCTGAATCTATTTGAATGAAATCCTTGCTGAAATGCTAAAAGAGAGGAGTGTATAGAGAAGTCCAACTTGTTGAATGAAGAAACCCATGGCTCAATGTGCGAATAAGAGGACTAGATAGTGCTACATCTTTCATCTTTTATAAATACATATAGATATATGTATAAACTCTGCCCTTCAATGTGAAAGCAGAATAACAATACTCAACATCCTACACTTCTCTTCTCCCCAATTAGTAATATCTATAGACACAATCTATTTGTGTGAGCACGCTTCCTCATCCCAAAAACAAAGCAAACAGACGCCCTTTGCAAATAAGGCCCAGAGTACATTTTAAAATATAACCAGGAAAAAAAAGTGATTTTTAAAGTCCATGGTAAAATATTTCAATTTTGTGAGGGGGGTCAGCAAAGGCTGAATAGAATCGTAGGCAAATGGTTTAAGAAAGGGAAGTGGAAAATTTTACTTTTGACGAGCCTCAGATTTGGCGATAAATTAGTGGAAAATCGAGGATTCACTGACTATATACATATAGACATTTAATTGGCAGTCTTTTGCACATCTGCATTCTGGGCAACGGAAGGACTCGAATTATTTCTGTAGAACATGGAGTATCTGCCGGCTCTGTCCTCTTGTAATTGTTTTTTTCTTTCTCGCAATCTCAAAACCGTACTCTCTGTAGAAGTAGATTGGTGACTCATTGCTGATGTGGACGTGCAAATAAATGGTGTCAAATGTGCCCTCCTTTTCACAGATGTTTAAGACGTGATGCAACATTTTTTGCTCCCATACCTATCCTGCGGTAGGGGGCAAGTCAACCCAGCGTCATGATGTGGAGTCTCTTCTAGCACTGGGAGTGATTCACCCTACAGCACCCCTGCAATGTCATTGAAATAGGCAACTTTTGCCAGTTCCGTAACCTCCAAAATATCTCTCAAGAACCTATTATTGTATTTAACTGGGAAGAAGACCTGGTTTAGCTTCTTCAGCTGCTTTGTGTCGCTTGACATCCCACGCTCAATGCGGCTACCCTCAATTGTACTGGGCTCTCAGGAAACTGCCAAAAGGTACTATGCTCCCACAGAGCACCGCGTACTGGGGGGGATGACTGGCTATGGCTTGCGGTTTGGGGCAATGGTCTGGGGGGAGGCCACCTCCTCTGCACTCTCCACCACATGGGTATGGCAATCCTCGCTCTCCAGTGAGACATGCCTTCACTTTTGCCCAGCCCCATCACTTTACAAATAGGGGCTTCTGACATAGCAGTTCAGAGGATTTTGTTAGGCTGAGTGAGGTACAGTAGTCCCATGCACAAGACGTGAGTTTGCAACTTTGTCACCACCTGGTGAATACGTTGCAGCATACAAGCATTCAGGTGGCTAAAGAATAGGGGTACTGCGAGGATGAATCATTAGTAGTAAAGGAAGATCAAGCTAGACTTTTTGGAAGTGTTGACATGGTGGGTATGGTGTATGGCATGTCCAGTTGACCCTTGCAATGGCCCAAAACCTAGTTGCCAATACATCATCCAAAACCTATTACTAGCACATCCTTCAACTTAGTGTCGAAGGAGGAGGAGGGTTGTAGCACATTTAAGCACAAGAACATGCAAGATTCAGAACAACACACTGGGAAAGCAAATACGGCACTGGCATAGAACACTACGAAACTGCTAGCATAGAAATGGGTATAGTCGGCACCACACCTGCAAGACCATACCTTCGAGAATTGACAATGTAAGCATGGAGGAATGTGAAAAAGTACTTGATGACACTCAGGCAAAATCAAAAGCTGCCCAGGTGCATATGGAAAGAAGATTGTGGGGAGCATGGAAGCCCAGAACGCAAGGTATGTGATTGGTCCAAATGCAGAGATGTTAAGGGTGAATTTTCCCACGCTTTGACTGTGGACAGAATAATGTACATGTTTATGCAAGAAGGCATGCATCTAGACCAAAGCGGGATAGGGTAGTCCGTTCTTGGATCCATTCAATTCAATTAGCTTTATTTGTATGATTAATAAAAACTATTGAAAAAGTTCATTACACTCACATAATAAAAATGCTGAGTAACAATTTCAAGCCTATCTATCAGCTAAAATGAATTATTCGTAGCATAATTTACTGCCACTTCTACAAAATTCATTGTATACACATTATAAAAATGTACACAAAAACGCTTCCAATTGACAGTTCTAAATCAGAGCTGAACCTAAATCTCTGTCCTTTTAAAACATGTATATTAAAGCGGTCATAAAAAAACTGTTGATTCCCAGAAAGTGCATAGAGTATATAAAGTGCTATCTGAATTCTTACTTCTCAAACCACACTTCCAAATCACAGCTGCATGACTAAGCCAAAACATAGGCCCTGTCTTATTATGAAGCAGATAAAGTGCAATGCAGTCGTTCTAAATATTGAATACACTACAGAGTCTTGGGTACTAAAGATGCAAAACTAATTACTACATTTACGGCTACCCTATGTTTTTCGATTGGTCATCAGACAAGCAAAACCTAATTCTTTGTACATTGTGCTAGCAACATTGTACAATTAAAATTTGCATTATATAAATAGGAATATAATCCACTCTACATTCCATCTCTTGCTATAACTAATCCTCTAAATAATCTCAGGCCAAATTTCTGCCAATCACTTTATACATCAAAATTAAGGCTTCATATATAGGAATAAAGCAGTACGCTCAAGTTCATCTACGGCTGTTACTATTCCTCTACTAGTTTATCACTGCAAACATGGTTTATGAGTAGTTGGACGCATAGGACTATGATTTCTCGTAGCGAGTGGGTAAATCATCCTCCGGCAATAGGTCTTAAAGTGCCTGGTTAGAATATTATTCACAGGGGGCTGCAGTGCTCAATACCTTCTCCAATGCCTGCATGAAATTCACAAATCTCGCTGCCAAAATTGGGTGCTCTGTTTTAAATCGAACAATTAAAGAAGGCACAAATCACTTTCATTGAGGGATCGAGGAAGGGAAAGTAAAGATTTTTCGGAAGCTTTATAAATGCCCGTAGTAAGGAGGCTGCTTTTGACTTTAAGGCCTTGTGGGGGAGGAAGGTTCCACAAATATCCATGATCTTTCCCAAATATTTATATTCCTCAGCAATTTTAATTTGGAGGCCATTGAGATACCACAGGCCTGGTTTCTTTTTCTTTGTGTTTTCTCAGGATTGATGAAAAGCCCACTGTGTTTCATATGGTTGTAAAGTTTGTCCAAAGGTCGTTACAACCCCACTCTGGTTCTGGATAGTAAAAGGACATCATGTGCATGAAGAAAGCAAGCAGATTGATATGCCGCCAAGCTTTGGAGCATGTGCATTTACTTCGCCTACGTCTACGAGAAGATCCGCCATAAATATGTTGAAAATCTGGGGGGATAAGACACACATGTTTTAAACCTTTTGTGGTTTGTATTTGTCGTGTCAAGGAGGTGCCACCCCCAATATTACTTGGAGCCAATTGTTTGAATACAAGATGATAAGACTTTTCAGTAAGGGAGGCAGACTATTTTCATTGCTGCAAGCTTATACCATTTTATGTTACATGGAACTGAGTCAAAGACTGCTTTGAAATACACAAAGCAAAGACATAGCAAGTATTTCGATTTAATAATTTATCTGCCACCATTGCCAGAGCCATGGGAGGGGGGGGCTATTCATTATTCATTTGCCCATAACTCAAGTTATCCTTGCAGAAAACATGCATAATATTTAGCCTCATTGTCCAGCAGTGAAATGTATCAATAGTTTCCGGAGCTCTTCCACCTTTATATATATCGGGTGAATTATAGTGCCTCACCAAGATTCTGGTATTCGTTCAGTAGATATGCAATTATTGTATAAAGGTGTTACTACGGATGCCCAATATTCTGGGTTGCCTTTAAAGAATTGTTGTGGTAGGTCATTTGGCTGCATCTTCCCCTGTTAATTAAATCAAACAACCTGTTTGCTAGAAAAGCATGTGATTTACATGTATTTGTTTTGGGGTGGGGGGAGGAGTTTCTATACCTCATGATTTTAAATATTCCATATAGGTGGCAATTTCAAACGCAAGGATTCCTGCACCCCATGTGTTTGTTGCAATGGATTTTGGGTGTGCCATTGGATGGGAGCACATTGGGCCTTGATGATACAGTCTTCCCATTGGTGCGCAGCTATATTTAACCACAGGGTGTTCTAGATTACTTTTGTTTCTCGATTTAATGGCATGGAAGCGTGGTTCACAGTAGTTGTTATGGGCAGCACATATGAATGAGCATATTTCCTTTTTATAAGCCTTCTAAATGCTAGCAATTTTTTTCCTTAGACCAACCTCGGGTGGGTTGGTTTTGAGATCTCTAAGCTGTTTAATCAGTTCCTTTTTAATGGACCTTATAGATGGAGGGAGCCTGCAGCACAGCCTTCTGTTTTGTGGAAGAACATGTTCTCTGTGTGAATGAGATGGAAACTTCCCAATCAGGTTCTTGATTCCCAATTCCTAAGCTTTGCTCGGACTCGAGTCATTTATGGCCAGACTTTCCAGGATTAGTCAGCAGCTCTCCTCAAAGTCCTTTCATGTAGCACATTTCCAGCTTGAGCTCTTTAGACTGCTAGTTGGTGATGCACAGCCAATGACTAGACTTTTCACCAGTAACAAACTTTTATTGCTAGCCTCAAGGTTTGCAGATTACAATTGCTTTCTAAGTGAAGGTCTATCTTGAATGACTCCAAGTATCTAAACAAGGAGAGGCTCATGAGGGTGTAGTCTATAATGGAACATGAGTGATGAGTCGGGCAGAGCTCATCCTTTCCTGCTTCTTCATTCACTGATCTGAGACCGGCATGCAAGCAGATACCCAATATCTTCTCTCCAATGGGGTCATGTCTTTTTATTGAGGATATCCTTTGATGACAGATGTTCCAGAGCTCATCTTGTAGCAACATCAATTTCTCTCCATAGCTGCTGGAGAGTAGTTTTGAGTTGAAGTCGCCAGTTAAGATCATGTGTGCCCTGACATGCTTTTGGATTAAGCTGGTTATTATTCACTTCAGTTTCGGTATAATATCCAGTTTTAGATGGTGGCGTGGGTGGATGTAAATATTTATTAATATGAGCGGAGCCTTGGGGAGGTCACACACTCAATTTGCAACCAGTACAGCCTTGATCCAAGCTTCATGTAGGGCAATTTCTTATATATTAACATCAAAATCTTAAGAAATGTAAATAGCTAGGACCTCCTTTAGGTCTGCCTTTTCACTGTGTTTTTAATGCTGAGGATCCATACTCCAAGTATCAGATTAGAGGAAGTTATGTTATACCCCATGTTTCCTGCAGTATTATCATGTTAAATTGCTGCCGGTATGCAACCATTTCCATGTTGTCAGCCAAGTTGCTCAAACCTCTTAAATTCCATTAGCAAATCTTGAGACCAGTGGACGAACTGGGAGTGTTCGTGGCTTGTAGTCAGTTTCCAGATCGAATAGCTAAGGCCACTGGCAGCCATAGCCAGTTTGTCTCCATGTTTCTGTTTTGACTCACCCTGTGTTGCCTCCCTAGTGTCACTTCCAGCCTAACTTCCAGCCTTTGTGCTATGTCTTTGGACTGGGTATTGCTACCTATTGTGTATGTCAGAATTGGAAAAAAGTCTCATCTGAGTGACCTCTATTGTAACTAGCAGTCATGGATTCACTACAGAGCAGTAATGGGTATGCTTCAGTTGAATATCTTCTTAGTGTTATGCCCCAGTATGCCCTAGTTCCTGAAGTGATCCTTTTCCGGTCACATTTGTCTTCCGTGTTTAGCCGTTAATGCAATCGATTGTATGTCTGCACTGGTTAAATGTGCCAATGGCATGTGGCTTGTGAGTAGCTTCAGGATATTGCTCCTATTTAATGTATCGTGGGCACCTCTCAATACATATTCTGGGTAGAGAGGAATGAGAATCGTATTTCCTAATTGGTGATGAATGCCTGAGCTTTAAAGTAAAGCAACACCCAGAGATAGGTTGGGGATTGCCTTTGAAATTAGAGTTTGTATCTGCGCCTAGATTCCTCTGTGGGTAATGTAGGAATTCTCCACGGAACAACTGCAGTCGATCGCCTGGGCATAGAGAGCTCCTTGGTAAAAAAGTTTGTGCAGGAAGAAAGTTTTCAGGTTTCTTGGAGTATTGATTTTTCACTGTAACCACAGGTTCTCTATGCCTTTTGAGGTGTTCTCCCTTGATTCTGTGATTTTGAGCAGGTGCTGATTTTCAGTTAAAGCAGCTAACTCTTCTGTCTCATAATCTTTCAAGCCTCCTAACCAGTTATGGTTATCTTTGCTAACAAATGGTATGACAACGTCCTTCCCAGCCAGAGAACTAGCATTAGCCTTGTACCTTGGCTGCATATGTATGGCTGCAATGTCCAGCCACCCATTTGATGGGTAACTGTTTGTTAAGATGGGTGCAGCAGGGAGTGGAGGTTGCCTCCATGCTGAAGGCAGCATTACGGAGGAGCTCCCCAGCTGCCTCAACTCACTAGTAACACACAGCCCTTGTAACCACTCTCACTGCCTATAGCGGGGGCCCCAAATGCTGTAGTACTGAGGGTACACAGCCAGCTGAAGAAATAGTGGGCCACTGCCAAAGACTGCACCACATCGAGTGATATCAGTGCCACCTGAAGAAGCAAGGTGGTGGCCCGGAACTAAACACTGCAGCACCCGCGGCTCTCATCACTCCTCACTTGTAAGCCTGGGCCTGAACTGGAGCCAGTGAGGCGGTCGCGCACTGCGGGCGGTAGTTTGCTCCCCCCACCAATTGGTCTGCCCATATCTTGGAGCCTGGTGGCCCTGCTCCCCTTCTGCAAATGGCCTGTACAGGCAGGAGGATCTGCAGGGACCGGTGGTGGACTGCCTCACTGCCGCCCCCACTCCTGGGGCATCACACCATTGCCGGCTAGTGAATGGGTAGTGGTCACTAGCTTAAAGAACTCCGATACTGGCATAGTGCTGGTGCACAGATGGTCCAAGAATTTATCTGCCCACCGCCCTTTCCTCTTACTTTTACTTCTGTGTTCTTGTGGCCTTCCGCTGATGTGCCTCACTCATACCCTTAACTTACTGGTGGATTTGTGTGAGGAGATTGCTGGACCTGTGGTGGAGTGTCCCACTCATCAGAGATGACTGCCTTTCTGTCTGTTCTGCCTGGCGGAGGTGGTGGCTGGCCTGTGGACAACTTATTTGTCCTACATGGTGTGGATGTGAGGACGGCTGGGTTCTGGACTCTGAACAGTTGGTGAAGGTGCGATTCGAGATGGTTCTGGAAAGGCCGACTTCTTATCAGATCCCGCAGCTGTATGGGATTGGCTGGAACTCTTTGATGAGAAGACTGTGTGGCCTGCCTCTTCAGAGCAGCCTGGATCGCAGCAACCAAGGCAACAGATATCCTGGAAGCGAGAGGCGCCCTTACCCACCTAAGCAGCAGGTGGCTGCAGAGCAGAAGATGGAGGTGGAGGCGGCAGGTTCATTGTGATATGGAAATGGTTCATTGCCTCCCGGGTTGCAATAGCGCAGGGAGTCTACCTCAAGATCAGCAAACTCAGTAGAATCATGCATGAAACACATCCTATCAGGGATTACACTGAGCACAGAAGGCGACCTAATTTGACCCTTTCGAGGGAGATTTGGGTCGCATTTTGTAGACTGGAATATACATGTGGTATTGTATTCATAGGACTGTTGTTTCTCCTTGTATAATTTACTCTATTAATGGTGGTGCTGTGGAGGACCAGCATTTTACAGGATTCCTGACTGGTTGATCTTAGATGGACATTATTGGAAGGGCAAGTCTCTTTCCACTTCAGAATTTTCTGTAACAGAACCTGTTGAGCGTTGTAACCGGGCTTTAGTTTGTGGCCATTGCCTATTTTTGCTTGGACAGGATGTGTTTATACCGGAGTCCTGGGAGGGACTTGTGGATAGTTAGCAAGTTAGTTATGGTTTTTAGCTATGTTTCTTTCTTTATGGATGTGTGCATGGTGAGCAAGGCTGTGAGGTGTGATCGGATAGTGGTGCTGCAGATAAGCGAATCACAGGGGGAGGCCCAGACCCACACGCTGCAATACAGCAATGGCCGACTGCATTTGAGTGATTACCTGGAATGTGCGGGGACTTAATACACCATCAAAGTGTTAGAATGTTCTTGCTCATATCATTCATGGATGGGCGCAGATAGCATTCTTACAAGAGTCCCACTTGACGGACAGCTAGCATAGGGCTCTCTGCAAGAGGCTGATGGGGCAACATTTGTATACTGCCTACTCTGCATTTGGACTGGGGAGCCTTGACTTGGATTAGGCCTGGAGTGCCTTTCCAGTTGCATCGGATAATGGTAGATACCGAGGGATCACCATGCCATCACACCTTCGTCTGTCTTGTGCTATTGTATCTGTTCTGAGTGAAAAACAATAAAAAAAAATTATTTTTTTTTAAAGGACAGGTGCAGCATTGCTTGGCTGACAATTTGTTTTAGCCTGGACCGGTGCCCCCTGTGTTGAGCAGGTTTCAGTGATGGGGAAGGAGGGTCACTTTGTATCCCTTGAATAAATGTGCCAGCTTTGCCTGAAAAATAGAATACGCCATTGGATTCAGCGTTTTTTTGGTTCAAAGATTGGATATATTTTATTGGATGATCTATGATCCGCAGTAGTTGGTTGCCTAATATTCTGTTTTTATTCGTTTCCTGCAGTCTTTTGTGTTCTCGTTTTGATGGTAGTTTTATTTGGGCTGCACCTGCCGTTTCACGTCCGAGGTGCTTTTCTCCAGGGGAGCTGTGTTGTACAATGAGCACAGTGCTCAACACTTCGTGTGCGGCTTTAGGCGTTCCTGTTTCAGAAATTGTAGTGTTTGTGTTTTTGTTACTGCTGGCATGCACCTAAGATCTGGTTGTTCATGTTTCCGCTGTGCAGATGCTATATGTAACTGAATACATTGGGAATCCTTTGGTGCAACTAATGTATTGCGAGCACTGGTGTACCCTTCAGCCGTGATTATTTGGGGAATTGCTGGACAGGTTGCAGTAGCACATGGCCCAGAGGGGCAAGTGTATAGTTCTGTTTTTATTGGCTCTTCAACGGACTTACTTCCAAGTCTATTACCACACAGTACAGAGGCCATGGCTTGCATCTTTAGATCTGTGACAACTGATGATAAAACTTCTGTCAGACTGGAGAGTTTATTGAGAATTGGCGAAAAAGCACACTTTCCAAACTCTGGATACTCAGGATTAACTTTTGGTAGGGGAGATTCCAGGATGGTAAGTGTATCAAGCTTGTTGTCTATTCCTGACACAAACACTGCTGTGTATCTAAAATGTCCACCTTGACTACTAGTTTTTTAGAACGAAATTTCAGTGACTGAACAATATAGTGGAGCTTTGCCAACAATCATCCGTTGTGCAATTGGTGGATTTGTGGGAAGTGCTGGTCACTTGGTCATGGTCCCTGTGCCCAATGGGTAAGGGGTGATGTTGTCCAACTGCAGGCTCATCGCAGTAATCTTGTGCTGTTTGCTTGGCTTTCAGTCTTGCGCTCTTAGACTGCGTCGCTGCCCAGCGTTATACATGTGGGTTTTCTTGTGTGCGTCAATAAGTATGTTGGCCTTTTCTGGGACAATGCCAGTGTGAGTACTGGCAATTGGTCTAAAGAAGCTGAGTAATGAGAGAGCCTGACTGTTTCCCACAGTGTTCTTAATTTGATGGTTTTGGATTCTCGCACTGGAAGGGTTAGCAGGTTGAATGATTTGCTTGAGGGCAGGTTTCACCCCTGTACAAATTTTCCAGCCCCTTAGTGGGTTCGAGTTTCTTTTTAAAAAAAATTGCAGGGTTCCAATTTAGCCTGGTCCTAGCTCTTAATTTCGCTCTCAATCTGATACCAAATCTCGATTGGCAATACATGGTAGACGCAGCAAGCCACTGTAACAGGATAACATTTAGTTTGCACTGGTTTCTCCAGTAATTTCTTCTGGTTTGCAGAAGTGCAGGAAGCCGGACCAAGCAGGGCAGAAGAAGAGCCGAGTGCACCAGGCTGAAAGAAGGCACCAGGTTCAGTATGAACGTGGTGCTGGCGCCTAAACTGTCCACTCCAGTTTAAGTGCCACCCCAATTCGCCTGACCCCACCCATCCCCGGCATGTCCCACCAACAGGGAGAACAGTGAGCACTGGGGAGGGACCAAGGAACAACCTCCGTTACCTCTGTGAACCCTGTTGATCAGTGTTTCACCACTCCCAGGGAACACAGAAGATGACCGCTAGGAGCTGTCGGAAGAGACAGAGGGAGGCAAGAAAGTAAGAGACTAGGCAGGACTAATCTTGGTGCAGAGAGCAGGGATCAGCGAGATGGGGAATCTGGACGTCGGAGTGGGAGCACGGGCTCCTCAAGCAGGCACAAGTCGCACCGGCCTAATGACGCCACTTCCGTGCGATGTGTGGTGCACGCAGCCTATTGTGCTTAGCGCCACACCACTGCACTGCTGTCTGGATGGATTAGGGTAGGAGCTGGAAATGCCCTCCGTCTCCCCTGCACCGTCCTTAATGTTTTCCTCCTCTGGTGGGAAAGACCGTGGAAGCAGAATCATCTGACCACCAGTCTGCTGCGTGCTTCCCATCAGATTCAGCAACAGCAAGCCCCGAATTGCTCCTCGCATGCACGCTAGGTTTTTGAATCCGGATCAGGACCTGTGGAGGCTGTCAGGCAATGCTGAGAGGCTGACGTCGCAGCTCTGCACAATTTTTTTTTCCAGTTGCGTTTTACTGTAACTTTCAGAAATGGCCATAACATACAGTACTCAAGCATCGTATGCTCCATCACAGATTCAGTCTACACTGTATGATTTTGATTATTAAAACCAATCATTTTATAGTTTTCTATGTATTACCGTGTTCCTTCTATTATTATTATGCATTACTGAAATTTAAAGGCGCACAGTTTCTTCATGCGCCTTACATTAGTCAAGCATTCGCGCTGCTGGGATTCGAACCTGCATATGAAGCCTCTGTGCTAGCATCCTTAGAATGAAGGTATCCTGTAAACAATACACTGGAATAGGCGATCAAATGGCTGGTGTAATTTTATCTAACATATTTTCGAACCTGGTTGATAAGAACAAGGGCATCTAATCTACATGACCAACATGCTTCAAAACACTTAAAAAGTAAAGGCATTTTCAAAACGGGTACTTAAAATATAAAGGCATAGAGAGACGTAGTTCTATTTTGCCACTTTAAGAAGTAAATATCTCTGTGACTACACAGTGCCAATAACTTTGGAGCTGGAGGTGTGAGGCCCTGAAACAGCAGACAAAGAGCACAACAAGACCGCAGAACCATCTCAGTGCTCAATTTGTATGCTGAGTACATGCTCTTTTCAGCCGACCTGACATCTATCCAGTTACTGGTGTACTGTACGCGCTGCGTCACAGGTCACCGAGCACACGTTGTGCCTTCACCTGCAAAGATGCAGAAAAATCAATGGCACTGCTCCAAAGAAGGATCCAGAGTGCAGGGCAGGACTGGGGACCGAAAGCACCACTGGCAAATTTAGTCAGATCAGCCCCATACGGTCCATCGCGAGCAAGCCTGACCACTACAATGGGGATTGGTGGGGGGTACCCACTCCGCAAGAAAATCTGGAAAAAAATTACAAAAACAGTGCATTCTACAACTCATTTTTCATTATAAATTCAATTGTATTCGTTTTTTTAAAGCATAGTAAATGATGACTTTACAGAGCACCAGCATACAGCAACCATTATTGGGGCTCTTCAGTGATTTTCATCACCCTCTAACAGTGACTCTCCTCTCTCAATAGCCCCTCTCTCACCAGTATTTCATTTGTTTTATAGCACCTCTCCTACTAGAATAGGGTGATGGGTCATTTTACATCACACACACATACAGAGACAATGAATCATACATGTGTATATATCAGTGTATAGAAAATGTTATACAAGCCAAAGGTGACTACAAAATGTAGCATTCACATGTCATCCATGCTGCTAAGCATTTTTTAAGAGCGCTTGGCCTTGAGAAGCATAAACACAAGATTCCGAATGTAATATAGTGGTTAGGGTTAACTTTACTATGAACAATTTATTTCTACCCAAATAATTTTTTTTTTTAGCAAAATTAGGATAATCAAAGACAGGGAAAAAATATAACTTTCTAACCTGTACCACACAGTTTGCAAGCAGCTCTTTGATGGCAGTTCATAGCTCACTGTGCAAGATTATGATTGTAACTTACTCAGGGGTGTGGAATTTAATAAAATATCTACTTGTCCATGGGGCAGGCTGCTTCTTAAATCTACTTGTCCTCTAAAAAAAATCTACTTTTCTGCAGTTCTACATAGTGGGGCTGGAGGCAGCAGTAAGCAATGGTTCCAGGGCTGGATTGCCATTGAGTCTGCAAACCTACTAACTTTCATGTTTTAAGGACTTTCACCAGCTCTTTTCTAATCTTTTCTCATAATGAGAAAGGTTGGAAATTTACTCCTGACAACGGGAGAAGTAGAAGTTCATCCAGGACTGGGAAAAAAGTGGTTGGAGGGAAAGTGAACTTGTAAACGCTCAATAGATTTTCACATGAGCAAATCTACACATGCATATTTACTTGTGCTAAAATACAGTTCACAAATATTTTGTAGGAGTACAATTTCCTGATCTACTTCTGTAAGTTCTTCTAAATTTATAAAAGCAACTAATTCAAAGATGTATACCATGCGTGCACTTTTGTGACTTTCTTTAAGAATTGGGTTTCTAATTAGGTATGGTGTTAACAAAGACATTTTGTTATTATTAAACTTCTATTTCTCCCTCTATCTATCGACTAGCTTTACTGTGAGTGATCACATTCTGCTTTTCCACAATGAGCATATCGGCACACAAAGTAGCTTTGTTCAGTGCCATGCATTACTGTGGCAATCAGTGGCGTAATGAAACTGGAGGTGCCCCCTGCAAAGAACATGGAAGCCCCCCCCCATCCAGACTCCCTCAGCGCAGGTGTCATGCTGAGGGGACCCACCTGAAGGGAGGCTGCAGGACCATTCTTATGCCACTGGTGCCAATGTGTGCTTTTTGAGGATATAAAACTTATTTTTTATTTTTGCCAATGTTTGTTTCAGTGGTGAGGGCCTGGCAGCTCCCACAACAATAAAGGTTTACAAAAGCCATGTCAAAATAAGACACTCATTGACGAATCCAAAAGACTCACAAAAAAATGTTTGGTCTGTTGGTTTTGCCAGTGCTTGTTTATTTTCATGCTTCCCACACTCTTGTTGAAAATGGTTAAACTGATTTGCCATTAGGAATATTTTTGGGAAATACTAGCAAGCATCATCACATTTTACTAAATGACACTTCAAAGAAATAGCACATAAAATTTCATAGTAGCAACAGTTTTTTTCCTACTTGCACTTTTTTCTGAACATTTTATTCTGAAAGCAAATAATCATCGCTCTTGCTTACAAGCTTCTGCAAACATGTGCATCTAATCAGAGAGCATTTGGGGAGCATTATACTTAGCCTCACTTAGCCTCGTATTGTTAAACTTTTCAAACATGTATGTACACTTTTTTTTTTATTTTTTTTTTTACTGGAACTACCATAAGTAGTGCATTGTGACCGTAAAACGTTTATTTACAGTAATCACCCTAATTATGAAGGTTTTTCATTAATGAACCATAAATACAAGTTCGAACAGCATTAACTTATGGACACACATATTACCTCAACTGCAGACAGTTCCCTTCTCTGTAAACTGACAGCCAAAGGGTTTGTGCTGCAGGGGGTTGGGCCTACTTGTCCCATTACAAATTAAACATGAAAGCTTGTTGCCCTTGACCCCAAACAATATGTCCTGGGCGTCGGGTGGTAGGAATTCCACATCCATGCTTATTTAGTGCACAGTAACAAACGGATCTTGATGACAAAAGCAGTATCCCACTGAGATATGCACATAAAATACTGTTCGGTAATCTGCATCATACACGTTCTTTGCAGCAGGCATAGTAAAACTGTGTGCTACCTTAAATGAGTCAAACCTGCCACTCGACAAAACTCCCTCCAGCAACTTTATGCCTGCCTCTTGTTTAGCAGACATGGCATTTCATCGAAATCCGTGGATGGTTGTACAGAAACACCCATGTTTCACCAAGAGAACACCTCTCCCCCCCCGATCCAAAGAAGCCCTAATCCACTACCTTCCAACGCAATTTGGGATTTGCATTGGAAAGTAAATCCCTACACAATACTTTGCACCGGGTAAAAGTAAACTTTGTGCAAAGTGGTAGTACATTTTTCCCTATGAGTATCTGTGAGCACAAAGTTGATGTTCTAAAAGTATTTACGGCTGTTGCACAATTTATTACAGGGCAGCAGCATTGGTGGATGCGGCGACTAGCTGGGTAAATTCACAAGTGTGCAAACACTATTTACCTTTGAGTTCTGGTGATAACAGAATATGCACATTCGCTGTCTAAATAGTTTAACTCTTTAGACCCAATGGGAACTCATCTTGATGTTGAGAAGGGGATAATCATTAGAATATTCATGGTGTGTCATGAAGATTATTAGAGATATTCCAAGAAGCGTAAGGGTATTGTAGCTTGACTATGTAATTTGGAACACAATGAAGGCTCTGTTGTCTATGTTAATTAAGAATTTCCCTTATATGCTTCAGTTGTTTGTTGCTCAACCATCTCTCTTTTATGCTTTGGTTGTCTACATTACTTAACCATCTCCCCTATATGCTTCTGAAAGCAAATTACAAGTTTATGCTCCTGTTAAGAGTGCACACCTTTAATACTGAAGTTGCACTGTACTCGCTACATGGTTGTGGGACAGTTGTAGGACAATTCTGCTCCTCCTCTGCAGTCACATGTTAATACCATGATGTGACTAAACCATGTCTAATATTTTTGGTACTCGCAAATGGTGGTGCAGGCCCTATTGCTCCCACTGATGAGTAGTCTCTTGTACATTCTAGAAGAGTTCCTGATGACTTATTGCCAAAATGCTAAATATAACGCATATAGCTCAGCACATCCAAGTGCTTTCGATTTCATTGTAGGTTTTATAAAGGAACGCACAAACTAAATTTACATTACTTAGCCTTTGATGTACTCCTAAATTTTAACAGAGCAGATACCCATCATTGCCAACCTTACAGCCCTGTTACACATATGAATGCGGAGTAATGACTTGGTAATTGAGTATCTTCCAGTGATGGGATATTTCCTCCTAATTAATCCAGGGTGATGATAAAGAATGAGAATAACCCTGGACCTGTTTGCCCCTCAGTATCCCGAGGTACCACTCTTCCCACTATAGATCCTTAAACACCAACCTGAAACTTAGCTGTGTATGGGCCAGTTGTCTCTTCTCTTTCCACCTTTCCCATTTCTATGGCACAGGGGTGCTGTAGTATGTGTAATTGATGAGTACCATCTCCAACAGGCTACATGGAGCAAGCACGGTCGCCATAGAGCCTGCACTCTTTGCTGGTCTATAGCTTCCTTTGCTGAACAACAAACTGTCCCATTTTGTAGGGCATATGGATTCTTAAAGCCAAAGTTATTAAATGGTGAGTTGATTGCTTAACCCATTAGCTCTGTCTCCTATTTCTATTTGTGTTTGTGCAGCAATAGTATGTCATTCAAACAAGTTTCTTTGGTGACACCTTTGACTTGCCTTTTTCACACATCCAAGTGCAAAGTGATTATTGACCTAGACTACTACTTCCTTCACAATACTGACCAATTGAGTCCATTAAAATCCAATATATCAAACAAAATGCTCTTACTATTTCTCATCTTGACTATTGCAATTAATTAACAACCAGCCTCCAAGTGTTTAATGCTGCCCCTCTATAACAGTCATTTTAAGGGAAATGAGAGAAAATGAGATCAGAAAAGACATCCTCCCAGGTCAACATAAATACACAATAAAAGCTGCTGGACCAAATCAAAATCAGAAAAACTGTAGGGTGCTGTAAGGGAAGAGGGGTTAGAGATACAAACATCCTGATATATAGACTCTAATCCTATTGAATCACATCTGAGGAGTCCCAAATAAACAATTAAAGGATTTTTGCTCTAGACAATTTTACACTCTTGCCCTTTTACAATTGCACAATATCAATAACTCCCTCCCTACAGGTCACCAGGATGCAATCCGATGATTAAGCATGCCACATAGTGGGTGAGGGCCACTTAATCAGAAGAAAGGACTTTCCATTCCCTTATGCCCTTACAAAACCCTAAGCTTTGGCTGATTTTGACTGGCCTGGCAGATTTCCTTGTATGTGCATATAGTCCCTGTTCATTTGATAAACCACTCTTCTGCCACTAGATCCACACCAGCCCGCCTCACTTCCACGGTGCATCAATTCTGAATTTTCCACATTTGTCACAGTTCTCTAAACTTAAATACTTCATATGCAACCACACCCATATACCTACTGTTCTCTTAAGCTCACACCCACCCCATGTTTTTATTTTACTTTCTCATCTCTGTAATTCTCCACTCGGCCTCTCCATCAGGTTCTTCCCCTCACACATGTCAAACACATTAAGAAACGTATCTGTCTATCAAAACTGTGTGTAATCATGCATCTTCTGTAACCCCACCAAACCCAGGCTTTTAACAAGGCTCTTTCCGATCTATCATCACAATCATTCATTCAGGACAGGATTCCGATAGCCATCCTCCTTTATTTGAATTGTGTAAGGTTTTAGGGTATATCAATGTACTTCAAGGGTGTTTAAAGTAAACCAAGGAAAGCGGAAACTATACCACGATTTTAGGATAGCTACATAAAATAGGTTTTACTAAAATCATTCTGAATGAATCTTATATACAAAGCCTCTGGATATTCTGAAAATCTAGCAATGAGGCATTTCTCCTGGACCTACTGTGGACACCTCGATTTCTCTCTTTTAACCCAGCATCTAATTATTTCACACAGATATAGTTTTGTATTGGTCTGTAAAGGGTTGCGTATATTTGTAAGACACTAGATGTACATAAAACCAACATTTCTTAGATACCTTTAATCCGAGATCTAGTTCCTTCAGTGAACGCTTAATTTCGCTTGTTAGGCTGTTCATGCGCTCGCACTCCTGGAAGGCCACAACAATGTAAGGGGTTCGCTCCTCCACTTTGGACATCAGTTCAGGGATATTAAACTCTTCTGGCAATTTCTCCATTATTTCATCCAATGTAGCCTTAACCTACAGAAGAGATAGGAAGCAAAAATTGTTAGAATCCGTGTCTGTTCTACTTCACAAACCAGTTCAGGAAGTGTTGAATCAGCTTAATCCTCCCACTTCATAAATTGTTTTTCTTGACAAAGATTAAGAAACATCGTCAGGTTTGCATTTAAGCAACCTATTGTGGTGTGCAGCTATTCATTTTGGAGTAGAGTCGTCTATTTAAATAGCCTAAATATTCTAGGGACAGATGCATTTGGCAGCAAATAGTCTGAAGTTAAACTAAACAAGTAAAATGCAAAGGTGATACAAACACAAAGCCCAGTTAACTTTTTGCAAGAGCTCACAGAAACTATAAAATAAAAGCACAAAGCAAACTAACATGAAGTGACGGGATTTACAACCAACTCCTCTAAAATTGCAGTTTTCCAAACATTAATTTTGCAATGTGCAGTGATTTCTATCAATACATAAAAATCTATATTCTAAAATCGTTACTGAAAATGTTACTGTTTACAATTATCTACAAAGGTGCAATAAATTTATCATTAAAAGTGCCAAATAATCTTTCTATTTTTTGGCTACTTCTGCTACAAAAGTAGAAGCCCTACTTTAAGGGAAGACCTCCATTTTGTGCTGAAGGGTACTGCATGTTCTACTTAAAATGGCATGTCCTACACATTAAATGAAGCCCCTGCTACAAGATGCCTGTTCTGGTGGGAGGTCAGATTGGTCGGTTAATATTGGGGGTTTCACAGTATTTCATATCGATCACCCTGTAACTGGACATGTTCGTACTGCTTGTACAATGGCACATGGGGTGGATAGTGAAGCATACGTTTTAATACTCCATTTTAATATTTACAAACCACAAATGCCTCTGTGAGTTAGAACAGTGGTTACCAACCTGTGGTTTGGGGACTTCAGGGGTCCGCAAAGCCTCCTCAGGGGGTCCGCGACTGCTTAGAAAATTAAAAAATACCAACAGATTAGGCCCCCAGCTTTCAGTAATAACTCAATGGAGGGGGTCCCCAGATTCCAATAATGATTCAGTGGGTGTCCCCAGGTTCCAGTAATGATAAATTGGGGGGGCCACAGAAGTAAAAAGGTTGGGAACCACTGAGTTAGAGGGTCACATTGGCGCTGTAATCGTCCATGAGTGAAATTAAGAAGTTGAATTAATAACTTTGGCCATTGGCAGGTTTTATTATCACTAGCTGAAACTAATAAATCTCGGAACAGATTTAAAATATTTGTTTTATTTTTTTAACTTGATGTTTGAAAACACAGCTCATTTAACATTCAGGTCTGAATCACATATTGCGTTTCTTGGAGTGGTGGTAAATACATCTGGCTTGTGGCATTGAGCCTACCTAATAGTTCAATGACCAGCAGATGTGAGTTCAAAGGCACTGTAGGAAAGTACCATCTTTCTTGGCATGTTACCCCCAATTTTACCTGTATGTCAGTATGTCTTTGCCTGTCTCACTGGGATCCTGATGGTCAGGACCCCAGTGCTCATAGCTTATGGCCTAATGTGTGTGTCTGTACAGTGCTTGACTGTGTCACTGAGGCTCTGCTAATCAGAACCTCAGTGCTTATGCTCTCTCTGCTTTTAAATGTGTCACTATAGGCTAGTGACTTCATTTACCAATTTCAATTGGCACACTGGTCTCCCCCTTATAAGTCCCTAGTATATGGTACCTAGGTCCCCCACGCATTGGGTTTCCAGGAGATCCATATGGGCTGCAGCATTTCTCTTGCCACCCATAGGGAGCTCGGACAAACCTTTGCACAGGCCTGCCATTGCAGCCTGCGTAAAATAATGCACACGCTATTTCACAGCCATTTTCACTGCACTTAAGTAACTTATAAGTCACCTACATGTCTAACCTTCATGTGTTGAAGGTTAGGTGCAAAGTTACTAAGTGTGAGGGCACCCTTGCACTAGCAAAGGTGCCCCCACATAGTTCAGGGCCATTTCTCTGGACTTTGTGACTGTGGGACGCCATTACACGTGTGCACTACATATAGGTCAATACCTATATGTAGCTTCACAATGGTAACTCCTAATATGGCCATGTAACATGTCTAAGATCATGGAATTGTCCCCCCATTCCGAATCTGGTATTGGGGAGCCAATTCCATGCATCCTGGGGGCCCCACCATGGACCCCCAGTACTGCCAAACCAGCTCTCTGAGGCTTGCGCTGCAGCTACAGCTGCTGCCACCTCACACAGGGTTCTGCCCTCCTTCGGTCTGAGCAGCTTAGTCCCAAGAAGGCAGAACAAAGCATTTCCTCTTAGAGCAGGGTGTTACACCCTCTCCCTTTGGAAATAGGTGTTACGGAGTCACTCTCCTGCTCACGCAGTCACCTTCTAAGACGACGACCGGTACCCTTGGACTCCTCTCACAGCGACAAGCGTGCTCCTAAGGGCACAGAGGGTGGACCTCATAGACATAGACTGTCCTGAGGTCCTGTTGACGCAGTTTGGAGGAGGTAAGACCTTGCCTTCCCTGAGAGCGATGTTACCCCTGTGTACTGTGTTTTCTTCACCTACTGAGGCCTCTGTGCACTATTTGCAAAATTCCTTCATGCACAGCCTGTCCCAGGACCCCAGCACTCCATCCTGTGATGCTCAACTCACTGAATTGTTCTCAGACAGCGAGTGACCTTCCTTTGTTGTGCTGCACCAACCGTGTGTTGCACCTCTTTGTCCCTGTGTCCTGGGACTCCTGTGGGTGCTGTCTGGCATCCTAAGGGCTCTCTAAAGTGCTGAGAGCTCCTTCTTCCTCCTCATACAGAGTTGAGTCCCCCAGATCCCTCCTGGGTCCAGCCATCACCATTTTGGTGCAAAATGCATATTTGTCATAACCAAGGCTTGTTGGTGACTTCCAACATGAAATCACATCGGCATCCATCTTCACGCTGTGGGAGATCTTCTGCATTACACAGGAACCCGCTGGTGTCTTCCTAGGGTGCATTCCTGCAGTCATTGACTAACCAGGGACTCTTCTTTTGCACCCTTTTATGGGTTTGCTCCTGTCCTTCCTGGAACTTCCTTCGAATTCTGGACTTGGTCTCCTTCTTTTGCAGGTCTTCAGGTCCAGGAATGCAGCAGTTGTTGTTTGCAGACTTGGTTAGTTACTGCAATAATCCATATCACAAGGTGTAGTGTGTCCTAAGGAAACTTGCAGTACTTTACTCCTGCTTTTCTGAGCTCTGAGGTGGGGTAATTTATTTACCTTTACTGTATTCTTACTATCCCAGCGATTCTGCACACACTACACTTGTCTAGTGGGAAATTTGTGATTAATTTCCACTTTCTTAGTATATGGTTTGTGTTGCCCCCAGTGGCGTCCGGCAGCTTTAGGAGGGAGGGGGGCGGGCGGGAAGCACACACACACTCATTCTTTCACACACAGACACGCACACACACATGCACATCCATTAACAACACTCATACCCTTCAAACATGCATGCACCAAACATTAATTTCAAAACATCACACACTCATTCTTTCACACACACACACACATCCATTAACACTCATAACATTTAAACATGCATGCACTCACCAAACATTCATTTTAAAAGATCACACACTTATTCTTTCACACACAGACATGCACACACGCACCCACAGCCATTAACAACACTCATAGCACTCAAACAGGCATGCACGCACCAAACATTCACTTTAAAACATCACACACACACAGACTTACCTTCAGCCTCCAGGTCCCAGGAGGGTTGGGACTGCTGCCTTCCCTCATTGGCTGACCTTAGGGAAGGCAGCAGTCCCAGCCTCATCACAGAGTGGGATGGGGTCAGTGAGACTGCTGACCCCACCCCACTCTGTGACGAAGTATCACTGATTGACACTCGCCCTGGGCGCTTCAGGGCTTAAACCTGAAGCGCCCAGGTCGAAGTTAATGGGTGACGCTTTCCTCGTCACCCAGGGGAGGGCCTCGAAGCACCTTTGCTGAGCTGAGGAGGTCACGCCCATAGAAGCTGTGACCTCCTAGGCCCAGCAAAGTTCAGCTCAGGCAGCCATGAGTGCGCAAATCGTGCATGTCTCACTCTTGCCTGTCTGAGCTGAAAATGAAGAGTGTCTGTCAGACTGGCCTTTGTTCAGCCTGACAGACACTCTTCATGAGGGGCAAAAGGTGGGGGGGCGTGGCCCCTCTGCCCTAGAGGAAGGGCCGCCACTGGTTGCCCCTAGACCTATTCTCTCTTGTTGCATTCTATAGCATTTCTTATTGTTTGCACTATCCTATGACTATTTACCTGTCTAATTTTGGTATCTAGTGTATATATTGTGTATAATACTTACCTCCAGAAGGAGTATTGTCTCTCAGAAATGTTTGGTACTGTGTCACCCAAATAAATACCTTTATTTTTGGTAACGCTGAATGTTGTTTTTACTTGTGTGTAAGTACTGTGTAACTGTAAGTGGTATTGCATGAGCTTTGCATGTCTCCTAGTTCAGCATAAGCTGCTCTGCTATAGCTACCTCTATCAGCCTCAGATGCTAGAACACTACTACTTCACTAATAAGGGATAATTGGACCTGGTATAAGGTGTAAGTACCCAAGGTTCCCACTACAAACCAGGGCAGCCTCCTACAGGCACCGACTGATGTATTCTAAGGTGTAAGGGCAGAGTTGTCTGACTCTCTGGCTGTAAAAGCAGACAGTAGGACAAACACGTACCTTTCAAAAATACACACGGAATGTATAATCACATAAAAGATACACTTCATTAGTAATCTGAATAGCAGAAAACATGTTCAAAGCGTGTCTTGCTTCATTTTGCTTTGATAGTAGAGATTCATGTGTTGCAACTATTTCGGAAACATGTTTTTCTTTAATGGCAAGTGGAGTTTTTTCTAAACGGTTAGGCTCAACCGCTTTTAAGGAAATTAACAACACACATAGAAAAATGTCAGCTAAAGTTTAAGGAGCTGCTTAAACAATTTTCCCAGATTATCTTGCTAGGAAGACCTCGTTTTAACAAGAAGCCTCCTAACCTGTGACTAAATTAACACTGAGGTCTTTGTCGGTAGCAGGCAGTCTGTTTCATAGATGGGGTGCTTAAATCATGGAATCTGTAGCTTGGGGAGTGTCTTCTGATTACAAAGAGAGACTCTGGCTTGTATTGACCTGCTAGTTATCTAAGAGAATTTCTATCCTCGGAGAACTGGAGAATCTTCTGTGGGATTATCTGAATGTTGTGTGAAATAAAACAGTTATCTCGAAAGAGATAAGATGATATCACCTTAAGATTTAAGGAACATTAAGTTTTAGCGGGTTCTGAAATTTCGAAGAGGAACCTTAATGTTCAAGCCAGGAAGAAACAAATTATTGTATGAACTGCAGTATCTGAAAGCACAGGCCTACTCAAAGCTTCAGAGATAGCCCCAGATAACTGGGAGGACATGAAGCTGAGGGTATCCATATTTTAAAACAGCCTTAAATGGGTAGCTGTGTATAAACTTGACCCACCTGAACTTCAAAGAGTATTCTATAGTCCAAGATCAAACCCCATCTTAACTGGCAACTTGTAGCCAGTGATGTGCACTTGTAGGTTACTTAACCATGAGATTTTAAGATATTTGAAACATTATTAAGCAGATGCCCATGGCACACTGTGAGCTGTGTTAGACTGGTCAGCCTTAGGATGGTCTTCTTATAAACTTTTTCCCTTACTCCTCTATTTTTTTCCTGATTTAGTTTTTGTTGGTCTTTGGACTTTGTGCACATTACCACTCCACTACTAACAAGTGCTAAAGAGTGTGTTTGTGTGCACACTTCTCAAAACACAGTAACATTGGTTTATCAGTCAACTGGCATAATTAATTTATTTGTAAATCACTGGTAAAGTGATACTACATGTGTCAAGAGCCTGTAAATTAAAAGCTAATAGTGGGCCTGCAGCACTACTTGTGCCACCCACTTGAGTACCCCCTTAAACATGTCTTAGGTTTGCCATTGCAGCCAGAGTGTGCAGATTTGAGCAACCACGTCGACCTTGCAAAATAAAAATGTTGCCAGGCCAAAACCTTCCCTTTTAATGCATAGAAGTCACCCCTACCATATAGGCCCCAAACAGCCCAAAGGGCAGGGTGAAATGTATTTTAAAAAGTAGGACATGTACATTTACTGACAGTGAAAAACTCTTACAAATCTTTTTCACTATTGCAAGGCCTACCTCTCCCACAGGATAACAATGGAGTTACCTTATTACATTCCATAGGGCTAACTTTCAAATGGGATTAGGAAAACAGTTCTTGTCCAATGTCTTTGGAATTTTACGGAGAAATACTTTTTTATGATAGTCAGATTTTCAATTACAATTTTAAAAATTCCACGTTTAGAAAGTTGGCATTTTCCTGCTCAGCCATTTATTTCTTGCAGTCTGCCTCTGGGTCACATGGCAGTTGGTCTTTGTGTAATCCTCCTACAGAGCCACACACAATAGTGAGCTTATGTGTCCTTGGATGGGCCATCACTGGCAGGATAGGAGGGTGAACTTAGGCACAGCCTCCCTTACTCCTGGATAGGCTGTGTCCTGCCTTCACACAAATGATTGCATACCCCCTGTAATTAGTCTGGAGTCAGGGCAGGAAAGCAAGGAAACCTGTGCACTTGAAAGTGAATCGTATAGAAGTTTCTCCCTCTTCAAATAAGGTCTTGGGTATGTATATTGGACCTCAAACACCAGCTTTTCAGTATATTTCTGGACCTGAGGAAGACTTTGCAAGAAAGAAGGACTGCTGTGCTGCTGAAAGGACTGGCATTCTGCTGGACTGATACCCTGAAGGACTACTGCCTGCTGTGCTAACCTGTTGCCTGCTGCCCTCTTGCCTGGGTGAGCAGAACTGCACCTGCAATCTGTACTCACGACCAACAGAGTGATTCCAAGGGCTAGCCTCTTGTAACCAGCACCTGGACTCTGCAGCTGTAAGTTCTACCCTGCCATGTTGTGCCACCCCAGTCCTGGTCCCTTGGAAGTGGGCTTGAGGGTGCTCTGCCAGCCATCTGTTCCCCCAGCAGAACCGATGCATCTCTTCTGCTACGCGGTGCAACCCCAAGAAGAACTGATGCATGGACTCTTCTCCGAGGATTCTTACAGCCTGAGGACTCTGCATAGACCTTGCAGACCACAGCCTCATTAGAACAGTTGCTGCGTGATGCATCTCCGAAGCAAGCACTCGCATTACAAGCCACTCGTGGACGGCAGCCTTGAGAATGACGTAGGAATCTGCATTGCATGCACTGTGGTCTCTTTGAACCAGCTGGTGTATGACTCATCCTCAATGCAGGACTTTGCATTGCAAGCTTCCCTCATCAACGGCCTCCTTACCCAATGATGCAGGACCTCATAGTGCAGACTTGAAGCTCCAAAACTAACGCTGCGCATGGCATCTCTGACCTGGACCTTGCACTGCTTCAGCTGTAGGATGTAACCTCAACACGGTATGCGCAACCAGGCTTAAAGGTAGTCTTGTTCAGCAAGCCTAACTGGGTCTCTGTAGTTAGCCCGTGCACCATTGCGGTTGGCCTGAGTGTGTGGTTTTGTTCCGGCATGACCAGATATCCACACTTGGTGCTTGGGAATTTTTGGCGCTATTTTCACTGAAATCCTTAAACTTGCATATCTCTGGTTCTGCTGATTGGAGTTTTGTCATATTGTTCTTGTTCTATTTATTAAGATTTACTTTAGTTTTCTAATTTGATATGGAATCCTTCTTGTATGGTATATTCACGTTATTACTGTTTGAAGTGTTGTACAAATACTTTACACATCGCTTCCGAGTTAAGCCTGAATGCTCTGTGCCAAGCTACTCAAGGGCTGAGCACAGGGTAATGTATAGCTTGCTTGAAACTTCATCCTAACAAGAATTGTGGTTGAGTAGGGTTGCACCCCCTCAACCAGTAACCCCAATTTCTTACCAGCTCCAGCTGGACTAATCAGACAGCCCTGCTTCCCCACTCATACACAGCTTCCAAGTCAGATCTACAAGAGATTTTTAAATGCAACATGTTTACTATGTGTGAAAGTAAAACATTCACAAGATGTGAAATCCATGATTTTTGACAAGGGAGGGTTATGCATCTATGCCCACAACGTTAGTAAATCAAACGCTTTGCCAAGTACAATTTCAATGAGAAGTATGAGGTAGCTATGGCACATAAGCTATAGATTTTCATTAGATAAATGAAAATAATGCTTTGAAGCAGCACTTAACAGCGATAAAGTTAAGAAACCAATCACAAAAATTCTCAAACCCATTCCGAAAAAAATTGAAAAATGTAATGAATACAACAAAACCAAAACAACAAATATCACCTCACAGGATTAGGAGGTAGTAATTTTTAAAGTGTAAATGTCAAAAAGGCCCAAAACACAACATGGATGGGTGACCAGATCATGGGTGCCTTTTCAGGCAGAGTAAGATGGAACGTATATCTGATACATCCTAGTTGTTTTCAACCTGGTAAAAAGCCTTACATTCTGTTATTCATGTTATTTTTAGACCAAAACCTCAAAGCAGGAACAAACTTGAAAAACATCATCAAAAAAGTTTACTTTAGTTCTGGGATCATTTTGTTGCCTAACAATGATGAGCAAATGATTTTCTTAGGACTTCTAAAAGCCACCATGTGAAAAAATATGATTTTTTTTTTATCTAAGCACACTTTTACAATGAGAAAGGGCTATTGCAGCTCATACCGCAAGGCAGCCCTTCTATCCTCACTGTAGAGCATTATGGAAATTCATTTTTTTTTTTCATATTCGTCACATTTACACACCCAGGCATGAGGGGTTCCAGGTCACTACTAACAAATGGCTCATTTAGTGTAAATAGGTCATAAATAGTTGCATTTTGCATGCGCCTGACGCAGAGCAATACCATAGTTTATGTTTACAATGGCAGTCCTTAGGCCGTGCATTTAAAGTCACACATGTATGTGGTATTAGGGCACACTGTAGCCCACATTGAGTAATTTGTGCCAAACTACTGTAACCTGAACAGAAGGTTGAGAATGCCAATTAATATTTATTTTTTTAATTGTTTTTATCATTTCATGCATAACAACCTTAAGAAGCTAATGAGAATTAACCAGTGCTGCCATGTTCTAAGAGGCATAGGATATGTACCAGAAGGTGTTTAGTAGCCTCCCAGTGCCTATAGTCAAAATGTACAATAAACAACAAGGTGATAGGAGGAATGGTTGAAATAATCTCAGCCATGCTAGTCACTGATCAAGGCTGCTTCACAGTCCATTGTTTTTCACACAGTATGACAATTTAGAGAGAGATCTGCCATATGCAAATCAGTCCAATAGGAAGAGTCCCAACTGTCAGGCTAGGTCCCCTCCAGATGGCAACACAAACAATCCCAGATTGGTTTGGGCCTACTTATGTCTCATCAGTGAGATATAGCTTAAGTCCTGTAGCATAGTGAGCCTAGAACCCAAATGTATGCCTAACAGTCAAACTTAGTGCATCAACTGCAACAAAAACATGGAGGTGTATGGAATGATTGAATAAATCTGTTTATTAGTGCGAAATCGTCATTTCAGAATTTAAAATGTTGATGCACACTAATTAATAAGACTTTTGTGTATATAAGTCTGATTTACACGTAAATGTCTTTGAAAATCGGGCCTGACTGATCTGTTGCGCTACACACAGATACATATATTTTCTCTCTCTGCGTTTTTGAAGGTTACAGGTCCAAATTCTGAGAGATTCATTCAGTTTCTCAAATCTCTGAGATGGATAAAGTGAGTACTACTGATCTGAATGATAATACCATCACTAGTAAGTGCCTAGAAACGATTCCGTTCGTACAGCAAGCTAGACACGTTTTCTGGTTTTCATTATTTAATTGCATCTTTAAAACAGATTTCCGCATTACTGGAAACTCGTGAAGCCCCTTCTTTCTATGTGAGAACGCACAAGGATATAT
Source organism: Pleurodeles waltl (assembly GCF_031143425.1). Taxonomy (NCBI): domain Eukaryota; kingdom Metazoa; phylum Chordata; class Amphibia; order Caudata; family Salamandridae; genus Pleurodeles; species Pleurodeles waltl. The sequence goes on from NC_090446.1 coordinate 1,238,895,628, forward strand.
CCCTAAGTTAGATGTAATTTTACAAAAGAATTCTCCAGTAAATGATTAAACGAGAGATCGAGGCTATGTTTATAAAGCATATGTTCAGTGGACCAGCAAAGGGTTTGACAAAAATAACCTGTTGTCGAACCCTCTGCAGAACATGAGCCTTCTCATGACCACTGAGGGCTTCACGGTATGAGGTTTGTCATTATTTCAAAATCCTGGACAGCTGAATGTGCCTCCGCATGGACAGCAATCTCTCAAAAAAGCAGCTGCTGGCCTAAAACCTCAGCTAAAACAACGCACCTTGATTTAAACGTCTTCGGGATTGAAACGCCATCCAGACTGCACCTGATACATCTGAGAAGGCACATTTACTACCCTGTCAGCAAGAGGAGGGCAGTTTAAAGCAATTTAATTCCCTCCTATTCTCCAGATTCAAAGCAACTGTCAGAAGGAAATATAATGGGCTCAAATGCCCCTCTTCCTAAGCAGTTGTTTACAAATTGTGCAAGCTTTTCAGAGTGCGGAGCCCTTAATGTTGACTGATGGTGTCGGCAGAATAAGCAAGCTTAGCAGACTAAGGACGCGCCAGTGAATTGAAAGCTGCCTCCGTTTTCATCCTCGGGCCCCGTCGCTAGGTTATTTCTCTCGAACAGCACTCTGCCTCGTTTGTTTCCCAGAATGGTTTACGTGGGGTCATTTTTCCTGCAACATAGCGGAGATTTACACCTGGAATAGTGCGCCAGCCAGAAGGAATGTGGTAATGAGGTTCTCTAAAAGTTCGTCAGGCAGTGAGACAAAAGACAGCAGACAGTTCAGAGCTGTTACATAAGGGGTACGTTCGCCCAGGGCAAATCTGGGCGCCTCTTCTTCAGTGATCACACTTTTTTTTAAGTGCTTGTATTCAACTCGGATTTTTTCTAAATTGGTGCATGCTCTGCAAACAGAACAGCAGAGAATAGGTAGGAGGCCACCGCTGTTCACTGTGTATGGGCTATGCTGTCTGCAATGCATCATCTAACTCAGAAATTCCGAGTGAAATGTATGTGGCTTGGAAAGTGCAAAGCTGTGCTCTGCACTAACCAACACCTTCATGGTAAGGCCCTTAGAGCCCTGTGCACCCGTGTAAGCATTGCTGTGTGGGCTTAATCTCCCGCATGTGCATCCCCATTTCTGCCATGTTTATGCCTGATCATCAGGTTGTGCACATATGCTCATTTGTGATTAGTTCAGGCTCGCAAATTGTGCGTTTTTCAACAGTTGGGGTCATCAGTTGAGAACATGGAAACTGAATTTTTAAGATATAGTCAGAAAACTTTCTAAAATGTGCCCTGATTTATGAATAATGCACTGTGTACATGAATAATGCACAGTGTGCAAATGAGCTAACGACATAAGTGCTTGAAGTGCTACTGAGATACAGCATAAACTGGAACAGTGAGGGGTTGATCCCGTATTCTACGCTGTGCTGGCCCAGAAGGGCTCTGTGCATGTTTTTCAGGTCTTCAACACATATTAAATCATACAACCTCCGAGTTACTGCATTTTGCTAACAGGGCTCGGAAATAGAGAGGCAATTATGGCCCGGCGTTTTCCAGCTCCGCTCTCAGCACACTCATTTTGAGATATTTCGACTTAACGTTTATAATGAATAAGTGAAAAAGACGCGCAGAGACTGTTTTTGCGCCGGTAGGGTGCAGAAAACGGGTCTACTCTGTGCCCACACCAGTGGCGTAGCGTGGGTTGTCAGCACCCGGGGCAAGGCAAGTAATTTGCGCCCCCTAACCCGTGGATTTTAGCACTCGCGAGCGCCCCCCCCCACCAGATGTTGCGCCCGGGGCGGCCGGCCCCCCTGCACCCCCCACGCTACGCCACTGGCCCACACTCTGGCACACCGAACTGGTTCATGGATGCAGCAATAATGCAATCGGTAAAACTGCACCTTTGTCGAACTTCATTCAGCAGCCGCCCTTGTGCATGTCACCAACACTGTCCAGGCAGTGGGCATTCACTATCAGACCATACACGGCACGGTAGCCTTCGGACGCCATCTCCAAACAGCGCTTCGAGGCCACGATGGTATGGTGAATCCAGATGAAAGGTGGGGCTTCTGGAACCAGCTGTTCTATCGCTTGCCCTATTTCATAGTGACGCATTTCACATGTGCCCTGGCACCCCCGAGTGTGGCTTTGTTACGGTGTGGCAGCTTGGAGTTAGGAAGGCGTGCACTTGTTGATCTACACACTGGTATGCTGCCAAGGTCACATAAGTGAATACGTGCAACGCAGAACAACAGTAACATATATTAGGGAGTGCAATTAGGCAGCAGAATTGCCTTTTGAAAACTTTCATTCCCGTTTCTTTGTTCAAAGAGCCACGGCCACTACGTGCTTTTTCACCCCTTTGTGTCGCAGGGCATGGGCCTTTCTCAAGACTTGGGGTTAAATGCATGATACATGGGTGTGCACTCAAAAAGCCGGGTCCCGCAGTCTTTACATTCCAGAAAACTTCAGCCTTTTAGTTGAGTTGGATGGTTGGTTAAAACTGCGTTTGATGAAGAAAAGTCCTTTGCTAAAGATATGGTAATCTGAATCATATGTTAAAATTCAACAATCGCGAAAAGTTTCGAGTATGCATGTCACCAGGCACATTTTAAACCTAATTGTCACCTTCACTGGCTTCTACGATCTTCGGACGTAAAAAGCATTTCTAGACAATTATTAACAACACGTATTTCTTCTCGGTCCAAATTGTAAAGGAGGCACATGGTCCTTGCCTCATTGCAGATGCCCTTAACTGTCCTTATCTTGTTCCTACTAAACTAGGTACATTGATCTGCAATTCCATTATGTCTTTAAAAACAATAGCAATTTCGCGAAAACACAGCGTGCTCCACAGCATACATAAGCGTGACAAGGAAATGAATATGAAAGAATACTATTTAATTAAATTCATTATAAGCGAAACATGGTAATCTGAATAAAGCAACAACGGGAAACATGTCAAGCGCATACACAGACGTGTTGTTTATCGGCACTACATTAAAAGGAGGAGAATGCTTGGCCCGAGAGGAAAATCTTATGGATTACAAATGTTAACGTCAGAACTGATTCAATTGTGGGTTACTGTAATAAAATGGAAATCAACAGTTCATGGATGAAAGAGATACTGCCGTGTAATACAGTGAGTCCTAAAAGCACTGCTTCCCTTTCAAGAACTTTAATCCAGAGTCACACTTATTATTCACTATTAAGACAACACTGCTTAAGGGGGCTATAGGGTGGAAAGAAAGAAAAAACAATTCACTTTACAGAAATTTGGATTGCTGGTACGCTATGTTCCAGGCAGAGCATTCTTTCACATTATGAGTGGTGGTCGCATTTAGGCACATTCTTCTTCCCATAGTATTTCTTTGGTGGGTAAGGACTCATTCCTGCTTCTCTGCAGAGTTGGACAGAATAGACAAATAGATTGACCATTATGGAGAGAAATACCTCAGTCTTGATGCGAGCTGAGGATGAGTTCCCACAGAGTTAAAATTATACTTGGGATGCACTTCGGTTTACTGCTGGGCTGCCACTGGGGACTGCAAGCCCCACAGTTCATCACCTGGTCCAAAAGGAGCGGCCAAGCAATCTGTGCTGCGCTACTAAAGCGCTGCAAACTCCCACGGGTGCCAGATGCCCTTTGCTGTGCTTCTGAGCTGACGCTGGTGACTGCAAGCCCCAGAATTCATCATCTAGCCCGGGAGAAGGGGCAAAGCAATCTCTGTTGTGCAACTAAAGTGCTGAGGAGGACTCCTGCGGGACACACGTTGAATGCTTGAGTACATGCTCGGGAGAAGACTGGGCCAAGAGCAGGACCGTCTTTGTCCATCATTGGTCGGAAGAGTCTGATCCACTTCTCTTGGCCCAAGGACGTGAGATCCGCCCATGGTGATTGGCATTTTACTATCTGTCTAACTTTGTTTAGCTCAATCTGGTTGATGGTGGTGGGAGCAGCTCCTTCCTAACTGACTGTTAATCTGGAAGGCTCCGCACATTTGAGAGCCCATGGATTTTATATTGTGCTCTGATATGGGTAAGAGAAATATTCGGGGCTTAAGGACCCTGTTAGCTCTCATCAGGAGACCCACACCACTACTTTGGACTCCCTTTCTGGCTAGACCGGGTGGTTACCAAGGAGATAGATGAACAAGTTACTTAACTTCGGTAATTCCTTATCTGGTAGAGATTATAGCTAGCTGCATATTACTTATCTTGCCTTACTTATCTTAGAATTATCCCACGCATCAGACCGAATCTAGAAGATTTTTGTGAGTAGTGTACCCCTGTATGCTGGTAGATGGCATCATTCTGCTCAGCACGTATCAGCGTTGACAGTGCCTGAAATGATGACTGCGACACCTACATATGTGCCACTCAGGCATGCTGACCTTAGTTTCTTTTCAAGACTTTCCACGCCAGAAGCATGGAGCCAAGAAGAACACTGACCACTTGTGTGGATAACCAGGGCCCAGAAACCAATACAGCCCTGTCCCTTGAAATCCATTTGCAGAACGCAACCTTGCCCAACAGCGCATGGGAGTAGCAGCCCAAAAGCATGTAGTATTCACAGACTGCAATGGCAGGCTGGCAGAAGAAAACATATTCTTCCCAAGGGTCTCCAGCCTCTTGGACTCCTTGTCCAGGAGAACGGTAGAGAACACACCAGGGTTTACATGGGAGGTGGAAGCCTGGACCACAAAACCCGCAGGGGAGGGGTGTAGAGTGAGTAAAGCTGGGTCCCCCAGGCGGTGGGGTGGCAACAGGCGATTGTCTTATTCATAGGAGGTTCTGTGTTGGACTTGGACCAGGTACCCAAAAGGACATCTGTAAGGGCTTTGTTAAATGGCTTCCATGTCTCGTTGGTCGAAAGAAGAAGAGAAGTCAAAGAATACCACAACTTCTTTTTCTTTTTGTGCCAGGACTTACCCAAATGTCCCAATTAGTTAGAGTGAGATGACGACCTCGGACACAGCAAAAAATACTGGGCCCTCCCTCATGACCTGGAACTCGAACTGTGTGGTGTCGCACAATGGGCTGCCACCAGCTTAAGTGACCTCTCCCCCAAAGCCTTAGGACGCATGCTGTGGCAGTCGCAGAACAACTTCGGCTCGTGGTTGCTCTCGAGGCACTACAGGCAAAGAAGATGCAGGTTCGTTAACATCAGCAGCCAGTGACAGGCACCACATGGCTTGAAGCCGGCCTTCTTCTATGTCATCCTGCCACAACAGGAGGAAACCTCAAACAATATCGACAAAAAGTTGAAAAAGTACATTCAAAAAGTGCTTGAAAGAGTAGCTGTTCCAGATCTGCACTGATTGGCATGGAAAGAGAAGAATTGAAGTCAGGATGCCTATGTGGCGCCTCTATAGGTGCCACCGATGTCATGTTTGGCACAGATGGTGCTGATAACGCACACAGAGCCCATCAACTCCACCTACCAGCGTGTAGGGGTACTGCTCAGAAAAAATCTTTTGGATCCAGTCTGATGCTTGGGTAATTCTAAGGTAAGGAATCTGCAGCTAGAAGTCCCTATCAGATCTTGCAGAATGGCGGATCTCCCTTGAACTTGAGGAATGCTTGGCCACCCCTGCTTTTACCCTCTCAAGTCAGCCTGTTATCAGGGGAGCAACTGGACTCTAGGGATGGTCCTAAGTCTGACCTGGAAGGTCAGGTTTGCTTGATGGGGAGGCTGGGTTCAAATGGCCCAGTTACCTCACCGGCAAGTGGTGGGAGACCCCCAACAGTCCAAATCGGCTTGTAACATAAATAAGAATGGTGTAAAATGCCCTGGCAATAACCCTCCATACAAAAGTACGTCATGAGACCCGTGGGCTAATTTCCAACAAAAGTATTAAATCCATCTCCGCCCAGCTTTTGGAGCCCTTTAAAGTAATTATCAAAGCCACTCTGGCGCCATTGATGGATAAGCTGAAATCCTTGGAGTCAACAGTTTCAGACTTTATTAGGCTGCATAAAGTAGAGGCTGGGTCACCAAATTCTAAGTTGCCTGCATGTGTTAATACTGCTGTCAATGACTCTGTTACCCAGGCAGCTACTCAGGCCAGGGGAAGGAAGAACCCACCTATAGGCTACGTAAATGTTATACCTCAGGGAAACTAGGGAGGGTGACCTGAATAATATATTATCATCTCAAACCGGAAAAGCTAACCCAAATGGGAATTTGGATGGCTCATGTGCTGGTACAGTGTTAGAGGGGTTAAGCATAGGTCTTCTTAAGGGGAGCCAAGTGCGTATGAACTTTCCCCCAGATTGCTGCCTTTATGTCGTAGTACTAACAAATGTGCCACCTTTGGTGCCTTCCGCTGAGGAATCCATCATCCAACTCACTTAAATGCCTACCGATCATACCTTTTGGGGCATCTATATCGGGATAAAGGGAATTTCCAAGTTTTCAGCAAGCGAAGAATAGCTTTTGTAGGTGAATGCTTGGAGTAGGACCTTGTAGCCCCCATTTCTTTCTACATGAGGAACTGGGGTTGAGTACTCTGGAAAATAGTATTAAGATTGGACCACTACTCCTCTGGATTGTGGTACGGGTGAACACACATACTAAATTTAATAGGGAGGTTATCTCCAATTGTTTAGCATGTGATCCGGGGCATAAAATCCCATGGTTAAGTTATATCAGGAACACTGTTATAAGGCTGGGCAGACCAGGCCAGTTTTTATCCCCACACTGGTTTAATAAAAGGGAGGCTGGTCTGGTTAAGAAATAATTTTTTAGATTCATATTTGATGCTAGAGAGGCGAGGGAAGTACTCAAACCATCACTGAGTGCTTACATCATGTCCAAGACATGCCAGGGTTTTGAACCTTATCTCTCACAGGTCAACAATGTATGCAAAAGGACCCCTCATCACCAGGTTGTAGCTAGGCTCTATCAGATGCAACCTCTGCTTCCCTTTGGGACGGTTTGATACTAAATGTATCCTCGTGCCCTTGTGATGATACTTGCCCTAAGAAACTGATGCACTTTATCCTTTTTTGTAAGTACTATGAGCCTATTAGACGTAGATATTTACAGTAAATGTTAAAAGCTAAGGATATTCGGCATTGTAGGCCCACATTTTATTATCTTTGAAAGTTATCTGACCCTGGCGTGTGTTCCTCTATGAGGGCTTTTCTTAAAAAAATGCATCAAGTTGGCATAACTATGAACTTTTAAATGTTTTTATGTGCATGCCTTAATATTCTATCAATGTTTTACTTTGTAAAATGTTTTCAATGTTTTGTATGATGACTGCTCTTTTATGATTATTTATTAATTATCGAATAAAGATGATCTATAACTTTTAAATAATTATCAAACAGACATGTTTAAATATGTGATTTATCAGTGTATAAGCAACTATTATAATACTTACTGCACTAGATTTACTTTTATGACTTCTTATGTCGAATAAAGATATTGATTGATTGAACTTTGTATCTTTGGTTCAATTGCCAAACATCTCAGAAAGTAAATGTATTTACAGCATTTTGGCAGCACCAAACATATTTAAAGCTGAGAAATAAACCAAATAGAATTCCTACATCGATTTAGCAAATAGAAGAAAAATGTATTGAACAAAATGATGATAAACTATTACAGGGATTAGGAGTTATGATGTTTTTTAAAGAAAAAGTCAAAACCATCTTTAAAAAAAAAAATGGTGAAGTGAAAAGTCAATTTTAGTTTATACGGTGCAGGTCATCAGGTCCAAGGTACCTTTTCAGGCTGATCATGATGCAACAAAGGTTGAGTAAACTTTAGAGGTTTGTCCTGGTCAGAAATTTTGCGGCATGGCTTCTGTTGCTTTTTCAGAAACTAAAACCCTCATCTGGGTAAGACAGGATGCTGCAGGTGACATAGGTTTCACAAAATGATGTATGCTGATTCTGAAGTCCCACTGAAGCCTAATCTGAAGTCCCACAGAAGCCTTGAACATGGTGCAATAAGATCAGAGTGGGATGAATTTAAATATTGTTGGAACTTAGTCACATTAGTGAACGTTAACATTTTTAAGTGCAAAGTTGAGAGCAGGACTCCACAAGGTCAAGGTTTTGGCAGTCCTGCTGGAGCCTTGAAGTTCACTACAAAAAGCTCAGAGTGGAAAGAACCAGCTAGTCTAGCTTTGTCAGGGACTCTAGGCACCTTGTCCTTGTGTTTTGGGTGTTGAAAAAATGCCTACCTTCATGAAAAGTTGAATAAAACTATGTGATATGTTTTAATGCCACAAACTAAGTACCCAGGGCAGAAATTTCAGACAGTGGCTGAAGAACTGAGTATGGGCCGCCTAGGAATTTAATTAGGATTAGCTGGATCTCACAACAAATGCTTTGTTGGTTTACTCTCTAACACGCTCTGGTTAACTAAATGCTAAACAGAGAATGTGCCTAGAATTAAACAGAAAGAATACTTCTGTGACCAGTTTACTCATTAATATTTGCCTGCATTCTAGAGACACCATTGGAAATAGTTGTCTTCTAGTCTGCTAAAAGCCTGCTTCCAGCATGTTGCTCCAGGAAAGGTAGTTTCATTCTTCTGCTGATCCACAAGACTAAAGGGGGATAAAGTATTGACAAAGAATTGGATCCCCCCATATATAATATGTCTCCTCAATGTGAAGGGTGCACAATGTTATTGTACAAAAGATGATGTTGCTTGTTAGCATGAAGTTCAGTAGAGCAGTTGAGGTTGGATGTTTCTTGTTGCTGTGGAATCTTACCTCAATTTCCTTCCATTGCTGGGATAGGAGTGGAGACTGAGGAGCCAGTTTTGAAGATCTGAGGATTTTCCTCAAGTAAGCAACAGTGCAAGAACTTACAATTAAACTCTGAACTGTGTGAAAAATTTCAAGTTAGGGACTATTGGCTACTTGCAAACTCTTATTAAAAAAGTTTAATCCAGTAGCATCATCTTCCAAAATGTTCCACTTGGTATACTGATGCACAACTCAAGGATACAATTGGAGAATGCTATCATTGCATTTGATCTCGGAGTTCCTTTATCAGATACAGCCTTCAGGTTTGCACAGTTTTCCTCCAGAACCAAAAGTATAAACTTTAGCTGGGCAAGCCAGTAAGTTATAATCACATTTCCTCACAAGTGAACCACAGAATTAGACCTTAGGCTAAACCTTTGTCAACCACTTGAACATTTGTCATTTCTTCTGATTTTATTTATTTCACTTATGATGACCCTGAAAGATTTTTTCTGCGCTTTCCTGTGAGGCATCCCTGTTTTGTTTATAACTATTAATGATTATATCCAAGTTTCTTGATTTTTGCGACAACGTTCTGAATACATTTGCCGTAGGCAATAGCTTTGTTTGGGTCTTTTAATTTACTTTTGAACTGTAATTTATTTGGCTAGTAGTTGCACATATAATCACATGAATTTTCAATCTAAAAGGCCAACATGCTTGAGACAACCGCCCAAAGGAAGACCAGAGATCTCTTACAGAAACCAATTTTTTTTCCTTTGTTGAGGACTCAGTCGCAGTTCATATTAAAACTGTGACCTTTCTCTTCCGCAGTCTTACACTTCTGTTCCCTACAGTGTCCTCTTGACATTGCTTAGGTCTTAGTCAAGAATGGCTATTTCATATTTGAAAGGAAAATGGTTATTGGTTGTGGGGCTGAAACCCTTCTCAAGCACCAATCACAATCCTGGTCAGGGTGAAGTCACAAGCAAACCGCAAATTAACTTGTGCTCAACTGTGTGGTAGCTTGGCATAGAGCAGTCACGCTTAACTTAGAGGCAATGTGTAAAGTATTTGTACAACACTTCAAACAGTAATACAGAGAAAACACCGCACACGAAAGATTCCACACCAATTTGGAAAAATAGAGCAAATTCAATGTATAAATCAAGACCAAAATGACAAGAATCCACTCAGTAGACCCAGCAGCATGTAAGTTTGAAGATTTCAGTGAAAACGGTGCAAAAAAACAAAAAGTGCCAACTGTGGACATCTGGTCGCAGTAAACTGGGAAAAAGTCACAAGTTCAGGCTGACTGTGATGGGGCACAGGCCGGCTACAGCAACCCAGTTAAGTGTGCTGAACAAGAGTACCTTAAATCCTTGTTATGAAGTATTGCATGGTCACGAATCAAGGATGCATGGGCAGGTGATTCAAAGTCCAGGTCAGAGATGCGTTGCACAGAATCAGCTCCAGGGAGCTGCAAGACTACGATGTGAAGTCCTGCATTGTTGTTGTGGAGGCCGTCGATAAGGGGCCTGCAATGTGAAGTCCTGTGTCGACAATGTGTTGCTCACTGGCTGGTTCCAAAAAAAGCTGCAGGGCTTGCGATGCAGAGTCCTGCGTCATCATCAAAGTTGCCATCAACGAGGGCCTGCAGCAGGGATGCATTGCTCAGTAGAGGTTTGGATGATGCTGCCATGGCGATGCAAAGTCCTTGTGATGGGAAGGTCCATTCAGCAGAGGTGATGCATTGGTTTCTGCTTGGGGTTGTATCACGCAGCAGAGGAGATACATCCGTTCTGCTGGGTCCATAGATGGGCTGGCGGAACACCTTCGGACCCACTTTCAAGGGGCCAAGTCTTGGGTGGCACCACTTGGCAGGGTAGCATTCACAGTTGAAGAGTCCAGCAGCTGTTTATAAGAGACTAGCCCTTCGAGTCACTTTGGTGTTCCTGGGTACAGGTTGCGGGTCCAGTCCTTCTCACCCAGGCAAGAGGGCAGCAGGTTTTCACAGCTGGGCAGCAGTACTTCAAGGCAGCAGTCCAGCAGAGTAGCAGCATTCCTCCTGGCAGAGGCTACCGCATGTCCAAAGGTGTACTGAAGAGTTGAGGTCTGAAATCCAATATTTATACCTGGTGCCCACTTTGAAGGAGAGGAGGCTTCTAGAGGTTTCCACCTCCTTGCGTTGTCAGGCAAACAAATTCTTCCCTGTCCTGGGACTATCTTCTCTGCGGTCACAAAAGACTAATGTCAACCCTTTGTGAGAGTGCACAGGCAGACTGTAAGTGTGGTAGGTGATGTGTCCTCACTCTCGTTAACTCTGAGTGGCCTATTCTGCCAACACCTATTTTCCCTTTGCCTCACTGTCTTGGAGCAATAGACAAAGATCAACTGCTAGCTACATCTAGGCATGTGACCCAGGATACAGGAAGGCAACAACAAACGGTGGGGACAGAAAAGTGCCAAATTTCTAAAAGTGGCATTTTCAAAATTGTGACTTAAAATCTGATTCTACCATTAAAGAGGGACTTTCATTACAATTCTTTATACACAAAACTCAACCTGTCTACCTGCTCCCAGTTGAAAGTTACAGCTTATTAAATGTAATAAGGTAATTCCAATGTTATCCTATGGGAGAGGCAGGCCTTGCAATAGTGAAAAACACATTTAGGCTTTTTTTCACTACCATGACATGCAAAACTTAAAAGTATATGTCCTACTTTTTGAATACACTGCACCCTGCCCTCTGGGCTGTTCAGGGCCAACCCTAGGGGTGAAATGTGCCTTAAAAAAGGTTTGGTCCTGGCAAGAGGTTTATTTTCCCAGGCCAAAATGGTAGTTTAAAACTGCACACACAAGCTGCAATGGCTGGCCTGAGACATCCTTAAGAGGCCACACAAGTGGATAACATAATGAGTGCTACAGGCCCAATAGTAGCATTTAATTTACAGGCCATGGGTACCTGTATTACAACTTTAATGGTGGCTTACAAGTAAATGAAATATTCCAATTGGGTGTAAACCAATTCTACCATGTTTAAATGAGACAGCAAAAAGCAGTTTAGCAGTAGTAAAGCGCACACAGTTCTAAAGGCCAAGCCAAACGGGTTAAGAAAACAGAAGGTTGAAGGCAAAAGGTTTAAGGATGACTCTGTAGAAAGAGCCAAGTCCAACAATATTTAATAAATTAGGAGTTTTGTTGAAAGAGTTTTTAAGTGTCAGTAGGCCCATCTTTCAGGGAAGCACTTCAACATATTTCATCAACGGATTTCCACTGAACAATCAAGCACTATAAGTGTTCTTTGCAAGTCAAACAATGTGTAACCAACACTCAGCTTTGAAGGCAGCAAATAGTATTAGGTCACAAGGGGTTTTACCAAACCATTTCCACATTACTACTTAATGTCAAATAAACAGTGTTTCGTTCTGCTGATTGTAAAAACTCTTAATATTTTAATTTTCCTTTTTCAATGTCTATCTTCCATCATATAGACGCTCAGTGTTTGGCAAATCCAGTGCTATTTGTGTAAACGTTTTTAAACAGTGCTTATAAACTACTCTAAAACAAGGACCACTAGGTTTTCAAGCACCCGGTGCACCCCCTAATACCAATGAAAACAGCAGTTAATGCAAATAGGATGGTCACCTTGATGCATTCCAATATGTGTGCACGGTCACAGAAAAGTTCCCAGGGCTCTCCCATTATTCTAGTTAATACCTGGTGCTAGACAGAAATTCATGGTAGGGTTTTGAAAAGGAATGACAAGTCATGCGGGGATAGGACCATTCAACTTGATTTTACAGAGTGCTGCTCGTCCATTTCTTATACCGGTTTTTGATTTTGCCTGCCTGGCATGATCTACCCCAATTGGCGTTGAAGTTGCTGCCAAAAAGCTTCACCATCTTTTGAGCTAATTTGAATTATTTATTTTTGGTACAAAATGAAGAGGAAGCAAGTATTAACGTTAATAGTTTTGCTAAATTGATTTACCTTTTCTTCTCTTGTAGCTCCACCTCCTTCCCCCATGCTACTGTCGCGCGGCTGCATCTCCAGAACTGTGCGGAAGAGCTTCTCAGAGGTCTGTGTTAGGAATCCAATTTCAGCATTTGGGTGAAGTCCATACAGATATGGAGACTCGGCAGGCAGCACATCATCGAGATACTGCAAGCACAGAGCAGATGTAAATTGACTTCATAAACAATGAATCACAAACGTTCTCACTAACCCCACCAATCACTGCCACTATTAGGCAATGCCAATAGAGGGCTGGGTTTACGAGCAAGCTAAGGCAATGGCTCCTTAACTTCAAGAATTTGCATCACAATCCGATTACACTGATAAAATGTGACAAACATAATATTATTACATAAACGCAGAGCATGATTGGGATTTTTTGTAACCATTACCACATTTGATTAACAACATACCTGCCTGGCTTGAACGCGCTCAGTTTCCTAGCATGAATTAAACAGTCCCAATTATTCTCAATGCGGTATTTCTGAATTGATGAGTGCGGTATAACATTCAGAGTATTTATCATTATAAATGGGCCTGGCTTACAGTATGGGCCAGAGACGGATAAGGAGATCAGTTAATGTCGTCAATAATTGAATTTGCAGACCGCAGCTTTCTCTGATGCGATGGGCCTGAGCAGTGGGCAGAATACCAAGCAGCCGTCCTGCACATCGCCTTTACATTTCTTTCCTTTTTCTTTCCACACTACTGCTCATAGCAGTTGAATATAATCGAATCCCCCCGCAGCACAATGACCTTTGGAGTCATGCATTTGGGCCACAACTCTCAAACACCAAGATGATGGCGATCAGTCAGCCTTGCACAGAGGAACAGGCAGGTTAAAGGCAGTCACATCAAGACACAGGGAGAGCTAATTATAACAGGACATCCAAAGTATACAGAAATGGATCATTCTAAAAGGACATATAAAATTCAGAGCTTTTAAAATTGAGTCCTATGTCCTCAGGTTTGAATCCTAAGGGTACGTTCACCCACTGTCACATATGCTGAAAAATACTTGTCTTATGTCATTTATTTAAACACTGCAAGAGTATTTGTATATTTTCTTTATTGCGGTCGTTTTATGAACCTGGACTGAGGGACAGCAAATTGTTTTACAGCGCCCAGGTACTGCCTGAAGGAATGGTATAGCTCGCATGCACGAACATTTGTAAAGCAGGTGGTCAACACGTATATCAGGCAAGTGGATCGCATGGGCACAGCAGGAGACCTTGGAGCAGGGGGACAAGGTTGAGGGCATAAGATGATGGAGAAAAGTTGCGTGGCCTACACTACAGGCCCTTTTAGTGGCTTGCCTGGCAAAGGGTTATATGTGAGAACCACGAGTGCTTGAACCACCCTTGCCTGAACAACGAGGTCGGAACAATGACCTCATTGTTACCACTAATGCCTTTGCCACGAATGCCTTAACAATGATTTTTCGTTGTAAAGGCATTCCTGGTAAAGGCATTAGTGAACGGAATGGATGGTTCAAGCATGCCTGACTCCCCACCCCTAAAAATTACTGTGACCCCACAACCACCCCAACCCCCCACCCCCAAAACTACCGCAACCCCAACCCCCCCACCCCACCCCACCCCTAAAACCTAAACACTGACCACCCGCCCCTAAACCTTAATCACCCGAGCCCCCACCCCACCCCCAAAAACTAAAAATACCCCGACACCCCGCCCCTAAAACCTAAAGCACCCTAAACCCCCACCCCACCCCTAAAACCTAAACCCTGACCCCCCTCCCCTGCCCCTAAACCTTAATCACCCAGAGCCCCCCACCCCACCACCCAAAAAAACAGCCCCAGTCCCAGCCCAACTTACCTCCTCCTTCATCGCGTCGACTCCCTTCTTCTGTGCCTTAACCACACATGTACGTGGTTCAGCACATGCGTGGTTAAGGCCCTGAACAAGGAAGTCGTGGAAAACGAAAGCGTTGTTTTGCTTTTGTTTTTCACGACTTCGTTGTTCAGGACTCGTTGTTCGGGATGCTTCCCCTGGCAAAGCAGGATGTTCATCAAGCAGCAATGCACACTGAATTTGAGATGTAGACGTGCCTATAATGGGCCAGTGTCTCAGACCAAAATGGAGAGAGAAGCTGCAACACAGGTATCCTGTAAAAGGCAGCTATAAAGCACGTTTGTCCTAGTGGTGTTAATAAGTGAGAATGTTAACACCTACAGTGAAGCAGCCCTGTATATGCAGTGTATCAGTCATCAACCATCTAGGATCCGTTCTCAGAGCCTTTAATGCAGTCTGGCCCATTTAGGGATTTTAAGATTCAGATAATTCATAGTCTGCCCCATGATCGATAGTCCCAAGTCATTAGAGGCAGACCTTGCATGAAAAGGAGAACCATTTTCTCCTTTTGATTGATTAAAGACGATAGAGAGTAGGAGGTTGACCTACAGTCTGATTGTGTAAGTGAACAATGACTTTTTTTCTTGTCCTTTCTGTGCATTTTTTTCCACATCTGCAGCCTTGAAAGGGTGGCATATTCCTGTGGGCTGAGATCAAGGGAGAGGTTGTTTCTCTTTAAGACAGTCTGGCCCTCATTCTGACCTTGGCGGTCTTTTCGCGAGACCGCCGAGTTACCGCCGCGGTGAAGACCGCCGACCGCGGCGGTATGCCGCTGTGCGCATTCTGACCGCTGGGAGCGTTCCGCCGGAAAACCGCCAGCAGCCACACTGGCGGTCAGCGGGAAAGTGGAGACTGGTCAACCTCCACCGCCACGCCAGCAGAACACCGCCCACAGAATTACGACCCACATTTCTGTGTGGCGGTCTTCTGTTGGCGGTCTTCTGTTGGCGGTCACCTCCCCATGGCTCCTGTCACCTCCCGGAGGACCAACGCACAAGGTAAGTTGATCGTCCGTGAGGGGAGGGGGTGGGGGGGTGTTGTGTGATGTGTGCGTGCATGGGGGTGTGCGTGTGAGTGTGTAGAGGGGGTGTGTGAGTGCGTGCATGCGGGCGGGGAGTGCTGCTGTGCCTATGGGCAATGTGTGTAGTTCGGCGGGTGCGCATGTCGGCATGTATGTGTGCGGGTATGTGTCCCCGTTGTGTATGTGTGTGTGTAGGGGGTGTGTATATGTGCATGTTGGGGGTGTGTGCATGTCGGGGTGCGTGTATGTGCATGTCGGGGTGGGGTGGGGAGGGGGTTCGTACCACCTCTGGGGGGTGGCAGGGGGGTGGAGGGTGTGGGGGGAGGACTCGGGGGGGCAGTGGGGGTGGGGGAGACCCCTATCAGTGCCAGGGAAGGAATTCCCTGGCCCCGATAGTGCCTACCGCCATGGTTCGCATGGCGGGTCCCGAACGCCAGAAACCGCGGCGGTAAGCAGGGTCATGATACCGTTGGCGGTCTTGGGTCGACCGCCGGACCGGAGTGCGCAGACTCCAGCCCCTCGGTCATGACCGCCGTGGCTGTCGGAGTGGGGAAGTGGCGGTAGGTCGCGGCGGTGACCGCCGCGGTCAGAATGCCATTTTTAATACCGCCGGTCTGTTCGCGGTCCGACCGCCGTCTCTCCGCCGACCGCCAAGGTCAGAATGAGGGCCTCTGTTTTTTAGGAAGTCTTTTTATCTTAGTAGGAACCGTATAACATATGAAGGACATGACAATTGGCTATTAGGGAGAAAAAAAAAACAATTTTTATAACAACAATGATTGGCTTTCCTGTCCTTTGGGCTTCATATGTAGCACAATCCTACTAAAAGTAGCAAGGAAGCCAAACAAATAAAATAGAATGCATACGTAGTATTTCAGAATTAGTACATGAACAACTAAAACACACACTTATGGTCACATGATTATGTAAACCAATAAGCAAATACATAACAAATACAATAGATAAAACTAAATCACATTAAATCTGATTGCCACTCTGTAGCTCCAGGTAGAATTTTCAATGATAGGAATCCCTTGGACATTAGCTCCCTAACAACTTTCTACCTGTTTGACAAATCACCACAAAACTTTCCACAAAAACCTTTAGCATTTTCCACATTTTGAGATGCTTATTTTTTTGGTGAGTCATAAGGAAGTGCAAAGATAAAAGAGGGTCCCAAAATGCGTTTTGCCACAAATGCATTTTGCATAGACTATCGCATTTGATGTAGCATGAAAACAGCTGAATGGATTTACATGAAATTCAGCAGGATTATATATGATGGTGCAGAGATTATGCTTTTTGGGTACTGCAGTTAACTAGGGTAAGTATTTTTTTAAGTTATAAGGCATTTAAACTTAGTGGCATCTATCACTGCTGTACGTTCACAAAAATATATAAATACATTTCCCTACCTATTACCACTTTAAAAAAGTGATAATAGATAGAGACCTACTACTTGCCTATGTGTAGGAGGCTGGACTGGCTTGTAGTGAGTACCTAGGGGTACTTGCACCTTGCACCAGGCCCAGTTATCCCTTATTAGTGTATAGGGTGTCTAGCAGCATAGGCTGATAGATAATGGTAGCTTAGCAGAGCAGCTTAGGCTGAACTAGGAGACGAGTGAAGCTCCTACAGTACCACTTAGTGTCATATGCACAATATCATAAGAAAACACAATACACAGTTATACTAAAAATAAAGGTACTTTATTTTTATGACAATATGCCAAAGTATCTCAGAGTGTACCCTCAGTGAGAGGATAGGAAATATACACAAGATATATATACACAATACCAAAATATGCAGTAATAGTATTAGAAAACAGTGCAAACAATGTATAGTTACAATAGGATGCAATGGAGACACATAGGGATAGGGGCAACACAAACCATATACTCCAAAAGTGGAATGCGAACCACGAATGGACCCCAAACCTATGTGACCTTGTAGAGGGTCGCTGGGACTATTAGAAAATAGTAAGGGTTAGAAAAATAGCCCACCCCAAGACCCTGAAAAGTGAGTGCAAAGTTCACTAAAGTTCCCCAAAGGACATAGAAGTCGTGATAGGGGAATTCTGCAGGAAAGACACAAACCAGCAATGCAACAACGATGGATTTCCAGTCGAGGGTACCTGTGGAACAAGGGGACCAAGTCCAAAAGTCACAAGCAAGTCGGAGATGGGCAGATGCCCCGGAAATGCCAGCTGTGGGTGCAAAGAAGCTTCTACTGGACAGAAGAAGCTGAGGTTTCTGCAGGAACGCAAAGGGCTAGAGACTTCTTCTTTGGAGGACGGATCCCTCTCGCCTTGGAGAGTCGTGCCGAAGTGTTTTCCCTCCGAAAGACTGCCAACAAGCCTTGCTAGCTGCAAATCGTGCAGTAAGTGTTTTTGGATGCTGCTGTGGCCCAGGAAGGTCCAGAATGTCGCAAATTGCGTCAGGAGAGAGAGGGGACGTCAAGCAAGACAAGGAGCCCTCTCAGCAGCAGGTAGCTCCCGGAGAAGTGCCAGAAACAGGCACTACGAGGATGCGTGAAACAGTGCTCACCCGAAGTCGCACAAAGGAGTCCCAGGTCGCCGGAGAACAACTTAGGAGGTCGTGCAATGCAGGTTAGAGTGCCGTGGACCCAGGCTGGACTGTGCACAAAGGATTTCCGCCGGAAGTGCACGGAGGCCGGAGTAGCTGCAAAAGTTGCGGTTTCCAACAATGCAGTCTGGCGTGGGGAGGCAAGGACTTACCTCCACCAAACTTGGACTGAAGAGTCACTGGACTGTGGTAGTCACTTGGACAGAGTTGCTGGATTCAAGGGACCTCGCTTGTCGTGCTGAGAGGAGACCCAAGGTACCGGTGATGCAGTTCTTTGGTGCCTGCGGTTGCAGGGGGACGATTCCGTCGACCCACGGGAGATTTCTTCGGAGCTTCTAGTGCAGAGAGGAGGCAGACTACCCCCACAGCATGCACCACCAGGAAAACAGTCGAGCAGGCGGCAGGATCAGCGTTACAGAGTTGCAGTAGTCGTCTTTGCTACTATGTTGCAGTTTTGCAGGCTTCCAGCGCGGTCAGCAGTCGATTCCTTGGCAGAAGGTGAAGAGAGAGATGCAGAGGAACTCGGATGAGCTCTTGCATTCGTTATCTAAGGAATCCCAAGAGACAGAGACCCTAAATAGCCAGAAAAGAGGGTTTGGCTACTTAGGAGAGAGGATAGGCTAGCAACACCTGAAGGAGCCTATCACAAGGAGTCTCTGACGTCACCTGGTGGCACTGGCCACTCAGAGCAGTCCAGTGTGCCAGCAGCACCTCTGTTTCCAAGATGGCAGAGGTCTGGAGCACACTGGAGGAGCTCTGGGCACCTCCCAGGGGAGGTACAGGTCAGGGGAGTGGTCACTCCCCTTTCCTTTGTCCAGTTTCGCGCCAGAGCAGGGCTAAGGGGTCCCTGAACCGGTGTAGACTGGCTTATGCAGAAATGGGCACCAAATGTGCCCATAAAAGCATTTCCAGAGGCTGGGGGAGGCTACTCCTCCCCTGCCTTCACACCATTTTCCAAAGGGAGAGGGTGTAACACCCTCTCTCAGAGGAAGTCCTTTGTTCTGCCATCCTGGGCCAGGCCTGGCTGGACCCCAGGAGGGCAGATGCCTGTCTGAGGGGTTGGCAGCAGCAGCAGCTGCAGTGAAACCCCGGGAAAGGCAGTTTGGCAGTACTAGGGTCTGTGCTACAGACCACTGGGATCATGGGATTGTACCAACTATGCCAGGATGGTATAGAGGGGGCAATTCCATGATCATAGACATATTACATGGCCATATTCGGAGTTACCATTGTGAAGCTACATATAGGTAGTGACCTATATGTAGTGCACGCGTGTAATGGTGTCCCCGCACTCACAAAGTCCGGGGAATTGGCCCTGAACAATGTGGGGGCACCTTGGCTAGTGCCAGGGTGCCATCACACTAAGTAACTTAGCACCCAACCTTTACCAGGTAAAGGTTAGACATATAGGTGACTTATAAGTTACTTAAGTGCAGTGTAAAATGGCTGTGAAATAACGTGGACGTTATTTCACTCAGGCTGCAGTGGCAGGCCTGTGTAAGAATTGTCAGAGCTCCCTATGGGTGGCAAAAGAAATGCTGCAGCCCATAGGGATCTCCTGGAACCCCAATACCCTGGGTACCTCAGTACCATATACTAGGGAATTATAAGGGTGTTCCAGTAAGCCAATGTAAATTGGTAAAATTTGTCACTAGCCTGTTAGTGACAATTTGAAAGAAATGAGAGAGCATAACCACTGAGGTTCTGATTAGCAGAGCCTCAGTGAGACAGTTAGTCACTACACAGGTAACACATTCAGGCACACTTATGAGCACTGGGGCCCTGGGTGACAGGGTCCCAGTGACACATACAACTAAAACAACATATATACAGTGAAAAATGGGGGTAACATGCCAGGCAAGATGGTACTTTCCTACACTATGCCTAAGACATTAACACTGAACGTTTAGTAAAAACAATATGACTGCTGTTTCATTCTCCAAAAAAAGCCATTACCCAATTATATATTATCATCACCATGTACCACAATACACTGCCAAGTTATCAAGGTATGAATGGCTCAAAATGTAACTGAGGCCTAGCTGTATTACTGGATTGCAGTACCCTTGCATCACTCATGGTGTCGCATGAGCAATAAAATGCTTAAGTCAGATTTACAAAGGAACGCAAGGCCACCATGTGTGGCCCTGTATTGATTGATAAATCTGGAGACACGCAAGGCAGCATGCAGTTAGCTGTTTAGCGCTACTCTGAACACCATAATCTACATTGCATGTAACTTAATCATAGATCTGTATGCCACACCACTGTAGCAGATCCACTACATGCTATTCTACTCTACACCACTCCACTCTATGCCTTTCCACTGTACATGACTGCTCTCTATGCTACACCACGGCATTACACTCTACGCAATGCCACTGTATGCCACTCCAGTTTACATCACTCCACAGAACACTACTCCACTATACATTATTCAGCTGTCTTCCTACTGTATGCCACTCCACTCTACTCTATTCCACTGTATGACACTTCACTCTACAACACTTCACTGTACACTATTCCACTGTATGCCACTCCATTGTATGCTACTTCACTCTATGCCACTCCAGTGTATGGCACTCCACTCCACACCATTTCATTTTACACTATCTGATTGAACCCATCCAGATGTATGCCACTCCACTGTATGCTATTACACTCTACCCCACACCACTGTATGCCACTCTAGTCTATACTAACTACTCAATTATACATCACTCCACTCTACATTATTACACTGTGTGCAACTCCACTCTGTCCCTCTTCAGTGTACGCTACTCCACTGTATGTCGCTTCGCTATACACTACTCCAATACATGCTACTCCACTTTAACCAATTCCACTGTATGCCACTCCCCTGTAAGCCATTCGACTGTATGGTCTTCCACTCTACGCCACTCCACTCTACTCTACACTATTCCATTGAATGCCGCTCCATTGTATGCCACTCCATTGTACGCTATTACACTACCCCTTTTCAGTGTACGCCAATGTAATCTATACCAGTTCACCGTACACCACTGCACTGTATGCTACTCCACAATACGCTATTCCAGTCTATGCCACTCTACTGTACACCACTCCACTATATGCTACCTGACTGTATGCCACTCCACAATACACTACTCCACTCTATGCCACTGCAGTGTACATCACTCCATTCTATGCCACTCCATTCTATTCAGGTCTATTGGATGCCACTCCACTATACACCATTCCACTCTATGCCACTTCACTGTATGCTACTTCACTCTACCCTACTCCACTGTACACTAATCCAGTCTACACAACTCCACTGTATGCCACTCCACTCTACCCTATTCTACACTATCTATGCTTTTCCACTCTAAGTTATTCTACTTACATCACTCCTTTGCACTTCATTACACAGCATTTCACTGTATGCCACTCCATTCTACACTATTACACTGTACGCAACTTCAATCTTTGCCCCTCTACTGTATGGTGGTCCACTTTACCCCATTCTACTCTGTCCCACCCCACAATACACCATTCCAGTTTAAACCACTTCACTGTATGCCACTCCACTGTATGCTACTACACTATACACTTTTACACTTTACGCCACTCCACTATTCACCACTCCAGTGTACACTACTACACTCTACGCTATTCCAGTTTATGCCACTCCACTGCATGCTACTCAACTCTACACCACTCCAGTGCACTCTCCTCTATAAACCTCTACTCTACAAAACTCTACTGTACTCTGTGCTACTTTAATAGACTCTGTTCCACTATATCCAAGTACACTCTACTGTCCAAATTTGCACTTGATTTTATGCCCGTACACTGTATTGTACAACACTACTCCACAACAGTTTCCAATGCTGTAGAACACAACACAGCACTCCACTCTACTGTAGGAGATTAAAACAGTTTTCTTGACTCTACGCTATGCCACTTCAGTGTATGCCACACCACTCTCAGCTAATCCAATGTATGCTACTCTACCTAACACCAATCCACTGTACACCATTTCACTTTACACTGTCCCACTCTATGCCACTCCACTCTGCTACATTGTACGCTATTCCACTGTATGCTCCTCTACTTTACGGTAATCCACTCTATGCCACTCCACTTTACGCCACTCCACTGTCTGCAGCTCCATTGTATGACACTCTCCTGCACTCTGTATACCTTAATTCTATAAAGGTCTACCACACTTAATGGCATCCTACGACATTCTACTCCACTCTATCTCCGTACACTCCACTGTCCAACGCTATACTCCACTCTACAACCAAAAACTGTAATGAACACCCTATTCCGCCATACAACAATTTCCTATACGACACAGCACTCCACTTTACGAGACCCCACTCCAATTTATAAGAGTTTACGACCTATGCTACACCAGTACACTCCACTCCACTCTACGACACACCAATAACTTCTATTGTACTTCACTCCACACTGTTACACCACTCCCCTCAACTCTACTCCACTGTATGCAACCTTACCTCACTATACACTACTACACAACAATCTACTCTATGCAGCGCCACTGTTTCACACACTACTGTACTCTATGCAACCCCACTCTACTACACTGTATGCCACCACTGTACAACACTGTGCTATACTGTATGTCACTGTAAAAACCTCTACTCTATGATGCTCCATTCCACTATACAACACTGTACGCTATTCTTTGTATGCCACTACTACACTCACTCACTACATCACTCCACTTTACGCCACTCAAAGCCACTGTACTCTATAAGACTGTTTTCCAATCCACTGTACAACACTCTGCAACCATGTACTGTACTGTACACGATGGCACTCTACAAAAATCATTTAGACTGTATGTCACTCTACTGTAGTCTACATCACTTTCCAATACTGTTTGACAACATACAACACTCTACAACAACATACCCCAATTCATGGCACTTAAGTGTATGCTATGCCACTGCACTCCACACCATTGTAGTCTACAACATTCATCTCTACTCTGACACTGTACTCCACTCTACATTACCGCACTCTAGTGTGCTCCACTCCACAGTACTATACTATACTCTTCTTCACTGTCTGACACTCTTCTCCACTGTCTGCAACTCCATTTTACAACACTTTTATGACACTACTACAATCTATGCCCATCCACTCTACGTCACTGTACTACACTGTTTGACCCTCGACAACACCACCTAACTTCTCTTAACAATACGCTACTCCAAAATATGACATGGCACTCCACTCCACTCCACGATACTCTTCTCCACTGTACTCTACGACACTCCACTGGACTCTGATTTGAAACACATTTTTATTGAAAGTTTAAAAAAAAGGACATTTATTGAAAAAATCAAAGGTTGAAGCTTAGTTATATAGTTAGAAAAGTGCCCTGAGGTAACTCGTGCCCTCGCCATGGACTGCTAATTACCACAGATATTACAGCACTCATGACAACTTCTATAACGTCATTAAAATACAAATGAAACATAAGCATACAAATTATTGAAGAAAAAAGTGTGCATGGTGGGGGTGTGAGATATAGTTACCTTATGCCGCGAGTTATTGTTACTTGAAGTAACTAACTATTACTGCTGAATTTCTATGGTTTTGTGCGAGTAAATTCAGAACCTAACTATTATGTCCCTTTAACCTTTTACCTTTTACCTAACCTATATATATATATATATATATATATATATATTGTTTAACTAGTGGCGGTTGCCACTAGGTATCTATAGTTAGGACCTAGTTTCTATAGAAAAACCATTGCCTATATTTTTGGCACCGGTTGACGATTCGTCACAAAATGTTCCCAAAACATTTGATGCTCACGTTAGCTGCAGTTTCAGGTTGATCCATCAAGCGGGGGCTGAGAAAAAGGGAGGGGGATCCCAATACGCTTTTTCTCTATGCACTTTTCCATAGGGATTTTGAACAGCAATAGCAGTCGAACCACTGGACGGAAGTACACCAAAATTGGCAGAAAGGTAGCTCTTGGACCAGAAAGCAACTTTTTTGTTATTTGGAGTAAATTTGTTCAGTAGTTTTTGAGAAATTAAAGAAAATCCAAATTTGTATATATATGGATGCGAAAGCTCAGCCAACCCTCCTGATCTTGTGCTGAGATCTGATTGGCAGACAACACTTCAAAAAGGAAGTGTTGGTAGCCATGTTGGGACTTGGCTTCAGCCGAGTCCCCCACAAAAAAAGTAAGAAAAAAATAAAAGGGGTCAGGGTAGAGTAAACCTGACCCCTTAGCTCTGGCTTATTTTTTACCTTTTCAGTGTGGAGCCGCGGAAACTGTACAAACATGCACAGGCTCCTGCACTTGTTTTGCAAACAGCACTCGGTTGGGCCAGGTCCTGGATGCAACTACATTTTGAATGAGAGAGCTGTCTGCCCCTCCCCTGCCCCCGCAGCTCCGGGGACCAGCACCTCCCCATGGCACAATTACTAATCGCATGTGGGAGGGGGGGCACCTTGCAGCCTCGTTGACCACCCTGGGGCAGAAGTAAAAATCCCTGCAGTCCCAGGGACCACCACCTCCACAGGCACAATTACTAATCGAGCATCCCCCACTGCTCTGGGGACCACCACTCTTCCCTGGGGCTTTAAACAAATATAAGGTGGGGGCCACGTGGCCCCCCTGCAGCCCCAGGGACCTCTACCTCCCCGGGGCTTTCAATAAATACAGTGCAGTTGGGCACGCAACCCCCCCCCCCGGGCTGCAATAAAAGAGTGAAGGGGGGGGGGTCTGTTTCATTCCAGCTGGCAGAAAGCTGAGTTTTCATATGTTTCCTGGCACGGAAATATGCAGATGAGAACATTGCTCCTGCAAGCAGGCAGCTGCTATTTAAGTCAGCTCCCCCTGCTTGTGGGAGCAATGCCAGCTCCTGCAGGACATGGCTTGGACAGCAGGGGCCTTCAGGCTCCCCCCACGGCCCTGTCACTGTCTCTCTTTTCTATCCCATAATGTGTATTTGGGTGGCTATAGGGGTTGGCTGCATAACCTGGTCGCAGGCTAGGCCCTGGGGCCAAGCCCGGCTGCCTTGCATGGAGCAGATTTGGGTGATTATAGGGGTTGTCTGCATGGACTGGCCGCAGGCCAGACCCAGTGACCAACCCCTGCTGCGCACAAGCAAAGGTTGTGTGCAGCGTGAGGTTGGGTGGTTATAGGGGTTGGCCGCTGGGTATATATAGTAATAAATTATTTTAGGTTAAAAAAAAAAACATAGAAATTCACATAAAAAAACCAAAGGTTACAGGGACGTTATTGTTAGGCTCACATTTTAAACGTATAAAACCATTGAAATCTACCTGTTAGAGTTAGGTCAAGAAACTATAACTCGTGCCCTCGCGTGCACTGCTAATTACTCCAGAAATTGTGGCACTCATGACACCTTTGATAACATCATTGATATTATCAATGTAATATTTGCAGTAAAGGTTTTGCGGAAAAAACTGTGCATGGTGGGGGCGCGAGTTATAGTTACCCTAGGGAACAAGTTATAGTTATTTGAGAGAACTGTAACAGGTGAATTTCTATGGTTTTGGATGTTTAAAATGTGAGCCTAACTATAAGCTCCGAGTAAACCTTTGTTTTTTTAAAGTATATATATATATATATATATATATATATATATATATATATATATATATATATATATATATATGTGTGTGTGTGTGTATATATATATATGTATATGCATTTCTTTGTTTCTACTCCTAATTTTAAGGGAAGCACAGAAATATAGCTAATTATATTTTACTAAGCAGAAAAAATCTGTAAAATATGGTGTTTCAAATAACAAATGGTATTTAAAAAATCTGCGGCAGAAATACATTACAGGGAATGGTGCATACTTCGACTACTAAAGGAAACACATTCCCACATTTTCCACACATTGACCAAGGACAGCCAAACGCCAAAGGAATTACTGAAATAAAGTATTACCTGGTGATAGCCATTATAGTCCATGTTGCCTGGAATGGGGAATCCTGGTGCAAGGAAAAGCTCCCCTTCCATCATTTCTGGCTTAATGTACTCCTCCAGGTAGGTCCTGCAGAGACGTCTATCCCAGTCATCAGTAATATGGCCGCCGTACATGATCTCACCGAAGAGATAGCGCAAATCATCGTAAGGGACCTGAAGAAACATGGATGAGAAATGGTGTCACAGAAGCCAGTTAAATCATGCAGCATATTTTATACACAAAGGCCGGGGCTGCTCCTCTGCTATGGCGGAGGAGCTTCGCCCCCTCGTCAGTAGCAGGAACTGCAAACCAGATGCAAACCTTTAAAAATAACACAATAAAATATGATGTTTATTATCGTTTTATTTTTAAAGGGGCAGGGCCATGGTGGTGACAAGCACCGAGGGGAGTGCACAGAGCACTCCCCTCAGTGCTCATGTATGTTTGGCCGCAGTTTGTTTTTTAAATGTTTTTTTATTATAAATATTTTATTTTTGCCCATCCCCCCACCCCTTTTCCCAGTCTCCAGCCATGACTGAGTAAAGGTTTTAGCCTACACAAGTTATGCATACCTAAACCATTATGCCACAGTAAACAACAGCCCAAGCATTGTGGGAAAATATTCCTTCTACAGCTTTGTGAAACAATACCTTAACAGTTACCTGACGTTCAATTTGCAGTTACAAAAGAATTATTGTTTCCCACATCAGTTTCAAAGAGGCATCGGAAAATCAGAAGGTTAAAAATGTAGTGTAATGGACAGATGGAGCTGGTGAAGTCAGGGGTGTTTCATTAGGCAAGTGGATTGCCAGATCCCCTTAGTCCTTACTTTTTTCAGTATCTAGATTTTCATGGGTTTCAGGAAAGGCCGGTGGGGAGGGGCAAGCCAGAGTTGTTAATCGTGGAGTTGCTTACTACTGCATTGCAGCTTTTCCAGAATATACTCTTAAAAATCAGTGTTCTTATATTCGTCCGTCCCTTCTACAGAATAAATAAATGCTGCCCGTAAATAGTGCATTGTAGCGACGTCAGATGCAAAGCCACCACTTTTACTGGATACAAGAGCACAGCAGTACTGTGAAGTGTCATTAACACCAACAGTTTTCCAAAGGTGAAATAACAACCAGCAAAGGACTAATATTAGTACATGAATACTGAAATGCTTCCATCGCCAAGAAGCTTACTAATATATCTGGTAGCCCCTCACCCCACCACAATAAAACCAGGAAATTAGCTTCACATATTGGCTCTGGGACAGACACCTAATTAACTGGTTAAAAAACGAGCTCGGAGTAGCAGTGGCCAATCACCAAGCCCATCTTTCAGTGTATGTAAAATATGTTGATGGGTACCATTTATTTGTTCATTTTTATATGTTATAGAGCTGGAGAGAGTGCCATGGGTGTCAGAGCACTTCGGAATAAACACAAAAATCATTCAGAACGATAATAATAAAAAAAGATTACAACAAATTAAGCAGGGTGACTATTGCCCAGTAGAGAGAGAAAAATGAAAGTGAAAAATGCTCAAAATATTTAATAAATAAAGTGTGCAAACATTAGATTCAAAGTACACTTCACAAAAGAGTTATGGAACAGGTCAAGAACAGTGCAGCTAGGTACGCTACAGAGATATAATGGTGAAGAATTAGTTGCTACAAATTGTGGACCCTGGTCGGAACTTTCAGAAGGGATTAGTAAAGAATCTTGTTGGAATTGAGGCAGGAGTAACACTCTTTTTAGATAGTTTTTTAAAGCATAAAGACCATTAGCACAGATTGCTGAAGGAATGGTATTCCAAATTTTAAGAGGACATCCTGAGAAGGATTAGATGATGTTGAGAAATGGGTTCATCACAAAATATTATGGGCCAATCCGGGAAACGTCCTAAACAACGCGTTGTAAACAACGCACACATTAACGCAAACGTAACACTTGCCGGAACAACAACTGCCTTTATCTGTGCCTTAACCACGAATGTGCCAAACTACGCATATGAGTGGTTAAGGCAGAGAGCAGTCTAGTAGATTGGGAGAGGACGCAGTGAGGTAAGTGGGGGTGGGGCAGGGTTGGAGGGTAGTTTTTGAAGGGGTGGAGCAGTGGATTAAGGGCTTGGGATGGGTGGGGGGTTCTGGCTATTTTGTTTTATAGGGGTGGGGAGTTTGAGGAAGTTGTTTTTTTTGGGCTGAGGGTGGGTGGGGGGTCGCAGTACTTTATTTTTTAGGGGTGGGGGTTGGAGTATTTTGTTTTTTAAGGGCTTAGGGTGGAGTAGTTTATTTTTTAGGGGTGGGGAAGGTTTAAAGAAGGGTGGGAGGAGAGAAGGAAGGATCAGGAGAGGACGCAGTGGGTTAAGTGTGGTTGGATTTAGTGCTTTTGGGTGGTTTATTTTTTAGTGGTGGGAACGGGGGTTGGGTTATTTTTGTCTTTTTTAGGGCTTAGTGGGGTTAGGGTTGTTTATTTATTAGGGGTGGGGAAGAGGAGTAGCTTATTTTTAAGGAGTGGAGGAAGGTTTACGGAGGGACAGGAGGAGAGAAGAGGAGGAAGGATCGAGAGAGGACAAGGTGAGGTGAGTGGGGTTGGGACAGGGTTTGGGGGTCGTTTTTAGTGGTGGGTGAGTTTAGAGCTTAGGGTCGGTGAGGGGGCCAGGGTAGTTTGTTAGGGGCGGGAGTTGAGGGGGTCAGGGTAGTTTATTTTTTAGGGCTTAGGGTGGGTGGGGGATTGGGGTAGTTTACTTATTAGGGGTGGGGAAGGTTTTAGGGCTCAGGGAGGGTGGGGGTGTTGGGCTAGTTTAGTTTTTAGGGGTGAGGAGGTCAGGGTAGTTTTTTTTTTTCAGGGCTTATGGTGGGTGGGGGGTCAGGGTACTTTAGTTATTGGGGTGGGGGAAGGTTTTAGGGCTCAGGGCTGGTGGGGGGGTGTCTGGTTAGTTTACTTATTAGGGGTGGGGTATTTTTGAGCCTCAGGGGAGGTGTTAGGGGACTTTTTTAGGTTAAGAAGTGGGTTGTATGACAGAGCCATGCATGCCGTTTCCACATATGCCTTTACTAAACATGCTTTTACAACTAAATTCGACGTTAAAGCATGCATTGTAAAGGCATGCGTGGAAAAGTCATGGTCATGGTACCGACCGCATTGTTATGGCATGCGTGGTTCTGTCACACAACCGGCCTGTCCACCTAAGGGCTTATGCACAAAGGCATTTTAGAGTACATAAAGTAGTTTTCCTATGGCACTATTTCATGTATTCTTACATGCCTTTCTAAATTGGCCACACAACCTCTAAAATGGAAATAACATTGGAATAGTTGTGTACAATTAGTCCAAATAAAAAGGACTGTGCACTCTTTGCATCTTTATTAATAGTCAGTTAGATGTTTCAGGCCAATTCGCAAAGGAAATTAAGCCCACATAAAAGAGTAATTCTGGAGTACTGCTTACCGTACATATAAATGCTTTTCAAGAATCAACCCCAAAGCCATTTTTGAGTATGTAAAGTTGTATGTTTGAAGTACTCTTTTACTTCCTCTCACATGTCCCTAGTGTCTAGTGGGAGAGCTCTCCATCCTCTCCCTTCATGTTTTTCTTTCAGTGTGCTGTTGTTGTGCCTTTTGCTTTCTGCGCTTTCTTCTATCTTTTTCCTCTTTTACTAGTTTTTTCTATTATTCCTCGCATTCTCGCATCTGTCTCAATCTCTCTGCTGCGGCTGCCCCCGCAGTCCCATCCCCGCCTCCCAGCTGTCCTCTCCTCCCCCCCCTACTTAATGGCGGCCACGCCTAAGGCAAGCCCGTCTGCGCCCTTCTGCGTCGCGACCGGGACAAGCGCCAGGACCCCTGGTCCTGCCACCCGCCACCTCCACACTCCAGCAGCACTCATTGCACACAACCCAGGACGCAACAAAAACTGTAAGCAGACATTACCAGCTGACCCTCACGAACCCTTCAGCTGCCCGCTGCTGCCAAACCTACACCTCCACCATGACCTTAGACCCAGCACAACCCATCCACAACAACACACCGACTCCGAAAACTCTGAAGTGCATTTTCCTCAACATCCGCTCCCTCCATAAACATGCTACCGAAATCTGGGACCTCCTTGACAGCACCTCCCTGGACATCGCTTTCCTCACCGAGACCTGGACCAACACCACCTCAAGCCCGGGCATCTCCATCGACATTACCCAAGGATACAAGATCACCTGGAAAGACCGCCCCAGCCGCCCCGGAGGGAGAATTGCCATCGTACACAGGTCTAGCCTCCCTCTGAGCACAAACTCCGAAGAATCCACAAGCCTGATGGAACACCTTCACTTCAAACTACAGACCAGCCCGACATCCACCCTAAGGGGAACCCTCATCTACTGCCCACCTGGACCCCACGCACCCTTCGCCGACTCTATCATTGATTGCATCGCCGCACAAGCCATTGCAGCCACCAACTACACCCTGCTGGGAGACCTCAACTTCAACCTCAACAACCTTCAAGACCCCAACACTGCATCCCTCCTAGACAACCTCCACAACATTCGACAGATCGTGACGGAACCAACGCACTCAGCAGGACACACCCTCGTCCCCATCTTTACAACAGGAACCTCCATTACTTTCAGCCACACCTCCAAACTCCCATGGACAGACCATCGATGCATCCCTTTCATCTTCACCACACCCACTGCCATCAGACCCCAGCACCAGCCATCACATAGAAGCTGGAGAAAATCACAGACCAGCTCACCATACCCCTAGCCAACTCCGCCCCCACCATCGCACACAACAATGACCCGAACACCACAGCACACACCTTTCACAAATGGATCGCCAACTGCGCCAACACCAAAGCCCCCCTCAAAAAGAACAACAGCACCCACGCCAAGAAAACCAGTTGGTTCACCCCATAACTCCGAGAATCAAGTCGCCTCGAGAAAATCTGGAGAAACACCAAATTCACAGAAGCCCAAAGCAACTTCAGAGCTGCCACCACTGCACACCACAAACTCATCAGGAGCACCAGAAAGAGAGCTATACAAGAGAGAATCTCCTCACATGCACACAACAGCAAAGTTCACCAAACCCAACTATGAAACAACGGACATCCCACCCTCACAAGACCTCTGCGACAGCCTCAACACCTACTTCCACCACAAAATCAAGACCATCTATGACAGCTTCAGCGAGGACAACCTACGTGAAGAACCCCCTCCACCAAAATCCGACACCAACAATCACCAACTGGACCCCCCTCAACACCGAAGACACACTGAAAACAAAGTCCACACACTCCAGGGCCCCCACTGACCCATTCACCAACCACATCTTCAACAGAGCCACGGACACCATTGCCTCCAAGTTCCGCCTCACCATCAACCGCTCCCTAGCTGCCGCCTCCTTCCCCAACTACTGGAAACACGCAGAGATCAACCCCCTCCTCAAGAAACCCTCAGCAGACCCCACTGACATCAAAAACTTCAGGCCCATCTCCCTACTCCCATTTCCTGTGAGAGTCATCGAGAAAGCCGTCAACAGCCAACTCGCCATTTTTATCGAAGACCACAACATCCTCGACATCTCCCAATCCGGATTCAGGAAAAACCATAACACCGAAATGGCCATCCTGGCCGCAATAGATGACACACACTCCCTGCTGGACAAGGGAGAGATGGCAGCACTCATCCTGCTAGACCTCTCGGCAGCCTTTGACACAGTCTCCCACCACACCCTGATACGCAGACTTCACGAAGCCTACATCAGAGACAAGGCCCCGACTGGATCCAATCCTTCCTCTCTGGCAGAGCTCAACAAGTGAGACTCGCCCCCTTCCTCACAGACCCCACACCTACCACCTGCGGAGTTCCCCAGGGATCCTCCCTCAGCCCCACGCTGTTTAATGTCTACATGGCCCTGCTAGCCACCATCGTCAGAAGCTAAGGAATCAACATCGTCTCCTATGCCGACGACACCCAACTCATCCTCTCCCTATCCAACAAACCCATCACAGCCAGACACAACTTCCGCGAAGGCATGGAAGCAGTCGCCAACTGGATGAGAAACAGCTGCCTTCAACTCAACGCGAACAAGACAGAAGTACTCATCATGGGCCCTCAACCCGATGCGTGGAACAACTCCAGGTGGCCATCCACCCCCACAAACCAAGCCCACAACCTTGGAATCATCCTGGACTCCAAACTCAACATGAACCACCAAATCAACTCAGTCACTTACACCTGCCTCCGCAGCCTACGCCTCCTACGCAAGACTTTCAAATGGATCCCCCTCAAACAAAGAAAGACCGTCACACACACCCTCATCCCCAGCCGACCGGACTACGGCAACGCACTCTACGTTGGAATCAACAAGAAACTCACCAGCAAACTACAGAACATCCAGAACGCCACCGTCAGACTAGTCCTAGACCTGCCTCAACACTGCCAGATCTCCCAACACCTGCGCACAGTACACTGGCTTCCCATAGAGAAAAGAATCACCTTTAAGATCCTCACCCGTGCACACAAAGCCCTCCACAACACCGGAGGAGCCTACTTGAACAGACAACCCAACTTCCACGCACCCCAAAGGGCCCTAAGCTCAGCCCAGCTCTCTCTCGCCGAAGTTCCCGGCGTCAGGAAAACCATAACAGGGGGACGCTTCTTTTCTTACCTCAGCCACCACCTGGAACACCCTTCCAGCCCCCATCAGACAAACCACCCCCCTCCTCAACTTCACGAAGGAGCTGAAGGCATGGCTTTTTTAAGAATGACCTCACGGGTGGATGCTACACATCCTCCACCACCACCCCGGAGCCTTGAGACCCTTGCGGGTGAGTAGCTGCGCTTTATTAACACTGATTGATTGATAGTAGCCATAAAAATAAATCTAAAATGGGAATAAAATATGACTATTCATATACAAGTAGAATGAATAGGAAGGACTGTGGCCTCTTTGTACTAGTACTAATAGGGTGTTGAATGTTTTAGGGCAGATTCACAAAGATATTGTTGGATCTGGCCCTTTTTGCAGGGTTATCCCCAAAATGATTCTCTTCTTCCTCCTATTTTTTCTCACCTGTTTTTGTTGGCTTTAGGACTTTGGGCACTTTACCACTGCTAACCGGAGCTAAAGTGCATATGCTGTCTGTCTAAAATGTATTGGGGATTGTTTTCTCCATGATTGACATATCTGATTTACTAGTAAGTCCCTAGTATGGTGTACCAGGTGTGTCTGGTGCCTGTAAATCAAAAGCTACTAGTGGGCCTGCAGCACTGATTGTGCCACCCACATGAATAGCCCTGCAAGCATGTCTCAGGCCTGCCATTTCAGTGACTGTATGGGCAGTTTTAAATTGCCATTTCATTTCGAACTGGCAAGTGAACACACTTGCCAGGACCAAACCGTCCCTTTCACCACATGCAAGTCAACCCTAAAGAAGGCCCAAGGCAGACCCATGGGCAGGGTGCAGTGTATTTAAAAGGTGGGACATGTACTGGTGTATTTTACATATCCCGATAGTGAAATACTGCTAAATTCGTTTTTCATTCTTGCAAGGCCTATCTCTCCCCTAGGGTAACATGGGGATAGTCTTGACATATATTTTAAGTGTAATTTCCCATTGGGAGCAGATACAGATTTGAAGTATGGGGTCTCACAATTTAAAAATACATCTTTTGGTGAAGTTGGATTTTGGCTTGTAAATTTGAAAATGCCACTTTTAGATCGGTGTGGCTAATATGGCGCCGAAGTCGGATGTATGGCGAAGAGCTCTGTGGCGGGCCTCGGGCTAATTCTAGATAATCCTGTGTATTTCGACATGATCATAAGTGGGGAAGACAAGTAAAGTTGACTGGAAAGAGAACTCAGAGCTGCTGTGACCCTGCTTGCGAAGAAGATGACATTTCATCGAGACAGCTAAAGATACTGAACACCTAGAGCTGCTGCAGAATGGGAGAGGCTGCAACCCAACACGTCCTTTCCAAAGCAGTCCCCCAGAAAGGCATTGGCTATACCTGAACAAGGAGAGCTGGATTGAGGCAGTGAAATGTTCTGGAAAAGGTACTGACAAGCGAAATAAGGGCAACAATCATCTGCTCCCAGGATGTGACCAGCGAGGGCCCACTATCGCCGGCAGGACCGTGCTGGAGAGTGGTAGAGGTCTAGTCCTGCCTCACAAAGAAGGCCCTGTCTTAAGAGGTCAGAGTGCCACCATGCTGCAAATTATAACCCAACTCCCCTTCTCCCCCCACGAGACCCCAAGGCAATAGAGTGTGCAGGCCGTCCGAGTAGTGGGACAGGCAGGTGGTGAGCGCATTGGGAAAGGGACCACTTGACTTGCAAAGAGGAGAACCAGGGCCGTAGAACACACTGAAGCTGACACCAACAAGGGGGGGGAAAGTAAGACCATATTGAACACCTCCAGAGCCAGGAAGGAGAGGACTAGTGATCATTGGTGAGTGTTGGACCTGGCCCTTTTACAGGGTCATTCCCCAGACTTTTTGCTTTTTGCCTCCTTATTTTTCTGACCTTTGTTGGCTGACGTTCTGAGCACTTTTTCAGTGCTAACCAGTGCTGAAGTGCACATGCTCTCCCTTATAAAATTGGTATGATTGGATTATACCTAATTGGCATATTTAATTTACCTATAAGTCCCTTATAAAGTGGTATCCCTATACCCAGGGCATATAAAGTAAATGCTACTAGTGGGCCTGCAGCGCTGCTTGCGCCACCCACTGAAGTAGCCTGTCAAACCTATCTAAGGCCTGCTTGCGCAGAGTCTGTGTGCGCAGTTTTCTGCCACAGGTACCGGGCATCTAAATGTACTTGCCAGGCCCAGAACTCCCCTTTTACTACATGTAAGTCACCCCTAAGGTACGCCCTAGCTAGCCCTTTGGGCAGGGTGCCATGTCACATGGCCTGTCCTGGTAGTGACAAACAGCCTAACTTGGTGTCTCACTGCTGTGAGTGCTGCCTCCTCATAGGGTTGCATTGGAAATGCCCTGCCTTATGTGTAAAGGGTATTGTCTGATTTATGAGGGGTAGCGTAGGCATGTTTGGTATGGTTGTGATAGTAGTGAGAAATGTTGCTTACTGGTGTAGGTGTGTTTTTTATTACTATCACAGAAATGCCACATCTAGAAAGTGCACATTTATCTGTGCTTATGACTTTGGCGTTTTGCACCTTGTCTCCAATCCACATCTGGGCAGACTGACAGTTGGGGGTTTGTGCATACTTCTCAGACAGCCTGAACACAGGGAGGGTGGAGGTGCCACAGAGGTGCATCTACATATTGTAAAGCCTTCCCGGGCTGAGAGAAGGGAGAGGCGGGGCACACCTGCATTTGTAAAGACTGTGCCCTGGCCTCACACAATAGGGTCATTAACCCCCCACTGATGTTTGGAGCCTGTGCTGAAAGGAGAGAGGGGACACTCCCAGAACCAGTTGTAACTGGCTGGAACCTCCTCTCCCTGTCATTGTAAGACACACTGTAAACCCAGTGTAAGTACAGGGGAATTTTCCCCACAATTTGAACAATCTTGGAACTTGAAACTGGACACAGAACGCTGATGAATGGACTCACCAGGAAACCACCTTGGACTGCTTCTGCTGTGCTGACCTGTGACCTGCCTGGTCACTAGGAGAAACTGCCACTGCTGGTAACCCCTTGTGCTGGACTGTAGCTGGGCCCACCAGCCCTGTGCTTTTTCTTGTCTTGCTTGCTCCCAGGGGCAGGGTGCTGTGGCCCCTGACCCCTGCAAACGATCTCTGCAACTTTGCCCGAAGCGCTTTGACAAGGCGCTCTCTTAATTGCTGAGGAAAAATCACTGCTGCAGCCCAGGCTGCAGATTTGGCCTTAGCGCTTTGAAAAGCGCTTTATTTTTGCACCCCGCTTCACCGCCGCAACCTGGGCTTGGGACATAGCCCTCGCTCTTTCCTAAGCGCACTGTTCTCGTTTGCCTGGATCACTGCCACAGCACCGGGAAAGCTGTTTGGATAAAGCGCGAGTGTTACGCGCTTCCTGGTGCCCCCGGGGCATGAAGAAAACCTCTGTGTTGTTGCCGGGAGCAAGCGTGCTCCTATTGGTGCCCCCGTGGCGAGGACCGCTCCGTGGAGCACCCCCGGGGCACCGGTAGGCCCTGCCTTGGGCCAGGACGGCATCGGGAGACAGAGGGAGAGGAGGACGCCTCTCCCTCACCTGTGGGAGTCCAGGAGGACTCTCCTTTGTTTGACGGCCAGGCGGTAGCTTCACCGGAGGCTCGCCCGGACCGCCGACTTCCTTTGTGGCCCTCTCGTGGGCAGTGACCTTTCTCTGAGGTCTCCCCCCATGTGAGGGCCGGCGGAGGCCCGGGGAGACACCAGGAGTTTGCGGGTCCCTGGAGGGGCCCGCTTTCAAGCCAGAGGGGGTGCGTGGTGCCCCCTCCTTCCTCAGAGGATTTCCCTGACTTGGGGCCCCCGTGAGGGCCGGTGGAGGCCTAGGGAGGCCACCAGTAATCTTGGTCCCCAGAGGGGCCCGTTAACGGAATAGAGGAGGTGTGTGCCGCCCTTGTAAGAAAGTAGCCTCTTTCTAGCCTTGTTACCCCCACTTTTGGCCTGTTTGTGAGTGTATGTCAGGGTGTTTTCACTGTCTCACTGGGATCCTGCTAGCCAGGGCCCAGTGTTCATAGTGAAAACCCTGTGTTTTCAGTATGTTTGTTATGTGTCACTGGGACCCTGCTAGTCAGGACCCCAGTGCTCATAAGTTTGTGGCCTATATGTATGTGTTCCCTGTGTGGTGCCTAACTGTCTCACTGAGGCTCTGCTAATCAGAACCTCAGTGGTTATGCTCTCTCATTTCTTACAAATTGTCACTAACAGGCTAGTGACCAATTTTACCAATTTACATTGGCTTACTGGAACACCCTTATAATTCCCTAGTATATGGTACTGAGGTACCCAGGGTATTGGGGTTCCAGGAGATCCCTATGGGCTGCAGCATTTCTTTTGCCACCCATAGGGAGCTCTGACAATTCTTACACAGGCCTGCCACTGCAGCCTGAGTGAAATAACGTCCACGTTATTTCACAGCCATTTTACACTGCACTTAAGTAACTTATAAGTCACCTATATGTCTAACCTTTACCTGGTAAAGGTTAGGTGCAAAGTTACTTAGTGTGAGGGCACCCTGGCACTAGCCAAGGTGCCCCCACATTGTTCAGGGCCAATTTCCCTGACTTTGTGAGTGTGGGGACACCATTACACGTGTGCACTACATATAGGTCACTACCTATATGTAGCTTCACAATGGTAACTCCGAATATGGCCATGTAACATGTCTATGATCATGGAATTGCCCCCTCTATGCCATCCTGGCATAGTTGGCACAATCCCATGATCCCAGTGGTCTGGAGCACAGACCCTGGTACTGCCAAACTGCTCTTCCTGGGGTTTCACTGCAGCTGCTGCTGCTGCCAACCCCTCAGACAGGCATCTGCCCTCCTGGGGTCCAGCCAGGCCTGGCCCAGGATGGCAGAACAAAGGACGTCCTCTGAGGGAGGGTGTTACACCCTCTCCCTTTGGAAAATGGTGTGAAGGCAGGGGAGGAGTAGCCTCCCCCAGCCTCTGGAAATGCTTTCTTGGGCACAGATGTGCCCAATTCTGCATAAGCCAGTCTACACCGGTTCAGGGGACCCCTTAGCCCTGCTCTGGTGCGAAACTGGACAAAGGAAAGGGGAGTGACCACTCCCCTGACCTGCACCTCCCCTGGGAGGTGTCCAGAGCTCCTCCAGTGTGCTCCAGACCTCTGCCATCTTGGAAACAGAGGTGCTGCTGGCACACTGGACTGCTCTGAGTGGCCAGTGCCACCAGGTGACGTCAGAGACTCCTTGTGATAGGCTCCTTCAGGTGTTGCTAGCCTATCCTCTCTCCTAAGTAGCCAAACCCTCTTTTCTGGCTATTTAGGGTCTCTGTCTCTGGGGAAACTTGAGATAACGAATGCAAGAGCTCAGCCGAGTTCCTCTGCATCTCTCTCTTCACCTTCTGCCAAGGAATCGACTGCTGACCGCGCTGGAAGCCTGCAAAACTGCAACATAGTAGCAAAGACGACTACTGCAACTCTGTAACGCTGATCCTGCCGCCTTCTCGACTGTTTTCCTGGTGGTGCATGCTGTGGGGGTAGTATGCCTCCTCTCTGCACTAGAAGCTCCGAAGAAATCTCCTGTGGGTCGACGGAATCTTCCCCCTGCAACCGCAGGCACCAAAAAGCTGCATTACCGGTCCCTTGGGTCTCCTCTCAGCACGACGAGCGAGGTCCCTCGAATCCAGCAACTCTGTCCAAGTGGCCCCCACAGTCCAGTGACTCTTCAGTCCAAGTTTGGTGGAGGTAAGTCCTTGCCTCACCTCGCTAGACTGCATTGCTGGGAACCGCGACTTTTGCAGCTACTCCGGCCTCCGTGCACTTCCGGCGGAAATCCTTTGTGCACAGTCCAGCCGGGGTCCACGGCACTCTAACCTGCATTGCACGACCTCCTAAGTTGTTCTCCGGCGACGTGGGACTTCTTTGTGCGACTTCGGGTGAGCACTGTTTCACGCATCCTCGTAGTGCCTGTTTCTGGCACTTCTCCGGATGCTACCTGCTGCTGAGAGGGCTCCTTGTCTTGCTCGACGTCCCCTCTCTCTCCTGGTCCAATTTGCGACCTCCTGGTCCCTCCAGGGCCACAGCAGCGTCCAAAAACGCTAACCGCACGATTTGCAGCTAGCAAGGCTTGTTGGCGTTCTTTCGGCGGGAAAACACTTCTGCACGACTCTCCACGGCAAGAGGGATCCGTCCACCAAAGGGGAAGTCTCTAGCCCTTTTCGTTCCTGCAGAAACCTCAGCTTCTTCTGTCCAGTAGAAGCTTCTTTGCACCCGCAGCTGGCATTTTCTGGGCATCTGCCCATCTCCGACTTGCTTGTGACTTTTGGACTTGGTCCCCTTGTTCCACAGGTACCCTAGATTGGAAATCCACAGTTGTTGCATTGTTGGTTTGTGTCTTTCCTGCATTATTCCTCTAACACGACTTCTTTGTCCTTAGGGGAACTTTAGTGCACTTTGCACTCACTTTTCAGGGTCTTGGGGAGGGTTATTTTTCTAACTCTCACTATTTTCTAATAGTCCCAGCGACCCTCTACAAGGTCACATAGGTTTGGGGTCCATTCGTG
The DNA here is from genome assembly GCF_031143425.1 of Pleurodeles waltl. Lineage (NCBI taxonomy): Eukaryota > Metazoa > Chordata > Amphibia > Caudata > Salamandridae > Pleurodeles > Pleurodeles waltl. The sequence continues at coordinate 1,238,934,980 of NC_090446.1, forward strand.
GTTCGCATTCCACTTTTGGAGTATATGGTTTGTGTTGCCCCTATCCCTATGTTTCCCCATTGCATCCTATTGTAACTATACATTGTTTGCACTGTTTTCTAAGACTATACTGCATATTTTTGCTATTGTGTATATATATCTTGTGTATATTTCCTATCCTCTCACTGAGGGTACACTCTGAGATACTTTGGCATATTGCCATAAAAATAAAGTACCTTTATTTTTAGTATAACTGTGTATTGTGTTTTCTTATGATATTGTGCATATGACACTAAGTGGTACTGTAGTAGCTTCACACGTCTCCTAGTTCAGCCTAAGCTGCTCTGCTAAGCTACCATTATCTATCAGCCTAAGCTGCTAGACACCCTATACACTAATAAGGGATAACTGGGCCTGGTGCAAGGTGCAAGTACCCCTTGGTACTCACTACAAGCAAGTCCAGCCTCCTACAGCCCTCTTCTCCTCAAAAGGAAATCAGAGGCCCCCGTTTTGCGCATAGGCCCCCTTGTTCATCTTCTAGGCACTAGGAGTGCCTCTTCATAAGAAACAGGTACTCTCTTGGCCTACATGTTTTACCAGTGTTCTTGCTACGGGCATTAGGGATGTGTATTTTCATGACCTTGCATATACTTGCTAATGTTCCTGTTATGGGCATGTCTAGCTGATATGTATTTTACGTGATTTGTAATATGCTATCTGATGTTCCTTCTTTGAGTATTTAGGAAATATTCATGACAAATGCATATAACTCTTATTGTAATTGCTGACTACTGCTTATGTTGCAGAATACTGAGTACTTACGTGTTCTAATGTGACAACTGCGTATTCTTGCAGAGTGTTAGTAACTTGTGTAACATTCGGACAACTGCTAAGGTAGCAGGGTATTACTTACGTGTTTTGTGCAACACAGATTATTTTTACATAGCTCAGTGTTGTGTTTACTTTGTGGTGTACATTTTGCGTCACGTGTGTTGTGTGTGTTGTGCAAACGCTTTACACATTGCCTCTGGGATAGGCCTGACTGCTCGTGCCAAGCTACCAAGGAGGTGAGCAGGGGTTATCTTGGACATGTAACTCCCTTGCCCTGACTAGAGATGGTAGGTTCTGCCTGGCTGAGGTGCATACCCTAGCCAGCCAGAAACCCCATTTCTAACAGTGAGGCCAAGCGGGAGGATGGGGGAGCTTCACCCTGCCTCCCCAAAAGTAAGGAAGAGGCAAGGAGGAAGACAAACCAACTGCGGCATTCCCTGGGAGACTGCGGTGCCGCGCAACCTTCATTCCTCCCTTCAAGACCATGACAACACCGCGACTGTGAAGCCGCAGCTGCACGGAAGTAAGACAGGGTCGGACACCGCAGGCAGAAGCTCGTCACGGCGCAATCTCGGGGGGCTCAGTCAATGTGCACCTCCCCCCGAGGCCTAAAAAGAAGGCCCGTAGGAGTCCAGGGAGGCCCTACCCAAGGAGTGGGGCAAGAGAAAGGCCTCAGAGAGCAGTGATCGCTGGTGAGGCCGCGCAGGTAAGTGGTGGAGGCCGCACAACACCCTCCCCCCATGAAAAGAAAAAGACAAGAAGACCCCAAACCAGCGGCTAAAATGAGGGAGATGCCACAATCCCCTCCCCTGATATCCTGAGACAGTGAGGCAGGGGAAAACCACAGCTACAAGGGGATAGGCCAAGGCCTGCCATCGCAAGCGAGACTGAGCCAGAGAGGCCAAAGCAGGTGTGGGCCCAAGCAAGCCAGGTACAACACCCTGGAGACATGTAGGCATCTAGAGTTGGGTGAAGAAAAGTCATTGGACCACAAATTGGAGCAGACAGTAAGGCGGCAAGCTGGACAGGCCCAGGTATGAGCGAGGTGGCTGGCATTAAATAGCAGGACTAATGCCTTGGACTGAACGGAGGAAAGGGGCAGGAGCCAGAGGTCCTAGATAGACTATAGAAGGACCCATACCAGAAGAGACTTCCTTACCGCGTGAGAGACCACTGAATGCCCTGATCCCCCACCACATGCAACGAGGCAAGCCACTTAAGAAGTGCTGCAGGTAGTGCAACGCTCAGTGATTGAACTTGGGACTTAAGCCACAATGGCAGACAGCAAGGGCAGATGACCCAGACTGAGTCATCTGGGGATCTCCCCCATTGACATCTGAGATACCAGAACTGGGACGAAAACAGAGGACTAGACACCAGTGCCCAACCATCAAATACCCTCACAGGGATACCTGGATATAGGGAGCAGGCTTCAACAGGTGCCCTCTTGCACTCGGAACCCTGAGGTTAAACAGAGAAATAAATAGTTTGTAAGAGGTGCAAGTTCACTATTGAACAACCGGGATAACAAGAGATGACCCTGATGGTCCAGGAAAGAGAGGCGCTGAATCCCTTTGCGAAGTAGTCAGCAGAGTCCTGAAGGAGCAGACATGTGAGGATCTGACCACCCAACCTCAATACCACGAAACACAATAATCTGAGAAGAGGGGACCACTGCTCGGCCACAAGGAGCTTGTAATCACAACTGTAGACGGCAAGAGCTGTCACTGAGAGAACAGTGACCACAAGGTCGTTATGACATGCACAACAGAACAGAGACCCCATTGCCAGGGAAAGGTGAACAAATATACCAGAGTGTTCACCCCTCCCACAGAAGACATCAGGCCACCACCCACACAGACAGGGCCTAATAATACCGCATTGATGCAGGCCATATAGTCTTCTTGAGTGGCCCTAGAGGGAGGTTTGGTCTGAAATTTCCCTCATAAAAGACTTGAGAAATGTGGCGGAGAGGGTCAAGTCAGCTGACACACAAATACTGGACCTGGAAGTTATGATACAGACCCTCAGAAAAGAAGTGATGGAAATCCGTAACGTCAACAAAGGTATGGTGTGAAGACTGGAAGACGGGGAAAACAGGGCTAGGAGAAATAACCCGTGCTTCCTGGGCTTTCCAGAAGGTGTGGAAGATCCGAACATGAGGAGTGGCTTTAGCAAACCTTTTCCCGAGAGAGATTCTCACCCTGTTTCATAATTGAGCGGGCACACTGAGCACTGTGCATCACACTCCCTCCTGGAGCCCCACCAGGGCCAGTAATAGCTCAGTTTTTCAACGGCCATGATAGAGACTCGATCCTTTCAGAAGTCAGGTAGAAGGAGGTAAGCCACGACAATTCACTGATTCAAATTTTCCCGGATTACACCAGTGAGGTCCAATGCCAAAGACGTACAGCCATCCCAATCAAAAAGCCGGAATCCCCACAATCTTCAGATTCAGAGTAAGACCAATTAGTCATCACAAAGAAAAGTGAGATGATCAACATGTTGACGTCCTCATCGAGTGATACATTTGGAATAGCACACAACGTGACACGAGACTGTTTGCACCCGCTGGCGGCAGCCATAGCCACCCTAGAGCGGAAATCCACCAATTCCGAGGCTCCTCTGCCTGCCGGCAATAGCTTAGACTAATCAGAGATACTATTGATCTCTGTGCTGTAGACAATACAGAGGCACCAAAGCATGGCTATGCCCCACCTAATGGCACCGCTCAACGTGCTGGAACAAAACTAACTCCGGCTTTAACAAACATTAAGCCACCACTTTTTGGAGCATTTCACTCCAACTACATTGAACTATGTTACAGGCTGTGGTAACATTAATTGGGAGGAGTGGGACTACATACCTCTCTGATCCCTCTGCTGAGCAGTTGCAATGTTTGAGGATAACCATGCTCACAAAGGAAAATGGGGGGCAGGGTAAGGAGTTGGAGTCTAGTTCTTTATACAGTTTGGGGGGAGTTTGGGATTGTAACACAGAGTTGACCACGACACAATGATGGATTGACTGGGGGCCCATAGGATAGAGATGCCTGCACAGAGACACACCGGATTAATGACCAAACAAATAATACACAATAACCACAGATATACAGTGTTGTCCTGGAAAGTAAATGGTTTAGGCAAAAAGATCAAATGGTGATTGGTAGCAACATACATAGAAAGACACAAGCCAGATGTAGTCTTGCTCCAGAAAACTCACCTGAGGGGCTTTTATTGTAACTTCCTAGTTAGGGTAGCATATATCCTGCTAACACACGAGGGTTTCACTGCTGGTTCCCGGGGGGTAGCCATATTGACCAGGAAGTCCCCCCACCCCCATCAATACAGAAAAGATCTGGCGGGACCCTAATGGTACATACGTGATTGTCACAGGGATGTGGGACAGGAAAAAGGTGACGTTGGCAGATGCCTATGCTCCACCCTGACTCCAACAACCAATATACAGCAAACTAACAGAGATCATATTAGGGACAAATTTGTCCCTTCACTTAATAAGGAGAGACTACAATGATGACATTAACCCAGAAAAAGACCGCTCAGGCCTCACACCAACATACACATGGGAGACTCCTTTAGCCGGCTTTGTGGGATCACCGGGGTTGACAGATCTCTTGTGCTGCCATCACCCAAAGACTTGGCAATACTCTCACTTCTCAGGTGCACACAAGGTTTTTTCGTGCCTAGACTACATTCTTGCCCTAGCAAGAGGACTGTCAAATCACTCACCCCAATGGCTAGTGACCGGGACTAGGCCACACTAGAGGAGGGATTGCTGGAGACTGAATGACTTTGAACTGAAGGATGAGAGGACAGCCCACCAGATCAGGGTGGAGACCGAACTGTACTTTAATAAAAATAAAGACTCAGTCACATCCGTAATTATGATCTAGGAAGCTTGCATGACAGTACTCGAGGATAAAGCCCAGAATATAATAGCTTAGAAAAAGAAAAGGGAGAAATTAAAAATAGAGTCCCTTGAGCAACAGCCGTTGGACCTGGAAAGGGACTAAGGGGTAGAGGCAGACCCTCATAACCTGCGTAAGATCATGCTCCTGCATAAGGAATATCACGCATTAGCATATAATGAAACAAAATGCCAGGCACTAGCCACACAGCGTTGCCTGTATGACGTGGGAGATATAGCAGGTAGACTATTAGCTTGGCTGGGGAGGCATGAAATGTACACACGCTGGGTACACAAGATTCAAGGGGCCAGTAAAGGAAGATATGATACCGACCAAGAGATAGCTATCAAGAATGCAAGATTCTATAGGGAACTTTACTGAACGCACACATCCCAATAGAGGACTACTTGCACAGAGTACAGGTCCTGCACTTTCCAAATGAGGACCATGAATCCTTTGAAAAGGGAGCTGGAGCTGTCAGAAGTTAAAGAGGCCATATGCAAACTGAGACTGGGAAAGACATCCGGACCAAATAGTCTTCCCATAGAACCTCTTAAGAAAAACACCGACATCCTGATTCCATACCTTCTTAGCATGTTTAATGAGGCCAAAGAGAAGAGTGCCCTCCCATGAGACCTGCACAGAGCCACTATAATTGTGATTCCAAAGGCTGGAAAACCCCCTGCAGAATGTAACTCATATCGCCCGATCTCCCTCCTCAATATTGAGACAAAGATCCTAGAAACAATACTCGCTACGAGAATGATAGCAGTCATAATATCTCTAATTCACTACGACCAATCAGGCTTTATGCCCAAGAAGCTGACGAGGTTTAACCTCCATAGGCTTCATAACTGGATGGATGCTGTGCGAATGAGAAAGAGCCCCACAGATTTTTGTGAACGCTGGTGAGATTTGGGCTCGGGCCCAAATTCCTGAGATAGATAGCATTATTATACTCTAACCTGGTAGCCGCAGTCCGTGTCAATGTGAAAACATCCATAAACATTCCCATTGAGAGGGGAACGAGACAGGGCTTCCCACTCTTACCACTGCTGTTCGTCCACACATTACATACCATGGCATGCGTAGTCCGCTCACACCCTGACATCACAGGCTTTTACAAACAAGAAGGCGAAGGGAGAGGACGAAAAGATATCACTATATGCGGACATCGTCCCAGTATATGTCATCAGTCCAAGGAAAACATTGCCCCGAGTCCAGAGACATTTGAAGACTATGGCACCCACTACAGATACAGGATCAACTGGTTCAAATCCAGCCTCTCTCAGGCAGGAGTCACACCGGTGCTAGAACTACCAGGTAACTTGCATATAGATAAGGAGGGATTTAAATACTTAGGGATACAGGTGACACTAGACCAGGAGCACTGCCTCGACCAGAACGTTCTGAAGGCCCTGGCAGGCTTCCACATAGACATGGAGAGATGGGGGAACCTACTGTTCGGTAGGGCCGCAATGTACAAGATGATTACTCTACTGAAACTATTGTACACTTTTAAAAACACATATATTAGAGTACCAGACAAAGGGGGTCATCCTGACCCTGGCGGTAAAATCCGCCAGGGCCAACGACCGCTGGAGCACCGCCAACAGGCTGGCGGTGCTCCCATGGGCATTCTGACTGCGGCGGTACAGCCGCGGTCAGAAACGGAAAACCGGCGTGTACCGCCGGTTTCCCGCTGCCATGGGGATTCCCATCCCCATACCGCCATCCTGTTCCTGGCGGTTTTGGCCGCCAGGAAGAGAATGGCGGTATGGGGTGTCGTCGGGCCCCTGGGGGCCCCTGCAGTGCCCATGAGAATGGCATGGGCACTGCAGGGGCCCCCGTAACAGGGCCCCACAAAGATTTTCAGTGTCTGCCATGCAGACACTGAAAATCGCGACGGGTGCAACTGCACCCGTCGCACCCCTTCCACTCCGCCGGCTCCATTCGGAGCCGGCATCCTCATGGAAGGGTGTTTCCCGCTGGGCTGGCGGGCGGCCTTCTGGCCCAGCGGGAAACCCAGAATACCCACTGCGGTCTTTTGACCGCGCAGCGGTATTCTGGCGGTCCCAGCAAGGCCGGCGGCTTCTGCCGCCGGCCGGGGTCAGAATGACCCCCAAAATCTTTACTAGGGTGGAAAGGGAAGTACGCAAGTTGTTATGGAATGGGAAACACCCCCAGTTATCTCTACAGATACTCCAAAGCAACCCCTATAATGGGGGGATTGCTTTCCCAGATATACAGGCATATTACTGGGTGGTGCACCTCATCGCCATTAACGACTGGGAAGATGTACTGGCAGACCACCCCACATACGTGCTGGAGAAAAGCCATTTTGAAGGCAAATCACATATACTCTACCTTTAAGGGGGGGGAAATGGAAAAAGAGACTGCTGATGCCGACACAATTGACAATAGAGGCCTGGATGAAAACAGGGAAAAAGACGGGCTGGCATGCAACACTCACATGAGAAATCCTCTTATGGGAAGGCTCCCGCCTGAGGGAAATGGGGAAACTCCAGGGATTTGGAACATGGAACATGAAAGAGATCTCCCAACTAGGCGACCTGATCGAATACGGGGGCCTCAAGACATTTGACACCCTAGTGAGGGAATATCATCTGACCACCTCACAGCACTACAAATATATTCAGTTTGCATATGCCTGGAAGGCAAAAAGTTTGGACCAAACAGAACTCCCCTACTGCGCCCCTCTGGAAAGGAGACTCCTACAGGGACAACTGGAAGGGAAAGCAATCTCATGGACATACAAAACATTAAATAATAATATGCCTGATACATTAAGAAACTTGAGAGAGAAATGGGAAGGTGAGTTAGGGGTTCATGGACAACACCGACTGGGAGGCATCCCTAATGCACCCATGTGGTGTCAATCAAAACCCGACTACAATTCAAGATCCTACACACAGTTTACTATGACAGGGCATGGCTCCACAGATTTGTGAAGGCCTCTTCACCAAACAGCAAGGTGTAAGCTAGACAGAGGGACATATCTACATACTCCCTGGGACTTCCCTCACATCCAGACCTACTGGTCTACTATCCTGGGAGAACTCGGGGCAATACTGGGGGTAGAGATTCATACAGATCCTAAATATGTGTTACTGGAAATACCTACAGATCTTGACATATTGCGACTCAAGCTCCTCTTAATAACCTGGGCTAAGCAGTGGCCCAGAGAGACATGGTGAAACACTGGGGAGCTCCAGAGACACCCACAATAAGGGAATGGAGGACAGGGATGGACCTTTATATGACAGCAGAAAAAAGTAACATAAAGCTGGAGGCTGCCCAAAGGAGTTTTTTTGGGACCCTGGAGGACATACTAAGATAAACAGGATAAAGAGGACAGGAGGGATGGGCATACTCCTTAATGACTGTACTGCTGCCAAGGGAGTGGGACCACAGGAATTACCTCCCTGGAGGCAAGGGACTCCATTCAATTTGTCATGGTAGTTTGCTACATACTTATGATCAGAATATGTAACAGGATTCCACTCTGTTGCCATTGCTGTTTCATGGCCCACTCGGGCATGTTGCTATGTTTAAGTAAAACACAAATATAAATATTTAGATAAAAAGAAAATGCCACTTTTAGAAAGTTGACATTTTCTTGCTTAACCATTCTGTGCCTCTGCCTGTCTGCTGAATACACGTCTGGGTCAGGATGACAGGCTGTTTGTGTATTCACTCTAGACAGTCACACAAAGGGGCCTGAGGTGTGCTTTGCCCTGCATATCCTGATGGCCCATTACCAGGCTGATAGGGCTTCATGAGCTAGAGTGGTGGGAGAAGCTGACACTTGCAGGCTGTACCTGTCTTCACACAAAGTAGTCTCCAAACCCCTGGAGTGTGCCTGGGGCCAGGGCAGGGAAAGGCATGGTCTTGTGCCTACAAAGAACCTCTGACCCCACATTGATAGAATACTTCTGTACTGAGGACATTTTGCTAGGAAGAAGAGCTGGACGATGTAAGAGGGACTGCCACTCTGCCAGTTGCTTTGTTCTGCTGGCCTGCTGCATGTTGCTTCTGTCCTGGGAGTGAAAGGACTGGACTTTGCTTTCTACATCCTGCTTTCCGAGGTTCTCCAAGGGCTTGAACTGAGCTTGCCTCCTGTTAAGAAGTCTCAGGGACATCAAATTCTTCATCTGCAAGTGCCTGGGCTATTCTGCTGATGGTCCTGACTTGCCAAGTGGTGCCAACTTCAGTCCCTGGGCCCCAAGAAGTATAAGCTGGTGACCTGAAGGGGAAAATTCATGCATGGTCCTGCAGCATCAATTTTTCATTAACCCCACACCACAGAAAAGGAACCAAGGATGCGTGTCGCTTTTCCAACGAGGAAACAAGCGACACATCACCTTCCCTGTCAGTAAGGAACCAACGCTTCACCTTTCCTGTGAGGAAAGAATCAACGCATCACCTCCCCTCCACAGTAAGGAACCAACACATTGCTTTGATTTTCGGTGCCTCGCCTCCCCATCGTCTTTGTTTTTGACACATCCCAGGTACTTTGTGCTGAAAAGATACAATCATTGATTCCTATGGATTAAGACTCATTGAATCCTTTAAAAGGTGATAACTTTACTTGTGCATGTTGGATGTTTGTCATTTTGGTCTATTTTTCTAAACTTGTGAGTGGTACTTCTGTGGTGTTTACACTATGTTACTAGGTGTGTGTAAAAATAATTTACACATTGCCTCGGATATAAGCGTGACTGCTAGTGCCAAGCTACGAAGCTGGTGAGACGGGGTTATCTTAGCTGTGTGGCTCCCTTATCCTGACTAGAGTGAGGGTCCCTACTTGGAAAGTGTGCGAACCACTGCCAACTAGAGACCCCATTTCTAACACATATTTTATAAAGCACTCCTGCAGTGCACTTTCCCATACTAACAAATGCTATTTTAAATTAGGCCCTTTATGTTCAGCAATATGTCATACTTAGGATAGTGGATGGTGCAGGGTTTTGTGTGAACACTGCATATTTCTGAATTACTAAACATGAATTTCTGGGGCTATATTGTGTTGCATTCATTTTCTTACATAGAGAAGCCACAAAAATGTATTGCTGTGTGTCACTTGGCAGGTCTCTTTGAAGTATTTGGAGCCTTTGAAATATAAATCAACACCATTATGTATGTCAATGTGAGACAGAAAGGGCAGTACTTAAAGTTTTTTTTTAAAGTTGAAATAGAGGGAGTATTGAGATAGGAATGTTGCCTGCACTGTACATAGTTGTGTATCCCTGTCTCAAGTATATGACTGCATGTGAAACTGGTATCCTGACTTTTACTTTTGGCCCTGGCGTCAAGCTAACGTTCACTGTTCACAGAGCCCTAGCCTGTCCACAACAATGTGCAGTCCAGGACCTATCCTATGACCTAGAGCGGTGCACAAAATGTAACCTTATATTAGGTCATAAACAACCGTTGTTTGCCCTGGGTGTGTCACCTAAACCAGTGGTGGCTATGTTTTGTGAATTTATAGCATGACCAGACCTTTTTCGCTGCATCAAGGTCTACTGACCCATCTTGAGTAGAGTTCTGTGCTTGGGTGAGACCCAGAACCTTGCATCGATATCCTCTGTGCATGTCAAGCGTGAGTGTATGAGTAGTGAGTGTATAGCATAGATATGATAGTAGGACTGTGTGTGCGCGTGAGTCTGAGTTCTGAAACCAGTGGGATACATTTTGGATGCCCCTGGTTTAACATGGTACAAGATGGAGGGTCAAGATAACTTTTCCAGGCATGGAAGTGTTTTGCCTGCATACTTGTGGCTGGAAAGTGGAGACCTCAACAAAGAAGTGAGAAGGAATGAAACAGAGCTACCTTTAGAAATTCAATGAGGGCCTTATTAAACAAGGGTTTGTGGATTAGGTCTCCCAAACCACTAAGAAGCTGGTTTGGGAGACCTAAGGAAGGGACTGCAGCATCTGTTATTCAAGATCGCAAATATTCTAGGCCAGTCCTGTCCCTTTTGCCTAACTCTGGGTACTGCTTTAGCAAGACTGATGACAGTCACAGGCAAGACTGAAGTCCTACTTAAGACAGTTTAACCAAGAGTTGAAAAAGACAATCCGATGAGTTGCTCTGCTAAAGAGTAACAGTGCTTGGAGTTATTCTCATCTATGCCTAATCCGTTCCTACTCAATATAGCATTGGGAACTGCAGAGTCAGAACTCAACCATAAAAGGAGAGGAGCGCTAGGGAGAAGGGGAGTGCATCACTTCATTGTTAGATGCAACTGATTATACAAGTGAAACATTACCCCCTCTTGTACATGATAAGGATATTTTAAGTCACTAAGGCGTTCCATAACCATTTAGAGGAATGAGGCCGAAGGCCAAGTTCCTTTATACGATTATAGAATTCCAAGGTGACTTAAAATATCCTCATCATGTACACCGTGGTATTTTATCCCATATAATAATTCAGTCCATCACCTTTCCCACAAATCACTTAAAACCTTGACACGTAGCTCTTTCATATGACAGAAAGAGCATGCTTGCAAATATGAAGAATACAACCTCTAGTGCAAAATTAAACACACTAAAAACCTGTTAGATCTTTGTTGCAAACAGATATTAGAAACAGTTCAATAGATTATTTTTTTTAAAGGTTCAGTAGCTCTGAATGTGTACAAACATGCAGAAAGATTTTAGTTTTTCTCTAACTATCTAAAGAGTGCAAAAAATAAACATTTTCTCTCTGCTTGGCTTCGTTAGCTAGAAAAATAAAGCAGAAGGAAGAAAAGCAACATTTATTTTTCCTTGTTTTAAACAGCTGCTCCGTGCCCTGACCTGCCTTTCACCTGGGCTGCTGGCTCTGACAACAGGCACTGTGATGTCAGAACTCGACTATAATAACATAACAGTCTAGCTCTGACATCTATTCCTTATAATCAGCGACTGGGAGCGTCACAAATCAACAATTATAATGGAATTAGAGACTGAAGTTTAAACAGGGATTACATAATTCCATGTGTTATAATCCTGTATAAGGCTCCAATCATGTTGTGTAGTATTTAGTATTGCTGTTTGATTAAAGTGCTTTCTTTTTTTTACCACACAAGGCAAGCACTGGGTTGAACATTACATTTGTGTGTCTTGTTGGTTGAAGGTTGTGTTTTGAGCTCTTTCCACCAAACTGCTTTCCTGAAAAGCCCACCACTGCTTGCCCTCACAACCTTGTGAGTCATATGCTGAAAGGGTTGTATTTGGCTCAGTTTGCAGACCCATACATAGCTGAAAGGAACTGAGGAAGCCAGTGTCAAACAACCATGACAATATTGGCCAAGTAGCTCATGTCTGTCCTGTGGCATCCAGAACAGGGTTTGACACGGAGTGTATTAAAAAACAGTGAACATCAACACCTCTGGCAACTGTTTGCCAAACATGGTAACATCACATTTTCTTTCCTTCTTGACTTATTACTAACTTTATTAACTTTTATCTTAAGGTGTTCAGTTTGCTCTATAGGAGCGTAGGGTCACTAATTAGCAGCAACCAGCAAACAAAGCACTGTAAGGAGCATGCAGAACGGTGTGTGGAAGTCACTACTTTATTTTCAGAATAAAACAACAAGAAGGGTTTTAAGATATTGAGCGGAATCACAAAGCATTTGGCTGGTGCTGTTACATGTCTCTGAAGGCAAGTAACAGCCTTGCTTGGTGCAAACACCTTTACCAAAGTATTTTGAAGGCAGATGTGTGAAGGTATAAATGCATGCAAGTATATGTGTGAATATATTTTGTGCTTCTGTTTGTTGTGGTGGTGATGTGTTCTGTTGTTTTTGTGGTGTGTTTTCATGCTTTTCTTTGCATTGTGTTATGGTTATGTTGTTCTGTTGCAGTCTCTTTTGTTGCGTTATTTTCCTAGTTATTATGCTCATCTCTGCTAAGCTTTGTACTTTGTACTTTCTGTATAGTTGATAACAGACGCTAGGTTTCCAGCCAAAAGTAGCACATTCCTTTAAAGTTCCAGAGCTAAACTTCACATTCATTTTTCTCTGTCTAAGGTGATAAAATACCCGTTACAGCTCTTAAACTATTTAAGACACCATACAACCCAAAGCTGTGCCAGAGGCCATGGCCCAGATCACAATACATTTTTGACTGGCACTATAGCCTGAAGTTCAGCCAGTACTTGGTGCAGCCATCTATTAACACTATGTTATCAGACCAGGATTCTGGAGGTGGTAATGTGGGACAAGAACATTGGTGCATAATTGTTATGTGCCATTTTCCTTGTGGTTGTGAAGTATTCTATATATTTGCTATTGTTTACGCTGCATTATTGCAACGCGGTTTTGTTAAAAAGCAATTGTTGCACTGCATTCTTTTTTGACTGTTTTGTTCAGATGAGTTGTTTTGTGCATGTGTTTTGTTGTTTACTTTAGAAATAACGCATGCTGCTACATTTCAAGCCAATAACCGCATATTCATGTAAAGTTCCCCTGGATAGCAACTATTTACCCCTGTATAAGGTTTAAGACTATTGTCACTGTTCAACTACTTGAAACACCATTCACCCCAAAACTCTGGCAGACACTGAGTCTAAACCTGGCGTTCACAGTTTGTCTTAAACTAATGCTTTCAGTGGTCATTTTATGTGATATGGCCCAAGAATGCTAAATTGAGTCTGAGTGGAAAAAAAAGATTTACCACTACAGGTCTGAGAATCTTTTAAGTATTTAGTTTTCACCATGTGAGAGAGGCTTGGAAGAGAACCTGGAGGGGCAGGGTGAGCAGAGGTGCTTCAACCCATGTCCAGAGTAGTTGGGGTTGGTCTCCACTATTAGAACCCCCACACATAAAATGAAAATAGACTCAGTGCAGGGATTTTCAGCTCATCTTGCCTTTCACCAAGTGATACCAGCTCTTCACCAGGAGACTTATGAAAATGGACATTAATGTGTGACACATGGTGGTAATGTGTGTGTTGGCAGGTCTTAGCTGGCATAGGTGATAAAGTGCCTCTACTTCAGCCCTAACAACTTTGCATCAGAATAATCAGCCCAAGATTACGGCACAGACACAGTCCTAAAATAACACATCCCAAACTTGCTTTGTTATCTTGCCCCTGGGCTTTAAAATCACTTTCATATGTCATATTTCTACCCTTTCTGATTGGTCTCCACAAATATGTCAAACACTGTTTAAGCTTGGAATCTGAGTATCTTCTCATCGGGAAAGGAGGTCCCTGCAGAGAATTGCAGAGAAGCAGTGGCAAGAAAGTAAAAACACATCTGCACAGTAGCTTTTTAGATCTTGCTATGTGTGGAGGTATATGGGAGAATGCATTAGCCAGTTCTCTTGATACACACAGTGGCGGCACCTCCATATGGGCGGAGGAGCGTCGCGCCCCCGCCAGCACCGGCAGCTGCAAAACCATTTAAAGAAAACAATAACAAACAACGTTTATTATCGTGTTCTTTAAAAGGGGCGGGCCATGGGGGTGACGTGCACTCCCCCTCAGAGCGCATGTGTGTTTGGCCGGCCGCTTCAGGCCGAGCAAACACACATGCGCTGCAGGCTGTCTCCAGCGGGATGGAGAGAGCCTGCACAGGCTCCCAGTCTGCCTGGGAGTGCCCTGGCTGGGCGCTCTCAGTCAATCCTGGAGCTGCTTTGGGTAGCATCAGGATTGGCCGCAGGACAGGCTGGGAGCCTGTACCTGCAGCAGCAACGAGGGGGGAGCATAGCTCAGTTACCTGTTTTCATACAACAGCATGTCCCCTTCCCCCCCGGCACGCGTCCTCCCCACCCTGCCCCTGTAGCAGCCTGTGAGCCGCTACTGGGTACACATATGAATATAAGCAATCCCTCCCACAGCCTGCCTACTTTTTCAATATTTGCAAAAGAGAAAATGACTGAAACATGAAAGTATCTGTGTTCGTAAAAGTTAGATTGGATTGTTTAAAAAATGCCTCATTCCCAGCTTAGTTGTAAAATCAGCAGACACTGCTTGTCTAAACACAGCACACTGCAAAGTAACTGTATGCTTTAGCATTCTGAACACAGACCTAACTAGTGAAGTTTCTTGTGAGTGTGTGATATAAAAAACACTTCAAACTCATCAATTCTAACATACAATCAAACTACTTCACCTTAGTTGTATTCTAACATATACCCAAAATACTACAGCTTGCTTTCTGTGTTTCTACTGATGTGCCATGTGGCACCTAGATAAATCTTTGCGATTCAACATAATATTTTGCCTAATAAACATTTTCACTATTTATCAGAAGCAAAACGAATACAATGGAAAAGCTGTTTCTGTTGGTGTTGAGGAACTTGCAAATTTAGAGCAGAAGCAGACCACCCAAAACACACATAGGTAACAACTAGAGAACCTGCAGGAGCAGGTAAAGAAAACTAATCTTAATAAGACGAGTTCAGCTTACCCTTTATGTTACAGATTTTGCTGCAAAATTTAACAGAGGTCTTTTGCACAGTTACAGTTTTTTTAACCTTATTTCCTGAACTCAGTTCGCCTTTCTCACGGCTTGGGGTCAATTCACTTTTATTACGTCGACAACTACGACCATATTTTTTGGAAGGAAAATTAGCTCTTTTGATTGATTGACTAAATAAACGCATATAAAGTGGGCTCAATCTTCTTAAAAAAGGACTATGAGGATGAACAGCCAAAGCAAGACAAAAAGTTATGTTCTATAATGATATCGCCAACTTATCGGAAGCCTGCTTTAAACATGCATCGTTTCTATTGCCATTAGAATCCATACCCATATTGACTTGCACCCCAAAGACAAGACAACCCAAGTATTCACATTACTATATTTGGGCAAAGACCCGACCAGTAAGACTACATTACTTTATATCTGGATATCCACTGGGGATGGTTATGTCAGGCTTGCAGCAAGGACTGAAAAATAATGTTTGAGAGGCTTGTAATGTACATTTTGATAATTTCCCATTTCTGTCTGTTCAGAAGATTCCAGAACAAACAATGAGCATGAAATAGAACTGCCTTGCCAAGTATTGAGTTTTTAGATCATCGATTCAAATGTTTTGATATCCAGAAAAAAGTCAATAAATCAAATATATCAGGAGAGCAATGGGCAAAGAACGGGGCTATTAAACGGAAGCACGTGATTTTCTTCCAGTACATGACCTGCACTTGGGTATACGTGGTTTCAAGCATGTGTGAAGGCAGCTTCATCTGTAAATCTCCTTCCATTCATTGGCTTAGCAGAAGGACCCTACCGCGCTGCCATTCATGTGGGTGAATATTCAGGCTGCTGACGCCACTCACCCACACATCTATGTCATCTGTCAGGGGAACTGATGATGACTTCCTGACCTAAAGAATAACAGTCTAAACATAGAATCGCTTTTCTCTCGGCATACAGTGCGCACACCCACGTGTTTGCTGTTATGGTGTTGACGGGTGAAAGAAATGCTAGGTGCTGTTGTATGCAGCTCATAGCTACAGGACTTTGACAGGCAACAGATCAGCATGTGGTACCTTATGTGGGCAGCTGTGATTAGATGGCCTTCTGAAACTTGAATCTAAAATTACTGAATGTGCTTATCAAGAACCTATTAGGACACTGAGGGGCAGATTTAAGAGCCCCTACTGCCGCGGTAGCTTTTTTTTTTTTTTTACGCGAAGGCGGCTCTAAAGTGGCATTTCCCCACATCATATTTACAAAGTGGCGCAATGCATGCATTGCACCACTTTGTAAACCTTTGCGCCACATTATGCCTGAGTCAGGCACAATATATGCAGAGGGGGGCAGTCCCCCGTTAGGGGGGCTGAAAAAATGGCACAAGGATATCTAAAAGATTTCCTTGCACAATTTTTTTGGCACTTTTAACGCCTGCTCAGAGCAGGCATTAAAATAGGGCATACCATTATTTAGAATGAGCCCCTATGTACTCTGCAGGACTAGTGCCAAAATATTGGTGCTACTACTGCAGAGTACATCCATAACATAAAAAATGACGCTAGTGCCCCCTACCCTGTGCCATGGTGTGCCCTATAATAAATACAGCACACATATGGTGGCAGTAGGAGGGGCACTAAGGGGTGCAAGGAAAGAGTCGCTGCACTAGGTGAGGGCGCCACTTTTCTTAAATCTGCCCCTGAGCTTTTTAAATAGATGGGTTTCGGCAATATCCTTTTTCTTGTTTCTATTGCTTCGAGTCTGAGGGCAAGGGTGACAACTTCCTCCCTTTGCTAAAGATACAGAGAACTTCCATAGACCTCAAAAATAAAAATAAAATAGGGGTTTATTCTAGGAGAGAGCTTTCCTAACATACCAGTCTTTTATGTTCATACTTGCAGGATATCAGTCGGAGAATGTGACAGAGACACCACTCACAACTAACTGGATTACTGTTGCCAGGGGCAACCAGTCACGGAAATACTTGAGTACCTACCCTAAGAATATATTTCCTTGATGCAGCTGAACTTCACACATTTTTCTGGGAATGTCAATCAAGTACAAAACTGTTCTCATGACAGGACACAGTGAAATGGTCAACAACTGAGAAGTGATCACTCCAGTAGGAATGATATCCAGACTCTCATCAAGAACAATCATGAGGGTATTTGCAGAACAAGCAGAAAATTGTCTAATCCAAAAACACTAATTGGCCCTTTTTGTTCCTAAGTTTATTAACATCATAATCAAATATTATTAGACTCTCTTAAAAAAACCGTTCAGTTCCATCTTCTTTTATGATATAAAATCAAACTACAGGTTCAGCTGTTGCCCGGGTTTGGACTGGCCTGTAGGGCAGTCAGACAGTGTCCGACGAGCTGGTCAGACAGGTCAGTGTGTGGGTCTGGTTTATGGCCTGCTGGGGCAGTTTTTACTTTTGATTTCCCTGTTATAAAAACTAAATTGACTGCAGCAAGCTCAAATCCAACGGGGCTTCGTACATTGCAAAACACTACAGCATGTCCTTAAAAGTTTAAAACCGCCCAAATTTGAAAACATGGGTAATTATTTTAGCTACTTAATTCACTAACGAGGGCCACTTTTAATTTAGTGCCCAGGCCTGTTTTCTGTCCCAGACCTACCCTAGCTAAGCCATGTAATGAGAATGCAGTGCAAAGGGAAGCTTTCAATGGAAACTAAGTTGTAAATGTTCTGCACGTACCAATGGTCAGGCTTTACTGTTTTCCAAACTCAGTATGTTGGAGCAAAGCAAACAGCCTGTAGAAACCCTATGACAGAAAATGTATCCTTCCCTGCAGAAAAAAAAATCTTCAGATGATTATTATAAATTTAAAATCAATCACACTTCAGCAGATGTTTCCTGTTGCCCCTAATTTTAAAAAGTCAGTCCCCATTTAATATTTTAAATAGTGTATCAGACTTGTGCTATAGAGTGATGTAGATACTATGTAACGTTCTAGATCATCTGGGTGAACAAAGTTGCTTTTTGAACTGCTACGTGAATGGGAATCTAACTCTACCAATTTCACTGGATTTATCTGACATCAATACTTGTGGCAGGCAGCTGAAGGATACTTTCTCCAACTTCACTTAATAATTGGGCAGTGATCACATATTTTTGCTGAAGCTTCCCTTCAATCAAATAGAAATAATGAACCTTCTAACCCTTTAAGTAAATTGTTCGATTACTGCCAGTAAGTCCTTACAGAGGTATGCATCCAGCAGTTTACTTTTACTGTATAATTAGCCAGAAGCCTATACATAAAAGGTTTCCTCACCAGTTTTGCCAAACCCTGTCCTTCCCACACACTTCCCATCTGAGCTGTAGCCCACACCACTGATGTCATATAGCTATTCTACACTCAGCATTTCCATCTGTGTGCACTATCCGGCATAAAACCCTATTGTGTACAGAGCTCTAGCCTGCAGCTAGACTGGCGATATGTTAGTCACATACAAACATGCAAAGTTTCAATTTACCCTGTGGAGAATCATCTGGTATATACAAGATGGTTGGTATTAGACCTGTCAGCCTTAGGGTAGTTTTTCCCCAAACTTTTTGAATTCCTCCTCCATTTTAGCTGATCTAGTTTTTGCTGGCCTTAGAATTGTGTGCACTTTAAAACTGCTAACCAGTATTAAACTTCTTATGCTCTCTCTTTAAACCATAGTAGAAATGGCTTATACCCAATTGCTATATATAATTTACTTGTAAGTTCCTAGTAAAGTGGCACTACTTCTGCCCAGGGCCAGTGAATTAAATGTTACTAGTGGGCCTTCAGCAATGATTGTGTCACCCACTTAAGTAGCACTTTAAAAATGTCTCAGGCTGGCAATTGCAACCTGTGTGTTCATTTATAAGCTGTGATTTCTACCTGGCAAAATAAACCTTTTGCCAGGCCCAAACCTTTCTTTTTAATATGTATGTCACCCCTAGGATAGGAACTAAACAGCCAAGAGAGCAGGGTGCAATGTATTTAAAAAGTAGGGCATTTACTTTTACAAGTCCTGATAGTGAAAAAAATCAAATTCGTTTTTCACTATTGCAAGGCCTACCACTTCCTTTGGATATGAGAGTTACCTTATTACATTTAATAAGCTGTAACTTCCAAATTGAAATAGGTAAACAGTTCATGTTTGGGTGTCTTTGGAATTGTAAAGAAAAATCCTATTTTATAGTGATCACATTTTTGGTTACAACTTTGAAAATGGCATTTTTAGCATGTTGGCATTTTCCTGTCTTAGCCATTTAGTGCCCGCAGCCTGTCTCTGGGTCACATGACTGGGTGGAGTTGGCATATGGTCTGTGTGTAGTCTTCCTAGACAGGCACACACAATAGAGAACTTAGGTGTGCCTCGATGGGCCATCACTGGTAGGATGGAATGGTGGAGTTAGGCACAACCCTATGTATACCTGAATAGGCTGCATCCTGCCTTCACACAAAGGATTGTGTATACCCCATAATTGGTCTGGAGCCAGAGCAGGGGAGGCAGGAAATGTGCAATTAAAAAGGAAACCTATAGAAGCTTCTCTCCTTTTAAAGAAGGTACCAGGTATAAATATTGGACCTTAGACACCAACTTTTCAGTATGTTTCTGGACCTGTGGAAGACTCATCTAGGAAGAAGAACTGCTATCTTGCTGAAAGGACTGCCTCTCTGCTGGACTGTTGCCCTAAAGGAATGCCAGTTACTGTGTTCACCTACTGTCCTTCTGCCTGGGTCAGAAGGACTGGACTTGCAGCCTGTACTGAGGACCACCAGAGTGACTCCAAGGGCTAGTCTCTTGTAACCAGTACCTGGACTCTACAATTGTGAGTCGTACTCTGCTGTGTGCACTTTCCAGATGCCAGGGCTTCACATCGATGCCTTGCAGCTCCATCAGAACCACTGCTGTGCAACACATCTCTGATGCAGGCCCTCACATTGCAAGCCTCTCATCAACGGTATTCTCAAAAAGGATGCAGCACCTCACATATCAGCCTCGCAGCTCCTCTGGACCAATGCAACATCTCGGCTGCGCAACTCTTTGCAGCCAGGATTTGAGGTACTCTTGTTCAGTGGGCCTAAATGGGTCCCTGAAACTAGCCCATGCTCCAACATGGTCAGCCTGAACTTGTGACTCAACCAAGACAAGATATTCACAGTTGGTGCTTTGTGCCTTTTCACACTATTTTCCCTTAAATATTTAAAATTGCATAGCTCCGGTTCTACTGATAGGATTTTTGCTGTTTTAGTCTTCTTTCATTTATTAAAATGTACTCTATTTTCTAACTTGGTGTAAGATCCCTTTTGGTAGTGTCTTTATTTTATTATTGTTTAAAGTGTTGCACAAACGCTTCACACATTGCCTCTGAGTTAAGTCTGACTGGTCTGTGACAAGCTACACAAGAGTTGAGCACAGGTTAATTTAGGATTTGCTTGTGACTTCACCCTGACAGACTGTGGTTCATGCTTGAGCAGGGTTACACCCCCTCAACCAGTAACCACATTTCTTAAGCTTGTTATAAGACTGTCATAGGAAATCTGCCTTTTGTGCATGGTCGCCCCAGATTTTGTGCCTTCTTCTGGACTTTATTTTGTTGGACCTATAACTATGTGCACTTTACCTGTGTTAAACAAGAGTAAAGTGCCTATGTTACCCTTTAACCATGGCTACATTGGTTTATCCCTAATTGACCTATTTAACTTACTTATAAGTCCCTAGTATATGGTGTAGGAACTATACGCAAGGCCAGGAAGTTAAATGCCATGTGTGGACTGCAGCGCCTATTGTGTCATCCAGTAGCAGTGAAAACAGAGCTTTAGGACTACCCTGTGTAGCCTCTCAGCAGCAACATGATTTAATATATTAAGTGACCACTAAGCACACCGTGCTGCCCACATTGTAGGGTACATAACATTTAAACGTGGAGCAATTGTGACATTAGAAATGGCACGTTCCCACAATCACTAGGCCAAAACAACTGTCACTGGTCAGCTGTAACTGTCAACTAGGAAAAGTCAAAGTAGCGACTTCACACTTTAATCCATAACTTTTGACCTGTACTAGCTACATTCTCCTTTTCAAAGATTTATCAAAGACTTATTTTACATTTAATACAAATCCAATCTGATGGTGTAATTCAGATTTGTATTGAATGTATGGGGAATGCACTTTTAGAAATTTACCTTTACCATGCCTGAAGCTGGTTGAGGCTAAATTGCATTAGCTCTCCAGCCACTTTCCAGCCTGGATGAGATGTGAAAGAGGAGTGGAAACTTCTTAATCTATACCAAAGAGGCCTTCCTTGTCACAAGTAATGTTAGGTGACTCTTGGAAAAGCCACCAGCCTTTGTCCCCATAGTCATGCGGGCACCAAGCCAAGTGGGGGGAAGCTACCCCCAGATCTAGTTTTGAGTTCAGAGGAGGGGTCTGCTCATTACCCTGGTCTTTGCCACACATGCTCTGCACAAGGAGAGAAGGGTTTTCCCATCTTTGATTTTGAGAGTGAGGAGCTGTTTTCAGTCTAGCAAACAAGAACTTCCTTAAAACTGAGGCAACACTACTCCAGGGATTCCCAGGATTCACTCTTAACTACTAGCTGGAGTCGGGTAAAATGTGGCATCCTTGGGCATCAACCTTAGAACATGTACTGGACCTGTGGAAGACCAGAAGAGGACTGGACCTGCATTCTGTGACCTGAGAGAATCCTTGGAGGACTGGGCCTGCTCCCTTTTGCATTCAGGACAAAGACGTGGACTCCATGGGTCAGATAGAGGACCTACTGTGTGGTTACAGGCACACAACAACCTGCAAGAGGCCTTTTCCTTAAGTGTCCAGCTGACCAATGTTACCTAGACTTTGCTGCTGGCCTCTGCCTGACACCTGGAGATTCTTTAAGTGCCTTTTTCCGAGGTCCTGGGAGCCTTAAAAGTGTACTCCTTTGGTTGTTTGCACCAGAAGAAAGTTTGGAAAATTGAAAACGGTTCCTCCAAAGAAACCTGCTGGAAAAAATATCCGACCAGCAATTCCACAGCGACAGATGAAATTTCGGCTTCATCCTACTCAAGGTTCAATTCTGCACTGGGACTTAAACAAATTTTCAGTAAGAAATCTCCAAAGCTTCAGAGCTCCAGTGGGACCAACCTGCTTCAAGTATCTGGCCTTCTGTTCCATGCTAGTGGCTGCAATTTCAGCAGCAGCTCACTCAGAAAGGAATTTTCTTCTCCGAAAGTGACAAATTCCCTTTCTGAAATGGGACTTAAAAATCTTTTTGAGCCTCAAATGATGCCTAGGTCCCAGGCTACCACTTTCATAGACTATCATTGATGCTACTTGGCATTATTTATGCTTAAAACTATGTAAACTCATATCTCTGGTCTCCTTTATTGAATTTGCTATTTCTGTGTGATTTTGTTTAGTAAATTTTCCTTATTTTTTCTAATTCAGTTTGAGATTTTTATTAGGTGGTATTTTGACTCCATCACTGTTTTGGTCCTGCAAAAATTCTTTACACATACTTATAACCTAAGCCTGTCCATTCTGCCATGCTACCAGGGAGCTGAGCTTAAGTTCATTTAGTGAATTTGAAGGTTCACCCTGACAAGGAGTGTTATTATTCCTTGAGGTGGACAGTCACCCACTTCAAACAATAACCCGCTTTCTTACAATCATCTGTTCAACTTTCTCAACCACTGATTTCCCTGGCAAAAATCCTATACATTTGGTGATCTCCCTACAATTTTTGTATGTATTGGCATTCATATAGTGCAAGCCTAGCTGTGAAGCAGTAGAGCTGTATGGTATGTGAGGAGTTGGGAGAGTATGATTGTATATATCAAGTGGGAATTTAACAAATAAATTTTATACACATTGCATTTCACATTTTTAGGCAGATGGGAGGTTAAGTGATTTGCACAGAATTGCATTATGATAAGTCTAGTGCTGAGGCCTGTATTTGAACCTGGGTCCCAAGATTCCAAAGGCAGCAGCTCAAGGAGCTAGGCCACATCTCCTCCCAATGGGCTCTGAGGTAATCTATACTCCTAGAGTGTCTCACAGTACAGTGAGTTGCTTTACAATCATCTAGCTTTCCACTTGCATTAAGGTTATTACACTGTTATTTTTCTATGCATGTCTAATTGTACAGGTGAAAAGACATAACATATTATGCAGTCTGGAGATGATGATCACATTGGCTATATTACCTCGATGTACAACATATTTTTTTCTGCACTAATGGTGTTTGACATGCCACATCTCTTACTTGCAAAACTTTCCCTAATATGACACCATGTTACTTTTATTCTTTTTTTTTTTTTTACCAAATCTTGCTTGACAGTATAGATTTATATGGAGTGTTTATTACACAGCACATTCATACTTGTTTATCTGACTTTGATACTTGATGTACTGGTATCTGGAAAAAACAAGAAAAATCAGTACCTCCAGAAAACACATGTGGGTTCTCATCTAGAGAAGATCAGAAAGCACACAAATCTGTGTAAAAGTATGGTATGCGATTATCATACAAGTTACTTATCTTCAGTAACGCATTATCTGGTAGAGACAGGATCTAGCCACATATTCCTTACTTTAGAATCCTCCTCAAGCACGAGATTGGATCTGGAAGTTTTTCCCCAATAATGCCTGCGTGTCGGAAGAGGGCATTACGTGACTATGTACCAACGTCGTCCACCGGACGTGACATTGACGGAGTCCATATAATCTCTTCTCAGATGCGCCTATGTCTGTTTCTTATGTAACTATTTTTCACGCCCAACAAATTGAGCCACATGTAGAAACTGCCTATTGAAACAGTGTGTTAAACTAAGACACCATTGTGTCAAATAATCACTGAATTCTCAAATCATGATATGAATTTCTATAACAAAATCTTTGAGACAATAAAGGACTCCGTTCACAGACCGTGGAGGATGGTAGGGTCGTTAAGGAATCTGCAGCTAGATCATGTCTCCACCAGATAATGCGTTAGCGAAGGTAAGTAACTTATTCATCTGATACCAAAGTCATACAATTCCCGGTGGATGGTTCTGTGAACTGAGACCATTAAAAGTCTCTAGCTAGAACAAAACCAGTCTAGAACACACAAAAAAGACAGAACATTCATAATAATTTAGGTGAGCAATAACTCTATAACATAAAAACCTGTGGAAGGAACAACAGGTACGTAACAGCATAAGACATGAAAAAGCATGGGAATAAAATGATCCATGTTAGTAGACAAATCTATATCAGAAGCTAACCAACAATAGGAATATAAAAATATTCTCACCCTTGATGTGATCTGAAACCATGCATGCTCGTCCCATAAGAACTATGGAATGGACTCCAGTAATAAGTCATAGGATATTGAAAGCATGAGGATAACATTACGCATGATAGAGGACAATTTTGCCAATTGACCCTATGAATATAAATTTATTTTTTCTTATATCCAGACCACAATATCTGTAAAAAACAGATCATCAGGTAATGTCACTGAACAATACCTCTATGCCACTAAAGACCTGTCCTAGCCAGACCTGCCATGTAAAAGGCACAAAAAAGGTCCATCTCCTGTGGAGAAAGTATGAAGAATGCTCTACCAAAAAAGAAGTTGAAGACAACAATAGAAACTATTGGCACAGAAGCAGTCTTTTACCCAGGAAAGTTAACTAGAGATGAAACAATACCTCTTGGATATCCCTAATAAATATATTAACATAGGAGTAAAATAATTAAATGCCTATGTACTAACAAGAAAATATATATATACATATAAATATAAAAATAAATCCATGTAATCAGTCAGACAATACTGATATAACAATATGGAAACTATAGTGGCCATCATACCAATGAGGAAAGCAACAACCGTCCAACCTGTCAGAGTAATGCAAGTTGCCTGAGACATCACCATTAAACAATAGTACTGTAAAGTTGAATTAGATATTAAGTATGAAAAACAAACCTTGCTAGCCTAGCGTAAACCAAGGTAAGTATATGACCCTACTGAATGACTAGAGTCCCATTTACAGATGATATAGAAAAGGTTATCATACCGAAACCGGAAAATTAAAGGATTCTATAATAAAAAGAATCCAACTGATTTTGTACATTCCATCTAGGGAGAACACTCCCCAAAGTGGGAACCCAAACCACCAACAACTAGAGTCAGTTGAATGGTAAAAATAGTTATCACCTAGAAGAGCAACGATCCTTTAATATAGAAACAATTCTCCTACAAAAGTTATGAAGCGAACACCTATTCCCCTCATGTACAAAAGATATGAACATCTTCATAGAGAAGAAAAAGTACACCAGTAGAGGGAAATTTCCTTCAGAAAAGAAGGAAATCTTAAATAATAACACAGATGTGTCAGAACATCCCCTAAAGAGTCAGGAATATTAAGTGCAATAAAGTGAATACAGGGAGAATACATCTCAAGGGAGACTTATGATAGCATGATATAATGCCAGGAAAATGAAAGACTAATGTTCAAAGACATGTATAAAGTAACAAATGTCTACACACAGGTGTAGAAGAGCCACTAAACTGCAACGGCAATAACACAAAACTTTGAAGACCAAAACAAATTGTCCTAAGGCCCAGAAGATGATAACTTTCTATTTTAGAATGTACTAAATCTATCAAAAGTAGAAAACTTCTACTACTAAACATAAGAAATGTCACGAGACAGACACCCTCAATGCTTTATAATCCCCCATAAATGGAACATCGTTCTGTTGATGAACGCCCATAAATGAAGCATACAGTTACACAAATACTACATAGAAATATAAGAGAAACTTCACATAAAAAACATGATTAATAAGAGGAATATTTTAAATAACTCTCTTATTAGAAGGTAAATAATATACTGAGACTCCCATGGCGCTGTAAATATCAAACATTTCCTATAAGGATCATACATTTATGAGATAAATTAGAAAAAATAACACTCTGCAGAGGGAGAAAGTCTGAACCCACAAATGAAGGTTTAAAAGTTCACAAGCTGAGCCATCTTGACTCTGTCTGTGTATATATATATATATATATATATATATATATATATATATGGATAGAGATGTGCTCACAAGGCATACAACAAACACACCACCTTGAGTAAGGCACTTACCATGAAGGTATCAACTTTCGAGCTCAAGCTCTTCTTCAGAGTAAAGAAACTGTATGACCTGTATATCAGGTATCTTTAGGAATAAAAAAACAAAAATAAACAGCTGAAGAGCTCTCACTGACAGACCTGAAGTGTAAAGCCACCACTTCTGCACCAAATACTAATAATAAAAGCCACAGACAGGGAACAAGGCAACAGTGCATCAGTACAATGTGAGCAAAACACCAACTATGAAAGTAGAACTGGCTAGAAACCCAACTTCTGAAAGGAAAAACATCTTGAAGCAGCAGGCGTGAAAACCCACATAGGGTAACAAGGCAATATACACCCCAGGGAAGGCGAAAAGACCAACAACCTGTGATTGACAGTATAAGAAAGAATAAGACCTGCAGAAGGTGGCAACACCTCACCGGGTGGCACCATTAGGTGGAACAGGTGTAGGAAAGAAAAAAATCTAATGGGCACTGCCAAGGCATGGCTTATCTTGTGAGAAAAAGCAAAGACAAATATTCATTATAGAAGTCTGTACAGGAGGAACTGGTGAGGTAGAGGGTAGAGAGGAACAGATCTAAGTCGCTGGCACCCCAACTGGTGCCAAAACGCTTCAAAGAAGAGTCAGCCTGTGTGCTGAATAAATGGGTGCCATCAAAAGGCATGTCAATTAAAGTGGCTTGAACAGCCTCCGAAAATCCTGAGGTGCTTAACCAGACACAGTTATGTTGTACTACTGAAGAGACCATAGCCCAACCCACAGAGTCAGTGGTACCCATGCCACAGCAAATGATTAATTAAGCTGCCTGCTGGCCAACTCAGATTAAAGGAGCAAGATTGCTCAGGGTGTCATCCGAAGCGATGGCAAGATGTGTGCCAATGCCCTGCACTTCCAGCCACATCCAGAGGTGCAGAGTCTCCTGACCAGTGCTTAATATGACCCAGTGGTTTTTGGTGCAGAGCTGGCACTTATTTTTCTGCCTCAAGCATTTTACTGTGATCAAAAGACACATACAGGAAAGACGGAGGAAGAGAAAAACAAAAAAGCTTCACGATGGGAGAAACCAGAAAGCTGTAAGAGTGAGCAGAAGGGGAAAGGACTGTAAATGGATTAAAGAGGCCCAAGATGGCTTCAGAATTACATTTCCTCAGTATTCCATGCTTGCACATTTAATTGCAGAAGCCACGTGTTTCAGAGGCGAGCTTTGGGCACTGGCACATTTTTATTTACAAATTAAGCCCTGCTCCAATCATAGGATCCACCACCCCACCCCGGCCTCCTTGTTGCAGTACCTCATGCAGTGGTGTTGTCATGAGCACCTGCACCAGCTTCCCCTTGATAGAGGGAAGAAAGGCTTTCAATACCAGCAGGATCACACACAGAGATCCAAAATGTTGATCTGGAGTTCTGTTTCTGCCGGAGACCCGATGTCTCTGATCTTCACCTCTCCCAGATGGCTGCCCCATCCCAGGAGTGATGCATCTGTCACTACTGTCAGATCTGGTTGGGGAGAGGCATCTGCTTCTTACCCAATTACGGTTCATTAACCACCAATGCAGATCTTGCCTTGTTCCTTCACAGATCTGGACTCTGTTGAAGAGATTCCCTTGATGCGTTGCCCACTGGAACTTTATGTCCCACTGCAGAGCCCACATATGCCTTCTGGCATGTGTCGCCAGCAGGATGCAAGAGGCCATGAGGCCCAGCAGCTTCAGAGTCATTCTCACCTAAATCCATGATAGAGACTGAAACATCGGGCCTGAATATCCTGGACTCACCACTCAGGAGGATAGGCCTAAAACTACACTGTGTCCAGAACAGCTCAGATGAAAGGGATCATCTGAGAGGGAGTCAGGTGTGACTTTGGCACGTAGTGAACCCCAGTGAATGAAAGAGGTCCACCATAGTCTGGAGGTCAGAGACGACAGCCTAGGACGAGCTCGCCTTCAACAGCCAGTCGTTGAGATAGAGAAAGACTGAAACTGCTGATCTCTGCAGATGAGTTGCAACCACCGCCATCACTTTGGTGAACACATGAGGTGCGCTGTTTAGGCCAAAGGGGAGCACGGTGAATTGAAGGTACTTGTGACCTACCATGAACTGCAAGTAACATCTGTGGTCAGGCAGGATGGGGATGTGAAAATAAGCGTCCGGCATGTCTACTGCTACCATCCAGTCTCCTGGGTCCAGGGCAGACAGGACCTGAGCCAATGTGAGCATCTTGAACTTCTCCTTCTTGAGGAAGAGGTTGGGGACCAAAGGAGACCCTTGTCCTTTTAAAGGACCAGGAAGTAGTGGGAATAGCAATCACCGCCTACTTCTGGCACAGGAACTCACTCTGCAGGCAGATGTAACTGCCACAAGGAAGGCTGTTTTTTTTTAATGGCTCCCTTGGCCAAGAGAGCCATAATTTCTATGAGGAGAAGGGACAAATGATCCACCGTCATCCTATTGTAGGAAGGATGCATGGATGAAGAAGTAGTCTCAAACCCACCTGTCTGACTTAATGGATGATGGAGAATCATACCGCCAACTGGCCCATCGGGGGGAGAGACAGACTAAGAAGGTTTAGAGGCCATTGTGCCGGGTTGGTGGTCTGACCAGACCGCTGGCCACTTGACCCACGAGGTCAGCAGGTACCACACCCTCAGCCGCAGAGAGGCTGGACAGCATGCGTGGCACAGCGGTTGATTGGAATGGGCATGGTTGGAGACCACTTTCGTAGTCAGAAGGGGTGAAAGGCAGACTGAGGGGTCAAGGGGCCAAGGGGCCACTGAAAGGACCAAGGCTCTGACCGTAGCATGAGAATCCTTGAAGCACTCAAGCACCGACTCTGCCTTGTCTCTGAAAAGACAAGTGCCATTGAAGGGCACTATATTGTAGGAAGGTTGCATTGATGAAGGAGTAGTCTTGAAGGGGAGGGAGTTGCCCCTTTAGATTGTCTGAAAAACCCACCTGTCTGACGTAATGGAGTGCCAGCGGAGCAGATGATGAGGGATCCTACCGCCAACTGGCCATGGAGGGGGAGAGTCGGACTAAGAAGGTTTAGAGGCTGCTGGGGGGAGGGGGTGAACGGACCAGACCTCTGGCCACCTGACCCACGAGGTCAGCTGGTCCCACACCCTCAGCCACACAGAGGCTGGGCAGCATGCGCAGCACAGTGGTTGATTGGAATGGGCATGGTTGGAGACCACTTCTGTAGCCACGAAGGGGGTGAAAGGCAGACTGAGGGGAACAAGGAGACTCAAGGACCTGACCGTAGCATGAGAATCCTTGAAGCACTCGAGCACTGACTTTGCCTTGTCTCTGAAGAGACCAATGCCATCGAAGGGCATGTCCATCAAAGAAGCCTGGACATCCCCTGAAAAGCCAGCCTTCCTCAGCCAGGCATGACGCCTCAGGGCCACTATTGAAGAAACCACTCTACCTAGCGAGTCGGTCTTGTCAAGTTCCCAATGAATTGTGAACTTTACTGCACCTATCCCATCAGCAACTGCCTGAGACAGTACAGCCTGGGCCTCCTCTGGGACCTGTGACAGCACTTGCACAACTATATCCCACAGTGTATGGGAATAACGACCCAAAGGTTATGCAGTGTTCCCAGACCGCAATGCAAGACTGGCAGAAGAAAACATCTCATTCCCAAGTGAGTCCAACCTTTTGAATTCCCTGTCCAGGAGAGCAGAAAGGAATGCACCATGGGAGGTAGAGGCTTGGACCACCAAACTCTCAGGGGTGGGGTGTTGTGAACTTGGGTCCCCAGTATGGAGCGATGGTGGCTGGATTTTGGATGAAGTACCTAATAGGACATCAGGCAATCATTAAATGGGAGCTGGGGTTCTAAGGTAGAAGCTCCCAGTTTCAGGAACTTTGTCAAGAGATTGGTCTTGATGGCCAGCGAGGGCTGTTCATGGTCCAGGACCTCAGCCGCCTTTATGCTCACCACCATAACATAAAGAAGCTTCCTCCTTTGTAGCCACGGTAGGGGGAGAAAGCATACAAGTATTTGGAGAAGTGTCCAGTCCGCTGGCCTCATCCCATCTTCACGCCAGTCCATTTCTTCATGGGGTTGGAATTCTAAAGGTACCAGCGACCCCTCCCATTCATCCCTGAAGCCTAGCAGAAAGTCAGGAATTGCAATGTGGATGGCACCGCCCATGGGCACGGAAGGTGCCAGGAGCTTTGGCACCAGCATTGGGGTAGGGGAAGGTCAAGGTGGCACGCACGGTGCAGGTCTGGATCCAGGACTGGATCTCTCAGAGCCTGTCAGCGTAGGGCCGGAGCCACTGGTGCAGAACCCGAAGGGGCCTCCTCCAACAGCGGGCATGAAGGCACTCCAGGGTCAGTCTGCCCAAAAATGAGGTGCATTTCCTCATAAAACTCTGAGTTGGGAAGGGGTCGCTTCAGCTCCCAAAAACTCAAGGGGGGGCTGAATCGGCCCAGGCACCGGTTCCACAAAACGATACCTAGGGAATCAAAGTTCCTTCGTCTTGTTGGCCTATGGATAAGGAGAAGTCGAAGAGTGCTTCAACTTCAGGCACTTTTTCTTATGCCTCGAATTACCTGATTGCCCTGAGGACTTGGAGTGGGATGGCGACGACTTAGGACTCCGCGACCGGTCCTGGGACTTTCCTCTCAAACGGGACCTCAATTTGCACAGAGTCCAGTGCCGAGTCGCCATCAGCTTTAGGAACTGCTTCCTCAAAGACTTCAGATGCATGACCCGGCACTCGGAGCACGACTTTAGGTCATGCTCCAGACATCAAAGACACACGCGGCGTGGATCTGTCATGGATATCGCCCGATGACAGGATCTGCAAGGCCTGAATCCTATCTTCCTAGAAGACATCCTCGCTATGCCAGGAGTGAAACTTGAAAAACACTTGACAAAAAGTCAAAAAAAGCCAGTCAAAACTGACTAAGGGGTAGCTCTCTTTGGATCAGTGTTTTGCTGGTGCGGAAAGAAAAGGACTGATGGTGCACCTGGGTGGCGCCTATATAGGACTCGCAATGTCCAATCCGGCACAGACCACACCGATGACGGATGCGGAGCCGATCAACCCCACCTACCAGCATGCAGGGGGGACTGCTCCAAAAAATCTTCTGGATCCAGGCTGATGCTTGGGGAGAATTTCAAAGGTAAGGAATCTGCAGCTAGACGTCTCTATCACATTCATATTTCATGTGAATTTGCTAATTAAAGTAGTGCAATATTATCTTACCACCTAACTGAACTGGAAAACTGCCTGTTAATAGTTTCAAAAGGCTAATGCAAACTTGACAGCTTTAAATCTAGAACTGCACAATGAAACATATTTTCAACATTTGATTCCTTTTTAAGCTAGAGTCGGCGTAAATTATGATTAACAGGTATGGTAACAATTAGTATTTCGCTGTATTACCAGACATTTTGAAACTTTCTTTTGTCGATGACACTGATTTGCAGGATTTTTATTATTATCAAAATTGTCCCCAGGAGAGGTGTTAACGGATTGCCGTATTTTATCACATTTAATTGCATCACTCACAATTTTTTCTAGCTATTTTGAAACGGCCAAAGAGAAAGGCAGTCCGACATAAGAACCTGGCAGCCTACGATTTGATAGTGTTAAGAAAAACTATATATAATTGTTTAAAAGACACGCTGAATTGTTGGTATACACTTCCATTATTGATATTATTTTATCTAACACAGTAACATGCATTTTATAGCCCTGAGGGTCTGTAGGTTTTTTAGTCCACTGATTCTAAATGTGAGAAGGCAGGTACTTAAGCGGCCCTACTCATTTCTGGTGTTTTCTATCATATCTTGTTCTTAATTAACTAAACAAACCACTGGTTAAACAGAAAAAAAAACATCAGGGTGTAAAATGTATGCTCTAAGATTGGCAATAATCGGGGTATGAAATTGTCACACGTTTGTACCTTGAACAGCTACGAAGGATGACATTTTGACCTTCTTTAAAAAAATATAAGTCAGGTTACACATATTATTACAAAACAATGTTGGTGATGCATGAGAATACAATGGAGTACTTTAATGGATATGACTGACCACCAGGAAACACAGTCAACAACACAAATTAGGAACCCACTACGATAAATGAAAGGAGTCTAGAGAAGGGATGGCTCAGGATAAACAATATTTTAAAAGAAGGAACATAAAACAATTTCCTACACATGGGCATAATCAAAGGAAAGAAAAGCGCTACAAAATGTTCAACAAATAAGAATGTAAGGAGTCAGTGTAATTTAGGTCACGTGTCTCAAAAGTAATAAAGCACTACATGAAAAATAAAGTTTTGAGAAAGCGAAAAAAAATGAAAACGATGAACCTGTGAACTAAACAAGCATATTACTCACTCAAAATCACTTAAATCTCATTGAATCTGAAATCTGTGGTTTACAATTCAAGGTAACAATATGTTCCGATAAAAGCGAATATGGTATTAAAGACCCACTATGTTTCAAGAACTAGAGCCATAGAAAAGTCATCTATGATAGTGAATATTGAAACAATTGGTTCCCAGGCGTTTCGTGGTAAACTGAGAAATAGCTGGAGATACTAAAGAGTTATCCTTCACTGGGGTGAATTTAGTCAGGAAATGGAAAAATAGGTTATTTTTCTGCAGTAGGAAATAATTATTTATGCAAGTATATTTAGACATGATGTAGGTGATAGCACTTATGGATTGATGAGTACCACCAATTGTAACATTAATTCGAGACTTTTGTGATATCTTCCTAAAAATGATCAAATATTTATTTTAGGCAGATGATACAAAGATCATAATTGATAATTCAATAGCATTGAGTTTTCTAGCAAAGACAATTAATTAGAGTGTACTAAGAAAGTATTCCACCTGACAATGCAACCAACAACTAGGATACAATACCTTCATCAGGGTTAATTACAAGAAGCCCAGAGGCAACTGTTCTACAAAACTTTACCAAAAAGTAAACCTCCTTTAAAGAGAGATTTTTAAAATCATTCTAAACGGCGTCCAGGAATGTATACATAAAATATAACAAGCAGACACACTAAACTATAAAAGGCGATAGTTAAAATGGTACAAAGACAGTCATAGCCTTACCACATTACAGTGCACATTTTCTGTGACGTTGAAGAAACTCTGGAAGCCGAGCAGAATATGCAGCGTGTCA
This sequence comes from Pleurodeles waltl, assembly GCF_031143425.1. Taxonomy (NCBI): domain Eukaryota; kingdom Metazoa; phylum Chordata; class Amphibia; order Caudata; family Salamandridae; genus Pleurodeles; species Pleurodeles waltl. Next base: position 1,238,968,450 of record NC_090446.1, read on the forward strand.
AAGGAAAGAAGAGACGTGTTTAGCATGATTAATAATGTGGCTTGCAGGAAGGGAGTGGGAGGAAATGTCCCTGAAAGTTAACTACCACGCTGTGCAATAAGAGCTGCATTCTAGTATAGAGAAGGGACACGCACAATTCTAGTTCAGACACTAACCGAAGACAGATGCAGTGATGCCATACTTTACCCATAGATAGCACAGGCATTTTCCCTTTGAGACTTCAGATGCAGAAAAAAACTGAGCTTTGAAAAATGCAGATTTGAGGAAAACTACATATTTTTGAGCTGTTCACTTTTCCTTTAAAGGCTGAAGGCTCCAGTGATCGCCTTAAAGTGTTGTGATGCCAGAGGAGTGAGTAATGGGTAGAACTGAAGGCCTCTTCCTGCAGGCTCCAACAACCATGCTCAGGGCATGAACAGGATAACCTGCCTAACATCATGTGATCTACTGGTTCCGTAAACTGGAGTGTAAATCCCTTCAAAGAGTCCTACAGGAGATGAAAATGGAGTTTGGCCACAGAATAGGGCATCCAAAATGTGAGGGAATTACTGAATCTTGTGCCCCTCTCTCGTGATGTTTATTAGGTGACATATGGCAAATGTGTGAACGTCTGTGCAGGGAAAATAACTTACAGTCAGAGTTTTGAAAGTTGGAATGGGAAAAAAACGGGCAACATTAATTCCCAATCAAAGAAGCAGGAATCGGAATGATGCACTATTCAGGCACCCTGTAAATACACCACTTTGTGGTAATACCACATATATTTATTACATGTGATGTTATCACATAGCAGGGAATTTTGAACATATCTTTTACAGTGCAGCATCAGGATGATGTCCACCGTACTTTTTTCTTCCAGCTCCAGAGTCGCTACAACATGCAATGCAACCAACAACTAGGATACAATACCTTCACCGGGGTTAATGACAAGAAGCTCACTGGCAACTGCTCTACAAAACCTTACCAAAAAGTAAACATCCTTTAAGGAGAGATTTTTAAAATCATTCTAAACGTCCAGGAAAGTATACATAAAATAAGATAACAAGCAGACACACCAAACTATAAAAGGCGATTGTTAAAATGGTACAAAGACAGTCATAGCCTTACCACGTCAGAGTGCACATTTTATGTGACGGTGAAGAAACTCTGGAAGGCTACAACATTCAACCACTGATGCAAAGCTGAAATAACGGTAAGGCGGCAGCAAAAAAAGATGTTGCAGAAAGGAAAGTGAGATCACAGCACAAAGCAGAATGGTCGAGGAAAGGCAACAGAAGGTATATTTTATGCTATGACTCCTTTCTATCTAAAAGGAATTTTATTGTGCGAGAAAACAGAGGGTACCAAAACAATGTAGCCTCTTCAAGTCAGTGTTAGACCTCACATCCTTACTGTGGTACCCTCCTAAACATTTTGCGCTCAATCCTCCTGGTGTCTGAATTAGTTTTTTCTGGCTTTAAGACTTTGTGAGCTTTACCACTGCTAACCAGTGCTAAAGTGTGTGTGCTCTCTCCCTAAAACATGGTAAGATTGGCATATCCCTTATTGGTACATCTAATTTACTTGTAAGTCCCTAGTACCAGGGAGTTTTAAACGGCCATTTCAGCCTGGCAAAACAAACCTTTTGCCGGGCATAAACTTTTCTTTTTAATACTTATAAATCACCCATAAGGTAGGCCATAAAGCCTCATATGGCAGTGTGCATTGCGCTTAAAAAGTAGGATATGTGTAACTACGTTTTACATATCCTGGCAGGGGAAAACTTCTAAAGTCAATTTCACTATTATAAGGTCTCTCTCTCCCATTGGCTAACACTGGGTTACTGTACTACATGTAAAAATTGCTAATTGTGGATGATTGGGAGTAGATTAAAATATGTTGTTTGGACTGAAATTAATTGGAAATTTAAAATCCTCTTTAATGGTAAAGTCATACTTTAAGTCTTAATCCTGAAAATGTCACTTTTAGAAAGTTGGCATTTTCCAGTCCTAACCATTTGCGTGTTCTGCCAGTATCCTAGGTCACATGACTGTGAAGGGCTCTGCTGATGTGGTTTGTGTATTCCTGCCATACAGTGGCACAAAAAGAGCTTCAGTGTGGACAGAATAAGCATTACTACAAGGATTGCTGGGGGCTGAGCTTTGCCCTGCCCTACTTACACTTCAAAGGGCTTTACTCCAGCACACACAAAGGACCTTAACTCTAGTCCTTTGCCACCCCAGACTTCTTGGTGCCTTGACAGGGGAAGGGAAGAACTTTCCAAAACCAGGTGTGGGGTTATCCCCCACTTCAGAGGCTGGAAGCAGTATATTACACCTCTTGAGCTACTCGTCAGTACACTCCCTGACCCTGTGGACATTATGGAACAACATTTCCTTGCCCCTCAGAGGAATGCCCTGCTGCTACCAGACAACTGCCTTGGTCTCTGAGAAGGAAAACTGGACCTGCTCCCTTCATCCCAGGCTAACCAGAATGACTCCTAGGGTCAGTTGGTTAACTTCCTGTCTGAGCTACATGACACAACAAGCTCCAGAGGCCTTGTTGCAACTTCCCAGCTGACCTGCTTCACTGGACCTGCAACTGGACCTGCCTGAGCCCTACAGGCCTCTGCAGGAGTGAGATCCTGATTCCTTAGAGGTGTCTTACTAGGTCCTGGACCTTTGGCTGGCAGCAGTTGACCTCCTCCTGTGAAGAAAGGTGAAATCCTGAAGTTCTAGGCTGTTTGTGACTGCAAATGGGCCTGTTTGCGCAGAGAGACTGCCACCTGTGATAACCACTCACGTGAAGCTGTAGTGACTACAACTCTTCATGCTAAAGCAACTGTCTGCGACACCCAACCAGCTCTTCACACTAAAGCAACGACATCCCACTCTGCCGAACCTGCTCTTTGTGTTACATTGACAACCATCTGAAGTGCTCTCCCTGCTCCTCCCAACCTCCTCCACAGCAAACCGACCTCTTTGCACCCCTCTTTGAGAAAGTAGCTTTTTCAGCAAGACTAACCTGGTCCCTGTATTCGGCTCATGCTCCGTCATGGTTGGCCTGAACTCATGACTTTTCCACAGTCTAGCATGACCACAAGTGGTACTTTGTGTTTTGAGGCGTGATATCTACCTTAAACTTTAAAACTGCATGTCTCTGATTCTTCTGATTAGATTGTTGTTGTTCTGGTATAATTTTATTCTACTAATATTTACTCTATTGTTCTAAAGTTGTTAGGGATTTTTCTTCTTTTATGTTTTCACTTTATTACTGTTTGTGTGCTACATAAATACTTAACACTTTGCATCTAAGCTAAACCTGGCAGCTTTGTGCCAAACTACCAGAGGGTTAAGCATAGGTTAATTTAAGACTTTGGCAGTCCACCCTTACAAGGAAAGTGGTCGATGCCTGAGGGGGCTTCCACCCTCCCTCAACCAATAACCCAATTTCTTATAGTCAAAAACTATTTGGCTTTCATACTTAGGTTGCAAGTGTGACATAAACCACTCGGCCTCTACGGAGTTCAGTTCTCATTGTCTTACACACTTAAAACTTCAAAGGAAACTTTTATTAAGGTTATAGTTTAGCCTTCTAAAGACTATTTTATTCTATATGAAGAATTTTATCTACCAAACCACGGAGTAAGCAGAAAAACTATCTCTAAGTAACGCAATAACAATTTGTGAATAGATGGTCAGAGTAAAGGTGCACTTTTAGTGTGCTTTTGTCTTAGATAAGGTAACAACTCAATTCTCTGTGCCCAGATTTTATGCTGCAAAGCGCAATTTCATGACTGGCCTCTAAAGTACATTAGTGGATTCGTGTGCATGGGCGCTGATCTACAATGGCTTGATTGATCATGCTGTAGACAGGCAACTTTTTTCATGTTGTCAATCTACTATCTATGGTCTTTAAACACTGAGGGTGAATTTTCACCCTGGGAATTGGAAAAATAAATGCTGCTGCTTCCAAATAGGTTTTCCATGTTCCAGACTCAGCATGATGTATGCAAACAGTATTTTAGACCGCACCCTTCCCCTATTTACTTGATCTCTGACCACTATTCCTTTTATTATTCTGCTGCTGACTGTTCATATTATACTTATCCAGTTCTAAAAGGAAACTCCTTTTCAGCCTACTCCCTATGATGCTCAGATACTTCCCAAGGCCACATCTTTTTGGGCGTTAGGCATTTGTGGGGAATGGGGAAGCTCTAGGGTAGGACATAGCCCAGCAGATAATTCCTCTCCATGCAATGAATGTATGCCACGTGGAGGGGTGGCTATGGCTGTTGATGACACGAATCTGCAGGAAACCCAAGGAGCACCTGACTCCAATATGGTGGTTCTTACATTGCCAACCTTGCATTTGATCATTGGCTGTGTGGCAGTAGGATTGGAGGTGAAACTGAAAAGAGCCATTTTGTGGACAGAAGGAGCTTCACCCCTGCGTTATGTGAGGCAGGGAAGGGTGCTTAAATGTACTATGTCATGAAACACAGAAAAAAGGGGAGTAGGCAGGCACAGACGCTGGCCTACAGAGAGAGGAACAAGAACCAATTCCTAATCTCAAATAGATTTTATTTTTATATGTGCAAGACATACAACCGCACGCCGAAAAGTAAGCACCTGAAACATAACGTCTGTCAGGTGATGTCTATATGCATGGAACAAGGGTACAGGAAGAGGGGTCTCTTCTCTTGTATGTCCTCATGACTCAGCAACGTTGACAGTAATCTCATCATTCAGCCAATGCTCGGATATTGTCAGCTTTATCACTAGGCAAAGCCATTTGTACGCGGAACACTAAACATATACAAAAAGGGTGGAAAAATATTTGCCCCCAATTTTTCCTCATAGTCCAATGAGTCACCTTCTCAACTGTTAATAGATTCAAGTTCAGGAAACAGGTTAACGTGGGCTCTTTCAATGCAAATTAATCTCCTAGCACTGTTAACGTGCTCCCTCTTTTATCGTGGCCAATGCAACATGCAACTAGCACAGGAAAGCGCATATTGGCATCAGGTGCGCGCTATTAAGTAATATACTTATTAATGGCGCCTCGAACATCCCATGGTTATAGTGGCACCGCAGGTAAACTAAGTATTTCTTGAGACTGAAAGCGGCCTGCATTTTATGATCTCCCGTCTGAACTCAGTTTGAAAAGGAATGCATTTAATTTTGTGCATGCTGCTAAGACGGTCAGTGCATAACATTACAGAGATGTTTTAATATCCTCCAATTCCCACAGCACGCATTGGCTCGTGTAAAAGCACTCTTTGGGTCCTCTATAGTACAACCAGCCTCACATCGGAATACAACTGGGCTCAGCTGATTAGATTGCTGAAAACACAGTGTCCTACACGGAGCGCTTTTGGAGCGATCAGTTATTTTAGTCATCTGTGATGGGAACATTCATGCCTCTGAATTTTACAGACTCTCAAATTACCCTAGCGCAAGATTTTATGGGCAAGCATCACCCTTCTCACTGTAGATGATTCCGTTATAGCGCTTCATATCGCCTCTTTTGGGTTTATTCTTTATCATGCGCCGCCGGGGTAGAGGGTACTTCAGAGCGGAGTAAATAATATTTAGAAAGATTCACTGACAGACAGAAGGTCCTTGGAAACAGACAGACAGCTGGAGCGAGAGATCATATAAGTAAAAAGACGGCGTAGGACCCACGAAAAAAGGCAGAAAAAACAACCAAGATGCAGAGGGATCACAGAAAGCAACAAGAGGCAGAGAGAGTAACAAGAAACCAGAAGGGGCAACAAAAGGGCCACAAGGAAGAACAAAATGCAATAACTCAGAAAGGACAAAAGAAATGGGGGAGGATGAAAATGCGGCAACAATAAAGAAGATTGGGCTATGTAGAAGAAGAAGGGGCTACCAAGGAGCTTAAAGAAATAATGAGGATTCCAGAGGTGACACCTAGAGCCATTCACACACAATTAAACTACAGAAAGAGACAGACAACAACCGACAAATCAGGGTGATAGGACGCACAGGGGTTAGAGGAAGAAAGGGAGAGGCAGACAGACAAAGAACAAAACTGAGAGACACAGCTAAAAGGAAACAGGCAAACGGAAAGAGTCCCCACACGTGGATGAAGGCAAAAATTAAATGACTGATGGATTAAATACACGACTTTTCAGGTGTCTGTTCCATTAACATACTTGAAGGCTTTCTAGGCTCCTTGGGCTGGACAGCTTTCACGCTATTGTCACCACAACAATACTTTACAATTTATGTAAAGGTACATTATTTAGTATTCCTGGGACATTTCTGGGGCTTGAGAAAGAAAATGTATTAAATTACTTTACGTGTAGTTTATTAAAATGCTTAGACTACGTATTTGAGGGAAAAGTAGCTAGCACTACTCCCTTGTAATAATTGTTTGTATTATTCTCATACTTACACCCTACCCTTAACATGGCTAAAGGCTAATCCATAATAATCGTTATTCATTGGCCAAAAAAGAAAGAGCTTCTTGTGGGTTCTCATGGTTCGTTGGTTGCAAAGACTGTGTCAGGTCCACTGGCAACTCCTGCTGCACTAATCCAAAGGCTGTTTGCAAGCCTAGCCCTTGGTGAATTGGTTGCAGGGCCAGGCCCTGTGAACATGTCCCATTACACATAATGTGTATGCACATCAGGGGTAGCACAGCCATTTGATCACATAGCCTGGCCATATGCCACGCCCTACAGTCAACCTCTGCTGTGCACAACCAAAAGCCATAGAGCTGGGCACCTACGGCTAATTAGTCAGAGGGTCTGAACACCACTTTTGGATTTAGTATATGATCAAAAAACAAAATTCACTAAAAAGGTTAAAGTTCTGTTTAGCTGTAGTTGTAACAACTTAACAGATGTTTAAAAAATTCTCAGAAATTCACCCAAAAAGAGTTAAAGTACAGATATGTTAGAATATATATCTTAGTTGTAAAATACCTCAGAAACGCACTGGATAGAAACACATGTAAAACAGAGTTAAACTGCAATGATTGTTAAAAAATAAAACTTAAAAATTATTGTTAGGTGAGATAACCATAACTACCACTATAATCATGCACTGGTCATGACTTCAAATATGACATCCCTGATGACGTTAAATGACAACACTGATGACATTACTAATGTTTTTACTTACGTAACAGACTTGTTTCATTTGCAGACTCAATAAATAATCTCCTTTTTTAATTTGCTATAATTTTGCTATTGTGGTTGCAGTTCTTTGTTAAAATGCCTTTCTATGTGTATTTTTTATTTTGGCTCCCTCTGTCTTTCATTCTAGGGGTGGGGGTACCCTGCGGTGCCAATCTGTTTATCATTCTGGGAATAATGTAACATTGAACCCTGATCTGGAGAAAGTATAACTATGTGCAAGGTCTGATGTAAAGGCTACTTGCAAAGTCAGACATCATTGATTGGGATGGATGGATGGATGGATGGATGGATGGATAGATAGATAGATAGATAGATAGATAGATAGATAGATAGATAGATAGATAGATAGATAGATAGATAGATAGATGTAGGCCACCTAATTTAATTGATCAGATTCCTTATTAACAATGTGGTCTAAGCTACTATTATTTGATGTCACTGTACTATTTGTGCTGTTATTGAAACAGTGTCAGACATGGCTTAGAGTATGCAATCATGTTTAAATGAGGCGACAAATCAATTGTTTAAAAATAACAGTAAAACTGGTTCTGGCCACAGCTTACTCTCTACACCTACACCATACATGACAAAGGCAAAGTTTTGGTCCGGAAGCAGCGTCCGGAGGCCCACTGGCTGCTGCTGGTGATCGTGAGTGGCAGACCTGAGATGGAGAAGACGCGCGGGAAACAGTCGGCAATACAGAATCGCAACAGACTAGTGAAAAGAAATAAACTAATCTCCCGAGAACAAGCTGACAGATGGTAAAATCACAGTTCCGCTTTTAATGTATACATTCATTCCTCATATAAGTAATCCTGCCACATTAATCTGATGGTGATGGAAGGAATGCATTTAAAAGTGGAAAGAAAAATGGATTAATCAGTCGGTAAAAACGCAGGGAAACAAATGTGTTTGAAGAGGAACATTTGCGAAATATGCCTGAACAGATGCAGAAATAACGCATGCAGAGCTACAGTATTCGGGCAACAAAAAGGGGGCCTCAATGCCACACCAACCTGAGCGTTTGCCTCCAGGTAGTTGTACAGTACATAGACAGATATTGTGAGGTCTCCGGTGTTGAACGGGTATGAGCGGTTCCATCCTTGAGGACCAAATTTGCGCCTCTCTGCCACCACAGCATGGAAGTAGCAGAGGGCGAACAGGATGCTCTTGAACTCGGTTTCCCGGGCACACATCTCCAGCGTGTCCTGCATAGAGAAAGCAATTTCACCAATCAAGCTGACGTCATCGCAAGTAATGCAAGTAAATATATTAATGGGTCCTCAATGCATAATGCCACCCACGAGACATGTGATGCACACCTCACAACATATAAAGTAGTCCAATACAAATTCACGAATAATCCATTCCCCTTTAGCCACAGAGATAGATAGGGAAAACAGGATCCTCAGTGTCCAACCATCCTGGATCATATCATTCACGATGCTATACTAAAATATTTTACTATCAGCACACCAATCAGAATAATAAGGGAGTAGTTCCTCTTAAATTATTCTGGTTGTTCTGCATTTAAAAAAATATTTTGGATAATAATGGATCCCATTTCACGGCTTCTCCTTAATTCGAAAATCTACTGAAGAACCACCTTGACCTCAATTCACATTTGCAGTGCATCAAGCACACACAAGGTGATGCAGGAATAACCACTGGCAATCGGTGGGGGTAGCATTCTACCCCGCTGGTCTTCTGCCCTACATGCAGACTCAGATTAGACCTAGACATATGCAAACCGGGCCAAAAAGGCTGAAACCGGCCTAGGGCTGCTTATGTTCCAGTGCAGAGAGGACCTGGTGTGGCAGTTCAGGGTAGACAGCTCCTACTGGAGCAGGTTCAAGTCTGATTGCTACATGGCTGAGTCTAATCTGAGGTGGCATGGGTGGCAAATGAATGATATGCAACCCCAGGTGGTGTCCAATGCAACACTTCCTCCCGCCACCTTTTGTGTTTGTTTTCACATTTGTGGTACCCTTACCTAACTGCCTGCGGCAATAATAATTGAACAAATAACATTGGATGTATACAACAAAAATCAGCGTAGGGTGAAAATAAATATATCACTCCTACAGCTCGTCAGCCATATACTATAGTGTTTACTATCCACTAATAATTATATGTGCCGAGACCATAAACGCCTACAAATAAATAAAGAATAATCATACATGTGGACAGGATATTGCAAGACTGTCAACATCCTGATTATGGAGTTTGACTGCTGCTTTGCTAGCAAGCAATTGTTTTTTGATTATGAATTCAGAGAGGAAAGAGAAGACTTTTTCGATATCACCGCAATCACAAAATGGCTAACTTTCACGGTGAAAATAAAATAACAATATGGGAGCAAATAGGTCTGGCTTTGATGTACCAACGCATGGAAGAGCAGGTATTCACAAATGGGGTTTATCACATTAAACACCTTTTTATTGGCTTTGGCATCGCTTGGAAAAAAGTAGCAGGAAACGATTGCTTTCTGTAAAGAGTATACAGGAAATCAACAAATTGAATATGACAAGTAGCGTGATGATTGAGTGAACTTGTCAGATGCAAACTAGTTCCTCATGCATTCTAATGAAAGCGCTTCCTCGAGGGCAAAATGATACCCCAACTCATCATACTGTTATATTTAATTTTTCCTGCTATGTTTATCCTTCCTCATACAACAGAGCACCTATAAAGTGATTTAAGTGTATTTGTCAGACATTTCACACAACCACTAGATAAAAAAACACCAGTAAATTAGCTCTTTAGTTTTTGAGATTTCCTGAAAAGTGTTCTTCACTTATGATGTACAAAAAGGACAGGAGAGTTATATACCACATATTCGTGATTTATTCAATGTGATTGCAGATGTAAAGACACCAGAAGCTACACACTTTGACCCAGCCAACTCATCTAGTCAACTTGACCTTAATGCATTGCTATATTAAGACACTTCTGGCATTAGTAAATATTACCAATCATAAAGAAAACAAAACCTGAAAAGGAGATTTACAGAAACGAGTTAAAGCAAAGCATCTATAAGCTATTTGCTATCACTGTATAAATAACTTTGATTTTTGATAGTGTTGTTCAGAAGGTAATGGCGATGCATGACTAGGCGCTTTTAGATCACCTTTGTTCCTTGGTAGGAGGCGGCTCGACGAGGCAGCTAAATAGATTGAGTCATTTAGTCAAGGGATGAAGGCAAAGGTCAGCGACACTACTTTCTGCTCATTTGACGATGCTCACGCCCGAGTGAAGTATCTCCGCATTGGGTGAATTTAATAAATTTGATGGACGCTGAGAAGTCTGTGTGTTTGTGACCGGGATAAGGGGGAAGCGGTCAGAAGCCACACAGAATAAACATGCACGACCTTCTGTCCTGAATTCCCACAGGGCCATTAATCTCAGTGCCTTTAAAAATCATGAGTGATTTAACACTATTCAAACTAGGTGCAGCCACCATTCTGCCTGTACATACCACTCCACTTTCCAAAAAGCTATTTTGCTACAATAAAATGTCCCTCCTAAACAAACAAATAAATAAAACATTTAAAGGGCTATGAGGGTGGGGAAGTCATGGAGCATTGACTGAGGACATGATGAGGGACTGGTGAGGAAAGTAGGGCAGTAGAGAGTGGGAACAGACAACGGAGCGCCTGAGTCACATAAAAAAGACTTTTGAAAACTGAAAGTTAAAGCATTTTATTCAAAGGGGCACACGGGGCAGGTGGGCAATGGAGCAGCGAGTGTGGGGAGAGGTGGTATTTGAGAGGAGTAAACAGCACACAGGAGATAACAAGCATTCTCATGGATTATCTAATGGAAAAGAAAAAAGTAGCTCATTAAATGTGAGCAGTTAAGGGACACAAGTCAGGAACCAAAAGGATGGTACAGAGGGTGCGCTCCACAGGAGGGACAAACACAAGAAGGGGAAGGAAAACCACTGAATAAGAAGCAAGTAAATGAGAGTGACTATAAACTCAACCAGTAGTAAAAAATAGGTGCCCTGTGTGCCCTCTGTAAGATTTTGGAATTGTCTATAAAATGTCTATCATAACTAGACAGTTAAAACCAAGACTTAAAAATCAATGCGTACAGATAAAAAATTTAAAACTGAGTAAAGGCATAAAACGTTGGAACGTGTCTGCACTGCACACTTTGAAAATGGAGTAAGTTGGTAAAAATAGTACCAGTGAATGGAAGCCTGTTTATATTTACTTTCTTACCTATGTGTAGCTTAAAGAATAAAACTGGGTGTGTTTTGCATGGCTCACTATATCACTGTGAACCACATCTTGATTACGTAGGTCTAGGATAGTCTAAATGGAAAGGGGACTGTACAGACACACATTCAAAGATATGCTTGCACGCATACACACAAGCGCACACGTTATATACAGTGCACATACAATAATCTGGCACTATTCAGTCCATTTTAATTGGCAAAGGATTTACTCATTTAGCGATCCTTAGTACAGTGCTTAATTTTAGCAGGTGGTTTCCGGTGTGAAGCATCAGCTGGCACTTATTTTTCTGCCTCAAGCATTTACTGCGAGCAAAAGACACATATTGGAAAGACAGAGCAAGAGAAAGACAGTGAAAGAGAAAAACTAACAAGCGTCACAAAGGGAGAAGGCATAAAGCTTCAGGAGTGGGGTGAAGGGGCAGGAAGTGGCTGTAAATGGATTGAAGAGGCCCGAGATAGCTTCAGGATTACACTGCCTCAGTATTCGCGCTCGCACATTTAACTGCAGCAGCCGCGTGTTTCAGAGGAGAGCTTTGGGCACTGGCACGTTTTTCTTGACAAATTAGGCACTGCCTAAGTAGTCCTCCTTCAGTAGCCCAGGACACATAGGCCCTCATTCTGACCTTGGCGGTCTTTTCGCAAGACCGCCGAGTTACCGCCGCGGTGAAGACCGCCGACCGCGGCGGTATGCCGCTGTGCGCATTCTGACCGCTGGGAGCGTTCCGCCGGAAAACCGCCAGCAGCCACACTGGCGGTCGGCGGGAAAGTGGAGACTGGTCAACCTCCACCGCCACGCCAGCAGAACACCGCCCACAGAATTACGACCCACATTTCTGTGTGGCGGTCTTCTGTTGGCGGTCTTCTGTTGGCGGTCACCTCCCCATGGCTCCTGTCACCTCCCGGAGGACCAACGCACAAGGTAAGTTGATCGTCCGTGAGGGGAGGGGGTGGGGGGGTGTTGTGTGATGTGTGCGTGCATGGGGGTGTGCGTGGGAGTGTGTAGAGGGGGTGTGTGAGTGCGTGCATGCGGGCGGGGAGTGCTGCTGTGCCTATGGGCAATGTGTGTAGTTCGGCGGGTGCGCATGTCGGCATGTATGTGTGCGGGTATGTGTCCCCGTTGTGTATGTGTGTGTGTAGGGGGTGTGTATATGTGTATGTAGGGGGTGTGTGCATGTCGGGGTGCGTATATGTGCATGTCGGGGTGGGGGTGGGGAGGGGGTTCGTACCACCTCTGGGGGGTGGCAGGGGGGTGGAGGGTGTGGGGGGAGGACTCGGGGGGGCAGTGGGGGGTGGGGGAGACCCCTATCAGTGCCAGGGAAGGAATTCCCTGGCCCCGATAGTGCCTACCGCCATGGTTCGCATGGCGGTTCCCGACCTCCAGAAACCGCGGCGGTAAGCAGGGTCATGATACCGTTGGCGGTCTTGGGTCGACCGCCGGACCGGAGTGCGCAGACTCCAGCCTGTCGGTCATGACCGCCGTGGCTGTCGGAGTGGGGAAGTGGCGGTCGGTCGCGGCGGTGACCGCCGCGGTCAGAATGCCATTTTTAATACCGCCGGTCTGTTCGCGGTCCGACCGCCGTCTCTCCGCCGACCGCCAAGGTCAGAATGAGGGCCATAATGACTATCTCAGCTGCTACTCCGACTCTCCTTGGTCATGGGGTTTCCAAAGGTTTGTGCATATATATCCACGTTTGTAAAAGTCAGAAAACAAATACGAGGCATCTGCTCTCATCTGGCAGCTTTTGGAAGATCTTATATAGTCATACAAATAGATTCATAAATAGGTACATAGTTCCTTAATGGGCGAATTATATCATTTAATAATTCAGGACAAACAAAACGGCGGCTGAAACTGACGCTGGTGTATCCAAGTAAGACACACTGCAGTGGTGCCCAATCGAGACCAGCAGTATTTTAGTTGAGCACGTAGGAAATAAATGAGAAAGAAACCGAATAACTCCAAAACCACAAGCGTGAACCTACACATGGTGGCCGTTTGCAACAGTTTGTGATTCACTTAACTTCCCTCTGTGTTTTGCAACAACGATGCACGTTTGTTACTCAAATTAAATTCAAGCAAGTCGATTTTTTTAACACTCTTTAAACATATTTCTAAAATACATAGCATCTCAACGTGGCAAATCATTTTCAAAGAAAGATCTTGCCGAGCCAACACTACCTAGGTAAAAGTTACACCCAAGGGTACTTTCTTAAATGGGCCACTTAGTGTCCTGCAACTCTAACGTCAGCAACAGGCCTGAGGATGCTTAGAGACATTCACCGGATGGGCCCTTTAAGCATTTCACACCGCGCACGCTTACATTATTCGAGTGGAACTGTGGAAGGGCAGAGAACCACGGAAAAGGCATTGCGCCTGCTCATGAATATGAAATAATTAAAATGTGCGGGTATTCACCTCATTTTCTTTCCCATTTTCTCTACCACGCCCACTACCACTCTGCGCTCAAAACTACTGTTCAAGGCGTCACTTAAGAATGTCGGCACGTCCACTGGAGCAGGAGGATATCCACTTGTGTAAGTGGCACCTCTGAATGCAAAACTGGCTTGCTGAATCCCCTGTCAGTTAAGCCTTAGTCTTCTCAGATATCAGTCTAACTGACATATGGATAAAACATTGTGAATTGAGCCTACAGCTGTTAAAACAAACTGATCATGTGTAGTGCTTAAGAAACATAAAAAATACATCCCATGGAGATGAGGAAACTCCGCACTTTACAGTGCACACGGAACAGGCTGATACTCTGCTGACACACGAAAGGTCTTCATCAGAGAATATCATATGTTATTGACTTATCACTAAACAAGGTTCATTATGCTTTTAATAATGCAGACTATGTATGTATAAAGTTATTTTCAATAACATATTTTAGAACTTTGGCATTAGTGACTAGCGTAAGATATATTAAATTGAAAGACAAATGAGAAACGTGTTTAAGGCATATTATTGTGCAGTACAATTGGAATTATGAGCGGTGAGAAGTTGTTATCTGTACAAACAAAGAGAATAAAGTGACATGTCTGGATGTAGTGAACAGGGCATGAATACCAATCACTGGCATACACCATATGCACTAGACACCCCACACATTAGCTATTAGGCTCCTGCCACGAAGCTCTTTACCTGATTGAAATTATCCAGCGCTTTGTGCAGGTTGGCATGCATGCCCGTGGGAGGCTCGTTGGTGATCTTGATGGAATTTTCCAGGATCCCCTGGGGGATAATGTGCCCATCAGCAGATGCGGCAGGCTCAGCGCTGATGAAAACCCTAAACTCCTGATGGCTTCCCTCGCTGTGCTGTTCCAGTTTCTTCTCCAGCGTGCCCAGCCATTTTGAAACTAGATGGATATTCTGGAAGGGGAAGATTGGACAGTGTTGCAATGTGAGACCATATGAAATGCAAGGAGCTAGAATTAAAAACCACTGTGCAATCACTTTCAATTTCACTTATAGTCATGTCTTGAGAAAAGAGATGGAATTAGCTTTTATTGAGCAAGAGGGTTACTTCTGGTGTAAAGACGCACTAAATGAGGAATAATAGATGGGTAGACGTGAAAAAAAACACTATACAATTAATAGTCTTAATACAATGAACAATGAATATAGCCAAAACCACAAGCTGAATATCGCGATACTCATTCTGTAAACCAAAGGAAGTTGACAGGCTAGTAAAAGGGATTTTTCAAAATCAACAAACTTGTATTAGTAATGATATGTATGATCGCCAGCTCTACAAATACAAATCCATTAGGAGTATTTTACCTTGGGCAAAGAATATTATGGGCTACCATCCCAAGACACATAATTGGGACAATATCTCTCTTTTGCCATGTTTACAGCCATGTCAATCCATGTGGATGCTATGGACGAGCTCAGTGTTGTTGGGATAGATCCCTTAAACGGGGACCTTCTTTGCTGCATGGCTTTAAACCCATGTATGCCCCTTGACTCAGTCAGTGTAAAAAAATACCTCCCATTTATAGTACTTACGTTGACAGTGCTGTATACAACATTAGGGTGGCTGGACCCTACTGGTTAAGACCTACATGGAGTCTTGTCAGAGGTATGCATACTTGTAGTTGGAGGGACCGCCACCTAAATACTGAGATCTTTGCCAATTTAGCTAATACATTTTAATTGCATGTAAATGCTAGGAAGCCATTTGTCCAACAGTGAGTAATCAATTTAATATATTTCTTATTTTAGGCAAAGGAATAAACATATGTAGTATCTCTGGGAAACGGCCAAATAAGAGGCATAATTAATCACAGGCATATGATCAAAGAAGAATGAAAGAACCAGTAGAATGTCCAGTTGACAAAAAACCTTCCATCTACTAATGATTAGAAAACACTGCACTGATTGTTTGAGGCAGTAGGGGTTCCATGAGGTATAGGACCAAGGTTGTACTTGGAGTAAGGAAGGTAGATAGGTGTCTTAGTGGAGGGAAAAAACTAACAAATTATTTGGGATCACGTTCCTATGTAAAAGGATTACGAGGCAGCCACTTACTAGTATGCAGCATGAGATCACCTATGTGCTTTTCACATATTGATGATGCCTACTTTCCGAATGCCTCATAGAAATAACAACACAAAACTATAATTACCTACTATCACAACCTATTGCATCAATGTTTTCGCTGTAAATTTTCTAACTATCAAAGTATCTCATTAGCAAGTCATATTGGACTTAGATGGGTTGAAGACTGCCACTTTCTGCGCATACAGGGTTCTTTACATATTTAATATCATGTTACTATTAAAGAAAATGACTTTTATTTTTAAATACACACATTCTCCTTTTAGAAACAACTAGTGTTCTCAGATAAATTGTAAACAAAAGCGAGCAGTCGAAGTGAATAAGGATGCATATTTATAGCACAATATGTTAAAAACAATGTTTCTCTGTTAATACAAAACTGAGCAAAAAAGACTCAGTGGTGCTTAACATGCAATAGGAGTGACTCCCAAACCTTGATTAACATAGCGCTCTGGTATAGAGACTCCTTGTTATTTAATTTAGTACATGATCCGAACTTAGCGAAGCAACAATGTATGAAAATGAAGAGAAGCCCGAGAATTAAATTAACTTGATCACAGAGTAATTGAAATGCCATTTTGGATAACAGATGAAGACTGCAGCTAAATCTTGAATTTCTAGAGCTTGAGTTTCTTTTTTCTCTCCTTTCACTACCATGTTTCACGGCTGCCAATTCAGATTTTTTTCTTCAATGTTATAATGTTTGTTTTCTTGCTTGTGGACATGAGGGAGATGTGATATTACATTTGTGATTTAAAACATGTATATGATCATCCATTGCCCTTATGCCAATAAAAATCCTCACTATGTACCAAACCTATGGAAAACTTGGTTAATGTATCACAACCTTTTATGTCCTGCTCACCTGTAAACATTTGGACTCAGGATTCTTGTTAACTGATGAGTTTGATTTGCCCTGAACACCCTTAAAGTAAAACACCTGCATCCGATTTTATATTTGGATCCTCAGAATCCGAGAAAGGATATTGCCTAGATTTAATTGTTACCCACAATGCCGTTAAAATTGGAGTTCATCAATGGGAATGGTACGACCATTTAATCAGAAATTTTACAATTCACTTTTACAATGGCATTGGATTTGGAGAACAAAAATGTATGTTATCAAATTCTTATAAAACAAAAGAAAAAAAGAAAACTTGTGTTCTCCCAACAAATGAAATATCACCTTGAATTTGTAAACAATCTGTGGATTAAAAATGTCTGTCAGCAAAGATTAATGATTTATTATACAATACGCACGGTAATGCTAAATATGATGTAATTCCACTTAAATCCAAAAAAGTCATAACCGCATCCTATCCCCGATTTAGTTATGCTTAGAAGAACTTAAAAGACATTGTCATAGACTCAGACCTCAGTGTTACAGCCACTGTAAAGTGTGCTAAATCCTAGTGGACATGAAAAAAAATTGGAGACACGCAAAGACAAATTAGCAACTTTAATCTATTGTGTCATCTCAAGGGAAGAAGCACCCTTTTCAAGCTCAAGTGGACTAGCATACCGTAAGTATAAGCATTATCAAGTATTTGACAATAATACATTGGAATGAAAAGCCAAGTAAATTATTGTGGCTACAGCATGATAGAACCTAGTGGAGGTTAAAACCTGATTTTTTTTTGGCTTAAAAAAAACGTATGTTTAGTATTCGGGATCAAAATTGTGTTTTGTCTGGGAAACTGCAATTGAAAATCAAATCAAAATTCAAAATAGTTGCACTGCCAATATTTAGGCTAATATATTAATTGTAATCCATGCTTATTAGAAGGCTTATTTCTGATGTTGTTTTACTGGTATCAAAGTGCACATACTGATCTGGTTCTTGTTTTTTTTTTTTTTTACTGGTTTTATACTTTTAATCTCATATTGCTATTTATTAATACCATTACCACTGCTGTTTTGGATCCAACATGTACCTTTGGTATGAACTTTCTGCTCTGTGACCCTACATTGTTTCTGTAAACTGAGAGACAGCACTGACTTTCACACCTGCAAAATTTTTCTAGCTCAGCTATCGACGGAATGTGATTGTCAGATGTGTAAAGTTAGATTTGTCTACCGCCCCATTCAAGTTGATTTTTAGTCATAAATAGAGTCAGGGTGGAAAAAAATATTTGCTGGAGAATTTAGATTTTTAAATATAATACGCCATCCAAAATCTCATACCAAGATTTGTTTCATTGTCTGAAATAATTAGAGCTTTGCAGGCAATATTTAACCAAAATGCGCTCTATCAGTGCTAGTGTGCCTTAAAACATCTGATTTTTAGCCAGTTTGTTAAATTGTTCTGCAAAATGCATCTGTTGATCCTAGATTTTCTCAGAGATACAGTACCTGAATTATGGCCTTCGAGGAAGTGAGGCTTGCACAAATTGCTCATGTGCTTTGTGCATTTCTGTGCAGTTATTTATACCGCACAACTTTCAGATCAGAACGTTGCAGCTGGATTGGTACTGCTGGGTGACTGACGGTACACATTACACCAGCATCTGCTGTCTTCACTGATACTTACCAGTATACAAGAACACTCACTTAATGGCCTACACCACATTGTGATTATTTCCAGGTTTTAGCCCGCAGCGCCATTCTTCCATACTTTTATTGAAAAGGCAGGCCACATTTTGCTTTCTGGGGAATCCTACCTGGGCTATCCGTAATTTGTAAAAGAATGCACAACATAACAGTGCTTTTTAGGTCAAGCATAGCAGCACGTGTGCAATGTTAACCAACGTGTTGGTATGTGTCTGGGCTTTTAACCACGCCGACAGTATGCCCATCAATATCACTCGTTCATGGGCTTGCCTTTCAAAAATCCTTTGCTTCTGTGGGGAACTGGTTTATGTTTGTCCCTCCTTAGGGCGGTTTTGTTACCACCTTGGCCATCGACCCTGTTACATGGATAGTTGCACTTTTGCCGATAACTTTGACTGCGAGCGAACTTCTTTTTCCTTTTGTCTCTCTCTTCGCTCTCATGGAGGTGCTTTGAATGAGCTCGCTTATGTCAACTGTTTTACTTTTAGTTTGTGTACAACGCTAATAGCTGTACCTCGAGCAAACGCGAGACCCATTACATTGTAAATGCTTGTTCTGTAATGTAAACAAAACCTCTCGTATCCACTTTAGGAAGGCTTTACAATCCTGGCCTGTACAACACTACTCTGCCCTCTGCAGCTTCCCCTTTCAGTTACCAAAGATGGCTGGGTTTATGGTGAGATCGCAGACTACTGACTGGTGTCAAGTATCAACATATACAAGCAAACTAAAATCTGCAAAACGAATTCAAAGGTAATATTAAAGCTGAGATCTTCAGCTTCGCAGACTAGTATCCAGGCCACACCCAAAGCGTTTTGGCCCCAACCCCGAATACTTCAAGCAAATCCGGTGGTCACATATTCAGTATTGTGTCCCGTTAAGGAGGCCTTTCTTCGGGTACTGTGCTTGTTCCAGCACCTTACTGTGAGAGTGTGGACCGTCAGAAGATGGTGGCAGCTTTTTATCTTCCTTTGAGCCGCATTAGCGCCTAGTTTATAATTTGTATGAACCAAGATACCCTGTCAAATTGTACAGAGAATAAAGGATTTCAAGGCGTAAAGGTGGAACTTTTCATGCATTAAATTCACAAAAAGTCCCCCCTCTGTCATATAATTACTGAACTGTCTGTGAAAGTGCAACTTTTTTTACCTATTTCAGAGAGGAAAGGTCCTATTTCGATATTGAATGCCATTTTATATGTTTTGTGTGGCATATGCCTGTGCCGTCTATCACCAGCAAGTTTCAGTATCACTGAAAGCTGCTGCTAACCTCAACATTAAGAAACTGATCCAGGTCAAAAATGTGCAAAGCTATTTACCAAAGCTGCAGCCGTTATCTGAAAGGGACACATAGTAAGTAGTTCGGTTTTCATCATCGATTTCTGTCAGTGGGTAGGTTACACTAGACTGACACCGCTGGTTTATGAGAGTGTGTAATGGTTAATTTGATGGTCAGTGGCAACGCCAAAGAGGCCTACAACAGTAAGTTGGAATTGACAAGATAAAAGCTATTTTATCAGAACAATGGGATAAACGGGCCTCGGACGTACCAGAAATCTACAGTTCCTAATAAAATAAAGCTCTGAATGGTGGATTTCTCTTGTCTATCCTGACCATGAGAAAGAGACACATAAAAGTAATCGACCATAATGTGGTCACGCTAAGTATTTGTGGCTGGTCTGTACCATGCAATGTTCCCCCACCAAATATGGCCTTAGTTACTCCAGCGGCCAGACCACTGTGACTGCCTTCCCACCACTGCTGGCCTTCCACCTATTTTAGCTAGCAAATTATTACTAGTATATTCCACGGATTTGTATTGTTTGTCCACGCTCCTTAAGTTGTCATGACAATGTAATATTTAGATGCATCTGGTTGCCCCCTTTGACGAGATTTACTAACAGTTCATGCAGCACAGTGCAGCAAGGCAAATTGCTGTGCTGCATTGAGTGAACGTGAGAGAGCTGAACTGCGGCATATTAACAAAGATATGGTGCTGTTCAACTCTCTGCCCGCATTGACACACTTGTGGATGTCTAGTGGCAATGTAAGCAACCCTGCGCCATTGTGCAATATTGTCTGTGTCATGGTCTGGATAGTACTACAGAATGCAACATACATGGAATGAGGAAGAAACTAGGAGAAATGAAAATATTTCCCCTCCTTACGCCAACCTCAGATAGGCACACCATTTTGACACAAACCCAGGTTTACAACTTTAGTAAATATGGGTTTGCTTCAAAATACATGGGTGGATGCACCAGAATGCCATTCGTCACCCTTGTAGTGCTTTCCTGATGTTGGGTAGCACATGGCAGAACAAGGCACTACCTTGTGTTACTTTGTGGAGAAAAGTAGTGCAAGGCCTCACAAATATCAATTTGCATGGATTTATAAATATCACTTAAGCACTTGTGTTGCATTTCATGATGCAAGGATAATGCAAGTGCTTAGTAAATCTGGCCCTCTTTCTTGCTGTAATCAAGGGAATTCAACACCGAAGTTGAGCCCAGAGTTTCATTAAGTGTCAATGGAACTCTAATATCCCGGGTTCCGAATCATTACATTGTTCTTGTTTTCTTGGTGCCTGCTCAGTCAATAGGGACTCAAAGCTCCGATAACTCTTCAGAAATGAACCAAAAAAACCAATGATGTCTTGGGTTTGTCACTATGTATCTCAGTTTTGAAAGGCTCGCAATCTAGGGCAAACTAAACATTCCTGGAGCTAAACTGCTGTACCTGGTGCAGGACACATCTCTATCCTATTTAGCAAATATTTTACAGTCAGGTCTGCCTTGCACAGGCCAAAAAGACTCTATCGAGGAACACTAACTTTCCCCCCACTTGAAGCAATAAACAGATGGGTAGCTATGAGGTTCTTTAATTCAGTCAAGGTTATGAAATGTAGCAGTTACATTTTTTAGTACTTCAAACTGAAAGTGACTGTCAAGGTGTTGAAAATGCAGAACTCACATTTATACACTCAGTCAGGGTAATGCACCAGTTTACAGAACATCAAAAGCTCTTAGGATCATGGTAACCCCATACGAGTAGATAAGCTATTCACCTTGGAGTACTAGGTGTGTCACTTTTGGTTACTGAGTTGAGGTCTTGTGAGTCAAAGCAAAAATCTCAGTTCTTGGGAGCTGCCTTACAGGGTATATTTTGGTACCACATCCATCATGTTTGTCCAAGGGTTACTGCAGGGCATAAAGAAGTCTACATTCAATATAATAGATAAGCTGTGATATACCTCCTCTAATATCTTGTAAATCTTATTTCTGGAAGACACACGATCACATTTGATGATATCATGGACTCAACAGCTGAAGATCCCAGGAGTCACAGAGAAAGAAAAACAGACTTTGGCAATTTCAAACTGCTATTCTATTGCACTGACTAGTGGCCTATCCTCTTGCCTATGATGCAGTTAGTTGTGGAAGAGGATTATTGACCATTTACTCATCTGTCTGTTACCATCAGCATCACCATGACAGGTTGAATGCTAGGGAGATTGACATGCAAAACTCACTGGGGTTGTCTTTGGATTGCAAAGTCAACAAGGTAAGCTCATTGTGCTGATCTTGTTTAGCATTAATGCTCTGTCCACTTATGCTTGAAGAGTGGGGTGTTCCACCTCCTAGGCCCTTCTCTCTTCCCTGCTTGCAGCCAGAAATACATTTTAAGCATACCACTGCTTGATCATATTGCTGCTGGCTTTCACATGTATTCTAGCCTCTGTCATGCACTGGGCCATCTTCAATCAGAGACCCAGGACATAGTGCATTCTATTTGTTGAAGATTTTCTTCTCACACTTTTCTCATAAGACTCAGAAGACTACTCACAAGCTGCTAAACACTGGCTCAAAGGGGTTAAAGCAACCATCCCGAAGCACACCTCCGTAGGCAAACAACAGACATTTAACAAGATACCACACTACCTCATGATCAGGGTTTTCCTAGCAACCCCACAACAATTTTGATAGTTTAATTTAATCTCATGAGAAGTCGTTTAGTTTGTTGGTAAAAAAAGAGGGTAGAACTTATAGATCACCCCATACCTGTTCCGTTATAAGTTGACAAAATAATTATATTTCTGTCATAGGCTACCTGCCCACATGGGGAACCTGACAAGTAAAATAATGATTTCATCACCACAAGGGATATGAGTCTTGAAGAACCGCCAACATGTACTTTGTAGTACCATCTACAACCCCCAAGATAGATCTGTTTCCTGAAGATGTCTTAGGGCTGAAGAAAGTGAAAATGTCCATCCCCATGCCTCAAAAGACATTTCAACCATGGGCCAGTGGACTAAGGAAGGCCTTGGTTTGACTTCTTACTACCTGAGAAAGTCAGGCAGGATGTTTAATATTTTTTAGATTTTTGCTACCTATTTGGGTCAGTGTAATGTTTTGCCATCCTATTACATATTGTGGCCAAACCCATGTATGCTTTAGGGGGACACTGTGGTACACTTCCAACAGGACCACCCAGTAGTCCTAATACACCAGCAATAACGCTCTAGAATCCCCATATCTAGGTTCCTTTGGCTCTCCATGAACAACTGTTGTCTAGTAAACTGGGAACACATATGAGTGTTCATCTTTCTCTTGAGTTGTATTATTAATGTGGAGGCCTTCCGGGGTCGAGCACTCTAGCAGCGTCTTGCATTATTCTGTTTGGGTAGAGCCCTCTGAAGAGAGTGATGCAGCAACCATAGTCAGTCCATCACAAGCAGAAATGTCAACATCCTGTTACTCAGTGCCTTTCCAGAAGGTGCAGGTTCTTTCTGACTCAAAAAAAGAGGGATAGGGAGGAATTATGGTCCAGTGTATATCCTCCCAGTGGAAATGTCAAAAATATAAGATACACTGTTCTAAATGGAGAGAAAGGAAACTGTGGCGGGGGTCGTAAAATTTAGGAACAAGAAACCTCACACATCCACAAGGATGTCATGCTTCATCATCAGAGTTGCTCCTCGTCAGACCAGCACTGCAATATCTAACGGGCACCACCAGAGGTGGGGGGGCTCTTTGCCGGAGATCTTTTTCAATGATGGTGCCGTGACCCCAGGAGTGAATAAGTAACAGAGGAGATCAAAGACAAAGTGGTTAAAATTGGCTCTCAAAACCTCCAACGGGTAAACGATTTATTAGACCAGGTGGAAGGTAGGGACCAAGGTTAAAAAAATGTAGTCATGAGAGTGAAACAGAGATAATGGTCAATCACTCTATATCAAAGGCAAAAATGGGGGGGGTTGGAGGATTTCCAAACCAGCCCTATCACGGGTCAACATGTTTCGCATCCTGGTGGTCCATACGGATCCAGTGATGCTTCGTCAGGACCTAGATGACTATGTGTATCTCCTAATTGTAAAGGCCAAGTGTATCTCCTTAATCATAAAGGTGTGCAGATTACTCTTAACCAGAGATTTTCAGGAAAAAGTAACCAGTCACTTACATCATTATGGAACCAGTAATTCCTAACTGTCGCCCGTCCCAATTTAAAGAACGCGCTTCTTAGGAACACATAGACCAATGGTCAGGTGCAAATTAAGTTTAAAATGCTGCCGCTGCCGGTCGGGAATCTACCCGGGTCCGTGGTTCCTGAATAGTTTTAGGGGGACACTGTGGTACACTTCCAACAGGTCCACCCAGTAGCCCTAATACACCAGCAATAACGCTCTAGAATCCCCATATCTAGGTTCCTTTGGCTCTCCATGAACAACTGTTGTCTAGTAAACTGGGAACACATATGAGTTCCTTTCCAGAAGGTGCAGGTTCTTTCTGATCACAGGGCAATTACATGACAGACAGAGTATAAATGGTGTTAAACTTTACTCAAAATCCTGTTTCTTGCAATCAAGTTATACAGCTCATCAGAGTTAAAATGCTGTACTTAGTCCGAACATTAAGTATGTTTAATGAAGTCTCCCTGCAAGCTTCAAATTTTGGAGAGAAACTCTGTGGGACTGAATTTCCACAAATACGTTTCTGGGGTCAGGTCAAGCTTTCTATTCCAATCTTGCTTAAAGTATGAGTACCATATGGCTTCTGAGGAACAAAGTATGGTGAGACCTCTAAAACTGAACACATTTTATTGTGTTGCTTTTTTTCAGTAAACCTGAGGTTTAAATCAATTAGGAACATAACATGAAATCTATATGAAACTCTTAAATGTAAACTGTTTCTTCTGTTATTTGTTTAGTGTGAGACCTAACAGCCTTAGAGTGGTCATCCCTCCAACGTTCGGCTTACCCTCCTACAATTACCTGATCTCGTTTTTGCTGGCTTTAGGACTCTGAGTACTTTACCACTGCTAACCAGTGCTAAAGTGCATGAGCTCTCCCTCTAAAACATGGTAACGTTGGCTCATACCCAATTGGCATATTTAATTTACTTATAAGTGCTTAGTAAAGTGCACTAAATGTGCCCCGGGCCTGTAAATTAAATGCTACTAGTGGACCTACAACACTGATTGTGCCACCCACATCAGTAGCTCCTTAACCACGTCTCAGGCCTGCCATCACAGAACCTTTGTGTGCAGTTACACTGCCATTTTGGCCTGGCAAGGTAATCCTCTTGCCAAGCCTAAACCTTCTTTTGTTGTACATATTTCATCCCTAAAGAAGGTCCTATGCAACCCCGAGGGCAGGGTGCAATGTTCCTGAAAGGTACAACATGTACTTTTACGCTTAACATCCTAGTTGTGAAAAACTCTCCAGTTTGTTTTTCTCTACTGCAAGGCCTAGCTCTCCCATAGGTTAGCATTGTGATTAATTTATTATATGTTATGTGTAATTTCCAAATGGGATTAGACAGGTATTTCGAATTTGGACTCACAATTTAAAATCACAACTTATGGTGAAGTTGGATTTTAAGTTAAAAGTATACAAATGGCCCTTTTAGAAAGTGAATGTTTTCCTTACTTAAACCATTCTGTGCCTTTTGCCTGTCTCCAATAGTGGTCTGAGGTGGGTGACAGCTTGGCTTTATACATTCCCCCCAGATTGTCACACACAAAGGTGCATAGGTGTGTCTCATGGGCCATTCACATCGTTATGGCCCATCACCGGGCTGATGGGTCTTCCTGGGCAGAATGGGAAGAAGGAGTTGACACACCTGAAATGGCTGGGCGTGTCCCCAGATTTGAGAGCTGAATTACCCCCACCTGTATTGAGTCTGGACCCAGGGAAGGATGGCCAGGGACTTTCGGGCACTTAATAGTTTTGCTTGAAGTCTACCCCACTTCAAAGGCATCACTGGGTCTAAGTACTGAACCCCTGACACCACCATCTCAGTACACCTCTGGATCTGTGATTACTTTGCCAGGAACAACTGCTGTACTGAAAGGACTGCTACTCTGCCTTGTTGTGCTTTTGCCTTACTGATCTGACCTGCTGCGTGCTGTTCCCTTGCCTGGGTGAGAAGGACTGGACCCGCCTCACTTGACCTCAGAATGTCTCCAAGTGTCCACAGGCTTGCCTCCTGTTGACTAGCCTCATGGACACAAAAGAATTAGAACCCTCCTGTTTCAATTCTAGGGCATATCTGCTCATGAGTCTGTCCTGCTAAGTGGTGCCAGTCTCAGTCTGGGAACCTCGGAAGTAGATCTGGAGGATTTCTCCAGTGGAACTGACACATCCTCTGCTGTGAGAGCAGAACTAATGCAACATCACTGTGGCGGGATCCAGTTTGGCGCTTCACATTTGGAACCACCGCACTGCAGAATAGACACTTTGGTCACAGATCCGATGCATTGCTGCAACTGTGTGAAGAAATAAACCTCACCTACATGGGGATCAACAACTCATTTCACTGTCGCAACCAGGATCAAGGCACTTTTGCACCGGGCCTGTGTGGGTCCTGTATCCAGCCTGCACTCCACTGCAGGTGACCTGAACTCCTGACTTTGTCCAGGTCCAGCGTGACCCATTAACTCTTCCAGCGCTATTTGCTTCTAATCGCTATACCTGCCACTAATCCTTAAAAATGATTATCTCGGCTTCTACTGGATGTATTTTGGGCTTTTTGGTCTTGTCTTATTTGTACAAATCATAATCTATCTTTCGAACCAGGTGTGGAGCCTTTTTGTGGTGTTTTCTCTGTTATTGCTTAAGTACTGAACAAACACTTTACACATTGCCTCTTAAGCGAGGCCTCACTGCTCTGTGCAAAGCTACTGGAGTGTGAGCACAGGATAATTTAGGGTGTGTTGTGAGTTACTCCAACTAGGACTGTGGTCCCTACTTGGACAGGGTGCACACCTCTGCCAACTAGAGACCCAACTTCTAACTTTTAGGATTCTAGAAAGGATTATAACTGCTACCTTTCACCATGTTCTACTAATGCTCATTCATCTGCCTGGGGAGGAGGCTAAACTATAGGTTATTGTATGTGTCTGGAAAAATGCTGATCTACCTAGTATATCAGAAAGGGTCAGGTGTTGTGTTTTAATTTACATTTCCTTTTTGGTTTTACAACATATAACAATGGTGTATGTGGAAAATTACCCGCAACAAAGAAATTATACACCGGAGTTAGAGACATAACTTTATCTCACCTAACATATGATGAGTTCTTTCTTATTGACATTAACACAGTTGTGGAATTAAGATAAGATATT
The DNA here is from genome assembly GCF_031143425.1 of Pleurodeles waltl. Lineage (NCBI taxonomy): Eukaryota > Metazoa > Chordata > Amphibia > Caudata > Salamandridae > Pleurodeles > Pleurodeles waltl. Next base: position 1,238,995,584 of record NC_090446.1, read on the forward strand.
ATATATGTTGATTAGTAGCAAACACAGAGGAGTTGAGGACACCTGGGTGCACTTCCATAGTTCTCATCCTAATGTGTGTCATAAGAAGAGTAGTATGTCACATACAGTTATCTCAGGAATACCTGGTGGATGGGTCAGAGGTGAATACTCGCGAATGGGAGGCATTGCTGTATCCGATGTATAGGGACCATTGTGTCTACTTCTTGCCTGTCTATTATTGTAAGTGGCTATGAGATTCATGAAGGGAAGGAGGACCCCCCTCTCACATATTCTGTGATTGCGCACATGGTATCAGCTGCCTACACAGTGTATGATGTCTTGTGATGAGTTTGGGGCAGGCTTGTGTCATTGTTTGCTTCCAGTCTCTTGAGATATATGTCCCATATCATTACAGCTGTTCCCCCACCTCCCTGGGTTTCTGTTTTGGTTATGTCCCTTTCCCATTTTAATAGGGCACTGATACAATATTTTGTGCCAGGAGCTACACAGAAATTCTAGGGCATTGCTATTTGTCTTTTCAATAGCACAAACATTAGATCAATGAATCTATGTAGATATTTGTCCTCTTTAGCTCTAAGGCCCAGCAGACTGGATTTAGGTGTGCCCAGCACAATGTGCTCCACCAGGGCTGAAGTGATTCCCATGACATCTCCCCATGTGTGCTGTATCAGAGGGCAGTCCTACACCATGTGAAAAAATCCTGCATCAGGCGATGTACATCTGGGCACTTCGATGAAGCCACGGGGAACATGCATTTTACAAACTTTTTTTTTTTTTTTTTTTACATTTTCCTATTGGTTTTACAACATAAAACAATGTTGTATTTGAGAAATTACCCACAGCCAAGATCTTATACACTGGAGGTACGGAGCCATAACATTATCTTGCCTGCTTCTGTAAGAGTGTATTGTTTGTAGCAGGGGTGAGATGGGATGCTTGGAGTGGCCCTGTCCCCACTGTCAGGAGATGGTAGATTCCATATCGGGATCAGTGGTGAGTAAGGTGGTGGTGGCCTACCCCTGTGTACATATTTATGCCAGAATATGTAAGCTGTTCTCATTGTTGGGACTTGTGTGCTAGTCTTTCTCTGTTTTTTGATAACCAGGTGTATATGTGTTCCCTGTTAAGTATTCATTGAATATCGGGTCTTTCTGCACAAAGGTGCTGTCCCCAGCCATTGCACTGGCCACTGTAGTTGAGCCATCCCATAGTATAGCTCATAATTGGCGGCACTAAGTCCTCCCTTCACAAGTGGGCATTACATTTTGTTTGCATTCTGTTTTCTACATGTGCCCCATATTAAGCCCTAAATAAGTCTGTTTAATTCTCTGAAGAAGCATGTGTGGGGAATTATATTGGTAGGGCTGCACAGAAGTACAATAGCCTTGACAGTATCAACATCCTGTCAATAGCCACACAGCCCAGCGAGGATAGCTGGAGTGATGTCCAAGATGAAAGGGATCTGCGTATTGAGGTGAGGGCTTAAATATAGCTTGCCCTCCGGTAAGTCATTGTCTGTGTGATAAATTAGCATTCCCAAGTACTTAAACATAGCAAAGAGTCACTCAAGTCTGGATTGTGTCAAGGTTCCTCTGTGATATTCCAGTTGCTGAGATAGTGGAAATTGCCAGGACTTAAATCAGTTTACCTTCAGGCCTGATATGTCCCCATATTTGATTAGTGTCTCTAGGAATGTATTATTAGCAGATAAATCAAGGCACCGTCGGCATATACGGATATTAGGTGTCATATACAGTACGCCAGTATTCCCCAGTTTTGAGTCTGGAGGCATAGTCTGCATGCCAGTGGCTACATGGCAACAGCAAATATTAGCGGCAAGAGAGGGCATCCTTGTCTGGCGCCCATGTGTATGCTGAAACATACTGACATTGTATGTCATGTCAACTGTAGCCATCAATTGGCTGTATAATGTCCTTACCCAGGTCAGATATCTTGGGCCTAGTACCATCCTTTCTAGCATCACCAGTAAATATTATAATGCCAAGGTATCAAATGCTTTTTCTATATCAAGCAAAACCACTAAGAGTACTCCATTGTCCCTCTAGGCAGTAATCATCAGACCCAGTAGTCAGCATATTTTAAGAAGTGTTCCATTCTGCTATAAACCCATGTCAAATGGTATGTACCAAAGTGTTTTGACTATGGGGAGAAATCTGTTGGCTAGCACTTTTCCCAATACTTTGCAATTAGGTTTAAAAGCGATAATGGTCTGCAGGATTGCACGTCTAATGGGTCGTGCCCATTTTTAAGGAGTACAACTATTAATGCTTCCCAGAGTGTTTCTAGGAGCTGTTTCACGTCCCTCCCTTCACTGTAGGCTTCTAGCAGTTTTGGGGAAAGTGACATGATCCTCTATGGAAAAGCCATCAGCAGGATTTTGTTGTGGGCAATTTAGGCAATCGGCATGCGGATTTCCTCTATTTGAAGAGGTAAATCAATTTGAGAACTCTGAAATGGGTTTAAGCAAGGAATAGGGATATCATTTGGATATTTCTGCATTTGATCAGTAGTGGAGCATTTATCTGCGGCATTTAAAGAGTGATAGTATTCAACAAATATGGTATTGATAAGTATCTGTATGTTGTATGTGAGGCTGTCATGATGTTTTAATGGCTCCTATTGGCAGACCCGGTCTTCCCTCAGCAGCCATGCCAGAAATCTGCCTGCCCCTTCTTCCTCATGTTATTGGGCAAGGTGTTGTCTGTATACAGTTTTCTGAGGTGTACTTCTAATGCAGTATGTTCTCTTCTAAGCTCCCGTCACTGCCCCACTTTGTCAGTCAGCAGGGTTGTCTCAATTTAGGTTGTTGCAAAGTCCGTTCCAAGTCTAGCAACTCTCTATTTAAGGTATGCCTAACACCCCCCACAGGGTGGCAATGCAGTGCCCACGTTGAGCCATTTTGTGGGCCTCCCATAGCTCTGCACTGGGTTGAGCCTGCATTCAGTTCAAAATATTGAATTAGATGTGTTATATTGTCTGAAAATGGTGCATCTTGCATTGCCTCGGTCTGCAGGCTCCAAATTGGAATACTAGAGTGGTGTCTTCCCATCTCACTGTCATTTCTAGTGGGCATTGAACTGACCAGGTGCAAGCTAAATATTCTGTTTTTACTACCTGCGGAACCATGCGTCATTGCAAAGAAATATGTCTAATCTAGTATGGATGCCATGTACTGGGGAATATAACAAGTATTCCTTACTGTAAGAGTGATGAAATCACCATATGTCATGTTCTCTTCTACTGTCCATCCAGTGTTGAAAGTGGAAAGAGGGCAAGTGTTAAGCAATTCAAAAAAGCGGAGCGATTAGTATTTAGGGCATAGCTCACCCCCAGCAATAGCGGGCGCCCTCTAGGTGACCCTCTACTATCACATAGCTGCCATATGGGCCAGTTCCAGACAGGCAACGAATGCTGCAACAATTTAGATCAAATCATCTGCCACTCTGAGCGTTAGTGACGGGCCCCGTCAGTTCTCTCTAGCACCGGTTTCACTGGAGTCTTCATCACAGTCTGGTACATGGTCCAATTGCAGGGCAGCAAATGAGTTTTGGCTATGTTGCTAATCCTTCACCATCTAATGTGCTATCTCTTTGACCAACTCTTCAGTCGTGGGTTGGGTGCATGTTTGCCTGTGCTTCGTTCGTGGTCTGAACCACTTTCAACTTAACTGATCAGTTGCCACCGATGCCTCTATGCCTTTGTAATACTCCATAATCCTGTTTCTTCAGGTGTTTGGAAGAAGTATGTCTCATCCTCTATGACCCTCAGTTTAGCAGGGAAAAGGAGTGTGCATTTAAGGTCCAACATTCATAGATGTTGTTTGACGGCCACTTAGGAATTGTGTTGCTGCTGTACTTCTGATGTGTAGTCCAGATAGGAGTGATAACATTGCCTTCAAAATGACATGGAACATTTACAGGATGCCTCTGTAGTTGGGTAGCTTCATGATCACAGGTCTTAGCTGGGCTGCCGGTGGTGGATGCACCCTTTCCATATAGAAGAATTTTAGCACCTTCCCAACCAATGTAGTTGACATCAGCCATTGTTCAAGGAAAAGACCATGTTTGGGCCCTCAGAAATATTCTGGAAAGCTCATGACGTGAACGTTATTGCGTCTCGAGCCATACTCTGCATCTTCCGCTGCAAGCTGTAAAGATGCTATACCAGTTCTCAGCTCCTGCATTTGAGTGCGGACCCCCTACAGCGTGAGTCAAATCATGTTAATGGCAGATTTTGCGTCATCCACCAGTTTACTGTGCTCGCAGAGAGTAGGTTCACTTCCAGGGACAGAGAGTCTATCTTTTTCTCCAATGTGGTTCTGGCATCCAGGACTACATTTAATATCCTGTCAAATTATTCAGAATATTTTTTGAGGATGACCTTGTGGTTGCTCAGGCACCTTCCCCCCGTTTGTTGTGGTGCAGCGAGGTAGTCTTTACTGTTGAGGGAGAGGGGGAGGGATTTTGGTGGCCTTAGGTTTAAATATTATACTTGCTGTGATGAGGACTGTGCACGCTTACTCCTGTGTGCCTCTGCAGGAAGAGCCCCCTCGAGCAGGGCCTTGTATCTTATGCAGCCAGCGACCATAAATGAGTGGGCAGATCCTAAGCCTTTCTGTAATTATGCTGTCTCAGGTGCCATTAAGGGTGAAGCCTAGGGTCTTACTCACTGACCGATACATCCAGAAACTTGCACCAACTTATATTTCACAGTGTAGGACGGCACCGGTCAGAGCCTCAGAAAGTTCCTCTATTTATGCTTGTCTAGGGCAGTTCCCAAGGCACATTACTGGGTGACAATCCTTGCTGGGTAGTGTTGCTGCTTATGTCAGGGCCTACCTGCCCCCACCGGGACCAAAGGCCCTCCAAGCCACCAATAAGTGCAGTTGGAAACCCCAGCCGCTGCAAGGCTCCTGGTAAACAAGGCCCCAGCGGAAAAAGGATAATTACTTCAGTTGTGGGTTCCGATTCATTCACCCTGCTGGGGTCATCAGAGGTCCACCCGTCTCCTCCCGACAACTATACCTGCTCAGTTCTGTTGGGCAGCCCTCTGTAATCCCAGCATGCCACCTCCTCTTGCCAACGGACCATGTTGTCATCCTAGCCAGCCCTGCCATACAGGTTCCATGACGCCAGGCTCCTTCCTACTCAGGGCTTTGGTGCCATTGCAGCTGCCATCCACCCCAGGTTCACAAGGGGGGGGGTTCCGTCAGTGCCTACTGCTACTGTCAGCAATGTCACCGTCTCAGGCCACCTGGAGCCCCAGCCCATCCTATTGAGTCATTTCTGGTCTCTTTCAGGCACTTTCAGTCCTCAGGGAGTGCGGGGGTCACATGGATCACGGAAGGACTGTTGTGCTGTGTTGCAGAGGATTTAGCAGGATTACTACAGGGCCTGGGACAGAGCTCAGAGGAGCACATCTTCTGTAGTCACCACCTTGGCTTTGCCCCAGGTTGTCATCATCTTGGCTATGTCCTGGGTAGTCAAGTGTTAATGACTCTAAAAAGCATAGACTCTGGGTTTGTTCTCTGGGTGACCTTGACTGGGACAAAAAACAAAGACTCTTCACTTTAATGTCCCATTTAGCCTATCCAACTTCATAACAGGGTTTAAAACAGAAATAAACTCCTAGAAATATTCAGAGGAAGAAGCCAACTTCTACGACCTGGTCACACCCGAAACAGCAGCTCAGCCTTGTCCACTCACAAACTGTAATAACCTTTCATTACAGTGCATCTACATGGGCCCACTGAACACTTACATTCTTCTCTGTTTTTTTAAAACTATTTTCCTTAGATTTCTAGGCTGCCAGTTGTCCGAGCTGACTTAAAATAAATTTGGCATAATTTTAGCTGTTTCTCTCGATCTTGATCTTTTTGACTTTGTAGAGGCAGTTAGGTAAATACATTTTTATATTTTTGTAAGCTGACCTGTCTCAACTTTTCAAATGTTGCCCCGCCCATCACATGAAGCATCAGCCTAAGAAACAATCTCGATCCAGGGATAGGTTATTGAATGATCTGATGTTAGTTTGCTTCTCCCACTCAACCCGCGTAGTGCCAGCGGTCGCAGTGCTCCGCTGACGGAGTGCTATGGTACGGTACGGGAGTGGGTGTGGCGCTGCGGGCTGAGGGGCCTGCCACAGTCCACCGGTTCAGCTTGCAACCCATCCACCCACCTACTGCTACAATCTAGGTCAACCTGCCCACCAGCCCACCTGCCAGTCTGCTCCTTGTGTGCTTGGCCGGCCTGTGTGCCATGCTCCAGCTGGTGTCAATCCCGGCCAAACCACCCACGCAGGGGAGCGGCAATGTGTGCAGTGGCCTCCCTGGCCACCATCAGCCTATCTTTGTTTGACCAGTCGTGCAGTTCACCAGCTGGCACCTAGAGATCCAGTGGCCTCTGGCTGGAAGTAGTCCAGCGGTGAAGTTAACGGCAGCCTTGCTGCAAGCAGCCCCAGGAAGGAGCCCCTGGAAGGAGGAAGGCGGGGAGACAGAGTGGATATCAGAGCGGACAACGGATAACAGCTTGATTGCCCTGCGGAATTCCTTGACTGAAGTCAGATTTATAATGGCCCAGGAGTACAAGGTAAGGGGTCGTGAGATTGCGAGTGGCGAGCACAGTGGATTTAGAGGCCCACTGCTGAGTGCGTGCCCTGTCCCCCTGTGGAATCGGCCTGGCCAGGTTGGGTGCGGATTGTGGGGTTGGTATGGAGAGATCCGCTCGCCCCTGCTCAACCCTCGCTTTGGTTGATCGCAGCTCAACAAAAAATCTCAACAAAAGGCAGGCAAGCAAGAGACTAAAGAACCAGCTAGGCTTAGTTCTGCGAGACACCTAAGCCACTTATTTAAGCCACTGCGCAACTCAGCTACACAATACTGCCTATACTGTTGATAAGCAGAAATGAGATCCGGCAAAATACGAGGCAGGACTACATTTACAGGTAAGAGGAAGAGGAAGCACTGTTAGCCGAACTTCAACCTAACCTCTAAGCTAATTAAGTGCTGTGAGCTAGCAGGTTTCTTTGCATTAAACGGGCGGTTGCCGTCAGACTCACCCCCAGTCTGGACTAGAGCCACTGAAAAGATGGTTTCATACCTAGATTATACCTTGGTAAGTGGCCCTCCTATTTAAATTTGTGAGGGATTTCAGAATCCAAGATCTCCCAGAAAGTGATCATAATCCACAAATAATTACAATCCAGACCCAAGTGCCTATCCACGAAGAAACAAACCTCCTCAAAGGGGAGCTTTGTTCTGAAAATCGAAAGCGATTAAGATGGAGCTCACATTTGGTTGCAGCTAAAGCAGAGGAAGCGGTTGGGAAATTGGAAGACATGACCAATGATCTGTTATTTTTGCATTTGTCGCCCCAAGTGGGAAGGGTATGCCCAGAAGTGGGTCCCGTGCTCACTGCGCCACTGGATTCAAGCTAGCCTAGCTGATGAAGGGTGATACCCTGAAACCGGTCCTAGGATGCCTGTTTCTGGTCCAGGGAGGACCTGGCTTGGCAGTTCGGGCTGGGCTGTTCCCATGAGGAAAAGGGTCAAGACTGATTTGCATATGGCTGTGTTCAACCTGGGGTGGCGTGGTGAGCAAAAAAACGATGGATTAAACCCTGATCTTTGTGACTGGGGGTGAATGTTTGATTTACTCTGCATTCCGTCCATCATCTGTTCTTTTTGCAGTGATCCACTAAGGACAGTTGCTGCATAAGAGTCCTTCACTATAAGCCTTATTAAGCAGCCTCCAGGGAGAGGTAGGTTTAGGGGGGCACACCTGGGGTACAGAAATAGCATACTCATGCCACGGGCAATACGACAGAGGAAATCAGGGGTGAATAGGCTTCTGAGACAATTGCAGAATCATCCGACTGAAAGATCAATTCTGAGAACCATACAGAAAGAAAAGACCCTACTAAAGAGAAATATTTGGCTTTTTAAAAGATCAAAGCAGGAAACATTATGGGCAAAATTACATTATGCATCAACACTGGCAAACTCTAGCCGGTTCTGGAGCTTGATTAACAACATTGAGAAAGGACCCAGAGCTGCGAACAATGCAAACGTCACAGAGGAGACATGGGTGGGATATTTGAAATCCCATTTTAAAGAAACATCCCTAACAGATACTGACTCAGTCCAATGGGAAAGGACTGTGGATAGGTCTGAGCTTCAGGAGCTCATTACCTTTAGTGCACTTGAAATAATCAAGATAATAGAAAAAACATGCAGAGATTGCGCTCCTGGCCCTAATGGCCTTCCACACGCCCTTTTTAAACAATTCACTTCAAGATGGGCGACTTTCTGTGTAATAATGTTCAATTACATCCTAGTGACAGGCTCTGTCCCAGACACTTGGAAGGGCTCAACAATCCACCCCATTTACAAGGGAGGGAAGGCTTCCTTACCTTCCAATTATCGTGTAATCGCCCTTTTGGATGCAGGCTTAAAATACTTTTCCATAGGAATCCTGCAGCACTTAGAACGGTGGGCCATGGACAAAGGAAGGCTCCCCATTAATAAAACAGGTTTCACGAAAAAACAGGGCACCTTAACAAACCTCATGGCATTAAGTCTGGTAAATAATACAGCAAAGGCCACAGGGACACCCCTTTACATGTGCTTCGTGGATTTTAAGGCTGCATTTGATTGTGTTCCCTGAGACAAACTATGGATAAAATTACAGCAGTAGGGGTTGCCGGGGAATGTACTGAATGCTATTATTATGCTTTATTCTAACACCTGGTTAAAAATCAAAGTGGGAGACGGCTTGTACTTATCCAGGGCCCATCAAAACCACTGTTGGTCTGAAGCAGGGCTGTGTTCTAGCTCTGCTTCTTTTTAACCTGTATATAGCGGATTTAGTTCCAGCCCTGGAAAAACAGCCAGCTCACCCACCAACCCTGGGGTGTCATCAAATATCCAACCTACTTTATGCTGATGACCTGCTGCTGCTTTGTAATTCCACAGTAGGCCTACAGAAACTCCTGAACAATCTAGGAGGATATGTGTTGGCTAATGACTTAGAGATAAATTATGAGAAATCTAAAATAATCCCCCTCAACCGTAAACCTACATCACACCGTAAATGGTATTTGAATGGACACCATATTGCGGAAGTAGTAGCATACACATACCTAGGGACTCTAAAGGCACATTTGCAGGCCACAAAGACGTGATTAGGCAAAAGGCACAAGCTTTAAATCGGGCTGTTGGAAACTTGGCAAAGCCCATCCTTGGGCGGCCCCTAAAGCCGATGACCATGGTTATGAGAGCGAAATTACTTCCGACTCCTGCATATGGGACAGAAATAATGAGAGGGATGGAGGTGGCCATACTAGATAAGCTACTAGTGAAATCATATAAACAAGTTTTTCAACTACCCAGATCTGCTTCTCCGGCCGAAGTCAGATTGGAATTTTCGCTAATAAAGCAATCATGGGAAAGGCCGTCAACATTTCTCACTGGCTGTTATGAGCTACATCTAGGCCCTAAAGGGACTTTAGAAAATGTAGTCTGGCAGGAAATCAATCTCAAGAGAGGCAATAATATGTTTAAGGACTATTGGAAAAAAGGCATAGCACGGCTGGAGCTGGGCGACCTGTGGGGCAGCTCACGGCCGGTGCCAGCTTTCAGAAATGCAGTTAACAAATCAGCTAGGATTCTAAGCTGGCTAGAAGATATGGAAACTCTATCAAAACAATCACATAGATGGCTGATCCTAAACTCACATTCATTGGACAAGGAAACACGTATCCTGTCCGCCCCACTAGCCTGAAAACCTAAACAGAGCCTCTTATGGCTAAGGGTGGGAGATATAACAACTCTTGACTTCCTACCAAAATTGAAACAAGAGGCCGGGTTGCAACTAAAGGTATGCAGACTATGCCATCAGACCAGGGAGACCCTAATCCATGTGGTTTGCATATGTCCAGTTCTGGGGAACCAGAGAAGGGAACTCCTGAAAGGAGAATTTAATACCCTAGGACTTCGATCCTGCAGGTTATGACAGCTCTCGGCCCAATTAACGAAAAGTTAAATATCAGACTAATTCAGTTAATGAGAATCTTTGCCACCCTGGTGGTCCCATCCAGTTTATCCAGTTCACTATAGGTAAAGAAAGGGACTGTTCAGTTACTTAACGCCACATCCTAGTCTATAGATATTAGGTGTTTCCAACATGAGGGTCTTGTCAATTTGTGAATGCACTTTCAATATCAGGTTGCATTGCTGAAAAAGATACTGAGGCCCTAGGTGTCCCTAATGTGAAGGTTCTGATTATCTTGAATGCGTCTTCAAATAATGTGTTTGTGCCTTAGAATTGTAATTGGGTTTTCTGTATCCTAATTATGAGGGCTGCTTTTAATTTTTGTTTACATTTTATTGTCTGTATGTGTTTTAAGATTAATTGACATTGGAGACTACTCAGCACAATAGCCCAGCACTTCATATGGGAGGACCCAAAAACCCACTATTGTATTTTTTAGATGTCTTTTATGGTTTTTATTAACTAATAAAGTACTTTACCTACCTATCAGACAATGACAGCTTAAGTAAACAAATGGGCTGCCTTTGTGAAAGCTTTCTTTTCTGAGGTACAGTGAAGCTCCAATAAAGCACATACAGAACTTTCTAGCTTATGGCAATCCTGTGAAGAGATAGCTTAAATGTGATGTTTCTATTGTATTGTTATGAAACGAGTCATTTCTCCCTAAAAACATTATTGACTTGCTTTCTATTCTTGATAAACTATTTACTATTCATATTATCTCACATGTATCTGTGTTGTTTTCCAAGCACATTCTTTATTCTGGGTTATCTCTCTACTTGCATTCTAACTATTGTGGGTGATGCTTCTCGTTGTGCTATTTCTATGAGCACTGTATATAGAATACGTGTTTTTTTCTTTACTGCAGTGTTTCCAGTGACCCTAAATCATGTGCTGGAGCAGAGACTGCGAGTTAAAAATTATATAATACTAAAGACAGTTCGTCCTTCTATGAGTAATGTTATGATTTGTTACATTGGGTACCTTCATCCTTGTAAGGATTGGTTGATACTGCTTCTTACATCGTTAGTCCCACAATGATGAAAAACACGCTCAAATGAAGATGTGGACCCTGCCAATATAATGGATACTCACAGACCACATGTTGTACTTGATCTCCTATTTACATACACCTCTGTCACATCTGCTCTGTAAAGTACCTGGTATGAAAGCACTAAATAAGTTGTTTAAACAAACAAAACAAGAAAGAATTCCGAAACCCCTTCAAGGCAATTGATTTGTCTGGAAAAAATTAAATTCCAGGCTAGAATAGATTCATCTACCTAGAATACATATATTTTGTTGTAGGTCTGAACAAATAATAACATCAGTTGCACAAGAAAAATAAAGACCATAGCAGCAACATTCGAAATTCCACATTAAGTGCCAGATTTAGGATTATGTGGAATGATTAGCAAACAAAGTGAGTCAATGAACACAAATTCAGTATTGAACACATGACTCCAGTTGTCAAGCCTTGGGTTGTCATGTTTATCAATATAATTCTTAATCACTACATAGTTTTACTTTTTAAATACAGAGGCAAATGGTACAAAGGTTGTTCAATACATTTTGTGTTAGGTTTATTCATGCTTTTAACAAAATTAAATTAATATGTTCTCTGAAGCGAGAAGTGGCTGCCTTCCTGGCATGCACATTATATTAAAAAAAACTGCTTGAACAGTCTCAGTAAATATTTTGAAACCTTGTGAACATTTTATCAGCTTCTTTTTTCGATGTCACAAATGGAAAGAGTATGATGGGTGGGTTACTGGGATGGCCAGTGAGTGATTTAGAGAGAGAGTGGCAATTGGGTGGGGAGGTAGGTTGTTGGATGGATGAACTGATGAATGAGTGAATAAATGAGTGAGTGGATAGGCGGTGGGGAAGTGGGTGGGTCATTTGGTGGGAGATAGAGTGTGTTGTTGGATGGCTGAGCTAGTGGGTGGGAAATCAGTAAACAAATGATTTAGTGCATGTTTTTTTAATGAAATCCTGCCCCAACACTATTTCATTTTAAGAAGTAGCTGAAGGCACAACCCTCTAGAGAACACTACACTTCAGTGCAGTAACCATCCATTGCCACTCTCAGAACCCAGAGATCCTGCCAAACACTTTTTGACTTAATCTTTGGCCACCTACTACATTACATTGTCTGTCAGTCGGAGCTGCACCTTACATACAAAAATACATGTAGGAAAATGCCTTGTTTTGCATGATCACCATTGTGTTTCGGACCGATCCGACTGGTGTTTTGACTAGGCCCCAGTGCATGTACCCCTATAACGTTTAAATTGGTTGTACTCCTATTTTGGCACATTTAACTTACATATAAACCCCAGTAAATGGTACAAACCATATATACATGGCCTGTAAGTAAAATATCACATGTGGACTGCTGCACCCATTGTGCCATCCACTGCAGTGACTGCCAACATGATTACAAGCACTAGACACAGTTTTAAAACCTGTCTGTGCAGTTTTAAAACTGAAAATACTACCTGCCAAAACAACCCCGTTTTGACAGGCCTAAGCCCTCCTAATTATTAATGTCACCCCTAGGTAGGCCTTACTGCCCATAAGGCAGGGTGCATGTACAAGTTTTATGTTGAACATATCCGTAGAGTAAAAAAAACACGAAATATTTACTAATTTAAATTCACTGTAGCAGGGTTAGCTGCTAAATAGAAAAGTATTGGGATACAATATATAATTGAATCATTTTATCTCTGGCTAGTTACACTACAAAATAAATTCTTGGACTTTTTAAAATATTTACTACAAGCCCTATTCACTGGTAAAGTTGGATTTGTAATACATATTTTGGAAAAATAAATATTTTGAGACTTTTGGGTTGCAAGTCTGATGAATGACACCAGTAATGGGCACCTCAACTTCCAACTGCACACAGATGGAAAAAGCACCATCAGAGGCACCCTTGCCTACAGACCACCAGAACCACATCCCAATTTCTGCAACGCCATCCTGGAACTCATCGACCACCAAGCAATCGACTCCGAGCACTACATATTCCTAGGGGATCTCAACTTCTACCTCTGCGACCCCAGAGACACCAACTCCACTGACCTCCTGGAAAGCTTGAGCAACATCACCCTCAAGCAGCTTGGTACCAACCCTACCCACATCGCAGGACGCATGCTTGATCCCATGTCAGGTACATCCACACCACACCATTCACCTGCTCCGACTATCACAGTGTACACTTCACCATCTCAGGAGCTACATACCTCGGCACAGTGCCCCCCCAGATCCACATGAAGATACTGGAATCAGAGGCACCTTTGCCCCTACCACATCTTCAACCTTGGAAGCAAGACAATCAAAAGTTCAGGAAGGTCCTGAATGCCTCCATCATCACAGCCTCTTTCCAGGAAGTCTGGAAACATGGTGAAGTGAGGCGCCGCATGAAAAAAAAAATCCGCTGACCCAGCCGCATTGGCGCACTACCAGCCGATCTCTCTGCTCCGCTATCCAGCAAAAGTCAAATGGATTGCCTCTTACCTCACAGGCAGAACCCAAAGGATCAGTCTCCCACCATTTACCTCTGAGCCCAAGAATATCATCTGTGTAGTCTCCCAAGGATCACCCCTCAGCTCGACCCTCTTCAACACCTGGCCATCACTGTCAGATCATACAGACTCAACATCTTGTACACCAATGATGCACAACTCATCCTCTCACTGTTTAAAGATCCCTCCACCACAAAAGCTAACTTCCACAAATGCATGATGAACGTAGCGGACTGGATGAACACCGACTCAATACAGGAAAAAATTGACGTCCTCATTTTTGGCAACAACACCATGCCATGGACTAACACATGGTGTCCTACAGAGCTCCGCACCCCCACCACCCCAACAGACTACGCCCGCAACCTCGGCATCATCCTGGTTAGTAAGCTATCCATGAAGAGACAAATCAACGCAGTCTCATCAGCCTGCTTCTACACTGTTTACATGCTCCGCAAGATCTTCAGATGGCTCCCAGCAGACACCAGAAGGAACATCACACAGACCCTAATCACCAGCAGACTGGATTAGAGAAGAATGCTCTACATAGGAATCACAGCATAACTCCTAAAGAGACTCCAGACAATACAGAATTCCACAGCAAAACTCGTAATGAAACTCCACAGAAGGATGCACATCACGCCCCATCTCAAGAAACTACACTGGCTCCCGATTCAGAAGAGATGCCAGTTCATGATGCTGACTCACACCTACAAGGCCCTGCACAACAAAGGACCAGCATACATCAACAAACGCCTGACCTTCCACCAACCGACCAGACACCTCTGATCAGCTTCCCTCTTCCTCGCAGACACCCCTCTGATCCATCCAGCCAACAGCAGGGGACTCCCCTTCTTGTAACTGGCAGCCAAGGCTTGGCACAACCTCCCCCTTCACTGTGCACTGTCACTCCAGTGAGTCAGAAGGGAACTAAAGGACTGGATGTTCGAATTATGATACCTCCAAGCAGCAGCATGCAGCTCCAGTGACCTAAGACCCTCACAGGTGATTTTTCGTGCCCTATAGAGGTTTGATTGATTGATTGAAATCTAATATCAAGGGAGGTGTCCATTTTTATGGATTGGGCAATCGAGGGTGGCAGGTATTTCGGTAGTTGCATATTTCTATCAGTCAGAGAAAACTGCTGGCAATGTCAGACTGTAATTAAGAACAAGTTATGGAGGGAAAAATGAACAATTACATTAACAAAGCTTTAGGAAAGTTTGTAGGGAGGATTATGTAATATGTTGGTAAAAAAGAAAATATAAATTTTATGGCTCAGTTTAAGACTAAAGTGATAGAAGCTACAAATTCACCTGAATTGAGAATTAGTGATGGGCCAATCTTTAGTGGATGAGTAGGTAGGGTCCTCAGAAAGGGAAGATCAGAAGATTTATGTTCTGAATTACCACACAAAGTGATAATTTTGAGAAGTAGTCAGAGCATGCAATGGATAGTGTGACAGATACTGTTGATGGGCAGTCCGAAGACCTCCCAAAAAGTTCCCAAAAGCTGAGAATCGGGTAGGAGCAGAGAGGATGCAGAACCTAAGTTATTATGTTCTTCTGATTGTGATTTAGATGATGACGTGATTAAGGTAAAGTATAACAGAAATTATGATGTGACAGATAAGGTCTCTAAGGGAGGAAATGACTTGACAGAACCTTTTGGAAAATAAATGTTTGACCCTTTCTGATAAGGCACCCATTGTCCCCTGAATGGTCACCTTCTCCACATTTAGTAAAGTATGTGTCATACTGGTTGCAAAAAGCAATACCAAAGGAGATGAGAACTAGGCTAAGGCTGAATTTCAAGACTGACTTTACCTGATGATATTGCAATGACACCAGAGTTAGATGTAAAATGTTTGGCGTTTGTAAGTAAAGGTAGTAGAGATCCACAAAAAGCTCTGGAAAGATGCTTAAGGTCATGCCTGGACAGACTTCTGAATATTATAGAGGTCAGAGGAGAGCATATGGTAATAAAGGCATTGTGGATCTAGAGGAACAGCACCAGTGGGTGCAACATGTGATCTGCTTTCTGTGGAATGCTAATTTAGCTTTGTTGAATGAGAGAAGAAAAAGCTTGTTGATAGAAATGGACCATAAATTAATTGAACAGTCTAGTGTAAAAGGGGAACCATCCACTCCATGTGGTCTTTTTGGAGATAACTTCATTAGAAATGTCTTAATATGTGGGTGCTTTTAGCTCCATACAGAATTACCAGAAGGAAATTTTAAGTGTTTGGAGGTAGTTTTTGTAAGGGCTGAGAGTACCCCAGCCAGGGACAATATACATGTAGACCCTCTATGACCACAGGATATACGCCCCTTGGATATAACCCTAATCAGTTGGAGGCCTTCCTAGGGTTTTTCCTGCAAAGACACAGATCAAGAGGGAGATCTTCAAGAGGAGCTGACTACCACAAAAAACAGCTAAAGTGTAGCGCAAGACCAGTTAGACATCCCAAACAATCTGGGTTGTAGATTCACACACTTTTATGGGAACTGGATGAAGTTAACTTAGGATTCTTGGGTTTTAGAGACTGTGAGAACAAACAGGATAGAGTTTGTAGATTTACAAAGCCAAACTAAAGTACCTTAGGAGTATTGTTTCTTGGAAGAGGAAAGGATTTTGGTAAACAAGAAAGACCTAGCTGAAAAAGGAGCAATGCCAGAGATAATGGATGGGTCGCTAGGATTTGTAAGCAACATATTCTTGGAGGGAATGCATCCATCTTTTGAGGCATGAGTTGAAAAAGGATGATTGGTTACCAAAACTATATTTAAAGGATGCTAATTTGATAGTTTCAATTTCGGTTCAACATAGGAATTTCCTACAGTTCAAGTGGATGGGAAGGTTATGGAGGTTCAAAAGCATTCCATTCAGACTATCTTCAACAACATGGTGCTTTACAAAACTACTGCCACCGGTGGCATCTTAGTTACAAGTAATGGGAGTCAGGTTCGTAATCTACCTAGATGGTATTTTGTTGATGGCACAGAAGAAAGAAACTGTCTAACAGTACACTAATTTTAGCAATAGATATGTTACAATTCCTAGCGTGTGTGGTCAAAGTCCTGTTTGATTCCAAATCAGAAAACTTAGTTGTTTGGTTTTGTGGTGGATACTGTGCACATTAGGCTAAGAATTCCTAGCGAGAAATTAAAAAGACTGAGGAAGGAATTAGGGAGATTCCTGATAATGGAAGAAATAACATTAAAAGTGTTGGCCAGGGTTTTAGAGGTTTACTTTCATAAACAATACACACAATATTCCCAGGCCATTTTCGGGTGCTGCAGAGGTTAAAAATTAAATATCTGAGACCAAATAGGTCATAATCACAGAGTATATTCTTGGATTAGGAATCAAGGAAGAAGCTGAATTAGTGGTTCATAAATGTGAATGTTTGGAATGGCAGGACAATTTTTGGAGACACACCAGAGATAGTGATAGAGTTGTATGAGAGTTTGGACAGATGGGGCATGAGATGTGGAGAATCGTCTACAGATAGCCATTGGACAGTCCAAGAGAAGACCTTGCACAACAATTGTTTAAAGTTGATAGCAGGTTCGTTTGCAGCCTGTTTGACACAGGACAAACAAAAGTGTTACATAACACTTTGTATGGCCAATATGCCCGCATTGAGATATATGAACAGAATGGTGGGGTCCTCAGTCAAAAGGATTAGCAGATCTTGCAAAGGTATTTTGGGGAACCTGATCTAATGAACATCTGTTGTTCTTCCTCCATTATTCTTGGGTAAAGCAATGGTGTAGCAGATTGACTTTTAAGAAACTTCAGGGATTCAAGCGATTGGAAATTGAAAAAGAACAGGATTTTGTGGATAGAAGCAATCTGGGAGCCATTCAGAGTGGATCTTTTTGCAAGCAGACTGAATTATGAGCTACCAAAGGTCTTCAGTTCGAGGCAAGATCTGAAGGAGTGGGGAGAGGAAGCATTATTGGGGGGGGGAGGGTGTCGGGCGTCTTATGCCTTCTTTCCCTTACCCTTTGTAATCTTACTGAGGTTGTTGGCACAAGTATATAGGTACAACAAGATAGCAGTGGTGGAAACTCCAATCTGAGGGTCACATGGTTCCCTATTAAGACAAAGATGTCAGTGGATCTCCCAATATAGTCTTCCGAAGTTCACAGGGTTGAATTTAGGAGCTTCCACAATTTGATGGTGGGAGGGTTTTCCTCTCTGATGGCATGGAGGATTACTGGAGACAGTGGGATATGCTAGTTCTTTCGGCAGAAGCTTTCAGACTAATTTCTGAATCCTGGGCACCAGGAGCTAGGAAAGCATATTGACTAGAACGGCAAAAACTGGAATTTATTTGTGCATTGAACTGGGTTTTGATCCTGTTTCAACTAATGTAGGTAATGTGGTTAACTATTTGACACAGTTATTTAAGTTAGGGTTGTTTTACAGAACAGTGAATGTCTACAGATCTTCTACTGTGGCTGGTCATGCATTGGTAAATGGTGTTTTCGTCACAGCTTAGTAGTCAAAAAGATTTGCGTAGTATGAGAGTTATAAATCTTCAAGTCACAAACTATTCTTCAATGTGGGATGTAAAGGTGGTGTTGATAGACAGGGAAGATTAGGGTGTTAATAGGAGTTTGATTTTGAAACCGATTTCATAGAAACCGACTACGTTACTCTGTTTGGTTTTATTTCAGAGGACTTCTGATGTGAGAGTTTTAGATGTCGCAAGTAGTGCTTTCCAGCCACATAGAGTATGTTATTATATTAAAACAAGAAGGAAGACTATGTCACAAATGTTTTTTATCCATAATTTAAAAACAAGAAAAAACTTGGGGGCTGATTCACAAAGGTTAACTTAGACATTGTGTAAGTTTAACTTGGTTTTGGAATTCACAAACTCTGATGTAACAGTATGTCTACAACTGCGTAGGCTTTTCAGTCGGGGCATAGAACTCCACACATAAAATGCTATGACATGCCTATCTTTTTATTTATGGAGTTCTCCGCCCCAACTGTGGAGCCTCCGCAGTCATAAACTCACAATGAAACCAGAATTTGTCAATTCCAAAACAAACATAAACAAAAGTTGTAAGTTTACCTTTTGCGACTCAGGCCTTGTATGTGGTTGCGTGTCTAAGAGTATGAAAGAAGGACTGCAGACTTAAAAGGAAATAAGGTAACACAGCTACTGTTTTCTTACATTCCTCCGCATAGACCGCTTTCACCTGCAACCTTGGCAAACTGGGTGAAGGAAGAAATGAGTGAAGCAGATTTAAATGTCAGTAAGTTTAGGGCACATTCAGCAGGGAAGCCTCTACGCCTAAAGAATTTATGAAGGGAGGAGTTTTCTATGATATTGTGAGAGCAGCAGGTTAGTCTAATTAAAGACTATTTAGAAATTATTTCTGATCAATGGTGAGTGCAATAGTGTTTTAGCATAACTTTGAGCTTGCATAACATTAGCGTCTGTGGCTTAAAATAAAAATGCAAATTTTCCACAGCCTGGTGGGTAGCAAATCTGTATTTTATTGAAGATATGGAGGCTATAAGGCTATGATTATGCCACCACTATGTTGATAACCCACCCAATATGGTTTCATTTGTCTTTCAGAATGAAGAGATGATTTCAAAGGAAGGCTCATGGGTGATGAAGAAATGAGTTAGATTCTACAAGCCAGAAGAATGTTTTAAAAGTTCAACATTTTTTGTATTGTTACTGCTATGTATGGGACAAAAAAGGATATTGGATAATCTTTGCCCTGTGTCATTAATAAAACCCAGATTTTCTTCCCATCAATCATTGGAAAATCTACATTGTCCTTTCAGCAAACTTCTACTGCATTACCACATTGAAACAGAAGATCTAACATACACTTTTGCGAATTACACAGAAAATCATGATTGTGGCAGCACATAAGGCTCTTCCAAATGGGTTTACTGTAGAGTGATATTGGAACCTTAACTTTGCTTTGAAAGCTTCACTTAAGTCAGTAGCTACAATGGGGTAATCTCCCCTTTAGATAATTTTGTCTAAATATTGTTGTCAACTGATTTCATTATACTCGAGCTATGCAAATTGGACCTGGGTTGGATCCTAAAATGCAAACTTCACTCATAAGTTCAACTTAGATGACCAAAAGAGCCACTTTGTGAATACTAATGATGTAATTTGCAAATGTAGTGTTAGGGGTGGGCATTTGAATTTGTATCTGTGTTCCTACCAAGTTAAGATCCACAGGCATGTAACTTGGTGGGAATTCACATAATTCTTGCAAATACCATTCCACACAGGAATTTCATTCAAATTTACCTATGTGAAAGTCAGAACTATTAGGATGTCCAGGCTAAAGTAAGGATGTAACACTCAGGATATATCATAAGATGTTTTGGTTAGTCTTAAATATCAAATTAATGGTACCATCACCTTTTACTGCTGTGTAATGAAAGAAGATTTGTTGAAGTAGTAATCTGTGACAAGAATCTGGTTGGTTATTTAAGAAGAACAAACACAGTAGAGGCACTATGACACAACAGAAGCAAAACACTGCATAGTATTATGTTCACAAAAAAAATTCAGGACTACAAAACAGCAATGCAATATGTCAAAACACGCAGCAAAAGCAGAATTCAACACACACGTAACACAACATAACATGATAACCTCAAAAACACAACACAAAAACACACCAACACAATACAATGGCAATACAAGGGCACAAATACAAAACATTAACACACCAACACAACACCCAAACACAACAAAAAACACCCAAAAATTAGCAGCAAAAAATAATAAAAGTAAAACATGCAAAACACACAACAAATAAATCAATATATCAACACAAACCTCTATGATACAACAAATCACATTATAGTACAACATAACACAGTACAAGGAAATTGTGTTGTGTGTTGTATTAGGCTGTGTTGTGTTTGTGTGCTGAGTTGATGTTTTGTTTTTGTGTGTGATGTTGTATTTTTGTTTTGCTTTAATGCATGGTGCTTGTGGTGCATTTTGTGTTGCTGTACTTTGTTCCTTTTTTATTATTATTGTGTTGCATTTCATTATATTTGTAATGTATCAGTATCAAGGTTGTGCATATGCCTGCATGTGGTTTCTGTACTAAATAACTGTGCTGTGTTATGGCAATTCAATGTGTTCTTGTGTTGTGCTATGGTTGCATTGTAGTTTTGTTATACTGCTGTTCTCTGTTATGTTGTTTGTTCATTGTGTTAAGTCTGGATATGTTTTGGTGTCTTGTTGTTTTATTGAGTTTAGTTATTGCGTCTTGCAGCTTTTTTTTTTACATATGGTTACAAATGCTGCAATGATTCCTAATAAAAATGTGCATGTTTCACTGAAGTTCAAAGCAACCATTTTTCAGTGTCAAATTTGATAACACATTGCTTTAGTTTGTCCGCTACTTAATACATTAATAAACACAAAACCATTGCCTGTATGTTACTTTAGATTAGCACTTGGCATGCTCACCCTATGTAATTCACCACAGGAAACTCAATATCAATGTGAGGCCAGAATTCTTCCATAGGGAACATATTTTCTTCACAGAGCAACAAAAATGTTGCAAGAACATTGTGTATTTAAGGGAAGATTCAAGCAGGGCACATGTGTTTAACTGGTGGAAACACTGTCTGCATATTTTTAAAACATTTTATTGTGAAAGAAATATAATTTTATTATTATTGATTTTCTTGAGCTAACTTTGGATTTTTTGTGAATCACTCATAAGTTTAAAAAGTTCATCAAGTGCAGAAGGTAATAGGGCTGAACCAAACTTACAAGGTTACAAGTCCTAACTTATTGGATCGAGCAAAATGTGTGGGTTCATAGGCACCAGGTATACATTTTTCTGTTCATTAATGAGCTTCACAAAGGACGATGGATGGGTTTTGTTAAGCAGATATAAAGGCAATAGAAGGGGTACACTAAGGCTCTCACAATACACCCACCTACTAACAAATATGAATGCAACTGAAGTATACTAAGGCTCTTGCAATACACCCACCTACTAGCAATAAGGTTGCCAATCTGTAAGAGTACAAGACAACAAACAGGCACCATTGTTCCACTGTTTGACAGAAATGTAAACTATTGTACTATTCATTTTAATGCAAATAAACAAAATTTAGTGGACCTGTAGTTGTGTGTCGCCACAATTTCCGATATATATGTTTTGAATTGCATAAAAGTAAAATGGGGAATCAACTTAGGACGGTGTGGTGCAGCAGTGGCTACCCCTCAACTATCATTTCAGTATTGAACAAACTATACACGCAATTACTACTATAGGTTTGCATCCTAAAAAGCTCAAAATTACCCTCAGTCCATTTAGAACCAGTGCTCCCAAACTTAGCAGCAAAACCCCTTGAAATTTTAGGGGCAAATTGGTACAGTCACCTGCTCCCAGTATTAGCAAAATGCTATGCCTATTTCCTTTTAGGTGTTGAGGGAACAAAGGCAACACAACCCTAGAGCTAATGATTCATATTCTGAGCAGACTAGGGCCCAGATTTATACTTTTTGACACAAAACTGCGTTTGCACGGTTTTGGGTCAAAAAGAATAGCGCCGGCTTGCACCATTCCAGGATGCCAGCTGGGCACCAAATTATAGAATGGCGTAATCCGGCGCAAAGGGTGGGCTAATGTCATGGAAAATTACATTAACTGGGTGGGGGTGGTGGTATTGGAGAATGGTGTTTTGCACCAAAAAATGACATTGGGCTGGTTAAAGTAAAAAAAGATGACTCTAACAAGCCTAGCATAATTTCATGATGCAAAACCATCCATACCACATGTCTCCTGTCTTATAAAAGACAGCAGTCATGCCCTCCACCCCAATGGTCAGCAGAGGGGACAAGGGTCCCCTGGGCATGGCCACTGCACCCAGTGCCATGTAGGGGGGGCCCATTTCAGGGCTCCCAATGGCACTTAAATTTATTTTTAAATACTCGCCTATACTTACCCTACTTACCTGGGATGGGGTCCCCCATCCTATGGTGTCTTTCTGGCGTGGGTGAGGGTGTTCCTGGGGCTAGGGAGGGCACCTGTGGGCTCTTTCCATGGTGTTTGACCATGAAAATGGTTCCACAGGTCTCTTAATGCCTGCCCAGACCCAGGCGTTAAATAATGGCGCTAAGCAGGCTTGGGGCCATTATTTGGGACCGCCTCCCTCCCGTGCACCATTTTTGCATGGGAGGATAAATAAGGCGCTAGGGCCTCAGAGTCATTTTTTTTGATGGGAATACTCACCTTGCATCTCATTGATGCAAGGTGGTTTCACACATCCAAAAATGACTTTAACTCCAATATTTTGACTCAAGACTAGTCTAGCGTCAAAATATAAATATCGAGTTATGTTTGCGCTGATTTAGCGTAAAAGAAAATGACGCTAATTCTGCACAGAGTATAAATCTGGGCCTAAATGTTCAGTATCTAACTAAGACACAGAACCTTATGTCTGGGTTCTGGGACTGAATCCTTTTTGTGTGCTGTTGTGTTCATACTTTCTCACTACTTTCTTTCCCACAAACACACTCCAGCAGGCATTACAGTTTCAGAATCCTAATGGAAAATATGACCACTAGAACTTAAATCCTTTCTTCTGCGAATATGTGATTCTAGGGGTTCAAGGAGTGTTGAAAGGTGTGATAAGAGAGTAGCATAGGGAGCCAGGAGAAAATCACATTTTGTGGCTTTTGAAAGTTCTCTTATGCTTCAATGGTAAGCGAAGTGCAGTTAACATTAATTGAAGTGAGTGCTAAGAACAGACCAAGAGCCCAGCTGTTGCAACTGTCCTATGTTTAAAGTGTTCAATATCCTTATTATGGACAATGTGAGTGCCATCCTGAACATCAGTACCTGAGATGGCTTTTACTGCACACAGTTATAATCACATTGTATCATCTTCTCCTTGCTGTTAATGACCTATGCATGCATGTAGGGCAAAGAAAGCTTAAGTAATTTAAATTATAATTGACATTTTCAATTGCCTGCAGCTGGCTATCTCATGCAATGAATAATCACATTACTCATACAAAGGTCCGCTAGGACAGTAAACGTGCTTTCCTGTATAAACAATGTTATTGGAAACAACCAGGTGATACAACAAAAAAACAATTTGGGGATTATTATGCTATCTGAATAATCTCCTAGATTTTCGATAGATCATTGGCTTTCAGCTACATTACAGTACATTGTAGGTCAAGAGGACATGTTTACCTGTAAGATGACCCAGTGCCCCTCCTTGGCAGCCAAATCCAAGGCTTGCTCAGCTACAATTTCTTGACCTTGCCCAAGGGATACATTGTGGAGATTCCTGTTGTCAAAAGTATATCCAAGTTTTTTTCCTGTGAAAATTTTTATTTGATGTTAGAGGAAGTATATTAAATAAACCTGATTTCCTCAGATTTGGGCAAGTAGAGGATATCGGAATTCATCACCTTAGATGCATGTTTTAATATTTGAGCACTTCAACTTTGCAACTGCAATATAACCTGCTTAGTATAAATTATGCTTATTTTCTTCCTATAGTGCTTGAAATGTTTCTGATGCAGAAATATAAAAATATAAATGCTGTGACGGAAATGATTCAAGAACAGAGAATAGGAAATGGACATATTGTGATACTTAGCAACACATGCAAATTTTGACACCCATGAATACCCCCAAAGTTTGTCTTTAGGGCTTTTTCCTTCTGCAGTATAAATAGTATTGTCGTTGTGTTTTAGCATACGTTTTCTTGAGCTGGGGAAATAAATGAAATAGCAATGGAAGGCCTTTTTTCATGAAATTGCATGGAAAAATTAACAAGAAAATTTCTTTCCTCTAATGACAAAGATGTGACTAAATGAAGACAAAGCTGAAAAAGTTCATGTACATACATCTTTCATCTTGCAAGCGCTACCATGCCTCATCAGCTTCTATCTATGTATATTTGTTAACATGTCCCAAACATTATTTTACCAAGACTTACAATCAAAGTCAAAGAAATATTTTAATTTAATTTAAAGCTGTAATTTTTGTTTGTACTCTGATCATGAAACATAGTGATAATTTAGTTTTATTAAGAGGGCAGAAAAGAATACCACTCTGATTCAACCCTACAGACAAAGACGCAACAACAAGGTTCTTTTGAATGCACATTACTAATGATTCCTTCTTCTGAAATGTAACTAAAAAAAAAAACTTTGCAGGGCCCTGAATGAATAAAAACATTGATTCAGTTTGTGAACTTCAATCTTCTCAAAATATGAAAAGTACATTTTTTTTAACCATTCAATTATTTAAAAAAAATAACCATTAACTCTTAATAAAATATGTGTATTTCTATTGTCCTTACCTTCCCATTCAGCACTCAATGGCCAGTCAAAAGATATTTTGAGCCAAAGTGAATCCAATACTCCAATGAGATAAATGATTCTTCAGAACCCAATGACAACAAGACTTTACTATATTAAAAGGTATCACCAGGAAGAAGACCATTATGGTGATCTTTCATTTATCCCAGCATCAATTATGAATTATCGCTAGGTCAATCTCAAAAACAGATAAGTATTCATATTGTGTGAAATAATTTACTGCCTAATTATGGACTTTTGTTTAATTTTCATAGGGGAATGTATTTAAAACAAATAATGCACAAGCCAATCCTGATCTTTGGGTTCATTTCTCTTTCTGAAAAATTAATTCATTCTGAAGTTATGGCACTAGTGTCAACATCCTATTTAATACTGCTGAAACCCTGTATTTATTTTACTTTATTAACTGTCCTGAAACTGACCAGGCAAGCTTTCACCCACATAAAAGGACTGGGCTGAGTTACTGCACTGATTTTCCTAGATCTACATGCTTAATTTCTCGCCTAAACAGACCACATTACTTGGTCCCTGGAAGAGAAAAGGTTTGCGGCATTGGGACTGTCCTGGATTAGGTCCACATTTATTAGTAGATCATAAGTATGGACTTTATCACCTTTCGCCTCTCATGCTCACACAATCACGTGCAGGTCCTCAGGCCTCCTCATTACATCTATTTTCTCTACTAGGTTTGTTCATTCTCTTGCTGCCCGCCAGTTCAGTTAAATGGTTTCTATTTTTAACACATTTGACCATTACTCTCCAATCTATTAAAAATTGAATGAACAACAAACTGTAATACACAAGCATGTTTATCTTTATTTCCTAGAGATCAGATATATGGAGGGAAACCACAGGCTGACCCATATGTTAGATAAAGCAGGAATAATAATCAGGTACAACTGCAGTGACCTCTTGAATTCAACCTCTTCCCAGATTCATGAAAGTGCAACCAGTTCCGGTGTGTTCAGTTACAAGTCTCAGGCTGCTAAGAGAAGATGTTAGCATCATTATATAAGTGTGCTAAGCAAAAATCCTAGTTTATCTGGGTCTGTTTCTTCTAAAGCTTTGCACTGGGTTTGCCTCACAAAAATGATGCAAACCCAGTGAAAAGGGTTTATCTTGAAATGTTTCCAAAAATAACGCAAAAATGGCCTAGGTGTACTTTGCATAAGGGAGAGTTCCATGGGTAGTACAAGGGCATTACCTTTGGGTTTTGATGCAAATTCTTCTCTAATAACATTAATAGACAAGGTTTTGCACAAAACCTGTATGCGTCCAAGCATAACGCGAAGATTTTCTTTTTTTCTCTTTATTTTTTAAACTTTGAATGTTTGCTGCATTTTTACAGAACAAATACAAATTGGGAAAATATTTTAAAAAAAATTGTATTGGAAGGTTGCCCTATACACTTTGGTTGATGGGAGAGTGAGTTGGCACATGGCAGCCATAAGTGCACCAGTACTGGGGAGAGAACAAATGCAACATATCTTGGTAGATCTCCCTTCCACCTCCCTTTAACACAAGTGCTTGAAACTGAGTTACTGGTTGAGGGGGGTGAAACCTTAACTTGGAGGCAATGATGTTTAAACTATTTATGCAGCACTTCAAACTGTAATAAAGTGACAACATAACACAGGAAAACATCCACACTAATTTAAAAAAACTGAGGAAAATGTAATAAATGATTTGGGATAAAAACAACAAACATTAAATTAGTAGTACCAATTGTAAAGTTGCAAGTGAAAACCACGCTCAGAAGCACAAAGCATCAACTGTGGGTATCTGGTCGCGCCAAATTAATTTAGGAGTAATTTACCCAAAAGGTATCTAAAAGATAAAAGTGCATGTCCACCTTTTTAAACATCCTGCACCCAATCCTATGGGCTGTTTATGCCCTACCCTATGGGTGACTAATATTTATTAAAAGGAAGCTATAAGCCTGGCAAAATGTTTATTTTGCCAGGTCAAAATGGCAGCCTAAATTTACACACAGGATGCAATGGCAGGCCTGAGACATGTTTGAAAGACTACTTAAGTGGGTGGCACAATAAGTGTTGCAGACCCATTAGTAGCATTTAATTTACAGGCCCTGGGTACGTGTAATACCAATTTACTAGGGTCTTAGAAATGAATAAAATTGCCAATGGGGGTAAGCCAATTTTACAATGTTAAGAGAAGAGAACACACACACTTCTTCATTGGTTACCAGTGGTAAAGAGTCCTAAGACCAATAAAAACTATATCGGGAAATATGGTGGAGAAAGGCACAACGTTTGGGGGAAGATCACTGTAAGGCTGTCCGGTCTAACAGCAAGGCAGCACATTGTGTCACATAGTAGATCTGTACTGTACACTTTGATGGATGTACTATCAAACACTGATTATGCCTGAATTTCAGAGAAGTATATAATCGACTATAGCAGCTCCAATTTGTGCAGTGCGGCAGAGCTGAATTTTAGGTGGAACTCAAAAGAACAGATCTATTTAATTAATCTTTAAATTATTCCTAATTTACCTATTTCAGAGCGAGTAATTTTGAAGGCTTTTATTGTTACATATCACAAAGATTGTTTCAGTGACTACTCAATTCCAAAGGGGTAAAAATGAAAATGCCGCTTTCTGCATTTATTGCACTTTGCCTACCTCAAGTGGATTGAGATTTGTTACTTCTGGCCTGATGTAATGGCGCCCACGCTAATCTAAAGCATGATTAAGAAAATCATTAGACATTTGTATGTCCAAACAATCACAGTACAAACAATGTAGTTTGTCTGATGCTCAAGTAGAGGTATTGTCTAAGAAATAAGTAATTCAGCACATCTTTTGTTAGATCATTAATGTTATGGAAATATCTGAGGTCTCTGAACTCATTTTCTTAGGTATTGCAGGACTTTTTAAATAGAAAATAAGCTGCAATGTAAATAGTATCTGTCAATTTTCTTTACAGTAGATTCTACTTTACCCCTTCAGATTGTTTATTGATGCAGCAAACAAACAAATTAGGCAAAACATGATTATAAGAGGAATGGATTATTTAACCTTTCCTATTTGTACTCCTATCTTGCATGCATCAACACACATAGAAAGCAGCACAATTATGATTTGAGGATTAATGCATCGAGGACCACACTCCTGATTTGCAAACCTTTTGAGGAAGAATGCCATTCAAAGTCATTAGAGCAGCAGTTCTTGCGTGGAATAAAAACATTATACTTTGGCAAAGCCTTGTCTGCCACATCACAAATGTGACCATATTATAGGGGTGAATTTTAAGACATGTTTAGTTAGTCACTGATCTCTTGGATTTCCTATCCAAACTATATTCTTGTCTTCAAAACTTAATAGTCCAAGGCCCTTCAAGACTAGGTATGTTTAAACTTTTTTCTATCTTGGATGGATGAGCAAATGGAATAAAATAGAGTAGTGTTGACTTTTAAAAACAAAAAACCTTGACAGAAAGGCAAGAATTCTATAAAGTCCTCATTTTTCTTTTGCCACAACTGTAAAAGGCAAAGAGAACTTGCGATCTCTGGAATTTGTGTAATGCTCTAATGAATCCAATGGCCACCAGAAATGTGATTTTAATGTCAAAAGTAAAATATTACAGCTGCATTATCAACTCAAACAAAGGATATGCGATTTGAGCTAATACCAACTTCAAATCATGTTCACTTGTAATCAAAGGCAGAATATTGACTAAACCTTTTAGAAACAGAGCAACTACTTGTTTTAAATAGGAACACTTCTACATCTTTCACGTAAAAATAGAAATTATTAACAGAAATCCTTCTTTGGTCAAAGAAGGAACTTATTTAATACAATACTTCACTACATAACCTAATTACAAAACCATTAGCAATGACTAGCATGCAAACATGTAATACTTGGTTACCTAGGTTTAACTATTCATCAATAACTGTGGTCAATAGATCTGGTCCATCAAATCACATATGTTCAAACTATACAAAATGACAATTTTATACATTAAATGACAGCTGTAATATCCCGCTTTTTAAATTACATATTTGGAAATATTGTAGGCTTCTTCACATCCCCAACTACAACAATGAATATAAATTGTAAGAGGAAACATTCACATCAACATGGAGAGATGATAGAGACTAAAAATTAAATAGGAATGACACATACATGTAATAAAATGCAAAATTCGATGTGAGTCTATATTTAACATAATATTTGTCTTGATCATATTTTCAAGACACAAAAACATTTGATTATTAAAAAATATGTACTGTTTATTTACATATGTAAGAGTGGTAAAAAAACATTTCTTTATGAAAAAATGAGTCATGTTGTACCTCTATTAAATGATGTATCTTAACATTTTTTTTTATATTTCCAATACTTAGTAATCCTAACAACAAAGGCACTGACAGCAGGTTAATGCTATCGAATACTATTTATTGATATCTTCAATTGTAAGAATTGTGGTCTCTATGCAGTGGTACCAACAATGTTAATGTGAGGTTAGAAGTGAGGCCATTAATTGGGTCACATGCTTAGTACCTCATTTTTAAATACAAGTCTATGAAAAGTGGTAGTCAAAAGTACCTTGAACATAGTTTTGATCAATATTTATTTTTAATGTAAAAAATATCTTATATACTGTACCTTGTTTCTCCACATCCTTCAGGGGGTCAACACCTGGAGACAAGATAAAGAACATTGGTGTGGCAGGTCCTGATTCTTCAAATGAGGTAGAAAAATCCAGAGCTCTTCCAACCACATACTTGCTTCCCAATTTTTCTTCCACAAAATCACTGTTGAAAAATAGTCAATTTATTTCATCACATACAACACCAGTTAAATATATTATATTCTCGGTTGCTGAAAACATACATAGAACCAACACTGAGCACTTGCCCACTTTTCTATAATTTCTCATGTGCCAGGCTTTAACCTATGTGAGAGTCATGATTTAGAGACCAATTACTAAATGACAGTATTAACGGGTGTCAACTTGAGGCTGTTTAGATCATTCATAAAATATCCGCAATCTAGCAAACAGAATGCAGCTCTTAAAGAAATAGTTACTTCCCTGTAGTAATGATATTTTGGATGGATACTCTATCTACCTGCAAATTCCTCAGCTCTTGAATAAACCCTCAGGTGCCACACTAGCCTGAAAAACATTTCTCCATAGCTTCCCTTTGGCCGGGGTACAGTTTATGTTCGTCAACGGAAGTGTGAAGGAATGCAGATTTCACCTAAGTTCACTTCTCTTTTAGAGTCCTGGCGATGCAACCTCTCCTTCTACTTGGTAGGGTGAGGTGAGGGTAGAAAGATGGCAGTGTAATTGATTGACCAGATGGCAGGGAGTCACCACCCACGAGAGAAAATTATCTTTGGCTCTAAGGACTAAATTAACAGGTAGATGGTGATTTTTATCATTTCCTTGCAAGAAGGGAGGTGCTTGGCTCTCGTCAGACACATGATTAGAGGTGTCCTTTTTCTCTTTTTACAGTTTTACTTTTATTCAGTTTAATTTCTGTTATTTTAAGTTCCATGAACTGTGTGTGAGACAAGGGAGCTTGATCTCACACACAGTATCTTGCCTGGGATCCATTTCTGATTTTCTTTGCCTCCCTCTTTGAGGATACAGTTCAGTGCAATTTTATAATTGTGGTTAGTGATCAAGTTTTTGGACTACTCAACCACACCTCGTAAGTCAGGGAGCTTTAAGAAGAGTGCTGCTGTGCAGTGGCTGTCTCTCTGGTGCACCAAGAGAAAGCATATCAACACCCACCCATCTGTGCCTGGACTGCCCCCAGCATCACCTCCTGCCACTCTACATTCTTCAGGATTCCACTGGGCAGCATTTATCCATCAATGGCTTGGGCTTTTCTACCATTGTCCCAAAATCTCATGTGGAGGGTAAGTGTATTGACCTGACACTAGCTCTCTCACACCTCGTAACAGTAGGCTAATACCATCCTCGCCACCCTTTCTTAAGCAAACATATTCTGCTCATTTGAATGAATGTACTTATAAAATGTATTTAATGAACGTTTGTTATCTTGGCAAAAACTAAATATCCACAATTTTATCCTTGATCATAATCCCCAAGTGATTTTCTGACTGAAATATGGCTTAACTCTATCATCTTCAGATATTGCATTAGCAGTTCCCGTTGGTTACTCTGTTTCACAGTTTAACAGGTAGGACACTCATTGTGGTGGTGTTGCTATTATTTATATTTCAACAATCTTTTGCATGTTTTATGTCGCCTAACACCTACCGTAACAATGTGGAGGGGCTAATCTTTACATTAGGTCTATCTCCTCATATCAGTTTTTCAGGTGCCTTTATATATAGATCACTGGGCTTTGATTCAATTTTCCCTATGAAACTGATGACATTTGTTTCACTTCCTGCCATTAGAGCAGTCAAATTTACAATTACAGGAGAATTTAAGTTCTGATAGCATTGCATGGTCACTTTGGAGGAGTCTGAGGCTTTTAAGTTTATTCAATCAGTTAACCAAACCAATCACTTGCAATGACAATCATTGCTTTGGTCATATCACCTGGCAATACCATTTTCTGTTTTGGTGGCCATCATTAGCAACCGAACCACTGTGAATGATTCTAATCAGCCCTGGCATTGGGTGACTGACCAGGATTTTAATTCTCATTTGGCACCTTTCCCATCTTTTTCAAGCGATGTATCAGTGGATTGCAACCTTTTTCAAACTTGGATTATTTCAGCCTTAGATATCTTGATTTCCCTGAGCCGATTCATACAACCAGTACAACGCATCATTGCTCCTTGGTTTACTGCTAGCCTCCTAACATTAAAGAGTCATTAGTGCCAGCTCAAACAAAAATGGTGCCTGAATTTAGCAGTGCGAAATAAGAGGCATATGCAGCCTGCATTAGGTTATTCCATACAGAGATTAGATGGACCAAATTGGCCTATTATGCAACGAAGAGTGTGTCAGCTAAGTAGTGCTTCTTGGTGGAGAACCTACGGTCCAACTCCACTTTGTTGATATACCACAGTGCGTCTTACTGCCTGTTAAGACCTGGACGGACCAACCACAAAGAGAATTGAGAAATTCTTTGAGCGCAAGATGAATAGTTCTTTGAGTAGATTTATGTGAAGATTCTTCTCCTCTGAAGACCAAAGGTCTCTGATTTCTACTTCGTCGTTATGACACCCCATCCCAGGGTGGAGGCATCAGTCATAACCCAGGCCACGCCTATAGGAGGTTGAAAGGACAGTCTTCAGGAAGGTTCTCCTTCACAGCGAACCAGGCAGGCTGCATCACAGTGTCTCTGGGAACCACAACTGAGTCCGCCCTATGTTAGAACCACTGCCTATGAAGGCACAACTGAAGAGCCTTCATTCAGCAGCAGGCATACATGACTAAGAGAATGCAAGAAGTTAGCAGCTAAAGGATACACAGGACTGAAACGTGGATGACCTCTTGAATCAGTGAAGCAGTGTAGGAATTTCTTGAACAATGTGCTCTGGAGAAAAGGCTTGGCCCAAGGTGGTATTTAGTGCTGCTTCTATAAATAGTACCGGCTGAGAGGGCTCCACATGGGATTTTGGGACATTGCTAGAAAATCCCAAGTCATGGAGTAGGGAGCCTATTGACAGCACATGTGTTGGCACCATAATTGGAGTCCTGGTCTTCAGAAGCCAATCGTCCAGTTGAGGAAAAACCTGAATCCCCAACCTCCTGAGATGGGCTGCCACATCTGTCATCACCTTTGTGAAGACTTATGGTGCCAATGTCGGATCAAGGGGAAGGAACACAAACTGGCAGCGAGTCAAACCCGCTATATATTGCAGATATTCCTGTGAGAATCTAGGACTGTTCTGACAAAGTTGATTGTTATTTGGACTGGATGGATGTCTATTACATGCAAAGATGGCACTGTTAAACCTGAAATCATTGGTGTGGTCTTCACTCACACATTTTGTCATTACCCCTTCTATTTCTGAATTTGTTTTAGTTGACATTAGCACTTTATCATAGCTAACAAGCACTAAAGAGATTGTGCATTTTCCCTAAGCCATGTAAAATTGGTCTACACCTAATTGGCACAATTAATTTACTTGTAAGATCCTAGCATATGTTAACACATGGTTCCAGGGACTGTAAATTTAATGGTTCTAGTGGGCCAGCAACCCTCATTGCTCCACCAATTCTAGTAACACTTTAAAACTTGTCTCAGGCCCACCAATACACCCTGTAGTGAAGTATTAAACTACTATTCGCATAGCAAAAAAAACAACTTTTGCCAGGCTTAAACATTCTTTCTTAAAACATACATGCCTAAGGTAGGTCTGAAATACCCATAGGGCAGGGTGCATTGTGCTTAAAAAGCAGGACACATGGTTTTAAGCTTTAGATGTCCTGGTAGTGAAACACTCCTAAATTAATTTTTCACTAATGTAAGGCCCATCTCTCCCAGTGAATAACATTGGGTTACAATATTATATTTAATATGCATTAACCTTTGATTGCGAGCAGGTAAGAATTTTATGTTTGGACTCAAATGAACAGTAATTTGAAATCCTCTTTACTGGTAAAGTCGAATTTTAAATCACAATTCTGAAAATGCCACTTTTAGAAAGTTGGCATTTTTTTGCCCTAACCATTTGGTGCATGTTGCCGGAGTGCCAGGTCACTTGACTGTGAAAGGCTCTGCTAATGGGGTTTTTATACTCCTTCCAGACAGTGACGCAAAGGGAATTGAAGGTAGACAGAATGGACTATCCTGCCAGGATGGTTGAAGGTGGAACTGTACCCAACCTCACTTACATTCGGAGGGCTAGGCCTTTTGCAGATATGAAGGAACCTGCCACTAGTCTTTTGTCATCCTAGACTTCTTGGAGCCTTGACAGAGGAAGAGAAGAACTTTCCAGAACCAACTTTAGAGGTAGTTTAGGGACCTCACTCCCACTTCAAACTCTGGCACCAGGTGTAAATATTGTTCTTTGCTGACCTCTGCTAGAGTGAGTGTCAGAATCCACTGCCCCAAGAAGCTCCAGTGAACCTGACTCTTCACTCTACAGAGACGACCGGCAGCACAAGATCAGCACTTGTGCTACAGGGACAATAGCCCATATCTCCTGGCCTGCTTTTCACGCTATAGGGACGACTATCTGCGATGCTTTCTCTGCTCCTCGCGGCATCCGCAAACTGAACTTTTCATGGCAAACTTTGAGCAAGCAAGTTTTTCAGTGGAGCTAACCAGGTCTTGGTGTCTGGCCTGCAGTACATCTAAGTTGGCCCGAACTTGTGACTTTCCCTTGGTCTAGCACAAAAAGATGACTGTGACTGGTGCTTTATGCTTCTAGGCACTATACTTACCCAAAACTTTAAAACTGAATATCACTAGTTCCACTGATTGGATTTTTGTCATTCTGATATTTTATTTATTAAAATGTACTCTATTTCTCTAAAATGGTTTGAGATTGTTCTTGTGTTGTGTTTTTACTTTATTACTGGTTGCACTCTGCATAAATACTTTACACTTTGCCTTTGGGTTGAGCCTTGGGCCAATCTATCAAAGGGGGTGAGCACAGGATAATTTAGTGACTTTTGTGGTGCACCCTGTCAAGGATTGTGGTTGTTGTCTGAGTGGGGCTTCCAACCCAACCGCACCCCAACCAATAACCCAATTTCTTACAGGCACTATCTTGTTAAGCCCAGAAAAAGTTTCAGTACTTTTTCCCTGAGGTCAACTCCTGGTACCTATGGCATAGAGCAGACAAACTTAACTTATGAAAATGTGTCCAGTATTTAGAAGTATCAAAACAGAAATATAAAAATCCCACTCCACTTTACAAAAATGGAGAATAAATGAATTAACAAAATGACACAAAAAAGACAAACATCCAGTAAGGGAAACCAGAAAAATAAAGTCTTAAAGTTTCAAGCAGCAGTAGCGAAAAAAGCACAAAGTACCAATGATGGTCTATGGAAGCGGTAGAACAGGACCTATGGCAGTTTAAGGGCTGCCCAACTAAGCTGCAGTGGCAGAACGAGAACCCTGTTTTAACTTTAATTGTGCAGTCCACCAGTGACATTTAACCTACAGGCCCTGTGTACACTTTTTATCATATATTAGTGACTTATAGGTAACTTAAATATTCCAGTTAGGAAAATAGCCAATTTCGACCTGTTGTAAGGATCAGAGCACCAGCTCTAGGGACTGTTTACCAGAGTTTCAATGCTCACAGTAAAAAAAAAAACAGCAGCACAAGTACAAAAAATGGAAGTGACCACGAAAAAAAGGCATTCTCCTGCAATCAGTACTTCGAAGAGTAGGGTATACCCCTTTTCCACAATTTGTAAGACCCATGATGCACAGATATGGCCTTCCAAAAAAAGGAAACCTC
The DNA here is from genome assembly GCF_031143425.1 of Pleurodeles waltl. Lineage (NCBI taxonomy): Eukaryota > Metazoa > Chordata > Amphibia > Caudata > Salamandridae > Pleurodeles > Pleurodeles waltl. The sequence continues at coordinate 1,239,030,937 of NC_090446.1, forward strand.
ACCTCCCACTGGTCTTGATTGAACTGACATGGGAGAATGGGAGATGCTTCTCTGAGGTGGCTGGGGAAGAAGAGGAGGAAGGAGTGACTGTTTGGGTGGGTGGATGTCCACAGCGCCTGTACTGGCATAAAATGGAGTTCTGGTGCTGTTGCTGAGCATGGGCAATTTGGCACTGACAGATATTAAGGCCACGTATAAAGCTTCAAAAACTTATGACAATCTTGGATTTTTTTTTTTTTGTGGTTGCAGACCAAGGCAATGGGGTATGGCGGACCATATCTTAAAACTAGCGCTGTCTAAAAATTATGTAATTTCCTTTCACATAATTACAAGAAATTACAGCACAAATACATAAAATAATGTGTAATTAGGTGAAATGCAAATTTATTATTTCACACTATAGAGTTCTCTTGTGACGATTTTTGGCACAAGGACACGTATAAACGAAAGTAACACTTGCACTATGATGTTCCTATGCATTCATGCTACACTTATACCATGAATTGAACATTAGTGGCAAATATTTACCCTGAACGGCACATAATTATGCAAAGTAATTTCAGGAATCTTACATAACAAGCATAACGCATACACTTTGCCTAGGCGTACTTAGAAAGTGGCAAGGCTGAATCGACCTTCTCCCCAAATAGTTTAGTGAATTTAAAAGAGAGGCCCATTAGGGAGGACAAGACATCCAGGGAAAATCTCCGCACAGGCCTTGGAACTAAATAGTCTGCATCCAGTCCTATTTGGATTACTTGTCCAGAGGCTGCCTGACCATCTTTGAGATCTTGAAAGTGAACCTGGAGTTCCCAGAAATGATTAGGGATAAGAGTGTCCACCATATACAGTAGTGTGTGCATATAGGACAGTAGCAGGCATGTGGCATTCAGAGACTTCAGGGCCAGGCTTCCAGCCACAAATATGTTCTTGGCAAAAGACTCCATTGCTTTTATATTCCTTATCTACTAGAGCAGTAGAGAAAGTGCCAAGAAACAGATGGGCAGAGGATGAGGCCTGAATGACAAGGCTTTCCAGGGAAGAGTACTGTGACCAAAGTAAAGGGTCGTCTGATGCTGGTCTATGCTTTCTGCTTATTGACATCAGGGCCCGATGATGGTTTGATCCACTTGGCTAGTACAGGGTCTAGAAGAGCCTCATTAAATGAAAGAAATGGCTGCCAAGTGTGGAACGTATAGGACCTTTGTGAGGATGTCTGATTAGATTCTACAATAGGAATAGGTAACTCCAGAATGTCTGCAGCCTTTCGTGTTATGGCTTGGTAAGAAGATGCACATGGTGGGAAGAGCCGCACAAAAATCCTAGTTGTTGCTGCAATGCCTCTTGAGGATCATTCTGTGAGTGTATACCAAATAGTTCACACAGAGAGGGATACAGTTGAGCTTCTTTTCCCTCCAGGAGGCGTTATGTCTCCCTTTTATGCACTGGTACCTTGGGTTGTGGTCCATGAATCGGCTGCTCTGGAGACAGTGTCAGTGCTGACAGAGTCAGGGCTACAATCAGAGTCAACATTAGCAGCGCCACAGGAGGACAAGGCTATTGTGGGACCAGTGTCAGAAAAAACTGTGGTGTCGACAGTGCTCTCTGACGCAACAGATTAAGGGCCAAATGTGCTGAGGAAAAGCAAAGGGGTGGGAATCCTAACAGTATCCCCAGAGGTCACGAGGGGCCTGAAGTCACTCCAGATGGGAGCCTATCATACAGGAAGTCCACAAACATGGCCCCGGATGAGAGCCGGGAGCCATGAAATCTGCGTACCATTGTGCCAGGATGGCGGTCCTGGAGCCGGGATCTCTTCTGGCGTCAGTGGCGCCAGAACCTGAAGCAAGGTATATACCACCAACTCCATTTTCAAAGAGTAGTCAGAAAGTGATCTTGGTGATTAACCTTGCTTATGCTTGCTGTTGTGCCTCCTCTTCTTTTTGTGATTTTTGTGGGAGGTCCTTCACTTTAACAACTCTGGAGATATGGAGCAGGGCTTATATCTACACCTGTGTCTGCTGTTCTTGCCACAAGCCATAGAGAGCTTTGCTTAATGCTCTTTTATAGCCTTAAAGTGCATACTCTGATCTTAACTGCCACAACTTTGAGCCACGACCAGAACCCAAACAGCACAGGCATACGGCATCAGGCTAGTGTTGTAAGCTTGCACTTTATATATCAAAATGAGATATAGCATGTAAAGAGTCTAGGGTATCCCTAACTAGTGGACAGGGGCTTGCTCTAGCAATCCCAAGGTGCTCTTTTACGCTGTAATGTTGTGAGCAGCCTTAGGCTTATCAGAGAGGAGTGTATCTGCAAATACCCAAACAGCCAATAAATGAGAAACACAACTCAAGAAGGAGATCCACAAAAAATTACAAAAATAACAAGTACCTTTGTATATGTTTTGTCTCCAGAATCAATACTTTCAGGGAAGTACATTTTTCAAGAGAAATCTTTACAGTTGCGAAAAGGCGACACACTGTGCAATTTCTGGAAGCTGCAGTATTATCCAATGGCAGAAAAACAAATCCGTCAAACAGGTACAGTGCAGCAATTTATGGGACCAAATTGCTGGACTTATGGTAACATAAGGGATAGGACCACACCAACGGGTCACACCGGGCAGCACTGGGGCTGCCAGGTGCAGAGGTGTCGTACAGCATTGGGTGCCCAATGTTAGTCAATGGGTATTGGTACGGTTGAAAACATACTGCGGGTGAGGACTGGGGATCCAGCTGGGAGGAACCAAGGGATTCCAATCTTGAGATGTTTGCAGACGGAAGGGCACATTTGGTCCTTTTCTCAATGGGCGTGCAGTGACAGGTGCTGAGATGTCTTGAGGAATAGAGTTTTCTCTACTGGAAGCACTCGAGATTGAGGGGTCCTGCAGAGAGAGGCTGCAGGCAGCGTTGGTGAGTCACAGTGGGCAAGTCCAAGGTGGGCTTCATCTATGGAGGGCTGGGGGGACCACATTGGCACCATTGGCCTGGTTCAACTCGGACTGGGCGGCACAGGTGCATGGTGCTTTCCAGTGTCGGGTTTTCTGTGGTTCAGAGTCCTCACAGTTGTCTTGGGGTGCCTGCAAGATGCAGGGAAGCAGCTCCACTGGAGTTCCTGGATCTTTGTTGAAAGCAGGCAGTCCTCTCAGGCTTTTAGAGTCACAGCAGCTTGCGACTTTGGCACAAATCGGTGGGAGCAGCAGACAGGCCAGCAGGGCTGGGGCCAATTCAGGCACCTCTTCCTTGGGCTTTGCTTTTGCGCCTCTTGAGTGTCCTTCTTCATAAATCAGCAGGAATCTGATTTCCTGGTGTCAAGGGCTCCCCAAATACTGAATTTAGGAGGTGTTTTGGGGAGTGTAGTCGCCAGTGGGCTGCTTACCCCTGGGGTCACTATACGAGCACTTCCTGTGGAAAGTGGGCACAACCATGACCCAGAGTTCGTAATTCTGCCAACACCAAGATAGCAGATTTCTAAATGTTGTGTCCACATCAGGCAGCTCACCTTGGGGGTAGGACTTACCTGAGGGGTGGACACACCTCCCTAAATAGTACATTTCCCACCTGTCCCGGGGCCAAATGGGCCCTGGGGCAGCAGGGGTCAGCATCTCTCCTGTGAGTGATGCCAGATCTGCATACCAAAAGCGGTGGGATTCTTCGAAGGCCCTGCGCCTTGGAATGCAGATTTGTAGGGCATCCTGTTGGATGGGGTGTGTAAATACCTCTCCCCAAGCAGGATTTTAAAATTGACTACCCGAAAGCAAAGGTTCTCACCCTAGAGGTCAGACTTATGTCTGGTGGTGACAGGCTGGCAAAAACAAGTCAGTCCCCACTCAGGTAGTTGGTACATTTTTGGGGGACACCTCTTAGGTGCCCTCTGGGTGCATGTATTAATAAATGTTGTGTTTTCACTTTTAGCTGCACCAAGACATACAGCCTGCAATGGCAGTCAGCACGTGCTAGGTGAGGGCTGCAGTCCTTTGGGGCCCTCCTTTGGTACCCGTGCCCTAGGTAGCAAGGGTACCAATTACTAAGGACTTAGAGAGGGGCAAAGGTAATGCCAATTGGGGAACAATTGTACAGTTTTTGGGAAAGCGATCTGGCACGGGGGACCTGGTTAGCAGGAGCCCAGTGCGCTTTCAATCAAAATTGCATCATGTACCAGGCAAAAAGTGGTGGTGACCATGTTAAAAAAGGGCACTTTCCTACAGGTAGTAACTTGACATTTGCCCCTGCACAATTCTCAGAGGGTTTAAACCCTGAGTGCTTAAATACAGTTGTGCTACAGTAGTTATTGATAAATTCTTTATGTGGAGAATCGAGCCCTGGAATTGAAAGTTGGGGAAAAAAAGGGAACCAAAAACTGCCATCAGCAGAGCACTATATAGATTTGCCACAACGACATAACTACTGGCATCTCAGAGAGTCAGTGTCCCCTATGACAGGGGGAGAGCTATGCAGAAAGATTTCCAGGTCAGTCTGGCTCCCGGAGGATGATTCAAGAGAGGAGGAATCTTCAAGTAGAAGTACCCATCAGAAAGAGCTATATTTATGCATAGTCTTTTTAGGCCTCGGATATGAACAGCTTTATATGTCTGTTGGCAAGATCTTTTGTTTCCACAACTGTTAGACTTGGCGTGGTCTCCCCTAACCTTTTGCCTCTGTTTTCTAAGTTGTTGATGTGTGCTGGACTCTGTTTTTGCTGTTTTGATACTCTCGGCACTTTACCACTGCTATCCAGTGCTAAAGTGCAAGTGCTCCTATGTAAAATGTATGTGTAATTGACTTTCCATGATTGGCATATTTGATTTACTAGTAAGTCCCTAGTACAATGCACTAGAGGTGCCCAGGGCCTGTAAGTCAAATGCTAATAGTAAGCCTGCAGCACTGGTTGTGCCACCCACATTAGTAGCCCTATAAACATGGCTCAGACTTGCCACTGTAGTGTCTGTGTATGCAGATTTAAACTGCCAATTCGACTTGCCATGTGTAGGCCTTGGCAGGCCTAAACCTTTCCATTTCTTACATGTAAGGCACCCCTAAGGCACCCCTCATGGGCAGGGTGCAGTGTATGTTAAAGGTGGGACATGTAATTATGTGTTTTATATGTCCTGACAGTGAAATACTGCCAAATTCGGTTTTCACTGTTGCAATGCCTATCTCTCCCATAGGTTAACACGGGGCTGCCTTTTAATGTTATTAAAGCACAGATTCCCTTTGGAAAGTAGGCATTTTCTTGCTTAAAATATTCTGTGACTCTGCCTGGTTGTGGATTCTCTGTCTGGGTCAGTTTGACAGTTGGGCTGTTTGCACCTCTCTCCAGACAGTGACACAAAGGGAGCTGGGGCATAGCCTGCATATCCTGATGAGCCATTTATGCTGGAAGGGAGGGGAGGAGTGGTCACTCACACCTGAAAGGGCTGTGCTTGCCCTCACACAATGCAGTCTCCAACTGTGTGTGTTACTGTGTGTGTTGGTACAAATACTTTACACCTTCTCTGAAGTTAATCCTACCTGCTCGTGCCAAGCTACGAAGGGGATGAGCTGGGGATAACTGAGTGTGGTTCTCCTTTACCCTGACTAGAGTGAGGGTTCTTGCTGGGACTGGGGGTAACCTGACTGCCAACCAAAGACCCCATTTCTACCAAAAACATTATACATACACTTAGTATGAGCTTTGGACCATCCCCTCAGTCACAGTCATGACTGAACGGCTATTTCGTCTATCCCACTTTTCCACTTGCTCTTGATGCAATGTTGTTCCTTGGTCTGGTTGTGTTTGTCCCACCTGAGAACACTGAAGTCTCACAGTGTTCTCACTGAATGAGTTTAATCTTTCCACTGTATGCTTAAGGGGACCTTTTTATTTTACTTTTAAACAGTTGAACGCAAATGCATCTATTTTCCTGCTTTCTCCTCCTTTTTCTCTCCTCTACTCTTCATTCCCCTGCTCGGTTACCTCCCTGTGTGTTCATTAACTGGTTTATATCAGTTTTTCATCTTTCCCTCTGCTATTTCCCTATGCTCACATTACCTGTTGATTTGTTTTTACTATCACTCAGTAGCTCTAAAGTGCTGCCATGCAGGTAGCTCAATGTTCGCGTTTTGCATCACTTGTTTTATATTATTTTTTTAGTTGGAACTAACTACTCCAACATTACTGTCCATTATGAAAGATTGGTAAATTAGCAGGGCTTCCATGTTACAATGCATGTACAGGCATCCGCCGTGTTGCACATATTTGTCATGATGTAAGTGTATATGTGGCCATTAGTGAATGTGTGTTTTTTTTTTTTAAATAAACCCCCCATTCCAAGATGTGTGTTGATGCATGTCTATACATGTAATTAAAAAAAGCACTGCCAAAGCTAACAGCTCAGCATTTGAAAGCAGAGACTTATCTGTTTTGTCACTACTTTTTAGACTTGAGCTCGCAAGCACTCTGGCCTGTTGTAATCTCTGGCTATTCATACTTTGTTGTGCTTGTCTTAAATGCTTCGTTTCTTTTTTATCAGTGCATTTTGTGAATTGTCCCTCCTTAGTGTTCTGAGTTCCCTCCCCAGGCGATTTAACTAAGTAAACATTTCTATTGGCCATCACACTACATCACTCTTCCTCCTGTTACAGCGTTTGATGGCCCCTCCTCTGGTTTTCGTTTGCGTTTCATCCCAGCTGCGACCCTTTCTAGACATTCATGCAGGGAGCCAATGATTCTCGTGCTCATGCGCATGGCGGCGGTGGCGCTTTGAATCGGCTTGCATCTATCAACTGTTTTACTTTTCATTTTCAATTTATGTGGCTAGAAAAGTCCAGTTAGGAATTTACAACGCTAATAGTTCTAACTCGAGCAAACGTGAGACTGGTTGCATTGCAAATACTTGTTTGTTATTGGTCCTGAGTTGTGAAAATGGTGTCAGCATTTATTGAGCATGTAGTGCTTAAATGCATAGAAGATAAATGAGGTCTTCAGAATTCCGAATGCAAAAGAACAGTAGAGAATAAGGGAGTTATTTGGGTATCTGGGACTTGCAATTGCTACCTCTTTAATGCTGCTTGAAACATCTTGTGGCTTGAATCTAATTACTGATATTTAACATGATAGCGTGACTTCAGCATTTGACACATCTAGTGGCTGTCTGTCACAGCATATTACGCTAATGAGATTTTTCACTTCACATATTCCATTCCCTTACACTCTTCTTATATGCATTTATACATCCACTTCCCTGATATAATTTGCCATGAAAGGCTAAGAGATGTTATTGTCGTTTAAGGGTGTGTAATGTCAATTTTCTCTATACTCTTCTCTGGCTCATCCTGAAAAAAATATTAAATTCAAAAGCCATTTTTTCAATCTACAGCCTTTTCGAGCATATTTCTATGATAGAAAGTATTTTCAATTTACTTTTGGAGTCTTTAAGAACAACCCAGTGACCCCGTTTTCAGGTGCTTTCTTTTTATATAGTTCAAACAAAGGTGCAGTCAGTAGACCACATAAAATTAAAAAAAATATGCTGTAATACATAGGCACCACATGTGTGTTTTTGGTAGAGACTTTTTTACGTACAACAATATGAGTCAGCTTTAAGCCTCCTAAAATGAGGAAACTCAAAAATTGCAGTAATTTTGGCAGATTCAGAAGTTGTGCAACACCCACAATTTATAAGGCCCCCAAACATTTATAACTGATTGGTTAAGGTGTTTTTTAAATAATTTGTATAAAACTGATTCTGAACTTGTGTGTACCAGTCTTCCAACCCATATATCCCCTTATTTATTCTTTACCGTGTGCAAAATGTAAAATATATTTCATTTTCCATTCATTAGCATAAGTATTAATTACGGTCTACGAATTTTGAGCACTGATTGCCTAAAGCATTCTGTTATTTGAACAAAAATATTATATTTCCTCTTAAAAAATAAATAGTAAGTTAGTGATTAAGAGATGATATACCACTAGAGATGTGACGATTAATGGAAAATAACACGCTTATAAAAATAATAGTAAAATATGTACGCTATTTGTTGAACTAACATCTTGATCATACCAACAGTAATGCACTATACAATTTTGCAATCGAAGTTGGCTGCCCAGGGCGAAGTTTATTGACTGGCCATCTTGGAATGTTTTTTTGCTCTAAGATGGCCAACACTTTACTTGTAAATGTGACAGCTGTATTGGAACTTGTAAACAATGACAATGTGTGTACAATACCACCGCAAGACGACCATCCACGCCTGTTTAATTTGATTCTTATAATTTATCTTATATATGTTTGTTGCATTTTTGAGTCTGTTTTATTGTAGACGGGTAAGAGGATGAATGCAAGAATAAATCAGTGGGTGGATGAATGTATGAGAGCCTAATCTCATCACTGTCTGAAGAGACTTTAGTTACAAAGCAGACGTGTTGGCGTTTCTAATGATTGTTTCAAATATGGAGATTTCCATAGAGTTAGTACTCACCGCACGGCATATGTCATACGATCTGGCCGAATGGCTCTCATCATGCACAGCCTCTGAAGAGCGGTCTTATTTTTCCATTCTTGAGGAAACTTCTCCTTTTCAGGGCATTCTGATTCTACAAACTTTTTCCAACGTTTTGCTGAACCTTCAATATCACGATCAAGGTTTCTGAATTCATCCATAGAGGACAAAGCCTGGAGATATGCAGACATTTATAGTTTAGACTAAAATAGCATGCAGACTTTTTTGCATAATTGTAAAATGGCATATCATGGCGGTGATTATTGAAGCATGTTAACACTTTGAGCCTAGTATTAGGTTCTGGTTACTTCTTGGTACAACAAGTAAAAGGGGAAAAGGGATTATGCTAAGTCCAAAATATAGCATCAGACATAGAATTATAGGATCAATTGTTCCATTTTACCGGACATTCAATATTTAATTGGCAGTTGCCAGTCCCTAGTCACCTTCATCTTCATCTCCTTCTCCAATGGCAAGAGTTGCAAATACTGTTACCTAATGTCAATTGCACATTCTCCTTTTTTAACAAGAGAAAATTATTATTTCAATGCAACCAATTCTGGACAATTCCTGACTCAATGGCCATATCATAAAAAAGGCCAAAATGACTTAAAATACAACGTGTTAACCGCTTTTTCCATTAAGTGGTGGTGATATAGCAATTACACCAGATGATGTTATACAGAATATTTATTAAGTAGAAAAGGAGGTCAAGTGCAGTGACAAGATCTACAGTTTCTTTTCGGCACTGTACATTGGTAAAAATGATACACTCCACACTGGTCACGCTTGGAAATTTAGGGAGCAATCTCTAAGAATGTGTTTATTCAATGCATATGCCAATGAATGCTCATCTTTTTCCACACTTATTTAAAAAAAGCTCTACTATATACCACTTTTTGTTTTGAAGCTCATTTGATCTGAGTGGTACAGCCACCTGTCAGCGAGGGTTCCCTAGCTAACCGCATTTTTGTGAGTATCTCCTAGTTAGCCCAGCTAAAAACAAAAAAAAATCAAAGAAAGGGTAATAAAAAGAGGGTAATGAGATAAAAAAAATATGAGTGCCAGGTATACAAGTGTTAATTCAGTAAAGTATGCTTCCTGCAAACAAAAACTATACCACGTGTGACTCAACATATTCTTGTGCATACATTTTCTGCATTGATCAATCCTGTGAGGTTAACATCGTCCATTCCATGTATTACAGTAATAGTAGGTTGGATTGGATTGGATAGCGAGACATGAATAACACCCACTTGCACACAGTGTCACTTCTTTGTGTAGTTGCACCATCTTCTCCATGAATATTCAAACTCTAGGGAGCTCCACAAAGAGCTTATCAACTATGATATGTCTCTGGTGTGCACCCTTCTGTGGTGCTCAAACGCAGTGAACTTTGAAGATTTTTAGGTCAAAACACAGCATGTTGGCATTTTAACAGGGCCCCTTTGTGAAGTCCATGTTAGTGGTAACCTAGATAGGATGTGATTTAAGTGGAGTGCACACAACTGGATCTAGTTGATCAAAGAACTGAATATGGGGATGGGGCTGTGCATCACTTGCTACCAATACAGGAATATTAGCATAGGCGGGAAGCATAACTTACCACGCAACACTCAGCCTGCAATGTCACAAAATGTGACAGCCACGCATGGTCCCAGCATCCACCACTCCTGCATGGTAGTACCATTTACAAAAGAATATTTTTTATTTCATAAGTTGATATGCTTCATATTTGACAAACTTTTGTAAGGGCTTATTGGTGCTGTGTAACATCTTTACACAAAGGATTGTGCCTTATTGATTAACCAGCAGGTCATTGTGGTGGATCCTGCGTAGCATTCTGCCCAAGCAGGCAAGCGCTTCAGTGTCCACATAAGGTTAGTAAGCACTATATAAATGTTGCAGGACAATACACTGCCTCCTTGATGGTTCGGGACCCACACTGAGTATGGGATTTTAACACCAGTTTCTAATCAGAAAGTCTAGATAAAGTTGTAGATCAACTTCGGTCCGAATGCAAGCAGCATGCAGGTCAAGTTTAATAAAATATAATTTATGTACAGATTCAACTGTTTTGCGTTCACAGAAAAACAGAAAAATTGATTTTGCATTCGATTCAGACGGTCTGCACTTCTGTATTCATCTGTCAGATACATATTGTGTGAGGACATGATCAGAATACATAGGACGCAGCAATCTGCCTGCGGACTGTGTGATTGAATCGCATCTAGAAAACAACCTCGAGCCTCACATTATTCAGACAACAATTGCTACAGGAACTACATTTACCCAAGAGGAATTATTTTTCGCACCTCAATCGACTGGAGAAGAGTGTAGCTTTACTTTATATCCACAGATAATGAGATCTTCCCAGAAAGCTACTGTCCACTCATGGTGGCTCAAAGCAGCTCTCCCTCTTGCGGATGCTGTGCATGTTTTACCAAGAAAGGGACTGTAACCATAATTTGAATTTTAGCTTCTTGCATTTTTTTAAATGTATGTTTGCTGTTATTCATAACAAAATATAGCATGTCACAGTCAGACACAATTATTACTAGTAGGGTGACCACCACTCTACAGGCCATTATGGATACTGTTTCCAGTCCAGGGCTTTTGTGTTTTGGACTAATGTATTTAAGGTCTGCTCTTGTTTTCCGTCTATTGAACTGATTAGACTAACACAAGTTAAATGAATGATTCGCAGGTAAAAAAGTTCAGGACCGGTGACTATGGCCCTCATTCTGACCCTGGCGGTCAAAGACCGCCAGGGCGGAGGACCGCGGGAGCACCGCCGACAGGCCGGCGGTGCTCCAATGGGGATTCCGACCGCGGCGGTAAAGCCGCGGTCGGACCGGCACCACTGGCGGGCTCCCGCCAGTGTACCGCCGCCCCATTGAATCCTCCACGGCGGCGCAGCTTGCTGCACCGCCGCGGGGATTCCGACCCCCCCTACCGCCACCCAGATCCCGGCGGTCCGACCGCCGGGATCCGGATGGCGGTAGGGGGGGTCGCGGGGCCCCTGGGGGCCCCTGCAGTGCCCATGCCACTGGCATGGGCATTGCAGGGGCCCCCGTAAGAGGGCCCCTACATGTATTTCACTGTCTGCTGCGCAGACAGTGAAATACGCGACGGGTGCAACTGCACCCGTCGCACAGCTTCCACTCCGCCGGCTCGATTCCGAGCCGGCTTCATCGTGGAAGCCTCTTTCCCGCTGGGCTGGCGGGCGGTCTGAAGGCGACCGCCCGCCAGCCCAGCGGGAAAGTCAGAATTACCGCCGCGGTCTTTCGACCGCGGAACGGTAACCTGACGGCGGGACTTTGGCGGGCGGCCTCCGCCGCCCGCCAAGGTCAGAATGAGGGCCTATATGTCTAATGACACGAGTGAGGTGGTCACCTTAATTACTGGGCACGCTAGTGAATTAGACCAATGATGATATCACTCTATTCTAATAACGTTAACAATTCTTTCTTGCAGTCTTGCTGCAGGCAGCTTTAGCTGCCTGGGTCAGAAGCATTGTTACCAATACTTAATAGTTGTTGAAAAAATGAGCTTTATGTCTGCCACTTGCTCAAAATTCCATGGCTTTGTTTCTATTTCACGTCCATACCACTCATTTGATGGCCTCCTCCCCGTTTTTTACTTTGTCCCGCCTCTGGAGAATTTTGCTTTTGCCATCTTTTAACTGGATCAGTTGCATCTCTCCAGAGCTATTTTTCCTTTTGCATTTTTCTCCACCGTTTGACAATTATCACTCAATAGCACTTCAGTGATATCTCTCAACAGAGGCCCATGGCTCTCTTCCCTTCGTGCCACTGCATCTTGCTGCTCCCTAGCACCCGTCCCTCTTTCCCCTGTGTGTCAACTTTCCTTTCCCTCTTCATAGTCGGCCTTGCTCCCGCTTCTTACTACTTCTCAAGTCTCCCCCGTCATTGTTTTCCTCTTTCTAGCTTTGCTCCATTTTATCTCTGTACCCTGCCTCTCACTCAGCCTCTCTTTATCTCTTCTTAGCACTCACCCAGCTTCCATCCCTGTCTTGCTTTAACTCTTCACACTCTCTCTTCTCAGTCTTTCTCTCTTCCCTCATTTTGATTCCTTCCCATACTGCTCTTTCACTCCGTTTCTCTCTTCTCTATCTTTCCCTCTCTCTGTTCTGGACTCTCACCTACCCTTGATCTCCCTCTCTCTCTCTCACTTGCATCACTTTTTTCACCTTAATGTAATTAACAACAAGCATTGAAGACAGAGAGCTTTTTCCAATGTTTGCTCTATACCATCATGCTACTCAAAGACATTCAATTGTCCAATCTCAGGAAAAATAAAAGTCAATGTAGTAAGTGTGTTTCATCCATTTACTTCACCTGGATTGTACACTTTTTGACTACCTACTTTTTTACTTTTGCAATGAGTGGGCCTCACTAACTGGGTCTCACACAAAGTAAATTTGGTTGAAATAGATTTAGAGTGCTAACTATCAGTGTCTGCTGCTGTGCAGCTAGGGTAAGAGGCTCTGGACTGCTTACACATGAACATGTGGGTGTGAGGGCTGAGCATGTGATATCATTGCCGGGAATCTCCCCTTAGCGTCCCTCTCACAAAACGGACCCTACTGGGATTAGTGCTGACCTAGTCTAGGTCTTACATTGTGAATAGGCATTTATAGTGCACATCTGTAGTGATTACTGGAAAGTCTGTGTGCTTCCCTGAATTACACATTATTAGTGAAATCTGTGCCAAAGCCACCATGCTAGCCATGTTTAATTGTAAGTGTTTTGTTTTTGAGGATCCCGCAGTTTAAAAATGTTGCAGAGCCACTCGCTTTGTTTTATTGCACCTCACACGTTTGTCTTTTTTTTTTCTTTTTAATGTACAATTCTAACAAGGCTGTCCACCATGTTTGAATGGTATATTAAAAATTTCCACCATGTGTCATATCACATGCATATACATGTGCCACAACACAAACATATGCATGTGTCAACATACATTTGTGCCCCTTGGTAAGTATCTTGGAACTGATTTTCTCAATTAAAAAAAATCCCAGATTGACAGCCATGTATATACATACATCTTGACACATGCGCTCGTATGTCACTTCCAACAAACACTGCCAGAGCAATTAACTCCGAATTTAAAAGCTGCGACCTATTGGCTTTGCCATTGATTGTTATTTTTGTCACCTTCCTAATACACATTTAAAATCATTTTATTGTCAGGAGCTGGGTAGAATTCCCTCACCCATTTTACAAATCCAGCACATCTAGTGAATGTTGTAGTTTGGAAGCTATGTTAACCATTCATAAATCCACTTGTATGTCTTACTTAGAGTCAGATTTAGAATTACTACATACATTATGCATGCAATAGGCTTGGAGACTGCTTCCAGCTACCTTGGAATGTTAAATTAATAAAATAAAGTATACCAGAAATCAATTAAAGATTGCCAACCATTAATTCACATGTGTGTGGTTGCAAAAGAAGCCATCTTGATTTTTTTTCAAAATATAACAACAATTGTTCCAAAATAGTCACTAGCACATGTGTGGGGCCATCTGGGAATTGAAATGTTTTTGTCAAGGTGTAAACAAATCCTTCTAAAATAGGTGTTGGTGGATGCATGAGGACTTAGGGGCAGCCATCTTAGAAGTGTGTTATACTTCATGACAAAAACCATTCAAGATGGTCGCCCATGTGTGTGCCTGCATCAGCAGCCACCCTGGAAAGTATTGTCCACCTTTCCTCTGCAATCCTGCGGTCCCTCAGACTTCTTTTCAATTGGCGAGGAGTATGGTGCTACAAGGACAGACACACAGCTTGTAATAATTGCTTATTGCCTGACCCTGTTTCCAGCACTGGACCAAAAGGTGTTGAGGAATGCGGACAACAAATAGATGATGTCAACAGAGTACTGAGGTCCAGATTTTTCAAAACTTTGCACCTATTTGCATCACAAAACTAACACAAACAGGAGCAAAGTGTTGAACTGGGATTTACTGTTGAAAGCAAAACATTTTACAATGGAAAGTAGCTGTAAAGTAAAACAATGTGCACTATGCTCTATTTGAAGGCAAGGGGGATGGTGCTTGATGCAAATCCCTAACTACTAAAAAAGGAAGACAGGGCTTTGCACTAAAAAGTTGCACTTCCTTGAGCCAGGAGAAACATTTAAGAAAAGGTTTATTTTCTCAAAAGGTTTCCAACTTTGTATAAGTGCTTTACTGTATAGCAAACTTCACAGTACAATCTTGGAACGGTTTTATAAAATGTACTATGTCTAAGCTGAGCGTTTTGTACTGGAAGGATACCCTGACAGTACAAAACCTATGCTACACATCATGCACACATCTGCACTTTGTTGCAAGGAATTGTGCATGCTGCAGGATAAGAAGAGAGAAATGGAGCACAATATATTAGTAGAACTTGGTTTGATTTATGCCACAGCTTGGGAAAAGTTTCAAATCATTGTTTTCTACATTGACATCAATTTAGTTCAAGACCTATGCCCCAAGGAGCACTGGGCAGCCTGGCGGTAGCTCTCACTTTGGTGCACAATCAAGGTATATCTCCTGTAACTGACATCAGAACTTCCAATCAAGCACTGGCCCTCTTCTCTACTGAATTGCAGCAATGGTCTAAACAACGGCACTCCACATACTTTAAGAATACATTGAAAAATGTCCTGAGTGTGGATGACAAAAAGATTACTTCTATACTTCAAAAACTCAAAAATCTCCACTGCTATCATGATATAGAATGACCTCTTGATAAAGTCCCGCCTACCACATTACTAAACTTCAGGAAATAGCTACTCTACACACACTTGAATTACCTATCTCAGACTATTCTACCGAAATATAAACACCAGTAGTTTTATGAGCAGATACAATATTTTATGGCCATGACTTCAACCTGAGCACCAAAGACAACACCATGGATGTCACAACAGCATAAGTAGAATAAGTAAGCTCTCCACGTCTGCTATAGTTTTCTAAAACAACCAATGGCAAACATAATGAAACACACTAAAACATCCACTGGCAAAGACAACAAATCTGTCCTTTCCAATAACTGTAGTACCTCAAGTCATTACTAGAGGTCGCTCATTAGTGAAAAGCATCTGCTTAACAAGTCTATCAATAAGATCAAGTACCACAAGTGGTTACTAGACATCCTTCTTGAGTCAGATCCAACTGCTTGATGTCTTCATGTGGAAAACATGAGTTGGGCAAGACAGCTAAAGCTGTTTTTAGATCAGATTTAATAATGTGAATTCACTGTGGAGGCAGACTGTTTACATTAAAATTCATAAGAGTTAAAACACGCTCCTTGACCTGAGAGTCTTTGAAAACCCTTTAATATTTGCTGAGTATCTTAAACTTGTATTATTTCTAACTCAATCTAGAATACCCTGACCTCTACCTAAGACCCCGAACAGATTCGACATCAAGCATCCTGAGCCTCAGGACATGCTTAGTGGTAACTGGAGCACTATATAAATATATTTCTCTCATTCAGTTATGCACAGTATTCTAGGTTGTCTTCCATGTTCCACAACCTAGGTTTCCAGTTGCCTTCTGCACTGAGTGAGTACCTTTGGCAACATTTCTATGTGCTCATTTATATTAAGACCCATACAATTCTCCTGAACTCTCCGATGTCTACAGTTGTGCACTTCTGATAGAAATAGCTACTTGGGGGAGTGCAAGGAGGGGGGCTGAAGTAGCCGAGTGTGTCCCTTGGGTCACAGCTGAGAAAATCTTACCCTAAAAAGATTCTGTCTGTACCATAAATGAAGTCTCTGGCACCAGAACAAATGATCTCTCCCCCAAAGCAGCTAACTAGAAGGAGGCTGTTTTCTATTTTTTTCTCTGAAGAACATCTGCCTCCGGAAGCTTGGGGACGATCTGAGACCTCACCCAGTCCAACTGAGAACTCTGATGGAAGGCCCATCTCTGCCAGTGGCAAAAACAAGGGTTTTCCACAATACTGGGATCTCCTTAGCTATATAACATCAAACCTTCATGAGTCATTAATTTCCTTTCTGCCGAGTGTCGGGCCTTCGAAGCCATTCTAAGCAGGAATTACATTTGCTGTTGCCACGAGGAAAACCCAGTCACCATGTACTGCATTCACGGGTGTAAGCCTGAGACATCACATTCTTAAATTTGCAGGAAATCGTGAAAACTCGATGTGTCAAGATAAGAAATAAAACAGAAAAATAGAAAGAAAAATGTTGAATAGAATTTGAACTTGGGTGACCATTAGACACATCTCCAAGAGAAATCTGGAATCCCAAAAAAGGGAACTAAATGGGTAGGCAAGGAAGTACCACTTCTGAATCAGATGATTGAAGTGACTAGTTGGCATCACATGATGCTAGTGTAGCGCCGTGGGACATAGGTGCTGCCCCTGGTGCCAATATTGACTCAATTTTGGTGCCCTAGCCTGTGACTCAGTAATTTCAGACTTGAGAATATGCAGAGCAATCTTAGCCATTCAATTCAATATTTCCATAATCACTAATATATGCTATAAAAATGTGACAAAGGAAAGTGTAATAAGGGAAGATTATCTCAAAGAACTGCTCATTACAGCTTTAGTTTATAAAGAGAAGGGCAGGACAACCTTAGAACAGAGCTCATGGAGTGACTATTCTTGTTATATCAGTACCCAAATAGCATATTTGCACTACAGCGAGATTTCTTGTGAATGGGGTTTGCCAAACGACAAGAGAAAAGAAACAAACCTACTGTATATGAGAGATGGCGCATGCGCACTTACATGGCATGCAGTCCATTTATAATCTCGTGTTAGACTACTATCTACAGTACAATCTTCAGTAGCACCGCCTTTAAAATCTGCTCCCACTATGCTGTTTTTTGTGCATGCTTCCGTGTGTCTTCTATTGCCTCGTAAATGTGATAGAGGGTTTTACATTAGAAGAGGCAATCAGAGAACTCCTGCATAACCTCCAGATGAGGCCCAAATTGCGAGTGTGGAGGGTCCCTATGTCGATCCAAAATGAAACTCTGATGGAGGACATATGCAAGGAACTGGGTGAGCTGCTTGACATCGAAAAGTCTGTGAAAGGTACTTTCAGGATGCTTCAGAAACGTTGGGGAAATAAGGGGAATATAGGAGGCACATTGATGCTGAGCAGAGAGGAAGTACTGCGAGCTACAAGAGAAAAGGAAGGTGACGCTGGGTTTAGACAAGCTTCTTTTCACTATTGACATCAGCTCTAAAACATTGTCTTCGAAGAGAGCCCTCCTGGAGATGATGATAGACTTAGTGGCAAAGAACATTGTGGCATCAGTTGGGTACCCGATTTATCTGTCAGTGTAAATTGGGCGGGGAGCTATGGGATTACTCAGGTTGGCTCAGGGAGGGACTTCTTAAACTACAGGCAGGTGGAGCTGGGCGAAGGTGCTAGTGAGTGGAGTGAATAGTGTGTTGGCACTGCTACCATTTAGGTGGGGCACTGCTTTGAGGTCTGGGAAATGTTCCCTGGGAGGAAAGTGATGTGGTGAGGTATTCTATTACACGAATGGAGCAATTCATGCTCAGTGTTTATTTCCTACTCTGCCTCCTGCCCCCTAAGATCTACCTATGCCAGTAGAGTTCTGCCTTTTGTTTTTAGGGCAGGTTGAATATTACCCAACTATATTTTGGGAAGGTGAATCGTTCTATAAGTGGTATTTACTAGTACAGCCGCTGAGAGTATAACGATGTGCTGTGACTGTTGACGTATCTGCTATGCCTACAGTAATTTAATAAGTGAAGACTGAAATCTAAACCTTGGATAAAGTCTCTGCTAACTGCCAAACACAACAAAAACAACGACTACCAGATCCACCCGAAAGGGTAAACGGAATGAAACTGCATAACAATGTCCAAGTAATGGTAAGAAGCACGAAACATATTCCAGTAATAAAACATCTCATCACAAATAAGTGGCAGGAGCTACATTAAGGGCGCCAATATTGTGGGTTCTAGGCAAGTATGCACATCTTATTTATATAATTCAATTGCCAAAGTAGATCCAAGCAAATACTGATATCTACTTACATACAGTAAGGCAGATAAAGGTAGATGTTCAGTTATAACTATAGAGATGAAAAGGTCAACATAAACACCTGTTATGTTATGCTATATTATATTCAATTAAGTTGGAAACATTATTTTCCCCCCAAATCAGGACTGTAAGAGGCCACACAATCTTTGCTAATTGTTCCAATGATTCGTTTATTAATAGGTGTAATGGAGGTGTTGTTTGAGTAAGGGAATTGCATGTTGTTTTGCATTTACACTATAGTTTAACTGGCGGAATAAAGGGCTTAGCTTATTTAGTGTGGAATTACACACTGTCATATTTTGAGGCCATGAGGTTAGCCCAACTTGGCTACTATCTAAATCATAAAAATATTTTTCTATGTTCCTGGCTTGTAAACAACGGTGGATGCTAAACAGTGGCCTCATGCACAATATTTCTGACTCTTTCTACTGTCAAACTAGATATTCCCATATTTTAGAGCAGGGATCACCAATGAGCAGCTTGTGAGCTATAAGTAGCTTTCGAGCTACCCATAAGTAGCTCTCCTGTGTGTAGCCCAGCCTACAAAAACTGAAAGGTTTATATTTAAAACAAACATGTAAACTTGTCTGATGTGGTCAGTATTACAATTCTAATACTATGTGTAGCTCTGGATGATTTATCAACATAAGTAGCTTTTACTACAAAAATAGGTTGGAGACTTTTGATTGTTGTGAGGAAATGCGGTGCACTTTATGGTGGCGTTGCGTAACCTCACCATGTAATACTCACCAGCCCCTTTAGGATCATTAGGTTTTGTTTGTTAAACCATCAACTCGACCTTGGGCAGCTGTGGCTCTGAGCAGCAAGGCCTCCACAAAGGAACAAGAGGAAATCATTTAAGCAGCACCAAAACAATTGAAGAAACTGACACCAAAGAAATCCGACACCAATGTATAAAAATAGATTGTGCTTTTATGTATGCTTACGCACCACAATGACAAAGATCCATTGGCGGTCCAGAGATATAGAATTTAAAAGGTATAGTACATGAGGTTATTTCACTCAACCTCAAGAGCATTGGCAAATTCAGTGAATTTGACACTTAGAAACTTTTTCACCAAAATGTTTGGCTAGATGGAATGCGGTTACTTAGAGTCACGTTTAGGCAACCGACTCCAGTAGGGAGCCAGTCAGGGGTAATAGCAAGCTCTTCAGAGACAGTTACTTCAGTAGGTAAAGCAGTCCTCAGTCAGTTCCAGGCATGTTTATCCACTGCATGGCTTTCCTATGGAAGTGGTCCTGATGCTAGAGAGGAAGGATGCTGAAGATGCTCAAATCATGCCCTGTATGCAATGTAGTCAACTGGGGTCTTGCTGTGACTACTTCTCAGTCCCTGAAATGGGTGAGGTGCTCCTGGTCACAAGGTCGGTGTCCTTCGAAGTCCTCTCCATGCTGGCAGAAGTCCAGCCACCACTAGACTACTGGTCGCCCAGTAGTGTGGTCACAGGATAATCCTTCCTTGGTCGATAACTCATCCTCTAGGGTCCCAGCTACACATCAATGACACTCCTGGGCTCGGCAAACTTGGGTGCAACTTTGTGCACGGGGTCCTGGTACATGGTTCTGCACAGAGGAGGTTATTGGAAATTTGAAGATTTTGGGCTACCAATTTGCTCAAGCAGACTTCTCAGTTGTTCTGTCCCTGTGCTGTGAACAGAAGGCCAGCTCAATGACCATTAGAGTCTCTTAGCTTTGGCTGGCTTCTAGCCCTCCTACGTAAGCAGGACACAGTCCCTCTCCTTTGCTAGCAAACAGGTTCAGCAAGTGCAGTCCTCACATGTGCAGCCTCTCTTTGCTGATTTCACGGGGGCAGCAGGCAGTCCTTCGGTCGTTCTTCCAGTTCAGTTGAGATCATGGTGCCAGGGGTGCCCTAATTATGTTATATTTAGGGCAGGATGTGGTTGGTAGCCAATGGACTACCAGGTTCCCTCCCACCCGATGACCGCTTTGTGCAAACGGTGATATCTGGATATCCCAAGACACACTATTCTGCCCACTCTGAGTATGGCAGGAGCCCTCTCCTGGTGAATAGGGCTCACTATCCCAACCAGAGGTGTGGCTACCTAAGGGGCTACACACCCCTGGAAATCCAGTTTGACAACTGGTTTCCCCTTTCCTGTCCCACGTACCAGTCTGTCTGCCTGAACAATAAAGCAGCCCGCTCTCAAGTGCTACAATGTAGCAGCCTCTCTCCCAAGTGTTACTCATTTGCCGTTATAAAGGCAGCTTATCCTTTGAAGCTCACCATTTGAGCCAACACTTGTGTGGCTTCCTGTAGGGGGGAGGTGACACCATCTTCCAGAGCAGGGCCCTATTGTATCCTTTCCTTGGAGTTGTTAGCACGTCTCCCCCTGCAGGTCTCAGCTTCAGGACCCCATGTGCAACAGGTATGGGTACAGGGGAATGAAAGCAACAAAGTGGCAACTTTGCTAAAGGTGCACACCACAGTATGTTACATTAATTTTGACCTGAGAATCAGGTTGAGCTTAATTTAATGATTTGTTTGATACCTTGGATGACCACTTTGATAACACCGTTCTAGAGTTAGCACAGGTCATGCGTCAGCATGTAACTCTGCAATAGCTATTTGGGCAACCAAGCTTTTCCATAGTAAAATACAACTCTGCCCATGAGAGATGCTGCACCCTGCTTAAGGACTTCACAGGCCTGCTACAGGGTTACTTACACATATACTAGTGGAAAGTCTGGCTTTGCCATTGCCTTAATTGGCAAAGTCGGGTTAGCAGTTTAACTGCTCTTCCAGCCTTGAAATGGCAGCTGGGAGTCTTGTTTTACTTGTGCCTCACTCAGGGTGGCACAACCAGTACTGCACTGCCTGGGGGGGACCCTCTAGCTTACACAACCTGAATGCCCTAGGTACCATTTATTAGGAACTTACAGGTATGCTAGCTCAGACAGTTGGGTAGAATCCAATTCAATATGTCAGTTTAAGGGTAAGGGGAATGGCACTGATATCTAGTTAGCAGGCTTCAGTGCACTCTCAGAGTCGAAATACCAGCTGAATTAGTCTAAAAACAAAGCGGTGACAAAAAGAAAAAGGCATTTTCTTACAGCTGTGAAGTCCATCAACGTGTCCTGAGCGGGGCCTCCCATGTCTGTCTGCGACTCACAAGGCACTGTTCACACCTGTAGCTTATAGGCTTTCAGAGATCAAACTGAAGAACACATATACCCTTTAGAGCAAGTACACAACTTAGAGCCTGATTTAGATGTTGGCGGTCGCAACACCAAGCCACCTAGGGCGTGGACCTGAAAAGACCGTCACGTTGAGGGTGTTCCACCCACCGTATATAGATGTTACAGTTCTGCAGGCGGATTGAACAGCAGAAGTTCGCTGACGGTGGGAGACGGTGGGACTCAATGGATTTCATACAATGGCACCTGCTATTGAAGGGAGGTAAGTGACACACATCACACTGTCCCTTAGCCATAGGTGTACCCCCGCACTACACACTACACAACATATGCACACAATTACTCATTGCCCGTCTGACACAAAACAACCCATCAATGCGAAAACACACATCCATGACACAACATACACACACCATTGACACTGCACCCACACAATCACAACTACACACTCAGCTATACAAACACACTCACACACATGCACAACTACACACATCACAACGACCGTCACACAAAAACACTCACCAGAATGTTACTCACAGCAACACAACATACACAACAACATCAGTCTCACACAGACACATAACCACATCACCCACACCCGCTTCCCCCAACTCAACCATCCAATTTGCATTGCATACACACATACACATACTAACCTACAAACAACTTGTAGCAAACATGACAGGTACAGGTTCCCTGGCAATGTGCACACATGGACACAGTTGACAAGTGTCAATGTACCTTCACTGAGGTGAATGTATTCAGTTGCCAATGAATACTGGCACCATAATGACAGTGTATGTGTGCAATATGTGTTGTGTACTACTGTGTCCCTGCTCATGTATGACCCACTCATGTCCCCGGCAATGCGGTTTCCCTACCTTGCAGTCCGCCGACAGGCCGTGTTTTCTTTGTGGGTCAGTGGCAGTAGTAAGGGCAGGTGTTGTCCAGTTGTGACCAGTTGTAGATAGGGGACAAGTGGAAAAAAGGTGCATTTTCACACCTTTTCCTCCCCAATCCACCAACTAAGAAGTGGAGGTCGGACAGCCACTTTTTCCTTTGCGGTCAGGCACATCTAAATCAGGAAGGCCGACTGAGGCTCTGCCCACATCCTCTTTTACCATTCCCGCCATTGAGACAGGTGGTATTTCTTGGTAGAGGTGGCAGTTCCAAAGCAGGCTTTCATCTATAGGACCGCCATCATTTAAATATGTGGGTGGACCATTGCAATGGTGCTCAGGTTTTCAATCAAAGTTGACAGCGGGACCATTATCGCCAACATCTAAATCAGGCCCTTTATTTTATAAGTCAGAAAACTTCTCATCATGGATTCAAAATAAAAAACCTAAAGTAACTAGTATGGTTTGTACAAGAAGCAGGCTTCCATGAGTACTTCTCCTCTACGCTTCCTGTAAGGTGGACAGCCTCGGGACCAAATGCGGTATAAATGTGCAGTAACACATCAAATCTTCAAATCTATTAAATTGCTACAAGGTAAATATTTTCCCTAATACCACTATGACGCAAAGCTATGTCTAGTTTGAACACTTACGTCAGTTATCTTGGGCATAAAAGTGCAAATTTAATGTGAAGATCCCTTGGGAAGGTTGGCCAATACACATACGGTTTAAACCCTGATGGTGTTCCATGGCTTCCCTTTCTTAGGAAGGTCCTTGTTCCTGCCTCTGTTGCTATCCATAATACCACAGAACATCTGCCACACTAGTGGAATTTCCATGGTACCATCTTCTATCTACAAGTGTTAATGTATGCAGGTCCTGATTCCATTAATCGGTAAATTTGAGTTGCACAAGTATTTTGTTTACACACCTAAGCTGAACCTTGGTGGAGGAAAATATTGTCCATTGGGCTCTTTATTTTTCATCACATGCACTATTTGTTAAACAAACATTGGAAACGGACAAGATTTGGGCATTGTTTTCATTATTTCCCATGTGTGAAATTAATAGCACGTGGTTCATGTGTGCAGGCGAATACACAGATTGCATACACTGCATTATTTGTATTTTATAGGTTATACAGACAGACATACTGCAAGCATGGACATATCAGTGGTGTAGTCAGTGTGTCATGGGCCTGACGGCAAGGAAAGAAATGGTCCTCAATGGTCCTGTTAAAACTGTAAAATACAGCAATACTCAGGGTTCAATGTGCTCCTTAGGCCTTTGGGCCCTAGGGCCACTCTAGTTGCTGCACCGATGAAAGCTGCATCCCTAGGCCCTATTTGTGTTATAAATGCAGTGTAGGAAGTGAAACAATGGACTTTAGTGACAATGCCATTTGTGTTGTGCTTAACTCACCCGGTCACACTGACATGCTGTGGACATAACACAATTTATTTGCCTAGTGTAAGAACACAAAGAGACAGAAAAGGCTCCATACATGAGTTGAGCATTCCTGTACATCAAACCCCCTTCTAACAAGACACCTTCTTAATACTATAACCTTAGACTATTTAGGGGTGAAATACCTTCTGACTAGAACTATAAAATGAATCAACACAATGTATTTGGTGTGGAGTACCCGACGCTGCCTGCTGTTCATCATTCACTGATATCTACCAACACTCATCCCTCAGTGTCCTTTTATGTTCTTGGTGGTGAGGGATGGACTGGGAGCTAAAAGCAAACCCAGAAAGTATTTTCTGCCTCATGCTAAATCAGGAGCATGCCTTCCCTCCTCAAGAGACACCTCATGAGGCAAACGATTCTTAATACAGTATATTTTTCAAAATATATTAATTACTAAGGCTTAGGTTTTGAGCCAGGTCAGAATCGAATGATATAGTCCACTATTTCATGGACAGACACTGAACATGAGCACTATGGGGGTTATTCTAACTTTGGAGGAGTGTTAATCCGTCCCAAAAGTGACGGTAAAGTGACAGATATACCACCAGCCGTATTACGAGTTCCATAGGATATAATGGAGTCGTAATACGGCTGGTGGTAAATCCGTCACTTTTGGGACGGATTACCACCTCCTCCAAAGTTAGAATAACCCCCTATGTCTCTACAACAGCAACTCGAGTATGTAAGAAAAGCATGTGAAACTCACTTGTGTGTTACATTTCATAAATCATGGGCAGAATATTGTACAAGCCATTCAGAGCTAGTAGAAAGCCACTTTTTTGACGCCGGCATGGGTTTTTCCTTTGACCTACCAAGCCACTCCACCCCTGGTGAGTGGCTTGGTAGCATAACACACACACCATTTG
Source organism: Pleurodeles waltl (assembly GCF_031143425.1). Taxonomy (NCBI): domain Eukaryota; kingdom Metazoa; phylum Chordata; class Amphibia; order Caudata; family Salamandridae; genus Pleurodeles; species Pleurodeles waltl. The sequence continues at coordinate 1,239,055,916 of NC_090446.1, forward strand.
AAAGACACACTACGTACAAAGCACTGTTGCGCTCTGTGTTGCGAGAAAGGTGGGTGCAGTGTTTCCAGTGCCCAAGAGTGTGATGGACAAATGCACCCCATCATAGCTGTCTTTTATTACCAAACTAGGAGACTGGGTGCCAACATTCTTTGTTTGCTTTATGGCCACTGGCAGTCTTGATACAAAATTGTTGATAAACTCTTTGGACTACAAAAATCCATCCAGATACAAGTACATATGTTTGTGCTTACAGCATATACAAACAAGACCTCAAAGACTTAGACCAAAACACACCCAGAACACAGAAACTTGTCAAAAGACTTTGTAAAGACAGTAATGGTTTATGAACCTAGCAAACTTAACCATGACACGTTGGGGTTAATTATAGTTTGGAGGGTGAAGGACATTGGTAGATGTTCTGTTTGTCTTTTTTTAAACTGTGTAAATACACACAGGGAAAACAGCATGTACACAAAACAGCATGCCACATCGGCCAAGCTCTAGATAATCCCTCTATATAATTGCAACACAACACACATACAAGGTTAGTGAGAATGTGTTCTTGAGAACACTGCTATCTGTCCCCACTAGGGTTCCCACTTATGTCTGTTACTTGGAATTAAGATTACTGTACCTAGAAGATCGTGCTATCTCAACACTGTTTCTGCTATGGCTTTCCATCTACTCAAAATTCAAGACTCTTCTCAGCTAGGACATAATCGCTGATAGTCTTCAGCAGATGGAGGCTCTATGACCAAGCAGGAACCACAATCCTAGTTAGGGTAAGTCAAAATACCCTAGGTTAACTTGTGTTCACCCTCTGGCAGCTTGGCACAGAGCAGTCAGGCTTAACTTAAAAGGGAATGTGTTAAGTATTTGTGCAACACTTTTAACAGTACACCAGTGAAAACACCACACAAAAAGATACCACACAAAAATAGAGATTAATTTAATAAATAAAACAAGACCAAAATGACATAAATCCAATAAGTAGAACTTGAAATATCGATTATTAAAGAATTGACTGTGAAATAGTGCTTTGAAACAAGAAGCGTCAATAGAGGATTCCTGGTTGTACAGGACCGGGAAAAAGGTCAAAAGTTCAGACTGACCATGAAGGAGTGCGGGCCACTGACAGAGCTCTAGTGAGGCCCGCTTAACAAAAGTGCCTTAATCCTGGTTGCGTCGACGTTGAGGATGCTGGGAGCAGACTGAAGAGATGCAGTGTGTCGATCCCCGCAGTGGAGGCGATGCGTCGATCCTTTTCACGCAGTAGCCAAACTGCTTTGATTTTCCTCCAAGCAACAAGCAGCAATGCGCAGAGTCAGAGATGCAGCGTTTCTGAAGGTGATGCACTGAGGTCAATCTGAGCTGTAGAGGTGATATGTCAACTTTAATCCCAGAAATGGGGCTAATGTGCTGTTTCTGGTCTGCGGAGCAGTGCCGATGCATTGGTTTGGACGAAAGCAGCACTTTATACCCACTTCCCAGGGCCCAGGACTAGATTGGCACCACTTGACAGGGCAACACTCACAACTGGTGGAGTCTAGGTGCTATAGCACGTAGATTGGAATTCTTTTGTGTCCCTGAGACTTCAGAAAACAAGAGGTAAGCCAGCAAGCCCTTGGATTCACTTTGGTTCTGGGTTGGAGGGATGAAGGTCCACTCCTTCTCATTACCAGGCAAGGAGGGCAGCATGCAACAGGACAGCATAGCAAGAGTCAGGCAGAGTAGCAATCCAGAAGAGTTGTGTCTTTGTAGCAGCACAGCAGCCCTTCTTCCTGGCGGCAGAGTATTCTCAGCTCCAGAAGTGTACTGAAGTGTTGGTGTCAGAGGTCCAGTACTTATTCCCAGTTGTGCCTTTTAAGTGGGGAAGACTTCAAAGAGAGGCCTTTGAAGTGCACAGAGTCCCTGTCCTTTCCGCCCTGGCTCCAGACTCAGTGCAGGGGGTATGCAATCCTTTGTATGGGGACAGGACACAGCCTATGAAGATGTCAGTGTCAGTTTTTCCTTCCCATCCTGCCAGGATAGCCCTCCAGGTTGTGGATGACCCATCAGTCACACCTGCGCTGCCTTTGTGTGGCTGTCTAGAGGGAATGTGCAAGGCCCAGCTGTTACCCACCCCAGACATGTATTCAGAGACAGCCAGAAGGCACCAAAGTGCTAAAGTAAGAAAATGCCATCTTTCTAAAAGTCTGCTTTTTTTGCTTTTATCACCCTATGTGGGAAGGGTATGCCCAGACATCGGTCCTATGCTCACTGTGCCACTGAATTCAAATGAACCCAGCTGATGAGGGGTGATGCCTCGAAACCGGTCTCAGGATGCTTGTTTCCAGTCCTGAGTGGACCTGGCCTTGCTGTTTGGGCTGGACTGTTCCCACAGGAAGCAGGGTCAAGACTAATTTGCATATGGCTGGGTTCAATCTGGGGTGGATTGGTGAACACAAAAACTGACTGATTAAACCCAGATCTGAGATTGGCGGTGAATGTTTGATTTGTTCCACATTCCGTCTATCATCTTTTCTTTTTGCTTTTGACGCCCAAAGTGGGAAGTGTATAGCAAGACATGGGTCACTTGCTCCCTGTGCTACTGGATTCAAGCTAGCCTGGCTGATGTGGAGTAATATCCTAAAACCGGTCCCCAGATGCTTGCTTCTGGTCCAGGGAGGACCTGTCCTGGCAGGTCAGGCTTGCCTCTTCGCATGGGGAGCAGGGTCAAGATGGATTTACGTATGGCTGGGTCCAATCTGGGGTGGATTGGTGGGCAGAAAACCTGATGGATTAAACCCAGATCTGTGATTGGGGGTGAATTATTGATTTGTTCCGCATTCCGTGCATCATCTGTTCTTTCAACTTTCTAAAAGTGTCATTTTCAGAACTGTAATTAAAATCCAACTTAATTATTGTTGTGATTTTACGTTGTGATTCCAGAGACACCACACTTGGGGGTCCCATCTCTTCTCAATTGAAAATTAAAATTATAAAATGTAATAAAGTAATCCCAATGTTATCATCTGCGAGAGATATGCCTTGCAGTAGTGAAAACGAATTGTGGAGTTTTCACTACTAGGACATTTGGAACTTAAAAGTACAAGTCCTACCTTTTAAATACACTGCACCCAGGGCGTACTTTAGGGGTGACTTGTATGTACTAAAAAGTACGATTTGGGCCTGGCAAGAGGGTTAACTTGCCAGGGCAACATGACAGTTTAAAACTGCACACACAGGCTCTGCAATGGTTTGAAGGGCTATTTAAGTGGGTGGCACAATCAGTGCTGCAGGCCCACTAGCAGAATGTAATTTACAGGCCCTGGGCACAGGTAGTGCACTTTACCAGGGAATTCAATATGCCAATTCTGGATAAGCCAATGTTACCACGTTTCAAGCAGAGAGCACATGCACTTTAGCACTGGTTAAAAGTGGCAAAGTGCGCAAAGTCTTAAAGCCAGCAAAAACAAGGTCAGCAAAACAAGAGGCCTGAAGGCAAAAAGTCTGGGGAAACCACACCAAGGATGCCAGGTCTAATGTAATGTATGTAAATTTCATGGTTGACATATATAAAGGACCAATTAAATATGTTAGGGAGACTCAGACTTTTTAATAACCCAGAGGGCATCAGCGCACTAATGAAAGCTCATATTAAAACTGAATTTCTCACAATGTTGGAACAGAGAAGAGAAATCTCAGAGTGTAGCAAGAGGAAAGTGACTGCTTATCAAACTAAAATTACAACTAATCGCATGGAGCCCTATCTATAGTTTTTACCACATCATTACAGAGACCTTACCGGGTTAGGTTTAGATTTAATCAAGCTCATGTCCTGGTTTCTTACCAGAAAGACATTTATGGAGAAGCGGGCCTCGTCCAGGTGATTCAGCTTAAGTGCTACAAGTCTTCATTTTTTGTTGTACACAGTGCCCGGGGAACAGTTTTGAACCTCATTACTCAAGTCTTTGAATATTAGAAGATGTAGACCATCTTTATTTCACCTTCAATCACTGCAATCGGAATTAGTCTGCATAATGGTTCATATTATAATCTCAGCTGCAGTAAGACTGAGAAATATGGTGGGCAAGTAATGTTTTAACCTTTGTTTAATCTGTTTATCCGGTTTTAGTATTACCATTGAGTGATAGAAAATGAGTAGTCTGATGTATTACGGCTTGGATTATTTATAGGTCATCGCTAATATTAGCCCTCCTTATGCACAAGGTACCTAAGGCAAATAATATTTATAAATCTTGTATGAGAAAAGAACTGTTTGGTGCATTATGGGACAGATTATTTGTGGGGGGTAGTTAATACCCCCCTTTTCATGCACAAGTCACTTTTTGATTCAATGTATTTAGGGCCATATTTATACTTTTTGACGCAAAACTGCGCTAACGCAGTTTTGCGTCAAAAAAATTAGCGCCGGCTAACGCCATTCTGAAGCGCCATGCGGGCGCCGTATTTAATCAATGACGTTAGCCGGCGTTAGCCGCCGGCGCTGCCTCGTGTGCGTGGAAAAAAACGACGTACACCAGGCAGCGCCGGCGTAGGGGGATATGGAGCTTGGGCGTCAAAAAATGTTGCAAGTCAGGCTGAGGCAAATTTTTCGCCTCAACCCGATTTGCGCTGTTTTTTTCGACTCCCAACCCCCATAGAAATGACTCCTGTCCTAGCAAAGACAGGAGTCATGCCCCCTTGCCCAATGGCCATGCCCAGGGGATTTATGTCCCCTGGGCATGGTTATTGGGCATAGTGGCATGTAGGGGGGCACAAATCAGGCCCCCCTATGCCACAAAATTGTTTTTTTTAAAAACTTACCTGAACTTACCTTAATGTCCCTGGGATGGGTCCCTCCAGCCTTGGGTGTCCTCCTGGGGTGGGCAAGGGTGACAGGGGGTGTCCCTGGGGGCATGGGAGGGCACCTCTGGGCTCCTTCCGAGCCCACAGGTCCCTTAACGCCTGCCCTGAGCAGGCGTTAAAAAATGACGCTAACGAGGGTAGACGTCATTTTTTTTTACCCGCCCTCTCCCGGGCGTCATTTTTGCCCGGGAGTATAAATACCACGCACATGCCTCGGAGTCATTTTTTTGTAGGGAACGCCTACCTTGCATATCATTAACGCAAGGAAGGTGTCCACGCTAAAAAATGACGCAAACTCCAAGATCTTTGGCGCTCGACGCGTCGAACGCCAAAGTATAAATATGGAGTTAGTTTTGCGTCGGATTTGCGTAAAAAAAAACGACGCAAATCCGGCGCAAACAGAGTATAAATATGCCCCTTAATCTTTGTCTAAACTGCTGTGTTAAGTATCAATGTTTGTACATCGCTGATTTGTGTGTTATGTATTCTTGCGTTGTTTCAGTGAGCCGAATAAAGATTGTTTTATAATGATGATGAACCCCTCTATATCTGGTGCACCTTGATTCAATCCACTTTGCATCTAGCTGAACTCAAGAGGTAATATGGTTGCAAAACTGAGAGAATCTTATCTTTCAGTTCATATCAAAGACTTATCTGAAATAGGTTTCTACGTGTCATTTTTAGTCACTCAGTTGGTATATAATCATACAAGAAAACATAGATCCTACCAGTGATTAACGCACATGCACAAGCAGCAGTGACAGCAGATAAAAAACTAACTTTCATTGCACAGGACTTTCCTGCTGAAATAAGCGGAGAAGCTGTTCCCTCGGTTCTTTACACTTCTGCAGAAATAAAAACAGCAATGCTGACTTGGGAAGCAGAAGCGGAAGATGCCACACCTGTAATCGACATGAAAATGACAACAGCAAAAGCCAACAAATGTGGCATTTAGTCAGTCTGCATACAATGATATCCGTGTCAAAATAGCGAATGAAATTGGCACTCGCTTTCCGGATAAAGAGAAAATAATTACGACCCTCATGATCTATGCTTCTGCAACATTCATTATTCATGTTTTCATTCGTTTTGCCCTTGGAGGAATTACCCGTTTTGCTTGTACTGCTGTGAGTTACCGGTTATCTATCAATAATGTAGCCAGAATACATTTCTATATTAAGATTACCAGACATAAATGTTCTTTTTATATAGCATACTTTTGCAAATATGTCTATTTTTCTCATTGAGAAACTTCAAATGATAGAAAATTCAACTCGGCCTTTTACCATTAATTTTTATTTTATAAGTAATAATAAGAAAAGGCTGATTTGCTTTAGTAGTCAATTATAATTTGTGTGGTACAGTGGGGATATCATTGACTAATAGGGCATCCAGCATTCAATTTACCTAACCCCTTGAAATATCCTATGGGTAAAAAATAAGAGGCTGAATTTCCTTGGCTGTTCGCTGGCCTTGAGCCTGTGAGAGGAATGTAATCTGATTCAATCTGATGAAAAGGTTCCTTTTGAAGTACTTGATAGTTTTATGTGCCCTGTTTAGTGTTAAGTTTAAGAGCAGGACAATGAAGTGTAGACAAGTCCTTGTTTACAAGGAAGACATAATCCAGTGTCCTTATGGTCAAGATTTTGCTATAGGTTCTTCTAGAAAATAGTAGGCCTGGGAGAAATTTAAATTATACTGCTGTAATTCAGGTAACTACGAGTTACACTTGTCGCGCTAAATTCCCGGAATTATGCCACTATGCCGCTTCACATAATTATGTGAAATTCACACTAAACAAACTACTGCTAATGCATGACAACAACGGAAGAAACAGTTTTTTGTGATAGTTTTGTTTAATTGCACCCGCAAGGATGCATTTCACACTAAAACATAGCACAAAATGACATATTTGCATTTCCCATAATTTAGAGTACTCACAAGAAAGAAAAGTATTCAAATTTCACACAACCCTACAAAAGAGGCTTTGTTGATCAGCTCTACTTGTTTGGTACCTGCGTTTTTAAAATAAATTGTTTGGATTCACATTATGCTTAATTTCATTTTTTTTTACCTCTGAAATAACCCATGTTAAGAGCCTGAAACCTTTTTATAATGCGCTCGGTGAGCCAGTAAAAGCTACTTATGTTTCTGCTTGTTGTACTATTTTTCCAAAGTGTGGACTGTACCACACACAATCCTGCACTCCTGTGTCTCAAGTGTCAAATATGTCAAATGAAATGGAGTTCAGAATACTCTGGGAAAAACCAAGGGAAGTGGATGGCAACATTTCCCTTTAATGCATAGCTTTCCTTTGCAATTTGTTCTTCCAAGGATTTCTCCAGCAATCCATAATGAATTTTAGGGAAGGTATGTCAGATAACACGGAAAGGCATGCTACATGAAGATATGTTGGTCCACATGATGTTCCAAAAAGGTCTCATTCGAAGCATCAGAAGCAAGGAAATACAGTTTTGCAAACAAACTTCAGAGAAGACCATGCATATTGTTTACGGATGCCCTCACTAAATAGTCTTTGCAGAACAAATGCTGATACATCCTTCTGTAATGTGCAATGAAAAGTTGTCTCAAAGTTAGATTCTTTATAGCACTCTCTGATGAAAGCAACTATCAAAAAAGATAATGTGTGTTGGAAGTCTTTTGTGTCCCCGAGATTTCAGACAGCAGGAGGCAAGCCAGCAAGCCCTTGGAGTCACTTTAGGTTTATGTGAGGCAGGTCCAGTACTTTTCACCCAGGCAGGGGAACAGTAGGCAGGAGGGCAGCTCAGCAAGGCAAGAGTCCAGCAAGGCAGGGGTCCAGTAGGGTAGCAGTCCTTAAAGAAACACAGCAGTCCTTCATCCTGGAAGAGTCTTCACAGGTTCAAAACTGTGCTGAGTTGGTGGTGTTAGAGGTCCAATACTTATACCCAGTTGTGCCTTTGCAGTGGGGGAGACTTTCAAGAAGGGTCTTTAAAGTGCACAAAGGTCCTTTTTTCCCAGCCCTGGCTCCAGAGTATCAGTAGGGGTGCCAGCCCATTCCTGCCCAGGAAGAGCCATTAGAATGATGCTGAGTGCTCAGACACACCTACCCTTCCTAGGTTTGTGGCTTTCTGGAGGGAATGGACAAAGTGTAACTGTTACCCACTCCAGAGGTGTATTGTAGATAGGCTGCAGGCACACAGAGCTGTAAGAGCAGTGAAAGGTCCAGTTTCTAAAACTGGCATTTCTAAAATAATAATGTTGAATCCACCTTTACCAGTGAAGAGGATTTATCATGACCATTCCAAAGATCCCAAAGATTATATAACTACTACTTTTCAATCAAAAAATACAGATTAAAAGTATGATAAGGAATTCCCAATGTTAACCTATGAAAGTGGTAGTCCTCAATGAAAAACACAATTGGGAGTTTTTCACTACCAGGACATACAAAACCTAAAAGTGCATGCACTACTTTTTACTTACACAGCACCCTGCCCTATGGGCTACCAAGTGCCTACTTTAGGGGTGACTTACATGCAACAAAAGGGGAGTTTAAGGATGGCAAATGGTTTTAAATGCCAAGTCGAGGTGGCAGGAAAGCTGCACATACAGGCTCTGCAATGGCAGGCCTGAGCCACGGTTAGGGGCCTACCGGAGTCAGTGTCACAGTAGTATCATTTAATCTACAGGCCCCAGGGTCAGGTAGTGCACTTTTCCAGGGATTTACAAGTGAATTAATATGTCAATTAGGGTTAGGCCAATGTTACCATGATTTAAGTGAGACAGCACAAGCACTTAGCACAGTTTAGCAGTGATAAAGTGCACATAGTCCTAAAACCAGCAAAACAAGGTCAGAAAATGGAGAGGGACAGGCAAAAAGTTAAGGGGAAGACCACCCTAAGGCTATCAGGTCTAACAAAGTGTATCAAGTGATTGCCATATCACAAGAAATCATTAAAATGGAAAATAATAATTAGTACATTTCTCTTCCTGAAACATACTTGTTAAGTGCTTTCTCAGGATGCAGACTGAGCAACCTCTCTTCAACGTTGTATGGATTAGATGACAGAAAGATAGTTGGTAACAGCACATGCAGGTTCAAGTGGAAATCTGTGACAACGTTGAGGAGGAAAGAGAGTTCCATCCTCAAGGTAATTTTATACTGGAAAAATACAGCAAATAGTAAAGTAAAATACAGTTTGTAAATCATTCACATTCTTGATAATTCAACAAGAAACTGTATCGCTAGGCCAAATATTTAAATATAATGCCATGTAAAGGCTACGAAAGAGGAATTGAAAACAATTCAAATGACATTGCACTACTATGCAATGCAATGCACTGGAAAAAATGAATTCATTACGCCATCAAGGATATGCTATAATAACTAGCACCGCGTTGACAGCTTAAGTGGCCGCATTAGAGGAAGAAGCCACAAAAAGCCATGCATTGCCTTCTGAAAGTTCTCAATCAGAGTGGCAGAGCGCTCAGCAATGCAGAAGCTCACCTGTCATGTAATGGGTTGCAATAGGGAAACTAGTTCTGAAGATGAGGATGAATGCACTTCCCCCCCTTTCTAAATGTCCTCACATGGTGGAGCAATGATCTATGCTGCTGAACTTTCTTATGCATTATATGTCTACTTTCTGGAGAACTACTCCTAAGCTCCTACTTTTGTCACCTACAGAGTCCCTCAGGGTTCCATACAGTTCACTGTCATTTTCAACTCCTACATGGAGCACCTTGGGGATTACTCACCATTAAATGTATCTCAGTTCACCAATATGCTAATGATATATAATACTTAAAAAGGTTCCTGCATTCAAGATATCCAGTGACTCAAAAACTGTCAGCACCTTATTCAGACCTGGATGTCCAGCACCAACCTGAATCTCAACCCCCACCCAAGACAAAGGGCCTGATTTAGAGTTTGGCAGATGGGTTACTCTATCACAAATGTGACGGATATCTTGTCCTCTGTATTATGATCTCCATAGGCTATAATGGGATTGTAATACAGCAGATGGGGTATTCGTGATGTTTGTGAGGGAGTAACCCACTCCACCAAGCGCTAATTCCGTCCCAAAGTTCCTGTCATTTGACAAGACATCAAAAAAATGAATTGTATAAACCTGGCCCAATGGCATGAACCTTGATGGCTTCAAATGTCAACTTACACTTAATGGCAAATCCCTTTGATTCACCAGAACACCAACCTCACCCTCAAAGAACACACTGCCAAGAAAACAAAGATGGCCTGGTACCTGCTCTCTCTACTGGAGAAAGTGAAATTTCCTTTGGGAAAGAGACTCATTCTGGGTCTGAACTAATAAGATAAAATAAGCCCCAACCTAATAAAACTACACTGGCTCCCTTTGCCAGCCCACATCATTAAAACTTGCTGCATAATTTACAAATCCACCACGACCTGCATCTATGCATATCTGGCTGGCAAGCTCATCATCTGCGGCGGCTTTCAGGACACCTGCAAGTAGCACACCATCAGACTGGAGAAAAACAAGTGTTAAAATGAAATATGAAAGGCAACAGTTGTTTTTAATTTATGCACCAAAAATCTGTAACTATATCCCAGTATCAATCAGGAATGCTCAAGTCCTACTCTAATTCAGGAAAGATATGAAGACGTAATTCTTTAAAGAACACACCATCATGATGTAGTTAATAGTCCATAAACCAGGTTTCTCTTCACGCATTTATTTACTGTATCCTTGCGATTTACCCTGACCAGTGCTTGGCTTCCTTTTGAATAGGTTTGAACTAAAAAAATACCACATACCTATACTGAGACAGAGAAGGAGTCTCTGATCTCAAAGGGCTCCTTTACCTATCCTCTGTGGATGCCATGAGAAAGCTTTGCTTCCCTTTCACAAAACACTTTGAGGTGCATTTGACAGCACAAGTTGCATGATGTTATGTTATGGTCTCTCCCCAAGAACCAACTACCCTTAGATTTTGATGCTCATATTACCTCAAAAATGATGGGACAGTACAAATAAATCATCACAACAAAAAAGTAATAATGTGTGCTGCTCCAGACCCCACATTTGTGGAACGGCAGAAAAAACATACGGATATCAGTGGTGCAAATGACACCATGTAAAGGCTGTCACATCACTTTATTGAAGACAGGTGGCACTCCTAATGACATGGGTCAAGGCCACTTGGCACTAGTGACATCATAATGATAAAAATATTTACAGTAAAGAGTTTCATGTATGACACCTGCATGAGAAATTACACATTAGAAACTAAGGGCCAGATGTACAAAGAGTAGGAATAACGATTTCCAAATAGAGATTTTATTCAAATCGCTATTTGGAAATCGCTATTCCTTATGTATGGAATTTTTTGTTTCATCCTAGTGGGTTGCAAATTGACCTACCTCATGAATTAAATAGGGTAGGTCACCATTTGTGACCCATTAGGAATGCTTGCCATCACAGGAATGGTGGCCTACTGAGGTCAGCAGACCACAATGTCTGTGACTGCCTTTGAATAAAGGGTTTTTTGTTTTGTTGAAATGCAACACGTTTTCCTTAAATGAAAACAGGACGTGTTTCAACAATCAAAAATGAAATGTTTTGTTTTCATTTTTTAAGAGCAGGCAGTGAGTGGTCCTTGTGACCACTGCATCCTCTTAAAAATGTTTTTCCAACATTCACAAAAGCAAAGGGGTCCCATGGGACCACTTCCAATTTTCAATTCATTAGCACCAACTTTAGAGTTGGTGGTAAAATATCAACATTTTGTGACCGCATGCCGCAAAAGCTTGATATATGACACTGGACATCGCTAGTTGGATGGGATGCCCTAAACACGCCCCTTCCAACTAGACATTTACACACCCAAACTGCAATTCTGGGGAATCGCAGTATGGATGTATGTACATTTGGAAAAGCATTCTTGCCATCGCAATGGCCCGATTCTGCGAATTGGGCAGTATGGCACCTCAACAATGCTTCGTACGTGTGGCCCCAAGTTTTAAATTAGTTTTCAACCTGTTGAATAAAAAGGGCAGAAATCTCTATAGATCATGTGTTAAAAGTGAGCAATACGAATAGATGATGTTAGATGCACAGATAAGGGCTAAGGGAGGGTGAGAGGGTGGTTTTGACTATCTGATCCACCCTGATTTTGTTGTTGTTCGATCACCCGGTTTTGGACCTTTTATTGTGAGGAAACTTCATAGTTTTGGACTCACCAACAGAAAACTCCTGGTAAAATGAACGGCTTGTTAAGCTACAGCTGCTGCAACGCAGCAAGGGTAGGAGGCCCAGGGCAAGTTACCTGTGTGAGGGCTGCACGGGGAGGATTCCTGGTGTGCACAGCCCAAACAATGCCCCTTGGTACACATATGAGGGATAGTCAGTGTGCTTACTGTCTTCATTGTAGTGACACTCAATTATATGTCAATGGGAAAGGCTGCCCTAGGGAGCAACTCCAGCTCCCTACGCTCCACAGACTCCAGAGCCACACTAATGTACACTGTAACTGGATGGAAAAGAACAATGCAGAAGGTTACAAAAGCATATCTGTACAGCTTATGGGTCATTCAGGGATGTCATCTTTCTCTGACTCGGATCAGGGTCAATTACTACTCTATCCAGCTGCAGGAGCAGGGCCTTCCATCAGCCAGCCAGCTTTCATTCCATGCCAGGAAGCGGGCCTGCCCCAGGCCCCTCAACGAGGAGGGGTTCCTTGGGGAAACTGCTGGGAGAGGCCCTGGCAGGAATGTCAGGGAGGAGGGGGCTGAGTCCCTGAGGGCACATGTGGCAACTGAATCCTGGATGATTCAATTTTGAGCTATCCCAGAAGACTGTGCAGGAAGGTTGGGACGGGGTAGAGAAGTGATGTGGCACATCAGGATAGGCCAGCATCGCAGCCCTGCTGGACACTTCTGCCCACACTTAAAAGGTCTTGCACAGGGGAGAGAGTTCTCTCTTGGATGTGCTTTTCTGCAGAAGACTGGGACTGAAGACGGGCATCATGGACAACTGGAAAGAATAACCACCTGACTGCCCACTGGGGTAAGAACTCTGCCCCTGAATGTCCCTAGACCCAGTGGGGGCATACCCCAAGACCAGGTAAGCTGGTCCCCTTACTCCCCCTGAGGACCATTTGGGGGAAAGACTGGGCTCTGGTGCAAGGAGAGTGCGCTGCTCAGAGGACAGAAAGGCACCCAAATAGAAAGCTGGTGCAGGGAGTCATTGGAACTGGCTCCCTACCAAGTTGGGAACCTTCTAGGTCAGGAGGCCTAAAGAAAGTGCTCCGGGTGGCTAGAGCTTTCCACCAGGAGCAAAATGAGGAGAAGATAATCGAAATTGGCCAAACAGGGCCCGAGATATCCTGGTGCAAATGTTGGTGACCTTTTTCTGGCCGGTGAGAAAGCAAGTAGGGCTCTGCCGCCGACCTCCAACTTGCCTCTGGGGAGGGCCCAGAGCCTGCCCAGAAGACCAAAGAATGCTTCCCCTACAAAGAAGAGGAATGAGTGGAGTACCGTCGCACTCCCCGCGTTAGGAGGAGGGGGTCCCGGTGCCCATTCTGAAACCCCGAGAACAGCAGGAAGAAGGGGTTGGGGGCTGTCGTACACCCCCACCTCAACTGCAAAGGGCCCCCAGACCCTATCCTGGGACCCCGCAAGGCTGTGACATAAGGGGGAGCACTGTTGCGTTCCCCTGCATCAACAGGAAGGGTGCCCAGGATCATATCCCAGGGCCTGACGCCTGAAGGTGACTGGGTGAGTCCCACCGCACTCCCCTGAGTGGCCCCCCGTCCACGCTTCCAGCGCTGGTGTCTGGCGGGAGGGGGAGAGCGGGACCACATGTGCACATCTGCTTGCAGGAGGGACAGACCAGAATGCTGCTGCAGGCTCCTGCAGCAGTATGTGAGCCTGCTGCCTACGCAGGGAGCCAGAGAGGGTAGCCAGGGTTGGTCTCCCCGAGCAGCGCTCCAACAAGACCCCCCCAGAAGTCTAAAGTCACAGCACGAGGCTGCAAGAATTTAAAAAAAGAACAAAGGAAAAGCGAAGTGGCTCTTCCCAGCACTGTGGGAGAGGCGCTAATCAATTGTGCATGCTCCCAGAGGAGCGTCCCATAATCCCCTGCTGGCCTGGCCAAGGTTTCACCTCAAAGTTGCTCATTTTGGCATTGTGGTAGCCCCAGGAGAGTGGAGTCACCATCAAAGTGTTTAGAAGGTGCAGGGGAGAGCTGCAGGAGAAGCGCAGCCTCCCCCCAGAGAAAAAGCCCAACGCCCCTACCCCAGGTTGGACTTGCAAATGGCAACCCCTCAAGGGTTTAAAGCATATCTCAAGCACTGTCCAAGCTGCTTTTGTTTTACAGTGAAGAAGCTGCACCTTCAACGGGTGAAGATCATGGCTGCAGTCCTTGTGGCTTAAAAGTGATTAACAATGAATTGCTATAATTGTGAACACCCTCTAGGGGTGAATCACTGTAATTACATGTATTTTTACAGTAATGGAGTTCTTTAGGGACTGTGGTAAAATTGCAGGGCGTTCTGCTGAATGTGAATAAATATAAACGGCTGCAGTGTTGTGGCCAATGATGTGACGTGTATGGTCAAATGTAAAGACACTGCTAGGGGTGAACAATGGCATTACCCAACTGAGAACAACCAAGTGATGTCCTTTAGGGACTTTGTCAACTGTACATCATTTTTATGTAGAATGCTTCAGTGTGGAAAATGATTAAACCTTGCCCACACCCTTCAGGTGTGTGGTTAAACTGGGTAGATCATGCTGAGAATAATCGTAACAACACAAATCATTCCAACATGCCTATACATATTTCTTGGTAATGCTTTATTTGAGTAATGAGACTGACAGCCACAAGTAATCAAAGTAGCTGTATTTTATTGCCGGTATTAGGTGCTCTCACTCCAAGTTACAGTCAGATCTTGCATTGGAATACGAGTGAATACCTTGCTATGTGGGTTTTTGGTTTACATCTCCCTTTGGGAGAGACAAGAAATATTATGCAATGTCACCCAAAAGTAATTCCTTTAGCTTGTGTGTATTTGTAAATTTTTGAATAGTGTTGCAGACTGTGTGTTGTGATAAATGTACTTTTCCTTTATCAAAAGAAAAAGCACAGACTGGATAATCATTTATTGAGTGTTATTCTTGTGTATTTGTGAATGGTGATTACTGGCCCACACCACCTCCCTTAAGTAAGCTTTGGACTGCTCTGCAAGGCTACCCTATGAGAGTCAAGCACTACAATGGAATGTTTGGCTCCCAGTAGTGGTTGAGTCTGGACCATACAACTTGCACTTGTGAAGGCCATACAACTAATGACCCACCCTCCAACGGGGAGTAAATGTACATGCTTGCAGGACTGATTTCAGGAATGTTTTAACCAAGGAATGTTTTAACCCTAGCCACTCTGAAAGCATCATCTCTAGGTTGTCTAGGTTTCAAGCCTTGGAAAGGTCAGCAATCGCTATATTAAGAAGGAGAAAATGAAAGCATCATCAATTGTTTATCAGAAATTCATTGTTTGGAAGTAACAGGAAACAGCCTTTAGAGCACTGCTTACCTTTATGCCGCCCCAGGATTGATTGGACAAGAAATCAACGGGGCTTGTTAAACCTGGCTGTGCAGGGTACCGAAGAAGGAAATCCAGCTCACCCGGGTTAATTTCTTTACTCATCAAAAGTATCTAGGGTATGAAACAAGCGCAACAGATTTACTGCAGCTGAAAACAGTACACAATGAGGCTCCTAAGTACATATCCATATTTTTTCGGACTCTACTATACACAATTACAGTTACATCACTATTTGTATACTTTTCAAAAGACAACCAAATGTGGAAAAGACACCTTCTGCACTCTGAAAAAGCATTTTTTCTCTGTACAAAGAGATCAAGTTAATTGGCACAAAGAAAAATTACTTACATGTAACAATGCCTCTCTAGTGTTAATATTCAGTTAAATACGTTGCTCTCATCACTTGTGTATGATCTGGAAACATTATGTTCCTTATAAATATATATATATATATATATATATATATATATATATATATATATATATATAGTCCAAACACAAGTCCCGGAATACAGGAGCTCATACAGCGGTCCTGGATGGGCTCCGAGAAGCCCTAATATATCTTCAAACACTCCCTTGAAATAACAGGAGAACCAGGACACCTCCAAAATACAGTATTCCTTGAATTAATTTATTCCAGCATGAAACATCCAACGCGTTTCGGCATCCGCCTTACTCATGGATAAATTTTTTCTAAAGTGCTCACCTTAAAAACCAAATTGATCACAAACATAGATGACGGACAATTCTTAAATACATCAACCATAAAACACATAGTGTGGCGGCCATCTTAAAGTGTCCAAAGAATTGATTCACACATTAATTTGTACCCCATTTTTTTACAAAATTGCTCCAGTTTGTTCTAATATCCATTGCCATCCTTTCGTAAAATGTATCATGATGTTATTGCTCAACATATAAAATCTAAAAGGAAGAATACAATATTAAATGATGTTAATAGATTCTAAAATTCGTTAATCCAACATTAAAGTATACAAGATATAAATATTCCATAAAGTTAATCATCCTCTTAAAAAACTATAAATATTCTCAGATATTGTAACTATATCCTCTATTGGCACCCAAATCGGAATTAATACCATTATTACCATTTAATCCTACAGCGCCCAAGTGGGTATAAATACATTTAAGTATTACTATATTCCTTATAGGTCTTCGGTAATTTAAATATATTAAATATTTGTACCAATATTAGAATGAATACCATTGATTGACATACCATCTTGATGGACATATATACTTTAAAAAGATTTTTTTGGACGATATCTTGCTGCCCTAGATGTTATATCAGCAGATCTAACTCATATAGTGGACCTTTTCAAATTACATAGTCAGATATACATGTTCTTTTACTGTGGCAATTGATAAGAAGAACCACTGAATATTTTTCAAAAAAAGATTATTTTTATCTTCCCATACATGTCACCATTAATCAAAGTGTTATTCTAAAAAATGCCGCCTCACTTCCTCACCTTGTATCAAAAATTCTATGCCAAATAACTACCCTAAATGGATACTCAACTCCTCACTTGAATTCAGCCCGATAGGTTCCAACGTCTCAAAGTCTATTATATATCTAGACTCTAAAATACGTAGCAGTTTTTCTCTGTTACCACCCCTTTTGCTGATCTTCACTTGATCAATGACTACAAACTTAAGTAAATTCTCGTTGCCAAAGTGTTGGTTAAAGAAATGCCTAGCTACTGGATAATTCTTATCATAGTTTTTAATAGCTCGTCTATGTTCCAGAACTCTCTTCTTCGCATTGTGAATTGTACTGCCCACATATAGCTTATTGCACGGGCATATCAGGCAATACACACAGTAAGATGTATTACAATTGTAACTTCCCCTGATTGCAAAAGTGTCTGATCTACCTGGAACAGTCAATGTCTTGCAGCTATTACTGGTTTTACACGCTTTGCATTTCATACAACAAACACAACCATCCACTATGGTATTCTGTAGGCAACCTCCCAATGTCACATTGCTGCGACATAGATTGTCCTTGAGAGATCTACTTTTCCTAAAAGTTATTTGAGGATTATCTTCAATCCAACTTGTCAGATGGGAGTCCGTCTGTAAAATATGCCAACTCTTATTTAGAATGGTGCGTATTTTATATGACTGATTGTTATAAGTTGTAATGAATCTAATGGAGTCATTCTCCTTTACACGACCCCTTTTAGTCCCATACAGGACATCAGCTCTATTCAAAGATTCAACTTTCCGTCTGGCTTGATCAATAACCTTCGCCCCATAACCTCTCTTCCTAAACCTCTCACACATGACTTCACATTCTAGTTGGAAATCAGCTGTCTCACTACAGTTTCTCCGAGCTCTCAGTAGCTCCCCGAACGGTATACTGCGTATCAAGGTCCCCGGATGAGCACTATGAGCACATAGCAAGTTATTACCAGCTGTTGTTTTCCTATACAATTTAGATACCAATTTGTTGTCTCTTACAGCGATTTCAACATCGAGGAATTCAATACACCTCGGGTTTAGATGCTCAGTAAATCTCAAATTGTACTCATTAGTGTTTAGATCCCGCACAAATTGTAGAGCTGCTTCCTCATCACCTCTCCAAATTACAAAAATATCGTCAATGAAACGACACCATAGGACCACATTGGACTCAAATTGGGTTAATTTATCTGACACCTGCTCCTCCCACCAGCCCATAAACAAATTCGCATAGCTGGGGGCAAAGCAGGTGCCCATAGCTGTCCCTTGTAACTGCCTATAAAGATGGTTATCAAAGATAAACAGATTATTTTTAAGGCAGAATTCTATCATAGTACACAACATCTCTGAATGGAAAAAGAAGGACAATGATCTAGCTCGAAGAAAATGTCTAATAGCTTTTACCCCCAGAGAATGATCTATGCTGGTATAAAGGCTGGTCACATCCAATGTTAACAATAGGAAATCATCTTCCCAATGAATGTCATCAATAATCTTAAGGAAGTGTGTAGTATCCCTTATATACGAAGGTATTGATTCCACAAAGGGACGTAAAAAATAATCAATATATTTTGATGTGTTCTCTATCAATCCTTGATCTCTCCAATCAATAAGCATGTCATAGTATTTTACATTCATTAGTTTGACATCTCCCCAGCTTATTTCTTCATAACACTGAGTGTCACTGAGCTGTCTCATTCCCTCTGCCACATACTTTATGGTGTCTTGAATTACTACATTGCCCCCCTTGTCAGATTGTCTAATGACAATAGCATGATCTTCCCTCAATCCCCTGAGAGCTTGCCACTGATCACCTGATAAGTTGCTCTTCTTTGCCTTACTTGCACCATATCTCAATTTCTTCAATTGTTTAGTCACTGTTCGTTCAAAAACATCAAGTGCATCACAATGAATAACAGGTAAAAAAGTGGATTTCGGCTTGAAATTACTCGGGCAAGTATTATCAAGGGCAATGCCTGATCCCATCAAGTTCAAGATGGGATCCTCATGGGCAACCACCCCCTCACAAAGGTCGGTTGCTGTATGTAGCAAATCAATATCAGAAATACATAAATTACTAACATTTCTCTCATTATCCTTCACATCTAACCTCACATCACTTTTAACCTTGGTATGATACCACTTTTTCAATTTCAATTTCCTAATGAATTTAAATGTGTCAATCCTAGTTTGAGTATAGTTGAAGCAGCCAGTTGGGCAGAATGACAGGCCAAGAGACAAAACTGCTACGTATTTTAGAGTCTAGATATATAATAGACTTTGAGACGTTGGAACCTATCGGGCTGAATTCAAGTGAGGAGTTGAGTATCCATTTAGGGTAGTTATTTGGCATAGAATTTTTGATACAAGGTGAGGAAGTGAGGCGGCATTTTTTAGAATAACACTTTGATTAATGGTGACATGTATGGGAAGATAAAAATAATCTTTTTTTGAAAAATATTCAGTGGTTCTTCTTATCAATTGCCACAGTAAAAGAACATGTATATCTGACTATGTAATTTGAAAAGGTCCACTATATGAGTTAGATCTGCTGATATAACATCTAGGGCAGCAAGATATCGTCCAAAAAAATCTTTTTAAAGTATATATGTCCATCAAGATGGTATGTCAATCAATGGTATTCATTCTAATATTGGTACAAATATTTAATATATTTAAATTACCGAAGACCTATAAGGAATATAGTAATACTTAAATGTATTTATACCCACTTGGGCTCTGTAGGATTAAATGGTAATAATGGTATTAATTCCGATTTGGGTGCCAATAGAGGATATAGTTACAATATCTGAGAATATTTATAGTTTTTTAAGAGGATGATTAACTTTATGGAATATTTATATCTTGTATACTTTAATGTTGGATTAACTAATTTTAGAATCTATTAACATCATTTAATATTGTATTCTTCCTTTTAGATTTTATATGTTGAGCAATAACATCATGATACATTTTACGAAAGGATGGCAATGGATATTAGAACAAACTGGAGCAATTTTGTAAAAAAATGGGGTACAAATTAATGTGTGAATCAATTCTTTGGACACTTTAAGATGGCCGCCACACTATGTGTTTTATGGTTGATGTATTTAAGAATTGTCCGTCATCTATGTTTGTGATCAATTTGGTTTTTAAGGTGAGCACTTTAGAAAAAATTTATCCATGAGTAAGGCGGATGCCGAAACGCGTTGGATGTTTCATGCTGGAATAAATTAATTCAAGGAATACTGTATTTTGGAGGTGTCCTGGTTCTCCTGTTATTTCAAGGGAGTGTTTGAAGATATATATCTATATATATATATATATATATATATAGATATATATATATATATTACATTTTTAAAGAACTTTAGGCATTAGGGACGGCCATTAGGCAATAGTTTGATGTCATGAAGTCAATGCAATCATAGTCCTTCCCCTTCCAGAGAACTAAATTCCAAGGGACTTTATTTCAAATTCTAGTGGGTGAAGGAGTTGAGAATGTTGCATCGTTCTCTGTGCATTCTACAGACACAAGAGAAGTTACTCCCATGTATCAAGGTCATATTCTTACTGTACGAATCACAAGGTTTATGTGCACTTCAGCTAAGCCCAGGTGTGAATCAAGTGTCTTCTGTGTATGGAAGATGTGGAATGTGAGAAACACGATATGTGTATATTTATGGGACAGACTGTACATACAACAGCAGAAAAACCCCAGGCAGACAGATGTTTCACTGTAGTTTAGTGAAGAAGTAGTTACAATGTTTCCCTGTGACTTTTTCCGCCCTGATCTCACATTTAATTTAATTTAATTGTTAACAATGTTCCACTTTGTGCAGGTAGAGGGGTAAGCACCGAATCCACCTGTTACTTATGGGGTTTAGGAGAAGGCATTTCTTCATATTTTTCACATTGGACTTTCTTCCAGTGTGGAGGCAAAAAGCAAGAACAATGTTTCTCCTAAACCGTACTAATGACAGTCTAGGAATATGAACAGGGGCAATAGCAAGCATCCTGATTGTGATTGTGAAGATCACCCAAAAATTAAAATTAATTGAAGCTGTAATATTACATGTAGGCCATGTAAATTCATTATTTTCTCGTGTTAGTTCGCACGTCTTTGCAATAAAGAGATTAGATAATAACGTAACGCAAAGAGAAGTAATTGTTTAGGAATAATCCAATTATCATGTTTTTGTCTAACTGATAGGTTTACATTTCTTCTATAACCGGCCAGCTATTCCACAGAGTGGGGCAGAGACAGTAGAGAAGAGACCAGGCATCTGTTCCATTTTTCTAAATGATGGCACGGCCAAAATGAGTCCATGTTATCTGACCAGAACCATTATAAGGATGTGTTTGCAAGAAGCGTGTCATGTGGCCCGGGTGATCTAAAAAAAATGACAACTCTGAAAAATGAGGAATTATGTCAATCCTCTACTGAAGTTAGTGGAGTTGTAGCTACATGGACATCATAATCGCTTGGAACTCAAAATACAAGAGAGAAAAAAATAGCATTGAATCCTTACTGATCAGGTGCATCAACATCAAAGCTAATCCCAAAAAAATAGATAAATCCTGCAATCGGTAAAGTATATCATCTTCTGTTGTTTATACAATATTCATTAGACTCTGTTGAGCTGAGGAAGGCTTGGGAAAGAGGAAAGGTAGATATGCCTCTCCATGATATAGATATCTTAGATGTGGCACACCCTTCTGGAAAATAAACATGGTTCTGAAGCAGATAGCTCTCCAAATTAATTCCATCAAATGACTGATATGACAGACAGCATCTCAAGAGATGCTACTAATTGTGATGGAGAAATCGCCAACAAGATTAGGGCAATGTTTTAGATCCCAACCAGGAATCAATATCTTCAGTGAAGGGAACAATGAAAAAGCTTTGCCAATGATCACTTTACTACTGGATTGCACAGAACAAAAGATTTGTCAACAATATTAATCTATTGCTCTTAGTACATTTAAACTTTTTGGTGGACAAAGGATGGAATCAACAGTAGATCCCATGATACAATGAGAGAATCTATTTAAATATCAAGCTTAGGTAGGAAAACAGAGAAATGATGAACAAATGGATGAATACGTGATTACACGAGTGACTGAATAGGGATATTTGGTTTGTTGAGCTCCAAGAAACAACAGACCTCTAGGAATAAGGGGTGTGCAAAGTTTTAAGCAAAAGTAGTATTGCATAGTTCCTGATCAATGGCCTACAATGTCTATGCACTTGCACAACTTTTTCCTCGCACACAGCCAATATTTCCTTGTAACAATACTTCTTCGCCAGAGCTACTTGCCTCTGAGAATGGATGTGCAATTTGCTTACAATTTAACTTTAACACGTTTTTTTGCGACTTTGTAACTTAATAGAAGTTGCCCATCTTTTTTCCTTGCAATACATGAAAAGTGGTGAGAAAGTTCTGATTGAAAAGAGAAAAACTACATGCAGAAAACTGTGCAGGCTACTGGCAGTCAAAGTATTTTTTATGAATTATGTGAAGTCCTCACGGGAGAAAACACTGAGAACTCTGCAAACCTGTAACTCAAAGTGCTAAGAATTCCTCTTTTAGCAGCAGCTGGGGCTCCGTTTCTATGGTTCCAGCCATGTGTTCATTTCCTTTATGCTGCATCTGTAAATCTTTTTCCCAGCCTGAACATTGAGCTACAGAATCTACAGAAAACGTCCTTAGCTTGCAGAAATTAACACACTTACCTTTTCAGCACAAAAATCTGCTCAACAGATTAGCACTCTCCATCTCAATGTGTATCACAAATTATAGCTGAGGAGACATGGAGCAAGTTTGTGTGATAAGTATTTTGGAAGCTTCCTGTAATTGGGTTTATGAACAGGACATGCTGCTTTAAAGGTGACACTGAGCTGAAGTATTAACCAGTGAAGGGGCCGAGGTCTTGTACAATGCGATGCTTCTTTCAGAAGCCGAGCACCAGCCCTGGTGGTGCAGTTTCTCATCTCTGTAAGTGATCTGGCCAGACCTTGCCGAGTTATTGCTCGCACTATGAGCCCTTCGGCAAACGGTTTTGCTTAGGATGATACCAGAATCTTTGATGTAGACATCTGTGTCTAACGGCAACTTTTCACAAATCAATGTTTGTCATGAGATATTGACTTTCTGTCAGTTAACGCGTTGGGGCTGCAGTGAACACAGAGAGTATCAATGACAGTGCAGATATGCCATGTCACATCTGACAGCCACGGTGAGCCCAGTATGTATCATTCTTTATCCTTGCTAAATAATGGCAGCTTAGATGGACTGCACATATCTCACTTCTCTGGCTGTTATGCGGCTGCAGATGGAGGGGTCCAAAAGCAGAACATTTTCTTTTAAATCACAGTTTTAAAACAGTTTCTTCTTTTGCAGAGTGTAACGAGAGTAGGCACAATCACAGGGCAAAAAGATGTAGTCCTCCTGTGCCTTGCATCCCTTTGGTACCTTGTCCCCTTGTCATATGGTCCATCCGTCACACCATGTGTAACCCTAGTCATCTTCGCCTGCAGCAGTGAATGCAATTGATCTACTCTTACTGCATTACCATTCAGCTGGGTGAAGCATCGTCCCAGCTGCTATATAACCCAAGTCTTGATCATCAGATCAGTTTCCGTGTTATAGGCTGTGGACCCTGAAATGTATGTCAACTAAGAAAAGGCTGAACTGGTCAAGGGATACCTGTTCTCTTCTGGAGTTAAGAACGGGCTGTCCTCATAAGAAGCGGGTTCAGTAATGATTTGCATAAGGAGAGACGTTTGCAAAAAAGATGAGGTGAAGGGAGACAGAGAGCAATTTCCAGTGGTTTAGACTATTGTCAGGCATTCTCCCCATCACTTTTTGTCTGCTTATTATGAACGCATAACGTTCAACTATGTAAAGTGATCATCTACTCTTTGGGGCTCCACCTGCTCTGTCTAAACATGCTACACATGACAATGATACAGAAACGTTTAAAGTGTGAATACTTCTTTCTAAGAAATATATGGCAAAACCAAACTTGCTTCATCTGTGGGGAGCGCCTATCTTGTTCTCCTGCGAGGTGTTAGTTTGTTTACCTGGAAGGCGACTTGGGCGGTGTATGTCAGTTTGTCACATTCAAAGAGCCCTCTGGTGGTGTACTGGAACACAGAGAAGGTGATGCT
This sequence comes from Pleurodeles waltl, assembly GCF_031143425.1. Lineage (NCBI taxonomy): Eukaryota > Metazoa > Chordata > Amphibia > Caudata > Salamandridae > Pleurodeles > Pleurodeles waltl. The sequence goes on from NC_090446.1 coordinate 1,239,079,997, forward strand.
GTCAATGAGGTTCGCAACCCGCTGTTTCAGAACCTCGTCAGGAAGAGATTTTTGAACTGCCTGCTGGAACACGACGCTGAAAGCCTGAAAAGAAAAACAGAGTGCATGAGTACTGGCGTGGTGTTTTTTTCCAAAATGCCTCTGTACCTGGCGAACTGATACTATTTAAGTACTGCAAGACTTCCGGTTTGTTAATGACTCAAAGTATGTAACTATTACTTTAACAAGAAGCCCATAAATGGCATTGCTGGTTTCTTTACTAGGCTAATCTATGAAGCACAAATAACCCTTCCTCACACTAATAAGGAACAACTGAGACCGAATGGAACTGCACGCACCAGATATACAGGGTTGTTATGAACAACTTTCAACTTTCACCATCTACTTTAAACTTTCACCTGCAATTCAGAACAATTCCCCATAGGACGTTGCAGCCAATGAATTTCATATCCTACAAAGGACTACCTCGGCTTATAACTGAAAAAACTCCCATTAGCAAAGAAGAGGGACTCGCACCATGTGCGAATAAAAGAGCTAGAAAGACATGATTAACAGTTAGAAGAGCAGGAGGTGGCCCATTTGTAGCAAATAATGTATGTGTATATCTATACATCGCGGGGTAAAGGGGAGTCGATATAAAAGACCCAAGGTTGGATAACGGGATATAACTTTAACTGTGTTTAATCAGCATCAAATCGCTGAATCAACTTGAGCCTGCATGTTCAGGTGTTTACCTCAGCATTCATATTTTAATTCAGGATTGTTATACTGAGGTGGGTTTTGTCCTGGACTAGGAACATTTTTGGCAACTGGTTCCTCTTTATTTTTGAAGTAGGTGCTGTAGCAGTGCTGTTAATATCTAACATACCATGCATGACTCAGGCTAAACTGGCCTACAGAACTATCGCATCATCACAACAGTCTTTCTTCTCTTTCTACGGACGTCATAGTCTGGCAATGGATCCTGTCTTTAGCATCTGCTTCACATCATTGTGCTCTATTATGATAGTACTGTTCATGGCATGCAAAGGAGCCTTTGACATGCTGCTTCTTCTTGAGTTGTCTATTCCTTAAATGCTGTGTGAGACCTATTCTATGTTAAGTAAACTGGCATTTCTAAAGAGAGTGGTGAAGTTAGGACTTGTATCTCTCTCGGATTCCACTATCATCTTATGTAAGTATTTTTTTGAGGTAGCAAGCTTTCTGCAAATCATTGCTCCATGTGTCTTCTTGTAAAGTTCCACATGCAACATAGGACTGTCATGATGGTAAAGTTCCTAATTCAAAGGTACACAATTTCATGCAGTTGTGGAGTTTTCAACATGTTTACCCTCTGCTCGGTTGGTGCACACTTTGAAATTAAAATTTCACTTTCTTTAATACAATGCAATTCAATATTAAGTGTAATATTTAATCCCGTTTGTGAAATATGTAATGCCTTTAAGGAGTGTGTTCTATAAACAAGCTATATTTTTTAACGTTATAGTACGTACCTAAATATTTTAAAAGACTAAGGGGGTTAGTACAACTTTGGAGGAGGTGTTAATCCATCCCAAATGTGACGGATATACCACCAGCTGTATTAGGAGTTTCCAAGGATATAATGGACTCGTAATACGGCTGGTGGTATATCCGTCACTTTACCGTCACTTTTGGGACGGATTAGCACCTCCTCCAAAGTTGTAATAACCCCCTAAGTGTTTAAAAAGTAAAACAGGATTCATTATCACTTTCTCTTTCAATGAGGCCTCCAATTTCACGGAGAAGTAATACACTGCAGACAGTGGCGTCCCAAAACCACAGCAGAAGCTAACTCTCAATTAGACAGAGGACATTGAGGGGGTCATTCTGACCCCAGCGGTCAGAGACCGTCGGGGCCAGGGTCGGCGGGAGCACCGCCGACAGACCGGCGGTGCCCCGCAGGGCATTCTGACCGCGGCGGTTCGGCTGCGGTCAGATTCGGGAAACCGGCGGTCTCCCGCCGGTTTCCCGCTGCCCAGCAGAATCCTCCATGGCGGCGGAGCGAGCTCCGCCGCCATGGGGATTCTGACACCCCCTACCGCCATCCTGTTCCTGGCGGGACACCCGCCAGGAACAGGATGGCGGTAGGGGGTGCCGCGGGGCCCCTGGGGGCCCCTGCAGTGCCCATGCCAATGGGCATGGGCACTGCAGGGGCCCCCGTAAGAGGGCCCCCACAAAGTATTTCAGTGTCTGCTATGCAGACACTGAAATACGCGACGGGTGCCACTGCACCCGTCGCACCTTCCCACTACGCCGGCTCAATTCTGAGCCGGCGTCCTCGTGGGAAGGCTGATTTGCCCTGGGCTGGCGGGCGGCCTTTTGGCGGCCGCCCGCCAGCCCAGGGCAAATCCCAAAATACCCTCAGCGGTCTTTCGACCGCGGAGCGGTATTTTGGTGGGGGAAGCCGCCCGCCGAAGTTAGAATCACCCCCTGAGTAATTTAATCCACGATGATTAACTTAAACTAAAATAAAATAAAAGAACTCATGTAAAGTAAGCAACTTCCTTTTTCCTTTAAGTGGCTTCAACAAATATAAGTAGACATCTCATATATCCACTATTGCCTAAAATGTTTTGTATGATTAGCTAAATAGTGTGCATGTGGTGCAAGAACTTAAAAACTGGCAGCACAGCTTGTAAATCATAGACATGGCAAAATATCCAGTGACACAATCAGGATGCATGTGAAAGAAGTCATCTGCATGTGGTTTTTGCCAGCTTATAAAACTGTAATGGAGAACAAATGCTAAAATAATGTTTGATGGGACTGGAATTAAGGAGACTCCACGCAAAACGACCCTATTACTAGGTTTATAAAGCAGTGATATGTAAAAGGGCAGCTTTGGGATCAGGAGTCCTGCAGATCGCTGCACGCTCAATACAGCCATCTCTTTTACAAGTAACACCTTGGTCATTCACTAAATTTGTTATATCAGAAATTCAATTACACACCTTGTCTCAATCACGCAGGCAGTAATTTGAAAGCTCAGCGTAATCGTGTACTCAGAGAGGAATTTGAAGCATCAGAGCTCCTGTGGCGATTATGTAGAAGTAAAATCAACATTCCGCTTTGCACACCTTGGAATGGGAGATATCACACTAAAAGCATGTGTAAATTTTCCAATTCCGAGGTGCACAAACAGGGCATGTTTGCTATTCCACTGCCTGAATTGCAGCAGGCTTTACATGCCAAAACCAGGAGTTTTAACCTTGAATCGGTATTTGCAGAATCGCAGACTTTAGACAGAAGCAGTATAATGGCCATTTCTGGGCTTCAGCCCCTCTACATTATTTTCTTAATACTGTAACACATCTGGCTGACATGTCGATCTTGGAGAATCACTAGTACCCAGGATACATTAGTTAGTGTCAAAAACATATGGCACAAATTGGCGACCACTTTCTGCACTCACCCTCAAGGGGGTTATAGTTCTCCTAATTCACAAGGCAGAAAAGAAGATGCATTCTTTATGAGTTTTGTCTCCTTTTGTTACTAGGCCGACAGCGGCAGCTCCTCAACTATAGTGGAGGAGTGTCCCCCCGGCAGCAGCTGCAAACCTTTTACAATAAAACAATAACAAACTATGTTTATTATTGTTTTATTGTAAAAAGGGGCGGGCCATGGTGTGACAGAGATGGAGGGGGAAGTGCACAGCACTCCCCTCAGTGCGCCTGTTTGTTTGGCTGGCTGCCTCGGGCCGGCCAAACACACATGCGTGCTGGGCTCTCTCCAACCCTGCACTGTGTTGCCGGGTTGGAGACAGCAGGCAGAAGCTCCCACTCTGCCTTGGAGCACCATGCCAGGGTGCTCCAGCCAATCCTAACGCTACATTCACGCTGCCAGCAGCATTAAAGCAGCATTTAGATTGGCCGCAGGGCAGGCTGGGTGCCTGTGCCTGCTGTGAGGACCATGGAGCAGCACGGCAGAGGCGAGGAAGGAACATTTTATTTTATTTTTTTATATTTTTTTTGTTCTCTCCTGCCGCCACATGCTGTGCCACTCCACCCCTTCCCCCCGTCCCGCAACTGTAGGCTGACATACAGTCAAAATACTAGAAATATAATGTTGATCTCAAAAAATGAAAAAAACTACACTTTAGATTCAGTAGTGGTTAAAGTTATCAATAATTGCGCCTTGGGTGGACCTCCACGGCTACAATACTGCACCTGCCACAAATTAAGGACCGTAAGTGAGTAGGAAGAATGTTAATTGCCATTTTATGTGCTGGAATCCAGGAAATCAGAATGGGAAAGAGAATTACAGTGCACACAATATTTTCAAGGGGGAGCACGCGGGAAATACACAGGAGACGAAAAGAAACAAACACTGGCAAAGCTAGTAGACCTCGCCTTTGGGAACTTTTGGCTTTGTCAGTGTGTTTTTAGAGAGGACGTTCTACATCAGCAAAAACACACAGACAAAACATTTTTTGCTGATGGTGTGCAGCAATGGCCAAAAGGAAGAAAAAAAAATAAAAGGCACTGAAGAGCGGCTGCATCATTTCATAAACACACGTGTGATGATGTATGTGAATGTGTAACCGCACATGCATTCACCTGCAAAATGACACTTGCACAAGTAAATAAAGCATAATAACACTTAAATAGCATGAAAGCCCTTTTTTAAGATGCATGGGCCAGCAACAATTTGCTGTCATTTCCCTTAAATAAAATAAAAAGAAATAAAAATAAAAAAAAGGATCGGAGGGGTCAGAGAAAACTGCAAGGGGCAGGTGGAGGCAAGCAATGATGAGTTGGAAGGGGGCATATAATGAAAATAAAGCCAGGTTTGGGGAGAGAACCACATGTGGGAGAGAGCAGTATGGAAGATTAGGTGAGGTAGTTTGGTGGGGGAGAAGCACATGTGAAAGAGACCTGGAAAACTCATGCACTTCCACACAGTGCTAAACCAAAAAGGAAAGGAGTATGTTACTTACCCTGTAAGTATTTATCCGTAGCATGTAGTGTGCTGATTCACATGCTATTCACACTTCTGCCATCTAGTGTTGGGCCTGGACTCTGCAACTGTTTTTCTCAAGGAAGTTTTTTACAGTGGACGTTGTGCATTGTAACTCCTCCTCGAGGCACTGCGCATGTTCAGTGGTACCTTTGTAAGATTATTATATTTTTTCCTCCCATTTAGGAAGCAAAGATATAGTCTTATGTATATGTGCCACCATCTAATACCTGCAGGGGAGGCGGGAGGGTGCATGTGAAACTGCAGCACTACAGGCTACGAATAGATGCTTACATGGTAAGTAACATACTTCAATCATAGTATGTGCTGGCTGCAGATACACATACTATACATAGACCGTAAAGCAGTACCCCTCTTGTGGCGACTTAGGCATCAGATGGTGCATTTGGCTGAAACAATGTGCACAAAGCAGTTTGTCCCACAAGAGCTTGTTGTCTGGCTTGAACATTCTCACAATAGTATTCTGTAAATGTTTGTGGGTTCGTCCACGTAGCTGCTTTGCAAATGTTTGTTATTGGGATGTTGCCTAAGAAATCAATTGATACTGCATTCTTTCTAGTTGAATGAGCTCTTGGTGTTGTTGGTAATGCCCTTTCAGCAACTGTTTGAGGATTAAGAAAGAAGACCAGTAAGTCTAATGTCTGCTTTAAATGGAAAGGTCATATTACTTTTGGCACAAACTTTGGGTTTGTGTGTAGTTTAATATTGTCTTTCAATACTTGGAAACATGGTTTTTCATGTGTTGAAGAAGTGCATGTATTTCGTTGACTCTTCTAAGTTATGTTATAGCAACGAGCAATGCGCCTTTCCATGTTAGAAATTGTATTTGGCATTTATGCATTGGTTCAAAGGGTGTGGACGTTAACTGTGTTAATACTATGTTTAAATTCCACAATGGTACAGGAGGTGTAAGCAGTGGAATGACACTTTTAAGTCCCCCATGAATGCTTCAATGACAGTTATATGAAAAAGAGATTGATGTTTACTGTATTGTAGGTATGCAGCAATTGCAGCTAAATGTAGTCTCATAGATGTGTATGCTAAGGGCCAGATGAACGAAAATGCAATTTTGCATTTCTTAAATAGCAACTTCATAAAAATCACTATTCAATAAATGCAAAATGCAATGTACTCAGATACAGATTTCCTAATAGTGATTCCAACAAAATAGGAATCGCTATTAGGAAATCCAATTGCATTTGAGTCAGTGGGCCTGTTTTGCATTTCCTAAATAGCGATTTCTGATCAGGAAATCACCATTTAGGAAATGCAAAACCAACTATGGCACTGGACAAAAGGCCCCCCTTGGTGCACCCCAAAAATAGGAATGCACCTGTAGAGCACACATGTGCCTGAGGGGCGTGTGTGTTCTATTGCAATTACAAAAAAGCACTTCAGGGTGCTTTTTTGAAATTGCACCTGGTTACCATTGACTTCAAGCTGATGGTAATTGCATCTCTGTCCAATGCCCAAGTCGCATTTAGGAAATGCATGGTTTATCAGAATAGGAATCACAAATAGGAAATCCCTAGTTGTGATTTCCTATTCAGGGAATCACAAACTGCAATTTCTACAGGTAGAAATCGTAATTTGTGATTACTTAAGGGGCTTGGTACATAAGAAAAGCTCAGTTTTCATTTCTTAATGGCCCAAAATAGCGATTCGGACCATTAAGAAATGCAAATTAGCTTCGTACATCTGGCCCTAAATGTGCTTTCTGAAGATGTAACAAGTAACATACTAGTTGCTGTTCAGATGGATGAGAAAGGGTTTCTATTGTTAAAATGCAGTAATGTACAAAACACTTCCTTTTTGCTGCATAAAAGGCCTTTGTGGTTGCTCTTCTGGCTTCTTTCAAAATGTCCATACATTCTTGAGGTAATTTCAGGTACCCAAATTCTGAGACCTCAGAAGCCAAGTCACAATATTGAGTTGTGCTACACTGGGGTGCCTGACTCTGCCTCCACTGTGAGTTAGTAGATCTGGAATGCTTGGAAGTTGCTTGTGATATACTAGGGGGCGTTCCAACTGGATTGTGTACCATGGTTGACGTGCCCATGTTGGGACTATGAGTATCATCATTAGTGAAGTCTGTCCGAGTGGGAGAAGTGGAAAAGTGAACACAAATATCCCTGACCAGTTCATCCATAGTGCATTTTCCTTGGATTGTGGGTGTGGGTGCCTGGAAGCGGAGTGTCGACATTTTGCATTTTCTATGGTGGAGAAGAGATCTATTGTCAGAGCCCCCCACCATTGGAAGTATGTTTGTAGAATTTGTGTGTGAAGTTCCCACTCATGGACTTGTTGAGTTCTGCTCAAGTAGGTCTGCTAGGGAGTTGTCCACCCCTGGTATGTACTTTGACAGTAGGTGGATGTTTTGCTTGATGGTCCATTGTAGTTTCCACATTATTGGTGCTAGTTGAGAAAGCTGTTTCTGAATGTAGTACATTGCAGTCATGTTGTCTGTGCTTAGAAGGACATGCTACCCTGTTATTTTGGGTAGGAAAGCTTTGAGAGCCTACTGTATGGCTATTAGTTCCAGCACACTGATATGGAATGTTTGTTGTTTTGCAGACCAGCTATTGGTGATGCATCTGTTGTTACTGTCACCTATGTGATTGGGTCTTTGAAGTCTCTTCCCTTCTGTGTATTTTGTGTGTTTCAAAACTGCAGTGCCTGATAGACTTTGGGTGAAACCAACACTAGATCCTCCATGTTTCCGCTCGCTTGTGACCATTGTGATGCTAAGCACTCTTGGAGGGGTCTCATTTGTAGTCTTGCATGTGGTACTACTGAAAGGTAAGATGCCATGATCCCTAGGAGACACATAACCATTTTGACTGATAGGCGACGATGTGGCTGAAAAAGAGCCAGTTGGTTCTAGAGATTGAGGACTCTCTGATAAGCTCTTGCGGGTATCGAATTGACTAGGGCTCCAAGCTAAGGCTGTATCTGGAGCTGGTGTAAATGGGATTTGGTCACATTTATAGCAAATCCTAATTTGAGTAGCCGGTTGATAGTGTTTTGAGTGTCTTTTAGACATTTTTGTTTGTTGTATCTTGATCAACCAATCATCCAGGTATGGAAAGACATGTATGTTTTCCCTTCATAGTCTTGCAGCTACTACAGCTAAGCATTTGGTGCACACTCCTGGGGCTGTGGCCACACTGGATAGTAGTACTTTGAACTGATAATGATGTCCACTTAGCGCAAACCGCAGGTGGCGGCGATGCGCTGGATGGATTGTTATGTGGAAGTAAGTGTGCTTCAGATCTAGAGCTGTCATGAAGTCATCTTCCTGTAGTAGTGATATTACAGCCTAAGGTGTCACCATGTGGATGTGTTCTGATAGGATTTAGTAATTTAGGTTGAGTAAGTCCAGTATGGGTTGCAGCGTTCCATCCTTTTTTGGTATCAAGAAGTATAGGGAGTATACTCCTTTTCCTTGATGTTTGAATGGGACAGGTTCTATGGCCCCCTTTTGTAATAACGTCTTACCTCTTCCTTCAGCAGGTGTACATGATGAGTACTGAGGGTGTGTTTCTGGTGGGAAATTTGGTGGTTGCGTTTTGAGTTTGAGACAACTTCCCTGATTTACAACATCTAACACCCATTGGTTGGATGTGATTTATTAGCACAACTGATGGAACTGTTGTAACATTCCCCGACAGGTGATGTGTGATCAGGGGGAATGTTTCGCAAGTCACTGTTTTGAGACAGACTCTCCCATTGTGGGTGTTCCTCTACCTTTCTCTCTGGATTTAAATCAACCTTTGTATTATCCATGGCCAGATTTCTGGTGGTATTGTTGTTGCTGTTATTGATAACTTGGCGTCTCCTGTGTGTTACTCATTGAGGCCCCTCTGCCTTAGTATGTCTGAAAGGGCTGATGTTTTGGAGTGCCTGTCTGCCAGGCACTGATTGATTTGGTGGCCTCTGCGTCCTTCTTGATCTTTTCAATTAGTGTGTCAATCTCAAGGTCAAAGAGATGTTCGCCATCAAATGGAACATTCAAAACATGCTGACCTTCCATCTTGAATCTGGATATGCAAAGCCATGAAGGCTGATGTAGCATAACTGAAGAACTGATACCTCTTGCAGCAATGTTTGAGCCATCCAGTGCACACCTAACTGCTGCGTTATACATTTGTCTCCCTTCTGCAACCAGCTCTTCCCCTTTTTTTCACATTGGTCTGGAAGATGTTGCGATAATCCTTCGATCTCATCCCATGTTACTCTAATATACCAAGACAGGAGACCCACAGAGTTTGCTATCCTCCAGTGATTGACATGTCCGGTGGTCACTCTCTTCCCTGCTACACCAATATGCTTACTCTCCTTGTCAGGAGGTGGTGCTTCCCGTCTGTGCGCAGCTCTTTTATGTATTGTAGTTACTACTAAAGAGTCTGCAGCAGGGTGTCCTCTGATGTAAAGAGGATACAAAGGTAAGGGCCTGTATTTTCTCTCAATCCTGGACGCAAGCACCCTAGATTTTAATGGGTCCTTAAAAATGTCTTTTGAGACTATAAGTATGGATCCTATCATTAGTAAGTATTGGACCATTCTCTCTATCCTTCAAAGTGTTTCCACTAGGAAGTCTGCTCCATTCCTCCCTATAGGCCTTGTCGCCCGATCTAGAATGTTCTCATCCTGTCTCGGCCCCAAGGCATTCTCCCAGTGTTGACCAAAGCTTGAAGGCTGAGGAGCATCTTGGCGTGGAGGTTTGTGTATGATCTTTTTGGCACAGGTGGGACAATTGTACTCAAGGCCCTTGGAGTGGTCTTCATCCTGGGCCCAACCCTGGTTCTGGACTCTGTTGCGCGATGGCTTTGACCTGCCAGTCAGACTGTTCCCTTCGCTAGAACCATTGGACGTGACATAGTGCGGACAGTCAACAACATGTCCCTCTCTACCCGTTACTTCAGTGTCCAGCTTGACCTCGCTGTGCTCTTCTTCTCAGGAGAACCTGGCTTCTTCTCAGGAGAACCTGGCCTCTGTTGTCATCCCCATATTATGTGCTAGTTTCTGATTTCATCTGTTTCTCAGCGTCTTCTTGTTTTTAAAAAGGTTAGACATAGTGCAGTGCTGCTCCTTGTACTTCGGCGACAGACACAGGTTACAGGCTTCGTGAATATCTGAATATGCATATTTCGCCCCACACTGTGGGGTTGCGGGGGCATCGTGAATAAGCTGTCTTTTTTAGCCTCCATTACCTGGAGACAAACATTCTTGCCAGGTGTGGAAGGCTACGATGTGGAAGTCAATTGCTTTCACTCAAAATGTACATGGTTCCAACGTTTGCAGGAGCTGTATGCTGTTGTCTGTCATTGATCTTCAATCTGCTGGATCCTATAGTCATCAGTCGGCCATTTGGGCATCAGAACTACAGAGCTGCAACGCAGGTCGCCTGAGCCCATTGGCAGAAAAAAATAATCAAACAAAGAAACTATTGAATATGCACAATGTGTAGAGATGGAGGAGATACGATGCACAATGTCGACAATAAAAGACTTCCTTGACAAAAACAAGTTGCAGAGTCCGCTCTAAACACTAGATGGCAGGGGGCATCTGCAGCCAACACATTCTACAAATAAATAGTTCCCTAAAAGTGTGCAGCAGAAGGACACAATTCAGCCAATCAAACATTTGTTACAGAGGTATGGTTCAGGAGAGGGGAAAGAAGTGGAAGGCAAGCCATCAAATAAGAGGCAGACAAACAGGAGTGCCAATAAAGCCAACCAATGATAAGTAGTGGACTGGCTTTAAGGCCACTGTAAGTTTTTGGGATGCCCACAAAAAGGTCTTTCACAAGCACACAGCTTGTGCCATCTAGTAGGCAAGACCTAAAACAGAATGATACAGGTAGGCAGTAGCTGAGAAGGAGGCTTAAAATAAAATAAAAAATACCTTCTGTTTGTGGTTTTGGTTTACTTACCAAGCATTCAACCGAGCATTAAGAAACTGATTTCTTTAGATCTGTGTAGCTACAGCACTCAAAATAGGACACTATATTTGTGCCCTGTGATGAAAAGCCATTGTTAACAAAATAAATCTTTGGTCACCAAGAAATATGCTTAAAATGTAAAGAAATATGAATGGTAAACACTGCATTTATACAAAGAAATGTACTTTTGACAACTTATTAAGTGAAATTGGTTGGCTTCCTAGTGATGTCCAATAGCTCCTCACGCTTAAATAACACATGAGGGTAGAGTATGATGCTCCATTGCAAAGGCTGGGAAAACTATATGGGTCAAAGCAAGCAACAGCCAGATACAATGAGACGTTGCACGTCTAGATGCAGCATCAACTCTAATAGCAAAGGTCTGGTAACCTGGCACTGATCAACTTAGAATCATAGAAATATTCAAACATTCAAAAGAAATAAAGAATTTATGTACAGCTGTACTAAATATTTTTTTGATTGCACACCCTGCAACTCACAAAACCACTGGGTGTGTTACCCCACACTCCTACTTGGAAAGGGAAAAATATGAGTGTTCCTTCAAAATTGCAATTCAATATGGTATGGGTCATTGTTTAGTCACTGAAGTTCTGGTCACAAACCACTGAACAGTTACAGACTCCTCAAAAGAGGTGATATAATATTTGCAAAGAGGACCACTGCCTGATCCAACAGTATTTTTACAAATAAAAACTCGTATTTTTTAAAGCAGCACTGGTTCAATTAAGGAATATGGGCTTCTTTTTAAAAAGTTTTCCATTCGAAAATGAAAACATAGGGTTGGTGGTCTGCTTCTCCTTGGAGGCCACCATTCCTGTGTTTGGAGACAATCACATGGGTTCACAAATAGCGACCCATGTAATTGTTATTCTCTTCAGAACGTATTGTCAGTGTTAGAAATCCCTTTTAAAAGGTCAGCATGCAGGTATTATTGGAGAACCTGGTCAGGGAGGAGTTTGTTTTTCATCAAAATAAGTTATTCCACACTTTGAACGTCATTACAACAGTTCCACACGTATGGATTGGGCACAGACTCCTATTTGGAATTTATGCATGAAATTACGAGCCACTTGCAACAAGCGCTCAGTGTTTTAAATGCCAATAATCTTTTGGAGGGACAAAAATCTCCTGCAATGCTAGATTAGCATTTTAAAGTATGCTAGCTCCTCCGGCTGAGGTTTCATTATCTGTAAAAAAGGCTTAAATATTACAAGTAAACTTCCAGGCATGACTTTATGATGTACTGTTAGCAAGCACGGCGACTGAACCCCCCTCATCATATCAGAAGGTGCTACGGGAAAATAGTGTCATGATTTTAGGGCCTGTAAAAGGGAATTAGAGAAATAGTTACAGGGGAAGTGCTCCTAAACACGGCACATGCACTCTCTATTTGGAAACAGATGTCCATAGCGAAATGCATGTGTTTGAAAGGCCGGACATGATGCCTCGCAGTAGTACAACAATAGTTGCAAACACAATGCTTTTAAAGGCCTTCAAGTGTTTGTTGCCACAAGGGACCAATTCCTTGGAAAGTTTATGAAGCTATAAATTAGGATTACTTACCGATTCCTCTCGGAAATAAGCATCTCGATGAAAGGCAGTTTAGATCTACTTTTCACTCGAAATTAAAACTAAACCAGGGAACCAATGGATGTCCTTTTAAGACTTCCCAATGTTTATTGAAGTAATTTATCTGTTTAATAGTGCACTGGGGACTTATTAACCACTGAGTAGCTTGGAGCAGACCTACCTTCAAGGAGAACTGGTACATCGGGTGGATTTTATTGAGGTCGTTCATTATGAAGTACAATAAAGATGCTCTCGCTGCGGCAGGGCGGTAGTGCTCTCTGGCCTCATTGATCTTCGCTTCGGTTACCTTGGCTTCCAGCACCTTATAGGAGAAAAATGTTTAAATATTTAAATTGAGAAGGTTCAGGCAATGCAAGCTATCGATCAAATTCTATGTGTATTTAAATATCCCTACAGCGTCGATTGAAGCTTTTGGGAAATTAGGGCCAGATGTACCAAAGGATTTTACCCATTCTGTGTCTATGGGAAAAAGCTTTCGTACATATGGCCCTTAGAGTATGATGGGGATCATTCTTATACAAAGTGCTAGAACTCGACTATCAAAGCAGAGATGTGAACTCACCTTGCATGAACAATAATTGTTTGGGTTTAATTCAGCAGAAAGCATTGATACCCCTTCAAGCTAAAGATACTCCTGACCATTGAATCTTTAGTCAACATACCATACACTCCCTAAAAGCCACCGCCCGTGTAGATAGCATTCATCCCAGTCTCAACTATCAAAATGTCTTGTGAAGCCCCCATAACGTTCCCTGACAGAGTCAACATCTGCCTATGCATGTGCCTTCCCATCGTCCAAAAATACAAACCTAATCCTATTCCTCATTAGGAATCCAACTTTGAGCATGAGGACTTCACTTTCTCACCCAATCAATCTCCGTTGCTTGCTTAGGAAGTTCTTCAACACAGGTGGCACCGTCCAACTCCAAGAACACCACCACCAGCAAAATCAATATTATAACCAATCAGCCTGGTATTCACTTCAAGAGTAGTAGTGAGGCAGTGTAGGAAGTTGGCTCTGTATGTGCTATTTCAAAGTAAGGAATAGCATGCACAGAGTCCAAGGGTTCCCCTTAGAGGTAAAATAGTGGTAAAAAGAGATAATACTAATGCTCTATTTTGTGGTAGTGTGGTCGAGCAGTAGGCTTATCCAAGGAGTAGTGTTAAGCATTTGTTGTACATACACATAGACAATAAATGAGGTACACACACTCAGAGACAAATCCAGCCAATAGGTTTTGTATAGAAAAATATATTTTCTTAGTTTATTTTAAGAACCACAGGTTCAAATTTAACATGTAATATCTTGTTTGAAAGGTATTGCAGGTAAGTACATTAGGAACTTTGAATCATTTCAATTGCATGCATACTTTTCGAGTTATTCACAAATAGCTATTTTAAAAGTGGACACAGTGCAATTTTCACAGTTCCTGGGGGAGGTAAGTTTTTGTTAGTTTTACCAGGTAAGTAAGACACTTACAGGGTTCAGTTCTTGGTCCAAGGTAGCCCACCGTTGGGGGTTCAGAGCAACCCCAAAGTTACCACACCAGCAGCTCAGGGCCGGTCAGGTGCAGAGTTCAAAGTGGTGCCCAAAACGCATAGGCTTCAATGGAGAGAAGGGGGTGCCCCGGTTCCAGTCTGCCAGCAGGTAAGTACCCGCGTCTTCGGAGGGCAGACCAGGGGGGTTTTGTAGGGCACCGGGGGGGACACAAGCCCACACAGAAATTTCACCCTCAGCGGCGCGGGGGCGGCAGGGTGCAGTGTTAGAACAAGCGTCGGGTTCGCAATGGAAGTCAATGAGAGATCAAGGGATCTCTTCAGCGCTGCAGGCAGGCAAGGGGGGGCTTCCTCGGGGAAACCTCCACTTGGGCAAGGGAGAGGGACTCCTGGGGGTCACTTCTGCAGTGAAAGTCCGGTCCTTCAGGTCCTGGGGGCTGCGGGTGCAGGGTCTTTTCCAGGCGTCGGGACTTAGGTTTCAGAGAGTCGCGGTCAGGGGAAGCCTCGGGATTCCCTCTGCAGGCGGCGCTGTGGGGGCTCAGGGGGGACAGGTTTTGGTACTCACAGTTGTAGAGTAGTCCGGGGGTCCTCCCTGAGGTGTTGGTTCTCCACCAGCCGAGTCGGGGTCGCCGGGTGCAGTGTTGCAAGTCTCACGCTTCTTGCGGGGAGATTGCAGGGTTCTTTAAAGCTGCTCCTTTGGATAAAGTTGCAGTCTTTTTGGAGCAGGTCCGCTGTCCTCGGGAGTTTCTTGTCGTCGTCGAAGCAGGGCAGTCCTCAGAGGATGCAGAGGTCGCTGGTCCCTTTGGAAGGCGTCGCTGGAGCAGAGTTCTTTGGAAGGCAGGAGACAGGCCGGTGAGTTTCTGGAGCCAAGGCAGTTGTTGTCTTCTGGTCTTCCTCTGCAGGGGTTTTCAGCTAGGCAGTCCTTCTTCTTGTTGTTGCAGGAATCTAGTTTCTAGGTTCAGGGAGAGCCCTTAAATACTAAATTTAAGGGCGTGTTTAGGTCTGGGGGGTTAGTAGCCAATGGCTACTAGCCCTGAGGGTGAGTACACCCTCTTTGTGCCTCCTCCCAAGGGGAGGGGGTCACATCCCTAATCCTATTGGGGGAATCCTCCATCTGCAAGATGGAGGATTTCTAAAAGTTAGAGTCACCTCAGCTCAGGACACCTTAGGGGCTGTCCTGACTGGCCAGTGACTCCTCCTTGTTATTCTCATTATTTTCTCCGGCCTTGCCGCCAAAAGTGGGGGCCGGGGCCGGAGGGGGCGGGCAACTCCACTAGCTGGAGTGTCCTGCGGTGCTGTGACAAAGGGGTGAGCCTTTGAGGCTCACCGCCAGGTGTTACAGCTCCTGCCTGGGGGAGGTGTTAGCATCTCCACCCAGTGCAGGCTTTGTTACTGGCCTCAGAGTGACAAAGGCACTCTCCCCATGGGGCCAGCAACATGTCTCTAGTGTGGCAGGCTGCTGGAACCAGTCAGCCTACACAGATAGTCGGTTAAGTTTCAGGGGGCACCTCTAAGGTGCCCTCTGTGGTGTATTTTACAATAAAATGTACACTGGCATCAGTGTGCATTTATTGTGCTGAGAAGTTTGATACCAAACTTCCCAGTTTTCAGTGTAGCCATTATGGTGCTGTGGAGTTTGTGTAAAACAGACTCCCAGACCATATACTCTTATGGCTACCCTGCACTTACAATGTCTAAGGTTTTGCTTAGACACTGTAGGGGCACAGTACTTATGCACTGGTACCCTCACCTATGGTATAGTGCACTCTGCCTTAGGGCTGTAAGGCCTGCTAGAGGGGTGTCTTACCTATACTGCATAGGCAGTGAGAGGCTGGCATGGCACCCTGAGGGGAATGCCATGTCGACTTACTCATTTTGTTCTCACTAGCACACACAAGCTGGTAAGCAGTGTGTCTGTGCTGGGTGAGGGGTCTCTAGGGTGGCATAATACATGCTGCAGCCCTTAGAGACCTTCCCTGGCATCAGGGCCCTTGGTACCAGAGGTACCAGTTACAAGGGACTTATCTGGATGCCAGGGTGTGCCAATTGTGGAATCAAAAGTACAGGTTAGGGAAAGAACACTGGTGCTGGGGCCTGGTTAGCAGGCCTCAGCACACTTTCAATTCAAAACATAGCATCAGCAAAGGCAAAAAGTCAGGGGGTAACCATGCCAAGGAGGCATTTCCTTACACAACCCCCCCCAAACGAAAGAGGATGAGACTAACCTTTCCCAAGAGAGTCTTCATTTTCTAAGTGGAAGAACCTGGAAAGGCCATCTGCATTGGCATGGGCAGTCCCAGGTCTGTGTTCCACTATAAAGTCCATTCCCTGTAGGGAGATGGACCACCTCAACAGTTTTGGATTTTCACCTTTCATTTGCATCAGCCATCTGAGAGGTCTGTGGTCAGTCTGAACTAGGAAGTGAGTACCAAAGAGGTATGGTCTCAGCTTCTTCAGGGACCAAACCACAGCAAAGGCCTCCCTCTCAATGGCACTCCAACGCTGCACACTGGGGAGTAACCTCCTGCTAATGAAAGCAACAGGCTGGTCAAGGCCATCATCATTTGTTTGAGACAAAACTGCCCCTATCCCATGTTCAGAGGCATCTGTTTGCACAATGAACTGCTTGGAGTAATCTGGAGCTTTTAGAACTGGTGCTGTGCACATAGCTTGTTTCAGAGTGTCAAAGGCCTGTTGGCATTCTACAGTCCAGTTTACTTTCTTGGGCATTTTCTTGGAGGTGAGTTCTGTGAGGGCTGTCACAATGGATCCATATCCCTTCACAAACCTCCTGTAGTACCCAGTCAAGCCAAGGAATGCCCTGACTTGAGTCTGGGTTTTTGGAGCTGCCCAGTCCAGAATAGTCTGGATCTTAGGCTGGAGTGGCTGAACTTGGCCTCCACCTACAAGGTGTCCCAAGTAAACCACAGTTCCCTGCCCTATCTGGCATTTGGATGCATTGATAGAGAGGCCTGCAGATTGCAGAGCCTTCAAAACCTTCTTCAGGTGGACCAGGTGATCCTGCCAGGTGGAGCTGAAGACAGCAATATCATCAAGATAAGCTGCACTAAAGGATTCCAGCCCAGCAAGGACTTGATTCACCAACCTTTGGAAGGTGGCAGGGGCATTCTTTAAACCAAAGGGCATAACAGTGAACTGATAATGCCCATCAGGTGTGGAGAATGCTGTCTTTTCTTTTGCTCCAGGGGACATTTTGATTTGCCAGTTCCCTGCTGTTAAGTCAAAGGTACTTAAGAATTTGGCAGCCCCTAATTTGTCTATTAGCTCATCAGCTCTAGGAATGGGATGAGCATCTGTCTTGGTGACAGAGTTGAGACCTCTGTAGTCCACACAAAACCTCATCTCTCTCTTTCCTTCTTTGGTGTGAGGTTTGGGGACTAAGACCACTGGGCTAGCCCAGGGGCTATCAGAGTACTCAATTACTCCCAATTCCAGCATCTTGTGGACTTCCACCTTGATGCTTTCCTTAACTTGGTCAGACTGTCTAAATATTTTGTTTTTGACAGGCATGCTGTCTCCTGTGTCCACATCATGGGTACACAGGTGTGTCTGACCAGGGGTTAGGGAAAAGAGTTCAGCAAACTGCTGCAGGACCTTCCTGCAGTCAGACTGCTGCTGGCTAGAGAGGGTGTCTGAGTAGATCACTCCATCTACTGAGCCATCTTTAGGGTCTGATGAGAGGAGATCAGGGAGAGGTTCACTCTCAGCTTCCTGGTCCTCATCTGTTACCATCAACAGATTTACATCAGCCCTGTCATGGAAGAGCTTAAGGCGGTTCACATGGATCACCCTCTTGGGGCTCCTGCTGGTGCCCAGGTCCACCAGGTAGGTGACCTGACTCTTCCTTTCTAGTACTGGGTAAGGGCCACTCCATTTGTCCTGAAGTGCCCTGGGAGCCACAGGCTCCAGAACCCAGACTTTCTGCCCTGGTTGAAATTCAACCAGTGCAGCCTTTTGGTCATACCACAACTTCTGGAGTTGTTGGCTGGCCTCAAGGTTTTTACTTGCCTTTTCCATGTACTCTGCCATCCTTGAGCGAAGGCCAAGTACATAGTCCACTATGTCTTGTTTAGGCTCATGAAGAGGTCTCTCCCAGCCTTCTTTAACAAGAGCAAGTGGTCCCCTTACAGGGTGGCCAAACAGAAGTTCAAAGGGTGAGAATCCTACTCCCTTCTGAGGCACCTCTCTGTAAGCGAAAAGCAGACATGGCAGGAGGACATCCCATCTCCTTTTGAGTTTTTCTGGGAGCCCCATGATCATGCCCTTTAATGTCTTGTTGAATCTCTTAACAAGGCCATTAGTTTGTGGATGATATGGTGTACTGAATTTGTAAGTCACTCCACACTCATTCCACATGTGTTTTAGGTATGCTGACATGAAGTTGGTACCTCTGTCAGACACCACCTCCTTAGGGAAACCCACTCTGGTAAAGATACCAATGAGGGCCTTGGCTACTGCAGGGGCAGTAGTCGACCTAAGGGGAATAGCTTCAGGATACCTAGTAGCATGATCCACTACTACTAGGATGTACATATTTCCTGAGGCTGTGGGAGGTTCTAGTGGACCAACTATGTCCACACCCACTCTTTCAAAGGGGACCCCCACCACTGGAAGTGGAATGAGGGGGGCCTTTGGATGCCCACCTGTCTTACCACTGGATTGACAGGTGGGGCAGGAGAGGCAAAACTCCTTAACCTTCTGGGACATATTGGGCCAGTAGAAGTGGTTGACTAACCTCTCCCACGTCTTGGTTTGTCCCAAATGCCCAGCAAGGGGAATATCATGGGCTAAGGTCAGAATAAACTCTCTGAAACCCTGAGGCACTACCACTCTCCTAGTGGCACCAGGTTTGGGATCTCTTGCCTCAGTGTACAGGAGTCCATCTTCCCAATAGACCCTATGTGTTCCATTTTTCTTGCCTTTGGACTCTTCAGCAGCTTGCTGCCTAAGGCCTTCAAGAGAGGGACAGGTTTCTTGTCCCTTACACAACTCTTCCCTTGAGGGTCCCCCTGGGCCCAAGAGCTCAACCTGATAAGGTTCCAGCTCCATAGGCTCAGTTCCCTCAGAGGGCAGAACTTCTTCCTGAGAAGAGAGGTTCTCTTTTTGGTGTTGTGTTGCAGCTGGTTTCCCAGCTGACTTTCCTTTTCTCTTGGTAGGCTGGGCCATTTTTCCAGACTCCAGCTCTACTTTTTCACCCTGTGCCTTGCACTGTGCCCTAGTCTTGACACACACCAGTTCAGGGATATCCAGCATGGCTGCATGGGTTTTCAGTTCTACCTCAGCCCATGCTGAGGACTCCAGGTCATTTCCAAGCAAACAGTCTACTGGGATATTTGAGGAGACCACCACCTGTTTCAGACCATTGACCCCTCCCCACTCTAAAGTTACCATAGCCATGGGATGTACTTTAGTCTGATTGTCAGCGTTGGTGACTGGATAAGTTTGTCCAGTCAGGTATTGGCCAGGGGAAACCAGTTTCTCTGTCACCATAGTGACACTGGCACCTGTATCCCTCAGGCCCTCTACACTTGTCCCATTAATTAAGAGCTGCTGCCTGTATTTTTGCATGTTAGGGGGCCAGGCAGCCAGTGTGGCTAAATCCACCCCACCCTCAGAGACTAATGTAGCTTCAGTGTGACACCTGATTTGCTCTGGGCACACTGTTGATCCCACTTGGAGACTGGCCATTCCAGTTTTAGCTGGATGGGAGTTAGAAGTGGTATCTTTCTTGGGACAGGCCTTGTCTCCAGTTTGGTGTCCAGACTGACTACAGTTTCGACACCAGGCCTTTTTGGGATCAAAGTTTTTACCCTTGTACCCAGGATTGTTTTGTGAAGAGGCTCTGGGCCCACCCTCCTGTGCAGGTTTTTGGGGGCCTGTAGAAGACTCTTTACTATTTTTATTTTTGGCTGTCTCACCACCTTTCCCCTGGGGAGGTTTTGTGACCCCTTTCTTTTGGTCACCCCCTGTGGAAGTTTTGGACACCCTAGTCTTGACCCAATGGTCCGCCTTCTTTCCCAATTCTTGGGGAGAAATTGGTCCTAGGTCCACCAGATGCTGATGCAGTTTATCATTGAAACAATTACTTAATAGGTGTTCTTTCACAAATAAATTGTACAGCCCATCATAATCATTTACACCATTTCCTTGAATCCAACCGTCTAGTGTTTTTACTGAGTAGTCTACAAAGTCAACCCAGGTCTGGCTCGAGGATTTTTGAGCCCCCCTGAATCTAATCCTATACTCCTCAGTGGAGAATCCAAAGCCCTCAATCAGGGTACCCTTCATGAGGTCATAAGATTCTGCATCTTTTTTAGAGAGTGTGAGGAGTCTATCCCTACACTTTCCTGTGAACATTTCCCAAAGGAGAGCACCCCAGTGAGATTTGTTCACTTTTCTGGTTTCACAAGCCCTCTCAAAAGCTGTGAACCATTTGGTGATGTCATCACCATCTTCATATTTAGTTACAATCCCTTTGGGGATTTTCAACATGTCAGGAGAATCTCTGACCCTAGTTATGTTGCTGCCACCATTGATGGGTCCTAGGCCCATCTCTTGTCTTTCCCTTTCTATGGCTAGGATCTGTCTTTCCAAAGCCAATCTTTTGGCCATCCTGGCTAACTGGATGTCCTCTTCACTGGAGTTATCCTCAGTGATTTCAGAGTTGTTGGTCCCTCCTGTGAGGGAACCAGCATCTCTGACTATTATTTGTGGAGTCAGGGCTTGAGAAGCCCTGTTCTCCCTAGATAGGACTGGTGGGGGGGAATCACCCTCCAAGTCACTATCATCATCCTCTGTGTTGCCATCCTCAGAGGGGTTGGCTCTTTCAAACTCTGCCAACAGCTCCTGGAGCTGTAGTTTGGAAGTTCTGGAGCCCATTGCTATTTTCTTTAGTTTACAGAGTGACCTTAGCTCTCTCATCTGTAGATGGAGGTAAGGTGTGGTGTCGAGTTCCACCACATTCACATCTGTATTAGACATTATGCTTCTAAAAGTTGGAATACTTTTTAAGAAACTAAAACTAGTTCTAGAATCTAATTCAAACTTTTACCAAACTTTTAAACTCTAAAAGAAAATGCTAACAGGGACTAACACAAGGCCCTAGCAGGACTTTTAAGAATTTAGAAAACTTTTCAAATTGCAAAAATCAATTTCTAATGACAATTTTGGAATTTGTAGTGTGATCAGGTATTGGCTGAGTAGTCCAGCAAATGCAAAGTCTTGTACCCCACCGCTGATCCACCAATGTAGGAAGTTGGCTCTGTATGTGCTATTTCAAAGTAAGGAATAGCATGCACAGAGTACAAGGGTTCCCCTTAGAGGTAAAATAGTGGTAAAAAGAGATAATACTAATGCTCTATTTTGTGGTAGTGAGGTCGAGCAGTAGGCTTATCCAAGGAGTAGTGTTAAGCATTTGTTGTACATACACATAGACAATAAATGAGGTACACACACTCAGAGACAAATCCAGCCAATAGGTTTTGTATAGAAAAATATATTTTCTTAGTTTATTTTAAGAACCACAGGTTCAAATTTAACATGTAATATCTTGTTTGAAAGGTATTGCAGGTAAGTACATTAGGAACTTTGAATCATTTCAATTGCATGTATACTTTTCGAGTTATTCACAAATAGCTATTTTAAAAGTGGACACAGTGCAATTTTCACAGTTCCTGGGGGAGGTAAGTTTTTGTTAGTTTTACCAGGTAAGTAAGACACTTACAGGGTTCAGTTCTTGGTCCAAGGTAGCCCACCGTTGGGGGTTCAGAGCAACCCCAAAGTTACCACACCAGCAGCTCAGGGCCGGTCAGGTGCAGAGTTCAAAGTGGTGCCCAAAATGCATAGGCTTCAATGGAGAGAAGGGGGTGCCCCGGTTCCAGTCTGCCAGCAGGTAAGTACCCGAGTCTTCGGAGGGCAGACCAGGGGGGTTTTGTAGGGCACCGGGGGGACACAAGCCCACACAGAAATTTCACCCTCAGCGGCGCGGGGGCGGCCGGGTGCAGTGTTAGAACAAGCGTCGGGTTCGCAATGGAAGTCAATGAGAGATCAAGGGATCTCTTCAGCGCTGCAGGCAGGCAAGGGGGGGCTTCCTCGGGGAAACCTCCACTTGGGCAAGGGAGAGGGACTCCTGGGGGTCACTTCTGCAGTGAAAGTCCGGTCCTTCAGGTCCTGGGGGCTGCGGGTGCAGGGTCTTTTCCAGGCGTCGGGACTTAGGTTTCAGAGAGTCGAGGTCAGGGGAAGCCTCGGGATTCCCTCTGCAGGCGGCGCTGTGGGGGCTCAGGGGGGACAGGTTTTGGTACTCACAGTCGTAGAGTAGTCCGGGGGTCCTCCCTGAGGTGTTGGTTCTCCACCAGCCGAGTCGGGGTCGCCGGGTGCAGTGTTGCAAGTCTCACGCTTCTTGCAGGGAGATTGCAGGGTTCTTTAAAGCTGCTCCTTTGGATAAAGTTGCAGTCTTTTTGGAGCAGGTCCGCTGTCCTCGGGAGTTTCTTGTCGTCGTCGAAGCAGGGCAGTCCTCAGAGGATGCAGAGGTCGCTGGTCCCTTTGGAAGGCGTCGCTGGAGCAGAGTTCTTTGGAAGGCAGGAGACAGGCCGGTGAGTTTCTGGAGCCAAGGCAGTTGTTGTCTTCTGGTATTCCTCTGCAGGGGTTTTCAGCTAGGCAGTCCTTCTTCTTGTTGTTGCAGGAATCTAGTTTCTAGGTTCAGGGAGAGCCCTTAAATACTAAATTTAAGGGCGTGTTTAGGTCTGGGGGGTTAGTAGCCAATGGCTACTAGCCCTGAGGGTGAGTACACCCTCTTTGTGCCTCCTCCCAAGGGCAGGGGGTCACATCCCTAATCCTATTGGGGGAATCCTCCATCTGCAAGATGGAGGATTTCTAAAAGTTAGAGTCACCTCAGCTCAGGACACCTTAGGGGCTGTCCTGACTGGCCAGTGACTCCTCCTTGTTATTCTCATTATTTTCTCCGGCCTTGCCGCCAAAAGTGGGGGCCGGGGCCGGAGGGGGCGGGCAACTCCACTAGCTGGAGTGTCCTGCGGTGCTGTGACAAAGGGGTGAGCCTTTGAGGCTCACCGCCAGGTGTTACAGCTCCTGCCTGGGGGAGGTGTTAGCATCTCCACCCAGTGCAGGCTTTGTTACTGGCCTCAGAGGGACAAAGGCACTCTCCCCATGGGGCCAGCAACATGTCTCTAGTGTGGCAGGCTGCTGGAACCAGTCAGCCTACACAGATAGTCGGTTAAGTTTCAGGGGGCACCTCTAAGGTGCCCTCTGTGGTGTATTTTACAATAAAATGTACACTGGCATCAGTGTGCATTTATTGTGCTGAGAAGTTTGATACCAAACTTCCCAGTTTTCAGTGTAGCCATTATGGTGCTGTGGAGTTCGTGTAAAACAGACTCCCAGACCATATACTCTTATGGCTACCCTGCACTTACAATGTCTTAGGTTTTTCTTAGACACTGTAGGGGCACAGTGCTCATGCACTGGTACCCTCACCTATGGTATAGTGCACCCTGCCTTAGGGCTGTAAGGCCTGCTAGAGGGGTGTCTTACCTATACTGCATAGGCAGTGAGAGGCTGGCATGGCACCCTGAGGGGAGTGCCATGTCGACTTACTCATTTTGTTCTCACTAGCACACACAAGCTGGAAAGCAGTGTGTCTGTGCTGGGTGAGGGGTCTCTAGGGTGGCATAATACATGCTGCAGCCCTTAGAGACCTTCCCTGGCATCAGGGCCCTTGGTACCAGAGGTACCAGTTACAAGGGACTTATCTGGATGCCAGGGTGTGCCAATTGTGGAATCAAAAGTACAGGTTAGGGAAAGAACACTGGTGCTGGGGCCTGGTTAGCAGGCCTCAGCACACTTTCAATTCAAAACATAGCATCAGCAAAGGCAAAAAGTCAGGGGGTAACCATGCCAAGGAGGCATTTCCTTACAGGCAGTCACTAACCTACTGATGGGCGCTGCTTTGGGCATTACTGCCAACAACAAAACATACAGCCTTACGGCCTCATGGCAGCTTTGATCACAATCATTCATCAAACCCTCTCCTCAGTCAAGGACATCAATTAAATCAAACTAAAAAGGCTCTCATCCTCTTGCTCTGTGACAAATAGTAATTAGTTGAAAATAATTCATCCAGATACTCCCTCCAAGTCACCCTTGGTCAAACCCAGTGCTGCTCAACCTCTACATTGGGCCTCTGTGGGCACTGGTTACTCATAATAAACAGCTCCCTAAGTAACGGAGTTGTGCCCAATTGCCTCCAACTAGGTCAAGTCACCCCCTACCAAAATAAAAAGGTGTGGCATGGATGACGTCTACAACTTCAGCCTATCTCCTGAGAAATTTTCTCTCTCCCAACTCAACCAACACATTGACATCAACAATATACTTTACTCACTCCAATCAGGATTTAAGAAAGGATGTAGCATGGAAACAGCAATTCTTAATATACTAGATGACTTACACAAATTCTTGGATGCAGATAGATGCTGCCTGCTCATGCTCCTTGGCCTATTAGCGGCCTTTGACACGGTCGATCAAAAGCAGCTTTTAGAATCTCTCCAAACACAATTCAGAGCAAATAATGTGATTTGAAAGTGGATGAATTCATAGCTAAATAAACCCTCCCCAACATATAAAAATAAACAACTAGACATGATACTCTCAACATCTTTTTATTCTATTACCTATGCTTGCTAACACTGCCTTGACAATGTCTGTAAAGCACTCTGATACCCCCATGTCTTGCCAGCGACATATACATCTCTTTAAATAAATAAAATAAATAAATAAAATCTTGTAGTAATATGGTAACAAAACAAAATAGTATATCCAAGTTTCACTGGCCAATAAATCCAGCATCCTTGAGAAAGCCTCCACAGGCCTGTGTCAAGGATGTCCCCGATGTCACTGTGTTGCCACTGAAAGTGGTGGTACTGAAACTAAGGGAGTAGCGAGAAAATTAAAATCCCCCCCCATTTGGAACATATCTCTGGCTGCACCAAGTGTGCAAATAGAGCAAATGCGACCCTCCTTTCATCTACCACTTAACCTTGCATCTACTCACCCATCTGTCCATCCCTTCCACTTTCTATCTTCCCACCCATTATGACATCCATCCATCCACCTATCAACTCATCAATATGTTCATGTACCTATCCTCTTTTAACCATCCATCTATTCACTCTTCTCCATCTGTCCATCCTTCCATCCATTCACTTTCACTTGTCAATCCTTTCACTCTTCTATTCAACCTTTGACCCATCTATCAATCCTTTCACACACCCATCCAGTCATTCTTTTACCCGTTCACCCTTCCTTTTAACTTTCTTTCATCTTTCCTTTCACATTTCCTTCTTCCTCTCTGCCTCCTTTCACCTCCATTTCTTTTTTCACTTTCTATCTGCCAATCTTTTTTTCTCATCCTTACTTCTTTTCAGATCTTTCTCTCTCATGGTCATTGTTTTTCTATGTGTTCATCTCTCTGTTTCCCCCCTGTTCTTTCTTTATGTTTCCCCTAACCCGTGCATACCTGTGAACGCTCAAAACCCTCTCCCATGGTATTTCCAAGCAGTGTTATTAACATTTTGTCTGCAGACCTGCAGATGCAAGATGCCCAAAAACTGTGAATTAATGTTTATGTGGACCCAGTTCACCTGCTTATCAGACCCAGTTACAGTCCTGTTCAACTGCTTAAGTGGGGGGTTCTCCTATGACACTCATTGAAACCCATTCAACCATCAACCACTGGAAATATCAACAAATCAACTCTGCCCTAAAACATCTCCAATGCCTTTACATTCAGAGTTGTATCCTGCTTAGGACATAAAGCATGATTTAATAGGCAATTTGGATGAACAGACCAGTCTTGCAAGAAAACTTAATCGCACCAGTGGTTCCTAAATATCTGCACTTGAGACTTTGTAGACTTATAATTGAGAAGACTGTTAAAATACACACAAGTGCAGGCCTACAGTGCTAATCAAGAATGTGGAATGGCCTACTTCCGAAATTTCGACTAACACCGTCTCCTTCATCCTTCAGAAAATATGTGAAATACCTCTTAATCATGTTCCTGTGCCCTCAGGATCGATCCCTTTCCTCTCATCCCATACCTTTCCAACATGCATCCTGAAACCTTACATGGGGATCAATGATTTCTGTTGCAATGTATAGTGCTAAGTGCTCTCTTTAGCTCAGTCCACACCATATAAAAAAAGCTAAAAAATGGATTAAACACAATGTTAAGATGAGATTGCCAGTGATGCATTCTTCCAACTGCATATAATGCACTCCTCATCTAAAATAAAGAGATTGGGAAGAGCTTTTATTCCACTAGTTTTGCGAGAATAGTTTCAACCTCTTCATGTTATTTGGTTTGATGGTCTTCTGTTTGCACCTACTGACTGTGGAAATGCTACGTTAGTAATGTAGCAACATTATTAACAAGGAGAATTGACACATCTGTATCTTGTCTTCAAAGTATAACAAATAGGTCTACAAGGAAAAGAACAAGGAAAAGAACACATGTAGCGTGCCTGTGTTGGAGTGCCTTTAATAAGAAATGTGTTCCTCTGGAAATAGAACATGCACTGAGAAAGCCAACAGGTCTGAGTTTCATTGTGTTAACACACAGAAACAGCAGGTATTTACAAATGATATTTAGCACGGTAATCAGCCTTATTGCCTTTGCCAGTGCTGGGTAAAGAAGTGGCAAAAAAAAAAATTGGGGCCTTTCTAGAATGCATTGATATGATATAATAATTAGGTACACTTTTCAAATGTGAAACAGTCCCCCATTTATTCCAATAAAGGACTTCCAAGAAGGCAGAATGATACACCTCACAGTCAGTAGCATGACATGAGAGTAATACCCCTCAGAGCGGAGCCTTAGCCCCATATTATGTATATTTTAAAGAACTGGTCATAATATGGTCTTAAAGTCAGCTGCTCTGTCAAAATGTAATGGACTATACTTTTTAAAAAAAATATGCACACTATTACTGATCAGCGCTTGGATGCCTGGCTTCACCCTGGGGGTGCCCAGGAGTGGGCACCTCACAGGGAAAAGCCAGGAGGGGTTCCATAGCGGTATGAGTACAGCGCCTTGAGACCCTAACGGGTGAGTAGTGCGCTATACAAGTGCAAAATTTACATTTACATTTACATCAGTGTATGAAAATATGTTATCAAGGGTGGTTTTATTTTCTAGTTAAGTCTTTGTTATGCTGAGATGAATGTCTTTAAAAACTTACAAATTCAGGACTGCCCTGACACTGAGGTGGGTAAGGGAGCATGGGGAACTAGTGAGGGTTTTTAGGACTGGGCGAAGAGTAGCATTAAGGAATGTTAGAACATTGGAGTCAATGGAGTAGCTCCGGACTTCTAATGGCTGGTAAAAGCCCAGAGCATCAACATTCCAATGTTTGCCTTTCACAGCTGTTGCTGTGAACAAAGGCCTAATGGAGCCCGAGGGGATTTCAACCTCCTTGGGCTCCGTGAGTCCTTTGTTTAACTAATTAGAACATTCTGCCTTCTAGGGGCAGAACGTTCTACTAGCGTAATAGCCCGCCATAGCTGGGCTATGATAACCAGCAAAGGCCTGCTCCCTTGCTAAAGGCCCTCACTTCAGCTCAGGCTTTTAACACTGCAGTGGGCCTTTCATGGCCAATATATACCATAATGGCAATGTTATAGTAAAGGGTTGGTAGGGTTCAGAAATAAATGGCACTAAGGGGTAGTAATGGCTTTCAGAGTTTAGGGAAGGGTAGCATTAAGGGGTAATAATTGACTTTAAGGGTTCAGGAATGAAAAGCATTAAGAGGTAGGAAGGGGTTATTAAGGTTCATGAAAGGGTAGTCTTAAGGAATAATAATATTGGTTTTGTAGGGTTCATTTAAGCTTAGCAGTAATGAGAAAGTAAGGTGTTGCTGGTTCAGGGAAAAGCATTAAGTGATAACCTGAGTTTTGCAAGGTTCAGACATGGGTACGGCAAGGGCTTGTTAGTAAGTGGTTTTTGGTGCTGACCTTGAAAAACAAAAACAGCAGTCCTGCTCCCGTACATTTCTCATCTACCAAATGACAGCGCTCAGGAAGACTAATCTGCATCCCCTTGGTAAACAAAAAGACTAAGAGAGTTTCCAAAGGTAGCCGGCCTTCCCTCCTTACCTCAGCTACAGGAATGTAGGTAATACCTCCACTATCTGTGAAGATATTTTTCACCCCCGTACTATGTAAAATCAGGGACATTAAAATGGATCTCCCTTTGCTCTGGTAATTAATGCTGCAAGACAAGCTTTAACAGAAAACATTAGACGACATCCACTTCAGCATTTACAGAATATCTTTTTGAATGTTTGCATTAAATGTTTGCTTTATTTACCCCAAATATTCTCTAATGCTGTTTGAATCATGAGGTTACTGCTTCAGTCAAGCGCAATCTAAAACTCTTGATATTTCCCTATATCTGTGCCCAATCACTACTTTATGCCTCCAACCCCTGAGATGATCAGCTATCCAATAACCTATCAATAGATAGACTATTCCCCTGAGTCCCAAGCCTAACAACAGTACCTAGTACACCACTTGCTCACATATAAATAACAATATTTATATTTGGCTTGGCAGAGACCACAGCTGAGCTGGCTGAGCACCTTCAGGTCCACTTCCAAGGGCCCAGGACTGGGATGGCACCACCTGTGGGTGGTGGGCAGGACTCACAACAGCAGGAAATTGGGCAGCAGATTAGCAGTATGAGAAGGGTCTGTAGGTTTCCACCCCGAGCGGTGTTTGGAATGTCCTGCCTCCCTGTCCGGGCCCCAACTAGTCTTGCACAAAAGATTAATACTGAAAACACTTTGTGAGTGTGCTGAGGCAGGGCCTATGTGATATGCAAGTTTGCAGGTGACAGCTCCGTCCCCTCATCAAGTCAGAGATGCCCATCCTGCCAACACCTATTCCCCCTTTATTTCACTATATGGGAGTAATACACAAAAAACAACTGTCATGTTACTCAAGAAACAGGCTGCAGGCACCAAATGTGTAGGACGAGAAAATTACAACTTTCTAAAATGGCATTTTCACAATTGTGACTTAAAATCCAGCTTCATAATGAATATGGTTATAAATTACAATCATTTAAACATGGAACTCAACATTCCCATCTGCTCTAAATTGAAAGTTATTACTTAATAAATGTAGGAAGGTAATCTGATGTTATCCTATGGGAACGACAAACCTTGCAGTAGTGAAGGACACATTTAGGAGCATTTCACTACTAGAACATGTAAAAATTAAAAGTAAATCCTTCTTCTTAAATGCGCTGTACCTTGCCCTGTGGGCTGCTTACAGCCTACCCGAGGGGGGTCAAAACTGCACACACAAGCTGCAATACCAGATCTGAGACATGTTTTACAGGGCCACTTTTGCAGGTGCCAGAATATATACCTCAGGCCCACTGGTAGCATTTCATTTACAGGCTACATGTAGTAGGTACCAGTTTAGTAGGAACTTACAGCTAAATCAAATGTGCCAATGGTGTGTAAGCCAATTTCACCATGTTTAAAGAAGAGAGCACAAGCACTGTAGCACTGGTCACCAGGGATGAGGAGTGTAGAGTTTTAAGACCAACAAAAAGTAATTCAGCATCAACAGGAGTAAGGCAAAACATCTGGGGGAAGACCACACAAAGGCTGACAGAGCTAACAAGGTACAAAAGGGCTATTAGAGCACAGTCAGGCACATTAAAGAATGAGAACACATAAAACAATGGCCTTTTAAAGTCATATTTTTTTTAATTGCCATCGGTAATAACGAAGGAGACAAAATGAGTACCTAAACAATTTCATGACATTTCTAAAGTTGACTTTATTATATACAACCCTGCAGTCACGAGAGGTACAAAGAGGGTATATTCCATTGAGGACAGAGATGATCATTTCCCTTGGTCATCAGACAGTGCAAGGCCCCTTAGAGCTGATAACTGTTTTGATTTACAAAGGCATTCTGTGTTCCAGAGGAAAATAAATTAAAAGGAGTCTGCACAAACTTCCACTCAAAATACTGACAATATGTGTATCTTACATAAAGATATTCCTAGCAAAAACACACACCTAAACCCACAAACCGGCACTTGCTCTCAAACATTCTAGGGCTATAGTTATAACAATAAATTAATTAAGACCTACAATAGATGGAAGGTATATTGGTCTGGACTTAGGAATGTAAAACAGGCTGACACTTTAGTCATAAGTTGGGCAATGTATATTTGTGAGTAGACGTTTTTGCAGTCTGTGGCCCAGATTCTGAGTAGGTTAGTTCCAAACCCTAATTTCTGAGATGTATGGCATTTACCACAATCATGTATTACTGGGTGCAATTAATACCTCCCATTTCAATACATTTCAGCAAGTCAAACCTACCAGAACTTAACACGGGAACACAATATGTGATTTACCGTTAACCTATGAAGTATCTCTTTATATGTTTAATTGAGACTCTCTGTTGGCTGTGTTGTCAGTCACACATTGCCAAAATGCAAAGGGATAGTGCTCTTCCCTTGAAGTTTCAAAAGGACCAGCATGTAAAGAGAATGCCATTCCGACACTAGCTTCTTGCAAGTTGAAGCTTCTACAACATGCTTACAGATTCTTTTTTCAAGAAGGTTTAATGGAGCTCCTAGAACTTTCAATAGATATAAAAGTGAGAGAAATAAAAAAACTAATTGAGGTATGATGGGAAGCACTGAAAGTTTAGATGTGAGATGCACTTGCATTAAAGGATATGATCATCAATCATTGATTGATTTATTTTATTCTCACTCTGTTCTCTCATGTTTCGAAGGTGCTTCTTCAGGAACATTAAGGTTTAAAAGCTGATAGTCTGTGAAACAACCACATTGCTCCCAGAACTGATGGATCAGTAATGAAGGTTAACCAATGAGTGAACAATAAAGAAGATTAACCAATGAGCTTTTTGTCAGAACACTGCCTTTTCATTTAAATATGTATAAAACACAGTTTCAGTGGAGTCCACAAACTCTTAGCATCATACATGTGGAATCCTTTTAGTTGCCATCTCTAAAGTGGTTTGGAATCTACCAAACTGCTAGTGAGCAGATCACTTCAGCACATGCTCCAGTGGCCTGTGAACAACCTGTAAGACACAGGTCAGAATCCAGGTAGCGAGGACCCAGGTGTCTCCTGAGTTCCACTGATGGAGTAGAAGTGAGGTGGGAACATATAGGGGGTCATTCTGACCCCGGCGGTCTAAGACCGCCGGGGCCAGGGTCGGCGGGAGCACCACCGACAGGCCGGCGGTGCTCCCAAGGGCATTCCGACCGCGGCGGTAAAGCCGCGGTCGGACCGGCAACACTGGCGGTCTCCCGCCAGTGTACCGCCGCCCTTTGGAATCCTCCAAGGCGGCGCAGCTAGCTGCGCCGCCGAGGGGATTCCGACCCCCCCTACCGCCATCCAGTTCCCGGCGGTCCGCCCGCCGGGAACCGGATGGCGGTAGGGGGGGTCGCGGGGCCCCTGGGGGCCCCTACAAGTATTTCACTGTCTGCTTGGCAGACAGTGAAATACGCGACGGGTGCAACAGCACCCGTCGCACCTTCCCACTCCGCCGGCTCGATTACGAGCCGGCATCCTCGTGGGAAGGGAGTTTTTCCCTGGGCTGGCGGGTGGTCTTTTGGCGACCGCCCGCCAGCCCAGGGAAAAACTTAGAATACCCTCCGCGGTCTACTGACCGCGGTGCGGTATTTCGGAGGGGGGAACTCTGGCGGGCGGCCTCCGCCGCCCGCCAGAGTTAGAATGACCCCCATAATCTTTTATGTATGCTCCCTATTTGGAAACAATTGACATAAAGTTCTAAATAACTACCATAGTATCATTATCACTAGTCCTATAGTTTAATGTCCAATGGGGGCAACCTGATTTAGCTCTTCGTTTATGTGTTTGCATTTAAGCCTTGTAATATAGGTGTTATTTTTAAAACGGCTACTGATTTAAGTATAAACTATATGTTTTTCAAAGATTACTCAGGCTCACACTACTAGTGTCCTCTTATCTTTGATGTGGCTGGTAACTGAAGTTACTGGCTCTTTCAAAATGTTTAGTTCCACTGTAACCTGTATAACTGTCTGATATTATTAACCAGGAAGTTTAGCTACTAAAAGCAGGCTGAGGCTCCTGTTGAAATGCCATGAAGAAATAAGGAATTACCAAGGTGCTGGGCATGGAATAGTTGATTCCTTAGTAATTCCTAATTTTTATGGGACCGTCAGTGTCCCACTCGTGATACCGCCCTATGAAGTTAACATTAATGTTCTAATCTACAACTCTTGGGAGTGGTGTTGCGGAGACAAACGTTGGGTCATTTGTAATAAAGCCTGCTGTGTGTGCACAGTGGGGTGACTGTATGTGTGACTGACCAGAACGTCTCTGGCCGATGCAGAGAATATTTGTAAAGATAAGTAGTGATAGTCAGACTATGACCCTCATTACAACTTCGGCGGTCTTACACAAAGACCACCAAAGCTGCAGGCGCCACTATACCGCCAGTGCTGGCGATATATGTGGCTCCCTATTATGACTTTTCAGCTGGGCCAGCGGACGGAAACATCGTTTTTCTTTGCTGGCCCAGCAGAAAAGACACATCAACATTGCAGATGGCTCATAATAGAGCCGGCGGCAATGTTGATGTGCAGCGGGTGCAGCTGCACCCGTCGCACATTTCACTGCCTGAAATTCGGCCAGTGAAATGCGTGATGGGGCTGTGCCTTGGGGCCCCTGAACTACCCATGCCAAGTGCCTGGGCAGTGCAGGGGCCCCCAGGGGCACCCCGAGTCCCCCTTACTGCCAGCCTTCGACAGGCTGGTGGTTGGGGATTATGACTGCCTGGCGGTCAGTTGCAGGGTCTGGCGGTATGGCCGTGGCTAATGCGCAACGGTCATAATACACTGGAGGTACACCGCCAGCCTGTTGGCGGTGTTACTGCCGGTGTACCGCCGGCCGCCAGGGTCGTAATGAGGGTCTATATGTCAGTGAGGTAAGAAAGAAAACAGTAGACAGGGATACTGTTTATCGATCACTAAGCAGGAGGATGTTTATATGACCTTCATGTTATTATTACTCCTAGTGTTTTAAAAGCTTCTACACTGTGGATTGAGCAATACATTCTAAAGGATTATTGGTAGGGAAATACGTTTGGAAGTAAAGCATTCTTAGCCATAATAAATAGCCAATTATACCTTTCCCATCATGAATTTTCCATAACAGTATTATTGCCAAACTTTATAGGACGATGAGGTTAAAATACAAATAGCATAGTATTCTTTTCCTAAGGCCTTTCATGTCATCAATGACATTATCATGAAGGTCTATCTACAGAGTATAATGCTAATGATTCAATGCAAGAGCTATATTGAGCTTTAAATGTGTTAAGTACCACCTCATCAACAACAATGCCAGGTGAGCAATCCTGCCCACTGTCACTTTGCAGGTCAAAAAGTGTCTCAGCCAAATCTAGTTTGATATTTTCACCATCCTCCATGTATGCTGTATAAAAGTCTTGATTTGTTACAATGTCCCACCATTCACAAATACCATATGAACGTCTCAATGCAGCAAATCAATACCTGGTCAATGCTAAAATGTTTTTTATATTTTCTTCCTGGTGTACACTGCAGTTAGTGCTGCAGCACGGGAAGTGGCATCAAAGGGACCACCAGCCGGTGCTGAGGGACCATATTGTCCACAGCTAGCACCCCTAATGCCTCCTCTTGCAATGCTGAGTCAACACTAATGTTGCTTCTATGACACCCTTAGCCAGAGCAACCTACTTTGACATTTGCGACTTCTGCCTAAGGGGCATCTTAGAGCTGCCCAACACCTATAACCACAAAACAGAAATAGGGTGTACCCTGCCTAATGTCATTACAAGGAGCTGGGGTAACCACTAAAATATTGCACCCAGCATAATGCCCCTGGGACATTAACTAAACATGTTTGTGAATTAAACTGTTAGTTTTAATTTCTATTTCAGGATTCAAACGTCCAAAAACAGCAACACAAAACTCTTACTATTTCTTCTCATTTTTTTTATATATATGAAAGAGTACAATCGAAGCAAATTATCACTCTTAACATACAAAAACCACATATATATGCCCCTTTAGGGTGGAGAATAAGAACCCTACAGGAAGAGAGCATGAGTGCCAAAGGGATCAAATATAGAGGGATAAAAACCTTACTGGTGCTGCAAAGTTAGGACCTACTATCTTCCTTAATCCAAATTCAGTACTGCCATCAGGATCTCATGAATTGTTAACGTTTTGGCCCCCCTCTAGTCATTTCTAGAGCGCATCCTCAGGGCTTGATGAGGGTTACAAAATAGCTTTAAAATAGCTGGGATTGATAGCAATAGTGGACCTGTAAAGTGTACCTGAGGTTGTCAGGGTTATCAATGAGATCCACTCTGGTCTCACTAAAAATACATGAGCCTGTTTTTAGATGAGTGCCTCATACATCTCTATTCTAAAACAGGGTATATTTCGAGGCACTTTTGTGCAGGACCACTTCCCATGAAAAACACCAAGGAACTAACAGACTTTCAATTTTGGGCATTGTAAATAGCAGGAGTATCATTAAGGGGCTAACAGAGACATTAGTTCGACATATGTAGCTGCTTTTAACTGTCTACTTTGGATTTCAAAGCAATTTCAATAGCTTTACACAAATGACACAATTTGTATGTTCACTTCCTGTGGTTTCATTATGGTCGGAGGATGTGTGCTATCACTTCTTGCAATGTCATCAGAGATTCACAAAACAAATGATGACACTTTTTTTTACACCAATGATGATGGAGAAATGATGCAAGTAAAGCAATGTACATATTTTACCTTCAGGTACAGGACCTCGTAGATCTTAAAACATGAAGGTGAGCCAATGCTCAATTCAGTGAGGAAATACAGTAGTGCAAAGCACCTCAGCTTTGAGCAAGCTTTGTATCGAGTATGAAAGGAAGCTGATTATCATGTGGTCATCGAAATGTAATGGAAATGCCAACAAAACAATAACAAACTAAGACAATGATAATAATTAAAGGTTCAGAACACGCTTGTTTTCAAGACATCAGTCTGTGCATATACCACTATAATTAATATAATAATCCAATTTCCATCAATGTCTCCTAAACATTTCTGCATTTCTCTTGTGGGCTAGCGAACCGAATCATATAAGGTGACCACTGAAAGTGTTAGTTTAAGACCAGTCTCTGCCATAGTTTCCGCCTAATTTGTATGGTATTTATCACCTTAGACACTGGCAAATTGTTGTTTGCTTATCAATGTAATCTAAATATGTGTGTTGATTTAGAAATGACGTGTAGCAGCATTTGACATGTCTAAAGTAAGCAATATAACTCAGAACAATGGCATAGCAAAAAGCAAAATAACAACAGAACAAAAAAGGCGCAATACAGCAAAATAGTCAAAAGAGAACGAAAGACAACAACTTCAGTACAACACAACACTACAAGATAATAATGCAGCACAAGAACACAACAGCACAAAAACACCAACAAACATCACTACTTCAACAAAGTCCCATGAAACAAATAACCACAAGCATGCTGTGCACATATTACCACCGCAACAAGTGTGCTTTTGTAATACTGTGGTAAAAGATGTTTCCACAAAGCACTAAATTATGTCCCAAGAATACATTAGCACCTTGCAAAAATGTATTGTAACTCTGCCCACGCTATCTTAATTCATCAAGCCCTTCCCACTATTCGATCACTTGCTGCTAAGTCACACATTTTGTTTACATAGCTTCCTTCAAATATACATTTCTTACCTTTTCTTCAATTTCTGCTGCTGTCTTTTTGGTGATTTCTAAATTCTCCACCAAGGCTGTGTCCCCTAGAAAGTTTCCAGAAGCAGAAGAGAGGCGGGAAAGCAAATTGTCCTCCAATGTTTTCAAGGTGATCTTAAATCCGTTTTGTTGTTTTGTGAGGTTTGACTGTAGAGGAAACGTAAGATGGTGAGAACACGGAACATGTTGTGCTGAAGGGTGTTGCAACATAGCAATTGTTCAAAATAGTAGACGTGTAAATGGTAAGAATTTAAGAAGTCTCCCTGCATTTCTTAAATAATTACAGTTGTTTAGAAAGGTTAACCGATGAAACTTTTAGATTTTAAATTGTTCACACAGACACATGACAAGTACTAAGTAAGGTTCTGTAGAGAACTATACAGTGTACTACTATTATTAAAATATTGTAACTGTAATATTTAACACAAGTCTTTTAGTTACAGGAAACTTTTGGCATGATCAATAAATCACTTCCAAGAAGTCCTGGCGGTTTGGTGCAAACTTGGTAACAGCATTTCTACTTTGTGTGATGGATAATTTCGTCATTTCTGGGTCAGAGATATGGAGAATCTTCAAAGGAGAAGAGGGCCTTGTGCAAAGAACCTTCTTTCAATATGTTCAGCCATTTTGAACTCTCTCAAGACACACATTGCTCCTAGAATTCAACAACTTCAAATCCTATAATGGAATGGCAAGGGAAAGATTTTGCTCAAAGTGTATGACATCATTCTTTTCATTGTCTTTTTATCACAATATCTGCTCCAATGTTTAGTATACTTACCATTCACATGTGGCATTGCAATTATAACACTGGCATCAACTTACTACATTCAAAAACAAAATGGAAATAGATGCCTTTGCTGCTCTAGATTATGTCTATTGTACACAAGACACCATCGAGTCTCATTTGCGTCCCAAATATGCATATTCATATAATCTTCATGCATTTGTTCTCTGTTTACTTATCCAACTAAGTATTTATATCAGATTTCAATGGATTCATCACTTTGTGTCAATTTTATGTACCACTTCTATGTCAGGGAAGCCTGCCTACATATTTATTTCATCAATGGCTAGGACAGTCACACTTTAGGAACTGGATGGTCCTGACTTAGCTTCCAGTCGTCCAAGTGGCCACACATATTTACAGAACCATCCTTCTGTTTGTCTGGCTTCTAAGCCATCTATCTTAACGCTACATCCGTTTAGGAATGAAAGATTCACTGCCACTTAAGTGGTCTAATCTAACCATTAAAATGACTGAATTATTTCTCTTGTGTGTTTAATATATGAGGTTTGTTGCCATTCATCACACATAAGAGAGACAACACTGTCGAACACACAATTACATCACAATAAGTCTGTCTGTAGAGCTCTCAGCAAATATATCTTCTGCATTTAAGCACTCACAAATCCTATATTAGTCCTGGAAGTTAAGATAAGAGAAAAGGACTTGGAGGCCCACTATTTCATTACTGGGGTTTAGGTGCAGTTTAAGTGCAATTTAGTCTTGTATTTTAACATCTAAAGTTTACTTAGCTGGAGGATGTCCTAGTTTTTTGAAAATGTGTTCTACACTTTCCTTTAAATTCGCTGTGTACCAGCCAAGCTATGAACTGTACTTTCATTCCAGTTATTGTCTAGAAGAACTTGATGCATCACCAGTTCTAGAACTCGAATTGGTAAAATCATGCTAGAAACTGACTATGACATATTTAAACGTCCCTTTAAACTACGCCTCTGCCAATGATTATACATCTGTATTTTATGCACAGTAAAAAACTGGGTGATTGATGGAAAGATCGTGAAAAGCGCACAACAGTAATACTGATGTAGTAAGGTTTATGGCTAATGTCCAGGGTTGCCACCTGGTTGGTAATATACCACGCTGGTCTGTCTCTATGTGTATGCCAGTACAAACGTGGAAAAAGCAGTGAAATCGGGTATTCTTCCTGTTTCAAATATAAGCCTGAAACAACAGTGACTGAAAGAAACCGCTTAAAAAGTATTTGAAAGCTGTCACACGAGAAAACGCATGACTAGTTTCCTAGTTAGAAAAGAATACTGGGAATTCTAGACAAAATCGTTTTCACCTACCAGCTCTTGGACTTTCCCAAACAGCATTTATCGAAATGGACAGAATTTGTACTTGAAAAAGATGACAACACTACCAAAGTCTGATGCAAATTTAGCACGTGGCATAACCTACTGCAGTCCCATTCCCTCATTTTATGTAAAAAATAAATTTCTGTATTCCAACTGCAATCCAAAATAATGCACTGATATGTATCGAAAATAGTTAAGATTTGGAAGACTAAAAGTAGGGGCACTACACAAACGATGGCTATCAATACTTGGTGGATACTCGTATTCCTAATCCCTTGAGGGTGAACTCATTTGTTTTTCAAGTTCACAATATAAGCATATTCCACTAAACACGGCACAGTTCAAACTTTATTTCAAACCAAATATTTGTTTTTTAATCTTCAGAAAACAAAGCCAGGCAAAATCAAAGTGAACTACCTCTAAATTTAACCTTTTTGCAAGAACCCAGAGAAGAAATTAATTAACTTTCATACTTTCGATGACTGGGGCTGGATTGCTGCAGAGATTCGCAATCGGATCTGATAATTTTAATAATGTTTAGAATACATGGGAGGTAGCAGTGAACTAATTTCCATTTTTTCAAGCATGGTACTCTGCCAGTGTCTGGAAACCCATTTCTCCTTTTTTGTCGAGTGCAAATAGTGAAAGAGAATCTCACGCTATGCAGCATGTGTGTTAGTGCTTTTCTTAACAAAACAAGTTCACAATTACTGAAGTACATTTCGCTCTATGGCGAAAGCAGTAGTGAATCATTTTGTAAATAACACAGGGAATAAAGGCACGTGGGTAGAGATGGAGAGTGTAGGCATGTGTGTTTGTGAAGGTGGGTGGGTGCCCTCGACCTAACAGAAAAGTAGATTAATTACGTGCACAAAGCATTTTAAATCTGATCCACCCTGATGGTTCGTTCTATCTCTCTTCACAGCTAAAAGAATATAGATAAAATGCGGAGTTCCCCAGGGATCTGCACCATCCACACACCTATTTAATATCTATATGAGGCCCCATATAAAACAGCTAGAGAAGAGGAGCTGTAAGTTTGGACAACTATGCAGACGGTTCCCAAATATTACTTTACCAAGAGGAAACTGCTCATTGCAGCATAATTTCCAAGACATTATGGCCCTCATTACAACCCTGGCGGATGGTGCAAAAATGGCAGTAAGACCGCAAACAGGCTGGCGGTCATTACCGCCCCAATATGACATTGGTTGTTTGGAATATGCCAAACCACCAATGTCCCGCACCGTCAGCCACGGCGGTAACGACCGCCAGGCTGGAGACCATCTCCAGCCCGGCGGCCGTCACTAGACCACTGGCAGTATCAGGACCCCGAATACTGCCATGGATTTCGTGGGGTTTTCTACCGCCACGAAATCCATGGTGGTATGCACCATCAGTGCCAGGGAACTTGTCTTCGCTCCCCCACCCCCTCCCCTGAGTCCTCCCCCAACACACACGACCCCCCGTCACCCCCCAAAGGTAGTAGGACCCCCTCCCCACCCTCCCACCCCCATTGAAACCCCCACAGATACCCCTGACACCCCCTACACGCACGCTCACACCACTCACACACGTACACGTGCACATACATGCACACATGCATACACGTTACATTTCCCTTACACACATTACACCCCGCATGCATACACGCACTCACAACCCCTCTACACACACGCACACCCCCATGCACCCACACACCTCACAACACCTCCCTACCCCCCTCCCCTAACGGACGATCACCAAACCTGTTCCGGTGATCCTCAGGGAGGGAACGGGATCCATCGGGGCTGCTCCGCCGCAAGCACTCCGTTAACAGAATACCACCACGCCGAATACAAGAGTCGTATTACGGTGGGCGGTGTTCTGATGACGTGGCGGTGACGGTGGAGCAGCCTCCACTTCACCACCGACCGCCAGTATGGCTGCTGGCAGCTCTCCATCCAAAAAAGGGCGGAGGGTTGCCAGCAATCATAATATGGTTGGCGGACGACCGCCAACACTGGCGGTCTTTGGCCCGGTGGAACCTCAGCGGTCTCTGGAGGAGACCGCCTAGGTTGAAATGAGGGCCTATGTGTTTTATCTGCGGGTTGATGAGGGTCAACAATCTGAAACTTAACACAGGTGAAGCTGAAATAGTTTGAGTGAATGCCAATCTTCTGCTCTGGACACAAGAGTATTGGCCACAAGAGATGGGAGGCCTCCCTAAACCTAAGGAAGCTGCTAAAAGCTTAGGAGTTATCCTGAACAATTGGTTATTATTGAGACCATATGTTAAAGCTGTTGTCTCAAAGTGCATTTTT
Source organism: Pleurodeles waltl (assembly GCF_031143425.1). NCBI lineage: Eukaryota > Metazoa > Chordata > Amphibia > Caudata > Salamandridae > Pleurodeles > Pleurodeles waltl. Next base: position 1,239,120,352 of record NC_090446.1, read on the forward strand.
ATTTTCAGAACTGCTAGGAAATGGCATGCATATTTCTCTTTGGATGGAATAGACAACATCAGTGTTAGACCTGACAGCCCTAGGCTGGTCTTCCCTCAACATTTTGCCTGCTTTGCCTCAGTTTTGCTGATTTCTTTTTGTTAGCCTTAGGACTCTGGGCACCTTACCACTGCTAACCAGTGCCAAAGTGCAGGTGCTCACTCCCCTAAAATATAGTGTATCCACAACTGGCATATTTAATTTACTTATAAGCCCCTACTAAAGTGCACTATAAATAAAGTCACTCTTTGACGTCACCCCCACCTCTGAGGCACCACTGTGTATAAGAACTGGACGTCTGGCCCTACCAAATCAGAATACGTCTGGACCTGAGGCTACTCTGCTAGGACGTAGGACTGCTGTGCTGCTGAAGGGGCTGCCAGGCTCCTAGGACTCTGATGGAGTCCTGCTTTGCTGGACCTGCCCTGCTGCCTGGTGTCTCCTTCCCTGGGAGTAAGAAGGACTGGCCCGGGTTTCTACATCCCCAGACTCAAGTGACTCCAAGGGCCTGCTGGCTTGTGTCCTGTTCTACAGTCTCAGGACATCACAGACTGCCTGCATTTTCCTTACAGCACTTGGACCCGTGAGTCCTGTCCTGTCAAGTGGTGCCAATCCAGTCCTGGTTCCTTGGAAGTGGATTCTTCTGTATTCCAACTCTCATTGTCGATGCATTGCTGCCACTGCACTGATCGTAACCTCTGTATACCTCCTCGACGCTGATGCATCACCACTGCCTCTGAGAATGAGCACTTTGCAATGCTGACTGCGCAGCTCCAGATCAACGCATCCCCATGGGTCCCAGTGCATCACCTTTCACATTGCCGGTTGCTTGGCTCAACAACACCACATTGCGTGATCAAAAAGGGTTCAACACCGCACCTTAAGGGCAATGCGTCAATGACTCCGTGGTTCAACAACGAAGCATCCCCTGACTGCGTGGATCAGAACAGACGCATCGCTGTTGATTCACCTCCTCTTCTCCTTGCATTAGATCCTTGAAGTCAACGGAACCCTCCACACAAGTACTGTTTCAGCAGGACAAGGTTGGTCCCTGTAGCCGGGCCGCGCTCCAGCACCATCATCCTGAATTTAGGAATGACCCCAATATAGTGCAACAAGATAGCCCCAGTTGGTGCTTTAAGTTTCTAAGCGCTACAATTGCAGATATTCTTTAAAAAGTCATAGCTCAACTTCTACTTATTGGATTTTTTTCATTTTGGAATTTTCGTTGTTTTGGTCGTTTTGTTCATTAAATTAAGATCAATTTTTCTAACCTGGTGTGGATTAATTTTGTGTGGTGTTTTCACTGTTTTACTGTTCTAATCATTGCACAAATACTTTACACATTTCCTCCGAAGTCAAGCCTGCCTGCTCTGTGCCAAGCTACCAGAGGGTGAGCATAGGTTCATTTATGGTGTGTAACTAACTTACCCTGACTAGGACTGTGGTCCCTACTTGGACAGGGTATATATCTCTGCCAACTAGAGACCCAAATTATAACAATCAGTAATTGGCTAGAGGCTGGACTATGGAACCTCAATCTATTGCGGTCTCCCTATGGGGATTTGACTAAATTACAGCTGGAACAAAATTCAGCAGTTGAATGGTATTTAACCAACCAAGAAACACTTCTACAACTCCTCCTTTGGAAAATAAAAACTCACCAGGCTGCCAATAAAACAACTGATAGTTTTAAAATCTGCTGTCTGTTTTTTAAATCCACTCATGTCTTAGACCCTTTTTTTCCATCCATAGAATTTCTAGATATAATCCATCACAGACTCTTCACATCTACACACCTAACCTGCTTAAAATGCCGAGATTTAGAACACTGATGTGCGGAGCTCTCGGGTTCTCTAGCTTAGCCCCCTCTTGACCTGCAATGTAAACCTGACCTGGCATCTTTCAGACCAGCATGAAAAACCCAGCTCCTCACACAAGCCTTTAGCTAACGCACACAGACATGGTTATTATTCCTGATCTTTTAGGGTGGGCTGTTAAGTGAGGCCTTTACTATCTCACCACATCTCGCCACAACACTCCTACGTGATACTAGCGCCATGAAACCCTTGAGTGTGCGAGCACTCTATTAATACAACTAGCTAACAACTTAATTCAGTATTCAATGCAATTCTGCATGTGATCAATTGTCAATGTCATTGATTATCTGTCAAATGTGATTATTGATATTCATAGAAAGTGCAGGTGCTGATTTGAAGCTAAAAGTATATTCCCATTATATGGGTAGGTGAGGTTCGCCGCTGGACAAGCTATGCTTTAATGTATATTTATGGGACCTTATCTCCCATTGTAAGGCTTAGAGTGAGACATGATAAACAGAGGACTTAAGCGCAGTGCCGGGCTAATGCCTGACTCTTTATTGATTTGAAGTAGATGTTCAATTAAAGTCTTCAGTCTGAATGATTTTTCCTGATGCTTCTGGGTCTATAAGCATTACTTCCTAGAATGAACCTAAATTGTCCAATTACTCTAATAACGTCATGCGTCATCCGAACCTTTCCGACGCACAGACCGTTGTCCTTAATAAACTGGACAGTCATGCCGCTGGATGAATCCCTTCCTGACTATTACTTTAGCTGAACATTAGAGCATCAGTGCTCGTCACGATGAATATGCAGTGCATTAGAGGATAATTGCTAGGTACACTGCATACACATCGCATTACAAGATGGATGATCAACAAGCTTAATGCAACAAAGCGTTAAAGAATATTGTGTAATCAGAGTCTAACACAACGGGCTAGAGATTCAGTGAGAACCACACAAAATGCACAAGACATTAGAGAGGTTCAGTTTTATTCGCAATTACTCCAAAGCACACAGGAGGATCAGTTGTAGTCATACACAGTACACATAACTTTGGAATATAGAGGCAGGTCACATGGAACAAACAACACGTCAGAATATTAATGGCATTCAGAGAATGCACAACATATGAAAGTATAAATGTTAGTCACAGTTATAACGAAGAACAGACGGGGGTCAGTGTTAATCACATGAAATACATAACATATAAATACAAGTCACAGAGAATAGGTCACACACTATAGGAGGTCAATGCTACTCACACTGAGGGCACAACCAATTGGTAGTCAGTGCTTGTCACACTGAAAATAGACTAAAACCAGACTGCAGTAGTGGACCAATGCTCACCATACTGAATACCCAAAACATTAAAGGATTAGCACTAGTCAGAACCACTACGGTTCAAGTCTGAAGAATCACAATTATCACAAAAAAGCCACTCCGAAGCCCTGTTTGCCGGTTACAGATTATTCACTCTTGGAGGAATGGCATGGGGGCATCTATAACATCGAATTATTTCGCTATGACACTTTCTTGTGTCAATTTATCAAGAGTTGTAGTCCAGTGTTTCCTTTTCTATCTATATTAAATTTAAAATGCACAAAATAGTGTTGGAAATAAGAAATGTGCAATTCATACAGGCAATGAAATGAGCAAAGTTAAGAATCTTGATTCACAAAATTGGAGTGAACAAATGTAAAAATGTAACCTCCAGATTTTCAAGGTTTCTTTAATCCAGATGAGAAATGTCAAGCATTTCTATTTATATTAGCGATCTCTGTCCTACTCATGTCTTCAATAGTATTTCATACCAACACATTTTAACCTGAAACTGGTCCAGAGAAAGACAACTACTGGATATGAGCTCATCATTTCAGGCTATCTGCAAAACAGTGCCCTTGAACTAGTCCTTCCAAGGTGGTTCATTTAAGTGCATTGTATGCACTGTTCTAATATTTTAATTTCCAATCTGGTGTCAAAAATACAGAGGAAATGCCTGACTTTACTGAGGTCCCAATTTCCTGCTCACATCTCTAACTTCATTCTGACTTTGAGCTTTCCTGAACACACCGGCAGAGCCCCCGGGGCAGTGCACAACAGCTGAGGCATTTTTCAGCCTTGAAATATCAAATGAATCCCTTGACTAAGGCTGAGGCGGTACACGGCACAAGTCTTGTTGGTACGGTTGATTTTGCATCATTTGAACAAATGAAACAGAAAACGTAGTGTCCAGTTCTAACTTTATAGCTCTTTAATTTTTTGTGATTGTCAAATTTGGGGCGGTTTTAAAAAGCCCTCTAGAAAGGGCTCTAGCCATCCAACTGCTGAAAACGTAACGCCAAATAAGTAATGTCAAGGCGCAGTACCATGTACACCAATGTCGTCTAGCGCAACCCTTCGCTAGGATATTGATGCAATACTACAACTTACCAATGAGGACAAGAACCCTCATACCTATGAAGTCTGCCAGGGCACTGATGCAAGTTCATCCGTCATTCTAAAATGTACAGGAAAACTTGGATATGGTATCAATAGGACGGTGTGAATCCATTCTTGGGCTATGGGGGACCTGTACAGTTGAACACCTTCAATTTCACTTATTGAGTACGAGGCTTCAATAAAACACAGTGGGGCAAATAAGACTGAGTCAATCAGCAATTGCCAATGACCACAGTGCCATTGATAAAATCCAGCAACTCGAGAATATCGCTCCTTTAAAAAAATAATTTTGTCCTAAGTCTCTAAATTCTTACTTCTACAGATACTTGGGCATTGAACTCTCTAAGGTAATTCAGCAATGTGGAACAAGGTTGGATATCCAATCACTTACTAGTTGCAGGTCCTAGACAACCTCAAGTTATTAGCGAAATAAATACACTATTGCTTTTTGGATTCTTATCTTAAACGAGAGCATATCCCACTGGGCATCTAGTTGTTTGGTAAATGCACAGGTACCATTAGACACTAGTTGTTCGTGCAGCTTAAGAAAAGAGATCAAATCAGTGCTTCATTTGTAAAAAAAAAAAACGTGCACCAAGCTCTCCTCTGAAACACCCGGCTGCTGCAATTAAATATGCGAGCGCGGAATACTTAGGTAGCGTAATCCTAAAGCCACCTCGGACCTCTTTAACCCATTTACAGCCACTCCCTGCCCCTTCAGTTCACTCTTGCACTTTTCTGATTTCTCCCTTTGTGACGCTTTTTCGTTTTTCTCTTCCTAGTCTTTCCTACATGTGTCTTTTGCTCGCAGTAAATGCTTGAGGCAAATTAAGTGCCGGCCTCAAAAATACGTGCTAGTGCTCCACAGCGGAAACCACCAGATCAAATTAAGCACTGGATCAAATGGACTTGATGTATTCTGCAGAGAAGGCTGCATGTCACTATATCGAGACCCATTGCACTCTGGGTCTGTACATTAGAGGCAACACAACATTAAACACTATATCGTCTTTACCCTTTCCTTTATTTACATCAACTTTTTCAAATTATTTTGGTATATGTATTTAATTCTAATGTTATTGTAAAGTATATTTTAAAAGTAATACATGTGGGAGAAAGTATTCCTACATTATAAGGTTAGAGCAAGTTGCAGAAGAGTTCCGTGACCAAACAGACGAACAAGCTGATGCTGAGTTCTTTTATAAGGTGATGGAACTCCGAGGTGATTTACAATAACCTTTTGGTGAGGGCTTATTCTTGACACCAGCAGTCGATTCATGAAAGCTGAATAATCGAATTTTAAGCAATTGTTGTCTCTACCTTATTGGTACCATCTTAAAAAATGTGTGATTTCTGCACAGAGAATTTGCTTTTAATACAACGGAGCATGTTATCTCTAAAACCCTTTATTCCTAATTATAATTAAATAGGTTTCTCTTATTTTTCTCGCATATATTTAACAGAAAGGGGCAGTGTTTCATTTATTTTTCTCAACAAATATTTCCCTATTTGCAAAAACATACATAGCTTTCATGATAACCAAACCAAAAAGGGGATTCATGTGTAATATTTCCCTTTATTGCTATCTTGAGGCACTAGTGACACAAACCCTTTGCCTTAATCTCATTGTTTAACTCACACACAAAGCGTTTGCTACCTCATTGATAAGGAAAGGAAATTGGGTTCTAAATCAGTGGCAATTGCTAGGACAATGTCTACAACAGATATTGGGTAATGTATCATTTCACTTACAACAATATGAGAGTAACTTGGGGTGCATATTTCATTAATATCAGTGGTTGAAAGAATGATGGAATTCCATTTTATTGTGGTTGACCAACATAATTTGGTGGACCTTCTAGATAACAAATATCTTGTTTTTTGCATCTTCCTTGCTGACCAGTTCCACACTGAACAGCCTATATTCTTTGGCTTAACATTTGGTTAAACATTTCCATGATTAGAAAAGCACATGGCATCCATTGTAGCATGGGTGTGAGTGTGAGGCCACAGAGTTGCTAGGAAAGGCAAGGGAATGTGATAGGAATGAGGTGTCTTCAGCTAAACGTTTTCTAAGCCTAGAGCCAAGAGGACGATTTGTGTTTAGACCCAGTAAGTTGAAGGTAAAGACTTGGATGGCGTGATGGAGCTTGATGTTGATTGAGAAGGACAATAATGATTATTCAACCTATAAAATTGGCTTTTGCCTTTTATTGGCTAGGTGAATGGGGAGGACTAGAACTATGTTGACTGACTGTCATTTAAAGTGGTGAGCCACTGTTTTTTAGATCTGTCCTCATGGCAGCTCTACCTGTCTTGCCATCCTCATGTTTTTGAAAAAAATTGCTATATAGAAAAAATATACATATACAGGGGCTCACAATCAACACTCTTTCGCTACTGGTCTGTTCACAAGTCACTCAAATTATACTCCATCACATCTCAGCAAAAAGTATAGATCAACAGACCAGTCTACTCCAGCCACTGGATGCTTTAACTCTGAATGACTGCAGATTGCCCTTGCACATGTACACATACACCTAAAAAATATGTCTCCAAAAACAGAAATTGTTAGACACTTGCACTTCCCAATTACTAATAATCCCACTGTATAGTAGGGTTACATCAACTATTATCATAACTCTCAAGACATGTTTTGTATATTACAATGCTCATTCCACATTATAAAACAGCTTTGGTATATTTAGTTAACCTACTGAAAATTAGCACAAGTCACTAAACCATACCCCCTCAGATTTGTGAAGGACATTTTAACCAGTTGCATCCTACTCAACAGGGACATTTAGTATCAATGCGGGTTTTTGTAGCATTGTGACAAACTTGTTAAGTAGTTGTTTCTGACTTAAGAGGTACATCTGTAAAGTTCTGAAGGGCTGCAGTCCTGTTAAAGACTTCACACAGTTGTTTCTGACTTAGAAAGAACATGTCGCAATTTCTTGAGGTAACCGCGGATATGTGAACGGCCAGAACGATTGGCTTTGCCATTGCTTGTTACATTTGAAGTGGAATCTCTGTGTTAGAATCCTGCTGAGTAGTTGGGCTTTTCCAGCCCGCATCTACAAGCAGGAGAGCATACTTTTGGTTAAAGGACTCATCTTCTTTCAACAAGCCCACACATGCCATAAGAAGCACCACTGAACTGCCTTAAAGCATGTCTTTTCATTATGTAATAACCTTGTCTAACCTATTCCTTCATACAATGACTTCAGCAAATAGCTATGAATGAACCTGTGAATGCCATTTTACATGCAATATTATGGTGCAGCATGTAATGCTTAAGCTACCATTGATCCCTATGCAGAACCCAAGTATCTTAGATATTGTCAAGACAATTATGTTTGACATCTACTTACATTATATTTGGATTGGTGTCAGGCTGGCTGACTCAGCACTCAACACAGCCCTGTACAACTCCTTTACCCTTCCTTTTAAATCATTGTGCAGCTGCCTCCCCCTCTCCAATCCTTTACTAGTTAAGCTATGTCCCCTTGGCATGGCTAACAGCCCACTCCATTTCCGATATATCCATCAACACTGCCCAGATTCAACTCTGAGCCACCACCAGAGTCAGTTATTTTGTGCTCTTGAAACCAATGCACAAAACAATCTCGGCTGGACCCTTCCCCTCATCTTCAAAGCAGCCTTCATGAACCAACTCACTATACTTTAAAATCCCACATACTCACTTAGCAAATCATCTTCCACAATGTGGGCTCAGACTGTTTATTGAATTCTTCTAGGCATAATTAATGTTGACTGCTATAGTGTTCATTAGAACACTGGAGTTTTGGAAGCCCCACTGAAGGCAATGGAGTAGCTCAGGGCCAGTGATGACAAGTACAGTCCTGCTTCAACATTCTAATTTTTTCTGTTGCTCCCCTTTAATTTAGAAGATTCTACCCTTCAGTAGGGGAATGTTCTAATAGCCTTGTAGGCCTTCTACCTCAGTCTAGGCAGATTGGTAGGAGCCCTCTCTGCCTTTATATGCCCTGTCTGTGACTCAGGCCTGTATGTCAGCTTCAGTGTCTTTAACAAATGATATAGCTCCTGGCAGCAGCCTATAAGACTATATTGTAACACTTACTATCCTGGTACCCTGCTACCATTGTTTATGTGGCCACCATTCACTCAATTATGTACATATCAATCTTTCTATAACCGCGGAATAGCTTTTATACTTGAAATGTTGATGAATGCAACAGAAATAAATAACCATATACACACACACAATTCGCTATTACCTTCAACTCTTCTAGATCTGGGCGTTCCATGCTGACCACAGCTGCCAGCAGCTGGTCCTCTAGGCCGTCTCTTGTCACTGTGAAGTTAATCAGCGTGCACTGGGCCTGCATCTCGGGTTGGTAGTGAGGATTTGCCAGTTTTGTGTGAAGTATGAGGCGGAAACTTGCATTGTATTCACATTCTTTGTCTCCAATTTTAATATATCTGAAGGAAATTAAAGCACAAGTGTCCCACTTAACATAAAAAGAAAATGAGTGTACACTAACATCATTGCAATAGAACAATGCACAAGTGTATTCAAAACCAGCAGATATTGCATCCAAACTAAAAAACGGAAATATGGTTTGTTAGCTTGAAGTGAAGAACAAGTCACTTACGTTCGGTAATACATTATCTGGTAGAGACTATATCTAGCTGCAGATTCCTTACCTTTGAATTTCCCAGGCATCAGACTGGATCTGGGAGATTTTTGTGTGAGCATCTCCCCTGCATGCCGTCGGGTTGCTTTGTTCAGTTCCGTGCAGCACCATTGACATCGATGGTGCCAGAAGGTACGTCACAGTCACCTACATAAGTGTCACCCAGACGCACGGACATTAGTTACTTTTCACAACTTGCTTCACAAGGAGTGCAGAGCCATGAAGTGCACTGACACTGGTGTGTCTAAACATCCCTAATCCTAGACATCTGTCCGCAGAGCGGGGGCATAGATGGATGTAAGGAATCTGAAGCTAGTTAATGCGTTACTGAAGGTACGTGGCTTGTTGATCAGATAGAACCTTCAATCTGCAGATTCCTTACTTATGAGCAAAACCATCCCGGCGGTGGACTGCGGACCAATTTTCTACACTAAGAAGTCCTGTATGACCGAACGGGTTAAATACCCATCCCTGCCGACCTGACTTTCCAGGCAGTAGTGTTTGGCAAACGTGTGCAGGGATTCCGACGTTGCTGCCTGGCAGATGTCCTGACTGGGTCTCCATGTGTTAACGCTGTGGTCACAGTTTTTCCTTTGGTGGAATGGGTCCTTAAACCCTCACAATGCATAGCATATATTAATACAGAGAACGACCAGGTGTGAAATGGATCGCTTCTGCACTGCCTAACCTTTCTTTGCTCCAACATACCCCACAAAGAGTTGGTCTTCCACCCAGAACTATTTTGTGTGGTCAGGGTAGAACAACAACGCTCTTTGTGTCAGACGGTAGAGTTGCTCCTCTTCTTTAAGGGGATGTGGAGTAGCACAAAAGGTAGGAAGGGTGACAGATTGTCCCGGACGGAACAGAATTACCACTTTGGAAAGGAAAGAGGCCGTAGTGTGAAGCACCACTTTGTCTGGACACACAGTAAAATAGGCAGGCTTGTATGGCAAAGCCTGTAGCTCACTCACCCTCCTGGCAGATGTTTTCGCTACTAAAAAGGATGTCTGCATGATAAGTAACCAGAGGGGACAGTTGTGCAGAGGCTCGAGGGAGCATACATTAGGGAAGTGAGGTCCATTTGAGGTCCCACTGAGGCATGATAAAGGGCAAAAGGGGGACACATATGTACAAGCCCTTTGATAAACCTATTACAATAAGGGGTTTAAAGAGGGAAGTTCATCAGAAGGCAGACAGAGCAGGGAGATAACCCTTAAGAGTACCCAGAGCAGAGTCCTGCTGGGCAAGTGTAAGAACAAAGAGAAGAACATCAGAAAGAGAGGCAGAATAAGGGTCAATACACTTTCCTGCACAATGTATTACAATTGTTTGCCATTGGCAGGAATACACCATCTTGGTGGAGGGATCTTTGGGTGCCAGAATAACATTACAGACTTCGGGAGGAAGGTTGAAGGCTGTCAACTGCCACAGCTCAATCTTCACGCAGGAATGCAGAGAGTTGACAGGTTTGGGTGGAGAACCCTCCCCTACTGCTGCGACAGCAGATCCTCCTAAAGGGGTAGGTTGATTGGAGGATTGATGCTCATTCTCAGCAGCTCAGGATACTAGACTCTCCGTGGCCAGTCCGGAGTCACAAGGATGACTTGGGCCCGGTCAAACTTCATCATCTTGAGAACTCTGGGCAGGAGTGGTATGGGTGGAAAGGCATACAGGAACCTGAGCTCCACTCGAGATGAAAAGCATCGCCAAGCAACAGCCACCTTGGAAACTCCAACGTGCAAAACTGCTAACGTTGCGCATTCTCTTCGGAGGCAAATGGATCTAACCAAGGCCCTCCCCACTGCTGAAAGAGTCTTTGAGCCATTTCCTAATGGAGACACTATTCATGATCCGCTAGATATCGACGGCTGAGTCTTTCTGCCCTGGCATTCAGAGTTCCCACCAGGAGATGAACCACCAGAATTATGACCCTGCTGTTCCAGCCATGTCCAGAGACATAGGGCCTTTTGACAAAGGGCCCATGACCCCACCCACCCTGCTTGTTGCTGTACCACATGCCAGTGGTGTTGTCTGTGAACACCTCCACTATCTTTCCCTTGACAGAGGGAAGAAATGCTTTCAATGCTAGCCCGATCACCCAGAGCTCCAGCAAGTTGATGTGGAGTCCGGATTCTGCAGGAACCAAAGTCCTTTGATCTCCATTTCTCCCAGATGGCCACCTCATCCCAGGAGTCCAATGCTACCAGCCACTCTTCTTGGTCTAAGGCAGACAAGACCTGAGTCAAAGTAAGCATCTTGAATTTCTCCTTTTTGAGGAAGAGATCGACAGTTTGGAAGTCTAGAATAGGCTGAAGGCCCTTGTTCTTCTTGGGTATCAGAAAGTAGCGGGCATAATAACCACTGCCTACTTATGATATTGGAACCCTCTCTATGGCTCCCTTGCCCAAAAGAGCTGTGACTTCCTCGCTGAGCAACTTTAGATGAACCTCTGTTAGCCAATCTAGTGTTGGAGTTATAGGGGGAGGGAAAGATTCAAATGATCTGCAAGAGCCACCTGACTTGATGTAATGATCTGCTATTGGGGCTGATGATGTCGGATTCTCCCATCAACTGGACAGACATGATCCCTTATAAGGAGACTAGGAGAGCATAAATGCTGCAGCTGCTGGGGGGGGTTAGTGGTGGACCACCTCTGGCTACCTGACCCAAGAGGTCGGAATACACAGCAGCATCATCCACACAAAGCTTTGGGAGCTTGTGCAGGGCAGTGGCTGGCATAGGGTTGGCACAGTGACACGCCCCTTCAGTAGCCATGAAAGGGGCAAAAGGTAGACCAGGGACATGGGGTCACTGAGAGGGCCCAAGGACTTGGCTGTAGCCTGTAAGTCCTTAAAGCACTCCAGTGCCAAGACTGCCTTCTCTCCAACGAGACCAGTCCCATCGAAGGGCACATCCATGAGGTTGGCCTCGGCATCCCCTGAAAATCCTGATATTCTCAACCAGGTATGGAATCTAAGAGCCACTGTCGATAAAACCGCTCTGCCCATTGAGTTGGTTGTGTCCAATCCACAGCTGATGATGAACTTTGCTGCTTCTCTCCCGCTTTTTACTCCTCCGGGACCTGTGGCAGAACCTGCGCAACCATGTCCCACAACATGCGTGAGTTGCGGCCAAAAAGGCATGCTGTGTTCACCATCCGCAATGCCAAGTTGGTAGAAGAAAACATTCTTTTTTAATGAAAGTGCGCAGCCTCTTGGATTCCCTGCCCGGGGGAGCAGCAGGGAATGTACCATGGAAAATTGAGGCTTTGACTACCAAGCTCTCAGGAGTAGGGTGTAGGCTGAGGAAACTAGGGTTACCTGGGGCGGAGCAATGGCAGCGGGCAATTGCTCTTTTCACAGGAGCCTCTGTGCTGAGTTTGGACCACGTTTCCAATAGGACATCAGGCAGAGTCTTTTTGAAGGGGAGCAGGGGTTCTGAGGAGGAAGACCTAGGCTGAAGCACTTCTATCAAGAGGTTAGTCTTCACCGCCACTGAAGGCATTTCGAGGTCGAAGACCACCACTGCCCTCTTCACCACCAATGCACATGATGCTCTCTCCTCCATAGCCACGGTAGGGGGAGAAAGCAAACCAGCATTTGGAAATGTGTCCAGTCCACTGACATCTACTAGTTCCTCATACCAGTCCAAGTTAGTAGGAGTGGCAAACTGGCATTCTGAAGGGTCCAGTGACCCCTCACATTCTTCTCCCATGCCTGACTGTTCAAATAAATGCTCAGGTAACAACCTAGAACCAATTAACCCTATTGGTGCTGGAGTCGGTGTCAATCAATCTGGTGTTGCTCCATCGGCCAGAAAACACAGGGAGGCTCGGAGTCCGACCTGGCAACGGCTCAGCAGAACTCTGCCTGGAACACTGATGTTCCAAAGTCATCGCGTCGGCCAAAGGATGAGAAGCAGTTGAAGACCACATCGACTTCTTAAGTTTCTTGTGCCTCCTCCCCACGTGTCTTAAAGATTTAGAATGGGGCAAAGAGGACTTGGGACTCCTGAAGCAGTCCTGCAACCTTCTCCTGGACCGTGACCTAGGTTCCCTAGGAGTCGCACTGAGCGCCATTGACTGCCGGGCCGCAAGCAGCTTCAGGGACCACTCCCTCAAAGCCTTTGGCACCATGGCCCAGCAGTTTGAGCACAACTTCGAGTCATGGCCTCGCTCAAGACATCATAAACAGACCAACTGTGGGTCTGTAACCGACATGGAGCAGGGACAGGTGCCACACGGTTTATATGCTACCTTTCTGGAGGACATCTCGACACACTTTGAAAACTAATCAACAAAATATTGAAAACCTGTCATAAAATGACAGAGGGGTAGTTCTTCTCCGGATCAGTGCTAACTGGGCCAGAAAGAAAAGAACTGACATCCGCCTGGGTGGCCCCTGTATAGGAGACCGCAACATCACTTCAGGCACCAACAATGTTGATGCCCAGACCTGACGAAGCAACCTGTCAGCGTGGGAAGTGCTCAAGCAAAAATCTTCCAGATCCAGTCTGATGCCTGGGAAATTCAAAGATAAAGAATAGGCAGCTAGAAGTTTCTATCAGATTTATATAGCATTCCAAAAGAGGATTTTCCTTTGAAGCTTCCATCAAGTATTCAATATGGTCACTCAAGGGGTTCTTGACAAATATGGTACTTTTGTGATTTAAAACAGTACCTAAGCTTATAGCGGGAAAATGTATTTGGGGCCTGGTGTATATACTGTATAAGCAGCAGTCAAAATTACTTTCATTCTTGCATGACAATTTATTGCATTTTCTTTTGATATTGGCACTTGAAGGGATAAATGTGTTTTGATGCAATTTATATGGCCACATGTAAACGATCATGTTCGCTCATTCATGTCTATATTTTGGTCCACAGGCTGATAATGCCATCAGTCCTTCAGCATTGGAGAGAGCTGCATGGAGTAGGCAGATTATGTGCCAGGGGAACATTTGCAGTCTTAAGCACCGAAGGGACTGATTCAAGCAAAATCAATTAAGTCTACAGGCCATGGGCTTATACCAATGTTTTTCATAAAATAAAAAAAAATTAAGGATCTAGAAAAATCTAATTTCTTTCACAGAGAAATCTACAAATAAGGTTGATTTGATATATACATGTCTAATCGTAAACCAGCAGACAATCCATAAACAGAAATTCTGCAAACTTGGTACACTATTTTTTTAACTTCCTTAAGGCAGGTAATTATTTATGATATCTTGGTAGAATTTACAGAAGGTTTTTATAAGGAACGAACGTCCTTTCTTGCATAACTCACTTTCAGTTTGCAATTGTTTAGTAAGTGGATTGACCTCAAAGAATCAAGTGCTCCCAGATTTTTAATTTTAAGATCATGGAAAATAGGAGAACCAATCAGCAGCCTCTTCAGTGAGTTGGATGGTACACTGGAGTGGTGAAGCCCAAGTCACAGATGTCACCAATGATTTGTTGGGCTTTCATAATGCACAATTCTTCATAACTACAAAACTGTAAATTAAGGTTACATTCTGTCTTCAAACAGCATATAGCATCAATTTACGGAATACACACATCTGCAAATTATTAAATAAATCGACTTTCCAAGTTATTAAGCGTAAAAGGAATACCTTGGTAAAAGTATTGTAAAGTACTTGGTGAGTTTGCTCATATATTCACTAGTGACCTGATACATTGGAAAAAACACTTTGTTAATTTGTAGATGGTCCTTGTAACGGTGTATTTTGGCTGCATCTCGGGTGCACAATGACTGTGGAACGAGTGGTGTATAAAAACACGTTTAATCGATATTTAATAATCTAAACTAGAAACCTGTTTGTTGTAGTTTCTTTTGCCAACTATCAATTGACACATTCAGCCTGCAAGAAAGATGGCAAGCCATTAAATCCTTTCTGTATGATAGGCTTTGATCTGTAATGCTTTATAACGGTGCACATCGTGTAATGAATCTGCTTGCGTGGAAATGTTGTGTTATGTGTATTTGTAGGGCACATATGTCCACTGGGAGAGTATTCTGGAACAAGAACAATGGAGGAACTGCCCTGACTGGGACCTATTGGAATAGGCAGGTATTCAGGTTCTTGCAAAATTCTAAGATAAAGCTGTCAGCTATGATGAGTAGAGGGAAGTTGTTCCAGGCTTTAGGACCCAGGTAAGAAAAGGTGAGACCACCAGTTCTATCTCTTGGAGGAATTTGATATGCGAGTGTGGAGTGGAAGCTTCAGAGTGAGTATGGCTGCTGCATTATATATTATCTGGAGTCTCCTGGTGAGTTGCAAGGTGATACCGACATAGACCGCATTTCCTTAGTCCAGCCAGCTAGTGACCAGGGGTGAGAGCCAAATGAGGTGACTTGGTGACCTGGTGGAACATCAATAGTTTATTGTCAAGCACAAACCTTAGGTTCCAAAAGGGGATCAATGGGCTGGGTGCCAGTCTTAGTTCAGAAGGCCACTGGGCCAAGGACCAGAGAGATGGATTGGTTCCGAAGAGTACCACTTCTTTTTTGTCAGACTTGAGCTTCAAGCAGTTGGTCCTCATCCATTTTGCGACTTTGGACACTCCTTGGAGTAGATGAAGTGGTGGCAGGTCTCCAAGAGCGCTCCTGAGCAGATGGAGCATATGGTGGTTGCGGTTTACAGAACTGTGATGATGGGCCAGCTGATCTGGGTGGTATTGAATATGATCCGCTTACCGTACTTGAGGGTAGTGACGGTGGAGAGGTCCAGTTGGCATGAAAAGTTGTTGTAGGTATTGCTATTTTTGTTGCTTACGTAGATGAGGAGCTTGGTGCAGAGATCATTTTGAGTGGATGATATTTGTGGAGCAGGTGGTGAAGGACATGAACTTCAGAATGGTGAATAATTTTTAGAGTTGTTTGAGCTGTTTCGGATCCGTTCAGTGAGAGCTGAGCAGGTGGTTGATCTGAGGTGCTACAGCTAGATCGGAAGGACAGGTTTGTATGTGTTCCTGGTGTTGGTGTCATGGGAGTGTCACCATCAGTGTGCTAGCTGTTTGCAGTGGCATCTGGAGAGCTGTATGTCATCTGTGTACAAGCTTGCCTGTGGAATAGTCTGTACAGTAGAGTTGGTTTTGAGGGAGGCCAGAGTCTCAGAGCAGGAGCTGATCCAAATTATTGAAATTTTGATTCAATCAGAGGATGAAGGACGAGTCGGATGATGGAATGGTCAGTCTAGGTAAAGAAGTGGGCTTTTCCACCTTAATGTCTGACAAGTTGTGAAAGACGAGGTCAAGGAGGAATGCGGCTACATGGGTGGTGCCATTCAATCATTTGGTGAGGGTGGTTATACTGAGGTTTTTCAGGTGGTTGGTGGTGTTGGGGTAACTGTGGTCCTTGAAATGGAAGCTGAGGTCACTAAGGGGGATGAAGGAGCTGGAAGTGAGCACTAGTGGGGAGATGAAATCTGTGATGGTAGGTCTGAAGTTGAATCTGTGTCCTAGAAGTCGGGTAGAGTATGATACCAGCCAGTGTGGTGTTGCTTGAGATGTTGAGCTTGAAAAGAAAGAACTCAAGGTGGTTGCAGGAGTTTGCATATATGAATCTTGTAGGCGGGGGATGGCCATTGCAACTTCAGGACTAGATACCAAGTTGAGCCAGGTCTTGGTGAGTAAGAGTAGGTCTGGGAAGAAGTTGTTGTGGAGGTCCCAAACATCAATGGTGCGTTTGACAAGAGCAGGTGTTGAGGAGAAGGCATGGCGATGTGGGGTGTATGCTATGTTCTGGGGTGATGTGTGTTGTACAAATGTGTGCATTGGATGAAGGAGTCACAAGCTTGTGGGCTCGGCAAGACACTGGAAAAGTAGATGGTGGGGCAGATGTTGAGGAGAAGGCATGTCACTTTGGGTGTGTACTATGTTATGGGGTGGCATCCACAGTACAGTTGTGTGCATGGGATAAAAGAGTCACAAACTTGTGGGCTGGGCGAGTCTCTGGAAAGGTAGATGGTGGGGCAGGAGAACACACATTCAATGCTGGTGAGGGTGACCCGGGTGGGTGCTCAGTGTTCCAGGCATGAAGATTCTTGGCTAAGTAGCATTTTGGTTATGGTGGGAGGATAGTAGACGAGGAGTCCTGGTGCTGGGCACAACACAGAAGGGCATGCCTTTGGCTGACAGTAAGTAAGCAGTTGGGGGAGGAGATCTTGGAGATGATGGGCAGAGCTGGGCAGGAGTGAGTGGCAGGAAAGGCAGGAGAAGCAGGTAACCATGTGGTGCGAAATGCATCAAACGTAGCCAACAGGCATGTAATGGCGGCAAAAAAAGAAAAAGAGAAGTCCACAGAGTGACAAGTGGGATAAGCAGGGAAAGAGTGAGAAAGTCAAAATGGGGCAAAGAGCAACACAGTGAAATGAATACAAGAGATGGCAAAGCAAGAGCAAATGAGCAAATTTATGCAACATTTGAAAAATATGTTAGGTTTTAAAGCAAGAGCAATAGAGGTGCAAGAGAATTCAACAGTGTCAAAGCCAGAGTGATAGAGTAAAAAGAGGCAAGGGTGAAAAAGTAAAAAGAGTGAGAACAAAGGGAGTAAAAGCAGAAAATAAATCAACGACAGAGGTGATGTAAAAGTGTAAGGTGGAGAGGCCTCAGGTGGATGGAGAGAGGGAGGTTGAGGGCCTCAGTCTGGAGCAATGGCGGAGAAGGGTACAAAAGGGACATGCCTGGTCCACAGACAGCCACAGGCAAGGCAAGTAGGGCCAGGCAGTGCCTTCTTAACGGCTAGTCCACGCCAAAGCTGTCATTGATTAGATCCAGGAGGCGGCAGGAGATCTAGAGGCAGTGGGCAAAGCTTGGCAAAGCAGGTGCAAGTGGCTGGAAATACAGGAGCCACTGGTGAGTGTGCAGGATGGAATGGCAGCCGAAAGTGGACAAAAAGGGCACAAAGGAGGCAGAAAGAGAAGACTACAGAGAAGATTGAAAAGCAAGAGAAATGAGAAATGAGCAAGTCAGTAGAAATAAGGCAAAGAACAAAATGGTGAAAAGAATGCAAGAGTTAGCAAAGCAGGAGCAAAGAAGCAAAGAGGCAAAAGGTTAAAATAAAATAATGTAAGTGTGTCAAGGAAAGAGCACTGGAGTAAAAGAGGTGCAAGATGCAAGAGAATGCAAAAGTATTGAAGCAAGAGTGATAGAGCACAAGTGGCAAGCGGTATAAAAATCAAGAACAAACATGAAGGAGTCAAAGTGGCAAAGAGAGAAAAGGCAGAGGTGAGAGGCTAGAGTGCGAGGGGTCCTCAATCAGGTGGAGGGAGGTTGATGGCTTCAGCCCTGAGCAGCTGTGGAGCAGGTTCTGAAAGAGCCAGGCCTGGTCAGAGGACCAGGCACAGGTAATGGGCCAAGAAGACAGGACCAGGCAGTGCCTTCCTATTTTGTTTGATGCTTACTCCTTTACAACTGCTTGGTTGTCATCTGATAATGCTTTGTGGTCCCTGTATAATAAACAGAGACTTGGCTTGTCACAGCCTCCACCCATCACATCTTCTCATATAAAATGGAAAGCTTCACTTACCTTCCTTTTTTGATTGTTTCCCGGCCAAGCAATGGTCCTAAAACAGGATCAACACTTTCTTCAAGGTTTTCAATCAAAACAACTTCACCAGCTCCCAGGGCTCTTTCCATGGTATCCAGATACCTACAAAAACACAGAGTTATGCAAAACTGTACCTGAGAGCAGAAGGAATGATGCATTTCACCACACACAAACAGATACATTTGCCCCTGCATAATAATCTGCTCTCTCTGCTTTACTTTACTTTAACTGCATGTGCTCACAACCATTGTACCAGAGGTACAGCAGGCACAGTATGCAGAAAAACAAACACAGGCTCCAACTGCCCAATGCCCGACAGAACCTGAGTAAATAGGATTATGCACTGCTACACAATGGTATATTGCTGTTACTTCTGATGTTAATTTATGACACAGTGAATGTGCAATCACGTAAGGAACTTCACAATGGCTCTCATTATCAATAAATGAGGCGGAAAATATGTACTAGTAATTCTGCATTTATGCTGTCAGGATATTGTTTCTGGGTTGAAGATTTGCTGCAACATTCTTAAGGGCCTATTTAAGAAAAGTGGCACTGCACACAGTATAAAAATAATAATTTTTAACAGACAAAAACCTCCCCTTTGAATATTAGTGAGTCAGCCCTACATAAGCATTGTACTTCAATGTGCTCTGTACATTTTGATAGTGTGGATTTTTCTTGAGAGACTAAAAAGTGACTTCTGGACCTCTTGAGTAAAATGAGTCCGCTTCTAGAAGATCGCAGAAAATTTATGTTTTAACCACATCTTGTATATAATGTACAGATCACATTTGCACAAACGTTTTTCACTACATTCACTTTCACTGCGCCGTTACCATAGGAGCACCGTAATGATTGAATTCAAACGATGTTGTTTGTGTTGTTGATGAAATGAAAATCTAATAAAATGTCTTTGAAAGAAAAATTACACAATGATTATCACATTAGATAATATGAATATGCAAAAAGATGCCTGTCTCTGAATGGGAAAATAATAATAAGTACAGCAACTGACATGACACAAAATTGTGAAAAAGGGAATTGCTTAGCCCTTACATCCGTCGAGCTATGACAGCAAAAGTATTTTAGTGTCACAGTGGACACAGTGGAGCAAAACACAACTTAAAGCAAGCTTACAGGCTAGATTTCTGACCACATCACAAAGATTTCGGTCTTGGGTTACAAGTGCAATTACATTTTTTTTTAAATCTCCAACAATGGAGGGCGATACAAAAGTCTAAGATGTCCCTCACACTAGCACAGTGTTGAGTCAAAGCAATTCAGCGGATTATTCTAGACACCATTGCTAAGCGTCCAGCTACCTTCTGCTGTGGGAAAGGAAAAGGTCTCTTGCGGATGTAGAAGTAATATAAGGTTATTTCAACAGTTCAGGGATAGAAAGGCAACAAGGATAACAACAACGGACAGGTCCTGTGAACAACAGTTGGACATCAAAGTCATTGTCCATGAACCACTGCTTACTACTTCCACTGATGCTTGTCCACGCTATAGGAAACATAATCTATCTCTAGAGGACAGACATGGTCATGTATTCTTCATTAGCAGGCAGTGCTTTGGGCAGCAATCCATCCCAGCGGGAACGAACAGTCCAAGTCCTAAAAAAGATCTGCATAAGTCATGGAAGGTAGGAAGAGGTGAAATGTGGAATAAACGGTTTAGCATGTATTCAGTAGTGAGTGGGGAGTAGATGGACATTGAGCCGCTCCGAACAGAGATGATGCCTAATTTCAAATTGTTCAATGGGAAAATCAGAATTTGCAGGCTTTCCCTGACTTGGCTGATTTAGAGCAGAGATGAATGTAGATTCCAGTTCCAAAGCCAGACATTTGAATCATAAACTTCATTCTGAGACACAGTCTGTGAAAGGACACAGTGGCCCTTCCCGAGAAGAGAGGAGGATTACTGACAATAGCAACCAGAGCTGGAGAAACTACTGCAACCTTGCAGTGTCCTTTGATGAGAATGGTACCAATGCTGGCTTTTGCAAAAAGCTGTGATGAGGCTTGTCAACATCTTTATCTCGCAAGCCCAAATGAAATAGGTCCATCATTCCATATTTCTTCAGAGCAGGACGGTAATCGTCACAAGGTGTATTAAGAAGATCTATTTTAGTATATCTTTGCAACTTGTATCGTAATTGGTAGCATCTCCATTTTTTGTACCTATATTTACGTTCTTTGCATGCTTTCGCTTGTCATACTCACCCCGATATTTATTTTAGGCCCATGGGCAAACACTGTCTCAGTTTCATTTAATAGAGTGTCCAGGAGTAAGTGCGGAATCCAAACAGTACAGCTAGAAATACCTAGTAACCTTCCAAAATAGGTGAAAGACCCAAATCGCCAAATATGCGAATTATGGGTGTCTCCTCTGTCCAAGTTGCCCAGCTAAAGGAAAAATCCAAATGTAGTGATTCAACAATCTGATATGGCTGCCCTGGGAACCTTTCTCAGACATTGTAATTGTAATTGAATTTATTGATCAGCTAAATTTGTAACAGACATGCTGATATAGAAATTAAAAATCACATACGATTACAGCAATACTATCATATTGGAAATAAAAAAACAAAAGTTTACCCCTTATACATGAATAATTGGTTCGTTTTTTCTATCACAAATACCCTCAGAAATAAATACAGACTTTACTTGGAATCAGCATAGTTCATGAAACAAAAGCGCTCTACTAGGTCAGCAATTTAATCAACTGCTTACACATTTTAGGTCGTGAAGTTGTTCATGTATATGCATATGCCTTTATACCCTGCAAGTTAAGTATATTTACAGAGAGACAAAGAGAGAGAGAAAGGATGGGTTAGGGTATAGGGTGGTAAGGATATTTTTAAGGTTTAGGAATGGGTAGAGGTGTAGGGTGGCAAGAATAATTTTAGGATTCAGGTGTGGGTAGGTTTATATGGTGGTAAAGGTACTTTTAGGGTTTACGGTGAGTAGGGGTATAAAGTGGTAAAGTTAATTTGAATAAAAGTATGGTTTGGGTATTGTTTCCTCCTATAATGAAACTAATTATATAATTATATAAGTTGGAGGGCTTATGGGGGTCTGTCCCCGAAAAATAAACTTACTTTAACTATACTTACCTATTGGGGTAAAGGCATATATGGGGTAAAGGCATGCATGAGAAAGACATCTGCGTTCAGGAAACAATGAAGATGTCAAGATACCTCTTGTGATTAATGTTCCTGCTAGGGAGAGAGATGGGAGTTTTGTCTAGCGGCAGCTTTGACTCGCCATAAAGTTGCGTAGAGGGTTAATATGCCTGCTGCAAAGAACAGAAGCCTTTACAAGCGCTTTAAAACAAATGAATGTATGTGAAAGGGGGGCTATTGTGAGACAAGGGGCACATTTGCCAGGTGGAAGGGAGTGAATCCGGGTGGAAGTGAGTGAATCCGAGGAGGTGGTCATGGGGTTGGGTGCCAAAAAAGACAGCTGCGGAGGCCGTCACCAGCCCCAACGCCGGCCCTGATCCTCCAGATAGATGAAGAAACACATCATATAGAGGAATTGTGCAGCGCAGACAGAGATGACGTAACACAGCATTCACAGAAATGACGTATCAGGGTATACACAGACATAATCCCTACAGCCTACCGAGACACGAAATAGCACAGCAGATAGAGAAATGAAGTACTGCAGCCTATCAAGCAATGATGTAGTACATCATACAGAGGGATGATGCAGTGCAAAATACATCCAGATGATGTAACACAATGACGTACCGCGAGATAAGCACTACAGCCTATACAGAGACGATATAGCACAGCATATAGAGGAATGAAGTACCGCAGCCTATTAAGAGTTGATGCAGCACATCATGCATGATGATAGGAAGACCCAGAAACTTCCCCACTGCAGACACCAGTGCATACTTGTCTGGGAGGTATGAGTACCCACCACTGCCACAACCGTCCTGTACAGACTGATGCAGCAGCCTTTCTGTTGCTGCCATTAACAAGTGTTACTATTACCTGCTTCAGTGGTACTCATTTATCATCCGTGGAAACAAGGAAAGCGGAGCTAGATTCCACAATTCGAAATTGGAAAACAACAGAAGCAATAAACTTTTGAGGCGTTCCCTGATGGCGCACAGTGGGCTCACTCACTGAAAATATTTACTCTTTTTTGGCAGCCACCGTTACTCAATGTGATACCTTTAAAATTAAGACATCGTTTGTAAAACAACATCGTTTTCTAATCTTTGGGTGTAAATAATTTGTTTATAACTTAAATCGTGAGAGATCGCACGCTTGTAATAGGATGTGAGCAAACCTCATTATTTGGAGGGGTGTCGAGACAGGTCATAAATCCAACTTGCAGGGAGGAAGGGCTGTCAGGATTTAGTTCAGTCAGTTTAAAGTGTCCCTCCGAGATGGTGCTCTAATAGGAAGCAAAGTGCTCAGAACTGTACCGAAGAATGAAAAGGAAGCACTTGCAGCAAATCTGAAATTACTCACCTTGGTTACCCAATCGCTCATAGTCCAGTCTGACATATTCTACAACAGCGAGTACTTTACTCACTGGGAATTATAATATCATTGAAATGTCATGGTATGCCTGAAAACAGCTAAATTTGCTGGATCAATATTTTGCAAAGAAACGAAACATATTCTGTGCGTTATGTTACAGTTAATATGTGCACTCCGCTAGAAAGTCAGCTTCTAAAATTCTATTTAGGCAATATTTTCATCATATTCAGATTAAGCTTGTCGGTGGTGACCAGGAAAGGCTTCCCTACTGAAATTCATCTGTACCCAAATTCAGCCTGCAGACAAGCAGTAATTCACTAAATACGCGACATTTGTAACTGCGCTCCCACCATTAGTCAGTCTGAACTGGAATTGAGCACAGAAAAAATATATCTTAGTAGCACTTCTGTAACAAAATCTGTGATGTTCCATAGATGCAACAGGTTAAAGAATCAGGGTAGCATTTTGCTTCTTTCTATGTAGAGACGTCATGATTTTCCACTTTTTTTTGTAGACTTTATTTTGGCTGGCGTTGTAATTCTGAACATAGAGGCATGTCCACCATTCAGTGCCACAGTGCATTTGTCATTTCATAAAACCGTATTTTTAAATTGGCTAAACCTAATTGCCTCACTCAACTCCCCAGTAAGGCGGTGGTAAACTGGGGCAGGGAATGCATAAGTGCCATAGAAATTAAATATCATACATGTCCTGCAGTGTGCATTTACACCTCTCACATACATGACTACAGTGTATGGCACCAAAAATACTATTGTGCTCTGGCTGCACTGCAATTTAAAAACCACTGCAGTGGCACATGGCAAAGAAAACTACTTTGCTATGTAGAAAAAACATACTTTTATGTATTATCTATGTCGCCTCAAGTATGCATTTAAGCCCACAGAGGCTGTTACTTAAAATACGAAAGTGAGACAATGTTGTATACTAAAAAAAAAAGTCTCTGTCCCACAGTAAACAGCAGAAAAGCTTGTTTGTCACTGTGTAAGTAAAGTTAAATTTTCCCCTAGCAGGCCTATTTACAAAATAAAAACATATTTTTGGTAACTTTGTCTATGAAAAGTTATACAAGTTATACAAGTTTCAAGTTCTCACTTAATAAACATCTAATCAATTGTAAGAGCAGATGTGTTTAAACGTTTAAGGGAAAAACACCTTTTAAAACTGTACATTGTGCGTCTGACATGAAAATGGTTTAGAATCAGCCTGCCTAGCCACCAGGCTCCAGACATTGAAATACACACCCAAGGCTGTCCGTCTTTGACCAGCCTCCAGGAGAACAGTGGAACAGCTGTTAGGACCAAGTAAAGCTCAAATATTGTCAAGTGTGACCGCTTAGCAGAGATTACTCATCTGGGAGGGTGCAGGAATGGAGGGCAATGCAAAGGTCAGCAATGATAGCTTTTCCTTTTGAAGTGGAGATCCCACGAAAACTCTCTGGAACATAAAATCCCTGATGCTCAGAACCACCCTAGACTTTTCATCTATGGCCAGTATGAGGAAAAAACAGTTCAAGCACTGAGCGAGGGGTGGATGAGAGCAAGATTCCTGTAGGTGGAGGCAGTGGCGTAGCGTGGGGGGTGCAGGGGGGGCCGGCCGCACCGGGTGCAACATCTGGGGGGGGCGCGCTCGCACTCGCGAGTGCTAAAATCCACGGGTTAGGGGGCGCAAATTACTTGCCTTGCCCCGGGTGCTGACAACCCACGATACGCCACTGGGTGGAGGAAGACTAGGGCCAAATTGAACAAGTACTGTAGGAAGGACTGCTGTGTGTAGGGACTGGGATTGCTGTAAAGGGAGGCTAATGGTTGGCAGGACTGTTACCACAAATTAGGTCAGGGAATCACTGGCAAGTGCACGAGATACATCTGATACCTTACCATCACATCCTAACAAAATACATAGACCTGGAAAAAAAACATATAGTAGAAAGAGGATCCTACCTTGCGGCTAGGGAAACAAAACTGAAGGACTCCTGACTCACTTTGGCAATCAGGAACTGGAAATGCTCAACAAAGATCAAGCCGCTGACATCCTCTTATTGCTACAGGTACACAAAAGGCAGAAGGGCCTCATGCACTAAGGCCAAGATTAGGACTTGGAACTGGACCATCAGAGACACCGGACTGCTGAGAGATTTAGGCCCATATTTATACTTTTTTAGCACCGTATTTGCTCATTTTTTGATGCAAAAGCGGCGCAAATTTGCAAAATACAATTGTATTTTGTAAGTTTGCCCCTTTTTTGCATCAAAATGCGGCGCAAATGCGGCACTAAAAAAGTATAAATATGGGCCTTAGTGCTCAGAGACTTGCCCTGAGGAGCTGCGTTCTGTAAGAGATACCAAAAGTGACTTCCCTATAATTACAATATTGTTTGTAGCAGGAAGCAGGAGCAGTGAAAAGAGCACCTGGAAGATTAAAAGATTGCAGTGTACTAGCGTAGAAGAGTACTATGGCCCTGAAGTCCCTAACGATGCGCGCTAAGTACAGTTATTAGAATAAATTGAGGCCAATTCACAATAGGTGTTTCCAATGAAGGCAACAAAAGCCATTTTCTAAGACTGATAGCTTTTTATTTTACATATATGTGTAGAGACCTCACTGTGCCAGGATATGACACCATCATTGACAGAGAGGCTGATGAATTCTTCTGAGCGTATTATTAGCAGACCAGTGCACATCATTCCTGGCACAATATCATCTCAATTCGAACTGCTTTTGCTATAAAAAACACAGAAATGAACAAAAGAGTGTGGCAGCCATTAAATGCTCGGAGCAGTGTTATCTGTCCCCATTTCCTCAACTTGCAGAGCCACTAAGATTTCTTCATGAACCTTGGTGACTGGGGCAACTCCACTCTCCCCAGCATAGATTGTTGTGGCTATTACAGTGCCTCCAACCCTCTATGACCAACTTGGGTAAGGCACAGTGGTCCAGAAACACCTCAGAATCTTTCACACGGGCTCCCATGGTGGGCGGCAGCATTGAGGGTGTTCTCTTCAGTTGAAAGGGCATCATTCAAAGTAATCAGTGCAAAGCAAAAAGGTCTGTCTTTACTGTGCTTATGTATGCAAACATAGGCATGAAGAAATTCTGTATTAGCACAGTATATACAGACCTATCGGCTTTAACATTGTCTTTTTTTCTTGCTTCCCAAACTTGATCCTTCTTGGATCACTTTGGAAATGGGTATAGGCAACATTTTCTTCAACTAAACCATGCACTTCCTGAACAAAAATACATTTCTTTGTCAAGCACTGCTTTATGAATGCCCCACACCTCAACTGTTGGTGCCGGCAGTAGGTTACATGTTTTTAGAACCATGAATCGAATATCTTATCACCCCACCTTATTCTTAAGTATTGGTGGGCACTAGGATACAAATGTCTGAGAAGAAAGGGACACTGTAAATGGAAAAACATAGCATTGGTGATTTAGAGACTTGTTTGAAGAAAAAGCAAAATTACCCTCTCTGTCCAATCCGGATCACCTGAAGGTTATCGCCATACTTATTTTTGATCCATTTGATCCCCTGGAGTTGGGGATCGACCATGAGAGGCCACCTTTCACAATTGGTGAGGATGGTGGCATTTTCGGTAGACATTCGGTCTGCAGGAAGACCTTCATTTTGCCAAGCTGCAATATCAGCACCATCAGTGAGCATCGTCAGGGGATCCAGAGCAGGAGTCACCGGGATGGGCACCTAAAGGAAGGTGAAGCAGGCAATGGTAAGCACATAATTAGAAAGTTAGTGGCTGGATCTGCTTCACATTGCAATGAACAACCAGAGCCGACTCAAGTGATTTTGCTTAATTAACAATCACAAACCATTAGTTATGCTACTGTCTGCAGTTTCTAAAAGAAGGATCAAAGCTTTGACTAAAAGCCCCCTTCACTCCTGATGCTGCACATAAATTAAAGAGAATATACAAACAATGGTGTGCATAGAATACTAAGCTTGTCCAGTCATCAAAACAGAACACAGCTCACTCAGCTCAACAGAGGAGCTGAAAATTGCAAGCTCTTTCAAACAATGTTTTCTGAAGGAATTTAATACTGTAATGCCCGTGGGCCAGAGATACAGCTGCCTGCTATCATGCTGAGGTAATGGATGTGTTTGTTGCGCCTAATTGCACCCTTTGGGTGATTGGGCTGAATGGCTCAAAGATTTGGCAGAGGGTTAAAGATTATTTAACCTCTTCATGGCTAGTTCAGATTGCACGCTGATCAACACAGATAAAAAGATGCTATTTTGCAATCTGGTTGAACATTAGCGGACTAGCTCCTATTGTCAGGGGGCAACTGTTCACAAAAGACTGAAGTACATGCAAACTAAAGAGAGTCCAAGAATGAAAAAAATTGGGATCGAACAAGAGGACAAGAACTTTATTTGCAAGAGAATCACACTGATCAATCGGCTGAAGTATTGCATATATGTGTTTGTATTTCACATGTTTGTAGTATTTAGTGAATAACAATATAATGTCTACAGGAGGTGTTGTTCATAGTAAAACACTGACATACAAGGGCATGTTTACTTCGTGTTTACATAAAGTCATGTCGAAGCCATGAGAATAAGGAGTTGAGACAACAAGAGAAAAACACTTAATACATTTTATGCATCATAAGCCTTTTACATTTTATATTAATATGGCTTTATGAGAAATTATAGAACTGAGGTAGGTATGGTAGTGTGCTCAATAGTTATAGTGGAGATGAGTTTTGATGAAAGGTGACGATAGTGTACAACTCACTCTGCAAGAAGGCATTCCAATAAAGTGAGCTAAAAGATGGGAATGGGAAGTAGAGAGATTTATGCAAGTGGGCTGGGAATGGTAGCTGATGGTATGCAAAATAGAGATGCAAAAAGTGAATGAATAAAGAGTTATAGCCAAGAAAGGAGGGAACAAACCAAGAGTTGATTTAAGAACCAGGATGAGAAGCTTGAGCTGAGCTTTAGTGCTGGTAGAAAGCCAACCAACCTCTTGGTCGTTAAAAGAGGCTAGCCGTAATTGACAGTGCTAGGAGCACATGGACTGTAAAGCTGGCAACACTGTCAAGGGGAGGAAAGATGCATTTTGAGACACCCAGAAACAGACTAATCCGGTACTAATATTTTCTCCTCTCAAGTGTGTTTATGAAGGTGTGGAACAGGAGGCTGGGTGGATCTTTTCGATGTGTAGCTATGATGGAGATTAAGCATTATATGTACACTTTGTGGAAAAATGTAGTCTCAACTTCCTGTCAGAGCAAACAAAGAAGTCAAGGGAAAAAAAGACTGTGTTGTGTGACAGTGACGATAGGATAGAAGAAGCTGAAAATTCAATATTTATATTTTCAAGCAATTGAGCGTAAGGGATTGCTGAGCCTTCCAAAAGTGAGATAGTTTGAGATCAGGGTGTTCAGTTGGAGTTCAATGTCTAATTATCAGCATTGATGTGAAAGGAGAAGCAATTGGAGGAAATAAAATCACCAAGTGTAGGGTTGTAGACGTCCTAACAACAGGCTTTGAGAGATGGCAAGTAGAAGAGAGGTGTGTGAGGACTTTCCTGAGATTTTACAATTAAGAAAGGTTTGGAGATAGTATTTCTAAACTATTAAAGGCAGATAAGCAGTACCAAGGGAGACAGAAGTCCTGTGTATGACAGAGTGGTAGGGTGTATCAAATATAGCTGATAGGGTAAAAAGGGAAGGCATAGATGATTGATTGTTATGGTGTGCCAAAGTTATATATTTAGATATCTGGGGCCTTGAAGTACTGATATTCCATGCACAAAAAATGGTCGCATATTGTCCATTGTCTTTCTGCGAATTGAATAGAGTTTTGCAAACTGACATGTAGAAATAGGTCAGTTCAAAAAGTAATGAACTGCAAGGGGTCGCAGAATGACTTCCCTAAATAATATTCATGAGTCAGGTCGCAATTTTTGACGCACTGCGATTGTCCACAATGACAGAAATGTGACCTGAAAGGGTCAGTAGGCCAGTAAATCTGTCAATATGTTTATTATTTATCTATTTATAATTAATATTTTTATACTGTAGAAATTGCCAAGGATTCCACTTCTAGCAGCAGCCCATATGTTTGACAAATAATCAATTTCTTATATAGCAAGATAAACACTGCCAATAGTAAATGATGCAAGTATATCTGAAGAAAACATTTTTTCAAAAAGAGCTCATTTTTCTTAAAGGAAAATGTATGTGTTCAGAAAAGAAAAGTAATGTTTAAAAAAAAAATTCCACTAAGAGTTTCCAGTGGTCGCATGGAGCGCTGCCTACTCTCCTTGAAATGTTTTTCAAATTCCCCCTAGGGGAAGGGGCCCAAAAAAGGCCACTACCATTTTTAAACCAGTTACCATATGAATGTGGGTGTCAGTAACTGAACAATGGTTCGAGACTAAAATGACGGTCACAGACTACTGATACATTTATCAGTTTACTACTGCAATTTGGAAGTGATGCCCACAACACGCCCTTCCAAATAGTGATTTGCAATCCTAAGCCCATTTACTGATTGAGAAGCACTTTTCCAAATTGGTAGATGTGTTTAGTGAATATAAAAATGTTTTTTACCGGTTTCACACATCTGATTTTGCGATTCAGAGAGCTTGCAAACAAGCCTTAGTAGTTTATAGAGTATGAAGAGTGAACTGTAGGGGATCAAGTTGGATGTGATCAGCTAGGCAGAATCTACGCATTTTTAAATACAGTACATTTCAAGACGTCAGAGTAAAATAGCACCTGATATACAGAACAACATTTGAAATGAGATGAGCAGTCAGTCAAAGGATGTTTTCATGTGCAGTTAGTAGTAACAAAGACTTAAAACGTTGTGAGTTAATGTTGATGGTTATGGTGAGGTTGACCCTCTCTGTGGAACAGAAGTTTGTTGATTTAAGGCTGAATTAGGAGGGATAAAAGACTGAGGAGAGGCTTCGATCAGAATGCATGGTTCTTGTACTTTGGTTCTTCGAGTAAAGGTATTTAGCAGAGTTGCATCTGAAAAGGCTGCAGTGGTTAATTTTATGGTGCGAGGGGGAACAGGAGTGATTGGGTGATTTCAGATAGGTATTGAGATGAGACAGTAGTGATGCCATAAATTCTTTGAAATTGCTGAAAGGGGTTACAAGTAGCCCAGTTTTTACATAAGCATTTATTAAACATGAGCTCCAGGGAAATAGGCTCTGCAAGGCAATCAAGGCATGGGATGTGAGCTATTGTTTTTCAGAGGTTAAATCCTGCGGTCAAGATAATATACTAAGGGCCTGAATATGAATTTAGGTGTTATTTAGCACACATGATAAGTAATGATTCCACAGGGTATGTTATTTATCAGGTGCAACAAATAACACCTATTACAAGTTTTTGGCGACAAACATGCGGGTTTTGGTGTTTAATGCAACAAAACCCACATGATACAGACTATGGTTTCCCCATTAATTTTCGTCAGGTTTGTCCTTCTGACATTTAATGAAGGTTGAGTTATTTAATGCAGCGGATATTTATCACCAGCTTTAAATGCCTTCAAACTCGTAATTCCGATCCATCCGTAAACATGGGTTTGCGCATGGGCAGAATTATTCGACTCACTCATAATCAGGCCCAAAATGTTTACACCATCAATACACACAATATATATATTATGTTTCTGTTGTTCATATTTGGAAATCTACTAAGCAAACTTAGATGAGCAGAACAGCACTCCGAGGCAAGATATGAATCGTATATGTGACCTCCTCCCTGGAATGTCTTTGATAGGTCAATATGGACTGAAAATGGTCATATACTCTGCTTATGCAAGTCACCCCCTACAATAATTAAAAAATGGAAGATGAAGTAAGAACAACTGGGATAATTAATGCAGTTTGTAGGGTTCCTTTCTTACTGCCTCATCTTCATTGCAATTGTACAGAAGGTAAATTAAATGAATGCACATATTTGATATAACAGCAGCTGACTCTTTTACAGATAGAAACGCTATGCAGTTTTTTGTATACAAACACAAAAGCCCCCACATGCACCATTTATTCAAAAACTGGAAGTTGATTGCTTACTTTTAATTGACCTAAGTAGGGTCGCCACATTCCGTCCATTAAGTCTTGCCTGTATTTCTTTGTAAAGTAACCAAGATAGGAGACAAAAGCTGTGATCAGCAACACATCGCCACACAGGGTGCTCTCCTGCTGCTTGAAGTTTCGAACAGCTTCGGCCCATCTCACATTCTCAGATGCTAGTCCTCCGACCTAAACACAAATGAAAATCTATTAACTTCCAATGCATTTGATTAAAAGACTTGGTTTCTTTATGGTGCATTGATTTTCTTCATTGGGAAAAGGTAGGCCCAGAAGCAATTTAAAAAGTAGTTTTTCCTTGTCCTAAAATAATTCCTCACAGAACAACGATTTTCATTGCAGTGGAGCTGAGTAGGTGGTAAATGTATGTGGGGACCTGTGGGTAGAGCAGGTGTGAGGGAGGGCGGTAGGTGTAGTACAGGAGGGAAGGGGAGATCTTTTTCCTGGGAGTAGCATTGAATGCTCCCCCTTGCCAAAAACAGGGCATGAGGCTTGGGTGCTGCTATAGTGAAAGCCTCCCTCATGTGATTTTTATAGCTGAATTACCAGCTGAAAATATTGGGAACGCTTCTCCCACACACGTAAAAAGGAGGTGTGGAAAAACCTACACACCATGAATCAGTCAGAGTGAAATTCAATGAATTACTTTCACTTCACCTGACACAGAATCGGCTCCTCTATGTACTGAAACAGTACACTGATTCTTGTATTCCAATAAACAGACAAAATATTTGAAATCTTTTGTTCTGATATCTGGCAATAGAGAGCTTTAGCTGCCTGACAAACATTATGTGCTCGAAAATAAAAGAATACAATGAAGGACTCTCAGGGCCTCAGTATGAGTCTGGCGGTCCATGGATCGGCAGACTTGCGGTGGCTCTCGGACCGCCGCTGAAAGGGGCGGTCCGACCTTCCTATTATGACCGTGGCGGAGCCGCCATGGGCTGACCGCCGGACCCGCCAGGTTGCCCCCAGCTGACAGCCTGGCGCTGCCGGCGGTCTCAATCCGCCATGCAAGCAGCACTGCCCTCTGGATTACGAGTCCCTTTCTGCCAGCCGACAACCTGGAGGAAAGGGAGTGCTGCGGGCCCCCATGGCAGCCCCATTGCGCTTTTCACTGCCCTGACATATGGGCAGTGAAAAGCGCGACAGGTGCTGTCACACCCGACGCACCGCAACATTGCCGCCAGCTCGATTATGAGCAGGCGTCAATGTTGTGGTGTGTTTCCTCTGGGCCGGCGGGCGGAACCGCTGTTTCCACCTACCGGCCCAGACGGAAACTCATGATAGGTACAGCAGAAGGACGGCCACATATGCGGTCATCCCGAAGCTGGACTTGTTAAAATGAGGGCCTTAGTGTTGGTTTCAGCAGTTACATTTTTTTATTTGTGTTTTTTTTTTTATTGGTGAAGGGCTAAAAATGAGTTCTTCAACATGATTTTACTACTGAGAGTCCTTGGCACAAATTATACTCCTGTGCTCTCTGTAATATTGGTGCATCCATGGCAGGGACAAGAGCAATAACTACATCTACCACCTTAGCTGTGCCAACATCAGCAATGGAAGCTGTCATTGCAGCAGTGACTACAGCTACTGCAGAACCACTGATCACAGCAGTAACATCTCCCACAATGGTAGGAAGAAGAGCAATAACAGCTGCCAGCAGTGGAAGAAAACTAACAGCAACCACTATCACAGCAGGGACCAAGGTAGAGCAACAACAGCAGCTGCAAGCAAGGCACAAACAAGAGCAGCAACAACCAGTTGTAAGTACAGCAGGCACAACACAAACCACAGCTGCCACAAGAGTATGGACCATGGCCACAAAAATAGCTGCCAACAAAGGAGCCACAGTGGATGGCACAACAGTGACTAACACAGCAGTTACAAAAGCTGCAAGCACAGCGGGAACCACAACAATAATCAGCACTGTAATGGCTGCAGGGACTTTAGCAGTGACCAAAGTCACCACAATGGCAACCACCAAAGCAGTAGCCATAGCAGCGACAACAGAATCAACCACAGCTGCCATCATAGCAGCAACAATAACAATATTTTTTTACCACAGCAGCAACAACAGCTGTGACCACTGTCAACATCAAAGTTTAAATAGCTATTGCAACACAGTAATGATCACAGCTGCTACCACAACAGTTACTACAGCAGTGGCCACAGCTGTAACCACAGCAAACACAATAGCTCAGTCCATGGCAGAGACAGCACTAACAGAAGTAACTGAAGTAACTATAGCTCGTGCCCATGCTATGCACTGCTTATTAGCTCACATCACTCTTGACATGTTCTATGACATGGGTACTCATAAAGGTTTTCATGAGCACCAATATTTTGGCCTGTGGTGTGACTGAGGGCTGCACTGATGCTAATAGGGTGGTAGTCGTAGTCGGGGGCTGGGTTGGAGGTAAGGTGGGTTTAGGGGAAGCAAGGCATATACATCTAGTGGCTGAATTGCCCAATGTAAAACCAGAAAATCTGGGATTATCCCAGCTTTCCCACTTTATCAAATTGTGAGATCCTAGGCAATTGTTTTATTCCACATTCCCTCCATTATCACATATAAGAGGACTCATAATAGAGGATTTCAGGATGCGCGCTGTACGAAACTTCCTCCTGTGTTTGATTTAAAAAACTATATTGTTGTTCATGTATAATATGAACCCAGACCACCTACACGATCATTTAACAACTGACTTGCCTTTTAGTTCAGTATTAGTATTGTTGCCAGGGTAGGAGAAGAATGAATGTTTCTAGATTCAAAATTATCACTTAAAAAAAAAATCTCAATGCACTGACATAATCTGATTTACTAAGGTAAAAAGGTTTTGCATGTTAATAAAATACACTTTTTGAATTCTGAAGACACATCATATTTTTACACTTTTGCTGAAACATGAATATAAGAAAAGTGTCCCTGAAGTTAAGGGGTACAGGACAATCTAGTTACATCCTTATTTTAATTTCAATTAACCTGTAAATAAACGCTAGCCTGCTTAGTTTACATTTTTTTTAATGTTATTGCTGAGTCGAGAAAAAGCAGTCCACTACTGCTGTTGAGCAGGGGGCAGCATGCGGCCCCTGGGCCATACTTTGAGTATCACTGTTCTATGAAAACATTGATTTTTTTTCAAGTAGCTCTTTATTATTTTTATATTTTGTTCAGTGGCTGATAGATACGTGCAAAGCAGAAGTATTAGAACTCAAATCATCAACATTGCCATCTATTTAATGTAAATTGCATCATGGTTCCAAGGCCAGCAGCCATTTGGACATGTGCAATGCAGGTCAAAATCAACATACTGGCAGTAATGACCAGAAAGAGCAAAAAGGAAAAGGTGAAGCCATTCAGGGAAGCATGATCAACAACCAGTAAACAGTACTGACAATCAACAGCGCTGTTAATGGCATCCCTATATGGGGGTAGGGGGGCTGTATGGTGGCCGAGATAAAAGAAAACAAGCTAACCTGCAGCCACCAGCAGGAGCTATATTGGAACAACGATATCACAATCTCACATGCTGTTGCTGACAAGTGAATTCGAGAGAGATAGCCCACCTTTCACTCAGGGAGGCCGCTCATCTGTTTTGGCCAACAGTTCAACCATGCACGTGTCCCAGGTGTCTAGGCCAGCACCACCCCCTGTGTCATTGGAAGTGATTTCCATGTCATTATCTCAGCAAATGCCCACCTAAGCAGTCATTCAGCCAGAGCAATAGGAACAACACCACTGCCGACTTCCAAGTCATGGCTATCCAGCGCTTTAGGAGGACTAATGCCAGATCAATTAATCAAACCACATACTTATTCCCGCCCATCCTAGTGAGCAGACTTAGTAAACAGTGAAGCGAGCCACAATGAAGGGGGTGGCCCATCACCTCAGACAGGGACTAAACAGCCTCTCTCCAGAAGCGAGCTATCACAGGGCAGTCCCAAACCATGTGGTGGAAATCTGCTTCTGCAGAGGGGCAGTGGGGGCTGCCTGGAGAGACACCTGGAAAAATACGGTGAAGGTGCACCAATGTCAAGTCCATCTGGTGCACATAGTTAAACTGGATGTATTTCAGACAGGATTTTTGGTAGGCACCTCGGACCTGTTCTAGCACCTGGCTCCACTGCTTGTAAGTCAACTCCTGACCAGTAGATTGAGCCCATTTCTCCTGTAATACCTGGAGGGAGTGTGTGTGGAATTCCAACAATCTGCTGTGAAGAAGTGTGATTGCGTGCCTGCCCGAGCCATGCTCTAGTAACATCTGTAAGGAGTTACTAGTGCATGCACCAAAGAGGTGTTTGGTTTCAAACAGTCCAGTCCCAATGCAGCCCTAATAGCTGCTACCAATGCTTTGTAGGTCAGGAACAGAGCCTCATGGATCTGGTGTTTTTCCCAGAGATCCTGGAAGGGCATCAGTAAGTTGTGTTCATAAAGGTCTCCCAATGAATCAATGTCCACGCCTTTCCATACGCCTGCATCACGATGATCAGCAATCCCCTGGAACGCCAGAACCAGCCACAAAGGCAGCAAGGGGGCATACGGAACAGGGTCCCGGTGCAGAATCACAAATCCATAACAGCAGTACTAGGCCATCCTGATCAGGCACCCCATCCTCATGTTGCATCTAGGGCCCATAAGCCAACCGAGGATATCCTGCCCGCTCAGGTCTTGGATAACACATCTTGGACAACACATGCTCATTTTGGTGTATGGCCCAATCCGAGCCACCGCATGGGCCACTGTAACTGAGGGGCCACGTAGTGCAAATCACTGTAGTGCACCTAAGCCCCCTTTCTTTAGGGTGGGCAAACAACTTCTGTAAAGCCACCCTTTTCCTCCCTGGACCCCAGATCAAGGTGGTAAGAGATAAATTCAGGTCCCTAATGAAACGTTGGAGATACGGGCAGAGCCAAGAAGTGTTAAAGTAGCCGTGGCAACACCAGCATATTTGCAATGGACACAGTGCTCATGGAGGAAAGAGGCAGGAAGTCCAAAAAGTCAATGAGCAGCATGCTCTGCATTCTGCATGGTAAGCAGCTTGGAAATCGGGGAAGGGGAAAAAGGCAAGACTTAGACCAGTTCAGCTGCAAGCCTGAGGACCTACCGAAACCATCCATTGCCTCCATCATGCTGGGCAGATCTCTTAGAAACTCCTGGAGAAATATCAATGAGTCGGACGTGTAAAGTGAAACCACCCACATGTAATATCACTACGTATGCCCCACCTCGGGGAATTCACAGTTATAGTTAGAGTTATTTCAAGTAACAATAACTCGTGGCCTAAGATAACTATAACTCGTGCCTTTGTCATGTATTGCTAGTTACCACAGATATTACAGCACTCATGACAACTTCAATGAAAATACCAATGAAACATTAGAAGTTAAATTATTGAAGAAAAAGCTGTGCATAGCAGGGGTGCGAGTTATAGTTACCTTAGCCTGCAAGTTATACTTACTTGAAATAACTAACTATAAACGCTGAATTTCTATGGTTTTGTGCGAATAAATTCAGAACCTAACTATAAAACTAGAACGTCCCTGTAACCATATATATATATATATGCACACACATACATGTATAAAGTCATTTAAACATTTTACTCAGCCTGCAAATTAAATATTACCAAGGCCTGTAGAAGCTTTAGAGGTCTTCTAAGTGTGTCCATCACTCAAGTTCTAATCTTCACACCACAGTTTTCTGCAGTCTCTCAGCCAGACACATATACCCTTTTACTTTTGATATTTTTCAGAATCCCTCCAGCGGAATATCCCACACCTCATCTCTTTTCTCTTCAGCATCCTCTTTTCACTTTCTCCTGCACATTCTTCCTTGCATCTCCTTCCGCTCATTGCTCACACAGAAACACCACATCTGCTCACCTATTGGCACTGCCTTTTCTTTATTTTGCAATCTGGCAAAATGTTGACATCTATGTACCTCCTTCACACACTTTTGCATAGAATCCCATTTACAATCAGCACACCTGACCATCACCCTATGTGCTCAGCAGAGGCCAGGCATTGGATGAGCATGTTTTATGACCCCTTTATGAGCTACTGGTGGACACAGTGAGAAATGTGTTCTGGTTTTGCACTGAATTGCACAGCTCTTTGATTGGCAGTTATAAAACCCCTCCCACATCCTGAGCTCACACAGACATATAAAGGCAGCTCTCTTCACCCTACAATCAATACTTGAGTATTAATGTGCATGAAAAAACGACATAAATTCGGGATTCTGAAAAAATCATATACTCTTAGAGAATTCAAGAGTAAGTAAAATGTGAAATGTAAACAGGATCAAAATCACTGTTCCCAAGGGGTGAGACCAGTGCCTATTTTTGCAGCTTCCAGCTATTGCCCAGTGGTGGGCACCATGGGGTGGGGCAGGCCCTACTAGGCACCCCATAGCATTGCCACTATTTCAGTCCATCAATGTTTGTTCCCTGTGCCACTATTGTAAGAGACCATACGCAAATTAATTTTGCATCTACTCCAGCAGGACCAGTCCCAAACGTTTAACTCATGTCACCAGTGAACGTGAACATAAGTGATCTCGGGTCAGTTTTGTCGTAAAAATCTTCATCGCTGAGTTACAACTTGAGTCTTAGGGCACAGCAAATATGCCATTATTGGATGGGTATACCCTTTGCACTTCGAGTAGCTCTTTATTATTTTTATATTTTGTTCTCGAGAATAAAAAAAACAAACATTGGAAAAGCCAAAATATGTGGCTATAACGTGCTAATGTATAAAAATGCAGAGAAACACATACTATTTGTGCTTTGTCTCTGTGCAACCCACCACTTTTCGTGTCTCCTTAGTCTGTGCCTTGTAGTTTCTCTCTCATGCGTGCTGTGCCATACAACATTTTACACAGTGGAACAGCACAACATTCTGTGTGGATCTGTGAATGCATGCGTTTGTATGTATTAGCACATTACAGCCAGACCTATTGGCTTTGCCAGTGCGCCATTCCAATCAGACAGAATTAAACATTTTGAAAGATATGCCGCAGGTTTCGCCTCATAAAACCAGAGGGCCACGTGACCCTAGTTGTGTTTTATTTAGTGATAGTAATAGAATAAGGCGAAGCTGTTGTGATGTGACAGATACAATAACACTAAGCCAGCACGTCTGCTATGGTAATTTGTGAAAAGGGCTTGAGTGTTTACGTGTCGTACAGTATGTATAATTTATCATCAATCTCCATCAGCAAAGCGAAGTGAAACACCTTAGAGTGAGCTTCTGAAGATCAAATAATATATTATTCCTTTCAGGCATAAACAGTTCATTAATTCCGTGGTGTCAGCATTTCTTGGGCCGCGAGATCAACCTGCACCCCCCATTAATAGCTGTCTCACTTCTGCAATGTGGCACCAAGGAGCGACAAGACGGATCCATTTAAATAGCAAAAGATGGAGCCTGTGCAGCCGCAGAACAGCCTTTATGGAATACGTTTTATTGTATATGTCACACCGAATGAGTCAATTTTCCTTTGATCAATAGCAAGTGTTTATATTCCTCACCATACAAGGAAAATATTGTAGCTTGGGGATCCAGCATAGGGGCTGAACACGTTTGCCATTTAGCGGATTCCTTTCGCCCAGGCACAATATCCCACCACTGCTCAGAGCAGCACCCCTCCGGTCTAATAACACCACCGACTGCCGCACGGGAGAGCAGTTGGGCAACCACAAATGCGCTGGTGGTGGACGAGGGAGGCCTTTGAGCTGCACACACTCTGAATCCAACAGCATCCTTAACAGAGCCTGAAAATGCAAACTATTTTATAGATGCATTTTATATTCTGCGCTGAGCAAAAAGCACAGTCAGCAGAGGGAGAATAGGTTAAACTGTTAAACAGGAGAGTTTTAGGTAATGGCAAACAGGTAATCGTGACTGCAAGGTCTGCACCCTTTGCAGCTGCCCCAGTGACCAACAGTAATGTTTCAGAGACATTATGTCCCTCAGTAAGACTTCAACGGTCTTTTCAACAGACCACCGAAGTTGCGGGTACCAGAAGACCGCCAGTGTGGCCGTTCGAACACAGCCATTTTACGACTTCATTTGGATTTCCGCACATTTACGGGCAGAAATCCAACACTGTCGGCCTGGCCGCCAGCGGAAGAGAGGCGTTTTCTACCGCCTCTCTGCCACGCCAACAGGACTCCGCCCGCTGTATTACATTATCTAATGCGGCACAGCAGTTTCCTGAATTGTGGTGCGGCGCTGGCGGTGAAAAACGCTGAGACCCATCCCCTCCCGGATGACCACCTCACCGAGACAGGTAGGTGGACCATCCGAAAGAGGGGGTGGGGGTAGAAGAGGGGAGGTGTTGTGTGGTGTGTGTGTGTATGTGTAGCGGTATGGATGTGCATGAGTGCGTGGGTGAATGTATGTGTGCGCGGATGGTGTGCATGTCTGAATGGAAGAGGAGGAGAGGTGGTGTTGGAGTGCAAGTGAGTAGGTCTGTGTATTGGGATACATGTGAGTAGGGGTGTTTGCGTGGGTGTGGGTGTGCATGCGAGCGACTGGGGGTGTATGTCAGGGAGTGTGCTGGTGAGTGGGGTTGTATGCCAGGGAGTGTGTTAGAGAGTGGGGGTGGGTGTATGTGTGCGAGCGAAAGGGGGTGTCTGGATGTATGCATGTGGTTGGGGGGGTGTGTCTGTAAGTGTGTGGATAGGTGGGGGGATGTTTGAAGGTGTTTGGACATGTGGGAGTATGTGTGCCGGTGACAGGAATGGGGATTCCTGTCACCAGGTGGGTTACTGCCAGGGTTTTCGTGGCGGGGTGACTGCTGCGGAAACCCTGGCGGTTTGCCGAGTCGTAATACCGCTGGCGGTCTAACGGCTGCCAGTGCACCAGAGGTGCTCATCTCCAGCCCAGCGGGCCGACCGCCCTGGCGGTACTGAGAACATTGTGATGTTTTGGCTTTGGAGAAACCGCCAGACTCGTTAAGCGGTGGTCTATGTTCTCAGGGCTTCCTAATCCAAATTAAAAAAATTATAGCGCTACGGACAAAGAAGGCCCCAACATTTTGAAACAGCACAGTGCTTGGTGTGATGTCGTTGGGAGGACCAGTGACAAAGATCGTGCTAAGGTTTTTCAGAAGCAACTTGTGCAACTAAGTTTAACATTATCTGCATGTGCCCAAGTAGCTTTTATTATCTAAACTGTAGGCTGCAGATATTTGCAAAATAAAGTTTAGGCATGATTAGGCACACCAAGCAGCACTCATATAGGTGCAGTGGTCTGCAGTGAAATGCATATTAGATGATTTGCTGGGCCTTTGGCAGGTAGGGTTGGTCAGAGAAACGTTTCTCCAATTTGCCATACGAAGTTTGTATATCGATAAGGTTTAGTTCATACTCAAAATATGCCTTTCCTGCCTACCCTTTGTCCTGAATGCGCACACAGTTAAAGACCTACCTATGGCCTCTTGTCTAAAGATATTTTAGCAATTGTTTTCATTGTACTGGTGCATTTCCTTTGAAGAGGTCCTTACCTACCCAGCTATACCTTGCCCACTCCCTGCATTCTGGTGGCATGCAGATGACAGATAACTTGGAGGCGAACCGTCAAGAAGATATATATCACCTACTGCTTAAAGTGGCACCAGAACGGTGAGGAGCCTAGGCACCATAGTGATGCAGAATTTATGAATTGCAGTCCCTGCACCTTAAATCAGCCCTCTGTCAATATTGCAAACTGTGCCCATAGATGTGAAATAAAAACAGATAACTGAAAGAAAGATTTGCTTTTAGATGGGCACCTCGAGGGAGCCCACTTAAAGAGGTTGTGAACACGATGGCTCCTCTTATTTAGTTAGAAGAGTGAGCTAGTGGTTAGAGCTGCCACTATAGGAACCAAGGTTCAAATCCCTGCCTCACCACTTGACATCGGGTGATTCTGAACAAATCACTTTATCTCTCCTTGCCTAAAAGTGTGACATGTATGTGTGTATTCACTATTTGATGAACATCCTTTTCTCTCCTGTCACTCTATGTAATGATTATGCTCTGTTACTGTATAGTTAGGTTCATGCTCCATATAAGCGCCTATTTTATGCTTCGTACAGCATAAAGTATGCCCAAGTGCAGCAATTAGAAAGAACAATTCAGGAAACCATATAAAGTTCACAGAGAAACTATTATACATGGGGAGGCAGTGAACAATGACCTATGTGTGGGGTGATGGTTCGGAGCAGGTCTAAAATGACAGAAATGTTATTTCGGCTCTGGTAAAAGAGCTGATTTGGTTAAGTACATGTTGTAATCCTCCAGTGTGTATGTGAAATCTTGCGCAAATCTAGCTCTACAAAGGAGCGTTCTCCACAATGGGGTGTTTACTGTCAATGAGCTGAAGAATTGGGAGGTAAGAGGGTACAGCATCATGGTCGTGGTTATACAGAGGAGAACAGAGGTTTCTATGTTGAGAACTATAGGGAGAAGCAGGTCCCCTAGGGAAACAGCAGGGCTGGTGTTGGGATAGAAGGTCAGACACCCCTGCAGTGAGGAACTGGTGCTTTTCAGATTCAAAACCTTTATAGAGAAATACAAGAATAGAGGTGTTGATGGCAATCTAAGAGGTGTGACTTGCTTTCCATCTACCTCTATTCACTTCGGGTCTCGCCCAGTTCACTGAATGGCCTCCCGGTGGTAGGCCTGGATTGTGTTGCTAAGGGAAGCAGTAGAATTCCTTCTTTGTAGAAAGTCTGTTTGGATATCAAAGGATGGGTTAAATATTTTGCAGCTTCATGGATTTTGTTAAGACTAACTCTGCCGAAGGCAACTCACCCACAACAGAACATGTATCTGTTATTCAGCATACAGATTGTTCCATGGGGTGAGCACGCGCTTTACTAATTCAAAATGGGTTATTTCACCAATGAGAAAAAGAGAGTGTAGACCACTGGTGAAAGCTAGAGATCAGGTCAATTTGGAGTACAAAAAATAAAGAAGAGCTTCCCTTCTATTTACACAGGAGAAATGTAACTCAAAAAGAGCAAAGACAAATTCTGGCTTCCATCGTAAGATCAGGGAAAAGAGCCTGTGTTGTTCCAGCAAAGATGTTACCTGACTGGATTTCTCTACCACAATTCCCCAGATACAAATCTTTTTAACTTTCATTCCTGTCTTGATTAAGTAATCTGTGCGCAATGTGGTGAACACTAGCTTGGCATTAGCCTGCTGGACACAGCGAAGTTTTGCAAAAGCTACAGATGGAGAAATGACCAGAGGAATTTCCCAAGACACCTGGTAACCTTGCACTGAGCATCAGTCATCAATGGAGTCCTTCGGAAGACGACAGCGATTTGACTTTGGTTTCCCCCTTCACAGTGAAGACCCGAACACCCGACACTACGGAATACTTGTCAGGTGAAGCTTTGGGATGTGTATGGATAGTGAAACGTATGCTTCAACACAGAGGCTTTTCCACCTGAAGCACTGCTCATCTAGCCTAAACCGCCATCTGATCAGACCAAGGACACTTACATGTCAGATGCCAAACTAGGTACAAACTGAACAGGTATCAAACGTCCCACTGACATGTCTGACGGTCTGAAGTAACCCCAGTGAAAAATGCTGCACTATAATAAACATTAAACATAAATACGTTTAGTGCAAAGATTTAACTTATATTTATCCACTACTGATCTATTCTATTATTTGCCTTTATTAATGAATACATTACACTTAATGCTTATGAACTTTGGTTGGACCTTACGTTCTTCAGGATTTAAATATGTAGGAATTGAATTGGTTTATGGACACTGGCTTGTCTCTAGATGATTACACTGGCGAAACTGCTGAGGAAAATGTACAACACCATATACAATGTGTTTGCTATTTGCCCTTTTACCCTATCAGAAGGACTCCTTACACATTTACACTTTACTGGCATTTGCATAGTGCACAGTTAGCCATTAGCATGGCATTGCAGCATTTTCGGCAGCCCAAGAAAGTCTTAAAAGCGTTCAGAGACTTGATTTCAGGCAGGATTCACCCTGTGAAGCTGCGCGTCCAGCTCTGAGAGTCAATATACTGTTCATTAGGTGAATATGCCAACTACAGTGAGCTGAGGGTGAAGGTTCTTGGTTTTTGAAGGGCTGGACATTGGCTCAGGCATCCAGGAACATATGGAGAATGATTGTATTTAAAGTTGCAAGGTTTGTGGTCTATTCCTCATTTCCACAAATGACACCATAAAATGGTGTCACATTTCTGATTTTGTGTCAACTACGTACAAATTATACTTTTTTGCAGAGCA
The DNA here is from genome assembly GCF_031143425.1 of Pleurodeles waltl. Classification (NCBI taxonomy): domain Eukaryota; kingdom Metazoa; phylum Chordata; class Amphibia; order Caudata; family Salamandridae; genus Pleurodeles; species Pleurodeles waltl. The sequence continues at coordinate 1,239,163,770 of NC_090446.1, forward strand.
ATACTTAGATTGGCAAAAGTCGCAGTGCAGGCTGCTGCCTCCTGCACAGTGAAAGGCAGACCGGCTGCTTTAAACCACTGCTGCATCTCACACTAATGTGCTGCCCCAGCGCAGGTATGGGTTTGCAGCTGCCCCAGGGTAGAGCATTGATTGTAGTAGGGTATGCCGTCTCTGTTTGCCCTCAGCACATCTGTTTAAAGGTGCGCTATGGCACAAACCATAACATTTCATCCACTGCATAATATGGACCCTGATGATTATTAAATCAGGCATGGATGAAAGTAACTTAGCATTTTGTGTTCTTTGAGAGACTTTTCTTCTCCCTCCACTTTGTTCATTCAGATGATTGCTCAGAGTTGAACAACTGAAAGACTTGACAAAGTGCTGCCAGGAACAGCTGAAAAATTAGTCTCCACTCAGTAAAACAAAGCAGACTCGCTTTTCTCATTACACATCGAAGCAGTGACGATTTGTATCACCAATGAGATCCACACTGGAAATGATAAAGGAGCCATACGCTCGACTAGCATTCAATAACATACTTTAGATACTGGCAGAAGCTCATTTTGTTATATTGGCAGCTTCTTTTCAAAGAAAAGAGCTGCAAATTAAAGGCATCTCAACCCCCTTTGGCAGATGGTATAAAACATGTTTCATTGAAGATTACAAGGCGCAGAAAATCGCCCAACAAAGCACGATGAGCTATTTCCAAAGATTACATTTGCATAATTGTTAAATACATATCTGTGTATCCAATAATGAAAGATGAACACAAACCATATCTGTGCACACTGCATGTTCACTATGGAGAGAGAGTTATATTTGCATCTCAAAAAGAGGAAAATTATGTGCTGGTAGAAAGCAGAGGATCTCCTCGTGATATCGCAAAAATATTGAGTCCGTAAATCAGAATGGAGAATCCAAACCTCGAGCAGGAGCTGGAGATTGGACAGGGGCCCATTTTGTACATGAGGTGTTCAGCAATCGATTCAAGTTATATTGTGAGAAGGAAGGGAGCTGACTAAAGGCAGGCTGTCTTTTTGAATTGAGTTGTTGTGAACTCCAAAAAATACTAAAACAAATGGTTCTTAGGAAGGGGGGTGTGAGAAGTGTCAAGAAGACATCAGGAGAATTTTGAAGTAACTGTAAACATTTAGGAAAGGAGATGAGGGAAACAAAAAATGCTTTGTAAACGACGGTAGAGGGGAAAATATGTAATTTGGCGGACAAGGAAGAAAACAAGAACTTAAAAAAGGAAAGGGAGAAAGCCAAATACGTGGCATTTAGGAGACGAGGTAAGGGTGGCGAATCCAATGGATCATAAGGAATAAACAACCCAAACAGCATGTAAAAAGTCACTTTGGTGTTCTTTAACCTTACAAAGGCACTCAGCCTCCATGCACGGAAAGATCTGAGAATTAGAAGAGTTACGTCATCACATTTTTTACAGTTTACAGCAAGTAAATCAAATTGTATAGCAATAAAACTAACCACAATGAATTGGGGAGTCATGCTTTCCACACTTCAGGCACAAAAAATTGTTTTGGAAAAAATATTACAGGCTTTTCTGCCGAATACTCACCAACCGATTTGCAAGAGAGATGGTGCGTTCAGTTGCTTCAGCCTCTTGCTGACACTTAAGTTTATCGGCTGTGGCCTTCTCAAATTTAGCAGTTAGCTTTGCCAGGTTTTCATTCAAGAACTGTTTTAAGAAAAAAGCAAAAATATTTAATGCACCCTGAATCAATACATACAGCTGTAACAGGCTGGATCCCAACAGGAGGCTGTACCTCCGAATGTTCTAGAACAGGGGTCTCCAAGCTTTTGTATAGTAAGAGCTACTCGCACTCAGTGAAAGTCACCCGGAGCTACTATTATTTTTAGAGTCTTAATACTTACCACATCAGAGAAGATTACATGAGTGTCCACCATATAAATATTATCAGCAGTGTTCACATCAGTGTATGAGGCACGTTTTCTAGTGGTAATGTAAAAAATGCCTTATCAGTGTTGAATGCGTCTTCACTGGGTAATGCATAACAACCATAGTTGCAATGCCTCTGGCACTGAGTTATAGGTAATACATCTCCCCAATCACCAGTTCATAAGTTCTGAAAATACACACATTTTCATCTCAAATACACACTTCAATTTTGGTATACATACATTTATTCAGCCAAGCAAAAGCTTCTAATTTGTTAGGCCGGACTGTACACAGGAGAGCTACCAACAGCTCAAGAGATATTTGTTGGACAAGCCTGTTCTAGAGATTTAAAGGGTAATTTAAAAACCCACTACCCCGATGCTAGGGAGTGAATTCGAACTATGCGACTTGTTCAACCACAAAGGGAAGGCCGTTTAATTTGAAAGGAACATAACACGCCTTGCAGCGTATGTCTTGGCAGGAGTTGCATATTATAGTGACATTACATACCCTACTGACAAAGGAAAGTGAAATAGAGTGGCCATTTCCTACCAGCAGAGTTCAGGCTGTACCATCAACCATGAAGTCTGTTTCTAGTTGAAAAGTAGAAAGAGTGATTAATTGAACGAATAGTGTAGGCTGAAGAGTACAGCCACTGGCATCTTTCAATGCAGACAGATCTCTGGTCCTCCAGAGTTCACAATGCTAGAAGGCCCCACACCCCGGTCTGTGAGAAGAAGCTATTTCTGCTTCAGAAAACCTATGAAGGAACTAATCCGGCTGTTGCTCTGGTGAATTCCAGCACCACAAAGACAGTGAAAGGATGAAACTGCCATGGAAAGGGTACCATGCCTTGGATTTGTGTGTGAATTATGTAAAAGTGATCTAAAATATGCAGATTCTCCCTTCCTCATTTCAGTACTTAAGAAAGTGAGTAATAGATATGCTTCCTTGTATAAGCACCCACTTTTAAGCGTGTTTTTCTAGTTCATATTCTCTTCATTTTTTACCTGCCCACTGCAGTGACTATAAAAGGTACCTGTCCCCAGCTTAATTGCTGTTTTTTTCCTAGTCTTACAAACTAATTGCCGACTAAGGACTGGAAGGCAGTATCGCAAATACATGGACAAGGAAGGGAGAATCAGAGTTGTACAGATTATCACTATGTAATCCAGACATTATCTTCTCAACCCCTTCCATGTCCCATTCCTTACGTAAGGACATACCAAACCCACTTCATTGGGATCCTTGTTATCAGAAAAAGACAAACAAAATATTAGAGCAGTGGTTCCCAACCTGTGGTCTGGCGACTCCTGGGATTCCGCGAAGCCTCCTCGGAGGGTCAACGACTGCTTAGAAAATGTAATCGTTTTAACAGATTAGGCCCACAGCTTTCAGTAATGACTCAGTGGGAGAGGTCCCCGGATTGCAATAATGATTCTGTGGGGGTTCCTGTATTGATAATGTGGAGGTCCACTGAAGTCGAAACATTGGGAACCACTGTATTAGAGGTAATGTAATGCTTGCATTTCCAATGAAACATTAGCTCAGCAGAATATTTAAGGGGGGGGGGGGTGTTGCTGCCCCTCCGGTTGGCACAATGGTGTCAAATCCTGCATGACAGGCCTGTCTGAGGCACATGTATAACTTGTGAGCCCTCGAAAGTAATCAAACAGGCACAGATCACAATTCTTGTGTTTCCTCTGTCTGGTTACTGCAGGTCCCTGTTTTGTCTTAATAGACCTCTGCCTGATTTTCTGTTGTGGGTCTCAAACCTATTTCAAACTGAATTTTAATGTTAGATCTGGGAGGGCTCAAGACATTAGTACACTATTCTACACACCTCTAGGTCTTACAGCCCAAGTTTAGTGTGTCCGAAGACTTTGGGTATCTTCCAATTGCCCTGGCTTATTGCATTTTGGCCCTGTTTGCAGTAAGGAGAACAGGAAACAGTAAAATGTAGGTAGACCAGGGCCTGGTAACATTTACTTCATGGGTCAGAGAGCAACAAGGAGTGTCTTAGGGTGTCCCAGACCAATAGACTGGTGAACTCTACAAACCTCACTCAGCCGTTCCCAGATAACTGCTAGGCTTGAGGAAGGATACCGGGTGGAGTGAACCTGCTGCACTTGGCATCTGTGACTTGTGAGAAAGACTTGAGGAGAATTGATCCCCTTCCACTTCAAATCCAAAGACTGAAAGAGCTTCAACGATCACAAGGTTTGTCCTCCTGGTTGGCTCCAGGAACATAAAACATCAAGAGGACATTGCTGTGGAGAATCCACATGGACCCGAGGCAACTGAACAGGGACTGGACATTGCTGTTGCCTCTGTCTGACACACTGAAAGTCTCTAAGCTCCTCCCCCATAGGTACTGGAGGTTTTAGAAGTGTACTGTTTTGGTTGTTCAGGAACCAAAAGAAACTTTTGAAAACCTTTTCCTCCAGAGCGTCAGTGGGTCCTGACAAACAATATCTGATCTAGAGTTCCACAGCAATAGATTGGAATTCATTGTTGCCCTGCATGGAGATCTCCACAAGCGAGAAATCTCAAATGCTCCAGAGTACCAGTTGGACTTGCATGCTTCAGGTTTCCAGCCTTTGGTACAGGGGGGCAACTACATTTTCTGTGGCATCAAAGATTTCCCTTCTCAAAAGTGACAAAGTTCCATTCTGTGTGAGGACTTGAAAGAAATGTCAACATTTTTCTTCAAATAAACAGCAATGTCACTTTCTGAATTGGAACTTAAAAAATGTTTCAAAGTCTTTGACTTCCAGGCTTTCACCAGGACAATTCACTTAGTGTAGCTGACCCAGGCTCCAATACTGTCAGCATGAAATTTAACTTTGCCTCCTGTCTACCTTGAGTATTGACTTACATTGGGTAGTTTATTTTTTAATTTTAATTCTTTAAAAATGCATTTCTCTGATTCCTCTTATCTTACAGTTGGGTGTGGTGTTTTATTGTTTTGTTTGTGACTTTTTCTACTGTTTATACACTGATTTACTCATTTTTCCTACTGTTTATGCATTCATTTAGACATTGTTGTTGAATTACGCATAACTGCTTAGTGTCATGCTACCAGGAATTAAGCAACTTTTTTTTGTTTTGTTTTTTTGTTTTTATGCCATCTAACAGGCATCAGCCTTGTCCCTTGATTTGGACACTTGTCCACCCTAAATAATAATCCATACTTCTACTTTAGAGCATTGCATAGTATGGCCTGAAGAGTCATTTGTATTTTATATCTCTTTTTGCATCCTGAACTACAAACTATAATTTGCCAATGTTGTCATTTTACTTTATTCTCATCATAGAATGCCTCAACTTGACTTGAATGCAAATGGACAGGACTAAAATATGTGGGCAACATTGTCCATGATTAAAGGTTCATCACATGGGTATTTGTTCACAGTGCTTAATGATTAGGAAGTAGTTTACTAACTTTCACAGAAAAATGTAAAAAGTCAAAAACTATCATTTTAGTAATTAAAATATGTTTAACATGTAGGGAAGGACTCTATAGAGCACTTTTGTTTTGTGATCTAATTATATACTTAAGAGGAACTGTGATCTGTAACGTGAACATAGTCTAGCTTCATATGTTCTGCATTATTCCACAATCCAGTAATTGGGCCTGGAAATATTCTTGAAAAATGTTTTATATTTGTGCAACGGTGTGTCATCAGTATGTCTCATGATGGCATCAAGAGTAAGGCCATGAGTAATGCCTCAGCATGTCTTAGTGTGTGACCATCATCTTCAGGTTGGGTTCTCAATTGTAATTGTTCTTATTTCTGTTGTGATTTCTGTCCGCAAATATTGTTTACCCCCCTCCATTTTTCACTGAAACGTTTCAACAGACAATATTATGGATGGACACATTTTGTCCACCAGTCTTCAGCAGATGCAGAAACTGGGAGCAAAAAGTGGCGTTCTTCGTAACTTCCCATTCTGTTGAATGCTCCACCTACACCTCTCATTAGTAGGTCTCTGTAATCCGGGTTACAGTTCATGCTAAAAATGGTTAGCATTGTTTTAAGTGCCTCAATGTTACTCTATTGTTGACGCTTCTCTGATTTTGGTGTTCTTTAAGATGTTTAGCAGTCTGATTCGTGTTTGTACATTGTGCCTTCGAGGAACTGGGGGGAGTGGGAGTCTAGGTGCGGATAGGTAGCATTATCTGAAAAAATATATATATGAGGTGCAAACTATTAACTCTTCGCTTAAGCCTTTCAAACAATATCCATTCTAATGACAGGGATCTTTAAATGGGAACACATAATTCATATTTAGGATTATCTGTGCTCTATCTTGTAGGCATTTATGCTAAAACAATAACGATTTCATGATCGATCTGGTTACCTTCTATTAGGCTCAATGACTCTATTTTTGATAGCATCGTGACTGCAATGGTACCGTTGCAGTGGTGCAAACCTCACAATGAACGTCTCTTTAGATAAACTGAAACATTTATGTCTCTTGAATTCTAAAGTAATAGTTAACTGATTTTTATGCATGTTCAGTATTGCTTCACAATCGCCAAAACGTTTAGCAATTCAGGATTAGGTAATCTCTTAAAGGATGTTTAGTGATCAATGGTGAACCCACCCATCACTGAGTAGCAAAGTCGGATTTGCACCATCATGCACTGATATCATCCTTTTCTGTTTATTATAGAACATTGAAAATCATGATTTATCATAAATGATCTATTTAAACAATGCATTAAAGAAAGAGGGTTATAAATATGCTTCAACAAGTACCAACACCCTCGATGGAATGCTGAGAGCTGGCCAGTCAATTGGAATGCTCCCCTTGCCGGCTAAAGCTACTGCACAGACCATCAAAGGGAGTGTTCTGTGGCTGTCAAATCCCTCCAGTGTGCTGATGTCCCTATTGGTCTGCTCCTCCACCAGCCACTTCCTTCCAGCCTACGGACAGCCCCTGCAGAATTCAGGGGGTGCCGCAGAAGAAGGAGCTTAACTGAAGCACGGGGAAAACAGCTGCTTCTTCTAAGAGCAGCTGCTGTTTGAGACACAGTTGTCAGGGCTCTTCCACTTGCGGTGCTGAGTGGTGAACGTAAGCCCAACCACCCATAGAAACGTGGAAAAACTTAAGCAAATGTAAATTTAATATATTTCTACATCTCTGTGGGAATTGTGCTTACGCTTCCCTTTAAGAAAGCAAGGGGGGAGCCTTGACAGCAATGTTTCTAGTGGCAGCTGCTGTTAAAAGTAGAAGCACCACAAGAGAATGAATTAGTTTAATTCCCAAGCTTCAGGGATTCTCATTGCCACATCTGTAACAGCAGCCAGTTCAACTTACAGCAATCTTGGCTTTGATGTGCGCTAGCTTCTCTTGTGCCGCGGCCAGCTCGGCATTTGCTTTGTTCAAAGCCATACGCTTGGGCTCCACCTCACAGAACACCTCGTAAAACTTGACAATGTTGATAACCCAGGAGCACAGGCCGGCGGCCGCGTACGACTTTGAGGTGATGAAGTCGGGGTTGAATTCTGGGTCGTTTAGGAACGGCTGGATGGCTTTGATGCAGTTTTCGTGGATGTTCTCCTTGTTGAAGCTGATTAAACTTTCCAGGAAGCCGTCCACTTTGCCCATGATGATTTTAGCCGCTTTCCAGCTACGGTCCTTGGGAACTTTCCCGCCTGGCGCAGTGAGCACCATCACGGCGGCGGCGACATTGGAGACGGCCGAGGGCGGCGCTCCAAATGACTTCAGCTCTGTCAGATTGCCCTGGAAAGAGGAAAATGAGGTTGTTAGACAAAAATGAATGTGTTTCCTTTGTACTAAGAAAGAAATGGAGCAGGCTCCTGAGTTATCAGTCTGAAAGACTAGCTTTGAAGCATGAAGGAGCCCTCTGAATTTTAAATATAATGACTTGAGCGCATTGCAATGGAACCCCCGGGAGCAGCCAGCGCCGCCCTTCCCTTGTTAGATTGGAATCAATTGAATCTCTGGAGCATTTCTAAGGCCGCAAAATGTGCAATTGCTTTGGGTGTATCCAATCTGGAATAAAAAAAAGGCAACACACAGAAGCCAGGTTTTATAAATGGGCTGCAGGTTATTAAAAAAAAAAACTGAACGTCTGAATTAAAAAAAAAAAAAAAGATTATAAATTACTTTTTCTTGAGAGCAGAGATAAAAGCGGATGCTTTCACAAAGAGGTATTATCTCAAAATGAACTTCTCTATGAGTTTCTTGCCTGATTTGTTTTTGGTATCATACAAGCAGGCTGGCATTTTTCTCCACAGACACTGCAGCAGGTATAATGAGGAATAATCAAAGATTCCTTCATATGGTTCTCTCGAATGATGAACGGTACATGCTGACTGCATTGTAGCCATCGACTCACATAATGAAAACTATGTAGCTAAATAACTGATATGTTTAAGCTCTCCCTTACATCTACACAGAGGGACTGTGCGCCCCTCTAGGTCTGCAGTGTTCCAGATCTCGAAGCATCCATGTAAACAAACATGGGCTTCCTTAAACAATCCCTAAATTAATAAGCAGGTTTCTTTTATACCCAAGAAAGCCCAGAGTAGTGTTCACTACACTCCTTTCTAATACTCAGGAACCTGTGAATTTTCTCAATGCCCAGATCATTCCATAGGCCACGGCCAGGCTTTTAACAGATCCCTAGTTCCCAATGTATCACAAAATGCCTTTGGAGCCTGTTTTTTTAAATTGTTTTAGATAAAGACATTCAACATATTTCGATATTCCCAATATTTCTCCAGCCCTGTAGTTTACAGCATAAAAAGTGCTTTTATTGCCCTGCTTCTGTGCGACAGTGAGCGAGAAGGTACGCGTGAATGTGTGGGAGAGGCGAAGGTGACATGAGGATGAGGACAGGGAATGAGGAGGCCAGACGAAGAGGCGAGGGAAAGGGGAAGTAGAGAGACTGAAAAATTCAGGAAGTGTGAGGTAGAGTAGGCTCAGAGGGAAAGAATGAAAATGAGAATCTCTGTTGAAGAGTGTGGGCCGGAGGGAAAGGAGCACACGAGTGGGAAGTCACACAGAGATCAAAGAGTTAAGAGAGTGAGGGAAGTAACTGATCTATATGTTCCCTTGAGGACAGAAGTAGTGGATTGTGAATGGAATGCAAGCCATCCAGCCACAGTGACTCCCTGAGTGACAGACTACTCATATGCGATGTGGACAATGTCATAGAAAGAAGAGACGTGTTTGGGTTCTCTCAGGCAAGGTTGACCTGGAGATGACTACCTTCTAAGACGTGGATCATGCTCCAAAGATAGGAAACAGCAAACATGTTGGTTATTTGAAAAGTTATTTCGAACTGTGACTAAGGGTTGTTTCTCTAGTATAAATTGAAGGGGGTATGTAGGAGCTCTGGTTATGACAAAGCTGTGGTTAAAAATCACTGCAAAGCTTCCCTCACATATGCCACAGTGGGCCAGGTTTATTCACTAGTCGAAACTGAAACACATCTTTGTACCCTGTTGAGTGTGTTGAGTGCATCCTGTGCTGCTTCAAGTGCTGGTTCAGCCTTTGCTAAATCTTCTTCGCAGTCTTTCTGCTTCCGTCCCACCTCCTCTGCAATAACAGCAACCTTCTGTTCCTCCTCATCCGCTATAGCCTTCTCCTTGCTGACTTTCTCGGTTTCCACTCCTACTACTTGAATCAGTTTGTCTGCATCTTCATTCTTCTGCTTCAGCTCCACCTCTTGTGCTGCCAACTTGGCTTTAAGGTCGTCCACCTACATCACAATCAAGCAAAGGGTTAGCAAATCAGAAGCGTGTTGATTGGAAGCACTGAAAAGAAAATGTCTAAAGTAATGCAATGGAACTTAAAGAAGGAAACCTAAAGAACAAAAACTAAAGCTTCTGGTTTGGCTTTCATTCTGTTTTCTTTCCTATCATATATAAGTGTTAATTTTTATTTTCTGCCAAACTGTTCATTCTAGGCCTGGGCGAAAGATGCATTCAACTGGCATATTCTTGCATAATTTGGGTAATTTTCATGTTACTCTTGTTACGCAAAATTCCCACGATTATGCTGTTAAGTCATGACACATAATTACACACCATTCATTGCAAAAATGTTGTACAAGGGCTTGGGAAACAAAGGTGAACAACAGAATGTGAGTGACTCTTGTTCACAGTGATTGTGCTTTTTTTAATGTGAAATGTGACCTCGCGTTCAAAATGCATGCAAAGGTACAGTTCACACTAAAATATAGTTTTGAATGCCTGCTTTGGATTTCGTATTATGCATAATTACAAGTAAATCTTCTGAAATTTTTCATAATTAGGCAGAAGCAAATTATGCAAAATTCCTCAGTGCTAAGACTCGCTTTTTAGGTCAAGTGCATTGTGACTTGACTATTCTCTGTCTTGCATGTTCCCACCTATCTCTCTATCTCAGATATTTTGTCTTTAGGATCAACCATTTGACTGGTTGTGGTTCTTGGAATGTGCAGTTTCAATGCAAATAAAGTAGTAAACCCGGTTTCGTAATCCATTTAAATATCCAAATGATACAAACTTCGAACATTTTTGTTGGGTTCACTGAAAATTAAAATGCATTAGATTGCACACTTACAGATGACATTCTTCTGCATGCACTCTATATGGGTCCCTTCGATTTCATTGCAATCACTTCTGTAATATCCTATGTCTGGAAAATTTCTTATATAGAAGAGAACTCGGCAAATAGATATACGCTCGTATGTTTAAATGGGTGAGCTCGTTCTTCCTAGATACTGCTCAGTTGCCAAAAGTTCAATAGTACTCACACACTGTTAGGATGCATGATGCTCATTACACGTCCTTTAAGATAGCGTCTGTAAGATTCAGATCAATCAGTCAAGGAACTTTCCGCAATATCACAAATGACGTTTTGGATTTAAAAACAGATTTATCTTTGGAATACATCTGATGAACGTTGTGTGATCAGAAACTGATATTGTTAGTGAACTGATCACATTCATTTCTATTGTCGGTTTTAGTGAATAGGAGCATTAACTTGTAAAATATTGTTTAAATGTTATTTTATTGAACATTTTGTGATTTTTCTGTCTTTACCCACACCGTACATAGCAATATTAGAACACTAGAATGTTGGGAGCTCTATTGAAGCCAATCAAATGTATCTTGGGGCTTATAATGTCTGGTATAAGCCTTCTGCTCCAACATTCCAATTTATTTTTCTGTTTCTCCTTTTTTAATTTAAATCATCCTACCCTCAGTGGTTGGAATGTTTAATAGCATTATGGACCTTCTGCCTAGGGCTATACCAGATGTTAAAGGCGGACCCTCATTATAGGCCTCCGCCTGAGGCATGGCCTCTACAGGCTCAGGGACTTTAAACTACCAGTATAGCCCCCACCAGCAGGCTTTAACGCTATATTAACGAGCAAACATTCAGGAGCGGTTTCAACCATTGCTCTTGTGGTTGGGCTAGGTGGCATGTTAGAACAGCCAGAAGCAGGGAGTAAGAAACAATAACACCTGATTGTCCTTAGCACAAATGTGAGGGATGCTGTCTCTCTTCACATGGTCTGCCCACAGAAACCTGTAGAACTGCTGTCTCAGACTACAAACACCAGTCGACGCCTACTCCTCTTATTCATTTATTTTATTTATTTAAGACATTTGTAAAAGCACACTGACACCAAACTGGTATCCTGGCGCTGGCCATAAACACAAGACAGTTCAAACGGGGTTGTGCAAACACATTGCTCATAAACCCAACGCGGCTACTTAGGGAAGAGCCAGGTCTTAAGAGCTTTTCTAAATACCAAAAATCGGCGAACGATCTAAGGGAGGCAGGAAGCTGATTCCAGAGCTGGGACGCCCCGGCCATAAAAGTCCCGCCACCTTGTCTGGCTCTCTTTAAAATGGACACCCGGCCCAGTTTAGCCGAAGAAGAGCGAAGATCTCCATTCGGAATGTATCTCACCATGCTCCTTCGCAAAGAGACTGGGTCAGATCCCTGTAGCGCTCGAAACACAAAGGAAAGGCACTTAAACTAACTTCTTTGTTTAATCTTCAGCCAATGTAACTCCTTCAGAGCTGCAGAGGCTGAGGCTCTTCTTGGTCTGTTCAAGGCAGGTTTTGCAGCCGGAACTTGAGCTCTGGACAACCGACTAATAGATAATCTGAGACACCTAGCAACATGGCATTACAGTAATAAAGCCAGCTAAGAATGATACTGTGTACCACTGGTGCTCTGGCTGAGGGAGGGAGCATAGAAAGAATCTTTCACAAAGCTCTCAAAAGCACAAAGCAGGAGCACGCAATTTTATTCAAGTGGCTCTCCAGGCTGAGCTTGCTGTCACACATAGCCCCCAGATTCCACACTCTTGGCATTCTCTGCAAAACTATGTATTTTCCTTCTTTGAGCAGATTTGTGAGTATTAAAGATATATATTATTGGAGGATGTGGAAATCTCTTTCGCTCTTAGCCCCTTTGGAAAGCACTGCGCTTTCCAGGGGTGGCTGAATCTCCAATTACTATTGGGTCGGAGAGAGGTTTGGAAGGGGGTGCGAGGATGCTTTGACCTCACTTTCATTACGTGGCACGTGGTGACATTCAGTCTCAAGAGCCATCTCTTGCGTGACCAAATCAGACTCAGAGTCAGAGATTATGATATTTTCTGTATGGGGAGATGGTGTTGCTCCCCCGAATGCAAAGCAGGTCCATTTCTCCAGCCATTTCAGTCTCTGGGGGGGAGGGGGAGGGGGGGGAACTCTGGTCTTTCTGCTAACCATTTCCATGCTTCCTGAAGGAACTCAAAGAAGGCATGGTTCTGGAATATTACCTTTGGCTTGGCAAGAAAAATCAGCATAAATCTAAGGTCTATAGACCTTAGATGCTTCTTTAAATGTTCAAAAGTTTAAAGAAGTGTTTGAAGATGTTTTGTAAGGTCCAGGAAGACTGAAATGCCTTGGGTTTCATATTCCACTGTCCTGTCATCCTGGCAGCCAATTTGATCTATTTTCATAATTGAGGTCTTACACAATTATTGGTTGTGGTGGAGCCCCAGGTGGTTTTCTCTGCGTCAGCATGTGGTGCACCCATTCCATAATGACACACTGGGACAGTTTCTTTACTGGGACCCATTCCCTGATCACCACTTCAGAAAGTGGGTGAGGGCTCCCATATCAGTGCTTTCTGGGAAACCGAGGAAAATAAGGTTGCTCCACCATGTATGCTCATTTGCTTTTGCAACTTGAAGGATTTTATCACTTCAGTCGACTTAGCAATTGTTTATTTAATATCTTTTGGAGAGTTTCCCTTTCCACCAATCTCATTTCAGTTGCTGTGATCCTCTTCACCATCCATCAGAGATCTTGACAGAATAAAGAAATGTCTGACTATATATCGCCAGTACTGAAGTCCAACAATTCCATGGAGGATTGTATAGGTTGCAAAGTCAGGTCAGTAGAGTTTGAATTGTCAGCCGTCACCCCAGTCAGGTCAGCACGTTCCTATCTGAGTGCAGGGCTGGGAGACATTTGTGCTAGCAAATTTGCCATGGTGCCCTGGCTGGAGGTCTCAAGTAGGCTTGTACTTGACAATGTTATTTATAGTGCAACTTACTCCTCAGAAGGATGGATTGGGTGCCTTCACCTATCCAAGGTTCAGGACAACCTGCGAGGTGGCCATTCTGCTGCTGATGTTCTATTTTCTATTCACACCCAATTTCCTCAGACCGGCCTGCCACCAGGCCCTCTTGTTTCCTCTCTGGGCTTAGACCAGCATGAGCAGTCCCTTTCTCTTAATAATTAGGATTCTATGGAGGACGTCAGAGAGAAATCAGTCCTCAGCTCACCTATTTCCATTGTTGTGATACAGCACACTATTAAAATGGGCACAATGGGTAGTGGCCACGATCTAGGAAGTAAGATAGTGGCATTGTCCCATATCTCTCGGCAGGCTCCCGGTACTTAATTGGCATAGTCGATTTGCCCCAGCCTCCATCAATTCCCACTTATAACAATCCGGCCCTGGCCATCTACCTATGATGAGTGCCCTGAAGGGGGAGAGGGTGTCCCCTGACAAGGCCCTGTGTCACAATAAGAGGGAGTGAGGGGAGGACCAGAGGTGCCCTGTACCCCTCTCAACAGCCGAACTGTGTGTTCTCTCAGTGTGGTCACACCCCTCAAGAGTCCAGGATCTTGCGTTGTCTGGACTGTTCCCCTCCACTCCGACTTGTCCTTGTTTGGAGGGAAGTATTGGGCTGGGGCTTGGCTTCTTCTGAGTTGGATATAAAGAGTGCATAGGTTTCAAAATATGAACACTTATTTGATAATACTGTTAAAAGTACGGAAAGAAACTCTTGGTACCCTAGCAGGTTTATCAGTTGTGACCTTCTGGTAGCAGATATGACTTAAGCAAAGCTCGTCCTGGCTTTCATTGCCAGCTAAACAGCAAGACTTAACTTGCACTGGGTGCAGGGTGCATAGCTGGGCAGACCAAGGGCCTTTTACAGAAAGTGCCCCGATGAGCAATGGGCGTTTAATCCCACTTTGTGAGCTCCAAGGACTCTTTGGTATTACAGAAGGGGGTGCAAACACTTGTGCAGCTGATTCAGTAATACTGACAGTGCTGCTGCACATGTAGCACCAGTGCCATCCCAAGAAAGCATTCCCTCATTTGCATGGATGCAGGATCCCATGCAAATGAGGTGATCTATTTTCCTCTGCACCTGCACTGTAATATGGACGTGGGTGCAAAGGCAAAGAAGCTGTCAGTACGAGGACCACAAAAAGACGGCACACCGACAGTGGGTCCGCTGATGGCAGCCCTCTGAAGGGGAAAAGTGGTTTCCATGGACCCTGCAGATATCCCCAGTTATGACGTGAACCTCACAGCCAACTTGTATCTTCTATATAAACTGCTGAGACCTGATCCGAAGGGACCTACGTACATCCATAATGTGTTGAACTGGAAGTATATTGCATCACAAATATTTGCATTTGCAGCAGGGTGAACACATTTTGATGGAACACTTTGACTCACAGTCTAGCATTTTTACTTCCTGTAATTAAAATAGCTTGCAGGTTGTAACTGAAAAAGACACAATACATGCAAATACGGAATATAATATATTAAAGTATGAATAAACACTAAATTGTGTTACTTTTTTCAAACTCTTTCTGAGACAATCTTGTTAGCTAGAAGCAACATTTTGCCCATTGGTATGCTAATAAGGTTCATGTCTTGCTTTAAATTCCGAAGGAACATATTTTAAATTAATGTAACATCTCAGACTTGAGATATGGCCCAGACCACTGATGGCAGAGCTATTATTTGAATTCAAACATTCAGCTGTTAATCCATTTTCATTTCCTGTTGTTCCGTAATGCTGGAGGTGATTTCCACTAGGACAAAGCCGCGATTGTGCCGCGAAATTACTCGAAGCATGTTGGGGTACATAATCAGTTCAGTCAACAAACTCGGCTGCACGTTTTCCGCTCATTTTGAAAGCTTTTGAGATTTCAGAAATTGAGGTGGGACTTTCAGATGGTGACAGTTAGGGCCCTGCGTACTGAATAAGCAATCGCGCATTGTATGCGTGTCTGAACGGAGGCTTTAAGGGGGTGTAAGCTGTTATGCAGAGACAAGCAGTGGATTAACCTGCCAGTTTTACAAAAGGCTTACAGCAGATACATAAAGGGAGCAGACACTGGCTCCATACGCAGCAAACCGCAGGAGACAGTCTTGAAAGAGGCGTATAATTGCAAAAAATGTTATTTCGCAGCTTGTTTGCTTTGTATGGCTGTGCACCAAGATTGGCCTGGAAACAGCAAATAAATTAGATGTGTGTAGTTTAGGCTGAGAGCTATTCAAATACTGTTAAATAATATTCAAATTAGGCTCATCATTCAAGTATGTGACCTAAGGGCAGCGGTAAAGGAAATACCATTTGTTGTGGGAACATACTAATTTTCTAAGGGAGGAAGGGTAAGACGTGGAGACCTGCTATAAGTCTAAAGAAAACCGAAGCAACATAATCTGCAACTGATTCAACTTTCCACGTGTTTAGTAGTTATTTGCTCGCACAGGGCCATCAATGGAGGTCCTTACATTTTCATCTGCCATAGAAATCTAAAGACGCAGAGCTTAATTGCCAGGGCCCTCATCAGGAGACCACTGTAGCACACACCACCCATTGTCCCCGCCAATAACACTACCAACACAACTACTAACCACCACACTCCCATAATTGTAACAATTTAGACCATTCCAGGACCACAAAGCTATAGGAATGGATTGAGCGCCAGGTACTAGTCATTTTTACTGTATATTTAAATAATAAACAGTTGTTGTTGTGCTCATTCTCAGATTAGCTAAACAGCGCCACCATGTGTCGGACTGTAAAAAGCACCGGTGTTGACAATTAAGTGCCAGTGCTGAGCACCCGATACCATCAGCTAAAATTAAGCACTGATTATATAGATTCCCAATCAGAGCACTAAATAGATATGAAGAATTGTATCAGTAGTCTGAGGAAGGTCGAACAAGTAGGTTGAAGAGCGTACAATTGGAATGGCCACACTACAGGCTTTAACATGTTCTGATACAGTGAAAAGGTGAAAGTGTTTAACCCGTTAAATGCGGGCGTCGGCCACTGGCCGACGCCCACACTCCCTCCCTGGTGCGGGTCACGACCAGTGGCCGACACCAGGGAGGGGGTTAAAAATCCTCCGGTGCAATGCACCGGAGGATTTTTTTTTTTTTTTTTTTTTACCGTAGGAGACGCGGAAGAGCTTCCGCGTCTCCATCCCACCCCCCTCCCGCCCCCTTATGACGTCAGCGCGCCGCGAGGCGCGCTGACGTCACATTTTTTCCCCACCAGAGAAGGAGAGACGGAGGTAAGCGTTCTTTCCTTCTCCGGTGGGGAAAAAAAGGCCAAAACGGCCTCCCCAGATGCCAGGGAGGCATCGATGGAAAGGGGAGGCTCTCCCCTTTCCATCGATGCCTCCCTGGCACCGTTTCCTGGCCGTGGATCGCAGCGCGGCTGCGATCCACGGCCAGGAAACGCCACTAGGCACCAGGGATCTTCTTTGGGGGGGTCGGCCCCCTCGTAAAAGGGCCACCCCCCCCCCCCGGCAATATTTTAATTATTTATACTGTTTTGGGGGGCGATCGCGCCCCCCACAAAAAAAAAGAAATTAAAAAAAGAAAAAAAAAATGGCAGGGTCGGCCCTTGGAACACGGGCCGACCCCAGGGGAAAAAAAAAAAACTTAGTTTTGCCTGGGGAGGCCGATCGCCCCCCCAGGGTAAAAAAAAACAAAAAAAAACAAATTGTTGGTGGTCAGCCCTTAGGGTGACCATCAATGGGGCCATTTTTTTTTTTATACATGTGTGCTTTGCCGAGGGCAAGCACACATGTATAAAAAGAAAAAGATTTGTGACATGAGTCTCATATATATGTGTATATATGTATACACATATATATATCTATATAGATATATATATCTATATAGATATATATATATATATATCTATATAGATATATATATATATATATAGATATATATATAGATAGATATATATATTTTTTTCAGGACAAGCATTGCAGCGTCCATGTGCTGCTTTTCTGACTTGTTGGTGTGTATCTGGGCTTCTAACAACGCCCACCTCACGCCCATCACTACCACTCCTTTGATGGCATTGGAAAATGATTTACCTTTGTCCCTCCTTGGGGAGGTTTTGCTACCGCCTTGGCCATCGCCCCTGGTACATGGCTAATTGCACTTTTGCTGTTACGTTTAACTGCGAGCGAACTTCTTTTCCTTTTGTGTAACTCTTCACATGATGCTCATGGTGGCCATGGCGCTGTGAATCGGCTCTCTTATGTGAAAGAGTTTAACTTTAAATTATCAATTTATGTGGCAAGAAAAGTTGGGTTAGGAGTTTATAACGCTAATAGCTCTAACTCGAGCAGATGCGAGACCCATTGCATTGTAAATGCTTGTTATTCTTGTGTGTGTTGTTTTATAATGGTGAACAATTTCACCGCACTCCACGAGGACCGTGATCAAGACTCCTTGGTGAGTTGAAACACGTTGGTGGTTATTGACTGCAATAAAATACACGTTTATTTGTACTTCATGGAGTGCGGTGAAATTTTTCGGCATTAGATAATTTCTAGATTGGTCTTCCCTGTCACTGGGCACCGGCAGTGAAGTGTGCCGCCCAGCAACCCTTCAACCACTTTGTTTCTAAACATATAAATATATATATATTATTATATATATATATATATATATATATATATATATATATATATATATACACACAATATGCATGCATGCATGTCTTTTCTGTAGTGGCAGTTTTGCTGGATAGTACTGAGGGAATTAGAAGAGGAGGTAATGGGAGGCGGAGCACCAAAAATGACTGTTGCACAGGGTGTGTGGTAAGGTGAAGTAATACATTCTTTTTTTGTTTTTTTCAGTGTTTTCAGAGAATCTGCAGAATTGGAGAAGAAGCGAAGGTAAGGTGACGACATTTCCTGTTGTACACAACAAACATACCAACAAGCAATTTTGTGACTATCTGCCTTCTACGTAGGATAGTAATTTAGAGGGACAGTTTAGCCAGTTGCAGAGATGGCGTCTCGTTGGATGACTGCTGATCAAGCCCTAGCTCGGGTTATGGAGGACAGTTCTGATGTAGGCTCAGAGACTGAGACAGCAGACACTGAGACAGCATCTGAGGGAGAGGACAATGGGGCAGATTCTGGGAGTGATTTTTCAGTCGGCGGAGTCCCATCTGACGACACCTCTTCCAGTGAGTCTGAAGGAGACAATGACGACATCCGTGCTGTCCCTTCGCAAGCACATTCTGGGCAGCGGGACCACATTGGGTTAGCCGAACCCAGAGAGCACGTGCTTGCTGCCGCAAGCACAGAACGAGTGCTCTCTTGGCAGCCGCCCTGTTTGGTTCAGCCCCAAATTCCACCTTTTACTGGTGACGCTGGATGTAAAGTCGATACAGCTAACTTTTTGCCAGTCGACTACATCTATCTGTTTTTGGATGTTGACTTTCTTCAGAAAGTTGTGCAGCAAACAAATTTGCGTGCAGACCAATTTCTGAGGGAGCGCGGAGGCACTCTAGGGCCCCGTTCTAGGGCACGCCAGTGGACTCCCACTTCGCTGGCGGAGTTGAAGATATTTTTGGGCCTTACCCTCAAAATGGGGTTAGTACAGAAACCCACCTTGCAGTCCTACTGGACGACTCGCACGGTTTGGGTAACTCCCATCTTCGCACCATACATGAGCAGAGATCGTTTTTTGCTACTGCAGCGCATGCTGCATTTCAATGACAATTCTGCTGCATTGCCCCGGGACCATCCAGATCATGACAGGTTGTTCAAAATTCGGCCTGTCGTGGAACATTTGTCTGCCAGGTTTCCAGAGATCTATACTCCTGGAAAGAATATAGCAGTCGATGAGTCCTTGATCCTGTACAAAGGACGGCTGCTTTTCAGACAGTACATTGCGAGCAAAAGAGCTCGCTATGGCATAAAGCTGTACATGCTGTGTGAGAGCTCTACTGGCTATGTGTACAGCCTGAGAGTGTATACAGGGAAGGATTCTACCCTAAACCCTGTAGGTTGCCCTCCCACGTTAGGGGTCACAGGTAAGATTGTATGGGAACTTGTCCATCCACTTCTTCACAAAGGTTATAACCTTTATGTGGACAATTTCTATACAGGAGTAGAGCTGTTCAGTGAGCTCTACAAAGCTGGCACTGTGGCCTGCGGTACAGTTCGTTGTAACCGCAAAGGATTCCCGCGGGAGCTTGTTTGCAAGAAGCTCCAGAAATCACAGAGTACTGCATTGCGTTCTAACGAACTGCTCGCAGTCAAGTTCCTAGATAGACGTGATGTATACGTGCTCACTACAATTCATGATGAGAGCACTTCTCCCATCACGGTTTGGGGTCAGATGGCCGAAGTCCACAAGCCCATCTGTATAGTTGATTACAATAAGTACATGGGTGGAGTGGACAAGAACGACCAGGTTCTTCAACCATACAATGCGTGTCGTAAAACTCGCACTTGGTACAAGAAACTGTTTACCCACCTGATTCAGATGGCAACATATAATGCGTATGTTGTTTACCGTCAGACAACAACAGGAAGACTCATGACTTTCCTTGACTTCCAGTTGTCTGTAATTGAAAGCCTCACTGCTGTTACTGAAGAAGCAGCAGCCTCCACCTCATATGTTCTGGAGGATGTGGCAAGGCTGCAGGAGCGACACTTTGCTGATCGCATACCTAAAACACCCAAAAAGGATCGCCCATGTCGTCGCTGTAAAGTGTGCTCAAAGCATGGAAAGCGGCAGGAGAGTCGGTATTACTGTCCCCAGTGTCCATCACAACCAGGCCTCTGTATCCCTACTTGCTTTACGTTGTATCATACTAAAGCAAAGTTCTGGGAAATCGACTGAGGTTGAGCTGCTGTTGGGTAATCCTTTCAGTGACAGTGCATGGATACCGAACGTCCATGGGCCACTGCTTCGTTAGGCAAGGAGCCACAGAATTTTACTTCATCATGGACTTCCTTTTGGCGTGGTCGGTGTTCTGTTCAATTAACATGCATTTTCTTCCCCCTACTGCATATACTAGTAGACAGAACATATGCCACATTGCCACGGAGTACCCTTTCTTCACCTGCATGTCTTCCTTACTTTCAACGGTAGATATGCTCTCTCAGTTCGAGAAATCACTTTGTAGGGCATACTTGGAAGCCCCCAACTTGCTTCCACAAACTAGTATAGGTTCACTTGGCTATTATACAGGATTAGCCAGGACTCTGATGAGAACAGAGACATGGATGGGTAAGGAAAGCTTATGGTAGGAGTGCCTTCACAGGGTTATTGCACAGGTAGAAGGCAGATAGTAAAGGTAGTACAGATGTACATCATCTACACCTATGGATTCAAACCCATTGGTGCCATCCCAGCACTAAAGGAGAATGACTTGTATAGGTCAGTGTTTGACCTGCTTTTCATGTTCATCCTCCATCAGAACTTAGTAGATGTTCAGTTTGCTGTATAAGTGCATTATAGTCACATCACTGCACATAATGTTGGCTGGGACATATGCTACGTTCTCATGGACTCCCCTATGTACCAAACACTACCCTTTTCCATAGCCTATGACCTTCTCTTTAGGGAACATCATGAGAAATCCCCAGCATGTCTCCCTTAGTTTCAAAGGTAGATATGCTCACTCAGTTCGAGGAATCGCTTTGTACGGCATACTCGGACACCCCCAACTTGCATCCACAAACTGGAAGGAGTTGGATTTAGCACAGAGATTGCGCTAAAGGCGCATGAAAAACATGTCTTCCTGAGCCTCAGGTGGCTGTCACAGGAGTCATTAGTAAAGGTTTGTTACGCATGCATTTGGTAATGTAAAGGAAGAAGGAGGCAGGTAGCCTATGACCTTCTCTTTAGGTAACAGCATGAGAAATCCCCAGCATGTCTCCCTTAGTTTCAAAGGTAGATATGCTCACTCAGTTCGAGGAATCGCTTTGTACGGCATACTCGGACACCCCCAACTTGCATCCACAAACTGGAAGGAGTTGGATTTAGCACAGAGAGTGCGCTAAAGGCGCATGAAAAACATGTCTTCCTGAGCCTCAGGTGGCTGTCACAGGAGTCATTAGTAAAGGTTTGTTACGCATGCATTTGGTAATGTTAAGGAAGAAGGAGGCAGTTACTTGACAGGTGGTAAAATGTAGTCAAACTTAATCCGTTCTGTGGCGTGTGAATGTGATGGGCCCTTGTCTGGCAGCGGTAAGTTAATGTGAGTGGAGTGATTGATTGGATTGGGCCCGTGGCTGGCGATATGAAAGGGTTGTTTGTTGTGCGTGAATGGCGTGTGAATGGACCATAAAGAGGTTGGTGCCTGGACGCGGCTTTATGGCCCACCTTCAGAAGGCTTGGTTTCAACATTCAGATACTTTGATAAGTAATCATGCTTTAAAACCATAATTTCTGGAGGTGCTAAAACCACCCAGTGTGAGTGGTGGGTTAACTTTAACAAACTAGTACCAGGGGAGACCAAGGGTGCAGGACTTGCATGGCTTTCACCAGTTTTCCTTCACCCAGAATCCCCTTGAAATTACATTATGTGCTTAAAAAACACATTTTCCTTGCATTCCAATGAGCAGAAGTCCAGGGATCTGCAGGTATCCTCAAAATTCCTACCACCCAGTGTTTCCCCACTTGTCCTGATAAAAACACAACCCCGCTTGTGTGCCTGCGCCTAGTGCCTGCTTCAGGAATGAATCACTCCAGGGTTAACAGTAGACCTCAAGCAAGGACTACCATTGACCCTTGTGTGATCCATTCCTGTCGCGGGCGCTAGGCCTACCCACACAAGTGAGGTATCGTTTTTATCGGGAGACTTGGGGGGACGCTGGGTGGAAGGAAATTTGAGGCTCCTCTCAGATTCCAGAACTTTCTGTCATCGAAATGTGAGGAAAACTTGTTTTTTTAGCCACTTTTTGAGGTTTGCAAAGGATTCTGGGTAACAGAACCTGGTCAGAGCCCCGCGAGTCACCCCATCTTGGATTCCCCTAGGTCTCTAGTTTTCAAAAATGTACAGGTTTGGTTGGTTTCCCTAGGTGCCGGCTGAGCTAGAGGCCAAAATCTACATGTAGGCACTTTGCAAAAAACAGCTCTGTTTTCTGTGATGTGTCCACGTTGTGTTTTGGGGCATTTCCTGTCGCGGGCGCTAGGCCTACCCACACAAGTGAGGTATCATTTTTATCGGGAGACTTGGGGGGACGCTGGGTGGAAGGAAATTTGAGGCTCCTCTCAGATTCCAGAACTTTCTGTCATCGAAATGTGAGGAAAACTTGTTTTTTTAGCCACTTTTTGAGGTTTGCAAAGGATTCTGGGTAACAGAACCTGGTCAGAGCCCCGCGAGTCACCCCATCTTGGATTCCCCTAGGTCTCTAGTTTTCAAAAATGTACAGGTTTGGTAGGTTTCCCTATGTGCCGGCTGAGCTAGAGGCCATAATCTACAGGTAGGCACTTTGCAAAAAACAGCTCTGTATTTTGTCAAAAAATGGGATGTGTCCACGTTGTGTTTTGGGGCATTTCCTGTCGCGGGCGCTAGGCCTACCCACACAAGTGAGGTATCATTTTTATCGGGAGACTTGGGGGAACATAGAATAGCAAAACAAGTGTTATTGCCCCTTATCTTTCTCTACATTTTTTCCTTCCAAATATAAGAGAGTGTGTAAAAAAGACGTCTATTTGAGAAATGCCCTGCAATTCACATGCTAGTATGGGCACCTCGGAATTCAGAGATGTGCAAATAACCACTGCTCCTCAAAACCTTATCTTGATCCCATTTTGGAAATGCAAAGGTTTTCTTGATACCTCTTTTTCACTCTTGATATTTCAGCAAATGAATTGCTGTATACCCAGTATAGAATGAAAACCAACTGCAGGGTGCACCTCATTTATTGGCTCTGGGTACCTAGGGTTCTTGATGAACCTATAAGCCCTTTATATCCCCGCAACCAGAAGAGTCCAGCAGACAAAACGGTATATGGCTTTCAGAAATCTGACATCGCAGGAAAAAGTTACAGAGTAAAACATAAAGAAAAATGGCTGTTGTTTTCAGCTCAATTTCAATATTTTTTTATTTCAGCTGTTATTTTCTGTAGGAAAACCTTGTAGGATCTACACAAATGACCCCTTGCTGAATTCAGAATTTTGTCTAGTTTTCAGAAATGTTTAGCTTTCCGGGATCCAGCATTGGTTTCACACCCATTCCTGTCACTAACTGGAAGGAGGTTGAAAGCACCAAAAATAGTAAAAATGGGGTATGTCCCAGTAAAATGCCAAATTTGTGTTGGAAAATGTGGTTTTCCGATTCAAGTCTGCCCGTTCCTGAAAGGTGGGAAGATAGTGATTTCAGCACCAGAAACCCTTTGTTGATGGCATTTTCAGGGAAAAAACCACAAGCCTTCTTCGGCTGCCCTTTTTTCCCATTTTTTTGGAAAAAACGAAATTTTCACTGTATTTTGGCTATTTTCTTGGTCTCCTCCAGGGGAAACCACAAACTCTGGGTACCATTAGAATCCCTAGGATGTTGGAAAAAAAGGACGCAAATTTGGCGTGGTTAGCTTATGTGGACAAAAAGTTATGAAGCCCTAAGCGCGAACTACCCCAAATAGCCAAAAAAGGGCTCAGCACTGGGGGGGAAAAGGCCCAGCAGCTAAGAGGTTAATATTCAAAATGAGACGTCTTTGCTTTAGAAAAAAACATTAAATATATACAAACAGCCTTTCAATAGTTCTGCTTTGACACAATAACTGCTTAAACCGAACCAGGGAAATAAGGGTACTTCAAATTCAGTATTTCCTGATTGTTGTATTCTTACACCATTCTGAGATTCATAGTTCAGATCGGAATAGGGAACAAGGGCAACCGCATGTATTCATCCACCCTGTTGAAAACATTTTTCAGAGTTTCTATACACAATTCTTCACTAGGCTCCACCTAACCAAAAACGTGTAGGAAAAGCCACACAGTGCAGTAATTACCACCAGACAACTTGCAATACCGATGTGTGCGGAAGCTCTCATTCCCACTCTCATTCCCACTCGGAGAGGGAATGCCACTGGACTTCTAAGGAGCCCATAGAATGGAGATCCTTACATTAATGTAGGTGCTAGACCATACATAATGCAGACAAAGCAAAAATCCTTTCTCCATCTGAGTCCCCAACATTCATCTTATGAAGCAGCAAAAATCAACAATTTAATAACGGGCACCTCATTCATGATGGCATGCCTAGCCCACTACCTGAGAAGATGTGCTGTTGAGCTTCTGAAGACCATTTTCAAGACGCTCCATTTTGGCTGTAAGCTCCTTGCCTTTTTTGAGTAGCAGGTTCTGGTAGAGTTTAATTTGCTCCAGAAATGATTTGGGTGTGGTGTAGTTATAGCGACGCTCATTGCTCAGGTAACTCTTGGACATCTCATTGACGCTGGTGTGGACGTACGCCATAAACTTGCTTATTGAGTCTTTCACCGATGGCTGGCATGCAGGTAAAAAGAGGGTATGAATAAGCACAGAATATGCAATAATTGTGAAATGTTTCAGTTATTAAATCAGATGACTCTTCCATTAACGCTGCCCTGGCCGATTAGCTGAACCTTTACTAGATTGATGTCATATTTATATCTTGTTTGTTGCAAAATAATTCTGTCCATTTAGTTAAAAGAACAAATGCATTTCTGATTTGGAGGTATTTTTGTCTAGGGCAGCTCAAAGACCAGGTGAAAGCTGTGTGAAGATGGCATAGTGGTCATGAAGCGAGGCAATATGCACAGAAACGCATGCATCAAGCACAAGTAGTAATGCTGGTTCTGGTGCCCACGGAACCTTGTACCAGAATCAGGATTACACTACATGCATTAATATCACTAGGACTGAAGTTTTCCCTGCACAAATTGCACCTGGTAAAACCTATGAGTGGAAAACTGCTAGAATTAGAATTTTGGAGATCAGAACAGGAAAAACGTGATATTAACATGTCGTCCCCCATTTCAACCTGCAGCACTCAGAATGGGAGGGGATAATATTATACCTGGGACAAAATAAAACGACCAGTATTGACATTTTCCCTTTGAGGAAATACCCTCACGAAATTCGGCTGACGGTGCAATGCGCCTATTAGTAATAGAGGCCTCGCCGTAGGACACCCCTTGTGGTAACAGCACCCTCTATAAGCCCATCACTATAACAAGACACTTACGACTGCCTCACTTTAGATAAACACAGTCAGTTTGCATTAAAACCGGAAATAATTTTGCTAATTCGGGTAAGATGAAACGCTGAAAGGACCTTGATCTTAGATCCAACACTTACATGCAGAGAACATGACCTACGTACCCTCCTCAGTACTTCTGGAGTGAGGAGGGTGTGGAGGTCATGTCCTCGCACCCAGAGTTGGAAATACTGTCATTCACATACCAGAGGGGTTGCCCCTTTGGTGTCCACCTGCAGTGGAAGAGCTTTCCCTGCAGCCAGAGGCATTTTGTTCTGAATATCGGTCAGGGTGGTGTGCGGGGTGACGTGGAACTATGCGGCTACGTCGGCTTTCAGTGTGTACTGTGCTCGAAGGCACAGCTATGCCTTCTTTGTAGTGATCTTCACAGGAGACGTATCGCAGGGAAGGGATGCCTCTCCCTTTTACATCAGTATCACTCCATAAAGCATTCCCACTCTGGGAACACCGCAGGAAACCATGGCAGGAGAAGGGCATCAGTAATGGAAATCTGCTTCACCCGCAGGTATCCAATGTGCTTGGTCGATAATTAATGCTATTGTTTGTGTGTATTTGTTAAGTTTAGCTTTGTGAACTGTTTCAATTAAAGGCACAGTAATATCCTAGGGCTATGTTCATGCAACACTCCACTACAGAAATTGCTCCCTACACTATACAGGACAGGGCCAGCCTTTCATCTTCCATCTAGGGGCAGACTGGGATGTTAACATGAGGTCAGAAAAAAAACAGTTACGTTATGAATTAATGGTGACAACTGTCTGCGCATCACTGGCATTGACATACACATCTGGAATACATGGTTTTGTATAGTTACATGAGCATGGGGGTGTAAAGTATACATATGTGTAGCAGTGCAAGGAGCGGGGCAGTGCTTACCCCCTCTTTAAAGCTGTAAGAGATGGCACTTAGTGTAGTTTCGGACTCCAGGGAGTAACCATAATGACTGGTAGTAGGAGGTGCAAGTGAAATGGTCCTGAGTGGTGGAAGGACCGAGACGTAGATGCAGTGCGGGGCTGTTTGGGGGTGACTAGAAGCCTGTGGTTGGTTTACCTAAGACTTTGAACATTCAATTTAAAGGCATGCATAAAAGTGTCAGAAGCTTGCAATGGGCTTTATTATTGGAGGAGAGCGAAAGAGCTGGATGACAGTAAGAAAAGGAAGGGGTCTGACTTGTTAGATTGTACAGAGTTCTGGTTGCAAAGGTCATGACTTTGTTGAGCAATGGAAAGGAATATTGGAGGAGGCCCACTAGTGATTTGTTACTGATTTTTTTCATGAAAGGTCATTATGATTTGTCATTTACAACTGTTTAGAAATGTTTACACTTACCGTGAGAGGGAGAAATTTATAATCGGCTATATTATCTCTAAATGCAATTGCATGGAACATACCTATTATGAGAGGTAGATACTTTATAACTGTCTACATTATAAATTGATTATAATTGTTCTACAATATGAGGCACTGATAAAAGTATGCACTTTCAATAGAGACCTCTTAAGGGGATTCGTCAGTTTATCCTGGAAAAAAAAAGAATTCAAGGCCCTGCCGCAATCTCTCCTGCTATAAAAAAATGACTAATGGAATCCACTTCTGAGTGGTCTTCCTAAAGAACTCCAGCAGCACATCATGGAGTGGCTCACTTCGTCATAGGAACCAGAACATCTGTTCATATTTCTCCTGTGCTCCTAACATTTCAATGGCTTCTCTCTGAAGCCAGAGGACTCTATGCATTGGCATGTACGTAGAAGGTCCTACTAAACATGATAGGGTGAACTGGGGGGCAAAGGACATTGGAAGCCTCTGAATTTATTAACAATAACAGAGAGTATTCCTGGTCAAAGAATGTGTGCATGTAAGGTAACTTCATTGTGATGTTGGAGATATGGATGTCCTTGGTCCCCCTTGAGACTTTTAGGATGGCACGCTTCATCATAGGGCTCTACTCACAATGGTAACTAGCAGGGTACAGATGTGGGCGACTATCCTCTTACAAGGGAGCTCCAGAGGTCTACATTTCAAAATGCAAGGCTATCCCTATATATAAGATCTGGTTTTAGAAGTGAAAAATGCAAGTGTTGCAGAGGGGAGACTTTTGAAAGGCAGCTGAGAGGTCAGGCTATATCAAGAGGCAGAGTCATTTTTATTTGTGTACAAAAAAAGTGTCACTTATGATGTGGAAGGTAATGGTCTCTATGCTGAAGTTTGATCTGAAGCCAGAGTGGCAGTCATGCATAGATGGTTATGATTTATGTGATCTTGGAGTTGAGCCCATGGAATATGTGGCAGTGGATGTCCTTTATGGTAAGATAGACATGGCCTGATGAAATATCCGAAGGCATATTTTTATTTCACCCCAGAGTCCCCAGCCAATTGGGTTCCCTTGAGGGCCTTGTGGTGCCACTGTACTACTGGTAAGATGTGTTCCCTACTTAGAGGTGAGGGACTGATCTTTCACCATTGCCTCTGGAAAGCTCCTGTGCTGTGTGAAGAGTCCTGTAGAGAAGGAGGGCCTCCTCAACTCCAGGAGCAATGAATTATACTTTAATCATTGCTCTTTGTCCTATCTAGTACACTGCACAGGAGGACAAGAACTAGCAGTCTTCTTTGCCAGAGTTCTGGAAAGCAAGTTTTTGTTTGGAGGGAAGGAAGCCAGACAACCATGCAGACCTAGGATGCTACATGTTCTCACTGGCAGGTGTGTTTGTGCCCAGGAGGGCAGGGGCACCGATGCAATGCTTCACAAAGGAGAAGCAATTCTTTTACAAAACAAACAAAAAAGAAAATCTTCAGCGGCCTGCTACACCATCACAGGAGTGCTAAGAAGGCGTTGGGATGGTCTTAAAAGCTTGATATAAATATGAGGTCCCCTAGAAGTGTTGAGGCACCACTAGTTGTATTACAAGGTATCAGGGGGTAATCCAGGAGCAGTGGTAGCCCCATCAAATGACATGCATTGGTTTAAGAGACTCATCCTACTTCTCATATGGTACTGAATTAAGCAAAATACTCTCATGTTTGTACTAAAAGTACTGAAATAATAAAGTGTTTACGGATTTTTTTCCCCCTTTTGCTCAATGTATGGTGGGCTCCCTTGACAAAACCATTAAGCCTGCCTTTTTATCACTGTGTATTGGTTTGGATGCATTGTATAAGTTTATGTAGGTGTAAGACAGTGTAGGGGGTTAGGCTCTGCTGGTACACACATAGTTAAAGGTGGCTAAAACATGCAGGGTCATTATTCCCATTTAAGGAGTTAGTAACAACCTTTCTTCAGTGTGAACCCCAAGGTCCTACAGAGAGTGCTTTGGAGAAAATGTTTATGTAGTATTTAGTCTTGCCAGTATTAAAGTACTATTGTTATTTAAAAGAAAAGGCATGTACTTGGCACTGACTTATTGAGTGTTATTTGCGGAGTGGCTGAGTTCTGCGTTTCTAGCCCACAACACCCGCCTCAGCAAACCTTGGTCTGCTCTGCCTTGCTACACTATGAGGTAAGTGTTGAAAGGGGGACTATGACTTTTGTTCACAAGTGGGTTTTTTCTAAAGCAAAAACTTACCACAACCAAAACAAGTATGCTTTTGGAGCCATATCATGGTTGTCTTGTTTAAATGTTAAATGAGCCAGTGGGGGTTAGTCAACATTCCATCATGTTTAGTGGTCACAGCACAAGCACTGGGACCTATTTAACATTTTTCTGTTGCTCAGATTCAAAATATTCTGATAAATGGGATATCATTAAAGCAAAAAATCAGGGAAACCACTGGAAAATTACTTTATAAGCATCATAAAACCTTTCAAGGGGAGAAAAGCATTCTCAAAGTCTTACCTCAATGTTCTCAGTCTCTTGTAGGAAGCGCAGACTGACTGACTCTAGTGCCTCCTGAGGCCACTCGTGGAACCAGTCAATGGCTGTGCAATTCACAACAGCAGGAAACTTTCTGCTCCGCACTCGCAACTTATTACCAACAGGTGAGAAACACAGTGCAACCTAAACAACGAAGAGCATCATTACACAATGTAAAGGCATTATAGAGGGACATAGGTTTTGATCTGATTTCCTGCTAGGAACAGTCTACGTAAAGCACTTGCAAAGTAAGTCTTTGTAAGTGCTGATCATTCTTGGCTCTTCCTTCCTAGTACATACTCTTCTACCTTACAAAAGATCAGTGCACTTATTTGCATAGATGAGTAATCCTGAGTAGTGAAGTCCATGTGCCACATACTTACATAGTCATTCCTATAACAGCAGCACAGCTTTATACAAATATGGTGGCACAGGCAGTATGGTGAATGAAAATGATGACGACAATGTGTACCAACATGAGGCATTCAACAACCTCCATCATCTGACCTTTCCTCGTGGTAAGTGACAGCCTTCCTCTGTGTTTGTGGACCTGTGCAAGGAATACTGACAAGGGCCTGGAAGGCACGTGCTCTTCCTAAGTTCAGAGATCTTGAGTTCCCCTGCTTTCTCTGCCTTCACTAAAATTCAAAGCCAAATCTTAAGGCAATGACCTCCATTAACTCCTAATCAATATTTTATGTCAAATTGAGTTTTGCATAACATCTTAAATGATCTGGGCATTTAGTATGCTAAGATGTTAGCACGGAGACATTGTAAAGAAGTCGATTTAAGCCATGTTCAGTGTATTATTTGAATCCGATATCTCAAGTGCAAATAAGACAGGCTATTATTTTTACTACAGTTGCCTAGAGTTTTAAGCAATTGTTCAAATTCATAATGGGACAATTGCACCAAGATGGAATATCACTGGAACAGGATGTATATGGTCCTCTATCACTTTAGGGTATACATTCACAATATCATTTTCAACATGATAAGAATATAGCTTTTTTACCATATGTATAAAATCATGATGGAAGAAAGTTAATATTTTTCTTTTTCAGCATCTAACATAATTTAGGTAATGTGCAGGACCACTGAGTTATGTTGATGCTATTGTCAATGTCAATCAACTGCAGGTCACGAGGCCTTTAGCTATTCTTCTGCAGTAAATCTATGTACAAAAACACTGTTAGTCTATAAAGCAGTCTCAAAATGATAATTCAATTTCTAGCACTAGAAAGTAAAAACAATTCAACAAACCTTGGTTTCAAATGCAAATGTAACTATCCAAACTTCAGGGGATGTGTCACTACCATTAAGGACAGTTATTGATGGGCAGATGCACACCTTCTTATACAAGCAATTGGGTCCCAGTCCCTTCTAAATCCATCTCACTGATCTTCATGGCCATATTCCAAAGTCCAATAAGGCTGCTTACTGGAAATTTCACTCCCATTCGTGCAGGCAACTGCCTTTTAGGCTTTGCCTGCATCGACTGATCACTATGCCTTTCTCCATATTGGTAGGCCTTTTTTCTGTTCAAAGAGTTGGTTATTCTTCCTGGCCATTTAGTAGACATCCTTTGCATAGCTACAGGTACACATATCCTGCTGCTAATGTATGGAAATGTAATAATTTATTTAATGTTTATAGGTTAATATATGCTGGCTCTAAAATTAGTTTTCATACTACTGATCATTTACTCCAGGACCCATGTTAATATTATATTTAAAAGTTTGTGAACTGAGCAACCTCACCTTCAGTTGCCTTCGGACACGGTCAATGAAGAATTTCCAGCAATTTTCCCTAGTATCCATCAATCCTTGACTCTTAACTTCATTTCTCACTCCTACAATGATGTTCTCAACTTCATCATCAGGGAACAGGTCAGGAATTTCACCTTTAATAAAGTGTTAACCACATATACAAATAAACATTTAGAAACTAGGCAACATTTTATGGTGTGTTAAATCACAAATTTACCTCAGTAATTTAAATAGTTTAAAACATATTGTCTTAATGAAAAAGCATACATAGCCTGTAAACACAAATATTATAAAAACAAAGTTGAGTAGTGAAAGGCAAATCCGTCTTTTGAAGAGCAATACCAAAACATGCTCTGTTTTCATAATGCAATAGGTCCTAGAAAAATTACATTGTCATAGTGTACCATACGAAAGCAAAACAAGAAGCAAACCATAAGGAAAATGGGAAATGGCAGTCAACAGTTAAAGTAAAAATACATTATATAAGTGTCTTATAGGAAACTGAAAGCGGTAGACACACTGAGCATTTACAAAGCTAGTTAGCAGGTTGAAGGAAACTATGTCACTGACTTAAAGATTACTCTAAGCAAGTTTCAACAAGCCAGCAGTTCTCTCTAAATTACGCTCTCTAGTCTGGCCAAAGATAGTGCTGTCACAGTAAAGAGGTCAAAGTCCATATACCTATATTTATACCCTGGGGCTTTAACACCGAATATCATTATAGTCCTTGCGTTTTGAGACTTGCTGTCTAGTAACAGGTACCCTTACAAGCAACCTGTTCATTTAGCGGAAGGGCCTTCTGGCCCTTACAACAAACCTTAGTCTTTCTTCTTTGCTTTTTCCATAATTCCCTGGTCCACCTTTGTTACTTCTAGTATTTGTTCCTGTCTCTGAAGGTACCGATTTCAATAAAGGATGTCAGATATGGTAATCTTAATTTATTCCAAAATATAATTTCAATTTTGAATATTCTAGGGATATCTGGTGTTATTTAAATCAGTGCTGTCCAGGTATGAGTGGACTGAGTTTAGTATGCCATGGTATCCCCCCATACCCCAACTGTCTTCAGTGTGGGAGGGGGGTAAAGTATGGCGAGATATCATAGGCCAGGGGCAGCCCAGCAGAGCAGGCATTTCATCCATCTTTGTCCTCTTTCTGTTTCTCTAGTGCTTCGCTGTGTGGGCTGAAATAGATTGAATAAGTCCTTATTAGAACTTCTACAAAGACCAGGTATGCCAAAGAAGATCATAATCACTAAGGTCCTTACTGGCAAACAGGTTCTTTAGCAAACTGTGGTTATTGAATCTTGGAAGACGAAGTTGTATGTGAAATCAGCATAAAGGCGCACAGGAATGCTCAAATAAATAAGAAAAAATGATCCTGGTTCTTTTAATGATTTTGGAGATTCTAGTTTCTCTCAATCTAGAATGATGGTTGGGGTTGTAGCAGCTAACGTTCAAGCAGAATTCCACCTACTGAAATTCAGAGGATGAAGCAAGATCAAGAAGACCCTGCAGACCTATTGCTAAAAAGGACAACACACTCAATACATTAGGTTTGCAATGCCTGATGGGCTTCCACTACACAAAACTATCAGTGATATGATGTCCAAAGATAATTAAGATGTTGATCGATTTGGATTTCCTTTCCATTTTGCAAAAATATGGTTTGAGAGTGAAATTCCTTCTGTAAATCAGTTACTTGAAAGTATGGCTGGAAATATGATGAAAATTATTTAATTGCCTCTGTACAGAGACTTTGCCTCACTAGTAGATAACTGTAAAGTGGAGTGTAATTTAAAACAATCCTATTCAGTAATAAACATTTCGCTTTGTGCTGGGTCTTACACTGTGTACAGAGCTCCAACTTTGGTAAAAGACTTTCAAGATCTGCCTGGGGCTATGAAAGAATGTTGTGCCTGTCCCAACCTGTTAGGATAAGGGGCTGCAGCTGCATCAATGGATGAAGTCAGAAGGCACTTATCACATATCTTCCATTCCTGGGCCTACAACTATTTGGCCCTGGGCTGACCAATCTAGTGTCACAAAATTTCCAATTACAACATCTTGTCAAATTTTCTTTCTAAATGACAACCTGATCTACATCGGACACAACAACAAACAAGAAAACAAGACAGGAGGTGAGTTATGGCCAGAGGCCCCCTTCACCAATACTCCTCGACCCAAGGCTGGAGGCAGTCAGTTCCCACCAATGACATCGTTGTTCTGCCAACACTTGCTGGCATAATGCTGTTTTTATTATTTTACAAGTGAAATGAGATTCAACACCAATGGGTCTAGTAAGTCGTCACCTTGAGATATGTCTAATATATCACCTCTTCACCGTTCTGTCAAACGTCAGTACAACAGTGCCCCGACAAAGAGAAGCTCTTCAATTAGGGGCAACATATCTCTTAGGAAGAAAGCAATTTGGAAAGTACAAGAGCTCAAGAAGAGTACTATTTAAGATTGTTCTTGGTACCAACATTTTCAGGCAACTAGTGACCACAGACCTGAATTATGTCAGTCTGTTCATGAGTTACATACCATTTTGCAAGGTGGTTCCTAGGTCCCTCATTCCCCTCATTCAAGCAGGTGACTTTTTGCTTTTATAGAGCTCAATGATGCATACCCATTTAAAGAGAAATCATTCACAGCCCAAGTCTCTGGTACACATATTACATCAAAGCCAGAAACAAAACCCACCCAATCTTCATTTATTAGCTTTGCAGATTCCTGCAGTGTTCCAGGACAACACTGAAAGGCGGGAGTCAAAATGTTGGGACTTCATAACATCATCGTCCACAGGTACAAAAGTAATTTGATTTACAATAGGGGCCAAATGAGGCTCTTCCCCAGCACCCAGATCAACATTCTCTTCTGGGTGGCAATTATCTGAACCCTCTGCTACATTAATTACACCTAGTGGGTTTTCCTTGAGGGATGGCATCAGGCATCAATCATTCTCAGTAAGACCTGATAATACTTTGTAACGATTAGGCTGAACAAATGATGTCAAAGATGGATATCCATGCAAAAGACTCTGGGCCTCATTACAACTTTGGCGGGCGACAACCACCGCCCGCCAAGTTGTAACCGCAGTGCGGCCGCCAATGCAGCCGCACTCCCGCGGTGCCCATTTTGACATTCCCGCTGGGCCGCAACATGGGAGCTGGCTCCAAATGGAGCCGGCGGTGTTGCTGCCGTGCGACGGGTGCAGTTGCACCCGTTGCGCTTTTCACTGTCTGCAAAGCAGACAGTGAAAAGCCGCATGGGGCCCTGTCAGGGGGCCCCTGCACTGCCCATGCCAGTGGCCCTGCGACTCCCCGTACCGCCAGCCTTTTCCTGGCAGTTAAAACCACCAGGAAGAGGCTGGCGGTCGGGGACTCATAATCCCCTGGGCAGTGCTGCTAGCAGCGCTGCCCAGGCGGATTATCAACGCCGGGGCAAATGTGGCGGGAAACCGCCGCGGTCGTAATGACCTCGGAAGCACCGCCAGCCTGTTGGCAGTGCTTCCGTCATTTCAGCCCTGGCGGTCCTGTACCGCCAGGGTTGAAATGACCCCCTCTGTGTTCTACTCAGCTGATCATTAAAAAGATACGTTGGTGGAGGTGGATAGAAGAAACCTAAAGGTCCCACCCTTATTTTACGAGAATTTAAATTCACACTCCCCAGGCGTGACAATAAAAAGCTAACACAGTTAGCATCTTTGAAATGTAAAACTGCACAATCCCCCTTTATAGATTTAACTGTGGTACCAATCCACTTAACTCTGGGGGCCATTATTAGTTTATCAATCACTGCAGGATGGTAGTCTGTGTTCCTTGTACACCAAAAAGCAGCTTTGTTCATAAGACTTCGACAGTTCTCATTTGCGTCCTCTGCCAAAGGTTGAACTCCAGTAAGGACAATCGTAAATGGAGTGCAATCGGGGTGTATATGTAAACTTTCGATAACACCTTGAGAATGAGAGGTTACACCGGGTTGAGGGTGATTCACTGTATTCTTAGACCCATGTGAATTACTGCATTGGAATATCTGAGCTGAAACTGAAGAATCTGTGCCCCTCTCTCCCCTTGCACCCTGTTTATCATTGGAGATGGAAATACTGATGTTATCTTGCTGTATACGTACTTGTAAATGATCTGCAAAATTCGATGAAAGGCCTGTGACCCGCTGCTCATTTACTCTTGGGCAATCAGGTTCATGGTTTGCCCCACCCTCCCGATGTGAACTGAGTCGATGCACCTCTTTGCTAGAAATGTTTTTTTTTAAAATCTTTTTATTAGAAATACAAACAAAACAAGTGTGTACTGCAGTCTCAGCCATCATGTTGGTCAAAATACAATTAATCATCACCATTTCGCACCCTCCTGATCCCACAAGACACTCCCTCGAATTCTCTCCTTCTCATAGCCAAACCGTCTCCCTACCAAATATTGACCATGTGCTGTATTCCTCGGGTTCCTCCTCTGTTGCCAATGTACACAGCCCTCCCCTGTAGGAGTTCTACTTCCCCCAGACTCTGTGCCATTTTTTTGGGGCAGCCACTACCTTCATAAATCACTTTCTCTGCCAACATACACCAGTCTAGACCACGTTTCCAGGCCATCCAACGATTAAGCCCAACATCATCCATATTTGATCCATGCAGGCAAGGTCTACGTCTCCCTTTATATTTAAAACACACCACTTGGGCTGAGGCTCTCTAGCGCTTCCACAAACTACGTTTAAACAGGATACTACTACCGACCAGATTCTTTGTATCACTGGACAGTCCCATAGCATATGATATGGGAACCCTTCCGTAACAATCTGGGCGCAGAAGCCAGTCGCGAGACGTGGGGCCGGGCCATATAATATATAAATCACTGACTTGTTCCAGTTAATAATGTAGCCTGACTATTGACAGAAGAGCGTTAAGAATAGGCATTACCCTGTCCAGGGAGGAATTTGGCTCCGATCGTCGGTGTAGAGCGATGTCATGTCCTCCCATCCCTCTAACCATCAAACCCAGATATCAATGGGCGATAAAGGGGCAGCGCAAACTGCAGGTCAGAATGTGTCATCCTCAGCAATCTGAGTCCAACTACTGCTTATCATACAGGACACTTGTTCAAACAATCGACTAACAATAAAACCAAAACATACACCCCTCCCTGCATGGTGAGTTTAAAACTACTCACCTCCCAAACTCTGCAGAGCGCCTGTCACCCTTACCCAACATGTTAAAGTTCACTTTTGGGGTGGCTGTCGCCTGAAACATACATCCCCTAGGCTCCATACTATTATTATTGTTGTTACGCCCCATAGTATGGCAACACATTCCTGCGTCGCTGTGTTTCCCGTCAGTGACAAAACTGAGATGTGTGGTAGTCTGTAGACTCCCCTCCCACGCTCTCCCTATCTACACCAGGAGTCGTCTCTCCTTTGGCCATGGAATCTGTTCAGAATTCGGCCTCTAGGCAGGACAGAAATTTCCTTCCATGTCTGGTGCATCGCTTTGGTCTTCCTGTGTGCCATCCCTGGGTCCCCACCTCGTTTCCTCACCTCGCTGGCTCTGTCATCCTGTTCTCGCTCTTCTCTGTAATTTCCCTGCCATTCGCCAGCCCACAAGGCATGCCCAAGCATCTATTGGAGTCTCAAAGACCATGTTTTCCCCTCTGCGACTATTCTGAGTTTGGCAGGAAATATCATTGAGTATTTAATTTCTTGTTCTGGCAGTGCCTTTTTAACCTCCAGAAAGTCACGCCTCTGTTGTTGCACCTGCAGTGTGAAGTCTGGGAAAAAAGTTATCTTTGTATTTTCATAGAAGGCCAGGGGGCAGTTCATGCTGTTTGCAAGACCAAGTCTCTATCACTGAAATTAAAGATTCTAGCAATAATGGGGTGAGGTGGTACTCCCGGCTGGGGTGATCGTTTGGGTACCCGGTGGGCTCGCTCCACGAAGAAGAATCTGGAAAGCCATTTAGGTGGCAGTTCCTTAAGGATGAAGTCCTTGACAAAACGATCCACTGCAGGTCCCACAGACTTCTCGGGGACCCCCACAATCCGTATATTGTTTCTTCTGGCTCTGCCTTCATAGTCCTCCAGTTTAGGCTGCATGGTGGTGGTGAGAATCTGCAATTCGTTAACTTGGGTCTTAAGACTAGCAGTGTCTTCTCTGAGGGTGGAAGTGGAGTCCTCGATTTCCTTCACTCGCCAGCCCATATTACGTAGGTCTGCTCGCAGGAGACCCACTTCCATCATTACTGAGTCAATTTGTGACTCTAGGGATGTACAAACTCCTTTTATGGTCTCCATCACATCACGGAGTGTGGGGGACCCCTCCTCCATCACTGTCTGGGCCTGTGTTGTCATTCTCCAGACTGGGGGCCCTTCTACGTTTATGGATTCTTTTTATATGGCCTATTTGTCGAGCTTAATGTGTTGGACTGCCTTTCCTCCACGTCCCTCTGTCATTGTGTCAATGGGGCCAGTCGTGCTGTGCGGCCACACCTTTTGATCTCGGGGGACAACAGGGACCTGCAGCGGGTCGGCCATTCGGTATTCGCCGCCATCTGCACAAGGGATCAAACAAGCCCCTCAATGGTCTGTCCGTTTTCCCTCCACGCAGCCACTCACCTTTAGAGGAGTTAGCAATACTTCCCCAAGCTATGCACATTTCAGAGCCCGCGTGCCGTTACTTGGTAACTGGTGATCTTGACATTGTTGTGTGGTTTAGTCCGTGCTTTCAGGCCAAATCTGCAACTGACAGGGACTCTGGTGTCTCGGAGAACGTCTTCTCATGATCCGGGTCTTTCCCCAGTACCTCCAGTCTTGCTCTCCTCCCCTGGCTGGGCACTCTGACTTTCCTTGCGGCTCAACTCGACCACCGATCCCAAGGCTTCTCCTCTGATACCTTGGCCCCACTGCCCCAATATATACTCACTCCTCTGTGGGGCTGTCCAGCGGTGGGGTCCTCCAGTCTCCCCACTCCCTGGATAGGGATCACATCAGCTGTCTGCTGTGCGATGCTGCACCCGCTGAGCCTCCAAAAACCAGACCTCTGCTTAACCAGCAGACACACAGGGGGCTGGGGACCTTCCGCCCCCTGCTAGATCAGGCACACCGGGCTCCCAAGCATTCCAGGCATGCTTTCCTCCTCCTACTGCAGTCTCACGTTCACACCGCGAACGCGGCTCGACTCTTTGGGCCTCCTCCTCCTTCATCCCCGGGCCGGCGGTCTCCACCACCCCCTCCTTGGATGTATTCCTGGGTCCCCGTATTAGGCTCTAGGAGACCCCCAGCCATTGCTGCAGCCGTCGTGTTCCCAGCGGCCACTGACCCTCACTCAAGGCCGCCAGCGGCCGTCTCCAAGTTCCACCACATCAGGATCTCCTCCACGGGATCTACTGCTTCCCCTGCTGTGCCTGGTTGCCTCAGGTGGGCAGGGTCCCAGCTCCGATCTAGTCTCTTTTTTCAGGGGGAAACAGTTCTAATGATTGAACTTAGGTGTGTTAGTCATATTGGGTCAGTTGAGCAGAACAAAGGCTACCACTACCGCAATACATTAGGTTGTTAAAGAAAAGCCCAATAGTGAAAAAAAGACACTCCGATGACATGACGCCATCTGGTAACCTTAGACTTGGAGCGATAGCTCTGAAGTACACTGGAGGACGTTTTCACGCTTTCACAGCAAAGCCATAAAAGAGAGCAAACCTATATTTCCATATCTGATCGATTTTAGCATCAATAAGGCAGTTTTCTTGTGCCATTTGTAAGCGGGCTGGCACTTCGTTTTCTCTTGAAAAACAAAATGTTCGCATTTCTATACACTCTGCTTACCACTACGCAATAACATGTACATACTGTGCATTAAACAGCAGGAGTATAATTCAAGTGCTGTTCTGTTACACCTGGGTCTAGAAGGATAAACAATGCTAAAAGCCGCATGCAACGAAACATTCAGGCAGCAGCTACTTACAGGATTTCTAATTTACTGTGTTAATTAGATTTCAGGCGCTCTACATCTCCCAACATGCTTTACAGTGCAGTGAACCATTTCGGTTTGGCAAATGTATTTGTTCACATGTGCATTATATAGGTCTCCAAAGAATACTGCACTAAGCTGCAGTTAAAAAACTTTTCACATTATTCAGCAGAGCCTCTTTTCTATGTGTTGATGCGAACAATTCTAAAAAAAGGTTACAATGTTTTAGTTTTTTTTAGTTAACGCACCTTTCTTATTTAAAGGTCCTCTAATATACAAACAGGGCGCATTTGTATAGAATGAAAATATGTATAGTTAAATAGCCTACTTATTCTAATCAATGACTGTGGAACAACCTTCGAAGGGTAGTAGTATTCAAAGACAGAAGGAAGAGCCCAGATCACTGCCTTACAGATTTCTGTCTCACCCAAGATGCCGCCAGTGAACCCAGCCTAAACTAAGAGAGGAAACTGAGACACTGCACCCTGTAAAAGAGAGATGCATAGCAAAGCATTGTTAGATATTAGGTTACTGGTTGACTGGGGTATAAGCCCTGGTCATGCAGCAACCACAATCCCAGTCAGGGTAAGCAACAAACAAACCCCAAATAAGCCTCTGCTCACCCTCTGATAGCTTGGCACTCAGTAGCCAGGCTTAACTTAGAGGCATCATGTAAAGTATTTGAGTAACACTTCAAACAGTAAAACAGTGAAAACACCACACAAAAAGATCCCACACCAGGTTAGAAAACTAGAGCTCAATTTTATATATAAACTAAGACCAAAATGACAAAATTCCAATCAGTAGAACCAGAGTTATGAATTTGTAAAGAAGAAAGTACAATATAGCGCCTAAAAGCATAAAGCACCAACCGCCGCTACCTGAATGCACTGGACCCGGTCAACGTAAAAAACGTCAGGCAACCACGATGGAGTGCAGGGTGGATAAAGTCCCAGATCAGCCCAGCTGAAGTTCTACCTTCTCAAGTTTTGTGCCAAGAGTCCCATTCACGTTGGACAGAGTTGCAAGGAAGGCATCGCAGGCGGTAGTGGGCATGGCACAGGGAGCAGGCCAAGAGTTGTGGATTGGAAGTCTGGTGCTTCATGTTGGCGCTCCTTGGGGTGAACTATGCTTGCTGTGCAAGGAGACAGGCTGGCGCTGGCTTGTGCTAAATTTTTGGTCCGAGGGGCATGATTTTGGTGCAAACCTGCCTGTTCATGCCCTCAAGAGCCCAAAGGTTTGAGTAAAGAGCTTATGAGTCACTCCAAGGGTCCAGGGCCTGAAAGGCACCATTTGTGGGTCACTGCAGCTGCTCCAGGAGTTTGGGGAACCTTTTATGTCCCTAAGGCTCAGATCAGGAGGGCAGCAGACTAGCCCTTTGAGTCACTCTGTGAGCCTTGGTTTAAGATGAAGTTGTAGGTCCAGTTCTTCTTCCCCAGGCAAGAGTGCAAAGGTAGCAGGTTAGGGAAGCAGGCAGATCAGTACAGCAGGGCAGCGGGGTGGCAGTCCTTGTAGCAGCACTGCAGTCCTTCTTCCTGGCAGAGTGTCCACAAGTCCAGAAGTGTACTGAAGAATTGGTGTCTGAGGTCCTTCTTTTATACACTGGTGCCCTGGTTCTTGAAGGTGGGAAAAGCTTCCAGAAAGTGGCTTTGAAGTGCATGGAATGTCCTGCCTCCCCTGCCCTGGCTCCAAGCTGGCTGAAGTGACAATGCATGGTTGTTAGGCCCTTTGTGTGAAGGCAGAGTGGAGGCTATTCATGTATAAGTGGGGCTGTGCTCAGCCCTGCCCCCACCATCCTGCCAGCTGACTCAGGCACACCTAATTCTTATGCTGTGTGACTGTCTGGTAGGAATTCACAAAGTCTGCCAATTACACTCAGCCATGTCACCAAGACCAGGCTATAGACACAAAAGGACTAAAGCTGTAAACTTTCTAAAAGTGCATTTTCAAAACTGTGATAAAAAAGCCCAACTTCATCA
Source organism: Pleurodeles waltl (assembly GCF_031143425.1). Lineage (NCBI taxonomy): Eukaryota > Metazoa > Chordata > Amphibia > Caudata > Salamandridae > Pleurodeles > Pleurodeles waltl. Next base: position 1,239,205,090 of record NC_090446.1, read on the forward strand.
GTGAATAGGGCTTTTCATCCCAATTCCAAAGACACCAAACATGAATTGTTCATCTCTTCCTATTTGGAAATTGCACATATAAAACTTAATAAGGCAACTCCAATATTATCCTATGGCGAGATAGGTCTTGCAGTAGTGAAAAACAAATTTAAGGTTTGTTCACTATCAAGACATGAAAAACGTACAAGTACACGTCCATATTTGCAAATATGCTGCACCCTGCCCTCTGGGCTGTTCAGTGCCTGCCCTAGGGGTGACATATGTATTAAACAGGAAGATTTGGACCTGGCAAAATGTTTATTTTGCCAGGTCTAAATGGCAGTTTAAAAATGCACACACGGGCTCTGCAACGGCAGGTCTGAGACATGTTTAAAGTGCTACTTAAATGGGTGGCACAATCAATGCTGCAGGCCCACTAGTAGTATTCAATTTACAGGCCTTGGTACATGTAGTTCCACTTTAATAGGGACTTAAACATAAATTAAATATGTGAAATAGGTATAAGCTTACTAACATGTTTGAGGTAGAGAGCAGCAGCACTTTAGCATGGGTTAGAAGTGGTAGAGTCCCCAGAGACCTAAGTCCAACAAAAATATGTTCCACAATGTGGAGGAAGCGAAGCAAAAGGTCTGGGACTGACATGTCTAACAAGCACCACTGAGTAGACTACATCATGAGAGACTTTTAAATGTGGACATTTTCCTGAGTTTGATCGAGAGTCTCTTGCTTAAAAATGCTGAGAGCTGTTTTTACACACAGACTGTTGAAGTTCTCCTTAGCATGTTGCTATTATATAAACTTGTAAAGTCATATTCAAATAAGTTATCAGACTCTATTCGAGGACCACAGTGCAGACATGACACCTGGACCCCAGCTGTTATGGTTTGGGTCATTTGTCACTGGTGTCCCGGGATCCATCCTAATATGGCTGCACACTGGGACAAGTACAATCCTTTCCACGCTTGATTGTAAGGGCAGCAAAGACAAGCAGTCACAGGCTTCTCAGGGAGGTAGCATAGAGGAGTAAGAGTTCAGAACTCAACAGCAGGTTAACAGGCACAATAATGTATTGTTCAGTCAGTGCTTATCTTTTATGGAAAAAGAAAATACTTTAATGACACAGCAAAACTAAAAACTACACAACCCTACGAATGTTTAGTAGAAGGCTGTAAACAGTTGCATCTAAGTTACATGTGATATTGCCTTCTCCCTAGCATCCCTCTTTCCACTATAGTTGAGTTTGTTTTTATAGTTCCTAAATCTATCCCGAGCAGACAAGGATTAGGCACAGGTGGAGGTAAGTCAAGACAGTTAAAATTTTTAGTCAAGTAACTTGGTTCAATGTTTTTTTCAACCCTTGGTTAAAAACATCTTAAGTGGCAAAACTTGTCTTGCCTGCGCTGTCAGTTTTTATCCCTGTACACAGGCTAAACCCCACCTTTACCTACTCTTTGATGCACTGCAGTTTAGGTTGGATGGTGATGCAGTACATGTTCCTGTTTCTTATGGCACTGGCTCTCTTTTCAGAGGGGATGCAGCAGTAACTTTGCTCAGGGCAGGATTTGCAGGGTTCCCAGGGCAGGTCTGTATGAGAAGACCAATCCTTGGCAGTGAAGCCCTCATGATAGACTGCAGACCAATGATCGGACATAGCAGTTGAGGCCTCCCATTTGAGTTTCAAAACAATGATGTAGAAGCTGCCAGGTCGATCTTGGTTTTCCGCTTCAGCTGTGGTGCACCTTTAATTTCTTCTGCTAATAGCAGCAGTACCAATTTCTCAAACGAATGACAGGTTGTCGAGTGAGACAGCCATCTTCACTGGGGTGCAAGACCAGCTAGATACTCTTTGAATCACAGGTCCCAGAAGACTCCCTCTCTTTGTTCGTCTGCTTCCTATGAGTGCTTCGCTGGCTTGCAATGTGATGGACCTCTCCTCCTCCACGGTCAGGCACTTCTTCCCTCTCTCCGCAGGCAGGCAGGTAGGCTTCTATAATTATTAACCTGATCCTCGTGCCGTTCCATCTCTGAGAGACTGTAAATCAGACACTAGGACTGGTTACACAGCAGCTCTTCAAGTACTCTACCAAGTTCTCCCTTCTCTGCTCAAAAAGAACAGGGGACTAAAACAAAGTAACATGGTTTGTTTCTCATGTTTATACACATGTTCAAGATAGAAGACGAGGATCCACTGTTTACGTTTTCAGAATTGGTTTGGATTGGTTCTCTTTCAAAAGAGGCTTCTCTTCAGATTCAACCATCGTGCAAAGTGATGTTTCCACAGCAGGTATTAATGAGACTGGCTGCACTCAAGAGTACAAAAACATAGGCACAATTAAGTGCATGTTTGCTGCACCTGGCTGCCCTCAGCTTGAATCAGTAATCAGGGACAGGCAAAAGGGCAGGTCCCATCTAAAATCGTCTTTGCCTTAAACAACAGAAACTGATGCCTCACAAATCCACCAAAAAACAGTAATCAGGAAGAACTAATAAGCAGACTTTTGTTCAAAAGGACTTATGGAGTTTCTAAAATGGGTCTTATCTCCCTCCTTCTCACTCCAGTGGCTGGGTCTCCGCCACAGGAAAGCAGGCAATCTACTTCGCTTGTCTGGGGAAACCATTTTCACCCTCCAATCCTGTACCATATTAAACCAGGCGCATACAAAATGGATCCCATTGGCCTCAGTCTTCAGATTCATGCAACATGCACAGTCATACTAACACATATATGTGCTACACATGCACTGCACACATGCAAACAACATGCACATGGAATATCAGCAAAAGAATATGGGTTTCACTTATCAGCGCACCTTTATTTGAGGAGTCAGTAGGCTTCATGCTCCCTGATAAACACAAAACACAGTGCCTTGCCATCACTGCTTTAAGTAATTTATTTAGTGCAGGAGTGTAGATCACTGCCTAGATGAGGACATACTTAGTGCACCCTTCCAGGTCACAGAACAGACCTTAGTCCTTGTACTGTCATAGACAGGCCAGGGCCCTGTGCAAACGCTAGATTACTGAGAGGCAATGCCAAAATAATTGTCATGATGCAAATTTCACATGAAGTCAGGCACTCAGAGTAGAGCTACATTCCTGTTTAGCATGCAGGTGACATTTTGTCTATTAACAAAAGCAACAATAAAAGACAGGGAACAACGCACCCAAACATGATATGTACTGAGTTCTTTATTTATCATACAGTTTTGTACAGCACCAGGTCGTTTTATCCTACAGCCACTTCAGAGCAAACAAGAAGTGATCTCAGCAATTTAACTCTCTTGGTCTACTTTTGACCCGAGCCTCTCCTACATATAGAATCAACTGACTCAGCAATATAGTCTTGGCAGACACAGACTAAGTGAGGCTTGCTGGTTGATGGCGACTTTGCCAGTATCAGGGGTGCTTCGCAGTTAGGTCTTCGCTTGACACATTAACAAAGTAATAACAAAATTAAAGACAGCACAGAAGAGGCAAAGAAAATTATATCTGGCAGATACACAAAAGTGAGTAACGAAGAGCATGTAGGTCTTTATTACTGAAAAGGTAGGACAATAGAAGGCTTCGTTGCTGGGCCTGCTGATCTTTAACATGAAACAATTTATTTCTATTTACTTTTTGGGTTCGTAGTGGTTTTGCTAGAGATGAGTGGGAAGAAGTGACCTTTTTGATTGTAATCAAAAATCTTCTCGATTGTTGTGGCATTGAAGATGTAACAGCATTAGAAGGCTTTACTAAAAAACCGAATATAAGATCATACTGTAATTTGTGTCAGGTAGGCTTTGGCAAATGTATTTAGCATCATTAATTCAAAATTCCAAAATGCAGCCTGCATAGACCTGCACAATAGCAAATAATTAGTTACGATCAAGAGATAGTGATGTCAAACTGCTGGTTTGAAATGTCTTGATTCCTCCTATGTAAATAGGATGAACTTCACATTAAGACACGAGTTCCATCTTTCCTCAGTTGAGTCTTGAGGGGTTTAGAATATAATTGCTAAATTAAGGTACAGGATCTAACCAAGAACCAAGTATGATGAAGGTCCAACCCAAGTGTAAGCAGGCCACCAAGACAATAAGGCAGATGAGGAAAGCACACCAAACCTCCTTCATAATAAAGCACTGAATAAACACAGGCATGCCTCATAGTTGGTGCTGGTGAACATCGACATTTACAAGGCACTCCCTGACAAGGAATATACCAATATTTCATGGGATACAGAAGAGTATGCAGGACATATAGAGCGTACCTGAGGCCAGCAAATCATTCACCAACACAAGGAACTTTTCATCAGCCACCTGAGCATCGGTCATGAGGAACACAGTGCCAACATTCTTCATTCCAGCTTTAATATACTGGTTGGCCAGGTCTGTCTGAAAATTTAAAAATAACATTTCACATTAACAAAATATAGAATAAAAGCAATTATTAACATTACTGGAGGTAATCAATGAAAAGCGGTTCATACGGACCTACATTAGCAGTGGATGAGCTTAGCTGTAAACATCCTACTTCAATAAAGAGACTAATCCTGGACACTAGCCTGATTGCAAGATTTTCTAATTCGGACAAACCAGAATCACATATTTTGTCAGAATCCCATATTTTTGTAAGAATTTACACCCCTTTTGCTTTGAAAATATAGACTAGGCAGCACTGCTCAAGCGTTTTAATTGTAAATTTAAAAAGATGTTTTGTAAAACTCACCAGATCTGAGGCACTGGTATTGTTCTGTCTGTCGCTACACACGTATTTTATATACTCTGCTCATCTACATATACATTGCCAAATTAATACAACAGCCCTTGAATAGTGCTCTGAAGTGTGGGCCCTGGGTATATCCACAGTGACCAGAACATTTAGTGGTACTTTTCACATTCTCAAAGCAGTCGCCTCGGTTATACTGATCTCAGCAAAGAGCAAAACATCTTTGGCGTGCCTTCAACATTCAGATATAAAACAAGAGGCCAGATTTACAAGGCCATATCGCCACCGAAGCGTCATTTTTAGCGACTCTCTGGTGGAGCTATGCACTGCACCGTATTTACAAGGTGGCATTAAGCCTCTTTTTGTGGCTTAACGCCACCTTATGAATACTGCCCCATCACACGCAGAACTTTGCGTGGAAGGGGCATGCAATGGGTGTTGCTGTGGGCGTGCCACAGCCACACCCTTTGCATTTTGACGCTGCCCAAGATTTACTAGTTTTCTTAAATCTGTGGCAGTGCCAAATCTAACGCCACCCCAGGGGTGGCATTACCATGGCACAATGAGGTGAAATGTTTTCATTGCTCCTTATTTTTTGCTCTTTCTATGAGTGCTGCATGAGTGCTGGAGAAGTGTGGCTCAATGTGGAGAAGTGTGGCTCAATGGTTAGAGCGGCAGACCCTGAAGCAGAGATCTGGCTCAAGACCAGGGTTCAAGTCCCGCTTCGGCAGGTCTTGGGCTCAATTCCCCTTTACCAGATAATTCTCGCCTCGGTGCCTAATCTAATTCATGGGTCCCACTCTGCAACTCTGGGCAATAGCTTGCTTAATCTCCACAACGGCCCCAACAGCGCTTGGATGCCTGGCTTCACCCTGGGGGTGCTCAGGAGTGGGCGCCTCACAGGGTAAAGCCAGGAGGGGTTCCATAGCGGTATGAGTACAGCACCTTGAGACCCTAACGGGTGAGTAGTGTGCTATACAAGTGCTAATTTACATAGAAAGAGCAAATCGCCATTGAAGACTGTTTTTGTGAAGTAAGGTGTCTCTTCCTTCACAAAAACAATCTCCCACTCAATGCAGCCATCCTTGCACTATGGCACTAAATTTAGCACTGCGCAGGGGGAAACAGAGTAATGTGCTGTATTCTTGTGAAGGCAGCGCATCCATGCGTTTTGAAAATGACACAGAGTGGCACTGCCAAATTTGGCGCAGCATCGCACTCTGTCATTTTCTTGTAAATCTGGGCCAAGGTTTATTAACTAGCATAGCAATTTTTAATACTGAGAATTTAGTGATGACTATTACCTTCAAACTGAGGCTCAGTTTGACATCCAGGTGGTGTGGGTGTGAATGCGGTACCCCCATGAAGCTGACGCTTACATATAGGTTTTTAAGAGGTCAATTCACCAAAAACGATAACATTTCTCATATTGTGCGAAGCTTGGGAAAATCTAATCACATTCAGGGTGAGTGTCTGAGAGTTTTATTTCATATGGTCAAACTGCATTGGAGCCATATCAGCATAGTAGTAAGAGAAGCAAAATCATATTTCTCAGATCTAGATCACTGAACCATTTATCAATTTGGTCTTTGATGCGGTTGGTCATGGAATTCTTCTTTCACAACTGGAACCGACCCTTGGGTTCAAGGACGTTGTGTCCTAGTAACTCAAATTGTTCCATTCAAATAAACTATCAGGGATATCTCTTCCACATCATCTCAAATACTACAAACGCGATGTGCTCCAAGGTTCCTTCTGATCTCTGGTTTCCAATGTTTGTTATCACAACATAAAGGGTATGAAACTAAACCTTTGCATTCCACTTTCTACATCAAAGCGAGACTCCTGGCAAACATCAGACCAGTGCTCAGCTGGCAAGCCTCAATTGCTTGGGTGTGCTCCCCTGAAGCCTACTAAGTGATTGCTATAGGGAGGGCTTTCACAATCATCAGTTGCGGCTCGTGGAGAGCAGAAGGGGCGGGGCGACACACAGGGGGGAATAAAAATTAGATTAATAAAAAAAAAATATATATATATTATCCCCATCGCTGCCGCCGCACGGCTCCATCCACTCCTCTGCTGCAGTCACAGGCTCCCAACCTCCCTTGCAGCCAATCCTGACACTGCTGAGAGCAGCATCAGGATTGGCTGGGAGCATCCAGCCAGGGCGCTCCCAGGCAGACTGGGAACCTGTGCATGCTCTCTCCAGCCTGGCAACTGTGTTGCTGGGCTGGAGAGAGCCTACTGTGCATGTGTGTTTTGCCCTCCCCAGACGGCTGGCTAAACATACATGCGCACTGTGGGGGAGTTCTGTGCACTCCCCCTCAGTGCTTTTCACAGCCTGTGGCCTGACCCTTTTACCAAAAAACAATAATAAACAAAGTTTGTTATCGTTTTTTGGTAAAAGGTTTGCAGCTGCCGATGCTGGCGGGGGTTGGCGTGAAGGGGGGGTGGCGCTCCTCTGCCCTAATGGAGGAGCCGCCCCGAGTTGCTGTCTATGAATGCTGCAGCTATGTATGGATGTTGTGACTGTCATAAAATATCTGTTACTGTCACTGCCATAAAATACCTTGCATCCCTAATTACACTGTGAAATCAGAGAGAACAGAGCACAGAACAATTAACTGTGAGAAGCCAGGGCTAATTATGCAGACATGGACTAAAAGACCATGACTTTCTAAAAACAGACCAAGACAATTATTGAGCATCAGGCAGTGAGTCTGCTTCTAGAGTTTGAAACCAGAGGCACAGTGAAGCGTAACCACCGTTCCTCCAACTTCAGGTTGAGTCGGAAATGAGAAATGCCTACTCATATTTATCAGGTAATTCTGAAAATGGGCTGGTGCTTCACAAACTTGTGGAGTCCCCAACTAGGACCAAGGTCAAATTTTAAGCCATCGTAGAATTAATCATATTTGTTAGGTTGAGTGCTACTATACCGGAAACCAAGGTCTTCATTGCCCTGTCTGCCATGTTGGGAGAGCTGGATGTGTCAACTTAACTAGGAATGCTTCCCTAGTTAATTGCCCTTGGTGTTTAGCTATAATTTATTTTTGCTCTCATTTCAATAACATTTATCTCTTAAAATGAAAATGAGACACCTAATGGGTAAAAAACGAAATCCTTCAATTGTTAAACACACAATAGCAAGTTGTTTGTAATAAGATACTTACAAAGTTTGGCCACTCAGCTAACAAGTACTAGCCCAAGATCAAAAATAGAGAGACAAGTTAACCTGTCACTTCCCCAATAACTAACAGTGCTGGCCCTATTTCTGGCCAAGGTTCCCCACAGCCGCACGCACAAAAGGTCACACAATGCAGACACACAGTTACACAGCAAAAAATCCACAGTCAAAATAGTGAAAAACAAATGCCACACAGCGTAGACCCAAGATTTCACAGTGTTGGCCTAAGGTGAAAAAGAGCTGGCCAAGGATCACAGAATGATGGCAGAAGGTCGCAAAGTGATAGTCAAAATTATACAGTGATGACCGTAATCAATCACAGCTGACTCAGAACTACACAGTGCTTGGCCTAGATCACATGCAGATATGTTAATGACATTTTGCAACAGTAGCCAAAAAACAGTGCATTGATTTAAGATTATACAACATTGTTTTCTATTATGAAAATTAGATGGACCAATGTCTTTCAGTGGTGGACCACGATCTCTCAATGGAGGCCAAAGATCACACAATACTGGCTGATGATCATAAAGACCTGGGCTGCAGTCAAACAATTCTAGGCAAATATTGCTTATTTCTGGCACAATATGAGATAGTGTTGGCCAAAGATAGACCAGTGGGGCCTCACCATCAATAACACAGTGCTGGCTGAAAACTAAGATGCTAACCCTATATCAAACAGTACTGGGCAAATAGCACTGTATTGTTTCTAAAACCTCAGACTGCAATGGCTCAAGTTCAAACAGTGATGACCTGCAGAGCTGTCTAGATTGTAGATTAATCAAGGGTGGTGATCCTCAGACTAAAATTGCCTTGATGAGTCGTCTGGGAAGGCCTCTTAGAACCAAACACACTTTAGTTACAAAATATGCCACCATCAATGTTATCTTAGATCCTAATGACATGAAAATGAATATGTTCCAGCCAAAATTTCAGACTCTCATTCTCAAAAGCAGCAGTTGTACGTCTTGGTGGGCCTCAATGACATAAAGACCAAGGTTTGAACAAATTATCCAGAATTTTGCAAATATGTAGCCAATAAAATGCTACAGTGCTTTCTAATTCCAGCAGCACCATTCACCATGGCTCTATAAGTGTAAAGGACATAGAGGCTGTGAAAAATGCCAATTAATCTATAAAAATAGTCCTAGTGAACAAAACCTCTGTTTTGAAAGACATGGACTGCACAACTGTAGACAACAATAAATATTAAGTTATTGCTCTTCCTAAACCCGAACTCAGGCTCAGGGCCATGCTCGAGAACCCATTCTGCTGCTCCAAAAATTAATTTACTGAATTTTAAGTAAGCCTACCTGTTATTACTAAAGAGGCAACCAAACAAGGCAATAGTGCTAGATGGTGCCAGATGCAAGAGCTGCCATATTTTCTCGAGAATTAGGTCTCGACGGACCTGTTGTTAGGCCTATTTCCAATACAGTACATGTACTTAGAGTTGGCTTTAGGACAGGATTTGGTCATGACTGGATAGCTTTGTTGACTTTTATGTTTATTTTTGGTGTTTGTATTTAATTCAGGGACTTTCCTCTCTATTCTTGTTTTTGTCTCACTGTAAAAAAATGGGCTACTTGTTAAGGGGTGAGAAACCCTTCTCCAGCAGCAACCACAATTCTTTTTAGGGTGAAGTCGCAAGAAAACCCTAAATTAACCTGTGATCAGCATTCAGGTAGTTTGGCACAGAGAATTCAGGCTCAGCTCACAGTAATGTGTAAAGTATTTGTGCAATACTTTAACCAATTAAAGAGTGTAAACACACCACAAAAGGATTCCACACCAGTTTAGAAAAATAGAGTCATTTTTAATAAATTAAACAAGACCACAATTACAATTTGTAGAATTGGAGACAGTCAATTTCAAAGGTTTGTAGTAAAAATAGCACTAAAAAGCACAAAGTGCCAACTGTGGATATCTGGTTGTGCCGGACCGGGAAAAACTCACAAGCTCAGGCTGACATCGATGGAGCATGGGTAAGCAAAAGGGCTCAAGTAAGGCCCACTGAACAAAGTACCTTAAACCCCGGTTTGCGAATTGTTGCAAGGGTTAGTGTTGAGGATGCGTCGTGCAGCCTAAGAGGTGCCTTGATTCCGAGATGCAGCAAGGCTATAGTGCGAGGTCCTGCATAGTCGAGGATCCCATTGACGATGGCTTGCCATGCAAAGTCCAGCAATTGAGGACGTGTTGCGCAGTCAGGGGGATGCATCAATTCCATGGAGCTGAGGAGTGGCTGTGATAGGGGTGGCTCCTTCGCAATGGTGAAGGAGCATTGCTCCCATGGCTAAGCCACCAGGTGAAAAAAATATATATATATTGTCCTATCATTTTATTTTTCAGCTAGTGGCTCAGTTGAGTCAGTTTGTGAAAGGAGCGACAGGCTGGGCCATGGGAGGGGGCACAAGGGAGGGGGAGTGGAATATATGCACTTACGTGCTCATGTGTGTTTGGCCGGCTGTCTTAGGCTGGGCAAACACACATGCTCACTTGCGTTTCTCAAACCACGGGTTGGAGAATCTGCACAGACACCCATGCAGTGTCTGAGCAGCAAACCAAACTGCTAAGACCAATCCTGGCACTGTTCTCATGCTAGGTTTAGTATGAAAGCATCATTAGGATTGCATGGGGAGCCTGTGCTGGTATCCCAGTGACTTCTGGGACAACAGAGAGAAGAGGAGCAACGCATCAGGTGGCGTCGGCAAGGTACGTTTTAAAAAATATACATATATTATTTCCCCATCCTCATTCCTCTCCCCTTTAAATTTGTGGTAGCTGCCGCTGGCTGTGATGCGAAGTCGAGTGTCATGGTCAAGGATGCCATTAACAACAGATGTGAGGGCCTGTGCCGAGGATGCATTGCATAGCGGCGGTTCCGATGAAGCAACAGGCTAAAATGAAATGTAGGTTTTTGCAAGTGTTCCACGCCTAGCACCAGTGGAGATGTGTCAGTTTCTGCTCAGGGTTCCATTGTGCAGCAGAGGAGATGCCTGGGTCCTGCTGCATCCAGAGAGGCTGGCAGAGCACCATAGGCCCACTTCAAGAGGGTCCAGGACTGGGATGACACCACTTGGCTGGTAGACTCACAAATGGCAGAGTCCAGGTGCTGGGTTCAAGGTTGTTGGACCCTCCTGTCCCAGAGACTCAAGTCAGGATGCCAGCCATTTAGCCCTTGGAGTCACTTTGGGGTCCTGAGTTCAAAAGATGCAGATCCAGTCCTTCCGACCCAGGGAAAAGAGTAGCAGGTCAGCAGGGCAGCAGTTTTTCACAACACAAGTCCAGCAGAGTGGCACTTCTTTCAGCAGCACAGTAATCCCTCCTGGCAGAGTATCCACAGGGCCAAAAGTGTACTGGAGAGGTGGTGTCTCAGGTCCAACATGTATACCTGATGCCCTCCCACTGAAGGTGGGAGAAGCTTCAAGAGGTTTCCCTTTGAAGTCCTCAGGAATCCTGTCTTTACTGGCCTGGGTCCAGACTAACAACAGGGTGTATCCAGTCCTTTGGAGGCAGGGCACAGCCTTCTCAAGTGTAAGTAGGGTTCTGCCCAGTTCTGCCCTCCCATCTTGCCAGTGTTGGCCCATCCAGGCACACCTAAGCCCTATTAAGTGTGTGGTTGCTAGAAGGAATAGGCAGAAAAATGCCAACTTTCTGAAAGTGGCATTTTCAAAATTGTTATTTAAAATCCGATGTTACCATGAGAGGACTTTTCAGTATAATTCCAAGGACACCAAACATGAACTGATTAACTGTTCCCATTTGGAAGTTCCAGCTTATTAATTGTGATAAGGTCATACCAATGTTATCCTATGGGAGATGTAGGCCCGGCAACAGTGAAAAAGCAGTTTAAGATCTCTTCACTGTCAGGATATGTAAAACTTAAAAGTACATGTCTTACTTTTAAAATACACTTCACTGCCACATAGGCTGTTCAGGTTCTAACCTACGGATGACTTATATGTACTAAAAAGGACAAGTTGGGCCTGGCAAAAGGTATATTTTGCCAGGTCAAAATGGCAGTTTATAACTGCACACACAGGCTACAGTGGCAGGCCTAAGCCATGTTTAAAATGCTATTTAAGTGGTTGGCACAATCAGTACCAAAGGCCCTGTCCACATGTAGTACCACTTTATTACGGATGTATAAGTAAATTAAATATACCAATTGGGGACAAGCCAAAGTTACTATGTTTTAAGGGGAGAGCACATGCTATTTAGCACTGGTTAGCAGTGGTAAAGTATACAGAGTGCTATGGCCAGCATAAACATGGTCAGGAAAAATGAAGGAGGAAAGAAAAATGTTTGGGGGGGAAGATCACTCTAAGGAAGACAGGTCGCGGACAGGGGCATTTCAGGCTCACATTGTTTTGACTGGATAACCTGTGTCTTTCCACTCTGGATTTGAGGGGACTTTTTACCTTTGCATTTAGTACTCCATGTGAGTAGGTGATTTCCTTTACTCTCTACCATGCTTTTTGTTGTGCTTCTTCCCTTCACGTTTTCCCTGTTTACTTCCTTCCAAGATGCTCCACGCGCCATTCTTCACCCTGCTCCCCAGCTCTCTACCCATGTTAAATAATTGTTTTCATTGTTTTTTTTTGTTGTTTAGGGCCTGGCAGCTGCAAAGTGCAACTGGGATGCTTGCTTCCTTACTTTTTAACTTACTGTTCTAAAACAGCTGCTTGTCATGTTAAAATGGGGTATTAAAAATGAGAGTTGCAAGATTGCCAGACATGCAAGCACATGCATCGTGACACAAGCAATTACATGTGGTTTCCTATCAAAAAAGCATTAGCAAAATAATTAGCTTGGCCTTTTTAGAGCTATCATAATTAGCAACAATTTGAATGGAACCCACAATTTAAAAGTATACAATTATTTAGAACCAGCTCTGGGCCACCCGCACAGTCCAGTGCTACTTCTTTTTGTATTGCCTTGCAAAAATGCATTTTTAAGTTTCTTTGATGGACGCCCTGATAAAATATTATGTTGGGAATCTTGAGCACCTAAGAAAAGGGGGATAATGTGGGTTTCTCACTTTTGGGGCACCCAAGCTTTTAAGATGCAAACTTGCCTAAACCATCTGTTTTCTTTTAGAAAGGTATGTGTCTGTTCTGACCTTACAGTGCCATCTGTTAAGTTTTTCTGTATAGGATTACGTGGGTTTCCAAAGACTACAGTTGACTTCTAATTACCCTTATTGAACTTGTTAAAGCTACTGTTTTTCATTTATTGATTTTCCTCAAAATTTGTGCTGTAGCTATCTAACAACGCCTTATCTGGTTTAGGCCTCACATTCCATTAATTGAGTTGCTGATTCTTGTACCCCACAGAACCACCCTCAGAATAAGTCTTAATTTCACTGGACACTACCAAACAGGTAAGAGACGAGGATGTATTTTAAGTAGTCCAGTTTTACTTCAGTGCGGTTCTCTAGGCAAGACAAATGTTTCAACAGTGGTATTATGTAGAAAAATATAAGATCACTTTCTCTCCTCCATCTGTCACTGCTCATTTCTCAGTTTTGGTGTTTCTAGTCAGAAGCTCCTTGTGTCTGTGGGATACCATGACGTATTTCATATGGCTGATTTGTAGCTAGTATGAATTACCTGGTATGTAAGACAGTCTGTCTTTCAAAACAGCTTAAGACTTAGGGCTTGATTTAGATATTGACAGACGAGTCACTCCATCACATTATACGCTATGGGATTTAGATATTGGCGGATGTGATATCTATCACTGTTGTGACGGAGTACCTCATCCGCCAATATCTAAACCAGGCCCTTAGTCGAGAGCCATTCAGAGAGCAACAGCATTTGAGTGATGTGTTCGTTTTAGTCAATGCTGCCTGAGATGAGATGGTCCTCTCTGAAAGTTGTCAGATTGTCCCTATAGAAGATTCTGAGCATGATTAGAGCCAAAGCCAGTATACAGTGTGCAATTTAGGGGTCTATTTACTGACCTCACTTAACAGGTGCAACAGTAACGCTTTCACAGTATTTTTGATGTGGAGTTGGAATATTGTGTCAAGCAGAAATGACAGTGGCTTCACTTTCATGCCTATGCTCTGGAAAACAGTCTGAATGGCCCTCCAGTATGTCCCAACCATTACTTTAGTTTCCTCATATCTAATTGACCCTGTGGTGTAGTGCTGTTTCAGTTAGTCGCTAATGAATAGACAGATGAGATGATGAATGATTTGCGAGTAAATAAGCCTGGAGATGACCGACACTTATGAAAATGTATTCCAAGAATAGACACTCGCTATGGTTGGATAAGTTCATGTAATTCCCACATGTATGTGTTCTCCCAAAACATAGCCCTACTTTACTGACTCACCAACCATAGTGAAATTACTGCTGCACTGTTATGGACATCTATTCAGCAAAGGTAGCTGAAGAAATATCATCCAACTCTGATCCTTTGAAGACATCACTGAAAATTACATCATCTTACCATTCAAAATGTAATATCACACAACCTTTAAAAATCAACTGGGTTTACCCACTAAGAAACATTTATTTCAGATTACTAAAGAAGTATTCTGATAGGGGTTTCATATGGATTTAATTGAGCAGATAAATGTGACTTATGACTATCAAATGAATCCTCTGCAAGTGACAACCACCAATGTGCCCTTATGTATAACAAGTAAAAATGAAATGTAAAATAATGTGTTCTTTGAGAATAGTGACTAGGATAGTTGGCTGATCTTTGTGGGTGTGCAGTTGAATCAGCATTGTACATCATGTAAATGTCCTAATGTTCGAATTAGGAAAATTAGGCTATCTAAAACCATGGACACATTGCTGGTCAAAAATCTAGAAGAAAATGTTTCAGGTTTATTACAAACTCGTGCTTCCAACCTGCCATTGATTTACTCTACAGAGCAGCACTCCTCTTCCACCAAACCTGCTTATTGGACAAATGTTCAACATTTGTTCTCAAGGTGTGTTTAGATCTGCTGTGTTTAAACAACAAATGTAATCAGTCATACCAAATTATGAAACTACAACATGCATCTGTGTCTCACACTGAAAGCTCTCTGGCAGATAATAGTTTTCAGTGTGAGAAAAAAGATACCCTGAATGTTACGTTTTCCTGCATAATTTAGACATTTTTTTTTTTAATACTCTGGGAAATGCATCATTGCTACCCGGGTATCCCAAGCAATACTTTCATTGGGCAGGTACTGCCCGGTACTGCGTACTTGCATGTCTTTAATTTGAAAGCAAGAGTGCCTGCACTTCTCAGCACTGCTGCACTTAAAGGGAGAGCAAACAGGTACTGTGGATAGTGAGTACCACCACTTCTATATTTTAATTTAAAGCACTGGTCGCAAGGACATGCCACAGTTTAAAAGGGCAAGCCAGAGCTAGCAGCCTCTACCTCTGGCGACCACTGCATGTTTTAGACCTTCATAGTACACTACATGCAAACACAGAAGCCAGGAGGCATCTGCTTTTTGGGGTCGAGCCTGCAAGTATATAAGCCTGCGAATGTGTCTCGCTTGCAAGACTCTCTTGTGTGCAGTAAAGGGCCTGGAGTCCGCCTGTCACGTACTATTTGTTGGCATGTATGGCCCCCTTCTTTACAGCCTCATAATTTGTCCACTTCAGGCCTGGCATCATTTCCATTCCTTTCTGTGGTGCAGGGACCAAGCGCTGATTGATTCAACTTAATCAGTTCCCATCTGCTGCTCTTGATGTGATTGAGGTAGTATTTTGTCTTTTTCAACTTCTAGTGCCCTGCAACCTGAAGGCTTGTGAATACCAAAGACGTGCCCAGCAGGGCAAACAAATTTGCAATGTTGTTGTTTTTTTTTTTTAATAGCTGACTTTCTTTTATTTTTACAAGTTTTCTTTTCTCACTTTCCACTCATGTTTTATTTTGTTTTTGCTTGTGGATGTTCTTCTTGAAAGATTATCTAGTTCAAAATATTGAAATGCAATGTTGTTTCTGTATTTGTTCAGTTTATGAAATGATGCTTTAACGTATAATCGTGCAGTACACCCCAATACCCCCCACTCTAATCTGCCCCACCACAATCCACCCTACACCACTCCAACCCACTCCAATCCTCCCAGCCCATTTCAAACAAATCTGCCCCACTTCAATTCGCCCCACTCTAATCCAAAACAATCTGCACCAATCTAAAACAATCTTTCCCACTCCATTCCAACACGATATGCCCCACCTCCATCTACCTCACTCCATTCTGCCACACTATAATACAAAACAATATACCCCACTCCAATACAAAACAATCTGTACCACTCCAATCTGCCCCAATCCAAAACAGCCTGCCCCACTGCGATTTACTGCACTCCAATCCAACATAATCTGCCCCACTGCAGTTAAGAACAATCTACCCCATTGCAATTCAGAACAATCTTCCCCACGCCAATCCACAACAATCTGCCACTCCAGTCCACCTCATTCCAATCTGCCCCACATTTATCCAAAACAATCTGCCTCACTCCAATCTTCCCCATTCCAATCCAAAACAATCTGTCCCACTCCAATCCTCCCCACTCCAATCTGCCCCACTCCAATCCAAAACAATATGCCCCACTCCAATCTGCCTCGCCCCAATCCTATCCAGCACACTCCACCCCACTTCACCCTGCTCTCATCAAACCCAATCTACCCCACTCCAATCCACCCTACTCCCATCCAATCACACCAACCCAATCCACCACACTGCAAACCACCCTAATACAATTTACCCAATGCCAATCTGCCCCATTCCACCCCAAAACAATCTCGCCCACACCAGTCTGCGCCACTCCATTCAAAACAATCTGCCCCACTCCAATCAAAAATAATATGCCTACTTCAATCTGCCCCACTCCAATCCAAAATAATCTGCCCACTTCAATCCAAAACAATTTGTCCCACTCCAATCCTTTCCAATCAACCCCACTCTAACCTGCACCACTCCACCCTGCCACACTCCAGTCCCAAACAACCGACTCCAATCCAAAACAATCCACCCCACTCCAGTCCAGTCAACTTCACCTCACCCCAATCCAATCCACTCCACTCAAACCCAATTCAGACCACTCCAATCCATCACAATCCACCCCACTACAGTTCAGTCCACCCCACACTAATCCAGTCCACCCCACTCCAATCCAATCCGCCCCAATCCAGCCCAGTCAAATCTACCCCCCACTCCAGTCTAATACACCTCACCCCAATCCAATTCTTCCCATTACAATCTAGTCCACCCCAATCCACTCCAGTCCAATCCACCCCAGTCCAGTCCAGTCTACCTCACTCCAAGCTGATACATCTCACCCCAGTCCAATTCTCCCCATTGCAATCCAATTCACCTCAATCCATTCCAGTCCAATCCACCTCACTCAAGTCCAATAGACCCTACTCCAGTCCAGTCCACCCCACTCCAGTCCAATCCATCCCACTCAAGTTCATCCCACTCAAATCCATCCCACCCCAATCCAAACCACTGTACTCCAATCCAACCCAACGTACATCAATTCAACCCACTCCAATCCAACTCACCCCACTCTAGTCCATCCCACACTACTCCAATCAAACCCAGCCTATTCCAATCCACTCCATCTCACTCCAATCAAATCCACCTACACCACCCTAGTCCCTCCCATTCCAATACAATCCACATTAATCCACTCAATTACAGTCCAGTCCAACACACTTCAAACCACCTTAATCTACCCCAATTCAATCCAGTCCGTCCCTCTCCAATCAATCCTACCTACACCAATCCAACCCACTGCATATCAATCCAATCCATACCATCCCAATCCAAATTAATCCAATCCAAACCACTCCTGTCTACCCCACCTCAGGCCAACCCACCACAATTCACTCCAATCCAACCCACCTCACTGCAGTCCACCCCATCCACTCCAATCCAATCCACCACACTCAATCCAATCCATCCCACCCTAATTCACCCATGCAATCCAATCCACCCCACTCAATTCAATGAATTTAATCCCCATTCACACCACTCCATCATACTCTAGTCCACCTCAGGCCAAACCGATCCACCTCACCTAAATGCAATCCACCCCAGTCCAATCTATCCCATGCCAATCCAATCCGTCTCAATCCAGTCAACCCCCTCCAGGCCAACCCATCCCACCTCATTTCAATCCAATCCAATCCACCCCACCGCAACCCACTCCAATCCAGTCCACCACTCCCTCTCCCCTGATCTAGCCCACCAAATCCCAGTTAAATCCACAGCACTCCAATTCAAGTCAGCCAGCCTATTCCACTCCAATACATCCAGCCCGACCCACTCCAATCCAGAATACCCTACTCCAATCCAATACACCCCACTCCAATCCAGTGAATCCAATGCAACTCACTCTAATCCAATCCACCCCATGCCAGCCATATCACTCCAAACCACCCCCCAATCCAATCTACCCCTCACAAATCCACCCCACTCCCATCAGCCAATCCCATTTCAATTAAACCCAATGAACCCCAATCCACCACACATCAATCCACCCCACTCCACTCAATCCACCCCACTAAACCCAATCTAATCCATCACACTCCACCCTATTCCACCCAACTCCAATGCACTCTATGACACTCTCTGACACTAAATCACTGAACTCTACTTCCCTCTACTCAACTCTGACACTCATCTCCTCCTATTCCACTTTACAACATTCCAACAAATGCACTCTATGACACTCTACTCCCCCACGCCACTGTGACACTCCGCGCCACTAACATTTAGCCACTCTGAACAGCAGCCACACTGGTGCACTTGTCAAAATACATTGCTAAAGCCAATAGCTCTTGTATAGGCGCGAGCTATTGGCTTTGCCAGTGCTTGTTTTTCTGTTCTACCTGACACTACAGCGGGTAGCACCGGGGCTCGCAGCCCGGCACACACCGTAGGTCTTTGGAAACCAGTGCGAACATGCTAGCCAATAGCTGCCGCCGTCCCCAGGTTCGAGGAGGCAATGCTGGGACAAGTCACGGATTTACTGGCAGAGGTTTCTTTCCAGGCTCGAGCAGGACTACGCGGTGACGTTTCTCACAGTCAACTCTGAATCATGCAAGGCTGGATTTCAATGACGAACTGCAATATTAATGACAGCTTCTCAGTGGAGTACATGCTGGCATCGGCTGCAATTCCTAAATAATTTACATGCTTGTCAGAGGACGTTTTCTTTATCGTGGGCACAACCACATTAGGCAACTCCTGAGCTGCATGCAGCGCTGGTAAACTCTCACAGCGAGCCAGCGTGCAGCTGCTGCGCGAAAATGAAGCTACGCGGCCGCCTGCTCTTCTCTGCTGATGCACACAATTCGTTCGGATTTATTATGATTATACTAGGAAAGGAGTTCACCGACGAGCCGACGCACTTCCAACTAACAGATAAAGCCCGAATTAGGAGAAAACAGTAAACATCTCTGGGGAAAGGGGTTAGGCAGAGTCTGTCTTAAAACCACTGGCTCTGGCCCAGCCTCACTTCAGCACACTGACCAGCTGAGACTTTCTCGTGCCAATGCAGCGATGAATCGGAAGTACAAAGAAATCTACCTGCGGTCTATTAGGTGAGATGCTCAGATGAAAGACTGACCGACCCCCGCTGATTACCATTCATAAGAAATTGCCCGTGCCACGTGTTTGGTCTTGAATAGGTGAAGAGATGAAGCAGCGCTTTTTTACAACCTTAGACAATAATAAATAGCTGTTCATCACTAGAACTTTAAAGGAATGTGATGCTTTTGGCTGGAAAAGTAGCAGCATTTGCTGGAAATTTTACACAACGCAATAACGCAACACAAAACATAAATAATATGACAAAAGAGCCAAAAGAGAATACAGCACAATACAGCTCAGCAAATATAATACACAATTTCAGCATAACACGTCAATACAAAACACACCTACTAGTACTACAAAAGGAACCACAACCAAAATGCACAGATTCTCACATCTTAACCCCTCCGTACACCTGCTTTTATCATTCGGGGATAAAATGTGTGTGCACCAGCCACTGCCTTAACTTGCAACCAAGGACACAACAGCTCCAGGCAAAATGTTTATGATCTAGCTCACTCTCTTTCTTGCTGAAGCTCTTCCGAACAATCTGGAACAGAGCTCCTCCTGCAGTAGAGCAAAAGCGAACACTCGAATGCAGATCTGCTCTTCAACCAAGCTCCACAATGACAGCATGCTGCTGTCTGTTACAGTAAATACCCCAAATATTTAGGCATTATTGCCTTCTGTTAACAGGCATTACCTGCAGTTAATTCAACACTTGCGTTTATGGTCAAAAGTGAAAGCAAGCAAGCATATTGAGGCTATTACCAATGGTTAAAGGCGAGCAGCAAATGCACAATAAAGCTTTTAGCACTGGTTCTGACTACATGACATATCTCCATGTTGACTTTATGTCTCTGCGCCACACTTTTCTCGAAGTCTGAAATTATTAGAACATATATAGCTGTTGAAATCCCTGCTTTCCTAATAGGTACAGCAAGAACGTGTGCAGTTAAATCAGCAGTGACACTACTGAATAAATGTATTCCTGTTAAGTTGTAGGACAATTTGCCACCTAGTGAACAAGTTCCTTACCTTCTGTAATGCTTTAGCTGGCAGAGACATATTCTAGTTGCAAATTCCTTACCTTTTGAATTTCCCCAGGCGTCAGTATGGATCCTGAGATTTTTCTTTAACAGTACCCCTGCGTGCCATTAAGTGGCATCAATCGGCCCTGTGCATGTCTTTGGCGTCGTGTGCTCTGGATATGATGTCACAAGACTAAATAGGTGCCACACCGGTGCTCTGACTTCAGTTTCTTTTCACGAATTTCCATGCCAGAAGTACTGAACCATGAAGAACTTTGATCACTGGTACATCAAAACTCTGAAATGCCCTGAAATGGAGTCCCTGTCCCTAGAAATCAGTTTGCAGGGCGGGGAGAATGGGTAAGTCAGTAAGGAATCTGCAACTAGAATGTGTCTAACAGATAAGGTGTTACCGAAGGTAACTTGTTCATCTGATAGAGACTTCTAGTTGCAGATTTCTTACCTTTTTGACTAAATACCCAAGCAATACCATACCCGGAGGTGGGTCTGCGAATCAAGATCAAACTAGAAAGTCCAGCAGGACCAAACAGGCAAAGTACCCGTCCCTACGGAGCTGACTGTCCAGGCAGTAGTGTTTGGTTAACATGTGCAAGAATGTCCATGTTGCTGCCTGACAGGTGTTAAGGAATGGAACTCCACGTGCTAACACAGTGGTTGTAGCTGTAGTTCTGGTAGAATGAGCAAGAAAACCATCAGTTGCTAGTTTTTGGCCAGTGCACAGCAGATTTTGATGCAGAGTACGACCCATCTGAAGATTTTTCACTTCTGCACTACCCGACCTTTCCTTACACCCTCATAACCAACAAAGAGTTGATCATCCACCCGGAACTCTTTTGTACAATCAAGGTGGCATGCCAACGCTCTTCAGGCATGATGCATCTGTCGCTACTGTCAGATCTGGTTGGGGAAAGGAGAGGCCCAATCGTGGTTCGTTAGTCACCACTGCAGGTCTTGTGCCATTCCCTCTGAGATCTAGACCATGTCAGAGAGATTCCTCTGATGCTGCGCCCACTGGAACTTCAGGTCCCACTGCAGAGTCTGCATATCCCATCTAGCATAAATCACTAGCAGGATGCAGGAGGCCATGAAGATCACCTGGCACTCTTTCAGGAGGAAGACCTGAGCCAGAGTGAGCATTTTGAACTTCTCCTTCCTGAGAAAGAGATTGAGGGAACGAAGGTATATGATAGGGCAGAGGCCCTTGTCCTTTTTGGGCACCAGAAAGTAGGGGGAATAACAAACATTACCTACTTCTACCACAGGTACCCTTTCGATGGCTCTTTTGGCCAAGAGGGCTGTAACTTCCTCCTGAAGGAGTGCCAGGTGATCTTCCGTCATCCTGATGTAGGACAGTGGCATTGATAAAGGTGTAGTTTCATTGGTAGGGAATAGCCCTTTTGGACTATCTGGAAAACCCACTGTCTGATGTGATGGACTGCCAGAGAAACAGGTGATGGCGGATACTGCCTCCAACTGGTCCCTGGTGAGGAAATGTCAGACTAGGAAGGTATAGAGGCAGCTGCAGAGGGGGGCAGTTGACAGGCCAGGCTCCCTGGTCCATATGGACGGTGGATCCCACGTCCCCAGCCACGCAGAGGCTGGGCAGCATGTGTGGCACAGTGGCTGGACGGGAACGGACGTGGTTGGGCACCCTTTCTGTAGTGATGAAAGGGGCAAAAAGCAGACTAAGGAAGACAAGGGGCCATGGCGAGGTCCAAGGACCTTGCTGTAGCACGAGAATCCTTGAAGCACTCGAGCACCAAGTCTACTTTCTCTCTGAAGAGACGGGTGCCATCAAAGGGCATGTCCATAAGATTAGCTTGGATATCCCCCAAAAAGCCAGATGTCCTCAACCAGTCGTGGTGCCTAAGGGCTACTGTTGATGCAACCGCTCTGCCCAGTTAGTCGGTTGTGTGTAGTCCACATCTGATCATGAACTTTGCTGCATCTATCCCATTGGCAACTTCCTGGAAAAGTACAGCCTGGGCCTCCTAAGGGACCTGCGGCAGCACTTGCGCAACCATATCCCACAGCTTGTGGGAATAACGGTCCAAAAGACATGCAGTGTTCACTGACCACAATGCCAGGCTGGAGAAAGAAAACATATTCTTCCCAAGTGTGTCCAACCTCTTGGATTCCCTATCTGGGGGTGCGGAAGGGAATGCGCACTGGGAAGTGGAGGACTGGATAACCAAGCTCTCAGGGGTGGGGTGTTCCATCAGGAAACCTGGGTCACCTGGTGCAGGGCGATGGTGGAAGGCAAAAGTCCTGTTCCACAGCAGCCCCTGTGCTGGGTTTGGACCAGAGGGACATCCATAAGGGCTTCATTAAAGGGGCTCAGGGGTTCAGAAGATGAAGCCCCAGGCTGAAGCACCTCTGTCAGGAGGTTTGTCCTCACTGCCAATGGAGGCAAATCAAGGTCCGTGACCTTGGCTGCCCTCTACACCACCACAGAATAAGAATATGAAGCATCCTCCATGGTAGGGGGAGAAAGAATGGCAGTATCTGGGGAAGCATCCAGTCCACTGGCTTCACCTATAGTCACACACCAGCCCATGGAGTCTTGGGGCTGGTATTCTAATGGGTCCAGCAACTCCTCCCCTTCCTCACTGTAATCCAGCCTATAATAATAAGGCTCAGGAACTGACATAGAGCAAGACCCTTGCTGATGGTTTACTATGCCCATCCGTCTCTGAGTCAGCAATGAGGATGGGGCGGCATTGCACGAGGGCAATGACAGCACTGGGCGCTTTGATGTCGGAACCTGCACCGGGGAAGGTCAAAGTGGTACGACCGGCACTGGTTCAGATCCAGGAATGGCTCTATGGGTGTTCCTCAGAGCCGAGGCCACAGCCGCTGGCCCAGAACCCAAAGGGGCCCCTCATGACTCAGTGGCACCTCATTGGAGTCAGACTGCCCAAAGATGAGGTACGCAGCCTCAAAAAAATCATTTAGCTGGTCAGGGATTGCTCTGGTCCCGGAATCTCTGGGAAATGCAAAGTCAGCCCAGATGCTGACTCTGCAGAAGGAAGCCTAGAATGACGATGCTCCCTCTCCCTTGTTTCATCAGCCGACGGACGAGGTGAAGTCGAAGAACATTTGCCTTCTTCGACTTACTCTTATGCCTCAACTTACCCGAACGTACTGAGAACTTGGAGTGGGACAAAGAAGGTTGGGGCACCCAGACTGATCCCGAAACCTTCCTCTCAACGAGATCAAAACTTATGCAGAGCCAAGTTCCAGGCCGCCATCTGCTTTAGAGACCACTCCCTCAAAGCCTTCGGATTCATGTCCCAGCACTCGGAGCACGACTTTGGGTTGTGGTCGCACTCCAGCCACAAAAGGCACACAAGGTGGGGATCCATCACCAACATTGCCTGATGACAAGACCTGCAGGGCTTGAACCTGGTCTTCCTTGATGACATCTTTGACGCACCAGGAGTTTCCCAACATGAAAAATCTTTGACAAAAAGTCAAAAAAGACCAATTAAAAATTGACCGAGATGTTGCTCTCTTCAGATGAGTACTGGCTGGCATGGAAAGACAAGAACTGACAGCAGGGTATCAGGTTGGCACCTATAAATGACTCACAACGTCACATCAGGTACGCACAACACCGAACACAGAGCTGATTGACACCCCCTAACAGCATACAAGACTACTGCTCAAGGAAAATCTCCAGATCCAGACTGACTCCTGGGGAAATTTAAAAGGTAAGGAGTCTGCAACTATAAGTTTCTATCAGATTTATATCTCAGACATGCACACAAAAGTATATTTTTTAAAGGCAATAAATGAAACAAAACCACAAAGCTGTTGTACCTGCACTGGGTATAGGTGTAATCTCAAGTTAAGCCAATGACAGCTGAGGAGAAGTGTCAAATAGATTACTGGTATCACACTCTTCCTAATACTGCTCATATGTTAGTAAGCCCTTCTCTAACAAACCACCACTGTGGGAAATTCTGAAAATAAGCTGGTTTGTGTCTCAACGATGATGATAGACAGTCACATGCAGTTTCATGAGGACTCAAACTCGTCTGTAGTTATCCCGCCTGTTAGAATTCACTCCAGTTTCATGATAGCATTCACATTCTTCCAAGAAGATCTGGGAGATAACTTGAGAGAGAGGATTCTATGACAGTCTGTGTAATTTCTATTCCAATCTGGTGGAAAGGAGTGTTGAATCAGACAAAATGTCCAAGCAGAAGGTGGTGTACATTTCTGAATGTGTATGCCACCCAAAAGCTTTAGCAGGTATCAAATTCTAGCAGAAAAAAGTTTGCTTTTTTTATTTTTTTTACAGTCCTCAATTGTCTTTTGGCTTGATTCTGCTACAGTTGGTTATATTTCATCAAGTTCAGTGAAACTCAACGTTGGTCCGGGAGGGATGAGAGCAATGCACATATTGAGAATACATGCAGACTACGTGAATGATTCCCATTTACATCAAATGTATGTACACTGATCTCATATGGATATCCAGAAAATCTTGCACCTGCCCGAACTTCATGTATAAATGTCGTACATCAATGATCCACCTAAACACCTCTGCCAGTGCAGTCACCAGGCAGGAAAACTCTGGTTTATGGCTGTAATGGAATGAGACCTAGCGAAGAACACAAGTGTATCAATGTCACTACTAAGTGTGTTTGATATCTCCCGGCAAGTTCGTGTGCAAATCTATGAAAAACTGAAACACAGGTGCCTCAGTGACCCACTATGGACAGGGCTGAAATTTCCCTTACAAGAATGGCAAGACATTCTGTGAGGTGGCCCCTCAATTCATCCAGGGCATGCACATTCCTCAGCAGAATATCATGTCTATTACTAATGAAGGCCACTGACAAGTAGGAGTGTGGAAAATAGCGAGCACCATTAATGAGGGAATAGTTGGTCCCAAACACAAGATTCACCTAGTTCACGTTTACTTTCTAAGTAATCATAACACAAGTCTGCAAATTCTGCATAACTAAAGTAGGAACATTTGTGTTTACTGATGGAAAATATAATACAATTTTGTGAATATCTGGCATTAATGCTTACATTCCGAAACGTACTTTAAACCACTACTCTTCATTTAATGTTCAACGAACAAAGGATTTGAAGCGGCCAACTTTAAACAGCCAAGATGGCTGCGGCTAGGGCCTGTTGTAGGGCTCAGGATGTGAATGGGCATAACAAGAAGTGAAGGTGGACGATGGGGAGAGATATTGCTGCATTAACACTGGCTCTGAAGGTAAGGGAGAGTAACAGGCTATTCGCGCTGCTTTGTCGCGCCACCGAGGCCCACCTTCAGATCGGGGATGCTGTAACCTTTCCGCAGCGTAATCTGGAAGACTTCCAATGAGCTGATGAACGCTGCCAGCCTCGTCAGGCTCTGCTTTCCGCTTCCACCTACGCCGACCAGCAGAGCGTTTCCTCGCGGGGATTCCAGGATGCGGTTGATACGGCAACTAAATTGAAGCACAAAGAATCTCTGTTTAATAAGATTTCTTCTGATGCTCAATGTTATCTATTATATGCATACTGGGGGAAAAACACAGTAGGGAAAGTCGGTGATTATGCTTGTTAAAGGAAGCTTTTGCTACGAGCTATCGGATTAAACATTTTGAAATGAAGTGAAAAGGCAAAGACAATCGGGAAAATTAGAATATGGACAGTAGAAACCAAGAGGGAGAAAAGGCCTTTCCAAATGTGGTGTATGCACCTTCCTGCACAAGCTGCCTCGGCGGCAGTCACTACAGGGTATCATTGTAATGTACACATGCCAGGAGGGAACATCAAGTGACTATGCAAAACAGGGTTTACAAGTCTATCTAATTACCAAAAAACATGCTACACAGGGATTTTGCACCAGTATCAGTTTCAGTGTAACTTGAGGAGAGTAGCAGTTCCCTCAATTTGGTCATAATTTACAGAATTTCAACCCATATATGAGGCAAACAGCAACACTGACGACATCACTGGCATGAGAGTTGTCGGCCCCATTTGCACAGAGGTCAGACTAAGACGGGATGATTTACTGAAATATTCGGTAAGGCGGCAGTGCAGAGCCATAGTTACTAAACAAGGCCTGCGCCTGCTCCTTTCCATTGCAGTGGTGCAGATAAGGCTGTCTACTGCAAAAACAGTGCAAAGCGCTATTTGTGCTGAAAAAGGGGAACCTTCCCAGCACAAAGCAGTTTTGAGCTGGAAAAGTAATGAACCTTGTAAGACTTGGTGCTATTTTACATGACTTTGCATGGGCCAAAACCTTGACAAATCTGACCCATAGTTCGCTTCTAAGACATCTACAAACAACTCCAGATGCTGGACCTTTGAGGTTATACCATGCATTCATAGTATTCACAGTCCTCATGCAAACACCCATCGCCTTGGCAGATTTGGTGCAACTTTTAAAAACTGAAGGCCATGTGCTGAGGATGAGAGGAAATAGCAAAATAAAAACTAACAAGAACAATTTGCACATTCATTTGGTTGTCAGTCAGTGTTGGAAATGGGAATCTAGAAGTACAGGTACTAATATTCTAGAGTACCTTGTTTTCTACTGAGAGATGCCTGTACTATTCTGTTAAAGTATTGCATCCCTGCTGAGAAGTACTGGTACTCTCCCTTTCAGGTTGAAGAAGTGCAGGTACTCAGTGCCTGTGAGTACCTGCGCATGTAAAGCACTGCTGCCAGTGCATTCCAGAGTGGTGACATACTGCAAGAGAAGTTGCAGCATTTATCAGTGTGGCTGATGTATATTGTACATATGGAATTTCTGTAGTGTGAGCTAAGTCAAAAGGCACTGGAGCGCTGTGCATGATAAAAAGCAAACATAAATTCAAAGACTAAAAGCAGAGGAAGCTGGCTTATGTACGACTAAGGTGAGTCTTCAACTCTCCTAAATTGTGTTGAGGTAGCCCTGGAGGATATGGGGATGTTTTCTAGATTCTGGGTGCATAGTTGGACTAAACCTGCTTACATGTTTCTTATTTTTTACACTTCTTAGTCTGCAAACTGATGGTGTCATGTCTGTGGGTGTGCCTAGGTCCAACAGAGATGGTTAGCTTGTCTGCAACGTAAGCAGAAGTTTGGGTTGTGATAGCTTTGTAAATGATGCATCTGGTTTTAGAGATGGTGCGAGCTGGCAATGGCAAAGGGAAGCCAATGGGGAGGCATCAGAATGGGGGATCAGGGCGCTCGATGAGATGTGCTGCAGCTTGTACAATGTTCCTAAGGGATGACAGCACAGAATCTGAGAGGCAAAGAAGTAGGGCATTATTAAAATTCAGATACAAGAGTCAAAGGCTTGAACAGAAGTTATGGAGACGTTTTCTGGAAGAAACTACTTGACTTTCTTTAGAAAAGAGAGCTGGTACCAGACTGCCTATCTTCTTTTGGAAATGTGTTCCCTGGGGGTGAGGTTTGGTGTCCAAGGTGAAGTCAAGTGACTAAGTGTTTGGAGAACTTTGGGGTTTGAAGCCACAGAGCTTCATGTCATTGAGCCAGATTTGTACTGTATCTTGTTTATTGTCCTTGGCAAATAAGAGGAATTCTGCTTTGGTTGGGTTGAACTTCAAGTAGGTGCTGGGTTTTCTGGTCTGGATGGTGTGCAAGCAGCGTTTGAGGCACTGGATGTCTGTAGCACAGGAGTACTTCAAGTAAGAGCTGTGTATCATCAGCATATTGATACTTTTATGTGTGAGTGGACCCCAAATGGCTCCAAGTAAAGGCTGAAGATTGTCATCATCAAGGAAATGGTGTGGAGAACGGGTGCACCCCACAGGGGATAGGCATCTTCAGTGACCTTAAGGTGCCTATGTGAGCAAACTGGTGAAATGGTAGGGAGACCAGTCAAGGACATTGCTGTTAAACCACATTCAGGACTCCAGGGTGCTTATGAGAGTGGGATTGCCAACTGTGTTGAAAGCAGCTGAGAGGTCAAGTAATATTAGGGGGTGGAGTCATCTATGGTCAAGAGGGCACTATGTACGATGTGTAAGGTTTCTGTTTTAGTGCTGCAATGTGATCTAAATCCAGACTGGTAGTCGAGCAGGAAATGGTTAACATTGATGTGATCTTGGAGTTGAACATAGACTGCCTTTTCAATTATCTTGCTGATGAATGGCAGGTGTGTGAGGGGCTGGTAGCTAGCAGGATCACCATGGTCTAATGTATTTTTTTTTTTTTTTTTTTTACATGCAATCAGAGTCACACAACACCCTGGGGCTCTGGAAAATGAATAGTAATAATCGAGGCTTTTTAACTTACAAGCTACACCCATGAAAAACGAATACAAACATATGCACATTGGTGTCTTGAAAGGATGAAGGGAGGTCATGAGGAAGGTTGCACATTTACTGCTGACCAAACAAACATTTCCCAACCTCTGTGCAGCACCAAGTAACTGGCCTTCTATTCATCAAGTGGCCTCTAGCACTTCAGAACAATGGCTACGTGTCCTGAGCATCTGAACTTGCTTTCGTATCTACTGCAGACATGTGCTTGTATACAAGCAGTACATGTGACAGCTAACTAGGTTCAAGGTCCCTGACTAGGGTCAAGGTCCCGCTGTAGTGGACTGCAAACCCTATAAGTGTTAGCAGCTGGGACATGCCTACCACAAACTCTCTAGTGCCTGAAACTCAATAAGTTGTACTTTCGCTGGAACAACGTAGATACGAAGACGAAAATCTCTACATAAAGAAACCGCATTAAAAGTGCATAGAATTGAAACCAAAGCAAATGGTGCTTAGGTACTGACAAGCTAAAATTGGACCAGCACATAGAGTATTAAAAATGAAAGAAGGTGAAATGTGTTATGCCCCCGGGGACATACATGAAGTACTTGAATGAATGCTCCGCTCAGCTCCCATTTAAAGATGTTGTGACAGTTTACGGAGTTGACTATAAGTTGGAACTATTCCAGACAGATGGCCACTGGGGCTGTACTGGTGGTTCTGGCTCTCGGAATTTCCCTTGCAGGCAGCTCTCAGAGAAGGATAGGCAGCCGTGATCCAACCAGGTGCCCAAAACCTAATATAGTCGCAGCCTCCAGCGGTGTGAAGCTGATTTGAACATTTTTGGCTTCAGACCAGGTTTCTTGTCAACTGGAGCGAGGAGTCTTCCATTTCAAGAAATGTGGATGTATTGAACAGAAACTCCTTCCCGGGAAGGGGAGACACCTGCAGCCTTTACCTGTGCAGTTTGGAGTGACACGGCCCCGGAGGTGGAATTCGGATGCATCTCTGTCACAGAGGAAGGAAGAATGTCACGACTCACGCGTGCTTTGCCACAGAAAGAACACTCATTTGTATTCTGTCTGAATAACAACAACAAAATCTCACAGTACAAGAATGCTTGCAGTAGAAAAATATACCTGCGTCATGTGCGGCTCGACACTGTGATTACCACCAAGAAAACTTAATAATAAATATAAAACACAGAAACCAGGGGCTTGAAAAGACACGATGCACGCATGCCTGCTGCTCTTATCTGTCACTATTCAAGTCCATGAAACACATTCAGCCGAAACAAAATTGCATCGCATTTGCATTTTAATTAAAGCGGTGAAACAAAGAAAAGCCCCCGATTCGGTTAGGACTTTGCCTAGTCGCTTGCTTTCATTTTCTTCCACTCGGTGTTCAAATTATTAATGGTGCTAAAGGAGGGAAACAGGTTCATTAATTTCAAGGTAATGAACCAAGAGATTGTGGCTGAATTTAGGAGGCACGTGGAGTTAGGTCAGAACCAAGAGCACGTGTTTTGTCGCCGAAAAGACTGATTCTCTCATTCATTCACTCCCCAGAATATCCTTGGCGAGATAGGGGACGCTCGGCCTGGCTCTGTGCTACGTCATCCTATGTAGACTGGAGGATGGCAAATAAGAGACCTTCAAAATTAAAGACATAAATCAAAGACTGTAGTACTCCAGACTTTTCCAAGCATTAGAGGATAGACCAATAGCTTTAAATGGATCACGAGTGGGCGATTCCAACTAATCAGGACTGAAGTATTTATTAAAAATACACAATAGGAAGCAGCCATCCAATTCAAATGCATACGAAATTGTAATACAAAACCACGTCTTTACGTCTTACATTATTAATTGGAGGAAATCTGAAAAGGTTCTTCACAATGGACAACCAATTTAGATGCACTTACCAGCGAGATTCAACTCGACCTTGAAAACGTCTTTACTTCCAGTACAATACATTTAATTCCGAAGACATAGAATACTGTATATTTATCTTATGTCGATACCCTACAAAATCTGCTATGGATCCGACTTCTCCGGAAGTTGACCTACATGTTCAGGTAGTTCAGCTGGGTCCCGTGGTTCACTGGATTAAGTATCTTTTGCAGGAATCGGTGTTTGTAATCATGGTCACAGGATCAAACACCAGTAGGTCAACTCAGCCTTTCATTCTTCTGAGGTCAATAAAAGAGCACGTTGGTTTCAAAATAAACACACTATTCAGTGCTAAGATGCTTCAAGTGGTAAATTGTGCCTTATAATTACACATTATGTTCATCATGTGCACAGCAGGGTATAGGCACGAAGGCTTAGTTGATTTTTCATATACATCAGTTTTAAGACAGTCCTGCAACTACATGGTAAATAACGATGCACACTCCCATGTTATGTATAATAGTATTTGTTCAGCCCACTATAATTGAAAATAAGTCCTTTGGCACTAGATATAGATACCAAGAGGGTATATTCAATGCAAACTGAAAACCATGAGTACTGAGCATATTTTATGAGCAGTAAGATTCCGAAGTCATGGTTCTCGATGGAGTGCAACAACCTCGCAGGCCTAACGCTGTTGCAGCCTCGCTAATGTCTGCGACTCTGTGGAAGTCGCCGCACCACGTCATGACCGCCAGACATTGACTCCACCCGAAGTGCACGGATCCAACGTTTCACACCGATGCCGCATCACCTCCACCACTCTGCAGAAAGGACCCAACGCGCCTTTGTGACGCCTCCGCTCCTTCACTCTGCAGCACCGGAACCAACATCGCCTCAGATCCAGTGACACCAAATCCCCGACTCCATGCACCAGCTTGTTTCCTCATTTTCACAAGGTACTGTACCTGGGGGTCCGCGTTACTACGTGACCGGCACCAGTGGCGTTGGATTATTGGGAAAAAGTCCACCACAATGCCATGATATCACCTAATCAAAGCTTTTGTGTTTCTAGGCGCTATTTTTGTGTTTAATTTTTTAAAATTCATAACTTGACTTGTGTATGTTGGATTTTTGTCATTTCGGTCTTGTTGTGTTCAGATAAATATTGGCTATTATTCTAAGTCATTTTGCAGTGTTTTCACTGTATTACTGTGTGTGTTGGTACAAATACTTTACACATTGCTTCTGGGTTAAGCCTTCTGCTTGTGCCAAGTTACCAAGGGGGTGAACAGAGGTTAACCAGGTGTGTTTCTCCTTTGCCCTGACTAGAATGAGGATCCTCACTTGGATAGGGTGTAACCTGACTGCCAACCAAAGGTCCCATTTCTAACAGCCATCCTGTGCAGGATGGGTGGGAGGGGCTGACACACCTGAAAGGGCAGTGTCCTGCCACACAGAAAGTGCTGCATACCCCCCTGCAGTGAGTCCAGAGCCAGTGCAGGAAGGGAGGGTCTCTGCACAACCCTTCTTTGAAGTTTCCACCACTATAGAAGCACAACTGGGTGCAACTTGTGGATACTCTGCCAGGAAGAAGAATTGCTGAGCTGCTACAAGGACTGCCAATCTGCTGAGCTGCTATTTTGCAGGACTCCTGCTTTGCTGAGCTGACCTACTGCATGCTGCACTCTTGCATGCTGCACTCTTGCCTGGGAGTTACAAAGACTGGACCTGCATCTCTCCACCCCAGAACCAAAGTGACGCCAAGGGCTTACTGGCTTGTCTCCAGTTCTGAAGTCTCAGGGACATTAGAGACTTTCCTTCCATCTACAAGCAGCACCTGTTCTTGCGGTGTAAGTCTTGCTCTGCCAAGCGGTGCCAACCCAGTCCATGCCCACTGGAAGTGAGTGTAGACTCCTACAACTGCTAGAACCTGTGCGTCGCTGTGCTTTTGGCAATTGGAACCAACGATTACCTGCTGCAAGATCAGATCTGTGCCTCACATTCAGAAACCACCGCACTGCTCCAGAACCACTGCTTCAGAACCAGCGCATTGCTGCCACTGAGTGAAGATCAACACATTGCCACGTTAGAGTGGACTGTCCTGGAGCATCATATTTGGAACCTCCGCAGCCTGAACTGGCCCATCGCACTCAGACTTGATGCATCACCGCCATTGTGAGAAGAACTCGGTGCAACACCCCAGCTGAGTGGGGATCAATGACACATCTAGCGCTGCAACAAGGATTAAGGTATTGCTGCTCAGCGTGCCTTGCATGGGTCCTGTAGCCAGCCTGCATGCCATCGCAGGTGGCCTAAATTCTCGACTTTGTTTAGGTACAGCTCAACCAGATATCTCAAAAGGCGCTTCTTTCTTCTAGAAACTACTTGTACCTTTAATCTTTAAAAATTAATATCTCGACTTCTATATATTGGATCTTTCTTGTTTTGGTCTTGTTTTGTTCTTTAAATTAAGCATGATTTTTCTAACCTGGTATAGATTCTTCTGCATGGTGTTTTCACTATTTTACTGTTTGAAGAGTTGCACAAATACTTTATACATTGCCTCTCAAACCTGACTGCTCTATGCCAAACTACCAGAGGGTGAGCACAGGTTTACTTTTAGTGCATGCTGTCTTACCCTAACTAGGATTGTGGTTCCTGCAGGTGCATAACTCTACCAAATAGAAACCCAATTTCTGATACCTATTATTAACAATAAGCAACTTACATGTGGCACATTGCATCCTCAAACAGAACCAGATTCATCACAGCATTGACCTCGTTGTGATTGTCCAATGCTTCTACCAGAATTTTGTTCAATGATTCCCAGGTCTGAACTGGCATATACTTGGGTTCACCCACTCCATTAGCAAAGTGGCAGTACATGTTCATCTGCTGACTCTGCTCCAGCATTTCATCAATATCCTAAAAGAAGACAGCACATTAGAGTTAGAGTATCATTTAAAACAAACTAACAGCAGGTTACAGGAAACACTCCTTGAACACATTAAGACAACTGGAAGCAAGAACAAATATTTTTATGTTAATTCATTGGCTTCAACAAGATCTACGTTTGAGTTAGTCCTGTCTGAATTGAAACTATTAACTATAAATTACCCAGATGTGTCAGAAACGAACATGCAACTCATTCTCGATTCCCATTCAAACGTTAAGAGCTAACAAACTAAAGTGAAAGTAAAAGTGAAACAAAATGCAACAATAATTTTGAAGAAAAAAGTGCATTGTGGGGTAATGGAAAAAGTGATGAAGAAAGAAATTAGTCTGGATCAGTTCAATGAATCCTGTATAAAATACGGTAGAATGCCTTGGAAATACGTATTTTAATTTAATTGTTTATGTTTTTTGTACAACATAGAATAATACTTTTCGGCAACTTCAGGATGCTTTGGGACTTCGGACTGCAGACATGGAAAGCAAGAGGAGAGGGTGCCAGGAAAAAGAAGGAGTGATGATGGAGGCTGGGGCGTTCAGCTAGAAAGGAGTTAAGTGAAAACTGAGATAATGTTAAGGTGACCAATGGATGGTGAATCGAACCAGATGTCTGGGCATTCTGTCTTTGTCCAAATTGCAGTAATGAATCACTTTGGAACACAGACACTATAAATGATGACATGGAGAAGGAAACAAGTATAAATCATAAAAAGGGATGTCTGCAGTGGACTGTGTGTGCTTAATACAGCTGGACTTGGAATGAGTTGTAAAATAACTTTAAGCAGGCCCTTACTTCTCCGTGAGCCTGGGTAATTAAGTAGTTCCTAGAGTCAATTCTAAAGAATGAGTTCTTGAAAGCAGAACGCATCGGCAAAATGATATTGTCTTGGTCCATACATACAGACTAGAACTTTGTTGAAGAACGGATGAGCCATGACTATTGAGATGGGATATATACTAATAGTAATGCCAAGTCCACTAGGAGTCAAATCCATCGCACGCGGGACCCTCACGAGCTGTGCGTCTATGAAGGTCACTTCTCAAAGCCAATATTCTTAGGAGAATAGACTCAGTGCCGTGGTAGCCAACTACAATAGTTTGCTTTTCCTCAGGTGTAGAACCTGGCATACAGCTCTAATCTTTTCTAGAACGAAACACTGACTAAAGAAGTTCTGCTCTTTTGTTACATTTTCATTGATCCAATAGTTTTAAATCAAACAGTTTGTATAAAGACAGTGAAAATTATGATGTTAGACCTTTTTCGCCTAGACTTAGTTTACTAAGGAGGGCCGCATCCATTTTTACTTATACATTACGTTATTATGTTGTGTGTAATGTTATTGCATTTAAATTTAGATTTAGAATGGTGGGCCACTGAGAGAGAAACACAAATTGCCTACAGTGCAGGCTGGGTCAGTGAGCAAAACAAGTTTAGGGTTAGGGTAAAACTACCTAAGCATCTTCATCAAGCCATGCTCAAGAAAGCTGTGCATGGGGATTAGAGTGGGAGTGAAAATGTAATCATTTTAATTCAATGACGCAAAAATGATGGGGAAACTACACGGGGGGACTGTATTGCTGTGAATTTTTAGGATCCAGCTTTGGTTCACCAGCAACTCACCCATGGTTTAGATCCCAACCAGCCAGCCTCTAGTATTTTTCTTCATCCATTTTTTTTTTTTTTTACCGGCACCTGATGGGTAGGCGTGGGTCGGCAGCGCATCATGTAGATGATTTCTGTCCAAGCAGGCTGTGGAGAGCAGGGCGTTGTCACTTGGGAAAGATTGCACCATCTAAACCTTCCACCTTGCTAACCGAGGTAAACTGACTCATTTCCTCTCAGAAGTGACGGTGAGACCAGCACTGAAGTAGTGAGAACAACCAGGCTAAGGGGCAGTGGTAGAACAGAGAGCCCCCAGCTTTCAGAGCATGGTGTCCCAGAGCATGGGGCTAAACCCCAGGTAGGAGATTAGAGATCTATGGATTTTTAAAAAAATTATTACAGCAGACACCCAAATTGCACTTTCTGGAACTGCAGTATGCCCGCAGGGGGATGATAATGTGGAATCGCAGACCCTCCTGTTAAGTTCGAATGTCGCAGGAAAAGGAGCAAACTGGGTGACACTGATTGGGGCAATTTTGTGGACATCTATGCTATATGCCTGTTTCAGGACATGTGGGCAACAGACCAAGTTAACAGGTATGGTATTGAAAGCTTTAATGTTCCAACAACCAAGTCTAGTGTGGTGCACCCTGCAGGTGGTCTATTAGTATTGGTAACAGCTACTATATATTATTCAATTGTGCCCCTTTCTTGGACTCCCCTGAAATTCTAGCCTTGATCTTTCTGAGGAGGAATCTACGACCCCTTTTGATCATCACAATATATACAACAGGACTAGTTGCCACAGGCAGGAATCCAAAACGCTCCATCTGTTGGCCGGTGTTGTTGAGAAGTATGTTGGTTCCCACCACGTGATTATAGCAGGGAACTTTAATGTTACCTTTGAGCCGAGTAGTCTGGCTACTGATTTATATAGAGACGAGAACTGGGTGTGGGGCATTCTAGATCTTGTCCCCCTGGAAAGCAGTCCCTGTCAAGAGCAGCCATGCAAGTTTTAGACCAATTACATATGGTATACAGCCTTGTAATGGGCGCTCGCTGTCAGATGAAGTGTTGCTCCGACCTTCAGGCGAGGTCTTTATCGCAGTAGAATTTACTACATCCTCCTGGATGTAAGACTAGGGAGCAAGTTGGTCGACATGGCTGTAATTGAGAGAGAGGAGAGTGACCACAATTCACAGGTACTGAAGCTGAGAGTTCCAATGACTCTCCCATGCCCTGTATCTGCTGGCCATGTAGATGGCCAGTTGGTTGTCACAAACAACATGAAGAACTTGAGGAGAGAAACAGTAGCCTCCTCAACGAAGGTCCTCAGGGCCCTCTACTTAGCTTTGGCTACCCACATGTGAGCATACATGCCAACTGGGGATTAAACGATCTGATCCTTGCTAACATCACATGTTATTTTCCAAGTTGAGTGTTCTAACTAGAGAGGCTGGGGACCATATAAAGCACCCGAAGGGATGCTTTAATAACAGTGTACAACGGCTATGGCAAACTTATTGCTAGCTCTAAAAAGGGGGGACACCCAATCTATAAAGGCCTGTAGGGCGATCTATCGGGCGAGCCTAAAAGCAGCAAAAGTAGCTTGAGAGAAAGACATATGGGTTGCTTTGTTAGACTCTGCTGTGAGCAAGGACCAGAAGAAGTTCTGGGCCATAGCCAGTAGGAGCGAAGGAAAGATCAGGACACCCTGCAGTATCATCTATCTTGCCCTGTGAGTGGGTTGCTCATTTTAAGAGTCTGTATGCCTCCAACACTGCATTTGAGCAAACACACGGGAGTGAGAACACCTATAGCTTGAAGAGTCAGACCCATCCCGCAATAACATTTTCCCTCCAGGAAACCAAACATGCGGTGGCTTCGTTTAAATCTGGGAAAGCCCCAGGGCTTGACAATATACCTGCAGATGTTTTTAATTTAAAGCGGATCCTGGGGTGTGCGTCCCCTACATTAATGTAGTCTCAAACGCCATTGAATCAGCAGGAGCAATCATCCCCTCATGGAAAGGAGTGGAGATTGTGCCCATTTTTAAAAAGAGGACCCTGGCATGCCCTTGAATTATTGTCCTATCAGTTTAATGGACAATCTCCAAAAAATGTTTTATAAGCAGGTCCTTGAGTGCCTTTTGCGATGGTGTGAGCACAAGAGGATACTGTCACAGCTCCAGGATGGATTTAGGCACAAAGTCAGTGCTGCTGATCAGGTCTTCAGGATCATTTTGATTAAATTGAAGGTCGTTGACCTGGCTAGGGGCAATCTATTTGTGGCATTCATTGATTTGTATGCTGCATTTGACCTGGTGCCCAAGAGGAAACTGTGGGAGGTACTCTCATGGATGGGGATTCTGTCTGACCTCCTACATATAATCAGATAATTGCGTGAGGGGAACTTTGCCTAAGTACAGTGTGGAGTAAAAGGAGAACTAACAGAAGCATTCCTGGTCAACCAAGGTGTCAGGCAGTGCTGCGTACTTACTCCCATCCTCTTTCTCCTCTACATTAACAATTGTATTGCCTACTTGACTAACTGTGCCAATGATTCCCCCTTGCTGGCAGGAGTAAAAATTCCGGCCCTCCTCTTTGTGGCTGATATGCTGTCCAAAACCAGGAGGTGTCTGCAAATGCTGATTGACAGCTTCAACCAGTTTTGCAGTGACTTTGGTCTTCAGATAAACACCTCGAAGACTAAATATATGACATTCTCCAAGAAGGGTAAGGTGAGTGGGGTCATTAAGCTGGGGTTCGAAAGTCCTTGAAAGTGTTTGGGAATTTGATTACCTGGGTATCAGGTTAGACGATTCAGGATCATGGAACCTGCACATTAAAAAAAGTAGCCTAACTGTCAAGCAGTGGGCGGGAGCCATACTTAAGCTGGCCAAAAAGGCCCCATGGCCCCTTGTATACCCAGCAGTGGAAATCTACAAGGCCCAAGCAATGGGTGTGGGGGGGCAGACCTTTGTGGGGTTGAATTATAGGGCCATTGCAATAGTAGCACCCTGCGCGTAGCACAGAATAATTTTATCAGAAGCTTGGTGAGCCTAGGGAAGGGCACCCTGCTGGTGCCACTTCATTTGGACCTGGAGATTCAGGAAATGTTATCTTTGGTGGTATTAAGACCCTGTTGTATTGGGTTAGGATTTGGGGCACTGATGAATTATGCCTCTTAAGAGAGGGCGTGCAGCCAATGGTTGGGGGGTGGGTGTAGGGGAGTCAAATGGTTGGGTGCACTCAAAAAGGGCTTGCGTTATTTGAGGCTGGGTAAATTCTGGACAGACCCCTAATCCATCATGAGAAGAAATGTTGCCCTAGTTAAAAAGATGATGGAAGAGGAGGCCATTAGATGTATGGACCATCTATCGTCATTCTCACAAGGGAGTCTATCAAGTGCTTTTCTAGTTCTAAAATCATTGTGCAAGGACAAGGAATTCCTAGATTTTATTTGTCCTGTTTGTGCTCGGTCAGTGTACTTCCAATTTAGGTACAGGTCCCTTCCTCCAGCAACCTTTACCGCCAGTTGGAGGGAGATGCTCCAGGGATCCAAATATCGTCTTCACTGTAAGAATGTACTTGAAAGTGAGGAGCATTTCCTGTTCTTTTCTCCACTATATGCAAAACCTATGTCAAAATGGACTGTGCCTATGTGTAGGATATTGAGCCTACCAACTAGAGATGAAGTATATAGGGTATGTAAATTGAAACCACTTCAATTGTAGTCGCTATTGCTTCCAAATCTCTCCTTCAAGTTTGGCTGATTAGAAGCAAAATGTTAGATATCTTGTGACATCATGTTCCAACGATTGTAGGGCCCGATTCACATAGGTAAACTTAGACTTTTAGTCTAAATTTAGACCAAAAGTTTAAGTTTATGACTTTTCAGTATTCACAAAAGTAAGTTACAAGTAGTATCTATACATCTGCATTCGGGGTCAAATCTTCGCACTCAGGCGGAATCTCTGCCCCGAGTGCAGAGATTCCAATCTGCACCCAGAGTGGAATCTCTGAACCCAGCGTAGAATGTCGCACCTGGAGTAGAATCTCTGCACTCTGGGCGGATCTCACCTAGAGTGCAGATGTGAAGATACTACTCATAACTTACCTTTTTGAACACTAAAAAGTCATTACCTTAGACTTTTGGTCTAAACTTAGACCAAAAGTCTAGGTTTACCTTTGTGAATCAGGCCTGTAGCCGGTTTCTCCCACAGGATGGTTGGGGCTGATTTGTGCAATTTTGCACTCAGTAAGGAGAATTGGTTGTAAATGGACAGCAATTTTAAGGTACTATGAGCTTGTGTGTTTTTCCTCTTTTAACTTATGAAGCAATTTGTATTAATTCTTAGGATTTTAGATCTTGTGATTGAATTATTTATTTATTGGTTGTGTTTTATTAAATGTTTTTATGCTTGGATTGAGCAGAGGCACGGTAGACTGCACACACCTCATCAATGATGGCACTTAACAGCCATCTTATTAAATCCACTTGGGCCTGTGAGGTGAGAATATAGTAGTTGGACTGGTGGGTGGTATGGGCCAACTTCCGGATGTTGGACACGCTGCAAACTGACCAGGGGAGAGAATCTGACTTGCGTGCCGCCTGACTGGAATCAGTGCCCTCTTGACTGCAGTGAAACTGCTCTGAGGCACACAGTCTTAGTTCACTTTGGGGCTGCTGCAGTGTCTTCCCCTGGAGTCATGTGGTCCCCATCGAGGACTGCAAGTAGCCCACCAAGGAATCAGTGATAGCCCGGCCTGAACATCTTGCTACTCACCCTTAGTCCGGGAACTGAGTCATATCCAGTGCCACCTGGATGTCTGGATGAGTATGGAGACCCAGGCTGAATTACTGACGGGCCCCCTTGGGCCTCCATTGTGAGCACCCAGCATCATTGACATTTCCCTGGGATGCACTGGCATTAGCGCTTGAAAACGATATTACGGACCATCCTGGCACCCTTTTGTCCTGGTGTCCCACCATTGTGACTGACGTTGGTTGCCTGATGACTTTCACCTCCGTGGCTCTGCTGTCGAACAAGCTCTTTCTAGATTCAGAAGTATACTGTTACTGACCGAAGGTGGTGCTGCTGTAGGGGAGACAACCTGGCAGGCCACTCTTAGCGTGCCTGTCAAGGAGATGAAAGTTGTCTCTGCTTGCTTAACTTCCCTTGACCCGGACAAGAAGCCAAGTGGTCACAGCCTTCATCCTATGGGGGACCCTAAAGTGTGGGGCACCCCCAGGGGGGTGTGGCTTGGCACTGACTGCCCCCTGTCCTTCCACCCTAGGTTGCTCAGCAAGTCGGTGACCAGACAATTACTTTTCTCCAGGGCTGTGGCCTTTCCCAAGCCATCCCGGGCACTGGACTCAAATCACTATTCGCAACCAGATATGGAGGCCCTCCTCAAGAAGATTGCACCTGCAGGCATAACTCTCTTTGCCATGGACAAATAAAAATATTGCCTCTCAGGATGGAGGTGAAATCAGTCCCATTTGGATAAGGTGGACCAGATGGAATCTCAGTATGATCATATACCGGACTGGGGCAAAAACATTGAATTCTTTACAGCATAAGATCCCTGACTTTGAGGATGGATCCCACCAAGACAATTTTCTCATTTACCTTATCCTGGAGCGCTCTGAATGGGGTAATATGCTGTCCTTGCTGTGCACTATGCTCCCCAGGTGCTGAAACTACATTTTAGGGAACCAATGGAATTCCGAAGGGGGCACTTGGTGCACTCACAAGCTGAATCTCAATTGTGCTCCCCGAGTCCGATCATTGCTTGTGCTCTTCACCATCAGGACGTCCAACTAATCCAGCAAGCGGCGAAAGACTTCATGAACCTGTTGCTTTAAGAAAGTCAAAGGGTAACTTTCTCTGAAGAGTATTTATCAATCACAGGTCTCAAACACAAAAGGTTCTTGGTACTCCATCCCCAGATCCAGTGCTGAGATAGTAAGTATGGCCCAATGGCCAGGCCAGTTGAATTATGTGATTGTTCAGCCATAGCAATTTTCACATAATTATAGATTTGCTGCATTTGCCACATAATCCATCATATGCCGCATAATCTGCAGATTTTAACCCAAAAAATGTTGTCTCCAGTTCAAACAGTTCAAAAGTTACTAAAATGCAGCAACACATGTTGCAGCTGAACTGATCGCCTTTCTGGTGTTTATTGCTATGTTTGGGTATGAAAGTGGTACTAATGTGATGCAATCAATGCCTAGACATTGTTAGCAGGTTACACAATGATGAAATAATGAAGTAAAACTATTACAAAATGTGTCGCATTAGACTACATAATTTGCCGTTTCTTGCTGTATAATTTACTCAACCCTGCTGCATAATCTGGCCCTCTCCTGCCGCATAATTCCAGTGGCCCTGGTTAATTGATGCAGCCTGCATGCTAATATCCATGGATGGCAAGGCGAAGGACTTTGGTACCCAGATGACTTGGAATCATTCTTAGATTCTCTCAATGAACCTAACATTGACACCACGTACCATCACAGATCATCTGACTCTCCCACTGTAGCAGTTGTGATTGTGGAGAGGGCAACTTGCCTTCATCATCAGTAGAAGCCTTATTGGTCATCTGGCCTTTCACACCAGGAATTGGATGGAGCGGGACTACATCAAGTCATAGAGGCCCTCCGTACAAAGGATATGGACAAGCTGAGATCACCACTTAAGCAGACATCGGGGAGTGCTAGAGCAGGGTCTGTTGATGACTGAATATGATTGTTACACCTGCAAACAGGCCATATGCGTTCCTCTGTCACTCTGTGTTTTTCCTTGTAATCAGCCAGAAGGTGTGGCGGGACCTCTCTTTTCTCCTCTGCATGTATTTAAATTTTCCCACTGGTCTCCAGCTCCGCTCATGTGCAAATCCTGTCTTTTCTGCTCAGTGCCACCCGGGGCCCTTGGCCCTACCTCACTGCCTCACATTTACGTGATTAGGTCTATGACAAGAGAATACCAGTCTACTTGGGTGCTCTGGTTCTTTGTTATACAGCTTTCCCTGCTACTACTCTCAAGCCTTCCCAGTAGTTCTCAAGTCTCTCTTCACAACTGACCTGTTGCTACTCTCTTGCCCAGCTGCCTCTGGATAGCTACGCAGCCCTCACCATTTCCGTTCTTTTCCAATGGGTGGGGTGCAAATCGTCTGTGATCAGCACAGGAGTTAGCTCAAAAGCCAAAGGACTTCCCCAGTTCTCTTCCCCCTTTGCACCCTCTCACATCCTAAATTTGCCCTCTAGCCTTCCATAGAGAGGCTAAACCTTTTCTTCAGAATCCCCCCCACTCCTACTATACCTCGGTGGCATCCCTTTTCCCCTCACCGACTGATAGCAGCGCTAACTCTGATTTTCTTTGGTGGTACCCCATTTCCTCCCCGTCAGCCACCTCAACACACAATGGGCCATCGCCAACTGGACCCGTCTACACTGCAAACCCCTTCTAACACTTAGATATTTTCAGCAAGGCAGAACCAGATCACCTGAGCTGAAGTGGTGGGGTCCTTGAATCTGGCGTGGTCATTTGTCACTACAAGTACCACAGACTGTCTGGATATCACAGATACACTTTGGTGAGGAAAGCCCAAACTGTAATTGCTGATCAGTCTGAAGGTTAATGGCTTACCCATTTTATTAAGCATAAACAAATCCTACACTACTTACACACTAAACATGAAGACATTGCCCTCTTTCAAGAAATGAACCTTATACCAGAGAAATCCCTAAAACTCAAACAGGATTGGGTGGGAACTGTCATAAGCAATAGTTGGGTGCTTGGGACTCCTTGGCACACAGTCTTCCTCCCACAGGTCTTCCAAGAAATGAGGGGTGGTGATACTCAAAGGACAAAAACTCTCCTGCAAGGTCTGATGCAAACAGCCTGTGGGTGTCCACTAATTTATGGATCTTAGATACAACCCTGGTGATGGGAACGATATACGCTCCTACCACTATTATGACACACTTCCTACTATGTCTCTCTGGACTCATCGCTTCCTTTGGACACTCCTTATGGGTGGGAACTGGAATATGATGCCACCCAGTCTGGCCACCCAGAGATGCACACCCATAGGGGCTGGGCCTTGCATTGGGACCTAAAGATGGATCACGCACTGTCAGAAGTGTCAAAAGTCTTCCACCGTCTCTATCCAGGGACAGGGACTACACTATCCTTTCTTGCCCTCAGGACACCCAATATTGTATTGATTATTTCTTGCTTTAGGGCCATCTACTGCTTGAGGTGACCAGATGTTAAATATTAAAAGCAGAAATCACAGACCACAGCCT
This sequence comes from Pleurodeles waltl, assembly GCF_031143425.1. Classification (NCBI taxonomy): domain Eukaryota; kingdom Metazoa; phylum Chordata; class Amphibia; order Caudata; family Salamandridae; genus Pleurodeles; species Pleurodeles waltl. Next base: position 1,239,248,605 of record NC_090446.1, read on the forward strand.
GGTCCAACTCACCCTGGACCTGGGACTAACCCCACTCCCTTCCATTAGGTGACAAATTAAAGCTTTTGCCTATAAATTGCCCGAGCAGAAAAACCCCCTTTGACAAAACCTTAGTTCCTTGTTACTGGACAATGAGGACTCAGTATCTTCCCGTAGAACCTTGTGGGTGGCCGATAGCCACTTTCACAGGGGTCCTGATGAGGACCTCCTCAGTGGCGATACACAGGACCCATGAGGAACTTCTCTGTTTAGGGGCGATGGTTAGTGATCTCTCTTTTCACTATGATACTTCTCCCTCTACAGCGTTACTGGAAGAATAACAATTGGCTAGAAGCGCCGCAATACCTGCTTTTTTGTAAAGCTACAATGGTGCCAGTATGACCATGGGGAAAAGGTAGGCCTGCTCTTGGCTGAAAAACTGTGCCAATGAGAATCCTAACTGGCCATTTCATCTATTCGGTATGGCAACAGGAAGCTGCTGACTCATCCAACTTGCTTCCTAATATTCCCTGCTTTTGACAACGGAGTCTCGGGCTTCCACTGCCCAAATTGATGACTTCCCTCACTGAGAATGGCCTGATGTAGCTGGAGGGGGAATTAATGGAAAACAAAGTATCCGCAGCCATTGCAGCACTCCTTACCTGTAAATCGAATGGAGAAGATGACTTTCCCAGCAAATTTTATAAGACCGGTACATTTTCATACTTTCTCCAGTGATGAGAGCGCATGAGAAAGTGGAGGCTAGTTCCTTAGAAGCCCCCATCACGGTCCTTGCAAAAGAGAATAAGGACCCACTGGAGTGTGCTAGCTAATGCCCCATTTCCTTGCTCCATGCCTCCTTGCTAAGGTACTTACGACCAAGAACAGGATATTTACTGTGGTGGCCATCTCTCCAATACATTTCAGATTTACACAAGCACCTGGCAGGAATGCCCTCTCTCTGCATTACTTTTTTTTTGCCTTAGAACTGTTGTCTATGGCATTACGTCTTTCCTAGGTGGTCCAGGGTATCCGGGTGGATTCCGAAGAAGTTAAGCTTTTCCTAAATGCAGAAAATATCTTGCTTCTTTTATCCCACATTGATTCCTCTATCTGGGCTGCAATGATGATCATTAATAAATTGTCCCAACTATCAGGGCATAAGATCAGTTGGACCAAACGTGAGGCACTTACCCTAACCAGGGCATGTATATGGCATTATGATATGAGATGGGTACACACAGACCTTCGCTATTTCAGTATTAGAGTTAATGGGGTCTGGTACACATGGTGGAAGACAATTTGCCATCTTTAAAGTGATGTGCTAAGAAGGACTTCCTCAAATGGCAACATCTAAATCTGTCTTTGTGGGGAAGAGTCCAGATTATCAAAATGGTCCTTATGTCCTGATATAAATATCTTCTTAGTATGATACCATTTTGGGTTCCCCAGACACTTCTTCATTGAATAAAGGCAGGCATCAGGTCCTACATCTGAAGCAGTCGTAGGCCTCGTCTGCGGTTGATCACTGGATCCAACAGCTGAGGGACACACTTGTCTTGTATGATGTTGTACAGCCTAGTCTTTCATCATTCACAACTTTCCTCTTATGTGTGTGTGCCCCAAAAGATGCCCCAACATAGATGAAGACTGAATGTGATCTCCTGGGAGGACGTAACTTGCACCTACCAGTTTACCTTGCAAAGACGCACCTACTGATAGCCGGGTATGCAATTTTAAATGCAACCGATTCAGTGTGGTATTTTACATGCAAACTGATAAGAATTTCACCATTCCTGCACCAAAGTGTGCCCCGTGGCATAGCACAGCCTCAAATATGGTAGACATACCTTTCTATAGGGACCCCTAGAATGCAAGGGAGATAACACACATCGACCCTTGGCCTAACCTAGTTAGCATGGCACTACTTCCCTGAGGACTGAGCAACACTCCTACTTGACGATGATAGGGTTCTCATGGAATCACAGTTGAAATTCCCGTACTTTAAGGTCCTCCATGAATGGTACAGGACCCCACGGAAACCAAATCAAGTCTGACTGCTCCCTCTTGCCTGCTGTTGGGAGTACAGTGAGGATCCACGAGATCTGCTTCACATGTGGCTCTGAGACCATACTGGACATCATTATGGTTGCATCCCATCTGAAACAAAGCCATATTTGTCCTCCCGTCCCATTTTACATAACCTTACAAGTGCAACTTTAATTGAACTTAATTTTACACAAGTCAAAACATTTCAGGGACCTGGCACTGACAGTCATATTTAGGTTATATTACTATATGTAGAGGTGAGGCATATCAACATACATCAATTAAAAATAAAGCTGCCTTCCTAGCCTTTTTTAGTATAACAATCCTAAAAGGTCATAGAAGAATACTTCTGTGGCAACCACCATATTTAGCAATTCCCATCACTTGATTCTCTCAGACCCAAGATATGTAAATGACGAGAGGAACGTAAATATAAAAATGATACACATTTACTGCCTTTTCACTGTGCAGCCAGACAACTTTGTATTATTAGCCAATTGGCCAATGCACAGGACATTTCAGGGACTCATAGGCAGATTTGTCTGGGGTCTGATCGTTTTGGGTTTCAACACTGTAGACATTCATGTCCTGGTGCCTGGTGAAGCCTTCACTCCATAACATCTTTTGATCTATGCTACTGTTTAAACATACGACTATGAATTGCCTCATCCTTCCAAAAGCACAGACAGATTTAAACAAAATTATTTTTATACGTACATCATAGAACTTTTTCACCATTTCCAGTTGAATTTTATCAAACGTATCAAAGTCCTTCTCTTCCACCATCTTGTCTCGATAAACGCGGTTTGACTCATGTAGGTACAACTTCACAAGATCTTGAGGGGTCTTTAAACAGTCAGGAGTGGAAAATAGAATGCCCTGCAAGACATGAAGACTCGTCTAAGTAAAAGAATAACTATTTTGTTTTTCAAATTCAATCTTCAACCTTCCTGAGCAAAAGCAATGAAGTTACAGTGTAAAATGTTGACTAGAGCCAGTCTGATAGACACAGTCACACAATTTAAAGTTGCAACAACACTGTACTTGGTCTTTCAATACTTTTGTCAAATATATTCAACTGTACATACTTATTAACAATATAAACCCTTAAAAGTCTGTCTTTTTTTAAAATAAGAAACTGCCTGGAATAATATCCAATACCCTCTTCTCACAGCACTTTTTCTATGGCCTGCTTGTGCACTGCCTGTGAAACCGACTCTAGAAAGCTGCCGGTGTAGTTCTGATTTTGGACTTGTTCGTGGACAGCCGCTGCAAGGAAGAGTTTTGAATGGAACACGGTATACCTTCTGTACCATCTGCAGGAATTCTAGCAAATCAATGCGATATGCTGCAAGGCATTTATCAAGCAGAGTATCCCAGAGCCCAACTCAACCTTAAAAGGAACTCTAAGCTGCCAGTATTTCCCAATCTGTGGTTGGTAACCAAAGTCTAAGCAATAAACTAAGATGCATTTAAATTCGGTATTTATCTCTATTGTGACAGAGGTCAAATGTCGGGCTCTGTCTTCTGACAAACTGCTGCTTTTTTTTTTAACATGGGGATTGGTATTCACGGACTCTTTAAAGTCAGAGAAAGAAAAGTAAAGTGAATTACATGACAAACTTGCTGGGGTACAGGGAGAGTAAAAGGAAAGGCCGTATGATGTAATTTTTTGTTACACACAACAAAATATAAATACCTGCAAATGAACTGCACACATTCAGCAGTTAGGAAAGCAAATATTTTTATAATTCTAAAGTGTGAGTGAGGGAAGCAAAGATCAAAACAAGTCAATGTACTTTACTTCATGATGCACAAATGAAATGCACCGAAACCCAATTTCCACACATAAACGTTTGAGTGCAATATAGTTTTATCAGTAAAACTGTTAGTCTGTGCAAATCTACTGTCCATTTCAATGGAAAATATGCTGTTTGTAAATGACCGTGTGCTACCAAACGATGCTTTACTTACATTTAAAAAACATGAGTGCCTCCTCCTTTAAAGATAGGTGGGTCACAAAATTTTGTGGTTGTTAAAATTGGGTGATGGTTCTAAAAAGTTTGGGAAGCACTAGATTAGTGTATTCTTTGCTACTGGACGATTTCCTATACTGGGTTTACCTCTCAAACGTTGTACTCTTGGTAAGCCTTGGTCACTGCAGCTTGGAAGCATCAGTCTCTATTGCTATTCAGTATCCCTGTTTCGTGTCATGCGTCAGCTATCTGGCAAATATGTACTTGTTTACTCCAAGAAATGATTGGGTCCATTACAGATGCCATAATGAATGCTCTAATTTCACCGCAATTTATCTCAGTGACTAAATTGCGGAACGTGCTTGGCATGAACTACAGGTGAAGGAGACGTCACTCCTGCCGTGAAGGATTTGATAAGGTTTCATTAAAAAGTAATCTAAAATGACAGTCAACTGAGCAGTGTAATAATCAGCGCAGGGGACCCTTCAGAAGTGACAGAGAAGCAGGCAAAGATGCCAGTATGTCAGGAAGCCGACTTTTCACCATTCTGGAAAGTGCAGGTAAAAATGTGATTCATGCTATGATAGGCTGTTGTGACTTCAAAGACATTAACTTTTTGACGTACACCTGTTTATCTTTTTAGAACAAACTTTAAAAAATGTCGGGTTTATATAGGGTAATACAACCTATCTACCCACATGCACAGGATACATTCGGCCAGAGCCTGAAATATTTATGTGTGAAGATTATATTTGCCGATATATGTGCAGTCTGCATCCTAGGCAGAGTCTTTGTCCACTGGCTATCCAAATTATAGCAATAAACAGAGCTTTAATGAACCCCATGGATGGCACTGGCACTTACTGGTGAAAAACGGGTGTATTTCAGTACGGCCCTTCGAGCGAATGTCCCAATCTTGCAGACTAAAACCAGATGTACGTGGCTGCCAATTTTGTCCCTTTCAAAACAGACTTGTCCATGTCTAGGTATGGACGTGACATTTAGTACTGGTGGTGGTACTTGACAGTAACAAGAATTACATTATGCAGTTAGTTATTCATGCACAGATATAAACCTGTTGGCCAAACACCATGTTGCAGGTGCAGTGTGGCCTATTAAAGTGCTCCTTGTCTATGGAGTAGCGCTGTGGCTCAGCTGGGGCTCGCTGGGTCACTATTTTCTCAGCTTCCTGCAGTGCTGGCTATTGGTTGCCTATCACAGGCCACTCTGTTACACTTAAACCTGGACCCTGACTGCCTAGCTGTTGCCCGCTACCTGAAGTACATTCAAGTACCTTCAATCCACCCCACAGAGAGCCAATACATCCTGCCTGTCCCGGTTGCCTACCAGCTGTGCTACAGACCCACTCTATTATCTACTCAGAGAATAATCCCAGGGCCTGCATCTGAAAGCACGTGCAAAACTGCTCTGACATGCAAAGCCAATTAGGATCTCGCAGTAGGCAGTAAAGGATTCACCAAAGTTTTCAACAGATCAGTTAACCATCTAGACCAGTGGTTTCTAACCTGCGGTCTGGGAACCCCTGGGGGTTCGCAAAGCCTCCTCAGGAAGTCCGTGACTGCTTAGAAAATTGAATAAGATGAATAGATTAGGTCCCCAGCTTTCAGTAATGACTCACAGGGGGGTCCCCGGATTTCAATAAGGATTCAGTGGGGGTCCCCGAGTTCCAGTAATGATAAAGTGGGGGTCCACAGAAGTCAAAAGGTTGGGATCCACTGATCTAGACCACTCAACCCATTTGGCAGTTCCTGTCAGGTCTCCTGCTATACGCACAGATCTCCTGCTATATGCACAGGGGCTGCTCTGGGACTGCCGGAAAAGGCACTCATTGGTCTTCAAATGCAGAAGATGCCTTTTAAGTTATACACAAGTGCACTCATATTTCAGCTAACATAATTTACTATGAAGCTCGGAATCCCTCCCTTATTATTAAAGTGCTGCCTCAAGCATTTCAATATTACCTCCAGCATTATTGTTTGTTACCTGATCTATTGCATTAGTATCTTATGGAAACAAATACACTGTTTCACTCACTTTTGAATGGCACTGCTAAATGTAACAGTGATGTTTACAAAGTTTCTACTAAAGTTTCCATATCTTTTATTTATTGCATATTATATGTATTGTCGTTTTCATGTCTCTCAAGTATTATTATTATTATATAAATATATGTGTGTATTCACAAATATATATATATATATACAAACACACACACACACTTGATATAAATTGATTTTTTATTTATTTATTTCACTTAAATATTTGATACACGTTAATTTGATGGTTATGTTGGTATACATCATTCATCACCACTGGTGAGTGATGGGAAGAGGTATAACTCATAAGAGATTAAGGGCCTCATTACGAGTCTCACAGTCGTACAAGCCGACCGCCAGGTTTGCAGTGAGGAGACCGCAGCAGAGCTGACAGTCTCCCCATCAGACACATTACAAGATTTCCACTGGGCTGACTGGCAGAAACCTTCCGATGGTGCTGGGCAGAGGGTTCCCTGCACATAGGCATGGGCAATGCAGGGGACCCTGTGGCTCCAAGGACTGGCTTTGTGCCAGCCTTCCCATGGCGGGATCCCCGCCATGGAAAGGCTGATGGAAAGCTGAGTTGTAATCAGCCAGGCGGAGCTGAGTTCATCGCCACCCTGGCTGAGTACAGCTCAGACTGCAGTCACTCCGTCGGGAACCATGTTCCTGGTGGGAACGACGGTCCACTGGCGAGTCCGCATGCCAAGGTTAGAATGTGGTGGTCAGATCGCCACAGTTGCAGTGGTCAGACCTTCAGTGTGAGGCTGCGGTCCTTGGACTTTCAGCCTCTTAATAAGACCCCAAGTCTTGAGTGGGTCATGATGTTCCTCCAATTGCACTTAGAAAATCTACGTATATCATTATCACTGTTTTTGTCTTCCATCCTCCTGTTTCTGCTGACTTTGTTTCTGCTGGCTTTGTACTTTTTACACTTTACCACTGCTAACCAGTGCAAAAGTGCTTGCGCTCTCTCCTTCAAACATAGTAAATTTGGCTTACAACTAGCTTGTACATTTAATTTACTTGTAAATCCAAAGTAAAGTGATATTACAGGACCCACGGCCTGTAAAGTAAATGTCACTAGTGTACTTGTAGCACTGATTGGACCACTCATTTAAGTAGCCCTTGAAACATGTCTCAGCTCAGAGGGTAGGGTACAGTGTATTTAAAAATCTGGACATGTACTTTTACATGTCCTGGTAGTGAAAAACACCTATATTCATTTTTCACTACTGTGAAGCCTATGAAGCCTATCTCTCACATAGGATACATTTAATAAGTTGTAACTTTCAATTGGGAACAGACAGGAATTTCGAGTTTGGGGTCTAAAGAATTGTAATTTAAAACCCCCTTTAAGGGTAAAGTCAGATTTTAAGTCACCATTCTGAAAATGCCACTTTTAGATGCCCTAATCATTTGGTGCCTTGAGCATGTACCCTGGGTGAAATGAATAGATGTGGAATGCAGTTGGCCTTTGTGTATTGCTCCAAGACAGTGATACAAAGGGGAAGAGGTGTTGGCAGAATGGGCCATCTCTGACTTGATGAAAGGGAGGAGCTGCCACCTACCACACTTGCACATCACAAAAGCTCTGCCTGAGCACACTCACAAAGGGTTTGACATTAGTATTTTGTGGCCCCAGACCAGCTGGGATCAGGGAAAGGAGGCAGGAAACTCCAAGCTCCTCTAGGGGTAACAAGCCTCTCGAAACCTCTCCTAATTCATTGTGTGCGCCAGGAATAAATAATGGACCCTCAGACCCAACTCTTCAGTACAGCTCTGGACCTATGAAAGAATTAGAAGGACTGCTGTGATGCGCTGCAAGGACTGCTACTCTGTTGCCTTTTTGCCCTGGTGCCTGAATGAAAAGAAGTGGATCTGCATCTTTAACCCAGGACCACCAGAGTGACTCCAAGGGCTAATTGACTGGCCTCCAGATCAGAGCCTATGGGTCAGAAAAAGGCTCAGACCAACCTGAACCCAGCATCTGTACACTGTCTGATGTGAGTTCTACTCCCCAAGTAGTGCCACCCCCAGTCATGTACCCTTGGAAGTGGGCCTGTAGATGTTCTGCCAACACAGCCGTGGTCCTGAAAAGAGAACAACCGCAGTGCTAGCATCTCCTCTCAGCTGCATTGACCACTGATACGCAAAGCATCCCTAACACAGACCTGAACATCGCAAGCCCCTTGTTGAGGGCATCCTTAACAACAATGCAGGACTTCACATTGCAGACATACAGCTTCCTCTGCATTGCCGCTGTGCGATGCTTCCTCAATACAGGACTTCACATTGCAAGCCCCTCATGAGTGGCATCCTTGACGAGGATGCAGGAATCTGCATCACCGCCTTGCAACTTCCTCAGAAATGCCACAGCGTGATGCATCCTCTACACAGGAATGTGCAATACTCCACAACTAGGATTTAAGGTACTTTGTCTAGGGGACCTAATTTGGTCCCTGTATCTGGCCCATGCTCCATAATGATCAGCCGAAACTTGTGACTTTGTGCCGTTCTGGCACGACCTGATAACCACTGTTGGCGTTTTGTGCCTTTAGGCACTATTTTCACTTAAATCATTAAAATTGCATACCTTCGGTTCTACTGATTAGGTTTGTGTTGTTTTGGTCTCAAATAATGTATTACATTGTACTCTATATTTCTAAATTGGTAAGGGATTTTTCTTGTGTTTTCACTTTATTACTATTTGAATTCCTCTATAACTACTTTACACGTTGCCTCTAAGATAAGCCTGACTGCTCTGTGCCAAGCTACCAGAGGTTTAAGTACATGCTCATTTGGGGTTTGCTTGTAACGTCACCCTAGCAGGAATTGTGGTTTATGCTTCAGTAGGGTTTCACCCCTCCTCAACCAGTACCCCTATTTCCTACACTTGAAATCAAAGTAAGGGCTCAAAAAAGCAAAGCCACCCTCCTAAACAACTGAATGCAGAGGTCACATTGAGATTTAATGCAATTAGCATGAGGAAACCTGTACACTAATCCTTTAAGTAACTGAGAGACCATGAGCATCTCAAAGAAAAGGATCACCAGGTTTTCACAAAAACATGGAAAGTGGGGGGTTTGGGAAATTATCTCTAACAGCAGACAACTGCAAACCATTCTTGGCACGATGCAAGGCAACAAACCTGTATTTAAGTCAATGAAACCTTAAATTGGTATTTATGTTTCTAATGATGTTATCAATAGAACCTCAACCATTTCTTTGACATAAACTGTGATTGCTGTTTTGTGTGTGGTCTGCCATCACATCAAGCACATCATCAAAAGGCCATAAAAAGAAAGTATTAGGTCTCACAGGAGCTATACCCACTATTGCAGGCTGTTCAGGTCTTCATGAAACAGACCTTTTCTTCACCAACTGTGTTAATGCACGATAGGACCCGCGTACAGCCTCCATGTTAGGTCACATATTTTAGCTTATCACTTCTTTCTGATAGTGACTTTCTACATAGTGTTTTGCATTATTGCGATAATGGACTGAGACAATACCTTACATGTAGCCTATTCCTAATAGGTGTTGCTGTCATGAAGTCTGTACAAACCGTTCAAGACAAGGCGCATAGAACATGATGCCCTTGTATCATGATTATCCTCTGCAGACAACTCTGTAATTGCAGAGATATCATTACAACAGTTCTGCGCCTCTGACACAGTGTAAGATGAATGGAGTTTTCATTATAAGAACTGCCTCTGTGGTATATTCGACAGAGGAGAACTTCTGCTGGGATTATCCTAGATCATGGTGCACTGTGAAGGAGGTGCAGCCCTGCTGACTCTGACCTCCATCCTGCAAAAGATGTTATGCGATCCAAATTGATCTGGCAGAGGGTACTCCCACTATGCTCCTGATAGTGTAGGTGGTAACAGACAATAGTGTGCCAACACAGTAACGTTATCATGGTTGAACTATGTATCCTTTTCACCATTTTTATAATGCTGATTATCATGCTTTGTTTCATCAGCCTATAATCATGCTCATGCAAGAAAACGAGTGTTGCAATAAATGTTTTGTGTCATATCTTGGGTAGCAGAGTGACAACAAAAGGGTAGATTGGTTTCCATGATTTCCTTTGAAATCTGAGTAGTCATGCTCAAGGTTGCAGATACCACTTGGTACCCTGGTAAGTATAGGGGTTCTGATGATGCACTATGAGCTAGCTAGGAATTGTGTCAACATTTTCTGATGGTATAGATGGACTGAGTTTGTGTTGACCCAATACACAGTGCTACTTAAGTTGTGGAAACCGTATAACAAAACAGAAATGAATGGTAAACTGTCAGCCAGACAAGTATCCCCATGTAGGAAAGATAATGCCAGATTCTGCTGGGCAATGCAGAGCCATCAGATCTATTATCATCTGAATCTGTTCAAGACAATGTAAATGTTGCCCTAGGTGTTGTGCCATTACTAAAATATACCACAATGTTCACAACTAGATGTATTCCCTAAACTCCGAGTCTTTTTTTCAAACAGCAATCAAACTTTTTGGGCCAAGTAGCTGTTATTATTACACCATTATGTTTTCACCACCAAAGAAATACCAGAGTCCTGGAGAGTTCGATAATTTACCCCATCTATAAGGGAAGCAACAAATCCTTGCTAGGCAACTATCGCTTAATAGCTTCACTGGATATTGAGGCGAAATATTTTGCAAGCCTGCTACTTGAAAACGGAAACACTGGGCTGATGAATGGAAGATAATACCCCTGACCCAGACAGTATTCCAGCAAGGAATAGGGACAGCCATAAACCTGATGGCATTATCCCCCCTAAAGGAACACTCTTTTCATGTCCACTCTCTTTTATACTTGTACTTTGCTGATTTGAAGGCCACTTTTGATTGGGTCCCTTGAGAAAGCTGCAAACCTGGGGAATCTCGTCAAAGTTGCTAGGAACGATTGAACTCTTGTACACAAACACATGGATTACAATTAAATTAGCAGATGAATCAAATCTTTCTAAGAAAATTCCAACTTTGAACATCCATCCTGAAACAGGGTGTGTTCTCGCAGCCTTACACTTCAATCTGTAAATCTAAAGTTGACCTTAGAACTGGATACCGTTAATTCACACTCACCAAAGCTAGGGGGATGACAGATTTCCAAACTATTATACACTGAAGACCTGGTCATGTTTAGCAAGCAAATGACTTCTACATCTAAGCTTCATGGCTATACTATGCAAAATAAATTAGAGTAACCCTAACAAACCAAAGTCGTAATTTTAGGTAAGAAAAACAAGAAATCAGGAAACAAGTTGATTGAAAGTAAGTACGTGAATAAAGAACGAGAATGTAAGTACTTGGGCATCTTGGTTGACTCAAGAGTTTCATGTATCTCACAAAGAGAGACCATTAAAGCCAAAGCTCTTAACCTCAGCATTTATAACATTGTCTAAACTCGTTTGGGGACCCAGTTTGGATCCATTTCTTTGCGTTATGAGGTCGAAGCTGCGTTCAACAATAACATATGGCAGTGAAATTCTGCTAGGAAGAAATGGCAAGCTCTTGAACACATAGTGGCAAGAGCCTAGAAGTTAACTTTCCATTGTAGGAAGACGTCCACTCCAGCCAGGATAAGGCACAAATTTGGCCCCCTGAAGCAATCCACAGTGAGACAGGGCACTTCCTTTAAGTCCAGCCATAAAATAAGAACTTCAAAAGAAGGTACATTCGACAAGCTGCTATTGCAAGAAATAGCAGTCCTGGGAGAAAAATACGCTCATAGACTTTACTTGATAGAATCCTTAAACAATCTGCATATAAGTGAAGTCTGGAAACTTCAGGTTAACCAGTCCAAATTCAAAAAGGCTGTGAATACGAGCACCCGGAGCACAAACAGGAGGGAGGACAAAAACAAAATGGCATGGTGCTTGCATACCTGGATAATACAAACATATTCAGAACTGAAAAAACAAACCTAAATAACAACTGGTTACTCAAACGTTGTAAAGAGCAAGTTCACTGCATTTCACCTCGGAGAGTTGACAACACTTGGCTATGTCCCGAAATGGCTAAGACGAGATGCAGACAAGATGTGCAGGCTTTGCAAAAGAGAACTAGAAATAATTATTCACAATGGCTACTTATGTCCAAAACACCTTATTGGCCACAGAGACTTACTGTGTAAATCTTATAATGACCTAAAGGCCTGGACATGCAGACAGGCTATTATAGAAGCTGTCAATCCAACTAATAATATATTGAACATATGATTAGTTAAATTCATTTCAATATTGGTGAAAAAATGCCTAGCGCTTAAGAAAAGAAGGAGTAATGTGTGGGGGCTTTCAGTAGCCACTTCATGTTCCAATGAAGGCTCTAAAGAAATGGTGGCTTACATGCTCTTCACGTAAATTTTACTCTCTCCATTTGTACTTCTAGGATTGGGAGTTCGGGTATTCATTTTGCATTTTAAAATTATGAATAATGTTTAAAATTGTGTTTATTTTTTGATATTATGATTTTAATTAATCATGCATGATTTCAATAAATTTTACAAATTATGAGTCAAATTACAAATATCCAGATTGTACCTAGTAGCTGTATACTTGTAATAGTCAACGGATAAACTGCAATTTAGGTAAGAAGCAGCTGTACACTTAGCCTGTTAGCTGTTGTTGTGACACACAAGGGCAATATGATATATATGGTTGGGCAGGTAAACATTTCTATGGTACAGCCATATAAAGCAGGTGAAAATATAACTAAACTGTGATCCTCTGTACCATAGCCAGGTGCTAATAAAGAATGATGCCATTTAGTGTCAGCCTAGTTACCTGACAAACAAATTACGTCAACATCGACCTCTATTGAGAGTATAGGCCCACAACTTTTAGATAAATACCACGTGACTAAAGCCTGCAAGCAGGCCACATACCACAAGAGACAAAAAGTGGCCAAGAATCACAATCAGGCTACACTAAGAAGAATACCTGCAGGTAACCCCTGTTTCCCCTGGTCCCGCAAATTTTCATAAAGTAATACATGAATGTGCTAAAAAGTAAATAAGCTGGGCATTCACAGAGAAACAACACAAGGGAACAAGGCTAAATACAGCGAAGCTAAAAGGAACACACTGTCACCTGGAAACAGGTCAGGCGTGGACAGCAATCCAACAAGTATATTCATAACCAGTCATATATTGGATTATGAATAAATATTGGATTACTAGTGCTGTTCAACACTTCTAAAGCCTGGGGCAGCTGGAGGCTTCTCCCAAATGGAAACTGTTAAAACTGTGCGGGACACAAAGATAGGACCAAAATACACAGACAGTTCCCAGCCCAAGGACAAAACTGACAATGTTTTCTATAAAGTATGTTCGTTCCCATCTGCTTTTCTATTGTTTCTATCTATCACGAACTGAAATAGAAAGTACAAAACCAGAACAGGTATGGCAGGCACCATATTGGATTGGGAGGTGATGACGCGGAAAAAGAAGGTCCGACATATATTCATGTATACCAAGTAATGAAGACATATAGGTGGTCATTCTGACCCTGGCGGTCTTTGACCGCCAGGGCGGAGGACCGCGGGAGCACCGCCGACAGGCCGGCGGTGCTCCAATGGGGATTCCGACCGCGGCGGTAAAGCCGCGGTCGGACCGGCACCACTGGCGGGGTCCCGCCAGTGTACCGCGGCCCCATTGAATCCTCCGCGGCGGCGCAGCTTGCTGCACCGCCGCGGGGATTCCGACCCCCCCTACCGCCATCCAGATCCCGGCGGTCGGACCGCCGAGATCCGGATGGCGGTAGGGGGGGTCGCGGGGCCCCTGGGGGCCCCTGCAGTGCCCATGCCACTGGCATGGGCATTGCAGGGGCCCCCGTAAGAGGGCCCCTACATGTATTTCACTGTCTGCTGCGCAGACAGTGAAATACGCGACGGGTGCAACTGCACCCGTCGCACAGCTTCCACTCCGCCGGCTCGATTCCGAGCCGGCTTCATCGTGGAAGCCTCTTTCCCGCTGGGCTGGCTGGCGGTCTGAAGGCGACCGCCCGCCAGCCCAGCGGGAAAGTCAGAATTACCGCCGCGGTCTTTCGACCGCGGAACGGTAACCTGACGGCGGGACTTTGGCGGGCGGCCTCCGCCGCCCGCCAAGGTCAGAATGAGGGCCATAATGAATTGTGATTTTAGTAAAGAAAAATATATACGAGGGAAATTGTGCCCTCGGGGTAGTTCGCCATCATTGTAAACGAGCTTTATTAATCGTGAAGTATTGAAAATGTAGTAATCCATCATAATTGCAAATGTATGCTATGATTTCATGCTTGAAAACTGTTTTGCTTAGCTTAAATTTAGTACAGGCTTTGGCCTAGTTGCCTGGTCTCAAAATTCTAACTGCATGATTTTCCTTGAACTAATGAAACATATATTCTTGCTTGAAGTTGTATTTTTCCAGTAGAAACTGGCTGGTACACTTATCTCCAAGGTTTCGTGCTAGGCCGGTTACATCCCCTTTGATACAAGGTCAGTCTCTGCAGGTGCGGACAATGAAGGTACAGATACCAAAAATAATTGGCAGACCATGATACAACTTGTGTTCCAAGGCTCCAAGGCTAATGTATGCACAAATAAGTTCTAGTAAAAGGCAATTTTTCATTGGACAATTTGAAGCCAACCTATGAACCCTCCAATGGAAGACCCTGCAGAATTTGGAATGTTTCTTACTTAAACCCACCGGACAAAGAGAAGTCAGCCATTTTCCTCGATGCCAGTTTGAAGCCTGATGCCAGACTCCATTTTGGACGACACCCTGATGCCCTTTTCTCTATCTGAGAGAAAGAGACTTTAAGAATTCTCACCCTAGAGACTTTAACTTTGATTTGCCCCGTCTTGCCTATGCAATACCTTTGCCCCATTCTCCTTGCCGCTGCAAGGGAGCTTGCCCTTAACTTTGCCCCTTTGAAATTTGCCCCATGCTGACCAACCGGTACCTGAAGGATGAAGACTTTTCTTGAATGCTGATTGTATTTGGTAAATATGAAAGGATAAATGTATTATGCATTGTGTTTTTCCTTTTAGGTACCAACTGCTATTTTGATAGAGTCCTAGCTAGAAGTTTTCCAAATTTGTGTTGACTAAATTCGTTTTGCATGAAAGTCCCACATGCCAATGCTAATTAGAGGTTAGTCGAGGTTTTCATTCAATGTATCATGAAGAATTGAAATCTTGTTATGCTGACCGAATGTATGCAATTAGTCAAATACAGTTAGTCACACTGGTGATTTGCATTGCTATAACAGAGTGTATTATTATCCAGATTTTATGTAGATTGCGTTTCTTCCACCGATATGGACAGCTAGTAATGTTCATATACATATATCAATTGGTTTTGAGACATATATATATCGTGCTAGCTTTGTTAATATAGGGAAATAAATTCACTAACTTTTAATAAACTGGTGTGGTTATTCACGACTGAAAGGTCATGGTGCGCCGAAATACCAACTGTTATTGATTTCTGATGTGTTATATTGATCTATTAATTGAGTATTGATTACCGATTACAACGGTTATTGATTATTGATCTGAGTGACTCGACTAGTGAGGATGAGGAGAGCCCGACACGGTTAAAAGATTCACCGACCTCCAACGTGTCCAGGTACAGGTAATTTATAAGGGCTGGACGCGTTATCAGTAGATGGTAGCAGAGGACGGTTTAGCCCTTTGGGACCCCATCCGAACAATAGACAGAGTCAGGTTAGAATTTCCTTTGATAAAACAAGTTGGAGAGATGATGATGCCCTAAGTCCCCAATGACTTTCCCGGGATCTCGGAGCTTGCGAATGAGGAACATGGAGGTATGAGAATGGTCTCAGCATTTCTAGTGACGGTATGAGTGAAGTTAGGGTTTCGCGCTTGCACAGCTTATCGCTGCAGATTAAGTGAGAAGTTTGTGAGGATTTAAGGGGTTAAAAGATATTAGAGGAGTGTTACTCCAAAGGTGTAAGAGTAGGGAAGTCATCGAACTTCACGTGTGTGTAGCGCTTTGAGCAAAAAAAAAAAATTGTCCACGTGGTTGTTGATGTTGAGACGGGCCCTGCGAGGTCGAGAGACTCCGGAGTATGTTGAAAAGTGTATGTGACACTTGTTTGATGTTGTGATCTGGTCGGTTTAATAGGTTGATCGGGCGTGGTCAACAAGTCGGTATGAATGTTGCAGAGTGAAAAAAAACTTCGACTTTGAAATTTGACAAATTCTAAAGTGCACTAGAATAGTTCATTGATCAGTTGAGAATAAAGTTTGCGGGTCAAATTTTGCTTGCGAAAGTGGGAAACCGAGAAAGATGGAATAACTGCCGAGGCTAGTGAAAAATCCCTAAGGTTTCTGAAGCGATTGTATTACCTTTCCTGTAGTAAACCGACAGATCTGTTTTATTCTTTTGGTTAAGTGCTCGCGTTATATTGCAGAAATTAGTTTATGAGTGAAACCGAATGAAAAGAGGACAAGCCGTGGGACTTTGTCAGCCGCAGTGTGCGAGTGTGACGTCACTAGGAGCCGCACTGGGATAGGTCGGTTGGTGAGAAGAGTCGCGCATGGATTGGACGCAGTCCATGAAGCGCAATTGGAAGGGGAAAGGCAAGCGAAGAGTATTCCGGGAATTAAAGTTGCTTATTGATTTCATATTTTAGAAAAACAAAAGACGGAAAGATGAAATTTTTCAAAGCATTTAAGAGTGCCATGAGGGGAGATGTTTATATTAAAGCAAATGTAGGAGAAGAAACACCGCCTGAGGGTACACCAGCTTACATCGTCATTGAAGAAAAGGGTGTAGCGCCATGTCTATGGCTAAAACAATGGTGCAAATTGACAGAAAAACATGGAAGTGTAGCGTTCCCTATCCATGGGTCGTTTAACCTAAGGGTTTTAGAAAATCTGAGATTTGCGCTATACGACATGAAAGTACCTCCAAGGCCAGCACAGTTTGAGGCATTAGCGATTTGGGAGCTAATAGCTAGAAACCAACAACAAAAGAAATTTGAGACAAGAATAAGGAAAGTAGAAAAGACACTAGCGGATGCTAGATGGGACAGCACACAAAAGGTTTGGAGATCAGACGTATTGCAGGGAATTAAATTGTTTCCAGCGATTACTGATGAAGCGGAGACGGAAGGAAGGAAAGCCACCTGTAAGACAAACAGGAGTCAGTCCAGAGAGGGAGAGAGCAATAGAAACTCGAAAAGGGGAGACGAGTCAGATGATGAGGAGTTCATTATACAATTGCTGAATGATCGCCCACCACCATACGTGGAAAGCGAAAAAGGCTCAAGTATTAGTACTGCCCCTCCAGAACCAATACTGGGTAATGTAACACCAAACTTGAGAATATCTCAAAGGCCGAGCGGCTCCGATATGCCTTTCTCACCACGAATACCACGTATTCAGAGAATGTACCCAGACGTCCCAACATTGAAACCTGCTGATAATTATCAGCCACAGGTTCAAAGGCACTGTTGCGATGAGCATAATGTGGGAATGACTTCCGATTCAATGGCGCAGGGAGGACGAAACTATCAGAGACCGACATTGATTCAAGCTGAATCAACACAGTTCTCGCTGTCCCAAAACCAGACACAAGAAGTGCGAGTAGTAGAAAGCCAGTTAGGTATGCCAGCAATGATGAACCACAATGTGGGGGATTAACATGCCACAGAATTCGGGGAACAGACAGAATCCAGACGCGATATCTCTACCTATCACTGTAGGTCCACCAGTACCACTGTACATACAGGCAAATTCAAGTACCAGCGACCAAGGGTTAACGATACAAAATGGGACAGGGAGAAGATGCATAGAAACCACTCCAGAGACAACTCCGATAGCGGCACTGCCAAATGGATCTGGGTCCTTGTCAGAATTTAGTCCAATTCCAATTTGCGCTCCGTCAACGGTGGTAAGGTCACTTCCACCACTATTAGTACCGTTAACCTCACAGACTGAAACATTACAGAAACCGTCAGTGGCAGTTGATGTAACTGCTACATTGATGGGACTGAACGCGCAACAGTTAACACAATGGTTCAACAGCCTGAACTCCCCACAGAGTACATCAAGCGGGAAGGGAGAAGAATACCTGAATAAAATAAGGTTGGGTATGGAGGCAGAGGAACTGGTAGAGGGAACAATGGGTTTGAACAGATTAGAATCATACACAGAGGAAGAACTAAGATACATGTGCCCTAGGATTACAAGAGAAGTGAGCAACATACATAAGAAATTACAAGAAATTACAGACAGAAACGAGATCGATATAGGTAAGACCAAACACCTAAGCAGAAGTTACAGGTTAGACTTTGAGACAAAAGATTTTGAACACATGAGATCCGCAGGGATGAAAACACACCTTAAAGAGATACTGCATAGCGCACAGGTTTGGAGATGTTTAGACAAGTGGGAAAGCAGGTGGGTCAAGAAAAAGGATAAAAAGAAGGAAAATACTTCAGAACGAAGTGAGAAAAAACAACAGAATGACGATCTGATAACTATGTTACCAATGAGAGAGACAGCAGGGGGAAAACTTGTACATGTACCATGGCACAGGTGCGATATTCAATCCTTTACGGATGACTTTCCCAAATTAAGAGAGAAGCCGATTGAGTGGTATCAACAAACGGATAGAGTTGTGAAACTCGCGAAGTGTCTCTGGGAAGACCTGAATACCTTATTTGAATTTGTGGTTCCGGCTGATTTGTGGGAAGATTGTAAAAGGGCTGTAGGTTGGCCAACGAGTGAACCAGAGAGAGATAGGGACACAGGTGCGCCACCACCTACGGTAATGAGTTTGTACCATAAGGTGATCGAGCACTTGAAAACCAAGGTTGCGTCGAAAAATGTGGATTGGCAGAGAATTGACAGAACAGCCCAAGAGGTTAAAGAGTCTATAGATGCGTACTACGAGAGATTGTTGAAGGCGTTTAAAAATTACAGTGGCACGGAAACGATTGAGCCAAAAGACATGCTCCATTTTGTGTTCAGGTTTGTGGAAGGGCTGAGACCCGAAATTAGCCAGATGATTAAATCGCATTTGATTTGTTGGCAGTCAAAGTCGATCGATGAAGTGTTGAATTATGCAAAATACTGCAGTGATGAAATTGAGACAAAGCAGAAAAGGTTGAAGGAAAAGGTGATGGTGATGCAGCTCAGAGCAGCTCAGACAGGTTTACAAGGTTTGCAAGGTTTTCAACAACAGATGCCGCAGCAGCAGCAACAGGGAAATGTTATGTTTCAGCCGCAGATGAGAGGCAGAGGTCGAGGAGGTTTTGTGAATAATGGTCCTGATTTGAATACCGTTATGATTCCAAATGGTATGCAGGCAATGAAAAAGGTAATGCCATGTCACACGTGCGGAATCGTCGGGCATTGGAAACGGGAGTGCCCAATGATGGTGCAGGAAGGTGTAGGTCAGCAAAACAATGATGTCAATGCATTTCAGACTATGAGAGGACCGAAACTGAGAGGTCCGAACCCACATTTTCAAAACAATATGAACCAGATGCAGGGTCTACAACCCATGCAACCGCAACAGGTGCAAATGCCTCGTGTGCAAATGACACAATTGCAGCCAATGCAACAGCAGTTTCCTATGGTACCTAATCAGCAAATGCAAATACCCTTAGCACCAATGAATCAGCAACAAGCAATGCTTCCTCAAAAGGTCACGGGTCAGGGAATGAGTCAAAATGACACAGTACACCAATTCCCACTACACAGCGAGAATGGAATAAACGATGCATGGGAGAATGAAAGTTCAGATGAGGAGGGAAATTGTGTGCTTGAAGAATTTTTGGAAGTTGATCAAAAGGGTCCGTATGTGGAGGGAAGAGTCATGGGTCATCGCGTTTCATTCTTGGTTGACACAGGAGCTACACGTTCCACTGTCAGGAGCATTGAGGTACCGAATTTGCCACTTTCAGGGAGAACAGTTCAAGTAGTGGGAGTAGCAAACAGGTACTTGACAAACCCAATCACAGATCCAGTACAAGTCAGAATTGGTAATTATCAAGGGTCACATAATTTTGTGGTATGTGACTCAAGCCCGATATCACTGTTAGGGAGAGACCTATTGTGCAAATTGGGATGTTCGATTATGTGTTCGAACGATGGAATTAGAATTCAGACGAGCAGTGATGGGGAAGAAGAGGACAGTGTAGAAGGGGATGAGATGGAGACTGTCGATGAAGAGTATCCTCTGATTACCCTTTTTCCGATGATCACTGAAGCAGATATTCCAGCTGAATTACAGGAAACAGTCGGAAAAGAAGTGTGGGACATGACAGGAAAAGAGGTGGGATTGGTGAAAGGAGTGGAACCAGTGAAAGTGACTGTAAAACCCAATGTAACCTTTCCCCAGACCCCACAGTACCATATGGCACAAGACACCCTCATGAAAGTCGCCCAACTCATTGATGAGTTTGTAAAGCAGGGAGTACTGAAAGAAGTGTTAAGCAGTCCATGTAATTCACCAATTATGGGACTAATAAAGCCAAGTGGAAAGGTCCGAATTGTGCAGGACTTGAGGAAAATAAATGATATAATAATTAAATGCTGCCCTGTAGTACCAAATCCAGCTGTGATAATGTTTCAAGTCCCTTGTGATGCCGAGTGGTTCTCAGTCATCGACTTGTCACAAGCATTCTTTTCGGTGCCTCTTCATGAGGACAGCCAATTTCTCTTTTGTTTCAAATTCTTAGATAGGGTTTACAGTTGGTGTCGAATTCCTCAAGGGTTTTCGGAGTCACCGTCAATTTTTAATCAGATTCTAAAGAAAGACTTGGAAGCGTTAGAATTGCCATTTGAATCGACCCTAGTACAGTACATTGATGACTTACTGATTGCATCCAAGACAGAAAGTGACTGCACAGGCGACACCATTGCCCTATTGAACCATTTGGGAAGGAACGGACACAAGGTGTCTCCTTCAAAATTACAGTTCTGTCAGAAGAAAGTGAAATATTTGGGTCACCAAATAGAGAAAGGGTCACGGAGAATAATGAAAGAAAGAATAACAAGTGTACTTCAAATGAGTCCCCCAAAGACGAGGAGGGAGGTGAGAAAGTTTTTGGGAATGGTGAGTTACTGTCGCCAATGGATTCCCAACTTCTCAACTCTAGCAAAACCTTTACTGAAACTGACCCAGAAGGATGCATTGGATGAAATTGAACTGAAAGGAGAAGAGATGGATGCTTTTATTGAATTGAAAGAATGCATGTGCAGGGCTCCAGCTTTAGGTATGCCTGACTACACAAAGCCTTTCACATTGTTTTGTCATGAATGTGATGCATGTTCCTTGTCTGTCTTGACCCAAGCCCATGGTGGCGTGAACAGACCAGTAGCATATTTTTCAGCTACTTTGGATCCGGTAGCAACAGCACTGCCAGGGTGTTTGCGCGCCGTAGCAGCAGTTGGTATCAGCCTCACTCAGAGTGAAGGAATAGTGATGGGATACCCTTTAACAGTCATGGTCCCTCACTCAGTTGAGATACTTTTGACACGTTCCCGAACACAGCACATGACTGGTACTAGACTCACAAGGTACGAAACAATAATTCTGGGGTCACCTAATGTGCAGCTGAAAAGGTGCACTACGTTGAATCCAGCAACTTTGTTTCCCAGTGAAAATGCTGAAATTGAGAACGCTGAAGACATCGAGCATGACTGTCTTCAGGTGACTGAATTTTGCACCAAACCAAGACCTGATATCAAAGATACCCGATTGGAAGAAAATGATCAAGTTATTT
Organism: Pleurodeles waltl; assembly: GCF_031143425.1. Lineage (NCBI taxonomy): Eukaryota > Metazoa > Chordata > Amphibia > Caudata > Salamandridae > Pleurodeles > Pleurodeles waltl. The sequence continues at coordinate 1,239,270,431 of NC_090446.1, forward strand.
TTGTTGATGGTTCATGTTTAAGAGATGCACTGGGAATATTGAAAGCAGGATATGCTGTATGTACTGTAACAGGTGTTCTGGAAGCATCTTGGCTTCAAGGAGTTTACTCTGCACAGGTAGCAGAATTGGTAGCCCTTACCAGAGCGTGCCAACTCTCTGCATTAATGAAAGTTACCATTTACACTGACAGCCAGTACGGGTTTGGAATAGTGCATGATTTCGGACAACTGTGGTCACAGAGAGGCTTCATGACCTCTTCAGGATCACCAGTGAAAAACGGTGAAAGAATAAGAGAATTGTTAAATGCCATTCAATTGCCAGGGGAAGTAGCAGTGGTAAAATGCAGTGCACACTCGAAGGGACAAGACTATGTTTCCCTGGGAAATGGATATGCGGATCAAGTCGCAAGGTTTTGCGCATTGAACTGTATATTGCTTAGGGATGAATGGAATTTGATAAGTGAACCAGAACTCGAACCAAGCGAAATATTTGCTCTGAAGGTGATAGATACGATGGACGAATTGAAATCCCTACAGAATGATGTCAGTGAAGATGAAAAACTCTCGTGGACCAAATTACAATGTGTAAAGAGGCTAGATGAATTATGGGTTTCAAGTGAAGGAAAATTCGTTCTTCCAAATAGCCTTTTGACACAGATAGCTAGATTTTACCATGGACAAGCTCATCTTGGGAGGGATGCCATGATTAGGCTATTTAAAACTGATTGGTTTAACCCCAAATTCCGCCAAGTTGCTGAAGCAGTTTGCCACCGTTGCGTCATTTGCTAACAGATGAACGCAGGGAAGGGAACCGTAGTAAATTTGAGCCACATTGGAAGAGCAGGGGGTCCATTCAGCAGGATGCAAATGGACTTCATTGAGATGCCTGTGCATGGAGGCTTGAAGTATGTGTTGGTGGTTGTGTGCATTTTTAGTCACTGGATTGAAGCATACCCTACACGCAGAAATGACAGTCTCACAGTTGCAAAACTACTCTTGAGAGAGTTAATACCACGATTCGGATTCCCGATCTCTTTAGAATCAGATAGGGGAAGTCACTTCAATAATGAAGTAATAAAATTGCTTTGTGCAGCACTGAACATTGAGCAAAAGCTGCATTGTAGCTACCGCCCTGAAGCATCAGGTCTAGTGGAGCAAATGAATGGCACATTGAAATCGAGAATGGCGAAAATATGTGCATCGACAAACTTGAAATGGCCTGACGCATTGCCTTTGGTACTAATGTCAATGAGAAACACCCCTGACAGAAAGACTGGACTGTCCCCACACGAGATCCTCATGGGCAGAGCTATGAGACTTCCAGCAGTTCCCGCAAATGCGCTTTTGAATATTACAGATGATATGGTGTTAGACTACTGCAAAGGTCTAGCTGATGTGGTTCGATCTTTCTCTCACCAGGTGGAGGCAACCACCTTGCCACCGATCCAAGGTCCAGGACACGCCCTGAAAGCAGGTGACTGGGTCGTGATAAAGAAGCACGTGAGGAAGTCGTGTTTGGAACCCCGTTGGAAAGGACCTTTCCAAGTGATTCTGACGACTACCACCGCTGTGAAGTGTGCGGGAGTTCCCAACTGGATTCACGCCAGTCACACAAAGAGGGTGTTGTGTCCCACAGATGAGGAAGTTGAAGCGCTGAAGTTACCAGTACCTGAGAACAAAGTATCAAGCGCTGAGACAGAGCAAAAAAGAACCAGAAGCGAACAGGCGGAATTGGAGGAGGGAGAAATATTCTCTGAGGACGATGCAACTGATTCACTTGGGGAAGACCAAGGAGGAGCCTCAGACAGCGACAAAGCAGCTGAAGGTGACAAAGAACCTGAAGCAGCTGAAGGTGACAAAGAACCTGAAGCGGCTGAAAGTGACAAAGAGCCTGAAGAAAGTAACGGTGACAAAGGGCTCGAAAGAGGTGAAGAAGCAGGAGAGCCTGATCAGAGGAGGGCTTTCCCAGAAGCAGACGATACAGAAAAAGAAAAGGAAAACCTGATTGACTCCCCAGAAGGAGGGGACAAGGCAGAACAGAACTAAGCTGCTCAAACCCCTTCAGAAGAGATTGCAGGTCCATCAAGTGGACACAGTGCAAAAAGAAGACCGAGCATATCGCCAGTAAAACTAAGAACTAGAGAAACGTTGAACGACATTGAAGGGCCAAGGGTGAAAGAGAAAAGAAAGGAAGTGCCTGTCATAGTACCAACGCCAAGTGAAGAAAAGGACTTGGCCAAAGAGGAAAGCACTAGTGAGAAAGAGTCAAAGAGAGATGCAAAATTGAAAAGAAAAAGGATACCGAGCAGGAGGTATTCCGGTCCGGAGTGGGCGTACGTAGCCAATAACGATTGGTCAGACGAATTCGTATCCCTCAGTCTTGAGAACGAAGAGGCAGAACTTAATTTTGGAAATAAAAACTTTATGGACTCTGTTGATTGAAACCATTGATCACTTGACAGACTTTTCAACCGGCTAAGACATTGCTAGCTTGATTGACTTTGAAACCGATTTTGAGACAACGCTGCTAACCGATAAGAGACTAAGCTGCTAAAGAAACTGTGTGAACATTGAACTCGTTCAGCTTTGTAAATACCTGCAATTTAGAAAAAAAAAAAACGCTTTGATAAAGAGTCTTCAACTTTCTGATTCTATACAGATCATGACTAGCTTCACTACACAGGGGCGTAAAATTAAGTATTGTAAATACATGTGTATAGGCTTAATAATCGCATGCGTACTAATAATTGTAGCAATAGTTCTTGGAATGCATGGTAAAAGTGAGAGTGAGACGAATGATGCTTCTACTTCTAAACCTATTATCGTTACTGAACTAACAGCTCTGAAGAGACTTGAGCAAGACGAGAGACACTTGCATGATAAGAAGGAACTTTCATCTAACGTTTTCTATCGCTTGCTGAGTGAGTATGTTGAGACCATGGATGCGAAAGATTGTTATGTGTGTACACAAATACCTACCTCAGTAGTGGAAGGGGTAACATATCACAGCATGCCTCTTACGTATGGAATTACATGTAGTATAGTAGCGTCCAGATTTTATGCTCAAAAAGACATTCATTATTTCTATACTAATTACGATGTTACTTTTGCATATGTCCCCATAATAGGGCATTTAAGTAAGATAGCTCGAGATTATTATGCCAAATTAATGAGGGAATTCTTTGAACCGATGTCACCTTTTCACACAGCTCACGCACATAGAGAGAACCTTACATGCTTGCTTTCACCAGTAGAAATAGAATTTTTAGACCGCACTGATGATAGGAAGAATGAAATGAAGGAGAAATTAGAGAGGGAATTACACGAAAGGACGTCTGTAGATAATTATGCTTTTGCTGCAATAAAGACACAAGGGAAAATAGCTTTAGATACATTGCATGTAGGAAGATTTTGTATACATAGATTTCCATCATATTATGACACAGTTTTTGTGGGAACGAGTGAATGTAAACATACGTATGCATTTCAATCTAAGTGGACGTTCATGCTGAATGGACAAGACCCAGTTATTCCTAGAGTATATGATATTTGTGGACTCAACGCCTATTATCGTCTTCCTAAAGGATGGTATGGGAGGTGTTATTTGGGAATAGTGTTCCCAAAAGTTTACCAACTAGACGACTTAAAGAAATTTCCAAAGCTGTCTGAATCACATCGTGTTCAGAAAAGAGAGACAGCTTCTGGTGTGGTAGGAGACATATTTGGAGCATTGATTCCTTCAGTAGGAGTCATATTGAATTCAATCAAAATACGAAAGTTGTCTACTATTGTGGATAACATGCTGACAAAGTTTTCAGGAGCTATAATCCTGATGGATGCTGAACTCGCTGCAGAAAGAGCTATGACTCTTCAAAATCGGCTTGCCTTAGACATTCTTTTAGCAAAGGATGGCGGCGTTTGCAAAATGCTTGGCACGCGTCACTGTTGTACATATATACCAGACAACAGTGGGAAAATTAGAACGATGCTTACAAATTTAACTAAAGAAAGTGTAGATTTAAAGGAATTGAAAGAACCCGGAGTTTGGGAGAAAGTTGGAAAAGGATTTGCTTCTGTGGGAAATAGGCTCAGCAACGTTTGGAACGGATTGCTACTGAAAATAGTAGTGGGAATATTAATAGTATTAATTTGTTTATTAGGCCCATGGGGAATATGGAAAACTATTAAAATACTAAAAGCAAGAAACAAAAGAAAGAGAGAAGAGAAAATAGAGAACAAAATGGTGGAAATATATAGGGAGAAGTCAAAAGGGACTAAAAGAAAAAAGGAATTGACTGAAGTGCCAAATTACTATACAGAATTTTAATGGGATAAAATTTGTGGGTAGATTTGATGTGATGACATAATTAGTCATCAGAGGAGGGATTGATGACGCGGAAAAAGAAGGTCCGACATATATTCATGTATACCAAGTAATCAAGACATATAATGAATTGTGATTTTAGTAAAGAAAAATATATACGAGGGAAATTGTGCCCTCGGGGTAGTTCGCCATCATTGTAAACGAGCTTTATTAATTGTGAAGTATTGAAAATGTAGTAATCCATCATAATTGCAAATGTATGCTATGATTTCTTGCTTGAAAACTGTTTTGCTTAGCTTAAATTTAGTACAGGCTTTGGCCTAGTTGCCTGGTCTCAAAATTCTAACTGCGTGATTTTCCTTTAACTAATGAAACATATATTCTTGCTTGAAGTTGTATTTTTCCAGTAGAAACTGGCTGGTACACTTATCTCCAAGGTTTCGTGCTAGGCCGGTTACATCCCCTTTGATACAAGGTCAGTCTCTGCAGGTGCGGACAATGAAGGTACAGATACCAAAAATAATTGGCAGACCATGATACAACTTGTGTTCCAAGGCTCCAAGGCTAATGTATGCACAAATAAGTTCTAGTAAAAGGCAATTTTTCATTGGACAATTTGAAGCCAACCTATGAACCCTCCAATGGAAGACCCTGCAGAATTTGGAATGTTTCTTACTTAAACCCACCGGACAAAGAGAAGTCAGCCATTTTCCTCGATGCCAGTTTGAAGCCTGATGCCAGACTCCATTTTGGACGACACCCTGATGCCCTTTTCTCTATCTGAGAGAAAGAGACTTTAAGAATTCTCACCCTAGAGACTTTAACTTTGATTTGCCCCGTCTTGCCTATGCAATAACTTTGCCCCATTCTCCTTGCCGCTGCAAGGGAGCTTGCCCTTAACTTTGCCCCTTTGAAATTTGCCCCATGCTGACCAACCGGTACCTGAAGGAAGAAGACTTTTCTTGAATGCTGATTGTATTTGGTAAATATGAAAGGATAAATGTATTATGCATTGTGTTTTTCCTTTTAGGTACCAACTGCTATTTTGATAGAGTCCTAGCTAGAAGTTTTCCAAATTTGTGTTGACTAAATTCGTTTTGCATGAAAGTCCCACATGCCAATGCGAATTAGAGGTTAGTCGAGGTTTTCATTCAATGTATTATGAAGAATTGAAATCTTGTTATGCTGACCGAATGTATGCAATTAGTCAAATACAGTTAGTCACATTGGTGATTTGCATTGCTATAACAGAGTGTATTATTATCCAGATTTTACGTAGATTGCGTTTCTTCCACCGATATGGACAGCTAGTAATGTTCATATACATATATCAATTGGTTTTGAGACATATATATATCGTGCTAGCTTTGTTAATATAGGGAAATAAATTCACTAACTTTTAATAAACTGGTGTGGTTATTCACAACTGAAAGGTCATGGTGCGCCGAAATACCAACTGTTATTGATTTCTGATGTGTTATATTGATCTATTAATTGAGTATTGATTACCGATTACAACGGTTATTGATTATTGATCTGAGTGACTCGACTAGTGAGGATGAGGAGAGCCCGACACGGTTAAAAGATTCACCGACCTCCAACGTGTCCAGGTACAGGTAATTTATAAGGGCTGGACGCGTTATCAGAGGCAGCCAACACCCAGCAAAAGGAAAAGACAAAGGGAACCGCCATTTTCGTTTGTGCTTGATGCAAGCGCAACCCAGCTACATCTAAGACCCTGGCTCCACATCTACTCCCCAGACTCTCCACCTGTGCGTCTGCTAGTGATTGACTGTTTCCACATAACAAGGGAACCTGGGAGTTGCCAGGGACCTTGGGTAAACACTGTAATGTAAAACAATGCCCCCTGGACATATGAATGCAACAATGCTACCAACCAATTGGTTATTTACTACAAACAATAATCAGAGAAATGTTTTTTTATAAAAGCATTGTGTAACGACGCAGTGGGTGAGAGTGAAAAATGTATTTGGTACTCTCCCATGAATGATACGCACACATCACACCAGTGATTGAAAGTGCGATCTAAAAACAAGAATAGAAGGGTATGTGTTCTTGGCTAATCAACAATATAGGTAACGGTCTGTCATTTCAGTTAACTACTTCAGGACCGTCTGCTACCTCTCCTGCATGCACGCAACGAGCATCATGCAGCAAAAGCCGTGACACCCAAAATGGAAGCAAACCAGGAATACCTTGGGCAGATGCTATTTCTTCTAGGAAGGTTTTACAAATTATCCGTTACACTACCAAATATGTTGAATATTCCAGTTTGATCTTGTATCATTTTCTCGTTATTACATTCATTTGAACTGATCAGTTCTTCTGAAAGCATGTCTGTCTGTGGCCCACTGCTCAAGTGTCAAAAGTATTTAACTAGAAAAACTTTGGCATAAAAAAAAATACATTGGGTGTGAAAGCATAATGATATATGGTAGCTATTTTACCAAACACTGCAGTTTAATTATGTGTTTAACTTACCTTATTTATGTTATGTGGGATCAAATTACTTTTTTTACGATCATCTCACAGAAGTAAATTACAGATGCAAAGAGGTGCAATTGGTTGCGGTCAGCGGGGCCTGAAGTACACCTGTTTGTGTGCAACCACTGTGCTATTTTGGACTAACAACAGGAAGAGCAATAAGAACCGTCGTACAATATTTTGTAATTCTTACGAGAACATTTGGAACTAAATAAACACAAAGGCACTAGTAAAAAGAATAAGAACACTGAATTGTATTCAGTTAAACCAATCAAAAACGTACAACTAAAACACATTCATCCATGTTTGTCTGCTACTCATCCATGCATGCCTGTTGTGTCCTGGGTTGTAATCAACTGTAGAAGCGGAAGCTGTCCAGCCCGCAATTACATTAATACTACAGCGCCAAGAGATGTGCGAGCAACAACTACTTATCGAAGCAGAGGAGTCCTCGCAATAGCCACAGGTGACAAACAACACGGAAATGGATCTTCAATGTATGTTAAACTTTTAGTCTCTTAATTTTCCTAAATTATGCACAGTCTGTTAACTGCCATTTCACTGGTGATAAACTGTCTGCCGCGCGTCTCTTTATCATGTTCTATTAGACATTAATCCTGCAGCTAAACATTTAAAATGTGACTTACAAGCCCTGCGTGATTCCCTTTGTCAAAACAGGTTGACAGCTCCCTTCATTATAAGTAGGCCTATGCTAATTGTCTCATTAGAAAACAGTACCTGAATCCCTGCTTTTAATTAGGCTTGCTAATGAAGAAAGAATTGAGAGCAGGTCTCTACATAATGTTGAGCCAGAACACACAATTAGGAAAGTGCTCTGCCAATTCCAAATTTGACACAGCCAGAAAATGACGGCTGCTGTCCTAACCGCCTGGATTCACAGCTAAGTTATTCCAAAAGTATCTTCTTTGTGGCATGAAATGGGGCCCACAACTTAAAATTGTACACAAGTGGTCTGTTATGCGGCATTTTCTTACCATTGTATTATGCTTTTACGGTACATGGTCTAACAGCCTCATACAACGTGCTGTTAAAAATCAGGTGAGAACATTTAAGTAGGGACAGTGGCGTAGCGTGGGTTGTCAGCCCCCGGAGCAAGGCAAGTAATTTGCGCCCCCTAACCCGGGGCAAGGCAAGTAATTTGCGCCCCCTAACCCGTGGATTTAGTCTCTTCCAAGATGTTGCGCCCGGCCCCCCCTGCACCCCCCACGCTACGCCACTGAGTAGGGAGTATACAGGAGTAACCTCAACTCACTGGCTAGTGAAAGCTACAAAGTGGCACCTCACCCACAGTTCACCAGAATTTGACTCTGGACCTATGGATGAACAGAAGACTGTACTTGCAGTTTGAGAGGCCTGGACCTGCTCCCATTGGTATCCAGTACTAAGACGTGCCTGGCTGGCTAAGCTGTGTGCACCGACACAACAAACTTCAAGAGATTTGTTCCTGGAGTGTCCAGCTGACCAGTCGAAATTGGAGGTGTATTGGCTCTGGTGGGGCCTAAGCTGCAGTGATTCCTTCCCCCTATATGCTGTCCCTAAAGTCCGGACCAAAAAGAGCTGCCCTATAAAATCTGAAAAGTTGTGATTTAGAAAATATTTAGACTTCTATCACCTCTGGCGCATCAATGGGTCCTTTCTACAAATGTGTAGGATTTCGGGCAGACTTTGTTGGATAGAGCTTCAGGCTTTCCCCACTTGAGCTCCATAAAAAACTAAGTGCAAAGTTAGAAAGTTTGACTGGGCAAAGAACTGAAAAATGATCACCACGAAATTTGCATTTCTCCCACTCAAAACGTTTCTCACCAAAACCAATGGCTTCCGTGGCACCGTGTCTAACAGCTGTCTGGCTTAGAGAGCTTTGCTGGGTACAGTCAACCAACTTTAACAGTTAACTTAACTCTATTTTAATAAATTAGTTGTATAATTTTTATTGAGCTGTATTTTGACTTTTTGACTGTTTTAAATTGCTAAATACTATGCACATTTCCTTAATTACGCCAGTCTGCTCTGTGTCATAGATACTAAGGGTTTGAACCTAGTTTTAAATAGCTGAAACTGTGTTTTACATTAACACATTTGTGGCCTTCTTCCTTGTGATGGACTCCCATCTACCCCAATTACTAAGCCACTTTCTTACAATCATTTTATTGTGCTGCATGAGTCAAGTTTCGTCTTTCAAACGATCCCAACTGTAAAAATGAATCATAAAACAGTTTTGATGTTTTGTACATCATTTCTCTTAGAATGGCTGCTCAGATTCAATGGATATAAAATGGTAGCTCAAATTCGAAGTGCACCTGCTAGCTTTTAACTACCATCAAAACCACAGGAGAAATAACAATTCTCTCTCCTATGCTTTAGCTGACTTTTTGCAGTACCTTGCCATTATGCAGTTACACAGAGTTACAGGCTGTGTTCTCTTCAGCCTCTAATTCAATTACTATGGTCGTGGAAAAGTTCCATACAAGAAGGGCACAAGTGCACACACCACACACAGTGCCCTTGCCGGAGTGTATGGATTTTCTCACTGAACCTTACCTTATGCCTTTTAAGACTGCAACCTGTATCCTTGTTCTTTCTAACGGTTTCTAGGGCGCAGCTGCAGATTCAAGGTGGTTATGTGGAGGCAGGCTATTTTTTAATCGAGAGAAGCCATGACTTGGAAATCAAACCAGGACCAATGTTAGACCTTCCTTCTTTCCCCCTGCCTTCTTTAAATTATGTGTGCAGGTTGCATGCACATAATATTATTGTTTTTAAGCTCACATTTACGGTAGTAAATATTGTTTGGAAAAGTTAATGATTCAAACAAGTTATGGTGAAATATGGTATTCAGAGGGGATTTTGCATCCTGGCCTAATATTTTCAATTGAGCAAGATCTTTCATTAGCATAGGGCTTATTCTGGCCTGAGGAGTTGTGGTGGGCAAATAAAAGTTGAACTGGAATATGGCTGTGAGTAATTACCACTGGCTGTGATTAATTCAAGGTTTCTACCCATCATTTATTAATTTTCCGCAGAAAAAAATGTATGTTGGAAAGACCATCATAAATAGGGTGATGTTAAAAATGGGGGTTTATGGTTGGCAGTCAGGCTAACCCCTGTCCAATCAAGGACCGTCACTCTAGTCAGGGTAAAGGAGAATCACACTCAGTTAAACTCTGCTCACCCCCTTGGTAGCTTGGCACAACCCAGTAGGCTTTACTTCAGAGACCAGGTGAAAAGCATTTGTACCAACACACAGTAATATAGTAAAAACACACCAAATGACTCAACACAGGTTTAGAAAAATAGCCAATATGTATCTAAACAAAATAAGACCCAAATGACAAACATCTGACATACACAAGTCAAGTTATGAATTTCTAAAGATTAAACTAAAAAATAGCACTTAGAAACACAAAATGTTTCGATGAGGTGATAACACAGCATCGTGATGGAGTCGTTCCCAACAATCCGATGCCAGTGGCGCCAGGTACAGAGTTACACAGACCCTGAGGTGCAGTACCTTAGTAAAATGAGAGCACAAGCCAGTGTGCAAAGTTGTGGATAGCGGCATTTCTGATTTCGAGGCGGCTTTGGTTCCAGGGCTGTCAGGCAAAGGAGTGGAGGCATCACGAGGAGGCACTGGGTTGTTGCTGAGGAGTGGCGGAGGTGAGGTGGCCTCGGTGCAAAGCGTTGAATCTGTGCACTTTGGGCAAAGTCGATATTCGGCGGTCACGAAAGGGTGCAGCGACTTCCACGGAGTCGCGGACGTAAGGCAGGGCTGCGGTGGTGTCAGGCCTGCAAGGGTCGTCGCACTACAGTGAGGACCATTGAGTCGGTTGCAGGCAGTGTCACAGGATTTGGCAGCAGCGTCAGTTTGGAGTCGTCCGAAGTAGTTTTTCTTGGATTTTCATCAGCTTCTCCTTTCAAGGGCCCAGGGACTGGAAAGGGCACCACTTGTCAGGGCAGGAGTCTCAGCAGAGAGTCCAGGTGCTGGTAGGGGAAGTCTTTGATCACCCTGAAAATTTAGAACAGGGGGCAAGCTCATTCCAAGCCCTTGGAGATTATTCTCAACCAAGAATATACCACAAAGTTCAGTCTTTGTCCCCTTTCACAGGCAGAAGCAGCAACTGCAGGATAGCCAAACACAGCACAGTCACAGGCAGGGGCAGCTCTTCTCCTCAACCCTTCAGGTCTTCTTCTTGGTAGAGGTTCCTCTTGATTCCAGAAGTGATCTGCTTTTCAAGGGTTTTGGTGGCTCTTCTTATACCCCTTTCTGCCTTTGAAGTAGGCCTGCTTCAAAGAGAAGTCTCTGTTGTTTTCGAGATCCTGCCTTACCCAGGTCCCAGACACACACCAGGGGGTTGGAGACTGCATTGTGTGAGGGCAGGCACAGCCCTGTAAGGTGTGAGTGATCACTTTTCGCCTCCCTCCTAGCACAGATGGCACATCAGGATATGCAGGCTACACCCCAGCTTCCTTTGTGTCACTGTCTAGAGAGAGGTTCAAACAGCCCAACTGTCACAGTGACCCAGACAGGGAATACACAAACAGGCAGAGTCACAGAATGGTTTAAGCAAGAAAATGCCTACTTTCTAAAAGTGGCATTTTCAAACACACAATCTAAAAACCAACTTTTACTACAAGACGTATTTTTAAATTGTGAGTTCAGAGACCTCAAACTCAACATGTCTATTTGCTCCCAAAGGGAGTCTGTGCTTTAATAATATTTAAAGGCAGCCCCCATGTTAACCTATGAGAGAGATAGGCCTTGCAACAGTGAAAAACGAATTTGGTAATATTTCACTGTTAAAGCATGTAAAACACATAAATACATGTCCCACCTTTTACATACACTGCACCCTGCCCATGGGGCTACCTAGGACCTACCTTAGGGGTGCCTTACATGTATAAAAAGGGAAGGTTTAGGCGTGGCAAGTGGGTACACTTGCCAAGTCAAATTGGTAGTAAAAGCTGCACACACGGACACTGCAGTGGCCGATTTGAGCCATGTTTACAGCGCTACTAATGTGGGTGGCACAACCAGTGCTGCAGGCCCACTAGTTATTATTTGATCTATAGGCCCTGGGCACCTCTAGTGCACTGTACTAGGGACTTATTAGTAAATCAATATGCCAGTCATGGAAAGCCAATTTACACATACATTTTACATTGGAGCACTTGCACTTCAGCACTGGATAGCAGTGGTAAAGTGCTCAGAGTGAGAAAAACAGCAAAACAGAGTCTAGCACACATCAACAACCTGGGAATCAAAGGCAAAAAGTTATGGGAGACCACGCCAAGGATGGCAAGGCAAGCCGGTGGGCTTTGTGATGTACAATAAACACCAGCCCTGTGGTGGATTGGTCACTGGTCAATGGTTTCTAAGGCCAGATCCTAATGCTCTGCCGCCTGAAATCTAGTACTTTACCCACTTCTAAATAAGGTAGGGGAACCGCTAGTGAGGCCATGGGTCCCCTCATTCTGGCTTGGGATTTCTAGTTGATATAGAAGTCCTAACCAAAGTAAAAACTCTATAAAGACAGAATTTTGTAACTGGCCACCATCAGCTAAAATGCATAGGGAATATTAAAAGGGCAAACAACCAGCTGCACTGCATACCAGAATGCGCATGAACCAGGATAAGTATGAACATTCATATATGTACAGTAACATGCCATGTGTCTATGTTACTGAACGCACAGACCTTGCTGTCAGACTTACAGGGGTATTGCGCCAGCATAACGAAGTGACACAAAAATAGCAAAGTTTGGAAAAAAACGGACGTTAAACTCTAAATATACCTCACTGATTAAGTATTCATACGCGTTCAGCTTTTAAAAATGCATTACAGGATGCAGCTTTTTTCGGATTGTTATGTTTTTTGTCAATTGTGCTTTTCCCTATCAAACATCCTCAAAAGAATGGATGAGAAGGTATATATGAATTGCGATAAGGAAATAAAAAAAACAAATTAAGTTAACTATTTTAACAAAAGATCACAATTTGGTTTTGCTGGACTCAGCAGTATCTGGGACAGGCCGAAGTATAGCTATTTCGAATATACAATATGAGAGATAGGGAAATCTAAAAGGATAATTTTAAGATGTTCCTTGTACTGTTAGGAGCGCATCGTGGGAGTATTGCAAACTATCCAACAGTGGTGAGCTAAGTTGCCCTGGGACTTTTCCACAAGCAGTAAGTTGAAGGGAAACAGCATTAATTAAATGATTTGTCATACATTCAGCTGTGGACGTATTTAATAGCGCAGAGAGATAGTGCCAGACTGTTAGCCAGCTTATTTTCTCCCACTCCTTTCCAATTTTTCAGGTCTATTGTAGCAGCGGCCTCATTAGGCTGATAAATGTCCCCCCGCATAACACAAATCACAACTGAATGGGGATTTATACTATGAACGATACACAGAATGCCCACTTTGTTCCAGGAAATCTGTGTGTTTCAGAAAAGTTGTTCTCCTCCAGCGTTGTATCACAACTTGAGATTATGCCAAATAGACTGTACAAATATTTAGCCTAAAAATATTCTGGTATCTGCGCACAACTGGTATTTATACAAATGCTTATTACTACCCAATAACCCTGCAGCTAAAATACCCATTCGACAATGAACCAAAAGGGGAGTCCTGAGAGAAGAAAAAAAATATGTTTCATCCTTATGAAGACTACATTTAGAAAACTAGAGAAAAGATTTGGCGCCTCATGTACAAAGATTCAAAATAAGAAATCGTAAATTGGGACTAATAATGATTTGCAATTTGTGGTTTCTTATTGAGCACATACTAGAATGGATTCAGTAAAAGTGGTCGTAATTTGCTCACAGAATTCCAGCAAATGTATTGGTATTTTGCTAACCAACTTATATACCATCAGGTTGGTCCTTAAAATACTGAATCACAGTGGGTCACAAGTCGACCTACTTCATTAATTTGCTTGAGTTAGGCTTGCAAATTGCAACACACTACAATTGGCCACAACTCAGGGATGCTATCACAGGGATGGAGACCTGCTGGAGTCAACAGACCACCATGTCTGTGATTGCTTGTATGTAAAGCAATCTTTTTGTTAAATGTAGTACATTTTCCTCAAAAGAAAACAGGACACATTTAATTTAAAAAAAAGAAAAGTTACACAAACCTTTTTGAGGAGTGGGCAGTGGTGTCATGGACCTTTGTCTACTCCTATAAAATTATTTTTTACAACATTTACAAGCAAAGCAGTGCCTTGGAGACCCCTTCCCATTTACAAATGGCTTACCACCTCTTCTGAGTGGGTGGTAAAGTAGTAATATTTTGCGAACGGATTTCCATCTCAAAACAAACAATTTCTTATTCTTTGCTTTACCTAGTTAATAATTGAGAAAGCCTTTTCTAAATTGTTATTTGCGATTAGTACATTTCAAAAAGTGTTTTAGCTGTTGCAAACCTGACCGTTAAAACACTTTGTACTTGAGTCCCTCAATGGTTTTGTAGGTTAATGCAGTCACCCTGTCAGGCCGTTCCCTATTGTTTTGGTCATAGCAGTATCTTATTTATTTACATTGTCTAGTAGTTTCATTCACCGCCTAGCTTGGAGTACACTCTATTAGTGATGTCCGCTCTTTTGTTTCTATATTCCAAAGAAGATGAACAGTTGTAAAGTTGGTCTACAATCCTTGGTTTAGTCTATGTAATTTTAGAACTGTTAAACAGATACAGACTGCTTATTTTATGCCACCAGAAGATGATGGATTCTGTAAATGATACAAAGGGACAAATAAGCCACTAACTGATGTGAAACAACACCTAAAGCAAACATTTAACCCAAGTTCATAGAACTGCCTTCAACCAGAATAGAGGTTTCTCCTAATATAAGTACTCATCCACATTGTAACTAATAGTTGCTATAAAGAGTTGTTTTCCAAAATAGATCATGTAGCCTTGTACTGTGACAGGCTCAAATGGAAAAAACATTCAACTTATCAAGACTTTGCTTTCGACAGATAGACAACCTCGCAACGCGAGGACCCCATTACTCATCATTCTTGTAATTGAAGAAGAAAAGTCTCCACGATATCAAGCAGCTTAACTTTGGCTAGAGTCCTGCAGAAAAAGGATGGGTGAGGCATATGACAATAAGGTTGCAATGAAAACTAACTCTGGGTATCTTGTAATGCACCCCATTGAGGTGGGACTCTAATCGTCGATATTTGAGCCCATTTTGCTCATAAAAAGTCAACATTTGTAAAAGTCTTTTTCTGCCGGGCAGTTTTTGTGTGTTCTGCACTGCATTTTTCAGCTGAAATTTACTTGGTATTTGTTTTCTGATGTTTCGTCTTTTTTAAGCCTGATTTCGATTTTTGTATGCAGTGGTTCCCTTTGCTACACATACTCAGATATTTTGTCACAAATTAGATGTTTGTTCTTTTCTCTGACTCAGAGCAATCGTGAGATGTGTCACAGCACTGCCAATGCCCCACTACTTGAAAACTCAGATTTTTTTAAAATCTTGGCTAAAAACTTGATGTCAGGACCCTAGACTGTAACTGGTCTGCGGTCTTACCTGAATATTTTACGGTGCTACGCTTTGTATAAAACATAGATGTCATAAAGATACAGACATACGTATGACATACATTAATCATGTGACACCTCTAAACCCAATTGAAGACTGCGGCACCTCAGGGAAGGGACAATTGATTATTTTAGACTATAAAATACTTTATCTCCCACAAACAGCAGACAAATGTCAGAAAAATAAATGCATATATTTTGAAATGTACTTTCTCGTCAGAAAGAACTAGGCAGGCAAATTGTCAGAACAATGTGATCATAAAACAACTTGATATAGCTACAATGTGCTCCCTCATATCCTTCTATGACATCACTAAATTCTAATGCAGGTGATACTGGTCTACAAATGTAAGCACTGCTCTGCTAATATGTTTTATATGTTCCTACAATTTGGTGGCTTTTTTTATTTTTCTTGATGACTTGACTTCAACATCTACTTTAGTATCCAATTAAATCAAACTGATGACCTTTCAGTGACATGTTTAGAATGTGAAAGACTTGGTTGTTGCTGAACAGAAATAAGTGTAGCAATGTTTCCACTCTCTCTATGCTCCCCATTGACTCCCAATGGCCAACAGTTCAAAACATTGTGTCTGCTCCACGAAAACACCCTCAACATCTAAACCATATCTTATGAGCACTCAGCTGCCATTGTACCACTCAAGGAAGAAGCCTATATCTACTAAACTAAACATTTGTTTCTGCCTCCACCCATCTTGCATGCAGGGTACAAACCTTCTGTAGAAAACTGGGTTACTGGTTGAAGAGGTTGAAACCCTACTTTTCTTGACACAGTAAAAAACACAAGCAGACCCCAAATTAACCTCTGCTTAACCCTCCGGTTTCTTGAAACAAAGCAGTCAGGCTTAATTTAGAGGCAATGTGTAAAGCATTTATGCAGCACTTCAAATAGTAATAAAGTGAAAATACAACAAAAAAACTCACATCACTTTAGAAAACTTGAGTATATTTTAATAAATCAATTGACACCACAATGACAAAAATCCAATTAATTTTTAAAGATATACTCATTTTTTCTAAAGTGGTGTAAGATTGTTCTTGTGTGCTGCTCACCCTCTTGGTAGCCTGGTACGAGCAGTTCAGCTTATTTCAGAGGCAGTGTGTAAAGTATTTTTTTTTGTACACACACACACACACACACACACTCTCTCTCTCTCTGTCTGTCTCTCTCTCTCTCCCTCCCTCCACACCAGTTTAGAAAAATAGCCAATATTTATCAGAGAAAAACAAGACCAAAATGACAAAGAAAACAACATACAGAAGTACAGATAAAGATTTTCAAAGATGAAATGTAGTAGTGCACTTAGAAACACAATAGCTCCAATTGGGGCTAATAAAACGATTTGATGGAATCACTTCCAACAGTACGGCGCCAACCGCAAGGGAGCACAGGCTAGCTATGGAGTCGTATAGACCCCTGTTATAGTACCTTGGAAAACGATGAAGTAATAAAGATGTTGCTTGGTGTCAGGGAGGTGAGGTATCGCTAGAGCTAGTGTGGTGTTGGTTTCTCACTGCCACTGGGGAGGTGAGGCGTTAGTTCCTTACTGCTAGGCAGGGGAGGTGATGTGGCATTGGTAGCCAGATGGCAGTCCCTTATGACAAATGTGGGGTTGATGAATCCAGTAGATCAAGTCGTGAGGGGTTGACTTTGCGGAGCTGCAATTGCATCACGGGGCCACAGGTGCAGTGGTGAAGTTGGGTGTCATGGACATTGGTGACATAGCACTCTAGATTCACGCTGTGCCAGGACTTTGAAGACGCGGCTTCGGGGCCTGCGCTGTAGGTTGCGGTCATTGCACTCAGCGGGAACCACGGCTCTGGTGCAGACTGCGGTGCTGGGTTGGGGAGTGGTGCCGGTTTCCCAAGTCGCTCTGGAAGTCGATGCACTAGTTTCTTCCTTGTTGCACCAGTACTCACTCCCAAGGGCTTAGGATCTATATTTGGCACCACTCAGCAAGAAAGCCCAGATGCTGCCAGGTAAAGACTTTGACATCCCTGAGACTTCTTAACAGGAGGCAAGCTCAGTCCAAGCCCTTGGAGAACCTTTGGAAGCAGGATGTAGAATGCCAAGTCTAGTCATTTCTCTCTTGGACAGAAGCAGCAAACAGCAGGCCAGCACAACAAAGCAACAGCAGAGTGGCAGCCCGCCCTGCAGCATACAGCTCTTCTTCCTGGCAGAATTTCCTCAGTCCAGAAGGATTCTAACTAATCTCTAATCTCTTAGATATCTTTATGCCGTTTTTTTGCCCCCCATCACAGGGGAACGCCCCCTTAGCACACATTATGCCTGGCGCAGGCATAATCTAGCGCAGAGGGTTACAAAGTGGCACAATTAATGCATTGCACCACTTTGAAAATTTGACCCTGCAATTTTGGCCTCGTCGGGCCACGTTAGCGTAAAAAAAAAAAAAAAGAGACGCTAATGTGGCACAAGGAGGCGCTGATCTGTCATAATATGTTCACTAGCATTGCAATGGTCAAATATTGGCCAATATTTTCTCTTCACCACAAGCACTTGTACTAGAACATCGCCCTACAGTAGGGGGCATTTAAAAATGTAATTTTGTAAAGCATTCTAGAGTTCGAGATTGACCACTATTAGTTTGGCTATGTGGGCCACCAAATTCTTTGTGGGTTGAGACAACTGGCTTATGTCAGGTTTAGATGAGCTGAGAAATCTTGATATTTTCCAGCCTTAAATAAGAGCTGTGAGTGTAGTGCACAATGATCTTATAAACACATACATGATTAGCTTCTGTAGAGGGCTACACACTCAAAGGGTCCTAAGTAGAGGTGGGTGGTGAACTCCGCTTACAGAGTCCACAGACTTACTGCACTCCGTGCTCCAACTGGAGCATGGAGTTTGGCAAAAAAAAAAAACAGCCAGTGGTGAAGCAGAGTTAATTGGTGAACCGCTCACTCACCCTTAACTCCTCCGGCTGAGGCCAGAGCTTGACAGACACCAAGCTGCGCCAATGAGTGGCAAATAGTGTGCTGAGCTCATGGACATGTGACTGTGAGGCAACTGAGGCCCCAGGAAGAAGTAGCAGGGAGATGGGCTGAAACTCAGAACTGTGCCCACTGGCCCACCATGGTGCTGCCAGAGCTGCACGCTACCTTTGATTTACAGAGAGATGTGCTGCCCCTGCTCCTGGAGCCAAGCCCGGGGACCGACAGCCAGCAACACCCCTCAGGTAATCAGAAACTATTCCTGAAAGAATGGCAGGCAGTAGTCTTGGTTGAAGTAGAAGGATAGCAGAGAGTCAAGTATACAGTGTCAATGTATACTGGAGAATTGGGTAGGGTGTAGATGAAAATAACTGCCTTTAGACCAATACCACATGTGTCTTGATTAGCAAAGGTTACATTTTAAGTCAGCCGAACATGCACTGTTGGACTTGTATTTTTGAATGCCTCACTCATAGCTGCTTACGGCCCTTATGTACAGCTCCTTCAGGCAATACTGGCTTGTCTTCAGCTTGTGGTTTCTCTTTTTACACTATAAATATGAACAGCTTGCAAAATGATGTTGGCAAAAAAAAACAGGACTGACTGAAAGTGTGTTGTGCGTGTCACAGCTCACTTGACGCACATAAATTGAAGCTCTCACCCAGTAAGTGCACAACACTCACGGAACTGTGTATTCCTTCACTTCCTCAGTGTGCATACTCCCTCCCTCAGTAGGTGCACAGTCCTACTTTCCATGGGTACCATGCCTGCATCCCTTTTTATACACAGGTGTCCTGTACATCCCCACCCCATGTGCATAGCCTTTCCTCCTTAGGTTGTCAGCCTTCCCTTCCTGGTGCGCACCCATCACTCCCTGTGTGCTCTAATCTCTTCCTTCCTAGGTACGCACCTCTCCCTACCCTTTCTAGGTCTGCCCCTCCTTCACCCTCTTCATGCACAGGTGTGTTGTACATGCTCCTTCACCCCCTAACAGGTACATGAGCCTTCCTTCCTAGGTTCTCTGCTCTCCCTCTTTAGTGTGCCCTGTCACACTGTGTGCTCTTCCCTCCCTGGGGATAATCCCTCTCTCCCTAGGTACATAGCCCTACACTCCTAGGTGCTCGCTTCACCTACGTCTGGTGCACACCTTGCTCCCTCTTCCCACAGGTGGCGTTGCCAGGCCTTTGTTCACCTGGGAGATGCCAGCGAGCAGGACAGGTGCCAGCCAGGGCTCAGGTAATGGATCCTCCGGTGGTTGATAGTTTCCTTTCCGCCCACACCCTGGTCCCTTCTATCCATGTATGTGTGTCACCTCTGAGAATCAATGCACCTCCTACAGAGGTCTGTGTGTAAACTGCAAGTCATTATTTCCAATTCTAGGAGGGTAGGTCAGGCAATGAATGTGCCTGATGGAGGAATCTGTGTCCAACTGAATCCGGACAGTATGGTAGTTAAGAGGGATAACAAATCTGCTGCAGAGATCTGTTTGTGGCCTTTATGCTATGGGTTTGGCACAAATTATAACTTAGGTGGTTCATGTGCCTGACGAATAGATCAGCATGTAACCTACTGGTCAGTGGTTTTGGGCTCAGTGAGATAGCTCAAGGGGTTGTTGCACCTGCCCCCAGAGCCCTATTCCACACTGTTCACAGATTCTGATCCAGGCAGAAGACCTAGCTCTGCCCATTCAGAGTGGATAAAAATAGCAATTAAGATGTAAAGTTAATTTTGGCAAAGGTAATTCGGTATAGGTATATACATGGAGGCTTGGTCATCTCTGGCCTGGAGCGAATGCAGCACTGGGGTGTATGGGGTCATGGGTAGGATCGGGTGGCACTGCACCGCACGCGGTACTCCGCAGAATTTCACAAAGTTTTTAGATAACTCAGTGGAATTCCGCAGAGTAGAACCCTTTGAGCACACCCCTATCCTGTGCCAGACAAATAATTATTTACTTTGTTTCTCTTTTCAGTGCAGCATATACAGCAATGATAATTTAGATAATATAACTGTAAAAATGTGCAGTAAAATAAATAATTGGACCCCATTTCCTAAATATTTTTTGTTAGGTAAATGCTCCAAACCACTCAGACAGGGGTCCCACAGACTAACTATACTCAGTCAGCACAATATTAGCTTAGTAAAAAATCTGTTTTTAGTTCTCAACTACAGGTCCAGCTGAAATAACTAGATTATCAATGGTGAGTCTAATTTGACACTTGATATATTTATAAATTCCAATAGTAACTTTTTTTTTTTTACCTCTCCACATTTTTCATATTAGGAATATCTGCTCCACGGACACCCTGAAAATATTCCATGCTTCTAATCCAGCGAGGTTCACTGTAGGTACAGAAAAGTGGGGTTTCTGCTCGTTTTTTTTAGCATAACCACTAAGGGCCTGATTTAGATCTTGGTGGATGGGGTTACACTGTCACAAATGTGATGGACATCCCGTCCACCATATTACGATTCCATTACATCCTATGGAAATTGTAATACGGCGGATGGAATAACCATCATATTTGTGACAGAGTAACCCATCCACCAAGATATAATGGGTTCATTGTATTCACATTTCTCTTAGGTGCATGTCCCATAAATCTTACATGGGTTCTTCTTTCCAAGGCTCACCTTTGCTCCATGTTTGCAAAATGTTTTCATGTCAATAAATGTTTCAGCCATACATACATTTTAGAATTTTCAAAAGGTGGATTATCCTGTTAGGTAATGGTTTGAATTGGCCTTTTTATATATCCCTCTTGAGAACTCATTGTCCCGAAAGAACTCCATGCAGCCAGTCAGAGCCACCGGCGCAACTCCATTTTTGGGCTGGTTCAAGTCCTGTGAGTATATTGGCACTCAGCTTAAGACCCAGAATCCATGTCCCAAAAGCACTTCCCACTACAGACTGATTGGACTTCCCCTGCCTCCCATGGATATCCAGCTTATTTTCAGCGCCGGCCCTTTCCGGTTATTCTGCTCTTGAGACTTGTCACTAGGGACACTCCACCTTTACAAACAGTATTACCCTTCATAATTTTCTCGCTAAAGCTTGTTGTATCCCCCTATTTTTATTGGAATAGGTACGCCATGAACTTTAAGAACACAGACCCTATATGATTGTTGAGAACTTGCTGAACAGGCTGTGCTGGTCTTGTCTTTGTTTATAAACAGTTGATCACAATTTATCACTTAAGTGTATCACTCTCAAGAGAGCACGGAGCATGTTTGTTTTGCATCAATATTCACTGCGCTGCTATGTGTCTTGAAAATGTTTTTCATAAGCTCCTTTAAATAAATTATATTTGCCATTTGATTCTTTGCATCAAAATGATTGTTACTAGGAACCAGTGAATTTGTTGTTATAGTTAATTACTCATGATCTTCAGTGATCCCTATGTCTCCCTTAATGAAATACGATTACATTTTATGTATCTGCAGATATAACCAAGCTTTTCCAAATTTATCTTAAAAATTCTTTCTTCTTTGGATGCTGTGGTTATTTAGAATGGTGTTCATCTAATATAAATAATTAATAATGGTGCATTGCATATCCCACTAATTTTACCACATGTAATTGCACAAACTGAAATGAGGAGTTTGGTCTGCTCCTCCATATTATCCAACAGCTAAGAGTCTAGGATATGTGAGTTGTGTAAAAGTTTCATATGGTCAGTAAGGACAAGCATCCAGTAGATAAAGTTATGTTCTTCAGATACTATCTTCTTGGACAATCATGAATGCATTTTCACAAACAAATATTTCCACATCAACAGTTGTCTTTTATTTTACCATAATATAGAATTCTATGTCGAAATCCATGTGTGGAAATCCATGAAGCAATTACAAGTAGCCCAATGAGGTGATTAATTTAACTAGATGTGTTCAGACTTCACTGTCCAAACTTTTATGAGCTGCTAATTGTAACCATTCAATCAGGAAGAGAGTTTCCATTTATTTCCATGAAGACTGTTTGATTGGAGTATATTCCAAGTATACCTTGGCCATGCCAAGGAATACAAGGCCATGCAAATTGACTAGAACTAGAAATATGATAAAAGTAAGCTTTTTCTCCAAAACTGCTAGGAATATTTTGAAGAAGCATTTAATGACTATTAGCTCAGCTGTGAAAATACAAGAAGGGGCAAACCATTGTTTAGGCCTAATTATTCACTGCTCTGGGCACTAACAGCAGTAAATGTCCTTAGCAGAGAGTACTGACTAGTTAATGATCTCTCTCTATATTGTGATTCCCCACCATTACAACTGTTCTTGTCTCCTGTATGTACCTGATAGGTGAAAACCTCCCTCCAGGTCATTACGGATACTGCCTCAGTCTTGGACTTTTGTGTGACATGTGCCTAATATGTTCTGGGTGCTGAAGTCTTAACTTACTTTTGATGCACTAATTAGGCTAAAACACATGAAATCAATGATTTGCAGGTGGAAAGTTCAGGACTGGAGACAGTGTCCATAGTGAACTGTAGTGAGCTCATTCAGGTTCTTACTGAACTTAGAACGCAAGTAAACAACAGTATCTAAAGCCAGCATTTTAAACATTGTAAAGAATGTGATCAGCTTTCTTAATCTTAGAATTCCATGAACTGTGCTGATTATTGTTATTTATTAACATTTTTATGGTATTGTCTTAATCATAAGGCCTGTGGAGCTCTACATATGAAACATAAATTAAGACCTGTTGGACCTGGCCCTTTTACAGGGTCATTCCCCAGATTTTTTGCCTCCCTATTTTTCTGACCTTTGTTGGCTGACATTTTGACTCTGAGCACTTTTTCACTGCTAACCAGTGCTAAAGTGCATGTGCTCTCCCTTACAAAATTGGTATGACTGGATTATACCTAATTGGCATATTTAATTTACTTATAAGTCCCTTGTAAAGTGGTATCCCCATGCCCAGGGCCTGTAAATTAAATGCTACTAGTGGGCCTGCAGCGCTGCTTGCGCCACCCACTGAAGTAGCCTGTCAAACCTATCTAAGGCCTGCTAGCGCAGAGCCTGTGTGTGCAGTTTTCTGCCACAGGGACCTGGCATCTAAATTTACTTGCCAGGCCCAGAACTACATGTACATCACCCCTAAGGTACGCCCTAGCTAGCCTTTGGGCAGGGTGCCATGTATGTAGAAGGAAGGACATGTGCCATGCTGCGTGGCCTGTCCTGGTAGTGACAAACAGCCTAACTTGGTGTCTCACTGCTGTGAGTGCTGCCTCCTCGTAGGATTGCATTGGAAATGCCCTGCCTTATGTGTAAGGGGTATTGTCTGATTTATGAGGGGTAACATAGGCATGTTTGGTATGGTTGTGATAGTGGTGAGAAATGCTGCTTGCTGGTGTAGGTGTATTTTTTTTTACTATCACAGAAATGCCACTTCTAGAAAGTGCTCATTTATCTGTGCTTATGACTTTGGTGTTTGGCAGCTTGCCTCCAATCCACGTCAAGGCAGACTGACAGTTAGGGCTTTGTGCATACTTCTCAGACAGCCTGGACACAGGGAGGGTGGAGGAGTCACAGAGGTGCATCTACATATTGTAAAGCCTTCCTGGGCTGAGAGAAGGGAGAGGCGGGGCACACCTGCATTTGTAAAGACTGTGCCCTGGCCTCACACAATAGGGTCGTTAACCCCCCACTGATGTTTGGAGCCTGTGCTGAAAGGAGAGAGGGGGCACTCTCAGAACCATTTGTAACTGGCTGGAACCTCCCCTCCCAGCCATTGTAAGACACACTGTAAGCCCAGTATAAGTGCAGGGGAATTTTCCCCACAATTTGAACATTTTTGGAACTTGAAACTGGACACAGAACGCTGATGAATGGACTCACCAGGATACCACCTTGGACTGCTGCTGCTGTGCTGACCTGTGACCTTCCTGGTCACTAGGAGGAACTGCCACCATCTGCACCCCTTGTGCTAGCCTGTAGCTGGGCCCACCAGCCTGTGCTCCTTTTTGTCTGGCTTGCTCCCAGGGGCAGGGTGCTGTGGCCCCTGCCCCCTGCAATCAATCTCTACAACTTTGACAGAAGCGCTTTCCAAAAGGCGCTCTTTTTATTGCGGAGGAAAAATCACTGCTGCAGCCCAGGCTGCAGGTTTGGCCTTAGCGCTGTGAAAAGCACTTTATTTGGAGCCCTAAAATCACTGCCGCAGCCGGGCTTTTTAATTCTCTTTAGCGCGAGGTCCGCGCTCATCACAGTGCCCCCGGGGCATGTAAACAAGGGAACCGGAGCAAGCGTGCTCCTCTCGGCGCCCCCGAGGCAAGTCCCACTTCTGGGAGCACCCCAGGGGCGCCAGCCGCCTCCAGTTTCTTTAAGAAGCCTCCCGGCGGCCCGGGAGCAGCTTCTTACACTCGTGCACCACATCGGGTGCGGGCGAGTGTCTCCTCGGGCCCCCGGAGGGCTCCGAGCTTCCCACCACATTGAGGCAGGACTCGGGGAAGGCGCAGGGAGCGCCCCCCCTTCCCTGGTCTCTGCACTAGGAGCGGGACGCTCCTTTTCTTGGCAGTTTTTGGTTGTCCCCGGACAGGGACGGGAGACCTCAACGGAGGCCCCCATAATTGCTTGTTGTGTCGCGCCCGGCCCCCACCCCGCGGACAGGGTGTGAGGAGGCCGAGGCAGGCCCCCACCAAGAACGTAGGCCCCCAGAGGGGCCCGTTCACCATGAGGCGAGGGTGCCGACCGCCCCTCTACCCTAAAAGCACTGCGTGGCCCCCGTTTTGCGCACAGGAGCGCCGGGGGCCCACTAAGCTCATCTTCTAGGCACTAGGAGTGCCTCTGCTATGGAAAACAGGTACTTTTTAGGGAATCTGGGCTCTAGGAGCCTAGTATGGACTTTGGGATGTTTTAGATTTCCTACCTGTTTCCTGCCCCTACATATATGTGCTAACGTTACTTTTTTGGGCATGTCTAGCTGATATGTATTTATATGACTTGTGAGATATTCTCTAATGCTCCTTTTATGGGTATTTAGGGGTTATTCATGACATGTGCATGTAACTCTTATTGTAATTCCTGACTACTGCTTATGTTGTAGAATCCTGAGTACTTACGTGTTCTAATGTGACAACTGCATATTCTTGCCGAGTATTAGTAACTTGTGTAACATTCTGACAACTGCTAAGGTAGCAGGGTATTACTTACGTGTAATGTTGGTCTAATGTTGGTCTACCAAGAAGTCCCCATTTGTGTTTTCCATGCAACCTTTGCTTTGACTTAAGATGGCATAAATTGACAAAGGTTCCACCATACGCTTAAACACTCTTAACAGAGGTGAACCTAAAAAACAAATACCTGAGTGGACAGTGTCACTTAACATGATCAAGTGCTTTGGCCTAACTGACCATTGAGAGGGTCACAGCATATGAGGACACCCTCCAATTCCCACTGATGGCTTTCTTCATATTAATCATGGCTGGTCTTTCTTTCAAACATACAGAATGGGTGCAATGAACCACAACATGGAGCAAAATGCGACTGGCACATTTGAAGAGTGCATGTTCACTACCAAGTGTGTTTCTTGATGCTATTAACTGACAACAGATTTTTCAACTCAATGTTACTGATTTTATCGACCTCGGAGGAATAAATCGCTGAGTGCACAGACCAGAATTAGAATCTGGGACATTGGAATCAAATATACTTTACATATATTAGTTGCTAATACAATTGGTATATTATGTATCAAAGCTGAGGAGTGAAAATGTTTTATCTAAGTATGGGTTCATAAGCTTCTTATAATCTATCTACTGTATTTGGCCAGAGAAAATTATTTTGCTTGCAAAAAAAAGTTCTGAAAAATCTCAGTTGAGTTACTGAAATATCATGAGCACAAATTCTTCAGCTTAAATCTAGATCACTCATGTAATTTTCAATGTGAGAGAGTTTTAGGTGAACAGACGTAGTTTAATTTTTATGAATGAAACCCCCCTCTTCAATAGATATATGTTTTTAAATGATCTACAACAACGATTTTCTTCATTTTATTACTTTTTACCTTTTGGTATCCCCTAATTAAGTTTTTTTCATAATCCTTTCTTAACACTAAGGCCCATATGTATACGCTGTTTGCACCAGATTTGCGTAATTTTTATTTTTACGCAAATTAGTCGCAAACTTAACTCCATATTTATACTTTGGCGCTAGACTCGTCCAGCGCCAAAGTTATTGAGTTTAAAACCTACCTTGCACTAATGACATGCAACATAGGTGTTCCTGTGCAAAACATGACTCTAAGGCATGTGCGCCTTATTTATCCTCTCGTGTAATTTTGACACATAGGAGGAGGAGGGCCTTAAAAAAATGGCGCCCAGACGGATTTGCATCATTTTGTAACGCCTGCCCCCAGGGACACCCCCTGCCACCCTCGTCCCCCCTTGGAGGACACCCATGGATGGGGGGACCCATCTACGGTAAGTAGAGGTAAGTAATTTTTCTTCTTTTTTTTTAGGTGGCATAGGGGGGCCTACCTTGGGCCCCCCTACGTGCCACTGTGCCCAATGGCCATGCCCAGGGGACAAGGGGGGCATGACTCCTGTCTTTGCTAAGACATGAGTCATTTCCATGGGGGCTGTGCGTCAAAAAATTAGGTTAGAGTCATTTTTTTTTTTTTACTCTAACCTGACTTGCACCATTCTTTGACGCACAACCCCCAGTCTTCCCTACACCTCCGCTGCCAGGTTAAAGTCATTTATTTTGACACTAACCAGGCCGCAGCGCCGGCTACCATCATTCCTTAAATATGACGCCCGGCTGGCGCATTGGAATGGCGGTAGCCAGCGTTACCCTTTTTGACGCAAACCTGCCCTGGTGCAGGTTTGCGTCAAAAAGTATAAATGTGGGCCTCTAATTGTTTAGCCATCATGTCTCTTTTGTGCATTTATTTTAAAATAAGAGATCATAATGTAATCAATACACCGCTGTTCATGTCAATAATAAAACATAATAATGACAGATATTTGTAACATAAGCATGCATTTTTATAACAAAGAAAATGAAATCTTTCTACCACTGAATATGGTCTTAGGGCCTGATTACGTGACGGATATCCCTCCAGCTGTATTACACATTCCATTACATCCTATGGAACTTGTAAAGTGGCGGGCGGGCTATCCCTCACATTTGAACGTGACGGAGTATCCCATCGACCAAGGTCATAATCAGGCCCTTAATCTTTTCCAGATTGGAAATCACTATATTATTACAACTTTATTAAGCCCATTGAGCACGTTCTGGACACTACTATGAATTCTGATGCTACTGAAAGTCAAATTTATCCCTTCAAACTAAACAGTCTGTATGCAATGCATGAAAATTTCAAAATATTGCCAACCTAAATGCATTTACACCTATATGTTGATGTTGTTCATTTCACTGCAGTGTACACAGTTTTTTAAATCAAATTTACATCCAAAATATCATGACAGGTGCAACAGTCAAAATGTAGGTATTCAGAATCACATAGCATAAAGCATTGTACATCAGATAGTAAAAGAGATCTAAGAAAAGCTAGAACAAATGTGCCCTGTTTTGAAACGTGCTGTTTAGAAAAAGAAAAATCATGTCAGTCAGTAACTGGACATAATTGTTTTCTTTGAAAGATGAACTTTAAAGCCACACAATCAAAACATGTCTCAGATTGCTACGAACGTATTTACAGGATAAAGGCAGTGGAAAATAATTTGGTTATTATTGACTGAATATGCTTTTTGTTCACCATGTCTGTATTGTATATGTCAGTCTCTAGAGACTTAACCAGGGCAGATCTCATCATGATATTATTCTGAGATATTACCTTGCAATTGTTGAAAATGCAAGGGTGAGCTACTTAGTGGAAGTTAGTGGAATGTTGAATACCGGCAATTTCTAATTGTGCTTTGACTCTTGGGTAAATCCTCCTCATTATTAAATGTATACCTATCATGTGTGTTCACAAATAGTTATAGATTGCTAAATGACAGACACACAGGGTAGATAGAGAGTTAAGTCAATCAATCCAGCACTTTTCTTTATTTAAATAATGAAACAATCAATCTAGAACTAAATGGTATAAT
This sequence comes from Pleurodeles waltl, assembly GCF_031143425.1. NCBI lineage: Eukaryota > Metazoa > Chordata > Amphibia > Caudata > Salamandridae > Pleurodeles > Pleurodeles waltl. Next base: position 1,239,298,865 of record NC_090446.1, read on the forward strand.
AGATCCTCTTTGCAAAGACTGTGGAGTATCTTGACTCCCTAACCAACTGAGTGATGCCTAAGTCAGCGTTCCTGTGTCTTGAACATACTTGCTTCCTTAGATATCTTTAACCTTTCCAATCGAAGGTCTTTTCTCTCTTGTTCAACTGATATTAGCTACCCTGAAAAGGACAGCTGTGGAATACGATAGCCCAAATATGGAACTAAGCAACTAATATTAATGGCTCAAGGTAGCTCAGTATAAGGATATGGCAGTACATATGCATGGTTAAGTAAACACACCTGGGCCAGTAAATTCACACAAAGGACAAATGAAGACTGGAATCAGTTGTGTATGTGCATCTTTCTAAACTGAAAATATTCGGATCTACATCCCAGCACAAACAGGCATACATTTTTTTTAGCAAAAATATTCCCCTTTATTAACGTGCATTAACAAACTAGGCAAATAAGTAAGAGTGAGAACATGGTACCTGAAAAATATTGGAGAAATCTCGCAGATTGAATATATAATGAAATTTGATTGCTGTTGGCAGGAACTGAGATGCAACCTTTTGGTGTAAGGCCAGTGCTAAGTTTATTAGTTGCTGTGTTGACTTCTGCAGGGGCAATGAAAAGTTTCCAGTCTTCAGGTGCTGGCTTAATATGGTGTTGTAGATGGTGGACAACGCATCCATGCCAGGAAAGGATAAAGCAAAGACACTAAAATGGCGCTGGATAAGAAAGAGAATAAATTGTTAATTTGTATCTTGTGTTTTACCTCGGTGTTATTTTCTTCCACATTTAAAGGTTTGGTATGCATTAGCGTTAGATATTTAGGGTGGTGGGATTTTATAATAATTAGGAAGCTGGGGGTTTATGTAGCCATTGCCACTAACACTAGTTCATTTATGTATTTACACCTAGTTGAAGTAAATAGGCCTCTCTTCTTTTACATACATGCATGTTTTATGATGCCCAAATCATGGACTTTTGTTTCCCTAGTATAATTCAGCATTATGCCTCTCCTTCTATCTCTACCATTATCAAGGTGCTACTATGTGACAGTGTAGGAATGAGGCACCTCTATATGATCAATAATTCAATTTTGGAGTCATTTTCAACACAATCAGTTTGGTATATACATTATGGATGGCATTGTGGCATGCGCTGGAGGAGATGGTTTAATACATGTTAAGGCAGACTTATTTGTAAAGCCACAGGACAATTGAAAATAAATCTAGTCAGTGACATATCTTGCTGGCATTGGACAGTGATAGGCTTGAGAATATTTGGGCACGTGGTGAATGGGAGGGATTTGAGAAGCAAAAGAGTTAATGAGAATTCCACAGGAGACGACGTTGTACATATTGAGCAGTGAGGCTACAAACTGGATTCAGTTAATATGTGGGTAATACAGAATTGAGATATTGGGAGACTAAGGGTATTTGAACAACGAGAGGACGAAGAGTCTGTGATATCTCAGAGACATTAAGTATATTGAGGAGACAGAAGCAGCAAAGGGCTGGTGTGAAGGATTGAGAATACAGAGCCGAAATAGGGGAAGTAGGGGAGAGATGGCTTATAGAAGTAAATAGGGGTCTGGCTTCTGAACAAAATAATTTCAGTCTGAAAGTGCTGGTATTTGTGAAGAGCCCGGTCCTTCCATTGCAGTTGGAAACATAGTATCATTTACCTAAGAAGAAGGGATTTGAATACAGACCAAGCATTTTAAAATTAGTTCATAAATGATTCCATTAGTTATTCACACTTTGGACACCTTGGGCTAGTGCAAACAAAATGCCTCCTAAAATGTAGTCCTGCACTGCAATGTGGGAGCACGGAGTGCATCACTGATGCAAGATAATGCACTGTAGTTGGGTTGTTACAGAGCTGTAAAATCAAAACGTTTCCCTAGCGCCTGTCATCAGTGAACACCATGCCTACTAGGAGAAATCATAGTTTATCAATTAGTGGAATTGCAGGTGAACTTTATCTGGGATTGCGTACTCTCCTAAGCGCCATGTGGCATACTCTGGTTACTTTGATACACCATGTATAGCGTTGATAGGTTGAGAAATACATTATAGACTACTGACCTACTGATGGGTATAAAAAAGGTGAGAAACTGGCAAAGTGTTCCTCAAACCCCGCTGAAGGTAGCCAGCGTCATTTGGCCAAAAGAAAGCAAATTGACCAAAGTCCTCCGAGATGTTGTTTGGCCTGACACCATGATTAATTGGAAAGACATTTATGCACACATACATTCTACAAACCTGAACGTATAGAGTGTGATGCTAAGACACCAGATTGATTTAAAAGATAAACATTTAAGCAAAAGTGCACAAGGTTCCCAACAAGAACATTAAAGTATTAGCACTGCTAATCTGAAAAATCAAGCAGGTTTACCTGAAGTCGCGGGTTGATGGTAAAACTGCCGGCTGTGGGATTCATGCAGGAGACGTATTGCGCGTTCATTATCTCCTTCAGGGACAACTTGTTTCTGTCATACCTTTCAGAACAAGAAAAACGTGATAAGCTAAGGAGACCAGCGATCAATCAGCCACATCATGTTCTGTTGATGCCTGAAACGGTACAGTTTCATTTTCAACCTAACAGGTTAATTGCAGGGATCTCTTGATTTGAGAATATCATTTCATGGGTTGACCTAGTACAAAAGGACACATTAATCATAGGGACTACTGAAAAACATTAAGCCAAGAGTAAGGAAATGCAGCAAAAAAAACACTCATAATGGATTCTGTAAAATAAAAAATATATTTATAAATTTTCAAAATCTATATTACTACCCTAAATCAACTGCTATGAGAACGTCATGCAGCTCAGAACTCTGGAAGCTAAAGATTATATTCTGTCGAGCTGACTCGTGTTCTTGTAATCTGTGAGGAGTGTTCACAACCACCAGAGACCAAGATTACCTATTTCATTAGTTTTCTTAAGAACAAACACTGCTTTCAGGCACTACCAACAGTAGACTACCATCAGCATCCACTGATCCTCCCCGACTACCAGTCCAACGCCTATCATGCCTTTTTCTATAAAATACTGGAAAGAAAGCTGTCAGTAATGTGGAAAGTGATCTAAGACAAAGGCTTCACTATGAGACTAACTGGATTTCCTATGCGGCAATTCTGCACCTGGATCTGCCTATCCCACGGGGATGAGAAAGCCGGGGATATCGAGTTAGTGTGCAATTCTGCGATCTTTCCCTGCGAAACAGACATTGCAAATCGTATATTAAAAAGCACAGTATTCTTAACAAAAGATAACTAAAGATGTATGGTTATACAAAGAGGAAATTATTACACGACTCTGCTGACTTCACTGTTGTAGTGTAGCTAAATTCCCTCCTTTAAATTAAGAACTGGAATGTAGAAAACATCAAAAGCCTAAAAAACTCAAAAACACAACTGAGAATTTTAGTCCTTTAGTACCGACTTTAGACATTATGGGACACTTACTCATTATTCCTATATTCCCGCGCCATCATCCATGTCTAGACGACTGAGCCACGCGTAAAGTTCAACCACCTGCTTACTGAGTTTATGCTCATATACAGAAACAACCAACGGCAACATGAGCAGAACTGAGTCTGATGACGCAGAAAAAGAGGGTCCAACATATATTCATATATCATGTAACCAAAATCGTATAATGTAGTGTGATTTTAGTGAAGAAAATAATGTACGTGGGAAATTGTGCCCTCGGAGTAGTTCGTCAATATTATAAACGTGCTTTATTAATCATGAAGAATTGAAAAATGTAGTAATCCGTCATAATTGCAAATGTGTGCCATGATTTCTTGTTGAAACTGTTTTATGCTTAGCTTAAATTTAGTAGAGGCTTTGGCCTAGTTGCCTGGTCTCAAATTCTAACTGCGTGGCTTTTCCTTGAACTAATGTAACATATATTCTTGTTTAAAGTTGTATTTTTCCAGTAGACGTGACTAATACACTTATCTCCAAGGTTTCGTACTAGGCAAGTTTCATCCCTTTGAAGCAAGGTCAGTCTCTGCAGGTGCGGACAATGAGGGTACAGATACCTAAATTAATTGGCAAGCCATGTTGCAACTTGTGTTCCAAGGCTCCAAGGACAATGTATGCATAAATGAGTACTAGTAGAAAGACATTTTTCATTGGTCGATTTGAAGCCACCCTATGAACCCTCCAATGGAAGACCCTGCAGAATTTGGAATGTTTCTTACTTAAACCCAATGGACAAAGAGAAGTCAGCCATTTTCCTTGATGCCATCTTTGAAGCCAAATACCAGACGCCATCTTAGATGACATCTTGATGCCCTTTTCTCTATTCCAGAGAAAGAGACTGTGAGAATTCTCACCCTAGAGACTTTAACTTTAATTTGCCCCGTCTTACCCATGCAGTAACTTTGCCCCATTCTCCTTGCTGTTGCAAAGAAACTTGCCCTTAACTTTGCCCCTTTAAAACTCTGCCCCATGCTGATCGAACCGGTACCTGAGGGACGAAGACTTTCTTGAATGCTGATTGTAATTGGTAATTATGAAAGGATAATTGTATTATGCATTGTGTTTTTCCTTTTAGGTACCAACTGCTATTTTGATAGGGCCCGAGGTAGAAGTTTTCCAAATTTGTGTTGACTAAATTCGTTTTGCATGAAGCCCCACATGCCAATGCTAATTAGAGGTTAGTCGAGGTATGAACTTGATGCACCATGTTGAATTGAAATCTTGTTATGCTGACCAATGTACGAGATTAGTCAAATACAGTTACTCATATTAGTGATTTGCATCGCCATAACTGAATGTATCATAATTCAGATTTTGCGTAGATTGCGTTTCTTCCGCTGTTATGGACAGCTAGTAATGTTCGTATACATATATCATTTGGTTTTGAGACTTATATACATTGTGCTCGCTTTGTTAATATAGGGAAATAAATTCACTAACTTTTAATAAACTGGTGAGGTTATTCATGACTGAAAGGTCATGGTGCGTCGAAATACCAACTGTTATTGATTTCTAATGTGCTATTTCGATCTATTAATTGAGTATTGGCTATCGCGTGCAATAGCTATTGATTATTGATTTAAGTGACCCGACTATTCAAGGATGAGGAGAGCCCAACTCGGCTAAAAGGTTCACCGACCTCCAACGTGTCCAGGTACAGGTAATTTATAAGGGCTGGACATGTTATCAAGTCTCAGCAATGAACTGTGATGGCATTTACCCCCTGCTTATCGACTGTGCCAAATCCCTAACATTCCACATAATCACCAACCCCACCATTCCTCTTCAAACAACTCCTAAAGTGCAAATTCCAGATGATAGTCCCCTGCTAAAATCCTCTTCTGTCCTGCATGCCTCACTTCCCTTTACCCCAGGCCTCTTTATTCCTTTCCCTCTCCTCGGATTATTCAGTACTATTTTTCTTTGTAGCTATTTGTGTGCTTTAAAAAAAAAAACATACGCACATTCATGTATACGTGCACACATACATACTCAGTCATCATTCGAAACCACAGGATTCTCATGGTATAAATATCCAACAGGCTAATAGAAAATATCTCTTTTGTGACAATGGAAACATGCATATTACTTATTACTATTTCATGTCCCTTTACACAAGCATCTGTGGCACATACAGGTATTAGTGTCAGAACACTTCATGACCACAATTATCATAGTCAGAGCAAAAGTACACTATGTGCCATGTAATATCTGTAGCCCGTCCAAATAAATATCCAGCCCTTCAAACTTAGAAGGAATGAACCCCAAAGTAGAAGCCATTATTTTCAGCAAAACTATATAATAATAATATCCTAAAAAGATAGAGAGGACAGCTTTATTACATGAATTCTCAGGGGAAGTGTCCAACTCATTCACATCATCGCTATGTCTTGAATAGCCTCGGACCTCATCCTCTTCAGGTTCAGTAAACATCTGTTTGCTTTCAATGCATTTAACATACCAATCTCTCTGGTCAAACTAGTACCAATCTTTTTTTCCCTTTTGTTAAAACAACTCAACATTTCCTATTATGTCTTTTCAAAGGTAGTACTATGGATGCCGTTGTTAGCATGAAAGAGTTTCTTCTGTGCCATGAGGATAATTAAAAGCTTCCTACTTTGAAGCAGTGGTGCCATAGGCATCAGCTTCATGTCACACTGTCCCCAGCACTAGATGATTCAGCGAGTTATACGCCAATTCATCAACTAGTTTACACGGCATTCTACAACTTTAAAAAACAGATGGTGCCACATCATTGTGTCCATATTGTGATAGCCAAGTTGCAGTGGCAGAGAAGGCCAAGTCCTACTTCTTTTGTAGCATCACTGCCACAATATCAGGCAAAAGGCAACAATGTGAGGTCCACAGTATGAGGGCACCAGAATCAGAAGTAAAAACAGAATTGGTCACTTCACCTTCTCTTACCCTAGTTTATGCCAAAAGCTATGCCCAAATGACTTCAGAACTCGTTCAAATTGTCCTGAGGTTCTTTTCAGGAGGTTCTCTTTTTATTTTTTCTTGTAACATCTAAGAGTGAAGCACTTCAACTCACTCCTTGATCTAGACAGTTCTGTTTTAGGTTTTCCAGCAAGGTTACTATCAGAGGACTCCAAAGGAAATCATAAGCATGTGAATACAGTGAATGAGCCCTTTCTGGACACTTAGAGACTTTGATTCCAAAAGAGAATTCTAGCTCTGACCATCAACTTTCTTCCATAAAATAGCAAGCCTTCCAGGTCAGATCAAGCCAATCATTGCAGTTCCAGCAGCTGTAAAGATGAACTTCTAAGCAGCCCATACAATAGGCTTCGAAGTCCATCCTGACATACTGTTATTGCACAGAGCTGCTCCTGTCAAAAAATGGCTTTCTTGTGCATACTGGGATTCTACAATAAAAAAAAAATCAAACAAACTGTACACTTGTGTGATCATTGACCTCACTGAGCACTGCTCAACGGACCGTCCAGAAGTCATGACACCTCTGGCAAGTCAGTGATACTGAGGGTGGGCCAGAAGCAGCAGAAATATATTTGCATTGTGTTGTTGCGTCCAACTGACATTTCACCACAGCAGTTCATTCCTCTGAGACACAAGTGGCACCGAGAGGCATTGCATAGTAATTGTTTGCAGGTCTCAGCTTACTGATGGGTTATTTCAAAAGTAACAAACCTACATAGTGAATCATATAATTTAGACACCTCATACATTAGACTAGCCATGCAGTGAAATCGTACACATCTCCCTGATCCGTGGCTAATAACTTAGTGAAGCAGAGGAAAGGTTCTCAATAAATGAGAAAGAAATTGATATTGAATAGAGTATTAGAGGCTATATCTTCATAGCTACTGTATGCTGCCTGGTTAGGGAGAACGTGTCCAGAAGGCTGTTGTCTCGGTCTTTTATGCAGGTGGTTTCAGGTTAGCTTCATGCAGTAGCCACTGCAGGAGATCTATAGTCCCAAAGTTGGTAAAAAAGGCAAACTACAAGTAGGTAGCCATCTAGTTCACCACCAGCAAGTAGAAGCAAGATTGTAGTGACAGGGATATTGCCCCTATTCCAGTAAGTGAGGAGCATTAAAATCCCACATGGCAGGGGCAGCAAAACTCCTTGCACCAGCTCTGCACGTACAGTTGTTATTTTACCTTATACTGAAGCTCTCCATCCAGTGATGATGTGTATTTTCAAGACAGGAAAACTTATTTGAAAAATTCTTACACGTAAATTGGAATTTTTTAAATGTATGTTCAGAGCTGTATACTCATGTGTGTGTAACAGCCCTCTGTGAAAAGAATACCACTCCACCAGGGGACTGATGGAGACTGCCGTAGCTGGGGACCTGCCTGAAGCTAGGTGATACGAAGAAATCAAAACTGTAGCTCAATAATGTTGATCATCTCTAGCTTAACCTTGAAATGTGTTCCCTTTGACTTCCACTCCAGTCTGTTAAACACCTTTTTGTCATGTGGCTTCTGCAGGAGCCATCTCAGACACTCTGGTGCTAGGATGTTGAAAGGTAGGAAGAGCTACCAACCCATTACCTGTGCAAGGAAGACTGTGAGCCCTGAGCACATCATAGGCCGGCACGATGATTAGTGAGAGTAATACTCGCCAATCAGTTATGAGATGACCTGCTGGTAACAAGTCTGATTCCCAGGAAGGCCGACTCACCTGTCTATCTTCCTGAGGTTAGTAAATTGGGGTCTAATAAATTTGGTATTATTAATATCTTTTATATCCAACACTTGGAAACCTCAAAAGTGTTGTATGAAAAAATTATTATCAATATTATCATTATAGAGCATCTGCGTTGCTATCTGTAGCAGGTTCACCCTACAGAAGACATAAGGTGCAGCACTGTTTGGGATTTTCCCAGTACAAGTAGGTTGCTCTCTTCACCACACCCAATTGGCGTGAGCAGCGTCATACACCTCCCCTCCCCACTCAAACACACCGGCACATTTTTGTGATTTGTAGAGTGTCCAGAGGCAATGCAGTTTTCAGAAAGCGCTTTGCACATGATCTCATAGAATCGGTCCCAAGTCACCCCTTGTGCACCTCCCTTTTCATGAGAAACGCACAAACACCAATCAAAAGGCGAGCAGCACTCCTGACACGGTGTGCTCGTTTTCCCGCCATTCCACAGTATTGGAGTTCTTTGTTTTTCACTGTTACTGCTGATCGCCGGTGCTGTTGTGCGTCAGATTATTATTATTATTTTTTGCAGCTACAAGTTACAGGAGATATTGTTCAACGCATTCTGCTCAGAGGAACTGCAAATACACAAATGATGATTAACCAAAAAGCAATGACATTGGAAGCAAACGTTTTAGGCCCCACATTTCCTGTGCCTTCATTTCACATCACCCGTGCTCACCGTGGGCCACCTCCCTTGTCCTCTGTACGAGTGCAACAGCTCTGTGCGAGACTTTTCCCATCCCTATTCTTAGCCGTCCCTCCCACGTGTAGCGGGTGTGCCAAGCACATTTCACGCTCCGCTGGAGCGACGTGCCCCGCTTACTGATTCTCAAAATTGCAGGAAGAGAGACCCTCCCTTCTGACCATAAGAACTCACCTGCAGCACAGCAGGAATGGCTCACCCCACCTTGATTACAGCTAGCCAGCCATCAACATCAGCCATTTTGAATGACATATAATGAGACCTCTGGGTGGATATGCGTTTCTGCTCTGTGCCTTTCAGGCCACGCGGTCTCAGAGATGGTAGATTTATCAGAAACAACACTCAAAACTGATCAAGTGGATGAAAAAAACGGGTCACGGGAAGGGCTAGACACCACAACAAACACAAATAAAATGTTAATATACAATGTAAAAAAATCACCTTAAAAGCTGTCCACAAAAAACTAAAAAGTTATTTTTTTTTAATTCAAAGTTCTCCAGATGTTATTTTATGAATGTATAAAGTAGTAACCCATATTTAAAAAATAAAGTAAAAAATAAAACACGGGTAGAACAAATCAAACTCAAACAAGAAAATTGCCAACATAGCTCTCTAACCAGCTCCATTCCGAGAGCCTCAGTTGCCACCCTTGTGAATGCCGAAACACAGCAAATGATAAAGAGAGTAAAGTAAAAGAGGGGAAGACAGCTAGTCAGTGGGATTCGGAGGGCGTGAATCTTAAATTTCCCAGCTAACAAGCACTGGACTGGAGGGTGGAGGGGTTAGATGACCAAGGTTTGGCGTGGGTTGTTTCCAAGAGGAACAGAGTCAGTACTCTTTTGCATTAGGTGGGCCTCTGCCTAGAGTGGAACATTAAATGAAACATGATTCAGGGTGGGGGTGGGGAGTCAGGATAGTGTTTAGGGCAGGGTGGGGTAGGTTTTAGGGTTCAGGGTGAGGGGGTCAGGTAGTTTTTAAGACAGGGCAGGATAGGTTTTAGAGTTCACGGCAGGGGCTTGGGGTAGTTTTTAGGACAGTGCAGTGTAGGTTTTAGGGTACAGGGTGGGGAAGGAGGTTAGGGTAGTTTTTAGGACAGGGTAGGGTTACTTTTAGGGCTTGGGGGTGGAAGGGCTCAGGGTGGAAGGGGTAGTTTGAAGGGCTTGGGTGGGGTGGAGTATGGTATCAGGTGTAAGGAGGCAAGGCGGGGGAGAATCTACCAAGCATGTTCCTTTACAAAACATGCTTTTACAGCGTTGTAAAGGCTTGTGTTGGAAAAGATGTGGTCATTGTTGAGACCGTGTTGTAAAGGCATGCATGATACATCCATGGCATGTATGTGCTGTGGGATAAAAGGAACAACTTTCTCAAAAAGTTGAGAATGTTTAAGCAGAGACAGTATGCAGCCTTGATCTAGGTGTTGATCCAGAAAGAACCCAAAAGATTTCACTTTCTTCATTGGAACAGGGGGTGAACTCATGCTGGGAGCCCACAAGGTTCATGACGGCTTTTTGCCAGAAGCTCAGTTTCACATTCAATTTGAAGAAGTTACTGCTGATTGACATTGAAAACCATCTTAATTCTATTATGGAGTAGGCAGTCTGTTCAGCTGGATAATGAGCAGTTTATCATTAACATTCAACAACGTCCTGTAGCCAATAACCTCATAACCTGAGAGAGGTGGTGCGCATGTACACATACGGTGAACATGATAGGCAACAAGGAAGTGCATTGATAAAGCCTGTGTTGTACCATTATACTCTTGGATGGAAAGGCAGTAGGTAAATGTATTAAATATATCTCTCTAAAAATGATTGGAACCAATTTAATTAGGTGCCTTTGTTACACTGATGTTGGCTCTTTTTCGCACCAATAAAGGGGGATCCATTGTATTGTAAGCAGTGAAGAGGAACAGCAAGACTCCGCCATGTCATTAGAAATATGCTAAATAAGACTTTGACAGGAAGTTTGCACATTTCTAACATCCTATGTATTTTATGAGAGAATTGAATAGCTAAGGCATCCCTATAAGTTTGGGGACCCAGCATTCTGCTGGATAGACAACTGGGTTTCATAACGTTATTTAAGATGGCGAAGAGTTGTGTGAGAGAGGTAAAAGCCTCACGCATGGCAGTGAACATTTAAAAGACATTTAAAAGAGGAGGGTGGTCTGGCAAGCAGGAGAATAAAATGGGACGTGTGGCCTCACTCTGCCCCTGCTTACATTAGCTTTCAACAGCCGCCTATCGCTGGCAGTTTTATCCTCAACTGGTGCCGCATTGGAGCCCCGGTATGCACCTGCGATGAAAGTAGCAGTTGAAAACCCTTCCATTCACTGATATGACTAAGCTCAACCAGTGATTAGAGGGCACTAACACCCAACATCTTGTTTTGGTCTTGGAGCAAAAGACACCCAGCAGAGACTGATGAAAGATCGATTGTAGGTGAGAACTTTGGGTTGAGACCAATGAGTGAGGTGCTGCACAGGAGCGCCGTATATTGCCTCGTATCATGGATAGCCCCCACCCGAGCAGCCAAACCAGAATAGGGATAGGAGATTGCAGACAACCACCATTCAACCAAGGCCCTGATCCAGAAAGTGCCTGACAAGGCAGCAGAGTGTGAGAGCCTAGGGACAGAAGGACACACTGTGAGTACAGATCTCAAATTGGAACCAAGGACATGGTGCCACAGGGCCCTATACTGAAAACGACAAAAGAGACGAACAGCCGCTGGGCCACCAAAAGTGGCTGGTATCTTGGATTGATCTGAATAGCCTCAATGTACAGTCAAAGACTGTGCAGGATAGCTGGATGCCATAGGTATCGAGACCCCTAGATCAGCCGTTGATAAGGGGCACCACAGTGGTTGATACTACGTGACTAAGAAACACCATGGTGAGGGGGTAGCAGACAAAGGACACACTGAGATGGTCACTGGGCCCAGAGGTAATGCATAGAGACTGAGGGATTGGGCATCATAAGGGATAGAGCTAAGAAAGGAAGAGTTGTGGGATCCCGGGGACCCCGGTGTGACCCCCTGATTACAGCACTGAAAGACCTGACCACCAGCAAGAGCACCATCCCCCTGCCTAAACCTCAATAGGTGTTTTAAGGTACGTTCACGAAAAACAACAGTGCTTGTCTGATACTGTGTGACTCTGGATCCCTGATGCTGGGAAGAAACTTCAACCTCACAGAGCACACAAACAAATAATGGATGTAATTCCCATTGTGAAAGAGTCACCTCCTGGTGAGTGCACTTAGGTGCTACAAGAAACAAAGCAACATGAGTAGCTGCAACAGGTCCAACCTTTACAACTTAGAGCAGGGACTTCATAGAATATTTGGCATAACCAGTGACCCCCAAATGGCATTTAGAACAGGGGTTGTAGAGTGGCCTCACATTGATAGCGAGAAAGCATACCCACAGGGAGTCACCCCGATCAAGTCATATTTAACTGTATTAGGCAAGCGGATGCAGTTCTGGTCTTGAAGGAAACACCCCCCACCATCAACCATGGCTACAAATAGAACCTGCAGAAAGACTTCTATTAAAGACACGCTATAAGTAAGGTCCCCAAAGCGGACAAAGCAAAGACTTCTCGGCTCCTGATGAAGCAGATGACATTGACAGCGGTGTGCCAGTGGGCTCTGGAGCAATTACACCTGAAGAATTCCTACAATAGTTTCTGTAAAAAATCAAAGGAAAGGTTGGTACCATAAACACTGTAAAACGCATCTCACCTTCCTCCATAGAAATTAAGCATGTGAAGTGGGAAGCTATAAGAGAGGAAGAAACGGTGAGAGCCATGGTTCCAACATTGAGCTGTAAGCGATGGTACGTATATCTTATGCTAAATAAAACAGAGTTAAACGTAAAAAAGGAGCAACTATTTTATGTGTTTCCCCCACTACTGCTGGGTTTTCATAGCTGCTACACTTGTTAGATATTGAGCTAAATGGTTTACGGCTTATAGTACATAAATGCTTTGAAGATGGAAGATCCACTAACTGTTTCATCTGTGCAGCTAGAGAGAAGACATTGTGTATGTCTTTGCATATACATTTATGGTAGATGTGTATTAATCTCTGAATTTTTAAATATTCACACAATGGCAACAGAAATGAGCCTCAAAGATGGGTATGTTTAATTTATCATATTTGTTTATAATATCAACTCAGATCATCTGTGTGCACCTAATATTGGTAGTGCACGATGAATAGTTGCATTTATTAATACATCACTTACCAATGGCCATAGTCCATGTGCTGCCTGATAAGAGTGTGAGGCTGTACTGTCCCATATGTATCCACTTCTGGCATGTTCATATCATCAATGAAGTAAATTAGCTTCTTTGTGCCAGGAGGGCCATAATTTCTACCAGACTTCTTCTCCAATGGCTTCTCAAGTATAGCTGTTTTATAAACAGAATATAAGATGTAACAGTCAGAGTAACATTCCTAATCCTTCTATCATCTTCTGATTGCAAGACTGTAAACTTATGTAGAGTTCAGGAAACCAAATTGAGCTATTGAAGTTATATTTTATGACAAAAAAGACTGCGTTCAAGACAGAAAAAAGTCAAATGTACCGTTATCAGTTTAGTAAAAACAACATTTGCACTCCCATTTCTTGAAATAATTTATCATTCAAATTTCTAATACAAGCTTACAGAATTGAAAATCACTATATAGCAATACTATATATATGTATATCCAGGCAGACCTTGCTCCAGAAACAGGCCCACCACCCACAGATGGTGAGTTAAACTACAGGTCAAGTAGCAGATTGGTTGGAAATCTCACAAAAACCCAGAGATACCAATGTAGGACCACTATATACCTGTTACGTATTTTTAATAATATAGGTTTATTTTGGGAAAGTTAGCTTGAATTTTTAGAATTGATTGGAATCTAGATTGTGCAGCTTTTGTTCACCTTTCATGTATACTTTTTGGATAAAACAATGGACAGTGGTGAGGGGCAGGGAATTTATGTAGTACTCTGGTTGCAGAATTTACTACATTAGCAGTTCCTTACATTTGTCCTCTGTGGACACTCACTGGATTACTACTGGAAGTCGCATACTACCACCTAAGCAATTGCTTTGAATTGCTCTTCAAAATTTTAAAAATCATACAAAAATACAGACACAAATACACAGACTATACAATATTTTATTTAAGTCACAAACAAAAATGAAACAAATCAACATTTCAACTTTAGTGGAAAAGCTGGGGACTCACAAAATTTCACATTGTTTTTAAAAGATGAAGCAATATGCTATAGCTGCAGATTCCTTACCTTTGAATAGATATCCAAACAATAACATCTTCAGAGGTGGGTTTGCAAACCAATTTCAAACAAGAAAGTCCTGCAGGACTGAATGGGCAAAGTGCCCGTCTCTACGAACCTGACTGTCCACGCAGTAGAGTTTGGTAAACGGATGCAGAGATGCCCATGTTGCCATCTGACAGATGTCCAGGAATGGAACTCTGTATGCTAACACAATTTTTGCAGCGTTAGCTCAGGTAGAATGAGCGCACAAACCCTCTGGGACTTGCTTTTTGACCAGTGTGTACCAGATACTAATGCAGAGTAGGACCCATCTGGAGATGGTCTGCTTCTGTACTGCCTGACCTTTCTTCGCACCCACATACTCAACAAAGAGTTGGTCATCCACCCGGAACTTTTTTGTAAAATCAAGGTAGAATGCCAATGCTCTTTTTGGGCCAAGACGGTGAAGCCTCTCTTCCTTGGGAGCATGTGAGGGTGTGTAAAAAGTAGGTAAGGTGGTGGATTGGCCTACATGGAAAGGCATGACCACTTTTGGCAGAAAATCACACATTGTCAGGATAGATGGAAAGGAAGGGCAGCTTAGATGACAATGCCTTGAGCCCTCTCACTGCCACAAAGAAGGCTGTTTTCAATGTGAGAAGCCTGAGAGCGCAGTTGTGGCAAGGGACTCAAATGGAGCATACATCAAAAAAGTCAGAACCAAATTCGGATCCCATTGGGGGAGAATGAATGGGGATGAAGCAAAGAGATGTGTAAGACCTTTGAGGAACCTATGTACAATCTGAGACTAAACAATGAAGGTTGATCAGGCAACCGCAAAAAAGCAGAGAAAGCAGACAAATATCAAAGAGTGCCCAAAGCAGAGTCTTGCTTGGCAAGGGAAAGAATGAACAATAGGACCTCAGAGATAGGGGCAGAAAGCAGTTCAAACAGACTTGTCTGTGCACCATGCCACACATTTCTTCAAAGGACAGGTGTATACTGTTTTGGTGGAGGGACACCTCGCTGCAAAGATTATGTTAAAGACTTAAGGAGTAAGGTCAAAAGCTGTCAAGTGTTGCTGCTCAAAATCTACACAAGAAGGTAGACATGTTTAAGTGAAGGAACCTTCCCTGCTGCTGTGACAGACGTTCCTCCCAAAGAGGCAGTCTGATCAAAGGATTGATGGACGTGCTCAACAGCTCAGGTTACCAGACTGTTATAAATGGGATCTCTAGTTGGCAGTGGTTTGACCCTGTCCAAGTGAGGACCCTCACTCTAGTCAGGGTTAGAGAGTCACACAGCTAAGACAACCCCTGCTCTCCCCTTGGTAGCTTGGCACAAGCAGCCAGGCTTATCTCAGAGGCAATGTGTAAAGTATTTCAACACGCACACAGTAACACAGTGAAAACATCACAAAAGTACTCCACACCACAAAAGTGGCCAATATTTATCTGAGTAAAACAAGACCAAATCAACAAAATTCCAACATACTCAAGTAAAGATACAAAATTACAAAGATTGAATCTTAGTAAAGCACTTAGAAACACAATAGCTCCAACTAGGGGTATCAAGGCATCTTGACTGAGACGTTCCCAACAGTCTGACATCATTCATGAGGGAGTGTGCGCCAGTCAAGGAGTCGTGCACGTGCCCTCGGTACAGTACACCTCGGAAAACGATTAAAAAAAATAAAAAAGTTGCATGGAGTCAGGCAGGTGAGGCAGCGCTGGTGAGGCATTGGTTCCTTACTGCTAATGGGGAGGTGAGGCGTTGGTTTCTTACTGCTAGGCAGGGGAGGTGAGGCGTGAGTTCCTTTTCATTGTAGGGAAGGTGATGCTGTATCGGTGTGCAAGGCATTGGTTCCTTAGGACAAGGCAGGCTCGATGAATCCAGCAAATATTGGTCAGTTGCCATAGGGTCCCAATAAACACACATTGCCCAAGTAAATACCAGACCCAGGGAAAATGTAAATGCTAGCACAGGTGTTTTAATAACAATTATTAATGAGTGTTTATGTATTTTGAATAATAAGTTTAGAAAATATAATAACGTAGAAAAATAATGCAAGCATTTGAAAATGTGATCACGAAAAATGGCCACCAATGTTAACGAAGTGTACTAATCAATGATTAAATAATATGAAATGTTGAATGTATGTTAGACTAATGCCGTATTAAGGGTTATAAAGTAAGCATTAGCTTTATTAATTGTAGGCCTTAACTTAGTGAGTGTCTTGGCCTACTTGCCAGGCCTCATGTAAAAGCTGTATTTCTTAGCGTTTAATAAAATAGCTGACCAGAGAAAATTAAACTGTGAATTTCTAGTATATTGTTTGAATGTGCTTATAACGGAAGCTTCTCGTGTAAGCTGACTGTTAGGAGATGATGTTCTTGCTAATGCAACGTTTTATGTGTAATGTGTGTGAGACTGACTTTCCCAGGACAATAACAATGAAGATATTGACTAGAGTAGAAGCTGCAACAATATTCTTACGTGACAAGCCGGATAATGAGGACATCGCAAGACGTACTAATGAAAGATATGTGAACGGAGTAATATTAGAATTCATGGATTTGGGATATTAGTTTTATTGGACAGAGTTTGAACATACGATTAACTGACCAATAGGGATTTGGGGGTAGGTTAGGTAACCTTGACTTAACGACACTGCACAGAGAGAAGGCGTTCATTCTGAGACAGACAGTGATTACTTGCCCATTTTTCCTGACCAAGAGGTAACTATTTTCTTATGCGTCCTGACAAGAGACGTGCTTAACTTTAATGCTTAAAAATACTTTTCCTTTTTAAATTCTGATGCTGAAACCTGATGCCTTGCTGATCGACTGATGTCCTGAGCATGAAGACTGATTCTGCTTTGCTGATCCACACTGAGGATAGGTATATCCTAAACTGTGATTATTATTCATGTTTGTTTTTTCTTTCTAGGTACCAACTGCGCTGTTTTGTCAATGGCTCTATGATAGTTAGATGATTTTCCAAATTTGTGTTACTAAATTGTTTTGCATGAAGTCCAACATGCTGATGCTAATATAATGTTAGTTAAGGATTCTCACTAATAACTTATGATAACAGGGACTAATGTTTGACAAATTTATTTGCTGAACTTCATGTATGTTATCACATTGACGCAGCTGACTTTGCTATTGATTTGCACCATAACTTTAGAATGTGTTGTTGTTCAAACTTTGATTAGATTACGTTTCTTTCGCCACTTTGGACAACCAGTGTTGTTTCTGTGTGTGTTTCATCTGATTTTGAGATTAATCTAAATGACTTTAGCATTGTTAATATAGGGAAATAAACATTATAAACTTTTACTAAAGGTGAAAGGTCATGGTGCGTGACTATTACTGACGCCATTGCTTATTGATTTTATTGATTACTAATGATTATTGATTATTATGTATTGATTATTGATTATGTACTGGAGCTATGGTAAGAACCTCTTAATTGCGAGTCAAAAGGTTCATCGACCTATTTGCGTACCCTTGTAAGTTTACGCTAACAGAAGTTACACATGCAAAATTGGCAAATATTTTTTTTTAAACTTGAATTATGCACCTTTGCACAGTTTTTTGGATGACAAAGCTGCTAGTGATACCAGCGAACCACATTTCACCCAAAATGTCTAATTTCAGGACATTTTCATTTAACTAAGGAATTTTGAGTACTTCTAGTGAATACTGTGCTCCATACCGCAACACCATTTTGGGAGCTGCAAGCTCTAGTGGTCGGAGCCTTCTTGTGCTTAGTACCTGTGAGGTCAGTGTGATTAGTCAATGTTCTAAATGTAATTTTGTATTTCAGAGCAGGCTAGGCTCAGCTCTCCCAGCAGTGCTTACATTCCTCATATTAATGCCCTCTTTACATGTATTTGGGTTTTACCGGATAGCAACCTTCCTCCAAGGAAATGTCAATACTAACCCAATTAGTATTTACCTGGGGCAAAATGCTGATAGTTTTCCAAATTTTAGTTGTTAGAGGGAGGAATAGCCAAAGAAATTGATGTTTTCAACCTAAAGTCATCTTGTTTTCCCCTCAGTCTCGGGATTTTTGCCTGACAGAAATGTACCTGCTCTACATGGGAGTACTGTTTTTAAGTAACAATGCAAAGGTGCGGGGTTTGAAGCATACTTAGAAGTCAGGCCGTGTCCTCTATTAAAGACCAAGAGCCCGATTACGATCTTGGCGGTTGGGATACTCCATCACAAAGTGACAGATATCCCGTCCACTGTATTACAAGTACATTATATCCTAAGGAACTTATAATACGACAGGTCGGATATCCATCACGTTTGTGACGGAGTATTCCATCCCCCAAGATCGTAATCAGGCCCTAAGTTGATATTTACAAAAAAAAAAAAAAGTCAAATCAAGAGCCATGGGAGATTTCACAACTGAATTATTATCAAATTGTAACAAATAAAATGTGTAAAGCACAGACAGCAGCACAGCATCACTCATAGCTAAAAGAGCAACCGATTACTCACTAGCAGTGCTAGCTTCCATCACACATAGCATGTAGAAGTAATACAAACCTCTCTCACTCACACATACCAGGCAAATCCTAGACAGTACTGTAGGTCTCCATAACACACACTGCAGAGGCAGCACCAGCAACAGTTGAAGATTTTATAACACAACAACTACATCAACAGTAGTAGGGTCAGTTTCTAGATTCTAGGTATACTAGGGCTGGAGTTCACCCATGATTGCTTAGGAATCTCATTGGAACCCACATAGTGAGACCAGAGTTGTTTCTTGTAAATCACATCATGGTTGAACTTGCTTGCACATTTCTGCCACTAATAATGGTGCTTCAATGAGCATAAAACCAGAGTAACTATCAGTATTTACTTATTAGTTCATTCACATGCTGTTTTTGCACCTAAATTCTACACTGAATCTGGCTTGATCGTACTATGTTCATAATCAATTAAAAAGACAAATAGATTTCTGCAAGCTTCTTAAACTTTGCATGTTATGTCCTTGAATGAATATCTTACCTATAAAATGTGCTCAGCACACATAATCATGGTAATTCATAACATCACTTTTTATCTAATTATGTGGGTTGTTACGCTTTCGAAAGTTTGCAGTGACAATTGTACATCATCCTCTTGAACACCTTTTCTTCCCACCATTCAGAAGAGTCAGATGTTCTACTTATATCATTTAAGAAAGTGCAGGACTCAAGGTCATTACCCACACATGACAAAACAAATTTAACTTGCCCCTAAAAGCCTGTCTATGTTTGTGAAAAATAAAGGGCTTTTAGCATACAAAATAACTTGAAGACTAAATTCATTGGTATTAACAGCCTCAATCAAATGCATCATATTGTATTGATGAGCAATATTTAAATGTAATGCTTAGTGCATCAACCTGAAAAGGTTTGCATTGTTCCATTAGGAGAGCTCAACATCACACAAAACATATTAGACGCAACATGTTTCATCCATCCAGCACAGCAGATACCATGTAGTAAACTGTCCCAGTGTTCTCAACAGCACTTGTCACCAAAATAAACCATGCACAAACATTATAATGAGCAACAGCAAGTTCCACTAACATAGCACATACAAACATCTAATAAACTACATTAGACATGGCACATGTATAATGTATCCAGTCAACCTAAAAGCACTAGCCTCCAAAATGCATTGTAAAAAAATATATAAACTATTACTCTCTTGTTAACTTAAAGTGGGGGAATACATTAGAGAGAAAATGTTGGATACTGAGCTATCAAATAACCAAGTAGACCATCATCTGTTATAAACCAACATACAAATACAACAAATTACATTTTAGCATTTCAGAGAGCATTATAAGTTGGACACAGCGCTAACCACTATGGAGACTTTGCAAAGAAAGCATAAAATAAAACATTCTATAACATTTTGCAATATACAAACATAAATAACAGATTACATAAACCACCACACGTGTACAAGATATTTCTAAGTCTGTAACTCAACTTTTACACCATTTCTAACCAATAGACCCATGGTTATCATTGATCTTAAGATTGTATGACTACCTGGTTAACATATGTGACTAAACATCTCATACTTCCAAATCATTTATCCATAACTCATCAAGTAAGAGGCTGCCATCCATCCGCAAAATGGCACAGGAAGAACTTGCATTAAATATACAGAAAGAGTGGCACAGGGTCAGTCATCCTGAGGTGACGGTTATGATTTGCATCGTTTTCATATTGATCAGCCAACATTTATCAGCCATTTGCTGATTGCAAATGTCAGTGACAGGGTATAGTATAGGTTTTCAGCTCTTCACTTGCACATGGATATTTCAGGTCTATTTCACGAGGGGATTTGTTTATAAAAAACAGAAGAAATGGCCCTGATGCACTGTTTTTTTTTTCTTTGGATCGTTTCCTGTTCAGGACCACCAGACCGACCCAGAACAGGGAAAACATAAAAAGGAATGCTGTAAATAGGGCAGCCTTCTAAGGTGCATTTATCAAGAACCAGCTGGTGGACAGGTCATTGATCGACATTTCTGATGCCAGAGCCAGATGAGGCCGCACCTGCCACTTCCCCCAACTCTAAAACAGGCAGGTGAAGTACAAGTTTGGTGGGGCTGGCCAAACCATAAATTAAAAAGTAGCCAGCTCTATCATCCTCAACACAGAGGAAGTGGTCTTTGGCAAGAACACCTCACCAATGGACTCCAATTGGCAGCTGGCTGAACTAAGACCCACACCCATGCCAGGAACCTGAGGATCATCATGTACAGCAAGCTGGAAAGGACCACACAAGTCAATGCCATTACTGTATCCTGGTGCAACACCCCAAAGATTCTGAGGAAGATCTTTAAATGGCTCCCAGGCAACACCAAAAAAACATTAACTCACAACCTTGTCACAGTAAGCTGAACTATGTAACATCATGAACGCTGATATCACCAAGCAACCCACTACAAGGCTTCAAACCATCCAGAACTCATCAGCCAGACACATTCTCAACCTCCCACGCAGAACAGAACACACACCACAGTACACCTCAGGGAGCTCCTCTGGCTCCCCATATACAAATATGTCCCATACAACCTCCTCACGCACACATTCAAGGCACCACACAACTTAGGCCTCACCTACCTGGACAGCTGCATCTCATTCCATCAATCAACTGGACAACTTCGTGGGACTCCTACTCATACACATTCCACATATGCACCGAACTAGAACTAGATCTGGAGGGTGGGCCTTCTCTCATATCACTCTTAAAGCATGGACAGACCTCCCACTTCACATCCGAGCCTCTTCCTCTCTTTTATTGTGCAAGATGCTAAAGACCTGGCTGTTCAAATAATCACCCTATCCTAGACCAGGCTAGATACACACTCCTGCTAAATGCTCACCACAGGATACCCTAGAGGGTAATAGTGCACACATATACACGTAATATAATATATACATTTGGCCCCATATATAGAGTAAAACTAACTATTTAAATTCGTTTTCAACTGTAGATTCATATATATGGGAATTGTTCAATTAATCAAAGGACACAGCATCTTAGGCTGTATTGAATACATCATAAATATTATGTTTCGGTGCCCAGGCAATGACTTCTTACTACAAACCAACATCTAGTAATTGTATAATGCTTAAGAGCATGCTGAGTGAATAAATCAATGAGCAGTTAAGAAGCGGAACAGTGATCTCAGAAGGTATTGTGGTGCTAGACTTACTAATGGGTTTGCAGGGAACTGGATGGGACATTGCTTTTTTATATAATTAAAACACATACAAAGTTATTACCATAAAGAACAATGGACTTAAAAGGTAGCCATTTTGTAAAGAGAAAGAATATTTTTTTTTCAGTGATCCCGTGACATCAACAGTGGCATCATATCACCAAATGTATTTGGCACAAAAATAAACGTAAGAGCACAAGTTCAGAACCTTCAGTTTGTGCTGCTTTGAAGGATTGTATGCCTTTTTGCAAGTGCATGCTCAGATGTGGATCAAGTTGTCAGGCACTGCTTTGTTAATGTTCAAGGAGCTCATCCAAAGTACTATAAATGTCTCACAAAACAGCAGTTCGTGGATTTCCGGGAAGGCAGCAGAAATTAGTGGGCACTGGAGTTAAAGAAAGCTCTGTCTGTTTTCATTGCGATGAATCACCACGTGAACTAAAACATGTCACTGTAAAGTAAAGTAACATATGGCCAGATCCATAATCCTTTGAGAATAAATTAGAACCCTGCTCCTACATTTGCAAGGGTCATCCCAAAAACAAATATAGCAAGCCTACTGGCTTGGGTGTAGGTTATAATAAATCATTGCAAATAAACATAATGTGTTTTTGCCTTTTTTATACACCTTCAAGCCACATAAAATGTAGCCATAAACCAGATGCCAGATGGCGTAGCACTCCCAGATAAAGGGCAAAAGCTCCAGCCTTGTGGGTACTTGAAATAATGTTGACAATGTCTTGGGCTCGAAAACTCTGGCCTGCAAACATATAGTCAATCCTTTGTTAGAAAATCACTAGGGGGCTGCTGTGCCTCCTTCAGCCTCCTTGGTGGTGTAGTGTAGCCATTTTAAGTATAGCTCCATGCACGTTAGTTTAATATACTAGGCCGCTGTGCACTTTGCCCTAGATATATTTTATTAAACCTTGCACTGTTATTTTACAATAACCAGTTTCTACGGTCTTGTTTTAATTTCTTCTGTCAGACTGTTTAGCTTAGTTCAGCACTGTGTTCTCAAATAATGCATTCTTGATCGCCCTGTGCTTCAGTCAAGGCTACAGTCTGGACCATTGCCGGTAAACGTGGAAGAAGTTTAGTCTCCAGCATTCGTAGAAAATACACATCCTTACGTAGGGACATTTTCTTAGAACATCTGCGTGTTAGTTATACAAACATTTTCTAGTCCTAGTACACGTCAAGAGGGAGATTCCAGCCAGGGAACCACAACTGTGTGCTGAATGCCCCGTTGCAGATGCTGATGCGGATCACAGGCCTTTGCTCAGGTATGAGGGTTGATGTCCTCCCGGGGGAACCTGAAAGGCAGGCTTAGAGCTTAACATGCTGTGCTCGAAATTTAACTTGAGAGAGAATAATCTAGTGGCACTATGATAGCCTTATTCTTGTGCTTCACTCTCATCGTTACTATTTTAATATTACTGTGTTGTATAGTTCTGGTTATTGCAGCTCATGCTTTGTTATCCAAAATGCAGTCGTTTTATTAAACCAATCTTTAAACCTTATACTGCTTCTATTGTCATGTATATATGAGACTGCACTGTGTATGAGAGAACCAGTTGTGAACTGAGTGACCACGACTTCCCTGAGAAGTACTGAGATGTCATGCACTCGGCTGCCCAATTGTCTCTACCATTTGGGAGAGATGAGGCACTGCTCGTTAGCCGGAGCAAAACCCGGATTTGGAGTGACAAGCGTCATCTACCGTGGGCCAGACTCAGTCCCCCACATCGTGGACGATCTTGTTGCTCAAAATCCAGTAGTCTCATTAGGATAATGAGAGCCTACGCGACAGTGGTGCCCCAGCCCGTTTTGGGCCACCATAAGCTAAAAACATACCACCTTCCCTGGGCTTTAAGTTGCATGGTTTCTTTTTGTTTTTCTTTTTTGTTTGTTGGAGGTGTCTGGTCCCACCTGGGCCCCACACCTTGTTCCAAGGTGGTAGCTTGGAGAGTCAGCCCACGGCTCCCCCTTCTGGCTGCCTGCCAAGATTGCATCCATTTTGCTGGCATCAGGAACTGGCATGGTGCTTCTCCCCTGGCTGCTCAATGTGGGCAGGGTGTTTTCTCCATGGCTGCTGCACTGCTCGTATCAGACACAAGCACAGGGAGGAGGAGACAGGCCCATCACAGCCTGGAGAAGTGCAACAGTGCTCCCCTGGTTCACCATCATTAGAAACCTGGAAATAGAGTCCTGGGCCCCTCTTCTTCTTGTTGGGGGGCATGATGGCATTTTCTCAGTCTGCTGTGCATCAGGGGCCTGGAGATGGTGAAACGGGCCCCTCTTCTCTTGGTTGGGGGGCACGACTGCACTCCCCCGTTTTCTTCCTGTGTTGACCTCCAGGGAGATAGGGGTCCCAGGGAGTGGGAAGAAGACTGGGGAGGATTCCCTATATATGACCCCTCCCACGGTAACATAAAAAGATCATCTTTGCGTCAAGCCCTGGCCCACCCTGGGGATAATTTTAGGAAAATGATGCAGAGCCCCACATGCTCTGATTCGTGTTGGAGTTCAAATGTCACCTCCCTTGAAAAGGCAATACAATTCACCCCGTTGGGCTAATTTGGACATTTCTGGGCACATTTCACTCCTGGTGCCAAGCTCTACTCACCAGGAGAAATTGAAGCAAGCCTCCTGGCCTCAAAAGTGGTGTACTTTGCAAGGCGCTGGTTCCCCTGGCTCCCTGCACCAGCTTTCCTCTTGGTCTGTGTCTCTGGTGCTCTTCTCCTCCTTTGAGTGCAGCAGTCCAGATCTTCCCCCATCTGGTCTTCAAGTGGTGTAAGGGGCAGCCTCACTGTCTCTTGGAGTAACCAACAGGGCCTGGGGTCAACTGTGGCCAGAGTTCCTAATCCTTTGGGTCATTAGTGGGCTTATCCTTTCAGTTGTCTGTGTCAGTAGCTACTGTCCAGTTCCAGCACAGTAAAAAACATTCTCTCTCCCTGTGCAAGACTTTTTAAATGGGCTGGAGGGTACTAGAAGCTAGGCTCCCCTGGATAATCCTAGGGTGTTGCATCAACTCTCCACCTCTCTCCCAAACCTCCGGTACATGCTGGGACAGTTCAAGATGGTGCCACCCAGACGTCACTGGTGACATCTCCTTTGGGAGCCTCAGCTCCACTCCTAGCTGACATCGCTATCAGGGTCTTTCCCACCAAAATACCAAAGAAACCCACCCCCTTCTGGGTTGGCTCCAGTTGTCTGGTTTTCCTCCTGTTTTCTCAGTGGGCTTAGGCTATCTCAGCCCTGCTACATTGTGACAGCTAATTAACACATGCAGATTTTCTTCCCCATTCCTCTCTCCTGAGGAGTTGAGGGAAGAGCTGTTAATTATTCCTCTTGTGCGGAGTGGTCTTTGTTCCCTCTGCCGGGTAGCAGGGTAATTAATGTGGGCCAGCAGGGTGACAAAAGGCCTGGGCTCTGATCCTGATCTGAGCCAGAGAAATATCTTGCCGGACTTTGTAGAGCCAAACTGCACTCTAAGGCAGATTTCCCCATATCTGTTTAATAAAGTGTCACTGCAGACTAAACAGCAGACCATACTGACTTTACCTATGAGAGCCCACTAATATCATAAGGGCTACCCTAGGTGCATACCTAACGCTGCAGTGTTCCTCTGCGCTAGGCTACCAGTGAGCAGATATTGGGCTGCGCACAATGGTAGTCCCACATGCACAGCTCACATGTGTGCACATGTGTGTACACATGTGTAAACAGCCAAGTGGCCCATACTCTTGCTGCGCTGCAGTGGCCTTATCTTAAAAAGCGGGCACATGTAGTGAGACTCACAGAAAAAGTCCAAAACTGGGTGATCAAAAAGCACAAAATCTGGGTGTTCTAAATGAGCAGAACCCATTTGCAACACTACCCTTGTTCATTTTGGGAGGGCATTGACTCCTTCATTTGACTGAAGTAAACTACCTTAAAAAAAATTGTGAATCACATAAAGTTTGGGATTCCTCAGTGCTTGCTTCATTTTGTGCAGCAGTCCTCCTAGAACACCCACAATCCTACCTGTAATTTTAGGAGCGTGCCAATGAAACAATTCTACGACAATTCTCCTTGCATCAACTATGATTTAAATTTAACATTTTAAAATTATATTTTTATAACCTAACTGGAACCTAGTTGTGTAAAATGATTTTGTGAACTGGGCTCAAAGTGTTTAAAATAAAGCCCCATTAGGCAATATCAAGGTACAAACTATTTAGTAATCTGCCATTGGTATCATTCCATACCACCTTTTCTAAGGAATGGAGGATACTGGTTAGCCAGCAAGGGGATCCCCTGGGTCTGCTTGTGTGATGGAAGGCTCTCTAGCATTGATGTTCCCCAAATAAGCTTTGCCCTCCGGATCGCCTCACTAGAAGAAACAGTGCACAAGAGCTGAACCAGCTTACCTCTCGTCCACAACTGGACTGGAGTGCAGGGTTGTGAGATAGGCAGGAAGACAGGGAGGATAAAACAACCATCCCTCCTGTCCATATTATTGTAGTGTTCATGTATGGACAGGAGAAGAGATCATAAGTTGACTTATCTGTCTGCATAAAGGAGGTGCCAGGAAGATGGGAGTTGATCTGCCTGTGCAGGGTTTGAGCGCCCACACAGTCTTCATATTAAGGACCATATTTATACTTTTTAGCACCGCATTTGAGATGTTTTTGTATGCAAAATCAGCGCAAACTTACAAAAGTATAAATATGGGCCTAAGTATATAGGTCCCCTACAGATGGGCAAGGGAACATGCTTGAATAAAGAAGAACAGGCAAGTGTATGCTTGTAAGAAAGTGAAGTAGAGTGGATGGTAGCTCACCATAAGTAATAAGGTCACTAACCCCTGAGGTTAGTTGTTTAAGTAATTCAAACCTGAGATCAGACCCTGCTAGCTATGGCCCACAGCAGGCAGGCGTAACTTAGAGATAATGTGTAAAGCATTTAGAAGTATCAAAACAGTTACAAATATTTTAAAAAAACAACACAATAAAAATCCCTCTTCAATTTATGAAAGTAGAGAAACATTTACTGAGTAAAACCACACCAAAATAGTGATACAATAAAGAAAAGTATGATATATGACTTTTTAAACATTTAAGTGGAAAAAGCTTGAAGAAAAAGTAAAGTACCAATGATAGTCATAGGTTGCAGTGGCTCAGGCTAGGTGCAACACGAGGACAGCCGTGTGGGAGGATGGGTCAGATACACCAAGTGGATTGGTCTCCGTGAAACTCTGGAAGTCAGAAAGTTAGAAAAATTTTCGAAGTCCCATGTCATTTTCCTGAAGGAAAATGGTTACATTTCTAATAGCTTTATCATTTTTTGAGAAGACAAATCCTTCCCACGGAGGTTGCTGATGACACCGTAGCCACTGTTTTGGAAGGAAAGTCAGGATACCTGAAGCAGGCTGCTCCTAATAAATAAAACATTCCAAAATGACAAAAATCCAATAGGTAGAGCTTGAGTTGTGATTTTGTTAAAGATGTAACTGTAAAATAGCACTTAAAAGTCAAAAGCACCAACCAGGAATATCTGTTCACACAGGACCGGGACAAACTCAAAAGTTCAGGATGACCACAATGGAGTGCAGGTTGGCTACAGGGACCCACTGAATCAGAGTACCTTAAATCTGGGTAGCAGAAAGATCCATAGGATCCAAACCACGCATTAGAGGGGTTGCGTCGATGTTCTCCACGATACAGTGGTGACGTGTTGGTTCCGAGATGCGTTGAAGCTGCAGTGCATGACCCTGATGTGTTAACGCTGAGGATGCATTGGGCAAACGAGGCAATGCGTTGTTTCCGATGAACACAGAGATTGTGATGCAGTTTCATTGTCATTGTTGAGGCTGCTGTAAATGGGGATGCAAGGACCTGGTGCCGAGAAAACATGCTGCAGTGTCAGTTCCAAAGACAATGCACTGGTTTCAAGATGCGAGGTAGAGAGGCGATTTGGGTTGTGCTGGTTGTGACCCATGTAGTAGAGGTGATGCATCAAGTTTCTCCACACAGCAGCAGCAATGCGTCGATTCTGCTCCCACAGCAGAGGATGCATCGATTCTGCTGGAGCAAGCACCTTAGGCCCACTCCCAATGGTCCAGGACTGGGGTGGCACCACTTGGCAGGACAGACTCACAGACGGCAGAGTTGAGGTGCAAGAGCAGGGTGGTTGAAGTCTGTTTTGTCCCTGGGACTTCAGATCAGGAGGTCAGTCAACTAGGCCTTGGAGTCACTCTGGATTCTGAGTTGGAGAGATTCAGGTCCAGCCCTTCTCACTCCCGAAAGGGCAGCAGGCACAAGTCAGCACAGTAAGGCAGAAGTCCAGCAAAGAGCAGTCCAGCAGAGTGCTAGACCTTCAGCAGCACAGCAGTCCTTCTTCCTGGCAGAGTCTTCACAGGTTTACAAGTATACTGAAGTGTTGGTGTCAGAGGTCCAACAATTATATCCTTTTGGGCCTTTGACGTGGGAGAGACTTCAAAGACTTGCCTTTGAAGTGCACAGATGTCCTGCCCTACATGCCCTGTCTACAAGCTCACTACAAAGGTGTATGCAGCCTTTTGTGTGTGGACAAGGCACAGCCTACGCAAGTGCAAGTGAGGCTGTGTCCAGCTCCTGCCTCACATCCTGCCCAGGATGGCCCGCCAGGTCACAGATGACCCATCAACTCACACCCAGGTTTCCGTTGTGTGTCACTGTCTAGAAGGAATACACAAAGCCCAGCTGTCCCTCACCCCAGACCTGTGATCTAAGAGGCAGCAGGCACCAAATGGCTAGGACGAGGAAATGCCAACTTTCTAATGGCATTTTCAGAATTGCAATTTAGGATGGGCCATCTTAGCAGGATAGCTGGGGAGAGGCTGTATCCAGATTCACTTACATGTAAAATGGCTTTGCATACAGTACACACAAAGGAACCTGCCTTGTGTCACCCTGGACATTTGGTGCCTGGACAAGGGGAAGAACTGACCAGAATGAGTTTTGGAGGTAGTTCAGGCAATTACTCTTCACAAATGCTGGCACCAGGAATAAAAAGAGGACCTTTAGAACCACTCTTCAGAACACTCCAGGGCCTGTGGAAGATTCTGAAGAAGGGCTGTTCTGCTGCTTAAAATACTGCCATGTTGTCTGAAGAAGGAAGATTGGAACTTCTTCCTTTAAGTCCAGGCTACCCAGATTGACTAAGTGTCAGTTGACAGACCTCTTGTTTGAGCTACAGGGACGACAAAACAAGCTTCCACATGCATGCTCTGCAACTGCCCAGCTGACCAGAACCATCTGGAACTGCATAGATCTGTATCAGCCCAGCTGCTGGCCGCTGCTGGAGGGAATTTTGATCCCCAAGAGGTGCCCCCCTCCAAAGCCTGGATCCTTGTGTGGCATCAAGGAGAGCTTCTCCCTGCCTAACTGAAAGTTCCATCGGATCCAGCATGAAGAGACGCAGGTCCTAGCAAATCTGCATAATTATGAACAGAAGGCTTAATTGGAACTGACGCTGATTAACGCAAAGCCTTGCAAGGACATGCCATACAGATCCCATCTGAAAGTTGCACCTGTTCAAAGCAATGTGAATCCCTGTAAAGCCTTGTTGGCCAGCTAAATTTGATACTAAGCAAAAAGCCTCATAATCACCGCAAAGGTGAAAGCTTCCATGGAAATTATACTAAGCAACTAGAAATCACGCACAGCAATCCCACGCAGACCTCGCATCAAGAACACAATGTACTCTCAGTGGGCTGAACATGGTCCTATGCCCACCCTGTCCTCCATCGTGGTCAGTCTGAAACTCGCACTTTCTGCTTCTTGGACCTATTTTTACTAGGAGATTTAAAATTCAATATCTTGAGTTCTACTGCTTGGACATTTGTCACTCTTGTATAGTTTTTCAGGATTTTTCTTGTGTTGGTTTTTCACCTTATTACTGTTTGAGTGCTTCATAAATACTTTACACATTGCCTCTAAGTTAAGCATGGCAGCTTTGTGCCAAGATACTAGAGGGGTAAGCAGAGGTTAATTTAGTGATTTCTGTGGTACACTCTGACAAGAATTGTGGTTGCTACATGGGTGGGGCTTCCATCCTTCCCATAGAACAACCCAATTTCTTGCAGTTCTCAATACTTCTGATTTCCAAATGAATATTATTCTCCAGTTTGAGGGATAAATGTAGAAAGGTACAACTTCCATCATTGTACCTTCTCTTTAGCCTGACATACAGGAAGAACTAATTTTCAGAGCGAAGGGAGTGAGTTAGAGCATACATCTGCATAATCAAAAAAGCTCTACTTTTTCTTCCCCTTAAAAAAATCCTTTTTCCTATAACAAGACATTTAAAGTAAACATTTTGCTCCACTGACAGCCAATTCAAGACTTATCAGGTTGCAGAAAACACATGGTCACTTTTTCACAGATTTTAAACAATTCTTCTGCCAACGAAAATCTACACATGTTGCAGATTAGTGATAAAATAGGCAGCCAAGTCTAGCTATAGACTATTACATTAGTCAATCCTATTCATGGTGCAAGCTGTCACTATAAAGGCATGGCTGTTGGGAAGAAAGAGTAGGATCTTTTTAAAACCTGCACCAAATTAAAAGGCAACCTCAGCATTTAACTTTAAACTCAAGTATGGTACCAGCAAAACAAACCATTAAAGCTTCTTTGACTCCCAAACAATGAGAGGTTGGAAGTACCTGGATTAAAGCAGCAAACTGAAAGAAGACCTAGGTAGGCAAAGTAGAAGGGTATGTGGTCTTTTCCTGATGCCATTTCATATAAGTGGTTGTAGACAACCAGCAGCATCTACTTCCTATTAATGGCACTCCAAGCTTCTCCTGGCAAAGACAGCATTACCATTTGCGGGAGGGCATCATTAGTAACTCCACTGTGGAAGGAGTTGCCCATCGCCATTTGCAAGTGGGCAACATAAGTCACTTCACCATGGAGGGAGTAGATCAAGACCAGAAATGGTCATGGAGTAAACAACACAGGGTAGGGGTCAGGCTCAAGAGGTTTTAAAAGTGGGCTGAAACATGTTGGTTCCCTCTTTTTCCCATGAGGCACCACAACAGAGAGGTTGCTAACAGAATTTTGACACCCACTGACCCCAACTTTGGTACTTTAGATTGCCCATTGTAGTCAAATAAGGGTGTTGATATACTGGAATTCTTGAGGGCGCTATGTTGCCCAGATGGCTCCCTCCTTGGAGATAATCTTTCCAGGGATGAGGCCAGTTGGAATAGTAACTGCTTACCTCGTGGCCCAACAATTCTAGCTTTTCCTTTAGTAACTCAGAGGTTACATGAGGCATGACTAAGAGTCAAGGTCTGCCCTGGAAGAGACAAATGTACTATGGGGTCTATGGAAGTGTCAGGCATATATCTGATGTGTAACTTTATGTCACCTAGTCTTTCTGTTCTGTGCTGGCCCAAAAGAGGGGTAAATGGGTTTTGTGCAATTTGGATTTTTTGTGTTCAGGTTTGCTGTATATTTTGCTACAATGTGCAGGGTGCAATGTGAATGATCTGAAGTGGTTGTTATGCTAACTTGTTTGATGTGTGTTACAACAAGGTTCACTGGGGTGGAAGCCCTAGTCAAAATGCAATCACAATCCTTGTCAGGTTGAGACACAAGCAAACCCCAAACTGACCTGTGCTCTACCCCCTGATATCCTGACACAGAGCTGTCAGGCATAGCTTAAAGGCAATGAGTGAAGTATTTGTGCAAAACATCAAATGTAACAATGTGAAAACAAACCACAAAAGGAGCCTACAAAACATTTAAAGCAACACAGAAGGTTTCAATGAAAAACAGAAGACCAAAATGAAAAAAATCCAATTAGTAGACCCAGATGTGTTGAATTTTAAAGTGTTTAGAGAAAACTGTGCCAAAAGGCGTAAAGAGCAAATTTTTGATATCTGGTCACACTGGACCAGGACAAGGTCACAAGTTCAGACCAACCACGATGAAGCACTGGCCGGCTACAGGGACCCAGTTAGGTCCCCTAAACAGAGTACCTTAAATCCTGGCTTTGAAGCATTGGGTTGATCTGCGTCGAAGATGCGCTGCACATTTCGGTTCCAAGATGCAGTGAGGCTGCAGTGTGAGGTCCTCTTGCATAGACATTGTGGATCCCGTTGATGGGGCTTGTAATTGAAAGTCCAGCGCCAGGGAAGCGGCGCAGTAGGGGTGATGCATTGGTTACAAAGAGCTGCATGGTTGCGATAAAGACTCAGGTGTCATTGCTGAGGCTGCCACTGACAAGTAATAATAGGGCCTGAACTGACGATGCATCACACAGTGGTGTTCCATAGGCGATATGGGGTGCAGTGGCTATGCAAGTCTTCGCAATGGGTTCAATCCAAGCAGCAGCAGTGATGCATCTGTTCTGCTGGGTCCACAAGCTAGGAAAACACCTTAGGCCCACTTCCAAGGGTCCATGACTGGGGCGGTACCAATTGGGAGGGTAGATTCACACATGGCAGAGTCTAGGTGCAGATGCAAGGCTGCTGGAAGCCTATATCCATGAGGCTTCAGATCAGGAGGGCAGCCAACTAGCTGAGGAATCACTCTGCATTCTGCATTCAAGAGATGCAGGTCCATTCCTTCTCACCCAAGCAAGACGGCAGCAGTCAGGAGGTCAGCAAAGCAAAACAGGAGTCCAGCAGAGTGGCAGTCCTTCAGCAGAACAGCAGTACTTACTTGTGACACCGAATCCACAGGTCCAGAAGTGTACTAAAGTGGCGGTTTCCGATGTCCATATTTTATACAGTGGTGCACTAGTTCTGGAAGATCGGAGAAGCTTCTAGACTTCCTCCTCTCCCAAGTTGTCTGCAGTGGCAATGCAGGGTTATTGGGCTCTTTGGGTAGGGATATCACGCAGCTTATTCAGGTGTAAGTGAGGCTGAGCCCAGCTCGTCCCTCTCCCCCATTCTGCAACTGATGGCCCATCCAGTCACACCTAAGCACCCACTTGGTATGGCTTTCTAGGAGGAAAACACAAAGCCTAACTGCCAACTACACCCAGACTTGTGACCAGAGACAGACTGCAGGCACCAAATGGCAAAGGCAAGAAAATGCCAACTTTCATCAACAGGCATTTTCAGAATCGTAATTTAAAATGCGACTTCATCAATGTTAGGATTTTAAATTAGGATTCCAAAGACACCAAACATGAACTGGTTTTCTCTTCCCATTTGTACATTTCACTTATAAAATGTAATAAGGCAACTCCAATATTATCCTACGGGAGAGATGGGCCTTACAGTAGAGAATAATGAATGTAAGACTTTCTCACTACCAAGGCATGAAAACCTTGAAAGTAGATGTCCTACTTTAGAAAATACATGGCACCCTGCCCTCGGGGCTGTCTAGGTCCTACCCTAGGGTGACCTATATGTATTAAAAAGGAAAGTTTGGACCTGGCAAAAAGGTTTATTTTTCCTGGTCGAAAAGGCAGTTTAAAGCAGTATACAAGCAGGCTTCAATGGCAGGCCTGAGACATGTTTGAAGTGCTACTTAAGTGGGTGGCACGATCAGTGCTACAGACCCACTAGTAGCATTTGTTTGACAGGCCCTGGGCACAGGTCTTGCCACTTTATTGGGGACTTAAAAGAAAATTAAATACACCACTTGCGGGATAAGCCAATATTACCATGTTTAGAGGAGAGAGCACAAGCACTTTAGCACTGGTCAGCAGTGGTAAAATGCATAGAGTCCAAATACCAGCAAAAAATACCACACTAAGGCTGACAGGTCTAACAATGTGAAGACAATGTGATACGTCCTAACCCATGAAGTGATGTACCTTGCCTTTGTGGGGGGCTGGAGACCCAAGAACTTTGTAACTGCAGACCCCATCAACATTGCACAAGTGAGTGCACTATTATTTTTAATTGTGCTTAAAGATTATAACATTGTATCCTTAGTGTCATTTTTTGCTAACAATAGTTTGACAACAGTATTGTATTTATTTAAAAGAAAAAGGAATCACATTAGTCACTATTCAGCTTACCTTGAAGCATGGCTGATGTGGTGTAATAATTAAATGGCACGTTCTTCACCATGTATTCATCAGGGTCGAGAGATGTTAGCTTGTCTCCCACAAGCACTGACTTTCCAGTGCCAGCATTTCCAACCAACATAACAGGTCTGCGTCTCTCCAGGAGTTTATCCATGAAGTATCGAACACGGATTGTTTCATTAGTGTGTACCAAACAAGCCTACAAGAGATCAAATGAAGACTTAAAGGCACCATTCAGACAAAACTGATTGAAACCTTGGCATCATCATCTTTTCAGTTAGGCACCATAACTCTGTTGCATTGTTTTGTTAGTGTGCTAGAAGGAAAAGCTCAAAATTACAGTGTTTGAATTAATATACACGGATTATATTTTATCAATTTTCAGATTTCAATTTTTGGCGTTTCAGACAAAATTATGTTTTACTATCTAGGTGCTCCATTCGCCCTGGCAATAAAGCTATTCTAAAGCAATTAAAAGTGGTGATATTAGGCAGCTGCCTATAGTGGCTTCAAACTAGCTTTGAGGGGGGCAAATGCAATTAAACAAGCAATGACAAAAACAACTGGTTTGGTGCGCGAAGACAGTCTTCTGGTTTCATAAATTCTTGCTTTTGTCATGATTTTGTAAAACGTCATAGTAGGAGCAATGGCTGGGCGCCTGCACCAACATAAACAAAATTGGCTAAAGGCAAAAATGTATTTTTGATATCAAAAACACATTGCCATAGTAGCTGCTGACACAGAAGGGAACTACATTGTGTGTGGATCTGCTCCTTGTGTAGTAACAGAATGCCTATTCACAATGAAGCAAGCCAAATGGCTGAAACTGCCAGACTGCTTGCTCCGTATTGTATGCTATGGTGGGCAGAAGAATGTGAGTGACATAACGATGAACCAACAGATAAAAAGCACTGGCTTGAATACTCCATAAGGAAGTGCATAATATATATATAGTTTTAGTAATATCAAAAGCCTTGGCTAACCTTAGACCTAAGAAAATGGTCATGCATTTTGTGAAACAATTATTATTTGCATCATGTAGGAGTCTAAACAAAATGCCTGGAACACTGAAATAAATGAGGGGATTAAACTTACATTCTTCCTCATGGGACATATAAAAGTCAAAAATCGTATAAATCGTAAGAAAATGACTGCTGTGCTGAGACAACTGGTTATTTAGGCCATGATCCTGGAAAATATGAACATGTATAATGTCACTCAACTCATGTCCTCTACAAGCCTGCCTATGAGGTGGTTTTGAAGTACAAGTTACTTACCTTGTTAACGCCTTATCTGGCAGAGACAATATCTAGCTGTAGATTTCTTACCTTTGAATTCTCCCCAGGGGTTAGAATAGATCTGACCAGGACCCATTTGCACCAGTAGGTGGCGTTGATCGCCTCTGTGTCCGTCATCGGCATCATTTCACGACGGACGTGATGTTGGGGTGCGTTTATAGGCACCACACAGGTCCACTGGCATCAGTTTCTTTTAACAACTTTACACATCAAAAGTGCAGAGCCGTGAAGAACATTGACCACTGGTGTATCAAAACTACAGCCCTGAAAGGGTTTCCCTGTCTCTAGAAATACATTCACACATCAGGGAGGATGAGTGGGATGGTAAGGAATCTGCAGCTAGATATATCCTCTACAAGGTAAGGCATTACTAAAGGTCAGTAACTTGTCCATCTGATAGAGACTTGTAGCTGTCGATTCCTTACCTTTGAATAGATATCCAAGCAATACCATCTCTGGAGGTGGATCTGCGAACCAATTTCAAACGAGGAAGTCCTGTAGAACCGAACAGGCAAAGTGCCCATCCATTTGGACCTGGCTGTCCACACTGTAATGTCTAGTAAATATGTGCAGAGAAGCCAACGTTGCTGCCTGGCAGATGTCCAGGACCAGAACTCTACATGCTAATGCAGTGGTCGCAGCTTTAGCTGTGGTGGAACGGGCTCACAAACCATCAGGAGGTTGCTTCTTGGCAGTGCGTAACAGATCTTTTTGCCGAGTATTGCCCAATGACAGATTTTTTTTGTGTGCTGCCCAACCTTTCTCCACACCTACATACTTGATGGAAAGTTGGTCATCCACCCAGAACTCACAGGTATGGTCAAGGTAGAATGCCAACACTTTTAGGATCCAGGCGGTGGAGTCTCTCCTCTTACTTAAAAAGATATGGGGGTGCGTAAAATGTAGGCAGGGCGATAGATTGGCCTGCATGAAAGAGTGTGGCCACATTTAGTACAAAAGAGGCCCTCGTGTGAAGCACCAGTTTGTGCGGATATGTAGATAGGTAAGACGACTTGTATGACAAGGCCTGCAGCTCACACACTCTGCAGGCAGATGTAATTGCCACAAGGAAGGCTGTTTTCAGTGTGAGAAGTCTGAGGGGACAATTGTGGAAAGGCTAGAAAGGAGCATACATCAGAAAGGATAGAACTAAATTCCCACTGGGGCATGATGAATGGGGAAGGAGGGTAGAGATTAGTAAGACCTTTGAGAAACCTATGTAGGGGACTTGAACAAAGAGGGCTGATAAGGCAACTGCAAGAAGGCATACATGGCAGATAATAGCCCTTAGGAGTGCCCAAAGCAGAGCCCTGATGGGCAAGAAAAAGAATGAAAAGTAAAACCTCAGAAAGAGGGGAAGAAAGGTGATCAACAGATTTTTCTGCACACCACGCCACAAACTTCTTCCAACTGCAGGCGTATACCAATTTGATGGAGGGCCGCCTGGCTACCAAGATCAGGAGGAAGGTCAAAAGGAGTCAACTGTCCCTGTTCAATCTCCTTTCAAGAATGTGGAGAGTGGACAGGTTCAGATGAAGAAATCTCCCCTGCCACTGAGACATGAGATCTTCCCAATAGGGCATCGGAGGATCAATGGAAATGCTCTATAGCTCGGGATACCAGACTGTCCATGCCCAGTCGGGATCCACAAGAATGACTTGGGCTTAGTCATTCTTAATCTTCTTGAGAACTCTCGGCAGGAGTGGTATGGGCAGAAAAGTTTACAGGAGGCCTAAGTTCGACCCGATGTGAAAAGCCTCTCCTAGAGAGAGACGCCTTTGAAATTTCACAGCACAAAACTGCTGACATTCCGCGTTTTATGCAGAGGCAAACAGCTCTAACCAATGCTCTCTCTACTGCTGAAAGAGACATTGAACCACCTCTGGGTGGAGATGCAATTTGTAATCCGCTAGGCATTTTTGGCTGAGTTTGTCTGCTCTGGTGTTCAGAAAGCCCGACAGATGTTGAACCACCAGGGTTATGTCTGGTGTTCCAGCAAAGTCCAGAGACATAGAGCCTCCCGACAAAGGTTCGATGACCCCACCCCGCCCTGTTTGTTGCAGTAATACATGGTGGTGGTGTTGTCTGTGAACACCTGCACTAGCCTTCACTGCCAGTCGGATCGCCCAGAGCTCCAGCAGATTGATGAGCAGTCCGGATTCTCCTGGAGACCAGAGTCCTCAGATCTCTACCTCTCCAAGATGGCCACCCCATTCTGGGTTTGACACATCTGTCACTACTGTCAGATCAGGTTTGGGAAGGGAGAGGGGTCTGCCTCTGACCCAATCAT
The DNA here is from genome assembly GCF_031143425.1 of Pleurodeles waltl. Classification (NCBI taxonomy): domain Eukaryota; kingdom Metazoa; phylum Chordata; class Amphibia; order Caudata; family Salamandridae; genus Pleurodeles; species Pleurodeles waltl. The sequence goes on from NC_090446.1 coordinate 1,239,336,384, forward strand.
GGTGTGCTAGCCCCCCCTGCAAATCCTTTGTGGTTTCCTTCGAGATCGGGACAATGTCAGAGAGATCCCTCTGATGCTGCGCCCACAGACATTTCAGGTCCTACTGCAAAGCCTGCATATGTCATCTGGCATGTGTCACCTGCAGGATGCAGAAGGCCCTGAGTCCCAACAGCCTCAGAGTCAGTCTCATCAAAATCCAAGGTACAGGCTGGAACATCGATATTATAGCCTAAACATCCTGGACTCGTCGCTTGGGAAGATAAGCCTGAAACTGAACAGTGTGCAGAACAGCTTTGATGAAAGGGAGTGTCTGAGAGGGAGTCAGGTGTGAATTTTGACGTTTATAGTGAACCCCAGCAAATGTAGGAGGTTCGATGTAGCCTGGAGATGGGAGACAACAGCTTAGGGCAAGTCTTCCTTCAACAGCCAGTTGTCGATATAGGGGAAGACTGGAACCTCTGATCTCCGCAGATGAGCTGTCCACCGCCATCACCTTGACGACCGCCAGAGGGGTGCTGGTAAGGCCTAAGGGAAGCATGGTGAACTGAAAGTGCTTATGACCTACTGTAAATTGCAGGTAACTTCTGTGAGCAGGCACGACGGGAATGTGGAAATAAGTGCGCTGCAAGTCCAATGCTACCGTACAGTCTCTCGGGCCCAGGGCCGATCAGACCTGAGCCGACATGAGCATTTTGAAATTCTCCTTCTTTAGGAGGAGATTGAGGGGTTGTAGATCTAAGGAAAGGGTGAAGCCCTTTGTCTTTTTTGAGAGTCAGAAAGCAGCGAGAATAACAACCACAACCTACTTCTGGCACTAGAGCCCGCTCTATAGATCCCTTGGCCAAGACAATTGCAACATCCTCACAGAGAAGGTACAGATGATCTCCATCAGCCAGTCATGAGATGGTGGCATGGGGAGAAGGGCAGCCTCGAAGGGGAGGGTTACCCCTTCATACAATCTGCAAAACCCACCTGTCTGATGTTATGGAAGGCCAGTGGGTCAGGTGATGGTAAATCTTGGGTGCCGATGGTGATAAAGGGGCAGGCTAGGAGGGTTTGGAGGCTGCTACAGTTGGTGGACGGGGAACTGACCAGACCGTTGGTCACCTGATCTACATGGTCTGTGGGTACCATGCCCTAATCCACACAGAGGCTGAAAAGCATGATCAGCATGGTGGCTGGGTGGGAATTGGCATGGCTGGTACACCCCTTTTATAACCACAAAAGGAGTGAAAGACAGATGAAGGAGGATGGGGGGGGGCGCTGCGAAGCCCAAGGACCTTGCTGTAGCTTAAGAGTCCTTGAAGTGCTCGAGTGCCGAATCTGCCTTGTCTCTGAAGAGATGGGTACAATGGAAGGGCATGTCCATAAGGGAAGCTAGCTATAGCGGAGGGCAATTGTACTATTCACAGGAGCCCCTGTGCTGGGTTTGGATAAGGTACCTAAAAGGACATCCATGAGGGCATCATTGAACGGGAGAAGGGGTTCGAATATAGAGACTCCCGGTTTCAGCACCTCTGACAAGAGATTAGTCTGATGAGCTAGGATCTCAGCTGCCCTCCGCACAACCATTGCACAGAAAGCTCCCTCTTCAATACCCACAGTAGGGGGAGAAAGCATACCAGTATCAAAAGATGTGTCCAGTTCAATGGCCTCACCCAAATCCTCATGCCAGTCAATTTCCTAATAAGGCTGGTACTCTAAACAATCCAGCAGCCTGTTCCAGTGTTCCCCAAGGCCAAACCCAATGGAATAGGGCTCAGGCTCTGATCTAGGAGGCAAGGCTCCTGCCAGAGTCTGTGTCGGGTGACACCCATCTAGCTTCGTGTCGGGGATGATAATGGGGTTGGCACTGCCAGGGGCGCCAATGGCGTGAGGAGTATTGGCATTGGGACCAGCGCTGGAGAAGGCTGATATGGTATGAGAGGCACTGGTCAAGATTCAGGACTGTATACTTGGGGGCCCATTGGCACCTAGGCAGAAGCCATGGGTGCGGAACCTGGTGGGGCCCCCTCAACCCCATAGGGCCCTAAGGAGTACCAACAGGGTCTGACTGCCTAAAAATGAGGATAATGGACTCATAGAGCTCCTTTGATTGGGCAGGAGATGCTCCGCCTCCCGGAAAGTCAGAGAGGCGCAGAGCTGGCCCAGGCACATCTTCAAAGGAACGAGGCCAAGAATGCCAACACTCCTTAAATTTACCTGATCGTCCGGAGGGTGTGGAATTTTACAAAGATGACTTCGGGCTCCACGACCAGTCCCGGTATCTTCCCCTTGACCAGGACCTTGACCTGCGTAGAGTCGCAATCCAGGTCATCGTCATCTTTAGGGACCCCTCCCTTGAAGCCTTCGGATGCATTGCCTGGCAATCGGAGCATGACTTCGAGTCACACTCCAAACACCACGAACAGATGAGGTGTGAATCAGTCATCGACATCGGCCACTGACAATCTCCGCAGGGCTTAAAACCCGTCTTACGTGATAACATTCTCAACACACCAGTAGGGAACAACTCAAAAACTGCAGATAAAATGTTGAAAACATTAGTCAGAAACTGACTGAGGAGTAGCTCTTCTCTTGGATCAACGCTGAAAAGAACTGATGCCAGTGCACCTGGGTGGCACATTTATAGGTACTGCAACATTGCTTTTGGTGTAGATGACGCCAGCGATGGAAGCAGACCTGATTGATGCCACCTACCAGCACGCAGGGGTACTGCTCACAGAAAATCTTCAAGATTCAGTCTGTCGCCTTGGGAGAATTCAAAGGTAAGGAATCTGCTGCTAGAAACCTCTATCATTATGCACTGAACAAAACAGCTAAGAGGCAAAAGGTGCCAAATATTCTTGTTGTTCGTATATTGAAAAATAACACCTTACGTCTATTTCGTTGTCTGCCCTTTTTATGGCACGAAGGAGACAGAAGAAAAGGTTGACAACAAGGCAGCTCGAATTTCACTTACAATCTCTGCACCCTCTATAATGGTCACTCCAGAAGTGAAACTGCTTGAAATGCACTACAAGAGTCTAGTGAATGTCTTAATAAAACAAGTATTATCTACAGCCATTTATATGTCATTGCTGTTAACCTCCCTTCCATAGCAGGTTGACAGGTCTGATTTTAAAATTAGCCTATGTGCTCTTCAATTAGGAGCTCAACAGTGGAAACAACACTGAGGGTCGCTTCTCCAAACTGTTTTCCACTCTTAAAGGGCTTACTCCTGTACACGGTTATGTGGGGTAATCTACTGCCAGGGGGTTGTGAGGAGTGGGTGTCAGCTGGGGAATGCCCTGTAAGTTTCTCAACACCACAAAGATTTTGTGTATTACAAATACACTCCCGACCCATAACAGGTTATGGACTTACTGAAGATGGCAGTCTTTTTCAAGCGTAAGAATGAAGGGAAGGAAACAGAGGTGAGAAGTGTTACTATGAGTAAATTATCTGTGTGTTTGTCCTATGCAGGGACCCCTCCCTGAGCCTCTAGTGCCCCAGGTATCCCATCCTCCCGGGACAAAAGATACTTGTAAAGGGGAGAAGGGTGCTTGGCCTCCCTCTCCGAGCCACATAGGGCCCCATCCGGGGGCCTTAATTGGGTGCCCCAGTGTCCTCCCAGGACAACAGCACATTATGCTGGGGGCTGCGGGTGAGTGAATGGCCCAATCAAAATGTTCTATTTTTTTTTTTTATGGTTTTGAAGCAGAATCCTTTGAACCCAACCATCCAACACAAAGATTTTTTAACCCTAATTTCTCAAAACTACTGAACATATTTACATCAAATCACAAAAAAACACGCTTTCTGAACCATAATCTAGCCTCCTACTACATTTGGTGTAATTCCTTTTAGCAGTTTCTGCAATATCTCTTTCCAAAAAGGTGTATGGCAAATGTACAGGGATTTTGCACTTGGGGAGCCTCCCTTTTTTCACTGCCCCCGCTTGACTGATCATCCTGAAACCTTCCATGTGAAAACTTGGTACAAAAGAGGCATGTTTGAAAGTTTCGGAAAGATTCGTCCAACAGGGCCTATACAATAAAGGCATTTCCTTATTTGTGCAAATTCTTGCATGCAGGAACAGAATGAAAGAAACATTTCCAGGATACCTCTGGAAACCTGAAACCTGGAAAACGTTTGTGACTTCCAAAAGTTGGAAATATGCACCCATGCGAGGTCGGACACGTATTGGTGCTGATTACTGACCTTATTTGAGATTGAGCCTCTGAGAGTGAATGGACAGCACACGATATAGTTTTTCTCATGTACCTCCTCGACAGAGACATACCTTGTTAAAAACCATTAATCGTTCAATCCCTTTCTCTACGATGCTACCTATAGCGCATCCCGTGGCAGTTCAAGAGTTAATGGAGGCTTCAGCGCTGACAACCTTTTTCCCCTGGAAGCCTTATAGATCCCAGCAATTCATCTGACATGGGCCGCCGACAGGTCCTCAAATGATAATGACTTTCCATCACCCCCAATCTGTTTCATATGCGGCAGAGTAATCGAGGCAATCCTGCCAATGGCATTCAAAGGAACATTTTGTTAATATTATAGCCTCACCCCTATTAACACGCCTCGGTGTTCTCATTCTGAATATTAATGAACATTAGCTCACTGAGCTGTGGGGAAATTAAGTATTCTTTTATTTTAATTATAAAGTAATTGACTTTCACAAACCTGTAATGGCATATCTGGATCAAATTCAAATTTGGGAATGAGTTTGGACCAGGGCTCAAACTTCTTTGTTTCCGGGTCAATGTAGTAGTCAAAGACGGTGCCATGGGAGGGAAATTTGATGGTCTTAAATTCCGTCACCCACCATTTGCTGAACTCCACTCTGTAGTCGACAAGCTGCAAGACGAATTTAATGTGTAAATGTGAAATATCTTAAACTAGTGCAGGCCAAAAAATTAAAAGGCTGTAGTTCGTACATAGTTGTACTGAAAGATCGTATTTGTAATTTACACAAATTATTGTCATTTGCTTTTCACTATTGTAACCTTTACAAGTAACTGATTACGTATAAACAGGATTTATAATAACAAAATATATAAGAGATATTTCCGTGTTCGAGGCCCCATTGTATTGCAGATGCACTTTAGGGTACAATGATGTCCTGAGTTAGTGCTTCATGGCGATGTTCAGATTACAATGAATGACAGAGTTCCAAACGTATGTGTAATAATTTATAATACTGCCCAACTCACAAGCACCCATGTCAAAGGTAGATGGAATGTTGCTATGGCTTTGCGGGTGATTTCATGCGACGCGGCCCTTCAACGCCCCTTTAACGAACCACCCAGCTCCCTCCCTCCGCCACCCCATCCGGGCGTTTTTGCTTAGTGAATGGTCTTGCCTGCGCTTAGTCTGTCAGCTGGTTTAAAGATACAGAAGTGTCTTACTAGTAGAGGCATATGTGTCTGAGCAAGAAGCGCTCGACTAATCTCTCTCTTTATATAAATAAGCTCCAGGATGAGTCGCTGTACTTTCTGCAGTTTGGGGACCATCAACGTAAGCAAAGCATCTGGCGCCCCAAAAAGTGTTGACCCACTCTGGGCAAGTGCGCTCAGCAGAGGCAAATACAGTGCTTAATTTGTCAATAAAAAGGTGCTGGTGCCCATAACCCTCCTCTTAAACACGCGGCTGCTGCAATTAAATGTGTGAACATGGAATACTGAGACGGCATAATCCTGAACCCATCTCGGGCCTCTTCAATCCACATAAAGCCACTCCTTGCCCCTTCAGCTCACTCTTGCAGCTTTCTACTTTCTCCTATTATGACGCTTTTTAGTTTTTCCCTTCTTCCGTCTTTCTCATATGTGTCTTTTGCTCGCAGCAAATGCTTGAGGCAGAAGAATAAGCCTCAGTCCTAAAAAATAAGTGCCGGTGCTCAGCACCGGAAACATCAAGCACAAATTAAGCACTGGGCAAATGTACCACTTTGAAAGAGAGGACTGTCACTGTAGCACGGTATTTGAGGGGGGGGAGCAGGAGTGTCGGCAACAGACATGGTAGGAAACACCTACTGTGATTATCTGTAGTTTCGATCTGGCCAGTGGCAGTTTAGCCGAAATGAGTTCGCGCTCTCCCATCCGGATATGGACGGGCAACTCAGATGCGTGAAAGAGGTTTTACCCATTCTGAAACTGAGATCCCCGGGACATAACTTTATTGTGACAACTGCTATACAGTACTCAAAACACTAGATGTTCTATCTACTGGCACCATTTCCTTTCTCAGTCACCCATCATTCGCCAGATAACAGTACTCCTTTTTCTTAGGCTGATATGTACGTCCCTTTTTTTGCACTAGGTGCCACCAGTGGCGGCCCGTCCTTTAGGGCGGAGGGACCACGCCCCCCCACCTTTTGCCCCTCATGAAGAGTGTCTGTCAGGCTGAACAAAGGTCAGGCTGACAGACACTCTCCATGTTCAGCTCAGGCAGCCAGGAGCAGACATGCGCAATTTGCGCACACTCCTGGCTGCCTGAGCTGAACTTTGCTGGGCTGAGGAGGTCACAGCTCCTATGGGCGTGACCTCCTCGGCTCAGCAAAGGTGCCTTGAGGCCCTCCCCTGGGTGACAAGGAAAGCGTCACCAATTGACACTCTCCCTGAGCGCTTCAGGTTTAAGCCCTGAAGTGCCCAGGGCGAGTGTCAATCAGTGACACTTTGTCACAGAGTGGGGTGGGGTAGCAGTCTCACTGACCCCATCCCACTCTGTGACGAGGCTAGGACTGCTGCCTTCCCTCATTGGCTGACCTAAGATCAGCCAATGAGGGAAGGCAGCAATCCCAACCCTCCTGGGACCTGGAGGCTGAAGGTGTGTTTGTATGTGTGTGATGTTTTAAATTGAATGTTTGGTGTGAGCGTGCATGTTTGAGTGCTATGAGTGTTAATGGATGTGCGTGCGTGTGTGTGTGAAAGAATGAGTGTGTGCGATCTTTTAAAATGAATGTTTGGTGTGTGCGTGCATGTTTGAATGGTATGAGTGTTGTTAATGGATATGCGTGCGTGCGTGTCTGTGTGTGAAAGAATGAGTGTGTGTGTGTGTGTGTATCCCGCCCGCCCCCCTCCCTCCCTCCTAAAGCTGCCGGCTGCCACTGGGTGCCACTGGGTGCAGGCAATGTGGGCCACGTTGCAAGAAACGCTGGTCAAGGACGGATCTGCCTGTAGGGGCCGGCCTGTGTTCGCTGGTGACTTTACAACACAGTCCAGGTGAAGATTCCTTGGTATCTTCCATCAATACATCTGTGCCACTTCTAGTGCCAAGGAAGTGGGTATTCTCAAATGCCATGTAATGGACTCCAGGAAGTCCAATATCTTAAAAACTTTAAAATGGTTAGATTGTACAGTGAGGCCAAACTTTAACATTTTGTGTAATCAATGTTTGAAAGACATCTCAGTTGACAATAATTTGTTATTCACTCCCTTCGATCTACGTAAAAAGGCACATCTTTTAAAAATTAGAACTTCGCACACAACACTATGGAGCTAGATTTTCTGTGCAGAAAGAAGTATCGAATTAACCAGTTTAATGTTAATCCAGAGGAGTAGAAAAGCGAAGCTTTGTTGTATATTGGTTGTTATTCCTCTCACTAGGACATTGCTCCAGTCCAAACTGCACAGGGTGGAAGTAAAATTCAACTCCTGCATGGCTAATGTCTAAAAAAGGTTTTAAAATCTGGTACTGCTAGCTCAAACCCATGCAGGAATCTGTCCTTATTGCAAATTTCCATCAAAAATGAGTTTCTAAGGGGAATAGAAACTACCCTTCAGCTACTGCACCTCATTGTACATCAGTTCACATACTGCACTGGCTACTTTGAGACTCACATTCCTCTTAGGATTGTGACTGCCGCATTCATTATAAAAGATATTCAGAGCTGCACCTTGTGTTTTTCACGACTTTCAGGCATGCAGGATTAGACATAATCGAGGATGGTCGCTGAAGTTGTCTTTCTTATTCCTAAATTATTTTTGATGTTGCAGCTTTTATACACACCCAGAGATATTACTGAAAGGCAGTACAAATTTCTAGGAATTAACTAGCAATTGATATTGCATGAGAGAGGCTTGCCGTATAGTGTTATGTTGGTGGTTTCATGAGCTTGGTTACCCATGAAGTCTTTCCCTATAGGAAGAAAAAGCCTGAGTCCCATGCAGGATTGTCTTTTTAGTAGGCCTTTAGTTGGTTGTGATTCTTTGGTGAAGGGCTAGGTGGAACTTTTCTTTTGGAAGATCAGAGAGGAGTGGCAGAAATAGAGTTTTGTGGACATGGCCTTATCTGCAGGGTAATCCCCAAACATTTTGCCTTCAGTCCTCCATTTTTGCTTAATTTGTTTTTGTTGCCTTAGGAGTCTGTGCACTTCACCTCTGCTAACCACTGCTAAAGTGCTTCTGCTCTCTGCTTAAAACCTGGTAACATTGGCTTATACCCAATTAGCATATTTCATTTACTTATAAGTCCCTATTAAAGTGGTACTACATGTGTCCGGGATCTGTATATTAAATTATAAAAGTGGGCATGCAGCACTGATTGTGCCACCCACTTCAGTAGCACTTTAAACATGTCCTGGGCCTGCCATTGCAGCCTGTGTGCGTAATTTTTAAACTGCCATTTCAAACTGGCTAAATAAACATTCTGGCAGGTCCACATCTTCCTTTTTAATACATATAAGTAACCCCTAGGATATGCCCTGGATAGCCTAGAGGGCAGGGTGCAATGTATTTAAAAAGTAGGACATGTACCTTTAAATTTTACATGTCCTGGTAGTGGAAAAACTCAGAAATTAGTTTTTCACTACTGCAAGGCCTACTCTCCCATAGGATAACATTGGAGTTACCTTATTATATTTTATAAGTGTAATTTCCAAATGAGAACAGGTAAGTCCTTCATGTTTGGTGTCTCCGGAATTGGAATCTGAAATCCTAACTTAGGGTGAAGTCCGAATTTAACTTAAAATTTCAAAAATGCCACTTTTAGAATGTTGCAATTTTTCTGCTTTAGCCATTTGGTACCTGCAATTTGTCTCTGGGTCACATGATTAAGTGTATCTAACAGTTGGGCTTTTATGTATTCCCCTAGATAGCCACACACAATGGGGAGCTTAGATGTGACTGGATATGACATCACTGGAAGGGTGGGAGGGAGGAGCTGGGCCTAGTCCTACTACACGTAACTAGGCTGTGTCTTGTTTTGACACACACAGCTGCATATCTCCTGTAATCTGGAGGCAGGACTGGGAAGGCACCACATCTGTGTACTTCAAAAGCATGCCTTTAGAAGCTTCATCCCACTTCAAAGGTGCAACTTTGTATAAATACTGGACCTCAAACACCAACTCTTCAGTACTATTCTGGACCTGTGGATACTCTGCCAGGAAGAAGTACTGCTGTGCTGCTGAAAGGACTGTCATTCTTCTGGACTCTTTTCCTGAAGGAACTATTGCTCTGCTAATCAGCTGCCTGCTGCCCTATTGCCTGGGGAGGAAGAACTGGATATGCAACCTCATTCTAAACCCAGGACCCCAGAATGACTCCAAGGGCTAGTCTGCTAGCCTCCAGATCGGAGCCTTAGGGACATCAAAGTCTCCCCTTAACAAACTCCTGGACCCAGCTGTTGTGAGTCCCTAACCCCAAGTGGTGCCCCTTAGGTCCTGGACACTGTGGCGTGGTTCAGAGAGCTTAATTCAAGCTTATGAGCTCTTCAGGACAGCAAACGGACCTGTTCACACTGAGAGCACAGACGCTCGCATCAAAAATCAACACGAAGCACCGCTAGCCTGTCACTTCACTCTGCAGAATCAACCACTCACTGGGACCATGAACCTGAAGCTCCAGCAATGGCCCCCTGTGGCACCGGACGGCTCCTCACACCTTGGCTACAGCCTCCTGCGATGCTCTCCCTGTGCTTCGTGACCCACTTCTACACAAACTGCACTCTTGGCTCTAAACTTAAAGTTAAAACTTCAGCAGAACTAACCAGAGACTGTAAATGATCTGTGCTCTATTGCGGGTGGTCTGAACGTTTGACTTTGACCCAGTCCAGTGTGACTAGATAGCCATGGAGGGTGATTTATGTGTATGCTATTTTACACTTTATTCTTTAAAAATTCATAACTCCGGTTCGCCTGATTGGATTTTTGTAATTTTAGTCTTGTTTCATTTATTAAAAAATGTTCTTCATTTTTCTAACTTGGTGTGGAAGTCTTTTTCTAAGGTGTTTTCACTGTGTTACCGTTTGATGTGTTGCACAAATACTTTTGATTGCTAGGTGCCAAGCTACGAGGAGGTTGAGCACAGGTTGATTTGGGGTTTGCTTGTGCCTTACCCTGACAAAAATTGTGGTTGTTGTTTGACCAGGGCTCACACCCCAGTCAACCAACAGAACACGTTACTTACCTTCGATAGCGTCCGTAGGAGGGTGGCTCAGTATATGGTGTACACCTATAGGTTAGAACCCTGTACTGAGTCCATACAACCCTTAGTGATAGTGTAGGTGGCTCTAGCTAACAAGAGCTCTCATAAGGGTAGCTGTGGAGTGCAGCTAAGGCTTATCCAGGAGGGTGTAAAGTGGTTTCAAATACCACATAGGTCAGTCAGTGAAGTACACACAAGAAAGTACCACACAAGTGTTAGAAAAATATGTAATATTTAGTATCACACACTCACTCTAGAACTAAGTTTGGTATATCTCCTAACTGAAGATATGGTCATACAAAAATATACTTAGCAACAGGTAACAACAGGCATAAAATAACATGCGCCCTATGGGGGGGCCAAACTGTACCCCAAAAACATTGAATGGGAAAACCACTTCCAACTGACAGTACCACCAAAGGACCCTTGGGACAGGGAGAAGTACTAAGCCCCAAAGGTAAGTAGGTAGGATGACCCAGGCACCCGTGTGAAGATTAGAAATCTCGGGTCAGTGTTCATAGGCTAACATGGGAATTTGGGGTTGGCGTTTTTCATGTTTTAGAATCCTTTCCAAAGGACCCGGAGGTAACCCGTTGGGACAAGGGAGGCTGGATAGTACCCCCACCTGTAGATACCTAGAACAGTGGAGTACCTACACCAGGGAGCCCAGGTGCATAGGGGTGAAGTTGTGTCAGAGCCTTCTGCTGTAGTCAATGGGGATCTTGGATGTCCAGCTGCTGTCACGACCCGTGGACCAGGTCATTGGAACCCAGGTGTGGATTCCAGATGAAGAGGACCTAAGATTAGAGGGGACAGAGCCCAGACCACCCAGGGGTGCCCAGGCAGTACAGGAGGCAATGCCCACCATTCTCAGTGATGCTTCCTTCAGGACGGTACACGAAGAAGTGCAGTTGTGGAGTTCAGGCAATGCAAGAGGATCCCAGGAGTCTTACACGAGCTGTCCCACGCTGGTCGTCGGATTGCAGATGGGTCAGTGGTCAGCGGGACCACAACAAGCCTTGACAAATGTAAAGAAGCATCATACAGAGTTTGCAGGATTTTTGGGGACTAGCAAGATCGAGGTGACTGAACCTTGGCAGGTAGGTCAGAGGAGCCCTCAGGAAGCAGAAGAGCAAGCAAGAACCATTTGAGACTCCCGGCAGGACCCTTTGGCAGCAGACACTTGGAGCCACAGAGAGGTCTCAGCAGCACAGCAAAGTGGGATATCCACGTTGCAGGAGTTGCAGAAAGGACATCATTCTTGGAGCAGAAGAGTGCCAGAGGCTGGGGTCTCTTGCAGCTAGGAGGTCTTCAAACTGAAAAAGCCAACAAGCCTTGGCAACAACAAGCAGACGTGGTGCACAGGTTTTTCAGCGAAGCAGCTCCAGCAAGAGACCACAAACTTCCCAGCTGCAAGATAGGTCAGACCTCTGAAGAGCCACAGAACTACCACCTATGTTGCAGAGACTTGAAGGGTCTGTGGTACATCGGGATCTACAAGCCAGTCGTCGTTGAGGTGCCTGCGGATACAGGGGAGTGACTCCTTCACTTCACGGGAGATTCCTTCTTGCTTTCCTAAGTGCAGGTTCAGTCCCAGTGACCCTGGAGGATGCACAACAGTGGGGTTGTGGAATTCTTGGCAGAACTTGGAAACAAAGTTGAAGCAGGTGTCCTCTCACTGGTTACAGTCTTGCTTCTGGTTCCAGCGAAGAACAGCAGCAGTTGCGGTGTCCAAGTTGCATAGGTGTCTCACAGAGGAAACTTGCAGATGGCTCCTGAAGTCCTGCAGATGAATCTGGGGTCCCACTATTGGAGGAGTACTTAAGTAACCCAGGAAGGGGGTTGTAAACCAACTGCAAGATCCACCTATCAGGGACGTCACGCACCTAGACTATCCAGTCAGATGCTCCCAGGGGCCTGTGCACATCTTATTTTTAAGATGGCAGAATCAAGTGGTCAGTTGGCAGAGGTCTGTGCATCTCCCTCGGGGAGGAGCTGGACAGGGGGATGGTCTCTCCTCTGCCCTTTGTGTGGTTTCGTGCCAGAGAAGGAACCAGGTGTTCCTGCACTGCTGTAAACCGGTTTATGCAAGGACGTCACCAAATGTGCCCTTTAAAGCAGTCTGGTGGTGCTCAGAGCACCCCCTCCCCAACTCAGAGACACCTATTTCTAAAAAAGAGGTGGGCACACCTCTATCTTACAAGAAATCCTTAGTTCTGCCTTTCTGTGCCCAAGTTAGGCTCAGCAGCAGGAGGGCAGTTAAGTGTTTGGGGTTGGCAGCAGCTCGGGCTGGCATGTAGACCCTGCAAAGCTGTACAAACAGACATTATGGGATCCCCTAGGGAACCCCTAGAGTGCATTGTATCATGCAACTAACACTGGAATCGGTGTAGTTGTATGATTCCAATATGTTTGATATCAAACATGCCTAGGTTCAGTGAAGCCATTACGTAGTTGGACAACTCGTGTTGGCCAGAGTCTATTAAATACCTTAAGATGGCTTTCCCGCACTTACAAAGCCAAGGTAATGGAGTCTGGGGTTTGTAGGGGCACCTCTGCCATTGCAGGGGTGCCCTCACACATGGAACCATGCACCTTGCCCATGGGCTAAAGGGCCTACCTTAGGGGTGACGTACAGGGTCAGAATGCAGTGAGGATGATATAAGGCTTTCCTTACATCTGGAGTGAAAGGTGCATGCACCATTTCACACTGGCTGGCATGGCAGGTTAGTAGTCACAGTTTGCCTGGGTCCCCGTGCGTGGCATAATACAATCTACAGCCCATGGGGGATCATGGTGTACCAATGCTCAGGGTACCTAAGTACCATACACAAGGGATTTACAAGGGTGCACCAGTATGCAAATTGTGGGGTGTAAAAGTTACCTTACAACTAAATTTAGGGGAGAGAGCACTGACAATGGGGTCCTGGTTAGCAGCATTTCAGTGTACTACAGTCTAAACACACTGACAACAGGCAAAAAGTGGGGTTAACTATGCCAGAAAGATGCTACTTTCCTACAGCGCCTTATCTGGTAAAGACATAGTCTAATTGCAGAATCCTTACCTTTAAATTTCCTCCAAGCAACAGTCTGGATCTGGAGATTTTTCTTGATCAGTACCCATGCACGTCAGATGGAGTCCGTCAACCCAGCATCTGTCGTCGGCGTCGTGCTCACCGGATATGACATCTCAGGACCTATATATGTGCCACCCCGGCACGCTGACATCAGTTTCTTTCAACGACTTTCCGTCCAGAAGCACAGAGCCATGAAGAACACTGACCACTGCTGCATCAAAACTAGGGCCCTGAAAGAAAAGTCCCTGTCCCTAGAAATTAATACTCAGAATGAGGAGGATGGGTGGGTGGCCACAAGAAAGGCTGTTTTAACATCAGACGCCTGAGAGGACAATTATGGAGCAGCTCAAAGGAGCACACATTCAGAAGGTAAGAACCAAATTCAAATCCCATTGGGGCATTATAAATCTTGATGAAGTGAACAAATGGGTAAAACCCCTAAGGAACCTACTTACTATAGGAGACATAAACAAAGAGGGTTGGTCAGGCAATCTCAGAAATGCAGAGATAGCGGACAAATAACCTTTGAGGATGCCCAAAGCAGAGCCCGGCTGGGCCAAAGAAAGTATAAACCAGAAGACCTCAGAAAGAGGGGTAGAGAGGGGATCAAGAGACTTGTCTGTGCACCATGCCACACACTTGTTCCATCAACAGGTGTATACCATTTTGGTGGAGGGCCTGCCTGGCTGCCAAGATAATGTTACATACTTTGGGCAGAAGATCATAAGCTGTCAACTTCCGGCAGTCAATCTCCACCCAAGAAGGAGGAGACTAGACAGGTTTGACAGAAGCAACAGAAGATCCTCCAAAGGAGCAATCTGATCAGAGGATCGATGATGATGCTCAATAGCTCAGGATACAAGACTCTTCGTGCCCAGTCAAAAGCCACAGGGATTTCTTGGGCCCTGTTGATCTTGATCTTCTTGACACCCCTGGGCAAAAGTGGTAAGGATGGAAAGGTGCACAAGAGGCCTGAGTTCCACTCGAGACTAAAAGTGTCGCCAAGCGAGCGCCACCTTGGAAACTCCAATGTGCAAAATTGTAAACATTGCATTCTCTGCAGACGTGAACAGATCTAACCAAGGCTCTCCCCACTACTGAAAGAGACCTTGCACCACCGCTGGATGGAGATGCCATTCATGATGGACCAGGCATTGTTGGCTGAGTTTGTCTACTCTGGTGTTCAGAAAGTCTGTCTGGTATTGAACTAACAGGGAAATGTCATGGTGTTCAAGCCATGTCCAGAGGTGCAAAGCCTCCTGACAGAGGGTCCATGACTCCACCTCACCCTGATTGTTGCAGTATCACATGGCGGTGGTGTTGTCTGTGAACACCTGCACTACTTTCCCTTTGAGAGAGGGAAGGAATACTTTAAATGCCAGTCTGATTACCCTGAGCTCCAAAAGACTGATGTGGAGCCTGGACTTCGCCTGAGCCCAGATGCCTCTGATCTCCGACTCTCCCAAGTGGCCACCCCAACTTGCTGTAGAACTGGCATAGTCGCCTACAAACATAAGTACTGTCATCCTTAAACCAGCAGTCTTGCCTAGAGCAAGAGTTAAACTACGACACCAGGAGTGATGCATCTGTCACTACTATCAGATATGGTAATGGTCCAAGAGCCACCATTGCAGATCTTGCGCAGTTCCCTCTGAGATCTGGACCATGAAATTCCCCTGATGCTGCGCCCACTGGAACTTCACGCCCCACTGCAGAGCCTGTATATGCCACCTGGAATGTGTTACCAACAGGATGCAGGAGGCCATGAGGCCCAGCAGCCTTAGAGTCATTCGCACCGAAATCCGAAATAGAAGCTGAAACATCAGTATCATATTCTGAATATCCTGGACTTGCCATTCGAAGGGGACGGGGGGTAGGTCCGACACTGCACTGTGTCCAGAACAGCTCTGATAAAAGGAAGTGTCTGAGAGGTAACCAAGTGTGACTTTAGTACATTTATAGTGAACCCCAGTGAATGCAGGAGATCTGGCATTCACAGACCAGAATGCCAGGCTAGAGGAAAAAAACATGGATTCCCTATCCAGGGGTGTGGAAGGGAATGTTCCTGGGGATGTGGAGGCTTGGATAACCAAGCTCTCAGGTGTCGGGTGTTGTGTTGAGGTAAAGTTTTGAACTTCCATGAAATCAAGCCTAATTAATAGGTGAAAAGATTAATCAGTAACTCAAACTCTTGCTGCTGACTAGGCCTGAGAGAAATTTAAATTAAGCCTGTGCAATTTGCATAATTTTTGGAATATCTTCCAATGACTGTTACAAGAAATTGACAAAATTACGCAATTATGCCACTTCACATAATTACTCACCATTCGCTGTAAATATTTAATGTGAATAGTGCCATTTGAATACTAGATAACAACAGAACACGAGCAGCTGTTCACGCTGCTTTTATTAAAATATATTTTTATACCAAAAATAGACATATGTATTTCACTATAAAATATAGAGCGAAATGACTGATTTGCCTTACACGTAACTACGCATAATTTTGTTTTATTTTTGCATACCTGCGCAAAAGCAAATTATAGAAATTTTGTGCAACCCTACTGCGGACATCACCTGTGATCTGCAGCTCACAAGTTCAGTGATGCTAGCTTCTCCTTATGCCCTTCTGACAACTAAGTACCATAGTGCACCTGTAAATTTGCCAAACTTAATTATACTATATGTATTGAGTGAGGATCAATATATAAACACAATCTTATTATTGTAATTATTATGAAAAAGCAAGTGGTGAGTAAAGCAGATAATGTCTAAAGAAGGATCATGAAGAAGACGTAAACAAACCTTAAAGTTGAATATATAATTTTATAGTAAGCCTAAAATCAGACCTCTGTCCTCGGAAGACTGGTGTATACCAGACAGTAGACATAATTGAATGAGAGAAAGTGTTCTATGAAGAAATGCAGACCAGTGAGGTAACAAGTCCAGGGTGTGACACAGACCCCTGCAGAGAGCAGAGGGGCCTCCAATCTTTTAAGGGCCCCCACTCCTTCAAGGGACCCCAAGTCTGCTTGTTATCTGTAACATATGGGAGACTTAGGGGCCCCTTATCACATTTGCAGGGGGCCCCACCATGTTGTGTTACACTACTGTAACAGGTAGCCAATCCTCGTGTATTCCAGATATCTGACATTGCAGGGTTCTCAGGTACTTCATCTCCAAGGCAGGTATGGCCTGGTAGAAGGATAGGTAATAGGAACTCCAATTCAATGTGTGGGAATCTAATCATTGTAGAATAGGAAATGTTTTTTAATTCCACAACAAATATATATCAACAGGCAGAGATACAACTGAGATTCACAAAACCATATTCGTCAAGATATATATATGTTGACAGAATTTTCTTTTAAGATCTAGGTTCAGGGGCTTAGCTAGGGGGTGGGGTGTTTGGGGTGTTAAACCCCTCTAAAAATGTATTCTGTAGAACATAGTTGGGTACAAGTGCTTTCAGCTGGGTAATGTGAAGTGTCTGTCGAATTTCACCAGGGATTTTTACATGCCCCGCCTGACAAAAACACACACACACACACACTCTTGCCTTTTTCTGAAGGCCTTTAACATGTTGATTAGTTTAAGAAATATTGCATTTTGAGTACCCCTAACAATCCACATTCCTCTTTCTTTCCACTGCCCCTTAAGCCCCTGTCATGTGCGGCTTCTCATATAATGTGTTTAACAAGATGTCCTAGAGTGACTGTGGGAAATGTGAAGATACTCCCCTTTCCCCCCTATCATACTGAATAACCTACGCCCCTGTCTTGGCTCTGACAGCAAAGCTGTTAAATTGCTCTATTCTCTCTAATGTACCCGGAGTGAGCTTTCCAAGCCCCACTTTCAACGATTGCTTTTTCTTTGGCAATCAGGTCTTGGTTTGCCTCACAGTAGTATTTCTCTCTAACCTAATACTATTGATTGTTAAAGTCTATTTTTCTATCTCATATAGTTTTGCACTTAACTGTATGCAGAACTATTTTAAAACAACAGAACTCTATCTCAGCTTCTTCCTGTTTATTCTCTTTGCTTTCACTTTCCACAGTCATGTTCACTCCTCCTGGCATCCTTCCCCCTCCTTCTTTACAATGTGTCTTATTTTCCCTCACTTCTACCACCTCTTATTGCATCTGTCTTTCACATTTTCTTCTCATTCTCCTTGTTCACATCTCCATTTCGTTCCACCCTATCGCTCCTCCCTTTTTTCAGTGACTCCATCTTTCTCCAACCTGCCATTCAAATTCACTCCTCCTTTCACTGCCACCCACTTTCCTCTGGGTGAGAAAACAGGCCTGATTGCAGAGGCCCCCTAACTTTTTGCCCCCATTTTCCACTTTTGGCTGGTGTTTTCCTCTACACTGATGGTGCCCTGGGTACTGCTAACCAGTCCCAGGGCCTGTGCTCTGTGTAAAATCAATATGCAAATTCGGCCAATTATAATTGGCTAAGTCAACCTACCTATAAGTCCCTAGTATATGTTAGGGCATGTAGGTTTAGGGACCCCAGCATAGGTAGTGCACCCATAGGTGCACTGCTGAGGTGCCCAGTGTAATTTTAAAGGCAGGCCTGCCTTGCTGGCTGCTTTTAAATTAAAGTTATATGCAAATTCGACTTTGGAATTAAAAGTAGTTCCAAAGTCTTAAACTACCTTATTTTTACATATAAGTCACCCCTAAGGAGTGCCCTATGTGCCCCTAGGGCTGGGTGCCATGTAACTATAAGCAGGGACCTTATAAAAGTAGTTTTATAAGCCCTGGTGAGGTAAAAACAGCCAAATTTGTTTTTCCCTCAATGTAGTGAATGGCCTTCATAGGCTAGAATGGGGAGACTTTATTTTTATTTTAAAAGTCCCTTTAAATGACAGATACAAAGAGTTTGGTGTCAAATTAATTGTTATAATAAATCCCACAACTTCCAGTTGTGGGATTTAATATAACTTGTTCAGGTAAAGAGTTTTAAACTTTACCTGAAAAGTTGCCAATTTCAGCCCTGCATTGTTTTACTGCTGTGCACTGATTGGCCTGCCTCTGGCAGCCTGGCCAGGCTGCCTTGATGAGGTGTGAAGTGGCCTGACTTCACACAAAGAGATGTGCCTGTGGGAGGGGATCTCCCCTCAGCAGATGGTGAGCCGGGAAGGGGGAGGGCTGCCAAACTGGTCTTCAAAGGCAGAAAAGGACATTTGGAGCAACACCCACACATCCTGCAACCCCAGACAACTAGGTGCCCCCTTGATTAGATTAGGAGAGGGCAGGAGAGGGTGTGTTCATGATTTTTAGCCACACCAGTGGGTGGGCTCAGCCAGATGTAACCTCCAAAAATCACTTTCAGCCATGATGTATTTTTGAGGAATGTTGCCTCCTGGGATTGATTTTTGCCACACTTCCCAGGAAGTGGTCATCACAGGGGGAAGGACCCACACCTGATTGGAGAATCAGGACCCCCCTGTTTTTCACCCAGGAGCAAGGATTAAACTGGCAGACCTGCACCCACACCTCAGTTCCCTACCAGGAAGAACTACACAAGAAGAAGGACTGCCCTGCTGGACCCTTGGCCTGCACCTGGAACCTGCACTCAGAAGGACTGCACCAGCTGCACACTTGGGCTTCACCACAAGAAGGACTTTGCCTGGCTTCAACTGGTTCAAGGAGGGACTCCCTGTTTGCTACAGGTGAAAAATTGCTAACCAGAGTCCCCTGCACCAACTCCTGAAGAAATCAACCAGCTGACCACTGCACAGTGGCCAAAAATAAGTTTGCGCCAGGTGCATTCTGGGAGTTGTAGTCCACACCCCAAGGATCTCAGAGATTCTGGACCCTTGGGGTGAGCTGTGGACCCCAAAATAACCTTAAAAGAAAATCTGGGACAAGACCAAGAAGTTTGGAGAACTTTTGAAAAAAAGCTCCATAGAGGGACTGACCCGCTGCGGCAACTCTAGCTGGCTTGCCTCAACCGTGACCCGGCCTGATTTGCGGGATCGTCCCGGTGAAGAAAATCTCCAAAAAAGAGACTAAGGGGGTCATTCCGACCCTGGTGGTCATAGACCGCCAGGGCCGGGGACCGCGGATGCACCGCCAACAGGCTGGCGGTGCATCCAGGCCAATTCTAACCACGGCGGTAAAGCCGCGGTCAGAAAAGGGAAACCGGCGGTTTCCCGCCGGTTTTCCCCTGGCCTGAAGAATCCTCCATGGTGGCGCTGCAGGCAGCGCCGCCATGGGGATTCCGACCCCCTTCCCGCCAGCCTGGTTCTGGCGGTTTTGACCGCCAGAACCTGGCTGGCGGGAACGGGTGTCGTGGGGCCCCCTAACAGGGCCCCACAAAGATTTTCAGTGTCTGCATAGCAGACACTGAAAATCGCGACGGGTGCAACTGCACCCGTCGCACCCTTTCCACTCCGCCGGCTCCATTCGGAGCCGGCATCCTCGTGGAAGGGGGTTTCCCACTGGGCGGGCAGGCGGCCTTCTGGCGGTCGCCCGCCAGCCCAGCGGGAAACTCAGAATGACCGCCGCGGTCTTTTGACCGCGGTACGGTCTTCTGGCGGTTCCCACCGCCCGCCAAGATTAGAATGACCCCCTAAGTCCGAACGTACAAAGTTGACTGGGACTTTCCAGCCAGCGTATCCGAGGAGGGCTCCAAGGGCGTCGGATCAAGATCCAGGTTTACCCCGATCGAACGATTTTCAACTCGAAAAAATGACTAAGTCTGAAGGTAAAAATATCCACCGAGGGCTCCCACGACGCGTATCCGGAGAAGAGTTCCAGGAGGTCGGATTGGACTGGCAGGTTCGTCCCGCTGAAGAAAATCTTCAGAAAAACGACTAAGTGCGAAGGTAAACTTTTGACCGAGCCCTCCCGCAACCTGTAGCCGAGCCGGGCTCCATCGCAGTCGGCCTTAAACTTTGACTTTGCCCTGGTCGAGGTGCAACTAGATGACCCGATTGGCACTTTTTGTTTCTAGGCGCTAAAAAAAAAACAATTCTTTGAAAATTCATATCTCCGGTTCCCCTGATCCGATTTTTTTTCGTTTTTGTGTCATTTTAAAGATAAAAATATAATCTATTTTTATAAATTGGTTTTAGATTTTTACACTGTTTCCTGTGTTTTAATTTAATTTCTGTTTTGTGATATTTGAATGCTTTACACTCTTGTCTCCTAAGTTAAGCCTTGTCGCTCGTTGCCAAGCTACCAAGGATTGAGCTGGGTTTAATTTACTGAGACCTAACTGGAGGTCAGTGGCCTATTGCTAAGTGTAGGTACTTACCTGCCCTTACCAATAACCCATTGTCCAACACTCTGTGTTCACTCCTTCTTATCCCCTCCCACGCTTCCACATGGGCAACTCTCAATAATGTAGCCTTGGGCGGGAATTTGTTTTAACTTACCGAAAAGTATGAGGCTATCTATACTGAAAGCCCCCTTTCCTTTAGCACACTTTTTTCATTTCTATGTCACATGACGGTCCGAAGGCAATGGGGCTTTTATTATAGCCCTTCCCTTTTGTATATCATAGAAAGTAAAAGAGGACTATAATGAAGTCTCCCTTGCCATCTGAAGTTTATTTGAGGTAGAAACAACAAGATTTTATAGAAAGCAAGTGTTCTTTTATAGACAGACTTTAGTTTCAAAACATGTTTTGGCTTTAGTGTGCTTACAATTCATGCATTAGCACATTAAAGCCGACCTAATGGCTTCACGTATGTGCCTTAAGGGTTTGAAACTCTATCGAAATGAATGCGCGCCCGGTTACTAATTCATTTGTTTTTCCATGTCTTGGGGGTTTTAATTGGAGCCCAACTTTGTAGAGCTCGCACCTGAGCTGGAAACCCCTTTTGTGCGACGGCGTACCTTGTGAGTTAACGGGCCTGCAAAACTTCATGTTTACGCCATGACAAAATTGTCAGCCATCACCAGACGTCGGGACACTCTCCCAGAAGTCTATCGCATTAGGATACAGTATCGCTTTGTTAGGATGTTGCTTTTATTTCTCACCACAGATCACAACGCAGTAACATAATATATTGCAAATAATATGCATGCAGAGATAGCACCGAACACGCTTTCAACTTGACTTCACTAGCCACATTTACACCTAATGCAACACTACAACTAAACCCTAATCATGGAAGGCCGTGAAATCTTAGTAAATTAGTAACTTTAATTGATGGGTTCATTTAATGTATTCACAGAAGCCCAGCCTGACAAACAGAGGTTGCGCTGCTCCATTCCGCCTGGATTTGAAATCTTTTCGAGTGCTCGACTCTAATTGGAAAATAGGATGCGAGCGCAGGGGAGCAGCAGTGGGAGGCTTGGATATTGTGGAGCCTGGCATTTTCTTGGGAAAAGGTCGCAGTCCGAGGTTAGACTAGGGAGGCCAATAAACAGGTGCTATATTTGAGCATTTGCCAAACACCTTTTGCGTATTTGCTTTTTTCTGCAATTGCAGCTGTCCCCCAAGCCAGGATGGATGAGTCGCGTGCATGCAGACCGGCTTTAGCACGAGCCAGCGGGAAAGAGGATGCTCAGACCAGTGGCGTAAAGCAAAATAATGGGCCCCCTACAGACTATGAAGAGGCGACTCAGAGACTCCTTATCTCACATATATTCATTAGTCTTAAGCTAAATGGGTGCCCCCTGAATGGTTGGAGGGCCCACGAAGGGTTGTGGCTCCTCTGCCCTGGAGGGGCCTGTGTTACGCACGTGGCTCAGACCAGCAGAGATATGTAAACTCATAGGTATGAAGGTGTGGCTGGTAAGGATGTGGACACTTACAAAAGCGTCCTTGAATTGTTTACGTACAAAATTATCCATTTCATATAACTGATTATTTCATATGTTTGTGTGTTCGTGCGTCGTGCAAGAGAATGTGCATGTTAGGGGTTTATTTCAACAACGGCGGTACAAAGTAAAACCAACGCTATCCAAAGACATAAGCTCCTCACTGTTCCAGCTAGTCAGCCTGCTTCTGTGCACCTCTCAGCTCTCATTGTCTACGCTCCCTTCCCCCTTTAACAATCTACAACATACCTTGTTTCACTCACCTCAATCCCAGGTTTGTGCGGCCACCCGATCTCTGCTCACTGCCCACTAGGCCGTATCTATCCAGCCTCTCAATACCTGTACCATCAACTCTCTTGTACCCCCACTGCCCTTCGGTGCAGCAGGTACCAAAACTTTGTATATACCCAAAAATCCCAAGTAATGAACTTCACAGAGTAACTTGGTTTGCAGAATAAATTGTTAGGTCTGTCTACTAGACCTACTGTTATCAATTCTTCAAAATATACAGCAAGTGGGTTTTGATTCAGCTCACCTCCTGCTATTGGTTGTGTACTGCATTATTCTGCCTACTATGAACTGCTTTTATTACAACGCATAGGAACTATTTTCCAAACTAAAACCATGAGAAGTTAGCATGCATTTTTTTTCTCTATCTCATTCATGCACTGCATGCAAAACAACCAAACCTTTTTAAACCCAGCTAGACACAACATGAGCCATCTCAGCCTCATGTTATTAAAAAAATCCTAAATAGAAAAAAATACATCTATACATTGATAGAGGGCTTTGAGTCAGCCTGTTCAACTGTGATTCACAATTTGCTTCAACCCACCACAACATATAAAGACCTGCCAACTCATACTTTACCACTGTGTGTCACACAATGCTGGCTTCCTTCACACAGTCACTGTTAGAAATAGGGTCTCTGGTTGGCAGTCAGTTTGCACTCTGTCCAAGCAGGGACCCTCACTCTAGTCAGGGAAAAGGAGATACTCACTTAAAATAACCTGTGGTCACCCCCTTGGTAGCTTGGGACAAGCAGTCAGGCTTATGTTAAAGGCAGTCTTAGAGTCGTTTTTTACCAACACACACACAGTAATACAGTAAAACACTACAAAACGGACACCACACCAGTTTAGAACAATAGCCAATATTTATCTAAATCAAACAAGACAAAAATGAAAAAAATCCAGCATACACAACTAAAGTTATGAATTTGGGTTAATTAAAAAGAGTCTTACTCTATAAAATCATTGGATGTATTGATATTACACAAAGTAGCTGGCTTGCGTAAAAAATAAAGCCACACAGGCGAGCTGCATCGAAAATGCAGCAATGCGTCGATTCCTTACTAGAAAGTGAGGTCGTGCACCCTTTCTTCTCCGGTCGGGTAGGCAATGCTTCGTTTTCCTCTTCGCAAGAGAGCGATGCATCGATTTCCAGACGGATACCTTGGATCTGGGCAGGTTCTTATTGATTTTGATGCTCAGGGATGATGCGTGTGAAATCCAGCCACACGAGGACGAGAATCCGTGCTGCATGGGGTTTGAGTCAATTTCAGCAGCTGCAAGCGGGTGTTGCATCTTTTCTCCAGCAGTGATGCAGGTAATGCGTCGATTTCCCAGCCCGATGTAGGAGGTGTGTCAATTTCAGCCACAATGCTGGTGTTGCGTCATTTTTACAGCCGCATTGCAGGTGGTGTGATGAAATTTTCCCTGCATGGCTCCTGTGCATGAATTTACATCTTGGTTCTACCAGCTTCACCGTTCAAGTTTCAAGTTCAAGGGCCCAGGAACTTGGAAGGGTAAGAGTCTTAGCAGACAGTCCAGGTGCTGGCAGAGGAAGTCTTTGATGGCCCTGAGACTTCAAAACAGGAGGCAAGCTCAGCCCAAGCTCTTGGAGACACTTCACAAGCAGGAATATACCACAACGTCCAGTCCTTGTCCCTTTTCAGGCAGAAGCAGCAACTGCAGGCCAACCCAGCAAAAGCACAGTCACAAGCAAAGGGGCAGTACTCCTCTTCCAGCTCTTCAGCTCTTCTCCTTTGCAGAGGTTCCTCTTGAGTCGAGAAGTAATCTAAAAATCTGGGGCTTTGGGTCCACTACTTATACCCCTTTTTGCCTTTGAAGGAATCTTCAAAGTAAAGTTTCTGTTGTCCACAAGATCCTGCCTTGCCCAGGCCTGCCCCTAGACACACACACACCAAGGGGTTGGAGACTTCATTGTGTGAGAGCAGACACAGTCCATTTAGGTGTAAGTGTCAGCTCCTCCCTCCACTCTAGCCCAGATGACCCATCAGGATAAGCAAGCTGCACCCCAGATCCCTTTGTGCCACTGTCCAGTGGAGATTCAAAAACAGCCTGTCAATCTGACCCAGACAGGGAATACACAAGCAGGCAAAGCCACGGAATGATTTAAGCAAGAAAATGCCCACTTTCTAAAACTAGCATTTTCAAACTGACAGCCTAAAAACCAACATTACTGCAAGATGTATTTTTTAATTGTGAGTTCAGATACCCCAAACTCCAGATCTCTATCTGCTCCCAAAGGGAAACTGCACTTAAAAAGACATTTAAAGGCAGCCCCCATGTTAACCTATGAGAGAGATAGGCCTTGCAACAGTGAAAACCTAATTTGGCAGTATTTCATTGTTAGGACATGTAAAACACATCAGTACATGTCTCAACTTTAACATACACTGCACCCTGCCCTGAGGCTACCTAGGGTCTACGTTAGGGGTGTCCTATGTGTATAAAAAGGGAAGGTTTGGGCCTGGCAAGTGGGTACACTTGCCAGGTCAAATTAGAAGTTTAAAACTGCAGACACGGCAGTGGTAGGTTTGAGCCACGCTTACAGGGCTACTCATGTGGGTGGCACAAACAGTGCCACTGGCCCACCAGTAGCATTTGATTAACAGGCCCTGGGCACCTCAAGTGCACTTTACTAGGGACTTGCTAGTAAATCAAATATTTGTAGATACCCAAAAGGATTCATGCCGCAGCATTCTGTATTAAATGAAGTAACTGAGAGTGGACTGCCCAGGTAGAGAGAGGTCCCACAGCAAAAGTACTGCAAGAAGTAGGGACCTTCTGTCTGGGATTATTCCGAGCTAGTGTAACAAAAAAAACTGCTACTCACTGGTAACGACCAAAAATGATCAAAAATGATCTGAGCTTTCTCATATTCCTAGTCAAAGGGAAATTAGCAGACCACTTTAGGTTTGAATGTCCCTTTTGGCATATGATTTGCATATCGTTGATGTTGAAAAATGAAATGCACCATTCCTAATGTATCAATGGCTCAGGTCGGTTTAAGCATTTCTTCCATCACTTTTCTACAACCAGTACATTTTATTGGGCTTTGCTATCTATTCTGAAGTGAAAGCGTATTCTTGTTCAGCAACTGTAATGTGATAAATAATGGCATAAGCAAACCAATATTCACTCTTCTAAGCCCACCCACGTATGGAAGCAGTAGCAGATTTCCTTCAAAGCACAAAATCCCAACTTTATCTGCAGATATATGAGCAGTTGTTTATATGCCAATGCTTTACTTAATTGTGCAACCCATTCTACAAACTGAATTGAAGACCCACACAGGAGTGCATGGTCTGCATTGCCAAACAATACTTTCAGATTTTCATGTCCCCATAACCTGTGCGTCCTACCTTTAGTTGACCTCTGAGCCCCCTGAATGAGAATGACGGCAACCATCAAGCCACTAACTTTCCTCCAAAGAAGTTAAACTGTTAAACTGGTTCAATAAGCATCAATTACTATGCAAAATTCAGCCATTGGTCAGAAAATGCAATTAAATGAAAAAATAAAAAATACCCTAAGTCCATTCTTTGAGACTGATAGGGAACTGTAAGTGTCACATTCAATACCATGAAAATATTTTCAAAAAACAACACTGTGATTTTAAGAATTTTGAAGTTATGGCATGTGAGCTGCCCTCCATCTTTCAGAGGATCCATACCTTTTAGGTGCATCACCTCACCTAGTTCCTGCATGATTCCTGCAAGGTGATAGCCCAGATTATGCTGACAGAGAAGAAAGCTGAATAGGTTTGAAAAGCAGGAAGAGTACGTTTTACCTATACCACAATCACTATGAATTTTATGTTGCTTTACTTCTCATCTGGATGGGAACCTGATTACACAACTTATGGTATCAATAGAAGGGAACACATCATATGTTATGCAAGTTAAGGAAGCAAGTTTGGGTGGGAATTGCTGAACAAAGGCTGCATCAATTACAACACACAGAGTGCAGTCCATTATATTGTTTTGGTTAGACCGTGCCTCAATAAACAGTGACAAAGCCTGTGTGAATCAGTCCATACGGGACAGTGAATACTGGCCTATTAAGCTATTGAACCTCCTAAAGGAGAGCAAAAAGAACTTGGTATGCTTAGTGTTCTAGAGGCTCACTAGTGATGTGCAGGGCTACTTTATTACTTCAAGCAGTTCTCCACACGTGTAGAGAAAGGAGATGACCGGAAGCCTTGGATGTCTTTCTTCATTGGGCGAAGAATGTATCTCTAGCATTGCAGACAAAATCATTGCTGCTCAACTTCTTCTGAATTCAGCAAGTGAAAAAGGAGGCAGCCATCTCGTCTGAAGGAAACTGCAATGGCAGAGAGCAATCTGACTCCATGTAAAACTAGCCTGGAGCTTCTATGAAAAACTGTAATTTATTAAACCTCACATCAATGAAAATATGAGAGGTCTCTATGCCTGTATGGAAAAATGAAGACAACTCTGGAAGCAGATTCATCATAAACGATTGTGTTGAAATGTAATCTAAAGAAACTGGTACCAAACTCAACACCAAATAGCTTATTTTTCTTTGAATAAATGAAGGTAAATTACAGATCTCCTAAAGCATGCCCTGGCATGAGTTTCAATGAGTAGGGCTTGCTGTATACGTATATATATAGTTTCTTTAGCAACTAAAGAGTATTAGGATACTCCAAGTATCGGTATACAAGTAATGGAACCAGGAGGAGAAAGGGCACAGCTTAGAATTGAGGGATCTGGCGAAAATACCTATCAACTTATTTAATTAAGTTCAGAGTCACAGCTGTACTATTTGGACTAGATCAGAAGTAAATAAATTATCTGATAGCACAGGACGTCAATGATTACTCTTTCAAAGATACATGCAAGGTAGTATGCCAGAGTCCTTGTATTTCTGGATGCCTCACATAATGCTTCAGGAAGGGGGGGTGGCTCGCAACAATAAGCATTACTGCCTTAGATTCCACACCAGGTGCTATATCCCAAAGTATGACAGCCTCTTTACCATCACAAAGTACATGGTCTCGTTTGTTAGATGTCTTTTCTTGGGGTCTGACCGACCATGTTCACATTATGGTACAGAAAACATAAGCTGCTGATCCCCAGGAAACTAGTAATTGCCCTGGTAAGTGACAAACTGCTTTCCACTTATGATGCACTGCTTATCGCTTGTTGTAGTAGGTGACATACAGGTAGATGAAGTCAAATGTATGTTATGCCGTTCAATTGAAAATGTGAGCAGCAAACCCTTGGAAGAAAGGCACCGTCCTCCCACTAGAGAGGTGCAACTGCTACAGGCGCCTATGATCATGCATGATATTCTCAAAAAACAGAAGAATTGAGTCTGCTGCTGGTCTTACATGGGGTGGAGCCTTCTTATGTAGAGAAAGATTGAACTGGGCCACTTCCAAATATGTAAAATTGTAGTATTCTTTCTGAGAGGGTTTTTTAGGTGGTGGTAGCAGGACACAGAACTCCCAAAGACTTGCAAACGAGGGACAGAACAGCAATACATGTATATCACCACAATGTTGATTAGTACAAAGAGTCGGACGAAGTGTACTGGGGAACAAAAATTAGATGGGACCCAAGTTATCACGAAAATGGAGACATAGAGAAGCAGGCTATCTACCATCACAGAATCGAACTAAACATAAAATATATAAAAAAAAGAACAGACACTGTTCTCATGTGTGTCTCCTCTTTTTAAACAATTTTGAAAAGGATAAGTAATTGAAGTGTTGAGTGTGCATTAATTATCTCAAATGCAAGTGGAACAGAGATTTACATACTAAATTAAATTCACAAATCTCAAGACGCATTTCAAATTATTTTACCCTCCACCTTGTTTTTAAAGAATACAGAGCACAATCTACAAGCTCCCTATCACAGAAAATGTAATGTAGATATAAGAAATGTAGTGATGCTAACGCATCATCTATCCCGGAGGACTGAACTGAATTTTGGTAAATTAAATCCCCCTGTCAGTTATTGTTATTTTCAGATCCTTCCAATAAAGTACATGTACCACGGTCTACCAGAAACACCAGTCCCTCCTCGTGCAGGTGCAATGTCAGTTGCTGATGTGTAACTGAAACCTGTAATTCTCTCAAACTTGACATTTCCATTGAAGTGGGGAATTCATTTCACAATGAATTGCGTCTAATGTCCAATAATGGATCTGTACAAATACTTTTCATCAAGAGAAGTTATTTCTGGAAGGCTGCGGATACCTCGTGCTTCTGCTTTATCATTAAAGGATGGCTTTTCATATGCACAGTTCAGTTTTAATAAAACATCTCTAGATTCTATCACATGCAGCCATAATACACAAACCCCGCAGAGCAAAATAAAAAAAATTGTATCAATTTTTAGAAATGGAGATTTGATTTAGCACATCGTGTTCCTGAAGTCAGTATTGGATAGTGCAGTTCATAATATTATCTGATCGCCTGACATCTGCAAGCTACAGCTGGAACTGGTAGAGCAACAGAGTTTTAACCACACTCAGAAGCGAGAGCGTTGTGTCTATGTTTGTTTCTTATGCATAGTTTGGAAAAGCTGTGCCACCCTCTTGTTCATTGGTTCCTGCTGTTACTGATTTTTAACGTGCTGTTCACGAGTAGCAATTAAGATGGATGGCAGGGGGGTCATAGAAAGTGACTACTTTACAGTTCACTGGTGGATTCGTGTGTGTGCGTGTCTGTCTGTCTTTTCACTGGAAGAGCGTAAAGGATAGTTTATGCATATGTACAGAAGATAATCATCACTATTCAGTGTGTCTATTGTTTATGGCAGACATTACAGCCTACACGTCTCTGTACTCAGGACCCACAGCCCAAAAACATTCTCACATGTGGGAGGGGATCTTCCCACCCTCTTTCTTTCTTCAATGTAGATTTTCTCTGCATTACTGAATCCCCAAACCAAATTGCCTGTGTTCTTGGCTGTTACCTAGCAATATTGGCCTGTACTGGTTCTGTGTGGCTCCCAACCTTCACCTTTAAAAACGTGCTGACATGGAAATTTCTACTCCAAAAGGCAGTAAAAACAAAACACAAACAATAAACAGTCTTCTTACTGTTTGGGAAAAGACCTTCATTTTTTAACAAGCTAGAATTGTGGTTTGCTTGGTTAGGGTGCTCTCATTATAAATGAAAAATGAATATTGGCTCCTTTGAGCTTGTAAATCATACCACATCGGGACATGGAGGAATCTCTATGGATCAGCTCACATCAGACAAACTGCTAGAGACAGATACTTTGCTTGGTCGCTGTCTTTCTATAAGACTTTGCAAAAGCCTAGATTCTAGACAGCCTTGTTACTGTGATCTGTAGATGTGTGGCTCTTTGCCCTGGGAAGAGGAGAGCAACTCTAACTGCTGGATCTATACAGACTTCAGCACTTGGTAGAGAGCATGAACATGGCACCATCCCTGCAGGCAAACGTCCCCACATCAACTATGGTGAGTATCTACCAACCTTATGAAACTCAGTCTTGGGATGGCTGAATCATCCCTTTCCTAGTCACAAGGAAGACTGGTTTTTTTTTATTATTTTTGACTGGAAAGTAGTAGGTGTGTCAGCTAACTGTCTCGGTTGCCTGTAGTTGAACCCAGAGCCAGACACCGTTATACAAGAGATGTAGATATCTTTTTTCCAAAGAGGTAGTCTCTTCAACACATTTTTTCTATTTAATCAACAAAGGACCATTTTTTTCTGAGTAGTCAGAGAGCTGCTTTTAATTTTTATTTCAAAATTGGTAATTACAAAAGAAGGCAGGCCAACATGTTTCGCGACTTTAACAGTTATTTTTGTTGCTTCATCAGGGCTAAAATTTTAAAACTAAAATATATGTTGCAAGGTCAAACAAGCTAAAATATATGTTTTTAATGATCTGTCCTATGACGTACATACAGTCCATTGTGTTGATGAACTTATAGGTCAAGCAAACAAAATCCTCTGCGTGATAACCGCTCACATCAGTGGTTGAAGAAACAGTGATATTGTGGGTGGTAGTGCTTTTCTTTCTGCCACTGAAAATAAATCCTTTCTCTTCTATGGAATCTCTAAAAACATCTAGTGACCTAACAACAGAGTTGACCTTATTTTAGGATATTTGTTGTTTCTCAGAGTAAAGGTAACATCCTTTCTGTTGATGTGATTTTAACAAACACAAAGCTTTGCAGACGGGCATTCTGCAGCCTCAAGTCTTCACTTAATTATGTGAGTATACCAATTATGACAAAGTGTAACTGTAACAAACTTTCATTCTTAATGCATGCACATAGAGGGATCACAGATATGTACCTATGGTTCGTACAGATGCACACATGGTTGTAGATTAATACAATACAATAAGGGTACTCTTGGTAAGCAATGCAAATTGTGGAGGAGTAATGTCAGCCTACCCTGTATATCCCAGTACCTTACATGCATGGTGAAATAGTCAAACTTTTCATAGAAGAAATGTTCAAACATGCATTTTTGTAAGGTGATTTTTTATATTTCCAGGGTGGTACCCAACTAGTAAGCTGTTTGTGAGCACCCACAAAGGCCAGGCCATGCACGGCTGCGACAGGGGGATGGGATGTGGGTGGGATGGGGCGGCATCCAATACATTATAAATCAATCTCAAAGATGTACGGAAAAGAAAAGGGAGACTGAGCTTAATTCTCCTGAAATATTGCTTTTTATGGTGCTCCTCCTGATCTCTGCTGGGACAATATTCTCAATAATTCGTAAAGTTGGTGGAGCAAACATTATGCAAGAACATGTAGAAAAGTGAAACTATGCAATGCCACCTCGCCAGAGGCAATCCCATATAACCATATCTTCAGATAAGATGTGGATATTTCGATAGTATGGCGATAATTTAACCCACTTTCAGTGAAAGTATAGCTAACAATTAGTACTATAAGCCAGTGGTTCCCAACCTTTCAACTTATGTTGACCCCCACGTTATCATTACTGGGCCCCCTCTGAATCATTTTTGGAATCCGGGGACCCCCACTGAGTCATTACTGAAAGATGGGGATCTAATCTGTTAATATTAATTCATTTTCAAAGCAGTCTCGGAACCCCTGAGGAAGCTTTGGAGACCCCCAAGGGTCCCCAGACCACAGGTTGGGAACAACTGCTATAAGCATTTCAAAAATATTTCCTACCTGGTCCTGGAACATAGCTCCTCCGAAGGCCCAGACAGCAGCAAATACAAAGTACAGTTCGTAAAGTTCCTTGGGACAATCAGGAGGAGTGTTCTCTTTGGTCAACAGGCACTCAAGAAGATAGCACAACATTTGAACCATGCTCTGTTCCGGGATTGGTATAATCTTCTTAAATCTGGATAAAAACAGATCATGGTTAAGATTGTTCACGCTGCGATTTCCTGCAAAGCACATCCAGGCTATCTATGATGGATGACGTGGTGGACAGAAACATTATTGGGATGGATATTTTGGAATTTGTTGTACCAATATGGAGGTTTTCGTGGATTTTTGAAATACAGAAAAAGAACGCATGTTGATGATCTTCTTGGCAAAACAACTTGTTGCAACTCACAGCAAACAACGAATGCGAATTATTCTTCATATTGTTCATGCTCTTACAAAGCTAGTACCTTGGCAGAACATGTTGGTTAAAATGCATGTTGCCCTATCTCTTTTTAATTCTAATATAAGATTATATTCACTCTTTCAAAGAGCAGTAACTCTGTACCAGAGCACCTAAGGATTAACACCTCGAAGACATTGCAAAAATAGTAATAGACAAACAACCTACAGCAAACTAATACGTTCCTCTAACATGCTGATTCTATAAAATACACATTTTGAATTCATTTGTTTTAACTCAACGTGGCTGATTCTAGCCCTAGAACGGGGTTTAAACGTCACTCATATTGTCATGTAAGACGATTCCTAGGGACTCTGCAGGCCAGTCTGAGATGTTAAAATGTTAAAAAAATAATTAGATATATTATTGAATTACTTGTGCCTACAATAAAATACCATTGCCTCAGGACCATCCACCGCAAACGCGGCATACATGTTTAACTAGTAATGACAGAGTTAAGCTATGAGGCGATACCGAGCACAGGAACGTGATGCAGAAAGAACATTTTGCAGGGTATTTGTGCATGCCTTCGACCGAAGTGAACCGAGATCACTACACGGAGAAACCATCTCCAGTCCACATTTCCTAGGGCTCAAATCAGATTTACTCCGTTTTTCTTCCGCAATGGACGAGGGCTTCAACCAGTACTTCGAGGGGCTACATAAAATCCCCGCTTGCGCCCCGGTGCTGCAGGGAAACTCAATTCGTTAAGTAATAATATGTTTCAGACATTTATAACTTTGATCCTCTTGAAAGGAATGAAATCGAAGGCTTGCTGAGGGGCAACGATTTTCTG
The DNA here is from genome assembly GCF_031143425.1 of Pleurodeles waltl. NCBI lineage: Eukaryota > Metazoa > Chordata > Amphibia > Caudata > Salamandridae > Pleurodeles > Pleurodeles waltl. The sequence continues at coordinate 1,239,369,377 of NC_090446.1, forward strand.
TAAGCGAGAGGAGTTTAAAGACAGTCAAATGGTGGAGTTAAAATACACTCTTTCATCTTTCACTTCTAAAAGCGATTCGGGCCGCATGCAGTAGTCTCCACACTAATGCCGTGGCAGTCACAGCAGCGTCGAAAGCCTTCAAAAAATTAATTACAGTTATTAGGAAGAAAGGTTAGCACAGGCAGTTTCAGAATTACAGAAACGGGAACAGTGTGACGCCTGGTAAACAGCTTCACTCTTTGAGAACAAGACAAATACACCATCACAGAGAAAGCGTTATTAAAGGCACTTTGCCAACAGCACAGCCTTCCACCGCAGTGAGGATTAACAGGGGAGTCTGAGTCATAACCTCAGTGATTCCCACCCAGAACGCTCACAAGAGAAGAGGTGCCGGCAGAAGAACCTATAGGCTAGGAATATGAAAATAAGAAGCAATGGCAAAGCCAAAACGTCTCGCCCTTTGGGACCTATTGGTTTTACCAAATATTTTTAGCCATGCTGCACAGCATAACTGATGTTGTGCTGCATTGTCAAGGAATAAAAAAAAAAAAGCTTTGATGTAGACGTCTGAGTCATTTTGTAGGCTAGCCCGTCATGCATGCGTACACTTTTAAACATGGCGCCGCCACATTTTTAGGGTCGAGCCTGCGTCGCATGCGCTTGCGCATGTGTTTCGCTAGTGAGACGCTTTAGGAATTAAAAAGATCTCGGAGCCCCGTCCACGTCACGTCAGTGTCTTTCATTGGTTCGTGGGCTTGCTGTTAGAATCTGCTTGATTTCATTAGTGGAAGGCACGCATACGTCATGCCTTTTACGAGTGGTTAGCCCTCCTCGAGCGCATCAACCAAGTACAGAAAACATACGAGGTTCACTGTTTTCCGACCGGTTCGTGGGCTAATTGTTCTCTATTTTCGCAGCACGATCTAGATTGGCAGAAGTTGAGCGCTTTGCATAATATCGACCCTGTTACACAGTTAATTGCACTTTTTCCGGTTACGTACATAATTGCACTTTTGCCGATAGGTTTCATTACGAGTGAAAAGTCCGGTTAGGAGTTTACAGCGCTATTAGCTCTAACATGAGCAAACGCGAGACCCGTTGCATTGCAAACGCTTGTTTTCTCTGTGGTTGGCCATCAGAGGTGGATTGGTCATTAAAAAGTGAAAAACACGTGCTGAGATGTTTTATTTTTAAAGCAGGTGGGGTAGAAAAAACAGGGCAAGGGCACAGATGGAAGCAACACAGGACGGAAGATATTGGAAGCAACATAGACGATGAAGATGGGCAAAGCGACACAGAGGGCACAGGTGGCGGTAAAGTAGATGACAGAGAGCAAGAAAAGCAGAGCCTTGGGAGGCTAACAGATACAAGAGAGCAACACGGAGTTGCAGGGGAGAAGCTCACAGATGAGAAAGCAACAGTGGAGCGCACAACGAGGAGCATAGCTTGGAGGGGGGCATGGAGAAGCACATGTTACAGAGAGCAACACGGAATGCAGGCAGAGAGAAGTATAGGAGTGAAAAGCTGGAAAACACAGGCACCTTATGGACTGCTTAGCACAAAAGTATTGCTTGAAATGCAAGCAGTGGAAGCACTGAAGTCAGCCAATCAAAAGGGATAGTAAGGAGGCTATACTCGTTGGGAGGAATTACCACAAGATTGCCAAGCTGGGACACAAATAAGAAGTAGGCAAATACGTGTTATCCAAAAACCAACCAATCAGCAGGCTCCAAGGTCTTGTTTGTTCTTGGGAAGCCTACAATATGTCTTGCAATAGAAAGCGCATGCAAAGTCTAGCATGTGAGGCCTAATTGGTGGGAAGGACATTGAACTGGGATGAACAGGATGAAAATGACTGGATGATGCATATGAAAAGAATTAGAGATTGGAGCATTCATACACTGAATTTCACATTATAAGGCTATGAGATCTTCCATCATTTGAAGTGGATGTTATTAGTGCTTAATATGTGTGGTGGTGGAATGTGGTAGGTATTAGAAAGAGTTTTTGAGACCAAGACTTGTTTCATCATCATTGGCCCTGACCAAGAAAGAAAAAGGCAGAAAAGGGAGGAAGAAGGAGAAAAATGATCAGAAGATAGTGACAAAGTGGGAAAGTGATGATGAAAAATAGCTTGCAAAAAGACACAAACTGTATGGTGGTGGAAGAATGAGGTGGCATCAAAATGAGGAGGCTTTGGTATTTGGCAACCTCTGCATTCAGAAGGTGCTAGTATCAGGTTCCTGATAAAGACTCTGGGCATCTGCATTTATTATTAAATTTATTTTATAAAACGGTCATTGGGCACAGTGCCCTTTTTTATGACTTTTAAGGCTCATTCTACCCCTCCATTTCAAACAATGGGATGTGGTACCCACTCAGCAGTATCATTTTCTAATTGTCCATCTGAAGGGGTTTGATTACCTACATTAGGCAGCATGGCTTGCATCCTTGACATCTTTTGTATGGAAATGCATTTAAGAGGGTGTACAAGATACAACATGGAAGATTAGGCACAAAATAATGATTCAATTTAGAACTTTGATGCATCCAGTAGGAAGCAATATTGTTGTCTAATCCTTCTCCTGAGGTCGGGTTAACTATCTCGGGCCTTATGAATGGGATCTTTGATATCAAGTGTCAGAAAGTGGGTATTCATTTGGTAAAGGGGTTCCTATACTAATTTGCTTAACACACCAGGTTAAGGTCACAACTCAGTTCTAAGAGAAACTCTGCTCAATCTGTGATATCTGGTGTACAAGTTTAACTTGACTTATATGCTTTTGTAATGGGAGCAGATGTAGTAGTTTGCCATAACCCACTACAGCATCCTCTGGTAGGTACTGTAACTTCAAGGGTACATATTTAAAAATACACCTGTCACAGTCAAAAACTACTAATGGTAGATGGCACCCAAAGGACCAGAGGCAGCCATTGCTGGACCAAATATTTTATCCACCATTATCAGCTAGAGGTAATAAGGCAAAGTACCTCCTTCTACTTCTAGGGCTTAGGAAGAGAGAACATGCGCACCCTACGGTTACGCAACCCAGATAATGTTGGACTTGCTTCCTCTTTTCTCCTGGCCAGCATTGCTGCAAGGGTTTTGTGAATTTAGCAAGGTCTTAGTATGTTAAACCATCCTTCCTTCAGATTATCAAGCCAGCATGATCGTATACATGTCTTTCTGGCATTATAGTATCTTAGTTCCAGGAAGGATAGCCAGGTTCTGAAAGTTAAATGCAACAAGTAGACTGCAGCACCCATTGTGACATTCAATACAGTGGTAATGTAAACAATGCTTCCGGACTATCCTGTGTACTCTGTTTAAAGGAGTGTAAAAAACTGCAATTCGACCTGTCAAAATAAACACTTTTAACAGGTCAAAACCTCCCTTTTAAATATCAATAAGTCATCCTGCCCACAAGGCAAGGAGCATGGTGCTTAAAAGTAGGACATGTAAAAGTGTAATGTTAACATTTCTTTACAGTGACTAGCACCAAAAAGCTATTTTTCAAGGGGCAGTCCTATTTGTCCTATGTAGTAACACAGAATACAGATTATAATCCTAATACTTCATCTCAGAAATGCAATTAGTAAGAAAAAAATAACTTTTTAAATAGTTATTAAAAAGCTGATTCAATGGCAAAGTCAATTTGTTAATAAATATTAAGAAAACTTAACTTTGCATAGTTACCTTTTCCACGTCTGAAGTTCCTGGAGGCTAAATTTGCATTTGCTCTCCCACTTCTGCTAGCCAGTAATTAGCATTAGAATAGGTGTGAAAAAGGTGTGAAATGCTCCCCAGACAAAGCAATAGGCTGACCTAAATGAGCAGAGACAACTCCCCTGAACATAAAAGAATGTGCAGCGTGGGGCTGTGTGCACTCCTTTTGACATTAGTGTCAAATTCTGCTGGAATATCAAATCCTGCTGAGTTTACATATAAAATAGGGCACATCTGAAAGGATGGATAACATGATGCCAAAACAATTCTTGTATATCCACCATCTTGTTGATGAAAAACCATGCTTTGTTCTACCAGATTGTTCTCTGCTTTTATTAGGGGTACAGTGCCTTCCTCAAACTGGATTTTAGTGTTATATGTGGTTTGATACTAGCACACTCCCTACACACACACAGTTATCAGAGCCCAAGTTTATTGTGACAAAAGACTTTTACTATCTTGAAAATGCCAAAATAGCTAGGATTGGCCTAAAAACTTTGACCCTACTTTTTAAGGTGTGCTCAGGAGTCAGCCTGACACACTAGCTTGGGGCAGGCATAAATGTGGTATCTTCACTTCAGAACACTCCTGGTCCTAAGGAAGAACAGAAGAAAACTAGACTTGCTCTTTGTGACGTGAGAGGAGCCCTGAACGTGCTCCCTCTTGTACCCAGGACAAAGAAGTGGACTACAAGGGTCAAAAAGCTGACATCCAGTTAAAGCTGCAGGGACACATCAAGCTACAAGATACATATTCCTGCCACTGACCAATGGACTAGTGCTAAATGGACCTGTACTGGCCTGTGCCTTGACACACTGAGTTGTATGTGCCTCCCTGAGATCCTCGGTTGCTTTTAAGGTCTACTCCTGTGGAGGATTGGATAGTCAGAAGGTAAAATGTATGATGTATCCAACCAGCATTCCATCATGGCCAGTGACAAATTGTACCTAGGTCCCGGCCTACAGTGTCATAGACACTTTGTTCTTCTTGGAACTATTACTAATGAAAACCTTACACATTCACATCTCCAGTTACCCTTATTAGCTTTTTGCCATTTTATTATGTTGTACTCTGTGTTTCTAATTAGGTTTAGAATTTTATTGTGCTGCATTTCGACTTTATTACTGTTTGATACTGTATATATACTTTGCACATTACCCTATGTTAAGTCAGTCTCTCTATGCCATAGCGTGTTGTGATCAGGTTATTTAAGGTTAATTTAGTGACTTTAAGGGTACATCCTGACAAGGGTTGTGATTATTTTTCGAGGTGGGTAGTCATCCTCCCCAGTTAAATCCAATTTCTTACAGTTAGGTTCAATAGAAGTGATGGGTGTACTTAGAGTATCTAAAGCCAAAGTCTGTAAAATGTCTCTTCTCCATAACATAGGCAAACAAAATCAACTGCTTCACATACACATGGATGCTGGATATGAAGCCTAGAATGTGCTGTGTCAATGATGTCAGTAATGAGTTTCAGAAGGAGGAAATGGGTGTGCACTTAAGCATCCATTATTGGTAAGAGATTACCTTAGATTTCCCAGTAGCATATAACACACTTAATTCAATTTTAATAAAATATCTCAATCTAGATTGAGGTTCAGTTTTATTGAGAGGATGTGGAATTCACAGAGGTTGTCTTTGTTCAGGTCAGAGACTTACTTAACAATAGGATCTTCATAATACAACAACTAGCCACTTATATAGCACTAAAATACCAGTGATGTGTGTGGAGCATTGTAGCTGTTGAGAAGAAACACAAGCCTAATAAATCACAAGGAAATGTATTTTTGTGGAACCTGGAACATGCTAGTTTAACCAATGAAATAAAATATCTTTATATTTTGAAAGCACATGTAGTCATGTTATTGAGCTCTTTCAATCGCTTTAGCTAAAAAAGGAGCTTGCAGAGTTAGTGCATGCAACATTATTTCTGTGGACACTTTTAAAGGGTGAGTTTGCAATATAAGGGCTTCATCTAATAAATATCATAGGAATAATTGTTCCAATGAATAGCCAAATCCTCTAGGTCTTCCTGCCTACTACTGTTATTAACTAAAAAGACTATAGTCTTTAAGATTTCTAAGCAAATTGAAGGTCTCATGTATTGTACAATCACAATATGTTATATTCAGGTAGGCCATGCCAGCAAGTGGATGCATACTGTGCACAGGGAACATTAAAGAAATCTGAGTGAAGGCAGAGTATCTAGAAAGAAATAAGAGAAAAATTATGGTATCTAGGCACTTGTGTGCTAAGAAGTCCCTCTGGTCAGTACAGCGGTTACATCACAGACCTCTGTGAGTATACTATAACACTGTGTAAAAGTGTATTGGAGTAGATTAATGGACCCAACTGCTACTTCAAAGTGATAAGGAGATTACTTCCTCGTTGACCTTTGTGAAAGGCAGCAATCTTCTCTGACTCTCCTTGACCTCATGGTTGCTTTCGAAATGGTCTTCAGTCGATTACTGCTGTCTTGGTCTACCTATGGTCTCTTCAGGTCACAAGAAGCATACACAATTTGACAGAAACAGATGCCAGAATGATATCACAGCATGCACAAGCACAAGTAAAGAGCAATGTGGTAAGAGCGCTCTGGGGAGCAATTATGAAACAGAGCTGGTCGTCAAGGTGAGAAAGAGTGAACTCTTTGGAGCAATGCAGGATTTGTTTATTATGACCCAAAGACATCCTGACACGTGTGCTGCACAATGTCAAGTTACTTAGAGGACCTATTGACTTCAGGTCTTAGTATTTTCCTTAAGTATCTTTAGTTTTAGTTTTTTCTTTCAGACTTGCAAAGACATGCAACTACACATATGTGATATCTCACTATCAATCAATCAGGATTTGTAAAGCACAGCTAATCACTCAACAGGATATCCAGGCACTTGCAGGTCCCTGAGAAAGCAGTGAAAACGAGGGAAAACAAGGAGAAGGCACACAAAAAGGGAGGAAAACGCAAGGAGAAAGCAGTGAACATGAGGGAAAACCAAGGAGCAGACACACAAAAAAACGGGGAAAAAGCAGGTAGAAAGCTAAGAAAATAATGGAAAAGCAAGGAGAAGGCACACGAAAAACTGGTGAGAAAGCAAGGACAGAGCAGTGAGAACAGGGGAAAAGCAAGGAGAAGACACACAAAAAATGGGTGAGAAAGCAAGGCAGCAAGCCGTTTTTTGTCTGCCTGCTCGTTGCTTTTCCTTCATTTTCACAGCTTTCTCCATGCTTTTTCCCTTGCAAGGAGAAAGCAGTGAAAACGAGGGGAAAGCAAGGTGAGGGCACACAAAAAATGAGTGGAAAAGCATGGAGAAAGCAGTAAGAATGAGAAGAAAAGGAACTCAAAAAATGGGGGGAAAAGCAAGGAAAAGACAGGAGCAAGAGTGAGGCAAAAGCACAGGGAGAGCAATGCTGGGATATGCTCAATGGGTTCATGATGGGGCCTCCATAAAGTAGGTCCTGGGGTGCTGGGAGGCGGTGGGCAGGGCTAGGAGGGATGCATGAAATAATGGGCAGCAGGTGGGAGCAGCAATGAAGGAAAAAGCAAGCAGTATGCAGTGAAAATGAGGGAAAAGCAAAAAGAAGGCACACAAGAAATGGGGGAAAAGCAGTGAAAACAAGAGAAAAGCAAAGAAGACAAACAAAAAATGGGGAACAAACAAGAAGAAAGCAGTGAAAACTAGGGAAAGGCTAAGAGAAGGCACACACAAATGGGGGAAAAGAAAAGAGGAAGTGAAAACTAGGTAAAAACAAGGAGAAGGCACACAGAATGGGGGTAAAAGCAAGGAGAAAGCAGTGAGAAGGAGGTAAAGCAAGGAGAAGGCACTCAAAAAAAGTGAGGGGAAAAGTAAGGAGAAGACAGGAGCAAGAGAGATGCAGCAGCACGGGGAGAGCTAGGCCTGGGACTATGCCATCCTGGAGTTAATGCACTGAACACTTGGTTTTGCAAAGCTCTGTAACCATAAGTTGGAGGTGTTCACTGGATGTATCCACTGTTTTCTTGTTGCACTAATCATCTCAGCATGGCATTGTAACTGTTACACACATTGGGACTTCGTTGAAGAGACCATCTGTTTAGTATTATGGTAACTGTTATACATCACTGTACCTTGTTCTTAGAGTGTCTAGACAAAGTGGCAGGTATTTGTCAAACAAAATGGTCAGATTTGCTTTCTCAGACTGTACTTCTCTCTTGTCTATCCAGCTGGTCACTGGAGGATTCCACCCCAGGTCTGCAGGGTTGATGTAAAGGATTCCTGATAAAAGAAGAAATTAAGTATGTGTTAATCTTCGATCTAGCCCTCACTGTATTTCTTACACACAGCAGAGAAAAAACAGAATTTAAAATGACACAGCATAGGGCCAGATGTATCAAACATTTTTGCGATCGCAAAAATGCATTTTGGTATGTAACAAGTCCAATTTGCGATTCGGTAACTTGTTACCGAATCGCAAATTGGATTTGCGACTACGTACCGATTCGGTATTAGAAGGGGCGTGTCAAGGGCGTCCCTTCCTAATACTGAATCGCAAAGGTATGTATGATTGTTTTGTGACGTGAATGCGGTCGCAAAACAATCGCCGTTACCACCAATTTCAAATTGGTGGTAACCCATTTGCAAAGAGGAAGGGGTCCCCAAGGGATCTCTTACCCTTTGTGAATGCATGCAAAAACTTTTTTGAGTAAGGGATCACCCCATACTCTTAAAAAATGAAAAGAAAACTTTTCATTTTTAAACGCATCCTGTTTTCCTTCAAGGAAAGCGGGCTGCATTTAAAAAAAAAAAAGATTGCCTTCATTGAAAAGCAATCACAGACATGGTGGTTTGCTGAGTCCAGCAGGCCACCATCCCTGTGATTGTAGCCATTCGCAATGGCTCGCAAATTGCGACCTACCTCATGAATATTAATGAGGTAGGTCCATTTGCAAGCCCCTGCGAATCGCAGTATGAAACTCCTGGAGTTTCATACATTCCAATAGCGATTACTTAATTGTGATTCACTAAAAATCGCAATTAGGTAATCGCAATTGTGAAGAATGATACATCTGGCCCATAGTTCTCAGTGTTTTCACTGTCCATTGATATTTTGTACTTCACGTTAAGGTAGAGTCACTATCAAAGTAAATGTTAAATACATGTAGCAGAATATTATATTTTCTTTTTTGAAAAAAGCAATCAATATAGGAAAATATTTGAATCACTGTTTGAAGTATGGTCACATTGTGCCTTTTTCTCTTTACCTTGTAAGTACTAACAATGGCTGATCCTCATTATACTCCCGTTTCATCTTGTTAGGAAAAACAAAATCAAGTGTTCCTATTGTGGAGGTGCACTAGAGTGTCATATTACAAATGTACATAGTCTGTTTTGGTCAGACTACAGCTTAGGTAAGGGATCTAGGAACAGAATAAGGACAGGTAAATCCGAAGTTAAAATGGAAATGGAAAAATAATAATAGAACAATAAAGGTGGACTGGACAAACACATCATACTGTCAGTTACAGAGGGAACTCATTTAAGCATTGTATCCTTGTCCATGTCAAAGAAAACCTATTTACAGAGAGCATCGAGCAAATGCTATATTTTGTATAAAAAACTGTGATTAGGTTGAAAGCAAAGTTATGTTAGAGAGGTATGTAAACATAAATGCACAAAGATAACAAGATGCATGCAAAAGCTTGATGTTATTGCTCTTCATTCAGGCCTCTTGAGTACAGTTTCATTTTTATTTATCCAAATATTTTCTCGCTCAAGGCATCGCAGCTAGTCAGGTAGTTTTGAGTTAGGGGTCAGGGATGCTGATTATTTATGCTCACTCTTCTGACCCTGTGCCAGCAAGGAACTGCTACCAGACACCCCGATGCCCAGCTTCATTGGCTTTAGGCCTAATGTCCATAGAGCCAGATACTGTGCTTTGAACAAAATACTGGACTAGGGGCACTTTCACAGGGCTGCTATGTGTGTCAGTGAGAGCGTGGTCTATGGGGATGTACGAACATATGTGCGTATGAATGGGATATATTTGTAAGGCTAACCAACTTTGTACGAATAACCCAGTACAACTTCCAAGTTTCTGGCTTTGATAACTGGAAAAATGTTGAATAATTTCAGTTGTAAGGATGGAGAGGTAGTTAAGAAAACCCACACACTGAGAAACTAACGTAAGACCCAAGTTTGGTGGGTGGAAAGTGCTGCCTGCCAAACTCCCAAGTTCAGGAGACCGCCAGTGCGGTCTCCTTCCTGTGGCCCCCTATTACAAGTTTCCTGCTGGGTTAGAGGGCAGAAACTTGCTGGCCTAGCGGGAAACAGCCCACAACATTGACGTGGGCTCAAAATTGAGCCGGTGGAAATGTTGCAGTGCGTCAGGGGCAGCAGCACCCATCCCGCTTTTTACTTTCTGCTAAGCAGACAGTGAAAAGCACGAAGGGGCTGTCCATGGGGGCCAAGTGCATGGACAATGTAGAGGACCCCATGGGGCCCCCCGCACCCCGTCTCTGCAAGCTTTTACATGGCGGTGGAACCCCCATGTAAAAACCGGTGGAGAGGGGACTCGTAATCCCGAGGGCAGTGCTGCTGGCAGCGCTGCCCTGGGGGATTAAGACTGCCGGCACCGCCAGGCCATCGGCCGGTGAAAAAGTGATGGTGCCGGCGGTCCGACCATGGCACGTTTGCCACAGTCATAATGTGGAGGCTGGACCACCGCATTGGCAGCAGTCTGACAGCCACCTCGAGGCGGGCGGTACTAGGACCGCCAGACTCGTAATGAGGCCTTTATTGTGCATCGTTAGAAGTCAATTACATATGATCCCCTAACCATCGCTTGCTTTCCCGTGCCATTCGCCTCATCTAGGTATCAAAAGATTCTGTAAGGTATACATGCTATGTAACCTTATTGGTGAATAGAGAAAGCTGGCTTACCTGCTCTGGATACTGTGGCCGGAGTGGCAGTGCGAAGGTGACTGATTTCAAACACCAGCCTCATGGATGGATTCAATGGGATTCTTTCATTGCTAGCCAATGTCAGCACCTACAATGAGGGAAAGATAAGTATTCAGAGTACTGCTAACATCATGGCACTACAAACTTTCACACGTCACTATTGTTTATTAATATACCTCAGATCCATGTAAAACAAACACAATTGTGCAATGGAAGTGCACTTCCATTCAAAATTAAGCAACAGATTGACCCAACTCAACAAAAGCATTTAAAGGGTCATGATTACCACAAGAGCATTTATTTACATTTTTACGCTTATAAAATTATTTTCCAAACAATAATTTTACTGTAGAAGAGGCTATGTAACCTCATTTGAGACTGTCAAATCAATGTCTTGAGCATCCAGGCAGAGACGAAGAATGGGTCCATGCACATGTGCATACATTAAGTAAAAAAAATCTATATACAAGTTATAGCATGGGGTGCAAACAGCACATCACAGAGAGACAGCCTCTAATCTGTGTTTCCAAGCCATGTGTTTCTGCACAGGCAAATAATGTTTTCATGATAGGTACTGGACCTGACATCCTTTGCGTAGTCTTCCCCCCAGCATTTAGCCTTCCATCCTCCTGTTTTTGCTGGCTCTAGGAAGGACACTGTGCACCTTACCACCACTAGCATGTGGTGATGTTCTTGTGCTCTCTCCTTCTAGCATGATGACATTGGCCTACAGCAAATTGGCACATTTAATTACTTGCATGTCCCTAGTAATGTGGTACTACATGTACTCAGCGCCTGTAAATTAAATGCTATCTAGTAGACCTGCAGCACTTATTTTGCCACCTAGTTAAGTAGCCTTGTAAACATGTCTATGGGCAGCACGTCAGCTAGTGTATGCAGTTTTAAACTGCCATTTCAACCTGGCAAAATAAAACTTTTGCCAGGCCTAAACCTTCCTTTTTAATGCATATAAGTCACTCCTAGTGTAGACCCTAAACACTCCAGAGGTCAGGGTGTGGTGTGTTTAAAAGTTAGATCATGTACTTTTAAGTTTTACATGTTTCACTACTGCAAGGTGTACATCTCCTATAGGATAGCATTGGGTTAGCTCATTATTTAATAAGTGATAACTTTCAATTGGGAGCAGGTGAGAATGTTGAGTTTGGCATCTAAAGAATTGTAATTTAAAACCATCTTTACCAGTAATGTCAGAGTTTAAGTGACAATTATGAGAATGCCACTTTTAGAAAGTTGGCATTTTCTTGTCCTGACCATTTGGTGCCTGTAGCCTGTATCCTGATTCACATGACGTGGTGTAGCTGGCTGTTGATCTTTGTGTATTACACACAGACAGTGAAAGAAAGGGGGAATAGGTGTTGGCAGGGTAGGCCATCTCTGACTTGATGAGGGGAGTAACTTTAACAGACTGCACTTGTCCTTCACAAAGGCTTTTCCCAGCACACTCACAAAGGGTTTGACACTAGTATTTTGTGTCCCCAGACAAGCTGGGGCCAGGGCAGGGAAGCAGGAGATTCCAAGCACCATTGGGGGTGGAAACTTCCAGAACCTATTCCTACTTCAAAGTGGCCAACAGGTATAAATATTTGACCCTCAGACCCAACTCTCCAGTGCATATCTAGACCTGTGGAAGGCTCAGAAGGACTGCTATGCTGCTCCACAAGAAGGACTGCAACTCTGTTGCCCTGCTGCCTTGCTGCCTGAGTACAAAGGAATGGTCCCCCCATTTGAACTCAGGATCTCCATTAGAAGACCAAGGGCTAGTTGGCTGGTCTCCTAATCAAAGCCTCAGGAACAAAAAAGGCTACAACCAACTCAGCTCAGCATCTGAACCCTCTCTGCTGTGAGTCCTACCCCCCAAGTGGTGCCATCCTAGTTCTGGACCTTTGGAACTGGGCCTGAAGGTTCTATGCCAGCCCAGCTGTGGTCCTATGGGCAGAGTCATTGCAGCGTGATGCACCTCCTCACAGTGGCGGTTCGGAACCACAGCAGCACAAGACACCCCTGAGGCCGGATCTTGCGTTGCTGCTCGCAGTCTCCTTGGAAACACCACTGCGTGACGCATCCTGAACACAGGCCTTTGCATCACAAGCCCCTCATTGATGGTATCCTTTGACGGCAGTGCAGGACTTTGCATTGCAGCTTGCTCAGAACCACAGCTGTGCAACGCAACCCCAACATGGATCTTGCAATGCTTCAAAAACCAGGATTTAAGGTACTTTGTTCAGGGGGCCTACTTTGGTCCCTATATAAAGCCCTCCATTGTGATTGAGCTGAATTTGAGACTTTGTCCTGGTCCACTGTGATCAGATAACCAAACTTGGTGCTCTGTGCTTCTAGGCACTATTTTCACTTAACTCTTTAAAAATGCATATCTCCCGTTCTATTGGTTAGTTTTTTGTCATAGTCTCAAATAATGTATTAAATTGTTCTCTTTTTTCTAAATTGGTGAGGGATTTTTCTTGTGTTGTGTTTGCACTTAACTGCTGTTAGAAGTGCTGCATAAATTCTTTACTCATTGCCCCTAGGTTAAGCTCGATCATTTTGTGCCAAGTTACGAGAGGGTTAAGCACTGGTTAATTTGGGGTGTGATTGTGTTTCACCCTGACAGAAACTGTGGTTGCTGCTTGTGTAGGGTTTCACCCCCCACCTCACCAATAAGTCAATTACCTACAATAGATCTTTGGCCTCTACAAAACATTTGTGGCTGGCCTCATAATACCATGTACTGATATTCTGGGCCAATATACATATATCATACAATGTTTAATATTTCTACATACAATTTCCAAAACATATTTAAGAAAATCAGAAAACCTATATTTTTAGACTTTAATTCCTGCTTGGAAAATCATACAATACTACATTGAATGGGTAGAACTTTCAAGTCTATAAGTAATTATTGCTTGAACTTGGGGGTCTTAAAACAAAAAAAACTATGTTCTTTTAAAAGAGAAATTGGTATTAAATATTAAACAATCAACACCTATTAATGCAACAATTAAGTATTTTATAATATGTGGCATATCAGCATTTTGCAAAAAAATAATATTTATTTTTATTAGTGAGAGTTTTGAGCCATCTGAAATACCAGTCAGCAGCTGAAGGAAGGAGCACATGAACCGTTTGAAAACTAATGAGCTCAAAAACACAATTATTCAGACAATAAAAAATCCACCCAGTCAACTGAAATACCTTCTATGTGCCATGGCTAAGCTCCCACATAAACCTGGTCACAAGGAGAACCATAGCAAGATAATTCAACTTCCCATCATGGAGCGCTCTGTTACACAGCCATTGGAAGCTACGTCAGAGGGTTGTATATTGTGTGAAGAAGCAGCGCTCCTGCCACATTAAAATCATGGCTCCTCTATGGCGTTTAATGTTGGGGAAGTGGTGGGTTTACAAAGGCGCAGCTACAGCTGAATCTATTGGGAGAAATCGAAGATCTGGCAACCCATCTCCCAGGAATAGAGGCACACATCCCTCCCTATTTATGCCAGGGTGACTATCACACATTTTTCCTGCCTTGGACCACCCAGCAGGGGAGCATACAGTATCGTCAAAGATATAGGTTGTCTGGTGCACATAGGGAGGGACTTTTGTCTTGAGGTACTTGGGCTTCAAACAGCAACAGACTGATGGCACTGCAACAGACCAGCACTGAATTGTAGTCTAGCAAGGACTCTGACAAAAGGTGTTCTTTTCTTTTCCTTCTTCTCCGCTTGTACAAATTAAGCGGATCCAGCAAGATAGAAAAAGGTTGTTCTAGGATACTTCATTCCTAAACTTTCCTTAAACTGTCCCATATTACAATATTCTCGAATGTGATGCAGTCCAAATTCAAAGACTGCTAACTTCAAGTCAGGTAGCTAGAATATTCCATATTCTATCGCCCTTCCCAGGTGATCTGGAGACCCCTGTGCAGAAAGTAAAGTGCTACAACAATACTTACACCTATTTATCATTTCAGCCAGTGGATGAAGAGCAAGGCTGGACTTCATGCCCTTAATCACCTTATTGTGGTTGAAAGGCTATTGTGATGAGAACCATTGGTGCCTTACCCAGAAGGGTCATCAGAATTAAAAAATTTGTTTTCTCTCCGGATAGTGGATTGGCCATCTGGGAATTGTAGGCCATAACTGAAGTATAAAAAATGTCAGCCACCCAGAAACTATATCAGTCTTACATAGTAATTTGGTCTTTAGAGTACTGTTCCAAAGCTACATTTCTTCCAAATCTTAACCTTCTAGTTGCCAGCATTAATAAATGACCCAGTATCATTGTGGACAGGCGAGGAGTCAATGGCGACTAAATTAAACCATAGAGGAAAATATTACTTATTTTTCATAGACTGTAAAACACAGGTAAATGTATGTCCATACAGCGACACTCCTGTACAGAAATAGTAAGCTTTCTGTATACTGTGTTAATAATTCCTACCCAACATCTACATCCTGTTGATCTGTCAATTGTCAGGCATACTCGTGTTAACCGAGAGCTGTTCTGGAGAGAAACGTACATCTTTCCTTCAGCACAAAGAAAATATAGAGCGTAAGCCCTACTCAGCTTATCTCATGCTCCAGCAAAGATGAGAAACAAACAACTAATAGAAATATTGCATTGTGTACTCCCACTCAGTGCCAACCGAGTAGTGAAGTTAGGAAGTATTTGAAAAGGCTAGACAATGCTGAAAGCAGGCACAATATCAATATGTCAAGAGGAGTGTATACAATGGCACTGTAAATTAAACCTAATGTCCACGAGAGACTTCTCTAAATTTGCATGTAGCCGCCTCTATGCAATAAGTTGTTGTTGTTGCCTGTCTATGCTGGATATTCTGCTCATTTCATACTTGCAGAGTTAAGAGTACTAAAGGTCATCATGTTAGAAATACTAGACCGGAAATCTAACACTTTAGGCAACTTTCATCAATAGAAAACATGAATATGATTTTTACTAAATTGATTGTATTTTTAATTATGAGTTTACATCAAGTATCTTTTTCTAGAGGGGCGATTTCTAGACGTGAGGGAAGACACATTTATTTATGAACTGGAATTTGGGTTAATCATTTGAGGATCTGATAATTTTTATTAACAAAGAAAGAATCATTTAACTGCCCCAAGAGAAATAATGGAGGATTGCATTCGTTTTTTGTGTAAAAAGATAGAAAGAAATTCAGGCACATAGAACTGTGAATAATTTAGATCTGACATAGACGGTCAAACCACTGGGGAGAGGTATTCTCAATGTCTTGATTATTTCCGTGGCTGGACTAGAAGCAATGAGTTCCAATGGTACACTACTATCAAATAAAAAAGAAATGTAGGACAGAGCACGGCATCTCCTTCTTCCAATCAATAGATTATGGAATCATAATCCAAACATATAGAAGCATGCATAAGCACAGAAATACACTCCACCAGTTGTAGCTTGTACACAATGAACATTTGGCATAATCAGAACGTGGGGCTTATTTAGAGCTTGGAAGACAGTTACTCTGTCTCAGACGTGACAAATATCCCGTCCTTCTTATTACAAGCATAGTGCAATGGATATCCTGCCCGCTTTATTACAAGCTCAACGTACCGAACTCTAAACCTTGGTCACCCCAAATCACGGTTGCACCTTAACTGCATAATGGCTTCCACACTAGCTTCTCAACGAGTGGAGAAACATGTAGTCTCTGAGGGCCATAAAGATGGAAAATCCCATATGGTGGACAAAACTCTCCAACAATAACAAGAAATCATTTAATTAGACCAATAAATGCCCATTTAAACATATTTCACTTACAGTGTATAATACAATTTTTTCAAAAAGCACCCACTCCAATAAAATTCAGCATGCCTATTAGATATTCTTTTTAAAAAACACGCCAAGGGGGATGGATATATCATGGCATCATATGTACAAAAGAAAGGCAAAACCCTCTTTTAAAAAAAAAAAACATTTAATCTCATGTTATGAAATTACGGTACTTGAATTTGCTCTTATGGTGCACAAAATCACAACACAAACAAGCTTCTTGAACTCTACTGTTTGCAGCTCATTCATTAAGCCACCCTTTTAAAATGTCGACATTACTTACTTTAAATAGAGTAGTTGCATTAGCATCTGAGATGATGTGTCATAAATACAGTTGTTTACTGAGCACTTTTTTAGGACTCATTAAATAAAGTGGAAAATGAAGGTAACTACTAATCAGAAGAGGAATTAAATCCTTGATTGAAATTGCATCGTAGTTACGTTTTTATAAAAAATGCTAATATGTTCTCTCATGGTAAAGATGAATATTTTTGTTTCATTTGAGGAACTTTATTTATACTGGTTTATCCTTTCTTAATGTTCTGAATTATGCTAGGACAACCATAATTCAAGTGAACCCGCCCTTAGTGTGTTACCTTGTTATCATCCATGACTGTGTTAAGTGACTCAATCCACATTGGGTCAATGTCGCCATCAAGCACAATCCATTTTGGTCCATCATGTGTGACATTTGCCAGTTCACGCATGATCGAAGAGAATAGCCCTGAAATAGTTTATTAGAAACAGTCAGCCTAAAACTTTAATAAAATTAAGAGAGCTATTTCTACACATAGACCATAGGTGAGGGCAGGTAAGGGAAATCTGAATAAAACATAGGATGTAAGTGTAAACATTCAAATTCCTAAAAATAGAACAAAATAAAACATATTATAGCTGCAATGCCTCTTAGTGTCAAGAATGAACTGTGTGTGATACAGAACATACATTAACTAGAAATAGCTCCATTATACAAACTTGTTTGTATTCACATTCAATCGGAGTTCAGCGGAATTAGTTCTACAGTGATTACGTTTCAGGTTTTACATTTAGATTTAGGTGAGAGTATTAGAGGTAATGTAATTAAGGGTCTGCTTTAGATTTTGGCAGAGGGGAATACTCCGTCACAAAGGTGACAGATATCCCATCCGCCGTATCACAATCCCATCATATCCTATGAGGATCATAATACGGTGGACGGGATAGCCGTCATGCTTGTGACAGAGCATTCCCTCCACCAAGATCTAAATCAGGCCCTAAGTCTTAGAGGTTGAGTGCAGTGAATTCAGCAATATATCTTAATTCTGTATAGAACTACCTTAAGAGGTTATGCTTTAAGGTCAAGATTAAGGTTTCAATTAATTGGAATAACTTATCCAAGTTTGGAGTTGAGGGTTTCAGAATAATATCTAAGATTTAGGATTGTAGGTTTAAGGTAAGACTTAAGGAGCTGCAATTAGACTAGGGATCCAGGGTGGGCATGTATGGGTATTTCCACAGATATTTCTTCTGCTGGCTGGTATAACATGAACAACTCTAAGTGCTTTTGCTTTTTCAAGTCTTGTCCACCTTGAAACTGATTACCCTCATGATTCTTAGGTAAACCCCTCTTTGACATTGTAATCAAATTGTCTAGCATTTCCAGAAAAAAAGTCCTTACCCTTAACTTACTCACTATCAGAGCTAGGAAATCAAATGTATGCTTTCTTTAAAAAGCAGTCACAGACATGGTGGTCTGCTCTCCCCAGAAGGCCACCATCCCTGTGAGTGTGGCCATTCCCAATTAGGTCACAAACTGTGACCTATCTCATGAATATTTATGAGGTATGTCATTTGCGACCTCATTGGGAATCGCAAACAGTGTACTTAACACTGTTGACATTTTGTTTTGTGACTCACAATTTGCAATTCCCAAATGGATCACAAATTGCGAGTTGCAAAACAAAAGGTCGTACATCTGGCCCTAAGTCGTACTGGTTAAAATTTGGTTTAAGTTTTAAAATACATATCTGAATTAGGCTTAGCATTTTTGTTGTATTGAGGTTTAGAGTTAAGAGTTGCAGTTAGGAACTTATTTACAATTCTGGATCAGGCTTGTTCTTAAATTCCTTGAACCTCTGAGATTTGGATGTGTTTTTTTTGTTTGGATTCCCCTTAGATGCAATTAGTCTAGATGATACTATTCAAAATGAGTTTGTCCAAGTGACGTGGTCCAACATGAAACTGTCATAAAGACTTACCATCTCAAATAACTACTTATATTTAATAGTTTGAAAAACAACTGCATTACCACTGTGAGGCAGAAACATAGATTGTACATGCTGTATATGTCAAATAAATGTAACATACCACCCAGGCTTGCCTCTTCTCCTGTTCCCCAGGAAGCAATAAACCTGAAAGTTTGACTTTCAAGAATTTCTAATCACTAGATGCCTGCAGCAACTATTTTGGCATCCTTCCTTTGCCTTCTGTAATGCAATGAAGCAGTGAAAATACTCACTGCTGCTGCTTTGTTCTGACTAGCATCAGGGAATCTTTCAATTATCTCTAACTAAGGCGTTTGGGACACTAATTTCTCTAATCACTCCTTTTTGAATTGGTGTTTTAAACATTTAGAAAATATTGGAATTATTACCTTGAGTTAACTTTAGATTAATATTTAATTTCCATATCTTAACAGTCAACTATTTATTAACTCATTTTTTATTTTCTTTATTCAGTGATACCTCTTCATATTGGTTTATGCTCTACAATGAACAGCAGGATTCAGAATATCACAGAACTGACTTTTAAAGCATAGTCTTCAAAAAGAATTGGCACACAGATAGGTACTTGTTTGAGCAAGATACACGTTTTTCAGGAAAGAACTGCTGGAGTCTCTGGAGGAAACCTTCCATGCCATCAGAATTCTAAAATTAACAAAGACTTTTTAAAAGAAGTAACTCTAGTTTTATAGTAAAAGGAAGAAAATAAAACATGAACTCCGGATGCTGAAATGATTCTTCTACCCCTCTAATGACAAGTGGACCTGTTGCATGCTTTTAAATTCGGTTCTGTTGAATTCAGCTATTGCTGTTCCATTTTGACAGGTACATCAATAGCAATATCAAGAATCAAAATTATAAAATGTACTTGCTAAGCTGTTTACCCCTATTGGCCTCCGCGTGTGCAGAACATGTTTATGTCACTACCACGGCTGTGCAAAAATATAAAAACTCTGCTTCAATCAATAGCGTGTCAAGATCAGTCAACCGTGGACGTGTGGGCTAGCTTTCTACGGTCAATACCTTCACTTGGCACAGCCAGGCGTCATGCTCCAAATAATAATCGGAAGTCGCTGAGCATGCCATCAGAAATCCTAGAATTAAGAAAAGAACTAAGGCGCAACCTTAGATCTACAAAAGATAGACCTCTTACGGAATCCTTATGCGCACAAATAAAAACCTTACGAAAAAACTATAAGAAACAGGTATGGCAAATACATACAAAAAAGGAGGATGAATTCTGGCTCAAATTACTTGCCAATTCAAGAAAGGCCAACTTTAGAGCATTTTTGGCGTCAGTGAACGAGATTGGCCGAAAGGTAAAGATAATAAATTGTACATCAATTCCAGAAGACAAATGGGTAGATCACTTGACTGACATCTTCTTCAAGCCACTCTGTCCTGAGGAAAACCAGCAACTAAAGGTCGCAGTAAAACCCACAGACTTTAGGCTTACAGAGGCAGAATTCAGTGCCGAGGAAATTGCCCAAGTCATCAGAAGGGGCTGTAGGGACGGGGCGCCCGGCCCTAATGGCCTCCCGCAAGCCATATTCAAGGCGGGTCTGGATTATTGGTCAGCAACACTGTCAATATTATATACCGAAGTTGAGCGCAACTGAATCATTCCAGACAGTTGGAAAGGATCCATCATTAAACCGATCTATAAAGGGGGTAGTCGAGCTAACCCAGCCAGTTACAGACTGATAGCGCTAATTGACAGTGAGGCCAAATACTTTGCCTCCTTTATTTTTTGCAGACCTGCATAACTGGTCCAATCTAAACAACCTGGTCACCATGAACCAAACTGGGTTCCGGAAGGGCTATGGCACAGTGATCAACATTCTCACGCTAGGTGATATTGCCAATCGCGCGAAGTGCTTAAAGAAAAATCTATATCTAAGCTTTGTGGACTTCAAAAGTGCGTTCGATCGAGTGGACAGAGCAATGCTCTGGAGTAAATGCTAAGCTGGGGCTTGCATGAACGTATTCTGAGGTGTATTGAATTATTGTATGACAAAACCTGGGTGCAGGTCAAGGTAGCAGACGGCTCAAAAATTTCTCTGAGAATTTAAACAAATATAGGACTAAAGCAAGGCTGCGTCCTAGCCCCCATCTTTTTAACCTCTTTATGGCTGATCTTTCAGCTATGCTGGATGCAACCAACTCACATTCTCCCAGAATGGGAAGTCTGTCCATATCTCATCTATCATATACAGATGATATTGTTCTGTTAAGCCACACAAAAATAGGGCTGCAACGGCTGGTTAGTACCTTGGGCTATTTTGCAAAGACAAATAAACTAGAAGTTAATATTTCAAAAACTAAAATTATGTCCATAGGATGCCCTTTGAATTCTGCAAACAAAATAAAGTTGAGCGGTATTGCACTTGACACGACTTGCAGTTACAAATACCTTGGTTTTACTGTAGACAATAAGACCAGTCTTGTACCACAAAAGCAGTATACTGCACAGAAGTGCAAATCCTTGGCGGTTGCTTTCTGCACCTTAGCTAAGAGACTAAAAGGTCCATCGTACAAACCATTACTGTCTGTTATGTTGGCCAAGTTCCTCCCAGCCACTACATATGGAAGTGCGGCTCTACATGGGAAAGATGCTTTTCTATTGGATCGGCAACAAATAAAAATCTATAAGCAAGTTTTCAATCTTCCTCGTTCTGCTTCTCCAGCACAGGTTAGGCTGGAATTTGGACTAACACAACAGCAGTTTGACAGGAAAGCCCATACAGTAAAAACTTGGTACAAAATAAGCAAAAATACTGTCAGCCCTCTAGTCATGGCGCTATGGAATTCAGTGAATAACAATGTAACCTCAGTATACAACAGGTACTTGTATAACTCCTTGCAAGAAACACAAACAAGGAACCTATGGGATTCCAACATTTAATATCCTCTTTTGTGTCAAGCGTTAAAAAAGGAAATAGGCTTCCAATCATTTTTAGATGATAAAGTTAAATTTGCGCAGCGCTCACACGCTTGGTCAGTAATGCATACCTATAGCATCTTGGCACCATCACATTATCTGTCCGCAACTTTCGCATCTCATATCAAGCATCGTTTCCTGGCGCTTCACTTAGGAGCTTTACCAGCCAGAGCGAACCAACCAATGTGGAAGAACAGAGGAGATATTTCCTGCAGGCTATGTAATGGCCCTAAGATAGATATGGTCCATCTGATTTGTATTTGCCCGGTCTTAAAAGAAGCGCGCCAACAACTATTAAAACCGCTCTTTGTGAGAAATGGGACTCGCTCCTGTCGGCCAGCAGTGATGTCAATGTTTGACCCTTGGGATGTACAGTCAATATGCAGATTTATCAAATTTCTGACTGTACATACCAAAGATGTGAATCAGCTCCCCGGGACAGTCTTGATTAATGAATCTTAATTTTTTTAGAACTGAAAGCTGGCACTCTGCACTTTAGCCTATAAAAACGGATTTTACGATAGGTTTTTTATGGTAAAGGAGCTTATGGAATTTTAAGAGAATTTTATATGGCATGTTATGAGCTGATTGTTATGGTTTTTATTAACTAAACAATAAAGATTTATGCGTTATGTTTATGTTAGGTCTCTTGTTCAGATGGAGCAATGTAACTCCTCTGTGAAGTAAAATGGTCATCAGAGGCTTTAGCTTGCCTGTTAACATCTCTTGTTGGTTTAAGTAATAGCAGGATATGTCTTTGAAAAGGAGAAATCCCAAACAAGCTTTTTATTAATATTTTTTTTATAGAATAGAATTGAGATCTTCAAGCAATGTTTAATGCTACTAGTAGGACCCTTTCTACATCAGGTCACACTCAACTATTTGTCATGATTCGTAGTTAGCCAAGTACAATGGACATTTTAGTAGAAAGATCTTGGTTCTTCATTTTACTTCAGGCACTCCTTGGGAATAAATCTTTAATGATTTAGTTAACAAATTATAATCCAAGCTGTGGTGCATTTTACACAACTAGATACACATGGCTATTGTACTGCAGGCTCCTGCAGTGGAGAAGTGTGGCACAATGGTTAGAGCGGCAGACCCTGATGCAGAGATCTGGTCCGGGACCAGGGTTCAATTCCCACCTCGGTGGGTCTTGGGCTCAATTCCCTTGGACTAGATAATTCTCGGGTGCCTAATCTAATTAATGGGTCCCACTCTGGGCAATAGCTTGCTTAATCTCCACAACGGCCCTCACAGCACTTGGATGCTTGGCTTCACCCTGGGGCTGTCTAGGAGTGGGCACCTCACAGGGAAAAGCCAGGAGGGGTTCCACAGCGGTATGCGTACAGCGCCTTGAGACCCTAACAGGTGAGTAGTGCGCTATACAAGTGCAAAGTTTACAGTTTTGCACAACTAGTGAAGCATTAACTAAATTAACACATTCATAAATGAATATGTAGAGGACTGATCCTTCAAGCTGTCTGACAAGAAACGATCATAAAAAGAAATGTCATGCTATGATTTAGAAAGTACGGTGTCTGCAACTCAAAGTGCAGCTTGCTGCCCTAAAACAACTACAATCAAGTTCATGGTAGTATTGAAATATCTGGAAAGTAATGGAACAAGTCGAGAAGAGGAGCCTTGCACTGTCCTTTTGCCATACAAAAATAAAGATATGGTTACATTGACAAGCTATGGTTAACGATGCAGCAACAAAGAGGGGGAATGTTGCAAAAGAGATCAGTGCCTTTATGCAAGTTATACTTTTCTAGAGACAAACATTTTTTTTCAATTTAACAAACTCCAACAACAACAGCCATTAAAATATCAGCTTAACAAGATGTATATTGCTTAACAGATGGTTAACGAATAACCACTGTCCTCAACAAATGCAAAAAAAATATTTTACCATCTTTCCATTCTCGTGTTGCAGGATTAATGATGCCAAACAGTTCATCGTTGGTGACTGCCTTGGGATTGAGGTCAGTCCAAACAGGACGACGCTTCATAATCTGGTATGTCTTGTTTAAAGACTTCAGTACCTGGGACTTGCCAGTGCCTGCATTACCCACAATGAACACAGAGTGACGAACTGCAAGGAGCTCCTCCAACTGCACAACCTGCAAAAGACGATCATTCATGTCAGAGTGTTCTGATTCACAAATGTCAGCTCAAGTAATTTTTACACCATTATTCAGAACAGAAGATGCTTTCCCATTTTATATGTTCCATCATTCACATAAATAAGAATACAGGCCCTCATTATGAACTTGGCGGTCGCGGCGGCAATTTCTGCCACATAATGAACTCACTGGGGACCGCCACAGGCAGCCCTCCGCTATTTCTGACAGGCAGCCTGACGATGGTGGAATTCTTCATCCGACAGGGCAGCGCCCAGCGCCTCTGGATGAAGAACCTTTGTTTCGCCAGCCATTCCCTGGCGGTTTCACCCACCAGGAAAAGGCTAGCAAAGGGGTGCTTCTGGGCCCCCGTGGGAGTCCCTGCACTGCCCATGCACTTAGCATGGGCAGTGCAGGGGCCCCTGTGCTCAGCCCCGTCGCGCAGGTCACTGCCCGATTTATGGGCAGTGATCTGCGCGACGGGTGTTGCTGCACCTGCCGAACTGCAGAGCCATGTGGAGTCGTCGGCAATATCCTGGCCCAGCATTCCGCTGGGCCGGCTGGCAGAAACACTGTTTCCGCCTGCCGGCCGAGTGGAATGTTTGTTATACGGCCGGCGCAGTCTCAAGTTATTTAGACCGCCAGTATGAAATCCTGCTGTGTTCATAATGACTCCCACAGTGTGATTTCAGCAGCAGGTATATAAAATGACAGCAAAAGTCAACCACAAGAAAATGACTTAATGCTGCACTATACTGTGCAGTAAACGTACATTGTGACACCAAATTTAGGACAGGAAAATCTCCTTTGTGAATATAATGCAAAATAAAACACCTTACCTTGAAGTATATTCTAAAATGTCTTTAAGACTAAGGAACTTTGTTTGTGACCTAAGAAGGGATAAAGTAGCTAAACTGGGTGTTTTAACAGAACCTCAAGCTCTCTGATGTAAATATGTACAGAAACTACTGGGGTTCTTCTTTCAAATGACACAAAAGAGAAGGAGAACTGTAAGATTTTTAAAATACAGCAAACTGAAGCTTTTGATGTCTTAAAAACACATTAAATATAACACACAAATATCATGATTCTCTTACTTTAAGCACAAAATTGTCTTCAGCCTGCAGCTTCAGATCTAATACTGCCTTCTTTACAAATGTTTCAAAATCCATATCACGTTTTCGTGGCACGTCCAGTGCAGGAAAAAGGTCTCCAATTAGCCCCATGAAGACAGGCATGTCATCAGTGACGATCTTGGGAATGTTGAAATCACGGAGGGCCCTCATTAGCACCTGGTCTTCAGGGCGATCAGGGTCTCCCCTCTTCAGGGATCCAGCTACCACCAACACAGACTTGATAGCTCTCAAGCCCCAATCATAATGGTCCTGAAATAACAGAATTAAATAGTTGAGGGAGTTATACTAGGATACAGCAGCCATGCATATTCAATGTCTATGTGAATTGATTTGATGTCCTTATACACATCAGGCAAGTTTACTAAGAGGTCGCTTAGTGCAGCAACCAAAGCAGCTGCACTGTGGGGCGAAAGGGGAAGAGCGGGACAGAGCCTTATCTAGTACAATATGGAACTGTTGCTCTCTTCCTCAGTGCAGGCACACTTTAGACTGGCTTGCCCAATACACACACCCTTACACAATAATGCATGGGTGTCTTTGTGATGTTTAGCACATGTTTTGTACTGGAAGGATGTCCTTCTGGTATAAAATTCTATGCCTATAAATAAACTACAACTTTTTCCACTTTGTATGTGTTCTGTGCAATCTAGCATACATCCAAAGTTTGAAATGTTTGGAGACATTGACACAATGTTTCTACTTTACACCTGCATCGAGGAGGCATACTTTGGGGGCGTAAAAGTCTATTAATATTAGGAGTTAGAGATTTGCGTCTAAAATAAAGTGTGGCTGCAAGTGAATGCCCATGGACCACCCTGTGATGCCTCTTTGTCGCAATGTAAATAAAAAGTTGTTTTATGTCACTTTAAGAATACTTTTCGGGGCAAATCAAGCTTTGCACTTATAATAAATCCTGAAATAACGCTTTGCACAATTTGTGCCACTATGGATGACACTGTATTGGTGCAAACAGTTACAAAAGTGAAGCCAGATCATATTTCCATTTATTATGACATCTGTCACTGTAATTCTTTATGATCTTTTATACAGGATTGCTTGAATTAATCTCTTAGCTGCCAACAATCACCCAGGCCATATTCCAGTCCATCACTTTTCAACAATTGTGCCACTGTAGACAGAGACCCACCATATGCAAATCAGTCTTGATCCTACTTCAATAGAAACAGTCCAAGGCAGGTCCCCCCCTTCAGAAAGCCCAGAACAGTTTTGGTCTACTTGGGCCTTGTTTTTGAAGCATGGTCCTTTGGAACAGCAAGATCGTGACTAATATATAGGCAGGTCCCTCCTTCAGAAAGCCCAGAACAGTTTTGGTCTACATGGGCCTTGGTATTGAAGCATGGTGTAGGAAAGTACCATCTTGCCTGGCATGTTACCCCCATTTTTCACTGTATATATGTTGTTTTAGTTGTATGTGTCACTGGGACCCTGCTAGTCAGGGCCCCAGTACTCATAAGTGTGCCTGAATGTGTTACCTGTGTTATGACTAACTGTCTCACTGAGGCTCTGCTAACCAGAACCTCAGTGGTTATGCTCTCTCATTTCTTTCAAATTGTCACTAACAGGCTAGTGACCAATTTTACCAATTTACATTGGCTTACTGGAACACCCTTATAATTCCCTAGTATATGGTACTGAGGTACCCAGGGTATTGGGGTTCCAGGAGATCCCTATGGGCTGCAGCATTTCTTTTGCCACCCATAGGGAGCTCTGACAATTCTTACACAGGCCTGCCACTGCAGCCTGAGTGAAATAACGTCCACGTTATTTCACAGCCATTTTTCACTGCACTTAAGTAACTTATAAGTCACCTATATGTCTAACCTTTACCTGGTAAAGGTTAGGTGCAAAGTTACTTAGTGTGAGGGCAACCTGGCACTAGCCAAGGTGCCCCCACATTGTTCAGGGCCAATTCCCCAAACTTTGTGAGTGCGGGGACACCATTACATGCGTGCACTACATATAGGTCACTACCTATATGTAGCTTCACAATGGTAACTCCGAATATGGCCATGTAACATGTCTATGATCATGGAATTGCCCCCGCTATACCATCCTGGCATAGTTGGCACAATCCCATGATCCCAGTGGTCTGTAGCACAGACCCTGGTACTGCCAAACTGCCTTTCCCGGGGTTTCACTGCAGCTGCTGCTGCTGCCAACCCCTCAGACAGGCTTCTGCCCTCCTGGGGTCCAGCCAGGCCTGGCCCAGGATGGCAGAACAAAGGACTTCCTCTGAGAGAGGGTGTTACACCCTCTCCCTTTGGAAAATGGTGTGAAGGCAGGGGAGGAGTAGCCTCCCCCAGCCTCTGGAAATGCTTTCATGGGCACACATGGTGCCCATTTCTGCATAAGCCAGTCTACACCGGTTCAGGGACCCCTCAGCCCTGCTCTGGCGCGAAACTGGACAAAGGAAAGGGGAGTGCATTCCAGTCTATCATTTTTGCCCATGTTGTCACTTGACACAGAGACTGACAATATGTAAATCAGTTTTGGTCCTGCTCTAATAGGAATAGTTCAATCCAAACTTTTGTTTGGATGCACACTTCTTGTCAGTCAAAATTATTATGGAAGTGTCTTGCCAGAAGGAAATGTAGAGAGTTAACAAACAAAACAACCACCTCCTAACAGAGGTGAAGAAGTGCATATTTAGGTAGTCCCATGGTCCAATATAAACACAAATGTTGATGACCAACCAACAGAAAGGGCACCAGTTGAAGAAATGTAATTCTTAAAAGATTGATTAATTTCAGTCCCACTTCAATTTCCCATTACTCAAGAAAACATGCATCATTTGAGCTAAGGGAGAATGTCAAACCCTGTTTACTACAGGCTGCCAAACAAGAACGGAGGATGATTGAAATGAGGATGGAGTCATGACCAGGTATGCTGGAAAAGGCTATCTTGGGTGAGACATTCCAAATGAGAAAAGGCCATCTCAGAGTTTATCCTAGTTAAAATCCAAAATGTAAGGACTCTTTTGTAAATAGGACTTGCTGGCAAATGAAAGCAGAATGCTTCAATAAAAAGAAGCTTGTTGCCATTAGTACAGAGCACCATAAAACTGCATAGCTAATCAGGGGGCGCCACTATATGGTGTTTTCAAATCATATACCAGCAGTTTCAAAAGAAAAGCCTGAATAGCTGCCACTAGAGACGATTACTGGTAATGTGAGCTCACTAAATGTTATTATTTAGTACTTCAAGCGTGACATTTTATTGTTAATGGACAAAATTAAGCATACATAAGAACATAGGGGGTCATTCTGACCCTGGCGGTCGGTGACCGCCAGGGTCACCGACCACGGGAGCACCGCCAACAGGCTGGCGGTGCTCCGTCGAGCATTCTGACCGCGCCGGTTCAGCCGCGGTCAGAAACGGAAAGTCGGCGGTCTCCCGCCGACTTTCCGCTGCTCGGGAGAATCCTCCATGGCGGCGGAGGGGATTCTGACACCCCCTACCGCCATCCTGTTCCTGGCGGGTCTCCCGCCAGGAACAGGATGGCGGTAGGGGGGGCCGCGGGGCCCCTGGGGGCCCCTGCAGTGCCCATGCCAATGGCATGGGCACTGCAGGGGCCCCCGTAAGAGGGCCCCACAAAGTATTTCAGTGTCTGCAATGCAGACACTGAAATACGCGACGGGTGCTACTGCACCCGTCGCACCCCTGCAACTCCGCCGGCTCCATTCGGAGCCGGCATCCTCGTTGCAGGGGCATTTCCGCTGGGCCGGCGGGCGCTCTTTTGGAGAGCGCCCGCCGGCCCAGCGGAAATGTAAGAATGGCCGCCGCGGTCTTTTGACCGCGGTGCGGTCATTTGTCGGCGGGACTTTGGCGGGCGGCCTACGCCGCCCGCCAAAGTCAGAATCAGGCCCATAATCTTTTTAATA
This sequence comes from Pleurodeles waltl, assembly GCF_031143425.1. NCBI lineage: Eukaryota > Metazoa > Chordata > Amphibia > Caudata > Salamandridae > Pleurodeles > Pleurodeles waltl. Next base: position 1,239,398,236 of record NC_090446.1, read on the forward strand.
CATTTAGCAACATTTATAAAATGTTAGAGTTTTAAAGATCAGCTTTTATTGTTAAAAATGCACTGACTCACTGAGAATCTTCTAAATTATGCTAAAATAAATGCTAAACTCAGTGGAACAAATATATTTTCCATGTTCATTTGATTATATTAACATGTTTAGTTTCCTGTAGTTTCAATGCTTCTTGTCAAACATTGATTTTGAGCTGACGTGCTAATCTGAATGGCACAGTCTTTTTCGGATGCACGTCCTCATTATAATCTCCCCTTAGGTACAATTTGAAGGAAATCACCCTCTTTAGTGTGACAAACTCCACGATTTTCCCCTGCTTTGCTGGTTGTAGAATTCTGTGCACTTTGCCCCTACTAACCATTACTAAAGTGACTGTGCACCCCTTTAGACATTGTTAAATTGGCTTATTCCTAATTGGTATATTTAACATGCCAACAAGTCCCTAGTATATGGTGGAGAAAGTGCATCAAGTGCCTGGATGTTAAATGGCACCCAGGCCGTGCATCACCTGTTGTGCAATCCAGCACAGTGGCAGGGCAAATATGACATCGGACCTGCCCTGTGTAGCCTAGACTACTGGAGTAGGAAACCTACAATGTGACCTGTAAAAACCTTCCTTTTAAATATCAGTAAATGACACCTGTGTGGGCCTTGCAGCACACAAGGTAGAGTGCATTGTATTTAAAAGTAGGCCATGTAGAAATGTATAGTTAACATATCCTTACAGTGAACAGCACCTAAAAGCTATTTTCACTGTTACAAAGTTATGGAGGGCCCACTGGAAATAATAGGAAGTTGGATCAAATATTAACTCTACTTTCTTTGGATTAGGACCACACTAGTTAAAAATAAAGCACTCTTTTCATATTTATGAAAAGCCCAATATAATGGTGAAGTTTGATTCCAATAAATATTAAGGACAAGCAACTTGTAGAAAGTTATATTTTTCCTACCTGGGTTTCCTAGGGGAAAATCTGCATTTGCTCTCCAGCAGTAGCCCAGTGGCCGGTTAGCTCTGCAGAGGTGTGAAAACTGTTCCAAGAGCAAAAACAATGGCTTGGGTTTGGGGAGGTGTTTTGTCTTGCCTTGAGAGGAAGACTAGTTGAAGTGTAACCCGCTGTCACAAACAAATGTTAGATGACACATGAAAAAGCTCCATCCTTTGTCCTCCCATTCAAACGGGCACCATCCCAGTGTGGATCTGGGTGGGCACACATGCTCTTTAGAGAAGGAGGAGGAAGGTTTCCCTATCTTGGATCTTAGGAGTGAGGGGCACTGTGGCATTGTTTATAGGAGGGCAAACAGAAACTGCCACAAAAGACCCCATTCCTTAGGGAGGTGCCAGGATTCATCCGCTGCTCCCCCCCACCCACCCACCAGCTAGTGTCAGGCATAACTGTGACATTCCCAGGCACCTTCCTCAGAATACTTTCTGAATCTGAGGAGAACAAATCAGGACTGGACCTGTCGTCCGTGGTCTCAGATGAGCCCTGGACTGCACTTGCTCCTTCTTGTACCAACAAAAAGTGGACTCAAAGTGTCAGTGGGATGGCATCTTGTATGGCTAGACGTCTGCAAAAAGCTGCAAGAGGAATTTTCCTGATGATCCCAGATAACCTGTACCAACTGGACATGACCTGCACCTTGCGTGTGGCCACTGCTGAAGTGAGTTTTGATGCGTAAGTGCTGGTTCTTAGGTCCTGGCACCTTCGTCTGCGTCTTCTTACACTTCTTCTCCCACCCTTTAAAAGCTAGGACTTTTTGGGACTTCCAAACCTCCTGAGGACCTGAACAAACCATTTCAACCTATCCAATCTTACAAGGCTAAGAAATCAGGATTCTCCGGTTCAGACATTCTCCTCAGCAGCAAATCTGATTCAGCAACCCCTCAGCAAGAAGGTTTCCAGCCTCTTGGAACCCAACTTCGTATTCAGACATAGCCTTGCTCCGCTAAAGGGTGCCAAGCTCTGAAAATAGAGACTAAGCCTAAAGGTAAAAACCATTAATAGATGAAAACACCAAAGTGTCTGACCTCCTAGTGTACTACCCTGGGGGCAAAATTTGAATTTCTCATGCTGAAAGCTTTTCCCACCAAAACCAATGGCTTCAGCTGTACATCGACTAACGGCTGACTTTGTGAAGACTTCCTTGGAAACAGCCTGCTGCCTTACCCGGCTAAAGGATTTTGACATCCAGAAAAAAGACTGAGGGCCTGATTTACAGTTTGGCAGAGGGGGTTACTCCATCACAAATGTGACTGTTATCCTGTCCGCCATATTATGATCCCATTATAGTCTATGGAGATTGCAATACCTCGGACGGTATATCCATCACGCTTGTGAGGGAGAAACCCATCCCCCACTCTGAATCAGGCCCTTAGTCCTAATGGTAAAAACCTGGTGGTGTTTTGATCTGGGCTGAATCGTGGTTGGCCTCAAATCACACCTAAGTCCTGGCCTATAGTGACCCTTGACTACCATTCGCACTTTGCGCATTTTGGCACTATTTTCACTCAAAACTTTTAAAATTCATATCTCTAGTACCCCTTACTGAATTTCTGTAATTTTGGTGTCATTTTATTTATTACATATTGTTCTACTTTATTGATTCAGTCTGGGATTTTTATTGGTTGGTGTTTTGACTTTCTTACTCTTTTGGTAGTATATAAATATTTACACATTGTCCTGAAGTTAATGCTCTTTACCCTGTGCTATATCTGCCAAGGGCCTGGGCCCAGGTTAATTTAGTTACATTGTAGGTTCACCCTGACAAGAGTTGTAATTATTCCTTGTGGCGGGCAGTCACCCACCACAAATAATATTCCAAATTCCAACATTAAATTGTGAGGCTACCAGAAATTAGAAGGCCATTAAAGGATTACTCTTTTACTCAACAAGCCATTTTCAATTGATAGTAGTCCACTGTGGCCCAAAATCACAGAAAAGTTTGGGCCTGTGAAATCTTGATAATTTCTCAAAAATCACGTGCCTCAAATTTTGCACATTTTTGCCAGCTTACAACAAATTTGCCCAAGCTGAAATGTCTTATACTTACTTTTGTGAACAGGAATTCTAAGCACAATTTTATTCTTGCTAGCAAAATGTGTCCCTGAGCCTAAATAAGTATATACTTACCTGTTTGGACAGGAGCTCTTTGCACAACTGATAGAGGGTAATAAACTTCCTGGCTAATAGTCGAGCTTCAATGAATCCTTCTGCAACCAACATGATTTCACAGATCAGCTCAAAATCTGGTACCACCATGGCACATGGTCTGGAAAAGCAAAATCATAACCCACTTAGTGATAATATACATACAATATGTAACATCCAATAAACAATCTAAAGGCAAAAATATTTTGTATAACTTGTATGCCTTAGACACCTGTACTCAAACTAACATAATACATACAAAAACCAACTTCATGTTTGCAAAGACATTGATTTAAATAGGAGCTGAGAAACTTGAGACAAAAACTCACTTAATTATATGCAGTAGACAATAAATAGTTTACAAAGAAAATCTCTATAAACACAGTATCACAGCAGGATTAAAGAGAGCTACATAAAACAGTAGTAGTTAAAAGCTATAACCTGAGGCAGACTGGTGGTGTTAGACTATTACAAATATAATCTATTAATAGTTAGATCTCACAGAATATGTGATGATGGAGCTCACCCAAAGTGGACAACATCACATCCTTCAAGAGGGCATGCATGCAACCCTTTCTTATTATTAGCATGGAGGGATACATTGGCGTCTCCATCAGCAATTGTTAAGTGGGGGTATTCACACACTATTTCTTCATTCCCTACTACCATTATGGTGAAAGATTAGTTTGTGTGGTCATGTACTACTTTAAATGTTCATGTTTTATTTACACCAACAGTGCTGGGCTGATACCCAGAATTTTTTGACTGAATTTCACATTTTCATGTCCTTTTAATGAAAGAGTGAGGACATCTGGTTTGATAGGTTCAGCTAAATATAATTTTGTAATCTTAAATGGAGAAACATCAAGGACCTTGGTGGAAAGATATTATACTGAACAATGTGCCATTGTCTTTTTGATGGAGGGGGCAGTACCCATCTAAGTGCTGCTCCTCCCCACTACTTTATAAATGCTATAAAACATTGCAGGTTTTTACTCTGTGAAACCTCTGATATGTGATGCCCTCTATTATTGACCCATGTGAACCTCCGTTGCTAGGGCATGCCCTCCTTCTGAATTCTTGGAGTCATTTAATATTTCTCTAAGCTGGTTGGATGTTTGACTTTTCACCACTCCTCTAGCAAAAGAGGAGTAAAAACCATTTTTGGATCTAGGATTTATAGTCACAATTATTAATCATGGCTAAATAGGTGTGTCATTTCATAAGCAACAGCTCTTTTAATGTTATGTCCTAGCAAGTAGTTCAAGTAATTGTACGACAAATATTAAATGTTGTTGTAGGGAAGAATATAAATCAATACTTGCTGCAAATGGAACCCTCTAGGTCTGTTGCTTCCCAAAGATAGTCTCATCTTCAATTGACCTTTCTCCTCTCTTTTAATTACTAATCCTTAATTAATTCTAACTGTGGTGCCCTCTATGTCTTCCACATAGGTGATGCTACTTTTTTATGGTTCAATCTTCATTTGATCTGAAAATAGGGACTAGATTTTTGGGGGGGAATCTCAAGATAGATTGGAAATCTTCAAATTGCTATTAGGTGTAGTAGTAGCCAATCTAGATTAATGGTAGATCATACATCTCTCCACAACTGCAATTCTGGTTATGCATGCAGTTTTGACTAGATGGGGCTGCTGGAGACTATTTTCAGTATTTTGTCACAGAAGTAGTGTATCTTCATTAGTAGCCTCCTAGGAAAAATCTGATATGCATTCTCAGGCCAGATTAGGGCAATGTAAACATGTAAAATGTTTATATAGTGATGTTGCAGCCTCTGTTTTCATTCCCAGAACATGCTGCAAAGATATTTACCTACTCATTCTCCAGCCAATACAATATGTGCTAGGTGGAGTAGGTATTGGTAATTACATTTCCCTGCTGAATTTGGAGAAGTGTTTAAGTTGCTTTGTTTGATGACTGTGGCAAAACAATCTCTGGTGGCTAAATCACCAAAACCTTCATGTCCTGATATTCTGTAGGCATTTTACCAGCCCCACTGCTGGGGCATGGTCTTTATCACAACCAGTTATTAGGATGCAGTAAACTTTGCACTACTTATGATTTCAATCCCTGTGCAGACAGGGATTTATACAGGAGGCTGAATTATCCATCATGTTTGTAATTAGGTCCACAGAGGTCAAACTTCTTTGACATAGCCACATTGGATCAAGAGCCAGGTGACATCCAACAAGATGGGTCTTCTGTGCTTCTATTTCTAACTTTTAAAATTTAGAGATGTCATTATTTTTATAATCATGTTAGCCAAGTATACTTTAAAAAACTTCTATGATGTCAGTAAGATATTGAAAAAAGATACACATCTCTGTACATCATTTTTTGAGTATATTATCATCCATAGTTCAAGAGGTCTTTGGAATCTCATGTCCCAAGCAGTCATAAACGTACCTGAAAAGAGCTTTGAGGTTTTCAGGTAGCTCAGTACGTCCAGCATACCCTGGGTTCATTGTTATGAAGATGCCAACGGTGGGAATTAGGTTAATATCTTCTCCAAGGAAATTAAAGCGCTTCTTTTTGTCTCTTATGGCATCCTGTATGCTTTTTACCTAGAACAAGAATGCATCTCTATTTTAGTCAATGAACAGAATGTATAATGACAGTGAATAGAAGTAAGGCAAACTTACACCTGGATTACAAATATAAAATGAAGCCCACAAAAATACTTTAGGCCTTAATACAAGGCTGGTGGTTGCAGTGGCAGTCGGAACGCATATTACAATATTTCCACCGGTCAACATTGTAATACGCTTGGGGGGACGCCAACGGTATGATGGTGGTGTCCTCCCCACAGTTTTGGCGGTCCACTTGAACATCAGAATAGGAATTGCAACTAGGTAATCCTTTTTTGCGATTACCTAAAGGCCTCTGTACATAGGAAAAGGCCGTTTTGCATTTCCTAACGGCCCAAAATACCGATTCGGACCATAAAGAAGTGCAAAAGGGCTTTGCACATCTGGCCCATTGTGTGTTCCGTTGCTCACAACAGTAATATACAAGTTAAAAATAGTAGACAGTTGCTAGATGCAGTATTCATAAATTCAATGTAGCAAAACAGATTGCAATCAACTAAAACATTTACTTTTTAGGAGCTAGTGTGTGGATGACTAAGAAAACCTTTTGTCTGACTCCCCTGGGAACTAATAAAAATACAATGAAGCTAAAAGATTCAGACATATTGAGCATAATTTTGTTATATCATACTTTATGCTATTATGGGACTTTCTGGTTTTGCAAAGCTACCATGCAGGAAATCTCGCTCTTTCATTTTAAGCCTTTCCGCCTTTCTTGCCAGCGGTGGGGCTGAAGGTCAGCTTAAGGAGCAAACTTTTTCTTCTCCACCGCCATAAATCTATTTTTGAAGGGCAACTGACACTTCATTAAAAAACAAAAAAACTAAAAAACACAGAACCTGAGTAGGTAGATTGCATCATATCTCCAACATAAATAAACCCCAACTTTCTCAAAGTTGCCATACAGTGCTTAATTTGTAACTGGAAGCCACTGCAGTTTACACTTCCCATTGCCACTGCCAGCACTGCCAATGATGGTACCTACACAACTACTAACCATCACGCTCTGACAAGAGTAACGATTGAGACTGTTCGAGGCACCTAAAGCTATAAGAATGGCTTGTCCAGCAGGTAGTAGTTGTTTTAATGCGTATTGAATTAATAAACTGTTATTACGCTCATCTCTAAATTACACAAAACCATGTGGGAACTGTCATAAGTGCCATGTTGACAATTAAGTGCTGGTGCCGAGCACCAGAAACCCCTGGCTCAAATTAAGCACTGAGCTTACATTTCCCTCAATCCACTCATCTGCTACTGCTAGCTATTCTTATGGCCTGGCTTTTCAGCACATTGTGTGCTTCCACACAAAACGTGCTTGCCCTCCAGGCAGATTTGATCACATGATATAGGAATGCTATGAATATGTCTTAAATAATTAGATAATTTATGTTGTTTTTCTCTAGCAGGAGCACAGACAGGAGAAAGGCAGCCATTAATTTACATGGATTTTTTTCCCCTTGCTTGACAGTGCAATTGTCACTTCGCCTTTTAAGGTATTCTACAGTTCTTTGCTTCCACACAGACACATATCTATCCCCATGCTATTTAGCTGTAATGCTTCATATTACCATTAACATTCCTTTAAAGCCAGATCTATTGGCATTGGGAAAGCTTGTTAATTTTGCTTTCATCTACATAAATTCGGCACTGGCAGTAACATTTTAATATCTTGTTCTTCTGTTAAAATTTTTGTGGATGACTTAACATGATGACAACTTTGACATCAAAACTAAATTCAAACAAGTACCGGCAGAGCCAATAGGAACCACATTTAAATGGTGAATGCTGACCAATTGACTTAAGCAATGCTTGTTTACATTTGTGCTCCTGTGTCACAATGCATGCATGCCATTGGAGTGCTAACATAAATGCAGCACCGTGTATGTGCATGTGCACTCAAAAGCACACAAACAACAATTTTAGAATGGTAAAAAAATCTATTCCAAAAATGGCCACTATAAACATGCATGCACCTATATCTCGTATATAGTATGCAGGAGAGCATAAACCAGAACCAAAAGACCTGTTAGCAATTTGCAGCTAACCCATCCTCGGAAAGAAAGACGTAAAAGACGGTAGGAGAGCATTAGAGCAGGACTGGGGAAATGTAAGGGAGCACCAGACCCCAATGGATGAGGAGGGGACAAAGGGGGAGCATATTCAAACTGTGTGCTTGTGTGATAAGAAGCACTACTTCTCGAGTGTTCAAGTATGTGAAATCCCATGGGCGGATACCAGCTCAGATGGACAAACTTGCAAAGCAATGTCTAAAGCCAGCAAACAATAGTATGCAGTAGCTGACAGTGGCTGTATGTTGTGGTTTGTTGTGGGTGGCGTGATGACAATAGCTCTCGCCGACTAATAAGACTGCTGCTAAAGCAAGACCTGAATAGGAACAGTAAATATCAAGTTATAACGTTGTGTTAGGGGGCACTGTGTTATATCATTATTTGCTGTTACTTTTTTCAAGATGTTTGAATAGTAAAAATATTTTCAGAAGCAAAGACTGGTATACTGTGAACATGGGTGGCATTAAGGGATCGCCAGGAGGCGCAGCTGCGACCCCTAGCTTGCCCCTTGCATTTGCGACCCCTGACCTCAAAGGTGGCAAAATCAGGGCAAGGAACACAGGGGAAGCTCATCCTTATGGACATCAGCGGGGTCTCCAATCTCCTTGTTATTTCAAGTTTGTTATTACAGTAATAGTGAATAAGAATGTTCACTATTAGTGTACAAAAAAAAAAGAGTACAATTAGCTGAAATATGGCCCTCCCTGGCAGCCAATGTAAGAAACAAATTCCTTTAAATGTATGTTGTGTGCATGAATGCAGGCAAGAGTGTGTTTTATGCGTGATTGTGTATGCATGTGTAAGCAGTGTGACTGAACCTAAAGGTCAAAGGCGTGTGATGTCACTTCCGCTACCCCTGGCCTTATGGTGAATTGAAGTTCATGACTGTGAAGCCAGGCTCTGGGATTAATTTACGGCAGCAGGGACACGCTTGTCACTCAAGAATGTGCTTGCTCGTGTACCTCGTTTGTACTTTCTATGTAGGCCCCTGTAAATAAAAGGATGGGCGATACTTCTATATTTAAAATCTTAAGAGACTCGCCCATAATGAACTTCCTTTGTAACGCTTATGAAGACTTGGGTGTTACTGACATTCTGGGACTGCCACTGAACACTTACCTGCACAGCTACTACCGACAGCACCTCAACAGAGATCCGGTTAAACTCATCAAAGCAGCCCCAGGCGCCAGTCTGCGACAGCCCTTTGTAAATGTTCCCGCACGACTGAAACAAGATAACGAAACCCACATTAAATCAACACGCAATTATCTTAGCAGCTGTCAACAGTTATTCTAGATAACCAGAGCATTTTCGATTAAATATGGGAACTTTACAAGTGTATGCTAATGAAAGCAGAAATAAAAGAGAAATAAGGTCCACAGACGTCCACAATCGGATCAAATTTAAAATGTAGTGTTTACTTGTGTTTTTACAGCCTTGTTGTAATGTTTTTCAAAGTCACTCTAAGGACAGAAACGTAACATATTGATGAGCACAGCGGCTACCATGTCTAGGTCTTGTGCTAGGAAAAAATGGTCAACTGAGTCAACCTCTGCCAAAGACCAAGAATGACACCGTGAAGTGCCAAACCAATGATATCATACAAAACAAACGCTTGCGTCAATACTAGGAGTAATGCTGACGTCTCACGGGCGCAGTCCTGGAGTACCCATTAAATGAAACGACAAAGCAGCTATACCAACTCAGCCTAGTTTCAAAAACGTGCCAGGCCTTAAAAGCTGACTGAATGAATGACTGGAAATCAGTTGATATTATAAAACAGTAACAAAAAACAGCTACATTTATTTATTAAACCCAACAAATATAAACAATTGATCTTCTCACTCAAAAAAACATACTTGTTATTACAAATAATTCAGAACCAAAGATAATAAAAATCGGAGACTGATTCTTCACATACTGAAAAGTAAGATGACGAATACTAATAAAACAACGTTTCAGTAACATATAACAATTTATCTACGTACTGTAGCACCTAAATATGCTGCAGGTCCAATCTTTGAGGGAACACCTGCATCAGCAGGTAAGTAGTCTGCTTAAACACACCACTGTTTCAGGCCCTTGTTAAGATATATACAATCAGATACTACCTTTTCACGAGCTTCATTCTCATTCATGTCCCAGAATATGATCAGTGAATGGCCTCTAACAAATTAGGTGAGATTTCCCAAGGGGGTAATGAGCCCCAAAGGAAAATTTCCTCTATGCCATCAAAGGCCATCGAATAATCAATAACGTAGGTGAACAGAAGCTCATTGGTGGTCTGTACTGATTGATGCATTAATATTGAGACTGTCAATGTATTATCAATGGTTCCACATTGAGCACGGAAAGATGTTTAAAAAAAAAAAGCACTGGCAAAGCCAATAGGTCTCCCCTACAAGACCTATTGGCTTAGTCAATGTTTTGCAGCCATGCCCAACAGCAGCATGGAAACTTTGCAGTGTGCATGCAAAGAATCCTTGTTGCAGCCAGGGCTAATGCATTTTTTGTTTATAACATACATTAGCGATGGATGCATCATAGGCCTTTTTTTGTCATTATCATCTTTAGCCTCGCTGCACAGCAACCATGCTGCTATACAGCATGGCTACAAATCATTGTCAAAGTCAGCAATGCCCATGCTCTACAGTAAGAACAAAAGGCAATGGCAGAGCCAATAGTCTCAAAGGAGATACTTTTTGGCTTTAACAGTGCTTGTTCTCGGCACAACACCCTGTAATTCTGAGCAAATCAGTGAATCTCCCCAGGAATGAAAAAAGATTAAAAAAACATGAAGAAAGCAATTGCACCCAATGTCTTAATGAAATACATTTGGAAGCAGAGAACATCTGCTGTCACAATAAAAGCAGATAACATCTCTTGTCACAATAAACATCCAATTGAAAGGAGAAAATGGCTTATTTGAAGTGTGTGTGGCATAGTAAACAAAGCTACAAATGACAAGAGGTACAATAAGGATGACAGGGAGGAAGAAAAAATAAAAGTAGTACCTCAATCACAGCGTAAACAGCAGAAGGACAGCTCTCAAGCTGAAGCAATCAATAATTAGTCCATGCTCCAGCCGAAAGAAGAGGAAGTGAGGCCAGCACATGCTGGCCAATTAGAGTATACATTTAACAAGAGTACCAGAAGGCCTTTAGGCTGGAGGGCTCTGGACAGTCAGTCGACAGAATGAATTTTCCTGGCCTTTGCGGCACCAAAGTTAGAGTCACATATAGGCAATGACAAAAATAGACTGAGAGAGATCACATTAGTAACTTCAGTAATGGCTGCACAAGAGGTGTAAGCTATTTAAAGACATCCAATATGCACGGTCCACCTTGCAGGTTCCTCATTATTAGACACACAGGTGAAACATACGTTGAACAGAGAGAGACCTTTTCTGCTCTGTATAACCACCCACACCGATTCTGCACAGCCTCTCTTAATTTGCTCTGCAGGTCACTTGCTCCCTTTTTTCAAATAAAATAGTTTCTCCAGACAGTATGAAATGTATTGTTGGCCAGTCTAAGCCATATTTTTTTTCAGAAGTGTAAAAAGAGGTAAAAAAATATTTAGGTGTTAGTTATGTATGGTTAAATCTGATTCTCTGATCATAGCAGAAATAGTAGGTGAATTAAACAATGTACATCTTTAAGAAGCTAGGAAAATGAGAGGCCTTGGCACTATTGCTCTATAATTATGGTTAAGGATAACAAGACAAATGATTGCAAAGTTCCATTAAAGGGAGCACTGCAAAGCCAAAGCAGGACGAATGTTTCAATGAAAGGGTAGCCTGGAGAATTAATTCTGTGAAGAATATTAGTATTGCATTTGAGAGTGCATTTTAGTTTAATGTCTGGTAAAGCTTGCTAAACTTATTCCTTCTAGTGTCTACTTAGCTATCTTTCTTGAATATTTTTGAGGTGCACACTAAAACTGTCGACACCAGTATGATGGCTGGTTTGGATTAGTAAGAAAAAAACTGTAAACTTTGCACTTGTATAGCGCACTACTCACCCGTTAGGGTCTCAAGGCACTGTACGCATACCGCTGTGGAACCCCTCCTGGCTTTTCCCTGTGAGGTGCCCACTCCTGGACAGCCCCAGGGTGAAGCCAAGCATCCAAATGCTGTGAGGGCCGTTGTGGAGATTAAGCAAGCTATTGCCCAGAGTTGGACCCATTAATTAGATTAGGCACCGAGGCGAGAATTATCTGGTCCAAGGGAATTGAGCCCAAGACCAGCTGAGGTGGGAATTGAACCCTGGTCCCTGACCAGATCTCTGCATCAGGGTCCACCTCTCTAACCATTTTGCCACACTTCTCCACCAAGAAAATCACTGATGTGGGGATGGTCCTCTAAACCAATACAGTACAGGGCTGGACTGGCCGTATCGGGCATTGGGCATTTCTAAGGGAGGCTAGAGGGATGGAGGCCAGTTTTGTTACTGAAGGCTGGTTTTGCAATGGTGCTGCAATATTGGCCCCCAGTAACAAAAGCAGCAATCCAGCATACTTATCCATTCACTCTCATTTCCAGCCTCCGAAGGATGGCTGGTCTGACAAAATTGCCAGGGCTACTGTGGTTTCCCATTCCAGCCCTAATTCAGTAATTAGAGTTTAATATATTTGTCACTAGGATTTGAATGGCTGTCAATTTGTGTTCAGTTTCAATATCGCAGAAGGTTTGCTTTCATTTATTGAGCTCTAGTGCTGACAAAAAGACTTATGGAAATCTAACACCAGACCCAGGCATTATTTTAGCAGATTAAATTGAGGGGAATGGAGACTGATGAAGACCCAGGTATTAATGAACGTTGATTGTTCCTTCTCAGTGCAAGTAAAACAATTAATAGTGTTTGCAGAAGCGGAATCAACTAAGTCAATCTCAGTGGAAAAGGCTCCCAAGAGAATCAATAACTCTTACCAAACGAACAGGGAACAAAGGTAGACGCCCTTAGCCATAGCGAAGGGATAACTAATGAGTTGTTTTATGTGTTTCTTAAGTTTCATGGACTAGAACGCCCTTTACTACTTTTTTTGACTAGAGCTTTTAGTTTGTTTTCTAACCATCCATCGTTTGCATCCTTTTTTTTGTTTTTTGTTCTTAAGTTTTGTCTTGTTAGGTAAACTTGCTTTCAACCGCTCAGCTTTCAGGAACTCGAGGTGAACGGAAATGAAAGATACTGGACACTGAGGCCAAGTCGCAGGTCTGATATAATAAAGGCCTTTATGCAATTTTTTCTAAAGGTGGTATATAGTCCGGGCGTTCTTGTTGACAATGGCTTATCCTTTGGTGTTCCTCTACATGAGTAAAACAGGTGTTCAACAGATGGTGAGTGAGGGCAAACTTAAGCACTGAGTGCAAACAAATCAAACATATAGCATTCTAACTCTCCCCGGTGCTCCCTCTCGAAAGCATGCCTGCCCCATTACCGACAGACTCCAAGATTCAAAGCGAAAACTCGCAAGGAATGTCAACTAATACAGGAAATAAAAGAAACAATAAAATTAGTCATAATAAATGAAGCTGTATTGATAGTTTTTTAGGTTGTTTTACAAACCTCTAAAGAGAAATGAACGAACATAAATAATTGCAATTTATTTCACTATTCACAACCTGTAAGCTTGTCAGTGTAGAGGACATACCTACAACAGGCAGGTACAGTATGGACGTCAGAGCAGACTGCGAGCTACACACATCAGTCTCAATAAGTGACACTCTGCCTTGTAGCCATCACTGATTGACACTGGAACAAGGGCCGTTTCTGCATTAGGGCTGATTTCTACCCTATAACATGTTTCCCTTCATCTAGTGCTTACTGTGCGCCCAGCTGCCTCAGCTTTCTTATGAGCACAACTGGGCAGGACAGCCAGGCATTTACAGGTCTCGATTGTTATAGGAAAGGTTCTTCAAGAGTGAAGCCATCGCACCGATAAAACCCTGTTTCATGGCGGTTTGCAAATTAAAACCGGCGCCACGAAGTCATTTGCCACGTCACTCGTCCAGACAGAGACGTTTGTTTTTCGGCACTCCATCGTTAATGTTTCACAGATGACACTCGGCTTGCTTTGACTGAGTTGTGCAGAAGCCGAATGTTCAGAGCAATCAGGAACCTCCACTAAATGACCCAGCACCGCGTACTTTATGTTCGTACTAACAAAGATGGTAGTTCGTGCTTTTTAGCGAAACATACCAATGATCCTTTTTCACACAAGTGATGATGCAAGCAGCAATTTGAATGACTAGATTTTTACTGAGTGCAGTATAATGTCATTTTTGTATTACTATATTTTAAATAAACACCTTTCTCTAGCCATTTATTTGAAACAATGTAAAGCTGTACTGGAGTAGAGTAATCTAACAGCACCACCTTCTAGAATGTTTTAGACGATGTTTAGTGTATCAAAATATCATGAAATGAATGCATGTTTGACATCAGCTCTCCAAGAAACTGTTATGACGTGAGGTAAAGTGCAGTGTTTCCATCACAGTTACCGACCAAGATGGGCAAACATAGGCATAAGCAGCACTGAAACCTTTTTTCAGAGTTGAATCTTGTGTTTCACTTGCTCATTGTATTTTAGTAAAATTCACTTGTGTTCTTTCTGACCCACTAGTTTCAGCAGCCACCACTGCTAAGAGATTTGAAGGCAACAAACCTACTTCTGATTTGACCCAAGAACCTTTTTAACTAAGTAACTGTTATGGAGTGCGTTGGTGTTGACTAGCAATGTGTATGAAGGCCAAACCCGAGGAAGAGGGGACTAGCATGAAAGGAATCATAATATGGGGAAAATAATTGCTTGAAAATTCCATTTGCGCTCCGTGCACACCGTAGCCGAGGCACCGCTTTGGCTGGGTGAGGGATACCTTAAGCAAGATCTGAGCTTGCACTGGTGCACAGCTAAATGAACTCTCCAGCATCTCTGATCCTGGTGAAGGCTTATCTTCCTAAGTTGGTAAGGCACCTCTCGGGTCACATTGCTGTTTTTACAGTGCTCTCCTTGTTATAGGTAAATAACTTACAAAATTACTGGGCAGCCAGTGTTACAAAAAAAGAAACAACTTTCATGTCGACTGACAAGTGTACACAACACAGCCCACCCGGGGCTTCTCTCGGCAGCCACCCTCACTTATAACCCCTACCTCACGTCTCCATAGAACATTCAGTCACATTCCATTCTACGACATTACAGCCCAGCTAAGGTAAAAACAAGGGCAGCACACCAGATAAAAATGGAAATATCCACTTTACTCCAAGTTAACAGACAACAAAGACAATCAAACAATATACAATACAATAACATAATATGCTATAAAATCTGCCTGGACATGTGAAAAAGGTTGGGTAGCACACGGGCTGTCCGGATTACACTGCGTTCTTATGCACCAGTGAATCTGGCAGCACGCACTGGATAATGAGACCTGTATGACCTCAAAAGCTGGTACTTTTCTTTAGACAATATTGTAAAACCCACTTGGAAACAAGTACTCTAATAAGGGTTATGTACAATCTTTGAAATTACTTTCAAGCAGGCAGGCATGGACGGAGATGGCTATCCTGATGGAACTCCATTGTCTCCCTATGCTTGCCCCCATCTTAAAACCTAGCTGCTCCATTTACAATGCCACCATAACCAGCATCTCCTCTCCTTGTCTTGCAGACATTCTTACTATCTCTGGAGGTTCTCTGCAGACCCACAGCCAGACACCATCATGCTGCAGTGTAAGAAGTATACGAAAAACTAAGCAGTACGCATGCTTCACCTATGTACCCAGGGTCTAGAACAACATTCTCATATCCATCAGGACCACCACAGTACTACTTCAATTTAGGAAAGCGTTGAAGAACAATATACAACAATGTTCTGAGTCCACAAACCAGCTACCTCTCCCCTGACTGTTTAACGCTGGTTTGTGCTAGGTTTGTGCTTTAGAAAATACAACATTTATGTCGAGAAGTTGAGGAGCAGGTATAACTCGATTTTTTTTTACATGAACATAAATAAAATATACTCACTTCAAATTGGATTTACCAGCTTTTGTTGGGGTACTGGGAGTCAGCAAGAATAAAGTAGAGTACCTTTTAATTTTCAAACATGTCTAAATAATTAATGTAAGACTGAGAATGGTGGAAATAAAAACACTAACCAGTGAAATAAAACAGAGCCCCAACTAGAGGTGTTTTCAGTTATATTCCATTCTGTTAGAAAATGTTAAATAAAAAGACTGTGAGGAAATTAAGCTGGTGTTAGAAACAGGCTGCGTGTACACATTCACAGCATCAAACATTCAGGTTTCTGGAAAAACTGTCCAGTTTGAAATGCTGTCTTCAACCTTCATTTTACATTTTTCAATTTACTTAGATTTTTCTATGTTGCATTGCAAATGATTTACTATATTGTTTGTCTCAAGTGGAACAAACTAAATGTACTGCAATTATCTTACTGTTGTGCCTGCAAGTGATACTTATAAAAAACTGTTAAAAAAAGCTGAGCTGGACAGGGAGTGGGAGGGGAAGCAGCCTGTAAGGATAACAGTGGGAGCACAAAAGGGATGTAAGGGGTGGCAGCACACAAGGGAGAGCTCAATACATTCCCTCCCATGGAGTGCAGAAGGAAAAGAAAATAAGTAGTTGACTGAATGCAAGCAGTGGAAGGATACAACTTAACCAATCAAAAACATATGTAGAAGCTGTGCTAAAGGGGTAAAGAAGGAGGACAGTCAGCAAGTAAGAAGCAGCTAATCTTGAGCAATGGACTAAATGAAAACCCACTTTAAATATTGGTACTAAATGCAATAGGTGACTTGACAACAAACAGTTAAAAGCTTTATGTAGGCAAGACATGAAAACAAACCCTACTAGGAATAGCTACCTGCAAAGAAAAAATGCACATTGTTGACAGGAGCGTAGCTGAGACATCCTATTAAAACACATTATATGAGAAGCAGGACAGTATGGGGGCTAAAGAGCAGTTGAAAGAGAGGAGTGTGGATTGTTAGGGGCACTTAAAACACAACATTTTTAAGACTGATCAACATATTTTACAGCCTTCAAAAAACAGACGAGAGAGTGTGTGTGTTTTTTTGTAAGTGTGAACATTTAAAAATCCCAGGTGAAATCCAACAGAGACTCCACATTACCCGACTGAAAGCATGTGTACCCAACTATTTACTATAGAATACATTTATTTTTAAGAGGTATGCTACACCCCAAGCACTCCCCCTGGAGTTACGCCCCTGTATTGTTGAACATTAAAAATAGAAAGATATACACTATAGAATGAGGAAGTGGCAAAATATTTCAGGGAATTAAATTATGTGGATAAACTATCTCTCTCTGCTGTGTGAAAAGTTTGAGGAGAATTCAGGTGGCGCGCCTATTGCTTGGCTACTGCATGGCTTTATTGTGTCTTGTATGCACGTCTTGTCCTGTAGGGGAACAGTGGTGATGGTAGGTACTGCAGAATTAGTTTACATATCTCCTTAAAAATATTTATATAAAAGACATTCTTTAAATTTGTATTTAAGTGTCATGTACTTGTCTCCATGCAGTTGGGGCTTTTCAATGGGCTTGGGTTTGCTGGCTGGGTTTTTTTTTTTTTTTTTACATCCTTGAAGCGGTATAATGATCCCAATCTGCAATGGTGCATCAGTGAAGAAGGGGGGCATGTAGCCATTTTCAACTGAAGCAATGCTGTCTTCAGAGCAAACACTACCTCGGTAACTCTAAGTTAGAAATTGGGTTGCAGACGATGCAGATTTAAAACAGAGAGGTAGCTTCTAGTCCGTATTCTGAAGCTTTGATCGCTACAGCTCATCCATTAACTTGTAGAGTTACAGAGTTAATGTATGTACTGCAGACAAGATAACTCCATTGAAAACAGGTGGATTGTCACCTTCTGTAACTGTGCACAGGTGCAGAAAGGGTTTATGTCGTGGCCCTTGGTGTGACCTTCATAATTTTAATGCCAAAGTCTTGGTCAAGAGAAGGATAAAGAAACAGCCATCCTCTTGCACATGTGGTTAGGTGATTAGGTTACAGCCAGTATTAGGCACTTAAATAGGGTACTTCTTGGGCATGGAGAATGTGCTAGAAGGTTGGCACATTAATATGGTAGAGATGTATACTGCTATGCAACAGAAGTGAAGGTGATTAGCTGAGCTCTTTTAATTGTAAATTGTGCAATGCAGGTACCCAAGATTTATTTAATGACTTTTTACCTATCATACATCGCTCAAACGAGCAAGTCTGCTTGAAGTTTTTTAAATTTCTTAAAAAAGTATTCCTATTTACGCATTTATCTTTTACTTTCCTATCAAAATGATTTTTATATAGACTCTTTAAGCAGAAAATTGTACTGTTGATCCCAGTTGAGGCCAAAAACAATTTTAATAAGCTGGAAACTTGTTGACTGTATCCTTGCCTTTGACTCTGTGTAGCACTCAGCTGCATTGACTAGGTTTCCACTTTACAAATACCACATACATACACATACATACAAAGTTTGCTTTTAAATGTAATTCTAAACACAAATGATCACACATTTAAAGTTTTGGGATAGTGGCAATTCAGTGTATTTCAAACTGGTCACCATGGTCATTTAATGACTTGTGATCAAAGAAGCTGATTAAAGATGAGCATAAAGCCTGCTGTGTCCTTTGTTTACTGAGATGTGTGATGAGACCTGTGAGGCACTGGTGACTTGGTAACATATAAAATCCATGGGACAGGTTTACTAAGGGCTTGCGTTGTCCTTGCATCATGCAAGGCAATGCAAGGACGTAACTGGGATTTAATAAGCCAAGCAAAGCCACCTTGTGTGGCTCAGCATATTTTAGTGAATTCAAAGGAACGTAAGGCAGCAAGGGACACCTTTATGAACAAAAAAAAACCTCAAAGGCACTCTCCTTATTCTATGTGTGATTTGGATTGCATCACATATAGAAAAAGGAAGTAATGAGAAGAGATACAGATATTTCTTCTTCTTCTGCCTGAGCCTGGGGGGCATTCAATCTTGATGCATTTCCAGGGTTACAACTCTTTTTACATCTGCAAATGTGCCAAAATCCATGGGTGGATGCATGGGAACACACACACTCCACCCATGAAACACCTCCCTTGCAGCAAAATGCTTTGAGTTACCTTGGTTTTTACTAAATCACATATAGCCAAACAAGTGCTTGCATTACCTTGCGTGCCACAAGGGCAATGCAGGCCTTAGTACATCTGACAAACAAAGGTTTGTAAATCTGGGATTGAGCCAAAATGGTGCACCACCTCGACCTCGGCGAAACAAGGAGAAATATCTTTATTTCTCCTTATTACTTCCTCTTTGCATATGTGTTAAATTCAGCATCATGCAAACGAAGAGGAAAATGCCTTTCAAGATTATTTTTTTTGTGCAGGAAGGTGTTCTGTCCTGCACAAAAACAATCCTGCAATCCAAGATGCAAGGTGGCCTGTGTTGGCGCTATGCAGCCATAAGTGCACCAGTAATAGGAGAGAGAGAAATACGTCACATCTTAGTGGATATGACTCATTTCTTCTCTCTCCCGTGCAATGCAGCACAGCAAGTTGCCTTGCTATGTTTCGTTAAGTATTTTAAAACCTGCTTCAAGTTCCTCCACAGAAAGGGTGTGTGAAATTTGTGGACAGCACCAACTGTGCTACTTCATAGATGAAAGACCTGTTGAGGAAAAGCATTGATATAATGTATTCGGATCCCATTATTCCTTGTTCATCCACCAAACAGATGATATTAACATGCTTACCTTGTAGTCCATCTGTTCAGAACAGTTAAAAACGTAGACCATAATCCCAAGGGCACGACCCAAATCCTTGGTGGTCTCCGTTTTTCCAGTGCCTGCGGGCCCAGCTGGAGCACCACTCATGGTCAGATGGAGTGACTGAGTCAATGTGATGTAACACCTTTCAGCAAATAAAATAGAAACGCATAATTAGATGCAGTGGTGAGTGTGATGAACCCCCCCCAACAGAACCTAAATGTATTCATATTTTAGTTGGGTGCATGTGATACAATTCATGCTACCAAGCCAGAATCACAGAACCTGCCCCAGAACGAAGTCGGTGTAGGGCAGTCCTCATTTCTTACAGCTTTGAAATGTCAATAGCAGTTCCTCTGTACAAGCTAAATTTGCAATAGTGACGTCACACAGCAATGATAAAAAGCTGGGAAACACCTGCTTAAGCAAAAGAGTGTAATGTAAAGTATTCAAAAGTAAAGTAACTCTAAAAAAACAAAACAACAAGTCTACCAGACCACAAATGCATCTCTTATACACACAGTTGGGAAGCAGAATTAGAAGAGACTATTTTAGAATTTACTGAAAAAAAAATTTTTTGTATTTTGTGCTATAATAAAGTGTCAACTCCAAGTAAACCAGGCAAACATAATTTAAGGTACTGCAGATAGACCATAATCAACATGTTGTGATGATAAGTTTATTAATATAACTGAAAACTGTGTTGACTTGGGTACGCTCATCGAGTTTACAGCATTGCAGATGAACCTTATCCCCATATACAGTCCTAACTAATGTGTCTAAAATATAGTTGTTGAGAAGCTTTTTTGATTGTTCTCTACTGAAATACAGGACTCTTCCATTGGATGTGTTTGCTACAGTGTGGAATAAAGTAACTTTTACATAAAGATTTATATTGCACAAAACCCAATTCTCAGCAAGCTGCTTGGTGCTCTCAATTTTCAAGGTATTTTCATATGCGTAGAATTAAGAAGGAGTATGCATGGCCAACTGTTCTTTAGAAGCCAAGGGCTGGCTTCCAAAATAAAGGAATATGATTACTAATATACTGAAAGAGTTTTCCATAGAAGTGCCCTTGATGAAAATTGGTATCTCTGGACCACATAGTATCTAAAATGGTAGAAAAATATTAACTTCTAAAATAAGTTTCAATATGTATGCATCAGTCCCTTTGAGTAAAGGTATGGATTGTCTCCAGTATGGCCAAATGCCAGGGCACTGACCAGGGGATTATATGGCATGAGGTAGTCGACGGATAAGATGTCACTTGAGTGGATGGTGGGAGTCTAATAGTTCAACAAAATACAAACGTGCAGAAAATGGATTATGGACTACTTAAGAAAAAAACATGTGATGACATCTGGATTTAGTAAAATATTCTAACCTTAATTGTGAGTATTGGCTAAGAATCCTGGATCTGTGTAACAGGAAAGATGCCTCTCTTAGTTTGACACTTACAGAAACAAACCACTCACTAAAATGCTGGAAAATAGTAGTGTACGTTTGAAAAGTTTTGTTCTATCACGAAAGAAACCCAAATGAGAATTTAGATTGGAAGGCAATAAAATCAAATTAAAATTTACTGTAAACTAATCTTATTTCAGAAGGAGATGCAATGCTCCCAAACATGCAATTCAGCCACATGACCAGCATGACTATGAGCATTGAAGAGAGAGTTCTTCATCTACGTAAATATTAATTTGTGTATCAGTTCAAAAAGAGGTGTCATATCTTTGAAATAGTTTGGAACCTCAGCACAATTGTAAATTTGGTTCTTAATTAATTTTACAACCACATTTACCATTTATGTAACTGGCAAAAGTCCACAAAGAGAATCCTGTACTGTGTGAATTAATTTACTAGTCCAGATTACTTCACCATGACTATGGAGCAGTAAATTCAACTTAGTGTGAGATGCCTGTCATGGTTTGCCTTGGAAGCTTAGGAATGCCCACAAACATGTGCATTTTTTGATATACTCAAAGTTCTCTTGGACCTCTTCTCACAAGAGAAATGGTGAGAAATTTACGCCTGTCCAGGGCTGCTGTAACTCCTTTTCCTGGATGGAAAGAAGGATGAATAACAGGGAGAAGGACTTTCTTCCTAGAAAAAAATGTTTTCCCCAATTATGAAAAGAAATGTTCATTTTCTCAGAATATTCCATTCCTGAGGGCACAACTCCGTACAGGAGTCTTTGGGAGTAGTTTCATGGCATTCCCAAAAGTACACCTGCAAACCTGCACCTGGCACGTTAGTCGGAATGTTTATGAATATCAAAGAAATGTAAGTGAAAGTCAATGAGGGGAGTTAAATCTCCCCACAGAACTTTATGTTTACCTTGATGAATAGGGACCAATGTTTTTTTCTTTAAATTATAATTTGTTTTTAAAGAATAGAAACCCCAACCATGGGAGTTGGAGTATTGCATATTAGAAAGGATGGGGATAGAAGCAAAACACCAAAAACAAAATTCAACAAGGTATAAAACGAATCTTTAAAAAACAATTATATAACAGAATCTGAAAACAAACAAATAGATTTCTAAACATTTACAAAAAATGAACAGTGTTGTTCTAAGATGGTTCTTTGCAGATACTTGGAGGATAATGAGGAAAAGCCCAATATAAATTAGCAGCAGACCTTAAGTAACTCACGTACAACCCTAGCACTCTCCTCAAGTCAGCAGCAGCAAAGAAGACCGAGTTAGGCCTTCATGACCATGTGACGGAAGACCCTTGAATGCAATTATTATTCACTTCTCCACATTTTTAGATGGTATTTGGCTGCAAATTTGGTATCTTTAGGAGTGGTGCTAATTTTTTTTATTTCAAATTGTGATTAATGGTTTCCCATAATGTCTTTTTGCTTTAAGGAAATTACTATTTTATGTATGGCACCTTCCAAAGTTCAATAATGTTTAGAATATATTTTTTGTCTCATAACCCAGATGCTGAGAAACCCACTTGTTAAGGTCTACAGACGCCTCATACTGTTGTGTCTAAGGCATGCAACCTTGTGATATCAGTCATAGTGTGAATACGTGAAATTATTTTAACTCATGGCCCAGAAGGGGCTTAAGGAAAATGGTGTATAAACTCTGCATGAGTTAACAACGTCCTTCCACACTACTGATACAGGAACAAACAGGAGATAACACATTCCTTTTACCAGTACAAAAGATATCCAGTCGCGAGTTAGCAATAGAGAGAAGTTAAGTGACTGAAAGAATCTGCAGGGCAGTGATTGAGAACAGTTTCCATTGCATAATTAACGGCATCCTAGTATGGGTGACAAACTACACAAAATGATCTATCATTTGTCATGTGTGAAAAGACACCAACTCATTTGAGCAACTGAAATACTCTAAACAGAGAAATGCTAGATGGTATTGAAATGCCTGTTCACACTGTGCCTTTGCATTACATTCTTATCCGGAGGAAGATTTCTCCTACCAATTTTATTGAATCACAATAGAGGGAAGAAAGCAACAGTGTATACATCCATTTTCAAATAACTACAACAATGCACTTATCAGGGCTACACCAGGAGTAGAGAAGCTATGGTAATGCTAAGAATTGGGCATTTATCTGACCGTATTGACCTCTCTGCTATCAAAGCTCAGCAAAAAGATTAATTGAGAATTATAACAATAACACTGACTTTAAAACTAGTGGTAAAAATTCAGGATTGTAGATCCTCATGGTTAAAGGCCTGGAGTAGGTAACAGTGCAAGATAGATTACTAGAAGTCTATGTTTGAAAATTACAAGTGTGAAAATCCAGTTCAGGAAGTGTGAACATTCCTGTGGCGATCAGTAAGTGGAACTGAATATGTGGGCACCGCACACTTATCTATATAAATATTAATTCTTATCCCTCATAGTTGGGTCTAACATCTCAGCTCTATTAATAAACTGGGAACAGATTCCCTATATATGGAGATACATAATATATGTTTAATGTGAGAGTGGAAACAATTTCGAAGGAGGATGCATTGTAAAGTAAAATCAGTATTCAAGGTATTCTAAAAGGGTCTTGTCTATATTTAAATTTGTTTTCATCATATATATATATATATATATATATATAAATATATATATATATATATATATATATATATATATATAGTCAGGGTTAAATCAAAATAAAAAGTAAATGTTCAAGTCTCGCTTCTATGGTTAGTACTGTGAGAGTGGAAACAGCTGTAGTTAAAGAGCTAACCCAGAATCAAAATATGGGGTAGCTCTGTAGTCACATAAGAGCGAAGTGGCATGCAACAGCCTCAATTACCGCTCACCCTAAGTGCCTGCTTTCCCGCCGTACATGCTATCCATCCAGTATAGTAGACGCCAGTGACAAAACAGGGGTAACAGTAAACAGAAAGCAATAAGCGGGTACCTGCATCATGACACATCTACATGTGGCGCGCCATGACGCAAATAGTCCACAAGAACTCTGGAACACTGGAACGTTAGGGCAATGTAGTCTGCAGTCAATGGGGACCTTTGTAAATGTGTTGGTCATTCCAGAGGCTGGAGTCAATACTATTAAGCATCATCATCCCCAGGAGAGGCGTGTGAAAGTGATGAAAGGTCACCATCATTTTTAACAAAGTTGTGGTAATATAAATGTGTGTGTGTGCTGAAGCCTACCGATTCTAAATAGCTGTCACTGCCTGTCTGATGAGCCTCAATGCAATAACATGCTAGGAGTAGTGAAAGTGACATCACACAACACTTGACTCTAAATGGCACCCCAGAGTTTACACTTTGTGCCACTCAGTCCATAATGAGACCCCCATTTACTGCTCTGGGGCAAAGGGAAGGGCATGCACGAGTAAACAACGCTCAAAAAAACCCTGCTCACTTTATTTGCCTGTTGCTTGCCTCATGGCAGTCCCTTGGGTACCAAAGTGATTTCAAGGGTGTAGCAGCAGGCACCCCTGGCAAACCCTAATTAACATACATGACTCTCTGTGGCCTTTCCCACCAATGTGATTGCTGAGAAGGCCGAGCAGTGCCCCTTTAAAAAAAAAACTCAAGAGTATAACGAAGGTTGACAAAACTGCAAGATTAAACTGAAAGCACGGGCGTTGGAGCAATGTACCTGTCAGTCAGCGGTGTGATCACCAGTCGCGGGGTGTTACCAAGATACTCATATGAATACATGAACTGAGCATCGCAAATGTTTGCGAAGCAGTGCTTCTTTTCGTCATCCCATCGGTGTCGGAGTTGTGACAGCCAGACAAAAGCTTGAGAATTATCAACCTGGAAACAGATAAGGATAGATGATTGCTATAGCAGAGATGTGAATTATTCTCTATGGCACTTTCTTCTAATAAGATCCAATAGCTCAAAAAAACAAGAATTTGAGAAAATTGTCCGATTTCAAGAATAAAATAACCAAGGACATCTGCATGTAAAAAAAATACTCTAATGCCATGGGACCCAAAACTATTTATGGCCCTTTAAAATCTTTATATAGCATCTGGGGAATACTGTATTAGTAAGACAAAAAGTAGATTTTGTTTCCTAAAAAGTAAAACAGACTGCAATCTGGCAGAGACCGTTTTAATGTGCTTTTTTAGCTCTATAACTGGTCACAATAGCATACCAAACGGCACTGGGATAGAAAGGACTAGCATTTCAAAAAGGCAGGCCTTAAGCCACACTATTAGTCAAAACACTAGAGGCCCAATAAGCAGAAATCTAACAGGACAACCCGAGCAGCCAGAAAAGCACCACAAGGCACTTATTAAAGCAGGGGTGAGGCATACACAAGGATGCCTAAAATAGAAACACTAGCACAGTTTTCAAATTTAAATTAAAAATGATCATGTCATGCTAAACGCGCAGGATAGGTGGCTGTAAAGTAAGCATTATGCAGCAGTAAAATATTATGGATGTTCTTGTTTGTTTCTATCTAAATCATGGGCTTCCTCCAAAAGTATCAAGTTTCTATACATAAAAATCCTACTGCAGATCCTCTGATGTCACAAATTTAGAAAACTAAGCCCCTCCTTAAACTCTTATGCCAATAACTGATATCTGAACACAAACTGATCAACTGTTCCACTGAGAAATTGGTATGATTATTTAAAGTTTGTAGGTAACAGAAACCAACAGCATCAGACTATAGAAAAAACAACCAGCACCCTGTAACCTCATTCAGGCAACTATCCTTCACTAGAAACACTATTGAAGCAAACTATCAGACTGGGTCTCCAGCATCCTCTAATACTTGTGTAGAATCCAAGGCCAGGAATACTATGAACAACTCTTTCAATTTGATACTTTTTCAACTGCAACTGATGACAATCTACAGCAGACCTTTCCTCAAGAAAAGAACCTCTACCCCTGAAACCTGACCAACTAATGAAACATTTCCAACAAGTCATTCTCTGGGAAACTTTTTATTTAGGAGAACAGTCTACTTCAGAACAACAGTCAAGTTTCTGTCCAGTCAGAGGAACACAGTCAACAGATAATGATCTGGGAACATCTGAAACTAAGAGTGGATACAAAGTACTTCATCAGATGCCCTTTTGTAAACATGAAGAGATCAGCAAACAAACACACTTGACTGGCTCTTCTCTTATCTCAAAATTAGATAAAGCCTTGTGACAGTGCTACCATTCATCCCTTTTGCCACAGCTCACATTCCGACATCCTACAAGACACACTCATTTCTCCACTTCTTTTAAACCTTTATCATACTCCGTTATTTGACTTGATGAGAACATTCAATCTTACATACTTCTGCTAGGTAAAAGACAACAAAAAATCATCCTAAAACTGGAACACCCTCTGAATCTTGATACATCTGGACTTGAAGAGTGCTTTCGTGTCATCTATGAATTGATGATGATCAACCACTGTAAGCTCAATTCCTAAAAAACTGAGATCTGGATTTGTGGGAAATGGAACAGCTCTCAGCCCACTACAATTTGGCTCAAATAACTTGAGACTCCACAAAAAACATCTACACAATTAAGAAACGTCCGCAAGATCATGGACTCAAACATAACTCTATCCCTAACCTCAGATATTAATGAAATGAAAAGGTTAACCTTCTATGCGGTGCTGACAATAAGGCACATCTTCTTTCACCTGGGATACCACCAAACACTACATTGCATTCTCACTTGTAATTTTGCCATGTGCCTATGTGCCCCTATGCTTTCACCTACACCTCCATTCCCTCTCAAATGAATACAACACTGGTGTTCTAAGCAATACACTGGTTACCTATGTCAGGTGCTCTGCCTTCAAGGTACTCCGCTCAAGACGACCACTTCTACACATCTTTCCTCCCTACAAACAAATGGCTGAACATTATGCTCAATGAGAGGTGGATCATTTAGAAACTGTCTGCCAGCTAAGATAAGTATCCAGATCAGCCTAAATGTAAGAATGAATGAATTGGGGTTAATCTCAAGATGATGACTCACAATATCTGCCATCAAACAAAATAACATTAATGATCAGAACAATGTACCGCACTCAGCCCAATAGGGCCAAAGTTATCAAAATTCAACAGCTAAGCTCTAAATGCAATTGATTTTTAGTGATGCTGTTTGGACATCCATTGGTGATCAGCTGTATCTGTGAATACCATTGACAACAGCCTACCATAGACAACTATAATTAGTACAGGGCAGAAAACAAAATACCATTGAGATGGTTCTGATAAAGTATCTGTGGCTAGATAGTCTATTACTATAACAGTCTGGAAGCTAGCTTACATGATCAGAAAACCACACAATTACCCATGACCAAAGATGATTATCAGCTACTTTGAGAAGTACATAATAGTGAACAATATGGAGGACTCTACTGTACTTCTTCCCAACTAAGAAGTACACAAATGCATCACAGATAGTTGCCATTTTTGAGTTCTCTAATATACTCAATTGCTGTAGGTCTCTACACCGACTAATATAGGTTATGATAAACACTCTAACGCATCGATAAAACATGTCTGTAATTTGGCATGTCCAAGATTATCTCTCACATCCTCTTCATCCTCTTCCTATCTTTCCCACGTGCACATGTGACATTTACACACAGGAATTATGAAGGCAGAGAAAAATAGAGTCAAGAGCTGATTTCTATAAACACTGTAAATGTAATCTGGAACCTGCAAAGTAAACTGTTGAACAGGTGGATAAATGTATAAACACTTGAACAGTTATTTTTCTGAACTTCTTCCGATACAATGCTAGGCACTCTGCTCTGGGAATAGATAAGAGCACCTCTCTGGTCTCTAATGTAAAACAAAAAGACATCTCCCACATAGGCACACAGAAAACACAGTATCCTGCCAATCAAGCACACAGAGACCACTGTATAGTGTACCACTGATCTCCATAATTTGAGTCACAACCCCAAAATGGGGCAAGAAGTGCTATATAAATTCTACTACAACCAGAGAAAAAAGCTTATTTGATTACAATTGGCTTAATTATGTTCTCAAGAGTTTCATTCAGTTATAATAGCAAATATGATATCAGTGTGTAACAAAGTATTCACAAACCTTTTGAGCTATCATCTTGGCGACAACATCCCTAGCGTGGACATCAATTGTGCAGATGGTCATAATTTTCTGTCGATCCCCTTTAGAGAGTTGTCCAATCAGCATTGTGATGAGTGTATTCAGCTGATTGACTTGCTTCTTGTAATATTCCTTCATGACATTTTCATAGCCTTCTTCCAGTCGCGCAAATGAAATGCCAACTTCTGTGGTCCACCAGATTTGAGTACAAGTTAGTGCCACCTATTGAAATACAAGGATGCAATTAACAATAGGGCATACAGTAGGATTGCATGGGTTGCATTTCCCAAAAAGGAATGCTATGGATCCACTAGATATTTGCTGTCCTGAATTTAGTAACTTTAAGGCCGCATATTTTAGGTCATTCATACAGAACAATTATACTAGACTATGAGAAAGGGAACATATGCAGTAAGAAAAGAAAGCACTTTCCATGTGGACCACATAAGGCCATAGATACATAGCAGAAATGGTAATTTTGTCATGTTGAATTAGAAGAGACTTTTAGTTCAGTTTTCAAAGCAGTCATTTGCACAAGGCAATAAGCCTTGGCTATGAATGTCTCCAAGTCAATTAAAAGAACAGCATTTAAATTTTATGCTATTCAGATATAAGGATTTGAGGTCAAATCCTGGAGGCATGCCCTCTGTGTTGCTGCCCCTCACTAATGACTAGGAATTTTGAGCATCACACTGTTGGGCCTTTATGTGAATGTTTTATGCACTTAAATGAAAAGACATGCGATCACCAAAGCCCAAATTGTAATTTTTAGACCTGGCATCCTTGGCATGGCTCTCCCCTAATTTTTTGCCTTCAACCCTCCTGTGTTGTGTCGTCGGTTTTGCTGGCTTTATGACTCTGTACACTCTACCACTATTAATCGGTGCTAAAGTGCTTGTGCTAGCTCCTTAAGGCATATAGAAATGTCTTACCACCAATTGGCACAGTTAATTTACTTGCAAGTACCTAGTAAAGTGGCACTATATGTACACAGGGCCTGTAAATTAGGTGCTGCCACACAATCTGCAGCACTGAATGTGCCACCGACCTTAAGTAGACCTTGAAACATGTCTCCGGCCTGCCTTTGCAGTCTACATGTGCAGTTTTTAAACTGCCATTTCAACCTGGCCAGGTAAACCTTTTGCCAGGCCCAAACCTTCCTTTTTAATACATATGGGTCACCCTTTGTGTAGCACCTGAACACCCCAGGAGGCAGGGGACACTGCATTTAAGACGTAGGACACATACTTTTAAGTTTTCCTAAATTTGCTTTTCACTATTGCAAGGCTTACCTGTCCCATAGGATAACTTTGGAGTTATCATATTACATTTAATAAGCTGTAACTTCTAATATGGAGCAGGTATACAGGTTGGGTTTGGTGTCTAAAACATTGTAATTAAAAGCCCATTTAATGGTAAAGTCGAATTTGTAACCACAACACTGAAAATGCCACTTTTAGAAAGTTGGTATTTTCTTGCCCTACCCATTTGGCACCTGCAACGTGATCCTGGGTCACATGGCTAGGAGTAGCTGGCAGATGGTCTTTGTATATTGCTCAGTGAGACAAAAGGATGACAGATGTTGGCAGGATGGGCCACTCTGAGTTAACCAGGGAAAGGAGCTGTCACCTACCACATTTGCAAATCACAAAGACTACACCCGAGCTCTCTCACACAGAGTTTGTCACTTGCCTGACTAGCTGGGCCCAAGACAAGGAGGAAGGGGATGCTTGACACCTCTGGGGATAGACACCTCTAGAAGCACTTCAATGTGGGCACCAAATATAAATGTTGGGCCCTTAGATCCAACTTTTGTAGGCCTGTGGACTCTACCAGGAAGAAGAACTGCTGTGCTGCTTACTACTACTGTTCTAATAGACTGGTGACGTGCTTTATTTACCTGCTGTTCTGCAGTGATCTTGTCTGGGTGAGGACTGTACCTGCATCTCTAAACCCAGGACCTCAGAATAACACCAAGGGCTAGTTGACTGGCCTCCTTATCAGAAGCTTCAGGGACATAACAGGCTTCCGAGAACCTTTGACCCAGCACCTGGACTTCGCCATCTGTGAGACCTATCACGCCACGTGGTGCCACCCAAGTCCTGGATCATTGGAAGTGGGCCTGAAGGTGCTCTGCCAGCCCGTCTGAGGGCCTAGCACAACTGACGCTTCTCCTTTACTGTGTGGCACAAATCAAGGCAGAATCGATGCATCGCTTTTGCAGTGTGGACTTTCCCGGGGCAAGGACTTCATATCACAGCCCCATCGTAACTGCTGCTGCGTAATACGTCCTTGATGCAGGCACCTGCATCACAAGTCTCTTGTTAACAGCAGCCTCAATGACAACGCAGGACTCCACATAGCAAGCCCCATACCTTCTTCGAAACCAGCCGGTGCGCGGAGCATCCTCAATGCAGGACTTCACACTACAAGTCCCTTGTTGATGGCTTCCTCAATGATGACACTGGACCTTATATTGCAGCTTTGCAACTCCTCAGAACAGACGCTGCACAACGCATTTCTGACCCAGTCTTTGCATTGCCTTGGCTCCACGATGCATTCTCGATGACTGCAGTTCTACGCAACCACAATTTCAGGCACTCTTTTTCAGAAGGCCTAACTGGGTCCCTGTAGCTCACCCACGCTACATTGCCATCAACCTGAACTTATGACTTTGTCCTAGTCTAGCGTGACCAGAAATCCACAGTTGCTGCTTTGTGCTTTTGGGGATTTTTTTTTCACTTAAATCTTTGAAACTGCATATCTCCAGTTCTACTGATTGGATGTGTGTTGTTTTGGTCTTGATTTATTAAATTTAATTTGGTGAAGGGATTTTCTTGTGTTATTGCATACAGCTGCATAAATACTTTAGACACTGTCTCTAAGTTTAGCCTGACTTCTCTGTGACAAGCTACAAGAAGGTTAAGAACAGGTTAATTTGGGGGTTGCTTGTGCCTCACCCTGACAAGGACTGCAGATCCTGGTTGAGTTTGATTTCACCCTCCCTCAACCAGTAACTCAGTTTCATACAGTAATGATGAGTAAGATTAGTGTAGGCTACTTAGCCATAACACTGTCCAGCCATGGTCCTGACTGTACCCAAATAAGCATTCAAAATTTTAATACAAAGGCAGTGGATTTATGAACAAATGAGGCCTGACGCCCAGGATTCTTTATTGACGATGCTATAATGTATAGCAGTGGGAACCATACTAAGCTGAGGGGCTGCAAGATACCTGTGCGGGATAGTCAAAGAGCCACTGCTCTCTCGGCTTCTCTTCATAGGCTGTAACAGCTTCAGTCATTTCATGTCTGACCGTTGCCCTCATTGCATCCAGTACTCGGTTCAGCCACGTCTCAACCTTGAAGAAATAATTTCAAGTTACAAGGAAATTACGGCAACACATATCAACATTATCAACAGACCTGATAACTAGACGTAATACAAGATTTTAAAAGTCAAGTGTACAATACCTAAATTTTAAACAAAATATTAAAAACGTCTACTAATCTTTTAATTGCTCGGTTGCCCCAAAGTAGGTGTAAAGTATGTCATACTTCACAAGGCCCTTAGCTTACAATCACATTACAAAAATGTAAGAATATCTAACTTTTAAAAGATTAATTTAAGTTTTCTCAAATTGTTTTTTAATCAATAGTTTACTATATGTTTAGCCAATACAGTTAACTCCGCATATATGTGAGCCAGTGTACTCCCCTTGTTATGATGTTGCTAGAGACCAATCTAATTAAGAGATGAATGTGAGCATTTTGGGCCTCATCAGAAATATGGAAATGGTAACTCAGGTACTGAGAGTAAAAGCAATCACATATCCAGCTTCAAATGAACAAGGAACGCACCAGGTCATTAAAAATAGAATCATACAATGCAAACGTACATCTATATAGGTTCACTACTCAAATGAAGCCAATTTCTGTATTTTTAATAGAACATTACAGCACTGATAGCTGCACATAAGACTAAAGAGTGGCTGAGAGCCAGTAAGGGCCGATGTATATATCTTTTGTTCAAGCATTCCAATAGTTGTGATGTGTCTCTCACAGTTTAATATACACTTTCTCATGGGCCTCTTAAGGATTTTTGGGGGCCTTGGGACAAACGTATTTTGGGGGCCCCAGTTTGGAACAGCTTTGCATTTATGAACCCATTTCAGCTCCTTCATGCCCTCTTTGGCCAGGTCATTGACTGCACAGTAACACTCGTCGAAGTTCTAAATGTGCTTACGTTTAATATTTAGCGATAGTGACGTGTGTTTTCAATATTGTAACACCGCAGCAGCTCACATATTACTGCAAATAATCTGTGACACCCTCCTATGTGAGGTATGTTTTGATCTAAAAGAAACGTTCTCTATGGCTGTTGCATGAAAAACTAATTTATCTGTAAAATGTCTGTACTAGACTCTCAAACATCACCTATATTAAAACTAAATGAAAAAAAACGATATTTAAAACACTCTGTTTAAGAAATATTAAAGGTGACTGGGGCAAGACTGCAGAACAGAGCTCGCTCTATCGGGGGCACCATGAAAGATTGGGGCTCTGGGCCAGAGCTCACTTTGCCCATGCCTTAAATCATCTCTGAACTTTCTACCTTCAGTGAGTATGATGTTTAACACTGTTATAGCTGTTGTGTCTCAAAATACAACGGTCGTTAAAGTCTCTTGTTCTGTTTGGGTTTTAACATGAGTAAAAGGCCTTCAACAGTATAGCCCCAGGACCGGGCTACGATGTTAAGCTTTATTGCCTGCACACAGGGCAATAATGACTGTTTATCAACTGCTCGAGCAGCATGAGAGCCATACTGATGAGAAGGTAATGAAAAGCCCGTACCGACCTGCAGGCCAGGGTAATAAGGCTATTAGCATTACCCAGCTCCCAACAGCTCCTCTGCACTGCTGAAGCAGCATCTCTCTGATCAGAAGCCGTTCTCATTGCCACTCTGTGCTGGCCCATCCTCTCCCTTCTGAAATCTAATCCAAAATGCCACAGAACCATAAAAAATAAACAAATATGTAATTTTCTTTATTTGTTTAAACCCTTTGCATTGCTGTTAGGGTTTGCATTTCCGTTTGACCTAGAAGGGGGGTCAGGGCAGGTATGCAGATATTCCCGTGTCTATGGGGTGCGATTGGTATGCATGCCTTTATAAAGAAAGAGAGCCATCCTACTCATGGATAGAAGCTAGCTCTTTAAGGAGTGTAAGGAAAAAGCTCCTGTTTCATGGTTACCCCCATTTTTGCTGAATTTTATTGCTGGTGCTTAGAATCTTCACTCTTGGCACTTTTAACCGCCTTGAGACCCTAACGGGTGAGTAGTGCGCTATACAAGTACGAAGTTTACAGTTTTACAGTTTTCAACCAGTGCCCAGTATATGTACTCTGACCCTGAAACATGTAGAAAATGGCTAATCCCTGACTGGCTTATTTAAACTTTCCCGTAAATCCACAGTATATGGTGCAGAAAGTTCACATATGGCATTGTAGTTAAAACATCATCTGTGGACTGCAGCAACTATTGTTACAATGGAATTATGGTAATCATAGTAGCATCATAATAGCATATTGTGACTTGTACTATGTAGTTCGCAGATGAACTTTCAGTAACAAGTTCTGGACCGCTGCGGGTCCTAGAGGCCTTGGAAGTGTCAGTCTGTGATTTTTGGGGCATCAAAAGAAGTTTGGAAATGGTTTCAAAGATTCTGCTCCAGAGCTTTAAGGGAACTGACCACAAAAAGTATCCAACTGGCAGCCCACAGAAGCAGATTGAATGTCAGATTTGTCCATCGCAGAGAAGAGTTTTTTTCTCAGAAAAACAACACATTTCCTTTTCAGACTTAGGAACTTTTTTAAGCTTCTCTACTTTCGGCTCCGGGTGGGGCAAATATGCTTGATATATTTGACACTTGCTGAAATGCTGTTGATCTCAAATCACTCCAAAGTCCCGGGTCTACAATGACTATCGTCTATCATTGGTGTTTTGGCACTAAAGTCATTTACATTTTTACAAATTCATATCAATGGTTCCCCTTTTTGGAGTTTTGTAATTTTGGTGTCATTTTGTTTAATACATTTTTTTATTTATGACTATAAATTGGGGTGGAATTTGTATTGTTTGTATTTTCGACTTTTTAACTGTTTTGGTGCTTCATGCCTTTTGGGGTGTCAGTTAAAGTGTACTTAGGTCCAGGGCCCCTCAGAAGTCAATTTCCTTATATTAAGATCCTTCTGTAGCACTACAACATCATTATTAGGTTTAGAAGTGGTAATTTTATTGCTGAGTTTTATACCTTTTGATTGAGAACTTTCACTACAGGAGGAACTAACCATTAAATACTCAAGGAAGGAAACAGCTGTGTGAGCAGAAGTCGAAGGTCTTTCTGAGGCTTTAGCAACCTTTAGACTAGTACCAAAAGTCCTTACCAACTCTCTTAAAATGTGCCAATACCTAGTCTCACTAACCAACTTCTTTGTGGTATTGCCCTCAGAGGAAGAATCTGGGAATCTGAGATATTAGGCCTCATCTTTCTGTCACCACAGGTGTCAAGGTACAACTAAAAATTACCATGGTGCAATGGGATAGAAGGAAACTGGTTTTAAATTACATACAGAGGCCAGAGTAGGGTCTGTGAGGCTCTCCAGCAGATAGTACATTGTCCTGAGACTGGAAACAACACCACTAGGTAGCACCTTAACAGGTAAAGCCCGGTAAGGATGCAACTTAAACTGCCCCTAGATTTCAAAGCACAAAAAAGGAAATGGGACCCATGAACATGGCTTTCACTCCATAAATAAAACGATTGCCTGCAGGAGAAAGCGAGCAAAGGAGATGCCAATCTGATCATTTTGCAAAAAAAAAAAACAGGTCAGAAAGTCTGGCAATGGAACAATGGAACAGAACTAGACTACTACATGGAGTAATACATGCAATGAGAAACTATTAAACTACACCCTCTAGTTGCCAAGGAGGGAGTTATACAAGCAATAATGTATCTCATAACATACACTGCAAAAATAATGCATGTCACTGAGAGTGTCCATGATGGTATAGTAGAGGAACAAAGCTGAAAGCTAAGTTTCTTTATCAGGCCATGGAACTTTGAGGTAACCAGCAATACCTTCATAATTTATCACAGGGGGTATTTTATTCCTTATGATATATGACCAGACTATCACCCTTTCCAATTAATTTTTGATTCATTGATGCATTGCTCTTTCATGTGAAAGAGACAGGCTGTTTGTAAACATGAAGAATAAAATCAGAATCTCTAGTGCAAAATTAAATATGCTAAAGAGCTGTATGACTTTCAAAGAGCTGCAAAAAGTTTTTAGAATCAGCTTAATACAAGTTAGAAAAACTCATGCAGAGAGATTCTTTCTTTTTTATAATTACCTAAAATGGGAAAATATACATTGTGCCATAAATATCTCCTTTCTTCTCATCACTGTGCACCTACAAAGACAGTGCAGAGGAAGAAAAGGCTACATTTTGTTTCCGTGTTTTTAAAAAGCAGCTTTAATTATCCTCTTTGTTCTGCTTTTCCCCTTGGCTGCTGGCTCTGGCAGCAGGATTTGTGGCGTCAGAATTCAACTGCAATAAGCTATTATAGTTGGTGGAAAAAGGTACAGGGTGAATAAGGATTGTTTAAAAAATGAAGGATGTCTTTAGAGGCAAAATGCATGCCTGGAGTGTTCTCATTTGCACCGGTGTAAGGTATCATGCCAAGTTTTATACAATGTGCTATATAGGAGCACCATTTATTATCATAGTCCTTATTGTTTTTTTATTATCGGTAATATTGGTGTTAGTATTATCTTTTTATCTTAAAATTAGTCTGTCAACACTGAACTTTGTTCGGAAATATAGATATAGATCGCTACTGTACTGTGATCTACAAAAGGTTTACCCGACAGTACTGGGTTTGTGTTGCTGTGATTTCTAGCCATAATTGACTATCTTTCTTGTAAAAAGTCGTGGGAGGTATTTATTGCCTAGTACTGAGAGGGCCTTCTTGGCAGCGTGGGTATATTGAGAAACACTGAAATAAGAAACATCACATTATTCTAGTCAATAGTCTTAAAATAGTCTAAAACAGTATTGTAAAAGTATGGTTATGAACTGAGATGCAGTACAAGGTTTACAAATCTTATACGAAGGAATACATAAATGTGATATAAATATTATCTTGACACTAAAGTTGTATTATATTACAGGTGGCAGCAATGAAAGACATCAAAACCGCAAAATAAAAGAAATGACGTTTACCACGCTCTATCCTGGCAACAGGAAGGGTTTTGTATGCCGCCTAATGATACGTGAACAGTAAAACGACAAAACAACCCTTTCGGAGACCAACAGCGCTGTGAGTATTACAAATATATTGAAACTCAGGTCTTTTCAGTTTCCCTCCGTGGTTTATTCCTGCTACATAAAAGAGGGCCGTCGGAGGCCCAAATCTTGTTGATCCTTCTTTTTCACTGTGAGACGTTCAAACAGAAGGACAAAATGATCCAGCAAAAACATAAGATTACACGTGTCAGGAAAAATGCCGTCTTACAAGAAACCCCCTCAATTTTCAAACATGGTTGAGCTAGCTTGCACAAATACCATATTATCTCCGCAGTGTGAAAAGTTTTACGATGTTGCAACCTGTGATTGTTTTAGGATTTAAATATATTTACTGAGACAGTATTTAAATACATTTGCTTGTGCATCCATAGGCCAGAGAGGAATTATGGCCCTCATTACAACTTTGGCAGTCTTCCAGGAAGACCGCCAAAGCCTCAGACGCCAGAAGACCGCCAGTGCTGGCGGACTTCCGCCACAATATTACGGGTACTGCCCGATTTCCGCCATACTTTGGATGGAAATCCAGCCTTAATTGTGCTGGTGGGCAGAGGCGCTCTGGCGGTTCCACCACCAGCCATGCCTGCTGGTATGACACCGCCCGCTGTATTATGGGCCATAATACGGCCTAGTGGTATCCAGCTGGTGGGGCGCTGCTGGAAGCACCCCTTCCTGTTCCCTGCCAGACGACCTTCTTCCCGAAACAGGTAAGGTGACTGTCTATCAGGCGAGGGTGGGGGGTGTTGTGTGTGCATGTATGAGTGTGTGCTGTGTGCATGAATGTGTAAATGTGCGATTGTATGCGTGTGAGTATGCATGCTTGGATGGGTGTGAGTATGCGTGCTTTAATGCGTGTATGAATGTTGTTGTGAATGAGTGTATGTAAGCGTGTGAGTGAATGCGTGTATGAATGTTGTTGTGACTGCGTGTTTGGATGCATGTGAGTGAATGCGTGTATGTAAGTGTAGGTGAATAGGTGTATGCGTGGTGCATGTGGGTATCGGTGTACATGTGTGCAGGGAGGGCGTGGTGGGGCTATGGCTGAAGGGGGTGGAGGGATGGGGCGCTGAAGGTGATGGGAGACAAGGGAGTCTAGTGCTTGCTGGGGGGGTGGAGTCGTTGTCTACCGGTGGCCTTTCCGCCATGGTTTTCATGGCGGTGCTACCACCGAAGAAATCATGTTGGAAAGCCGGCTCCTAATACCACTGGCGCTCTTCTGTGGATCGCCAGGTCGGAAATGATCATCTCCGGTTTGGTGGTTCTGACCGCCATGTCGGTATGAGTGGATATGTGGCGGGTTGGCAGAGACCAACCCGCCACACTCATAATGTGGCGGTCTGCACCACTAGCCTGTTGGTGGTGGGACTACCACATTTACCCTAGCAGTCACAAAACCGCCAGGGTCAAAATGAGGGCCTATGTCTTCATTTTCATTCCCACATAAAACCGCCTCATTCTCCATCTAGCAATCGCATCCTCCAACCCGCACCCCTTGCAAATAGGGGTCACCGGGGGTTAAGGATCTTTTGCAAATCCTATCTGATCCTTTATGATTCTTTATTCATTGGTAGGATTCTCAAAACTTCAGATAACGAGAATAGGTACATTCTTTCATTTCTGTAGCTAGATAATACTGTAGAGCAACAGGGTCTTTTTTGTGGCATTGTTCTGTAGGGATCCTTCTATTAAAGCTGCCATTTTCTCAATTCCTAATATGTTCCAAATCTTGCAAGCCAATCTACCAGTCTCTAATATCAAGAGTTTCTTATTTGCCCCACAGTTCTGTCAAAGTTTGCTTTGCAGC
The DNA here is from genome assembly GCF_031143425.1 of Pleurodeles waltl. Lineage (NCBI taxonomy): Eukaryota > Metazoa > Chordata > Amphibia > Caudata > Salamandridae > Pleurodeles > Pleurodeles waltl. Next base: position 1,239,436,597 of record NC_090446.1, read on the forward strand.
ACACAAGGCCAACAACATCATCTTGCCATTGATCATTCGGTAATATCAAAAGTATTTTTAAAATTGCATTTATAAAGTACTTACTACCCCTGTCGATGCAATATCAGGAACTGAGAGACAGATGTCTGGAACATTTTATCAATATCGCCCAACCCATGTGCACAATAGCTTGGTAATTTGGGATATTCCGAGAGCAGGTAAAACAGAGTCCTGTCAGCTATGCATCCTCTTTAGCACTTCCTTTGTTTGTCTCATTCCCAATGTTTTTGTGGGTGTGGTACTAGTTTGAGGCAACTTTATGTATAGTTTCTTGGACAACGGCGATTTCAGTGTATTGTGCGTTCTTCTAAATATATAATTTCATTCTTTGGTTTTTTACATCTTTTTTGCCTGGGGTTTTGTTTTGTCTGATTTCATGGGACAGCATTTTATATATAACAGGTTCATTTCTTGTTTTCTCTTGAAAGGATCCAATATCCAAATTTAGTAACTGGGCAAGAAGCCATTTTAGGTCTTGTCTACCAGCCAAGCTGTCTGTTTGCAAAAATACTTTTTGTCATCTTACATTGAACTTCAAGCCTGCTCATTGCTTACCATCAGTTGGTTTTATTGTCATTGTCATTTACTTGTTTTGGGCTTTCCTTCCTCTTCTTGCATTTGTCGCTCCCTGGAGCAGGGTCTTATCGCTTGTGTCCTTCCATTACCTACTTTCCTGGCACTATTTTTGTTTCTTTTTTGTTAGCACTTCATGAGAGTTCATGTGTTTTCCAGCAGTCTCTTTTGTATACTTCTCTTCCCTCCCTGGAGCTCTGTGTTGTGCTCTCTCTCTCTCTCATGTGCTTCTCCCCACACCTCTCTGTGTTGTGCTAGACCTTGTGTACTCCCTCTTCCTTCTATGTTGCCCTCTCTCCTCCATATGCTTCTCTCTCCCAACTACTGTGCTCCCTTATTTCATTTTGCTTAAGCATTCCATGAATGCTAATCGACGATGAACCAATTGCTAACCTGAACCTTTAGCAAACATAAACCAGGATTGACCAGAAGATCCCATCGATTGCAATAACTGATGCTATAGAGAATAGTGACAGCTGCAATCTATGAAAGAGTGATCCTAATCATATGTTAGGTTGATCTGATGGTGAACTGAAACTGAGACACAAGACTCAAAATTTGTTTCATGGTGTATGTGATGTCTATTATTTTTTAAAGGTATATTCTTTAGCTGCAACACTGAACAAAAATTCGAACTGGATGTTCTTGTGCAGAGTGAGAAAGTGCTCATGCAGTGGACACGTACTTCATTCTACTAAAATTCATATCTGATCAAACAAATTTCAAGGATTGAGGGTGTGTAAGGAAGTGGACTATGAAAATCACCAGTGTCCATACCCAACTAACAATAAATTCCAGGCCCACAATTCTCCAGGAGATAGATGTCTATTAGGGCAAAATAAGGGTATTTCAGGAACTAGACAAGAATAGTCCTAGAATCTTGTGTGATCTCTTTAAAAGCAGGCAGGCTACAATGGTAGGCCTAAAGCCATCTCTTCCTTGTCACACTAGTTGATGCATAATATGTGCTGTAGTCCACAAGTAGCATTTATCTTTCCATGCCATGGGTGCACTTTCTACACCATATACTATGGCCTTATATGAGAGTTAAATATACAAATTTCTACATGTTGTAGGGATCAGAACACATGCATTGGGCTCAGGACAGTAGTGTCCCAACGTGCAGAGTCTTAAACTTTGCAATACAATTCTGTAAATAATGAGGGTGACCACACAAAAGGAAGCATTTTCTCACTGACTCCACTTTGCTTTTATAATTATTATAGTGATACAAACCGCAAGGGTGAACATCTGAAAACACTCACACTAGCATCTTCGGAATCTCCTTTTTCTAAGTTTGTCTGGTATGTCATCTATATTGTTGTAATCATGATATGAATGATTACTTCAAGTGCACCCTAAAGCCCATATATATGTATCCTGTCATTACTTTCTAGTCCCTCTCAAAAGTACTTAATACACCTTCGTCTCACATGCAAAAATGTAATTTGCATCCTCAGATTACATGCTATCTCAAAAATGTAGCCTTCATAATCCCACAACATTATAAGAAAATAGGCCTTTTAAAAAAATTCCAATTGTCACCTTTCCTTTTTAGGTTGAGCATAGCAGCGCACAAGCGCTGCTTTTCTGATGTGTTGGTAAATGCTTTACTTTTGTCCCTCCTTGGGGCGGGTGAGTTACCACCTTGGACATCACCTCTGTTACAAGGCTAATTGCACTTTTTGCCAATATGTTTGACTTCAAGCGAACTTCTTTTTCCTTTTGTGTGCTGCTTCACGCTGATGCCATGGTGCTCTGAATCGGCTCGTTTATGTAAAACTGTATTACTTTTCATTTTCAATTTATGTGGCAAGAAAAGTCCAGTTAGGAGTTTACAACGCTAATAGCTTTAACTCGAGCAAATGCGAGACCCATTGCATTCCAAATGCTTGTTTTCTTTTCAATGCCCTCTCCTTACTTGCCATCCTCTGCATACCTCCTCTCTCTGACTACAGCCAACTGAAGTTACATGCATTTTGTTTAATAATCTGTTTTATATTTTATTGTGTTTTAGCAAATTGCCCACACCGCATTTCAAAGATCACAACCAATCCTTCTTTGAAAATCGTACCTCTGCAACTTACCAATACCTGATCATCCGTAGCTGATCTATTAATATCACCAGCCATCTGCATCATTTCACATACTTCCCCCAACAAAAGGTCACTTCTAACTGCTATTAATTTAATCTACCACAAAGAAACTGGAGTAAATGCATGGAATGGTTTCCTTAGGAGCACAAGACTAATCCAATATTGCATAACAAACACTGGATTAAACCTCGAACCTAGCTTCAATGCCTTGTCAGGGAAAGTAAGAGGTATGTGTATTCAATTACAATTAAATACATGTGTCTTTCGGCCATCTACCTTGTGTGCCTTTCTTTCACCTCTGGCACTGTGCTGATCTCTTTTGTCTGGGTAACCCCACCCCATGTAGCTCTCGTACTGTGCATCTCTCCAGCCACCCCACACTACGTATTGCTCTCTCTCACCTGTGTGCTCCTGTGGTTTTCTCTCCCTCTAATGATTTTCCCCTTTCCACCCTCTAAGTACTGCTTTTCACCTTCCACTTCCCGTCTTCACCCAACACCAGTGGTCAATTTTTTTGTTTTAATTGCCACTTTTGTTGGTAAAAAATCTTAATTTTATATTTACTGACCTGAGTGGCACTTGACATCTTGGATTGTTGAATAAAGAATTCAAGCAAAGGGCTCCTGCATCATCCTAGTGGTGCACATATGCTTCTCATGCATGCCCACGTTAGTGGAATGATGCAACCACCATTGCGTCTTTTATTATTTTTATTTTCTTTGGGATAATGGTACATCATTCCTCTGGCATATGCATGCTTTCTGACTCGTGCGCTATAATGGAATGACAAACCACCATCGTGTCTTTTTATTTATTTATTTATTTTTGGGGGCAGCAATACTGCACAGCGTCCCAATGTCGCTTGGCACCATAAAAGTAATAGGCAATTTCAACTGGTCCCAAAGGCAAGACCTATTGACTTTTGAAATGCATCAGCAGTGATGGAAAGATGGTAAGGTGATCCTTGAGAGTTAGAGTATCTCAGAGTATCTAAAATATCTCATACTTGCAATGTCATCCTTTTTATCAGAGGAGTACTGACCAATGCACTCCATGTTTTAGTCATCCATGATACCAGGTGCATGTATTCCCCAGCTACCACTTGGTCTATAAAACACCAACTTTTTTCTGATTCCATTTGTCTTCATCAACCATATCGTAATTGGGAAGCTTGATTAATTCCTCTAGTCCAGTGGAATTGTTCCCCTCTTCTTTATTTAGTTTTAGTAGTTTGTGGGATTTCACATAGTTTATCTTGAACATTGATACTTTATGGTATAACTGTAGGTTCTTTGAATAAAGCTGGGAGAGATTCCTCACGTTTTGTTGTTTGCTAATATTCTTTTGTCTACATACAGAGGTAGTTTTTATTTGCTGAACCCTACTTTCATTCAATTAAGGTCATTCTTTTCTCTAATGCGTCCCCCTAATGATTCCACTGTGAGTGCGAATACCAAGGGCTATAAGGGGCAGCCCTGCCAGGTCCTCCTTCCCACTTTGAATTGATCTCATGTGCAACCATTAGCCTTAAATCTGGTTGCTGGATTTTTCCAACACCTTCCTGCCCAGTCTCCGAATTCAGGCCCTAAAACAAATTTCTCTAACATTGTGATTAGTAAGGGCCTAACACATGGTATAAAGCCTTTTCAGTGTGTAATGACAGTAAAATAGCTTTTTTTATAAGTCCTGGGTACGTTAGCAATGAGGTGTAGTAGGTTTGTGGTATTATTACTACAAACCAACCTTTAGATTAAATCCGGCTTGATTGGATTCTAACAGGCAAGGTATTATTTTATTCAGTCTTCCTGCTAAGATTCTAGTGAAGGTATTATAGTCACTGTTTGGCAGTGATAGTGTTCTATAAGAGCCCATGGTGAATTTTCTCTCCTGGGCTTCGCTACTATCAATATCATTGCTTGTGCCATTGTGTCAGTAACACCAAGATCTATGGAAATGCATTGAAAAAGAATAGTAGAGCAATAATCAGTTGTTGGGCAAATCCATCAGGACCAGGGGTTTATCATTTTTTGATGGTGCGTGTTGGACTTGGCCAGCTCTGCAGGGACACCCCTAAACGTTTTGTATTTACTCTTCACTTTTTGCTGGAATTAGTTTGTAGCTCTAGGACTTTGTACACTTCACCACTGCTACCCAGTACTAAAGTGCTTGTGCTCTCTTCTTTAAACATGGTAAAATTGGCTTAGACCTGATTGACATAATTAATTTGGTTAAAAGTCCCTTGTGAAGTGATATACCCTTAAACCAGGCCCAGTAAATTAAATGCTACTAGTGGTCCGGTAGCACATATTGTGCCGCCCACTTAAGTAGGTCCCTAAAACATGTCCAAGGCCTTCCTTTGTAGCCTGAATACAATTTTAAACTGCAAATTCAGCTTGGCAATATAACCCCTTGCCAGGCCTTAAAATGTCCTTTTATTGCATATAGATCATCCCTAAGGTAGGCCCTTACTAGCTCATAGGGAAGGATGCATTGTAATTAAAAAGATTGATGATGGTTATTTGATGAGTTTTTAGGAAGTCCATTACTATTTTTAAAGAGCTGCAATTTGCAATGATACTGATGACAAGTCCTGGAACAAGTTCACTTTGTGGCCCATGAACATTATGGGGGTAATTATGACCCCGGCGGAAGGCGGAGAACCGGCGGTAAGACCGCCAACAGGCTGGCGGTCTTACTTTGTGGAATTGTGACCATGGTGGTTACCGCCATGGTCATCCGCCGGTTCTCCGTTCCGCCCGCCAGGGCGGAGACGACCGCTGGGCTGGAGACCTGGGTCTCCAGCCCGGCAGCCGTCACTAGACCGCCGGCGGTATTTTGACCCGGCTTACCGCCGTGGATTTCCAGCGGTTTGAACCGCCATGAAATCCATGGCGGTAAGCACTATCAGTGCCAGGGAATTCCTTCCCTGGCACTGATAGGGGTCTCCCCCACCCCGACTCCCTCCCCTACCCCCCCACCACCCCTGCCACCCCCCAAAGGTAGCAGGGCCCCCCTCCCCACCCTGACCCCCAACATCACATCACCCATACTCACACGACACGCACGCAGGCACCACCTACACACTTACACGCACACACACTGACATACATGCCTACATCCACACAGACAGACACGCACACCCACATTCAAACATACACGCACACATCCATACAGACATACCCACAGACATGCACTTATTCCCATACACACAACACCCCTGCAAGCATACACGCACTCACACACCCCCTCTACATACACAGACGCACACCCCCATGCACCCACACAACACACAACACCCCCCTCCCCTCATGGACGATCGACTTACCGGGTCCGACGATCCTCTGGGACGGGACGGGAGCCATGGGGGCAGCTCCGCCGACACCACACCGCCAACAGAACACCGCCACGGTGGAGGTGGAGCAACCTCCACTTCCCTGTCTCCCGCCAGTATGGCTGTTGGCGGCTCTCCGTCCTGCCAACGGTCATAATCGGCCGAGCGGCAAACCGCCACCACTGGCGGTCTTCCGCACGGCGGTCCCTCGGCGGTCTTTAAAAAAGACCGCCGAGGTCAAAATGACCCCCTAAGTCCCTTTTTTAGCATTCAGCCTCCAGTATTTTCTCTTTCTATTGAAACTTATGTACGCAGGTTGTACTTTTCACTGTATTCTTGGATCCTTACTGCTGGCCAAGCGATCTTGGCATTCAAACAAGTTCTAACTGAACTGGATAAGTTGAGTAGAGTATAACCTTGAGCAAGTCTTTGGCATGTGTATCGAGATTTGAGCATTCCACTCCTTTTGGCACTCCTCTGATGTTAATTCATCACATTCCATTTGCCACTTTTCCATGTCTTCCAGCTTTGACTACAGGGCAATGATTTGTTTTTATATAGTTAGGACTTCTTGCTTTATAAACTCTTGTTCTTCCGATGTGTTGACAACAGATACTTAACGACTCTTTTTCCTAACTTCCCTAGGTCATGTTTGATGTCTTCAATGTCAGCTGTTACCTGAGGACTTGCACATCTGTAATCATCATTTTGTTGTATTATTGCTTCATCCAGTTCTCCTCTAAATGTTTTTGTCTGCAGATCTTTGATGGTACCTACATTCTTTGCTTTATTCTTGACCATGGCCCTAGGATGATCGGGCCTTGCAGGAATAGTAAGCTGATTTGTATACTGTTTTCTTGTTTCAAAGGTTGTCAATGTGGGATCCAGACAATGTTGGCAGTTATGGCAATCAAATTCTCATGTGTGGATGCTATACCTGGTTAGACATAAGATGATCTGTAAGTGGTGATGGATTGTATCACATAAGGCCACAATCTTCACTTGAGGCTTCTCTCAGTTCTTGGCACTCTTATGGAGCCAGACCACCAGCTCATTGTCCTACCGCTGCACTGGGGGATCTTCTGGAGGCCTGCAGGGTTTGTACTTTATACCTCAGCTTGCTTGGCACCTGCCTCACACCTTCTATGTGGGGTATTTAGTCGCATCAGTGTCTGCCGTGTCTGCTCCTGTGGTCCCTGATCAATCTATCTCCACTACAGCGCTCAGGGTCCAGGGGTTGAGTGTTGCCTCCATTGTCCTCACCTCCCTTTCTGCTGCTGAGTCAGTAAAACTCACCTTTAGGCCACCGAAGCAAGACTCTCTTCTTCGCAGTGTGATGTTTCACTTTATTATGCTGAGTTAAAGGGCAGCCGCCAGCTTGCATCCACTTTATTCAGTGCTCCTGGCCCATCAAATGCACTTATCTTCCTCTAATCTGCAGCATCACACAGTCTCTGAGCCTCTCATAGCTTTCACTGGCTAGATTCTCCAATATTGGGTAAGAAGACTTGTTTGTACAGGAGAAATCATGTGTTAGAAAACAGAATGGGCAGAGAGGAGCAAGTCTGTCTGCTTAGGGTGCCTTATTGACCACACCCCTGGTGGGTATTTTAGTTAGAAAGGCATGGGGAAAGAAAACCAGCATTGCCAAAGTCAGAAGGTCTGATTTGCATTAGGTGACAACAAGCACTTGCATGGTCGAGCCTTTGCAGCCAACGTTTAGGTTTTGTCAATGCTTGTTTTGTTTTGCCATGGTTTTGGCAAAAGATTATTTTTGGGGAAGGTGCCAGCCCCTCTTCAGTCTAAAGAAAATGTTTTTGATCTTAAAAATCACACATTACCATAGTAGTCCCCGGCACCTCTTTAGTTATGGATGTACTCCTTATGAAAGGGTAGAATCGCTCACAGTGAACGGCTAAACTGGGCTGACCCACTGCCTATAATGTATGCTGTAGTGGATGGAATTGTAGAATCCATTTTGTTTTAGGTTCCATCTTGTGACAGTGAATATGAGCTTGTGGGAACGTCCAAGGTCTTGATGATCTGTGCTGAGCTTGTATTAACCACAAGGGCTTGTGAAATAACAGAAATCATGAGATGATGTGGCTTTGTGAATGCTTTGCATCGTTTGCATATTTCCTAACGCCATATCCAAATCTATTTACATGACAGTCGTCAATTAATGATTGGATACATTTTGGAAAATCCTAACACTGCGTGATGTCCGACTGGCTGGCTTAAATAGGCAAGATGTATCAGAAGGTATGAAAATCCACATGAATCATTGTGCTTTGAGCTAGCTACCTATGAAGGCTGTCTCCACAATGAGGGGTTTACAAATGTATCATTTAAATTGGCTTACCAGGGGAGTTTAGAAATAAAGAAACAAAGCAGCTAAGCCAAAAGAATATATACGTGATAAATTCCCTTGCCAGATAACTGGATGCACACTACAATAAATTAAAGAAAAGAGTGTAAATGTACAGATCATAATCGAGAGACAACTACAGAATTGGAATCCAAAATATATCATGCAATGCTAAAGCAAGTCAAGGAATTTCGGAGCAAGGAACTCTTCAGCATCGTCAAAGAGCTCTCCAACCCCAGCGCCGGAAACAACGACATCACCCCCTCACAAGACCTCTGCGACTCACTCGCCGCGTTCTTTCACCGCAAGATCACCGACATACACAACAGCTTCGGCGCACAGACCACGCACCCAACCACCAACCCGACGCCCCCCAACACCACCCTCCGCGCCTGGACCCCGGTCAGCACCGAAGACACCATCCATACGATGAACACTATCCATTCCGGATCACCAACCGACCCATGCCCCCACCACATCTTCAACAAGGCCGACTCCGTCATCGCACCCCATCTCCGGGACATCATCAATTGCTCCTTCAACACCGCCACCTACCCGGAGAGCTGGAAGCATGCCGAACTCAGCGCCCTCCTGAAGAAACCATCAGCAGACCCCACCGACCTCAAGAACTACCGCCCCATCTCGCTCCTCCCGTTCCCTGCCAAAGTCATCGAGAAGACCGTCAACAGACAGCTGGCCGCCTTCCTCGAGACTAATGGATCCCTCGACCACTCACAGTCCGGCTTCCGAGCCAACCACAGCACCGAGACCGCCCTCATCGCAGCCACTGACGACATCCGAGCCCTGCTCGACAACGGGGAAACAGCGGCCCTCATCCTCCTGGACCTCTCCGCAGCGTTCGACACGGTCTGCCACCGCACCCTAGTGCAGCGCCTCAGCAACATCGGAATTCAAGAGAAGGCTCTAGAGTGGATCATCTCGTTCCTCACCGGAAGAACCCAGAGAGTCCGCCTCCCCCCGTTCAGATCCGAGGCCACCGAAGTCATCTGCGGCGTACCACAAGGATCATCACTCAGCCCCACCCTCTTCAACGTCTACATGAGCCCCCTCGCAGCCATCGCACGCCATCACAACCTCAACATCATCTCCTACGCCGACGACACCCAGCTGATCCTCTCCCTCACCAACGACCCAGCCACCGCCAGAACCAACCTGCACGAAGGGATGAAAGACGTAGCCGAGTGGATGATGAACAGCCGCCTGAAACTGAACTCAGACAAGACGGAAGTCCTCATCCTTGGATCATCACCCTCTGCCTGGGACGACTCCTGGTGGCCCCCTGCCCTGGGCAGCTCAACCAAACCTACGGACCACGCACGCAACCTGGGCTTCATCCTGGACTCCTCCCTCTCGATGACCAGACAAGTCAACACCGTCTCTTCATCATGCTTCAACATCCTACGCATGCTCCGAAAGATCTTCCGATGGATCCCCACCGAAACCAGGAAGACGGTCACCCAGGCACTCGTCACCAGCCGACTGGACTACGGTAACACCCTCTACACCGGAACCACGGTCAAACTACAGAAAAGACTCCAACGCATCCAGAACACCTCCGCACGCCTCATCCTTGACATCCCCCGACACAGCCACATCTCCGGACACCTGAGAGACTTGCACTGGCTCCCCGTCAGCAAGAGAATCACGTTCCGCCTCCTCACCCACGCACACAAGGCCCTCCACGACCTGGGCCCCAGGTACCTCAACAATCGCCTGACCTTCTACACTCCCACCCGCCAGCTACGATCGACCAGCCACGCCCTCGCCGCCGTGCCACGCATTAGAAAAGCCACCATGGGAGGAAGATCCTTCTCCTACCTGGCAGCTAAGACTTGGAACTCCCTCCCCATCCACCTCCGTCTGACCCACGACCACCTCTCCTTCAGGAAGCAACTCAAGACCTGGCTGTTTGAGCAGTAGCGGTCCCCCCTCCCCCCAGCGCCTTGAGACCCTCCGGGTGAGTAGCGCGCTATACAAATTTTTTGATTGATTGACTGATTGATTGAATCAAGAACTGAAGTGAAATTCAAGATAACAGGCTGCAACTAGGTCAATATCACATAGTAAATTGTAAATATTCCATGATAATAAAAACTATTCCAATGAATAATGCAGCCCATATTATAAATCATAAGTCGACATTTCAGCCCTTATGGTAAATTGACTAGGGCCAACATCAAGACAGATTTTTAAAAGGACATTTAGAAGAAAGGGTTCCACTAAGAATTGCAATTTAAAAATTAGATGGTCAAGAAGGACCTGGTACCAGGGAAAATAATTTCACACTAGGAAACAGTCATACAAGGTACAGAAAAGAGACCAATTAGGAACAGCTTGAAAGGGTATCAATAATCGCCCACACAGCAAGGAGACCTCGAAGTCAAAGTCAACATGTTGAAACCCTCTCCAGACCTGTATAGCCATGAAGAAAGCATTTTCACACACTCTGTCTATGCACAACGTGATGAGAAGAGTTCCTTAAGAAGAGGATTCAGCATGATGACAATTTGTGATTGAAGGAAACGGCCGAGCCTGGCATGTACATAATCAAGAAGAAGTATTAGTGCAATCAACAAAAGTCTCACTTTGAATCTTACTGCCTGTTTGTTTTTTTGATTAGGCTTCAATAGTAGACAAATGTTCATGACACAATAGCAGACCAATAAAACAATAGTCTGACTGAAAGCCCCTAAAAGTAAGCATATAGTACATATACATTTACTAAAATCAAAAGGTCTTGGCAAATGCCAGACCTAAATACACACATATAATACCCCATATGCTCACCAACAACTATCCCAAAGACAAAATACACACCGACAGCCATATATGCACCCAGGCCACGCACATTTTTTAAAATGTTTTGTGTAGCATGAACATTAGAGCATTTTACAATAACACTACTTACATTACACAAGGTCAGATCATGTATTTATTATTAGGCACAGGGAGATTAAGAGGTTTGCCCAGAATCAAAGGACATTGAGTTGACGCTGGGACTCGAACCTGGTTCCCCAGTTCCAAAGCCAGCAGCTCTAATAATGCCTCATCCTGTAGCCATACTTACTGAATGTATGTTAGTTGCATAGAGAGATGACTGGATTAATGGCTGAGTGGCAGTATACAAGGATGATTAGTTAGTTAGACAGCTATGGGAGGGTACAATGGTAGCTGGTTACATGGATAGGTATAGTTTCATAGCTGCATGATTGCTATGTGAAATGCTGAATGAAAGAACAATTGTGTGTTAATGGATATCTCGTTTGGTGAGTGCTGATGGCTGCATGAGGATGGCTTCTCCATTCCTTGAAGTTTCAAAGTATATGAATAAGCTACAAATTCTGCTAAGCTAGTTGCAGATTTCTTCAGGGCCAGTTCTTCTAGCACAGGTCCCCTTTAGCAGAGACCTGTCAGCATTTCATTGTCTCTCAGTGACAAAGTGAGGGGCATATTTATAATGCCCTAGCGCCACCTTGCTCCACATTAATGTAATTGTTTTTTACGTTAACGTGGCCCAATGAGGCCGAAATCCCCGCGCCTTATTTACAGGGTGGTGCAATGTCTGCATTGTGTCACTCTGTAACCCGTTACGCTACATTATGCGTGCGCCAGGCATAATGGGGGTCATTTCGACCCCGGCGGTCAAGGACCGCCGGGGCCGGGGATGCGGGAGCACCGCCAACAGGCTGGCGGTGCCCCGCAGGGCATTCTGACCAGTCAGACCAGGAAAACCGGCGGTCTCCCGCCCTGGTTTTCCGCTGCCCTGGGAATCCCCCATGGCGGCGCAGCTTGCTGCGCCGCCATGGGGGATTCCGACCCCCTCACTGCCATCCTGTTCCTGGCGGCTCCGACCGCCAGGAACAGGATGGCGGTGAGGGGTGTCGTGGGGCCCCTGGGGGCCCCTGCAGTGCCCATGCCAATGGCATGGGCACTGCAGGGGCCCCCGTAAGAGGGCCCCACTTTGTATTTCAGTGTCTGCTTTGCAGACACTGAAATACGCGACGGGTGCCACTGCACCCGTCGCACATACCCACTCCGCCGGCTCCTTTCGGAGCCGGCTTCCTCGTGGAGAGGGGTTTCCCGCTGGGCTGGCGGGCGGCCTTCTGGCGGTCGCCCGCCAGCCCAGCGGGAAAGCCAGAATGGCCTCCGCGGTCTTTCGACCGCGGAGCGGCCATATGGCGGCTCCCTCCAGGCGGGCGGCGCCCGCCACCCGCGGGGGTCAGAATGACCCCCAATGTATGCAAAGGGGGTGTTCCCCTGTTAGGGGAGCCGGAAAAATGGCGTAAGGAAATCTATGAGATTTCCTTACGTCATTTTTTATGGCCCTTTTAACGCCTGCTCAAGAGCAGGCGTTAAAAGGGGCCTTCCATTCTTTAGAATGGGGCCCTATGTACTCTGCTGGAGTAGCGCCATTATTTTGGTGCTACTCCTGAAGCGTACATCAATAGCATCATGATAAATGATGCTATTGCCCCGTACCCTGTGCCATAGTGGCAGTAGGGAGTGAAGGGCAAGTGGCGTTGGACTCGGTGCAGTGCCACTTTCCATAAATCTGCTCCTAAGTGCCTTAAAAACCCTCAGTTATGCAATCTATTGTAAGCTCTGCACAGATCATCCCAGAAATAAACACAGATTGAGAAATGCAACTCCTATAACCAACCTTGGGATCAGAATGGTTATGGTTTCATTTGGAATGGTTATGGTTTACTTTTCACTACAGAACTCACACCCGGTCCAAATACAAACAACCTCTCCAGTCACTTGGACTTTCGAAGAGCATTAAAGACGTGGGTGTTTCCCTCACTTTCTCAAATCCACAATGCAATCATTATTCATGACTACACCATTAAAACTCAAGGCCCACTGAACTAAGTATGTATTGATAATGCACCATTCTTTCAATCTGGTACTTTTCTGCATTATGGACATACCTACAAGCAGTATTAAGTCCACAGCAACTGGGTGTGAACATACTCTCTTTTAACCATGCATACAAGCCATGTCTGCCATGCCGCACAAGGATAGCATATTGATTTAGGCCACAACAGTGGTAGCAGAGCTTCATATAAATGTAAGAACAATTAGCAGTCCTGCCTAGCAGCTCCTTTAGGAAATGTTATTTTCCACCCCTCAGCACTCAAAGGGTAAATTACTCCAAGACAGAGCAACACCATCCGCAGGTAGGCTGTTTTAGCGCCACATGGCCCAAGCCCCTACCAGCAAGTTCTTCCAGGAAGCAAACTTATCAGGGGAGGAGTACATATCCCACTAGAAATATAAGGCAGAAAAGCAGCACACCACATTCTAGAGAAGTGTTTGAGACAAACATTACCAGGTCTCTGACAGAGAGTGAGGAGTTCTTCACCATTTAGAGTTTTTGCGTACAGTGGCTTAAGGAGGGTATTTTATAGGGTAAATCATAGTATTGGTGGTGATCCCTATGCTAAACCCCATAGTTCTACTCACGTAACTTCAGTTAAATGATGAGCTTGCTGTTCTAGGAATGTTCCTTGTGGCATCAAACCCTTCTCAGATCTACATATTAGTTCAAAGCAAGATGTCAAAACCTTGCCAAAGCTGTACAGCACTCCCGTTTCCTTGTCAAGTCCATTCATGTCCTCTCAAGTCTGCTCCTTGAACTGCAAATGAAAAATATGCCCCCTGCCCACACTTTGCCTAGGTTTCCCATAGGATAAGGGCACAAAATATTTTCCTTGGAGCTCTGGTATAAAAGAAAGACTACGTTATTAAATTAATACAATTACAGATATATGTTTGCTAGGCCCAGAAGCTTCTTCTGCCATCTAGTGCCTTGAAAGAGCGCACATTGAAATTGTTTCCGCTGACAGTGATTACAGGCAGAAATGTGCAGGGCATTGAAAGGCACTGTAGCTGATTATGTCAGGTATAATTTTATATTGAGTAATCACTTAACACTGGCTGACAGGCTGAAATAAGTTGCCTGCGCACTGCAAATTTGATTCAGATTTTTTTGTCTTTCCAAAGTTACAAACTAATGGCAATAATACATTACTCGAGAAAGAGGAACATTTGGCAAAATACATCTGCAGCATTACAAGCAGTCTAAAACTGATTGATTTTCACTTTTTAAAAGGGCGGAATGACTTTAGCCTTTGCTGCCACTTTCTATATACGGACACTGACCAGCGTCAAGTGGATCTGCCACATACAGCAGTCCATTCAGAGCGCCATATAAAGAAAATTGGAACACGGAGCACATGTGGCTGGGCTGATTCACTAGGCTGTTTGCACATCAGCAGAGCTCAATACACCAGCTGTCCAAAGCAAAACAGAGAAACCAAAATAGTAAACTCCACTCTACTACCAATTACAATTTAGAAACTTTAACATATATTATGGCCTTCCTTCATAAATGTGACTAACAATTTCACACACTACTACGTAGCTCAAAACGTACTCCACTAATTTAGAATTTATGTAGTTACAGACCGGACCTCAGATTTAGGATTCTGGTTGTCCCATGTAAAATGACAGTTACAAATGAAATGTGCATCCTGCGTCCTCCCACACTTACCTGCCCACTACAGTCACATGGTTCATTAAAGTCCACATATTCGTCCTCTTTGCTGTACATTCCCAGGCCAACCTTGCTCACACCATCAGAATCCTCTTCAAATTTCATCTTTGCCATATTGTCAAATAATTTAGATAGATGCCGTGTAACCTGTGAAAAGAGTCAACATTACCCTATTATTTGAAAAGTAACAATAGAAGTAGAGCTACCAGTGATTGAGAAAAACATTGCTCTATGTGCTCCTTACACCACTGATCCATCCCAGACAAAAAGTGCAGAAAATGTGCTGGGAAAACGCGCTCTTTAAGTATGTATTATATTTTCTATACAGATAGACACTTGCTTTAGTTGGTCTATTTTTAGAACAAACATGAGTAATAACAGGTGTGCCATGATGGGCTGGCATGGCAAGCCTGCACCACATTTTGGGGGTTATTCTAACTTTGGAGGAGGTGTTAATCCGTCCCAAAAGTGACGGAAAAGTGACGGATTTACCACAAGCCGTATTACGAGTCCATTATATCCTATGGAACTCGTAATACGGCTGGTGGTATATCCGTCACTTTACCGTCACTTTTGGGACGGATTAACACTCCTCCAAAGTTAGAATAACCCCCTTTGTCCTCTGAAGAGACTCTGACCATGAATGGAGGAGCAACTTCAGGAGAAAAAATGTCTGCAGACATGGAGGTAGGATCTAAGTGTAGCAAGCTGCCTCTGCTCCACCAGCTGAAGTGTGGCCAGCTCGCCAAACTTGTAATGACCACTGCATGAAAATACATTGACAAATCTGGGAGTGAGATGCCTCAGTGTAAACTCTGGCTGAGCTCTAAAAGTTAAGCCATCTTGTGCCTAAAAGTAAAAGTAGGTTTCTATGAGGAGCCTGGCTTTACTATTACTAGCTTGCCACAAGCAGCCAGGTGTCCCTCAGAGAAAATGCATAGATAACATTTAGCAGCACCAAAACTACAATAAAAGCAAGAATTAAATCAACAAAACGCTCAAACTCCATTTAGCAAGTTAATGATTCAATTAACATAAAAAATAAACATGTGTACAGGGATAAAAAGGTACCAGTTTCAGAAGAAAATGGCAAATATCCAATGCACTACAGTGTCTGTTTTATGCAACGCTAATTTAAACAGGCCTAGACAGAGGTTAATTTGTAGAAACGTCCACAAATTGCATGAGACCAAAATTGTTCTTACACGCAGGCCACCAGTACTGCTGAAACCGAGGTTGCGGAATACTAAGGATTCCTAGTTTTGATTCAGCCTCATGTCACTTTCTACCACCACGTGATAATTCCTGTCTCTTTAACTCACTCTTGCAGGTGCATGTCCAAGCAAAACCTTTCCTTTTGCCACCATTTCCCTTTCTTTCTATTCATTCTTCTTTCTCTCTTTACTACCTTTCTTGCAGTTGCTGTGGAAGTCTGATGGTGAGAAATGAGTCGTAGTCCCCAAAACGGAGTGTCCATGCCGACCACTTGCAGCCACCCACAGAAGTTAATCAAAGGGTGTTAGGTCATTTCAAATCTAATTAGAAACTCAAATACACATATTCTGAAAACCTCTGTCTTCTGCTCTGTGACAGAAAGGGCAGCTACAATGATCAGGCAAATGCTGAACATCGTTAGGACTGTCCTTTCACACCACCGCGGCAGCAGCTCTAATAATGGGACCAAGTTAATGAACTCGAGCAGAGTAGGACTGATTTATTCCTCAAATACATCTACTACTTTAATAAAGTGCAAAGTACATATTATTAATACCTACAAATCAAATCTCAAGAGCATTAGAAAAGTTGCTAGCAGCAAATAGGCTCAGGTACTACATATTCCCCTAAAGAACCAAATCGTTTTCTGTGCATTCAGGTCATGGGCAACCTGGACAAGCTCCTATTCAGAATACTATTGAACGAGTTTGCACTTAAAATGAAGATGAATGCAGTTACTTACCAGCTGTGGATCAGTGCCGTTGGAAAGGATGTCTAATAAATCTGCTGATGAAATAAAGTAGAACCGTGGGAACGCCAACCTTTTGGTATCCAGATATTCGGCCAGGGCTTTTTCACAAAGTGACAATCTGAAGAGGAAATAAAAAAAAAATCATTAGAGGACCAGAAATACATCGATGGACGACTTGCAAAAGTATTGCTTACTATGACAATCGGTGAGATTCCATGTAACAAGTTACTGATCTGTAGGCTTTCGAAGTAATAACAATCTACACTTAATTGCTTACCGACTTTAAAATATGTCTTCACATGCTTTAATAAATATGTAGGGCCTAGTGCCTTTCCTAATATAGTTCATAATAAACATATAAGGCCTACAGCCATGTTAATTGGTTTGCCAACATATCCAACTCTGTATGTAACTGTGGTATCAAGTATAGACATTGCCAAAGCCAAAAACTCCAACAGAAGCAGCATTTTTAGTAAAGCATACAATAGCAGACCAATCAAATTCTGTCCTAAGGGGAACTAACATGCGGGTGGAGTCCATAACCCTTTCTCAGTAGGACTCTGAACGCTATTTTTTGCTGATCACATAAGGTCAAACAACAGTTGTACTGTCATGCCACACCTAAAACTTCATGTAAATGAGTGTAGCCTCAGGCTCACAAACACAAAACTACACTGTGAAGCCTAAAGTTAATGACTGCCTACATCCCACCTGTGCTGCTGCCAGAGAAAAACACAGCAAATGATCTAGCTATCTAAGACACTTAATAGCAATACATTGCTGTTAGACCTGACACCCTTAGGGTGGTCACCCTCAACGTTTTGCCTGCCTCCTTCCACTTTTTGACACTGTTTCTGCTGGTTTTAGGACTCTACACACTTTACCACTGCTAACCAGTGCTAAAGTAAATATGCTTTCTCCCTTAAAACATGGTGCCATTGGCTCATACCCAATTGGCTTATTTAATTTACTTATAAGTCCCTAGAAAAAGTGCACTACATGTGCTCAGGGCCAGTAGATTACATGGTACTGGTGGGCCTGCAGCACTGATTGGGCCACCCAAATAAGTAGCCCCCCTAACCATGTTTCAGGGCTGCCATTGCAAGGCCTGTGTGTGCAGTTTCACTGCCAATTTGACTTGGCATTTAAAAGTATTTGCCAAGCCTTAAACACCCCTTTTTCTAGGTAAAAGTCACCCCTAAATTAGGCCCCCGGTAACCAAAGGGCAGGGTGCTATGTAGCGAAAAGGCAGGACATGTATCTGTGTAGTTTATATGTCCTGGTAGTGTAAAACTCCTAAATTCGTTTTAGACTGCTGTGAGGCCTGCTCCTTTCATAGGCTAACATTATGGTTTTTTGAGTGGTAGATTCTGATCTGAAAAGAGTAACAAGGTCATTTTTAGTATGGCCAGAATGGTGATACAAAATCCTGCTGACTGGTGAAGTTAGATTTAATATTACTATTTTAGAAATGCCACTTTTAGCAAGTGAGCATTTCTCTGCACTTAAATCCTTCTGTTCACATCTGGCTGGATTAGTTGCAGCTCCCTTGTGCATTTCACTCAGACAACCCCACACACAGGATGCTCAGTCACACCTGCACACATCTACATACAGAATGGGTCTTCCTGGGCTGGGAGGGTGGAGGGCCTGACACTTACATGTCAAAGGACAGTGGCCTGCCCTCACACAATGGACTGCCAAACCCCCTACTGGGGCCCTGGCAGACAGGATGGAACCGAAAGGGGGCCTTGTGCATTTCTAAGCCACTCTTTGAAGTCTCCCCTACTTCAAGGGCACTTTTGGGTATTTAAACAGGGCCTCTGACCCCACCAACTCAGACACTTCTTGACAAAATACCTACTGGGATTGGAACTGTGAACCACAGCCTTAAACCTGCTAAGAAGAGCTGCCTGGCTGCCCAAAGGGCTCACCTGACTGCTTTTCTGCAAAGGACTGCTGCCTTGCTGTTGCCCTGCTATTGCCCTGCTGCCTTGCTGCCCTCTGGCTCTGCTGAGAAGTGCTCTCCAAGGGCTTGGATTGAGCTTGCCTTCTGTTGCTGAAGTCTCAGGGCCAAAAAGACTTTGGCCCTCATTACAACCCTGGCGGTCCAAGACCGCCAGGGCTGTTTTGGCTGAAGCACCACCAACAGGCTGGCGGTGCTTCAGAGGGGATTAGGACTGCGGCGGTAGCGCCGCGGTCGCACCGTCGGGGCCTGCGGTTTCCTACCAAATTTGCCCCGGCGGTGATAATCCGCCAGGGCAGCGCTGCCCAGGGTATTACGAGTCCCCGACCGCCAGCCTTTTCCTGGCGGTTTGAACCGCCAGGAAAAGGCTGGCGGTACGGGGAGTTGCGAGGCCCCCTGACAGGGCCCTATGCAGCTTTTCACTGTATGCTATGCAGACAGTGAAAAGCGCGACGGGTGCAACTGCACCCGTCGCACGGCCGCAACACCGCCGGCTACATTTGGAGCCGGCTCCTATGTTGCGGCCGAGATCCCCGCTGGGCCGGCGGGCAGAAATCAGGTTTCCGCCCGCCGGCCCAGTGGGGATCTCATAATGACCGAGGCGGGGTTCGGCTGCATTGACGGCCGCCCGGCGGTCATATCTTGGCGGCCGGTAATGAGGGCCTTTATCTCTCCTTGTGCTGTGAAAATCAACGCACAGCCTGACAGAATCGACACACAGCCTACCCTGCAGTGATAAAATCACTGCACGCCGAACCGGAACGATGCAGCCCGGCTTCCCGAGCAGAGATCGACGCAGCACCAGCGTTGCGACCAGAACTTCGACGCATGGCTCACTGGATCGACGCAACGCCGATCCGGAATGACGCAGCCTGACTTCCTGCGAGAAGAATCGATGCAGCGCCTGCCATGCAACAAAAATTTATCTGCATCACCCACCGGATCAACGCAGCTCCTGGGACTTCGTCCTGCACGTCCAGGATTTCTCCACATCATTCCCGGGGTATCCAAATACCCTGCAACCTGAAGAGGATCCAAGCCTGCATGCCGGAAATCAATAAAAATTCCTTGCTGCGTGGAAAAACATTGACGAATCATCTGTGTGCGCCCAGAGAAACCGACGCACACCTCTCTGTTTTCCACGCATCTCCTCCTCTGAGGTCCAGTGCGGATAATTTAGACGCAAACCAGATACCTTGTGCTTCCAAGAGACACTTATTGCTTTTTAAGAACTAAAGACATCATAGGTCATTTCAAAAGTGATATTTCAACTTGTATTTTTGCCCAAGAGAGGAAGTAGGGATGTAATCACTCTACTTTAACATCTAACAAAAGCTACCACAGGAAAGTATACATTCAGAAAGGGAGACAACATGACAGAACTTTGTTATTTTGGTATGAAGATCCACTTGCTGAAGCACAAACCAATTAAACTAGCTTTAGCTATGAAATTCATAAGTGAATGAAATGATACAATCATCAACGAACCCTGAAAAAGGTGTGATTTAAAGACACATACGCAAAGTAACCTTGGCATTTTTAGAAGCAACTTTACGGTTGCCCATTAATGATTCCAAGTGCCTTCAAAATCAAATCTTGATTGTTTTGACCTTAATCTAAATATTCTATATTTTTCTAAACCTGTATGTTGGATTTTTGTGGTGTGTATACTGTGTTATTGCATGATTGATTGCACAAATACTTTACACATAGCCTTCTAGTTAAGCCTGACTGTTCAGTGCCAAGCTACCAGAGGGTGGGCACAGAATAATTTGGATTGTGTGTAACTTACCCTGACTAGGGTGAGGGTCCTTGCTTGAACAGGGGGTAATCTGGCTGCCAACCAAAGACCCCATTTCTAACAATGGCCATTTGTGTGGCACTGAAGGTGAAGCTCAGGCAGCTGGATAAATAAACGCAATGAGCACAGCTGGTTGGATGGTAAGCACTTTATTGTGGAAGCACACTAAATTGACCTAATCAAAACATGTACTCCAGGCTACCAAAATAAGGGCCAACTTGTGGGCAGGCCAAAGCCCCTCTCCTGGTAGTGCTTCTTAGTGCCCTTTTTCTAGGATGATCACATGTCTGGCGACTACTGCGCTGTTAAGCCAGGCCTAAAAAATGGTATGTAGAGGGAACATTAGGAGCTGTAAATTTTAATTTCATGGATGGACATGAAGAAAAGTAATTCTGTATCTGTAGATTAATCACTCTGTACAATGAATCAGTAGTAAAATATAGACAGGGATGGATAAAGTGAGAAGAGTAGTGGCTATCAAAGAATAATATGAGAAGTAAGTCAAAGGGATTTATTAACAATAGTGTTTGCAAACATACATATATCACACCATACATGGCAACCAGATCAAACACTCACCTGTTCTGAATGTCTTCAAGTTTTTCAAAGAGGCCGGGTTTGTTGGTGGCTTCAACTACATTAGGAGTTTTATTTGCATCATAAGCAAGTTCTTTAAAATCTGCATCGATTCCTTCAAACCTTTTTGAATCCTTAAAAACACCAATAAATAAAGAGTTTCATAAATTTGCTCCCCAAAAATATCTTTATACTGCTATGGTGTCTTCTAATTTAAAAATACCTTATTAAAACACATTTTATGTCATATTAAGCAGATTTTAAAATAATGTGGACAAAACTTAATGTGGCACAATGAAAACAAACCAATTATTATGTAACTTCTTCTATAAAACTGCATATAATCTTTCATTTCAATGATGATATTTGCTTTAAGGAAGGCAGCACATTTAAAAGCCATTTCAATATCGCTTCTGTGTCAGGCTTTTGCCTTGTTCAGTCCAACAGTAGCTGCCCCTAGTGCAGCAGAAGTAACATAGTTGCCCTTATGCAGATATTGCAGCAGTCAAATGTGAACTGTGAGTATTAATACTCTTTTTATCAAGAACCGTATCAAGAGAATTTTCAACAACTCACATTGTCTACAAAGACAGTAGAAATAATACTGGCAGAAAGTGTCAAAAGACGGGTATTTTCTTTGCTCAGAAATGTACAAATCAATCTCAGCTGCCTCCTTGTAAAAGCAAAGAATTAAATCAGAATTAGGAAACACAGGGAACAATTCTCATCCTGTACGAATAAGTGAAGGGGATGTATTTTTTGTAAGAAATGTGATATAAAATACCAATAGACTATGATTGCATGCGTTATACCTACTTCATAACATACAATGATAGCGATCATGGTTAAGTCCTTACACTACACTATGCTGTGTCAAAGTTTACGAAATTCCCCTTGCTCATTGGTTCCCCAGTGTTTTCTTTCATTATTGTACTGATATGATTTGCAGCTCTGCAGTGGTGTGAGGGCTGTTGAATAGTCCCAAGGCAATGTGCACTCCTTGTAAAAGGACATTTCCTTCACCCTTCTTGTAGTCCCCGACAATGCCAATTGAACAGTATTATTAACTGATATATTATAAATTAAACTGTAAAAGTCTGTCCTAATCATGTGATTGTAAAATATGACTTTAATATTCACAGTCTGGACATATGTACTCTCAATAAATGATTGAAAATGGATGGCAATGATTAAGATAAAAGTTATAGTGCATACCTAGCTTTATCCAGAAATCAGATGGAGTTTGAATATCTGATTTAGACTTTAAGATATGAACATTTCTCAGGCAGAGATGAATTACGTTTCCTGCGCCAAGTTAAAACCAAGTAGCATAAGCTAATGGACAAGGAAGAGCACAATAAGACAGTATGCTGCGATAATTATGCTTTTGCCAAGAACTGGTCTATGGATCTTTTGTTCACGTTCTTTTGAGAGGGCAGCACGCTCCATTATTCTGTCTCCAGTGCTCCGTGTTAGTTCCTGCCAGGCCACTTCACAAGGACGTGAGGAATGACTATTTCCTCGTCGAGGGTCGGTCTGGTTTCTATAGGTGGAGTGAGGGGAGGATACAAGCTTTAGAGTCCATGCTGCAGAATTTTCAAAAGAAATCGGACCTCCACTGCTGGCTTCTTGCAATCTTCAATATCGTTAGCCTTAGTCAGAAATTAGGAGTCTATATTGATGCACAGCTTAAAATGATACCCATGCTTTCATGAGAAGCAAGACAACCAGTAGCCTCCAGTTTATGTTTAGACTGCAGTATCACAATGGTTTATATCTAGATCTCAAGCAAAAGGTATAAGCGCATGTGCAACATGCTTTCTTCTTTGGCATCACACGTTACAGTTAAGGCACTGTATGTTATCTACAAATTGTAGAGTGATGAGAACCCATCCTTTTCAGGGGAGGGGTTTCTCTTGTAAAAGTCCACTAACCCACTGCTTTTGGCAGACAGGGTTTTGCTGGTGGTCCACCAATTCTCAGAATCCAGAATTGTGGACTGTGATTTTGTTGTGGCAGCTTCTTCAGAGCTGCAAAGGGACACTACTTTCGTGACATTTCTCGAGATCTTAGAGACAACGTCTTTCAGACAGTAATTGTTTGAGTACCTCTGGTGGGTTGCTGGAGCAACTTCACACCCATCCTTGGTTGATGATAGCCTGCTGTATAAAAAAGCAGCTAACCAGTTCCACGTACCAGTAGTAATGCTGCTTCTGAAAATATTGATGCCCAAGAGAGGAAGTAGGGATGTAATCACTCTACTTTAACATCTAACAAAAGCTACCACAGGAAAGTATACATTCAGAAAGGGAGACAACATGACAGAACTTTGTTATTTGGGTATGAAGATCCACTTGCTGAAGCACAAACCAATTCAACTAGCTTTAGCTATGAAATTCATAAGTGAGTGAAATGATACAATCATCAACGAACCCTGAAAAAGGTGTGATTTAAAGACACATACGCAAAGTAACCTTGGCATTTTTAGAAGCAACTTTACGGTTGCCCATTAATGATTCCAAGTGCCTTCAAAATCAAAGGAGAAACACTTACAGAAATGTCCTTTGCTGTGTATACAAGTGCTTACACCTCTTTAAATATAAAATAGCATGAATGAATATTCATTTCTGTGAGGTCCGTTTCAAACATTTGATCGAAAAGAGATCCATAGGCTTTGGGCATACATATATAATTTAGTGCTTATCTTACGAGAGCTATGTTTCTGTCGGACCTACAGCAACCATAGCCAATTTTTCAAAACTCTTTCGAAGGCAAATGTAAACAAGTGTGGAGGAACACTGTTGCCTATCCACGTTGAGATTCCAAACCAAACTAGGCCCGTCACGTTATTTCTTCATATGTTTCACAAGAGTGCCATTCCACCAACATCAAAACATTATCTGATACAACTGCCAAAGCTCTAAATTCACTACCACTCCCAATTATAAAGGCAGCAAGTTCAAAGCCCTTACTAACGACAGGTTAGCATTAACTGTAACCTTACAGCACTTACAGAAGTGGTTTATGGTTGATGTGTGCTGTCTGAAGTGTGACTTTAATAAAATGTCCATCCATAATTTGTAAGCAGAAACTTGTTATTTTCAAGAAGTGCAAAACACAGTGATGCTTGCTGCTCTGATCAACTTTTGTCCCTATGCCCACCAGGGCCATTACAGTGCACAGCAAATTCTATGCTTGTTAAAAGGACAGACAGACCGCACGATGGAACGGTGTGCAAAGGAAGACTGAACTGCATTTCATATGTACTATACAACCCTACATTGTTCATAATATATATGTTAAGCACTGCAGCATGGCTTTCATTTCCCCTATAGGAAAGCATGCATAGGGAAAGTTATATGATTTCTTACCATGAACTAAGAAAACCTTTACAGGACCTACTGCAGCGATGCTGCCAAGTGTCAACCATCAATCCTTTATCTGCTAAAAAATCAGTCATCAGCTTTCGGTTACGGGGGAGAAGGGTTGCAACACAGCAAAAGTGATATTTTAGCAACTTTTGTTAAATGTCCATTAATTAGGTGTGAAACATATATTCTGTGTAGAACACTCACAAGGTGAATGACAAAGACACCTATTTTGTTTCTTAAACAACAATAAAGCATGTACAGTAAAGTTTTATTCATACCTCAGGAAGCTGTGATCGAATATCATCAGAGCCAATGAAAATGCTTTCCAGATGTGACCAGGTACGCTGGACTTCAAACCAGATAGAAATTACAGAGTCTGCTGTAGACAATTTCTTCTGCCAGTCTGAGACTTCTTCCAAGAAAAAGGCGATGTACTTTGAGGTCATCAAGTTTTGCAGCTGGACTTGGTTATCTTCCAAAGTTTCGATAAGCTCCTCATCAGATTTCAGCAAAGGCACACTGGTGCGTGGGTGTGGTTCATACTGAAATACCATACCGCTCCAAGTAGCATCGAGCTCCTTCAACACCTTTTCCATGCCCATTTCTTTAACTGCTTTATCAACAATGCCACGGACTTCATCTTCAAAATTGTGCAGATTGAGTTTCAAAAGATCTGCAAGGGTTGTGTCTTCATCCATTGTGAATCTGACACCAGTTGCTTGCATGAGCTGACTCCAGTGCCTTTCTCTAATGGCGGGGTTCTGAAGCTCTGCCACAGCTCGCAGAGATGTAAGTATGTTTTTCACCTGGTTATCGAGTCCTGTGAAAGCATCCCAAGCCCTCATCTCCTTATCTAAATTCCGAATGTCTTTAGCAAATCTTTTGCTCTCAAGGTCCATGTTGTCAACATTTATTTCCCTCCAGCGTGTTGTCTGCCAGTCTTCAATGCTGGATTTCACCAGGGTGATCATGTCCCAAAGTTCCTTTAGAAGACAAACATCCTTCCGGCATTGTTTGATCTGTTTGTAATCTGGTACGTTGACTTCAAACAAAGCAGCAGATTCAAAAATTGAAGCCATGGTGGTTTCCATTTTTTTTATCTCCAGATGTTTTTCATCAATCATTTCATACGGATTTGTACTGTCATATCTGGTGGGAAAATATATTTTGGATTTAGTAAAACAATACAATAAATTCCTCCATTCATACATTTTAATAAGGTGAACCCATGAAATGCAAGTGCTGCACAAATTATGAAGGTCAAAATGGTTGTCTAGTCACCAAATGATCTTATCAATTATCATGTGCAATGCTGTCTTCAAACGTTAACAAGTCATAAGCTGCTGTTAGTGATGCACTTTGGAGGGCGTGGTAATGACGACTATTTATCTGTAATATGCAAAGGTAGATAGATAATTAAATGTAAATAATGAACTAGAAGAGAGGAATATTAATAGGTGTTTCAGGTCACTGAGCTTTATTTAGAAAGCCATTTGTAAATTGAACCTAGGTTAGCAAACTGCTTGATTTACAATTGCAGTTTCATGCTTTAGATTCACACACACAAGAATCTACACTCACAATTTGATTAACCCATCAGTATATTTGAGGTGAGGGGGTGTGAGAGCACCCACAACAGATAAGAGTATAGGGAAAATACTTTTCACTGTCAAAGGACTAAACCTTCGAGCATACATCAATGAAATGATAGAAAGGGTATAATTATAACCTAAATTCCTCACTAGAATTAAAACTTTGATCCCGGAAAAAGGCTTTAAGCTTGTAACCCTATCTCTTTTGCTGTTGAATAGCAAAACTGCATATAGCCTCTCACACAGCTGCCCATCATGCAGATGCCAGGCTGGCCATGGCTGCAAGAAAGTGCAATCTTATCTCATCCACTCTCTTAAGTGGCTCTGCATACACCAGACGAATGTTTGGAAATTACTCACACCTCACATGCAATCATATTATGTGGAAACTCCAACTACCTTGCCTAGAAATTGACCATCTCTGGTAGGCAACACCTCCTTCCAACTTCTCCTCTAAACACTAGGCCAGATTTGGAACTCCACCATGAGGCTTTCAAAAAAGCTGAAAAGTCTTCTATTTTATTGACACTTCCAACTAAGAAAGCCATTTTGCCACATAAAGTAGATTTCGGAACAATCAGAAAATGTGTGCAGTTTTCTCTGCAAATTATATTCAAAGTATATGTTTTTATGTTACTTTGTTATATATTTCACTGGATTCTACTGACCTATACTGTATAACATTTTATTACACAATTTTATACAACCCTATGTCTACCTAAAGTCCTCTGCCACTCTTTGGGTCTTAATTGCACTATATAAACCTGCTAATAAATAAATTGCAGAATAACTCATTAGCAGCTCTGATCTATTTACACACTGTAGACACACAGTCATATAGGTTGTGGTTATATAAAATGTCAAAATTACTGTGACATGGCCCACAAACTTGTAAGTCCCGACTAACAGACCTCCCCGAATACAGCTCACTAGGGGCAAAGCTCCTGAAGGGTATATTGGGCCAGGGTGTTGGGTCTCCCAAATTTATCGAACCCTGGTGGTTAACATCCCGGACAGCTTCCTGGACTTGTAACAGAAATAGGAGGACAGGATCGGGCCACTGGAGAGACGGAGTGGACCCTGGCATCTCTGGTGCCCCGGGAGATCACAATCTCCTCAAGGCTTAGACTTACACAACTCAATTATCTGCGCATCACTTAGCTGATCCCTTGGGGACTCTGGCGGGTGGGGTGTTCAACCCAACCCAGGATGCCGCTGCTGGCCCTGCTCCAATGCAGACTTTGGTTTGACAGTGCCCTACAACGTCTGCCTGTTAGCACCGTATCATGACTACCCTGGCCTGAATACTGTGACCCCACTATTACCCTTATACCAAAACAAGCATTACTGGCAGTTCTCAACGAGGTGAGGGGCTGCTAAATGTGACCACTCCCTGACTGGGATGGCAACGGTGGTGGCTAAATGCAACATTGCCCGGAAATGGAGATCTGCAGTTCCACCAACCCTTTCCGAATAGCGCGCAGGCACGGACTTGTGTGCCAAACCTGAACAACCTGTCTATAAGGCTCGAGGGTCCCCACGTAAATACGCAAAGATTTGGAGAAAGTGGACCAACTATTATGGATTGGGACAGTTACATATAATGAATGGGGGGATTTGGTGAAAGTGTTAAGAACTTCTATATGTGGTCTGTGTGTTACCTACTGTATTGCGCTGCTATTTGATTTGTTTACATGTGATAAGACTTAATAAAATTGTTTATCAAAAAAATCTCAAAATGAAGGATCCAGTAAATTAAATTATAAGGATAAATAATACTTTCTTGGATTCTTTTGTGACACTGTGCCGCCCACCCCAGAGTAGAGCCCATCCCACCACAAGCACTCTAGGGAAAGGTGTAAAATTAGGGGATGACATTCAACCACAATTTCTGAGGGCCTCAAAGTATGCAAACCTGTCAAGGTGTCAAAAGTGAAGACTTAATCTTTGAGGTCAAGACTAGGTACACAAGGCTGTGAGGGAGTGAAAAGTGAAGGATCTTCAATAATTGGATTATACGGGGTCAGGGCACTGTACATTAACCCCTTCCCCGCCACGGACGTAATGGTTACGTCCATGGCAGCGCCCGTGTGGCGCCATGGACGTAACCATTACGTCCAGGGACTGGCAGTCGGGGGAAGCGCTAGCGCTTCCCCCGAGGGCCGCCCCCCAACACCCCCAGGCCAGGGCTGAAAGGGGAATCCCTTCCCCTTTCACGCCCACCCCCCCCGCCCCCCCATGACGTCAGCGCGCGATCGCGCGCTGATTTCATGGAAACGGGGAATGACGCGCTGGAAGCCATTTGCTTCCAGCGCGTCAAGGGAGAAGGTGAGTATTTCACCTTCGTGCGGGGTGGGGGTGCTCTCAGAGAGGCATCGAGGGAAAGGAAAGGGTTTTCCTTTCCCTCGATGTCTCTTTGAGCATTCCTGCTGCCCGATCGCGATGCGATCGGGCAGCAGGAATGCCCACTAGACACCAGGGATTTCTGTATGTGTGTGTGTGTGAGTGAATATTAGTGTAGGGGAGCGACCCCTTGGGCAAGGGTCGCTCCCCTTTGGGGGCACATGCTTTTTACGTCGTTTCTGCCCCCCCTGGGGGCAGATTGGCCCTATTTTTAGGCCGATCTGCCCCCAAGGGGGGCAGAAAGCCACTAGACACCAGCGATTTTATTGTTGCTGTGTATTTTTTGTGTTGGGGGGCGGCCCCTTGGGCAAGGGTCGCTCCCCTTTGGGGGCACATGTATTTTACGTCGTTTCTGCCCCCCCTGGGGGCAGATTGGCCCTATTTTTAGGCCGATCTGCCCCCAAGGGGGGCAGAAAGCCACTAGACACCAGGGATTTTATTGTTGATTTGTATTTTTTGTGTTGGGGGGCAGCCCCTTGGGCAAGGGTCGCTCCCCTTTGGGGGCAAATGTATTTTACGTCGTTTCTGCCCCCCCTGGGGGCAGATTGGCCCTATTTTTAGGCCGATCTGCCCCCAAGGGGGGCAGAAAGCCACTAGACACCAGGGATTTTATTGTTGATGTGTATTTTTTGTGTTGGGGGGCGGCCCCTTGGGCAAGGGTCGCCCCCAGGGGCCCTCATGTATTTTTGGGCAGTTCTGCCCCCCTTGGGGGCAGAGAGGCCTATTTTTTTTAGGCCTTTCTGCCCCCAAGGGGGGCAGAATCCCAATAGCGCCAGAAATAGTATGTATGTATGTGTGCTTTGTGTTGGGGGGTGGCCCCTTGGGCAAGGGTCGCTCCCCCCAGGGGCGCAATGTATTTATTGTCGTTTCTGCCCCCCTTGGGGGCAGATTGGCCCTATTTTTAGGCCGATCTGCCCCCAAGGGGGGCAGAAAGCCACTAGACACCAGGGATTTTATTGTTGATGTGTATTTTTTGTGTTGGGGGCGGCCCCTTGGGCAAGGGTCGCCCCCAGGGGCCCTCATGTATTTTTGGGCAGTTCTGCCCCCCTTGGGGGCAGAGAGGCCTATTTTTTTTAGGCCTTTCTGCCCCCAAGGGGGGCAGAATCCCAATAGCGCCAGAAATAGTATGTATGTATGTGTGCTTTGTGTTGGGGGGTGGCCCCTTGGGCAAGGGTCGCTCCCCCCAGGGGCGCAATGTATTTATTGTCGTTTCTGCCCCCCTTGGGGGCATATTGGCCCTATTTTTAGGCCGATCTGCCCCCAAGGGGGGCAGAAAGCCACTAGACACCAGGGATTTTATTGTTGATTTTTATTTTTTGTGTTGGGGGGTGGCCCCTTGGGCAAGGGTCGCCCCCAGGCGCCCACATGTATTTTTGGGCAGTTCTGCCCCCCTTGGGGGCAGATATGCCTATTTTTTAGGCCTTTCTGTCCCCAAGGGGGGCAGAATCCCCATAGCGCCAGGGATACTATGTATGTGTGTGTGTGCTTTGTGTGGGGGTGTGGCACCTTGGGCAAGGGCCCCCCCCCCCCAAAGGGTGCAATGTAATCTGGGTGATTTCTGCCCCCTCCCCTTGGGGGTAGATTGGCCTATTTTTTTTTTAGGCCCATCTTCCCCCAAGCAGAGAAGACTAGACACGGGAAAATGAAAAAATGGTTAGTGGCGGAGTGTTTGTCAACTGGCGAAGTATTTACTTTTATGATAATAACAGTTTTTCTCCTTTTTGTTTTAGTTCAAAGCTTTTGCTGACTTTGCTGTGGCTTGTTGCAGTTTTGGCAGTAGTTGTCCTGCGGTTTGCGTAGTTGCATGTTTTAGATAAGTAAATAAATTTACTCCAAGTGAGTATTGTTGCAATGCATGAATGACATGTTTGTAGGTGGTGTACTGAATGCAGGATTGTGTGTGAAATTGTCCTTAGAGTTATGCACAATGATTATTGTGTTGTCTTATGTCTAATTTGCTTTTTTTTTGCTCTTTTTAGTGGGATATCGTTGGTGATTGCTGTGGCTGTGCAGAGTAGTTGCTGGTGAGTCAAGCTTTTTCAGGCAAGTGAGCAGTATAGTTTTTGAGTTTATAATTCTTAGTGATAAACCTATACTTTGTTACTTATCTTACACAGTGCTGGTAGTTGGTGGTGTATTTGTCCAGTTAATTTTAGTAGGAAGGATCATGGCCAGCCGTAGGATGACCGCTCAGCAGGTTGTTAGTGTGCTTTTTGAGTCATCTTCTGACCATGAATATGAGACTGACTCTGCATCTGAGGCGGAGGAGGAAGTGCAGGATTCTGGAAGTGAATTTTCTGTCAGAGATGAATCATCTGATGATGAAGCCACTCTCAGTGCTGATGAAGGGCCTGTTTTAGAGGAGGACAGTGATGTGCCAATGGTGCAGGAGCCAGCGGCTGAAAGGCTTCCCATTGGAAGACCTGACGCATGGGTTGCACCAAACATGGAGCAGCCACAGTTGCCTGCGTTTACTGGTTTTCCAGGGTGTCGAGTTAATACGGAAAACTTTTTGCCCGTCAACTTTTTTGAGTTGTTTATGGACGATATATTTTTGGAAGAGATTGTTGAGCAGACTAATTTGTATGCAGAGCAGTTTTTGAGGGACAACGCTGCCAGACTTAGGCCACACTCTAGAGCTAGCCGGTGGATTCCCACAAATCTGGAAGAGTTGAAAAAGTTCTTGGGTTTAACTTTTTTGATGGGGCTGATAAGGAAGCCGCCGCTGTCTTCATATTGGTCTACTAGTCCCTTGATGGCAACTGCTATATTTCCTGCCATCATGAGTCGTAACCGGTATGAGCTTCTTCTTCGGATGTTGCATTTTGTAGATAATGCTTTAGCCTTGCCACGAGATCATCCTGATTCTGACCGTCTTTTTAAGATTAGACCTGTCCTTGATCATTTGGTAGATCGGTTTTCAGAGATCTATGTTCCAGGGAAAGAAATATCTGTAGATGAGTCTTTGGTCCTGTTCAAGGGTCGTTTGGTTTATCAGAGATCTATGTTCCAGGGAAAGAAATATCTGTAGATGAGTCTTTGGTCCTGTTCAAGGGTCGTTTGGTTTTTAGGCAGTACATTCCTAGCAAGAGGGCACGGTATGGAATTAAATTGTATATGCTGTCAGAAAGTAGTACAGGATATGTTTATAATTTCCGGGTCTACACTGGTAGGGATTCCAATATTGACCCCCCTGGTTGTCCTCCCACTTTTGGAGTTAGTGAGAAAATTGTGTGGGAACTTGGTAGACGACTGTTTAACAAAGGTCACCATTTATATGTAGATAACTTCTACACTGGAGTTCGGTTGTTCAAGGAGTTGTTCAGAGTGGACACTGTTGCTTGTGGCACAATCCGCTCTAATCGGAAAGGCTATCCAAAAGAGCTTGTCTGTAAAAAACTTGAGAAGGGACAGTGCAGTGCCTTGCGGAATGATGAGCTGCTAGCTCTGAAATTTGTAGACAAGAGGGATGTATACATGCTAAGCACCATCCATGATGAGAGTACTTCACCTGTGGCTGTTTGGGGTCAGGTTGCCGAAGTGCGCAAACCTGTGTGCATCTTAGACTATAATAAGCACATGGGTGGTGTTGATAGAGTAGATCAGAGGTTAGAACCTTACACTGCTGCTCGTAAGTCTTATGTGTGGTATAAGAAATTAGCGCTTCACTTGTTCCACTTGGCAACTTTTAATGCTTTTGTTGTGTTTAAGGATAGTTCTCCAGAGTCAAGGATGACATTTGTGAAATTTCAGGAGTCTATCATAGCTAGCCTTGTTGTGCTGGAACAGGCAAGAGTTCCTAGAGAAGCAGTGGTGGAGGATGTGGCTAGATTGAAAGATCGTCACTTTGCTGAGCACATTCCTCCCACGGCCAAAAAAAACTTTCCTGCTAAGAGATGTAGAGTCTGTGCTCGAAGAGGTATCAGGAAGGAGACTAGGATGTACTGCCCTGATTGTCCTTCAAAGCCTGGGCTGTGTGTGGGTGGCTGTTTCAGGAGCTACCACACACAGAAGAATTATTGGGAAATTCCGTGAGCGTAAGCTGGTGTTTTATATTTTTATATGTTCGGTTTCACGGTTGGCATTAGTCATGTATTCAGTTAGAGCTTTTGTGTTTGTAGTTTTGTACTAATTTATGATTAGTGGTTTCTTTGTTGTTTAAAAACAAAAAAAAGGGGATGGCATGTGTAGAGTGGCGCTTGGCTGGCGGCGTGGGTGTGGTGGCGCTTGGCTGGCGGTGTGTGTGGGGTGGCGCTTGGCTGGCGGTGTGTGTGGGGTGGCGCTTGGCTGGCGGTGTGTGTGGGGTGGCGCTGGGCTGGCGGTGTGTGTGGGGTGGCGCTGGGCTGGCGGTGTGTGTGGGGTGGCGCTTGGCTGGTGGTGTGGGTGGGGTGGCGCTTGGCTGGCAGTGCCGGCCAAACGCCAGTCCACACACTCATCAGCTGGTGTGATTGCTGTATCAGGCATGTGGGCGTATGAAAGTGATGGGCCCTTGACTGGCGCTGTCTGTGGATGCGAGTCTTGTAATGTGCTGGGCCCGTGGCTGGCGGCGTGAATGGTCTAGTGCATGTCATGTATGAAAGGTGTGTGAATGGACTGTAAAGCGGTTGGTGCCTTGTCGTGGCTTTACAGCTCACGAGCTGTGAGTCATTGGTTCAGTTTTTTGGCCTTTCAGTTATTACCAGTGCATTTCACTTTTGTGAAATCTCTTGTTAATAAAATTTGATCTACTGAACCATCACTCACCCTCGTGCCAAATCCAACCACTATGTGTGGTACAAATGACAAAACCTGCTCCGCTGTAATCAGGCGTCGCAGCACACTTGAGACACGCTAGGTGCCTCAGGTGGGACCCCGATGATGAAGCATGCCACCAACTTGGTTGGTGGGTGAGGGGTCTTCTTCACATAACCTAAGTGTGTTTCTTTTCACAATTTTAGTGTTTGGCACATCACGGACGTATGTGCACACATCAAAGTGATATA
This sequence comes from Pleurodeles waltl, assembly GCF_031143425.1. Taxonomy (NCBI): domain Eukaryota; kingdom Metazoa; phylum Chordata; class Amphibia; order Caudata; family Salamandridae; genus Pleurodeles; species Pleurodeles waltl. Next base: position 1,239,470,241 of record NC_090446.1, read on the forward strand.
TTCCAAAAATACCTGTGTTTGGGGGGGAGGGCCCACCTATGTTTTTGGTCCTGGGTGCGGCCGTCATGTAGGGAAACCTACAAAACCCAGAAACTTTTTAAAACTAGGCACCCCAAGGAGTCTAGGGAGGTGTGGCTTGTGTGGCTCCCCCAACATTTTCTTACCCAGACTCCTCTGTAAACCTCACAATTTGCATAAAAAAGCATATTTTCCTGATTTTTCTTAGTAGGATCACCGCTCCAGCACAAAATTCCTACTCCCCAGTTTTCCCCTCAGTCTCCCAAGTAAAATGACACCTCACTTATGTGGGTCCCCAAAGCAGAGTCCGTCTAAAGATGTATAAAAGAATATGCCCTTATAAACTTGCTGTGCTATCCCTTCTATCCCTTCAGGTTTTGGGCCTTATTATGTTGCAGGCACCTGGGCCACCCACACAAGTGAGGTATCATTTTTATCGGGAGACTTGGGGGGAACGCTGGGTGGAAGGAAATTTGTGGCTCCTATCAGATTCCAGAACTTTCTGCCACAGAAATGTGAGGAACATGTGTTTTTTTAGCCAAATTTTGAGGTTTGCAAAGGATTCTGGGTAACAGAACCTGGTCCGAGCCCCGCAAGTCACCCCTCCTTGGATTCCCCTAGGTCTCTAGTTTTCAGAAATGCACTGGTTTGGTAGGTTTCCCTAGGCGCCGGGTGAGCTACAGGCCAAAATCCGCAGGTAGGCACTGTTTTCTCCCAAAATTGTGGATGTGTCCACGTTGCGCTTTGGGGTGTTTCCTGTCGCAGGCGCTAGGCCTACCCACGCAAGTGAGGTATCATTTTTATCGGGAGACTTGGGGGAACGCTGGGTGGAAGGAAATTTGTAGCTCCTCTCAGATTCCAGAACTTTCTGCCACAGAAATGTGAGGAACATGTGTTTTTTTAGCCAAATTTTGAGGTTTGCAAAGGATTCTGGGTAACAGAACCTGGTCCGAGCCCCGCAAGTCACCCCTCCTTGGATCCCCCTAGGTCTCTAGTTTTCAGAAATGCACAGGTTTGGTAGGTTTCCCTAGGTGGCGGCTGAGCTAGAGGCCAAAATCTACAGGTAGTCACTTTGCTAAAAACAGCTCTGTTTTCTGTGATATGGCCACGTTGTGTTTTGGGGCATATCCTGTCGCGGGCGCTAGGCCTACCCACACAAGTGAGGTATCATTTCTATCGGGAGACGTGGGGGAACGCTGGGTGGAAGGAAATTTGTGGCTCCTCTCAGATTCCAGAACTTTCTGCCACAGAAATGTGAGGAACATGTGTTTTTTTAGCCAAATTTTGAGGTTTGCAAAGGATTCTGGGTAACAGAACCTGGTCCGAGCCCCGCAAGTCACCCCTCCTTGGATCCCCCTAGGTCTCTAGTTTTCAGAAATGCACAGGTTTGGTAGGTTTCCCTAGGTGGCGGCTGAGCTAGAGGCCAAAATCTACAGGTAGTCACTTTGCTAAAAACAGCTCTGTTTTCTGTGATATGTCCACGTTGTGTTTTGGGGCATATCCTGTCGCGGGCGCTAGGCCTACCCACACAAGTGAGGTATCATTTTTATCGGGAGACGTGGGGGAACGCTGGGTGGAAGGAAATTTGTAGCTCCTCTCAGATTCCAGAACTTTCTGCCACAGAAATGTGAGGAACATGTGTTATTTTAGCCAAATTTTGAGGTTTGCAAAGGATTCTGGGTAACAGAACCTGGTCCGAGCCCCGCAAGTCACCCCTCCTTGGATTCCCCTAGGTCTCTAGTTTTCAGAAATGCACAGGTTTGGTAGGTTTCCCTAGGTGGCGGCTGAGCTAGAGGCCAAAATCTACAGGTAGGCACTTCGCAAAAAACACCTCTGTTTTTTTCCAAAATTTAGGATGTGTCCACGTTGCGCTTTGGGGTGTTTCCTGTCGCCGGCGCTAGGCCTACCCACGCAAGTGAGGTATCATTTTTATCGGGAGACTTGGGGGAACGCTGGGTGGAAGGAAATTTGTAGCTCCTCTCAGATTCCAGAACTTTCTGCCACAGAAATGTGAGGAACATGTGTTTTTTTAGCCAAATTTTGAGGTTTGCAAAGGATTCTGGGTAACAGAACCTGGTCCGAGCCCCGCAAGTCACCCCTCCTTGGATCCCCCTAGGTCTCTAGTTTTCAGAAATGCACAGGTTTGGTAGGTTTCCCTAGGTGGCGGCTGAGCTAGAGGCCAAAATCTACAGGTAGTCACTTTGCTAAAAACAGCTCTGTTTTCTGTGATATGTCCACGTTGTGTTTTGGGGCATATTCTGTCGCGGGCGCTAGGCCTACCCACACAAGTGAGGTATCATTTTTATCGGGAGACATGGGGGAACGCTGGGTGGAAGGAAATTTGTAGCTCCTCTCAGATTCCAGAACTTTCTGCCACAGAAATGTGAGGAACATGTGTTATTTTAGCCAAATTTTGAGGTTTGCAAAGGATTCTGGGTAACAGAACCTGGTCCGAGCCCCGCAAGTCACCCCTCCTTGGATTCCCCTAGGACTCTAGTTTTCAGAAATGCACAGGTTTGGTAGGTTTCCCTAGGTGGCGGCTGAGCTAGAGGCCAAATACTACAGATAGGCACTTCGCAAAAAACACTTCAGTTTTTTTCCAAAATTTAGGATGTGTCCACGTTGCGCTTTGGGGTGTTTCCTGTCGCCGGCGCTAGGCCTACCCACGCAAGTGAGGTATCATTTTTATCGGGAGACTTGGGGGAACGCTGGGTGGAAGGAAATTTGTAGCTCCTCTCAGATTCCAGAACTTTCTGCCACAGAAATGTGAGGGACATGTGTTTTTTTAGCCAAATTTTGAGGTTTGCAAAGGATTCTGGGTAACAGAACCTGGTCCGAGCCCCGCAAGTCACCCCTCCTTGGATCCCCCTAGGTCTCTAGTTTTCAGAAATGCACAGGTTTGGTAGGTTTCCCTTGGTGGCGGCTGAGCTAGAGGCCAAAATCTACAGGTAGTCACTTTGCTAAAAACAGCTCTGTTTTCTGTGATATGTCCACGTTGTGTTTTGGGTCATATCCTGTCGTGGGCGCTAGGCCTACCCACACAAGTGAGGTATCATTTTTATCGGGAGACGTGGGGGAACGCTGGGTGGAAGGAAATTTGTGGCTCCTCTCAGATTCAAGAACTTTCTGCCACAGAAATGTGAGGAACATGTGTTTTTTTAGCCAAATTTTGAGGTTTGCAAAGGATTCTGGGTAACAGAACCTGGTCCGAGCCCCGCAAGTCACCCCTCCTTGGATCCCCCTAGGTCTCTAGTTTTCAGAAATGCACAGGTTTGGTAGGTTTCCCTAGGTGGCGGCTGAGCTAGAGGCCAAAATCTACAGGTAGTCACTTTGCTAAAAACAGCTCTGTTTTCTGTGATATGTCCACGTTGTGTTTTGGGGCATATCCTGTCGCGGGCGCTAGGCCTACCCACACAAGTGAGGTATCATTTTTATCGGGAGACGTGGGGGAACGTTGGGTGGAAGGAAATTTGTAGCTCCTCTCAGATTCCAGAACTTTCTGCCACAGAAATGTGAGGAACATGTGTTTTTTTAGCCAAATTTTGAGGTTTGCAAAGGATTCTGGGTAACAGAACCTGGTCCGAGCCCCGCAAGTCACCCCTCCTTGGATCCCCCTAGGTCTCTAGTTTTCAGAAATGCACAGGTTTGGTAGGTTTCCCTAGGTGGCGGCTGAGCTAGAGGCCAAAATCTACAGGTAGTCACTTTGCTAAAAACAGCTCTGTTTTCTGTGATATGTCCACGTTGTGTTTTGGGGCATATCCTGTCGCGGGCGCTAGGCCTACCCACACAAGTGAGGTATCATTTTTATCGGGAGACGTGGGGGAACGCTGGGTGGAAGGAAATTTGTAGCTCCTCTCAGATTCCAGAACTTTCTGCCACAGAAATGTGAGGAACATGTGTTTTTTTAGCCAAATTTTGAGGTTTGCAAAGGATTCTGGGTAACAGAACCTGGTCCGAGCCCCGCAAGTCACCCCTCCTTGGATTCCCCTAGGTCTCTAGTTTTCAGAAATGCACAGGTTTGGTAGGTTTCCCTAGGTGCCGGCTGAGCTAGAGGCCAAAATCTACAGGTAGGCACTTCGCAAAAAACACCTCTGTTTTTTTCCAAAATTTAGGATGTGTCCACGTTGCGCTTTGGGGTGTTTCCTGTCGCCGGCGCTAGGCCTACCCACGCAAGTGAGGTATCATTTTTATCGGGAGACTTGGGGGAACACTGGGTGGAAGGAAATTTGTAGCTCCTCTCAGATTCCAGAACTTTCTGCCACAGAAATGTGAGGAACATGTGTTTTTTTAGCCAAATTTTGAGGTTTGCAAAGGATTCTGGGTAACAGAACCTCGTCCGAGCCACACAAGTCACCCCTCCTTGGATTCCCCTAGGTCTCTAGTTTTCAGAAATGCATAGGTTTGGTAGGTTTCCCTAGGTGGCGGCTGAGCTAGAGGCCAAAATCTACAGGTAGTCACTTTGCTAAAAACAGCTCTGTTTTCTGTGATATGTCCACGTTGTGTTTTGGGGCATATCCTGTCGCGGGCGCTAGGCCTACCCACACAAGTGAGGTATCATTTTTATCGGGAGACGTGGGGGAACGCTGGGTGGAAGGAAATTTGTAGCTCCTCTCAGATTCCAGAACTTTCTGCCACAGAAATGTGAGGAACATGTGTTATTTTAGCCAAATTTTGAGGTTTGCAAAGGATTCTGGGTAACAGAACCTGGTCCGAGCCCCGCAAGTCACCCCTCCTTGGATTCCCCTAGGTCTCTAGTTTTCAGAAATGCACAGGTTTGGTAGGTTTCCCTAGGTGGCGGCTGAGCTAGAGGCCAAAATCTACAGGTAGGCACTTCGCAAAAAACACCTCTGTTTTTTTCCAAAATTTAGGATGTGTCCACGTTGCGCTTTGGGGTGTTTCCTGTCGCCGGCGCTAGGCCTACCCACGCAAGTGAGGTATCATTTTTATCGGGAGACTTGGGGGAACGCTGGGTGGAAGGAAATTTGTAGCTCCTCTCAGATTCCAGAACTTTCTGCCACAGAAATGTGAGGAACATGTGTTTTTTTAGCCAAATTTTGAGGTTTGCAAAGGATTCTGGGTAACAGAACCTGGTCCGAGCCCCGCAAGTCACCCCTCCTTGGATCCCCCTAGGTCTCTAGTTTTCAGAAATGCACAGGTTTGGTAGGTTTCCCTAGGTGGCGGCTGGGCTAGAGGCCAAAATCTACAGGTAGTCACTTTGCTAAAAACAGCTCTGTTTTCTGTGATATGTCCACGTTGTGTTTTGGGGCATATTCTGTCGCGGGCGCTAGGCCTACCCACACAAGTGAGGTATCATTTTTATCGGGAGACGTGGGGGAACGCTGGGTGGAAGGAAATTTGTAGCTCCTCTCAGATTCCAGAACTTTCTGCCACAGAAATGTGAGGAACATGTGTTATTTTAGCCAAGTTTTGAGGTTTGCAAAGGATTCTGGGTAACAGAACCTGGTCCGAGCCCCGCAAGTCACCCCTCCTTGGATTCCCCTAGGTCTCTAGTTTTCAGAAATGCACAGGTTTGGTAGGTTTCCCTAGGTGGCGGCTGAGCTAGAGGCCAAATACTACAGGTAGGCACTTCGCAAAAAACACTTCTGTTTTTTTCCAAAATTTAGGATGTGTCCACGTTGCGCTTTGGGGTGTTTCCTGTCGCCGGCGCTAGGCCTACCCACGCAAGTGAGGTATCATTTTTATCGGGAGACTTGGGGGAACACTGGGTGGAAGGAAATTTGTAGCTCCTCTCAGATTCCAGAACTTTCTGCCACAGAAATGTGAGGAACATGTGTTTTTTTAGCCAAATTTTGAGGTTTGCAAAGGATTCTGGGTAACAGAACCTCGTCCGAGCCACACAAGTCACCCCTCCTTGGATTCCCCTAGGTCTCTAGTTTTCAGAAATGCATAGGTTTGGTAGGTTTCCCTAGGTGGCGGCTGAGCTAGAGGCCAAAATCTACAGGTAGTCACTTTGCTAAAAACAGCTCTGTTTTCTGTGATATGTCCACGTTGTGTTTTGGGGCATATCCTGTCGCGGGCGCTAGGCCTACCCACACAAGTGAGGTATCATTTTTATCGGGAGACGTGGGGGAACGTTGGGTGGAAGGAAATTTGTAGCTCCTCTCAGATTCCAGAACTTTCTGCCACAGAAATGTGAGGAACATGTGTTTTTTTAGCCAAATTTTGAGGTTTGCAAAGGATTCTGGGTAACAGAACCTGGTCCGAGCCCCGCAAGTCACCCCTCCTTGGATCCCCCTAGGTCTCTAGTTTTCAGAAATGCACAGGTTTGGTAGGTTTCCCTAGGTGGCGGCTGAGCTAGAGGCCAAAATCTACAGGTAGTCACTTTGCTAAAAACAGCTCTGTTTTCTGTGATATGTCCACGTTGTGTTTTGGGGCATATCCTGTCGCGGGCGCTAGGCCTACCCACACAAGTGAGGTATCATTTTTATCGGGAGACGTGGGGGAACGCTGGGTGGAAGGAAATTTGTAGCTCCTCTCAGATTCCAGAACTTTCTGCCACAGAAATGTGAGGAACATGTGTTTTTTTAGCCAAATTTTGAGGTTTGCAAAGGATTCTGGGTAACAGAACCTGGTCCGAGCCCCGCAAGTCACCCCTCCTTGGATTCCCCTAGGTCTCTAGTTTTCAGAAATGCACAGGTTTGGTAGGTTTCCCTAGGTGCCGGCTGAGCTAGAGGCCAAAATCTACAGGTAGGCACTTCGCAAAAAACACCTCTGTTTTTTTCCAAAATTTAGGATGTGTCCACGTTGCGCTTTGGGGTGTTTCCTGTCGCCGGCGCTAGGCCTTCCCACGCAAGTGAGGTATCATTTTTATCGGGAGACTTGGGGGAACACTGGGTGGAAGGAAATTTGTAGCTCCTCTCAGATTCCAGAACTTTCTGCCACAGAAATGTGAGGAACATGTGTTTTTTTAGCCAAATTTTGAGGTTTGCAAAGGATTCTGGGTAACAGAACCTCGTCCGAGCCACACAAGTCACCCCTCCTTGGATTCCCCTAGGTCTCTAGTTTTCAGAAATGCATAGGTTTGGTAGGTTTCCCTAGGTGGCGGCTGAGCTAGAGGCCAAAATCTACAGGTAGTCACTTTGCTAAAAACAGCTCTGTTTTCTGTGATATGTCCACGTTGTGTTTTGGGGCATATCCTGTCGCGGGCGCTAGGCCTACCCACACAAGTGAGGTATCATTTTTATCGGGAGACGTGGGGGAACGCTGGGTGGAAGGAAATTTGTAGCTCCTCTCAGATTCCAGAACTTTCTGCCACAGAAATGTGAGGAACATGTGTTATTTTAGCCAAATTTTGAGGTTTGCAAAGGATTCTGGGTAACAGAACCTGGTCCGAGCCCCGCAAGTCACCCCTCCTTGGATTCCCCTAGGTCTCTAGTTTTCAGAAATGCACAGGTTTGGTAGGTTTCCCTAGGTGGCGGCTGAGCTAGAGGCCAAAATCTACAGGTAGGCACTTCGCAAAAAACACCTCTGTTTTTTTCCAAAATTTAGGATGTGTCCACGTTGCGCTTTGGGGTGTTTCCTGTCGCCGGCGCTAGGCCTACCCACGCAAGTGAGGTATCATTTTTATCGGGAGACTTGGGGGAACGCTGGGTGGAAGGAAATTTGTAGCTCCTCTCAGATTCCAGAACTTTCTGCCACAGAAATGTGAGGAACATGTGTTTTTTTAGCCAAATTTTGAGGTTTGCAAAGGATTCTGGGTAACAGAACCTGGTCCGAGCCCCGCAAGTCACCCCTCCTTGGATCCCCCTAGGTCTCTAGTTTTCAGAAATGCACAGGTTTGGTAGGTTTCCCTAGGTGGCGGCTGAGCTAGAGGCCAAAATCTACAGGTAGTCACTTTGCTAAAAACAGCTCTGTTTTCTGTGATATGTCCACGTTGTGTTTTGGGGCATATTCTGTCGCGGGCGCTAGGCCTACCCACACAAGTGAGGTATCATTTTTATCGGGAGACGTGGGGGAACGCTGGGTGGAAGGAAATTTGTAGCTCCTCTCAGATTCCAGAACTTTCTGCCACAGAAATGTGAGGAACATGTGTTATTTTAGCCAAGTTTTGAGGTTTGCAAAGGATTCTGGGTAACAGAACCTGGTCCGAGCCCCGCAAGTCACCCCTCCTTGGATTCCCCTAGGTCTCTAGTTTTCATAAATGCACAGGTTTGGTAGGTTTCCCTAGGTGGCGGCTGAGCTAGAGGCCAAATACTACAGGTAGGCACTTCGCAAAAAACACTTCTGTTTTTTTCCAAAATTTAGGATGTGTCCACGTTGCGCTTTGGGGTGTTTCCTGTCGCCGGCGCTAGGCCTACCCACGCAAGTGAGGTATCATTTTTATCGGGAGACTTGGGGGAACGCTGGGTGGAAGGAAATTTGTAGCTCCTCTCAGATTCCAGAACTTTCTGCCACAGAAATGTGAGGGACATGTGTTTTTTTAGCCAAATTTTGAGGTTTGCAAAGGATTCTGGGTAACAGAACCTGGTCCGAGCCCCGCAAGTCACCCCTCCTTGGATCCCCCTAGGTCTCTAGTTTTCAGAAATGCACAGGTTTGGTAGGTTTCCCTTGGTGGCGGCTGAGCTAGAGGCCAAAATCTACAGGTAGTCACTTTGCTAAAAACAGCTCTGTTTTCTGTGATATGTCCACGTTGTGTTTTGGGTCATATCCTGTCGCGGGCGCTAGGCCTACCCACACAAGTGAGGTATCATTTTTATCGGGAGACGTGGGGGAACGCTGGGTGGAAGGAAATTTGTGGCTCCTCTCAGATTCAAGAACTTTCTGCCACAGAAATGTGAGGAACATGTGTTTTTTTAGCCAAATTTTGAGGTTTGCAAAGGATTCTGGGTAACAGAACCTGGTCCGAGCCCCGCAAGTCACCCCTCCTTGGATCCCCCTAGGTCTCTAGTTTTCAGAAATGCACAGGTTTGGTAGGTTTCCCTAGGTGGCGGCTGAGCTAGAGGCCAAAATCTACAGGTAGTCACTTTGCTAAAAACAGCTCTGTTTTCTGTGATATGTCCACGTTGTGTTTTGGGGCATATCCTGTCGCGGGCGCTAGGCCTACCCACACAAGTGAGGTATCATTTTTATCGGGAGACGTGGGGGAACGCTGGGTGGAAGGAAATTTGTAGCTCCTCTCAGATTCCAGAACTTTCTGCCACAGAAATGTGAGGAACATGTGTTTTTTTAGCCAAATTTTGAGGTTTGCAAAGGATTCTGGGTAACAGAACCTGGTCCGAGCCCCGCAAGTCACCCCTCCTTGGATCCCCCTAGGTCTCTAGTTTTCAGAAATGCACAGGTTTGGTAGGTTTCCCTAGGTGGCGGCTGAGCTAGAGGCCAAAATCTACAGGTAGTCACTTTGCTAAAAACAGCTCTGTTTTCTGTGATATGTCCACGTTGTGTTTTGGGGCATATCCTGTCGCGGGCGCTAGGCCTACCCACACAAGTGAGGTATCATTTTTATCGGGAGACGTGGGGGAACGCTGGGTGGAAGGAAATTTGTAGCTCCTCTCAGATTCCAGAACTTTCTGCCACAGAAATGTGAGGAACATGTGTTTTTTTAGCCAAATTTTGAGGTTTGCAAAGGATTCTGGGTAACAGAACCTGGTCCGAGCCCCGCAAGTCACCCCTCCTTGGATTCCCCTAGGTCTCTAGTTTTCAGAAATGCACAGGTTTGGTAGGTTTCCCTAGGTGCCGGCTGAGCTAGAGGCCAAAATCTACAGGTAGGCACTTCGCAAAAAACACCTCTGTTTTTTTCCAAAATTTAGGATGTGTCCACGTTGCGCTTTGGGGTGTTTCCTGTCGCCGGCGCTAGGCCTACCCACGCAAGTGAGGTATCATTTTTATCGGGAGACTTGGGGGAACACTGGGTGGAAGGAAATTTGTAGCTCCTCTCAGATTCCAGAACTTTCTGCCACAGAAATGTGAGGAACATGTGTTTTTTTAGCCAAATTTTGAGGTTTGCAAAGGATTCTGGGTAACAGAACCTCGTCCGAGCCACACAAGTCACCCCTCCTTGGATTCCCCTAGGTCTCTAGTTTTCAGAAATGCATAGGTTTGGTAGGTTTCCCTAGGTGGCGGCTGAGCTAGAGGCCAAAATCTACAGGTAGTCACTTTGCTAAAAACAGCTCTGTTTTCTGTGATATGTCCACGTTGTGTTTTGGGGCATATCCTGTCGCGGGCGCTAGGCCTACCCACACAAGTGAGGTATCATTTTTATCAGGAGACGTGGGGGAACGCAGGGTGGAAGGAAATTTGTGGCTCCTCTCAGATTCCAGAACTTTCTGGCACAGAAATGTGAGGAACATGTGTTTTTTTAGCCAAATTTTGAGGTTTGCAAAGGATTCTGGGTAACAGAACCTGGTCCGAGCCCCGCAAGTCACCCCTCCTTGGATCCCCCTAGGTCTCTAGTTTTCAGAAATGCACATGTTTGGTAGGTTTCCCTAGGTGGCGGCTGAGCTAGAGGCCAAAATCTACAGGTAGTCACTTTGCTAAAAACAGCTCTGTTTTCTGTGATATGTCCACGTTGTGTTTTGGGGCATATCCTGTCGCGGGCGCTAGGCCTACCCACACAAGTGAGGTATCATTTTTATCGGGATACGTGGGGGAACGCTAGGTGGAAGGAAATTTGTGGCTCCTCTCAGATTCCAGAACTTTCTGCCACAGAAATGTGAGGAACATGTGTTTTTTTAGCCAAATTTTGAGGTTTGCAAAGGATTCTGGGTAACCGAACCTGGTCCGAGCCACACAAGTCACCCCTCCTTGGATTCCCCTAGGTCTCTAGTTTTCAGAAATGCACAGGTTTGGTAGTTTTCCCTAGGTGGCGGCTGAGCTAGAGGCCAAAATCTACAGGTAGTCACTATGCTAAAAACAGCTCTGTTTTCTGTGATGTGTCCAGGTTGTGTTTTGGGGCATATCCTGTCGCGGGCGCTAGGCCTACCCACACAAGTGAGGTATCATTTTTATCGGGAGACGTGGGGGAATGCTGGGTGGAAGGAAATTTGTCACTCCTCTCAGATTCCAGAACTTTCTGCCACAGAAATGTGAGGAACATGTGTTTTTTTAGCCAAATTTTGAGGTTTGCAAAGGATTCTGGGTAACAGAACCTGGTCCGAGCCACACAAGTCACCCCTCCTTGGATTCCCCTAGGTCTCTAGTTTTCAGAAATGCACAGGTTTGGTAGGTTTCCCTAGGTGCCGGCTGAGCTAGAGGCCAAAATCTACAGGTAGTCACTTTGCTAAAAACAGCTCTGTTTTCTGTGATGTGTCCACGTTGTGTTTTGGGGCATATCCTGTCGCAGGCGCTAGGCCTACCCAAACAAGTGAGGTATCATTTTTATCGGGAGACTTGGGGGAACATAGAATAGCAAAACAAGTGTTATTGCCCCTTGTCTTTCTCTACATTTATTCCTTCCAAATATAGGGGTGTGTGTAAAAAAGACATCTATTTGAGAAATTCCATGTAATTCACGTGCTACTATGGTCACCCCGGAATTCAGAGATGTGCAAATAACCACTGCTCCTCAACACCTTATCTTGTGCCCTTTTTGGAAATGCAAAGGTTTTCTTGATAGCTATTTTTTACTCCTTATATTTCAGCAAATGAATTACTGTATACCCGGTATAGAATGAAAACGCCCTGCAGGGTGCAGCTCATTTATTGGCTCTGGGTTCCTCGGGTTCTTGATGAACCTACAAACCCTATATATCCCCGCAACCAGAGGAGTCCAGCAGACGTAACGGTATATTGCTTTCGATAATCTGACATTGCAGGGAAAAGTTACAGAGTAAAAAGTAGAGAAAAATTGATGTTTTTTTCACCTCAATTTCAATATTTTTCTTTTTCAGCTGTTATTTTCTGTAGGAAACCCTTGTAGGATCTACACAAATGACCCCTTGCTGAATTCAGAATTTTGTCTACTTTTCAGAAATGTTTAGGTTTCTGGGATCCAGCATTGGTTTCATGACCATTCCGGTCACTGACTGGAAGGAGGCTGAAAGCACAAAAAATTGCACAAATGGGGTATGCCCCAGAAAAATGCCAAAATTGTGTTGAAAAATTGGGTTTTCGGATTCAAGTCTGCCTGTTCCTGAAAGCTGGGAAGCTGCTGAGTTTAGCACCACAAACCCTTTGTTGATGCCATTTTCAGGGGAAAAACCACAAGCCTTCTTCTGCAGCCCCTTTTTCCAATTTTTTTGAAAAAAACGAAATTTTCACTGTATTTTGGCCAATTTCTTGGCCTCCTTCAGGGGAACCCACAAAGTCTGGGTACCTTTAGAATCGCTAGGATGTTGGAAAAAAAGGACGCAAATTTGGCTTGGTTAGCTTATGTGGACAAAAAGTTATGAGGGCCTAAGCGCGAACTGCCCCAAATAGGCAAAAAAAGGCCTGGCACAGGAGGGGGAAAAGGCCTGGCAGCGAAGTGGTTAAACCTGGGTGTTAAACCCAATTTGAACAAAGAGTACACATTTTGTGTCAAATTAAAAATGGAACAGCTGATAATCATTTTTGTTCAGAGCTACCTGAATGGTGCCTCCTTCCGAAATCTTTCCCTGAAATTATATTGTGCTACATCAAAACTGGCACAATTCCTCCTTAGAAGGGTCACTTCATTTGCCTGCAGAGGAGCCACATGCTGCTTCACAGAGATTGCCATCTTCTTGATATTATTCCATTTTTCTGGCAGCTCCTAGAAATAGATATAAGATGCAAAAGTAATGGTGACTCAGGTGTTCTAGTCTCAGGTAGCAACAAACACAAATTCAAACGTAACAAAATCAGTGGAAAGTGCAATGTACGATTTCGGACTTGGTAGCCTGAGGCTGCATTTCTGATTAATGATGCAGAGGCTTGCTGAAGCAGCAGATTTGGAAATGACACAGTCATGACAATGACGTAGAGGTAAAGACTAAGCTAATACAATTGCAAGGCAAAACTGAAGCACTGACTGGGAGAAGTAATGTGACGGTCTCACATTGTGTCATACATTGGCGCTAAGCCCACTATCTTCAAATCTGATGCTTGAAACCCGAGACCGCCACCTCCCTCTCTTGTACCTGTTGGGGTGAAGAGGCAAATGCAAGGGCATTTTTTAATATGTACACTGAAAACAATGAACTAATGTGTATTTTGGAAGAGATGCTTCAGGTGGTAGCAGACCAACGCCCCAGGTGCCTGAGCTTTATCATAAGACTTATGTTCTCTCCAAGGGGGAGAAAAGAATACAGGACATTCAAGAAATGTATTTCTAACGAGAAAAACAACTGCATCTAAATTCAGAAACGCATGGTGGTAAACACGAGTTAACTAAACTTAAAGAATCCATGTACCAGTACTGACGAGCAGTGCAATGGCCTCATTAAAATATGAATTTGTTACTGTAAGTATTATATAATTAGATAAAGGCCGTAACCTTCTGTGCTGGAAGTAGTGATGCAATCTCTCAGAAAAGAGATGGGATGAAGAAGCAAAATGCAGAATAGCTAAGTAAAAATCACTGTCTTCAAAATGCAGCCTGCATTCACGGATTGTCAAAAACGGCACTCTATATATCGAGTAATACTCCATCAAGGTTGCTTGGATGTTTCTATGGTGTCTTATTGTTAAATAACTGCGCATTTAATACTTTAAGCAACCTTGTCAAAAATATTGAGAAAATACTCAAGGAGTGAAAGATACATATAGGAAAATAATCAAGTGTAAACATAGAGGGGGTCCGAAATACCAGTGGCATAATATGATACAAATTCAAAATGGTGCAGAGAGTAAAATACATTTGTTTTAGTGTCTTTTATTCCCTCACTCCAAAAATTCTCTTAATTTGGCTAGAAAATCTGTTGAGGTTTCCCCAACAATGAGCTCGGATTAACCTTGACACCAGCTCTCTGAACAGACAACAGTATGGGCTTCTTAGACAGCACCACGTTATCTATTCCTGCGGTTCTTCCAATACCTGCTCTGTCCCACCAGTTTGTGAAGAGCAGAAAAGAAAAACTCACAAGTTCCGGCCCTAAAACAGGACTAGAGCATCTGCCTTCTTCTTGGTGCAGTCCTGGCAGCTACTGCTGTGTTACACGGCTAAAGGGGAGGACAGGTAACACACGCTGCAGCACTCTGATATTCTCACTGCCATTGGTGGTGGCATATGTAACACAACTGGCAATGCTGCTGGAGATGTATCATGTGACTTTGAAGATTATAGTGTCATTTGCTCAATGATGTCATGAGTGAGGTCATGTGAGAAATACTTAACAATGCTTTTGAGGACAGGGGAATGAGACTGAATGGCTCCGTCATTTGCGTGTGACTTTAGTTCATCTTTGAATATCACTTAAAGTTAATGTTTTGATTAAATAGAGAGCATATAATAACCAAGCCGTATTAGGATTCAAGAGCAGACAAGGTGGCTCAGTGAGTCAATGTCCATCACTAACATCTCACTAATGAGGCATGTAAGCACTGCAGGTAGCAAGAACAGGAGTGCTCCAAGTATAATGTCTAATTACCAGGCGCTGTCTTCCGTGCTGCTCTTTCTATCTGCTTCTCTGCCAATCCATTTCTCTTCTGGCACAATTGGAGCAACTTCTCACTCCAGCGTGACATGAGAGAATGGTGCAGCAATTCCTTTTACTTTAAGTCACTGCCAGGTGTTCTCAACCTCCAAGATATAGAAGCCACACTGGGAGCATGGAGACGCCCGAGTCCCACTGATAGACAGAAGAGGGACCATTGGAGTATGTGGCATGTCCGGAACCGGGACTGAGGGTTCTCCATCAGTTGCGGCTCACGGGGATTCCTCGGGGCGGGATGCCATGCGGGGTGGGGGGGGGGGGGGGGATTCAGGGGAATTAATGCAATTACATTTTTTTTTTAAACGTACCTTCTCTGCCACGCGGCACTCCTCTCTCCTGCGTAGTTGCAGCACACAGGCTCCCAGCCTGCCCTGCAGCCAATCCTGACGCTGCTCAAAGCATCATTAGGATTGGCTGGGAACACCCTGGCTGGGCGTTTCCAGCCAGAATGGAAGCCTGTGCAGGCTCTCTTTAAGCCTGTGTTGCTGGGCTAGAGAGCCCTGTGCACATGTGTGTTTGGCCAGCCCGAGACGGCTGGCCAAACACAAATGCGCTCTGAGGGGAGTGCACAGTGCAATCCCCTCTGCTCGTCACCCCCAATGCCCCTCCATTTCACAAGGAAGGGATAATAAACGCAGTTGTGAAAGGATTTGCAGCAGCGCTCCTCCGCCCTTATGGAGGAGCCACCCCTGGCCTCCATGCTCCCAGGACTTCAATTGTATAAAAAAATAAGTGCTAGGGCCATCGTTAGGAGGCCACCACAACGTTCACTGCATATAGTCACTGTCAGCACTGCCAGTGGCTGTACCTAGACAACTCCTAACCATCACACTGCTATTATTGTGACAATTCATACTGTTCGAGGTCCCCAAAGCTATACCAATGGCTTGGATGGCAAGTGGCGTATATTGAATTAGTAAACAACTGTTGTTCTGCTCATCAGCAAATTCCAAAAAACTGCGCCACCATGTGGCAGCTGACAAGGGCCAGTGTTGGCAATTAAGTGCAGGTGCTGAGCACCGGAAACCATTGGCTCAAATTAAGCTCTACTTTCTGGACACATTTACTGCGGGTTGGCCGAGCGAAGCAGTTTTTAGGGTTATTACATAAAGATATAAATTCACCAACCTCCAGCTGTTTGTAGACTTCCTCGGGCAGCTCTTGTTCATACAACTTCAACAACTCGATGGACTGCTTCAGCGGCTCGAACATTTCATCTGTGCTGCTCTGTCTATCCTTGACAGCCATCAGGTGACCCATAATGTTTACCAAGCCGGAGAAATCCCCTTCTTCCACCCGTAAACTTAAACCTTTCTCAGCCAGTCTTATAAATCCATCGAGGTCTGCCAAGCTACAAATAAGAGAGACAATGACATACAATAGGAAAAATAATTTATACTCAGAAGTCAAAGCTTCAGCCACCTTCAATTCCTATAGGGGGAATCATGTTCTTACATTAGTCTCACACACGGACAATGTCAGTATTGTATGTGGGCTGGCTGCACAAGTTAGCAAAATAATACTTAAGAACCAGAACAGGGACATATCTGTTCCACCATCAATGTAACTTTCCTATCAAACAATTAACAGATTATTAGGAAAGCAGATTTGTAAACACGAATAGTGCAAGCGTATCATTAGCATCCATTTCATTTTAACAATGCTAGATACACAAACATGTTGGCCGTACCTAGAAAGTTAATTTCAACAATCTAAAATCTTTTTGGAAAAAGGAGCCTAGCCACGCACCCTAGCAATGCATATTATGATGGCCAGATGTTAATTCAGCTTCCACAGTCACAGTGCAGTTTCCAGGAACACTCCAGTCTATGGAACCCTGCAGGCACAGACTTTTCCAACTGCTCTGCATGTGGCCTGCCAACACCCATGGCTGGGTGGAGATGGGCAGGGTCCTGCTGCACAGATTAATGAACAAGATCCAATTGTAATGCCAAATCTCTGCCTCTACTTTTCCTGGCTTCTTTCTTCCAAAAGTCCACACCAGGTTGATGTGGTTATTTTGTCTGGGGGGTGGGGGGATCATGATTTCCATGACTCAGACACTTAGGGCAATTCTGTAAAGGATAAGGGGGCCTGCAGTGCCTCCTGCAGTCCCCAAAACACTTTATAATCACATTGGTGCTGCCCCTGCCCCACCTTGGGCACCACAAGAAAGAAATCGGGCCAAATGCAACCCCTCGCAGGACAGTATGGGGCACTCCCAGATGAAAAAAGAGAATATATAGTGAGATGGTTCTCCTGCTGTGATGCAGCATTGGGTGTCCTCACGCTGCATTATTCCTTTATTTGTATTTCTTTTATAATGGGGGTCACGGTCCTAACGTGGGCACCATGATGCCTTTATGCATCCAACACCTCTGGGACCCCAGCCAGCTCCCTTGCACCGAGTCAATTCCATGTCCGGCATGAGAGCCAGCCATTCTTCTTTCTCCCTGCCAGACTGGAGCATGGACAGGGTGCAAACTGTTTGCTGCCCTCTGCCCCCCACATGAACACCAAGGGTGGAAGAGGGTCTCAGTATCACTCTCAGTTGCGTGGGTACCCCAGAAGCAGTAGCTGGTAAGCATGGTGATGCTTACGACCCTCTGGGGCCTTTCCTCACTGTGCTGGGACCCAGAACCCGTGATTGGGGCTCCTAAGATGGGGGACTGCACCCATGCCCCTCTCCTCACGGGAGGAAAGATAATAAACCTTGCACCAATTCTTGCACACTGGCTCACTCCAGAGGTAAGTGAGAGTAGCACTGGAGTGCCACAAACTCAGTTTTTGTTGTTGGGCATATTTAAATGGGCAGTCATCAAACATTGCATAAATCGGGCCTTGTTGGGCCAATTTTATTGATATTAGGCTCATTTTGCTCCAAGCTATAACCAACAGGAGCACATTTTGCTGTCTTCCTGGTTTCTGAAAGGGTGTACTATATGGGGAGCTGGTTTCACTGCCTCCATACTACAGCCTTCTCCTCTCCTTTGCCCTCCTCAGGCTCCATGCCTCCTGGCCATCTTGCAGGGCACCTGGGAAGCAGTAGAGTCCAAGTCGTCTCTGAATTGGTCCTCAAGGGGCCTAAAGGGACCAGGGCCACTCGTCCTGGAGAGACTCATCGAGTACTGGGTGTCAGCTGTAGGCAAAGTCCTTAGTCCATCATGGGCATATAATGGCTTCTCCTTCCAGCTGTCCATGATTCTGGTATTGTTGCCATCCAGATCCAGGGTTTTGCTCACAATCTCTCCCTTGTGCAGGGGTTTATAAGTGTGAGTGGAACGTATAGGATGCCAGGTGCCCCTGGCTAATCCTGGGAAGCCAGGCTAATCCTAGGAAGCCACATCATCCCTTTACCCCTGCCCACCACTGCTGCACATCATTCTGTGACAATCCAATATGATGCTGACAAGTTTCCTCTGTGATTAGTTCAGCTGAAGGCCTCAGCTCCAACCCTTAACTGGAATTACTGCTGGTTAACTTCAAAGGGAAGCCCCTTGTATGTTGGCTCACAGTGGGCCTGAGGTGTCCCAACCCAGCTGCAGTGTGGCAGTTAATTATCATACACAGCTTTTCCTCCCCACCATTTTCTTCTCAAGAACTGAATCAATCACTGATAATTACTACCTTTGTGTGGGGATGCCTTTGTTTCCAATGCTGTGGAGAGGAGCAATTAACTGGGCCTAGAAGAGGGACTTAAAGGTGTGGAATCTGACCTGCGCCAGCAAAATATGACTGGTCTTGAAGACCCAGAAGATCCACACGTATGTTATTGGGACTTGCATATTTAAATTTAGCATACATGTTTCACCGCAGTTTGACACCTCGCTCGACTGTGTAGGCTAAATGGAGCAACCTGCACTGTAAGGCAGACTCCACATATATGTATAATACACCTGTGTTTATAATACAGTGAACACACTGAATAATCTATGTATGCCCACTTATAAGGCTTACAACAAGCTCAGCACCTACTCTTGCAGAGTCCATTCTGAGCCAGGCTACACAATGGTAATCTAACACCTCCTGCCCGCATACGTGCACATGAAAATGTATAAACATGTTCATGTGTAACTAGCCAGGTGACCTTTACCCTAGCTGTGCTGCAGCAGCTTTATCATAAAAGGCAGACACTAGGGCTAAAGAAACGCTCAATCCAATTTTCATGGAATTACCATGAGTGAGACTCAAGTAGTGAGACTCACCCACAGTAAAGGTCCAAAATCTAGGAGATCTAAAGAAAAAAATATGAATGAACTAAATGGGCAGAACTCATTTTGCTACAATATATATTTATACATACATAGCTAAATAAAAAAATGATAATACAAAACCTTGGTGAACCAGCATATTTTCCTTTAGGTAAGGAGAAGCTTTGAAATATATATTGATGGGGACTGCACCTATCGCGAAGTAGAAGGTACCAGTTGTTTTGCAGTGCAGAGAGAGCACGAAGTACAGGTGGCAGTCGCCATTGGTTAGTTATAGTTAGGACCACGTTGTCATAGCAAAAGCATTGTGTGGTTTGCTAATAAATGTGGTGCCGTTTGACAAATCTTGACAAAACTTTGCAAAACAAGCATCCTTCCTGGAAAGTTTTGGGGTGATCCATCAAGCAGGGGCTGAGAAAAAGGGGTGTCCTAAATTATGTTTTCCCCATGCAATTCTTCATAGAAAAATTGAGCAGCAATACCGCAAAAAATGGGTGAATGGAATTACACCAAATTTGTCAGAAAGCGAAATCTTGGTCTAGAAAGTGTGCTTTTTGTGACTTGGTGTAAATCCATTCAGTAGATTTTGAGAAGTTAGGGTTCAAAAACTTTGCATATTTAATGTCACAGAGCCAACAGATGATAAGATAAGATCTGATTGGTTACCACAAAATCAACAAAGATGTGGCACCAGCCATTTTAGGACTGGAAATACAAAGATCCCTGTCCTTTGGAACAAGTACAAAAATATAGGGGGTCAGGTTAGGAACACTATGCCCCCCAGGCCTGGAAAAGACAGCCCAGAGGGACCCCCTCGACCTAACCTAGGGTGAAAAAGTGAATTTATTTTTCTCAGTACCGCAGATCTGCGGAAGATCTGCTGATCCATGGCACTGAGAAAAAATATGTGGTTTCCCTTGTGTTTTTAATTTGAGCCCACAGGGCAGACTATGGCCTGGAGACAGCCATTTTTATATTTTTATTTGGAGGGCGTTTGCTGTAATCCATCCCAAGTCTTATACAGGCCTAGGGGACCCCATCCCCCAGGGTCGATCTTATTAATTAGGGGAGAGGGCATGAGCACCCCCTGAGCCTTAGTGAGGCCCTGGATACCTCATTCTCTGATTCCATGTATAAAATTTAGGGGAGAGGGCGTGCAACCTCCGTCCCCTAGCCACTTAGACGCCCCAGGGACCACACCTCTCAGGGTCAAAAAATACATTTTGGGGAGGTTTGGTATGTTTTCCTAGGTGCCAGGTGAGCTAAAAGCCAAAATCAAGAGCTAGGCACTCTGCAAAAAAGCTTCAGTTTTCATTAGGAAATTGTGATGTGTCCATGTTGTGTTCTGGGGCATTTCCTGCTGCGGGAACTAGGCCTACTCACACAAGTGAGGTGTCATTTTTATCAGGAGACTTGGGGGAATGCTGGGTGGAAGGACGCTTCTGGCTCCCCTCACATTCCTGACTTTGCAGTACCGAAATTTGAGGAAAATTTGTTTTTTAGCCCAATTTTGAGGTTTGCAAAGGATTCTGGGTGACAGAGCCCAGTGAGACCCCCACAAGTCACACTATTCTGGATTCCCTGTCTATCTACCTTCCAAAAATGTATAGGTTTGGTAGGTTTCCCTAGGTGCCGGCTGTGCTACAGCCCTAAATCCCCAGCTAGGCACTTTGCAAAAAACACATCATTTTTTAATGTGATGCTTTTTGGGGCGTTACCTTGTCATGGGCTCTGGGCCTATCCACCCAAGTGAGGTACAGTTTTTATCAAAAGACTTGGGGAAACACAGAATAGAAGAACAAGTGTTACTGCCAATTGTCTTTCTCTACATTTTTGCCTTCCAAATGTAAGGCAGTGTGTCAGAAAGAAGTCATTTTGAGAATTGCCCGTTAATTCACATGCTAGTATGGTGACCCACGACTTCAGAGATGTGCAAATAACCACTGTTTCTAAACTCCTTATCTTGTGCCCATTTCAGAAATACGTAGATTTCCATGATACCTATTTTTCACTCTTTATATTTTACCAAATAAATTGCTATGTACGGGAAACGCCCTGAACCACGACTCTGTAACAACGAAGTCGTGGACAACGAAAGCGGAACAACGCTTTCGTTAACCACAACTTCGTTGTTTTGTGCCTTAACCACGCATGTGCTGAACCACACACATGCGTGGTTAAGGCACAGAAGAAGGGAGCCGGCTGAGGAGGACAACGCGATGAGTCAGGTAAGTGGGGCTGTTTTAGGGGCTGGGGGGGTCGGGGTATTTTTAGTTTTAGGGGCGGGGGTGAGGGGTTGGGTTTTAGTTTTAGGGATGGGGTAGGGGGTTGGGGTATTTTTAGTTTTAGGGGAGGGGGCGTCGGGCGGTTTAGGGTGGTTTAGGGGAGGGGGGTCGGGTTGTTTTTTGTTTTGGGGGCGGGCGAAGGGGGTCAGGGTAGTTTTAAGGGCTGGGTTGGGGGTTTGTTAGGGCCGGGGTGGGGGGCTCGGGTAGTTTTAGGGGCGGGGGATGGGGTGGTTTTAGATTTTAGGGGTGGGTTGGGGGGCCGGGTAATTTTAGGGGTGGGTTGGGGGGATTTTAGGTTTTATGGGTGGGGTGGGGGGCTCGGGGTAGTTTTAGGGGTGGGAGTGTTGGTGTGGTTTTAGGGGTGGGGGTTGGGGTGGTTTTATGTTTTAGGGGTGGATTGGGGGATCGGGTAATTTTAGGGGCGGGGTGGGGGCTGGGGGGTGTTTTAGGTTTTAGGGGCGTGGTGGGGGCTCGGGTTGTTTAAGGGGCGGGGTCTTGGGGTGGTTTTAGGTTTTAGGGGTGGGGGTTGGGGTAGTTTAGGTTTTAGGGATGGGTGGGGGTTGGGGTTGTTTTAGGGGTGGGGTTTGGGTGGTTTTAGGTTTTAGGGGTGGGTTGGGGGGGTCGGGTAATTTTAGGGGCGGGGTGGGGGGGTCGGGGTTTAGGTTTTAGGGGTGGGGGCTCAAGGTAGTTTTAGGGGCGGGGAGTTGAGGTGGTTTTAGTTTTCAGGGGTGGGGGTTGGGGTAGGGATGGTTTTAGGTTTTAGGGGTGGGCTGGGGTCGGGTAATTTTAGGGGCAGGGTGGGGGGTTTGGGTGGGTTTAGGTTTTAGGGGTGGGGTGGGGGGGTCGGGGTAGTTTTAGGGGTGGGGGTTGGGGTAGTTTAGGTTTAAGGGGTGGGGGCTCGGGTTGTTTTAGGGGCGCGGTCTTGGGGTGGTTTTAGGTTTTAGGGGTGGGGGTTGGGGTACTTTAGGTTTTAGGGATGGGTGGGGGTTGGGGTTGTTTTAGGGGTGGGGTTTGGGTGGTTTTAGGGGTGGGTTGGGGGGTCGGGTAATTTTAGGGGCGGGGTGGGGGGTCGGGGTTTAGGTTTTAGGGGTGGGGGCTCAAGGTAGTTTTAGGGGCGGGGAGTTGGGGTGGTTTTAGTTTTCAGGGGTGGGGGTTGGGGTAGTTTAGGTTTTAGGGATGGGGTTGGGGTTGTTTTAGGGGTGGGGGTTGGGATGGTTTTAGGGGTGGGTTGGGGGTCGGGTAATTTTAGGGGCAGGGTGGGGGGTTTGGGTGGGTTTAGGTTTTATGGGCGGTATGGGTCGGTCGGGGTAGTTTAGGTTTTAGGGATGGGGTGGGGTGGGGTGGTTTTAGAGGTGGGTTTGGGAGGCTTTAGGTTTTAGTGGTGGGGTGGGGGCTCGGGTTAGTTTTAGGGGCGGGTGGTTTTAGGGGTGGGGGTTGGGGTACTTTAGGTTTCAGGGACGGGGTGGGGGTTGATTTAGGTTTTAGGGGTGGGTTGGGAGATCGGGTAATTTTAGGGGCGGGGTGGGGGCTGGGGGGTGTTTTAGGTTTTAGGGACGTGGTGGGGGCTCGGGTTGTTTTAGGGGCGGGGTCTTGGGGTGGTTTTAGGGGTGGGGGTTGGGGTGGTTTATGTTTTAGGGATGGGTGGGGGTTGGGGTTGTTTTAGGGGTGGGGTTTGGGTGGTTTTAGGGGTGGGTTGGGGGGTCGGGTAATTTTAGGGGCGGGGTGGGGGGGTCGGGGTGTAGGTTTTAGGGGTGGGGGCTCAAGGTAGTTTTAGGGGCAGGGAGTTGGGGTGGTTTTAGTTTTCAGGGGTGGGGGTAGGGGTAGTTTAGGTTTTAGGGGTGGGGGTTGGGATGGTTTTAGGT
Organism: Pleurodeles waltl; assembly: GCF_031143425.1. Lineage (NCBI taxonomy): Eukaryota > Metazoa > Chordata > Amphibia > Caudata > Salamandridae > Pleurodeles > Pleurodeles waltl. The sequence continues at coordinate 1,239,493,187 of NC_090446.1, forward strand.
TTTAGAGGTGGGTTGGGGGTTGGGTAATTTTAGGGGCAGGGTGGGGGGTTTGGGCGGGTTTAGGTTTTAGGGGCGGGGTGGGGGGGTTGGGGTAGTTTAGGTTTTAGGGATGGGGTGGGGGTGGGGTGGTTTTAGAGGTGGGTTTGGGAGGCTTTAGGTTTTAGTGGTGGGGTGGGGGGCTCGGGGTAGTTTTAGGGGCGGGTGGTTTTAGGTTTTAGGGGTGGGGGTTGGGGTACTTTAGGTTTCAGGGACGGGGTGGGGGTTGATTTAGGTTTTAGGGGCAGGGTGGAGGTCGCGGTAATTTTATGGACGAGGTGGGGGTTGGGGTACTTTTAGGGGCAAGGGTGGAGGGTTGCCGTAGTTTTAGGGAAGGGGGTGGGGGGTTGCAGTAATTTTTACGGGTGGGGGTAGGGGCCAGGGGAGACGCATGCTGGAACCATGCATGCCTATCACTAATGCCTTTACCAGGAATGCCTTTACAATGAAAAATCGTCGTTAAGGCATTCGTGGTAAAGGCATTAGTGGTAACAAGGCAGTTGTTGTTCCGACCTCGTTGCTCAGGCATGCGTTGTTCCAGCATGCGTTGTTCCGACATACATTCCTATGTACCCGGTATACAATGGAAACCCATTGCAAGGTGCAGCTCATTTATTGGCTCATAGGGTCCAGCAAATACAACGGTATGTGGCTTTAAAAAATCTATTGTAGTTGGAAAAAGTTACGGAAGAAAACATAATCAGAAAGGGCTGTTTTTTTCAACTCAATTTCAATATTTGTTTTTATTTCAACTGTTACTTTCTGTAGGAAAATCTTGAAGAATCTACACAAATGACCCCTTGCTGCATTCAGAATGTTGTCTACTTTTCAGAAATGTTTATCTGTCCGAGATCCACCATTGGTTTCACACTCATTTCTGTCACTAACTGGAAGGAGGCTGAAAGCACAAAATAATAGTAAAAATGGGGAATGTCCCAGTAAAATGCCAAAACTGCCTTGAAAAATATGATTCTCTGATTCAAGTCTGCCTGTTCCTGAAAGCTGGGAAGATGGTGATTTTAGCACGGCAAACCCTTTGTTGATGCCATTTACAGGGAAAAAAACAGATGCTTTCTTCTGCAGCACATTTTTACCTGTATTTTGGCTAATTTCTTGGTCTCCTCCAGGGAAACCCACAAACATTGGGTACCTTTACAATCCCCAGAATGTTGGTAAAAAGGGGACACATTTGGTGTCGATAGCTTATGTGCACAAAACGTTATGGGGGTCTAAGCACTAACTACCCCAAATAGCTAAAAAAGGATTCAGCACTGGGGGGATTGAGGGAGGACCAGCAGCTAAGGGGTTAAATACAAGTTTAGTGTTTTTATTTAAAAATAAAATGTATTGAAAACATGCTGTGAGCATCACTATGATCAAACAGTGCAACATGTGAATTTATAAAATGTACATTTGAATATAATTAGTGGTGATTTTTTGGCAAAACCCATAGGTCTTCTCTGTATATCTGCTGACTTCTTGATAAAGCCAATAGGCCCCTGCTTTTTAGATTTTGGTGTTTTGACACTACAACAAAGCCAGTAGGTCTGCCTTACTTAAAATGACACTGTTTATCGCCCACAGAAGGTTGGTCACAGGACCTGGCCACAGACCAGGCCCTGCTCAACCCCACGCCTGGGCACCCCATGCTGCACGTAAAGGGACATCTTACGTTACGTTAAAAAACCAGAAATTTACTGAAAAAAAAGATGAAAGTGCCATAGTAATTACAATAATAATATCTTTCTTTAAACTTTGAAAAAAATAGAAATTCACTGGAAAAAAGGTCAAAAAGATGTCACAGGTAGGTGAAAATACAGTTAAAGTAAGTTTTAAATTAACAAAACCACTGATATTCACCAGTTATATTTATCTTAAGTAATTATAATATGTGCCTCAGCAGCAGTGCTAATCACCTCATAAATTACATCACTCCTGACATGTTCAATGACATCTTTCACAACATCACTGGAACATCTGAAACAACATCATTATTGACACTGTGTATGGCGAGGGTGCGAATTCTAGTTACTCATTACAACTCTGTTACTTGAAAATGCTTGATTTATTACACGTTTTGGAGAAAATCTTGTGGGGTGCTGTCTGCTCTACAGCGGAATGTGAGAATCTGACTATGAAAGGTCAGGGTTAATTGACCAGTGAATCGTCAAAGACCCTTGAAAACCCAAAGTGAAATGCAAGTAAAATAAAAAACAACAATTCTTTGGTAAGTTAACCAGAAGATGCACAAATCATTTTAAAATCAACCTTGATGTGTAGGGTGGGAAACTTTCATACTGAAGGTCGCATAACAAATCTTTGGATTTCTATACTTAAATAGTACTAAATGGAGAAAATACATATATTTCCAACACTTTTCTAATTTGAAATACTTAAATAATCTTGAGGCACAAAAAGTTAATTTCATTTTATTTAGAAATTAAAATAATTGAAACAAGGTTTATTCTACTTTTTATATATGGAAATGTATTTTTTGGCCTAGCATTTCATCAATAAAATCTGTGTTACTCACAGAGTCTTATAAGCCCAAAAGTGTGCAATAAATTCTTAGGAATATTTCCACAATTAATGTTCTCCATTGTTGCCTTGGTATAGCCACCTTTCTGCCAAATTACTACATTCATAGGGGGCAAAATGTATTTGCTCAAGTTTGTTGGCAGTGAGTAAAAAATGGCAAATAGAATGGCTCTGGAGTTTGCTCCAGTGCAGAGTTTCTGTAGTATTTCCCCCTTGAGATGTAAAAAACCAATTCAAACTACTTTGAGAGCTGTGGTTAAGTCACTCATATTCTACATTTATCTTTCAATTGTGCTAAACTCTTTCTTGTAGTAGATACCGCATTCACATCCCACTACCATGTGAGAAAGTCACTGAAGAGCGACTGCTAGCACTTAAGTGAGCTATATACAGTAAAATAAACAAACACACTGCAAAATGAAGCATATTTACAATGTGACTAGTTTTAACCAGGTAAATATATAACTTGACTAAAATTACCAAACTTGCTCTGATAGCTTCGGAATATAGAGAGTTTAGAAGCGAAGATTATCATGACTTGTAAGAATGGTAAAAGTCTTACCTGTTTGTTACATGATCAATGAGATGCTGTTTAAACATAAGGCTCCACCTCTTGATCACATTCAGGAGTGACGCCTTAAACGGACGGGCATCAATTTTCATCCAGCAGTCAAATACGTTAATTGGCTCCACACGGCTGACCTCTTCATAGATCTTCTCATATGAATCTATCTGCTCCCGAAATAGTAGCAAGGAGGGAGGTGTTTCTGGGACCCCGTCTTCCGCATGTGCTTCTATTTCCTCTGCTGTCAGTACATGCCCATACAGCAAAAACTGCCGCATGAACTCCTTTCGGTCATCAACATAAAGGTAGGAGTAATGATCAAAAGAGTTCCGATACTCTGTGCAGGTTGACATGATATTCTGGACACATTCCATGAGTGCATTCCGCATGTCCACCAAATCTGCCATATCCTCCATATCCGCCTAGAAGACACCATTTTAAATTGATGTATGAAACACAATATCCGCAGTTTAGGAAACACAAGAAGCATAAGAAAATAAATTACCTGATAGTGAGGAAAATTGCTGTGTTCTGCAAGTCTAGGCACCAAGGATGAAATCTTAAAGATATCGTTAATGAGACCTTCTGTCATATCGTAGAACCCATCATTAGCGCCCAGCTCAAGAGATGGACGGAACACCATGTCAGGGATTGCAAGATCCAGCTGCACCTCAAACAAGGGAGCAAACCCGGCTTTGGAATCTGTAAGTAGATGGTATCCTAATTGGTTATCCTATTTTTTCACATGGATATCTTCATTAAACAAAATTGTATGAATATTGTTATGCCACACACACTTTAATAGGATTCAGAGGCTCATATTTAAATGACATTACATTAGTGTACTGAGTTATGATTCAGTTAGCGTGTAGGCGCGCTTATATCAGGCATGGCAATACCTATCCTTTTCATAGCTCACTGTGACCTTAAAGCCTATTACTGCTCTGGGAGCTTACCGATGATCAACATTGCTAAGACTTTTCTTCATTACAGGTTCAACATCATGAGGGTAGGGTGTGCCCCAGAAACAAACAAATGTGTTAGAAATTTAAATTAACAAAGATATTTAGCCCATTCCTTTGTGCTGAGGACATAAATACCAGACTTTGCCCTAATAAAGGATGTGTGCTGCCCAAGTGGTACCACCAAGCTTTATGACATAGACAGCATGGTACAGAAGGAAGAATTGACCCAAGACTATGACATGTAGGCTACGACGATTACAAATAAGTTATCTAAACATTAGCACTACATCATTCTACTGATTCACAGACCTAAAAGGTGAGACTTGACCAAGCCATGCCAGCTCCTAAACTGAAACTCCCTTGTCACCAATAATGTCATCTTCTAACATTGCCAACATGGAAATACCAATTTCAACACACAAATCCGGAGGTGACTGTAACAACCACAGATCAACCGGCCATTAAAGGCCATGGAAAACTGCCATAACACAGCCCACATGCAAAGGACCAGCCCTGCCACTAAGTGGCAATAACTAGGGTCAAACAATGAGAAAGCAAAAAACTGCATAAAGTACATCAAAAGAGGGAGAGCCCAACTCAAAGTGGTGCTGCCCAGAGCCAAACCAAAATGGCTATAAGAAAAACATCTAAAGAAAGGCACATTAAACATTAAACAGAATCTCTCCCCCTCTACACTCGATCAACAGTTTAGTAGAGCCTGAGTAAATATATGAAGGAAATGCCGTGGAATTTACATCTTTCCCAGTTAAGACGGTTTTGGCAATCTCACGTTCTAGAAACCATCAATGGCTGCCAGCTCAAGAGACGTAAGAAACACATTTTAGGAATAGCAAGATCTAGCTGCATCTTGGGCACGTTTAATATTTTGAGGAGGAATAAAACATTGACAACCAATATTTGCTCGTAGCACACACTGAGTGACCACAGCCTCTCTCCATTCTACAAATTTTATTTCGGCATATATATGAATACCTGAATTTAAAACATTTGTCAAGACGTTAGTCATACCCTGAATATCGTGTCCATTAATTGTATTGTGTTTGGCAATGTACACTGTATAAGTAGATAGACATATGAGATAGAACATATCGTTGTATATAATATTGCATCTGTCGAATTGGAGCACTTTATTAAGATAATTTTTATATATACATTTCTATACAATATTTAATAAACAGAGCGAGCGACATTAAGTGCTTAAACACTCCCACGTCATGAACATTTCCTGTTGTTAGTAAAAACTAGACGTTTTTTAAAACAAGGTGCCTCTTGGGGCAGTGCCTTGCAGAGACCTACTCATGGAATCATCAAAGAAGTAAACGTGACCACATTTAGCCCATCTCTCTGTCTGCCTCCCTAATGTACTGTGGCCTCCTGGTGTTTCGCCAGTACACCATGTCAGCTTGCTGGATATATATTAGTACAGAGCTAAATAGGGACTCCTAAATGGTTAAAGACTTGAGCTTTTTATTTTAAACCTGTGCATTCCGAGAGAGACATTAGATTTTGCCATGCATATGGGCATCGTGCTATAAAGGAATTGTTGAACTAACTAATTAGGCCAAGAAAAGAACATGGAAAAGTTTTACACACGTGAATAGGTTGACATAATAGGTTGACATAATCTCTAAACAATATTGCATACTTCACCTGTGTTATCCAAAAGGTACTTAAGTGAGCACTCAATGGCACTGAAGAAGCCATCCAGGACCATCTCGTCCACGTAATCCACATAGGCTTTCCACACGTCTGAGGCTGCATCCGCACTGAAAAGGCTCATGTTTTCCTGCAAAATAGTCATCCTTGAATATTAAAGTAATGCATTTACGTCCTTCTAATGCACTCATGAGGGGGCATACAAGGTGTTTGACCAGCAGCTGATGATAGCAGGCAAAGGGCAGACTGCTCATGTGCATCCTTTGACTGTCACATATGACTAATAGGGCATGCAATATTACATCAGTAGAGCAAACCATAGCGTAAGTATGCTCAAATGGAGCAAAAATTGAATCAAAGCATATCACCATTCACCTAGGTAAAACACTTTGGAGAGTAAAGTTGCAATGTTCAGAAAACTGTCTTTAGAAAATCATTTTTTTCTCCTTACGCACTTTTATGGGTAACCGAACACAAATGTGTCATCATTCCAAAGTAAAACAAATTGATTGTGCTATAAAAGGGAATCCGCACCAATAATATAATGTTTTATGTCTACAACATTTCTAGAAGATTCTGGGGCAGATGTACCAAGCATTTTAAACGTTGCAAACACACTAAATTCTACTCATAAAATGGGATTCTGAATGGATACCAATTCAATATCTGGAATGGTATCCCTCCCAAACACAAAATCAGTATCTTATGTATAGGAAATGCCTCATATTGTAGGATCACATCCATTATTGGACTGATATTGCTGTTTTAATGGTCTGACAGACCACCTATTGCTATACAATTATGTGAGCATTACCAGAGAGGGCTTTGACTCCTCCCACATGCTGGCAGCTAGGTGTACATATGATTGGGAAGACGTTGTGTGCTTCCACAAAAAAAGTGATTACCCTCCAAACAGATGTTGTTTATTTAGGCAACTGCCTGAGCTTGAGCACAGACATGACACTATAATGCCATTAAAGCATCTTAGATAACTATTTATGGCATATTTCTCTGGCAGCAGCACAAATGGCAGGAGGGCAGTCATTAATTTACATGGAGGCTTAAGTCTGGTTTGACAGTGAAACTGTTACCTGACCTTTTAACTTTCACCATTATTAATCTACAGTTCTTTGCTTCCAAACACATACATATCAATTTCCTGGTAAGGCTTCACATTCCCAAACAACATTCCTTTAAAACCAGACCTATTAGCATTGCCAATGCTTATTTGACTCTGTGCACTAGGTCTCTGCTAACATGGGAAGAGTGCATGTGCTCTTACCCCTAAAACATGCTGACATTGGCTTTACTCCTAATTAGCATATTAACTTACCCATACGTGCCTATTATAAGATTCAAATTGTACCCAGCACCTATAAATTAAACATAATTAGTGGGCTGCAGCACACATTGTGCCACTACTAGAATGACAATGCACAACATGACTGCATGCCTGCTACGAGTAACCTGGCTGTGCAGGAACCTAATTAATTTCAAAGAGCCCTCCCCTGTCAAAGGCACATGTAGGTCACATCTGGGCCTGTCCCCTCGTTTGTCCTTCTACCCAGCGAAGAACTAATCCCAGTGGACGAGAAGCTGCCCCCAGAATCATTTTCAGTGACCACAAGGAAGGGTTGCTCATTTCCCTGGCTACCCCTCCAGGATGGGCACAGGAGCTCTTCTCTAGGAAAGAAAGGTTCTGCCATGTTGGATTTAGGTAGGGAGGGGAACTGTGAGATTGTTTGCAGTAGGACACATAGGAAATGCTATACAAGTGGGTATGGTTACACCTGGGAATATGTTCTCTATTGATTAGGGAGGGGCCAGGAATAGCCCTCATCTACAGGCTAGCGCAAGACATAAATTAGGCACCCGTGGGCACCCTCTTTAGGAACATCTGAAGACAGAAGAAGGACTGCATCTGCTGCTGAGACATATGAGGAGAGCCCTAAGGGCTTGACCTGCTCCCACCTATACCCAGGCTAAATATGGGGACTCCAAGGGTCAGTGGCTGTCTCCTGTTAAGATACAGGTCACAAAAACTGCAAGAAGCCCACTTTCCTAGAAGAGCCAAGCTGACTAGTTTCCACTGGGCCTGCCCTGGACCCTGCATGTGGCCTCTGTTGCAGTGAGTCCTGACATTCAAGTACTGTTTCTGTGGTCCAGGAACAATTCGCCAGTGTCAGTGTGTAATCCTCTTGTTAAACCCTAAAAGCTAGGACTAACTAGGACTTAGAAACATTTTGATAAATTTTGGCCTGGCGAACCATCGTGCAACCAGGACCAACCTGGCAGTCGAGGGTCTAGTGCCAATGTGCCTGACTTTGCTGAAGCTCCTACTTCATTCTCCACAGCAGCAAATCTGATCCAGCAGGCCCAACGCCAACTGGCATCAGACGACGTTGAACCCTCTTCGTCACCAGCCTGCAATCTTGCCCTGGTGAGGAAATCTGACTTCCAGAATATAGTCTAAGTCCAAAATTGGAAGTCTTTAGCAGACCTGATGCAGAGGAGCATACGATCTACGTCGACGGCTTCCTGTGCATGACCTACAGACTATTTCTGCTCCAAACCTGTCCCGCCTTAGTCTACAGCTTTACCAAGAACTTGTCCTCCATCAACAAGCCCGTCTTTGGATCCAGCTGCAGGCTTACCCCACTAAAGACTTTCCCTTCTTAAAAAAAAATTAAGTGTGAAGATAACTTTCTGACCGGGACACATCCAACCCTACTATCCGACCCGCTCTCTATCGCAGTGGGTCTGAAACCTTACCCTTGTCCCGCTCCAGCAGGACTAGTTGCCGTGGTCTGCGCTTTGTGCTTTTTGGTGCTATTTTCATTTAGAATTTTAGAAAATTCATATCTCCAGTTCCTGTTATTGGATTTTTGCCATGTAATGTCTTTTGGTTCAGTAATAGCCATAGCTATCACGGGTTGAGCTCAGATTTAAATTACTGAAACCTTTATTAGACCTAAAAAGAACATTGACATTATTACTTGTGGTGGATTATCATCCATCCCAACTAATAATCTACCTTCTCACATTATGTTTCAATGCTTTGTGACCGAAATCTGATTGCAAACCATTAAACCTGTACTGGCCTTTCAAAGGAGGTGGTATTGCATTTGTAAAGGAGAAACAATGCCCTTAGGAGCCCATCCCTTCTGTGAATATAAAAAAGTATTGAAGAGTAGGCAGTGGTCCAGGGGCCACTGCCTGCTCCTGAACTTTAAAAACAAAAAAAAATGCTTGAACACATTATCATTTCTTCTAAGGAAAACTGGCTTCATTTTTTTTTTTTAAGTGTTTGCTTTATTTAAAAACAATCACAGGAATTGTGATATGCTGATGACAGCAGTTCACCATCCTTGAGAAGGCTTCCCATTGTAATGAGTTGGAATGGTCGACCTAGCTCATTAATATTCATGAGGTAGGTCGGATTGCGACATGCTACGATTCAGAATTTTAAGAAGCAACGTGCTAGCACATAATTTCATTCTTAAAAATCTTTACTGCAATTTGTGACTATTATTTTGAGAACCGTTAGTCATAGATCTGGCCTCCTGTCTGCTGTTTCAGAGTCTTCGGCAGGAGAAATCTTCCTGTCTCTTAAAGAAAATTAGAAAATTCTATCACAGTTCTGTACAATGTTTAATGGTTAGTATCAAGATTCTATTTGAGGTAGGGTTTTTATGCCCAGAATAGAACACATTTTGTGGCAGTCTTATTGTACTAATGAAAGGGGTTGAGATGAAGGACCTGATGGCCCCTGATTGCCCCATTAGTCGGCATGTCACTTTTTGGCTATTGTGTTCTAGCAGGTAATAAAAAACACTGTGTAATTTTGTCCAGTTTAGGCACTATTCCTTGCGTGGAAATGTGGCCAAAACATTGAGAAGAAACAAAATCATACTCAGGAGATGTGTGTGCCCAGGACGCAAACTGTCCTTCCCCTTTTTGTCTACAAAGGAAATCTAGTTGGTACAACAGAAAGGTGTGTATTTATGCTATGGTTAGTGCATTGACAAGTTAAGCTCCCAGCCCGTTACTCTTCTGAGGTTGATAAATTAAGTAGCATTGAACTGGAAAAAGCAGAACAAGTTTCTTTGCAGAGCTGTAAAATGTAAAACTGAGCTATCAAGCACCATATAAAAGCAGGTTTATATCTTACCTCTCATGGTCACATACCAGAATATAACTTTTTTTTAAAGATAGGTGGTATTGCACAGCACATTTGTGGATACTTTGCATTCAAATACATTCTTTATTTACTTTACAGACCATGTATCTGTTCCTACAGGGCAAACTCAGTCTAAAATTTCTCAGTTTATGCATGAATCAAATGAAACCAGAGTTACCCAAATACGTCAAATTCTCTGAGCTGAACATTTGATCTTAGGAAAAGCAGATGAGGGAAAATAGAAGCATAGTTCAGAAAAGAAGAAATTGGGATGACATGGTCACACCCTACTTCTTTGTATCTTTTGATAACATATATAGAGTGACTAGTGCTTAATTTGAGCCGGTGGTTTCCAGTGATTTGCACCTGCATTTTATTGTCAACACCAGCACTTATGACAGCCTGCCAAATTATGGCGCAGTTTATCTAATATTGTGATGAGCACAACATTTGCTTAAAAAAGTCAACATACATTCAAATGACTAATAATACCTGCCACCCAAAGCTATAACAGTAGCTAGAAGGCAAGTAGTAGTCATTTTTAATGTATATTAAAAGCCTGAATTGTCACACTTGTTGGAGTGTGAAGGTTAGTTGTGTTGGTACGGTAATTGGCAGTGCTGGCAGGGGTAATGAGTGGTTCACACTGCTGCTGCCGCCCGACAAGGGCTCCTGGCACTTATGTTTTTTTTATTTTATTTTTTAACAAATTAAGCACTCGGTGAGACCTGTGTTGGGGTTCCACGTGTCCGACAGGCAACTCGTACATCTAAGCCACGATTGCTTAAATTACTGAACTATCTTACTTTCTATGTGAGGTCTCCTTTTTTAAGGAAAATTGTATAAAAAAAAAAATGAAAATAAACATCCCTGGCAAGTGCATTGTCTCTGGTTATATTCTACTCATCATAAGACCTCAGAGCATCCACTGATACAAAACCCGGAAGGTCACCGCCCTCTCCAGCAATTGTTTAGACATGTCAAACCACAGGTTAAAATACCTTGACCAATGCGTGAATTCTGTTCCCAGATTCTCGAATAAGGCTGTATCGCTTTTCAAGCCGATCTGTTCGGTCATCAAGGTTAAGCAAAGTTTCTTTTTTACCATCCTTCCTTTCAAAAATAGGTGAGACCCAGGTCTTCATTATAGCTTGAATTTCGTCCACATTGTCCTTGGCTTTCTGTACCCTCCTTTCGAGATCGTGTACGCTGTCTCTGGTGCTCTGAATATAATCCCAAACACCTTCAAATGAAAAATATTTCAGAAATAAATTCGTACTTCTCCAAATATACGCATCCATTATAATTATGAAGTTGCGCCATGCTTTAGTTTTCAACATACAACTGCAGCCCGATTGTAGGATGCCGCAGTCTGGTAAAGTTAGTTCACCAGGGTTCCACAGCTAGGCTACACCCTGCAACCCACAGTCCAGTGCGGGACACTCAGTGGCCCACCTGGCCCATAAAGCCTGTCCAGGAAAGCCAGATGGTTTGAAGACCAAGCGCCGGTCTGGACCAACTTGGCAGTCCAGTAAGGACATATAGGGCCTCATTATGACCCTGGCGGGCGGCGGAGGCCGCCCGCCAGGATCCCGCCCTCCAAATTACCGCACCGCGGTCAAAAGACCGCGGCGGGTATTACGAGTTTTCCCCTGGGCTGGCGGGCGGTTCCAGTAAAACCGCCCGCCAGCCCAGGGGAAAACGACCTTCCCACAAGGATGCCGGCTCGTAATCGAGCCGGCGGAGTGGGAAGGTGCGACGGGTGCAGTGGCACCCGTCGCGTATTTCAGTGTCTGCAAGGCAGACACTGAAATACTTTTCGGGGCCCTCTTACGGGGGCCCCTGCCGTGCCCATGCCATTGGCCCCGCGACCCCCCCTACCGCCATCCTGTTCATGGCGGCTTTCCTGTTCATGGCGGTAGGGGGGGTCAGAATCCTCATGGCTGCGGAGCGCGCTCCGCAGCCATGGAGGATTCCAAAGAGCAGCGGAAAGTCAGCGGGAGACCGCTGACTTTCCGCTTCTGACCGCGGCTGAACCGCCGCGGTCAGAATGCTCATTGGAGCACCGCCAGCCTGTTGGCGGTGCTCCCGTGGTCGGTGGCCCTGGCGGCCACCGGCCGCCAGGGTCAGAATGACCCTCATAGTGTCGTGGCATTCACCATGAAGTTGGGGAGGCATCAACAGCTACAACAGCTGAAATCAAGTGGGGAATCCCTTAATGTCTGCCCCGCTTGCAAACAAGGAAAATTCAGCATTTTTTTGCTTTCAAGCAAAAATATTCGGCCCACATTTGAAATAAGATTATCTTCAGAAGTAAAGGGAGCATCTGTATGCTTTTGCAGAGTGCACAAACATTAAAGATGCATGTTTCACAATGCTATCCTTTATGTTAAACAAGTATTCAAAAGCAAGAAGAAACAGTCAATATAGCGCATACAACTGACCACCATAGAAAGGTTGATGCTAGATATAAAATTGGTGGCCCTCGTATCAAAGTGCTTTACCTTAAGGCTCTACGACTTGGAAAAAGAGAGACAAAATGGGTCAATAATCAAACGAGCAAGGACAAAAACGAAGCAAATGTTATTAACTGTAGGAAGGAAGAGGCAGTACCTTTTCGGCCAACAATGCAAAGAGAAAATAAAGTGTCAGGAAAAATCTAAATTTGTAAAAAAATGTGTGAGCAAATGAATTGCTATCAAAATGTAGAGATTTAGCCCCCAATGTCCAGGTTTAGTGGCTGCTGACTGACTAGGAGGGGCTTAACACAGCCCCTGCCCAACTGCTCCTGTGGTGCAGGGGGCACCCAACCTACCAAGTGTCCCATTCAGACCGTGGCCTATGAATATATGTGAGCTATGGTTGGTTCAGGGGACCCTTAGCACTATGCCACTGCTGACAAACAGCAAAGTTAAGTAGCATTAAGGTGCAGTGAGTTTTTTTTTATTTTTTAGGTTAGGTCTAGTGCTCAGCTTAACGTATCGACCTGGAGCCACAAAAACACATACAGGAGAAGTGCATGATTGCCAATTGACCAAAATGAACTGTGCTGGAAGAGACTGTGTAATTCATGGTGGCCAGCACGGGAGATTAACATGCAAAGCATCGCAGCACATTTAAGACGGCAATGGATCAGTTGGCGTTCCGTATTGAAATATTCGCATTAATAATTGATAAATAATAAACGATTCTCAGTCCGGTTGGTCAGAACATCAACAGTAGCATGGCTTACAAAGAAAAAAAAGTAACTAAAAGGTAAAAAGTAGCATGCTCTTCATTGGCGACCCACTTTGTAACACACCCTGGATAAATGTTGGAAATGTTTCCTTGTGTCTCACAATCATTTCTGCATAGAGCAAACTAATGAACATATATTTTCTCATGGGCGCTAGTATGAGGGTGCAGAATGTTAGAACTTAAGATCTTTTTTCTACTATTTTCATAAGGAAAAAACTTGTATCTCTATTAGGCCTGGGCAGAGTTCGCAGAGTTCTGCTGTGCGGAGCTCTGCAAAGTGTTGAAAAAAACTGCTGCACTAAGCGGAGTTCTGCAAACAGCAGAGTTTGGGTAAGGCGCAGTGTTCGCACTGATTTTCAGAGCAAGAGTTTCTCCCTCGCTATAAAATCAGAGCGAACGGCATCGCGCGTATGCTAGAGGGCACTAACTTTTTTTTTGCTACTCGAGTAGATTTTTTTCTCAAGTGGCAGCTTCCTAAATGCGAGCGGCAGCTTTCTCATCAAGAGCGGGCGTGGCCTACCGCGACTGCTTGCATTTAGAAATCTTGCTTGTGGCTCGCCAACTTAGCGATTTCTCTCGCTCACCAACCTAATGTTAAGTTAAGTGCATTACCAATGATTGTTATATTTGAAAGGCATATTTAATAATAAACAGAAAAGGATTATTGCACCAAATTAATATTACACACAATTGCACCAAATCAACATTACAGAAATAGCAACCACACATCAGAAGTTGGAGCATCTCTAAAGTCTACTATGAACAATCAATCCATCAATCTATCTATTCACCCATTCATACACCCATTAATCCATGAAAACTGCATTCAATACAGCAATCAGCCGATCTATCCAGCCCACCCAAATCCACACAATCTCCTTCACTCATCCACCGATCCTATCACCAAGCTACCCACAATTGATCAATTCATCCATCCCAATTTAACCCAAACAACCAATCTATCCATCCATACTACCTATACTCAACTAACCCATCTATGAACCACTCACACAGTACATGAATCCATCTTAATGATTCATCCACCCGTACATAACAGCTCATCCATCCACCCACTTATCCATCCATCCCTAACCCATCCCATTCAGCCATCGATCCATGTAGCCAACAGGACATTCCTCCATCCATCCATTCACCAATACATCAACCAACCAATTTGCATCCATTTATCCACTGGCCCATCCATACATATCTAACCCAATTCATCCACCAATTTATCTACCAACAGGACATGCAATTATCTCCCCAATTATCCATCCACACCTTCATAAACTCCACCTGTCCAACCTTACAACATTTATTCATCATCCATTCATTCAGATGCCACCCGGCCATTATCCATCCATTCAACCAACTCTCCAACAGACCTCCAGTCCATTCCCTTCAGAAGTCTTCCAGGCTCTAGCACAGGGCTGGACTGCCCGCACCGGACATCAGGCATTTTCCCAGGACGCTGGGAGGGTGGGGGCCAGGTTTGTTACTGGAGGGCCGGTTTTGCACCAATATTAGTCCCCAGGAACAAAAGCAGCAGTCCTCCACACTTACACTTTCCCTCCACCCGCGGGGTGGGGGGCTGGTCCAACAAAATTGCCAGGGCTGCTTTGGTTTCCCAGTCCGGCCCTGTCTAGCTTGTTTATCACAGTGTGTTTGTTATATGTGTGTTCCCTGTCTCTCACACACAGACACACACACCCTTCTCCATGCCTAATGCACCTGAGAGTGTTCCCAATATAGAAACTTTGCTCTTAAAAGAAGTATGGCCCACTTCTCTGAACTAGCTTCACTCATTTCAGGTATAACACTTAAAGGGAGGAATTCATAAAGGTAACTGCTCTGAGGTTGTCTGACATATAATTCAGATCCAATTCGAACAATCATTTTTTGATTGTTTTATAAGGTGAGGCAGTGTCTTTAAAATGAATTCAATGCAATTTGTATTAAAAAAAAAAGAAAACAAAACAAAAAACTCTACCCAGCTAGCCCCTCACTCGTTTCTTTGTTTTCTGAACAGAGATATAATGAAGAAAACCATTAAAATCACAAGCTAGTCTAATGGCGTGCTTAAAACATAGTGTGTGTGGGGGGGAAGAGGCCATGCTGGTGGGTAGTTTAGCAATGCTACATTGCATAAAATAGATGCCCTCCCACAGAGGATACTAGAAGTAGATATTCTGTAAGTATAGTATGGGACCATGATTAAAACAGCTAACAGCTAGCCTTTTATGGTTTGGCATGTGGATGTCTTTTAGATGTCTTTTGTCGAATACCTATTGAGGAAAATACCGTGGGTTTTGGGTCAGCGGATTGCTTACCACTGGCAATATAATTTGCTTGTTTCCTATTCATCAGTGTTCCTTCTTCTTTGATCTGCCCCTCCCCAGAGCCACAGCTTCTTTGCTATCCTTTTGAGTGGGTCACTTGTATCTTTCAACTTCTTACATTCTGGGACTACTTTTTTCTTTTTCTTGCAGCCCTCCATGAGAGTGTATGTGTTTTTTTTGCTAATTTCAAGTGCTGCCCTCCACCCAGCCTCGTTATTTTTGAAAACTCATCTATTGCTCCCCATGCCACCCTCTTGAGCTCCATTCCCAATTACTATAATGACAATTTTCCCAAACACCCAACCACGTCTCTGTTGGACAAACTCAACTCAAGGACAAGCAGCCAAATTCGATGTACAAGAGGCAACGGAGGACTCATGCAGGTAGGTCACATTTACATGGGTAGGTCTTCGTCGCCAGCTGATAATGTACACAGCACCGCTGGTTTTAAATTTATTGAATGTGAGCTGTATGCATGAGTTTCTCTCTGAAGATCTCAATCTATTCCTATGGCCCCATGACGTCACCTGATGTAATCAGAAACCAATACAATGCCGTCATCCTTCATACTTTAAGACACGCTCATCCTTCCAGGTACTGTTGTAGAACTGCTTTATTCAAGCACATTTTCCATGTGCACATAAAAGCCATTAGGACGCAGTACAAGCCACACGCTGGACACATTACTAGGAGCACGGACTTCACCACATATGTTCAGGAGCCAACTGGTAACTGACGACTTCTGGGTAACTGTATACACAATTTACAACCTCTCTTTAGCTTATGATTATCTGGAAACATACAACTGATCTTAAAAAACAAAAGTTAAAAAAGATAATCGGGACCACAAAACATAAAAAAGGAATGCAAGATTCTGCACCCATCAGCCTCCTTTGCACCTCATTTCTCATCCCATCTAATAAAGAAGATAACAGCAAGGTCATGCCATGCAAATGAAAAGGGTCATGCTCTCTGCCGCTCATATATTTTCATTTATGTTATCATTAATATCAGGAAAGAATTCACCTTTCGTGAAGAGTTAAGAATCGTGGCACTGTGTGTAGTGAAGAGCAGGTCCGTCAAGGACCTACAAAATAAATACAATCATCTGAAATGACTGAACTGTCAGCAGAACGTAAACTGACCTTAAAAGTGTGTTTTTACAATTGATTAAAAACATTTTTTTGCGAATTAAATCAAACAAGATGCTAAAAGTACACATCAAGGCAAAAAGCAAATTAAGAGCCAGGACAGTCTTTGCACACTGTCATTCTGACAGCTCCCTCCTTTTTACGAAGAAATACTCCATGATCCCTCAGCCAATCAATCTGTTTGTAAGGTCCCTCATAAAGGCAAGACATTTGAAATTGTTAATTAATTGAAGCCGACTCAAGTGGAGAAACGGGGAGGCACTGCTATGCCTTAAAGCCTTATGCCTTATGCCTTAAAGCTCCTTAACTACTAAAAACAATTGTAAAGTTGAAAATACTTTGGGATGCCTACACTCATGGGGTCAAATGGCAAGGATTTCCAAAGGGTTTTCGTCCATTTTCTTTTCCTCTAATTTTACATAAAAACCTTTTTACCACTATTCAAAGAAACAAGTACAGTGTGAGACATGTATGATTATCCAACAGCTGCTTTGTAAAGTCTGATCTCCAGTACAGTTTTAAAGCAACTACAGCATGCTCCTCTGTAAAATGAAACTATGTGATTTGTGCTTTGAAAGCCTAGATTTGGTGCCCATCAAAGACGAGAGCTCAGCCTAGAGACACAGTTACTGACAGAATGGGGTTGGACGAAACCATCGAGATTTCAGAACAATCAAGGCAGTGATAGGTCAAATGCAGAACCCAAACCCTCTCGTCCCTGTGCATGAGACCAGCTCTATGTAAATCCACATGCACTGTACCTGGTTAAACCTTCGCCTTCAGCTTCTATCTTGAGTCGATCCACAATAAAACACTAATCTGCCTAAACAGCAATTTAATACTAAAGCCAATGTCTAGTCATGTTGTGAAAATAACACCAATATTTGACATTTGAACTGATGACAGATAAAAGATTGAAACCAAAAGCAGAAATGACCTAGCTTTAGTGACCCCCATATATTCCCCCCTCTGATGTTCAACGAACCTCTATGTAAAACACCTATCTCTGAGGAAATATATTTACTTCTCCAACAGTAATAGTCGGTTGTAGGTTCGAGAAGTTGAATGACTAAGGGTACCATTTTGATTCAAAGAAACTCTGCTTTTTGAAAGGCAATGAATTGTTTGAATAAAGTCAAGATCTTATCAACACGCTGGCATTCAGCTCCCTTGCAGGTACTGGAGATGTGATTCTGACCTTCCTCCTCAGAATCAAAATATTGACTTGCATCCTGCACCGTTGCCTCTTGTCCAGCAATCGAAAGATTTTTGGGGAAACATCTACATAGACCTCTGTTTAATGTCTGGCCCTTGACTCCAAAACAAACATCAGTAATTCATATCTTATTGTACCTGAGGCTTTCTCTTAAATTCTAAGATTGGTTATCTTTTCACCTTTATCTATGGTAAAATTAACAAAATATTTGCATTTACAGTTCTCAGTCTGAAAAGGGTCAGTATAAAACAAGACGCTGTCAAAAAGCCACAATATTCAAAATCACATGATGTCACTGGCGAATGCCGTAACACCTTCCACAACAATTTCTTCCCTTCTTACACAATTTTTACAAACGTTTTGCAAGTTTACTCCAATCAACAATATAACACAAGATAAAACAGAAAGCAATATTTTTTGAGTACAGAGGACACTACAACTGAGTACACAAATGGACAACATAATATCTTGAGATCGACCAATCCTAAACTAGCTGAAGTGATAAAAGCCAGAGGGTGTCTATTTTCAAGCCTCCCTTCCCTGATTCACGCAGATTAACCAGGTGCCAATATACTTGCTCCTCCAACTAGGCACAACTGCAAGACCCAAAAGAACATAAGGAAATTGCCAATACAGCTATGTTTAAGCCGATTCAGGGGGAATTAACCGGCTACAAGTCAAGGAAACAGATCATTTAAGGTACTCTGTGGAAAACACATATTAAACTCACTGAACTCCCACCATTTGAAAAAAGTTTAAATTTCTTCTATTACTTTCCTTGTCATTTGCATTTAGCCCAAAAATGGATAGCTCTAAATTCATAACCGAAATCAGAGAGCAACATATTGCCAATGATTTTTGGTTGTTGGATTCTATAGATTGTAATACATAGCAATAATCAGTAAAGACTTAAAACAGGTATTTCAGCAAAGTAACCCTCTTTAAATAAATCTTTCAGATCAGGCTCTCAGAAAAGTAAATCAATGTAATGATTCAGTTTATCTCTTGTTAGCAGCATCTACAAGCCACACTTTGGACAGTATAAACTTCTTCCTCACCCACCCCAGACAGCAAGGGACCCAATTCTGCTAGTTTGAAATCGTAAATCTTATGCTGGAATTAAGACCGATTACTTAACAATTTTTTAACCTCGGGCTGGCCTACTTTCACTTGTACTTTAGGAAAAGTTTCCATCTTATGCCAGTTGCCTTGGTGTTGATCCGTTAGAGAACTAGCCCTGATAATATGGAAAATACATTTAGGGCACCTATCTCAAGAAAGGGAGCTTTGACAATCCACTGGAAGAAAATTAGATTTAACCATAGAAACAGTATATGTTGTCAATAGTGTGACGTGTAATGCAGGAGCCTATCCTGGTGCATCTTAGGTAAGATTTCATGCCAGTTTTGTTCTATCTATAACTAACAATACTGTCAGAAAGACTGCTTTTGAATATGCAACATTTAATATACTGGTAAACTCCAAACTAGTGCAAGTTTTGATTTGCACCTCTGACTATTCTACTTTCATCTGTGTTTATAAAAAGCGCTTAGTGACCAATGTGAATCTGTTGGTGTTCCTATGAGATGTAAGCACTTGTAGCAACTGCTTATCATCTGCAATCAGCATCATGTTTGGGTACTGTGCAAATAAACATCTGATGGGATAATATTATTAGATGGAATCTTGTGTACACTTAGGTGCAACCATAATTATAACTGGCCTGTATCCAAACATCTAGGATACAATGCTGTGAGATCCTGTATTAATAACTGGAGGACAGCAAGGTATCAACTGCCAGAAAGTCCAGGAACCAGCTGCTTTCTAGGTAAACACGCCTCCATGAAACCCTTGGTCTTAACTATGATAGCTATGGCACAAAGCAGTAGGATTTGCTCAGAAAAATTCAAGTATTGAACAGCACCAAAACAACGTTAACATCAGAGAAATTCCTGAACCAATTTTATAAAGAGAAGTTTAATACAATGAGCAAAAAAAGATAAAAACCAAAGAAGATGCTGAAGTGATATAATTTTATGGGAAAAGGTGTGTTACCAGAAACTTACACCAGAGACCACTCCTGCACCAAAAATTAAAAATAGTGTCAAACTGTGCAAGCCCACAAAGGCCGATGGATAGGGTCAGATACCTTGCAGGTGCGTACAACCAATTAACGGCAAACTTCTCAGGACGATAGCAGTGGGAGACTGACTCAAAAACTGTCTTTAGACAGGGATCTAGTACAGGCCCCAGTTAGTTCCTCTGTCAAAATGTCATTCTTGTCCCTCATGTTGTTCAACCAATCCTCCAGGAAAGTCCAGTTGTCTCTTGATTCTTCTGTATAGATGAGCATTCTTGTATTTTAGGTCTCTGGGGCTGTAGGAGGCAAACTGGACTGACGAATGAGAAGCAGTTCAAAAGCCTGGCCACCCATGACTTGCAGACTGCAAAGTCCCACCGTAGAGGTGCCAATGGTAATGTTAAAAGTAGCCATTTTTGGCAGTTCATGGCTGCAGTGGTAATCCTGAAGCCGTTCTTTTAAAGTCGCATGCGGGTGGTAGAAGGAAACTACGGCACAGAGGGGCGATCTGACCTTTATGCCACTAGTGCCATTTTACTGGGGCCTTCCCAAAGGGGAAGGTATGCATATAATAATTAAACATTACTATCAAGTTTTAAGGGCAGAGCACATGCAATGGGAGTTATTTAGGAGTTAAAACAGACTAGTATATTAAGCCCCACAAAAAACAAAATCTAGAGAGGCCATGCAGAAAGGTGAATTTACAAGATATATGTGAAAGGGAACAAGGCAGCTTTCAGATGAACAAGCACTTTCCAAGGATTAGTGATGAAGGGGAGTATCTGGCCATATGCTGCTTCAACCACTGTCTACTACAAGGATGATTACAGGCTTTAGTTCCTGGAGTTCAGGCCCATCACCTTACGCACCCAAGGATAGGAAGCACACTTACGAGTGAACTGCTGTTGCACATTTTCTCTGACATACTTTATACTGGAGTTTGCAGTAAGATCAATCAAGCCATGATTGCTAGTGGTCTGGGGGGTGTGGGCAGTCCCTGAATGTGAAGCCAGCGGAGCTATCTCCGGGCAGTCCCAGAATGTGAAGCCAGGGGATGTATCTTCTTCAAAGGTCATGGTACTGTGTGGGCCAGAACTCAGGCATAGACATGAATTCACAGCAGTTACCTGAGCAGTAGCACTGTTAAATAGGATTCATAATCATGACAGAAGTGGATGGCTGAGTTGCCCTCAATTATAAGAGCATTCCCACAAAGAGGCCTATTAAATATGCATTGCACGAAAGTCAATTACACTGTCACACACAAAGCCCTGCTAATCTTCGACACAGTGTACTCTATAATTACAATCCATCTGCATTTTGGAGGAGCTTAATCCCTTTAACAACAGTGACACCGTGATCCGAACACCTTGTGATTTGAGGCCTGGGTTGTTAGCATGCATTAACTATCTTGATCTCAAGCACTTGGTACCCAGCTATAATCATCTTTGCAATATGCTAATAAAGTGATCACATGACTAAACTGCAGGCGTTACAGTCAAGCACTCTGACGTTATAATGGCTTTGTTAGAAGGGCAATCGTTCATTGCGCTCAGTATCGTCTCCCATATCCATCTTCCAAGTGTGTTAACTTTTCTATTCACTCTTTTCACAGAAGTCTGCACCAAACGCCCGAGATAAATGAAACGATGAAGGATGCACAGTAGAGTCATTTTCCTTTCACTAGTAACAGGTCACATCCAAATATTGATTATCACAAGTTATAAGAAGGACTCCTTTATCCTACTTTAAAAAGCATACATCTTAAAGGGTTTAGCGAATAACAAAATGCAAACCCAAGAGACTGAATGAAATTGGCTGCTCATTCAAGTTATCGAGCTCTTGAACCAATGAATGAACAAACAAACCTTGCATCACACATATTTATAACAATGGGGTCTCCAGGGTGCATCATCTCATCCACCTAAAATAAATTGAAATGTTAGCCCTTTCTAAAAGTAGCTAATGGAAGCAGTGTGGTATAACATCTGTGGCAAGGACCTTTGGAGAACTGGCTCCTCAACAGACCGGGTACTACCTCTCCTCTGTTGTTTATCTTTACTCAAGGAATTACTACATTTGGTTGGTCTTTGCTTCTTGGGTTTCTCGTACGCTGTTGAAAGGAAATTGTTTGTTTTGTCTCCGTATAGCTATGCTTTTTGCCCACTTAAACACATATTTACGTTTGGGCCTGGAACCAGTGTTTTAAATGGACCGGTACTGTCCGGTACTGAGTAGCGGCACCTTTTTTATTTTGAGAGGGAGAGTACCGGCACACCTCAAAAAAACGTAATACTTTTAATTGGAGAGTACCGGCACTTCTGGGAAACAAGCAGGTACTCTGGCACAGACTACCTGCACTTTAATTTTTAAATTTCAAGCACTGCCTGGAACACATGGCCTCTCCTTCTTAAAAATGAAGCCATTAAAACATAAGCACTTTGTGCGTTTGGAAGTCAATGAATTTGATGGAGGGGGAGGAGCCCATCTAAGCTGTGCGCTGACTGCACTCTCGCTAATACACAGAAGTCAGCAGAGGGAAGATGGTTCTAAACTTGTTTAGCTGGTGAAAACAGCTGGTAGAAAACAACCAAATTTGAGCACTAAATGGTTCATTAAAAGCAATGTGGACTTTAGTATGGAAATACTAATGAATGGAACCTCATATTACAGATGGTGTCCCTGCACCCAAATGATATTAATGTGCCCAAAAGGGGGAATGCCATGCAGAAATGGTTTTCCTGCATCATTTTCTGCAGATGTTCCTTATTCCATATTGTTTCCACTGTAAATTTACTGCTGGGTAGTAAGCTGCAGAACAGGGAATTCTGCAGGGCAGAGGGTGAGGAGAAAGGATAGGTAGGGCTGCCCGTATTCTGGAAAGGTTGCCATAGGCCAGGAAGAGCTCCCTTCAGTGCCTTATGTTTTGCTTATATGTCTCTTCTGTGAATGACCCCGCTCACACACTGCTCTGTATTGTGTATTTGCTCATCTAGCCCTCAACCCATATAAATTATTATGGTTTTCATTCATTTACTAGTCCATGTGCATTTATCTTTACTGTCACGCAAAGATGTGTGTTGCATTCATATAAACTGATACTACTAGTTCACAAATTCATAGATTTGTATGAGCTGGCAGGAGAGGCTGAGAGCAGAGAAGTTCCTTGTAAAACTGCATCAAATGCTGTTGTCTCATTGCAAACTTTGCAACAGGCATAATGGGGCCTTGTTGCGAAGATAGACTGGGCTGGAAAATAAGTGAAAGTCAGGTATATATGTATCTTGACAAAATCTAAATACTGAACCCTCATGGAATGGCAGACATTTGATGCAATGGTTTGACATGTAGGGATCCTCAAAGTGTACAATGTACTTGGTTGCCTGTTTACATGGTTTTTTCACTCTGTGCATTCACAACAGTTGTTTTGATATATGCAGTAATCCTATTAGAATTAATCTGCAGTAAAATAAAGCCATACAAATAGCAGGGTGGATTTCACATTTGTGCATGGTTGGGGTGAAGGGTTGCCAGTCTCCAGCAGTCTCTGGCAGTTTCTGTTGTGTGGCTAACACACATTCTCTCCAGGTAACATGAGATTTGTGAGCTTTAATGTGTCTGTTCTCCCTGTTCAAGTTGGTAAGTTGTTCATACCTGTGGTTACCTAAGGGCTAAAGCAGATGAAACTGGTTTGTGATCACAAAAGTCCCTGATAATCTAACACTGTTGTGAAGGCAGAGGGTGGGCTACTCAAATGCCCACAGCCCCAGCATCCCTTAATGCAGGTCCAGTGTTTTCATCCCCCATAATGAGAGACAAGAGTTGCATCAGGATCTGACTGAAAACGGATTCTGAACTGAAATGCATTAGGAGAAATCAACACTCATTGGCTTGAGTGCACTATACGAGAGCCTTCTCACCACCAGGACCATAGAACACAAATGGACTTTGTGGAAGAACAAAAGAGGAAGACCATGTTGTTGGGCCTGCTTGGGGAAAGACTGAGACCCCGAATCCTGGAATGCTGAGATCCAAAGCTTCAGTACGTGCTTTTCAAATGTCAGAGCAGCCAGCCTCCTGTAGCCTCAGGGAGATTAAAGGGTGAAAAGAAAATCCAACGTGGAAGATGAACCAATATATCAGTTGGGACTAGATGTGTGCTGGACACCCTCAAAAGCGAAGATGATTGAGCGTGTTCTGACTATGATATGGTACCTTACATGGCTCACCAGGTGTCTGGAAGCTTCAGGTATGGGCAGAAGGATTTTATGCATTTGAAAAAACTAAGCTGGTCATTACGACCTGCTGCGGTGGCAGTCAGACCGCCACCAATGTGGCGGTCCGGCAGCCACATTATGACCGGTCGGACCACCAGCACGGACACTTTTCGGCCATCCGATGGTCCCAATCTACCAGGGCAGTGTGCAAGCAGCGCTGCCCTGGGGATTATGAACCCCCCTCTCCGCCGGCATTTAGATGGCGATTGCCCCGCCATGTAAAGGCTGGCAGAGATGGGGTGCAGAGGGCCCCATGGGGGCCCCTGAACTGCCCATGTACTTGGCATGGGCAGTGCAGGGGCCCCCATGGCCAGCCCCATTGCGCTTTTCACTGTCTCCTTTGCAAACAGTGAAAAGTGCGACTGGTGCTGGTGCACCCTACGCACCACAACATTGCCGCTGGCTCAATTATGAGCTCTGTCAATATTGTGGACTGTTTCCCACTGGGCCAGCGAGTGGAAACACTGTTTCCGCCCGCTGACCCATCGTGATACTTGTAATAGGGCCCGCGGGAAGGTGACCTCACTGCCCAGCTTTATAGTTATGTGAGTAGGGTATGGCTTGATGTGTGCTCCTACTTGTTAGCTGAGTAAATATGTGCCAGTTGCATGAATGAGTGTATGTCATGTCTGTGTGCGTGGTGGGCACATGGGGATTGTCTTCCTGAGTAGATGCCCCCAGGTATAGTGTCCATAGATGACTCTATGAGTTCAGGTCTTTGTGCGCATGGACGTCTATAAATACTTTGTTCTGCTGTCCCTACCCATGTATGTCATTTGCCTTTGGCACGCATGCAGTATACAAGCACTATACCCACCGGCATGACAATACTTGATGTACAATGACCTCCAACCTACTACAGAGAAAGCACACTTTTAGAATTAAAATGCAATATCCAACCACACTATTCCAGAATCCTGAGAGTGCTAAAAGGTAAATCTTACTTCACTTCAACTCAATTGAAAATGAGAATGTGGGCTTCTTGCTCAGCCTGCGAAAATATTCTGAAGAGCAGCTCAAATCAAGTTGGAGGGACCAATAAGGAAGAGATTGACATGGTACATTCCTTCCCTGGTTCGAACACATTTGCGGGAATTATGGACTTGTGTGATTAAATGTGATTTACAGTTTTGCACTTACTGTGATCAGATAACATGAGGGATGTTCCAACTGATTTAGGAGGTGGGGTCTATGGGGTTCTGCTGAGAGAGCTCTTCTCTCCTGGATCTCCTAGGTATCTCCCTTTTTCTGGGAAGGCAGGGGCTGTGAAAGGACAGCCAAGGCATCTAGCTGTTTACGTTTTTTGTGTGCTTCTAAAAACTTCTTAGCTTCAATAATCTATACATTGATTTCATTATTTGTGTTTGCAGCTTGCTCATGCTGCCATTAGAACTTTCCAAAGCCTCCGAGGGGTGGTGGTGGTGCACAGGTGGGTTGAAGTGTGGCTTGAGATATACGGACCTATTCATAAATGCCTTTGTGAATTTGCCTCAAAACATTTAAAATGGAAATACAATTTGTGCGAATGGCTAGGACTCTGCCCTCTTTGCACTTTTAGTAATAGGGAGCTGGACACTGTGTGGCCAATTCTCGCTGGCACTTAAGATTATGCAAAAGAGTACTCTTATAGAACTACTTCCTGTACTCAAAGTCTTCTGTGAATCGACCCTGTTGTAAGTAGCAACAATCAATATTTTAGATTAAACTCATCAAGTTTCACATTTGTAGATCCAAATATAGTCCTAACTACTCTTATTACCAACAAAACCTAATTCGTTCCTGACTTCATAACAGTCTAATTGTGATGTCCATCTAGTAATTTGAGCCTAAAGAGAGACAAAGAAAAAAGCTGAAATGTAATCAGGTAGAGCACATTCTAACAGATCAAGAGTATTTGTTCAGTGCACATTCAGCCTTTGGTATATCTTGGTTCTGAATAACAGATGTTTATTGTTATCCAACTCAATGGTATCATTGTATCGACCCTGTAAAGATAAACAGCTGAGTGCATCCACTAGGACTTGAACCTGTGACTAGGAGGTAAAATGCAGGTCCTTAGAGTAGATGAATTTGCATACTGAGCCACTAGATGGCAGCACAGTGATACAAAAGGGAAATGTTTACATTGATGTTTGAACGTGCCAAGCGGCCAGGCTGCTCTTAGTACCAGAAAAGAAACGGACACCACTGAAATTAAGCTTGGAAGTCGAACAGCAAACTATGTTGAGGCTGGAGCGTCAATGGCTTGTGGCCTGGGCACACACAGGTAGAGATTTAGTCAAATATGACAGAGGTGGGCCAAGTCGATAGTTGACTGATTGTCAACTAAGTAGCAATACAGTTCTGGATTTGATCGGAGGGCATTACAAAGGGAATCCTTGTGTTATGGCTCAATCCAAGGAGTAGGGTCAAAGATGAAAAAGATGATCTTCAACTACTGAAGCCTCAGTAGGAACTGTCTCATATATGCTAAGGCACAGCTGGGCTCCTACATTGGGAGCTTCAGGAAATGTAACAGCACCTTACAGTTAAATGTTGTAATCACAGTTGACAAATTTGGTAAATTTGCACTCTGAAAAATGGCCTTTTGTAAGTTACACAGGAGACAGTAAATGAGGTCAGACCCCATGCCGTGCATACGTCTAAACTCTAACAGAACATTGTTTTATAGGTGAATCTCTTTAATCCATGCTTGAAGCTGAAGAATAACCAGTTCTTCCATTGTCTTTCATGTGCTAGCAGTGCTTAATTTATGCTTGTTGTTTCCGGTGCGGAGTACCAGCACTTATTTTTGAGGGCCGGCGCTTATTCTTCTGCCTCAAGCATTTACTGCGAGTTAAAGACATGGGAAAGACGGAGGAAGAGAAAAGCAAAAAAGCGTCACGAAGGGATAAAGCAGAAAGCTGCAGGAGTGAGCTGAAGGGGTAGGGAGTGGCTGTAAATAGATTGAAGAGTTTGGGCCTGGAACCAGTGTTTTAAATGGACCGGTACTGTCCGGTACTGAGTAGCGGCACCTTTTTTATTTTGAGAGGGAGAGTACGGGCACACCTCAAAAAAACGTAATACTTTTAATTGGAGAGTACCGGCACTTCTGGGAAACAAGCAGGTACTCTGGCACAGACTACCTGCACTTTAATTTTTAAATTTCAAGCACTGCCTGGAACACATGGCCTCTCCTTCTTAAAAATGAAGCCATTAAAACATAAGCACTTTGTGCGTTTGGAAGTCAATGAATTTGATGGAGGGGGAGGAGCCCATCTAAGCTGTGCGCTGACTGCACTCTCGCTAATACACAGAAGTCAGCAGAGGGAAGATGGTTCTAAACTTGTTTAGCTGGTGAAAACAGCTGGTAGAAAACAACCAAATTTGAGCACTAAATGGTTCATTAAAAGCAATGTGGACTTTAGTATGGAAATACTAATGAATGGAACCTCATATTACAGATGGTGTCCCTGCACCCAAATGATATTAATGTGCCCAAAAGGGGGAATGCCATGCAGAAATGGTTTTCCTGCATCATTTTCTGCAGATGTTCCTTATTCCATATTGTTTCCACTGTAAATTTACTGCTGGGTAGTAAGCTGCAGAACAGGGAATTCTGCAGGGCAGAGGGTGAGGAGAAAGGATAGGTAGGGCTGCCCGTATTCTGGAAAGGTTGCCATAGGCCAGGAAGAGCTCCCTTCAGTGCCTTATGTTTTGCTTATATGTCTCTTCTGTGAATGACCCCGCTCACACACTGTTCTGTATTGTGTATTTGCTCATCTAGCCCTCAACCCATATAAATTATTATGGTTTTCATTCATTTACTAGTCCATGTGCATTTATCTTTACTGTCACGCAAAGATGTGTGTTGCATTCATATAAACTGATACTACTAGTTCACAAATTCATAGATTTGTATGAGCTGGCAGGAGAGGCTGAGAGCAGAGAAGTTCCTTGTAAAACTGCATCAAATGCTGTTGTCTCATTGCAAACTTTGCAACAGGCATAATGGGGCCTTGTTGCGAAGATAGACTGGGCTGGAAAATAAGTGAAAGTCAGGTATATATGTATCTTGACAAAATCTAAATACTGAACCCTCATGGAATGGCAGACATTTGATGCAATGGTTTGACATGTAGGGATCCTCAAAGTGTACAATGTACTTGGTTGCCTGTTTACATGGTTTTTTCACTCTGTGCATTCACAACAGTTGTTTTGATATATGCAGTAATCCTATTAGAATTAATCTGCAGTAAAATAAAGCCATACAAATAGCAGGGTGGATTTCACATTTGTGCGTGGTTGGGGTGAAGGGTTGCCAGTCTCCAGCAGTCTCTGGCAGTTTCTGTTGTGTGGCTAACACACATTCTCTCCAGGTAACATGAGATTTGTGAGCTTTAATGTGTCTGTTCTCCCTGTTCAAGTTGGTAAGTTGTTCATACCTGTGGTTACCTAAGGGCTAAAGCAGATGAAACTGGTTTGTGATCACAAAAGTCCCTGATAATCTAACACTGTTGTGAAGGCAGAGGGTGGGCTACTCAAATGCCCACAGCCCCAGCATCCCTTAATGCAGGTCCAGTGTTTTCATCCCCCATAATGAGAGACAAGAGTTGCATCAGGATCTGACTGAAAACGGATTCTGAACTGAAATGCATTAGGAGAAATCAACACTCATTGGCTTGAGTGCACTATACGAGAGCCTTCTCACCACCAGGACCATAGAACACAAATGGACTTTGTGGAAGAACAAAAGAGGAAGACCATGTTGTTGGGCCTGCTTGGGGAAAGACTGAGACCCCGAATCCTGGAATGCTGAGATCCAAAGCTTCAGTACGTGCTTTTCAAATGTCAGAGCAGCCAGCCTCCTGTAGCCTCAGGGAGATTAAAGGGTGAAAAGAAAATCCAACGTGGAAGATGAACCAATATATCAGTTGGGACTAGATGTGTGCTGGACACCCTCAAAAGCGAAGATGATTGAGCGTGTTCTGACTATGATATGGTACCTTACATGGCTCACCAGGTGTCTGGAAGCTTCAGGTATGGGCAGAAGGATTTTATGCATTTGAAAAAACTAAGCTGGTCATTACGACCTGCTGCGGTGGCAGTCAGACCGCCACCAATGTGGCGGTCCGGCAGCCACATTATGACCGGTCGGACCACCAGCACGGACACTTTTCGGCCATCCGATGGTCCCAATCTACCAGGGCAGTGTGCAAGCAGCGCTGCCCTGGGGATTATGAACCCCCCTCTCCGCCGGCATTTAGATGGCGATTGCCCCGCCATGTAAAGGCTGGCAGAGATGGGGTGCAGAGGGCCCCATGGGGGCCCCTGAACTGCCCATGTACTTGGCATGGGCAGTGCAGGGGCCCCCATGGCCAGCCCCATTGCGCTTTTCACTGTCTCCTTTGCAAACAGTGAAAAGTGCGACTGGTGCTGGTGCACCCTACGCACCACAACATTGCCGCTGGCTCAATTATGAGCTCTGTCAATATTGTGGACTGTTTCCCACTGGGCCAGCGAGTGGAAACACTGTTTCCGCCCGCTGACCCATCGTGATACTTGTAATAGGGCCCGCAGGAAGGTGACCTCACTGGCGGTAGCCTGACTAGGGGAGTTTGATGGATAGCCTTTTCCGTCTGCCAAACTCTTAATGACCCCCCTAAGACTTCTGGCTTTAGCAGGAAGTAGGACTAGAGTGGTCAATTTCTTCCTTGGATTCATGTCTTCCTTGAAGTCCCCTATTAGAATGCCTAAAATACTGAAAGCAGTTGAGGATACCAGTGTGGAGGGCAGATGATCCTGCCCTCACAACCTGTATTAAGCAGAACACTGTTGGCAATTGCTTTACATTTTTGGCCCAAGAGTAGTTTCCTGTGACGGTTTTTGGCAAGTAACATTACCTTTATACCATTATTTCTTAATGCACTTTTATACTTTTTTCAAATATTGATTTCTACTATTTCCTCATCCAATTTTCCTTGTTTTTTTGTCTTACTTTAGCTATTAAAATGTTCATCTATTTAAAATTGGTTTGGTCCACTGCAACTATTAACTTAATTGATGTTTTGTTATGTAGTGCCGAAGCGCACTTGGGTATCAGCGTGCTCTACAAGTTCCTTCATTTCATTTTATTGTTTGTGTGTTTACCTTACAAATTCATGTCTTCAGACCCCTAATCAATTTTTTACCATTTCGGTTTTATTTCGCTTACGATTTTTTGTCTTGTTTAGTGAACTGCTTTATGCTATTGCTACCAAGGGTTCCGACCTGTTTTGTTTCATAAAAATAGTATTTTACCTAACCAGGAACAGTTTATTCTTAGCTTGTGGGAACTTTTCCCTAACTAGGAGCCAGGATCTTGTAACGGTGCTCTGTTACTGCCCAGCTATGTCAAACCACAGACACACACTACATTCATAAAGTCCAACAGGAGAGACAGAGCACTTCTGATGTTTACACCAGGTCCAGAGTCCACTAAAGTGTGCATGCACACTGTCACTGCATGCTGAGCTCACCATCTCTTCTCCAGTTCAGAGTGTTTTCGGCCTCCTCCAGCTTTACGTCAATGTCCCGTAGCTGCGCCTCCACCAGAGGGTACTCCACCTCAAGGATTGTCTTCATGATTTTGTTGTACCAGTTAGCAGTCAGTTCAAGATTAGCTACGTATTGCCTGAACGATTCCTTGGAGGAGTAAAACTCTTCTGCTTGCGAAGGAATTGTTTCAGTCTGCCTGTTCTCCAGATATTTTACTTCTCGCAGCACTGAAACCAACTTAAACAATTGAAAGTAAAGTTAGATCCCTTTTCCTCTTTCACAGAATTCATAAAAACATCTATTTAACTTCTTGAGATTTCTGTTTCTCTCATCTGAAATACTTTAGGAGGCACAGACAATAGTGCTGCAAACCCTTAATCACAGTACATCATTTACATTTGCAGGGAGGGAGAATAATTAATCAGGTGATAACAAATATTTCAAAATTATATAAGAAACTAAAAACCAGGCAAAAGACAACTAGCTAGATCGGTTAAGATGCTTAAAGACCTCCTCGCATATTGACAATTTTTTAGGTGCAGTTCATCAACACATTTTGCAGGCAATCGCTCACCATAATAAGTGATTTGAGAGAGATGTTCAGCCGAATAGTTTATTCCTCTGTGCTTCATCCTCTTCAATCCATAACATATCTAGCTGTGCTTATTTGTATGGCTTTAGCCCCACCCCGTGAATGTGTGTTGAAACACAGCACCTTAGTTCCATTAAAAAGGTGAATTCTTATATGCAGGAACATTAAAATATTTGTGTTTTTGTGATCCACAGCAGACATGCTTCATGCATCTACGGAGTATTGACAAGGTTCGGCAGAGTCATTAAGTGTATCAGCGTCTGCTTTCATGCTTCTCCCGGTGCCAATACAGACAATTATTTAAATTCTCATAAATTACATAGATGGTCATAAGATGCGTGAAACACCTACTGATCTGCGCGACGTGTATCACGTTCTCACAAAACATAAATCATTTACTATCGGTGTAATTGTCTTTAATGCGGCGCTTGTGCTTAGTTGATCATCCAATCACAGCAAGTGAGCATGGGCTGTCCGTGAAACTGAGAAGCACTATCTACACCTGATATAGCATCTGTACGCAGGCGAGCATGTCTGCTCTCCTCTATGCGCCTACAGAAACCTAGGGGCAGTGTAATATCCTGTTACCAACAGTAGCCAAGGGTGGTATATGAAAACAGTGCCCAGGACGCAGCTCGAGGGTGGAGGGCAGCAAGACTGCAGCATTTAGTACAAAAAAAACGAATATGACAGGTCTCTACTGCTTCACGGATATGACCAAATTATGGAAATTGCCTTTTTATTGAGAAAGGGGACATCACTGACCTGACACAAGAAAGAAAATATAGGGACCAACTATCTTAAAGAGTTCTCACTGTGGTTGGCACGGATTGTAAGAAATGGCTAGTCCTGTTTTATTGGGCTCATATTTTTTTTACCTTCAAGGCATTTTGACATGCCAGCCTAGAATCGAAGAGCAATGGCGGACTTGTGAGAGTCACGCTAGATTGGTGCTATCTAGAACGTCCAAGTTCTACACCTTTTTATGTGTGGCTTAATGAATTGAGCTTGCAGCAGTTGTTTGTTCCAGTTCTTTTGATTGTATGAGGTACACAGGTGCGCTTTGTGGCTGGCTGTGATAGAGAGGAATGCAGAACACATGTGTGCTTTAAGACTGGAGTTCCGTTTTCTCAAAGCTGACTGCTTCATTAGTGACGGTGCTAGAACGTAAAACTATCTTCACCAAACCCGCCATCTTCTGTGCAGACGAATGCGGGATAATGCAAATGTTTGAAAACCCCCTAAAGTGAAAATTGAAAGCTGCCCTCTGCTCGGTGACCAGGTGTATATTCCTTTCAAATCAGCAAAAATTCTCGCATCCAATTGCCATCGTAACAACCAAAAGTAGGCTTTTTATTGTTGTTCCATCCATCTGCACAATGTGTTGGGTAAAATAGCCAATTCTGGGTTTTTGTTTTTTTTAACCAAAACAACTTTGGATTCTAGTAATTGCAGATTTTTTTTTACCATTGCAATGAAGTCATTAAAATTTTGTGATGCAATTTTTTTAGCCAACATCCTGGCCTGATGGAATGCGGGATATATGACATGGAGCCAGTTATCAGTTATGATGCTTTATAGTTATGTGAGTAGGGTATGGCTTGATGTGTGCTCCTACTTGTTAGCTGAGTAAATATGTGCCAGTTGCATGAATGAGTGCATGTCATGTCTGTGTGCGTGGTGGGCACATGGGGATTGTCTTCCTGAGTAGATGCCCCCAGGTATAGTGTCCATAGATGACTCTATGAGTTCAGGTCTTTGTGCGCATGGACGTCTATAAATACTTTGTTCTGCTGTCCCTACCCATGTATGTCATTTGCCTTTGGCACGCATGCAGTATACAAGCACTATACCCACTGGCATGACAATACTTGATGTACAATGACCTCCAACCTACTACAGAGAAAGCACACTTTTAGAATTAAAATGCAATATCCAACCACACTATTCCAGAATACTGAGAGTGCTAAAAGGTAAATCTTACTTCACTTCAACTCAATTGAAAATGAGAATGTGGGCTTCTTGCTCAGCCTGCGAAAATATTCTGAAGAGCAGCTCAAATCAAGTTGGAGGGACCAATAAGGAAGAGATTGACATGGTACATTCCTTCCCTGGTTCGAACACATTTGCGGGAATTATGGACTTGTGTGATTAAATGTGATTTACAGTTTTGCACTTACTGTGATCAGATAACATGAGGGATGTTCCAACTGATTTAGGAGGTGGGGTCTATGGGGTTCTGCTGAGAGAGCTCTTCTCTCCTGGATCTCCTAGGTATCTCCCTTTTTCTGGGAAGGCAGGGGCTGTGAAAGGACAGCCAAGGCATCTAGCTGTTTACGTTTTTTGTGTGCTTCTAAAAACTTCTTAGCTTCAATAATCTATACATTGATTTCATTATTTGTGTTTGCAGCTTGCTCATGCTGCCATTAGAACTTTCCAAAGCCTCCGAGGGGTGGTGGTGGTGCACAGGTGGGTTGAAGTGTGGCTTGAGATATACGGACCTATTCATAAATGCCTTTGTGAATTTGCCTCAAAACATTTAAAATGGAAATACAATTTGTGCGAATGGCTAGGACTCTGCCCTCTTTGCACTTTTAGTAATAGGGAGCTGGACACTGTGTGGCCAATTCTCGCTGGCACTTAAGATTATGCAAAAGAGTACTCTTATAAAACTGCTTCCTGTACTCAAAGTCTTCTGTGAATCGACCCTGTTGTAAGTAGCAACAATCAATATTTTAGATTAAACTCATCAAGTTTCACATTTGTAGATCCAAATATAGTCCTAACTACTCTTACTACCAACAAAACCTAATTCGTTCCTGACTTCATAACAGTCTAATTGTGATGTCCATCTAGTAATTTGAGCCTAAAGAGAGACAAAGAAAAAAGCTGAAATGTAATCAGGTAGAAAACATTCTAACAGATCAAGAGTATTTGTTCAGTGCACATTCAGCCTTTGGTATATCTTGGTTCTGAATAACAGATGTTTATTGTTATCCAACTCAATGGTATCATTGTATCGACCCTGTAAAGATAAACAGCTGAGTGCATCCACTAGGACTTGAACCTGTGACTAGGAGGTAAAATGCAGGTCCTTAGAGTAGATGAATTTGCATACTGAGCCACTAGATGGAGCACAGTGATACAAAAGGGAAATGTTTACATTGATGTTTGAACGTGCCAAGCGGCCAGGCTGCTCTTAGTACCAGAAAAGAAACGGACACCACTGAAATTAAGCTTGGAAGTCGAACAGCAAACTATGTTGAGGCTGGAGCGTCAATGGCTTGTGGCCTGGGCACACACAGGTAGAGATTTAGTCAAATATGACAGAGGTGGGCCAAGTCGATAGTTGACTGATTGTCAACTAAGTAGGAATACAGTTCTGGATTTGATCGGAGGGCATTACAAAGGGAATCCTTGTGTTATGGCTCAATCCAAGGAGTAGGGTCAAAGATGAAAAAGATGATCTTCAACTACTGAAGGCTCAGTAGGAACTGTCTCATATATGCTAAGGCACAGCTGGGCTCCTACATTGGGAGCTTCAGGAAATGTAACAGCACCTTACAGTTAAATGTTGTAATCACAGTTGACAAATTTGGTAAATTTGCACTCTGAAAAATGGCCTTTTGTAAGTTACACAGGAGACAGTAAATGAGGTCAGACCCCATGCCGTGCATCAGTCTAAACTCTAACAGAACATTGTTTTATAGGTGAATCTCTTTAATCCATGCTTGAAGCTGAAGAATAACCAGTTCTTCCTTTGTCTTTCATGTGCTAGCAGTGCTTAATTTATGCTTGTTGTTTCCGGTGCGGAGTACCAGCACTTATTTTTGAGGGCCGGCGCTTATTCTTCTGCCTCAAGCATTTACTGCGAGTTAAAGACACATGGGAAAGACGGAGGAAGAGAAAAGCAAAAAAGCGTCACAAAGGGATAAAGCAGAAAGCTGCAGGAGTGAGCTGAAGGGGTAGGGAGTGGCTGTAAATAGATTGAAGAGGCCCGAGATGGCTTCAGAATTATGCTGCCACAATATTCTGTGTTTGCACATTTAATTGCAGCAGCCGTATGTTTAAGAGGAGGGCTTTGGGCACCGGCACCTTTTTATTTAAAAAATTTCATACAGGTGATCACCATCCTTTAATTCTATGAGGTTAATTCTCACATGAATAACACATTACATGTGAAAAAATGTACACAATTGTGCA
Source organism: Pleurodeles waltl (assembly GCF_031143425.1). Classification (NCBI taxonomy): domain Eukaryota; kingdom Metazoa; phylum Chordata; class Amphibia; order Caudata; family Salamandridae; genus Pleurodeles; species Pleurodeles waltl. Next base: position 1,239,528,759 of record NC_090446.1, read on the forward strand.
AACTTTTGCTCACTTTCTTGAGCATTTGTAGGAGGATCAATCACAAAATGGCACTTCATTTTCACAAGTTATGTGAAAAGCCTGAATCCAACAAGTCATGCACCCAACAAAGGTACAAAAGGAAGCAAGAAAATAAACCATGGAAATAGTAACACTTAGACTCCAATGCAATACATTGGAACAGCCACAGGAAAACGTGTTTATGTGTAAATCAGCGTGAGTGGAGCTTGGCAGGGATGCACATCTGATTATGCTGCTTAAGATAATGGGTTTGGGCCGTTTCCATAGCACTGCGGCATGTTGCTCGCAAACAAATGTACAGGAATCATTAAAATAATCTCCCATGAGCGTAAAGTGCATATAGAGAGGTCTGGGCCAAGTGAGCGTCTTACTGCCAGGATAGAAAGGTTAGTGGCTAACATTTAGCGAACAATGAATAAAGAACAGGCTAACACAGCAATTAGATGCCCTTCACAGCAGCATTAGCTTTCTGTTTTACCTGGGGATTAAAATTGACTGTGATTAGTTTGGTGTCCTCGTCTCTCTTGATGAGTGGTTGACAGAGATTGTACTGTGATTTCTCCGACACGGTCTGGGACCACTCTTCGTACCGCTTCTCCTTATACCTGTAATTTGAAGACAGGACAACGCATGTGCATGTTAATCATAAGGTTATTGTGAAACAGATGTAGCCTCTTTTAAGCCAATGTCCCTGATTGAACTGCACATAACAGCGCCGCATTCCTGCTATATATATCGCTCCATCAGAGGGCATACTAGGAATAAAAAGCAAACTGGCACACATATAATTCTAAATAGCATCCTGATGATTCATTATTTATTAAATACCAATCGAAACATGCAAACAGTAATCATAGAAGTCTATAAGTGGTGGATGTCTTACTGAAGATCAGAGACCTTCTGGTGGCTTGTTTGTAAATGTACCTGAATTGTGTACGCAATAAACCTGTCTTTATCTGGTCCTGCATAGAGGGAAATTCATACTAAATTCATTCAAGTAAATAAGAAATCCCAGCATGTAAAGTACTTTACTGCTTAAGACAAGCTCACCGTCAACACGCCCCTTTTATGTAGAGATCAGCCGACTGACTAAGCCTCCCCTAAACACCTCAATTTAGAAAATCCCGATGGCACACTGTAAAGGGGTGCACAAAGATACACACCCAGAGAATGTGGAGTCCCCCAACTCCAGGTGCTAGGGAAAAGACAGAGGTTTTCGTATTCCGTACTAAAACTAAGGCTCAGATAAAAAGCACGATGAATAGTCCCGACCTCTGCACAAATCTCTGCGCAGGAAATCAATTCTGACTCGGTTGCCCAGTAATTACAATGTGCGTAAAAAGTCCCCACCATTCTTTACATTCAAGCAGGTCGAAAATTCCAGAAGAGAGAATCCGTAAAAAGGAAGGTGCACTGCCACTCAGAAGAGAATGGAAGAGAGGAGGGTGAGGAGGAAAGGATAATGGAGGTAAGAGGGGAAAGAAGGTGAAAAGGTAAAGGGTTCGAGCAGTGTTGTAAGGAGAAAGGAAAGATAGAAGAGTAGGGCAGAGGGAAAAAAGGTGGGGAAAACTGAGGGTAATTGCTGTTGAAAGGGTGGATAAAGATAGGCAAAAATGAGGAAAAGATAAATGAAGATAAAGAAGGCTGGAGAGAGTGGGGGAAAGTGTGGGTGGAAAAGAAAAGGTGAAAAATGGGAGTGAACGACGAAGTGAGAAAAATCAGTAGTAGCGAGAAGTGGAATAGAGGGTTAAATGAGGAAATAGTTAAATGGAGAATAATTATGAAAGGACAATGGGTGCATTAGAAAGAAGGGAGCACACCGACAGAATAATGAAGGGAGAGGAGAAAAATGGGAAATGAGTGAATTAAAAAAAGGCAGAAATATGGTGACAGATGGGTAGAAGTAATGGGAGCAGTGCAAAGCGACTGAATGTGAACAAGGAAGGAGAAAGGAGGGGCAAGAAAGGGAAATGGATGAGAGGTGAGTGAAATTGACATTTGCAAATATGGAAGTGCAATGGAAATGAGGTGGCGAGAATAAGCGGGAGGATAAGGAAGTAGTGAGGTGAGGGCCATTTTAAAGAGGCCTTCTAGCTGAAGGGTCCTCAGTGAAGGTGTGAAGGAAGGGCTCAGCACTACTCTACTCAAGCAGCAACCACAATTCTTCTCAGGGTGAAACACAAGCAAAAACCCACATTAACCTATGCTTAACCATCCCAGAAGGGATAATCAGTTTGGACTCAGACAAATTGGAGATTACTCAATCTAAATAGAACTGTAAACTACTCTTCTATTTATATTAAGTAAGCTCCTATTTGTCAGAGTCCGAACTGCTTATCCCTTCTCCTGGGGTTGACGCTAAAAGATGATCTCTATTAAGAGGCCAATTGTGGCTGGAGAATGTTTCCTATCCATTTGGGTTTACTTTCCTTCCCTGTGCCCTACCCCTTGTCAGCACTTCCTTTTCACTTGACTGTTAAAGTCCCCAGAAGCCCTAAATCTAAGATGGCTATCACCTTCTTCCACCACAAGACCACTCAATGACATTGCTAATCCATCCTAAAATGTCCAAGATGAATTACTGTCCTTTAGAGACACTACAAAGCTACAGTAGGAAATCCCCTGTTGCAGTGCAGGCCAAGACCACGTTGCTCAGCAGGTGCTTACATTTACTTTGGATTGCCACATTGTTTACTTTCGCTACTACCATCAGTCCCAGGGCGGCACTTACAGCAGCATGGAAAGGAGATGATGTGGCCAAGCAGCAGTTATTATGTTTTCCCTCAGCTATTCAGCAGGGGAAACACAATTCACAGCGTCTTGCCGGCTTGCCCATTTTGTATGGAATGTACACTGCAAAGAATGTCTTGATGGACGAAGTAAAACTATGCCAGCCTTAGGAAATTCGTACTTCTCTTTGAAGTATGAAATTTCCTCAATTCACTTGATGCAAGCATAATTAACATTTTGACTACCCTTGGAATAATGGGGTAAATCTTGTTGGACCCTCTTTCACTCCACTGACCTTCTCACATCGGTGGGGGTTCTGCAGGACACATTTGGCTGAGGAAATGTGAGCTGCTTCTGTCTGAAAAGGGCAAACTTATACAGAGTCAAGAACCGGTAAAACTCTGAGGAACGCACACATACCTGTGGGGGATACTCCGATGGTGAGTGCTTCCTCTGCTGGCACTGGTAAAAGCATGTGCCCTAAACAACTGCAAAATACAGTGACATGCAGCTCTGCATGAAGACTGGGAGACCCAAACGGGCACTTTTTGGCCAAAAGCCTACTCAATCATCAAGGATGGATGCCTCAGAAGTATTACCTTACAGGTTATACAGTACTGGACAAGACCTAGTATGTTTAGAGTCTTCATGATGTGCAACACAGAGACACAACTAGTGGTTCATGAAGCTATACTTACAAAATACCATTCTGAAATAAAAATGAGTTCTTTGAAAGTTAATAAGTTTGACACAGATACAAATGGGCATATCAGCTAAACGTCTTCCAGATGGTCATTTCCGTTTCCAGGGGCCATATGTACGAACACTTTTTCCCATAGACACAGAATGGGTAAAAACCTTTGATACATCTGGCCCCAGGTATCAACAAACAGTTGTAGTGACAGATGAGGAAAATGCAGTGTGTGCCACTACTCCTATACATGCACCATGCAAACTGCCTCATAATTGTGCACACTTTTCAAACCACTGTAAAACTCAACTGCAGACGCTCATTGAGCATTTCCACTTGCACGCCTAATTTGTGAATATATCTAACATTGTTTAAAGAAGCTTCTAAAAAGAAAATAGGCATGCTCTTGTCAAGTGAGCAATTTCTTTTGCATACATACATAATATGCAAGAAAAGGCAAACATCTAAAAAGCAACAATGAGGGAGTTGCTCGGCCACTCGGGGACATCAACTCTGGTAGTGAAGTGCACTCCTTTTCCTCAGGCTATGCATAGGTGACCAGACAAATGATATCAGACAGAGTACATGAGGACCAACTGATGAAGTGGGCTGACTGATCTCCCCAAGCTATATGCCATGGTGGGTGGTAGCAAAAATATGAATTTGGTTAACACACTAATGGATGAAGAAGGATGAGCGAAAGCCCATCCATTTTTGTATACTGGTATGCGTTTTATTATGAAGTGTTTGGAAAATAGGAGTCTGGCAATATAACAAAAAATGCCCCAAGGCAAAAACTATATAAGGCAACACTGACTGCAGACAGCAACAAAACCAAGCTTACCTTTCTAGAAGTTCGATCATTTCCTCATACTTTTGCACCATACGTTTCCCTTCAGCAGACGACATGCACCTTTAACAGCAGAGTAAAATAAATAAAGTCAACACTACAAATGTGCCAAATTCATGGTTGAAATTTAAGAAACAGGGGACCCATGAAAGTATACATCTTGGAATTGGACAAAAACACCACAAGAGCATATGAAACTGAAATAGGAGTATTATTGTGTCTTATCCAGGTATAATAGAATCCAGTGGCACTGAACTAGGGGTGAGGCAGGTGCTGCAGCACCCCCCAGAAAACATTAGGAGATTTTGGCAAGACATTTGGTTATAATGAGGTCCTTTGCATTATTTTCTATTGTAGTAGCCTTCTGACTGATCATAGGTGACCAAAGATTAAAGTTTGGTTAAACCACAGAGAAACTGACTGTGCTTTTATGCAGCATATCTCTCCTTAAATGTTTTCAGCTAAAACGTGTGGGCTTCTTATAACTTGAATTATAGTGCCCCTTGCTGGAATTCATGAGACTGAAAGGAAAATGATTATTACAAAGGTATTTTAAACGTTTTAAATTTCACAGCTGCAATAAGCATTTGATAGTAACATCCTTTCTAAATTGCAATGTTTTAGCCATAAAACTAACATTGAAGGTACAAAAGAGGCACAGGTTCCTTGATACTGAAATATGACAGGAACAAATATCGTAGGTTAAGTGAAACAGCTAACATGAGAAATTAGTTTTTTTTTCTTCTGATGAGAACAATACTGAAACTTCTCTACAATGTTGTTGTTTTTTAAATATTTCTTTTTTAGTTGATACTAGCAGACAACAAAAACAGTGCATATTTTATGATACAATAGGCAGGTCTAATGGCATTTCTTGCTATGCTACCAGATATGCATCTGAGTTATTCTAGTTTGCTTCAAGGCTCCGTTACTCTTTAGGACAGCCGCATGGACCTAGAAAGCTACTATAGCTTTGATTAGCAATCAGCTTCTAATAAGACGGCTTTCGTTGATAGTTCCAATATGGATCAACTACACGTATGTACCATACACTAGCAAAAATGTGTCTGGCTTTCAAAAGGAGCCTTTGCTCAAAATAAGCATCTAAAAACCTTTATTGAATCAATTCAAAGAATATGTAGCTCATAATTGAATGCCAACAAGATAGCAAGGACGTCCTGTTGATATTCATGTTGCAAAAACATCATAATATCGTATGTATTTGATTGGTTAGTTACAATGAGAGTTGCACTTGTAACTTACAATATTCTCAGGCCAAAGTCTGTGACTATTTATCTGTGAGCAATACTGTGCGGGGCACTCTTCCATAGCAGAGTATTTATAGTTCCTTAAATAAACACCAATGAACACATGTAGCTATCTCCCTCTTTAACTTTCAGACTACACTTTGTTAGCGTTCACTATTACATTATTGAGTTTATAACAATTTTACCTTTCTGAAGTCTCAGCTGTACAAAATAATGTTTAAAAAATAAATTAATATTCTGAGGGTCTTTTTCCTTGGTATAGTATTGATTTTTTGTTTTAACTACAACACATTATTTTGATGGCCATTATTTAACTTGTCATTTCATTTGCGATAAACATTTCAAAATATGTTATGTTACGTTCTGAAGTGCATATTGTCACTTAACTAATGTCCAAATCTCGAAAAATGGACCTTGAGATGGACGACTCCTGTTTTATGTCCCTGAAAATCAAAAGTTAACTCCTTATATAAACCCTGAGATTTGTTACCACTAATTGGGGCATCGGAGGGGCTCCCAGCTTCCTGAGTCACCAATATTCTGACCAATATTCTGACTAGATAGCCTTATCCTGGTTCCTCACAGGAAAGACCCAATGAGTACCATTCACCTCTGAACCTAAGGAAATCATCTGCGTGGTCAGACAAGGGTCGTTTCTAAGCCCCACCCTTTTCAGCATTTACATCACATTACTGACCAACATCGTCAGAACTCACAGACTCAGCATCATCTCTTCTAAGAAGATCCTACCAACACCAGGAACAACTTCCATGATTGCATGACCAGCATTGCAGACTGGATGAACGAAAACTGCCTGAAGTTCAGCAACGACAAGATAGAAATGCTGATCTTCAGAAACAAGAGCTACCTCTGGGACTCCTCCTGGTGGCCCTAAGATCTCGGCCACACAACAACCCCATCTGAGCGAGCAGAAACCTCAGAATCATTCTCAGCAGCAAACTTACCATGGACTCACAAGTCGACCCCATCATATTCCCCTGCTTTTCCATCCTGCACATACTACACAAGATCTTCAAATGGTTCCCACAGGACTCAAGGCGCACCAACACCCAGGCCCTAGTCACAAGCAGACTGGACTACAGCAAGGCACTCATTGCAGGAATACCAGCCCACCTCTTCCAAGGACTCCAGACCATCCAGAACTTTACTGCCATATTCATCTTGGACCTCCCTCGACGTACTCATATCATTCTACACCCAAAGCTACTGCATTGGGTCTCAGTCCAGAAACATTGCCAGATCAAGCTCTCAACACACACATTCAAGGCCCTTCACAACACCGGACCCTCCTACTTCAACCACCACCACCACTTTCATCACTGTACTAGACATCTTCGCTCTGCCTCTCTCTCTCTCTCTCGCCCAAGTATCCCACATATGCAGTTGCAGAGCAGGAGACTGATACTTCTCCTACCTAGCGGCTAAGTCCTGGGAGGACCTTCACCTCCACATCAAGACATCCAAGTCGCTGCTGGAATTCCAAAAGAAGCTGAAGACCTGGCACTTTGACAAGCACTCTAGGTCCTCCACCAACAATTGCTAGACTGTTTTCACCTGCCTACGTCTGCATTTGCTCATGGGTGATATGCGCACTCTACAAATCCAGTAATGTAACATACCATTACATCCTGGCCAAAGACTAAGACCTCAGTCTTGTCCGAGTTAAGTTTCAAAGCACTGTTATGTATCCACTTAGCTGTAGTAGCAAGACAATTCTTACATTTTAAGCTTTTTAGCCTTTCGTCCCCACTCATCCTGAAATTATTCTCAGGTATCATCCATGTATATTGCAAAACTGTGTTCAAAAGACCTAATCAGTTGTGCCAGCAGGATGGCCATATTAACGACCCATTCAGTGAGCTAGCTCACTTTTTCAGGCTGGACAAGTATAGCTGTTGAACAAATATATTTCTGTAGGGCATACATGATTCTACCTAGGCAAAGCATGTAGGTAATGGACATGCTTTTTGAGCTATAAAGGGCTACTACATTAGAGTACTTTGCAAACTTTGAAGCACTCAATTCATTTGCGAGGTCTTTAGTAGGCTTTTTTAAAAATCTCATTAACTGGTCTTTTTAGTAGTCTAAACAAAATCTACTGTTCAGTTCAAAAGAAAACATACTGCAAAGTCAGTCCCCAAAGGTCGTCAACTGATAAGAACAGGCCCATGCCTGCAATACAAGCTACATCTGCATCATGTAAAAAACAAGTTGCTTACCTGTACACTGTGGTTCTCCTGTATTGACATCTTTCATACATTCACATGCTGGAATCATGGTAGGAGTCACAAGGTAACAATAATTATAATCAGTGCTATACATCAACATTGAAAACCCTAGAGTAGCCATGTGACATTGGTAACCAATTTGTCACATTGTTTTATTTGAACCAAACTTCAAACAATCAGAACTGAAGCACACTGCAGAGCCAACTACACATCAGATGTCAAGCAAAAGTGTAAAATAAAAGACTATAAGAGGTACCTAGAGTGGTGAGCCCCAATGGGGAAGAGGGAGGGTTACATGAGAATCTACGAAATACATCAATACTGGAGAAACATAGTGCACAGGTAAATAACTTGTTTTTGCTCCAGTATCAAATCTTTCATGGATTCACATGCTTGAATCAGACTAGTTAGCAGTATCAAAGATAGAGGCAGTGGACATGGCAAACCACTCCATAGTGAAAACCAACCATGACAATATAAGGGCGAAATAGAGCTCATATGTAATAATCAAAACATACAGCTTCAAAAACATTGCATATTATAATATATAGGATAAAAGTAACACTTCTGTACCTTGCTGAAAGAGACAGTTTAAAACTGCCAGTGCAACTGCTGGATCTGCTTTTTGCGAAGAAACAAGACAACAATGTTTCATGAAGGTTTGGACATTAGTCCACATCACCGCCATACAAATGTCTGGTAACAAAACCCCAGCAAACAGGGCTGCAGATGCAACTCCTTTTCTTGTTGAGTGTGCTTTACCCTTTGCGGTCAAAGGCTTTCCGGGTTTGTTATGGCAAAATGTAATGGCTGCAGAGACCTAATGAGCAATACTGCTCCATGATAAAAAGTTTCCTTGTATAGGCAGAGCGAATGAAATCAGAAGCTGGTATTATTTTTTAAAAGCCCTTGTTCTGTCTATCTAAAACTGTAAACATCGTTTGACATCCAGGGAATAGCTTTGTCTTTGTCTCAAACAAATGCTGTCAACACAATTGGTTAATTCACGTGAAATTAAGTTGGCACTTTTGGACTGAACTTAGAATTAGTTCTTAATATGACTCGGTCATCCTTAAATGGTAAGTAAGGATCTCTAATTGCAAAGGCTTGAATCTCAGAGATGAGGGCCAATAGAAGAGCCACCTTCCATGAAACATTTTTTTCTGCCTTATAGATAGGTTGAAATGGACGTCTCATGAGCTGTGACAGAAATGTATTTAGCTACCATGTCACAGGAGATTTCTTTAAAGGTGGATAAACTATGAACAGATCTTTAATGAATTCCTTGATTAGTCTGTTGGACCATAATCAGACCTCCCCACTCTATCTCTAAAATCTGAACATAGCTTCCAGGTGCATTTTTATGGAGGAATGCACCAGACCTTCTTTCGCTAGGGGCAGTAAGTAAGGTAGTACCTGCTCTACAGATGATAAGAGGGGATGCAGGTTGTTACAGACCAAAAAAAAAATCTCCTATTTTGCCTGATAACATTTACTTGTGGCATCTGACCAAGAATGTTGAAGAATTGTCTTACAATCCTTTGGTATATTCATAGATGCAAAGTCATTGTCCTGAGGAGCCAAGCTGAGCAATTATAAATGTGGGTGAACAATCTGACCTTTGGTCATTCACAAGAGGTTCTCCGTAAGTTTGAACTGCATGTGCAGACATTCTGATAGGAGAAGATATGAGAACCAGTATTGTCTTGGCCCCGCCGGAGCTATCACAATGAGGCGGTATGGCTCTTGCATCATTTTTCAAAGAACGTTTTGAATTAGGGGAAAGGAGGGAGGTCATAAGTGAACATTCTAGTCCAGGCTAGAAGAAATGCATTTCCCCAAGACTGTTTCTGAGGAAACCTGCTTGCACACATCATGCATTTCTTGTTCTCAAGAGCTGCAAATAGATCTTGATTTGGGGCTCCCTACTGATGGAACACTTGGAGTAACTGTTGTTTATTTAGTTCCCATTTGTGGCACTGTTTGGCAGTCCAGCACAGATAATATGCCCATTAGTTCTCCACCCCAGGAACATGTTGTACTCACAGTGAAACGTGAACAACCAACCATCCCCACATTTGCTGGGCTTGAGAAGACAAGACCTTTGATTTTGTTCCTCCCTGCCTTCTGAGATAGAACATGGTTGTGGTATTTTCTGTCTTTACCAAGGCGGAGGAATTGTGTAATCTTTGAAGGTTAGGTTGGAAGCCTAGACCATTGTATGTGAACTTTTAGGTCCTGTGGGTGAGCTCACCAACTCTCTAGGGAGGCGTCTGTTGTCATTATGATATGACACGCTAAGTTCATAGCTGGGGCAACTGTTATTGTGTCTTCTAAAGTTCCCTGGGCTTGAACCCATTGAGCATCCAATTGTTCATGTAAGGGCCGCATGTGCAGCCAGCAATTTGGGATTAACGGAATGCAAGACAACAACATTCCCAACATTGACTTGCAGGTCTCAAAAGAAGTGAACTTTTTTCTTGAGAGAGAAACTGTTATTGCTGCAATGTGTTGAATTCTCTCCATTGTTGAGTATTCCTTGGGAACTTCAGTATCCATAATTGCTTCCAGGAAAACCAATGATCTGGATGAGTTAGGGATGACTTTTCCATGTTTAGCTTTCGACCTAAAGTTTTGAATAGCCAAAGACAGACCCAAGCAGATCTTTTTGCTGATGGGAATGTGGGGCCCTTGATAAGCCATTTGTCAAAGTATGAGAACATCTTAAGACATTTTTTCTCAAGAACGCCACCTCAGTGGCCATGCATTTTGTCAAAACTCTGGGAAGAGAATGCAGCCCAAAGGGAAGCGGTTTGAATTGGAAATGGCATCCTGCCACCTCGAACCTCAGATGTTTACATGTATGGGGACATGAAAATACATTTCCAGGAGATCTAACAATATAATATAATCCCACGGATTTAACAGTTGTTAAATCTCCTGTAAAGATAGCATTCTTAAAGGTTGTTTCTTTATGTATTTGTTTAACAGCCTCAGATCCATCACCTGTCTCCATTCTCCTGACTTCTTTTTGATGAGGAAGAAGTTAGAATAGAAGCTCTTGTTGTGATGTACTAAAGGAATTTCTTCTATTGCTTCCTTTGGAGAGAAGCAAATACATTTCTTGCTTCAGCAGAGACAGGTGATGTTGAGACCTCTTGCCAGGCTAGTGACAGAGACATTTGAACACATTCCAGGGTGTGGCCATATTTAATCATGTTCAGCACCCATTTGTCTGAGAGAGGCTCTTGATTGTAAAATTTGGAATGGTGTTTTTCTAGATGCTGTTGATGAGAGACTGAGGAGACTAATGCCTGCAAATTGTCAAAGGCATCTGGAGACAACCTGTGATCCCGGTCCCTTGGGGTTCCATGAAGCCTACACAGGGGCTTGGCGATTACTTAGAAAATTAAATAATTTTAATTGATTAATAAAGCGTATATAAAAAAGAAGTTGCATGTACAATTTTGAAATGTAATATTATGTAAATGTGAAGAAATTTGAAATTGGAAGCTAAAAATTAAGTTACCACCCTCTGATTGATTTGTGGAGCAGTCAAGTGTATCATACATAATAGAGTATGGACGATGAGTGGCCTTAGTTGAACTTAGACACACTTCAACTCTCCTGTTAAAATTTCAATTTTAATTTTTGTTATATTTGATTGCGAATGAAATAAATGATTTATTTGTTTATGTATATGTTTGATGAACGCTTGTTTCTGTATTGTCTGTGTATTGTTTAGCGGTTCAAATCATCAAAAATGCTTAGGCCAGGTTCTCTGGCTTACAGTAATAACAATTCTGATACTTCAGCAGGGGTCCCTGGCTTCCAGTAATGATAAGGTACATGCACTCAGAAGTCAAAAGGGTAGGAACTACTGTTTTAGGGTCTTAGCCTAAAAATTCCTCCAATGCTTACACTCCTTAGGTTTATGGTGAGGGTGTATGCAAGTAAAGGCATACCTTGTGTGGATCTTCAGAAAATAAACATGGTTTTCCTCAAGACTTGCAAGGCCAAAAAAGCCCTTGACATGGTATTAACCAGGAAAAAGACCCCAAAAGCTGTTACCCTTGAGTTGCTTGAAAGTCAAAAATATCAATCCCAAGGACAGATAAAAGGTCAAACTTTGACAAATCACTGAGACTCCCTCACACACGACGTGCAGTTAGAAATCTGAGGTGTGGTGGCTCAGCTGTCTGAGTTCTGATTGGTTGAAGTTTAGTTAAAAAAAAAAAAGTGAACTGGCTACCAATGTCACTTGGCTTCTCTATGCTTTTCAATACTCGGGGATAGCACTGCTTATTATTATTGTTACCATGGCTCAAGCATGTGGATCTATGAAAAGAGAATTTTTAGTATAATATCAACAACACCCATGAACCATGACAATTGAATTACTGCATATGTAAACAAAGTTTTGGATCTGGTATTGTACAAAGGGTGAGCGGAAATCAGTTGGTGGTTGAAACAAGTTGCAAAGTGTGTCTTCATGACACCATAAAATGAATTACCAACAGAGAAGTTTGGAATATATATACTTTAAAAACATTATCCCATTGTTAGAAGAATGTGTTAGCAAATGAAAAAAACTATCTTTTTACAAAAAGAGAGGTATTCTATATGTGCTGTAGCAGACACATGTGACTGTATAAGGACTGTCCCAATACTGCTCTTACTTAGAAAAGAGCTGAAGTCGCCCTCTCTTTAAAGAATACTACATGACAATACAGTAACAGTACACTTCTGCCCCTTGAAACCAGCTAACTCTCTGATCACTCATTGACTGTATCTATGCCTTTGACCCTGTACAACGCTCCTCTGCCTTTTGGCTAGGTTCGCACTACACAAAACAGCACATACGTACATACTACTGCTGAAGAACAATGTTCCCCCAACACAAGTAGTTATTACAAGGGAATTTTCCAAGAACACGTGGAGAAGACAAAATGTCCCAAAAATGATTCAGCTGGATGATTTTAAAGGTAAAAGGTTTTATTCTGATCATTTTTCAAATATTCCTTATCTGGCTTAAAAGCATCCATCTTGGTCGGTCTACAAAGCTGCTTGTCCTGAAACCAAATCAGCAGGCAAGTAAAACTTACTTAGTAGAATCCGGTATGATGCAAATCACTCAATGAATAATGTTTGTATTGTCTATAGTTTTTAATAATATGGAAACTCTCACACATTCATTAAACAAAGCGAGAATCTCACTAAGCTCTTGCCACATATCTCCACAAACCACATCAGATATTGGTCTGTGATGGAAACCTGACACAGTTTGGAGGAAGTTGCCTCTGGACTTTGGAAATGTGCTGTGGTGCCATGCTAAAGGTTGTGTGTTAAGCAAATACCAAATTATACCAATAAATTGTCACTTAGCTACCTGTAATGTGTAACTATTTATATTAGTATTTGGATCCATTTCACAACTGTTCCTAATTTGAAGTCAAAATATTTATTTGTTGTTATTTAATACAGTATATGACGTTGATGTTGTATCTGTGGCATTATTGGTGTCTAGTAAATAACATTTTTGTGGCCATGTTCTTAATGTAAACAAAAATGTTACTCATTTGCTTATCATTGGCCTCATAAAAGTCAAACATGAGCTTTCAGAAAGACCAATCTTGTAACCCTAAACAGGTGCTCAAAAGCAATACCCAATTGCTCCCAAAATCACCCAAACTTGTCCCATTTGTCCCAGAAAAATGCCCAGCTGAAAATGTACATTAAAACCAATGTATGTTTAATGACAAAGTGCATAGAAATCCATGTTCAACCTTGATTGTGCACTGAACCCTTTTTGAACAATCAACTCACTATATCTTCCTCTGAAAGATTAAATGTCCAGTAAAAATGTTCATTTGGGACCTCAAGTTTACCACAGACAGTATGACAATTATTTATTTGTTGACAGAATCAATAATTTTGTATTTTTTGCAAAGGTAGTTTCACTAATCAGATACTTTAATTCAACTTTTATTTTATCCTACTTTTCGAACAATACTTACGGATGTGATATGTGTCGGAAATTACTGAATGGAATCTGAATGCGATCTCTCAGTTCTTGAGCCCAGCTAAGGCTGCCTGCGACCAACGGCATGTTCTTGCTCACAAGCGGGTACCCTATGGAACATCGGATGGCAATATGGTAAACATAAGATTATTCAATGGCAGATCTATGAAGGTCACATCCTAAATAATTTTCCATTCTCATTGTTTGATGACCAAGTATGTATTGCTGTTACAAGCTGTTTCTAAACACTGTTTATCTTCGCAGACAGGAGAAGTAAGATTTGGGGAAACAAGAGTTCACTATTTGATGGGGCACAGCTTTTCTCAGAAAAACAAGAAATGCCTACTTCCTGCCGCAAGTCAAACACAATCCATTTTTACAGACTCAACGTATTTATACCAGTATATATTTTTCCTTTATTGCAAGTACATCAGACTGCTTCCAATGTATGTTTTTCAAAATATAGGTACTCTAATTCTCATTTCCTTATTAGGGAAACTCTGGAATGAATTACCTAACCTGTGTCTCGAAAATGATGTCACCATAAGGAACTAATTTTAATGTTTTGGCAGGCCCAATTCAGGTGTTAAGGAAAAATGAAGACCGCTGAGGAAGCGGGCGCCAGAATACCGGCAATGCTGATGTGCAGCGGGTGCAGTAGCACCCGTCGCGCATTTCACTGCCCGAAAATCGGGCTGTGAAATGCACGATAGGGCTATGCCTGGGGGCCCCTGCACTGCCCATGCTAAGTGCATGGGCAGTGCAGGGGCCCCCAGGGGCCCCCCAAATCCCCCTTACCGCCAGCCTTTCCATGGCAGTGCTTACCGCTGTGGCCAGGCTGGCGGTTGGGGACTCATAATCCCCAAGGCAGCGGTGGAGGGGCCGGCGGTATGGCCATGGCTATTGCGCCACGGTCATAATAGCTGGCGGAACAGGATTATTGGAATTATTTATTTTTTATCAATGATGTATTCTCCCCAGATAGAGCAGGTGACTGAAGCAGCTAAAGCACTGTTCACATTTACATTGTGTGATCATATGGAATTAGGAGGCTGAATTTCTTTGTGGATGTAATTTTGGGTAACATACCAACTTCTTCCTCTTTTTGGATGTGGTGATTGAAGATCAGCTTAGCTGTATCGAGATCTTGATCAAACATGGTGACCAGAAGGGGATATTTTCCAAATGCATCTGCTGCAATAACAGGTCTTTCAAGCAAACTGCCAAACATATCCAGCAACTGCAAAAAAAAAAGGCAAATTAGAGACAATGGCAGTCTGGATTTCTTCATCCATTCCCCAATATAACTTGAAGTACTTGACGAGCTAATGTACAACCGCTAATTAATGCTGGTTCATATTCTCAATTGTGAAATGGCAGCGTTTTTTAGCTCGTAATGCTCGATTTAACTGATATTTGCAACCAGGGTAGAATGATGGTTATTGGCCAACTAATATGAATGCTATGTGGGCTATAGCTATACTCACAGGCCTGGTCAGGGAGCAATCTAAGGCTACCAACTTCCAATTTCCATGCAGTGAGCTACCTGAGCCTTTCCCGTGTTCTGGCTCAGCCTCCCAGTGGCTGTTTAATTTCAGAAAGTAGTAGACCCGACTACTGTTCTGACAGAGCCTGACTTTTCTTTTGCTGCACAGATCCCATTTCTCTCTGGAAATGCTGCTGAAAGGAAAGCAGGTCTGATTTGCCTGCAGAAGGATGCCAGCACCATTCCTTGACTTGCTGAAAGCAATCCTTATCAACCAAACAAGTAGCGGCAAAGGCAAAACTTCTAGTGTCCGCTGAGAGCCTTTTCACTTTTTCAATTGCTATTTTCTTTTGTCATAGTTTTGTGTAAAACATTAAGATATGGGAAGGTGCTGTATATATAAAAGAATATTCACTAAAAGCCAAAATACTTTTGGTATCCTAAAGCACACATGGTGAGAGTAGTCACTGAAGGGAACTACTTTGTGTTGGGATGTTCCCCTTGTGAAAGAGCGCAATGCCGTCAAGCACAGTGAAGTCGACTAATGACTGAAGTGGGCTGACCCACGGTCCTATGCTGCAAGCTGTACTGGTAGGAAGAAAAATGTGAATGACACAACAGACCAATGGATGAAGAAGGATATTGTACATAATTGTGCTATCAAAAGGTATTAGCTAACGCAAGACCAAAAAAATAGGGAACATTGTTGTCTTCTACTGTGGTTTAGAAGTCTTGCTTTCAACACGGCCAAGGGTGGAGCAGACATGCTGTAGCAAGAAAGGGGAAACAGCTTTTCTTTCAGCAACTCCAGCAACAGCAACGTATAGATGCAGGACCGGCTCAGAAAAGAAAAACTGTTTTCGAAACACCTATGTTTGCGCTCTACTTCTTCCATTCTGGCCTACATTGAGTCTGTCTGCAAAGTTGGGTCTTGAAACACTGGTATATATTTTTCTTTTTGTTTTAGAGAGCGGCAAATGTGCATATTACCCAGAATTATGTAGCAAGTACTTAACAGCCATCATTGTCCACAGGTATGGGCAATTACATTCAGATATACTTTTCTTACAGAAGAAATATTTTTAAAAAAACATTCTTCTCAATAAAGGGAAAATCTGATTACTAGTGAAAATACATTTGGGTAAGTCCATTATTGTGTGGGTACCTTGCATTAAATGAAGAGAACTCAGAAAGCATTAAGGTTCACGTTCCTCAAAGGTTTTTTCTTTGGCAACACTTTCCATAGCAGAGAAATACTTGGCTGTTCTGATGAAAACATTTTAGAGGGGGAGGCCCACTTTTGAAGTGTTAGGTGTAACTTGTTGGACAGCAGAGCAGATAGCTTGCCACAGTATACATGATGAATATTGTGGCACATATAGCTTTGAGATTTCTGGCGTGGTTGGAGGGAGTCATGTGCGTCCTAGGTCTGATGGCCACCAGGAGTCGTTCCATGCATTGCAGCTGTTGCAAAGATCTGTCTTTGCCATCTGAAAATGTACTGTATTGCACACAAAAGGTTCAAAGCTGGGGAGAAAACATAAGTGGTTTTCCAAATTGTTTTGTTCAGAAAATGTTTATTAATTTTTTGAGAAGCTAATATATAACTAAAGATAGATATAAACAAAGCTGGGATTGCAGTACACAAGTGTTTTTTAAATGTATAGAATGATGGTGTAGGAAAATGGCTCTTTGTTGCAGATACATCCCCCCACCCCCACTGTGTGCCTGATATTGATGCTGATTTGACTTGAGTGTGCTGGGATCCTGCTAACCAGGCCCCAGCACCAGTGTTCTTTCACTAAAAATGTACCATTGTTTCCACAATTGGCACACCCCTCGCACACAGATAAGTCCTTTGTATAAGGTACCAGTGGTACCAAGGGCCCTGTGACCAGGGAAGGTCCTTAAGGGCTGCAGCATGTGTTGTGCCACCCTAAGGGACCCCTCACCTAACACATGCACACTGCCATTGTAGATTGTGTGTGTTGGTGGGGAGAAAAAGGCAAAGTCGACATGGCATCCCCCTCAAGGTGCCTTGCCCACAAAACACTGCCTGTGGCATAGGTAAGTCACCCCTCTAGCAGGCTTTACAGCCCTAAGTCAGGGTGCACTATACCACAGGTGAGGGCTTAGCTGCATGATTATTATGCACCAACAGTGTCTAAGTCCATTCCTAGACATTGTAAGTGCAGTGTTGCCATATTAAGTATATGGTCTGGGAGTTTGTCAAAAACGAACTCCACAGTTCCATAATGGCTACACTGAATACTGGGAAGTTTGGTATCAAACTTAGCATAATAATAAACCCACACTGATACCAGTGTTGGATTTATTGCAAAATGCACAGATGCCCCCTGTATTTTACCCAATCCTTTAGTGCAGGACTGACTGGGCTGTACCAGCCTGCCACTGAGACGAGTTTCTGACCCCGTGGGATGAGAGCCTTTGTGCTCTCTGAGGCCAGAAACAAAGCCTGCACTGTTTGTAGGTGCTTCACACCTCCCCCCTGCAGGAACTCTAACACCTAGTAGTGAGCCTCAAAGGCTCAGGCTTCGTGTTACAATGCCCCAGGGCACTCCAGCTAGTGGAGATGCCCGTCCCCCAGACACAGCCCCCACTTATGGCAGCAAGTCCATGGACATAAAGAGAAAAGCAAGGAGGAGTCACCCCCTCAGCAAGGTCCACCCCTAAGGTGACCAGAGCTAAAGTGACCCCCTCCTTGGAAAATCCTCCATCTTGTTTTGGAGGATTTAGCCCAATAGGGATAGGGATGTGCTCCCCTTCCGAAAGGGCGGAAGCACAAGCAGGGTGTAGCCACCTTCAAGGACAGTAGCCATTGGCTACTGCCATGTGACCCTAACACACCCCTAAATTCAGTATTTAGGGGCGACCCTGAACTCAGTACTTCAGATTCTTTACAACTTCACAAGATGAAGAAGGACTGCTTAGCGGAAACCCCAGCAGAGAAGGAAAGGAGACAACAACTGACTTGGCCCCAGCCCTACTGGCCTGTCTCCTGTTTCAAAGAACCTGCAGAAAAAAAGTGAGGCGTCCTGCAGGTCCAGCGGCCTCTGAAAAACCTCCAGAGGACTGCCTGCATCCCAGAGGATCAAGAACTCCAGTGGACAGCAGCCCTGTCCAAAGAAGGAACCTCTTTTGAAGGACTCCCTCCTCACTCCAGAAGCGTGAGTCCTCACCACTCTGTACCTGGCCCTTGTCCAGAGAAGCCAATGATCCAGAGAGGCCCCCCAGGAGACTCCAACAACGTGTCCACCCTGGGCTGACCTCTCTGCACCCCCACAACGACACCTGCAGCGGGAATCCAAAGGACCGCCCTGACCGCGACTGCCTGGAACAAAGAAACCCAATGCCTGGAAGAAGCACTGTACCAGCAGCCCCCAGGCTTGTGAAGAACCGACCACCGGTGCAGCGGTGACCAGCAGGCGGCCCTCACCCTTGCCCAGTCGGTGGCTGGCCCGAGAAGACCCCCTGTGCCCTACTTGAAACGTCTGAGTGACCCCCGTGTCCCTCCATTGATTTCAATACAAAACCTGATGCCTTGTTTGCCCACTGCACCTGGCCGCCCCTGTGCCGCTGAGGGTGTGCTTTGTGTACCTACTTGGGACCCTCCCAGTGCTCTACTAAACCTCTCTGGTCTGCTCCCTGAGGATGCAGGTACTTACCTGCTAGCAGACTGGAACCGGAGCACCCCCTATATCCATAGGTGCCTATGTTATTTGGGCCCCTCTTTTACCTCTGCACCTGACCGGCCCTGTGTTGCTGGAGCTGGGGGTTTGGGGTTCACTTGGACCCCCAACGGTGGGCTGCCCATGCCCCGGAGACTGAACTTGTAAGTGCTTTACTTACCTGAAAAAACTAACCTTTACTTACCTCCCCCAGGAACTGTTGAATTTTGCACAGTGTCCACTTTTAAAATAGCTTATTGCCATTTTATGCCAAACTGTGTACATCACTGTTTTCATTCGAAGTTCTATATTTACCTATGCCAAGTACCTTACATTTTATATACTTACTTGAAATCTATGTCTATGCTCTAGGTCCTGTGCTAATTTTCCTTTTCCTTGACTATCTTAGTTCTTCAAATAGATAGCAACGTTTGCCATGAATATGAAGAAAGAGCATTAACAAAGCCAACAGGTATGGCTTTAGTGAGTAATTGCACGCAAACAGCATTTGTGTACCTATTTCTTTGTATGCGTTACCATATTAAAGCCAGACATAATTGTCTTTTTGATGCACATTTATAAATGAACACAGCCAAAGTGTCTGTTGCCGAAATTCAAAGTTTCTAATGTTGCATAGTATTTCCTGACTTTTCTTATAGCTGTAGACAAGTAAAAGATTGGAGTTTAGATGAAATTGGCAATTTAACTTTAGCTTTCCGAACGATCCCCCCTCCGAAGCCACCAGCATCCCCACATCACAGGACCTCTGCGACAAACTTGCCACCTCTTTCCACCACAAGATCCAGGACATCTGCAACAGTTTCTTCCCGGAAAATCCTGGCACCAGAACCTGTGACCGACCCACCCGCCCGAAAATCACCCAGACCATCCACAGCTAGTGTACGCCCACCACAGAGGAAACAGTCAGCATCATGAACAGCGCCCACTCCGGAGCCCCCATTGACCCATGCCCGCACCACATATACATCAGAGCCAGCGCATCCATTGTCCCCGAGCTCCGGAACACAATGAACTGCTCCATCAACAGCACCTTCCCTGAGGACTGGAAATATGCCGAAATACGCCCTCTCCTGAAGAAACCTTCAGCCGACACATCAGAACTAAAGAATTCCTGGCTCATCTCGCTGCTACCCTACCCCACCAAAGTACTGGAGAAAGCAATCAATGCACAACTATGGAATTTCATCGAGGCCAACAACTCCCTGGACAGCTCCCAGTCCGGCTTCCGCAGCAACCACAGCATGGAGACAGCCCTCCTGGCAGCCACAGACTACTCCTAGACCACGGCCACACCACAGCACTCATACTCCTCGACCTCTCTGCAGCATTCAAAACGGTCTCCCACAGCACTCTGCACACCACATAGGAATCTCCGGAAGAGCCCTGGAATGGATCAACTCCGTCCTCTCCGGGAGGACGCAGAAGGTCAGACTCCCACCCTACACTTCCAGACCCACAAGAGTCAACTCCGGAATCCCCTGAGGATCCTCACTGAGTCCCACATGGTTCAACGTATACATGGCCCATCTCGCTGCCATCGTCAGAAGCCACGGTATGAACATCGTGTCATATGTGGATGACACACAACTCATCATTTCCCTCACCGAAGACCCAGACACGGCCAAAAGGAACTTTCACTCAGGAATGGAAGCCGTCGCCACCTGTATGAGAGAAAGCTGCCTTAAGCTCAACTCCAACAAGACTGAGCTCATCATCTTTGGAAATGCCACCTCAGCTTGGGACAACTCCTGGTGGCCCACATCCCTCGGCGCACCCTCTGCACCAACTGAGCATGCCCGCAACCTAGGAATCATCCTCAACTCCTCCCAATCCATGACCCGCCAGGGAAACTCAGTTGCCCTGTCCTGCTGGCACACACTCCACAAACTTCAGAAGATCTTCAGATGGATCCCAGCAGACTGTTGCAGGACAGTCACCCATGCTTTAGTCACTAGCAAGCTCAACTTCTGCAACGCCCGCCACACCAGCACCTCAACTAGAAACATCCAAAAACTACAACTCATCCAGAACACCAGTGCCTGTCTCATTCTGGTTGTCACTCGACGAGAACACATCTCCCACCACCTGAGGACCCTCCACTTGCTACTGGTTGAGATGCGAATCACCTTCAAGCTACTCCCCCACACGTACAAGGCCACACAAAACGCAGGACCAGTCTAGCTGAACCACCTCATCTTCTTCCACACCCCCACCAGATCCCTCCGCTGTGCCGAGATGGCCCTGGCCACCATCCCTTGCATCCGCAAAACCATCACCGGAGGACGATCCTTCAACTACATTGCAGAAAAGAGCTGGAACAACCTCTTTCTGCACCTCAGACAAAGCCCGTCGCTCACCATCTTCAGGAAGAACCTCAAGATGTGGCTCTTCGGATGAGGTCCCTCCCCTTTGCCCCAGCACCTTGAGACCCTCACGGGTGATTAGCCGCGCTTTACAAAAATTGATTGATTGATTAAAACACTACCTTCTCTTCTATGTCAGCAGTCCTGCTGGCCTATCAGCCAATAGACTTTTCTTCACCTATTTTTAAACACTAACACCATTAATATATCTCCACACTCCATCAACCACTGCAACTGTAACTCAGATCATTCTCCATCTGAGACTACCATGTCATACTTCTGACCATCTCTGCTTCCTACTTCCTACTACCACTATAGTTACAATTCTTTTCACCTTTCTATCCATTACAGCCATTCCTGGAATTCTGTTTACCTCCCTCTATCAACATAATTCCTGCAGCTCTGTGTATACTCAGGCGTTCCCACTGTTTCTCTAACTCATAGCTCTCCATCTGACCAAAACATTCTTTATGTGCTTCGGATCTTTTTGGTAATCGTCCCCTGCCCACCCAGCCCTTTCGGAAACTGGTGGCATAGTCTTGTTATTATATTCACCTTTCCCTGCTCACTCCCCACCATTCCTATAACTCTATTCACTTCCCAGTGCCCGCTACCATCTTCCCACACTTCACACTCCCTCTGCTCCGACCAACATTCTTGTAGCAGCGTTCCTTCTTCATCAACCATTATAAAAACCAACTATTGTGTAATTTGACCACCCTTCCTCGAGTGCTACCAACATCCCTGTGACCCTGTTTTGGATTAACTAATGACCATCATTATAGACTTCATGTGCATTCTGTCCACAATTTCTCAACAATTACCATTAGTTTTACAGTATGCCAACAAGCCTCCAAATACCTTATTTCCTTCAGTAAATCTTCGACCAGTCCCAAACCACTGCTACAATATGAGTATTTCCCAAAACAACTTCTTCACATTATCACTGGCTAGAGATGTGCTGGATGTTAACACAGTGAAGAGCAATCCTCTATCCCAGTGGAAATTCACTTTGCTGATAAAATGTATGATGCTGTCAACGATTTCTCCATCTCCAGTAACTCTACTGAGCATCAATGTGGAAGTCTTTGGTAAGCAAAGTTGCTGGAGAACTGGCAAGGGCTCGTAAATCAGCAAGCAAAATTACTGAAGCAGTGTTACTAGCAAGAGATGCTAAGCAGGCATCGTGCAAAAATCTCAACTTACCTTTCAACCAAGAAATCTGTCGCCAACATCCCATTGAGAAAAATGGCCCACTGATGAATTCATGAGTGAGTCGAAAAGGCTCACAGGTTTGGGGTCCCTCTTAAAAACAAGCAGCAAAGGTTAGAGGAGTAAAATATTCTGGCCCCTTAAATAAGGGACAGTGCTAATGGTTGGGAGAAGTGGGTAGTTTTAATAGAATAAAGAGCACAGTTACTAGAGCAGCCTCAGCATTCTTTTTAGATATTGATCAAATTTACTTAAGAAAAAAACACAGGAACACCTCCCACCTTAGACATCTCTCTCTTTCTGCCCCCCACTCTTTCGAACTATGATGCCAACTGTGGGTGAGAAATTCTTCACAGGAGCCAGACTCTTTGTGAATTTAGTTGAGGGAATCAAAATGGACATCTGATTGATATGGCCAACTAAAAAGCAGTTACTTTAGACTGCTATACATATTTTACAATCTTTGGATTATAAAAAGATCAAGTGGCCCAGTTAATTTATCAGTCCACACTTCTAATATGAAAATGAATCAAGTTGTACTACAAGTAGGTGCCTAAGATACTGCCCAGTGTATATTAGGCTTCTTTGATCACATTTACCAGAGATGGGCATCTTTGGATCTTCTCAGGTCTGTTTTCTCACCTAGACCTCTCTTGCATAAGTAGGATGCTATGCTAATGCCAATTAGTCATCCATGAGGGTATCCAGGTACTTGCAGGTAGGTAGGCTGTGCCCTTATAGGGGTATTACTTGAAAAGCTAGGGCATAAGCTTCCTGTGGAACTAGAGAAGTGAGGAGAAGGCTCTAATGTGATGTGAAAGGTCGTTCCAGGCTTTAGGGGCAATTTGAGTGAAAGAACACCCTCCAGTTCTATTGTTGTGTATGCAAGGTGTTAGACCTGGAATCCATGGTGTGGTTTCCCCTAACTTTTTGCCCTTTGCCCTTCAGTTTTTCTGACTCATTTTTGCTGGCTATTAGGATTCTGTGCACTTCACCACTGCCGACCAGTGCTAAAGTGAAGGTGCTCTGTACTCCAAAACATGGTAGCATTGGTTAATGTTAGAAACTGGGTCTCTCTCTGGCAGAGGTGTGCACCCTGTCCAAGCAGGGACCACAACCCTAGTAAGGGTAAGTCAGATACCCACCCTAAATTAACCTGTGCTCATCCTCCAGTAGCTTGGCACAGAGCAGTCAGGTTTAACTTAATAGGTAATGTGTAAAGTATTTCTGCAGCACTTAAATCACAATAACAGAGTAAAAGACACCACATAAAAACTCCAGTTAAGAGAAATAGAGAATATGTATCTGAGTAAAACAAGACCAAACCAACAAATATCTAAAAGGTAGAAGTCAAGATATGAACTTTTAAAGATTAAATGTGCTTAGAAATCACTAGCGGTCAAAAGTTTACATGAAGTCACGAGAGACTGATGCAAATCCAAAATTCAGGTCGACCTCCATGAAGGGTAGGCCGGCTACAGAACTCATGCAGGGTCCGCTGAAACAGTAGCTTTGATGGAGCAATGCGTCGACGTAGAGGACACAATGTAGGGATATTTGTACCGGTCAGGGCACCTCATCATTGTCAGGCTCTGTGGGAGTGAATTCAATCCGTCGTCATCGGGCTGCGCAGAGTTTTCATCAGGCTGCGCATTCTGTGAATCCACTGTTGTCGGGCAGCCAGTGTGTCAATGAAGCGATGCACCGTTTTTCCCCTGCACTTGGGGCAATATGTGTCTTTTTGCAGGTTTTAGCTGCAGAAACCACTTCTGAGGCCTAGGATTGGAGAGGGGCATGTCAGGCAAGGGTAGAACTCACAGATGGCAGAGTCCAGCAGCACCAGAAGAGTTGCAGGTATTCTTTGATGCCCCTGAGGCCACAGAAGAACGGGGGCCAGCCAACAAGCCCTTGGCAATTCTTGGGTTCAAGGATGTAGAGATCAAGTCCAATGCTTCTCACTGTAGGCAAGAAGCACAAGGCAGTAGGCCAACATAGCAGAGCAAGTAACAAAGTGGCAGTCCCTCCTACACTACAGTGAGCAGTAGGCCAACTCAGCAATGCAGCTGCAGTGTGGCAGTCAATCCTGGCAGCACAGTAGTCCTTCTTCCTGACAGTGTCCTTGGTTCCAGTAGAGATCTGATTTGGTGGGTTTGGGGTCCAGTACTTATACCCAAACATGATTTTGAAGTGAGGGAGACTCCAGAGGTTCATTTGAAGACTACAAGGTCTCTGCCGTTCCTGCTCTATCTCCAGACATTCTACAGGGGTGTAAGCAGCCCTTTGTGTGGGGTGATGCCCAGCCTATTCAGGTGTGAGTGAGGCAGTGCGAAGCTCACCTCCACCAATCAAGCCAGTTAATGGCCCATTAAGGTCTATTAAGCCACACACAAGCTCCCATTGTGTGTGACTGTCCAGAGGGAATGCACAAAAGCCAGTTGTCACCAACCCCAGATGTGTATTCAGAGGCAGGCAGAGACACAGAATGGTTAAAGTAAGAAAATGCCAACTTTCTAACAGTATTTATCAAATAAAGGAGGTTGGGCCAATACAACATCATTGAAGTTAGGCCACTGTATAAATTGTACAAAGAAGAAAGATACCCGCACTGACTTCATTTTACACTATTTAATGATTGGGCGCAACACCATATATTAGTGCAGCCACATATTTATTTATGCAATGACTTAAAATTAAGTAGACACTTTAAAAATAGATTTTAAGAAGACATGTCATACACTTCAGAGAATTCACAGAATTTCACACTCAAATGAGAACAAAAGACATTACCACCCCATTGTCCTTAGCTTACACAACACATTAATGTTAGATATACAGTTGACACAGACACAACATACACACCGATAATGGACAACCTAAACAATAAAACCGCATTTAGGGCTACTTTATGCACAACATGACATTATGACCACGTATACGCCAGTTCCATCATTCAAAGCAAGAGAATAAACATATAAGAGTTGTTAACCCACAAAAAAAAACTTCTCACTTTTATGCTCAGGGAATGAACAGCTTATACCATTTTATTTTTTAAAGGGCCTAGATTTGAAAAGGGACCATAAATGGCTTTATTGAATTCCTAAAGGTTCTCTTTAAACTCCAGCCAAATTCTTAACCAAATACCTAGTACAACACTGTTGACGCATTTAGAACCCATGTAGTTGGGGTTTTCCTCAGGACCGTGAACTGAATGATACCTCCAACTGTAGTCCAAGACAATTCTCCATTTATTGATAATTCGATTCCTCTGGTTTATGCCAAAAAACAGATTTTAAAAAAAAAAATGCCCTTGTTTCTCGTCATCATTTATTGTGAGAAAGTGCTATTTAATCTTCCAGATGTCTCACCCCTTTTGTTTAAGCATTTGTGTGTTCAGAGCAAAAACGCAGCGGCACTCCAACTTCCGCTGCCACTCATCTTATGGGTGGTATTTTCAGGCTTACAATTTTTAGTTCAACTTCACCATAAGTTGTGATTTCAAATGTGAGTCCAAAGACACCAAATTCTAAAGTTCTATCTTTTCCCAATTGGAAGTTACAATTAAAAGCTGCTTCAAGGTAACCCCAATGTTAACCTATGGGAGATATAGGTATTGCAGTACAGAAAAAAACATTTAATAGTTGTTCACTACTACAAGTACATGGTAAACTTACAATTACATGTCCAACTTTTTAAATACAATGCACCCTGCCCTTGGGTTGAACTAGGGCTCATCGTAGGGATGAATTGCATGTAGTAAAAAGGAAGGTTTGGGACTGGCAAGTGGGTGCATGCGCCAGGTTGAAATGGCAGTTTAAAATTGCACAACAGGTTCTGCAAAGGCAGCCCTCAGACATAATTGAAAGGCTACTGTAGTGGGTGACACAATCAGTGCTGCAGGCCCACTAATAGCATTTAATTTACAGGCCCTGTGCACATATAATGTACTTTACTAGGGACTTACAAGTAAATTAAATAAGCCAATAGTGGATAAGCCAATATTACCCCATTTTAAGAAGAAAGCACAAGCACTTTAGCACTGGTTAGTAGAGATAAAGTGCACAGAGTCCTAAAGCCAATAAAAACAAGGTCAGAAAATTAGGAGGAGGAAAGAAAAAAGTCTGGGGATGACCCTGCAGAAGGGGCATTTCCAACACGGGGTAAATCAGAATAATTATTTTTCTACTGGAGAAGTGGAAGTGGTCTGGGAATTGTGAGAACAGTTACTGTGGAGGTGGTAGTGATCGGTGAATGGTGAGCAGAATTTTGATTTCCCAGCCACAACAAGTGCTTCAATTTATAAATTACAGACTACCACTTCATCAGCCCTTCGGTGTGATTTTTTTCCAACCAACAGTGTTCCCCAATCATTCTGCTCAACAGCTCGAATAATACCTCAACCTCTTCTATTAGGTTACTTCACCTGCAAAATGATGAACATAATAGCTCACTGGCTTTATGCGCCAAGAGAGTAAATTACTGCAGTAAAGAAGGATAAGTCTGCCACTTGTGCTGAGTTTTGCAGAACAGATTTACATATTTGTTTTCACTTATTTGCTGATGCAGGTTCCAGAATTAACGTTATCACACATATCAGTAATACAGACCTTGAAGGCGTGCTCCAAGCCAGAAGCATCATCAAATGCTTGGCAGAAAATTGTCCCCAATCGCCTGTCCATGTCTTCAACCTTCAGCTTAAAGTCAGACACATCTTTTTCAAACTCCTAAGGAAACACCATATTGTACAGTTATTACAGCAGGATAACAGAACTGTTACAACAGTCCAGGCATGTTAACAACATCGTTACATAGCATAAAATGTGTATTCCTGGAGAGCAACATTCACTTTGAAACAGGTTCCTTGGTGCGACTGACAGATAACCGACTTTTTTGTTGCACAACGCAATTGTGCTCATTTTATCGCCCTTAGACGGATGAACGACTCAGGTGACTCACTAGGACTCAATCTTGTGACCGTGAGGATGAACACCATCACTGGAATGGATGTATAAGTAAACTGAGCCAAGTGGTCCAACATCTTAAAATTAGCTCAATTCCCAAAATGCAACCAAATCGCATGTTGTTTTCCAATCATACTTATTGGTTGCAATTTCATTTGAACATGATTTCATACTTCAACCTGCAACTTACTTTTACAGTGCACTAACCCCACATACTCAGGTTGCAGTGTTCAAAATGGAAGTGCAGTTTGAAAAAAGTATTGTGTGGTGAAGAGATAGAAGAATCCAAAATATTTAATTTATTTATTTATAACGTTCACTTACACCGAAATTCAGTATCATGGCGATAGGTGTGCAAAAAAAAGGGCGAGGAGAGAAAAGGGAAAAAAAAGAATGAAAGGTATGTTAATTGACACAATTATTCGTATAGGAGGCACCTGTGGAATTTCTAATTGCAGCGTATAGGCCACTCCTTAGGGTGTAGAGGCTGCACGTTCTTCTATGCCCCTTTGGTACTGAGGCCTGAAGGGGCACTTATATCTCTTGTACATTTTGTCTTTGTAGAACCCAACTATTACTGCTTTTACCATGTGTGCCTTGGACAACGCTTTAGGGGTGACATCTTTCAGCAGAATTCGTCATCTTGCTATAGTATTGTGATTTGCCCTTTGGCTTGATTTGAATACAGTGTAAACAAGTGTATGATTTTAATGTACTTCAAATCTCTCTTTAATTAGAACTGCAGTTATTCTTTTGCACTGGTTTCATACAAACGGTGTGTCGTGAGTGGCTGCTTTGCCAAAATGGTTGCATGTGTCAACGTAATTGACGTAAGTAAATTCACATCAGAACTTCACAAAATATGTTGCTTGTGTATAGTGCTTTCAAATTAAACCTTTGGAAGGAAAATCAGTCTTATTGTTTAACAGAAATAGGGTCTGGTGTTAGAGGTTTATTTTTGTTAGTGATGGTATGTATTTATGTAAAGCAAACAATTTTTTCGTTTTGTTGTGTTGTACAGTAGCATAAATAAATGTGCTCAGTGTATTGCTCACACATAGAAATTACCTGCTTGAATTAACAAATCAATAAATATCTCTTTTGTTTATATATGTTGTTAGAAATGGGGTCTTTGGTTGACAGTCAGGTTACCCCCTGTCCAAGCAAGGACCCTCACACTAGTCAGGGTAAAAGAGAATCACCCTCAGCTAACCCCTGCTTACCCCCTTGGTAGCTTGGCAGGAGCAGTAGGCTTAACCTCAGAGTGCTAGGTGTAAAGTATTTGTACCAACACACAGTAACTTAATGAAAACACTACAAAATGACACAACACCGGTTTAGAAAAATAGAAAATATTTATCTAAACAAAACAAGACCAAAACTACAAAAATCCACAATACACAAGTCAAGTTATCACTAAGAATTCAAAAAGAGTCTTCATGTATTTTTAAACACAACGCTAACGCTGTTAGCGTGAAAATGTTCCTTGGGTGCGTGAAAAATAACCCCGCACCGGCGAGTGTGCATCAAAAAGGGCTTGCGATGCGTCGATTTCATTCACGAGCGAGACCTTGCATAATTTCTCCTTTAGTCGGGTTGGCATGTGTCATTTCTTCTCTCCGCAGGAGAGTGATGCTTCGATCCGGTCAGCACTCTCGGGTCCAGGCAGGCCCTGCACCGATTTTACACGCCGAGCGGTGTTTTCGTCAGAAATCCAGCCGCACGATGATCCGAAAACCACGCAGCGCGGGTTGCGATCTCACGAGCCTCCGGCAGCGATGCTGTGCATCGTTTCTCCAGCCCCAGGAGTCGATCTTCAGGTCGCGTTGCAGGTGAGCGTCGATTTTCAGCCGTGAAGCCAGCGGCACGTCAATTTTTCAGCCGCAGATTGGAGTTGCGTCAATCTTTTTCCCGCACAGCGGTCTGTATGTGGATTTCTCACTCTTGGGCTGCCAGCCTCTCCTTTCAGGGTCCCAGAAACTGGAAAGACAGCACTTGGCAGAGTAGGAGTCTCTCCAGAGACTCCAGGAGCTGGCAGAGAGAAGTCTTTGCTGTCCCTGAGACTTCAAATAACAGGAGGCAAGCTTTAAATCAAGCCCTTGGAGATTTTCACAAGAAGGAAGGCAACACAAAGTCTAGTCTTTGTCCTCTGGCACAGGCAGAAGCAGCAACTGCAGGATAGCTCCACAAAGCACAGTCACAGGCAGGGCAGCTCTTCAGCTCATCTCTAGGCAGAGGTTCATCTTGGTTTCAAGAAGTGTTCTAAAGTCTGTGGTTTTGGGTGCCCTTCTTATACCGATTTTGCCCTTTGAAGTAGGCTTACTTCAAAGAAAAGTCTCTCTTGTTTGTGAAATCCTGCCTTGTCCAGGCAGGCCCCAGACACACACCAGGGGGTTGGAGACTGCATTGTGTGAGGGAAGGCACAGCCCTTTCAGGTGTGAGTGACCACTCCTCTCCTACCTCCTAGCACTGATGGCTCAACAGGAAATGCAGACTACACCCCAGCTCCCTTTGTGTCACTGTCTAGAGAGAGGTGCAAACAGCCCAACTGTCAAACTGACCCAGACAGGGAATCCACCAACAGGCAGAGTCACAGAAATGGTTTAAGCAAGAAAATGCCCACTTTCTAAAAGTGGCATTTTCAAGCACACAATCTTAAAACCAAAATTACTAAAAGATGTATTTTAAAATTGTGAGCTCAGAGACCCCAAACTCTACATGTCTATCTGCTCCCAAAGGGAATCTACACTTTAATCAGATTTAAAGGTAGCCCCCATGTTAACCTATGAGAGAGACAGGCCTTGCAACAGTGAAAAACTAATTTAGTAATATTTCACTGTTAGGACATATAACACACATTACTATATGTCCGACCTTAACCATACACTGCACCCTGCCATTGGGGCTACCTAAGACCTACCTTGGGGGAGCCTTACATGTAAGAAAAGGGAAGGTTTAGGCCTGGCAAGTGGGTACACTTGCCTAGTTGAATTTACAGTTAAAAACTGCACACAAAGGCCCTGCAGTGGCAGGCCAGAGACATGATTACAGAGCTACTAAGGTGGGGGGCACAACCAGTGCTGCAGGCCCACTGGTAGTATTTGGTTTACAGGACCAGGGCACCTCTAGTGCACTTTACTAGGGACTTACTAGTAAATCAAATATGCCAATCATGAATAAACCAATTAACCATACAATTTACACATAGAGCATATGCACTTTAGCATTGGTTAGCAGTGGTAAAGTGCTCAGAGCTCAAAAGCCAACGACAACAGGTCAGACAAAATAGGAGGCAGGAGGCAAAAAGATTGGGGATAACACTGCATAAGCAAAAAAGTCCAACATATGTGCTGTTACCAGACCTGCCAACTTTGAAAATAGTCTTAGTACGCAAGAGGAGAGGGGTGGGGCCTTGAAAGGACGGTGTTAGACCTGGCATCCTTAGCGTGGTCTTTCCCCTTAACTTTTTGCCTTCAACCATGTTTTGTTGACTTAGTTTTTGTTGGATTAAGGACTCTGTGCCCTTTACCTCTGCTAACCAATTGCTAAAAGGCTTGTGCGCACTCCCTAAATCCTGGTAGAATTTGCTTACACTTAATTGGCATATTTAATTTACTTGAGAGTCAGTGGTAAAATAACTACCTGTGCCCAGGGCCTATAAATGTAATGCTACTAGTGGGCCTGCAGCACTGATTGTGCCATACACTCAAGTAGCCCTTTAAACATGTCTCAGGTCTGCCATCGACCTGGCAAAATGAACCTTTCGCCAAGCCCAAACCTTTCTTTTTAATACATTTAAGTCACCCTTAAGCCAGGCTTTGAACAGTCCAGAGGGAAGCGTACAGTGTATTTAAAAATGTGGGACATGTGCATTTCAGCTTTATTTGTTCTGGTAGTGAAAAACTTTCTCATTCATTTTTTACTACTAGATGGCCTACCTCTTGCATACGCTAACATTGGAAGTGTCTTATTACATTTAATAAGCTGTAACTTCCAAATGGGAACAGGTAATCAGTTCATATTTGGTGTCTTTGGAATCATAACAATAAATCCTCTCTCATGGTGGTCTGATTTTAAGTTTTAATTTTGAAAATGACACTTTTAGAAGGTTAGAATCTTCCTACCTTAGCCATTTAGTAACTGTCACTGGGTCACAGCATGGCTGATTGTTTTTGACAGTTGGGTTTTGTGTATTTCTCCTATACATTCACATACAATAGAGGTCTTAGGTGTGACTGGATGGGCCATCACTGGCAGGATCAGAGGACGGAGCTGGGGGGATCCCTACTTAGACTTGAATAGGCTGTGTCCTGCCTCCAAACAAAGGGCTGCATACCTCCTGTAGTTAATCTAGAGCCAGGACAGGGAAGGCAGGAACCTTGTACACTTCAAAGGGAAAATTCTAGAAGCATCTTCCAATTCAAAGGAAGGCCCAGGTATAAATACTGGACCTCAGGCACCAACTCTTCAGTGCACTTATTAGCCTGTGGATATTCTGCCAGGAAGGAGGAGTGTTCTGCAACTAAAAGGACTGCCACTCTGCTGGGCTGCTGCCCTATTGTGCTGACCTGTTGCCCTCATGCCTGGGAGAGACCTGCATCTGTTAAACTCAAGACCCCAGAGTGTCTGACCTTCTGACTGGAGTCTAATGGACAGAAGGCTTCAACAACCTTGAACCCATCACCTGGACTCTGACATTGGTGAGTCTGACCTTGCAAAGTGGTGGCACCCCAGTCCTGGATTCTTGGAAGTGGGGTTGAAGGTGCTGTGCCAGCCCATCTGTCAATCCAGCAATCTGGCTTGCGCCCCATCGTGGTTGGTCTGAAGTTATGACTTTGTCCTAGTCTGGCATGGTCAGATAGCCACAGATGGTGCTTTGTGCTTTTTTGGTGCTATTTTTACTGAAATCTTTAAAGCTGTATTTCTCTGGTTCTATTGATTGGATTTTTGTCATTTTTTTCTAGTTTTTATTCATTAAAATGTACTCTATTTTACTAAATTGTTGTGGGATTTTTCTTGTATTGTGTTTTCAATTATTACTGTCTGGAGTACTGCATACATACTTTACAAATTGCCTCTACGTTAAGCCTAACTGCTCTGTGCCACGTTACCAGATGTTGAGCACAGGTTAACTTGGGGTTAGCTTTTGGCTCACCTTGACAAATATTGTGTTGCTGCTTGAGTAGGGTTTCACCCTCCTCAACCACTAACTCAATTTCTTACAAGCAGGATCTTAACTGGGAGGGTGGGGCATTGAGCCCAACACCACCTGGCTAACCAAGGGTGTATGGGGACTGAGGAGAGGGACTGAGACTTGCCCAACACTTCTCTAGCAAACCCTCACTCTCTCCCAAAAACAAACGTCAAAAGGTCGCTGATGTCCTGGGGAGGTTTTATATCCATGATGGACTTTACCTCTGCAAAGTTTTCACACAATGAGCTGGAAACCCACTATCTGCAGAGAGTTCCAACTCGCTTTGTGCAAAATGTGTGATATCATCTCTTCATCGGGACAGCATGCATAGAGGTCCAATATCATGCAACATAGGTTGGCACCATGTGAGTAGGCAGGTACGCATTAGTACAGTGAAATGATGTTCACAACTCTGCATTTTAGAGTCCTTCAAAAGAAGTGATATTAAGTTTTCAGGAAACTGACAAAAGTTTGTGTTATTTCATATGGATGTTTTTCAGGTTTACTGCGTGGTTAGTCAAATGGATGAATGAGTTGGAACAGCACTTGGAAGAGAAAGCAGTATCATGCTCCAACACGAGCACAGCAAACTCCAGCAGTGTGCCCTCCACCATACATGCACTCACTCATAATCTCACCCATTTATCCATTTATGCATTCACCTACTATGCCCCCTTGCACTCACTCAGCCAAGCCAGTGAGTTACCATGTAATCACTCACCCATATACTTGTTTGTCGATATATTCATCCATTTACCCATTTCTACATCTATTCATCAACTCAGTCATGCACCCATTCATTTAGTGATGCACTCACTCATCCACCCCCCTTTGACAGGTTTCTCGTTCACCCACTCACCAATCTGGAAGTACACATACGAAGGCGCCTATCAATGCATTTATTAATTTATAAAAAGACAGGCTTTTTAGCTTTTTCCGTGGTTTCTTTTTTTGTAATTTGCTGAAGTTTGTTCAGTTGCAAAATCGTACTCCTGTAGTTCTTGCTTCTTCCCCTTCTGTCTCTTTTAGAGTAACGCAGCAGTTTTGTGTATGGTTCCACTGTCGGCGTGCAGTCCTCCATGAAGCAGTAAGCCTTCACATACCTTTACAAACTCTCTTCACACAAAACAAAATGTATTCCGTGGTAGTTAGCTGTCTGCTTCCGTCCTTTCCAGTGCTGGAAAATGCTGCAAAATATTTGCACCCTTAACTTTCGGTATCCACGCGATAAAGCTAACTGAGCAAGATATGACACCTAAACTTTGCTGTTATTTCTTAACTGTCAGGACGTGATTTAATAAGGTCAAAGAACCCGAGAGAACAATGTAATGTCCCTCCCCACTCTAATCATGAACAGCAGCTTAAGCCCGCCACTTAAGCCAAATACACGACCGTTGAACGTGTCTTACACCATTCTGGATCGGGACTAATCTACTGCCATGCAATTGTTCTCTTGATGAATAATATATTTTCCTATAACTACAAAGGAGCCATACAATTTCGGAAACCTTGGGATCAAGCATGTTTGGTCCCAGGAACAGGAGGAAACTGAGCTTGGGGCTTTCTGTTGTGTTTTTCACTGCGGCGGTCCTATATTTTCCACGACAATATCCGCTGCTCAATTTGTGTACGAACGTGGAACGACCAAGAAACCCATTAATTAACCTTACACTTCGGCAGCCTCTTCGCCTTTCTCACAGTGGCCGGATAAACTGCTCCAAAATCATCAATGGAGAGGAGGAGGAGAATATGGAGGAACGAAAAACAATCCCTGCTACTGAAGAAGAGTTTTTGAATGCAACTTCGGATTGCCGCATCTACAGGGAAGGCAGAAAATGTATCCCAGTTGCCCTGAGCAAAGAGGAAGAGCGCTTTCCTATCGCATACTCCATGGTGGTGCATGAAAAGATTGAGATGTTTGAAAGGCTCTTAAGAGCAATATACACCCCACAAAATATATACTGTGTTCATGTAGATGACAAGTCCCCCGAGATCTACAAGAAAGCGGTAAGAGCCATTGCGTCTTGCTTTCAGAACGTGTTTGTGGCATCAAAGCTGGAAAGAGTGGTTTACGCATCTTGGCTAAGGGTTCAAGCTGATCTCAACTGTATGGAGGACCTTCTAAAAAGCCAGGTGCAGTGGAAGTATCTTTTAAACACATGTGGCACTGACTTTCCGATAAAGACCAATGCTCAGATTGTCAGAAGGCTCCAGATGCTGAATGGGAAAAACAGCCTGGAGTCTGAAAGACCATCAGAGGCAAAAAAAAATGCGATGGATGTTTCATTATGAGGTTCACAACTCCATTGTTAAAACAGGGATTCTAAAAAGGCCACCTCCAATAAAAACACCTATGTTTACTGGAAATGCCTATTTTGTGGTTTCAAGAGATTTTGTGAAGTATATATTTAGAAAAAACACAACTGTGGAAAAACTGTTGGAGTGGGTAAAGGACACCTACAGTCCAGATGAGCACCTATGGGCCACAATGAATCGCATGCCTGAAGTCCCTGGGTCTTCCCCATATCATTCCAAATATGAAATGTCTGACCTTAATGCAGTGGCAAGACTCGTGAAATGGGATTCTCTGGAAGGGGACATAAGTAATGGAGCACCGTATGCACCTTGCACAGGCATTCACCGAAATTCAGTCTGTATCTACGGGGCTGGGGACCTGAAATGGATCCTCCAACAACATCATCTCTTTGCCAACAAATTCGATTCTACAGTTGATAACACAGCAATCCAGTGCTTGGAAGAGTATCTCAGACTCAAGGCTCTTCATGGAACTGAGCTATAATGATATTTATTTAAAACACAAGAACTGTGTAAGTTAAATATATATCAAATATATCAAGGATCTACTTTAGCTAAAAGGCAATCAATAGTATGGCAACTCGTTTCAAAGTTTATTGTTCAATCTTACATTACTCTGTGAGTCCAAATCATTTGCTTCAATTATTATTATTCTCTTGTTAACTGTAATACATGGACAATTTCATTAAGTAAAGTAAGAAGTGAGCTCTCGAGGTAAAACACCAATCTGCCATTGATTTGAAGAACAAGGCCTTATACTTTCACCACCCGTTAGAGACTGTTTGAAATTCAATTGCAATATTAACGGAATACAAAATCCAATTTGATTTGAATTTCAACTGGTATTTCTTGCAGCACATATCAGTCGGTAAAACAGTTGGCTTTGTGGTATTTACCTGTATTTCAATAGCAGCAAGTATACGCAATTCATGATCATTAGTAGTTTTTAGGGATTAAAAACTTTAAAAGCTTATCTTTCGCAAATCGCTTGCATAATGCAATGTTTAAATACGTGTTCAAAAGAAACTAGGAATAAAAAAAAATTGAACAATAATCAGAAGGCAAAACATTTTAACAATAAATTATAAAATTGCACCAATTAAGTCTTTTGCTTATTCAAACAAATTGTATAAACTTCAAATCATGTCATGTTTTTGAGCCACCTAATATAAGATCGGAAGTATTTTCCATACACACGTTAACTAGACCAACAGGATTTCTGCATAGTTTACCAAATATAGAAGAAGTTGGTTTTAGGGCTATCTTGAGTGTTTCTTCATCAGAGATATAACTATATAGGCCTTCATTACCAAGGGCCTAGTTAATAGCAATATGTGTTGTTACTGCTGTTACCCCTCCTATTGCAATTATGGGTTTTATAATAAATATTTGTAGGTCAAAATTGCTGATATTTATTGGAGGAAACTGCCCCACAGTATTGCCCCAAAACATGCACATTTTGGTAAGGTAAGCACCAAAAACCCACATGCTGTTTCCCAACAACCAATAATCCGGTGCTATGTATGGCACCTGATAAATTCCGATGTAGAAGAGTTGAATTTTATCAGATGCAGTAAATATCACATCACTCATAGGGCAGCTCATAATGGTGGCCTTCGACCACCGGTAGATTTCAGTTGCTGTTCTTTTGTTGCTTCTTGTCTTTCTACCATGAGGAACACTAATATTGTCTTTACTTGTGTAAAAGATGGAAAGGAAAACGTAATATTTGCTTTTGTTTTATCAATTCAATGTTTTCTGTTGCTCTGCCTACAATGAAACCTGGGAATAGGCTCTAAATATTAAACAGAATCTTCATGAAAACAGCAACTCTTGCTGTCTGAAGTTCAGACTATCACCATTTCTGAGTTAATGTGTGTTCCTTATCAGTAAAAACTTTTTAGCCTCTTCTCTGAACATCTCATGTTGCGCTGATTTATTTGCTTCACACTGGTCTATCAGAAATACTTCCTTTCTATGAAAGTCATGTAGCACTTTGAAGGCGCTATGCAAGTGGCTTCTCTATAAAAGCCATTTCTGCTCTGATAATTCTGCATAACGCCCCACTTCCACCATGAGCTACTCTTCCTTCAATCTATCACTCACCAAACCCCCGCTCTTGCTTTCAATACACTGCAGAGTCCACTCGACTCTCCTGCTAGTACGTGATACGACGGGTGCACTTGCTGATTCCATGAGGAACACATTGCACTACATAAGGAAGATGATCTCTTGGGCTCGGTCTTCCATCCATCCATTGTGACAGCAACATTACTCCCCCGATCACCGTAACACTTAGAACAACAATTTAAGGTCCTTTGATTTGCAACTAACAGCAAGCTGGCCCATGTAAGCTTCAGCACGCATAATGGACATAACACCTAACAAAGTAAGAGAACTCTTTCAAGTGGTTTGGAAATCTTTCACTTGCTTCTGTCTCCTTGAGTCTCCTCTTGGGAATGGTATCCGTACGTTTGGATTATCTTTATCTCAAGAAAACCAAAACTGTCACTGCATCAATGACAACCTCCAACACCCTCTCAAGAATGACCAAGTGACAACTACTTTCCATTGCACTTCGGGGAATGTAACTGTCTGGCTTTCACATCACTGTGCAACCTCAGCTCTGTAAGGGGATATTTTCAGAGCATCTAAAAATATGTGTATCCAGCCCCTTAAGAAAAAAATCTCTCCCTTCTGCCAAAATACCATTTACATTAAAACCCAATTACTACCTTCAATTTCAAAGGAGATTGTTGGAGTCCCCTGTCATCACTCTCAGATGCAATCTTGCTTCAAGCCCATCTGTAATCTCTGCCTTTACAATCTGGATTCTGACCTTCCTGCAGCACCTGGTGATGATCTGCAGTGTATGGCCCCAGATAGCTATGTCCTGTAGTGGTGTATTACAGGATGGACCTACCACTCTCAATCATAAGTGTTGGAAGGCTTACCTAAGCATCCCAACTGTTACTACGTAGAAAGTTTGAGACAACGTAGCTTGATTAAATGGCTTGGTGACTTTTCCCTCTCCCTACACACCTATCCTCTATAATGTAGCCTTCCAGCCGGCACTGTGGCTGGGATCTTTAGATTTATGGCGGGAAGAAGGCCATCTTATTATTTCAGACCTACTTCATGGGTGGGACATACTAACATTTGAGAACTGCTGCCGTAAATTTAATATACCTGCTTCAGAGATTTACCACTACACCGAACTGAAGCACTGGGTATGACAATCAGCTATGCGATTATCTGCTACCAGAAATCAGCTCCCTATAGAGCAATTTGTGAGATGGGCAGGGACAATCCGGGGATACATCTCCTTTCTTTATTCACTCCTAATGTCCACTGCACACAGCTCTGTATCCCGCCACATCTCATTTTGGGAACTGTTAGAAATGGGGTCTTTGGTTGACAGTCAGGTTACCCCCTATTCAAGCAAGGACCCTCACTCTAGTCAGGGTAAAAGAGAATCACCCTCAGCTAACCCCTGCTTACCCCCTTGGTAGCTTGGCAGAGCAGTAGGCTTAACTTCCGAGAGCTAGGTGTAAAGTATTTGTACCAACACACACAGTAACTCAATGAAAACACTACAAAATGACACAACACCAGTTTAGAAAAATAGGAAATATTTATCTAAACAAAACAAGACCAAAGCGACAAAAATCCAACATACACAAGTCAAGTTATACATTTTTAAAGATTAAACTAAAAAATAGCGCTTAGAAACAAAAAATGCTTCGATGAGATGTTAACACGGAGTCGTGACGGAGTCGTTCCCAACAAGCAGACACCAGCGGCGCCGGACATGGAGTCGCGTAGACCCCCAAGTACAGTACCTTTGGTGAAGAGTGAAAACAAGCCGATGCGCGAAGTCGGGGATCGCGCCATCTGTGCGAAACGGTGAATCCACGCACTTCGAGCGGCGTTGGTCACGATGTGGTGCGGCGACTTCCACGGATTCGCAGACTTCAGCGGGGCTGCAGCGGCGTCGGGCCTGCGAAGAGCGTCGCGTTCCAGCGAAGGTTACGGCGTCGGGTGAAGGCGTCACCAGATTCAGCAGCGGCGTCGGTCCAGAGTCGCCCGAATTCGATTTCCTTGGATTTCCACCAGCTTTCCTTTTTAAGGGCCCAGGGACTGGATAGGGCACCGCTTGTCAGAGCAGGAGTCTCTCCAGAGATTCCAGGTGCTGGCAGAGAGAAGTCTTTGCTGTCCCTGAGACTTCAAACAACAGGAGGCAAGTTCTAAATCAAGCCCTTGGAGATTTCTTCACAAGATGGAAGGCACCCAAAGTCCGGTCTTTGCCCTCTTACTCTGGCAAAAGCAGCACTGCAGGAAAGCTCCACAAAGCACAGTCACAGGCAGGGCAGCACTTGTTCCTCAGCTATTCCGCTCTTCTCCAGGCAGAGGTTCCTATTGGTTTCAGAAGTGTTTCTAAAGTCTGTAGATTTGGGTGCCCTTCTTATACCAATTTTAGTCTTTGAAGTCACCTTTCTTCAAAGGGGTCTCACACCTACTTGTGAAATCCTGCCTTTCCCAGGCAAGGCCTCAGACACATACCAGGGTGTTGGAGTCTGCATTGTCAGAGGCAGGCACAGTCCTTTCAGATGAGAGTGACCACTCCCCCCCTCCCTCCTAGCAGAGATGGCTAATCAGGAAATGCAGGTTACACCCCAGCTCCCTTTGTGTCACTGTCTGGTGTGAGGTGAAAAACAACCCAACTGTCAAACTGACTGAGACAGGGAATCCACAAACAAGGCAGAGTCACAGAATGGTTTAAGCAAGAAAATGCTCACTTTCTAAAAGTGGCATTTTCAAACACACAATCTTAAAATCAACCTTACTGAAAGATATATTTTTAAATTGTGAGTTCAGGGACCCTAAACTCCACATGTCCATCTACTCTCTAGGGGAATCTACGCTTTAATCATATTTAAAGGTAGCCCCCATATTATCCTATGAGAGAGACAGGCCTTGCAACAGTGAAAAACGAAATTGGCAATATTTCACTGTCAGGATATATAAACCACATTACTATATGTCCTACCTTATCCATACACTGCACCCTACCCTTGGGGCTACCTATGGCCTACCTTAGGGGTGTCTCACATGTAAGAAAAGGGAAGGTTTAGGCCTGGCAAGTGGGTTCACTTGCCAAGTCGAATTTACAGTGTAAAAATACACATACAGACACTGCAGTGACAGGTCTGAGACATGATTACAGAGTTACTTGTGTGGGTGGCACAACCAGTGCTGCAGGCCCACTAGTAACATTTGATTTACAGGCCCTGGGCACCACTAGTGCACTTTACTAGGGACTTAACAGTAAAACAAATATGCCAATCATGGAGAACCAATTACGTACAGATTTTAAACACAAGCACTTGCACTTTAGCACTGGTTAGCAGTGGTAAAGTGCCCAGAGTAAAAAAAAACAGCAAAATCAGAGTCTAGCACACATCAATAACCATCGTCTTCAAAGACTCCATCAGCGTCACCACCTCCACTGAAGACTCCCCTCTTGCCGCTGAACACCTGCATTTTCAGATTCGCACCGACCCGAGGACCACCCTCAGAGGATCCCTCGTCTACCGTCCTCCCGGACCTCACGCCCCTTTCAGCGACACCATCGCCGACTTCATCTCCCCGCACGCCTTCGCCTCACCGGACTACATCCTCCTAGGCGACCTCAACTTCCATCTGGAACAAAACAACGACCCCAACACCACCACCCTGCTCGACAACCTCACCAACCTCGGCCTCAAACAACTGGTGAACACTGCCACCCACATCGCCGGACACACACTCGACCCTATCTTCTCCGCCAGCAAACACGTCTTCTTCAGCCACGCCTCCGCCCTTCATTGGACCGACCACAGCTGCGTCCACTTCACATTCCGACGCGAGACCCGCCACCTCCGCACTCAACCCATCCCTCGCCGACAGTGGAACAAGATCCCTGAAGAGCAACTCTTCGCCGCACTCGCCGCCAACCAACCCACCCTCACCACCGACCCCAACGTCGCAGCCCTCAACCTCACAAACTGGATCTCCAACTGCGCAGACAACCTTGCTCCCCTCAAACGCTCGCAGAGACAGAACAACACCAAGAAACCCCTCTGGTTCTCTGACACCCTCAAAGAATCAAAGAAAACTTGTCGCGCACTTGAGAAAGCCTAGCGCAAGGACCGCACCGCTGACAACATGACCGCCCTCAACAACGCTACCCGCAAACACCACCACCTGATCCGCACTGCCAAAAGGAATTTTTTCACCGACAGACTGGACAAAAACAGCCACAACAGCAGAGAACTCTTCAGCATCGTCAAGGAGTTCTCCAACCCCAGCGCCAACGCCAACGCCGTCACGCCCTCACAGGATCTATGCGAATCCCTCGCCACTTTCTTCCATCGCAAGATCAGCGACCTCCACGACAGCTTCGGACACCAGACCCAACCTAAATCCACCGAACCCACATCCCGACCATCACCCTCAACAACTGGACCCACATCAGCACGGAAGAAACCAAATCCATCATGAACTCTATCCACTCCGGCGCCCCTTCCGACCCCTGCCCGCACTTCATCTTTAACAAAGCCGACAACATCATCGCCCCGCACCTCCAGACCGTCATCAACTCTTCTTTTTCTTCTGCTACTAAAGAAACCTACGGCTGACCCGAGCGACCTGAAAAACTTCCGCCCCATCTCCCTTCTGCCTTTCCCAGCCAAAGTAATAGAGAAGACCGTCAACAAACAGCTGACCACCTTCCTGGAAGACAACAACCTGCTCGACCCCTCACAGACCGGATTCCGAACCAACCACAGCACAGAAACCGCCCTCATCTCAGTCACAGACGACATCAGAACCCTGATGGACAACGGTGAAACAGTCGCCCTCATTCTTCTCGACCTCTCGGCTGCCTTTGACACCGTCTGTCACCGCACCCTAATCATCCGCCTCCGCTCCACCGGGATCCAAGACCAGGCCCTGGACTGGATCGCCTCCTTCCTCGTAAACCGCTCCCAAAGAGTCTACCTCCCATCGTTCCGCTCAGAACCCACTGAGATCATCTGCGGCGTACCTCAAGGCTCATCACTCAGCCCGACACTCTTCAATGTCTACATGAGCCCCCTCGCTAACATCGTACGCAAGCACGACATCATCATCACCTCCTATGCCGACGACACCCAACTTATACTCTCCCTCACCAAGGACCCCGCCAGCGCCAAGACCAACCTACAAGAGGGTATGAAGGACGTCGCTGATTGGATGAGGCTCAGCCGCCTAAAGCTGAACTCTGAAAAAACTGAAGTCCTCATCCTCGGCAACACCCCGTCCGCCTGGGACGACTCCTGGTGGCCCACGACCCTCGGCACCGCACCGACCCCCGCAGACCACGCCCGCAACCTCGGCTTCATCTTGGACCCCCTTCTCACCATGACCAAGCAAGTCAACGCTGTGTCCTCCGCCTGCTTCCTCACCCTCCGCATGCTCCGCAAGATCTTCCGCTGGATCCCCGCCGACACCAGAAAAACCGTGACCCACGCCCTCGTCACGAGCCGCCTGGACTACGGCAACACCCTCTACGCTGGGACCACCGCCAAACTCCAAAATCGCCTGAAACGCATTCAAAATGCCTCACCCCGCCTCATCCTCGACGTACCCCGCAACAGCCACATCTCTGCACACCTGAGACACCTGCATTGGCTCCCAGTCAGCAAAAGGATCACCTTCCGACTTCTCACCCACGCACACAAAGCCCTCCATGACAAGGGACCGGAATACCTCAACAGACGGCTCAACTTCTACGTCCCCACCCGCCCCCTCCGCTCCTCTGGCCTCGCACTCGCCGCCGTCCCTCGCATCCGACGCTCCACGGCGGGTGGGAGATCTTTCTCCTTCCTGGCGGCCAAGACCTGGAACTCCCTCCCCACCAGCCTCAGGACCACCCAGGACCACTCCGCTTTCCGGAGACTCATAAAGACCTGGCTGTTCGAGCAGCGATAACCACCCCCTTTGTCCCTAGCGCCTTGAGACCCGCACGGGTGAGTAGCGCGCTTTATAAATGCTAATGATTTGATTTGATTTGGGGAACAGAGGCGAAAAGTTAAGGGAGACCACGCCAAGGATGAAAAGTCTAACACATGTCCCCCCCAGCTAAAAGTGGGGAGCAACTACCCAACCTCATGGGAGTTCTCATCACTAAGAAGGAAGAATCTGGACAGACCATCAGCATTGGCATGTTCTGTACCAGGACGATGTTCCACCGTAAAGTCCATCCCCTGTAGGGAAATGGACCACCTCAACAGTTTTGGATTCTCACCCCTCATCTGCATTAACCATCTGAGGGGCCTGTGGTCTGTCTGAACTCGGAAGTGAGTCCCAAACAAGTAGGGTCTTAGCTTTTTCAGTGCCCAGACCACAGCAAACGCTTTGCGTTCTATGGCACTCCACCTATGTTCCCGGGGAAGTAACCTCCTGCTAATGAAGGCTACGGGTTGATCTAGGCCCTCTTCATTAAGCTGTGAGAGTACTGCTCCAATACCATGCTCTGAGGCGTCGGTTTGCACAACAAACTCCTTGGAGTAGTCAGGTGCCTTCAGCACAGGTGCTCTGCACATGGCAGCCTTCAGGGCATCAAAAGCGTTCTGGCAAGCCTCTGTCCAGATCACTTTTTTGGGTTGCTTCTTAGATGTCAACTCAGTTAAGGGGGTAACAATGGTACCATATCCCTTAACAAACCTCCTGTAATATCCTGTGAGACCTAAAAAGGCTCTCACTTCAGTCTGGGTCTT
This sequence comes from Pleurodeles waltl, assembly GCF_031143425.1. Classification (NCBI taxonomy): domain Eukaryota; kingdom Metazoa; phylum Chordata; class Amphibia; order Caudata; family Salamandridae; genus Pleurodeles; species Pleurodeles waltl. Next base: position 1,239,572,630 of record NC_090446.1, read on the forward strand.
GGGAGGCTCCCAAGCCAGAATCGTGTCAATCTTAGGCTGTAGGGGTGCCACCTGGCCACTCCCCACCTGGTGTTCTACGTACACCACAGAACCCTGCCCTATTTGGCACTTGCTCGCCTTAATAGTGAGGCCTGCCTTCTGCAGGGCCTCTAACACTCTCCAGAGGTGTTGCAGGTGTTCCTCCCATGTGGAACTAAACACAGCAATGTCATCCAGGTAGGTGGCACTGAACTCATCCAGTCCTGCCAACACCTGGTTGACCAACCTCTGAAAGGTGGCAGGGGCATTCTTCATCCCAAAGGGCATCACGTTGAAGTGGAAGTGCCCATCTGGGGTAGAGAATGCTGACCTCTCCTTTGCCCCCTCAGTTGAGGCAATCTGCCAGTACCCAGATGTTAAATCAAACGTACTGAGGTACTTGGCAGCTCCTAACCGATCAATGAGCTCATCAGCTCGTGGGATGGGGTGTGCATCAGTCTTGCTGACCGCATTGAGACCCCGGTAGTCCACACAGAACCTAAGTTCCGGAGTGGCACCAGGAGCAGCAGCCTTTGGAACCAATACCACTGGGCTGGCCCAAGGACTGCTGGAGTGCTCAATAACCCCTACGGGAACATTTTGGAGACTTCCTCCTTAATGCAAGCCCTGACCCTATCAGTCACCCTGTAAACCTTATGTTTAACAGGTGTACTGTCCCCAGTGTCCACATCATGTGTGCACAGGTGTGGGACTCCTGGGATCAGGGAAAACAGCGAGGCGAACTGTCCCAACACGCGGCGACAGTCCCTCTGCTGTTCCTCAGTCAGGGAGGGGGAGAGGATCACTCCCTCCACAGACCCATCTTTCTCTCCTGCAGACAGGAGGTTAGGAAGAGGCTCACTCTCTTCCTCCACCCCGTCATCTGTCGCTAGGAGCATGGATAGCTCAGTTCGCTCAAAGTGTGGTTTGAGGCGGTTGACATGTAGGACCCTCAAAGGGTTCCTGGGGGATTGCAAGTCTACCAGATAGGTGACCTCGCTCTTTCTTTCCACCACCTCAAAAAGCCCAGTCCACTTATCTTGGAGAGCCCTAGGCTCCACTGGTGCCATGACCCACACTTTTTGTCCAGGCTGAAACTCAACCAGAGTGGCATTCTGGTCATACCACTGTTTCATATCCTCCTGGCTTGCTTTCAGGTTCTCCTGAGCGAGACTCCTGAAGCGGGCAGTCTGGTTTCTTAGTGGCAGCATGTAGCTAAATACATCCTGGGGTGGTTTACTAGGAGCTTTCTCCAAAGCCTCCTTCACCAGACTGAGCGGTCCCCTCACAGGGTGGCCATAGATGAGCTCAAAGGGGCTAAAGCCAAGTCCCTTTTGAGGCACCTCCCTGTAAGCGAAGAGAAGGCATGGGAAGAGGACGTCCCACTTATGTCTCAAGGGCTCTGACTGGCCCTGAATCATGCCTTTCAAGGTGCGGTTAAATCTCTCAACCAGACCATTACTTTGGGGGTGGTAAGGGGTGGTGAACTTGTAGGTTACCCCACACACCTTCCACAGAGACTTCATATAGGTGGATATGAAGTTTGTACCTCTATCAGATACCACTTCCTTGGGGAACCCCATGCGGGTTAAAACTCCCATCAAGGCACGTCCCACCACCGGGCCAGTGACCGTCCTTAGAGGAATGGCTTCTGGGTACTGTGTGGCATGGTCCACCAAGACCAGGATGAACCTGTTGCCCATGGCTGTCTTGGGATCCAGAGGCCCCACAATGTCAAGTCCTACCCGTTCAAAGGGAGTACTGACAACAGGCAAAGGCTGGAGGGGAGCTTTACATTTCCTCCCACTCTTGCCACTTGCCTGACAAGTCTGACAAGACCTGCAATGTGCATCTGAGTGCCTGCGCATTAGGGGCCAGTAAAAGTGGGTGATAAGCCTCTCAAAGGTCTTGTCCTGCCCCAAATGTCTAGCTAAAGGCACATCATGAGCCATCCCCAGTAGGAAGGCCCTGAAACACTGGGGTACCACCGGCACACGGGCTGACCCAGGCTCAGGAACCTTAGGCTCGCTATACAGGAAGTCATCCTCCCAATAAATCAGGTGTGATCCTGGCTCCTTGCCAGCCGCCTGCTGCCGCAAACCCTCCAAAGTAGGGCATGACTTCTGTGCTGCACAGAATGCTTCCCTGGTGGGCCCCCCTTCCTGCTGCCACTGCGACAGCTCAGGGACGTCCCCCAGTTCAGCCACCTGTTCCCCTGTAGGCTCCGGGGCATCACCCTCAGGCTCTGCCTCCTCCCGGACCGTGGGAAATTCTGGGGCCGGTTTCCCGCGCCCCCTGCCCTTCCTCTTCTTGGCGGTCCCCTGGGCCACTGTTTCAGGCTCCAGGGGCTCTTGACTACCCTGATTGGCTGCCCACCCAGGCAGACCCAACATCTCCAAGTGAGACCTGTGTTCCACCTCCTTCCAAGGGGAATCCTCCAGGTCGTTGCCTAGCAAACAATCAACAGGCATGGTTGGACTCAATCACATCAATAACCTGGGGAACAGAGGCGAAAAGTTAAGGGAGAACACGCCAAGGATGAAAAGTCTAACAGGAACATACAATAGGGACACCTATCACTGCTAAACAATGGCAGACAGTTTGGAACAACTAAGGAAAATACAGGGTCCCTCCACAAATCAGGAGAGTGATACAGGGAAATTAACAATAAGTAAACACTAACTAACTCTCATACTAATTGAATAGAGCAAGTTATTCTCAACAACAGCCTACATGATATTCAAACATTTAATAATCCATACTCAACAATATGTATATATATATATACATCATTCTTTCTAAAATTAAATCAGCAACCCCTATCTGCTCAACCACTCTTAGTCTAACGGCCTACACACATACACATAAAACTACACACAAAAAACAACAATAGACTAATGACTCCAAATAAGATTTACATATAGACAAAAACAGGACACCGGAATGACAAACAATTACGAACACAATAATATCTCACAACTGCAGAGTAACAATCATCACAATTTTAGATAAATGATGAATTAAGACATCGCACCCATCTGTATATACTTCATAATTTTTCTCCAATGATAAATTTGTCAAAAATTAAGACATCGCACCCATATATCCATAATTCATAATTTCTCTCCAATAATAGATTTGTCAATCAGTACATTGCACAATTAACGTAATTAGTATCATAAATGTCCTTCCTTATAATACGCACAAATTCCCTCTTCAATACGTCAATAGTTGCTCAATCCGGTGCGTCTTGAATGAAAGTTCTCATAAACAAGATGGCTTCATCAATTAATAAATCCTCCTAGCTACCGGATACTTGATAATCCTTTTTGACTTAATGAATTATCCGAAAAGTCGGAACTGCATTCGACTTAATGTATCATCATAGATGCCGGAACAGCCAAAGAAAACATCATCTATGTATCAACACCATAGATGGATATTTTAAAAAAACGGAGCAATTTCATTGTAGATGTGTCTTTTTTCAAATGCTCCAACGTATAAATTAGCTACCTTAGGAGCACAGGCAGCACCCATACTGACTCCCTTAATTTGTTGGTAAACTGTTCCATTAAATTCAAAATAATTGTTAAATAGGACTGTCCTTAAACATTCTAAAATAAAAGTATGTAAGGGATCTGGGCCCAGGTCTGTAAACAAAGACTCAACACAATCTAGTGCCTGCTGTTGGGGAATGTTCGTGTAAAGGGACTCTAGGTGCATAGTAATGAATATTTCCTGTTTTGGATTAAAGTCTGACCCTTCAAAGTTAGAGATGAAATGTCCTGTATCTCGAACGTAGGAGGGGAGCTGCATCACTAAGGGTTTCAGGAAAGTATCAACATATTGAGATAACGGTTCTATAGCTGAACCAATCGTAGATACAATAGGACGTAATGGAGGATCCCAGGAGCTCTTATGTACTTTGGGAAGTCCTTATATAATAGGAAACCTAGTATGTTTCAGAGTCAAAAACACAAACTCTTTTTTACAAATCAGACCTGACTCTAGTGCAGTGTTGTTCCTAGTCCTAATCTCTCTCTTAATACGGGGTTCCGGGTCCACAGATGTAACTGTTGACCGTAACTGATGACAGGTTGGAACGACATAAATAAATTTAACTGTTAATTGAGTCTACGAGAAGTGCATTACAAAATACTTTATTATTGATATCTCCACCCGGCAAAACATCAGAAAATATTTCCATACACATCAGACAGCTGCTAGAGAGGCATGGGCTATATGGCGATTTTCAGTATATCTGGTGGGACTGTCAACCATATAGTACTATTGGGCCAGAATTCTAGCTCAGATAAAAGAAATCCTGGGTTAGCCAGTCCCCTGCACTCCAGAGTTCTTTCTTCTAGGTCTTAGAGCCCCATCCTTCAAACTTCAAATGCAGGGAGTTTGCTCTATCTCTATCTCTGCTTGGCTGCAGCCAAGATGGCCATAGCCTCAGCATGGAAGAAGGCATAGGCACCCTCCATGTCACAATGATATGCTCACCTCCGGCAAGCCCTCACATGGAGCATATGGTTGAAAGTCTTGTAGATAGGCGGAAAAGCTTGAATTAAATTTGGGTCTCCTAGTACAATTTCTTCCACGTGGCCTCACTTTTCTCCTGTCCCACTCGCACAAGAACACTCCACCTCTTCCAGGTGTAAAGTTTTCCATCTTCCAATTATCTTGTACCATATTTCGATGTACCACTAATAACATTCCCCGCCAGCCAGATCGGACTCCCTCCCACATCTAATCACGTCAAACGCTACATCCAAGCATGTTATCATGTTTTTTTAACTGTTTGTTAAATGCATTCATGAATTATAGGATAATGAGCACTATATGTGTTATATGTATCCTATTTGAATGTTGATGTCATATTGCTTCCCTTCCTCTTTTATTTGACTCATATATCAAATGGTGACCTTGCCCTACTTTCTTCAAAACTGTACCTACTAAGTGCCTTCTTACCTTATTGATGGCCACATGTGATAATGACCATGTCATGATTCATTTTGTGCCTTGGAAAATAAATAAAAACAGTTTGACAAAAAAACTGATTGCGACATTATCCCTGTTAGAATATAACTGTGGACATCCTTCAAGATGTACAGTAGCTATACATCCTTTTGATTGCCAAAAATATGTTTTATGAGAATAATTTTGCAAACCAGAAATGAGGAACAGAACAGAAAATCCAGAGTGGTTTCCTGTGAGATCTAGAGTTTATCAGTGATGTATCCTAGGTCCAACACTATTCTGGGTATTAATGAGTTCAGTATATATATGATGCAATGGGTAACAGATGTGGCAATGAAAGGTGGAGAATGAATTACAATGCTACTGACATCCTTAAAGCAGGGGAGGAGTTGTGTATCTATGGCATCAAGAGCTTTCAGGAAGAAGTAAAAGATCAAAATCTGACATCATGCCTGGTCAGAGCAGACATACTGCTTTATGCATGGTGCTGAAGGTGAGCAGGATACCTTTGTTTTGTATTTGTGTGATTTAATGTGCCTTTAACTCATTGGAATGGTATGCATATGTGGTCTATAGGCCTTGGATGTCCAAAAATGTTTTAAGTCCCAAGTTTTCAGGGTATCTGAACCAGCTCCTCTGGGTCACTTTTAATGCCTCTGGGATCTCATGGACAATGCTGAGGGCCAGGACTTGCTCCAGAACATGCCAGTAGCAGTGTCAAAGCCAGGTTAAATTTGTACTGGTCAGTTAGTCACTTTAGGAGAAATGCCACTCACAGCTTGTACATATAGAGTAGGTCTAACCATTGAGGTTTTCACAAAGGTCACAGGCAGCAAGAGTAGTCTTTTTCTGAACTTCCACAGGTCCAGAAAAGGGTTCTGAGAAGGATTCCTTCAGGTGCCACATTTATAGCTTGCAATGGCCCGGTTTTGGCAGTGATTCCTAGCACCTCCTTAACCAATGGGGTCAAGGTTACCAGGGGTCACCCTACTCAATTCTTCAGCAGTTTCTGTTTGTCTTAGAACAAACAGTCCCACAGGGCACCTCACTCCTAAAATCCATGATGGGGGAACTTTCCTCCCTTGTTTAAAATCCTGAATTTCACACAATGGCATTGACAGGAAAACTGAGCAGTCCCTTCCTCCATTTCCATTCCAAACTGGTTCTTGGGATTGCTTTCCTCCCACTGGGTCTGGAGTCAGCCTGATTAGTGTGGGCCTGGGGAACAAAGGCTTTAACTTCCTCAGGTCTCCCTCTATATTAAACTATAAATGGGCAGGATTCACCTCTGGCGCTTTCAAGTTAATGAAGTTCCTGGGCCCATCCCAGCTGTCCTTTCAGAGCTGTTAGTGATCACATGTCCCACACCCAGCCCAACCTGTCACCAACCTTAAAGCATTATCCTGTTCTGGGAAGCAGTTTGCAACCTTATTAAGGGTAAGATGCCTGCAGGTTAGTGTAAATTTTCTTCCAGAAGAATCAGCAAGGGGAAAAGTTAGCTTTCTAAATGTTACCTTTGCTAAATAAGTATTAAAAATCTAAATTCATAATATGAATTGGATTTTTATTAAAAATGAAAAATAGACTTTTCAGTCAAACATTACAGTTTAAATTTCAGAATCTGTACTTAAGATATTTTCTATTTTGAAAAAATGGGGCAACTAAGTACCCTGGGACCTGGGTAAGTGAATAATGTAACAAAAACATGTTTTGGTCCATCCCGGGGAAGGATATGAATGAACCTCCATGACAGTGGTATTATTAACAACACACCAGGGCTACATGAAATAGAAGGCAAATTGGTATTGTTTTATTGTTAATACAACTGGGATATGTCTGAGTACAATCAAATAGGGGTGAGTACGTCTTCAAATTGGTTTATTTTCTAAATCAATTAGGTATATTTTGTTGCTATCTCTTATGAGGTCAACTTACTATCACATAAAGAAGTAGTGACCTCATGTTAAATATGGATTTGATGATATAATCTTACAATATGTTGTACTGTTGAATTAATAGATGCTGACCAGATAAAGGGCAGAGTGCTGATACATGCTTTCTGATTTGTATTCTGCGTGCTTCCTATTTCAATATTCTGTCCTGATGATGACCCATCTAAATTAATTTCTTTGATTGGGGTGGAAACATCAAACTTTTTTTTACAAGATTTGGATTGGCTTTTGTAAAATTCAGCAGGCTCACAGTACCTATGGTTATAAGTGCTTATATGAGACCTCATGCTTTTAACCACAGTTTGGGTTTAGTTTTCATGTAAATAGCACTGCAACACTTATACTAACACATGATTCACTCACACTGTGCCATTATACAGGAACACCTTGATTACTTTAAATTGTGGAATTTAAGTTTCTAATAAATGTGAGATATTACTCACAAACTTCATCGGTACAGAAAGTTCTTTATGGTGCAACCACTGTCGTGGATGTTAATTCATATCCTTCCCCCAGAGGGACTAAAACATTTTTCTGTTACATAATCAGATATTTTCTAGGCCTACATAGCTTTTGGTGGCTAGTCAACGCAAGAACATTCCAAGTTTAATTTGGTACATGTGCCACTTTTAAATATCAGGACTGTACCTTATGGGCAACATGGGTGACATGAATATTTCAAGCAGGGTTATCCACTTGTCAGAAACGGTTATTTTGACGAGTTTCATAGCAGATTTTTAGGTGCTGCAGCCAGGCTACATATGGTAAGCCTGAAGCAAACTTTTGAAGGTCCACTCTGTGGATCGCATAATGATGCAGCAGTCCACAGGTAGCATTTAACATTCAGGCCTTGGGTGCATTTTATCCACCATATACTATGGACCTGTAGGTGAGTTAATAATTAGGTATAAGACTGACAGAAAGGGGGTCTTTGGTTGGCAGTCTGGTTACCCCCTGTCCAAGCAAGGACCCTCACTCTAGTCAAGGCGATGGAGAAATACACCTAGATAATACCTGTTTACCCACTTTGCAGCTTGGCACAAGCAGTCAGGCTTATCTCAGAAGCAATGTGTAAAGTATTAGTACCAACACACACAGTAATACAGTGAAAACACTACCTACAAAATTGACAGCACACCAGTTTAGAAAGATAGGTCACATTTATCTAAATCAAACAAGACCAAAATGACAAAAATGTAACATACACAAGTCAAGATATGAATTTTCAAAATAATAAGAGGCTTACTCAATAGAAAACAATGGAAACGTTGTTACACAAAGTACCTGGTTTATGTAAAAAATAAAGCTGCACGGGCGAGCATGCATCGTAAAAGTTAGCGATGCGTCGATTCCTTACTCGCAACTTTGGCACCCAGGGACGAAGTGTTGAAAATTCTGTCCCACGGTGTTAGAAAACCACGCTGCGTGGGATTTGCATTGTTATCATCAGCAGCAAGCGGATGTTGTGCGTAGTGTCTCCAGCTGCGATGCGTTGATCTCTCAGCCGCGAAGTATGTGGAGCATCGATTTTAGCCATGAGGCCAGTGGTACGTCGTTTATCAGCCGTGTTGCAGATGGTGCGTCAAAACATTTTGAGTGTGGATCTTCAGCTCTTGTCTCCCAACTTCACCTTTTAAGTGCCCAGGGACTGGATAGGATATCACTTGGCAGGGCAGGAGTCACTGCAGAGAGTCAGGATGTTAGCAGAAGAAGTTTTTGATGGCCCTGAGATTTCAAAACAGGAGGCAAGCTCAGTTCAAGCCCTTGGAGATTCTTCACAAGCAGGAATATACACACAAAGTCCAGTCTTTGTCCCCTTTCACAGGCAGAAGCAGCAACTGCAGAACAGCCCAACAAAGCATAGTCACAGGCAGGGGCAGCACTCCTCAGCTCTTCAGCTCATTTCCTTTGCAGAGGTTCCTCTTGGGTCCAGAAGTGATCTAATCTTCAGGGGTTTTGGGTCCAATACTTATACCCCTTTCTGCCTTTGAAGTAGGCCTACTTCAAAAGAAAGTCTCTGTTGTTCACAAGATCCTGCCTTGGCCAGGCCAGGCCCCAGGCACACACCAGGAGGTTGGAGACTGCATTGTGAGAGGGCAGGCACAGCCCATTCAGGTGTAAGTGACCACTCCATCCTCCACTGTAGCACAGATGGCTCACCAGGATATGCAGGCTACACTCCAGCTCCCTTTGTCTCACTGTCTACAGGGGATTCACAAACAGCCCAACTGTAAAACTGACCCACACACGGAATCCACAAATAGGCAGTCACAGAATGGTTTAAGCAAGAAAATGCCTACTTTCTAAAAGTTTAATTTTCAAACTAACAATCTAAAAACCAACTTCACTAAAAAATGTCTTTTTAAATTGTGAGGTAAGAGACCAAAAAGTCCATATTTCTATCTGCTCGCAAAGGGAATCTGCACTTTAAGGATATTTAAAGGCAGCCACCATGTTAACCTATGAGAGAGACAGGCCTTGCAAAAGTCAAAACTGAATTTAGCAGTATTTCACTGCTAGGACATCTTACACAAATCAGTACATGTACATCTTTTAACATACACTGCACCCTGCCCATGGGGGTATGACAAGAGAAGGTTTAAGCCTAGCACAAAGGTACACTTGCCAAGTCGAATTGGCAGTTAAAAACTGCACACACAGACACTGCAGCGGCAGGTCTGAGCCATGTTTACAGGGCTACTAATGTGGTGGCACAACCAGTGCTGCAGGCCCTGAGCACCTCTAATGCACTTCACTAGTGACTTACTAGTAAATCAAATAGGCCAATCATGGATAAGCCAGTTTACACATACATTTTACATAGAAGCACTTGCACTTTAGCACTGGTTAGCAGTGGTAAATGGCCCAGAGTATATAAAACAGCAAAAACAGAATCCAGCGCACATCAACAACCAGGGCAAAAGTTAGGGGAGACCACACCAAGGATGCCAAGACTAACAAAGACCATTTAACTATGTTTATAGGGGAGCACAGATATTTTACTCTTGTTTAGCAAGGGTAAAGCAGACAAAGTTCTAAGTCCAACAGAACAGGTAGAGCAAAAGTTGGGAGAAATCATGCCAAAGTCAGTCATTTCCTACACTGTATTGTTCCACTTAGGTTACACTAAATATCAGATAATTGCCTGGACCATTTATTATTTGATTATTTTATGTATTACTCCAGATTTATGTATCTTGGGTGCTCATTTTGGTTGTTTACTTAGACCTATGTATTACAAACTGAGGCGTGCAAAGGATTGCACAGTTGCTTTACAAAGTGACTGACCCTTTTAGGGAAATTAATTCAAAGTCTCACACATGAGCAAAAGGTTATGACTCGTTACAGTGGTTTGTGATAGAAAGAGAATGGTTTACAGAACTAAGAAGGCAAGTGTACAATCTATTTTGCAAAACACACTTTTACATTACTCTCACTTCTCCAGTTACTGTATGTAAGAAAGTGGGTTATAATTGAGGCGGAAGGTATTTCACCACAATGAATAAGGCAACAAATGCCTGAACGTAAAACACAGTTTCAATAAATAATCTAAACCTGGATTCAGCCCCCTGGTAGCTAAGGCACAGACAGGCTTAACTTAGGAAAATGTGTAATGTATTTAACAGTAACAAAAAAATTAAAAGTCAAAATACAACACAATAAAAATCAATGTATAACCAGTTTGTAAAAGTAGAGAAAAATGTAAAAGGCAAAATGTGACCAAAATAAAAAAAAATCCAATAATGGAAACCATAGATGTGATATTTAACATTTTAAGGCAAAAATCTCTATAAAAAAATTAAAGCACTAATCAGTAGTCACTGTACACGGTTGACTGGGATCTTGGCACAATTTCAGGCTGACTGAGATGAACAGTGGTTCGTTTTCACCAAGTGGGTTTGTTGCAGTCAAAATTTTTACCCTCTAACTTAGCCTCTGAAATGGGAGTCAAAATCCTCCAGTGAGATGAGGTTGCAGACTGTATCTGACAAAGACCTCGCAAAGCCTGACAGCTGCTGAATGAGGTCCCACTGAAGCCACTGCTGTTGCTGGTAAATGTTCAGGTTGGGAGAAAACAAAGTTTTCTATCCACCAAAGTTCCTGCATTGGACGCATACTTTTTGATCCTTTGCTCCATCAGAGATGTTTACCTTCAGTCTTTGGGCCTGATTTAGAACTCGCAGGATGGGTTACTCCGTCACAACAATGACGAATATCCCGTCTGCCGAAATCTAAATCCCGTAGGATAGAATGGGATGTAGATTTCGGCAGATGGGATATCCGTCACCGTTGTGATGGAGTAACACATCTGCTGAGTTCTAAATAAGGCTCCTAGAGCCTCATTACAAGAGTGGCAGTCCAAGGACTGCCACACTTGGGTTGACAGTCAGACCAACACACTCTGGGCGGTCCGACTTCCCAATTACAACCCTGGTGGGCGGACCCGCCGGGAATATGTTTCCCAATGTGGTGATGGCATTCTGGTTGTACTCAGCCAGGGCGCCGCTGAACTCCGTGTCGCCTGGCTGATTATAACTCCCATAACCAACAGCTTTTCCATGGTGGCTTCACCGGCATGGAAAGGCTCGCGGAAAGGGTGTGCTGGGGGCCACAGGGGGACTCCTGCACTGCCCATGGCATGTACAGAACATCAATGTTTATAGGGCACAGAATTGTTACTTTGGCTTATTCTCCACTGCTCGCCAATCAATAATAGCTTGAAATGGGCATTTTTCACAGATATCACGTTTCCTCAACTAGAGTTTGACACAGCAGAATCGCTGCTGTAATATGGTAATGCTTTCACCTGGTCAAGCTTGTACTTTCCCTGCTCTATTTAGAATTGGAGGAAATGCCAGGTTTTCGCTAGCAGAGCCTTATCTGGCTCTGCTGACAGAAAATATTGATAGTCTGTGACACTGCTAATGGGCTGTTGGTCAATGTATGTCAGAACATCTACTATACATTTTTCCTGCTTGGGACCACCAAGGAAAGCCTGGCCGTCACAAACAAACAAGAGAAACGATTGCCATATGCTGGGAGAAAACTCCTAGCTTGTTAGGGCCATTCAATTTATTGTTTTTCAATAACAAACTCCCACTATAAGATTTTGTTTATAAAAAAAAAGAAAAAAACTATGTTGCCAAATGGGTGCTTCGAACTTGGAACTCACTTGGCAAAGCTTCAGTTTCTTTATTGGAGTAGCTGCAGCAGAGGCGCTACTGAAGACACAAACCTGCATGGTAGAGCCCTCTAGTACGGCGGGATCTTCTGCCAGGGAAGCTTGGGCTATAGCCTTTGCTGACACTGCCACCCGTCTGGCCACCTGTCACACTCTAACAGAGGTTCTAGGTTGCAGTTAAAATAATATATTGTCTAGGTGCCACATCTTGAGAACACTCGGAATTGTGAGCTAAATCCTGTATAAGGAATTGCCACACAAATTGGTATTTCCACACACACTACCAGGCTATTTTCAAGGGACAGGTTCCACCAGGTCTGACCTGCTTAAATGTCTCCTCTTGAAAACTAGATTCAGTACTACTGCGTGCAAGTCACTGTATTACCTGGTATACCAACTCAAGTATAAACTCACATTCAAACTCAAATAGTAATGACTATGTCAATCAAAATGAGAGGCCTTAGTACTTAATTGTGTCTGATTCTCTTGTAGATGTACGTAATGAAGTAATGAATAAACCCTAGACTAAATAGCAGAAGGACTGCTATTGGTTGGGGTGATAGGCATACATGGATTTGCATCACATTTCACTATACCGGTCTTCAATATTCCTGCATCCATATTTACAATGTCAACAGGCATTACTCAGCTTAAGTGCAGTAGGGTCCTTTCTAACATATATTCAGTGATAATCAATAGGCCTTTTTCTACAGCTGTGAAAAAGAATGGTGTCATTAAATGGTGTTATAAACTAAATATTTATAAGAGAGAAGTGTTCTTGTTCAAAACAACATTCCTATCTAACATAATTTCCGGGCCTTCTAATTAAACCAAAGAATTGTTTAACATCTTAGGAAGCTTTGCTCATCCCTCCTGTAACTCTCAAATTCTCTATCCGACTCAAAAGTTCTGTGACAGGATGAAAGAACACATTTCCTCTAAGATTCAAAAGATTTATGAGGGAATCAAGACTGCAAGAGGCTATTTGAGTGACAGCTTGTGCTTAGTGCCTTTTATGCCACCCTCTGAAAATTTGTCAACTTTTACTTCTGCTAACTAGTAGGAAGTTGGATCATATTGATAAAAGTTAAATTTAGTCCATCCGATGATCTGTGGCTGGTGTGTTTCTAAAAAACCTGCTTTTCATCTTTGGTCCCTGCATTAACTTAAATTATGAGTCTGTCACTTTTCATTGTGGATGTTCCCAATGAGGTGAGGAATAGGGTTACCTAAACTGTTGTTAAAAAAGAGAACCTGTGTGAGAAATTGGTTTGTTGGTTGACTGGGGTGTGAACCCTGGTCAAGCAACAGCCACAATCCCTTGCGGGGTGAACCACAAAAACTCACTAAATTAACCTGTGTTTAACCCTTGGTAGCTAGGCACAAAAAGCAGTCAGGCTAAACTTAGAGGCAATGTGTTAAGTATTAATGCAGTATACGAATAGCAACACAGTGAAAACACAACACAATAAAAATCCCAAACCAATTTAGAACAAGCATTTTCAATGCAATGGGTCTCACATTTGCTCCAGTTAGAGTTATTGGTGTAAATCCTAACTGGACTTCTCTTGCCACATAAATTGAAAATGAAAAGTAAAACATTGGTTGATATAAGCAAGCCGATTCAAAGCACCATGGTCGCCCTGAGCATGAGCGGGAAGGAGAGACACAAAAGACAAAAGAAGTTCGCTCACAGTCAGACATATTGGCAATCGTGTAATTGTCTATGTAACAGGGTCAGTCTGCAAGGTGGTAACAAAACTTCCCAAAGGAGGGACAAATGTAAAACATTTACCAATGATAACAAAGGATTTTTGAAAGGCAAGCATATGAACGAGTGAAAGTGCTGGGTGTGAGGTGGGCATGGTTAAAAAGCCACAACACTTATAACAGGCCAAATCGCTAGCGCGCTTCACCTAAAAATAGAGCAAATTTTAACAAATTGCCACCAAAACCATGTAAATCCAATTAGTAGAACCAGAGTTCAGAATTTGTTAAGTTTAAGGTTCAAAATAGCAAGTTCTCAGTATTAGAAAAATGCCACCTGTGCACTTTTAGCACCACAACCAAGGGTCCAGGAGTGGAGGGAGACCTCTTGGGGTGCAAGACTCACTCAGGCTGGGTCCAGGGGAGCCTGGTATGTCCCTGTGGCTCAAAACAGGAGACGAGCTGGACTAGCCCTTAGAGTCACTTCTGGAGTCCTGAGTGTAGGCGGTGATGCACGGCTCTGCAGCAGGGCTGGTCTCTGAAGGTCCAGGCGTCCAGCAGCAAAGCAGTCCTTCCAGGTACAGCAGGAGGCTGGCAGAGTGCACAGAAGGTCACAGCAACAGGCAGTCCTCTGAGAGTCCTTCCACTAGTCCAGCCGTGAACTGGGTAGCAGGTCTGAGCGCTTTATTTATACTCTGGTTCCCTGATCTTAGAAGTTGGGAGACATTTCCAGAAGGGTTCTCTGAAGTTCCAGGAATTTCCTGCCTCCCAGCTGACTGCACTGACAATACATTGCATGGTGACAGAGTCTAGCCTATTCAGTTGCAAGTGGAGCTGTGCTTAGCTCCTACCCGTCCCCCTCCCATCAAGTCAGTTAATGGCCCATTCATGCTCCACTAATCCCCCAATTGTGTGACTGCCTGAGGTGAATTCACAAAGTACCAACTGTCAGTTACACCCAGTCATGTGACCTAAGCCAGGTTACAGGCACAGAGGGCTAAGGGCAGGAAAATGCCAACTTTTTAAAAGTGACATTTTTAAACTTGTGATGATAAATCCGACTTTACCATTAAAGAGGGTTTATCATTACAGGTTCATAGGTACCAAACATGACATATCTATTACGTATGGTTTAGGAATTACAACGTATTAATTTTAATAAGGAAACCCTCATGGTACTTTATGGGAAGGGTAGGTCTCTCAGTAGTGAGAAAATTAATTTGGGAGTTTTTCACTACTGGGACATGTAAAACTAAAAAGTACATGTCCTGCCTTTTAATTACACCGCACACTGCCCTATAGGCTACTTAGGGCCTACCTTAGCGGTGACTTATATGTAATAAAATGGGAGTTTAAGGCTTGGCAAGTGGTTTTAAATGGCAAGTCGACATGGCAGTGGGACACTGCCTTCAGGTTGCAATGGCAGGCCTGGGACAAGGTTTAAGGTGCCACTTAAGTGGATGGCACAATAAGTGCTGCAGGCCCACTGGTAGCATTTAATTTACAGGTCCTGGGTAAATGGTATACCGCTCTACAAGGGACCCACATGTAAAGTAAATAAACCAATCAGGTACAGACCAATCAACCCATGTTTAGGGGAGTGAGCACATGCATTTAGCACTGTTAGCAGTGGTAAAGTGCACGGCGTCCTAAGGCCAACACAGCAAAAATCCTTGATAAACTGAAGGCAAAGAGGCAAAAAGTTTGGGGGAAGACCACCCTAACGCTGACAGGTCTAACAATCTGGATAAATCAACAGTAGCTATTACTGGCTCATCACTCTTCTTCCATTTGGGGTAAAATCACTGAACAAGTGGGATCTAAATAGTTATCTTCTTATGTGGAAGATCTGAATATTTGGATAGTTGGCAATTGGGATCTTGGCCCGGTAGAGGGATTTGGGCAGTTCTTACCTTGGATGAATTTAAAAACAATGGTGGGTCAAGGAGAAGCTGCAGCGCTTGTTTACTTGACTCTAGAATAGTTAAATCTCATCGGTCCCTTAGGAAGGCCATGAAACCTTTCTATTTTCGTAAGTACCACCTAGCCAATGGACTGAACTCTGCCAACGTGTTGATAGTCATAGCACCAAGATGCCCTTTAGTGGGTGAACCTTGACCTCGTTAAACAAATTCCCATTCCATTATCATATAATTATGGCTGATCTTTTAAACACAACACCAAAATAACAATTCCTAAGGTGCTTCCAAAATTAATACAGCATAGCCTACCATGTTTGTTGTATCCAGGCAATCGTAGGTACGTTCTGAAAATATTTTGAACACTTCCTGGAATTCTTCATACATGGTCAAGACCTTTTGGCTCAAAACTTTTCCTCTGATTCCACCGAACTCAATTTTTTCCAACTTCAGCATGTCCAAGGCAGTCATTAAGAGGTCCTAAAGCACAAGAGACATTGAACAGTTAGAGAAGGAAATGCACAATGCACATTGAAAACACTTCTTGTGAGTAATACAATCTTTTGCAAGTCAAGTTTCCGTAACAGCTAAAAACTAAAGTGCTTGCAGGGAAATACTGCCCCATAATCAAGGCCACTGGGATTATGCTATTCTAAGTCTGTGACATTTTTCTCATAAATATGGATTTTCTGCATATGCTACATAATCCATCATCTGTTGCATAATCTGATAATTTTTGAAAAATGATTTGTTTCTAGCTCATACTGATCAAAACTTACTAAAAACATAACAAAATGTGTTCCTGCACAGCAAAATGCCCTTCTCAAGGGTTTACTAGTCATCTTTAATTTGCTTATTGCTGCATTTGGGTGTTAAATCGATAATAATAAGGGGAAATATTTTCCCAGACATTGTTACCATGTGAACAAATGACAAAATAATGAGGTAATGCTCTCACTACTGTGCCACATTACACTGCTGTTTTGCTTTCACTAATGACCAAGCTGACAAGAATCTGTGGAATGCACTTCTCAGTTTAAGAAGACATTTATTATTATTTCACCACGAGGTTCCTAAAAAGGAGATTAGCATGTTGAAAGCACACATTTAAAAATAGTCACAGCAATGAATGGAAAACATACCAAAATGATTCTCCATTGCAACATACACGGCAAATATATGTATTTATATTATATTCTGCAAAACAAATAGTGAAGTACAAATTTGTCACCGTAGGGCCTGCCAAGTTCTTCATCTTTCTCATACCAGCAAGACGAGGACCCCATTTGACTGCGAAAGAGAAAGAGATCTCCATCCTCACAGGACAGATATCAGGCATCCAACGTCAAGAATCCTGATTGAGGCCACTCTCATTCTCGCTGATGCACTGGGTCTTTTTATATCTTAAAAAACAAGAAGGAGTTTTCTGGAAAAAACTCCTCATTTAGCAATTCAAGCATGCTGGCTAGTTTAGGTCTGCTTTGAAAATAAAACGTTGGGGTTTGGCCACAATCCCAAGATGCTAAATCAAAACAAGGCCGTTCCCTGCCGTCTAAGTCTTATCAGCCAACGCCCTTGGTGAGAAAAAGGATGAAAGCAAGCACACTTTACAATGTGGAAAAGTACTAACAGATTTAACATGGCAGTGTCTAACGCTACGATAAAATCAATAGGCAGCTAAACTGAATACAAAATGTAGTCTGCAGTTGGTGAAAACTATACAGCTAATCCAGGTGTAAAGTGGTGCAACACAAAGTCAGTGGTCAAAAACACATATTTCACTACATTCCACCCTTTGATCATAGACTTTGTGTACTTTTCTCTCATTTGTTTTCTTAAAAAAAAAAAAAAAAAACGTTATAAGCAAATCAAGTTTGCATTGTACACAGCAACATAATGAAATGATAAAAGCAATCACTATAAAGTAATGGAAGTGGATTAACATATGGATCTTATAAACAGTTAAACCAGACACACCTACAATGAAAAGACTGAAGCTTATATATTCTGATTAGGATAATAACTGATTGAATAGTGTCTATAAGATAGCAAGTTGGTATAGAATTAGATGGAAACATCATGAGTTCTAATCAAGTAAAGGTCCACGGTCCACCTGTAAGGTTTGCTGGAATATAAGTGTTCCCATAGGAGAATAGTCAGCCAACTGGCAATTTTGCTTAATGAGACTGGCAGCAGTCATCAGATGATAACAAGCCATGGGTTAGTTTGAGGAAAAATGTAATCAAACAGGTTGACAGAACATCCATGGTACTTTGCATTGTTTCCATGCAGAACTTTGTTCTTTGAAGCACAATTAGCGCTAAATGGATCCATAGGTTTTGTACTTTAAAAGCAGCAGGAGTGTTGCACAATGGTGACCAATCAGGTTCAAGTTGGGGATGCGTTCCCTCCCCAGACCCGCACGCAAACGCACGAAGGGAGACCACACAGCGCACTCATGGTCAGTGGCAAGTCGTAACAAGTACGATTTTTCTTGCAAATACATTTGTCATCTGAAATGTGCTCCCATTTTTCCTTCCCTTGTGTTTTTTTTTAATCAGCAGGACGTTATTGGGGCCCTTGACTATAATTTCTGCAGGTTCTGGAGGGCATTTCGGATTCAACCCACATTTTAACACTGAAGTTTTTATCTGCTGAACTTCCCTTTCCTTGCACTGTCAGAAGGGCTGGGCAGTCCCCTTCCTAACCAATCCTCCATACACTGCACTTATGACAAGCTGGATGATTATGTCTCCAATCTGTATGAATAAATCAGCTTTCCCACTATTTAACAGAACAGCTTTGATTTCTATCTGTCCTGGTAACTTTCCTCTCCCCAATTGATCTTTGACTGTTTGTGGGACAGATCTCTGTTGTGTGTGCTGACAAATACGACATTGAAAATCACAGTTTTTATCAAATCTAGGGGAATGTGCATCCCTCTAATCTCTGCCCACCTGTAAGTGGCTTTTTTTCCCAGGTGTCCACATTTCTGGTGCGCCCACTTAGCCACACCCCCACCAAGTTAGAATTCTGGGTTGACACTTCTGCCTCTGAACTTTTGTCTTTGTCATCTGCAAGGGAATTGAACCAGCATTCTAGTGAGTCAATGGGACAATGAGCATCTATGACTTTACTCTGTTCTAACATTTCCCAAATTTCCTGCCACAACTCTTAGCTCCACACCTCCTTTGAGTGAATGAACCAGTTATGTGCATGCCATGTGGGAAGCCAAAAGGCTAATCCATTGGCAATGGACCAAGAATCAGAGTGAAAATGACAAGTCCCAAGCAGCTCTTGCTTTAGAGTCTGATACACAGCGTACAACTCTGCATATTGGCTACTTCTTCCTTCTGTGGTGGTCAACAACTTTTCAGTAACTGGATTGTATGACACTGCTTTTTAATGTCTTTTGGTACCCACGTATTTGAATGAACCGTTAGTAAACCAAACATGCTTCCTATCCTCAGGGGACAAGAATTCAAATGGCATACTCCATTTCACTGGTGACTCTCTTACCTGTGGTACCTCCTGCACCCTCTCCTCATCCTGTACAGGGTCTTGTGGCGCCTGTTTCTGTAGGGCTGCAGTGCCTGCTGGTTCTACTCGAGCACTGTTGTACAAGTTACTTACCTTTGATAACAAAATATCTGGTAGAGACATATTCTAGTTGCAGATTCCTTATCTTAGAATGTCCCCCAGGCGTCAGACTGGATCCAGAGATTTTTCTTCGAGCAATACCCTTGAATGTTGGCAGGTGGTGACGGTCGACTCCGCGGGTGTCGTTTTCGCCGTGAAGACGTCAGGAATAGTATATAGATGCCACTCTCGCGCAGTGACGTCAGTTTCTTTTAATGACTTTCCACGCCAAAGCGCAGAGCCTCTAACAACACTGAAATTGGTGTGCCAGAGCTAAGGACCTGGAAGGTTGACTCCTTGTCCCTAGAAATCAGTTTGCAAGCGGGGAGGATGGGTGGGCAGTAAGGAATCTGCAACTAGAATGTCTCTACCAGATATTTCGTTACCGAAGGTAAGTGACTTGTACATCTGATAGAGACTTCTAGTTGCATATTCCTTACCTTAGAATAGATACCCAAGCAATGCCATCCTTGGTGTTGGGCTGGAAACCAAAATCATACTAGGAAGTCCTACAGGACCGAACGACCAAAATAGCCGTCCCAATGGGCATGACTGTCCAGGCAGTAGCGTTTAGCAAACGTGTGCAGGGATGCCCACGTAGCTGTCTGGCAGATATCTAGGACAGGACCTCTACGAGCTAATGCAGTGGAAGCAGCAGTTGCTCTGGTGGAATGAGCATGCAAGCCTTCAGGAGGTTGCCTTTTGGCCAAAGCGCAGCACATTTTGATGCAAAGAAGCACCCATCGAGAGATGGTACGCTTTTGCACCGCTTTCCCTTTTTTCGCACTCACATACCTAACGAAGAGTTGATTGTCCTCCCGGAAATCTTTAGTACGATTGAGGTAGAACACCAACGCTCTTTTTGGGTTGAGACGGTGGAGTCTCTCCTCCTCATGGGAAGGATGTGGGGATGCATAGAAAGTAGGCAGAGTGATGGACTGGCAGAGTGATGGACACGAAAGGGTGTAACCACCTTAGGAAGGAAGGAAGCCCTAATGCGCAACACGACTTTGTCAGGGTGCACAGACAAGTATGGAGGTTTTGAGGAAAGGGCCTGAAGCTCACTCACCCTGCGAGCAGAGGTGATAGCGACCAGAAAGACAGTTTTAAAGGTGAGGAGCCGCAAGGGACAATTATGCATTGGCTCAAAGGGGGTACACATCAAGTAAGTAACTAGAAGATTACGGTCCCACTGATAAATAGAGTGGGAGGAAATAAATGGGTGAGCCCTTTTAGGAATCTACTCACAATAGGAGATTTAAAGAGTGAGGGCTGGTGAGGTAGCCTAAGAAAGGCTGAAATGGCAGATAAATACCCTTTAAGGGTGCCCAAAGCAGAGCCCTGCTGGGCAAAAGAAAGAATGAACAGAAGACCCTCGAATAGAGGGGCAGAAAAGGGATCAACAGATTTGTTGGTACACCATGCCACAAATTTATTCCAACAACAGGCGTACACAATTTTGGTTGATGGACACCTGGCTGCCAAGACAACATTGCAGACTTTGGTTGGAAGGGCAAAAGCCGTCAACTGGCGCTGTTCAATCTCCACGCATGTAGGAGGAGGTTGGACAGGTTCAGGTGAAGAACCGTCGTCCCCTGTTGCTGCGACAGAAGATCCACCTGAAGAGGCAGGCTGAGGGGAGGATTGATGGACATGCTCAATAGCTCTGGATACCATATTCTCCATGCCCAGTCCGAAGCCACCAAGATGAATTGGGCCCAGTCGTTCCTGATTTTCTTGAGAACTCTGGGCAGAAGAGGTATAGGTGGAAAGGTGTATAGAAGCCAGAGTTCCACTCAAGACAAAAAGCGTCTCCGAGCGGGTGCCGCCTTGGAAACTCCAACGCGCAAAACAGCTGACATTGCGCGTTCTCTGCAGAGGCAAACAGATCTAACCAAGGTTCTCCCCACTGCTGAAAGAGACAGCTAAAGTGAATACAAAATGTAGTCTTCAACTGGTGAATACTAGACAGCTAATCCGGGTGAAAAGTGGTGCAACACAAAGTCAGTGGTCAAATACACATATTTCACTACAACTACATAATTTGCTTTTTCTTGCTGCAAAATGTATTCAATCCTGCCACATTATTTGGTCCTTCCTTGCGGCATGACACTAATTGCCCTGCCTATAATACTACTGGGATGTTTAATTTCTAAATTCTGTTCCCAGTGTTGCATGCATTCCTTGTCTTGTAAGTAGAAGAGTTAATGTAGATATCCTAGTGATGTTTTTGTAGTATGAACTGACAGACAAAATGTGTGTAGCATGTTGGAAAGGACTGCAGTCTGTAAATGTTATTTAGCAAATACACATGAAAAACATTTTATGAATAGATAACACTTTCTAGGCAAATGTAAAGCTACTGGCTTATTTTTTAATCAAGTTACTTAATATAACAGGAATAAAACATAAGCACCTGATTACATATGCACTTTCCATGTTATGGGCCAAGACAGGTGCAATCTTCAAATGTACCCACTTTTGAGCTATTCCCGAGTTCACCATATAAAATGGCCAGTGTTAGAAATGGGGTTTCTGGTTGGCTAGGGTATGCACCTAAGCCAGGCAGAACCGACCCACTCTAGTCAGGGCAAGGGAGCTACACACCCAAGATAACCCCTGCTCACCCCCTTGGTAGCTTGGCACGAGCAGTCAGGCCTATCCCACAGGCAATGTGTAAAGTGTTTGCACAACAGGTACAACAGACATGACGCACTATTCCCAACATAAAGGAAACACAACACAAAGTTATATAAAAAATAAAGTGCATTTTACACAACATCATTAGACCAAACACAACGTGTCAATAGTACCCTGCTACCCAAGCAGTTGTCAGAACATTACATAGTACTATTATTCTGCAGAAATCAACAGTAGTCACACAACACACAGGTTACTCATTATTCTGCAACATAAGCAGTAGTCAGGAAAACATTACTACAATAATGCATGTCACAAGATCCTCATAAATGCCCATACCAGGAAAAATAGAACATTGGAGAACACATGACAAGTCATAAAAA
Source organism: Pleurodeles waltl (assembly GCF_031143425.1). Taxonomy (NCBI): domain Eukaryota; kingdom Metazoa; phylum Chordata; class Amphibia; order Caudata; family Salamandridae; genus Pleurodeles; species Pleurodeles waltl. The sequence goes on from NC_090446.1 coordinate 1,239,595,053, forward strand.
CAGGTTAGCATAACATTCCCAGAATGCCCATAAAAGGAACATCAGAATTTTTTTTGACAAAGTATGCGCAGAAAGATATCTTCCTAAATGCCCACAATGAACACATTACCACTAAAATGTACTTGTCTTACGATGACGGCACCTCATGTGCCACAAAGGAAAGGGGGCCCCCCAATGTTCATCGGGGCTAAAACGGGGGCTGCTTTATGGTTGGGGGGAGGTGGGTGGCACCCACCCCCTCTGTTCTTATACAGGGGCCCTTGCTGGGGCCCGCGCCCGAACTGGTGCGCGACTCTGATGCAGCCCAACCAAATAGGTTGTTTGTCACTACTAGGACAGGCCACACAACAAGGCACATGTCCTGCCTTCTACCTACCTAGCACCCTCCCCATAAGGCTATCTAGGGCCTACCTTAGGGGTGACTTATATGTAGTAAAGGGGGAGTTCTGAGCCTGGCAAGTAAATTTTGATGCCAGTTCCCTGTGGCAGTAAACTGCGCACGCAGGTCCTGTGCTAGAAGGCCCGAGACAGGTTTGAAAGGCTACTTCTGTGGGTGGCGCAAGCAGAAGCATCCCGAACAACGAGTCCTAAACAACGAAGTCTGGGAAAACGAAAGAGGAATAACGTTTTCGTTTTCCATGACTTCCTTATTCAGGGCCTTAACCACGCATGTGCTGAACCACGTACATGAGTGGTTAAGGCACAGAAGAAGGGAGTCGGCTGAGCAGGACGACGCGTTCAAGGAGGAGGTAAATTGGGCTGGGACTGAGGCTGTTTTAAGAGCAGGGTTTTCGGGGTATTTTTAGTTTTAGGGGGTGGGAGTCAGGGTGGGGGTTGGGTGGTTTAGGGGCAGGGGGCGGGGTGGGGAGTTGGGGCATTTTTAGTTTTAGGGGTGGGGGAGTCGGGGTGTATTTAGTTTTTGGGGGTGGGGTGGGAGGGCTCGGGTGATTAAGGTTTAGGGGCGGGAGGGGGGTCAGGGTTTAGGGGTGGGATTGGGGTTGGGGTGCTTTAGGTTTTAGGGGCAGGGTGGGGATTCGGGGTATTTTTTGTTTGGGGGTGGGGTGGGGGGCTTGGGTGATTAAGGTCTAGGGGCGGGTGGGGGTTGTCAGGGTTTAGGTTTTAGGGGTGGGGTGGGGGTTGGGGTGCTTTAGGTTTTAGGGGAGGGGGTTGGGGTGGTTTTAGGGGCAGGGTGAGGGGTTGTGGTAATTTTGGGGTGGGGGTTGGGAAGTCAGGGTATTTTTAGTTTTTGGGGGTGGAGTGGGGGCTCGGGGTGATTAATGTTTAGGGGTGGGGGTCAGGGTTTAGGTTTTAGGGGTGGGGTGGGGGTTGGGGTGCTCTAGGTTTTAGGGGAGGGGGTTGGGCTTGCGGTAATTTTGGGGGTAGGGTTGGGGTGGTTGTGGGGGTGGGGATCACGATAATTTTTAGGGGTGGGGGTGGGGGATCAGGAGGGACGCATGCTGGAACCATGCATGCCTTTCACTAATGCCTTTACCAGGAATGCCTTTACAACGAGAAATCGTCAGGAAAGGAGAAAGCAGGAACAATCACGAGTCCGAAAAGGGAGCTGGGAGCGTCTGATAGCGGATTAAAGAGGCGTGCGGCGAATTTAAGACTACCAGCCTTGGACTTCAGAACGCTGAAAGGTAATAGCGCCTTCCAGGGCAGCGCCTCGGCCCCGGCACTATTTAATTTTCAAATTAAGACCTGCCACCAATATTGGTCAGAGTTATTTCTATAACGGAAAGCTGGTACTAATTCATTTTCATCTCGCAGTATTTTTACCCATACCGCTGTCTTATTTTGATGGTATGCTGCCAAACCACTATATAGCATGTTGTGCTGTTGTGAATCCATTTGTTATTCGTAAAATGGCTGGTAAAGTATCAGCGGTGGCATTTGCCACCTTCCCAGAGCGAGGTCAATTGGCTTGCTGGCATGAGAAGGGAAGCGGGCAGACACGGTAACGTCACACATACGGCTACGCTTTGCTTATTGAGAATGCATTTCCAAAAAACACCAATGACTGTGCTTAGAAATATTCAGGGACACTGCGAGTATGCACTTGGGCGGCCGGCAGCTTTTTTCGCATAAATATAGATTTGTCGCATTTGCCTCATAATTCATCATTTTCTGCATAGCAGAATTAAAAAAACAATTGGGTTGAGCTCAGACGGTTCGAAAGTTACTAATACTAGGCAACATATTTTGCGCGCAGTGAAAAGCCCTTTGCAGAGGTTGACTGGTCACCTTTCTGCTACTTGTTGCTATATTTGGGAGTTAAACTGGAACTAATGAGGTGCAACCAATCCTCTTACACTTTTAACAAGTGTAAAAAAGGGCAACATAATGAACCAATACTATCAAAATATTTGTCGCACTTCGCTGTTGCCTTTTCTTACCGCATAATTTACCTCAACCCTGCTGAATAATTTGTCCGTCCTCTGCGCATAAATCGGGTGGCCTTACAAGTATTGCACCGCAAAAGACAAGCAATAAAAATTGGATACATGCTTCTTTTAAAAATGCAAACACACAATAACGTCCACAAGCGCCAGGACACCAGGCGTTAGATTCAGAGAGTAATAACACAAAACTCAATCTGAAAACCCAGCAATTGCCTCAGAAATGGTGCATTAAAGTTCAATCACTCACGCCGCTTTTGCTTTTACAACATAATTGAGTAATTTAGTGTCTTTTTTTCCCTCAGACGCCATCAACCTTCATATGACTTTAACAAACTTTCCTGGGGTATTTTGTACTATTCCCCGCTAGCCGGGGAGCGCTGCTTCACCATCTCACCAGGATGTCTATCGCACCGAAGGCTGATTAAATCACAGCTTCAAAGTAGCTTTAAAATAACTATTTGGAAACACACAGACTCGCTTTTTCCGCTCAGCCAGACTCCATTGTCTACTGGCGCGAGCCGTGGCAGAACTGTTCAGACCAGAAAGAATATTCATCTGAGAAGGTGAAACAGGACTGGCGGGCGAGATAAACGGCAGAAAAATATAATTATGATGTTAATAGGGGGCTGCCCGCTTCTGCAGTCTTTGTAAAGCAAGTATCGCACTGTAATTCAACAGTTGTAATTAGGTTGAGTGTCGATCAGAGAGTATTGGATAACACCGGCGTGTAGAAGTCTCGGCGTGGATATATCGACGGTAGCGTCTTATTCCATGTTATTTAAGCTAATTTATTATATACTGTAAGCATAGATCGATATAGCTTTGTATTCTGGTCAGCACGCCGTTTAAGTGAAAGAACAAAGTGTTTTTCCTTGAGGCCTCCCAAGCACAATAATGGGCGAAAAATATCCCACTTCTTGGAAAAAAATGGGGGTTTGTACTGCAGCAGAACCGGGAGGTAGAGAAAGGGTTACACTATGCCCCTAAGGATGTCCCTAAAAGTTGCGTCAGCGTGTGGTTAGTACAGCTCACGCAACATATCGGCAGGTCCATATACAGTGAGACAACGGACCACACACTGACCCATCGCACACTGCCTGATTACTCTGTACGCCACTCAGACTCTGGCCTCCAGATCAGGGCTTTCCCGAACTAGCGCCTAGTTCATTAGTCCCATCCTCAGGGCACCGCAACAGAAGTGCAAAGGATGGCAGCACTCAAGCACAGCTGAGCATGTAGATCTGGGTGTCACACATGATTTGTACCCAGTGACTGTCATTTTATTCAGAGTCCCATCTTTCAGAGTCAAGATGGAAAGAATAAGAAGGTATGAAAGCATTCCAAGGGAGTAAATACAAGTAGTGTACGAAATGGAAAAGCTTTATTCCGGTAACCCATAAATTAGGCGTCAAGGGGTGGCAACAAAAAGGGGGTGGAGTCAGAAGTGACAGGGCCATGAAAAGCAGCCTTGCAGTCAACTTATACGTATTTAAACAACTCTGCCACAAAGAAATTGGCAACATGGAGAAATGAGACAGCAAATCTGTTCCTGTTTAATTGGCTGCATAGGCTGCATTCCAAAATATCTTATGTGGTTAAGCAACCTGCTGCAGAGACCTTTTTGTGGACAGTAAATCTCAGGGGATAATAAAAACGGGAAAATAACCCCAATAAATTCATTTTAAATCCTGAATTTGTGTTTCTCTGTGCAATTCATTCTTAAAATATAATCCCTACCAGAGTAGATGATGTGTGGCTCCAACACTTTGGAACGCTAGTTGGCTTATGTAACACCCTGTACATTGATTTACTAAATTGTATGATTTATTTTCAATGTATAAATGTGTGTGTGTGTGTGTTATACACTGCTCTGACACCCTATACTCAGAGCCACTGGAATTCCGCGATTGTGTGAACGCGGTGATGCTCGCATAGTTATAGTTTTGCCACATAATCCATCGTCTGCTTTAAAATCTGCAGATTTCAACAAAAATTAGTTTTTAGCTTAAACAGTTCAAGAGTTAGTAACTATGCAGCAACTTGCATTGCCACAAAGTATAAGGCCCTTTGAAAAGGTCGACTGGTCATTTTTCTGTTGATTATTGCTGTATTTGGGTGTTAAACTGGTACTAGTGAGATAGAACCAATGCCCAGACAGCGTTACCAAATGTAAAAATGATGAAAACAAGGCAGTTATGCTACTACAAAATGTGCCACACTGTTCCAACTAATTTGTCATTTCATGAAGGATAGTTTACTCAACTGTGCCGCATAATTTGGCCCCTCTCCTGCAGCATAATTCCAGGGGGCCCTGTCTATATTTGGATGAGCAGTACTATAAAATAATTTTAAAAACATCTTAAAGTGCTATTTAAGTTGTTATTCGCACAGACTGATAAATCTGACATCCTTACAGTGCATGCAAATCGTTTATATAGAGTGAGTGAATCAAGTAAAAATCTGCCTTCAATTCGGAGGTTTTCTTAAGTACTTGCGAAGTGATAAGCCGTGTACCTTTGTTTCCCATTATTACTTTGGTGTCTATGTATTAGGCCCAAGAAAGATCACTCTAGCCAGGAGCTTACTCAAACAAAAGGAGGGCTGACGCCCCTTTAAATTCAACCTTTATTTTCCACCCAGATAGAATCTAAAATAAGGAATCCCCCTTGTTGCCTGCATGTTGCTGCTCGGAACAGAAAGCAGACAACTTGTGGGCACTGCTGAATTGTGTCCCAGTGTTGGCAAAATACACCAGGAAAAAATCAGCATATTTCATTGAGGCCAGGCAGATCCCCAATCTGACTCAATAACATCTGCTGAACTGGGATCCGGCTAAACTCCAATTTTGTCCCGCACTAAATACAAGCAATGGCCATAAATATTGGTGTAGGCAATATGTCTGGCTATTTCATAAGTAAAAGTGATTCTCTGTTGATTGGGGAGTTTGTGTGTGTAGTTGTTTGGCTGATTCAATGCAACAACGAGTCAAGAGCTAGATAGATGCATGAGCAGAAGGACAGACACCCTTCATTCTTCAACTGTTCCTGTCTACTCCCAGATAGCTAATCCTGCCAAGTGGTCAGCACATAACCTCAATTGATGTTTCCTGGGACAGAGTTGTTACCTCCCCTAGCCAAAGATGTGTATTGCAGCTCTAGAAGTATGATAGTTGACAAAACTGTTTTTCCATCCTACTGTGATTGGGGATGGGTGGTCAAGGAGAGTCCTGGAAATCAATAGGAGAAGCCCTCCTAGGCATCTCCAAGTCAAAAGAGGTAGTGCTACAGCTGCCCTTGTTCTGCCAATTGCTCCCACCCACTCCCATATAGCTAATTCCTGCTAAGTGGTCAGCAGCTAACATCTATTAATCTTTCCCGGGTTTTCAGGCAAGTCATTGTCATTTGAGCCAGGATTGTTATGTCTCCCAGTCAATAATATTTATTCCAGTTCCTGATGTGGGATGATTGGCAGAACTGGTTTTAAACCAGGTATGATTCAGGCAGTTTAAAGTAAATTTTTACAAAATTGCTTTTCTGCTTAAATTATCAAAATCTGGTTTCACTATTTATTCAGATTTTAAAACCTCAGCAGGGAATAACTTTGAAGCATTTTTTTACCCCTCATAGTAAGTGGAAAATAAAGATGTTAATTCCCACCTAGGCCTATTAGGAAAATGTCAGGCCAGGCTTACAAAGTGAAATAGCTTCTGGGTTCTACATCACTGTGACAGCACTTTAACCACAATAAGCAATGTGCATTATTTTTATGTATAGTGGCATCCTACCATGTGGTCTTACACCGCACACTTTTAGGGATGACATTTAAATACATAAAATAGACTATCCTACATAGCAAAGTATTTTTTTCCCTGCCATGTGTCACTGCAGTACATTTAAACTGCAGCTCAGCCATAGCACAGTGGAGCTCCTGGCTGACAATTATTTGGCATACATATAAGTGACACACTGCAACCCACATATGGCATTTAACTTTCCATGCTATAGATGCACTTAAGGTGCCATTTACAATGGGTTTATAGGGAAGTTAATTGGGCCAAATAAGAAGTTCCAGCAAAACCAAAGTTTTAAGAAAAAAGCAAAACATCTGGGATGACTATGCAGAAAACCTTGATTTGTTACAGGTGCCATTTTTGTTTAGCAGTGACACTATCTCTACTTATGTCAATCTTTTGTGGGGAGTTGTGAAGCTAAAACCTTAAGATGTATGTGCCACTGGTGCAGTTTCTTTAGAAAGATGCACATTGAGCAATGGGGGCACTTCTTAAAGGACAAACTTGGTGAATTCCTTAATCTAAGAATGGTTCCTCAGTCAGCATATTGACATGGTGGACCTCCTAGATAGGGGTGAGTCATAAATGAGTGGTGTATCTTTTGTTTATCAATAACCAATGCTAATTAATCACTGTTAAGCAAAATTGCACAATAGTGCTTCTGGCTGTTACAAAATGTGAAATACATGAAAAAAACATAATGACTATACAGGGCTGACCCGATTAAGACAAAGGCTAAAGAGCTCGAGCTAAAGCTTATTCTGTGTGTATTTGTTTATTACATGAAGTCTGTCAGACAATTAAAGCAGTCTGTGGCAATCACCTTAGAAGTGAAGGAGAGAAAACAGCAAAGAAAGTAAGCATATGAAGAAAGGAAGTGAGAAAAGGGAGGACGGAATGACCAGAAAGGAAGGAAAGAAAACAGGAAGCAATGAAGGGCAAGAATGGAAGGAAGTAAACAAGTGAAAAAGGGAAAAGGGAATGACAAGTTGAGCAGTGGAAAAAAGAAAGGAAAGAAAGGAATCCGAGAATAGAATGAAGAATAGAAAATAATGGAAGAATAGGACGTAAGAGAAGACTGTTAAGTGATTTGCAAATGGCAGCTAAGTAGCCCTTTTCGGGGAACTTGGTACTGAAAGCCAACTTGTCAGACAGACATAAAACTACTAACAAATAGCAAGTACATGCTAAAAGGGAAGGTGCTGTTCACCTGCGTATTTTGATCACTATCAACAAGTTGTCGAAACTGCTCTCATAAGAGGAACACAACAGAATAGGTTAAAAGGACACCCCCCATTCAAGACTGTTCGAACAAAGTGAGATTTACCCCTAGATAATAAATTGTCCCTGCTAGAATTGAAATATTCTTTATTATCTCTTATATTTTCTTGGCAAATATTTTAGGTTTTATAAATTATAACCAATGTGTTTCCCTTGGGTAATGATCCCAAAACCTTTTTCAAAACTATCAACTTGTCGAAAGAGAAGTGTAGAGATCAGGTCAGATCAGAAAAAAAAAAAAAGAAAGTTAACAGGGTAAGGGCTGATCCTCCCATAACCAGTTAGTTACAGCAGTTTATGGAATGGCTGTGAATATGGCTAATTTGAGAAAAGGTATATGTCCATGTCGTCATCACTTATGCTATCTGTGATACTATGTTTTTTAACAGTGCCCCAAATCTGATGCAATCTGTGGTTTCTTATCTGATAACTGCATTCCTGTTTTTTTTAATAACATTTATTATTGTTTTATGGGCAAAAGAAACAATAACTTACTATTAATATTTTTTCAGTGAATAGTTACCACATCATGTCAAGTTTCCCATGCCACATCAAGTTTCCCTGTTTTTTATATTTCACTATAGTCAGCCCTCCAGGCACGCAAACCTCGCGGTGTTCAGCCTTTGGCCATTTGCAGCTAAGTTAGCCACTGGACCTCACCTGATTGGCCAGGTCCTGAGGACATCACTCAGCAGCCATCCTCTGTGCAGGGCGTGGGCTGTGCCCAGGCCTCAACCTCTCAAGCGGTCAAAGCGCACAGGCTAAGACTTTAAGACTTGCACAGCAGGAGATGACCACCTTGCAGCCATTCCCCTCCTGTGCATGGTATTCAGCCTACAGCCAGGACCTGTGCACCCAAGCCAATAACATCCAAAACAGCTGTGCAAGGCTTGCAGCTGTGTCTGGTGGCCACTGAGTGCAGCACGCACCTTCAGTCAGGCCAATGCCTGGCCGAAAACCAGCTGAACATTGTTTTCGGGTGTGCATAGAAGCCTCTGAGCAGAAGGCTCTATTCAGCCCCACCCCACTGACCCATCTGTGCATTACCTCTGGATGTATGCAGCAGGCTGTGTGCGCAGCTTGTACACAACACCCATCCCACCCAAAATACATGTACATGACATTTGGCTACGCCCAGTGGATCTGGTCATGGGTTTCTTTTTTGCAGGAGCTGCAAATCTGAAGCCCTTAAAAAGTTTACAAACAAATTAAACTGTTACAAAAAAACCAGGGACGCCAAACAAAATGTCCACTGCAGAATTTGCAAATCCATGACAAAACTGAAAATGCTGTGGTGAAAATGGGAATATTTTGGTGGGATGCTGGGGTTGGGACGGGGGAGGAAGAGTATTTGACACTCTGGGTCTCCCCATCCCCAACTTCCTCCCTGGGGATTTTTAGATGCTCACTCTGTCCCCTAGTACCCGTCAGCAATTTCTTTAGGATGCTGGCTTCAGGAAATGTCAAGATTTGTGGATCCTCGATAGATCTGTATACTAACAATCAACATATCTCTGAAATGTAACTCTTTACAGTCAGCACAATACCGTTTTCTAATGGAAATAGCTCAAAAACTACTGAACAAATTTACACCAAACCACCAAAAGGCAATATTATGAGTGCTGGTCTTGTTTCGTGCCATGTTCTATGTAATTTCATTCAATTGATATGGTGGTATTGGAGGTAAAAAAACCTGTTTTGACTTGTATATGAATGTTTTTTTAACTCCTTCTTTAACTGGTCTTCCACTGATGGATAAGCACAAAACTTAACATACAAAACTTGCCAGACGTGCTGACAAATTTTGTACAGATTTGAAGACTTTTCATTGAAAAGCGAGACATGACCATAACTAAACAGTCACTATTGCTGGCCGTGTAATTATGAATATATTTTGAATGGAAATAATTTTAAGGTTAACATGGAAACAATTGCGTATGCAATCAAAGGTCATATATATAAGTTATTGAGTGAATGAGCATGTGGATTTCTCTGCAAGAGTTTTAATAATTAGGGGCCTTATTACAACCTTGGCGGAGGGAATTACTCCGTCACAAGGTGACGGATATCCCGCCCACCATATAACAAGTTCCATTATATCCTATGGAACTTGTAATACAGCGGAAAGGATATCAGCCATATTTGTAACAGAGTAATTCCCTTCTCCAAGGTCGTAATCAGGCCCTTAGTTACTGACATTATGGAACAACTGATAAAGTGAATGAGTAATTGCATAACAGTTTCTCCTCTGTGCAAGTGTTGTTACTGAAAGTGTGTGAAAGGATGTGATTTGAATGTGTCTTCATATAATGATTGCATCTTATCCTCTAACCCTTAAATGACTTTGAAACAACACCATGTTCTTGATTCACAAAGAAAACATACCATTACTCAGTACTTAACAAGTCTGTTTACTGCTTTTGGCTATTCACAAAATCCATGTGCAAGTTAATATCTAAAACAACAACAACAGGAAGGTCACACATAGCGAACCACTGGTACTGCAACATTTTCCTTTAGAAAATAATTGGGGTGGGAATTTAAAATAAAACCCCATAGAAAATAATGTTAAATTCAATGGAAATTATTTAAAATAGTTCAAAATGTTACTTTTAAAATACAGGAAATAGAACATAATTATTAGTTAAAGATAAAATATGTTAACCCTCTATTTTGAATTTAAAAAAAAAAGTTTTTTTTTATAAAACTCTAGGCACATTAATTTTAATCAAGTCAATACATCAGTTTTAATAATCAATGCATATATTTTTTCTTTAGGTGGGAATTTATTTTTTAACTTAAACTTCAGAAAAATAATGGAATTAAATTTGCATTATTTCCGTTCAAGCGTTATTTCAAAATTAAGTTAATAGCGCTGCATCATTTTGTAATTTTGATCTCCATTTAAGTACATATATATAATCAATTTGCAATAATATTTCATATAAAATATTTTTATATATATTTTAGAGTTAAATCATTTTTTAAATTTGTCCTATACTTTAAAATATGGAAACTCTGCAATCGATTGGAGATCTCCGGATGGGCTGGGGATGGAAGGCCATTAAGGTTTTCATCTCTCCCTAGTGCATTAAGGAAGGCTGGGGAGGGATAGGAGTTAGTGGATAGGCCATTGGCCTCCCAATTTATACATAATGCCGAGTTGCTCAGACTTCACCCCACGTTGCTAAATCTAAATACTGGAAAAAAAATTTGCAGCATCACTTCATGAGTCTCCTATGTTGTTTGTTTGCAAAGTATTGTGCTATTGGCCAAGGATAGTTAGGCTCAGGCTGGCCAAGGATGGTTAAGATGTCAGTGACACCTTTTCTCATTGAGTATCATTTGATATTAACTCAAGGGATCCCTCGAAAATGAAGAGCCAAATGCAGTCAAATCAATTAATTGTTTTGAAAACCTGTGGACGACATGGAAGTATGCTGCTAAAATAATACGCTTCTCTGATTGCATTTTGCTCTTCTTTCTTGAGGGAGTCATTGATTTAATGTCGAACAATTGACGCCTCAGCTTTATTTAGGCCTCAAGACCAGACGCTGAAAGGGTAGCCCATCTTATGAAGATCATGATGGTGTCTTTTTTTCTTAAATTCTGCTGAGGCTTTTCCCATATGTATTTTGGGTCATGGCTCACCACACAGCAGTTAATGGTCAAAAACACTCACTATATTCATCACCAGCAAAAGTAACAAAAGAATTTCATGACCCACACTCTGCCCGATGACGGGCCTGGAGAACAATTAAAAGGAACCAAAACGTCGACTTTATTATTGAAGGGGCCATCTTTTGGAAATGGCCAATTGGGCTTCTCTTTTTGATAAACTCAAAGAAATAGTCTCAGGGCCTCTCGTGTATTAAATGTTTCCTTATTGTTATTTATATTTTTATTGTAAAACATGTATAAGTTAAATATCTGATATGTGTAGGTGTGGTCTTTCTCTCGTGTTTTTTTTTTTTTAAACGGTGACAATTCAACATTGTTTTCCCTCTTTATTTGCGTTTCAGTGACACATAGGCAGTGCGAATCCTCACTATTCTGATATTTGAAAATGCTACTCCTGAGCTGCTGAACTACTCATTGCCCAAAGAGCAGTTTCCTTTGTTGCGGATTCATATTTAGCCCGGACCCCTGTGCTATTGATCCGGTACATCCTGTGCTGGGGTAAGTCTGACATCTGACCAAAATCATGGAAATGATTATGATAAAAAAAAAATAACGGGAATTGAACGGGTTTTCCCATGGACTTCAATTCAACAAATACCAAGGGTAGCCTAATTGACATTAAACCTCTTTGACCTTCACTTTCACTCACACACACGTGCTTACACACAGACGCACATTATCGCACTCTCTCACATAAACACAACCTCTTTCGCAAGCACGCACACAACATACATTTTAAAACTTTTTTTTACTTCCCTTAGCTACCAGGGAAGGTCATATTTCATATCATTGTGGTCCACTTTTTGTTACACTAATAGTACATAATATAATACTATTCAATATAAGTGTAATTAAAAATCACAGAAAAGAAGAATTAGAGTCCTAGCTGATGTCCATAAAAATTAGTTGCTACTGTGTTCCTGCCACTGATTTCCCCCCCTGAGGCCAGAGGTCACAAGAGGCAAGCCAGGGGTCGCAGCTGCGACCCCTGGCAATCCCCAAATGACGTCCATTGTTTTTTCCTACAAAAAATGCAACAAACTTCAAAAATGCAAATCAAGATGTACCACATTTTAGGTGGGAGGAAGGCTAGGAATGGAAATAAAAAAGTATTTGTGAACATGGCGAGGATTTAAAATAAGGCTTCAGCACAACGAGGCCTGTAGGTACAGCAGGGCTTTAAGTGGAACAGGTCATGCTCAGCACCGGCAGTTCTAGAGAGCAGGTGCTAAGAAGGGTCCCCATTGCCCTCATCCTCAGGATGAAAAAAATCTTTTCTACGCAACAGTACCTCCCTTCACTGCCTGTGATGTAACTTCAAAGAACACATTATAGTTACTTCAGTCTCCTCATTTCAGAACTGAAGCATTTTCAATATGATATACACTAAGGCCGTTGTTGCACTTGTTTATCTTATGCAATTAACAACCATTGACAAAGCCGATAGTCCTGGTTTGTTTTAGGTGCAATGTCAGTTGTTGCATTATATATCTGGATGCAATCACAGAAGCAGCAAAATACCAGTTGGGTATCACACTATGTCAAGTGCAGATTGTTAGCTTATGTATTTTTAAGCCACACCCTTAATTATACAAACCACCAGGGGTGGATCATTCACAATGGCGGAGGAGGGTCGTCCCCCTGGCCAATGGCCAGGAGATGAAAAAAAAAACTTTAGTTGATTACCGTTTTATTTTTCATCTGCTGGCTCAGCCAGAAGTGTAGGGAGGGGCGGGGCTGGGTCATGGGAGGTGGGAGGAGGAGAGAGTGCACCTAAGTGCACGTGTGTTTGGCTGGTCGTCTCAGGCTGGTCCAACACACATGCATATTTAGGTTTCTCCAGCCTGGCTGTGTTGAACAGCCGGACTGGAGAAACTGCACAGAACCCAGGGCTGAGTCTGAGCAACAGTCCAAGCTGCTGCCAGGATTGCTGGGGAGCCTGTACAGGTGTCCCAGCGAATGCTGGGACACCAACCATCAGGAGCAGAGAAGTGAGGCATCGAGAGTCGGTAACAGCAGGAAACAAATGTTTTTTCCCATTATTATCCCTGTCCCTGTCATCACCCCGCCCCCTTGATATTTGCGGTGACCGCACCTGCAGACCACACCCCCTTAAGAGACCCCAACCCATAGTTCCCTCTAAACTGCGCACCCGAGCGGGCGCACACACATAGGTTTCCTTCCGCGCACATACCTACAATCAGCGCGCACTACAAAGGATTCAATTAAGTACTTTATTTGATCCTTTGAAGTACCGCTGATGTTGAAGCTGCACTACTAAATGCATTTTTAAAGACGGTGTTTTTGTCTTTACAAATGCTAATGGAGGCTTGTCCTGAAGGAGCAGGAAAGAATCACCAAAGCTTTCACTGCAGCCTCAGGCCAGTCTGCCATGTCCCTCTGCTCACCCCCAGAGAACAACAAGGCGAAGTGTGGCGATTTCATCACCCACTCAGTTTCTTTTTGTAGTATCTGCCTGGGCCTCAGGTTTATGTTTTCTTTTTGGACTGGAGGGTGTGTAAGCTGCGAGTTCATTGTGCACCAGTTTTGTGAGAATACAGACTAGCATTACATGCTACCTGTAGGCGAGTTTCCATATTCTCCCTTGTGACAATATAAACTCAGACACACAAGTTTTCAGAGTTTCTTAATTTGAGGAGGCAGAGCAGTCTTGTGTGTGGAAGTGTGCGTGTGCGTGTAATGCTCCTGCATCAAGTTAAAGGTTGATGATTAGCCTCTCCCACAGCAGGTGCTTCGAATGATAGTAACAGAGTGCACTTTAACTGGTGACTGAAAATACATGCCCAGGGACTAGGTATCTGAAAGCAGTGACTGAGAAAATGAGCTTGTCAGTAAGCAAATAAGAGTATGAAAAGGTTAGTGCATAAGTGTAGAAGTGTTTGAGTGATTCATAAAATCAATGAGTTAAAATAACGCATTCCTCAGAAGTGTTGAAGCAGTGTAACAAAGTGAATCTCTTAGCCAAACTGCCTCTACCTCAACCACGAAATAAGATGAAGCAGATTCTTCAAAGAAGAATAACAAATAATTATCCAGAAATTACAGCTGATTAGTAATTATTTGATACCATCTTCGGACTGGGAACATTTGGTTAAAATGTTCAACAGAAAACTCCTTAGCCACCCTAAAAATGGAACACAAAAACGTGTGAAACTAAAACATAATGCAATAAAACTTAGATGTGTATAAAATTCACATACTTACTCACAATTTGGGGAAAATTATGCAGAATTAATGCATAATTACACAAAATGCTAATTCAGCATTTGTGTAGACAACTATAATTTTGTACATATTTGTAATTTTATTGCAGTATACCTGATGGTTGCCTTGCAGGAAAGCTTATACTCAATATAGTTGGTCTGACTTGATTACGGTGACGAGCCAATGACAAATGCTGGGGACCTCACCGGTTCAATGGGAAGAGTTATTCAGGTGTCATAGGTCTGATCTGTCTCATATATGAAAAGGTCTGACAAAGACAGTAGGCATGTTTTTTTTTTACTATGAAACACCCGTTAACGTCAATAGGCCTTTACGGATAGATTGTTATTGCACCCTGTTAAAGCATGCAGATGTATTTTGTTACGTGGAATCTCCCAGATTACAATTTTTAGGTAAGGAATTTGGTACTGATTACCCTTTTTAATAATCGTTAAGGGTTCAAGATTTGAACTGTAATACTTCCTGCTAGAATCTCTTCAAAACGCTGACAGTTTACATTGTCTTCCAGGCTCCTGTCAAGAATAATCACTAAAAAAATAAGTACATATAAATGTAAGTCCAAAAAAATAAAGGAGAATTTGGCCATCTCTCTTCTCCCACTGGTCTGTACGGGCATAATTTACACTCGCCTTCCAACCATGACAGCTTAAAGCATGAGCAACAGGTAAACCCACTTCAGTCATTGGCTCTCTTGCCCTGTAAGTGACGGGATTTGTCTGATCAGATGTGCACGTCCATCTGAAATTGAGTGCACTTCAATGCCAAAGTTGGTAGGCCAGTCTTTTAATTTACCATTTTTTACCTATAGGTGCCTTTTATTTATTTCCTTCTCCTCTTTTTATTTTTATTTTTAAAGCATGCTACAGCCTAAAACAGTAGTCCTAACTGGCTACTTGCTTGACGCCCCCTTCACCTGCAGTGTACTGAAACCTACATAGCAGCTGCATCTAAATTAGCTGACCATCGTGGAATGATATTATTCATACTGTATCATTGTCTTTAGTATTGCAGGATGTCCAGCAAAGTTCTAACATGGAGTCAGCTGTAACTATACACCACTATGTACAATACCAAGCAAGATTTCCAACTTCTTTGTTTAATTGTGTTATTGCAAGCATACATGAGTGATCTTAAAACAATAGCATGTTTTCTTTTTTCTACTTTTGTTTTCATTTATCTTGCATGTGTGGGTGGATTGGTGTAAATGTTGTGTTGTGGTTGTTCAAGTGGGTGAATGCAAGAATTAATAAGTTATTAGTGGGTGCACAAGTGCAAGGATGAGTGACAAGAGTGCATGTATGATGACCTATTCAGTGCCTAAACCGGTCACTTACTAAGGAGTAACTTTAATTTTAAAGCCAGACCCACTGGATTGGCAGTACTTATTATCTACCTTTAAGTGGTTGTGATCGACATGCCTAGCTGCACATCTCATCACTTGGTTGTGCACACAAGTAAGAAAAGTGTGCACGCAAACATTTGATTGCCGCACATCAGGAAGAATAATTAGAGGGAACATTGCCCCCACCTCCAGTTTTTTCATCCCACTTAAAGTCCAGAGGTAGAGTCGCTTTTGCTCTTCACTGCCCACAACCAATTGGGCTTTAAAGCTTTACTCTGTTCTTGTCAAAGGGCCTGTTGCCCTCCCCTATCCCAGCAAAGAAATGAAATGCCCTCAGCTTCAGCTGCATTGTAATGTGCACCACAGTACCTTCCCATTCATAAAAACAGGTGGCACACAGGCCAAGTAGGGACATTCTACCGATTTGACACTGGCCTTAGCCAAGGAGAGTCTTTTTTTTTTACAAATGTCTAGCCTTACCTAAGCACCGGTAAGAAAAGTGTGCACCCTTTTTAACCCCTCACACACTCCTGCCCTGGCCCAGGAACATAAAACAGTTTTGAACCCCCTCAAATTCCCTTGTCTTGCCCAGCAGTAGCAAGAGGCCGGTTAACAATCTCAGGCTCATACCTCCCACATTCAGCCTGGTCATGGGACAGTGACTTAGGAAGCATCCCAGTCCCATCCTAACTCCAGAGCAGTTAACAACACTGAAGTCCTGTGCATCAGGCACAGGTGCAAACGTCAGCCACTGCTGATGGAACATCACTGCTTCCGTGTGTCTCAGTGACAATCTGACATGGGGCACCAGCACAGCTGACATTGTAAGATGGTCCCTAGAGGAAGGTAGCCTCTTTCTAGCCTTGTTACCCCCACTTTTGGCCTGTTTGTGAGTATATGTCAGGGTGTTTTTACTGTCTCGCTGGGATCCTGCTAGCCAGGGGCCAGTGCTCATAGTGAAAACCCTATGTTGTCAGTGTGTTTGTTATGTGTCACTGGGATCCTGCTAGCCAGGACCCCAGTGCTCATAAGTTTGTGGCCTATATGTGTTCCCTGTGTGGTGCCTAACTGTTTCACTGAGGCTCTGCTAACCAGAACCTCAGTGTTTATGCTCTCTCTGCTTTCCAAATTTGTCACTATAGGCTAGTGACTAAATTGACCAATTCACATTGGCATACTGGTACATCCATATAATTCCCTTGTATATGGTACTGAGGTACCCAGGGTATTGGGGTTCCAGGCGATCCCTAAGGGCTGCAGCAATTCTTTTGCCACCCATAAGGAGCTCTGACAATTCTTACACAGGCCTGCCACTGCAGCCTGCGTGAAATAACGTCCACGTCATTTCACAGCCATTTACCACTGCACATAAGTAACTTATAAGTCACCTATATGTCTAACCTTCAACTGGTGAAGGTTGGGTGCCAAGTTACTTAGTGTGTGGGCACCCTGGCACTAGCCAAGGTGCCCCCCACATCGTTCAGGGCAAATTCCCCGGACTTTGTGAGTGCGGGGACACCATTACATGCGTGCACTATACATAGGTCACTACCTATGTATAGCGTCACAATGGTAACTCCGAACACGGCCATGTAACATGTCTAAGATCATGGAATAGTCACCCCAATACCATTCTGGTATTGGGGGGGACAATTCCATGATCCCCCGGGTCTCTAGCACAGAACCCAGGTACTGCCAACCTGCCTTTCCGGGGTCTCCACTGCAGCTGCTGCTGCTGCCAACCCCTCAGACAGGATTCTGCCCTCCTGGGGTCCAGGCAGCCCTGGCCCAGGAAGGCAGAACAAAGGATTTCCTCTGAGAGAGGGTGTTACACCCTCTCCCTTTGGAAATAGGTGTGAAGGGCTGGGTAGGAGTAGCCTCCCCCAGCCTCTGGAAATGCTTTGATGGGCACAGATGGTGCCCATCTCTGCATAAGCCGGTCTACACCTTTTCAGGGATCCCCCAGCCCTGCCCTGGCGCGAAACTGGACAAAGGAAAGGGGGTTGACTACTCCCCTGACCGGTACCTCCCAGGGAAGGTGCCCAGAGCTCCTCCAGTGTGTCCCAGACCTCTGCCATCTTGGAAACAGAGGTGTTGGCGGGCACACTGGACTGCTCTGAGTGGCCAGTGCCAGCAGGTGACGTCAGAGGCTTCTTCTGATAGGCTCTTACCTCTCTTGGTAGCCAATCCTCCTATCTTGGTAGCCAAACCTCCTTTTCTGGCTATTTAGGGTCTCTGCTTTGGGGAATTCTTCAGATAATGAATGCAAGAGCTCACCAGAGTTCCTCTGCATCTCCCTTTTCACCTTCTACCAAGGATCGACCGCTGACTGCTCCAGGACGCCTGCAAAACTGCAACAAAGTAGCGAGACGACTACCAACAACATTGTAGAGCCTAATCCTGCCGGCTTTCTCAACTGTTTCCAGGTGGTGCATGCTCTGGGGGTAACCTGCCTTCACCCTGCACAAGAAGCACAGAAGAAATCTCCCGTGGGTCGACGGAATCTTCCCCCTGCTAACGCAGGCACCAAAAGACTGCATCACTGGTCCTCTGGGTCCCCTCTCATCCTGACGAGCATGGTCCCTGGAACACAGCAACTCTGTCCAAGTGACTCTCACAGTCCAGTGACTCTTCAGTCCAAGTTTGGTGGAGGTAAGTCCTTGCCTCCCCACGCTAGACTGCAAAGCTGTGTACTGCGTGATTTGCAGCTGCTCCGGCTCCTGTGCACTCTTCCAGGATTTCCTTCATGCACAGCCTAGCCTGGGTCCCCAGCACTCCGTCCTGCAGTGCACAACCCTCTGAGTTGGCCTCCAACATCGTGGGACTCTCTTTTGTAACTTTGCGTGGACTCCAGTTCACTATTCTTCTAAGTGCCTGTTGGGGTACTTCTGCGGGTGCTGCCTGCTTCTGGAGGGCTCTCTGAGTTGCTGAGCGCCCCCACTGTCTCCTCCTCCAAAAAGGCGACATCCTGATCCTTCCTGGTCCTCAGCAGCACCCAAAAACCTCTACCATGACCCTTGCAGCTAGCAAGGCTTGCTTGCGGTATTTCTGCGTGGGAACACCTCTGCAAGCTTCATCGTGACATGGGACATCTGTCTTCCAAAGGAGAAGTTCCTAGTCCTCTTCTTTCTTTCAGAATTCCAAGCTTCTTCCATCCGGAGGCAGCTTCCTTGCACCTTCATCCGGGGTTTCCTGGGCTCCTGCCCCCCCCCCACACTGTCGCGACTATTGGACTTGGTCCCCTTGCCTTGCAGGTCCTCAGATCTGGAAATCCATTGTCAGTGCACTGCTGGTGTTTGTTGTTCTTGCAGAATCCCCCTATCAAGATTATTGTGCTCTCTTGGGGTAGTAGGTGCACTTTACTCCTACTTTCAGGGTCTTGGGGTGGGGTATCTTGGACACGCTGACTGTTTTCTTTAAGTCCCAGCGACCCTCTACAAGCTCACATAGGTCTGGGGTCCATTTGTGATTCGCATTCCACTTTTGGAGTATATGGTTTGTGTTGCCCCTATACCTATGCTTGCCTATTGCAACCTATTGTAATTCTACACTGTTTGCATTACTTTTCTGACTCGCACTTACCTGATTTTGGTTTGTGTACATATAACTTGTGTATATTACTTACCTTCTTACTGAGGGGACTCACTGAGATACTTGTGGCATATTGTCATAAAAATAAAGTACCTTTATTTTTAGTAACTCTGTGTATTGTGTTTTCTTATGATATTGTGCATATGATATAAGTGGTATAGTAGGAGCTTTGCATGTCCCCTAGTTCAGCCTAAGCTGCTTTGCCATAGCTACCTTCTATCAGCCTAAGCTGCTAGAAACACCTCTATTCTACTAATAAGGGATAACTGGACCTGGCACAAGGTGTAAGTACCTTTGGTACCCACTACAAGCCAGGCCAGCCTCCTACTGTCCCTGGGAAGCCTTCAGATTGTCTGTGACTTAACTACTGCGTGTTAACTAAAACTGCATTCTGCACCTCGATCACTTGAGAGGGCATGAGCCCGGGTCTCAGGCCCGCCATTTTCATTACAGGTTTGGCTACACTGAGATACCATGGACAAAAGATTTGCTATCCAGCTATCTGAAGAGCTAAAGCCAACTCCAGAACTGAAAAGCTCGTCGTTGGTAAATCCCTGCTTCTCAAGTTATGTTATTTATTCTTCTGAATGGGTCACAAGGGCCCTCGTACATGAGTTAATGTGCTACCCAGGAATCCGTGTTCCTTTGCGACTGTTTATATAAAAAAAAAAAAACTATTTCAGTTATCAGGGGATTCTAAGGTAAAGGAAGCAGGACAGATGTAGCGTTCTTTCACACTCGCTATTCTTTCACACTTGCATACACTTCAGGACCACAGCACTTCAGGAATCTCGTTGTGGAGCTAAACCTACAAAATGTGAAGCCTTCAGTGGCATAGAGAAGTTTGTGTGGACCCTATGCAAGCAAGGAGAATGGGCCATAGAGTTGTCACCTATGCTCTCCAACCTGCAACAACGAAAAAACTGGGAGGAAGGAAAAAAGATTCCAGCTGGATGAAGGGAGGAGCAGACATATTCTGACCTGTCTAGCACCAAGTGCCAATAATCTTATTTTTGTACATATTTCATGTTAGCGGGGAAAACATTTGTTGCTAGGAGGCTGAGCTGTGTCGGTGGTTACTGATACATATAGATCCTCTACTTCCATAATTCAGGTGCAGTGGACTCCTCGCAACCTTGTCCTATGCTGCCACTGTACCTGCTGCACGAATGGCAGCCACACCCCATAAAACATATACAAGACAGAGATCTGAGCTTACCTCTATTGCATCAAGTCTCTTTAGGAAGCAGTCCAACCTTGCGAAAACCATAGACGATGGAAAATCCCACGTTTTTGGATCTTCACCACTTTTGAAATAAGACTGCAAATGTTCTCGTCTGTCCTCAAATGCCTGTTTGAAGAAAACGAGTATGCTGACAGCCTCTCGCACCTTACTCAAACTTTCTTCAGTTTCTCCCTTCAGGATGTCTTCTGGATTCAGAAAGTTTCGAGTCTGCAATAAAAGATTCCAAAAGTTAATCACAGTGTCTAATTTGTTAAAGAATGAGTGCCGGATCCCAAAGTGATGCCCCTTGTATCAGGGTGCCTAAAACCAAGGATGCTTAGACTCGATTTCAGTTCCTGCCTTTCATTCCACCACAACACACTCCCTGCTCTTTATCCCACATTTTCCCGTTCTTTTTTTTATCCCTGCTTCCATTGTTTGTCAATGTTTCTCCGTCTTTTTCTTCCTCTGTCTTTTCAATTTTTGTGTTTTTGTCTCTCTTGTTTTGGGTTAAAGGTTGATGAGGAAAAATAGGGGACAATTCCCAAAAGTGAGTGCCGGTGGACTACACCTGCAGCCACCAGCTCAAATTATGCACCGAGTCCACACAATTATTGCGAAGTCGGCACTGCACAGTGGCTTGGTTCACCGAGAATTAATGTTAAAAAATAAAAATAAAAAAATAACACTGAAGTAGAACTCATAAAGGTTTGCCAAAAATCTGTGCTCGCGTTCCTTTTAGCAAAATATCTGCTCTATAGATTAATCTTTTACATTACAGACACTGGTTGCAACATTTAAACTAGTAAAGTGCTTTAGGTGTTGGTGTAATTTCAGAAGGAAAATGTATACACAGATGTGATTAAAGTTGTATTGTAGAAAACAAAGTACATGACAACAACAAAGCAGAGATGGCTTATGAAGGTGGCGAGCAGCATAAGTTCAGTAAAGAATGCGAACGAATAACAGACCTACTTCCTGCATAATAAAAGGAACATGCGAGCATGGCAAGAACGATAGCAATACAGCCCCCTAGGACACCTCCATGCACAACTTCAGCCATCAACAGACATCAGAACATAGCTGTGGACTCTTCCACCAAGCCTTGTCATCAAACAGTGCAACCCTCAATCATGGAGAGCACTGGGCATGCGCCCAGGAGCATCGCGAACCCCTGTTTTAACAGCTTCAGCGGGATGGACTTCTTGATGGGCCTCTTCTAGCTGCACTCGGCAGATAAAGTCACATTATTAACGTGAAAGGGTGGGTGAGCGAGTGTGTGTGATTGAAATGATGGATGATGGACGGATGTGTGAGTGAAAGAGTGGATGGATGAGTGAAAGGGTGGGTAATTGGTGAATGGATAGATGGGCGGATAAATGGAAAGATGAGTGAAAGCGTGAAAGAATAAGTGGATGGATGAGTAAAATCATGGCAAGATGAGTGAAAAGATGAATGGATGAGTGAGTGAAAAAATGGATGAATGAGTGGAAGGGTGCGTGGATGGATGGACAGAAGGGTGGATGGAAGAGAGAAAGGGAGGATGGGGTGGGTGAAAGGATGGATGAATGAAAGGATAATGTAAGGATGGATGAGGGAAAAAATGGATGGAAGAATGTAAGGATGGCTGAGTGAAAGAATGGATGATGGAGTGAAAGGATGAATGAATGAGTGAAAGGATGGATGAGCGAAAGGGTGGATGGATGGGTGAGAAAGTATGGATGGATGGATGGATGGATGAATGGTAGGGTGGAGGGAGCGATGGATGAGTGAAAGGATGGATGAATGGATTGATGGGTGGAGGGGTGGATTGATGGGTTCGATGGACAGGTTTGGAAATGGATGGATGTGATTGGATAAGAATGGCCAGATGAATGGACAGAGGGACAGAATGGTGAAAGAATGAAATATGGATAAAAGACAGAAAGGATGACAGAATGTAAACGTGAAACGGTGGAGATAGATGCTTGGATGGAAGAGAGAAGAGAGCTCTTCTGCGGAGGGTCCTGATGACTTGCTTTGCTTGCTTGGAGCCATAAGAACTTTAGTTCAAAGTGGGGAGGGGGACATTTTAATTTTCTGGCTTGCATGCAACCACATGAAAGCCAGCAAAAACAAAAACAGTGATCCAACCAGGAATACAGAGTATGTCAAGGCAGCAGACAAAATGTGTAACATGGTTAAAGACTCGAGGTGTACACAATATGTGACCAATTCAACGCTCTGTAAATGGTGAATCTTTGACTACATCTGGGGATATTAAGTACTGGTTGACGATGTGGTGTTCAGAGTGTTGATTTGACCAAAGGCAAGGCCATCGTTTTCTACCTTCGTATCAACATTAAGGCCAATAAAAAGCAAAGAGACCCAAAGTTTATAAGTGTTCATATTGGAAAGTAGCTGTGGACATTCTCTTATGCCAAACACAAATCTCAATTAAACTTCTGAGAAATAATTAAAATAACCCCTGTTAAAATGTTATATAGCAACAATTGTCCAATTCGGTCTGCAGTGTACAATATTTTAGATGAAGGAGCCCCAAGTTGTATTGCTGCTACTGCATTTGACATCCTCCTTCAACACCTCTCACCTCTCCATTTTGATGGAAAAATAATGGGAGCTGATACGTGTGACCCAAATGTGCTCTCTTTTTTAAGGGTTCTGCAAAGCAAGTTTATGCCGTGGAATAACTAAATCTCCAGTAAAACGAATAATGTCTAGGGTCCCCCCGGTCTTTTCTCCAAGCCTCTCCTTTAAACATATATGTGCAACTTGTCTATGAATTATTGTAGAATCTGAATAGTAGCTTCCATGATTACACAGCCAATTTACAGGTTGAATTCGTTTAATTAATGTATGTCAAACTGATCAAACTGATTTGGAACAACTTTCAGAAAGTAGAGCAATGGATAGGCAAAATACGGCTTCTATAAAAGAAAGAGAAAACAGTTTTTCGACTGATTAGCTCCAAAAAGTCCTTCAAGTCATGAAAAACACCTATAGGTTATTGCCAGCCACTGGATCCTTAGCACAATGTTAATACACTTCTAGTCTATACTGAAGCCAAACAAACTCTGCTGTCTATGCACTAAACTACCATTTCAAATTACTTCAAACAATAAACGTTTCCTAGATATTCTAAGGCGGACCACTGATTCTCGCGACGTGATAATGTCCAAATTAGGCCATTACAATATCTTGTTCATTGCCACTACTAAGGGTGTGTAAAAC
This sequence comes from Pleurodeles waltl, assembly GCF_031143425.1. NCBI lineage: Eukaryota > Metazoa > Chordata > Amphibia > Caudata > Salamandridae > Pleurodeles > Pleurodeles waltl. Next base: position 1,239,618,845 of record NC_090446.1, read on the forward strand.
GCTGAGTGACCCAGAATATGACTGCAAGCACAGAGAATATGTAGTTATCAGAGAGTAAATATCACCTACTTTGTAAAACTTGCTTTGATTATCATTGTAGGCCTGGGTAAACTTTTAGCCTTGTTATTGCTGCACAACATTTTTTGGCAATGCCCTGCATTATTTGCAAGATCAAGCACAGTTACGTCAACTACACAGGTATTTGATTTCAGTTAACAGAGGACTGCTGCCAGTCCCTGGGGAGAAAAGAGTCTGACGATCTTTCTCATCTCAAGTCACTTTGAAGAGGAATAGACTTCCAAGGGAGCCTGGTTCATGAAATCCTCCACGACCTTTACAAGGAGGATATAAATGTTTCTATGGATGTGCAACAGGTGAGTTCTGTCCCTCCTGCTCAGTGCTCGCAACATTTGCGGTACCCTATAAAAAAAATGAAAACAGAAAAGTAATACTAATGGAGGCAAGCAGAGAGAGGCAAGAGGGAGCATTTGTGATATCTCAACACTATTGAGCTTCTACAGGTATCGGCTGTGAGAAAGTGCCTTTTTGTGTCATCAACCCGAATGTTTGTTGACTGCTATTGTTTTTTTTTTTTTTTTATTGTTTTTTTTTTACTATGAACACAATGCCACTGATATCCAGACCCAGTGTATGAGCTCTGACCCCTTAATACTTGGTAAAATTGTCTAATTCCTTATTGGCCTACTGAACAGCCAGCAAGGCCAAAGTAGATGGTGTATGAAAATATACTAATGGCATGGAAAGTTAAATGTCATCTGCACACTGCGGCACAGGTTGCGCCATCCACTAGGTGGGCAAAAAAATTATGGCTTCAGGCCTACCTGTGTAGCCCGACTCCTGCAGCTTTTAAACTTGCAGATGGACCTGTCAAAATAAGTCTTCCTGACAGGAAAGAAACCTACTAATAAATATTAAATAAGTGACCCCTCAATAGATCTTGTAGCAAGTTGCCTAGTGTTCAAAAGTGCTTCAAGCAAGAATGTAATGTTGGCATGTACCTTGCAGTGACTAGCCCCCAAAAGCTATCTTCATTGTGAAGGTCTGAAGCAGTCCTATGAGACTTGCTCCCACTTGTATCCAAGACGAAGAAATGAACTTTGAGGGTCAGTTGGCTGACCTCCTGTGTGGCTAAAGGGACACACCAAGCTGCAAAATGCATTTTTCCTGAAGTGCCCAAGTGACCAGTAACAACTGGACCCTTCTGTTTGCTTCTGACCTCGAGGCAAAGAAATACCATCTAAAAGAGATTTGGTTGAATACATCTTCAGGCTTGTCCTGCAAGCAGGCTTTGAGCTCCATAAAAAAGACAAGCTGTGAAGGCAGAAATTTTGACCACGCAAAAGAGCACAAAATAAAAGCCAACATGACAACATGAGGATTTTGGCAGTAGGGAAATTTAAAATTCACCTGCTCAGAGATCTTCCTTCCAATACCAGAGTCTTCAGCGGGACATTTTCCAACGTCTATCCAGCTCCAAGAGGACTTCAGCAGGCAGAGCCTGCAATCTTACCCCAATGAAGGATTTCAACTTCCATTTCAGAGTGCCTGTGGCTCAGGGGGAGAGGATGAGTCTCTCTTCTAACCTCCTGGATCCCCCCTAAGCCATGTGATCATGTGGTGGAGGGGTCTGCCGTGGGACAAGGAAATGTGGCACTAGGCCCCTGCCCACCAAATTTGTTGTAATGTGCCTGACGGGGCAGCCTGATAGCACCAATATCCCATAGCCTACCAAGCACATACTGCCCTGGTAGAAATTCATATAACCAGTGCAAATCATAAGAAAAGACAAAGCCACTCCAGTCACTGTTGCAGAAAGCTTGACTGCAGGTTTATTATTGAATAGATAAGCAAGACAAAATTGGGTTAACTTACAGGCGATCCAAGGGCAGCCAGCAGATGAGCATTCAACGCTGAGTGCCCACCTGATGAACAAACAAGCACCTGGACTGCACACCATCAGGCGCTATACCTTCTTGGGGTTTCCAGCAATATGGACCCCATAGAAGAGAACTCACATGCAGTGGCTGAGCGTTATAAGGCAAGCCCCCTGTTGCTCAAGTTTACAACTGCCCGTGGGACTAGCGGGGTGCCGTCACTTTCATCCTGGGGTCATGCCGTAAAGACTCCCAGGGAGATGGCATGGAGCATCCCCTATGGATTGCATTGGGACTTTGCCATGCCGTAGAGGCAGCCACCTTCGGCTTTTGGGCCCACCCAGTGATGCCTTGCATACTTTGCCTGCCACCTATTTACCTGCATCCTACTGCTTCCAGTGCCTCCTGCAAGTCTAAAAGAAAAATATCCGTGTCCACGTCCGATAAGTGGACTCCATCTTCCACAAAGTAACCCTTGGTGTGTACATTAATCAGGCTATGCCTTAAAAACACCAGCCCCTGTGCTCCGTGAACGTCCGCATAGCACTGTTAATTCACCTGTGAGACAGCCCGACTGCCGATTCGGACCCTGCACCCTGCAACAGCTGGGGAAGGATTATTTCAGACCAAATAATTCTGCATCACCCCCGTGCATCTACTGATATCGACCATGAACTCCTTCATGGTCTGAACCAAGGGGTGCAATCCTAGAACGGTTAAGTAATTTCCTCCCAATTGGATCACTAGCATATGGGGGTGCCTGGGATCACTACAAAGCCTCTGGTGCAGATTGTTCAATAGGTTTGCCCATCACATACCAGGGAAACCATCCACGTTATTGTGTTAGAGAAGCCATGGGTCCAGTTCCCTGACTTTGACCGTTGTCCTACCCTTGCGACTAAAGAGTGGCCAATGACACACACTCTGACCCCTAGCAAAAAATTAAGCAGATAAAGCAGAGGGCACTGTATTATAACTGTTTAATAAGGGGGTCCGTTTTTATTGTGTTCTTAACCTATGCACTAACTCGCTTCTGATGACTGTCAAACAGAAACACAAGTTTGTCATGTAAAACATAAATTGTTCACTGCAAACATAAAATTCACAACCCTATATACGAAGTGTGCAATTGTAGAACAGCAGTCTGAAACATAGAAAAGGAATACATTGCCCTTACTCATAACCAACCCCTTTTTTAAGAGTGGGCACATCGCATATGATGGACCTTTTGTTGCAAGGTGAAGGGTAATGAGCCCACCACCCTTGTGCAGCTCACACCTCTCAGGGCTTGACATACAGCTTATAGTGATCTGATTCCCACTAGCCCAATTTTTTGATCCTACCAGCAGTGAGGCCTGCTTTGTATGTATGCTAAGGTTACTGCCCCATTTCTAACAGAATGTGTGGAATAATGTATTGTTGTGTGACCAGCTAGATTGAGGCAGGACCCTATTACATGACGTTTGCTCTAACTAAAGGCCACTGGGCAATAAGCAAGTTCCCCAAGGGTGACCAAAAAATGGTCCTACCCTGCCCTCTTTGGTCGGTTTTGGATCTGTGGACCCTTATCTCCAGAGGTACATCCTTCAGAGCAAGATCATGTATGGCCAGGGCTTGCAAGCTGGTATCCTGTTTGGACTTGGCAACTAATTCACCCCACCTGAATGCCCCAAAGAAGGCTAATGCAAATGCTGCTGAAAAAAGAGTTTAACATGTCCCTCATAATACGGACCTCGACGTGGGCTCTGCTGCCAGAATCTCACCCAGCCCTTTAAAGACCCTCTGAGAGGGAAGAAGCTGGGTGGGTCTAGGAAACCTTGCAGCTTCATGTGGTGGGCCACTGCCGCAAGGTGACTTGGTTCCCAAGCGTGGCTCTTACTCTCCTCCCTGGCTCATACCACAAAAGACCTCATTTAGAACTCTGCGGATGGGTTACTCCATCACACCGGTTATGGATAGCCCGGCCGCTTATATCTAAATTCCATTATGTCCTAATGGATTTAGAATTCAGTCAATGGGATATCCATCATTGCTGTGACGGACTAATTGTTCTTCTGAGTTCTAAATCAGGCCCAAAGTCTTGCACTCTGGCTGCTAATGGTGATGCACTGCTGCTCCTGGCAGCTGTCACCCTTACAAATGTGTTGACACAAATCTTGTACCTAATCCTTGTTCCTGGCACAAGCAGTAGCTCATCTAAGTTTGTGAACTGCAGGTTCACTGCAGGAGGTGCCATAGCTGGGGTGGAAAAGCACCTGGAGGCATTTGCAGTGCCCATTCAGCCAAAAACATTGCAACTAGAATCGAGAAAGAGGGTTGGCGGCCTTTTTCTTGGCCCCCTCCATGTGTCTCACCCTAAACTCAACATTCTTGTACAGGATCCCCCTCAATAGCTTTAAAAAATGGCTAAGCACCATTGGGCAGGTGGCGGATAGCAAATTAATGGCCTCTACCACTGCTAGGTTGTAGGATCAGAAGAGGACCCTCTTATCTGCTAGATGGTTTGGCCATATGAAGAGTGCGGCCACTAAGGGGAACAGCTTTGACACTGTAATATTTGCTGCAACCTTCCTTTTTTGCCAGGCATTCAGCCATTTTTGTGCGCACCCCTCCGTCCCGAATATTATGCCAAAGCCTTCCCTGCCAGAGGCATCTGTGAATAAGGACAGTTATGTGTTTGATGCCAAAGGCAATCTCCATATTAAGGAGCTGTTAAATTGTTTTAAGAACTGGGCCCACTTTAGTAGGTCTTTCTTCAGTCCTTTGTCGAGCCTCACTAAATGGTGTTACTGGGTTACCTTTCATGTCACACGAACCAACCTCCTGGCAAAAAACCCTACCAGCTGGGATGACTCTGGATGCAAATAGAATTTTCTCCATTAGGCTTTGGATAGCACCTAGAGTAGCCTTTTCTTTTTCCAAAACAAGCTCAATGTAGAACAATAGTGTGTTGACCTTTTCCTCAAGCAGCCTTGACATGCCCTTATCTGTGTCCAATTGTTTTCCTAAAAAGGTCAACCTCGTTGTCAGGACCTCAGTTTTCTCAGAGGCAAGTGAGAACCCCCCATCTCATCTGCTAACTTCTGGAATGCATGCGGGAATGATTAACAATAATGTGCCAGCCTTGCCTAGAAACAGGAAATCATCCAGATAGTAGGGTGAGAAGCCCTTAGGGTGTGCTCTTGACACTGACCATTCCCAGTATATGCTCAAGGGTTCAAAATAAGAACACAAAACTGAACAACCCATGGGCATTCATTTGTCAAAGTAGAATTTACCAGACCATTGCAAGTCCAAGAGGTGAAAACTGTCAGGGTGGGTAGGGAGCAGGAAAACAGACTCAATATCCACCTTATCCAGCAAAGCCACTTTTCCGGCCCACCACACAATGTCAACAGACGCGTCAAAAGACTTGTATGTAACAGAGCTAGCCTTAGTGTCTAGCCAATCATTGACAGAATTGACTTTGGGGAGGGACAGTTGGTAAATCAAGCGGAATTTGCCAGGCTCCTTCTTGGGAACTATGCCTAATGGTGATACAACAACATCGGGAAAGAGGAGGGGATGATAAGAGACCCACCACCTGACCTAAGAATATCTCTTCGTGCAGCTTCTCATCTATGACCTGCTGTTGTTCAATGGAAGACTTCAAGTTCCTTGCACACTTGCTGACCCTGAGGACTGTGTAGGGGATGGGGAAAACTTTGAGAAAACCTTTTGCTAATAGACCCCATTCTTTTGCGTTCTGGTAATGCCTCAACCAGTGAAATAGGGCCTATAGTTTAATGGGGGATGGAACCTTTGGTCAACAGGGATGTGGGAAGATTGGTGTGAAAATGCTGCATGGGTGTCTCAGTGCAAGGATAATCTAGGGACGAGAGGGGACAGCCGCACCACAACAGAAGGACATTAACCACGAGATACCAAGGGCCCACCACTGAATGTGTGTGTCGGAGAGGTGAGTGAGGCACATACCAAGCCTGTCTATACAAGCACAATGGTTCACTCACCTGGGAATGCCATATGGAGTCTTCTAGGCTGGGGCTGCTGACTCGAGCAGCCTTCAAGACAACCAAAAGTTCCTTGATGGGGAATGGCAGGGTATCCCTAGGCTCTGGAGACAGCTAGTGGCTAACCAAAAAAAAACGCAGAGCCAGTGCTCTATCGCAAGGCTGGATCTGCACCAAGACACGAGCCTATCGGGAAAAAAAATAGTGAGGAGCAGAAGGGCCGGCTTTGTTGTAGAGCAGCCACCTATTCTCACCCCAAGAGCGGAACCGCAGAAAACACAAAAGTGCTGTCACCCACTCACCTGAAAATTCAACGAGATGCTACCCATTCTGAAAACCAACACAGGGAAGGCCAAAACAAGGTGGGGTCACTGCCACCTCCATAAATTACCCACGCCACCTCTGCCCCTTGCCTGAAAAGAGCATGGGGACTGTGGACACCATGTATTTAACCCCCTTGCACCTCCTCCAAGTGCCCACTACTACCAGAAGAGCGACTGCAGCTCGGGGGAGAGAACAAGGCCCTCTTCTAGCCTCCTGGATCCCCCCCAAGCCATATGGTCATGTGGGGAGAGGGATGAGCCATGGGACAGGGGAAAGCGGCGCTATGCCCCTACCCGCCAAATGTGTCACTCTGTACCCAACACGGGCAGCCCCATTTTAGAGACTATGGCCCTCATTATGACTTCGGCAGTCTATAACCGCCATCCGACCGCCATATTATGACTGCTGGTGGCTCTCCACCAGTATTTGGGGGGAGAGCCACCAGCAGCCATACTGGCGGTCAGCGGTTCAGTGGCAGTTGCTCCGCTTGCACTGTCACGTCATCACAACTCCGCCATGCCTATTACGAGTTGGTAATAGGCGTGGCGGTATTGTGGTGATGGGGCAGTGCCGGCAAAGCATGCCCTAAGGAACCTGTCCCCTCCTGGACATCCACTGTGTAAAGGTAAGTGCCTGTCCGATAGGAGAGGGAGGGTGATGAGTGGTGTGTGCGTGCATGGGGGTGTGCGTTTGTGTGATTGGAGGGGGTGGGGTTTGTGTGCGTGTATGTGTGTGAGTGTGTGAGTGCGTGAATGGATATGGGGTGGTGGGGTGTGTGCGGAGTACATGTGTGTGTCTGTATGTGTGTGTGACTATGTGTTTGCATGTGTTTGAGTGTGTGTGTGTGTGTGTGTGGTGCGTGCATACTTTAATGGGGTGGGGGTGGGAGGGTCTCTAGGGGCTGAGGGGAGGCGTGGCTGTGTGGGGGCCTAGGGGTAGTTGCATTCTGGAGACAGGAATGTAAATTCCTGTTGCCATTATCCTTTCGGCCAGGGATTTCCTGGTGGTGTTGCTGCCAGATAATCCCTGGCAGAAAGGAGGCTCCAAATAAGGTTGGCGGTCTATGGTGGACCGCCGGGGCGAAGGTGGTCCACCTTCGCCCCGACGTTCCGACCGCCCTGGCGGTACAGGCGGTGAACTAGCTGCTTTGCAGCCTATTCACCGCCGTGGTCATAATCTGGCGGTCCAGCACCGCCACGCCGTCGGTGGTGTTACGGAACTGGACTGCAAATGTTATAATGAGGGCCTATGTGTGAAAGAAAAATCTTTCCATACGGACAAATCTGCATGGTGTATCCGACCTGTGCTCCACCACAGTCATCCTGAAATCACTACTATGTCCAGGTCAGTTGCAAACAGTGACTACTGATTGGCATTTTACTTTTTCTTGGCTCTTTTTTTTTTTTTTTTTTTTACCTTAAATTGATATCTCTGGTTCCCCTTATTGGATTTTTGTCATTGTGGTGTCATTTTACTCATTAATTTTTTTCTCTAACTTTATAAATTGGCTGTGGGATTTTCATTGTGTTGTGTTTTTTTTGTTTTACTGATAGGTACTTTACACATATTCCCAAATTAAACCTGTGTGCTCTGTGTGTTAAATAGCTGCGAGCTTAGCACAGGGTTAAATTACTGAACGTGTGTTTTACCCTAACAAGCCTGTGTCCTTGTGGCGGCTCCCATCCACCTCAATTAATCTGCTTTCGTACACAGGCTTTTTAGTAATCATCCCAATTTCCCAATTTGACTTCCTGTCTGGGTCAGCAAACAGTGGCCCTTAAAAGGGATGTCAGAAAACACTGGAGTAAAGAGCTGTTAAGACATCTACACAATTACCATGAGGTCGAATTAAAACAACCTTAGGACAGAACGAGGATGCAACATACCCCAACAATGGGAACTGCATTCGATTTCTCTCTCCTATTGTCAAACAGAAGCACTAAAGGTCCACTGACAACTTTTACTAATGGGTTTGTGGGTTCTGTCTGAGCAAAACGCAGCCACTTGGGGCCTACGATATCCCCATCAGAATCCCCTCGGACTGGAGGTTCATTCAACCTCATTCATTTCTGTCCTTACCGCTAAGCAGTCCAATGCATTGGGAGTAGAGTGTTAAACGTTTTTTTCTAGATTTTTACAAAAGTATTTATTTACAAAATAAATGAGTCCGAAATAAAAATTGACAAATAACTGGAAACTGCAAAATATGCTTTGGGATTTATTATTTAAGAAGTTGCAGAATACACAAGGATATTCTTATAAACAGTCAGCTTTCTAAACTGCGTTTCCATTCACGGTCTCTAAAAGTAAGAAGGTGTTCCAAGGATGGGTGGGCAGGGGAGTAATGAAAAACACACATCCACCTTTCTTTCAGCACGTTTGGTTGCAAATTCGACAAAACGCAGAGTTCTACTGCACTCACACACCTCCTCCTCGATTGCGCATATCAAATCGTAATTAGAAATAATAAGCTTTGCAACCTTGCCAAGTATCACCCATCAGGCGTTAGACTAACGCATTTCAGTGTGGTGCTTTGCATCACTGCACTGAAATGCAAAGTGACACATTCTAGCACCTCTTCAGCTGTCAAGTTGGAGCGCTGCAATAATGCACCATACTGACTGTGAAAGTTAGGGCAGTGCGCAGAGCACACTGCTGCCAGCAGGCTAAGGGAGCTGGCTTGGCTGCTTGCAGCTTTAGCTGCTACACTACCACAATGTTACACTTCATGACAACGGACACCGCAGCATAGCATTACATCAGGAGTCAGTGCCCAATGAGAATGTCAGCCAGGTAAGTTCAGGGCATCAGTTTGTGAGACCCACTTTAATAGGCAGGTCCGCACTGGGGCCCACGGCACAAGTGACAATTGAGATCTGATCACTGAAATTTGGGCTGCTGCTGCCAATGGCAGCACTGTGCAGCTTGCTGCTGTTCGCACTGCGGCCGCCATGGTAATGAGATCCTGTGACTGACTGTCCACAACCTGACCCAACTGGATGCGGCGGCAGATTTGAACCTGCGGTACTCTGCTAGCAATCATGGCGGCACAGCTGCTGTGCTTGCACTGCAGTAAAATCATCAAGCGACCGGAACCGACCCAAGTGTTCAGCAGTCCTGAGCCAGGACGTGCAGCTGGGCCAGAATGTTGCCGCTGGAGTGCACGAGTCGCTGCGGCCACAGCCCACCAATTGCTGTCGGCTCGGGCTCTCCTCACAAGAAGTAAACGGGACAGTGAGGTTATCTCCTAGGTTTAAATTGCTAAATTATGCTAATATAAATGTGCTTTAAAGGCGCGTGTGGTGACGGTCACGATCATCTTCTGAGCTGCCACCTGCCTGCCCTGTTACAGCTGGTAACTGCATCACACAGCAGTCTATCTGCTCACTGGTAGTTTTCAGCTGCGTTAGTAGTCGCTCGCACTAACTCGTTTTGGGTCGGGTGAGAATGTGAGAGCCACTGCAGTGCTTGCCAACTTAACTTTTCAGTGCGACTAGCGTCACTAAGTCAGCACAGCCTGTAGTGTAGCTCTGTGTGACAAGCTGGTGTGATGGTGCCGCCAGGGGGCGGACCGCTCAGTCAGCTGATTAATTTTATTGATAAGCGTATTACTTTTTTAAATAATGCAGCCTGTGACCTATAATGTGACTCTTCTTAGAGATTCTCAATGCTCAAATGGGTGTAATTTGTGATATGTATATGTTTCTCCATCATCCTCATTGGTTGATTTGCTCGTAAGAAAGTGTCACCCAGTCGTTGAAATGTCACTCATAATTACACTGAAATTATGAAAAAGTCACACATAACCAATCTGAACTTACTAAGTGTTGTCAGGAAACACCTGAATGCACTGCAGTGGATAACCTTGGCCCAATTCATGCAACGTTTTAGAATCTGGTCAAGGAGTACCCAATTGCCATAATTACTACAGTTGTAAAACACTGGGCAGAACCCTGGCAACACACGAAAAGCAATATTGCGAAGCTTCATTTTAAAAACTCATTCGGGTACTTCAAATAGATTCAATGGATTTTGGAACGCTTTAGACCCTTATGCTATAAACCGACTTTATTTCTCTTGAATATGCCCGGTATCATTTCTGAAGAGCAGTGCTTGGAATGACCACATGACCTGCGGTAAGCGAACGGTCCTGCTCCCAGAAACAGCTGTGTAGTTATGTATTTTCCTGGTCGAGTTTCATTTTTTTTTTTTTTGGCTCATACAGAGGTCGTTGGTGACCCCCAGTGGTACTGGGTGTTGTACAGCAGCGAAAAAGGCAGAAGAACATGAGACTGACAACAAACAAAATAACCTTTTCATTTTAGCTTATTCCACCTCCGGGGTTCAAACACGACTTCGTGTATGCGTGTGTGATTCTCGGGATGTGTTCAATGAATTCTACTGGAACGAAAAGCAGTGGTATTTTATCTTCCTGGTGCACAATCACATGAAATACATCCATACACCTTACTTGTTAAGTGACTGGTTACACACCAACCTCTTCCACTGGTGTCTTTACTTCAAAGTAACGCTTTAGAGTTTTTTACCAGCCATTTGCAACATTTTTAAACTCATACATTATTACCAAAGGCATTGGAAAAGCTTAGGAAGCATATTTTAATGTACCAACCCTTCATAGTGTTTTTTTAATATAATCAGAAGTAACTTGCGATACTTAAGAAGTCTTGCTTATTAAACTGGTATAAATAATATTCATAAACAAGCCCACGACAGTTTGATTTTAGAGCTAAAAAAATGTTAGTGATTTTGTTTCTCATTTACCAAGGAATGAAATTCAATTCTGAAACAGAGAAAAATGTCAGTGTCCTTCTCAGGTAGCATAGAGGTTTGATATGTTACTTATTTCCAAATAATAATTTACTAGTCGTTAGTAGTTAGGATTCAAAAGCTCACCAGGGAGGGAATTTACTAATCTCAGTCACAGACCTATAGATTACAGAAAAAAGGTCGTACAGATTTATGCTTATACAGATCAAAATCAAAACGTCTCAGAGGCTGGGCATTGAGGTTTTTGTACACTGGCTCAAAAGTGGTGCTTATAGATTAGTACAGCAGGAATTGCTACTAGACGGTCACCAAGAGGCTAACACGGTTATTCAAATGTGCTTCAGGCATCGCCAACAGCCTCGAAGATACTCTCTGCAACTTTACAAATGCTCCTGGAAAATTCCATTTACTCAGGTCATAAGGTATGGATCGAATGAGTGGAGAACTTGTTTTTGTGGTGATCAGAAGGTTGGATGTCAAAATACCGATACCAAATATCTATGAAATAAATATTGTGTCCATACTTTCATTCATTATAAACATTGCTCCATTGGGCTTAGATTTTAAGGCTCAAATGTGGGTCTTCATCAGGACTGGATGCCCTTTTGGGATGGGGAGCAACCTGGAAAACTCTTATGGTGTCAGGACTTTGAATGTAATCAATAAATGAACAAGGCTCGGCTGGCTCCTAAGAGGCTGTGGATTTAATCCTTAAGGCAAATGAATGCTGCCAACCTTGCAAAACAATACAGTGTAGTTGGAAACATTGAAAACAAAGGGAGGCATCCTATGCATTTAATTTCTTTCAAGATCTCTTTCAAGAACAAAGTTACCTGGTCAAACTGCCAGCCGTGACGGTAGCAGTTTGAACTGGCAGCTTTGTTACTGAAAGGGAGCCTGAAAGTAATTAAATGAATAGGAAGCCGCCCTGACTCTTGCTTCACGGACAGATTTATTTCACTAGGCCTCTGTTACCCACCTCCCAGCTGGAGTGACAGGCGTGAGAAATATTTTAGAGTGCTACTTTAATTGATGGCACAATGACTGCTGCAGTCCACTTGTAGCTATGGGTACAAGCAGTACCATGTACTATAGATTTCTAAGTAAATTAAATGTGCCAAGCAGACGTATGCCAGTTTTACCATGCTTAAGGGAAAGAGCACACTAACTTTATCACTTGTTAACAAGGGTAAAGTCCTAAATCCAGACAGGTTCAGTAAAAATAGGGGTTTAACTGCAAAAATTATGGGGGAATACCTCACCAAGGATGTCACGTCTAACAGTGAAAGCTCAGGGGGCAGAGCCAAGATGGTGGCGAGAACAAACGCATAGGGAAGAACTCCGACCAAATCCCCAATGATCCTTTAAATATCTGGCACAAAATCCACCGAGCCGTTACACACTTGAGAGTCTAGGTAGACCGAGTATAGGACTCACTGTGGAGAAGGCAAGACCGGCGCACTATCTCAAAATCCAGCATAACCCCCACCCAGCTGTGGTTGGAGAGCAACCGCTGCTTGGCTGGGCGGCGGCTGTGGAAGTCAGCTACGGGGACTGCCGGCCTGGGTGAGGAGATCTGCGGGTGGCGGACCTGGGAGAGCGGGGACAGCCACCGAAAGCCCCGCTGCCAACACAGGGGGCGCGGCTGATTGGTAGGCCAAGTCAAGGCACGAAGCAGAGAAGCCACGACCTCCGGCATAGCCACAGGGTCAGCCGAAGGTGGAGAACAACCGCTGCATGGCTGGGCCGTGGCTGTTAAAGTCAGCGGTGGTGAAGATCGGCCCGTGCAGGGACCCGCGTGGGAGTCTGGAAGGCAGAGAACTGGGTGAGTGGAGGAGCGGCTGCCAACAATCCCAGCACCTGCTCAATGACCGCAGCCGATTGGGAGCACAGATCTCTGACGGGACCGCGCTTGGGAGGACGGAAGCCTGTGGTGCCGGTCAGGCAGGGAAGCTGGCTGGAGAGACTTAGCATTGAGCAGGCCCCTCTCCCACCAACGAAGTACAGCAAGGTCAGTGGTAGACTTTGGTGAGGGGGAAGCCTGTGGTTGTCCGTGGTGGATGGGGCTACACGGTCAGGGTCAGCGGCACGGAGGAGGCCACGGGATACCCTCGGGAAAGGCGGGGGAGAGAACTCCAAAAATTAAAAAGACTTCATGCACGGATGAGAGAGGTCCACGCCCAATGTTTGATGTGGGGCCACGGGGGCCAGTGGTCTTGTCCCCTTTCCCCCAGAAGAGGCATGAAATAACACGCAGCACCTGTCCGCCTTCCACATTATACCCTGCTCTAGATCAAAAAGGCCCCATCCAGCAAGAGGCGAAGATAGCGGCGAGACAAAGGCAGGTATACAGAGCAGCTCCCATGAAGAGAAGAGCCTAGCCCTAATCCATCCGGGTGAAAGAGACTGTGGGTCCCCCCTGGGACACAAGGGGGCAGCGCACCCATAAGGGACTAGAGTACCGGACCTGGGGTCAGAATTCCAGTGGGACTTTATACCCCCGGAAATGGCTTGCTCTCCCCAACACTCAACTAGCTCCTGAAACATGATGTTGAGGGAGAAGGATCAGCAGACACCCGCATGGGGAAACTGGGCAAATATACTAGAGTGGTCGCACCGCTTCTAGAAGGCACAAGGCAGTTATCTCCGCAGTCAGGGCACGATAATGTGAAGTTATTGCAGGCCATACAATCCTCCCAAGTTGCCCTGGAGAGGCGTTTGAGAGAGGTAAAATCTGAGGTCACTCTCCTGCGACAGGACCTGAGAAACATGATGGAGAGGGTCACAACGCTGAAGGCGCATATCTCAGAACTGGAGGATATGGTCCAATACCTCAGGAAAGAAATGGCAGAGATATGCATGTTCTCCTGGGACACAGTGTGGCGGCTAGAAGACACTGAAAACCAGGAGCGGATAAATAACCTACGGTTCGTGGGTTTCCTAGAAAGCATATAAGGGCCGAACATGCAGCGTTTCATGTTGGACTGGTTGAAACAAACATTCCCCCAAGACAGATTTTCACCCTGCTTTGTCATCGAACAAGCCTATAGAGCGCTGAGTAGTAAACCTCCACACGGGACCTGGCCAAGACCAGGTATACCTCGATTCTTAAACTACCAAGACTGAGACTTCATCCTTTTAGAAGCCAGGAAAATGGAGGAGGTACCACATGACAACCCCCTAATACAAATCTTCTCAGAATACACATGTGAAGTCCAGCTCCAAAGGACGTCAAAGCAAAACTGCTTACCCTCCAGCTGCAACATATACAATCATTTCTGGCTAAACTGTATTAAGGCAAGGCACACTTTTTCCAAATGCCAGGGAGGGTGTGGGAGTGGCTGGAGGAATGACCCCCATCAGCCCCCCTGGGTGGGGGAAGTTGGGGTAAGGGAGCCGAGGGATCACAACTACGCCAGAAGCTCGCTCATCCTGAAGAGAAACAAAGGGCCAGAAGGAAGGATGGCATCCCCATAGGACCAAGAGGAAGTAAGGGGAAGCGGGACATGTCCCGTCATCATCAGAGACTGAAGGGAACCCACCCACCACCATAAAGTATAGCAAACTACTCACCAAATCTCTGTCATCCTCCACAGAGGGTCTAGAATCGGAGCAAGATTCTACAACAGACTCAGTACACCCAATGGCACTAGCTAAAGAACATCTGGAGCGACTGTCCCTGGGACCGGAGGACCCACCACCAGCAGACAATGCATCAAACTCAATAGCAACACTATAGTACACTGAAGGGGCACAATGGAACAGATACAACATACAGAGAGCCCTTAGCTCCTGGGGCTAACCTAGTTAGAAGTTTATCAGCTCTGAGCCCTGGGCCATTGCGCTCCACCCAACTTGGTTGAACTAAACTACAAGTTGTGATAGTTTGTGGGTGGAAGGGTGGGCCTACAGACCTCTCTGTTGAGTAGTTGTAAGTAAGGGAATATATATGCTCACAGTGGGAACAGAAAGGGTTCGAGGAATTTCATTCTGTTGAAAGGGGAGTTTGGCGCAACATGGAAAAGATCAAAACACATGCACAAATATGGGAAGGGAGCATATGCTGACCCAGATGGCACAGAACTATACAGGAGTCATGCACACCAATGAGATGGGGGATAAGGGTCGATTCACTACATTATCCTGGAAAGTCAATGGCTTAGGTAGCAAGGTCAAGCGGGGACAGGTGGCAGCGTACATAGAAAAAACACAAACCAGCTATCATCATGCTCCAAGAAACCAACCTACAAGGCTCACAATACTTCCTCCTAGGTGGGGGGCCATACACTATGCTAACACATACTGGGCTCACCACTGGCTCCCGAGGGGAAGCAGTGCTGATGAGGAAATCACCCCCATTTACCTCAGGAAAATCTGGAGGGACCCCAATGGAACATACGTGGTGGTTCGAGGCAGTTGGGGAAGGAGGGAAGTGACCACTGGGAGTGTATACTGTCCCGTCTCCAGGAACAGACATATAATAGCTTGGCAGAGATTATTTTAGAATCAAATGCATCCCTTCATCTAAATGGGGGGACTTCAATGATGTGATACATCCAGATTTAGACCGATTGAGCACCCCACTGACACATCCGCAGGAGTTCCCCCTAGCGGGATTCATGAGAGTCATTGAGTTGACACCCCTCTGGAGACGCCACCACCCAGACCTCACACAAAACCCATACTTCTCAGGGGCACACAGGGTTTCCTCCCAACTAGATTATATCCTGGCACCGGCAGGAGAAGTGGGACAGATAGAAGAAGTGGATTAACAAGCCAGGGGGCTGCCGGACCACTTCCCCCTGTGGGTGGCAGTGTGATCGGTCCCAGGCAGAAGCAGGGAAGCTGGCAATTGAATGCATGGCATCTGAAGGATGAGAAGGTAGCCCAGGAGATTAGGGGTGAGACTGAACTATATTTCAAAGAGAATACTCAGTCACATCTGCGATTACCCTCTGTGAAGCATACAAGATGGTCCTCAGGGACAGGGCCCAGAACATAATTGCTTATAAAAAGAAAAGAAAGAAACAGGAAATGGAATCCCTAGAGCATCAATTGCTACAATTGGGAGGGATGCTGGTGCTAAAAGATCACCCTTCTACCATGTGCAGAATCACAATTCTGTTTAGGGAATACTAGGCACCAGCAAATAAAGAAGCTAAAGCCCTGGCACTAGCAACACATCACCCCCTACACCAGGATCTTTACGGGGCAGACAGGGTCTTAGCATGGTTAAGCAACCAAGAGTGGGAAGCACGCTGGGTGTACAAGATTCAGGGAGTTCATTGTGAGTGCTATATTACTGACCAGGGAATAGACTTGAGTTCGCGAGATTCTATAGGGAGCTATATAGAGAATGCAAGCTCGCAGATACCCCACAAATAAAATATCTAGAGGGAGTGCAAACCACGTGCCTGTCCCCAGGAGATTGGGACTCCCTAGAAAGAGAGCTGGACTAAACGGTGCTCAGGGAAGCTATGGGCAGACTGAAGACATACAAAACGCTTGGGCCCAATGGCCTCCCGGCAGAGTTCCTCAGAAAGAATGCCAACATTCCCTGTCCATATCTACTCAACTTGTTTAATGAAGCCAGGGCACAGGCTACTCTCCCGGCAATGTTAGTGGTGATCCCAAAGGCCTGGAAACCACCTATGGATTGCAATTCCAATCACCTGATTTCCTTCCTTAACATCGAGGCACAGATATTTACAATTATACTGGCGATAAGATTGACTGCCGTAATTGGCTCCCTCTTCCATCAAGACCAATCGGGCTTCATGCCCAAGAGGTAAATGAGACGAAATCTCTGCAGACTCCGTAACTGGCTGTCCGCAGTGCAACTGAGGACAGAACCCATCTACTGCTGTCACTAGATGCTGAAAAGGCATTTGACACGGTCCATTGGCAATTCATGACACAAACAATGGTGAGATTCAGCTTTGCACCAAAATTTATGGTTTGGAAAACCTTACTTTATACAGACCAGATTGCAACGGTCTACCATAAATGGGGCCACGTAGGCAGAGCTTCCAATAGAGAGGGGAACAAGGCAGGGCTGTCCCCTCTCACCTCTGTTGTTTGCCCTCACATTAGAACCCCTGGCATGCACAGTCTGTAAACATCCGGGGATCTCTGAATTTCAAAAAGAACAGGGGAGGAGGGATGAGGAATGTATATCGCTCTATGCAGATTATGTTCTCTATTACATTACCCGACCAAGGCACAAGGCAGTTATCTCCGCAGTCAGGGCACGATAATCCTCAGATCCTGGAAACCTTTGAGGGCTTTGGTACTCGAATCCGGCTATAGGATCAATTGGCCCAACTCGAGTTTCTACCGGGTGTGAGGACACCTGGGGCAGATGACCCTGCCAAGTACCCTTAAAGGTAGAGGAGGAGGGATTCTAATACCTGGGGCTATATGTGACTCAAGACCCAGAAAGGTCTCTGCGTTGTAACATCCTAGCTGTCATGGAAGTTCTCCATATGGACCTGGAGAGGTGGGGAAAGTTGCCATTGACACTATTCGTCAGGGCAGTATTATATAAAGTGATTGAGATCAAGATTACAGAGAATATTTTCTCTAGACTCAAGGGGGATGTACGCAAACTACTTTGGAACGGGAGATAGCGCTGGGTCTCCTTACAGACACTCCAACGCAACCCATTTAATGGAGGAATCACCCTCTCAAGACGTCGGGGCTTATTATTGGGCAGTGCATCTTACAGTAATCAACGACTGGCTGTATGCACCAGGGGACCACCCCACCCTATTGGAGGGTGGAGTCACCTAACTGCGATGTGGGACACACAGGGGGATATATCTTCACACACTGTGGGAATGTCCCTCTATTCAGACATTTTGGTCCAAGATCCTGGAAGAACTGGGGAGGATACTGGAGGTGGAGATCCACAGGGACGCTAGATATGTGCTTTTGGGGACACCCAGAGAAGTAGATCTCTCACAACCAAAACTTCTTTTCGCCAACCTGGGGCTAGTGGGGTCAAATAGGGACGTGGCAAGACACTGGAGAGTACCGGCACCACCCAAATTGAGGGAATGGAGGTCTGAGATGGACATGCATATGATGGCGTAAAAAGTAACATACAAGGCCAAAGGGTGTCTGAGGAAGTTCCTAAAGATCTGAGGACCACGGAGACAGTACTACGATATTTCACAGGGGGATGTTGGTGGGCGAGGGGTGAGTCTCACTGCCTCCAGTGAGTAAGACAACCATAGCCGCGGCAGCACCAAGGACAGAGCCCTACCTGGTGTTGACGGACCACTTCCCCATTGCAACTTTCGCATCCATATCGCTAAGACTTGAAGGAGCACTAGATACCTATTCCGTGGTTTTGTGCCATCATTGAACCGACTTGGGAATGTTGTTTGAAAACTTAAAAATGTCAATACAAATATTTTTAAACAACAGTGAATGCTCAGTCAAGTTGCAGAGTCACTACCAGACAAAGAAGCTGCAAACATAAGGCAATGAGTGGTTCCCTTCAGGTCACAGAGGCAGTGGCTGCTGGTGGGCCCCATGTTTGGTTACATATCTCTCTCTGTGAAGAGGCGCAGCAGCACGGAGTCCAAATGACTTTCTTGCTTTACCTACATACACTTCTAGACTAACTCCATCCCCTTTAATGGGGTGAGGACCAGAACAACTCACCTCTGTACCCAACTGATGCAGATAATGCACACAACGGAAGACTATGCACTATCAGCAGACCCTGATGAGTGGTCTGGCATGCTGTGCTCTTGTATTATGATGCACGGGCTCAAGGCTGTGCTTCTGAGTCTGTGGCAGCATTTACCAGAGTGAATACTGGACACAAAAAGCCAATGCACTTACACACAATCTGACTCACACAAGCAGACAATGTTCAACACCTTTTTTTGTTAATGCTTAACTACATTGACACTGTTCGGCAGGGCAGTATTATATAAAGTGATTGAGATCAAGATTACAGAGAATATTTTCTCTAGACTCAAGGGGGATGTACGCAAACTACTTTGGAACGGGAGATAGCGCTGGGTCTCCTTACAGACACGCCAACGCAACCCATTTCATGGAGGAATCACCCTCTCAAGACGTCGGGGCTTATTATTGGGCAGTGCATCTTACAGTAATCAACGACTGGCTGTATGCACCAGGGGACCACCCCACCCTATTGGAGGGTGGAGTCACCTAACTGCGATGTGGGACACACAGGGGGATATATCTTCACACACTGTGGGAATGTCCCTCTATTCAGACATTTAGGTCCAAGATCCTGGAAGAACTGGGGAGGATACTGGAGGTGGAGATCCACGGGGACGCTAGATATGTGCTTTTGGGGACACCCAGAGAAGTAGATCTCTCACAACCAAAGCTTATTTTCGCCAACCTGGGGCTAGTGGGGGCAAATAGGGACGTGGCAAGACACTGGGGAGGGGAGTACCAGCACCACCCACATTGAGGGAATGGAGGTCCGGGATGGACATGCATATGATGGCGTAAAAAGTAACATACAAGGCCAAAGGGTGTCTGAGGAAGTTCCTAAAGATCTGAGGACCATGGAGACAGTACTACGATATTTCACAGGGGGATGTTGGTGGGGGAGGGGTGAGTCTCACTGCCTCCAGTGAGTAAGACAACCATAGCCGCGGCAGCCCCAAGGACAGAGCCCTACCTGGTGTTGACGGACCACTTCCCCATTGCAACTTTCGCATCCATATCGCTAAGACCCGAAGGAGCACCAGATATCTATTCTGTGGTTTTGTGCCATCATTGAACCGACTTGGGAATGTTGTTTGAAAACTTAAAAATGTCAATACAAATATTTTTAAACAACAGTGAATGCTCAGTCAAGTTGCAGAGTCACTGCCAGACAAAGAAGCTGCAAACACAAGGCAATGAGTGGTTCCCTTCAGGTCACAGAGGCAGTGGCTGCTGGTGGGCCCCATGTTTGGTTACATATCTCTCTCTATGAAGAGGCGCAGCAGCACAGAGTCCAAATTACTTTCTTGCTTTACCTACATACACTTCTAGACTAACTCCATCCCCTTTAATGGGGTGAGGACCAGAACAACTCACCTCTGTACCCAACTGATGCAGATAATGCACACAAAGGAAGACTATCAGCAGACCCTGATGAGTGGTCTGGCATGCTGTGCTCTTGTATTATGATGCACAGGCTCAAGGCTGTGCTTCTGAGTCTGTGGCAGCATTTACCAGAGTGAATACTGGACACAAAAAGCCAATGCACTTACACACAATCTGACTCACACAAGCAGACAATGTTCAACACCTTTTTTGTTAATGCTTAACTTTCACTAACTTACCATTAAAGCACATTGTGGCCCAACTGCTGTTCTGGCTGCCACAATGCCTCATTCCTTAACTTGGGTATGAAAGCACTAAGCTAACTAATATTATGTTGCAATGCATTTTCTGTGTGTCATCTGACATTGTAGGAGGCATAAAATATGTTATACGTATTGTATTATTATCAAGCCCTGCTCTAACAGCCTTATCTTCAGAACCATCTCCCAACCCCAGTGAGGCTGGCCTTGCCTATAAAAGTAACAGCCCATTTAAAGCTCTGGCTACATAGGGAAAAATCTTTGTTGTCACCCATTCGTACTACAAACCCCTATACAAAAAACTACCAGAATGCTTGCAGAAAGTCTACCCACTACATCCTCAATTAGGCCCTTAGAACTGGCAGATCCAGATGTTGTGCCCATGTAGTATTCAAGAATAAGTCACATGGGGGAAACAAAAAAAAGAGTTCTTGACCCACATCTCTAAAACGGTTTTTACTTCACTCTTCGTTACATATCCACCCTTCAAGAAAGCTGAATAATTTAACAAAAGATTGTTGGAGGTTGGAAAATGTCCTCTCTGAAGGGTCACCCCAAACTTTTTACCTTCCTTCTCTCCTTTTTCTGAACCCATTTTTGCTGGCATGAGGACTCTGGACGCTTTACCACTGCTAACCAGTGCTATAGTGCATGTGCTCTCTCCCTAAAACCATGGTAACAATGACTCATACCCAATTGACATGTTTAATTTACTTGTAAGTCCCCAGTACATTGTGCTACATGTACCCAGGGCCTATAAATTAAATGCTAACAATGGGCCTGTAGCAGTCCTTGTGCCACCCATATAAGTAGCCCCTTAACTATGTCGTAGGCCTGCCATTGGTAGGCCAATGTGTGCAGTTTCACTGCCACTTCGACTTGGCATTTAAAACTATTTGCCAAGCCTTACACTCCCCTTTTTCTACATATATGGCAGGCCCCAGGTAATACATGGGGCAGGCTGCTATGTAGGTGCAAGGAAGGACATGTACTTATGTGTTCTATATGTCCTGGTAGTGGAAAACTCATAAATTCGTTTTCCACTACTGTAAGGTCTGCTCGTCCCATAAACTAGCATTAGAACTACCCTCATATACTTTTGAGTGGTAGATTCTGATCTGGAAGGAGTGGCTCTGTCATGTTTAGTATGGTCAGAATGGTAATAGAAAATCCTGCTTACTGGTGAAGTTTGATTTAATATTACTATTTTAAAAAATGCCACTTTTAGAAAGTGGGCCTTTCTCTGTACTTACTGCCATCTGTGCCTTACCGCCTGTCTCCAATCCATATCTGGCCTGTGCTGGTCGAAAGCTCCCCTTGTGCATTCCACCCAGACAGCCATAAACATAGGACACTCATTCACATCTGCATTAATCTGCATACTGAATGGGTCTCCCAGAGCCGGAAGGGTAGAGGGGCTCTCTCTTACATTTCAAAGGCCAGTAGCCTGGCCTCACACAAAGGACTGACAGGGATCCTGGCAGACAGGTCTGAGCCTAAATGGGAACGTGTGCACTTCAAAACCACTCTTTGAAGTTTCCCCAACTTCAGGAGCTTTTGTGGGTATATAAATTGGGTCTCTGACCCCCCACCAAATCAGACACTTCTGGATCTACACCTAAACTGTGTCAGAGGAACTGCTTGGCTGCCCAAAGGACTCATTTGGACTACTTTGCTGAGAAGGGCTGCTGCCTTGCTGTTACCCTGCTGGCCTCTGACTTTGCTGGAAGGACTTTGCCTTCACCAAAAGCGCCTTTTAAGGGCTTGGATTGAACTTGCCTCCTGTTCTGAAGTCTCAGGGACAGTAAAGACTTTATCTACTAGCTTTTAGCTAGTTTTCCAACTTCAGCGACGCCAGGAACGACTTCAGCAACACCAGCACGGACGCCACAGCCTATTCCCGCTCCATGGACATCCCTGCCTGCAACAACTGCAGCCTGCAACACAAGTCTGACATTCCCGCAACGCCTCTGACGTCTCACAGTGTGATCGCAACACTGTGAAGTCGACTCATCACGTCTTGACCGACCGACCGGATTCATCGACCCTGCTGGGTCACAAGGAACCAACACCTCACCACCGATGCTGCACTAGCTCCCTCTGCAACCAGACGGAACCGATGCCTCACCTCCCCTGCCTCGCAGTACAGAACTGACGGCTCATCTGCCGTAAGGGACTAACGCCGCAGCGGCTCCAGCGACGCTTCATCTCCACCACTTCGTGCGACGTCTTTGTTTCTTCGTTTCAAAAAGAACTGTGTCTAGGGGTCCATATGACTGTGACCGATGCCTGTGTATCTGATTAGTGGGAACGACTCCGTCAACTACTCCGTGATAGTCCATGTAGGAGCTGTTGAGTTCCTATACTCTTTAGTGGGATTTAATCTTGACAAATTCATAACTGTGCTTGTGTACATTGGATTCTCTTAGTTTAGACCTTATGTTATTCACATAAATATTATCTACTTTTCTAAACCTGTGCAGTGTATTTATGTGGTGTTTTCACTGTGTTACTGTATGAGTTATTGCAAAAATGCTTTACACATTGCCTTCTAAGTTAAGCCTGCCTGCTCTGTGCTACCAGAGGGTGAGCACAGGATAATTTGGGTTGTGTTGTGATTTACCCTGACTAGGATTGTGGTCCTTACTTGGACAAGGATGTATACATCTGCCAACCAGAGAGGGTAGGACTTGTGTTTGTGCAGTTCTATACAACAGCTACGTGTACACTACCTACCCACAGTTAAAGGTCAATTTTATTTGTTTTCTTTTTTTTGAAAGCTTTCCCTGCTTGACATTTTAAATCAATCCTATACATCATGTCTCTGGCTACGTCCACAAGTGGAGCTGGAGAGTTTCACCTGGTTAAGCTGAAGGATTACACAGCTATGGGGGCACCTGCCCAGGAAGCTTCCAAGAAGGGACAATTTCAAAAAGCACTGAGGGCCTGGGCAGAATCCCGCACACAAGAGAATGATGAGTTGGGGGAGCAAGAGAATGGCTCTCCTGGGGAGCTGCCAACAGCAGTGGAGGATGATACCCATGGATTTGTGTCCCCTGCAAGACCACAGAACACTGTCTCAAGTCACGGCCTGACCGCAGAGGAAAGGCGAGAGGAGAGAGAATTCAGGCTGCAGTTGGCAAGATTAAAAATAGAGGCAGAGGAGGGTGGAGAGAGAGGCTGAGAGAGCCTTGGCAGAAAATAAACTACTTCTGGCTCATGAACAGAGTCTAAAAGAGCTGGACCTCAAGGCTAGGCAGTCAGAGTCCAGCAGTGATGGTGGCACCATATGTACAGTACCTGATGGAGACACGAATGTTCGTATACCCAAGGATTTGGTGCCTAGTTATTTGGTGGGAGATGACAATGACAAGTGGTTTTCTGGTTATGAAATTGCACTAAAGGCCCATGGGGTTCCTGAAGAGCACTGGGGGTGGGACTGTGGAAACACATACCTACACTTGGGAGGAAGACACTTCTAACATTAGAGGTTGGGGACCAAAACAAGTACACTCTTATGAAAGCCATTTTAATTCCAATTTTGGACTGACCCCTGAGAAGTATTGCAAACGGTTCAGGGACAATAGCAAGCTCCCCAACCAAACCTGGGTAGCCTTCATTGATTACTCCAGTAAAGTACTGAATGGCTGGGTGCGGGCAGCAAAGTCAGTGATTATGTTGGGTTGTACAATTTAATCCTGAGAGAGCACATGTTCAAAATTGGTTTTGTATAGTTGTGCCAGACCCTAGTTCACAGTAAGATGAGTGATCCAAGGAAGCTTGCTGATGAGGCGGACCTATGGGCTAGTACCAGGGTGTCCAACAAGGTGCCTGGGAGTGACCCCAATAAGGGTGGTTCAGGTTCCCCCAGCAGAGTGAGGGGGAGGTTAAAGTGACCCAGAAAAGTCCCAGAATAAGGGGGGAGGAAAGGATTCCCATGCCCCATCTGAGAAACAGGGTGGTGGTTTTGGTGGGTAGTGGCCCAGGGCACCCCATTTCCGACCCCGCTGCTTTGAGAGCTCCCAGCTAGGACACAAGCAGGGAGACTCTGTCCAAAGGAACCACCCACTGGTGGAACCTCTACAGGGGTGGCCAATGTGGCCTTAGGGGAAAGTAGTTCCCGGGGCAAGTCATAGTGCATGCCATGAGCTCCCTCAGTTGGGAGATAGACTCAGAGGGTGAGCTAGTGATCCCTGCAGGTGGGAGTGAATGGGGTCCCAGTCACTGCTCTCAGGGATACTGGGGCTAGTCACCCATGATGACGGAGAGACTAGTTTCCCCAGAGCAGTACACCAGCCAGGTGTGTGGGGTGACGCTAGCCCATAGGGAGGATTATTTCTGCCCTATAGCCCTGGTATCCCTCGAGTGGGGTGCGAAGGTGACCCCAAGGAGGGTCGTAGGTAGTCCCCAGATGCCCATTGAATGCATTGTGGGAAATGAGTTACCCCTCTGGCAGGAGAACTGGAAAGGTTGTCCCTCGAGGGCGCTCTGAAAGTGCAGTTGTCTGGAAGTACCACTCCAGAGAGAAGGGTACAGGGGCTCAGACGTAGGGCCATGGTGAGGGAGGACTCACCCCTGCCCCCTGTTCAGCCTCAGGGTACAGACCCTGGGATGATTAACCAGTGTCAGGATACTACTTATGAACCTGTTGGCAGGTACAGTGGAAGCAGAGTGCAAAACCCCTGGGGCTACCCCCTGACCCCCACTCTGAAATGCCTCAGAGGTGAGGGAAACCCCAGGAGCCCATAGAGAACTCCCTGCCAGCCCCGGGCAGGAAGAGAAGCTTACCCAATGGCCCTGCGCAGGGCCTTCACTTAGCAGTGGGTGGCCTGGGGCCTGGCTCTTGACATTGACAGCTGTCAGTAGCCTCTGTTTTTACTGTTCTTATGGACAGAGTTTTCCCTGGATTGAGGACAGAAGTCAGAGCCAAGGAGTGAAATGGGCCACATCACCTTGTTGGCTATGATGGTACTGTCTGCCTACTGGGATGCATCTGTGAGCAGATTAAGGTTAGGAGCATCACAGATGGGATCCCCAGATGAAGAGAAGGGTTCCCCACGGGTAGGTTCAGTGGCCCCAAAGAGTATACACAGAGGAGCCCAACTGGGTTCAGAAAGGTGTAGAGTTGGCAAGTGCCCCTACAGTAGTGGACAACTGTCCATGTTCTATCACCCTAAGCAGAAAATGTGTCCTCATTTTAGCTTTCTAGATCATTAATCATAATTTCTATGACAAAAATAAACCATTTGATTTTGTTCACGCACTTCAGTCTCCTCTGTAGGTAAGTAATTCAGTTTTACAGATTTGATTCCCTAAAGGTGGTGTTCTGCTCTGTCACACATTTTTCACAAATACAGAATATTAGCTGTCTAGTTGCTCATTAGAACTCCATGGTGAAGCTGTAGGAAAACATATAGGGAATCAACTGTTAGGTTGGTGTTGGAAGAACATGTTTCTCTAAGCATTGATAAGAAAGATATTTGAGAATTTATAGAAAATGTGTCCTCACTTTAGCTTTCTAAAGTACTACCAATAATTTATTTGACAAATTAAGCACCGTAATTGCATTAATTTGTAAATAAAAAGCTTTGTTTACAGCTATGACTCCATCAAAATGTTGTGGAGGTGTGCTGCACGTCTGTCATAAGAACAGAACATTAGCATTCTAGTTTTTCATTAGAAGACTGGTGAAGCTGCAGAACAACTCTCTGGAATTAACTGACAGACTGCTATTGGAAGTATATGTTTTGCTCAAAATATCCAACTTCACTCTCACATGGCTGAGGAAGACAATGTGAACCTAAAGAACATGTGTTCTGATTGGTGCAGCTTCTACAATTCTCTGAGGAAACCATGAGATAAAACAATTTTCTTTAAAACATGGTTCATCAAATCCCAGCAGAGGGTCATATTTTTCACAGCCTAAGATCACCCAAGAACTCTCCAGAAATCCTAAAATTATCATAACCCAACTGGTTAACGCCTGTAGCGCCATTCATACATGTTCCTTCTTGAAATCCTCAAAACAATCTTTCACTAAAATGGATTTCAAAGGGAACCATGACCCAGAGTCTTGTAAAGGCTGCCACAACACGTTCATCATGTTGTGGCCAGGTAATCAAGGGAACCCTACTGCCCAAACATGGGGATCAGGGTGTACTCACCCTGCCCCTTATATTTGTTTAATTCATTTTTGTGAGAAACTGGTTAATTAGCAGGAGAGGATTGGTGTCCACCACAAGCAATAAAGTCACTATCTTGTTAGGTCCAGTCACAGGTTTTAGTAGTTTAAACCAAGGCTCAACCCTTGGTAGCTGTGGTACACAGCAGACAATATTAGCTGACAGAAAATGTGTAAAGCATTTAGAAGTACAAAAACAGTTAAAAAGTCCAAAATACAAATCCCACTCCAAATTATAAAAATAGAGCAGAATTTAAGGAACACAATGACACCTTGTTAGAAATGGAGTCTTTTGTTGGCAGTCAGGTTACCCCCTGTCCAAGCAAGGACCCTCACTCTAGTCAGGGCAAAGGAGAAACACACCTAGTTAACCCCCACTCACCCCCTTGGTAGCTTGGCACAAGCAGAAAGGCTTAACCTAGAAGCAATGTGTAAAGTATTTGTACCAACACATACATTAATACAGTGGAAACACTACAAAATGGACACCACACCAATTTAGAAAAATAGGCAGTATTTCTCTAAGTTAAACAAGACAAAACTACATAATTCCAACATACACAATTCGAGATATGAATTTTCCAAAGAAAAAGAGTCCTACTCCATAGAAAACAATGGAAAGGTTGATTTTACACAAAGTTCCTGGTTTGAGTAAACAATAAAGCCGCACGGGCGTGTGTGCGTCGGAAAAGCCAGCAATGCGTAGTTTCCTTACTCACAAGTGAGGCCGTGCGTAGCTATCGTCTCTGGTCGGGTCGGCGATGTGTATTTTTCTCCCATGCTAAAGAGCGATGCGTCAATTTCCTGACCCGGCATCTCAGATTTGCGCAGGTTCACGATGACTTTGATGCCCAGTGACAATGCGTGAGCAATCCGGTCACACAGTGTTAGAAAAATGCACTGCGTGGTGTTTGCGTCATTATCAGCAGCCGCAAACTGGTGTTGCGTTGTTTCTTCAGCCGTGCTGAGTCAATATCCCAGCCACGATGCAGGTGGAGCGTTGATTTTAGGCGCAAAGCGGGTGGCGATTCGTTTATCAGCCGTGCTGCAGATGGTGCGTCGGAAATTTCCCCTCACATTGTTCTGTGCATGGATTTCAGTCCTTGTTCTGCCAACTTCACCTTTCAAGGGCCTGGGGGACTGGATTTGGCACAACGTGGCAGGGCAGGAGTCTCAGCAGAGAGTCCAGGTGCTGGCAGAGGAAGTCTTCAATGGCTCTGAGACTTCAAAACAGGAGGCAAGCTCAGTTCAAGCCCTTGGACATTCTTCTCAAGCAGGAATGCACAACAAAGTCCAGTCTTTGTCCTCTTTCACGGGCAGAAGCAGCAACTGCAGGACAGCCCAACAAAGCACAGTCACAGGAAGGGGCAGCTCTTCTCCTTGGCAGAGGTTCCTCTTGGTTCCAGAAGTTATCTAAAGTCTGGGGTTTTGGGTCCACTACTTATACCCCTTTCTGCCTTTGAAGTAGGCAAACTTCAAAGGATAGTCTATTGTTTACAGGATCCTGCGTTGCCCAGACCAGGCCTCAGACATACACCAGGGGGCTGGAGACTGCATTGTGTGAGGGCAGGCACACCCCATTCAGGTGTAAGTGACCACTCCTCTCTCCACTCCAGCCCACATGGCTCATCAGGATATGCAGGCTACAACCCAGGTCCCATTGTGTCACTGTCTAGAGGAGATTCACAAACAGCCCAACTGTCAGTTTGACCCAGACAGGGTATCCACAAACAGGCAGAGTCAGAGAATGCAAGAAAGTGCCTACTTTCTAAAAGTGGCGTTTTCAAACTAACAATCTAAAAACCAACTTAACTAACAGATGTATTTTTAAATTGTGAGTTCAGGAACCCCAAACTCCATGTTTCCATCTGCTCTCAAAGGGAAACTGCACTTTATGAATATTTAAAGGCAGCCCCCATGTTAACCTATGAGAGAGATAGGCCTTCCAACAGTGAAATCCGAATTTGGCAGTATTCCACTGTTTAGGACATGTAAACCACACCAGTAAATGTCCCACCTTTAACATACTCTTCAAACTGCCTATGGAGCTACCTAGGGCCTACCTTAGGGGTGCCTTACATGTGTGAAAAGGGAAGGTTTGGGCCTGGCAAGTGGGAACACTTGCCAGGTTGAATTGGCAGTTTAAAACTGTACCCATAGATGCTGCAGTGGTAGGTCTGAGACATGTTTACAGGGCTACTCATATGGGTGGTACAATCAGTGCTGCAGCCTGACTAGTAGCATTTGATTTAAGGGCCCTGGGCACCCCAGTGAACTTTACTAGGGACTTATTAGTAAATCAAATATGCCAATCAGGGTAAAGCCAATTACACATCCAATTTCACATCGGGAGCACTTGCACTTTAGCACTGGTTAGCAGTGGTAAAGTGCCCAGAGTAACAAAAGCAGCAAAAACAGAGACCAGCACACAGTCAACTACCTGGGAAGAAGAGGCAAAAAGTTAGGGGAGACTACACCAAGGATATCAGGTCTAACACACCAAAACAACAAAAATCCAAGAAGGGAAAATAGAGAAACGGTTTTTAAACGTTCAAGAGAAAATAGTGCCAAAAAGCGCAAAGAGACGTTGCAATGAATTGTTGTGGTATACTGGGTCCAAGGCATGATTTAAGGCTGGCTGCAATGTGGTGTTGGTCGGATACACCAAGTAGATTGGCCCGCTACAGCTTGAAATAAGGGAAGTTAAATAAATGTCCCAATCTGAAGAGGGACTTTTTTTTTTTTTTTGGTATGACAAACTCTTCACCATGCAAGATAAACCTGAAATACAATTAAATGCAGTGGAACTACAGGTCATTCAGGCACCTTGAAGCCTTGGAATAAAAAGTTTCTAAAAGTACCCAAACTATTCTGGTGTTCAAACAACCAGATGAGTACATTTTCAAAGCCCCAAGGACCTCAGGGGGAGGACCAAGAGACTCTCAGGCGGAGGACAACAGCAAAGTCCAGTCCAGGTTCAGTTGCCACTGGTCAGCTGGGATTATTCAGATATACCCTCTTCAGTTTTTGCATGTTCATGGAGCCCCCAGGGTATCAGCCATATGACCCTTGAAGATCTTTCTGTTGTTGGATTTTGAAACTGAATCAATCAATCAATCAAAGTTTTTTATAAAGTGCGCTACTCACCCGTGAGGGTCTCAAGGCGCTTGGGGGGAGGGCAGGAGGGTCACTGTTCGAACAACCATGTTTTGAGGTTCTTTCTGAAGAGCAGGAGGTCTTTGGTTTTGTGGTGGTTGGTGGGGAGGGAGTTCCAGGTTTTGGGGGCGAGGTAGGAGAAGGACCTGCCTCCTGTGGTGGTGCGTTGGATGCGGGGGACTGTGGCTAGGGCGAGGTCGGCTGATCGGAGGTTGCGGGTGGGAGTGTGGAAGTTCACTCTTTCGTTGAGGTAGGTCAGGCCGGTGTTGTGGAGGGATTTGAGGAAGGGGGCCCATCCTCCTAAGGCTCTTCTCACTGGTCACAAATGCCAAGTGCAGCAGGTTCAAACCCTTTCCCAACTCCAGCAGTGTTCTGATGCAGGGTGAGGGTCTAACCCCATCTCGTCAGTTTTGTCACCTCTACCTCTCTCATACCCACAAGCATCTCTCAGCTTCTTGACTCATACTTTGCCTTTAATATTTTCCCATTTTCTGTTATTTTTGTACCTTTACCATTTTCCTTTCAACGCGCTCAAGCTCCGGTTCCTTAACTCAGTACTCTCTCTTTATATTTCCAGGTATATCCCACCACTCTCATCTTTTTTCCCATGTTATCTCTCCACTCCTCCAGTTACATCTGTGTACACCTCCATCACATCCTTATTTATCTTGCACTAACTGCTCTATCTCTTTCCCTTTGTTTACTTCCTGCTATGATTTGATCTGTATCTTATACTCTTTTTCCCAATCTTATCTCTTATTGCCTTTATCATTTCGTCCAGTCAGTTCCTTTCTCTTTCAATTTTCTTTACCCTGTCTTTGTTACCCCGTTTTTATTCATGTTTGTCCATGTCAGCATATTTTCCCTTTCTTTCAGCCACCTCTCCACCTTGCAACTTTTTACTATGCCTTTTCTATTGATGTATTTTCCCTTCCCTGTTTTTTTTCATCTCTATCTCTTTCCTCCGTCTTCCTTTCTTATAGAATCTTTGTTTCTTTTTCCAACTCCCTTCTTTCTTTGTTACTTATTTTTGGGTTGATTGCTTTCTCTATCATTTTAATTCTTCCTATCCCTGATATTCTCTCAATCATGATGTTGTCCATTTATTTTCTTTCCCTTTGCCTTCCCTTATTTCTTCTCCAGCATGAATGATAGATTCCCTCATTCCAAAACACCATAGACAAGAGCAGTGCTAACGTTCATAACATAGAATAAGTTCTGCATGAGTAGAATCAGTGTATGTTTCCTGCACACAGAACAGCACTCCACTCCAAGCTTCCATGCCACAAAAAAGCAGAGTGTGGTTAGCCACGTTCCTGCTTACAGGCATCCCCTAAAAAGCAATAGCGCAAGATTCCCTCACACAGAAAAAAGGTGCAGCACAGTCAGCAGCTGTGAAAACGGCTCTTGCACAAAATATGTAAGGCACTAGGAGCAGCAGTGGAAGAGTACCTTACACAAAATAGTTAAAGTAGTGGAAACCTCTCCTTCAAACGCCACTATAGACAGCATGGGCAGGCAATGTGAAAGCCTCCCTTGCACAAAGCATAAAAACATGAGCAGCCGCTACGGAAGCTTCCCTTACTAAACAGCTACAGCATGGAAGCAGGTTGCAGTGGATGACTCCCTCATGAAACAAGAAGAGAAAGCAGCAGCTGACCAAGCTTTTTTTTAGAAACATGGTAGAGAATGGCCAACAGACATGCAAGTCTATCTCACAGAATAGTACAACATGGGCAACTGTGAAAGGATGTGTGTGCACAGAAATCAAGTATGACAATTTCAGCCACTCTGGGGTTTTGTGCAAAATATTTCTACAAACGCAATGTTTAATCCCTTCCATGTAAAGGTGAAGGTAATACTGGAAGTCCCAGAATGCATATTGATTTGGGATTTTAAAAAAAAGCTAGAATTGGCTGTAAGCTTTGTACATAGCATGGGTTCGCTTGGCAATGAGGAGTGTTGTGCAACTCATCCCTGCAGTCATCCTCAAATGTGAATTAATGTGTAACACCAATCAGTGCTAGGGGTATCAGATGCTATTGGGATTGCGATTGTGACAATGCAAATTGAAAACCGTGGCTGTGGTGCTCTGAGATCTTTAAAATACAGCTTTTCTTCATTTTGCAAGATCTAATACATGTATTTTAAAGCTGCTTTTTTTTTGCAATTCGAACTTGACCCAAAGGTATTGCAGTGCTTTACATAAACACCAATTACATTACACAAGGACACATTCATTTTTGTAGGCACAAGAAGATTGAGTGATTTGCCCAGAATTACAAGATGTTGGTCTTTGCAATGCAAATCATATAATGGGGCTAAGGCTATGCTTGAGGGAAATTGTTTTAGTGCTCTTTGCCCTGCTATGGCATTTAAGGTAGGTAAGAAAACAGTTTGTGTGCTCCTTTCTGATCTGAAAAAAAGTTCAGTGAGTTTCACCATGTTGTGGGGCTTCCTATTACTAGCCCCAACTCCTTTACTAGATTCAGGCCATGATCTATACATAGACTTTCTGTGGGTACAAAACATTTCTTCTGGTGTCTCTCTGTGCAGGAAGGTTTTGAGAACAACCTTGAAGAGGCTTCGCCCTCCTACCCGCTTACTAGAATTTGCTTCCCTTTAAAATATTCTTTGGCTGTTAATGTTTACCCACAATCGGACCCTGGGAATTTCTTATAGCCTGGCCATCACTCACCTGGCTGTTTAGAAAACGAAGGCATTCTATATAGTAAACACATTGGAAGAAACGATTGATAGGATGTCCCATCCATTGATTGAACTGGCCTTTTGTCAATTTATCCAAAATGTTTATTCTCTTGTTTTTTGTTATTTTTCAACCTTCAAACAGCTGTTTGCTGCGTGAAGCACACAGAACATTAAAAAGATTGTGTAAGTCAGCACAGCAAACACAGAGCGAGGGTGAGTGCCCCCCTTCAAAACTATAAGGCTTTTGACACCCCACTCCCCGGACCGCATGGCCTGCAGCGGTGCCCCTGTTGCACAGCTCTGCAGCACACTCTTTGGATTTGCACACAACTGACCTCACCCTTCAATCATCAGTAATCAAGGGACTGACAGTTACCTAATAACAATGCTTAGCCCTAACAAAATATCTCATTAATTAACCTAACATATTACTGACTCTGACCCTAACCCACCCTTCATTCTGTGACAGCAGAAGAGTGATCAACCTCATCCCAAATCTTTGGCATCAATAGAGTCACTAATCTACCATATAATCAACTGTCTTTGAGCCCTACAATGTGATTAACTCTACCCTAACCTCACTACATTGGTACTACTTTTTTCCCAGTGCCATAACCTGGAAATCAAACACAGATGCTTCTAATATTGAGGACTTGCAGGTGCACCTAGCATACAGTGGAATCAAACCTAGCCCTATTAGACTTCCAGAGGAACTATTCCTCTATTCCAAAGGCCGTGCACAGCGGTGGTTGGATAAACGTATAATAATAAAATTACTTTATGTTTAAAAAAAACATAGAAAGGTTACAGGGATGTTATAATAAGGAAGTAGATATATATATTTTTTAAAACATAGAAATTCACATTAAAAAAAACTAAAAGTTAAATGGATGTTATAGTTAGGGTCACATTTTAAACATACAAAACCACAGAAACGTATCTGTTATAGTTATAGTTATCTCAAGTAACTATAACTTGTGCCCTGAGGTAACTATAACTACCGCCCTCCTCATGCACTGCTACTTACCCCACAAATTACGGCACTCATGACATCTTTGATAACATCATTGATAATTTCAATGTAATATTTGCAGTAAAATGTTTGATGAAAAAACTGTGCATGGCAGGGTTGAGAGTTATAGTTACCTTAGGGCACGAGTTATAGTTACTTGAGAAAACTGTAACTATGAAAGGTGAATTTCTATGGGTTTGTACGTTTAAAATGTGAGCCTAGCTATAACATCCCTGTAACCTTTATATACATATAAATACTGACATTGTGACTTCAAGAATATGGTTAATTCAAGGCTGGTCGATGGGAAAAAATATATTTGCCTTTGTGAACAAAAAGTTGTGCATATTTATTTCAAAACGTATTAGATTTTTGGCTAAACATGAGAACTTTGTTGTTCAAAAATGTTAGCAAATGAAAGACTTTGTTAGCCTTATTATTACATTGATTCCTTATTTTCTTCAATTGATTACTATCATGTCTATCTATATGTATATATATATATGTGTGTACGTATATATATATATATATATATATATATATATATATGTGTGTGTGTGTGTGTGTATGTGAATATATCTATATATATAAATAAATATATATATATATATATATATATATATATATATATATGGAAAATGTGACTTACCCAGTGTACATCTGTTCATGGCATGTAGTGCTGCAGATTCACAGATGGGAAACGCGATCGAAACAATACCGACAAATAATTAGGTTTTCTAAGGTTTTCCAATTCGAAATCTCGGAGTGAGAGGAAACATGTCCGAACCGGACAGCGGAAAGAAAACAATCTAACTATGGAGTCGATGCCCAAGCGCACTGTAACCGAGAGGCGGAGTCACTCGATCCTCTGACTCCAAAAAGACTTCTTTGAAGAAAAACAACTTGTAACACTCCGAGCCCAAAACTAGATGTCAGAAGTGATATGCATAGCATGTGTATCTGCAGCTACCCATGCCATTGAACATATATACATACTCACTTTAAAAACCAAAGGTTACAGGGATGTTATAGTTAGGCTCACATTTTAAACATACCAAACCATAAAAATTCACCAGTTATAGTTAAAGTTATCTCAAGCAACTATAACTCGTGTCCTAAGGTAACTATAACTTGTGCTCTTGCCATGCACAGTTTTTTTCAATAATTTGAATGGTAATGTTTCATTTATATTTTTAATGATGTTATAAAAGTTGTCATGAGAGTCGTAACATCTGGAGTAATTAGCAGTGCATGGCGATGGAGCGAGTTATAGTTACCTTAGGGCACGAGTTATAGTTACTTGAAATAACTATAAGTGCTGAATTTCTAAGGTTTTGTACGAAGGGATTCAGAACTTAACTATAACATACCTTTAACCTTTATTTTTCAAGTGTATTCCTATGGCTTTTTAATTTCTATTTCTAACTATAATGGGCCTGTAACCTTTGTTTTTTTCAATGAATTTCTAAGTTTTTTTTTTTTTACACATAAAGTAATTTTAATTATTGTACATTAATTCAACCACTGCCAGGCCCAGCGGTCAGCCTCCTATAACCACCCAACCTTGTGCCGTTCACGGCCTTTGGCTGTGAGTGGCGGGGGTTAGCTGCAGAAACTGGCCTGTGGCCAACCCCTTATAACCACCCAACTCTGCCCCACGCATGGCCAAAAGGTCTATCTCTCCGAGTGTGAGAATAGGTGTGAGAGGGTGTCTCTGGGTGTGAGTGGGTGCATGAGGATCTCAGTGGCTCTGTGAGTGGATGTGTGATGGTCTGAGTGGGTCTGTTAGTGGGTGCCTGAGGGTCTGAGTGGGTCTGTGAGTGGGCACATGGAGGTCTGAGAGTCTATGTGCGTGCACAAGTGTCTGATTGGGTCTGTGAGTGGATGTGTGATGGTCTGAATGAATCCGTAAGTGGGTGAGTCAGTGTTTGAGTGGGTCTGTGAGTGGGTGCATAAGGGTTTGAGTGGGTGTGTGAATGGGAGAAACATTGAAAAAGAGAAATTAGAGCGAGAGAAAGAGAGGGAGAGAGATAGAAAGTTTATTAGGCTTTGATGAATGATATACTTAGAATGAGATATTTCTGGACAAATTGAAAAGAAAAACATATTTGTCAATTAAAAACAGTGACATACCTTTCAGTACGTGCCTTAAACACATCGAGTTGAAAAGAAACTAGGGCAAGGACTCACCTAGACTGGAACCCTTAACCTTCAGTTGGAGGGTTTGAGACCTTAACCACTAGGCTACAAGTGAATGATTATTGCACTTTGTTCAGACTTACCTATGATATTCAACCCATTGATTTTGATGGGAAAAAGACTTCAATGTTCCATTACTAGAAATGTTTAACAGTCAAAACACTGGAAAATAAACAGACATGCTGCATGAGATACCAGGATTTGAACCTTCAACCAACTGAGGGACATTCCAAGAGCTTTACCAGTAGGCCAGACGTGACTCTGTGTTGCTGTGTATTAAAATGTAACTATAACATTCAAACCAAACATCTTGCTAGTGTGATGCTTTCAAGTCTTTGTATGGAGAGACCATTACAATAACAATCACTCTCTTCCATCGCTTTATGGATGACAGAAAGTGAGAGAGGGAGAAAAATTAAGAGAAAGAGATTGACAGAGAGAGGGAGAGCAGTTTTTTAGGCTTTGATGAATGATATATGTAGAATGAGATATTTTAGGAAAAACTAAAAAGCAAAGTGTATTGATCATTTAAAACAATTGAGATCACCTTTCAGCATGAACCTTAAACTTTTGAAGTTAAAAAGAAATTAAAAAAGGAAAATGACCATGGGCACACTGGGAATAGATCCCTCAACTTTCAGTGTGAGGATCTGTGACCTGAACTTTAGGTCATAGGTGAGTCCTTACTGTGATGCTTCCAGACATACCTATGACAGTCAACCCAGGCATGTGAATGAAAGGAAACATGAATGTTCCATCACTAGGAAGATTTAACAGTCAAAACACTAGTAAATAAAAACACACATTGGTAAGCAATACTAGGATTTGAACCTTCAGCCTACTGAGTGACAGCCCAAGAGCTTGACCATTAGACCAGAAGTGACTGTGTTCTGCTCTGCTTCCAAATGTAAGTTTAACACTTGTACCAAACATCTTGCTATTCTGCATCTTTGAAGTCATTGTATGGAGAGACAATTGCAATACAAATCTCTTTCTCTCTCTTTTCCATCCCATTATGGGAGGTGGTGGACCCCAGGGCAATCTGTGGATCCACAAGGTGGAGGGTCACGTGGCTCCCCTCCATCTTTGAATCTAGCCGCGGGGAGTTGGTGGTGCCCGAGATGGGGGTCCGCAACAGACATTAACATATTAGAGCACAGGGGAGGTGGCAATCCCCAGGGCGGAAGGGGTGTTGCATGGGCCCCCTGCATTTTTTAAAGTCCATTTGCCCCAGGGAGATGGCAGTCCCTGGGGCTGTAGGGAAGAGGGCCGCACAGTCCTTGCTCCACATTTACTGAAGTTCATTTGCCCCAAGGAGGTGGCAGTCCCCTTGGCGCAGGCAGGATGAGTGGGTTCACCACATACATAGTGTGCAGTTCAGTGGAGAAGTGGTGGTCCCCAAGGCTGTGGGGAGCATGGGGCCCCGTTCATTTAACATCTTTTGCCCCAGGGAGGTGACAGTCCACTTGGCACAAGCAGGCCGAGCAGGCCTGCTGCATACATAAAAGTGCAGTGCCCTTGAGAGATGGTGGTACCTGGGCCTGCAAGGGGGCCGTGTGGGACCACCACATCAATATAACTACTTTTGCCCTGGGGAGGCGGGGTGCAGCACGGGCAACCCCGCAAACATAATTTGCAGTGCCCCAGAGTGGTAGTGGTCCCCGGGGCTTTCATAAGCGTTAGAAGAGGGCGCGCGCCCGCTCCTATTTTTTTTATATGCTCCTGCATGCTCCGAAAGATCTACAAATGGATACCCACCCAAACCAGAAGAACAGTCACCCAAGCCCTCGTAAGCAGCAAACTGGACTACGGCAATGCCCTCTATGCAGGAACCATGGCCAAACTCCAGAAGAGGCTGCAACGCATCCAGAACGCGTCTGCACGCCTCATCCTG
This sequence comes from Pleurodeles waltl, assembly GCF_031143425.1. Classification (NCBI taxonomy): domain Eukaryota; kingdom Metazoa; phylum Chordata; class Amphibia; order Caudata; family Salamandridae; genus Pleurodeles; species Pleurodeles waltl. Next base: position 1,239,656,360 of record NC_090446.1, read on the forward strand.
GACATCCCCCACCACTGCTACATCACAGACCACCTGAGAAACCTGCACTGGCTCCCAGTCAACAAGAGAATCACCTTCAAACTCCTCACCCGCACTCACAAAGCACTGCACATCACTGGACCAGAATACCTCAACAGACGGCTCTTCTTCTACACCCCGACATCGGCATCTCCACTCCACTGACCTCAACCTCACAACCATCCCACACGTCCGCAGAACTACAACCGGTGGTAGATCATTCTCGCACCTCGCCGCCAAATCGTGGAACACTCTTCCCACCCACCTGTGCCAGACCAAAGACCTCCTTACCTTCAGGAAACTTCTCAAGACCTGGCTGTTCGAGCAGTAGCAGCACCTTCCCCCCCCCTTCTCCCACCCCCTCAGCACATTGAGACCCTCAAGGGTGAGTAGTGCGCTTTACAAATTCCTGATTGATTGATTGAGTGACCTGGCCCACCCAGGGGCAAAATAAAAAATAAAGCGTTTGCTTTTAAAAAAAAAAATCATTACAAAATTTGCATATTGCCATGATTTTCACTGTGATTTAAAAAAAATACTTTAAAATCCTGCGAGTGTCCCTGGGGGACCTGTGCACCAAGGCTGGGAGGGGGTAAGGTAATAGTACCCTGCCCCCTTTTCTTTTTTTTAAAGTTTGTTTTTTGAGACTCGGCTGAAGCGGAGTCTCAAAATGGTTGCCAACACTCCATGGTTGAATACTCCCTGGTTGAAGTGCCAAATAACTAGTTCCTAACTATTAACTACCTACTGGCAACCAACAGTAGAGATAGATAGATAGATAGATAGATAGATAGATAGATAGATAGATAGATAGATAGATAGATAGATAGATAGATAGATAACTGTTGCACCTGGCCCTTTTTTCATGGTCATCCCCAAACTATTTGCCTTTCTTTTCTGGCCCTCTTTTTTTTGGCTTTTGGTCTCTGGGCACTTTATCACTGCTGATCAGTGCTAAAGTTTATGTGCTCTTTCCTAAAAACCTGGTTTGATTGGCTTACACCTCATTGGCACATTTAGTTTACCTGTAAGTCCTTTGTACAGTGGCATCCCTTTTACCCAGGGCCTGTAAATCAAATGCTACTAGTGGGCCTGCAGCGCAGCTTGTATCACCCACAGAGTAGCCTTTCAACCCTGTCTCAGGCCTGACATGCAGGGCCTGTGTGCGCTGTTTATTGCCTCATTGTCTGGGCATCTCAAATAACTTGCTAGGCCTAGAACTCCCATTTTACTACATATGGGAGTAACAAGAAAGACTGCCACTTCACCTACAAGGGCCCCGGTGTGCTGGCCTGCTGCATGCCCTCTGCCTTGTGTTCTACAGTTGTCTCCAGGGGCTGGATGGTGTGCCCCATTTCCTCCTGTCTACATTTTAGTGCAAGGTGAGCACTATAATCTCTTGCTGGAACCTCCTGAGAGATAGCACTGGGGAGGCACCGTGATCAGGAACTGTTGGCATGAGAGTCGCTCCCCAGTCTATGCTGTAGTGTGTGTCCTGTCTCCTTTCTGGTGCCTGGGGCATGTGGATCCATCTTTGTTGCTCACGAACAAAGTGATGTCCCCATGGCACAAACAGGCACTCACTTTAGCTGTTGTATTCCAGGAACGGGACTGCACTCCATTAGTTTGTGTGGAGCTTTTTCCCACCCACAGCCCAAGGAGATTGGGTCCAAAAGGCCACCATTGCCCAGAAGGGGCAGAATAGGTCTGCGATTCTCCAGTAGGCCCCAAGCACCTGCCAACAGGACACGTGTCCCATTTTGTGAAGGGGGCTGTCTCCCTTCCCCCCTCCACGGAGGAGAACAGCTGTCTTCTTCCGCCGCTGCAACCAGAGGAGAGCCCGGCAAAGGTCTTCCCATCACAGGGAGAGGTGTTGGTGTACCTCCCCCCCTTACAGTAGAGTCACACTTAGTCACGGGGGCTTGGTTTAGTCATATGTATCCCTCGCAAGACGGGACAGAAACCTCAATGGACGCCGCATCCTGCTAAGGATAATTTACCACCTTTACCATCACAGGAGGGCAGGAGCTCTTGTGCTGGACATGGTGGGTTTGCATCTACCACATATCTGGTAAAGGAAGCGCAGTCACGCTGTGACCTTCGCTTGGAAGGTGTTTCTGGGTGGCATGTTATATTGGCCTTGTGTGCTTCTGCCCTCATTGTGATGCTCCATCTGTCATGACCTGATGTATATTCAATGGCATTTTTTTAATCCTGCTGGGATAAGGAATACATGCTCTGACCTGTTTTGATATGCACTGAGAGGGTGATATTTTACACTATTGGCAATACAGAAATGAGTTGCTTTATTTTGTCTTAATGAGAATAATGGTTTGGCAATTACCTGCTTGACAAATTTGTACTGATTCATGTTGTTTTTGGTCTAATGAGTACTATGCAATACAGTTTATTTTATGTACTTGTTGTAAAGTCTCTTTTGTAGTGTATTTCTTTCATCTCTAGGTTGTGTGTGTTATGCAAGCGCGTTACACATGACCTCTGGGATAAGCCTGACTGCTCATGCCAAGCTACCAAGGGGTTGAGCAGGGATTATCTTGGGTGTGTAGCTCCCTTGCCCTGACACCAGTAGTGGTGACTGCCTGGCTTAGGTGTCTACCCTAGCCAACCAGGAACCCCATTTCTAACATATACATACAAACTTAGGAATGTGTGGGTAGGAAAAGAGTGATGTGGTCTGTGAGTGCTTCAGCAGGCACCTCAATTAGCTGACCTTCTTTAGGAGCAAGGAACGTAAATTTAGTGAACATTGTTGCCAGGATTGGCTATAAACCTCTAGGTGAGGCACGCGCCAAAATTTCCCCATATCACCTGCAGAACCATGAAGTGGAAAAATAGTGGTAATCTTAATAGTGCCATATAAAGAAATTCACATGGAGAGGATACAAAAACCTGTCAACTATCTGTTTGAGTGACAAATCTTTCTGTCCATGTTCTCCCAGATATGACTATGTATGCACAAATTGAGTTAGTGAGAACTACAAAAAAGAGCTAATGTTCTGCATGAAAAATGATTTGTTATATTCAGGATGTTTCTCAAATGTAAGGAGGAAAATCAATATCTGAAGTTGAATCAGCATGCATCTGATACCCAGAGAATCTGAATTTATTATAAGCGAGAAACAGCAGCAATTATAAGTTACTCTTAAAAATGCAGATTTTGAAGGTTTCCATTGCAAAATCTGAGTGTTCAAGCATTTACTTGCCCTTTTTTACTCATTAAATTTTGGTAGGCTTGATCTTCCAATCTTTAAATGGGATGAAACACAGAAGTTGCTTCCTTTATTGCACCCAATAATTACCAGGTGTGGTAAACTGTGCACAACTTGTAACTGTGATCTTGTAAATCCCCCAGCACTGAGCTTTGTGCATCACAAATTAAAAGGACCCTTTTGATCAAGACCTTAGTGATCAGGGGCAAAGTGGCGGGGCGGGGGCACAACAACATTAAGAATTTTATTTTTTTAAAGAAACTTTACGCTGCCGCTGCCTTGCTGCTCTTCTGGCTCCCCCTCCTGCCCTGCAACCAATCCTAACACTGCTCTCCCATGAGAGCAGTGTTAGGATTGGTGGGAGTGACCTGGCTTGGCACTCTGAGGCAGAGTGGGAGCCTCTGCCTGCTCTTTCCAACCCAGCAACACAGTGCTGGGTTGGACAGAGCCCACTGCGCATTTGTGTTTGGCCGGCTGGAGACAGACGGCCAAACATAAATGCGCACTGAGGGGAGTGCTGTGCACTTCCCCTTCATCCCTGTCATAGCCCGTGGCCCGCTCCACTGAAAAATAAAAACAATAATAAACGCTGTTTATTATTGTTTTTATTTTTCATTTTGCAGCTCCGGCTTAATTTGCAGCTTAATGCTATGCTGTAAGTGTGAAGGGTGTGCATGCAGTATCAAACATTGTCTATGTACATACAGCCTACCTGTTGGATGAGAAGATTGCAGAGCTCCTGAAGCAGCACTATGATCCGTGCTGGGGTGTTATAGTACTTCGAATTAGCCCAGACCAGGCACACGACATGCAACAGAGGCTCAATCAAAGGCTTCACCTCATTAAATTCAACATTCTCTACTTCATCAAAATGGCGCTGAAGAGGCTTCAAGTGTAGATTAATATCCTGCGCTTCAGACAACGCTACGAAAGAAGAGTGGGGAAAAAAAATCAAGCTGCAATTATGATTTCCCGGATTACACAATCATAAATCGTTTTAGAACATCTGTTATAAGCTAAATATTTAGACACACTGCAATCCAAACTCACACTTTGGAAATATTTAAAAGATAGCCTTATTGGGAAAGGGTGACATCACTAGATGCCAATTTCAGAACACTAAAACACAGCAGAATGCAATGGGCAATCAAGAAATAGCTTAAAGCCCACTTAAACAAGGCCATATAATTCAATAAACACAATAAAAGCGTGTTGACTCAGAAAGCACTTCAATGGACTAAACTTGAAACAACACACATAGTACTCAAGTTTTGCGAAATCGAGACTGGACGTCATGCAAGCACACAGATGCGAATACCATACCAATGAATGCATCATCACCTGGCGTGGAACTGTAGTTGGTCCTGTGCTGCACAACAACTAGAGGGCTGAAGGAGAACCTTCCAGTAATGTGAGAGAAGGTTAGAAACAAGTGAGTCAGAGATATGGAATTTTAGTAATGACTGCATATTGCCCACAGATTAGGAATCTGGTTTAATACTGCCTTGTTATGCTGAGACAGGATGCGCCTAATGTCAATCATGATGATTAAAGCAAAGGAGCCAGAACGGCAGTGAAATGATTCAAATGTCATTATTTTATTGCTCACCAAGAACCAGTTTCCTTGCTGAAAAACCACCTTTACTCCCACAAGCGACATGCTTTCCGAGCATGCTGCGACTTTCCTTCAATTGCATCCGGTACTGCCCGACTGCTCACCACATGCAGCAAGCATCACCACAAGGCACAAACACGCAGTAAGACACAAAGAACCTAAACACTGGGCACTGTGTCAGAAGCACATCTAGGACTCCTGGCAGCAGTGGAAAATCATTGCTCGCTCTCCACATCAGCCAAAAACAATTAGCACGAAACAGCAGCCGGCACATACAGGAACCATTACAAGCCGAAGTCTAGGAGCACAGCGATTACTTATTGCATCTTTAGCCTCCATAATTGCATCATGGTCAGATCTCTATAGCAGTCGCACCCCCTCTCTGTATCATAAGTTATCACTTCCCATCTCAATACTGCCAAACCAGTTACACGTCTGGCAGTATGCCCAGCCATTTTTGCTCATCACTCAGTTTTGGCTGCCTATGAATGCCAACTGTGCCCACGTGGTCTCATCTTTCTCCAGAAATTTGACTTCTACTCTAAAAAAGCACTAGTAGTCTCCTTGGTCTGGGATATGCCGACCAGCATAAAAATCTGCTCCTTGAGGGAGCATGGCTAAAAAAAATCTACGTTTCTTTAATATAGCTGCTGCTCAACCAATGCATGTTGCTTGAGTAAGCAAAGGTGTTGGACAACGTTTCGCTGAGCAGGTCTGCTTTACCAGCATCATTTCTGTTAGAATGACCTCTCTCTAGTCTAGTGTAAACAGCATATGTGCTGTAATCTCTCTCTTTCTTGTGGAAACCTGCTCAAAGTCATCTATTTCTGTAGGAAGCATAGTTCATAAGCTGGCATTGGCCTCATCAGCGCAGTCGGCTCCTCGACTGGCACCCATCTCTGCGGGATGCAGGCTACTCAACCAGCATTTGCTTCTTAATTGCATGCAGTAGCACCACTATTGTCTTCTCAGTAGCTACCACTGTTTGTCCAGAATCTGTCTACTGAACATCGTCTGCTGGTTGTTCAGCATCTGCCTGTATGGCGTGTGTGGCTATTGGAAAAATATTTGTCTCCTCACTATCAGGTTTCTTTAGTGATCCCTAGTAGGAAGTCCAGCAAGAAATGCAAATCTCTGCAGTAGAGCCACGGATGACACTGCTATGTTATTCCTTTGTCTGTCTATATACACTTAAATGTTTATAGTGGAAATATGCTCAACTACATAACAGAATTTGAGGTGTGCAAAGTTTTCCTTCACCTGCAAAATTGTCCTTACTTTCGGGTTTTGCCCCAGACAAAGGTTGCAGTTTTCCAGTTTCCCTTCACCAAGTTTAAATTGTGTGGAGTTTTTAAGTGTGCAATAGCATTACAGAGGAAAAACACTGAGGCCAGAGGGCAGACCAATCCTGATGCTGCTTTCATGTTAGCTTTGGCATGAAAGCAGTACCGGGATTGCTGGGGAGTCTGTGTTGGTGTCCCAGTGAATGCTGGGGCACCATAAGAAGAGGAAGGAGGGGGGAGACGCAAAGAGGTACTAAACTTAAAATTATTTTTTTATTTCCCCCATCCCTCCCCTTGAGATTTGCGGCCACCGCGGCTGACTACGGATCAACCAATATGGACCCGAAAAATACATTTGTAAACTTCAAACCCACTAATTTGTGTTTGCGAGGGGCACAATAATTATTAACTACGCAATTTGCAACCAATATCATGTCTGCCACCCCAGAATGGGGAATAACCTGTAATAACAGATTTTATTTGCAGTTCTGATTTGCTCAAAGCGTGCTCGAAGGACACATGATTTATCCCCAAATTGTAATCTTGTACTAGTTGCAAACAGGGGTTTGAGCCACTAAGGAAGCGGGTTGTATTCACAAAAACAAACCTGTGTATTTTTTCTTTGAGATCTCTGTTTTTCAGTAATCTGCGGCCATTACAACTACAATGCTCTGTGTAAAATGGTTTTCAGCGAGACACAAAGTGCCTACATTTAAAAAAAAAAAAGACACCTGTTATATGCAGCTTGGGTAATGGGTTGTGAACGGGCCATGCTTGACATGTGTCATATATTGTCAGACCGTGATTTCTAAGAACCAGTCTTTTGACATCGGGCATCAGCCTCCCACCTTCAGCCCTGTTCAGAAGACAAGCTTCTGTGTTCGTTCCAGTGCAGATTCGGACAATGGGACAGCAGTCCACAAACAGGGTTAATGAGTGCATGCAAACGATTGCATGTATAGTATCCCCCTGGGAACAAGTCAAGACAGCCACAGTGCATTTCCCTACAGCTAAAGGAACGGTAAGATATTTCTGCAGTCTCCTGACCTTTAAACCTTCTTCTGGCACTATTTCTGCAAATTTTTTCCCCAGTCTGTCTGCAAAGTTCTTGCTTCTCACAATGGCTGCTGATTGTGGTTTCACTGAAGGAACAGAAGTGACATACTTTGTTCCTTCGAAACCCATCATGGCCGCTGTTATGCGCACCAGGGGTCCCTAGGGTGTAACTCCTGCCCTGGGATCCACCCCCAGGCTGATTGCATAAATCGCTTCTCACTCGACCACACTGAAGAGGCCCACAGCAGTACGGCCTGCTGGCGACTCGTCACACACCAAAGGTTGGTCATTTAATTTAGGACATTTCTGGGTCATACCAAACCAAGCTCACCCTGCTACCTAGTCACTCTAACTGTGCAAGTTCAGCTGTGAGGCCCGTGGGAGGCCTACTGTATCTGACCATATCAGCCTGCCTATGCCACCTGGTCAAGGGCGGATTGTGCACCGCTCTCAGTTGTTGGTACAAAAAAAAACAAAGCGAGAAATAAAGACAGTTAACAAGTGGGTAGAAGACAATACTGTACAGAACTTCAAAACACACAGCCACAGCAGCAGAAACACAAATATTGCCTGATAGTCGGTCCCCAAATCCAGACTAGCCTTACAAAGATGGCATCCATTCCCACGCTTGAGCCCTTCATATGTGATGGACCTCTGTCGTCTCTTGCAGCTAAATGGAAGGACTGGCTGGACCGCCTAGAGACATACTTTGCAGTGCTGGCAATTGAAAATGACAGAAAACTCCCTCTGCTCGTACACTTGGGAGGCACAGCAATACACAAGATCTCAAAGTCCTTAGCAGAAGTGGGACCGCACACACAACACGCTAAAACAAACAATTAAAAAGCACTTGAACCACTCGCAAACCCAGATTACAAGAGATTCCTGCTACGTCAAGCTAGAAAGCAAAAGGATGAGTTGGTGGATGCATTCTACGCTCACCTGAAAGAACTAGCTAGCATGTGCACCATACCCAATGCAGAAGACGAGATTAGGGCGCAAGTCATACAAGGTCATTCATCCACAAAATTACGAGAAAACATACTCCAAGTCCTATATCCTGATGTTTGGCCACTCCAAAGAACTGTCCAAGGTGCGAGCTGCGCACATGGAGGCTGCCCTCCAGTGACCAACTAAAATAGAACCAATCCACGCTGTTATCAGCACCCAACTGGACTGGAAGAAAGTCCGCCCTAAACCAACCACAACTTCAAAAATATACCACTAGTATGGGGGCTCCTATCCCCACCAAGGCGCATGTCCGGCACAAGGGAAGAGGTGCTCTGCATACAACAAACTCAACAACTTTGCTAAAGTTTGCAAGTCTACAACCAACAAATCCATACCAAAGACCAAAGTCGCACATGTCCGAGAAACACCAAGCATGCCAGATAGTGAGAGTGACATGGACGACGACGATATTGAAGGAACGGTGCACGTCATTCACGCCATGCAGCCTGAAGAAAGGAAAGGACTTTGCATCCCCAAATGCATGGTCACCGTGGAAGGGTGCTAATCCACACGGGTGCCTCCATCAATATAATGGCAAAACCAGTGTTCCAAACTCTCCCAGTTTGACTAACGCTTCGACCCACAGCCACCCAGGTATACCTGGTGCTAATTGACAGAGACGCCTCAATCAATATAATAGCAAAACCGTCTTCACAGTTGCCATCACGCATGAGGACCAGGCCAACAAGGTAAGGATATACATCACACGAAGAGGAACAGGGATGTTACTAAGCTGCAAAACTGCTGAACACCTCCAACTGGTCAGGTTTGCTTACAGTGTACATCTATCTGCTATAAACGCATTGGTGGAAGGACACTCACAACTATTCTAGGAGTTTTGGGTGCGTGAAAGACCCAATGGTGCGTCTGCATGTCGACAAATCAATCCAACCGGTTGCCCTTTGCCATCACCATATGACCTTCCACCTTTGGCAGAAAGTAGAAGAGTTGCAAAAACTGGAAGAGGCAGACATCATAGAGAAAGTTGATGGCCCTACCCCATGGGTGTTCCCAATTGTTCTGGCTCACAAGTCCAAACAGCCAGTCAAAATATGGGTGGATATGAGGCTCTCAAAATAATCAATCAGACGAGAAAGACATCTACACCAACGGTGGACAACATCGAAGCCAAAGTGAATGCTTCCCAATGGTTTTCAAAAGTAGACCCCCGAGTCAGCTGTGACATCTTGATACATGCCACGACTCTGGAAGAACAATGGGAAAGATTAGAAACCACGTACCAATGGCTCCTTGACAGTGGGCTCACACTACACCGCAAGAAATTCGCATTCTTCAAGACCAAAGTCAGCTTTTTTCGGATACAAATTCGCAGGACACAGGGTCATGCCTGATGAAGCCAAGGTCAAGGACATCTGCTCAGCACCGGTCCCTGCCAGCATCACAGGAGGCAGGAGCTTCCTGGGGATGGTGTCTTACTGCATAAGTTTCATCCCCAACCTCACATCACTGACAGATCCTCTTCGCAACCTAACAAAGTACAATACCATCTGGGAATGGGGGCCAGGATAAGCGTTGCAGGCAACAAAAGGCGCCCTGTCTGAGAATACCACTCTGGCATACTTCGACCAAAGACTCAAATCTGAACTGTCTGTGGATGCCAGCTGCACAGGACTGGGAGCCGTGCTCTCCTAGAAACAAAGCAACAGGGAATGTATGCTACCTGAGGGCTTGTGGACACATAGCAGAGATACTATTAAATCGAAAAGGAGGCCATTGCCATCCACTGGGGTTGCTGACATTCCCGTCTGTACCTCTATGGACACCCTTTCAGCGTCCACACAGACCACAAACCCCTCATCCCCCTTTTCTCAGGATCCTCCTCCAAACCATCACCGAGGATAGACAAGTGGATCCTGCTGCTCTAGGAATACTGTTTCTCTGTGGTCTACCAGCCCAGGTCACTTCCCCCAGCCGATTATCTGTCCCGACATTCTTGACCTGCCACCACAGGGGAGGAATCCAAGCAGAAGAAATTGAGGAGTATGTGAAGCTGGTAGTGGAACAGTCTTGGTGGCTTCAATTGAATGGAGAGATAGAACGCTTGATGAGGACACTGGACAAGACAATTCGCATTACTGTGGCAGAAGGGAGGAATGTAGGCTGTGCCCTATATGCTTTCCTCAGGGAATATTGCCGAGCCCCACACTCTACAATCAAAGTCAGGCCCAACTACTTGTGTCCCAATCGACAACAGAATGACACTATACCTCACATAGACTCTCCTTTAATTTTCTGAGACAAGGCATCGGACGCTCTTCATTGCAGAAAAACAAGGTATGACAAAATGTCTCTCAAGAAGAAAGCCCAGCCCCAGTCTCTGTGAAGAGGAGATCTAGTACTTGTAAAATACAGACACCCAGGAAGCTCCATCTACCCTTCGAGCCCACCCCATGGTGGGTAGTATGAGAAAAAGTTACCATGGTCACAGCTGCAAAGGGCACAGAGACAATCAAAAGGAACATGGCCCTGTTCAAAAGCTACCTGCCTGCGAGCCATCCCGAAAATGGTGGACAGATGGAGCCTGATGAATAGAATGCAAGGACAAAGGGGGGAGATCTGTTGATTGGGAGAATCCTGAGTCTCCCTGCCCTGATGGAGGAACTGCCACCACCAGGGATGACCCAGCACAGACTCCACAGAGCACACCTCAGAGCCTTGTGGCAACCAAATCCAGAGCCCTTGGGTCAGTTCCTGGGACCAGTCAGCAGAGCCAGAGATCCCAGAACCCAAGGTATTACCTATGCCCCAATCCGGCAACCTCGTCTCGACTCAGAGACTTTATCCGGGAGTGAAGGTCGAAGGGACCAGCACCTGTTGTGCCCCATGTCTTATATTGCCTGCAGGCCTGTCATTTGCAGTTTGCATCTTTCGGACCTTTTTCTCTCTCTCTCTCTCTCTCTCTCTTTCCTTTTTTTAAAGTTTTTCTTTTGTTTGGTTTTGGGAGGAATGTTATGTTGTCATTACTTGGGTGGACCCACTGTTCCGTGCACACCAGGGGTCCCTAGGGTGCAAACCCGACCCTGTGACCCCTGAGCTATTTACAGACGTTCATTCTCTGAGTGGTTTTAGCCATGACATCACAGCATATTCAATAAATAGATCCGCTTTCCTGGGGGAAAGCAAATTTGTACCACTGCCACTGTGTCAAAGTAATCTGTTTTAGAGAAGCCGCACACCACCCTGCGACCCCGCCAAGTTCCTGACTCCCACCTCCACAACAGCCACCAACACAGTTAATGATTACGTTTTCATGCTAACCTGTAGTGGCTGTATTGTCTCCCATTCTGCTTCCTTTCATACTACTTCCTGTTTTCACTTATATAAGAAGCTGGATTCTTTTGTATTATCTGTTGCAAGAATTAAGAAGTCAGGTTCTTCACTATTTGGTTACTGTAGGAAATGAGTTTGTTGTTTGACTGTGAGCCCTGATCAAGCAGCAACCACAATCCTTTTCAGGTTCAGGCACAAGCAAACCCCAAATTAAACTGTGCTCAAACTCTTTGTAACTGGGCACAGAGCAGTCAGGCTTAACTTAGAGGCAATGTGTCAAGTACTTGTGCAACACTTTAAACAGTAAAACAGTAAAAACACCACACAAAAAGATTTCCACACCAGGTTAGAAAAATAAAGCTCAAGTTAATAAATGAAACAAGACCAAAGTGACCTAAATTCCAATTAGAAGAATAAAAGGCATACAGCGCAACTGTGGATATCTGGTTGCACAGGATCAGGACAAAGTTGCACGTTCATGCCGACCTCAGTGGAGCACAGGCTGGATATAGGGACCCAGTTTGGCTCACTGAACAAGAGTACCTTCAATCCTGGTTTGAGGAGCGTTGCGTGGATCTGCATCGAAGACGCGTCGCACAGCCATAGCTATGCATCAGTTCTGAGATGCGGCGAAGCTGCGATGCAAGGGCCTGCATCACCATCGAGGATCCTGTGGATGGGGATACTGTGGATGGGGCTTGCGAAGCGGAGTCCAATGCTGAAGTTGTGTCGCGCATTGGCAGTTGTGTCGTGCAGTGGCAGTTCAGAAGGTGATGCGGGCTGCGGCGGCGATGCAGCAGTGATGCAGGTCCCTCCAAAGGGTCCAATCAGCAGCGGAGATGTGTAATTTTGCTGGGGGTTGCGCAGTGCAGCAGAGGATTCACAGAGGCTGCTAAGCACCTTAAGCCCACTTTCAAAGGCCCAGGACTGAGGTGGCACCACTCACAGATGGCAGAGTCCAGGTACACGTGCAAGGCTGTTGGAAGCCTGTTGTGTCCCTCAGGCTTCAGATCAGGATGCCAGCCATCTAGCCATTGGAGTAACTCTGGGTTCTGGGTTCTAGAGCTGCAGTCTAGTCCTTCTCATCCAGGCATGAGGGCAGCAGGTAGCAGGTCATCACAGCAAAGCAGGAGCCCGGCGGGTGCAGTCCAGCAGAGCGGCCCTTCTTGTAGCACCTCAGCAGTCCCTCTTCCAGGCAGAGTATCCACAGGTCCAAAAATTTACTTAAGAGTTGATGTCTGAGGTCCAGTATTTATTCCTAGTTGTGCCTTTGAAGTGGGGAAGAAGCTTCTAGAGATTTTCCGCGTGAAGTCCCCTGATATCCTGCCTTCCCTGCCCTGGATCCAAACTGTATGCAGCCCTTTGTGTGGAGGAGGAAGACAGCCTGTTAAGGTATAAGTGGGGCGGCGCCCAGCTTCTCCTTCCCATCCTGACACTAATGGTTCATCCAGGAACACCTAAGCTCCCTATTGTGTGTGGCTGTCTATGAGAAATACATAAAGCAACTGTCCGCTATGCCCAGTCATGTGACCAGAGACAGGCTAAAGACACTAAATGGGTAAAACAAGAAAATGCCAACTTTCTATAATTGCTACTTTTAGAATTGCAATTCAAAATCCGACCTCACCATAAATTAGGATTTTAAATTAGGATTTGAGAGACACCAAACATGAACTGCTCATCTCTTCTCATTTGGAAATTACAAATATAACATACAGTGAGGCAAATCCATTGTTACAAAAATTGAAGTGGGAGGACAAGAGAGCTGGCAGGACCACACAGATAATGAGGAACATGGTTCGGTCCAGTAGGAAAGAAGGGGCAAGGACACCAGCCCAACAAAAATGCAATACCTGCCCCAACAGTACACCCATCAGAATAAAGTTAAAATAAAGGAGAAAAATAAAGAGATAGTCTTGTGGTGGCAATTGGAGAGTGGTGTGTACAATAAGAACTGTAGGCAGGGTGAAAATAATTTGCATATTTACTTTTGGGTACTACTGAGGGACTGCAGCAAGTACACCACACTGTAAAATTATTAGGGTTACTTGGACACAGCAGTACCACTACAGAATGCCCGGGGCAAGGACACATTTTGTAATACTTAGCCCTCATCAAGAATGGACTGTAAGTTCTGATGAACCTAGTAACTGTGGATACCGGACACATTGGAATTGCAAGTTTGAATTTTCAACTCAGAGATATCTGCCATAAACTGTAAGTAGTTCACTGCGGTGTTACATCTGTGCAGATAAATTACTAGAGCATATGCACATCCAGAATGGAAAGAGTGCTTTTCACGCTGTCAAGTGACATGTTGTGGGACTCTGCACTAAGTGATTGGGTAAGTGTTATTGCCGCAAGGACCGTTGTGGAATCTTTCACTCTTACGATTAGACAGAGGGGAGGGCTGCATACTGCCTGAAGCATTAGGCATAAAAGGAAAGCAGAAGAACTGCAGAGTTTATAGCTTGATAAAGAATGTCAACTTGGTCTTCTTTATTTGCCAAACAAAGACAATGAGTTTCAGGAAAGGGATGTAGAAAAGCCTTATGAACTGCCTTTTCTGAGGTGGTGGTCTAGGTGCTATCAGAGGTTCCTAATCCAAGATGAAGTACAGCCTTTTCCTGTGATGTTAGTTCATGTTTGAGTCATACAAAAGGAGGCATTTGCAAGTGATAGATGCCTCAAAAAACATTTGTCCCTTATTGTTTGTTGTGTTCCTCAACACTGTGATAATATTTTTGTGCCCGATTTTTGCTTCTAGCAGTTGGAACTTCTACGGGATTCTACTTCTGGATATTCTTGCACGGTTCTTTTCTTGTTTCTAAAATGGGGAGTTAAGTGTCTTACTAATCATGTCAGTTTTTAATCAAGAGCTACGAGATTGCCAAAGAGATTTTTTTACCTTTTGTAGTGTTATAGCCTCCTAACTGAAACCTTCTTAGATAGACACTTGATACCTGCAGCATGCAGTATTCTGTGCAGAGTGGCACCCTTTCTTCAGGTAAACAAGAAGGGACTCAATAGGACCTCAGAGTGTCCATTTCCTAATATGTGGCCTGAGGTCAAAAGCAACCAGTTTAAAAGCTAGCTTTAAGCCTTGCCTTAGTATGGTGAAAAGCTTATGTTAAAAGCAATACGTTTAGTTTTTAGCACATTGTGAAAAGTAAATAGTTTTCATGTCATGATAAATCCAATGGCTTCGTAATTTGAATTAAAGGTTTAGTGCCTGAGGCTGCGGTTCTGTTTTATTAATTTAGATTCCTTGTCAAAGCTCAGATTACATGCCTTCAGTTAACAAAAAATATTTTTATGTTTTTCACATATGCATGGTTAGGGCTATCAGTATTTTTAGGGTTAGGGCCTATTTGAAAGTAACTGCTCGGAGGGCACTTTGCAGATACCAAGAACAGACAAGATTTAAAGGGTTAGTGGCCCTTAGAAATTTTATGGTGTAAGTAATTTACATCATGTCCATTTTGTGATCCTTGTTAGGAGGGGCTCCATTTTGTAAGTTTCCTGAGAACTTACACATGTGTATAATGTTATGTGTAAGATTTAGTTGTGTGCGCATGAAAGTACTTTCCATTCTTAAAGAAAATGTACCAATCATTCATTTAGTGGTATTTGGAGAGTTGCTGAGCTCTCATTTTCCTGGCACACAGTATCTTCCTGAATCAGTCTGTACTATTCTGCCTTGTTACCCTGACTTTCAAATGCTAATACAAGGGGTATTGGGTCCCCAGTTTGAGGGTCTGTGGCCGGGAGGCCCCAAGCAATCAAAGCTTGACAGCCTCTATTGATACACGCAGTAACTTATGCTTGTTGAGGTATGTCCAGAACCAAATTCTGCATAGCACCAAAAATAAGATTTGAAGCCTCATCACAATCAGTCCCTTGCTTTTTTCCATTATGTACATCTCTGGGACACCTTGTGTGTTAACCCCTTCGCTGCCAGGCCTTTTCCCCCTCCTGTGCCAGGCCTTTTTTTGCCTATTTGGGGCAGTTCGCGCTTAGGCCCTCATAACTTTTTGTCCACATAAGCTAACCAAGCCAAATTTGTGTCCTTTTTTTCCAACATCCTAGGGATTCTAAAGGTACCCAGACTTTGTGGGTTCCCCTGAAGGAGGCCAAGAAATTGGCCAAAATACAGTGAAAATTTCGTTTTTTTCAAAAAAATTGGAAAAAGGGGCTGCAGAAGAAGGCTTGTGGTTTTTCCCCTGAAAATGGCATCAACAAAGGGTTTGCGGTGCTAAACTCAGCAGCTTCCCAGCTTTCAGGAACAGGCAGACTTGAATCAGAAAACCCAATTTTTCAACACAATTTTGGCATTTTACTGGGGCATACCCCATTTGTGCAATTTTTTATGCTTTCAGCCTCCTTCCAGTCAGTGACAGGAATGGTCATGAAACCAATGCTGGATCCCAGAAACCTAAACATTTCTGAAAAGTAGACAAAATTCTGAATTCAGCAAGGGGTCATTTGTGTAGATCCTACAAGGGTTTCCTACAGAAAATAACAGCTGAAAAAGAAAAATATTTAAATTGAGGTGAAAGAAACATAAATTTTTCTCTACTTTTTACTCTGTAACTTTTCCCTGCAATGTCAGATTATCGAAAGCAATATACCGTTACGTCTGCTGGACTCCTCTGGTTGCGGGGATATATAGGGTTTGTAGGTTCATCAAGAACCCGAGGAACCCAGAGCCAATAAATGAGCTGCACCCTGCAGTGCGTTTTCATTCTATACCGGGTATACAGTAATTAATTTGCTGAAATATAAGGAGTAAAAAATAGCTATCAAGAAAACCTTTGCATTTCCAAAAAGGGCACAAGATAAGGTGTTGAGGAGCAGTGGTTATTTGCACATCTCTGAATTCCGGGGTGACCATAGTAGCACGTGAATTACATGGAATTTCTCAAATAGATGTCTTTTTTACACACACCCCTATATTTGGAAGGAATAAATGTAGAGAAAGACCAGGGGCAATAACACTTGTTTTGCTATTCTATGTTCCCCCAAGTCTCCCGATAAAAATGATACCTCACTTGTGTGGGTAGGCCTAGCGCCCGCGACAGGATATGCCCCAAAACACAACGTGGACACATCACAGAAAACAGAGCTGTTTTTAGCAAAGTGACTACCTGTAGATTTTGGCCTCTAGCTCAGCCGCCACCTAGGGAAACCTACCAAACCTGTGCATTTCTGAAAACTAGAGACCTAGGGGAATCCAAGGAGGGGTGACTTGTGTGGCTCGGACCAGGTTCGGTTACCAAGAATCCTTTGCAAACCTCAAAATTTGGCTAAAAAAACACATGTTCCTCACATTTCTGTGGCAGAAAGTTCTGGAATCTGAGAGGAGCCACAAATTTCCTTCCACCCAGCGTTCCCCCAAGTCTCCCGATAAAAATGAGACCTCACTTGTGTGGGTAGGCCTAGCGCCCGCGACAGGATATGCCCCAAAACACAACGTGGACATATCACAGAAAACAGAGCTGTATTTAGCAAAGTGACTACCTGTAGATTTTGGCCTCTAGCTCAGCCGCCACCTAGGGAAACCTACCAAACCTGTGCATTTCTGAAAACTAGAGACCTAGGGGAATCCAAGGAGGGGTGACTTGCGGGGCTCGGACCAGGCTCTGTTACCCAGAATCCTTTGCAAACCTCAAAATTTGGCTAAAAAAACACATGTTCATCACATTTCTGTGGCAGAAAGTTCTGGAATCTGAGAGGAGCCACAAATTTCCTTCCACCCAGCGTTCCCCCATGTCTCCCGATAAAAATGATACCTCACTTGTGTGGGTAGGCCTAGCGCCCGCGACAGGATATGCCCCAAAACACAACGTGGACATATCACAGAAAACAGAGCTGTTTTTAGCAAAGTGACTACCTGTAGATTTTGGCCTCTAGCTCAGCCGCCACCTAGGTAAACCTACCAAACCTGTGCATTTCTGAAAACTAGAGACCTAGGGGAATCCAAGGAGGGGTGACTTGTGTGGCTCGGACCAGGTTCTGTTACCCAGAATCCTTTGCAAACCTCAAAATTTGGCTAAAAAAACACATGTTCCTCACATTTCTGTGGCAGAAAGTTCTGGAATCTGAGAGGAGCCACAAATTTCCTCCCACCCAGCATTCCCCCACGTCTCCCGATAAAAATGATACCTCACTTGTGTGGGTAGGCCTAGCGCCCGCGACAGGATATGCCCCAAAACACAACGTGGACACATCACAGAAAACAGAGCTGTTTTTAGCAAAGTGACTACCTGTAGATTTTGGCCTCTAGCTCAGCCGCCACCTAGGGAAACCTACCAAACCTGTGCATTTCTGAAAACTAGAGACCTAGGGGAATCCAAGGAGGGGTGACTTGTGTGGCTCGGACCAGGTTCGGTTACCCAGAATCCTTTGCAAACCTCAAAATTTGGCTAAAAAAACACATGTTCCTCACATTTCTGTGGCAGAAAGTTCTGGAATCTGAGAGGAGCCACAAATGTCCTTCCACCCAGCGTTCCCCCACGTCTCCCGATAAAAATGAGACCTCACTTGTGTGGGTAGGCCTAGCGCCCGCGACAGGATATGCCCCAAAACACAACGTGGACATATCACAGAAAACAGAGCTGTTTTTAGCAAAGTGACTACCTGTAGATTTTGGCCTCTAGCTCAGCCGCCACCTAGGGAAACCTACCAAACCTGTGCATTTCTGAAAACTAGAGACCTAGGGGAATCCAAGGAGGGGTAACTTGCGGGGCTCGGACCAGGTTCTGTTACCCAGAATCCTTTGCAAACCTCAAAATTTGGCTAAAAAAACACATGTTCCTCACATTTCTGTGGCAGAAAGTTCTGGAATCTGAGAGGAGCCACAAATTTCCTTCCAACCAGCGTTCCCCCACGTCTCCCGATAAAAATGATACCTCACTTGTGTGGGTAGGCCTAGCGCCCGCGACAGGATATGCCCCAAAACACAACGTGGACATATCACAGAAAACAGAGCTGTTTTTAGCAAAGTGACTACCTGTAGATTTTGGCCTCTAGCTCAGCCGCCACCTAGGGAAGCCTACCAAACCTGTGCATTTCTGAAAACTAGAGACCTAGGGGAATCCAAGGAGGGGTGACTTGTGTGGCTCGGACCAGGTTCGGTTACCCAGAATCCTTTGCAAACCTCAAAATTTGGCTAAAAAAACACATGTTCCTCACATTTCTGTGGCAGAAAGTTCTAGAATCTGAGAGGAGCCACAAATTTCCTTCCACCCAGCGTTCCCCCACGTCTCCCGATAAAAATGAGACCTCACTTGTGTGGGTAGGCCTAGCGCCCGCGACAGGATATGCCCCAAAACACAACGTGGACATATCACAGAAAACAGAGCTGTTTTTAGCAAAGTGACTACCTGTAGATTTTGGCCTCTAGCTCAGCCGCCACCTAGGGAAACCTACCAAACCTGTGCATTTCTGAAAACTAGAGACCTAGGGGAATCCAAGGAGGGGTGACTTGCGGGGCTCGGACCAGGTTCTGTTACCCAGAATCCTTTGCAAACCTCAAAATTTGGCTAAAAAAACACATGTTCCTCACATTTCTGTGGCAGAAAGTTCTGGAATCTGAGAGGAGCCACAAATTTCCTTCCACCCAGCGTTCCCCCACGTCTCCCGATAAAAATGATACCTCACTTGTGTGGGTAGGCCTAGCGCCCGCGACAGGATATGCCCCAAAACACAACGTGGACATATCACAGAAAACAGAGCTGTTTTTAGCAAAGTGACTACCTGTAGATTTTGGCCTCTAGCTCAGCCACCACCTAGGGAAACCTACCAAACCTATGCATTTCTGAAAACTAGAGACCTAGGGGAATCCAAGGAGGGGTGACTTGTGTGGCTCGGACCAGGTTCTGTTACCCAGAATCCTTTGCAAACCTCAAAATTTGGCTAAAAAAACACATGTTCCTCACATTTCTGTGGCAGAAAGTTCTTGAATCTGAGAGGAGCCACAAATTTCCTTCCACCCAGCGTTCCCCCACGTCTCCCGATAAAAATGATACCTCACTTGTGTGGGTAGGCCTAGCGCCCGCGACAGGATATGCCCCAAAACACAACGTGGACATATCACAGAAAACAGAGCTGTTTTTAGCAAAGTGACTACCTGTAGATTTTGGCCTCTAGCTCAGCCGCCACCTAGGGAAACCTACCAAACCTGTGCATTTCTGAAAACTAGAGACCTGGGGGAATCCAAGGAGGGGTGACTTGCGGGGCTCGGACCAGGTTCTGTTACCCAGAATCCTTTGCAAACCTCAAAATTTGGCTAAAAAAACACATGTTCCTCACATTTCTGTGGCAGAAAGTTCTGGAATCTGAGAGGAGACACAAATTTCCTTCCACCCAGCGTTCCCCCATGTCTCCCGATAAAAATGATACCTCACTTGTGTGGGTAGGCCTAGCGCCCGCGACAGGATATGCCCCAAAACACAACGTGGACATATCACAGAAAACAGAGCTGTTTTTAGCAAAGTGACTACCTGTAGATTTTGGCCTCTAGCTCAGCCGCCACCTAGGGAAACCTACCAAACATGTGCATTTCTGAAAACTAGAGACCTAGGGGAATCCAAGGAGGGGTGACTTGTGTGGCTCGGACCAGGTTCTGTTACCCAGAATCCTTTGCAAACCTCAAAATTTGGCTAAAAAAAACACATGTTCCTCACATTTCTGTGGCAGAAAGTTCTGGAATCTGAGAGGAGCCACAAATTTCCTTCCACCCAGCGTTCCCCCACGTCTCCCGATAAAAATGATACCTCACTTGTGTGGGTAGGCCTAGCGCCCGCGACAGGATATGCCCCAAAACACAACGTGGACACATCACAGAAAACAGAGCTGTTTTTAGCAAAGTGACTACCTGTAGATTTTGGCCTCTAGCTCAGCCGCCACCTAGGGAAACCTACCAAACCTGTGCATTTCTGAAAACTAGAGACCTAGGGGAATCCAAGGAGGGGTGACTTGCGGGGCTCGGACCAGGTTCTGTTACCCAGAATCCATTGCAAACCTCAACATTTGGCTAAAAAAACACATGTCCCTCACATTTCTGTGGCAGAAAGTTCTGGAATCTAAGAGGAGCTACAAATTTCCTTCCACCCAGCGTTCCCCCAAGTCTCCCGATAAAAATGATACCTCACTTGCGTGGGTAGGCCTAGCGCCGGCGACAGGAAACACCCCAAAGCGCAACGTGGACACATCCTAAATTTTGGAAAAAAACAGGTGTTTTTTGCGAAGTGCCTACCTGTAGATTTTGGCCTCTAGCTCAGCCGGCACCTAGGGAAACCTACCAAACCTGTGCATTTCTGAAAACTAGAGACCTAGGGGAATCCAAGGAGGGGTGACTTGCGGGGCTCGGACTAGGTTCTGTTACCCAGAATCCTTTGCAAACCTCAAAATTTGGCTAAAAATACACATGTTACTCACATTTCTGTGGCAGAAAGTTCTGGAATCTGAGAGGAGCCACAAATTTCCTTCTACCCAGCGTTCCCCCAAGTCTACCGATAAAAATGATACCTCACTTGTGTGGGTCGGACTAGCGCCCACGAAAGGAAAGGGCCCAAAACACAACGTGGACACATCACATTTTTTTATAAAAAGCAGTGCCTACCTGTGGATTTTGGCCTGTAGCTCAGCCGACACCTGAGGAAACCTAGCAAACCAGTGCATTTTTGAAAACTAGAAACCCAGGGGAATCCAAGATGGGGTGACTTGCGGGGCTCTGACCAGGTTATGTTACCCAGAATCCTTTGCAAACATCAAAATTTGGCCCAAAAAACACTTTTTCCTCTCATTTCGGTGACAGAAAGTTCTGGAATCTGAGAGGAGCCACAAATTTCCTTCCACCCAGCGTTCCCCTAAGTCTCTCGATAAAAATGGTACATCACTTCTGTGGGTAGGCCTAGCGCCCACAAAAGGAAATGGCCCAAAACACAACGTGGACACAACATATTTTTTCACAGAAAACAGAGGTGTTTTTTGCAAGGTGCCTACCTGTGGTGTTTGGCCTGTAGCTCAGCCGGCCCCAGTGGGGGGGGCAGAAATGCCCTAAAATAAATTTGCCTCCCCAACCCCCACCCTCCCCCGCCGGGAGCGACCCTTGCCTACGGGGTCGCTCCCCCTGCGTGACATTGGCACCAAAAAACAAATCCCCGGTTCCTAGTGGTTTCTGCCCCCTTGGGGGCAGGTTGACATAAACTCAGCCAATCTGCCCCCAAGGGGGGCAGAAATGGCCTAAATACAATTTGTCCCCCAGGGGAGCGACTTTTGCCTGATGGGTCGCTCCCCATCTCTAAAAAAAAAAACAAAGAAAAAAAAGAAAAATTCCCCTGGCGCCTAGAGGTTTCTGCCCCCCCCCCGGGGGCAGAAATGGCCTAAAATAAATTTGCCCCCCCAACACCCACCCCCCCCCGGGAGCGACCCTAGCCTACGGGGTCGCTCCCCCTGCGTGACATTGGCGCCAAAAAACAAATCCCCGGTGCCTAGTGGTTTCTGCCCCCTTGGGGGCAGATTGACCTAAAATTGGCCAATCTGCCCCCAGGGGGGCAGAAATGGTCTAAATACAATTTGCCCCCCCAGGGGAGCGACCCTTGCCTGATGGGTCGCTCCCCATCTCTAAAAAAAGAAACAACAAAAAAAAAAAACACAAAAAAAAAATTGCCCTGGCGCCCAGAGTGTTCTGCCCCCCCCCCCGGGGGCAGTTCGGCCTAATAATAGGCCGATCTGTCCCCCGGGGGGACAGAAATGGCCTAAAATAAATTTGCCCCCCCAACCCCCACCCCCCCTCCGGGAGCGACCCTTGCCTACAGGGTCGCTCCCCCTGCGTGACATTGGCGCCAAAAAACAAATCCCCGGTGCCTAGTGGTTTCTGCCCCCTTGGGGGCAGATTGACCTAAAATTGGCCAATCTGCCCCCAGGGGGGCAGAAATGGTCTAAATACAATTTGCCCCCCCAGGGGAGCGACCCTTGCCTGATGGGTCGCTCCCCATCTCTAAAAAAAGAAACAACAAAAAAAAAAAACACAAAAAAAAAATTGCCCTGGCGCCTAGAGTGTTCTGCCCCCCCCCCCCCGGGGGCAGTTCGGCCTAATAATAGGCCGATCTGTCCCCCGGGGGGGCAGAAATGGCCTAAAATAAATTTGCCCCCCCAAATCCCCCCCCCCCCCCCCCCGGGAGCGACCCTTGCCTACGGGGTCGCTCCCCCTGCGTTTACATTGGCGCCAAAAAACAAATCCCCGGTGCCTAGTGGTTTCTGCCCCCTTGGGGGCAGATTGACCTAAAATTGGCCAATCTGACCCCAGGGGGGCAGAAATGGTCTAAATACAATTTGCCCCCCCAGGGGAGCGACCCTTGCCTGATGGGTCGCTCCCCATCTCTAAAAAAAGAAACAACAAAAAAAAAAAAACACAAAAAAAAAATTGCCCTGGCGCCTAGAGTGTTCTGCCCACCCCCCCGGGGGCAGTTCGGCCTAATAATAGGCCGATCTGTCCCCCGGGGGGGCAGAAATGGCCTAAAATAAATTTGCCCCCCCAACCCCCACCCCCCCCCGGGAGCGACCCTTGCCTACGGGGTCGCTCCCCCTGCGTGACATTGGCGCCAAAAAACAAATCCCCGGTGCCTAGTGGTTTCTGCCCCCTTGGGGGCAGATTGACCTAAAATTGGCCAATCTGCCCCCAGGGGGGCAGAAATGGTCTAAATACAATTTGCCCCCCCAGGGGAGCGACCCTTGCCTGATGGGTCGCTCCCCATCTCTAAAAAAAGAAACAACAAAAAAAAAAAAACACCAACAAAAAATTGCCCTGGCGCCTAGAGTGTTCTGCCCCCCCCCCCCCCCCCGGGGGCAGTTCGGCCTAATAATAGGCCGATCTGTCCCCCAGGGGGGCAGAAATGGCCTAAAATAAATTTGCCCCCCCAACCCCCCCCCCCCCGGGAGCGACCCTTGCCTACGGGGTCGCTCCCCCTGCGTGACATTGGCGCCAAAAAACAAATCCCCGGTGCCTAGTGGTTTCTGCCCCCTTGGGGGCAGATTGACCTAAAATTGGCCAATCTGCCCCCAGGGGGGCAGAAATGGTCTAAATACAATTTGCCCCCCCAGGGGAGCGACCCTTGCCTGATGGGTCGCTCCCCATCTCTAAAAAAAGAAACAAAAACAAAAAAAAACACAAAAAAAAAAATTGCCCTGGCGCCTAGAGTGTTCTGCCCACCCCCCCGGGGGCAGTTACGGGGTCGCTCCCCCTGCGTGACATTGGCGCCAAAATCAAATCCCCGGTGCCTAGTGGTTTCTGCACCCTTGGGGGCAGATTGACCTAAAATTGGCCAATCTGCCCCCAGGGGGGCAGAAATGGTCTAAATACAATTTGCCCCCCCAGGGGAGCGACCCTTGCCTGATGGGTCGCTCCCCATCTCTAAAAAAAAGGAAGAACAAAAAAAAAAAACACAAAAAAAAAATTTGCCCTGGCGCCTAGAGGTTTCTTCCCCCCCTGGGGGCAGATCGGCCTAATAATAGGCCGATCTGCCCCCGGTGGGGGCAGAAATGGCCTAAAATAAATTGCCCTCCGCCCCAGGGAGCGACCCTTGCCTAAGTGGTCGCTCCCTTTGCGTGAAATTCACGCAAAGAAAAAACTCCATGGTGTCTAGTGGTTTCTACCCCCCTTGGGGGCAGATTAGCCTCATCAAAATAGGCCAATCTGCCCCCAAGGGGGGCAGAAATGGGCAAAATATAATTTTCCCCCAAGGGGAGCGACCCTTGCCTAAGGGGTCGCTCCCCACCCAAAAAAAAAAAAAAGAAACAAAAAAAAAAAAAATGGTCCCTGGTGCCTAGAGGTTTCTGCCCCCCCCTGGGGGCAGATCGGCCTAATAGTAGGCCGATCTGCCCCCAGGGGGAGCAGAAAAGGCCTTCCCGAAAATATGCCCCCCTGGGAGCGACCCTTGCCCAAGGGGCCGCTCCCTTTTGTCAATAACAATAAAAATAAAAATAAATCCCTGGTGTCTAGTGGTTTCTACCCCCTTGGGGGCAGATTGGCCTCATCAAAATAGGCCAATCTGTCCCCAAGGGGGGCAGAAATGGCCAAAATATAATTTTCCCCCAAGGGGAGCGACCCTTGCCTAAGGGGTCGCTCCCCACCTCAATAAAAAAAAATGAAACAAAAAAAAAATGGTCCCTGGTGCCTAGAGGTTTCTGCCCCCCCTGGGGGGGCAGAAAAGGCCTTTTAAAAAAAATGCCCCCCCTGGGAGCGACCCTTGCCCAAGGGGTCGCTCCCTTTTGTCAATTTCAAAGAAAAAAAAAAAAATCCCTGGTGTCTAGTGGGGTTTCAAAAGCCGGATTGCAAGCAATCCGGCTTTTGAAACCCTCGGAGGGACTTCAAAGGGAAGGAAATACTTTTCCTTCCCTTTGAAGCCCCTCCGGGCCTCCCAAGTGATTGAAAAAGAAATTCTTTTGCATTTCTTTTTCAATTGCGCTGGAAGCAGAGCTTCCAGCGAGACGAGGGAGACCCCTGTGACACATCAGCGCGCGCGCGCTGACGTCACAGGGGGGGTGGGGGGGGTCGGGGGTGGAAGGGGAAGGTCTTCCCCTTCCATCCCCGACTTGGGGGGGAAGGGGGGTGCACGGGGGGCGCGCTAGCGCGCCCCCAAGTTCCCCTGTGCCATGGACGAGATGATCTCGTCCAAGGCACAGGGGAACTGTAGCCTTGGACGAGATCATCTCGTCCAAGGCACCCAAGAGGTTAAAGAAGGATCTATGTAACACAAATTGTTGCTAAAGTCACCATTTTCAAATAGATGTCCGTAAGCAAAAACTGTGGAAACTACACAAAGTAGTTATATGGTGAAAGTTGCACAAAAATCAAATTGCTCACTACCCACATTTCATAACGGAAGTGTAAAAAGTAGGCAAAATAAATCAATTAATTTGAAGATATGTCAGCCCTTGACCCGATTCCTGGTATAACGTCTGTTAGACTTTTCATCCTTGGCATGGTCTCCCTTAACTTTTTGCCTCTGTTCCCCAGGTTGTTGATGTGTGCTGGACCCTGATGTTACTGT
Organism: Pleurodeles waltl; assembly: GCF_031143425.1. NCBI lineage: Eukaryota > Metazoa > Chordata > Amphibia > Caudata > Salamandridae > Pleurodeles > Pleurodeles waltl. The sequence continues at coordinate 1,239,681,921 of NC_090446.1, forward strand.
TTTTTGCTCCTCTAGGCACTTTACCACTGAAAAAGTGCAAGTGCTCCTTTACAAAATGTTTACGTAATTGGCTTATCCATGATTGGCATATTTGATTTACTATTAAGTCCCTAGTAAAGTGCACTGGAGGTGCCATGGCCTGTAAATCAAATGCTACTAGTGGGCCTGCAGCACTGGTTGTGCCACCCACATAAGTAACTCTGAAATCAAGTCTCACACCTGCCACTGCAGTGTCTGTGTGTACAGTTTTAACTGTAAATTTGACTCGGCAAGTGTACCCACTTTTCTTACATGACAGACACCCCTAAGGTAGGCCCCAGGTAGCCCCAAGAGCAGGGTGCAGTGTATGGTTAAGGTAGTACATATAGTAATGTGTTTTATATGTCCTGACAGTGAAATATTGCTAAATTCTTTTTTCACTGTTGCAAGGCCTGTCCGTCTCATAGGTTAACATGGGGGCTACCTTTAAATCTGATTAAAGTGTAGATTCCCTTTGGGAGCGGATGGACATGTGGAGTTTGGGGTCTCTGAGCTCACAATTTAAAAATACATCTTTTAGTAAAGTTAATTTTAAGATTGTGTGTTTGAAAATGCCACTTTTAGAAAGTGAGCATTTTCTTGCTAATACCATTTCTGTGACTCTGCCTGTTTGTGGATTCCCTGTCTGGGTCAGTTTGACAGTTGGGCTGGTTGCACCTCACAATGGACAGTGACATAAAGGGAGCTGGGGTGTAGCCTGCATATTTGGATGAGCCATCTGTGCTAAGAGGGAGGGGAGGAGTGGTCACTCACACCTGAAAGGGCTGTGCCTGCCCTCACACAATGCAGTCTCCACCCCCCTGGTGAGTGTCTGGGGCCTGGCCTGGGCAAGGTAGGATTTCACATTCAAAGGAGACTTTACTTTGAAGTAGGCCTACTTCAAAGCAGAAATTGGGTATAAGAAGGGCACCCAAAACCACAGACTTTAGAAACACTTCTGGAAACAAGAGGACCCTCTGCCTGGGCTGAAGAGCTGAGGAAGAAGAGCTGCCCTGCCTGTGACTGTGCTTTGTGGAGCTATCCTGCAGTTGCTGCTTCTTCCAGAGTAAGAGGGCAAAGACTGGACTTTGTATGCCTTCCATCTTGAGAAGAAATCTCCAAGGGCTTGATTTAGAGCTTGCCTCCTGTTGTTTGAAGTCTCAGGGACAGCAAAGACTTCTCTCTGCCAGCACCTGGAGTCTCTGGACAGACTCCTACTCTGCCCTGTGGTGCCCATCCAGTTCCTCGGACCCTGAAAGGAGAAGCTGGCAGCCTAAGAGGAAGAAATCCACGCACAGAGCGGCGTGCGGGGAAAAGATCGACGCAACTCTGATCCGTGGCTGAAGAAACAATCGACGCTCGCCGGAAACACGACTGAAGAATCGACGCACAGAGCAGGAGAAATGACGTGCAGCATCACTGACGGAGGCTGGGAGATCGCAACCCGCGCTGCATGGTTTTCGGATCATTGTGCGGCTGGATTTCTGACGCAAACCATTGTTGTGCGTGCAAAAACAACGCAAGGCCTGCCTGGACCCGTGTGCGGACCGAATCGACGCATCGCTCTCCTGCGGAGAGAAGAACTGACACACACTGACTCAATAGAAGGGGAAAACGATGCAAGGTTTTGCTCGTGAGTGATATCAACGCATCGCAAGCCCTTTTTGACCCACACCCGCCCGTGCAGAGGTATTTTTGATGCGCACCAGGTATATTTTCACACCAGCAGCCCTAGTGTGTGTTTAAAACTACTTAAAGACTCTTTTTGATTTTTAATTGATAACTTGACTTGTGTATTGTGGATTTTTGTCGTTTTGGTCTTGTTTTGTTTAGATAAATATTTCCTATGTTTCTAAACCTGTGTTGTATCATTTTGTAGTGTTTTCATTACGTTACTGTGTATGTTGGTACAAATACTTTACACCTATCACTCTGAAGCTAAGCCTACTGCTCTGCCAAGCTACCGAGGGGGTAAGCAGGGTTTAGCTTGAGGGTGATTTTCTTTTACCCTGACTAGAGTGAGGGTCCTTGCTTGAACAGGGAGTAACCTGACTGTCAACCAAAGACCCCATTTCTTACAAAGTCTATCTGAGCCTACAAAGAAACAAACAGTAAGTGGTCCAAAGATAGGAGGGGAACCATGGGCTGTAGCAGGGACCCTATGGGTGGCAGTAAATTAGGATTCCTATGATATTTCTGCTTCCTCCTACAAAACTCTCTTTGTTATTTGGTCAGCTGATGACGTCATCTGGAGCATGGATCCTTAGCAGAACAAGAGTCTTGCAGTGTAAGAGGAAAGTGGGAACCTTGCCTGTTATGGAAGTAGTGTGACAGAGAGCACGTAAGAAGTAAAATATGAAGTGTGAACCTTGGCAACCGAAGGCATCAGAAAAGGGAGCTTGTCCGTTCATTATAGCAGAGAGCACTCTTAATATGTGAATGTGGTGTTAAAGTCATACCTGCTACCACATCTCGGAACATAGCTTTGAATGCTGGAAAGTAACTGCTCTGCACTTTTTCCAGGAGCTCTGCCATTTTTCTCACTCTCTTGGTTTTCAATTGGTTGTAGATACATTCCAAGTCTGCATACCTAACGAGAAGAAAAGAACAATATATAGCAATACCTGGCATACTACTAGTTAATCTGATTGACTAATGTTGCAGTGAAAAGGGTCGCTCATTCAAGTAGGACTCTAACAAATAATGTTGTATACATCTATATCATATCACTTATAAAGATAGGTAGGTGAATTACACTCAGGAATACTTGTGAAGTTTATTTAGAGCCTCAGTATGAGTGCCACAGTATTTAAGTCGGTAACACTGCACCAGGTAAAGTTTTGCAGAATAATGCATTGCCTCCCCAATCCAGGTCCTCTAGCTTGTAAAGATGAGTAAAGTGGTACTACCACGTTTTCCCCCGTTCTGAACAGGAAATTCCAGAATGCGCAGTATTTTCTCAACACAAATTCTACCATGATTTTTTAAACAAATTTTGTGTGAGAAACAAAAAAAGTGTATTACTGCGCTAGTTGTAATCTGTTTGGATGCAAACACTTGTTTCTGCCCAAATGGGAATTACCTGACCTCTCTGGAATGAGGAATTTGGACTTCTGTGATGTTCTGTGCCTGGTCGTCCCCCTGTAGTGAGGACTATTTGGGTATGTAATATATCAAATTAAAAATTAAAGTAACACATGAAGTTATCCCAGTTTCTTTGTAATTTACTATATATACAGGGAGTGCAGAATTATTAGGCAAGTTGTATTTTTGAGGATTAATTTTATTATTGAACAACAACCATGTTCTCAATGAACCCAAAAAAACTCATTAATATCAAAACTGAATATTTTTGGAAGTAGTTTTTAGTTTGTTTTTAGTTTTAGCTATGTTAGGGGGATATCTGTGTGTGCAGGTGACTATCACTGTGCATAATTATTAGGCAACTTAACAAAAAAAAAAATATACCCATTTCAATTATTTATCATTACCAGTGAAACCAATATAACATCTCAACATTCACAAATATACATTTCTGACATTCAAAAACAAAACAAAAACAAATCAGTGACCAATATAGCCACCTTTCTTTGCAAGGACACTCAAAAGCCTGCCATCCATGGATTCTGTCAGTGTTTTGATCTGTTCACCATCAACATTGCGTGCAGCAGCAACCACAGCCTCCCAGACACTGTTCAGAGAGGTGTACTGTTTTCCCTCCTTGTAAATCTCACATTTGATGATGGACCACAGGTTCTCAATGGGGTTCAGATCAGGTGAACAAGGAGGCCATGTCATTAGATTTCCTTCTTTTATACCCTTTCTTGCCAGCCACGCTGTGGAGTACTTGGACGCGTGTGATGGAGCATTGTCCTGCATGAAAATCATGTTTTTCTTGAAGGATGCAGACTTCTTCCTGTACCACTGCTTGAAGAAGGTGTCTTCCAGGAACTGGCAGTAGGACTGGGAGTTGAGCTTGACTCCATCCTCAACCCGAAAAGGCCCCACAAGCTCATCTTTGATGATACCAGCCCAAACCAGTACTCCACCTCCACCTTGCTGGCGTCTGAGTCGGACTGGAGCTCTCTGCCCTTTACCAATCCAGCCACGGGCCCATCCATCTGGCCCATCAAGACTCACTCTCATTTCATCAGTCCATAAAACCTTAGAAAAATCAGTCTTGAGATATTTCTTGGCCCAGTCTTGACGTTTCAGCTTGTGTGTCTTGTTCAGTGGTGGTCGTCTTTCAGCCTTTCTTACCTTGGCCATGTCTCTGAGTATTGCACACTTTGTGCTTTTGGGCACTCCAGTGATGTTGCAGCTCTGAAATATGGCCAAACTGGTGGCAAGTGGCATCGTGGCAGCTGCACGCTTGACTTTTCTCAGTTCATGGGCAGTTATTTTGCGCCTTGGTTTTTCCACACGCTTCTTGCGACCCTGTTGACTATTTTGAATGAAACGCTTGATTGTTCGATGATCACGCTTCAGAAGCTTTGCAATTTTAAGAGTGCTGCATCCCTCTGCAAGATATCTCACTATTTTTGACTTTTCTGAGCCTGTCAAGTCCTTCTTTTGACCCATTTTGCCAAAGGAAAGGAAGTTGCCTAATAATTATGCACACCTGATATAGGGTGTTGATGTCATTAGACCACAGCTCTTCTCATTACAGAGATGCACATCACCTAATATGCTTAATTGGTAGTAGGCTTTCGAGCCTATACAGCTTGGAGTAAGACAACATGCATAAAGAGGATGATGTGGTCAAAATACTCATTTGCCTAATAATTCTGCACTCCCTGTATATATATATACAGGGAGTGCAGAATTATTAGGCAAGTCGTATTTTTGAGGATTAATTTTATTATTGAACAACAACCATGTTCTCAATGAACCCAAAAAACTCATTAATATCAAAGCTGAATATTTTTGGAAGTAGTTTTTAGTTTTAGCTATGTTAGGGGGATATCTGTGTGTGCAGGTGACTATTACTGTGCATAATTATTAGGCAACTTAACAAAAAAAAATATATACCCATTTCAATTATTTATTATTACCAGTGAAACCAATATAACATCTCAACATTCACAAATATACATTTCTGACATTCAAAAACAAAACAAAAACAAATCAGTGACCAATATAGCCACCTTTCTTTGCAAGGACACTCAAAAGCCTGCCATCCATGGATTCTGTCAGTGTTTTGATCTGTTCACCATCAACATTGCGTGCAGCAGCAACCACAGCCTCCCAGACACTGTTCAGAGAGGTGTACTGTTTTCCCTCCTTGTAAATCTCACATTTGATGATGGACCACAGGTTCTCAATGGGGTTCAGATCAGGTGAACAAGGAGGCCATGTCATTAGATTTCCTTCTTTTATACCCTTTTTTGCCAGCCACGCTGTGGAGTACTTGGACGCGTGTGATGGAGCATTGTCCTGCATGAAAATCATGTTTTTCTTGAAGGATGCAGACTTCTTCCTGTACCACTGCTTGAAGAAGGTGTCTTCCAGGAACTGGCAGTAGGACTGGGAGTTGAGCTTGACTCCATCCTCAACCCGAAAAGGCCCCACAAGCTCATCTTTGATGATACCAGCCCAAACCAGTACTCCACCTCCACCTTGCTGGCGTCTGAGTCGGACTGGAGCTCTCTGCCCTTTACCAATCCAGCCACGGGCCCATCCATCTGGCCCATCAAGACTCACTCTCATTTCATCAGTCCATAAAACCTTAGAAAAATCAGTCTTGAGATATTTCTTGGCCCAGTCTTGACGTTTCAGCTTGTGTGTCTTGTTCAGTGGTGGTCGTCTTTCAGCCTTTCTTACCTTGGCCATGTCTCTGAGTATTGCACACCTTGTGCTTTTGGGCACTCCAGTGATGTTGCAGCTCTGAAATATGGCCAAACTGGTGGCAAGTGGCATCGTGGCAGCTGCACGCTTGACTTTTCTCAGTTCATGGGCAGTTATTTTGCGCCTTGGTTTTTCCACACGCTTCTTGCGACCCTGTTGACTATTTTGAATGAAACGCTTGATTGTTCGATGATCACGCTTCAGAAGCTTTGCAATTTTAAGAGTGCTGCATCCCCCTGCAAGATATCTCACTATTTTTGACTTTTCTGAGCCTGTCAAGTCCTTCTTTTGACCCATTTTGCCAAAGGAAAGGAAGTTGCCTAATAATTATGCACACCTGATATAGGGTGTTGATGTCATTAGACCACACCCCTTCTCATTACAGAGATGCACATCACCTAATATGCTTAATTGGTAGTAGGCTTTCGAGCCTATACAGCTTGGAGTAAGACAACATGCATAAAGAGGATGATGTGGTCAAAATACTCATTTGCCTAATAATTCTGCACTCCCTGTATAAATATACACACATACACAAAACAATAGTCACGTGGGACTCACTGCGACAGGAGAGGGCTTGCACCACCAAATATCTGCTAAACTCTGTTAATTACTTTGACTCATTCAAACTCAATTTATTAGTAGTATACGTATACGTGAGTACCCCACATTGATGTTGGGTGCTAACCAATATTTTGCGTAAATTAATTTTTATATTCAATTCATTATCTTACATAGGTTTTGTCAAATCTTGACCTAATAAAAGTGCAGACAACGCAGTTCTCATATAAATTACAAAACAGAAAAAAACACAGGGACACATACAATACAATGACACTGTGCAAGTTTCATTATAGACATTTGGTTTAAAAAAATGTGTTTTGGGAAAAAGACAGCATTTCAAGTGCCGTAATTAAGCTTAAACAACAGGCGAGATTCTTGCACAAATCCTAGTATTCTCTCTTTTTCATTTACCAATCTGCCACTGCAACCCAGTCAGTTTAAAGTTATTATGAGTGATTAAGTGCCTGTGAAGCTGTGCCAGGATATAAGAGTTAAATCTGCAAACACGATGGGGCATTTGGCCCATTGACAGATGACAGCTTCTTCTGCCGTGATAACTATAAGGCCCAGCAACACTACAACATATACAAGGTAATCATCACAGGTCATGGAGTAATTTCTCCTTGCTGAGCTCCTCTACTATGCTAAACTCTTGATGGCAAAATATATAAGAAGAATTTTGATGACAGAGACCATTTGCCACCGGGGGCACCCCTGCCAGTGTTACTGGCAACTGCTCGGAAGAAGAGAACAGAAACATGGGAGATGAGAGGAAATTAGTAGAGCCTGTCAGTCAAGAAGGGTTAAAAAAAAAAAGCAACAGGCTTTGATATATCAACCTATTAAATTGAAAAAGCATGCAAACTTATACAAAAAATAGTCAACAAAATAATAACAATCATTTGCAATGCAATAGGTCTTGCATTTGTGAGAGTTCGAGCTATTGGCATTGTAAATGACAATGGCCCTCATTCTGACCTTGGCGGGCGGCGGAGGCCGCCCGCCAAAGTCCCGCCGTCAGGTTACCGTTCCGCGGTCGAAAGACCGCGGCGGTAATTCTGACTTTCCCGCTGGGCTGGCGGGCGGTCGCCTTCAGACCGCCAGCCAGCCCAGCGGGAAAGAGGCTTCCACGATGAAGCCGGCTCGGAATCGAGCCGGCGGAGTGGAAGCTGTGCGACGGGTGCAGTTGCACCCGTCGCGTATTTCACTGTCTGCGCAGCAGACAGTGAAATACATGTAGGGGCCCTCTTACGGGGGCCCCTGCAATGCCCATGCCAGTGGCATGGGCACTGCAGGGGCCCCCAGGGGCCCCGCGACCCCCCCTACCGCCATCCGGATCTCAGCGGTCCGACCGCCGGGATCTGGATGGCGGTAGGGGGGGTCGGAATCCCCGCGGCGGTGCAGCAAGCTGCGCCGCCGCGGAGGATTCAATGGGGCCGCGGTACACTGGCGGGACCCCGCCAGTGGTGCCGGTCCGACCGCGGCTTTACCGCCGCGGTCGGAATCCCCATTGGAGCACCGCCGGCCTGTAGGCGGTGCTCCCGCGGGCCTCCGCCCTGGCGGTCAAAGACCGCCAGGGTCAGAATGACCACCAATGTCTTTTACCTATGTGTTTTGGTTTGGAGTGTTGTGGTTGTATGAACAGACATGCAGCACTCTCTAAAGGACTAAGAATGGGGAATTACCAATGTTACCAGAGACACAGCTGCAGCACTGCTCAGAGGACTTAGAATGAGGGAGTTACTGACGGGACAAGGGAAGCAGTTAGCAGCACTGTCTAGAGGTCTAAGAAAGTACAAACAAACAGCACAACAGTGAAAGCCAAACACCTCGCTGTGAAGACTGGCTGTGGCACAGACTTCCCTGCCCACTGAGGCAGCAGCTCTTGAGCTGATGCCAGTTATTAAGTACAACTATGACAATCTAGCAGTTTCTTGAAATCCGATGAAAGTAGGATGACAAGGAAGAGAGAGAGACCTGATCACCTCTGTCAAGAAGCATCTTGAGTTCTTAGTATCTATTATAGCAGCAACCTTCACCTCCTGCTGAAGTTGCAAGATGCAAAACAGAAGGCAATGCCCACTGACTAGGCTCGACCTAAAAATGATTATGAGTCACTAGAGGGAGAGAAAAACAGTTCCCGCCAATAGTGGGACACTAATTAGATTGGGAAAATGAAAAACACAACTATCAGTTTGTAGCAGTTGCATGAAGAAAGCATGGCAAACTTCCAGGCCATGAGAAAGCCATGGGCTATATACAAAAAGGCAGAGTTAATTCTGAGCATGTTTAATGGGAATCAGCTCATATATTTATTTTCTACATTCAGTATGAATATTAGAGATAAATAATGCTCTACTAATGGACCGCAAAGCCAGCAGAGATATGATGTACTTACTAGAGTTACGGTGTTTGAATCAAATGTTCTAATCTCAACTTCAGCACTTGAATACATTTCGTAATCATAGTTAAATGACTTCCTGTGCCTGTACTCTAGTTTTCAAACTTTATCGCATCACAGGCCTCCCAGTTTCTAGTGTGGACACATTAAATTCCAATATGAGAACAGATCACATACAGTTTGTACACATTTTTAAAGAACAGTGCTTAGGAAATCGAGTGCTCTTTTATTGCTGTTCAAACTGATTACAGGGATATTCTGACGGTGCCGGACAGGCACTGGCCACCACCTGTCTGCCAAGACAGTGGGCGAGCTGTGGAGCTCTTGGTGCTGCACTGTACTCGTTATCAGACACCATCTGCCATCTTGTAAGAGCGAACACAACATCCTGCCTCCAAAGCCGGCAGAAGAGCAAACACACCTGCTTCCATGCCTCAGCACTGACGCTTGGCTCCTGGAGGTCAAGACCACACAGGGCAGCCATGCTGCCCAGACAGGCAAGCACAAGGCATTAACATGCTATATAATGTGGGCATTGTAGGGGGGGATCTGGAGACGCAACGATGAAAATCAGTGTACAAGATTATATCTCTGAAGTTAAAAAAAACGAAGTCCCTCATTATGACTTCAGCGGTCTTCTAAGAAAGCCACGGATGCCAGAAGACCGCCCAGTGCTAGCGGTCTACCGACCAGCATATTATGAATACTGAAGGATTCCACCAGATTTTGGGTGGAAATCCTCCAGAAGTTGTGCTGGTGGTCGGAGGTGCATGGGTGGTTCCACCACCAGCCCTGCCCCGCCAAAAGGACTCCACTAGCCATATTATAACCTGTAATACGGCCTGGTGGTGTCCTGATGGTGGAGCGCTGCCAGCGGTGGGAGCACCTGTTCCCTGCCGGATGACCTCCTCGCCAGACAAGGTAAGTCAATCGTCAGACAGGGGAGGTTGGTGGAAGGTGTTGTGTGTGAATGTGTGAGTGGGTGTTGTCTGCGTGTGTGCATGTATGTGTGTATGCGTCTGTGTATGTGTGTGTATGCGTGATTGAATGCATGTATGAATGTCAAAGTGAGTACATGTATGGATGTTAAAGTGAGAGCGCGTATGGATGTTGATGTGAGTGTGTGTATGAATGTAGAGGTGAACGTGTGTATGGATGCTTGTGAGTGAACGCGTGTATGTCAGTGTTGGTGTACAAGTGTATGCAGGGTCCATGTGGGTGTCTGTGTCCGTGTATGCGGGGGCGCTGCACTAGAAGGGGGTTGGGGGCACTGTGCTATCAGGGGGAGGGGGCAGGGGTGAGGGGAGGGGGTAGTCATCTGCCAGTGACAGGAAATAAATTTCTGACAGGAAAGAATTTTCCTGTCACCGGTAGCCTTTCCGCCACAAAATGCTTTTCGTGGCGGTGCTACTGCCGTGGAAACCCTGGTGGACTTCATTGGACCGGTGGGTCGGACATGCTTTTCTCCTGCCCAGCGGGTCCATCCACCCTGGCGATATGAGCGGGGATGTGACAGGTTGGCAGAGGCCTACCCACCATACTAATAATGTGGCAGTCTTCACAGATAGCCCGTCGGCGGTGAAACCGCCACAGTGGCCCTGGTGGTCGGAAGACCGCCAGGGTCATAATGAGGCCTAGAGTACTGAGGTGATGGTTTTCAGAGCCGTGCTGAACTCAATGGTCCACATCAATCCCAGAAGAATGAATGGCTGAGTTAACTAGTAGGAATTTCAACCGGTGATTTGTGGATTGCCTGCAGATTCCTAATCTGTGAAGTTAATCCACAGCTGTATAAATCATGTTTGGTGGAGCTGAAATATCATCAGAAACCAGCTGCCAAGTTCAATTTAAAATACTCAGACGAGGTCCTTGCACCCCTCGAAGACCATTTGATGTCTATGGAACTAAAGTTAGAAGAGTGATGAAAGTGCACTTTGCCTGTCCCAGGAGGGCGTAGCCCAAATCCTGGGCAATTTTGCCTGCTCACTCTGGCCCGTGGGGGATCTCCACTGCCCACCCGTTGACACATTGCTTGCTTGCCCTGGGAGACTTGCGTGGAACAGCAGCAGTAACAGAGCAGAGCCTACGCCACCGAATGCAGCCTCCAGGACCCCCCTTTCATGGCAAGCTGCGCATTCGAGAAATGTACAGTGCCGGACGCGCAGCGGCTGCTCTAAACCTTTGACCAACAGGATTCACAAAGGTCTTGTTGCTACTTGTTTTAATGCACTCCTCACACCCAAAATGGCTCTAGTAAATGCAGCTTTCAAACTCAGCATTAGGTGCACAAATTGCTAGAAGTGAAACTAGCTCGGATTTATTCAAGTATGCTAACAACTGGGTAAATAACACTAATGCTAAGGCATGTTCATAGGAAAGATATTCATTCTCTGGCTGTTTGAAAGTTGATGGCAAACTAGTTGGAAGTGTTTTGACATGTAGCAACAAGCTGGCAGTTTCACACAGACATTTTCACTGGAGAGACTGAAAATAACGGGTCAGCTATTTTCCGCTCCCTCACAAAATCAGCAATATTTAGAGAGAGGAAGTGGCGTAATATGCAGCGCTGCAGACTTTGGAACTGGGGAGCTGGGTTCAAGTCTCCGCGTCCCGTGCCTAAAAAACTGATTTTAAATACCCTAATTGTTGCAAACAAAACTCTGTAGCCATAGAAGAAGAAAAGCCACATTTCAAAAACAGGGTTAGGAACACGTACATAGACATCAGAACACAAGCTAAAGCAGAAAATAATTAAATTTAAAAAAAGAGTTCCCCTCTAACAACAGATAAACAATGAAAGCAAAAGGAAACTGTACTTGGCCGGTGCTCCTCAGCCATGAATGGAAGTGAGGTATCGGAAGCCCGAACCGGTTAGGAGGTAGCAAGGAAGAGCTACGCTGCATTCAACCAATGGTAAGCAGCAGGTGAGATCAAAGTCCTTTTGCTGAATCCACAGGTCTTTGCAGACAGCGCATGAGCGCTGTCCAGTCTCAACCTAAAGAAGACAAACGCTAACAGTGCGCCTAAGAGGTACTTAGCTGTCCTAGGAGCAGAAGTAAAGAGCATATGTTAGGCTCACATTGGCTAAGATTAGTGTGAGTGTTTAAAACATTGTTGGGTGTGTTTGTTCTATATTCTACTGTATGCTGTGGAATTTATTAACTAAAGGGAAATTGTAATTTATGACATCATTTAGACACAGATTGTATTATCCCAGAGTAGCTTCTAGACATTACTTCTAAGATGCTTCCACTGAGGGATGTTTAAGCTTCTGTTATTTTTGCCTCACTTGTAAAGACTACAGGTGAAGCCTTTGATAGGGTGAGAAAATAGGCCTAGAGGGAAAATGTGGGAGAAATCGTAGAAGTGCATCTCCCTACCAGTTACTGGTTTGGTAGTTGATTTGTTCTGTGTGGAATGCATGAGTCAAAAAGCCTATGAAGACTCTACGAATATGTGCTTGTAGGGAAGAAAGAAGCGGCTCTTGGGTAGTGTTACTCCATGCTTATGCACTGTTAAAAGTGATTCTAACACATGATTTATTGCCTGTGTTGATTAGAACAACACCAATTCTATTTGATGGTGTTTTCCACAAAAAGCAAAGGGCCAAATTTAATTTAAGCCAGTGATTGTAGGTGGAGCTCACTGGCACTCATTTTTGGGGACCAGCACATATGTTTCCTCAGCAAACTTTGATATGGTTAAAGAGAGAGAACACAAAAGGGGGAAAGAAGGAGGGACAGAAAGAGGGACATAAGAATGGAAAAAAGAGACAAGGGGAGAAAGCAGGGGTGAAAAGGTAGCTGCAAAAGTGAGATAAAGAGGTTGGGATTGTCTGGGTTTGGATTTAGGAGGTATAAAGTGGAATCAACACAACTCAGCCCCGGTATGCACCACTGCAACCCTCAATAGTGGTGGCCGTGGAATTTTAAACAAAACTTTGCGTCCGGGTACTTGTTTGCAAATAAGGCACTTATTAAAAGCTACAGAAATATGTCTAGGAATATATACTTAACTCTAAAAAAAATAGCTGTCGATTTACCTGTTTTTCCAAAACTCCAGCTCAACATTTGGATTGGGATTCTCTCCTTGCAAGAGCGGCTCCGAAGACTCTCTCTTCAGCACGCCCCGGATTTGATGGCTCCAGTCAATGATGGCAGATTCGATGGCATGTACAATAGCTTTATTCGTCTGGTCTCCACTGCAAAAGACGACATTCAGATTACATGGGAGCATCCAAATGTATATTTTGAAGTACTTAGGCTCACAAACTTTGCAAACCAAGATTGTTCTCAAAAATTATATTTGTTATGTTTGACCATGGTTACAATACAAATACACAATCTTTACAAGAGGCGATAATAATTTCTGTTATTTCGCTCCCATTATTTACTTTTACAGGGTCCCAGTAATTCCAGGGACAAGGAACTAGCAGGAATTATGAGTTTTGGGGGCATAACATGTGAGAATTGTACGCAAATGTTCATATATTTTTTGCATGGTATTTCTACTGGCGACTTTGCCTGCTAGAAGTAGGTAACATCTCAAGGTGGATACCACTCGTCAGCAGTGTTCCAGCTGAACATACAATTCAGATTAGTCTGGTACCTTTCGTAAACAGCCCCATCAGAATTAACAGGCCATTCTAATGAGAGTTGTAGTGCGCATATCTATGGAACATGTGCATTCAATATTATGTAGTCTATTCCAAAATACCTTTTGTAAGGAAATGCCTCCTTGGCATGGTTGCCCCCTGACTTTTTGCCTTTGCTGATGCTATGTTTACAATTGAAAGTGTGCTGAGGCCTGCTAACCAGGCCCCAGCACCAGTGTTCTTTCCCTAACCTGTACTTTTGTATCCACAATTGGCAGACCCTGGCATCCAGATAAGTCCCTTGTAACTGGTACTTCTAGTACCAAGGGCCCTGATGCCAAGGAAGGTCTCTAAGGGCTGCAGCATGTCTTATGCCACCCTGGAGACCTCTCACTCAGCACAGACACACTGCTTGCCAGCCTGTGTGTGCTAGTGAGGACAAAACGAGTAAGTCGACATGGCACTCCCCTCAGGGTGCCATGCCAGCCTCTCACTGCCTATGCAGTATAGGTAAGACACCCCTCTAGCAGGCCTTACAGCCCTAAGGCAGGGTGCACTATACCATAGGTGAGGGTACCAGTGCATGAGCATGGTACCCCTACAGTGTCTAAACAAAACCTTAGACATTGTAAGTGCAGGGTAGCCATAAGAGTATATGGTCTGGGAGTCTGTCAAACACGAACTCCACAGCACCATAATGGCTACACTGAAAACTGGGAAGTTTGGTATCAAACTTCTCAGCACAATAAATGCACACTGATGCCAGTGTACATTTTATTGTAAAATACACCACAGAGGGCACCTTAGAGGTGCCCCCTGAAACTTAACCGACTATCTGTGTAGGCTGACTAGTTTTAGCAGCCTGCCACAAACCGAGACATGTTGCTGGCCCCATGGGGAGAGTGCCTTTGTCACTCTGAGGCCAGTAACAAAGCCTGCACTGGGTGGAGATGCTAACACCTCTCCCAGGCAGGAATTGTCACACCTGGCGGTGAGCCTCAAAGGCTCACCTCCTTTGTGCCAACCCAGCAGGACACTCCAGCTAGTGGAGTTGCCCGCCCCCTCCGGCCAGGCCCCACTTTTGGCGGCAAGGCCGGAGAAGATAATGAGAATAACAAGGAGGAGTCACTGACCAGTCAGGACAGCCCCTAAGGTGTCCTGAGCTGAGGTGACTCTAACTTTTAGAAATCCTCCATCTTGCAGATGGAGGATTCCCCCAATAGGGTTAGGAATGTGACCCCCTCCCCTTGGGAGGAGGCACAAAGAGGGTGTACCCACCCTCAGGGCTAGTAGCCATTGGCTACTAACCCCCCAGACCTAAACACGCCCTTAAATTTAGTATTTAAGGGCTACCCTGAACCCTAGAAAATTAGATTCCTGCAACTACAAGAAGAAGGACTGCCCAGCTGAAAACCCCTGCAGCGGAAGACCAGAAGACGACAACTGCCTTGGCTCCAGAAACTCACCGGCCTGTCTCCTGCCTTCCAAAGATCCTGCTCCAGCGACGCCTTCCAAAGGGACCAGCGACCTCGACATCCTCTGAGGACTGCCCCTGCTTCGAAAAGACAAGAAACTCCCGAGGACAGCGGACCTGCTCCAAGAAAAGCTGCAACTTTGTTTCCAGCAACTTTAAAGAACCCTGCAAGCTCCCCGCAAGAAGCGTGAGACTTGCAACACTGCACCCGGCGACCCCGACTCGGCTGGTGGCGATCCAACACCTCAGGAGGGACCCCAGGACTACTCTGATACTGTGAGTACCGAAACCTGTCCCCCCTGAGCCCCCACAGCGCCGCCTGCAGAGGGAATCCCGAGGCTTCCCCTGACCGCGACTCTTTGAACCTAAAGTCCCGACGCCTGGGAGAGACCCTGCACCCGCAGCCCCCAGGACCTCAAGGACCGGACTTTCACTGGAGGAGTGACCCCCAGGAGTCCCTCTCCCTCGCCCAAGTGGAGGTTTCCCCGAGGAATCCCCCCCTTGCCTGCCTGCAGCGCTGAAGAGATCTCTCATAGACTAACATTGAAAACCCGACGCTTGTTTCTGCACTGCACCCGGCCGCCCCCGCGCTGCTGAGGGTGAAATTTCTGTGTGGACTTGTGTCCCCCCCGGTGCCCTACTAAACCCCCCTGGTCTGCCCTCCGAAGACGCGGGTACTTACCTGCAAGCAGACCGGAACCGGGGCACCCCCTTCTCTCCATTCTAGCCTATGTGTTTTGGGCACCACTTTGAACTCTGCACCTGACCGGCCCTGAGCTGCTGGTGTGGTGACTTTGGGGTTGCTCTGAACCCCCAACGGTGGGCTACCTTGGACCAAGAACTGAACCCTGTAAGTGTCCTACTTACCTGGTAAAACTAACAAAAACTTACCTCCCCCAGGAACTGTGAAAATTGCACTAAGTGTCCACTTTTAAAACAGCTATTTGTCAATAACTTGAAAAGTATACATGCAATTTTGATGATTTGAAGTTCCTAAAGTACTTACCTGCAATACCTTTCGAATGAGATATTACATGTAGAATTTGAACCTGTGGTTCTTAAAATAAACTAAGAAAAGATATTTTTCTATATAAAAACCTATTGGCTGGATTTGTCTCTGAGTGTGTGTACCTCATTTATTGTCTTGTGTATGTACAACAAATGCTTAACACTACTCCTTGGATAAGCCTACTGCTCGACCACACTACCACAAAATAGAGCATTAGTATTATCTATTTTTACCACTATTTTACCTCTAAGGGGAACCCTTGGACTCTGTGCATGCTATTCCTTACTTTGAAATAGCACATACAGAGCCAACTTCCTACATTGGTGGATCAGCGGTGGGGTACAAGACTTTGCATTTGCTGGACTACTCAGCCAATACCTGATCACACGACAAATTCCAAAATTGTCATTAGAAATTGATTTTTGCAATTTGAAAAGTTTTCGAAATTCTTAAAAGTCCTGCTAGGGCCTTGTGTGTTAAGTCCCTGTTTAGCATTTCTTTTAGAGTTTAAAAGTTTGTAAAAGTTTGAATTAGATTCTAGAACTAGTTGTAGATTCTTAAAAAGTATTCCAACTTTTAGAAGCAAAATGTCTAGCACAGATGTGACTGTGGTGGAACTCGACACCACACCTTACCTCCATCTTAAGATGAGGGAGCTAAGGTCACTCTGTAAAATAAAGAAAATAACAATGGGCCCCAAACCTACCAAAATACAGCTCCAGGAGCTTTTGGCAGAGTTTGAAAAGGCCAACCCCTCTGAGGGTGGCAACTCAGAGGAAGAGGATAGTGACTTGGAGGACAATTCCCCCCTACCAGTCCTATCTAGGGAGAACAGGGTCCCTCAAACCCTGACTCCAAAAATAATAGTCAGAGATGCTGGTTCCCTCACAGGAGAGACCAACACCTCTGAAATCACTGAGGATAGCCCCAGTGAAGAGGACATCCAGTTAGCCAGGATGGCCAAAAGATTGGCTTTGGAAAGACAGATCCTAGCCATAGAGAGGGAAAGACAAGAGATGGGCCTAGGACCCATCAATGGTGGCAGCAACATAAATAGGGTCAGAGATTCTCCTGACATGTTGAAAATCCCCAAAGGGATTGTAACTAAATATGAAGATGGTGATGACATCACCAAATGGTTCACAGCTTTTGAGAGGGCTTGTGTAACCAGAAAAGTGAACAGATCTCACTGGGGTGCTCTCCTTTGGGAAATGTTCACAGGAAAGTGTAGGGATAGACTCCTCACACTCTCTGGACAAGATGCAGAATCTTATGACCTCATGAAGGGTACCCTGATTGAGGGCTTTGGATTCTCCACTGAGGAGTACAGGATTAGGTTCAGGGGGGCTCAAAAATCCTCGAGCCAGACCTGGGTTGACTTTGTTGACTACTCAGTGAAAACACTAGATGGTTGGATTCAAGGCAGTGGTGTAAGTAATTATGATGGGCTGTACAATTTATTTGTGAAAGAACACCTGTTAAGTAATTGTTTCAATGATAAACTGCATCAGCATCTGGTAGACCTAGGACCAATTTCTCCCCAAGAATTGGGAAAGAAGGCGGACCATTGGGTCAAGACAAGGGTGTCCAAGACTTCAACAGGGGGTGACCAAAAGAAAGGGGTCACAAAGACTCCCCAGCAGAAGGGTGATGAGACAACCAAAACTAAAAATAGTAAAGAGTCTTCTACAGGCCCCCAAAAACCTGCACAGGAGGGTGGGCCCAGAGCCTCTTCACAAAACAATGGGTACAAGGGTAAAAACTTTGATCCCAAAAAGGCCTGGTGTCATAGCTGTAAACAGCATGGACACCAAACTGGAGACAAGGCCTGTCCCAAGAAAGGTTCCACTCCAAACTCCCATCCAGGTAACACTGGTATGGCTAGTCTCCAAGTGGGATCAACAGTGTGCCCAGAGCAAATCAGGGTCCACACTGAAGCTACTCTAGTTTCTGAGGGTGGGGTGGATTTAGCCACACTAGCTGTCTGGCCGCCTAACATGCAAAAATACAGACAGCAACTCTTAATTAATGGGACTAGAATAGAGGGCCTGAGGGATACAGGTGCCAGTGTCACCATGGTGACAGACAAACTGGTTTCCCCTGGCCAATACCTGACTGGAAAAACTTACACAGTCACCAACGCTGACAATCAGAGAAAAGTACATCCCATGGCAATGGTTACTTTAGAATGGGGAGGGGTCAATGGCCTGAAACAGGTGGTGGTCTCCTCAAATATCCCAGTGGACTGTCTGCTTGGAAATGACCTGGAGTCCTCAGCATGGGCTGAGGTAGAACTAAAAACCCATGCAGCAATGCTGGGTATCCCTGAACTGGTGTGTGTGAAAACAAGAGCACAATGCAAGGCACAGGGTGAAAAAGTAGAGCTGGAGTCTGGAAAAATGGCCCAGCCTACCAAGAGAACAGGAAAGTCAGTTGGGAAACCAACTGCAACACAGCAAAAGAAAGGGAACCTCTCTTCTCAGGAAGAAGTTCTGCCCTCTGAGGGAACCGAGCCTTTGGAGCTTGAACCTTACCAGGTTGAGCTCTTGGGCCCAGGGGGACCCTCAAGGGAGGAGCTGTGTAAGGGACAAGAAACCTGTCCCTCTCTTGAAGGCCTTAGGCAGCAAGCTGCTGAAGAGTCCAAAGGCAAGAAAAATGGAACGCATAGGGTCTATTGGGAAGATGGACTCCTGTACACTGAGGCCAGAGACCCCAAACCTGGTGCCACTAGGAGAGTGGTAGTGCCTCAGCTGTTCAGAGAGTTCATCCTAACATTGGCCCATGACATTCCCCTTGCTGGACATTTGGGACAAACCAAGACGTGGGAGAGGTTAGTCAACCACTTCTACTGGCCCAATATGTCCAACATGGTTAAGGAGTTTTGCCTCTCCTGCCCCACCTGTCAAGCCAGTGGTAAGACAGGTGGGCATCCAAAGGCCCCCCTCATTCCACTTCCAGTGGTGGGGGTTCCCTTTGAAAGAGTGGGTGTGGACATAGTTGGTCCACTGGAACCTCCCACAGCCTCAGGAAATATGTATATCCTGGTAGTAGTGGATCATGCTACCAGGTATCCTGAAGCTATTCCCCTTAGGTCGACTACTGCCCCTGCAGTAGCCAAGGCCCTCATTGGTATCTTTACCAGAGTGGGTTTCCCTAAGGAGGTGGTGTCTGACAGAGGTACCAACTTCATGTCAGCATACCTAAAGCACATGTGGAATGAGTGTGGAGTGACTTATAAATTCACTACACCTTACCATCCACAAACTAATGGCTTAGTTGAGAGATTCAACAAGACATTAAAAGGCATGATCATGGGGCTCCCAGAAAAACTCAAAAGGAGATGGGATGTCCTCCTGCCATGTCTGCTTTTCGCTTACAGGGAGGTACCACAGAAGGGAGTAGGGTTCTCACCCTTTGAACTTCTGTTTGGTCATCCTGTAAGGGGACCACTTGCCCTTGTTAAAGAAGGCTGGGAGAGACCTCTCCATGAGCCTAAACAGGACATAGTGGACTATGTACTTGGCCTTCGCTCTAGAATGGCAGAGTACATGGAAAAGGCAACCAAAAACCTTGAGGCCAGCCAACAGCTCCAGAAGTTTTGGTATGACCAAAAGGCTGCACTGGTTGAGTTCCAACCAGGGCAGAAAGTCTGGGTTCTGGAGCCTGTGGCTCCCAGGGCACTCCAGGACAAATGGAGTGGCCCTTACCCAGTACTAGAGAGGAAGAGTCAGGTCACCTACTTGGTGGACCTGGGCACAAGCAGGAGCCCCAAAAGGGTGATCCATGTAAACCGCCTTAAGCTCTTCCACGACAGGGCTGATGTCAATCTGTTGATGGTAACAGATGAGGATCAGGAGGCAGAGAGTGAACCTCTCCCTGATCTTCTGTCATCAGACCCAAAAGATGGTACAGTAGATGGAGTGATCTACTCAGACACCCTCTCTGACCAACAGCAAGCTGATTGTAGGAGAGTCCTACAACAGTTTCCTGAACTCTTCTCCTTAACCCCTGGTCAGACACACCTGTGTACCCATGATGTGGACACAGGAGACAGCATGCCTGTCAAGAACAAAATCTTTAGACAGTCTGACCATGTTAAGGAAAGCATCAAGGTGGAAGTCCACAAGATGCTGGAATTGGGAGTCATTGAGCGCTCTGACAGCCCCTGGGCTAGCCCAGTGGTCTTAGTCCCCAAACCTCACACCACAGATGGAAAGAAAGAGATGAGGTTTTGTGTGGACTACAGAGGGCTCAATTCTGTCACCAAGACAGATGCTCATCCAATTCCAAGAGCTGATGAGCTCATTGATAAATTAGGTGCTGCCAAATTCCTAAGTACCTTTGACTTGACAGCAGGGTACTGGCAAATAAAAATGGCACCTGGAGCAAAAGAAAAGACAGCATTCTCCACACCTGATGGGCATTATCAGTTTACTGTTATGCCCTTTGGTTTAAAGAATGCCCCTGCCACCTTCCAAAGGTTGGTGAATCAAGTCCTTGCTGGCTTGGAGTCCTTTAGCACAGCTTATCTTGATGATATTGCTGTCTTTAGCTCCACCTGGCAGGATCACCTGGTCCACCTGAGGAAGGTTTTGAAGGCTCTGCAATCTGCAGGCCTCTCTATCAAGGCATCCAAATGCCAGATAGGGCAGGGAACTGTGGTTTACTTGGGACACCTTGTAGGTGGAGGCCAAGTTCAGCCACTCCAACCCAAGATCCAGACCATTCTGGACTGGGTAGCTCCAAAAACCCAGACTCAAGTCAGGGCATTCCTTGGCTTGACTGGGTATTACAGGAGGTTTGTGAAGGGATATGGATCCATTGTGACAGCCCTCACTGAACTCACCTCCAAGAAAATGCCCAAGAAAGTGAACTGGACTGTGGACTGCCAACAGGCCTTTGACACCCTGAAACAAGCAATGTGCTCAGCACCAGTTCTCAAAGCTCCAGATTATTCTAAGCAGTTCATTGTGCAGACTGATGCCTCTGAACATGGGATAGGGGCAGTTTTGTCCCAAACAAATGATGATGGCCTTGACCAGCCTGTTGCTTTCATTAGCAGGAGGTTACTCCCCAGGGAGCAGCGTTGGAGTGCCATTGAGAGGGAGGCCTTTGCTGTGGTTTGGTCCCTGAAGAAGCTGAGACCATACCTCTTTGGGACTCACTTCCTAGTTCAAACTGACCACAGACCTCTCAAATGGCTGATGCAAATGAAAGGTGAAAATCCTAAACTGTTGAGGTGGTCCATCTCCCTACAGGGAATGGACTTTATAGTGGAACACAGACCTGGGACTGCCCATGCCAATGCAGATGGCCTTTCCAGGTTCTTCCACTTAGAAAATGAAGACTCTCTTGGGAAAGGTTAGTCTCATCCTCTTTCGTTTGGGGGGGGGTTGTGTAAGGAAATGCCTCCTTGGCATGGTTGCCCCCTGACTTTTTGCCTTTGCTGATGCTATGTTTACAATTGAAAGTGTGCTGAGGCCTGCTAACCAGGCCCCAGCACCAGTGTTCTTTCCCTAACCTGTACTTTTGTATCCACAATTGGCAGACCCTGGCATCCAGATAAGTCCCTTGTAACTGGTACTTCTAGTACCAAGGGCCCTGATGCCAAGGAAGGTCTCTAAGGGCTGCAGCATGTCTTATGCCACCCTGGAGACCTCTCACTCAGCACAGACACACTGCTTGCCAGCTTGTGTGTGCTAGTGAGGACAAAACGAGTAAGTCGACATGGCACTCCCCTCAGGGTGCCATGCCAGCCTCTCACTGCCTATGCAGTATAGGTAAGACACCCCTCTAGCAGGCCTTACAGCCCTAAGGCAGGGTGCACTATACCATAGGTGAGGGTACCAGTGCATGAGCATGGTACCCCTACAGTGTCTAAACAAAACCTTAGACATTGTAAGTGCAGGGTAGCCATAAGAGTATATGGTCTGGGAGTCTGTCAAACACGAACTCCACAGCACCATAATGGCTACACTGAAAACTGGGAAGTTTGGTATCAAACTTCTCAGCACAATAAATGCACACTGATGCCAGTGTACATTTTATTGTAAAATACACCACAGAGGGCACCTTAGAGGTGCCCCCTGAAACTTAACCGACTATCTGTGTAGGCTGACTAGTTTTAGCAGCCTGCCACAAACCGAGACATGTTGCTGGCCCCATGGGGAGAGTGCCTTTGTCACTCTGAGGCCAGTAACAAAGCCTGCACTGGGTGGAGATGCTAACACCTCTCCCAGGCAGGAATTGTCACACCTGGCGGTGAGCCTCAAAGGCTCACCTCCTTTGTGCCAACCCAGCAGGACACTCCAGCTAGTGGAGTTGCCCGCCCCCTCCGGCCAGGCCCCACTTTTGGCGGCAAGGCCGGAGAAGATAATGAGAATAACAAGGAGGAGTCACTGACCAGTCAGGACAGCCCCTAAGGTGTCCTGAGCTGAGGTGACTCTAACTTTTAGAAATCCTCCATCTTGCAGATGGAGGATTCCCCCAATAGGGTTAGGAATGTGACCCCCTCCCCTTGGGAGGAGGCACAAAGAGGGTGTACCCACCCTCAGGGCTAGTAGCCATTGGCTACTAACCCCCCAGACCTAAACACGCCCTTAAATTTAGTATTTAAGGGCTACCCTGAACCCTAGAAAATTAGATTCCTGCAACTACAAGAAGAAGGACTGCCCAGCTGAAAACCCCTGCAGCGGAAGACCAGAAGACGACAACTGCCTTGGCTCCAGAAACTCACCGGCCTGTCTCCTGCCTTCCAAAGATCCTGCTCCAGCGACGCCTTCCAAAGGGACCAGCGACCTCGACATCCTCTGAGGACTGCCCCTGCTTCGAAAAGACAAGAAACTCCCGAGGACAGCGGACCTGCTCCAAGAAAAGCTGCAACTTTGTTTCCAGCAACTTTAAAGAACCCTGCAAGCTCCCCGCAAGAAGCGTGAGACTTGCAACACTGCACCCGGCGACCCCGACTCGGCTGGTGGCGATCCAACACCTCAGGAGGGACCCCAGGACTACTCTGATACTGTGAGTACCGAAACCTGTCCCCCCTGAGCCCCCACAGCGCCGCCTGCAGAGGGAATCCCGAGGCTTCCCCTGACCGCGACTCTTTGAACCTAAAGTCCCGACGCCTGGGAGAGACCCTGCACCCGCAGCCCCCAGGACCTGAAGGACCGGACTTTCACTGGAGGAGTGACCCCCAGGAGTCCCTCTCCCTCGCCCAAGTGGAGGTTTCCCCGAGGAATCCCCCCCTTGCCTGCCTGCAGCGCTGAAGAGATCCCGAGATCTCTCATAGACTAACATTGAAAACCCGACGCTTGTTTCTGCACTGCACCCGGCCGCCCCCGCGCTGCTGAGGGTGAAATTTCTGTGTGGACTTGTGTCCCCCCCGGTGCCCTACTAAACCCCCCTGGTCTGCCCTCCGAAGACGCGGGTACTTACCTGCAAGCAGACCGGAACCGGGGCACCCCCTTCTCTCCATTCTAGCCTATGTGTTTTGGGCACCACTTTGAACTCTGCACCTGACCGGCCCTGAGCTGCTGGTGTGGTGACTTTGGGGTTGCTCTGAACCCCCAACGGTGGGCTACCTTGGACCAAGAACTGAACCCTGTAAGTGTCCTACTTACCTGGTAAAACTAACAAAAACTTACCTCCCCCAGGAACTGTGAAAATTGCACTAAGTGTCCACTTTTAAAACAGCTATTTGTCAATAACTTGAAAAGTATACATGCAATTTTGATGATTTGAAGTTCCTAAAGTACTTACCTGCAATACCTTTCGAATGAGATATTACATGTAGAATTTGAACCTGTGGTTCTTAAAATAAACTAAGAAAAGATATTTTTCTATATAAAAACCTATTGGCTGGATTTGTCTCTGAGTGTGTGTACCTCATTTATTGTCTTGTGTATGTACAACAAATGCTTAACACTACTCCTTGGATAAGCCTACTGCTCGACCACACTACCACAAAATAGAGCATTAGTATTATCTATTTTTACCACTATTTTACCTCTAAGGGGAACCCTTGGACTCTGTGCATGCTATTCCTTACTTTGAAATAGCACATACAGAGCCAACTTCCTACACCTTTCCATACTCAAAACAAGTACCACAAATCAACTCTCTTCCACATGACAAAGTGAATAACGTATTTGGATCAGTACCCAAACATGTAACTTGATTTAATCAGCAAATCATTGTGATAATCAGCAAATCATTTTGAATCCCATGAATATGAGTGTTTTCTATTTATTCTCTGAAGACATTTGTTATCCCTGTTGCACATGTGAGGCGACCCCTCACCTTGCAAAGCAAAAATATGTAAAAACGGGCTCTTATTTGAGGATTTGAACTTTACACACTTATATGTGATACAGAGTCACGACAGCAACTTTGTAGTTAAGATTCAGCTGAAAAACAGTAGCACTTCCCACTCAAGTGCCATAAGATGTTTTGCTTGGGGCTAAAGCAAAGATCACTGGACAGATTTACAACACAACGTGGAAGGAAAGTAGAACTTTACTAAGAAACCATGGGGCATATTTAAGAAGCCCGTAGCGCCACCTTGCGCCATATTTGCATAATTTGTTTGACACAAATGTGGCGTTAACTTGGCATTTCCCCTGCGCTATATTTACAAATTGGTACAATGCTTGCATTGTGTCACTTTAAACCCGTGGATCACATTATGCCTGTGCCAGCATAATATATGCAGGGGCATTTCAGTGCTAGGAGGCTTGGAAAAAAAGGGCAGTAAATTTAACAGATTTCACTGTGCCATTTTTTCCATCATTTTTAATGCCTGTTCAGAGCAGGCATTAAAAGGACATACCCATTAAAATCAATGGATCTCCTTGCACTTTGCTACACTAGCATCAAAATTTGATGCTATAGTAGCAAAACGCCGCAATAGCGTAAAAACTTGACGCTATGGTTCTAACAACTGCCATGGTGTGCCGTATTTTAAATACGGTGCAACCATGGTGTTGTTAGGTGCCGCTAGGAGGGTGCACAATAAGTGGTGCATCAGAGCAGATGAGCCATGTTTTCCTAACTATGGGCCCATGCCTTTAAATCTGGTGGCCAGTTCAGTGGTTTTTGAGATATTAGCTCTTAAAAAAATGTCCCAGACCGACATTGAAGAGTTAGAAATAAGTGAGTTCAGTCAATCATATTTGGATTTTTCAAAAGTGTCACTGGATGAAAATTGTGAATTCGGTGCCCTGGAAAAAACAATCACAGAAGAAAGCATGATTCCTGCTTCTAATCACAAGAGGGAGATAGATACAATACCAGAGATATTGAAAAATGCAAGAAATGAAAAATTGCAAGAAAAAATAGTTAAAAATGGAAACAAGCACTATTGTACTGAATTTGTGAGTTTCCTAATAAATTGTGAACTTGGGAATTTGTGAGTTTCCAGAAAATTGTAACTTTTAATAAAAAACACAAAAGGTAAAGACAATAATGCTATAGTTGGGTGCAGGCTCTGGTAAGATGCATGAATGGGTGACAGTAGGACCTGGCTGAAGCCTGGAACCATGGCCAACAGTGATTGCCAATAGTATGTGTATATATATATATATATATATATATATACATACACACACACACACACATATATATCATATATATCGGGCTCCACTAGTCCAATAAATGAGTTTAAAACAATCCTCGTAATCTACAGGAAAGTACTCAGACACACCTGAATGCTCAGAACATGTTTATTAAAAACAGGCCTCTTCGATGTGTTTTCGCTGTAGCTTTGGTCACGGTCGAGGCTTTAGTCAGGGAAAAGTTTACTTTCTAAAAGTACTTTTTCGAAATATTTATCACAAATCAGACTCTACCCCTGATTTATGCTTGTAATAAATATTTAAGAATCAAAGAATACATTTTGTAGCAGTTACCTAGCCCTAGATAACATTATTAATTTTAATATTGCATCCCAGTGCTTTCTTATGGAACAACTAACCCTTCTACATTGCAAATAGCTTTTAAGGCCTTGTTGTTGTAAGGGCATGTTTAACATTAAACTTTTTCTTCTTTTAAATACCATGAACCCTGCCTC
The DNA here is from genome assembly GCF_031143425.1 of Pleurodeles waltl. Taxonomy (NCBI): domain Eukaryota; kingdom Metazoa; phylum Chordata; class Amphibia; order Caudata; family Salamandridae; genus Pleurodeles; species Pleurodeles waltl. Next base: position 1,239,707,894 of record NC_090446.1, read on the forward strand.
GTGAGCAGTAAGGCCTAATTTGAGGGCTACTGAGAGATAATGTGTTATTATTTATAAGGAAATTTAGGCCTGTAAGAAGGAGTTATTTTGACAGGTCGAATTTGGGGTTTTAAAACTGCATACTACAGTGGTGGGCCTGCAGTCATGTTTGCACTGTCGCTGTAGTGTGTGACACAAAGGGTGCAGCAGTCCACTGGTGGCATTTAATTGAGTACAATATGTGTCTTATGCTAGGGACCTATAGGTAAGTTAACTATGCCAGTTATGAGTGTAGCCAATTTTGACATGTGTTAGGAGTGAGAGCACATGCACCTGCAGCTTATAGGCAGAGTCCCAGTGCACAAAGTCGAAACACCAGTAGCACCAGTCCAAAAAGATGAGGGTGATCATGCATTTTCTTACAGTATCATTATTTGAGGATCTCAACAAAGCAGCCCCAACATATTGAAAGTCTAAGAAATAAATGTGGTGTTGAAGCAGCAAACACATTAAAAATTCATCAGGTGTTCTAAAAATAGGATTTGACATTTCCGAAATAAGCCATTTCCACCATTCATGCTGCCAAAGTAGGACCTCTTTAGCCATCAAAATGGAAAAATAGGAGTAGTTATTCTCATTTGTACTTGAAAAGTTGAACAAACTACATGACTTTTAGGAGGAAAGCTACCTACAGTATCATTATTTGAGGATCTCAACAAAGCAGCCCCAGCATATTGACAGTCTAAGAAATAAATGTGGTGTTGAAGCAGCAAACACATTAAAAATTCATCAGGTGTTCTAAAAATAGGATTTGACATTTCCGAAATAAGCCATTTCCACCATTCATGCTGCCAAAGTAGGACCTCTTTAGCCATCAAAAGGGAAAAATAGGAGTAGTTATTCTCATTTGTGCTTGAAAGGTTGAACAAACTACATGACTTTTAGGAGGAAAGCTACCTACAGATGTTAAACTACCTTTTAGACATAATCTCCGACAATGTCCAGTCACAAAATCACATAAATTTGGCATAGACCAGAAATGAATTATTTAGAAACTAGTTTAGAAACCAGCAGTTTCTCTCAATAATATTTTTATTTACAAACTGTTTTCAAACCCCATGTCAAATCCAATATCTAACATACTAACATGGTACTGAGAGTTCTGAGGGAGTACAGTCCGGGATGAGAACAAAAGGAAATTAGAAGCAGTCCAGCTCTAATTCTAGTAATGGAAAAACAAAATAAATCTTTCAAGGTGCATGCTAAATTATTCTAAATACATGATACTTACTTCTTTTCATTTTCCACATATTCCATTTTCTCAGAACCGTCAGGAAGAGGCAGTAATGTCTTTCCACGAACTTGGCCAACAACAACAAAAACATTACTTTTGAGATGGTTGACATGCCGCATGACATCTTGGGACACAACATTTGGCCAACTGTTATGGTTCTTCTGGTTCGCCAAGACAGGTACTACAACCTGAAAAAAAGAAATTCAAGATTTTACCATGGCTATGACGCTATCTAAGATAGCCTTTCATCTGTAACACTTGTCCATCTAAAGGCAACATGAAATCCGCCTGTAGCCAAAGAGATAACAGCAACATATGGTCCTTCAGAACATTTCCTCATTTTTTAGGGTCGAGCCTGCGTATCGCTTGCGAGACGCTGTAGTAATTAGAAAAGGGCTCGGAGCCCCATCCATGTCACGTCAGTGTCTTTTATTGGTTTGTGGGCTTGCCTTTTAAAATCTGCTTGCTTTCATTAGTGGAAGGCATACATACGTCTTGCCTTTCCCGGTGGTTAGCCCTACTCGAGCGCAGCAACCAAGTACTGAAAACATACGAGGCTCACTGTTTTCCGTCCTGTTTGTGGACTACTTTTTCTCATTTTTTCACAGCGCAATCTCGCTTGTTTAGCAGCGCTATCGCACTCGTTTTTTATTTTTTGCCATTTAATGTAGCAAGAAAAGTCCGGTTGAGAGTTTACAACTGCTAATAGCTCTAACTCGGAGAAATGCAAGACCTGTTGCATTGCACATGCTTGTCTATCATTTCTGGTCATTGTGAAAATAGTCTATCACAAAGTAATGAAAGAAGCACCACTTCCTAGTATGAAATAGGGTCTCTCTAAAAAGTACCTTTCCTCACTCCCTGTTTACCAATAAAAATGGTGAAATTTCAGATTTTAACATTCTATCCTCCTGCATAATATCTGCTTGGCTGCCCTTGTGGCTGCTGAGGGCTAGCAAGTAACTTGACCGATAAGCAAAAACTAGCAACAGGAAGCTCAATATGGCAGGAAGGCAAGTTTAAGCAATTACCATCAATCACTGAAGGCTAGACTGGGCTGCCACGAACAACCAGAACTAGAGGAAAGGTGAAAGAGAAAGATGGAAAGATAGACTGATAAAAAAAACTGAAAAAAAGGAGACAGGTTAGAACAAAGTGAAATAGCAATAGAGAAAGAGAGGGAAAGTGAACGTGAAAAAAAGAAAGGAAAAGCAATGACACTTCTGTCAAGATATCTTTGATTCTTATAGCCTCACCACCACTTCGTAACCTTTTCTGAGCACACAGATATTCCATGGTGCATTTATAAACCGATTGTTCCGATTAAAGACAAATGTGTTCTTTTAGAGCTACACTCTAACAAAACCCCTCATTCAGAGTAAATGTCAAAGAGAGTAGCACAGCATATTAAAACAATGATGTGCTACATTAATGTCATTCTAACTACTGTTCAATATTCAAAGCAATTTTTTGAAACTATGGTGCACTTAATAAAATTAAATACAAACTTCAAGAGCACTAAATCTTTTCAAATAATCTAACAGATTTAATCATACGATTCGATAATTTATGACATTACCAAGCATATTAAAATCCCTGTTGCAACCTACACAGCCATTTATGGAGAATGCAGGGGTGTGGAATTCATTAAAATATCTACTTGTCCATGGGACAAGTTGCTTCTTAAATCTACTTGTCCTGTAAAAAACTCTACTTGTCCCTTTGGTGCCATGTAGTGTAGCGCCACATTATGGCAGCAATCTCATTATATAGGAGCTCTGATTATGACAGGTCTAGTATTGCAGGGCTTGAATACTTGCAATTGCAATCCCTATTATAGCAATTTCCTTAATTTGCCACTTTTCCACAGATCTATGTATTGGGGCTGGAGGAAGCATTAAGCAATAGTTCTAGGGCTAGAATGCCTTTGAGTCTGCAAATCTGCTAACTTGCTTGTTTTAAGGATTTTCACCAGCTCTTCTCTAATCTTTTCCCATAATGAGAAAGGTTGGAAATTTCCTTCTGACAATGGCAGAAGTAGAAGTTCTTCCAAGGTTGGGAAAAAAGTGGTTGGAGGGAAAGTGAACTTGTAAACACTCAATAGATTTTCACATGAGCATATCTACACATGCATATTTGCTCCTGCTAAAATACAGTTCATAAATATTTCTAGGAGTACGATTTCCTGGTCTACTTCTGTAAGTTCTTGTGAATTCATGAAAGCCACTAATTCAAAGACATATACCATGGGTGCGCTTTTGTGACTTTCTTTAAGAATTGGACCCCTAATTAGGTCTGGCGTTAACAAACCCATTTAGTTTTTATAAAACTAAAATTTCTCTATCTATCGGCTGGCTTTGCAGTGAGTGATCAAATTCTGCTCTTCAACAAGGAGCATATTGGCACACACGGTAGTTTTGTTCAGTGGCAATCAGTGGGGGAACGAAACAGGAGGGGCCCCCTGCAAAGAACATGGAGGGCCAACCCCATACCCTGAGACTCACACAGGGCTTGTGCTGTGCTGTGCTGAGAGGGCCCCCTGGGAGGTGGGCTGCAGGGCCTCTGTTATGCCACTGGTGCCAATGTTTGCTTTTCGACACCAAAAACGTTTTTTTTTATTTTGCAGTATTTGTTACAATGGTGAGGGCATGGCAACTCCCACATCAATAAAGTGTTACAAAAGCCATGTCAAAACAAGACACGCATTGACGAAACCAAAAGACTCCCAAAAATAAAGGTTGGATCGTTTGGCTTTGCCAGTGGTTGTTTATTTTCATGCTGCCCATAATCTTGTTGGAAAGGGTTACACTGATTTTCCATTAGAAATATTTTTGGGAAATACTAGCATGCATCAACACATTTTATTAAATGACGCTTCAAAGAAATAGCACCTAAAATTTCATAGTAGCGAAACGTTTTTTTTTCTACATTTTTTTCTTGAACATTTTATTTCGAAAGCAAGTAATCATCACTCTTGCTTACAAACTTCTGCAGACATTTGCATCTAATCAGAGAGCATTCTGGGAGCACCATACTTAGCCTCATATTTTTAAACTTTTCGAACATGAGTGTACACTTTTTTTTTTTTCTTTTTTTTTACTGGAACCACTTTCAGTAGTGCAGTGTGACCTTAAAACATTTATTCATAGCGCTCACCCTAATAGTAAAGGTTTTTCATTATACAGACACATATTGCCTCAATTGCAGCTAGTTTCCTTGTCTGTAAACTGCTAGACAAAGGGTTTGTGCTGCAGGGGGTTGGGCCCACTTTTCACAAGGACAAAATAAACATGACAACTTGTTGCCCTTGACCCCAAACAATATGTGTCAGGCAATAGGAATTCCACATTCCTGAGAATGTATCAAGAAAGACATTTACATATCTTTAGGATACTGCTATTTCATTGACCAATCAACACACTCTTAACCGAATGTGGAGGAGGATCTCAATGTCCTCCTTCACATTGCTCTCACTCACTAACCCCATTTTCATGTTGCATGTACCTTATTGGCTTAAACATCCCCCCCTTGTCTACTAATTATCTCCTGGTATTAATCAACTGTTCCTACAGCTCATACTGTCATTCCTTTGAATTATCAAAAGATTTCTAAAACTCTTGGTAGACCCCATGAATTATGTTATCTACTTCTCTGTATGTAACCAACAGATTGAGTGATCTTAGGCCTTTGAAGAGGAAAATATACTCCTTGATCTGTTTCACACGTTTCTTTCCCGCAAGAGGTATGCCAAAAAGCTTTGAGACAATGGTTGCATTTTTATCCTGTTTATTTTGGCATTTTGTCTCGGTCCTCCAGAGATCACTTAAAATAACTAAGGGCCAGATGTACAAAATTAAGGAATTTCGATTTTTTAATTGAATTCTTCCAGAATCACAGTTAGGAAATTGCAATTCCTAATCCAAGAAAACTTAAAACTCTGAAATAGCGATTCCTCGTAAGTCGCAAATCAACCTATCTCATGAATATTAATGAGGTAGGTAGCAGTTTATGACCCACTAAGGATCACAGCTACCATAGGGATGGTGGGATCAGCAAGGAAAATGGGATGTGTTTCAGAAAAGAATATGAAATGTTTAAGTTTCATTTTTGAACATTTTCCAAGGGACAGGGGTTCCATGGGGACCATGTTAGACCTGACAGCCTTAGGGCGGTCATCCCCCAACTTTTTGATGGCTCCCTCCACTTTTCTGACACTGTTTTTGCTGATTTTAGGACTGCGCACTTTACCACTGCTAACCAGTGTTAAAGTGCATATGCTCTCTCCCTTAAACATGGTAACATTGGTTCATCCCCAATTGGCATATTTAATCTACTTATAAGTCCCTAGTAAAATGCACTACATGAGCCCAGGGCCTTTAAATTAGATGCTACTAGTGGGCCTGCAGCACTGATTGTGCCACCCCCATAAGTAGCCCCTTAACTATGTCACAGGCCTGCCACTGCAAGGCCTGTGTGTGCAGTTTCACTGCCACTTCGACTTGGTATTTAAACATACTTGCCAAGCCTTAAGATCCCTTTTTCTACATATAGGTCACCCCTGAGGTAGGCCCTAGGTAACCCATAGGGCAGTGTGCTATGTAGGTAAAAGACATTATCACAAGGACAAATCTTAATCACAGAGGGCTCATATTGTCCAGGTGGGAAGCATAAATTTTATCAGACAGAAACTAGTCTGAACCTAGTAAGAAAAAGCCTTTCCCATGGGTTTCTAACAAAGGAAAGATATGGTGACTACCCAATGCCAGGTTTACTTTGCTTTCGCCAAACTCTGTTCATAGCAGCTCCTTCACAATTGTTTTGTCTGCCCTTTTCAACGATCCAGGATTGTGAAATAATTCTGGGTGCCCCAATAATGAGGCTGTAGATCTAATATAGTTCAGCCATGGGATTTTGTGGCCTAGATCACAACTGAGGCTGTCCTCAATGACTTCCCTATTAAAAGTTGCCATTTCCCCACTCCAGACTGATATCCACAGTAACATGGGTGCAATTTTTGCATGATCTTCCGCAAAATCCAAACGCAGCTCCTCATGCATAAACAAACTTGGGCTAGTCAGTCCCACCCCTAATAACTTTCTACAAAAACGATTTCTTTCACGCTGAATAGACTTACAATTAGAGTACTCCCAAATTCTGCGACCGTATAATAGTACAGGTAAACATTTCATCTTGTAGATCTGCAACAGTGGTAGAACAGGTTAGCTCCCAGCTAAACAAGCAAATCTAAAAAGTGCCCCACATGACTGATAAAAATGCAGACATCGGTTTGCAAGACATTGGGCCCACGTGTAATGTTCATCAAATGTGACCCCCAAATAAGAAAAGGAAGCCACCCTTGTTATCACCGGATCCTTGATTTTGACTGGTCTAAGTTTCGGATTCAACTTCCCACATATCATAAAATGCATTTTGGAGGTATTATCATCCAATTGCAGGTCTCCCATAAAATCAACAAACAGATCCACCAGAATTTTAAGACCATTCAATGTGCGAGAGAGGATGACAGCATCATCCGCGTATACTAATAAAGAGACAGGGTTGTTTTTTACTTTTAAAAAGTCTTTACCATGAGTAACTAGGTACAAATTCAGATCATTGATATATAGTAAAAATAAAATTGGTACCATGACACACCCCTGCCTAACACCCCTTGACAGAGCATTCCCCTGCCTTCCCAAATCTTATTGAGGCATTGACATCTAGGTGTAGCAACCAAAGGAAGTTTACCAAAGGTTGGGGCAACCAAAGGCCTTCCAAAATTGACCACAGCTTTGATCGATTAACCCTATCGAAGGCACAGCTAATGTACATAAAAGCCAGATAAACAGCACCCTTCTTGGCCACCACATATTTACCCACCAGTAGGTTCAGATTAAGACACTGTTCCATTGTGCCTTTGCCCTCTCTAAATCCATAATGGGCCAGGCAAATATTATTATTTGCTTGTATCCATTCTTCAATACGAAGAAGGACAATACGTCCCACTAACTTAACTGTGGAGTCAAGCAAAGAAATAGGGTGGTAACATGCTGGATCTTGCCTACAACCTTTTTTAAAAACTGGCACTATTCCTGCTGACTTCCATGAACTAGGAATACTGGTTTGCATACTGGCATTAAGTACATTAGTCAATAACAGGGCCCACATTGCAACTTTGTCCTTTTATAAATCCATAGGAACTCCATCAGGGCCTGGGGCTTTGTTAGAGGGGCTTCCCGCAATGGCACCCTGAGCCTCTTCCAAATTAAAATTTAAGCCCAAAGGAAAGGAAACTGCGGCAACCCTCTCCACCAGTTGTCCTGCGTATCTAGTGAGTGAACCCTCTCAAAGTGGGCAACCCATTTTTGGGCAGGTATGGTAGTCCTTACAATTTCAGGGGAAACTTGATAAGCAGGCTTCCCATTCATTATACTCCAGAAGGTCCTCGAATCCCCAAGCTTACAAGCACCCACTAGCTGCTCTCACCTCTCTTCTTTTAGGCATTGCTTCCTTTGTTTTATGGCCTCCTTATAAGCAGCACTAGCTGCACTGATATGGGTGTTCCTTGGCTTGTCCTTAAGGACTTTATGCAAGTGCTTATTAGCACTGCAGCAATTTTTAATCAAGCCATCCCTCTTTATGATCCCCTAGCGGCCCTTGCAGATCCAACATAAGGGATCTAAGGCTGCTATTCAAAAATGAAAATCTGCCAGAATAACTAGTGGTGGGGCCTCAAATAGTAAGAGGGAGCTAAAAAGCACATTCCTGCATCTCTTAACAACCTCTACCTATAAAACAGGGATCAAGATTTCCACCAGCTGAGCCTCAAACCCTGATCTTTTGGAGTGAGCCCAGTCACACCTGGAGTCAAACCCATAGCCCCTAAAGCAGGAACAACCATTCTAGCTTCGACAGCATTATGATCACTTTGCAATTGGTCTTGAATCCGCTCTTGGGAGAAAAATAAATCAGGAAAACTGCTGGAAATAAAAATATAATCAATTATTGTCCCCTTCCCTTTCCCCACCCAACACATGTGGGTTTGTATAAATCACAGCTTGCCACTCTCTCCAGCATATTACAAAGGCAGGCACTCCTCACTTCAGTAATGAGCAGCTTGCCTCTGAGGCCAGGGGGCTTTACGGGCGATACCCCTTCTTCCATTAGAAGGGGATCTACATTCAGACTAATTGTTCCTATCTTAGCATTAAAATCCCCTGATAAAAACCATTAAAAACAACCCAACCTATCAGTAGCCCTTTCTTCTAAATTGGAAAGTGCTTGAAATAGAATCCTGATCTGACACCCCATATGACAAACTGAACTATAAAAATTTATAATAACAAAAAAATGAAAATCTGTGGAAGCCACAAACCAAAATATCTGTATTCCACTGTGCCTAAGAGGAACTGGAACAACTTGCAGCTGTGCGTATACTCAGATTAATAGAGCCAGACTGCTACTAGCTCTTGAACCTTGTGAGGGAATTGCTGCAACAACAAGGGTCTCAAAACCCTCCATAGAAAACAACGCCTGTGCCCACGTTTCCTGAAGTAATACGATGTCATACTGGGAAATAAACATAATCCACTGGGGGTCAGAGAGTTTATTTCCCAGACCCACACAATTCTACAAGAGGAAACTGAGTTCCCTAGTTGTGCATGTGGTATTTCCCTCCTGTGGGCCGCAAACCACAGACTTGGCCCCAGCCGAGACCCTCGTAGGCACAGTACTAATTTGACAGTCGTTTTCACCGAGGTCAGACGGGGGGTGAATCTATTTCTGATGGGTTTAGTAAGGATGGGGCACAGCCCTGGACTCTGCCCCGGATAATTACAACCTCTAGCTGACGACACAGTCATGGGCTTATAGAAAAATCCTAATGGCAAAATCCTGATGCCAGGTCCCATCTTAAATGGCTGTCTGGCAGTAAAAATCAACCTCCCCGCCATATGAGGTGTTCTGCAGTTGATCACCACAGACACCCTCCATGGACTTATTCATAGGACCAGTCCACTCAACTCTCCACAAAAATAAAATATTCCTCAATTCCATAGGGTGAAAAGTTGCAGTTTGGCTCAACCAATGACGGACCTTGTTCTGCAGGTTTTCAGTTGTCTCAGCCTGGGAAGACTCAAGGGGGGTACTCCAGCCAATATTGCTACATATGGGCAGCACTCAGGTGGCAGATTCAAACAGGGCAATCTCATAGATGCCGTGTTTCAGACTATGTTGACACCCTTAATTCTAGGGAACCCCTCTATGGATTGCCCCTGGTTCATCATCTCCCTCCCAATATCGCGGGACAGGGGGCCACTTACATTGCCTAACAAAGACCCTGAGGTACAAGGTTGGGATGACTGGATACTGGGTAGGGCTGTAGGCAAGACTTCGAAAAAGAACAACCCCCTCCCCCTGAACTCAGGCTTACTAACAGCCTCTCCCCGCTGATGACTATCCTCATACCTTCTTTCCTCCAAAGTAGGGGTCCCATGAGTCGTCACAGCAGAATCTAGCCTCCTCAAGATAGAGATCGACATCTCCAATTTAGATAACCTTTCTAGTACAGGAGCCAAACACTGCTCAACAATTTATTTAAATGTATTCAAAATACAATCCCACACCTGGCTGCCACCTAGAGCCCCCACCTTACTACTAATAGATCCTATTGTCACTGATAGCTTAGACTGTCGCTTGCCTTTTAATTAAAAGGCACTCGCTTTGGTTAAGGGGGGGCCTGAACTGATGAGTCCTCCAGATACTCTGTCTCAACTACTACCTCCCTTGGGTGGGTATCATTGTGGAGTCTCAAAGACAAATTATCGAGAGACCTTATAGGATGAAGGAGGGAGCTTGGAACCGTGGAAGGGCCTGCAAGTGGACCACCACTTAGGCCCTCCCCCGGCTTCATTGATAACCTCCTCTCAGCCAAGTCAATTTCTTTTGCGATCACACCCATGGCCTGGGTTAGAAATAGGTCAATTGTAGGTCCCTTTCGGGGCTTTGGGATACTCTCTTACTCTCTTGCAATTTGCGCTTACTCATTATTGTTACCCCCAGGCTCTGGAGACCTCAAACCACCTCTACAAAGATGAGGGCGGAAAAACAGGGAGAACGGGCCCGGCTATTTGCTTAAACCACACCACATCAAAAATGGACGCCAGTAATAATAGCCAAAACCCAGCTGGCTGCGGACCGGCGCAGATGGGCACCATCTTGGCCCGTACCAAGGTGCATCCCGCACAGTGGAAGAGCATGTCTTAATTTATGCGCCTTCAGGCACGGCAGAGCGTTGTTGGTGGCCTTCTCCTGCCAGTGTGCCTGAGAGATGTAGTCCTTCTGGGCCCGTGACCCCTGAAGCAAAGTGCAGGGTGCACTCAGCAGAAGCGTGAGTCTTAATTTATGCACCTTCGGGTGCCGCAGAGAATCATTGGCGGCCTCCTTGCGCCGGTGTGCCAGGGAGGTGTTCCTGCTCCTTTTATAGACTAGCATTAGGACTGCCCTCATAGACTTTTTGAGCAGTAGATTCTGATCTGAAAGGGGTAACCAGGTCAAGTTTAGTTTGGCCAGAATGGTACTAGAAAATCATGCTTGTGTACCTTCTTCCAGCGAGTCAAGGATTTTCAACGCAGCGTCCCTGGGCATCAAAATATCCCGACATCGCAGTGAGAAACCAAGACTGTGAGACAAAAAACAACGCAAACCCCTTGCAGGGTGGAAAGAAATTACGCATTGTCTGTGCCATGTCGGAAAATTCAACGCAACACCTTATTTTTCCACATATCTCCTCCTCTGCGATCTCCATGCATCATTATTTTTTACACATACCAGGTACTATGTGCAACAAAGAGACAACTATTTATTTCTAAGGATTGAGACTCTTTTAAACCTTTTCAAAGTGATGCTTCAACTTGTGCTTATTGGATCTTTGTCGTTTTGACCTTATTTTATTAAGATAAATATTACCTATTCTTCTAAACCTGTGTGGTGTAGTTTGGTGGTGTTTTCATTGTGTTACTGTATGATTTATTGCACAAATACTTTACACATTGCCTTCTAAGTCACCCTACATGCTCAGTGCCAAGCTACCAGATGGTGGGCACATAATAATTTGGATTGTGTTGTGATTTACTCTGACTGGTAATGTGGTCCCTATTTGGACACAGGTGTATTCCTCTGCCAGCTAGAGACCCCATTTCTAACATGATGTATTTCTAAAACTGGCATAAGATATTGAGTTGAGAAGCAGTGGTCATTTGCACATCTCTGAATTTGTGGGTACCTATACTAGCATGTGAATTAGAGGGCACTTCTCAAAATTACTTATTTTTTATACACTGTCTTACATTTGGAAGGCACAAATGCAGAGTAAGCCATTGGCAATAACACTTGTTCTACTATTCTGTGATCCTCTAAGTCTCCCAATAAAAATGGTACCTCACTTGCGTGGGTAGGCCTAGTGCCTGTGACAGGAATCAGCCCAAAAAAGCAATGCGGACAAATAAAATGTTTTCACTGAAAAGTGGCCCTTTATTTGCAATGAGTCTAGCTTGGATTTTGGGCCCTAGCTCAGCCGGCACATAGGAAAACCTAGAAAAACTGTACATTTTTCAAAACTAGGCACCCAGGGGAATCCAGGATGGGGTGATTTGTATTGCTCTCACCAGGTCCTGTTACCCAGAATCTCTTGACAACCTCAAAATGTGCCTAAAAAACAGTTTCCTCATTTTTCTGTGATGGAAAGTTCAGGAATCTGCAGTGATTCACACAGTTCTACCCACCTGTCATTCCTCACAAGTCTCCCGATAAAAATGGCACCTCACTTGCATGGGTAGACCTCGGGATAGTGAGGGAAATGTTGGGTAGTAGGAAATTTATGCCGGTGCGCTGACCCTACAACTTTTCCACACAGAAATATGAGGAAAATATAACTTTTTATCTGAACTTGAGGTTTGCAGGGGATTCTGTGTAAAAAAAAACTCTGGGGGATCCATGCAAGCCACACTGCCAGCCAAGCACTAGTCCACACACACTGCAAGCCAAACGCCAGTCCACACACACGGTAAGCCAAGCACCATCCACGCCCACTCCCAGCCAAGCGCCATCCATGCACACCGCCAGCCAAGCTCCAGTCCACACACAGTGCCAGCCAAGTGCCATCCATGCACAATGCCAGCCAAACCCCAGTCCACGCACAGCGCCAGCCAAGCATCATCTACGAACACTGCTAACCAATCTCTGTCTACGAACACCGCTAGCCAGTCGCCATCCATGCACACCGTCAGCCAAGCATCATCCACACATCGTCAACCAAGCGCCATCCACACACACCGCCAGCCAAGCGCCAGTCCATGCGCACCATCAGCCAAGCACCATTCACGCACACCATCAGCTAAGCATCATCTACGCACACAGCCACCCAAGCGCCAGTCCATAAACAAACCCAGCAAAGTGCCAGGTAAGTGCCAGACTACACAAACTGCCACCAAGCGCTAGTCCACACACACCGCCAGCCAAGCACAAGCCCACACACAACTCCAGCAAAATGCTAGTACACACACACAGCCAGCCAAATGCTAGTACACACACTGTCAGCCGAACTACAGTTCGCACACCCACAGAAACTTTCCCTGGTATCTTGTGGCTTTCTGCCCTCCTTGTGGGCAGAAGAGCCTAAAAATATCTCTGGTCTGCCCCCCCAAGGGGGGCAGAAACGGCAAAATGTATGCCCCCAAAAAAAGGGAAGCAACCCTTGCCTATAGGACCCCTCCTTGACATGCCCATAAACATATCCCTGGTGCCTAGTAGGCTTTCTGTCTCCCTGTGAGGGGAGGGAGATCAGGTGTAATAACCACCCCCCCCGAGGAGGCAGAAAGAAGGTGCCCATCTTTGGGGGGTTGGGGGCATTGCAATGGCCATTCTGGGCAGCCCCCACTCCTAGCCTTTCTAAAAAAAAAAAAAATCCTGGTGCCTAGTGGGCTTTCCGCCCCCCTGTGGTGACAGAAAGACTTTATCCCCGTTTGCTTTGTGTGGAGGCATAGCCATGATCACTGTGGGCAGCTCCCACCCCTTTTAGAAAAAAACAGTCCCTGGTGTCTAGTTGGCTTTCTGCCCTTCTGGGGACAGATCAGAGGTAATAATACCCATCTGCCCCCAGGGGGGGGGGGCAGAAAGACTGTGCCCATTGATTACAATGGGGTGAGGACATTGGCATGCCCATTTTGGGCAGCCCCCACTCCTTCACACTACCTAAAAAAATAATCCATGGTGCCTAGTCCGCTTTCTGCCCCCCCTTCACCCCAGGGGCACATTGGAGACTTTTACCCCATCTTCCCCCTGGGGGGGTTAGAAAGAATAAGCTCCCTCAAATAAGCCCTTGCCCGAGGAGCCGCTCCCTCCTCCCCGGTGCCTAGTGGTGAATTTCTGCTTGGGGGATCACCTTCCTGTGGTCATCCTCAAGCAGGAATCCACTAGGGAGAGGTACCTTTGGAAAGGGGAGATTGTCCCCTTTCCAATGATAACGCTACCATTTGCCTCGGTGCTCAGGGGCTGAGATAGCCCTCTAAGCACTGAGGCAGAGAAAGAGAAATGAGCCGATGGGCTTATTTCACTTTCGTTTTCACTGAAATGACCTCAGCACACTGAGGCTGTTTTTAGAAAAATCAAAGCCCTCTGCTGTAAACAGCAGAGGGAATTGATGGTCGTGTGCAGAGGACGTAACAGTTAAGTCTTCAGCGCATGACTACCGGTGCTCATGATGGAACCATTCTGTCATGAGCACCGAAAGAGGTTACTATTTCAAATAAAAATATTGTTACTACTTATTTAAAAATGTTACAAACTTTATAACTTTTCCTTATACTTTACCATGACGAGAGCTTCACTACCAGAGTGAAGATCTCCCTTGAATAAAGTACAGGGAAAATTATTATTAAACTTAAAAAAAAAAAAATACAAATATTGTTTTGTTGAACATTAAATATTTATTATAAATGTAGAGCAAAATTAAATTTGTTCCAGTACTATTAACTTAAATTTGAAATCAATATGTAATTAATTTAAATATATTCAATTATATGAATATTATTTTTAAAGATTAAAAAAACACTTGAAGTGAAATGTTTATATTATGTATGAAAAATTACAAAAAAAGTAATGTACATAATTTACATCAATGTAATTTTTTTTTTAAAATAATGTTACATTTGTTTTTACATTAAAAATGTTATTAAAATAGTGTTTTAACATTAAATGAATTCATTATATATGTTTTTTTTTTTAATCAAACTAAGTCAGCACAGGTTAAGTTAGGGTGGCTTGTGCCTCACACTTACAAGTATTGTGGTTCCTGTTTGACCAGGGCTCACACCCCAGGCAAACAACAACCTAATTTCTTACAGTTCTATTTAAGTCGCTATAACTCCATTATTTTCTAGGAGACGGTTGTTGCTGTACCAGTGCTTGGCCACGTCCATGCTGGAATTACCACTTCTCCTTTTTGGATGCAGCAACGTACACTGGTAAATTTTGTTCCATTTCCTGTTTCGGGGTGGAGACATGTAAGTTTACACTCATAAATGGTGAATAGTCAAAAGTAGTAATGTTCCTCATAACTTTAAGTGCAAACTTGTAAGCTACTCACAGATTTAAGTTACCTCTCTGAATAACCCTGAAATACTTTAACCCTTTATTGGTGTTCCCACAATCATTTATGGGGAATGTGCAACAACACATCCTCACATACTTACTGAGACTATGGTACTGTTTAGTACTTAATTTGATGGTACTACCCTTATGTTTGGGGACAGGCACTTATTTTTCACATCAGATATTTAGTGAGCGCAAGAGGGGAAAAACACACAGCTCTGGGAGATGGAGAAAAAGAAAGAGGGTAAAACTTTCACAAAGGAGAATACAGTAACCTGCAAGACTGAGACAAAGGGGCAGAGAGTATCTAATAGTCGAATAAAGACTACCAACCTTGGTATTTGGTGCGCAGATGCTGAATTGCACCAGCTTCTGAGCAGAGCTCCGGGCACTGGCACTCTTACACAAATTAAGAGCTGGTTCTCTTATAGTTGGCATGTCAAAAACTGGAATGTCTGAAATGCAAATGTAGCTCCTCTGACAGCAAAACACTTTTTATGTGTTTTATCCTAAATTAACTTTCAAGCCCGTGTCACTTCTGAGTAGAAGTGGGCGAGCCACTACAAGCTCAAGTGAAGGTCAAACTTGAGGTCCTTCTGGAACCTCAAGCCTAAAACGAGCCAGGCTTTCACAGGAGTCGATGTGGCTGATAGATACAGCTGCCAGCCACATAACATGTGAAACCAGATTCAAATCACAGCCTTGGCTCAGCATCCTGTGAATCACGAAAAATCTATATGTGCAAAAAAACATATAACTCAGTTGTGTCTGTTGTGATATGCTCTTATGTCCTTGAGCATGGTTTTATCTAAAAATAAAATATGAATTCTTCCTGTTACCCACACTCTAATCCACCCTCCAAGAATAAGGACAACACATTAAAGGTTTGAAGTCATAAACAGCAGTCGCGGCTTGCGCTAAGCAGAAGGCGTGGGGCAGCACGTGTGCGGGAGGGGAGGAGAATTCAATTGAATAAAAAAATTATTTACAATAAAAACAAACACTTACCTCCTCCACCTGGCGCCGCTCCTCTGTCCCTCGTCGACTGCAGGCACAGGCTCCCAGTCTGCCCTGCGGCCAATCCTGATGCTGTTTGAGCAGCGTCAGCACTGGCTGGGAGCCTGTGCATGCTCTCTCCAGCCCAGAGCCCTGTGCGCATGTGTGTTTGGCCAGCCTGAAATGGCCGGCCAAACACACATGCGCTCTGAAGGGGGGTGCTGTGCACACCCCCTCATTGCGAGTCACCCCGTGGCCCCGCCCCTTTTACCAAAAAACGATCATAAACACAGTTTATGATCGGATTTGAGAAAAGGTTTGCAGCTGCCAGCGGGGGTGGCGGGGCGACGCTCCTCCACCCTGATGGAGAAGCCACCCCTGATAAACAGATACCCATCTATCTCTTGGCTGAATTGTACAGTGTGAAACTAGGAAATCTGGGCTCAATCCTGGCTTCTCTGCTTGACCAAACTACTGTGTGATTGTAGGCAAACACTGTTTTCTTTAATAGACTATAACTTAGCTCCATATAGAATAAGAATATATCACACCTAATGGTTACACATGACCCCAGACCTACCTCTTAGTTCAGTAAAAGCTTTGTCATCAAGAGGGCAGTAATGTTTCTCAGTTCACTTTAAAAAAATACTTCTCAAGGCTGTAATATAATCTGAGGTGCCAAAGTGAAACGCTTCATTCTGAAGACACCATTTAACATTCTAACAAATTGGTTGCACGATTTACAGGCCAAATATTTTAAAGGCTCGGCTCGTGCATAGGCTCCCAGTAGCCAAGCTTACCCTTTAGCTCTGTTTTCGCTCGCCCGTCTCTACTTATGAGTCTCACTTGGAAGGCTTCTGGGGCGTACAACATGTCTCTTCAAATCACAAATCCACACGTCTTCATGACCCTTTGCTCCCTAGGCCCGCACCTCATAAATGCCGCTCCCCTTTTAGATCAATGCATTTGTAACCTAACCTTACTTCCCATCTCCTCCATCAGCGACAGAAGAAAAAGTCCCAGTTACAACCGTACTCCCACTTTACTTTCTTGCCTTCACTAAAGTCAAGACCACCGCAGCAGTACCCTGCCCAAAAGCCTATATTTGCTGTCTTCTTGCACTAGGGTCGACAGCAAGTTCGAAAGAAGGAAGAAGAAATTCTAGTCAAAAACTGCCCTGTAACTCCTCCGTACTTTTGACGCCCTACTTCCACCACCGTGCACCAAAGCTACGTCTCGGCCGCCCCACCCCCAGCATCACCCACCCCACTCATGCCCTCTTACCTCCTCCACCAACGCTGAGAGTTGTTCCAATGGGCTGTAGGAGATTTCCCCGGTCAGCAGCTGTCCCCGCGACCCCGCCACACTCAGGGGCTCGTCCCCCTTCTTTAGGAAGTAGACAGCCTTGTTCTTGCTGCCGGGTGGGAAGTGGTCTGCGGGTATCAGCTGTCCCGCCGGGCTCAGTGCAAGTAGCAGCAAGTTACGCTCTGGCCGGTCCATGAAAGCTTGCACAGCCGCCCGGTGCTCCTCGGTGGCCAGCAATTTCTGCCACCGATCCGCCTTCAGCCTCAGCGAGCGGAGCACGGTCTGCTCCAAGAAAAGCAGGCGACCGTCGGTACCCGGGGCCTCGGGATCCGACATGGCGGCTGCGGGCAGTGAGCGAGGCTAGGAGCAGTGGAGGAGACGGGCTGGGAGCGCTGCGCTCACAATGCTGCCTATGTGACTCTGTCCTCCGTGGTTGGCGTCTTTCGTTGCCCTGGTTACAGTGTTTACATCCTGCTCCCTGGGGCAAGGGCAGAGGCCGGCTGTTAGCCGGGTGATGGCGTGATTGGAGGTACTGGACAGAACCAAAAGTGCTTCAGGGCAAGCAAAGGAGCTTAGAGTGTGGCCCTTTTACCGACTCTGGGCTCCGTGTCTGACGCACAAGGTCTCCCTGGTTACAATGTTTACTGCTGCTTAGCTAGCCAGAGCAAAAGCGAACATTATGAGGTGGAACATGGCAGTGGACAATAAAACTGAGCTGCAAGAGCCAGCTCCTCTTGTTCCCTACGCTTGTTGCATGCCTTGTCAAAATACATATATTACATCATCTCATAGCTGTGCATATCAAGACACCGTATATCATTCTTTTCTTTACCATATATCTCAACTCACCATATATGTACCATATCAAATATACCATAAATTTAAATTATCATTAAAACAAACTATAGTACAACATGTAATAATACCATGTGGTACTGCATCCGTCTACACTATAACACGGTGCTTTCAAGTTCCTCAGATCCATTCATGAGTAGCACATCCAGTCCCGTTTTGTCGTATTTGCATTCTTGGATTTATAGTCCCGATTTTGTAACGAGCTAAATGGGACTACAAATCCCTCAATTCAAAGAAAACACCTGATTTGGATGAGTAAATCGCGCATGGATAAGGGAAACTCGCCAGTTCTGACTCTAACACAGTATAATATTCTGTGCCAAAACATACGATACCGGCTATTACCAGATACTCTCATAGTCTGATTAGACAGAAAATAGGCCCAGGCATCAAAATGTGGCTCCCATGAAAAAAACTCAAAAAAGGACCATGTTTGCAAATCAGGCAGTGTTGAACTTTTATAGACACGTGGTATATAGTTTGCAAGGAATGAGACTGCATGGATTCCAGCTTGCTGCAGGCAATGTTTGTTTTAATATTTGGGAAATAAACAGCAAACACCGGACTTGCAGAACGCAAGGAAGCAAACAAACACCCAAAGCCCAGTCCACACCAGCCACTGAGCACTGTCTGATTGCCCAATAGGCCTGTCCACCCTGGGTACTCTCCAGTTTTGTCTCCTCTGGTTGCAGTTAACAGCAATGCTACTGTGTGCGAGGCTTTGGGGAGGTACCGGACGAGTCCTTGGAAACATGGTGCAGGTTTCTTTTCTAGTGACTCAACCTCCCACAGTTGCCTTATTAGACTCCTTCTCCCTGACCGGTTGTTTCGAGACAGCCTCACCGAGATCCAGGCCACCGTCCCTATGACAGTCACAGAAACCAGCACTATCGCAGTCACACGGAGGCTCCCTAAGGTCACAGTCACATGGAGGCTCAAGGTATTATTGATGCTTTTACTATTGTTTAATGTCAGTTTTTGTATCTGCAGTTTCCTAACCCAATACATTCTCATCACTACATTAAGGCCCATTCAAGACTCTGGGCCTCATTATGAGTTTTGCCGTCCCACCATGGGACCGCCAAGCTCACAGGGAGGATGCCACCGCTATGGCAGTGATGTCCCCCCCAAGCGTATTAGAATGTTTTCTCCGGGCTGACTGTGGGCAACATTGTAATATGCGATCTCGCCGGGCTGACCATCTGGAATAGTGCTAGGATATTGGCCGTAGCTCCTTTAAGTGAGCCAAGGCCAATATCCTAGTACTCCAGCATCCTTGGAATGCGCACTGTCTGGAGTGCAGACAATGCATATTCTGACGGTGCTGGGCAGAGGGACCTGTGCTGAGTTCAGCGCCGCCCTGGCTGGTTACAAGCCAGGCCACCATCACTCCATCGGTATCTATGATCCTGGCGAGGACAGCGGTCTTTAGGTGAGTCCGCCCGCCAAAGTTGTAATTGGGTGGTCAGACCACCTGGAGTGCAGCACCCCAACGGTCAATGCGAGTGTGGCGTCCTCGGACCGTCACACTCATAATGAAGTCCTAAGTGTACAATATTTCTTCCATGGTTTCTCTGAAATTTTTACAACTTTTTTTTGGAAACTCCCGTAAAGATTCAGTTTAAAAATTTTAAATTTAGTGGGATTCTGCTGCGTAGAAAGCTATTTATGTAAAACAAAAAAAATCAGTTGTTCCTTACTGATTTTCAGAAGATACAGGTTGCTGCAATGGTTAAAACATGCACAAATCCTTTCAAGCACTGCACCGATCAGAAGATGAGAACATGTGGCTCTTGCTTATGGTTCTTTCTGCCATCACCATTCAGTCTAAGGTAACAGGGTTGCTTGTGGGCCTATATCGTCCTTTATAATTTGAGGACTACGTATACCAGAATGCAAAAGAAACACGTGACTGGACAATTTACTTGTTTGTGAAAAAAACAACCACCTTGGGGCATTGTGTTTTTGGTGATAGGGAATCATCTCATCTTAGCATTGGGGGTATTGGCTTTTAACCTGCTTATGTCTTGAGAGCCCTACAATAATGCAGTGCATGCATTACAGTAATTTGTATTACTTTGAATCCAGCTCTTCCTTGTCACAGTCGTAACAAAGTGATCTGCAGCTTTCTTTAGAGACAGGATGTACAAGCCTAGTACAAAGTAAATGATTTTTCCCACATTCGCAACCCTCCATGTGGACTACTGCCAGGTTTAGAGGGGGAGGCAGTTGATGGCAGAGACCTCCCCTCCCTCTACCCTGCCTGCCCCCGAAGAGGACTGAGAAAAGCTGAGTAAGGCCCAGGTCCCTGGACAGAAACAAGTGGAACCTGGGAAGTCCCTGCCTGGAACAGGCTGCACTGTGGCGGTCCGGGGCAGGGACACATGTCGACCATCAGATTGTGGCCCAACGGTGCACCGCTCAGTACTATATAGCTGAACCCTCGACATCCAGGCTGGTTGCTCTTTTGGTGAGAGCTTGGCCGGCGGCCTCCCATCTCCTCTAGAGACTTCAGGTTTGATATGGAGCAACACCAGCGCCTGTGTTGGTGCTAAAGTCCCCTCACCTTAAACGAAGAGCGTGGTGTGAGAAAATAGCACTGGATATGCACTGGTAGCAAGCAGAATTGTTGCTGTGACTCAACTAGGTGCTGCGACTCCAGCTCATTGCCCTGCGTCAGCTCTCAACATACTGCCTTCAGAGGAGCCCAAACCCGCACAGTGCACTCAACTCACAGGTTCCAATACACCTGCAGCCTATTGCCCGTGTGGGGCCCACCACGCCGCACTCACATCGAAAATACTGGGACATCGACGACTGATCCGTAGGGGAGAACCGAGTACCTCCTCACACTTTTGCGGCTTGGGAGCATCCTGCAAGGCTTGGAGACAAGGAGTTGCCCATCTTTCCTCCTGCACCTAACCCCACTTCTTTGGGATTCACAGCTCTCCCGGGCACTGCCAAGAGCATATGCAGAGGTATTCCCCAACACCCTCCCCTCAGCAACTATTTAGCAGCCCCTCATGATGACCACCGCCAGTCTAAAAAAGACTGCTCCCTCAAGGCAATGCTTACAAAACCCACCAGGACAGCTGGAGACAGAGCATCATCCTCACATGAAGCAGACCCCTCTCTTGCAGCAGGGAACAAAGAAGGTCCAGTGACAAGGTTGTTCCTAGAAGCTCTCTTCACCTCCCTACGAGATGATTTACAAGTAGTGAAAAGGGACTTATCAGAGGTAGGTCTGATGTAACCTGGAGGAAATAGGCGAAAGGTTTTCTCCAGTGAAGGACCATGAAACAGGACGAGGCGAAGAGGTTGAATGGGTGCACCACAAAGGCCTGCACTTGAAAGATCATCACACTGAGCTCCAGGCTCACAATGAAGATCTCGAGAACCGTTCCCAGAGGAACAATGTGTGCATCAGAGTAGTCCCAACACATGCGGAGGGATCGGACCTCAAGGAATATGTGGAGGCCTTGTTTCAACACATTTTGGAAGTCACTGACCACAGGGATCTAAAACTTGACTGTGTTTATCAAGTGGGCCCACCAAGACCTGAAGGGGCACCACTGACAGATATAGTGGCCTGTGTCCATGACTTTCATATGAAAGAAAACATCCTATGCAAGGCTAGAGAGGCCCACCCGGTACATTTCTGGGACCATACCCCTAGATTATACAGAGACCTGTCTGCAATAACCCTCCAGAGGTGTTGAAAATTGCACTCTGTTACAGACCATTTACAAAAAGCTGGTATCACATACTCCTGGGGTTATCCATTCAGGATTGCATTTTGCCTCAACAAGAAATTGCTCCAACTGAAATCACTCTGGGAAGCCTGCAGCATACTTGGCATCATGGACCCCACCTCAAGCAACAGTCAAGAATGCTCCTCTGATAATTAAAAGTGTAAGATGTCCTGATGGCAGCACACTAAAGGCTCCCCCACTGGAGTTAAGCCTGACTCTGCTACTATGGTTAAGGATAGACAATCATTGCTTCAGACGCTGTCCAGAGACGTCGAGAAACCAAGGTGACCTTGATGGTGAGGGGACCCCTCACAACCCAACTACGACTCCAGAGGTGGGAGGGCCACATAAAGGCAGGGTTGGAAGCCAGACACACCACACAGCAAAACCACTTTGAGAGGCTCTCTCCACTAAACAGTTCTGCCTTACCTCGCTGGCCTGCTTGACTGTGTCGACCACCATCAAAAATGGACTTGTTCATGTTGTTGATGAATATATATTGTTATTTTTACTTTTTTAGTACTGGGGACACTATTCCTTCTCATGTGGGCACTGATACAAGATTAGGTAGGGTACATCATTGGTTCCAACGCAGAGATCTCCACTTAGAGCTCCTAAGTCCTCCCTCCAATGTCCTGCACAACCCTTGCTTCCTGCCGACAGATGACTTTGGAAGTTAAAATCCTGAGCCTCAATGTTAGAGGCCTAAACAACCTCACTAAATGGAGAGTGATCCTCTCCCTCCTAGAGCGCTTGGGTAGCGACATTTGCCTACTTTAGGAGACTGATTTATTAGCTAAAGATGTATCCAGAATGCAATCACGGTGGTTCCTGCATCAACTATGGTCTACTAATGCCATGAAACAGGGTGAGGTAGCTAACTTGTTTTCCTCTCAGTTTAATGGTGTCATAGTTTCAAAAGGGACTGAAATTTGGGGACGTTTCCTAGCATACATTCTATACATGGGGACCCTGCACTTCACTATAGCTAACATTTATGCTCCAAATGACCTACAAGAACCATTTATCACAAACACCTGCAAACCGCAGAAGCGGTTATACTGATTGGAGGTTACTTAAACCTGGTTATGGACAGCGATCTTAATCGCTCAGACCAAACTGAGGCAATATCGCCCCAAGGCCAGTCTTGGTTGACAGACTGTTGACTGGCTGACATCTGGAGGGACACCATCCCAACTCTAGGGACTATTCCCACTATTCTGCAGTGCACAAAACATATGCCTGAATAGATTATTTCCTAGTAACTCCTGCCATTCAGACTCTAGTTAGAGGCTGACATAGCTCCTAGATCACTCTTGGACCATGCCCCATTAACACTTACCATACGCCTCGACCATCCCCGAGCAAACACTCTGTGTTGGCACCTGAGGGACTCATTACTCCAGTTTGCTGTGATTGTCACAGCTATGCGGAAGACAATAGATGACTACTTTCAGACTAACAACACTGACCAGGTGGTGCTGTCCTCCCTTTGGGAAGCCCTGAAATTGCTAGTTTGGGGAGAACTCATCACCCTATCTGCCTCAGAAAACAGTCTCTTTAAAGAGAAACCGAAGACCCTTGAACAGAAAGTCTTGGAACTCGAGGTGATCCATAAATGTACAGGGGAACCACAGGTCTGGAGGGAACTTAAACAAACACGTCTGCTTCTCAAACTTCTAGACTTAGAGTGTAATATGCGCTGCTCCACTTACAGCATATGTTCCACCTCAGGAGCAACTGCTGCAGCAAACTCCTAGCACATCGCCTGCGAGCCAAATCACAATATGGCAATGTCCAAGCAATTAGACTCACTCCCACTATTGAGGTACACTCAGACACACAGATCACTGATGCTTTCAAAAACTTTTACAAAACACTGTACACATAATCTCAGGGAGATATCAAGGACCCCGCAATCTACATAGTACCTCAGCCTCCAGCAACAATCTCGCACAAGCAGCTGAGTCCCTAGACAAACTCATACGTATTGAGGAAGTAACCTCAGCCATCGTTCATCTTAAACCTATGAAGTCCCCAAGTTCGGATGGCTTTTCCCCTGAATTTCACAACCTCTTCTGCCATGAATTAGCACCAATCCTAATGTGACTTTTTAACTCTTTTTCCTCCTCAGGCTCCCTCACAGATTCCATGCTGGAGGCTTCCATAATGATTATCCCAAAACCAGGCAAGGACCCAACATTATGTGGGACTTAACCGACCTATATCTCTCCTAAATGTGAATGCCAAATTGTTCACTACTGTACTAGCACACCATCTCAAACCACTTAGGCCAGGAGTGATCTTACCAGATCAGGCTAACTTTATACAAGCACGTCAATGTGGGAAAAACACCAGCACCTCTACCACCCGATGGACAAAGTATCACACATTCAAAAAGAAGCTCTTCTATTCTCAATTGACGCGGAGAAGGCATTTGGTAGAGTCCATTGGCCCTACCTGTTCAAAACGCTGGAGCACTTTGGTTTCGGCGCCCAGTTTCACAGCTGGATTAAGTGCATATACAGCTCCCCTAGGGCAACAGTGCATGTTAACGGGCTTTCCTCTTCCCCTTTCCCTATCGGTCGGGGTACAGGGCAGGGCTGCCCCATCCCCTCTTTTTGCTCTATACACGGAGCCCCATTCCCAATGCATACAGATATATCCAGACATATCTGGTAATTTGGCCCTCATTACGACTTTGGTGGACTTTAGGCAAGACCGCCATGCAAAATGGTGCCACCGTACCGCCAGTGGCTGTATAGCGAGCCACAGTTAATGGGAATCCAGGTACAGCAAACATCGATAGACAGGAAAACAGAGTTATGGCAGAGGATCGTCTACAGGGTCAATGCAGTCGGCACCTAACCAAGCACAAGGGAGGACATCAGGAAGAGGTGGAACGACCTCAAGTGGAAGGTCCGGTCCATGGCGGCCAGGCACCAGATAGCCATCAACAGGACTAGGGGTGGTCCCCCACCTCCTCCCCTTGAGTTGACATCCTGGGAGAAGAAGGTTCTGGACATCATGCAACCCGAAGGCCTGACTGGCATCAACAGAAGGCTTGATTCCGGTAAGTCAACAATACGTCCCAAGCACCAACCACCCCAGCCCAGCATGCCTCACCACCACCCACCACTCTCCAACCTACTACAACCCACCCACTGTACCCTTCC
The DNA here is from genome assembly GCF_031143425.1 of Pleurodeles waltl. NCBI lineage: Eukaryota > Metazoa > Chordata > Amphibia > Caudata > Salamandridae > Pleurodeles > Pleurodeles waltl. Next base: position 1,239,732,898 of record NC_090446.1, read on the forward strand.
CAAACACCCCAGGCCCCTCCTCTGCATGCCACATCACCCCACTCCCACCTCCCCTACTCACTCCCGCCTAATGCAAGGATGACAACCACAATATGAAGAACCACAGCTCCCACAATCCACACAACAACACACCACAGACCCACTGCACAGTGGAACATCTGCATGGACAGCCATACCACAGCCCACACTTACTGGCTGCCACGACTTTGTCCTAACACTTGGCAATGGCAGCAATGCCAACCACCATCCACAACCCCTTGCCACATGGAAACCATGCCACACACCCCTACACCAACTCAATGTCTGCAGTGCAGCAGGTGTCATTGCCATCATTGGGAAGCAAGTTGAGCCACTGCATGCATCACAGCAGGGACATAACTACAGTCACACAACTAATATCTACCATTTCCATCCACAGGTCCCTCTGCCACTGCCACCCTGCAGAGGATACCAGCCCTCCCCAGGGTGACGGCCCCACCGGATGTCTGGATGGGGACGACTTGCCTGGGGTCCCTCTGCCACTGCCACCCTGCAGAGGATACCAGCCCTCCCCAGGGTGACGGCCCCACTGGATGTCTGGATGGGGACGACTTGCCTGGGCAATCTGGAACAACTGGACAGTCCACCAACAGCAGAGCCACCTTGAACATACCGGATGCCCCCACCCATGTGGTAACAACACCACAGCCAGTCCCTGGACCCCAAACCTGTGCCCCAAGGACCTCACAATCAGAGGTGTGCCCTATAGTACAGGGGCTAGAGTCAAGGGCCCACACCCCAGACAATGAAGGCCCTGCTGCTACTGGGAGTGGGCACACTGTGGAAGGGGCACAGGCACAGGGGGCCAGGGGTAGTGGGAGGTGAACCGTGATCCAAGGCTCAGGGCAGCCACACCAGCTGACTGCTATACCAGCAGACCCAGGACACAGTGGCCCAGATCCTCGCTACCGTGTAGTAGACCCAGAGGCTTCAGAGGAAATACCATCAGGAGGCCATGCAACAGTGGCAGGCCCACACTGCCACCATGGTCTCCATAGCAGGGGTGCTCAAGGGCCTGACTACCATCCTACATGAGTAAACCACCCACCAGCAGGCCCTTTCCATTGGCCACATCCATCAGAGCCCTCCACGTCAGCCAGTTGTATGGAGGCCCGCCACAGGACACCAGCACCCCTACCACTGTAGCTGAAGATCCCCCACACAAGTGAGGATGTCCAATTAGACATCCAGCCGGACATGATGCCAAGACCATGACCACCGCCAGGAAGTGACCCTCTCAGGAACATTCTCCCTTGTGTGTGACTGAGACACCCTGTTGACTGTCCACTCTCATACCTCCATTTGCCCATAGCCAGCACACTGGACCTGGACTACCCATAGCTGGCCTCACCACTCTGATGATCTCAGCTGCCATGACCCCACTCATCACCCCTTGCACTTGTCCCTCCCAAATAAACACCATTGAGCACAGTTACTGCCTACATCTTTATTTGTCATGAGTACAAATGGAACTGCTAATACATGTGCAACTGGCAACTCGTCGCTCAGCACATGCATGGGAGGGAGAGAGAGGGAGGAGCAAAATGCTGGGAGGTCGATCAGGGAGCAGCAAGTAGCTGGAGATATGTGTGAAGGGAGGCAACAGGTCAGGTAGGGACGAGGCTACACCACTATAATATCGTGAAAGTAGAGCAAGACAGGGACAACAGTCACTGTGGGAGTCACAGATGCCAACTCAACACAAATTCTCTGTAGGAACAGGTATCCAAGGCATATATGGCAGTCAAGTCCACAACCATATGGTCAGTACCAACACATAAAAACAACACAGACCAACCCAATGGTCCCACCCTCACAGAACCAAGCGCCAGACCTGACCCATTGCCACCAACAACAATGTAGCACTACCAGCCAATGACTACTCCCAGGATAGATGCTGCACATATGAAAAACCCCTGTGTGGCCCACACATAACATTTGAACTGGCAGCTCAGGGAACATTGTACATACATGTTGATGGCACTAGTGCACTAGCACAACAGCTGTCTGACCAGAGGCCTGACCTTTACACTGTGACTACCTAAGTCATAGGCACATATCACCCCCCCCACCCACCCAGAGTCAGAGCTGCAACCAATACAGTCAGTGGTCACAGACAATAGGTGGTAGCAGGGACAAGGCTGACAGTTGTAGAGGGCACATACCAGACAGTTGACACATACCTGCATCTCAGTCGAAGTACTGTTGAATCAGCTCTGCCCTGGAGTCAGCTGCATCCTCATCATCCTCCTCTTCATCACTCCCCATGTCCCCTTCAACAGCCACTGGTACAGCTACCCCCTCCTCTGCATCCAGCAATGGGATGTGATGCCTCAGGGCCAGATTGTGCAGCATGCAGCTGGCCACAACAATCTGGCACACCCTCTGTAGGTTGTAGAGCAGAGCACCCCTGAGATATGCAGACACAGGAATCTGGCCTTCAGCAATACGCCTGTGGGACTCATCATAAGTTGGATGCCTCATGGGTGACAGGAGCCAGGGCAGGTTGAGATAGCCAGAGTCACCTGTGTACATAGAGGTAGGAGGCATGTCAAGACTGGGAGGACAGGGACACAAGAGTGCAGAGAGCTGAGGGGCACACATATGCAGGGGTACATACCAAAGAGCCAAGCACGGTCCCTGTTCCACACGATGAAGGAATCATGCACAGGGCCTGGGTACCTTGCTGTCACCTAGGAGATGTATTGGTCCACGAGACACACCACCTGCACATTAACCGAATGAACGTTTTTGCGGTTCCTATAGACCTGTTTACTCCTCCTGGGTGGAACCAGGGCAATGCGGGTGCCATCAATGGCCCCAATGACATGAGGGGCATGTACCACTCCGTAGAGCACAGCCTTGACAGTGGGCAACTCTGCACATTGGGGGAACCGGATGTAGCTGCCCAGGTGTTTGAGCAGGGCACATAGTCCATCCCTCAGGACGTTGCTAAACATAGACTGTGACATCCCTGCTGCCAGGCCTACTGTGATCTGGAAGGAGCCTGAGGCAAGGACTGACAACACCTGCACTGTGTGAGGGATGGCATTGGGATGGAGAATGTCAGGCAACAGATCCGCCTCCAACTGGGCCACCAGTTCCATGATGGCCTCACGGTTCTGGTGATAGGTCTGGATGATGTAATGCTCCTCCAGGGTGGCAAGGTCAACTAGGGGCCTGTACACTGGTGAATTCCTCATCCTCAACCTTCCATCGTACCTGGGAACAGGAGAGAGTTGGTATTATGTTGTGCACCATAGACTGTGTCAACGGTGTTGATGGGGCCACAGGTCACCCATGACGCACTTACATTTCACCCACAATACACTTTGGACATGTAAAATGGCAGCCGATTGTCCTGCATGTATGGGACAGGTGGAAATGAGGTCATCCTACTGGGGTAACACGTCATGGTGGTAGGCGGTCGCGACCACTGTGCAACTCACCTTTGGTTAACACTGTTGCCTATAGGAGGCACAAGCCAATGGTGATCGCCGCCGGCGGTGACGGTGAAGTCCGCGGCGGCAGTGACCACCATTTCATGTGCTCCTGCTCACTTGACTCCTGAACCTCGTGCACTGAAGACCTCCACTGCGTGTGCTGCTGTGTTCTGACTCTGGTAGACAAGATGCCACGTTCTACAGGAGATAGGTGTAGGAGTCTGGCCTGGCTTATAGTGGGTACCTTATGGTACTTACATCCTGTGCCAGGTCCAGTTATCCCTTATTAGTAGATTAGTAGTGTTCTAGCATCTTAGGCTGACAGAGGTAGCTATAGCAGAGCAGCTTAGGCTGAACTAGGAGACATGCAAAGCTCCTACTATACCACTTATATCAATAGCACTATATCATAAGAAACACAATACTCAGAGTTGCTAAAAATAAAGGTACTTTATTTTAGTGACAATGTGTCAGAAATATCTCAGAGGATATACTCCCTTAGGAAGTAAGTAAAATACACAAAACATACACACAAACCAAAATCAGGTAAGTAAACAGTTAGAAAAGTAGTGCAAACACTGTAGACTACAATAGGGTGCAATGGGACACAATAGGCCTAAGGGCAACACAAACCATACACTCCAAAAGTGGAATGCAAACCACGAATGGACCCCAGGTTTAGTGTAGTGTGTAGAGGGTCGCAGGGAGTGTAAGAAAACACTAAGGGTGTCCAAGATACCCCACCCCAAGACCCTGAAAAGTAGGAGTAAAGTTACCCTACTACCCCAGAAAGACAGTAAAGTCGAGATAGGGGATTCTGCAAAGGGAACAGTTGACTGCAAAGCACTGAAGATGGATTCCTGGACCTGAGGACCTGCAGAGGAAGGGGACCAAGTCCAAGAGTCACGCAAGTGTCCGGGGGGGCAGGAGCCCAATAAATCCCGGATGAAGGTGCAAAAGGGCTGCCTCTGGGTGGAAGATGCCAAAGATTCTTCAACAACAGAAGGTGCCAGGAACTTCTACTTTGGTCAGATGTCCCATGGAGTGCTGGAGGATGCAGAGTTGTTTCCACACAGAAAGACCTCAAACAAGCCTTGCTAGCTGCAAGAGTCACGGTTTAAATGGGTGATGCTTGTGCCCAGAAGGACCAGAAGGTCGCCCCTTGGAGGAGGAGACAGAAGGGGCGCTCAGCAGCACAGAGAGCCCACACAGAAGCAGGCAGCACCCGCAGAAGCACTTGAACAGGTGTTCAAGAAATCTGAGCACGGCGGTCGTCTCAACACAGCAAAAGAGGGTCCCACGAAGTCGGTGGTCAACTCAGCGAGTTAAGCAATGCAGGATGGAGTGCTGGGGACCTGGACTATGCTGCGCTTGAAGGATTCCTTGAAAAAGTGCACAGAAGCCCTAGCAGCTGCAGATCACGCAGTACACAGGATTACTGTCTGGCGTGGGGAGGCAAGGACTTACCTCCACCAAATTTGGACAGAAGGACCACTTATCTGTTGGGGTCACTTGAATCCAGCTCCTGTGTTCCAGAGACCATGCTTGTCAAGATGAGAGGGGACCCAGAAGACCGGTGATGCAGAAGAAGTTTGGTGCCTGCGTTAGCAGGGGGAAGATTCCGTCGACCCACAGGAGATTTCTTCTTGGCTTCCATTGCAGGGTGAAGGCAGACAGCCCTCAGAGCATGCACCACCAGGAAACAGTTGAAAACACAGGCAGGATTAGGCGCTACAATATTGCTGGTAGTCGTCTTGCTACTTTGTTGTGGTTTTGCAGGCATCCTGCAGTAGCCAGCCGTCGATCCTTGCCAGAAGTTGAAGAGAGAGATGCAGAGGAACTCTAGTGAGCTCTTGCATTCGTTATCTGAAGAGAAACCCACAGGAGAGACCCTAAATAGCCCTCAGAGGAGGATTGGCCACCTAACCAGGTAAGCACCTATAAGGAGGGGTCTCTGACGTCACCTGCTGGCACTGGCCACTCAGAGGCCTCCAATGTGCTCTCACACCTCTGCATTCAAGATGGCAGGGGTCTGGGACACAATGGAGGAGCTCTGGGCACCACCCCTGGGGTGGTGATGGACAGTGGAGTGGTCACTCTCCTTTCCTTTGTCCAGTTTCGCACCAGAGCAGGGGCTGGGGGATCCCTGAACCAGTGTAGACCGGCTTATGCTAGGAGGGCACCATCTGTGCCCTTCAAAGCATTCCCAGTGCCCTCCTGGGGACTGGGCTGCCCAGACCCCAGGAGGGCAGAAACTTGTCTGAGGGTTGGCAGCAGGGGTAGCTGCAGAGAAAACCCCAGAGAGCTAGTTTGGCAGTACCTGGGGTCCATGCTGGAGCCCCGGGGATGCATGGGATGGGCACCCCAATACCAGATTTGGCATGAGGTGACAATTCCATGATCGTAGACATGTTACATGGCCATATTCGGAGTTACCATTGTGAAACTACATATAGGTATTGACCTATATGTAGTGCACGCGTGTAATGGTGTCCCGCACTCTCAAAGTCTGCGGAAATTGTCCTGAACAATATACGCTTAGTAACTTTGCACCTAACCTTCACTAAGTGAGGGTTAGACATATAGGTGACTTATAAGTTACTTAAGTGCAGTTTAAAATGGCTGTGAAATAACGTGGACGTTATTTTACTCAGGCTGCAGTGGCAGTCCTGTGTAAGAATTGTCTGAGCTCCCTATGGGTGGGAAAAGAAATGCTGCAGCCCATAGGGATCTCCTGGAACCCCAATACCCTGGGTAACTAGGTACCATATACTAGGGAATTATAAGGGTGTTCCAGTGTGCCAATCAGAATTGGTAAAATTTGTCACTAGCCTGCAGTGACAATTTTAAAAGCAGAGAGAGCATAAACACTGAGGTTCTGGTTAGCAGAGCCTCAGTGATAAAGTTAGGCACCACACAGGAAACACATACAAGGCACACTTTATGAGCACTGGGGTCCTGGCTAGCAGGATCCCAGTGACACAGGCACAAACATATATACATACAGTAAAAATGGTAACATGCCAGGCAAGATGGTACTTTCCTACAATAGGGCCCCAGCCTTCACCTAGGAAGAGTTGGAGCAGCTCGTGGACGGGGTCCTTCTCCTGTATTGACAGTTGTATGGGGCACCAGAGCAGCAGGTGAGCCCAATATCATTGTCCTGTATGTGAGTGGTGCACATGGGGATGGGGGCCTTGGCAGGTGGCATTGTGTCTGGAGCATGGACATGGGTGAGGGGCATAATGCTAGGTTGGGTGATGAGGTGTGGTTGTGCAAGTGTCATGTGTGCTGTACACTGCTGTCCCAGGGATGCCACTCTACATGACTGTGTCCTTCTGTCTGTGTCATCCATGCAGGTCAGCACCCATTAGAAGAAGTGGATTTGGCAGGCAATCGCCAATCAAGTGCGGACCCTGGGGGTCATGCCCGGTGGAGCACCCACTGCAGAAAGTGGTGGGAGTACCTGAGACGCTGGGCCTAGAAGACCACGGAGGCCCAGCTGGGGACGTCCTCCCAATGATGGAGGTGTGCCCGTCGGACCCTGACCCACCTAATGGCCCGCATATTGGCAGTGTCCTACCCTGAGGTGGATGGGCACTTGAGGGCAGCTCAGCAGCCACATAGGGATAAGTACACACTCTCACTTGCTACATGTGTTGCCATAGTGGCTCTGGGTGGGCACCATTGAGTAGCTGTGGCATGGGTGCTTAGTAGAATGGTGTCCACTATGGGTAGTGTCCATCTGGGCAGGATTGGCATCACAGGTGTGGGTAATGCCATGCAGTAAGTGGTAGAGGGGCAACGTCCTCCAATGTTGTAACTGTGTGGCCACCTACTAGCTAGATGCGCTTGCCAGCTCATGGCAACAGGATGATTGTACATGGGGTGTCATGCCATTATGATTAGTCCTTGTCAACCACTATGCCACGGGTGGATCCCAGGACCTCAATCAGCTGGTAGGCACTGCATGTGTAGTGGGGTAGGGTGCACCAAGTGGTCACAGTGCTAACTGACAATAGCCGAGTAGGCTTGCCAACTAGCCATGCAGGATTCTCTTGGGTGTGCAGTCCATTACATGCCTGTCTCAACGGCCATGGGTAGTGGGCAGGTACTGGACAGGTGTGGCAGGTATGCCACTCCTCATGTACATGTTTGCATCAGTCAGACCATCAGCGGTTGACATGTGCATTGTTGTGGTTTCCTCCATGGTGTTCCCTACTTGTAGGATGTACAGAAGTGGGCATAGTGTATCATGACATGGCATCAAATGCTGATGTTCTACCATGTGTTACTGTTGTGCTGGCATTAACCAATTGCACCCTGCCTCTCTCTCTCTCTCTCTGTCCTCCTATGTCTTTGTGTGCATCAGCATCATCTGGCAAAGGAGAAGGGGCACCGGCGAGTGGAAAACCTACAGACCATGGGACCCAGAACACTGACACCAGCAGAGCCAAGGGGACCAGTGGGACGGAGGGCTAGGGGAGTGCCATGGGGGAGACCGGATCAGCCACTACATCTTCTGATTCCTCGATTGATGGTGGCTCCCTGCTGGTGGCAGACCCATCTGGGACCATCCCAGCACCATCCTTGTCCGCCACCCCCTTACCAACACTGCCCTCCCTGTAGCTCCCCACCCAGTTGCCTGTGCCTGCTCACCAAGGAGGGTGGGCATCTCCTTCGCTGCAGGTACCTCTGCCCCTGCCCCTGTCAGCCCTGCTGCCCTCAATGAGGGGGCTATTGACCTCCTGGGGTCCACCTCTGTGGGGAAGACTACTATTGTGAATGCCATCCAGGGACTGGCATCCCAGATGCAACAGACCAATGAGTTCTTGGAAGGCATTCACAGTGCCTTGTCTGGCCTACAGAGATCATTTCATGCTCTGGCCTCCTCCTTGATGGCAGCCAGTGTCCCTTCTTCTTCCGTTCCCCCTCCAGCTACCTGTTTCCATACTCACATCCCTCTTCCCTCACCCATCCAAGGCACACCCTCTCATCCATATGCAATCACATCAAGAGAGACGGTACGCAAGGACAGACATACATTTCATCCACCCACGCACCTGCACCCATGGCACCTCCACGTACACACCTCACAACCATATCCTCTCCCTACACTCAAAGGTCCTTATCTTGACCTCCCTTGTGTCCCCAAAAAACATTTCCTCTGAGAGTTTTCCCTGTTCCCCAGAACTGACCCAGTCCCTGTTCCCCCCAAGCACCCTGCTACCCTACCAAGGCCCCTGCCTTCCGCCTTCCAGCCCACCACTGCCCCACGCCATGTCCCTCCACCACCTGCCACTTCCACCCTTGTCACGTCCACTGCTCCTCCTGCCAAACTCAAGCCGATAGCCGCTCCCTCCACTTCCAAGGCCAAGCCCACTCCCTCCACTACCAAGGCCAAGCCCAAACCGCCCCCAGCTAAATCCCCCCTCCAAGTGCAAGCCCAAGGACCCCCCTCCTAATCCACCACCAAGGACCTCCTCCAAGCCCAAAGCCCCCCCTCAGCCCTGAGGTGCCTGCATACCCCATTGAAGCCTCTGCCCTGTGGAGGCCTGAACATTGCAGTCATGAGTCAAGTTGGGGTGTCACCTTGTGCCCAGTGTGCTTGGGGCACTGTGGGACTTATGGACTGGCCCTTGTGCCAGTGTGTACATAGTTGTATTCCTGATTTTACAGTATTATATTATATCTGCGCCACAACATCATTGGTGTCTATGGTACCTACCTTGTCCTGGCTTTCCTTCCACATGTATGTGTGGTGGTTGTGTGTATTTGCGTGTATGCGTGTGTGCTTGTGTGTGTTGGTACGGGTGTTTGTTTGCATGTGTGTGTGTGGGCATGGCTTCCCTTATTGTGTGTGTATGTATGTGTGTACTAACGTCGTTCCCTCCAGTGTGTGCTAGGCCGGTGTACTTACGGATGGTGTCTTAGTTGCCGTCGCTGGTCCGGGAGTTGCATGGTCAGGTAGAGCATTGGAAGGAGCTGCAATTTGTGTGCCATGGTGCCTACGGACATGCCTGGGTTCCTGAAAGTCGGTGTTCACTTTTAAATTGATAGTTTCTGAAAGGCTTTTGGTAGCGGTGGATTAGCAACGGAAATCCTGGCGGTGTGCTACCTCGTAATGTGTTCGTGGGATACTGCCTGACCGCCGGCCTAGAGATGGCTGCCGCTAGCCGCGTCGGCCCCTCTGCAGTGGCGGTCCAAACGGTAATGTTGACTGTGTTCTGCAGGTGCCTTCCCAGTACTTGTAATGTGGCGGTCTTCACCGCAGGGCCCACGGCGGTACAACTGCCAACTCCACCACGGCTGTCTTCTGACTGCCAAACTCGTAATGAGGGCTTATGTTTGGAGGTGAACAACACCTAATCAGCCTATATGCTGACGATGTGATCCTGGCCATCACGGATCCTCTGACTTCCATCCTAGTCCTGATATTGTAGCTGCAAAACTTTGGAACATTCTTTGGCTTAGTTAACATGGGAAAATCACTAAATCTGAATCTCTCTCTCCCTCCCCAGACTGAAGCTGCTCTCAGGGTCCTATTTCCATGCGAGTGGGCCCCCCATACATATCCCATACCCTGGGATCCAATTGGCTAAGTCAATCCAGCAAACCATCTCCTTGAACCACGACACTGACCAAACAGGTCAAGTCAGACATAAGCAGATAGGAACAAGTGGGCATCTCTTGGCTAGGCAGAATTGGGGCCATAAAAAAACAATCCTACAGAGAATTCTTTATCTCTTGCTGGCGCTGCCGTTGACTCCGCCTAAGCAAGCACTCCAGTCTCTGCAGATGGCTATCAACCACTTTATTTGGGGGGTGGGGAGAAATCTCGCCTACAGAAAAAGCTCTTTACTGGCCAATGTGGGAGGGTGGCCTAGCTGTGTTTTCTCTACTGAGATACTACCAGGCCTTGCAACTACAGTTTCTGGCAGAATAGAGCAGACCGCTCACCGAGAAACATTGTTTTTTCATGGGCCAGGCATTGCTGTGATCCCATATTTGGAAAGAACCCTGGTTCCCGAAGAAACACAGAACCTGGAACTCTACTCCTCTTTGGTGACAGGGGCCATTTTCTGAGTACAGGATAGTGGGGACGAAAGAGGGGTTGACGACCTTTCCTTCACCTTCTCACCAATCCTGCACAACCCTGAGTTCACATCCAGGCTAATGTTTGAGTGGTTCCAGCGATGGCACAAGAGGGGCTGTAAAAGGATCTGAGCTCTGTTCGACCCCCAAGGGATTATTCCCTTTGAACAGTTTAAAGCATATTACAGCCTGAAAGAGACTGAACAGATACAATATCTCCAAGTCAGACACTCAGTACTGTAGCTTTTAGTCCAGCCCTATGCTGAGAGGACCCTGGCATGCTTTGAAAATGGTTAATCCTGAAACGCACTGACAAAAGCCTAATCGCTGAATTGTATGCTATGCTTAGCAAAGAGGCGATCACCACTTGCACACCTGTGCAGGGATGGTGGGAGGAAGAGCTCCACAGGTCTCTTTCAGATGCAGATTGGGCAGAGATCTATCATAGAGCCAGACACATGGCGCACAACATCTCTAGTACAGAGACAGCATATAAGATAGTGCCCTACTGATATCTAACTCTGGCCAGAATACGAGCCAGGCACTCTGAGTGCACCAAAAAGTGTTGGAGGGGGTGTGGAGGGATGGGCACACCAATTCACCTGTCTCGCTTTTGGGCACAGGTGCTAGATGACATTGACAAAGCATTTGAGACATCAATCCCTCGATTCCCAGCCCCCACAATTCTTGGCCTTCCCAATCCCGAGATGTTCCCTCTCTACTCACTCAGAGGTCGACACATGGCACTGGCAGTAGGGGCGGCACACCAGAAAATCCTTGCCCTTTGGGGAACCTATAAAATACCTCAATACAAGCCCTGGCTACACAAATTATGGTTTATTTTAGGCATGGAAAAAAGTTTGCTCACGCTAGATCAGAGACTAGACAACTACTCATACGTATCTTATCTACGGAATGTAATGAACTGTCCTCCCCCAATTACCTGAAACGTATGCAGTTGCTGCCTTTCCCTAACGCACTCCCGACTCCTACACCCTTGTAGCCATCTGAAGATGTCAACTCTACCGCACGTTGACCTTAGACATGATTAATTTTCAAAGCCTACTGTTTATTCACCACATCAGAAAGAACAGGGAGATGGGGGCTGTTCTTGGAGATTGTGGTTTTCTCTGTTATTTCACTTACAAAATAGTCATTTTTATTATGACTGCTGGCCTTCTGGTTGTAAGTATGTGCCATGTATACCTTCAGTTTCCACATTGCCACGCTACCAGCCCCTTGGGGTTGTATGCAATTAGTTGTGTACTACCTCCATAGATACGCGACTTCACAATAAAATGAACTGATCCATAAAAAGTGCATGTCCTTCACCCACTTCCTAAACCATATAAAGTCCCATCTGTCTTCTTATGAGAACTTGGGAAAGCTGAAAATCCAGGAACGTGACAAGACAGAAGTGGGATTAAAATAATGAAGACTACTAGTAAGTAATCAAGTCATTATCTTTTCAGTCCACTTCCTTGCCTCACTACTTAACATGAAGGGCACATTGGTGGTATATTGCATGACATAAGAAAGCACCTTGCAGTGGACAAACCTTTCTAAGTAGCAGGTCTTCATAGAGTTGTTTTTTTTGTCTCCCATTTCTTTCAGCAGACTGGACACTAGGCCTGCGTGCCACGCTGGACCTTCCCTTAACATAGAAGTCATTCCTTTTTATGGTTGGATTAACCAGACCTTTCAGGATGAGACCTATACCATCTGAACAGGAGCTGATGTTAGAAAGAATTTGCAAGTGTATTACGACTGAACACACTCTAAAGCATGCAATCAACCAAGTGCATAAAGAGGCTTGAACCTTAATCCTTCAAATCCAATGTCAACAAGAGGAAGAATTCTCCTATCACAATCCGAATAATGAAAGCTATCTGGGCATTATCCCATGTGCATTAGCAACTATAACCTATAGTTTATGGATAGACTGGAGTACTGAAAGGATATGCAGGAGCACTAAGAGCACAACAATGGATCTGCCAAAAGATGCCTGAACCAAAGGCATTCCTAAACCAGTTTAACCACCTAGTTAGTTTGGTCCCCAGTTCTGATCTGGCCTGTTGCTGTTTGGGAAATGCACATTTTGCCTCATGGAAGTCATACCCTGGTGCCCCCCATGTGTCTCCTAGTTCCGTTCTGTACTGGAAACTGTCTGGAAACTGGACACACCTACTCAGGAAGTCTGCAGCATCTCTTCTGGACTCTGCATCCCTTTCTCCATTCCTATCCATCATCTCTCTTCCAGCCTGGAAATGCACAGGAAGATGTGCCTCACTCTAAGTTACTACATTTACGAAGTAAATGTGGCACGCCTTCATATTGACCTTGGGGTACTTCAATTACCCCCAGACCTGGATAGGAACCTCCAAGAGACAGTACATTGTATTCACGCTGAAGTCAAGAAGACCCAACTGCCCACTTAATAGAAAGCATCTGAACAGGACCTGCCCATCCCCATTTTTCAATTTTTTCCCATAGCCTGTGACAAAGTTTGGGATATAAAACCTTTCTGTTGCTTCATCATGCAAGAGAGGGGCAGCATGGGCCTGTGATCAAGAAAAAGGCTACATTGTGCAGAATCCTGCATTTAGAATGTTTATGTAGCGCTCACTATGAGGTCATGAGGGGCTGAAGCTGACTGTGTCTGATTTCAACTCGAAAAAAATCAGACGAGATCTACATCACCTGAGAACCAAAAACATTTGAGACCATGAAAGAGAATCACTTATTTGTGGTACTCAACTGACCCTTGGACTGTTCTTCTTTGTGGTAGGAAATATCACTCACTTTTCCGCTTAAACAGAACAGCAAGTTGGATCCTTAATCCAGAACCATTTGAACTATCTCCCCATGACCCAAGGTTTCAGAGATATTATGGTTTAAATGTGTGATAGGACACAAACCCCACCACACCAACTTGTTACCCAGTTACAGATGGAAACCAGTGGTTTCAGTAGATGCCATTCCTCATATGTGCCCCTCCATTGACAAAGCCTAACTGCATCAATCCTTTTGAAAGATACAGTTACTTTAAGTTTGAACTTTCTGAAAAGCATATTATAGGTGTTTAAACCAATCATAGCACCAGCAACCCCCCTGCTCTCATCCTAAAATGTGTCTAGTGCTTCGTCACATTCCATCATGTCCCTGGTGATGGGTAGTTAGTCATTGCCCTTTAACTTCAGACAAGATTCTTTTTACTATCAGTTTTGAAGATGATAAAATCCCAGTTCACTTGTGGATGGTGAGTGTTTCTGTTTTTTAGAGTTGTCTCAAATTCACAGCTATCTGTGGTCAACCAACTGAGTGGGCCCAGGTATCCAAGAAACTAGGACATAAGGCAGACATATACAGACAATAGATACTTTTTTACGTCCTGTCTGGCAAATAGTCTTAATGAAAAACATTTACCATGACAGAAGGGACAAAATAATGTGGGACAGAGGTTATCAAGGACTCTCAGTTTCCGGTTCAAACATTTACATTGCCCATAGAGATCAATGTTACATAGAGCTAAACATATTATCCCCAAAATATTGTAAACACACACATTGTTATCTTTAGCACTCTGAAGGCCACCTAAACTTGTTTGTTTCTACTTAATTTTTTACTGCTGTACTTTTGGACCTGGTCCTTTTGACATGCACACCCCAGAGTTTTTCTTTCCTCTGCTGAACACACACTTGTTGGTTTTCAAACTCTTGTTAACCAGCGGCAAGGTACTTGTCCTCTCCCTTATGAACATGGTAAAATCGGTACATACCTGATGGGTTAATTTAATTTACTTACGAGTCCCTAGTATATGGTACTACTTGTACCCAGAGCTTGTGATTGTAATGCTACTAGTGAGCTGCAGCACTCAGTGTGCCACTCCCTAAAGTATCTCCATAAAACATGTCTCATGCTTGTCAATGCATTTTGTAGTGCAGTTGTAAACTTCCATTTCGACCTGGCATAATAAAACATTTTTAATACTTATGTCACCCAAAAGATAGGCCCCAAAAGCTCATAGGGCAAGGTACATTGGCCCGTATTTATACTTTTTGACGCTAAACTGCGCTAACGCAGTTTAGCGTCAAATAATTTTGCGCCGGCTAACGTCATTCTGAAGCGCCATGCGGGCGCCGTATTTATTGAATGGCGTTAGCCGGCGCAAGCAGACCGGCGCTGCCTGGTGTGCGTGGAAAAAAACCACGGACACCAGGCAGCGCCGGCGTTGGGAAAAATGGCGCTAGGGCGTCTTAAAAATGGTGCAAGTCAGGTTGACGCAAAAAATCGCCTCCACCCGATTTGCGCCATTTTTAACGACGCCCAGACGCCATTTACATGACTCCTGTCTTAGTAAAGACAGGAGTCATGCCCCCTTGCCCAATGGCCATGCCCAGGGGACTTATGTCCCCTGGGCATGGTCATTGGGCATTGTGGCATGTAGGGGGGCACAAATCAGGCCCCCCTATGCCAAAAAAAAAATTTACAAAAAAAAAATGTATACTTACCTGAACTTACCTGAATGTCCCTGGGGTGGGTCCCTCCATCCTTGGGTGTCCTCCTGGGGTGGGCAAGGGTGGCAGGGGGGGTCCCTGGGGGCATGGGAGGGCAGCTGTGGGCTCATTTTGAGCCCACAGGTCCCTTAACGCCTGCCCTGACCGAGGCGTTAAAAAGAGGCGCAAATGCGGGGTTTTTTGACCCGACCACTCCCGGGCGTGATTTTTGCCCGGGAGTATAAATACGACGCATTTGCGTCGCAGACATTTTTTTGGACGGGAACGCCTACCTTGCATCTCATTAACGCAAGGAAGGCGTTCACGCAAAAAAATGACGCTCTTTACTCCTACTTTGGCGCTAGACGCGTCTAACGCCAAAGTATAAATATGGCGTTAGTTTTGCGCCGAATTTGCGTCGAAAAAAACGACGCTAATTCGGCGCAAACGGAGTATAAATATGCCCCATTGTATTTAAAAGTAGGACATGAGTGTTTAAGTTTTACTTGTTCTGGCAGTGAAAAACTCCTAATGTCACTTTTCATTGTTGTAAGACTGTCTCTACCATAGAAGAACACTTGGTTACTTTATTATACTTAATAAGTGACAACTTCAGTTTGGGACCAGATAGAGAAATGCTGATTCCACTGAAATGAACTGTATCTTAAAATCCTCTTCACTTATGAAGTTGGATTTTAAGTTACTATTCTGAAAATGCAACTTTTAGACAGTTGGCATTTTTTTTGCCTAAACCCAGTGTGCCTTTCTGACAGTGCCCAGGGCCATATGACTATGAACGGCTCTCCTGTGTTGTTTTGTGTATTCCTCCCAGACGTGTGAGGAATAAGGATGTCGATTGAAAGGGGTGTGAGCCCTGGTCAAGCCGCAACCACAATTCTTGTCAGGGTGCAGCACCAGTAAACCCCAAATTAACCTGTGCTCACCCTCTTGTAGCTTGGCACATAGCAGTGAGGCTTAACTTAAAGGAATGTGTAAAGTATTTGTGCAACAACTGAAACAGTAAAATAGTGACAACACCACTCAAAAATGATCCCACACAAGGTTTGAAAAATGGAACTCAATCTAGTAAGTAAAACAAGACCAAAATGACAAAAATCCAATAATCAATCAATCAAATGCAATTTGTAAAGCACAAGGCTCCCTCAACTGAGGTATCCCGGTGCTCTAAAGGAGAGACTGAAGAATGAAACTGGACACTTCTATCTGCACCTGCTTATAGAGACAGGTTTTGAGATCTTTTGTGATGTAGTGCTTGGACTTGACCACATGGAGTTTAATAGGCAAGGAGTGCCAGAGCTTAACCATCAGTGCCAAAAAGACCTGCCACCCCGGCGAACTTTGGCAGACCTCGGAATGTGCAAGAGTCGAAGATGATTAGATCTCACGTATCTCACCTGTTGGTAGCGGACAAGTCTATTTGTCAGGTATCAATGGCTTTTTCCCCAGTGGCTCGGAATGCCAAAGTCAGGGCTTTGAACTCAACCCTCCTGGCAAAAGGAAGCCAATGAAGCTGCTTCAGGTGAGGTGAGATGTGCTGGCGGAAGGGGACCTGATGAATCAGCCTGGCTGCTGCATTCTGCATGATTTGAAGCCTATTTATCAGGAAGGCAGTAAGATCCAGATATAAGCTGTTGGTATAATCCAAACGCAGTTACAAGAGTGGGGATTATGTTTTTTTAGGGTCTCTTCCAGAAGCACAGGCAATAGCTTCCTGACTGACCTTAACTTCAGAAAGCAGAACGATGAGATCTGCCTGACCTGAGTAGCGAAGAAAAGGTCAAACCAAACATGATCCCTACATTTCTTGGTGATGGGTTCAGTTTGGCGGGCCACTAGATGCTCAAGAGAGGAAGAGCCACCTGGCTGGAAATGGGTACCTCAGTTTTGTCTGTGTTCATTTTTAAAAAGTTAGCATCCATCCAATTGGCAATATCTTTTAAGCACTTTTTAAAACTGAGAAAGGCTGTTTCTGAATGTTCTCTAAATGAGAACGGCAGTTGGGTATCATCCACATAGGATACCACCTCCACTCCCGGGTGTCAATAAGGGAAGCCAAAAGGGCCAAGTGAAGGTTGAAGAGCATCGGACTTAGGGCAGAACCCTGAGGCACTCCACACGCCAGAGGTTTGGGATAAGATGAAAATGGGTGAAGGAAAACCAGCTGAGAGCATTCTTCCAAAAATGAATCATTCCAGGTCAGCACCATGCCCTGAAAGCCAAAAAAGGCTTAATCTATTTAGCAAGATGGAATGTGCCACCGTGTTGAACCCTGCAGACAGGTCTATCATCACCACCATGTCAGAGGCACCACAACCCACAGTTTCTCTGATGGTCTCTGACACTTCAAATAAGGCGATCTCCATGCTGTAACCCACACTGAAGCCAGATTGAGTGTCATCAAGCAAATTGCTGGCTTCCACGAAGGATGAGAGCTGACAGTATACCAGCTTTTCAAAGAGATGAGCCTAAAATTGCTAAGCACCCCGGTGTGCTCATTGGGTTTCTTTAGCAGCGGCAGCAGGAATGCCCGTTTCCAGATAGCAGGAAACCTATAGCACTTAGAGGGGTTCCTTCCCCGAAGACTTACTGTCAGGGAACCATCTTTTCTTCTTTTCAGTTGAAGGATAGCAGTCCTGACATGAGGAACTAATTTGGGGGCCCTTTAGCGAACTCCTTGTTTTTGTTTGAATCTCCTCCTCCTCCTTCTTCTGGTGGGGACACTGCCCACCTTTGTTGTAATCTACCCCTCCTCCCCTGATACATTCTTATAGACCCTGGTGCTGTCCCAGAGGTCCACTTCCCTAGCAATTTCCCTGGGGTCAGAGAACTTACTGTCAATCAAGTGTTGACACAGACTGAACATGTGCTGTTTTGCAATCAAAAGATGAGTAATCCTTTACTTCATTGCCATTCACCCAAGCATCCAGTGCCTTGCAAAAGGAGCCAACACAATCCACCCAGGTCTGTTGGACCAGCTTCTGAATGTCCCTAAACTTCTGCGTATATTTTTCTGGGGGTCAGACCATACTTTCTGACAAGGGTTTCCTTCATGGGTGGGGGATATACATCATTCTGTCCTCCTTCCCTGGGGCCAGTAGGGTATCCCTCCTATCGCTAGGGATATGCCTTCACAGGCTAGCTCCACAATACTGCTCAGGAATCTTGTGCATCTGCAGGCCAATCTCATAGCACTCAAACCACTTGTCAATGCTATCTCCCACAACAAAGTCAGGCACCATACCTTTAGGAATATGGCCACTTTTGTTCTCAGAGGGCACTGAGGAAATGCTGCCACCATCATTGTTAGACTCTGCCTGCCTGGCTATGAGGTCCAGCTCCTTGAAACTCAGATTGTAAGCCTACAGCAATTTCCTCTTCTCTATGATCTGAAGGCAAAACGAAATGGGGAAACCACACAAAGGATGCCAGGTCAAACACTCATGTCTGAGCTACAGGGACATAACAAGCTCCAAAGACCTAGAAACCCTGCACCTGGACTTTGCTAGACTGAGTCCTAACCCCCCAAGTTGTGCCCCTCCATCCTTGGACTATGCTGCTCCTACCTAACTCAAAATGTTGGAAGTTAGAAACATAAAAAAAAAGAAAGTGTCTGAAGAACTGACAGAAGAGCGAGAACTATCTGCCAGCCAATCCACCCATGGTGCTTTGCAGGTCTGCCTGGCTTTGTGGTAGCTCCTGCTACGTTCTTCTCCGCAGCAGCAAATCCCATTTAGCAGGACCTCTTAGCTACAGTATCTGGCCTTGTGGAACCAACTTTGACTACAGCTTAGAGCTTCATCCCGCAGAGATTTTCGACTTCCAAAAAGGTGTTAAAGTCCAAAGCTAAAAATCTTTATCAGCTCAAAGGCAATAGGCTCCCCAATTACAATGAGGAGTTTCTCGGCCCGAGACCCAGCTTCTCCCACTCATTGCTTTTTCCTGCCATCATCAATGGATTCACAGAGACTTTGTGCAGCACTCCCCAGTGACCACGGCTCGTCCTCAGTCACAGCCTGCAGCCTTCCCCACTGAACGATACCTTTACCTGGACCTTTACTTCGGAGTTTCCTTCAAGAAGGTAAGTCGAACCTGGGCCCAATCCATCCCATTTATCCAACCCATGCTCCATTGTGGTCTGGAGGAATTATTGGCGTCAGTCTCATGCAACCAAATGCCCCAGGTTGGCGGTTTCATCTTTTAGGCGCTATTTTACAAAAGAAACTTTGAAAATTGATATCTCCAGTAATACGGATTGGATTTAATTTGTTTTTATGTCATTTTATTTATTAATATTTATCCTATTTTTCTAACATGGATTAGGATTTTCACTTTATAACCACTTTTATGCTGCATAAATACTTTAAACTATACTTCTAAGTTAAGCCTGACTTATTTTGTGCTAAGCTACTATTAAGCACAGGTTAATTTAGTGACTTTTGCAGTTATCTTAACAAAGACTGTGGCTGTTGCTTGAGAAGGGTTCCTACACCCCCTCAACCAATAACCCAATTTCTTACACCTTCCTATGATGTTTGTCATGGCATTGACAGTGTATACCACCTTCCATTATTTATTACAGAGGGTCTACAATAGAAAAGCCATCTGCTGATGCTTTCATCAGCTGGTCCACAATGTAATACGCATTCCTATTTCATTTTTTAGAGAATTCACAATGTAAAGCCATTTAGTATGTTTTTTGGTAAGCAGTTCAATGTAAAACTAATTTGTATTTTATTTGCGAGAGAGTTCACTATGTGAAACCCCTTCCTACTCTATTGATGATTGAGTTAGACCATGGAATGCACCTCTCTACTATATTTAGGGGTCTAGTTAGAAAAATTAAGAGTCTAGTTTGAAAATATGTACCCACAGGTCTCAAAGTACTGTAATAACAATCCACCTATAAAGGCCTACTGGCTTTAACATATGTTTTTCAAAATAAAAAATACAGCCCTACTGACTTTGGCATAACTTTTCATTTTAAATAGAACAAACGTACAGCATCTGAAATAAGGTTTTCCAATATTTGTTTCTATAACCAACTCAGGCCTATCATCTCATGCATTATCTGTGGGGAAGCGCTCAACTTCTGCCTAATCAAATCAAGTAGATATGAAGATAGTGTGACCCCCTGCCATGTAGACCAGTCATGGGCAGCAAATGTTAAAATTCAAAACAAATGATCAAAATTCAAGGTAAACATTCACAACAAAAAGTCAATTTAACAGACACATCTGCAGAGGTCAAGCAATAAATAATGCAAAAGTAATGAAATAGACATCTGACACAAGTACTATTCAAAATACGGTTATGTTCTTTGGTTTACATTATAGATAACAGTACTGAGCAAACATCTGTATGCAAATAGGCTTATTTACAGATTTAAAAACAAGGCATAACCGTTTTTCTCAGTGACATAGGGCTCTGTATGTGGGCTAAAATCTGACCTCCAGTGCTCCTGCTTTTATGTCAATTGTACCAATGTGTTGCTCCAACAATGCAGCCACACATATGTTTCCTAGCTTGAGCTGCAGAGAGTTGGCTAATACGTCTGTGCAGGATGTGTGAAGACAGGAAAGGATGAGGGTTTAGCCTCCAGGAGAAGGTGGAAGCGATGGGGCATTATCCTAAATCGGGCTGAAGCTGGACTAAAGCAATCGTCAGGAAAGGCCATGCGGTTGTGTGTGGCAACGGGAGCAGTACATGTATGACAAGCAGAACCTTGTGCACCCATAAAAACTGAGGAACTGAGGAATGCTGTGCTGCAACATATGTTAACTTCTCTTACATTACAGTACAACTGAGCCAGGTGGAACAGTCACCTGGTGGCTGTCAGAGCTAGGACCAACACCCACACCCACAGACCACGCAAGAAATCTAGGGATCATCCTAGACAAACTTAACATGACGGCTCAAGTCAATGCAGTGTGCACCTCTTGCTTCCACATCCTATGCATCCTACCAAAGATTTTCAAATGGTTGCCTAAGAACACCAGAAGGACCATCACGCAAGCACTCATCATCAGCAGGCTGGATTACAGCAACACTCTGTATTACGGAATCTCCAAACACCTTCTACACAGACTCCAGACCACCACTTCAAGACTCATACTCGACCTCCCACACCACAACCACATCACACCATACCTCAAGAAACAGCACTGGCTCCCCAGTCACATGCGTAGCCAATTCAACCTTCTCATGCACACATGCAAAGCCCTACACATGCCAGGGCCAGAATACTTGAACAGCTGTATTCACTTTCACTAACCCACCAGACCCCTGCGTTCTGCCTCACTTTCACTCACACACATCCCCAGCATCCACAAAAGCTAAACTGGAGGTCACTCATTCTCCTACATCACACTCAAGGCATGGAATTACCTCCCTCAACACATCGGAGCTTCCTCCTCACTTCTTGAGTTCAGCAAGAAGCTGAAGACCTGGCTCTTTCAGTAAGCATCCTGGGCACCTCACGCCTATTCGCCTGCCTGAGCACCTGGATATCCTCTTGGGTGATCAGTGTGCAACGTAAGGTAACATGTTAAACGCCTAGGGGACAGGTGATCAACATACCACATGTCCTCTCCCAGAGTCATGGACTTTGATCCATTTCCTCAGTGATCCCGGGACATTGATTTTGGAAACCTTGCAACAAAGATATTATTTGATTAAGGAGCATTTTTACACCAATGCATCAATCCCTTCTATGTGGCAATTTCTTAAATTTCCTGCCTATTGTTCTCACAATACATAGAAGATGTAGAAGGTAAACAAAATTAAACAAATATAAAATGTTAATGAAATCAGAAACGCTACTGGGTCTCTGTAGTACCAAGGTCTCAGAGTTTTTATGGCTAGGAAGTTTGAAAAGTGAAATTACAAGAATGAGACATAGAGTCTGGCTGCATCCATAGATGTTGGGATTCAATATATCAAGTTTTTTAATTCAAAATTAGAGAAGTCACAAGCAAGCCACATTTGTTAAGGAAAGGACCTCCAATAATGGGCTTAGCAAAGCAAGGAGAATTCATTTAACAGGTCTGATGGTGTTCCAGCACGTATATGCTGTGACAGGGGCAGTGGATGAATGTGCATCTTTGACGTCTGGATATATTGCTTTCTAATTTACAAGTAGAAGTGCTCACAGTTATCATGTGAACTGTAAATTCAGGACTGAATGTGTGATTTACTCATGTAATGATATTTATGATGATGAGATTTGCCCCTAGGAAGACAAATGAGGAAAGGATGCTCCAGCTATTTATGGTGAAAAGTTACCAAGAAGAATTAAAAAAATGTCTTCACTGCTGACTGACCTCTTAACATTTGGCTAAAGCTAACTTCAACAATGGGAGACATTGGGGAAGGGAGAGAGACAGAAAGACACACAGAGCTAGGGAGAAAGAAAGAAAGAAAGGCACACCAGTGCTTAAAAAGTTTGTGGCCAGGGCTTAAGATGTTTGTGGGGATACCATGGTTTCTGCCTGTTGGACTTGGCCCTTTATGCAGGGTCATCCCTAAACCTTTTGCTTACACTCCTCCTATTGTTTTTGTTTGCCTTAGGACTCTTTACTACTGCTAACCAGTGCTAAAGTGCTTGTGCTCACTCCTCAAAACATGCTATATGGGCGTATACCCAATTTGCATATTTGATTAGCTTATTAGTAAAGTAGCACTACCTGTGCCCAAGAACGGTAAAATAAATGCTACTAGTGGGCCTGCAACAATGATTGTGCCGCCCACTTAAGTAGCACTTTAAAAATGCCTCAGGCCTGCCACTGCAGCCTGTGTGTACGCAGTTTTAAGCTGCTATTTCGACCTGGCAAAGTAAACCCTTTGCCAGGCCCAAACCTTCCTTTTTAATAAATATAAATCACCCCTAGAGTAGTGCCTAGATAGACCAGAGGGCAGAGTGCAATGTATTCCACTATTGTAATTTCAAATCCTAACATGGTGAAGTCAGATTTTACATTACAATTTTGAAAATGCCACTTTTAGAAAGTTGGCATTGTCTTGCTTTAACCATTTGATGCTTGCAGCCTGACTCTGGGACACTTGTCTAGGTGTGGGTTACAGTTGGGCTGTGTACAGTCCTCCTAAACAGCCACACACAACGGGGAGCGAAGGTGTGACTGGATGGGTCATCACTGGAAGAACTGGAGGGAGGAGCTGGACCCTGGAGCCCCACTTACACTTGAATAGGTTGTGTCCTGTATTCACACAAAGGGCTGCATAACCCCTGTGTTAGAAATGGGGACTTTGGTTGGCAGTCAGGTTACCCCCTGTCCAAGCAAGGACCCTCACTCTAGTCAGGGTAAGTCACACACAATCCAAATTATCCAGTGCCCACCCTCTGGTAGCTTGGCACTGAGCAGTCAGGCTTAAATTAGAAGGCAATGTGTAAAGTATTTGTGCAATAAATCATACAATACCACCATATAGCACCAAAGAAATACACCACACAGTGTTTAGAAAAATATATAATATATATCTGGTTAAATGCAGATCAAAACGGTCAAAGATGCAAAAAAGTAGAAACTCTGTTTCCGCCGGCCGGCCCAGCAGGGATGTCAAAATGGGTACCGCGGGAGTGCAGCCGCATTGGCGGCCGCACAGCGGTTACAACTTCGCCGCCCGCCAATGTTGTAATGAGGCCCTAAGTCTTTTTGGTCCTGAGACTTCAGGGAACAGGAGGCAAGCTTTATCCAAGCCCTTGGAGAGCATTTCTTTACCACAGCCAGAGAGCAGCAAGGCAGCAGGCCAACAGCAAGGCAGCAGTCCTTCTCAGAAAGCAAACAGGTGAGTCCTTTGGGCAGCTAGGCTGTTCTTCTTGGCAGGATGCAGGTTCTGATTCCAGTTTCTTCTCCAGGAAGTGTCTGAGTTGGTAGGGGCAGAGGCCCTGTTTATTTACCCAATTGTGCCTTTGAAGTGGGGGAGACTTCAAAGAGTGGCTTAGAAGTGCACCAGGCCCCCTTTCAGTTCAATCCTGTCTGCCAGAGTCCCAGTAGCGGGTGTAGCAGTCCTATGTGTGAGAGCAGGCCCTCCACCCTCCCAGCCCAGGAAGACCCATTCAAAATGTAGATGTATGCAAGTGAGGCTGAGTACCCTGTGTTTGGGGTGTGTCTGAGTGAATGCACAAGGAGCTGTCAACTAAACCCAGCCAGACGTGGATTGTGAGGCACAGAAAGATTTAAGTGCAGAGAAATGCTCACTTTCTAAAAGTGGCATTTCTAAAATAGTAATATTAAATCCAACTTCACCAGTCAGCAGGATTTAATGTCACCATTCTGGCCATACTAAATATGACCTTCCTACTCCTTTCAGATCAGCAGCTACCACTCAAACAATGTATGGGGGCAGCCCCAATGTTAGCCTATGAAGGGAGCAGGCCTCACAGCAGTGTAAAAACTAATTTAGGAGTTTTACACTACCAGGACATGTAACTACATAGGTACATGTCCTGGCTTTTGCCTACACAGCACCCTGCCCTATGGGTTACCTTGGGCATACATTAGGGGTGTGGTATATGTAGAAAAAGTGGAGATTTAGGCTGGGCAAGTACTTTTAAAGGCCAAGTTGAATTGGCAGTGAAACTGCACACACAGGCCTTGCAATGGCAGGCCTGAGACAAGGTTAAGGGGCTACTTAAGTGGGTGGCACAATCAGTGCTGCAGGCCCACTAGTAGCATTTAATCTACAGGCCCTGGGTGCACATAGTGCACTCTAGTAGGGACTTAAAAGTAAATTAAATAGTCCAATTGGGTATGATCCAATGTTACCATGTTTAAAAGGAGAAAGCATATGCACTTTAGCACTGATTAGCAGTGGTAAAGTGTGCAGAGTCTTAAAACCAGCAAAAACAGTATCTAAAAAGTGGAGGGAGGCAGGCAAAAAGTTAGGGGTGACCACCCTAAGGCTGTCAGGTCTAACACAATATAGTTAGTCTGGAGCCATGGCCAGGAAGGCAGGGCATCTATACACTTTAAACGCATGCTTCTCGTCACTTCAAAGGCACAACTGTGAAAAAATACTGGACTTCAGAAACTAACTCTTGAGTATACTCCTGGGCCTGTGGATACTATATCAGGAAGAAGGACAGTGATGCTATTGAAAGGACTGCCGCTCTGCTGGACTGCTGATCTGAAGGAACTGCTGCCCAGCTGTGCTGACCTGTTGCGTTCTGCCCTCTTGCCTGGGGAAGAAGAACTGGACCTCACCTCCATTTTGAACCCAGGACCCCAGAATGACTCCAAAGGCTTGCCTGCTGGACCCCTGACCCTCAAGGACATTTAAAGGCTCCCCAACACCCTGCACCAGCCCCTGGACTCACCTGCAGTGAGCTACTGACAGTTGTGCCTCTCAGGTCCTGGACCCTTGATGTGGCTCAAGGACACTGAAATCAAGCTTTTAGGCTCCTTGGAACCGTGCATGGGCCTTTCTGCACCAAGACCTTGCAGCTCGCATACAAATCAGTGCAGTGCTCCATCAGCCTGACTCTAGTCTTCGCAATGTAACGGGGACCACTACTGTGAAGCTCCAGCAACGCAGACAGCCTCCCGCGATGCTCTCCCTGTTCTTTGAAATCCTCTCCAACGTGAATGGGACCCTTGCCACGAACTTGAAAAGGTAAAACTTCAGCAAGTCTAACCTGGTGACTGTAGCTAACCTGCGTTCCATCGCGGTCAGCCTGAAAGTGGGATTTTGACCTGGTTCAGTGGGACCAGATAGCTGCGGTTGGCGCTTTATGCCTTTTGGCACTATTTTTCACTTTATTTTTTAAAGATTCATAACTCTTGTTCTA
Source organism: Pleurodeles waltl (assembly GCF_031143425.1). Lineage (NCBI taxonomy): Eukaryota > Metazoa > Chordata > Amphibia > Caudata > Salamandridae > Pleurodeles > Pleurodeles waltl. The sequence continues at coordinate 1,239,758,796 of NC_090446.1, forward strand.
CTGATTAGATTTTTGTCATTTTGGTCTCGTTTTAGTTGTTAAATTTATCTCTAGTTTTCTAATTTGGTGTAGGATCCTTTTTTTGTGTGGTATTTGTATTGTTTCACTGTTTGAGGTGTTGCATAAATACTTTACACATTACCTTTACGTTACACCTGAATGCTCTCTGCCAAGCTACCAGAGGGCTGAGCACAGGTTAATTTAAGGTTGGCTTGTGCCTCACCCTGACAAGGACTGTGGTTGATGCTTGACTAGGGCTCACACCCAAGTCAACCAACAACTGAATTTCCCACAACGCCTCTGCCTCCACTGTCACAAGAGCGCCAACAGGAATGAACCAGTTAGTTATCAGTAATCTTCATTACCCTGATTCATAGTCCTCCTCATCCCAGTCCTGACTAAGGACCTGATTTAGAGTTTGGTGGACAGGTTATTCTGTCACAAACGTGATGGATATCCTGTCCACCACTGTACGATCTCCATAGGCTATTATGGGATTGTAATATGGCAGACGGGATATCAGTCACGTTTGTGACAGAGTAACACCCACTGCCAATCTCTAAATAAGGCCGTAAGTGAGGCATTTGGGCCACAGACAGTTATAATAATGCTGCAGTCATGTCTTGATCCCACATTCTAGGCCTTTTGTCTCTCTGTTGTAGGAGAAGAAGAATGTCCTTCCCCCTACCCTACCTCCTGTGTCTTACAAGACTCAGGATTGAGGTGCAAGTCTGGGTGGGAGGAATCTGCACTGGGATGAGGCGGACTATGAATCGGAGTAATGAAGGTTACAGATAAGTAATTGGTTCATTACACCTGCATCTTCACCCTCCTTGTCGCAACCAGGAGGAGTGGGAGGACAAAGTAGAGGGTGCTTAACCTTCTACAAAGCCATCTCTGAGGAATTACAAGCTCTCAAAACTATCAACAGGTAGATGGTCAAAGCCTTTAGTTGTGCACCATTTTTAGGTCGAGCGTAGCAGCACACAAGCACTGCTTTCCGACATGTTGTAATCCATCTGTGGGGTTTAACCACGCCCACCTCATGTCCATCACTTTCAATCGTTCTTGGGCTTGCCTAGCAAAAATCCCTTGATATCGTTGGTAAATGCTTTAGTTTATCCCACCTTGGGGCAGTTTTGTCACCGCCTTGCAGACTGACCCTTTTACATGGATAATTGTACCTTTGCCATATGCTTTAATGTGGCAAACTACTTCTTTATTTTGCCTCTCCCCTTAGCGCTCCATAGAGTTTTAAAGTTTGATACAGTGCAAAGTGGATCGGGTATTGGCGCGCTGTGTATGAGCACCAATTACGTACATTGGCCCATATTTATACTTTTTGACGCAAAACTGCGCTAACGCAGTTTTGCGTCAAAAAAATTAGCGCCGGCTAACGCCATTTTGAAGCGCCATGCGGCCGCCGTATTTAATCAATGACGTTAGCCGGCGTTAGCCGCCGGCGCTGCCTGGTGTGTGTTGAAAAAAACAACGTACACCAGGCAGCGCCGGCGTAGGGGGATATGGAGCTTGGGCGTCAAAAAATGGGGCAAGTCAGGCTGAGGCAAATTTTTCGCCTCAACCCGATTTGCGCCATTTTTTTCGACTCCCAACCCCCATAAAAATGACTCCTGTCTTAGCAAAGACAGGAGTCATGCCCCCTTGCCCAATGGCCATGCCCAGGGGACTTCTGTCCCCTGGGCATGGTCATTGGGCATAGTGGCATGTAGGGGGGCACAATTCAGGCCCCCCTATGCCACAAAAAAAAAACAAAAAAAAAACACTTACCTGAACTTACCTTAATGTCCCTGGGATGGGTCCCTCCAGCCTTGGGTGTCCTCCTGGGGTGGGCAAGGGTGACAGGGGGTGTCCCTGGGGGCATGGGAGGGCACCTCTGGGCTCCTTCCGAGCCCACAGGTCCCTTAACGCCTGCCTTTTACAGGCGCAAAAAAACGGCGCAAAAGCGGCCGTACGTCATTTTTTTTGACCCGCCCACTCCCGGGCGTGAATTTTGCCCGGGAGTGTAAATACGGCGCACATGCCGCGGAGTCAATTTTTTAGACGGGAACGCCTACCTTGCATATAATTACCGCAAAGTAGGTGTCCACGCTAAAAAATGACGCAAACTCCATGGACTTTGGCGCTAGACGCATCTAACGCCAAAGTATAAATATGGAGTTAGTTTTGCGTCGGAATTGCGTCAAAAAAAAGACGCAATTCCGGCGCAAACGGAGTATAAATATGCCCCATTGTTTTCCTTTGTCTTTTCTTTGTGCTCTATGGCGGCGGGAGAGTAGAACATTTTTGGTTGGGTTCGCTGTAGTGGTTAGAAAAACTTTAGATTCACTCACCCTGAAACTCACTGACAAAGATACGCCTCTATAGCGTTTCTCTTTTCTTTCTAATGAATCTCTTCCTCTTAATAGCTCACTGAGACAGTTCTTATCAATTATTTCCTATCCTGAGTTGTCCTGTTTATTGCTATAGATCTCGGTGTTTTACCCAGGTCGGCAGTAAAGAAAATTCGAGTAGCTGGCTGTAGTACTGAGCAATGCTTATGTTGGTCACTAGATGGCAGCAGAGGATTAAAATGAATAAATATATTTTAGCCTTCTGACAGACACACACACACATAATTAACGCTCATATATTCTGCCTACTGATGTTTGCGCAAATATTACAGACAGAAAACATTGTTTAACTGTCCATTTATTTTTTAAAACAGAAACATACAGAAATTAGGTATACTTTTAAGTGATTTTAGTTGCATTTAATCTCCAATGCCAGGCTAATACCGGTACAGACTCACAGCATAGCTAGGCAAAACAGGTTGACAGGTCCTTTAAGAACTGCAAATGTTCATTTTTAGGTCGAGCGCGCAAGCGCTTTCCAACATATTGTTATCACTATGTGGGCTTTTGACCACAACCATGTCAAGCCCATCACTTGTGGCCGTCTTGTGTCTTTTTTGTGTGGGAATTGTGTTAGCCAGCCAGCAACTCTGATGGTGGGGTGGTGAAAGAGGTATTCTGTTGGAATTAGCATGGCAGATTTAAATCAGGATGCTAAATGGCAACATTTTCATTTTTGGCTGCAGATAACGGAAGAATGTAAATGGAAGTGCTTTAGTTATATGCAGGGCCACTGGAATTATGTGGCAGGAAAAGACCAAATTATGAGGCAGGGTTGACCAATTTATGCGGCAAGAAAAGTCCAGTTATGAATTCACAATGCCAATAGCTCTAACTCAAGCAAATGGGAGACCCATTGCAAATGCTTGTTTAAAAGGTCGCCAATATTTTGTGTAGGACATCAAGGTTGAGGACCTTCCCGTTAACTGAATATTCTTAGCAATCTGCTCTGAACAACCTTGATGTAAATCTACCCTTGCAAGTTCTAGGCTGCCACTCTTATATTACACAGCTGGATCTACAGCAACACAGGGAGCTGCAGAGGGGATGGCTGGAGGGACAAGTGGAGGTAATGCTCTTTGGACAGAGGAATCAGGAGCAAAACCAAGGCTGGTGAGGCTAAAATAGTGTTATCACAATTACCACTGTCTTCTCCTCCCAAATCTTCCAAAGCACCCTCAGGAGCAGGGGAATTGGAGGGAAGGTAGGGGACTGATTCATCACAGAAGCCTGAGTACACCATGGCCCGTATTTATACTTTTTTTAGCGCCGCATTTGCGCCGCTTTTTGACGCGAAACGGCGCAAACCTACAAAATACAATGGCATTTTGCAAGTTTCCGCCGTTTTTGCGTCAAAAAACGACGCAAATGCGGCGCAAAAAAAGTATAAATACGGGCCCATGTTTCTGTGACAAAATTCAGAATCATCTTATTGTGTCCCAAAGAAAAATGGTCTAACCAACGTGTTCCGAACAAGGCACAGACCAAGTTAAATTCCCAGATAAACAAGTTATACGTTACTAAGGAGGAAAGGTTCCTGCTGAGGCTGTCTGCCTGAAAATTCAAGTTACCCTGACGTGCCTTGCTTTCAGACCTCAGAGGTGACTTAGACTGTTCCAACTCGTAGCTCCTTGATGATTTGGCTACACTCTTGTAACTTGACTGTCCATTCTGATAATCACATTTGAGCCTTCCAGCTGAAGGGAATAAGCTTACATTGATTGCATTCTATACTACTAACTCCCTCAAGTTGGAAAATTGCATTGTCCCCTCTTTCAGCCAATAACCATTTGTTTATTGAACAACAAGAGCTGCCTCCAACCCCAGATACTGACAGTTGTGGTTATTTGTACTAGTGGAGGAAGAAAGAGAAGGACTACAGTCGACAGACTGTTTTCCATCAACCACCACTCTAAGACTTGATACATCTGAGGAGTGACTAGAATCAGGTTCCATAATATTGGGAAAACAAAACTGAAGCACATTATTCGCAAGTGGTTTCACATGAAAATAAGCCCATGGAACTATTGGTGTAAGTGTGGCTATCAGACAATGTACTCTCAGCCAACCCCTGTCTGGTAGAAGTGATTGACTGAGCAAGTGAGCAATACTTTTGTGAATGAATATTATCCCCTCTTGCAGGAGAAAACCACTCCCTCTTCTTGGTGTAGAAGAAGTCTCTGATAAATTTCTTGGCCTAAGTAGGATTGAGGTGTGACTTCTGGGGATTGATGACAAATTCTAATTTCTGCAGCTTGAACTTTCAGGGGCACACATAGGCTAATGTAAAACTATTAAAGTGTCTTAGGTAATTAGATCATTTATGATGTTTTTCCTTTAGGAGTACAGATACGAGGAGGGCAGCCACTAACTTACTTGGAGTTTTAGCTCTGGCTTGACAGTATCAAAGTCATCTGACCTTTTAACCTTCACCAATATTATTCTACAGTTCTTTGCTACCACACAAATACATATCTGTTCCCATGCAACCTACTTTTAACCCCTTTGCTGCCAGGCCTTTCCCCCTCAGGCGGCAGGCCTTTTTTTGGCTATTAGGGGCAATTCACGCTTAGACCCTCATAACTTTTCATCCACATAAGATACCCATGCTAAATTTGCATCCTTTTTTTCAACATCATAGGGATTCTAGAGATACCCAGAGTTTGTGGGTTCCCCTGGAGGAGATCAAGAAATTAGCCAAAATACACTGAAAATTTCCTTTAAAAAAAACAAAATGGGAAAAAAAGGCTGCAGAATAAGGCTTGTGGTCTTTTCCCTGAACATGGCAACGACAAAGGGTTTGCGGTGCTAAAATTACCATCTTCCCAGCTTTCAGGAACAGGTAGACTTGAATCAGAAAAACACATTTCTCAACTCAATTTTGGCATTTTACTGGGACATGCCCCATTTTTACTATTTTTTGTGCTTTTAGCCCCCTTCAGTTAGTGACAGAAATGGGTGTGAAGCCAATGCTGGATCCTGGAAAGCCAAACATTTCTGAAAAGTAGACAAAATTTTGAAACACCAATGGCTCGTTTGTGTAGATCCTACAAGGTTTTCCTACAGAAAATAACAGCTGGAAAAAACAATATTGAAATTGAGGTGAAAAAAACAGCTGTTATACTCCACGTTTCACTCTGTAACTTTTCCCTTCAATGTCAGATTTTTGAAAGCAATATACCATTACGTCTGCTGGACTCTTCTGGTTGCGGGGATATATAGGGCTTGTAGGGTCATCAAGAACCCTAGGTACCAAAAGCCAGTAAATGTGCTGGACCTTGCAACGGGTTTTCGTTGTATACCAGGTATACAGCAATTCATTTGGTGACATATAAAGACTGAAAAATAGGTAGCAAGGAAACCTTTGTATTTTGTATTTCCAAAATGGTGTGGAGAACCAGTGGTTATTTGCACATCTCTGAATTCCGGGGTGCCCAAACTAGCATGTGAATTACAGGGCATTTCTAAAATAGACGTCTTTTTTACACGCTGTCTTACATGTGGAATGGAAAAATGTAGAGAAAGGGCAATAGCACTTGTTCTGCTATTCTGTGTTCCCTCAAGACTCCCGATAAAAATGGTACCTCACATGTGTGGGTAGGCCTAATGCTCATGACAGGAAACGCAACATGGACACATCACATTTTTACATACAAATCTGACTTGTTTTTTGCAAAGTGCCTACCTGTGGATTTTGGCCTCTAGCTCAGCCGGCACCTAGGGAAACCTACCAAACCTGTGCATTTTTTAAAACTAGACACCTATGGGAATCCAGGATGGGGTGACTTGTGGGGCTCTCACCAGGTTCTGTTACCCAAAATCCTTTGCAAACCTCAAAAATCGCTGAAAAAAAACAAGTTTTCCTCACATTTCGGTGATAGAAAGTTCTGGACTCTAAGAGGAGCACACATTTCCTTCCACCCAGCATTCCCCTAAGTCTCCCAATAAATATGGTACCTCACTTGTGTGGGTAGGCCTAGTGCCCCCGAAAGGACATGCCCCAAAACACTATGTGGGCATATTCAAATTATCAAATACAAAACTGCATGTTTTTGCGGGGGTGGCAGGGTCACCTGTGTTTTTGGTTCTGGGCTCAACAGCCATATAGGAAAACCTACCAAACCCAAACATTTTTAAAAACTAGACACCCAAGGGAGCCCAGGGAGGTGTGGCTTGCGTGGATCTCCCAGTGTTTTCTTACCCAGAATCCTCAGCAAACCTCAAATTTGGCTAAAAAATCTAACTTTTCCCATTTTTCTGTGTGGGATCATCACACCGGGGACAAATTTCGTACCACCCAACGTTCCTCTTAGTCTACCGGTAAAAATGATACCTCACTTGTGTAGGTGGGCCAAGTGCCTGTGACAGGGAAGAGCCAAAAACATGTCGAAATTGAGGGGGAACCAAAGTGGGTCCAAAAGGGCAGTTTGAAAAAAAACATTTTTATGCTGACAATTGAGGCAGAATATTTATCAATATAGATGTGACATTGCTGGGTGGCAGGAATTTTGTGGATATCTGCAGATTCCGGAAGGTTCCATCACAAAAATGTGGGAAAATGTGTGATTTCCAGCAAAGTTGGAGGTTTGCAGGGCATTGTGTGTAAGAAAATGGTGCGGTATGCATGTGTAGCACACTACCCTGGACTCACCCAGATGTTTAGTTTTCAGATGTGCCTAGGTTTTGTGGATTTGTCCACATGGCAGTGTCCCAAAGTCCAAAGAGTGCAGCCCTCACCATTCCAAGTGGGACGATTTTGAGAGTTAGACAAGCTCTCAAGGCCCAAATGTAAAACCAAAACCCAAAATAATCAAATGTCCTCTTGCTTGCCATAGCAAAAGATTTTTTAGTGTGTGGGGGAGAGCTGAAAGATTGTTACCCCCTTCAGTTGGGGTGGGGGCATAACCATGCCCATACTGGTTGGTAGCCACCCCGCCACTATTTTGTTTTGTTTTAATTCCCTGGCATCTAGTAGGCTTTCTGCTCCCCCGGGGAGAGGATCAGGGGTAATTGCCCCATCTGCCCACGTGTGGGCAGAACAACTTTGGCCCCATTTATTTGGGGTGGGGGTATGGCCATACCCCCAACCTCTTATTTTGAAAAAACAAATCTTCCATGGTGGGCTTTCTGCCCCACTTGAGGGCAGATGGTCTTCCCGAAAATAGGTATGATCTGCCCCCCCCCCCTCGGCCAACAGTAATGTGACCCCATGGAGAGCAACCCTTGCCCAAGGGGCTGCCCCCCAAACAAAACAGACACATACACACACACCAGTCCCTGGTGCCTAAGTGGTTTCTGCCCCCGGGGGCAGATCGGCCTAATAGAAATAAGCCGATCTGCCCCCAAGGGGAGCAGAAATGGCCTAAAATAAATCCCCCCCACCCCCCAGGGGAGCGACCCTTGCTTAAGAGGTCCCTCCCCTTGTGTGAAATGGGCGCATAAAAAAAAATCCCCGGGGCCTAGTTGTTTCTGCAGCATTTGGGGGCAGATCGGCCTAATAAAAATAGGCAGAAATGGCCTTAGATTAATTTCCCTCCCTGGGGAGCGACCCTTGCCCAAGGGCCACTCCCCTTATTCAGTTACATAAAAAAATTAACTCCCTGATGTCTAGTGGGCATTTCTGCTGCCCGATCGCATCGCGATCAGGCAGCAGAAATGCTTCGAGAGACATGAAAGGAAAGGAAAGGCCTTTCCTTTTATGCCTCTTTCACCCCCTCCACGTGATCGGAGGAGAAATGCTTTTGGTGTGGATCACTATACACAAGATCTGTTTTGCCTTCTATGTTTTATATTCTCTCTTGCGATGGCAATTTCAATGAAAAACAAAAATCGTTTGGGAAAAAAAGATTTGCATTACATAAATCATAACAAAGATGTATAATGTACTGGTGTGGGAGTTTCTGTGTGGGACTGGTGCAAGTCATTCCTGACTGCCACAAGCCAATCAGTTTGGCTCGCTCCTTCTTCCTCGTAGGTCAAGGCAGTTAACCAAGGGGTCAAGAAACTTCTCCCCCTCTCGCTTTTGGACGTGAGAAGTGATCCATGCCCTAATCACTTTGCGTTTGGATTAAATAGGAGCTGCAGAAGCTCAGGGGAAGCACGTACAGGTGGTCCAAAATGCGTCAGCCAGTTTACTTCTTCATCTGCCGAGACGTTCTCCAACTGCAGCTGTACACAGGGCCCTAAATTAGTTGCCTGTTAAGAAACAAATTTTGATCAAAGTCTTAGCTAGTGTTCCTTTCTAGCCCTAGGTACTTGGCAGAGCTATTCACCCAGTATATTCCCTCCAGAGTGCTGGGCTCTGCTTGTGCTTTACTTCTGGTTAGTCCGAGCTTTAAGCATGTCTGAAGGGGTGGTAAAGACTTTTCCTTCCTGGCTGCTAAGGCTTGGAAAAAGCTCCCTCGAGAATTGTGCTTGATTTCTTCTGAGTTAACTTTCCCCCAAAAACTTAAAACTTTGCTTTTCTCTGGGGAGCAGTCAGTTCTCTGCTGTGGAGTTGAGTATGTGGGCTCTGCCTGTTAGCGCCAGGACACTCTTTGGAGTACCCGCGTGCTCCACAAGTCCCCTCATTCATTAATTCATTCATACTACCTTATGATAAGAAAAAAACTATTTAATAGAGAGAATTATTAGGTAGGGAATAAGTTCCTAGTGGCTTGTTTCAGCAGTAAATCTGCAAAGATTTTCTCTTCTCCCACTTACAATGCATGCAGAATATAAAAAATTACTAACGCCAAATACAATGTCTCTGGCTGTATTGAATCTAAGGATTCTATGTGCTGCTTGGTCATTTCTTGTACTTATGTTTAAGCATAAGGGGTGAAGCCACATGTACCCAGGTATAGAAGAATAGCACACACCAAATGCTCTCAGTGGTATCACAATAGTCACAGGTAGAAGTGGCATAGCTAATAGAATGCGTTTCGCTGCAAAAGATTTCACGCAGTCTGCCAAATCTAAATTTGACATAGAGGCTTTTTTACAAATGTTGGGGAGATCTCGTCTAAAAAGCTTTCAAACTCTGGAAGGGGTTTGTGACTCAAAAACTGATCTGTGAAATGAGACTGATCCACAACAGAGATTCAATATCTATTGCATAGAATGCTTTTTGATGATTTCATGTGCTGTAACAAAGATGTGTTTAGGTTGGTTTCCAGTTTCAGAATTGTAATCATGTCTGCTCTATCTGGTTCCAACTCAGGTGGGACCACAGTCTTAGCCAAAAGAGAAGCAGCTTTACAGCAGCAAAATGCTCCACGCATTTAAGCCTGTGCAAAAATGCAATGGTAGATTTGGTGAATTCTGTGGAAGATTTAATAGGGATTTAAGAAAAGTATTCTTCTTTGGAAGCAGAGCTTTGGCATTGGAAGTGTCCCAAAGTTCTGCACCAAACAGAGTTGCTGCTTGGGCCTTAAGCTTGTAGGTCTGGAGGGGCGGGGAGAGAGCTATTGACTGAATTGGCCTAACATTTCCTGAATCGCAGCTGCTCTGTGCTGAATTAAAAGGCTGCTTTTTTGGCTTTGTGGTCCCCACAATAAAGAGCAGGCCTCCCTTAGCCCCGGTAGTCAAATGTTTTTACATTTTCAGGGTGCTTATTCCCCAGCTGCATTTTCCCCTACTACCTTTACACTGATTAAAAACCACGTAGTTGATCTTTTTGATGTTAATTTCCAGTCCTCTTAGTTTGCAAAATTCATGAAAAGCCCGAGGGAGTTCTGGATCATCAAAGCATGTCATCATTAAAAATGAGAGCTGTAACCTTTATGCCATTAGCTTTGGAGAATCCTACATGCAGCTGTTGAAGTGGCCTATGACTAGTTTATTCTGATTTTTACAGATAAATTCAGACAGAAAACAATGTGTTTCCTGTCTGCATTTATTTTTAAAGGTGGAAACATACTGAAAATGATGCTGTCTTTTGTGAATAGCAGGCCAACAGATAGACAGCATGGGGAGTTAAAAGTAGAATGATACTATTTACCTGAGGGTACAATGTTTTGTTATATTTGGTCGCTTAATTTGCTAAGACACAATAGGCATCAAAGTATGAATGTATATCATCAGAAAAATAAATGTGGAAATATACAATTTTACAACTTCATTTATTCTCAAAACACAAAATATATATGGATAAATACCAGTAATATGGCCAACAGTTTTTGATAAATATTGATAAATACAGAGGGAAACGTTTAAAAAATCAATACCATAAAACCCGGCGCTCTACCTATGACTTCATTAATGTACAAAGGAAACAGAATGGGTGCCAGGATGTATCCCTGGCTAACCCCTCTGTGAATTAGTATAGAGGCAGTAAGCTCACATTTTTTGGCCCATCTGACCTGAGCATAGTTTGAGTGATGGAGTCTGGTTATTGTATTAAATATGTGGGATGGCATGCCCATAGATTCAAGGACTTCCCAAATCTTCTTTCTAAGGGCGATATAAAAGTCAGTCTTTAGATCCACAAAGGATCCACAAAGGATACATCTAAATGATCTTTAAGCACAATAATGTGTTTCCATGATGTGAGGGGAAAAATCAGAGGCTTGGTCAGTGGTGTTACTCTTGGGGTGGATTCCAGCCTGGAAGGCAAATAAGATGTTAGCACTAGCCATCCATCCCCGTAGTTCATCCAAAAGCTGCTTGCAAAACATTTTTAGCTGGTGTAAGGAAATGCCTCTTTTTGTATGTTGACCCCCACATTTGTGGACTAACACTGCTGTTTTTTTTACTCTCAGAATGCACTGAGGCCTTCTAAGCAGACCTCTGGCTGTGTTCTGACCCCATGCAAAGTATATGTCGAATTGGATACACCCAATTGGCAAGGCCTGACTTACGTATGGTACCCAGAGTGCCCAGGGCATGTAAGGCAGTGTCCACTCAGGGCTACAGCACTATTTGTGCCACCTGTCGTGTGACAAAACACAAAATGGCTCCCAGCCTGCCACTGCGGAATGGAAGGACAGTGTTTTTACTGCCAGTCCGACTTTGCCATTTAACCTAATGGCAAAGCCACCATGTCCCTTAACAGTATATGCATGTCTCCCCTATGGAAAGCCTAGAAAGCCCTATGGCAGAGGTCTGTAGTTTGTTAAGTCAAACATAAATATTTTGATTTGTCTCAACAGCATCACTTCCAAGTTGTCATTCTGCTGTGGGTAAAGTCACTAGTCCCACTGGCTAGAACAGGGTTACGAAGTGACATCCCCACCTGGCTAACTTTTGACTAGGACTGCCAAACTGGGATTATTCATGGCATTAAATGCAATCTAATGTTCAGGTTGAAATTAAAAGTGACAGTTCTGTGCACTGCTCGCCCAGGGACCTCACAAAGGCACACAAATACAGACAGCTTTCTGACCGCCTAGGGAGACATGTGAATGACTCCCAGGCTCAAGAAAAAAGGCAGTAGCAAGGTGTCACTTCCTCTGCCAGGATGGCCATTCAAGGGATTAGTCTGGAGACGTACTTCAAAGGGGAAGCTGCCTTTGATGGGCCACCAGGCACAGCACCCCTGAGCAGGATGCCTTTTGTCCTTGTAGACAGTTTGGCTACAGGGCCAGAAGTGGAAAACTTGCCCTAAAAATGGTTCTAACATGGGCCTGTTGTCCCCAGGTAGCCACAGCTCTAGGGTGGGCTACCTTGCTCCTTACTATCGAGGAAGGGTCGTGCCATCTTAAAAGGGAGAACAATGTGGTGTTCTGGGATAGCCAGTTGCCACACATCACAGGAACATCAGCACTATGTAGGAGGGGACCCAGTAGCCCATTGGCTAGTGACCGTGTGGCACCTCAGGGCACTGTCCTGGGATAAATATGGCACCCCTGGCAGGTTGAACCTCAGTACTCAATGGACCTGGAAAGAGGATGAGATGGAGACCACTCAGCACCAGGTGGAAACACACAAAGAGAGGCTGCAGAGCTGGAGTGACTGCACCTGCTGCACTATGGGCTACAGGAGTTTGGACCCTGTTCTGCATGCCCAGCTTGGGGAAATGCTGATCACTAGCCCCATTATAAAGCAGAGTCACCAAGTGTCAGTTGGCTGGCCCCCAATAATAGCACGGGGAAAATTAAAACTGAAGGAACAAGAGTTGCATCTCTGGTAGCTACAGAAGAAGTCTTGCCTCTAGCTGATGCTGGGCACACCCAAAGATAATTTGGAGATAATCAAAAGGTGCACCCATTTCTGCTGGATCCGTGAGTGATGGTTGTGACCGGATTCATCACCTAAGAGGGAACCCAGCCTCCAACAAAGATTTGCACCGTGACTGCTGTGTTGCAAAAGCACAAGGTCTGCATCAGCAGCCCTTGCAACCGTGCACAGAGGACTTCATGGGACCCTGAAATTTGTGAAGAGAGTTACCCTCACTCACCTGTTGACCGAGGACTTGACCAGTCTTTACCCCTGTGGATCTCATAGCATCCCGTACATCCTTGAGCATCTTTGAGCCTGCATCCCTCAGCATTAGGACCACTTTGTTATAGTCTAAGGTGGTCATCCTGCAAAGTTTGGATCCTGCTCTAAAAATGCTCTGGTGGCCAGTGTAGGAAAGTGTGTGTAGGAAAGTGCCCCATTTGGACATGGTCACCCCCACGTTTTCCTCACTAGTACTGAGGTTTTTCAATGGAAGTGCACTGCGTCCCTGCCAAATAGGTCTCCAGGTAATTGGCACACACTCCTGTATCTCTGTATGCCCCTAGTAAATGGTACCCCTGGTACCTACGGCCTGGTTACTGGAAAGGGTGCTTAGGGGCTGCAGCATGCATTCTACTCCCCTAAACAAGTTGCACACAGCTGCGGTTGCAGACTGCATGTCCTGGAGCAAGTCAGGTGAAAACACAACATGGCACACTCATTGTGTGCCATGCCCCACTCATTGCATCTAAATATATTTAAGTCACCCCTACAACAGGCCTCACAGCCCAAAGGCAGGGTGTATTATATTTGATGTGAGGACATAGCTGCATGAGCAGTAATAACCCTGTGATGTCTGGCCTGACTACCGGACATTGCAAGTGAACAGGGAAGCCATCTTAAGGTAAGTACTGGACACTCATCATAACGAGTTCCCCAGCAACATAATGGCTTAATTGAAATGTATGGTGTTTGGTGTCAAACACCTCATCTTAATAAATCCAGGCTGATGCGAGCTGAAAAAAGCAAGAACTGTGGAATGCTGGTGGACTTTGGAGCAAAATCCTGCCTGCTTACCTGCTCCTGTCTTGACAATCAAGACAACCCGACTTGTCCTGCAGCTGTGCATCCTCCAAAAGCCTTGGAAGGCCTCCAGCACTTTGCCAACCTGTTAGGATCCACCTTGAGGAGTAAGAGCCACTTCCTTGTTTGCTGCAGGCACCAACCACAATGTCCGGTTCACCATGCGCACCACCGGGTGCATCGTTGCAGCAGCCACAAAAGAGGAGGTCACCATTCGCCAAGAGACCAAACCCATCTCCCCACCAAGTGAGAAGACATCAAGACCAATCTAAGCCATCTTGCACCAATGCCTGGGGTACTGGACCACTTGCAGCAACAAAAACGTGTTTGAAGTTCGAACAAGATTCAAACGTCGCTTCAAACGTCACATTCGAAGACCAGTCATTGAGGAACATCAACATCAAAGATGGCATCACCAAGAGTAGCCCAGCTGTCCTGTTTTGTCCCTCTTCTTGCACGTCCACCAAAGACCAGTGGTCGCCTTGACATAGGAGCATTGACTACAACAGCTTAACTGCTCACCCACAGCTTTTGGAATTATTACTTTCACCCCTGTAAACCAATAACGGTCTCCTGTCCGTAGTAAACACCTATATTTGGTACAGTGCACGGATAGTAAGCTTCCTACACCAGGTAACTGTCCAAAGTATCCTCTCTGGCCCCTTGGATCCCAACTCAGGCCAAAGTTGCTGAACTAACTTTTCCAAACATTTCAAAAGTTTATAAAGTTTTTTGTTGACCATTGCATGTTTGTTGTTGATGTTAAAGTTATTTATTCTTTTAAAAATCTATATCTCCAGAACCCTCCGATGAATTTTGATGATCAAGGTGTAGGAAGTTGGCTCTGTATATGCTATCTCAAAGTGAGAGATAGTGTGCATAGAGCCAAGGGGTCCCCTTAGAGGTTGATACTGGCAATAATAGATAATACTAATGCTCTATTTTGTGGTAGTGGGGTCGAGCAATAGGCTTATCAGAGGGTAGTGTTAAGCATTTTTTGTACACACACAGGCAATAAATGGGAACACATATTCAAAGACTTAACTCCACCCCAATAGGTTTTTTTTGTTAGAAAAATATTATTTTCTGAATTTATTTTTGAACCACAAGATTCAGAATTCAAGTAAATACATAAATTGTAAGGTACTTGGCATAGGTAAATATCCAACTTTGAAGTAAAACAGTAAGGTACACAGGGCCATATTTATACTTTTTGACGCAAAACTGCGCTAACGCAGTTTTGCGTCAAAATAATTAGCGCCAGCTAACGCCATTCTGAAGCGCCATGCGGGCGCCTTATTTATTCAATGACGTTAGCCGACGTTAGCTGCCGGCGCTCCCTGGTGTGCGTGAAAAAAAATGACGTACACCAGGCAGCGCCGGTGTAGGGGAATATGGAGCTTGGGCACCAAAAAATGGGGCAAGTCAGGCTGAGGCAAATTTTTCGCCTCAACCCGATTTGCGCCATTTTTTTCGACTCCCAACCCCCATTGAAATGACTCCTGTCTTAGCAAAGACAGAAGTCATGCCCCCTTGCCCAATGGCCATGCCCAGGGGACTTCTGTCCCCTGGGCATGGTCATTGGGCATAGTGGCATGTAGGGGGGCACAAATCAGGCCCCCCTATGCCACAAAAAAAAAAAAAAAAAAACTTACCTGAACTTACCTTAATGTCCCTGGGATGGGTCCCTCCATCCTTGGGCGTCCTCCTGGGGTGGGCAAGGGTGACAGGGGGTGTCCCTGGGGGCATGGGAGGGCACCTCTGGGCTCCTTCCGAGCCCACAGGTCCCTTAACGCCTGCCCTGACCAGGCACTAAAAAACGGCGCAAAAGCGGCTGGACGTAATTTTTTTTGCCCCGCCCACTCCCGGGCGTGAATTTTGCCCGGGAGTGTAAATACGGCGCACATGCCTCGGAGTAAATTTTTTAGACGGGAACGCCTACCTTGCATATCATTAACGCAAAGTAGGTGTCCACGCTAAAAAATGACGCAAACTCCATGGACTTTGGCGCTAGACGCGTCTAACGCCAAAGTATAAATATGGAGTTAGTTTTGCGTCGGAATTGCGTCAAAAAAAACGACGCAATTCCAGCGCAAACAGAGTATAAATATGCCCCACAGTGTTGGCAAAAATGGCAATAAGCTATTTCAAAAGTGAACATAGTGCAAAAATCAACAGTTCCTGGAGGCCGTAAGTACAAGTTAGTTTAGCAGGTAAGTAAAGCACTTACAAGTTCAGTCTCCGGGGCATAGGCAGCCCATTGTTGCGAGTTCAATGCAACCCCAAACACCCAGCACCAGCAACACAAGGCCGATCAGGTGCAGAGTTCAAAGTAGTGCCCAAATAACATAAGCTCCTATGGAGACTAGGGGTGCAACGGTTCCAGTCTGCTAGCAGGTAAGTACCTGAGTCCTCAGGAAGCAGACCAGGGGGGTTTTGTAGAGCACTTGTGGGTCACAAACAGGCACACAAAATACATCCTCAGCGGCACAGGGGCAGCCGGGTGCAGTGTACAAAGTTGGTGTTGGGATTTAGATAGATATCAATGGAGGGACCCGGGGGTCACTCTGGCGATGCAGGCAGGGCACACAGGGGCTTCTCGGGCCAGCCACCGACTGGGCAATGAGGAGGGCTGCCTGCTGGTCACTCCTGCACCAGTAGTTGGTTCCTCTCGGGCCTGGGGGCTGCGGGTGCAGTGATTCTTCCAGGCGTCGGGTTCTTTGTTACCAGGCAGTTGCGGTCAGGAGGAGCCTCTGGATTCTCTCTGTGGGTGTCACTGTGAGGGTGCAGGGAGGTCATCTCAGGGTGTCCACATCATGGGATTCACCTGGGGGTCCTCGCTGCAGTGTTGGTTTTGCTGGACACGAGCCGGGGCCGTCGGGTGCAGAGTGTTGGGGACTCACACTTCCAGAGTCCCATTAAAGATGGCTTCTTCTTTGTAGATTAGACAGAGCTGCTGTCCACAGGAGGTTCTTGGTTCTTTGGGTTACAGGGCAGTCCTCTGAGTCAGCAGAAGTCGCTGGTCCCGCTGGATGCGTCGCTGTTGCAGATTCTTTGAGTATGGAGACAGGCCGGTAGGGCTGGGGCAAGTCAGTTGTCATCTCCGTCGTCTCTACAAGGCTTTCAGGTCAGCAGTCCTTCTTCTTGTTCAGGTCATCAGGAAATCTGTTTTCCTGGGTTCAGGGTTGCCCCTAAATACTCAATTTAGGGGGGTGTTTAGGGCTGGAGGGCAGTAGTCAATAGCTACTCTCCCTGAGGGTGGCTACACCCTCCTAGTGCCTCCTCCCTGTGGGGAGGGGGGCACATCCCTAATCCTATTGGGGGAAATCCTCCAGAGAAAGATGGAGGATTTTCTAAGGCAGGGGTCACCTCAGCTCAGGACACCTTAGGAGCTGTCCTGGCTGGAGGGTGACTCCTCCTTGTTTTTCTCATTATCTCCTCCGGACTTGCTGCCAAAAGTGGGGGCTGTGTCCGGGGGGAGGGCATCTCCACTAGCTGGAGTGCCCTGGGGGGGCGTAAAACCAGGCTTGAGCCTTTGATGCTCACCGCCAGTTGTTACAATTCCTGCAGGGGGAGGTGTGAAGCACCTCCACCCAGTACAGGCTTTGATCCTGGTCACAGAGTGCAAAAAGGCACTCATCCCATGTGGCCAGAAACCCATCTGGATGTGGCAGGCTGGCAGAGACTGGTCAGCCTAGCACTAGTAGTTGGGCTGGTATGCAGGGTACATCTCTAAGATGCCCTCTGAGTGCATTTCTCAATAAATCCCACACTGGCCTCAGTGTGGATCTATTGTGCTGAGAAGTTTGATACCAAACTTCTCAGTATTCAGTGTAGCCATTATGGAACTGTGGAGTTCATGTTTGACAAACTCCCAGACCATATACTCTTTAGGGCTACCCTGCACTTACAATGTCTAAGAATTGGCTTAGACATTGTAGGGGCATAGTGCTCATGCAGCTATGCCCTCACCTGTGGTATAGTGTACCCTGCCTTACAGCTGTAAGGCCTGCTAGAGGGGTGACTTACCTATGCCACAGGAAGTGGGTTGTAAGCATGGCACCTTGAGGGGAGTGCCATGTTGACCTAGTCCTTTTCTCCCCACCAGCACACACAAGCTGTGAGGCAGCGTGCATGTGCTGAGTGAGGGGTCCCTAGGGTGGCATAATACATGCTGCAGCCCTTTGAGACCTTCCCTGACCACAGTGCACTTGGTACCAGGGGTACCATTTACTAAGGACTTATCTGTGTGCCAGGGCTGTGCCAATTGTGGAGACAAAGGTACAGTTTTAGGGAAAGAACACTGGTGTTGGGGCCTGGTTAGCAGGGTCCCAGCACACTTTCAATCATAACTAGCATCAACAAAAGGCAAAAAGTTAGGGGGTAACCATGCCAACAGTGCCATTTTCCTAAACAAGGTTTCTAAAGATACATATACATCTAATCTATTTTCCAAACATGGTGTCTTGTTTCTTTTGTGTTGTGCGACTTTCTTATTCTGTTGTTTGGTGTTGTTAAATAATTTACACATTGTTCCTTTGGTAAGCCTTACTGCTTGCAGCAGCAGCTACCCAAGGTTGAGCTTACAGTTCAGTAAACATACCTGACTGGACCCAAGATTGTATTTGTGAGTGTACAGCCTGGTAAGACTACCTAGCCATACCATATAGTACACCCCAGATCCTCACAGCAGGTTATCAAGCAGACTTAAGGCCTATAATCCCAGGTGCTTCCCAGTCACCCTTTTTGTAATTAGGAACAATGTGCACTCCAGTCCAGATATCAGATACATCTGCACCGCCCAAAATCATGTTTGACAGTAAGTTGATGATTACCTGGGCCCAGACGGCATTCTCAGATCTATACATGTCCCCAAGGATCATATCAGAACCTGGAGTCTTGCTCTGGTGGCCAGACTCAACAACTTTAATGGTGTCTGATAGTGAAAAAAACACACACTCTTCCTTAGAAATTGCCTTTCATAGGAGGGTTGTTTCCAAATCTGGTAAGTCTTCTTCATGGAAATCATAATTTGCACAGATAATGAACTGGTCTTCTATCCTGGACTTTAGGGTGGTGGAGAGACTGGATAGTGACCATAACGCCCTTGAACTCGATCTTAGCCATCCTGGGCCAAAGGCCTCCATAACAACCATGGGGGAGTCCAAACCTGAACTACTATTAGACAATAACAGGAGAAGAATCAGGTGGGATAAACTAGCCACGAGCCAAGTGAAACTTTCGAAGCTCTACGCAGGTTTAATCCCCATTTTGGAAAAAGTGGGAGAGCTAGCCAACGATGTGGGCAATATAGTCCACTATGAGAAATTATACCAGGCTCATGAGGACCTTATAAAGGGAGCGGCCTCTGAGCTTTTTACCAGGGTCCAGAATCAGAAGAGGATCCAACAACATAACTCCTTATGGTACAATGCAGTCTGTAGGAAGGCAAAGGGAGAACTCCTCAGATGCATCAAGGAGGGAACAGATAGAGAGAAGCTGCGAGAAAGTAGACGGGCTTATAAAAAATTGGCCATCCATGCTAAAACCGAATGGGAGGAGAACCAGTGGGAGGAGCTTACCACTTCCCTCGCAACAAGAGACCACCGAATGTTTTGGAGAGTAGTAAACGGGGGGTCGGGGAACCTCCATTCGGCAATAGAACCAAATATTGCAGCAGGGGTGTGGCAGGCACACTTCCAGTCTCTCTACAGTTCTGAGCAGGGAGAAACTAAGATTGATTTCGGTACTGGACTGGTAGAGTATGGCGGGATTTGATAACAGTGGGGGAGGTGAAGGTAGCACTAATGGGACTTAAAGCTGGAAAGGCGCCAGGATTGGACGACCTGCCCGGGGACCTGTTCAAGCAGGAGCCCGGTGTTTGGGCCCCCTATCTGGCTGCAGTGTTTAATGGAGTTTTGTGTGGCATGGAAATTCCGAGTACTTGGCTGGGGGCAGAGGTGGTTCCTATATTTAAAAAGGGCTCGCCCCTGCTCCCAGCCAACTACAGACCAATCAGTCTAATTGACGTGTCACAGAAGCTGTTTGGCAGGATACTGCTGAATCGCCTTCAGGACTGGGTGGAAGAAACGGGTGCCCTTAGTCCGTATCAGGCGGGATTTAGAAAGGGAGTTTCTACAGTGGACCAGGTTTTTCGTCTGAACGTTATCTATTGGAGGGCAGCAATATTGGAAGGGGGTAGTTTATACACTATATTTGTGGACCTGAGGGCTGCGTTCGACCTCGTGCCCAGAGGGAAACTCTGGAGTGTTCTGGCTGAGATGGGGGTCCCCCCAGACATCCTGATAATTTTAAAGAGATTGCACCATAATAACTATGCCCGGGTCAGGTGCGGGAAACATGGGGAATTAACAGACAGATTCCCCGTTGACAGGGGGGTTAGACAGGGCTGTGTATTGGCACCGACCCTGTTCTGCCTCTTCGTCAACGGGGTAATCGCCCATCTCAATGGAACTGAATACACTGATGCCCCAAAATTGAATGGCAGCAGGGTGCCTGCAATCATGTTTGCAGATGACACCCTGCTGCTGTCCAAAACCCCCATGGGGATACAGAGGATCCTTGATTCTTTTGTGGCTTTTTGCACAGATAGGGGGTTAGAAATCAATGCTAACAAAACCAAGTTTATGGTTATGAACCCAACCCCAAGATCACGCCCGAACCCCTTACTGGGAGCTTCATGTTTAGAGAGAGTCTCCACCTTTGAATATCTAGGTGTAACGTTGAATGAAACCATGTCCTGGGGAACTCACCAGACTAGGGTTAACCTTAAATTAGTGCAGACCACTGGCGGCATTGCTCGGTTGATGAGAAGCTCCACATATCGACCGCTGGGGCCGCTTATCCAGATATACAAGGCACAGGCTAGAGGAGCTCTGATGTACGGGGCGGAACTGTGGGGTCACACAGCTTCCTGCAGTTTGTCTATAACTGAGAACAACTTCATTAGACAGATAGTAGCACTCCCGTCCAGTACTCCGCTCCTCCCCCTGAGGATGGATCTGGGTCTGAGACCAATAGCAGATGAATTAGGTCTCAGACCCATAGTCTTCTGGCGAAGGCTATGGAGCACTGAAGAACTCTCTTCTTATAGGGCGGAACTGAGGGAGTTTTTAACCCACCCTAAAGCCCTACAGATCCCGTGGATAAAATATATAAAAAAGTCCTGTATGGGATTGGGCCTCCCTGACCTGTGGTCGGATCCAGCTAACGCCTCACTAAGGATCCCACGAAGAGCTTTGGTCAGTGCTTACCACGAGCGGAAATTAGCTATGGCCCTAGACCGCAAGAATGAGGGGTCATTAACATCTGTATTTGCGCAAAGCAAGGACTCATACCGTTTGGAGAGGGTTCTGGATGCTATGTCTCCTGTGCTGGCCAGGAAGCTTTTTCTCCAATGGAGATATGGCACATTGCCTCTGCGATCTTACACCTGCTCCTGGTCAACACTGCCATCTACCAAGCTATGTCCGACATGTGTGGGAGCAGAGGAAAGCGATCTGCATGTGGTCTTGTTTTGTCCAACTTACAAGGCCGCCAGGAAATATTGGCTCCTACCACTTATTAGAAACCTTGGTTTTAGGGAGTACCTCCCGGTGTACAGAATTTTAAAAACTAATGTTTCAGGTCCAATTGTGTTTGCACTAGCCAAATTCCTTACCAATGTCTGGCATATTCGTACCCGTATTTTAAAGTTGCAGGCTCCTATCTAATTTTAAGTTTTCATTTTAATTGTATGGTCTTTTATCTGATGTGTTTCCTGTTTACTTTCCCTTGATGGTTTTACATGTTCATATGTGTGTTTTTTGTGTACATCTTTTATGGCCTAATTGGCCGAAATAAAGATTAATTAATTAAAAAAATAATAATAATAATTTGCATAAAGTTTAGAGAAATGTTTATTCAAAGTTTTCATTGCAAGTAATAATCTGTCATCATGCTTGTGGCTAGGCTACAATGGGCTACAATATGCCAAAAAGCAGTATGATTATCATTTTGGGATGCTTACAATAAATCCTGCCAATTGACCTCATCCTATTCCCTTTTCTTCTCCACCACTATAAGTCTGTATACGAATCTGTCATAACATATAGCTTCCTGATTTGGGGATTTTATGGCTAAGGGCATGATGTAATATAGCATTATTGTAATTACTACAATACCGTGGACAAGTTTTGAACGTGCTCTTAGAGGCTATATTTCTGGGTTTAGGAATCAGCCCTTTAAGTAGAGTCATTTTTTGTGTGAAGCTCAATTATTAGTATGTCACAAGAAAGTAGATGTACAAAAGGAGTAAAAATTAGATTAAAGGAGTGACAGATGTTTGATAGTGTGATAGGATTGAATTTTATGCTTTACCACTTAATTCCTCTTCTATAGTTACAGATATTAGTCTCTGGGCATTTACATATATGATGGGTGACCTAATCCTCAAATTTGTCTGCGTTTATGCTTAAATTTAAGGCACTGTGGTTACTATCTCCCCTAGAGATGATCTTCAAATCAACAAATTTGTCCAAACTCTAATAAAGACGTTATTTAGCTTCGGTAATGCCTTATCTGGTAGAGACATATTCTAGTTGCAGAATCCTTACCCTAGAATTGCCCGCAAACGTCAGATTGATCTGGAGAATTTTCTGAGCAGTACCCCTGCGTGCCATTAGGTGTTGCCAGTCGACTCCATGTCTGTTGTCGACTGAATCACAAATGAAGTCAGGGGTACTATATAGGCGCCACCCCGGCATGCTGATGTCAATTTCTTTTCACAACTTTTCACGCCAGGAGTGCAGAGCCATGAAGAACACTGATTAAGGTGCGTCAAAACTAAGGCCCTCAAAGGGAGTCCCTGTCCCTAGAAATCAGTTCAGAGAGCAGGGAGGATGGGTAGGTTGGTACGAATCTGTAACCAGAATATGTTTCTACTAGATAAGGCATTATTGAAGATAAGTAACTTGTTCATCTGATAGAGCCTTCTAGTTGCAGATTCCTTACTTTAGAATAGATAACCAAACAATACTATCCTCGGAGGCGAGTCTGCGAACCAAAGTCATACTAGAAAGTCCTGCAGGACTGAACCGCCAAATACCTGTCCCTACGGACCTGAATGTCAATGGTGAATGTGTACAGAGATGCCCATGGTCCCACCTGATAGATATTAAGGACTGCAATGAGCACGCAAACCTTCAGATGGTTGCTTTTAGCCAATGGGCAGCAGATCTTAACGCAGAGTATGACCCATCTGGAGATAGTGCTCTGCACTGCCCAACCTTTCTTCGCACCCATACAACATAGAAAGAGCTGATCATCCACCCAGAACTCTTTGGTACAATCATAGTAGAACGTTAATGCTCTTGTTGGGTCCAGGAGGTGGAGTCTCTTCTCTTTCTTAGAAGGGTGTGGGGTGTTTAAAAAGTAGGCAAGGTGATAGACTGGCCTACATAAGAGGGCATAACCACTTTTGGCAGAAAAGAAGCCCTAGTGAGAAGCACCGCTTTGTCAGGATAGATGGAAAGGTAAGGCAGCTTAAATGACAATGCCTGCAAATCAGTGACCCTACAGGCAGAAGTAATGGCCACAAGGAAAGCTGTATTCAAAAAGAGAAGCCTGAGAGGAGAATTGTGGAGATGCCTGAAAGGAGCGCACATCAGAAAGTTCAAAACTAAATTGAAATCCCATTGGGGTATAATGAATGGAGATGGTGAAAACATATGTGTATGGCGTTAAAGGAACCTATTTACAATAGGAGATTTAAACAGAGAAGGTTGATCAGGCAACCTCAAAAAAGCAGTAATTGCTGACAAATAATCTGTGTAAGTGCCCATGGTAGAGCCCTGCTGCACACCAAAGAAAGTGTAAACAAGAAAACCTCAGAAAGAGGGGCAGAACCTGTCTGTGCACCATGCTACAAGTTGCTTCCAACAACAGGCGTATACCATTTTGGTGCAGTGATGCCTGGCTGCCAAGGTAACGTTACAGACTTCAGGCGGAAGGTCAAAAGCTGTCACCTCTCTCTGCTTCACCCCCACACAAGTAGGCAGAGACTTGACAGGTTTGGGTGCAGAACCATGCCCTGATGCTGCTACAGAAGATCCTCTCAAACTCTGGGCAGAAGTTTCATGAGTGGCAAGCCATACAGGAGGCCTGAGTTCCACTCAAGATGAAAAGCATCTCCCGAGTGATTGCCACCTTGGAAACTCCAACCTGAAGTACTGCTGACATTGCACGTTCTCTGCGAAGGCTAACAAATCTAACCAAGACTCTCCCCATTGCTGAAAGACACGTTGCACCACCTCCAGATGCCGATGCCATTCATGATCTGGCAGGCATTTTCGGTTAAGTTCATCTGCTCTGGCTTTCAGTGAGCCCACCAGATGTGGGTAGAGAGACAGTCTCCTGACAAAGGGTCCACAACCTCAATCACCCTGCTTGTTGCAGTACCACATGGCAGAATCCTGCCTCCAGGCAGAGGAAAGTCAGACTAGGAAACTATGGAGGCAGCTTGAGGGGAAAGGGGGTACCATGGACTGGTCAGACCACTGGCTCACTCATCCATGTGGTCGATGCATCCCACATCCCCAGCCACACAGAGCCTGGACAACATGCCTGGCACAGTGGCTGGACAGAAATGGATGCTGATGGTGACCCTTCCATAGCCATGAAAGGGGCAGAAAGCAGACTGTGGGGGACGAGATGCTGCCATGAGGCCCAAAGACCTGGTCTCAGCACGAGAATCCTTGAAGCACCCTAGCAATGAGTGTAGGAAGGTAGCCTCTTTCTAGCCTTGTTAACCCCACTTTTGGCCTGTTTGTGAGTGTATTTCAGGGTGTTTTTACTGCCTCACTGGGATCCTGCTAGCCAGGGCCCAGTGCTCATAGTGAAAACCCTATGTTGTCAGTGTGTTTGATACGTGTCACTGGGATCCTGCTAGCCACGACCCCAGTGCTCATAAGTTTGTGGCTTAAATGTGTTCCCTGTGTGGTGCCTAACTATATCACTGAGGCTCTGCTAACCAGAACCTCAGTGTTTATGCTCTCTCTGCTTTTAAAATTGTCACTGTAGGCTAGTGACTAATTCTACCAATTCTGATTGGCACACTGGAACGCTCTTATAATTCCCTAGTATATGGTACCTAGGTACCCAGGGTATTGGGGTTCCAGGAGATCCCTATGAGCTGCAGCATTTCTTTTGCCACCCATAGGGAGCTAAGACAATTCTTACACAGGACAGCCACTGCAGCCTGAGTGAAATAATGTCCACGTTATTTCACAGCCATTTTACACTGCACTTAATTAACTTATAAGTCACCTATATGTCTAACCCTCACTTAGTGAAGGTTAGGTGCAAAGTTACTTAGTGTGAGGGCACCCTGGCACTAGCCAGGTGCCCCCAAATTGTTCAGGGCAAATTCCCCGGACTTTGTGAGTGTGGGGACACCATTACACGTGTGAACTACATGTAGGTCAATACCTATATATAGCGTCACAATGGTAACTCCGAACATGGCCATGTAACATGTCTAGGATCATGGAATTGTCAGGTATTGGTAGGGCAATTCCTTGCATCCCCGGGGCTCCAGCACAGAACCCGAGTACTGCCAAACTAGCTCTCCGGGGTTTTCTCTGCAGCTACCGCCAACCCTCAGACAGGTTTCTGCCCCCCTGAGGCCTGGGCAGCCCAGTCCCAGGAAGGCAGAACAAAGGATTTCCTCTGAGAGAGGGTGTTACACCCTCTCCCTTTGGAAATAGGTGTTAAGGGTCTGAGGGGAGTATCCTCTCCTGGCCTCTGGAAATGATTTGAAGGGCACAGATGGTACCCTCCTTGCATAAGCCAGTCTACACTGGTTCAGGGATCCCCCCAGCCCTGCTCTGGCGTGAAACTGGACAAAGGAAAGGGGAGTGACCACTCCCCTGACCAGCACCTCCCCAGGAGAAGTGCCCAGAGCTCCTACAGTGTGTCCCAGACCTCTGCCATCTTGAATGCAGAGGTGTGAGGGCACAATGGAGACCTCTGAGTGGCCAGTGCGAGCAGGTGACGTCAGAGACCCCTCCTGATAGGTGCTTACCTCTCTCTGTAGCCAATCCTCCTCTGAGGGCTATTTAGGGTCTCTCCTGTGGGTTTCTCATCAGATAACGAATGCAAGAGCTCACCAGAGTTCCTCTGCACTTCCCTCTTTGATTTCTGCCAAGGATCGACCGCTGACTGCTCCAGGACGCCTGCAAATCTGCAACAAAGTATCAAGAAGACTACCAGCAACATTGTAGTGCCTCATCCTGCCGGCTTTCCCAACTGTTTCTTGGTGGTGCATGCTCTGAGGGCTGTCTGCCTTCACCCTGCACTGGAAGCCAAGAAGAAATCTCCTATGGGTCAAAAAATCTTCCCCCTACTAAAGCAGGCACCAAACTTCTGCATCACCGATTCTCTGGGTCCCCTCTCATCTTGACGAGGGTGGTCCCTGGAACACAGGAGCTAGAGTCAAGTTTCCCTGACAGTCCAGTGGCCCTTCTGTCCAAATTTGGTGGAGGTAAGTCCTTGCCTCCCCACGCCAGACAGTAATCCTGTGTATTGTGTGAACTGCAGCTGCTAGGGCTTCTGTGCACTTTTGCAAGACTTCCTTTGTGCACAGCCTAGCCCAGGTCCCCAGCACTCTGTCCTGCATTGCCCAACTTGCTGAGTTGGACTCCGACTTCGTGGGACTCCCTTTTGTCGTGCTGAGATGACCGCCATGCTCAGATTTTCTGAATGCCTGTTCAGGTGCTTCTGTGGGTGCTGCCTGCTTTTGTGTGGGTTCTGTGTGTTGTTGAGCCCCTCCTCTGTTTCCTCTTCCAAGGGGCAACTTCCTGGTCCTTCCTGGGCCCTGGCAGCACCCAAAATATTTAACTGCAACTCTTGCAGCCAGCAAGGTTGGTTTGTGGTCCTTCTGTGTGGAAACAACTCTGCATCCTCCAGCACACCATGGGACATCTTCTGACCAAAGGAGAAGTTCCTGGCACCTTCCGTTGTTGCAGAATCTCCAGCTTCTTCCACCCAGAGGCAGCCCTTTTGCACCTTTATCTGGGGTTTAGTGGGCTCCTGCCCCCCCGGACACTTGTGTGACTCTTGGACTTTGTCCCCTTCCTTTACAGGTCCTCAGGTCCAGGAATCCGCCTTCAGTGCTTTGCAGTCAGTTGTTGTCTTTGCAGAATCTCCTATCTCGACTTTACTGTCTTTCTGGGGTAGTAGGGTAACTTTACTCCTACTTTTCAGGGTCTTGGGGTGGGGTATCTTGGACACCCTTGGTGTTTTCTTACACTCCCAGCGACCCTCTACATACTACACTAGGCCTGGGGTCCCTTCGTGGTTCGCATTCCACTTTTGGTGTATATGGTTTGTGTTGTCCCTAGGCCTATTGTCTCCTATTACATTCTATTGTGTTCTACAGTATTTGCACTACTTTACTCACTATTTACTTACCTGATTTTGGTCTGTGTGTATATTTTGAATATTTTACTTACCTCCTAAGGGAGTATATCCTCTGAGATACTTTTGGCATATTGTCACTAAAATAAAGTACCTTAATTTTTAGTAACTGAGTATTGTGTTTCTTATGATATAGTGCTAAGTGATATAAGTGGTATGGTAGGAGCTTTGCATGTCTTCTAGTTCAGCCTAAGCTGCTCTGCTACAGCTATCAGCCTAAGCTGCTAGAACAATACTAATCTACTAATAAGGGATAACTGGACCTGGCACAAGGTGTAAGTACCACAAGGTACCCACTATAAGCCAGACCAGCCTCCTAAAATGAGAATGCTTAATCTCCAAAGAGGTGGGTGGCATCAAAGTGCATACCCATAAGATTGGCTTGGACATCTCCCAAAAAGCCAGATGTCCTCAACCAGGCATGGTGCCTCAGGGACACCATCGATGCAACTGCCCCGCCCAGTGAGTTGGTCATGTCCAGTCCACATCGGATCATGAACTTTGCTGCATCTCTCCGATCTGCAATTGCTTGGAAGAGTACAGCCCAGGCCTCCTCCGGGATCTGTGGCAGCACTTGCTCAACCGTATTCCACAGCGTGTGGGAGTAAAGGCTCAAAAGGCATGCAGTGCTCATTGACCGCAAAGCAAGGCTGGCAGAAGAAAACATCATCTTCCCACATACGTCCAGCCTTTTGGATTCCTTTTCTGGGGGTGCAGAAAGCAATGCATCAAGGAAGATGAAGGCTTGGATAACCAAGCTCTCAGGGGCACGGTGTTATGTCAGAAAGCTTGGGTCACACAGAACAGGGTGATGGGGCAAGCTATTGTCCTGTTCACAGGAGTCCCTGTGCTCAGTTTGGTCAGGTACCCAGTGTAGGACATCTGTAAGAGCTTCATTGAATGGGAGGAGGGGTTCAGAGGATGAAGCTCTAGATTGGAGCACCTTTGTCAGGAGGTTAGTTCCGAATGCCGCTGAAGGCAACTTAAGGTCTAGGACCTCAGCTGCTCTTTGCACCACCATAGAATATGAAGCTCCCTCCTCCGTAGCCATGGTAGCAGGAGAAAGCATGCCAGTATCTGGAGAAGAATCTAGTCCGCTGGCACCCAAACGTGTATGCCAGTAGGAAGCTGGCTTTTTATGTAGTGAACCAAAATGAGGTACACTGTGCAAACAGTCCAAGCAATCCCCAGAATTATCACAGAGGCACAAATGACATCCCAAATGCTCTCTTTCTGGGTAGTGTGGACAAGCAGTTAGGCTTATGAGAAAACAGTATTAAGCATGTAAGGTAAACACTCATGCAGTAAGTGAGACACATACTTAATAAAGAAATCTGACACCAATTTATAAACATAGCACATTCTTTTATAAATACTTTTATACCAAGATTACCATAGTCAGGGGAGTACTTTTCCAGTTATAAATTTTTAGAGTTTTTAAATAGTGCATTCTTCAGGAAGCTGCAATGTAATCCTATTGAAGAAAACAAAGATGGCAAACTAAGCAGAGAACAACAAATTACGTTGCCAATCTCCAGGACTTAAGGTGAGTTTGGGGCAACATCCAAGGCCACACCAACAGGTCACCTGGGGAAGTTGTGGTGCGTTCGGGTGTGAAGGTGTATTATGGCATTGGGTGTCTCACTGAAGTCTACGTGCATTGGTGCAGTTAAACAGTTGCTACAGGGATGGACCAGAAGGACAGTCCAGGGGAACCCATTGGGGGGTTCAATTCTTGAGGTCCTTGGGCACATGGCAACACCGTCAGTCCACTTCTCCTCGGGCTGTAGGACATGGCTGCAGGGGTGTTTTCTGGCATCGGGTCCAGTACTGGAGTTCTTCACAGTTGCAGGAGGGCCTGCAGAAAGAGTCTGCAGGTGTGGACTGGGGGTCCAGTCTGACCAAGCCAACAAGTGGGCTAACGTCTCACAAGGTGGGGAGATGTGGGGACACCATTGGTTCTCTTCTCCTTGACCCATAGCGGACAGGTGTAGATGTGTCCTAAGGCATCGGATCTTTGTTTCCTGGTCACTCACAGTTGCTGGGAGCATTTGCAGAAACAGTCTGCAGATGCCACTATGAAGTCCACAGTGGGTGAGCACAGGGTGCCTTCATCTCTGGAGGGCCAGAGGACCACGCTGACACCACTGGCCCACTACAACACAGGCTGGATGATTCAGGTGCAGTGGTGATGGCTGGCGTCTGGTATCTGAGGGTCCCGGTCTTCTCAGGTTTTTCTTGGGTTGCACAGAGGGGGCAGTAGAAACACTCTGCAGGCGTGGACTGGCAGTCCTGTCTGACCAAGTCAACAAGGGAGCTCAGATCTCACGAGGCAGAGAGATGTGGGTACACCCTTGGTGCTCTTCTCCTTGGTCTGGGGTGGGTGGGTGCAGAGGTGTCCTAAGGTGTCGGGACTTTGCCTCCTGGTCACTCGCGGTCTGCAGATGCCATTGTGTAGTCCACAGTGGCTGAGCACAGGGTGGGCTTCGTCTCTTGAAGGCCAGGAGACCACTCTGACATCCTTGGCCCACTTCAACATTGGCTGGGCAACTCAGGTGCAGAGTGATGACCTGCGTTGGGTTTCAGGCAGTCCCAGTCCTCTCAGGTCTTCCTTGAGTGCCTGTCAATGCAGGGGAGCAGCTTCTCTACTCCAACGGAGATCCTCCTGGCGATTGCTGAAGCACCGGCAGCTCTCCCATTTATTTGGAGGCTGCAGCAGCAGGATAGGTTAGTTGCTCCTTGAAGGTTGGGTGCAGCAGGCAGGCCGGCATGATTGGTGCCAAGTCAGTCATGCTCCTCCCATCTTAGGTTCAGCAAGCTTCTTGTCCACTCCTTTTGTGTCCAGTGAAGATCTGAGGATCTGGCATCAGGGGCCCGTTTTATACTCAATTTAGGGGGTGTTAAGTGGAGTGAAGGTTAGCAGCCAATGCACTACTTCCCTTGGTGTCGCTACACCTCCTAGATGACCATTTCCTGTGAGGAGTGTGCATCACCCTGTCCAGAGTTCCTACATTCCATCACACACAAGATTGCAGAATTATCTAAGTCCTGTCCACTTCAGGCTGGCCACTCTAGGGGTGTTCTGGGTCTGGAGGTGTGACATGCCTCCTGCATAGCTAGTCCTCTTGTATGTCCACATGCCAGATGGGCTTTAGGGCACAGGTTGTCATCTTCCTCTGAAGAAGGCCAGATTTACATACTAAAGGCATGGGACTTGAAGCACTCCTGCCTTGGAATGCAGGTCATCCTGTTGGGGGGAGGGGTACAGAGGGGTCTAACACCCTGACCTGGACAGGCTTTTGTTTCTGACCTCTCGAGAGCAGAGGCTGTCACCCTGGGAGGTCAGATTCCTGTCTGCTGGTGGCAGACTAGCCAGGACTGGTGAGTGAGCTCACCAGCAGTTGGAAGGTTTTTCAGGGG
Source organism: Pleurodeles waltl (assembly GCF_031143425.1). Taxonomy (NCBI): domain Eukaryota; kingdom Metazoa; phylum Chordata; class Amphibia; order Caudata; family Salamandridae; genus Pleurodeles; species Pleurodeles waltl. The sequence goes on from NC_090446.1 coordinate 1,239,789,326, forward strand.
CACCTCTAAGGTGCCCTCTGGGTGCATGCATTAATAAATCCATCACTGGAATCAGTGAGGGTTTATTAATACAAGATATTTGGCAACAAACATCCCTAGGTTCAGGGAAGCCATCATGTAGCTGGAGAACTCATATTGACCAGTGTCCAGCACCTGTATGTAAAACAGTTTCCCTGCACACTAACTACCTCTAAGAATCGACAAAGACATAGTAGGGGCATATTTTCAAATGGATATATGCCCTCACTTGTAATATAATGCACCCTGCCTTAGGGTGGAAGGCCTGCTGTAGGGGTAACTTACAGATATTACAAGCTGTGTTTTAGGGGTCATGGCACACAAGTGTGTGCCATGTCTTGTTTTCAATTTTGGGAGCACCTTGTCACGCAATGGCAATCTGCATAAGGTTGGAGCTTGGTCTCTCAGAGTGGCACAAGTTGTGCTGCAGGTCTGAGGGGGCCTCTTCAGTACCCATGCCATAGCTGCCAGGGGTACCATTTACTAAGGGCTTATAGAGGTGCTGAAAGGCCTGGTCACTGGGGGAATCTAGTGACCAGGTGTCTTGTTTTGGGGAAGGTATACTAGTACCGGGGACCTGATTAGCAGGAACCCAGTATACTTCAGTCAAACCCAGCTCCCTACAAAAGGGTCTTTAAGCTGGTAGCCTAAAGGATCCAGAAATCCCTCCCATTATTCACCGTAACCTAGCCCATAGGAATGGGGCTGAGGATCCAACATAGAAGGCAAGGATCCTGATGGCATTAGAATCTACGTCATATGACACCCATCCAACTCAGTGTTAGAGTCAGCAATAAAAATGGGGATGGTGCCGCTCAGGGGCATGGACGGTGCTGGTAACATCAGTGTTGGGACCAGCATTGGAGAAGGTTTATGTGGCACAACCGGCACCTGTCCTTTTTGGGAGCCAGAAAGAAGTGGGGAATAGCAACTACAGCCTACTTCTGAAACCGGAACCCTTTTTATAACTCCCTTGGTGAAAAGAGCTGAGACTTCTTCGTGAAAAAGGGACAAATGATCACCCAACAGCTGGTCATGAGATGGTGGCATAGAGGGAAGGGTAGCCTGGAAGGGGAGGGAGTAGCCCCTTTGGACAATATGCAACATCCACCTATCTGATGTTATGAACTGCCAGTGGGGCAGGTGATGGCAAATACTGCAGCCAACTTAGTGCCCATGGTGATAAAGGGGCAGATTAGTAAGGTTTGGAGGCTGAAGCTGCTGGGAAGGTTGGTCGGTACCACGGCCCAGATGTAAAAAATACTTATTTTGCATTTCCTAAATAGCAACTCCCTAGAAATCGCTATTTAGGAAATGCAAAATAGTATGTACGAAAATAGAGGTTCCCTAATAGCGATTCCTACATTTTAGGAATCACTATTAGGAAATCGCTATTTAGGTAATACCTGACTATTTGTTCCTGTGGGCCTAAAGTTCTATAGGTAGGAATGGTTTAGCATTTCCTAATAGGAAATTGCAAATTAGGAAATGCAAAAACAAGGGTGACGTTCAGCCTAAGGCCATTCCTTGCTGCACCTCGAAAAATGTGCTGCACATGTAAAGCGCACACATGCCCTATGGGCATGTGTGGACTTGAAAAAATTATTTATGGGTGCTTTTTTTTTTTATTTCACATGGTTACCATCAACTTAAAGTCGATGGTAATTGCATTTCCTAAATGCTAATTTTGCAATTAGGAAAAGCCTTGTACATGTGCCAAGAAATCCCAATTTGGAATTCCCTATAGGCCTCTGTACATAGGAAAAGGCTGTTTTGCATTTCTTAATGGGCCAAAATTGTGATTCAGCCCTTTTAGAAATGAAAAAGGCCTTTGTACATCTGGCCCCATGACCTGGGCATGCTGGGAGCATGCGCAGCTCGGTGGCTTAGTGAGAACTGGCAAAGCTGGAAGCTCCTTCCGTAGCCATGAAAGGAAGATTGGGGGTGACGAGGGGTTGCTGAGAGGTCCAAGGACTAGGCCATAGCTTGAGAGTCCTTGAAGCGCTCTATTGCCGAATCTGCCTTGTCTCCAAAAAGACAGGTGCTATTGAAGGACCTTTCCATATGGGAAGCTTGGATATCCCCCGAAAAGCTAGATGTCCTCAACCAAGTGTGGCATCCCAGGGCCACTGTTAATGAAACCGCTCTGCCCAGTGAGTCGGTCAAGTCAAGTCCACATTGTATTGTGAACTTTGCTGCATATCTTCTATTGGAAACAGCCTGAGAGAGTATGGCCAAGGCCTCCTCCGGGACCTGTGGCAGCACTTGCACAACAGTGTCCCACAAACTGTGGGAATAACAGCCCAAAATACATGCTGTATTCACAGATTGCAATGCAAGGTTGGCTGGAGAAAACAACTTCTTACCCAAAGAATCCAGCCTTTAAGGTTCCCTATCCAGGAGTGGGGGGGTGGAACAGTTAACGCGCCTTAGGATGTTAAGGCTTGGCTTGGAAGTTTGGGTCACTTGGGGCAGGGTGACGGGGTGGTGGCAGCGGGTGATTGTTCTATTCACAGGAGCCCCTGTTATTGCACGTGTTGGGTTTGGACCAAGTCCTCAACAGGGCATTAGTAAGGGTGTCATTGAATGCAAGTAGGGGTTCTGAAGAAGAAACACCTGGTTGCAACACCTCTATCGAGATATTAGTGTTGACTGTCACCAAGGGCAACTGAATGTCAAGGACCTTAGCCGCCCTTCGCACCACCATTGCATATGAAGTTTCCTCCTCCTTTGTCACAGCAGGGGAGAAAGCAGACTAGTATCTATAGAAGAATCCAGTCCACTGGCTTCTCCAAGATCATCACACCAGTCCATAATTGCTTTTTCTGCATAGGGCTGGGCTTCTACAGACTCCAGTGACCCCTCCCATTCATCTCCCAGGTCTAGCCCAAGGGAATATGGTTCAGGCTCTGATCTAGGAAGCAAAGTTTCTGCTGCCCTTGGATCTGGCGCATTGCGACACCCCTCTGGCTAAATGTCAGAGATCACAATGGGGTTGGCACTGCCAGTGGGAGCCGCCGGGAGCATTCACAATGGGGCCGGAGCCAGGGAAGGTCGAGGTGGTATGACATGCGTCGGTCCAGAACCAAGAATGGATCCCCCTAAGGAAGGCCTCTGCAGCACAGGAGGTAGGGTGCATTATATTTAAAATGCATGCATGTAAGCACAAGTATATATGTCTCTATAGTGTCCTTTCCATTAAAGTACACTATAAGTACATGCCATTCCATAGGATAACATGGGACTTAAGCCCAAGCAGACTCGGGTTGCTAGCTCCATTATGGTGCCCCTATATATGTTGAGTTTGGTGTCAAACAACTTGCTTCCTCTCCCCCAATATGAATCTTGTGTCATGGGACAGCTGGCATGCACCTAGGTGGTACACTAGAGGTCGTTGTGCTCTGGCCAGTCAGCCTGTGCCTTTTTCTACACTTGCTTCTGCCAAGACAGGGTTCTGACCTCCTGCCAGACAGTGTGGGTGCTCATAGAAATCAGAAACAAAGGCTGAGGCAGGAAGGAGGCCACATCTCCCACCTCTAAGCTGGATTAGTGAATAGAGCCATAAGGGTGGTGATTTTGAAAGGCTTCACTGCCCCGGATAGCCATCTGTGCTGTCCCAGAGTGAAGGAAACAGACCCCCACTGCCCAGGCACATTTGCTCGTGGACAGGCAGGAAATTTGGCATGCAGGACTGTGCACACAAATAGCAGGATGACTTTGCCTCAACAGCGAGCAGCCCAGTCTGTGCACTAAATTTTGATTTCTGCCATTTTAGGAGTGGCAGAATAGAGGGTTTCAGGTAGCTACAAGTGAGCTGTCCCACCAGATGTGGTCGCTTCATGGGCAGATTAGCTGTAGGTGCCAGCTTCCAATTGGCAACTAGTCTCAACACCACTAATTCCCCTACATCTAGGATTTAAGGGAGACCCCCTGACGCCAGAACTTCAGTTCTGATCAACTAAAGTCAAAGAAGGACCAGAAGGAGCTCTGCATCACTGACAACTGGACTATGCCCACCTCACCAAGGCAAAAGAAGGATACTCTGTCCCTGAGGCAACAGACTGGGAATTGCATGAATGACCCTCTTCTTTGGCTGAAACTCGTCACTCCCGACCAGAGGGACCATTGTGGAAGCCGGAACACCCTTAGACTCCCCTGGACTCGAGTCATTTGCAAATTGTTGGTAAACACGCTCACAGGACCTGAAGTTTCACCAGCCATTGGGCCGGTGTAGAATCGATAAAAGCCAGGTGGTCCAGTGTCTTCTGGGAGTTGTAGTCCCACCTGCCTCCAAGTTTCAGGCTGGCAAGCCACTCTCTTGGACCCCATGAAGTTCTCAAACGAATTCCACATCTTTACCTCTGCCAACGCTTGTTGATTGCCATCCGGTAAGTAACCCCCACACTCAACACTGTTGGTGCAGGGGACAGCGTACAGCCTGCATCCAACATCTGCAACTCAGCCTCTGGTGATATTTTGCATCCCTTTGTCATCACTGTCATGTGAGCAGTAAAAACAGCACCAGCGCCACTCCTGATCAGCACCACGTATAGCCTAGACAACGCTGCACCTGGACCTCACGGACCAGGAAGAAATGAACTGACTTCTGTGGCCTAGTTGCAGGACTCGCACAACCTTAACCCTGCACGGGTTCACTGCAGTTCGACCTCCAAGTGGTAGTTTGGCACATTGGACACCCAGGATAACTCTACACCCAGATGCCATGGGCCATGTAAAACTGCACTAACTGTTGTGATCTTTTCCTAGGGACTGCATAACCTTAAACCTATAAGGTTTCCATGCAACTCGGCTTCTAAGTACATTTATGCAACCAGTGATATTTTCTTCATACACTTCAATGCAACATTCAAATGCCAGGTCTGCTCGGATTTGAAAATGCTTCTAAAATCCATAGCTCCAGTTACACTGATTCAGTTCTGTTTGCTTTGGTGTCTAAATGAAAATAAAAATAAGCTCTATTTTCATAGATTGGTGCCAGTTTTCATTTGGGTTGTCTCAATTACTTTTCATCCATGTTGGTGCTCTGAAATGCTTAACACATGTTCCTCTAAGCAAAGCCTGACTGCTCATTCCCGCACTACAAGGACTGAGCTAAGGATTTACTTGTGTGAATGCAAGAACCATCTTTGGAGTATTGTGAGAGTATTACACAGTGAGGACTAACACCCCCATACCATATAATACTCCACTTTCCTACAGGGCCCCCTCTGCAGGGCCCACAGGCAAGTTGGAGGGGTCAGGCGGACAAAAAATGAGGTACATTACCATATAAAACTGGCTGGGCGGGGATCACTCCGGCTCCTGGAAAGTCCCGGAGGCACAGAGTAGTCCCAGACATAGGCTACGAGAACTAGGTCGTGAATGATGACGCTATCTCATCAGCTGACGGATGAGGTGAGTCAAAGACCACTTCAACTTCTTGCTCTTCTTCTTGTGTTTCAACTTACCCGACTGTATCAAGGACTTGAGGTGCGACAAAGATGACTTCAGGCTCTGAGATTGGTCTTGAGACCTTCCTGTTGACCAGGACCTCGATTTGTGCAGGGCTGCCTGCCAGGCCATAATGAGCTTTAGGGACCACTCCCTCAAAGCCTTAGGGTACATGGCACAGCTGTCAGTGCACAACTTTGAATTGTGGTCGCATTCCAAACCCCACAGGCAGACAAGGTGTGGATCCGTTACCGACATCAGCTGATGACAGGCCCGCAGGGCTTGAAACCTGTTTTTCTGGATGAAGTGCCTACACAGTGTGAGAAAAGGCCTCTTTTATGACACGGTTAGCCCCCAGTTTTTGCCTTGTATGTTATGTAGCCTAGAGGTTGTTAGTGCCCAGGGCCCCTGCTCACCAGGTTCCATGGGCCAGAGCTCTTTCCCTAAACTGGTGTGATGCATTGGCACAATTGGAGACACCTTTTAGGTGCCCCATAAGTCCCTAGTAAATGGTACTTAGGTACCCAGGGCAGGAATACTAAGGGTAGGCCCCTGAGGGCAGCAGTACTGATTGTGCCACCCTCTAGGGCCATGCATTCAGATGCACCTAGCTCTGCCATTGCAGGCTGAGGGCCCTGATGCCAACCTAAAATACAAACTCAACATGGCACACAGCCTGTGTGCCCGGTCCTCTATACACTGCATGCATTATAGATAACTCACCCCTCTGGCAGGCCTTCCAGCTTTAAGGCCAGGTGTACTATACTGTGTGTGAGATCATAACTGCATGGGCAATATGCCCCCATTGTGTCCTTGCCAAGCCTGGGATATAGTGAGTGAGCAGAGGAGCCATTTTAAATGTATGTGCTAGACACTCGTCAGTACGGGTTTCACAGTAACATGATGGCTACTCTGAATCCTGGGTTGTTTGGTATCAAACAAATCAGAATAATAAATCCAAACTGATACCAGTATTGGATTTATGACAAAATGTACCCAGGGGTCACATTAGAGGGGCCTCCTCAAAAAGCTAACTAACTTGGCATGGTTGCTGACTGGTTCTAACCAGCCTGCCACTACCAGACAGCCAATTTACAACCCTGGGGTGACAGATCCTTCTTTCTGGGTTGCAGAACGAAGCCCTTCCTGGGTAGAGGTGGCAACACCCCCTCCCTCAGGAATGTGCACTGCCTTGGTGGTGAGCTTCAAAGGGCTTACCACCTTTGAAACTTGGCCCCCCATGCCTGATGCTAGCAGCAGATGGCTGCCCCTATTTCAAACCCCACTTTTAGCAGGAGCAACAACAGGAAATTCAAACAAAGAGTAGGAGGAGTGGCCCCACCTTGCATACATGACACTAAGGTGTTGCCTGAGAGGTGGACCCTCCATTTCATTTCCTCCATCTTGGATGGAAAGAAAATAGCCAATCAGGTGTAGAGAAGGTGACCCATGCCCGCAGAAAGTGGTCAGTTAGGGGGTGTAGCCACCCTAAGGCAGATGACCAATTGGTCACTACCAGGTTCCCCCTAAAATGCCCACTAAATACAGTATTAGGGGGGATCCCTAGACAAAGATAGACAGAAGAAGATCAGAACCAAGAAGCCCTGAAGCATGAGAACTGTGGACCTACTGCATCAAAGAAAAGGCGCCAAACCCTGCCTGCTGCACCCAGGACCAGACAATCTCCGCTGACGAGCTGCTGGAAAGCTGGACAACTCTACAAAAACCCAAGTGGATCTCCAGGCTTTGAAAATCACCAGAGAACTCCCTCCAGAGTGGAGGTACCACTGTAAAACCACAGGAAAGCAACCAGCCAGTGAGAGGCACTAGACTGACCAGCCACTAACTCTGGAACCAGATGCCACAGCTGGACCAAACTACACCCCGCAAACCGTGAGGACATACCCTGTCAGTGTGCTAAGATTAGTGGCACTGCAACCTTTAGCGGCCAAACTGTGCCAATACCTGGGGTATTGGTTAGCCTACGGTGGACACCAGGAAAGACAGTCCACCCGGGGCTGAAAAAGGAACAGAAGGAAGCCCCAGTTGATGGACTTCAGAAACAACCTGGACCTCCTGCCAGAGTGCCCCCTTGTCCTGCAACCGACCCTTAAACCGGCATACCTCCTGCTTCAGAGGGCTTCCTTGCGCACAGCTCCTGCTCACAAATTTGCTCTGCACCAGGCCACCCTGTAACATGCAACAAAGAACCTGCTGTGTCCTAAGGGTCCCCCATACCTTGTGACATTCACATTTAAACTTACCTGTGCAGTGTTTTTCCAAGTGGTCCTTCACAGTGGCACTGCACCAGCTCCAGAGAGCTGGAACCGGGAGCCACACAAACTTCTCCAGCTGGCACAGTGTGCCCACCAAAGACCTCGACCAACCTGCAAAAGAAGAACATGGTAAACCTACTGTGTGATTTTATATGTATTTTTAGATGTTATCCACCATTGATTCCTACAGTGTGTAATTACGCACAAAAAGACAATTTTTATTAAACTTCAAAAATTAATATCTCGAAAAGTACTTACCCGATTTTGATGATCTTGGTCTTAAAACGTATATAGAAATCTGAAGAAGTTTTATAAATTGGTCTCGAGTTCTTCATTTGAGTGTGTGAGTTGCAAGATTGATGTTGTGAGTAAAAGAAATGCTTTGCTCTTCTCAAAGATTAGCCTAACTGATCGACCAAGCTACCTTAAAAATTATAGCATTAGGTGATCTAGTTTTTTTCCCCTGTAAACCAACGTGCAGTTGCCTGAACCCCCTGCACAGTGTGCCTAACTTTGCACACTACATAGAGGGCAAGCCTCCAACACACACCAGGAGAAAAACCCTCAAAAATATTCAACAAAACATTGAAAAAAATCAGTCAACAAATTACTGAGGGGTACTTCTTCTCCGGATCAGAGCTGGCTGGCTTGGAAAGAAAATAACTGATATTAGCATGCCTGGGTAGCGCCTACATAGGTATGTCACTTCTGTTGCAGATGATGCCGACGATGCACGCAGAGCCAATCAATGACAGTATACAGGGGTACTGCTAATGAAAATCATCCAGATCTAATCTAGGAAGTTCAAAGGTAAGGAATCCACAGCTAGAAGTCTATTAGATGACAAAACATCTAGGTGTCAATTCATTCATGTATTATATCAATACGATTGGTTGATAAAAGGGAACTTATTCCAACAATTTTTTAAGGGTATTTTTTGAGTGATAACCACATTATTCAAATTGCCTTTTTACTGTCAATATTACAGAACAAATAACACAATACTGTTCTGTGGAGGGGATTTCAACACAACAATGGTTAAAGAATTCCCAAGAAAATATGTTTTACCATTGCAGTACCAAGTTCAGCTTTATCACAAGTCAAATTGTCTGATATGGAGAAATGCGATAAGAGAAATGTTGGCCACATGCATCCCATCAATATTCTTTGCTAGGTTACATAAGTAACTTATACTCCCAAATTAACGGTCACCACCAATGGGCATTTTGAAAGCTCTAGTGGTTGTCACAAGCAAAGTTTTGAGAGAGTTAAAGTAGTGGGTGTAGAACAGCATGATGAAGGGAGTCATTTTCAAATCTCAATCCCCACTATGACCATAACTAAAGATGTATCACTAGGGCTGGGATGCACACATGGAAAACTCTCAAATATATGGTCAAGGAACACCAGAGGAAGTAATCAGAACTATCAGTGTAAAGGAACCCAGTACTGTATTTGGTACACAAGGGTTCTCTTAGAAATGGGGTCTTTGGTTGACAGTCAGGTTACCCCCTGTTCAAGCAAGGACCCTCACTCTAGTCAGGGTAAAAGAGAATCACCCTCAGCTAATCCCTGTTTACCCCCTTGGTAGCTTGGTAGAGCAGTAGGCTGAACTTCAGAGTGCTAGGTGTAAAGTATTTGTACCAACACACACAGTAACTTAACGAAAACACTACAAAATGACACAACACCTAAATCTAAACAAAACAAGACCACAACAACTAAAATCTGACATACACAAGTCAAGTTATGAATTTTTAAAGCTGAAACTTAAAAATAGCACTTAGAAACACAAAATGCTTCGATGAGGTGTTAACACGGCGTTGTGATGGAGTCGTTCCCAACAAGCCGACACCAGCGGCGCCAGACACGGAGTCGTGTAGACCCCCAAGTACAGTACCTTTAGTGAAGAGTGAAAACAAGTTGAGTCGCGAAGTCGGGGATCGCGGCGTCTGTGCGAAACGTTGAATCCGCACACTTTGAGCAGCATCGGTCACGACGTGGTGCAGTGACTTCCAGGGAGTCGCAGACTTCTGCGGGGCTGCAGCGGTGTCGGGCCTGCGTAGGTCGTTGCGTTCCAGCGAAGATCACGGAGTTGTTTGCAGGCGGCGTCGATCCGAAGTCGTCTGAAGTCGATTTCCTTGGTTTTCCACCAGCTTTCCTTTCAAGGGCCCAGGGACTGGATAGGGCACCACTTGTCAGAGCAGGAGTCTCTCCAGAGACTCCAGGTAATGGTAGAGAGAAGTCTTTGCTGTCCCTGATACTTCAAACAACAGGAGACACGCTCTAAATCAAGCCCTTGGAGATTTCTTCACAAGATGGAAGGCACTTAAAGTCCAGTCTTTGCCCTCTTACTCTGGCAGAAGCAGCAACTACAGGATAGCTCCACAAAGCACAGTCACAGGCAGGGCAGCACTTCTCCTCAGCTCTTCAGCTCTTCTCCAGGCAGAAGTTCTTCTTGATGTCCAGAAGTGATCTAAAGTCTGTGGTTTTGGGTGCCCTTCTTATACCCAATTTCTCCTTTGAAGTAGACCTACTTCAAAGTAAAGTCTCTTTTGAATGTGAAATCCTGCCTTGCCCAGGCCAGGCCCCAGACACTCACCAGGGGGTCGGAGACTGCATTGTGTGAGGACAGGCACAGCCCTTTCAGGTGTAAGTGACCACTCCTCTCCTCCCTCCTAGCACAGATGGCTTATCAGGAAATGCAGACTACACCCCAGCTCCTTTTGTGTCACTGTTGAATGTGAGGTGCAACCAGCCCAACTGTCAAACTTACCCAGACAGGGAATCCACAAACAGGCAGAGTCACAGAAATGGTATAAGCAAACAAATGCTCACTTTCTAAAAGTGGCATTTTCAAATGCACAATTTCAAAATCAACTTTACTAAAAGATGTATTTTTAAATTGTGAGCTCAGAGACCCCAAACTCCACATGTCCATCCGCTCCCAAAGGGAATCTACACTTTAATCAGAGTTAAAGGTAGCCCCCGTGTTAACCTATGAGAGGGACAGGCCTTGCAACAGTGAAAAACGAATTTAGCAATATTTCACTGTCAGGACATATAAAACACATTACTATGGGGGTCATTCTGACCCCGACAGGCCGGCGGTGCACCGCAGGGCATTCTGACCGCGGCGGTTCGGCCGCGGTCAGAAGAGGCAAACCGGCGGTCTCCCGCCGGTTTACCGCTGCCCTTAGAATCCCCCATGGCGGCGCAGCTTGCTGCGCCGCCATGGGGGATTCTGACACCCCCTACCGCCATCCTGTTCCTGCCGGTTCGCCCGCCAGGAACAGGATGGCGGTAGGGGGTGCCGCGGGGCCCCGTAAGAGGGCCCCGCAAAGTATTTCAGTGTCTGCTAAGCAGACACTGAAATACGCGACGGGTGCAACTGCACCCGTCGCACCCCTGCAACTCCGCCGGCTCAATTCTGAGCCGGCGTCCTCGTTGCAGGGGCATTTCCTCTGGGCCGGCGGGCGCTCTTTTGGAGAGCGCCCGCCGGCCCAGAGGAAATGTCTAAATGGCCGCCGCGGTCTTTTGACTGTGGTGCGGTCATTCAGCGACGGTACCTTGGCGGACGGCCTCCGCCGTCCGCCGGGGTCATAATCAGGCCCTATATGTCCTACCTTAACCATACACTGCACCCTGCCCTTGGGGCTACCTAGGACCTACCTTACGGGTGTCTGACATGTAAGAAAAGGGAAGGTGGAGGCCTGGCAAGTGGGTACACTTGCCAAGTCGAATTTACAGTTAAAACGGCAGACACAGACACTACAGTGGTAGGTCTGAGACATGATTACAGAGCTACTTATGTGGGTGGCACAATCAGTGCTGCAAGCCCACTAGCAGCATTTGATTTACAGGCCCTGGGCACCTCTAGTGCACTGTACTAGGGACTTACTAATAAATCAAATATGTCCATCATGGATAAGCCAATTACATACACATTTTGTAAAGGAGCACTTGCACTTTAGCACTGGTTAGCAGCGGTAAAGTGCCCAAAGTAACAAAAACAGTAAAATCAGAGTCCAGCACACATCAACAACCTGGTGAACAGAGGCAAAAAGTTAAGGGAGACCACGCCAAGGATGAAAAGTCTAACAGGTTCCAAAAATAGATAAGTGAAATGCTAGACTGTACTGTTTAGTTAACTGTTACCAAAATAAAAGGAAATTGCATAATTATATAGTTAAGATGAAACATAAGTGGCTTTGTTACAAACACATTCTGTATGTAGTAAGGAATTGTTGGTTCAGCTGTTTTCTTCAAGGTGTATTTCTCCACAGCTCTCATTTCCTAGAGGACAACGTTTCCATGTCAGACTACCAACTGGAATCCTACCCTGCAAAAAGCACAGAGGATAATCTCTAATTACTATATGAGAGGTCTTAAAAATACATTTGACAAAAACAGCATAGCCTCACTAATACTTCTAGACCTTTCAGCAGTTTTTAACATGGTTTATCAAACCTTCATTCACTGACTCGAAGAAATCAGCATTGATGGTATAACTTTCACCTGGATCTCCTTCTCTACAGGACAGAGCTAATCTGATATATTTGCATCCCTTTTCATTGACACCTCACACTATAAAAACAGGAGTTCCCCATCGATCAATCATCTCACCTCACCTTTCCAATGTATATGTCAGGCTATGCCAACGCAACAAAAAACAAAGGCCCATATTTATACTTTTTGACGCACAACTGCGCCAACGTAGTTATGCGTCAAAAGTTTTACCGCCGGCTAACGCCATTCCAACGCGCCAATCGGGTGCCTTATTTATGGAATGACGTTAGCCGGCGCTGCGGACTGGTGTGTGTCAAAAAAAATGACTCACACCAGGCAGCGCCGGCGTATGGGAAAATGGGGGTTGTGCGTAAAAAAATGGGGCAGGTCAGGTCTGAGGCAAAACTCAGGCCTCAAACCGGATTTGCGCCATTTTTTTGGACGCCCAACCTCCATTGACATGACTCCTGTCTTAGCAAGACAGGAGTCATGCCCCCTTGCCCAATGGCCATGCCCAGGGGACTTATGTCCCCTGGGCATGGTCATTGGGCTTAGTGGCATGTAGAGGGCCCCAAATCAGGCCCCCCTATGCCACAAAAAAAATCTGAAAAAAATACTTACCCGAACTTACCTTTACTTCCCTGGGATGGGTCCCTCCATCCTTGGGTGTCCTCCTGGGGTGGGCAAGGGTGGCAGGGGGTGTCCATGGGGGCAGGGGAGGGCACCTCTGGGCTCCTTCCGATCCCACAGGTCCCTTAACGCCTGCCCTGACCCAGGCGTAAAAAACGGCACACATCAGGCTGTGCGTCGTTTTTTAAGGCCCACCCCCTCCTGTGCGTCAAAATGACGTCACAGTATAAATATGGGGCACAGGCCTTAAAGTCATTTTTTGGAAGGGAACGCCTACCTTGCATATAATTAACGCAAGGCTGGTTCCCCCTTCCAAAAAATGACCCACATGGTGGAATTTTGACGCCCGCGGGGTTGGACGTCAAAGTATAAATATGGGGCAGGATTTGCGCCGATTGTGCGTCAAAATTTTTGACGCACATTCAGCGCAAACAGAGAATAAATATGCCCCAAAGTATTCACATATTGATAATAGGAAAATTACTATTTCTTAACACTCTAACCATCAAGAATCTAGAACCACCATCAGTAATACCTATGAATGTACAAAATCACAGACTCTGCAACACCCAAGTGAACAAACTAGGAAAACACTTTGTCGATTTCCCACATCTTTGATTTCCACAAAAGGTTCACCGGATTATGCAAATTGACTATATCATGGAATTTCACTCATCCATGAAAAGACTCTAGTAAATTCAGAATTCAGTAGCAAGCCTCTATTTACATGTAAAGATACAAACACATATATCCTCTGTCCTGATGACTCAGAACTACTATGTATCAGTTACAAGTCGATAAACTGTATGCGTGGAATTCTTCCTAGTGAAAATCAACAAATACTCTCAACCAAGGAACTTATATTGAATGCTAATTTTATAACTAATCATTCCCTTTTACAAGAAATAATAAATTGGTTTATAGTTTTCTCCATATAGGCTACCAAACTGTAGAATTAACTGTCTGCAGAAATAAGAGCCACTGAAATCACCTGGATTTCAGAAGAATAGTGAAAAACGGGTTATTCCCAACCTGAACAGCACAGATCTCCTGATGCAACATTTTCACAAAGACAGAATACACACGATGAATCTCGGCCACTCTGTCCACTTGACAGAAGTTCAATCCAACTAGACAGTCCTTATGGTATGGTAGAACAAATTCAATCCCCTCCCTTAAAATATAGAAGTTCAAACCGTATAAGGATTGCAAAAAACACAGATGTCAGTGAGACCACATTTAAGTCTGTCTCTGGTGTCTCTGCTCCTCTCACGATTTCCAGGCATGCGACAAATGCACTCAGATGAACCTGAAGACCATAGAGGACAACATTGCCCAGCAATGTAGGAAACGTACTAGGGACTATCCAGATCGATGTCGAGGACATAGATGTGTTCTCAGTCCCGAGGTCACACCCGAGAGAGATCTTCATTACAATCCAAGTTTTCAATTAGATCAAAAAGAAGAAACACAATAAGTCAAAACATGGCTCCCCTTCTTCATGTCACTCGTGTCAAAAGATGTTGCATGAACGTCGGGATATATCAAGATATTGCCCACTCCAGAACAGACTTCTTCATCAACTCAGGTTTCTGGGTTCATTGGTGATGCTGCTAAAAATTCAGACCTTCGAGGAGGTGATGCTGCGATTTTTCAGTACCAATATGGATCTCACTGAGGACCTTTTGGAGCCCACGGACCTGAGGAGGCCTCTAGTCGGACAATGGCTCTTCATCTAGATTCACAAGGTGAGGAATGGAGGTCAGAGGTATCTATCAGAAAAACTGACTTTTTATATCATCATGACTATGTAACTAAAAGGAGTCCTGGGGCCGTATCGTGAACAGCTGCGTTGGCTCAGAACAGAATGGCTGCTTTTGCTGCGTTTGAAATGTCTAAACCTCAAATATTTCATCACATAATTTCTATGAGTAGGTACATGTGCTACAGACAGCAAAGTACATGTATCTTTTCGGGTAGCCACATCTTTTCCTCGAACCCTGTGGCTTTCCCAGTGCATGTGATTTTTTTTTTAGCTCTCAAATGAACATTTTTCAAATATATATTCTGTAATGTCCTTCCTGCATACTTGCATCCTAGGAATCATTATAGAGGTTAGGGTGCACTGGTATTGGTATAAAACCTGTTATGGAATATGATTGCCCTCTGAGGTCACAACACTGCATGTATTATCCTACAATAATTAACGTTTTCCTTTTGTTGACGTCTCCACTTGCACTCACGTGAGTTCCCAAGAAACATATTTGGTGATTTTGCAGACCGCACTTGACTCCACACCTTTTATCAAGGAAATGATGTTAATTTGCCTTACGCAAAGCTTCTGTTTGGATTGTTGTGACATTGACCGAACTCCCCCTCTTCTTGTTTGTCATTGTAATCCGCAGTCAACAAAGAGTTACAGTTTACCCAAAACTACTGGTGGATTACACTGCAACACTGAAAGGAGATTTAGCAACGTCGATACACTTTGTGACTGTTCAAATAAATGTTGCCAACAAAAGCAACTGACTGAAATTAATTTTCAGTGTTTTAGGCGCTGCAATTTCTCACCTTTAAAACCGTTTAGGTGAAGTTTTTTTCTGAATGAGGGATAACAGAACGAAACCTCATAACCCGCTGTAAGCCACAGCAGCATGTGGTGGAGCAGAATTTTTATACACTTTAATTTAGATTAACTATGTGTTAGATCGTGTGTTAATGAGTGGCTGGATATGTGAACTGAAGCTGCACTTAATACAACCAGGTGTAGTTCTTTGTTAAATAGGGTAAAAGTAGGCTTGAAATCACTTTCCATGTTCAATGAAATGTTCCCTGCTTTTCTGCTTTCATGCCTTTCCCTTCCTACCAACAGCAAGATAACAGGTGCTATCTAGAAGAGCAATTTATTGTTTACCTTTAGTGAATGCTTAAGTAGATATAATTAAGAACAAGTTACTTGTGATGTACATCATGCGTGGGGATAAGCAGTCTCTTGTACCATGCTACATCCAAGGTTGAGCAGCTGTGCGCTCCGGTGCTCTACGATGGGAAAGAGGGCAGTTTATCTTCTCTAAGAAAGCTCTGCATTTTTATTGGTTCCCTTGTCTTGGGAGTTGATACGAAGAAGTTTTGGGTGAAACGAAATATATTAAATGTGTGCTTTTAGATTAGGGGGGGGAAAGACCCTTTCTTGACTTTGCCACAGGCAGCTCTTCCACCCGAACTTTATATTTCTTGTTCTCGAGTTAAACGCTTGAACGCATATGCCTTTCCTTGCTTTGAACCTTCATTTTGTTCAACTTTAGAGTCTGACCGACTGACACCGCCTGTTTAGAATTTACCAGATCACTGTAGATATTTTAGCATATCATTGGGGAAATTCTGTTACAGAACTGAAAGTGTCCCTATTTTGAATTTAGAACTGTTCATATGATTTATGCTTGCATTTGTCCATCTATATTCTACTTGGATTGATTAATCTTACTGAATTTTGAAGATTATTTGACTAACGATTAAGTGATTGAATACATTTGTAACTTGACTAATTTGCTAATAAACTTTCATGGTTTGAAAAGATAGCTTTGTGGTGTTTTGTGGAACCAAATGAGTATCTCTATAATTTGAAATTGTATTGATTTGATGTTTGCTTCCAGTTGGTACACCTCTGCTGAATTATTGTCACGCCCACCATAAAGGTTTATTTCCCACATAACCCCACCCCCAAAGGCACCTTGCTGCCTTTAATTGGTCTGCTACAGTTCAGGCATGGAGAAGATGCCTCAAATAAATTAAGTTATCTGAAGCCCAGGTGGGTGTATACATGTTTTCTACACCAATAGGCATTAAAGATATTGTTTGTGCTCAAGGTCTAAGGGGCATCATGTCCATTGTATCACTTCATATTCTAAAAGAATCAGGCAGAGACTTACGAACATTTCTTCCCATGCACTATGGCTAAGACCAGAACTTTCCGTGAAAAGTCCCACAAGACTTTGAGGATCAAAGCAGCCATGTTGGGCCCAAAAACTAGAAGAGTCATGCCCTAAGAGCCATGCATTTCCAGGGAGGAGACATTAGCACCTCGTGCTCCCAAACTTACCTTTGCATAGACCTGTCTTTCTGCTGGTCATCAAGAACTTACCTGGATAACGATCCTTTGGCAGCTCCGGAGCAGTTTGTGTTCTTCAATGCAGGGTCTCTGCATTTCCAAATGACCTGAAAAAGAAACAACATATTATTAGAGACTCAGATGAGTATATGCTAACATGGGCAGCACATTATATTATGGCAACCTTTTATAAGAGACTTATTTTTATGTATTGTTTTGTGCAAGGCATTTGTAAGGCCAAAAGCAAGATAAAGTGAACACTATGGAGTACATTTATGAAAGACGTTTGCGCTGCATGAGACTGAATGCAACAGTAAACATCATATGAACATTGTAAGAGGTTAAAGATAAGTGCTTACGAGCAGAAAAGTATTTTTTAAACCTTGAGTGACATAGTGAGACATTGCTGTCACTTATTATAGATGCAGATAAACAATCTGAGACACTGGAGAACAGAAAATCGTGTGTTGTACAAGGGGATTATGCAAAGAACAAAGAGCCTTTAACAGTAAGCAAGTGTTGGACCTGGCCATCTCTCCAGGGTCATGCTCAAGGTTTTTGTTTTTTACCCTCCACTTTTTGCAGAATTCATTTATGTTGGCCTTAGGACTCAGTGCATGTTACCACTTCTAACCAGTGCTAAAGTGCTTGTACTCTCTCCCTAAATAATTTGCAAAGTGGTATTCCATATACCTAACGTTTGTAGATTAAATGCTACCAGAGGGCCTGCAGCACTTATCATGCCACCCACTTACTCAGCTCTCCAAAACATGTCCCAGGCCTGCCATTGCATCCTGAATATAGTGTTACACTGTTATGTCAACTTGGCGTTTAAACCCCCTTGCCAAGCCTTAAACTCCCCTTCTATTACATATAAGTCACACTTAAGGTAGGCTCTAGGTAGCTCCTATGGAAAGGTGCTGTGTAATTGAAAGGTCGGACATGTATGTTTATGTTTTACGTGTCTTTGTAGTGTAAAACTCCTAAATTTGTTTTTCACTACTGTGAGACCTACCTCTCGCATTGGACAACATTGGGGATTCTTAATTACACTTAATACACTGTAATTCCTAATTGAGAGAAGATAGATATGCCATGTTTGGTACCTTGTTGTAATGATAAACCCTCTTTAATGGTAAAGTCTGGTATTTCATTAAAAGTTCGATAATGGCACTTTTAGAAAGTTGTAATTTTTCTGCCCTTAGTCCTTTGTGCCTGAAGCCTGATTTGGGTCACATGACTGGGTGTAGCTGACAGTTAGACTTTGTGAATTCCTCCCAGAGAGTCACACAGTAGAGAGATTGGGTTGGGTCTGCCCCAATGTCCCATCTGCTGAGCACGGCCCCACTTACACCAGAATAGCCTGTGGCCTGCTTTCACACAGACAACTAACCAACCCTATGTAGTCACTCCAGCCAGCTTGGAGCCAGGAAAGGTGAGTCAGTAAATTCCATGCACTTCAAAGAACATTTCCATACGTTTCTACCACCTTCCAAAAGAATGGCACCAGGGTATAAACATAGAAACCTCATACCCACTCCTCAGTTCACTTCTGGACCTGCGGAAGGACTCTTGGAGGACTACCAGCTACTGTGACCAACTGTGATCATTGACAGACTGCTGCTGTGCCTCAAAGGACTGCTTCAGTGCCTGGAGCCTGCCTTGAACCCTCAGAGCACTGCTGTTAAGCTCTGCATCTTCACCTACACCCAGGATTGCCAGAAGTGACTCCAAGGGCTAGTTTGCTGGCCTCCTTTTCAGAGCCACAGGGACATAAAACACTCCTACAATCTTGAACCCGCACCTGGTCGCACCCTGAGTGAGTCCTGAACTCCTAAGAGATGTCCACCAGTCCTGAATCCTTGGCTGTAGTGCTTAAGGTGCTCAGATGGGCAGTTTCCAAAGCTGAGGACTTGAGCCAAAATCTGGCCACAAAGTGCTTTGAGAACCAGAGGTAGACCGGGACTAACTGGCTCATCTATCTGCCAAAGGTGCATCACTGGTCGGATTGACTTTGCGGCTTCTCCAGATGTGTTCTTCTCCCCAGCAGCATATCTGCTTCAGCAGTCCTTCGCCAAAGGGGGATCCAACCTCATAGACCTGTGTGTGGTAGCTCTCTGCTTCGTCCTGCTGGAGTTTTTCAACTTCCATTTCAGCGGCTAAGTCCGACACAGAAATCTCCACCGCAGCATTCCCCTAAGGCCATCCGACGACAACTCTCGCTTCTCTGACACTTCAAGCAGCCTTGCCCTGCTGAACATTACCTCCTCAGACATTTTTCTTCAAGAATTTTTCGAAGTCTGAAGGTGAGCCCTGACTGGGCCCAATCCACTTCTTCTATCTAACACATGCGTGTAGGAAAGTGCCCCTTTCTGACTTGGTTACCCCCACTTTTTGCTTGGTATATGGTGCCATTTTGACTGAAAGTGCACTGGGTTCCTGCAAATCAGGTCCCCAGTGCCAGATCTCTTTCCCAGAACTGTACAGTTGTCCCCCCCCAAGTCCATAGTAAATGGTACTCCTTGTGCCTAGGGCCTGGGGGTACTAAAGAAGGTCCGTAAGGGCTGTAGCATGAGTTGTGCCACCCTAAGAGACCCCTTACAAAGCCCACACAGTGCTGCCATAGCAGGTTGTGTGTCTTGGTGCAGACAAATTGAAAACACTACTTCCTATCACTGCATCTGATATTTCTAAGTCATCCCTACAGAAGGCTTTCCAGCCCTGAAGCTGGGTATATTATTTCACATGTGAGGACATATTTGCATGAGCAGGTATGCCCCACTTATGTCCATTCTTAGACATGGTAAGTGAAAAGGGAAGCCATTTCATATATATGTGCTGGACACTGGGCAATACATATTGAGCTACATATTGACTTCTCTGAACACAAGGATGTTTGGTAAGAAACATCTCATGTTAATAAACCCTCAATGATTCCAGTGATTGATTTATTAATACATGCAGCAAGAGAGCATCTTAGAGGTGTCCCCTGAATGACCTACTGACTGCTACTGTGTTGACTGACTGATCTTAACCAGTTCAGCTATCATAGACAGGTTTCTGACCTCCTGAGGTGAAAACCTATGCTCTTGGAGACCAGGAACAAAGCCAACTCTGGGCGGAGGTGTTGATGCCACCTCCATACAGGATGTGCATTCCAGGGCGGGACACTTCCAAGGCTAAGCCACCTTTGTTGTGCAACCCAGGTCTCACCAGATGGCGGAGTTGACCACTCCTCCCCATCCTGACACCACTTCTTGGCATCAAGACAGGCAGGAAAATTAGTAAGATCAGGAGATGTGCCCACATCATGCCAGTTCCACACACCATGGACATCACTTTTCAAATGTCTCCATCTTGTTTTGGATGGAATTAGCATTCTAGTGTCATGGTTATGCCCACCTGAACTGATCATATAGAGGGTGTACTCACTCCTAAGGGTTGGCAACCCATTGGCTGCTAATTGTCACTCCCATTAAGGCCCCTAAATTAAGTATTAAGGAAGGACCCCTGAACCCTAAAACTCAGATTCAAAGGATCAAGAGAAGTGTCACCGGCTGGTGAGAACAGCAGAAGAGCTGAGGACTTTTGGTGCAAACCCCTTCTTGTTTCAAATCTTGCTACAATTATGACAGAGTGACTTGTCCTTCAAGCAGGAGAACTACCAAATCTCGGGTAGCAAGCCAAAGCCTCAAAAACTGCCACCATTCTCCCTTAGAGAAGAGGAGCGTCTTCCCTGCAGACAGCAGGCACCAACAAGCAGAGTCTGGTCCACGACTTTGCAGCTCCACAGTCTGACCAACACCACAGATGACCAGGAGAAGGTACTTGTGCTGTGGTGGTCTAGATCTGTCTCCCCACCAAGTGTGAGGACACCAGGCCCAAATGGAACCGTGCAGCACTAACCTGCTGGGTACCGGATGCCCTGCACCAAGCACCAACAATGAGAGTCCATTCTGAATTCCCACTGCACCAGGACCAAGCAATCATCGAGGGATGTCAACACCATTGAGATCACTTTGTGAGTGGCACAACAGTCTTCATTTTACCTCTGCCAGCGGTTGGCCCCTAACCACAACGGGCACCAGCACAGCCGCCCTACCCAATCTGCACCCAAACCACCCAACCCGGGTCCTGAAATACTGGCTGTGCTCCCTTGCTTTAAGACCCCTTGCAACCGAAGCCCCCATTTGGGAGCTCTTGGGCTTGTTCCCAAGTCCCTTTGTGCAGCCTGTTTCCAGATGGCCCCCCTTGACTGTAGCGTGCCCAGCTACAACCTCACCGGCACCTTGCTCCCAGTGGAACCTGGGCACCTTCTGAAGAACTGCTGGTCGAACTTTGGACCTTGGCCCACTACGACTCCAAACCTTGAAGGTGAACCCCTGAAACTCATTGTATCAATCTTTGTGCATATCTAACTTTTCCTTCCATAGGATCTCATTGTGCGCAGAAGCGCACATGTTCGAATGTTTTACTTACCTTTGAAAATTCATAACAAAAATAGAACAGTGGGAGCATCAAACAGTCGGTGTCTCGGACAGAGTGATTCAGACAGCGATGAGAGCCTTGGACAGTGACAGGCTCGGTGGGAGCCTCAAATAGTGTGTGCCTCGGACAGAGAAAACCTCAGACAGTGACAGCCTCGGACATAGGTGGGAGCCTCGGATTGCAGGGGAAACCTCCAACAGCAGTGGGAGCCTCAGACAGTGAGAGCTTTAGACAGCTGGAGCCTCGGACAGTGGAAGCCTCAGACAGTGGGAGCCTCAGACAGTGAGAGCCTCACACAGAAGGGGACTCAGACAGTGGGACCCTCGAGCTACGGTGGGAGAGCTTCGGACAGTAGCATTGGGACCAGGAGGAGCCCAGCGTGCTGTGATAACCTGATCATACAGCTACGATTGTGAAGGTGTTGGAGGTGGCTGGGACAGAGCGGGGGGTCACACCATCAAAGGACTTCCAGTCCCATAGCGCCCTGCTGCAGGGCCCCCCCACTGTGTTGCTGCGCCTGGAGGCCATATACCATTTAAATCCACTAAGGAGCTTCTGCTGTGCACAACGTGTGCAGGGTGTGCCCGAAAAAAGGCCCGGCCCGTCTGTCCCGTCCACAGCTAGTTGAGCTGGGCTGGGCCCCACCTCTTTGATTTGTGGCTTATGGCTCACTCAACAGTGTTTATATCAGGTGAAACACTTGGAGAAAGGTGTCTGCTATGGAAAAGAGCAAGGGGATAAGAGACCTGTTATCATACACCCCTCTGAGTCCAATAACAGTATACTAACAAGCATTTGCAATGCAACGGGTCTCGCGTTTGCTCGTGTTAGAGCTGATAGCATTGTAAACTCCTCACCCGACTTTTCACTGGTAATGAAACCTCTCGGCAAAAGTGCATTTATGTACTAACCGGAAAAAGTGCAATTAACTTTGTAACAGGGTCGCTATTATGTAAAGCACTCGACTTCTGCCAAGCGAGATCGCGCTGGGAAAATAGAGAAAAAGTAGTCCACGAGCCGGACAGAAAACAGCAAGCCTCGCATGTTTTCTGTACTTGGTCGATGCGCTAGAGGAGGGCTATCCACCGGAAAAGGCATGACGTATGCATGCCTTCCACTAATGAAATCAAGCAGATTCTAACAGGCAAGCCCACAAGCCAATGACAGACACTGACGTGACGTGGACAGGGCTCCGAGCCCTTTTTAATTACTAAAGCGTCTCGCTTAGCGAAACGCATGCGCGAGCGCATGCGACGCAGGCCCGACCCTAAAAATGGATGTTGGAATTGTGTCTAATGAGATGGCCTTGACAGAACGCAGACTCTCCTTGGAACTTGGGGTGCCCCTGGCTGCTTTTACATTTGATGACACTACAGTAAGTAGTACTGTACAGTCTGTGAAACGGGCTGTGCATCAGCTGGGAAGTGTTTGCCCTGACGAACATGCCGGTGTGAACATTGTTGCTGAGTCCCTATTTGGGCAGGGTAATTCCTTTTCTTTGCATTCTGTTCCTGTTTTTGCTCCCATGATCAAAAGAGTAGTGGGTAGACTAGCGGCTGTGAAGCAGGAACAGCCTGTGCATTCCCCTTCCAATAATGGTCACTAGCTCACCTGGATGCCGTAAGGGTCGTGTTTTACCACCCCTGATCAACAACATGGGAGCAACTCTACTTATGTGTCATTTTAGAGCAATAGCAGGCGCACATCCGCACCCAGAACTGTTACAGATTCTAATGGTCATCTTTTGATATCTTTGGCTAGGGGATGGTCTGGGGCTCCTTCCAACGGAAGTGTCCTGTATCAAACATTTTTGTAATCCTGGTTCACTCAACCAGGCATGCTCACTCGGTGGGGATGTCATTGCTGCTCCATCTCAAATAACTTTGAAGCTCCCACTGTGGTAACAGGATATCTCACATCAGGTTCTCATAATGTGGTTACAGCAAACATGGCAGAAGGGTCAGATCCAGGGGCTCTTGAAAGGGTGAGAAGCAATTCCTTGAGTAAGGGTAATGACTCCCTTAAAATTCTTAGTTGTAAAGTTAGTTGTAATGTGGCTGCTCTTAGATACAAGATTGATCAGCCGGATTGGCTTCATTTTATTATGGGGTATGACATTATTTTTCTAAAGAAGCGTGGGACATATTACCTGTATCCGTGGATGGCTTTCACTGCTTTAGTGTCCGTGCCACTCCCTCAAGTAGAGGCCGCACATCGGTGAGGTGGGGGTTGGCAATCTGGGGGAGGACTACACTGGGTGGGCAAGTTACAACTCTGGAGCATACCAGTAGCAATTTCCAAGTTGTAGTAGTTAAAATTGTTTTGACTATAACAATGATTTTAGTGGTATTCCTAATTCTAAATTCCCCCCTCTATTTAAATTTACCTCTGAACTGGCAGATGACCTGGCCTGCTTGGGGCACTCGTTGTACCTTTATTTAGCTGGTTATTTTAATGTGTGACTGCCTATCAATTTTGAGGATTTGTATTCTGAACCTAATGTTACCATTGACCCTCAGAGTACTAAGTTAGTCTATTTTCTTGCCCCCTTTTGAGTTGGTTAACACACTGACTATTTCTGGCACGTCCTACTTCAGGTTCTCACCTTTTAGGGGCTTGGGAGATCGTCTGTAATAGTCTATGTATTTCTTACCCATAATCTTGAGGACCTTTTTGTACATGGTAGGGTTATTCCTTCCTGCTACAGCGACTATAATCCTATCAAGGCCGTATTATCTATGTGTTTTAAGGGAAAGTATAGGCAGAATATTGGTGCATGCCACCTGCAACCCAGTACTGATAGCTTAAGGTTGGTATGGAGACTGTGTGATCCTGTCTTACCCCTAAATAACAAAAATGTAAGCTAACCTAGATCTGGTAAATTTGTGCCTAACAGGAGAAACTCAAGGAATGCAGGTGGTGGAAGCTTTCTCTAACCTGTGTTCACAGATTGGAAAGGCACTTCTGAACCAGCTAAGTTTATGGCTAACACCCTCAGATGGTGTAATTCTAATTGTTCTGCAGAAAACGGGGCTCTCCAACTAGCACTTGGCTCTGTTCCTAGGGATCCTGTCCTTGTGGCTCACTTGTGAAAGCAATACAAAACAACTATCGTTAAGCGATGGCAGGAGCTTGTGACTGCACAGTGGGAAACAATAGTCCTTGCCTCAAATGTAGGTAATAGCAAACTCTGTGTCCGATGTAAAGCGTGTTAATAAATCGTCCAGCGCAATAACCTGTCATATTGTTCATAGCATATGGGAGAGACTCTTTAGCACAATATATGTATCATCCTTACCCCCTGTTTCCTTCACTATTGACTACTGCTTGGTATCCTGCTTTCGGACAACTATAGAGGAAGTAACTGACGCTGTTAATCAAAGCGTAGTTGGTAAGGCTCTTGGCCCCAATGGGGTTCCTATTGATTTTATTAAATGTAATACTCTCTGGGGCACTTGATTGCTAATGTTTTTAACAATTTAGCTCATTCTCCTCTTCTTGATGCCTGAGGTACTTTCATAATAGTCCATGGCCCATATTTATACTTTTTGACGCACAACTGCGCCAACACAGTTGTGTGTCAAAAATTGTAACGCCGGCTAACGCCATTCCTAAGCGCCATGCGGGCGCCTTATTTATTGAATGACGTTAGCCGGCGCAGCTGACTGGTGTGCGTCAAAAAAAATGACCCACACCAGGCAGCGCCGGCGTAGGGGAAAATAGAGCTTGGGCGTCAGAAAATAGGGCAAGTCAGGTCTGAGGCAAAATTTTGGCCTCAACCCGATTTGCGCCATTTTTTTTTACGCCCAACCCCCATTGAAATGACTCCTGTCTTAGCAAAGGCAGGAGTCATGCCCCCTTGCCCAATGGCCATGCCCAGGGGACCTATGTCCCCTGGGCATGGTCATTGGGCATAGTGGCATGTAGGGGAGCACAAATCAGGCCCCCATATGCCACAAAAAAATACGAAAAAAAATACTTACCAGAACTTACCTTAACTTCCCTGGGATGGGTCCCTCCATCCTTGGGTGCCCTCCTGGGGTCGGCAAGGGTGGCAGGGGGTGTCCCTGGGGGCATGGGAGGGCACCTCTGGGCTCCTTCTGAGCCCACAGGTCCCTTAACGCCTGCCCTGACCCAGGCGTTAAAAAACTGCACCCCTCAGGCTGGGCGCCGTTTTTTAAGGCCTGCCCCCTCCTGTGCGTCAAAATGACATCACAGTATAAATATGGGGCACAGGCCTTAAAGTCATTTTTTAGAAGGGAACGCCTACCTTGCATATAATTAACGCAAGGCTGGTGCCCTCTTCTAAAAAATGACGCACATAGTGGAACTTTGACGCCCGCGGGGTCGGACGACAAAGTATAAATATGGGGCATTGTTTGCGCCGAATGTGCGTCAAAAATTTTGACGCACATTCGGCGCAAACAGAGTATAAATATGCCCCCATATATTTAAAAAAGGAGATCGTTTATCTCCTGGCTGATATCGACCAATTTCTCTTATCCACACTACTGCAAAGATACTTGGCAAAATTATCTATAATGAGATTATGGTTTGGGTCTCAGAGGAGTCTGTATTACACCAATGTCAATACAGGTTTAGGCGTAAACTTGGACTATTGACCAATGTCTTCATCTAAATTTGGTTTTAGGAAAATATACATTGGCAAAACATTCTCTTCTCTACTTAGCATTTATGAACCTCTCATCAGCATTTGACTGTGTCAATAGGGCCAAATTATGGCACCTACTTGCTGTATGAGGTTTGGATATAGTTTTAGTTCATTTCCTTGCCTATTTTCATTAGGTCATGGGGGACCAGGTTGCATTAACACCCAAGGGGATGTGTCTGGAATTTATTGTGGAGTAAGACAGGGATGTGTGCTGGTCCCTCTTTTAGTTATCCTTTATATTAATAATTCGCATCTGACACAGGCCAATCCCATTGTGCCACTTATAAATGGCAGATTGCTCCCAATGTTCCTCTGTGCAGACAACACAGTCCTCTTGTCACGGACCCCCAGGGCACAGCAATGGTTGGTTCATATTGTCATTAATTTGATGTCTTCCCTTGATCTCCAGACTCATTTTACAAAATCTCATATTATGGCCTGTAGCCCCAAGTGTAGGTCTCTCCCAAACATGTCATTTGGCAATCAGCGCCTGAGTAGTATTAATAACTTTCTCTACCTGGGCATTATCTTTTCAAACCAGAGTTCTTTGTCCTCTAATATTGCTCAGAGCACCACAAATGTTTCTTTAGGTAATGGGTCGCTATATGGTCCCTCATACCAATGTTACAAATATATAGATCGCAATGCTTACCTATTGCTATGTACGAGGCTGAGTTGTGGGGGATTTCAAACTGGACGGCCATACAGCGAGAAGAAAACAGGCTCTGCAGAGCACTTTGTATGTCCCTATATCAGCCTCGCTTTTCATTTGCCACAAGGAGCTTGGTCTTCCATATATAATGTACCTGATTAGGGTGCGACCAGTTATGTTGTGGCTTGCCGTTGGCGAAATTCTGAGGCTGTTTTGACTAAAGAAATAATAAGGAACTGTCTTTCTTTACATAAAGGCCTACTAATTCCTTGGCTTGCATTTGTAAAGAATGAACTTAGCAATGTCGGGATGCTAAACTTGTTTATCGACCCACCATTCTGTGAAGCTATAAACAAGAAAGTTGTAGCTGAAGCTCTATATGCTTATGAGGATTCAAGGTGATTCCAGGATATGAAAGGGAAGATTAGTGTAGTCCAATATTTCCAATTGTGGGATTCGGACTGTACGAACGATTATATTGGGCTTGCCCCTACCTGCTTGGAATGTTCTTTACTCTTTCGTTTTAGATCTGATATGATGGAACACTTGTTCTGTTTTCCCCTGTGCTTTGCACATACCTTAGATTCTATGCCCTGTCCATGTGATGACTTATCTGGACAATACATGCTTCATTTTATGTTTTTTTAAATAAATTGTATGCTAAGTATGCCTTCTTTTTTAATTCCCTTTTTAAATAAATACTGCTATCAGATTGGTCAATGCAGATCTGCTTTTGTAGGAAGTTGATTTTTATGTAGGATCTTTTTTTAAATCTGCTGTTCAGGCCTGTAGGTCCTTATTGTTTTAACATCTGTGCTGTTTTAATCTTTTAAGTTATGTGTTTGTGCTGCTATAGCTGTCATTTTATGCTGTGTTTGTATACTTTTATAGATGATAAATTGCATCCGAATAAAGATTATTGAATTGAATTCAAATAGTACTTACTTTTGAATGAAGTTCTTGCTTTCAAAATATATATAAAAAGAAGTGTTATTTTTCTAATTTGGACTTGGATTTATTCTTCAAGTGTGCTTCTCATTTATTGTCTCTGAATTGCACTTGAGATGAAAAGCGTCTCCAAGTGTATACTGCCTGCAAAACTGCTGACACTGAGGCCCATATTTATACTTTTTTGGCGCCGCATTTGTGTAATTTTTTGACGCAAAAACAGCCCAAACGTACAAAATGCAATTGCATTTTGTAAGTTTGTGCCGATTTTGCATCAAAAAAAGATGCAAATGCAGCGCTAAAAAAGTATAAATATGGGCCTGAATGCTCTCTGTAGAGGCAAACAGATCTATCCAAGGCTCTCCCAACTGATGAAAGAGACCTTGCGCCACCTCTAGATGGAAACACCATTTGTGATCCGCTCTGCATTTTCGTCTGAGTTTGTCTGCTCTGGTGTTCAGAGAGCCTGCTAGATGTTGAACCACCAGGAATATTCCCTGCTGTTCCAGCCATGCAGATCCTCCTGACAGAGGGTTCACAACCCCATCCTGTCCTGCTTGTTGCACTACCACATGCGGTGGTGTTGTCCGTGAACACCTGCACCATCTCTCCCATAAGCTGGTTCGCGATATGGTGCACTAGAAAGAAGTACACAGTGCAAAGAATCCAGTAGATCCCATATTGATTTGCAGAGGCAAAAGTAGATAGTTCTAATGCTCTATTTTGTGGTAGTGTAGGTAAGCAGTTAGGCTTATCAGATGATAGTGCTAAGCATTTGTTGTACTCACAGAGGCCATAAATGAGACACACACTCAAAGAATAAATCTGAGATCAGTTTAGAAAAACAGCATTTCTTTTTACTTTGAAATCAAGAACTTTGTTACAGGGTAAGCATGTTTTTAAGAATAAATACTTTTCACTTGCAAAAAGGGACACAGGGCAATTTTTGAGTTCTTCAATGTTAACCTATGGGAGAAAAACAATGACAGCAAACAGGTATTTTATGACAACTTACAAGACCAATCTCAGAGACTTAAGGTAAGTATTGGGCAAGGGTCAGGACCACACCAACAGGTCTCTCCGGGCAGCACTGAAGCAGCTGGGTGCAGAGATGTAGTATGGCGTTGGATGCTCAATGTATTTCAATTGGGATTGGTCTTCTTAAAAAAAAGTCTGCAGGCTCTGGCTGGGAAGCCAGTCAGGGAAAACCAACAGATAAGTAGGAAACATAGGGTGCTCCGGGATGTAGGTGTACCTTTGGTTCCCTTTTCCAGGGCAAAGCGGTGACGGGTACAGTGGTGTCCTTTGGCACCGGGTTTCTGTTGAGGGATCCTGTGGTCTGAGGCTGCAGGTGCCACTGAGGAGTCCAGGAGGGGTAAAACCACAGTGGTTTCGAGCTCAGGAGAGGTGAGGGTGTCGCTGACACCAGGGACACAATTCGGATCGAGCCATAGGCGATGGGTGCAGTGGTTGATGTAGGTGTCGGGTTTCTCTCACCACAGAGCCTGCAGGAGAGGAAGCCTGCATGCAGAGGCTGCAGGCGACTTCTGGGAATCCAGGAGGGGTTAAACTCGGACTCAACTCTGGGGAGCTGTGGAACCTTGTTGGCACTGGAGCTCCACTCCCACTCTGGTCGGTGATGGCAGGTGCAGTGGTGACTTCAGGTGTCGGGTCTGTGTAGTTTTGGAGGCTGGTTGGGGAGCAGGTCATCTGCTTTACGGGAGTCTTGAGTCTTTGTCGAAGGCAGGCAGTCCTCCTGGGTTTCTAGAGGCTCAGCTGCAGGACTAGCAGTCTTTTGGTACAGAGTCCGTCGAGGGTTGCAGACAGGCTAGCAGGGTTGCTAGTAGGTCAGCTGCTTCTCTTATCCTCTTCTGCACATGCAACTCTTCTTTGTCCTTGGGCTTCTTAGGTCCTCCTTTGACTTCTTGGGTTCAGGGATGCCACCTAAATACTCAAATTAGGGGAGTAACATGGAGTGCCAGGAAGCAGCCAAAGGGTTGCAGACCTTTAGGGTGACTACACCCTTTTTATGACCACTTCCTTTGGGAAGTGGGCATAACCCTGATCTTAAAGATCTAATGCCATCCAAAACCAGATGGAGGAATTTAAAAATGTGTGTCCACTTCTCCTAATCTGACTCATTTTCCCACCTGTCTTGCTTCCAAAAGTGGGGTCAGTATGGGGGGGTTGGTCATCTCAGCCATCTGGGGAGACCTGGGTTGTATTACAAAGCAGCTAGGCCTTTGAAGCTTCCCACCCTGGAATGTCCATCCTGCCCAGAGGAGCTGAAAACACCCCTGCCCAGTGCAGGCTTTAGTCTCTGGACCCCAAGAGCACTGGCTCTCACCTTAAGGGGTAGGAAACATGGCTAAGGAGGCTGAACTTGTCAGGACCAGTCAGTCAACAGACTAGTGGCTGGTAGGTTTTCAGGGGGCATCTCTAAGGTGGCCTCTGGGTGCATGTATTGTTAACTCCAACACTGGCATTAGTGTGGGTTTACCAATATGAAATGTTTGATACCAAACATCCCTATCTTCAGTGAAGCTATCATGTAGCTGGGGAACTCGTAGTGACCAGTGCCCAGCGCATATTATTTTAAATGGCTTCCCTGAACACTTTCTATGTCTGAAAATTGACAAAGATATAGCAGGGGCATATCTTCTCATCAGAAATACCCTCAAAATGTAATATAATGCACCCTGCCTTGAGACTGTAAGGCCTGCTAGAGGGGTGACTTACATGTATTACATCCTGGTGCGCACTGCAGCCCAGCGTCGGCTGCACAGCGGAAGTGCAGACACTCTGCGCTTGTGCTGTGCAGCCCATAACTGGGCTGCAGTGCGCACCAGAGCAGACCAGAGGGAGGCAGCTGTGCTGAGACTTGTCGCTGTAGGAGAATGAGGAGAGGAGGACCCTCGGGAAGACCCAGGTAAGTCCTAATCTCTTTTGTTGTTGTTGTTTGTGCACATTGGTGCACAAACAAGGACTGAAACAGCAGTTTTCACTGCCTACGCCCTGGCCTGAATTTAGGCCAGGACTGTAGGCAGTGAAAGGTGCAGTTTGAGGCCTCTTGTGCACCAGCGTACCCAATGTGCAGTGCACACAGGGCAGGCTGGCGCACAACAGGCCTGTTAGCTTTCGCTGTCTATGGCCCTGGCCTGAATTCAGGCCAGGGCCGTAGGCAGCAAAAGAAAGCTGCTGTTTACTCTGGGGAGTAACCTCCTGCTAATGAAAGAAACAGGTTGGTCATGGGCATCATCATTTATTTAGGACAGAACTGCTCCTATCCAATTGTTCAGAGGCATCTGTCTGCACTATTAACTCATTGGTGTAATCTGGAGCTTATAGAACAGGTGCTGAACACATTGCTTCTTTTAGGGTGTCAAAGGCCTTTTTTCAGCTCACCATCCAGTTAACTTTTTGGGCATCTTTTTGGAGGTCAGTTCTGTGAGAAGTGCAATAATGGTGCCATATCCTTTAATTAACCTCCTGTAGTACCCAGTCAAGCCAAGGAATGCCCTGGCTTGGGCTGGTTTGTTGGAGCTTCCCAGTAGAGGACTGTCTGGGTCTTGTTTTTTAGTAGTTGAACTTGGCCTCCATATACAAGGTGACCTAAGTGTACAGCATGGCCCTGCCCTATCCGGCACTTCATTGCCTGATAGTGAGGCCTGAGCATTTCAGAGCCTCTAGGACCTTTTCAACATGGATCAGGTGATCCTATGAGGTAGCGCTAAAGACAGCAATATCATAAAGATATGCTGCACTAAAGTCTTCTAACTCGGCAAGGGCTTTATTCACCAACCTTTGAAAAGTGGCAGGGGCATTCTTCAATCCAAAGGGCATAACAGTAAATTGATAATGCCTATCAGGGGTGGAGAATGCTGATTTCTCCTTTGCTTTATCTGCCAGAGTCTATCAGAGTGCTCAGTGGCTTCCAATTCCAGCATCTGCCTGACTGCAGCTTTGATGCTCTCCTTGACATGCTCAGACTGTCTGTAGATATTGTTTTTGACAGGGAGGCTGTCCCCAGTGTCCACATCATGTGTACACCAGGTAATCTGACAAGGGGTCAAAGAGAAGAGCTCAGCATTCTCCTGCAAGACTTGCTTGTAGTCTGCTGTTGGTCAGTGAGGGTGTTTGAAAAGACCACTCCTTCAACTAAGCCATTGTTGGTGTTGCTGGAGAGGAGATCAGGGAGAGGTTCACTCAGTTTCCTGTCCCTCATCACTGACCATTAACCTGGTCATCTCAGCTGTGTTGTGATAGTGTTTAAGGCAACTGACATGGTTTATGCAAGAGCCAAAGTCCACCAGGTATGTGACTCCCCCTTTTCTCTATGAGATAGGGTAGGGCCCACTCCTGTTGTCCTAGAGGGCCCTAGGAGCCACAGGTTCCAAAACCCACACCTTCTGCCCTGGTTGGAACTCCACCAGTGCAGCTTTTTCACCATACCAGAGCTTCTGGAGCTCTTGGCTGGCCTCAATGTTTTCAGATGCTTTTTCCATGTACTCAGCCATGCTGGAGCGAAGGCCAAGTACATAGTCCGCAATAACCTGTTTGGGTTCTTGGAGAGGTCTCTCCCATCCCTCCTTTACAATACAAAGTTGCCCCCTGACAGGATGCCCAAACAGAAGTTCAAAGGGGAAAAAAGCGGCATCCTTCTGTGGCGCTTCCCTGTAAGTAAAAAGCAGGCATTGAAGTAAAACATCCCATCTCCTTCTGAGTTTTTCATGGAGTTCACTAATCACACCTTTCAATGTCTTGTTGAATCTCTCAACAAGGCCATTGGGTTGCGGGTGATAGGGGGTAGTGAACTTATGAGTCACACCACATGCAGCCCACAAGTGTTTCAGGTAGCCAGACAAGATGTTTGTACCTCTGTCTGACACCACCTCATTTGGAAAGCCCACTCTGGTAAAGATACCAATGAGGGCCCTAGCTACTGCAGGGGCAGTAGTAGTCAACAGGGGAATTGCTTAAGGATACCTGGTTGCATGATCCAATACAACCAGTATGAATCAGTTTTGTGATACAGTTGGAGGGTCAAGGGGACCGACAATGTCAATTCCTACCCTTTCAAAGGGAACCTTAACCATTGGAAGTGAAATTAAGGGGGGCTTTGGATGGCCACCTGTCTTGCCACTGGCTTGACATGTGGCTCAGGAGTTACAAAACTCCTTCACCTTCTGGGACATACCTGACCAGTAGAAGCAGACACCAACCTACTCAATGTTAGCCTGGCCCAGATGCCCAGCTAGGGGGATATCATGGGCCAAAGAGAGGAGCAACTCTCTAAACCGCTGAGGCACTACCACTCTCCTAGTAGCACCAGGTTTGGGATCTCTAGCCCCAGTGAAAAGGAGTTCCTCCTCCCAATATGTCCTGTGAAAGCCACTGATAGCTCCCTTTTCTTGATCAGCAGCTTGCTGTCTCAGGTCTTCAAGACTGGGGCAGGTCCTCTGTCCCTGGCCCAGATCTTCCCTACGTGGTTCCCCTCAGCCCAAGAGCTCTGCCAAGTAAGGCCCAAGCTACTGGGGCTCAGTTCCCTCTGGAGCTGACAGGTCTTCTCCCTGAGAAGAGAGGACCTGATCTGGCATCTCTTTGCAAGCTGCAAGACTTACCACTGCATTTATTGCAGATACACTAGAGACATTCTTTTTGTGGGGACAAGTTCGGTGTCCAAGAGCCTTGCAGTCATGGCATCAATCCTTTTGGGAATCCCTGTTTTTCCCTTTGTACCCACCCTTGGATTGTGAGGAGTCTCAGGCCACCCCTCCTGTGCAGGTTTTTGGGGGCCTTTAGAAGGCTCTTTGCTTTTATATTTGGTATGGTTACCTTCTTTCACATGGGGTGGTGGGTGCTTTTTTGTCTCCTTTTTGCAGTCTCTCCTACCAGTGGAAATTGTGGTCACACTTATCTTGACCCAATGGTCTGCCTGCTTCCCCAACCCTTTATGAGAAAGAGGACCTAGATCTACCAAGCACTGATATAACATCTCTTGAACAAAATTACTCAACAGATGCTCTTTCGTCAATAAATTGTAAAGCCCCTCATAATCATGCACATTGTTAACTTTTCACCAGCCACCTAGTGTCTTTACTGAAAAGTCTACAAAATCTACCCAAGACTAACTCTGTGTTTTTCGAGTCTCCCTGAACTTGATTCTGTACTTTCCGTGAGGGCACCCAAAGCCCTCAATCAGGGTGTCCTTCATCGGTCATAGGACCTAGCATCTGCATCATTCAGTGTCAGGAGTCTCCACAGGGACGCCTGCAGCCTCGACTTGAAGATTCCCCCCAACCTGCCCGGTAAGACTTTTCTGATGCCTAAGGACACCCCTGCACCTGGAGCCCCTGGGCCTTGGAGAGCACATTCAATGCTGCCCCTACGTCCCCCAGCATCTCTACTTACTTGGGCAGCAGTGGAGTGTCTTTGCCCGGTCACCTGCCACCAGTTTCTGAAACCGATCTCCTCCATTGGATAACATTGGGTACCCAATGCTGTGCTGACACACTGCACCCGGCTGCCCCTGTGCTGCTGAGGGTTTAAGTTTGGTGCTGCCTTGTGGCCCCCTTGCACTTACCTCAATTCTGAAAGATAAACCCCTGACACCGTTCTACTTACCTGTGAGCAGAGAATCTTTGGTTACCCCGTCTCCATTGATTAACATTGGGCGCCCGATGCTGTGTTGGTACTTTGCACCCAGCCACCCATTTGCTACTGTGGGTGTAAATTTGGTGCTGCCTTGTGGCCCCCCTGTACTCACCTCAGCTCTGGGAGATCAGCCTCTGACACTGCTTTACTCACTCGTGAGCAATGCACCTTCGTCCACCCCCACTCTCCATTTGTTAATATTGGGCCCCCGACTCCGAGTTTCAACTGTGCACCCGGCCACCCCTGTGCCGCTGTGGGTGCACTCTTGCCCGGACCTGGAATACACTCCCTATCAACCTCAGACAGGCCGCATCGCTGAAGCAATTCAGGAAGGATCTCAAGACCTGGCTCTTCGAATGATCAGCATGCCCACCACAGCGTCTTGAGACCCCTCCGGTGATAAGCTGCACTTTATAAGTACTGATTGATTGATTGATTCGACTCCTTGATTAGCCTAACTGCTCGCCCACACTAACACAAATAGAGCAGTAGACCTATCTATTTCTGCCTCTGCAAACCTTTGGGAATTCACTGGAATCTCTCAAGGTGTACTTCATTTTAGTGCACCATATAGAGAGCCAGCTTCCTTCACAGAGGCAATAAATGAGACACACACTCAAAGAATAAATCCGTGACCACTTCTTTTTCTATACACTTTGAAAACAAGAACATCGTTCCAAGGTAAGCCCATTTTTAAGTATAAATACTTTTCACTTGCAAAATGGACAAAGTGCAAATTTGAGCTCTTCAATGTTACCCTATGGGAGGAAAACAAAGTCAGCAAACAGGTACTTTACAGTAACTTACAATGCCAGTTTCAGAGACTTAAGGTAAGCATTGGGCAAGGGTCATGACCACACTAACAGTTCAATCTGGGTAGCACTGGAGCGGCCAGGGGCAGAGTTGTAGTATGGCACGTCGGGTGCCCAATATATTTCAATGAGGATTGGTCTCCTTAGGAAAAATGCTACTGGCTCTGGCTCGGAAGCCAGTCGGAGAAAACCAACAGGCAAGTAGAAAACGTGGGGTGCTCAAGTACATAAGTGCACCTTTGGTCCTCTTCTCCAAGGTCCAGGGGCAACAGATGCAAGGGTATCCTTTGATTTTGGGTTTCTGTGTACAGAAGCACTCGCGGTTGTGTGGTCCTGTGGTATGAGGCTGCAGGCATATCGGGGAGTCCAGGAGGAGTAAAACCACAGTGGACTCAAGCTCAGGAGAGCTGTGGGATGTTGTTGACACCAAGAACCCACCTCAGATTGGGCTGTAGACAACAGGTGCATTAGTTGCTTTAGGTGTTGGGTTTCTCTCACCACAGAAGCTGCGGGAGAGTGGGCATGCATGCAGAGGCTGCAGGTGATTTTGGGGAGTCCAGGAGGGGTGAAACCACGGTGGACTCAGGCTCTGGGGAGCTGGGGAAACTTGTTGATCCCAGAGCTCCACTCCTACTCGAGTCGATGATGGCGGATACAGTGGTGACTTCAGGTGTTGGGTCTTTGTGGTTCCGGAGGCTGCAGAGTCCTTTCTTTAGAACTGGTTGGGGAGCAGGTCCACTGCTCACTGGAGTCTTGAGTCTTTCTCAAAGGCAGGCAGTCCTCCTGGGTTTCTAGAGGCTAAGCTGCAGGACCAGCAGTCTTTTGGTGTAGAGTTTATCAAGGGTTGCAGACAGGCTGGCGGTGTTGGTGCAAGGTCAGCTGCTTCTCTTCTCCTCTTCTGCGCACGTGACTCTTCTTTGTCCTTGGGATTCTTAGGTCATCAGGAACTGAGATCTTGGGTTCAGGGGTACTACCTAAATACTCAATTTAGGGGTGTTACAGGGGGTGCCAGGTGGCAGCCAATTCATTGCCCACCTTTAGGGTGACAACACCCTTTTTAAGACCACTTCCGTTGGAAAGTGGGCATAACCCTGACCCTAGAGATCTTATTCCGTCCAAAACAAGAAGGAGGAATTTTAAAAGTGGTGCCGACTTCAGCTTGTCCACCTTAGGGGTGGGACTGGAATGAAGTGGGCACACCTCCTAATCTGACTAATTGTCCTGCCTGCCATGCCACCAAAAGTGGGGTCCAGCTCAAACTGGTTCTACAGTTTGACATGGTGGATCAACATCCGGAAGTTGTGTATAAGAGTAGGGCCCAAATCACCCTAATTTGTTCCAGTACCAAGTTCTCTATGATCAGTTAAAGGAGTGCTCAGCAGAGGATTCAGAGGACTGCTACACATGCAGGTCTTGTGTCTTCCTCGCAGCCAGTCTCAAAGAGGTGAGGGGACATTGTATGAAATCTGGATTTTGTGCTATACTAATGGAAATGTGTGTCTGCCCTGAAGTATCTAGAAGCCTGCATGGCTCCTGGGAGAGGGAAGGAGCCTGCCATTCCCTGCAGAAGGAGAGAATGTCCAGGAAAGAAGGGAGTCCTGTACAACCTTGGTGGCTGTGGAACTTCCAGGAACAAAGCTGATTGCATGACAGTGATGCTGTGGTCCCGCCTCAAATTCTTATTATGGTTTCTGTTGGAAACTATGATTGGATTAGTACGGAGTTGGGCTGCAACTGCATGACTAGTGAACGCCCAGTCAGGACTACAACTGCTGAAGCCCAGGGCAGGATAGTGACTGCAGAAATGTTGATGGCATGAGCAACGCTGCATCTTCAGAAAGGTCAGCCAAATGGAGAATACAACTGCTGATTGGAGAGGACCCCGCCACCTGAGACTACACCAACCTATGTTCTGGTTGGGGCTGCACTACTGATCTTTGAGCTACGTAATGCACCTGCTGTGGCTAGGGCTGCAACTATACAGGCCACCGCAATGGGGGCCCCCAACCAAATCCATGGGACCCGCACAGCAACCACAAGAAGACAGCTGGGTGTACTTGCTACTGAACGTGACTGGTCGAGGCTCAGCAAACTGCAACGAAGGCCAGCTAGTTCTCTGTGGCCGTCGGGATATAAGTCTTTCTTGAATGAGGGAATAACAGCTTGGTATAGTATTTAACCAATTTTATTTCAAGATTACACAAAAAAAGGCAAGGTTCTTCTAGTAATTTCTCTTCACTTTCTCTCCCAGGTAACAACATCAGGCAAAGGAAATCAAGACCGAGTACCTCAGGGGGAAGGACAAGAGAGTCCCAGGTAAGTATTTCTGTTTCATTTATTTGTAAGTATATCAGTCATCAGTCACCCAGTGCCTGTTAATAAGTGTAGTTCAGGGAACACACCATTATTCCACAAAAATGTGCCCGTCTGTGTATTTTAGTATTCCTTTTCAGAGTCTAGTCCCTCAGTAAGAGTCGCAAAAAGGGGAGAAAGCCAGTGCCAAAGGGAGGTGAGAGTGAGCAAATAGGTAAAAGCAACAACAACAAAAAAACAAAACAATACCCAGTTACGAATTGTTATACCTGGCCCCCACCCACGCTTTCCAAGCCTGCAGCCTTGTACGCACCTGCCAAAGCCACACCCCTACTGGAACATGGCTGGGTCCATGGGTGCATTGGCAGGCTCCTCCCAGGCTGCCTCCACAGCAGCACCATTTGGTATGTTCTCTCATTGCTGCGTCTCAACTGGTATGGGGAAGTCCTTCGCTTAGTGTCCTCTTTTGCCGTTCGCGTCCTTTCCGTCAGGTCCTGTGCGCCTCCTCTGGGGTCCTCCTCTTCTTCTGTCTTCCTCATTGTGACGAAGGGATTTTGGCCATAGAAGTTCCACAGAGACTCTGCCCACTTCTTCTCGTCTCCAGCTGGATCGGGCAAAACTGCATACAAACCACAACTCACAGTTTAAGGGGTAAAAGGACGCTTTAATAGTACAGGTCTGGCATAACACATTAACCTTGGCATTCAAGCCTCACAAAACTAAAATTCCTCACTAATACAATATGTCTTCCTAAACCCCACCCTCTAAAGTTACCCCTCATCAATACCCCTTTCCCATCCCCACCTTGACCCGACCAATCCATTACCCATCTGTCCTGCTGTCTACCTTCTGTATTTACCCTTGCCTTTCCACCCTTGTTTTCCTTGTGAAAACTCCCTGCCCTCTCATCTTTTGCATCCATCCCCTTCCCCTTCCCCCCAAAGCCTTTCTGTGAAAAACCGGGCCACACAGGAAAACCCGCCAGGCGTTTTCCTGTCCCACCCAAAAACAACTCTGCATGCTTTAACGATCCCATAATTTCTCACCCAACAGATCTGCAATCATGATCCTAAGGTCCAACAAATAGTGCTCATTACCCAAGAAAGACAGATGCACCCCATCCTGTCTAAACAGCTCAGCATCCGAAGAAACAATCTCCTTGTGCAGCAAAACAGAAAACCCTTGTGACTGACAAAAATTACTCATCTCTCTATTAACTTTCTCACGTTGCTTCTCAATACCTGTAAAAGAGTTTGCTCCTCTCCAAACATGCCATGGTACCAAACTAGTCCAAACAATATGTGTCCCTGCCCAAGGCTGCTTTATCCTCACTAAATCAAGTTTCATAACTTTCAAAAGTTCAATACCTGACAAAGCCACCAAATCATTCTCACCCAAATGAACAACTAATAAATCCAGACAAACCCCTTGCTCTAATCTTTTCGAAAGAACATATAACAGCTCTACACACCTCATGCCGCTCTTACCCACCCAAGTCATCTTAATTCTGGCCCTATCCTAACCCAATTGCTTTCCAAAAGGTCTCGACGAAGCCTGCTTCTCTGCCCAACGTAAGAATGAATGCCCCACTATCCACACTGAACAAGCTCTGTCAGGGCCGGCCACACAACCTACAAAAGAACATTGGGAAGATTGTGGGGGGGTGTTGGGAGGTAGGTAGAAAAAACACTAAAAATTACCACAATGTCCAGAATCGTAAGAATGAACAAGGCAGATAGCTCACTGTTTATTCAACCTAACATAACGCTGAAAACATTGCGACCTCCACCTCCCCATGTCCATAACCACTTTGTCTGATTTCCCCATCCATTTAGCTTCCATAGCAGCACCAATCCTAAAAGAATGTGTACCATAAAATTGTGGATCCATTCCTAATATTCTAACTGCCATCTTTAAAACTGCAAGCAATTGCTGAGCCTTCAAAACGGAACCATCTTGGTAGACAAATACTAACCTGGAGGTTGCCGGTAACCACCTAGAAAAGGAAACCCAAAGCTGAAACGGGCACGCCCGAGACCCTTTACTTCTCAATACCGCCTATTGGCCCCTTCCCAACTGATCCATCTTAGATGACCGAAGCCATATATAAATATCGCCGTCTCTTACCTGCACATCCGAACGCAATATACCGTCCTTACCTTTTGTTCCCAGCAACTCAGAAACTCTGAAAACTCCATAAAACAGCCATGACATGCAAAGTGACATCAACATAACTTCCCAATCCAAAAAACAAACCTCCTCTAATGCCACCAGTAAGGTCTGCAAAAGCTGTGAGGTTATAGGGCGCCAGCGGTCAACTCTTGCACCACCCAGCGAGTATCCTCCTACAAATTTCTCCCTCTGCCGGGTCATATCCCCAAAAATACCAAAGAAGGAAATACCCAACAACTTACCCGATATCATAACTGCAGACAAACCCATCTCAATCTGCTGCATGATAAAAATGAACCACATCCTCCCACCTTTCTCTACACCCATCCACCCCACCCTCCCTCCTGACAGCACCTGAATTTCGAAACTCCAACCAGGCCTGTACATAGCTCCTCTTTGTGGACGGAGCTATAGACTGTTGAACCAGCTCCAACATCTTCACTCTGCTGTCTCCCACAACTCCCCGGGGACCGCTGTCTTCTGTGCATCAGCTCCCGGTGCCAGCCCCGGAATCTCTGACACTGAAAATTAGATAGTGCATCAGCAATATCTTTATTAACACCTAGGACATATTTAGCCTTGAATATTATGTAAAATTTCAAACAGTTCAACAAAACCAATCTTAAGAGCCTCAGCATTTTCTCATCCTTTGCTCTTTGCGAATTCACTAGATTGACCACTGACTGATTATCCACATTGAAAGCCACATTCCTATTAGCACATTTTTTGCCCCCCAAATGGACAATGCGACAACTAACGGAAAAAATTCCAAAACAGCAATACTATGTCTAACTGTCCTCCAAGTCACTGGCCAACTCTCGGCAGCCCAGTGCCCATCCCAAAAGAGACCAAAACCAGGAGCTCCAGATGCCTCAGAAAAAATTTGAATTTGCCAGACCCAATCATTTTCCTCCACCAGCATAGTAACACCATTCAAACTCCAGGAGAAAACAAATCCACATCCTCAAGTCCGCTTCAACACTTGTGCGATGCCGAACGTGATGATGAGCAAGACAGCTCCTCGCATCGCAAAACCCAGTCTTCTACAAAAAGCCCTGCCAACTCTCACAACCTTGTATGCACAATTCAAATGACCAAGTAAACTTTGAACCTGTTGTAACTCCAATTTAGGTCTTTGCACAGCCTCCTCCAACATACAAACTAGCTGCTGCACCTTATCCTGAGGTATCCGTACCTCCATTTTCACGGAATCCAACTCAATACCTAAGAAGTTCAAATAGGTCGAGGGCCCTTCCGTTTTTTCCCGGGCCAACGGGACCCCAAATTGGATCATCATTTCCTCAAATTCTGACAAAGCCCTCCTACACTCACCCGAATGAGGTTTGCCAACCAAAAAGAAATCATCCAGATAATGCGTTACAAATTTATACCCACACCGAAACTGGAAAAACCACTGCAGAAAGGTGCTAAACATCTTGAACAATGAACACGAGAAAGAACAACCCATGGGCAACATCCTGTAGACATAAATGGCATCATCAAACTGCATACCCAACAAGGAGAAATCCTCTGGGTGGAAGGAGTCTAAAAGCTGACTGAATGTCGCATTTTGCCATTTATGCACCCTTAACACATCTTATCAATGAGACAGCTTCGGCAACGGAAGCATAATGCACTACTGAGTTCTCCTGAGCAATAAAATCATCAAAAGGAGCCCCCACTGGCCATGACAAGTGATGAATCAAGCGAAACTCACCTTCCTGTTTCTTAGGCACAACCCCCAAAGGGAATATAGTCAAATTAGGCAAAGGCCAACAATGGAAGGGGCCCACAATTCTGCCCAACTCCAATTCTTTCCGCAGCTTAGACACCACTACTTTAGGACATTCCCTTGCCGACCTCAGATTATTAGCCCATCTCCTTAACCTTGGACCTTGATGACACAATTTAAAACCTTCCGTGAAGCCCCTCAACAAAATCTGGGCTTCAGCCACACGGGGGTAAAATTGCAACCAATAACTCACAACAAATAGGCGTAGGGCCCTTTACCAGACAGCTGCTGCACATGTTCCCGCCCCCTCTCACCTCCTCTACCCTGCGCCCCCTGCCATCCCCAATGTAGCCCTCCAAAGCATTGGAACGCAGGGTGCCTGTCTCCACAACTCGAGCAGTCATGCCGAAACTTGCACTGCTGTCTGGCACACACTCCACTATTGAACGACCAACATGACCGGTTATAAGGAAACAGCCCTCACTGTGCAAAATCCACCCTAAATTGGGTGGGACACCCTTGAAAGGGCTTATATTGCAAAGGTAAACCACTCGCTGTGTGTGTTGTTGGAGCATTTCTTGCTGTTCTCAGCCACTGCATTCACAACTCATTATCGATTTCTCCCCAAACCTTGTCCGGATAAATGGCCTTCTGTGCTCTAAACTCCTCATCATATCTAAACCAGCCAAAACCACCATAATCCATTTGAGCCCTTCCTACTATGTCCATGTACTTAAATAATGCCAGACAACTATCCGGATAACGTTCACAATAAATGCTAGCGTATATCAAAAACGCTGAAGTCCAATTCTCAATCGTTGTAGGTACTCTGGGCCTGAGTGCCAGTTCCCAATCCTCTTCCTTGGAACCTTCTTTTGCCTGCACTTCCCTATGTAAAAGCTTAAAAACATTAATAAATTCACCCTCTCATATTTTCTCCTTCAAACTCTGAGTGAGATGCTCCCCCAAAGGCATCGACACTCTCATGTATGGCAACTTTCTATTTTTAATCCCACTCCCAGACACCTCTGACCGTTACCTACCTGACTCACCTCTGACTTATCTGACACTGCCTCCGAACCAATACCCACCTGAATTGAAGCATCTATGCCATCACTCCCATGATCGACGACCGTCTGACTTCCCATATCCTTACCCGAAATTTTATTCACACCGTCCAACCCAACCTTTGGAAACCAACCTTAATTGACTCTGTACCACATTCCTCACCTCTAGGTAAATTTCCAGCAACCAACTCCTAATGATGTGTTCCCACCGGCCGATCGCTCTAGACCGCCTTCTTGTGCACCATGTGAGGAATCTCCAATGTACCATCCGTCTGCACTGCCCTCTAATGTCCCATTTCGACCTGCTGAACCTCCTCCTCGTCCTCATAGTCTAATAAATCCTCTTTGATTTGCTCCATAGCAAAACCAGCACCCCGGCTAGTAGACAGCACCACTTCCATCCCTGAACAAAAATCTTGGATGCCAACACCAGGGCCGGATACATCCCGCGATGTCAATGGAACCGCTCCGGGTTTCGCACTCTCTTCTGTCCCGAGGGTGCCCTGACCCTCACTGGTAATTTTTTGCCACTAGCAGGCCGCCCTAGCCGTGTCTCCATGTGATCCTCATGCCCGCCCAGAACATGAGGACTGTCACACCCAGACTAGGACGCACAATAACCTGGCTGCCAGAAATCTAACCTCACCTGCGCCATACCTGCTTTGCCATCACCACTTGCCTCCCCACAAATAGCACCCCTCATCTCTACACCACTGCTATCCACAAATTCAACCTGTTCACAGTCTTAAAAATAGTCTGGTTATCAACATCCCATTCCTGCACCTTATGAAACATAGGACTTACTAATCTCGGAACCAGCTGCATCAACCTACCATACCTAGAGCATAAAAGCCCTGCTGGGAGCCCCCCTCCACAAATTTCACTAATTTGATCCTCCTGTCCCTCACCTTCATCGTCTGAAATAATGACGATAGAATCCTGACTTGTGTCCGTGGGCGCCACCATCTTGCTGGCATCTCCCAAGTGCCTTTCCTCTAAGGCTGGCTCCCTTCGTTCCCCACTATTTTCTAAAGTGGTTAGAGCTTGATATCTGCCTCGCTTCAATGCGCGCTTTCCAGAAAACTCAAGAGTGCCGCCAGGCCGCGCCCCCAAGCGGCCCAACCCCATCACCGCACTATGCCATGAAGCCCCCCTGGACACAACATGCTGCTGAAAAGAGGTGCCCGAGCGCCTAGCGAACTTCGCGGCGCCCCGTTGAACATGCTTCTGAACAACAGGTAAGGCTTTGGAAACCTCCAATGCTCCACCTATGCAGCATTCTGGCGATAAGTTCAATTTACGGCCAAAAACGCTCTTGTTCCTAAACTTGTAAGGAGTATGCGCCGGTGACGCGCATGCAATAGTTGCTGAGGTCACACCCTCTGAGGACAACCTCTTCGGCCTACGGAATCCCACCCATGCCTGCTCTAACACACCCTCACGCAGCAAATCTTCCCTCCCCTCATCATGCAGAACTTTCAATGCCTGAACCACCTTACTAGGCTCCACGTCTAAAAGCCAACTCACCAAAACACTACAAAAACCTCAAAAAACCCACTTCTAAAGCCTGCCTACCCAAATTAGCGGTCCGCCTACTGGGTGTGACAAATGGCCAAAGAGGCTGCCCACATCCTGTCCCTGAAATATATACCCACCCCTAACACCCGCCCTATCCAGAAACTTAACCAATCATTCGAACCCCCCGTAGTGGATTCTCCCACCGACGCCCGATATATATCAGTCATCTGTCACCCAGTGCCTGTTAAAAAGTGTAGTTCAGGGAACACACCATAATTCCACAACAAAGTGCCTGTCTGTGTATTTTAGTATTCCTTTACAGAGTCTAGTCCCTCAGTAAGACTCGAAAAAAGGGGAGAAAGCCAGTGCCAAAGGGAGGTGAGAGTGAGCAAAAAGGTAAAAGAAACAAACTAAAAAAAACAACAACACCCGGTTACGAATTGTTATAGCCGGTCCCCACCCACGCTTTCCAAGCCTGCAGCCTCGTACGCACCTGCCAAAGCTACGCCCCTACGGGAACGTGGCTGGGTCCGTGGGTGCATTGGCAAGCTCCTCCCAGGCTGCCTCCACAGCAGCACCATTCGCTATGTTCTCCCGTTGCTGCGTCTCAACTGGTATGGGGAAGTCCTTCACTCAGTGTCCTCTTTTGCCATTCGCATCCTTTCCGTCAGGTCCCGCCCGCCTCCTCTGGGGTCCTCCTCTTCTTCTGTCTTCCTCATTGTGACAAAGGGATTTTGGCCATAGAAGTTCCAAGGAGACTCTGCCCTCTTTTTCTCATCACCCGCTAGATTGAAGGGTCTGCACTCGTCGTCTTGCGGGGTAAGAAGAGTCAGGCATTGCCCGGATTAACAAAAGGTGGAGGGGGAGGTGTTGCCCAAGTTGGTAAACCCTG
Source organism: Pleurodeles waltl (assembly GCF_031143425.1). Classification (NCBI taxonomy): domain Eukaryota; kingdom Metazoa; phylum Chordata; class Amphibia; order Caudata; family Salamandridae; genus Pleurodeles; species Pleurodeles waltl. Next base: position 1,239,834,238 of record NC_090446.1, read on the forward strand.
TGCTTCGTAACAGTGTCATTCCATAAACATGCAAGAGAACCTTTCGGAGTGCAAAAAGTCAGTTGAATGACTTGTGAGATTCTTCTGTACTTCAATGGGTACGCCAAACAGACTGAGTACATCTTGTAAACCATGTGTGATTGAGACTGCATCTTAGTTGAATGCACACCATAGAACAAGATGGACCAATTACGCACGGAAGAGTCCTGGGAGAGGATGGTGAGGGAGAAGGGTGGGTGCAGTGCCCGTGGGTGACAACCCCCAGATACTCTATTTTATGACTACTGGAGTGTCCAGCACTGCATACAGCTGTTTGATTAAAGTACTTTCTTTCTTACAAAGACAGGTCTGGAGGATCACAATATTAACTCTACAAAGATTGTTGAGCTCTGAGCTCGAATACCCGAAAATACACTAAGAAGTGTATGACTGCTCTCCCTCACTACACGGAGAGTCAAGTCTGGAAGGGGTTATGCTAGGCCCAGTTGCCAGAGTCAATGTATAACAGGCCATCGGTCATCAGTGACAAATGACCTCACAGTCAAAGCCTATTCAGTGGTCCCCCAAACTGGGGTTGACATAAGACAAATGATTGATTGGGAAAATAGTACAAGGAGGCAGCGCATGAACAAGCAGATAAAGAGTGCATCCATGTAAGATGTTTGAATTAGGTGGTGGGAAACATTTGGTTGGCAGTCAACCTCCTCATAGATGCAAATATTTAATGGTGGCATGGTCTGTTCCTCTATTGTGCACCATGAGGAGTATCACATTTTTTTTCTTTCTACAATGTATGGGTTCCATATTATATTTTGTACAATTATATAGGTATTCAGGCAGTCCTGTGGATTAGAAATCATGTTCGGTGCATGGGGGCCTCATATTGTATGTCAACCTGGTGACCTTACAAGGTAAATTAACAAACTGCACAATGTGAGAAGACAACAGGTCAACAATTGGTTCAGGTGCAGGTATGCCAATATTAATAGTGCAAATGAAACTGGTCTGGACTCAGTAAGCTGGTGTAATGGTTACATTTTGTTATTTATTTATTCATTTTTTTATAGTGAGCTAATGCCACAAAAATAAATAGCAGACCAACCCCTAAATGTGACATCCGTATGGTTGGAATAAAAAAAATTAATTAAATTAAAATTAACGATTGCATAGAATCTTAATGGCAAAGTACGGTTATTTCCTTGCAGGAACATTTATTTAGATCAGGTATAGAATTCCTTTTTAGTTTTAATGTACATCACAGAAAATGTGAAATTATTCGGCAAAGAACAGATGCTATTGGCCTTGAATTACTATGGCTTGAAGATATAATTTAAACACACACAGTTGACAAAAAAACTATGCAATGAAAAGAAGAAAAAAAAGCATTGGCAAAGTTAAGCATTGGTACACCAGTTCTGTTACTGAAATGTACTTCTTTTTAGGTAAGTATGGACATGTGATCAGGGAAAATGTTGTCACTCACTGTGTAAGAGAACCAATGGAAGAAGTTAGCTGATCCATTGTACCCTGTTGTATGCAGTGGTAGGTGGAATCAAAACACAAATGACTGCTGAACAGACAAATGGATGAGGAGGACTGACCCAGAGCCCCTCTATGTGTCTATTTTTAATTTTGTTTTTGTTTTTAGTACATGAGTTGGTAAGACAACGAAGCTAACTTTAGGCCAGCCCTAGCTATGAGAAGGGGTAATGTAAAAGTATACTGTATATTTTTTAGACAGCGATGTTTTCATTGCTGTCGCTTTTGGAAGATATGGAAACTGGAGACAAAGCTTCAGTTGTTTCTGAGCTTCCTCCTATACTATTCATGCTAACGGGCAAGGGAGAGAACTCTGGTTAGAAATTGGGATGCCTGCTTCCTTTGAATGAGATCTCATCTTTTGATCCTGATCTTCTGAGACCACAGATAATGCTAGAATTACAGAACCATAGCTATGCGCTAGGTGAATGCACCGTTAAGGCTTTAATTCATGAAACACACTGCATTTACACACAAAATAAATATAAAATACTTCACGTCTTAGAAACAAAACAATGTTAATATACTTCTAACTGCATATTCTTTACCATAGAACAAATACCCAAGCAAAGCCTCCCCGGAGGTGGGTCTGCGAACCCAATTTACACAAGAAAGTCCAGCAAGACGGAAAGAGCAAGATGCCAATCCTGATGGACCTGACTGTCCAGGCAGTAGTGCTTAGTAAATGTGTGCAAGGAAGCCCACATTGCAGCCTGACTGGTGTCCATGACTGGAACTCCATGAGCTAATGCAGTGGTCACAGCTTTGGCTCTCGTAAAAAGAGATTGCAAGCCCTCTGGTGATTGCTTCCTGGGCAATGCATAGCTGATCTCTATGCAGAGCACTACCCTTTGGTAGATAGTTTGTGTTAGAAATTAGGCTGTTGGTTGACTTGGGTGTGAGCCCTAGTCAAGAAGCAACCACAACCCAGTGCTCAACCCCATGGTAGCTTGTCACAGAGCAGTCAGGCTTAACTTAGGGGCAATGTGTTAAGTATTTGTGCAACACTTCAAACAGTAAAACGGTGAAACACCACACAAAACATCCACGACCCGTTAGAAAGATGGTGCTTAATGTAATTAATAAAACAAGACAAAAATGTCAAAAATCCGGTTAGTGGAACCGGAGATATTAATTTGTTAAGAATAAACTGCAATACAGTGTTGTTAGAAATTGGGTCTCTAGTTGGCAGAGGTATGCATCCTGTTCAAGTAGAGACCACAATCCTAGTCAGGGTAAGTCAGATACACACCCTAAATTAACCTGTGCACACCCTCTGGTATACTGGCTCAGAGCAGTCAGGATTAACTTAAGAGGCACTGTGTAAAGTATTTGTGCAACACTTGATTACAGTAACACAGTAAAAAACACCACACAAAAAACCCTCACCAATTTAGAAACATAGTGAATATTTATCTGAGTAAAACAAGACCAAAACAACAAAAATCCAATCAGTAGAAGTAGAGATATGCATGTTTAAAGATTAAATGTAAAAACAGTGCTTAGAAGTCAGTATCGGTCAAAAGATTGCTTGAGGTCGCGAGGGACCAGTGCAAATCCAAAGTTCAGGCTGACTGCAATGGAGGGTACGCCAGCTACAGAACCCATGCAGGGTCCACTGAAATAGTACCTTTAGTAGAGCAAAGCATCTATGTCAAGGGCACAGTGTGTCAGTTTGTGCAGAAACCCACTTCTGAGGTCCAGGACTGGAAAGGCACCTCAGGTAAGAGTAGGACTCTCAGATGGCAGGGTCCAGCAGCACCAGGAGAGTTGCAAGCAGTCTTTGACGTCCCTAAGACTGTGGAGACAGTGGGGAAGCCCATGGAGAATCTTGGGTTCAAGGATGTAGAGAACAGGTCCAGTCCTTCTCACTCCAGACAAGAAGCAGCAGGTAGCAGGCCAACACAGCAACCTAAGTAGCAAAGTGGCAGTCCCTCCTATAGCACAGCACACAGCAAACAGTAGACCAACACAGCAGTGCAGTTGCAGAGGGGCAGTCCCTCCTGGCAGCACAGCAGTCTTTTTTCCTGGCAGAGTGTTCTTGTTTCCAGTAGAGTTCTGGTTTGGTGAGGTTTGCGGTCCAGTACTCATACTCAAATGTGCCTCTGAAATGGGGGCGTCAGGATCTCACCTAGTATAGTTTTTTGTGCAGGAGTGAAATGGGCGGCCACGAGGAATACTCCTTGTCAAGCACAAAGACCCAACAGTGTCAAAGCCTAACCTGCCCAGCCCAGATAAAGGGATGGAAGGGCAATGAGTCCTATGTCTCAGTCACCCTGGATCATCTCTATTTCCTCCTGTAAATAAACAAATACTAGGTTGAGTACTAAAGAAATATCACTATTCCTTTCCCTAAACAGAAGTGGTTATGTGTAGTGTGAACAACTGATCATTCCCCACTCCATCTGAGTGGTGATGCACTGCCCATCAGGATAGTTTTCTGATGTATAAAAAAAAGAACATAACTGTGATACTCTAGCCAATTAACTCATAAGCAAAATAAGTATACTTCAAAATTGTCATACCTATCCTTTGGTTGGTTGAGCTTCAGGTAAAGATGCAGAACTTGCAGGTACCATGTAAATAATAAAACAAACGTTATCTACATATCAGTAGACTTTTTGCATTCCTTTGGCCCTCAAAATTAAAGACTAATCATTAACATTGCATGATTATTGCGAAATGTAGGAAAACTGCAACTTCTTTAGTTTTATAGAACAACATATATAAATATACATAGTTTAAATCTGACTCAGACATAAACCAGTTTTGTTTATATTAATTGATTTAAAAAACCATGTCCCCAATAATACCACTAATTGCTATCCTTGTTTCTTTCCTTTACAGGTTGCATGTGACACAGGAAATACACCCCCAAGAACAAATCAGATAAGTGTCTATAAATATATTTGGAGCACAAGTTGGGCTTTACCCTGAGGATTTAATGAAAAGCCACTTAATTTTGTGCTTTTCAAATTGCCAGAAGAAAATGTACTCCAGTGAGAGAAGAAACGTGATGAGAGCCTGCCCAGGAGAGATGCAGCTTGCTGCGAGGAGTACGCCAAACAGGAGCACCAAAGGCACCAGGAATCCAGCAAGACGAGAGTGACGACGCAACAACAGGTAAGTATTTGCAGGAAGTTACTCTGACAATGAGAGGCTTCCTGTAGAGCAGTGCGCAGTCTTAAAGGTTACACACTCCTCCCTTTAAAGGAGCTGCAGTATTCTGAGACCGCATTGGGGCAGGCCCGACAGTGCACCGCTCCCCAAAACCACCCCCTGCAGCTTTGGGCTTGTCAGGATTTCAATGATGAAAAAGACGAAACAATCAAGGAGCGTGAAAATGCCCTGCAGCTTCCTACATTCAGTACTCCGGACCATGTTCTTTCAAGTGAATCAAGTGATACAGTCTGCATGGTATACATTTTGAGTCCAATATCGTCTCCAGTTCAAATTGAGGTTCATTTTTTATCATTCATAAGGCTGGAGGTTTTGGCGGTGCCACAGTCCCTGACTCAGCAAGCTTCAACAACAAAACATCGAATACAGGATGTATTTGCATGTTAGAGGGCAAATCCAATTTCATCACTATATTGTTAATCCTTTTAATTATATTGTGTGGAACAACAAATCGTGGTTGAAATTTGAGAGGCTCCTTCGAATTAAAATATCGAATCGACAACCACACCTCATCCCCAGTTTGATAATCTGTACTAGGTCTGTGAGATCGATCCGTATTCCTTTTGTATACAGCTTTTGCCTTTTCTAAATTATTTTGAGTTGCCTGTTGTAGTCCTTTTGTCCTTTCAACATAGTCTTGTACTACTGGCACCTCAGGAGCAGGTAAATACCAAGCAACATGAATCGAAGGTGAAACCCATAATTAGATTGGAATGGTGAGACTTTGGTGGAACTATGCACCACATTCTTATTAGCAAACTCAGCTGCCCAGGGAATCTTATCCCAGTCCTTAGTGCTAGTTAATATCTGACATCTTATATATTGCTCTAAACACTGGTTTACCATCTCCATCTGTCCATCTGTTTGGGGGTGATATCCAGAGGAAAGACTAACATCAATTTACAATACCTTACACAATTCCTTCCAAAATTTAGACAAACTGTGGACCTCATTCAGAAATTACGATAGACGGAAGACCATGTAGCCATACAATAGTTTGTAAAATGGTATCTGCAAGTTTCTTAGATGCTGGTAAACCAAGTAAAGGAGTGAAATGAGCCATTTTAGTTTACAGATCAACTATGACCAAAACTGCAGTATTTCCCTGATCTGTCTTAGGATGTTCTACTAAAAAGTCCATAGAAAGTGTATCCCAAGGCATGGAAGGAGTGGGTAGCAAGATTAGTAAACCTACGAGGGCTTGATGTGTATCTTTGCTTTAGGCACATATGCTACATGTCTGCACAACCTGTTTAGCGCCGTGGGTGAGTGTGGGCTGCCAAAATTACTTTTAAGTAGCTCTACAGTCCTTTTTTCCCTAGGATGACCTGCGGGCACCTGTGTGTGACACCACTGTAATGCCTGCTGTTGTAGGGTATTGGTGGGAATAAACAACCATCCTTGTATGTAAAACAAGACATTCACCCTCTGACTGTCATTTCTGTGAATGATATCTTCTGCTTCTTTAGTTTTTTTGTGCCTTAGCTTCCTCTGTCACAAAATCTTCCATTGAGAATAAGGCCCCCAAAATTCACTCTGTAGGGATTTTTTTGGGATGATCTTTTTCCTAAGCCAAAATTCCATAGCCCAGACATGACAAGGCATCAGCCTTATAGTGCTGGCGGCCTGATTAAAACTGTAATACATAAGCATTTTTAGACAAAAACAGAGTCCACCAGAACTGCCACAGTGACAGGGCTCTGGCAGACTTGAGGAATTTCAAATTTCTTTGATCAGTAACCACTGTAACAGTACATAACGAACCTAACAGGTAATGCCTCCATTCTTCAAAGGCCTTTTTTATGACCAGTAATTCTCTGTCCCCCTACAGAGTAATTAACTTCTGATAGGCTTATCTTATGTGAAAAGTGGCCTACAGGATAAAGCAATCGTGTCTTAGTATCTCTCTGATCCCTCTCTTTTGTTCTATACTCTGATATTGATATATTTGAAGTTAATCTTTGTAGTCTGTCCTCATGCTGACCAATCTGATGTAATATCTTTACAAATGCTTTCACTTAATGAATCACGAGAAATAAGTCTAAATTGAACAAGACTACTAGTACTTTGCATGATGTACCCCAGCTTTGAGTACTTAATTTGGATGGTTCATGGACAATAACATAAGTTTATTTCAAATCATTGGACCATCAGTGAAATTTGTTTTCTCCAACGTATGATGAAAGTGAATTTCTCGAATTGACAATTGCTGTGACAACATCAAGGGAAATTAGACACTCATCACACACAATTATTCAGTGAGTAGGAGTTTGCCTGATTACTAAGGAGTGTCACAGAGTTTTCCATACCAAATGAACCACAAAACTTAGAATTAGGCATTCCAGGCAGGGAGAGGAGCAGGTTGGGCCTCAATACTAAATCTACCCATATATATATATATGTTAAAGTCATAAAGGCAATGAAAAGCATGGGAATAGCGTTACAGTAGCAGCAGGACAAAATGTGTCGGAAGACAACAAACAATAAAAACCCCAAAGGTGGGATGGAACTCATGTTTGACCAGAACATGGGGACCCAGAGTCAACAGGCAATGCCACTGAGCTGTAGCTGTTCGCCATACAAAACATATTAGCCAAGCCCGTAAAAGCATAGATAAAAGGGAAAACCAAGAACCTGTTTATGAAGAAGAAGCACTGAACAATGCTGCAATAGAATATGGTGAAGATCACAACAGCAACTATTGGCATAGACAACAATTGTCCCAATTAAAAACTGGCAGAAATGTGTTAACGACTCTAGAACAGCTAGAAAGTAGGATGCACACAGGAGGAAAGAAAAAATAATTGAATAAAAATAGCCTGCCCTACCAGAGGCAAAATACCTTACCACTGCTATAAAAAGACAATTGTGCACTCGAAAGGCCATGCAAGAAATTCCCAGGGACACAAAAGACAAATTCCCTATAAAGGTTATGAAGAATAATGCAATATATTTAATAACACCTACAAGGCACACAGAAAATGCACTACACAGAGCAGGGTACATACCATACCATACCAGTACCATCTCTTGAGCCTGAAGCCCGTCTGTTAGAAATGGGGTCTCTATTTGCCACAGGTAAACACCTTTGTCCAAATTGCGGCCACAATCTTAGTCAGGGTAAGTCACACACAATCTAAATTTTCCTGTGCCCACCCTCTGGTAGCTTGGCACTGAGCAGTCAGGCTTAACTTAGAAGGCAATGTGTAAAGTATTTCTGCTATAACACATACAGTAACACAGTGAAAACACCACAGAAGTACACCACACAGGTTTAGAAAAATATAAGATATTTATCTTGTTAAATTAAGGTCAAAATGATAAAGATTCAATAGGTACAAGTTGAAATGTGAATTTCAGAAGTTGTAGAATAGTCTCTTTTCAAGAAAATAAACAGTTAATGCTTGATTTCACAAAGTACCTGGTGTACGTCAAAAATTAAACGCATGAGAATCGCAGAGGAGGAGATGTTTGGAAAAGATAGGGTGTGTGATGGTTTTACCAGCGCGGCACAGATGTTGTGCCGTTTCTTTTCATGCAGCATGGGTTTGCGATTTTCGGTGTGCAATCCGGGTTCCTCACTGCAGTGTGGGGTCCTTCTTTGATGCCCAGGGATGATGCAGAGAAATCCTTGACGCGCTGTACAAGGCCCAGGTGCTTGCATCAATCCAGGCGATGCATTGAATTTTCTATCGCGAGGCAGGCGCTGTTTCAATGTTCCACTCTGGGAATCGGGCTTTGTCATTCCGTCTTGGCTGTACGTCATTCCGGTAGGGCCGTCCGTCAAATCTTTGGTCACAAAGCAGGAGCTGCATCGGAGCTCCACTTGGGGGACCGGGCTGCATTGCTCCGGGTCGGAGGTGCAGTGATTTCTTGGTCGCAAACCAGGCTGTGCAGCTTTTCTGGCAGGCTGTGCGTCACTTACCGGAGCACAAGGAGTTTCTGTAGTTGTTGAAGTCTTTTTGGCCCTGAGACTTCAGGAAACAGGAGGCAAGCTCAGTCCAAGCCCTTGGAGAGCACTTCTCAGCTGAGGCAGAGGTCAGCAGGGCAGCAGGGCAACAGCAGGGAAGCAGCCCTTCACAGCAAAACAGGACAGGTGAGTCCTTTCGGCAGCCAGGCAGTACCTCAGGTCCAGATGCAGAGTCAGTTACAGGAAGTGTCTGAGTTGGTGGGGTCAGAGACCCAGTTTATATACCCAAAGATGCCTTTGAAGTGGGGGAGACTTCAAAGAGTGGTTTTGAAGTGCACAAGGTCCCCTTTCAGTACAATCCTGTCTGCCATGGTCCCAGTAGTGGGTTTGGCAGTCCGTTGCGTGAGGGCAGGCCACTGTCCTTTGAAATGTAAGTGTCAGGCCCTCCACCCTCCCAGCCCAGGAAGACAGATTAAGTATGCAGATGAGTGCAGGTGGGACTGAGTATCCTGTGTTTGTCTGAGTGAAATGTTCAAGGGAGCTGTCAACCAGCCCAGCCAGATGTGGATTGGAGACAGGCTCTAAGGCACAGATGGATTTTAAGTGCAGAGGAATGCTCACTTTCTAAAAGTGGCATTTCTGGAATAGTAATATTGAATCCAACTTCACCAATAAGCAGGATTTTCTATTACCATTCTGGCCATACTAAATATGACCTGGTTACCCCTTTCAGATCAGAACCTTCGACTCAAACAGTATATTAGGGTAGCCCTAATGCTAGCCTACGAAAGGAACAGGCCTCACGGTATTGGAAAACGAATTTAGGAGTTTTACACTACCAGGACATATAAAACATCCATGTACATCTCCTGCCTTTTGCCTACATAGGAACCTGTCTTATGGGCTACCGAGGGCCTACCTTAGGGGTGACTTTATATGTAGAAAAATGGGAGTTTAAGGCTAGACAAATACTTTTAAATGCCAAGTCGAGGTGGCAGTGGAACTGCACACACATGCCTTGCAATGGCAGGCCTGAAACATGGTTAAGGGGCTACCTATGTGGGTGGCACAATCAGTGCTGCAGGCCCACTAGTAGCATTTGATTTACAGGCCCATGGCAAATGTAGTGCACTGTACTAAGGACTTACAAGTAAATCAAATATGCCTAATTGGGAATGAACCAATGTTATCATGTTTAAGGGAGAGAGCATATGCACTTTAGCACTGGTGATCAGTGGTAAAGTGCGCATAGTCCTAAAACCAGTAAAAACAGTGTCAGAAAAATGGATGGAGGCAGGCAAAAAGTTGGGGGATGAGCACCCTAAGGCTGTCAGATCTATCACCGTCTTCAGAGAAAAAGAAAAAACTCTGTGTCAATAGGTGCTAAAGCCACCTAGTGTCACAAAGAATATACATCCCCTAGACATCATACACCAAAAAGCTGCCAGGAATAGAGAAAACAAAAGAAACCTACAGAGGCAGGAAGACTGTCTGACTGAATGAAAAAGGGAGCTGAAACTTGGCTAAACAGGAAGTACAGGACTCCACACTGGAATGGGTCCATCTGTAATATCATAGAATAATCATATGTATTAATTTTTTTCCACCTTGGCTGTCCATGAAGTGTTGTAATGCAGAATCTGCGTGAGTGCCGAACAGGCGGGCTCCATCGAAGGTCATGTCTACTAAGGTGCATCGTACAGCCTTCAAAGAGCCACAGTGGAGTTGCCAGGTATGACAGTGCAGGGCTACAGAGAGAGCTATGGCTCGGCCAACTGAGTCCATGGTATCCATGCCACACCTTATGACAAACCTAGCTGCCTCTCGCCCATCTTGGATTGTCTGAGCAAGTTTGTTCCGGGTCTCCTCAGTGGCAAGACTGGGAGTGTTGTAATTTAATAGCGATTAGATTAAGCATTAGCAGAAGACATCTTGTATTTAGCAACTATTGTGAACATTTGGCGGAATCCAGTTTGTATTCATGGCAGCCATTTTCTCTGCCATGTGCTCGCCATGTGCTCTGTCCTACCTTTCTGTTAACTACTCTTGAAAATCTGTCTAGTGACAAGTTATATTTAGCATCTCCCACTTTCGCACATGCCCAGTAAGATCTGCAGCTGTTAGTAATCAGTAACAGACAGTAATGTGTCAACTAGTCCTTGAAACTGTTAGCCCCTCCTACCTGTCGACTGTGCATTTCCATATGACCTTACATGTATGTAAGTCTTGCTTCTATAATTGTACCACCTTCTTTGAGCCCCTGCGTGAGTATAAAAGGACCATGCTATCTTAGTTCAGTGTGCTACTTCAAACATTACCGAAGGGTGCTGTTTGAACTGTAGTACCACCTCATGAGGTTTAATAAACTTTGTCTTTTATTTCAGTTTCTGTGCCAACTTCTTCCTATATGGTCTGAGGACTTTGTGCAGAGAAGGGCGAACCCCTTGCACTAGTAGGCCTTGCTGAGGCTTACTTCAACAGGAGGGGAAAGGAGGTTCAAAGCTGTCAAGGGCTCAAAGCCACTGGCCTCACTCAATTGCATCAGCCAGCTACCCTCCAGAGGAGACTGGATAGCCTCATCCACAGGTTTGCCAAACACTAGCTCCTCTCCTTCATCACCAAAAGCCTGTTATCCTAAAGGAAAAACAGCAAGGGAATGATGAGAAGGAGGAGGGACAGTATCTGAGTAGGGTGGTATCATCTGTGCTACCCCAACACCGTCTGGTGGCAGTGCTTCGGTGTCAGTTAGGGCAATTGGCTTGGCATCGCTGATGTCGACTGAGGGCTCACTGGTGGGAATTCTGAAGGGCTGTGACCCAGAGCCGGTACAGATCCAAGTACAGATACAGAGGGCCTATCTGACATAGAGGGCGAGCCCACTGCCGTGGAGTCAGGTAGGGTACCTCTCACCTCCTTGGAGATAGGAAGCAGGTCAGTGGGAGATTGAGGCCCAAAGATGGCATGAAGGGAATTGTACTAATCCCACATCTGGGCCAGAGTCGCCCTGGCTCCAGGGAAAGCAAAGAGGCTCAGGGTGGACTCAAGAGTCAAGTCCTAAACTGGGGATCGGGAGAGGGCATCAGAAATGCCAGACTTATCTGACAAAGGCAGATGCTTCAACTTAGACTGCTTGCGTTTCACAGTCTGCTCCTTTGACATCAAGGGTGATGTACGATTGCAGGAACGGCTCCTGGAACGAAAGTGTGGCTCCTCCCAGGACCTGGAGTGAGACGTGCCCCAAAATATTTATACATCGTTTCCACAATGCCTTCAGATGAAGGCACCGACAGGAGCCGCAAATCTAGAAGTCATGGTGTTCCCCGAGGCACCACATACAAACAGTATGGAGATCCATGGTCGACATCTGCCTGCCACAGGACCCACGAGGGTTTAAACCCTGAAGACATATAGAAAAAGGGGCACACTGTTCCCTTGACAAAGAAAAGTTCTGCTGCAATAGACCAACTTGGCATGAAGAACTCCAGATCCGTGTTGTAGTGCGGAAAAGAAAGAACTGAAATCAGCACGTTGAGGAGGGGATTATATGGACTCCGTCGACGTCACATCTGATGGAGGACATCACTACGGAGTCACACAATGCCCTCTACTGATGTGCAGAGCTACTCCTAGAAAAAGATTCTGGATCAAATCTGGCACTTGGGGGCCTGTCCAGAGAGATGCAGCCAAACAGAAGCACTGAGGAATCCATCAATACGTGGACAAGGACACCACAACAGGTGCGTATCCACAGGAAGTCACTCTACTGACCAGCACAGCCTTAAAGTTTAAATGCTTAAGGAAGCCGCAGTGTTCTGGACCCGCAGTCGGGCAGCCCCAACAGTGGGAGACTTCAAAGAGGCCTTTGAAGGTCACAAGTTCCCTGTTCTTCCTTCCCTGCCTTCCTTGGCTTAGACACTCTACATGAGGTTATGCAGCCCTTTGGGTGGGAAGAGGGAAAGCCCTCCTCAGGTTAAGTGAGTCAGTGCTAAACTCCACCCTGCCCCCACCATCAAGCCAGTTAATGTCCCATCAGCCCAGTGATGGGTCATCATTTTGCAAATGTCACACCCTAGCTCCCTTTGTGTGTGACTGTCCAGAGGGAATGCACAACGCCCAGCTGTCATCCACCCCAGACGTGTTTTCAGAGTCAGGCAGAGGCACAAAATGGTTAAAGTCAGAAAATGCCAACTTTCTAAAAGTGGCATTTTTGACTTACAATTTAAAATTCCACTTCATAAATTGTGATTTTAAATTGTGAGCCCAGAGACACCAAACTCCACATTTCTATCTTTTCCCAATTGGAAATGACACTTCAAAGATGTTTTAGGGTAATCCCAATGTTATCCTATGAGTGAGATAGGCCTTGCTAAATTAAAAAATGAATTTAAGATTGTTCACTACTTGGACATGTTAAACTTAAAAGTACATGTCCAACCTTTTAAATACACTGCACCCTGCCCTTGGGGCTAACCAGGGCTTTCCTTTGGGGTGACTTATATGCAATAAAAAGGAAGATTTTGGCCTGGCACCTGGGTACACTTGCCAGGTCTAAATGGCAGTTTAAAAGTGCACACACAGGCTCTGAAGTGGCAGGCCTGAGGCATGTTTGAAAGGCTGTTGTAGTGGGTGGCACCATCAGTGCTGCAGGCCACGAGTAGTATTTAACTTGCAGGTCCTGAGCACATAAGATGCACTTTACTAGGAACTTACAAGTACATTGAATATGCCAATTGTGGATAAGTCAATATTACCACATTTTAAGGAGAAAGCACAAGTACTTTAGCATTGGTTAGCAGTGGTAATGTGCACAGAGTCCTAAAGCCCACAAAAACAAGTTCAGAAAATGAGGAGGAGGAAGGCAAGAAGTCTGGGGATGACCCTGCAGAAAGGGCCATTTCCAACAAAACACCCCTCCAGTCTAAAGCCAGGGTAGACTAATCAATACCTTGATGGGCTTCCCTGCTTAGGGTGATAGAACATGTCAGTTCTGTGCCTCTCTGAACCCAGTTGGATTCCTCTGTCAATACTCTGTGGGGCTACTGAACTGACCCATGGTGGACCCTTCTCTTTATCTGTGGACCCCATCTGTGCAGCACCTAACTTTAATTTGCTCACAGATGCATCCCAGTAGGTAGAGATTACCAGCAAGGCCAACAAAGTGGTGTGACCTATTCCACCTCTTGTGTCTGACTTCTGTCGCCAACCCAAGGAAATCTCTATCCACAGGGACAGAAACCACCAAAGGCAACTGACAGCTGTCAGTTTCAGAAGCCAGGCCACAGGCTACTCAGGGCTCTCTGACCTCTGAAGTTTCTCAGAGTGGGGGACCGTAGCCCAAGGTGCCTTGTGCCCTTTCTCCACTCTCCTTCCTACCAGTTAAGGGGTGGTATCCTGCAACTCGTCCCTCAACCTAGGGTCTGTACCGTTAGGTTGAACAGGAGTCAGGGGTGAGTTCTTACTCCCCCACCCCAACATGTGGGGTTCTCTGCCCTCCGCTTTGAAGTGGTACCCTCAGAAAGCTGAAAGGTCAGGGTGGTTGTGGCAGGAGCCCTGCCCAGTTCTCCCACCAGTTCAAGGGTGATATCCTGCAACTGGTCCTCCAGCGCAGGGTCTGTACCCTTAGGCTGAACATGTGCCTGGCAAGCCAGGACTTCCAGGGTAGTGCACCTACCCTCCCACCCCCAACGGAAACACAGTCTGCATGTGTTGTGTAAGAGTCTGCCTGGCGCAGATCTCCCGACCTCTCTTTAAGTGACAGAGCCTGGTGCCTCCAAGGCCAGAAGTGGCCGCACCAAGGTCAGTACTGGGGTGCTCTGATCTCAGAGCTGGTGACCCCTTATCCTCAGATCCTCCCACTGTGGACAGTTTCCACCTATCTGGGCTTCTGCACCCTTCTCTGTGTAGTAGTACTGCCCAAAACAGAACTGGTTGGATGCTTGTGGCAAACACCCCCCCACACCCCTCAGGTTCTCATGACACAGTTGGACTCCCATTAGTGGATGGACATCTGGTACACAACTGGTCCCCCTGTATGTGCCTAATCTAACAGCAATGCAAGTACTGGGGCTGGAAATAGGGTACCCTAGGCCTCTGCCCACCCCTTTTCCTACTCTTGGAAAGGACATGGGACCCTTACCCCCCACTATACTGTGACCTGTCTGGGTCACTGTGAGCCTTCCCTTCACTCTGATGCGCGAAACCTGAGCCACCCTTCTTAGGATCACTCCCAAATGCCAGCCCAGACACTCTGGTACTCACCCAGAGCTCTGCCTCCTTTGCAAGCTCTCTGGGGTCAGAAAACTTACATTCCACCAGGTGGTTGTGTAGCTCTGGAAAACAGTGACTGAACATGTGCTGTCAGCAATCAAATTGTACAGCCCCTCAAATGTGTTCACCATTCTACCCTTCATCCAGCCATCCAGTGCCCTGCAAACGTGACACACAAAATCCCCCCAGGACTGATGAGACAGTTTCCTCCTGCCCCTGAACCTTGAACCTCAATCTCATATCTCTTGACCTGGGTCTCCTCTCCCATCTAGGGCCAGTAGGGCAGTCATCCCATCACCAAGTATATGCCTCCATAAGACACCCCCTAATCCTCTTACGGTATCATGTGCTCTCATACATCTCCAACCAGCTATCTATGTCATCCCCCTCACTGAAGGCAGGGTCCAAATCTCTGGGTGTGTGGACTTCCCCTTTAGCACTGGACATGGTACTATCGCAGCCACCACTGGACTCTACTTGCTTTGCTTTTACGTCCATCTCTTTTAGACTCAGTTCATGAGCCAACAAGATCTCCCTTTCTTTCGTGGCTCTCTCAACCTCCGCTGCCTCCATGGCAAGTTTTTCCCTGCCTAAGGTCCGTTAAGCCTCAGCCATCCTCTCCTCCCCCAGAGCTTTGTCATCCTCCACTCCTCTCTTGTACAGCCAGCTTGGCCAGCTTCAGCCTCAGGTCCCTCTCAGCCTGTCTGTCCTTGAGCTCCTCAGGGGACAGGGTTTGGGAAGTGACACTGCTCCCAGCAACAGATCCAGAAAGAGACCCCCTACCTCTCTCTCTGGAGCCTTTGCCCAGTCATTTTTCTCCTGCTCCTCATCCTTCTCAGGCCACTGCCCTCTTGGGCCTTTGGTTTGGGATCCAGGAGATAACAGGGCTTTGTGTTGTTTAGGATTCCAAATGGACCCTCCTCAAAGTCCCCCACTGTTGCCTTTCCCCAGATCACCTCCCCAAAAGCATAAAAGGCTTCCTAAAGATCTAGCCTTGTGGATATCCTAAACACCGTCAGCCCTCCTCTGCTTGTAGAATTATTTCAGTTGACTCCTAATATAGCATGTCAGGAGATTGAGATCTAGGATTGACCTCATCTTGCTAAGACAGCACTGATGCAACAACAAGAGTCCCAGTGCAAGAGAGATGAAGCATTTAGAATAATAAACAATTAAGAGAAAAATGGTTTGAGATGTGGATAGTAGTGTACACCACATTAGTGTAAGGCACAGCACAAATAAAAGTCCTATCATCACCACTGATTACCAATGTCAGAAATTGTATCTCTAGTTGGCAGAAGCATGCTCCCTGTCCAAATAGGAACCACAATCCTGGAGGAAAGTAGCACCTTTCAGGCATAGTTGGCCCCTACTTTTTACCTAGTGTCAGTATGTTTGCAGTGTCACTGCTCTCTCCCTCCTAAATGTAGTTGTATGGTAACTTTTACACCCTACAATTAGCATATTCGTGCACCTATGTACGTCCCTAGTATAAGCTACTTAGGTACCCCATGGCCTTCAGCATGTATTGTGCCACCCACGGGGCTCATGCAAACTGTGAAACATATAAGGTTTTCCTTATATCATGGTCACTGCACTCTGACCCTATAAGTCACCCCTAAGGGAGGCCCTTCAGCCCAAGGTTAGGGTGCATGATCCTAAGTGTGAGGGCACCCCTGCATTAGCAGTGGGGCCCCTACAAACTCCAAACTCCATTCCTGGGATTTGTAAGTTTGGGGAAGCCATCTTAAGGTATGTAGTGTACATTGGTCAACACGAGTTGTCCAGCTACATAATGGCTTCATCGAACATAGACATGTTTGGTATCAAACATGTTGAAATTATGCAACTACACTGATTCCAATGCTAGTTGCATGATACCATGTACTCTGGGAGTTCCCTAGAGGATCCCCCAAAGTCTTCCTGTACAGCCTTGCAGGGTCTGCATGGTAGCCCGTGCTGCTGCCGACCCCAGACACTGTTCCGCCCTCCTGCTGCTGAGCCTAACTCAGGAAGAGAAAGACAGAACAAAGGATTTCCTGTAGGTCAGAGGTGTGACCACCTCTTCTTTAAAAAGGGGTGTCTCTGGGCTGGGGTGAGGGTGCCTCTGAGCGCCACAATACTGTTTTGAAGGGCACATTTGTTGACCTCCTTGCATAAATCAGTTTGCACCAGTGCAGGAACCCCTGGTTCCTGCTCTGGTGCAAAACCACACAGAGTACAGGGGAGTGCCCACCCCTCCTGTCCAGCTTCTCCCCTAAGGAGGTGCACAGAGCTGGCCACTTGATTCTGCCATCTTGACAATAAGATGAGAAGAGGCCCCTGGGAGCATCTCACTCCATCTGGGTGACATCCCTGACCCCCTCTCATTGGTGGGTCATTGCAGTTAGTGTCCAACCCTCTTCTTTGAATACTTAAGGGTACCTGAGGGTGGGTCCTTAGATTAGTCTGTAAGACTTCAGGAACCATCTGCAAGTCTCCTCTGCAATGCACTTCTGCAACCTGGACTCTGGAACTGTTGCTGTTCTTTCCTGGGACCAAGAGCAAGACTGTAACCAGTAGGAGGGCTCCTACTGCAACTTTGTTTCCAAGTTCTGCAAGGACTTCTGCAACCCCGTTGCCATGCAACCTCTAGAGTCACTGGGACTCTACCTGTACTTAGGAAAGCAAAAAGGAATCTCCTTTGGAGTGAAGAAGTCACTCCTCTACATCCGCAGGCACCTCATCAATGATGACTGGCTTGTGGATCCTGCTGTCCCACAGACTCTTCAAGACTCTACAATACAGGTGGTCATTGTCTGGCTCTCTAGAGGTCTGACCTATCTTCCTTGCAGCTGTGAAGTCTGTGGTCCCTCGCTGGAGCTGCATGGCTAGAACCCCTGTGCATCGTGTCTGCCTGTCGTTGCCAAGTCTTGTTGGCTCTTCAGCCCATAGACCTCCTAGATCTGAGAAGCCCCGGCCTCCAGCACACTCCAGCTCCAAGAACAACATCCTCTCTGCAACACCTGCGACATGGGCATCACTCTTTGCTGTGCTGCTGCCAGAGGGTCCGGCTGGGCCTCCATCATTTCCTGCTGGCTCTCTCACATGCTGAGGGATGGCCCTGACCTACCTGCTAAGACTGGGTCACCTGGACCTTGCTGGTCTCCAGAAAACCTGCAAACTCTGTGCAACACTTCCCTGTATTTGCCAAGGCTTGTTGGTGGTTCCGCTGACCCCTCTGCAATTCGACAACCGGTGTGGGAAAACTTGTAGATGACTCCTGGGATCTTCCTACTTTGCCTGGACTCCACAGCTGTACTTCTTCGTCCACCGTCCAACAATAAAGCTGATGCAAAAAGGGTGGGCATTGCCCTCAGGCACCACCTGGGCACCTCCAGTTGACTTCCTTAAGTCCTCTTCTTCAGCAATCCATGCATAGGTTCCTCCAACCTTGTCCACAGGTCACAATAGCAGCTGGACAACCGGGGTCCCCGTTGACTTCAATGGAAGGTTCGGACACAACTTCACCCCATGCACCAGGGCTCCCTGGTGTACGTCCTCCACTATTCTGAATATCCATGGGTGGGGGCACTGTCCAATCTCCCTTGTCCCAATGGGTTTCCTCTGGGTTCTCTGGGAAGGGTCCTAAAACACAAAAACTCCAACTGTGACTTCCTCATTTTATCCTGTGAACACTGACCCGGGATTACAACTCTGCACACTCTGCGATTGGCGAAACCTATCTACTTACCTTCAGGGTTTTAGGACTTCCCCAGCCCTAAGGGTCCTTGGGTGGTAGTGTGGGTTGGGAGTGATTTTTGCATCCCATTTCTTTAGTATATGGTTTTCCCAACCCATTAGGCACATGTTATTTTACTCCTTTACTTACCTGTTGCTAAGTGTTTGTTTTTGTATATTCATATCTCCAGTTAGGAGATGTACAAAAGTTATTTCTAGAGAGTGTGTTACAATAAATCTAAATTATTTTCCTAATACTGGTGTGGTTCTTTCCTATTTGTACATCACTGACTCACCTGTGTGGTATTTGCAACTGCTTTACACCCTTCTGGATAAGCCTTAGCTCCTCTCCACAGCTCCTGTTTAAGAGCTCTGGTTTTCTAGAGCCACCTACACTATCAACTAAGGATTGCCTGGACTCAGTACAGGGCGCTTCACCTATAGGTGTACACCATATACTGAGCCAGCTTCCTAAAATCCTAGTCAGGGTAAGTGAGATACGAACTGTAAATTGACCTGTGCTCACCCTCTCGTAGCTTGGCACAGAGCTGCGAAACGTATCTTAAGACACAATGTCTAAATATTTGTACAACGATTGATTACAGTAACACAGTGGAAGACACGACAAAAATACACCACACCAATTTAGAAACATAGAGAATATTTATCTGAGTAAACAAGATCAAAATGACAAACATCTAATAAGTAGAAGTCACGATATTAGTTTTTCAAGATTAAATGTGAAAACGGTGTTCAGAAGTTACTAGCTGTAAAATGGTTTCTGACTGCAATAGAGGGTAGGCCAGTTACAGAACCCACAAAGTGTCCACTGAAACAATACCTTTGATAGAGCAAAGCATCAATGTCGATGGCAGAACCCACGTCTGAGGCACAGGATTGGAGGGGCACTTCAGGCAAGTGTAGGAATCAGGTGACAGAGGCCAGCAGCACCAGGAGATTTGCAGGCAGTCTGATGTCCCTGAGACTGCTGAGAACAGGGGGCATGCCAACAAGCCTTTGGAGAATCTTGGGTTCACGGATGTAGAGAACAGGTCCAGTTCTCCTCACTCTAGGCAAGAAGCTGCGGGTAGCAGCCCAACACAGCAAAGCAAGTAGCAAAGTGGCAGTTCTTCCTACAGCAAATCACACAGCAAGCAGTAGGCCATCAAGTAAAAAGGCATCCCTGCACTCATGAAGTCTGGGAAAATAGCCATGGAGGTCTTGGGGGCACCTCTGCTAGTGCAGGGGTGCCCTCACACACCGTTACTCTGCACCGTGCCTTCAGGGGTGGAAGGGCTGCAATAGGGGTGACTTATAAGTGACCTGGTGCAGTGTAAATGGCAGTGAAAGGGTGCATGCACCATTTAACACAGGCTGCAATGGCAGTCCTGTAGAAGCCTTTGCATGGGCTCCCTATGGGTGGCAAAATAAATGCTGCAGCCCATAGGGATCCCCTGGAACCACCATGCCCTGGGTACCTAGGTTCCATATACTAGGGACTTATAAGGGTGGACCAGTATGCCAATTTTGGGTGAAATACTGGGTTACCAGTATGCAGTGACAACATTTTGAGGAGAGACAGCATAATCACTGGGGTCCTGGTTAGCAGAATCCCAGTAAACACAGTCAAACACACTGACATCAGACAGAAATTGGGGGTAACATGCCAAAAAGAGGGTACTTTCCTACACAACCCCCCAAACGAGGGACAAGAAGGCTAACCTTGCCCAGATGAGTCTTCATTGTCTAAGTGGAAATATCTGGAGTGTCCATGTGCATTAGAGGGGTTACTCCCAGGTCTATGTTCCACTGTAAAGTCCATCCCCTGTAGGGAAATAGACCACCTCAACAATTTAGGGTTTTCACCTTTCATTTGTTTTAACAATAAGAGAGGCTTGTGGTCTGTTTGAACTATGAAGTGAGTCCTAAATAGGTATGGTCTCAACTTCTTCAAGGCCCTGACCACAGTAAAGGCTTCCCTCCGTATGGCTGACAAACGCTTTTCTCTAGGGGTCAACCTTCAGCTGATAAAAGCTACAGGTTGATCCTGGCCCTACGAATTGAGTTGTGATAACACTGCCCAAATCCCTACCTCTGAGGCATCAGTTTAGACGATAAACGTATTGGAGTAGTTTGGGCTTTTTAGGACAGGTGCAGTACACATAGCCTACTTTAACTACTCAACTGCTTTCTGACAGCTAGCTGTCCACAATACCTTTTTAGGCATCTTCTTTGAGGTGAGGTCATTAAGAGGGGCAACAATGGAGCCATAGTTCTTAATGAACCTTCTGTAATACCCAGTGAGACCAAGAAGGGCTCTGACCTAGGTCTGTGTTGTAGGGGGAGACCAGTCTAAATAGTCTGGATCTTCCCCTGTAGTGGTTCAATCTGTTCTTCACCTACCAGATGTCCCAGATAAACCACCTTCACCTTCCCTATCTGGCACTGTGAACCCTTGATAATGAGGCCTGCTTTTTGCAGGGCCTCCAAAACTTTCCACAGGTGGACCAGGTGGTCATCCCAGGTATAGCTGAAGACAGCAATATCATCTAGATATGCTGCACTAAAAGCTTCCAGACCTTGGAGGATTGTGTTCACCAACCTCTGAAAAGTGGCAGGTGCATTATTCAATCCAAAGGGCATAACAGTAAACTGATAATGCCACCCAATGGTAGAGAAAGCTGTTTTGGGTTTAGCATCTTCTGATAGCTTGATCTGCCAATACCCTGCTGTCAAATCAAAAGTGCTGAGATATTTGGCAGATGCCAGTATATCAATAAGCTCATCTGCCCTGGGTATAGGGAAAGCATCAGTCTTTGTGAATGTATTGAGCCATCCGTAATCTACACAGAACCTCATCTCTTTTTTTCCATTCTGAGAATGAGGTTTGGGTACAAGCACCACTGGGCTGGCCCAGGGGCTGTCAGAGTGCTCAATCACTCTTAGGTCATGCCTTTTTGAACCTCTGATTTAATGCAGTCTCTGACATGTTCAGGCTGTCTATAAATCTTACTTTTGAGAGGTAAACTGTCTCCAGTATCTATGGTGTGTTCACACCAAGTGATCTGACCAGATATCGAAGAAAAGAGTTCTGAAAATTGACCTAAGAAGTTCCCGCAGTCCTCTTTCTGCTTCTCAGAAAGGCAGTCTGCAAGAATAACTCCTTCCACTGAGCCATCACCTGCAGTGTTTAAGAAGAGATCTGGGAGAGGGTCACTCTCATTTTTCTGTCCCTCATCAGTGGCCATGAGCAGGGTTAAGTCAGTCCTGTCATAGTAGGGCTTCAGGTGGTTCACATGAAGTACTCTTAGAGCACGTCTCGGAGTGCGTAGGTCAACTAAATAAGTGACCTCACCCCTTTTCTCCACTATTATGTGTAGTCTACTCCATTTGTCCTGGGGAGACCTGGGTGCCACAGACTCCAGTACTCACACCTTCCATCCTGGTTGGTACACAGTCAGGATAGCCTTCTGGGCATGCCATTGTTTCTGTAATTCTTGGCTTGCCTGAAGGTTTTTAGTGGCCTATTTCATGTACTCATACATTCTGGTTCTTAAGCCAAGCACATAGTCCACAATATCTTGTTTAGGGGGCTTCAAGGATTGCTCCCACCCCTCTTTAACAAGAGGTAATGGACCCCTAACAGGATAACCAAAAAGGACTTCTAAGGGGCCATAGCCCACTCCCTTCTGGGGTACCTCCCTGTAGGCAAAAAGGAGGCATGGTAACAGGACATCCCAGCTCCTTCTAGCTTTTCAAACAGTCCCATAATCATATCTTTGAGGGTTTTATTAAACCTCTTAACCAACCCATTTGCTTGGGGATGATAAGGTGTGGTGAATTTGTAGGTGACACCACACTCTTTCCACATTGCTTTTAGGTATGCAGACATGAAGTTACTGCCTCTGTCTGACACCACCTCATTTGGAAAACCCACCCTGGAAAAGATTCCTAGGAGGGCTTTTGCCACCGCAGGAGCTGTAGTGGTCCTCGGAGGTATTCCTGCTGGGTATCTGGTGGCATGGTCCACTACCGCTAAAAGGAACATATTGCCAGAAGCAGTAGGTGGGTCAAGAGGGCCAACAATGTCAATCCCTACCCTTTCAAAGGGCACCCCAACCACTGGCAGTAGGATCAAGGGGGCCTTTGGGGTGCCACCAGTTTTACCACTGGCTTGGGAATGAAACAGGGACGACAAAACTCCTTTGTGCCTTCTGACATGTGAGGCCATTGACAGTGAGGGACCAGTCTGTCCCAGGTCTTGCTTGCCTCAGATGTCCAGCAAGAGGAATGTCATGAGCAAAGGTCAAAAGAAACTCCCTCTACTGCAAGGGAATCACCAGTCTCCTGGTGGCACCAGGTTTTGGGTCCCTTGCCTCTGTCTATAGAAGATTATGTTCTCAATACACCCTATGGGTGTCACTGACATCTCCTGCCTCTTGTATGACAGCTTGCTGTCTTAAACCCTCAAGTGTGGGACAGGTCTGCTGAGCCACACTTACCTCCTCCCTGGAAGGCTCCCCTGCACCCAAAAGTTCAGCTGTATGAGACTGAAGCTCCTCTGGTGTAGGTTCTGCACAGGGAGTAGACCCCTCCTCCTCAAAAGGGGAATCTTTAGTGGAGGGAGGGATAGTGGATAACTTTCGACCCTTTCTACCCCTGCTTTTGGGAATCTCTTGGTCCATTGTTCCAGGATCCAGGTTTCCCTGTCCTCTTTGCTTTTTGGCCTGAGCCCTTGTCAAAGCGAAGATATGCCCAGGAATGCCCAGCATTGCCTCATGAGCTTTCCACTCCACCTTAGCCCGAGCTGAAGTCTCCAAGTCATTGCCTACTAGACACTCTACAGGTAGGTTTGTGGATACCACAACTTTCTTTGGACCTGTAACCCCCGCTCTCAGTTGAGATCAACAACAGCCATGGGGTGGCTAACAGTATTGTTATGGGTGTCTGTCACTTGGTACTGATGACTAAGTAGGTGTTGCTCAGGGGTCACCAGTTTTTCAGTCACCATTGTGGCACTGGCACATAAGTGTCCCTGTAGGCCTCAACCTGAACACCATTTATTAGGGGTTGTTGCTTGTACTAATCCATATTAAGGGGACAAGCAACAAGGGTGGAAGGTCAATGGCACATTAGAGACTAAAAAAGCCTGAGTGGTTTCCCTAACTAAACTAACCCCCACTACATTACCCAGAGTGAGCCCTGCTACACCCTTGGACTGGCTATTTGTAGTGTTATTTTTCCCACCACCACTGCTATTACTCGGGGCACTAGTGGAAGCAGTGGGGGTTGTGGAGGTGGGAGCTTTGGTGTTTTTCTTTGGACAAGGACTGTCACTTGCCCAATGGCTGTTGTTTTTACACATATAACACCAAGGCGTTTTATTCTGATGGTTAGAAGAGGATTTAGACCCACCCCCAGAGGATTTATGTGGGCCTGGTGAAGACTCCTTGCTTTTATCTTTGTCCCCACTTTGTCATTAGACTTGCCATCCTTCTTCTTGTCTTTGTCACCCCCTGTATGAGCTCTCCTGCTCACCCTTGTACTGACCCATTTGTCTGCCTTCTTTCCAGTTCTTGGGAGAGGACCGATCTGAGTCTACCAAGAATTGATACAACAAATCAGACACACAGTTATTGAAAATATGCTCTCTCAAGATAAGTTTGTACAAGACCTCATAGTCTGACACTTTGCTGCTATGTAACCAGCTTTCTAAAGCCTTAACAGAAGAGTCCACAAGTCTATCCAATCCTTTGAGGACTCTTTAATGGTCTCTCTGAACTTAATTCTGTATTGTTCAGTGGTTAAGCCAAATCCATTCAAGAGTGCAGTTTTAAGAATACCATAGCTTTCTGAATCTTCTTCTCTGACAGTGAGAAGTCTATCCCTCCCCTTGTAAGAAAAGGACAAACCCAGAATAGCAGCCCACTGCCTTTGAGAGACCTTCGGAACTTTGCAGGCCCTCTCAATTGCAGCAAACCACTTGTAGATATCATCCTTCACTTTTTATAGGGGAACAATTTTATGCATGTTTCTAGAGTCAATTGTGTCCTCCCTAACTCCATAACCCCTGAAACTGCTGCTGCCACCACGGGAAACTAACCCCAACCCCTGCATTTCCCTTTACACAGCCAAGGGCTCCCTATCTAGGGCTAGCTGTTGCTGCTGCAGCCTCAGCCTGGCCTCCTCCAGACTCAGTTCCCTGAGTTCCCTATCTATGGATTTATCATCTGGAGTTGAACCATGGGATCCCTCCAAAACTGAGGTGAAATTGGAATGGGCAAAGGTAGATCTTTCCATAGTTTTTGTAACCATAGTGACCTGACCTCTAGGTGTGAGGGCAGCCCTCCCTGAGTGACTACCCATGCCACTGCCAGCTACACTAGTAGGTTTGCTAGGGGGAAGATCTTTGGAAGGGCCCTCCCCTGAATCTGGATGATTCCCTGACTCTAAGGGTGTAGAATCTTCCTCCTCATCCTGGCTCCCAGTATGTTCCTGGTCATCCTGAAGAAGATGGCTCAGAAGAAGGTTTTTGTTGGGGTTCTTCCCTCCATCTAGGCTTCTCTCTGAGCAAAGCCCCTTCAGATATTTGAAGGTTATGCCCTCATAGGTAGTAGCCATGACCTCAGAGCTAGGCCCAGCAGTAGACATGATATAGTGTGAGTGTGAGTGTTAGTGTAAGGAAAACCTACCCTACCTAACCTCTAGTCTCTTGGAAAGGAAGGTAAGAGACTAGAACCCTGTGCTAGGTACCTATATATGTATATATATTGTTGGACATTTTTGCTTATGCAGGGTCATCCCCAATCTTTTTCCCACCTGCCTCCTATTTATTTCCGACCTGTTGCTGTTGGCTTTTGTACTCTGAGCACTTTACCACTGATAACCAGTGCTAAAGTGCATATGCTTGCTGTGTAAATTGTATGTGATTGGTTTATCCATGATTGGCATATTTGATTTACCAGTAAGTCCCTAGTAAAGTGCACTAGAGGTGCCAGGGCCTGTAAATCAAATGCTACTAGTGGGCCTACAGCACTGGTTGTGCCACCCCCATGAGTAGCTCTGTAATCATGTCTCAGACCTGCCACTGCAGTGTCTGTGTGTGCAGTTTTAACTGTAAATTCGACTTGGAAAGTGTACCCACTTGCCAGGCCCAAACCTTCCATTTTCTTACATGTAAGGCACCCCTAATGTAGGCCCTAAGTAGGACCAAGGGCAGGGTGAAGTGTATGGTTAAGGTAGGACATATAGGCCCTCATTACAAGCTTGGCGGTCGGATGAGGCCGACCACCAAGGTTGTACCGCCAGACGGGCGCCCATGTGACCGGAAACCCGCCGCCCGCATTTGGACATCCCCGCTGGGCCGGCGGGGATGTCGGCCGTAACATTGCAGCCGGCTCCTAATGGAGCCGGCGGCAATGTGGTGGTTCGGAGGGTGCAGGAGTACCCGTCGTGCTTTTCAGTGTGTGCCAGGCAGGCAAAATCACGACGGGCTGTGCCTGGGGGCCCCGCGACTCCCCTTCCAGTCAGCCTTTCCATGGCGGTCTCTACCGCCATGGACAGGCTGGCGGGAAGGGGAGTCATAATCCCCAGGGCAGCGAAAACCGCCGGTCCTGGCGGTATGACCGCGGCGCTACCACAGCGGTCAAAATATGGCGAATTGTACTGCCAGTCTGTTGGCGGTACGATCGCCACTTCAACCCTAGCGGTCTTTGACCACCAGGGTTGTAATGAGGGCCATAGTAATGTGTTTTATATGTCCTGACAGTGAAATATTGCTAAATTTGTTTTTCACTGTTGCAAGGCCTGTCCCTCTCATAGGTTAACATGGGGGCTACCTTTAAATCCCTTTGGGAGCGGATGGACATGTGGAGTTTGGGGTCTCTGAGCTCACAATTTAAAAATACATCTTTTAGTAAAGTTGATTTTAAGATTGTGTGTTTGAAAATACGACTTTTAGAAAGTGAGCATTTTGTTGCTTATACCATTTCTGTGACTCTGCCTGTTTGTGGATTCCCTGTCTGGGTCAGTTTGACATTTGGGCTGGTTGCACCTCACACTAGACAGTGACACAAAAGGAGCTGAGGTGTAGTCTACATTTCCTGATGAGCCACCTGTGCCAGGAGGGAGGGGAGGAGTGGTCACTTACACCTGAAAGGGCTGTGCCTGTCCTCACACAATGCAGTCTCCGACTCCCTGGTGAGTGTCTGGGGCCTGGCCTGGGCAAGGCAGGATTTCACATTCAAAAGAGACTTTGGCCCTCTTTATGATTTTCAACAGGGGTGGGACTTTGACTTGCATGCGGAGGTTGGAGGGGGGTGGGCCTCTCTTTTGAAGGGGGTGGGGGCTGTTTGGCTGGGGCCGAGCTGGATGGCCTAGGCTCTGAGCGGGCCTTCTTCACCGGGAAAGGGGCACGGGAATGGGAAGGCTGGACCGGGGTGGGCTGTGATGTGGAGGGAGCGGAAAGGGCAAGGAGGTGGGCACATTTGGTGACTAGACGGGGTGGGCCAGTGGGTTGGAACAGGTCTGCACGGGAGAGGAAAAGTTTCTTGGGAGCAATTGGGGTGGGCGTGGATGAGGGCGTGGGAGTGGAGGCAGAGGGAGTTGATGTATGGGGTGTAGGTGTGCGTGTAGTGGGTGCAGGTGACTGCTCAGTATGCTGTGGTGTGGTGGATGTCTGATGGGTGGGTGTCTTGGTGCGTTTGTGTGTTTTGGGAGGTGGGGAGTGGACACAGTGGGAGAAGACAGACAGCTAGTGTGGATGTATGTTGGGTGGGTGTCTGCAAGTCTGGTGAGTGTGATGCATGTGTCAACTACAGTAGAGGTGGTGAGTGCAGGTGTGGTGTATGGGGTGCATGTATGGCTGTCTGCTATCGTGGTGAGTGCAGAAAGAGGAGCAGTAATAGTGAGTGAAGGTGCAGTGCATGAAGGTGTGGATGTAGAGGGGGCAGACAGGGAGGCGGAAGAGGTGGGCACACTGGGGGAAGTGGACGTTGTTGTGTGTGCAGGTGTCTGTTCGCTGTGTGAATACTTGTGGTGGGAGGTGTGGTGCTTATGTTTTGAAGTGTGCTTCTTGTGTGTTGATGTGCCTGTAAGCAGGTCTGATTGTGTGCTTTGGACGGATGAAGGGAGTGGGGTGCTGGAAGGGGTAGTGGAGGTTGGAGGGGGGACGGAATGGCCAGGGAAATTGGCTGCCGTCCGAGAGGAGGCCAGAGCCTCAAAAGATCTCTGTAGGGCAGACATGGCACCGTGAATGCCATCCAGATAGGCATTGGTCTGCTGCACCTCTGATGCCAGACCCTGGATGGCATTGACGATGGTTGTCTGCCCTACAGAGATGGTTCTCAGGAGGTCAATAGACTCCTCTGTGAGGGCAGCAGGGCTGACTGGGGCAGGGGAGGAGGTGCCTGGGGCAAAGGAGACACCCACCTTTCTGGGTGGGCAGGCATGGCCAACTCGGTGAGGAGCAGAAGGGAGGGCGGTGATGGTATGGGTGGTGGCGGAAGATCTCATGGTAGTGGTGTGTCTACTAGGGTCTGCCACCGCCAGAGGACCCCCATCGGAGGAGGTCTCAGAGCCACTACCTCCTGTGGTAGTAGCCTCCCCTGTGGAAGTCCCCTCGCCTTCCTACCCACTGGTCCCCTGGGCGTCCATTGTCTCTGCCTCAGAGGATCCGTGGCCCGCTGCCTCCCCACTTGCCGATGCCTCACCTCCTCACCTGAGCCTGATGTTGATGCTGTACCAAACCAACACAAGAGAACAGGGATGGGGAGACAAAACAGGAGAGACACTTGTAAATAGCTGAATGCTGATACACAATGGCCAGACATACACCCACCCAGCAGACACACCCAACAGGCAGCACCGTGCACTATGCCCATGGCCATGCCCCTGACTACTGAGCAGAATACTGACCTACACCCATCCCCTGAAATAGTATTGGAGCTGAGATGGGTGAAACCTGATAGGGACACCCCTACACCCTTTGGGTAACATACAGTAGATGGACAACAGTCAAAGTCCCTCCTCTAAGCACCATGAGCCCTATCGCACACACACTCATCCTTCCAGACTGAAGTATGGTCTGTGAGTACTCACCCCCTGGTGACTGCTGTGCAGCCTTCAAAGGCCCATCCAGATCTGGGTATGCCACCGCCAGGATCCGACGCATGAGGGGGGTCAGTGCCCGACGGGCACCCCTTCCACTTTGGGAGGACTTCCCCAGCAGGGCCTCACTGATCTT
The DNA here is from genome assembly GCF_031143425.1 of Pleurodeles waltl. Lineage (NCBI taxonomy): Eukaryota > Metazoa > Chordata > Amphibia > Caudata > Salamandridae > Pleurodeles > Pleurodeles waltl. The sequence goes on from NC_090446.1 coordinate 1,239,863,097, forward strand.
TCGCGCCCAGCGCCGCAAGTCCTCCCACCTCTTTCGACAGTGGGTTCTCTGCCGGTTGTAGACCCCCAGGGTCCATACCTCCTTGGCGATGGCATGCCAATGTGCCCTCTTCTGGTGGGCGCTGACCTAGTAGGGTGACACAGAAATGGAACACAGAGGTCACGCACTTGCACAATGGGAACAGCTGGCAAAATGTCAAACATAGGACTGACAGTACTCTCCGACATGCAGGACAGTGGCACGCAGCATTCCATGCACCATGGCCCATCCTGGCTTACAGGATCACACATATGTGCAAGCCACTCCATCCATTACTCACACAGTGACCCCCAGACCTGGACTCACCTGTACCTCTGGCCATCCGTAGAGTCTGTCATACAGGGGCAGGACCCCTTCCACTAGCTTCCCCAGTTCTTCCTGGGTGAAGGCCGGGGCCCTTTCCCCTGCACCACATGGAACATCCATAGCCAGAGGCAGGCGACAGCAGTACACAGAGTGGAGTACCTGTCCGCACGAGATCAGGGAGTCAAGTGATCAAACGATGACGAATGCGCATACGTTCCGCGGAGGTATGCACCATCACCGCCGGCGGCGATCATGATACACCAGGATTCCCCATTGGCATCCATGCTAGCCAATGAGGGTGCAAACAGCGGTCAACACCGCCGTACGCTGTGACGTCAACCGCTAGCGGTATTAGGTCACTTCCACAAAGAAAGGGGCAGAACTACAGTGGGCAGAGATTTTTCTATCACCTACGCATCTTGAAATTCATACTACTCACAATGCAGGGCCTACTAGCCACATGAAGCACCTAGGCCTCTAGCCATTGCGTATAGTAGAACACATGATTTACTCTGTTCCCTCCTAGTGATGTATATGTAAATCTGTCAGGTTGCAGTTATTGTACAGACACTACTATGAATAATGCACTGCATGTATTTAGCAAATATGCCAATGTATGTGTGCACATCACCCCTTTTTGTAACCCCTCAGAGGTACCGACCCTTGTGGCGAGGAAGGGCACCATCGGTGTACAGACCACTTATGGATATGGGGACCATGGTGAAGCGTCAGATCATTATCACTTACAGACTCACACATGCAACTATTCTGGACCTATGTGCATTACTGGATCCTGCACTGACTCCCGGAAATCGTAATCAGCATGCCATGCCAACTGAGGTGCAGGTGCTCTCCGCACTCCATTTCCTGCCCACAGGCTCATTTCAAGTGACAGTGGGCATGGGTGCTGGTTTCTCACAGCCAATGTTCAGCCAGGTACTAACAAGATTTCTGAATGCATTTGTACAACATGTGCAATCCTATGTGCGATTCCCCCAAAGTGCTGACCTCCCTGCCATCAAGTCTGACTTCAATGCCTTTGCAAACATTCCCCATGTCATAGGTGCCATCGATGGCACAAACATAGCTATCATCCCCCCAAGAGTGAGTGAACAGGTGTACAGAAACAGGAAGAACTCTCACTCCATGAACATCCATTTTGTATGTACTGCAGACCAGTACATTTCCCATGTGAATGCCATGTTTCCGGGTTCAGTCCATGATTAATTTGTTTTGAGCAACAGTAGTGTGCCACAGAAGATGGAACAACTACAAGAGGACAGAGGGTGGATCATAGGTAAGTTTGCCTGTCACTAACTGACACATTGCAGAACACCTGCCTGTCTGACTAAGGGACATTACAATGATGACTCTGTATTGACCCTTTTTCTAGGTGATTCTGGCTATCCAAACTTGCGTTGGCTCGTGACACCAGTGAGGAATCCCACGACCGATGCAGAGAGGAAATACAGTGAGGCCCATGGACGTACTAGAAGGGTGATAGAGCGTACTATAGGCCTCCTGAAGGCTAGATTCCGGTGTCTCCATATCTCTGGGGGTTCCCTGGCCTGATGGGCCTGATAAGGTGTGTAGAATAGTGGTGGCCTGCTGCATGCTGTACAACGTGGCTGTGAGACATTATATCCCCCTTTTGGAGGTAGAGGCTGTTATAGGTCCTGATCAGCTACCTCAGAGAGGTGAGGAGAGTGATGGTGAGGTTGAGGAAGGGGAAGATGTCAATTCCAGGAACCAACTGATACAACTCTACTTCCAATAACTGTCTGGGATTGAAGCCTGTAATTGTGGTTCGTGACTGATACTGTCAGTGTGCTGTGTCATATAGGGGGGATTGGTCATGATAGGCGAGACATGGACCTCTTCTGCATGGTACTGACAGACAATATATGCATTCCCTCCTTGCCTAATTTGAAACACACATTACCACCACCAATCACAAATTGACAATAAAGTTGTTCTCTGCCAGTTGCATTCATACTCCACTTTGTTCAACATTGAAGACAGGGGACAGTGTCACAGGTGAGAAATGTGTTTTATTGGTCGAATACAGTGAATTGTGCTATATACAGTGATGGAAGTCGTAAGGGTTGGGTGTCCTCAAAACCGACTTGGGGGCAGCCCTGTTGGATGTCATAGGTGGGTCCTATTTGTAGTATAGTACTCCAATTTTCCCTCAGCTAAGTGTTGTTGGTGAATGGGTTGGATGGTTGCTTTGCAGTAGTAGCAGTGTCAATTGTTGGAGTGGGGTTTGTTCTTAGCTGGGTTTCCAGTGCCATATCTTGGCATGAGACTACATTTGGGCGCCTGCTGTGGAGCTTCTTGGGGTGGCATGGTTGGCCCTTGTGATTCCTGGGAGGGTATTTCCTGTGCTGTTTCTGCTGCTTGGGGCATCTGTTGCTGGTTGTCCAGGTCTTTTGTGGGGGCCTCTTGTCCGGTGTGGGTGTCTGACTGTTTGTTGACCAACTGCAGCAGTGCTCCAGCAATGGTGGCCATTGTGGCATTGTGCTCTTTCCACTGCTCCATGGCCTGTTGGTGTTGTTGCTGCTGCATCCTCTGACTTTGCTCCAGGGTGGACACAATCTGTGCCAACCTGTCTTGGGTATGTTGGTAGGCCCCCAATACCTCTGCACTGACGTCCTGGGCTGCTGCATCCATCCGGTGCCCTACCCCCTGACCCACTGGGGCACTTGAACTTGCACTAGCCCCCTGTGCCTGTGTCCCCTGCGCAGGTCTTGACGTGCCACTTGTACTGGGGCCCTCGCCTTCCTGCATGTTGGGAGTGGGAGACTGTGGCCTCTGTAGCTGTGTTCCACCTGTCTGTGCCCTGGGTACACTGGTGTGGGTACGCCTCCCCTGGCCTGCTGGTCTTGATTGGGTGTTAGGGGTGACAGTGGTTTCCTGGGTGGGGCTGATGAATGGTGAGCATCCAGGGCTGTGTGAGGGGCCTGCCTGCTCATCAGTGTCCAGGGGTCATTCGCCAAGGTCTTGTGATGTGCCTCTGTCTCCCAGGAGTGCTGTGGCACTCCTTGTCCCCTCCATTAGGGTTGCATGGGTGGTGGTGCCTGTCGGGGGACATAGACATGTCTGTTACATATGCCTGAGGGTTTGAGGTGTACAGAACTGTGCAATTTTGTTGTGCTGGTGTGACTTTCAGTGGCCTTCCAGGGTGCCTTTGTGAGGTGGACATTGCATTTAGTGGCAGTGGTGGGATTACATTGTGGTGGGGGGTATTGTTCCATTGTGGGTATGTGCACGGGTGGGTGGGTGTGCACAGCAGGAATGATGTGGGCCTGGTAGTGAGTTGTGGGTAATGCAGGGTGGTGGATGTGGTGGGTAATGGCTAGGTGGGGTGTGTGTCGAGGTGGGTGTGGGTGGGGTGGGGTGGGGTGGGGTGGTGCATTCATTGCAGATGTGGTGTATATGGGGTAATTGTAGATGACTTACTCGAGTCCATTCCTCCAGTGAGTCCAGTGAGTCCCTCTGGGTGCAGGATAGCGAGTACCTTCTCCTCCCAGTCGGTGTAGTCGGTGGTGTTGGTGGCTGTCCTCCCCCAGTCTTCTGCACTGCGATGTGGTGCCTGGATGCCATGCCACGGACCTTCCCCCGCAGGTCGTTCCATCTCTTGCGGATGTCGTCCCTGGTGCGTGGATGGTGTCCCACTGCATTCACCCTTTTGACAATGGTCTGCCACAGCTCCAATTTCCACGCAATGGGTGTGTGCTGCACCTCAGACCCGAATATTTGTGGCTCCACCTTCAGGATCTCATCTACCATGGTCCTTAGCTCCCTTTCGGTGAAGCGTGGATTTTTTGGGGGGACATGGTGAGGGTGGTGGATGGCGTCAGGACTGGGGACGGGGCATGGGTGCTCCTGTATGGGTCGATATGCGTGTACTGTATGCTGGTGTTCGCTGTCTGGCTCTGGTGCTCTCCGTTTTCTGGTCCTGGTTTCCTTGCAAGGGATTGGGGGGGGTGTCTGGGGGTGTTTAATGGGGTTCTGGATGTGTGCAAGGCGTGTGGATGATAGGCCTAGCCAATGTGTGCACTTGTTGCTGGGGAGTCCACTTGCCGCCAGTGGCGGTTGCAGTCGCCAATGGTCATCCGGCCTCCACTGTCCGCCGAGGTGATTTGTGCATCATTATTTGGAGGGCGGGATGTGGGTGTGCTTGGCGGTGGCAGGGTGGGGTGGGCCGGGATTCCCGCCGACAGTGTCCTGGCGGGGAGTGGTGGTCTGGGATTTTTTGGCAGGGTTGGGTTTTTCAATCATTATATGGCGGGTTTCCATTCGCCGCCACCTGCGGGATTCTGTTCACCGCTGACATGGCGTCGGCGGTCTTGCCCGCCATGTTCATAATGACCGCTTTTACTTTGAAGTAGGCCTACTTCAAAGGAGAAATTAGGTATAAGAAGGGCACCCAAAACCACAGACTTTAGATCACTTCTGGACATCAAGAGGAACCTCTGCCTGGAGAAGAGCTGAAGAGAAGTGCTGCCCTGCCTGTGACTGTGCTTTGTGGAGCAATCCTGCAGTTGCTGCTTCTGCCAGAGTAAGAGGGCAAAGACTGGACTTTGTGTGCCTTCCATCTTGTGAAGAAATCTCCAACGGCTTGATTTAGAGCTTGCCTCCTGTTGTTAGAAGTCTCAGGGACAGCAAAGACTTCTCTCTGCCAGCACCTGGAGTCTCCTGCTCTGACAAGTGGTGCCCTATCCAGTCCCTTGGCCCTTGAAAGGAAAGCTGGTGGAAATCCAAGGAAATCGACTTCGGACAACTTCGGACCGCCGCCGCTGCTAAATCCGGTGACGCCGCCTGCAATCGACTCGGTGATCTTCGCTGGAACGCGATGACCTTCTCAGGCCCGACGCCGCAGCAGCCCCGCTGAAGTCCACGACTCCGTGGAAGTCGCCACACCACATCGTGACCGACACTGTTCGAAGTGCGCGGATTCAACGTTTCGCACAGACACCGCGATCCCCGACTTTGCACATCGACTTGTTTTCACTCTTCCCCTAAGGTACTGTACTTGGGGGTCTACGCAAATCTGTGTCCATCGCCGCTGGTGTCGGCTTGTTGGAACGACTCCGTCACGACGCCGTGTTAACACCTCATCTAAGCATTTTGTGTTTCTAAGCCTATTTTTTAGTTTAATCTTTAAAAATTCATAGCTTGACTTGTGTATGTCGGGTTTTTGTCGTTTTGGTCTTGTTTTGTTTAGATACATATTTCCTATTTTTCTAAACTGGTGTTGTGTCATTTTGTAGTGTTTTCATTAAGTTACTGTGTGTGTTGGTACAAATACTTTACACCTAGCACTCTGAAGTTAAGCCTACTGCTCTGCCAAGCTACCAAGGGGGTAAAAGCAGGGGTTAGCTGAGGGTGATTCTCTTTTACCCTGACTAGAGTGAGGGTCCTTGCTTGAACAGGGGGTAACCTGACTGTCAACCAAAGACCCCATTTCTAACATATATATATATGTGTGTATAGCTCTAGGTACAGAGTATTCTTTCCTGCGGAAAGCACCAGTGACAGAGAGATAAGGCAATTACAACCACTTATCCCACCGCTGCACCACCAATGTAGGAGGCTTGCCTGGTTTGTAGTGGGTACCTAAGGTACTTACACTTTATACCAGGTCCAGTTATCCCTTATTAATGAAATGTAGACAGTGTCTAGAAGCCAGGCTCTCTAGGGGCAGTGTGGATGAGCAGCCAAGGCCTAACTAGGAGTCATGAAAAGCTCATGCAATACCACTGTAGTCACACAGTAGTCACGTGCATGAAAGAAAATACTTTATTTTGGTGACACAAATGCCAAAAATACCATAGAGACTATACTCCCTTAGGAGGTAAGTAATACACAAATGATATACACTCGTATGCTGAAATAGCTGTAAAAACAGTTAGCAGTGCAAATAGTAAAAATCACAATAGTTGGAAACGGACCTAGGGGGAACACAAACCATATATTAAGAAAGTGGAATGAGAATGTTGGTTTCCCACCTAGGCAAGTGCAATGTGTAGAGGGGCACTGGGAGTATTAGACAACACCAAAGGTAAGTAATAGAACCCACCCAGAGCCCAGGAAAGCAGGAGTAAATCACAGAAACATTCCTAGAACACACAAGAACACAAGAAAGAAGATTATGCAAGAACAAGAAAAGACTGCAAGACACCAACGATGGATTCCTGGATCTGAAGACCTGTGAAAGTAGGGGACCAAGTCCAAGAAGCACTGAAGAGTCCAGGGAGAAGAGGAGCCCCTCCTAACCTGGATGAAGGTGCAAAAGAGGAACCACCGGTGAGGAACAACAGTCAGTATTGCACCCAAGAAGAAAGATGCGGGTTCCTGGTTGGTGCAGAAGATGTCCCACGCTGGATGGATAAATGCAGTATGGTTTGCATCGCTGGGTTCCGCCAACAAGGCTTGGCACACACAAAGCACGCAGTTAGCGGAAAATGGCACTGCCCGGGACCAGGAGGGACCTGGTTTACTCTACCCAGTAGGGAAGTCAGAAGGGGCTCTCAGCAACTCAGAGAGCCCTCAGAAGACCAGACAGAGCGCACAGGAGTCCCACAGCATGGGGACAAATAAGGTGCAAAAGGAGGCCCACGCAGCACTACACAAAGGGATCCCACGCTGCCGGAGAACTACTCAGGAAGCTGTGCATCACAGGAAGGAGTGCTGAGGGCCGGAGCTGCACGATGCGCTAAGAACTTTGTGGAAGGATGCCAACAAGCCTTGGCAACTGCAAAACATGCGGTGCATGGGGGTGCTGTCTTGTGTGGGGGGGGGGTAAGCTCTTACCTCCACCAAAGTTGGACAGTTGCATGCACGACCTGGAAACAGTTGCAGTTGCTGGCAGGAGCAGAAGGTACAATGTTGCAGAAGTCACAATGTTGCAGAAGTCGTCATAGCTTCTTTGTTGCAGTTTGTAGAGTTCCTGGAGGGTCCAGATGCAGTTTCTTCAGTAAGAAGGTGAAGTAAAGGATACAGAGGATCCCTACTGGAGTCTTGCAATCCAAATCTGATGAACCATCCAAAAGAGAGACCCTAAATAGCCCTGAAAGGGGGATTGGTCAGCTGCACAGGTAAGCACCTATCAGGGGAGGGATCTGATGTCACCTGCTGGCACTGGCCACTCAGATGCTCCCAGCGTTCTCTGCCAACTTGGAATCCAAGATGGCAAAACCCAGGGACCCTCTGGAGGAGCTCTGAGCACCACCCCAGGGGTGGTGATGGACAAGGGAGTGGTCACTCCCTTTTCCTTTGTCCAGTTTTGTGCCAGAACAGGGATTGGGGGGTTCCCTGAAACAGTGTAGACTGGATTATGCAAGTGGGGCACCATCCGTGCCCTTCAAAGCATTTCCAGAGGCTTTGGGAGGCTACTCCTCCCAAATCTGTAACACCTATTTCCAAAGGAGAGGGTTTAACACCCCCTTTCCCAAAGGAAATCCTTTGCTCTGCCTTCCTGGGATCGAGCTGCTTGAGCAACAGGAGGGCAGAAACCTGTCTGTGAGGTAGCAGCAGCTGGGACTGCCTTGAAACCCTCAGAAGGCTGTAATGACAGTACTGGGGGTACTCTAAGGAGCCCCCAGGGTGCATGGAATCATACAACCAATGCTTGCAAAGGCTTTGGGGTATGATTCCAATATGTTTGATACAAACATAGCCATATTCAGAGTTAACATTGTGAAGATGGACATAGGCAGCGACCTATGACCAGTGCACGCGTGAAATGGCATCCCTGCACTCACAAAGTCTGGGAAAATGGTCCTGGAGGTCGTTGCGGTACCTCTACTAGTGCAGGGGTGCCCTCAAACACAGGTACTCTGAACCCTGCCTTCAGAGCTGGAAGGCCTGCAATAGGGGTGACTTATAAGTGATCTGGTGCAGTGTAAATGGCAGTGAAAGGGTGGACACACCATTTCACACAGGCTGCAATGGCAGTCCTGTAGAAGCCTTTGCATGGGCTCCCTATGGGTGGCAAAAGAAATGCTGCAGCCCAGAGATTCCCTGGAACCGCAGTGCCCTGGGTACCTAGGTACCATATACTAGGGACTTATAAGGGGGAGCACTCTGCCAATTCTAGGTGAATTACTGGCTTAATAGTATGCAGTGACAAAATTTTGAGGAGAGAGAGCTTAATCACTGGGGTCCTGGTTAGCAGGTAGCAAACGCACTGACATTAGGCAGAAATTGAGGGTAACATGCCAAAAAGAGGGTACTTTCCTACAAGTGCAGCTCATGTATTTTACAGTAGATTGCAGTATTTTCAATAAGTACATGGAAAACTTTCCTGCATCTTCTTCTTCACCTGTCTATGTGTAAGAGACTCATTTCTAACAAGATAAAAGGGTAAGACTTGTTGTACCCTGAATCCCTGAGAGAATTTCAGAGTCCATGCACTAGGCTGTCAGAAATCACCTTTACTGTTCAAGTTTCGGGTTAGGGTCTGCTAGAGAGCCGGCAGGGCTGGGCCAACAGTTGCTAACTGTTGTGGGAGTGATACTTTCAGCTACAAACAGAGGAGGTGCCACCCCTCATCCAGCAGTCTTGGAGATCTACAAGTGCCCCTACGACAGCAGTGCTAGGCTCCCCCCATTAAACCAGTTAATGGCCCATCACGATACAAATGTCACACCTCCGCTCCCTTTGTGTGTGACCGTCTAGAGAGAATGCACAAAGCCTAGCTGTCATCCAACCCAGACGTGTATTTAGAGACAGGCAGAGGCAAAGAATGGTTAAAGTCAGAAAATGCCAACTTTCTAAAAGGGCCATTTTAAATTGTGAGTCCAGAAACACTAAACTCCACATTCCTATCTTTTCCCATATAGAAATTACACTTAAAAGTTGTTTTAAGGGAATTACAATGTTATCCCATGAGAGAGATAGCCCTTGCAATAGTGAAAAACTAATTTAAGAATATTTCACTACCTGGACATTTTAAACTTAAATGTACATGTCCAACTTTTTAAATACACTGCACCCTGCCTTTGGGGCTAATTAGGGCCTACCTTAGAGGTGACTTACATGTAATAAAAAGGAAGGTTTGGGCCTGGCATATAGGTTCACTTGTCAGTTCTAAATGGAAGTTTAAAACTGCACAGGCTCTACAGGGCAGGTTTGAGGCATGTTTGAAAGGCTACTGTAATAGGTGGCACAATCAGTGCTACATGCCCACTAGTTGCAATTAATATACAGGCCCTGGGCACATATAGTTCAGTTTACTAGGGACTGACAACTGAACTAAATATGCCAATTGTGAATAAGACAATCTTGCCTCATTTTAAGGAGAGAGCACAAGCACCTTAGCACAGCCTAAAAGCATAAAACGCCAACCGGGGATATCTGGTAATGATGAACCAGGCCAAAGTCAAAAGTTCAGGTTGACCGTGATGGAGTGCAGATCGGATATAGTTCCAGGTTAGTCTCGCTGAAGATTTACCTTCTCAAGTTTTGTGCAAAGAGTCCCGTTCATACCTAGAAGGCTTGTTGACAGCAGGGAGAGCATCGCTGGTGGTGATCGCCATGGCTTGAAGAGGATGCTGGGGGTTAGCAGATGGGCAGGCTAGAGCTTCACTTTGGCAGCACTCGATGGATTGACAATGTTGCTGTGCAAAGAGACAGGCTGGCGGCTGCTTGTGCTGATTTTTGGTACGAGAGCCTAAGTTCCGGTGCCAAACGGGCCTGTTTATGGTCACTAAGATTTCGAGAGCTTGGAAGCCACACCAAGGGTACAGGACCTGAGAGGAACCACTTGAGAGTCAGGAACTTGCTGAAGATGTGTACAGGAGCTGTTGGGGAGCCATTTTTGTCCCTGAGGCTCACATCTGGAGGCCAGCTGACAAGCCCTTGGAGACACTCTGGGGTCCTGGGTCAAGATGAAGTTGCACATCCAGTTCTTCCTCAGGCGAGAGGGCAGCACAGCAGGGCAGCTGTCCCCTTAGAGCAGCAGAGTGGCAGTCTTTGTAGCAGCATTCCTACTTCCTGGCAGAATATCCATAGGTCTAAGAGTGTACTTAAGAGGTAGTGTCTGAGGTCCTTCTTACATGCAGAGTTGTGCATTTGAAGTGGGGAGAAGCTTCTAGAGGCATCTCTTTGAAGTGCACAAATGCCCTGCCTTCCTGGCCCTGGCTCTAGACTAACTACAGGGGATATGCAACTCTTTGTGCAGCCCTTTGTGCAGAGGCAGGGCACAGCCTGTGCCTGTTCAAGTATAAGTGGGGCTGTGCCCAGCTCCTCCCTCCCATCCCGCCAGTGATGGCCCATCCAGTCCCACCTAAGTTGACACTGTGTGTGGCTGTCTGGGGGGAATATCTGAAACTCAACTGTCACCCACACCCAATGATGTGACGCAGATCCAGACTGCAGAAACCAAATGGTTAAGGCAAAAAAAAAATTGACTTTCTAAAAGTGGCATTTTCAAAATTGCAATTTAGAATCTGACTTCACCATAAATTAGGAATTGAAATTACAATACCAGAGACACCAAATATGAAGGGATTACATGTTCCCATTTGGGCATTACACTTATAAAAGGCAATAAAGTGACTAGAATGTTATGCTATGGGAGAAACAAGTTTTGCAGTAGTGAAAAACTAATTTAAGAGTTTTTCACTACCAGGCCATGTCCAACTTTTTAAGTACATTGCACGCTGCCCTATGGGCTGTCCAGGGCCTAACCTAAGTGTGACTTATATGTATTAAAAAGGAAGGTTTGAGCTCAGCAAAAGGTATACTTCGCAAGGTTGAAATGGCAGTTTAAAACTGCACACAAGGGCTCTGCAATGGCAGATCTGAGACAGGTTTAAGGTGTTACCTAACTGGTTGGCACAACCAGTGTTGCCGGCCCACTGGTAGCATTTAATTTACAGGCCCTGGGCACATGTAGTGATATTTTACCAGAGACCTACAAGTAAAATAAATATGCCATTTGGGTTTATGCCAATTTAACCATGTTTTAGGGAAAAAGCACGGACACTTTAGCACTGGTTAGCAGTGGTAAAGTGTGCAGAGTCCTAAGGCCACCAAAGATAAAATCAGCAAAAACAGGGGGGCATATTTATACTCCGTTTGCGCCGGAATTGCGTCGGTTTTTTTGACGCAATTTCGACGCAAAACTAACTCCATATTTATACTTTGGCGTTAGACGCGTCTAGCGCCAAAGTCCATGGAGTTAGCGTCATTTTTTAGCGTGGACACCTACTTTGCGTTAATTATATGCAAGGTAGGCGTTCCCGTCTAAAAAATCGACTCCGAGGCATGTGCGTCGGATTTATACTCCCGGGCAAAAATCACACCCGGGCGGGTCAAAAAAAATGACGTACGCCCGCTTTTGTGCTGTTTTTTAGCGCCTGCAAAAGGCAAGCGTTAAGGGACCTGTGGGCTCTGAAGGAGCCCAGAGGTGCCCTCCCATGCCCCCAGGGACCCCCCCTGTCACCCTTGCCCACCCCAGGAGGACACCCAAGGCTGGAGGGACCCATCCCAGGGACATTAAGGTAAGTTCAGGTAAGTTTTTATTTTTTATTTTTTTGTGGCATAGGGGGGCCTGATTTGTGCCCCCCTACATGCCACTATGCCCAATGACCATGCCCAGGGGACAGAAGTCCCCTGGGCATGGCCATTGGGCAAGGGGGCATGACTCCTGTCTTTGCTAAGACAGGAGTCATTTCTATGGGGGTTGGGAGTCGTAAAAAATGGCGCAAATCGGGTTGAGGCGAAAAAATTGCCTCAACCTGACTTGCCCCATTTCTTGACGCCCAAGCCCCATATCCCCCTACGCCGACGCTGCCTGGTGTACGTCGTTTTTTTTAGCGCACACCAGACGGCGCCGGCGGCTAACGCCGGTTAACGTCATTCAATAAATACGCCGCCCGCATGGTGCTTCAGAATGGCGTTAGCCGGCGCAAATTTTTTTGACGCAAAACTGCGTTGGCGCAGTTTTGCGTCAAAAAGTATAAATATGGGCCAGGGTGTCTGAAGGCAAAAGGTAGGAGGAAACCACACCAAGGATTCTAGGTGTAACAGTTCATTTGTGTATGGCCTTCTCTTTTTTGGCCTTAGTGTACCCATACGAAGAGTTGATCATCCAACTCAAAGTCTTTTATGCGGTCAAGATAGTACAACAACGCTCTTTTTGGGTCAGATGCTGGAGTCTCTCCTCTTCCTTAGAGGGATGAGGCAGGGCAAATAAGGTAGGCAGAGTGATTGCTGGCCTTCCTGAAAAGAAGTGACTACTTTTGGAAGGAAGGAGGCACTGCCCAGAGAACCAGTTTGTCACGATAGAAGGTAGTATACAGAGGATGCACCGATAATGCCTGAAACTTGTGGCCCTCCTGGCTGATGTAATGCCACTAGAATAGTGGTCTTGATTGTCAGTAACCGAAAAGGACAGTTGTGCAATGGCTGAAAATGCACGCACATCAGGAAAGTGGGGACCAAGTTCAAGTCCCACTGAGGTATGATGAATGGCCTAAGGGGAAACGTGTTGCAAGCCTTTGACAGATCGCATCACACAGCTAACTTAAATATGGAAAGTTAGTACAGCGTCAGCAAAAATGCAAAGATGCCTGAAAGATAGCCCTTAACTGTGATAAGAGTAAAGTCCTGCTGAGACAAAGAAAGAACAAAAAATAAGGCTGGAGACAGAGGAGCAGAGAGGGATTCAATGCTTCTGGATAAACACCAAGCCACAAATTTGTCCCACCGGCAGGCGTATAGCATCTTGGTGGAGGGACGCCTGGCTGCCAGAACAACATCACAGACTTCTGTAAGAAGGTTGAAAGCTGTCAGCTGTCGCTGCTCAATCTCCATGCATGAAGATGGAAGGCATGTAGGTTCAGGTGCAGGACATTGCTGCAACAAAAGATCCCCCCAAAAGGGCAGCTTGACCGGAAGACTGATGCTCAAGCTCAACAGCTTAGGATACCAGACTCTCTGTTCCCAGTCTGGTGCCACAAGAATAACTTAAGCCTAATTATTTCTAGTTTTCTTCAGAAATTTGGGCAGAAGTGGAAAAGGCAGAATGCCTTGGAAACTCCAGTGCCCAAAATTGCTAAAATTGCATGTTCTCAGCAGTGGCAAACAGAGTTAATGAAGGCTCTCCCCACTCCTGAAAGAGACTTTGCACCACATCCAGATGGAGAAGCCATTGGTGATTCATTAGGCATCGACAGCTCAGTTCATCCACCCTGGCATTCAGAGAGCCTGCCAGCTGCTGAACCACCAGACAGATTTCCTGTGTTCCAGCCATGTCTAGAGATGCAGAGCATCCTGACAAAGGGACCACGACCCCACCCCGACCTACTTGTTGCAGTACCACATGGCAGTGGTGTTGTCAGTGAACATCTGCATTAGCCTTCCACTGTTGGAGAGTAGAAAGGCCTTAAATGCCAAACAAATCACCCTGAGCTACAACATGTTTATGTGGAACTCGGACACTGCTAGAGACCAGAGTCCTCTGATCTCCACCTCTGCCAGATGGCCGCCCCAGCCCATGAGTGATGCATCTGTCAGTACAATCAGTTCTGGCTGAGGAACGAAGAGGGGGTCTCTTACTGGTCCAATTGCAGTTCTTCAGCCACCACTGCAAATCTGTTACAGTTCCATCTGAGACCTGGACCCTGTTGGAGAGATTAGCCTTATGCAGCACCAATTAGAACTTCAAAACACACTGCAGAGCCTGTATATGCCAGCAGGCTTTCTTCAGTAACAGGATGCAAGGGGCTATGAGGCCCAATAGCCTCAGAGTCTGTCACACTGTGGCCCATGGTAAAGGCTGGAACATCAATATCATGGGCTGAATATCCTAGACTGAATGTTCAGGAGGATAGGCCCTAAACTGCACTGGGATCGGAATGGCTTTGATGAAAGGGAGAGCCTGAGAAGGAGTCAGGTATAACTTTGGTGCATTGATAGTGAACACCTGTGAGTGCAGGGAATTCACCGTAACCTGGAGGTGGGAGATGAGTGTCTATGGCAAGACTGCCTTCAATAGACAGTTGTTGAAGTACGGGAAGACTAAAACCCCAGACCTCCACCGGTGTGCTGCAACCACTACCATCACCTTGCTGAAAACCCAAGGGGCTTTGGTGAGGCCAAAGGCGTCACATTTAATTGAAACTGAACTGCAGGTAACATCTGTGGGTGGACAGGATGGCGATGTAAAAATATGGTTCCTTCGAGTCCAACTCCACCATCCAATCTCTCTGATCCAGGGCAGACAGAACTTGAGTGAGTCTACGCATTTTGAATTTCTCCTGTTTGATGAAGAGATTGAGTTGGCGCAGGGTGAGCATAGGACAATCGCCTCTGTCATTTTTGGGCACCAAAAAGTAGCTGGAATAAACCATGACCTACTTCTCATGCTAAGCAAACACAAATGATGGACGGAATGCGGAACCAATCAAACATTCACCCCCAGTCACAGATCTGGGTTTAATCCATCAATTATTTTGCTCACCATGCCACCCCAGTTTGAACCCAGCCATATGCAAATCAGTCTTGACCCTGTTCCCCATGGGAACAGTCCAGACCAAACTGCCAGGCCGTGTTCTCCCTGGATCGGAAACAAGCATCCTGGGACCGGTTTCAGGGTATCACCCTTCATCAGCCAGGCTAGCTTGAATCTGGTGGCATAGTGAGCACGGGACCCAAGTCTGGGCATACCCTTCCCACTTGGTGCGGCAAATGCAAAAAGAACAGTTGATGGATGGAATGTAGACCAAATCAAACATTCACCCCCAGTCACAGATCTGGGTTTAATCCATCAGTTTAAGTGTGCCGGATATGCCCAGATGTGGGTCCCGGGCTCACTGTGCCACTGGGTTCAAGCTAGCCTGGCTGATGAAGGGTGATTGTTGAAACAATAGGAACATAGCCCGAATGACCTAGACTCATGGAGGCAGAGGAAAGGAGCAGAAGAGTTCTGTGGCCAGGATGGCTCAGATGAAAGGGAGCATCTGTGAAGAGTTAGGTGTGACTTCAGCATGTTGATGGGAAAACCCAGCAATGTTGCCGAGACGGGCCAGTCACCTGAAAAGTCTGCAAGGGCGATGGTATGCCCCTGACCTCCTGGAACACCTCTCAGCACTTCCTGATGGACACAGAAACCCTGGCAGATGTCCCAAAAGGAAAGGGGGAGTGGAAGAGAAAGAGACAAAACACTGCCACATCTTGCCGGTCCAGCCAGCCAGTATCTTCAGGGGGGCAGGTCATTGTTGACAGAGTGATAGTAGAGTTAGTGCACTCAACTTCCTTGAAACTGAATCTCTCTTTTTGATATGGGCACGGGGCGGTAGAAGAACACCGGGATGCTCCAGCACTGTTCTTGGATAATAATATCTGTTGGCACAATTACTAATACTGCATTACCAAAAACCCACACTGAGTACCATAACAATAAGTACTACCCCACTAGGGCTGGCTTCACAGAGATTCACTGTTGCACACTACAATTAGAACTGTGGTTGCACTTATCATGTACAAGAAAGACAAACAAGTGCATTAATTATATCACGTATAACTTTCCTACATGCATAGGGTTAAACTAAAAGGAACAAAAACAATCCAAGAAATACAAATATCTACTCTGGGTTTTAACAGTTAGGGTGGCACAGTTTGGTTCGGTTTCACTGTGTGTGTGAAAAACCCTTCAAAAGCAAATTTCTCAAACCTGAAACACAGGCATGAATGACACAATTTAAATCCAAGAGTTATGCTATTAGTGAAAGAAAAGTCTCGTAAATGCTCTTTTAAAATTGCACTATCACTTTTTGTAATACTTGAGCTCAAGCAGATTTCCTGAAGCACATTTTGGCAAGTAACTACAATAATAATGTAGAATGTTCAGAAATTCATTTGTCTTTTGAAGATAAGCACTCTGCCAAACTATGAAGTCTAAAATTCACCAGCAGTTCTAGGAAAGCGCTGCACTCAAAGAACAAACTCCCGGGAGAATAATAGTCACTTAGCTGCAGTCTTTTCCGGAGTGCTGGAGGAATGCCTGCTGTCAGCTGGTACAGGAACGAAGAAAATAATTGCCTCAAAAGTCCTGAATTCGAGGATGACAGCAGGGGCTGGACTGCCAAATCAGATGCTGAGATCAGGAAGCAAAACAAAGCCAAGCAGGGAGGCATGCTTCACTCTGCTATTTATAGCCAATCAGGAAAGCAGTTGAGTTTCCACATGTGGATGAGTCGCCACACCCAATTAGAAGCACATGTCTACCACACACCCAATTAGAAGCACATGTCTACACCTGCTTACATTAGCAAACAAGCATTGGTAAAACAAGCATTGATAAAACCAATTGTGTAACACAGCACATTATGTTTACTTAGAAACACGAAGGTTTAACCAAGAACAGAGATATGATTTAACCCTAATCCCTAGGGATGCTGACAGATAATGCCGGATGCACCTTGGGGATTCCTAACAGATGTCAATATGTCTGAAGCCATCTAGAGATTGTTTATGACTGTTTGAGGTGATCCCACCTTCAGCAGCCAGTCAACAAGGTATGGAAGTACCAGTATTTCCAAACTCCACAGATGAGCTGTGACTCCCCATCAGCACCTTTGTGAACATCCAAGGTGCACTGGTAAGGCCAAAGGGGAGCACTGAAATCTAGAAGTGCTCTTGGCTTATCTGAAACTGCAGGTTTGCCGATGGGATTGCAGTACAGGGATATGAAAACAAGTGTCCTGCAAATCCAGCTCTACCAGGGCAGACAAAACTTGGGCCAGGGTGAGGATTTTGAACTAGTCCTTCCGAAGGAAGAAGTTCAAAGGGCGAACATCTAGGATGGGGCAAAGGCCTACATCATTTTTCAGCACTATAAAATAACAGGGGTACCAGCAGGTCCTAATCTTTGATGCCAGCGCCTTGTCTATGGTTCCCCTGTCCAAGAGAGGTTGAACTTTTCTGCATATTATGGACCAGTGGTCCACCAGGAGATGTTGTGGTTTGGGAGGTATATCCAGGAGGTGTGACAGGTAGGGGAGACAGTAACCATTCTTCATTATTTGGCACGCCCATTGATGGGATATGATACTCCTCCACCTGGGTAGGTTAAAGGAGATGCCACTGAGGGCAAATTAAAGTGGTTTTGCTCCGGCCACAGGAGAGATGACAGGTGAATGGATAGTGTGCTGTCCCTGTGGGCCTGGACATAGGTGGCTAGCTCCACAGTGTCTATGTCAAAAGGCTTGAGAGGCCTGTTGCTACTGATGCTGGTTTTGGCATTGACTCTGCTGATGTCCTTTTCGAAAGCCTTGAAACAGCTAGGGGAACTGTTGCACAGGCTGTGCCAGCCCATTAGAGTGTGCTTTCGCCTTGCCAACCTTGAATAACTCTAAGACAACAGCTGTGTTTTCTTGAAGAGACAAGTGCCATCAAATGGCATGTACATCAAAGGTTGCTGGACATTATTGAGCAAGCCAGTGGAGACGCACTATACTTGATTTGACTGGTCTACCCAAACAGAGGGTTGCTTCCAGGCCAGACCAGATAGACTATTCTGCAGCGTCTCTGCATCTTGGATGAGGCATTGCAGATTTGGCCAAACATCATCTAGGACAGTTGGAAAGATGTATGCCTCAATGTCCCTTAATACCTGGGAACGTCCCACTGGTTTTATATGAGCAAAGCGGACAGAGAAGATCCTTATAGCAAAGGTCTCCATGCACTGTGACTCTCTGTCGGGAGGGGTGGTGGGAAACTCACTGGGGTTCAATTGGTTAGCAGAGATCTGCACCACTAGGCTCTTGGGAGAAGGGATGTTATAGGATGAAGCAGAGTCCCCCTGAGTATTTCTGTATCGCCTTGCAATCAGCATGTTTACTGGCAGGCAAGATCCTGCTTTCCACCAGTTTCCCAGAAGTGGATCTGTCAAAGCCTCAATAAATGGCAGTAGAGTTTCCTGATTTGTTTCTCCTTGGTGGAGCACTTCAGTAAGGACATTAGTTTTGATATCACTTGATAGAAAAGTCTGAGCTAACACTTTAGCATGCCTTCCTAAATATTGTGGCAAAAGAGTCAGAATCTTCTGTGGCCACAGCAGGTAGAAACCAGGGGAGGCCACTGTGGGGCAAGGTATCCAGGCCACTGGTGTCCTACAAGTCCTAAAAATTATTTCGGTTATCAAAGAGATGTGTGAGATTGTCATCATTGTCATATTTATGTACGCAGTGTGGAAGTGACCACGGATCAAACAGTGCAAAAGGACAGACCTGGTGTGACATTGGTGAAGGTCACTCATGATTCCCTTTGGCATCTGAAAGGACTTTTGTCTCCACCTCTGGCATCAGTAGTGTTAGTGCTGATGTAAACACTCCTGGCTGCAACATGGGCTGTAGTGCTGTAAGAGGTGTAGAATGCTGCATAAAGCCCAAAACTGGTACTGACTTCAGGGTAGACCGACTGGAGGCCACATCATATCCATGGGCCCAATGCATGCTGGACCTGGAAATCGAGGTACAATGGACTTGATATTCTGAAGTGGAATGAAGGTCAGAGTTGGATCCGGAGTCATGTCAAAGTCTGAGTTTACAGCCTAGCGGTACCCAGAGTGTCGCACCACTCCACTTGTGGGAACAGTAGGACAAAGTGGAGACATGTTTGGACTGATTTTGTTTCTTTGACCTTTTAAATTTAACTGAAGATGGCACCTTAAACGAAAACTGGTTGTTCATTTACTTTCCTTGATATTGTCCCATCTTTGACTTCATTTGGTGTCCCACGATGTAGAGTTTGGATTCGCGATCATGGATAGTCTTCAGGTTCAACTTCATACATCAGTCACAGGACACAGAGTCATGGTTGGAGCAAAGACCAGAGACAGACCATGTAAGGATCTGTCACTGACATGTGCTTATGGCAGTACCTACACGGTTTGAACTGTGTTATTTTAGTCAGGAACATATCCTTTGTACACTGGAACATTTTTGTAAAAAATTAAAACTCTGTCAGAAGTGTGACAGAAGCTAGAGATTGAGCTCCCAATCTGCGATGGAAGGTGCCAAAATGAAAGAAAGGAACTGACGTCAGTGCAAGGAAGTGGGCCTGACATCACATCCAGGATGGGCCAGACCTGAAGCAGAGCCACATGATGCCACCAACTGGTGCACAAAGGAATTGTTGTTGAGAAATCCTTGGATCTAGTTTGTTGCCTGGGGGTATTCTCAAGGTGAAGAATCTGTGGTGAGAAGTATCTAGCAGAATCACCCTGTTACCTTTTTTCAAGCAAATTAAGCCCTGTGGGTAAACGTTTCATTTTGGCTAAGAATTCATGGCTTCTTAAGTAACATTGAAAGAATAGGGGCAATACTTGCTCTAGGCAAAAAATAAGACAAGTCTTTTAAAAGAACATCAGAACTTGTTCTTTCTGAAACTTAATACAGCCTGGTCAGCTAGTCAATTGTGCCGCACTCAATTCTCCAATAAAAACAAATTTGTTATAAAGAACTGGTCTGTATGAGAAAACGGGAAGCAGCACTATCTCTTGACTGGTCTATGCAGACCTGGTAAAGGAAGACCCACAGAATCATAGCCCACAAACTTCTATTGCTTCATCAGACTTCTTTGTCCTCATCTATATGAAATCCGTACTTGTAGACGTACCTCAGTAATTAGCTGCTGCAAACAATAGGTTGATAAAGGACAAAATGTAGTTAGGACCGGTGTCCGAATTGCAGAGGAAAAGAAAGCAGTGGTACAACTTTCTCACTTTAGCAGGACACCTAAGTATAAATAAGCACAACAGATAGTCCAGCACACATTCTAGTGGCCATGGATTAAAAAAAGACATACATAAATTTAAGTTGTTGGGCACAAAGTAAGAACACTTTTTCTTCAGCAATTAATCTATTGTATAGCTATTTTAGCCATGTTTTAGACACGTTATTTTAGCAAACTAGGCCTGGCATTGTGCAGTATTGCCCAGTTACATTTTATTCAGCATTGCTTTGTTTTTATAGCATTAGCCACTTTTGTGGTGTTGTTTTATTTTCTCAATCTGTTTGTTCTTTCACCTAGGAAAGCATTACGTTATGAGCACTGCATTAATTTCACTTTGTGCTCTCCTCAAAGCTGCAGTCAGATAGGGTTCTGGCAAAAGTGGGTACGCTGTGTCTCTGACATTCACAGAAATATACATATCTTTACGTGGGGACCTTTTCTTAAAACATCAGTTTTATTATAACAACACTTCTCTGTCCCATACACGTTAGAGGGAGATTCCAGCCAGATGATCATGATTGCATGCTGATTGCTGAACGTCTTTGCTACAGCTGATTGCGTAGACTGCCGAATCCCTGGACTATATGGGGACGGTGTCTCTTTAGACCACAGGCGTCCTTGCTCAGGTATGGGGGATGATGTCTTCCCAGGGGGGAAACCTGAAGGGCGGATTAGGGCTTATCAGGCTGTGCTCTAACATAGCTTGGGGAAATAATATATGTATGTGTATATATATATATATATATATATATATATATATATATATTATTCCTGGTGGCAGTATGGTGGGACTGTTTTTGTGTTTCATTCTTCTTGTCGCAATTTTGCTTGTAGCGTGTTTTATCATCCTAGTTATTGCAATTCATGCCATTTTATCTAAGATGCAGTTACTTCAATAAATCTTATTGAACTATACTCTGCTTCTGTTTGTTTTTGCCTGTGTGAGACTAATGTAACTAAGAGAAAGGAATACGATCTGATCGACCAGAAGTCCCCTGAGGAGTCCTCTCTTTCATGCACCTGGATGCCACAATCATCCCCACTCTTGGGTGGAGATGAGGCACTGCTAGTTGGACGGAAAGCCCGGATTGGGCTGACAGGTGTCACATGGTGTGGGATTGTACTCAGTACCCAACAATTCAGGTGATTCCAAAATCCAGTAGTCTCATTAGGATAATGAGAACCTATGTGACAATCAAGTATGTCGCATGTCACTACCTTCTAGTCCTAGGGTCAAAGTCCCTTTTGATTTCATTGAGGATCTACAGTGGCCACAGAAGAATGAATCAAAGTGCTAGTCATAACAGGCTATTTAGCCAAAATTGGACTCACTTTAAAGGGAATCCCCAGTACTGCTGCTTTGGATGGCACAATCTTAAGAAATGTGGTTCAATTTCAAGGGATACCTTGAGTTATAGTACCAAGAGAGGTTTAAAGTTCATTTAGCATTTTGGGAAGGTCTAGGATCTCTTTCATAGACCAATTATTTCCACTCATCCAGTTGTCATTCACAGAAGGGTGGCCAAACTGAAATAGTAAAATATATTTGGATAAATACATCCAGTGCCTGCTTATATATGACACTACTGATTGGGGTCAACCTTGTGTTAGCAGCATTTGAGTATACCAATACCCTCCATGATTCAGCCAGCCTCTTCTGTTTTATTATAACTTGTGACTCACCAAAATGCTATGATACTCTTAGTCTGTCATGCAGCACATTGAAACTAATCGAAATGAGGCAAAAACATTTTCTATCAATAAATACATATGTACATACACACCTTCTGACTCTGCATTTACAACTGTAATTAAATGTAACTATCTACGAAATCATTAAAGCTCAGAGAACTAAAGAAATGGCATATTTGTTTTGTTAGCCCATTCAAAATAAAAAAATGGTGAACCCAACGTCCATTAAATTGGCACCACATTGTTTGCTGTGGAAACTGATTAACCATCGACTACCAATGAGTGTGAAAATTGCACATCCTGGTTTGAGAGTGGGCCTTAGTATCTAAGGTCCTTCATTCTGTACAGTGACATAACGAAACTTGAGCCCCCCCTTCCAAAGTACATGGAGGCCCTCCCCCCTGAAATCACTCAGGATCTCTGGCCAGGGTACTGTGCTGGAGCTTGGGGGGCCCTGGAGCTTGGGCACCCCTGCACCTGGGGGGCTGCGGGGGCCTTTGTTACGCCACGGATTCTGTACTGTTATAATTAGAAGATAATATTCTAAGGATCAACTACATTGATCCAGGACGGCATTGGTACATTATAGAAGATTCGTAACCAGAAGAGCTCAATCGTTTATAGGCAATCACGCAATCTTGCTGTGCACATTTAACATCCACTTTAAGATGTTCACAACATAGGAATAGCAATAAGATTTATTTTATTTTACTTGCGTTACAAACTGGCGTGCTTGCTAGTTGTAAGCAAGTGGGTGTATTTTGTTACATGTGTTAAAGTCAAACCAGCACCGATTTTCCCAACAAAAATGTATTTACATAAAAAGACTCTTCGTAATTCTACCTTGTGATGTAGCAAAAAAAACGATAGTGAAACGATTTAACTACAAGTATTTCAATGTTTCTATGGTTCTTCTCACCTTAGGTTGTTTAGCTTCATTAGTACACCCTTGGATGCAGAAAATACCATACATCGTAAAAACCTAACACACGTATGTTGAGTTATCAGACTGCAACTTTCATTTGTAAATTGAAATGATGGTGTTTGGTATGGTACAAAAAGTAAAACTGACACATGCAGATTTCAGTTCAAGCTTGCAGGGTAGAAAAAGACTGAACTATCCAAAGTTATAGGACCTGCCAAGATAGTATAAAAATATTTCAGAATGACACAGTTTAACGGAGCTCACACATTTTCACATAACACCGTGGGCGACTGACAAAGCCATTTCCGAGTATAAGTTAAACTTAAATGTGAAAATAGCCTTAATTACAAATACAAGGTATTCACAAAAGCTAAACTTGAATTCTTAAATTATTTTATCAATGGATAATACCATACCACCGGGTGTCTAATATGATCCCTATGTAAATCCTATTTTAGCTGCAGGAAGAAGGCAATTCGAAGGCGGGGTTGGACAGGAAAGTTTGTGAACATCCACAAACTGTATTTGTGGTTACAAGTTTGTTTGTAGTTACTAACTTTTGTCCCATCGGTTGGCAAACTGGCAAAGCTCCTTGATCTACTCATGTCACAGGAAGATGTAAATCCAGTGCAGATCCACCAGCACTCCTTATTTTTGGGGAGGGGCACTTATTTTTCCTCAACAGACTTTGAGCATGAGAGTGAAAAACAAAAAAAGGGGAAGAAGGAGATACAGGAAAACAGTAAAATAGTGACAATAGGAAAAAGAAGTGATGAAAGAGAATCTGCAAGAGTGGGATGAAGAAGTAGTGTCTATTTGTGGATTGAAGCGGCTTGAGGTGGAGTCAAGGCTATGAAGCCATAGTATCCGGCACCCTGACCTTCAACACAGGTTCTGAGCAAAGCTGTGGACCTTTAGTAAAACCTTTTTTGAATTGTGAGAATGGGAAGGGGAAAGCTCCCCCAAATGGGGAAGGGATGTATGGAAAAAAATGCAGCTGTACTAATCCTTATTTTCCAATGCAGCAGGCACAGCCTGTCTTTAACCCCTTTGCTGCTGGGCTTTTTCCCCCTCAGGTGGCAAGCCTTTTTTTGGCTATTTGGGGCAGCTCGTGCTTAGGCCCTCACAACCTTTTGCCCACATAAGCTACCCATGCCAAATTTGCATCCTTTTTCCAACATTCCAGGAATCCTAGAGGTACCGAGTTTGTGGGTTCCCCTGGAGGAGACCAAGAAATTAGCTAAAATACGTACAGCAAAAAGTTCGTTTTTTAAAAACAAATGGGAAAAAAGGGCTGCAGAAGAAAGCTTGTGTTTTTTCCCCCCTAAAAATGGCATCAACAAATGGTTTGCGGTGCTAAAATTACCATCTCCCAGCTTTCAAGAACAGGCAGACCTGAATAAAAAAAAAAAACATTTTTCAACACACTTTTGGCATTTTATTGGGACATGCCCCATTTTTACTATTTTTTGTGCTTGCAGCCTGCTTCCAGTAAGTGACAGAAATGGGCGTGAAACCAGTGCTGGATCCCATACAGCTAAACATTTCTGAAAAGTAGACAAAATTCTGAATTCAGCAAGGGGTCATTTGTGTACATCCTTCAAGGTTTTCCTACAGAAAGTAACAGCTAAAATAAAACAAATATTGAAACTGAGGTGAAAAAAAGAGCCTTTTTTGTCCACGTATTCTTCTATAATGTTTTCCATCTATGGGAGATTTGTGAAAGCAATATACCATTACGTCTGCTGGACTCTTCTGGTTGCGGGATATATAGGGCTTGTAGGTTCATCAAGAACCCTAGGTAGCTGGAGCCAGTAAAGGAGCTGCACCTTGCAATGGGTTTTCATTGTATACCAGGTATACAGCAGTTCTTTTGGTGAAATATAAAGAGTGAAAAATAGGTATGAAGGAAACTTTTGTATTTCCAAAATGGGCACAAGATAAGGTGTTGAGAAGCAGTGGATATTTGCACATCTCTGAATTCCAGGGTCCCAATACTAGTATGTGAATTATAGGGCATTTTTCAAATAGTCGTCTTTCTTACACACTGCCTTACATTTGGAAGGAAACAAATGTAGAGAAAGACAAGGGGCAATAACAATTTTTCTTCTATTCTGTGTTCCCCCAAGTCGCCCGATAAAAATGGTACCTCACTTGTGTGGGTAGACCTAATGACTGCGACAGGAAACGCAACATGGACACATCACATTTTTACATTGAAATCTGACGTGTTTTTTGGAACGTGCCTAGCTGTAGATTTTGGCCTCTAGCTCAGCCGGCACCTAGGGAAATCTACCAAACCTGGTTTTTGAAAACTAGACACCTATGGGAATCCAGGATGGGCTGACTTGGGCTCTCACCAGGTTCTGTTACCCAGAATCCTTTGCAAACCTCAAAGTTTGGCAAAACAAAACACTTTTCCCTCACAAGTTGGTGATAGAATGTACTGGAATCTTAGAGGAGCCACAAATTTCCTTTCACCCAGCATTCTCCTAAGTCTCCCGATAAAGATGGTACCTCACTTGTGTGGGTAGGCCTAGTGCCTGCGACAGGCAATGCCCAAAACCCAACATGGACACATCACATTTTCTCAATGAAAACGGACCTGTTTTTTGCAAAGTGTCTTGCTGTGGATTTTGGCCTCTAATTCATCCGGCACCTAGGAAAACCTAGCAAACCTGGAAATTTCTGAAAACTAAATACCTAGGGGAACCCAGGATGGGATGACTTGTGGGGCTGTCACCAGGTTCTGTTACCCAGAATCCTTTGCAGACTCAAAATTTGGCTAAAAAACATATTTTCCTCATATTTCGGTGATAGAGAGTTCTGGAATCTGAGGGGAAGCACAAACTTCCTTTTACCCAGCGTTCCCCCAGGTCTCCCGATAAAAATGATGCCTCACTTGTGTGGGTAGGCCTAGTGCCCGCAACCGGAAATGCCCCAAAACACTACCTGAACATGTCAAAATTATCAAATATAAAACTACTTGTTTTTGCGGGTGGTAGGGGGGGCACCTGCGATTTTGGTCCTGGGCTCTGCAGCCATCTCTGGAAACCTACCAAACCCAGACATTTTTGAAAACTAGACACCCGAGGCAGTCCAGGGAGGTGTGACTGTGTGGATCCCCAGTGTTTTCTTACCCATAATCCTCAGCAAACCTCAAACTTAGCTAAAGAAAATCACATTTCCCCACATTTCTATGTGGGATAATCACACCAGCACAAATTTCCTACCACCCAAAGTTCCCCTCAGTCTCCCGAGAAAAATGATGCCTCACTTCTGTAGGTGGGCCAAGTGCCTGTGACAGGGAAGAGCAAAAAACATGTCAAAATTGAGGGGGAACCAAAGCGGGTCCAAAAGGGCAGTTTGGAAAAAAATGTTTTTAGGCTGACAAGTGGGGCAGAATTGTTAATGGTATAGATGCAAAAATGTTGCATGGTAGGAATTTTGTGGATTCCTGCAGATTTCAGAAGGTTCCATCACAAAAATATAATGGGAAAATGTGTGATTTCAAGCAAAGTTGGAGGTTTGCAGGGCATTGTGGGTAGGAAAATGGGGTGGGTGCATGTGAAGCACACCACCCTGGACCTAGATGTGTCTAGGTCTCATAGATTTTTCTACATGGCAGTGTCCCAAAGTCCAAAAAGTGCAGCACTCACAATTCCAAGTGGGACGATGTTGAGAGTTAGACAAGCTCTCATTGCCCAAATGTAAAACCAAAACCTATTGGAATAAGATCTTTCTGTGTGCAGGGGGAGAGCTGAAAGACTGTTAACCCTTTTAGGTGGGGTGGGGGCATAACCACGCCCATACTGGTTGATAGCCACCACCCTACTATTTTTCTTTCTTTTTTTAATTCCCTGGCATCTAGTAGGCTTTCTGTCCCCCCGGGGAGTGGATCGGTGGCAATTGCCCCATCTGCCCACCGGTGGGCAGAACACTTTTGTCCCCATTTATTTGGAGTGTGGGGTACGGCCATATCCCCACCCTCTATTAAAAAAAAAAAAGATCCCTGCTCTCTAGTGGGCTTTCTGCTCCCCTTGGAGCAGATGGGCCTTACAAAAAGAGGCTGATCTGCCCCCAAGGAGGGCAGAAATGGCCAACAGTAATGTGCTCCCATGGGGCGCGACCCTTGTCCAAGGGGCTGCCCCCCCAAACAAAAAATACACACACACACACATACAAATCTGTGGTGCCTAAGTGATTTCTGCCCCCCCAGGGGAAGATCGGCCTAATAGAACTAGGCCAATCTGCCCCCAAGGGGGGCAGAAATGGCCTAAAATATATTTGCCCGCCCCCCCAGGGTAGCGATCCTTACGTGAAATTGGTGTGAAAAAAGTCTCTGGTGTCTAGTGTTTTCTGCCCCCCTTGGCAGCAGATTGGCCTAATAAAAATAGGCCAATCTGCCCCCAAGGGGGGCAGAAATAGCCTAACATAAATTTGTCTCCCAGGGGAGCAACCCTTGCCTAAGGGGTTGCCCTCTTGCCTGAAATTGGCACAAAAAAAGATCCCTGGGGTCTAGTGGTATCTGCCCCCCTTGGAGGCAGATAGGCCTAAGAAAATTAGGCAGAAATGGCTTAAAATATATTTGGGCCCCATGGGAGCAACCCTTGCCTAAGGGGTCGCTCCCCATCTGTAAAAAAAAAAAAAAAAAAAAATCCCTGGTGCCTAGTGGTTTTTACCCCCCTTGGGGGCAGATCGGCCTAATTAAGATAGGCCAATCTGCCCCCAAAGGGGGCAGAAATGGCCTTAAATAAATTTGCCTCCCAATGGGAGCAAACCTTGCCTAAGGGGTCGCTCCCCTTGGGTGAAACTGACATTAAAAAAATCCCTGGTGTCTAGTGGTTTCTGCCCCCCTTGGGGGCAGATTGGCTTAAAAAAATAGGCTGATCTGACCCCCAGGGTGGCAGAAATGGCCTAAAACAATTTGCCTCCCCAGGGGAGAGCGACCTTGCCAACAAATCCCTGGTGCCTAGTAGGTTCCCCCCCACACCCCCATTTGGGGCAGATCTGTCTAATTAAAAAGGCCGATCTGCCCCCAGGGGGTCAGAAAAGGTCCAATTAAAAAAATGTCCCCCTTGGGGAGGGGCCCTTGCCCAAGGGGCCACTCCCCTTATTCACAAACAAAACAAAACAACCATCCCAGGTGTCTAGTGGACATTTCTGCATCTCAATCGCTTTACGATCGGCTGCAGAAATGCTCAGAAAGACATCAAAGGAAGGGAAAGGAAAAGCCTTTCCTTTGATCGTGCTGGAAGCTGACGTCATCAGACATCACTGGGTGTGGAGGTGAGGGGGCTCGGGGGGTGGAAGAGGAAGCGATTCCCCTTCAATCCCTGCCCTGGTGGGGTGGGTTGGAAGCCCTCGGGGGGAGAGCTAGCACTTCATGGTACAAGGACGTAATGGTTACGTCCGTGGCGCCTCAGCGCTGCACTACGGGACGTAACCATTACGTCCTTGGCGGGGAAGGGGTTAAGAGTGGAGGGACCTTGCCCCTCACATCATTTTGCAAACATGAACAGTGCCTGTCAGCTGAGCAAAGGTCAGTCTGAGAGACAATCTTCATGTTCAGGTCAGGCAGCCAGGTGCTGTACATGTGCTAAATGTGCAGGCACTCGGCTGCCTGAGCTGAACTTTGTTGGCTGAGGATTTCACAGCACTGTGAGGATCAACTTTTTAGCCTGGGAAAGCTCTTGGAGGTTCCCCCACTCATGAGGAGGGAAAGCATCACGTATAGACTCGTACCTGGGAGCTTCAGTTTTAAGCCCTGAAGTGTCTAGGGCAAAGTGTCCATCATTGACGCCTCGTCACAGAGTGGGCCAGAGTCATCAATTCTCGCTAACCCCATCCCACTCTGTGAGGAATGGGATGGGACAAGCTATCACTGGTTGACCCAGTGCTGAACATCTTAGGCTTGCATTCCGTCACCTAAGATAATCGCCGCATTACAGTACGTTTTTTTTTTTAGTGTTTGATACATGTGCATTATGAATGTATATTTATTAGTGTGTGAGCGCTCTGAATAGGTGTGCATGTTTGCGAAATTGGGTTGTTGGTAACAGCCACAATCCTTGTCAGGGTGAACCACATATATTCCCTACATTAATCTGTGCTTAACCTTTAGGTAATTTAGGACAAACGTAGTCAGGTTTATGTGTAAATTATTTATGCAGCATACAAACAGTAATAACATGAAAACACAATGCAATAAAAATCCCACACCATTTTAGAAAAATAGGTCAAAATTTTAAAAAATATTTGAAACTAAAGCAAAAAAAATCTAATCAGTAGAACCAGAGCTATCCAAGTTTGAAGATTTAGGTAAAAATAGTTCCTAAAGGCACAAAGTTCCAACTGCGTGTATATGACTACGTTGGATTAGGACAAAGTCACAAGTTCAGGATGGCTGAGATGGAGCACTGGCTGGATAGTCCCACTATTAATTGTACCTTATGTCATTGATGCGAGGTGTTGCATTGTGCAGGTTCGGTTATGAGGAGGGATGCGAGGTCATGTGTCAAATTGCATCACTCTGCGTTGGTTCTAAGAAGCAATGCAGGGTACTGAGTCAAGTTGCATAGCACGGTGTCAAGTCAGATGAGGGGCTGCGAGGGCTACGATGCAAGGTCCCACATCGAACTGCGTTGCACCAGTTCAGATAGGGAACCTAGAGGACTGTGTTGATTAGCATTGCACTGCATCAGGTTTGGATGATGACCACAACTGGGCTGGCACAGCACCTTTAGCGCCACTTCCAAGAGTCAAAGACTGGGGGCACCACTTGGGGGATATGGGTTCAGGACTCACTGCAAGCACAGTCCAGGTTCAGGATTCACGGGTGTTGGAGCTTTTTCATTCCCCTGTAGCTAAGAACAGGAGACCAGCCAGCTAGCCCTTATAGTCACTCTGGTGGTCCTAGGTTCAAGGTGCAGGTCGAGGCCTCCATCCTCAGGCAGCAGAGCAGCCATTCTGGCAGCAGAGCAGTCTTTCTTCTGAGTCGTCCGTAGGTCCAAAAATGCCCTGAAGAGTGGGCCTGAGGGTCTAAGTTTTATACCTGGTGCCTTCTTTGAAGTGGTAGAAGCTTTTGAAGCTTCACTCTACAAAGATGTATGGAAATTCCTCCATCCCTGCCCTGTTCCCAGTCTGTTTGGAGGCACCATAGGCTAGTTTGAAGTCCTTTGTTTGAGAGCTGGGCCAATCCCTTTGAAGTGCAAGTGTGGTAGGTGACAGATCCGCCCCTACCCCATCCTGCCAACACCCAGACCCTCTATTGTGATGCTATCTGGGAGAAATACAAAGAGGCCAACTGACAAATACACCCAGTTGTATGACCCAGGGAGAGGCTGTAGACACCAAATAGTTAGAACAAGAAAATGCTAACTTCCTAAAAGTGGTATTTTCAGAACTGTGACTTAGAATCTGACTTTACCATCAAAGAGGATTTAAATTTACAATTCCTCAGACACTAAACACAACTTTCCCACCTGCTCCCAATCAAACATTACCACTTATTAAATGTAATAATGCAACCCAATGTTATCCTATGGGGGAGGTTGGCCTCACAGTAGTGAAAAATGAATGTGAGTTTTTCCACTACCAGGACATGTAAAACATAAAAGTACATGTTCAACGTTTTAAATACAATGCACCCAGTTCTATGGGCTGTTAAGGGCCTACCAATGGGGTGAATTATATGTTATGAACAGGGAGATTTACGACTGGCAACAGGTTTACTTTGCAAAGCCAAATTGGCAATTTAACACTGCACACAGGCTGCCTGGGGCATACTTTTAAGGGCTACTTAAGTGGGTGCACAATAAGTGCTGCTCGCTCACTAGCAGCATTTACTTTACCAGCCCTTTGTATAAGGTATACAACTTTACTAGAGAATTATAAGCAAATTAAATATACCTTTGACGGGGTAAGCCAATTTTACCATGTTTAGGAAGTGAGCACAAGCACTTTAGCTTGGGTTAGCATTGGTAAAGAGTCCTAAGGCCAACAAAAACAAAGTCAGAAAAATAGAGGTGAAGGCAAAAAGTTTGCGCAAAGACCCTGCAATGGCTGACAGGCCTAACAGCGTGTGTATGTGCTTGTGAATGCATGGGTGTATGTGTGTGTGCTTATGAATGTATGGGAGTGAGTGTGCATGTGGATGAGAGAAAGAGGGTGTCTGTGTGTGTGTATGTGAGAGAGAGAGAGAGAGAGAGAAACATCCTTTTTGGCATGGTTAGCCCCCACTTTTGGCTGGTATCCAATGTAATTTCGAATGAAAGTGCACTGGGTTCCTGCTAACCAGGTCCCCAGTGCCAGACCTCTTCCCCAAACTGCACAGTTGTTTCCCCAATTGGCAAAATCTTTAGCACCCTCTGTAAGTCCCTCGTACCCCTGATACCTTGGGCCTGTGGTACTAAGGAGGGTCCCTAAGGGCTGCAGAACAAATTGTGCCACCCTAAGGGACCCCTCACCAAGCACATGACAGGCTGCCATTGCAGGATGCATGTCATGGTGCAGATAAAAGTTAAAACACGACGTGGCACACAGCCTGTGTGCCATGTCGCCTAACACTGCATATAATATATGTAGGTCACCCCTCTAGCAGGCATTGCAGCCCTTAGCCAGGATGCATTATGTTATGTGTGGGGGCATATCTGCCTGAGCAGATATGCCCCTGCTATGTCTTTGTTGATTCTCAGACATAGTAAGGGAATAGGGAAGCCATTTTAAGCATGTGCTGGACACTGGACACAAGTTCCCCAGCTACATGATGGCTTCAATGAAGATAGGGATGTTTGTTATCAAACATCTCATATTGGTGAACCCACACCGATGCCAGTGTTGGATTTATCAATACATGCACCCAAAGGGCATCTTAGAGGTGCCTCCTTAATACCTAACAGCTACTAGTGTGTTAACTGACTGGTCCTGAACAGTTCAGCCACCTTAGCCACGTTTCTAACCCGCTGACGTGAGAACCAGAGATCTCGGGGTCCAGAGACAAAAGCCTGCACTGAGAAAGGGTGTCGACACCTCCTCTAGGCAGGATGGACATTCTAGGAGGGGAAGCTTCAAAGGCCTAGCTGCCTCTGTAATGTAACCCAGGTCTCTCCAAATGGTGGAGATTACCAACTCCCCTATCCGGACCCCACTTCTGGCGGTAAGACAGGTAGGAAAATGAGTTTGATTAGGACATGTGCCCACTTCATACCAGTCCCATCCCTGAGGTGGACGAGCTGAAGTGGACAAAACTTTTTAAATTCCTCAATCTTGGTATGGAATGAATCAGGCCACTAAGGTCAGGGTTATGCGCACTTCCTAACGGAAGTGCGCATAGAAAGGGTGTAGCCACCCTAAAGGTGGGCAGACAGTTGGCTGCCAACTGGCACTCTCTGTAACACCCCTACAACGAAGATCTTGGGTTCAAAGTATATATATAAATAAGTGTTATTTTTCTAACTTGGTCTCTGATTTATTCTTTTTAGTGCACCATATAGAGAGCCAGCTTCCTACAGTATGTGTCTGAGTGTGTGTGTCTGTGTGTGTGTCTCTCCTTCCAGCACTTCAGCCTGTTCAAAATTACAATCCGCCACTGCCATGCAGTAGCCCATTTCCGCATGCAGACAGTTTTTTGTATAGCTGGAACTTGGAGTACATAAAAGTTCTCCAGAATTCAAAACGTCTGGCACTAATTTATGATTATCATTGAGAATCAGGCCCCATATGTTGTTGTTGCTGGTACGGATTTTCTTGATCTTAAACTCGAACCCTCTGTCTTATTTTTAGTTCATCATAAATATTCTATTCACCCAGAGTCTCCTCCATTATAGGAATTACCTTCAAACCTAAAAAATGAAATTGACATCAGGGCTGAAAGGGCAATATCAAGATTCATCACAGCCGGTAAGGTGCAAATTAAAATGTTGCACTGTTTTGGCTAAAGGAGAGAGGCACCCATACAGCAAATTATTCTGTAATGGTTTAGATCCTTGGCTGGTCACCATTCTTTCACAGTGGACAATCAAGCTTATCAATGTCATTTAAGAATTTAAATCAAAAACGTTTTTGGTGGGACATGCTTTGTGAGAGTCAGTAATGTCCATTTCTAATTTGTTAAACGAAGAATATTATGTAAGGAAGATAAAAGATGTAATGTCTAAGTTATTTTGCTTTGCAGTTTACTTCTAAAAATGTATTCATTTTTCTACACAAAGTTTCATTCTTTAAGCCTAAACTATCTGCTATTCGTGACCTAAACATCAACACCAAGTGAGTATGGCCATCCTTTGCACTTAAGAGCATGAACTGGAAGTTCAAATGCTTACCTAGAATCTAGTGTTAAAAAATAGTTAAAGCTACACTGATGTCCGCATATGTCACAACAATTAAAAATAATTAGACAATAGAGGAACAATATATAATTAATGTTGTAGTGTTGAAAGCAATAAAAGAACAATGTGTTAAAAAGAAAAAATGGCGTGTCAGACTTTATTCACCTTGTCCTTTTCTAGGTGGGTAAATGGCCATAGAGCCTGTGGACACAACAAGATAATGATGGACTGGGCAGTAGTGCAATGGTGATCTGGCACTAGAATTCCCAGCATGCCTCAATCGATCTAACCGATTTTTAGGACGCAGTCTACGAGACAGTGCAGCTGTCTGGTTTGCTAAAGACATGTTGAGGAAATTCAGAAATCTGACCTAGGAATGCATTCTGTCTGTTTCGTGTCATTAGCTTTGTTTTCTTGCTTCCCATTTGATGGCTTTATTTGTTTTAGGCTGTCCAGATTCAGTTTGTACTTTCCCTTGCCCAAACCGTATTTGCAGCATCCTTCCGAGCGCTCCCTTTCTGTAAACAGGCCTGTAAATCTTTTTCTCATCTCATCACATTTGCTGTCCATTCAAGACCGAGGTCAGATGTTAGGTGCCGTCTTCCAGGGTGCTTGCTTACTTTTCTTTCTCTGATTTCAAAGTGATCGGATTTATGTGACAATCTTGCTAGATAATGGGAATAGGAAAAGTTTTTTTTTGTAGCACACAACAACATTTAAATGAACTGTGTAAGTATTTCAGAATGTATCAGAATTAGGAACAGAAATGAAGCACAATTTTTGTTATTTCTGAAGTGTGTTGGAAACAGATATTTCAATATGATCTAGATGATGCATGTAGTAAAGTGCCACTGTTGGCATGGTTACCAAGCTGAAACCCCCAGCAGAAAAGAAGGAAGACGAGAAGTGCTTTGGCACCAGCCCTACCAGTCTGTTTCCTGCTTCAAAAAATCTGCAAAAAGACCAGCAACTGGCCCAGCGGGCCCAGCGACCTCTGCCAACTCCAGAGGACTGCCCTGCACCTAAAAGGACCAAGAACTCCTGAGGACAGTGGCTCTGTCTAAAGAAAGCTACATCCAAGGACTCCCACCCCACCCAGGATGTGTGATTCTTGACCCCTGTGCACCCTACACCCAAGGTCAGTTTCCTGGTAGTCCACCCAGCAAGAAAGGGTCCCCAGGTGAATGCGAGCATGTGCCCACCCTGGGTTGACCTCTCCACCCCTTCACAATGACGCCTGCAGAGGGAAACCCAAGGACCGCCCTGACCGCGAAGCTCCGGACAAAGCTTTCCGACGCCTAAGAAGACACTGCACCCGCAGCCCCCAGGCCTTAGAGAAACCGACCCCCGTGCCTCAACATTCAGGAGGCGGGCTTTCTCCCTGTCTGACTGGCAATGTGTCCGAGACACCCCCCGGACCGCGCCTACTGCGTCTGAGTGACCCCCAGGGTCTCCTCATAGACCAGCATTGGAAACCGGACGTCCTGTTTGCACTCTGCACACGGCCGGCCCTGTACTCTGAGGGTGTGTATTTGGTGCCTACTTGTGGCCCCTCCAGTGCTCTTCTAATCCCCCTGGTCTGCCCTTCGAGCCACGGGTACGTACCTGCAGGCAGGCCTGATTCCAAGTAGCCCCCGTCTCCATAGGAGCCCATGTTAAATTTGCTCAACTTTGACCTCTGCACCCCACCGGCCCTATGTTGCTGGTGATGGGTGTTTGGGGTTAACTTGAACCCCAACCGCTGGACTTCCTTAAACCTGGAGACTGTAACTGTAAATGTTGTACTTACCTGTAAACCAAACTAACATTTCTTCCCCCCAGGAACTTTTTCTGAAAATTGTACTGTGTCCATTTTTAAAACAGATTATTGACAATAATTCAGAAACTATATTACTTACCTATTTCAAACAAAGTACTGTTGATACTTGTGTGAAATACGAAACGTTTAAGGTATTTACCTGCAACTTGAATCTTGTGGTTCCAAAAATAAATTAAGGAAATATATATTTGCCATAGAAAAACCATTGGTGTGGAGTTAAGTCATTGAGTGTGTGCTTCTTCTATTTTCTGTGTGCATACAACAAATGCTTTGCACAACCCTCTGATAAGCCTAACTGCTCGACAACACTACCCCAAAAGAGAGCATTAGTATTATTTACTTTGGCCTCTGTTAAGTCTCTGGGGAGCCCCTGGACTCTGTGAACACTATATCTCACTTTGATATAGTATGTACAGAGCCAGCTTCCTACAATGCAATTTCCACACATTTTCGTCTGTGCACAGTATGGTTTTATTAGTAAAGCTGTATCTCTGCGCAAATGTAATGGTCAATTCAATTGAAAATGTGTTGTCTGTAATGGCAGTGTGCTACCACATAATGAATACTCCACTCTATCCCACTCCACTCTACTTTGCACCACTCCATGCCACTCCACTCTACTATGCACTACTCCACTTTACACCACTCCATGCCACTGCACTCTGCACCACTTAACTCTAAAGAACTGCACTCTACACCACTTCATGCTACACCTCTCTACTCTACTCTGTACCACTCTACTCTGGGCCAATTCACTCGTCTCCACTCTACACCACTGCACTCCTTGCCACTGCACTCTATACCACTCCAGTCTAGGCCTAACCAGTCTACTCCGCACTTCTACAATCTACGCCACTGTACTCTAAGCAATTCTGCAACACCGAACTCTATGCCACTGCACTCTATGCCAAAACACTCTACGCCAATGCACTTTACTCTGTAACACTGAACTCTGCCCCTGCACTCCACACCAATCCACTGTCCACCACTTTAATCTATTCTGCACCACTGCCCTCTCTATGCTACTGCACTCTACACCACTTTATTCAACACTATTACACTCTATGCTACTCTACCCAATCGCACTCTACCTTGCACCATTTCACTCCATGCCACTTCACTCTACTCTGAAACAATCTACTCAATGCCACTCCACTCTACTCCACTCAGTGCCCCTCCACTCAGTGCCACTATACACTTAACCACTGCACTCTACGTCATTGCATCACTGTACTCTATGCCACTGCTCTCTGTCACTCTTCTTCACTGCAATCTGATACTCTACTCTGCAACACTGAACTCTCTTCCACTCTACTTTCCACTACTCCACTCTATGCTACTCCACTCTATGTCACTACACTCCATGGCACCATACTCTACTCTGCACTCTATGCCACTGCACTCTATGCCACTCGAATCTACATTGAACTCTATGCCACTGCACTCTATGCCACTCAACTCTACTCTGCACCATTACCCTCTGCATCACTCAACTCAATGCCACTTCACTCTGCACCAATCTTTGTGCGGCACTTTAGTCTGGTCACTCCACTCTACTATTTATTCTACAACACTGCATTGTACACTGCTGAATTCAATGCCACTGCACTCTACGCCACTATACTCTGCAAGCCTCTATGCCAATGCACTCTACTCTATGCCACTAAACATGATTCCACACTATGCCACTCTAATACAGAACACTCTCTGCCGCTCCAACATACAACACTCTACTACACTCTTCATCATTCCACTCTATGACACTACACACTACACTCCTCTAAGCTACTAACTTTTAGCCATGCTGAACAGCAGCCATGCTGGTGTACAACATGGCTAAAACACATTGGCAAAGCTTGTTCCTATCTCCGGTTGTGAATCGTGGTCACATGCATCTACTGGTGAAGGCGAGGACATGCCACTCTGCTGAGTGCTAGGCTCCACAGCATTGTGGCTTGGGAGGCCCTGGTAAGGGCGTGTGGGCCTTCATGTACGGAAGCGGTCATCCAGTGGCGATGGGGCCTGGGATCCTGGCAGTGGAATAATAATAGCCCCTGAACCCATCTCGGGCACTGTGCACGGGCAGGAAAGCTGGAATGGCTGTAACTGGTATCAGACATTTCCCCGGGAGGCTAGATGGGTGGGGGGCTCTTTTGTTACTGTGGGCTGGTTTTGTACTAATGCAGAGTCTCTTGTATATCCAACAGTTTTCAGGCCACAATAGAAGTACCAAAATAACCCTAATGATTAATATACCTGCTGGAGAGAGATCAGGGGTTCGGCTAGTGGCAGTTTTGACTCATCTGTGTAGCGCAGAAAGTTAATATGCCTGCTGTAAAGAACGTGCAGATCATGGAACAGTATTTTATGTGCATAGCTCAGTGAGATACTGCTTTTGTCACAGAGCTGTTTTTGTTTCAATAATGATCTAGCACAGTGAGCTATGAACTGTCATCAACGAGCTACATGCAAATTGCACAGTGCAGGTTAGAAAGATATGGCCTACGCTGGTATGACAGGCACTATAAAACAAATGAAATACATTTGAGAGGGCCTATGGAGAGATGAGAGGCACTGTTACAGGGTGATAGTGAGGGAATAATTGAAGAACCTCAAGAAAGATTGCTGTATCCTGGTGCACTATAAGGTCACCATTTACAATGCTTTAAAAACTAATACATTTGAATATATAATCAAAAAACTGTTGTAGAATGCACTGTTTTTGTCATTTTTTTCTCACTTTTTTTAATGGGTGGGGAACGCCTAAGCCTCAATGTAGCGGTCAGACTGGCTCACTATGCACCCTATGGGGGCTGGTCAGACAAAATTTGCCAGAGCTGCTTTGGGTTCCCAGTCCAGCCTTAATAATGATGTTATATGCATCCAGGAATCACAGCTGACTATCGTTTTCCAGTTTAATTATTATTTTGTGCCAAGTTGCCCCTGTAGGCGGGGTCATGCAAGTAAGGGGATAGTAATCCTATTAACTATCAATTTTATCT
The DNA here is from genome assembly GCF_031143425.1 of Pleurodeles waltl. Lineage (NCBI taxonomy): Eukaryota > Metazoa > Chordata > Amphibia > Caudata > Salamandridae > Pleurodeles > Pleurodeles waltl. The sequence goes on from NC_090446.1 coordinate 1,239,900,960, forward strand.
GGTCCTTAAGCTCCCATCCTCACCGCTCAAACTTAGCTCAATGTGTAAAGATCTGTAGAAATGCTGGTCAGGAGTTTGGTGATTATTCCCAGCTCCTGGTCAACACATATATCCCCACAAGTCCATCATTTACCCCCTTGGCTAAATCTGTATTTGTATCAGAGATTGCTGAATGAGAAAACTGTCAAAATGCAGCTATGGTTCGAGACTTTAATGCAAAAGTGTCCAGTCATGCTCTAGGATTTGTATGCATATAGTGACAGGGAGGAGGCTGTTAATCTCCCCCCTGCAATATTTCCAGATCAAATAAAAATGGACATAAGTGGTAGTATCCTTTTGGAAAATATAAGGAAGTATGATTGCCAAGCTGTGAATGGAAGCATGGATAACAACATTCTGGCAAAATACACTTTGACAAGCGGTACCTCTCTCACAGATTATTTGATTGTCTTATATTCATCTTTTTCCTTGCTCTCTGATTTGTATATAATGGACAACACCTTCAGTGATATTAAGATACTTTCATTATGCTTGAAATTTCCATTAGTAGGAGTGAGGTCCTGAAATATTAAGAGGGACAGAGTGAATTTTAATGCGATAAATGGGAGATTGTAATGGAACACAACCAAAATAGTGGATTTAAACGAAAGGCTTGCAGTAACTATACCTGAAAGACAAGCTCTGCATCAAGATCTTCGTATACAATTCAATCAGCATTTAAAGTGTTTTTGGGCAAGCCTGAACCCTTAAATATCAAGAGACCATCTAGGAAATAGTTACCAACCATACAATCTCTAAATAGATTAATTTTAACACAGTTTCTGTTTTACTCTGTTGAAAGGAATCAATCAATCAATCAATCAATCAAGTAATTTCTTAAGTGCACTACACACCCGGTAGGGTCTCAAGGCGCTAGGGGGGTGTGGAGGGGGGTAGTGGCCGGTTACTGCTCGAAAAGCCATGTTTTTAGGTGCTTTCTGAAAGTAAGTAGGTCTTGGGTCTTGTAAAGTTGGTGGGGAGGGAGTTCCAGATCTTGGCGGCGAGGTGGGATAATGATCTGCCGCCGGAGGTGGTGCGTTGGATGCGGGGGACTGTGGTGAGGGCAAGGTCGGTGGAGCAGAGCTCGCGAGTAGGTATGTGGAAGTTTACTCGTTCGTTGAGGTAGGCTGGTCCGGTGTCGTGGAGGGCCTTGTGAGCATGGACGAGGACTTTTAAAATTATCCTTTTGTCGATGGGTAACCAGTGCAGGGATCTGAGGTGGGTGGATATGTGTTCGTGGCGAGGGAGGTTGAGGATGAGTCGTGCGGCTGCGTTCTGGATTCGCTGGAGTTTTCTTTGAAGTTTGGCTGTGGTCCCAGCGTAGAGGGCGTTACCGTAGTCCAGTCTGCTGCTGATGAGGGCGTGGGTGACTGTTCTTCTTGTTTCTAGGAGTATCCATTTAAAAGTCTTGCGTAGCATGCGAAGGGTGTTTAAACAGGAGGATGATATGGCGTTGATTTGCTGGGTCATGGAGAGGGTTGAGTCCAGTATGATGCCAAGGTTGCGTGCGTGGGTGGTGGGTGCTGGGGGTGGTCCAAGGGTGGTGTGCCACCAGGAGTCGTTCCATGCTGTCTTGATGGGCCGAAGATGATGATCTCTGTTTTGTTTGAGTTTAATTTGAGGAGGCTTGTTGTCATCCATTTGGCGGTGTCGAGGAGTCCAGCGTGAAGGTTAATCTTGGCAGTGTCTGGGTTCTTGGTGAGGGAGATGATGAGCTGGGTGTCGTCAGCGTAAGAAATTATGGTGATGCCGTGGGGTCGGAGGATGTTGGCGAGAGGAGCCATGTAGATGTTGAAGAGGGTGGGGCTGAGGGAGGATCCTTGGGGGGCCCCACATATGATCTTGGTGACTGTAGACAGGAAGGGAGGGAGGCGAACTCTTTGGGTTCTTTCGTAGAGGAAGAAGGTGAGCCAGTCCAGGGCCTTGTGGCGAATTCTGGCATCGAACAGGCGTGCGAGAAGGGTTTGGTGGCATACAGTGTCAAAAGCTGCGGAAATGTCTAGGAGGATGAGGGCGACGGTCTCGCCCTTGTCCACTCTGGTCCTGATGTCGTCTGTGCAGGCGATGAGGGCAGTCAATTTTAACGCAGTTTCTGTTTTACTCTGTTGAAAGGAATGAAATAATTAGTCTCTCAAAAACAACAGCGAGACAGAAAGCTTTGCAAAAAACAAGTTACTCACCTTCGGTAGTGTCTTAGCTGGTAGAAACTATATCCAGCTGCAGATTCCTTACCTTTGAATTCCCACCAGACATCAGACTGGATCTGGAAGATTTTTCATGAGCAGTACTCCTGAGCGCCGGTAAGTGGCGTCAATCGGCTTCATGTCCGCCGTTGGCATCGTCTGTGCTGGAAATTAAACCACAGGTTCTATATAGATGCCACCCAGACATGCAGACTTCCATTTCCTTTGTTGACTTTTCACACCAGAATAGTGGAGGCATGAAGAACACTGATCACTGGTGTGTCAAAACTAGGGCCCTGAAAGGGTATTTCCTGCAGAGTGGAGAGGATGGGTGGGTCAGTAAGGAATATACAGCTAGATACAGTCTCTACCAGATAAGACGTTACCAAATCTAAGTAACTTGTTAACCTGAAAGAGGCTTCTAACTGCAGATTCATTACCTTTGAATGGATACCCAAGCAATACCATCCCTGGAGATAGGTCTGCAAACCAATTTCAAACAATGAAGTCCTGCATGACAGAACGGGCAGAGTGCCCATCCCCTTGGACCTGGCTCTCCAGGTAGTAGTGTTTGGTAAACGTGTCTAGAAATGCCTACATTGCTGCCTGGCAGATGTCCAAGACTGGAACTCCCCGTGCTAATGCAGTGGTCGCAACTTTAGCCCTGGTGGAATGAGCTCGCAAGCCAAGTTTATTTTTGGCGTGAGAGTAGCAGATCTTGATGCAGAGCACAACTCAATGAGAGATTGTTCACTTCTGCACCAGCTGACCTTTCTTCACACCCACAAAACCCTTCAAAGAGTTGGTTGCCCACACAGAATGCTTTTGTTCAATCAACATGGAATGCCAATGTTCTTTTTGAGTACAGGCGGTAGAGTCTCCCATCTTCCTTAGAAGTATGTGGTGGTGCATAAAAAATTAGGCAAGGTGATGGATTGGCCTACATGAAAAAGCATGACCCATTTTGCCAGAAAAGAGGCAGTAGTACGAAGCACCACTTTGCTTTGTCAGGATAGATAGAGAGGTAGGGTGGTTTAGATGATAAGGCCTACAGCTCACTCTGCGGGCAGATGAAATTGCCACAAGGAAGACTCTTTTCAATGTGAAAATCCTGCGAGGCTCGAAAAGAGCGCACATCAAAAAGGTCAGAACCAAATTAAGATCCCACTTGGGGAGGAGGGAAGAGATGAGTAAGACCCTTGAGGAACCTATGTACAATATGATACTTAAACAAGGAGGGTTGAGCAGTCAACTGCAAAAAGGCAGCAATAGCAGAGTCCCCAAACCAGAGCCCTGCTGGACAAGCAAAGAGGGACAGAAACAGGATGAACAGAGTTGTCTGTCCACCATGCCACAAATTTCTTCCAACGACTGGCGTATACAATTTTGGTGGAGGGACGCTTAGTTGCCAAGATGATGTTAGAGGCTTCGGGAGGAAGGTCAAAAGCTGTCAACTTCAGCTGCTCAATCCTCACGCAAGAAGGCAGAGAGTGGACAGGTTGGGGTGAAGAACCCTCCCCTGCTGCTGCGCCAGAAGATGTCCCCGAAAGGGTAGTTTGATCGGAGGGTTGACTGACAAGCTCAGCAGCTCGGGATACCAGACTTTCGTGCCCAGATCTTCTTCAGAACTCTGGGCAAGGGCAGTATGGCTGCAAAGGAATGCAGGAGGCCTGAATTCCACTTGAGACAAAAAATGTGAATCAGAGCAATTGCCACCTTGGAAACTCCAATGCGCAAAACTGCTGATATTGCGCGTTCTCTTGTTGGAGGCTGGTTATTAGTAGGGACAAGTACACACCTACCACTGGCAATAATGCCCCAATACAGGGTTGGGTCCATTCAAACCCTCACAAAGTAGCCCCTGGCTCAACCCCTGGTAGCTTGGCAATAATCAGCCAGGCTTAACTTAGACAGCAGGTATGTAAAGCATTTAACCTGTTAGGTGCGGGCGTCGGCCACTGGCCGACGCCCACACACCCTCCCTGGTGCGGGTCACGACCAGTGGCCGACACCAGGAAGGGTAACAATAAATCCTCGGGTGCGTTGCACCCGAGGATTTTATTTTTTTTTTAAACCCCCCCCGGGAGACACTGAAGCTTCTGTGTCTCCCCACGCCCCCCCACCCGCCCCTTTGTGACGTCAGCGCGCCTCGCGGCGCGCTGACGTTGCAAAGGTGTTTTCCCCATCAAAGCAGGAAGCAGCCTTGCGGCCGCTTCCTGCTTTGATGGGGAAAACGGCCTTTCTCACGTTCGGGAAGGCCTCGTAAGAAAGGGGAGACACTCCCCTTTCTTACGAGGCCTTCCTGAAAGTGTTTCCTGGCCCCCCGGTCGCAGCTGTGCTGCGATCGGGGGCCAGGAAACACTTTCAGGTTTCCTGGCCCCCCGATCGCAGCACAGCTGCGATCGGGGGCCAGAAACAGTTTGAGAAGGCCTCGTAAGAAAGGGGGAGAGTCTCCCCTTTCTTACGAGGCCTTCTCAAAGTGTTTCCTGGCCCCCGATCGCAGCACAGCTGCGATCGGGGGCCAGGAAACACCACTAGACGCCAGGGATTTCACTTTGGGGGGGCGGCCCCCTCGGAAAACGGGCCGCCCCCCCCGGGGGCATAATTAATTTTTTAAAAAAAGGTAGGTGCCCCCTGGGGGGGGGGGGGGGCGCGATCGCGCCCCCCCCCCCAGGGGATTGTTGTTTTTTTTAAAAAAAAATAATAAAAAAAAAAAAAAAATGACAGGGGGTCGCCCGTGGGCAGGGTGACCCCCTGTGGGGGCAATTTTTTTTTTAGATGTTGTAGGGTTTCCCTGGGGGCCATTTTGGCCCCCAAGGAAACCATACAACAACTAAAAAAAATAGATCTATATATAGATCTATATTTATATATCTATGTAGATAGATATATCTATGTACATGGATATATCTATAGATATATCTATGTACATAGATATATATATATATATAGAGGTAGATCTATATATACCAAAGAGATTTATAAAGTGTGCTACTCACCTGTGAGGGTCTCAAGGCGCTTGGGGGGGGGGGCGGGGGGAGGGAAAGGGGCTGGGAGGTTCACTGTTCGAAAAGCCAGGTTTTGAGGCCCTTCCTGAAAAGAAGTAGGTTTTGGGTCTTGCGAAGGTGGGTTGTGAGGGCGTTCCAGGTTTTGGGTGCAAGGTAGGAGAAGGATCTGCCCCCGGTGGTGGTGTGTTTGATGCGGGGGACAGAGGCGAGAGAGAGGTCAGCTGAGCGGACGTTTCGTGTGGGGGTGTGGAAGGTGACTCTCGTTGAGGTAGGCAGGGCCTGTGTTGTGGAGTGATTTGTGTGCGAGGATGAGGATCTTGAAGGTGATCCTTTTGTCAATGGGGAGCCAGTGGAGGGATTTGAGGTGTGGAGAGATGTGTTCGTGTCAGCGGAGGTCGAGGATGAGTCGTGCTGCTGAGTTCTAGATGCGTGTAGTTTGCGCTTGAGTTTTAGAGTGGTGCCGGCGTAGAGGGCGTTTCCGTAATCAAGCCTGCTGCTGATGTGTGCGTGAGTGACAGTTTTTCTGGTCTCTGTGGGGATCCATTTGAATGTTTTTCAGTATACGGAGTGTGTTGAAGCATGAGGAGGTGAGAGCGTTGATTTGTTGGGTCATCGAGAGGGAGGAGTCTAGTATGATGCTGAGGTTGCGTGCGTGGTTGGCGGGGGTGGGTGCAGGGCCTAGCGTGGTGGGCCACCATGAGGGGTCCCAGGTGTTTTTGTGTGGGCCAAAGAGGATTATTTCGGTTTTGCTTGAGTTGAGTTTCAGGTGATTGGCTGTCATATATATATCACTTTTGTCAATATGTGTGTGGTTTCCCTGGGGGGAAAAGGGTCCGACTTGTCTAGTGGCAGTTTTAGTGCCATAAAGAAGCGCAGAAGGTTTATATGCCTACTGCAAAGAGCAAATCTGTATTTTATGTAAATAGCTGAGTACATTAGCAAAGTCTATGGAGAGATGAAGGGCACTTTTGCTGGGTGGTAATGAGGGAATCCGAGGAGGAGGGAGTGGGAGCACCAATAATGATTGTTGGACTGGGCGCAGGAGGTGCTAAAGACTGTGACGAATGGTATGTGACAAGGTGTTTTTTGAGTGTCTTGAAAGTACGTGCTGATTGAGGGAAGAAGCGCAGGTAAGGTGGCCTCTACTGTTGCACGTATCTCACACACCATCGATTTTGTGACTGTCTACGTAGGCTAGTGTTTTAGAGCAACAGTTTAGCCAATAGCAGAGATGGCATCTTGATGGATGACTGCTGCCTACACTCGGGTTATAGAGGACCGCTCTGACATAGGATCAGAGACTGAGACATCAGATACTGAGACAGCATCTGAGGGATAGGACAATGGCGCAGACTCTGGGAGTGATTTTTCAGTCAGAGGAGTCCCATTCGATAACTCCTCTTCCAGTACATTATGAGGGAGGTGATGAGGACAGTCCTGCTGTCCCTTCGCAAGCTGTTTGTGCAACTGGGTAATAGTGGGTTAGGTCAACCCAGAGAGCAGGTGAATGCGGCGGCAAGCAGAGAGAGAGTGCTCTCTTGGGAGCTCCCCAATTTAGTTCAGCCCCAAATTCCACCACCCAAATCATATTGTGGAGACATCAAAATTATCCATGGCAAAACAAACTGGTTTTGTATGGCAGGCACCTGTGTTTTTGGTCCTGGATTCGGCGGCCATATAGAGAAACACACTAAACCCAAACATTTCTGGAAACTAGACATTCGGGGGAGTCCACAGAGGTGTGACTTGTGTGGCTTCCCCAAAGTTTTCTTACCCAGAATACCCTGCAAAGCTGAAATGTTGAAAAAAAACTCAATTTTTCTCGCATTTCTGTCACACAAACTACAGGAATATGCTGGGATCCACAATATTCCTACCACCCAGTGACTCCTCACCTGTCCTGATAAAAACACTACCCCACTTGAGTGCCTACACCTAGTGTCTGTGTCAGGAATGGATCACCCCAGGGTCAACAGCTGCCTCACGTAAGGACCAACATTGACCGTTGTGTGATCTATTCCTGTCGCAGGCACCAGGCCTAACCACACAAGTGAGGTATCATTTTTATCGGGAGGCTTGGGGGAACGCTGGGTGGAAGGAATTTGTGGCTCCTCTCAGATTCCAGAACTTTCTGTCACCGAAATGTGAGGAAAACTTGTTTTTTTAGCCACTTTTTGAGGTTTGCAAAGGATTCTGGGTAACAGAACCTGGTCCGAGCCCCGCAAGTCACCCCTCCTTGGATTCCCCTAGGTCTCTAGTTTTCAGAAATGCACAGGTTTGGTAGGTTTCCCTAGGAGCCGGCTGAGCTAGAGGCCAAAATCTACAGGTAGGCACTTTGCAAAAAACAGCTCTGTTTTCTGTGATGTGTCCACGTTGTGTTTTGGGGCATTTCCTGTCGCAGGCGCTAGGCCTACCCACACAAGTGAGGTATGATTTTTATCGGGAGACTTGGGGGGACGCTGGGTGGAAGGAAATTTGAGGCTCCTCCCAGATTCCAGAACTTTCTGTCACCGAAATGTGAGGAAAACTTGTTTTTTTAGCCACTTTTTGAGGTTTGCAAAGGATTCTGGGTAACAGAACCTGGTCCGAGCCCCGCAAGTCACCCCTCCTTGGATTCCCCTAGGTCTCTAGTTTTCAGAAATGCACAGGTTTGGTAGGTTTCCCTAGGTGCCGGCTGAGCTAGAGGCCAAAATCTACAGGTAGGCACTTTGCAAAAAACAGCTCTGTTTTCTGTGATGTGTCCACGTTGTGTTTTGGGGCATTTCCTGTTGCGGGCGCTAGGCCTACCCACACAAGTGAGGTATCATTTTTATCGGGAGACTTGGGGGGACGCTGGGTGGAAGGAAATTTGAGGCTCCTCTCAGATTCCAGAACTTTCTGTCACCGAAATGTGTGGAAAACTTGTTTTTTTAGCCACTTTTTGAGGTTTGCAAAGGATTCTGGGTAACAGAACCTGGTCCGAGCCCCGCGAGTCACCCCATCTTGGATTCCCCTAGGTTTCTAGTTTTCAGAAATGTACAGGTTTGGTAGGTTTCCCTAGGTGCTGGCTGAGCTAGAGGCCAAAATCTACAGGTAGGCACTTTGCAAAAAACAGCTCTGTTTTCTGTGATGTGTCCACGTTGTGTTTTGGGGCATTTCCTGTCGCGGGCGCTAGGCCTACCCACACAAGTGAGGTATCATTTTTATCGGGAGACTTGGGGGGACGCTGGGTGGAAGGAAATTTGAGGCTCCTCTCCGATTCCAGAACTTTCTGTCACCGAAATGTGAGGAAAACTTGTTTTTTTAGCCACTTTTTGAGGTTTGCAAAGGATTCTGGGTAACAGAACCTGGTCAGAGCCCCGCGAGTCACCCCATCTTGGATTCCCCTAGGTCTCTAGTTTTAAAAAATGTACAGGTTTGGTAGGTTTCCCTAGGTGCCGGCTGAGCTAGAGGCCAAAATCTACAGGTAGGCACTTTGCAAAAAACAGCTATGTTTTCTGTGATGTGTCCACGTTGTGTTTTGGGGCATTTCCTGTCGCGGGCGCTAGGCCTACCCACACAAGTGAGGTATCATTTTTATCGGGAGACTTGGGGGGACGCTGGGTGGAAGGAAATTTGAAGCTCCTCTCCGATTCCAGAACTTTCTGTCACCAAAATGTGAGGAAAACTTGTTTTTTTAGCCACTTTTTGAGGTTTGCAAAGGATTCTGGGTAACAGAACCTGGTCAGAGCCCCGCGAGTCACCCCATCTTGGATTCCCCTAGGTCTCTAGTTTTCAAAAATGTACAGGTTTGGTAGGTTTCCCTAGGTGCCGGCTGAGCTAGAGGCCAAAATCTACAGGTAGGCACTTTGCAAAAAACAGCTCTGTTTTCTGTGAAGTGTCCACGTTGTGTTTTGGGGCATTTCCTGTCGCGGGCGCTAGGCCTACCCACACAAGTGAGGTATCATTTTTATCGGGAGACTTGGGGGGACGCTGGGTGGAAGGAAATTTGAGGCTCCTCTCAGATTCCAGAACTTTCTGTCACCGAAATGTGAGGAAAACTTGTTTTTTTAGCCACTTTTTGAGGTTTGCAAAGGATTCTGGGTAACAGAACCTGGTCCGAGCCCCGCGAGTCACCCCATCTTGGATTCCCCTAGGTCTCTAGTTTTCAAAAATGTACAGGTTTGGTAGGTTTCCCTATGTGCCGGCTGAGCTAGAGGCCATAATCCACAGGTAGGCACTTTGCAAAAAAACAGCTCTGTATTTTGTGAAAAAATGGGATGTGTCCACGTTGTGTTTTGGGGCATTTCCTGTCGCGGGCGCTAGGCCTACCCACACAAGTGAGGTATCATTTTTTTCGGGAGACTTGGGGGAACATAGGATAGCAAAACAAGTGTTATTGCCCCTTACCTTTCTCTACATTTTTTCCTTCCAAATATAAGAGAGTGTGTAAAAAAGACGTCTATTTGAGAAATGCCCTGCAATTCACATGCTAGTATGGGCACCTCGGAATTCAAAGATGTGCAAATAACCACTGCTCCTCAAAACCTTATCTTGATCCCATTTTGGAAATGCAAAGGTTTTCTTGATACCTCTTTTTCACTCCTCATATTTCAGCAAATGAATTGCTGTATACCCAGTATAGAATGAAAACCAACTGCAGGGTGCAGCTCATTTATTGGCTCTGGGTACCTAGGGTTCTTGATGAACCTATAAGCCCTTTATATCCCCGCAACCAGAAGAGTCCAGCAGACAAAACGGTATATTGCTTTCAGAAATCTGACATCGCAGGAAAAAGTTACAGAGTAAAACATAAAGAAAAATGGCTGTTGTTTTCAGCTCAATTTCAATATTTTTTTATTTCAGCTGTTATTTTCTGTAGGAAAACCTTGTAGGATCTACACAAATGACCCCTTGCTGAATTCAGAATTTTGTCTAGTTTTCAGAAATGTTTAGCTTTCCGGGATCCAGCATTGGTTTCACACCCATTCCTGTCACTAACTGGAAGGAGGTTGAAAGCACCAAAAATAGTAAAAATGGGGTATGTCCCAGTAAAATGCCAAATTTGTGTTGGAAAATGTGGTTTTCTGATTCAAGTCTGCCCGTTCCTGAAAGGTGGGGAGATAGTGATTTCAGCACCAGAAACCCTTTGTTGATGGCATTTTCAGGGAAAAAACCACAAGCCTTCTTCGGCGGCCCTTTTTTCCCATTTTTTTGGAAAAAACTAAATTTTCACTGTATTTTGGCTATTTTCTTGGTCTCCTCCAGGGTAAACCACAAACTCTGGGTACCATTAGAATCCCTAGGATGTTGGAAAAAAAGGACGCAAATTTGGCGTGGTTAGCTTATGTGGACAAAAAGTTATGAAGCCCTAAGCGCGAACTACCCCAAATAGCCAAAAAAGGGCTCAGCACTGGGGGGGAAAAGGCCCAGCAGCTAAGGGGTTAAATACACCCATACAGCAAATTAGTAAGAAACAACACACAATAAAAATCCCACACCAATTTCTAAAAATATTAAATATTTTTATATTTGAAAGTGACACCAAAATGACCAAAATCCAATATGGGGAACCAGATTTATGTTTTTTTTAAAGATTAAATTTTAAAAATTGCTTTCTGATGCTTAGAAATCAATAGCACCAGCTGGGGACATTTGGCCGTACTTGATCTGGGCAAAGCCAAAGTTTGAGGCTGACTATGATGGAGCCAAGCTTGAATACACTGAGCGGGAGGCCTCGTCAAAATTTTACCTTTGCACTCTGAAACTTTTCCCGATCTTTTCTCTCTCAAAGTTGGGTGGTTCTCCTCAGCAAGCTGATTTCGATGCCATGTTGTAAAATTGCTTTTCTGCGGGCCCTAAATTCTGGAAGTCTGGAGCTCCAGAGCATTCACCGGGATGAATCTGAACTCCTGGCCGGATTGCGGAAGAAGGTAGTGGGCTTCACTCACAACGGTGAGTCGGTCCACTTATGGAGCTTATTCCAAAAGTTGCTCCAAACCTCTGGAGGTTTTCCAGAAGTTTTCCTTTGGGTCTCAAAGTGTCCAAAAGACAGATCCAAGGGTCTAGGAACCCTCAGATGATCCATGGAAGTTTGGGACTTAAATTCCCACATTGCACCTGGCCAAATCCTTGCACATCCACTGGACGCACTCCAGGCTGGGGACTTTTATGGAAGTTGGTACACAGAAGCTCTTTTAACCTGTTGCCCTCAGGGAGTCCACTCCTGAGTTCTCCTTGAAGCAAGTCAAAGTCCTTTGGACTGTTGTTCCAATGTGCACCAGGAGCAGTACTTCAGTTTGCACTCCTGTGGGTTGCAGAGTGTACATTCCAGACTAGGGTTTGAGAAGGACAGTCCTTCTTCTTCTTGTGGTTTCAGATAGCAGATTTGAATTTCAATGCAGATCTGCTACTTTTATTTATTCATCTTGGGGGGACAGTCAGTGGGCATCCTTGTACAATGAGTTGCAGGGTGCCACCTAGAAGTATGACAACTTCCTCCATAGTGTGGCATCTTCTTGTCCCATAAAGCGCTGCACTTTGACATTCCAAGATGGGCACTTTTCCTCCAGAGTAGCAAGACCTGGCTGAACCAACCCACTGGTATAGTTAATTTCCATTAACTCTGGACATCTACAAATTCCTTTCCTAAGCTTACTATCTGTCTGTGAGGTACAGAATGGGAGGACAGGCCTGGCTTCATTACTTTCTGACTGGATTCATTTTAAAGCCTCAGCTTGATTTACCCAGCCCCCTTCCTTGCCTGGCCTCAGCATCTCCCTACCTCATAATCAGATAACCTCTGCTCAGTGCAGGCCACTTAATCACCTCATCAAAGTAGCCTGGCGAATCCTGTTAGGGTTGACCAATCAGGAGATACCACTAGCAGGCTGGAATTTGGCTTACAGAAAAGAAAGTCAACAATGGCAAGATGGTGGATTTATCATTACCATTCATTTGAGTCCTTTCATGACATGTTAAGCTCCTCCCTAGTAATAATTATGCTTATGAAAAATATTCTCATTTGTAGCCTATGCAGCTAACTTTCAGCAATGGTGGAAAATGAAAGGTACAGTGTTTTCCCTCACCAGGGCATATAAAACATCTTTTATAATGTCCCTGCTTATAGCTGCATGGCACATCGCCCATGGGGCAACTAGGTTGGGACCTTGCAGTGACAAGGTGAAAGCCAGCACTTTTAGGCCCATATTTATACTTTTTGACGCTAAACTGCGCTAACGCAGTTTAGCGTCAAAAAGTTTTGCGCCGTCTAACGCCATTCTGAAGCGCCATGCGGGCGCCGTATTTATGGAATGGCGTTAGACGGCGCAATCAGACCGGCGCTGCCTGGTTTGCGTGGGAAAAAACCACGTAGACCAGACAGCGCCGGCGTAGGGGGAAAATGGCGTATGGGCGTCTTAAAATGGGGCAAGTCAGGTTACGTCAAAAAAATCGTCGTAACCCGACTTGCGCCATTTATTTTCGACGCCCATCCCCCATCAACATGACTCCTATCATTGTAAAGATAGGAGTCATGCCCCCTTGCCCAATGGCCATGCCCAGGGGACTTCTGTCCCCTGGGCATGGTCATTGGGCATAGTGGCATGTAGGGGGGCACAAATCAGGCCCCCCTATGCCACAAAAAATTATTTAAAAAAAATAAAAAAATACTTACCTGAACTTACCTGAATGTCCCTGGGGTGGGTCCCTCCAGCCTTGGGTGTCCTCCTGGGGTGGGCAAGGGTGGCAGGGGGGGTCCCTGGGGGCAGGGGAGGGCACTCTGGGCTCATTTTGAGCCCACTTGTCCCTTAACGCCATGCCTGACCCAGGCGTTAAAAAGCGGCGCAAATGCGCCGTTTTTAGCCACGCCCACTCCCGGGCGTCTCTTTTGCCCGGGAGTATAAATACCACGTAAAGGCCTGGGAGTCATTTTTTAGACGGGAACGCCTCCCTTGCATATCATTAACGCAAGGAAGGGGTTCACGCTAAAAAATGACGCACATTCCGGGAACTTTGGCGCTATACGCCTCTAACGCCATAGTATAAATATGGCGTTAGTTGGCGTTAGTTTAGCGTCGAATTTGCGTCGAAAAAAACGACGCAAATTCGGCGCAAACGGAGTATAAATACGGCCCTTAGGGTCTAGAGACAAAAGCCTGCACTGGGTGGGGGTGTTGGCACCTCCTCCAGGTATGATGGACATTCCAGGGCAGCAAGCTTCAAAGGCCTAGCCACCTTTGTAATGCGTCCTAACTCCACTTTTGGCAGCAAGACAGGCAGGAAAACGAGTTCAGTTATGAGGTGTAGCCACTTCATGCCAGTCCCACCCCTAAGGTGGACGAGGTGAAGTGGACACCACTATTTAAATTCCCCCATCTTGTTTTGGGTGGAATTATACCTCTAGGGCCAGGGTTATGCCCACTTCCAGCGGAAGTGGTCATAAAGAGGGTGTAGTTGCCCTAAAGGTGGGCAATCCATTGGCTGCCACCTGGCACTCCGTGTAACACCCCTAAATTGAGTATTTAGGTGGCATTCCTGAACCCAAAAACTCAGATCCTAATGACCAAGAAGAAAAAGGACAAAGAGTCACACCCGCAGAAGAAGAAAATAGAAGCAGCTGATCTGGTAAAAACCCCGCTGGTCTGTCTGCAACCCTCGATGGACTCTGCACAAAAAGTTGGGTCGTCCTGCAGCTGATCCTCCAGAAACCTGGGAACACTGCCTGCCTTAAAAAAGACTCAAGCCTCCCATGAGCAGCAAAGCTGCTCTCCAACCAACTCTAAAGAAGGGATTCTGTAGCCTCTGGAATCGCAAAGACCTGACACCTGAAGCCACCACTGCGACCTCCATCACTGACCCGAGTGGAGTCGATCTCCGGTGCCCAGAAGCTTCCCCAGATCCCAGAGGAGTTCATTGTGGTTTCAGCCCTCCTGGACACACTGAAGTTGTGTGCTATCTCTGCACACAGCTCCCCTCTCCAGTGGCTTCTGTAGTGGGGGAAACCCAAAGCCTCAAGAAACCACTGCTCCCGTTGCCGCCAGCCCGAGTTCAAGTGTGCCCCTGGTGTTAACAAAGTCCCCCAGCTCTTCTGAGCACGAGTCTACTGTGGTTTCAGCCCTCCTGGAATCCCCGACGATGCCTTCACCCTCAGACCACAGGGCCCCCCAACCACGAGTGCTCCTGGACAAGGAAACCAGATTCTAAAGGACACCCCTGCATCCGTCGCCCCTGGGCCCTGGTGAAGAGGACCAAAGGTGCACCAACGTTCCAGAGCATCCAATTTTTGAGACCTACCTGTTGATTGTCCCTACTGGCCCTGCAGCCAGAGCCTACAGCCTAAATCCATGGAGACCAATTCCCATTGAAAAACACTGGGCACCCAACGCCATATTCCACCTCTGCATCAGGACACTTCAGTGTAGCCCGCAGTGACCTGTTGGTGTGGTCCTGACCCTTGCCCATTACTCACCTTAAGTCTCTAAGATAGGTCGTGTGAGTTGTCATAAAGTGCTTGCTTGCTGAATGTGTTTTCCTTCCATAGGTTAACATTCAAAAACTCTGGAAATTGCACTGTTGATTTTTGCAAATGAAGAGAATATATGCTTTAAAAGTATTTACCTTATAACAATGTTCTTGGATTTAAAATATATATAAAAATACGGGTTTTTTAACTAAATTGACCTCAGATTTTATTCTTTGAGTGTGTGTGTCTCATTTGTGGCCTATCTGAGTGCAACAAGTGCTTAGGACTACCCTCTGATAAACCTGCCTGCTCGCCCATACCACCACAAAATATAGCGTTAGTACTGTCTACTTTTGTCTCTACAAACCAATTGGGGATCCACTGGATCCTCTGCACAGTGTACTTCTTTTTTAGTGCACCTTACAGAGAGCCAGCTTCCTACATTGGTGGAACATCAGTGGGGTCTGCGACTTTGCATTTGCTGATACCACTTATCCATAAAGAGGCTACATGAAAAAATCCAAAAAGTGACTGTAGGAGGCTGGACTGGCTTGTAGTGAGTACCAAGTGGTACTTGCACCTTGCACCAGGCCCAGTTATCCCTTATTAGTGTATAGGGTGTCTAGCAGCTTAGGCTGATAGATAATGGTAGCTTAGCAAAGCAGCTCAGGCTGAACTAGGAGACGTGTGAAGCTACTACAGTACCACTTAGTGTCATATGCACAATATCATAAGAAAACACAATACACAGATATACTAAAAATAAAGGTACTTTATTTTTATGACAATATGCCAAAGTATCTTAGAGTGTACCCTCAGTGAGAGGATAGGAAATATACACAAGATATATATACACAATAGCAAAAATATGCAGTATAGTCTTAGAAAACAGTGCAAACAATGTATAGTTACAATAGGATGCAATGGGGAAACATAGGGATAGGGGCAACACAAACCATATACTCCAGAAGTGGAATGCGAACCACGAATGGACCCCAAACCTATGTGACCTTGTAGAGGGTCGCTGGGACTATTAGAAAATAGTGAGAGTTAGCAAAATAACCCACCCCAAGACCCTGAAAAGTGAGTGCAAAGTGCACCAAAGTTCCCCTAAGGACAAAATAGTCGTGTTAGAGGGAGAATGCAAGGAAAACACAAATCAGCAATGCAACAACAATGGATTCCTGTCTGAAGGTACCTGTGGAGCAAGGGGACCAAGTCCAAAAGTCACAAGCAGCTCGGAGATGGGCAGATGCCCAAGAAATGCCAGCGGTTGGTGCAAAGAAGCTCTTACTAGGCTGAAGAACTGTGAATACTGCAGGAACGACAAGGGCTAGAGACTTCCCCTTTGGAGGATGGATCCCCCACGCCTTGGAGAGTCGTGCAGAAGTGTTTTTCCGCCGGATGGACGCCAACAAGCCTTGCTACACGCAAATCGTGCGTTTGGCGTTTTTGGACGCTGCTGGGGCCCAGGAGGGACCAGGAGGTCGCAAATTGGACCTGCAGAGAGAGGGGACGTCGTGCAAGACAAAGAGCCCTCACTGAAGCAGGTAGCACCCGGAGAAGTGCCAGAAACAGGCACTACGAGGATGCGTGAAACGGTGCTCGCCGAAGTTGCACAAAGGAGTCCCACGTCGCCGGAGACCAACTTAGAAAGTCGTGCAATGCAGGTTAGAGTGCCGTGGACCCAGGCTTGGCTGTGCACACAGGATTTCCGCCGGAAGTGCACAGGGGCCGGAGAAGCTTGCAAAGTCGCGGTTCCCAGCAATGCAGCCCAGCGAGGTGAGGCAAGGACTTACCTCCACCAAACTTGGGCTGAAGAGTCACTGGACTGTGGGGGTCACTTGGACGGTGTCGCTGGATTCGAGGGACCTCGCTCGTCGTGCTGAGAGGAGACCCAAGGGACCGGGGATGCAGCTTTTTGGTGCCTGCGGTTGCAGGGGGAAGATTCCGTCGACCCACGGGAGATTTCTTCGGAGCTTCTGGTGCAGAGAGGAGGCAGGCTACCCCCACAGCATGCACAAGCAGGAAAACAGTCGAGAAGGCGGCAGGATCAGCGTTACAGAGTTGCAGTAGTCGTCTTTGCTACTATGTTGCAGGTTTGCAGGCTTCCAGCGCGGTCAGCGGTCGATTCCTTATCAGAAGGTGAAGAGGGAGATGCAGAGGAACTCGGCTGAGCTCATGCATTCGTTATCTAAAGTTTCCCCAGAGACAGAGACCCTAAATAGCCAAAAAAGAGGGTTTGGCTACCTAGGAGAGAGGAAAGGCTACTAACACCTGAAGGAGCCTATCAGCAGGAGTCTCTGACGTCACCTGGTGGCACTGGCCACTCAGAGCAGTCCAGTGTGCCAGCAGCACCTCTGTTTCCAAGATGGCAGAGGTCTGGAGCACACTGGAGGAGCTCTGGACACCTCCCAGGGGAGGTGCAGGTCAGGGGAGTGGTCACTCCCCTTTCCTTTGTCCAGTTTCGCGCCAGAGCAGGGGCTAAGGGGTCCCTGAACCGGTGTAGACTGGCTTATGCAGAATTGGGCACATCTGTGCCCAACAAAGCATTTCCAGAGGCTGGGGGAGGCTACTCCTCCCCTGCCTTCACACCATTTTCCAAAGGGAGAGGGTGTCACACCCTCTCTCAGAGGAAGTTCTTTGTTCTGCCATCCTGGGCCAGGCCTGGCTGGACCCCAGGAGGGCAGCTGCCTGTCTGAGGGGTTGGCAGCAGCAGCAGCTGCAGAGAAACCCCAGGAAGGGCAGTCTGGCAGTACCAGGGTCTGTGCTACAGACCACTGGGATCATGGAATTGTACCAACAATGCCAGGATGGCATAGAGGGGGCAATTCCATGATCATAGACATGTTACATGGCCATATTCGGAGTTACCATGGTGAAGCTACATATAGGTAGTGACCTATATGTAGTGCACGCGTGTAATGGTGTCCCCGCACTCACAAAGTTCAGTGAATTGGCTCTGAACAATGTGGGGGCACCTTGGCTAGTGCCAGGGTGCCCTCACACTAAGTAACTTTGCACCTAACCTTTACCAGGTAAAGGTTAGACATATAGGTGACTTATAAGTTACTTAAGTGCAGTGTAAAATGGCTGTGAAATAACGTGGACGTTATTTCACTCAGGCTGCAGTGGCAGGCCTGTGTAAGAATTGTCAGAGCTCCCTATGGGTGGCAAAAGAAATGCTGCAGCCCATAGGGATCTCCTGGAACCCCAATACCCTGGGTACCTCAGTACCATATACTAGGGAATTATAAGGGTGTTCCAGTAAGCCAATGTAAATTGGTAAAAATGGTCACTAGCCTGTTAGTGACAATTTAAAAGTAATGAGAGAGCATAACCACTGAGGTTCTGGTTAGCAGAGCCTCAGTGAGACAATTAGGCACCACACAGGGAACATATACATGCACACCTATGAGCCCTGGGGCCCTGTGTGACAGGGTCCCAGTGACACATACATATAGGCCACAAACCTATGAGCACTGGGGTCCTGACTAGCAGGATCCCAGTGACACATAACAACCATACTGAAAACATGGTGTTTTCACTATGAGCACTGAGGCCTGGCTATCAGGATCCCAGTGAGACAGTGAAAACAGTGACAAACACCCTGACATACACTCACAAACAGGCCAAAAGTGGGGGTAACAAGGCTAGAAAGAGGCTACCTTCTCACACAACCCCCCCCCCAAACGAAGGACAATAAGGCTAACCTTGGCCAGTTGAGACTTTATTGTCTAAGTGGTGATAAGTAGAGAGTAGCTCTGCAATAGACTGGTTACTCCCTTTATCATCCACTATATGGTTACTTCCCTGTGGGGATGTAAACCACCCTGTTTGAAGTTTTTTAGCTAAGCAACAATGTGAAGATGTATTTTCAGAGTTTCTATCAGTAAGTTTTAGTTTAGAGCAGTGGGAATTTTCCACTGAACCTATTTGTAGTGATGGAAATGCCAGACAGGGATGCTGTCTCAGAAAAGCCATAGCTGGGCAAAAACTTTGTCCATCTGGCTGGAAGAGAGAACAGGGATGCTGTTTCTCTTGAGTTGGAGCAGGGCAGGGATGCTGTCCTATGAGCTCCACACTAGGGCAGGGATGCTGTCCTAAGTGTTGTGAGGTAGTGCAGGGTTTCTGCACTAAAGTTTCTCTGGGAGGGTTGGAGGGATGCTCCATGTTAACTAAAATGGTGCTGTTTTTCTCACCAATGTTAGTTATCCCACAGAGAGGTACTTCCACCTCAGGGAGTCTAGCTTTGCCAGCTGATGATTCCCTTGGAACAGGTGCCACCCCAGGAGAGGTTTCTCCCACCACAGGAATAGTATCCTGAATGGTAGGGTGGTTAGGGAATACTGTGATACCCTTTTTACCTGTTGATGGAGAGGGATCCTGAGTTTTCAGGCCTTCTCTCCTTTGCTTTTTCATTTCACTTGAAATGAGAGGGAACAATTCCTCAGGGATGCCCAGCATGGCTGCATGGGCATAAAACTCTACATCAGCCCAACCTGAGGCCTCTAGGTCATTACCTAAGAGACAGTCTACAGGTAAGCTAGGTGATACCACCACCTGCTTAGGGCCAGTAACTCCACCCCAACTAAACTGAATTATAGCTAAGGGAAGAAACTTAGTGGAGTTATGGACATCAATAATCTTATACTGTTGTCCAATGATGTGTTGATCAGGGGGCACTAGGTTTTCAGTCACCAAAGTGAAACTGGCACCTGTGTCCCTGTAGGCCAAGGCCTCAACACCATTTATTGAAACTGTCTGCCTGTACTTATCCATTGTAAGGGGACAAGCAGCCAGTGTGGCAAGGCCAATGCCACTAGGTGTGACAGAAACTGTCTTGGGACTGATTACATCAGTTTCCACTATGGACCCATAAGTGAACCCAACTACACCCTTTGCTTGACTGTTGCCAGCAGTCCCACCACTAGTACCACTACTGCTAGGGGCACTAGAGCTTGATGTATTAGTGGTGGTAGGCTCAGGGGGTTTACCTGGACAGGACTTATCCCCTGGCCTATGGCCTCTGTTTTTACACACAAAGCACCAAGGCTTTTTAATGTGTGCAGGTTGGGAAGAAGAGGAAGAATTTGTTTTATCCCCACCCTCTGAAGAGTGTTTAAGATTTGAAGTGGGATCTTTGGTTTTACCCTTATCCCCATGCTTATCTTGAGATTTTTCACCATCTTTCTTCTTAATGCCATCTTTGTCACCCCCTGTATGAACTTTTCTGTTCACCCTTGTTCTGACCCATTTGTCTGCCTTCTTTCCCAATTCTTGGGGAGAGGTCAGATCAGAGTCTACCAGGTACTGGTGCAACAAATCAGACACACAATTATTAAGTATATGCTCTCTCAGGATTGTGTTATACAGGCTGTCATAATCAGTAACTTTACTGCCATGTAACCACCCCTCCAAGGCCTTCACTGCCTGGTCAATGAAATCAACCCAGTCTTGTGAAGACTCCTTTTTGGTCTCTCTGAACTTTATCCTGTACTGTTCAGTGGTTAAGCCATAACCATCCAGGAGTGCATTCTTAAGAACTTGGAAATTATTGGCATCATTTTCTTTCACAGTAAGGAGCCTATACCTACCTTTTACACTAAATGATAGCCATAGGATAGCAGCCCACTGCTTTTGAGGGACATCCTGTACAGCACAGGCCCTCTCAAGTGCAGCAAACCACTTGTTAATGTCATCCCCCTCCTTATAAGGGGGAACTATCTTGTGCAGATTCCTGGAATCATGCTCTTTTGCAGGATGACTATGGGGAATACTGCTGCTGCCACCATGGGTATCTAAACCCATCTTCTGTCTTTCCCTCTCTATTTCTAAAGACTGTCTATCCAAATCCAGCTGTTGCTTCTTGAGCTTCAGTCTGGTTTGTTCCACTCTCAATCTATTGAGCTCCCTTTCTAACAATCTGTCATCAGGGTGGGTGGGAGGGACATTTCTAGATACAGAGGTATGATGGGAATGAACAGAAGGAGACCTGTCCCTTACAAAGGGCACCCTAACAGCTTGGCTACCAGCATAATGTGAGAGCACATCATCAGTATGATGTGATTCAACCTCTGTACCAACTATGCTAGACTGTCTAGTAATGGGCAGGCTGAGAAGTTTCTTTCCTGAACCTTTTCCTGGGGGAGTCCCTGGATCAGATTGAGAACCATTAGCTACTTTTTCTACAGATTGGGCACTTATGGCCTTATCCTGTACTCTAAGCATATTAATTAACAGTTCTAAGGAAGGATTCTTCCCTACACTCAAACCTCTCTCTATGCAGAGACTCCTTGCTCCTTTCCAGCTAAGGTGATGATATGCAAGTTTGGACAGTTCAACTTTTTGGCCTGTGCCAGACATTTTTTAGAGAGAGTTAAAGTGATAGATAAAGAGAAAAAAGTTTTCAGAACTTTTTGGAAAGACAGAAAAAAACTTTTTAAACTTTTAAGAACTTTTTGAAAGTTTAGAAGTACTTTTCAGCACTTAGAAAAGAGTGAAAAGAGGAAATGCAAAACTTTTTGGCTATGTGTATATACACTGACCTTGTTTTGTATATTTTTCTCTTATGAAAAGTACAATGACAAGAGTGGTAAGTAGTCTCAAAGCACTTATCCCACCGCTGCACAACCAATGTAGGAGGCTGGACTGGCTTGTAGTGAGTACCAAGGGGTACTTGCACCTTGCACCAGGCCCAGTTATCCCTTATTAGTGTATAGGGTGTCTAGCAGCTTAGGCTGATAGATAATGGTAGCTTAGCAAAGCAGCTCAGGCTGAACTAGGAGACGTGTGAAGCTACTACAGTACCACTTAGTGTCATATGCACAATATCATAAGAAAACACAATACACAGATATACTAAAAATAAAGGTACTTTATTTTTATGACAATATGCCAAAGTATCTTAGAGTGTACCCTCAGTGAGAGGATAGGAAATATACACAAGATATATATACACAATAGCAAAAATATGCAGTATAGTCTTAGAAAACAGTGCAAACAATGTATAGTTACAATAGGATGCAATGGGGAAACATAGGGATAGGGGCAACACAAACCATATACTCCAGAAGTGGAATGCGAACCACGAATGGACCCCAAACCTATGTGACCTTGTAGAGGGTCGCTGGGACTATTAGAAAATAGTGAGAGTTAGCAAAATAACCCACCCCAAGACCCTGAAAAGTGAGTGCAAAGTGCACCAAAGTTCCCCTAAGGACAAAATAGTCGTGTTAGAGGGAGAATGCAAGGAAAACACAAATCAGCAATGCAACAACGATGGATTCCTGTCTGAAGGTACCTGTGGAGCAAGGGGACCAAGTCCAAAAGTCACAAGCAGCTCGGAGATGGGCAGATGCCCAAGAAATGCCAGCGGTTGGTGCAAAGAAGCTCTTACTAGGCTGAAGAACTGTGAATACTGCAGGAACGACAAGGGCTAGAGACTTCCCCTTTGGAGGATGGATCCCCCACGCCTTGGAGAGTCGTGCAGAAGTGTTTTCCCGCCGGATGGACGCCAACAAGCCTTGCTACACGCAAATTGTGCGTTTGGCGTTTTTGGACGCTGCTGGGGCCCAGGAGGGACCAGGAGGTCGCAAATTGGACCTGCAGAGAGAGGGGACGTCGAGCAAGACAAAGAGCCCTCACTGAAGCAGGTAGCACCCGGAGAAGTGCCAGAAACAGGCACTACGAGGATGCGTGAAACGGTGCTCGCCGAAGTTGCACAAAGGAGTCCCACGTCGCCGGAGACCAACTTAGAAAGTCGTGCAATGCAGGTTAGAGTGCCGTGGACCCAGGCTTGGCTGTGCACACAGGATTTCCGCCGGAAGTGCACAGGGGCCGGAGAAGCTTGCAAAGTCGCGGTTCCCAGCAATGCAGCCCAGCGAGGTGAGGCAAGGACTTACCTCCACCAAACTTGGGCTGAAGAGTCACTGGACTGTGGGGGTCACTTGGACGGTGTCGCTGGATTCGAGGGACCTCGCTCGTCGTGCTGAGAGGAGACCCAAGGGACTGGGGATGCAGCTTTTTGGTGCCTGCGGTTGCAGGGGGAAGATTCCGTCGACCCACGGGAGATTTCTTCGGAGCTTCTGGTGCAGAGAGGAGGCAGGCTACCCCCACAGCATGCACAAGCAGGAAAACAGTCGAGAAGGCGGCAGGATCAGCGTTACAGAGTTGCAGTAGTCGTCTTTGCTACTATGTTGCAGGTTTGCAGGCTTCCAGCGCGGTCAGCGGTCGATTCCTTATCAGAAGGTGAAGAGGGAGATGCAGAGGAACTCGGCTGAGCTCATGCATTCGTTATCTAAAGTTTCCCCAGAGACAGAGACCCTAAATAGCCAAAAAAGAGGGTTTGGCTACCTAGGAGAGAGGAAAGGCTACTAACACCTGAAGGAGCCTATCAGCAGGAGTCTCTGACGTCACCTGGTGGCACTGGCCACTCAGAGCAGTCCAGTGTGCCAGCAGCACCTCTGTTTCCAAGATGGCAGAGGTCTGGAGCACACTGGAGGAGCTCTGGACACCTCCCAGGGGAGGTGCAGGTCAGGGGAGTGGTCACTCCCCTTTCCTTTGTCCAGTTTCGCGCCAGAGCAGGGGCTAAGGGGTCCCTGAACCGGTGTAGACTGGCTTATGCAGAATTGGGCACATCTGTGCCCAACAAAGCATTTCCAGAGGCTGGGGGAGGCTACTCCTCCCCTGCCTTCACACCATTTTCCAAAGGGAGAGGGTGTCACACCCTCTCTCAGAGGAAGTTCTTTGTTCTGCCATCCTGGGCCAGGCCTGGCTGGACCCCAGGAGGGCAGCTGCCTGTCTGAGGGGTTGGCAGCAGCAGCAGCTGCAGAGAAACCCCAGGAAGGGCAGTCTGGCAGTACCAGGGTCTGTGCTACAGACCACTGGGATCATGGAATTGTACCAACAATGCCAGGATGGCATAGAGGGGGCAATTCCATGATCATAGACATGTTACATGGCCATATTCGGAGTTACCATGGTGAAGCTACATATAGGTAGTGACCTATATGTAGTGCACGCGTGTAATGGTGTCCCCGCACTCACAAAGTTCAGTGAATTGGCTCTGAACAATGTGGGGGCACCTTGGCTAGTGCCAGGGTGCCCTCACACTAAGTAACTTTGCACCTAACCTTTACCAGGTAAAGGTTAGACATATAGGTGACTTATAAGTTACTTAAGTGCAGTGTAAAATGGCTGTGAAATAACGTGGACGTTATTTCACTCAGGCTGCAGTGGCAGGCCTGTGTAAGAATTGTCAGAGCTCCCTATGGGTGGCAAAAGAAATGCTGCAGCCCATAGGGATCTCCTGGAACCCCAATACCCTGGGTACCTCAGTACCATATACTAGGGAATTATAAGGGTGTTCCAGTAAGCCAATGTAAATTGGTAAAAATGGTCACTAGCCTGTTAGTGACAATTTAAAAGTAATGAGAGAGCATAACCACTGAGGTTCTGGTTAGCAGAGCCTCAGTGAGACAATTAGGCACCACACAGGGAACATATACATGCACACCTATGAGCCCTGGGGCCCTGTGTGACAGGGTCCCAGTGACACATACATATAGGCCACAAACCTATGAGCACTGGGGTCCTGACTAGCAGGATCCCAGTGACACATAACAACCATACTGAAAACATGGTGTTTTCACTATGAGCACTGAGGCCTGGCTATCAGGATCCCAGTGAGACAGTGAAAACAGTGACAAACACCCTGACATACACTCACAAACAGGCCAAAAGTGGGGGTAACAAGGCTAGAAAGAGGCTACCTTCTCACAGTGACTACACAAAAAAATCAAAAAATTGCCTTTAGATAAATTGCATTTTTGAATTGGTTAGTTCCTAAAAGTAACTGTTAGGGCCATGGTTAGGTCCCTGTAGTTTAACAGTTTAAAACTTTTTAAAAAATGCCTTAGTTAGGACTATAAAAGCTGTGTTAAGAATTTTTCTCTAGCTCCAAAAAGGTACCAACGTTAGTACAACAATGTGTACATCACAGGGTGTGGATAAGGAGTTCAACCTCACCCCTTACCTCCAGCTTTCTCATAAGCAGTTAAGAATGTGTGCAAAGGGTACAAAATCAAAACTGGCTCAAATCCACCACTGAAAAGCTCCAGAAGCTGGTGGCACAGTATGAGCAGGCCCATCATACTGATGGGGTCACTGACCCTGAGGATCAGGGCAGACTGGGTGAGGAGGAACAGCTGGACCCTCCAGCACTTGAAAGAGAAGAACCTGGAACTTGCAGACAACCCAAGGTCCCTAGAGCACCTCCCTCTTGCGAGGATGTCTCAGGTCCATCAAGGTCCAATGAAGAACTCTGAAGAAGAGATTCTTTTAGAAATATTGGCTTGAAAAATTGCCCTGGAGGACAGGATACTGGCCATAGAAAGGGGAAGAGCAGAAATGGGTTTAGCACCCATGAATGGTGGCAGCAACTTTATAACTAGGGAAAGAGTAGGGCATTCAATCCTAAAATCCCCAAATTTGTGGATGGTGATGATATCACTGTAGGAGGCTGGCCTGGTTTGTAGTGGGTACCTAAGGTACTTACACCTTATACCAGGACTAGGTATCCCTTATTAGTGAAACGTAGACAGTGTCTAGAAGCCAGGATCTCTAAGGGTAGTGTGGATAAGCAGCCAAGGCCTAACTAGGAGACATGCAA
The DNA here is from genome assembly GCF_031143425.1 of Pleurodeles waltl. Lineage (NCBI taxonomy): Eukaryota > Metazoa > Chordata > Amphibia > Caudata > Salamandridae > Pleurodeles > Pleurodeles waltl. Next base: position 1,239,926,283 of record NC_090446.1, read on the forward strand.
AGTTAATGCAATACCACTGCAGTCACATAGTACTCACACACATGAAAGAAAATACTCAGTGTTACAAAAATAAAGGGACTTTATTTTGGTGACACAAATGCCAAAAATACCATAGAGACTTAGGAGGTAAGTAATACACAAATTACCTACACTATTATGCAGAAATAGCTGTAAAACTGTTAGAAAACAGTGCAAATAGTGATAATAAAAATAGTTGAAAATGGGCCTGGGGAAACACAAACCAAATACTAAGAAAGTGGAATGCGAAAGTCGGTTTCCCACCTAGGCAAGTGTAGTGTGAAGAGGAGCGCTGGGACTATTAGAAAACGCCAAAGGTTAGTGAAAGAACCCACCCTAGAGCCCAGGAAAGCTGGAGTAAATCAGAACACACAAGAACACGAGAAAGAAGATTATGCAAGAACCAGAAGAGACTGCAAGACACCAACAATGGATGTCTGAACCTGAAGACGTGTAGAAGAAGGGGACCATGTCCAAGAAGCACTGTTGAGTCCATGGAGAACAGGAGCCCCTGCTAACCCGGATGAAGGTGCAAAAGAAGAACCACCGGTGAAGAACAACAGTCAGTATTGCACCCAAGAAGACAGATGCAGAAGATGTCCCACTCCTGGTTGATGCAGAAGATGTCCCACTCCGGATGAATGAATGCAGTCTGTTTTGCGTCGCTGGATTCCACCAACTAGCCTTGGCATGCGCAAAGCACGCTGTTAGCGGAAAATGAGGCTGCCTGGCACCAGGAGGGACCTGGTTGTCTCTACCCAGGAGTGGGAGTCAGAGGGGGCTCTCAGCAACTCAGAGAGCTCTCAGAAGACCAGGCAGCATGCACAGGAGTCCCACAGCACAGGGACAAAGAAGGTGCAAAATGAGGCCCATGCAGCACTACACAAAGAGATCCCACGCCGCCGGAGAACCACTCAGGAAGCTGTGCGTCACAGCATAGAGTTCTGGGAGCAGGAGCTGCACGGTGCACAAAGAACTTAACGGAAGGATTGCAACAAACCTTGGCAACTGCAAAACACGCGGTGCAGGGTGGTAATGTCTTGCGTGTGGAGGCAAGCTCTTACCTCCACCAAAATTGGACAGTTGGACGTTGGTCCACTTGGTCCACTACCTGTGTTGCTGGATCCATGCACTTCTTCAGGAGAGGGGACCCACGCCACCAGTCTTTGCTGCAGAGGGGTGCCTGCTGAAGCAGGGAAGTGACTCCTTCACTTCAAGGAAGATTCCTTAGTTCTTTTGATACAGTATGAAGACAGATAGTCCTCGGAGGTTGCATGACCTGGAAACAGTTGGTGGCAGGAGCTGAAGATACAATGTTGAAGAAGTTGTTGTTGCTTCTTTGTTGCAGTTGTAGAGTTCCTCGAGGGTCCAGATGCAGTTTCTTCAGTTAGAAGGTGAAGTAAAGGATGCAAAGGATTCCTGCTGAAGTCTTGCAATCTGAATCTGGAGAACCACCAAAGAGAGAGACCCTAAATAGCCCTGAAAGGGGGATTAGTCAGCCAAACAGGGAAGCACCTATCAGGGGAGGGCTCTGACGTCACCTGTTGGCACTGGCCACTCAGATGCTCCCAGAGTGCCCTGCCAACTCGGAATCCAAGATTGCATAACCCAGGGACCCTCTGGAGCAGCTCTGAGCACCACCCGGGGTGGTGATGGACAGGGAAGGGGCCACTCCCCTTTTCTTGTCCAGGTTCACACCAGAGCAGGGACTGGGGGTCCCTCAGCCGGCATAGACTGGATTATGCAAGGAGGGCACCATCTGTGCCCTTCAATACATTTCCAGAGGCTCTGGGAGGCTACCCCTCCCAAGCCTGTAACACATATTCCCAGAGGTAGAGGGTGTAACACCCCTCTTCCAAAGGAAATCCTTTGTTCTGTCTTCCTGGGCTTGAGCTGCTCAAGCAACTGGATGGCAGAAACCTGTCTGAGATGTGGCAGCAGCTGGGGCTGCCTGGGAAACTCAGTAGGCTATACTGGCAATACTTGCAGTCCTCTAAGGAGCCCCCAGAGTACATGGAATCATACAACCAATGCTTACAAAAGCATTGGGGTATGATTCCAACATGTATGATACCAAACATGCCTATGTTCGGAGTTACCATTATGTAGCTAGACATAAGTAGTAACCTATGTCCAGTACACAAGTAAAATGGAATCCCTGGACTCACGAAGTCCGGTAAAATGGTCCCAGAGGTCGTAGGGACACCTCTGCTAGTGCAGGGGTGCCCTCACACAGGTACTCTGTACCCTGCGCTCAGGGCTGGAGGGCCTGCTATGTGGGTGACTTATAAGTGACCTGGTGCAGTGTAAATGGCAGTGAAAGGGTGCATGCACCTTTTCACACAGGCTGCAATGGCAGTCCTGTAGAAGCCTTTGCATGGGCTTCCTACAGGTGACAAAAAATAAGCTGCAGCCCCTAGGGATCCCCTGGAACCCCAATGCCCTGGGTACCTAAGTACCATATACTAGGGACTTATAAGGGGGCACCAGTATGCCCATTGTGGGTGGAATACTGGATTACCAGTATCCTATAACCATAATTTCAGGGAGAGAGCATAACTACTGGGATCCTGATTAGCAGGATCCCAGTAGACACAGTCAACATACTGACAAACAGGCCAAAGGTGGGGGTAACCATGCTAGAAAGAGGCCACTTTCCTACAATCACCAAGTGGTTCACAGCCTTTGAGAGGGCCTATGTTTCCAGAGAGCTTAGCAAACAGCACTGGAGCTCTTTCCTTTGGGAAATGCTCTCAGGAAAGGGCACAGATACAATCCTGACACTGAATGAGGCAGATGGTAGGTCCTATTACCTCATGAAGGACACCCTGATTGATAGCTTAGGGCTCACTCCTGAAGAGTACAGAATCAGGTTCAGGGAGACTCATAAAACCCAGAGTCAGTCCTGGGTAGGTCTTGTAGACTTTTTGGTAAAGACACTAGGCGGCTGTTTAAAAAGCAACAATGTGCATGATTATGAGAGGCTTTACAATTTACTAATGAAAGAGCATCTGTTGAGCAGTTGTTTCAAGAGAAGTTACATCAGCACCTGGTAGACCTAGGTCCACTTTCTCATCATGAGTTGGGGAAGAATGGAGACCACTGGGTCAAGACAAGGGTGACGAAAACTCCCACTGGTGAGGGAGACCACAAAAAGGAGGCCAAAAGGGCTCCCAAGGGAAAGAGGGTAACCAGAACAGAGATAAAAGCAAAGCGTTTTCTAAAGGCCCCAAAAACCTGCACAGGAGGGTGGGCCTTGAGAATGTTCACCATCCAAGGGTGGGTACAAAGGGAAAAACTGGGATTCCAAAAAGGCTTGGTGTCATTACTGAAAGGCTCTTGGACACCGAACTGAAGACCCCACCTGTCCCCTCAAAAATAATGCCTCTAGTGCACCTGCAGTAAATGCAGTCTCCCAATAGCATTCCTGGTGTGTCCTGCCCATGTCAGTGAGCCTACTGAGGAAACTCTAGTTTCAGAGGGTGGTGTAAATGTAGCTACCCCAGCTGTCTGGGCCAGTAATCTAGAGAGATTGAGAGAACAGCCACATATTAACCCATTTGCTGCTAGGCCTTTCCCCTCCTCCTGTGCTAAGTCTCTGTTTGGCTATTTGGGGTAGTTCGCGTTTTGTCCACAGAACCGATCTATGCCAAATTTGTGTCCTTTTTCTAACCTCCTGGGGATTCTAAAAGTACCCAGGGTTTCTGGATTCCCCTGGAGGAAACCAAGACATTAGCCAAGATAGAGCTAAATTTGAGTTTTTGGGGGAAAATGGGAACAAAGTGCTGCAGAAGAAAGCACCTGTTTTGTTCCCTGCAAATAGCATCAATGAAGGGTTTTCCATGCTAAAGTCACCATGTTCTCAACCTTTAGAAACAGGTGGACTAGAATCCGAAAATCAAATTCTTCAACACAGTTTTGGCATTTTACTGAGGCATACCCCATATTTCCTATTTTTTGTGCTTTCAACACCCTTTCAGTTAGTCACAGAAATGGGTGTGAAACCAATGGTGAATGCTATACATTTCTGAACAGTAGACAAAATTCTGAATTCAGCAGAATCAGAAAACTAAATTCTTCAACACAGTTTTGGCATTTTACTGGGGCATACCCCATATTTCCTATTTTTTGTGCTTTCAACCTCTTTCCAGTTAGTCACAGAAATGGGTTTGAAACCAATGATGAAAGCTATACATTTCTGAACAGTAGACAAAATTCTAAATTCAGCAATTGGCGGTTTGTGTAGCTCTTTCACTGTTTTCCTATAGAACGTGACATAAAAAAATATTGAAACTGAGTTGAAAAAAACAACCATTTCTATGTTTTTATCTGTAGTGTTTTAGCAGGTTTTTGAAAGCAATATACTGTTACATCCGCTGGACCCTTTTTGTTGTGGGAAAATATGGGGCTTGAAGGTTCACCTAGAACCCGAGCTAACCAGAGCCAGTAAATGAGTTGCACCTTACAATGGGTTTTCATTGTGTCACGGCTGTACAGCAATTCATTTGGTAAAATATAAAGAGTGAAAAATAGATACCAAGGAAACCTATGCTTTTCCAAAATGGGCACACGATATGGAGTTTAGAAGCAGTGGTTATTTGCACATCTCTGACTTCGTGGGTACCCATACTAGCATGTGAATTAAAGGGCATTTCTCAAAATGACTTCTTTCTTACACATTGTCTTACATTTAGAAGGCGTGAATGCAGAGAAAGACAATGGTAATAACACTTGCTCTGCTATTCAGTGTTCCCCCAGGTCTCCTGATAAAAATGATCTCTCACTTGTGTGGGTAGGCCTAGTGCCAGTGACAGGATATGCCCCCAAAACGCAACGTGGACATGTCACATTTTTCCACTGAAAACAGTTTTTTTACAATGTGCCTAGCTCTGGATTTTGGGCAGTAGCTCAGCCAGCACATAAGGAAACCTAGCAAACCTGTACATCTCTGAAAACTAGACACCTAGGGGAATCCAGGATGGGGTGGCATGTGTGGCTCTTACCACATTTGTGAACCCAGAATCCCTTGCAAACCTCAACATTTGTCCCAAAAAAACACACATTTTCCCCACATTTTTGTGCTGGAAAGTTCCGGAATCCGAGAGCTCAGTTTTTTTTATATATGTATTTAGGCTCACTCTGCTTTGGGCACCCATAAAAGTGAAGTACCATTTTTATCGGGAGACCAAGGGGTATACTTGGCAGTAAGAAATTTGTAGTTTATTTCTGTTTCTAGAAGAATATGGTTCGGAAATGCAGGGAAAATATGTGATTTTAGTCACATTTTGAGGTTTGCAGGGCATCGTGGGCAAGGAAATTTGTTGGGATCCATGAAAGGCACACCACCTTGTACTCCCCTGTGCATATTGTTTTCAAACATATCTAAAGTTGGTAGATTTTTCCTAAACAAGAAGTGAGCACGCCACCAAGTATCTTACTTCTGTGGTGTCCATAACACTCAAATTGTGAAAAAACATCCTTAGGTTTTGTTAAAAGACCCCTCATCCACCAACCTAGTTGGTGGCATGCTTCATCATTGGTATCCTGACTGAGACACCTAGAGTGTCCGGAGTGTGCTTCGATGCCCGATTACAGTGGAACAGGTGTTTTTTGTGAGTTGAATTCCCAACTGGGAGGAGAAGTGCTATAAAAATACCTTGTGGCTAACCACTATTATTTTAACACGTACATGCTGGTTGGATTTGGCAGACGTGTGAGTGATGGTTCAATGTATAAAGTTTGATTGACAAGAGATTTCACACAAATTAAATGCACTGATAATAATTGAAAGGTCAGAAAACTGAACCAATGACACAGCCCATGAACTGTAAAGCCGCGACAAGGCACCAGCCACTCTACAGGCCATTCACACTCCTTTCATACGTGACACACAGAAGACCATTCAACCGCCAGCTGAGGGCCCAGCACATTACAACATTCACAACAAGAGACTATGTAGAGACAATGTACACTCTGGCAGAGAAAGACAGAAATGACAATTATTAGCGCACAATCATATATTCATCAAGTACACACATACTGATTGGATTTGGCACCTGGGTGAGTTATGGTTTAATATATATAATTTTGTTTACCAGAGATTTTGCAAAAATGAAAGGCACTGTTAATAATTGAAAAGTCAAAAAACTAAACCGATAACTCACAGCTTGTGAGCTGTAGAGCGCCGTCAAGGCGCCAACAGATTTACAGTTTTTCACACACCTTTCATACAAGACACACACAAGACCATTCACACGGCCAGCCCTGGGCTCAGCACATTACAACACTCACATCAACAGACAGCGCCATCAATTTCATATGCCCACATGCCTAACACTACAATCACACAGGCTGACGGAATGTGTGGATTGGGGTTTGGCTAGCAGTGCGTGTAGTGACCACCAGCAAGTCACTACTCACACACTGCCAGCTAAGCACCAGCTCACAAACACCGCCAATTACGTGCCAGTCCAAGCACACTGCTAGCCAAGTGCCAGTCTTTGCACACTGCCAGCCAAGCGCCAGTCCACGCACACCCCAGCCAAGTGCCACTCCATACACTCTCCCAGTCAAGTGCCATTCCACGCACACCGCCAGCGAAGCACCAGTCAATGCACACCGCCATCACATTTTTTTCACAAAAAAGAAAACACAAACTAATTGTATGTAAATACAAAACTACAAACACAAAAGCTCTAACCAAATACATGATACTAATGCCAACTGTGAAAATGAACAAAAAATATAAAACACTATAGAACAGGCAGTTTACTTTTACACTCACTGTAGATCTTAAAAACTCTTTTGGGTGTGGTACATTCTGAAAAAAGCAAGCACACACAGCCCAGGTTTAGAAGGACATTTGGGGTAGTACATATGCCTCTCCTTCCACGCACCTCTTTGCATACAGACTCTACATCTCCTACTGGGAAAGCATTTTTTGGGCATAGGAGGAATGTGATTAGGAAAGTGGTTATCTTTCAAACTAGCCACATCCTCCACCACTCGGACTCTAGGAACACTTGCCTGTTCCATTACAACAAGGCTGCCCATCGCAGACTCCTGAAACTGAACAAATGTCATCTTGGACTTCAGAGAACAATCCTTAAATACAACAAAAACATTAAGGGTTGCAAAGTACAATAAATGGATAGCCAACTTCTTAGAACAAATGTAAGCCTTACGATCAGCAGTGTAAGGTTCCAACCTCTGGTCTACTCTATCTACACCACCCATGTCCGTATTATAGTCTAAAATGCACCCAGGGTTCCACACCTCAGCAACCTGACCCCAAACTGTCACAGATGAAGTACTTTCATCATGGATGGTAGTCGGCATGTAGACATCTCTCCTGTCTGCAAATTTCACAGCTAGAAGTTCATCACTATGCAAAGCACTGCCCTGTTCCGTCTCAAGTTTTTTACAAACAAGCTCTCTTGGGTAACCTTTATGATTAGATCAATTTCCTGAACAATTGCACACCAGTGTAGATGATATCTACATAGAAATGGGGATGTTTGTTAAAAAACAAAGGCTTTTTATTCTGTTGGTTGGAAGAGGACTTAGACCCACCCCCTCAGAGGCTTTTTGTAGGCCTGATGAAGACTCTTGCTTTTTTTCTTTGTCCCCACCTTTGTCATGTGACTTACCATTCTTCTTGTCTTTGTTACCCCCTATATGAGCTTTCCTGCTCATACTTGTACTGACCAATTTGTCTGCTTTCTTTCCCAATTCTTGGGGAGAGGTCAGATCTGAGTCTACCAAGTGTTGGTGTAACAAATCAGACACACAGTTATTCAGAATATGCTCTCTCAAAATTAGGTTATATAGACCCTCATAGTCAGACACTTTGCTGCCATGCAACCAACCTTCTAAAGCCTTCACAGAACAGTCCACAAAGTCTATCCAAGATGACTCTTTTCTGGTTTCTCTGAACGTTATCCTGTATTGTTCAGTGGTGAAGCCAAATCCATCCAAGAATGCAGTTTTGAGGATACTGTGATGGTCTGAGTCTTCTTCTCTGACAGTGAGAAGCCTATCACTCCCCTTGTCAGAAAAAGAAAATCACAGAATAGCAACCCCCTGCCTTTGAGGGACCCTCTGAACTTTGCAGGACCTCTCAAGTGCAGCAAACCACTTGTAAACGTCATCCCCCACCTTGTATGGGGGAACAATTTTATGCAAGGTCCTAGAGTCAATGGTGTCCTCCCTAACTATATAACTCCTGAAACTGCTGCTGCCACCATGGGGAACTAACCCCAACCCCTGACTCTCTCTCTCCACATCCAAAGGTCTCCCTACCTAGTGCTAGCTGTTGCTGCTGCAGCCTCAACCTGGCCTCCTCCAATCTTAGTTTCCTGAGCTCCCTATCTATGGAGCCATCATCTGGATTTGAACCATGGGATCCCTGAGAAACTGAGGTGATATGAGAGTGGGCAGAGATAGATCTTATCCTAACTTTACTAACCCTGGTAACCTGACCTCTAGGTGTGAAGGGGGCCCCCCGAGTGACTACCTCTCCCACTGCCAGCTACACTAGTAGGTCTGCTAGGGGGAAGATCTTTGGAAGAGCCCTCCCCCGAATCTTCAGGATGATTCTCTGATTCTGAGGGGCTAGAATCTCCCTTCCCCTTCTCCTCCTGGTTATCAGCATGTCCCTGATCATCCTGGAGGAGAAGGCTCAACAGAACATTCTTGTTTGGGTTCTTCCCAACATCTAAGCTTCTCTCTGAGCAAAGCCCCTGCAGTTGTTTGAAGGTCATGCCCTCATAGGGAGTGCCCATGCCCTCAGAGCTAGGCCCAGTAGTAGACATGATGTAGGGTGACTCTTAGTATAGTGTAAGTGAAAAGAAAACCTACTCTACCTAACTCCTAGTCTCTTAGAAAGGAAGGTAAGAGACTAGGGCCTTCATTATGTACATGGGGGTCAAGACCGCCACGCCAGCGGCAGCGGCATGGTGGTCTCGACCGCCATATAAACAACAAGTGCAAGCAGTGCTGCCCTCCGGATAATGTACCATGTTTCCCCCAGCCTTTCCCTGGCGGGCTCCCCCTTTCCTTTGTCCAATTTCCCTGCACGAAACTGGACAAAGGAAAGGGGATTGACCACTCCCCTGTCCATCACCACTCGAGAGGTGGCGCTCAGAGCTCCTCCAGAGTGTCTCTGGGTTTTGCTATCTTGGATTCCAAGTTCTTCGTGCATCTTGCAGCTCCGGCCACCAGCACTCTATCCTGTGACGCACAGCTTCCTGACTGGTTCTCCGGTGGCGTGTGTTCCCTTTGTGTAGTGCTGCGTGGGCCTCCATTTGCACCTTCTTTATCCCCATGCTGTGGGACTCCAGTGCATGCTGTCTGGTCGTCTGAGGGATCTATAAGTTGCTGAGAGCCCCCTCTCACTCTCCCTCCTGGGTAGAGGCCACCAGGTCCCTCCTGTTCCTGGGCAGCACCATTTTCCACTAACCTCGTGCTTTGTGTGTGCCAAGGTTTGTTGGCGGAATCCAGGAATGCAAACCAGACTGTACTCATCCATCCGACGTGGGACATCTTCTGCACGAACCAGGAACCTGCATCTGTCTTCTTGGGTGCAATACTGACTGTTGTTCCTCACCGGTGGTTCCTCTTTTACACCTTCATTCAGGTTAGCAGGGACTCCTGTTCTCCCTGGACTCTTCAGTGCTTCTTGGACTTGGTCTGCTTCTTCCACAGGTCTTCAGGTCCAGGAATCCATCATTGGTGTCTTGCAGTCTCTTCTGGTTCTTGCATAATCGTGTTCTTGTGTGTAGTAGGAAAGTTATTGTGATTTACTCCTGCTTTCCTGGGCTCTGGGGTATGTTCTATTACTTACCTTTGATGTTTTCCCATGCTCCCATCGCCCCTCTACACACTACACTTGCCTATGTAGTAATCCGACTTTCGCATTCCACTTTCTTAGTATATGGTTTGTGTTCCCCCAGGCCCATTTCTAACTATTGTGATTTTCACTATTTTAACTGTTTTCTAAATGTTTTTTTACAGCTATTTCTGCATACTAGTGTATATAATTTGTGTATTAATTACTTCTTAAAGAAGTATAGTCTCTATGGTATTTTGGCATTTGTGTCACCAAAATAAAGTATGTTTATTTTTGTAACACTGTGGCCCATATTTATACTTTTTTAGCGCTGCATTTGCGCTGCTTTTTAAAGCAAAAGTGATGCAAACTTGCAAAATACAAATGTATTTTGTAAGTTTGCGCCGCTTTTCCGTAAAAAAATTACGCAAATACAGCGCTAAAAAAGTATAAATATGGGCCTGAGTATTTTCTTTCATGTGTGTGAGTACTGTATGACTACAGCTGTATTGCATGAGCTTTGCATGTCTCCTAGTTAGGCCTTGGCTGCTCATCCACACTACCCCTAGAGAGCCTGGCTTCTAGACACTGTCTACATTTCACTAATAAGGTAAAACTGGACCTGGTATAAGGTGTAAGTACCTTAGGTACCCACCACAAACCAGGCCAGCTGCCTACAGGATGTCTCTGACAACAACCAACACTGTGTAAAATAAGTTTAAACAAAGTGTGGCTTTAGCACAAAGACCTATATACTCAAAAACAATACCACCCACTTGCCAACGACAGCTAGACTCACCAGCACCCACTCTGCACAGACACAGCAAGCACCAACAATATCTCACTAGAAAGGAAAGACAAAACAACATTACACAAAGGACAACACAATACAAATTGAGGACAAACCCTAAGATTATTTCACAAACAGTTAAACAGAAGCTAAATATGCTGTTATTATAGCATTTACAAAAATGCATTCATGCAGGGCAGTGATACTCATTTTGAGAAAACAGTACAAAACACTTTCTCTTTCCAAACACATTTAACTGCAGATCAACCAGCGCCGAAACGGCAAGCAGGAGTTGCTGCAAGAGAAAATATAAGCTTTGCACTACAGAAAAAGGAGATATAAAATATTATGATCACAAATGATGACAAGAAATAAAACAGTTAACAATATAAAACAATATGAAGTCTGCTCATCACTGTTTAAATGCCAGCCACACACATCATCAGCCAAAAGTAGTTCTACGCTTAGCGCCAGTCCATGCACACTGCCAGCCAAGTGCTAGCCCACACATGTAGACCATCAGCCCAACTCCAGTTCTCACACACACAGAAACTTTCCCTGGTCTAGTGGTTTTCTGCCCCCTAAACACTGCCAATCTGCCCACAAGGGGGGGGCAGAAATGGTCAAAATACATGCCCCAAACAAGGGGAGCAACCCTTGCCAAAGGGATCACTCCCCGGCATATAAATAATTAAAATCCATGGTATCTAGTGGCTTTCTGCACCCGCTCCCTGCGGGGCAGACGGACCTAAAATTATGGCCAATTTGTCCCCGAGGGAGGCAGAAAACTACCATAGCATTTTCCTAATAAAGAGGAGCGACCCTTGCCCAAGGGGCCACTCCCCAACAAACAACATGAAATCCCTGGTGTCTAGTGGCATTCTGCCCACCGCTGGGGGCAGATGGGCCTAAAAATATGGCCAATCCGCCCCAGGGGGGGCAGAAAATGGCCAAAGCATTTCCCCCAAAAAAGGGAGGCATGAGCTTTGCATGTCTCCTAGTTAGGCCTTGGCTCCTCATCCACACTACCCCAAGAGAGCCTGGCTTCTAGACACTGTCTACATTTCACTAATAAGGGACAACTGGACCTGGTATAAAGTGTAAGTACCTTAGGTACCCACTACAAACCAGGCCAGCTGCCTACAGGATGTCTCTGGCAACAACCAACACTGTGTAAAATAAGTTTAAACAAAGTGTGGCTTTAGCACAAAGACCTATATACTCAAAAACAATACCACTCACTTGCCAACGACAGCTAGACTCACCAGCACCCACTCTGCGCAGACACAGCAAGCACCAACAATATCTCACTAGAAAGGAAAGACAAAACAAAATTACACAAAGGACAACACAATACAAATTGAGCACAAACCCAAAGATTATTTCACAAACAGTTAAACAGAAGCTAAATATGCTGTTATTATAGCATTTACAAAAATGCCTTCATGCAGGTCATTGATACTCATTTTGAGAAACCAGTACAAAACACTTTCTCTTTCCAAACACATTTATCTGCAGATCAACCAGTGCCGAAACGGCAAGCCGGAGTTGCTGCAAGAGAAAATATAAGCTTTGCACTACAGAAAAAGGAGATATAAAATATTATGATCACAAATGATGACAAGAAATAAAACAGTTAACAATATAAAACAATATGAAGTCTGCTCATCACTCTGTAAATGCCAGCCACACCAATCATTAGCCAAAAGTAGTTCTACGCTTAGAGCCAGGCCATGCACACTGCCAGCCAAGTGCTAGCCCACACATGTAGACCATCAGGCCAACTCCAGTTCTCACACACACAGAAACTTTCCCTGGTCTAGTGGTTTTCTGCCCCCTAAAAAATGGCCAATCTGCCCACAAGGGGGGGCAGAAATGGTCAAAATACATGCCCCAAACAAGGGGAGCAACCCTTGCCAAAGGGATCACTCCCCGGCATATAAATAATTAAAATCCATGGTATCTAGTGGCTTTCTGCACCCGCCCCCTGCGGGGCAGACGGATCTAAAATTATGGCCAATTTGTCCCCGGGGAGGCAGAAAACTACCAAAAGCATTTTCCTAATAAAGAGGAGCAACCCTTGCCCAAGGGGCCACTCCCCAAACAAACAACACTGAAATCCCTGGTGTCTAGTGGCATTCTGCCAACCGCTGGGGACACATGGGCCCAATAATATGGCCAATCCACCCGGGGGGGGGGCAGAAAATGGCCAAAGCATTTCACCAATAAAAGGGGGGGCCCTTGTCCAAGGGGCCACTGCCCAACATATAACACTGAAATCGCTGGTGTCTAGTGGCCTTCCTTCCCCCACATTGGTCGAAAAGTGGTCGATCTGCCCTCTGGGAGGGGCAGAATACAAAATTAAATGCCCTACAAGGGTAGCAACACTTGCCCCACAGACAATCATAATCCTAAAGATCCCTGGCTTCTAATGAGTTTCAGCGTCCCGGGTGCTGATTGGCTTAAAAGCGAGCAAATCAGCCCTCGGGAGGGGGTCCAAAACACAGATGTAATGTGCCCTACGGGGTTGCTCCCCAACAATAATATCATGGGTGGGTGTGAAGGCAGGATGGTTCCATCCTCAGAACACGCCCACTGCAGTTGATGATGGAATCATTCCACCATCAGCAAGCAAGGGGTTAATGGGATCAGGGTTGAAGCACTGACAGACACTGGTGCCTGTGTCACCATGGTGACTGAGCAACTGGTGTCTTCAGATCAATACTTGACTGGTGAGACATATGTGGTCCTCAATGCTGATAATCAGGCTAAGGTGCATCCCATGGTGATGGCATCCTTAGAATGGGGCTGGGTTACTGGCCAGAAGAAGTTGGTGGTATCTCCTGCAATTCCTGTACAATGTCTGCTTGGCAATGGTCTGGAGTCCTCAACATGTGCTGAGGTCGAAAGAAAGACTCATGCAACCATGCTGGGTATACCTGAATTTGTGGGCATCAAAACCAGAGCACAAAGCAAAGTCCAGGGTGAAAAAGTAGAGTTGGAATCTGGAATAATGGCCCAACCTCCTAAGAGGAAGGGAAAAAAGTCTGGGAAACCAGCTTCCACACAGATGCCAGATCAGGTCCCCTCTCCTCAGTGAGAAGACCTGTCATCCCCAGAGGGAACTGAGCCCCAGGAGCTTGGGCCTTACATGGCAGAGCTCTTGTGCCCAGGGGAAGCCTCAAGGGAGGATCTGTGGTAGGGCACAGGAAGCTGCTAATCAGGAGAAGGGAAACATTAGTGGCTCCCACAGGACCTATTCGGAGGAGGGACTCTTTTTCGCTGAGGCCAGAGACCCCAAACCTCGTGCCACTAGGAGAGTGGTAATGCCTCAGTGGTTTAGAGAGTGTCTCCTCATTTTGGCCCATGGCATCTTGGCCAGGCTAAAACATGGAGTCGGTTGGTGAACCACGTCTACTGGCCAGGTATGCCCCACCAGGTGAAGGTGTTTTGTAACTCCTGTGCTGCCTGTCAAGCCAGTGGCAAGACAGGTCCCACCCAAAGTTCCCCTTAATTCCACTTCCAGTGGTCGGGTTTCCCTTTGAAAGGGTAGGGATTGACATTGTTGGTCCCCTTGACTAACCAACTGCATCAGGAAACAGGTTCATACTGGTTGTGGTGGATCATGCATCCAGGTATCCTGAAGGGATTCTCCTGGGGACTACTACTACCCTTGCAGTAGCTAGGGCCCTCATCAGTATCTTTACCAGAGTAGGCTTTCCAAAGGCAGTTGTCTCAGACAGAGGTACACACTTCATGTCTAGCTACCTGAAACATGTGGACTGAATATGGTGTGACCCATACATTCACTACCCCATATCACCCACAAACCAATAGCCTTGTTGAAAGATTCAACAAGACATTGAAAAGTATGATTGGATCACTCCCTGAGACACTCAGAAAGAGACAGGACTTCCATGCCTGCTTCTTGCTTGCAGGGAAGCGCCACAGAGGGAAGTAGGATTTTCCCCTGTTGAACTTCTATTTGGGCATTCTGTAGGGGGACCACTTTGTCTTATAAAGGAGGGATGGGAGAGATCTCTCAAAGAACCTAAACCTGATATTGTGGACTTCTCTCCAGAATGGCTGAGTACATGTAAAAAGCGTCTAAAAACCTCAAGGCCAATCAAGAGCTCCAGAAGCTCTGGCATGATTAAAAGGTAAAGTTCTAACCACTACAGAAACTGGGGGTTTTGAAGCCTGTGGATCCTACGGCCCTTCAAGACACGTAGAGTGGACCCTACCCTATTATAGAGAGAAAGGGGGAAGACACCTACCTGGTGGACTTTGGCTCTTGCGGGAACCCCAAAAAGGTTAGCCATGTCAATAGCCGTAAACCCTATCACGACCGAGCTGAGATGACCATGATCATGGCCACTGATGGGGGACATGAAGCTGAGAGTGTACCTTTCCCTGATCTCCTCTTCAGCACCTCAAAAGATAGCTCAGTGGAAGGAGTGGTCTTTTCAGACACTCTCACTGACCAACAACAGACTGACTGCAAGTACATCTTACAGCAGTATGCTGAGCTCTTCTCTTTGGCCCCTGTTCAGACTACCTGGTATACATATGATGTGAACACTGGGAACAGTTTCTCTGTCAAATATAAAATCTACAGACAATCTGATCATGTCAAAGAGAGCATCAAAGCTGATATCAGCAAGAAGGTGGAATTTGGCGGTGTCGAGTACTTTGAGAGCTTCTGGGCCATATCAGTTGTTTTAGTCCCCAAGCCTCATTCCCAGGGTGGAACGAAAGAAATTAGGTTTTGTGTGGACAATAGGGGCCTCAATACTGTAAACAAAACAGATGATCACCCAATTCCTTGGGCGGATGAACTGACTGCGAGGTTGGGGGCAGCCAAAAATCTCATTACTTTTGATCTCACATCAGGGTACTGGCAGATCGGTCTAACCACTGGAACAAAGGAGAAATCAGCATTCTCCACTCCTGGTGGGCATTATCAGTTTACTGTTATTCCCTTTGGATTGAAGAATGGTCCTGCCACCTTCCAAAGGTTGGTGAATAAAGTCATTTCTGGGTTACAAGACTTCAGTGCAGCATATCTTGATGATATGGCTGTCTTTAGCTCCACCAGTTAGGATCACCTGGTCTAACCTGAATAAGTCCTATAGGCTCTGAAACGTGCAGGCCTCATTAGCAAGGCAATCATGTTCCAGACAAAGCAATGTCAGGTTGTATACTTGGGTCATCTTGTAGGTGGAGGCCAGGTTCAACCACTAAAACCCAAGATCCAGACAATTCTGGACTGGGTAGCTCTTACAACCCAGATCCAAGTGAGTGCATTCCTTGGCTTCAATGGGTACTTACACAAGGTTTGTGAAAAGATATGGCAACATTGTGGTACTTCTCACAATCAATCAATCAATCACTTGTAAAGCTTGACATATCACCCATGGGGTCTCAAGGCGCTGTTTCAGGCATGCTGCTCACTCGAAAAGCCAGGTCTAGAGATCCTTCCTGAACTGCTTCAGAGAGGTGGTTTGTCTGAGGCTGAGTGGGAGTGTGTTCCATGTCCAGGCTGCAAGATAAGAGAAGGATCTGCCTCCAGCTGTGCTCTTCCTGATTTTGGGGATGGAGGCGAGGGCTAGTTGGGAGGATCAGAGCTGCCTGGTGGGGTGTAGAAGGTCAGGCGGTAGACCTGTCCTATGTTGTGCAGTGACTTGTAGGTGTGTGTCAGTAGCTTGTAGGTGAAGCATTTGTCAACCGGGAGCCAGTGGAGGTCTCTGAGGTGGCCAGTGATGTGGCTGTAACAGGGGATGTCCAGGATGAGTCTAGCTGCTGTGTTCTGGATTCTTTGTAGTCTTGCTTGGAGCCTCTTTGTGATGCGTAGTACAGATTGCTGCTGACAAGCATGTGGGTGACTGTCTTGGTGGGGATCCACTTTAAAATCTTCTGAAATAGGTACAGGGTGTGGAAGAATGACAATGAGACAGCATTGACTTGGTAAGTCATGGAGAGCATGGAGACCAGGATGATGCCCAGATTGTGTGCATGGTCAGTGGAGGCACCTCCTTGGGCAGTTGACCACCAGGAGTGTTTCCAGGCAGAACAGGAAGAGCCGAATATGAGGATCTCTGTCTTGTCCGAGTTTAGTTTGAGGCAGCTGGTTTCCATCCAGGCGGCGACTGCTTTCATTCCATTGTGGAAATGTTTTTGTCTGTTGATGGATCGTCAGTTAAGGAGAGGATCAGTTGGGCATCATTGGCGTAGGACACGATGTTTAGGCAGTGCTGTGTGACGATTTTAGTGGGCTGGCCATGTAGATGTTGAAGAGGGTCAGGTTTAGTGAGGATCCCTGGGGTATTCCGCAGCAAGTTTCTTTGGGTGCAGAGGTGAACAGCAGGAGTCTGACACTGGGTTCTTTTGGTGAGGAAGGATCAAATCCATTCCAATGCTTTACCGTGGATGCTGGTGTTGTGGAGTCTGGTGCAGAGGTTGGAGTGGGAGACTATGTCGAACCTGGCGCAGAGATCGAGGAGCATGAGGGCGGCCGTATATTCATTGTCCAGTATGGCACAGATGACATTGGTGGCTGCAAGGAGGGCTGTTTCTGTGCTGTGGCTGCTCCTGAATCCGGACTAGGAGGGATCTAGGACCTGGTTTGCTTTGAGGAACTCCGTAAATTGCATGTTGATGGCCTTTTCAGTTACCTTGGTTGTGAAGGGGAGCAGAGAGATGGGTTTGTAATTCTTTAACTTCCTTGGGTTGATGGAGGGTTTCTTTAGAAGTGGGTTGGTTTCTGCGTGCTTCCAGTCAGATGAGATGGTGGCTGTTTCGAGGAAGCAGTTGATAGACTGGCAGAGCTCTGGTGCAGTGGTGTTGCTGGCGAGGTTGAAAATGTGATGTGAGCACAGTTTTGAGGGTGCCCCTGAGTGGATGGACTTCATGAGTGTCTTCTGTGGAGATAGGGGCCCAATGGTTCAGGGTCTGGTGCAGCGTGGGGTCTGTGGTGGTGCTGGTGCCCAGTGGGTGCAGGCTTTGGTTCTTGGATCCTTTGTATATGTCCTGGATTTTCCTGTGAAAAAAGGTGGCAAGGTTGTTGCAGAGGTCTTGAGAATGGTGATCTCTGAGGTTTCAGTTTTGGGGTTTGTGAATTCCTTGACTATGGTGAAGAGCTCCTTGCTGTTGTGTGCATTGGTGCTGATGCATTCTTGAATGGCTTACTTGGAGGCTCTAATGAGCTAGTGGTGCGTGGGGACTCTGATTTTGTATGCTGTGTGGTCTTCAGTTGTTTTGCTGTTTCTCCACTTTCGTTCCAGTCTTCTGCAGGTGCATTTAGCCTCTTGGAGTTCTGTCACGAACCAGCTTGGTTTCTTGCGCTGCTGGTTTCTGCCTGGTTTTCTGAGGGGTCTATGCTGTTGGCCCATTCTGTGATCCAGTGGTGCAGGTTGTGTGCTGAGTTATTTGCGGCATCCAGTCGGGGGGAGTGGCTGAGTGCTTCGTTGAACTGCACTTCAGTGACTTTGCCCCAACTTCTGCCAGCAGGATGGGGGACGTAGTGGCAATCGGTGGACTTCGTGAAGGCAAAATGGATTCATTGGTGGTCGGTCCACTGGTGTTCAGAGGTGTGAGAGATGGTGATGTTGTTTCCTGCAGAGAAAACGGGATTGAGGGTGTGACCTGCTGCATGAGCGGAGGCTGACAAGTTACGTGAGACCGAGGGTCGCAAGGTTGTCCAAGAGAGTTGTCATGTTTGAGTTGTTGTGGTTGTCAAGGTGGAAGTTGAGGTGGAGGTGAGCAAGTGAGGGGTGATGAGATCGGCGATGGTTTCACTGAACTGGGGTTTGTATGCGAGCGTGCCACAGAGGGTGGTGTTTGGGTCTGTCTGGATCTGGAGGTGTAGGTGTATTAGGGTAGTTGGTAGGGTTCTGTGTCTCAATGGTGATTGACAGGCGAAGTGTGTTCCTGTATACTATGGCACTGCCTCCTCCTGGGCGATCTGCTCCATCTTTGTGGATAATTTTGAAGCTGTCAGGAATGACAGTGGTGATGTCCGTGGATGAGGTGGGTGTGTTCCAGATCTCTGTGAGGAAGGTGACGTCAGGGGCGATAGAGTCGAGGAGGTCCCAAACTTCTACTGTGTGTTTGACAAGGGAGCAGGAGTTGAGAAGTATGCACATGAGGTGTTCATTTGGGCTTGGTGTGGGTTGTGTGGCGGGTGGAGGCAGGTGAGGGAGCTGAGGCGGCAGGAGAATGGTCCATGAATGTTCCTCGGGTCGGCTTAGTGGCAGGCTGAGGATCTTCTGGAGCTGAGGGCGTGTAGAGCTTCAGCGTTGTACTGACAGGCAGCGCGGGAACCAGGGTCAGTGGTACTGGGCACGGCCCAGGAGTGGATGGGCGCACACAGGCTTGCCTTCGGCACACCCGCGCAGAGGCCTCCATTAAGGAGGGGATAGAGGTGGGAGGGGTTGGGCAGCTGGGAGGCGGGAGAGTGCTTCACAGGGAGGGGGGAGGGCAACAGGGCCACAGCGGCAGGGAGGTAGTGTGGGGACAGCACAGCACAAGAGTGCTAAAGAGAGAGAAGAAAAACAGATAGGCAGACAAAGAGTGAAAAAGAGTGAAAAAAGAGGAAAAAGCAGAAAAGACAGAGACAGACAGAAGCAGATGGCCACTAGGCTGCCGGGAATGAGGTGGAGGCAGGTGCCTGTGGGTGGAGGCGAGCCTCGATTTTAGAGCAGGCAAGCTCTTGAGGAGATCGGATGCAGAGACAGCCACAGGTGGCGCTGGGCAGGAAGGAGCAGATAGACTCTGAGCGGAAGTTCTCACAGAGCTGACCTCCAAAAAGATGCCCAAAAAGGTAGACTGGACAATGAGCTGTCAAAAGGTGTTTGACACCCTGAAAGAAGCAATGTGCTCAGCACCCATTTAAAAAGCTCCAGATCACACCAAGCACTTCATAATGCAGACAGATGCTTCTAAACATGGGATAGGAGCAGTCCTGTCCCAAATAAATGATGACGGCCATAACCTACCTAATGCTTTCATTAGCAGGAGGTTACTCCACTAGAGCAGTGTTGGAATGCCATTGAGATGGGAGCCTTTGCTGTGGTATGGTCTCTGAAGAAGCAAACCATACTTGTTTGACTCTTGCTTCCTTGTTCAAATGGTCCACAGTCCTCTCAGATGGCTAATGTAGATGAAAGGTGAAAACCCCAAACTGTTGAGTTAGTCCATATCCCTATAGAGAATGGACTTTTCAGTGGCACACAGACCTGAGACTGACCACCCCAGTGCAGATGACCTTTCCAGGTTCTTACGGGTTAGAAGATGAAGAATCTTGGGAAATGTTACTTTCATACTCGTTTGGTGGGGGCATGTAAGAAAGCACCCTTTTTGACATGGTTAGCCCCCACTTTTTGACTGATATCTGATGTAATTTCACCTGAAAGTGTACTGGGTTCCTGCTTCCCAGTGCCAGATCTCTTTCCCCAAAACAGCACAATTGTTTCCCCAATTCGCTAAACCTTTAGCACCCCCTGTAATTCCTAGTAATTGGTGCCCAGGGAACTGTGAGCCTGGGGTTCTAAGGAGGGTCCCTAATCACTGCAGTATGAATTGTGCCACAATAAAGGACCCCTCAACAAGCACGACAGGCTGCCATTGCAGGCTGCATGTCTTGGTGCAGACAAAACTGAAAACATGACATGGCCATCCCCCTATCACTGCATGCAATATATGCACCCCTCCAGCAGGCCTTACAGCCCTAAGGCAGGATGCACTATATTACATCTGAGGGCATATCTCCACAAGCAGATATGCCTCTGCTATGTTTTTTTCAATTCTCAGACATAGTAAGTGACCAGGGAAGCCACTTTGAATACATGTGCTGGGCACTGGTCACTAAGAGTACAGCTACATGATGGCTTCACTGAAGATAGGAATGTTTGGCATTAAACATCTCGTACTGGTGAATCCACGCTGATGAAAGTGTTGGATGTACTGATACATGCACCCAGATGGCACCTTAGAGGTGCCCCTTTAAAACATACTATCTATTAGTGTGTTAACTGACTGGTCCTGAAAGGTTCAGCTATCTTAGCGGCGGTTCTGACCCCCAAAGGTGAGAGCCAGCACTCTTAGGGTCCAGAGACAAAAGCATGCACTGGACGGGTGTGTTGGCACCTCTCCAGGCTTGATGGACATTCCAGTGCGGGAAGCTTCAAAGGCCTAGCCACCTTTGCAATACAACCCAGGTCACTCCAAATGGTGGAGATGACCAACTCACCTGTCCTGAACCCACTTTTGGAGGAAAGAAAGGTGGGAAAATTAGTTTGATTAGGACGTGTGTCCACTTCATGCCAGTCCCACCCCTAAGGTGGACGAGCTAAAGTGGGCACCACTTTTAAAATTCCTCCATCTTGTTTTAGGTGGAATTAGACCGTAAAGGTGGGCAACCCGTTGGCTGCCACCTGGCACTCCCTGTAACACCCCTAAATTGTGTATTTAGGTGGCATCCCTGAACCCAAGAACTTAGATCCTGCAACCTAAGAAGACAAAGGACAAAGTAGAGTGCACCCGCAGAAAAGAAGAGAAGCAGCTGACCTGGTACCAACCCTGCCAGCCTGTTTGCAACCCTCCGCGGACTCTGCATCAAAAGACAGCTCATCCTACAGCTGATCCTCCGGAAACCTGGGAGGACTGCCTGTCTTCGAAAAAGACTCAAGTCTCCCATGAGCAGCAGACCCAAGCTCACAAGAGTCCGAGTCTATATTGTTTTCACCCCTCCTGGACTCCCTGAAGTCACCTGCAGACTCTGCCAAGAGGCCCCCTCTCCCGTGGCTTCTGTGGTGAGAGAAACCTGACACTTCAAGCAACCACTTGTAGGAAAGTACCATCTTGCCTGGCATGTTACCCCCATATTTCACTGTATATATGTTGTTTTAGTTGTATGTGTCACTAGGACCCTGTCAGCCAGGGCCCCCGTGCTCATAAGTGTGCCCTGTATGTGTTACCTGTGTTATGACTAACTGTCTCACTGAGGCTCTGCTAATCAGAACCTCAGTGGTTATGCGCTCTCATTTCTTTCCAAATTGTCACTAACAGGCTAGTGACCAATTTTACCAATTTACATTGGTATACTGGAACACCCTTATAATTCCCTAGTATATGGTACTGAGGTACCCAGGGTATTGGGGTTCCAGGAGATCCCTATGGGCTGCAGCAATTCTTTTGCCACCCATAGGGAGCTCTGACAATTCTTACACAGGCCTGCCAGTGCAGCCTGAGTGAAATAACGTCCACGTTATTTCACAGCCATTTACCACTGCACTTAAGTAACTTATAAGTCACCTATATGTCTAACCTTTACCTGGTAAAGGTTGGGTGCTAAGTTACTTAGTGTGTGGGCACCCTGGCACTAGCAAAGGTGCCCCCACATTGTTCAGGGCAAATTCCCCGGACTTTGTGAGTGCGGGGACACCATTACACGCGTGCACTACACATAGGTCACTACCTATGTGTAGCTTCACAATGGTAACTCCGAACATGGCCATGTAACATGTCTAAGATCATGGAATTGCCCCCCCAATGCCATCCTGGTATGGGGGAGACAATCCCATGATTCCCCGGGTCTCTAGCACAGACCCGGGTACTGCCAAACTGCCTTTTCAGGGGTTTCACTGCAGCTGCTGCTGCTGCCAACCCCTCAGACAGGTTTCTTCCCTCCTGGGGTCCAGTCAGGCTTGGCCCAGGAAGGCAGAACAAAGGACTTCCTCAGAGAGAGGATGTTACACCCTCTCCCTTTGGAAAAAGGTGTTAAGGCAGGGGAGGAGTAGCCTCCCCCAGCCTCTGGAAATGCTTTCATGGGCACAGATGGTGCCCATTTCTGCATAAGCCAGTCTACACCGGTTCAGGGATCCCCCAGCCCTGCTCTGGCGCGAAACTGGACAAAGGGAAGGGGAGTGACCACTCCCCTGACCTGCACCTCCCCTGGGAGGTGCCCAGAGCTCCTCCAGTGTGCTCCAGACCTCTGCCATCTTGGAAACAGAGGTGCTGCTGGCACACTGGACTGCTCTGAGTGGCCAGGGCCAACAGATGACGTCAGAGACTCCTTCTGATAGGCTCTTACCTGTGTTGCTAGCCTATCCTCTCACCTAGGTAGCCAAACCTCCTTTTCTGGCTATTTAGGGTCTCTGCTTTGGGGAATTCTTTAGATAACGAATGCAAGAGCTCATCAGAGTTCCTCTGCATCTCTCTCTTCACCTTCTGCCAAGGAATCGACTGCTGACCGCATTGGAAGCCTGCAAAACTGCAACAAAGTAGCAAAGACGACTACTGTGACCTTGTAACGCTGATCCTGCCGCCTTCTCTACTGTTTTCCTGGTGGTGCATGCTGTGGGGGTAGTCTGCCTCCTCCCTGCACTAGAAGCTCCGAAGAAATCTCCTGCGGGTCGACGGAATCTTCCCCCTGCAACCGCAGGCACCAAAGAACTGCATCACCAGTCCTCTGGGTCTCCTCTCAGCACGACGAGCAAGGTCCCTTGAACTCAGCAACTCTGTCCAAGTGACTCCCACAGTCCAGTGACTCTTCAGTCCAAGTTTGGTGGAGGTAAGTCCTTGCTTCCCCACGCCAGACTGCATTGCTGGGAACCGTGTGTTTTACAGCTACTCCGGCTCCTGTGCACTCTCCCAGGATTTCCTTTGTGCACAGCCAAGCCTGGGTCCCCGGCACTCTAACCTGCAGTGCACGACCCCCTGAGTTGTCCTCCTGCGTCGTGGGACCCTCTTTCGTGACTTCGGGTGAGCTCTGGTTCACTCCACTTCGTAGTGCCTGTTCTGGCACTTCTGTGGGTGCTGCTTGCTTCTGAGTGGGCTCCTTGTCTTGCTGGGTTCCCCCTCTGTCTCCTCACACAATTGGCGACATCCTGGTCCCTCCTGGACCACAGCAGCATCCAACAACCCTAACCACAACCCTTGCAGCTAGCAAGGCTTGTTTGCAGTCTTTCTGCACGACTCTTCATGACGTGAGACATCCATCCTCCAAAGGGGAAGTTTCTAGCCCTTGTCGTTCTTGCAGAATCCACAGCCTCTACCATCCAGTGGCAGCTTCTTTGCACCCACAGCTGGCATTTCCTGGGCATCTGCCCACTCCCGACTTAATCGTGACTCTTGGACTTGGTCCCCTTGTTCCACAGGTACTCTTGTCAGGAAATCCATTGTTGTTGCATTGCTGGTGTTGTTGTTTCTGGCAGAATTCCCCTATCATGACTCCTGTGCTCTTTGGGGAACTTAGGTGCACTTTGCACCCACTTTTCAGGGTCTTGGGGTGGGCTATTTTTCTAACCCTCACTGTTTTCTTACAGTCCCAGCGACCCTCTACGAGCTCACATAGGTTTGGGGTCCATTCGTGGTTCGCATTCCACTTCTAGAGTATATGGTTTGTGTTGCCCCTATCCCTATGTGCTCCCATTGCATTCAATTGTGACTATACATTGTTTGCACTGTTTTCTATTGCTATTACTGCATATTTTGGTATTGTGTACATATATCTTGTGTATATTTGCTATCCTCATACTGAGGGTACTCACTGAGATATTTTGGCATATTGTCATAAAAATAAACTACCTTTATTTTTAGTATATCTGTGTATTGTGTTTTCTTATGATATTGTGCATATGACACTAGTGGTACTGTAGGAGCTTCACTCGTCTCCTAGTTCAGCCTAAGCTGCTCTGCTAAGCTACCTTTTCTATCAGCCTAAGCTGCTAGACACCCCTCTACACTAATAAGGGATACCTGGGCCTGGTGCAAGGTGTTAGTACCCACTACAAGCCAGTCCTACCTCCTACACCACTGCACCCATGCACGCTGGCCCAAGTTGTAGTGGACTCCTGGTGCCACTGATGTCACCCAGCTCTCCTGAGCTCGAGTCAACTGTGGTTTCATTCCTCCTGGACTCCCAGATGACGCCTACAGCCTCAGACCACAGGACTTCCCAACCACAAGTGCTCCTGGACAAGGTTACCTGACACCAAAAGACACCCCTGCATCAGTTGAGCCTGTGGACTTGTGAAGAGGACAAAGGTGTATGTACTTCCTGAGCACCCTACGTTTGCGACCCACCTGTTGTTTGTCCTCGATTGTCCCTCCAGCCAGAGCCTGCAGCCTAAATCCACAGAGACCAAGCTCCACTGAAATACATTGGGAGCCCAACACGTACTACACCTCTGCACCGGCCACCTCAGTGCTGCCCGGAGTGATCCTCACCCTTGTCCAGTATTCACCGTAAGCCTCCAAGATTGGTTCCCTGAGACGTCGTAAAGTGCTTGTTTGCTTAATGTGTTTTCTTTCCGTAGGTTATCATTGAAGGACTCAGAAAACTGCACTGTGTCGATTTTTGCAAGTGAAAATAATATATGCTTAAAAACATACTTATGTTATAATTAAGATTTTGAGTTTAAAATATATATATAAAAAGAAGTGTTGGTCTCAGATTTATTCTTTGAGTGTGTGTCTCATTTATTGCCTCTGTCAGAACAACAAATGCTTAGCACTACACTCTGATAAGTCTAACTACTCACCCTCACTACCATAAAATAAAGCATTAGTACTGTCTACTCTTGTCTCTGCAAACCAATTAGGGATCCACTGGACTCTCTTTGTGGTGTACTTCTTTTTAGTGTTTCATATAGGTAGCCAGCTTCCTTCAGCGAATCAGAGTGTGTGCCGCATTTAAGATTTAGGCTCTTCCCACTGCTGAAAGAGACCTTGCACCATGTTTGGATGGAGACGCCATTCATGATCAGCTCATTTTCGGCTCAGTTTTTCTGCTTTGGCGTTCAGAGAGCCCACCAGATTTTGAACCACCAGGGATATGCCCTGCAGTTCTAGCCATGTCCAGCGGTGTATAGCCTCTGGACAAAGTGTCCATGATTCCACCCCACTCTGTTTGTTGGGGTACCACATGGTGGTGTTGTTATTCGTGAACACCTGCATTAACTTTCCCTTGATAAAGACAAAGACTTTCAATGCCAGTTGGATTGTGAAAAGCTGCAGCATGTTGATGTGGAGCGCCACTTCCGGCGGACAACAGATGCCTCTGATCTCCATGTATACCAGGAGTGCCACATCTGTCATGACTGTCAGATATGGTTGGGGCTGGGGGAGGCATCTGCCTCTAACCCAATCATGATTCGTTAACCACCACTGCAGATCTCTATGTGTTTCCTCAGACATCTGGACCATCCCTGACGGATTTCCCTGATGATGCACCCACTGGAACTTCAGGTCCCACTGCTGAGCTGGCATATGCAATCTGGCATGTGTCACCAGCAGGATGCAGGAGGCCATGAGTCCCTACACCCTCATAGTCAGTCTCATCGATATCCAGGATAGAGGCCGAAACATTGGCATCATAGTCTGAATATCATGGACTCACCACTCTGGAGGATAAGCCCAAAACTGCAGAAGAGCTCTGATGAAAGGGAGCATCTGAGAAGGAATCAGGTGTTACTTCAGTACATTTTTAGTGAATCCCAGCTAATGCAGGAGGTTTGCCGTACTCTGGAGGTGGTGGACGACAGCCTGGGGCAAACCTGCCGAAGACTGACACCACTGATATTGCCAGGTAAGCTGCAACCACGCCATCTCCTTGTGAACACCCAAGGGGCACTGGTAAGGCCAAGGAGAAACACAGTGAACTGGAAGTGCTTGTGGGATACCATGAACCGCAAGGAATGTCTGTGGGCAAGCAGGACGGAAATGTGGAAATAAGTGACTTGCAAGCCCAACACTACCATCCAGTCTCCTGGGTCCAGGGCAAACAAGACCTGATCCAACATGAGCATTTTGAACTTCTCCTTGTAGAGGAAGAGACTGAGGCCCTCATTATGACATTGGCGGTAAGTCCCGCTTACCGCCATGCCGCTGCAGCGAACATACCGCCGTGGTTTACCGCTACCCATATTATGACCCACACATAGCAGTCCGTTACTATACAGCCACACACACAAGTCCACCAGCCCAAAGGTCAGTGATAAACTGGCGGTAGCAAAACCTATACAGTTACGCCAACAGAACTACGCCCACAGCATTATGACCCACGAATCACTGCGGCTGACATTCAATCGCGGTAAACCATTGGTGGTACATACCGCTGCGCTCAAAATACACACTCACATACAAAACAACACTACATTGGACAGTTTAAACTACACAAACCTGACATACATACACACACCACTATACAACACACACACTACCCACAACCCTTTACGACTCAAATAAATTGGCAACAGAGAGAGAGAGACACCAAGAGCACCCACAGAACCAGAGCCACATAACACCATCACCCATACACCATCCACGCACCTTACAGCATACACCCCAACACATCACCCCACACACCCTCACACACACTATATCCATGGCACCCAAAAGTCACCCCAGGTTCTCAGAGGAGGAGCTAAGGTTCATGGTGGAGGAAATCATTCAGGAAGAGCCACAGCTATTCAGATCACAGGTGCAGCAGACATCCATTGCAAGGAAGATGGAGCTATGGCGGAGAATCGGGGACAGGGTCAACGCCGTGGGACAGCACCCAAGAACAAGGGATGACATCAGGAAGAGGTGGAACGACCTATGGGGGAAGGTACGTTCCGTGGTTGCAAGACACCAGATAGCTGTACAGAGGACTGACGGTGGACCCCCACCTCCTCCCCCACAACTAACAACATGGGAGGAGCAAGTCTTGGCAATACTGCATCCTGAGGGCCTGGCAGGAGTAGCAGGAGGACTGGACTCTGGTAAGTCAAATCTCTATTACTATCACCCCCCCTACCTGCATGCCATCACATACCCCCACCCCTACCCTCACCCCATCACCCCACCACCTCACATACACCCCACCATCACACCCCACCCATCCCAATACCAAGCCCTGCATGCACCACCAATGCATGGACATCACTCACAGCCCTGCATTGACACCCATCACTAAAGCATGCACATTCGAGAGAATCACTTAGCCCACAAAATCACTACTCACACAAGGCAAAGATGACAGGGCAATCACAACCATACAGGGCAACACAACCATGCACAAAATGTCACACGCAGAAACAATAGCACACCATTTACACCCCCACAGGTCCCCCACACAACGTCATGGGAGAGGAGGTGCCAGCAACATCCAGTCCTCCCACAGAAGAGGCCCACAGTGATGACAGCAGCTCTGGATGCCTGGATCTGGATGACCAATCTGGCCCATCACGGATCTCAGACAGTTGGTTACCCAGGCACAGTCCCATACCATCACAGAGCCTCCCTCCTCAGGAAACACCAGCACAGCACCCACCCAGCAGACCCATACCTCTGTCACCGGGACACGTCAATAAGCAGTGTGTCGACCACTACAGAGACCCCAGGCAACCCCACAAACACAGGATGATCGGGGACCTGGGGTCAGTGGCAGTGGGCACACAGTTCAGGGGACAGGGGCACAGGACAACAGGGAAGCTGGGAGGACTGCTGCGCGACAGGGGGAGGACAGGCCCAGGGAAGCGACTCTCCAGGAGGCACTCACCAACATCCTGGGAGCATAGCACCATTCCCAGGAGAAGATGAGCCAGATACTGGACAAGTTACAGAAAGCCCAGCGGCTGCAGGAGTGACAGTACCTGGGGATCAGGGAGGACCTGAAGGACATCCACATCACACTGGTCATCATTGCAGGGGTGCTGGCAGACATGGCCAACACTATGAGGGAGGCAGTGGCACACCACTGGGCCCCTGACACTAGCCACACCAATGAACAGCCCTCCACCTCCGCTGCCGCTAGTGGACAGGAGGCCCCGCCACAGGAACAACAGGCCACCAGAACCCCTCCCCTGCAGAAGGAGAACCACCCCACAAACGGTCCCTGCGGTCCAGGCAGAAGCCAGAGAACATTGCCAAGACCCCGCCAGGAAATAAGACTCTCTTCTGATTGTCACCCTTGTGTCCCACTCTGTCACCCTGTCCACCTTGAAATGCCATTGCTCCATTTCCTATGCCTCTTTGGACAATGCACCTGTGATAAAAAGAGACTGGACTCTATCCTGGACTTTCCTCCACCATCACCCCAGCCCATTGCACATACCCCTCTACTTATTAGCACTGAAATAAACACCCTTTGAAAAAATGCAAGTATGGAGTATGTCAAATGACTTAAGTATGTATTTGTTTAACAAGGTTTAAACACTGCAATACAACTGTACAGTAATGTATACATAGGAATGACCTGTAGTTGGCTGCAGTCAACACACCAGGTGCCAGAGTGGGGCACAGATATCTGAAAATAGAGATGCCAAAGAGTACAGTAAGTGGCCATAGAATTGGGAGAATCTGCGTGCCATGTACAATGTCAAATACAAAACTGTCAATGCAAAGTGAAGTTATAGTGTCTTACCTGTGTGTCACTGGAAGTACTGTCGTATAATAGCTGTCCTATTGTCCTCATCCTCATCCTCTGCCTCCTCATCTTAACTGTCCACAGGGTCCACTACTGCCACACACCCATCTCCAGCCTCCTCATCCTGCAGAAAAGGCACCTGGCATCTCAAGGCAAGGTTTTGCAACATGCAGCATGCCACGATGATCTGGCACACCTTTTTGGGTGAGTAGTACAGGGATTCACCTGTTAGATGGAGGCAACAAAACCTGGCCTTCAGGAGGCTGAATGTCCTCTCTATTATCCTTGTCCTGGGATTCCTCACAGTGGTCAGTAGCCATGAGTGGTTGGGGTAACCAGAGACATCTGCAAATATCAAGGGATACCTGTTAGCCAAACACTAACCCTTATGGCCAACACCATACCCATACACCAACATATACTGGGTGGGAACCATGGGCTCACCTATTAGCCACACCCGGTGCCTCTGGAGTTGAGCCATCACATATGGGATGCTGCTATTCCTCAGAATATAGGCATCATGCACAGATCCAGGATACTTTGCATTGACATGGGAGATGTACTGGTCCGGCAGGCACACTATCTGCACATTCATCGAGTGAAAGCTCTTTCGATTTCTGAAGACCTGTTCATTTCTCCGAGGGAGGAGGGACAAATGTGATATGTGTACTATCAATAGCCCCAATAATGTTGGGTATATGTCCCAATGCATAGAAGTCAGCTTTCACTGTAGCCAAATCCTCCACCTGGGGGAAAACAATGTAGCTGCACATGTGTTTTATCAGGGCAGCCAACACTCTGGTCAGCACTATTGAGAAGATTGGCTGAGACATTCCTGCTGCCAAGCCCACTGTCACTTGGAAGGAGCCAGTTGCCAAGAAATGGAGCACAGATAGGACTTGCACAAGAGGGGGGATCCGGGAGGCCTGACGGATAGCAGATATCAGGTCTGGCTCCAATTGGGCACACAGCTCTGTGATTGTGGCCCTGTCCCGTCTATAGGTGAGGATAATGTGCCTGTCCTCCATTGTTGCCAAGTCCACGAGGGGTCTGTACACGGGGGATGTCTCCATCTCCTATTCATCCGCATTGGTTGTAATCTAGGAGGCAAAATGGGGAGCAGCTGGTCAGTGTTCCACATTTCCAAACACTACACTGCATTGCATGTTGTGACTGTAACAGTATGTTGTTGGATAGGCCCAAATGGTGCTTATGTGTACTGTGACGCAGTTAGGTACCATGGCCTGCCACCCTCCTGAAATGGCACCTACCTGTCTGTGGGGATGGACATGTGGAAATGAGGTAATGCCGCTGACGTTGTGTGCCGTTGTGGGAGGCGGTCGAGTACCGGCGTGCAACTCCTCATTGGTTGTCATTGGGCCCTATGTGTTACAGTGGCCAATGGTGATGTACGCCGGTGGTGACGGTATGTACCGCCGCAGATGTGACTGCCTTTTTCTATCTGTTCACTCACTTGCTACCTGACCTTCAACAGGAGAGGACCTACACTGCAAGTGCTGCTATGAACTGTGTCTGGAATCTACCATGGCTCGTGTCACTGGGGAAAAGGCCCCTGCCTTCACCGCTATGGAGTTGGAGAGACTGGTGGATGGGGTCCTACCCCAGTACTGAATGCTGTATGGGCCTCCAGACCAACAGGTGAGTACACTTTGAGCACGATGCAAGGGGCATGGATGCATGGAGTGCAGTGTGTGATGGCCTCGTGTGGGGGGGGTTGGTGGAAGGGTTCTGGGCAGTGTGCTGCATGGATGGTGGGCTATGTCTGTGCATAAGGGGATGGGAGGGCAATGATAGGCCATGAGTGTAACAGGCCGGACGGTATGACTGATACCTTTTTCTATGTTTATTTTTCTGCAGGTCAGCACCCATCAGAAAAAGGGTATATGGTGTGCCATCGCCAATGATGTGCGGACTCTAGGGGTCTACGGCAAGTGGAGCACCCACTGTCGCAAACGGTCGGAAGACCTGAGACGCTGGGCAAGGAAGACGGCAGAGGCCCAGCTGTGGATGGCCTCCCAACGAAGAAGGGGTGCCCGTCGAACCCTGACCCCTCTGATGGCCCGCATACTGGCAGCGGCATATCCGGAGCTAGATGGGCGCTTGAGGGCATCACAGCAGCCACAAGGGGGTGAGTACACTTTCCCTATATACTACTTACGCGTAGTGGGGTGGTCTCCGGGTGGGGGATGTGGGTCTGTGGGTGCCCCTAGGCCAGGCTGGACATTGCAGGGTAGGTCCCATGTTGGGCAGGGGCTGATGAACACCACCTCCTACCAAGCTAGTAGGCATCCACTACTGGGCTGGGGTCTGTGGGTGTCAGGTATGCTGCTATTGGCGTTAGGTATTCCTGTCCATGGCCTGGTGACTAGCATTGTGACTGCTAGTGCTTTGCCTAGTGTGTAGGGCTGTTCCCTGTGTGTGTGTGTGTGTCGTGTACGCCAACGGTGGTGTTGTTGCTGCCATTGACCAAGTGTATCCTTTGTCTCTTCCCTCCTTTTTGTTTTGTCACCCTGTCCTTATGTGCATTAGCATCATCTGGCGGAGGAGCAGAGGCACCGGCGACGGAGGGAGCTGCATCCCACAGGGCCCAGGAGGCCAAAACCACTGACCGTGAGGGCACCAGTGGGACGGAGGGCAAGGGGAGCACCATGGCGGAGACAGGAGGGGACAGTTATGACAGTGATACCTCCTCCAATGGAAGCTCCCTGCTGGTGGCAGACACCTCTGTGCCCACCCCAACTACAGGTACAGCTGCCACCCCCGTACCAGCACTGCCCTCCCAGCAGCACCTCAGCGAGTTTCCCGTGCTCGCTCACCCAGGAGGGTGGGCATCTCCTTCGCCCCAGGCACATCAGGCCCTGCCCCAGTTAGCCCTGAGTGAGGAGGTTATTGACCTCCTGCGATCCATCTCTGTTGGGCAGTACACCATAGTGAATGCCATCCAGGGGCTGGCAGGCCATTTGCAACAAACAAATGCATTCCTGGAGGGCATTCATTCTGGCATGGCGGCCCAACAGAGATCAATCCAGGATCTGGCTTCCTCCCTGATGGCAGCCATTGTCCCTCTCTCTAGCCTCCCCCCTCCAACTTCCTCTACCCAGTCCCATTCCCCTCAACCCCAACCTATCCCAAGCACACATTGAGACCAGCATGCACCCAAGACAACATACAGGAGTGGCTCAGGCAAACACAAGCACCACACATCATCCCACAGGCACTCACACAAACACCATCCAGATGCAGACATACCAACATCCACTGCCTCCACTGTGTACCCCTCCTCCTCATCATCCACCAACCTCCCAGTAGCGTCTCCACTCACACCTGCATGCACTACATCCTCATCCACTACCTCCATCACCATGACGCCTATCACTACACACCCCTCACTGGCAATCACCACCCCCACGTCCATGCACACGTCCCCTGTGTCCTCTCCCACTGTGTGTGTGTCCCCTCCTCCAAAAGTACACAAACGCAAGGACTCAGACACCTAACAGCCATCCACCTCACTACAGAATTCAACCCATGCACCTACACCCAAATACAGCAGACAGACACCTCTTACAACCACTCCCTCTTCCTCCACTCCCAAACCTTCACCCTCTTCTCGTCCCAGTGTCCCTAAGAAGCTTTTCCTCTCCGCCGCTGACCTCTTCCCTACCCCCCCCATCCTTCACATCAGGCCAGGGTGGTCAGAACCCAGGCGAACACCACATCCACCCAGTCCACAGCCACAGTGGTGTCGGCAGCTACCGCAGGTGGGAGAGGCTCCAGGGAACCAGCCATCAGCACTGACAGTGTGCCTGCACCAGCTGCCAAAGGGAAGGGCAGGGAGGCACCACCAGCTGCCAAGGGGAAGGGCAAGGATGCACCACCAGCTGCCAAGGGGAAGGGCAAGGGGCTTGCACCTGCAGGCAGGAAGGACAGGAAGCCTGGTGCTGTGACTAATTCTGAGCCCCTACCACCAACCATGGTGGTTCAGCCATCCGAGGCTCCAGGGTCTGGGCTGGAGCCTCCCCCCATCACTGGCATCGCTGACACCAGCACCGACACCAGCACCGCCACCAGCAGCAGCAGCCCCAGTGGGCAGCCGTTCGAGGCTTCAGGGGAAGGGCTGGAGCCTCCCCCAACCACTGGCATCCCCGAAACCAGCCACACCACTGCCACCACTGAGCAGCCGTCACTGCCAGCAGGCAGTGTGTAGTCCTGCATCCATGGCCTGTAGTGCGTCCTGGACCCTGCAAATCCTGTAGGTGTGACACCCAGGTGAGAGACTGTGACCTTGCACACCCCAAGTGCTACATCACAGGGCACAAGACCCCCTCCAGAACCAGTGGAAGAAGCCATCCTCTCACCCCGTCCTTGCCAGGATGAAGCACACCGGACACGAGGCCCCCTCCAGAACCAGTGGAAGAAGCCATCCACTCACCCTCTCCTTGCCAGGATGAAGCGCACCAGGCACAAGGCCCCCTCCAGAACCAGTGGAAGAAGCCATCCACTCGCCTCCTCCTTGCCAGGATGAAGCACACTGGGCACAAGGCCCCCTCTAGGACCAGTGGAAGAACCCATCCACTCACCCCCTCCTTGCCAGGATAAAGCACACTGGGCACAAGGCCCCCTCCAGAAAATGTGGAAGAAGCCATCCAATCACCCCATCCTTGCCAGGATGAAGCACACTGGGCACAAGGCCCCCTCCAGAACCAGACCAGTGGGCAAACCTCCCACTTGAGAGACTGTGGCTTTGCACTCCCCAGGACCAAGCAGTGGGCAAACCACCCACTTGAGAGACTGTGGCTTTGTACTCCCCACGACCAAGCAGTGGGCAAACCACCCACTAGAGAGACTGTGGCTTTGCACTACCCAGGACCAAGCAGTGGGCAAACCACCCACTTGAGAGACTGAGTGATGGGCATGTTGCCCCCTCTAGGACCAGTGGTGTTGTACCATCTTCCGGCTGAGGTGCACTCGTTCCCCGTCCCCCTGAGGTGCCTGTTTATTTTTGACCTGATGCCCCTGCAGTGTTCGATCCATGTTGTTGCAGGAGTCAAGTGGGGCCTTGGCCTATGTGATGTGGCCCTGTGACCCGCAGACATTGAGGACTGGGCAGTGTCCCTCCATTTGTATATATGTATATACCGTTTTGATTTTGAAGCACAAATTTCTACTATTTGATCTTATTACACTCACTTTAATCAATTCATTTTGTCCTTGCATTATTCCTGAGGGGTACGTGATGAATATGTAATGTTACTGCATCTGTTTTTGTGTATGGTGTTGGGGGTGGGGGTGTTGTGTGTTGCGTGTGTGTGTCACTCTCTTTTTCCTTTCCCCACCCTTGTGTGCTAGGCGGCAGTACTCACTGTGGTCGTCTTCGCCAGCGTTGCTGTTCGTAATGCATGAAAAAGCATAGCAGCATGGCGTCGTGGTTCTTCCTTGAGTCTCCAGAGGTGAGTCCTTTGCCTTCTATGTACTGTTTGCACAGTGCTTTTGATGTCGTTGGTACTGCCCCGGAAAAGGTGGCAGATAGGCCTGTTGTAATACTATGGGTGGTACATTGTCTTCTGCCTGGCTGTTGGCGGTTACCGCCGCGGTGCTTGTTGCTACCGCCGTGGTGGTCGGTGTGTTAAAGTGGCTGTCTGTGTGGGTGGTTTCTACCGTGGTCATAATTCCATTTTTATTACCGCCGGCCTGTTGGCGGTATCACCGCCGCTTTATCACCGACCGCCAGGGTTGTAATGAGGGCCTGAGTTTGTAGGTCTTTTTGGGAAGCATAAAGTAGCAAGAATGACAACCACAGCCTATGTCTGGCACCAGAACCCTCTCTATGGCTCCCTTGGCCAAGAGAGCCACAACTTCCTCGCGGAGAAGGGACAGATGAGCCTATGTCATCTGGTTGTGAGATTGCAGCATGGAGGAGGGGTAGTCTTGAAGGGAAGGGAGTAGCCACTTTGAATGATCTGCAAAAAACACCTCTCTGAGGTAATGGACTGCCAGTGGGGCAGGTGATGGCGAATCGTGCCATCAACTGAGTGCCCAGGGTGGTAGAGAGACAGACTAGAACGGTTCAGTGGAAGCAGTGGGGGTGTGTGAATTGACTAGACCACTGGCCACCTGACCCACAATGTCGGTGGGTCCCATGCCCTTGTCCACCCAGAGGCATGGCAGCTTGTGCGGCACAGTGGCTGGACGGGAATTGGTGTGGTTGGAAGCTCCTTCCATAGTCACGAAAGGCAGATTTAGGGGGGTTGAAGGGCCGCCGCAAGGGCCAAGGAACTGGGAGTAGCCAGAGAATCCTTTAAGTGATTGAGCACCAAATCTCTCTTGTCTCCAAAGCGATGGGTGATGTTGAAGGCCATGTCTATAAGGGAAGTTTGAACATCCCCCGAAAAGCCAGACATCCTCAGCCAAGGCCACTGTCATTGAACCGATCTGCCTAGCGAGTCGGTCGTGTCCAGTCCTCAATGGATTGTAAACTTTGCTGCATCTCTGCCTGAGATAATATAGCCTGGGCCTTCTCCAGGACTTGTGGCAGCAATTGTGCAACTGTGTCCCACAGAGTGTGGGAATAATAGCCCAAAAGGCATGTAGTGTTCATAGACTGCAATTCCATGCTGGAGGAAGAAAACATCTTCTTCCCAAATAGGTCCAAGCTCTTGGATTCCCTGTTCGGGGGAGCGGTAGGGAATACACCATGGGAAGTAGAGTCTTGGAGCACCAAGCTCTCAGGGGTGGGGTGTTGCATGAGGAAACTTGGGTCCCCAGGTGCAGGCGATGGTGGCGTGCAATCATCCTATTCACAGGAGCCCCTTTGCTGAGTTTGGACCAGGTACCCAAAAGGACATTATAGAGGGCATCCTTGAACTAGAGTAGGGGTTTGGATGTGGAAGCTCCTGGCTGCAACATCTCTATTAAGGGATTAGTCTTGAAGGCCACTGAGGTTGGCTGAAGGTCCAGGACCTCAGCTAACTTCTTCACCTCCGCTATGTAAGAGGCTCCCTCCTCCATAGCCACAGTTGAGGGAGAAAGCATACCAGTATCTAGAGATGCGCCCAGTCCACTGCCTTCACCCAAATCCTCACACCAGCCCATTTCCTCAGAAAGCTGGTATTCTAAAGGCTCCAGCAACCCCTTCCAGTCCTCCCTGAGGCCTAGCCCAGCAGAACAGGGCTCAGAATCCTATCTAGGAGGCAAAGCTCTTGCGGGTGTCGGAGTCTGGGATGACAATGGGGATGGAGCCCCTGTGAGCTCCAGCAGCATCGGGAACGTCTACACCAGGACAGGAGCTGGGGAAGGTTGAGGTAGTATGACCAGGGCCATCCAGATCCAGGACTGGAGTCCTGGGAGCCCAACAGGGGGAATCCAGTGGAGCCCCATCCGGCCATGTGGGGCCCAAAGGCACACCAACAGAGTTGGACTAACCAAAAATGAGACGCATGACCTTATAATTTCTTTTTAATTGGGCAGAGGTGGCTCTGGCTCTGGACCTTCCTCTTGACTGGGACGGCAACCTGTGCAGAGTTGTATGCCGGGCCACCATCAGCTTTAGGAACTGCTCCTTCTAAGCTTTTGGATGCATGGCCTGGCACTCAGAGCATGACTTTGGGTTGTGGTTGTGCTCCAGACACCACAATCAGAGGAGGTGCGGATCAGTCACAGAAAACGCCAGATGACAGGTTCTGAAGGGCTTAAAACCCACCACACGTGATGACACCTCAACACTCCAGGAGAAATAAACCCACAAGAAAGTTTGACAAAAAATCTTAAAAGGGCAGTCAAAAAATGACTGAAGGGTAGTTCTCTCTCAGATCAGCGCTGGCTGGTGCAGAAAGAAAAGAACTGATGTCAGTGCTCGTGGGTGGTGCCTATATAAGAACTGCCACATCATTTCCTATGCAGTCAATTCTGACGACAGGTGCAGAGCCGATCAATACCACCAACTGGCACACTGGGGTACTGCTCATGAAAAGTCTTCCAGATCCAGTCAGACACCTGGGGAGGATTCAAATGTAAAGAATCTGTAGCTAGAATTCTCTGTCACATAAAAATTACACTGTGATCATAAGTGGACTGATTGCAGAGAGGCAGTGAAATACTGGATAATTATGGCAGATGGTTTTAGTAATAGGATGCGTTCGATGTCTACTCCAATCCAAGAAGGGGATTGGAATAATTATATCCCAAAACTAGATACCTCTAACTCTATTGTCTTTGATTTCCTTCCAATAACTGACACTATCTGTGCATCTAATTATCCCATTTATAGCCCCACTCAACGATACAAATTGAATTCTTTACAAATGGTGCAAGATTATCGGAGTAATGGGACCCAATGAGATTCCAATTTCTGTACATCTACGGTGCAATTAATACTTATGTTAAAAGAGCAGGTGGTCAGCATTAGTGCAGGCCTCAATATCAGCTTTTGTTCTAAAAAATAACTATTGCATCTTATATTTTGAAAAAAACACAGCCTTTTTCACCTGTAATACAGAGGATGGAATTAAAATCTTGTTCCTTTTACTAAAAATTAATATCTTGCCATTGAAATATGTAACAGGTGCTTGGTGAAATCTCTTTGCTGAGGAAAGAACTTGTGATAATTTTTACCCCTACTGGACGTCTAGAGGTGACATTTACCAGGAGTGCACACTCTAGTTGTCAAGGAGTTTGGGCCAACATGTATAAAGCTGGGGTCGGTGTGTGGACGTGTGGCTGGCACGCCAAAGGCAAGCCCGTCGGCACCCGTCAGCATCTCTACAGTAGCCAGCACCACCCACTATACTCATTGCACATTATCCTGGGCATTTGCTACTCAATGGATCAATTGTATAGGCTAGGCACCTCACAGAATTGTTCCTTGCCAGTCCACCGGGTAATACTCAGAGATTGCGTCTCATGTTCTGGTGGCATCTTCCAAACAAATCTTAGTCCCACCAGAAAAGATTCCACCTCTTCCTCACAGGTTAGTCAGTCTAGTGCGTTGTACTCAGTCACCTTGATTAATGTTCTCTCTGCAGAAACATGTTATTGCTGTTTTTGACTTTCTCTGTGATGACTGGCCAGAGGTGCTGTCCATGGGCCTCAAAGCTCATAATCGAAATGGCTAGCCCCAAGGGATACATAGTTTTAAATCTTGATCCGCCTAGTGGGAGGGGAGGGGGGATAGCTATTGTCTCCAGGGAGGACTATAGCTGTCCAATGATCACTATAGAGGATTTAGATGGTGCAGAAGCTTTGGGTTTCTGTCTCGTATTGTCCCCTAACCAATCCTTAGCGGGGTTTTAATATATAGACCTCCCAGTTCAGTAGGCTCCTTCCTTAACTCCTCGGATAATGCACTAGCACATCTGGCCGCAACGTTTGTGCATTTTTTGGTGCTGGGAGATCTTAACCTGCACATGGTCTGTACAGCAGAAAAAGAGTTGTCCATGCTACTAGACACCATGGCATTGTTTTGAGTTGACCCAACATGTATTTAAACCCACAAATCAGACAGGACATCTGTTGGACCAAGTATTCTCCAAAGTTAAGCTGCAAGCATATGACCCTAACCAGCAAAGCTGGACGATCACTTTCTGATTAAGTTTGAATGGCCTGTCTTATCAAAAGTTTGGAACCAATCTGCTAGAGCTCCTTACATGAGAAGATTGTTATATAAGATTAAAAACATTGAGATGCTTCGCTCTCTGGAAGAGTGTCTCCCCACTCACTTGGGCTCAGTTGAGAAAGATGCCATTATGGTCAAAAGCTGGATACGTAATGTGACAGAAAAGCTAGAGCCGATATCACAACATGAAACCTGTAGAAGTAAGCCACTGGGTCCCTGGTTTATGGATAGCCTCATGGTAGGGAAGAAATGCCGTAAGAACCTGGAAAGACACTGGCAGAAATATTACAAGGTTGAAGATGAAGCCGCATATCAGACAGCTCTAAGGGAGTATCATGCCTTGGTCAAAAGAGCTAAGAAGCTCTAATGTGAAGGAAAGATTGGGGCTGCAGATAATTCTAGGGAAATCTATAAGGTAGTGAAAAATGTCATGTCACCTGGGGCGTGCGCCAGAGCTCAACAACTGTCAGGTGCTTAGAGTGAACAACTTGCTTCTCTCTTGCAAAGTAAAATTTCCAATATCCAAACTAGCCTTTTCACCGATCCGCTGGTGGGCTGGGCAGTCGTGAACGTAGCTAATAAGATGGAGGTCACTGAAGTGGGGTGTTCACTATCTTTTGGCCACATCCCTCTGTAAGAGACACTGGCAGATATTTACAGCCTCAAATCAGGATCACCTGTGGATCCTTGTTCCCCCAACCTGTTAGCGTTGGGGGCAAATACAATTAACCCTTTTTTTTAATGAGGTGCTTAATGACTCTTTGTCGATAATATTGCATGCCTGCAAACAGGTGAAAATTCTCCCCTACTAGAAAAACCCTCAGCAGATTCTAAAAGACAGTCCAACTACAGACTAATATCTTTTCTGCCAGCTCTGTCTAAAGTGCTGGAGAAATTTGTAAACCAGCAACTCCTGATATCTGGAAGTCAACAACCTCTTGCACTCAAGCCAGTCTCACTTTAGACCTGATTTTAGCATGGACACCGCATTGCTGGAATTAAAGGAGTACATCAGGGGCACCATGGATGCGGGGGGAAGGCAGTGCTGATAATATTAGACTTGTTAACTGCCTTTGATATGGGCCCCCACTCCAGGATCTTGGCAGGCCTCCAGTCAATTGGATTGAAAGGTTAGGCCTTGAACTGGCTGTAGGAGGCTGGCCTGGTTTGTAGTGGTACCAAGGGGTACTTACACTCTGCACCAGGTCCAGTTATCCCTTATTAGTGTAGAAGAGGTGTCTAGCAGCTTAGGCTGATAGAAAAGGTTAGCTTAGCAGAGCAGCTTAGGCTGAACTAGAAGACGTGTAAAGCTCCTACTATACCACTGTGTCATATGCACAATATCATAAGAAAACACAATACACAGATATACTAAAAATAAAGGTACTTTATTTTTATGACAATATGCCAAAAGTATCTCAGCGAGTACCCTCAGTATGAGGATAGCAAATATACACAAGATATATGTACACAATACCAAAAATATGCAGTAATAGCAATAGAAAGCAATGCAAGCAATGTACAGTCACAATAGATTGCAATGAGAGCACATAGGTATAGGGGCAACACAAACCATATACTCTAGAAGTGGAATGCGAACCACGAATGGACCCCAAACCTATGTGAGCTTGTAGAGGGTCGCTGGGACTGTAAGAAAACAATGAGGGTTAGAAAAATAGCCCACCCCAAGACCCTGAAAAGTGGGTGCAAAGTGCACCTAAGTTCCCCAGAGAGCACAGAAGTCGTGATAGGGGAATTCTGCAAGGAAGACCAACACCATCAATGCAACAACAATGGATTTCCGGATGAGAGTACCTGTGGAACAAGGGGACCAAGTCCAAAAGTCACGATCAAGTCGGGAGTGGGCTGATGCCCAGGAAATGCCAACTGTGGGTGCAAAGAAGCTGCCACTGGATGATAGAAGCTGTGGATTCTGCAAGAACGAAGAGGACTAGGAACTTCTCCTTTGGAGCATGGATGTCCCACGTCGTGAAGGAGCTTGCAGAGGTTTTTCCGTGCAGAAAGACTGCAAACAAGCCTTGCTAGCTGCAAAGGTCGCTGTTAGGGTTTTTGGATGCTGCTGTGGCCCAGGAGGGACCAGGATGTCGGCAATTGCGTGAGGAGACAGAGGGGGCGCCCAGCAAGACAAGGAGCCCACTCAGAAGCAAGCAGCACCCGCAGAAGTGCCGGAACAGGCACTACGAATAAGAGTGAACTGGAGCTCACCCGAAGTCACAAAAGAAGGTCCCACGACGCCGGAGGACAACTCAGGAGGTCGTGCACTGCAGGTTAGAGTGTCGGGGACCCAGGTTTGGCTGTACACAAAGGAAATCCTGGAAGAGTGCACAGGAGCCGGAGAAGCTGCAAATCATGCAGTACCCAGCAATGCAGTCTAGCGTTGAGAGGCAAGGTCTTACCTCCACCAAACTTGGACTGTAGAGTCACTGGACTGTGGGAGTCACTTGGACAGAGTTGTTGAGTTCCAGGGACCACGTCCGTCGTGCTGAGAGGGGACCCAGAGGACCGGTGATGCAGTCTTTTGGTGCCTGCGGTTGCAGGGGGAAGATTCCGTCGACCCACGGGAGATTTCTTCAGAGCTTCTAGTGCAGAGAGGAGGCAGACTACCCCCACAGCATGCACCACCAGGAAAACAGTCGAGAAGGCGGCCGGATCAGTGATACAAGGTCGCAGTAGTCGTCTTTGCTACTTTGTTGCAGTTTTGAAGGCATCCAGAGCAGTCAGCGGTCGATTCCTTGGCAGAAGGTGAAGAGAGAGATGCAGAGGAACTCTGATGAGCTCTTGCATTCGTTATCTAAAGAATTCCCCAAAGCAGAGACCCTAAATAGCCAGAAAAGGAGGTTTGGCTACTTAGGAAAGAGGATAGGCTAGCAACACAGGTAAGAGCCTATCAGAAGGAGTCTCTGACGTCACCTGCTGGCACTGGCCACTCAGAGCAGTCCAGTGTGCCAGCAGCACCTCTGTTTCCAAGATGGCAGAGGTCTGGAGCACACTGGAGTGGCTCTGGGCACCTCCCAGGGGAGGTGCAGGTCAGGGGAGTGGTCACTCCCCTTACCTTTGTCCAGTTTCGCGCCAAAGCAGGGCTGGGGGATCCCTGA
Organism: Pleurodeles waltl; assembly: GCF_031143425.1. Classification (NCBI taxonomy): domain Eukaryota; kingdom Metazoa; phylum Chordata; class Amphibia; order Caudata; family Salamandridae; genus Pleurodeles; species Pleurodeles waltl. The sequence continues at coordinate 1,239,968,079 of NC_090446.1, forward strand.
ACCGGTGTAGACTGGCTTATGCAGAGATGGGCACCATCTGTGCCCATCAAAGCATTTCCACAGGCTGGGGGAGGCTACTCCTCCCCAGCCCTGACACCTTTTTCCAAAGGGAGAGGGTGTAACACCCTCTCTCTGAGGAAGTCCTTTGTTCTGCCTTCCTGGGCCAAGCCTGGCTGGACCCCAGGAGGGCAGAAACCTGTCTGAGGGGTTGGCAGCAGCAGCAGCTGCAGTGAAACCCCGGGAAAGGTAGTTTGCCAGTACCCGGGTCTGTGCTAGAGACTCGGGGGATCATGGAATTGTCTCCCCAATGCCAGAGTGGCATTGGGGTGACAATTCCATGATCTTAGACATGTTACATGGCCATGTTCGGAGTTACCATTGTGACGCTATACATATGTCGTGACATATGTATGGTGCACGCGTGTAATGGTGTCCCCGCACTCACAAAGTCCGGGGAATTTGCCCTGAACAATGTGGGGGCACCTTAGCTAGTGCCAGGGTGCCCACACACTAAGTAACTTAGCACCCAACCTTTACCAGGTAAAGGTTAGACATATAGGTGACTTATAAGTTACTTAAGTGCAGTGGTAAATGGCTGTGAAATAACATGGACGTTATTTCACTCAGGCTGCAGTGGCAGGCCTGTGTAAGAATTGTCAGCGCTCCCTATGGGTGGCAAAAGAAATTCTGCAGCTCATAGGGATCTCCTGGAACCCCAATACCCTGGGTACCTCAGTACCATATACTTGGGAATTATAAGGGTGTTCCAGTATGCCAATGTAAATTGGTGAAATTGGTCACTAGCCTGTTAGTGACAATTTGGAAAGAAATGAGAGAGCATAACCACTGAGGTTCTGGTTAGCAGAGCCTCAGTGAGACAGTTAGTCATCACACAGGTAACACATACAGGGCACACTTATGAGCAGTGGGGCCCTGGCTGGCAGGGTCCCAGTGACACATACAACTAAAACAACATATATACAGTGAAATATGGGGGTAACATGCCAGGCAAGATGGTACTTTCCTACACTGGCTAACATCTTTTTTGAGTGGCAAAGGACAGGAGGTGTGGGCCCTCTTCTTTCTTTGTTGTTACCAGTGGGAGTGCCTTAGGGCTCTGCCCTGATCCACACTCTGTTTAACATCTATCTCACACCAGTAGCACAGCTGACAGTAGCTTGCAGGGCAAAAATAATTTCCTATGCGGACAACACATAGCTGAGTTTTTCCTGTGAGAAGGGAGAAGAGATCACAGGGGAGTTGATTAAATCATGCTTAGCAGGTATATTTCATTGGAAGACCCTCAATCAATTGAAATGTAACATAGACAAGACCAACATTTTGTTTTTTGTTCAAAATTCCCAGACTACCTGGCAGACCTTTTGACCAGAGAGAGCCCCTTCCCACGCAGGGCAGAGTAGTCAAAAATCTTAGTGTCAAATCTGATAACCTTCTATCCTTCCAACCACAAATAAATTGTGTGGTGGGCTCAAGCTTTGACTTGCTGTACATTTTGGAAACGTCTGTGTAGGAAAGTGCCACTGTTGGCATGGTTACCCCCCACTGTTTGCCTAGTGTAGATGCCAATTTCAATTGAAAGTGCGCTGGGATCCTGCTAACCAGGCCTCAGCACCAGTGTTCTTTCCCAAAATCTGTACCTTTGTTAACACAATTGGCAAACCCCAGGCACATAGTTAAGTCCCTTGTAAAAGGTACCCATGGTACCAAGGGGTCTATGACCAGAGAAGTTCCCCAAGGGCTGCAGCATGTATTATGCCTCCCTAGGGGACCCCTCACCAAGTACATGTACACTGCCTATACAGCATGTGTGTGCTGGTGGGGAAAAAAGGCAAAGTTGACATGGCACCCCTCTCAGGGTATCATGCTCACAAACCACTGCCTGCGGCATAGGTAAGTCACCCCTCTAGCAGGCCTTACAGCCCTAAGGCAGGAAGCACTATACCACAGGTGAGGGCATAGCTGCATGAGCAATATGCCCCTACAGTGTCTAAGTCCATTCTTAGACATTGTAAGTGCAGTGTAGCCATGTTGAGTATATGATCTGGGAGTTGTTATTAAGAACTCCACAGCTCCATAATGGCTTCACTGAATACTGGGAAGTTTGATATCAAACTTCTCAGCACCATAAACCCCCACTGATGCCAGTGTGGGATTGTTGGACCTATCCCTCTTACAGGGTCACTCCCCAAACTTTTTGCCTTTTCCTCCTTATTTTTCTGACCCTTTCTGACTGACGTTATGACCCTGGGCACTTTACCACTGCTAATCAGTGCTAAAGTGCATGTAAACTTGGTACGATTGGCTTATACCTAATTTGCACATTTAATTTACCTATAAGTCCCTTGTAAAGTGGTATCTCTATACCCAGGGCCTGTAGATAAAACGCTACTAGTGGGCCTTCAGTGCTACTTGCAACACCCACTGAAGTAGCCTTTCAATCATGTCTCAGGCCTGCTAGAGCACGGCCTGTGCGCGCAGTTTAATGCCACACGGCATCTAAATTTACTTGCCAGGCCCGAAACACCCCTTTTACTACATGTAAGTCACCCCTAGGGTAGGCCCTAGCTAGCCCTATGGGCAGGGTGCCATATATGTAGAAGGCAGGACATGTGCCTAGTAGCGTGGCCTGTCCTGGTAGTGACAAACAGCCTATTTGGTTTATCACTGCTGTGAGTGCTGCCTTCTCATAGGATTGCATTGGAAATGCCCTGCCTTATGTGCAGGGGGTATTGTCTGAATTATGAGGTGTAGTGTAGGCATGTTTGGTATGGTTGTAATGGTAGTGAGAAAGGCTGCTTACTGGTGTAGGTGGATTTTTCATTATCATTACAGAAATGCCACTTCTAGAAAGTGAGCATTTCTCTGTGCTTCTGACTCTGGTGTTTTGCAGCTTGACACCAATCCACGTCTGGGCAGAGTGACAGTTGTGCTTTGTGCATACTTTTCAGACAGCCTATACACAGGGAGGGTGGAGGTGTCATAGAGGTGCATCTGCATACTGAATAGTCTTCCTGGGCTGAGAGAAGGGAGAGGAAGGGCACACCTGCATTTGTAAAGGCTGTGCCCTGGCCTCACCCAATAAGGACATTCACCCCGCCACTGATGTTTGGAGCCTGTGCTGGAGGATAGAGGGAGCATTCCCAGAACCGGTTGTACCTGGTTGGAACCTCTGCTCCCCCTTCTTTGCAAACACACTGTAAAACTGAGTATAAGTACAGGGGAATTTTCCATACAATTTTGGGAGACTTGTAACTGGACACAGAATCCTGCTGGAAGGACTCACCAGGGACCGCCATGGAAAGCTGCTGTTGTGCTGACCTGTGACCCAGAGGAGGAACTGCCATTGTTTGCATCCACTTTGTGCTGGCCTGTTGCTGGGCCCCACTGCCCTGTGCTTCACTTTGTAACCCCCAGGGACTGGGTGCTGTGGCCCCTGCCTCCCTTTATACCTCTGCTCTTCAGCGCAAAGGAGCGCTGTGCCCAGATTACAGAGGGCACGAGTAGCACTTTCTTTTTTTTTATTTATTTATCCCAAAGCACCAGCAGAAGCGCCTGACCTCCCCCTGCAGCAGTATCCAGGACCCCCGAGGCACCATTAATTGTGTAAAAGTAGCGAGAGCGCTCCTACCGTGCCCCCGGGAAAAAGCGTGATCTGTGGAGCTCCCCCGGGGCACAAGCAGGCACCTACTCTGGTGCCTGCACACGGCTTTTGGAAACTGGAGACATCGGGTGGGGAAGGAAGCCTCATCGGAGGCTCCCCGCCCCACAAAGCCCCTTTTATTTTGTGGACGGGCGGGGGGAAGGAAGCCTCATTGGAGGCTCCCACCACCCAAGTGAAGCCCCGAGTGATCTGCTGAGACCGCAGGCGGGGTGAAAGCCTCGCCAGAGGCCCCCCACGCCACAGGTCTCCCTTGGGGGCCCCTGCGAGAGTCAGGTGAAGCCCCCCATCTGTGGCCCCAATTGTTGTTTCTTGGTTTTGCCTCCCCCCCCCCTTCTGGAGGGCCAGGTACAGCCTGGGGGAGCAGAGATCGACAGGAGGGGCCGTTATAAAAATTGGAGGGGGTGTGTGCCGCTCCCCTACCCCCAGGATCAACACGTTGCCCTCATTTTGTGCATAGGAACGCCTGGGGCCCCAATATTGATCCTCTTGGCACTGGAAGTGCCTATACATCATAAAAAAGCTATTTTAAAAAGGACATACATACTCCTTATGTTCCTGGTATGGACATTAATGATATATATGTTACCCTGCTAATTGTATGGTGTCCTACATACATGTGCTGATGTTCCTTTTATGGGCATGACATGCTGATATGTGTTTTATGTCTTGCCATAGGTTTTTATAATGCTCGTAGTATCGGCATTTATTATACTTCCATGACAAGTGCATTTCTTTGATGTAATTCTTGACTACTGCTTATGTTGCAGAATCCTGAGTACTTGTGTGTTCTAATGTGACTACTGCTTATTCTTGCAGAGTACTAGTAACCTGTGTGACATTCTGACAACTGCTAAGGTAGCAGGACATTACTGACATGTAACGTTTGGTCTAATTATGTTTTGTGCAATACGATTTATTTTTGCATAGTTCAGTGTTGTGTTTACTTTGTGGAGTATATATTGCTTCACGTGTGTTATGTGTGTTGTGCAAACGCTTTACACATTGCCTCCGGATTAGGCCTGATTGCTCATGCCAATCTACCAAGGAGGGGGGAGCAGGGGTTATCTTGGACGTGTAACTCCCTTATCCTGACTAGAGTGGGTGGGTTCTGCCTGGCTTAAGGTGCATACCCTAGCCAACCAGAAACTCCATGCACACAGAGGGGATCTTAGAGATGGCCCCTGTATGTTAGCTAAACTGCTAGAGTAGAGCTGACTGGTATGTGCCAGCCTGCCACTTTTTAGACACGTTTCTGACCACATGGGGTGAGAGCCTTTGTGCTCCAGGTGGTCAGAAACAAAGCATGTCCTGGACAGAGGTGCTTCACACCTCCCCCCTACAGGAACTGTAACACCTGGCGGTGAGCCTCAGAGGCTCAAGCCTTGGATTACTGTGCCCCTTTTGCCAGCCCCTTTGGACCGAGCCCAGCTTTGGACGGAAAGTCCGGGAGGAAAATTAGGGAAAACAGGGAGGAGTGACCACCCCAGCCAGGACCACCCCTAAGGTGTCCAGAGCTGAGTTGACCCCCTCCCTGCAGAATCCTCCATCTTGTTTTGGATTACAGGGACCAAAAAGATTAGGGTTGTGTCCCCCTCCCCAGAGGGAGTGGGCACAATCAGGGTGTAGCCACCCTCAGGGACAGTAGCCATTGGCTACCGCCCTCTAACCCCTGTAATGCCCCTAAATCCATGATTTAAGGGCCTCCATGAACCCAGCTCACCAGATTCCTGGCAACCTGACAAGAAGAAAAAGGACTGCTAATCTGAACCCCCAACAGAGAAAAAGGAAGATGACAACTGATTTGGCCCCAGCTCTACTGCCCTGTCTCCTGCTTCAAAGAACCTGCAAAGCAACAGCGTTGCTTCCATAGGGACCAGCAACCTCTGCAAAGCAGTCCTCTGCGAAGCTCCCGAGGACTGCTCTGCACTCAAAAAGACCAAGATCTCCCATGGACAGTGGTCCTGTTCAAGAAGAAACTAACAACTAAGAACTTCAACCTTACTCCGAAAGCATGAGTCCTAACCTCTTTGCAACCGATGACCAACCAGCTGGAGAGGATCCCCAGGTGATTCTGAGCAAGGGCCTACCCTGGTTGGACCACTCCACTCCACCCTTCCACGACAACACCTGCATAGGGAATACTGAGGACCCCCCTGACTGTAAAGCTCCGGACGAAGATATCCAACGCCTAAAGGCACAGTGCACCTGCAGCCCCCAGGCCTTGGAGAACATGACCTCCGGTGACCTCCAGTGCAGCAACATTAAGCAGTTGGCCCTCCTCCCTTTCCAGGCTTTGGGTTGCCCAAGACCACCGCCTGGACCTCACCTGCAGCCTCTGAGTGACCCCTGGGGTCCCCTCAAAGAGAATCTTTGGAGACCCTACATCTTGTTTGCACCCTGCACCCGGCTGCCCCAGCGCCGCTGAGGGTGTATGTTTGGTGCCTACTTGTGGCCCCTCCAAAGCTCCTCTAAACTCCCCTTCTCTGCCCTCCAAAGTCACAGGTACTTACCTGCCTGCAGATCTGAAACCAAGTGCCCCCAGTCTCCATAGGAGCCCACGTTAATTTTGCCTTCACTATGACCTCTGCACCCGGCTGGCCCCGTGTTGCTGGTTTTGGGTGTTTGGGGTTAACTCGAACCTCAACCTGTGGACTTCCTAACCCCCGGAAACTGGAACTGTAAGTTTTGTACTTACCTGTAAAACGATCTAACTTTTCTTCCCCCAGGAACTGTTTCTGAAAATTGCACTTTTAAAACAGATTATTGCCAATACTTCAAAAACTGTGTAACTTATCAATTTCAAACAAAGTACTGCTGATACATGTGTGAAATACAAAACTATTGAAGTACTTACCTGCAACTTGAATCTCGTGGTTCTAAAAATTAATTAAGAAAATATATTTTTGCTATATAAAAACCATTGGTCTGGAATTAAGTAATTGAGGCCCTGATTCATACTTTTTTGTGCCACAGTAGCATCATGTTTTGACGCAAAAGCAGCGCAAATTTACAAAATACAATTGTATTTTGTAAGTTTAAGCCGCTTTTGCGTCAAAACATGGCGCTAATGCGGTGCAGAAAAAGTATAAATCAGGGCCTGAGTGTGTGCTTCTTCTATTGTCTGTGTGTACAACAAATGCTTTGCACTACCCTCTGATAAGCCTAACTGCTCAACCACACTACCACAAAAGACAGCATTAGTATTGTCTTCTTTAGCCTCTGTTAAGCTTCTGGGGAACCCCTGGACTCTGTGAACACTATGGCCCTCATTATGAACATGGCGGTCCGTTCCGCTCCGCTGGCGGTAGAAACCACCAACAGAGGAGCGGGTCGGACCGCCAAATAATGAACCAAATGAAACACACGTATCCCGCGCACCACCCACCGCCAGGAAAGGAGTCCGCCCACAGGCCGTCGGAAAGGCCCAACTCGCCCATCAAATTATGAACCACCATTCCACAGCCAGTTCCGGGGCGGGAACCCCCGCCACACAAAGCCAGGTGGAAATTAAACAAATAGAAGGAAAGACACACCGGAGTTCCACAAAACGTGCAGCGGCAGACATGGACAGAGAGCTTCTGATCATGTCAGCATTGCTCCTTGCCATATACCTACACAACCGAGACCGCCGACGAAGACGTCGACGGTAAGTACTGCAACCTATGACACAAGGGAGAAAAGAGCACAGTTACATACCCACCCACTCCACCCACTCTGTAACGGCCCCCTAACCCTTCCCAGCAGCAGAAGTCATACACCCCACACCAAGAGGTACGTACCCGACCGAAGGCCACTGCAACTTGACCATAGTACATACAAGAGCCCCACACCCATAAAAAATTAAAACAAACACCAGGGTGGAACTGCATGCAGCCCAAACACAGGCCACACAGAAACTTTAATTAGTAGCTCACTGAGCTAAACAGTGCCAACAGGGCCAATGGCCAGTCCATAAAATTCCTGTTGTCCTTGGCCACAACTGGCCACACCTGACTCCCACAAGTGCTGGGTACTCCACTGAGCAGGGCACCATATGGGGATCCAGGCACCTCACTGAAGGGGAGCGGAGGGGTGGGGGTGGGGATTTTCAACGGGGGTCGGACTTTGACTTGCGTGAGGAGGTTGGGGGTGGGGGAGGGGATTTTCGACGGGTGGGACTTTGACTCGCGTGAGGAGGTTGGAGGGGGGTGGGCTTCTCCTTTGAAGGGGGTGGGGGCTGCTTGTCTCGGTGGAGCTGGATGGCCTAGGCTCAGACCGGGCCTTCTTCTTCACCGGGGAAGGGGCACAGGAATGGGAAGGCTGGACCGGGGTGGGCAGTGATGTGGAAGGAGCAGAAAGGACAAGGAGGTGGGCACGTTTGGGGTCAAGATGGGGTGGGCCAGTGGGTTGGAACAGGTCTGCACAGGATAGGAAAGGTTTTGTGGGAGCAATTGGGGTGGGCGTGGATGAGGGCATGGGAGTGGAGGCAGAGGGAGTTGATGTATGGGGTGTAGGTGTGCATGTAGTGGGTGCAGGTGACTGCTCAGTATGCTGTGGCGTGGTGGATGTCTGATGGGTGGGTGTCTTGGTGCGTTTGTGTGTTTTGGGAGGTGGGGGGTGGACACCGTGGGAGAAGACACACAGCTAGTGTGGATGTATGTTGGGTGGGTGTCTGCAAGTCTGGTGAGTGTGATGCATGTGTCAACTACAGTAGAGGTGGTGAGTGCAGGTGTGGTGTATGGGGTGCATGTATGGCTGTCTGCTATCGTGGTGAGTGCAGGAAGAGGAGCAGTAACAGTTAGTGAAGGAGCAGTGCATGAGGGTGTGGATGTAGAGGGGACAGACAGGGAGGCGGAAGAGGTGGGCACACTGGGGGAAGTGGACGTTGTTGTGTATGCAGGTGTCTTTTGGCTGTGTGATGCTTGTGGTGGGAGGTGTGGTGCTTGTGTTTAGAAGTGTGCTTCTTGTGTGTTGTTGTGCCTGTAAGCGGGTCTGATTGTGTGTTTTGGACGGGTGAAGGGAGTGAGGTTGGAGGGGGGACGGAATGACCAGGGAAACTGGCTGCCGTCAGAGAGGAGGCCAGAGCCTGAAAAGATCTCTGTAGGGCAGACATGGCACTGTGAATGCCATCCAGATAGGCATTGGTCTGCTGCACCTCTGATGCCAGACCCTGGATGGAATTGACGATGGTTGTCTGCCCTACAGAGATGGTTCTCAAGAGGTCAATAGCCTCCTCTGTGAGGGCAGCAGGGCTGACTGGGGCAAGAGAGGAGGTGCCTGGGGTGAAGAAAACGCCCACCTTTCTGGATGGGCGGGCACAGGCAACTCGGTGAGGAGCAGAAGGGAAGGCGGTGATGGTAAGGGTGGTGGCGGAAGATCTCACAGTAGTGGTGTGTTCGCTAGGGTCCGCCACCGCCAGAGGACCCCCATCAGAGAAGGTCTCTGAGTCACTTCCTCCTGTGGTAGTAGCCTCCCCCGTGGAAGTCTCCTCGCCCTCCCACCCACTGGTCCCCTGGGCGTCCGTTGTCTCTGCCTCGGAGGATCCACGGGCCGCTGCCTCCCCACTTGCGATGCCTCAGCTTCCTCACCTGATGTCGATGCTGTACCAAACCAACACAAGAGAACAGGGATGGGGAGACAAAACAGGAGAGACACTTATAAATAGCTGAATGGTGATACACAATGGCCAGCCATACACCAACCCAGCAGACATACCCAACAGGCAGCACCGTGCACTATGCCCATGGCCATGCCCCTGACTACTGAGCAGAATACTGAGCTACACCCATCCCCTGAAATAGTATTGGAGCTGAGGTAGGTGAAACCTGACAGGGACACCCCTACACCCTTTGGGGAACATACAGTAGATGGACACCAGTCAAATTCCCTGCTCTAAGCAGCATGAGCCCTATCGCACACACACTCATCCTTCCAGACTGAAGTATGGTCTGTGAGTACTCACCCCCTTGTGACTGCTGTGCAGCCTTCAAGCGCCCATCCAGATCTGGGTATGCCAACGCCAGGATCTGACGCATGAGAGGGGTCAGTGCCAAACGGGCACCCCTTCCACGTTGTGAGGACTTCCCAGCTGGGCCTCACTGATCTTATGCGTCCAGCGCCACAGGTCATCCCACCTCATTCGACAGTGGGTGCTCCGCCGGTTGTAGACCCCCAGGGTCCGTACCTCCTTGGCGATGGCATGCCAATATGCCCTCTTCTGGTGGGCGCTGACTTAGTAGAGTGACGCAGAAATGGAACACAGAGGTCAGGTACTTGCACAATGGGAACAGTTGGCAGAATGTCAAACATAGGACTGACAGTACGCTGACATGCAGGACAGTGGCACACAGAATTCCATGCACCATGGCCCATCCTGGCTCACCGGAGCACACATATGTGCAAGCCACTCCATCCCTTACTCACACAGTGCCCCCCAAACCCGGACTCACCTGTACCTCTGGCCATCCATAGAGTCTGTCGTACAGGGGCAGGACCCCTTCCACTAGCTTCTCTAGTTCTTCCTGGGTGAAGGCCGGAGCCCTTTCCCCTGCACCACGTGGAACATCCATAGCCAGAGGCAGGCGACAGCAGTTCACAGAGTGGAGTACCTGTCCGCACGAGATCAGGGAGTCAAGTGATCAAACGGCGTTATGCATCGTCACCGATCATGATACGCCAGGATTCCCCATTGGCATCCATGTTAGCCAATGGGGGTGCGAACAGCGGTCAACACCGCCGTACTCTGTGACGTCAACCGCTAGCGGAATTAGGTCACTTCCACAACAAAGGGGCAAAACTACAGTGGGCAGACATTTTTCGAGCACCTACGCATCTTGAAATTCATACTACTCACAATGCAGGGCCTACTAGCCACATGAAGCACCTAGGCCTCTATCCATTGCGTATAGTAGCACACATGAGTTACTCTGTTCCCTCCTAGTGATGTACATGTACATCTGTCATGTTGCAGTTATTGTACAGACACTACTATGAACGATGCACTGCATGTATTTAGCAAATATGCCAATGTATGTGTGCACATCACTTCTTTTTGTAACCCCTCATAGGTACTGACCCTTGTGGTGAGGAAGGGCACCATCGGTGTACAGACCACTTGTGGATATGGGGACCATTCATCATTATCACTTACAGACTCACACATGCAACTATTCAGGACCTATGTGCATTACTGGATCCTGCACTGACTCCCGGAACTCGTAATCAGCATGCCATTCCAACTGAGGTGCAGGTGCTCTCCACACTCCATTTCCTGGCCACAGGCTCTTTTCAAGTGACAGTGGGCATGGGGGCTGGTTTCTCACAGCCAATGTTCAGCCAGGTACTGACAAGAACATTGGTACAATGCATTTGTACAACATCTGCAATCTTATGTGCGATTCCCCCAAAGTGCTGACCTCCCTGCCATCAACTCTGACTTCTGTGCCTTTGCAAACATTCCCCATCAATGGCACCCACATAGCTATCACCCCCCAAGAGTGAGTGAACAGGTGTACAGAAAGAAGAACTTTCACTCCATGAACACCCAATTGGTATGTACTGCAGACCAGTACATTTCCCATGTGAATGCCATGTTTTCGGGTTCAGTTCATGATTCATTTGTTTTGAGGAACAGTAGTGTGCCACAGAAGATGGAACAACTACAAGAGGACGGAGGGTGGATCATAGGTAAGTTTGCCTGTCAGAAACTGACACATTGCAGAAAACCAGTCTGTCTGACTAAGGGACATTACAATGACAGCTCTGTATCGACCCTTTTTCTAGGTGATTCTGGCTATCCAAACTTGCGTTGGCTCCTGATACCAGTGAGGAATCCCAGGACGGATGCAGAGAGGAAATACAAATAGGCCCATGGACGTACTAGGAGGGTGATAGAGAGTACTATAGGTCTCCTGAAGGTTAGATTCCGGTGTCTACATATCTCTGGGGGTTCCCTGGCCTATGGGCCTGATAAGGTGTTTAGAATAGTGGTGGCCTGCTGCATGCTCCACAACGTGGCTGTGAGACATTCTATCCCCCTTTTGGAGGTGGAGGGTGCTATGGGTCCTGATCAGCTACCTCAGAGAGGTGAGGAGAGTGATGGTGAGGATGAGGAAGGGGAAGAAGTCAATTCCAGGAACCAACTGATACAACTCTACTTCCAATAACTGTCTGGCTCTTAAGCCTGTGATTGTGGTTAGTGACTGTTACTGTCAGTGTGCCATGTCATATAGGGGGGATTGGTCATGACAGGCAAGACATGGACCACTTCTGCATGGTACTGACAGACAATATATGCATTCCCTCCTTGCCTAATTTGAAACACACATTACCACCAACAAGCACAAATTGACAATAAAGTTGTTCTCTGCCAGTTGCATCCATACTACACTTTGATCAACATTGAAGACAGGGGACAGTGTTACAGGTGAGAAATGTGTTTTATTGGTCGAATACAGTGAATTGTGCTATATACAGTGGTGGAAGTCGTAAGGGTTGGGTGTTCTCAACTCTACTTGGGGGCAGCCGTGTTGGATGTCATAGGTGGGTCCTATTTGTAGTATAGTACTTCAATTTACCCTCAGCTAAGTGTTGTTGGTGAATGGGTGGGAAGGTTGCTTTGCAGTAGTAGCAGCGTCAATTGTTGGAGTGGGGCTTGTTCTTAGCTGGGTTTCCAGTGCCATATCTTGGCCTGAGACTATGTTTGGGCGCCTGCTGTGGAGCTTCTTGGGGTGGCATGGTTGGCCCTTGTGATTCCTGGGAGGGTATTTCCTGTGCTGTTTCTGCTGCTTGGGTCATCTGTTGCTGGTTGTCCAGGGCTGTTGTGGGGGCCTCTTGTCCGGTGTGGGTGTCTGACTGTTTGTTGACCAACTGCAGCAGTGCTCCAGCAATGGTGGCCATTGTGGCATTGTGTTCTTTCCAGTGGTCCATGGCCTGTTGGTGTTGTTGCTGCTGCATCATCTGACTTTGCTCCAGGGTGGAAACAATCTGTGCCAACCTGTCTTGGGTATGTTGGTAGGCCCCCAATACCTCTGCAATGATGCAAACGGTGCCCTACCCCCTGACCCACTGGGGCACTTGAACTTGCCCTAGCCCCCTGTGTCTGTGTACCCTGCGCAGGTCTTGACATGCCACTTGTACTGGGGCCCTCGCCTTCCTTCATGTTGGGAGTGGGAGACTGTGGCCTTTGTAGCTGTGTTCCACCTGTCTGTGCCCTGGGTACACTGGTGTGGGTACGCATCCCCTGGCCTGCTGGTCTTGACTGGGTGTTAGTTGTAACAGTGGTTTCATGGGTGGGGCTGCTGCATGGTGAGCATCCAGGGCTGTGTGAGGGGCCTGCTTTTTCATCAGTGTCCAGGGGTCCTTTGCCAAGGTCTTGTGATGTGCCTCTGTCTCCCTGGAGTGCTGTGGCACTCCTTGTGCCCTCCATTAGGGGTGCATGGGTGGTGGTGCCTGTTGGGGTACATAGACATATCTGTTACATATGCCTGAGGGTTTGAGGTGTACAGAACTGTGACTTTCAGTGGCCTTCCAGGGTGCCTTTGTGAGGTGGACATTGCAGTTAGTGGCAGTGGTGGGGTTACATTGTGGTGGGGAGTATTATTCCATTGTGGGTACATGCAGGGGTGGGTGGCTGTGCACAGCGGGAGTGATGTGGGCCTGGTGGTGAGTTGTGGTTAATGCAGGGTGGTGGATGTGGTGGGTAATGGCTGGGTGGGGTGTGGGTCGAGGTGGGTGTGGGGGGGTGGGTTGGTGCATGCATTGCAGATGTGTTGTATAAGGGGTAACTGTAGATGACTCACCCAAGTCCATTCCTCCAGTGAGTCCCTCTGGGTGCAGGATGGTGAGTATCTTCTTCTCCCAGTTGGTGTAGTCGGGTTGTGTTGGTGGCGGTCCTCCCCCAGTCTTCTGCACTGCGAAGTGGTGCCTGGATGCCATGCCACGGACCTTCCCCCGCAGGTCATTCCATCTCATGCGGATTTCGTCCCTGGTGCATGGATAGTGTCCCACTGCATTCACCCTGTTAACAATGGTCTGCCACAGCTCCAATTTCTGGGCGATGGGTGTGTGCTGCACCTCGGCCCGAAGATTTGTGGCTCCACCTTCAGGATCTCATCCACCATGGTCCTTAGCTCCCTTTCGGTGAAGCGTGGATTTTTTTTGGGGGGACATGGTGAGGGTGGTGGATGGCGTTGGGACTGAGGACGGGGTATGGGTGCTCCTGTGTGGGCCGATATGCGTGTCCTGTCGCTGTCTGGCTCTGGTGCTCTCTGTCTTCTGTTCCTGATTTCGTTGCAAGGGATTGTGAGGTGTGTCTGGGATATTTTATGGGGTTCTGGATGTGTGTCAGGTGTGTGGGTGATAGGCCTATCCAATGTGTGCACTTGTTGCTGTTGAGTCCACTTGCCGCCCGTGGTAGTCGCAGCCACCAATGGTCGTCTGGCCTCCACTGTCCACCGAGGTGATCTGTGCATCATTATTTGGAGGGCGGGATGTGGGTGTGATTGGCGGTGGCGGTGGCGGGGTGGGGTGGGCCGGGATTCCCGATGACAGTGTCCTGGCGGGGAGTGGTCTGGGACTTTTTTGCGGGGTTGGGTTTTTGATCATTATATGGCGGGTTTCAATTCACCGCCACCGGCGGGATTCTGTTCACCGTGGCGGTTGGCGGTCTTTCCCGCCATGTTCATAATGACCGCCTATATCTCATTTTGATGCAGTATATACAGAGCCAACTTCCTACAACTTCTCATTCTTAGCCAGAAATCAGTTATTCAGGCACTCCTCACATCTAGGTTGAACTACAGGAATGCCCTGTATTTGGGGTTGCAAGACTACCTGATCAGTAAACTTCAGGAGGTTCGGAATACCACAGCCTGCTTGCTCCTCAACCTGCTGCTGAGAATGCAATTGTCTCTTTACCTTCACTCTCTTCACTGACTCCCCGTGAGGAAGCAGATTCTGTTTAAAGCTCTGGTTCTGGGTCATAAAGCACTTCATCACATGGGGCTGGACTACTCGGGCTCCAGAATCAGTTTCTACCTTCCCACTAGAAATCTGCATTCTGCTAACAGGTTACTGGCAAGGAACCTAAGATGTGTCGTGCCAGAGCAGGAGAGTGCACTTTTTCTATCTGGGGCCTTCAGCATGGAATAAGCTCCCTCAAGATCTCTGCTCAATGGAATAAATCACCATTGTTTTAAAAAAGATTGAAAACTTGGCTTTTTGGTTAAAATTAGGGGGCTTTTCTACAAGCTGAGCGCTGGAACACTCTTAGGGGTAGCTGTGCACTGGATAAATCCCGATTTATTTCATTTCATGTATGCATTACCAGCACTTAAGACTTAAACTATGTCATTATTATATATTCTGCATAGCACTTTCCTCATGGATGATTTTAAAGCCGTTTTTTTTTATCAAATCCAATGCATGTTCTATCAATGAAGCATGACAGTTGTTATTTTTTCCAGTACATGAAATGTACTGTTTTAAAATGTTTAATTGTTTTAAGAGTTTTATACATTTGTATTGAATTTTATTAATCCTAGACTTGTTCTTTTCCTACCTTATGAATCGCCATCAAGTAGTAAAAATCGGGGATCTGGTTTCAAAGTTAGTTAACTTATAGCAAGGGGTCCCACAAGGCAGACTTCTACCTCTATATGGAACCCCTCTGGAGGATCCTCAGGAACTCTGGGTTTTTCATCTATATGGTGACAACACCCAGATATAACTGAACGGTTCCTCCCCTGATGATCTTACTCTCTTATTAAACACCCTGATAAGAACTTAATCTTGCATGACAAACAACCATTTTAAACTAAACCCATCAAAAACAGCATTTTTATTTATCTTCAAAAAGAAACCCAAAGTATTACTTCAGACTGGATGTCACTCCCCCGTGACTTGGAAGGACATCCATCCATCATTTAGAATGTCAAATATATGGATTTGACCCCCCAACAGACACCCCAACCTCCAAAATCATGTTTCATCCATGGCCATAATAGCTCAATTCCAGCTAAGGATGCTTAGGAGAATCATCTCAGAACAGGACCTAAAACCAAGTTACTTACCTTCGATAATGACTTATCTTGTAGAGACATAGGTGGTCATTACAACCCTGGCGGAAGGGTGTTAAAGCTGCGGTAATACCGCAAACAGGCCGGCGGACAAAAAAAGGGAATTACGACCCTGGCGGAAACCGCCAACAAAGACAGCCACTTTAACACATCGCCCGCCAGGAAGGTACAGACAAACAGCGCGGCGGTCACTGCCAACAGACAGGCCGAAGACAATGTACCGCCCACACTATCACAACACACCAATCCGCCACCTTTTCCGGAGCGGATTCACCGTGGATAAAAACACGGCAGAAACAGCTTTTGCAATGGGAAAACGCTCACCTCAACACATCCCACGAGGAACGAGGACTCCATGGACCCGGAACTACAAATCTTACCTGCCCTTGCATTCCTGCTCATCTACGACCAACAGCGACGTAGGCGCAGAACATACTGGTGAGTACTGCACCTACGACACCGGGGAGGAGGGAGGCAAAAGTTACGGGGACACCCACCAAACACCCCCACCCCCACCCTCGCATATTACAACATACACACCAATGCAGTCACAAAAATAACAGTAACAACCCACAACCCCCCCGGAAGAATGCAATGACAAAGCGAATAGCGCCCAAACTTTGTATTTAGCCAATATACAACTCATTAAAAAATATACGGATATATATCACGAAATCTGTCAAAAATAAATATACAAAACAAGAAGTAGTGCAGATATGTACACAACAATGTCCGTGCACCAACAGTCCAAAAATGCATGGGCGACGCCCACAATAGATACCTGACCAAAATCAGAGAGAACACTACCGGGGCATCAGATAGAAACACTACAGGCACCTCAGGGGGAAGAGAAGGGGGGCACCTCAGCCACATAAATGCGAAGCCAGATCCACGACGGGGCTCCATGCCCATTGATGTATCCTGGGGAGTGCAAAGCCACAGTCTCTCAAGTCTCTCCAGTGGGTGGGTTGCCCACTGTGCCATCCTGGGGAGTGCAAAGCCACAGTCTCTCAAGTCACTACAGTGGGTGGTTTGCCTACTGTGCCATCCTGGGGAGTGCAAAGCCACAGTCTCTCAAGTGTCTACAGTGGGTGGGTTGCCAACGGTGCCATCCTGGGGAGTGCAAAGCCACAGTCTCTCAGGTAGATGCAGGTCTCCACTGGTTCTGGAGGGGGACTGGTGCCCAGACTGGATGAGTCTCCCCGTGAAAGTACCTGTCCTGTCACTGTCCCAGCTGCACATGGGAGAACGATGCCTGATGTGCCGGACTATTCATACCCACACGGTCTTTGCCCTGTTCAGCGGTCTTCACCATGGCGGTCTTGGCCTTGTTCAGCGGTGCTTTGCCATGGCTGCCTATGGACTGTTCAGCGGTGCCTTGCCATGGCTGCCTATGGACTGTTCAGCGGTGCTTTGCCATGGCGGTCTTTCCCCTGTTCAGCGGTCTTCACCATGGCGGTCTTGGCCTTGTTCAGCAGTGCTTTGCCATGGCTGCCTATGGACTGTTCAGCGGTGCTTTGCCATGGCCGTCTTTGCCCTGTTCAGCGGTCTTCACCATGGCGGTCTTGGCCTTGTTCAGCGGTGCTTTGCCATGGCTGCCTATGGACTGTTCAGCGGTGCTTTGCCATGGCTGCCTATGGACTGTTCAGCGGTGCTTTGCCATGGCTGCCTATGGACTGTTCAGCGGTGCTTTGCCATGGCGGTCTTTGCCCTGTTCAGCGGTCTTCACCATGGCGGTCTTGGCCTTGTTCAGTGGTGCTTTGCCATGGCTGCCTATGGACTGTTCAGCGGTGCTTTGCCATGGCGGTCTTTGCCCTATTCAGCGGTCTTCACCATGGCGGTCTTGGCCTTGTTCAGCGGTGCTTTGCCATGGCTGCCTATGGACTGTTCAGCGGTAGCCTAAGATGGCGGTTCAGATACTGACATTGGTGTGTGGCATGACGTTCCATCATTGCCCAGCGGGGCTGTGAGATTCTGGACCCTCCTGGGCTGTGACTCCGGCGGTTGCGGTGGTCTCCTGACCAGTAACGATACTTGAGCCCTCCTGGGCTCTGACTCTGGCTGTGGTCTCCTGACCAGTAACGATACTTGAGCCCTCCTGGGCTCTGACTCTGGCGGTGGTCTCCTGACCAGTAACGATACTTGAGCCCTCCTGGGCTCTGACTCTGGCGGTGGTCTCCTGACCAGTAACGAGGGTGCTGGCGGTTGTGTCTGGACCGCCGGAAATGATGGCGTACTTCTCCGCCGTGACACTCACAACAGGTTGGGGTGACTTCCTCTGGACCTTCCCCACCTTCTTTTGAGTTACAGATGACTCACCAATCGCCTTGGATCCCATTTCACTGTTTGTACCACCAGGAGTCTTGACACGGTCCCGTCGTCCAATCTCCAATTTCGGAGCCTTCACAGGGGGTGGGCTGACAGTGCCTTGGCTCCGGGTCATACTGCCTGCCCTGGTGGACGGGGCGCTCCAAAAACCTGGAACACGCACCACTGGTACTGGAGGCATTTTGGCTGAGGCGCTACGACGGGACTGATGAATTGGAGGGGCTGGGGTGGGGGCAAAAAGGTAAATTTGACATAGGGACAGTTTCTGACGTACACTGGGATGGATAGTTGGAGGGGCTCTGGGAGTGGAGGAAGAGGAGGTGGTTGTAGGAGGTGTCACTTTAGGTGTTTTGGGTGCAGGTACTGGAGGCTGTCGTGAGGTGGATGGATGTTGGGTGAGTGATTGCCTGCGTTTGTGTACTTTGGGAGGGGGCGTCACAGACACACTGGGAGAGGACACAGGGGACGTGTATATGGCAGTGGAGGTGGTGACTGCAGGTGAGCGGCTTGTGGTGCTGGGTGTCCTGGTGCGAGTCCTAGTGCCTGTAGATGTGGTGCATGCAGGTGTGTGTGTAGACGAGACAGGGAGGGAGGAGGGAGAAGAGAAGGAGGGGGACACAGTGGAGACAGTGGATGTTGCTGTGTCTGTATGAGTCTGATGCTTGTGTGAGTGCTTGCGGTGAGTGTGGTGCCTATGTTTGCTTGAGCTACTTTTGGGTGTTGACTTGTGTGCATGCTGGTCTGTAGGTGTGCTTGGGATGGGCTGGGGTACAGGGGATTGGGTCTGGGTGGAGGAAGTTGGAGGGGGGAGGCTGGACACAGGGACAATGGCTGCCATCAGTGCTGAGGCCAGAGATTGCAGGGTTCGCTGAAGGACAGCCTGACCAGAATGAATGCCTTCCAGGAATGCATTACCGTGTTTCAACTCTCGTTCTACACCCTGGATGGCATTCACAATGGTAGACTGCCCAACAGTGAGTGACCTGAGGAGGTCAATGGCCTCCTCACTGAGGGCAGCAGGGGTGACAGGGGCAGGGCCTGAGGTGCCTGGGGCGAAGGTGATGCCCACCCTCCTGGGTGAGCGGGCACGGGGTGAACGCTGAAGGGCTGCTGGGAGGGCGGGGCTGGTAGGGGAGGTGGCGGCTGTACCTGTAGAAGTGGGGCGCACAGATGGTGCCGCCACCACAGGGGAGCTCCCATCGGGGGACGAGTCCGTATCGCTGTTTGGTGATCCAGTGGCCGACGTGAAGCTCCCCTCGGCCTCCGTCCCACTGGTGAAATCAGAGTCTGTGGTGTGGCCCTCCATGGCCATGTGGGATGCAGCTCCCTCGTGCTCCGGTGCCACTGTACCTCCGCCTGATGATGCTGATGTACAGAAGGACGGGGAGAGCAGAAAAAGGGTGGAGACAGAAGAAAGAGAGTTTTAGTGCATGGCATACCGCTACCATTGGCGGACAAGACAAACGCAGCAGCCCCCTGCATTACGCCGTGCTCCTGCCCTCTGCACATGCAATTCCTGGGAAATGGCCTACATGGCAATGGTAGACATCTGCCCACATGGATGGCAAAGGGGCAACTATACATCAATTTGCCTTTTTTTTGAGCTGGGGTAGAGTGCCACATGGCCTACATAACGGAGGGGCCTTGCCTACCTAACTCGCCCTGGCCTAGAGACACCCACAGCCCACCACCCCCACCCAGACAGCTCCACAGCACGCAAAGTCCATTGCATGAGGCTGAACTCACCCCCTTGTGTCTGCTGTGATGTCCTTAAGCGCCCATCCAACTCCGGGTAGGCCACCGCCAGGATCCGGAACATCAGGGGGGTCATGGTGCGATGGGCACCCCTCCCACGTTGGGAGGCCATCCCCAGCTGAGCCTCTGCCGTCTTCTTGCTGCAGCGGCGAATGTCCTCCCATCTCTTCCGGCAGTGGGTGCCCCGTCTCTGGTGGGCCCCCAGGGTCCGGACCTTCTTGGCGATGGCATGCCAAATGTTCCTCTTCTGGTGGGCGCTGACCTACATGACATGCACAAGGAAAGAGGAACAGTCATTACCTACTGCACCGTCGTTGTAGTTGTCCCCTCCCAACTCTATCCCTGTGGCCCATTCATCCCCATGCATGACTGTTCTATGTACTCTGCCCCCTTCCCTCATCCAACCAGCCCTCTCCACCCAGGCCTAGCCCATACAACGTGCTCCCTGTGTACTAACCTGTTGGTCTGGAGGACCGTAGAGTAGCGTGTACTGGGGGAGGACCCCATCCACAAGTTTCTCCAACTCCTGTGCAGTGAAGGCAGGGGCCCTGTCCCCAGACGCAGCAGCCATCGTCGCTTCCAGACCGAGGTCACAGCAGCACTAGCAGTGTAGGTCCTCTCCTGTCGAAGGTCAGGTATCTAGTGATTGAACAGATAAAAAATGGTGGTGACGTCCGCGGCGGTGCGCATCATCACCGCCATCGCACCTGTTCATTGGCTCCTGGGACCCATAGGGTCCAATGTTAACCAATGCAGCATTGCGCTGCGCTCTACGACCGCCTACCGCGACGGTGTGCAACGCCAGCGCAGTTACCCCACAATTCCATTGTCCCATTTTAGAGGTCAGACAGCCGCCATTTCAGGGTCCCACATGGCTTAATTTACTACTGCGTCACACATACAGAGGCCTACACTCAAAACCTTTCCCGGATGGGTTAATTGTCTGGTGTAGTCTTGTGTATGACTGTGGGTACATACCTGGAGGAATGCTGACAGTTTTTTCGCTGTTGTCCTTCTCAGGCACCGTCAGTTGGGACATATTGGAAGATGGCGGAATCCGCTGGTGTACCGACCGCTGGTGGACCTGTTGACAATGGAAGAGCGACATGTCATCGTGACCTACCGGTTTGACCGTGCCACAATCCGGGAACTATGTACCCAGTTGGAGTCTGACCTGATGTCACCAATCCGCCATCCGACTGGAATACCCCCTGACGTGCAGGTGCTGTCAGTGCTCCATTTCTGAGCAAGTGGGTCTTTTCAGACAACAGTGGCCATGGCATCAGGGATGTCCCAGCCTATGTTTTCCAACATCTTGTCCAGAGTGTTGGCTGCCCTGCTGAAACACGTAAGGAGATACATAATTTTCCCTGAGGTGGCGGATTTGCCTACAGTGAAAGGTGACTTCTATGCCCTTGGACATATCCCCAACGTCATAGGTGCTATTGATGGGACCCATGTAGCTCTGGTCCCCCCGCAGGAATGAACAGGTGTACAGGAACCGGAAGAGTTATCATTCCAGGAATGTCCAGATGGTCTGTTTGGCAGACCAGTACATCTCGCAGGTAATGGCTCAGTGCATGACGCCTACATCCTGCGGAATAGCAGCATCCCTGATATGATGGGTGAACTCCAGAGGCACCGTGTATGGCTTTTGGGGGACTCTGGTTACCCCAACCTGTCCTGGCTACTGACCCCAGTGAGGAATCCCAGGACCAGGGCAGAGGAACGCTACAATGAGGCCCATGGGCAGACTAGGAGGGTAATCGAGCGGACCTTCGGCCTCCTGAAGGCCAGGTTCAGGTGCCTCCATATGACAGGTGGGTCCCTATTCTACTCACCGAAGAAGGTGTGCGACATCATCATCGCCTGCCCCATGCTCCATAACTTGGCATTGCGACGCCAGGTGCCTTTTCTGCAGGAGGATGATCCAGATGACGGTGTTGTTGCAGCGGGGGAGCCTGGGGAGCCTGTGGACAGTGATGAGGATAAAGCTGATGAAGATGAAAACGACAACAGGGAGTCAGTCATACAGCAATATTTTCAATGAGACACAGGTGAGTACAATTTCATGTTTCACATTATATTACATCTCACACGTCTACCTCTATCCTGTACCTACATTTCACTCCCTATTTGTTAACTGAGTTGTCCCCTTCCATTTCAGTTTCACTAATGTGTTGACCTACGTGTCAACAGCTTGCACCCTTGAAAGGCTTGTGATGTGTGACATAGGTATGTTGACCTTCCAATGGCTAACCTTTTTTAACACTGTAATTAACAATACAAAGTTCACAATCATTGACTGACTCCAATATTATTGAGGTTTCAAGGGTGTTTATTGAAGTGCATAAAAATGTAGGGGGGTTGTGAAATGGGGAGAGGTCATGGTGGAATAATGTCCATGGCAGAGTCCAGTCTATTAGTCTCACAGGTACATTGCACATCTGGCCATTGGAAGTGGAGCTGGGGCAGTTCCAATCTGGACAGGGTAACAAAGTGGGACAGTGGGGGGACAACCAAGGTAGTCTTATTTCCTGGCGGGGGTCTTGCCATCTTGCTGTGTCCTGTTCCTGGATCTCAGGGCCCGCTTGCGTGGTGGTTGTCCGTCTGCAGGGGGTGGGGTGCTGGTGTGGTGGTCCTGTGGCCGGGCCTCCTGTCCACTAGCGCCGGTGGAGGTGGTGGGCAGTTCGTCGTCCTGGCTAGTGTCAGGGGCCCCTTGGAGTGCCACGGTGTCCCTCAAAGTCTTTTGAATGTCTGTCAGCACCCCTACGATGGTGCCCAGGGCGGAGCCGATGGTCCTGAGCTCCTCCCTGAACCCCAAATACTGCTCCTCCTGCAGGCGCAGGGTCTCCTGCAACTTGTCCAGGACCGTTGCCATCGTCTCCTGGGAGTGGTGGTATGCTCCCATGATGGAGGATAGGGCCTCGTGGAGAGTGGGTTCCCTTGGCCTGTCCTCCCTCTGTCGCACATCAGCCCTCCCAGTTCCCCTGTGTTCCTGTGCCTCCGTCCCCTGGACCGTGTGCCCACTACCACTGCCCCCAGGTCCCTGTTGGTGTTGGGGTGGTGGGTTAGCCTGGGTGCCCTGTAGTGGTGGACACACCGCTGATTGACCTGTCCTGGGTAGGGAGGTATGGGTCCACTGGGTGGGTGCTGTGCTGGTGTTCCCAGAGGGTGGCAGTTCGGTGTTGGGCTGTGGCTGGGCAAGGGGAACCGACTGTCCTGAGGCCCACGATGGTCTGGGCTGGTCATCAAGATCCAGTAGGGCAGAGCTGCTGTCGTCACTGTGGGCCTCTTCTGGGGGTGGAGTGGTGTTGTCTGGACCCTCTGGTGTGGTGACGGTCCTTCGGGTTCCTGCAGGGGTATGAGAACATGATTATTGCATGTGTGTGTTTCATGGTGTGCTATGGATGGGTGTGCATGAACCCCAGTGCAGGCATTCCTGTGTGGGGGCTTGTGTGGTGATGGTTGGGGGGTGTTGTGGGTCTGTGCAGTGGGCATGCTTTAGTGATGGGTGTCCATGCTTAGTTGTGTCATGCAGGTCTTGGGGTTGGGATGGGTGGTTGGTGTTATGGGTAGATTAGTGAGGAGTTAGGGTGATAGGGGAGGGTGTGAGGGTTGGGGTGTGTGATAGCATGCAGTAAGGGTGGGGGATATGATAGTGAAGATTAGACTTACCAGTGTCCGTTCCTCCGACGACTCCTCCGAGGCCCTCAGGATGCAAGATAGACAAGACTTGCTCCTCCCATGTTGTTAGTTTTGGGGGTGGGGGGGAGGTGGGGGTCCGCCGCCAGTCCGCTGTACCGCGATGTGGTGCCTGGATACCGTTGAATGCACCTTCCCCCATAGGTCGTTCCACCTCTTCCTGATGTCCTCCCTATTTCTTGGGTGCTGTCCCACAGCGTTGACCCTGTCGACTATTCTTTGCCATAGCTCCATCTTCCTGGCTATGGATGTGTACTGTACCTGTGCGCCAAATAGCTGTGGCTCTACCCTGATGATTTCCTCCACCATGACCCTGAGCTCCTCCTCGGAGAAGCGGGGGTGTCTTTGGCGTGACGTGGGGTGGTGTGTGTGATGTGTGGGGTGGTGTATGTGTTGATGAGTGTGGTGGGTGTAGTGGTATGTGGTGTTTTGTGCGTGGATGTTGTGTGGGTGATGGTGTAGTGTGCCTCTGTGTGATGGTGTTATCTATTCTGTGCTGTCTCTCTCTGGCCTTCGTCTCTAATTTGTGGTCGTAGGGGTTTGTGGGTGATGTGAGTGTATGTTTTATATTGTATTGGATGTGTGGGAGTGGTGTTTGTATGTGTATCAGGTGTGTGTATTTGTAATTTTCCAATGTGGCGGTGTTTTGGAGATGTGTGTGTATTTTGAGCGCGGCGGTGTGTACCGCCAATGGAATACCACGGTTGAAAGACCGCCGCGTGGATTCGTGGGTCGTAATAGCATGGGCGTGTTTCTGTTGGCGTGGAGGATTTGTTTCCGCATATTTATCGCTGACCTTTGGTGTGGCGGACTTGTGTGGGTGTCTGAATTTCGGCGGATTCCGTGATGTGTGTCATAATAGCTGTGGCGGTCTCCCGCCGCCGCGGCGGTGTATTGGCGGTCTTTGGCACGGCGGTAAGTGCCTTTTACCGCCAATGTTGTAATGACCCCCATAGTCTAGTTGCAGATTCCTTACCTTAGAATTTCCCCAGGCTTCGATCTGCATCCAGAGATTTTTCTTGAGCAGTGCCCCTGTGCGTCATCAAGTGGTGTCTGTCGGCTCTGCATCCGTTGTCAGCGTTGTGCGGGCCAGATATGACATTGCGGGACCTGTATAGGTGCCACTCCGGCACATTGATGTCAGTTTCTTTTCACGACTTTCCATGCCAGAAGCACGGAGGCATGAAGAACATTGATCACTGGTGCATCAAAACTAGGGCCCTGAAAGGAAAATCCCTGTCCCTTGAAATCAGTTCGCAGAGCAGGGAGAATGGCTGGGTCAGTAAGGAATCGGCAACTAGAATATGGCTCTACCAGATAAGGCTTTACCAAAGGTAAGTAACTTATTTATCTTATCAGTACTTCTAGTTGCAGATTCCTTACTTTAGAATAGATATCGAAGCAATACCATCCCCGGTGGAGGGTCTGCTAACCAAGATCATGCTAGGAAATCCTCCAGGACTGAAAGGGCAAAATACTCATCCCTTTGAGCCTGATTATCCAGGCATTAGTGTTTGTCAAACGTGTGCAAAGATGCCCACGTTGCCACATGATAGATCTCCAGGACTGGACCTCAGTGTGCTAACGCAGTGGTTGCAGCTGTAGCTCTGGTAGAGTGAGCATGCGAACCATCTGGGGGTTGCGTTTTAGCCAATGCATAGCACATGTTAATGCAGAGGATGACCCATCTAGAGATGGTTCTCTTCTGCACTGCCCGACCTTTCTTCACACCCACATTCCCAACACATACCCAACAAAAAGTTGACCATCCACCGAGAACTGTTTGGTGCGATCAAGGTAGAACGCCAACACTGTTTTTTGGGTCAAGGCAGTGGAGTCTCTCCTCTTCTTTAGAAGGATGTGGGGGTTGTAAAAAGTAGGCAAGATGATGGATTGGCCTACATGGAAGGGCGTAACCGGAAAGAAATGAAGGCAGTGTGCGAAGTAAAACTTTGCCAGGATAGAAGGAAAGGTAGGGTGGCTTAGATGACAATGCCTGCCGCTCACTCACTCTTCTGGCAGACGTATAGTCACAAGGAAGGCTGTTTTTAATGTTAGAAGCCTGAGAGGACAATTGAGAAGATGCTCAACTGGAGCACACATGAGGAATGTCAGAACCAAATTCAAGTCCCATTGGGGCACGATGAATGGTGATGGAGGAAACGTGGGTAAGACCTTTAAGGAACCTACTAACAAAAGGAGACTTAAACAAAGAGGTTTGGTCAGGTAATCTCAGAAATGCAGAATAGCAGATAAATAGCCTTTGACAGTGCTCAAAGCAGAGCCCTGCTGGTCCAAACAAAGTATAAACAAGAGGACCTCAGAAAGCAGGACAGAGATAGGGGTCAACAGACTTGTCTGTGCACCGTGCCACAAATTTATGGAAGCAACAGGTGTATACCGTTTTCGTGGAGGGACACCTGGCTGCCAAGATAACAAGGTCAAACGCGGTCAACTGCTGCCGCTCAATCTCCATGAAAGAAGGTGTGTTCCAAAGCCCTTGTAAGGGACAGCTCCAGTGGCTGCATTGATACAGGATCATAATGTCAGCTGACTCTATGGTGATAATGCAGAGCTGGTTGAAGTTATTGATGGTTAGTCTGCATATATTGTAGGAATAATATTCCATTTGTCTAATAGGATTATTGTGGTATCCTGTGCAGACTACTTTAGAATGGGGTATTCTAAAAATGTCAATAGTATAGCATGTTACAACACTAGAGGGCCTTAGAATTATGGGATTTTCAGTAGCAGCTATCTTTCTTATGGATGGGATGTTTCTGTGAGCTGTATTACTCATATTAAACTACTTAAACTCCTTAGCAATGTGAAGGATAGTACTCCTACTCCTATCTTAGAAAAGGCAGAGTGTGACTAGAGTGACCTCAAAGCGTTCTGACCCTGTCACTCCTGAGCTACTGGTTCCAACACTGGGAAGGGTTTGAAGGGCAAGTGCTTTAAGTGTGATACAGTTGGTCATTTGGCCAACAATAAATCTTGTCCTGCTTTGCTGACTAAATGCCATAGCTGCGGCACAGTAGATCATTTTGCCAAAGTGTGCAGATTGCAGCAGAAAATCAGGCATACGAAAGACATGGGGGGTTATTACAACTTTGGAGGAGGTGTTAATCCGTCCCAAATGTGATGGATATACCACCAGCCGTATTACGAGTTCCATAGGATATAATGGACTCGTAATACGGCTGGTGGTATATCCGTCACTTTACCGTCACTTTTGGGACTGATTAACACCTCCTCCAAAGTTGTAATAACCCCCATAGTGTTTGAAGGTGGGAGTGACAGAGTATGATGAGCTACATTGTGGTAAAGTTGTTCTTCAGGTCGGACAGAACAAAGGTAGGAGTCCTGTTGATTGTGTCAGAACGAATGGACATACAATCAATATGCTGTTTGATTTGGGTGTGAATATTTCCCCAGTGCCTAAAGAGTTTTATAACAAGAGCTTGAAGGGAAAGGTGAAAGTATTTAAGCTAGATTTAAAACCCTTGACATATGGCGGTCCGCCTATAAAGTTTTTTGGTTATTTTGTGGGAGACACTGACTAAAAGTCAGTTGACTTCAGGTAAAATCTACATCTCTTGGAAAGGAGAAAGCATCATAAGCTGGTTTCACCAGGGTGATCTTGGCGTGATATTGGATCCCAACAATTAACAGTGCATTATCCTCAAGAACAATTGTCCTAACAGTGTTTCTGTACTGGAGGAGAAGGTAGATGTCATTTCGGGTACTGTTTGCAAGGAGAACGGAGGGTTGCTTGCCTACGTGGTGAGTTTGGACAAGTTTTAAATGAAAAACTAGGCGGTCTCTTTAATTATACTAACAAAATAGTGCTTAAGGAAGGTGCAATCCCGGTTACATATAAGATGTATGGTGTGCCGTTAGCTCTATGTGAGTTAATGCACTCTGAACTCAACAAGTTGTAAGATGAGGGTATCATCTTGGAAACTGAGGCAACTTTGTGGCTTGCACTTGTAGTACTTGTGGGCAAGGCCTCTGGGGAGGTGAAGCTCTGCACTGATCTTAGAGCCCCCAACAGGGCTACAGTTGCGGATAAATATCCGCTTCCAAATATCAGGGAAATGTTGGCGCAGCTTGCAGGTGCAGTAGTATTCTCCACTTTAGACTTAAAGCTGCATATTATCAGATTCAACTTGATGATGAGCCCACAGATTTGACTTCAGTTTTTTTAGCCTGTTTGAACTTTTCAAATTCACGCAGTTGCCTTTTGGATTAAGTTCAGCTGCTTTTGTGTTTTAGAGGGCAATGGAGAATGTCCTGAGACAGGTCCCCGGTGTTAAGATTTACCAGGATGAACATACTAGTTTATGGTGCCTCCGAAGGAGTGCATGATAGTAGGTTGAGGTTAGTTTTAGGGAGATTCAGAGATAGGGGCCTCACATTAAGCTAGAACAAATGTAGATTCAATCATTCAGAGATAGAGTATCAGGGGCATACACTAACCAAGGTTGGTGTCAAACCCAAAGAGCAACTGGCAAAGACCATTGAAGATCTGCCAGTACTGGGGTGCAGGGATTACTTAGTCCCATTCCTAGGAATGGCTGAGAACTACATTAAATTTATACCAGGGTTTGCCAGTCGCACGTTTGCTTTGAGGGCTTTGTTAATGAAGGGGGCAAAATTGTTGTGGTCTCCCAGTGTGAGGCCAAGTTTCTTGACATAAAGAATGTCCTTAAGGGTGCCCCCTCTTTGCAAAGCTTTGATGAGTCAGGACGTTCCATTTTAATCACTGATGAGAGTTCCAAAGGACTCAAGCAAGTAAAAGATGGGAAAGAGAAGACCATCATGTTTCTGTCTAGGGGGTTGGTGGGCCCAGAGGTCCCACATTCAGTTATTGAGAAGGAGGCCTTGTGCATTTATTGTGCCATCAAAAAGCTAAAAAGGTTTCTCTGGGGAAGCATCTTTGTGGTCAAGTCGGATCACAAGCTCTTGAAAGAGGTGTTTTTCAAAAGGGGTTTGGATTCCATCTCCTCTTGGATTTGTAAGTGGGTGGTGGCCTTTCAAAACTATGATTTTGTAGTCTAGCATATACCAAGTATGGAGAACAGGGTGGCAGATTGCCTTTCTCATCTAGTTACAAGACATTCTGGTATAGTGGCAGGGGACAGTGATGAACAGTGGGACTTGGATGACTACAAAGTGTGTGAAGTCACCAAAGCAGTGATTAGTGAAGAAGAATGGAAGAATCTGTTGACTTCTGATGTTGTGAGTAGTGGTGTGCTCAAAATAGTCCCTGATGGCTGGAGTGGAAAGAAAGATATGAGTGATGAGGTTTGGAAGTTTTGGAACACAAGAGAGGAGTTGTCGGTGAGTGATGGCTGACTCTGGAGGGGGACGAAGCTCATTACCCCTGTCAGTCCGAGAGAGGATAATTCACTTAGGCCATAAAGGTCATCAGGATATCTCAAAAACCTAAGAGAGGATACGGTTTCATTTCTGGTGGCCCGGTATTGATGTACGGATCAATCATGATGTGAGAGACTGTGCAGAGTGTAATGTGAGTAATAAGGTGTACAAGACCAGAGTGCAACCCCTAAACAGTTCTGGAAAGAAGTAGCATTGGACATCTTAGGGCCTGTCACTTGCAGAACTGGCCAATGGTATTTTCTTCCTCAAATGGACTTGCCCTCGAGGTGGTCAGAAATCCAGATCACCCAGGGCATTGAGACCAATGATGTCATTGGTTTTCTGGATAACCTTTTCTGTACGGGAGGGCTGCTGGAATGTATGTAAATGGACAATTGAGTCCAGCTGGTCTCCGAGGACATGGAAAACTTTTCGTCAAAAAGGGGGAATAAGCATAAGAAGTGCTCCCTTTATAATCCAGAGACCAACAGAATGATAAAGAGATTTATTAGTGTCTCAAAGGAGTCCATCCAAATTGCGAAATCTCAGAATAAGAATTGGAAGGTGGAGATTTTAGAGAAGGTGTGCTTATACAGGCTTACGCCTCATGCGGTCACAGGCAACATGCAGTTAAACTTATTCAGAGGCAGGTAGCCTAATGCTGGTGGATGAGGGATAAACTTGCTTGTGAGAGCCCTGATGGTGTACTGAGGAAACAAAATTTGTATGTGAGACATGCCACTTCAAATATTAGAGTAAGTGTGGGTGACACAATGAGGGTAAAATATCTTCAGAGACATGTGTCATCTTAGTTTTTGCCTTTTGAAAAATTTGTGAAGTTGTTTCAGAACACAATCAAGTTAGATGACAACAAGATTTGGAACTTGAATAGAATTATTGTGGTTCATTCTGTTCCTTCTAGCCAAAAGCATGGCCTGGACATGAACTCCTTTAATGAGTCGGTTCTGAGAAGGAGCTCACACAAGGAGGGTCCGCCCAAAACTTTGCGTGACTACATGCTGGGTTAAGGAAGTTTGTGTTAGAAGTGTCTTAATACTTCATTCTCTTGTCATGACCACATCCTCATATACAGTTTGACTTTAATGTGTGAAATGTAATGTAAAGATAACTTTTGATCAACTTTTGTTGAAATTATCATTATGTTAAGTCTGTAATCTTATCGTCATTTTGTCAGGAATGGTACCTATGTTTTGATGTTTAAATTACATTGGGGGGAAGGTGTGTGGTATCCTGTGCGGACTACTTTAGCATGGGGTATTCTAAGAATGTCAATATTATAGAATGTTAGAGCTCTAGAGGGCCTTAGAATGATGTAAGTCAGTTGCTTTCTTATTGATGGGACGTTTCTATGAGCTGTATTACTCATATTTAAATACTCCAACTCCTTTGTCTCAGATGTTGGAAGAACAAGTTACTTACCTTCGGTAACACCTTATCTCGTAGGGATATCTAGTTGCAGACTCCTTACCTTTGAATTTCCCCCAGGAATCATACTGATTTTCGTGAGCAGTACCCCTGCATGCCGTTAGGTGGTGTTGATCGGCTCTGCGTCTGTTGTCATTGGTGTCTATGTGAGATATGATGTTCTGTTCCTATCCCCACCCCAGGGCGCTGACAGCAGTTTCTTTTCATGACTTTCGATGCCAAAAGCGCAGAGCCATGAAGAAACTGACTACTGGTACATCAAAACTAAGGCATTGAAAGGGGATACCCTGCCCCTAAAAATCAGCTTGCAGAGCAGGGAGGTTGGGTGGGTTGGTAAGGCTAGCCTCTTTGCTCAATAGGATAAGCCCAAAGCTGCAGTGTGTACAGTGTGGCTTTGAGGGAGCTTCTGAGATGGAGCCAGTTGTGACTTTGGTACATTTATAGTGAACCCCAGCTAATGCAGGAGGTTTGCCATAGTCTGGGGGTGGAAAACAACAGTGTGGGGCCAGCTGCCTTCAGGAGCCAGTTGTTGAGCTAGGGGAAGACTGAAATGCCTGATCTCCGCAAATGAGCTGCAACCACCGCCATCATCTTGATGAACACCCGAGGGGCGCTGGTAAGGCCAAAGGGGAACACTGTCAACTGAAAGTGCTCATGGTCTACCATGAACCACAAGCAACAACTGTGGCAGACAGGACGGGGTCATTGAAATAAGCATGCTGCAAGTCAAACACTACCAAACAGTCTCTTGGGTCCAGAGTGGATAGAACCTGAGCCAAAGTGATTATCTTGAATTTCTCTTTCTTTAGGAAGAGATTGAGGGACCGAAGGTCTAGGATACGGCAGAGGCGCCTTTCTTTTTGGGAACCAGAAAGTAGCAGGAATAGCAACTACAACCTACTTCTGGCACGGGAACCCTCTCTCTGACTCCCTTTGGCAATAAAGCTGTAACTTCCTCACGAAGAAGGGACAAGTAATCCTCCGTCATCCAATCGTAGGATAGTGCCATGGATGGAGGGGTAGTCTCAAAGGGGAGGGATTAGCTCCTTTGAACTGTCTGCAAAGCAAACCTGTCTGACAGGATGGATTGCCAGCAGAGCAGGTGATCGTGAATCCTGGCCCTTGGTGGGGGACAGTCAGACTAGAAGGGTTTAGAGGCTGCTGCAGAAGGGAGGATGGCAGACTGTCCAGAGTGCTGGTCACCTGAGCCACGAAGTTGGTGGATCCCCCGCCCTCGGTCAAGCAAGGTCAAGCATGCGTGACACAGTGGATGACTGAGAATGGACGCGGTTGGAGGCCCCTTCCGTAGCCATGAAAGGGACAAAAGGCAGACTGTGGGGGGGACTTGGGGCTGCCGTGAGGCCCAAGGACCTGGCCGCAGCCTGAGGATCCTTGAAGCGCTCAACCACTGAGTCTGCTTTGGCTCCAAAGATATGAGTGCCATCAAAGGCCATGTCCATCAAGGAAGCGTGGACATCCCCTGAAAAGCCAGATGTCCTCAGCCAGGCTTGGAGCATCAGGGCCACTGTCGATGAAATCACTCTGCCCAGCGACTCAGTTGTGTCCAGTCCGCAATGGACTATGGGTCCTGTGGCAGCACTTGTGCAACTGTATCCCTCAGCGTTCATGGACTGCAATGCAAGGCTGGCGGAAGAAAACATCTTCCCAAGTGAGTCCAACCTTTTGGACTCTCTACTGGGGGAACAGAAGGGAACTCCCACTGGGAGACAGAGTCTCGGATAAACAATCTCTAAAGGGTGGGTGTTGCGTCAAGAAACTAAGGGTGTGGTGATGGTGGCAGGCAATTGTCCTGTTCATAGGATCCCCTGTGCTAGATCTGGACCAGGTACCCAGTAGGACGTCCATGAGGGCTTCAGTAAACAGAAGCAAGGGTTCTGAGTTGAAAGCTCACGGTTGTAGCATCTCTGTCAAGAGATAAGTCGTGACGGCCATCGAGGACAACTCAAGATTCAGGACCTCAGCTGCCCTCCTCACAACAATGGAGTAAGAAACTCCCTCCTCCGTAGCCATGGTAGGTGGAGAAAACATGCCAGTATCTGGAGAAGTATCCTGTCTGCTGGCTTCACCCAAATTTGTGCACTAGTCCATAGTTCTTCATGGAGCTGGTATCTAAAGGGTCTAGCCATCCCTCCCATTTATCTCTGAAACCCTAACCCATAAAAAAGGGTTCAGGATCTGACCTAGGAGGCAAGGCTCCAGCTGGCGCCAGAATCAGCATTGTACGATGCCCATCTGTAGGAAGTTGGCTCTGTATATACTATCTCAAAGTGAGAGATAGTGTGCACAGAGTCCAAGGGTTCTCCTTAGAGGTTGACAGTGGCAAAATTAGATAATATTAAGGCTCTATTTTGTGGTAGTGTGGTCGTGCAGTAGGCTTATCAGAGGGTAGTGTTAAGCATTTGTTGTACACACACAGGCAATAAATGAGGAACACACACTAAAAGACTAACTCCGGGCCAATAGTTTTTATATAGAAAAATATATTTTCTTAATTTATTTTAGAACCACAAGATTCAAGATTTGAGGTAATTACATAAAATGCAAGGTACTTCACACAGGTAAGTAGGCAACTTTGATTTAAAACAGTAGCACACACAGTTTTGGTTAAAATGGCAATAAGCTATTTTAAAAGTGGACACAGTGCAAAAATCAACAGTTCCTGGGGGAGGTAAGTTTGGTTAGGTTTCTCAGGTAAGTAAAGCACTTACACAGTCAGTCTCCTGGGCATAGGCAGCCCACCGTTGGGGGTTCAAGGCAACCCCAAACTCACTGTACCAGCAACACAGGGCTGGTCAGGTGTAGAGGTCAAAGTAGGGCCCAAAACACATAGGCGCCTATGGAGAACATGGGTGCTCCGGTTCCGGCCTGCTAGCAGGTAAGTACCTGCGTCCTCGGGGAGCAGACCAGGGGGGTTTTGTAGAGCACTGGGGGGGGACACACACAAGCCCACAAAACACACCCTCATCGGCACAGGGGCGGCCGGGTGCAGTAGGCAAAATAGGCATCAGGTTTGCTATTGAAAGCAATGGAGGGACCCGGGGGTCACTTAGGCGATGCAGGCGGGCACAGGGGGGCTTCTCGGGCCAGCCACTGTCTGGGCTAGGAAGAGGGCCGCCTACTAGTCACTCCTGCACTGGAAGGTGGTTCCTCTCGGTCCTGGGGGCTGCAGTTGCAGTGCTTGGTCCAGGCGTCGGTTGTTACTAGGCAGTCGCGGTCAGGGGGAGCCTCTGGATCCTCTCTGCAGGCGTCACTGTGTGGGTACAGGGGGGTCAACTCAGGGTACCCACGTCGTCATAGGGAGTCCCCTCTGCAGTGTTGGTTCTCTGGAGCTCGAGCCGGGAGCGTCGGGTGCAGAGGGTGAAGTCTCACGCTTCCGACGGGAAGAGGGAGTTCTCTGAAAGTTGCTTTAAAGTTGCAAAGTTGTTGCAGTTTTTGAACAGTGCCGCTGTTCTCAGGAGTTTCTTGGTCCTTCGGGTTCAGGGCAATCCTCTGAATCCTCAGAGGTTGCTGGTCCCCCGTCGGATGCGTCGTTGTGCAGGTTCTTTGAGTCTGGAGAGAGGCCGGTAGGGCTGGGGCCAAGTCAGTTGTTGTCTCCGTCATCTCTGCGGTGCTTTCAGGTCAGCAGTCCCTCTTGTTGTTGTAGGTTGCAGGAATCTGATGTCCTGAGTTCAGGGTCACCCCTAAATACTCAATTTAGAGATGTGTTTAGGTCTGGGGGCAGTAGCCAATGGCTACTGTCCTGGAGGGTGGCTACACCCTCTTTGTGACTCCTCCGTGAGAGGAGGGGAGCACATCCTTATTACTATTGGTGGAATCCTCCAAACTCAAGATGGAGGATTTCTAAAGGCAGGGGTCACCTTAGCTCAGGGCACCGTGGGGCTGTCCTGTCTGGTGGGTGACTCCTCCTTGTTTTTCTCATTATCTCCTCCAGCCTTGCCGCCAAAAGTGGGGGCAGTGGCCTGAGGGGCTGGCATCTCCACTAGCTGGGATGCCCTGGGGTGCTGTAACAAAAGGCATGAGCCTTTGAGGCTCATCACCAGGTGTTACAGTTCCTGCAGGGCTAGGTGAGAAGCACCTCCACCCAGTACAGGCTTTCTTCCTGGCCACAGACTGACAAAGGCACTCACTCCCTGTGGCCAGAAACTTGTCTGGTTGTGGCAGGCTGGCAGAAACTGGTCAGCCTAGCACTAGGAGTCAGACTGGTATTCAGGGGGCATCTCTAAGATGCCCCCTGGGTGTATTTTACAATAAATTCCACCCTGACATCAGTGTGCATTTATTGTGCTGAAATGTTTGATTACAAACTTCCTAGATTCCAGTGTAGCCATTATTGAACGGTGGAGTTCGTAATTGACAGACTCCCAGACCATTTACTCTTTATGGCTACCCTGCACTTACAATGTCTAAGGTTTTGCTTAGACACTGTAGGGGCATAGTGCTCATGCACTTATGCCCTCACCTGTGGTATAGTGCACCCTGCCTTAGGGCTGTAAGGCCTGCTAGAGGGGTGACTAACCTATGCCACAGGCAGTGAGAGGTGGGCATGGCACCCTGAGGGGAGTGCTGTGTTGATTTAGTAATTTTCTCCCCTCACCAGCACACTCAAGCTG
Source organism: Pleurodeles waltl (assembly GCF_031143425.1). Classification (NCBI taxonomy): domain Eukaryota; kingdom Metazoa; phylum Chordata; class Amphibia; order Caudata; family Salamandridae; genus Pleurodeles; species Pleurodeles waltl. The sequence continues at coordinate 1,240,003,067 of NC_090446.1, forward strand.
TGAGGCAGTGTGCAAGTGCTGAGTGAGGGGTCCCCAGGGTGGCATAAGACATGCTGCGGCCCTTAGAGACCTTCCCTGTGCCAATTATGGGAACAAAGGTACAGTTTAGGGAAAGAACACTGGTGCTGGGGCCTGGTTAGCAGGGTCCCAGCACACTTTCAATCATAACTGGCATCAACAAAAGGCAAAAAGTCAGGGGGTAACCATGCCAAGGAAGGCATTACCTTACACCACAGGGTCTGTGTCGGAATTGGGGATTACAATGGGGATGGTGCTGCCCGGGGGCGTGGATGGCCCCAGGAGCATCAAGACCCCAAAGCCGGCGTGGAACCTGAAGAGGCCCCTTCTGATTCTGCGGGGCCTGAAGGTGCTCCAGCGGTGTGGGGCTGTCTGAAAATGAGACACATGACTTTGTAAAACTCTTTGAGTTGGGCAGGGGTTGCCCAGAAACTCGGCAAGGTGTGGAGTCGGTCCAGGTGCAGACTCTGCAGGCACAGACTCTGCAGAGCGAGAACTCAAATGTTAATTCCCCCTTATCTCATCAGCTAATGGACGAGAAGAAGTTGAATAACGCTTTAACTTCTTAGACTTCTTAAGGCATAACTCACCTGATCACCCAAAGAACCTAAAGTGGGACAATGATGATGGAGGATTCTGTGACAAATCCCAGGACCTTCCTCTTGACTGAAATTTCAACTTATGCAGAGTTGAGCGCCACCATCAGCTTTAGGAACTGCTCCCTCAAAGCCTTGAGATGCATGGCCCAATACTCGGAGCATGACTTTGGGTTGTGGTCGCGTTCCAGGCACCAAAGGCACATGAGGCGTGGATCCATCACGGACATCACCCGATGACAGGATCCACAGGGATTGAAGCCGGCCCTTCTAGATGACATCCTCAATGCACCAGGAGTAGACCACTCATAAACATCTTTGACAAAAAGTTGAAAACAGCTAGTCAAAAAGTGACTGTAGGGTAGCTCTCCTTGGATCAGCACTTACTGGCACAGAAAGCAAGACCTGACGTCAGCGCGCAAGTGTGGCACCTATATAGGGACCACAATGTCATATCTGGCGCAGATGACGCCAATAGACGCAGAGCTGATTGACGCCACCTAATAGCGCGCAGAGGTACTGCTCATGAAAATCTCCAGATCCAGTCTGATGCCTGGCAGAAATTCAAAGGTAAGGAATCTGCAACAAGAAGTCTTTATCAGATGAAGGATTCACTGGCTTAAAGTCACTGATGCTGATAAGCCACAGGAAGGCAATTGTGTAGGAGACACTCAGCAGGCATTTAGTGGGTGGGCAGATTCATGAAGTCAAGGTGTAGAGTTTCCAAAGGTGGCAGGCTGGCTTAGCCTGATCTAGACTCAAGAACATGAGCCCCTTCTATGTCAACTACAGTAAAAGGGGAAGGGGATAGATTCAAAGGTTAGGCTGGTTTTAGGTCTGGGGAAAAAATGAAGTAGTAGAATGTAGCAGGGACTGGTCAGCACTGGCAGAGCTCTGGGATTTGTTTCCCTTGCCACTAGGACCTTCAGACATCATTTCACAGCTTTTTAGGAGTTGTTGTTCCTGTTCTGGTCTTGAGGTTTTGCTGGGTCTTGCCTGGTTCCAGAGCATTTTGTGTTATTTTGATTTTGAATCCTTATGTTCTTTTTCTGTCTGGATTTTAGTTTTGATGGCTTGGGCTCTGCCAATGGTACTCCAAGAGGGTTCTGAAATATGTGAACAGTTTGAGCAGCTTTTGCAGGTTCCTTTTGCCCCTTTTTTGGGTCAAGCATAGGCGTACGGCCTCTTGCACACCTTTAGTATACTTCCCTTTGTGGGCTTAAAGCCATTTCATTTGTTTGTTACAGTGTCATTTAAAGATGCTTGCTTGCTTGTGGTCAGTCATGCCTCTTTGTCCCTCCTTTTTTTCTTTTTGGGAGCAGGGACTAACTATTGTATAATTGAGCTTTGTTGTGTTTATCTGTTCTTTGAGGTACTTTTTTGCCTTGGTTTCCTGCTCCTGTGAGTCAATATGCTTACAATGGTGAGCTCAGGGGCACTGCACACGCACCCAATTGCTTCATCCATAGCACTTCAATCGCACTCCCCCACACCGTATTCTTGCTTGCCCCACCACCCAATAATCCTCCTCCTGCTTGTTAACTCCTGTGCCACTGTGGCCGCTTGCCCCGTACCACCTTGTTTTCTTTTGCCTTGCCGCTTTGTGCTCATGGTGGTATGTTGTTTCCTCCTTCGTTTCGGGCATCTTGCTGTTTCTTCACAGTGTCTGCAGGTCTGTTCAATGTATTTTTTTTGCAGGATTATGAAGCCCAACCTCGACACAAAGGTATTGGAGCACTCTTTTTTGTAGATTTACATAGCTTGAACTTGATACAAAGGTATTATAGCGCTTTACATGAGAACCGGTTACACTACAGAAGAACACATTAATTTTTGGTAGCAAGGGGAGATTAATTGATTTGCCCAGAATCACAGGAGGTTTAGACAGCGCTGAGACTCGAACAGTGTTCCCCAGCTCCAAAGTCAGCAGCTCTGGCCATTACGCTACATCATCTCCCCTAGGGTTCTTTATCTGGTGCGTCTTGGAATAACTGTTTTTTTTGTTTTACATTTACAATACAGTTTCTGTCATTTCATAGCGCTGCAAAGCAGGTGCCATTCTTAACAAAATCACTGTAATTAATTTGCATCGACCTTGCAGAGATGAAAAAGTGAAAAAGCTATGTCAGGATTGTAATCTGTGACATTCTCATTCTGCCAAGACCTTTGCAGTGGGTGCATTAACCAACTAACTTGAGTATAGCTTAACACTAAGGGATAGCACGTGCTCTTGTAACCTCCAGATGGTCATCAACGAAGCCCCTAGGTTAGTTCTAGACAAGAAGATGGCAAAGGTGCTATCTCCAAAATGGTGGGAAAGGAGTCATGACTCCAGACCAGGCACATCATGGCCTCAAGCTTGATAGCAAAAAACATCCAGCCTTGGGATGTAAATTGGGCCTCTTCAAATAGAGTTCAGTTATTAGAGGCAGCCATATTCCTAACTCTGTAGCGCAAAGAAGCTAACACAAGGGCTCCACAGTGAGAGGAGCAGCGTATCATAGGGCAGAAAAGTGGCACAAACTCTATCACTTCCCTCTCTCAGAATTACATTGTGTCATGCCTTAGATGACAGTCCCCTCACAGTTACTGTGACCTTGCAGATGCCACTTTCAGTAGCACTGTCTAAAACAGGACTTGAATAGCACTGCTTCCTGTTTGAAGAGGCACTACCTTGAATGCCACCCACAGTCACTGTCATAGGCACAGAGTGCTTCCCCTCTGCAATTCTGTGTATAATGATCCACGCATCGTCTCAGTCCAGTAATGTTTAACCTGCTCTCCTCTCTTCCAACTCAGGCTTCATGTAGCCACTCCACTAAGATCCCATCCATCATTTGATGCAAACCTTATGTATTATTTCTGATTGCTGTGGTTACCAAGTACATGGACAATCAATGTCAAGAAATATAACTTTTTGACCTTATCAAGTGGCCCTTTTCTCACTCCTTCTTCTACTGGTGTTCCTCTCAGTGCTTTACCACGCCTCCCCGTATCAATAGGAATATACATGTGTTTGTTTATATAGGTTACACACCCACAAGGACTACACCTCAAAGTCAATCCTGGACAATAGCAGTAAAGTCTCCATGCGCATGAGATGGTTTAAACCAGAGAACTGTTGTTTTGCAAACTGTGGCAAACCAGGACCAGCCACTGCTTATACTTATGTAACTAAAATGTGTTGTTGTGACGGAAGTCTTTCTTTGTATAACCCAACAAACAGGCAGGATCCATTCCAGGCTTGCAGGGTAACCACTCTGTAAATAAGTTCCATATAAATTATTTTCGTGTAATTTATTTGATGTGGGTATCAAGAAACTCTGACATGGTTTTGGACCTACCTTGGATTCCCAAAAAAACATCCATTTGAATCCTTTTCACAGCCCTAAAACATGTCGATGAATAAGCCCTGTAGGAGTCTCGCTGGGCACGACTGTTCTAGGTGAAAAAAAACTATTGTCCAAACCCAGGCCTCCCGCTATACTCTGAGTCAGATGGCAGGGTCAAGGCTTCAAATTTTGAGTATCCACCCCAACAGAGATAATTGTGACTTCAAAACCATCAGCCAGTGCTCAAATGTATGCACCGTCAAGACCCAGGAGATTCATGTACACATATCTGTTTTACAGAGTACAGTCCTGAGCAGAGGGCTGTCATAAGACTATTAACCCAAGGTAGTGCTTTAAATGAATACAGAATACCAGCCCTTCTGTATTTTCATTTAAAACACTGACCCAAGATCACAGATGTCGCACCTCTGGAACCTATCCTGTTGGCCCGTCTACCACTGACGTTTCACCAATTTGCACAAAGCCTCCTGTTCAGTTAAGCTCCCTCTTCTGTTGTTCTCTCTGTATACAGCCAATATTTTTGAAAGAGGCTGGTATTGCCAATGCAGAGGAATAATTCCTTTAAAAGTTTAACACAGAGAAATATATGGATGCCCCCTTTTCTTTGCTCCTAACTCGTTTGACCCCCCCATTTTCCTGGTTAAATGCCATAAAGGTGGCTGTTGTGGCTTGTTTGGTGCTATAAAAGTTTAGACGAAGACACTAAAAAGGGTTACATCTCTAGGGTATCACAGCCAGTCTGTAGGAATAAGGCAAAACACTACCAAGATGGAGGCTTTGTTGTGTCCTCTCTCCTGATTGACAGACCTGGGAGGGTTGCTGTGGCACAAGGCATACATCCATCACACTCCAAACCAAAACACATAGGTAAAAGACATTGTCATGTACAAAGTCAATAGCTCCAACTCTCACAAATATGAGACTTACTGCATTGCAAACGCCTGCTCTCTGCCACTTACTCCTCGGAGTGCTTTTGCAAGTTCACCGAAGAGTAAAGCTAGGGCATCATCTGCTAATTTAGTGAATGAATCATTTGCTTACTGGTAGGTGAGAGGATATACATTTGAGATTTGGCATTCTGCTTTGGGGCTTGTTAGAACTTTTATAGCAAAGTTCCCCGCCCTTTTTTTTTGTGTCAGCCATTTTGGTTAATGCTCCACACTGGCTCTCTTGTTGTTTTTGAACTATAGTTGGGTTGAGCAATTGCCTTGCAGTAGGAGGCCCTCTGATTCCTGCTAGGATATTTAGAATGTGGTCTTGTACGACAGTCCTAATTTTGAAGTATCTTTAATATTCATGTATTATTTTTTGAGATTTTATATAGTGCATACCAAGCCCGAGGCCATTAATGCACTTTACCTGAGCACCAAAATAGGTTACACATTCCTTTTTTCAGTGAATTGTCCAGAACCAAAAGATGTTTACCTAAGGTGAGGATATGAACTGGTTTCCTATTTCCAAAGTCAGCGACTCTAGCTATATTACCAGTATGCTTATCAAATGGGATAGCATAGGTGGCTGTTCTGGTTTTGAGAGGGGTGGTAGCAGGAGTTGATCCTTCTCATTTTAGCTGCCCTTTGAACCTTGGTGGGGACAGTGGTGCCTCTTGGTCTTGTTGTGTGAAGTCAATGACTGCCAAGCTACCCCCTTTGGGTATTATGTGGTGGGTTGTCTTGTCTAGGGATGTCTTGTCCTGAGTTCCAACCCAAGAGACTTGGGACAAAGGTAGATCTGATATAGTCGAAGGGCAAATTGGGCTGTGCTTGGGAGTGCTTTTGATGGAAGCTAATTAGATCCTTGCTGTATTTGAAAGGCTACTACTTATGATGGAGTTGGATTAGTGTGTGGTTAGACCTGACATTGTTGGTGTGGTATTCTCCCAAATCTTTTGCCTTCATCCATCCTGTTGTACTGAATTATTTTTCATTGGCTTTAGGACTCTGAACACTTTACCATTGTCAACCTCTACTAAATGCTAACGCTCTTTCCCTAAAATATGGTATAATTGGCTTACACCGGATTCGCGCATGTATTTACTTGTAAGTCTCTAATATATCGCACTACATGTACCCAAAAACTGTAACTTAAATGCTGATATTGGACCTGCGGTGCCCATTGTGTCACCCTCTATAGTAGCACTTTAAAACATGTCTCAGGTCTAACATTTCTTGCCCTAGCCATTCTGCCAATGGCCTGAGCAGATGACTTATATGGCTCTGATTTTGGGGGTTGTGTATTCCTCCTAGACAGGGACACAAAGAGCAGTAGATGAGGACAGGATGGGCCATCCTGCCAGGATGGCTGGATCAGAGCTGTCCTCTGCCCCACTTATACTTTAAAGTAAGCAGTGAGTTTTTGTAAGTCTATGGTGAAGGGTATGTTGTGTGAGTGCAGGGTGAGTATGTGCCTGAGTGCAAGTTCTCAGCGTGTATTGTGAGTACATGATGAGGAGTATGCCTGTGCAGACATAATGGCATTGGCAATTGTCGTTTGACAATTTAGCAGGGAAATCTGCTTTCAAGTAACTCTAACATTGAAATGTTTAGGAAGGTGTCCTTTCTAATCTCACTAGAAAGTAGTATAGTTTTTGCTAGTATCACTCAGTTTTGCATGCAAAAAGGAAATATGTGCACACAAGCAGGTCACTGCCGAACAAAGACAAAAATAATTAGATGGAACACTGGTTCTAACCCCTCCTCCGACCCCCCTAAGAGCTGCCCTCCAGGTCCTGGTTCCTTGGAAGTGGTATTGTGGTACAGTCCTTGCCTAAAACTAAAAGCTGGGACTAGGTACACTTTTCAAACAGAACTACCTGGAGAACCAACAGAAGACAAGGACTTACCTGTCAATTTTTTAATTTTTTTTATTTACTCTCATTTTCTAGATTACTTTGGGAGTTTTCTTGTGTTGTGTTTTCACTTTATTACTGTTTGTGTGCTGCATAAACTTTACATATTGCCTCTATGTTAAGCCTGACTGCTTTTGAGGCAAGCTACCACAAGGTTTTTAGTGACTTTTGTGCTTCAACAGAGTGGTTTACCCTGACAAACATGGCAGTTATTGCTTGAGTGGGGATTCCACCCTTTTATCCATTAACCCAATTTCTTTCTTTGCTGCAACAGTATCTGGATCACTGATGCTGATTTTTTGTTGTCATAGACGAACATGGATCATGGATCATGCACGTGCTCCCGATATAGGTCTGACTCATGGACTGCTGACTTGTTGGTCCTGGAGGAGAGACCAAAGTGCTACCCTAATAGTGGTGAAAGGCTACTACCTTTACAAGGAGGGTTTAGTGGTGGCAGCATACTGTGCAGCGATCAGCAGAAGTGAGTAGGCCTTTTTATCTGTGTCACTGGAGTGAGGCCTGCAGGCTCGCTCATGTTTACCTCTGCTGCTCTGCTTAACTCACACTTACCCTACAACCAATCAGTTGACTTGTAGAGACTGAGGAGGTCATTACGACCCTGGCGGCCGGCGGTAAGTTGGCGGTAACACCGGCAACAGGCTGGCGGTGTTCCGCCAGCAATTATGACCGTGGCGCAAAAGCCACGGCCATACCGCCGGCCCCTCCACTTTACCGCCAGGCGGTCATAATCCCCAGGGCAGCGGTGCAAGCACCGCTGCCCTTGGGATTATGAGTCCCCGACCGCCAGCCTGTCCATGGCGGTAAACACTGCCATTGAAAGGCTGGCGGTAAGGGGACTTGGGGTGCCCCTGGGGGCCCCTGCACTGCCCATGCATTTGGCATGGGCAGTGCAGGGGCCCCCAGGCATAGCCCCGTCGCGCATTTCACTGCCCGAATTTCAGGCAGTGAAATGCGCGACGGGTGCTACTGCACCCGCTGCACATCAGCATTGCCGCCGGCTCTATTACGAGCCGGCAGCAATGTTGATGTGACATTTCCGCTGGGCCAGCGGACGGTAACATTGTTACCGTCTGCTGGCCCAGCGGAAATGTCATAATAGGGAGCCAGGAATACCGCCGGCAATGGCGGTATATGGTCTCCCGCGGCCTCGGCGGTCTTTTTGCAAGACCGCCGAGGTCGTAATGACCCCCTGACTACCATGAGGAAATCCAGGCGCCGGCAGGTTCTAGCATCTCCGTAGAAGTGTCAGGGTTCCAGTGTGCTACAGCACTCCAGTAGGATAGGGGAGGTCCTGAGGTGCAGGAAAAGGCCTTTCCAGGCCTTGGCTATGACGTAGGAGAAGGAAGGGCTTCCTGCTCTGCTGTGTTGTATGCATAGGGTAAGGGCCAGCACAAAAGAGGTGAGAGGAGGTGTGTGTAGGGTTTGTGGTATCTCAGGCGGTGATTAATGTAGATGGGTCTGAAGTCGTGCAGGGCCTTGAACGCTTAGGTGAGGAGCTTGAACTGGCATCTATTCTGAACTGTAAAGTGGAGTTTTTTTGAAGTGGGTGTGATGTAGGAACAACAAGGGAGATCCAGGATGAGTCTTACTGCTGCATTCTGGATGGCCTGCAGTCTTTAAACTAGGTGGCACTTGATCTCCACGTAGAGGGTGTTTCCGTAGTCTAGTTGACTGGTGATGAGGACTTGGGTGACAGTGCGTCTCGTGTCTTGGGGAAGCCACATGAAAATCTTATGTAACATGCGCAGGATGAAGAAGCAGGAGGATGACACTGCACTGACCTGGGACCTAATGGCAAGTTTTCTGTCCACGATGATAAGGAGATTCCTGGCATGCTCAGCTGGGGTTGGAGTGGGCCCCAGCTCTGTGAACAACCAGGAGGCATCACAGGGGAATTTTTCACTGCTGAAGATCAAGACTTCAGCCTTTTCTGTGTTGAACTTGAGGCAGTTATTCCTCATCCAACTGGTGACACTGGTCATGCATTGGTGCAAGCTGGTCTGGTGGCAGTAAGGTTTTCGGAAAAGGAAAAGATGAGTTGTGTGTCGACGGCACAGGATATAATGTTGAGTCCGTGGGATCTGACTATGTTGGCAAGGGAGGACATGCAGATGTTGAAGAGGGTGGGGTTGAGTGATGAGCCTTGAGAGACTCCGCATATGATTGGTTTGGGTTTGGAGGTGGAAGGTGGACTCCTGTTCTGTCAGTGAGGAAGGAGGTGATCCATCTGAGGGTGGCTCCTTGGATGCCTATGTTGTGAAATCTGCTGATGAGCATGTGGTGGGAGACTGTGTTGAAGGCTGCTGAGAGATCTAGGAGGATAAGGGCGGATGTCTCTCCGGTGTCAAGGAAGGCCTGGATGTCATCTGTGGCCGCGATCAAAGCTGTCTCAGTGCTGTGATTACTGCAAAATCCAGATTGGGAGTCGTCCAGGAGGCAACGGTATTCCAAGTAGGTGGGAGTTGTTGGGAGATGGCTTTTTCAATGCCGAGACAGGGAGCAGGGAGATCGGTCTCTACTTGCTGAGTTTGTTCCAGTACGCTGAAGGTTTCTTCAGTAGGGCTTTGATTTCTGCGTGCTTCCAGTCTTCTGGGAAGGTGGCATAATCTAGTGAGGTGTTGAGTAGGGTAGAAAGTTTGAGGCTGATCCTGAATGGTCTTAGGCCTAAGATGTGGTGGAGGCATGAGTCGGATGGGGTCCCTAAAGGGATGGATTTCATGATGGCATCCTGATTAGTGAGGTTGTTCCAGGTGGTTAGCCTTGGGATGGTTGCGTGTCTGGAGGTATAACAGTTGAAAAAGCCTTCAGGCTTGAGTTGTGGGTTGATGTTTCTAAAGATTTTTTGGTCAATTTTGTCATGGAAGAAATCTGCAAGGCTGTCACATACATCCTGAGTTGGAGAGAGCTTGCCATTGCGTGGGTTGGTGAATTCCTTGACTATGCAGAAGAGCTCCTTGTTCTCGGTGGGGTGAGCTTCAATGTGGGATGCCATGGCTTTTTTTGCCTCACATAGTTGGCAATGGTATAGGTTGAGTGCTGATTTGTAGGCAGTTCTCTTGGCTGAGTCTTTGTTGGTGCACCACCTTCTCTTGAGGTGCTTGCAGTGGTGTTTGGCTGTCCTGAAGTCCTCGGTGTACCAGCTGGCTTGCTTGGTGGATCTTCTGTGCTTCTTGTCCTGCGGTCCTCGGTGCACTAACTGGCTTGCTTGGTGGATCTTCTGTGTTTCTTGTTTTTGATGGGGTCGACGAAGTAAGCACAGTCAGTGATCCAGGTGTTAAAGCTTTTGACATCCTGGTTCATCTTGTTACGGTGTTAGGGCAGGTTGAGGGTGAGGGAGTTCGTCCATTCGGCCTCTGAGGCCTTGTTCCAGCTAAATTGCATCAGGGGGATGGGGGTTCATGAAGTGACTGAGTGGCCGGTCCATGCAATTTCGGTGGTGTGGCTGTTTCTGATGTGGTCGCTGGAGGTGAATATGGGGACAAGCATGTGTCCTGAAATGTGCATGAGGTTGTGTACAAGTTGGGTGAGGCCCATGTTGTTCAGGCTAGCTAGTAGGTTGCTGGAGTAAGGGTCGGATATATCGTCAAGGTGGAGGTTGAGGTCGCCCATAAACATGTAGTCCTTTGAAACGAGGAGGGCAATGAAATCAGTGATGAGTATTTGTGGTAGCATCCAATATAGCGCAGATGGTGGTAGAAGTGTAGCGTGGGTGGTGGTTAGAGCCGGGTTCAGGGCGCGGTCTAGGTGCAGACGGGCTCGCCATTTACACACCAGTGGCAAGGCCGCCATTAACTACGTCCTGGAAGGTGGGAGGGGCACTAGGAGGTAGAGGTGAGGATGGAGAAAGGCCGGGAAGGAGAGGAGGAGGTGGGAGAAAGGAGCAGGAAAAGGGTAAAAGGGGCAGCAGCAAAAGCAGACTATAATGACCCAAAAAGGGCAGAAAAAAGCAAAAGAGAGCAAAAAGAATGAAGGAAAAAGTTGAGAATGAAATCACAGGGAAAAAACAGAAGTGGAGAGTAAGAAAAACGGGCGGGTAATGGGTGTAAGCAGAAAAAAGGTGGAAAACAGAGCAGGAGCAGCAAGAAGGACAGGAAAGAGAGCAGGAGCAACAAAGAGTGTGGAAAAGAGAGCAGATCAGCAAATGGGAGGGAAAGAGAGCCGGAAGAGGTTTGAAAAGAGGGTGGTGCAGAAACATGAAAAGGAAGAAGAATGTAGCAGAGGAAAGACGGCCTGGAAGAACACGGATCCTGGAGCTGGGCGAGGGCCAGCAGATAGAGGTGGAGAGCTGTGCCTGTGCAACAAGTTAGCATGTAGCACTGTGCAGCGCATTTGTGGTTGTATGTGTGTCTGTGAATGGTAGAATACATGGAAGACTCTGGGTTCTAGTTTGGGAAACCCAGGGCTGACTAGAACAGCATGAAGAGGCACAGGAATTCCCCCAGACAGATTTGTGGATTGCCGTGTTCCTGTGAGCTGGGTTGGGCACATAATGGAGGACAGAAATTTAGGCTCTTCAATAGGTGCTCTTTGATTCAGGGAGATGTCACTGGAAAGGAGCATAGACACATATCAGGAAAGAGATAAGACTGACAACAGAATAATAAAGAGCAAGACTGGGTAACCTTTTGAGGCACTGATCACTGTAGCTGGCATCCAGTTGTGAACCTCTAGTCACTACCATGGCCAGTGCTGTGGCCTATAATTTGGACTTGCTCCTTCTGTGACAGACTGCTTTCTGGAGGAGGGCAAGATGGAGGAGTGCACACTTCAAAAGGAAGCGGACCCTATACCAAACTTTAAAGACTCTGACACTAAATCACATTTGGTGTCTGGAAATGCAGAGCTCAAGGTCCCTAAAATTGCCAACCATCAAGGAGCCAGTTGAGCTGTATGTTGAGAAGAAGTTCTGCACAACTTCTACCTGTGACTAGGACTGGGGGCTATGATCTGTCTGTCTCCCAGCTAGGTGAGGAAACATCGCCCAGGGAAATCAAAGACCACCTGTCCCTAGAGCACCAGTGCTTTGCAAGACCAGTTTGCCATGTGTGGAAGAAGAAAGCGCTTATAGGGAGCAAGGTCCAGTGTTGGGGGGTCGTGGTGAGTAGATCCCTGTAGCAGGTGTGAGGCAATAGCTGCTCCACCAATCATGTCATGTGCAGATTAAAGTCAGTGACCCCTTATGCCAAAGGAGTTTGCTGTGAAGTTAGCTAATCACGTTGACACCTGTGTGCAGAGCAAAGTCAATGTCCCCTTTGCCAGAGGGGGGGCGTTGTTAGGATTGTTTGACTGCTGTGTCGATAGAGCTGTAGTCTGTGTGAGGAGTGAAATTGCCAACACCATATGCCAGAGGAAGATGTCATGAAAACTGCATGGCTACAGTGCCGATCAGGCCATAGCCAGTCTGTGAAGTGAAACTAGTGAACCTGTATGCCAGAGAGGGCCGCTGTGAAGGGGAAATTACTGCTGTGTCGATGGGGACATAGTCCATGTGCAAACTAAGGTCATTGACTCCGTATGCCAGAGGGGGCAACTGTGATCGGGAAGAAGTGTTTCCTGGTTCCACTGTTGTCGAGAGGAGAGGATGCCATAGTGAACTATGATCAGAGGCACTTACTGTCTCACCGTAGGAAGGATCATGGACTCCCAGCCATTGCACCTGCAGAGTCGCAAATGCTACTCACCATCTCTAGCCACTGCAGTCCTCTGCAACGTCCAAGAGTGAAACACGCCCAGGGACTCTGGTAGTACAACCCATGCAGCAGCAGGTGAAACGGATCGTAGGGCCAGATGGCCCCATAAGAACTTCTGCCACATAGTGCTTCGGGTGCTGCAACACTTTTGACTTTGACTTCTGAGACTCGGACTGCTAGTGGGGCTTGACCTGAATGTCACCTATAGTGAATGGGGAATAAACACTACCAATACTGAAAGGAAAGAGGGACGCCAGGATCTGCCTATCGAACACTGGAGCCCCAACGTAAGGGAACTGCATGAACTGTTTGTGTATACCAAATTGACTTTGTGTTCATCTATAAATAAGTTTCTTCATAAAAGCAAGTATTTGACTGTACAATCATTTTTGGCTGTTTGAATTTTGAGTTGTGACCTGTGTCCACCCTCCTGCATCTACCTTCCCCTACCCCAAGAGGCTTTGGACTGCTTGACCCATGCCAATACTAAAAGTCCAGGGTTGAAGGGGTAATTGGCTAGTCGCTCAAGACCCATAGTAAGTTAGGCACTGGTACATCAAGAATAAAAACCCTAAGCCCCCACAGTTGGGTCCAGAAGCTCCTGCTTGCCCTGTAGTCCTCTGAAAGGAGTTCTGACACCCTGCACTGTGCAGTGGAAGCAGTCTAACGTGAGACAAGTTTTTTGATCATGGTGGGGTTGACAGTCTTCTTATATCGTTTTGCAAAGAAATCAGTGATAATTTTGCCTTTAACAGGTTTTAATGGTTCAATAGCTTGTGTTAGGTCTTGAGAACTATGTGATGCAAGCATAGCTATGACATATGTTGTTAAGAATGTTGGTTAAGCATGTTGTGTTTTAAATGCTTAGGGAGCAGTTGCTGTAATACTGTTTCCCGGTTATATGACGGAACACTGAATCTTAAACTACTACTAACCTTAACAACGAGGTCAGAACACCGACCTCGTCTTTACTACTAATGATTTTACCACGAATGCCTTAACAACGATATTTCGTTGTAAAGGCATTCCTGATAAAATCATTAGCAATAGGCACCATTCACCCTACATCCCTCACCCCACCCCCCCAACCCCACCCCAAAACCTAAAACCCCCTGACCCCCCACCCACTCCCCAAAACCAAAAACGCCCCACCCCCCAACCCCACCCTAAAACCTAAAACCCCCTGACCCCCCACCCACTCCCCAAAACCAAAAACGCCCCACCCCCTAACCCCACCCCAAAACCTAAAACCCCCCTGACCCCCCCACCCACTCCCCAAAACCAAAAACGCCCCACCCCCCCAACCCCACCCTAAAACCTAAAACCCCCTGACCCCCCACCCACTCCCCAAAACAAAAGCCGCCCCACCCCCCAACCCCACCCTAAAACCTAAAAACCCCCGACCCCCACCCCCTCCCCAAAACCAAAAACGCCCCACCCCCCCAACCCCACCCCAAAACCTAAAACCCCCGACCCTCCACCCCCTCCCCAAAACCAAAAACACCCCACCCCCCCAACCCCACCCCAAAACCTAAAACCCCCTGACCCCCACCCCCTCCCCAAAACCTAAAACCCCCCACTTACCTGATTCGTCACCTTGTCATCTGCGTCGTCCTCCTCAGCCGACTCCCTTGTTTGTACCTTAACCATGCATGTTCGTTGTTCAGGACATGCGTGGTTAAGGCACAAAATAATGAAGTCGTGGTTAAAGAAAGCATTGTTCCGCTTTCGTTAACCAGGACTTCGTTATAAAAAATTCGGCATAAAGGTTGTTTACCCTGTTTCCCTGCCAGTGGCACTTAGAGATGCCCAAATAAAGAAAGCAGTTTAACACCTTAAACTGTCTCCGTGGCATCTTTATATTGGCAATTGGCAGTGGTATTTCAGCCCTTCGTATGCGGTTTCCTGCTCATGCATTTGAACCGTTGCTTGGCCTGCTGATTCTGTATTGCCGACTCTTCAAGTTTGTTGTTGCAGATGTTTCTTATGTGTGGCCTCTGCTTACAATGCTCCTTTCTCTTGAGCAGTACAGGGGGAGTGTTATGTGACAGCAGGCACCAACAGGTCTACCACACTTTAGACCAATTGAAGCACACCCGGCAGTTCCCTCTTCTGCGGGCGTTCCCTGTGCAGGCATCCTTACGTTTGCAGGGCAGGCATCAAGCTCTTCTTCAATCTCCCTAATCCTCACTACTTTGGTGAGGCCCACTTTGAATTTCTATGTCCAAAAGAACGCTGAAACAACGTTAGACGGATCCATTTTTAAGTACTTTGAGTGTTAGTGGTAATGTTAGTGATAATGCTCAGATTACTTACCAATAATCATCATTACTCTGATTCTTCCTTCCTCGTACCATTCCTAACGTTATGGAGAGGATGTGCCCATTCACACCACACATCACCTTTAGAAAGCTACTTCTTCCCTTTCCATGAAAGGAAAGAAGGACAATGATCATATAGCCCCTCCCATCCCTAAGAACGTCCTGAGAATCATCGGCGGATGAAAGAAAAGGGAGGGAGGAACAGAACGAGAGAGGGAGGGAGAGAAGTACGGAATGGGAGGAGGAAGGAAGAATCAAAGTAATGAAGATTACCTGTAAGTAATCTGAGCATTAACCCCTCATCATCCTTCCTCGTCCCATTCCTAACGTTATGGAGGAATGCCCAAGCATGACCACTTTCAGCAGCCCCCAAGGAACCTCAAGAGACACAAAGTAGAGCAACATCAGTGGTAGTGATCCAACAGAGCAAAAATCATGTCCCAAACACAAATTACAACCCTTCTAGGGACAAGAACAGACCCAACCGAAAAGGGCCCAGTCAGGAGGAGGAACGAGCAGCCACCAGGAGTACCAAACCAAAGGACAGCTCAGGACCCTGAGCCACACTCAACCTGAAAGGGGAAGTGAAAGCAGAGGGAGAAGACCACATGTCAACCTCGCAAACTTCCCGAAGGGCAATACTAGGCCAGGCCAACCATGAGGCAGCCATACCTTGTGTGGAATGGGCCAAAACACTACCTGGAACCACATTGCCCAGGGCATGGGAGGTGGAAAAAAATCACAGACCAATCCAATGAAACAAAGGAGAGGGAGAGGGCACTTCGTCCTTCGGACAGGACCAAAGCCTCCTGAGGCCAAACAGGGATAAAAACCTACTGCCCATGGAGAAAGGAAGAAGACACTTCCAGGAGGAACTGAGGAACTAAGGAAAGAACAGCCTGGTCACCAAAAACACGGAGGGAAGGAGTACGGCAAACCAGAGCGTTAAACTGTCCCCAACGAATGGCAGTGGAGATGGTCACCAAAAAAACACACCAAGGCCAGGAATCTAAGGGACACAGACGCTAGGGGTCCATACAGAAGGCAGAACCAGCAAATAACTGAGTGACCAGAGACTCAGCAGAGGATAAATCATTCCAGGGAGCCCAAAAAAGTCCCAACAGAGAACCACAGAAGCTCCAGAGCAGGAATGGTAAAGCCTTTAGCAAAAACCTCCGGGAGAAAACGAATAACAGCAGGCAATGGCAGAACCAAGAGAGAAAGACCTCGTCCAGCACCAAGCAGCAAGGGAGCTTTCAAGTTACACATATGCCTTGTCATTGGAGACCCATCTAGAAGACAGGACGGACAGGACACTTCCACCAACACCTGCAGCAGAGGAGTCAGGAACCGCTGGATCAGAAATGCGTAAGAAGACCCGGAGGTCAAGAATTGGACAGGGCATCAAGTCCTAGAGTGCCCAGTGAAAGAAACCAGGGGAAGAAGAATGGAAGCTAGGCAACCAGGCGAGTAGAGAGAGATCCACTGTCGGAAACCCCAGAGATGGCAAAGCCATGGGAACACCGAAGGAACCAGAACAAACTCCAGGGAGGAGGGAAACACCCGACACAGAAGAACCATCAGAATACCGAGCAGCACCCAAAGTAAACAGCCCGAAACCTGAGGAGAACGGACTCCATCCAAGACACAAAAGATGGACAAGGAGGTTGTGGGAATGCTTCAAACTCACCTCCAGAGAGACCTGGAGCAGTAAGGGTCCCCCAAGACCACCCCCCCAGCCCAGGCAGCTGAGATCAGCAGGGAGGACCAGAGGAACCAGAGACTGAAGAGGGAAGCCGCAGTCCAGGGAAGGTGGATCCAAACACCAGCGGAGAGAGTCCAGGTCAAAGGAAGCAGCACAGGAACAAAGGCTGCCCAGTATCCACTGACAGGGGTCCAGCGAAGTAGGATATGATGCCGAAACAGACCCAGGAAAGGCGTGCCCAAAGCATGACGTCCAAGGCAGTTGCCAAAAAGAAAAACAAATAGGTGACAAAGTAGCACCACAGAAACCAACAACAGGGACAAGCAGCAAACAGGTAAGGGAAAAATAAAAACACCTTACGGGTAGACCCAGAAGGGGGAGCCACACCCTCACAGAGGCCTCACAGACCATCAGTAGATGCTGAAAAGACAGAAGCAGTCGGGCATGCCCAGAGGCAGGATGGGACACCACCCTCAGAGCTGTATCAAAGAAAGTGCCAACATACTTCAGATGCAGAGAAGGAGCAAGGGGAGACTCGGACGGAGGACAAGAACCGGAGGCCTGCAAGAGAGACACCGTGAAGGGAATGCCCCCAGAGAATGCACCAGAGAGGGACATGGAGCAGAATAATAAAGAGAAACAGATGGACCAAGATACCCCATGAAAGGAGCAATATAGTCGGGGCCAGGACCTCGGTGAAAAACCTGGGAGAGGACTGCTGGCCAATGTAAGTACCCAGGATTGCCAGTGCAGGGAACCCACGGTAAACCATGGAAACACCCGGGAAGCAGGAGTCACTGGAACGTGGAGACGGGCATACCGGAGAGCCAAGGAGGGCAGGAATACCCAAGAGAGACCAGCAAAGGCACCAGAAGCAAAGAGGACAGACGGTGAAGGGCCAGGACATACCAGGACAGGTATCACAGGATGACGACCAAGCGAAAATCTGACCAAGAAGACACCGGAATAGGAACCCCAACCCCAACCCGGAGGGGCCTGTTGCAGGACAGGGGAGGCGACACCATCCACCAGTGTCAACCTCCACACACAGTAACACCAGGACAGGCAGGCCGAAGGAAGGAAGGATCCGGAATCCTGGAAAAGACCATAGAAAAGCACTTGGGATACCACCAGAAGAACCCATAGACAGGAACTGAAACCTCCCAAACATGAAAAAACAGCCCGAAGCTCCCACCTACTGGACCCAGGAGGTG
This sequence comes from Pleurodeles waltl, assembly GCF_031143425.1. Lineage (NCBI taxonomy): Eukaryota > Metazoa > Chordata > Amphibia > Caudata > Salamandridae > Pleurodeles > Pleurodeles waltl. Next base: position 1,240,020,836 of record NC_090446.1, read on the forward strand.
GGCTGGGGAGGGGGGTTGTTCAAGGCAGGAAAAAAGTCAAGGACCCCCAGAACACCAGAGAAATGGGGGGCACTCGCTGACTGCAGAAACCGTGGTGAGAGGCCAGGGAAGCAGGCTGACATGCCCTAAACAGAACCAAATGCTACCTACCGCCAATCTAGGACTACGACATTCGAAGGAAGGCACGAACATGTCACAGAAGCGGGAAAGAATGCCAGAGGCTCACCCCCAGTGCATCCCTAAGCGGCAAGAACCCCCAAAGGGTAAGGGAGAGGAAAAGCTTCCAATTCCAAAGGTGAAGATGATGCCACAGTAAAACAGAACCAGCAGCGGCATGAGCCAAAGCCCAAAGGGGAGCCTGAGGCCAGCAGGAGAAACAATGAGAGCAGCCTCCACTTCCCAACGAGAGGAACAGAGATTTTCACGAGAGCCTGTGACATCCAAGGCCACTTAAGAATATATGTACCCGCAGACCAAGGTATAGCAGGGTACCCCCTCATTTTATAAAGGTTAGTAATGTTTTAAACATATAACAGAAACAGGAGACTGCAAGGAGCGAACCACAGCCGAGGAACAGAACCTGGAGACTCTCACCAAAAACAGGGGGAACAATGCCAAGCCCCACCAACACACACACCTGAAGGGGCACGTCAGGGGAAGATGGCGACCATACAGAGAGTCAGTCCCCAGGAGGCGAAGCAACAGAGGAAGACAACAGCAGGAGGAAGGGAGCGTACAAGCCCAAAGTTCTACCAAGAGAAAGAAGTGGAAAGACCACGGACATACCTGGAGATGTCTGTGGGAGTGATAGCGCACCCAACTAGGAGGCCACAGGCAACAAGCGTCCGAAGACACAAGCAAGGCACAAATTGGAAATAGCAATGCAGTGTAACATTCCTACCCAGGACAGGAAAGGAATGCAGAGTCAAAATCAACAGAAAACACGTCTGAAGAGGAACACAAACTCATCCTCCGGGAGAGACAGAGGGCTAAATGCAGGGCGACACATAGCTGCCCAAAGGCGAAAAATGCAAGGAGCCTGAGCACAGCGACAGCAAAAACCTAAGGGCAGACGCGGCATGGAGAACACCAGAAACCAGGGCCCACGTCTGACACATAGTAGCAGAACACACAAAGACATAGGGGCGAAAAAGGGAAAAAAAGCCCCAGGGGAGTAACAAAGGCACCACAGCAGCCAAAAACAACCCGGTATACCAAAATGAAGACAACATCAGTACAGCGACCAACGGGCCCCAGCAAAGGCAGCACGTCCAGCCGAACTGCGATTGAGATGTAAGTCTGGCCGTTTCCCCATGGTGTCGGCCAAACGAAGACTTCCAGGTAGTCCCTCGACCACCAATTGACTGGCCATGGGACATCTGCGGTGGAACACTCGCAAGCAGCTGCGGGATGGCTGAATCAGCAGTAAAACACGAAAGCTCCAGAAACAATATATACTGCAGCGCTCTCAAATGCCATCAAAGCAAGCACCCAGCCGTGACCTAAGCCACTCCCATCACTGCACACAGCAGCCCAGGTACTGGGGGGAGGGGTGAGGGGGAGCAGAGGAAGGCTGAAAGACAGGCCGTCTCAAAGGAGGTAAACAGAGGCGGCACCAACGCAGCCACCTAGACAAGCTTGGGCACTCCACAGAGCCCAGCACAGGGAGAACAACCACCGAGCCAAGCAGAATCCTCCAGCTGATGGCAACCTATCAGGCCCAGGGATGACACCTTGCGAGGGTGTAGCCAGCCCAGATGCCCCCCCACACAGACCGAAAACAGAAACGTGGTGCCCCAGCAGCTGCAAAGAAAACACAGACAAAAAAGGCAGCGCCCATGCAGCCGCACCGCAGTAAAAACATAGAAAAACCCATACCTGAAGCAAGATGCGCAGGAGGGCACCCAGGCAGCGGCACTGCATCAAGACAGGAAACATACTTTCTTTCTGAAAGCAATGTGCTCAGAACGACACCCAGGCAGCCCCACAGCCCATCGGTGACGAGTGGGCACAAAAAAAAAGGAAAAAGTAGCTTTCGAAAGGTGATGTGAGGAGTGAGTGGGCACATTCACTCCATAACGTTAGGAATGGGACGAGGAAGGATGATGAGGAGGCAATGTGCTTATACACTTCTTTCACTGCCTAACTGTGATGTGTATGCCAATTCTCTCGGGGACAGTTGGGATCCGTTTCCATGCCACTCACATTTACAGATGCTCAAGTAAAGAATGCAGTTTCATAACAAACTGTCATGCAGCGGGCATGCACTAAAAGGGGAAGCGGGAAAGTGGAAGCTGACCGGTGGCAAGTTTGAAAGGGACCCCAATCAGAAGAGTGGGGAAAGGGAAGAGTAGCTACAAGTTACATTTTAATCACTTCTCAAATTCCAGTTTCTAGGAAAGAAGCAGGCCCAGATAAGTTGCTTGAGATGTCATTAGTTGAGCAAAAGGGATGGAAAAGCTGTATTTGGACCTTAAGAAAAAGAGGTACTGTTGCCATGCTTGAAGAAGTGCTATATCAATGATTATCTCACTCCTTCAAGTTTGACACATTACAGGTCTGCTACCAGGTATTTCTGCTGGTAGTGGTATATCTATTCAATGTGATGTCTACCAGGAAATCACATGATGGGTTCAGTTAGGAGGAAAAACGAAGAGCTTTGGGACCTCATACTTACTTTGCAGGGAGGATATGAGGGCCTGCTCACTTGCCTGTGTATTATATGGGGCCAAAGCCAACCACTCAGCAGTAGTAGGGTGCATGATGTGCTTCAGATGCACGGCAGCGTATTAAAGTCTATCGGATTCTGAGGAGGCTCAACTCAACATACGTTTTGCTTAGGTTCACTCATCTCTCTTCCGGCATTTCTCCTCCAGTTCAGGGGGCAGCCTGTATGCACTCGGACGAGACAGCTGCATGGGGAAGCTCAGCTGCAAGTATCACCGGGCACCACCTCCTCCTCGCAGTGTGGCATCCACAGACAGCCGTGGCACCTATTTTCACATTCTCATCTCAAGGATGATCAGATTTTGAGAAGCAGAAAGGGGGCAGGCAGACAAAAGTAGGACTAAAGCCTTTATTTTAACTTCTTGGTCTGGCAAGTTCCAATTTATGAACAGTATTGTTATTTGTGTGTACATGTACATACAAATACATAGCTACGTACATACATACAATATATATATATATATGTATATATATATACATACATATATACACACATACAACATATACACACACACCGCTTGACAAATCTTCCCAAAATGTTCAAAATATACTTCAGCAGGTTCAGCTGCTGTTTTGAAAGTGTCAGGGTGATCAGTCAAGTGGGTGCGGAGGAAACACATTTTCCGCATGCTTTTTCACATAGGGATTTCAAACACAACTACAGCTCGCACTGCTGGACAGAATTACATCAAATTGGGCAGAAAGCTAGCTCTTGGTAAAGAAAGCCTGCCTTTTGTAATTTGGTGTAAATCTGGTGAGTAGTTTTTGAGGTATTAAAGATTTAAAAACAAATCTAGGGACTTGGATCCGTGCTGATATATGATTGGCTGTCAGCATTTCAATAAGGAAGTGTGACTCAGCTTTTTTCACACAAAAAAATATAAAAAATAAAAGAAAGAAAGATAAGGGGCCCAGGTTGGGTCACCCTGAGCCTCTAGCCTTAGTCTAGAGGATCCCTCATGGACCCCAACAGGGCTAAAAAACATTTTTTTGTTGAACAAAAAAAGGGCAGCCTCCTGCTCTTTTCTTTTATTTGGCTCCTGGGTGGGCCAGGTCCCGGGGGCATAGAGGGATTGAAAAAGGAGGGGGTGCACAGGGACTTCCTCCTAGGGCTTCTATTAGCACTGGGGACCAACACCTCCCCAGGGCTATTATGCCAAAATGTGTGGGGGGGGGGGGTTGCTGTGTGGACCCCACACCCCAGGGACCACCACCTCCCAGGGGCAAAATCTTTATTTAAAATGGAGGAGGCCCAGCCTCCCCCTCAGCCCCGGGGGCGCCACCTCCCTGGGGCTAAAAATGACATTCATGCAGGGGGCATCTCCCCCCCACCTCCCCCACTACCCCCCTCCCCCACAGCCCCTGGGACTGGCACCTCCCTGGGACAAAATTGTAACTTGAAATGGGGAAGGCCCATAAGGCCTCTCCCACAGCCCTGGAGACCACCACCACCTCCCTGGGGCTAAATCTAAAATGCATGCGGGAGCACCTGCGCACCTCCCCCTGCAGCCCTGGGGACGGCCACCTCCCTGGGGCTGATATAGCATGATGAGGGAGGTTCCTCCCGGGGCTAAGTGAAATGTTGGAGGGGGGCAGTACAGCCCCCCTCGTGGAGCCAATAATGGCCCTGGGGACCGCCACCCCTTCAAGGCCAGCTCCTGTTATGTCCCTGGGTGCCCACCCCCGGAAAATAGCTGTTTGCTATGATTTGGCAGGAGCTTTGACAGTTCCTGTCAAGTAAGAGCAAGCACTTCTTTCAGAAGAAACAGAGGTTTCATATTTCCCTGAATGGAGAAGTGGGCAGGGACAGAGATGAAATTATTGCTTTTGCAGGGAGCTGCATGTTTAGCGGGGCGAAGGCTGGGACCGTGGGGGCCTTCAGGCTCTCCCCGCAGTTCCATTGCACACTGGGTGCCCTGAAGGGGCACCGAGGACATATGGCCAGGACCAGGGGGATGGGGTTCCCTAGGGCGGAGAGCTGCCCGGGGAGGTGGGCTGCAGCCGCCCCCCCTCCTCCATTTGTTTATGGTCAGGCCCCAGGGGAGGGGGTCCCAGGGGCCAACATTGGCCTGGAAAGGGGGGCCACGCAACCACCTCTCTTATTAAAAGAAGACCGAGCCCCAGGGAATAGGGTATCAGGGGCCAAAGTCGGCCCGGTAAAGGGGGCTCTGTGTCAGTGCGTGATTTAGGCCTATATACACAAAGTCTCCCTACGTGTTGCACATCTAGAGCTAATTCCCCGTGTTTTAGTTGCACTATAAGCATAATCATTCTTGTAAGTCCTTTTCTCTAGGCCTTTTTCTAATTTCGCCTTCAATGCCTTTCTCCTGTCATGCTTGTGATCTAAGAAGCTCTTCCTTAAGGTGTAAGCAAGCATGTTAGGTTATTGCGGTGTGCATAAGCCGCGCCAAAAGTCAACTTAGGTTCAAAGAAACCCCTAACCAATACTATACCATTATCTTTAGCTACTCTACTCAAAAACCTAATTATAGGGACAAATGAAAACACAACATCATAGTTTGAATAAAAATACTGAATGTACTCCTGGTTATAGAATCTTGTTAATAAAAAACTACAACTTATCCCATAAGTTAATGACAGACTATGATAAGTAACTCCTTCTTCAACTGATGAAGGAATCTGCGTACACACATAACAATTCTTTGCATCCATCATCTCAACATATTAATTCAACATGCGATATAAGACATTAGAAGAAAGTTCTCCTTGCCCATTACTACCCTCATACAAATACTTCTCATCTAACCTAAACTTCTCTATTGCTGTTAATACAGTAGCTGTCTTATCAAGTACAGACATTTCCACAATTAAAACCACAGACAATATCCCACATACAATCGCCAAACCAATACTCATATTTACAGCACCTATTTTTCCTACCCTGCTGGCTAATGTTGCTCATGATCTGTAAAGAATCAGAAAGTAGAAGAGAAATTTAGAAAAAAACTGCAGCAAAAATCAAAAATCTTCTTTCAGCAGTTATTTACAGCTCTCAGTCTCTCTTTGAGGATCCCTTATCAAAAAACGGTAAGCAGCTTGTCAAAATCAGGTTTCCAAAAGGTCAAATCAGGTTATCAAAGTCTTTTCCAGTTACTTTCAACAGCCTCTTTCAAAAAAAAATCTCAAATTCTTTCAACAGTTCAGTTCATCAGTTTCCTTCAAGTGCCAAAATATTGACCTGGAATGTCTCCATCAAAACAAAAAGATAAAAATTATTCCTGCCATTCACTTGTAGTTGTATACGCCCATTCAGGACCTGCGTATCTTCGACTTGCTATTCTCTTTCTCTTCAACTTTCGATCACCATTTAATTCTCCTTCACTTAGATCTTCTCTCTTTGTTGTTTCTACTTCTTCTTCAATTGTTATTTTAACAACTACTCCCTTTTTCTTTGCTTGTAATTCCGGCCACTTATCTCCTTCCAGTGGACCCTTAGTCAAAGTTCTTTTCAGTGTTGAACTTGTAACTTCTGTTTTCTCTTGACGGACCTGCAACTGATTCAGGAGGAGTCAGATCACAGTGACTTTGATCCGCCTCAATTTATTCCCCCTCGGGGGTCTGGCAATTGCTCTGTTTGTCTCTCAAAATCATCTGCTTTTGGGAAAGCCCTCCTCTGACTAGGCTCCCCTGCTGCCTCAATTGACATAGGCTCTCCGTCACTCTCCAGGAGGTCTTCTCCTTCATCTCTCACAGAAGTGACACAACCGTCCTCAACGGGCTCAGATCCGGTCTCAGTTCGCCCTTTTTCTCCTTCTGGTCCTGAAACTTGTTCTGCTGTTGTTGGTACTTTCAACAACTCAGCTTCCTCATCAGTCGGGCATATCACTTTCTTCGTTGACTGGCATGGCTTCAGTTTGGAATTCCAGCTCACTTTACAGCTGTAGTAGTTGTCAGAACTACCTGGAAAGGTCCTTTCCAAAGAGGCTCCAAACACGTTTTCCTCAAATGCTTCCGGACCACAACCCAGTCACTGGCCCTCAGATTGTGCCCTGGGTCATGGATCGGTGGCAGGGTGGTGGCCTCCACCTGCTGAGAGAAAGAGCGAACCATATCAGCCAGACCTTTGCAGTAGTCCAACACCATATCATCTGTAATGTTGACAAGTGCATTTGCAGGCACTACTGGCAACCTCATGGCTCGGCCCATAAGGATCTCATGCAGCGATAATCCTGTCTTCCTGTCGGTGTGTTTCTCATTGTCATCAGAACTAAAGGCAGTGCATCAGGCCATTTTAGAATCGTGGACGCACATATCTTTGCAACTCTTTACTTCAAGGTACCATTCATCTGTTCCACTAGTAGCGATGCTTCAGGGTTGTAACTACAATGCAACTCAATGCTCAATGCAGCACACAGTAATTTAATTACTCCATTGTTGAAGTGACTTCACCTATCTGATTCTAAAGATGTCGGAAACCTGAAAAGTGGAATCAGTTCCCTAAGCAGTAGTTTTGCTACTGTGAGGCTGCCATTTCTTCGTATACGGTAAGCTCCAATCCAGTGACTAAGGATGCAAACAACCACCAACACATTGCTCAAACCTCCACACAACGCATCTCAATAAAATCCTGGCAAATGATGCAACAATGGCAAACTGCTTCAGGAACCTGCCTAAACCTTGGGTTGAACCACTCATTCTAGAACAAACAAATCATGGTATCCCTCCCAACATGTGCTTGACCATGATAATACCTAACCATCTGAGACAACAGAATATTAGGCAGAACTAATTGACCCTCTTCTGAAACCCACAATTCATCCTGTCACTGTACACATTTTATTTTGCTCCATGACTGTTTCTCCTCCCTGTCAACATTGTTCTGTAACATTTTCAATTCCTCCAACGTATCAATTACATTCAATGCAAAACTCGGACATGTTTCATCTTCTTCGGGTCACAGTTCCCACTTATCTTTGAATGATATACAGTTCAATGTGCAAAACCTTGCGACTTGATCTGCATATCCATTTCCCATTGACACGAAGTACTGAGACTTCAAATGTGCACTGCATTTTACCACAGTAACCTTCTCAGGCATTTGAATAGCATGCAACAGTTTTTTTATTCTCTCACCATTCCTGCGTGCAAACAACCTAGTAAGGCTGCTGCAACTAGGTCCAAAGTAGCTGAACAATATGCTACTGGGTGGTTTACACCTCCATGGACCTGTTTCAAGACAGACAAGGAACATGCATCACGCTCATGACAAAACAATGTGAAAGGTTTTGTGTAGTCAGGCATACCCAAAGCCAGAGCCTTGCACAGACTTTCTCGCAATTCACTGAAAGCTTTAATTCCAGACTGGTCTAACACTATGGGATCAGTGACTTCTTTATGAGTCAGCTTCTGCAATGGTCTTGAAATTACTGAAAAATTGGGAATCCATTGGCAACAATAGCCTACCATCCCAAGAGACATTGTGACATCTCTCTGTGTGGTCGCGGGATTCATCTGCAATATGATAGTAACCCTTTGTTTGAATATTTTTCTTGATCCTTGCTCAGTCTGATGACCCAAGTATTTCACTTCTTTCTGACAGTATTGCAATTTAAGCGGGGACACTTTATGACCATTCTTTCCCAAATGGTTCAGCAAAGCAATCGTGCCATACTTGCACTCGTCCCTTGTTTTGGACGCAATCAGCAAGTCATCAATGTATTGTACCAAGTTCGATTGGAAAAGTAATTCCAACAACTCCAAAATTGGCTGTCCTCATGAAGAAGCATAGAAAAGAAGGCTTGCGACAAGTCAATAACAGTGAACCATTCAGTATCAAACGAAATCTGAAACATTATCACAGCTGGATTTGGCACCACAGGACAACATTTGATCACAAAATCATTTATTTTCCTCAACTCCTGGACAATTCGAACTTTCCCAAAGGGCTTTATCAAACCCATTATCGGTGAATTACATGGGCTGCTCAATATTTCCTTCAAAACCCCTTGTTTCACAAAGTCTGCAATTATCTAGGCGACCTTCACAAGGACATCTTGTGGCAGGTGGTACTGGGGAATTTGAGGAAAAACAGCATTCGGCTTTACAGTAACTCTAACTGGCTCAACTCCCTTTGTCAGACCTATCTCTTTTCCTGTCAGATCCCACACCTTCTCTTTAACCGTTCCTTGCAAGTCAGGATGAAGCTCCTTTACTGTAAATACTGAAAAGAAATCAATCAGAGGGTATTTCTCAATTGTAGTCTCACACTCTATCTCGGGGGCTTGGTCATCTTCATCATTGCTATTTGTCTGAATCTCACCTCCATCGTTTGAACAAGTAATCGAGCGTTTCATTTTGCACAGCAAGTCTCTTCCCAGTAGGGATACTGGACTTGAATCACAGACTACGAATTTGTGCAATCCTTGGGAGCTGCCAATTTTAACCGGTACTGGTTCTGTAATCAGGTTGGTCAGATATTGGTTCACTAACCCTACAATCTGAACTGTGGTCTAATTTGGAACTTCAACTGATCTTACTTTAGAGCGTGTAGCTCCGGTGTCAACCAAAAATGAAACTCTGTGACCCATGACTTTTCCCTTCACATAGGGATCTCTCTGATCTACTTCTAAGGAGGTTGCAAGCACAAATGGCTCCTCATCTGAACTTTCGCACACCCAATCATCGTTTATTCCAGTCTCACTGTGTAACGGGAATTGGTGTTATTGCTTTGGATAAGCTTCTGACCTGTGACCTGTTGAGAAAGCATAATTTGCTGCTGTTTTATTGAGGTATTTGAAGTTGCTGTCTAAGTACCATGGGAACCTGCTGCTGCATTTGCTGTGACTGTGTCATTTTTACACATGCATTTGCACCTGCTACATGGGTTGAAAATTCTGCACTTGATTCACATTATTTTGTAAATTTGGATTAGGACCTCTCATTCTTGGTCCTCTCGGGTTCTGGAATGAATTGATATCATTAGTTTGCTGAACAACACCCTCCTGCACCAACATTGGACACTCCCGCTTCCAATGTCCGATAGCTCCGCAACCGTGACAAGGCAACAATTTCTTCATTCCCTACACATCATTCTGAACTACTACAGTACCCAAGTTTGGTCCTCAATTCACATTACCTCTGCGACCTCTACCTCTCATCTGGGGCTGAAACATCATGTTTCCCTGCTGCTGCTGTGGTAGCTGTTGTGGAAAATTTCCTTGCATGCCTGTCTGAGCAGCTTTAATCTGCATTACCATCGCCTTCTCCTTCAGCTTCCTCTGCTTCAACTCAATCTCATCGCTACAGTATTTTGCATACTGCAACCCCTCATCAATCGGCTTTGCTTGCCAGCAAATCAAATGACTCTTAATCATCTGACTATCAGGTCTCAATCCTTCCACAAATCTGATTATAAAATGAATCATGTCATTTGCCTCAATTGTCTCTGTTTCACTGTAATGCTTGAACGCCTGTAACAATCTCTCATATTACGTATTTATTGACTACTTTGCTTCCTGAGCTGTCCTGTCAATTCTCTGCCAATAAATATTTTTGAGCAAAATTCTCGTTTTCAAAAATTCAATCACCTTATAGTAATATTTCATTACCTCAGGAGACGGTGCGCCTGTAATTTTATCTCTCTCGGGTTCCCTTGTTGGCCAATCTACACTCCTATAACACTCTATCCACAGATCAGCTGGGACCACTATTTCTAATAAGGTATTCAAGTCCTCCCACAGGCATGTTGCAAGTTTTACAAACCTATCTGTTTGCTGGTACCACTCTACTAGCTTCTCTCTCAATTTTGGATAATCATTTGTAAATGATAGAATATCACTTCTGCTCCAAGGGACATGAACACAATTCCCTCCTGGAATCTCTCTCATTGGTACCATCTTCACTGGATCTTGGCCTTGCTACCCACTTGCAGTCAGCTCCACAAAATTCCTTTTCCTTTTGTCTCTTTTCTTTACCCATCTGCCTTCCCATTTGTCTAATGCTCAGCAGTTCTGGGCACTTTGAAGTAATTCCCTAAGGTGTGCCTTCATTCAGGCAGATCTCATGTGTTCAAAATCTTTAGCCTTGAAATCTAATCTGTAACTCCTTTTCAAATCTTTCGTTTTCTCTATTTCTATGCCGTAATTCTCTGCCAGGTCTGGTAGCTTCTGATGCACCTTGCTCATTTCCCTTGTAATCTTTGGGCACAAATATCTCAACTCTGCTTCTGTGTAGGATTCTAACCTGTTCACACCCATAGTTCCCTCATTGAGCTCACCTGCTTCCATGCTTAGCCTAGCGTAATTCAAATACTCCTCTCCCTTAGGAGCACTCTGCGGGGTATTCAGCTTGTCTAACCATTCAGTCAACTGCTGAGCAGTCAAACCTTACAATGAGATGTTGCTGGCTTGGGCAGGTGTCACTTGCTGTGCAACTGCATTCGGGCTCTGCGGTGTCAGCAATTTCAGGCCCTGGCTAACATTTGACCCTACCATAGAATCTGGAAGTATTCCAAATGGACTAAGGTACAACAGTGATCTTGATCCGTCAAAAGTCTGTCCCACAGGAGAGACTACTCGAGTATTTTCGTTATGTCCTCCTCCCATTACATTCTGTGTCATGACACCCTGTTCACATACACTGGGTTTCTTCTGTGCAAATAAGGGTAGGCCGGACCAACAATAATAGGGAGAGATATAGCATCTGGGGTTGGTCTGGTACTTAAGTTCTGTGGGAGAGTATCTCCCATGTTCTGATTCATCATTCAAGACATATCTGACTGGGTCCCGTTACCGGAGTGAATCTCTGCATAACTTGTGGCTGCAATTGGGACAGTAAAAGTGGAGTTGGCTCTGTCTGATCCAACATCGGTCTCTGGAAAATCTGTTCCGTAGACACCATAAGGTTTGTAGCCGTTTCCATAATAGGTACATCAGGGTAAATTCTCTGGACCTGTGGCAGTTTCACCTGATTTTGTACTACTGGAGTAGTAGGGGCTTCAAGACCAACCTGCATCGTACTCTGTGTCAGGCTAGAATTAACCTGCACCGGGCTCGGATCACTCTCATGTGCTGCATATGGTGGTGGACAATTTCTCAATAACTGTAAAATAAATTCATCATCTGAATCTTCCTCCACTGTTGACGGCTTTCTAGCCTCCCTACTTTTGGGAGGGCTCCTGTTAGTCTTTCTGGTAGCTTTCCTTCCTTACTTCTCATTGCCCTGCGTAATCGCTGGAAACAACTTAATTCCGTGCAAAGTCTCTGTTCTCCAAATTCTCTGAGCACTGTCCCACCTAGCCTCTGTTAATGTATTTTCTGCCTTTCTCATTCTCCTCTCAAATGTCTGTTGCTGTCTGGCTACTAGCTCCCAAATTGCTAATGCCTCAAATTGTGCTGGTCTCAGAAGGGGCTTCGCGTCATATAGCACCATCCTCAAAAGCTCTAAAACCCTCAAATTGAAAGTTCTGTTAGTAGGAAACGCTAAACTCCCATCTTCCTCTGTCACTTTGCACCATTGCTTTAGCCAAAGACATGGCGTGACACCCTTCTCTTCCATCACAATGTAAGCTGGTGTACCTTATGGTGGTGTAGCTTCGCCTATACTCGCTATAACGTACGTATATCCCCTTAAAGCACTCTTTAAAGCTTTGAAAAATGTCATATTTTCAACCTTTTTGTTATTCAAAATCAAATCAGGAAGTGACTTTTAATCCCAGAATTTTCTTTACCCACCTTCTCACCCAATTGCACTTCATGGATGGCTGCCAATCTGTGCGCGACCCTTCTCACTAGCTGCCCTATCCCAGCGCGGCTCTAATGACATCACACTCACACGTACTGCGGCTGACAAAGTCTTGCGGCTTGTCCTTCCAAACTCTGATTCTCACAAAACTAATGCAAAACATTGCGAGCACTAAACCCAAAATCAAAACCATGGGGCATATTTATACTCTGTTTGCGCCGAATTTGCGTCAAAACTTTTGACGGGAATTCGGCACAAACCTTACACCATATTTATACTATGACGTCTGACCCGGATAACGTCAAAATTCCTCCGTGTGCGTCATTTTCTGGATGCGTTATTGACATGCAAGGTAGGCGTTCCCGTCCCAAAAATTACTTTAAGGCCTGTGCGCCTTATTTATACTCCTGCGTCATTTTGACGCACAGGAGGGGGCGGGCCTTAAAAAATGGCGCCCAGCCTGATGTGCCCCGTTTCTTAACGCCTGGGTGAGGGCAGGTGTTAAGGGACCTGTGGGCTCATTTCCATGGTCTCTGACCATGGAAGCAGTCCACAGGTGCCCTTCCCTGCCCCCAGGGACACCACCTGCCACCAATACCCACCCTGGAGGACACCCATGGATTGGGGGGACCCATCCCAGGTAAGTACAGGTAAGTTGAGGTAAGTATTTTTATTTTTTTTAAAGTGGCATAGGGGGGCCTCACTTGGGCCCCCCTATATGCCACTGTGCCCAATGGCTATGCCCAGTGGACAAAAGTCCCCTGGGCATGGTCATTGGGCAGGGGGGCATGACTCCTGTCTTTGCTAATGGGGGTTGTGCGTCAAAAAATGGCGCAAGTCCGGTCAGAGCCATGATTTTTTACTCTAACCTGACTTGCACCATTTTTTGACGCACAACCCCCATTTTTCCCTAAGCTGGCGCTGCCTCGTTAGAGTAATTTATATTGACTCTGACCAGCCCGCAGCGCCGGCTAACATCAATCCAAAAATAAGGCACCCGCCTGGTGCGTTGGAATGGCGTTAGCCGGTGGTAAATTTGTTTAGGCAAACCAGCGCCAGCGCTGGTTTGCGTCAAAAAGTATAAATATGGGCCCAAATCTGCTGGTTTACTACAAGAAAGGTAACACAATCGCTTCAGAATCTTTGCGGATTTTTCACTGACGGCTCTTCCCGCACTTACAGCTTCTCCTTCTTTCTCGGTCTCCCAGATTCGCAACCAAAATTCGACCTGCAAATTTTACTCTCAACTGATCAGTGGTTCTGTCCTGGTGCGCATAGGACTCGCCAGATCTCAGTCGAAATTCTCTTTCACTCACTTTGATTTATACTCTGACTTGTCGACCACGCCAGATCGACCTATTAAACCAAACAAATTGCAACAAAAACTAAGTGTCTCATACACTTTCAATATACTCCGGAGGCTTGGACAACGCACAGTCTGTATATCAACAACCACGTGGACACTTTTTGATCACAAAATGCCACACACATGTGAAGTTCAATGACTTCCCTAGTCTCACAATGCGGAGTACGCATACTCCTTCTACAACTTCATTTAGAGTATGCAAACTACCTAAACCCTCACAAACATCACAATTCACCTGCAATCTGCATAAGCTGTGCAAGTGCAAAGCCTACTTCATTCACTCTATCATTAAAATGCTGAGAACATCCTCAAACAACCGTTGGCAGGCTCCAAGGTTCTGGGAAAGTCATTTCATGACTTAGGGAAACATTTTCTCTCCAATTTGTATCATTGAAAAATAAATCCAAATCTCAGTAATAATGAACTCTCAAAAGACCAAATCATGAAGCTACTACCATCTCCATTGATCTCTATGTCTTCCTGCTACCGTCTCTGTGAGCACTTATGATACTTTATTAAGGGGACCGACCATCGAGCTGTTACTATCTCTGTGAATCTCTTAAGGAGACAAACTATCAATCTTACTACTATCTCTGTTAATACCACCTATACTGAACAGGAGACAAACCTGTACCGGACATCTATGATGGGCTCTTAAGGAGACGAACCATCAGTCTGCTACCATCTCTGTTAGCGTGTCAGACCTTAATAAGTAAACTTACAAGGGGATGCGAATAGGTCGATAAACCTTTTGACTCGCATTTAAGATGTTCCCATCACAACTCCAGGACATGCAGATCAATAATCAATAATTAATCAAGAACATCAATGATCAATGATAATCAATAGCACTAGTAATCAATTGGAGTCAGTAATTGTCACACACCATCCCCCTTCAGTCATGAATAACCCCACCTTTAGTAAAAGTTAGAAGATTTATTCCCTATATTAACAATGCTAATGTCACGTGAGATAATCTCAAAATCATACAGAAACTTCACTGGCTGTCTAAAGCGGCGAAAGAAACGTAAACTAATCAAAGCTTGAGCCACTACACATTCTAAAGTTACAGTGCAAATGAATAATAAGAACAATTGCACAAACGATATCACATACATTTAGATCTAGCAAAGAAAAACATCAAACGTTATTTCCCTACAGCAGACTTTCATTAGTAGGGATCCCTTAACTAACACCAGATTAGCATCAGCATGTTGGGCTTCATACAAAACAATTCTGTACACACAAATATGGAAAGCATCTAACTATAGCTCTATCAAAATAGTGAGGTTGGTACCAGAAAGAAAAAGCATATAGTCTTAAGAAACACATCAGTAATAATATACCTCTCCACAAATGGATTGGCAAGCTAAGATAGTCTTCGTCATCAGGACATCAGTTCAGTCAGCAAGGCATCAGGATTCCACATCAAAGTTCAGAAAACGCAAAGTCTTTAAGCAATTCGAAAGAATGGAGGTAACCCCTCGAAAAAAATGAGGAGAATGGCGCAGCTTCTCTAGGTGCAGTCTGGCTAAGTTAGATTTCCTAAAACTTATTCCCAAGTCCCTGTTGGTCAAGGGATCACATGTTCACACTTTGTCCAATAAAACTAAAACTTTGAATCTATAATGTCGACTAATACTCGATTCAAATGTCTCTGATTGGCTCCTCTTGTAATGTCCTTATCATCCGACTCGCCAGGGAACAATATTGTTGCAGCTTATACTCAAGTCAGTGTCTTCATTGTTCTCCTCCTGAGAAAGTCAGTCTTACACACATTACATTGATAATGTTACATTTAGAAAGAACAGTATCTTCTAGCAAATGGTTCTCATGGGAAAGACTTTCAGCTACGAGCACATTTAGTCAGTACAGTGGAAAATCACAGTTTAATTCCCTAAGCAAACATTTATCAATAGGTTTAGAAATACAGCTTGACATGAGGCTGTGAATCTAGGCCAGGCCTCCGCTAAGTTAAGGCCTACAATTAATAAAGCTAATACATAATGCATAACCCTCAATATGATGTATTACTACGTTAATCAAACATAAGCTCTATGTTTCATATTAATAAGCGATTATCATGTATACATCGTGAACACTGGCGGCCACTCATCGTTATCACATTTTCAGATGCGTGCATTATTTTTTTCTACATTATTACATCTTCTACGCAAATCCATTACTCAGAATACATGAATATTCATTAACAAAATGTATTAAAACACCTGCTTCAGCAATACCAACACCTGCAGAGCTCTCTTTTATTTAAACTGAACTTTCCAGCTTCACAGGGGCCCTTGGTGTCATAGCTTGCCACACAGGGGAGCTGCCCCTGAGATCTGTTTCACATACACCACTGTCTGTGCTTAGGTGGCCTCTCACTCAAGACCTTAACAACACCTGCACTGGTCAATGGACAACTGCCATCCAAGATAGGAATGGGCTGCAGCCCCTCTACTCTGAGCCCATTCAATCTACCACCCAGAAACTGTGCACTCAGACTATCCCGCACATGTGAGGTGTCATCGAGCAACCGTATAGTCCAGCTTCAGTCGAGGACAGGCAAAGTCGCCTTACTTCGGTATTACCCCAACTGCTCAGAGCACAGGGAAACTGCAACAAGTGCACTAGCTGTCTCACTAGTCCGATCACAGATGCAAAAAGGGTGATGCATGATTATCCCAAGGGTGTAGCTATGAAGACTGCAACTGGCATAGTGGCACCCGGGCCGATGGGTCTAACGAGCCAACTGCACCCAATTGTAGCTTTTTTTTTTTTTACCAGAAAGTAGTATGCTTTCCATCTTCCTCGCTTACATTGGAGCCTCTGGCATCCTTGCTACATCACAGGTCTATCCCACTGCTCTGAATAGGGGGCTCATCAGCACGTAAGGTCTGTATCAGCCCCTGCTCTGAGCACAGATGCACTGACCCACACTGCTCTGAGCTTGTGGACCTTCATTGCTGCCAACCAACACATGTTTGTCCATGTGCATAGTGCTGCCCACAGGTTGCAGTGATTTACCCTGGCCAGGTAAATGCGAGTCATAAGAATAAGTAACTTGGGAATACACTGTTTTGGTAGCTGGAGTTGCACAGCAGCAACGTTTGTTTTTCTAGTGCTGTAAGTTTCCTTAACAGGCAATGATGTTTTGTCTGCAAATCCGCAGGTCCGTGACACATTACAAACCTGAACACTGTGAACTGTGCATGTCTGTATAATTTGAACTGTGCTAGGGGGGATAAGAGGAACTGTGGGGACTATGTGCTGTAGTCTGTGACAAATGTGTGTGCAGCAGGGCTACATTTTGTCAGCTGCACTGGTCTGCATAAGGATGCCTTTGAAGTCTGAGATTCGATCACAGTTACTTCATTTCACATAAGCATGTTGTGCTGCCTATTTTGGGAAGGCAGTTTGCTGCTTTTGCTGTTAACACACTTCAGTCCTGAGGATGGTCTGACCACCAGGCACAGATGAAATTTCTGGTCAGCAATTGTAAACATTCAGGACAAAGTGCAAACATTCAGGAAAAAGATTCAAGGCCAAAGGTAAGTTTTATGGACACAACTGAAAGTGGGTGAGGGGGGCTGTCAAGCAATAATATATATGTAATTAAAACACTGCTGACGCAAGTGCAAGTTCAAAAAGCGTAGGGACGTAACGCAAGCCCCTGCAGCACAGGATGGGCCCCAAACGCTTCAGGGTCCCCCAAAACTTTAAGGGACACTCAATCAGCCCAAGGCCAATGAATGTCTGTGAACTATGGGAGACTCCAGTGTTCCTCTTCACAATCTGCAGGGTGGGCCCATCACTTTCCATTATGCTACTTGCAGCACAAACTACCATCATCCTCCGAACAGTGAACCACATCCTGTGGCACTATACCACACATCCAAGTCACTGTGCACCATTCGACAAAGCTCAACACTTCCTTCCACACTGTCTAGTTGTACTCAGTTTTGAAGCAACAGTTGAGGTAATACATTTGAAAAGCTCAATTGCTCCTTCCTTGATGCTTCACCTTC
Organism: Pleurodeles waltl; assembly: GCF_031143425.1. NCBI lineage: Eukaryota > Metazoa > Chordata > Amphibia > Caudata > Salamandridae > Pleurodeles > Pleurodeles waltl. The sequence goes on from NC_090446.1 coordinate 1,240,038,659, forward strand.
ACACATAGAGCCACAGTTTGTGCCCGCATTCCACTTTTGCAGAACCATAAAGCGTATCATGGATTGTTCCTGTTAATCATATGTTTTACATGCATGGGACTGGCCATCACTAACATTGACAGACAAGTCCCTTGCAAAAGAACGGACTGCTGTTTGCTGGCTTAGATGATGGTTGAAGAGGGGAGGGTAGGAATGGTGCCAGTAGCGGGTCACAGGGATTCCTGGGGGTGGGGCGGTACGTGCGGGGGTGGGAGGGATTAATACATTTAAATGTATTAAAATAAAAAAAATTAAAACGTACCTCCTCCACCACGCATCCAAGCCTGCCCTGCGGCCAATCCTGGCACTGCTCAAAGCAGCATCAGGATTGGCAGGGATCACCCTGGCTGGCCGCTCCCAGGCAGACTGGGATCTTGTTCAGGCTCTCTCCAGCCCAGCAACTGTGTTGCTGGGCTGGAGAGAGCTGTGTGCGCATGGATGTTTGGTCGGCCCGAGATGTCCGGCCAGACATACACGTGCAGTGAGGGAGAGTGCTGTGTCACCACCGTGGTCCCTTTGAAAGGTTTTGCAGCTGTTGCAGCTGGCAGGAGGGCCAAGCTCCTCCACCCTTATGGAGGAGCCACCCATGAATGCATTTGTGTACTTGAGAGGCACACAAGACCCTTCTAAAATGGTAGTAATTCCTAGCATATTGTGAAAAGGCATTCTGCTCTTGGTAAAATCGAGGTAATTCTTAGTATATTGTGGGCATCCATTATACCACGCCACAAACAAGACACTGTAGGTTTACAGCAAGTAATGAACCCAAAGAGACATTCACAAACTCAGAAACGTGCTATGGGAGTGTACCACCTGCACCAAACCATGAGTGGGCACTTACTATCTTCTGGTAACTCAGAGGATGAGCAGGCAAGCTCCAGCACTCGGCGTAATCTTCGGCCAGATCGGGGCACAGGCTGAGCAGAATGTGCTTCTTTGAGGGGGATGGGGAAAGGAGGTGTCCTACTGAAGCTGACTGGCTGCTGGTGGCAGACAACAGGTCCCAGCAAGGCATGGAGTGGGACTGCATCAACTGCTGCTGCCCACATGGGCCGATGACAATAACAACACTGCCTGGCACATGCATATACTTCTAGGAAACGGATGGAAAACCAGTGGCCCTGCATATAACTAAGCACTTCCATTTACCTTCTTCGTCTGAGAACCAACTCAAATAAAAACTAGGAGCATTGTTGTGTGTACACAAGAAACAAAGCATGATCACACTAGAGGATGTGCAACGGCGGCCGCTGCAGATCTCAAGGAGAGGGGCGGGTGGAGATAGAGACAGGGGAAAAATAAAAAAATCATTTTAAAAAAACGAGACGATTGCGCTGTGTATAACCTTGAATTCGCCAAGGACCGCTTGGATAAACAATAGAAGTAAACTGGTAGTAGTAGGGCCTCTATTTATGAGAAATTTTTGGCATTCCTCCACCCACCTGCCATAAACTGAGTGGAAAATTTTCTCTCCAGGTACTCTATAACTGCTTCTCTTGCACTTTTATTTACCATGGTACGCAGCTCCTGCTTCGGAATTTGTTCTCCGCGCCACTGGTTTACGGTTAAGCCTAAGAGGACACAAATCTTTCCTGACCGTCCTCTCACTTGTGATGCCCAGTTTAACTCACTTGTCTTTATTTCTGTTTTACATAATCTTGCGATCTTAGAAATTCCCTCATCTGTCAGACTCAACCAGACTTTCAACGCGTCTTACATTCCCTGGTAACCCATGCCGTCATTTGACATTCTGCCGTTATAGCTTGTATCATACTTGAGGGAGGCCGCGATAGTATGCGATTTACACATTTACCTTCTTCTACCTCCCAACCTAACTTCCCAGAAAGTGTTAGGACTTCTACCCCATATTGAAATTGAAGACGTACCATAGCATTAAAAGCAGAAACAACTGAATGAAGGGATAGTCCCCCATATTTCCTGCTAAACGGTCTTAAAACCCATATCGATGTTAAAGCTCTGATTTTTTTAGAGCTTCAATATGTTCTTTCCATCTTAATTCAGAGTCAAACCACATGCCTAAATATTTGTTTTTTTCAACCTTTTCTACTTTTTCTCCTCCCAGAAACCAGGAAAATACACTCTTCTTTTTCCCTATTACGATTACTTTCATTTTATCCATATTTACTACAAGTTTTTTTTCCTTTGACAGTAAAAATTTAAAACATTTAATTTTCTTTGTAGCCCCAACTTCGTCACATCGACAATCACCAGATCATCTGCGTATAATAGACAAGAAATATGAACACCATCAGTTTTGGGCACAGGCCTTTAACTTCCTTTAGTAAACCTGGTAAGTCTGACAGAAATATAGCAAATAATAATGGGGCTAGAACACATCCTTGAGGCAATCCATTCCTTGTAGGGATCTTCTTTCAGAGCGAACCACTCTTATCTAAAATAACTTGGGCTCAATTTTGTGAATTCAGACCTTTAAGGAGGAAAATTAGGTCCGGATCAACCCCCAGCCGTTTTAACATATCCCATAACAAATTTCAATCCACCAAATCAAACGCGGTACGAAAATCAACAAAGCAGCAGAATAGACATCCTCGCATTTCAATTGACTTTTTTTGCTAGTGACCAAAGACTGAGACAGTGATCAATTGTCGCGTGGCCTTCTTTAAATCCACCTTGCTCTACCGATTTCAAGTCATTTGTCTCTGCCCAGGATTTAATTTGACCCAGCAATAACTTTGCAAAAACTTTTTCGCCTACATCCAATAGACTAATTAGGCGATAATTTTTTGTTTGAGTTGGGTCATCCTTTTAAGAGATCGGCCTAATTATGGCACCCTTTCAATTCTCAGGGAAACAACCGTAATCAAGAATTTTAAGAGAAGTGACATAAAAGAGTTTGGTCCACCAATCGATATTATTTTTTATTATCATTGCTGGAAGGTTGTCTGGGCCCGCTGCTTTGGTTAGTTTGAGCGCTGCAATTGTTTCTTTTATCTTTTGTAGGGAAAAAGCTGATCTAACACCCCTACCTATCTTCATATTAACTCACATTCTCTCTCTGCATCCTTTCCTCTATAGACATTACTCAGATGTTTATTCCAGTCTTCTTCACCAACCAAGCTCCACATAGTTCCTGTGGCTTTTCCTTCCCTCTCCAACTGCCAAAACCCCCTAACATTTTGTGTTCTTATCATATCTACCATTACCTTCCAATTCCTATTTACATATTCCCATTTCCTCAGCCTTAAGATTGTTTTATAACCTTGCCTTTCTAGGCGGAGCTTCTGTTCTACTTCAATAGTGCGCCTTTTTATAAGTTCTCTTTCTAGTTTCTGCACCTTTCGCTTCTGGCTCCTACACTCCTGGTTGTCCCAGGTATTTTTATTGGCCTTGCTTACTTCTCCCTTCGTCTTTTTCTCCTGTGTTGTTTTAACTTTACTTTCAGCCAATCTACTATTAACTTAATTACCCTTTTGTATCCCCTAAAAACGTCATTTGGGTCTTCCCCCATTCTAAGATCTCTATAATTTACTGTCAATTCATTAAGCGCTTTTAGGCACGGTCTGTGTTTCGTATAGTTATCCTACGTGGGTACTCTACCTGAGGTGTCAACACTTTTTCTCTTTCTCTTTGGGCATTATTTACTGACTCGATTGTTAGCCATAAGGGCCAATGATCGCTGCCCTCTATGCTTGATTCCGAAGTCTAATACTTTTCCAAAATGCCAAGTGTTTATGAAGGCATAATCAATAAGACATGCCTGATTGCCTATGTGAAAGTTTTGCTTTGTCAGGTGATCTTATTCATGTGTCCATTAATGCAGAACAGACCTAGAGATCCTAAGGTTCTTACCAGGGACATGCCCGGGAGGTACATTCTGTACTTGGGAAAATACTATGCGGAATCTGTGCAGCTGTTAGCAGCTCCTTATACAATTTATCACTACTAATGGGATCAAGTTTGTGGTTAAAATATCCCAGCATTAGGATCAATTGTTCCGCATTACATATACATATTGCTTCCAGATCTTCCTCAAATAAACCCCACTGAATATCATAATTGCGTGTCATCCCTGGTTGTATGTATACATTAATTATCATGAGGTGTCTAGACCCTCCAATATTATTATAAAGGTCTAATTGACCCGCAAGTAACCAGCAACATTTAGTTTTGACCTCTGTGAGACTGTTGCCTATTCTAGTCGAGGTCAGAGTAATTAGACCCCCTGAGAGACAGCCTAAACCTTTGGCGAGTTGCACTCCTAAAGAGCCTCATAAAGTCATCTGCTGGTTCTGGTTCTTCGCAGAACTAGGTTTCCTGGAAACACAATATATAAAACATTTTCAGCCTTCCTTTAAATAGATTTTTTTTAAAGTGTTTTTTGTAGCCTCCTAAGTTCCAGGAAAAAAAATCAGATGGCTGTGCGAACAGCTTAATTCCTAGTTCAAATCACTCAGCTCCCTCCGCTGTAGTTATCAAAGGGGTTTACAAGGGGCTCAAAGCAGTTCCTTAGCTTTAGGTCTTTATACTCGGTGGCTATGGTTACACTTAGTCTGACCTTTTTTCAATCCACACACGTTCTTCAGTTTTTAGAACCTACTAAGTTGCACTGCACTTGGTTGGGGAGCAGGCCTGCATGGCATTTAAGGGCTCTACTATTTCTTTCCCCGAGCTCTGCTTCTCTTATTTGGACCAACCTTATACTCTCCTTCACTAACTCCATCTCTGCTTGCGATACCAATTGTCTGACATATTCAGAGTAAAAAAGGGCATTTGTTACCTCCACCCCATCCGAGTTTAGGGTAAACTCTATTTGCTATATGTCCTCCGACCCACTCTCCCATAAACTTGGCCACAGGGCCATAACTTCTAGAAGGCGCGAGCGATTCAAGGGCTTAGGCTTTCTCTGCCATTTTCTCCCAATCTCCCTTCCCCAGGGTTCCATATATACCTACCTACTCTTGCTTCCATTTACACAATCCATCTTCCTCTTATTTCTGGGACCCTTTGGTGGTGGTAAGGGCCTACCTTTCTCCTGGCAATCTAAATGATTTACTTCTCCACTTTTCTCCCTTGTTACCAAGCCTTCTAGTGTCACTCTCTTCCTTTTTTCCCTACTTTCCCTTCTTTCTTCCATTACAGTTCTTTGGGGACACTTCTTCTCCCTTGGGTGTCTTCTATATATGGAGCGCTAAGTACCTTTTGTGGCGTGCTCCCCCTATTTGGGGCAGCAGCTTCTCGTTCTTGGTTTCTTATACCGGAATGTCCTCCCCCCTCTCTCTGTGGGCCTTTGCTTACTTCATAGGGAATTGTAGTAGGGTTTGTAGGGTCTGTAGCCTCTCATTCCCTATCCTCGACTCCTTTTTATCACCAGCATAGGTTGTTTAGAAACATATACTGACGGGAGCTCTGTTAACTTTATTGCATCTCTTTTCTTTCCGTCTCTACTTTCATCTGGAGTACCTGTCTCCTGATCCCTTTTTTCAGGTGCAGCTCGTACCAGTACCGGCATACAGCTGTTAATTTGTTTCAACTCATCCGTTATCCCTTGTAATTGATTTTTGTGTACTTTACCCAAGGCATTGTTTGCCGTCAGTACTTCTAGAATAGCCTGTAGGGTTTTCTGCATTAGGAACATTACATCAAGTAAGGATTTAGAAGGTACAGCAGTGGCATCTAAAGCAAGAGCGGACTGCCTACCCAAGGGAGAAGGGGGCGAGGGTGTAGCTCCTCTGTCTGCAGTGAATCTGAAAGTCATTCTTTATGCATCATTCAATTTCACTGTGATTAAAATCAAGTGTATTTTTCCCTTTTGTCACCTGTGACAAATTAGAAGTCTTTTAAAAATATTTCCCCACAAATTCTTCAATTGATGCACCCAGTGGTGTTACAACAGATCTTTCCCCATTGTCTCTCAGGACGTCTTCCTGGTGCAATGTTTGGAGTATATTCCCTCCTTCTTGGCTGATAGCAGTTACCCCCCGAAACGGACTCTCATTTGGGACCTCCTTTATTCTAGAAACTGCCTTTGGTCCCTCCTTTGTGCCCCACGTTGCGCATGACCGAACTTTGCTCACCAGCATGCTGTAGATCTTCTTCCTGGTTTGGAAGGTCTATATATATTTATTAGGGAATTTTTCTCCAGCTTCCCACTTCTGGTACCACTACTGCTGCCTCCATACACTTCAATAGACTTCAAATAGAGCTCATACTATGTGATTCTCACCGTTTTCCTAAATTACTAGCATTGTTGCACGAGGGAATGCACACACAGGCATGCACAAGCACTGTATCTGCAATCTGAAGATCCAATTTATGCTTTCTTCTACTTGACAATGCACCAGTCACACCCACCATAAAACACTAGTCAGAAGCTTCTTGCAGGTACATGTGAACACCTAGTTCTTCTGCTGATGGCACTCACCGGTCGGAGGATCGATGCTCATTTTCAGAAACTCGGGATGTCAGACTCTCTATGCCCAGTCTCCAGCCCCCAGGATTACTTGGGCCTGGTCGTTCTTGAACTTCTTGAGAACTCTGGGCCTCTGGAGGCCTGAATTCCACTCGAGACAAAAAGTGTCACTGAGCAATTGCCACCTTGGATACTCCAACGCACAATACTGCTGACATTGTGCATTCTCTGTGGAGGCAAACAGATCTAACCAAAGCTCCCCTGACTGCTGAAAGAGTCCTTGTGCCACCACTGGGTGGAGGCACCATTTATGATCTGCTAGGCATCAAAGGCTGAGTTTGCCCACTCTGGCGTTCTGAGAACCTGACAGGTGTTGAACCACCATGGTTATGCCCTGCTGTTCCAGCCATATCAAGAGACGCAGGGCCTCTTGACAAAGGGCCCACAACCCCACACCAGCCTGTTTGTTGCATTACCACATTGCAGTAGTGTTGTCCGTGAACACCTGCACCATCTTCCCCTTTAGAACAGGAAGAAATGCTTTCAATGCTAGTCGGATTGCCAGCAGCTCCATTAAATTGATATGGAGTCTGGATTCCGCCGGAGACCAGAGGCCTCTGATCCCCACCTCTCCCAGATGGCCACCCCATCCCAGAAGTGACGCATCTGTCACTACTTTGAGATCTGGTTGGGGAAGGGAAAGGAGTCTGCCTCTGACCCAATCGTAGTTCACTAACCACCACTGCAGGTCTTTTGCAGTTCCTCTCAAACCACACCATACTGTAAACTTTGCTGCATCTCTCCCATCTTCAACAGCTTGTGCGAGAGTGTCCTGCATGCCCTCCGGGACCTGGGGCAGAACCTGTATCACCGTATCCCACAAAGTATGGGAAAAACAGCCCAATAGGCATGAGATGTTTATAGACCTCAATGCCAGGCTAGAGGAAGAAAACATTTTCTTTCCAAGCTGATCCAGCCTCTTGGATTCCCTAACCGGGGGAGCGGAAGGGAAGGCACCATGTGAAGTGGAGGCCTGGACCACCAAGCTCTCTCTATGGTGGGGTGTTGAGTGAGGAAACTAGAATCCTTAGGAGTGGGTCTATAGCGGCAGCCGACTGTCTTATTTACAGGAGCTCCTGTGCTGGGTTAGGACCACGTTCCCAGCAGGAAATCAGTGAGGGCTTCATTATTGGGTAACATTGGTTCCGATGTGGAAACCCCTGGCTGAAGCACAACAGTCAGGAGGTTAGTCCTAACTGGCACGTAGGCAAGTCTGGGTCCAAGACCTCAGATGCCCTACGCACCACAGACGCATATAAAGCTTCCTCCTCCGTAGCCACTGTAGGAGGTGCAAAAAATTCCGGATTCCAAGCGACACCAGGTAATTCTAAGGTAAGGAATCTGCAGCTAGAAGTCTCTATCGGATACATGCCTCAGGCCTGCCATTGCAGAGCCTTTGTGTGCAGTTTGAACTTCCATTTCCACCTGGAAAGTGTACCCACTTGCCAGGCACCTTCCTTTTTATTACATGCAAGTCACCACTAAGGTAGGCCCTGGTTAGCCCCAAGGGGAGGGTGCAGTGTATTTAAAAAGTTGGATATGTACTTTTGAATTCACATGTCAAGACAGTGAAAAACTCTTACATTTGTTTTTCACTATAGCATGGACTATCTCTCCCATAGACTAACGTTGATGTTACTTTGAAACATATTTTAAGTGTAATTTCCAATTGGGAAAAGATAGATGTAGAAAAGCATCTGTTTTGCCATGGATACTCACCCCCCACTTTTTGCCTGGTATCTGATGTGTTTTAGACTAAATGTGCTTTCAGTTCCTGCTAACCAGGTAACCAGTGCCAGCTCTCTTTCCCAAATATTGTAGTTTTCCCTAATTGGCAAAACCTCTAGCACCCTCTCCAAGTCCCTAGTAAATGGTGCCTAGGGTATTAAAGAAGGTCCCTAAGTGCCGCAGCACAAAACTTGTCACCCTGAGGGACACCACACCAAACGCAATCACAGGCTGAGTGTCTTGGTGCAGACAAAAGTGAAAACACGACCTCTCACACATCTCCGTGTGCCAGGTCACATACCACTGCATGTGATACGTCACCCCTACAGTAGTCCTTCCAGTCCTGCTAAGGCAGGGTGCATTATATCACATACGAGGGGATATCTGCATGAGCACATATGACCCTGCTATGTCTTTGTCGATTCTTAGACCTAGTAAGATAACAGGGAGGCCATTTTAGATACATGTGCTGGACACTGGTCAAAGGATATTCCTAGCTACATGATGGCTTCACTGTAACTAGGTGTAGGAAAGTACCTTCTTTCTTGGCATGGTTACCCCCATTTTCTGCCTGTTGTCAGTGAGTTTGACATTGTTCACTGGGATCCTGCTAACCAGGACCCCAGTGATTATGCTCTCTCCCTTCTAATTTGGTAACAGTACAATTTTCACCCCATATTTTTCATACTGGTGCCCCATGTAAGTCCTTACTATATGGTACCCAGAGCATTGGGGACCAGGGGATCCCCATGGGCTGCAGCATGTATTATGCCACTCATGGGGAGCCCATGCAAAATGTACGGCAGGCCTGCCATTGCAGCCTGCGTGAAAGACTGCATGCACCCTTTTTCACTACAGGTCACTGCAAGTCACCCTTTTGGCAGGCCCTCTTAGCCCAGAGGGCAGGGTGCAAGGACCTGTGTGTGAGGGCACCCCTGCACTAGCAGGGGTGCCCTCACAACTCCAGTGCCATTTTCATGGACTTTGTGAGTGTGGGGATGCCATTTTATGCGCGTGCTAGACATAGGTCACTACCTATGTCCAGCTACATAATTTTAACTCCGAACCTAGGCATGTTTGGTATCAAACATGTCGAAATTATACCCCAATACTGTTGCCAGTATTGGAAGTATCATTCCATGCACTGTGGGAGCTTCTTAGATGACTCCAGCATTGCTCCCAGAAGTCTTCCAGGGTTTTCCAGGCAGCCCAAGCTACTGCCAACCCTCAGACAGGTTTCTGCCCTCCTGCTGCTTGAACAGCTCAAGCTCAGGAAGGCAGAACAAAAGATTTCCTTTGGGAGAGAGGGGTAACACCCTCTCCCTTTGGAAATAGGTGTTGCATGGCTTGGGAGGGGTAGCCTCCCCAAGCCACTGGTATGCTTAGAAGGGCACATTTGGTTCCCTCCGTGCATAAAGCAGTCTACACCAGTTCAGGGACCTCCAGTCTCTGCTCTATAGCGAAACTGGACAATGGAAAGGGGAGTGACCACTCCCCTGTCCATCACCACCCCAGGGGTGGTGCCCAGAGCTCCTCCAGAGGGTCCCTCGGTTCTGTCACCTTGAATCCAAGGTTGTCAGGGACCTCTGGAAGCATCTTAGTGGCCAGGCAGTTGACGCCAGAGCCCCCTCCTGATAGGTGGTCACCTGGCTAGGTGACCAATCCCCCTTTCAGGGCTATTTAGGGTCTCTCTCCTGGGTGGGTCCTCAGATTCGGCTTACAAGATTCCAGTAGGACACCTCTGCAACCTTACTTTGACTTCTAGCAACTGGAACCGCAACTGGACCCTCCTGGAACCGACAATCTGCATCAACGAAGAAGACTCTTCTTGCAACATTGTTTCCACGGCTCCTTCCAGATTCTGCAACATTTCCCCGGCTGAGCATCCTCTGAGAGCAGCAAGTCTTCAGTCTGCATGAGAACGAAGAAGGAATCTCCCTTGGAGTGAAGGAGTCACTCCCCTGCATCCGCAGGCACCTACTGTAACAACCACTGGCTGCGTGGATCTCCTCTCATCCTGAGCTGCATGGATCCTGCATCACAGGTGGTGGTCCAGAGTAGTCATCTTGGTCCTCTCTGCCAGGTGTCTAACTTTGGTGGAGGAAAGCCCTTGCCTTCCCATGCAGGATAGTACCCCTGTGCACCCCGTTTCTTGCAGCTACCAAGGCTTGTTTGGATCTCCAAGGGATTTTATGGCTATGTGTAGCTCAAGCCGCCAGCACTCCTTCCTGCGACACACAGCCCTCTGCCCGTTCTTTTGCGGCATGGGACCCTCATCCTGTGGGACTCCTGCGGGTGCTGCCTTTGCTCCTGTGGGCTCTCTGTATCGCTGAGGGTCCCCTCTGACTCACCCTCCTGGGTTGAGTCCTCCTGGGTCTTGCTGGTCGCCGGCAGCTCCATTTTTCACCAACTGGAACCGTTGCCTTCGCCAAGGCTCATTGGTGGATTTCCTGCACCAACACCTGACTGCAATTCTTCTTTCAGTGTGGAACGTCATCTGAATCCCTCAGGAACTCTTCACCGACTTAATGGTTGCAGTGCTGACTTTCTTCACATCACCACCGACTAACTCCTGTATCCACAGCTGGGTGGGTAGTAGCTCCTACCCCTCCTCGACTCTTCTGAGATGTATGAACTTGGTCCCCTTCTTCCACAGGTCTTCCTCTTCAGGAACCCACCACTGATTTATTGCAGTCTTGTCTGGGTGTTGCATTTTCTTTTCCTTCGTTTTGGGTGGTTTGGGGAAGATCCACTAACTTACACCATTTCTCCTGGTCACTAGGGGGCACTGGGGTACATACCTTTGGGGTTTCCTAGTACCCCCAGCGCCCCTCTACACATTCCACTTACCTATGGGGGGTTTCCTGTGTTCGCATTCCATTTTTTTAGTATAAGGTTTGGACTACAAGGGTCATTATTGTCTAACTGCATTTGCACTGTTTCCATCACTTTCACCTTCTATGGTAACTAGTGCATATGCTTAGTGTTACTTGCCTCCTATTAGAGGGTTGCCTCTCTAGTACTTTTTGATATTATGTCACTAAAATAAAGTACCTTTATTTTTGTAACACAGTGTTTTCTTTCATGTGTGTAAGTGTTGTGTGAATACAGTGGTATTGCATGAGCTTTGCATGTCTCCTAGATAAGCCTTGGCTGCTCATCCACAGCTACCTCTAGAGAGCCTGACATGTAGACACTGCCTACACTTCACTAATAGGGGATACCTGGAAAAAGTACCTTAGGTACCCCCCACACACCAGGCCAGCTTCCTACAGTAGGGATGTTTGGTATCAAACATCTTGTAATAATAAGCCCTCATTGATTCCAGTGGTGGATTTATTAATAGATGCACAGAGGGCACCTTACAGGTACCCCCAAAAACCTAACCGTTTGCTAGTGTTTTGGCTGACTGGTTTGGACAAGCACAGCCACCCAGACCAGACAGATTTCTGAGTCCTGAGGAGAGGCCAGAGCTCTTGCAGACCAGGAACAAAAGCCTGTTCTGGACAGAGGTGTTATCACTTCTTCCAGGCAGGATGGACATTCCAGGGCAGGAAACTGCAAAGGACCAGCCATCTTTGTTATGAGACTCAGGTCTCTCAAGATGGCGAAGAAGACCAGTCCCCTTGTTCTGACACTACTTCTTGGTGGCAAGACAGGAGGGAAGATTAGTAAGCTTAGGTGTGCCCACACCATGCCAGTCCTACCCCTAGGGTAGACCAGTTGATGTGGACACTACTTTTCAAATTCCTCCATCTTGTTTTGGACTGAATTAGTGTTCTGGGGTAAAGGTTATGCCCACTTCTCAGTATAAGTGGTCATACATAGGATGTGGTCACCCCAAAGGAGAGCAACACATTGGCTGCTGCTGCCACTCCCTGTAAAGCCCCTAAATTGAGTATTTAGGTGGCACCCTGAACCCAAGAACTCAGATCTAATGGATCAAGAGAGAAAAGACGAGGAAGGATCACTACCTGGCAAGAGCAGCCGGAGAGCTGCGGACTTTTGGTGCAAAAACCTGTCTGCTCACAACTCTCTCAACAATCAGGATACAGTGATTCATTAAGCAAATCTGAAGAACTACCAAAGCCTCAGGTAGCCTGCCAGTACCTTGAAAATTGCTGCCAGTTTTCCTTGGAGTAGAGGAAGCTACTTCCCTGCAGTCTGCAGGCACCGAAAAGCAGAGTCCGGTCCACCACTTTGCAGCTCCCTAGCCCAAACGACGCCGTAGATGACCAGGAGAATGTACTTGTGCCCTTGAGGCCCCAGTCTGTCTCCCCACCAAAGGTGAAGACACCAGGATCAACTGGAGATAAGCAGCACCAACCCCAAGGGTACTGGATGCCCTGCACCAAGCACCAACAGTGAAAGTCCATTCCGGATTCCCACTGTAGAAGGACCAAGCAGCCATGGAGGGATATCAGCACTACTGAACAACACCTCGTGAGTGGCCCAGCAGTCTTGGTTTTACCCCTGCCAGGTGCTGGCCCCTAACTGCGAGGACCATCTTTGCACTCCGTCCCTGTCGCCCTAACCACTCTGAACCGAGTACCAAAGAACCGGGTGCGCTCCCTTTCTCAAAGACTCCTTGCGAATCACACCCTAGTTTGGGAGCTCTCAAACTTGCCGCAGGTGCCCCCCCACCTTTACTGTAGCATGCCCAACTACAACCTCACCAGCACCCTGCTCCTGGTGAAATCCGGGCACCTCCCGACAAACTGCTGGTAGTACTTTGGACCTTATGTCTCATCATAACCCTGAAACTGACTGTACATATTTTTATATATTACTGATTTTTCCTTCCATAGGTTTGCATTGTGCATAAAGAAGCACATGTTTCAACAGTTTAGTTACCTGCAGAAATTGAAATCAGAAACAGTACTTACCTCTTTAAGGAAGTTCTTGGGTTACAAAAACATACATAGAAAGAAGTGTTATTTTTCCAAATTTGGGTACATTGAGTGTGTCTCATTTATTGCATCTGTGGATACAACTGCTCAGCACTGCCCTCTGATAAAGCTAACTGCTCGCCCACACTACCACAAAAGAGAGCAATAGTATTATCTACTTTTGCCTCCATGAACCAAATGGGGATCCACTTTACTCTCTACACGGTGTACTTATGTTTAGCACACCATATAGAGAGCCAGCTTCTTACAACAGACAAATGTAGTTTGGTGTTACTAGATTCATAATTTAAAAAATACATCTTTTGGTAAAGTTGGGTTTTGCAGGTCTGAAAATGCCAGCTTTAGAAAGATGGCATTTTCTTACTTTAACCAGTCTGTACTTTAGCCTATCTCTGAATACACATCTGGGTTTAGGTGACAGCTACATATGTGCATTCTCTCCAGACATCCACAAACAGGAAGTGCTGGGTGTGACAGGAGACACATCTGCATACTGACAGTCATCCTGGGCAGCGAGAGGTGGCACACACTTACATCTGAATAGGTTATGTCCTGCCCTCACACAAATGGTTGATTGACCCCTTGTAGGAAGTTGACTCTGTATATACTATCTCAAAGTGAGTGATAGTGTGCATAGTCCAAGGGTTCCCCTTAGAGGTTGATAGCAGCAAAATTAGATAATACTAATGCTCTATTTTGTGGTAGTGTGGTCGAGCAGTAGGCTTATCAGAGGGTAGTGTTAAGCACTTGTTGTAAGCACACAGGAAATAAATGAGAACACACACTCAAAGACATAACTCCAGGCCAATAGGTTTTTATATAGAAAAATATATTTTCTTAATTTATTTTTAGAACCACAAGATTCAAATTTGAGGTAAGTACATAAATTGTAAGGTACTTCAAACAGGTAAGTATAGAAATTTGATTTAAAACAGTAGTACACACAGTTTTGGTTAAAATGGCAATAAGCTAGTTCAAAAGTGGACACTGCAAAAATCAACAGTTCCTAGGGGAGGTAAGTATTGGTTAGTTTTTCAGGTAAGTAAATAACTTACATGTTCACTCTCCTGGGCATAGGCAGCCCACCGTTGGGGGTTTAAGGCAACCCCAAAGCCACCGCACCAGCAACACAGGGCCGGTCAGGTGCAGAGGTCAAAGGAGGGCCCAAAACACATAGGCGCCTATGGAGAACAGGGGTGCTCCGGTTCCAGTCTGCAGCAGTTAAGTACCTGCGTCCTCGGGGAGCAGACCAGGGGGGTTTTGTAGAGCACTGGGAGGGGGGAGGGCATGAGCACACAAAACACACCCTCAGAGGCACAGGGGTGGCCGGGTGCAGGTTGCAATGTAGGCGTCAGGTTTTGTATTGAAAACAATAGAGGGACCCGGGGGGCACTCTGGTGATGCAGGAAGGGCATGGGGGCTTCTCGGGCCAACCATCAACTGGGCTAGGATGAGCACTGCCTGCTGGTCACTCCTGCACTGGTAGGTGGGTTCACCTCGGTCCAGGAGGTTTCGGTTGGAGTGCTTTGGTCCAGGAGTCGGGTTCCTTTGTTACCAGGCAGTCGCAGTCAGGGGGATCCTCTGGTTCCTCTGGATCCTCTATGCAGACATCGCTATGGGGGTGTAGGGAGGTCGACTCAGGGTGTTCACGTTGTTGGAGTCGCCAGGGAGTCCTCTCTGCAGTGTTGGTTGTCCTGAACTCGAGCCAGGGGTGTCGGGTGCAGAGTGTGAAGACTCACGCTTCTGGTGGGAATTTGGAGTCTCTTTAAAGTTGCTTGCTTTGTTGTTGTTTCTGGACAGAGCTGCTATCCTCTGGAGGTTCGTGGTCCTTCAGGTGCAGGTCAGTCTTCTGAGTCCTCAGAGGTCGCTGGTCCCGCTGGATGCTCGCTGTGCAGGTTCTTCGAGTCTGGAGACAGGTCGCTACCCCTGCCGCTGCAGCTCCACCAGCCCAGGCTCCTGAAACCTCCAAGCAAGTCCTGCGAAATCACAGTAAGTACCCCCCCGCCTAGCCCCTCGCCCTGCCCCACGCTACTCACCTCTTCTCCTGCTCCTTTCTTCATCTTTGATCTTCCTCTGTGCTCTTCATCTGTATTCTTCATCTGTGTTCTTCTTTCTTCCCTGCACCCCATCCTGCATGTTCTTTCTTCTGTCTTCATCTGTGTTCTTCTTCTGTGTACTTCATCTGTGCTTCTTTCTCTCTCTTCTGCACCGCGACCTGCGTGTGCTTTCTTCTTCTTTGTCCTTCTTCTAGGCTCATCTCTCTTCTGCTCCTCTTCTTCTTCACCGTCTTCTTGGCTCTTCTCTCTTCTGCTCCTCGCTCCTCTTCTTCTTTACCTTCTCCTTGGCTCTTCTCTCTTCTGCTCTTCGCTCCTCTTCTTCTTTACCTTCTCCTTGGCTCTTCTCTCGTCTGCTCTTCTGCTCCTCTTCCTCTTTACCGTCTTCTTGGCTCTTCTCTCTTCTGCCCTCCTGCTCCTGACTCTTCTCTCTGACCTTCCTCACTCACCACCACCTCTGTAACCCCCCCCTGCCCGATCTTCCTATCTTTCTCCCTCACTCGCCACCACCTCTGTAACCCCCTCCCCTATCTTCCTATCTTTCTTCCTAACTCCCCGCCACCTTTACCCCCCTCCCCTATCTTTTCTCCCCTCTACCTGACCCCCCTCCCTCCGCTTTCCCACCGACACCTCCTGCTCGCCCCCACCCCCCCCTGCTCCCATTCATCGCCCCACTCCTGCCCCCAGCTGACCCCTTCCCCCCCTCCTCCCTCTTATGGCGGCCGCTGGCGCGCCAAAGGTGCGCCAAAAGCAAGCCCGTCTGCGCCCGTCCGCGCCTGGACCGCGCCCACGCCACGACCCCTGGCCCCCAGCACTCCCAAACCCCGCAGCACCGCTACGACCCCATCACCCTCCACGCCCTCAACCCAGGGCGCTCCAGCACCTGCTTCCAAGCCAACCAGAAACGTACCCACGGACCCTTCGTATGTCACACCTGTAAACTCACCTTCCACCACGAAAACACCACGTCCTCCAGCCCACGCGCCATCAACCACCTCAAATGCATCCTGATCAACGCACGCTCTGTCCACAAGCACTCCGTTGAACTTTGGGACCTCCTCGACTCCACCAGACGTCGCCTTCATCACTGAGACCTGGATGAACACCTCCTCGGCCCCCGACATCGTCATAGCCATCCCCGAAGGCTACAAGATTTCCAGGAAAGACCGCACCAACCAAGTAGGAGGAGGAATCGCCATCGTCTTCAAGGACTCCATCAACGTCACCACCTCCACCGAAGACACCCCCCTCACCGCCGACCACCTGCACTTCCAGATCCACACAGACCCCAGGACCACCCTCAGAGGAACTCTCATCTACCGACCCCCTGGACCGCGCGCCCTCTTCAGCGACTCTCTCACCGACTTCATCTCCCCGCACACCCTTGCCTCGCCGGACTACATCCTCCTCGGCGACCTCAACTTCCATCTGGAACAGAACAACGACCCCAACACCACCGCCCTGCTCGACAACCTCGCCAACCTCGGTCTCAAGCAACTGGTGAACACCCACATTGCCGGACACACGCTCGACCCCATCTTCTCCGCCAGCAACCACGTATCCTTCAGCCACTCCTCCGCTTTACACTGGACCGACCACAGATGTGTCCACTTCACCTTCCGACGCGAGACTCGCCACCTCCGCACACAACCCATCCCACGTCGACAGTGGAACAAAATCCCCGAAGAACAGCTTCTCTCCACCCTCATCGACAACCAACCCACCTTCTCCTCCGACCCCAACGACGCAGCCCTCAGCCTCACGAATTGGATCACCAACTGCGCAGACAACCTCGCTCCCCTCAGACGCCTCTCAAGACAGACCAACACCAAAAAACCTCTCTGGTTCACTGACACCCTTAAGGAATAAAAAAAAAAACTGCCACACTCTCGAGAAAGCCTGGCGTAAGGACCACACCGCAGATAACATGACTGCCCTCAAGAACGCTACCCGCGAACACCACCAACTGATCCGCGCCGCCAAAAGAAATTTCTTCACAGACAGACTGGACAAAAACAGCCACAACAGCAGAAAACTCTTCAACATCGTCAAAGAGCTCTCCAACCCCAACGCCAACGCCATCACGCCCTCACAAGACCTTTGCAACTCCCTCGCCACGTTCTTCCATCGTAAGATCACCGACCTACACGACAGCTTCGGACACCAGACCCAGCCGACCACCACAGAACCCACAACCCCAGCCATCACCCTCAACGCCTGGACCCACATCAACACGGAAGAGACCAAAGCCACCATGAACTCCATCCACTCCGGTGCCCCCTCGTACCCCTGCCCACACTTCATCTTCAACAAAGCCGACGACATCATCGCCCGCACCTCCAGACCATCATCAACAGCTCCTTTTCGTCTGCTACCTTCCCCGAGAGCTGGAAACATGCTGAAGTCAACGCCCTACTGAAGAAACCTACGGTGGACCCAAGCGACCTGAAGAACTTCCGCCCCATCTCGCTCCTCCCCTTCCCTGCCAAAGTCATAGAGAAGACCGTCAACAAGCAGCTTACCAACTTCCTTGAAGACAACAACCTTCTCGACCCCTCTCAGTCCGGATTCCGAGCCAACCACAGCACAGAAACCGCCCTCATCTCAGTCACAGACGACATCAGAACCCTGATGGACAACGGAGAAACAGTCGCCCTCATCCTCCTAGACCTCTCGGCTGCCTTCGACACCGTCTGCCACCGCACCCTAATAACCCGCCTCCGCTCCACCGGGATCCAATGACAGGCCCTAGACTGGATCACCTCTTTCCTCTCCAACCGCTCCCAAACAGTTTACCTCCCACCTTTCCGCTCAGACCCCATCGAGATCATCTGCGGCGTCCCACAAGGCTCCTCGCTCAGCCCGACTCTCTTCAATGTCTACATGAGCCCCCTCGCCGACATCGTACCCAAACACAGCATCATCATCACCTCCTACGCCGACGACACTCAGCTGATACTTTCCCTCACCAAGGACCACACCAGCGCCAAGACCAACCTGCAAGATGGAATAAAAGACGTCGCAGACTGGATGAAACTCAGCCGTCTGAAACTGAACTCAGACAAAACGGAAGTCCTCATCCTCGGAAACACCCCGACTGCCTGGGACGACTCCTGGTGGCCCACGGCCCTTGGCACCGCACCGACCCCCTCAGACCACACACGCAACCTCGGTTTCATCCTGGACCCACTTCTCACCATGACCAAACAAGTCAACGCCGTATCACCCTCCTGCTTCCTCACCCTCCGCATGCTCCGAAAGATCTTCTGTTGGATCCCCGCCGACACCAGAAAGACCGTGACCCACGCCCTCGTCACGAGCCGCCTGGACTACGGCAACACCCTATACGCCGGAACCACCGCTAAACTCCAGAAACATCTGCAACGAATTCAAAACGCCTCCGCCCGCCTCATCCTCAACATACCCCGCAACAGCCACATCTCCGCCCACTAGACACACCTGCACTGGCTTCCCGTCAGCAAAAGGATCACCTTCCGACTCCTCACCCATGCACACAAAGCCCTCCACAACAAGGGACCCGAATACCTCAACCGCCGCCTCAGCTTCTACACTCCCACCCGTCTTCTTCGCTCCACCAGCCTCGCTCTCGCCGCCGTCCCTCGCATCCCCTGTTCCACGGCGGGTGGGAAGTCCTTCTCCTACCTGGCGGCCAAGACTTGGAACTCCCTCCCCACCATCCTCAGGACCACCCAGGACCACTCCGCATTCCAGAGACTACTCAAGACCTGGCTTTTCAAGCAGCAGTAACCCCTTCCCCCTAGCACCTTGAGACCCGCACGGGTGAGTAGCGCGCTTTATAAATGTTTATGATTTTATTTGATTTGATTTGGTAGGGCTGGGGCCAAGTCAGTTGTCGTCTCCATCGTCTCTGCGGGGCTTTCAGGTCAGCAGTCCTTCTTTCTTCAGGATGCAGGAATTTGATTTCCTGGGTTCAGGGTCATCCCTAAATACTAAATTTAGGGGTGTGTTTAGGTCTGGGGGGCAGTAGCCAATGGCTACTGTCCTAGAGGGTGGCTACACCCTCTTTGTGCCTCCTTCCTGAGGGGAAGGGGGGGGGGCACATCCCTATTCCTATTGGGGAATCCTCCAAAACCAAGATGGAGGATTTCTTAAGACAGGGGATTTATTGTGTTGAGAAGTTTGTTACCAGACTTCCCAGAATTCAGTGTAGCCATTATGGAACTGTGGAGACCATATACTCTTTATGGCTACCCTGCACTTACAATGTCTAAGGTTTGGCTTAGACACTATAGGGGCATAGTATTTATGCCCTCAGCCTGTGGTATAGTGCACCCTGGCTTAGGGCTGTAAGGCCTGCTAGAGGGGTGACTTACCTATGCCACAGGCAGTGGGATGTGGGCATGGCACCCTGAGGGGAGTGCCATGTCGACTTAGTCATCTTCTCCCCACCAGCCCACACAAGCTGTGAGGCAGTGTGCATGTGCTGAGTGAGGAGTCCCCAGGGTGGCATAATACATGCTGCAGCCCTAAGAGACCTTCCCTGGCCATAGGGCCCTTGGTACCGTGGGTACCAGATACAAGGGACTTATCTGTGTGCCAGGGCTGTGCCAACTGTGGGAACAAAAGTACAGTTTAGGGAAAGAACACTGGTGCTGGGGCCTGGTTAGCAGGATCCCAGCACACTTTCAATCATAACTAGCATCAACAAAAGGCAAAATGTTAGGGGGTAACCATGCTAAGTGAGCCATTTCCCTACACCCCTACTGGTAGTCTGAAGCCAGGGTTGGTTTGAAAGGCATCTTTGTGCACTTCAGAGGATTTTTTTGAAGTTACATCTAAATCAAAGGCCTTTTGGGAATAATTACTGGGCCTCTGACACCATATACTCCGAGCACTTCTAGACTGAGGATATTCTACTAGGAAGGACCGTTGTGCTGTCAGGAGGGACGGTCACTTTGCTTTTTGCACTACTGTGTTGGCTGTCTGTGTGTGGTTTCGTCCCCGGGAGTGAGATGACTGGATCTAGCTCTCTACATTCTGCAATCTAAAGTCTCTCCATGGGCCTGACTGACATCCTTGAGACTTGAGAAACAGGAGGACAGTTGAAAGATTTCAAATGCATCTTGCTACCAAGCACCTGGGCTCCTCTGCTAGGAGTCCTGCTCTGCCAAGTGGTGCCAAATCCAGTCCCGGGCCTTTGGAGGTGAGTGTGGTGCTGCAACACAAGAACTGACTCAATGAGACAGGTGCATCATTGGAACCGACACATCATGTTGCTGATATGCTGCTTTGGCCCCGCCTGCATGAAGCCCAGGGCCACTGCTCAGCAACTGCATGACATGATGACTGACTTACAATGCAGCCTCAGCTTGGCCGACTCCGCACCAATGCATCAGAACCAGTAATCATCCCTTCTGGACATCAATGCCATTGCCCGATCAGGAAGTGACACATTGCATGCAAGTGCCACACATCCCCTCCTCTGGATCAACGCATCGTCACAACAAAGGTACTATCAGCGGGTCTGCGTGACTTTTGTACCTGACCCACACTTCATTGTGGTTGGACCGCACTTTTGGATTTGCCCTTGTCCAGCGCTACCAGATAGTTCCGATTGGAGTCATTGTCTTCTAAGCACCACATTTTGATGTAATCTTTGAAAATTCATAACCACTTGTGAATGTTGCATTTTGGTTGACAGACAACTATTTTTTTGGGGGTGTGTGTGTGTGTCTGTGGTGGGGGGTGTGTGTGTGTGTGTGGTGGGGGTGTGTGTGTGTGGTGGTGGGGGGTGTGTGTGTGTGTGGTGGTGGTGGGGGTGTGTGTGTGGTGGTGGGGGGGTGTGTGTGTGGTGGGGGGTGTGTGTGGTGGTGGGGGGTGTGTGTGGGTGTGTGTGTGGTGGTGGGGTGTGTGTGTGTGGTGGTGGGGGGTGTGTGTGTGGTGGTGGGGGTGTGTGGGGGGTGGGGGTGTGTGGGCGGTGTGTGGTGGTGGGGGTGTGTGTGTGTGTGTGTCCCCGTCCCCAGAGGGACAGCACAGATAACAGTTTAGTGTGCATCTTACTTGCCCTCACTAGGATTGTAGTCCCTACTTGGGCAGAGTACAAACCTCTGCCATCTAGAGAGACAATTTCTAACAGCAGCAGATACCAGGCATCTTGGGTTAAGTGATTTGGCACTTTATAGGATGACGGAATGGGGACAGGAGGATCAGGGGTTAGGAGAGTGAGTACCAAAGATGGGACAAGACAGTGCCAGGGATGAAGAGCAAGTGCTTTTGTTCACAAAAGAAACACTAAGGGTGTGGAAAAAGAGAATGCCAGGAGTGGAGAGATGTGGTACAAAGAGCAAGAAACAAGAGTGCCAGGGGTGGGTGGGAAATTGGGAGGGTAAGAATGAGTGACAGTAGTGGGAAACCATTGCACAGAGTGGAAAGACTTGTTCCAGGGAAGGGCTTTCATTCAAATAAAGGACGGTCTGTGTAAGACAAGTTACTCACCTTCTGTAATGTTTTAGCTGGTAGACAATATATCTCTTTGCAGCCTCCTTAGAATATTTCCCAGGAGTCAGCCTGGTTTCAGAGACTTTTCCTCAAGCAGTACCTTTACGCTATTAGGTGACAATGATTAGCTCTGTGTCCGTTCAGTCCTGCAGGACCTTCCAGCATGATATTAGTTCGAAGACCCGCCTCCG
Source organism: Pleurodeles waltl (assembly GCF_031143425.1). Taxonomy (NCBI): domain Eukaryota; kingdom Metazoa; phylum Chordata; class Amphibia; order Caudata; family Salamandridae; genus Pleurodeles; species Pleurodeles waltl. The sequence goes on from NC_090446.1 coordinate 1,240,060,512, forward strand.
GTGATGGTATTGCTTGGGAATCTAAGATAAGGAATCTGCAGCTAGATATCATCTCTACCAGACAAGATATTATCGAAGGTAAGTAACTTGTCCATCTGAAAGAGATATCTAGTTGCAGATTCTTTACCTTAGAACAGATACTCAAGCAATACAATCACCCAGAGGTGGGTCTTTGAACTAAGATCATACTAGAAAGTCTAGCTGGACCGCCATGGCATATTACTCATCCCTATGGATCCGACCGTCCAGGCAGTAGTGTTTGGTAAAAATTAGCAGCGATGCCAATGTTACCCCTGGACGGATGTCGGGGTCTGGAACTCTGCATGCAAACGCAGTGGTCACCGCTGTAGCTTTGGTAGGATGAGCACGCAAACCTTCAGGTGATTGCTTCTTGGCCAGTACATAGCAGATTGTAATACAGAGGATGGCCCACTCCTGCACCGTCCACCCTTTCTTCACACCCAGATAGCAAAGAGCTGATCATCCACCCGGAACTCTTATGTACGACCAAGGTACAACGCCAAAGCTCTTTTTGGGTTCAGGTGGTGAAGTCTCTCCTCTTCCTTAGAAGGATGTGGGGGTATGTAAAAATCAGGCAAGGCGTGGCACTGGTCTACATGAAAGGGCGCAATTACTTTTGGCAAAAAGGAAGCCCTAGTGCAAGGCACCACTTAGGATAGATGGAAAGGTAGGGCGGCTTACATGAAAATGCTTGCAGCTCACTCACCCTACGGGCAGAAATAATGGCACAAGAAAGGCTGTTTTCAAAGTATGAAGCCTGACAGGACAATTGTGGAGAGGCTCAAAAAGAGCACACATTAGAAATATTAGATCCAAATTAAAATCCCATTGGGGCATAATAAACGGAGCAGGAAACATGAGTAAGAACTTTGAGGAACCTATTAACAACCCTCAAAAAAAGACAGAATGCCCATAGCAGAGCCCTGCTGCGCCAGAGAAAGGATAAACAATAGGACATCAGAGTGCGTGGCAGAAAGGGGTGTCAACACATCTGTCTGTGAACCATGCCACAAATTTATTCCAATGACTGCCGAGATTACGTTACAGACTTCGGGCGGAAGGTCAAAAGGTGTGAAACTGTCACCTCTCAATCTCCGTGCAAAAAGGCATAGACTGGAGAGGTTTGGGTGGAAAAACCTCCCCTCCTGCTGCAACAGGAGGTCCTCCCAAAGGGGCAGTTTGATGGGAGGATTGATGGCCATGCTCAGTAGCTCGAGATACCAGACTCTCCATGCCCAGTCTGGAGCCACAAGGATGACTGGGGTCCGGTTGTTCTTGATAACTATGGGCAGAAGTGTTAATGGCAGAAAGGCGCACAGGAGGCCTGAGTTCCACTCGAGCCGAAAAGTGCCTGAGTGATTGCCGCCTTGGAAACTCCAGGGTGCAATACTGCTGGCATTGCACATTCTCTGCGGAGGTAAACAGAACTCCAAAGGCTTTCCCCACTGCTGAAAGAGATGTTGCGGCACCTCTGAATGGAAACACCATTCTTGATCAACTTAGCATTGCCGGCTGACTGTCTGCTTTGGTGTTCAGAGAGCCTGTCAGATGTTAAACCACCACAGTAATGCCCTGTTCCAGCCATGTCCAAAAGTGCAGAGCCCCTTCACAAAGCATCCACGATCCCACCCCACCCAGCTTGTTGCAGTACCACATGGCAGTGGTGTTGTCCGTGAACACCTGCACTTGAGGGAGGGAAAAAATGCTAGTCTGATCTCATGGCGCTCCAACAGGTTTATGCAGAGACCCGAGCTTTCCGGAAACCTGATGCCTCTGATTTCAGCCTCTCCCACATTGCTTCCCCAGCCCAGAAATGACGCATCGTCACTACCATCCGATGTGGTTGGGGAAGTGAGAGGAATCTGCCTCTTTCCCAAGTGTGGTTCTTTAACCACCACTGCAGATCTTGCGTAGCTCCCTTGGAGATCTGGACTTTGTCGGAGAGATTACCTTGATGCTGCGCCCAATGGAACTTCAGGTCCCACTGCAAAGCCAGCATTCGCCAATTGGCATGTGTCACCAGCAGGAGGCCATGAGGCCCAGCAGCCTCAGAGTCATTCTCACCAAAATCCAGGATAGAAGCTCAAACATAGCCTGAATATTCTGGAGTTGCTGCTCGTGAGGGTAAGCCTGAAACTGCCCTGTGTCCAGAACAGCTCAGATGAAAGGTAGAGTCTGATGTGACTTCAGGACGTTTATAGTGAACCCCAGATAATGCAGGAGGTCGGCTGTAGTCTGGAGGTGGCAGAGCCCACCCTTAACAGTCAGTCGTTGAGATGGGGGAAGACCGAAACACCTGATCTGTGCAGATGCACTTCAGCTTTCGCCATCACCTTGGTGAACACCTGAGGGGCACTGGTAAGGCTAAAGGGAGCACGTTGAACTGAAAGTGCTTGTGGCCTACTCTGAACCAAATGTGGGCAGGTAGGACAGGAATATGGAAATAAGTGACCTGCAAGTCCAACGCTACCATCCAGTCTCCTGGCACCAAAGCAGACAGAATCTGAGCCAGAGTGAGCATCCTGAACTTCTTCTTGAGGAAGAGATTGAGGGATTGAAAGTCTATGATAGGGCGGAGGCCATTTTCCTTCTTGGGTACCAGAAAGTAGCAGGAATAGCAACAATGAGCCACTTCTGGCACGGGAACCCTCTAGATGGCTCCTTTGGCCAAGAGAGCTATAACTTTCTAGCAGAGAAGGGATAAGTGATCCTCCACCATCTGATCGGAGGATGGTGGCATAGATGGAGGGATAGTCTTGAAAGGGAGGGACTAGGCCCTTTGGCCTATCTGCAACATCACCTGTCTGAAGTGATGGATTGCCAGCGGAGCAGGTGATGGTGGATCCTGCCTTTGACTAGGCCTTGGTGGGGAGTCACACCAGGAAGGCCTAGAGGTTGCTGCAGAAGGGGGGTAGTGGACTGGCCAGACTGCTGGCTCCCTGATCCACAAAGTCGATAAATCCATGCCCTTGGTCACACAGAGGCTGGGCAGCATGTGCGGCACGGTGACTGGCCAGGAATGAATGCGGTTAGAGGCCCCTTCCATAGCCAAGAAAGGGGTGAAAAGCAGGCTGAGTGGAACAAGGGGCAAGGCCCAAGGACCTGGCCATAGCCCGAGAATCTATGAAGCGATTAAGCACCAAGTTTACTTTGTCTCTGAACAGAAGGATGCTATCAAAGGACATGCCCATCAAAGTAGCCTGGACATCCCCTGAAAAGCCAGATGTCCTCAGCAAGGCGTGGTACCCCAGGGCCACTGCTGATGAAACCACTCTGCCTAATGAGTTGCTTGTGTCCAGTCCACAACGGATGATGAACTTTGCTGCATCTCTCCCATCGGCAACTGCCTAAGTACTGCTCAGGCCTCCTCCAGGAACTGTGGCAGCACTTGCGCAACCGTATCACACAATGTGTGGGAGTAACATCCCAAAAGTCATGCTTTGTTAATGGACTACAAAGCTAGGCTAGTGGAAGAAAAATCTTCCCAAGTGTAAACAGCCTACTGGATACCCTTCAAGGACACGTGTAAGGGAACGCACCTTGGGAAGTAGAGGCTTGGATAACCAAGCTCTAAGGGGTGGGAGTGATGCGTAGGAAAACTTGGGTCTCCCAGAGCGGGGCGATGGCAGCGGGCAATTGTTCTGTTTACAGGGTTTGGACCAGGTACCCAGTAGGACATCCGAGAGGACCTCATTGAAAGGGAGCATGGGTTCTGAGTAGGAAGCAGCAGGTAAAAGCACCTGTCAGAAGGTTCGTCCTGACTGCCACCAAAGCAACTCCTAGTCCAGAACCTCAGCTGCTCTTCTCACCCCCATAGAATATGATGCTCCCTCCTCCACAGCCATGGTAGGGGGAGAAAGCATGCCAGTAGCTGCAGAAGTATCCAGTGCACTGGCTTCACCCAAGTCTATACACCAGCCCCTAGGGTCTAGGAGCTGGTATTCTAAAAGGTCCAGTGACTCCTCCCATTCCTCACTGTATCCTAGCCCATAACAAAGAGGCTCAGGATCAGACACAGGAGGCAAAGCTCTCGCTAGCGTTAGAGTCCATCCGGATGGGGATAAGAATGGTGATGTGGGCTGCGCCAGTAGCGTAGGTGTTGGGACCAGCATCAGGGAAGGTCGGAGTGGTAAGACCAATGCAAGTCCGAATCCCGGACTGAATCCACAGGTGCCCCTTGGTGCAAAGGCCAAAGCCACTGGCATGGAACCCGAATGGGCCCCTTCTGACTCTGTGGGGCCCAAAGGTACTCCAGCACAGTTAGACTGCCCAAAAATGAAGCACATGGGCGCAAAGTCTCATAGATCTCCAAGTTGGGCAGGGGCCGCGGCGGCTCTCTGAAATTCAGCAAGGCCCAGAGTCAGCCCATGAGCAGGCTCTGCAGAACGAGACCCTGTGTGCAGACGCTTTCTTGGTTTTTTGGCCGAGGAGAAGTCGAAGAACCCTTTGACTTCTTGGATTTTTTCTTATACCTCGACTTACCCAATCGTACGAGGACTTGGATGACGATGGACGACTCCGATCTCGACTTGCAGAGTCGAGCATTGGGCTGGCATCGGCTTCAGGGACCGCTCCCTCAAAGCCTTCGGATGCATGGCCTGACACTTTGGGCACGAGTTTTAGTCGTAGTTGCGCTCCACACACCAAAGACGCACAACGTGCGGATCCCTTACGGACATCGCATTATGACAAGAACCACAGGCCTTGAACCTGGTCTTCCTCGATGCACCAGGAATCTTAAAAATCTAAAAAACGTTGACAAAAAGTAAAAAGAAAAAAGCACGCAAAAAATTACTGAGGGGTAGCTCTCTTCGGATCAGCGCTAGATGGTGTGGAAAGAAAATAACTGACAGTGTGCCGAGGTGGCATCTATATAGGACTGCAACATCAGATCCTGTGCAGATGATGCAGACGACTGCAGTGAAGCCCATCAATGCCACCTAATGGCACACAGGGGTACTGCGCAGACAAATCTCCGGATTCAGTCTGATGCCTGGGGGAAATTCAAAGGTAAGGAATATGCAACTAGAGGTCTCTATCAGATGGCAGATGAATAACCCTTCAACGTACCCAATGCAGAGCTCTGCTGGGTGAGGGTAATGATAAATACAAACTTGGGAAAGGGGTACCGATAAAGGGTCAACCTCTTTGTATGTGCATCATACTGCAAACTTGCTCCACTGGCTGGCGTATACTGTCTTTGTGGAGGAGCGCTGAGTTGCCAAAATACCATTACTGACTTCCGGCAGAAGGGTGAAAGATGTTAACTGTTGGTGCTCAATCTCCACACATGAAGGTGGAGCATTGACAGGCTCGGGTGGAAAACCCTACCCAGCTTCTGCGAGAGAAGATCCTTCAGAAGGGGTAACCTGACAGGAAGACTGATAGGCATGCTCAAAAGCTTGGGATACCAGACACTCCAAGCCCAATCCAGAGCCACATGGTTGACTTGAGCCCGGTTGTTCCTGATCTTGAGAACTCTGGGCAGGAGTTGTATGGGTGGAAAGGCATACCGGAGGGTGAAGCTCCACACAAGATGAAAAGCATCTCAGTGATAGCCACCTTGGAAACTCCAGCGCACAGAGCTGCAAACCTTATGCATTCTCATCGATGGAAAACAGATCTAACCAAGGCTCTCCCCACTGTTGAAAGAGACCTTGCTTGACCCCAGGTTGGAGATGTAATTTGTGAACTGCTAGGCATCTTTGGCTGAGTTTGTCCACTCTGGGGTTCAGAAAGCCTGCCAGGATTTGAACCACCAGAGAAATTCTGTAATGTTTCAGCCATGTAAAGAGGCAGAGAGCCTCTTGACAGAGGGTCCATGACCCCACTTTGTCCTGTTTGTGCATTACCATATGGCGGGGCTGTTGCCAGTAAAAGTGCTCTTGGCTTACCTTGAATCGCAGGTAACATCTGTGGGCAAGCAGGATGGGAATGTGGACATGTATGTCCTGCAAGTACAACGCTACCATCTAGTCTCCCAGGTCCAGACCAGACAGGACTTGAGCAAGCGTGAGCACTTTGAATTTTTGCTGAAACTGAGATGGCGCAGGCCTATTATAGGATGAAGGCCTCCATACTTTTTGGGCACCAGAAAGTAGTGGGAACAATAACTGTAGGAAACTTACCTTTTTGACATAGTCTCCCCTACTTTTTGGTAACAGGTACTGAGGTTTTTTGACTGAGGTGCATTGGGTCCCTGCTAAACTGGTCCAGTGCTCTTTCCCTAAAAACAGGTAATAATGTATACAATTGGCACATTCCTCTACCTGTCTAAGTCCCTATGAAGTGGTAACCCTGATACCTAGGGCAATGTCGGTGCTCTTTCCCCCAAAACAGGTAATGTGTACAATTGGCACATTCCTCTACCTGTGTAAGTCCCTAGTATGTGGTACCCCTGGCACCGAAGGCATGGGTAGAGGAGAGGGCCCCCAAGGGCTGCAGCACGTATTGTGCCATCCTCAGGGACTCCCTCACCCTTAAAACGAGATGTACACAGCTGCCACTGCAGTCTACATGTCCTGGTACAAGCCAGGTGAAAACACAACATGGTACACCCATTGTGTGTTATGTTACCATTATTGCATCCAATTATATGTAAGTCACCCCTACAGCAGGCCTAGGAACCCTAAGGCAGGGTGCATTATATTTGATGTGTGGTCATATGTGCATGAGCAGATATGCCCTTGTGATGTCCAGCCCCATTGCAAGTCAACAGGGAAGCAATTTTAAGGTTTGTGCTGGACACTCGTCAACACAAGTGACCCAGTCACATAATGTCTTCACTGAATCCTATGGTGTTTGGTATCAAACATCTCATCTTAATAAATCCAGGCTGATGGCAGCCGTGGATTTATCATGACATTCACCCAGAGGGCACCTTAGAGGTGCTCCCTGAGCCCTACTAGTCTCTGAGTGTGCTGGCTCATTGGTCTCGACCAGCCTGCCACCACAGACAGGTTTCTGGCCCTCTGGAGGTGAGAGCCCAAGCTCTCAGAGGGCAGAAACAAAGCCTGCTCTGGAGAGGGGTGTTGTCATTCGCTTCAACAGGATGGCTAGCAGATCTGCTTACCAAGGCTAGGGATTTCGAAGGGCCTGTCGCCTTTAGTATGCAAACCCCACTGGCTTCCCCAGACCTGAGTGTAGTCATCCCGTGCCATGAGGCCCAATTGACAGCAGGACAGGTGGAAAAATGATCTAGTAAGTAGGCATGTATTACTTATGGGCTAACCTCACACCTATGGTGGGCTACCCGATGTGGACACTCGAGGAATGGTTGTACCATCTTGTTTTTGGGTGGAACTAGGCCTTTTGAGAAAAGGAATATGCCCACTCCCCACAGGAAGTGGTCATATAGGGGGTGTAGGCACCCCAAGGGTAAGTAGCCCATGGGCTACTACCCTACCCACCTCTAAATTCAGTATTTAGGTGGCTCCACAACACCAGAAGACAGATGATCTGGTCCCAAGAAGAGGAAAGACACCAAAGAGCCATTAAAAGCAAGAACAGAGGAGCAGCTACTGTCTTGGCCCTGAACCAGCCACCCAGCCTTCAGTCCTCAACAACTGCACCAAAGTCGTCTCATTCTGCAACTGCTCTGCCTCCAGAAGCCTGGATGGACTGCCTGCACTTCCAAAAGCACCAGGATCTGCTGTGGAGGAGTGGAGCTACTTCCCTGCACCCCACAGGCATCCAAGAAGAACCTTGAGGACTCTGGACCGCCAAAACCCTATAACGAAAAGCACCACTACACCTGTGCCCTCCAGCTTGAGTCAAAGTGGGACAATGGTGCCAGCATGGACCCCAGGCCTTCCAGGACACAAGCCCACCCTGAGTTTCTCAGCTGTTGACTCCCCCGACACCACCTGCAGTCTCTTTGTGCAGGCCCACTCTACTGAAACCATCTCCGCTAACAAAGACCTGACCCATCAAGACACATAGGTACCCAGTCGTCCTGAACTGAGGAAAAGACGACCAAAGGTGTCACTATGTCCCAGAGCATCGCAAGACCTGAGTCCCTTTGTTGGTTCAGCCAGACAGGCCCCTGAGTCCTCACCTGCAGCTTCTTTTTTCCAGGATCGTTTCCCATTGAAATGAAAGGGCACCTAACATCTTAAAGCACCTCTGCACCCAGATGCCCCAGAGATGGCTTGTTCGTACTGCCTCGGACAGTGCCTCGTATTTACCTTAACTCCAGAAGATTGGTCCTGTAAGTCGCCCTTGAACACCTGTATGCAATACATGTGTTTTTTGACATAGGACTGCATTACTGCCTTAAAGAAACTTCAAGTATTGTGTTTGTTTTCTTCAAACTGCATCATTATATATTCTCAGAAAAGTACTCTGGTGTTGAAACATAATACAAACAAAATATACATTTTTCTAAAAATTGGCCTCGGGATCTTGAGTGTGTGTCACATTTATTGTCTCTGAGTACAACAAATGCTTAGCACTCCCCTTTGATAAGCCTAACTGCTTGGCCACACTACCACAAAAGAGAGGTTTTGGAATTGTCATTTGTAACCCTGTAAACCAATAGGGGTCCCCTGGACTATCTGTATAGTGCCCCCATACACTGGTGTACTACACAGACAGCCAGTTGCCTACAACCACACCTTACTTCTGAGGACAGCTCCCTCCCTATGGCTCCCAGGGCCAAGAGAGCTGCCACTTCCTGGAGTAAAGAGAAGTGATCCTCAGTCAGCCTGTCACAAGTGGGTGGCATGGGTGGAGGGGCAGTCACAAAGTGGAGGGAGCAGCCCCTTTGGACAATCAGGAGAACCCAGCAGTTGGATGTTATTGACCTCCAGTGGTGCAGGTGATGGCTTATCCTGCCCCCCACTGGATGCCCATGATGACTGGAGGGCAAACTAAAGAGGCTTGGAGGCTGCGCTCCAGGGGCTGGTGGACTGGCCCAACATCTGACTACCTGATCCACGAGGTCAGTGGGTACCGTGTCCTCATCCACGCACGGGCTGGGAAGCCTGCAAACTTTGGTAGCTGGGCAGGTTCGAGTAGTGGATGAAAGCCCCTTCCCTGGCCAAGAAAGGAGCAAAAGGCTGATTGGGGTCGGCAAGGGGCCATGGGAAGGCTCAAGGACTAGTCTGCCTTGTCTCCGAAGAGATGGGAAACATCGAAGGACATGTCCATGAGCAAGGCCTGGACATCCTCTGATAGCCAGTGTTTCTCAACTAGGCATGCTGCCTAAGGACCACTGAAGATGAACCCGCTATGCAAGACTATGGTATCCAGCCCTCATTGGACAGTGAACTTACCTGCATTTCTCCCATCGACAGGAGCCTGAGAGAGAATGGCGCAGGCCTTCCCTGGTACCACAGACACCACCTGTGCAACTGAATCCCATAGCGAGTGGGAGTGTCGGCCCAAAAGGCACATGATGTTCACTAACCGCAGTGCCAAGCTGGCAGAAAAGTACATTTTCTTCCCTAAGGTATCCAGCCACTTGGATTCCCTGTCCAGTGGAGTGACAGGGACTGCGCCAAGTTTAACTCTGAAGTGGAGAATTGGACCACCAAGCTCTCCGGGGTAAGGTGCTGGGTGAGGAAGTTGGGCTGCAGGCATCTGTCATATTCACCGGAGCCCCTATGAAGGGCTTGGACCAGGCCCAGAGTAGGTTGTTTGCTAGCACGCCTTGTTCTTAGTAAGTAAACTTACAAGGGGACGCGTATAGGTCAATGAATCTTTTGGATCGCATAGGGTATCCTAGTCAAGTATAGCGAGTAAAAGACAGTTTCAACAAATCAATCCACTCAACTTAGATTAACATGAACTAATCTAATCAGAAGAAAAACCACTGTCACTCATATAGAAGTTAGTTTGTTTTATTCCCTATTAATTACAATTCTAATCATAAACCTTTATTCATCAATATCATTATTTCCAAATCTTTATTAGCAACATAAGCAATGAATTCTCAGCACCTTATTAATATGCAATCAACGTTAAACAAAGCATAACAATTCATGAGCAATCGAATAATTCAGCAATACAAGTCAGTCAGTCACCCTAAGTCACCCGTCAGCCTACCTATCCCCAATTAGCATCAGCATGTGGGTCTTCATGCGGAAACAATTTAGTAAAAATCATTAATTTGGAAAAATGTATCTAGAAGAGAAAAACATTTTAAAACAGCGCAGTTAGTATCTATAAAGAAAAAGTATTTATTAGTCAGTCAGGTTATAGCTACCTATCCAAGATAGATCAGCAACGAGTCAGTCTTCGTCTCCAGGTCATCAATAAGACTCGGGCTCACAGAAAGCAAGCCCAAGTTTCAGCACTTCCGACAGAGTCTCCTGACGTCATCAACTCACCTCTCCGTTCTGATTTTTCCCCTCAAGTCATGACTTTTTATTAGGGTCTCTCAGTCCTTCCCACAATTTGCCCATTGGTCAACCTTATCAGGGGTTATGACTAACCTATAATTTTTGTTTACCACTTGTCTACGTTATTTTGAGAGAAAAGTTCCATTAACATGATTGGTCCTCCTGTCGATGAGTACATCATCCGTTTCTTCTGGAAACGAAATTGTTTCTCCCAACTCTTAGTCTGTAGCTCCATTGTTCAAGTCCTGGGAAAGTACATTGAGCCTATTCTACACGTAATTGTATCAATGTGTTCTGATCGTCTCCTGTCCGCTGGTGAGTTTGCAGATTTTTCTAGCAGTGTTTCATGGTGAACTCTGTACAGTTCAAGGTCTCTTTTCTCCAGTTCCAGTCTGTGGCAGCTCATCACGTCTCCACGTTTAAGCAAGCAAGGCCCCGTGCCGACTAGGCCTCTGGTATAGCTAATTTAAGAATATGAAGCATCATAACATAAATTTATATCTCTCATTATAACACATTAATACAATTATTAAACATTCACTGTATTTAGTACTGTTAACACAGATGGTGACCACTCCCTGTGGGCACATTTTGCACATTACAAGTTATTTTCAATTACTGTTAATCAAATGTCAAATTTCCTCATTAGTCATTATACACAACTCATTAGCATATTCTCATATTAGCATATCTGCTGCAACAATGTCCATGAGAGCTTCATTAAATGAAAAAAGTGGTTTCGATGGGGTCACTCCTGGCTGAAGCATCTCAGTCAAGATGTTCCTTTTGACCGCCACAAGGGGCAGCTGAAGGGCCAGGACCTCGGCAGCCCTCACCATCCTAGCAAATAAGGCCCCCTGCTCCATAGCCACGGTGGGAGGAGAGACGAAGTCTGAGTCGGAGAGGAGTATGGGGACGGTGCCGCCACCAGGAATGTTGGCCGGCGCTAGGAAAAGTCAAGGTGGCTCAACCAGCATTGGCCCAGATTCGTGCATGGATTCAAGGAGTCTCACTGATACTGGGGGATGAGCCAGCTGGTAGAAAATTAGTAGGGCCCCTCTCGAACTTGTGGGGCCCACGGGTGCACCAGCAGAATGGGCCCCCCATATATGAGGTGCATAGCCTCATAAAACTCACATATGTGGGGAGGGTCGTTGCTCTGGATCCAGGAAACTGGAAGAGAGGGCCTTGGTGCAGGTTCAACCGCGGAGCCAGGCCTCAAATGAAGACGTTTCCTTCGTCTCATCGGATTACTTTGGGAGACAGGTCAAAGTCAAAGACCTCTTCAACTTCTTGTTCTCCTTATGCTTGTGGGACTTACCCCGATAAGCAGATGACTTAGAGGACTAGCATTTGAAATAGCTCCATGATCGATTCCTGGACCTTCATCTCGACCGGGATCGAGACAATCAAACTACAAGGAGGTTGAAGGACTGCTCTTTCAAGGCCTTTGGCTGTATAGTGCAACAATCAACAGGTCTTGATGTCGTGGTTGCGCCTGAGGCACCAAAGGCAGACGAGGTGTGGAACCGCCTCCCACATTTGTGGGTGACAGGAACCATAAGGCTTGAAACCAGCATTCCTCGTGGACATCCTGCCACACAAGGTGACAATGTTTCAAAAATCTTCATCAAAAGGGTTGAAAAAAAGGTCAGTTAAAAAGTACTGGGGGCATTTCTTCTCTGGATCTGGACTGACTGGAGTGGAAAGAAAAGAATGGATGTCAGTGCGCTGGGAGTCTACATAGGCATTGTGCAAGACACTTCGAGCCTGGATGGCATTGACAACACCATGGGGAGCTGAACAACATCTACTAGTGTACAGAGGTACTGCTCGTGAAATAAATTCTGGGTCCAGTCTGACGCCTGGAGATAATACTAAGTTAAGCAATCTGTGACCAGAAGTCTCTATCACATACCAGAGTTTGCCAGGCATGGCAGAAGGCCAAACAAATTAAGAAGCATTTTTGGGAACTGAGTAACTGTGGAAAGTAGCAGAAAGGCTGCTGATTAAATGGAGGGTGACAAAAGCAAACAAACACAAATGATGGACGAAATGCGGAACCAATCAAACATTCACCCCCAGTCACAGATCTGGGTTTAATCCATTAATTATTTTGCTCACCATGCCACCCCAGACTGATTTGCATATAGCTGGGTCCAAACTGGAATGGGCTGGCAAGCAAAAAAAGTGATGGATTAAACCCAGATCTGTGACGGGGGTGAATGTTTGATTTGTTCTGCATTCCGTCCATCATCTGTTGTTTTTGATTACAAGGAGGGGGGCATTCAAGAGGCTGCCTACCAACCACAACAATCTAGCAGCATCTGCATTTATGAGAATGTTGAGGACTCCTACTGGTCACTGAAAGTTAGCAGCAAGAAAGCTTTGCATGTGAAAATAAATCACAATTAGCACTAATGTCAGGAAGAGCTGCAGTAGCTTTGTAAGAACCCATTAATAAGCGAGAGCCTTCGCGTCAGTTAAAAATTTCACATAAAACCGAGGAGGGAAATAATATGAAATGGTTTAGGAACAGTGTGTGCTTTCATTTACCAAGACTTTAGAAACAATGTAAGCCTTACAAACATATTTACAAAGGTGGACCAAAAGAAACAATGCAGTGGTGGGTGATATATGGATCTGAATGCACCTTCCCTGACACCACAATTTGTATTTGAGTAAGTCTGCAGAGGTACAAATACAACAGCTTTATCAAATGACACCTATAATTCTGCCAGAACTGAAATTGCCCAAAACAAAAATTGGCAGAGGCGACTGTCTTCAAAGTCAAAAGTAAAAATGTTGACATCTAACGGTGGTGTGCATACAATTGACAAAAACGTGAAATATGACCCACAGCAAAAGTAAATAAAACATACGAACTAAAAGCAGAGGTTGACCCACAAGCCCCAGCAATGAAGTAGACTATTTTTAGGTGGATGTGCAAAACAAAAAATGACAGTCATTCACAATGAAGAGAATCAATGTCTGAAGTTGGCTGTCCCTTGGTGCATGATATATGTGGTGAGCAGACGCAAAGCATATTGCACTTGGAGACCAATGGATGAAGAGAGCTGACCACGTATGACTATATACACATGTATGCGTTTTAGATTAGGATTTTTGTTGTTTTGGGAAAACGAGGCTGGTGAGTCAGACAGGCCAAACCTAAAAAGAGCACCCACGCCTGTCCTTATACACAACATGTAAAAGATTTCACAAAAGAAACCAACACACAGTGTAAAGCAAATATGTATTTAATAAAGCACCTTGGTTTTTAACTCAAAAATGGACAATGTGTTTCAATTCATAAAATAAATTATTTTAACTAATATTTACACATTTTTATTTCCTAATGAAGCAAACATCATCACTTCAATTAATAATCCGGTGCTGTCATATTAGAGATAAAACTCTACAAAGTAAGCAGAACATATAAAATAAACAGAATTAAATGACTAATGTAATTAGGAGGTTTGGATTTTAATACTGAAAATCAGACTGGGATGATATAATCTTATCGGAACCAACGCTTTCAAACAAATTCGCAACAGTATGCCGCTTTAAAAAATACCAAGGATAAAAATAAATTTGTAGGTTTGTGTAGAGATGATTCATCTGGTAAGGGTGTCTAAAAGCCCGGGTGACACCTGGACACTGTTCAATATAATACAATGGGTGGCAAGTGATGCACTGGTTGTGACATAGCCTATGTGACACATAGGTATTTATCTATGATGTTTGTACACTGCCACCCCATCCTCATTATTTAATTGAATTGCAAATTATCTGAAATCAGCATATAGTGGGGTGTACCGTGATGGGAGGAAGGTTCGTATGATACATTTACCAAAGAAATGTGGCATGAAACAGTGCTACCACAAAAAAAGTCTTACCACGTACATATTTTCCCATGTCCGTCTCTTATAAAACTTCTGAAGCAAACCCTAGTATTTTGGATAGTTAGGCCGGATGATGGCTAGAAACGTTAGCACCACAATCAAGAAGATTATGCAGCAATGCAAGCCAAATACGACCCGAGTCAGAGCACAGATAAGCTTCTTTGCTATGCAGTAAAGAAAAAGTCACATTTTCTGCTTCGAATAGCAAATGTGGCTGCCCGGTCTCTAATTGAATAGTCTGTATTTGTGACTACGTATCACAATGTCATTTGTTGTATGAAGCAGCAAGCAGTAATGGATGACACGATCCAGATTAAGGTTGTGTACTTGGAAATGATTGCCTCATTCTTAAGACATTCGGAAGACTTGCTATTTATTACAAGAACGTCACAGAGGAAAAACTTTAGGAACTGGAAGTACTTCAGGCCAATCAATGAAGCTTTTATTCTACCGCTGATGAAGCAAATGGAAAGCTGGCTACATGTTCACTAGCTTGGTCAATATGAAACACCCACACTACTTCTGGAAGAGGAAAATGCTTAAGATTACATTTGGGTTTTCCTCACTACAAAACCATTTCAACTATATAGCAGCGTTGTTACCGAGCTGGAATAATATCAACCACGCCAAACATCAAAAGGAAGTCCACTTCAAACCCTACTGGACTGACATGGCGCCAAGAAAAGAATGTGTTTAAACCTGGTAAAAGTGATAAGCGTCAGGAGCTTCAAAGTAATAACTCACTTCGGATCAACACAAATATAGAAAAAGTAGCAATGAAACCATGATAAGTATTAATATTTAGACTTCTAAGAATAGCTGATCCACCCCCAGGGGTCCCAGGGCAGTGCGCCTGTACAACATTCATGACTTCCAGCGAGAGCTTCCAGCCATCATCCCATATTTGTTCATGAATCGGGCTTGCAGGTGGAGACTTCTCAGGTGGGGAAAAAGTTGTGGCAGCACTCTACATCAGCCTTTCTACACAAGCCAGAAATTACAAATGGTCGGCCTGACCATAATGGACTGAGAACTAGATCTATCGGTCCCAATCTGCATCATAAGAAAGCTGTCCCTGGCAAAAAGTCTCAACCTCCGGTAGATAGAGGTAACCATTTGCAAAGATGAAAAATTGTCAGTCAGAGAAGATCAGCTGGAACTCCCTCCACAGAAAATGCACAACTAAAAACGATGCAGGCGCATTGTAGTATCACATAAAACGTCTACCTTTTCCTTTTAGTGAATTTGTGAAGTGCAAATAGAAGACATACAATGACAAGATGTGATTTACTGTTATGCAATTAATTGTTAATCACTGCGTGGGAATAAAAAAATCCTTATTCCTTTTACGGTCAAACAAGGTAGCAACACGTTTCGGTGAAAAACTTTGAACAGCCGAATGCAAATAATTTTAATGAGAGAGGGACAGTTACATTTTTAATAACTGACTGCCAATCATGGGTGTGAGTGTTGTCATGTGTATTTGAAATCACGGTGGCAGCACCCTTGTAACCAGGAGAAATCCGCCTGCCAAAAGCATTTATTTCACAGGAAAATTTCCAGTAGTTGATTACAAATCATTAACCCCCTTCTTCTGAAGTCACAAATACTTAACATACACCTCTGGAGATCACGCCAGACTGATAGGACATCAAGAACGTACTCACAGCAGACCAGCTACTCATCAGTATCTGCAATCTTCTAGATGCATCTCACATCTGATAAAGACTGCACGGGTTATCCAGACTGGCACTACTAACAGGTTGTCAATGTGCCCAAAGGAATATTCGTCAATTCGTTTTTAGCTTCTTGCTTTCCAGAACTGGAGATTCTTCAAGTTCTCGTTTTTTACCACCAGGCACGCTACAGTTAGCTACTGCTCCATTCGTTTTTTCAAGCAGGAGTACAGCCTCTTTAATCTGACGCAGCTCCCGTTTTTCTCTCCTCTCTTCCATTTCCTCAATTTCCTCTGCAAACAGGGCTTTCAGGGGGGGAATCAATTTAGGAATGACCCCAAAGTCATCAATGCGTATCTGAAGTGAAATCAAAACAAACAAGCCATAGTTAGCCGTCCTCCAGCCATTTGCACGCATTGCTCATTGCAAAACCACTTCCACTGCATTTGACCATTGCCTACAATTTAGTAACACTAGATAAGGTTAGCATCATGACAGATGTAAGGTTTCTTCTAAAATGCATATACACTCATGTTCAAGATTGTGAACCGATATCTTTACCTGGGTCAAACGGAATCATTCAGTTCAGCTGGCATCAACTAAACTAATGCCTGTGTGTGTCTGAATGAAACCTTGTTTGCCATTTTCCTTAGGTCAGTGGTTCTTAACCTGGGATCCGAGGACCCCTGGTGGTCCACAAGGCCTACTCAGGGGTCCGTGCCTTTAACAAAATTAAAAAATATTGAAGTTAACAAATTGAAATTAATAAAGTATGTAGAAATAAACAGGCAAAATTCAAAATATGAAATGTTTTTCCAATATTCGATTGAGAATTAAACAAAATATATGATCATTTGTTTGGTATATACTTGTTTCTATATTTTTTTGTAATATTTTGAGGTTCAAATCATTACAATTGCTTAGGACTGGGGTCCCCGGATTACTATAATGGCTCATTGGAGTTTCTCGGACTTCAGTAATGAGTCAGTGAAGGTCCACGGAGGTTAAAATGTTTAAAAAAAATTAACAAAAAAATAAAACCAAAAAAAAAAAAAAACGCCACCTTAGGTTATTGCAAGCTTCCCATCACAAATGAAAATTAACTTTCTAAAGTATATTTTGTGGGGAAAAAGGTTGAGGAAAGAGGACTCTAGGAAAATATATGTGCAAACAACTAAGTTACTGATTGATCGGGGAAACCAACGTTAATCTGGTAATTGATGGCGAAAAAGGAAAAAAACACAATACAACAGTTTTTACTGATCAAACTATGTAGATACATAACTTTGAATTTGCTAAAAAGAGGAGAACTTGGAAAAAAGGGACTATCCATCACCTAGATACAGTCAAATTTTTTTGCAGTTACTGTTGGGTTAGAACAAGTTACCTTCGGTAACGCCTTTTCTGCTAGTAACTACATCTGGCTGCAGATCCCCTACCTTTGAATTCTCCCCAGGTGTGAGACTGGATCTACAAAATGTTTGTGAGCGTATCCCTGCGCGCCAGTTGGTGGCAATCGGCTCCAAGTAAGTCATTGTGTCATGCACGCCAGAAAAGATAATATGGTACCTATATAGACGCCACCCAGGTGCACCGTCTGTTTCTTTTCATGAGGTTTCCGCCAGAAGCACAGAGCCATGAAGAACACTGACCACCGGTGTGTCAAAACTATGGCCCTGAGAAGAATGCCCCTGCCACCAGAAATCTGTTCGCAAAGAGGGGACGATGGGTGGGTCAGTAAGGAATCTCCAGGCAGATATAGGGGGTCATTCCGACCCTGGCGGTCATGGACCACCAGGGCCGGGGTTGGAGGATGCACCGCCAACAGGCTGGCGGTGCATCAAGGCAATTCTGACCGCGGCGGTAAAGCCGCGGTCAGAAAAGGGAAGCCGGCGGTTTCCCGACGGTTTCCCGCTGCCCGTATGAATCCTCCACGCCATGGGGATTCCGACCCCCTTCCCGCCAGCCTGGTAACCAGGCTGGCGGGAATGGGTGTCGTGGGGCCCCTGGGGGCCCCACATTGATTTTCAGTGTCTGCTTGGCAGACACTGAAAATCGCGACGGGTACAACTGCACCCGTCGCACACCAGCAACTCCGCCGGCTCCATTCAGAGCCGGCATCCTCATTGCTGGTGCTTTCCCGCTGGGTGGGCGGGCGGCCTTTTGGCGGTCGCCCGCTAGCCCAGCGGGAAAGCCAGAATGACCGCCGCGGTCTTTTGACCGCGGTGCGGTCTTCTGGCGGCGGAACTTTGGCAGGCGGCCTCCGCCGCCCGCCAAAGTTGGAATGACCCCCATAGTCTCTATCAGATAAGGCGTTACCAAAGGTAATTAACTTGTTCATCTGTCAGTGACTTCAAGCTGCAGATTCTTTACCTTTGAATAGATACCCAAGCAATACCATTCCCGAAGGTGCGGCTGCAAACCAATTTCAAACTAGATAGTCCTGCAGGACCAAATGGCAAAGTGCCCATCTCATCGGACCAGACTGTACACGCAGTAGAGTTTTTTAAATATGTGCAGAGATGTCCACATTGCTGCCTGGCAGATGTCCAGGATGGGAATTCTGCATACTAACACAGTTGTCACTGTTTTACCTCTGGAGGAAGCCCTAAGCCAGGACTCCCAAACCTCTGGAGGGTCCATTTTGGTCAGGGAATAGCAGATCTTGATGCAGAGCATGGCCCATCGAGAGATAGTTCGCATCTGCACTGCCTGACCTTTCTTCACACCCTCATACCCCATGAAGATTTGGTCATCCATCTGGAACTCACTGGTATGATCAAGGTAGAACACCCAGGATATTCTTGGGTCCAGGCAGTGGATTCTCTCCTCCTCCCTTGAAGGACGTGGGGATGCGTAAAAAGTAGGCAGGGTGATTGATTGGCCTACATGAAAAGGTGTGACCACTTTTGACAGAAAAGAGGCCCTTGAGCAAAGCACCACTTTGTCAGGATATATAGAGAGGTAGGGCGGCAAAGATAAGGCCTGCAGCTCACTCACTATGCGGGCAGATGTAATTGGCACGAGGAAGGCTGTATTCAATGTGAGAAGCCTGAGGGGACAATTGTGGAGGGGCTCAAAAGAAGTGCACATTTAAAAAAACTTCAGAACCGAAATAAGGTCCCACTGGGGCATAATGAATGGGGAAGGAAGGAACAGATGAGTAAGACCTTTGAAAAACCTATGTACAATAGGATACAAACTAGGATGGCTGATCAGGCAACCACAAGAAAGAAGAAATGAAAGATAACTAGCCATTAAGAGTGCCCAAGGAAGAGCTCCGTTGGGCAAAGGAAAGAATGAAAAGTAAAACCTCAGAGAGCGAGGGGCAGAAAGGGGAATCAAAAGATTTGTCGGCCACAATTTTCTCCTAACGAAAGGCATATACCATTTTTGTGGAGGGACGCCTGGCTGCCAAGATCACTTTACAGACATAGGGAAAAGGTAAAAAGCAGTCAACTCCCGTCGCTCAATCTACACGCAAGAAATAAGAGAATGGACAGGTTCAGGTCAAGAACCCTCCCTTGCTGCTGCTACAGAAGATCTTCTTGAAAGGGCAGTCTGCTCAGAGAATCGATGGACATGCTCAGTAGCTCAGGTTACCAGGCTCTCCATGCCCAGCCCAGGGCCAAAAGAATTACTTGAGCCCGGTCATTCCCAATGTTCTTGAAAACTTTGGGTAGGAGTGGTATAGGTGGAAAAGCGTACAGGAGGCCACAATTCCACTCACAATGAAAAGTCCTTCACCCTCTTCTATGCAGAGACTGGACAGCATGTGAGGCAAGAGGCTGGTTGGAAATTGGCCCAGTTGAAAGCCCCTTCCGTAGCCACAAAAGGAGCAAAGGGCAGATTTGGGGGTATGGAGCAGAGGGGCACCCGCAAGGCCAAAGGACCGGACTTTAGCCCAAGTATACTTGAAGCACTCAAGCACTGAATATGCCTTGTCTCCAGAGAGACGTGCCCCATGAATGGTACCAGTCTATAAGGGAAGCTTGAACTTCCCCCAAAAAGCCAGACATCCTCAGTCAGGCGTGGTGCATCAGGACCACTGTCGTGGAAACCGCTCTGCCAAGCGAATCGGCTGTGTTAAGTCACAAATGGATGGTGGATTTTGCTGCGTCTCTCCCATTGGCAACAGCATGAGAGAGTACAGACTAGGCCTACATGGGACCTGTGGCAGCACTTGTGCAACCGTGTCCTACAAAGTGTGGGAATAACTGCTTGCAGGCAGGCAGTGTTCACAGACCGCAATACCAGGCTGTTGAAAGAAATCATCTTCTCAAATGAGTCTAGCCTCTTGGACTCCCTATCCGGAGGAGTGGTAGGGAATGGACTGTGGGAAGCTGAGGACTGGACAACCAAGCTCTCATGGGTGGGATGTTGCATGAGGAAGTTTGGGACCCCAGGCATTGGACAACAGCAGCAGGCAATTGTCCTATTTGTAGGAGCCCCTGTGCAGAGTTTGGCCAAGGTATCGAACAGGACGTCCGTGAGTGTATCATTGAAAGGAAGCAAGGACTGAGGTGTGGAAGCTACAGGTTGCAGCACTGTCAAGAAATTAGTCTCGACTGCCACCAAGGGTAGCTGAAGGTCCAGGACCTCAGCCACCCTCCTCACCCCCACTACATAAGAAGTTCTCTCTTCCGTAACCACAGTAGGGGGGGAGAAGGCATACCAGTGTCTAGAGATTTGTCCAGTCCACTGGCTTCACCCAAATCACCACAGCAGTCCATTTCCTCCTCATAAGGCTGGTATTCAAAAGGGTATAACAACCCCTTCCAGTATTTCTCGAGGCCTAGTCAAACAGTATAGGGCTCAGGCTCCGATCCAGGTGGCAAAGTTCCTGCTGGCGTCAGGCAACGCCCATCTGGCTCCATGTCGAAGTCAGGAATGACAATGGGGATGGCAGCACTAGTGGGCACCAGCAACATCTAAATTGGGACTGGCGCCAGAGAAGGTCAACATGGCACATCAGGAGTTGGTCCGGATCCAGGACTGAATCCTCTGAGGCCCTTAGGAGCAGGAGCTGTGGGCATGGAATTAAATAGGGCCCCTTCTGACTCAGGGGGCCAAAAGGCACGCCAACAAGGTCAGACTGCCCAGAAATGAAGCGTGTGGCCTCACAAAACACCTTCAGTTGGGCTGGGGTAGCTCTGGCTCCTGGAAAGTCAGGGAGAGGTGGAGCTGGTGCAGGCTCTGAAGAACAAGACCTGAAATTTCAAAGTTGCCTTGGCGCGTCTGCTGACGGACGAGGAGAAGTCTAACACGACTTCTTGCTCTACTACTGGTGCCTTAACTGACCCGATTGTCCAGCAGACTTGGAGTGGGATGATGATAACTTTAGCCTTTGCGATCTGTCCCCTTGAGTGGGACCTTGAGCTGAGTGGAGTGGCGAGCCGGGCCGCCATCAGCTTTAGGAACCGCTCCCTCAAAGCCTTTGAAGGCATGGCCGGACACTCAGAGCACGACTTCGGGTCATGTTTTCGATCTAAAACATCACAGATGAGTTGCCGATCCATCACAGACATCGCTCAATGACAGGATCCACAGGGCTTAAAACCAGTCTTGCGTGATGATATCCTCGACACACAAGCAAACAACTTTTAATCATCAAATGTAATTTAAAAGAGCAATGGAAAAGCTTTCCTCTATAAAAGCATTCAGGCCAGATGAACAAGTTACTTACCTTCGGTAACGCTTTTTCTGGTGGATACACTAGCTATTGCGGATTCCTCACCTTATGAGCTCTTCCATGCGCCAGCATCTGACTGAAAATCTTCTTCCCAGCTCTTCACGTCGACGAGGACGTCACAATTGCACAGCTCCATGCGACTCCGTCTGACGTCACTGTGTCAATAAGAGGTCCTCGCCGGCGTGATGACGTTTGTTTCACCCATTTTTTACGTACCTTTGAGGCAAACAGGTCCTCACAATAGCTCAAATGAATACATATATACATAAAACCATAATGATGCAAAAACATTATAACCATCATTTATATATACACACATAATTACCAAAACTTATGAACACTTGCAAAACAATAATCTTGGTATGACCAGACAGGCAACGGGGAGGCGAGTGGGACTGTAAGGAATCCACAGGTAGCTAGTTTATCCACCAGAAAAAGCGTTACCGAAGATAAGTAACTTTTTCTTCTGATGGATATAATTACCTGTGGATTCCTCACCTTATGAATAGAGTCCCAAAGCAGTACCGCACGCGGAGGTGGGTGCCTGACTGGTTACACCAAGAAATCTTGTAATACAGAACGTGCAAAATGGCTGTCCCTCCTAACCCCTGAATCCAAGCAGTAATGCTTTGCGAAGGTGTGGCGGGACACCCAAGTTGCTGCCTTGCAAATATCCACCACGGGAACCCCTCTAGCCAGGGCCGAAGTGGCTGACTTAGCCCTGGTGGAATGGGCTCGAATACCCTCAGGGGGAATCTTCTTTGTCAACGAGTAGCAAACCTTGATGCAAAGAATGACCCACCTGGAGATCGTTCTTTTATGGAGCGATCTGCCCTTCCTCTCTCCAATATATCTTGCACGAACAGCTGGTCTTCCAAGCTAAAGTCTTTCATCCTCTCAATATAAAAACTGAGAGCCCTTCTGGGGTCCAAACGATGGAACCTCTCTTCCTCCTTTGAGGGGTGAGGAGGAGGGTAGAAAGATGGAAGGGTAATGGTCTTCCCCATATGAAAAAGGAGTGACAACTTTTGGTAGGAAAGCCACCCTGGTTTTCAGCACCACTTTATCAGGAAAAAATAAAGTAAGGGGAGGTTTAACAAAAAGAGCCTGAAGCTCACCAAAAAGTCTAGCTGACGTTATAGCTATCAAAAACACTGTCTTAAGAACTAAAAATCTTAATGGACAAGAATGCATGGGTTCGAACAGTGAACCCATTAAAAAAGTTAAAACAAGATTCAGATCCCACTGAGGCATAAGAAAAGGAGTGGGAGGAAACTTATTAGTCAAACCCTTTAAAAACCTAATAACAATAGGCGATTTAAACAAGGAGGGCTGATCCGGAAGACATAGAAAGGCTGACAGTGCCGCCAAATAGCCCATAACAGTAGCAACTGCACAACCCTTCTGTGCTAAAGCTAATGCAAACAACAGAACATCGGATAGATGGGCTCTCAGAGGATTAATTTGCTTCTCTCCACACCAAGCCACGAACTTTGCCCACCTGCTGGCATAAACCGTCTTAGTGGAGTGTCGCCTGGCCGATAAAAACATCCACTACCTCTGGTGGGAGAGAGAAAGAACTCAGGTTGCCCGGTTCAATCTCCAGGTATGAAGGTGCAGGCTCTGGAGGTGGGGGTGTACAACCTGCCCCTGTGAGAGGAAATCTGCCCTGAGAGGGAGACAGAGCGGAGGGTACAGTGAGAGTTGGAGAAGGTGCGTCTACCACACCCTTCTTGGCCAATCTGGGGCTATTAAAATGACCTGAGCCCGATCTTGGTGAATCTTTCTCAGAACCCGAGGAATCAAGGGTATTGGGGGAAATGCGTAAAGCAACTGGCTGCACCAAGAGATCTGAAACGCATCCCCCAAAGCTCCTTGCACCGGATACTGGAGGCTGCAGAATGATGGGCAGTGCGCGTTCCCGAGTGGCAAACAGATCTATCCTTGGAGAAACCCACATCTGAAAGATGTGTAGGACCAGATCCGGATGGAGACGCCAATCGTGATCGGCCAAGAAATGTCGACAGAGTGTTGGCACGTACGTTGAGCACCCCGGCCAGATGATTCGCTACCAAGCAAATCCGATGGTCCCGAAGCCAGGACAAGAGTCACAGAGCCTCTCTGCAGAGAAGATACGACCCCACTCCTCCCTGCTTGTTTACATACCACATCGCTGTAGTGTTTTCCGTCAGGACCTGAACTGACGGACCACGAAGGGACAGGAGGAAGGCCTTGAGAGCCAGACGTATTGCCTGCAATTCTAACAGATTGATATGAAAAGTCTGTTCCACTGGAGACCAACGAACCTTGATCTCCAGGTCCCCCAGATGAACTCCCCACCCCAGAGTGGAAGCATCGGTCATGACCGTGGCCGCGATCACCTGTCACCGTGGCGGCAATGAAAACAGCTTTTCTTGAGAAAGGTTGCAGTCCACAGCCCACCATTGAAGATCTGCTGCAGCGTCTCTGGAGATCGTTATTGACTCCTCGAAGTCCCCTTTGTGTTGAAACCACTGCTTGCGGAGGCACCATTGGAGAGCCCTCATGTGCCAATGTGCAAGAGTGACCAACCGAATGCAAGAAGCGAACAGACCGAGCAGGCGTAGGACCTTGAGAACTGGAACAACCGCTCCATTTTGAAACATTGGAATCAACGCCTGGATGTCCTGAATCTGCTGAGGCGGAGGATAGGCCCGATTCAATATTGTATTCAGTACTGCCCCTATGAACATGAGTCACTGAGAGGGCTCTAGGTGAGACTTGGGCACGTTTACCGAAAAGCCCACACTGAACAACAACTGAGTTGTTATCTGCAAGTGAAGCAGCACGAGCCCTGGAGACTTGGATTTGATCAACTAATCGTCCAGGTAAGGGAATACAGATATTCCCTCCCTTCTGAGACTTGCTGCAACCATCGCCATCACCTTCGTGAAGACTTGAGGTGCTGAAGTAAGACCAAACAGAAAGACCGCAAACTGGCAGTGTTGCGACCCCACCACAAACCAGAGATACTTCCTGTGCGACTTGAGTATAGGGATATGAAAGTAAGCATCCTGCAAGTCGACAGACACCATCCAATCCTCTCTGTTCAACGCCAAAAGCACCTGTGCCAGAGTCAGCATCTTGAATTTTTCCTGTTTGAGGAACCAATTCAAAATCCTAAGGTCTAGGATTGGTCTCAATCGACCATCCTTCCTGGGAATCAGGAAATATCTTGAGTAACAACCCTGACCCCTTTCCTGCTCTGGAACCAACTCCAATGCACCTTTTGATGACAGGATTTGAACCTCCTGCTGCAACAATACGAGATGGTCTTCTGAACAAAACGAGGGATGGGGAGGGATGGTAGGGGGGGGGGAGGAACTCCTGAAAAGGTAGAGCATATCCTTTCCTCACAATGTTCAGAACCCAGGAGTCTGATGTGACTAACTCCCACTTTTGAGAAAAAGACGCAATCTTCCCCCTACAGGAGAAGTATGGCTGAAAATGGGCAGAAAACTAGGGCTGCTTCCCTTGTTGTTGTCCTCCAGAGGAAGAGGATGACGCAGGGTGCTGCTGGGTGGCCGCTCTTGTCCGAACCCTCCCCGCCCTCTAAAGGATCTATAAGG
This sequence comes from Pleurodeles waltl, assembly GCF_031143425.1. Taxonomy (NCBI): domain Eukaryota; kingdom Metazoa; phylum Chordata; class Amphibia; order Caudata; family Salamandridae; genus Pleurodeles; species Pleurodeles waltl. Next base: position 1,240,085,757 of record NC_090446.1, read on the forward strand.
GAGGCTGTTGGACCATGGACTGGGGTCCCCCACAGTAAACGGCTCCACGCCCAAACCCCCTGAACCTCCGAAAGGACCTGAAAGGGGTAGTAGTGGAAGCCTGCAGACCCAAAGACTTTGTTGTGGCCCTACTATCCTTAAAGCGCTCTAAGGCAGAGTCAGCTTTTGCACCAAAACGTTTTGACCCATCAAAGGAAAAGTCCAAAAGAGCAGTCTGGACATCCGAGGGAAAGCCAGAGGACCTCAACCATGCATGCCTCCTGGTAGCAACAGAGGTACCCATCGCCCTGGCGACTGAATCGCTAGAATCCAGAACAGACTGGATTATCTGCTTTGCTGCAGCCTGAGCATCCGACAGGAGTTCTCCAAATTGTCCTTGCACCTCCTGAGGCAGGTCTGGAACCATAGGCCTAGCTGAATCCATCAGGGCATGCACCTATCTACCCAATACACAGGTAGCGTTTGCTGCTTTGAGGGCCATACTACATGAAGAAAAAGTCTTCTTCGCAGACTGCTCCATCCTCTTGGATTCCTTGTCCGATGGAATCACAGGGAAGGAGCCTGGAGCAGACCGTGTGGAGCAAGAGGCTTGAACAACCAGACTCTCCGGGGTAGGATGTTTAGAAAAGAATCCCAGTTCCCCAGGAGCCACCCTGTACCTCCTTGCCACAGATCTGTTGACAGCTGGGGAGGACACAGGCTTCCTCCATGTCTCTAAGATAGGCTCCGTAAGAGCATCATTAAACGGAAGCAATGGATCTGCCGAAGTAGAAGAAGGATGCAGGACGTCAGCTAAGAGATTTGTTTTGACTGCTGCAGCAGGCAACGGAAGATCCAAAAAATTCACCGCCTTCCTGACTACAGTATGGAAAGAGGCCGGCTCCTTCGTAAACTCCCCTGGTGAAGAAAGGTCCCATTCCGGGGAAGTGTCTAGCCCACTGGCTGAGTCAAGCCCTTGATATTCCCACAAGGGCTCCACAATCTCTCCTTCTTCCAACAACTGCCTCTGGTACTCCTGCTCCTCCAAAAGTCTTAAAGCCTTTCTACACGACCTCAGCCTGGCCTCTAACCTTGGTGTCGACATAGAATTAGCCGACGTCGATGACACCGGCTTCAGAACTGTAAGGCACAGACCAGGAGAAGAAGGCTGACTATGGTCTAATCCGGAGCCATGCGGCGCCAGAGCGGATCCCATCGGCGATGTGGTTACCTGTGGCTCCGTCATCGGCATTGACCGATTAGGTGATGTCTAAAAGGCGACGTCATCGGAACCGCAGGTCTCCGTGGCAACGTCATCGGCGCCAAACCGGCACTCCAGCCAGATAGAAGGGCATAAACGGCACCCCCTTGTAAGGAGCCGGGGAGCCCAACGAAAATGCAAAAGGACCCATGGGACCAGCTGGTGCACCAGCAGGGGCCAGAGCATTAAACATAAAAAAACATGGCATTTAAAAATGTTGCCGGATCTGCTCCTGGAGTCGGGAAGGCAGGATACAGCTGGTCTCCATGCTGCACTTGCGCCTGTTGAGCATCCGAATCCTGCGCCACAGGTGAAAAGCGAGGACTCTCTGGAGACGCAACCACATCGAAGACTGATGGCGCCAAAGAAGCCTGAGGGCTTTTAGGTTGTGGAGTCACAGTCGGACTAACTTCCCACATCGCACAGCGCCATCTAGATGGAGACCTAGACCTTGAACGGCTCCGAACCGAACGACGCGGATAGTCATGATGACGTCGTCTCTTGTGCTTCTTCGACAAAGTGTGAGAAGATGACCTGTGATGGCTCTTATGTCCTTTTTTCGCCTTAGCCAAAAAGAGTTTGGCTTCCCTCTCCTTCAGAGCCTTTGGATTCATGCTCTGGCAGCATACACACTCCTCGACGTCATGCTCGGAGCTCAAACACCAAAGGCAATCATCATGAGGGTCAGTGACTGACATGCGACCCCCACACTCTCGACACGGCTTAAATCACGACTTCCTAGGAGGAGACATTGTAACCAGAAACAAAATCGCACCAGATACAAGATGGCACCTTCAACAGTAGTAAGAGCTAGGAGAAAAACGTTTGTGTCGAAGGCACAGAAAAAAGGGAACTGATGTCAGCACGCTGGCGAGGACCTCTTATTGGCACGGTGACATCAGACGGAGTCGCGTGGGGCCGTGCAATTGTGACGCCCTCGTCGACGTGGAGAGCTGGGAAGAAGATTTTCCGGCGGATGCTAGCGCATGAGAGAATCCATAAGGTGAGGAATCCAGAGGTACTTGTATCCATCAGAAATCTGACATATATTACATGCTTGTAGGACCGGACAAGCAATAATCAGATAATCCATCTTGATACCGCTCCACTATAACAGCCCAGCTTGAACTGCTCCTAGGGTTGGAAAACAAGCAAACAGTATTGTGTACATCCTGATCAGGCCTTTTAATTTAGGTATAGCTCGAGTCCTGTGGCACAGTGAGCAAAGGACCCACTGTACGGACATACCCATTAGTTTCGGAGAGGCCACTGCAACAACTGATGGAAGGAATACTTTCATTTATATAGGATACTGACAACTAGCAATTGTTAGAGACTGCATTCCAGTTCAGCCTTTTTCATCCAGAGACCAACCATACACAATAGCGCGTTTGTCTTTCCCTATGTAGGTTATCTGTTCTGGCAGTTTGTTACCACATTCCGATGGACAGACAGACAGAGGTTGAATCAATGTATTGAGCAAGAGCTGAGATATCAAGCCTTGAAACAAGAAGAAAATTAGAGTAATATATTCTTGTGATCAGAACTAACATACAAAAATTACCTACACTGTACCTACTATACACACCAACGTTTATGGAAGGCCAATAACATTCTGGACTCAGCCTGATGTCATGAAGACATGGGGGACCTCTACCACAATGTATGGAGGTGCCCTACTATCCTCAAATATTGGCTGTCTATATTTGCAAGCTTGTCGAGGGTCTTGAGCCAAAAGCTGAAGGCCTCAACCAGTCATGCTGCTCAGCCTGGTAGATGAGATCAGAGGCACAAGGAGGGACCAAGCCTTGATAGGACTTGACACATTCATTGCTGAAAGGGACAATTACTACAAGTCAACAGATGTCCCAAAGTTGAAGGAACAGAGGTTGGGCATGGACCGTTCCGCTAAATTGGAGGACCGAATTTATTTAGCCTGAGGGTGTCCTCAAAGATATGGGGGAAGTGGTGGACATAATATGGACTAACCACTGTAGATGCATGAACTCAGGAGGGTGGGGTAATTGTGGCAGCCAATATTGATGTTATAGGAACCCCCTGCCGTGGCCCGCTATATGTGTGCTTGCTCATCTTTGTTTATACCCAAATGAATAAAGTTTTGTTATAAAAAAAAAAAAGAATAGTGAACACTCATCTGTTGGAATGAGCCTCCTTCTTTTCTGTGCATGGCCATCATCACTGAAAACCAACTCTGGATGAGCCATTATGGATATCAGCTCCATAAGTGCAATCTTGCTTGTGCAAGTTAAAAGAAGTTTAGAAGTCAGCTTAGGAAACGCGGAGAAAGCTAATAAAAGATTCAATGCTGATTGGGGTGCTGAACATATCTTACAATTTGTTAGAGGAAAGGTATGATTACTCACAAAAATACATTTGAGGACATTTTAGAAGTTGCAATCCAAAATTGTGGGCCAATTCACTTCCGACTACATTATGAATCCTTGTAATGTAAAGCTCAAATAACCCCAGTTTATGTACATTCATCATGTATGCCATATTTGTTAAAACCATTTCCTGCAGACACACCATGCCTTAAACTCTGTGCCAATTCAGACAAAAGAGGAGGATGAATACAAAGTGCATCCTGGACTGGATCACCTCTTTCCTCTGCAACCGCTCCCATGAGTCTACCTTCCTCCATTCCATTCAGACCCCACCAAGATCATCTGCGGCGTCCCACAAGGCTCCTCGCTCAGCACGACTCTCTTCAATGTCTACATGAGCCCCCTCGCTGACATCGGCACGCAAACACAACATCATCATCACCTCCTACGCCGACGACACTCAGCTGATACTTTCCCTCACCAAGGACCCCACTGGCGCCAAGACCAACCTGCAAGATGGAATGAAAGACGTCGCAGAATGGATGAAACTCAGCCGTCTGAAACTGAACTCAGAAAAAAAAAAACGGAAGTCCTCATCCTCGGAAACACCCCACCTGCCTGGGACGACTCGTGGTGGCCCACGGCCCTGGGCGCCGCACCTACCCCCTCAGACCACGCACGCAACCTCTGTTTCATCCTGGACCCGCTCCTCACCATGACCAAACAAGTCAACGCCGTATCATCTTCCTGCTTCCTCACTCTCCGAAAGATCTTCCGCTGGATCCCCGCTGACACCAGAAAAACTGTGACCCACGCCCTCGTCACAAGCCGCCTGGACTACGGAAACACCCTGTACGCAGGAAACACCGCTAAACTCCAGAAACGTCTGCAGCGAATACAAAACGCCTCCGCCCGCCTCGTCATCGACATGCCCCGCAGCAGCTACATCTCCGCCCACCTGAGAAACCTGCACTGGCTTCCCGTCAACAAAAGGATCACCTTCCGGCTCCTCACCCACGCACACAAAGCCCTCCACAACAAGGGACCCGAATACCTCAACCGTCGCCTCAGTTTCTACACGCCCACCCGTCAACTTCGCTCCGCCAACCTCGCACTCGCTGCCATCCCTCACATCCGCCGCACCACGGCAGGTGGGAAATCCTTCTCCTACCTGGCAGCCAAGACATGGAACTCCCTCCCCGCCAACCTCAGGACCACCCTGCATTCCAGAGGCAGCTCAAAACCTGGCTCTTCGAGCAGCAGTAACCCCCTCCCCCTAGCTCCTTGAGACCCTCACGTGTGAGTAGCGCGCTTTATAAATGTTTTGATTTGATAAAATGTTAGATTTAAGAATTGTCAGAAAACAACTGCAGTACTTAGTAAGATGGAAGGGGTATGTCTGCGGGTGAATGACTTTAAATGCTTGCCCAACTGTGAAGTTTGGAAAGGAGCTGTGGATACCCAGTGCATCATGAATAGTCTACTTTCTATCTTTTCCACCCACCTCCCTTGTTTAACATGGCAAACCACTACATCTGACAGGTGCAGTGTGATAAAATACCGACAGTGTTACAAATGGACTTCAACTTTTTTAAAACAAGTCTTTGTAAAAACAATAATCTTTCTTGACACCCCAACATACCTCAAATAATCAACCCCTGAACATTAGTTCACAGAATCAATACCAGAGAAGTAATGTACGTAGCAACAGGGCACCTCAAACTAAGCTGTTTGACATCTTGCCCTACGGCACAGTCAGAATAACAATGCCCGAATCAAAGTCAAACCTGGCCAACAAAATGCTTTTGCTGATATCAAAGCAAACCTTTACAATGGAACACAACATGGCTGGCAATGGAAATGTCCATATCACTTCTCATGTGCCTACGCACTGCACGTATGTCACTGGTGTTACCTTTGGCATTGTGTCTTATGTTCATGTAGGAAGCTGGCCTGGGGTGTGGTGGCCACCTATGGTGTTTGCACCTTATACCAGGTCCAGGCAACCCTTATTAGTTAGTATAACAGTGTCTAGGAAGCTAGGGCTCTCTAGTGGTAGCTGTAGTGAGCAGCCAAGACTTATCTAGCTGGAGTGTAAATCACTGGCAATACCACAGTAGTCACACAGCAACATATCTCACATGAAAGTAACCACACAGTATTGCAAAAATAAAGGTACTTTATTACATTAACAGTGAACTAGGTTACTTCTAGGCAGACCCCCAACTTGAGGCAAGCATACACTATATGGAAAATGTCACTTACCCAGTGTACATCTGTTGGTGGCATGTAGCGCTGCAGATTCAAATGCTGTGCATTTATCGCCATCTAGTGTTGGGCTTGGAGTGTTCCAAGTTGTTTTTCTTCGAAGAAGCTTTTTTAGAGTCCTTTGTTAAATTGTTTTCCCGCAGGTGGATAAAGTAAGGAGTGAATTGCATATGTACAAATATATATAGTAAGTAAAGAATATGTCCATGCAATGTATATACATATCTACATAATAAAGTACTACAGCAGCTACAGGCTTCCGGGGAGGAGAGAGGGCGCATGTGAATCTGCAGCAACACATGCCACGAACAGATGTACACTGGGTAAGTGACATTTTCCGTTCAATGGCATGTGTAGCTGCATATACACATGCTGTGCACAGACTGAAAAGCAGTCCCTCTCCTACGTAAGCGGTGGCTAGCCTGTAGGAGTTAAAGTAGTTTGAAATAGTGTTTTAAGCACTGCTTGACCAGCATTTGCTTGTTGTCAAGATAACACATCCACACAGTAGTGATTAGTAAATGTGTGTGGTGTGGACCATGTGGCTGCTTTGCATATGTCTGCCATTGGTATATTTCCTAAGAATGACATAGAAGTTCCTTTCTTTCTAGTAGAATGTGCTTTAGGAGTTACTAATAATTGCCTTTTAGCTTTAAGATTGCAAGTTTTAATACACTTTACCATCAATCTGACCAATCCTTGTTTGGAAATAGGGTTACCCTTATGAGGCTGTTGGAAAGCCAGACAAAGTTGTTTAGATTTTTCAAAGTCTTCCATTCTGTCTATATTATACATTAGAGTTCTTTTGAGATCAAGAGTGTGGAAAGCTCTTTCAGCAACTGAATCTGGCTGTGAAAAGAAGAAAGGCAATTTCACTGACTCATTAATGTGAAATGGTGAAACCACTTTGGGTAAAGATTTTGGATTTGTCCTAAGTACTATTTTGTGTTTGTGTACTCAGTGGAAGGGTTCTTCTAAAGTGAATGCTTGAATTTCACTTACTCTTCTTAAGGAAGTAATTGCTACCAGGAAAGCAACCTTCCATGAGAGAGATTGAAGAGCGCAAGAATGCATGGGTTCAAATGGTGGACCCATAAGTCTTGTGAGCACAATGTTAAAATTCCATGCAGGAGCCGGTGGAGTTTTAGTTGGAATAACTATTAAGACCTTCCATAAAAGCTTTTATGACAGAGGTCTGCTGTCTGTTTTGGAGGTAGCCTGATATTGCTGTTAAATGAATTTTAATTGATAAGTATGCAAGATAAGCTTTCAGTAAATGAAGCAAATAACATACAATATCCTGTACTGATGCTTTAAGTGGATCAATGTTTTTAGGTTGGCAGTAATATACAAAACATTTCCATTGATTTGCGTAGCACTGCCTGGTTGTAGGTTTACATGCTTGTTTTAGCATGTCCGTACATTCTGATGGAAGCTGTAGGTATCCAAATTCTATGAACTCAGAAGCTAAATAGCCAGGTTGAAAACACTGGGATTAGGATGCCTGATCTGACCCTTGTTTTGAGTAAATAGGTCTGGTCTGTTTGGGAGCTTGTGATGTAGCACCACTGACAGATCCAATAGTGTTGTGTACCAGTGTTGACGTGCCCAAGTGGGAGCTAGGAGTATCGTAGTGAGGGAAGTGTGACGGAGTGTGTTGACCAGAAACAGAATTAACAGGAGAGAGGGAAAAGCATAAGTATATATCCCTGACCAATTGATCCATAGACCATTGCCCTTGGATTGGGGGTGTGGGTATCTGGACGCGAAGTTTTGGCATTTTACGTTTTCCCCTGTTGCAAAAAAGGTCTATGTTTGGTGTTCCCCATATCTGAAAGTAATACTGAATTACTTGTGGGTGAATCTCCCATTCATGTATTTGTTGCTATGTCCTGCTTTAGAGGTCCGCTAGCTGGTTGTGAATCCCTGGGATGTATTCCGCTAGCGGGTGAATGTGACTGTGAATTGCCCATTTCCAAATTGTTTGTGCTAGAAGGGACAGCTGCGATGAGTGTGTCACCCCCCTGTTTTTGCAGATAATACATTGTTGTCATGTTGTCTGTCCTTATTAAGTCTTTTTTGTGTATGATCTGTGGTTGGAACGCTTTGATGGCTAAGAACACTGCCAGCAATTCCAAGTGGTTTATGTGGCAAGTTTGTTGAATTTAGTCCCATTCCCGCTGTATTACAAGATTGCTGAGATGGGCTCCCCAACCTGTCATTGATGCATCTGTGATGACTATGATCTGTGGCACAGGGTCCTGAAATGGCCGCCCTTTTGATATGTTGGCCTGATTCCACTATTGGAGAGATATGTAAGCTTGGCGGTCCAACAACACTAGATCCTGTAGTTGACTCGGTGCCTGAGACCATTGTTGTGAGAGACACTGTTGCAGTGGTCTCATGTTTGACGTGCATTGGGCATTGTTGCTATGCATGATGCCACCATTCCTAATAGTCTCATGACAAACCTTACTGCATACGTTTGATTGACTTGCAATTGGGATAGGAGAGTGTGAAACGATTGGATTCGTTGTGGATTTGGGTAGACTAATGATGACTGAGTGTTCAGAATTTCTCCTAGATAAGGATGAATTTGTGCTGGCTGAAGGTGAGATATCTGGTAATAGATTGTAAACCATAATTTGTGTAGGGTATCTATTGTGTATTGTATGTGCTGTTGACCGTTTCAAATGGTACTTGCTTTTATTAACCAGTCGTCCAGATAAGGGGAGACATGTATGTACTTTCTTCTGAGGTATGCCACAATTACTGCTAGAAATTTTGTAAATACCCTTGGTGCTGTTGTTAATCCAAAAGGTAGTACTTTGAATTGATAGCGTTTGCCTGCTATCACAAACCTTAAATAGTTGCGGTGTGCTGGATGTATAGGAATGTGGAAGTAAGCGCCCTTTAAATCTTATGCGGGTATGGAGTCTTGTTTTTCTAACAAGGGAATTACATCTTGTAGAGTGACCAGGTGGAAATGCTATGGGAGGATATATTGATTTAGAGGTTGGAGATCGAAAATTGGTCTGAAAGTGCCATCCTTTTTTGGTATGAGGAAGTATAGAGAATATACCCATGTCCTTTGTTGACTGGTGGGAACCATCTCTATTGCACCTTTGAGTAGAAGAGATTCTACCTCTTGTTTTAACAAAGCAATGTGTTCGAGAAAAAGCCTGTGTGAACGGGGTGGAATGTTTGGTGGAGTGACGATAAGTTCTAGGCAATAACCATTGCGGATAATTGACAGTACCAATTGATCTGTTGTAATTGGTTGCCAGTGAGGATGGAAATATTGCAATTTTCCTCCCATAGGAGATGTATGTTGTTTTGGGATGCAGGGAAAGTTACTGCTTTGATGAGGTGGAGGCATCTATTGCGGCAGGGGATTTACCTCTGGATCTGAAAGTGTGTCCTCTATAAGAGGGCTGGAAAAATCCCATGGGATAATATTGTGGTCCTTGTTTTTGTTGTGATGTAGATGCCTCTGAAGTTTGTGGCTTAAACCCTCCTCTAAATTGAGGTTTACAAAATGAGCCCCAAAAGGTGTTGTATAAAGGGCTCCCATTGGCCTTGGTTTTCTCAGAGTCCCTTTTTAATTTTTCAATGGTTGTATTCACCTCCGGTCCAAAGAGTTGCTGCTTATTAAAAGGCATGTTAAGAACCACTTATTGTATTCAAAGCTTAAAGCCTGAGGACCTCAACCAAGCATGTCTCCTAATTGTGACACTAGTGTTTATTCCCCTAGCTGCTGTATCAGCCGCGCCTAGTGGTGATCAGATCTGATTAGCAATGGCTTGTCCCTCTTCCACTACTACTTGTGCTCTTTTCTGGTTTCCCTTTGGGAGATATTGCAGGCACCCCTGCATCTCGTCCCTATGTGCCCCACTATCCCTGACAAAGATCTTTGGAATTAGCAATTCTCCATGATTTGCAGCCTGAGTTGCTACTCTTTTCCCTGCTGCATCACATTTGCGGCTTTCTTCATCAGGGGGAGGAGTATCCCCTGTGGACTGGCTATTTGGCCATTTTCTGGCTGCACCAACTACGACGGAATCTGGCGGTAACTGAAATAAAGACTGGTTCAGTTGGAGACGCTTTATATTTGTATCTATTTTAGGTGTTAATACCCTGACCTTCACTGGTTCTTTGAAAATGTAATTGGCATGTTTTACCATACCTGGTAACATTGGCAAACATTGATATGACACTCTTTGAGGCTAGAAATTTGCCTCTGAAGTGTTGACCTCTATAAGAGCCTCTAAATGCTTCTCTTTGTGTTGCTGTAGGCCTTGTTTAGGTTGTGAGGTGGAAGCGTCTGCAGATTGGGGCTTGAAACCTCCTCTAAATTAATGTTTACAAAATTAACCTCTATAAGATGTAGTGTATAGAGCTCCCATAGCCTTTGCAGTGTTCAAATCTTTCCTGAGCTTTTCAATTGTTGTGTCAACTTCAGGACCAAATGGGTGTTTTTTATTAAATGGCAGAACGAGCACTGCTTGTTGGATTTCTGGTTTGAAACCAGAAGATCTTAACCATGCATGCCTATGTATGGTTATGGCAGTATTTTCACTTCTAACTGCTGTATCAGCAGTATCAAGAGCAGATTTTATTTGGTTGTTGCTTACTGCCTGACCTTCAACAATTTGTTGGACCCTTTTTTGATGTTCTTTTGGCAGGTATTGTAAGAATTCCTGCATTTCGTCCCAGTGTGCCCTGTCATATCTCACTAGTAGAGCTTGTGAATTAGCAATGAGCCATTGGGTAGCTGCCTGTGTAGCCAGCCTTTTACCAGCAGCATCAAATTTCCAGGTTTGTCAGGGGGATGGGTATCCCCTGAAGATTGGCTATTAGCCCTTTTCCTAGGAGCACAGACGACAACAGAGTCTGGTGGTACCTGTTGCGTGATGTAATCTGGGTCTGTTGGTGCAGGCTTGTATTTTTTGTGTCTATTTGTGGTGTTAAAATTCTTGCCTTAACAGGTTCTTTAAATAGGTCGTCTGTATGTCTGAGCATGCCAGGTAACATAGGTAAGCACTGGTATTGTGAGTGGGTGGAGGACAATATATTGAAAAGAAAATCCTCTTCCAAAGGCTCACGATGCATCTGTACCCTATGGTATGCAGCTGCTCTTGCTATGACCTGTGTATATGCTGTGCTATCCTCTGGAGGAGGATGTTTGGAAGGATAGAGGTCTGGGTCATTTAGTGGTATGGGATCAGGCTCATACAACTCCCAGGGGTCAACTGTATCACTGTGAGAATATGTATGGGAGTGTGTTGGTGAAGGCAATGGTGGTGGGGTAGCAAGTGGTGGTGGGAAAACGTTGTGGTGAATGTGGTGGAGAAAATTGTGAAGGTAATGGTTTCTCCTTCCTTTTAAAGATTTTTGCTGGTGGTGGAGCAGTATCAAGGTTTTCTTGAAACGCCAACTTTCTTTTGGTTTGTGGAGGAGGTGAGCAATGAACCTCCCAGTCTCTTATTGGATATGTATCCTTGTTTGTTTGGTGTCCATGACTTCAAGTATAGGCTGAATATCTGAATCTTCAGAAATATATTCTGATGTTTTCGGCAATTTAGAGGATTGATCAAGGTAGGTCTTTGAACTGTGCTTTAATCGACTCAAAAGTCCTTGTTCCTCTGTATAAGAAGAGTTTTTCGGCTCTGAAGTGGATACTTTTTTCGGTCCCGAAGAAACAGCCTGTGGTTTCAGCTCCGAAGCTAGACGTCGAACTTTCGACTCCTAAGAGTGTGGACACCGGTTTGGCTCAGATGTGGAGCTTTTAATGGATTTTGCTCGACTCCGGCAACAAAACAGGTGTGGCGTTTTTTGGCGCCAAACCCGAAGGTCAGTCACCGATGATTTTCTTACGGGTGGGACCATGGCTCTCTGGCAGTGGTACACCCAAGGCCTTAATTGGTCTCTTGGAAGTGGGCGCAGGGGGAGTTGTACTCACATGCTGAGCCATAGTGATCGGTTGGCTATCTTCATGGATGGATGGAAACTGCTCTCTGCCTGTTGTTCTACGGTGTCAATGTACTCTGTATTTTTCCATCTCAAGACTTCTCACTCTCTGGTTACGCAATGTTTTTTTCGACCAGAACAACAGAGAAGCTTCACAGTCCTCTTCTCGATGGTCAGGAGAGAGACAGAGGTTACATACCACGTGTTGATCTGTATACAGAAATTTTGTGTGGCATTGAGAACAGAATCTGAACAGAGTCCGATCTATCAGGCTCCGACGTGGTAGGCCTGAACAGGCCAGAGTTGGGCATGCGCGCCTCAAAAGGGTGTTTTCTGTTTTTTCAACGGTACTGCTGGTTCGATAACAGATGGAAACACAATCGAAACAATAATGACTGTGAAATAGAGTTATTATAAAGTTTCAGAATCGAAAGTCTCGGAGTGAGAGGAAACACGTCCCAACCCGACAGCAGAAAAAAAACAATCTAACAAAGGAGTCGATGCCCATGTGCACCATCACCGAAGGGAGGAGTCATTCGATCCCGTGACTCGAAAAAAGACTTATTCGAAGGCAACACTCAGAGCCCAACACTAGATGGCGGAACCTATGCATAGCATGTGTATATGCAGCTACACATGCCACAGAATACTATATATATATATATATATATATATATATATATATATATATATATATATATATATATATATATATACACACATATACATATATATACACACACACACATACATATATATATTATATACACACACACACACATACATACACATATAATATATATATATATATATATATATATATATATATATATATATATATATATATATATGGAAAATGTCACTTACCCAGTGTACATCTGATCGTGGCATTAGTCGCTGCAGATTCACATGCTGTGCACAGTCCGCCATCTGGTGTTGGGCTCGGAGTGTTACAAGTTTTTTTTCTTCGAAGAAGTCTTTTCGAGTCACGAGACCGAGAGACTCCTCCCATTTCGACTCCATTGCGCATGGGCGTCGACTCCATCTTAGATTGTTTTGCCCGCAGAGGTTGAGGTAGGAGTTGTGTATGCTAGTAATAGTGCCCATGCAATGGAGTGAATGCGTATGTACATAATAAAGTTTTAAGTAATATATTTACAAATGTACAAATGTTTAAGATCTACTTCTAAACGGCTACAGGCTCCCGGGGAGGCGGGTGGGCGCATGTGAATCTGCAGCGACTAATGCCACGAACAGATGTACACTGGGTAAGTGACATTTTCCGTTCGATGGCATGTGTAGCTGCAGATACACATGCTGTGCATAGACTAGTAAGCAGTTATCTCCCCAAAAGCGGTGGTTCAGCCTGTAGGAGTTGAAGTAGTTTGAAATAATGTTCTTAATACAGCTTGACCTACCGTTGCTTGTTGTGCAGTTAGCACATCTACACAGTAGTGCTTGGTAAATGTATGAGGCGTAGACCATGTTGCTGCCTTACATATTTCGTTCATTGGAATATTTCCTAGAAAGGCCATGGTAGCACCTTTCTTTCTGGTTGAGTGTGCCTTTGGTGTAATAGGCAGTTCTCTTTTAGCTTTAAGATAGCAGGTTTGAATGCACTTAACTATCCATCTAGCAATGCCTTGTTTTGAAATTGGATTTCCTGTATGAGGTTTTTGAAAGGCGATAAATAGTTGTTTTGTCTTTCGAATTAGTTTTGTTCTGTCAATGTAGTACATTAGTGCTCTTTTGATGTCTAATGTATGTAGTGCTCTTTCGGCTACCGAATCTGGCTGTGGGAAGAACACTGGTAATTCTACCGTTTGATTTAAGTGGAACGGTGAGATTACTTTTGGTAAAAATTTAGGATTGGTCCGTAGAACAACTTTATTTTTGTGTATTTGAATAAATGGTTCTTGAATGGTAAATGCTTGAATTTCACTCACTCTTCTTAGCGATGTGATGGCAATTAAAAATGCAACTTTCCACGTTAAGTATTGCATTTCACAAGAGTGCATGGGCTCAAAAGGTGGACCCATGAGTCTTGTTAGGACAATGTTGAGGTTCCACGAAGGAACTGGTGGTGTTCTTGGTGGTATAATTCTCTTTAGGCCTTCCATAAACACCTTTATGACTGGTATCCTAAACAATGAAATTGAGTGCGTAATTTGTAGGTAAGCAGAAATTGCCGTAAGATGTATTTTAATGGAAGAGAAAGCTAGGTTAGATTTTTGCAAATGTAGTAAGTATCCTACTATTTCTTTTGCAGATGCGTGTAAAGGTTGAATTTGATTTTTATGGCAGTAATAAACAAATCTTTTCCAATTATTTGCATAGCAGTGTCTAGTGGTAGGTTTTCTAGCTTGTTTTATGAACTCCATACATTCCTGTGTGAGGTCTAAGTGCCCGAATTCTAGGATTTCAGGAGCCAAATTGCTAGATTCAACGATGCTGGATTTGGATGTCTGATCTGTTGTTTGTGTTGTGTTAACAGATCTGGTCTGTTGGGTAGTTTGACATGAGGTACTACTGAAAGGTCTAGTAGTGTTGTGTACCAAGGTTGCCTTGCCCATGTTGGTGCTATTAGAATGAGTTTGAGTTTGTTTTGACTCAACCTGTTTACTAGATATGGAAGGAGAGGGAGAGGGGGAAAAGCGTACGCAAATATCCCTGACCAGTTCATCCACAGAGCATTGCCTTGGGATTGATCTTGTGGGTACCTGGATGCGAAGTTTTGGCATTTTGAGTTTTCCTTTGTTGCAAATAGATCTATTTTAGGTGTTCCCCAAATTTGAAAGTAATTGTTTAGTATTTGGGGGTGAATTTCCCATTCGTGGGTTTGTTGGTGATCTCGAGAGAGATTGTCTGCCAACTGGTTCTGAATCCCTGGAATAAATTGTGCTATTAGGCGAATGTGGTTGTGAATCGCCCAATGCCATATTTTTTGTGTTAGGAGGCACAACTGTGTCGAGTGTGTCCCTCCTTGTTTGTTTAGATAATACATTGTTGTCATGTTGTCTGTTTTGACAAGAATATATTTTGGGGTTATTATGGGTTGAAATGCTTTCAGCGCTAGAAATACTGCTAACAGTTCCAAGTGATTTATGTGAAACTGCCTCTGATGTATGTCCCATTGTCCTTGGATGCTGTGTTGATTGAGGTGTGCTCCCCACCCTGTCATGGAAGCATCCGTCGTTATGATGTATTGTGGCACTGGGTCTTGGAAAGGCCGCCCTCGGTTTAAATTTGTACTGTTCCACCATAGAAGCGAGATGTATGTTTGGCGGTCTATCAACACCAGATCTAGAAGTTGACCCTGTGCTTGTGACCATTGTGATGCTAGGCACTGTTGTAAGGGCCGCATGTGCAATCTTGCGTTTGGGACAATGGCTATGCATGAAGACATCATGCCTAGGAGTTTCATTACCGTTTTGACTTGTATCTTTTGTGTTGGATACATGGCCTGTATTACCTTGTGAAATGTTTGAACCCTTTGTGGACTTGGAGTGGCAATCCCTTTTGCTGTGTTGATTGTCGCTCCTAAGTATTGCTGTGTTTGACACGGCAAAAGGTGAGACTTCGCGTAGTTGATGGAGAAACCTAGCCTGTGAAGGGTCTGTATGACATATTTTGTGTGCTGTGAACACTGTCTTAGCGTGTTGGTTTTGATTAACCAGTCGTCTAAGTACGGGAACACATGTATTTGCTGCCTTCTGATATGTGCAGCTACTACTGCCAGGCATTTTGTAAAAACTCTTGGCGCAGTTGTTATCCCGAATGGCAACACTTTGAATTGGTAATGTATTCCTTGGAATACGAACCTTAGGTATTTCCTGTGTGAAGGATGTATTGGTATATGGAAATACGCATCTTTTAGGTCTAATTCTGTCATGTAATCTTGCTGTTTGAGCAGTGGGATTACGTCTTGTAACGTGACCATGTGAAAGTGGTCTGATTTGATGTAGGTATTTAGTGTTCTGAGATCTAGTATTGGTCTCAGAGTTTTGTCCTTTTTGGGTATTAGAAAGTACAGTGAGTAAACTCCTGTGTTTTGTTGTAGATTTGGTACTAATTCTATTGCGTCCTTTTGTAGCAATGCTTGAACTTCTAGTCCTAGAAGATCTATATCTTGTTTTGACATATTGTGTGTTTTCGGTGGGATGTTTTGAGGGAATTGAAGAAATTCTATGCAATAACCATGCTGGATAATTGCTAAGACCCAAGTGTCTCTTGTTATTTCCTCCCAAAGTTTGTAAAATTGGCTTAGTCTTCCCCCCACAGGTGTTATGTGATGGGGTTGTGTGACTTGTGAGTCACTGTTTATTTTGAGGAGTTTTGGGGCCTTGGAATTTTCCTCGATTTCTTGGGAATTGGCCCCCTCTATATTGCCCCCGAAAACCTCCCCTCTTGTATTGACCCTGGTAAGTAGGTCTTGTTTGTGAGGTTGTGGTTTCTGTGGGTTGACCTCGAAACCCTCCTCTAAAAGGTGTTTTTCGAAATGTGCCTCTGCTCTGCGGGGAGTAGAGTGCGCCCATGGCTTTGGCTGTATCGGTGTCTTTTTTGAGTTTCTCAATGGCAGTGTCTACCTCCGGCCCAAACAATTGCTGTTCATTAAATGGCATATTGAGCACAGCTTGTTGGATTTCCGGCTTGAACCCTGAAGTGCGCAGCCATGCGTGCCTTCGTATCGTGATTGCAGTGTTTATTGTCCTTGCAGCTGTATCTGCTGCATCCATGGAAGACCGTATCTGATTATTTGAGATACTTTGTCCCTCTTCTACCACCTGTTGCGCTCTTTTTTGGAACTCCTTGGGTAAGTGTTCGATGAAATGTTGCATTTCATCCCAATGAGCTCTGTCGTATCTTGCCAAAAATGCTTGGGAATTGGCAATACGCCATTGATTTGCTGCTTGTGCTGCAACCCTTTTTCCCGCAGCATCAAATTTGCGGCTCTCTTTGTCTGGAGGTGGTGCGTCTCCTGAGGTATGAGAGTTGGCTCTCTTACGAGCTGCCCCGACAACTACTGAGTCTGGTGTTAGTTGTGTTGTAATATAGATTGGATCTGTTGGCGGTGGCTTGTACTTTTTGTCCACCCTTGGAGTTATGGCTCTGCCTTTAACTGGATCATGAAATATTTGTTTTGAATGTTTTAGCATTCCTGGGAGCATGGGAAGGCTTTGGTACTGGCTATGGGTGGAGGATAGGGTGTTAAACAAAAAAGTCATCCTCAATTGGTTCAGAATGTAAGGTGACGTTGTGAAATTCGGCTGCCCTTGCGACCACCTGTGTGTAGGATGTACTGTCCTCAGGTGGTGACGGTTTTGTGGGATAGGAGTCTGGGCTGTTGTCAGACACTGGAGCATCGTAAAGGTCCCATGCATTGGGATCATCCTAACTCATTGTAGTATGAGCTGGTGAGTGCATCAGTGGTGGAGTTGTTGCTGGTGATGCATGTATTGATGGTGGTGGAGACGGTGGTGGGGTTGTTTTCCTTGCCACTTTTGCCTGTGGTTGCTTGTCCTTTTGTTGAAAGGCAAGTTTCCTTTTTATTTTGATTGGGGGAAGAGTGGTTATCTTCCCTGTGTCCTCATGAATATGAAGCCTTCTTTGCGTGTAGTCAGGCTCTCCAGCTTGAAGCTCCTCTCCAAATCTATGTAATTGGGAGGTTAATCCTTGTTCCTCTGTATAGGAACTAGTTTTCGGCTCCGAGGCTGGATGTTTCGGAACCGAAACCTTTTCGGAAGTCTTTTTAGGCTCTTAAGAAACCTTCTTTGTTTTCGGCGTGGTGTCTCGGTGCCGAAATTCTTCAGTGCCGCTGTCTCTGTGCCGAAGTTTCTCGGAGCCGCTGTCTCGGCTCCGAGGTTGCTGTGTGGCGGTATCTCGACCGGAGTCGGATGACTTCGACATCAGCATGCCCTTTTTCGGTGCCTTGGATCGGTCACCTATTTTTCGGGTTAAGCCATGGCCTGTTGGCGGTGGCGTCCCCTAGGCTTTTGTGGACTTCTCATGAGTCTTGATTTTCGACGTCTTACTCACGGTTTGGGGTGTTTCTTCGGCTTCGAGCTCTTCAGAATCCGACTCGCGGATGGAGAAAGCTTCTTCTTCCTCCTCGAAACGTTCTTGACCTGTCGGCGTGGACGCCATTTGTAGTCTCCTGGCTCTTCGGTCTCTCAGCGTCTTCCTCGACCGAAACGCTCGACAGGCTTCACAAGTATCCTCCTTGTGCTCGGGGGACAAGCACAAGTTACAGACCAGATGCTGATCCGTATACGGATACTTGTTATGGCATTTTGGGCAGAAGCGGAATGGGGTCCGTTCCATCAGCCTTGAAGTCGCACGTGGCCGGGCCGACCAGGCCCCGACGGGGGATCGAAAAAACCCCAAAGGGCCACCGGAGCTCTTCAAAATTCGGTGTTGATTTGTTCTAACTAACCCGATACCGAACGCAAACAATACCGACGATTTTTTTCCGAGATTCTAACTAACTTTCCGACCCGAAACACGGAGCGAAAAGGAACACGTCCGAACCCGATGGCGGAAAAAAAACAATCTAAGATGGAGTCGACGCCCATGCGCAATGGAGTCGAAATGGGAGGAGTCCCTCGGTCTTGTGACTCGAAAAGACTTCTTCGAAGAAAAACAACTTGTAACACTCCGAGCCCAACACCAGATGGCGGACTGTGCACAGCATGTGTATCTGCAGCTACACATGCCATCGAACATATATATACACACACACACACACACAAAGTATTAGGAATTAGCATAGAAAAACAACAAGCTTGGGCCCTATCGAGGAGCCATACCATATACTAAAATGGTGGAATGCAAAGTTAGGTCCCTCCAACCCAAGGATGTGGTGTAGTTAGGAGGGAGCTGGGAGGACTTGGGACCCACGAAGGTGAGGACCACCAACAAGCCTTGACAAGTGCAAATCTGGACAGAAGAGGATTTGCAGAGCTGAAGAGGACCAGCAAGGTCCAGAGGACTCGACCCTTGGAGGGGAGTCTGGGCTGACCCTTAGCAGTCGGGAGAGCCAGCAGAAGCAGTTGTAACCCCCACAGGCAACCCACTGGCAGCAGCCACAGTAAGTTGCAGTGAGGTCCAGCCAGCACACTTGGAGAGAAGTCCCACGTCGGTGGAGCAGCAGAGGAGAGACTGTCTGGCAAGGATGAAGTCCTGGAGGCCAGGGCTACTTAAAACCTGAAGATCCCTCGGAGCAGGAGTCAACAAGCCTTAGTTGTTACAAGAGTTGCAGAGCACAGGGATTCTGTCCAGCAAGGAAAAGGCAAGGCCTCACTGTCTCCCAAGTTGAACAGAAGGCAGAGAAGACCAAGAGGACCACTTAGAATGGCCACCTGTGTTGGAGGACCCAAGCAGTTTCAGTGGAGAGCAGATCCCAGCAGCTGGAGTTGTTACCTTAGGTGTCTGCTTATGGAGGAGAGAGAGTCCTTCACTTCAAGGGAGATTTCTTCTTGCTTCTTTGGCTCAGCTGAAGTCTTGCCAGCCCTAGGGGACACAGAGCCATGGAAATGTCGCAATTGCTGAAAGGCGCCAGAGAAACAATGTTTCAAGGTGAGGTTGTCTCAGGAGTTACAGGCTTGTTTGGTTCCTGTGAAGTCTAGCAGCAGTTCAGGTGGCCAGAAGCAGAAGGTCACTGCAGAGGAGTCCTGGTGAAGTCTTGCATGCCAAATCTGGGGACTCACCCACAAAGGAGCACCTAAAGAGCCCTAAAATTAAGGAGCTTGGTCACTCTGCAGGAGGACCACCTATCAGAAGGGGGGGGGGGGGGGGGGGGCACTGACGTCAGTCTCTTGTCCTGACAAACCAGATGCTCCCAGGCGCCTCTGCACATCTTGTTTCCAAGATGGCAGTATCAAGTGGCTACCTGGAGGAGCTCTGGGCACCAGCCCTGGGGTGGTGATGGACAGGAGAGTGGTCATTCCTCTGTCTTTTGTGTGATTTTGCATCAGAACTGGAACTGGGGGGTCCCTGGACTAGTGCAAACTCAATTATGCAAGGAAGGCACCAAATGTGTCCTTCAAAGCAAGACGGTGGCGTGGGGGAGCTACCCCTCCCCATCCTTGTAACACCTTTTTCCAAGGGAGAGGGTGCTGCATCCCCTCTCCCACAGGAAATAATTTGTTTTGCCTTTCCTTGCTTGAGCTGGTCAAGCAGCAGGAGGGCAGAAATCTGTCTGAGGGGCTGCAGCAGCAGGGGCTGCTCACAAAACCTTGGAAGACTGGTAGGAGCAGTACTGGAGGGGGGTCCCTTAAGGAGCCGCCAGAGTGCATGGAATCATGCTGCCAATACTGGCATTAGTATTGGGGTATGGTTCAGACATGTTTGATACCAAACAAGCCTAGGTTCAGGTTTACCATTATGTAGCTGGACCACAAGTGACCACCTGTGGCCACTAAACGGGTAAAATGGCATCCTTGCACTTACGAAGTCTATTGCATTGGACCTGGAGTTTGTTGGGGCACCTCTGCTTATGCAGGGGTGCCCTCACACACAGGAGCCTGCAACCATGCCCTCTGAGCTCAGAGGCCCTACCATAGGGGTGACTTACAGTGACCTGGTGTAGTGACCAGTAGGGAAAGGGTGCATGTACCTTTTCAAACAGGCTGCAATGGCAGGCCTGCAGACACAGTTTGCATGGGCTACCAAGCATGGCATAATACATGGTGCAGCCCATGTAGGACCCCTGATGTACCAATGGCCTGTGTACCTAAGTACCATATACTAGGGACTTACAGGGGTACATCAGTACTGTGAGGTGTAAATTTATAGGAGAGCGCACAATCACTGGGGTCCTGGTTAGTAGGATCCCAGTGAGAACAGTCTAAGCACACTGATAACAGGCAAAATATGGGGGTAACCATGCCAAAAAGAGTGACTTTCCTTCAGTTCAAAGGTTTGATTTGGCCCTGGTATAGGCCAGTTTGGGGCAATAAGCTGAAGGTTTACCATTACCTGCCACTTTGCAGAGCTTCCAATCAACATCAGATGACAGCAAGCAGACAACTGGTTCTGAATGCTGGAGACCAGCTTTGGGGAGTAAATTATAGCCTTATCAACAGAAACAGTTGGTGGTTCCCTAAAAGCATACTTCGCTGAAAGTCTGGGCCTGCACCATATGCGACTGATCAACTCTGCCTCATCCTTACCAAAATTCCATAGACAGAAGTAATTAGGAAAGAGTCATAATCCACAGAAGGCACACCCCACTGTACCAAAACATTACTTCTCAAAGTATACCTGCGATTTCACAAACATGTCATATCAAATAAAGGTTTGCAGCTAATGCCACCTTCTGCCATTTCCCCCCCACAACCTCCAGCCTCATACCCGCCTGTCACTGCTATAAACTGAAAAAGTACGATATTAAACCTCAATTTGAATATGCTAGATCTACCACAGCAGGATTGCCCAGAAGAATACGTTAGTAAGGCAATAAAAAGTACTTCAGTGAATAATTATTATGGCTATACTGCTATGGTTTTAAATTAAGATTAGAGATTTTACTACTTACCCGCATATGATCAAAAGCAATCCCAACTTTTTCATTGAAGTCAGAGTTAAACAGGGGAATTTTGGCATATCGCTGACTGAAGTGATTTAACATGATGAATTCTGCATTCATTTGCATACCTACGTTGATCGCCTGAGATGTTGTACTGTGAATAGAGGTAGTTCAAACTATTAGGTAAAGCAACCTTGAAGGCAAATAAACATTGATAAACAGCGAGAAAAGCACACTGCTGACAGGCGTTTCGCCTTACATTTCCAACAGAACGCCAAGAGGACATGACGTCAGCTACGAGTTACAGACTGACATCTTGTGATTTTACAGTTTGTGCAGAATGTATCACACTAAGACTGCTTCTATGGGCAGGAGGGTACGGGAGAGAAAAGGGGATTAACGGTCATGATGTTTGTGATGTGCACACTATTAAATTAGACAATTTTATTTATTAACCATGATAATTAAAGCCTTCACATGATAAAGTGCAAGTTGCAAATATGAACAGAGGCGAACGGTAGGTACACAGTTAAAGGACACTTTTAAAAACATATAAACATGATGTATGCTATCAGGGTCATTAATGACATAATTTAAAGAGTACACGCGACACTAAAGTTAAACATTTCTAGATGTGGGCCTCAGGAAGACGTCCTGCCAGCAGGGGGCAAAGTTCATTGATGAATCATGTGGTGACACTGACAGGAACGAGGGCTGGCCAAACTGAATTAGGAATGGAGGGCGGGTGAGGGGACAGAGCATGTGAAGGTAAAACCTTCGGCC
Organism: Pleurodeles waltl; assembly: GCF_031143425.1. Taxonomy (NCBI): domain Eukaryota; kingdom Metazoa; phylum Chordata; class Amphibia; order Caudata; family Salamandridae; genus Pleurodeles; species Pleurodeles waltl. The sequence continues at coordinate 1,240,107,889 of NC_090446.1, forward strand.
AACGCCAGGGAAGGCTCAAGTTTCAGTAATGAGGGCATGGCGGGCAGGCAGGCTCACGGGAACCTTACCGAAGAGTGAAAGAGGATTTGGTGATGTGAAGGGTGATACGGGTGAAACACGGGCACTGTAGTGTCGCTGGCCAGTGGCGTAACTGGCCAGCCGACATTGAAATGTTAAAGAGGGGTGTTCCGGGGTTATGTAACACCCCGTGTGAAATCCCCGGATGTTTCCGAGGGATTTATCCTCGTTCTTGGGTGTTGTTTGGTTTGCTCCTCCGGCCCGGAGCTATAAATAAAGAGGAGGCGTGGCTGGGGGCATGCTGGCACAGATACGCGAGACGGAGCCCAGTGTGAAAGGGTTCGTCTTGGAACAGGCCTCCCCCAGTCACACCGACCGGTAAGAAAATATACCGAGTCGCGTGTTTCACTTTATTACCAGCGCGACGCGCGATGTGTGTGAAGCCCTTTTCAGGGCTTTAAACACAACAAATTGGCGACGAGGCAGGCGACCTCACGCCCCTGGTTTGGAGCTCCCCTGCGGCTGTGTGACACACACGGTGCTCGTGCAGAGGGCAGCCGACCCAAAAAAAAAAAAAAAAAAAACTGCTACAGAACAAAGCAAATGAAAATTGTAAAGAAGAAAAACAAAGAAGTGCTCATACAAAGCACCCATGCTGAAGTATTTTTTTCCTCTGAATCCTCTAAAGAAGAGAACTGGCAAACATAGGAAGGAGAATCCACACTGAAAAAAAAAAGCACGTCAAGGCACAGTGAGTACAAGTGCCCCCTCCCCCCCATAGCCAATAACAAGGCACAGAACACCAGTAGTCACTTCGAAAGACAGACACTGCGGCAAGAGACACATCTGGCATCACCCTTGCCACAATGTCGGCAATACCTCCAGTAGAACCATTTGTGGTGGAAGGCGCTCCCTCTACGCAAGCGCCAAAGTGGAGAGAATGGCTAGAGAGAGTGTTGCTATATTTTGAGGCCACGAAGGTAGCAAATGACCAGAAACGTGCCATGCTCATCCACATAGGAGGGAAGGACATATATAAGATATCAAAAAACCTCGTGGAAGATGCGCCAAAAACACATGCGACACTCATAGCTGCCCTCAACCGCCATTTTGAACCAATGGTCAATACTGATTACGAGAGATTTATATTTAGACAAGCAAGGCAACAGGTGGAGGAGTTGTTAGATGCTTTTCACCTACGGCTAAGGGAGTTAGCGGGCACATGCCGATTCAACGATGAAACTGAAGAAGTCCGAGGAGAATTGATACAAGGATGTGCCTCTCTCCCGCTCAGGGAACGCATCCTAGAGGAATCAGGAAAATCATTACAGGATATTCTACAGCTGGGTCGCACAAAGGAGCTATCAAAAGCCAGGGCTTCGCACATGGTGGCAGCATTACAGCATCCCATCAAGGAAGAGGTGACCAATGCAGTAATGGTACCCAGGAAGAAAACCCCACAAAAGGTGAATAGTCCACGGCCCAGACAGTGCGGGTATTGTGGTGGAGTACCACACCGAGCATCTGAATGTCCGGCAAGGGGAAAAATATGCTCTGCTTGCGGAAAAATGAATAATTTTGCCAAGGTTTGCAGATCCAAAAGCGCTCGAGGGGCTACTGTCAACATTGCACTCGAAGATGCCCCTCCCGAAAAATCGGAGCGAGGGAGCGACATGGATGATGACGAAACGGTCATTCATGTCGTACACTCCTTATTTGCGGCCACACCTACCAGCCTTCGCCAAGCGCAACTTCCAAGGTGCCAGATACTCATGGGTCATCACAAAGTGGTTGCTGTAGTAGATACAGGGGCATCCATAAACCTACTGGCAGCAGAAGAACATTGCAAAATGTCCCCGACTCCAGCACTGACCAAGACAAATGTCAAGGTGTATGCATATGGACAGAGCACCCCCCTCTCCCTGAGGGGTATGTTCTAGACCACCATCACTCATGGACAACAGTCAATAGTGGCGAAGGTGTACGTGACCGAGGGAGGAACCGGCATGCTACTAGGCTGTCGGGCCGCAGAGGAGTTACAAATAGTGACCTTTGCGCTCAGCATTCACCAAGAGTCGGTGACGGACTTGGTAGCCAAATATGAGGGAATCTTCAATGGCATTGGGTGCCTCCGAGGCCGGGAGATCAAGCTCCATATTGATCACACAATCCAACCAATAGCTCTCCGCCATCGGCGAGTAGCGTTTCATCTCAGACCCCAGGTGGAGAAAGAATTAGACAATCTGGAGAAAGCCGGGATCATTGAGAAGGTTTCGGGGCCCACCCCCTGGGTTTCTTCAATCGTGGTAGCTCGGAAGCCCAAACAACCAGGCGAGGTGAGAATCTGTGGTGGACATGCGTCTCCCAAATGCGGCTATTAAGAGAGAGAGACACCTGACCCCTACGATCGATGACATTTTAGGAGAACTCAGTGATTCTAGATGGTTCTCGAAGCTTGATCTCCGGTCTGGATACCACCAGTTGGTGTTGGCCCCGGAATCCAGCTACATAACGACCTTCTCTACCCATGTGGGGCTCCGGAGGTACAAACGTCTGAGTTTTGGGGTATCCAGTGCGGCAGAGGTATTCCAAAATATCATCCAGGAGCTGTTGGTGGATTTGCCAGGCACCATAAATGTAAGTGACAATATCCTTGTCCATGCCCCCAACATTGCTGAACACAACGCCCGACTACAAAAGGTATTTCAGCGCCTTCAGGACTCGGGACTCACTTTGCATCGGCAAAAGGGTGAATTTCTAAAAAACAGAATACAATTCTTTGGTTACACGTTCTCGGAGAACAGGGTTGCTCCAGACCCCGCGAAAGTAAACAACATCAAGGAGGCGCCACCGCCCACTACAGTCACCGAGGTCAGAAGTTTGCTAGGGATGGTAAACTACTGTGGTAGATTTATAAAGGACTTATCCAATCTGACTCAACCTCTGAGGAACCTCCTCAAGGTATCCGAATCGTGGCAATGGGGGTCCACTGAACAAACAGCGTTTGATAAAATCAAAGAAGCGTTGTCCAGCGACACGGTGCTGAAATATTTTGATCCAAGAAGAAATACCAAGGTCGCTGTTGATGCGGGACCCAAGGGTTTAGGTGCTGTGCTATTGCAGGAACATGGGGAAGGAATGTGGGCTCATGTCGCCTATGCCAGCCGTTCGCTCACTGACACTGAACAGCGTTATTCGCAAATTGAAAAGGAGGCCATAGCGGTCCACTGGGGTTGCAAGCATTTCCATATTTACGTGTATGGCCGCCCGTTTGTCGTGATCACTGACCATAAGCCATTGCTTCCGCTTTTCAATGGAACCGCTTCCAAGCCACCGCCCAGAATTGAGAAATGGATGCTACAATTTCAAGATTATCGATGTCAATTGGAATATCGCCCAGGGTCCGAAAACCCGCCTGACTATCGAGACATCCCAGAAGTGCATCAGAGGTGGAGGTTAAAGCAGCAAAGGAAACTGAAGAATATGTTAGATATGTGACTGCTCGATCCCGGCCGTTGCCAATGACTATGGGGGAAATAATACAAGCAACTAAGTTGGACGAGTGCCTGCAGAAAGTTATGGCAGCCGTACAGAGTAATCAGTGGCACCATGTTAAAAGCCAATTGCCTTTGTTGAACATTGAGTCTCAACGTGTCCTTGGAAGTCTCTACAGCGTGAAGAGTGAACTTACCACTGACTCCCAAGGGTGCCTGTTAAGGGAAAGTCGTTTGGTGATCCCTTCGTCCCTCACCGCCAAAGCTGTTGAGTTGGCACACAATGGCCACCAAGGGATGGTCAAGACTAAGAGCCGCCTCCTATCCAAAGTATGGTTTCCCCTAATGGATGAAAAGGTTGAACGTTTGGTCAGGTCGTGCCGTTGGTGTCAGGCTACCGGTGAGTCGAGCCGGCCTGTCCCCATTGAGACTGAGCCAACCCCAACAGGTCTGTGGGTTTCTGCAAGTCTGGATTTCGGCAGTTTGCCTGATGGACGTCACACTATGGTCATCACTGATGATTCTCGAAGTATCCGGAGGTTGAGATTATTCCAGTCCTCACTGCAGAGGTAGTAATTTCTGGATTAGAAAAAGTTATGGCCACTCATGGTCTTATTGCAGAAATTAAGACTGACAATGGGCCGCCTTTTCAGAGCAAGGAACTGGCTGAGTACCTAAGGATCACTGGCACCCGTCATCGCCGGGTTACCCCTCGGTGGCCTCAAGCCAACGGGGAGGTGGAACGGTTTATGCGGACTTTGAATAAAGTGATACGAATTGCAGTGGCCGGCAGCCAGTCTGTTGAATATGCAATTTTCTCGTTCTTAGGGAATTATCGACAAACGCCTCATTCTACCACCAATCTCGCTCCGAGTCATGTTGTCTTTGGGCGGGCGTCTGTTGATGCTATTCCTCATCATCCTTCTTGGGTTCCTCCGGAGTTGGCCCGAGACGTGGTTCAGGAGAAAAGGCGGATGTCGAATGCACGAGTCAGCTGTGCTCGGCGAGCCACAGCGTCAGACCTGAGAGTGGGTGATTGTGTGTTACTCAAGCAGACCCTACCTGGTAGTAAGTTTCGTACGCCTTACTCTACGGTTCCCTGGAGAATTGTTCAACGGAATGGGTCTGCTGTGGTTGCCCAGCGGGGTACCGATATCGTGACCCGCAATGTGTCGTTTTTCAAGAGGTTTCATGACGCGGGACCCTCTCGAGCTGAAAGTGTTAATGATGCTGATGGAGGTAGCCCGGTATTCGAAGGACCTGAAGCGAGTGTATCGCCCTGACGGTGGTGTTGAGCCTGTCCCGTTTGAACCAGTGACTGAGGTGGCATCTCAAAGGTCGGGATCTGCCAGATATGGTTTGCGGGGCAATCCCTGTCCTTCTACTCGTCTCCGTGATTATTTGTGTGATTATTGACTTATTAGTCTGTTGGGCATATTTGTTGTTTTCCATTTTTTGGAGGAATGTAGTGTCGCTGGCCAGTGGCGTAACTGGCCAGCCGACATTGAAATGTTAAAGAGGGGTGTTCCGGGGTTATGTAACACCCCGTGTGTAAAGAAATGGCTCCCTGTTGCAGTTACCCCCCACTTTTTGCCTGATACTGATGCTGACTTGACTGAGAAGTGTGCTGGGACCCTGCTAACCAGGCCCCAGCACCAGTGTTCTTTCACCTAAAATGTACAGTTGTTTCCACAATTGGCACAACCCTGGCACCCAAGTAAGTCCCTTGTAACTGGTACCCCTGGTACCAAGGGCCCTGATGCCAGGGAAGGTCTCTAAGGGCTGCAGCATATCTTATGCCACCCTGGGGACCCCTCACTCAGCACAGACACACTGCTTGCCAGCTTGTGTGTGCTGATGAGAACAAAACGAGTAAGTCGACATGGCACTCCCCTCAGGGTGCCATGCCAACCTCACACCGCAGTATAGATAAGTCACCCCTCTAGTAGGCCTTACAGCCCTAAGGCAGGGTGCACTATACCATAGGTGAGGGCATATGTGCATGAGCACTATGCCCCTACAGTGTCTAAGCAAAACCTTAGACATTGTAAGTACAGGGTAGCCATAAGAGTATATGGGCTGGGAGTCTGTCAAAAACGAACTCCACAGCTCCATAATGGCTACACTGAATACTGGGAAGTTTAGTATCAAACTTCTCAGAATAATAAACCCACACTGATGCCAGTGTTGGATTTATTAAAAAATGCACACAGAGGGCATCTTAGAGATACCCCCTGTATTTTACCCAATTGTTCAGTGCAGGACTGACTGGTCTGTGCCAGCCTGCTGCTGAGAGACGAGTGTCTGACCTCATGCGGTGAGAGCCTTTGTGCTCTCTGAGGACAGAAACAAAGCCTGCTCTGGGTGGAGGTGCTTCACACCTCCCCCCTGCAGGAACTGTAACACCTAGCAGTGAGCTTCAAAGGCTCAAGCTTCGTGTTACAATGCCCCAGGGCACTCCAGCTAGTGGAGATGCCCGCCTCCTGGACCCAGCCAACCACTTTTGGCGGCAAGTCCAGGAGAGATAATGAGAAAAACAAGGAGGAGTCACTGGCCAGTCAGGACAGCCCCTAAGGTGTCCTGAGCTGAGGTACCTCTGACTTTTAGAAATCCTCCATCTTGAAGATGGAGGATTCCCCCAATAGGGTTAGGATTGTGACCCCCTCCCCTTGGGAGGAGGCACAAAGAGGGTGTACCCACCCTCAGGGCTAGTAGCCATTGGCTACTAACCCCCCAGACCTAAACACGCCCTTAAATTTAGTATTTAAGGGCTACCCTGAACCCTAGAAAATCAGATTCCTGCAAACTACAAGAAGGACTGCCTAGCTGAAAACCCCTGCAGAGGAAGACCAGAAGACGACAACTGCCTTGGCTCCAGAAACTCACCGGCCTGTCTCCTGCCTTCCAAAGAACTCTGCTCCAGCGACGCCTTCCAAGGGACCAGCGACCTCTGACTCCTCTGAGGACTGCCCTGCTTCGAAAAAGACAAGAAACTCCCGAGGACAGCGGACCTGCTCCAAAAAGACTGCAACTTTGTTTCAAGGAGCAGCTTTAAAGACCCTGCAATCTCCCCGCAAGAAGCGTGAGACTTGCAACACTGCACCCGGCGACCCCGACTCGGCTGGTGGAGAACCAACACCTCAGGGAGGACCCCCGGACTACTCTACGACTGAGTACCAAAACCTGTCCCCCCTGAGCCCCCACAGCGCCGCCCGCAGAGGGAATCCCGAGGCTTCCCCTGACCGCGACTCTCTGAAACCTAAGTCCCGACGCCTGGAAAAGACCCTGCACCCGCAGCCCCCAGGACCTGAAGGACCGGACTTTCACTGGAGAAGTGACCCCCAGGAGTCCCTCTCCCTTGCCCAAGTGGAGGTTTCCCCGAGGAAGCCCCCCCTTGCCTGCCTGCAGCGCTGAAGAGATCCGTTGATCTCTCATAGACTAACATTGCAAACCCGACGCTTGTTTCTACACTGCACCCGGCCGCCCCCGCGCTGCTGAGGGTGAAATTTCTGTGTGGGCTTGTGTCCCCCCCGGTGCCCTACAAAACCCCCCTGGTCTGCCCTCCGAAGACGCGGGTACTTACCTGCAAGCAGACCGGAACCGGGGCACCCCCTTCTCTCCATTCTAGCCTATGCGTTTTGGGCACCACTTTGAACTCTGCACCTGACCGGCCATGAGCTGCTGGTGTGGTGACTTTGGGGTTGCTCTGAACCCCCAACGGTGGGCTACCTTGGACCAAGAACTGAACCCTGTAAGTGTCTTACTTACCTGGTAAAACTAACAAAAACTTACCTCCCCCAGGAACTGTGAAAATTGCACTAAGTGTCCACTTTTAAAGTAGCTATTTGTCAATAACTTGAAAAGTATACATGCAATTGAAATGATTCAAAGTTCCTAATGTACTTACCTGCAATACCTTTCAAACAAGATATTACATGTTAAATTTGAACCTGTGGTTCTTAAAATAAACTAAGAAAAGATATTTTTCTATAACAAAACCTATTGGCTGGATTTGTCTCGGAGTGTGTGTACCTCATTTATTGTCTATGTGTATGTACAACAAATGCTTAACACTACTCCTTGGATAAGCCTACTGCTCGACCACACTACCACAAAATAGAGCATTAGTATTATCTCTTTTTACCACTATTTTACCTCTAAGGGGAACCCTTGGACTCTGTGCATGCTATTCCTTACTTTGAAATAGCACATACAGAGCCAACTTCCTACACCGTGTGAAATACCCGGATGTTTCCGAGGGATTTCACCTCGTTCTTGGGTGTTGTTTGGTTTGCTCCGTGGCCTCTTGCCCGGAGCTATAAATAAAGAGGAGGCGTGGCTGGGGGCATGCTGGCACAGATACGCGAGACGGAGCCCCGTGTGAAAGGGCTAGTCTCGGAACAGGCCTCCCCAAGTCACACCGACCGGTAAAAAAATATACTGAGTCGCGTGTTTCACTTTATTACCAGCGCGACGCGCGATGTGTGTTAAGCCCTTTTCAGGGCTTTAAACACAACAGGCACCTCGGAGGAGCGCTCAGACGGAGGCTTCCGCGAAGCATTGGCAATTCACCCACGGCCACTTCTGACACTGGGAACGGTTTCCTACAGCCGCAGAGGACCGCTTAAAGCGGGCATTTATTTTATCTTTCATAATAAAACTTTGTGAGCATAGCAGTTTGCACAGCCACTGTATGTTATGTTGCTGTTTCTTGACAAAACGTTTGCGAATAAAAAAATTTTTGGGATGATTTAGCATCAGAGAGGCCGAAAATCGGGACTGAATGGTAGCCAAAAAAAGAGTATTCAGTTGTCACTGGACGATGCCTTGAGATATAGCTGCACGTTGACATCGTTCTATGGGGGTCAAGTGATACTTGACAAGGACACTTAAAGCACCGTGTACAGATAAGCAATCACAGGGGATAAAAATTGGAGCACTGCTGGAATCTATAAATGCCGCAGGACTAGAGGGTACTGAAAGCAGTCCGTTTAAATGTGTTAAAATCTACTGGTTACAAAGGAAGAGGGTCACTTGAGAACAGGAGGGAGCAAGAGAAAAGAAAGAAAGGAGAAATCAAAGGATGGCAGGGATAACCTCGTTTCTTATGCAGTCACTTCTGCTTGCTATGTGATTTTATTGTGCATTTCCACATCATTCCGCTCCTCCTGGAATGAGTGTGCACTGGAGATGTATCCAGGTCTGAAAGGCAGATACCTAGACCTCACAAGCTGTAATGTGTGTGTTCTTTCAGACCTAAACAATCTACTCACGTACTAGAAACATTAATTAACCTTAAAGGCGTGGGGCAACCTATTAGAATGACACATGGAGTTAAAGAAGTGAAACACAGTTTACCCTAACTCACACCAGGAAGGGAGCTGAGGCCATGTGTTCCTCACCACAGGACAGCCTTCAGAATATGTATGTAATGGACTGCACTAGAGGGCGCACTGGTCAGTCTGTAGGACCCTCCTGCGTCAGGTTATGTGATGCAACTTCTCACATGGAGAGTGTTATTCCGTACCTAATGTTGTGGTGCAACCACTGACTTTTTCACATTTGGATTAAGAATAGCTAAATGGTCGACAACCAATCTCTCACTAAGGTAATTAAACATACAACTGTTGATGTTTTTGTCAGGGGAAGACCAGGGAAGTGGGCATTAAAGGACGTGGTCAAGGCGCAGGCAGAAGAGAAAACTGGTAGGCAGAGAGGGTCCGATCGCACCTAACCACTGCAGGGGGCGGGGGAAGGGAGGGATTAGTGCCTGTCGCGCAATGTAGTGTGGCATCAACACTGATCAGCTCCTCCTGCTTAGTAGATATAGATGTGCTAAAGTTGCAGTAATTATAAGAGTGTTTTCCCTTAATACAAACTAAGTTTACCTGACTAAGCATATTGTACAGGGCCGGCAATGGCGTTTGACAGATGGGAACATATGTAATCCCGCTGTGGGCTGGTGACATGTTAATAAAGGCCCTACTGGAGAACAATCCACAATATGCAGCCGTTTCTCCAAATAAGTGTTGCAAAACCGAGGGGGAGGGCCCGAACAAAGTAGTTTCTAAGTTAAATACCCCACAGATTGAGAAAAAAAAAAAAGCCCAGACCAACTGACAGTGAAATAGGTCAAACTGTGGGCAGGCAGCCTAGTAAGGATCGCTCATTAAGGGTTCAACGAGTAACCGGGGTATAGGCTTTAGTGAAAAACATTAAGCAACAACCATTTGCAATGCAACGGGTCTCGCGTTTGCTCGCGTTAGAGCTATTAGCGTTGTGAACTCCTAACTGGACTTTTCTTGCCACAAACTAATAATGAAAAGTAAAACAGTTTCACATATGCGAGCCGATGGTCGCCATTAGCGTGAAGGAGACACAGAAAAGGGAGCAGAAGTTTGCTTGCAGTGAAACTTATCAGCAAAAGTGCAATTATCCATGTTACCGGCAAAAGTGCAATTATTCATGTAACTGGAAAAAGTCGAATTATCCATGTAACAGGGTCGATGTCATGCAAAGTGCTCGACTTCTGCCCAGAGAGATCACGCTGCGCAAGAAGTAAAAAGCTAAAAGTAGTTCAGAAACCAGTTGAAGGCACCCAGCCTCGTATGTTTTCAGTAGTTTACCGGTGCGCTCAAGGAGGACTAAACACCGGAAAAGGAATGACGTATACATGCCTTCCACAAATGGAATGAATCAATTTTTAAAAGGCAAGCCCACGAACTAATGAGTGTCGTGTGTGGCATAGGCGTGGTCAGAAGCCCACAGAGAGATCACAACATGGTCCAGAGCACTTGTACGCGCTCAACCCTAAAAATAGGTACTTCATCTATTAGAGGTGTAAAAAGTATGAACCATGGGGTGTGCATGAGATCACTGCCCCTAATCACTAAAGGGGCTAGGATAATATCTACAATGGAAGTCTGAATGACATCTACAGAAAAGGAGGACTAGCATAAGAGAACATGTCAGACATCCTGCTAACTACTACCGTGCCACCAGGGGAACACAAAGCTAGTCTACTACTAAAAGTGAGAACACCTGCATAGTCTCAAATAGAGGGTTTATTTTTAATTACATCTTGCAAACTAGGGGTTTTGACCTGAAACCAGGGGTGCACATTAGCTGCATATACAGGCAAGCATTCTGTGCCTGCTCTTCGCCTCTACGCATAAAGCTCACAGAATTCTTGCGATTCCCGAAAACCCTGACTTGGGCGGCCTTTGGTCAAAAGCAGTATGGAAAAAATATGACCCTTGAAGACAGTGCCCATTTTGTAACACAAATACGTGTGCCCAAAGTTTTTCTCGTAAGCCCACGGTCATTAACTCCCTTCCCCTTTATCCCACTCTTGTAGATTCTTTTTCATCCCCTATTTCTACCATGCCACTGTTTTTCCATCATTATGTTCCTCCTTTTTCTGCCTTTCCCTCCCGTTTTGATAGTTAAAAAAAAAAAAAAAGGTGTCAGCACCAGTAGGCCTAACCTGCAACTCCCAGCTCAAATTAAGCACTGCCTGAAGGAGGCATTTGTGAGTGAGCCTGGTGCTTCAAGGTCAATTTCTTTCTTATTTAGAAATTGGTACTGGTAACAATAGCATAATGTCAACCCAGTAATAAATTCAAAATACTATTCTTGTAACAATGCTTTTTGTGGACGTTACCTGTGAGTTTTTTCAATGGCCTCTTCCTCCATGCCATCTTCTAGTGTTGCCTCATGAATCAGCAAAGTTGCATTCTTGCCTGTTAATACAGACATAACGTTAGCTCGAACAGAAGAAAGGGCATTTACACAGACAAGCATGCTGCCAAACTACAAAAGTGGACGCTCTTTAGAATTAAAACTAACTGCGACACGGTGGCAGATACATTTTGTTTCTCTTATTACATATAAAGGATATTAATGGTGACAGAAGTCACAAGTGGTTCCTTTAACTGTCAGTTTTTTTTGTCAGAACATTCATTACAGTAATCCCAACAGAGGGCCTGATTTAGAGTTTGGCGGAGAGGTTACTCCAGCACAACAGTGACGTATATCCAGTCTGCCAAAATCTAAATCACATAGGGTATATTGGAATTAGGTCACTGTTGTGACAGAGAACCCCTCCGCCAAACTCTAAATCAGGCCCAGAATGTATAATGAAAGAAATAATTAATCAAAAATACAGACAACCTGTTATGCTCCACTCGTTTTCAAATATGTCCTTTCAAACTTATTCACAATTTCCAGTATGACAGAATGGATCGCTTTGTGGAAGAACACTAACAATTCAATGAGCTAGAGCAAGGGTCTCCAACCTTTTCTGTAGAGAGAGCTACTTCTGATCAGTGAAAGTCATCATGAACAACCGAAGGCTAATCAACTCGCACATTGTTACCAGATGCCCAGACACCCATCCTCACTGACTTTTAGCTTAATGTCCACAAAGCCAGATACTATGGTTTGAACAAAATACTTAGACTAGGGGCACTATGACAGAGCTGCCATGTGTTTCAGTGACAGCATGGTCCTTGGGGATCTATGAACGTGTGCATATAAATGGGATATATGTTGTAGGAAAGTGCCACTGTTGGCATGGTTACCTCCCACCCACATTTTGCCTAGTGTTAATGCCAACTTTGATTGAAATTGTGCTGGGACCCTGCTAACCAGGCCCGAGCACCAGTGTTCTTTCCCCAAAACTGTACCCGAGACACCCACCGGTACCCCACCTGCAGCCTCTGAGTGACCCCCGGGCCTTCCCATAGACCTGCATTGGAAACCCGAAGTCCTGTTTGCACCCTGCCGCCGCTGAGGGTGTGTGTTTGATGCCTAATTGCGGCCCCTCCATTGTTCTCCTAAACCCCCCTGGTCTGCCCTTTGAGTACCGGATACTTACCTGCTGGCTAACCAGATTCAGAGTACCCCCTATCTCCATAGGAGCCCATGTTAATTTGGTTCCTCTAAGACCTCTGCACCCGGCCGGCCCCGTGTTGCTGGGTGTTTGGGGTTAACTCAAACCACCAACAATGGACTACCTAAAACCCTGAGATAAGAACTGTATGTTGAATACCTACCTGTAAAACTGTACTATCTTTTCTTCCCCCAGGAACTGTTGATAATTGCACTGTGTCCACTTTTAAAATAACTTTCTGCCATTTTATACATTGTTGATTCTATTCAAAGTCCTAATCATACATATAGATGCAAAGTAGCTTTCATTTTATGTACTTTCTTGCAAACTGAATGTTGTGGTTCAAGAAATAAATTAAAAAAAACATTTTTCTATGTAAACTCCTATTGGTATGGAGTTAAGTCATTGAGTGTGTGTTTCTTCCATTGCTTGTGTGTGTACAACAAATGCTTAACACTACCCTCTGATAAGCCTAACTGCTCGATCACACTACCACAAATAGAGCATTAGTATCATCCATTTCAGTCTCTGTCAAGCCTCTGGAGAACCCCAGGACTGTGCACACTATATCTCATTTTGATATAGCATGTACAGAGCCACCTTCCTACATATGTGTATTCATAACCTGTGTCATATGTACTTGTGGAACAGGAATATACACGTATAACACAACTATACAACCATTTTTTAAAACTGAGAAATCTAAAGTGGAAAAATGCTCAAAATTTTCTGCACTTTAAATTTGTCCCATTTAAAAAAAATGACTGTATTCAGTATTTTCAGTTACAGATATGGCATGGTGTTCCACTGGCAACTGGGAGCAAAAGGCCTGCTGTTTGTAAATGCAACACTTAAAAAAAAAAAAAAAAAAAAACATTAAATTAAAAGTTAACAATTATTAGGTAACATTTCATTCAAATTTTCTCCAATTTAAGAACATTGAGAAACATCATTTTGTTCACATCTCCAATACGGAGTTGACAAGGACTTTTATTTAAGAGTTAAATACTGCAGTGCTTCAATTCTTTACCTCTGTGTCCTGGGTCATAAATCTAGCTCCAGCACTGCTCATTATCAGGCCCTGCTATCTGAAGCCTGAAGATGCTAATGTAAAAACCACCCAGCCTTCCCTCAACTTTAAAAGGAAAAATGTGACCCTGTGCTAATTTACAAATGAACTCTAGGCTACTCAGAAGGAGTCTGGGAGCTACTGGTAGCTCCCTGCGCTGCTGGTTGGAGGCACCTAAGGTAGAGTATGAGCTGAACCCAAAAAATTAACATGACATATGATAACCGTTGATAAATTATATCGACTGCAGGAACTGCTCTACAAAGGATCAAATACCACTGGATGCCTCATCGATTATGAGTCTCTTGAGACCGTAGTTCTTGCAGGCTGGATATTCGCTATTTGAAATACTCATGGAACTCAATGACTTTCACTCCTCAACAGCTCTTCCTTGGATAATGAGATAATAGCAGAACTAATCATTGATCAATGTGATAATTTGGCTGGTCAAACATGCTACAATTTAAGGGAAATTGGCGAGGGATGGGGTGGAAACACTAATTACCAGAACATGCCACTTTTCTGTGCGTTCCCGAATACCTTGGAAAAGAACGGAACAGGTGCTTTAAAGACAACACTGTTGAGGAAAACAGAAGTCACAGGAATGCTTATATTAAAACATCTCAGCCATGCATGTTGGAAATTTGCATTTTCTGCTGATTTCTCACATTTTGCTCACATTTTTCTCACATTTTGCTCAACACTGTATTTATGCTGGCTCTAGAACTCAATGCACTTTACTCCCGATTGTATCCGACATCCTTGGTATGGTTTCACCCAAAACCCTTGCCCTCAGACTCCTCTCGTTTTGCTGAATTCGTTTTTGTTGGCTCTGGGATTCTACACACTTTACCAATGCTAAACCGTGATAAAGTGCTTGTCCTCACCCCTATGAACTTGATAAAATTGTCTTACATCCATTTGGTATTTTTATTTTCTAAATCCCTAGTAAAGTAATACTACATGTACCCTGGGCCTGTAAAATAAATGCTGCTAGTGGGCTGCAACACTGACAGTGCTACCCACTTTAGGTAGTCTTTTAAACAGGTCTCAGATCTGTCATTGCAACATGTGTGTGCAGTTTTAAACTGCCATTACCTTTTACCAGGCTTGAATCTCCTTTAAAAAAAATAATATAAATAAGTCTACCCCCCACCCCCCTTAAGGTAGGCCCTTACAGCATGTAGGGCAGGGTGCAGTGTATTTAAACAGCTAGACATGTACTTTTTGTTTGCATATCTTGGCAATGAAAAAGTTCCAAGTCGTTTTTCACTACTAAGAGTCCTACTTCTAAAGGATAACACTGAGTTACCTTATTACATTTAATAAGTGCTAACTTTTGTTTAGGAGCAGATAGAAATGTCACGTTTTGTGTCTGAGGAATGGCAATTTAAAACCCCCTTTAATGGAAAAGTCAGATTTTAAGCCATAATTCTGAAAATACCACCTTTGGGAAATTTTCTTGTACTAACCATTTGGTGCCTGTAGCCAGAATCCCTGGTCACATGACCAAGTTTAGTTGGCCTTTGTGTTTTCCTCCCAGATAATATTACAATAGACGTTCTGGGGAGGTGGGGAGGGGGTGCGTAGAGCTTTTACCTTCCACGCTTGCACTTTATAAACTTTGAAGCAACTGGCCCGGTCCACTCACTGAGGACTGCACATAAGCCTGTTGTGCCCCCAGACAGACATGGAGCAGGACAGTGAGACATTAAATTCCAGGCACTCCCTTCTGTAAGGGGAAAACACCAGAAGATTCTCCCACTTCAGAGGGAGTACCAGGTACAAAAATAGGACCCTCAGACCCATTTTTCAGTACACTCCTGGATCTATCAATACTACATAAGAACTGCCCTGCTGCCAGAAGGGTTGCTCTGCTGCTTGCAGCTTGCCCTGCTGGCTGAGCAGAGAGACTGGACTTGTGTGCTTCATCCCAGGCTGAAGTGACTCCAGGGATCAGCTGACTGACCTCC
Organism: Pleurodeles waltl; assembly: GCF_031143425.1. Lineage (NCBI taxonomy): Eukaryota > Metazoa > Chordata > Amphibia > Caudata > Salamandridae > Pleurodeles > Pleurodeles waltl. The sequence continues at coordinate 1,240,123,336 of NC_090446.1, forward strand.
TCTTCTGAACTACAGGGATACTACAAGCTCCAGCGGCCTTTCTGCAACTGCCCAGCTGACATGCTGCGTGTGACCTGCAACTTGACCTTCCTGATCCCTGCTGCCCTCTGCTGGAGTGAGTTCCTGCACTGACCCCCTGGTCAGTGTCTGCTGCCCTCCCCTGCTCCTCTGGCTGCTGCCTATTTATCTTGCCTGGGACAAACAGTCTCCTGAATCCCAGTTCGAGGCCCTCCTCCACCCGCAGGCTCATCCCCATGCCTCATCCCTGGTGGTCTAGTGGCCATCACAAGTAAGTATTTGCCTTTTCTTTTCTGTCACTCTTTCACTCTTGCATTTTCTGCCTTTTTCTTCGAGCATCCCTTGTTTTTCCCTAGTGCTTTTTCTTTTCTCCCCACTTCCTTTGCCCCCCCCCGTGAAGCACCTTTCCCACCCTCAAGCCTCCCAGCTGACTGCTTCCACCGCCTCCTCCCCTTCTTAATGGAGGCCGCAGCGCTGAGAGAGGGCACCTGCACTGACCTCCTGGTTAGTGTCTGCTGCCCTCTCACGCTCTTCTGGCTACTGTTTCCTCTGCCTCTTGCCTGGGACGAACTGAGGGTCTCCTGACATCCCTGGTGGTCTAGTGGCCATCACAAGTAAGTATTTTCCTTTTCTTTTTTTCTGTTGCTCTTTCACTGCATTTTCTGCCCTTTTCTTCCACAATCCCTCGTTTTTACCTAGTGCTTTTTCCTTTCTCCCCTCTTCCTCTGCCCCTGCAAAGCACTTTTCCCACCCTCCCGCCTCCCAGCTGACCGCTCCCTCTGCCCCTTCTCAATGGTGGCCGTGCCGCAGGCACGCCAAAGGCAAGCCCACCTGGACCGCGCCCAGTGCCAGGAACCCTGGATCTCCTTTAAACCACCCCATGGACTGCCTCCGGTATGACTCTGAGACCCTCCTCAACACTGGACGTCTCAACAACTGCTGCACCATCTCCTCCAAGGACACCCACGGACCTTCCACCTGGAGGAACTGCAACTTTAGCACCAACCTCAACAAACCAAAGGTACTCTACGCACACAAAGATATCAACAACCTCCACAACTCCATCAACTGTCTGCTCCTGAACATCCGCTCCCTCCACAATGCCACCGAACTCTGGGACCTGATAGACACCACCCGAAAGGACATCGCCTTCCTCACCGAACCCTGGAGCAACCCCACCTCGGGTCCAGACATCGCCATCACCATTTTCCAACGGTTACATCATCCTAAGGAGGGACCGGCCCTCCCGCCCAGGTTGAGGGCTCACCATTGTACACAAGTCATCACTACTTGTCAAGGCCGTCCAAGAAGATCACTGCACCACCATGGAACACCTTCACTTCCTGGTCCACTCCAAACACAACTCCTCCATCTGCGGCACCCTGGTGTACAGGCTACCTGGCCCGCTTAGCTTTCATAGAATATGTCGTAGACATCACTACCTCCCAGGCCCTGGCATCAGTCGACTACCTCTTCCTCAGCGATCAGAACTTCCACCGAGAGGACTGCACCGACCCAAACACCACCGCTCTATTCGACAATCTCGCCACCCTCGGCCTCAGACAGCTTGTCTCCACACACTGGATCCCATCTTCCCCTCAAGCGACCGGATCACCATCGAGACCATCTCCAACCCAGACTGGACCGACCACTGCTGCATACACTATACAATCACCGCACTCAGCAGCCGGCACCCACATCTCCAGGACCCCCCAAAAGGAAATCACCAACGAGCAACTCATCTCATTGCTCTCCAAATATCTCCTTCCCCCCCTCTGATGACGCCAACACAGCAGCGCTCAATCTCAACGCATGGATCAACGAATGTGCGACACTTTAGCCCCTCTCTGACTGACATCGGCAAAACGCATACCTAAGAAGGCCAGCTGGTTCACCACCGAACTCCAAGAATCATGGAGGAAAAGCCAATCCAGCGAAGACCTTGTCTCATTCAGAGCCGCAACCACCGACGAAAAATCAAGAACGCAAGGAAGGACAGACTCCAGGAGCGCATCAAATCCTCCGCACACAACTTGAAGGAACTCTTCTCAGTCATCAACAAGTTCACAGACTCCCCCCCTCCAAAAGCCACCAGCATCCCCCTGTCACAGGACCTCTGTGACAAACTTGCCTCCTTTTTCCACCACAAGATCCAGACCATCCACAACTGGTCCTCGCTCACCAGAGAGGAAACAGTAAACATTATGAACAGCACCCACTCCGGAGCCCCCTCGGACCCCTTCTCGCACCACATATACATCGGAGCCAGCGCATCCATCGCCCCTGAGATTCGTAACAGAATCCACTACTCCATCAGCACGGGCACCTTCCCTGAGGACTGGAAACACACAAGTTCTCTTTGTGACTGTGAACCGGCCAGATTATGCCAAGATCCTGCCACACGCCAACACAAAGCTCTGGTGATTCAGACTTTTTGTGCCAGAGAGACCGACCAGCAACGCGAGAATGGCACTTTGTGCTATAGCATCAACAGCCCATAGGGACCACCAATGTGAAGCTCCTACAATGACCGTCTGAGATGCCTGGCCTGCTCTTCCAACACTACAGATTTCACCATCTGCAACGCTCTCCCCGTTCCTCAAGGCCCCTTTCACTGCAAACTGGACTCTTCGCACTGGACTTTGGAAGGTAACTTTTGGGGGACTAACCTGGTTCCTCTATCTGATGGACTCCATTGTGGCTGGCCTGAACTTGTGACTTTCACCTGGTCTCACTCTATCTGAAAACTGAGTGGCGCTTTGTGGTTTTAGGTGCTATACTTACCTTAAATATTTTAAATTGCAAATCTGTGGTTCTACTGACAGGATATTTGCTGTTTTGGTGTCAAATGATTTATAAAAAATGTCTCTAGTTTTCTAAATTACTGTGGAAAGGGTTAAGCACAGGTTAATTTAGTGGCTTGGTGGTTCACCCTTACAAGGACTGTGGCTACTGTTCGAGAAAGGCTCATACTACCCTCAAACACCAACCCAATTTCTCACATTGGTGCTCAAGGCGGGATGCAGAACTTGCATTTGTGCAACACAAAAATCCCAGTACAAATAATGTGATACCAAATTCGACCTTTTTTTAAATTCTCATATATTGGCATTTTTGGCTTTTTCAAAATTCATACCCATACTGCATGACTGTTGGTGCCAGTGATCCTACCTATAATTATGGAGTTTGAGCTTAGTAACCGTAAGAGTTACACTGCAGCTGAGCTCACAGGATTTTGCAAGGAGAAGGGAGCTTCTAGCAAAAACAATCTCCAAAAAAAGAGGAGGTTCAGAAGGCCCTCAAGGCCTATGAGGAGACCCACCAGTGGCTAGGCACAGCAGAGAAGAAGGTTATGAAGGAGCAAGAGGAGGACCTAGGCACATATCCTGTGCTGCAGCAGCCTAGAGAGGAGGAGCTCCCTGCGCTGGCACGGTCTCTTTCAATGGTCTGTCTACAGAGGAGTTGAAGGACAGAAGGGCTGGGAGAGAATTCTAGCTGCAGCTAGCCAAATTAAAATTAGAGGCAGCCAAGAAGGAGTCTGCTGCCAAGAGGGAGGCAGCCAAGGAGGCTGCTACCAACACAAAAAGGCCATTAAGGAGAAGATGTTGGCCCTGGAGGAAAAAAGAATGCCCCATGAGTTGAGTCTCAGAGACCTGGACATCAGGGCCAAACAAGTAGAGTCGAGCAACAATGGTGGCAGCGCACCTACAGTTTTCCCTGGAGACAAGAAGGGCCACATTCCAAAGGATCTGGTGCCTAATTTTGATGTGGGGCATAACATAGATTAAGTGGTTTTAGGACTTTGAAGTTGTCCTGCAGATGCACATGGTCCCTGAAGAGGATTGGGGGTGGGTGGCAGTCTCTGGAGATACACACCTAGTAGGGGGGGGGGGGGGGGGGGGGGGAGGATATTCCCTGTTGGTCCTAGGAATGGGGACAAGATAAAGTACCCCTCCATGAAGGACACGTGTATCAAAATATATGGGCCTACCCTAGAGACATATAGGCAGAAGTTTAGGGACAGCACAAGTTCAGCAATTGTTTTCCAGAGCTGCGCCAACACCTAGTAAGCTCACTGACCCCCACGGAGCTTGCTAAGGAGGCAGACCACCATCTCAGTACCAGGGTCCACAAAAAGATAAATGAGTTGTGATCACACAAAGGGTAGGTAAGGTCCCCAGCAGAAAAGACAGGAGAGGGGGGAAGGGAGATGCCAAGTGACTCAAGAGACCACAGCCCCACACTGGTTAACAGACACCAGGGTGGTCATAGTTAGTATGGCGGAGAGAACAGAGGTTATTTTAGTGTCCCTGGATGATAAGGAGATGGTAAATAATGAGACAAGAGGGTCCCTATCCACATAAGGTAGCCCAACCATGGACAAAATCAATATACATAGACCAATGGGCCACCTAGGATTAGTGAAACAAATACTAAATTGATACCATACTATATTGTATACATAACGAGCCATTATGTGAATTCAGTCATTTTCTATTAATTTAAACCATAAATATAATCTGCTCAATATAATATCATATATAATGTAAAATGATCATGCAAAATAAATGATAATTCACAAAAAAGACCCTATATACACATGCATTATATTTTCCACTTCATACAACACTCACTGCCCATCCAGACTCAAACACTCAACATCAAAAAAACTGTGTCAAGGACAATGTGACAAAGTGGATTAAATCACAATAATTGTTGTTCTACAACACAATAAATAACCCACATTAAACCCTTTGCTGCCAGGCCTTTTCCCCTCAGGTGCCAAGCCTTTTTTTGGCTATTTGGGGCAGTTCGCACTTAGGCCCTCATAACGTTTAGTCCACATAAGCTACCCACGCCAAATTTGTGTCCTTTTTTTTCCAACATCCTAGAGATTCTAGAGGTACTCAGACTTTGTGGGTTCCCCTGATGGAGACCAAGAAATTAGGCAAAATACAGCGAAAAGTTTATTTTATTTTTTTTAAATGGGGAAAAAAGGGCTGCAGAAGGCTTGTGTTTTTTTCCCCTGAAAAAGGGCATCAACAAAGGGTTTGCAGTGCTAAAATCACCATCTTCCCAGCTTTCAGGAACGGCAGACAAATCATAAAACCCCATTTTTCAACACAATTTTGGCATTTTACTGGGACATATACCATCTTTACTATTTTTTGTGCTTTCAGCCTCCTTCCATTTAGTGACAGAAATGGGTGTAAAACCAATGCTGGATCCCAGAGAGGTAAATATTTCTGAAAAGTAGAAATTCTGAATTTAGCAAGGGGTCATTTGTGTAGAACATACAAGGTTTTTCTACAGAAAATAACAGCTGAAATTAAAAAAATATTGAAATTGAGGTGAAAAAAACAGCCATTTTTTCCCCATATTTTGATCTAACGTTTTCCTGCAATGTCGAATTCTTGAAAGCAATATACCGTTACGTCTGCTGGACTTTTCTGGTTGCGGGGATATATAGGGCTTGCAGGTTCATCAAGAACACTAGGTACCCAGAGCCAATAAATGAGATGCACCTTGCAATGGGTTTTCATTCTATACTGGGTATACAGCAATTCATTTGGTGAAATATGAAGAGTGAAAAATAGGTATCAGGAAAACCTTTGTATTTCCAAATTGGGCACAAGATAAGGAAGCAGTGGTTATTTGCACAACTCTGAATTCTGGGGTCCCCATACTAGCATGTGAATGACAGGGCATTTCTCAAATAGACTTCTTTTTTACACACTGTCTTGTATTTGGAAGGAAAAAATGTAGAGAAACACAAGGGGCAATAGCACGTTCTGCTATTCTGTGTTCCCTCAAGTCTCCCGATAAAAATGGTACCTTACTTGCGTGGTTAGGCCTAATGCCCACGACATCATATTTTCCCAAAGAAAACAGATGTGTTTTTTGCAAAGCGCCTAGCTGTGGATTTTGGCCTCTAGCTCAGCCGGCACCTGGATAACCTACCAAACCTGTGCATTTTTTTAAATTAGAAACCTAGGGTAATCCAAGATGGTGTGACTTGTGGGGCTCTCACCAGGTTCTGTTACCCAGAATCCTTTGCAAACCTCAAAATTTGGCCAAACAAACACTATTTCCTCACATTTTGGTGACAGAAAGTTCTGGAATTTGAGAGGAGCCACAAATTTCCTTCCACCCAGCGTTCCCCCAAGTCTCCTGAGAAAAATGGCACCTCACTTGTGTGGGTAGGCCTAGCGCCCGTGACAGGAAATGCCCCAAAACACAACATGGACACATCACATTCTCCCAAAGAAAACAGACCTGTTTTTTTTGTAAAGTACCTAGCTGTTGATTTTGGCCTCTAGCTCAGCCGGCACCTAGGGAAACCTACCTAACCTGCACATTTTTGAAAACTAGACACCTAGGGGAATCCGAGATTGGGTGACTTGTGGGGCTCTCATCAGGTTCTGTTACCCAGAATGCGAGGAGCCACAGATTTCCTTCCATCTAGCGTTCCCCCCAAGCCTCCTGATGAAAATGGTACCTCACTTGTGTGGGTAGGTCTAGTGCCCGCAAAAGAAAATGCCCCAAAACACTATGTGGACACATCAAAATTATCAAATACTAAACTACCTGTTTTTGCAGGGGTGGAGACCTGCGTTTTTGGTCCTGGGCTCCGCAGCCATATAGGAAAAAAAAACAACAAAAAAAAACCGCACCGGGACAAACTTCCTACCACCCAACGTTCCCCTCAGTCTCCCAGTAAAAATGATACTTCACTTGTGTAGGTCGGCCAAGTGCCTGTGACAGGGAAGAGCTAAAAACATGTTGAAATTGAGGGGGAACCAAAGCGGGTCCAAAAAGGCAGTTTGAAAAAAAATCATTTTTAGGCTGACAAGTGCAGCAGAATTTTTATCTGTATAGATGACACTATGCTGGGTGGTAGGAATTTTGTGGATTCCTGAAGATTACGGAAGGTTCCATCACAAAAATGTGGATAAAATGTGTGATTTCCAGCAAAGTTGGAGGTTTGCAAGGCATTGTGGGTAAGAAAATGGTGCGGGGTACATGTGTAGCACACCACCCTGGAATCACCCAGACTGAAAATGTCACTTACCCAGTGTACATCTGTTCGTGGCATCAGTCGCAGTAGATTCGCATGTTCTGCAATAGCTCGCCATCTGGTGTTGGGCCGGAGTGTTACAAGTTGTTTTTCTTCGAAGAAGTCTTTCGAGTCACGGGACCGAGTGACTCCTCCTTTTGTCTCCATTGCGCATGGGCGTCGACTCCATCTTCGATTGTTTTTCCCCGCAGAGGGTGAGGTAGGAGTTGAATTGTAGTAATAGTGCCCATGCAATGGAGTGACTAAGTATGCACCTATTTAAGGTTGAGATGATACATATATAAATAATTGAAGGTAACTTCCAAACTGCTACAGGCTCCCGGGGAGGCGGGTGGGCACATGCGAATCTACTGCGACTGATGCCACGAACAGATGTACACTGGGTAAGTGACATTTTCAGTTCGATGGCATCTGTCGCTGTAGATACGCATGTTCTGCATAGACTAGTAAGCAGTTATTTCCCCAAAAGCGGTGGATCAGCCTGTAGGAGTGGAAGTAGTCTGAAATAATGTCCTTAATACAGCTTGACCTACTGTGGCTTGTTGTGCGGATAACACGTCTACACAGTAGTGCTTGGTGAATGTGTGAGGCGTAGACCATGTGGCTGCCTTACATATTTCTTGCATTGGGATGTTTCCTAGAAAGGCCATGGTAGCACCTTTCTTTCTGGTTGAGTGTGCCCTTGGTGTAATGGGCAGCTGTCGTTTAGCTTTAAGGTAGCAGATTTGGATGCATTTAACTATCCATCTGGCTATACCTTGTTTTGAAATTGGGTTTCCTGCATGAGGTTTTTGAAATGCAATAAAGAGTTGTTTAGTCTTTCTGATGTTCTTTGTTCTGTCAATGTAATACATTAATGCTCTTTTGACATCTAATGTATGTAGTGCCCTTTCAGCTACGGTATCTGGCTGTGGAAAGAACACTGGAAGTTCCACTGTTTGATTTAGATGGAACGGTGAAATAACCTTTGGCAAAAATTTAGGATTGGTCCTTAGGACGACTTTATTTTTGTGTAGTTGTATAAAAAGGTTCCTGTATAGTAAACGCCTGAATCTCGCTTACTCTTCTCAGGGAAGTAATGGCGATGAGAAATGCCACCTTCCAGGTTAGGAACTGTATGTCGCAGGAGTGCATGGGTTCAAAAGGTGGACCCATAAGTCTAGTTAGGACAACATTTAGGTTCCATGAATGAACAGGTAGTGTTCTTGGTGGTATAATTCTCCTAAGGCCCTCCATGAATGCTTTAATGACTGGTATTTTATATAGGGAAGTTGAATAGGTAGTCTGCAGGTATGCAGATATTGCTGCAAGGTGAATCTTAATGGAAGAGAAAGCTAGGTTAGATTTTTGTAAGTGAAGCAAGTAACCCACTACATGTTCTGGAGTTGTGTGTAATGGTTGTATTTGATTAATATGGCAGTAGCAAACAAACCTCTTCCATTTACTTGCATAGCAGTGCCTGGTGGATGGCCTTCTTGCTTGTTTTATGACTTCCATACATTCTTGGGTAAGTTGTAAGTGCCCGAATTCTAGGATTTCAGGAGCCAGATTGCTAGATTCAGCGATGCTGGATCTGGGTGTCTGATCTTTTGGTTGTGCTGTGTCAACAGATCTGGCCTGTTGGGCAATTTGATGCAGGGTACCACTGATAGGTCTAGCAGCGTTGTGTACCAGGGTTGCCTTGCCCAAGTTGGTGCTATCAATATGAGTTTGAGTTTGCTTTGACTGAGTTTGTTTACCAGGTAAGGAAGGAGAGGGAGAGGAGGAAAAGCGTAAGCAAATATCCCTGACCAGTTCATCCATAGGGCATTGCCTTGGGATTGTTTGTGTGGGTATCTGGATGCGAAGTTTTGGCATTTTGCGTTCTCCCTTGTCGCAAACAAGTCTATCTGAGGTGTTCCCCAGAGTTTGAAATAAGTGTTCAGTATTTGGGGGTGAATTTCCCATTCGTGGACCTGTTGGTGATCTCGAGAGAGATTGTCTGCGAGTTGATTTTGTATCCCTGGTATAAACTGTGCAATTAGGCGAATTTGGTTGTGAATTGCCCAATGCCAAATTTTTTGTGCTAGCAGGCTTAACTGCGTGGAGTGCGTCCCTCCCTGCTTGTTTAGATAATACATTGTTGTCATGTTGTCTGTTTTGACGAGAATGTATTTGTGAACTATTATTGGTTGGAAAGCTTTTAGTGCTTGAAAAACTGCTAGAAGTTCTAGGTGATTGATATGCAGTTTTGTTTGATGTACGTTCCATTGTCCTTGTATGCTGTGTTGATTGAGGTGTGCTCCCCACCCTGTCATGGAAGCATCTGTTGTTATTACGTATTGTGGCACTGGGTCTTGGAAAGGCCGCCCCTTGTTTAAATTTATGTTGTTCCACCACAGAAGCGAGAGGTAAGTTTGGCGGTCTATTAACACCAGATCTAGAAGGTGACCCTGTGCTTGAGACCACTGTGATGCTAGGCATTGTTGTAAGGGCCTCATGTGCAGTCTTGCGTTTGGGACAATGGCTATGCATGATGACATCATGCCTAGGAGTTGTAATACCATCTTTGCCTGTATCTTTTGTGTTGGATACATGCGTTGTATGATGGTGTTGAAATTTTGAATTCTTTGTGGACTTGGAGTGGCTACTCCTTTTGATGTGTCTATTATGGCTCCCAGGTATTGTTGTACCTTGCGTGGCAGAATTTTGGATTTTGTGAAATTGACGGTGAACCCTAGTTTGAAGAGGGTTTGTATGATATGATTTGTGTGATTTGAGCACTCTATTAACGAATGGGCCTTGATTAGCCAGTCGTCTAGATATGGGAACACATGTATTTGCTGCCTTCTTATGTGTGCTGCGACTACTGCTAGACATTTGGTAAAGACTCTTGGTGCGGTTGTTAATCCGAAAGGCAGTACCTTGAATTGGTAATGTATTCCTTTGAATACAAACCTTAGGTATTTCCTGTGCGATGGGTGTATTGGTATATGGAAATAAGCATCCTTGAGGTCTAAAGTTGCCATGTAGTCGTGCAGTTTTAGCAATGGCAATACTTCTTGTAGTGTGACCATGTGGAAGTGGTCTGATTTGATGAAAGTGTTCACTACTCTGAGGTCTAGGATTGGTCTCAGCGTTTTGTCCTTCTTTGGTATCAGAAAGTACAGTGAGTAAACTCCTGTGTTTATTTGTGTGTTTGGCACTAATTCGATTGCATTCTTTTGCAATAGTGCCTGCACTTCTATCTCCAGGAGATTGGAATGGTGTGTTGTTAAATTTTGTGCTTTTGGTGGTATGTTTGGAGGGAATTGTAGAAATTCTATGCAATAACCATGTTGGATAATTGCTAGAACCCAAGTGTCTGTAGTGATTTCCTCCCATGCTTTGTAATAATGACCTATTCTTCCCCCCACTGGTGTTGTGTGGAGGGGGTGAGTGACATGTGAGTCATTGTTTAGTAGTAGGGGTTTTGGGGCTTTGAAATCTCCCTCTATTTCTAGGGAATTGCCCTCCTCTATATTGTCCCCGAAAACCTCCTCTATACTGTCCCTGGTAAGTGGAAGGTGTTGCTTGTGAGGTGCTGGCTTGTGTGCTTTGACCCCGAAACCCCCCTCGAAAGGGCGTTTTACGGAATGTGCTGTAATTCCCTCTGCTCTGCGGGGAGTAGAGTGCGCCCATGGCTTTGGCAGTGTCCGTATCTTTTTTGAGTTTCTCAATCGCTGTGTCCACTTCTGGACCGAACAGTTCTTTTTCATTAAAAGGCATATTGAGAACTGCTTGTTGAATCTCTGGTTTAAATCCAGACGTTCGGAGCCATGCATGCCTTCTGATAGTTACAGATGTATTAATTGTCCGTGCAGCTGTATCTGCAGCGTCCATGGAGGAACGTATCTGGTTGTTGGAGATGGTCTGTCCCTCCTCAACCACTTGTTTTGCCCTATTTTGGAAGTCTTTGGGCAGATGTTCAATGAGATGTTGCATCTCGTCCCAGTGGGCTCTGTCATAGCGCGCAAGTAGTGCCTGGGAGTTCGCGATGTGCCACTGGTTTGCAGCTTGTGCTGCGACTCTCTTACCAGCTGCATCGAACTTGCGGCTTTCTTTATCTGGGGGTGGTGCATCTCCAGATGTGTGAGAGTTGGCCCTTTTCCTAGCTGCTCCTACAACAACAGAGTCTGGTGGCAGCTGTGTTGTGATGAAAACCGGGTCCGTAGGAGGCGGCTTATACTTTTTTTCCACCCTTGGTGTGATTGCCCTACTTTTGACCAGGTCCTTAAATATGTCTTTTGCGTGCCGGAGCATACCAGGGAGCATAGGCAGGCTTTGGTAGGAGCTGTGGGTGGAGGAGAGTGTGTTGAACAAGAAATCATCCTCGACCTGTTCTGAGTGGAGGCTTACGTTGTGAAATTGTGCTGCTCTAGCCACCACCTGAGAGTACGCGGTGCTGTCTTCTGGTGGAGATGGTTTTGTAGGGTATGCCTCCGGGCTGTTATCTGACACTGGGGCGTCGTATAGGTCCCATGCGTCCTGATCTTGGTCACCCTGGCTCATGGTGGTGTGAGCTGGGGAGTGTGATGGCGTTTGTGCTGGTGAAACGTTAATCACGGGCGGAGGAGAGGGTGGTGGTGTAACTCTTTTCACCACTTTTGGTTGTGGTGCTTGTTCCGTCTGGAACTCCAACCTTCTCTTTCTCCTAATGGGGGGAAGGGTGCTTATTTTTCCTGTCCCCTGCTGAATGAAGATACGCTTTTGCGTATGGTCCACATCAGTTGCTTGTAGCTCTTCCTCAAACCTATGCTTTTGCATTTGGGAGGTTAGCGAGTGCTCTTCTGTATAAGAGCCTGAAGCTGGGTCGCTTGCAGTTTGTTTCGGCATCGAAACTTTGTCTGCGTGTTTTTTCGGCTCCGAGGTGACTTTTTTCCTTTTCGGGGCCGAAACCTCTCGGCGTCGATCTGTTTCGGTGCCGCTGTCTCGGCGTCGAGCCGTGTCCACACCGGCATCTCGGTGTCGAGGCTTGTCTCCAGCACTTTCTCGGTCCCGAGAAGGCTGCGTGCCGGTGTCTCGACCGGAGTCGGACGATCTCGGCACTGTTTGGGCCTTTTTCGGTGCCGACGGTCGGTCACCGAATTTATGGGTCGAGCCATGGCCTGGTGGCAGTGGCGTCCCCTGGGCCTTGTAAATGTTTCTTTGTGTGGTTTTCGACGTTTTACTCACGGTTTGTGTATCGTCGAATCCTTCGGAGTCTGAGTCTTGGATCGAGAAGGTACCTTCCTCTTCTTGTTCCTTGAACTCCCGTTGGGCTGTCGGTGCGGACGCCATTTGAAGTCTTCTGGCTCGATGGTCTCGGAGTGTTTTTCGGGACCGGAACGCACGACAGGCCTCGCAGGTGTCTTCGCTGTGCTCAGGTGACAGGCACAGGTTGCAGACCAAGTGTTGGTCTGTGTAGGGGTATTTATTGTGGCATTTGGGGCAGAAACGGAACGGGGTCCGTTCCATCGGCGTTCTTCAGCACGCGGTCGGGCCGACCAGGCCCCGACGGAGGATCGAAAAACTACCCCGAAGGGCACCGGAGCTCTTCGATCTTCGATGCGGTGTGGAATCTAAGTACGCCGATCCCGAACGCAACAATACCGACGAAAATCTTACGAAATTAACTATTTTTTCCGTTCCGAAACTCGGAGCGACAGGAACACGTCCGAACCCGATGGCGGAAAAAAAACAATTGAAGATGGAGTCGACGCCCATGCGCAATGGAGACAAAAGGAGGAGTCACTCGGTCCCGTGACTCGAAAGACTTCTTCGAAGAAAAACAACTTGTAACACTCCGGCCCAACACCAGATGGCGAGCTATTGCAGAACATGCGTATCTACAGCGACAGATGCCATCGAACATTTAGTTTTCAGATATGTCTAGGTCCTGTGGATTTATTTACATGGCAACGTCCCAAAGTCCAAAAAGTGCAGCCCTCACTATTCCAAGAGGGACAATTTTGAGAGTTAGCCAAGCTCTCATGGCCCAAATGAAAAACCAAAACCCAAAATAATCAAATGTCCTCTTGCTTGATGTGGATTAAGATGTTTTAGTGCGTGGGGGTGACCTGAAAGATTATTATTCCCTTCAGTTGGGGTGGGGGCATAACCAGGCCCATACTGGTTGGTAGCCACCACCCTACTATTTAAAAAAAAATAGTAAACTTTTTAATTTCCTGGCACCTAGTAGACTTTCTGCACCCTAGGGTGTGGATCGGGGGTAATTGCTATGTCTACCCACTGGTGGGCAGAACAACTTTGGCCCCATTTATTTGGGGTGGGGGTATGGGCAAACCCCCAACCTCTTATTTTGAAAAAAAGATCTTCCCAGGTCTCGGGTGGGCTTTCTGCCCCCTTTGGGGCAGATGGGCCTTCCAAAAATAGGCCGATCCGCCCCCAAGGGGGGCAGATATGGCCATCAGTAATGGCAGAGACCACGGCCCAAGGGGCTGGCACCCCCTCCCCCCCCAAACAAAACACACACATGCTCCCTGTTAGAAATGGGGTCTTTGGTTGACAGTCAGGTTACCCCCTGTTCAAGCAAGGACCCTCACTCTAGTTAGGATAAAAGAGAATCACCCTCAGCTAACCCCTGCTTACCCCCTTGGTAGCTTGGCAGAGCAGTAGGCTTAACCTCAGAGTGCTGGGCGTAAAGTATTTGTACCAACACACACAGTAACTTAATGAAAACACTACAAAATGACACAACACCAGTTTAGAAAAATAGGAAATATTTATCTAGACAAAACAAGACCAAAACGACAAAAATCCAACATACACAAGTCAAGTTATGATTTTTAAAAGGTTTAAAATAAAAAGAGTCTTTAGGTAGTTGTAACAACACACTAGCGCTGCTAGCGTGTAAATGTACCTGGTTTGCGTCAAAAATAACCCCGCACGGGCGGTGTGCGTCGAAAATAACCCTGCACGGTTATATGCGTCGAAAACAGCTCGGCACGGCGATGTGCGTCGAAACAGCCAGCCCTGCGACGGTCCGAAAGTCCCGCGGCGCAGGTTGCGATCTCTCAGCCTTCGTCAGCGATGCTGCGCGTCGTTTCTCCTGCTCCGGGCGTCGATTCTTCGGTCGCGTTTCCTGCGGCGTCGTTTCTCAGCTGCGGAGCCGGCGTCGCGTCGTTTTCTCAGCCGCGATCGGATTCGCGTCGATCTTTTCTCCGCACGGCGCTCGGTGCGTGTATTTTTGTCCTTAGGCTGCCAGCCTCTCCTTTCAGGGTCCCAGGAACTGGAAGGGCACCACAGAGCAGAGTAGGGGTCTCTCCAGAGACTCCAGGTGCTGGCAGGAAGAAGTCTTTGCTATCCCTGAGACTTCAATAACAGGAGGCAAGCTCTACATCAAGCCCTTGGAGATTTCTTCTTCAAGATGGAAGGCACACAAAGTCCAGTCTTTGCCCTCTTACTCAGGCAGAAGCAGCACTGCAGGAAAGCTCCACAAAGCACAGTCACAGGCAGGGCAGCACTTGTTCCTCAGCGATCAGCTCTTCTCCAGGCAGAGGTTCCTCTTGATTCCAGAAGTGTTTCTAAAGTTTGTAAGTTTGGGTGCCCTTCTTATACCCATTTTAGTCTTTGAAGTCACCTTTCTTCAAAGGGGACTCACACCTTCTTGTGAAATCCTGCCTTGCCCAGGCAAGGCCTCAGACACACACCAGGGGGCTGGAGACAGCATTGTCAGAGGCAGGCACAGTCCTTTCAGATGAGAGTGACCACTCCACCCCTCCCTCCTAGCAGAGATGGCTAATCAGGAAATGCAGATCACACCCCAGCTCCCTTTGTGTCACTGTCTGGTGTGAGGTGAAAAACAACCCAACTGTCAAACTGACCCAGACAGGGAATCCACAAACAAGGCAGAGTCACAGAATGGTTTAAGCAAGAAAATGCTCACTTTCTAAAAGTGGCATTTCCAACCTCACAATCTTAAAATCAACTTTACTAAAAGATGTATTTTTAAATTGTGAGTTCAGGGATCCCAAACTCCACATGTCCATCTACTCTCTAGGGGAATCTACACTTTAATCATATGTAAAGGTAGCCCCCATATTATCCTATGAGAGAGAGACAGACCTTGCAACAGTGAAAACGAAATTGGCAGTATTTCACTGTCAGGACATATAAACCACATTACTATATGTCCTACCTCATCCATACACTGCACCCTGCCCTTGGGGCTACCTAGGGCCTACCTTAGGGGTGCCTTACATGTAAGAAAAGGGAAGGTTTAGGCCTGGCAAGTGGGTACACTTGCCAAGTCGAATTTACAGTGTAAAAATACACATACAGACACTGCAGGGGCAGGTCTGAGACATGATTACAGAGCTACTTATGTGGGGGGCACAACCAGTGCTGCAGGCCCACTCGTAGCATTTGATTTACAGGCCCTGGCACCTTTAGTGCACCTTACTAGGGACTTACTAGTAAATCAAATATGCCAATCATGGATAAACCACTTACATACAATTTAAACAGGAGAGCATATGCACTTTAGCACTGGTTAGCAGTGGTAAAGTGCTCAGAGTTGAAAAGCCAACAGCAACATGTCAGAAAAACATAGGAGGCAGGAGGCAAAAAAGTCTGGGGATGACCCTGCAAAAGCAAAAGTCCAACACTCCCCAATCCCTGGTGCCTAAGTGGTTTCTTCCCCCCAAGGGGCAGATCGGCCTAATAGAAATGGGGTGATTTGCCCCCAAGGGGAGCAGAAATGGCCTAAAATAAACTTGCTCCCCCTGGGGAGTGACCATTGCCTGAAATTGAAGCAAAAAAATAAAAATCCCTTGTATCTAGTGGTTTCAGCCCCCTTTGGGGGCAGATCGGCCTATTTTTATTAGGCCAATCTGCCGATGGCCTAAAGACAATTTGTGCCCCAGGGGAGTGACCCTTGCCTAAGGGGCTAAGGGTAACGGTATATTGCTTTAAAAAATCTGACATCGCAGGAAAAAGTTAGAGTAGAACGTGGAGAAAAATGGCTGTTTTTTTCACCTCAATTTCAATATTATTTTTTTATTTCAGCTGTTATTTTCTGTAGGAAACACTTGTAGGATGTACACAAATGACCCCTTGCTGAATTCAGAATTTTGTCTACTTTTCAGAAATGTTTAGCTTTCTGGGATCCAGCATTGGTTTCTCACCCATTTTGGTCACTAACTGGAAGGAGGCTGAAAGCACAAAAAAATAGTAAAAATGGGGTATGTCCCAATAAAATGTCAAAATTGTATTGAAAAATTGGGTTTTCCAATTCAAGTCTGCCTGTTCCTGAAAGCTGGGAAGATGGTGATCTTGCCACCGCAAACTCTGTGTTGATGCCATTTTCAGGGAAGAAACCACGAGCTGCTTTCTGCAGCCCTTTAAAAAAAAAAAAGAATTAAAAAAAAACATTTTCATTGTATTTTGGCTAATTTCTTGGTCTCCTTCAGGGGAACACACAATGTCTGGGTACCTCTAGAATACATAGGATGTTGGAAAAAAAGGACGCAAATTTGGCATGAGTACCTTACGTGAACAAAAAGTTATGAGAGCCTAAGCGCCAACTGCCCCAAATAGCCGAAAAAAGGCTCGGCACAGGAGGGGGAAAAGGCCTGGCAGCGAAGGGGTTAAAGGGACTCTCACCTCACTCCAGAAGCATGAGTCCCCACCACTCTGCATCTGATGCCCCTCCTCAGTCTCCAGAGAAATCAACAACCCAGTGAGGATCCCCAGGCGACTGACGACATGGCCACCCTGGGCTGACCTCTCTGCACCCCCATGACGATGCTTGCAGAGGGAATCCAGAGGACCCTCCCTGACCCCGACTGCCCAGGACGAAGATATATGCCTGGAGAAGCACTGCACCTGCAGCCCCGAGGCCCATGAGGAACCGACCACCGGTGCAGCCACGACCAGCAGGAGGCCCGCACCCTTGCCCAATCAGTGGCTGGCCCGAGAAGCCCGCCTGCAGTGTCTGAGTGACCCCCGGGCTCCTCCATTGAAACCTATTTAACACCTGACACCCTGTTTGCCCACTGCACCCGGTCGCCCCTGTGCCGCTGAGGGTGTGCCTTCCTGTGCTCTACCAAACCCCCCTGGTTTGCCCTCAGAGGATGTAGGTACTTACCTGCCAGCAGACCGGAACCGGAGAACCCAGTCTCCAAAGGTGCCCATGTTATTTTGGCTCCTCTTTGACCTCTGCAACTGACCGGCCCAGTGTTGCTGGTCCTGGGTGTTTGGGGTTGACTTGAACCCTCAACGGTGGACTACCTATGCCCCGGAGACTGCACTTGTAAGTGCTTTACTTACCATAATAATTAAACTGTACTTACCTCCCCCAGGAACTGTTGAAAATTGTCCACTTTTAAAATAGCTTATTGCCATTTTATGCAAAACTGTGTTCAAAGTTCCAAGTATTACTATGCAAAGTACCTACAATTTAATTTACTTAAGTGCAATCTGAATCTTGTAGTTCTAAAAATAAATTAACAAAATAATATTTTTCTATATAAAAACCTATTGGCCTGGAGTTAAGTAATTGAGTGTGTGTTCTCACTGATTGCTTGTGTGTGTACAACAAATGCTTAACACTACCCTCTGATAAGCCTAACTTCTTGACCACACTGCCACAAGTAGAGCATTAGTATCATCTATTATTGCTTCTGTCAAGCCTCTTGGGGAATCCCTGGACTCTGTGGACACTATCTCTCATTTTGATATAGTATATACAGAACCAGCTTCCTACAGATGGGTATCAGCAACTCCATGTATGCTTTATAGAAGTCTGCCGGTAGGCCACCAGGCCTTCCTTGTTTGCAGTTGCATAATGGCCTCCTGTATTTCGCCATCTGTGAATTTGTCCAGCGGGAATTCGCGCTGTGTCACTAATCCAGACCAGTACCACCTCAAAGTAAGGCATAAGGTCGATTGGCTCTGGTGTACAAGAGGAGTAAAGGTTTTCACAATAACATACAAAGGTGTGCAGAATATCTGCCGTATCCGTGCAAGTATGTCCTTCAGGAGGTCTTAATTTCGAATACTTCGTTAGACATTTAGGAGGTGCAGGACATGGTGGCTAGTGCGTGACCCGGTTTTTTGCCCTCTTCGTATGCCTGAGCCGTCGCATACCTGCCACTATATAGGCACTCTCTCTCAGCCACTGTCTTGTATTCAGTTAAGGTTTCACGAATAGCCGATAACTTTTTGGTGTTGGCATGAGCTTCTTGGAGCCCCTCGAGTCTATTGAGTTTGGCCTTCAATCTGTTCAAGTCAGAGCGGAGAGTACGTTGTACTCCCCACTTCTTTGCAATACAATATCCACGCACTGTGACCTTGAATGCTTCCCATACAGTGCTGACTGATGGGATGAAGTTCACATTTCTATTAAAAAAAGTGTTATTTCTGCTTTGAGTTCCTTCCTAAATGATATATCTAGCAAGATAGTGGGGTTCAGTCGCTGTGTTGGCACTGTTCCATTCTCGGAGGGAAGATTCTGCACCAAGAGTACGGGTGACTGATCAGAATATGTTCTTGCAAGGTGCCACCCTTCGACAACCTAGAGGAACATCCTTTTGAAAACAAGCCAGTAGTCTATCCAAGACCAACCATTATGGACTCCGGAGTATTAAGTACCCTCTTGAGCAGCAGGGTGGGCCTGCCGCCAGGCATCTACCAAGTAGTTTTCCTCCATGATTATCTATGATGTGCTTGGCAGCAGCACCACGAGGATTATGGACAGATCCACATCTATCAGCGGCCACATTTAGTGCTAGATTGAAGTCTCCTCCCTACAATATAAGACTGGGCCCCAGATCCGCTATCAGTCCCCACAACCTGTCATAAAAAAACGGTTAATCTGGGTTTGGGCCATAACAGTTAGCTATTATGAAGGCATGAATCTTCAATCTGCCTTACAGCAGGTTGTATCGGCCTTGATCGTCATTCAGGAAGCCTTGCTACTGGAAGGATATCCCCTTGTGCATTAACGTAACAGTGCCCCACGCATCGGAGGAATAAGTGGAATATTGTCATCAAGCGGCCCGTTTTGCAGCGAAGGTTGCACCTGTAGTGGAGGAGAAATGAGTCTCTTCTAGTAGTGCAATGTGAATATCATGTCTATTCAAATAGGCCAGCATGTGTCTACATTTACGCGGGTTAACCTAGGCCTCGAACATTCCATGTCAAGCATCTGTATGCCACCTGAGCAGCCAACTTGTGTGGTTCACAGGTATGCAGGGGGTCCTGACTGGCCAGATGAAATAGTTTGTGTGTAGGAGGAGGCTAGGTCTCTGCCACATCATACCTCTTGCTCCCAGCCATGACCCTTCCTTATTTAGTCTAGGGTAAGAACATCGAACAACCTCCCCCAAGCCCTCCCCTCAGCCACTCCAACAGCCCAAACCCATCATGCATGAATATGCCCTCCCATGTCCAAAAAACTTCCCCATTTACAACCCTCTTGTGCTCAGTGAGAAGGAAGATAACAATAGTGTTAACCTGTGCTGGGTCACCCTAGGAGCCAGGCAGTCTCTTCCTTGGTGGAATGAGGAAGTCTGGAGGAATAGCAACAATAACAGCATTTTGTAAAACTATTAAATTGTCAGTACCACTACCAAGGAGTTACAGAAACAGTAGAAAGTAGACCGATAGTATGTTGATTCCTGTAATCTAGTTAGGGAGAGCATTCGCCCAGTCCCGAACTGCCCTGTAGGGTAGCGATCCATAGCACTAGTCTATGTCAGAAGTGGGCGAGGTAGATCAGGACTTTTCGTCTCTTTTCTCATTGGTCCAATGGCATTTTTCCTAATGAAGTCATGAACTTGTTGAGGATTTGCAAAGATGTGGTCCTTCCTGTGGTAGGAGATTCGCAACCGGGCGGGATATAGCATTGCATACATAATTCGTGCTTGCTGGAGTTTTTGCTTGACAGGAATTTTCTTCAGGTCTCCTGCACCATTATGGTGAAGCCAGGTTAAAGCGGTGCATCGTGTCTGTCAAAGGTCAGGGATTTCTTTCCCTTACCCAGTCGGAGCATTGTATCCCTAACTTTGTAATTGAGACGCTGCGCAATGATCCGGTGCACAGGTGCCCCGGGTGGGTCATAAGGCTCTAATGTGCTCACTCAACGATGAAGACTTTGGAAAATGAGTCTGCATCAAATAGGGTCAGAAGGAGACGTTACACATATTCCACCATTTTCCCTGTATCAGTTGACTCAGGCACGTGTGTATATTATTGCGACAAGATCATGACTCTAGGTCTTCATTTTCTACTGCAATAATTTTTAGTAACTTTTCCATGTTTAGCAGCTGTTCTCCACGCAAGGCTACTGTGTCCTCTACTGTAGAAAAGAGGCTGTTCTGCCTCTTGAATCCTGCCATCGTGCTTCTCTAGTTTGTGTACCATGAAGTCAATTCTGGTGCACATAGTGTCCATTTTAGCTTCTACCGAGGTCAAGGTTTGGTTCAAGGCAATCAACTAATCCTTTATTTCCAAGTCGTCCCACTGAACCTCAGTGAGGCATTCTGCAAAGTCTGTAGGGGCAACATCATCAGTGGATGATTTAGCAGGGCGGCGAGGATCAAAATGGAATCAATAATTCCGATTTGTAGAGGCGCGATAAGGTGCATTTTATTTTGGCTCCAGCTGTCAAAGTCTGTAAAGTGGAGGCTGAAAGTCTGGTACTGCAATAGTGCTGCCATAGAGCAGTCCCCTCTTCCTCCACATGCAGGCTGTGGGGGAGGAGGGTGTCACAAGCAGATATGGCTAATTAAGGTGCAGTGTCTTGGTGTCACAGCACTGGGAGACAGGGTAGCAAGGTGTGGCCCAGCAGTCAGCGGATGCCCTGGCAGCGCAGCTCCGGTTTCTGAATTATGTGGCTTCACCTGACTGAGTTTGGATCATGTGAGAGAAGGATGAACTCAGGGGACATTAATGTGGCTGGCTGTAAGTGGTGCGCCGTGACAGTTCTTTGCAGCTATATAGCACAGCCATCACAGAGTACTTATGAGCACCCCCACGCACTCACCACCTGCTGGAGTGTGGTGGCGTGTCTGAGAGTCGGGCGCACAGCAGGCTCCCTCTGGGTGTTCTTCCCGGAGCCCGGCTCCGGCGTTATCAGCACCCTTGTCTGACTTCTCAGCATCTGCATGGATTGACATGCCGCCGGACGGCAGGCCTGGGAGGGGCGGGTCACTGCATGGGCCGCAGAGAAGTATACAACATGGCATGGTGTCTGCTCTGTCTCAAAACGTACCCGATACAACGCTGTCTTCAAGTGAGTTTGCGATGCATCTCCGCTGCAGCCGTCCTCTTGGGCCGAGCGCCGATCTCATGTAGCATTCAATTTTCCCTGTTCTGTGGGGTGCCGTAAGGCTTTAACGACTGCTTCTTGTGCGCATCCATTATGGCCCTCAGGCGACTATTTCTTGGCTGTGGTGAGCACAAAATACAGCCGATTATTCCAGATTTTTCCTCCAGACAGCAGGAGCCTCACTGGTGTGCGGCCATCTTTTGCTAAAAGTTATGCTTGCCCCCGGAGTACGACAGATATCCAGTAACACTTGAATAAGTTTGAATGTGCATAGCAAACAATTAATAGCATCTGTAGGAGGGGACCAATATACCCAAGAGGATAACAAATAAATACATCATGGATTCTTACATAAAGCTCCAATGTAAGACCCCATAGAAAGAGGCAACATAACAGTTGAAGAGAATGTTCACTCGACTAGTCCTCACTATGTATAGTGGAAGGATATAATACACAGAAAAATGTTAACAGCATATTCATCAGTGACTGTAAATAAATTATAATATTTGGGAAACTGGCCTGATGTGAGATGTTCGAACACAGCATACAATTCAAAACCTAACATGACTTTCATCGTGGTATTGATATAAAATCAGCTGATACAAAAGTACATTTACTACTGACCCATTTGAACCAGTGAATCACATGGCATGGTGTCACCAGAGTACACTATTTTCCAGCCCGATTTGTGTACTATTGAACAAGCAAAGGCATTCTTACAATGTCGTACAAAACAAGTCTGGAACTAAAAAGAAAACAAATGTTAAAGGTAAGATAAATAACGTAAGGCAAGCCCACACCTTGTGCAGACTACAACATTTAAAAGCTTAGCACAACAATGTTGCTAAATGCTCAGTCTTTACCTTTTCCAGTTCATAAGTTTGTAAAAGTGAATCTATGAAGGATTTAGTCTCAACGTTCATGACTTGAAAATCTTCTGTAAGAAACTTTGCAGGAATTACACTAAAAAAAGAAAATAAAAAAAAAGAAGAACAGCAGATTAATCATTGGTATGAATTTTAAAAGTGAAAATCAATCGTTAATATTTGCACCTTTGTGCAGATTCACCTTTGTAAAATATATTTTTGAGTCTGACTGGTGAAGCGAGGGGGAGAGTGAGAAGGTGGAACACAATATGAGAACACCATTTGTTGGAGAACCCCAGAGCAGCTCACCAGGGGACCACTGATGTGGTTCACATAATAGGGCTTATGTAACAGCCAGCAGATAGTGCATGGATTTATAACAAATGTGCATTTGTTAGTTCGCCACCACATTGGGCAGTCTAGGCTTGGATATGCAAGAAAAAAAAAAAAAGGATGATTATTTATGGCAAGCAACACTACTTGTTTTCACTTCTAGCCTTTGAGTCTCACTTTCTCTTCGGGTTGCTTTGTTTTCGCAAGATTTTAAGCTATAGCCACTATGATTTTTCTGGACATTGTTTCTATGGCTGTTGTATCCAGAATTTTAAAGGTTTCTTGAGTGGCCACTCGAAGGATAATTTTTCATTTTCCCCATCTTTGTTTTTACAGGAGAGGTCACAGTTGGTTTACGGACAGTGCTTATTAGCTACACTTACGCCTTGTTTTTTCCTTCGATGTACATACGGTAAGTTTTGTGAACGTGTAAGTGTAATTGCTAGTTATGCTTATATATGGGGTTTTTCTTTTCTGTGAAGCACGCCCAAGTTCTGCATTAAAACCATTTTAGTAATGAGTAATACTTAATTTACAGATTCTACTTTAAGGTTTCACTGATGAGTTCAAGCATGGAAGAGGTCAAAGAAAGTCAAGGACTCGCAACCATTAATCAACATGTCTTGCTACCAGTAATTGGAAACACGGCATAGAGCTATTCATTGAATCACAAAATTGTTAAGGTGTCTAAGAGAATGTAGTTGTTCCTTTTCAGTCCTCAGAGTTGGTAAAGGTTGTATAAAGCAACCATACTACTTAGTACATTTCGGAAGGAAAATGCCATGGAAATTTACAGCCAATCAATTAAATTCACTACTTGTGACAACTGAGCTTCACTGAAAAATTTGTATTTACTTATTTAATTTGTATAGTACAAATCCAGCCCCACAGGGCACAATCTGGGTATTATTTTTAGAATATATGAAAGATAGTTAAACATAAAGATACATTTTAAATTGGTGTGTCCAAGTCTTTCCTAAAAGAAAACAAGTTGCTCCCAAGTCTTAGATTATATAGAGGTTGATTCCATTGATGGCAGTCACACAAAAGGATGATTAATTTGTGTGGATTCTTTTGGGTTCTGTGTGTTAGGTCAGAATTGTTTCTAGTGTCTTTAAGACCTCCTGTCAGTTGTAGTTTGTAGCTGGCTAGGCAAACATGTAAAGTTCTGTATTGTATACATACAATCTGAAGTGACTATATGCTTACATGAGTAGCCAGTGAAGGTACATTACGATTGTTGTGATATGACAAGGTAATTTAGGGGTATGTATTACGGGGCATGCAAAAACAAGGCTACTCTCAAACCAAAGCCAAATCTCGATAAATACTTAACAAAAGCAAAGGATAATCTGGAAAAATCTTACATTCAATGTATGCCCAGACATGGCTCCCATGCCTCTAGTGTGACTGCAACCATGCTACAGCCAACTGAAGAACCCTAATAAGTTAGGTTGCTTTTGTTCCAGTTCATGGAGGACCTGACCTGGCAGTTCGGGTTGGACTTTTCCTACTGGAGTGGAGTCAAGACTGATTTGCATATGGCTCGGTCTAAAGTAAGGTGGGGTGGGCAAAAAAACATGGGTTGGGATGAGAAAGTGTCAGTGGTCAGAATTATTACAAAGCTTTCCTCTCATCACATTTTGTATGTTTGATGCTTTAAAAAGGAATCCACTTCAAGCTGCATGAATTACCCTTAAAGCATGTCCACAGACCTGCCATCCAGTTAGGATTTATGTGCACATAAAGTGCACACCCAAGTGGTGAGAGAGAAAAAAGTCTGTTGACTATGGCAAACCAGGAGATAGTGGAAGTGGGCTGAGAAAAGCACTACACGCCTGCACCATTCAATCTGCTGTTGCTCATCAGCATGGGTATGAGAGGGGCCTGGCTGGACCACCACAACTGTATTCCACACCCGCTGTGGTGCTTGAGGAACAACACAGGCCTATCGGAGCCCAGCAAGAAAGACGGAGGCTGCAAGGAAAGGAATAGGATGGTGATGATTGGACTCGTGCCATGCAGAATGCACTTCAAAAGAAGACCTACAGGGAAGGCATAATGAGCCACAAAATGCAGAGCTCTGAGGTAGAGGTGACAAGGTCTACATCAGACATAGTGCTTCAGTGACCTGTTAACAGCGAAGATGGGCTAAGGTGCAATGTTACCCAGAGCCCACTGAGGACTACTAAGGTGGCAGCACTGCAACCTGGGTCTGCTGTTCCACTTCAGAGGCGTGGGGTCTGATAAACTAGGACCATACTGGGGAGCAGACACTTAGGGAGAAGCACTGTAGTTGAGGTCTGTAAATCTTGGGAGGGAGGAGTTCTTATGCGGAGAGGGACAGAGCCAGGGCCAAACACATCAGAACAGAAGCTTCGACTGACAAAAACGTACAGCCATTGGGGTTGAGGAGCTGGGCCCACTGAGGGGTATGGAAGATTAATCATAGCAGTCCCAGACTGAGGAATTACATTCAGAACAAACCAGAGGCAAGTGTGGGACTGCCACTGTGTGTTAGAATGCTTCTGTAACAAGTGTCTGGTGAGATAAGAGGCCAAGGTAGTTCAGTGAGACAGTGACTACCAAGTGAACCCTACAAAGCACCAGAAGTGATGATCTCAGCCATTGGAGCCATGACTGCATGCTGGAGGGATACCTAGAGGCCCCAGCTAGAGTTTCTAATAACTCACACAGGTGATATGCAGTGGTCTGGTACCACTTAGGGGCTTTTAGATATGAATATGAAGCGTCTGGACCCAGTTCTCTTTCTTGTCACACACCACATTCACCCCTTACTCGAATCATCAAAGGAGGGACTGGTGTTGCAGACCACTTCAGTGACTGAGCTCACCCCAGAGGTGCTTGAGCAGTACAAGAGGCAAGGACTACTTAGCCCAAGATGGACACAAACCCGGATATGAAATTGCTCAGAGATGCCCTTTGTAAAATGAACGGAGTCGGCCACAATGAACAGCAAATTTGAGAAATAAAGTCAGAAGTAAAGTCAAAAGTAACCTTTACAACACTTAAAAAGGAACAGAGAATGATATGAGACTGGAGGACTTTGAAAGGCGTTCTAGGAGAAACAACATAAGGGTAATGATGCTGCTGGAAGAAGCAGAGGGACCACATACTGAAATCTTCCTGGAAAAATGTGTTACCACATGAAACGCTGAAATGGTCCTAGTTCTTCCACCAAGACCAGGAATGGCCCTAGGGTAATTATTGCCTACCTCTTCAACTTTTGCAATTGGTATATCATACTACAGGCAGCAAGACAACAAGGGACTATGAAATGCAAAAATGCAATGATACTTCAGTTCCCAGATTTTACCATAGTCATTCAGAAACCAATTAAGAGCTGCAGTGGAAAAAAAAAAAAGAGGTTTGTTTCTCATCAAGGTCCGACATACATGATGACTTTTTCTGCATGTCCGCAAGGGGCAGTGAAGAGAGCACATGCAATTTTCTTTCACTCAAGATGTGGGATTGGCTCAAGGGCAGGCATCCTGCTTAGCACCAACTTCACAATGCTCAGTGGGCCGAATGCCAAAGGTTAAATGGTGAAGTGCAGGTGAGTTGCAATATACGTTGCTTCATAAAATGTTGACAGCACCAATGAATACCAGCATACAGGAACACTCAAAGCACAATGATAACCCGTAAGTCACTGCCCGTTCAATGAAGAACAGCTGAGGAGATGAGTACCAAAGAAACTACACCCACCAATTAAGAACATCAACAATCAAAGGAAAGAACTCGGGTGTGTCCCAAGAGCAAGACTGACACACCAACAGAAAAACTTAAAAAGCTTGAGTGTGTTCACTGTAGACGAGAAACAGAGACATTGGCCAAATGGTAAAGCTTAGGTATGGTATTGCATTGCATTGCATTGTCACATAGTGCTCACAACAATCAGGAAATACATACAGAAACAGAAGATAGAAAATGTGGACTAATTCACATGAAGTAGTGCTAGGATGGAGGAATGATGAGTGGTGGCCCCCTCTTTACTTCGACCAGTCTTAATTTAATCAATGATAGTGTGTCTGGCAAGACAACGGTGCTCTAAAATATTAATATTAGCAACAAACATTGTGCTGAGGCAGTGGGCAGTTTTAGGCTCACAGTATAAATGTGTGGGGAGCTGGGGTTTAACAATGGTTTCAATACTTGCTTGGTTTGCCATATGAGCAGTAACATCCTAGTACTCCTTGGACAGAGACGACACATGGGCGCATACTGACAAGGCAAGTCGCAGATATTATTCTTGTTCAAGTCAAACCTAATAGGCTGCAACTGCGACTTTATAGGCAGCGTGACACAAGCTAATCTGTCACTCAGGTTATACAACTAGCACTAGAGAGATGGGAATACTAATAAATAAGTCCACCACTTTTAACACATAGGCAGATCAGATAGATGGCAGCAAGGGATATGCAGCTGTGCTAGGAAAATGTGGGAGATGATCAGATATCTCTGAACATACATATCTTATCCAGTCTGTTATTCTATGCCAAACACATTAGGATGAATATTATAAGACTTCCCAATGGCACTTCTTATATTGGGTGGTGATTTCAACCTAATTATCAATAATAAATATATGCCCACACTGCAGGGATTCACAACACGGGCCTCTGAAATGGAGAGAACTACAAAAAGTAATTAGTTCTTTTTCTCAGAAGCACAGGATTCGGACTCAAATCCAGTCCTCTCTTCACAACAATCACAACATTATATTGTCTTTAGACGGCATCTTACCTAGAGAGAGAGAGAAGAGTCAACTCACTCCCTACTGATGGCATCCCTGATGCCAAACAAGCCAAGACATAAGCGGGAATGGCAACTGGCACTTAACAATAGAGGAACAAGTCAAACAATAGATTACTATATTCAAAAGAAATAGGGGGCCGTTGCCCAGCACAATCACAATATGCAAAGTTTAAAAACCTGTGATAAGGGACGTCATGGTTGCCAGGTAAAAAGGCAGACGCAAGCCACAGAAGCTCTTAGCCACCAGTGTTCATCCTTCAGAATCCTCATCCTCCCCACTGCTGTGCCCCAACAGGACAAAGTGAGCTGCAGCCTTAATCATGGAGGTCTGAATTTGGCTGCTGAGACACAGGCAGCCTGATCGAGAGAGACTTCAGAGACCGAGGAGTGAAGGTTATGTCTGCTGAGCTGCAGTCTACCTCTGGGGCCGGGACGTGCCCATCAGATGCAGCTGACCTAATAGATGGCCTGGCATGGCTAAGGAAGAGGCGTTGCAGTTATCCCTCCTTCTGGACCAGTGGTGTGAAGGGGTCATCTAGGGGACTAGTTTTGGAGCTCTGCTCTCAACACCTGATCCACAGTGGTGGGGCTGTAGCTACGCCTGCTGACCGAGTCAAGGCCTGCTGGGGCAAATTCACCAAGCCCTCCCATGCAAAGGTAGAAGGCCATGTGAATCCTCACAGTATCCACAGGACAATATGTCAGATTCAGTATTTTAGGAAGTGATACTGAAAGCAATAGGCAATCCATGATACTCAAATGACCCTAGAGGATACAAAGATCTCCTGCTACACCAGGATGTCCTGAAACTGCATGATCGGAGGAAGGAGAGACACAATTGAATTTATACAGCAGGGGAAAAACTCCAAACAATTACAAAGGACCTTAAAAGGTTCAAAGGTATCACTTTGCAACTTGACCACTGGGTGGAGGACGAGGAAGTAAAGTCTGAAAGGAATAACTTGTGAGTGGTGGGGATCACAGAGTGTGAGGAGGATCGCAGATCCACACAACTCCTTAACTTGGTTAAATTGTGAGCTCTGGAAAAATACCTCTTCTTCACCATATTTCATCCTTGAAAGAGCGCATCGGGTACTGGTGCATAGGCAGCCACCTGTAGCCCCTCCTTGTTCTATGATAGTCAGGGTCATGAATTTTGGTGACAGATAATACTGTAAACGGTGTGTGAACACAATGAAGTCCAGTATATCTCCAATATAGCTTATCCAAGATGCTTGTGCAGCCTGGCATGAGGTACGATGTCAGTGCAAGTCGCATCGTCCCTAATAGCCACATCACCGTCTTCACTATGTAAGTCTGGTCTTTCTGTAATTGAGAAATGAAAGTTTGAAAAGTTTGAATTTGAGCTGGACTTGGATATGCCAACCCTATCTGTGCATTGAGCACTGCTCCTAGGTAAGGCTATATCTACAAATGCTGGAGATGGGATTTTAGAAACAGAGTGAATCCCAGAGTGTGAAGGAGATCCACCCTGAGTTGAGAATGACACTGACAGTGTTGTAAGATATTGCCTTTGATGATTCAGTCGTCCAAGAAAGGGAAGACATGAATGTGTTGACTTCTGAGATATGTGGCAACTATTGCTAGACATTTTGTGAAGACCCTGAGAGCGGTTGTGACACTGAAATATAAGAGCCTGAACTGGTAATGTTGGTCTGGAATTACAGATCTGAGATATTTGTGGTATGCTCCTTTAGCGTCCTTTAGAGCTAAAGCCATCATAAAGTCACATTGCTCTAACAGTGGAATTACGTCTTGGAGAGTGAGCATATGGAAATCCTCTGAGAGAATGTAGAGATTTAGTGGTCGGAGATCTAGAATTGGCCTGAGTGACCCGTCGTTCTTTGGTATAAGGAAGTATAGAGCATATACACCTGGCCATTGATGGAAGAAGGGGACTGGTACTACAGCCCCTTTGAGAAGAAGGGATTGTACCTCTTATTTAAGAGAAAGATGTTCTTGTGGGCATTTGTGAGTGCAAGGCGGAATGTTTGGTGGTGTGGAAGTGAGCTCCAGACAATAACCAGGTTGGATAATTGAGAGAACCCACTGTTCTGTGGTGATATTAGACATTGTGGGTAGACGTTTTTGAGTCTTCCCCCTACTTGAGAGATGTGAGGTGGTGGAAATTGTAAGGGGTAACATCCTCAACAATGACGCCGGAACCACGTCATCGTTAACGCAAGCGGAACCACGCTTGAGTTAAAAACGACTCCCTTTTTCTCGGCCTTAACCACGCATGTGCTGAACAAAGGGAGTCTGCATCGGAGAGGATGTGGTCAGGTAAGTGGGGCTGGGTCAAGTTTGGGGATACCTTTTAGGGGTAGAGGTGGTTTAAGGGCTTGGTGTGGGGGAGGTTGGGATAGTTTTTCTTTTTTTAGGGGTGGGGTGGTTAGGTAGTTTGTTTTTTGGGGTGGGGGTCACGGTAATTGTTTTTAGGGGCAGGGTAGTTTTATTTTTGGGGTTGGGGGTCGGTTGTTTTTCCGGCGGGTTGGGTGGGGGGGGGGGGGGGGTTGGGATAGGTTTTAGGGCTCTGGGTGGATGGTGGGTATCAGGGGTAGTTGTACTTTTAGGGCGGGTGGGGGGATGGCATGCAAAAACCACGCATGCCATTCCACACATGCCTTTACTACGAAAAATGGTTGTAAAGGTTGTCTGACCGAGTTGTTCAGGCATGCCTGGTTGGCACATGCGTTGTTCCATCATACATTCGGTGTAAGTAGTCACTGGTGTGCAGTGGGGGCAGATTCTCTGGAGGTGGATGCCTTCCCTCTGCCTTTGTTGTTTGAACCTCTGTAGGATTCCCTAAAGGAACTTCTTTTGTAGAAATGGGTCTGAGAAGCGGAAGGCTCGGTAGAGGCTGGATCCTTGTCCTTGGAGACCACCTTAGAGGGAGGAGCAGTGTCCAAGGCCTCTTCAAAGTTGAGCTTCCCTTTAACTGGAGCAGAGGTGGAAACAATTATTCTCCATGTTCATTTTTGAATATGGAGCTGGTGCTGACGAGCGTCCATTATCTCTAAAATAGGCTCCACTGGTGAAGCTGCTTAGGAGGAATGACTGGAGTCTCTAGAAAGCACAGTCTTAAGTTCCGAAATTCGGTTTGATGGATCTGCTTGATCCCAAAGGTGCCTGTGATGTTGCCGAAGAAGTCTTGGCTGTTTTCGGTGCCAGGCCGGAAAGACGGGGCATCCAAAGGATATTTTCAGATCCAACCATAGCTCGAAGGCAGTGGCAGTCCGGCGACCTGCTTCTGGGGTTTCTTCAAAGTCTTTGTAAGGGGAGTAGGGGCTGTTCTACTCATGGGTTGCACGGATGTAACAGGTTGGGTCTCAATATCTGATTGGACGTACGACTGAGTCACTGATGGAGAAGGCCTCCTCCTGTTGTGGCTCCTCCTGTGAGTGCTCTTCCCCGCAGATATCTGGAATGTCGTCTGTGTTTTGGACCCCATCCAACAAGATCCTCGGTCCCGGAGCGTCGTCTTGGATCAAAAGGAACGGCAGGCACCACAACTTTGTTCGTTGTGGTCTAGGGAGAGACACAAATTACACGCCAGATGTTGTCTGTGTGGGAATTTCGAAGGGCATAGAGGACAGAACCGAAATAGAGTACGTTACAATAGCCCTGCATAGTCCGAAACCACGTAGAGGTGTAGGATGGAGTGGATGCCCTGAAGGGCGGTTGTAGGAAGCTGGCTCTGTATACACTATCTCAAAGTGAGAGAGAGTGTGTACAGAGTCCAGAAGTTCCCCAAGAGGCTCGACAGAGGCAATAATAGATAATACTAATGCTCTATTTGTGGTAGTGTAGTCAAGCAGTTAGGCTTATCAGAGGGTAGTGTTAAGCATTTGTTGTAGACACACAAGCAATACGTGACAACACACTAGATGACTTAACTCAAGGCCAATAGTTTTTTTTATAGAAAAATTTACTTTTCTTAATTTATTATAGAACCACAGGATTCAAATTGCAGATAAGTACATTAACCCCTTAGCTGCTGGGCCTTTTCCCCCCCAGTGCTGAGCCCTTTTTTGGCTATTTGGGGTAGTTCGCGCTTAGGGCTTCATAACTTTTTGTCCACATAAGCTAACCACGCCAAATTTGCGTCCTTTTTTTCCAACATCCTAGGGATTCTAATGGTACCCAGAGTTTGTGGTTTACCCTGGAGGAGACCAAGAAAATAGCCAAAATACAGTGAAAATTTTGTTTTTTCCAAAAAAATGGGAAAAAAGGGCTGCCGAAGAAGGCTTGTGGTTTTTCCCCTGAAAATGCCATCAACCAAGGGTTTCTGGTGCTGAAATCACTATCTTCCCACCTTTCAGGAACGGGCAGACTTGAATCAGAAAACCGAATTTTTCAACACAAATTTGGCATTTTACTGGGACATACCCCATTTCTACTATATTTGGTGCTTTCAGCCTCCTTCCAGTTAGTGACAGGAATGGGTGTGAAACCAATGCTGGATCCCGGAATGCTAAACATTTCTGAAAACTAGACAAAATTCTGAATTCAGCAAGGGGTCATTTGTGTAGATCCTACAAGGTTTTCCTACAGAAAATAACAGCTGAAATAAAAAAATATTGAAATTGAGCTGAAAACAACAGCCATTTTTCTTTATGTTTTACTCTGTAACTTTTTCCTGCGATGTCAGATTTCTGAAAGCAATATACTGTTTTGTCTGCTGGACTCTTCTGGTTGCGGGGATATAAAGGGCTTGTAGGTTCATCAAGAACCCTAGGTACCCAGAGCCAATAAATAAGCTGCACCCTGCAGTTGGTTTTCATTCTATACTGGGTATACAGCAATTCATTTGCTGAAATATGAAGAGTGAAAAAGAGGTATCAAGAAAACCTTTGCATTTCCAAAATGGGATCAAGATAAGGTTTTGAGGAGCAGTGGTTATTTGCACATCGCTGAATTCCGAGGTGCCCATACTAGCATGTGAATTGCAGGGCATTTCTCAAATAGACGTCTTTTTTACACACTCTCTTATATTTGGAAGGAAAAAATGTAGAGAAAGATAAGGGGCAATAACACTTGTTTTGCTATTCTGTGTTCCCCCAAGTCTCCCGATAAAAATGATACCTCACTTGTGTGGGTAGGCCTAGTGCCCGCGACAGGAAATGCCCCAAAACACAACATGGACACATCCTATTTTTTTTATAGAAAACACAGCTGTTTTTTCCAAAGTGCCTACCTGTAGATTTTGGCCTCTAGCTCAGCCGGCACATAGGGAAACCTACCAAACCTGTGCATTTCTGAAAACTAGAGACCTAGGGGAATCCAAGGAGGGGTGACTTGCGGGGCTCGGACCAGGTTCTGTTACCCAGAATCCTTTGCAAACCTCAAAAAGTGGCTAAAAAAAACAAGTTTTCCTCACATTTCGGTGACAGAAAGTTCTGGAATCTGAGAGGAGCCACAAATTTCCTTCCACCCGGTGTTCCCCCAAGTCTCCCGATAAAAATGATACCTCACTTGTGTGGGTAGGCCTAGCGCCCGCGACAGGAAACGCCCCAAAGCGCAACGTGGACACATCAAAATTTTTGGAAGAAAACAGAGGTGTTTTTTGAGAAGTGCCTACCTGTAGATTTTGGCCTCTAGCTCAGCCGGCACCTAGGGAAACCTACCAAACCTGTGCATTTCTGAAAACTAGAGACCTAGGGCAATCCAAGGAGGGGTGACTCGCGGGGCTCGGACCAGGTTCTGTTACCCAGAATCCTTTGCAAACCTCAAAAAGTGGCTAAAAAAACAAGTTTTCCTCACATTTCGGTGACAGAAAGTTCTGGAATCTGAGAGGAGCCACAAATTTCCTTCCACCCGGCGTTCCCCCAAGTCTCCCGATAAAAATGATACCTCACTTGTGTGGGTAGGCCTAGCGCCCGCGACAGGAAACGCCCCAAAGCGCAACGTGGACACATCAAAATTTTTGGAAGAAAACAGAGGTGTTTTTTGAGAAGTGCCTACCTGTAGATTTTGGCCTCTAGCTCAGCCGGCACCTAGGGAAACCTACCAAACCTGTGCATTTCTGAAAACTAGAGACCTAGGGCAATCCAAGGAGGGGTGACTCGCGGGGCTCGGACCAGGTTCTGTTACCCAGAATCCTTTGCAAACCTCAAAAAGTGGCTAAAAAAACAAGTTTTCCTCAGATTTCGGTGACAGAAAGTTCTGGAATCTGAGAGGAGCCACAAATTTCCTTCCACCCGGCGTTCCCCCAAGTCTCCTGATAAAAATGATACCTCACTTGTGTGGGTAGGCCTAGCGCCCGCGACAGGAAACGCCCCAAAGCGCAACGTGGACACATCAAAATTTTTGGAAGAAAACAGAGGTGTTTTTTGAGAAGTGCCTACCTGTAGATTTTGGCCTGTAGCTCAGCCGGCACCTAGGGAAACCTACCAAACCTGTGCATTTCTGAAAACTAGAGACCTAGGGCAATCCAAGGAGGGGTGACTCGCGGGGCTCGGACCAGGTTCTGTTACCCAGAATCCTTTGCAAACCTCAAAAAGTGGCTAAAAAAACAAGTTTTCCTCAGATTTCGGTGACAGAAAGTTCTGGAATCTGAGAGGAGCCACAAATTTCCTTCCACCCGGCGTTCCCCCAAGTCTCCTGATAAAAATGATACCTCACTTGTGTGGGTAGGCCTAGCGCCCGCGACAGGAAACGCCCCAAAGCGCAACGTGGACACATCAAAATTTTTGGAAGAAAACAGAGGTGTTTTTTGAGAAGTGCCTACCTGTAGATTTTGGCCTCTAGCTCAGCCGGCACCTAGGGAAACCTACCAAACCTGTGCATTTCTGAAAACTAGAGACCTAGGGCAATACAAGGAGGGGTGACTCGCGGGGCTCGGACCAGGTTCTGTTACCCACAATCCTTTGCAAACCTTAAAAAGTGGCTAAAAAAACAAGTTTTCCTCACATTTCGGTGACAGAAAGTTCTGGAATCTGAGAGGAGCCACAAATTTCCTTCCACCCGGCGTTCCCCTAAGTCTCCCGATAAAAATGATACCTCACTTGTGTGGGTAGGCCTAGCGCCCGCGACAGGAAATGCCCCAAAACAGAACGTGGACACATCACATTTTTTCATAGAAAACAGTGCCTACCTGTGGATTTTGGCCTCTAGCTCAGCCGGCACCTGGGGAAACCTAGCAAACCAGCACATTTTTGTAAACTAGAAACCCAGGGGAATCCAAGATGAGGTGACTTGTGGGGCTCGGACCAGGTTCTGTTACCCAGAATCCTTTGCAAACCTCAAAATGTGGCTAAAATACCACGTTTTCCACACATTTCGGTGACAGAAATTTCTGGAATCTGAGGGGAGCCACAAATTTCCTTCCACCCAGCGTTCCCCCAAGTCTCCCGATAAATATGATACCTCACTTGTGTGGTTAGGCCTGGTGCCTGCGACAGGAATAGATCACACAACGGTCAATGTTGGTCCTTACGTGAGGCAGCTGTTGACCCTGGGGTGATCCATTCCTGACACAGGCACTAGGTGTAGGCACTCAAGTGGGGTAGTGTTTTTATCAGGACAGGTGAGGAGTCACTGGGTGGTAGGAATGTTGTGGATCCCAGCATATTCCTGTAGTTTGTGTGACAGAAATGCGAGAAAAATAGAGTTTTTTCTCAACATTTCAGCTTTGCAGGGTATTCTGGGTAAGAAAACTTTGGGGAATCCACACAAGTCACACCTCTGTGGACTCCCCCGAATGTCTAGTTTCCAGAAATGTTTGGGTTTAGTGTGTTTCTCTATATGGCCGCCGAATCCAGGACCAAAAACACAGGTGCCTGCCTTACAAAACCAGTTTGTTTTGCCATAGACAATTTTGATGTCTCCACAATATGATTTGGGTGGTGGAATTTGGGGCTGAACTAAATTGGTGAGCTCCCAAGAGAGCACTCTCTCTCTGCTTGCCGCCGCATTCACCTGCTCTCTGGGTTGGCCTAACCCACTATTACCCAGTTGCACGAACAGCTTGCGAAGGGACAGCAGGACTGTCCTCATCACCTCCCTCATAATGTACTGGAAGAGGAGTTTTCGAATGGGACTCCTCTGACTGAAAAATCACTCCCAGAGTCTGCGCCATTGTCCTATCCCTCAGATGCTGTCTCAGTATCTGATGTCTCAGTCTCTGATCCTATGTCAGAGCGGTCCTCTATAACCCGAGTGCAGGCAGCAGTCATCCATCAAGATGCCATCTCTGCTATTGGCTAAACTGTTGCTCTAAAACACTAGCCTACGTAGACAGTCACAAAATCGATGGTGTGTGTGAGATACGTGCAACAGTAGAGGCCACCTTACCTGCGCTTCTTCCCTCAATCAGCACGTACTTTCAAGACACTCAAAAAACACCTTGTCACATACCATTCGTCACAGTCTTTAGCACCTCCTGCGCCCAGTCCAACAATCATTATTGGTGCTCCCACTCCCTCCTCCTCGGATTCCCTCATTACCACCCAGCAAAAGTGCCCTTCATCTCTCCATAGACTTTACTAATGTACTCAGCTATTTACATAAAATACAGATGTGCTCTTTGCAGTAGGCATATAAACCTTCTGCGCTTCTTTATGGCACTAAAACTGCCACTAGACAAGTCGGACCCTTTTCCCCCCAGGGAAACCACACACATATTGACAAAAGTGATGTATATATGACAGCCAACCACCTGAAACTCAACTCAAGCAAAACCGAAATAATCCTCTTTGGCCCTCACCAAAAAAACCTGGGACCCCCCATGGTGGCCCACCACGCAAGGCCCTGCACCCACCCCCGCCAACTACGCACGCAACCTCAGCATCATCCTAGACTCCTCCCTCTCTATGACCCAACAAATCAACGCTCTTACCTCCTCATGCTTCAACAAACTCCGTATACTGAAAAACATTAAAATGGATCCCCACAGAGACCAGAAAAACTGTCACTCACGCACTCATCAGCAGCAGGCTTGATTACAGAAACGCCCTCTACGCCGGCACCACTCTAAAACTCAAGTGCAAACTACACGCATCCAGAACTCAGCAGCACGACTCATCCTCGACCTCCACCGACACGAACACATCTCTCCACACCTCAAATCCCTCCACTGGCTCCCCATTGACAAAAGGATCACCTTCAAGATCCTCATCCTCACACACAAATCACTCCACAACACAGGCCCTGCCTACCTCAACGAGAGTCACCTTCCACACCCCCACACGAAACGTCCGTTCAGCTGACCTCTCTCTCGCCTCTGACCCCCGCATCAAACACACCACCACCGGGGGCAGATCCTTCTCCTACATTGCACCCAAAACATGGAACGCACTCACAACCCACATTCGCAAGACCCAAAACCTACTTCTTTTCAGGAAGGGCCTCAAAACCTGGCTTTTTGAACAGTGAACCTCCTAGCCCCTTTCCCTCCCCCCCGTCCCCCCCCAGCGCCTTGAGACCCTCACAGGTGAGTAGCGCGCTTTATAAATCTCTTTGATACAGATCTACCAATATATATATATATATAAATATATATCTACATAGATATATCTATAGATATATCCATGTACCTAGATATATCTATCTACATAGATATATATATATAGATATATACATATATTTTTTTTTAGTTGTTGTATGGTTTCCTTGGGGGCCAAAATGGCCCCCAGGGAAACCCTACAACATCTAAAAAAAAAATTGCCACGGGCGACCCCCTGTCATTTCATTTTTTTTTTTATTTGATTTATTATTATTTATTTTTTTTAAATCCCCTGGGGGGGGGGGGGCGCGATCGCGCCCCCCCCCCTCCCCAGGGGGCACCTACCTTTTTATTTTTTTCGGAAAATTATCCGGGGGGGGGGGGGCGGCCCGTTTTCCGGGGGGGGGGGCTGCCCCCCAAAAGTGAAATCCCTGGTGTCTAGTGGGGTTTCCTGGCCCCCGATCGCAGCTGTGCTGCGATCGGGGGCCAGGAAACCGTTTCAGAAGGCCTCATAAGAAAGGGGAGACTCTCCCCTTTCTTACGAGGCCTTCTGAAACTGTTTCTGGCCCCCGATCGCAGCACAGCTGCGATCGGGGGCCAGAAACAGTTTCAGAAGGCCTCGTAAGAAAGGGGAGAGTCTCCCCTTTCTTACGAGGCCTTTTCAAAATGTTTCCTGACCCCCCCGATCGCAGCTGTGCTGCGATCGGGGGAGCCAGGAAACCTGAAAGTGTTTCCTAGCCCCCGATCGCAGCACAGCTGCGACCGGGGGCCAGGAAACACTTTCAGGAAGGCCTCGTAAGAAAGGGGAGTGTCTCCCCTTTCTTACGAGGCCTTCCTGAAAGTGTTTCCTGGCCCCCGATCGCAGCTGTGCTGCGATCGGGGGCCAGGAAACACTTTCAGGAAGGCCTCGTAAGAAAGGGGAGACTCCCCTTTCTTACGAGGCCTTCCCGAACGTGAAAAAGGCCGTTTTCCCCATGAAAGCAGGAAGCGGCCGCAAGGCTGCTTCCTGCTTTCATGGGGAAAACACCTTTGCAACGTCAGCGCGCCTCGCGGCGCGCTGACGTCACAAAGGGGCGGGTGGGGGGCGGGGGGAGACACGGTAGCTTCCGTGTCTCCCGGGGGGGGAAAAAAAATAAAAAATAAATCCTCGGGTGCGACGCACCCGAGGATTTATTAATGCCCTTCCTGGTGTCGGCCACTGGTCGTGACCCGCACCAGGGAGGGTGTGTGGGCGTCGGCCAGTGGCCGACGCCCGCACCTAAGCGGTTAAATGTAAGGTACTTTGCATAGGTATAGTTAGAACTTTGCACCAAAACAGTAATGTACACAGGTTATCATGAAATGGCAAACTATTTTAAAAGTGGACACTGCAAAATTCAACAGTTCCTGGGGGAGGTAAGTACAGTTAGGTTAATGTGGTAAGTAAATCACTTACAAGTTCAGTCTCCGGGGGACAGGTAGCCCACCATTGGGGGTTCAAGTCAACCCCAAACACCCAGCACCAGCAACACAGGGCCGGTCAGGTGCAGAGGTGAAAGAGGAGCCAAAATAACATGGGCGCCTCTGGAGACAGGGGGTGCTCTGGTTCCAGTCTGCTGGCAGGTAATTACCTGGTCCTCGGGAAGCCAACCAGGGGGGTTTAGTAGAGCACTGGGGTGTGGGGGGTGGGGTGGGTGGAGAAAGGTCCCCAGTAGGCTCACAAAGTACACCCTCAGCGGCGCAGGGGCGGCCGGGTGCAGTGGGCAAACAGGGCGTCAGGTTTGTAAATAGGTTTCAATGGAGAGACCTGGGGCTCACTCAGACGTTGCAGGCAGGGCACAGGGGGGCTTCTCGGGCCAGTCACCAACTGGGCAAGGGTGAGGGCCGCCTGCTGGTCACTGCTGCACCGGTGGTCGGTTCTTCATGGGCCTGGGGGCTGCGAGTTCAGTGCTTCTTCCAGGCATCGGGTTTCTTTGTCCCGGGCAGTCGCGTTCAGCAGGGTCCTCGGGATTCCCTCTGCAGGCGTCGTCATGGGGATGCAGAGAGGTTAGCCCAGGGTGGACACATCGTCAGATTGCCTGGGGATCCTCTCTGGGTTGTTGGTTTCTCTGGACACAGGCCAGGGGCATCGGATGCAGAGTGGTGGGGACTCACGCTTCTCGAGTGAGGCGACAGTCCCTTTAAAGATGGTTTCTTCTTTCTTTGGTTGGACAGGTCCGCTGTCCATGGGAGTTCTTGATCCTCTGTAGTTGCAGGGCAGTCCTCTGAGTCGGCAGAGGTCGCTGGGCCTCCAGGATGCGTCGCTGGTGTAGGTTCTCTGAAGCTGGAGAGAGGCCAGTAGGGCTGGGGCCAAAGCAGTTGTCGTTGTCCTTCTCTGTGGGTTTTTCAGCTAGGCAGTCCTTCTTTGTAGGTCATCAGGAATCTGATTTCCTGGGTTCAGGGTCGGCCCTAAATACTAAATTTAGGGGTATGTTAGAGCAGGAGGGCAGTAGCAAATGGCTACCGTCCCCGAGGGTGGCTACTCCCTCCTTGTGCCTCCTCCCTTTGGGGGAGGGGGCAAATTCCTATTCCTATTCAGCTAAACCCTCCAAAACAAGATGGAGGATTTTTTAAGGAGGGGGTCACATCAGCTCTGGTCACCTTAGGGGTGGACCTGGCTGAGGGGGTGACTCCTCCTTGTTTTTCTCATTATCTCCCCGGACGTGCCACCAAAACTTGGGGTTGTGTCCGGGGGGCGGGCATCTACACTAGCTGAAGTGCCCTGGGGCTCTCCAGGGAACATTGAGGCTCACCGCCAGGTGTTACAGTTCCAGCAGGGGGATGTGTGAAGCACCTCACCCCAGGACAGGCTTTGTTCCTGGTCACAGAGTGCACAAAGGCAGTCACCCCATGTAACCAGAAACTGGCCTGGAAGCAGCAGGCTGGCAGAGACCGGTCAGCCTAGCACTAGCAGTTGGGCTGGCATGCAGGGGGCATCTCTAAGATGCCCTCTGTGTGCATTTCTCAATAAATCCCACATTGGCATCAGTGTGGATTTATTGTGCTGAGAAGTTTGATACCAAACTTCCCAGTATTCAGTGTAGCCATTATGGAACTGTGGAGATTGTGTTTGAGAAACTCCCAAACCATATACTCTTTATGGCAACCCTGGACTTACAATGTCTAAGAATTGGCTTAGACACTACAGGGGCATAGTGCTCATGCAGCTATGCCCTCACCTGTGGTAAAGTGCACCCTGCCTAAGGGCTGTAAGGCCTGCTAGAGGCGTGACTTACCTATTCCACAGGCAGTGGGTTGTGGGCATGGCACTCTGAGGGGAGTGCCATGTAGACTTAGTCTTTTTCTCCCCACCAGCACACACAAGCTGTGAGTGTGCATGTGCTGAGTGAGGGGTCCCCCGGCTGCCATAATACATGCTGCAGCCCTTATAGACTTTCCCTGGCCACAGGACCGTTGGTACCAGGGATACCTTTTACAAGGGACTTATCTGTATGCCAGGGCTGTGCCAACTGTGGAGACAAAGGTACAGTTTTAGGGAAAGAACACTGGTGCTGGGGCCTGGTTAGCAGGGGCCCCCAAGCACACTTTCAATCAAAGCTGGCATCAACAAAAGGCAAAAAGTTAGGTAGGTTTTCCAAGAGCATTGAACAGACTCCCAGTGTGGAAACTAGGACTGAATATGTAATATATAGAAAACCTGTTCAAAATACAATACGGTCACTGAAAGAAAGAGGGAAGAGAAGAGTTCGGGATAGATCGAGCTGAGGTAATGCCAGAGCGAGAGGAACACACATCCGAACCCGATGGCGGAGAGAAAACAATCTCACAAAGGAGCTGATGCCCATGAGCAGTATTACCTAGAGGAGTAGTCACTCAATCCTGTGACAAACAAAAACAACTTGTAACACTCCGGACCCAACACTAGATGATGGACTTATGCAAAGCATGTGCATCTCCAGCCACACATGCCACTGAATATGTATATACCATACCAAAGTGAGGTATAGTGTGCAAGGAGTCCAGTGGATCCCCAGAGTCTTTACTGAGGCTAAAGTAGACAATACTTATGCTCTCTTTTGTGGTAGTGTGGTTGTGCAGTTAGGCTTAGCAGAGGGTACTGCTAACCATTTGTTGTACACACACAGTCAAGAAATTAGGCACACACTCACTCAATAACTCTTGGCCAATGTTTATGTATCAAACAAATATTCTGAATTACTTTATTTTTTAGAAACAAAAGGATCTTTGTAACACCCCCTCCAACAGGATGACCTGCTAATTAGCCTACCTAAGGCAGCAACCCTCAAAGGGCTGCCGCCACTGAAATGCAAATCTGGCTCCCCTCGCCAGACAGCACCACTGCACCAGAGGCCTCCAGCCCATGTTGAAGTGGGCAAACTGTGCCAACTTGGCCTCCAGCACATCCAGAAAAAGTCCATTGTGGGCTTTCCCTCTGTGACCCTCAGACCTATGTCTGCAGCCTCTCTTTGTGCAGGCCCCCCTCAACTGAGATCGCCTCGGGTGACGGCAACCCACAATGGTCTACTGCACCTCTTCACCTGGTCGCCCTGGACTGAGGAGATGAGGACCACTGGTGTCCCTGCATCCCTCAGGCTCGTGAGACTTGAGCCCACTTGTTGGTATACCCGGACTGGGTCCCCTGTTCACACCAGCAGCCTGTTCTCCGAGCCCTGGCCGCCCCCTTGCCGCTGAGGGTGTACTGAGGGTGCTGCCTTGGACCTTGCCCACTACTCACCTCAACCTCAGTCGCTTGGTCTTGTAAGTCGCTGTACTCTGCAACACTTGCGTTCCTCCCATAGAATACCATTACAGATCTAAGAAATTGCACCGAGTCCACTTTTTAAAGTGAAAAGAAATCCTATTTAAAAACCTACTTATCTGAATGATTTTTTCTCGGATGCCTTAACATGTTTAAATTTAGATACTTGTTATTTTTATAAATTGCTGTGGATCTCCTTTTTGATTCACAGGTCTCATTTGTTGACTACTGTGTGTATTTGTAGATGTCTTTCACTCCTCTGTGTTAAGACAAAGGCTGCTTGACCACACTACCCCTAAATAGAGCACTTTGGGATTGCATAGCAAGCCCTTACACTCACTGGGCAACTCCTGAACCCTTTACACGGTGTTCTCCTACAACATAAAGGGCAAGCTTCCTACAGGCAAGCACTTGACTTCCAAGTTAAGGCGGTGCAGAAATCGAAGACTATATTAGGGAGGTGGCTTCAGTTAGAAACTTAGAACTCAGCAACACACAAAAGATCATTCAAAGTACCATAAATCTAGCCTGTTCCAGGTTATCTTAGATGAAATATAACAACCACAAATATATGGATTTTCACTATTATGCTACTGGTCTTGTGAAGTTATTCACAAGCATTATAAAAGATATACAGTCTT
This sequence comes from Pleurodeles waltl, assembly GCF_031143425.1. Taxonomy (NCBI): domain Eukaryota; kingdom Metazoa; phylum Chordata; class Amphibia; order Caudata; family Salamandridae; genus Pleurodeles; species Pleurodeles waltl. The sequence continues at coordinate 1,240,165,569 of NC_090446.1, forward strand.
TGGTAGTGCATGCTTCATCATTAAAGCAATCAACCTATTGGTTTTATCATCACATGAACAATAGCATCTGTTCTAAAATGTATGAACAAGGCCCAATTGCTTTAATGTAATTTTCATTATAAACAAGGACTTTTTACAGCATCGAATATGAACATTTAGCTGCTATTTGCAATTAACCAATCACCACCCCTGTCCCCACAATGGCAGGAGTCAGCCATTTCAGTGCTTCTAAAAAGACCATGGAGGCCTGCTTTTTCTGGGTACCCACTTCTCCCAATTGGGAATTTTACTGTTTAAAAAATTCTCCCTGTATAAATTGCTCTCTAGGGGCACACAACTGCACCATGGAGTCCTAAAACCCATTTGTATACACTGCATATGCCCTTCAACCACCAGACAATCCATATAAAATACAAAAATGTATTTCTGCCTGAAGCAGCTTCTCTACCCACTCATGCTTTTTCACTTCAATTACACAACTAGTTATCTCCCCCATCCCCAATTCAGTTGTGCCTGCTTATTCTGGGGCATCCTCCGTGCACACAAAGGGGCTGACTGTGCAGCCAGAAGTGGATCTGCCTTCTCTAGTCTTACTGTTGGCTCATTCTAATCTTACAGGGCAGCGCAGAAATTGTCAAAACTAGACAGTGCTCCTGCTAACCAGGGCTATGCTGCCCAGACCCAGGGAGCTCCCCTGGGGAAGGGGAACATTCTTCCATCAGTCCCTGCACGTCACGAAGACCATCTATTCCAGTTACACCCTTTCCACCTGACCCCAAGAGGTAATTTCTTGAAAAGGGAAATATCTAGAAAACTGCTCATTTGAATCAGATCTTTTGGTGGTGCCCAGAGCAGCAGTGCACCAGCTGTAGCTTCCCGAAAGCTGTGTGCTATGCAATGCTGTCATTTTGATTAGGATGATGTTGGATTTATATTAATTGTCCAAGGGGTACTGAAATGCTCTAGGGTGATATAACTAGAATAGTGGGAGCTCATTGAAGGAACTCACTGAAATGTTCATGAAAAGCAGTATCCTTGTCTGGTGGGACTGTAGATCATATGAAATCAGATTTTATTTTGGGATCTGTTTCGATAGTTACTGAAAAACATTTAAAGGAGAATGATGAGGGGGTCATCTCGAATGGTGATTTTGCCCTTTTTGTACTGATACATGCTACTGTGCCTCCATTTATATGGAGGCTGTCTTTGTGGAGGATAGGGATACCCTCTGATAGGGAATGTCCCCAGAGAGGGTAAATGCAGAGGAAATCCATGTTTTGAGGCTGAATAGCACATTTGTGGTGAGATAATATTGGATGCTTCTTGTGCTTGTTGATGGAGCCTTTATAAATGTACATTCTAGCACAACTTTTTAGAAGCACTATATTATTTGTTATTGATTATTAATGGTTATTGATATGAATTACTTTTTCTGGCTTTTTATTGCTTGTCTAGGGTGTGTACGTTTCGCGGTGGTCTATAACCTGGGGATAAACGAGCCTGTGATCTTTTGAGTCAAATACTGCCCTATTTATTAAAGAATAGGAACAGAAAAAATGGTTGTCAGCGAAGATAAAGAAGGTATATGGAGAGGAGGTGGAGAAGACCGCATACAGGGTAGAAAGCAGTAATGCTCTGAAACATATCACTGAGATGGGTGTTCGATAGCACAACTGGATATTAGTTGTTTTAGATAGGTGTTAGTTGGCAGGGTTTAAAATTTGAAGGGGAAGTGAAAAGAGCCTTTTCAAGTGTTTAAAGTGCCTTTTTAGATTGAGTATAACATTTTAAAGGCAAAACTACATAAATAAAGTTCAGATAAGAACACCAGGAGCTCAATTTATAGATCATATATTACTCACGTGAAATGGTGAAGGACATGCTGACAATGGTCGCTGTACTGGTTCAACCATGTTACAATCTGTAAAGGAGTAATTAGCAGCACGGGACTGAAAGTCTTTCCAAGCGTTTTCTAAAAGACAAGGACACTTTCAGGAGGATTAATGGATCCAACACCATCATCAACGTCAAAAACAAATTGCACAAAATATAAAACATGAGGGGAAAAAACAACTTACAAATGCCTTCTCTCGTTCAAGCAGCACATTCAACAGACCCTGGAATTAAAGAACAAAACTAAATATTGCAGGTCACGTTTTCTAAACACAAAACTAATAGTATAGGGCACCAAACAACAGAATGTGAGGATTTTTCACTTTCACCTGCTTTTGAAAAATAGTATTGCTGTGGTTCTAAATGAATCAACTAGCAATAGCATATCCGTGTTTAGCTATCAACAGTGTAGCTAAAAAAGAAAAAACGAGTGCTAGAACACAAAGCAACCACTGTTGAGTTTTGATTGGATTGCACATACACACATTATCAAATAAAAAGTAACTGAAAAACACTAGACAATTGTTTGAAGAGGGAATCTATAGGAAATAATAAACTCACCTTATCTATTCAGTAATGCAAGCTCTTCACATCAGATATAATTATTCCACGGATTCACATTTGGAATTTCTTGGCATAATAGTACTAATAATACAATTGAAGATACTTAAAATAGCAGCACATATGCCCACCTCTGCCAAACATCACAAAAGCAGATGAAGAAAGGTTCACTTCAGTCTTCGACGCCTTGATAAAAGGAATACACCATCTTGTTGGTCTGCTGCACCCATTCCCAAGGGAAACAATTACAGCCTTCATTCCACAATTTCCACTGGAACATTACACTTATTACAACAAGACACAATGAAGTGGCAAAGTAGGGCCTCGCGCATAAATTTGGGTCAAAGAAACAATGTGCACAACACATGATTTCAGCTTTAAAAATCTGCAAATACTAATTCTAATCAATGAAACTATTCGGTCACCTCCAACTAATTCAGCAATAGAGCACAGCCTCATGCCGTAACGTCCAGGTTTTTAAACCATAAATCGTCTCTCTGTACAGGGAACTATCACTACCACACAACTGGGATGACAAATGTTCCTCAGATCAATGAAATATTTACTAAAGTCCCACTCAAACTTCCTCTGCTTGTGCTACCTTCCGCTATTAAGGGTTCCTTATCCTCTGTAAACTTTGCAACAGGAATTAGACTACAAACAGAAGATACCGGCATTGTGAGAGACTTCAGACATGGGTGCTCATTTGCAGATGTTCAAACTGTAAATCAGGACACTGGAAATAAAACAAATAAATGATACTTCACCAGATAAATTACACTAGCAAACAACAGTTGTGAAAACGAACAACAAATCTAGCATAAAACATGGCTCTGATATCATGTGCAAAGACAGGGAATTCATTGCATGCGGAGTTTAAGTAGTATTAGGAGCCGCATAACGTACACGTTACTTACCTTCGGTAACGAAATATCTGGTAGAGACATATTCTAGTTGCAGATTCCTTACTTTAGAATTTTCCCTCATGCGTCAGACTGGATCTGGAGATATTTTTCTTCGAGCAATACCCATGCGCGTCAATAGGTGGCGTTGGTTGACTCCACTGAGGTCGTAGTTGCCATGATGACATCGGGAGTAGGACAGACGCAGCCTCAGCGCAGTGACGTCAGTTTCTTTTAATGACTTTCCACACCAAAGTGCAGAGCCGCCAAGAACAGTGATATTGGTGCCCCAGAGCGAAGGACCTGAAGGGGGAATCCCTGTCCCTAGAAATCAGTTCGCAAGCGGGGAGGATGGATAGGTCGGTAAGGAATCTGCAACTAGAATATGTCTCTACCAGATATTTCATTATCGAAGGTAAGTAACTTGTACATCTGATAGAGACTTCTAGTTACAGATTCCTTACTTTAGAATAGATACCCAAGCAATGCAATCCTCCGAGGTGGGATGCGAACCAAGATCATACTAGAAAGTCCTGCAGGACCAAACGACCAGAGTAGCCGTCCCGACAGACCTGACTGTCGAGGCAGTAATGTTTAGCAAATGTGTGCAGGGATGCCCACGTAGCCGCCTGGCAGAGATAAAAGGACAGGAACTCCGTGTGGTAATGCAGTGGAAGCAGCAGTTGCTCTGGTGGCATGAGCGCGCAAGCCCTGAGGGGGTTGCTTCTTGGCCAAAGCATAGCACTTTTTGATGCAAAGAAGTACCCATCGAGAGATGGTACATTTTTGCACCACATTCCCTTCCTTCGCACCCACATACCCGATAAAGAGTTGATCGTCCACCTGGAAATCTTTAGTATGATTTAGATAGAATGCCAACGCTCTTTTTGGATCCAGACGGTGGAGTCTCTCCTCCTCATGAGATGGATGTGGGGGTGCATAGTAAGTAGGCAATGTGATGGACTGGCCTGCATAAAAAGGTGTAATAACCTTGGGAAGGAAGGAAGCCTTTGTGCGCAACACCACTTTGTCAGGGTGCGCAGACAAGAATGGAGGATTTGAAGAAAGAACTTGAAGCTCAACCACTCTGCGAGAAGAAGTGATTGCAACAAGAAAGACCGTTTGGAAAGTGAGAAGCAGTAAAGGGCAATTGTGCATCGGCTCAAAGGGAGTACACATTAAGTAAGTAAGGATAAGATTGAGGTCCCACTGAGGCATGATAAATGGAGTGGGAGGAAATAAATGGTTTAGACGTTTAAGGAATCTTTTGGCAATAGTAGATCTAAAGAGTGAGGGCTGATCAAGTAGCCTAAGAAAAGCTGAAATGGCAGATAAATACCCTTTAAGGGTGCCCAAAGCAAAGCCTGGCTGGGCCAAAGAAAGAATGAACAAAAGAACCTCAGATAGAGGAGCAGCAAGGGGATCAACAGATTTGTTGGTACACCATGCCACAAATTTATGCCAAAGAAAGGCATATACCGTTTTGGTGGTGGGATGCCTGGCTGCCAAGATAACATTGTAGACTTCGGGTGGAAGTTCAAAAGTCATCAACTGTTGCTGCTCAATCTCCACGCCTGAAGGCGGAGATTGGACAGGTTCGGGTGGAGAACCGTCCCCTGTTGCTACGACAGAAGACCCGCCCAAAGAGGCTACTGACCCCAGACCTAAACACACCCCTAAATTGAGTATTTGGGGGCGACCCTGAACCCAGGAAACCAGATTCCTGCAACCTGAAGAAAGAAGAAGTACTGCTGACCTGAAAGCCCTGCAGAGATGGCGGAGATGACAACTGACTTGGCCCCAGCCCTACCGGCCTGTCTCCAGACTCAAAGAGCCTGCACAGCGACGTATCCAGTGGGACCAGCGACCTCTGAAGACTCGGAGGACTGACCTGCACCTAAAGGTGCAAGAAACTCCAGAGGACAGCAGCTCTGTCCAAAACTACAACCATGAAACCATCTTTAAAGAAGATTCCAGCCTCACTCCGGAAGAGTGAGTCTTCACACTGCACATGGCGCCCCCGGCCCGTGTCCAGAGAAACCAACACCGCAGAGAGGACCCCCCAGGCGACACCAACGACGTGGACACCCTGAAGTCTACCTCCCTGCACCCCCACAGCGATGCCTGCAGAGAGGATCCAGAGGCTTCCCCTGACTGCAACTGGCCGGTAACAAAGGACCCCGACACCTGGACAAAGCACTGCATCCCCAGGACCAAGAAGGAACCACCCACCGGTGCAGGAGTGATCAGCAGGCAGCCCTCACCCTAGCCCAATCAGTGGCTGGCCCGAGAAGCCCCCCCCGTGCCCTGCCTGCATCGCCAGAGTGACCCCCGGGTCCCTCCACTGCTTTCAATACAAAACCCAATGCCTTGTTCACACACTGCACCCGGCCGCTGCTGAAGGTGTATTTTGTGTGCCTGTTTGGGACCCCCCCCCCAGTGCTCTACAAAACCCCCCTGGTCTGCTCCCTGAGGACGCAGGTACTTACCTGCTAGCAGACTAGGACCGGAGCACTCCTGTTCTCCAAAGACACCTATGTTGTTCGTACCCTGCTTTGACCTCTGCACCTGACTAGCCCTGTGTTGCTGGTGCTGGTTGTTTGGGGTTGACTTGAACCTTCAACGGCAGGCTGCCTATGCCCAGGAGAGTGAACTTCTAAGTGCTTTACTTACCTGAGAAACTAACTATTACTTACCTCCCCCAGGAACTGTTGATGTTTGCACATTGTCCACTTTTAAAATCGCTTATTGCCATTTTTGCCAAAACTGTGTATACTACTGTTTCAATTCAAAGTTCCACACTTACCTGTGTGAAGTACCTTACAATTTATGTACTTACCAAAATTCTGACTCTTGTGGTTCTAAAATAAATGAAAAAAATAATATTTTTCTACATAAAAACCTATTGGCCTGGAGTTAAGTCTGAGTGTGTGTTCTCATTTATATCCTGTGTGTGTACAACAAATGCTTAAAACTACCCTCTGATAAGTCTACTGCTCGACCACACTACCATGAAATAGACCATTAGTATTATCTAATTTTGCCACTATCAACCTCTAAGGGGAACCCTTGGACTCTGTGCACACTATCTCTCACTTTGAGATTGTATATACAGAGCCAACTTCCTACACCAATGATATTCTGAAAAACAATTGGTCCCTTCTTGATACAAGCTGCTGTTCCTTTATTGCCAGAATAGCTTTGTATGCTCGGTTCTGATGCCTGGTCACCAACACTTTTGACAATCTAAATCTCTTCCTTTTTCAAATCGAAATCTAGCAAGGAGATGTTGTTACAGGGCCTGAGTTCCCATAGCCAAAAGGTCATTTATGGTGATTTTGTGCTTTACAAACAGTAACATAACTAAATATATTCAGGTGACGGGGAGACCTAATACAAAAAAATGGAGAACAAATAAACAAAACTATTTAATGCATTTCAATGAGAACTTTCTGGCTATACTCACTGTATGATGATCAGCATGTATGTGAGAAAGAAAGACAGCCGATATATTGCAAAGGATCATATCCACTTCATCCCCATAATGGCGGCAGAGTTGGCCAAATGTACCTTCGCCACAGTCCAGAAGCAGAGATTGTGAAGGGCTAGCGAGAAAATTATCTGAGTTAGTAAGATAATATAGGAACTGAGTGATTTTAAATGAATGAGTCAATAGATATACATATGTGAGCCTGTTCATGTCTCCCAATCCTGGAGCCACAGACCAATTTAAGACACAGAGCCTGATTTAGAACGGAGTAGACATGTTACTCTATGACAGATACACCATCCACCTTATTACAAGTGAATTCTACTCTACTGCATTTGTAATAATGGGGATGGGATATCCATCAGGTTGTGCTGGAATATCCTTACGCCAAACTCTGGATAAGGCCCAGAGTACCATGCACACAATTTATCAGTGAAATTGTACATGCTTTGTCAGAAATGCTTTAGGCCAAAGAAAAGGTTCTTGAATCCATAAATTTTTGCGGTGCTGTGGTGCCAACTACCTTTTTTACTCTTCAAAGCCCTCCAATAAGACATATCAACGGCTCTCCATCTCATTTAATCACACTTCTTTCCTCACAAAGTGCTTTTTGTTATAATCAGACACCTCTGTAGGGCAGTATGCAAGGTAATGGTTCTTACCTATACTCCTAGTTCTCCTTCAGTGTAATCTCAATTGAAATCAAAAGCACTGAATATCTTTCCTCGTACGGAGATCACATAACACTTCTCTAAAATATATCCTAAGTATGCTAAAGGGGCAAGGTCACTAGAAACACCAGCAGTACACTTTTACCTGCCCCGTAGCGTCTGAGTGCATAGGTGCTGGTTGGGTTCGGTGCCTTATGCACTGCACAACCGGCGTGGGGAAGGGAGCACATGGAAAGAGGCTGCACAGGGGGATTTGGGGATAAGTCCGGGAGCTCCCAAAAGGGGCTCAGTCGATGTGGGTACAGGGGGTAGGTGAACACCATTGGTTGTCGTGGGCTCGGAAAGTGGAGCTTGGGTGCAGCGGGTTTTTGGTAGTCGAGTGCATCAAGCCCCCCATGGCTCTTGGTTGGACCTGCAAGAAGGGGACAAAACAGGACAGCTGGTCCACTCTTGTTGATGGCCTCTGCAATGCGGACATCCCTCGACAGCTGGTCTCAGGTTTTGGCATTGCAGTCCTGATTAGACTTCAAACAAATGGTTCCTGTAATAGGTCCGGTACCCCGGGTCTTGGCACAGAATGGCTCCGATGAGTCCTGGCGTCTTCTTACTGGGTGGGGAGACGGATCTTACATACTGGAAAACTGTGACCTTTTCCGGGGTGGCGGTTGTGTCAGTAGACCTGGTGGTCAGTAGAACAGTGAGCTGGATGTTGCAGTTCGTGCCTGCAAGGAAGTGGCTCCTCCACTTCAAGGGAGATGCTTACCGCAGGGTGAAGTGTAGGATGCCCTCCAACGCTTTTGGAGGATGCACAGCGGCAGGACAAGCCGGGTTGTCATGATTGTCGGGAAAGGAGCAGGGAGGCAGCCAGTGTTCTGCACCAAAGTCCACCAGCAGTCCATAGTTCTCACTTATTTGGATCATCTTGGTCCTTATTCTTATTTTGTCAGACAAATCCAAGTTCCTGGTGTAAAGGGGCTACCCAAATATGCAATTTAGGGGAATTTTAGGGATAGTAGGGTAGTAGCCAATGGCGTACCTACCCCTAGCATGACTACACCCCCCTATATGACCCACTTCCTGTGGGGCATGGGCATAACCCTGTCCCAAAATTCCTATTTCCACCAAAAACAAGATGGTGGAACCCTTCTTTCGTGGAGCACATCAGGCTGCCCACCGTAGGGGTGTGACTGGTAGTGCAACACACCTACTTGCATAGTTAATTTCCCACCTGTCCCGGTGTCAAATTGGCCTCAGGGCAGGGGGGTGGCAACTCCCAGGTCTGGGGGAAGCTGGGATTACTTATCAAAGGCAGCAGGGTCTTTTAAGTACCTGTCCTTGGTATGAAGATTCACTAGCCATCCTGCTGGAGTAGGTGATAACACCTTCCTCCAAAGCAGGCATTGTTTCTAGCCTCAGAGAGCGGGCCCTCACCTCTAAGGGGTCAGAAACATGTCTGTGGTGGTAGGCTGGTCAATACCTCTCAGCCCACACACTAAGGGTCTGGTAGACTTCATGAGACACCTACAAGGTGCCCTTTGGGTGCTTGTGTTAATAATTCCAAGGCAAGCATCAGCCTGGATTTATTAAGACGAGGTGTATCAAACACCATAGGTTTCAGTGACGCCATTATGTAGCTGGTAACTCGTAATGACCAGCTCCCAGCACATATCTAAAGATGGCTTAATTTGTTCACTTGAAACATCTAAGTAGACATTACAGGTGCATATCTACTCATGCAGCTAGGTCCTCCCATCAAATATAATGCACCCTGTGCCTTAGGACCCTAAGGCGTGCTTGCAGGGGTGACATATATATTAGGTACAATGATTTGGGGCATGGCACACAAGTGCATTGTTGTGTTTTCACTCATGGCTTGCCCCATGATACTCAGTCTGACATGGCAGACTGTGTGCAATTTTTAGTGGGGGTCCCTTAGGTTGATACAATACATGCTGCATCTCTTAGGGACCCTCTCTAGTACCCAAGCCCTAGGTACGAGCGGAACCGTTTACTAGGGACTTACAGAGGTACTAGAGGTTGTGCCTACTATATACAATCAGTCTTGTTACCTTCTTTCAGGGAAAGGGCACTGGCACTGGGGACCTGTTTGTGCACCTTCAGTCAAAAAACCTTGGTAGCAGTGGCAAAAAAATGGAGGTGACCATGTCAAAAAGGGGCACTTTCCTACAATGCGCAGAGGTGACCCTCAGGCTTCTGACCAGCAATCAATTCTAGACAGTCTGGTCTTCTAGTGATAAAGCTCTAAACCTCACTCCTCTTTGTTTGTTCAAATAGTACATTGTTGTTGTGTAGTCGGTCTGAACAAGGAATGAGTGTCTTGAAACAGGGCTGGAAATACTTCAGGACCAAGTGATCAGCCCTTAGTTCCATTAGGCTGATGTGGTATACTGTTTTTGTGTGGACTACCTTCCCTGTGTCTGATGGTGATCCATGTGTGCAGTCCCACCTGAAAGGGAGACCTCGAGATTAAATGTTATTTCGAGAAGGAGATGTTTTGATTGCCACCACTTTTTGAGCTACTGATTTACTTTGAGGGAGAGGATGATCTTGTCTTCCCAATTGCCCAATGGCTCCACTGGTCTTTGAGACACTTTTGTACCAGTCGCATTTGGTGGGCATTCAGGGATAGAAAGATGGAGGATGCCATTGAGCCCAGTAGAGATGACAATTGTTTCTCCGTTGGAAGGGAAGCTTTCATTAGAGATTGACATTTCAGATGCATGGTTAACAGTCTCTTCTCTGAAGGATACAGTTTTGCTTTTATGGTATTGAGAATCACTCCTAGATAGTTAAGAAACTGCACTAGTGATGATGTTGATTGTTTGGGTTCGACATGCAGTCTTAAGTGATTGAAAGTAGAGACAGTTATTTGATAATGTTGACAAACTTGTTAGTGTGGTGCAGCCTCAATGAGCCAGTAATCTAGATACGGATAGATGAAGATCTTGAGTTTCCCAAGATGTGTGGCGTCCACTGTCATACACATTGAAAAAGTTTTTGGGGCTGATTTGAGGCCGAAAAGAAATGCTTTGTACTCGGAGTCACTGTTTCCAATATGTGGTCTTTCCCTCTATGTAAATATGCATCCTAAAAATCTATGAAGCACAATCAGTCCCCTTGATGGATCTGTGGGTAAATGTTGCCTAACACTAGCTTTTTGAATTACGCTATGCAAATTCATCTGTTTGTGATTTTGAGATCTAAGATGGGTCTCAGTTCTGTCTTTGGACTTCTTGTTTACCAAAAAGCGCCAGGACTATATCCTAATTCTTTTCTGGGAAAGAGTACAGGCTCCACTGTTTGCTTTTGTAGAAGAGCATTGACTTCTTGTTGAAGCATTTCTAGATGCCGTTTGGATGTTTTTTGGTGGTATAGCTCGTGAAGGATGGATAAATCTGAGACCTTAACTACTCCATGAACAATTCAGCACCCATGCTCTTTTTGGGATGGAACTCCACTCCTACAAGTAATTTGAATTACTTTCCCCTACAAAAGAGGGAAATAGAGGAAGCGGAAGTTGAGGATCATTATTTTATTCCTTACAGAGGTTTACCTGCTTGAGCCATTTGGTGACCATCACTCCCTTTCGTTTGTTGCTTCTGCTGCTGTTGGAAAGGCTTTGCTGCTTCTGTTGGTGAACATGGGCCACAAAGGGAGTTGAACCCTCTGATGGTAATAAAGGCATTTATAACATTGGTAAGAATATTTCTTCTGCTCCTAATGTTTCTCCAGTCCAACGGCTTGCAGGGTCTCAGTTTTGATCCAAGTCATCTCATCATCTGTATGACTTCCCCATAAAGTTGCATCAGAGAGAAGGGTAGGTTGATAATCCTGTGCGGAGACTCCGGTTTGAGAGCTGTCAATTGAAGCCAAGAATGTCTTCTGAAGGGTAATTTGTCACAATAAACATGTGCTACTAATAAAGATGAATCTTCAGCAGCTCTGTTCAATTGGCTAGACACAATCATGCCCTCATTCAGGATTACAATAAAATATATGTATATATATTTTCTCTCTCTTCATCATCCAGGAATTGCTGGAATGGGTCCCATAAAGACAGGTCATCCAGTATTCAGTATTTATGCATATTACTGAAGATCCTATGACAGAAAACACATTTCTAGAGGAACTGCACCCAGGCAAAGGAAGGTACAGAGAAGGCATAGCGAGCTTCAGCAGACGGATGTTACCATTAATGAACCCATTCATCCTCCTAAAGAATACACCGATTATAAAATAAAATGCGGAACACATCGCTTTGTCCAAGGAAAATTAGATAGTTACATCGTAATTAGAACACAAGCATATGTGCATTGAGATAAGACTACTGAAGTGTTTCCTACCTGATATTTATAAGAGTGGAACTAACATTTCTGATTTTCATTGGGATTGCTGATCCGGTTCCCAAGAACACAGTTTCTGGATACTGGTCATATTTTCCTGAAACATAAAGGAACTATATTATTCCAACCTGCGAAACAAGCATTTACAATGCCTGTAGGTCTGGTTTATGAATGTGTCTTGTGTCACTGATGAGCTCAGGCACCCAGTAATTAAGAATACATGCATTCTGTCACTCATCTTTGCATTCATGTATCCATTCATCCATCCACTCACACTTGCTTGCTTTTACCCTCTGACACAACCACAATTAGACACACACAAAGTCAACAATATATGCAAGAGAAATCAAAACAATATATAAAGAAATAAGAAAACATCCTGCCAGCTAAACTCTCCGGCATATGCTTGCAATAACAAAACTAAACATAGCAGCCACTGACTGTCTTGCAAATGTTAAAGTATAAATGACCACATTTAGAACCAATATGTTGGCCATCTTGGAATGGTAAAACAATGATACACTATGGACAAAAGCATTCCATAATGCTTTGCCTGTTTAGAACTAGTGACCTTGAGAGATGTGGTGCATGGCGGATGAGATAAGCAGCAAACAGGCGACACATTAGCACCCCCTGAATAGCTGCAGTATCCTCTTCAAACCATTAAAAGAAGAAGCAAAGAAATGAAAAGGGAAGTAGAAACAGAGAAAATCCATAACTTATGGACTAGTCAACCAGCCCCGACACTGAACCACAACCAGTTTTCAGGTGGACAAATACATGTAATCAGAACATACGGTCATTCGGAAGCCAAGAAAACCCATGACTGATCTGGACTAAACCATTATCCCATGCATTTTGCTCTTATGAATGTATGCAGAGTGTTAATGAAACTCAGATCCAAGGATGAACAGAGCTGACCCAAAAGCCCGCTATGCATGTATAGCGATATACGTATTATTTAATTATTTGTTTTTACTACAAGATCCTGGAAGGTAGCTAAGAACAAATTCTAGCGATAATTATTACAGTGCAAATCTTCCACCCCTAAGGGGTGTCAGAGGCAGTAACTAACACCAAAACAATTCCCTACAAACTTAATCTGTGACATTTCGTTAACAAAGTACCCATCTGAAGGCTGTTGAAGAAATAAAAATCTGCCCATAAATGCCCATTGATTTAAATGTAAGCTTTTTTCGATCAATCTGTCAGGCCTAATGCATTTAAAAAATAAAAAGATCAGACATATGGCAACAGAAATTCTTTTCCTCGAGAGCTAATCAGGCTTCACTGGCCCATAACCATAATCAACTGGTGCTTAATGTACTGACTGTAAACTTTCCCACAAGTCAACCATTCGGTATTCAGTCATAAGCGTACATTTTATAAAATATTTACACATAGCAAAGCAAAATATCTTTTTATGGCTATCAAGAGGTACTTTTAGCTGTCTGACAGAGTTTATACCATCAGTAGACAGAGAGAGAGAGGAAAGTCCTCTACAACTATTCGTTGTTTTCTTTCATATATTGATCAGTGCATAGTACTGCTAAAAGTTGTAACTGTCAATCGTGCAGGAGAAGTTTCCCTTGCAGCGTATACATCCTCTCAATTACTTAGTAGTGAGTTGAATCCACCTAGGACCTGTACACACTTTTTCCTTAAGCTTTGCAGCTCACTAGGGAATAGCATCTGTTCATGACATGTAGTGCTGTCGATTCACATTCTCTGCATACTCCTGCCATCTAGTGTTGGAACCGGAGTAAAAGTGCAAGTTGTTTTTCTTCAAAGAAGTGTTCAGAGTCACTTGATCGAGTGGCTCCTCCTCTCAGTGATACTGCACATGTGCATCAACTCCTTTGTTATATTGCTTTCGCTCAGGCGGGTGAGAAAGGAGTGTAAGGAAGGAAAGTATAGTGAGGATGTCCATGCAAAAAGATAAATACATATGTACAGATGTATACAAATATGATGCAACTACAACCACCACAGGTGTCTGGGAAGGAGGGACGGCATATGTGAATCTACAACACTACATGCCACTAAGATGCTTACAGGGTAAGTCAAATAATCCGTTGAATGACATGTGTAGCTCTAGATACACATACTCTGCATAGACTGTTAAGCAGACTCTCCTTAAAGGCAGTGGCTATCCTGTAAGAATTGCAGCTGACTGGAAAAGTGTGCACAGCACAGCCTGACCAACATTGGCTTGTTGGTGTACAACACATCCACGCAGTAGTGTTCTGTGAATGTGTGTGGTGTGGACCATGTAGCTGCCTTACAAATGTCAGCTATAGGAATGTCTCCAAGGAAGGCCATGGTAGCACCTTTTTTCTAGTAGAATGCACTCTAGGTGTTACAGGTAAAGGTCTTTGGCTTTAGCATATCAGGTCTGTATACATATACCTATCCATATGGCTATGCCCGATTTGGATATTGGGTTACCTTTATGAGGGTGGGTAAAAGCCACAAGTTGCTTGGTCTTATTAAGCTCTTTGATTCTGTCAAGACGGAACATGAGCACTCTTTTGACATCTAAAACGTGAATGGCTCTTACCGCTACAGAGTATGGTTGCAGGAAGAAGACTTGCTGTTCAATAGACTGCTTAATGTGAAACCACTTTAGGGAGGAGTTTAGAGTGAGTGTGAAGAACTACTTCATCCCTATGAATTTGGAAGAAGGGCTCTTCCAAGGTTAGTGCCTGGGGCTCGCTGACACCCCCAAGTGATGTGATGGCGACTAAGACTGTAGCTTTCATGGGTCAATGTGTTTAGTTATGCAGTAGCAAATCAAAGAGGTTCTACTTTGCATAACAGGCTCTAGTAGTAGGTTTAAGGCTTCACGGAGAATGTCCAAACACTCCCCCAGGCAAGCCGAGAAAGTCAAATTCAATGAATTTAGGAGCCATATCAGAAGGTTAAGCGACTTGGAATCTGGATGTCGGATTTGTCCTTGAGTTTGCGTGAGAAGGTCTGGCCTGTTGAGGAGCTTCTTGTGGGGGACTACAGAGAGATCCAGGAGTGTGGTGAACCAAGGTTGGTGTGCCCAAGTGGGAGCCACAAGGACTATGGTGAGAGATGTTTGCCTGGTCGTCTGAACTAGAAATGAAATGAAATGAGAGGTAGAGGTGGAAAGCGTAGGCAAATATCCCTGATAAATGAATCCATAGAGTGTTGCCCTTGGATAGATGGTGTGGGGACCTGGAGGAGTCGCTTGGGCATCTAGCTTTTTCTGCTGTGGCGATAAGTTCTATGTGAGGAGCCCTCCACCTTTGGAAGCATGACTGAAGGACTTGGGGGTGGAGTTTCCACTCATGGACTTGTTGATGCATCCTGCTAAGCAGGTCTGCAAAGTCGTCATCCATCCCAGGCAGGTACTCCGCCATCAGGGGAATGTGGTGGTGAAGGGCCCACCTCCTTATGGTCTGAGAGTTGTGAGAGCTGAGAAGACAGTTCCCCCGCACCCCCCAAGTAATACATAGCTGTCATGTTGTTCGTGCGGACTAAGATAACCTTGCGAGACAGGTGAGGAAGGAATGCTTTGAGGGCTAGAAATACTGCCTGAAGTTATAGGTAACGGATGTGTAGGGACTGGAGATTTTCATCCCAGAGGCCCTGTACTGTAAGGTCTTTAAGGTGAATGCCTCAACCTGGGAGTGATGCATCTGTGGTCAATGCGACATGAGGCACAGGGTCTAGAAAAGTTACCCATTCAAGAGGTTATTGGTGTCCCACCATTGCAGAGAATGGCAAGACCGGTAGTTTAACAACACTAGATCTTCCAGGTGACCCTGTGACTGAGACCACTGGTGGGACAAACACTGCTGAAGGAGGTGCACGTGCAGTCTGGCATGTGGAACGATGGCGATACATGAAGCCATCATCCCTAACAGACGCATAACTGTCCTGACTGTGTAAGAATGGTTCTCCTGATATTGAAGGAGTAAGGTTTGAAAATTCTAAACACGAGCAGGGTTGGGATTTGCCACCCCTAGCTCTGCGTTCAAGACTGCCCCTAAGTAAGGTTGCGCCTGAAGAGGTTGTAGGTTGGATTTTGGAATGAGGAGTGAAACGTAGGTTGTGAAGAAGATACACTGACAACTGTGTGCGTTGTTGGCACTGATGCAACGTGCTGGCTTTGATGAGCCAGTCATCGAGATAGGGAAACACAAATGTTTTGCCTTCGCATGTGAGCAGCGACACCTGCTAAGCACTTTGTGAAAAGACTGGGGGTGGTAGTGACTCCGAATAGAAGGACCTTGAACTAGTAGTATTTGCCTGCAAAAAAGAATCTTAGTATTTCCAATGTGCGCTGTGAATTGGAATGTGAAAGAGTCGTTTTTTAGATCTAAAATTGTCATAAAGTCGCCTTGTTGTAGGAGTCGAATAACATCCTGAAGGGTGACCATGTGAAAATGTTCCAACAGAATTGATTCATTTAGAGGCCTGAGGTCAAGTATTGGCCTGAGAGTCGTCCTTTTTAGGAATCAGGAAGCATAAGTAATATACTCCTCTCCCTTGATGATGTAGGGGAAACGGGCTCTCTGGACCCCTTGAGAAGAAGGGATTGGACCTCTTGTTTGAAACCAGTTAAGTGTTCCTGACATAGCCTGTGAGTGTGAGGAGGAATATTGGGAGGAGTGGTGATGAGTTCCAAACAATAACCATGCTGGATAATGGCGAGGACCCATTGGTCCGTGGTAAAGCTGTTTCATGTTTGATACAAATGTTGGAGTCTTTCCCTGACCAGTGTAGGATGAGCGGGGGAAAGATAAAGGTAATCACTGCTTGGCAGTGGAAGAGGATCCACATGTGGCAGTGCTCTTTCCTTTGCCTTTGTTATGGGACCTCAGTAAGAGCCTCTGTAAAATCCTCTAGTACGGGTGGTTTGAGACTGACTAGGGTGGGGGTGGACGCCTCAGCAGTGGAGGATTTGAATGAGTCTCTAAAACCAGGACGACAAAAAGTGCCTCTTTGTGTGGGGACTGAAGGGCACCTATGGCCTTAGCAGTGTTCATGTCTTTTCTAAGGGGGTATCCACCTGGAGCCCAAATTGGTGCTCCTAATCAAATGGCATATTGAGGACTAAAACCTGAGCAACGCAGCCAAGCATACCTCCAAATAATTACAGTAGTAATAGTACTGCGAGCTGCTATGTCTGTGGAATCCAGGGCGCACCTCGTCGAATTATTAGAAATGACCTGCTCCTCTGCGACTGTCGTCCCCTTTTACGATGTTCATCAGTTAAGAATTGGAGGACCTCCTCCAGTTCAACCCAATGATCTTAGTCATACCTGGGGTAGTCGGGCTTGGGAGTTGGCTATACACCAGTGGTTGGCGGCCTGTACTGCCACTCTCTTGCCTGCAGCATCTATTGTCTTACTCGCCTTCTCAGGGGGAGGACAGTCCCCAGTGGCATGTCTGTTTGCCCATTTATAAGCTGTTGTTGCTACAACAGAGTTGGGTGGAAACTGTGACCGGATGTTGAGCGAGTCAGAGGGTGCTTCCTTGTACTTTTTTTTAATCAACCCAAGAGCGGATAGAATCCTCAAAAATAGCCTCTGCATGGCGAAGCATGCCTGGGAGTATGGGGAGATATTATATGTCCCTGTGAGTGGAGGTTAGTGTGTCGAACAGGAAGTCCAGCTCAATGGGGTCCTTATGAGGCTCTGCGTTGTGGAGCACAGCTGCCCTAGCTACTTCCTGTTGGACAGAGGTAGTATCTTCAGGTGGTGAGGGGCATGCAGGGTAGAGACCAGGGTCACTGGAAGGACTAGAATCAGTCATATGCGTCCCTAGGGTCTGTGTCATCCTGAGGCTCGCCTAAGCCCCCAGTGGGAAAACAAAAGGAGAACCCTGATGGTGTAATCCGCCAGCAAGGGTTAAGTGGGGGAATGAGGAGGGGAAAGGGGTGCAGGGGAGGCGGTGGAGATGATCCACGTGGGGGGCTGGTGGCTTCGTCCTTGGTCCTCTTTTTAGCAGGACAGGAATGAGCGTCCATAGTTTCTGGCTCAACCAGAGAAGGGGTGGTAGAAAACTGGCTTGAGTCGCCAGGTTCTTAGGATTTCGGCTATGAAGATCTTGGTGCTGAAGATTTCGGTCGATGTGGCTTAGTCGGCACCAAAAGTGGAGGCCAAAGGCCATCGGCTCAGTCCCAAGGTTTGGCTCAAAACCAATACGATCTCTTGATCCGAGGACACGGCCTAGGCTTTAGTGAATGTTCTTGGACTGAGTCAACAGGCAGGGCTTCCGAAGTAGTCTTTCAGTACAGACCATGGCCCTGTGGCGATCCAGCGACCTCAAGGAGGGGTTGGAAAGCTTTTTTTAAAGTCTTATGGCAGGCAGGAGAGGCCACAGTACTCACGTGGTGGGCAGAAATGATTTTGTGGCTTTTGGTGTCAGACTGGACATCTGAGCCTTAAATATCCTCAAGGGAGAGGGCCTCCTCCTCCTGTGCAGGTTCCGCCTGAGCAGACTCCTCTCCACAGATGTTGGGGGTGTCGTCTGGAGTCTTCTGGGCAATCTCCAGCCGGCAAGCTCTTCGGTTCTGAAGAGTTTTCTTGGAGAGAAAGGACTTACAGGTGTCTCAGTCAACCTCATGATCGAGGGAGAGGCAGAGATTGCACACTAGATGCTGGTCAGTGTGCAGAAATTTGGAGTGCCACAGAGAACAGAAGCGGAATGGAGTCCTTTCTATCAGAAAAGCATTTCCATCTGTACCAAGTGGAAGGCAGGCCTGAAGCGGGCACTGGAATCCTTAAGGGTGGTCGGTTGGTGCCCAACTCGATGATACGAGGAAAGCGCTAAGATAAGAAAGCGCGATCAAGTACGATAAAGTTGCAATAAAGTAAGGCATGAAGAAACCAAAGCAAGTAGCTAGACAGAAAAGAAACACACGTCCGAACCAGATGGTGGAGAGAAAACAATCTAACATAGGAGTCGCTGCCCATGACCAATATCACTGAGAGGAGTCATCATCAATTTAGTTACCCAAAACACTTCTTCGAAGAAAAACAACTTGCACCACTCCGGACCCAACACTAGATGGCAGGAGTATGCAAAGCATGTGTATCTACAGTCACACATGCCATCAAACATATTTTTTGTGTGTGGAGAAAATGAAATGACCTTGTATTGGTTGTGAGGAAATTGTCAAGGGATTGGCTAGGACTGTTTTATTAGTTATTGACTCAAGACTATACAGTGGCTTGGGAAGTCTGGGAAAATGATTAAATATTAGATGTGATGTCCAAAGAATTGCAAACATTTGAGTTCTGTCTGAGATGGTATCCCTTATTCTTTAGTAGAGGATTGTGACTATCCCTCTCAGTGAGCCAGCACCCAAACCCGAGGCACTATGAGGAGACTGTACATTTGTTAACAATTAGCCATGTTCATCCACTCACTCAATCATTTATCTATCCATGCTCTCAGCCTTCTGTATTGCACCCATTGTTTTATTTCTGTTTTCATTCACTCACCCAGCCACACTACCACACATACACACAGGTTTGTCAGTTGATAAGGAAATGCTGGATTTGATAACACTTATTTTCTTTTTGTAAAGATATCATGAACTAAATGTCATGTGTTCTTAGGCTGTAATTGTATGTTCATTCTTTTACATGGAGGATTACAAATAATATATGCTGCTGGGTCCATAACCTCGAGAAAGTATATTTTTTCTGTTTCACCTTAATAAAAACTTTTTAGGTTCAGCTTCACAGCGCAGCTGTTGCCAGACAATAAGTGATTTACATAAAAAAGGGCTTTACAAAGCACCATCAGGAAAGGGGCTTAGGCTCTGTCCACATGATGGTAGCCAGGCGTACATGTTTTAATTGGGCAGAAGTTGTGTGCTACCACAAAAAAAAAGTGTGTGCCCTCCACATAGCTGTGACCATTTTATTTATCCAGCTGCCTTTTCTCTGGCAGCAGCGCAAGTGGGATAATGGTCATTAACTTTGGACTTCAGTCTGCAGTTTTGTGTTAGAGAGCTCATGGATACACTAAGCTACATTAATTTACTGGTCTGGCTTGACAGTGTAACTGTTGCCTGACCATATGTGAGAAACAATAAACGTTCTCAGATCCCTACTAAGAGAGGGGCTCTCCCACATGTTTGTTCCCCTGAGGACAGGATCTAACTGGGCTTGTCTGGTTGCACTAAAAAGACTGCTTGTATTGCACTTTCTGGCTTGTGGCAAAATTCATACTCCATAAAGTAAGAATGAGTTGGTTATCGTGCAAGCCAATGATCATGGGTATGGGCCTGATTTATTTATGGTGAAAAGCTATTATAAAGGCCCTAGGCCTCACATATTTATTGTGAAAAACTAATTTTAAAGTTGATAGGTATTTAAGCGTGGATTGTTATTAAACTACATTAAAGCTTACAGATAGGTATTTTGAAAGCTGAAGCTCCAGAACCATGAAAATTCGGGTAAGGACTCATAAAAAAAATGACATGATGGTACAAACTTCAAAGTGGTCTTCAAAACAATAATCTCAGGATTAGACAACACATAAAAAGTTACCTCCTTTCACCACAGGATGAGTCTTCAGGCTCTGTTTACATTCTTTCACTCTTTCCTCAAAATGGGGTATTTCCATTGCTTCCTTTACAAAATCAGCAGCACCAGAGGTGATGACAGCATCTCTTAAAATAAAAACATTTCTATCACAGTTATGCACAGCTTAGGCAGAGGTGTTTAATGTATGCTATTTACAGTTACAATGACTAAAGCTTGCCAATGAAATGTGACCGTACATAGGAAGCAGCTGCAAGCATAATTAAGTGCAGCATTCCGAGCCCAACCCTAGATGACAAGAGTGTACAGCGTGTGATCTTAAACAACATATGCGTCACATCTGATATGCTAGCAAAGGAAACTTATTTCATAATGAATTACCACATACATTTCTAAATAGTACATATCAGATTTTTAGACTTTTACTATGGTTGAAAATGCTTTAAAATATGTTCAAATATCTTGGGACCAATTAATTACACAACATAAGAACACTTTCAAACTACCGGTATTTGAGTGGTGGTCCATGACACACAACGGTGTCCCTTTACATGCAACTGTCAGAAACAGCTATAAGATGTCTAACATACACAGACATCATTTGCTTTCATAGTGGCTCAATTTCATGCGACTGGAGTGGACTGAGAGTAACGAAAATTAAGAGAAGGCTAACACCAAACATATAACAATACTGGTAATAATGGGTAGTGTAAAATATGTGCTCTTTTGCATTATATAATACCCTGTCCAGTTACAATATTGCTTATCAGGCCCTGCATCTAGCCAGCAACAGACTTCAGATCAACAAATAGGTAAAGGATTTAGCATCCCATTCCTGCTTTACAATTACTTACTAAGTATTATCTAGCAAATGACTGAAATATAGGCAGCAAGTTATTCTTTCTACTTAAACCATCCGCAGGCAGGATGTTTCAAACCAGTCTTTATTGAAATTGATGCATGGGGCTGAACTTGATCTGGTGGGCTGTGCAGTGACAACTCAATGGCGCATCAAAGACTATCTAACTCTGAAAACAGAGTAAGAGAATGTGTGATAAACATTTTTAGGGATGGGTGGGCAGAAGGACCTTCTTTCCAGTCTATCCTATTTCACAAATTGAACCAGTGACTAAGCAACAATTCAGTAAACTGTTTATGCTATACTTTATCAGTTAAGAAGACCTATACCATGTTCTTTAGAATTGAAATAAGGGCGCAACTGGGTGGATTCCGGTATTAAACATGTTGCAGTCAGTGCAATTACTTGGCTATATAACTTATTCTGCCGAGATTAATTTTAAAGGTACATTTGTATTACACAATTACAAGCATGTCAGTATAAACAATAACTAGATCTCATTGAAAGACTGACAATAATCAGGGTTATACTATGTGGCCATCTGAGAAAACTTGTAAAGGACACGAACCTTTGCCATTCACGTTTGGGCCTCAGCTGATACTTAAGAAGGCATTCCCCTCGGACAGTAGGCACAGTCAAGGCTGCATGTTCTTCCTGAAAATTTTAAGAAACAGCTATATTCAAACTCTGCCCTTAATGTGGCAACCGAGTGGCCATGCCTAAACAGACCAACTTACCTACCTTATTCTGGGTTCTGCTTAGCCGAGGGAAAATCTCTGGGTGAATTAAATTCAACTGGGTTTGAATTTTGTCACTACGAAGGTTATGTACGGTGGAATAATTCTCATTAAGAATCAGGTGTTCCGTTGAAGGTCCAAACCTTGTAAAAGAAATAAGAAATAGTTTTCCTGCCAGTGAAATACACATGCACTTCCTGTACTTACAATAGTTTCCATAACAATAGCTGCTTCTTTAACTTTACAAATGTACTTCCAAACATGTAACTGGGACATCCTTGCACTCACATTTGCCTGCCATAAATCTTGATCTTTAAAAGCTGCGAACATCCATTGGTGCACCAACCCAAAAGTGATACATTTCCAGAACTAGAAAAAGGCTTTTGAGATAGCGCTGCATGATCTGGCTTTAAACATCTTGTGCAGTGTCTTGCGAGCCAAACACTGGCGTCCCCCAAATGCTTCAATCATCAACAGTAGGCACAAGTGATCCCTGGTTTCAGAGCTATGGCAAAACTGTGGGGAGTCTTCAAACTGCACAATTAAAATTCAATGATCAAGGTAGAGAATATATCTTTAGTCTAGCACAATGAAAACAAATGTTCCAGTTCCGAATTAAGGAACTAATTTTTCCATAAACCTAGAGTTGCAGGATTTGTCTGGGAACAATACATTCTTACTTTTTGCCACAACATGCTATATCTCCAAAGTTTCAAAGGACATTATGACAATCACCATGTAATTTCCTCGAATAATTCATATCCATGCTATGGAGAGCTAATTTCCAGTAATACATTTTCTCCACTGTTGCACAAAGAACAACTGCATTGTACAAAAGGCAGTGACTGCATCAGAAAGACTGATTATCAAGGTAAGTTGGTAATTCTTACAGGGTCAATAGTAGGAGAAGAAAAAAGGCGAGATTTAAGATTCCATGTCTGAAAAACAATGCTGAATACAACGTTGCAATGTATTCCAAGTTAAAAACATTTTTAGAAAATGGAGCCACATACTCCAGAGATTATTCAGATTTACTAAAGATTTGGATTTTAAAAGTATGCATAAAACACAAACCGACCCTGTTAAAACGTAATGAGTTTGGTGTGATTTCTTGGCTCAAGAGAGCAACAAGCTTAATCCTGAGGATCTGCCCTATCTCTCACTTTTGCTAACTTTAAAGACGCCTATATGTGCCAATTACGGGCGAAGTAAACCGAAAAAGGGAGATGCAGGCTCCTACACCCTTCAGAATTTGGGAAATGCAAGGGTTCAGGTGCAGTACACAGTTCACACCTCAAAGGGATATCCTGCTAGCCCCATCCAGGTAAATAAGTGAGACGAGGGGAAAAAGTGTAAGGTACTAAGTGACTTGAATGGGCAAGCGCTGGAATACTACCCTAATGAGGCAGGCTCAATAACAAGAATTCTCTACTACAAACAAAAACTGGACATCACATTTGCAAGTTACAGCCTAAGGGGTGCAAGGCAGAGACCACCACAGCCTACTGGAAGAGAGGCCACTGAGGAACCCCAAAAGGAGAAAGCTGCATGGAACAAGTCAGTCAGGACTCCAAGAGAAGGTGAATAAAAGAAGCAGCGACTTTAAATGCCACTAACACTAGAACTAAAGAGGAAGGTATTCTGGGGGCTCCCCACTTCTGTGCTCATCTTTATCTGAGGTGATTGCAAGAGGATACCGGTTGGCCAAAGCTGCCCTGGCTCACTAATAACCTGCAACCCAATTGGTGACATTGACGGAGTTTCATACGGAGCCTTATAGGATATTTATATTTGATACAAAATCAGAAGGAAACCGCCAATGGTCTGTCTAAATACCAGAATCCAGCATCGGCTGGCTAGCAGCAGACTATAGTTTTTTCAGATGCCCGAGTCGGAGGTGAGTCCGTAAAACACAAAAGGTGTAGGTGGATCCATCTCCTATGCTGGCTGCCCAATGCACGAAAAGCTTCAATAACTGAGGATGAACAGCATTCCACTTAGTGGAGCGCAGCAACCCATAGTTTTATTGAAGCGGACATTGGACTATCATCTCCTTATGAATGAGGGAGTTTGATTATACATTGGCACAAGTTAGCACATATGTCCTCCTCAGACAGTTCAAAGAATACATGGGATTTGAGATGGCAGACAGGTGTTCATTGCCTAGGAGAAGGGAAGCAACATCTATCCTTTTCCTAAAGGGATCACATGCTGTAGGCATTTAGTGCTAGCAACGGAGTATGGGTGCTTCTGCAAAACCCGTGCCCAGATAGGAAGATACTAGCACACCGTAGAAAAATATAGGGAACCAATTGCCATTTTGGGGGGGTGGGGGGGGGGGGGTGATGAGAATAAAGATCTGTCTTTCAAGGGTTGTAGGAGGCTGGCCTGGCTTGTAGTGGGTACCACAGTTACTTGTACCTTGTGCCAGGTCCAGTTATCCCTTATTAGTGTAGAAGAGGTGTTTCTAGCAGTTTAGGCTGATAGAAGGTAGCTATGGCAAAGCAGCTTAGGCTGAAATAGGAGACATGTAAAGCTTCTACTATACCACTGGTGCCATATGCACAATATCATAAGAAAACAATACACAGAAGTACTAAAAATAAAGGTACTTTATTTTCATGATAATATGCCAAAAGTATCTCAGTGAGTACCCTCAGTATGAGGATAAGTTATATACACAAGATATATGTACACAAACCAAAATTATGCAGGTAATAGCAAGAAAAGTAATGCAAGCAGTATACAATTACAGTAGATTGCAATAGGTGCAACACAAACCATATACTCCAAAAGTGGAATGCGAACCACAAATGGACCCCAAACCTATGTGAGCTTGTAGAGGGTCGCTGGGACTAAGAAAACAGTGAGGGTTAGAAAAATAGCCCACCCCAAGACCCTGAAAGGTAGGTGTAAAGTGCACCTACTACCCCCAGAGAGCACAGAAGTCGTGATAGGGGGATTCTGCAGGAAGAACAAACACCAGCAATGCCACAACAGTGGATTTCCGAACCTGAGTACCTGTAAGACAAGGGGACCAAGTCCAATAGTCGCGACAGTGTCGAGAGTGGGCAGGAGCCCAGGAAATGCCAGCTGAGGGTGCAAGGAAGCTGCCACCTGTTGGAAGAAGCTTGGAGTTCTGCAAGAAAGAAGAGTACTAGGAACTTCCCCTTTGGAGGATGGATGTCCCACGTCGCGATGAAGCTTGCAGAGGTGTTCCCACGCAGAAAGACCGCAAACAAGCCTTGCTAGCTGCAAGGGTCACGGTTAGGGTTTTCGGGTGCTGCTGTGGCCCCAGGAGGGACCAGGATGTCGCCACTTGGAGGAGGAGACCGAGGGGGCGCCCAGCAACGTAGGGAGCCCTCACAGAAGCAGGCAGCACCTGCAGAAGTACCTGAACAGGCACTTAGAAGAAAAGTGAACCGGAGTCCACCCGAAGTCACAAAAGGGAGTCCCACGACACCGGAGGACAACTCAGAAGGTTGTGCACTGCAGGAAGGAGTGTCGGGGACCCAGGCTTGTCTGTGCACGAAGGAAATCCTGGAAGAGTGCACAGGAGCCGGAGCAGCTGCAAATCACGCGGTACCCAGTAATGCAGTCTACCCTTGGGAGGCAAGGACTTACCTCCACCAAACTTGGACTGAAGAGTCACTGGACTGTGGGAGTCACTTGGACAGAGTTGCTGAGTTCCAGGGGCCATGCTCGTCGTGCTGAGAGGGGACCCAGAGTACCAGTGATGCAGTCTTTTGGTGCCTGCGGTTGCAGGGGGAAGATTCCGTCGACCCACGGGAGATTTCTTCAGAGCTCCTGGTGCAGAGAGGAGGCAGGCTAGCCCCAGAGCATGCACCACCTGGAAACAGTCGAGAAAGCCGGCAGGATGAAGCGATACAAGGTTGCTAGTAGTCATCTTGCTACTTTGTTGCGGTTTGGCAGGCATCCGGAGCAGTCAGCGGTCGATCCTTTGGCAGAAGGTGAAGAGGGAGATGCAGAGGAGCTCTGGTGAGCTCTTGCATTCGTTATCTGAAGAATTCCCCAAAGCAGAGACCCTAAATAGCCAGAAAAGGAGGTTTGGCTACCAAGGAAGGAGGATTGGCTACCAAGAGAGGTAAGAGCCTATCAGAAGGAGCCTCTGACGTCACCTGCTGGCACTGGCCACTCATAGCAGTCCAGTGTGCCATAAACACCTCTGTTTCCAAGAAGGCAGAGGTCTGGGTCACACTGGAGGAGCTCTGGACACCTCCCCTGGGAGGTGCAGGTCAGGGGAGTGGTCACTCCCCTTTCCTTTGTCCAGTTTCGCGCCAGAGCAGGGCTGGGGGATCCCTAAACCGGTGTAGACTGGCTTATGCAGAGATGGGCACCATCTGTGCCCATCAAAGCATTTTCAGAGGCTGGGGGAGGCTACTCCTCCCCAGCCTTCACACCGATTTCCAAAGGGAGAGGGTGTTACACCCTCTCTCAGAGGAAATCCTTTGTTCTGCCTTCCTGGGCCAGGGCTGCCTGGACCCCAGGAGGGCAGAAACCTGTCTGAGGGGTTGGCAGCAGCTGCAGTGGAGACCCCGGAAAGGCAGTTTAGCAGTACGATCTTAGACATGTTACATGGCCATGTTCAGAGTTACCATTGTGACGCTGTACATAGGTAGTGCCCTATGTACAGTGCAAGTGTGTAATGGTGTCCCCGCACACACAAAGTCCGGGGAATTTGCGCTGAATGATGTGGGGGCACCTTGGCTAGTGCCAGGGTGCCCACACACTAAGTAACTTTGCACCCAACCTTCACCAGGTGAAGGTTAGACATATAAGTGACTTATAAGTTACTTAAGTGCAGTGGTAAAAAGCTGTGAAATAACGTGGACGTTATTTCACTCAGGCTGCACTGGCAGGCCTCTGTAAGAATTGTCAGAGCTCCCTATGGGTGGCAAAAGAAATGCTGCAGCCCATAGGGAACTCCTGGAACCCCAATACCCTGGGTACCTCAGTACCATACACTAGGGAATTATATGGGTGTACCAGTATGCCAATGTGAATTGGTAAATGTAGTCACTAGTCTGTTAGTGACAAATTTGGAAAGCAGAGATAGCATAACCACTGAGGTTCTGGTTAGCAGAGCCTCAGTGAGACAGTTAGGCATCACACAGGATACACATACAGGGCACATACTTGTGAGCACTGGGGCCCTGGCAGGGTCCCAGTGACACATACAACTAAAACAACATATATACAGTGAAATATGGGGGCAACATGCCAGGCAAGATGGTACTTTCCTACACAAACCCCCCCCCCCCCAAAAAAAATAAAACGAAGGACAATAAGACTAGCCATGACCTGATGAGTCTTCATTGTCTAAGTGGAAATATCTGGAGAGTCCATCTGCATTGGAGTGGGTACTCCCAGGTCTATGTTCCACTGTATAGTCCATTCCCAGTAGAGATATGGACCACCTCAACAATTTAGGGTTTTCACCTTTCATTTGTTTTAGCCAAAGTAGAGGTTTGTGGTCTGTCTGAACAATGAAGTGAGTGCCAAACAGGTATGGCCTCAACTTCTTCAGTGCCCAGACCACAGCAAAGGCCTCCCTCTCTATGGCAGACCAACACTTTTCTCTAGGGGTCAACCTTCTGCTGATAAAAGCAACTGGTTGATCCTGGCACTCAGAATTCAGTTGTGATAAGACTGCCCCTACTCCTAATTCAGATGCCTCAGTTTGGAATAATATGGGCTTTTTAGGACAGGTGCAGAGCACATGGCCTGTTTGAGCTCCTCAAAAGCTTTCTGACAGCTAGCTGTCCACAATATCTTTTCAGGCATCTTCTTACTTGTGAGATCATTAAGAGGGGCTGCTATGGAGCCATAGTTTTTAATGAATCTCCTGTAATACCCAGTGAGGCCTAAGAAGGCTCTCACCTGGGTCTGTGTTGTAGGGGGAACCCAATCCATGATTGTCTGGATTTTCCCCTGAAGTGGTGCAATCTGTTCTCCACCTACCAGGTGCCCCAGATAAACCACCTTTCCCTGCCCTATCTGGCACTTTGAGGCCTTGATAGTGAGGCCTGCCTTTTACAGGGCTTCTAAAACTTTACAAAGGTGGACCAGGTGCTCATCCCAGGTGGAGCCAAAGACAGCAATATCATCTAGATATGCTGCACTAAAAGCCTCCAACCCTTGCAGGACTGTGTTCACCAACCTCTGAAAAGTGGCAGGTGCATTTATCAAACCAAAGGGCATCACTGTAAATTGGTAGTGCCCTCCTATAGTTGAAAATGCAGTTTTAGGTTTAGCATCCTCAGCCAATTTGATCTGCCAATAGCCTGCAGTCAAATCAAAGGTGCTTAGATATTTGGCAGATGCCAGTGTATCTATGAGCTCATCTGCCCTGGGTATAGGGTGAGCATCAGTTTTTGTTACCTGATTGATACCTCTGTAGTCTACACAAAACCTAATCTCCCTTTTTCCATCTTTTGAGTGAGGCTTTGGTACAAGCACCACAGGACTCGCCCATGGGCTTTCAGAAGGTTCAACCACTCCTAGATCAAGCATTTTCTGAACCTCTTGTTTTATGCAGTCCCTGACATGGTCAGGCTGCCTATAGATTTTACTTTTGACAGGCATGCTGTCTCCAGTATCAATTGTGTGTTCACACCAAGATGTGGTGCCTGGCACAGTTGAAGAGTTCAGAAAATTGTCCAAGGAGATTTATGCAGTTGTCTTTCTGTTCTGCAGTCAGACAGTCTGCAGAAACTACTCCCTCCACTAAAGCATTGTCTTCAGTGGAGGAGAAGAGATCCGGGAGAGGGTCACTCTCTTCTTCCTGTCCCTCATCTGTTGCCAAGAGCAGGGTGAGATCAGCCCTGTCATAGTAGGGTTTTAGGCGGTTGACATGAATCACCCTAAGGGGACTCCTGGCAGTGCCCAGGTCTACCAGATAGGTAACCTCACCCTTTTTCTCAACAATTAGATGGGGTCCACTCCATTTGTCCTGGAGTGCTCTTGGGGCCACAGGCTCCAAGACCCACACCTTCTATCCTGGTTGGTACTGGATCAGAACAGCCTTCTGGTCATGCCACTGCTTCTGGAGCTCTTGGCTGCCCTGAAGGTTTTTACTGGCCTTTTTCATGTACTCAGCCATTCTGGATCTTAGGCCAAGTACATAGTCCACTATGTCCTGTTTGGGAGCTTTTAAAGGTTGTTCCCAACCCTCCTTCACAAGTGTTAGTAGACCTCTTACAGGGTGTCCAAATAGGAGTTCAAAGGGGCTGAAGCCCACTCCTTTCTGGGGTACCTCCCTGTAAGCAAAAAAGAGGCAAGGTAACACGACATCCCATCTCCTCCTGAGTTTTTCAGGAAGTCCCATTATCATACCTTTGAGAGTTTTATTAAACCACTCTACCAGTCCATTAGTCTGTGGATGATAAGGAGTGGTGAATTTGTATGTTACACCACATTCCTTCCACATTGCTTTCAAGTATGCAGACATAAAGTTGCTACCCCTGTCTGATACAACCTCTTTTGGGAAACCCACCCTAGAAAAGATTCCCAGGAGGGCCTTTGCCACTGCAGGAGCTGTAGTGGTCCTTAGAGGAATTGCTTCAGGATATCTTGTGGCATGGTCCACAACCACCAAGATAAACCTATTGCCTGAAGCAGTAGGAGGGTCAAGGGGGCCAACTATGTCAACCCCTACCCTTTCAAAGGGGACCCCATCCACAGGTAGTGGAATAAGGGGAGCCTTTGGTGTTCCACCAGTCTTGCCACTGGCTTGGCAGGTCACACAAGACTTGCAAAAATATTTTGAGTCCTCTGACATCCTAGGCCAGTGAAACAGGGGGACAAGCCTTTCCCATGTTTTGATCTGGCCCAAATGCCCAGCCAAAGGAATGTCATGTGCCAGAGTTAGGAGGAACTCTGTACTGCAGGGGAATGACCAATCTCCTGGATGCTCCAGGTTTTGGGTCCCTTGCCTCGGTGTACAAGAGGTTGTCCTCCCAGTAAACCCTATGTGAGTCACTGACATCCCCATTTTGCTGTCTGAGATTCTCTAATGTGGGACAGGTTTGCTGTGCCACACTCAGATTCCCTGGCAGGCCCCCTCCACCCAAAAGCTCAGTAGTGTCTGCTGCCAGCTCATCTGGTGAAGGTTCTGCACAGGGAGGAAATTCTTCTTCCTCAGAAGGAGAATCATCTGTAGAGGGAGGGATAGTGGGTAGGGATTTAACCTTGCTACCCCTGGCTTTAGGGAGCACTTGGTCCATTGTGCCAGGATCCAAGTTACCCTGTCCTTTTTGCTTTTTGGCCTGAGCCCTTGTCAAAGCAAAAATATGCCCAGGAATGCCCAGCATTGCTGCATGAGCCTCCAACTCCACTTCTGCCCAAGCTGATGTCTCTAAATAATTTCCTAGTAGACAGTCTACAGGTAAATCTGAGGCAACCACAACTTTCTTTGGACCAGTAACCCCCCCCCCCGTTGAGATTCACAACAGCCATGGGGTGACTAAGAGTGTTGTTATGAGCGTCTGTCACTTGGTACTGGTGACCAAGTAGGTATTGTTCAGGGTGTACCAGTTTCTCTATCACCATGGTAACACTGGTACCTGTGTCCCTGTAGGCCTGAACCTCAACACCATTAGGGGAAGTTGCTTGTACTTATCCATATTAAGGGGACAAGCAACCAAGGTGGCCAAATCAATGGCACCTTCAGAGACTAACACAGCCTCTGTGGTATCCCTAACAAGACCAACCCCAACTAAATTACCAAAAGTAAGCCCAGCTACTCCCTTGGATTGGCTATTAGTAGGTTTGCTCCCACCACCACTGCTATTACTAGGGGCACTAGAATTTGCAGTAGGGGTTGTGGTAGTGGGAGGTTTGGTGTTTTTCTTTGGACAACTGGCATCAGTTGTCCAATGGCCTTTGACTTTACACAAATAACACCAAGGCTTTTTATCTTGATTTGAAGAGGATTTGGACCCACCACCCCCACCAGATGATCTTTGTGGGCCTGATGAAGACTAATTTTTACTTTTGTCCCCACCCTTGTCAGAAGACTTGCCATCCTTGTCACCCCCTGTATGAACTTTTCTGTTCACTCTTGTTCTGACCCATTTGTCTGCCTTCTTTCCCAATTCTTGGGGAGAGGTCAGATCTGAGTCCCCTAGATATTGGTGTAACAAGTCAGACACACGGTTATTCAGAATATGCTCTCTCAGAATAAGATTATACAGGCTTTCATAGTCAGAAACTTTACTGCCATGTAACCACCCCTCCAAGGCCTTCACTGAACAGTCAACAAAGTCTATCCAGTCTTGTGAGGACTCTTTTCTGGTGTCTCTGAACTTAATCCTGTATTGTTCAGTGGTTAAGCCAAATCCATCCAAGAGTGCATCCTTCAAAACTGCAAAGTTGTTAGCATCACTTTCTCTAACAGTAAGGAGCCTATCCCTACCCTTTCCAGTGAAAGATGGCCACAATATAGCAGCCCACTGCCTTTGAGGGACCCCCTGTACCATACAGGCCCTCTCAAGTGCAGCAAACCACTTGTTGATGTCATCCCCCTCCTTGTAAGGGGGGGACTATCTTGTGCAGATTCCTGGAATCATGTTCTCTAACAGGATTATTATCAGGAATACTGCTATTGCTGCCACCATGGGGTCCTAACCCCAATCTCTGTCTCTCCTTCTCCAGGTCTAAGGATTCCCTATCTAAGGCCAGCTGTTGCTGTTTAAGCTTCAGTCTGGTCTCTTCAACTCAACTTTTTGGGGTGGGGGGTGGGTTGGGAATGCTTGGATACAGAAGATAAATTGGAAACAACAGAGGGAGATCTGAGTCACTACCTATGTCCAGCTACATAATGGTAACTTCGAACATAGCCATGTTTGGTATCAAACATGTTGGAATCTTACCCCAAGGCTTTTGCAAGCATTCGTTGTATGATTCCATACCCTCGGAGGGCTCCTTAGAGGACCCCCAGTATAACTGTTACAGTCGTCTGAGGGTTTCCAGGCAGCCCAAGCTGCTGCCACCTCCCAGACAGGTTTCTGCCCTCCTGCTGCTTGAGAAGCTCTAGCCCAGGAAGGCAGAACAAAGGATTTCGTTTGGGAGAGGGGTGTTAAATCCTCTCCCATTGAAAATAGGTGTTACAGGCTTGGGAGGGGTAGCCACCCCAAGCCACTGAAAATGCTTTGAAGGGCATATTTGGTGTCCTCCTTGCATAAACCAGTCTACATCAGTTCAGGGACCACCAGTCTCTGCTCTGGCGCGAAACTGGACAAAGGAAAGGGAAGTGACCACTCCCCTGTCCATCTCCACCCCAGGGGTGGTGCTCAGACCTCCTCCAGAGGGTCCCTGGGTTTTGTCATCTTGGATTCAAGGTTTGCAGGGAACTGTGGGAGCATCTGAGTGGCCAGTGCCAGCAAGTGAAGTCATAGCCCTCACCTGATAGGTGCTTACCTGATTAGGTGACCAATCCCCTTTCAGGGCAGTTTAGGGTCTCTCCTTTCAGTGGTTCCTCAGATTCGGATTGCAAGACGCCAGCAGGAATCCTCAGCATCCTCCACTTTGACTTCTCACTGAAGAACCTGCATACAGACCCTCCAGGAACCTACAAGCTGCAACAAAGAAGCAGGACGCCTCCTCCAACATTGTATCGCCGGCTCCTGCCAGCAACTACAACAGTTTTTCCCAGTTGTGCATCCTCAGAGGACAGCCCGTATTCATACTGCATCAGAAGGAAGAATGAATCTCCCTTGGGGTGAAGGAGTCACTCCCCTGCTTCTGCAGGCACAAACTGAGACGATGACCGGCTGTGTGGATTCCCTCTCCTGCTGAGCTGCTTGGATCCTGCATCGCAGGTGGTAGACCGAAGTGGTCCCGATGGTCCTCTTTTCCAGCTGTCCCACTTTGGTGGAGGTAAGACCTTTCCTCCCCACGCAAGACAGTACCCCTGTGCACGTCTTTTGCAGCTGCTAAAGCTTTTTGCCATCCTTCTTCCAAGTCCTTCGTGCCTCTTGTAGCTCCGTCCCCCAGCAGTCTATCCTGCGACGCAGCTTCCAGAGTGGTTTACCAGCGGCGTGGGAGCCATTGTCATAGTGCTGCATTGGCCTCTTCTACAACTTTCTTGTCCCCGTGCTGTGGGACTCCTGTGTGCGCTGCCTGGTCTTCTATGGGCTCTGAGTTGCTGAGGGCCCCCTCTTGCTCCCCCTCCTGTGTACAGTCTACCTGGTCCTTACTGGTCCCAGGCTGCGCCATTTTCCGCTAACCGCAAGCTTTGCTTGTGCCAAGGCTTGTTGGCATACTCAGATGACACAAACCCGACTGCAATCCTCCATCCGGCGTGGGACATCACTTGCACCCTCCAGGAACATGATTTCATCTCCTGGGGTGCAGCACTGACTTTCCATCTCCACCGGTGGTTCTCCTTTTGCACTTTTGTCCAGATTAGCAGGGGCTCCTGCTCTTCCTGGACTCTTCGGTTCTTCTTGGACTTGGTCCCCTTCTTCCACAGGTCCTCTTGTCCAGACATCCACTGTTGGTGTCTTGCAGTCTCTTCTGGGTTTTGCATAATTCTTCTTCTGGTTTCTGTGTGTGATCTGGGAAACTTAGTGTAATTTACTCCTGTTTTCCTGGTCGTTGGGGTGGGTTGTGGTTCTTACCTTGGGGCTTAACTAGTACTCCAAGCTCCCCCCCTACACTTGCCTAGGTGGGGGACTGACTTTTGCATTCCACTTTCTTAGTATATAGTTTGTGCTCCCCCAGGCCCATTTCTAACTGTTGTGATTTTCACTAACTGCATGGTTTTTGTGCCTATTTCTACATACTAGTGTATAAAATGTGTGTATTACTTACCTCCTAAGGGAGTACAGTCTCTGAGATTTTTGGTATTTGTGTCACCAAAATAAAATACCTTTCTTTTTGTAACAGAGGGGGTTATTACAACTTTGGAGGAGGTGTTAATCAGTCCCAAATGTAACGGATATACCACCAGCCGTATTACGAGTTCCATAGGATATAATGGACTCTTAATACGGCTGGTGGTATATCCGTCACTTTACCGTCACTTTTGGGACGGATTAACACCTCCTCGAAAGTTGTAATAACCCCCAGAGTGTTTTCTTTCATGTGTGTAAAGATGGGGGGGGAAGGTGGATAATAAGTGCTGCAGAAGAAAATGTCTAGTTTATTTCCTGCAAATGGCATCAACAAAAGGTTTGCGCTGCTAATATCATCATCTTCCAGCTATCAGGAACAATCAGACTTGATTCAGAAAACCAACTTTTTAACCACAGTTTTGGCATTTCATTTGGAGATAGCCCATTTGTAGATTTTGCTTTAACAGCACCTGCGCTGTGCTTATGAAATCTCTTAAAACAAAAACAATCTGAAAAGGGGCATAAAGCCCACCCGTTACTTACCTTTGGTTGCCTCCCACGTCGCTCTCCTTTTGTTACTCCTCATTGGACAGCGCCTTGTCCTGTCCTCAAGCTTCCTCCCTGGGCTTGTGTGTGTGTCCATGCCGTGGTGCCTGGACCACGTACTGCTTGTGGTGTTTTTGTGGGCTTGCAGAGGTTCTTTTTTTTTTATTTCAAACTGGAACACTGCAGAGTGAATCATTTTGCAGGTTGTTTCCTGCCCCTCCCAACGTGCGTTTAGATCAATGCTTTTTGCTCTCTTCTAGCCACCTCCGTCCTCCTGTCACTGCCCCATCCACAGATTT
Organism: Pleurodeles waltl; assembly: GCF_031143425.1. Taxonomy (NCBI): domain Eukaryota; kingdom Metazoa; phylum Chordata; class Amphibia; order Caudata; family Salamandridae; genus Pleurodeles; species Pleurodeles waltl. The sequence continues at coordinate 1,240,200,283 of NC_090446.1, forward strand.
CCCCCCCCCCCCCACCACCTGTCCATCTCTGATTTTGCATTTGTTGATCTTTCCCTATTTCCCCCACCACCTCCCTCCTGTTGCTGCCTCACACCTTCTGGTGCTTGTTCGTTGTTGTAACATGCCCCTTCCTGTCTGTTGTTGTTGCAGATTGCACGGTTGTCATAGCTTGCCCTGTTTTCATCTTTGTAAGCTTGTCCCCCTCCCCCTTCTTGCATCCATTTTTGTTGCAGTTTGTCCCGTTGTCGTACTTAGGCAGTGATATAATGTCTATTTTTGTACCGTTGTACACCAAAGTAGTTGATAATTTTATCAAGGGATACCCATTTTATCGTGGATACGTACATTGTAGGTGGACATCAGGTTTGACTACTGCGAGGTTCAAAAGCAAAAGCACCAGGGTCTACATCAGGTACTGAGAACTTGGAATATTGATAATTCTGCTGTATGGCACCACTTATGTGCATGCACACTGTGCACCTTTTGGTAAATACAATCACACAAGGAGTGAGGGATCCCAGATAAGGGAAAACTGCAGTGAACTAGTGAGGGTATTCGTAACCTTTTCTTACATGGTTCACGTAGAACACCCCTGCTCTGGGGATCAGCTAACGTTAGTCCCTCAATATCCCCGCAAGGGCAGAAAAACAGGGCACGTCAAAACATACCACAGACACATATGTGTCAAACACATTAGGTACAGCATTGTATGAGCCTCGAGGCATTGTGAGAAAGATGGCTGTGCCAGTAAGAACAACTGGTTCATGCATGGGACACCAACGGCACTGATTGAATTGTCTAAAACCAGAGGCAGCACAGAGATTTGAGTTTTAACTTTAAGTCATTGGCACGTACAGGGTTGTAGGAACCACTGGAATGTGGGCGTTATTGGAGGCACTGCTTAGGTGTAGTTGTGTGTGACTAGTGTGAGACGCGCGGTGCTGTTAGAAACTGTATTCCTGCAGATATCCTGATATCCCGGGTGGGGGTGCTAAGGCACTGTTGGTATGTGACTAAACTCAGTGCAAAAATGTGTGTGGCTGTTGTCACTGCTGGGGCATGTATCACTGGTGCCACTAGTTACATATGCACCATAGCTACACTTGTGAAATATACATGATCGCACGTCCTTGAAAAATCTGTTTAGTTTCAAGATGAGTGCTGGTAGCCAGACCTTCCGACATATATTTATATACTTGCAACTAGCATTGGAAATTAACTTTGGGTGCCAAGTAGTAGTGTGCAACCCATCTGCACAGCACTTCAATGCCTCAATGTCTTTTGAGAGGTAGTAAGGGCTATATAAATAAATGAACAATATAGTAAATCAATGCCTTGATTTTAATATTGAGATCTGCTTTTCCAGGAAGTGGCCTCCTTAGCCACGCAACAGTTCAGTAAAATAAGCTAGGAGATGAGCTACACCATTTTACTGTGAAGGACAAGTTTTGTTGTACATCCAGCAGTTTATTTTTGTAAAGTTTAGAATAGAATTGTTGCAGTTTTAACATTGTTTCAGTTTTCCAAATCGTTGTTTTGCAGTTCTTCTGGGTCCACCATCAACTATTGTCAGCTGCCACAAGTTGCAATAAATATCCATCCTGCAAGCTGTATCAAGGCTTGCTCTTTTAATTTGTTCATTGTTAAGTAAATCCAGTAAAAAAAAAAAAAAAAAAAACAGGAGCAAAACATGCGTCAGCTGTCAAGGTTGATAAGAAAACCAGAAGAATTGGAATCCACTGTCTAGAAAACCGTTTCCTTAAAGAACAACGGATGAATAATGTTGGAAACTGCAATAACAGTACTACTGAAATAAAACCCACTTGATATGTAACAAAACTGGTCCGTTTAAGCAACCATTCCAATAGTCGTGAAACCTAGCAAGCTATAAAAATGTAAAATTGCTCATTTGGCGTCAATGCTCAATGCTTGCTACACCAGACTTTAATTTAAGGTTATGTGGGACTCCAGCCAAAGCGACACCCACCTCTACTTTCTTACAGGTTGGCAGGATAACGCAGAAGACTTGTGTTGCATACGTGTGCCTGGGGCGGAGCAGGGAAAAAAGTATTTTTGTTTATGAAACATTTTCAGGTCTTGTTGACCCCCCCTCCCCACCCCCCATCTTCCACCATTGTTTTCAACTCACCTTGCCATTGTTTTTCAAACCACTACGCCCTCCTCCTTCACTCATTCACAACAATCACATGACCCTCATTTGAGGGCCTGGCTTCCCTAAATAAACAATTTTCTAAATGTTCACTGCACAAATCAAAATATTTGTATCTTAATTTTGGTTGGCCAACCATTTCATTATCAGAGGGCTCTCACAACATTGAGAGCCATGCCAAAATTCTGGTGGTAGTATAGTTGGTTTCTAGTTCCAAAGTATGACCTCCTACTGCTCGAGTAAAAACTGTGCACTGAACAATAGTTAAAGTCACTCGTTTTTATTAGTGTTTGGAATGCACAAACCACCAATCAACGCTCCCTTACAAGCAGGCAAAAAAAAAAAAAAAACACACCTGACCACCTAGACCCTTGTTCCTTGTCACATTTTACTGACCTCTGGTTCTCAGGGATCAAACCACACCCACCCACCATTTTCTTCTAAGGGTCGGTGCATTCAAGAAATCTTTTATTATGGATTGTAGAGTGCAACACTTCACACTGACTCTTCAATTCCCACAGTGCACTCTGACATGAGTTTTTAGCAAAGGTTACTGTAGGAAGTTGGCTCTGTATGTGCTATTTCAAAGTAAGGAATAGCATGCACAGAGTCCAAGGGTTCCCCTTAGAGGTAAAATAGTGGTAAAAAGAGATAATACTAATGCTCTATTTTGTGGTAGTGTGGTCGAGCAGTAGGCTTATCCAAGGAGTAGTGTTAAGCATTTGTTGTACATACACATAGACAATAAATGAGGTACACACACTCAGAGACAAATCCAGCCAATAGGTTTTTATATAGAAAAATATCTTTTCTTAGTTTATTTTAAGAACCACAGGTTCAAATTCTACATGTAATATCTCATTCGAAAGGTATTGCAGGTAAGTACTTTAGGAACTTCAAATCATCAAAATTGCATGTATACTTTTCAAGTTATACACAAATAGCTGTTTTAAAAGTGGACACTTAGTGCAATTTTCACAGTTCCTAGGGGAGGTAAGTATTTGTTAGGTTAACCAGGTAAGTAAGACACTTACAGGGCTTAGTTCTTGGTCCAAGGTAGCCCACCGTTGGGGGTTCAGAGCAACCCCAAAGTCACCACACCAGCAGCTCAGGGCCGGTCAGGTGCAGAGTTCAAAGTGGTGCCCAAAACACATAGGCTAGAATGGAGAGAAGGGGGTGCCCCGGTTCCGGTCTGCTTGCAGGTAAGTACCCGCGTCTTCGGAGGGCAGACCAGGGGGGTTTTGTAGGGCACCGGGGGGGACACAGGTCCACACAGAAATTTCACCCTCAGCGGCGCGGGGGCGGCCGGGTGCAGTGTAGAAACAAGCGTCGGGTTCGCAATGTTAGTCTATGAGAGATCTCGGGATCTCTTCAGCGCTGCAGGCAGGCAAGGGGGGGATTCCTCGGGGAAACCTCCACTTGGGCAAGGGAGAGGGACTCCTGGGGGTCACTTCTCCAGTGAAAGTCCGGTCCTTCAGGTCCTGGGGGCTGCGGGTGCAGGGTCTCTCCCAGGCGTCGGGACTTTAGGTTCAAAGAGTCGCGGTCAGGGGAAGCCTCGGGATTCCCTCTGCAGGCGGCGCTGTGGGGGCTCAGGGGGGACAGGTTTTGGTACTCACAGTATCAGAGTAGTCCTGGGGTCCCTCCTGAGGTGTTGGATCGCCACCAGCCGAGTCGGGGTCGCCGGGTGCAGTGTTGCAAGTCTCACGCTTCTTGCGGGGAGCTTGCAGGGTTCTTTAAAGCTGCTGGAAACAAAGTTGCAGCTTTTCTTGGAGCAGGTCCGCTGTCCTCGGGAGTTTCTTGTCTTTTCGAAGCAGGGGCAGTCCTCAGAGGATGTCGAGGTCGCTGGTCCCTTTGGAAGGCGTCGCTGGAGCAGGATCTTTGGAAGGCAGGAGACAGGCCGGAGAGTTTCTGGAGCCAAGGCAGTTGTCGTCTTCTGGTCTTCCGCTGCAGGGGTTTTCAGCTGGGCAGTCCTTCTTCTTGTAGTTGCAGGAATCTGATTTTCTAGGGTTCAGGGTAGCCCTTAAATACTAAATTTAAGGGCGTGTTTAGGTCTGGGGGGTTAGTAGCCAATGGCTACTAGCCCTGAGGGTGGGTACACCCTCTTTGTGCCTCCTCCCAAGGGGAGGGGGTCACAATCCTAACCCTATTGGGGGAATCCTCCATCTGCAAGATGGAGGATTTCTAAAAGTTAGAGTCACCTCAGCTCAGGACACCTTAGGGGCTGTCCTGACTGGTCAGTGACTCCTCCTTGTTTTTCTCATTATCTTCTCCGGCCTTGCCGCCAAAAGTGGGGCCTGGCCGGAGGGGGCGGGCAACTCCACTAGCTGGAGTGTCCTGCTGGGTTGGCACAAAGGAGGTGAGCCTTTGAGGCTCACCGCCAGGTGTGACAATTCCTGCCTGGGGGAGGTGTTAGCATCTCCACCCAGTGCAGGCTTTGTTACTGGCCTCAGAGTGACAAAGGCACTCTCCCCATGGGGCCAGCAACATGTCTCGGTTTGTGGCAGGCTGCTAGAACTAGTCAGCCTACACAGATAGTCGGTTTAAGTTTCAGGGGGCACCTCTAAGGTGCCCTCTGGGGTGTATTTTACAATAAAATGTACACTGGTATCAGTGTGCATTTATTGTGCTGAGAAGTTTGATACCAAACTTCTCAGTTTTCAGTGTAGCCATTATGGTGCTGGGGAGTTCGTGTTTGACAGACTCCCAGACCATATACTCTTATGGCTACCCTGCACTTACAATGTCTAAGATTTTGTTTAGACACTGTAGGGGTACCATGCTCATGCACTGGTACCCTCACCTATGGTATAGTGCACCCTGCCTTAGGGCTGTAAGGCCTGCTAGAGGGGTGTCTTACCTATACTGCATAGGCAGTGAGAGGCTGGCATGGCACCCTGAGGGGAGTGCCATGTCGACTTACTCGTTTTGTTCTCACTAGCACACACAAGCTGGCAAGCAGTGTGTCTGTGCTGAGTGAGAGGTCTCCAGGGTGGCATAAGACATGCTGCAGCCCTTAGAGACCTTCCTTGGCATCAGGGCCCTTGGTACTAGAAGTACCAGTTACAAGGGGCTTATCTGGATGCCAGGGTCTGCCAATTGTGGATACAAAAGTACAGGTTAGGGAAAGAACACTGGTGCTGGGGCCTGGTTAGCAGGCCTCAGCACACTTTCAATTGTAAACATAGCATCAGCAAAGGCAAAAAGTCAGGGGGCAACCATGCCAAGGAGGCATTTCCTTACACAACCCCCCCCCAAACGAAAGAGGATGAGACTAACCTTTCCCAAGAGAGTCTTCATTTTCTAAGTGGAAGAACCTGGAAAGGCCATCTGCATTGGCATGGGCAGTCCCAGGTCTGTGTTCCACTATAAAGTCCATTCCCTGTAGGGAGATGGACCACCTCAACAGTTTAGGATTTTCACCTTTCATTTGCATCAGCCATTTGAGAGGTCTGTGGTCAGTTTGAACTAGGAAGTGAGTCCCAAAGAGGTATGGTCTCAGCTTCTTCAGGGACCAAACCACAGCAAAGGCCTCCCTCTCAATGGCACTCCAACGCTGCTCCCTGGGGAGTAACCTCCTGCTAATGAAAGCAACAGGCTGGTCAAGGCCATCATCATTTGTTTGGGACAAAACTGCCCCTATCCCATGTTCAGAGGCATCAGTCTGCACAATGAACTGCTTAGAATAATCTGGAGCTTTGAGAACTGGTGCTGAGCACATTGCCTGTTTCAGGGTGTCAAAGGCCTGTTGGCATTCCACAGTCCAGTTTACTTTCTTGGGCATTTTCTTGGAGGTGAGTTCAGTGAGGGCTGTCACAATGGATCCATATCCCTTCACAAACCTCCTGTAATACCCAGTCAAGCCAAGGAATGCCCTGACTTGAGTCTGGGTTTTTGGAGCTACCCAGTCCAGAATAGTCTGGATCTTGGGTTGGAGTGGCTGAACTTGGCCTCCACCTACAAGGTGTCCCAAGTAAACCACAGTTCCCTGCCCTATCTGGCATTTGGATGCCTTGATAGAGAGGCCTGCAGATTGCAGAGCCTTCAAAACCTTCCTCAGGTGGACCAGGTGATCCTGCCAGGTGGAGCTAAAGACAGCAATATCATCAAGATAAGCTGTGCTAAAGGACTCCAAGCCAGCAAGGACTTGATTCACCAACCGTTGGAAGGTGGCAGGGGCATTCTTTAAACCAAAGGGCATAACAGTAAACTGATAATGCCCATCAGGTGTGGAGAATGCTGTCTTTTCTTTTGCTCCAGGTGCCATTTTTATTTGCCAGTACCCTGCTGTCAAGTCAAAGGTACTTAGAAATTTGGCAGCACCTAATTTATCAATGAGCTCATCAGCTCTTGGAATTGGATGGGCATCTGTCTTGGTGACAGAATTGAGCCCTCTGTAGTCCACACAAAACCTCATCTCTTTCTTTCCATCTTTGGTGTGAGGTTTGGGGACTAAGACCACTGGGCTAGCCCAGGGGCTGTCAGAGCGCTCAATTACTCCCAATTCCAGCATCTTGTGGACTTCCACCTTGATGCTTTCTTTAACATGGTCAGATTGTCTAAAGATTTTGTTCTTGACAGGCATGCTGTCTCCTGTGTCCACATCATGGGTACACAGGTGTGTCTGACCAGGGGTTAAGGAGAAGAGTTCAGGAAACTGTTGTAGGACTCTCCTACAATCAGCTTGCTGTTGGCCAGAGAGGGTGTCTGAGTAGATCACTCCATCTACTGTACCATCTTTTGGGTCTGATGACAGAAGATCAGGGAGAGGTTCACTCTCTGCCTCCTGATCCTCATCTGTTACCATCAACAGATTGACATCAGCCCTGTCGTGGAAGAGCTTAAGGCGGTTTACATGGATCACCCTCTTGGGGCTCCTGCTTGGGCCCAGGTCCACCAAGTAGGTGACCTGACTCTTCCTCTCCAGTACTGGGTAAGGGCCACTCCATTTGTCCTGGAGTGCCCTGGGAGCCACAGGCTCCAGAACCCAGACTTTCTGCCCTGGTTGGAACTCAACCAGTGCAGCCTTTTGGTCATACCAAAACTTCTGGAGCTGTTGGCTGGCCTCAAGGTTTTTGGTTGCCTTTTCCATGTACTCTGCCATTCTAGAGCGAAGGCCAAGTACATAGTCCACTATGTCTTGTTTTGGCTCATGGAGAGGTCTCTCCCAGCCTTCTTTAACAAGAGCAAGTGGTCCCCTTACAGGATGACCAAACAGAAGTTCAAAGGGTGAGAATCCTACTCCCTTCTGTGGCACCTCTCTGTAAGCGAAAAGCAGACATGGCAAGAGGACATCCCATCTCCTTTTGAGCTTTTCTGGGAGCCCCATGATCATGCCCTTTAATGTCTTGTTGAATCTCTCAACTAAGCCATTAGTTTGTGGATGGTATGGTGTAGTGAATTTATAAGTCACCCCACACTCATTCCACATGTGCTTTAGGTATGCTGACATGAAGTTGGTACCTCTGTCAGACACCACCTCCTTAGGGAAACCCACTCTGGTAAAGATACCAATGAGGGCCTTGGCTACTGCAGGGGCAGTAGTCGACCTAAGGGGAATAGCTTCAGGATACCTGGTAGCATGATCCACTACTACCAGGATATACATATTTCCTGAGGCTGTGGGAGGTTCTAGTGGACCAACTATGTCCACACCCACTCTTTCAAAGGGAACCCCCACCACTGGAAGTGGAATGAGGGGGGCCTTTGGATGCCCACCTGTCTTACCACTGGCTTGACAGGTGGGGCAGGAGAGGCAAAACTCCTTAACCATGTTGGACATATTGGGCCAGTAGAAGTGGTTGACTAACCTCTCCCACGTCTTGGTTTGTCCCAAATGTCCAGCAAGGGGAATGTCATGGGCCAATGTTAGGATGAACTTCCTGAACAGCTGAGGCACTACCACTCTCCTAGTGGCACCAGGTTTGGGGTCTCTGGCCTCAGTGTACAGGAGTCCATCTTCCCAATAGACCCTATGCGTTCCATTTTTCTTGCCTTTGGACTCTTCAGCAGCTTGCTGCCTAAGGCCTTCAAGAGAGGGACAGGTTTCTTGTCCCTTACACAGCTCCTCCCTTGAGGGTCCCCCTGGGCCTAAGAGCTCAACCTGATAAGGTTCAAGCTCCAAAGGCTCAGTTCCCTCAGAGGGCAGAACTTCTTCCTGAGAAGAGAGGTTCCCTTTCTGTTGCTGTGTTGCAGTTGGTTTCCCAACTGACTTTCCTTTCCTCTTGGTAGGCTGGGCCATTCTTCCAGACTCCAGCTCTACTTGTTCACCCTGAGCCTTGCATTGTGCTCTTGTTTTCACACACACCAGTTCAGGGATACCCAGCATTGCTGCATGGGTTTTTAGTTCTACCTCAGCCCATGCTGAGGACTCCAGGTCATTTCCAAGCAGACAGTCCACTGGGATATTTGAGGAGACCACCACCTGTTTCAGGCCATTGACCCCTCCCCATTCTAAAGTAACCATTGCCATGGGATGTACTTTTCTCTGATTGTCAGCGTTGGTGACTGTGTAAGTTTTTCCAGTCAGGTATTGGCCAGGGGAAACCAGTTTCTCTGTCACCATGGTGACACTGGCACCTGTATCCCTCAGGCCCTCTATTCTAGTCCCATTAATTAAGAGTTGCTGCCTGTATTTTTGCATGTTAGGCGGCCAGACAGCTAGTGTGGCTAAATCCACCCCACCCTCAGAAACTAGAGTAGCTTCAGTGTGGACCCTGATTTGCTCTGGGCACACTGTTGATCCCACTTGGAGACTAGCCATACCAGTGTTACCTGGATGGGAGTTTGGAGTGGAACCTTTCTTGGGACAGGCCTTGTCTCCAGTTTGGTGTCCATGCTGTTTACAGCTATGACACCAGGCCTTTTTGGGATCAAAGTTTTTACCCTTGTACCCATTGTTTTGTGAAGAGGCTCTGGGCCCACCCTCCTGTGCAGGTTTTTGGGGGCCTGTAGAAGACTCTTTACTATTTTTAGTTTTGGTTGTCTCATCACCCTTCCCCTGGGGAGTCTTTGTGACCCCTTTCTTTTGGTCACCCCCTGTTGAAGTCTTGGACACCCTTGTCTTGACCCAATGGTCCGCCTTCTTTCCCAATTCTTGGGGAGAAATTGGTCCTAGGTCTACCAGATGCTGATGCAGTTTATCATTGAAACAATTACTCAATAGGTGTTCTTTCACAAATAAATTGTACAGCCCATCATAATTACTTACACCACTGCCTTGAATCCAACCATCTAGTGTTTTCACTGAGTAGTCTACAAAGTCAACCCAGGTCTGGCTCGAGGATTTTTGAGCCCCCCTGAATCTAATCCTATACTCCTCAGTGGAGAATCCAAAGCCCTCAATCAGGGTACCCTTCATGAGGTCATAAGATTCTGCATCTTGTCCAGAGAGTGTGAGGAGTCTATCCCTACACTTTCCTGTGAACATTTCCCAAAGGAGAGCACCCCAGTGAGATCTGTTCACTTTTCTGGTTACACAAGCCCTCTCAAAAGCTGTGAACCATTTGGTGATGTCATCACCATCTTCATATTTAGTTACAATCCCTTTAGGGATTTTCAACATGTCAGGAGAATCTCTGACCCTATTTATGTTGCTGCCACCATTGATGGGTCCTAGGCCCATCTCTTGTCTTTCCCTCTCTATGGCTAGGATCTGTCTTTCCAAAGCCAATCTTTTGGCCATCCTGGCTAACTGGATGTCCTCTTCACTGGGGTTATCCTCAGTGATTTCAGAGGTGTTGGTCTCTCCTGTGAGAGAACCAGCATCTCTGACTATTATTTTTGGAGTCAGGGTTTGAGGGACCCTGTTCTCCCTAGATAGGACTGGTAGGGGGGAATTGTCCTCCAAGTCACTATCCTCTTCCTCTGAGTTGCCACCCTCAGAGGGGTTGGCCTTTTCAAACTCTGCCAAAAGCTCCTGGAGCTGTATTTTGGTAGGTTTGGGGCCCATTGTTATTTTCTTTATTTTACAGAGTGACCTTAGCTCCCTCATCTTAAGATGGAGGTAAGGTGTGGTGTCGAGTTCCACCACGGTCACATCTGTGCTAGACATTTTGCTTCTAAAAGTTGGAATACTTTTTAAGAATCTACAACTGGTTCTAGAATCTAATTCAAACTTTTACAAACTTTTAACCTCTAAAAGAAATGCTAAACAGGATCTAACACAAGGCCCTAGCAGGTCTTTTAAGAATTTAGAAAACTTTTTAAATTGCAAAAATCAATTTCTAATGACAATTTTGGAATTTGTCGTGTGATCAGGTATTGGCTGAGTAGTCCAGCAAATGCAAAGTCTTGTACCCCACCGCTGATCCACCAATGTAGGAAGTTGGCTCTGTATGTGCTATTTCAAAGTAAGGAATAGCATGCACAGAGTCCAAGGGTTCCCCTTAGAGGTAAAATAGTGGTAAAAAGAGATAATACTAATGCTCTATTTTGTGGTAGTGTGGTCGAGCAGTAGGCTTATCCAAGGAGTAGTGTTAAGCATTTGTTGTACATACACATAGACAATAAATGAGGTACACACACTCAGAGACAAATCCAGCCAATAGGTTTTTATATAGAAAAATATCTTTTCTTAGTTTATTTTAAGAACCACAGGTTCAAATTCTACATGTAATATCTCATTCGAAAGGTATTGCAGGTAAGTACTTTAGGAACTTCAAATCATCAAAATTGCATGTATACTTTTCAAGTTATACACAAATAGCTGTTTTAAAAGTGGACACTTAGTGCAATTTTCACAGTTCCTAGGGGAGGTAAGTATTTGTTAGGTTAACCAGGTAAGTAAGACACTTACGGGGCTTAGTTCTTGGTCCAAGGTAGCCCACCGTTGGGGGTTCAGAGCAACCCCAAAGTCACCACACCAGCAGCTCAGGGCCGGTCAGGTGCAGAGTTCAAAGTGGTGCCCAAAACACATAGGCTAGAATGGAGAGAAGGGGGTGCCCCGGTTCCGGTCTGCTTGCAGGTAAGTACCCGCGTCTTCGGAGGGCAGACCAGGGGGGTTTTGTAGGGCACCGGGGGGGACACAGGTCCACACAGAAATTTCACCCTCAGCGGCGCGGGGGCGGCCGGGTGCAGTGTAGAAACAAGCGTCGGGTTCGCAATGTTAGTCTATGAGAGATCTCGGGATCTCTTCAGCGCTGCAGGCAGGCAAGGGGGGGATTCCTCGGGGAAACCTCCACTTGGGCAAGGGAGAGGGACTCCTGGGGGTCACTTCTCCAGTGAAAGTCCGGTCCTTCAGGTCCTGGGGGCTGCGGGTGCAGGGTCTCTCCCAGGCGTCGGGACTTTAGGTTCAAAGAGTCGCGGTCAGGGGAAGCCTCGGGATTCCCTCTGCAGGCGGCGCTGTGGGGGCTCAGGGGGGACAGGTTTTGGTACTCACAGTATCAGAGTAGTCCTGGGGTCCCTCCTGAGGTGTTGGATCGCCACCAGCCGAGTCGGGGTCGCCGGGTGCAGTGTTGCAAGTCTCACGCTTCTTGCGGGGAGCTTGCAGGGTTCTTTAAAGCTGCTGGAAACAAAGTTGCAGCTTTTCTTGGAGCAGGTCCGCTGTCCTCGGGAGTTTCTTGTCTTTTCGAAGCAGGGGCAGTCCTCAGAGGATGTCGAGGTCGCTGGTCCCTTTGGAAGGCGTCGCTGGAGCAGGATCTTTGGAAGGCAGGAGACAGGCCGGAGAGTTTCTGGAGCCAAGGCAGTTGTCGTCTTCTGGTCTTCCGCTGCAGGGGTTTTCAGCTGGGCAGTCCTTCTTCTTGTAGTTGCAGGAATCTGATTTTCTAGGGTTCAGGGTATCCCTTAAATACTAAATTTAAGGGCGTGTTTAGGTCTGGGGGGTTAGTAGCCAATGGCTACTAGCCCTGAGGGTGGGTACACCCTCTTTGTGCCTCCTCCCAAGGGGAGGGGGTCACAATCCTAGCCCTATTGGGGGAATCCTCCATCTGCAAGATGGAGGATTTCTAAAAGTTAGAGTCACCTCAGCTCAGGACACCTTAGGGGCTGTCCTGACTGGTCAGTGACTCCTCCTTGTTTTTCTCATTATCTTCTCCGGCCTTGCCGCCAAAAGTGGGGCCTGGCCAGAGGGGGCGGGCAACTCCACTAGCTGGAGTGTCCTGCTGGGTTGGCACAAAGGAGGTGAGCCTTTGAGGCTCACCGCCAGGTGTGACAATTCCTGCCTGGGGGAGGTGTTAGCATCTCCACCCAGTGCAGGCTTTGTTACTGGCCTCAGAGTGACAAAGGCACTCTCCCCATGGGGCCAGCAACATGTCTCGGTTTGTGGCAGGCTGCTAGAACTAGTCAGCCTACACAGATAGTCGGTTTAAGTTTCAGGGGGCACCTCTAAGGTGCCCTCTGGGGTGTATTTTACAATAAAATGTACACTGGTATCAGTGTGCATTTATTGTGCTGAGAAGTTTGATACCAAACTTCTCAGTTTTCAGTGTAGCCATTATGGTGCTGGGGAGTTCGTGTTTGACAGACTCCCAGACCATATACTCTTATGGCTACCCTGCACTTACAATGTCTAAGATTTTGTTTAGACACTGTAGGGGTACCATGCTCATGCACTGGTACCCTCACCTATGGTATAGTGCACCCTGCCTTAGGGCTGTAAGGCCTGCTAGAGGGGTGTCTTACCTATACTGCATAGGCAGTGAGAGGCTGGCATGGCACCCTGAGGGGAGTGCCATGTCGACTTACTCGTTTTGTTCTCACTAGCACACACAAGCTGGCAAGCAGTGTGTCTGTGCTGAGTGAGAGGTCTCCAGGGTGGCATAAGACATGCTGCAGCCCTTAGAGACCTTCCTTGGCATCAGGGCCCTTGGTACTAGAAGTACCAGTTACAAGGGGCTTATCTGGATGCCAGGGTCTGCCAATTGTGGATACAAAAGTACAGGTTAGGGAAAGAACACTGGTGCTGGGGCCTGGTTAGCAGGCCTCAGCACACTTTCAATTGTAAACATAGCATCAGCAAAGGCAAAAAGTCAGGGGGCAACCATGCCAAGGAGGCATTTCCTTACAGTTACAAAATAAGTTTTGTCAGAAGTGGACCAAAAAAGAAGGAGTGATATGCGATTACAAAAAACGATGGGCGCTGTGTGGGGAGCATAGAAATACCTTTATAGAGGAGGGATAGGGTATACTGAAACTGTACCCCTTGATCATGGACCTTTCAATGCCATTTGCACATGATCTTTTCCAGCCCTAGCCTTTCCTTTACAACTCTTTGTAAACAGTAGTGTTCGCTCAAAGACTACAACTTCCAGAATGCACCGACTAGTTTAACATGCGCACAGGACTGGTGATGTCAAGTCACAGGCAACCTTGCATATTCAGACACATGATCTTCTCCTTTAGGTTAGCTGGGCTAGCCTTCATGAACATAGGTGTGTCTCACAAACACAGCTGGTTTCTCTTTCTCGCTTTTTGCCACATACTCGTTTATGTGCTCCAGACCCCCCTCCCCCACTTGGCATTTTTACATGAACCCCAGATGCAGCGAAAGTAAGTCCAGCGTGTTTACCTTGCGTTTTCAGGCCTTAAAACCCAGCTCCTTGAATGTTTGTAGGATGCTTTTTATGCCTATAACAATAAATTCAATTAACGTGACTTTGAGTGATGTAACTGGTGCTCATGTAAAGCACTCTAGGCCCTTTGGATGAAATTTGCACTACATAAGACTCCAAAAATCAATAAGCATTGGCAAAGCCAATAGGTTTAGCCTCAACAAAATCTATGTTTTGGCAATGCTGTTTAAATATGCTACATAGCAGCTCTAGCAACTATGCAGGAAACCGCCCAAAACGCAACATGGATACATCTGATTTTTCCTGTCAAAATGGACCAGTTTTTTGCAAAGTGGGCAGCTTTGGATTTTGGGTTTTAGCTTAGCCGGCACATAGGGAAACCTAACAAACCTGTACATTTTTTCAAACTAGACACCTAGGGGAATCCAGGATGGAGTGATTTGCGTGATTCTCACCAGGTTGTTACCCAGAATCCCTTGCAAACCTCAAACTGACAACAACAACAAAAAATGAAATAAATAATAGTTATCTCACATTATTTCTGTGATGGAAAGTTCTGGAATCTGTGGGGAGCCACAAACGCCCTTCCACCCAGCATTCCCCTAAGTCTCCTGATAAAATGGTACTTCACTTGTGGGGGTAGGCCAAGTGTTAGCGACAGGAAACGTCTCAAAACACAACAAAGCAATAATTATCTTGCGTCTAGTGGGTTTTCTGCACATTAGGGGACCATCTGCTTCCCAGGGATGAGGGAGAAAGACTGTGGCCATTTTTTGGACAGGGGTGGGGAGGAGGTATGGGGAACAGAGAATGGGGGATAGTCATGACCATTTGGGGCACCCTCCACCCCTAATCATTATTAAAATAAATTTCTTGGGCCTGGTCCGTTTCTGCCCATTGTCATTGCTGTAAACACAAAAAAAGGATCATATTGCTCAGGAAGCACTTCCCAAGCAGCCTGATTAAAAAAAAAAAAGGACTCCCTCTGTTGCCAAGCACCACAGGGGCCTTTAAATGCCTCCCTGGTGTCAGCCAATGGCCGAAACATGCACCACGGACGGTGTTTGTGTGTCGACCTTTGGCTAACACATGAATTTAAGAGGTTTAAAACATACTACAAGCAACATTAGGTCTAACAGGAATTTTGCAGCATGTCTAAAAAAAATAAAAAAGCAGTATGAGACAGACAACACTTTCTGCGTCATAGCTTTTTAAAAACTTTACACCATGTGGTGGAACAGTTAGAGCCACTGTACAAAATGTCTATGCGATGACAGCACCATACTGTTTGTTAACTTTAAGACATGCTGCACAATAGCTAGCGCTGCTGTGTAACATATGACAAAACAAGAGTTCGGAGAGGCAAAACCTACGGGCTTTGCCAATGCTTGTTCCTATTTGTTGTGGTTTTAACCTCCTTCAGTTTGTGGTGGAAATGAGTGTGAAACCTATTATCTATACTGGAAGGCTATACATTTCCAATAACTAAACAAAATTCTGAGTTCAGCAAGGGGTCATTTGTGTAGATTCTTCAAGGATTCCTAAAGAAACTAAGTGTTGAAATGAAAAAGCTGAAAATTAGTAGGAATAAAAAGGTCACTTGTGACAACGTTTTCATTTGTAACTTCTCATCATGATGACAGATTTACAAAAGCAATAGATCATTACATCTGCTTGACCCTTCTGGTTGCAGGGATAAATAGTTTTTTTGTGTTTTCCAAAAACTTGACGTACCCAGAGCAAATAACTGAGCTGCACCTTCCAATGGTTACCGATTGTCTGCCAGGTACGGGGCAAGTCATATGATAAAATATAAACAGTGAAAAATAAGTATCAAGGAAACCTATGAATTTCAGAAATGGGCCCAATATATGGAGTTTAGAAGAAAGGGTTATTTGCATATCTCTGAATTTGTGGGTACCCATATAGCTTATGGATTAGAGGGCATTTCTGAAAACAACTTCTTTCTCTCCCACTGTGTGAGGCACTGTGGGCATAATTAAGAGGTTTAAGGGTTCGGCAGTGGGAGGGGCAGAGGACTGGGCTGCACACTGCCTCTGTATGCCACGTGACCTGTGAGAGCCAGATCTGGAAAAAGGCTATGGGGTATGTTGGGCTTGCACAAACTGGTGACGGGGCTGATGATAGGAGCTATGATAGGAGCTTGGGATGAGGTTGGCAAGGGGCATCAATGAGGTCCAACAAGCAGACTGTAGCAAGGCAATCTTTAAAGCCATTAGCGCAGTCAAACTTTTCACCAAACAGGCAGAATGCATTGAAGAGCATGTCCTAAGAGTGACCTGGACATCCACCGAAAAGCCAGTGGATCCTATCCAGGCATGACAGCAGAGACCGACCATGGAGCCAAGGGCCCTGGCCAAAGAATTTGTAGTATCCAGCCCACAGCGAATAGTAAATTTAGCTGCATTCTGGACATCTGTCATGGTTATCAACAAGATTCCTGAGGCCTCCCCTGGGGACCGTCAGCAGAACTTGGGCTAATGAGTCCCATAGGGCGCTGGAGTAGCAACCCAGCCAGCAAGTGGTATTGACAGAGCGCAATGCAAGCTGGTGGAAGAAAATACCTTCTTCCCAAAGGTGACAGTCAATTTAATTTCTTATCGGAGAGTCGTAGGGAATGCATATAAATTCACTTTGGCTGCAAACGCCGGCCCCACCAGGCTCTGAGGCAGGGTGCTGCATCAGAAAGTCTGGACCCCAGGGGTATGGAGATGATGATGGGCAATCTGTAAGCTGACCGGCGGCCCCAGCCAGCGCTTGGCCCAGATCCCCAAAAAGACATCCATCAAGGCCTCATTAAATGGC
Source organism: Pleurodeles waltl (assembly GCF_031143425.1). Classification (NCBI taxonomy): domain Eukaryota; kingdom Metazoa; phylum Chordata; class Amphibia; order Caudata; family Salamandridae; genus Pleurodeles; species Pleurodeles waltl. The sequence goes on from NC_090446.1 coordinate 1,240,216,786, forward strand.
AAAAGCGGTAAAGAGCTGGTTTGGCCCAGCTGAAGGATGTCAGTGAGGACATAACTTTTGACTTGCTGGACTGGTGGATGCAAGTCCCAGACGTCCTCTGCCCTCCACATAACCCTAATGAAGGATGTGGTTTCCTCTGTTGCCGGTCCCAGGGTAGAGGCAAGGTCAGTGTCTGGTGAGTTATCCTTGAGTTCCTCATTCTAGTTGCAGTCCTGGGGGTGGGGGAGGGGGAGCATCCTTAAAACAGCCATTGTCTGTGACATCCCCAAACAGATCATGAATTATGGGTGGCCTGTCAAAGGGCAAAGGAATGGTATCTGAATCAGAGGGATGACCCATTATGTGTGGCACAAGTGACGTACAGTGGGGCTTCGACTGAGGTCACAGCGGTACCCTCACTGAGCTAGTCAGAACTAGAACCGGGCTGTCGTCCGACTACAGTGAAAAGCAAATCGTTGTTGATGGAACATTCTCCAGCGAAGATCTCGGGGTCAGAATGAGGTTCAGAACCAGAGTTGGTGTGGATCCGGAAAGGGATCCACAGGCCCCACTAGCTACGAGGGAGGTCCCCCAAAGAAGCAACTCATCGCATCCTAAAGCTCCTAGTTCACAGAAGCAGTGGCACTAGCCTGGGGACTTCAGGCTGTTGGGATTCGGATTTGGCGCCAGCTCTGAAGAAACGACTGCACAAGCGGGACCATGAGGAACAATAACGTCTCCATGACCACTTCAGCGTCATGGAGGGAAGCAATGAAGTTGAGCTGCGCCTCGGTTACTTAAACACATCTGAAGACTTGGACTTGAATGACGACCTGTCACAGGAATGGCTCAGGGAACAAGATCAGGATCTACCTGGAGTGGTGCAGGGCCTTGAGATGCCGGGTGACCAATAGTCTCGCCTCATGCTTCCGGGTGACCACGGAAGCACAGTCACTGAAAGTCTTGGGGTTGTAGCCGGACCGCAGGCACCAGAGACAGACCAAGTGGGGATCTGTCACAGACATCTGCTTGTGACAATCCTAACAAGCTTAAACCCTGTGGACTTATTAGGGGGCATTTCCTTTGCATGCTGATTGAAGAAACTTCTGAAGATAAAACTTCGATAAGCTTGGTCTACAGACCAAGATAGTTCTGTCTGTTGGGGCAGAAAGAAAGGAACTGACGTCAGACCGCATGGGTGATGTCTACATAGGACCCCATGTGTCAGATTCAGTGAGGACAAGGTCGACGCAAAGCAGTTGGTGCCATGTCCGGCTTGCAGAGGTACTGAAATGTTTCTAAATTCAATCTGATACCTGGGGAATACCCTAAGGCGCGGAATCTGCAGTTCGAAGTCAGAAATAATATTTAGTCAAAGCAATTTTGTAATAAAGCATCCCTTTAAAACATTTTTTTTTAAAACAAATTCCGGCAGGTTTTATTTGAAATGCTAAACAAACCCACCTTTCCATCCAATGCTGGTATTTTCCGCTGCGAAGAATTATCTCTGGAGTCATATGAATCACTAAGGATACTGGATTTTCAGACTTTTGATCTTGGTACCTGTAATATTGAAATATGCTTTTATTTGATTATGTGCTACAAAAGCTGCCAATTCTGCTGTAGGCACACAACCATATTCCTTAGGAAAAACATTTTGAAGAACCAATTGAATGACAGGGCAGGTTAAGATACTGGTAAAGAACATCGGAGGATGAGTTGGCAAATATGAACGGGAGTTAGGTGATATTATTCATGCTGTACACAACATTTTATATACATCATTAACCAAGGGAATGACAGATTCTAAACAAAGTGAGGAGAGGTTCCGGAAATAAAGCGGAGATGTTGGGGTGTGTTGCAACTTTTACTGAATGGTTGAGGGTAATTCATTATTAGCCTGCTCCTTTCCCATTTAAGAACCTTTGCATAGGGATCTGCCATCAAAGAACTGCTTGGAACCAAGGAAGACGTTCCCCTGACTTCTGCAAAAAGGTTCTTTCCTTACTTCCCTAAGTGTGGGAGCCACTTTCCTCAAAAGGACCGTAAGGTTACTTAGACCCGCTTTTGCTGGGAAACCTATTTGATAGAGTAGCCTACGTCAATGAAGTTGCAGGCTGAAAATATGTCAATGAAACTAGAAAGACCTTCATGAAGGGGGCTGAGTATTGTAGATCTAACTGCTTTAACCCTCTTGAATATTTGAATTGGTATCAATATCTATTTAGAGCCAGAGACTGATTCCAACTGCCTGTTTTTCAGCCAACAGTGGAATGTGCCCTTCGAAAGAGTAATTTCACTAGGCTGAAGCTGCCCATCAAAGCCCTTGGAGTGTTTTACTGCAGAACCACTTTGTCGAGCCAACACTCTTTTGGACTAGTGACTCAAAAAACTTCTGCCTTTGACGTCTCTTCAACATTTGACCAGCATCCTCTTCAACTCCTTCCTCACAGATACAGATTTCCACGAGCCAAAGACCCAATAAGTTTGAGCTAGAACTGCATAAGCCTGATTGATATATGAAGTCAAACATAATTGGACCAAACCTTGCAAATGTCATCTCTGCGTTTCACATATTGCTCTGCAATTTGAACTGAAAGACAATGCAAGTTAGAGGTCCGAACCCCTGTTTACCAGTAAGGCATAATAAAAAGAGCTGTGCTTGTTATTGGTGTTTCTCAATTGCCCATTCCACATTATTTGGATTATTATTGATATTTTTCCGTGCTATTATTGAATGCATTAAATACTACAATTAAGTCTATTTTTGGCTTCTTACATTATCTTCCTAACATATCATTTCTTAACTACACCATTGTTTGTCCTAATCTAACAAATTCACTGGTAACTTATTGAAGACTGTCTTACTACTGTAACATAGCTACTTAAGAATTAGTTTGTTGGTAGGCCAACTGACTCCATGTACATTTCATTAATGAACCCTTACCCCAAAAACAAGGTACAAAGCAAGACCGGTAAGATGTACTGTGCATTTTCAAAAATGAAGCCAGAACTTTTTGATAAACTGTTATTTTTACAATTGAAGGTACTCAATTAAAAGACAACATTACTTGGCCCTACTTCAGAACAGATGTCCTTTACGCACAGCAGTCAATAATGTGGACCAGCACTTGTCATGGGAAGAGAACTGCAAAGGTTTCGGATTTGTTTTTCAAACATGACACAATACTTATATATAGTTTCTTCTTAGTTAAGCCCCTTTACCCGCAGCGATTGAATAGGTTTCTCTGCATTTCCCTGGACATTATCCTGGTCCTTTTCATACTGTTGAGGACAACACTGAACACAGAGGTATATGTATGTTCCTAACATCCCACAAGAAAGTTGAATGAGTACTTTTGTATTCAGTGACCATTCCTCTTTTCGTAGTTTATGTGAAGCAGTGTGCACATATATTTAGATTGGCATCCACTAAAATCCCAAATCATTGACATGATTACTGCAATTTAGCCACTATGTAATAGTTTTCTTTGGGTTCATTAATTCACACTTTCTATTATGATGTTCACCAGCCCGGCATCCTATTGTCTCTCTCTCTCTCTCTCACCTTGCTGCTCTTCTAGTCTGTGTCTACTAGCATGTAATCCCTTTTCTTGTATTAACAAAATGAAATAATATATGGAGTCCCACTAGATCAATTTCAAGTACAGTAAATGCAAATGGAAGTGATCATTATCTCCAGTAATCAGACATGCAGAAAGCAGGTCCATTTGTTTTTCTAACTCTACACAGCTCACAACTATGCAGTCTGTACTGTTTGGTTTGAAATGGCACACACCTTGGAGTCCTTCCCTTTCAGTAAAAAAGATGACTGAGGAACGGAAAAGTTCTGCAGGCACACAACTTAGAAAGCAGTACAGTTTGAAAACAACAAACTCTCCATACGGCTGATAAAGTAAAAACAAAACAAAAAAAAACATGAATAATAACAGACTGATAAGTGAAATGACCACTGAAAAAGCCTTTTAGTCATGATCTTGTGATTGTAGAGGAGCAATACTACAGAGACTCAAGATTTTTAAGTAGGGACAAATTATGAATAATAGATAAAAGGTACCAATGCATTCCATAGACCAATGACAAACTAAACATAACCCTGGATTTACCTTTTGAAAGTGTCATTTTCACAAAGGGGATCCACAAAGTCTTCATTAGGACAATCAACTACAATAAATGCTGGGCCTGGATCCGTTGGTGTGCAAACCTCTTCTGGAAATATCTATAACAGAATGGGAGCTCTTGAAACAACAACTGTATACATATACGTCACAAACATCTTACAATGACATTCACTACAAGGCCAAGTGTTGGCGCCCACATGGTGCCTTGTGGAGGCTAATAAATGAGTTATGCTCAGCTGCTACCCAGGCATTCCTTGAGCACCAGCTTAATATGTGAAGACATGAACAAAAGTGGATAGCATACAGTATCTGAGAAACAAAGAAAACTGCTTCCATGTATTTACTGGCAAAAGCTTACATTGACCCCTGCATTACATTAGTAAGTCAAAATCATTCACTGGTTGTAGGTCATGGACAATCAGTTATTGCTGAAGCATAAAGGAATGTCTTGGCTTACCTCTTTCCCTTCATGAATTACACTTTTCCCATTTTTTAAAGCTGCAATAAATGGAGCAATTGCTGCGGTACCACTACAACAATCAACAACAAAAAACAGAGTCAACACAAATTATTTCATCCTTTGTGATCATATTAAAACACAACAGGAACATTCAAGTCATTTTACTTACACTGGCAACCCCAGCTCTTTTGCTTTAAGAACCAGAAAATTTCCCTTTTTTGGGTGAAGCTGTAAATACAAAAGACTGGGTCAATTTCATCATCTTTACAGCACATAAGAATAATCTGCCAATTTAAAAGTAGAATTACAAGCTACAGTACCTGCCCTTACCCATTAATATATTTCAAGCCGGTTTCAAAATTCACCTTACATAAGCCCAAACACCTATGTGCTGATTTTCAGAAGCTGGAGGCATGTTTTGTAGAAGAAATTTAAATGTGGAATATTGGCCAGCTTTCAAATTTTTCAGTATGTATTACTGAAAGCTGTATTGATGTATACTGCTATGTAGTTGTATATTGTTGTGAAACACTAAGGGACTGTAGGAAAATCACCCTTGTTGCAGTCCCCCCCCCCCCCCCCACACACACTTTTTGCCAGATATTGATGCTGACTTGACAGTGTGCTGGGACCCTGCTAACCAGGCCCCAGCACCAGTGTTCTTTCACTAAAAATGTACCATTGTTTCCTCAATTGGCACACCCCTGGCACACAGATAAGTCCATTGTAAAAGGTAACAGTGGTACCAAGGGCCCTGTGACCAGGGAAGGTCCCCAAGGGCTGCAGCATGTGTTGTGCCACCCTAAGTGACCCCTCACCTAACACATGCACACTGCCATTGCAGATTGTGTGTGTTGGTGGGGAGAAAAAGGCAAAGTCGATATGGCATCCCCAGGGCACTCCAGCCAGTGGAGATGCCCGACCCCGTCGAGCCCCCACTATTGGTTGCAAGTTCGACCTCACAAGAAAGGACTACTGAGCTGGGAACCACTCAGAGAAGAGGAGACACCAACTGACTCGGCCTCAGCTCTACCGGCCTGGCTCCTGCTTCGAAAAGCTGCAAGAAAAGAAACAACGCGTTCTGAAGGACCAGCGACCCCCTGAAAAGCCTCCAGGGGACTGCTTGCATCACCGAGGACCAAGACACTCCTTGTGGACAGCGGACCTATACAAAAAAAGAAAAAAAAAAAAACTTTAAAGGGACTCTCACCTCACTACAGAAGCGTGAGTCCAACTACTCTGCACCAGAGTCCCCCGGCCCGTGTCCAAGGAAACCAACTATCCAGAGAGGACCACCAGGCAACTCTGACGACGTGTCCACCCTGGGCTGACCTCTCTGCACCCCTACGGAGCCTGTAGAGGGAATCCTGAGGGCCCCCCCGGACCACCAGTGCCTGGGATGAAGATATCCATCGCCTGGAGAAGCACTGCAACCGCAGCTCCCAAGCCCGAGAGAAAACAACCACCGGTGCAGCAACAGCCAGCAGACAGCCCTCACCCTTGCCCAGTCAGTCGCTTGCCCGAGAGGCCCCCCTGTGCGGCCTGCAGCGCCTAAGTGACCCCCGGGTCCCTCCATAGAGTTCTATTGAGAACCCGACGCCCTGTTTGCACACTGCACCCTGCCACCCCCGTGCCACTGAGGGTGTGGTTTTTGTGCCTACTTGGGGCCCCTCCAAACCCCCTTGGTCTGTCCTCCGACAACGCGGGTACTTACTTGCAAGCAGACTGGAACCAGAGTACCCCCTGTCTCCATAGGGGCCCACGTTATTTAGGCTCCTGTTTGACCTCTGCATCTGACTGGCCCTGTGTTGCTGGGTGTTTGGGGTTACCTTGAACCCCGCCAACAGTGGGCTACCTATGCCCTGGAGACTGAACCTGTAAATGTGGTACTCAGAAACTGTACTTTACTTATCTCCCCAAGGAACTGTTGAGAATTGCAGTGTTCACTTTTAAAATAGCTTTTTGCAGTTTTAAAGAAAACTGTGTACAATACTGATTCTATTCAAAGTCCTAAGTATTACTTTGCAAAGTACCTTTCATTTAATGTACTTACATGCTAAATGAATCTTGTGGTTCTGGAAATAAATTAAGAAAATAATATTTTTCTATAAAAAAAAAAACTATTGGCCTGGAATTAAGTCATTGAGTGTGTGTTTTCACTTACTGCTTGTGTATGTACAACAAATGCTTAACACTACCCACTGACTAACTGCTCGACCATACAGGGAGTGCAGAAATATTAGGCAAATGAGTATTTTGACCACATCATCCTCTTTATGCATGTTGTCTTACTCCAAGCTGTATAGGCTCGAAAGCCTACTACCAGTTAAGCATATTAGGTGATGTGCATCTCTGTAATGAGAAGGGGTGTGGTCTAATGACATCAACACCCTATATCAGGTGTGCATAATTATTAGGCAACTTCCTTTCCTTTGGCAAAATGGGTCAAAAGAAGGACTTGACAGGCTCAGAAAAGTCAAAAATAGTGAGATATCTTGCAGAGGGATGCAGCACTCTTAAAATTGCAAAGCTTCTGAAGCGTGATCATCGAACAATCAAGCGTTTCATTCAAAATAGTCAACAGGGTCGCAAGAAGCGTGTGGAAAAACCAAGGCGCAAAATAACTGCCCATGAACTGAGAAAAGTCAAGCGTGCAGCTGCCACGATGCCACTTGCCACCAGTTTGGCCATATTTCAGAGCTGCAACATCACTGGAGTGCCCAAAAGCACAAGGTGTGCAATACTCAGAGACATGGCCAAGGTAAGAAAGGCTGAAAGACGACCACCACTGAACAAGACACACAAGCTGAAACGTCAAGACTGGGCCAAGAAATATCTCAAGACTGACTTTTCTAAGGTTTTATGGACTGATGAAATGAGAGTGAGTCTTGATGGGCCAGATGGATGGGCCCGTGGCTGGATTGGTAAAGGGCAGAGAGCTCCAGTCCGACTCAGACGCCAGCAAGGTGGAGGTGGAGTACTGGTTTGGGCTGGTATCATCAAAGATGAGCTTGTGGGGCCTTTTCGGGTTGAGGATGGAGTCAAGCTCAACTCCCAGTCCTACTGCCAGTTCCTGGAAGACACCTTCTTCAAGCAGTGGTACAGGAAGAAGCCTGCATCCTTCAAGAAAAACATGATTTTCATGCAGGGCAATGCTCCATCACACGCGTCCAAGTACTCCACAGCGTGGCTGGCAAGAAAGGGTATAAAAGAAGGAAATCTAATGACATGGCCTCCTTGTTCACCTGATCTGAACCCCATTGAGAACCTGTGGTCCATCATCAAATGTGAGATTTACAAGGAGGGAAAACAGTACACCTCTCTGAACAGTGTCTGGGAGGCTGTGGTTGCTGCTGCACGCAATGTTGATGGTGAACAGATCAAAACACTGACAGAATCCATGGATGGCAGGCTTTTGAGTGTCCTTGCAAAGAAAGGTGGCTATATTGGTCACTGATTTGTTTTTGTTTTGTTTTTGAATGTCAGAAATGTATATTTGTGAATGTTGAGATGTTATATTGGTTTCACTGGTAATAATAAATAATTGAAATGGGTATATATTTGTTTTTTGTTAAGTTGCCTAATAATTATGCACAGTAATAGTCACCTGCACACACAGATATCCACCTAACATAGCTAAAACTAAAAACAAACTAAAAACTACTTCCAAAAATATTCAGCTTTGATATTAATGCGTTTTTTGGGTTCATTGAGAACATGGTTGTTGTTCAATAATAAAATTAATCCTCAAAAATACAACTTGCCTAATAATTCTGCACTCCCTGTACTACCATAAATAGAGCATGAGTATTATCTGTTATTGCCTCTGTCAAGTCTCTTGGGGAACCCCTGGACTCTGTGCGCACTAGATCTCATTTTGATATAGTATATACAGAGCCAGCTTCCTATAGGGGCTTATTATGACTTTGGCGGACTGAAAAGCCTGTCTGCCAAAATCCTGACGGGTAGGTTACCGCCATGCGACAGTCTCCCAGCCAGGCCCATTACGAGTTTCCAGCTGGGCGGCCTACAGCAATGTCTCTGGCTCATAAAGGAGCCGGTGGCAATGCTATAGTGCATAGGGTGCAGCAGCAACCATCACAATGTTCACCATCTGCAAAGCAGGCGGTGAACATTGCGACGGGCCCCCTGCACTCAGTCTCCGCCAGCGTTTTCATGGCGGGGTTACTGCCATGAAACCGCTGGCGTAAAAGGGGGCTGTAATCCCCAGGGCGGCGCTGCTTGCAGCGCTGCCTTGGTGGATTATGACCACCAGACCATCGTGTAGACGAAACTGGCGGTCTCACCGTCACTGCGACCCTGGCGGTCATTGGACCACCAGAGTCGTAATGAGGCCCTAAATCTCAAAGGTCAAACAGTAATAATGGTGGGAATGGGGTCCATTATGTTTGTGAGACAAGCCATTCTATGTTGAAAGGCTTGTAGCAAAGTGACACCGGCTTTCAATAGAATTAAACCCAAGTTATCTGTTATGCTTAATTTGACTAGTAATAATTAATTTCAATTCATTATTCTGTTTCTTCTAAAAAACAACGAAGACATGAAAACATGCTATAGTAACAACTGTGCATTTTGAAGTGGCATTCATTTACAATTATTTACTGCTACATAAACACTGAAGCCAAAATGACTGTAAATTAACATATAATGAACTATTTTACCTTGCAAATGAATGCTACAACCAGAGAATCGCTTTCTCCTCCTATTCTTTCAAATGTCTCTAAAATCAAATAAATAAAGTTAGATGGAATTAATAGCTTCCAATGCAGGCTGTTCTAAAATGTAACACAAAATGCATTTGTCCAATGTAACAGAAAAACGACAGGGAAGTCAGTCAAAGCAGTTAATATGTGAGCCTGTATACTTAATTGTAGTAGTTAATAAGAAGTAGAGGGATAAGGTAAGCTCTCTTTGAAAGACCAGAGTAAGCACCAACTAGCCACAGAGGAGACCTTAAGTATACAATAATGTCTACCTGGTGGTTTTAGCTGCCTTTTGAGTTGCTGCCTATAGGGGGTATGGCAGGACCTGCCAGAACATGAATGGATCTCAGAGCCTCAAATTCTCAGAACATGTTGAGAATCTTATCCTACATTAAAAACAACCATACTTTGCTGTCTGCCATATAGCACTTCCAGCCAGGAAGTCCCTTTGCTACTAAAGAACCCCCTAATTGAGGACCTGCCGGGGGTCAACGGAAAGTCAAGTGGGGAGTATACATCAGGGCATTGAATACTTGTCACATTTCATTGACTTGGCAACTGCTCATATCATCTGAAAGCTACACCACAGCTTAAATCAGGCAAGTTAACTGTCTTCAGGTTCAGAATACTTTATTTGTTACATTGTCAGATCGTTTGGCAACTGAAAGTAATAGACACAGGCTGGGTTTTAAGCCTACAAAGATCTAGAGGCCCAGTTCCTTAAGTAAGAAACAAATCCTCCAAGAAAAAAACAGTAAAGCCGAACGTAATTGGGTCACTGTACTGCACCTTTTCACGGATGCATGTTATCTTGCTGGTGAATGTAGAGGGGAATATTTACTGGGCATTAAAATCAACTGTTGAAGACTCACAATATGTAGTGTGATGAGGATATTGGGCAGTCATCACATCAGAGCACTCAATCATGTTCTTCGTGCATTTCAGGACCTTGAAACCGTACAGCCAAACATGCATAGTCTGCACCCTGCATCCTTCCTCCTCCACAATTTACTCCACTGTACTGGTGCTCTGAATTAATCAACCCCCTAGAAAGCTAAAATCCAGGAATGTGACTGAACACCCCTAAATGTGCAACTAGAGCACCTAACATACCTACAGAGTGAGGAACTTCATTCTAGACCAGCTTTATACGGAATCCTAAAGAGCACTCTTTAAACCTTTACATCTCTGTCCACCCGGTATCTAGGGAAATTAAAAAGTCTGTCGCTATAACGGGCGCAGGCCATGCTACAATTGCAGAGGACTGGCTCACGTCATTAGCTTCCCATGTGTTGACCTCCCATCGAGGATGACATGGCTAGGTCCCCAATGAGTAGCCTAACTCCACAGCTAGGTAAGACTCATGGAGCTCCTTTTGCAGTTTCTAGTGGTCTCCTGGGCTGGCATTCTTCACACCCGGGCACGCCTATCTGACTTCTCGGTCGCTTGGTAATATCCTTGGGTTGCCCTATTTTACTGTTTTTGCCTCTTTTACTGTCATAATCTCCTAAACATATCCCACAGCACCTGGTCTCTGTGCATCACCAAGAGTATTATCCGAGATTAAGATAGATCCCATGGAATGTTACCACTGCACAGACGGAGGTATTTCTACTTAACGCTTGTTAAGGTGAAGTTACATTTCTGCGAACTTTTCAGCAATTGCAGTTTTCCAAAGCTTAACACCACTACATTAACTCAAACTGAAAAAAACTAAGATACAGCTGAAATTCTACAAGACATTTAATAGGTTGACTATTAAAGAGCATACCAATGATGGAGAACTAAGCGAGTGCCTTGAATAAACAGAAAGTTAAAGTTTGCTTTGTTCCCTCAAATGACTGCAAGGACATTCAATGGTCTTTACGACTTCACATTATAACCATCTTTCCAATGGTTACTCATTAATGGCTGATAAACTGCTTACAGCTTTACGCTGTAAAAAGAACAAAGGATGCAGAGCTCCCAAGATGCACGTTACAATTCTAAACCTGAGATCAAGTACTGATGATCCAGACATACATGCTACACGCCTGTGGCATTTCTGGGTGTGACTTTGCATAACTGCCATTTTTATTGTTTTTACAACAGATTGCTTTTTCTTACAAAATCAGAAATGTTTATATTACTTGTGGTTTCATGAGATTCAGTCTTCTCTTCTGCATGGGCTTTATTTTCCTCTAAAAACCACTTCTCTGCTTTGGGTGACTTTGTCTTCGGGCTTACTCTGCCAGGTGATCTTGAAGGGCTTTTTCGGACTTCATTGTTTTCCCTAGCTGTTTCCAGACAAATAGAGACACATCAGCCTTAGCTCCTAAACATTGCACTTGATATTCTTCTGGGTTTATGCACGCTAAATGAAGATGCAAAATTTACAAAAAGAATTACGGAATGATCAATCACAGTGAAATTATGCACAAGGAGTCAAACAGTACAGGAGTTCTCGTTACCTGCCTTTTGTAACACTGGTAGGTATGCTCCTTGGGCAGCATTTCATGATGAAGGTAAAGGAACCATGTAGCAGCATTGGAAAAAAAAAAAAAAAAAAAAAAAAAAAAAAACAGTGGGAGCAGATTGCTTTCTTTTTCATCTATCTATCCCAGTGGCATTACCTGCAACTTAGTTCTTGAGAGTATAAGACCTTGTTTAGTTCTTACGTGAGGAGGTTTAACGGTGGTGGTTGTATTTCATATGTCCCTGTTACTATTTATAATATAACAGAAGGATTCTTCTTAATAAACCTGGATTAAGAAAGAACAAAGGGGGTCAATTCCGACCTTGGCGGGCGGCGGTAGGCGGAAACCGCCATGCGGCCGCCAATGCGGCCACACTCACGCGGCCCCCATTCGGACATTCCCGCTGGGCCGGCGGGAATGAGGCCGCAACACAGGAGCCGGCTCCGAATGGAGCCGGCGGTGTTGCGGCCGTGCGACGGGTGCAGTTGCACCCGTCGCGCTTTTCACTGTCTGCTAGGCAGACATTGAAAAGCTGGCCGGGGCCCTGTTAGGGGGCCCCTGCACTGCCCATGCCAGTGGCATGGGCAGTGCAGGGGCCCCCAGGGGCCCCAAGACACCCCTTACCGTCAGCCTCTTCCTGGCGGTGAAAACCGTCAGAAACAGGCTGGCGGTAAGGGGGTCATAATCCCCAGGGCAGCGCTGCAAGCTTTACCGCCGCGGTCGGAATGGGGAAAAAACCACCGCCAGCCTGTTGGCGGTGCTTGCGGTCAGAATGGCCCTGGCGGTCTCGAACCGCCAGGGTCGGGATGACCCCCAAAGTGTCATTGTGGTTACTACAGAGTATGGCGACGATCGGGATCTTCATGAACTAGGATTTATTTGAAGAAGAGCCGTTTATCTTAATGCTACTTATTTTGGGCGAGTGAAAAAAACTTCATTGGTACAAGTTCATTGTGTTTTGTGTTCTTGTACTTGTACTGGTGTGGCTTACCTGCATTAACTGTCTTTCAGTGCGTGAGAGCTGACCGTTTTGGAGATGCGCTTGGGTGAATGCATGTTTCTGCACGTTCTTGGACTCGCGACCCTGCAGTTCAGTGTAGTGTTGCACACGCTGCTCAACGTACGACGTCTATTTCTTTACGTTGATCAAACATGCCCTACTTGTTGTAGAAAATTACATTGAACGACGCACAGCGCCCATTTTTGCTGTATTTAAGTTTCATTAAACTATTGAAAAAGTGTATTGATATACCATACAGCTATTTCCTTCCTGTTTTTTTTTCTTCAAGAAAATCGGAACAAAGATACCAGCATATTACAGGAAAACAGATACATGGAGTACAGTAAGTGACTTTAGGAAATCCAAATATATAAAGTGTAAGGAAATGCCTCCTTAGCATGGTTACCCCCCGACATTTTGCCTTTGCTGATGCTAAGTTTTGATTTGAAAGTGTGCTGAGGCCTGCTAACCAGGCCCCAGCACCAGTGTTCTTTCCCTAACCTGTACTTTTGTTTACACAATTCGCACACCCTGGCATCCTGGTAAGTCCCTTGTAACTGGTACCCCTGGTACTAAGGGCCCTGATGCCAGGGAAGGTCTCTAAGGGCTGCAGCATGTCTTATGCCACCCTAGGGACCCCTCACTCAGCACAGACACACTGCTTGCCAGCTTGTGTGTGCTGGTGGGGACAAAACGAGTAAGTCGACATGGCACTCCCCTCAGGGTGCCATGCCAACCTCACACTGCCTATGCAGTATAGATAAATCACCCCTCTAGCAGGCCTTACAGCCCTAAGGCAGGGTGCACTATACCATAGGTGAGGGCACCAGTGCATGAGCACTGTGCCCCTACAGTGTCTAAGCAAAACCTTAAAGTACACAAGAAAGTACGGGGTTCTCTAAAGAGGGCGTCGCGGGTACCAGCGTAGCCCTAGGTTGTACGTGTTCCTATTTGGAAAGGTAATGTCAGTGAAATGTCAGTAAGTAACTGCAGAGTGCGTGCGCGGGGAGAGAAACCGGGGGCAGTTCCTTTTACGGACTAGGTGGTCTCACACACTATATAGTGTCATGCTTCATCATTTGACCACCTAGACCCACCCAGGTAGGACAGTGCCACCTGGGCGGACTCAACCTCACTGTTAAAGGAACAGGAGGGAGTGCGTAAATAAACTTGTTTCTGGAAAGATCGGGATCCAGCTAATCTAGTGAAAAATTAAAAACACCTAAGCAGACACCTGTAAGGAGTGACAAATTTAATGGTGGTGTCCGATTGGTGTAGTTAAAACAGGGGTTGGGACACCTCTGTGAGGATAAGGACTCACAGGGTCACCTAACTAATAGCCAACATGTTTCTGCACTCAGAAGTGAGCCAATAGAGGTCTAGGGGCATTCGTCAGGGCCTAGGATCCCTATATCTCACGTTGGAGGAAATTTACTTTATGTAAAAGGTCAAAGAGTGTGAAGTAAAAGGTCTACCTTACCCAAGGAGTTACCTTGAGGCGGCTCTTTCATAGAGGCTACTGGCCTCTGGTATCCAGGAGGGGGAGTGTCCCCTTATAGTCAAACATACATCAAAGGGGGCGCTCGCCATGCGCCTATACCGTCCTCTCCTTGGACCGCTTAGACATTGTAAGTGCAGGGTAGCCATAAGAGTACATGGTCTGGGAGTCTGTCAAACACGAACTCCACAGCACCATAATGGCTACACTGAAAACTGGGAAGTTTGGTATCAAACTTCTCAGCACAATAAATGCACACTGAAGCCAGTGTACATTTTATTGTAACATACACCCCAGAGGGCACCTTAGAGGTGCCCCCTGAAACCTTAACCCACTACCCGTGTAGGCTGACTGGTTTTAGCAGCCTGCCACACTTGAGACATGTTGCTGGCCACATGGGGAGAGTGCCTTTGTCACTCTGTGGCTAGTAACAAAGCCTGCACTGGGTGGAGATGCTTATCACCTCCCCCTTGCAGGAGCTGTAACACCTGGCGGAGAGCCTCAAAGGCTCACCCCCTTTGTTACAGCACCACAGGGCATTCCAGCTAGTGGAGTTGCCCGCCCCCTCCGGCCACGGCCCCACTTTTGGCGGCAAGGCCGGAGGAGATAGTGAGAAAAACAAGGAGGAGTCACTGACCAGTCAGGACAGCCCCTAAGGCAACCTGAGCTGAAGTGACTGACTTTTAGGAATCCTCCATCTTGCAGATGGAGGATCCCCCCAATAGGGATAGGAATGTGACCCCCTCCCCTTGGGAGGAGGCACAAAGAGGGTGTAGCCACCCTCAGGGCTAGTAGCCATTGGCTACTGCCCTCCCTGACCTAAACACACCCCTAAATTCTGTATTTAGGGGCTCCCCAGAACCTAGGAACTCAGATTCCTGCAACCTAAGAAGAAGAGGACTGCTAAGCTGAAAAACCCTGCAGAGAAGACAGAGACACCAACTGCTTTGGCCCCAGCTCTACCGGCCTGTCTCCCTCCCTTCTAAAGACACTGCTCCAGCAACGCTTTCCCCAGGACCAGCGACCTCTGAACCCTCAGAAGACTGCCCTGCTCTAGAAGGACCAAGAAACTCCCGAGAACAGCGTCCCTGTTCACCCAAGACTGCAACTTTGTTTCCAAAGGAGCAACTTTAAAAGAACTGCGTTTCCCGCCAGAAGCGTGAGACTTGCTACTCTGCACCAGACGCCCCCGGCTCGACTTGTGGAGAACAAACACTTCATGGAGGACTCCCCGGCGACTACGAGACCGTGAGTAGCCAGAGTTGCCCCCCCCTGAGCCCCCACAGTGACGCCTGCAGAGGGAATCCCGAGGCTCCCCCTGACCGCGACTGCCCGACTCCCAGATCCCGACGCCTGGAAAAGACTTTGCACCCTCAGCCCCCAGGACCTGAAAGATCGGAACTCCAGTACAGGAGTGACCCCCAGGAGGTCCTCTCCCTTGCCCAGGTGGTGGCTACCCCGAGGAGCACCCCCCTTGCCTGCATCACTGAAGAGACCCCTTGGTCTCCCATTGATTTACACTGGAAACCCGATGTGTGTTTGCACACTGCACCCGGCCGCCCCCGTGCTGCTGAGGGTGTACTTTCTGTGCTAACTTGTGTGTCCCCCGGTGCCCTACAAAACCCCCCTGGTCTGCCCTCCGAAGACGCAGGTACTTACCTGCTGGCAGACTAGAACCGGGGCACCCCCTTCTCCATTGAAGCCTATGTGTTTTGGGCACCACTTTGAACTCTGCACCTGACCGGCCCTGAGCTGCTGGTGAGGTAACTTTGGGGTTGCTCTGAACCCCCAACGGTGGGCTACTTTGGACCCAAACTTGAACCCCGTAGGTGGTTTACTTACCTGCAAAAACTAACTAACTCTTACTCCCTCTAGGAACTGTGAAAATTGCACTGTGTCTAGTTTTAAAATAGCTATATGTGATTTATTTGAAAACTGTGTATGCTATTTTGATTATTCAAAGTTCCTAAAGTACCTACCTGCAATACCTTTTGTTTAAAGTATTACATATAAAATTTGAACCTGTGGTTCTTAAAATAAACTAAGAAAATATATTTTTCTATACAAAAACCTATTGGCCTGGAATTGTCTCTGAGTGTGTGTTCCTCATTTATTGCCTGTGTGTGTACAAGAAATGCTTAACACTACTCCTCTGATAAGCCTACTGCTCGACCACACTACCACAAAATAGAGCATTAGTATTATCTCTTTTTGCCACTATCTTACCTCTAAGGGGAACCCTTGGACTCTGTGCACACTATTCCTTACTTTGAAATCCCGCATCTGGCGGGAAACGCAGTTGTCTTGAAGGTGCTTCTTTGGAAGCAAAGTTGCAGTCTTTGGTGAACAGGTCCGCTGTTCTCAGGAGTTTCTTGGTCCTTCTAGAGCAGGGAAGTCCTCTGAGGATTCAGAGGTCACTGGTCCTGGGGAAAGCGTCGCTGGAGCAGTTTCTTCAGAAGGGGGAGGGGGGGGGGGGGAGACAGGCCGGTAGAGCTGGGGCCAAAGCAGTTGGTGTCTCCGTCTTGTCTGCAGGGTTTTTCAGCTTAGCAGTCCTCTTCTTCTTAGGTTGCAGGAATCTGAGTTCCTAGGTTGTGGGGAGCCCCTAAATACAGAATTTAGGGGTGCGTTTAGGTCTGGGAGGGCAGTAGCCAATGGCTACTAGCCCTGAGGGTGGCTACACCCACTTTGTGCCTCCTCCCAAGGGGATGGGGTCACATTCCTATCCCTATTGGGGGGATCCTCCATCTGCAAGATGGAGGATTCCTAAAAGTCAGAGTCACTTCAGCTCAGGTTGCCTTAGGGGCTGTCCTGACTGGTCAGTGACTCCTCCTTGTTTTTCTCATTATCTCCTCCGGCCTTGCCGCCAAAAGTGGGGCCGTGGCCGGAGGGGGCGGGCAACTCCACTAGCTGGAATGCCCTGTGGTGCTGTAACAAAGGGGGTGAGCCTTTGAGGCTCACCGCCAGGTGTTACAGCTCCTGCAAGGTGGAGGCGATAAGCATCTCCACCCAGTGCAGGCTTTGTTACTAGCCACAGAGTGACAAAGTCACTCTCCCCATGTGGCCAGCAACATGTCTCGGGTGTGGCAGGCTGCTAAAACCAGTCAGCCTGCACGGGTAGTTGGTTAAGGTTTCAGGGGGCACGTAAGGTGCCCTCTGGGGTATATGTTACAATAAAATGTACACTGGCATCAGTGTGCATTTATTGTGCTGAGAAGTTTGATACCAAACTTCCCAGTTTTCAGTGTGGCCATTATGGTGCTGTGGAGTTTGTGTTTGACAGACTCCCAGACCATATACTCTTATGGCTACCCTGCACTTACAATGTCTAAGGTTTTGCTTAGACACTGTAGGGGCACAGTGCTCATGCACTGGTGCCCTCACCTATGGTATAGTGCACCCTGCCTTAGGACTGTAAGGCCTGCTAGAGGGTTGACTTATCTATACTGCATAGGCAGTGTGAGGTTGGCATGGCACCCTGAGGGGAGTGCCATGTCGACTTACTCGTTTTGTCCTCACCAGCACACACAAGCTGACAAGCAGTGTGTCTGGGCTGAGTGAGGGGTCCCCAGGGTGGCATAAGATATGCTGCAGCCCTTAGAGACCTTCCCTGGCATCAGGGCCCTTGGTACCAGTTACAAGGGACGTACCTGGATGCCAGGGAGTGCCAATTGTGAAAACAAAAGTACAGGTTAGGGAAAGAACACTGGTGCTGGGGCCTGGTTAGCAGGCCTCAGCACACTTTCAAATCAAAAAATAGCATCAGCAAAGGCAAAAAGTCAGGGGGTAACCATGCCAAGGAGGCATTTCCTTACACAAGAGATGGGCCTAGGTCCCATCAATGGTGGCAGCAACTTAAATAGGGTCAGAGATTCTCCTGACATGTTGAAAATCCCTAAAGGGATTGTGACTAAATATGAAGATGGTGATGACATCACCAAATGGTTCACAGCTTTTAAGAGGGCTTGTGCAACCAGAAAAGTAAACAGATCTCACTGGGGTGCTCTCCTTTGGGAAATGTTCACTGGAAAGTGTAGGGATAGACTCCTCACACTCTCTGGAAAAGATGCAGAATCTTATGACCTCATGAAGGGAACCCTGATTGAGCGCTTTGGATTCTCCACTGAGGAGTATAGAATTAGATTCAGGGGGGCTAAAAAAACCTGGAGCCAGACCTGGGTTGATTTTGTGGACTACTCAGTGAAAACACTGGATGGTTGGATTGAAGTCAGTGGTGTAAATGATTATGATGGGCTGTACAATTTATTTGTGAAAGAACACCTGTTAAGTAATTGTTCAAATGATAAACTGCATCAGCATCTGGTAGACCTAGGACCAATTTCTCCCCAAGAATTGGGAAAGAAGGCGGACCATTGGGTCAAGACTAGGGTGACCAAGGCTTCCACAGGGGGCGACCAAAATAAAGGGGTCACAAAGCCTCCCCAGGGGAAGAGTGTTGAGACATCCAAAAACAAAAATAGTAAAGAGTCTTCTACAGGCCCCCAAAAACCTGCACAGGAGGGTGGGCCCAGAGCCTCTTCACAAAACAATTTTGGGTACAAGGGTAAAAACTTTGATCCCAAAAAGGCCTGGTGTCGTAGCTGTAATCACCCTGGACACCAAACTGGAGACAAGGCCTGTCCCAAGAAAAGTACCTCTTCCAACTCCACTCCAGCTAACACTGGAATGGCTAGTCTCCAAGTGGGATCAACAGTGTGCCCAGAGCAAATCAGGTGCCACACTGAAGCTACATTAGTCTCTGAGGGTGGGGTGGATTTAACCACACTGGCTGCCTGGCCTCCTAACATGCAAAAATACAGGCAGCAGCTCTTAATTAATGGGACAAGTGTAGAAGGCCTGAGGGATACAGGTGCCAGTGTCACCATGGTGACAGAGAAACTGGTTTCCCCTGGTCAATACCTGGCTGGACAACCTTATCCAGTCACCAACGCTGACAATCAGACTAAAGTACATCCCATGGCTATGGTAACTTTAGAGTGGGGAGGGGACAATGGCCTGAAACAGGTGGTGGTCTCCTCAAATATCCCAGTAGACTGTTTGCTTGGAAATGACCTGGAGTCCTCAGCATGGGCTGAGGTAGAACTGAAAACCCATGCAGCCATGCTGGGTATCCCTGAACTGGTGTGTGTCAAGACAAGGGCATAGTGCAAGGCTCAGGGTGAAAAAGTAGAGCTGGAGTCTGGAAAAAGGGCCCAGCCTACAAAGAGAAAGGGAAAGACAACTGGGAAACCAGCTGCAACACAACAACAAAAAGAGAATGTAGGAAGTTGGCTCTGTATGCACTATTTCAAAGTAAGGAATAGTATGCACAGAGTCCAAGGGTTCCCCTTAGAGGTAAGATAGTGGCAAAAAGAGATAATACTAATGCTCTATTTTTGTGGTAGTGTGGTCGAGCAGTAGGCTTATCAAAGGAGTAATGTTAAGCCTTTGTTGTACATACACACAGGCAATAAATGAGGAACACACACTCAGAAACAATTCCAGGCCAATAGGTTTTTGTTATGGAAAAATATATTTTCTTAGTTTATTTTAAGAACCACAGGTTCAAATTCTACATGTAATATCTCATTTGAAAGGTATTGCAGGTAAGTACTTTAGGAACTTTGAATAATCACAATAGCATATATACTTGTTACATAAAACACATTTAGCTGTTTTAAAAGTGGACACAGTGCAATTTTCACAGTCCCTGAGGGAGGTAAAGTAATGTTAGTTCTTGCAGGTAAGTAAACCACCTACGGGGTTCAAATTGGGGTCCAAGGTAGCCCACCGTTGGGGGTTCAGAGCAACCCCAAAGTTACCACACCAGCAGCTCAGGGCCGGTCAGGTGCAGAGTTCAAAGTGGTGCCCAAAACGCATAGGCTTCAATGGAGAGAAGGGGGTGCCCCGGTTCCAGTCTGCCAGCAGGTAAGTACCCGCGTCTTCGGAGGGCAGACCAGGGGGGTTTTGTAGGGCACCGGGGGACACACAAGCTCACACAAAAAGTACACCCTCAGGGCACTGGGGCGGCCGGTGCAGTGTGCAAACATGCGTCGGGTTTCCAATGGGAGACTAAGGGGTCTCTTCAGCGGTGCAGGCAGGCAAGGGGGGGGGGGGGCTCCTCGGGGTAGCCACCACCTGGGCAAGGGAGAGGGCCTCCTGGGGGTCACTCCTGCACTGGAGTTCCGATCCTTCAGGTGCTGGGGGCTGCGGGTGCAGGGTCTTTTCCAGCCGTCGGGATTTTAGAGTCAGGCAGTCGCGGTCAGGGGGGCCTGGGGATTCCCTCTGCAGGCGTCGCTGTGGGGCTCAGGGGGGACAACTTTGGTTACTCACAGTCTCGGAGTCGCCGGAGGGTCCTCCCTGAGGTGTTGGTTCTCCACCAGTCGAGTCGGGGTCGCCGGGTGCAGTGTTGCAAGTCTCACGCTTCTTGCGGGGATTGCAGGGGTCTTTAAATCTGCTCCGCTGGATACAAAGTTGCAGTCTTTGTTGAACAGAGCCGCTGTTCTCGGGAGTTTCTTGGTCTCTTGGAAGCAGGGCAGTCCTCTGAGGATTCAGAGGTCGCTGGTCCCAGGGAAAGCGTCGCTGGAGCAGTTTTCTTTTGAAGGCAGGAGACAGGCCGGTAGGACTGGGGCCAAAGCAGTTGGTGTCTTCTTTCTTCTTCTGCAGGGGTCTTTCAGCTCAGCAGTCCTCTTCTTCGGTAAGTTGCAGGAATCTAAATTCTTAGGTTCAGGGGAGCCCTTAAATACTAAATTTAAGGGCGTGTTTAGGTCTGGGGGGTTAGTAGCCAATGGCTACTAGCCCTGAGGGTGGGTACACCCTCTTTGTGCCTCCTCCCAAGGGGAGGGGGTCACATTCCTATCCCTATTGTGGGAATCCTCCATCTGCAAGATGGAGGATTTCTAAAAGTTAGAGTTACTTCCGCTCAGGACACCTTAGGGGCTGTCCTGACTGGCCAGTGACTCCTTGTTTTTCTCATTATTTCCTCCGGCCTTGCCGCCAAAAGTGGGGCCGTGGCCAGAGGGGGCGGGCAACTCCACTAGCTGGAGTGCCCTGTGGTGCTGGAACAAAGGGGGTGAGCCTTTGAGGCTCACCTCCAGGTGTTACAGCTCCTGCCTGGGGGAGGTGATAGCATCTCCACCCAGTGCAGGCTTTGTTACTGGCCACAGAGTGACAAAGGCACTCTCCCCATGTGGCCAGCAACTTGTCTCGAGTGTGGCAGGCTGCTAAAACCAGTCAGCCTACACGGGTAGTTGGTTAAGGTTTCAGGGGGCACCTCTAAGGTGCCCTCTGGGGTGTATTTCACAATAAAATGTACACTGGCATCAGTGTGCATTTATTGTGCTGAGAAGTTTGCTACCAAACTTCCCAGTTTTCAGTGTAGCCATTATGGTGCTGTGGAGTTCGTGTTTGACAGACTCCCAGACCATATACTCTTATGGCTACCCTGCACTTACAATATCTAAGGTTTTGTTTAGACACTGTAGGGGCACAGTGCTCATGCACTGGTGCCCTCACCTATGGTATAGTGCGCCCTGCCTTAGGGCTGTAAGGCCTGCTAGAGGGTTGACTTATCTATACTGCATAGGCAGTGTGAGGTTGGCATGGCACCCTGAGGGGAGTGCCATGTCGACTTACTCGTTTTGTCCTCACCAGCACACACAAGCTGACAAGCAGTGTGTCTGTGCTGAGTGAGGGGTCCCCAGGGTGGCATAAGCTATGCTGCAGCCCTTAGAGACCTTCCCTGGCATCAGGGCCCTTGGTACCAGTTACAAGGGACTTACCTGGATGCCAGGGTGTGCCAATTGTGTAAAACAAAAGTACAGGTTAGGGAAAGAACACTGGTGCTGGGGCCTGGTTTGCAGGCCTCAGCACACTTTCAAATCAAAACATAGCATCAGCAAAGGCAAAAATTCAGGGGGTAACCATGCCAAGGAGGCATTTACTTACACAACCCCCGCCCCCCCAAACGAAAGAGGATGAGACTAACCTTTCCCAAGAGAGTCTTCATTTTCTAAGTGGAAGAACCTGGAAAGGCCATCTGCATTGGCATGGGCAGTCCCAGGTCTGTGTTCCACTATAAAGTCCATTCCCTGTAGGGAGATGGACCACCTCAACAGTTTTGGATTTTCACCTTTCATTTGCATCAGCCATCTGAGAGGTCTGTGGTCAGTTTGAACTACAAAGTGAGTACCAAAGAGATATGGTCTCAGCTTCTTCAGGGACCAAACCACAGCAAAGGCCTCCCTCTCAATGGCACTCCAACGCTGCTCCCTGGGGAGTAACCTCCTGCTAATGAAAGCAACAGGCTGGTCAAGGCCATCATCATTTGTTTGGGACAAAACAGCCCCTATCCCATGTTCAGAGGCATCAGTCTGCACAATGAACTGCTTACATGTCAGAGGCGCCTGAACCACTGGGCAATAGGGGGAGCAGTGGATTTATTCCAGTGTAGTGCTAGGAGTTATTTGGCAGCACCTAGCATGTAACTGATAAGTCATCGCCTCGAAGTCCAGGGGATGGACGCCCAGAACTACTGCATTATTTGAAGTGGGAAAGGAGAAGCCTACTGTGTCTTTAATATGGCCTAGAACATCTTTCTAGTGTGTTGTGATGTGAGAGTAAGGCCACCATATGTAGTGAAAGGCTCCAGGAGCAAGACTGTATCTCCAACAATTTATCGGAGGTATTTGAATATACGGTGTGGAGACGAGTTGGTGTGAAGTACCATTGGGTCATCAGTCTGTATGCAGTCTTGCGCTGTGGTATGCTTTTATAGCTAGGGGAATCTCGCCAGTGCGCCTCCCATTGCTTCTGGGAAATGCCCTCCATAGTGTTGCTCTGCCATTGTGTTAGTAATGTTGCGTCTTGCTGGTGAGGAGTGCTGGAGTACCCGATAGGTGCGAGATATCAGGCTTCTAGTGCCATCAAATGCCCTGACTAGTATCTCAAAAGGGGTGCATTGCTGTGTCGCCACCCAAACGTTAGAGGGGTGAAGTGCCCAGTGATGCAGCCGACAGTATTGCAGCCTAAATGTTTCAGGTGCAGAATTCGGTCTTACAGTGTTCAAATGTCTTGATAGTCATGCCCTCGAGTAAGTTGTGCTAGGTGAGGAAATCGCCTGCCTCCCAGCTGGGGAAAAAAAATGGGCCTCATGAGCCCGGGTTAAGCCTGTATTACAAGCTAAAGGAGTGTTAGGAGAGGGGAAGTTAGAGAGGCCCCTTTTAAACCCAAGTCTATCCCAGACCTCAAAGACTGTTTTTGTAGGGGCCGCTATAGAAGCGCTGCGTGGTCTAGCATGTTTGGACAGCCAAGCAAGGGCCCAAAGGGGTGAAAAGCCACTGCCTGATCCACATGAAACCAATGCTTTTCACTCTCCCTTGCCACCCACTCAGAGATCTAGTGAAGATGAGCTGCACATTAATATTCAATGAGGTTAGGGCAGGCAAGTCCCCCCGATCTCTGGGTAGCATTAGCACAGTGTTGGATAGCCTGGTTCGTTTGCATGCCCAAATGAAGTTTTATATGTCCCGTGAAAATGACTATGTCCTGGCATGGGATGGGGGTGGATAGCACCTGGAAGAGGTAGAGGTTCTTCGGTAAGATTCTCATTTTGACAGCGTTGAGCCATCCCAACCATGTCACATGTAGTTGCTTCCAATGATGGAAGTCTTCCAGGAGGGATTTATAATAACTCGACCGGTTGGTCTGGGTTTATGTCGTCAAGGAAGGGGATCAGGTTAAGACCCAGATAACGTATGGTTTTGGGGGCCCTGTGAAAAGGCGAGCTTGTAGTGTCGGGAGGTCTTGCTGGGGTATTGTGAGATTCAAGGCATTGGACTTAGTCATATTTATCTTCAAGCCTTTCAGCTTTTCAGGAGTCATAAGGATCTGCATCACAGCAGGGAGAGGTGGTAAGTTGTGTAAGAGGTCATCTGCGAAAAGGCAAAGTTTGTGGGAACGGCAACCAAGAAATGCCCTTTATGGATCTTGGCTGTCAGATGGTAAAGGCCAACGGTTCCACTGCCATAGCAAACAGCAGAAGCAAAAGCAGGCATCCCAGCAGAGTGCCTCTCACTAGATGAATCGGTTTTGTATTTTGCCAGCTAACTCTGATGGTAGTTTTGGGGACAGCATAAGAGGCCATAATTCTAGTAACCATGGCTGGATCCAGTCTAATTGTCTTAAGAACAGTCTTTAAGAATGCCCTGTCACAGGGCTTCTCCATGTCAAGCGAGAGAAGGCAAGCTGGTATATTATGGCGGTTAGACGTCTACTCAAAGTGAGCAATTCAGCAAATATTGTCTGTTCCTTGATGATTGCATTTTAAGCCCATCTGGTCAGGGTTGATTAAACCAGGAAGGCAATCTCTGCAGCTGCCATCACTGGGGAGACACCCGCATCAAATGTGTGCGCATTGAAGAGTGTGAGCATACGGTCCTGAAGGAGAAGGAGAAACGTCCTGTAGAAAATGACCGGAAGCCCATCTGGGCCTGGCGTCTTTCCAAAGGGGAGGGGGGGTGCCTTCAGAGCTCTGCAGATTTCAGCGAGGATCATAGGGCCTTTCAAGAGTTCCAAGTGTTGCGGGTCGAGCGGTTCCCAGTTGCAGGTCTCGAGACAGGAGTCAATGAGTACTAGGGGAGAGTTTTCCCCGGAGTAGAGAGATCGTTAGAAGCTGCAGAATGGCTGCTGCTTCGCTTGTTTGGAAGTGGCCCATTCTGTGTCGCTAAGCCTAATTTTAGCTAGGTGGGCTGGAGCCTGCCGTTGCCGCAATTTGCAAGCGAGGATCACACTGACCTTATTCCCCCCTTCATAGAACCATTGTTTCAGTGCTAGAAAGGATCTTTCAGCCCAATAAGTCCTGGGAGTTCTCAATTGCCCCTGTAGCAGGGCTAATTGCCCCTTGATGCAACTGGGGGGTGGGAGGGGAGGATTAGACTGAACAAGGTTCTTAATCTCAGTAGTCACACAGGTTTCTACAAAGGGGGACCCCCTCGCTCAAGCTATAGCAATAGTGAGCATGACTCCCCTGATGGTGGTCTTGAAGCCATCACATATTGTATATAGAGAGGTCTCTTGGGTGTCGTTAATAATAAAAATAAATTAACGTGCTGCATAAATTAAGACTCTGGCTCAGCTCTACAAGATTTGACTTTCCCACAGATAATGCCTGAACTTGGTTCAGCACACCAATGCTTGAGTGTGAAAGTTCAGGCTGTTGTAGCCCCACACAACCCTGCTCAACATACTTGTTGATGTGGTTGGTGTCTGTGTTTTCTGGGTTACTAACAGACCCTTAAAGGGGGATCAAGGATGCAGTGGTAATTTAAACCCAATTTCTTGCATTACACTAGCACAAACACGTACTGAAGTAGGAAAAGACACTTTATATTTAAAAAAGTGTTTATTACATGAGTAATAACCACATTCAATATAATTAAACAATACTGATGCAGGTCACCAACAGCGAGAATAGATAGAACTTTTCTAACATGGGTGGTTGTCCATGCCAGCTAATAATAGTTTAGTGCCCTCTGCTCAGAAAACTGGCAATTTTGGTGCTCCTACCAGTTCCACTTGCTGATCGTGATGGAAACCTCCTCTTAAATCACAATCAGGAGATAGAATACAACCTTTGGAAGGTTACTTTTTGGAAGACAGGAATTCTTCCACAAATATCAGCGATGCATCACAGGGAAAGGAAGTTCAGTTTTAGTGGTAGCAGAAGGATGAATAAGGGGGTGCCAACACTATCACAAATGCAAGACCATTTCAATGGTGCTGACCACCTTACACAGTAAGATCCTGTACTGCGGTTTCTGCCAACAATCGTGGAGTGCAGCTATAGGAGACTGAATGTCCTAGAGTCGATTAAGTTGTGGATAATACACCCGACAAGGATCTATGGGCTGACAGACAGGTTAGATGTTTACGTTAGGTGCAAAAGCGTAGCCACTAGATACTCAGGAAATGTTTTTTTAATATGCTGTAGGAGACTGTGCACTATGCCCAGAACTACTGCGTGTTTTTCTTTTCAGTATTTAGTGGCAATCTCAGACTACTACAGGTTTAGCTTTTACAGTAACCTCCCTTACAGCATCTGATCTGCGAGAGGCAAAAGGTCTTTCACTCTCTCAATGTTTTACACTGAGTGTCTGATGACAGAGGGAGGTCTCTTACCATCCAGTCAATTTCAAGGCAGTTAATAACTTTACCTCTAACACCTGGCAAGAAGATACAAAACCTCATTTCAAACGCAGGCCTGCTAAAAACCATCATCAAGTCTATAGAAAGTGAGAACATGTACCTTTGACTTATCGTCTAGTACACAGTGTGTAGACATGTTTCTCAAAACTCCATACTGAATCACCTGTATATTGAATTGATGGCCAACACAGGCACCCTCCAAACAAAAATGCTAAAGACTGTATAGGTAAAAATAAAAAGTACTATTGTAGCCATGTCCAAGTATACCTACCAACTCTGAAAAGAGAAGTCCAAGTTTCCAAGTTCACAAGGTTTTTCTGCCATGGAGCAAGAGGAGGTCTACAGAAGTCTATACTGCAGCAGGCACCCATTTTGGATTTAATGGCAGTTACTTCAAGAAACATATTTTCTTGTAGGCCCTGAGGTGAGCAGGGGTTGTTCTCCCTCGATTTTTGACTTTCACTTCTACCCTTGCCAGAGGTGGCATTGTTTATAATACTGGTGACATCCATGTGTTTTTTCTATTCCTAAAAAGGCTGCAGGTAGCATTCATAACATCTTTGTTGGGTTGAGGGAGTAGTCGGATATGCATCCACCATGTCACCCGCCACTTCACACACAGCTACTGTGAATCATGCCACTTATGCCCTTTACATTCCAAAAAGAGCGAGGGG
The DNA here is from genome assembly GCF_031143425.1 of Pleurodeles waltl. Classification (NCBI taxonomy): domain Eukaryota; kingdom Metazoa; phylum Chordata; class Amphibia; order Caudata; family Salamandridae; genus Pleurodeles; species Pleurodeles waltl. The sequence goes on from NC_090446.1 coordinate 1,240,243,920, forward strand.
AACTTTGAAGCCATACTCCCTTAGTGATTGTGTTCGGTCATACCGTGACAACATAAACAGGAGTTAGGCATTGCTGAATGGCTCTCATTGTTGGGATTCTCACCATCACCCATTTCACAGACTTCTTGTTCCCTTGACTACTGGTGCATTCAACTGACCACCATGATTCTCTTGTTTTAAGCACTGCTTGTGCGGTTAGCCCCGTTCCTGTAGCTCCCAACATACGTAAGATATTATATGATTTTATTTTTTTACATCAGTTGTTTCTAGTGAATTTTCTGAATAGATGTTTGACTTGACAATCAGTGCAGGAAGGGATGTCTTTCATCTAGAAAAACATTAAAATGCAGGATGTCCCAATGTCAAATCTTACCTTCACTTATGGACTGTCTTATTAGGTATATGGTTTTTGTCCAACAGGTTAACCGTGAAGGGATACCACACGTTTTAAGAATGATGTCTCTCATACATATTAGCACAAACATTGCTATAGCCCAAATACTTAAGAAATGCTTGTATATGCTTATAATGCTTACATATGTTTTCAGGAGCAGGCGACAGAGTTCTAGATTATGTAATTTTCAACTGAAAAGCCTAAAATCAAAGTGTTACATCCTCAATTATAATCAAACATACTTACAGAATAGAGGCACTTGAGTGACCGTCATGGTATCATCTGTATATTCTGGCTCAGTATAAGGGCGTACAGCTGTCAACAAAAAGGAAAGGTTACATACCTAAAACACTTAGTACATTTAGCCTCTCTCTCATCAGAGAGAGATACAGGCATGTAATGGTTGATCTTTGGGGACCCAGTTCTGCTCAAAGAAAAAAATTGCAACATGGTTAAACATGTTTAAAACCCAACGTCAGCAGTCAAGATGAAAGGCAGGTCACAGATCATTATTATAGGTACACAAGGAAACATGACCTGGTTTTTCATGCTTAAAAGAACAAGACATGACGGATGTAAGCAGTCTGGATGAAGGGTGCTGGTGTGACCATGTACAATAAGGAATAAAAAAAATCTGTCATAGGTTAAATGGATATCACAAGTCACGATGGATATCACAAGTCACGATGGAATTCCATGACTTCTATATTGCCACAAAACACATTAGTAACTTTCAAAATCCTTAATGTACAGAGGGGATACCTTATCCCATATATTGATCATGTCATTTGGTACCAAGAAAATACCATAAAATATGGTAAAAAATAATTGTTATATTTATTTGTAAATCACCCCGGTGGTACAGCAACTAGGACACAATTAACTGAAGGGATTACACATGCACGCCACTCAAACCTAAAGTAATGTGTCTGTGTTGCAGCTTGGTTAAAAGATGGCACGCCTCTGACATTATTGCAATACACTATTAACTACAGAGTGCTTTAAAAGAGACATCTTCATATGATCAGAATTGTGTTGCACAAACAGGCATATGTAATGGAACACATACATATTTGCTTTACTAGCCCTGTTCTAATGGCTGATAGCTATTATTCCACCGACCTCACCCCATCTTCAACTCATGTAGGGCTCTAAAGATATGGTACACACCCTTTCCTCTCTCAGGAGTGAAGGCTGCCAGAGACAATGCAGCTGTAGATCAAGCACTAGGAACTGCAAAAAAGAAAGGATGTAATTTGCAGTAAAAGGTACTGGGGTTCAGAACGTCTAGCTGACACAATATTAAACCAATATGTGTGATGTACACTATATCCAAAGGATGATGGGAATGTTTTCAAAGGCACTTTTCATACATACTTTGAAATCAAGAAGCTCTTAAAGATTTAAGCTTGAAATAGTCGACAATATACCAGTTAGCCCTGGGAATTGTTTAAAAAGTTGCAGATCAGACAGCACGCTCAATTTGTAATGTGCTTAATGTAATTAAATAATATTCTGTAGAAAAATAAGTCTTTGTTCTCCACGTTTTAACCCTGGCTAAAATATCTTATTTTCTCCAATGATTGACTAGAAAAATAAACAAAAAAATAAACCACAGACTGCACAAGTTGTGAACTGCCTGATTTATCGGATTAGTACATGAACTATGTTATAGGCAGATTCTTGCCTCACACTGTTAGCACTATATCAGAAGAGCACAGATGGGTGTGTGGGGTAAATAGGAGACCATGTACAGTATCAAATTCAGAAATAGAACCAAGACTAATTCTACACCAGTGATTTCCTCTGAACAGTAGTTTCCTCTTTTCAGGCTACTAAAGGCCACATGCTAATATAATATATTGCCAGCCATTCTTACCTAGGTCTATTCCTTTCAACGGGCCAGAAAACACTTTAATGGCATCCAGATACTTTTGCTGAAACGAGAAAAACAACCTTCATTAAAAAAAAAAAAAGTAGAGATCATTAATATTTCGCACAAACCAATAAATGCAAGCAGACAAAATTAGCAACACTGATAGTTTACATAAACATCGGATCACCCCATGGCTTAAACAACAGGTTTTCTTGTGAGCTGTTGGTTCCCCCTGTCTTTGTGCCTCTGACGTCCTTTTTTAGACTGCGTGCTGCATTTCACTTTTGATGGCTTTAGGACTCTGGGCAATTTACCACTGCTGATCAGTGATAATGTGCAAGTGCTCCCTCTGCAAATTGTATTGGTGATTGGTTTCTCCATTATTTGTCTATTTTAGTTACTTATAAGGCACTAGTGAAGTGCACTATGTGTGTCCAGGGTCTGTGAATCAAATGCTATTAGTGGGCTTGCAGCACTAATTGTGCCACCCAATTGAGCAGTCCTGTAAAAATGTCTCAGACCTGTCATTGCAGTGTCTGTGTGGGGAGTTTTGACCTGTAGGCCCAAGGCAGACACAAGGGCAGGATGCAGTGAAGTGGTGTAGTGAACATGCCCTGATAGAGAAATGCTGCTAATTTTTTTTTTCTCACTACTGCAAGGCCTACCTCTCCCATAGGGTAACATGGGGATTACCTTGAATTATCTTTCAAGTTTAATTTCCCATTGGGAGTAGATAAAGATATGGAGTCTGTGGTCTCTGAAATCACAATTTAAAAATACAAACTAAAAAACCAACCTCACCAAAAGATGTAAGTTTGAAAATTCCACTTTTCCCTGCTTAACCGTTCTGTGCCTCTGCCTGTCTGTGCAATAAATGTCTGGATCAGAATGACAGTTGGGCTGTTTGTGAATTCACTTTAGACATTCATACAAAAAGGAGCTCAGGTGTTTCCTGCATATCCGGATGGGACTTCCTGGTGGCAGGACATGACATTTGCACCTGAATAGGGCTGTGCCTGTCCTGAAACAAAGCAATCTCCAACTTCCTGGAGTCTGTGTGCAAACAGGGGAGGAAGGGCAGGGTCTTGTGTACTACAAAGACTTTTCTTTTAAGTTTGCCTACTTCAAAGGCAGAAATTAGTAGAAGTATTGGACCTCTGAGACCACAACTTTAAAATCCATCTGGATTGATGACATTCTGCCAGGAAGAAGAGCTGGATGTTGTAGGAGGGACAGCCACTCTGCCTGGGGCTTTGCTGAGCTGGCCTGCTGCTTCTGTCTTGGCAATGAAAGGAATGGACTTTGCTTTTTACACCCTCCTTCAGAAGGTTCTCCAAAGGCTTGGGCTGAGCTTGCCTCCTGTTAGAAGTCTCAGAGACATTAAAGATTTCATCTGCCAGTACCTGGGCTTTCCTGCTGAGAGTCCTGATTTGCCACGGGGTGCCAAATCCAGTGCCTGTGCCATTGGGATTGAGTTCTGGGGCAACTAAGAAGAAACCAAATACATCGACTACAGAGCGACTTCGGAACCGGCACCGCTCTGCTGCCTGCACCGGACCCGTTGTCCCCGCTGAGTGCAACGACTGACTGACGTAGCTGCAGCACCTCTGAAGTCCCGCCCCCAGCTTGAGTCCTAAGTGCCGGGTCCCCAACGTACGAGACACCAGACTCCGCCGCAGCACCTGTGGCCCTGTGGTGTGATCACGAAATCAACGCTTCGCATTTTGACCTGCTGGATTCATTGACCCCACCAGATCATAAGGTACCGATGCCCCACCACCAAAGCTGCATCACTTCCCTTGCAACTCTAAGGAACCAACATCTCAGCTCCCCTGCCTAGCAGTATGGAACTGACACGTCACCTATTCAGTAGCAGTAAGGAATCAATGCTGCACTGGCTCTGGCAACGCCTCACCGCCCAACTCTGTGCAATGTCTTTGATTCATTGTTTTCCAAAGGTACTGTACGTGTGACTCCGTGACCATCCCACACTCCCTCGCGAGTGGAGTTGGACTGTTTAAACGACCCAGTCAAGACGTTATGATAGCCATAGTTCGAGCTATTGTGTTTCTAATCGCTTTACTGAGATTTATTCTTTACAAATTTGTATCTTTGCTTGTGTATGTTGGATTTGTGTCGTTTTGGTCATTTTACTCAGATACATATATTAGCTATTTTTCTAAATTGCTGTGGAGTACTTTTGTGGTGTTTTCACTGTGTTACTGAGTGTGGGTACAAATACTTTACACATTGCCTCTGAGATGAGCTTCACTGTTCGTGTCAAGCTACCAAGGGGGTGAGCAAGGGTCATCTTAGCTGTGTGCCTCCATTACCCTGGCTAGAGTGAGGGTCCCTACTTGGTCAGGGTGCAAACCACTGCCAAGTAGAGACCCCATTTCCAACATGAGCCAACTTTAAAGGTATTTTAACTGACTTCATCCTCAACCTTTCCAACATCTTATCCCTGAGCCCCACACTGTTTAATCTTTATGTGTATCTGTAAGGAAATGCCTCCTTGGCATGGTTGCCCCCTGACTTTTTGCCTTTGCTGATGCTATGTTTACAATTGAAAGTGTGCTGAGGCCTGCTAACCAGGCCCCAGCACCAGTGTTCTTTCCCTAACCTGTACTTTTGTATCCACAATTGGCAGACCCTGGCATCCAGATAAGTCCCTTGTAACTGGTACTTCTAGTACCAAGGGCCCTGATACCAAGGAAGGTCTCTAAGAGCTGCAGCATGTCTTATGCCACCCTGGAGACCTCTCACTCAGCACAGACACACTGCTTGCCAGCTTGTGTGTGCTAGTGAGGACAAAACGAGTAAGTCGACATGGCACTCCCCTCAGGGTGCCATGCCAGCCTCTCACTGCCTATGCAGTATAGGTAAGACACCCCTCTAGCAGGCCTTACAGCCCTAAGGCAGGGTGCACTATACCATAGGTGAGGGTACCAGTGCATGAGCATGGTACCCCTACAGTGTCTAAACAAAACCTTAGACATTGTAAGTGCAGGGTAGCCATAAGAGTATATGGTCTGGGAGTCTGTCAAACACGAACTCCACAGCACCATAATGGCTACACTGAAAACTGGGAAGTTTGGTATCAAACTTCTCAGCACAATAAATGCACACTGATGCCAGTGTACATTTTATTGTAAAATACACCCCAGAGGGCACCTTAGAGGTGCCCCCTGAAACCTATCCGACTATCTGTGTAGGCTGACTGGTTCCAGCAGCCTGCCACACTAGAGACATGTTGCTGGCCCCATGGGGAGAGTGCCTTTGTCACTCTGAGGCCAGTAACAAAGCCTGCACTGGGTGGAGATGCTAACACCTCCCCCAGGCAGGAGCTGTAACACCTGGCGGTGAGCCTCAAAGGCTCACCCCTTTGTCACAGCCCAGCAGGGCACTCCAGCTTAGTGGAGTTGCCCGCCCCCTCCGGCCACGGCCCCCACTTTTGGCGGCAAGGCTGGAGGGAACAAAGAAAGCAACAAGGAGGAGTCACTGGCCAGTCAGGACAGCCCCTAAGGTGTCCTGAGCTGAGGTGACTCTGACTTTTAGAAATCCTCCATCTTGCAGATGGAGGATTCCCCCAATAGGGTTAGGATTGTGACCCCCTCCCCTTGGGAGGGGGCACAAAGAGGGTGTACCCACCCTCAGGGCTAGTAGCCATTGGCTACTAACCCCCCAGACCTAAACACGCCCTTAAATTTAGTATTTAAGGGCTACCCTGAACCCTAGAAAATTAGATTCCTGCAACTACAAGAAGAAGGACTGCCTAGCTGAAAAACCCCTGCAGAGGAAGACCAGAAGACGACAACTGCCTTGGCTCCAGAAACTCACCGGCCTGTCTCCTGCCTTCCAAAGATCCTGCTCCAGCGACGCCTTCCAAAGGGACCAGCGACCTCGACATCCTCTGAGGACTGCCCCTGCTTCGAAAAGACAAGAAACTCCCGAGGACAGCGGACCTGCTCCAAAGAAAAGCTGCAACTTTGTTTCCAGCAGCTTTAAAGAACCCTGCAAGCTCCCCGCAAAAGGCGTGAGACTTGCAACACTGCACCCGGCGACCCCGACTCGGTTGGTGGCGATCCAACACCTCAGGAGGGACCCCAGGACTACTCTAAGACTGTGAGTACAAAAACCTGTCCCCCCTGAGCCCCCACAGCGCCGCCTGCAGAGGGAATCCCGAGGCTTCCCCTGACCGCGACTCTTTGAAACCAAAGTCCCGACACCTGGGAGAGACCCTGCACCCGCAGCCCCCAGGACCTGAAGGACCGGACTTTCACTGGAGGAGTGACCCCCAGGAGTCCCTCTCCCTTGCCCAAGTGGAGGTTTCCCCGAGGAACCCCCCCCTTGCCTGCCTGCAGCGCTGAAGAGATCCCTAGATCTCCCATTGACTTCCATTACAAACCCGACGCTTGTTTCTACACTGCACCCGGCCGCCCCCGCGCTGCTGAGGGTGAAATTTCTGTGTGGACTTGTGTCCCCCCCGGTGCCCTACAAAACCCCCCCTGGTCTGCCCTCCGAAGACGCGGGTACTCACCTGCAAGCAGACCGGAACCGGGGCACCCCCTTCTCTCCATTCTAGCCTATGTGTTTTGGGCACCACTTTGAACTCTGCACCTGACCGGCCCTGAGCTGCTGGTGTGGTGACTTTGGGGTTGCTCTGAACCCCCAACGGTGGGCTACCTTGGACCAAGAACTAAGCCCTGTAAGTGCCTTACTTACCTGGTAAAACTAACAAATACTTACCTCCCCTAGGAACTGTGAAAATTGCACTAAGTGTCCACTTTTAAAACAGCTATTTGTGAATAACTTGAAAAGTATACATGCAATTTTGATGATTTGAAGTTCCTAAAGTACTTACCTGCAATACCTTTCGAATGAGATATTACATGTAGAATTTGAACCTGTGGTTCTTAAAATAAACTAAGAAAAGATATTTTTCTATATAAAAACCTATTGGCTGGATTGGTCTCTGAGTGTGTGTACCTCATTTATTGTCTATGTGTATGTACAACAAATGCTTAACACTACTCCTTGGATAAGCCTACTGCTCGACCACACTACCACAAAATAGAGCATTAGTATTATCTATTTTTACCACTATTTTACCTCTAAGGGGAACCCTTGGACTCTGTGCATGCTATTCCTTACTTTGAAATAGCACATACAGAGCCAACTTCCTACATTGGTGGATCAGCGGTGGGGTACAAGACTTTGCATTTGCTGGACTACTCAGCCAATACCTGATCACACGACAAATTCCAAAATTGTCATTAGAAATTGATTTTTGCAATTTGAAAAGTTTTCTAAATTCTTAAAAGACCTGCTAGGGCCTTGTGTTAGATCCTGTTTAGCATTTCTTTTAGAGTTTAAAAGTTTGGTAAAAGTTTGAATTAGATTCTAGAACCAGTTTTAGTTTCTTAAAAAGTATTCCAACTTTTAGAAGCATAATGTCTAGCACAGATGTGAATGTGGTGGAACTCGACACCACACCTTACCTCCATCTACAGATGAGAGAGCTAAGGTCACTCTGTAAACTAAAGAAAATAGCAATGGGCCCCAAACCTACCAAAGTACAGCTCCAGGAGCTTTTGGCAGAGTTTGAAAAGGCCAACCCCTCTGAGGATGGCAACTCAGAGGATGAAGATAGTGACTTGGAGGGAAATTCCCCCCCTCCAGTCCTACTTAGGGAGAGCAGGGCTTCTCAAGCCCTGACTCCACAAATAATAGTCAGAGATGCTGGTTCCCTCACAGGAGGGACCAACAACTCTGAAATCACTGAGGATAACTCCAGTGAAGAGGACATCCAGTTAGCCAGGATGGCCAAAAGATTGGCTTTGGAAAGACAGATCCTAGCCATAGAGAGGGAAAGACAAGAGATGGGCCTAGGACCCATCAATGGTGGCAGCAACATAAATAGGGTCAGAGATTCTCCTGACATGTTGAAAATCCCCAAAGGGATTGTAACTAAATATGAAGATGGTGATGACATCACCAAATGGTTCACAGCTTTTGAGAGGGCTTGTGTAACCAGAAAAGTGAACAGATCTCACTGGGGTGCTCTCCTTTGGGAAATGTTCACAGGAAAGTGTAGGGATAGACTCCTCACACTCTCTGGACAAGATGCAGAATCTTATGACCTCATGAAGGGTACCCTGATTGAGGGCTTTGGATTCTCCACTGAGGAGTACAGGATTAGGTTCAGGGGGGCTCAAAAATCCTCGAGCCAGACCTGGGTTGACTTTGTTGACTACTCAGTGAAAACACTAGATGGTTGGATTCAAGGCAGTGGTGTAAGTAATTATGATGGGCTGTACAATTTATTTGTGAAAGAACACCTGTTAAGTAATTGTTTCAATGATAAACTGCATCAGCATCTGGTAGACCTAGGACCAATTTCTCCCCAAGAATTGGGAAAGAAGGCGGACCATTGGGTCAAGACAAGGGTGTCCAAGACTTCAACAGGGGGTGACCAAAAGAAAGGGGTCACAAAGACTCCCCAGCAGAAGGGTGATGAGACAACCAAAACTAAAAATAGTAAAGAGTCTTCTACAGGCCCCCAAAAACCTGCACAGGAGGGTGGGCCCAGAGCCTCTTCACAAAACAATGGGTACAAGGGTAAAAACTTTGATCCCAAAAAGGCCTGGTGTCATAGCTGTAAACAGCATGGACACCAAACTGGAGACAAGGCCTGTCCCAAGAAAGGTTCCACTCCAAACTCCCATCCAGGTAACACTGGTATGGCTAGTCTCCAAGTGGGATCAACAGTGTGCCCAGAGCAAATCAGGGTCCACACTGAAGCTACTCTAGTTTCTGAGGGTGGGGTGGATTTAGCCACACTAGCTGTCTGGCCGCCTAACATGCAAAAATACAGACAGCAACTCTTAATTAATGGGACTAGAATAGAGGGCCTGAGGGATACAGGTGCCAGTGTCACCATGGTGACAGAGAAACTGGTTTCCCCTGGCCAATACCTGACTGGAAAAACTTACACAGTCACCAACGCTGACAATCAGAGAAAAGTACATCCCATGGCAATGGTTACTTTAGAATGGGGAGGGGTCAATGGCCTGAAACAGGTGGTGGTCTCCTCAAATATCCCAGTGGACTGTCTGCTTGGAAATGACCTGGAGTCCTCAGCATGGGCTGAGGTAGAGCTAAAAACCCATGCAGCAATGCTGGGTATCCCTGAACTGGTGTGTGTGAAAACAAGAGCACAATGCAAGGCACAGGGTGAAAAAGTAGAGCTGGAGTCTGGAAAAATGGCCCAGCCTACCAAGAGAACAGGAAAGTCAGTTGGGAAACCAACTGCAACACAGCAAAAGAAAGGGAACCTCTCTTCTCAGGAAGAAGTTCTGCCCTCTGAGGGAACTGAGCCTTTGGAGCTTGAACCTTATCAGGTTGAGCTCTTAGGCCCAGGGGGACCCTCAAGGGAAGAGCTGTGTAAGGGACAAGAAACCTGTCCCTCTCTTGAAGGCCTTAGGCAGCAAGCTGCTGAAGAGTCCAAAGGCAAGAAAAATGGAACACATAGGGTCTATTGGGAAGATGGGCTCCTGTACACTGAGGCCAGAGACCCCAAACCTGGTGCCACTAGGAGAGTGGTAGTGCCTCAGCTGTTCAGAGAGTTCATCCTAACATTGGCCCATGACATTCCCCTTGCTGGACATTTGGGACAAACCAAGACGTGGGAGAGGTTAGTCAACCACTTCTACTGGCCCAATATGTCCAACATGGTTAAGGAGTTTTGCCTCTCCTGCCCCACCTGTCAAGCCAGTGGTAAGACAGGTGGGCATCCAAAGGCCCCCCTCATTCCACTTCCAGTGGTGGGGGTGCCCTTTGAAAGAGTGGGTGTGGACATAGTTGGTCCACTGGAACCTCCCACAGCCTCAGGAAATATGTATATCCTGGTAGTAGTGGATCATGCTACCAGATATCCTGAAGCTATTCCCCTTAGGTCGACTACTGCCCCTGCAGTAGCCAAGGCCCTCATTGGTATCTTTACCAGAGTGGGTTTCCCTAAGGAGGTGGTGTCTGACAGAGGTACCAACTTCATGTCAGCATACCTAAAGCACATGTGGAATGAGTGTGGAGTGACTTATAAATTCACTACCCCTTACCATCCACAAACTAATGGCTTAGTTGAGAGATTCAACAAGACATTAAAGGGCATGATCATGGGGCTCCCAGAAAAACTCAAAAGGAGATGGGATGTCCTCCTGCCATGTCTGCTTTTCGCTTACAGGGAGGTACCACAGAAGGGAGTAGGGTTCTCACCCTTTGAACTTCTGTTTGGTCATCCTGTAAGGGGACCACTTGCCCTTGTTAAAGAAGGCTGGGAGAGACCTCTCCATGAGCCTAAACAGGACATAGTGGACTATGTACTTGGCCTTCGCTCTAGAATGGCAGAGTACATGGAAAAGGCAACCAAAAACCTTGAGGCCAGCCAACAACTCCAGAAGTTTTGGTATGACCAAAAGGCTGCACTGGTTGAGTTCCAACCAGGGCAGAAAGTCTGGGTTCTGGAGCCTGTGGCTCCCAGGGCACTCCAGGACAAATGGAGTGGCCCTTACCCAGTACTAGAAAGGAAGAGTCAGGTCACCTACCTGGTGGACCTGGGCACAAGCAGGAGCCCCAAGAGGGTGATCCATGTGAACCGCCTTAAGCTCTTCCATGACAGAGCTGATGTGAATCTGTTGATGGTAACAGATGAGGATCAGGAGGCAGAGAGTGAACCTCTCCCTGATCTTCTGTCATCAGACCCAAAAGATGGCACAGTAGATGGAGTGATCTACTCAGACACCCTCTCTGGCCAACAGCAGGCTGATTGTAGGAGAGTCCTACAACAGTTTCCTGAGCTTTTCTCCCTAACCCCTGGTCAGACACACCTGTGTACCCATGATGTGGACACAGGAGACAGCATGCCTGTCAAGAACAAAATCTTCAGACAGTCTGACCATGTTAAGGAAAGCATCAAGATGGAAGTCCACAAGATGCTGGAATTGGGAGTGATTGAGCGCTCTGACAGCCCCTGGGCTAGCCCAGTGGTCTTAGTCCCCAAACCTCACACCAAAGATGGAAAGAAAGAGATGAGGTTTTGTGTGGACTACAGAGGGCTCAACTCTGTCACCAAGACAGATGCCCATCCAATTCCAAGAGCTGATGAGCTCATTGATAAGTTAGGTGCTGCCAAATTTCTAAGTACCTTTGACTTGACAGCAGGGTACTGGCAAATAAAAATGGCACCTGGAGCAAAAGAAAAGACAGCATTCTCCACACCTGATGGGCATTATCAGTTTTCTGTTATGCCCTTTGGTTTAAAGAATGCCCCTGCCACCTTCCAAAGGTTGGTGAATCAAGTCCTTGCTGGCTTGGAGTCCTTTAGCACAGCTTATCTTGATGATATTGCTGTCTTTAGCTCCACCTGGCAGGATCACCTGGTCCACCTGAAGAAGGTTTTGAAGGCTCTGCAATCTGCAGGCCTCTCTATCAAGGCATCCAAATGCCAGATAGGGCAGGGAACTGTGGTTTACTTGGGCCACCTTGTAGGTGGAGGCCAAGTTCAGCCACTCCAACCCAAGATCCAGACCATTCTGGACTGGGTAGCTCCAAAAACCCAGACTCAAGTCAGGGCATTCCTTGGCTTGACTGGGTACTACAGGAGGTTTGTGAAGGGATATGGATCCATTGTGACAGCCCTCACTGAGCTCACCTCCAAGAAAATGCCCAAGAAAGTGAACTGGACTGTGGACTGCCAACAGGCCTTTGACACCCTGAAACAAGCAATGTGCTCAGCACCAGTTCTCAAAGCTCCAGATTATTCTAAGCAGTTCATTGTGCAGACTGATGCCTCTGAACATGGGATAGGGGCAGTTTTGTCCCAAACAAATGATGATGGCCTTGACCAGCCTGTTGCTTTCATTAGCAGGAGGTTACTCCCCAGGGAGCAGCGTTGGAGTGCCATTGAGAGGGAGGCCTTTGCTGTGGTTTGGTCCCTGAAGAAGCTGAGACCATACCTCTTTGGGACTCACTTCCTAGTTCAAACTGACCACAGACCTCTCAAATGGCTGATGCAAATGAAAGGTGAAAATCCTAAACTGTTGAGGTGGTCCATCTCCCTACAGGGAATGGACTTTATAGTGGAACACAGACCTGGGACTGCCCATGCCAATGCAGATGGCCTTTCCAGGTTCTTCCACTTAGAAAATGAAGACTCTCTTGGGAAAGGTTAGTCTCATCCTCTTTCGTTTGGGGGGGGGTTGTGTAAGGAAATGCCTCCTTGGCATGGTTGCCCCCTGACTTTTTGCCTTTGCTGATGCTATGTTTACAATTGAAAGTGTGCTGAGGCCTGCTAACCAGGCCCCAGCACCAGTGTTCTTTCCCTAACCTGTACTTTTGTATCCACAATTGGCAGACCCTGGCATCCAGATAAGTCCCTTGTAACTGGTACTTCTAGTACCAAGGGCCCTGATACCAAGGAAGGTCTCTAAGGGCTGCAGCATGTCTTATGCCACCCTGGAGACCTCTCACTCAGCACAGACACACTGCTTGCCAGCTTGTGTGTGCTAGTGAGGACAAAACGAGTAAGTCGACATGGCACTCCCCTCAGGGTGCCATGCCAGCCTCTCACTGCCTATGCAGTATAGGTAAGACACCCCTCTAGCAGGCCTTACAGCCCTAAGGCAGGGTGCACTATACCATAGGTGAGGGTACCAGTGCATGAGCATGGTACCCCTACAGTGTCTAAACAAAACCTTAGACATTGTAAGTGCAGGGTAGCCATAAGAGTATATGGTCTGGGAGTCTGTCAAACACGAACTCCACAGCACCATAATGGCTACACTGAAAACTGGGAAGTTTGGTATCAAACTTCTCAGCACAATAAATGCACACTGATGCCAGTGTACATTTTATTGTAAAATACACCCCAGAGGGCACCTTAGAGGTGCCCCCTGAAACCTATCCGACTATCTGTGTAGGCTGACTGGTTCCAGCAGCCTGCCACACTAGAGACATGTTGCTGGCCCCATGGGGAGAGTGCCTTTGTCACTCTGAGGCCAGTAACAAAGCCTGCACTGGGTGGAGATGCTAACACCTCCCCCAGGCAGGAGCTGTAACACCTGGCGGTGAGCCTCAAAGGCTCACCCCTTTGTCACAGCCCAGCAGGGCACTCCAGCTTAGTGGAGTTGCCCGCCCCCTCCGGCCACGGCCCCCACTTTTGGCGGCAAGGCTGGAGGGAACAAAGAAAGCAACAAGGAGGAGTCACTGGCCAGTCAGGACAGCCCCTAAGGTGTCCTGAGCTGAGGTGACTCTGACTTTTAGAAATCCTCCATCTTGCAGATGGAGGATTCCCCCAATAGGGTTAGGATTGTGACCCCCTCCCCTTGGGAGGGGGCACAAAGAGGGTGTACCCACCCTCAGGTCTAGTAGCCATTGGCTACTAACCCCCCAGACCTAAACACGCCCTTAAATTTAGTATTTAAGGGCTACCCTGAACCCTAGAAAATTAGATTCCTGCAACTACAAGAAGAAGGACTGCCTAGCTGAAAAACCCCTGCAGAGGAAGACCAGAAGACGACAACTGCCTTGGCTCCAGAAACTCACCGGCCTGTCTCCTGCCTTCCAAAGATCCTGCTCCAGCGACGCCTTCCAAAGGGACCAGCGACCTCGACATCCTCTGAGGACTGCCCCTGCTTCGAAAAGACAAGAAACTCCCGAGGACAGCGGACCTGCTCCAAAGAAAAGCTGCAACTTTGTTTCCAGCAGCTTTAAAGAACCCTGCAAGCTCCCCGCAAAAGGCGTGAGACTTGCAACACTGCACCCGGCGACCCCGACTCGGTTGGTGGCGATCCAACACCTCAGGAGGGACCCCAGGACTACTCTAAGACTGTGAGTACAAAAACCTGTCCCCCCTGAGCCCCCACAGCGCCGCCTGCAGAGGGAATCCCGAGGCTTCCCCTGACCGCGACTCTTTGAAACCAAAGTCCCGACACCTGGGAGAGACCCTGCACCCGCAGCCCCCAGGACCTGAAGGACCGGACTTTCACTGGAGGAGTGACCCCCAGGAGTCCCTCTCCCTTGCCCAAGTGGAGGTTTCCCCGAGGAACCCCCCCCTTGCCTGCCTGCAGCGCTGAAGAGATCCCTAGATCTCCCATTGACTTCCATTACAAACCCGACGCTTGTTTCTACACTGCACCCGGCCGCCCCCGCGCTGCTGAGGGTGAAATTTCTGTGTGGACTTGTGTCCCCCCCGGTGCCCTACAAAACCCCCCCTGGTCTGCCCTCCGAAGACGCGGGTACTCACCTGCAAGCAGACCGGAACCGGGGCACCCCCTTCTCTCCATTCTAGCCTATGTGTTTTGGGCACCACTTTGAACTCTGCACCTGACCGGCCCTGAGCTGCTGGTGTGGTGACTTTGGGGTTGCTCTGAACCCCCAACGGTGGGCTACCTTGGACCAAGAACTAAGCCCTGTAAGTGCCTTACTTACCTGGTAAAACTAACAAATACTTACCTCCCCTAGGAACTGTGAAAATTGCACTAAGTGTCCACTTTTAAAACAGCTATTTGTGAATAACTTGAAAAGTATACATGCAATTTTGATGATTTGAAGTTCCTAAAGTACTTACCTGCAATACCTTTCGAATGAGATATTACATGTAGAATTTGAACCTGTGGTTCTTAAAATAAACTAAGAAAAGATATTTTTCTATATAAAAACCTATTGGCTGGATTTGTCTCTGAGTGTGTGTACCTCATTTATTGTCTATGTGTATGTACAACAAATGCTTAACACTACTCCTTGGATAAGCCTACTGCTCGACCACACTACCACAAAATAGAGCATTAGTATTATCTATTTTTACCACTATTTTACCTCTAAGGGGAACCCTTGGACTCTGTGCATGCTATTCCTTACTTTGAAATAGCACATACAGAGCCAACTTCCTACAGTATCCTTTAGCTGAGATTGTAGAACCTTATGGCCTGTTGCTGGTTTACTATGCCAACAACACTCAGTTGGTGTTCTCATTCTCCACGAACACAAACTTGGATCAATCCAAACTAACCCCCTGTCTCCAATCAGTAGCCAGATGGATGGCTGACTGTATACAAACTAAACAAAGACAAGACTGAGGTGATGTTATTAGGGAACAATCTTTTTCATAGGTCCCAGACTCCTGTCCCTGAAGGGCAGAAAAGGTTACCTCCTCCGAAAGAACCAATAAAGTCTGGGAGTCTGGTTAGATTCCTGCCTTACCATGGATTATCAACCGCAAAATCTGGCAGCCACCTGTTTCAGGCTACTAGGGCTTTTAAGGAAAACATTCAACGTTCTTCCCTTTCAAGCCAAAAAGCTCATTGTTCAAGTTTTTATAATTTTTCACTTGGACTATGGGAATGCTCTTTACTTCAGTTCACCCCAGTATGTGGTAAAGAGACTCCAGGTTGTACACAATGCTGCTGCAGGCCTCCTCTTGAACCTTCCAAGATATCAATCATCCGAACCTACTATAGCTCCCCTCTCCATTGGCTTCCGGTTGAACAAAGTATACATTTTAATTCCCTTTGCATTATACAAAGAGCACTGCATAACTGAGGCCCTGCTCTTTTGAGGCCCATTGCCTCTCATTATACCCCTTATAAGTCCCTCAGATCCTCGACGGCCTCTCTGATGAAGATCCCTCTGGTTAAGAGAGCACGGTGGGGTGGTAGATCCATGGCTCATAAAACAGCAAAACTTAGGAACTCTCTCCCTTTGGAGCTTCTTCAAACCAGTCATGAACTCTCATTTCATAGGAATTTGAAAACCTGGTTGTTCAGAGTTTAACTATGTACCCTCTCAGTCTGTTCCGCTCTAGCGCTGAGAGGCCTTTGGGTTGCCATGCGCTTCGTAATGCTACTAAACTAAACCTCAGAAGGACGAAAACCTGAACCTGTCCAGCTGACACCCAAGCAGCTATACTCCTGTAGCCATTACAGTTACCTAGCTAGAAGATCAGCTATTAAGAAAAATCATTAAGATTGCTCTTTTGAGGTGGCTGTACACCATGAGAAAGAAACTTGTAGAACAATCACCGTTGATGGGGGAAAATAAATATATATATATATATATATATATATATATATATATATATATATCTCTTCTTTATTTCTCTGCTTTCATAGTCTTAAAGTATTTCCATTGGGTGCTGAATGAGCTAGCAATTAATGACAATGTCTTGTGTGTGTATATTTTCATTTATCACTGTTGCCTCTGGACATCAGGTACTGCACTTCAATTTGAGAAACCAAATTACTCTCTCTATACACCATTAGATAGATTTGGAACTCAAATAGCTTGATAAGGTATCAACCCCTAAACTTCATGTCCAGTCATAAATAAACCATTGAAACCCAATCACAAAACTCCAATTCCGTGCTGGGAAATATCTGCAGCAGATAAACCAAAAGACAATGAGTTCATTTGATACAACCTCTCATCACACTCGGCATACCCTAGAACACACCAACAACTAAATGACTTCTGAAAACAGTAAAAGAGCCACAAACATAGCACTGATGTCAGTTTTTAAACAAATCACACTCCGGTGTGCGATGGAATCTTCAAAACAAGGTTGAAAGGTAACAAGACTATGTCAATGCTGCAAGGCCATACTATTGTCAAAATGTGCATTATATTAATAACTATATTTATGACATGAAGGATTAATTTACCACCAGAAAAGTTGGTCAGTGAAAGTAATAATCTGTTGGGACTTAATTCAATAGTAATTTGTATTTGTACTTGCTTGAATGATGCAGGTAAAGAATGGGTGTTTAACTGCATTTATTTCTTGAGTTCACTCAAGGTAGAGAAACGTAATATTTTCTGGTGTACTCACTGTTTAGGAGAGCAGAAGAGCTGCACTATAGCTACAAGGAGAGACATCCTTGGGCAGTCAGTATTGTACGAAGAAGGAAGTAAAGTAGACGTAAGCTTCTGTATATATATTTTTAAAAAGAAAACATCCTGCATAAACAAAGCGGAAGCCAAGCTTGAGTTGATCACTATTCGCTCCTTCGAACACAATGGATCAAAAAGGTATAAAAGATACCAGTATAGGGGGTGGGGTTAGAAATACAGACCAATCGATGGAGGGATACTGAAAAACAGAATTCCGTCATCAGGCCTCATGGCACAGTTAGGTATGTGAGGAGACTTTACGTGTCTTAACATATGATGATAACCTATGCTCGCTGTGCCACTTGATTCAAGCTAGACTGGCTGACGAGGGGTGATACCCCGAAACTGGTCCTAGGATGCTCGTTTCCGGTCCAGGGAGGAGCTGTTCAGGCTGGACTGTTCCAGGGGCGGCTCCTCAGGCCGGCCAAAAATACATGCGCAGTAGACTCTGTCCAATCCAGCAACACAGTGCAGGATTGGAAAGAGCAGACAGAGGCTCCCACTCTGCCTCGTATCCAATCCTACCTCTGCTTGGATTAGGCGCAGGGCAGGCTGGGAGCATGTGCCTGCAACGACGAAGCAGAGCACAGCGAATGGAGCGATGTGGTGCGGAACAAAAGGTAAGTTTTAACTTTTTATTTTTTTGGGTCCCCCACCACACCCTCACTGCTTGCCACGCTCCACCCCCGCTCCTTTTCCCTCCCGCGAGCCACGCCTGGACTGTTCCCACAGGGAGCAGAGTTAAGACTGATTTTTATACGGCTGGGTCCAAACTGGGGTGACATGGGGAGCAAAATAATGATGGATTAAACCCAGATCTGTGACTGGGGGTGGGTGTTTAAAGAGTTTCAACACGCCATCCATTTTTCTAATTAGTGATGTTGATAATCTACTAAAACCATGTTGCTAAAAGGCTGTATACAAGTTAGGTAGGCTATAGACTAATGATCAAATATGATTGGGGCTTATCTAAGCTTTGTCCAATCAAGTATAATAATTACTTGGCTGCTTCTAAAATTCACAATCGTTCTAACGCATGTGACCATACAGAACTCCACAGCCAGCCTCGCCCTGGATTTTCCTAGACAAACCCACATCACCCCCTCCTCAGGGAAGTCCACTGGCTCCAGGTACAGAAAAGATGCCAGTTCACACTACTGGCCCACGCACACAAGGCCATACACAACTGCGGACCCACCCATTTGAAACACCGCCTGAACTTCCATCAGCCCACCACTCACCTTCGCTCCACACTCTCTAACCTTCACCCTCCACATCTGACGTAGCGGATGCAGAGGTCTCTCCTTCTACCTAGCCACAAAGGCATGGAATGAGCTATCCTTTCATCTCTGGACCTACTCAACTCTTCCAGAGTTTCAAAAGTCCCTGAAGACATGGCTAGTAGGCTAATCAACTGGACCCTACCAGTGCCTGGATACCCTTACGTTTAACAAGCAGCACTCCACAAATCTGATTGATTGATTGACGTGATTTGTAGATGAACGGTGCCTATTAAAGAATCATATTGTAAATAGTCATGTAGTGTAGAATGTCAACTATTGTGTGTGCTGATTAAGGTTTAGGGGCAGGAATCTGCATCTACAACATTCAGATAAGAGATGTTCTGATGGGCTTGTCCCCCACCTATTCGAGCATAACTCAGTGGGGGGAGGACTAACAGACACCTGCAGGTTTCCATTTTCTCCAGCATGGTCACAGTGTTTGACCTAAGGGAATTTGCTGGGTTTAACTCCAATAATTTGGGGGTAACATTATGGTGTTGAAAGTGGGGTACAACCCTTGAGGACCTGAAACGAAATCGACAAGTAACATCTGGGGGTATTTTAGATCCTCCTCAATGCTGGGGAAAGTGTGCCACACCCAACTGAGCTGTCTTGGCCGCTTAAGGACTATAACTGATCTGCTGAATCGGTGGAACCAATTCAGAGTGTTCATAAACAACGGCCAGAGGTGCAAAGAAGGTAGAAATAGAAACGTGATATACCTGAGAGCATGTGCCCTACCCTGACTGGCCACTTCCCATTAATATGGGGTGAAATCACATTAGTGAACAGAGCTAGCCCAATATGTACCAGTGACATACCGTAATCATGGATTAAAATAAAAGCCATCAATGCAGCAGCGCTATTCATAAACTATGCTACAATAGATCCTCTAGCACAGGATGATCCATAGACAGAAGTGCTGTTAAAATTCATAGAAAAATATGACCTTCTTTAAAGGGAGGCTGCTGTGTGTAACACAGACCTACTGACGAATGAATATATATATATATATAAAAAATAAATAAGAAAACACAGGTTTCCCGTAGTGTGTGTATAGGTAGTTTCGACTGAGTGCATCAATAAACAAAAGTGCAGTTATATTTTCCTCGGTCCGCTTTAAGACCTACCATAGTATCAAAGCGCGTGTGGAGTTAGAATAGTGAATACACACTTAATTACAGTCAATGGCCGGTCCTCATAATTATAAGTATCTCATGCTCTGTGTGTGGAAATATACAGGAAACGTATTTAGGGAAAATGGCACACCGGAACAACTTGCAAATTTAGTGTCTAAGCAAATTTTTCTTTTAGATGCCTAACCAGTACCACTATCAAGAAAAACTGAAATATGGATGTAAAATGGAAATTGGAAGCTCCTGGATAAAGGAAAAACTTAGATTAGTCGCTAAAGTATTCCAAAGTGAATGTGCACTGCTGTCAAATGGAAAGATCCCGCTGCAATGGATGAATTCAGAAACATCAATATTGCAAAAACAATGTGATGTAAATACTCTATCTAGGCAGTGTACAGGTCATTCACTGGCTATGAATGCTCTCCTCTGCAGTCCTCATCCACTAATTATCAACGAGGATGCACACACAGAACTACAATTTTCATATTGTTATACTATTTGTTATTAAGTAGTGTACAGAAAATAAGGCCCAGAAAGTTGTGTTCACCTCTCTGACCATCTCAGTAATTTCACTTTTTACATACACTTTTTCATTCTGGTAAGGTATGTAATTAGGTACATTTAGGTAAAACGGGTATTTGAGGTGTTTTATTTAAAGAAACTGACCATTTGGTCATGGTGCATCTGTGCTACATCGTTCAGAAAAATCTACCCCCCAAAAAAACAAAAAAAAGTGTTTAATACAAAACAAAATTCTTTTTTATAAGTCTGGTGAAACAGCAAGATCATAATCCGAAACAGGATTGAGAAAAATCGATTTCATAGCATAATTACAATACAATGTACTCTTAAAAAGATATTGATTCATCTACTTACGACTTGAGGGGGCCCAGACAGAACACAGTTAGGAACTCCTGTGTCCTTCAATGTAAGAAGCATTCCTAAAAGAAAAATACATTTTTTTTCAAGAAAGTCATTTGAAGATGTGAACTGTGCCTGCTTTGAAGCACAAAATTAATGCTTCGTAACTGTTCACCATACAAAACACACGACCATATGGTTTTCCTTGTCAAATTAGGTTTCTGCAAGTGTGTGATCAAGTGATCAACATACAAATCTCAACTCTGCCCGGAGGCTAGTTAGCATAAGGGCCTGTACTGCAAATATTTCCTTTGTGTGTCTATTTTAATTTGCAGCCAAGCAGACTTAATAGTTGTAGATTCTGTGAACATGTACTCAAGTGAAGCAACACAGTCTCCGACATGGGTACATATTCTGCATTCAGTTGATGAGAGGCATCTTACTGGTGCTATGCTAAACGCACTGAACTCCCATGAACAAGGCCAAGCCTTAAACATGTTTAACAGGCGAACTGAACAACGAAGACTATTATTTTAGTAGGTTGGCACCTTTGTAACCTTGTTAAAAAACAGATTTAAGATTAGCAGTGGGCACTGCTCCCTGAAATACCAAATAGGGGTGTGATTTTTTTGTATTGCTTTTTTTGCAATCTTTGCCGAGAGCGCTTTGCTACATTTTTACAAACATCGTGACATTTGCTACAACTTATGTTGCATTCATCATCATTAAACACTGACAAAATGGTTCTGCATAAGCTATACTGAAAAAATACTTATTTCGATACGCAAATGTACTTTCTGTAAATACCCCTGCAAAAGAAGTGCCTCGACAGATTTTTCAACTTCGCTGGTTTTGATTAGATTGAAAAGGGTTTGGATATGATGTGAAAATCATCCTGTAATGAAGAGATGTGTTTTATAAATGCAATGCATACCGCAAGCTCTGCAATCTTCATAAAAAAAAAAAGAAGAATGAAAATTCGGAATAGTGCAAAACTTTCCTTCCAAAAACAAAAATACAAAAAAAGTTGCATATAACTTTTCTAGTTCTTTTAATCATACACTTTAAAGCCACCTTGTAGGAACAGTGTCATCAGGTGGCTGATGCCAGACTGTGATCCAAATCACTGTCAGATTAGGGTTTATCTATGCACATCATCCTTGCTTAGAATACTTACCACCCACGAAACCCTGCAGACCTAAAGCTCCAAACCCCCACTAACGACCAGAGGACGAGGCCCAAGTGCCGTCCGATGGTAAGAGACTGATGTGAAGGTTCAAATATATCAGTTCCTACTCAGGTAACTAACTCTGTGACGCCCTGCGTCCAACCTCCATAACATACAACTTGTGGGGAAAAGCCACTAAGCACAGGTACATACAAATAAGCACAAGAATATAATGAATGGTGGTAACAACAAAGGTCTGTCCACCATAAGTGAAAAAAATGCATAAGCACCTGCTGAAATCGGAAATCGGCTCTATAGGTAAAATTAAGAAGTAGCAAATGCACTGCTTTCATAAAGGCAGTTTATGTGGTGGCCTTACACACATTATGACTTTCAAGAGCTCCTTAGCTTGGGTCAGTTGGAACGAGCATGGATGCCATTCTGATTCTGCTATATTAGATGCAATAACATTCTACTTCTAATACATGCCACGATCGCTGCTTTTAGTGGCAATATGTGCCCTTAAGCTAGCCCTAGACTGGGCTTACCCTATCAAACTCTGCATTTGGAGGGAAACACCCAAGCAAGAATGAAGGGACTTACAGCGGAGATCGAGCGGCAAAAGCTGATCAGAAACAAATTGCTCTCACAAGCTTTGCAGCACAGCAGGGATAAGGCCGCTAGGCAGATTGCCACAAAGCTTGCATAGACAGAGGTGAGGCCTCAAAGGGCGTTTGATGCTCTCAGTTACTTCTACTATGACAAGAACCTGAAACCGCTGGGCGAACCTTAGTATTTTGGTTATAGTGCGTAAATAGAAGGAACGCCACTCCTGTTTCTGTCCTTCATCACATCAGCCAATACCCACGTCATGAAAGGCTTGAAATGCACCCCCAGCAGAAGCCTGTAGAGATCTACAACACAATATACTACTTAATAATCCAAAAAGAAAAAAAATCAGGCTACAAACTATCAATTCACACGCAGTGTTAAATGGCAGTAAAAAATAAAACACAATCTAAACGTTACAATTATAATACATTTGAATGTGAAGGAAAATATGCTAAAATGGAAACTGTCAAATGACCGCATTTGTCAAGTCAGAAATACAAGCTATTAAAGGCTTACTGCTTTTTTTGCCTTACTCGAAAAATTAAGAAAAGAGTTCAAAATGAAAAAAATGTAAATAAACACGATAAATCTCTAGAACGTTGGACATGGATTAGCGTGCGGGGGGCTGGGGGGAGACAAACAAATCAAACACAAGATGGCGAACTGTTCACGCTTGGAGGACTCAAAAAAAAAAAAAAAAAGTGTACCTGATAATCCCCCAATATTGGCCCAGTCCATCTTGGTTAGGAAGATATTGTCCAAACGAGACACTTTTAACCTGTAAAGACACATTTAACATGGTCTGCATAGGTCACAGAAACATTGGCCGAAAAAGCGCATTTCACAGAAGGCAAGGAAAACTTACTTGTGCTCTTGCATTAATCTCTGTGTTCCTTCCCCACAATTGAAAAGATACCTAAAATGAGATAAAATTATAGAGATTTGATCAGAGCCGGCGATCCACAAAATGATGCACCTACTTACTTAAAAAAAATAAAACTGCATAGTACACTGTGCCTAAACATCATGTGCTTAAATAATGCTGCTGTACATCTGTCAATATACAGTTACAACTTGCAGAAGTTCAAGTTGCAGTAGGAAGGGCCACACATAGTCCAACTTTGATTCTCAATTTTCACATCGCTACTAAACAAATCATATGCGGACCGGAAAATCCTGACTAATTACCAGCCTAACCTATCCCTGTGCCATAATAAACTGAGATATTTCAAACCGCTGCAAAATCTTTAAATATAACAACAACATCACCCAAGATCTCCAATCTTAGTTTTTAGGCCAGCAGGGGATACTAAAGTCATCCTGGCTAATAAAAAAGAACAGCTGCTACTGTCCATGTAGAAAAAGGAGCATGTCAACCCTCTGAAGCCAACGGAAACATGGACCAGGAGGTACACTTTCACGGGCTCAAGGAGTGTGCTGGAACTCTGGGTCAGCTTTGTAACGCGTCAGATTCTTACTGTCCCTCAGCAACCAAGAAGTTCAAATTGGATCAATGGATTCCTCTCTCAGAAAGTGTGTCATACGGAGTAGCAATAGCATCATTCATTTTATGCCTATTGTTTATTTTAATCAAGCCACGTCTGCTGATACAGCTCATAGAGAAGTAACAGGTACATTTGCAAATGTATGCTGATCACACTCAAATCCAGTTTAAATTAAATACCACACTGGCTGAGCTCCATCCACCTGAACAATGTAGATGGATGAAGAAATGTATGAATGGAGCCAAGAAATATTCCACCTCAATGAGTAATAACGGTTTGTGAATCTAGGAGCACCTCCTTCCAGAGTTCTGAAAGTTAGGAAGTTATTTTGGCTTCTGAATCCCTATTCGGTTCAAAGGTCAATGTAATGATCAGGGTAAGAATCAGCTATGTCCTCTCCTAAAGAGAAGGCTCCCAATCCACTGAACTTCCCACTGCTTAAAGCCAATTAAAACACTTGTGTTGGATCAATTAGACTATTGCAACAATGTCGATGAAATGTACTTTTTCTGCTTGGTCAAGCCTGGTCCGTAAAGCAAGAGTTAAAATCTACAACCACTATAAGTCAGCACAAGAAATAAAGCAGTGGCATAAAGGTTAAGCGTCACATATGGGCTGCAGTGTACATTCACACTTACCCACTTGTCTGACTGGAAAAACAAGGGTCCAGATTTACTACAAAAGGTGACCATCACCCACAAGGTCCTTACGGACACTATTTTCAGTCCTGGGCTTGTGTGACAGCATAATGCATTCTGGGTGTTGTGGTCTTGTTTTGCTTCCGCCAAAAACTAGACTAACAAACCTAAAATAAATTATTTGTAGTTGGAATGTGCAGGACTGAACACAGTATCTGTAATGTTTTGGAGTCAGGTGGCCACTCTGTTCACTACTGTAGCTTTAAACTCCCCATTAGCAGGTCAGAAGAAACCGCTTTGGCATGTTCAAAAACCTCCATTTACGCATGAAGGGCTTGATTTAGATATCAGTGGAGGGGTTCCTCTGTCACAACGGTGACTGGTATCCCATCCGCCGAAATATAAATCTGATCGTTTCCTATGGGATTTAGATTTCAGCAGACGGGGTGTCCGTCGCCGTTGTGATGGAATAACCCCTCTGCCGAAATCTAAATCAGGCCCTAAGTAAGTATTCTTAGAGTCCACCAGTTAAGAAGCATATGTCCCCATAGTGAATAGCTGCAAAATTGTGTTTTTACTTTAGAAGTCCAGTAGCATTTTTCTGAGACCTGGTTGTTCATGAAAGCTCATTTTTAGAGTTTGTCAATAAAAAGCAAAAAAGGGCTCAGCCAATATTTATTTTTAATATTTATCAACAATCTAGTTGACTACTGAAGTTAGCTTTTTTGATACATATATTGGTAGACAACTTTTTTTAAGAATCATATTTTGTGCTTCCTAAAACGTTAAGAACTTCAGTTCTGCTGGGCTTTCCACCTGACAGTGAATACGCTTTGATGAGACAAAGTTTCCCTGACAGTAGAACAATGAGACTGCTTCCGACAGTAGGAGTGCTGTGAAGGACATAATCATTGCCCTACTACCTAGGCATTTTGAAGTTGGAAGTAGACCGGAAAATACTATCAAACAAACGGTTATGACATGAATTTGTTTGGTGAGGGGAAGCCTTTTGAACCATGCATCTCTCTTAAGTACTGGTTTCTGTTTCCAGTAGTAGGAAACCTGATCCAGCACAATGAGAGGAGTGGAGCTTGATTTTCACAGGGCAGGACCTGGGAGGTGACTGACTGGATGCTCTGAACAGAGTATCTATGAACCTACTACCTTGAACAAAGGCTTCTGGGACAATCTACAGATGAGCAAACAGGAATAGATATCAAAGTGGGCTGGCTTAGTGAGAATTCTGCAGGGATTAGAATAGATATCACCACACACACACACACTCAGGATAAACATTGCATCACTACACCAACTCACTGAAACATCCTGGGTACAGGAAAGACTCAGAAGGAAGATTCTGCCTAGAGCTACCTATGAAGATAAATTAGGTTCGTTCCGCTCTCTATATAAACCCAAGGACTGGATGTGCCCTCAAAGGGTCAGTTGCCTCAGGACACACTTGAAAGGGCTCTATCTTGCGTGAAGAACACGCTGCCTATTAGTCCAGTGTGGTACACTCTCAATGTGGAAGCCGTAGAAGGAGAGAGAGAGACTTAGACTCTACGATCTTTCCATGTATGTTTTTGGTTTGTGGGAGAAAAGAGGAGCGACTTTTTCAGCAAATACAAGACATTAGGAATCTGGGCTGTAGCAGAAGGCAATGCCAGAACAGTCTCTCAGCCCTAAGACTGAAAACACAGAAGTGTAGCAGTCCGTAAGTTAACCAACACTATCCCCTCCCTTGCAGCCACGCTGCTTGTAGCTTTTCTTTGTTTTTGGCTTCGGTGCAAGAATGGCCGCCAGTGGCTGCCTTTGGTGATGCATTTAGATTAAAAGATACTTTTATAACACAGCGAGTTCTATGGCATTTTCTGACTTAAACTTTTAGCATTCATATCCATAGTTCCCATACTTTGAAAAATACTATTCTTGTGTCATTTTGACCAGTACATTGTTTACACTGGTTAGGGAACTTTATTATGCTGCTGTTTTTTTTTTTTTTTTTTAACTTTTAGGTTGTTTGATACTGCTAGATAGTGTCACATTTAGCTGGGAAAGTCTGCTGCTTGTAACATAGCTGCCAGGGGCACAGTTCATTTCTCATTGAACTGTACTACAATCTAGCTATATATTGTCTTATAAAGCGGGCGAGGTATCCCTCTGAAACATAATTTAATTTCTCTCCATCATTTACTCTTTTTTCAAAGAAACTTGTCAACAGCCTTTAGAAGGTCTAGAATTTAGTAGCTAGAATGGGTTTGATTCGAAGCCAGCAGCAGAACAAAGTCAGCCAAGATCCCCAGTAGTTACACAAATGAATTGTATATTTCTTAGTATTATGCATAAGCATCAAACTAATAACTGGCCACACATTATGTACCCAACTGAAAACTGCAATTAGCAAAGGCAAACCACGTCTGCCAACGATTTTCAGATGGAACGAACAGAACTTTTGTGGGAATCCAATTACCTACATTGTGGAACTCAATTAACCCAAGTCACAGGGACAAAACGACATGACTCAGGAACGGCTTCAAATGTGAATGTTATATCATCATGCATTTAACTAGACTCAAAACACTAAGGGTAAGTGATAAAGCACATCAGCCAGACACAGTCCCTTCATCAGTTGGTCTCCAAGTCCCCCACTCTATATCTCACCAAACACCCTGAAGAAACACAGGCAAGGACAGTACTATGAAAAATCAAAATAAATAAACTTTGCCTGATAATTATTACAGTTATGTAATTTGAAGTAAGAGAACATTGGAGCAATAACGGCATATTTGTAACAATATATCAGCAGGTAATCTGGAAATAGGAATATTCCCACCCTAATTTGCACCCTCTCTGTGATTTGATGACAGGACTCAATAGCTAAAATAGGACTCTGCTCAGGCAAAACAGAACACCATATTAAAACTGGTTTAATTTTGTCTCAACGTGCCTTAATCGTACATCTTAGGCAGAAAGGGAGGTAAGGTCAGAAATGGAGCACATAGAAAACCTCTGACTTTCTAGCTGAACTGGGAAAGCTAAGAATATTTCTGAAGGCCACCAACTTCACGTTATTGATGTACGCAGATCCACTGCTACATTGCTTGAGATTTGCAACAAGAGTACTATATAAAAATGGCAAAACATATTTACAGCAATCATTCACACCCTTGAATGGGCGAAGCCACTTAGTAAAGGGACAAGGCACTACCAGAGTCACTCATCGCTAATTGTTGACCTGTCAAAAATAATAATAACAGCCCTAAGTGTTAGCTTGTAATTTGACAGTGAAGGGTTTTCTTTTACCTAAAGACAAGTGTAGGGTTCTTCATTACTGCTTGCAAAATGCAGAAAAATAAAATGCACAATCAAAATTTAACAAGCATTTGGAAAGCCAATTGGTTCGGCATTTTTCATTAAAGAAAGTGCTTTAACAAATGGGCAAGTTGCATTTAGACAGTGCTTCATACGAGAGTTGCCAAAATGCATTTGTGTATATGTAGCAGCTACTTTGTGTGGGTGCAATGGAAGTGTGCGTGCATGTCGTGGCGTATTCAGGATGTTTTAAATGTCCTATATGAGGACCATAGCTCCACATTTATTGGGGTTTGTTGATTTGACCGAGTGAATTTGAAACAAAAGCGAGAGATAGCAAATGTAAACATTGGAAGGTAGAGCATGGAATGAGAAATTGTACTAGTGCAGTAAGGCCTATGTGGGAACTACTTTGGTGTCCTGCTTGTATGGGAGACACTGCAGAAATTGTGTCACAAGAAGCGGGTAACTGCTGCTTTTCTTCAGAAAACTACAGTACAGTCCAGCAATGCCAACTATCCAATAACATGAACAAATGGAAACGGTAACAAAGGTTTCATGCATTTTACACATTATTTTTTTTGTTTAGTTCCGATTGTGATGCACACATTTTAGAATGAATTTGTGGTTTGCCTTGATCTTTTATCTGCTTCCCTCCCATTTTATGTTTTTTGGTTTTGTTATTGTTCCAAAGATGCAATTAAATCAACAAGACACTTTGGGATCTGGAGTTTCAGGAAAAGCCACAGTGTAAACAAAAAACAGAAAAAACAGACAGTGTATATAGGGGTTGGCTTTCAAAGGACAACCGAATGCATTATCCGTGTTACAGTTTTGGTTTGCTTCAATCAAAGCAATGAAATATACGTGAGAAAGATAATCTGCAGGTCAAAAGTCTAGACCTTGAAACAGTGTCTGTGATTAAATGAAGTGAGCAGACCATCCTAAAACACACACACAATCATCCACACACGGACTCAGATGACAGATCAACGACCAGTAAATAAACAGGATCCCATGCGCACAGTCCTACTACGTCCATACACCCAGATACATAGATCATCTGTTATGCGGTTACCCTGAAACACAGGCTTAGAAACATTGGTTATGCTGGCCTTATGTGTAGCGTTCAATGCGGCTTCAAAGCCATCCTCCGTTATATATATATATATGTGACAAAGAGTGAAAGGAGTGAACAAAAGATGGGAGCGAGGAAGGAGTGTCGCCCCAACAGAAAGCAGCAATCAGAACACTGTCTTCAGTGTCTATCTGGCAAGGTGGAGGCAAAAGAATATAAAGGCTTCAGCAGAAGGACAAAAGGTGCAAAGATTAGGAAATCAGGGCCTGGCGACCGCAGGGAGATGGCAGGGCAATCCCATGAAGGTCT
Source organism: Pleurodeles waltl (assembly GCF_031143425.1). Taxonomy (NCBI): domain Eukaryota; kingdom Metazoa; phylum Chordata; class Amphibia; order Caudata; family Salamandridae; genus Pleurodeles; species Pleurodeles waltl. Next base: position 1,240,273,038 of record NC_090446.1, read on the forward strand.
GGTACTCAGGTCGAACAAACAGACAAAGGATGACACACAAGACAACAGACACATAGGCTCCCATACAATCCTACCCAACACAGTATCGGTCTCAGCTCAAAAGAAGGCATTGAAAGAAAATGGAGATGAGTGGTGAGGAAAGAGGACGGGTAAAGTCATGGGTACATGGATTTAATAGGCATAATACTTGGAATCTTCAGTGACAGATTAGAAGTAGGGAAATATTGGTGTCAATGCATAATCAATCACTAGCCTCTTGATTGAGAAATCACTTTCACTTTCACTGCTTGCAGAATACATCAGCCTCCATATACATGCGACCGTAGCCCGCGAATGCTCACCTGTCTGCAACACTGCAGCTCTTACTGCATAACCACTCCATCCTTAGCCCCTGCAGTGATAATACACACCAAGAGCTGCAGGTCAAGGTCTTCATTCCTTTAATACGGACATATAACAAACATAGATTTAGCCACGTGCACCCACATCTGGCCTTTACCTTTACACATCGCTGTTATCAAATGTATTGATTACAGGGAGGGATATAACTCCCACAAAGCCCAGGAACAAAAAATGATGTCCACTATACATCGACAAGCTATCTAACAAGTACTTGTGTGCCTCTGCACTTCGCAAGATAAAAACAAATGCTACACATTTATCAGAGTTCTTTTAGTGTGCTAAACACATATCTGCTAAGTTAGGTTTGTGTTCCTTCTATCACACTAATTAGGTTTTTGCTGTTTTCAACAGCTACACAAGTTTTTATTTTGATTTTACCATGACCCACCATTCCTTCCCACCAACTAATCACTATAATGGAAAGAGCAGATCAGAACATGCTCTGAAAACGAGAAAGTTAGTATCGGTCAACTCATTGGTCAAGATGTAGTCATAAGGCACGAATGTCTCAATGTGTTGTTTGAACAAATACACTTGGGTGTGTTGGGTCACTGCAAAGAACGACTCAACGGATTACAGGGAATTTAAGTTCAGAGTACAAACAGCATCCGTCTCAATATGCTTTATCTGAAGGGTATTGTACTCCATCTTCACCCAATTAACCAAATGCCCAATAGGATCAGCCTGCCGACGACTTTCTTAATATTCACCTCCACTGACTGGCACGTGAAGAGATTGAGAGGGGTGGAACAGCTTCTGTCAGCTGCAGCAGCAAAAGACGAAGACAAGCCACTTTGTGTCATCAGTGGCCGGAACAGCGTGAATGATGTTAGAAAGAAACTCAGCAGACCTCATACCAAGTGGTTAAAAGAATATAGGCCTCCCCTGAACCAATTATAAACTGATGTTTCACTGCTGATCTTTCGTTAATTCACCCCTTACCTTGGGCAGTCTGATTTAAAGCAGCAATCCGAGGTCCTGATATCACTGAAAAGAGGCTATCAATCATATAACATGGTACAATATTTGGAACAGGCTATGCAAATGGTTCCTTCAAAGTTCATTTTTCCCGTAAGTCAACAAATTGAACAATACCGCCACCGTGTGGTTTAAACTCGTGAATGGAGTGATAACGATAGCTTACTTGTCACGCGGATCTTTACCGTTGCCAACAAGCACACGCCACTTCTCTGCGGAAACAATACGCATTTTATACAAAAGTCCTTCCAAATTATAGTAAGTGACTGCTGGCCCGTCCTTTTGTTGGCCTTTGCGCCATCGGTTCCTACTGAGCGCAGTCATAATTTTGTGTGAGCAGCAGTGAGGTAAAGTGTTTAGTTTCTCTCCTACTTGCTGCATGAAAGCAATGCTGTCGCCCTACAAAGATCAGAGCCGGCTCTGAGGACTGTGGTGCCTTCCTCTCTCCCGCCACCGTAAAGCAACTCATACATGTGCCTGGCACGGTCTCCGTGAAGATAGCCAACAGCGGCCCACAGAAAAGCTGCTGCTTTTCATATTCCCACAAGTGTAGTGTAGGGTTACATTTTTAAGCTTTACCCTCTTCCCTTCCACATCAACAGGTAAATTGAAGAATGTAAATGTCATGTTTAAGACGCACCAGAAATAATCTAATTAGCGCTCCTTTGTAGTCTTTATGATGCGGTGCTCTTTCATGTATTTAAAGTCGTCTTCGTTTCACGCCCACCGTCGACGAAAACATGCACTCAAAGATTTAGCTGGATAATGACATTTTCAGGCATCCAGAGGACCGGAATGAGAAGCAGCCCTAGAATAAAGTAATTTGTTTAAATACAATTCTTTACTGTAATGAGCCTGAATCTCTCTATGTGAGGGAAAGAGGGGCTCTATTTCCAAAGAAATGTTTTTAAGACTGAAGTAAAGAACATAACTTCAAAGATGAGCAGATTTAAACTATTTCAGCAACGGCGTCCGCGTGTATGTATAGCCTTTTCACAGTGGGAGTGCTGAAGGGGGGAAAAAAAAGTCACAAAAAAGTGGCAAAACCTTACTTTAGAAAATAAATGCAGCCGTGGGCACTGACAATCTGACCAATGGGACAAAGGCTTTTTAACAACAATTACAAAAAAAAAAATCATCTGGAAAAAATGTTATGCTAAATCCATGTGTAAAGAGTAACCACGCACTCGCAAAGGAGCATCCTAGCGCCAGGGAACAAGAAAGCTCAAGAAAAATAAGAGAATAAAGGCGGCAAATAGCTCAGGAAAGCCACCTTTTCGGCATTTTCTTAAAGATGGAAAGCTCCTACAAGTACTGATATCCAACGAGAGCTTGTCCCAGTGACGGAGGGACAGGTAAGCAAAGGAAAGTTACTTCAAGCCTTATAAAGTTCACAGTGCGGAGACCATGGACATATCCGTGGACCGTAACTTGTTGGTAGGCTGATAAAAGCTGAGCCATGTTTGATGATAAAATGGGACACCATCAAGCAAAGCTCAGTAAGCGTGGCAAAGCAGTTTGAAACTATCACTTTTCCTAACAGGAAGCCAACTGAGAGTTTTCAGAAGACGTACTGACGATGTTGGTTGTGGACGATGGTAAACTTGTCTGGTTGCAGTATTCTGCTACATACAAGCGCGCTGCAGTAGTCTAACCAGCTAGTTACAAGAGCCTGAACAATCATCTTGCAACACAGTGCAGAGAGATCTATTTAAAATAAAAATCACAGCTTACGTACATTTCCATAGCAGGGACCACAAACCACGTCAACCTGATTTTTCATGCTGAGCAGGTAATCGATCCCAATGCCGGGATTCTTGGCTATCTTTTAGGGACAGTGAGCAGGACCTACTTCGTGAAGCCACCATCAACTGCCCATATCTCCTTAGGCATGCCAAAAAGGGCTATCGCCACTGGGCCACTGAGCGCATGCAGTCACAGAAGCTTTGTGTTGCAACTTCCCGATTGTCGGCAATGGATACCACAAGCAGAGTATCACCAGAATATTACAATATTTCAAATTAAAGTCCCTTAAAAACCTTGGCTATGGGTGCGCCATTGATATTAAAAAGAGAAATGTTCCTAGAGGATCCCTGGGGTACCCTGCAGGTGTTCCAGACAGCTTTGGTCTAGAAAGAAGAAATGTAGATGGCTTGTGCTCTTTGTGCCAAAAAAAAAAAAAACTTGTGAACCAGGCAAGGCTAAATAATAAGCCAAATTCATGAAGCCTCATGAGCGTGACCACACACAAAACGATGTTGAAGGCTGCACAGCAATCTAACATGATGAAGGCAACAGGCGGCCCTCATCCATACTGATACTACCCAAAATGGCCAACAGGATAGTCTCTGTACTATCCGGATTCAGAGGAATTATTGTTGACCTCCAAATAACGAGGTAATTGTTGATGGATACTTTTTGCAGGCCTTGAAAAATCATAATCTGCCAGCCTAGCAACTTGAATAATCTACTCAACCAAACTAATGTACTTGACCCATAAACTGGTCTCAAATTGTGTGATCCTAGCCAAATAATTTGTTTTTTGAAGCCATCTTTTTCTTTCAAGTATGCAAGTTCATCATTTCTGATGTACAAAAAATATGCTTAACTTATTTACTAAATGTTTGCTCCATGTAAAATAAGAATTGAGCCCACATGTAGGGTACACATGCCTCCTAGTTCACTAACAGCATTGTCATTAGGGTAGGGGCAGGAACACTTTCCAGTTCATGCTTAAAAACTCACTTTTAATAAATATAGAAACGGGTTATTGGGTACATTGTCATTTATAAACAGCACATTTTCCACTGAAATGGCCACACACGTTTCCACTAATATGCAGTTTTACTGATAAAACTATATAGCGCATAAACAATATTTGGAAATTAAGTTTCAGCAAAAATAAAAACAACAGTTGCTCATCACCAAGTGTTCTAATTTGTTTTCATTCTATAAAAATCTTTTTTTCCCACCACACAGAATTACAAAGATGTGCCTTCATAACTACTAAAATATATTTTGAAATGTTTGTACAGTTCACTTGTTAGCTTTTTCAACATTGGGTTTAAAAAAAAAAAAAAAGCCTGACATCTTACATCCTTTCATTTCACACACTCTGCACAGCATGACTGTCACACAGTTCACTTGACAAAATCCTCTAACTTCACATAGAACCAAACATAAATGCAGGAAGACAAATTGCCTTTTGACCGGTCTCTGAATGCGAGCAAATGTGACAAGATAAAAACAAGATTTAAAGGCATCTTCGTTGTTCCTTCACTTTGTGAGTGAACAGAACACCTGTTATTTGTCAGCCTGCCAGAACGGGTGAGTTTGCTAAAAAAAACAGCTCATCCTGATGAAAAATTTCCGCGCCATAGCAAGTGGGTAAGTAGATTTTTCGAGGCCCGTTTTAGCAAGGTATGGCAAAAAAGATAGGATGAAAGTTAGTGGATGAGAGATATTTGCAGAGGCCTCGTTGAGTATTAGCAGCATGTTACCTCTTTCCAGGTAGTGGGGACCCTGGCCATGTTTAACAAGAGACTGAAAATATCAGTCACAGAAGGTGCAAACAAAGAGGGACACGAAGAAACCATGAGCCGGGCATGGATCATCCGTAGAGCCTGATTGAACAGAGTAAATAAGACAAATGTCCCCTTGTGCAAAAAATTCTGCAAGCATCTGGATGAGGTAATGAATCGTAATTTAAAGATAGGCTCATTGAATGTGAGTGGATGTCAAAGTTCTCAAATCTTAATGAAAAAAACACAGATACGGTCTCACAGCATTCAAAGGAGGGAGAAAGAGGGGAGGCACAAGCACCTGGGTACATGAACTCTACAAAAAATAAAGATTTATTTGGCAAAGGAGGAACTATTGTCAATCCTTTCAGTGAGTAAGGGCCATATGTACGAACACATTTTCCCATAGACACAGAATGGGCAAAACTGCTTGCTACATCTGGCCCTAAGTTTGTTTGTGCCGTGAGCAGTTGCTTATGATACTTTTTAAGCACCAGTTTTAGCACAGATTTATTCTGCAGACTTGAAGCGCCTCCAAACGTGCTCCAGGCTCTCACATCCGTTTGGCTTCCATAAATTCTCAGAGTACTATTTAGCGTAAAGAGTCTTACACTTGGATTACCAGAGCTTTAGCAGCAACTAGGCTATGAAAGACCTCTTTTAATAGGTTATTATATGTAGTGGATACAATGTCTTTATCCACCTCATTATTTACCCTTGGGAGATTGAGGGCATTTCTAAGCTTATCTTCCGTTAATGACTTCCAAGGGTGAAATGTACATGGAGGCGTTAAGGTACCACCGAAAGGGGCCTCCAGCCACATCTCGAAATGTATGATATAATGATCAGTCCAGTGAGGGCGACCAGGGTGATAACCCTGTGTTGTTGGAGGTATGCAAGTTTAATTCTAATGTGTGTCCTGCTACATGAGTTGGAACTACAGGGTGCTGACATAGCTCCAGCATTCAAGGTCATCTTTCAATGCGTCCACATTTTCCCAATGAAAATTAAAATCCAACCTGAAGAAGGTGTTCAGAATGCACTACATAAAATGCAAGGACGTCAAGCAGTTTTAAACTAAACTTAAGTCTCTTTTAGGGCAGGTGATCTGTAGATCGACAAGGGTAAGGGAAAAGAGCTCAGCATACTGCTGTAGGACTTGCCTGCAGTCAGCTTGCTGCTGGGCAATGAGGGTGTCTGAAAAGACCACTCCATTAACTGACCCCATTTTTGGGGCTGTGGGAGAGGAGGTCAGGGAGAGGCTCACTCTTTTCTTTCTGGTCCTCATCAGTGACCATCAACATGGCCACACAATACCTGCCATGGAAGAGCTTTAGGCAGTTCACGTGGATAACCCTTTGAAGATTCCAGGGATTGCCTAGGTCAACCAGATAGGTGAACTCACTTTTCTATTCAAGGATAGGGTAAGGGCCACTCCATTTGTCTACAGGATCAAGTAACCACACCTTCTGCCCTGGGTGGAACTCCACAATGGCAGCCTTTTGGTCATACCAGAGCTCTTAGCTGGCTCCGTGTTGTTTTCCATGTACTCAGCCATCCTTGAACGTAGCACATAGTCCACAAGGTCTTGCTTGGGCTCTTTTTTTGTGGGGGGGGGGGTGGTCTTTTAGAGCATTCCCTCACTAAACACAGTGGTCCCCTACAGGATGACCAAACATAAGTTCAACAGGGGAAAAACCTACTCTCTTCTGGGGCACTTCTCTGTATTAAAAAAAAAACAAGCATAGTACCAGGAATTTCCATCTCCCTTTGAGCTTTTCAAGGAGACCTGCAATCATGCCTTTCATGGTTTTGTTGAATCTCTCAACTAAACCATTTCCTTTGTGGGCGATACGGGGTAGTGAACTTATAAGTCTCTCCACATTCATTCCACATTGCCTTGGGGTATGCAGACATAAGGTTACTACTTCTGTCTGATGCCACCTCCTTTGTGAGGCCCACTCTAGTAAAGATACTGAGTAGGGTCCTAGCAATTGCAGTGGGAGTCCATAGGGGTATAGCTTCAGGGTACCTGGGTGGCATGATCCACTACCACCAGTATGAATCTGTTCACTTATGCTGTTGGAGGGTATAGAGGGCCAACAACGTCAACCCATATCCTTTCAAAGGGAACCCCAACTACTGGAGGTGGAATTAAGGGGGCTTTTGGGTTGCTACCTTTCTTGCCACTGTCTTGACAGGTGATAAGGGAGCAGCAAAACTCCTTCACCTTCTGGGACATGCCCAGCCAGTAAAAGTGGGGGTCTAACCTACTCCAAGATTTGGTCTGGCCAAGATGCCCTGCTAAGGGGAGGTCATGTGCTAAGGTGAGTAGAAACTCTACATTTCTGAGGCACTACCACTCTCCTAGTGGCACCAGGTTTAGGGTCTCTCGACTTAGTATACAGAAATCCCTCCTCCCAATACGTTCTCTGGGTGCCACAGACATCTCCTTTTTCCTGGTCAGCAACTTGCTGTCTCGGGCTCTCAATAGCGAGCCAAGTACCCTATCCCTGGCACAGTTCTTTCCTAGAGGGAGCCCCTTGGGCCAGGTGCTCTGCCGTGTAAGGCCCAAGTTCCTAGGGCACAGTTCCCTCAAGGGCTAACAGGTCTTTTTCCTGAGAAGGGACTTGAGCTTGGGGCTCTTCAGAAGATGGCTTACCTGCCTTCCTACCTTTTCTCTTGGAGGGCTGGGCCATTATTCCAGACTCCAGCACCTCTTTTTCATCCTGGCCTTTGCACTGTGCTCTGGCTTTCACGAACACCCATTAAGGTATACCCAGCATAGCAGCATGGGCCTTTCTTTCGACCTCAGCCCATGCTGAGGACTCTAGACCATTTCCTAGCAGACAGGCTACAAGAATTACAGAGTATATCACCATCTTCTTTTGGCCAGTACCACTCCTCACTCTAAAGACACCACTGCCATGAGATGGACCTTAGCAATGTTGTCAGCACTGGTGAATGAAGGTTTCACCAGTCAGATAGTGTTATAGGGATATCAGTTTTTCCAGTCACCATAGTGACACTTGCACCTGTATCCCTCGGTGCCACAACTCTTATCCCATTTATATGAAGCTGTTCTCTGTATTTCTCCAGGTTACTGGGCCTGACAACCAGGTTCATCCAACCCAACATCAGAGACTAAAGTTGCTTCTGTGAGCTCTGTGACATGGTCAGGGCCCACCTGGGATCCCATCTGGAGACTCACCAATGCAGCAGGTGCTGCAGGTGCACTGGGGTGGGGGTGGGGGGGTTCTTTTTGGAAAGGCATGGTCTCCTGTTTGGTGCTCACTGCCTGTGCAATTGAAGCACCAAGCCTTCTTGGGATCCCAGTTCTTACCCTGGTACCCACTCTTGATCAGTGTCTTGTCTTGGGGCACACCCTCTTGAACAGGTTTTTGGGGGTATTTAGAAGACTCTGTTTTTATTTTCAGACTGGTCACCATCTTTCCCTGGGGTGGTGGGGCAGGGGTCTTAGCAAACCCCTTTGTTTCGGTCACCTCCACCCCGAGTTGTCTTGGATACCCTTGCCTTGATCCAGTGGCCTGCTTTCTTTCCAAGTCCTTGAAGAGAAACTGGACCTCTGTCTGCCATGTACTGATGGAAGTTTTCAAAAATAGTTACTTAACATGCTCTTTTGTAATAAGAGTATGAAAGCCCATTATAGTCTTGCACTTAGTTCCCTTTTAGCCAGCCACCCAGTGTTTTGAGAGAAGTCAACAGAATCTACCCAGGATTGACTAGAGGTTTTCCTAGTCTTCCTAAACCTCTCAGAGTATCTTTCTTTCGGCCATAAGATTCAGCATCTGCCTCATTCAGTGTCAGGAGTCTATCCCTATACTTCCCTGAAAACAGCTCCCACAGTAGAGAGCATCAATACTTTTGGTTGAGTTTCCTTAGTTTACAAGCCCTCTCAAAGGCTGTAAACCACTGGATGATGATGATTTCACCTCCTACATATTTGGGAACAATCCCTTTGGGAATCTTAGGGTCCAAAGCTGCTTCTTTCTCCCAATTTAAAATTTTGCTTGCCCCCAGAGATGGGTCCTAGTCCCATCTCAGCTATTTTTCTATGGCTAAGAGTTTAGCTTCTAATTCTATCCTCTTAGTTCGCTTCTAGAGATCAGCATCTTCACTGTCTCTATTTCATGGGGTACTATCAGAAGTGCTCCCAGTGGTGTTACTGTTAGGAGTTGTGGAGGGATTCATCATCCTCTTCCACATACTCCACCTCCTGATCCTCACTTCTTTGCTTGCCAGGGCTCATTTTCTGCAAGCAACTGCTGCAGATGGGCTTGTGTGGATTTAGCCCCCAAGGCAAATTTCCATGCTTGGCAGATGTATTGAAGTTGGGTCAACTTAACGTTTAGGTAGGGGTTCAGTTTGAGCTCCTGGTATGAACCTGCTGCCTCAGTCATGGTTTTAAAGTAGTTGGGACCTTTTTAGAAATGTAAAAAAAAAAAAAAAAAAAAATTAAGTATCCTTTCAAAAGGCCTAACTAAATAAAGTATTTTGAATTCTAAATAGTTTGGACTGGGGGACTTAACAACAAGGCCCCAACAGTAAATTTGAAACAATTTAGAAAAATCGAAAATTGGAAATAATGTTTCCTGACTAAAGAAATTTTGGATTTCTTAGTTGTATCACCTATTAACCGAGTGGTAAGCAAATGTCAAGTCTTGTACACCCCCCACTGCTGCATCACCAATGTATTTGGTGTGCCAAAATGAAGTATACAATGCAAAAAGTCCAGGGGTTCCCTTACTAGTGGACAGGGTATTGCTCAAGCAATCCCAAGGTACTCTTTGTAGGGGGTAGTGTGGTCGAGCAGCCCTAGACTTATAAGGCGGTGTTGGACATCTGCAAATACACATACACACACAGCCAATAAATGAGACACGGACCCAATATGGAGATCCACACCAATTTACAAAAACAACAAGTAACATTATATGTATTTAGGCAGCAGAGGCAATACTATCAGGTAAGTACGTTTTGCAAGAAAAATAATTTCAAAAGTTGACAGTGCATTTTTCAGAAGTGGCAATGTTATCCTAGGGAGGAAAAACAAATACTGCATAAAGTTATATAAAGGTACAGCGGCTTACAGGACTCATCTCCTCAACTTAAGGCAGTACCAACAGGTCACCTGAGGCGGACGGGTTCAGCGTCGGGTGCCCACGTTAGCCTATGGGGGAAAAATCATGTACTGCATTCAGGCACTTCACAGCGACTTACAGGAACAATCTTCTGGACTGAAGGTAAGTAAAGGGCAAGGTCCAAGGCAGCACCAACAGGTCACCTCGGGTGGCACTGGGGTAGCCAGGTGCAGAGGTGCTTTTCAGTGTCAGGTGCCTAGTGTTAATGGGGGTCAGTCCGGTTGGAACTGGGAGTCCAGTCGAGGTAAACCAACAAGTGGGTTAAAATCTAGAGATACGGTGGGACACCTTAGATCCTCTTCTCCACAGGCCAGGGATGACGGATACAGAAGTGTCTTGGGGTGTCCGGTTTTCTCCACTGGGAGCACTCATGTTTGAGGAGGCCTGTGGGCAGAGGCTGCCGGAGACGTCAGGGATTCCTGCAAGATTCAGGGAAGCACCTCCACTGTTCCTCAGAAGTTCCTGGGTCTTTGTTGAAGGGTGGCAGTCCTTCCATGCTTTTGGAGGTACGGCAGCTTGCAGGACAAGTTGATTTTTGGCACAAATCGACAGGAACAGTAGACAGGCCGGCAGGGCTGGTGCAAAGTCAGGTGCTTATTCCTCAGGCTTTGCTTTTGCGGCTCTTGAGTGTCCTTTGTAGGTCAGCAGGAATCAGATTTCCTGGTGCCAGAAGCTCTCCTAAATACTGAATTTAAGGCTGTTTGGAGGAGTGTAGGGTAGAATCGAATGGGCTACTTAAAACAGGGTTCACTACAGCCCCTACATGATCATTCCCTGTGGGAAGTGGGCATAACCCAGTCCCGGACTTCCTAATTCTGCCACACCACATCAGACAGCTCCCCTTAAGGGTGGGACTGACTTGAGGAGTGGGGACACCTCCCTGAATACTACATTTCACACCTGTCCAGGTGCCAAATGGGTAGCAGGGGATGTGTGGGGGGTGTCAGCACCTCTCCTTTGAGTGAAGCCAGATCTGCGTACCAAAGGCAGAGGGCTTCTATAAAGCCCCCTGCCTTGAAAAGCAGATTTGCAGGTCATCCTGTTACGCGAAGTGTGTAATCACCTCCCCCAGTGGAGGCTTTGTTTCTGACCCCCCAAGAGCAAAGGCTCTCACCCTAGGGGGCCAAAATCATGCCTGGTGGTGGCTGGCTGAAACTACACTGATGGTTGGCAGACTTTCAGTTGGCACCTGTAAGGTGCATGTAATAATAAATCTATCCCTGGCATCACTGAGAGTTTATTAATGTGAGATGTTTGATACCAAACATCCCTATTTTCCGTGAAGCCATCATGTAGCTGGGGAAGTTGTACTGACCAGTGTCCAGCATATGTACTTAAAATGGCTTCCCTGTCCACTAGTTATGTCTAGAAATCGACAAAGACATAGCAGGGACATATCCACTTGTGAAGGGGTGTCCTCACATGTACTATAATGCAGCCTGTCTTAGGGCTGTAAGGCCTGCAGTAGGGATGACATATATATTGCACGGAGTGCTAGGGGACATGGCATACAGCCTGTATGCCATGTCAGGGCTGCACAATACATACTGCAGCCCTTGGGGACCCTCTTTGGTACAAGTGGTACCGTTTACTAGGGACACATGGGGGTGGGGGGAGGCAGGGGCAAGGGTATTGCAAATTGGAGAACAATTGCACAGTTCTAGAGAGAGATCTGACACTGGCAACCTGGTTGGTAGGAACCTAATGCACTTTCAGTCAAAATTGCTTTGAATACCAGACAAAAAGTAGGGGTGACCATGACATAAAAGAGAGCACTTTCCTGCACCTGACACAGGACATATTGTTTGGGGTCAAGGACATGTTTATTTTGTCCTTGGGACAAGTAGTCCGAACTCCCACTGCAACACACACTCTTTGGCTGCCATGTTAAGCGCATTGTCTGCAGTTAATTTATGGGTCTGAACTTTAATAATGTTCAAGTTTGTTCCAATATACATTAATTAATGCAAAGTCTTTACAATTAGTGTTAGAATTTGTGTTATTGGTTGGCAGAGGTATGCACCCTGTCCAAGCAAGAACCACAATCCTTGTCAGGGTACGTCAGATACACACCATAAATTTACTTGTGCTCCCCTCTGGTAACTTGGCACAGAGCAGTGAGGCTTAACTTACGAGGCAATGTGTAAAGCACCTGTGCAACACTTAAAACAGTAAAAAACACCACACAAAAATAATCCACAACAGGTTAGAAACATAGAGCTTAATTTAATGAGCAGAACAAAACCAAAACGACAAAAATATAATAAGAAGTCGAAATATGGATTTAAAAAAAATATCTCAAAATATAATGCCTAAAAGTACAGAGGTGCAAACGGGGGCTGTAAGGTTACACTAGACCAGGTGAAAGCTGAAAAGTTAGGCTGACCGCAGTTAAATGCATGTCAGAAGCAGTAACCAAACTTGCCCCCTTAAAATCAGTACCTTGGTTAGATTGCGTTGACACGAGGAGCAATGTTGATGCGTCAATGATCCTGGTGTGTAGGTGATGCATCGGTTCAGAGCTTCACAATCTGAGACATGTCTATGTTTAACCCCTTAGGTGCAGGTGATGTGTCGTCGTCAAGCCGGGAAGCCGGCAATGTGATGTCTCCTGAGGATGCTTAGAGGATGCGTCAATTCCGACTGATGACAATGGCATCAATGCACGGATTCTGGTAAAAGACAGTTAGCAAACCCACTTCGAAGGGCCCAGGACTGGACTGATACCTTTTGGCAAGACAGGACTCACGGGCGACAGAGTCCAGAAACTTCAGAAAAGTTGCTGGAAGTCTTTGATGTCCCGGAGACTTCAGAATAAGAGGCAAGCCCTTGAAGTCACTTTGGTTCTGGGGCTGTAAGGATTCAGATCCGGTCCTCACTCTCAGGCAAGGAGGGCAGCAGGGCAGGCACAGTAAAGCAGGAGTCCAACAGAGTAACGGTCCTTTCAACACTGCAGAAGTCCTTCTTCCTGGCAGAATGCCCTCAAGTCCAGAAGTGTATTGATTTGGTGGGGTCCAGAATTCAGTTCTTATACCCAGTGCTGCCTTAGAAGTGGGGGAGACTTCAAAGAAAGGTCTTTGAAATCCACAAAGTTCCTGTCCTTCCTGTACTGACTCCAGAAACACTACAGGGGGTTATGCAGCACTTTGTGAGGGCTCAAGAAACAGCCCATTCAGGTGTGTCAGCTCCTGCCTACCATTCTGCCCAGGATGGCCCATCAACATGCAGATGGCCACTCAGTCACACCTAAGCTCCCTCTGTCTGTGGCTGTCTGGAGGGAATGTACAAGAACCTAGCTGTCACCCACCCAGATGTGTATTCAGAGACAGGCAGAAGGCAGTAGATGATTTAATGAAAGAAGCAGGCAACTTTCTAATAGTGGCATTTTTATAATTACAATTTAAAATGAGACTTCACTGTAAGTTGTGATTTTAAATTGCGATTCCACAGACATGAGTCTTGCGGGTCCCAACTCTTCTCAATTGGAAATTGCACTTATAAAACGCAATACAAGAATCCAATCCCAATGTTAATCTATGGGAGAGACTGGCCATGTAGTAGTAAAACATGGAATTAATTAGATTTTCACTACCTAGACATGTAAAACTTAAAAGTACACGTCCTGCTTTTTAAATACACTGCACCCTGCCCTTGGGGCTGTGCAGACCCTACCTTAGCGGTGACATGTATTAAAAAGGAGGGTTTGGGCCTGGCAAGAGGGTTAACTTTCCAGGTCAGCGTGGAAGTTTGAAACTCCACCCACAGGCTCTGCAATGGCAGTCAGAGCCATATTTGAAGGACTACTGCAGTGAGAGGCACAAACTGCCCTGCAAACCCATTAGTAGCATTTAATTTACAGACCCTAGGCATATGTAGTGCACTTTACTAGGGACTTAATGGTAAATCAAATATGCCAACTGTGGATAAGTCAAAGTTGTCATGTTTTAGGGAAAGAGCATGTGCACTTTAGCACTGGCCAGGAGTGGTAGAGTGCCCAGAGACCTAAAGCCAGCAAAAGCGATGTCAGCATAACAGGAGGTCAGAGGGCAAAATGTTAGGGGAAATCACACCAGGGATGCCAGGTTTAACAATTAGGGTGAGTGTTCTAAGGAAATAAATGTTCAGACTGCACAACTCGCAGTGGTTCCGGTATAAAAATGTGTACACATTTTGCAAAGTTTAACAATATGAGGCTACGTATAATGCTCTCTGATTAGATGGAAATATTTATAGGTGCTTGAAAGCAAGATTGATTATTCTTTGCTTTCAAAATAACATTTTCACAAAACGTCAACTAGGAAAAAAATGTTTTGCTTAACTACAGTAAGATTTTAGGTACCATTTCTTTGAAGCATAATTTAGTAAAATGCGTTGATGCATATTAATATTTTCAAAATAATATTCATAATGGAGGGAAAAAACATGTAACCAGTTTCAACAAGAATATGGGAAAGATGAAAACAAACAAGCATTGGCAAAGCCAACAGGTCTGCCACTGGTACAAAGTGTGTCTTGTTTTAACATGGTTTCCATAAAGCTTTACCGCTGCCGGCCCTCACCAGTACACCAAAAATATGTTTTGGTCTCAGAAAGCATGCATTGCCACAGTAGTCCCTGACCCTGATCAAAACTACATTGTGTGCTGATATGCTCCAAGTAAAAGAGCAAAATGCTGCCACTCATAGTGAAGCCCGGCAAGAAATAGAGAGATATAGTTTTAATAAAAACAAAAATGTCTTTGTTAACATTAGACCTAATTCGGGGCCCAATTCTTCAAAAAAGTCACAAAAATGAACTAATAGTAGAAGTCTTTGTATTCGTGCAGATCTATGGCTTTCATGAATTCACAAGATTTTACAGAAGTAGGCCAGGAAATCATACACCTAGAAGATATTTGTGAACTACATTTCAGCACAAGCAAATATGCATAATCACTTTCCCTACAACCACCTTTTTCCCCAACCCAGAGGTTTTCCAACCCTAAAATGTTTGCTTACCACTACCACCAGCCCCAGTGTGTAGATCTGCAGAATGGAGGCAAAATAAGGGAATGCTAGCATTCAAACCTTACTATAGTATGAACGCTGGCATAAATCAGATAGGTTATTATCAGGGCTGTTCTAGAATGAGACTGCTGCTGCAATTTGATGCTGCACTATAGGGACAAGTGGAATATATATATATATATATATATATATATATATTTTTTTTTTTACAGAACAAGTAGATTTATGAAGCAACCTGTCCGATAGACAAGCAGATCATTTATTTAATTCCATACCCCTGTAAATACCCACCATAAATCTTCCATCAGCGTCCACGCACATGATCAACCAACAGCCTTTAAAGAGGATCCATGGGTTTTTAAGTACTTAGTATGTCAGTCACTTTCAAGCCTAATTTGATAGCTGAACCCAAATACAGGTGGTTCACATAACCTTGTTTCCATATGCATCATTTACAGATGTTGAAAAGCCTAAATCATCGGAAAACTGTTGAGGCTAGTGCAGCGAGCCTACAGCCTTCCAGAAAGTGAAGTCAGTTATTTGTTTTTAGAACAAAAGCTTGCAACCTTACCCATCTTGATGCTAGGAATAAAGTAAGGAATTACGGAGTCCTACCAACAAAAGATGGAAAGAGCACAGCAGGGACAGGAGAACTAACAGAAAAGGTAAGTGTAAAATAAACCCACATACTACTATTTTTATGTTTTTTTGGGAGGGAGTGGGGGGAGTAAGGGATGCATCAGGGGCCCTCTGTGCAAGTGTAAATATTGCCCAGTTGTCAAGCAGAGCCCTGAAACAAAGCTGTGGATTTGCAACATTTGGGTATATTTCATTTTGTAAAAATCCAACATGCCAAGCACTGGAATTTACCTTGTGGTACATAAAAGTTGGCGGGGATAGGCAATATGCTTATTAACTACAAAATGCTTGACCCCCAATTCACAACTTGCAAACAGTGCACAGATTCAAGTATACTTTTTTTTTTAAACTATAAAATGGTATAAGGTTGAGTTGGCCCAGCCAAGATTTAAGCCTATGACCTACAGGTTACACACAGATCTAAGCAATTAATTAAGCCTCTAATCTATCGTACAGGAACTTGTGACTTGCAGTTTACAAGTAAATCTGTGCAGCAGACAAATTAATCCCCAAGCTATCCTAGAAAGATTGCAACCAATGACTTGCAGATTAACTATATCTAGAAGTAGGCAGATTAAGCTAGTTGACGACTGTGTTGGACGAAGTGTAACCAGCAGATTACACACACACACACACACACACACATCTACGGAGTTGACAAATTATTTCACTAAGCTATTTTACTAGGGCTGGAACTTAACAACAGTACATCACACAATACACACTCTACCATGAGTTCATTAACTTACTGACAAGTCATAATGGTATAGGAAAATGCATCTTACACTTTATGGAGAGATATCCGCATCAGGAATATTTTCCCGACATGCAATATTAACAGGACATAACCCTAAGGTCATGCATATTTGGAGCTAATGCATTCATCCAATCAACAATAGAACAGGGATTTGAACTTGTGACCTACAGGCAGCACACAGATGTCTGCAGTACAGACTCAACTCTCCACGCTATTTATTTTAGATTGGATACTTACAGCAGGTTACAGTTTTTTGGTGCATGTCTGTGGTTTCTGAAGGTATACCTATTTAACTATTTGTGCTTTGACAAAGTCTGTTGAAATTACTATGTAGAATTAAGAATATTAATGTGGAAGTAAGATATCGGGGAATTCCAGTAAGGACCCCTGGTCCCCTTTGTACTGCATAATTGAAAGCTCGAGTTGTTCTCATAACATTATGTAAGTTCTTATTACAGGTAAGTGTAATTCTCTCCTATACACCACAACATGCATTTGGCAACATGATAATAGAATGCAGGAGTTTCTGGTGTGCTGCCCATTTTAGTGTTAATGGCTGCTGCTGTGTCTGAGGCTGTATGTGCAGGCTGTCAACGTGGAGGGCTTGGAAAATGGTGCAGATGTGTGCAGGGCAGTTGCATGTAGAGATTGAGCCACTGTTGCAGCTGAACCAATGAATCCTGGATGGGTTACTGTCATAGGCCATGGGGAGCTGTTAGATATAGCACAGACAGGTAGGTGACTAACATCTGAGGACTCAGTCATTCATTCTCGATTTATGCCTAATTTCACATAATGCATGATCGGGTGCTGTAGCAGGCATCCTGGCTGTGTTAGACACAACTCATTTAAAGGTTAGCCACAGTGTAGTGCTGTTAAATGCTCACTGGTATCTTGTGGTGTTTTTACCAGCCAATTCAGGGCACAAATTCAAACAAAAAAATAATGTAAGAGCGCACCACACTTCATCAGTGAATTGTGAGTACTGTTTTTGTGGTGAGTACTGCTTGTAATGGTCATTTCTTATATAGATTAAAATGTGTATGAAGTTCTTGTTGTGTTTATAGCAATGCAACTGAAGAATTTGAATATTAAATCGGAAAGAATAGTCAATGGCAGGAACTGACTTTATGTATATATATAAAAACTTTAACAAGGATATTATGGCATCATCACATGGTGTTTTAACACAAATACCATTATGAGAAGTCCAGGAAAACCTCCAGTTTGATGGAAGCATTGAATTTGAGCTTTTGAAAATGACATTGTGGCAAATGACCCAGGATGAATGAATTATGAACACAAATTTGCACTTTTATTCAGTGTGTTAGGTTCAGATGGATAGAACTTGGTAGTTGAAATGTCTATAAGGAAGCGGTTACAAGACAGGAACGTCAGTGTAAGGACGAACCAAGTGCAGTGGTGGATATTTTAAGAAAGCAAGGCTCTGTTGAAGGTACTGATAAAAATGCTGCTGAGTTACGAGTATTCCCATCTTCGTACGAATTTGAGAGTAGTATAGATCAAAACCGAGGGAACAAATTGTCACTAATTGTACAGGAACATGTGCTGTGCTGCAGGAATCCTACGCTTGAGCAAAAAATAAACATTATATAAGGAATAGAGAGATATTTGGTGACAAGCAAAACATTGGTAAATTCAGTTGAAGGACATGTCATGACACCTGTCAATGTGGTATGCAAGAAAAACATGTGAGACAACAAATGGACAGAACTAATAGAAACCGTTGTAGATATGGTTCAAGAACACACATCAGAAGTTACACTCAACATCTAGCAGTTGATAAAAAATGCATGAGATCTAAAACAAGGTGTGTAAATCCTGATAGTGGATAGAAAACGTGTCATAAATACCATATAATTTTTTGAGGCTAATTTAAATTTCAAGGATTGAACTATTTGCACCAAAGTGGATGCAGCAAAAGACGGACGAGATATAGTGGGCTGGGAAGATCAGGCAAAGTTTGGTATTACACTTAAATGAGGAACGAAACTACTCATTGATCAGACACATAATAAATTCAACATAATTTGAGAAATGTGTAGATATATTGATTGAGCTAATGAACAATCATTTGGTTAGAAAGTGGGTGGAAGCTAAACAAACTGAAATTAAAGAATATTGTGAAAGAAAATATGGTGTAAGAACACTGAATGGAAGAGTAGGTGAACTTGTTTTGATTAGGAGAGGAAATAGCCGGAAGAACAAAATGTGAGTTTCACTATATACATTTCAAAAAGTGTGAAGGATGGTGTAGTGGAGCTGGAAGGTAAACAATGTTTTTTTAAATGCAGGGGTGTGGAATTACTATAGCCGGACATTTGTGCCCATGACACATTGATTGGGGTCAAGGGCAACAAGTCGTCATGTTTATTTTTGTATTTGTAACAAGTAGGCCCAACCCCCTGCAGCACATACCATTTGTCTGCCTGTTTACAGTACCACATTATGGATCAGCGAAAGGTATTGTCTACAGTAAAGGTAACATTTGGGTCCTTATGTTAATGCTGTTCAAACCTGGATTTATGGTTCATTAATGCAAAGCCTTTTATTAGGGTGAGAGGGCTAAGGAAAAGCTGTAATCGGAACTGCACTACTGATAGTTCCAGCATAAAAATATGTACAAAGTATAACGATATAAGGCTATGCCTAATGCTCCCAGAATGCTCTCTAATTGGATGCAGATATCAGCAAAAACTTAAAAGCAATATTGTGGATTATTTGGTTTCAAAATCAAAACGTTCATTAAAACTGCAACTAGGAAAAAAGGTTTTGCTAAACCACTGTGAAATTTTGGGTACCATTTCTTTGAAGTATCATTTAATTGAATGCGTTGATGCATGCTAGTCGTTCCAAAACATATTCACATAATGGAAAAATCAGTGTAATAAGTTTCAACAAGATTATGGGAAACATGAAAATAACCGAGCATTGGCAAAGCCAGTAGGGTCGACCTTGGTCGTCAGCCTTTTGGCTTTGTCAATGCAGGTCTTGTTTTGACATGGTTTTTGCAAAACGTTATTGTTGTGGGAGCTGCCGGCTCCCCATTATTATCACAAATACTAGCAAAAATCAAAAATATTTTTGGTCTAAAAAAAGCACACATTGTCACAGTAGTTCCTGGCATTGAACAAAACTACTTTGTGTGCCAATATGCCCTATGTGAAACAGCACAATGCTGTCATTCCTAGGGAAGCCAGCCAATAGATAGAACTTTAATAAAAAACAAAAAGGTCTTGGTTAATGCCAGACCTAATTAGGGACCCAATTCTTATAGGAAGTCATGAAAATAAATCCATGGTATAGACTCTTTCATTAGTGCAGATTTAGGACTACTGAATTACCAAGAATGTACAGAAGTAGGCCACGAAATAGTACCTCTAGAAAATATTTGTGAACTGTATTTTAGATCAAGGAAATATGTATGTGTAGATTTGCTCGTGCAAAAATCTGTTGAGCATGTACAAGTTCACTTTCCCTCCAATTATTTTTCCTAACTGTTAGGAATACATTTCCAAACTTTCTCAGTATGGGAAAAGATTAGAAAGAGCTGGCAAAAATCCATAAAACATGCAAGTTCGTCGATTTGCACAGACTCATAAGGGCACTCCAACCCAGGAACTATTGCTTACTGCTACCTACAGCCCCAGTATGTACTTCTGTGGAAAGGTGGCAAAATCAGGGATTTGCTAGTATACATACCCTACTATAGTATGATCCTTGGCATAATCAGAGGCTATTATCAGAGTGCTTAAATAATGAGATTGCTGCCATAATTTGTTGCCACACTACACGACACCAAAGGGACAAGTGTATTTTGTTACACCCTACGTTCTTTCCACAGGTTCAATAGCAAGTGTAATCCTCCTTCTGTATTTCAAAGATCCAGAGGTGTTCTGAAACAGGTACCCAAGGTTACCACTTGTATGTCTAGCGCTAGCTTGGAGGTGGGGGGCACTCCCTGACCAAGAGGAAAAATGGTCCCGGGGCAACCCTACCCACTTGGACTTCGGCTTCAACATGGCAAAATTGTTCTTCCCTTGGTTAGAGCACTGCGCATACTCCCGGAGGAGTGTCTATGAAAATGAATAACTCCCCCCAACATAGAAACCAGTTCTGGGGCAGGTTTTTCCCCTCACTGGGATTGGTACTACCCTGGCTACTTGGATAATGGTAGGGACATGTCTACGTGTGAATTACATCTGCCTGTGACAGGCGATGCCCCTATGAAGCTTCTGCAGTTGGTTTACACACCCCGGGGCCATCCAATCAAGAGTAGATCACACCTCCTCCCAGCCAAGCCAAGGCCCTTATGTTCTGTTTCCTGGGAGCTGTTCACCACCACTACCAGCAGGCTGCCAGATGACCGTTGGGGATTAACTCGGAAAAGGCTATTAGAGGCTTTACACAGGCAAATGGCAGCTTTTTTAGACTGGACCTTCAGATTGGATTTTTAATTCATATTTGAGTTTTTGGCCATGGTTGTAGCTTTTTCCCAAAATGAAAGTATGCATTGTATGGTGTTATAATGTAACCTAAAGTGCACTTCTATGGGACAGACTGTAGGGGGCTGGCCTGGCTTATAGTGGGTACCTTGTGGTACTTACACCCTGTGCCAGGTCCAGTTATCCCTTATTAGTAGAATAGAGGTGTTTCTAGCAGCTTAGGCTGATAGAAGGTAGCTATGGCAAAGCAGCTTAGGCTGAACTAGGAGACATGCAAAGCTCCTACTATACCACTTATATCATATAGCACAATATCATAAGAAACAATACTCAGAGTTACTAAAAATAAAGGTACTTTATTTTAGTGACAATTTGCCAAAAGTATCTCAGAGAATACCCTCACTTAGGAGGTAAGTAATATACACAAGTTATATGTACACAAACCAAAAAACAGGTAAGTAACAGTTTGCACTACTTTTCTTACAGTGTAGAATCACAATAGGATGCAATAGGTACACATAGGTCTAGGGGCAACACAAACCATATACTCAAAAAGTGGAATGCGAATCACGAGTGGGCCCCAGACCTATGGGAGATTGTAGAGGGTCGCTAGGACTGTGAGAAAACAGTAAGGGTGTCCAAAATACCCCACCCCAAGACCCTGAAAAGTAGGAGTAAAGTTACCCTACTACCCCAGAAAGACATTAGTCGTGCTAGGGGATTCTGCAAGAACCACAAGCACCAGCAAAACACTGAAGACGGATTCCTGGACCTGAGGACCTGTAAAGGAAGGCGACCAAGTCCAGGAGTCACGAGAGTGTCCGGGGGGGGCAGGAGTCCAGGAAACCCCGGATGAAGGTGCAAAAGGGATGCCTTCGGGTGGAAGAAGCTGAAGATTCTGCAACAACGAAAAGGGCTAGGAACTTCTCCTTTGGAAGGAAGTTGTCCCACAGCGTGCTGGATGTTGCAGAAGAGTTTCCAGGCAGAAATACTGCAAACAAGCCTTGCTAGCTGCAAGAGTCGCGGTTGAGAATTTTGGGTGCTGCTGGGGGCCACGAAGGACCAGGATGTCGCCCCTTGGAGGAGGAGACGGGGGAGGGGCGCTCAGCAACTCAGAGAGCCCCCGCAGAAGCAGGCAGCACCTGCAGAAGTACCAGAACAGGCACTTAGAAGATCTGTGAACTCTGAGTCACAAAAGGAGGGTCCCACGACGCCAGAGTCCAACTCAGCGGGTTGAGCACTGCAGGACGGAGTGCTGGGGACCCAGGCTAGGCTGTGCACAAAGGAATCCTTGGAGAAGTGCACAGAAGCCGGAGCAGCTGCAAATCACGCAGTACACAGGTTTGCTGTCTGGCGTGGGGAGGCAAGGACTTACCTCCACCAAATTTGGACAGAAGGGCCACAGGACTGTGGTAGACACTTGGACCAAACTCCTGTGTTCCAGGGACCACGCTCGTCAGGATGAGAGGGGACCCAGAGGACCGGTGATGCAGAAGTTTGGTGCCTGCGTTGGCAGGGGGAAGATTCCGTCGAGCCACAGGAGATTTCTTCTTGCAGGGTGAAGGCAGACAGCCCTCAGGGGAATGCACCACGATCGATCCTTGGCAGAAGTCGAAGAGGGAAGTGCAGAGGAACTCTGGTGAGCTCTTGCATTCGTTATCTGAGGAATAGCCCAGAGGAGAGACCCTAAATAGCCAGAAAAGGAGGTTTGGCTACTAAGAAAGGAGGCTTGGCTACTCAAAGAGGTAAGCACCTATCAGGAGGGGTCTCTGACGTCACATGCTGGCACTGGCTACTCAGAGCAGTCCATTGTTCCCCAACACCTCTGAATCCAAGATGGCAGAGGTCTGGGACACACTGGAGGAGCTCTGGGCACCTCCCCTTGAAGGTACTGGTCAGGGGAGTGGTCACTCCCCTTTCCTTTGTCCAGTTTCACACCAGAGCAGGGCTGGGGGAATCCCTGAACCGGTGTAGACTGGCTTATGCACAGATGGGCACCATCTGTGCCCATCAAAGCATTTCCAGAGGCTGGGTGAGGCTACTCCTCCCCAGCCCTTCACACCTGTTTCCAAAGGGAGAGGGTGTAACACCCTCTCTCAGAGAAAATCCTTTGTTCTGCCTTCCTGGGCCTGGGCTGCCCAGACCCCAGGGGGTCAGAAACCTGTCTGAGGGGTTAGCAGCAGCTGCAGTGGAAACCCCGGAAAGGCAGTTTGGCAGTACCCGGGTTCTGTGTTAGAGACCCCGGAGATCATGGAATTGTCCCCCCAATACCAGAATAGTATTGGGGTGACAATTCCATGATTAGACATGTTACATGGCCATGTTCGGAGTTACCATTGTGACGCTACACATAGGTAGTGACCTATGTGTAGTGCACACGTGTAATGGTGTCCCCGCACTCACAATGTTCTGGGAATTTGCCCTGAACGAAGTAGGGGCACCTTGGCTAGTGCCAGGGTGCCCACACACTAAGTAACTTGCCACCTAACCTTCACCAAGTGAGGGTTAGACATATAGGTGACTTATAAGTTACTTATGTGCAGTGGTAAATGGCTGTGAAATAACGTGGATGTTATTTCACTCAGGCTGCAGTGGCACTCCTGTGAAAGAATTGTCTGAGCTCCCTATGGGTGGCAAAAGAAATGCTGCAGCCCATTGGGATCTCCTGGAACCCCAATACCCTGGGTACCTAGGTACCATATACAAGAGAATTATATGGGTGTTACAGTGTGCCAATGAGAATTGGTAAAATTAGTCACTAGCCTGCAGTGACAATTTTAGAAAGCAGAGAGAGCATAACCACTGAGGTTCTGGTTAGCAGAGCCTCAGCATACAGTTAGGCACCACACAGGGAACACATACAGGGCATACATTAAGAGCACTGGGGTCCTGCCTAGCAGGATCCCAGTGACACGTGGGCAAAAACAAACATACATACAGTGAAAATGGGGGTAACATGCCAGGCAAGATGGTACTTTCCTACACAGACAGCCTTGATGCAATGAACGACGACTTTGGAGTTTTTTCACTGCCAGGGTAAGTAAAACTTCACATGTCCTTTTTAAATATCATGGACCCTACCCTATGAGCGTTTTAAGCCCTGAATTATGGATGACTTAAAAGTATTAGAAGGCAAGGTTTAGGCCTATTAAACGGGTGATTTTAACAGGATTGAAATGGCAGTTTTAAAATTGCCATGCTAAGCTGCTGTTTTACCTAGTCACTTTGGTGGTGGCCCAGTAAGTGCTGCTGTCCGCTAGTGCATTTACCTTTCAGGCTCTGGGTACACAAGATATCATATGCAAGGGACCTACAAGTAAGTTAAATATGTCAATCAGGGATTAGCCAACTGTTAGTGATGGGGTCTTTGGTTGGCAGTCAGGTTACCCCCTGTCCAAGCAAGGATCCTCACTCTAGTCAGGGTAAGTCACATACAATCCAATGTACCTGTACCTACCCTCTGTTAGCTTGGCACGGAGCAGTCAGACTTAACTTAGAAGGCAATGTGTAAAGTATTTGTGCAATAAATCATACAATAACACCATATAGCACCACAAAAATACACCACACAGTGTTTAGAAAAATATATAATATTTATCTGGATAAAGCCAGTCAAAACGATCAAAAGATGCAATAAGTAAATGTAGAGCTATCACTGAAAATTGATATAAAGTGTCTTAAGTCTTTTTAAAGCAAACAAAGTCTCTTTAAGCACAAAGTACCTGGTTTGCGTGAAAAATCTCCACAAAGGACCACAGAGGAGGAGAAGCATGGAAACAAAGGGGGGGTGCGTTGATTTCTCTGGCAGCACATGACGATGCGTTGTTTAGTTTCCACGCAGGGACGGCTGTGCATCGATTTCCGGCGCTCGGTCGTGGATCCTCTTCGAGTTGCAGGGTTTTCAGACACCCTAGGGACGGTGCTTGGATTCCCTATGCTGGCAGGACGAAGTCACAGCAGCTGCGTCGATCCTGTGGCCATTGCGTCTAATTTTCTACCACACTGCAAGCGCAGAGTCGATTCCTCTCTGGAAGTCTGGCTGCGTTGTTCCGGCTCGGCTATGCGTCGATCCAGTGGGCAGTGCGTCAAATTTCCAGTCGCTACGTTGTCGCTGTGTCGATCTTCTCGTTGCGAAGTCGGGCTGCGTCGTTCCGGTTTGGCGTGCGGTGAAATTTTCACCACGGTGCAGGCTATGCAGTGTTTCTGGCAGGCTGTGCGGCAAATTTTGCTTCTAGAAGAGATGAAGTCTTTTTTGTCCTGAGACTGTAGGTAACAGGAGGCAAGCTCTATTAAAGCCCTTGGAGAGCACTTCTTCACCACAACCAGAGAGCAGCAAAGCAGCAGGGCAACAGCAAAGCAGCAGTCTTTCACAGAAAGTAGTCAGGTAAGTTCTTTGGGCAGCCAGCCAGTTCTTCTTGGAAGGATGCAGGTTCTGGTTAGTTTCTTCTCCAGGAAGTGTCTGAGTTAGAAGGGGCAGTCCCTGTTTATATACCCAAATGTGCCTTTAAAGTGGGGGAGACTTCATTGAGTGGCTTAGATGTGCACCAGGTCCCCTTTCAGTTCAATCCTGTCTGCCAGGGTCCCAGTAGGGGGTGTGGCAGTCCTTTGTGTGAGAGCAGGCCCTCCCAGCCTAGGAAGGCCCATTCAAAATGCAGAAGTATGCAAGTGAGGCTGAGTATCCTGTGTTTGGGGTGTGTCTGAGTGAATGCACAAGGAGCTGTCAACTAAACCCAGCCAGACGTGGATTGTAAGGCACAGAAAGATTTAAGTGCAGAGAAATTCTCACTTTCTAAAAGTGGCATTTCTGAAATAGTAATATTAAATCCAACTTCACCAGTCAGCAGGATTTTATATCACCATTCTGGCCATACTAAATATGACCTTCCTACTCGTTTCAGATCAGCAGCTACCACTCAAACAGTGTATGTGGGCAGCCCCAATGTTAGCCTACGAAGGGAGCAGGCCTCACAGCAATGTAAAAACGAATTTAGGATTTTTACGCTACCAGGACATGTAAGCTACATAGGTACATGTCCTGCCTTTTGCCTACACAGCACCCGCCCCATATGTAGAAAAATGGGAGTTTTAGGCTTGGCAAATACTTTTAAATGACAAGTCGAATTGGCAGTGAAACTGCACACACAGGCCTTGCAATGGCAGGCATGAGACAAAGTTAAGGGGGTACTTAAGGGGGTGGCACAATCAGTGCTGCAGGCCCACAAGAAGCATTTAATTCACAGGCCCTGGGCACATATAGTGTACTCTACTAGGGGCTTAGAAGTAAATTAAATAGTCCAATTGGGTATGATCCAATGTTACTATGTTTAAAGGGAGAGAGAGCATATGCTCTTTAGCACTGGTTAGAAGTGGTAAAGTGCACAGAGTCTAAAAACCAGCAAAAACAGTGTCCAAAAAGTGGAGGGAGGCAGACAAAAAGTTAGGGGTGACCACCCTAAGGCTATCAGGTCTAACACCAACTGTATGTAAGCTTTAGGCATCAGAGCACATGCACTGGAGCCTAGTTAGAAGGACATGGGTGAACAGAGTAAAACAAAAAAACAGCATCATCAGTCCAACACTTGGGGAAGGGAGGGCGATAGGGGTGTGACCTGCTCCTACTTTTTTTTACCCAGGACTGCAAAGTTGACTCCAAGGGTCAGTTGGCTGACCTCTTGTTAAGCTACAAAGACACAAAAGATGCACAAAGTACACCTTTCTGAAGGACACAGCTGACCAGTTCTAACTGGACCTGCCTTGGATCTTGCTGGTGGCTTACACAGGTGTGAGTCCTGACCGCCCAAGAGGTGTCCCTAAGGTCCTCGGGTCCCTGAATAAGTGTCAGAATGTAGTATACCTGCCTATCCCTAAAAGATGAGACTTAGAATATTTTCCAAAAGAACCAGAGGCTACAGCCAGACCTCCGCGAGCTGCAGCCACTGACGTCAAACTGCTGGTCAGACTCAACTTGCTGGTTTGCCCAGCTGAACATTGATACTTGACCAAAGCAGGAGTGCCCCGTCGACAGCAACACCTTCCTAGACCTGGTCGTTGGATTGCTGCTCAGAGTATTTTCACCTTCGACCCAAGTGCCTCAAAATTCTGCAGGAGATGAGGCTCCCACCAAGGTCCTGTGCTTCATCTGACCAACATCAATGAGGTCTTCAGATTCAGCTAGCACCTCAACTAGCTGACGGCTCCGTCAATTAGGATTTTCTTGAAGAAAAAGTCCAAGATAGAAAGTAAGCTTTACATCAGACCAAACCTGACCCCTGTATCGGACCTACGATCAATCATGGTTGGACTTAACTTTTGAGATTGACCCAGTCTAGCACGCACTTTGAGCTTCTTTGTGCTAGAAACATGAGAAATCATATGTCCAGATCCCTATGTCTGATTTTTGTCATTTTAGTGTCTGTCTACCCAGTAAAAAAAATATATCTTTTTATAAATAGAAGTGAGTTTTTTATTTTTTATTTTATTGTTGCGTTTTCTTTTTAATTGTTTCAGTACTGGTAAATGCTTTACAAATTACTCACAAGTTAAGCCTGTCTGCCCTGTGCTACAGCTACTACGGGTTGAGCTCATGATTAAATCTTTGAGACCCAAGTGGACCTAGTAAAAAATAGTGATATTGTTACAGTAAGAGGAGACCATCCACTTAGGCTAATAATCCACGTTCTGACGATTTGTACATCATCTTTACGTGAATTTCATTACAGAAATTCACTTCAGGTATTATTTATCACTATAGTTTTTTAAGGAAGATGAAGTTGTTATGGTCTTGAATTTGATTGGACAGGCTGCACATGACGGCCGCCCAATCATACTGCTCCGTTCAGGACCCCCAACCACCCCATACATGCAGACACGTGTACCCCTTTACCTATTGTACTCTGAGAAAACGTAAACAGAACTCCCAGCGTCGCGGCTGCCCGCTCCCGCCACCTGCAGGTACACGGTTGCTGGCCCCGGGCGCTCTACACCGCGCCGCTTTTCCCGGTTCTTGATGTGCCGCAAGGTATCCTTCGGTGGCCGTGGTTTCCGTGAGCACAGCGGTCGGCTGTTTCCTTGGTGTTCCTCCATCCTGCGGAGCAGGAAGGTGCGGCGAAGCAAGACTGCCAAACGGGGCAGCAGCATTCAGCTGTGAGGGGCATGCAGCTCCTGTTCACAGCAGACGTACACTAGAGGATGTCTCTCTTCTATGTTAGTTTCGTGTACACCCGCCCTCGCCGAGTAGTGCTATCATCGACGACTCTATAACGTGTCCGAACGTGCCGCACGAGTCAATGTTCAATACCTTTTCCCCGTTGCAAAATGGCGTCGGCGTCGGTACCTATGAAAAGTGCACATAAAGTTCTGACATTATAACTCCCCTCCGAGCCGTGCTTCAGCCTTAGTATTCCAGTTGCAAGTACACATCACCGAGCTATAATACGAATTTTAGGGTACACATGCAGCTCAGAGTTCCAGGATAACTCCGTATTACCATTGCGTCTTCTAATCACTGACAAAAATGCAAGCTGTTATGTCGTGTTAAGCTCAACGGCTCACCCCATGCAGTGAAACATATTCGAAAAGTAACAAAAAAAAAGAACTAAATCCGTTGCCTATACTAATCGCGCAGGTCTAGAAACGAAATAAAGAAACTCCGTTTCAATATGGCCGCTAAAAACGCAAGTTCACCCTTAGAAGGTCTGTAAAATAAATGGAGTGATTTTTTTAAAAAGTTCCTCATTTGAGCGCCATTCCGGTAGACCGTACGGCTTCTATTTCAAATATCCTCTTCACGGGTATGGTTATAGATGACAAAAATATTCCTATTTTTTTCCATTGTATAATCATATACATTTATCGTTACAGTGAAAGTGTAAATTAATTTCAACTTTAATCGTGTTTTTCAAGAGACTCGCGCTGTATTAAAAACGCAACATTTACTAAGGGAAACACACAAGTTTGATATGAGAACGCGGCCTCTGCTTATTTATTTATTTATTTATTATATTTATGCATTTTACAAAACCTGATTACAAAGTAATTAGAAAATTAAGGAAAAGAGATAGCCAATATATTCTGCTTTGAGTTTCCAACTCTATTAGGACTCTTTAGTCCTGCACATTGAAGAATTTGCAGGACCAAAAACTAATTAGCATATTCGATGACATTATACGATGTGATATCCCAGAAATGTTGAAATCAATGAAAACGCTAGAAGTGATCATTAAAATAAAAATTAATAAAATAGCTAATACGAAGTACAAACACACAAAATTTCACTGAAGTACATACATGGCTTTCAAAAGTAGCAGAGTAATAATCTCATATTTCCAAAGTGGTTTCATACATTCACTGAAGCAGTCCTTAGAAGCCTTCTCATTGTGGTGGAATTACCTCCTGGAGTCTTTTCAGCTCACTGGGGCTGCTCTGCATACAGCAGAGCTTTGAAAAGTGTTTCATTTAGTGCTCAAATTGCAGCCTTTCTTACCATGTGTGACATTTAGGCTGTTGTGAGTGAGAGCATCACCTAACCTCCAAACGTGTAAGTCTGACTCACAGTAATCATTGAGGTCTCTGTACCTACTTGTTTGAAAATTGACTATGTTGTGTTTCTGACACACCCGTTGTGAAGTACCTGCAGCACATGAAAAGGGAGATATTCGAATGTTAGGACACGTTATGAGGTACAGCCATGTGGCCAAAGAGTGAGTTGGTAGTGCTCCACGTTTGGTCAGATTTGTAGAGGGCCATGTGAGCAACTCGTCACCCTGATTAGGTCTTGCCTACATACAGCTTTAAACTGGATGTTATCAAAAGAACTATTGTGGACCATTTCAAACATTTTCAATGGTCTTAGAGCCCACCCATTGCTTACCATTGGTAGGCTTTCTTGTCACTCACATTTGCATCTTATTCGATGGTTGTTTTATTGTAACAAGTGGAGTCATCTTTGAATGAAAAAAATACACCTTCAGTTCAAAACACTGTGAAACTTAAATGGTTCTGGGCAGGAAAAACACAAGAGAAGGAATGGAAATCATCATATTTCGGACCAGAGAAGTGAGGTAGACATCAAAGCCGTCTCATCATGAACTAGGGACGGAACCAAAATCGCTTTTGTAATATATTGAAAACAACACGTCTCCGCTGTAAGCAAAACCTAAAAATGAAGGGTAAATGTCAAGTTTGCAGCACAACCAACTGTCTGAACATGTTGCTGCAACGTGCTTTTGTAAGCAGTGATTTTCTCATGAGGTTGACAGGTGTTTCGGAATCCTCTCAAATAAGACAATGAAAAGCCCCCTACCATCCCACCTAGTTATACCGATACAAATGGGTTCTTCATACTGTCAGAATTGTCAAGATTGTTCGTAGGAGCAGGAGGATGACCTGCTCTAATGTCTAATCTTTCACCCATCTTGAGCATCACAGAGGAGGATATGAAATACAAAAGAAAGGAAATGGGAAAAAGAGAATATTAGCTGACAGTAGGCTCTGTTAATCCCCTTGTCTGTTCTTGATTTATCTGTTCACACTGGGAGAATCCGGTGTTCAGACACAACTCTAAAATATCTCACAATATTACTTAAGAAATTTCCTCTCACTATATAAGCATATAAGACAGCATTGATAGAGCATTACATAGCTATGTTTATGGGCCCGTGTCCAGTGTGATACTTCTTACACTTAAGTGAAAGTCTAATCTCTTGCTACTGAATGCTTCTTCTACAAAGATAAGTTAGTTCCCTTTTTCCTCTAGTAATTCTTGAGATTTGATATAGTGCTAAGTAATACCTCATGCTACTAACCGAAGCACGAAGAGTGTTGGAGCATCTGACCTTAATAAGTAAACATACAAGGTGACACGAATTGATCGATGAACCTTTTGGCTGCACGTAAGATGTTCCCACCATATATCCCGCACATGCAGATCAATAATCAATAACAATCAATAACATTAATAATCAATTGAAGTCAGTAATTGTTACACAACTTGACCTTGCAATCATGAATAACCACACCTTTATATAAAAGTTCGAATATTTATTTACCTGTATTAACAAAGCTAATGTGATGTAGGTTAATCTCAAAATCAATTGATAAACATACAGAAACAACACTGACTGTCCGAAGCGACGAAAGAATCGCAATCTAATCAAAGAATGAGCTACTATGAATTCTAAAATAGCGGTGCAAATTAATAACGAACAACTGCGCAAACAATGTCACATACATTTATATTCAGCAAATAAAATACATCAGCTGTTATTACATATAACAAACTAAATTAATGAGGACCCTAGCTAACATCAGATTAGAATTAGCATACTGGGCTTCATGCAAAACAAGTTGGTCAACACAAATTTGGAAAAACATCTGACTGTGGCTCTATCAAAATTACTGCAGTTGTTACCTAGAAACAAAAGCAAATTGACATAGCAAAAAATATACCTATCCTCAGTTTGGATCAGCAAGCTGTGACAGTCTTCGTCATCAGGACTTCAGTCTGATCAGCAAGGCATCAGGATTCAGCATCAAAGTTCAGAGAAGGCAAAATCTTTAAGCAGTAAAGTTAAGGACGTCTATTCTCAAGATGCTCAAGAACATAATGGCGGTATGGCAAACGGAAAATGGACAACTGGTGTCTTCTTCTCAGTGCAGTCTGGCTAAGTTAGGTTTCCTAAAACTACTTCCCACGTCCCTATTGGTCATGTTTACACTTTGTCCAATAAAACTAAAACTTCAAATCTACATTCCTACTAGTACATGGTTCACATGTCGACAATTGGCTCCTCTTGTCCTGTTCGCATTCATCTGGCTCGTCAGGTAACAATATTGTTGCAGTTTATACTCCAGTCAGTATGGTCTTTGTTTTCTCCTGGGAAAGTCCGTCTTACACACAATACATTAACAATGTTGCATTAGCTAGTACATCATCTCCTAGCAAGCAGTTCTCAAGAGTAAGACTTTTAGCTACAAGCACATGGACAGTACAGTGGAAAATCACAATTCAACTCTCTAAGCAGACATTTTGTCAAACACATAAGAAATGCAGCTTGACATGAGGCCGTGCAACAAGGCCAAGACCTTCGCTAAGTTAAGGCCTACAGTTAATAAAGTTAATACATAATGCATAACCCTAAACATGACATATTACTAAATTAATCGAACAAAAGCTCAACATTTCATATTAATAAGACATTAATAAGTATACTTTGTGAACATTGGTGGCCACTGACATGGTCACACTTTCAGATGCGTGCATTATTTTCTCTATATTATTACATTTCCTACGCCAACTCAACACTCAAAATACATGAATATTAATTCATAATTTCAATAATAAAATCAGCGTAAACAAGAGCACCCAGCTGAGACAGAAAACAGCAGGGCCCTTCAAATGCAGGAAAGTGTAGCTTATGATAAGATTGACTCTACTGTCATGAACAACCAGGTAAAAATCAATGTTAGGAAAAAAACAGGTATGTTTCCAAGACTGCTTATCTGTGGCTTCTTCACAATATGAGGGCTGATAACTTGCCAAAGGCTGGAGGCACTATTGTAGGGCTGTGAGCTGTCATAGAACACTTTGGTTACTTTTTGGTTTTGATATTGTCATGCCTTTCCTGACGCCTACTGGTGATACTTAGGGCCTGATTTAGGAGGCCCTAGCGCTACCTTAGTGTCGCCATATCGTTATTTTTTTTACGCTAAGGTGTCGCATTTTTTGAAATTTTTTACACATGCCATATTTACAAAGTAGCGCAATGCATGCATTGCGCCACTTTGTAAACCATTGCACCACATTATGCCTGCACCAGGCATAATGTATGCATGGGGGGTGTTCCCACGTTGGGGGGTGGGGTGCCCCCATTTTTTTCGGCACTTTTAATGCCTGCACAGAGCAGGCATTAAAAGGGGGCATACCATTGAATACAATGGGTCCCTATGTACTCTGCAGGTGTAGCAGCAGAATTTTGGCACTACTCCTGCAGAGTACATCATTAGGGTCAGGAATTCTGATGCTATTGCCCTCTATCCTGCACCATGGTGCACTGTATTTTAAATATGGCACACACATTGTGGCGGTGGGGGGGCGACAGAGGGACGCAAGAAAAGTGGCGCTGCCCGGGGTGCAGCAGCACTTTTCTTAAATCAGCCCCCTAGGTTTTTCTGAAATCAGCCTACTAGGTTTTTCAAGGAGCACTCTTCTTTTCCTTGAGGGTGACTCAACACCACCAAGAGTCCCTGAGTGAAGCTCCTGTGGTACTTGTGATTACGACTCAGTTGCACCAATCACATCTGTGGTACATAGATACTTGATAGATCCAGCACTTGAAAGTGACTGTGTAATGACAACAGTGCATAAAACTCTGCAAATAAATATATCAACACATTAAATAATAACTCTAGAGTAACAGTGACATTTAATTTAAAACAGCAACGAGATTTTCAAAAATAGCAAAAATATAAACTATATGTTTTTTTTTTACTAATAACTGCACACATTTGTTGGTTTAAAGTTAATTTAGAGTGATTACGTTTATTAGGAAATGTCCTTAAACCCTAGTCTTCCTATAGAACAACAAGTAAAAACAAATGGCTGCTTGATATTGACTTGAAGAGAATGGAATGACTAATAACACAGGTTTAGACTTTAATGGCAAGCGTAGGCTCTTAGGCTACAAAAACATTCTGATCTATGAGTACAGAATATCCTAACAAAAAAAATAATCTTCCAAGAGGCACGTAGGGGCATATTTATGACAGGGTTTAAGGAGGGACAGACTTGCATTATATATAATACATTAATAATGACCAGGAGTAAAACCATATCATGAACCTTTGTTGTGTTCAAGGGGGACCCAAAGGACCTATCTCCCTTCTCTCCTTCCCGGCAAAAGTAATAGAGAAGGCCGTCAATAGATTACTAACCCGCTTCATAGAGGAGAACCGCACCCTGGACCCTTCCCAATCCGGATTCCGCAGCAACCACAGCACCAAAACCTTCCTCATCGCCGCCACTGACGACATCAGAACCATACTGGACAGCGGCGAAACCACGGCGCTCATCCTCCTGGACCTCTCGGCAGCGTTCAACACCGTCTGCCACCACACCCTATGCTCAAGCTTCAGTAATGCTGGAGTCCACGACAGAGCCCTGGACTGGGTCACCTCCTTTCTCACTGGCAGAACCCAGAGAGTCCGCCTCCCCCCATTCCGCTCGGAGGCCACCAAAATCATCTGCGGCATACCCCAGGGTAAGTCCCTCAGCCCGACCCTCTTCAATGTCTACATGGCCCGCTCGCTAACATCGCCCGATCCCACAACCTCAACATCATCTCATACGCCGGCGACACCCAGCTGATCCTCGCCCTCACCAAGGACTCCGCCAAGACCTACCTCCACTAAGGAATGAAGGCCATCACCGGATGGATGAAGAGCAGCTGCCTTAAACTCAATTCCGACAAGACGGAAGTCCTCATCTTCAGCTCCACCCCCTCCGCATGGGATGACTCCTGGTGGCCTGCCACTCTCGGAACCGCTCCGACTCCCACCGACCACGCACACAACCTAGGATTCATCCTAGACCCCTCACTATCCATGACCCAGCAAGCCTACGCCATCTCCTCCTCCTGCTTCAACACCCTCCACTTGCTTCAAAAGATCTACAAATGGATACCCCCTGAAACCAGAAGAACAGTCACCCAAGCCCTCGTAAGCAGCAAACTGGACTACGGCAATGCCCTCTACGTAGGAACCACGGCCAAACTCCAGAAGAGGCTGCAACGCATCCAGAACACCTCCGCACGCCTCATACTGGACATCCCCCGCCACTGCCACATCACAGACCACCAGAAAAACCTGTACTGGCTCCCAGTCAACAAGAGAATCACCTTCAAACTCCTCACCCACGCTCACAAAGCATTGCACAACACCGGACCAGAATACCTCGACAGACGACTCTCCTTCTACACCCCGACCCGGCATCTCCGCTCTGCCGACCTCGCCCTTTCACCATTCCACGCATCCGCAGAACTACAACCGGCGGTAGATCATTCGCGACGTCACCGCCAAAACGTGGAACACTCTTCCCACCCACCTGTGCCAGACCAAAGACCTCCTAACCTTCAGGAAACTTCTCAAAACCTGGCTGTTCGAGTAGAAGCAGCACCTTCCCCCCCACCTTTTCCCCCCTCCCCTCCTCAGCGCCTTGAGACCCTCACGGGTGAGTAGTGCGCTTTACAAATCGCTGATTGATTGATTGTTCTCTGCTTTTAAAGGGAGGACACCAGGTACATCTCCAAAGTCCCAAAAGGAAAAGTACATATCATACCCTCCTCAGGGAAAAAACTGGCAAATTCTCTAACTAGTTATGTAGACTGTTATTGTATTGTGATGTAATGGTCTGTAAAGAGGTGCATTTTCAACTCTTTCCTAAATTGGAGCAGTGATGGAAGGCTGTTGTTCCAGATCTAGGGACATAGTTAGAAAGGGCTGCTGCTGTGTTCTTTCTTTTTTTTACACTTTTTTTAATGCAGTCTGATAGTGTTATGGCTGCAGGTGTGTCAAGAACTACCTAAATGGCTAGCTTGTCTGGAAGAGAAGTGGAGGTGCTGGTCATGATGTCTTTGCAAATAATACAGCTTGTTTTGAAGATGGTGTATGCTGACAAAGGGAGCCCATAGAGTTCCAGAAGTATTTGGGTGATTTGATCATATTTATTCAGCCACTGAATGAAACATGCAGCAGTGTTTATGATGCCCTTATGGGGTTTCAGTGCAGAGCTTCTACAGTAGTTCTGAAGTTGCTTTCTGTAAGAAACAGTTTCACTCCCTTTAGAGGAGAGAGCTAGTGCCATGCCATCTTTGGCAGTGTGTTCCTTAATGTCGAGGTTGATGTCTAGGATGAACCGAAGTAACTTGTAATTCAGTAAAAGTAGGGGTTTGAAACTGTCAAGGTTCATGTCACTGAGCCAAGTTTCTACTGTTTCTTGTTTTTTGCTTCTGGCAACTAACAGGAATTCTGTCTTGGTGGGGTTGAGCTTCAGGTAAATGCTGGACATACTTTTTTATTTTTCCCTCCTGTGGCAGAAAGGTTAGCAGGAGAACGTTTTGGTGGAATGTTTTCTGCATCCACATTTCAACAAAGTTCTTGTTCATGCCACCATGCCATGACTTGTTTCTTAAAATGATCATCTAATGCTTCATCTCAAGGCCTCATACCACCATCGGGGTGAAATAAAACCAAACGTATGATATCCTCAATGTTAAAGTACATT
Organism: Pleurodeles waltl; assembly: GCF_031143425.1. Lineage (NCBI taxonomy): Eukaryota > Metazoa > Chordata > Amphibia > Caudata > Salamandridae > Pleurodeles > Pleurodeles waltl. The sequence continues at coordinate 1,240,309,246 of NC_090446.1, forward strand.
ATATAGGAAGTTGATCAAATTCAGGAAAACATCAGGGATCAGAAAAGTACTAGGAATAAGTAATATTAGTAATTGATTAATGGAATCATGAGCGTTGATTCACCATAATGCCAGGGGCAGCTGAAGTGGCATTTAATGACATTTGATACTCCTAACACTACATTAAGAGATATTACTTGATCTTTCTCTCCAATGACCACACAGAAAGTCATCCTATGTGAACTTTAACCTTGACGTATTAAAGTAAACTAATATCTGTTCATTCATTATCTGTTTGGGTACTGCCATGCTATTCCAGGAGTGCACCCTGTTTAGGTCAGAGGCACAACCATCACATACCAGCCTTATGTAATTACAGCATAAAATACACAGCACGCACACAATCTCTTAAGCCTTGAAGCAGCCTCAAATTCCCCAGCACAGATCATAATACAGAAGTGCAGTCCTTTGTTCCCAGATATAAGTTCCCTATTTTGAGTCCCTACTAAAACACTAACTAGAGCTAGCGAGGTATGGCAGTATTCATTTGTTATGTTTAAAAATTTGCAGATTCGCTTTTTTTAAAACATTTTGTTCATTTTAGAGCTACCCTTGTGTCAACTTTTTAACTGGTGGTGTTTTATGCCACAAGTCACAAAGAGGTACAAGGAGATGGTAATATATACTTTTGAAGAATTCCTGAAATGAAGAAAGCCAGACTGAGGAAAACAGGCTGTTGAGACGTAATCTTAGAGAAAGGGTAAAATTATATGACACCATTTCCACAAAAATATAATGTTTCAGAGGATGAGGAAAATATTTATTTTGAAGGACACAGAGATAAAGAGGTAATAATGGAAAAATGGGTTGGGGTATACAAAGGGGAAGACATGGATGGGAAATAGTAGGGGGTTGTTGAAAAGGAGTAAAGGAGGAGTGGAAGTAAGGGGTTTGTGAGTAAAGGATCACAAAGGAGAGTGGCTAAGGGGTTTGGAAAAAGGGAGTAAATTGGGAAGGGTAATGAGGGGTTTGAATAAAAAATGGAGTAAAGCTGTAGGACAAGTGAGGAGTGTGCTTAACTCACCCCTGGCCTACATCAGGTAGATGTGGAAATTGGTGCATAATGAAAACATGCTGATTGTATGTGTGCTCGCAAAAAATACACTACAAAAGGGGTGAAGTGTGGTACAGTAAACACATGGGTAATGTGTGTATCTTGGCAATGTGTGTTTTTAAAATACTGGACTTATGAGTGCCGTGTTGGCGACCCCAAATGCCAGAAGGGGCCGCCGGAGGCGCTGAGACGAAGGATTCAGGCCATCGCCCAGAACCGAGAAACTGCTGCTGTGACCAAGGCTAACTACACAGAAGAAAGCCCAAAGATCAAAAGACATCACCAAAGCCCCTTCAAAGCAAGAAGATCCACCTCCCCCCTCCAAAGGGAAGTGTAACTTACAGTGTGATCAACAGAGCAGGAACAACCCTAATCCCCACAACCAGCTTGTAGCATTGCTCGGAGGAGATAGCCTGAACCTCCTAGGTGCTGCCACTTGTGAATGCACACAACCCAACTTTGCCAGTCTGGAGCAGGACTTTGCTGCGCTGCTGAGGGGTTCCATACCGCAGGAACGAGTAAGCCATGAACTGGGCCTTTGGGTCCCCTGGGGACATACTGTGATCGGTACTGCAACCCTGTGGACTTTTATGACTGAACTTCCAAAAGAAGTCAGAGGGGAGAGTACGGCCTAATAGTTTACATTCCCTGGATGTGGTCATCAGTGAATAGGGAAGAACATTGAACCCACTGCACTAAAGTTAGTAGGGCAGGGAGTGACCTGACACCTACTAGAGCCTTGACTTCTAGGGGAATTTTGTTATTACTTTTGCATGTCATTTACCTTTTCACATGTAGAATTAGAATTAAAATGCTGCTTTACATAAAAACAAGTATTTGACTGGACATTTATTTACTTTCTGCCCTGAAGGAGCTTGACCTCTCTTCCAACGCTACCTGAGAGTCAGGTGCAGAATGGGTGCTTGGACCAGTTGAACAGTATCCTTAGGAGGGCGGGTCCTGGAACATTGTGAGTAAAAGGCCTTGGCCACCACTGTTGGACCAAGTAACTCTTGCTTGCCCGTGACCCAGTGAAAAGAGTTCTGATACTGTGCTGCAAGAGTGGACGCCCACTTGTTCACTTGTGTGAAATTCCGCAACAGCTGTGTGACAGGCCGGTCGGAGACAGCCCGTGCACAGCCGTAACTGGTGCTGACCCTTCCCCAGGTGCTCCGGAATAGCCTGGGGCAGGAACCAATCAGGAGTCGTCAGCGGCGGTGACGTGGAGGGGCTGAGGCGGAAACAGGGATTCGGGAGAGGAGAAAACACCGATGTCTGAGGCGGACAAGGAGCGCAGCGAGGAGGAGGAGGAAAACTGAGACGACGAAGAGCAGTTTTTGACCCGCAAGAAAAAAGAAGACGAGGAAGCAGCAGTCGGAGGACTGAACACCGCGGCAGCTCCGGGAGGCCGAGCAAAGAACCCCGCCACGTTTCTGGAGAAGCATGGCACTATCAGGTGCGTGTCCCCACCCCACTACGAATAACCAGGGGTTCGGGAGGAACGGGAAACACTAATCAAGGGGGAGTGGGTGGTGGAAAAAAGACAAAAAGGGTAGGGAATTCGGGCACCTCAAGAGCACTACCTCACTAAATGAATGCACAGCGGTATAAACCAACCAAAGAATTAAAAACACAACGTAGGGACATCACTGGCAGAAAGGGTTTTACCTTGGAAACCACCGAAAGCACAGTAATAGAAGGGGAAAGTACTATAAGAGAAAAGAACACACAGAAAGGGCAGTAAAACAAACAGAAAAGCTACGTGCAGAAAGGGAAAACTAATACAAAGACACAGGAACGGAAGAACAGAGGCACAGAGTCCTAGATAGGACAGAGACAAAAGAGAGAGAGAAAGAAAAGGACCCAGTAATAACCAGTACAAAGAAAAGGAAGAAAGAAAGAGAGCAAGACGTGCGTGAGACAGAGGAGGAAGGAAAAGAAGAGGTAGAAAAGGATGAGAGGCAGGTAAAGATTAGAACCACTCACCAATACTTCTCTTGTTCTTCTCCACGCATGTGCTTCCTGGGAGCCCTGAAAGAGAAGAAAAGAACAACAAAGAAGTAAGGATCCAGGGAAACGAGACCGAAGCTGCCCAAGAAAACACTACAAGAAACCCAGAGAAAAGCCTATTCGTTACTCCACTATTTTCTTCAATAAATCACATTCGAACTGTACTCCCAGGCCCTGTGTTGTCCTTTAAACCGATCTACCACAAGTGGTGTCAGAAATGGGATCAGAAAGGACCATCGCCAACATGGAAGAGAAACCAACCTTGGCGGACATGATTGCCCAGTTGGCCGAAGGGCAACGACATCTACAAATCGTTTGGGAACAACAGCTGAAAGAGGAAAAGGAAGAACGAGAGGCTTTGCAAACTGCTCTAAAAAGCCAAGCAACCATAATAGCAAATAACCAGTTAGTTCACGAAACAGCCTTGGGAAAACTATTGCCCACACAAAGATCCATCCTAACGTACTGAGTAGCGTGCTGCAAAGATACCAAGAACAGGAGGATCCAGATTCATTCTTTACTAATTTCGAAAGGGTAGCCAGTACGGCAAACTGTCCTGAAGACAAATGGGGTCAGTATATAGCCCAGCTCCTTACGGGACAGTTGCAAGCCGCCTACCAAGCCATTAACACGGGCGGTACTCTTCCGTGTAAGGAGATAAAGAAAACCATCCTGGAACGAATTGGACTAGATAACGAGAGCTATCTAACCAAGTTCCGCCAGACAAAATGGCACCAACAAGAAAACCCACGCACCTTATATTATAGGGTGCATCATGCTGCAGGAAAATGGTTACATCCTACAGAGGTTACCAGGGAGGAGATGTTCAAGACTCTTGTCCTTGAACAATTTCTGGATGCCCTACCAGCTAGCACACGGAACTGGGTTAGACAACATCTGGGGTTAACGAACCAAACTGCCGTTGACCTAGCATGTGCTTACCACCGGGCCCCAGATTTCCGTGCTACAGCCAGTACACATCCCCTTCTGTCCGTCCAGCCATAGCCAAATGTACCACCCAGCGACCTATGACCGTGCATGGCCCAGAGCGTTCTCTCCCCACGACTTCGACATCCCCAGGTTACCCAACAACAGGGCCACAATGTTACCTTTGTTCCGAATGGGGCCATATTGCTAGACACTGTCCGTTAAAAAAGGATCCTGAAGAACCTATGTAAATCGGAATGATGAGAGGGCGAGTATTATGGTCAGGAGGGAAAAGACCAACATATACTCTAACTGTCCTCCTCAATGATATTGAAAGAACGGCTCTAGTAGATTCAGGATGCAGTCAAAGCGTGATCAGACAGAATTTAGTACTACCTGAACAAGTGAATCCACAGAGCCGTGTATTAATAGCCTGTGTACATGGAGATCAACGATCCTATCCAGTAGCTACAGTAAACCTGAATTGGAAAGGAGAGAATGAGTCAATAAAGGTGGGTGTAATTCCACAATTGGGAGAGGATCTGTTCCTCGGGACTTACTACGTGGATTTTTCCTCCCTCCTAAATAAAGCAGGTCTTGAACATATCTTTAAGACCTGGTGGGAAGAGATACCATTAGGGGCAGGTGAGGAAGAGAATAGAAGACCGCGGATCAAACTGAGTAGGAAACAAAAGAGAGAGCAACGACGAAAATATCCGCTGGCTCAGGAATCCCGTAATACAGACTCCCAAAACCCCTCCGCCGTCATCTGCACCATCACAGGAGACTTCCGTCAGAGCCAACACGACGATCTCACGCTGAAACATGCGTGGCACCAAGCCTTGAACCCAGATGACCATATGTTAGGTCCCAAATTCCTGGTCAGGAACAACTCACTGTATAGAAGCTCCACCGCTGCAAGGGAGAGAGAACTACAGCTAGTGGTACCCCGCAGTCATAGACAGCAGGTCCTGCAATTAGCCCATGGGGATAATGGGGAAGGGCATATGGGGAGAGAGAAAACAGAAGAAGCAGTATTGCGTCGCTTCTATTGGCCTGGAGTGTTTGGTGATATTCGAAAACATTGTTCTGAATGCCCGAAATGCCAGCTCTTAAATCCCTCTCCAGAACGTCCCGCTCCCCTTCAACCCCTTCCCATTATAGAAACCCTGTTTTCTAGAGTCGGGATGGACATTATAGGACCCCTAACTCCTTCGGTGAGAGGACGACAATATATTTTGGTATTGGTCAATTACGCAACACGTTACCCTGAGGCCATACCAATACCCAGTATGCACACAAAAACCATAGCCCAGGCAATGATACAATTTTTTCAGGGTGGGGTTTCCGAAAGAAATACTCACAGATCAAGGGACCCCATTTATGTTGAGACTCATGGCGGAGGTGAGTCGTTCCCTAGGGGTTAAACAAATCAGAGCATCAGTTTACCATCCCCAAACAGATGGATTAGTAGAGAGATATAATAAGACAATTAAATCCCTACTTCGAAAAAGTATTTCCGAAGCTGGAAAAGACTGGGAGAAAAAACGACCTCTCGTGCTTTATGCCATACGCACCCATGTTCAGACTTCCACAGGACACAGTCCCTTTGAGCTGTTATTCGGGAGACAACCCTGTACCCTTTTAGAGATGTTAGCTGAGCAATGGGAAGAAACTGAGGAAGAGGTAAAAGACCTCTTGACATATATGCGAGAACTATGAGAAAATCTCCACACGGTATGGGAAGAGGCCCATACCACCTTAAGAGAGGCCCAAAATAAGCAAAAACGGCTATATGATGCTAAACGTGTTTATCGAAGTCTGAAGGTTGGAGACAGGGCGTTAGTCCTCTTACCTAGCTGTGAAAATAAGCAATTTGCCCGGTGGCAGGGATCTTATGAGGTCATAGAACAGATCAATCCCACCACATATAGGCTGGCCATGCCCCAAAGCTCAGGAAGGGAGCAAATATATCACATCAATCTACTAAAAAAATGGGAGGAACTCTCATGCGATTAGTCTGTCATGTATGTCACACAGGAAAGTAATGATGAGATTCCCTACCCTTCCCTTTCCATTGATGGCCCCTCCAAGGATCCGTCCCCTCAAATAAATCCCGCACTCACAGAACCATATCTTAGGCAACTCAACCATCTGATTGATAACAATCGAGACGTATTCTCTAAAACCCCAGGTCAAACATCATTAGTACAGCATGCGATTCGCAGTAAATCAGACAGTATAGCCCGCCAGCGACCCTATCGTATCCCAGAAGCAAAACAGAAAATCATAGAACAAGAAGTGCAAACCATGCTAGAAGCTGGCATTATTGAACCATCTACTAGCCCATGGTGTTCCCCTGTGGTACTTGTACCAAAGCCTGATGGAAGCACCCGCTTCTGTGTTGATTTCAGACGTGTCAATGACTTGTCCCACTTTGACGCATACCCCGTGCCACGCATCGATGAGCTTCTCGATATATTGGGACAGGCTCGGTATATGTGCACATTAGATCTGACGAAGTGGTTACTGGCAAATACCCTTGCGGCCAGAAGATAAGGAAAAGACTGCATTCGCGACCCCATCCGGACTCTATCACTTCACGGTCCTTCCATTTTGTCTTCATGGGGCTCCAGCCACCTTTCAGAGACTTATAGACAGGATACTGCGCCCTTACCATCAGTATGCAGCTGCCTATCTCGATGATATTGTAAAATACAGCATGACCTGGGAGGTTCACCTGAAACACTTAGACAACATCTTACACGCCTTGAGAAAGGCCAATTTGACAGCCAATCCTGAGAAATGCAGGTTGGGACACACAAGAAACAAATATTTGGGCTATATATTGGCAGAAGGACAGGTTAGACCACAGGTTGAGAAGATACAGGCCATCACTAAAATCACCCTCCCACGTACAAAGAAAGATATAAGGGCCTTGTTCACTATTATAGGCAATTCATACCACAATTCTCCACCTTAGCAGGACCGCTTACTGACCTCCTACGGAAATCATGTCCAAATACCCTACCCCCTCTTTCTGATAGAGAACAACAGAGGTTTGAAACACTCAAAACAGCGTTGACATCCGAACCGGTGTTGTGTTGTCCGGATTTCCAGAAACCCTTCATAGTACAAACCGACGCCTCAGATGTGGGTCTTGGGGCCGTCCTCTCACAAGAACAGGATGATGGGACCCTTCACCCCATTGTATACATTAGTCGGAAACTCCTCCCAAGGGAACAACACTATCCCACATTAGAGAAGGAATGTGTCACTATTAAATGGGCAGTGGAGTCCCTACGATACTATTTAGCGAGCCGGACTTTTACCTTAGTGACTGATCATGCTCCCCTTACCTGGCTCGCCCACAACAAAGATACCAACGCCCGTGTTCTGCGATGGTTCCTCTCACTGCAGCCTTTCTCCTTTCAGATACGACACTCCCCGGGTTCCCACATGGCAAATGCTGACTTTTTATTGCGCTATCCTTCGTCGAAGCGTCTCTATCAGCCGCTCGCTAGGGGAGTGTATGTGACGGGCCGGTCGGAGACAGCCCGTGCACAGCCGTAACTGGTGCTGACCCTGCGCCAGGTGCTCCGGAGCAGCCTGGGGCAGGAACCAATCAGGAGTCGTCAGCGGCGGTGACGTGGAGGGGCCGAGGCGGAAATAGGGATTCAGGAGAGGAGAAAACGCCGATGTCCGAGGCGGACAAGGAGCGCGGCGAGGAGGAGGAAAAAGGAGACGACGAAGAGCAGTTTTTGGCCCGCAAGAAAGAAGAAGACGAGGAAGCTGCAGCCGGAGGACCGAACACCGCGGCGGCTCCGGGAGGCCAAGCAAAGAAACCCGCCACGCTTCTGGAGAAGCGTGGCACTATCAGGTGCGTGTCCCCGCCCCACTACGAATAACCAGGCGTTTCGGAGGACGGGAGGAACGGTAACCACTAATCAAGGGGATGTGGGTGGTGGAAAAAAGACAAAAAGGGGAGGGAATTCGGGCACCTCAAGAGCACTACCTCACTAAATGAATGCACAGCGGTATAAACCCACCAAAGAATTAAGAACACAACATAGGGACATCACTGGCAGAAAGGGTTTTACCAGGAAACCACCAAAAGCACAGTAATCGAAGGGGAAGGTGCTATAAGAGTAAAGAACACACAGAAAGGTCAGTAAAACAAACAGAAAAGCTACGTGCAGAAAGGGAAAACTAATACAAAGAGACAGGAACGGAAGAACAGAGGCACAGAGTCCTAGATAGGACAGAGACAAAAGAGAGAGAGAAAGAAAAGGACCCAGTAATAACCAGTACAGAGAACAGGAAGAAAGAAAGAGAGCAAGACGTGCGTGAGACAGAGGAGGAAGGAAAAGAAGAGGTAGAAAAGGATAAGAGGCAGGTAAAGAATACAACCACTTACCGATACTTCTCTTGTTCTTCTCCACGCATGTGCTTCCTGGCAGCCCTGAAAGAGAAGAAAAGAACAACGAAGAAGTAAGGATCCAGGGAAACGAGACCGAAGCTGCCCAAGAAAAAACACTACAAGAAACCCAGAGAAAAGCCTATTCGTTACTCCACTATTTTCTCAAAATAAATCACATTCGAACTATACTCCCAGACCCCGTGTTGTCCTTTAAACCGATTTACCACAAACTGATAAACCTAGATCCTAGTAAAAAGATCTATAGCGTGTGAATAGGTGTTTGTTGTGTGTGGTAAACGTGGCACACAACAAATTATTGTTTAGGAACTCCTGGACTGTTCATCTGCTAAAGATGGAGGTGAGTTTACTTTCCCAGATAGTGAAAGTGTATTGCTGACACTCCTAAGACTGAAGGAAGAGGATCAAGGCACTGACGCATGGAAAGAGGGGACAGGCTTCCCTTCAGAAATGTGATTAGGTCCCATTGGCAGAAAGAGCTATTAATTAGTTATTTGGCTGCCATTTGGTGAATGGTAGGAGGTGATGATAAAACTGCATTTCCTTGTTGGCAGAGAAAGAAGGGTCCTTTAGAAGGGAGTTTGCCTTTTGTCTTTCTTCCTGATCATTGTCGGGTGCGGCTGTTGATAGTCAGGTACAGAGTGCTCACATCACTTTGCGCTTCTATTGTGAGTGCTCCAGCGTGGAGATGATCCTACTGTGAATAGCATCACTTTAGACAAAGGCTGAGTTTGAAAGACAGCCTGAGGTGGACACACGAAAGGAGAACTCATTCAAACCGGTTCTGAAAGTACATACAGAGAATACACATCATCTGTCTGCTATCCCTGCATTAAGTTTGAAGTTGTTGACCCATTTGCTCCAATTCGACGTTCTCTTTAACCAAGGAAGAGGTGCTCCACAGAGTATCCAGAGGACTGCTACACAATCAGAGCAGGTGTCTGCCAGTCAGCATGCTTCCTAGAGGTTACCAGAGATTGTATTGTATTGTATTGTAAAGCATTTATAGAGCGCATTCTAGCCGTAGCATTGAAGCGCTAAAAACTAACAGTAAGTCGGAGGAGTCCTTCCAAGAGTATAGAGAGAGACCAGATGCCAATTTTATCAAAAAAAGTGACAAAGTCGGGCCAAAAAGAGAAAGGGGGGCCTGCCCTAGTATGAGAATAACCAGGTATTAAGCTACGTCCGGAAGCGGAGATACATCTCCTCCATCTTGATGGATAATGGAAGTGAATTCCAGAGTCTTGCCGCTATCACTGATTAGGCTTTGTCTTCACATCTAGCCCTGCAGTAGCGAGGGATAGATATGAGATTCAAAGCAAAAGATCTGAGCTAACGGCCCGGCCGGTACGGCCGCAGGACAGAGCTGAGATAATTACAGACTTCCCGGTGAAGAGCCTTGTAAGTAAGGCAAAGTGTTTTAAACGTAATCGGTTTTTCCACCGGTAGCAAGTGCAACTGTCTTAGGCTACTGCTAGCTGAAGAAAAGTGTGGAAGATCTAAAAGTAAGCGAGCCGCAGCATTCTGAAAAAAATGCAGTCTATTGAGAGAGGCCTTCTTGATATTAAGTGTCAGCACATCGCAATAGTCCAGTTTAGAAATAACTAGTGCTAAAGTCACCAAAATTTTGAGTTCTTTTTGAAGAAAGGGGAAAATTGTCTTTGCAAGGCTTCTTACCAAGGCATCATCTGGGGTCTGATCAGGAGGAAGAACTGTTTCCCTGTCCTAGAATGCCTGGAGAGCCCTACCTGGAAGAAAGGAGATGGAGGTAGCCTTCCCTGAAGAAGGAGCTGATTGTGGGCAAGAACTGTGGCTTCTCGTGCTATCGGTCCATCTGCAAGAGACTGGGGAAGAGAGTGACTGGCATTTTCTAGGTTGGAGATGGTCACTGATGCAGAAGCAGAGGATTTGCGGCTCTCCCAAAGTGTGCCTGAGTAGATCTGCTTGAGTCCTGGCACTTGCCTATGTGTGCTCAAACAATCTGGCCTGCTGAAGTAGGGCCCAGTCCTGGCATGCGGCACTTGCTTGTGTGCCTGAAGTGACTTGCCAGTGTAGCTGTGGCACTTGCTCGCTTGCAGCAGAGCGGTCTGTGCAGTGTAAGAATAAACCTGTGAAACTGTGATACTCACCAAAATGTTCTAAATAAAATAAGATTGTGTTGAGCCCCCAATACTTGTCATTTATGTGCCTGTAGGAGCTATGCTGCAACAAGTAATTGCAACTTCAAAACTCTTTCAAGTGTGCTGAAAAAAACTAAATGGCTTTCTGTAGCACTACCCTCAAGCGAACCCAATGGAATCTAGCTACTGCTACCCAGAAGTACCTCAAAGTAACCTAGTCACTGCTCTGTGACTTGGGCCTGAAGAACCAGTACATTGATGCCACGTTGCAGGGAGACTCCAACAACTGTTCCCAAAAATCATCCGCCCTTAAGGAGGAGGCCTGATGACTACCAAAGGGTGCACTTGCTGCCATTGTGGCCTGCCAGAAAAGCACCACCACAGCCTCCGGGACTTTGCCATGTGCCTGCCCACTATGAGCGGAGCATGAACTGAAGAGCAGGAGATTGACATGAGGACTACAACAGCCCTAGAACAAGGGCTAGAGACTGAGTGCTTTTACTACCATAGACTGGTAACTAGGGAGCAAAACCTCTAAACGACTAAACTTGTATTACAACCCACCCTAGAGCACCAGAGATTAAAGAAGGCATGGCGAAAGGAGGCATAGTAAGAAAGAAAGACAGCCTTACCTGGAAGTATTGGCCTTATGTCTATAACCCAGTGTTAGTAGTGATTATTAAAGTGTAATAAAGTACTTTTTTTCATAAAGATAAGCCCTGAGCTTGAAAATCACATTATTGCACCTTTTGGTGTCCGTTAACTATTGAATCTGCTGTACCCCCACACTAACATCCCTGCAAAGCCTGTGATAGCTTGTCATCGCTGAGAGTCAAATGCTGAAAGGGTTGTACTTGGTCCAACTTGCAGAGCTATAGTAGGATGTTCCCGTGACATCAGAGGCAAACGACTCCAGCCACCATAGCTGTGGCCCCCTAGCTGTTGCTTGCCTTGTTGCCAGCTAAGCAAGGTCTGACCCAGTATCTATACAATAATGCTCAGTTGGTATCCGATGCCCGTTCACATAAAAGCTTTATATGGAGACTCAGATATATGCTGGAGAGGTTGTACAGAATGAGGATGCTCTATCGTATGTGGTGGCCATGCAATAGTGTCAAGGGCATCTGGAAAGAAGTTCTGTCATACAATAAAGATATAAACAGCTACAGATGAATCCTCAGTGGTACCATTGAGGGAAGTAGACAATGAAGGGCTATACCCACTGTCAACACCAATTGGAAAGCTTATTTCTTAACTTTTATTCACAGCCAGCCTCACATTTTAAGGTCACAGTGCACTACTGACAGTAATTCCATTAAAAAATAAAAAAGTGTACACACATGTTCGAAAAGTTTAACAATATGAGGCTAAGTGTAATGCTCCCAGAATGCTCTCTGATTAGATGCAAATGTTTGCAGCAGCTTGTAAGCAAGAGTGATGATTCTTTTCTTTCAAAATAAAACGTTCAGGAAAGAAAAACGTTTTGCTACTATGACATTTTAGATGCTATTTCTTTGAAGCGTCATCTAGTAAAATATGTTGACGCATGCTAGTATTTCCCAAAAAATATTCCTAATGGAAAATCAGTGTAACCATTTTCAACAAGACTATGCGAAGTATGAAAATAAACAAGCATTGGCAAAGCCAACTGATCTGTCATTTTTTGTGAGTCTTTTCATTTGGTCAATCGTGTCTTGTTTTGACATGGCTTTTGTAACACTTTATTGTTGTGAGAGCTGCCAGGCCCACACCATTGTAACAAACACTGGCAAAAAGAAAAAAAAAAACATTTTTGGTCTCAAAAAGCACACATTGCCACAAGTTGTGTAACAAAAGCCCCCAGCCCCTCTATGGTGGGCCCCCTCAGCAAAGCACCTGCCCTGAGTGCGTCTGGAGGGAGGGGCCTTCTATGTTCTTTGCAGGGAGGGCCCTCTAGTTTCGTTACACTACTGATTGCCACAGTGGTTCCTGGCAGTGAACAAAACTACTTTGTGTGCCAATATGCTCCTTGTGGAAGAGCAGAATGCGATCAATCACAGTAAAGCCAGCCGATAGATAGAGAGAGAAACAGAAGTTTAATAAAAATAAAATGTCTTTGTTAACGCCAACCCTAATAAGGGACCCAATTCTTAAAGAAAGTCACAAAAGTGCACCAATGGGATATGTCTTTGAATTAGTGGCTTTCATGAATTCAAAAGAACTTACAGAAGTAGACCAGGAAATCATACTCCTAGAAAATATGTGTGAATTGTAGTTTAGCACAAGCAAATATGCATGTGTAGATTTGCTCATGTGAAAATCTATTGAGCGTTTACAAGTTCACTTTTGCTCCAAACACTTTTTCCCAAACCGTGGAAGAACATCTACTTCTGCCCTTGTCAGGAGTAAATTTCAAACTTTCTCAATGTGGGAAAAGTTTACAGAAGAGCTGGTGAAAATCCTTAAAACATGCAAGTTAGTAAGTTTGCAGACTCAAAGCCATTCCAGCCCTGGAACGATTGCTTACTTCTTTGTCCATCCCCAATATGTAGAGCTGTGGAAAGGTGGTAAAATAAGGAAATTGCTATAGTAGGGATTGAAATTGTAAGTATTCAAGCCCTACTATATTAGTAGCCCTGACATAATCAGAAAGGCTATTATCAGAGCTCTTACATAATGAGATTGCTGCCATAATTTGTCGCCGCACTACATGGCACCAAAGGGACAACTAGGTTTTTTTACCGGACATTTAGATTTAAGAAGCAACCTGTCCATGGACAACTAGATATTTTATTAAATTACACACCCCTGCATATTAAGCATGTTGTGGTCTAAAATATAGAATTTATACACAGTGGAAAAACGAATTGCCATAGTTATGAATAAAAATGTACGTTTTAAAATGTTTTGGACTCTCTTTCAAACACACTACAAAATACAGACACCCGGATGCGGTCATATCCTCCTCTCTCACTGATCTCCATCGCAGGTCTACACTCACTTTCAAATAAACAATCCCATTAGATTGCTTCCAGTAGAGCTACACGACTAATATGGCTTGGAAAATGTTTAATTACGTCAGTGTAATTTGTTAAAGTTTGGGAATTTTCCATTGCACGTGTTACATGAAATTCACATACATGCTGTTTGCAGTAAAAACGAAATGTATTGCATACACACAGGAACAATAGAAGGCAAGTGTAGGCTGTTTGAAGTACTTTTTTTTTTGCACTGTTTGTTTTAGCTTGGACTGCGTACATGCATCAAAAAGTTATTTGAGGACTAATTTTTCTCTAAAATATAGCTTCAATGACAGCATTTCACCTATTTTCACCTAATTACTGGTAATTTTGCCAAAATGTCACATAATTACTCCAAAGTAAATTACACAAATCTCACAAGTCCCTCATGTATACTGCCATGTAATAAGTTGCTCAGGGATGCCAGACCCATCTCAATAAGTCATGCTTAGTAAACTTGCAAGCTAGTAAGCTAGTACTTGAAAAATTGTAGCAACGTAATGTCATTGAAATTTGCAATTTGAAATGATGCCTGGAAAGTAATCGAATGGTCCTTCATATTTATGTTTTAACTGTATGTATATGCAGCTGATTTATGACTGTCAACATATAACCCTTCAGATTGTTGTAAAACTTTAATTAAAATATATTTCAAAAAGGCTTGAAGATATAAGGAATAAACATAAGAGAGAACTGAAGAAAAGATAGAGCTGAAGACTAAGTAGGAATTGAAAAGTTTGAAATGTTAGCACAAAGAGGGAAAACAAGAAGAATAAATTAGCCTTTCAGCTAATGTATCTGTGCATAAATATAATAAACTAGAACCCAGCAGTGGAGCTGGAGACAACATCAATAACACAGAAACAATTGTTAAAAAGCCCCAAGACAGGCATATAAGGCTTACTTCTATAACTGAGCTCTACTATTGTTTTTTATTCATTAGGCTACTGGCACAGAGACGATTGTACATGACCAGGCATACAACACAGTGATCAAATGAAGCAGGCTCAGGCCCATGCAACAGGGTTATTACCCATAGCTTTTAACAAGAGTTACTACTCAGATTCTAGAAATTGTATACACAGTCATGTGTGTCAGAATATTGTTTGAAAATTTCATTTTTAACAAATATCATGTACTAAATATAATTTAAAAGAATATTGTTTCATTGCGTGTATGTGTTTTGTTTTTAACTCCATAAAATATTTGCTGACAACAACACTGCATGGTAGGGGGCGAGTTAAAGGTATATTAGCACACAAGTTATAGGCCCTGATTCCGCGGGAACCGCCATATGGCCGCTCCGCGGTTGAAAGACCGCGGAGGCCATTCAGGCTTTCCCGCTGGGCTGGCGGGCGACCGCCAGAAGGCCGCCCGCCAGCCCAGCGGGAAACCCCTCCCCACGAGGAAGCCGGCTCCGAATGGAGCCGGCGGAGTGGGTATGTGCGACGGGTGCAGTTTGCACCCGTCGCGTATTTCAGTGTCTGCATTGCAGACACTGAAATACACAGTGGGGCCCTCTTACGGGGGCCCCTGCAGTGCCCATGCCATTGGCATGGGCACTGCAGGGGCCCCCAGGGGCCCCGCGGCACCCCCTACCGCCATCCTGTTCCTGGCGGGCGAACCGCCAGGAACAGGATGGCGGTAGGGGGTGACAGAATCCCCCATGGCGGCGCAGCAAGCTGCGCCGCCATGGGGGATTCCAAGGGCAGCGGAAAACCAGCGGGAGACCGCCGGTTTTCCTTGTCTGACCGCGGCCAAACCGCCGCGGTCAGAATGCCCGGCGGGGCACCGCCAGCCTGTTGGCGGTGCTCCCGCATCCCCGGCCCCGGCGGTCCTTGACCACCGGGGTCGGAATGACCCCCATAGTTACTTGAGATATCTATAACTGGTGAATTTCAGTGCTTTGGTATGTTTAAAATGGTATGTTCTGACACTGACGTCCTTTTAACGTGTTTTTCTGTGAATTTCTACTTTTTTTATTACGATATTATTACAGTTCCTAACTATAGCATCACCTTAACTTTTGTTTTTACAGTGAATACATATATATAAGCTGAGAACTCTGCAAAGATCATTGAAATGTGAGCTGTCTGCATCCAGCCAGACGTCCTTCCACAGAGTATTGCATTACTTCGTGTTCTAATAGGAATTGTATTGCTTTTTGTGACTGACCTGTGACAGTTATTGTTATGCCAAGGGTAGAAAATTCCAGACCTATTTTAGGTGTTACTTGTGGACAATATTTCCAGCAGATGAGTTTGTGAACCATTACCAGCAATGCTGAGAGAACGGGTGCCATCCCCTCCGTGGCGTAACGAAACTTGAGGGCCCCTCCCTTGCAAAATACATGGAGGGGGCCCCCCACGCTCCAGACCCAGTCGGGAGTTCTTAGTGCCTGCTGCCTGTGCACATAGTGGGAGTGGGCCCCCTGGAGCTCAGGGCGCCCTTTACGGATGGGACTGCAGGGGCTATTGTTATGCCAATGCATCCCTGCTAGGTCTTGCAGTTGTCAGGTCAACCGGCTAGACTGGTCTCACTGGTCTAGCCTCATTCTGACAGGACCCCGAATACCCACAGCATTACTTCTGCTCTTTGCACAAACCAATAAACTTGCTGATTAACAAACAATAGGGGTGTACCCTCAGGGGGTTGTTTGGGTGTTACACTCCCCAAAAAAACGTATTCTGTAGTACAGGTGGGTACAAGGGCTTTCAGTCAGGTATGGTGAAGTGTCTGTCGAATTTCACCTGGGATTTTTGCATGCCAACAGTGACAAAAACAGACACACAGACACTCTCTCGTCTATGTTTTGAAGTCCTGAAAAATATTGATTAGTTTGAAAAAAAGTTGTGTTTTACGTGTGCCTAACAAACTTGTCCTCCTCTCTCTTTCCACTGCTCCATATGCCCCCTTCATGTCATGCTTCCTATGTAATGTGTTTAACAAGGTAACCCAGCATGATTGTTGGGAAATCTGAAGCTCCCCCTACTCCCCCAATCTTATTGATTAAGCTATGCCCCGGAGGAACAATAAAAGGTCTAAAGAACAATACAGCTTTGTTTGGCCATTTTATACATTTACCCATATTTTCAAACAGAAGTGCACAGAATTAAGTTTTGTTACTTCCCAAGTGAAACTAGATAGGTGTTAATTGTATTGTGTTTGTTGGGCACATGGGTATCTTCTGCCTACAGCCTGAAGGAATTTATCGTCAAATCAAACACAGAAGGCAAATTATTCGCTAATGTCTACATTTTTCTCCCCTCATTACTCTTGGGCCGTTATAGACCAGTCTAAAACCCTCCCTAAATTGCCACACCATTTGTTTGCAGATTTCTACTTGTTCTCATGGAGTATGCACCTTAATTGCGTTTTGCCCTTCCCACAAAAATGCTGTTATCCTTCAGTTCTGCCTTGTTGCAACTTTTCTCTGAGTCAATATGTCTACAACACTCTGTAATTGCCTGTTCCCCCTCCCTCACATTTTGCATATTCATGTTTGAATGTGAAAAAGGCCTGGACACATTAAAACACCAAAATGTACCTCCTGTCAAACAAGGTGCCTTTGTCACATAGTCCAGAGACATTTTAAGGCATGGGCAAAGTGGGCAATCACCCAAGGACTCCATCTTTCAAAGGACCTCCTGGGAAAGTGAAATTTTCCTCTATTTGACCTCTGTCTATTGTATTCTCTTTCAAAACCTCTCTCCTCCTCTGCCTACCTCTATCTCTGAATTCTGTCTCTCGACCAAGTGTCACCCTGAGGATTTTTGGGGTCCTGGGCAAGTCATATTTCATCTGTTTTGTGTGAGCCTGTTAAAGTTTAAGATATAATTTGATACTATTCATGCATCATGCAGGTTTGGATTAGCAAAAAAGGAAAAGGGTCCCCTAAATATGTCTTGCTCAGGGCCACCAAAATCCTTAATATGACCACACGTGGTTGTACGACGGAACACTGATTTCCTAAACAACTAGCCCCTCATTCCGACCCTGGCGGTCCTAGACCGACAGGGCCGCGGGCAACGGAAGCACCGCCAACAGGCTGGCGGTGCTTCATTGCCCATTCTGACTGCGGCGGTAAAGTCGCGGTCAGAAAAGGGGATCCGGCGGTTTCCCGCCGGAATACCCCTTGCAGGGCTGAACCTCCATGGCGGCGCTGCAAGCAGCGCCGCCATGGGGATTCCAACCCCCTTCCCGCCACCCTGTTTCTGGCGGTTGTTAGCGCCAGGAACAGGATGGCGGGAACGGGTGTTGTGGGGCCCCAGCATGATTTTCACTGTCTGCATAGCGGACAGTGAAAATCGCGACGGGTGCAACTGCACCCGTCGCACCCCTGCAACACCGCCGGCTCCATTCGGAGCCGGCTTCTGTGTTGCAGGGTCTTTCCCGCTGGGCCGGCGGGCGCTCCTTTGGCGGGCGCCCGCCGGCCCAGCGGGAAAGCCAGAATGGCCTCCGCGGTCTTTTGACCGCGGAGCAGCCAAATGGCGGTGACCGCATGGCGGGCGGCTACCGCCGCCCACCGCGGTCAGAATGACCGCCCTAGTGTCTTAACACCGACCTCGTTGCTACTACTAATGATTTTACCACGAATGCCTTAACAACGATTTTCGTTGTAAAGGCATTCCTGATAAAAGCATTACCCCCCCAACCTCACCCCGAAACCTAAAACTTCCTGACCCCCCACCCCCTCCCCAAAACCAAAAACGCCCCACCCCCCCAACCCCGCCCCAAAACCTAAAACCCCCTGACCCCCATCATCTCCACAAAACCAAAAACACCCCAACCCCCCAACCCCGCCCCAAAACCTAAAACCCCCTAACCCCCACCCCCTCCCCAAAACCACCCCACCCCCCAACCCCACCCCAAAACGTAAAACCCCCTTACCCCCACCCCCTCCCCAACACCAAAAACGCCCCACCCCCCCAACCCCACCCCAAAACCTAAAACCCCTTGACCCCCCACCCCCTCCCCAAAAACGCCCAACCCCCCAACCCCACCCCAAAACCTAAAACCCCCTGACCCCCCACCCCCTCCCCAAAACCAAAAACGCCCCACCCCCCTACCCCGCCCCAAAACCTAAAACCCCCTGACCCCCCACCCCCTCCCCAAAACCAAAAACGCCCCACCCCCCCAACCCCGCCCCAAAACCTAAAGCCCCCTGACCCCCCACCCCCTCCCCAAAACCAAAAACGCCCCACCCCCCAACCCCGCCCCAAAACCTAAAACCCCCTGACCCCCCCTCCCCAAAACCTAAAACCCCCCACTTACCTTAGTCGACCCCTTGTCACCTGCGTCCTCCTCCTTCACCAACTCCCTTCTTTGTACCTTAACCACGCATGTTCGTAGTTCAGAACATACGTAGTTAAGGCACAAAATAACAGTCGTGGTTAAAAAAAGCATTGTTGCGCTTTCGTTAACCACGACTTCGTTAAAAAGACTTCGTTGCAAAGAATGTTTCCCCCACACGTTCCCAAAATTGAGTGGGCCACCAGAGAAAGGGTCAACATTTTATTGTTAATTAATTCTCTTTGTGTAGAGCTGGGCCTTGCTGTGGAGGGGCCATCCATTGTAGCTATATTTCATACCCTACCTCATTCCATTGCCTGCCTGGGTTCATTCCCATTCTTGTCCGAAACTCTTCATTGTATCTGAACTAAGCCATTCCTTGGAAATTCAATTGAACTTTTCTTACTACATCTATGCACTTAAATAATGTAATACACTTCTCTTAATGGCTTTCACAATAGATGCCTACATACATCAAAAAGGCAGATGACCGCAATCCAATATTAAACCTGGCATTCTGTGTGTTCTATGCAACTCCCACTGGTACTCCTTAGACCCCTTCTTCTCCTGTACCTCTCCTTTCCAAATTTTCTCTTTCATGGCAGTTTACAAGTGAGCCCCCTCCCCACAGTATTTTCTATGAAAGACAGATACTTTTTAACATCTGCCACATTTTTGGTACTCCAGTTATTTTGCTCAGCCTCTACATCTTGCTTCTTGTTACTGCTATTTGAGAGACGAGCCTTCATTTTCTTACGCACCCTTGGCTTTTTGACATTCTTGGTGGCCCTGTCTTGACTCTCCTATCTACTAACCATCTTTTTCCCACTCCATGCTTACCTCTCCTTTGCCCACACCCATCGATGTAAATCTTATTACTGTTCCTTACTCTTGTGTTCTCCTCAAATCCAGTGCCACCTACCACTCCTTCATACCGAGTGTGAGCATTTCAGAATTCCCAGCTGCAATTTACACCTAAGTTCTGCTGTTCTTCTTCTTTGTATATGTCTTACTCAAAGCTTTCTCATGTTAAGCCTGTTTGTTATTGCCAGAAATGCACCAAAACTACTCCATGCAGTTTGTACTTGCAGCTCGCAGTTCCTCAAGCGCCCACCACATCCTTGTGTCCGTTGGCATCCCTCTTTCTCCTACCAGTCCCCATCCTCATCATAATCTAGGCCCTCCTCCCTCCAAATCTGTTGACCCAGGCATCTCAGGCACCTCAATTGTACTTGTAACCCTCCTATCTTCCACTTCACCATCATTCATATCCCAAGAACAAGATTTTGATTCTGCCACCCTTAATGCCAATCTTGACATTTTTGTTTTTTTTATTGTTGGCAAAGCAACTCTCTTCCACTACCTTTCTCAATGCTGACATCACTGAGACTGTCAGCAGCTAGAAGTTGTCTTAGGATATCTGTGTGGGATTTCATGCATTATTTCTTCAAGGCTGCACTGCACATGTCTGCAATCATTACAAACCTGGGGCTTCAAAAATCACACTAGACTCTTTGTTTAAATTAGCCTCCTCTGGAACCCTTAGAACCCCTTTGAACCTCAGGCTACCCACTGCCACCCCTGTATGCCCCTGCTGCCCTCCTCTGTTCTTTTCATTACACCCTTGTTCTGCCCTCACAAATCCAGCCTTCTTGCCACCATGCAACTCCATAGTACTTAACCTTGGACTACACCTACCCGACATTCACATATTCAGTTTCTTCCCAATTTGTATCAACTTTCGCACTCACTGTAACTTAATTGCCTTTTTGCTAATAGTATTGTTTGTCTTCCTCTGTCCCTTGCTCCTCACCTCACCACTTGTCCCTTTTTTTCTTATGTGGGGCACACTATCCTCACCTTCCAGCTCACCCCTCCCTCATCTTTCTCCCTATTTCAGCCTAGTATGTGGCACAACAGCATTGTGCGTGCACAGTTATGCTCACATTCACAGGCACTCATTTGGCTCAGACATGCACTCTCTTCTGCATGCTACATCTCCCACTCTTCTCTCCCAGCCCCTCAACATGGCCACAGCCACACCTCACCACAGGTAGGTCATGGGATCAATTATGCCTACAAGGCCACTGTGGTTACCTCAGCTCCTCATTTAGCCTGCATTGCTTGACCATTGGCTCTGCCTGTCTTACCAATTCTGAGTTCAGAGCAGAGGTAAGGCCTCAAAGCTGGCACACTCTATTTCCCCATGCCCCTCACTCTACTGCCCCAACTACTGCCACTACCCTTTAATTTCAATAGCTTCCTTCTGTGTTTTGCTCCTTCCCTGCATGAACAAGCACTCTAGCACCTGGCACTCCTGTCATTACTTGTAAAGGCATTCTCCCTATCCCTGCAACCCTACTCCAAGATGAAGAGCAAAATTAAATCCTGTTTTCCACACTCCTGGATAATCCTCCATACTCTCCTCACTGTGTCAATGGCCACCACAATGGTCACTGCACTCACCCAATCGTCTAGTACCCCCTCAGGCCTACCTCTAACCCGAATAGACCTAGCCCACCAGGTGTGCAAGGATTTGCCAAATGAGGCTGTCCTACATCCTACTTTGTGCTAAAAACCTGCCTAAGCTCTGACCTTTCACTTCCCATTCCCCTGTGGACTCCACCAATCACCCATAAAACACAAGGGAAAATGTTGCCCTGCCTTCACGTCCTCAGTCACCCATCTCCTGCACCATGTCGTGTAGGGAACGGTCATAGCTTGCTAATGACACTATGCTTCTGTCTTTGTAAGGCAAACATCAAAGGTCTCGAAGAAGGGTAGGTCATAGACGACCCATTCTGAATGCTGCCCTGTGATCATTTCTGTCAGGGATACAATTATACATGTTACATCATGATAACAATAGTGTGACACATTGTAGTTCAGAATCTCACAGGGGAAATCATGGTGTTTGCTAGTCTTAATATAGAATTCCCAACCCTTCCTAGAGCTACACTGCCACACCCATAGTATACTTTAGAAAAATGGTACATATTCAGTATTCGTTAGCTTTGCGCCATTCCTTGTTTTTTTCTGTCTGTCTGCAATTTCTCTTTTACCATTATAAGTGTGGGTGTGCAAATCCCAGCATGCTTGCCATTGCAAAGCTATGTACTTCTACCAATCATCTTTGAATATGTACTAGACAGTTATTTACTAGTGGCCTTTAGTCACGTGAACTGTTTTAGGACCAAAATACTGCATGTTCCAAAGTTTTGCTCTGTATCCAGGAGGTGGTTGCAAAAAGAGGCCAGAAAGAAAGCAAAAACGATGCTCTATACATACAAGTGCAGTACATTATGGGTGACAAATTGTTTTATGTCAGCTGGACATCATGTTTACAGTGCTAGTTTAATAGGATCAATAGTGTCCCAGAGCACTGGCATATTGCATGATCCCAAGTCTGGATGAGCCACCAGCATCCCGTCACATCCCAGTGTGCTGTTCAAAATCTGCTTACAACGTTGTGTTAGTGTTCTGACTTTAGGCATGTGTACCGTGTTATGATATGTGCTACCTCTGTTCCCGTTTGAATATGTGTGGTAAATACTTCACCTTTTTAGGTGTGTGGTGTTCATCTTGAATCGTAGACACAGTATCCTTACAGTTGGTGTTAAGCTTAGTATTAAATGATGGGTTCAGAGGTTATAGTTATGCCTGTGCTTTAAGGTTGCAGTTAGGATGTGTTAGGATCACTGTTGAGTTTAGGGTGGGTGATTTAGGATTAGATGTTGAGAAAGTGTAATCTCGCTGTGCCATTACACCTCTTAACACATTAAATAAAAGGGTTATTGGTTTTCTGCTTAACAAAGAAATGTTTTCTTTTAACAAGGTGCACGGTGAATTATACGAGTAAAGTGCACAGATGACTGCAATGTTTCATGCATGCCATATTTTCCATAATTTGAAAGAATGTTTATGCTACAGTGTTTTAGAAATATTATTCCTTATAATCATTATATATTTGACATCAGAGACGTATAGAATTTATTTAACCTGATGTATATTCATGTTTAATTAGTCTGGCCAGATTGAAGGCCCATATATATTTTTCTGTGTTCTAACCTTCAATGTGCAACATTTTGAATGTTTTTCTAAAGCTGCAGGTGTCATGATCCAAGACCAAGTTAAAAGGGAGATCATTGTTTGGAATAATAAGAAAATCCCAGTGGAATGCTTATTGAGGATGTGAGGAGTATCCTGAGATAGCAGCTGTAACTCTTATGAAATTCCAGAGCATGAGGGTGTACCAAGGTTGACGCCAAAACCCCAGAAGGCCAAAGTGTCAGTTAGCAAATTATAATTTGTGGCTATGTTTTTGAACTAGGAACGGTATTTCCCTATGAGATCATCCTTGGAAGAAACAAAATTTAAGTGTGGTTTGGTTATTAGTATGCATCAGATTCCCTCTGCCCTTAGCTTAGAGTGGACCTTATTTAGTCTTGAACTCTAATTTCTATGTGGTTTTATGCCGCCATACGTCTCTTGATGGAAACTTCTCCAGAAATTCTGTCATGCTGACTACTTTCCAGAACCTATAGAATATTAGCATAGTTAGGATTTTAAATTAAATGGTTAGTGTTAGAAATGGGGTCTTTGGTTGACAGTCAGGTTATCCCCTGTTCAAGCAAGGACCCTCACTCTTGTCAGGGTAAAAGAGAATTACCCTCAGCTAACCCCTGCTTACACCCTTGGTAGCTTGGCAGAGCAGTAGGCTTAACTTCAGAGTGCTAGGTGTAAAGTATTTGTACCAACACACACAGTAACTTAAAGAAAACACTACAAAATGACACAACACAGGTTCAGAAAAATAGGAAATATTTATCTAAACAAAACAAGACCAAAACAACAAAAATCCACCATACACAAGTCAAGTTATCAATAAAAATGCAAAAAGAGTCTTTAAGTAGTTTTAAACACACACGAGCGCTGCTAGCGTGAAAATGTACCTGGTGTGCGTCAAAAATAACCCAGCATGGGCGGGTGTGCGTCAAATATAACTCCGAACGGCAGTACGTGAGTCAGAAATCCAGCCGCATGATGACCCGAAATCCCCGCAGCACAGGTTGTGATCTCCCAGCCTCCATCAGCGAAGCTGAGCATCGTTTCTCCTGCTCCGTGCGTCGATTCTTTGGTCGGGTTTCCTGCGAGCGTCGTTTTCTCAGCTGCGGAGCCGGCGGCGCGTCGTTTTTTCAGCCGCAGATCGGAGTCACGTCAATCTTTTCCCGCATGGCGCTCTGTACGTGGATTTTCTTGTCTTTAGGCTACCAGCTTCTCCTTTCAGGGTTCCAGGAACTGGATGGGCACCACAGTCTCTCCAGAGGCTCCAGGTGCTGGCAGAAAGAAGTCTTTGCTGTCCCTGAGACTTCAAACAACAGGAGGCAAGCTCTAGATCAAGCCCTTGGAGATTTCTTCTCAAGATGGAAGGCACACAAAATCCAGTCTTTGCTCTCTTAGGGCCAGATGTAGGAAAGCTTTAGCGACTCGCAAACGGCGAAAAACGCCGTTTGCGAGTCGCTAAAGCCCATCTGGTATGTAGAAATGCATTTTGCGAGTCGGAACCGACTTGCAAAATGCATTTCCGAGTCGCAAATAGGAAGGGGTGTTCCCTTCCTATTTGCGAGTCGCACTGGTATGCAATTCCATTTGCGACTGCGAAAGCGGTCGCAAATGGACTCGCAGTTACCATCAACTTGAAGTGGATGGTAACTGTTGGACTTTTGCTTATGCAGGGTCATCCCCAGTCTTTTTGCCTCCTGCCTCCTATTTTTTTCTGACCTGTTGCTGTTGGCTTTTCTACTCTGAGCACTTTACCACTGCTAACCAGTGCTAAAGTGCATATGCTCTCCGTGTAAATTGTATGTAATTGGTTCTCCATGATTGGCATATTTGTTTTACTGTTAAGTCCCTAGTAAAGTGCACTAGAGGTGCCCAGGGCCTGTAAATCAAATGCTACTATTGGGCCTGCAGCACTGGTTGTGCCACCCACATAAGTAGCTCTGTAATCATGTCTCAGACCTGCCACTGCAGTGTCTGTGTGTGTATTTTTACACTGTAAATTCAACTTGGCAAGTGTACCCACTTGCCAGGCCTAAACCTTCCCTTTTCTTACATGTAAGGCACCCCTAAGGTAGGCCCTAGGTAGCCCCAAGGGCAGGGTGCAGTGTATGGATAAGGTAGGACATATAGTAATGTGGTTTATATGTCCTGACAGTGAAATACTGCCAATTTCGTTTTTCACTGTTGCAAAGCCTGTCTCTCTCATAGGATAACATGGGTGCTACCTTTAAATATGATTAAAGTGTAGATTCCCCTAGAGAGTAGATGGACATGTGGAGTGTGAGGTCCCTGAACTCACAATTTAAAAATACATCTTTTAGTAAAGTTGATTTTAAGATTGTGCGTTTGAAAATGGCACTTTTAGAAAGTGAGCATTTTCTTGCTTAAACCATTCTGTGACTCTGCCTTGTTTGTGGATTCCCTGTCTGGGTCAGTTTGACAGTTGGTTGTTTTTCACCTCACACCAGACAGTGACACAAAGGGGGCTGGGGTGTAACCTGCATTTCCTGATTAGCCATCTCTGCTAGGAGGGAGGGGTGGAGTGGTCACTCTCATCCGAAAGGACTGTGCCTGCCTCTGACAATGCCGGCTCCAACCCCCTGCTGTGTGTCTGATGACTTGGCTGGGCAAGGCAGGATTTCACAAGTAGGTGTGAGTCCCCTTTGAAGAAAGGTGACTTCAAAGACTAAAATGGGTATAAGAAGGGCACCCAAATCTACAGACTTTAGAAACACTTCTGGAACCAAGAGGAACCTCTGCCTGGAGAAGAGCTGATAGCTGAGGAAGACGTGCTGCCCTGCCTGTGACTGTGCTTTGTGGAGCTTTCCTGCAATGCTGCTTCTGCCAGAGTAAGAGGGCAAAGACTGGACTTTGTGTGCCTTCCATCTTGTGAAGAAATCTCCAAGGGCTTGAGTTAGAGCTTGCCTCCTGTTGTTTGAAGTCTCAGGGACAGCAAAGACTTCTCTCTGCCAGCACCTGGAGTCTCTGGAGAGAGTCCTGCTCTGACAAGTGGTGCCCTGTCCAGTCCCTGGGCCCTTGAAAGGAAAGCTGGTGGAAATCCAAGGAAATCGACTTCGGACGACTCCGGACCAACGCCGCTGCTGAATCCGGTAACGCTGCCTGCACCTGACGCCGTGACCTTCGCTGGAACGCGACACTCTTCGCAGGCCCGTCGCTGCAGCAGCCCCCCTGAAGTCCGCGACTCCGTGGAAGTCGCCGCACTACGTCGTGACTGACGCCGCTTGAAGTGCACGGGTTCAACGTTTCGCACAGACGCCGCGATTCCTGACTTTGCGCCTCGGCTTGTTTTCACTCTTCACCAAAGGTACTGTACTTGGGGGTCTACACGACTCCGTGTCCGGCGTCGCTGGTGTCGGCTTGTTGGGAACGACTCCGTCACGACGCCGTGTTAACATCTCATTGAAGCATTTTTGTTTCTAAGCGCTATTTTTGAGTTTAATCTTTAAAAATTCATAACTTGACTTGTGTATGTTGGATTTTTGTCGTTTTGGTCTTGTTTTGTTTAGATAAATATTTCCTATTTTTCTAAACCGGTGTTGTGTCCTTTTGTAGTGTTTTCATTAAGTTACTGTGTGTGTTGGTACAAATACTTTACACCTAGCACTCTGAGGTTAAGCCTACTGCTCTGCCAAGCTACCAAGGGGGTATGCAGGGGTTAGCTGAGGGTGATTCTCTTTTACCCTGACTAGAGTGAGGGTCCTTGCTTGAACAGGGGGTAACCTGACTGTCAACCAAAGACCCCATTTCTAACAGTAACCCAGTCGCAAACGGGAAGGGGTCCCCATGGGACCCCTTCCCCTTTGTGTCTGGCCTAAAAAATAATTTTTCAGAGCAGGCAGTGGTCCAATGGACCACTACCTGCCCTGAAAAATACCGAAACAAAAGGTTTCGGTTTATTTTTCAAAGTGCAGCTTGTTTTCCTTTAAGGAAAACGGGTTGCACTTTGAAAAAAAAAACCTGCTTTATTTAAAAGCAGTCACGGACATGGAGGTCTGCTGTTCCCAGCAGGCCTCCATGTCCGTGAGTGCCTAGACTCGCTATGGGGTCGCAAATTGCGACCCACCTCATTAATATTAATGAGGTGGGTCTTTGCGACCCCATAGCGACTCGCAGAAGGTGTCTGAGACACCTTTCTGCATCCCAAATTGCGACTTGCAATTTGCGAGTCGCAGGGACTCGCAAATTGCAAGTCGCAATTTGGGACTTTGCTACATCTGGCCCTTACTCTGGCAGAAGCAGCAACTGCAGGATAGCTCCACAAAGCACAGGCAGGGCAGCTCTTCTCCCTCAGCTATTCAGCTCTTCTCCAGGCAGAGGTTCCTCTTGGTTCCAGAAGTGTTTTTAAAGTCTGTGGTTTTGGGTGTCCTTCTTATACCCAATTTCTCCTTTGAAGTAGGCCTACTTCAAAGTAAAGTCTCTTTTGAATGTGAAATCCTGCCTTGCCTAGGCCAGGCCCCAGACACTCACCAGGGGGTTGGAGACCTCATTGTGTGAGGGCAGGCACAGCCCTTTCAGGTGTGAGTGACCTCTCCTTCCCTCCCTCCTAGCACAGATGGCTCATCAGGAAATGCATTCTACACCCCAGCTCCTTTTGTGTCACTGTCGAGTGTGAGGTGCAACCAGCCCAACTGTCAAACTGACCCAGATAGGGAATCCACAAACAGACAGAATCACAGAATGGTATAAGCAAGAAAATGCGCACTTTCTAAAAAGTGGCATTTTCAAACACACAATCTCAAAATCAACTTTACTAAAAGATGTATTTTTAAATTGTGAGCTCCACATGTCTGTCCACTCCCAAAGGGAATCTACACTTTAATCAGATTTAAAGGTAGCCCCCATGTTAACCTATGAGAGGGGCAGGCCTTGCAACAGTGAAAAACGAATTTAGCAATATTTCACTGTCAGGACATATAAAACACATTACTATGGGGGTTATTCTAACTTTGGAGGAGGTGTTAATCCGTCCCAAAAGTGACGGAAAAGTGACGGATTTACCACCAGCCGTATTACGAGTCCATTATATCCTATGGAACTCGTAATACGGCTGGTGGTATATCCGTCACTTTACTGTCACTTTTGGGACGGATTAACACTCCTCCAAAGTTAGAATAACCCCCTATGTGTCCTACCTTAACCATACACTGCACCCTGCCCTTTTGGCTACCTAGGGCCTACCTTAGGGGTGCCTTACATGTAAGAAAAGGGAAGGTTTGAGCCTGGTAAGTGGGTACACTTTCCAAGTCGAATTTACAGTCAAAACTGCACACAGATACTGCAGTGGCAGGTCTGAGACATGATTACAGAGCTACTTATGTGGGTGGCACAACCAGTGCTGCAGGCCCACTAGTAGCATTTGATTTACAGGCCCTGGCAGCTCTAGTGCACTTTACTAGGGACTTACTAGTAAATTAAATATGCCAATCATGGATAAGCCAATTACATACACATTTTGTAAAGGAGCACTTGCACTTTAGCACTGGTTAGCAGTGGTAAAGTGCCCAGAGTAACAAAAACAGTAAAATCAGAGTCCAGCACACATCAACAACCTGGGGAACAGAGGCAAAAAGTTAAGGAAGACCACGCCAAGGATGAAAAGTCTAACAGTTAGGCAGGAAAACCTGGATTCAAACTCAATTTTCTGTATTATCGCTACTGAATTAGTGGTCTTTTACATGTTAGTTAAATTTCACATTATGCTAAGTTTGATTCTCCTTTGGTTATTCTGTACATTTATACTATGATTTTGAGTTTGACTTTGAGTCTAAGTAAAACCCTTTGAACCTTAAGTTGGTCTCTGGAATTGAATTTGTGGCTATCTTACACTGTTATTAATTTGAATAATTTGATGTATTGTCTTCTCACTCTTCGGAATAGATAAGAACATTTAATCGGACCTTGGAATCTAGAATTAGGTCCTTGTGCTGGAACAGAAGGTAGCAATCAGGATGGTTCTCTTTCTGAAATGAGGGGAACTGGAATTAGGCTCTACAACAGTTAGTGCCCAGTGTCCAGTTTAGATGTTCATATCCAGACTTAGAAGATAGTGGAATTGTGTTGATTAGGAGGAGAGTTGTACTGGTAGTGAGTATTAATGGGGTTGCAGATTGTGGCAGTTGATTTTAGTTTGCAGTGATTGTGTGAATAAGTGGTATCTTGTGGAGATGTTTTTGCATGTTGCATGAGTGTGATGATTTATAAAGAGGTTGAAGAGGTTATCGGGTCTGACGTGGCCTAAGATCCCAGGATAGCTTAAAAGTTTTATAAGACACCATATTATATTGTCTGCTTAGAGGTTGTGTCGTGAGATGTCAACGGCATAGTTACAATAGGGACTTATTATGTGTGAATGTGAGGCGACTGGTTTAGTGAATCTTAGTGTGCAGAGTGAAACTATACTGGTCTTGATTACACCGCGCAGGTCGAGGTTTCATCAGAAGTGATTGCAAACATTCTTGTGTGTTTGAAATTATTCATTTTAGAGGAGCAGACAAAGGTTTTGTATTTTATGTGTGTGTGTGATATTGTGGTCTACATCACAGTGTACCACACTGATATTGGTTGGTTGATATAGTGTCGCACTGTTATTGGTAGACAATGTCATATGGTGGTGCGCTGCGATTGGTGGTTGCATTGAAGCAAGGAATTGTGAATACAATATTGTTTTTATTGAATTGAAGTCTTGTGAAATTGTTTAAAAATTAAGGGGGTCATTACAACATAGGTGGTAAAAGCCACTTACCGCCGTGCAGAAGACCGCCAACACACCGCCGCTGCCACGGAAATCCGCCACAGCTATTACAACCCACCGCTCGGAATCCGCCAAAATTCAGACACCCACACAAGTCCGCCACATCAAAGGTCAGTGATAAACTGGCGAAAACAAAACCTCCACCGTCACGCCAACAGAAATACGCCCACACTATCACGACACACGAATCCACGCGGCGTTCTTTCAACCGCGGTATTCCATTGGTGGTACACACCGCTGCGCTCAAAATACACACACATTTACAAAACACTACCACATTGGACAAATCGAAATACACACACCTGATACACATACACACACCACTCCCACACACCCAATACAATATAAAACACACACCCACATCACCCACAAACCCTTACGACAACATTACCGAGAGAAGGCCAGAGAGAGACACTACAATCCACAACCAAGCATCCACAGGCACAAAATACCATCACCAACAGAACTTCCACGCACCTCACACAACACACCACTACATATCAGCACACCTATCACCACACACACCACCCCATACATCACCCACACCACCCCATGGCACGGCAAAGACACCCCAGGTTCTCTGAGGAGGAGCTCTGGGTCATGGTGGAGGAAATCGTCCGGGTAGAGCCACAGCTATTCGGAGCACAGGTGCAGCACACCTCCATAGCAAGGAAGATGGAGCTATGGTGAAGAATAGTGGACAGGGTCAACGCAGTTGCACAGCACCCAAGAAATCGGGATGACATCAGGAAGAGGTGGAACGACCTACGGAGGAAGGTGTGTTCCGTGGTCTCAAGACACCACCTTGCGGTTTTTGGACTTGCGGCGGACCCCCACCTCCTCCCCCACAACTAACAACATGGGAGGAGCAGGTCTTGGCAATTCTGCATCCCGAGGGCCTCGCAGGAGTAGATG
This sequence comes from Pleurodeles waltl, assembly GCF_031143425.1. Taxonomy (NCBI): domain Eukaryota; kingdom Metazoa; phylum Chordata; class Amphibia; order Caudata; family Salamandridae; genus Pleurodeles; species Pleurodeles waltl. The sequence continues at coordinate 1,240,339,874 of NC_090446.1, forward strand.
GAGGAATGGACTCTGGTAAGTCAAAGCTTAACTATTACATCCCCCACCTTTCCTGCATGCCATGACATATCCCACTCTCACCCTCAGCCCCATCACTCCAACTCCTCACAAATGTCCCAATATCACAAACCACCCATCCCAACACCAAGCCCTGCATGCAACAACAAAGCATTGACACCCAGCACCAAAGCATGGCCACTGCACATACCCATACACCCCCCTAAACCATCATCACACAAGGTCACACACAGGAATGCAGGCACTGGGGTACACGGTCACCCACCCATTGCACACGATGCCACACACAGATGTAATAAATATCCTTTTATACCCCTGCAGGACCCCTACCCAACGTAACCGGACAGGAGAGGCCCACAGTGATGACAGCACCTCTGTCCAACTGGATCTAGATGACCAGCCCGGCCCATCAGGGACCCGGGACAGTTGGTTCCCCTCACACAGTCACAGGCCACTACAGACCTTCCTCCCTCTGGAAACACCGGCCCAGCACCCACCCAGCGGGCCCATACCTCTGTCCCCAGGACACGTCAATCAGCAGTGTGTCCACCACTACAGGGAACCCAAGCTAACCCACCACCCCAACAACAACAGGGACCTGGGGGCAGTGGTAGCGGGCACACGGTCCAGGGGACGGAGGCCCAAGAACACAGGGGAACTGGGAGGGCTGCTGTGCGACAGGGGGAGGACAGGCCAAGGGAACCAACTCTCCACGAGGCCCTCTCCTCCATCATGGGAGCCTACCACCACTCCCAGGAGTCGATGGCAATGGTATTGGCCAAGTTTCGGAGACCCAGCGCCTGCAGGAGGAACAGTATTTGGGCTTCAGGGAGGAACTCAGAACCATCAATTCCACCCTGGCCACCATCGCAGGGGTGCTGAAGGAAGTACTCAACACCAGGAGGGACACTGTGACACAACAAGGGGCCCCTGACACTAGCATGGACGATGAACTGCCCACCACCTCCGCCAGTGCTAGTGGACAGGACGCCCCACCACAGGACCACCACACCAGCATCCCACCCCGTGCAGAGGGAGAACCACCCCGCAAACGGTCCCTGAGATCCAGGACAAAGACAGAGAACAATGCCAAGATCCCCGCCAAGAAATGAGACCACCCTGAATGTCATCTTTCTGTCCCACTTTGCCCCCTGTCCATCCTCAAACTGCCCCAGCTGCACTTCCTATGCCCATTTGGGCAATGCACCTGTGAGACTAATAGACTGGACTCTGCCATGGACATTCCTCCACCATCCCCCCTCACCATTTTACAACCCCCTCCAATATTGAGCACTTAAATAAACACCCTTGAAGCACAAAACAATCTGGATTCAGTCTGTGATTTCGAAATTGTGTATTAGCAATTACAGTGACAAAATGCTCTTTCAATTGTAATGTCAACATACCTATGTCACACAGCTCTAGTCCATGAGGAAACAAAGCAGATGTCACACAGTGGGACCCACATCTGTGAAATCGTAATGGAAAGTGACAACTCAGTGACCATACACTGGGTGAAAACGACAGACAGTAGAGAGGTAGTAGTGTTAAAATACATGTAGTAGGCAGGTCTGTACTCTTACCTGTGTCTCACTAGAAATATTGCAGGATCACCGAGTTCCTGTTGTCCATGTCCTCTTCTTCTGCTTCCTTGTCTTCACTGTCCACAGGCTCCACAGCTGCAACAACACCGCCATCTAGACCATCCTCCTGCAGAAAAGGCACTTGTCTTCGCAAAGCTAAGTTGTGAAGCATACAGCAGGCCACGATGATCTGGCACACCTTCTTTGGTGAGTAGAATAGGGATCCACCTGTCATATGGAGGCACCGGAACCTGGCCTTCAGGAGGCCGAAGGTCCGTTCTATAATCCGCCGAGTTCGCCCATGGGCCTCATTGTAGCGTTCCTCTGCCCTTATCCTGGGATTCCTCACTGGGGTCAGTAGCCATGACAGGTTGGGGGTAACCAGAGTCACCTGCAAATGGCGAGGGACAACTGTTAGACACACACTAACCTGTAGGGATATCCCCAGACCCAGACAACCATTCCCATTGTCTTGCTTCCAGGTGCTCACCTAATAGCCACACACAGTGCTTCTGGAGTTGACCCATCACATAAGGGATGCTGCTATTCCGCAGGATGTAGGCGTCATGCACTGAGCCAGGGAACTTGGCATTCACATGGGAGATGTACTGGTCTGCCAAACACACCATCTGCACATTCATGGAATGATAACTCTTCCGGTTTCTGTACACCTGTTCACTCCTGCGGGGGGACCAAAGCCACATGTGTCCCATCAATGGCACCTATGATGTTGGGGATATGTCCCAGGGCATAGAAGTCACCTTTCACTGTAAGCAAATCCTCCACCTGAGGGAAAACAATGTAGCTCCGCATGTGTTTCAGCAGGGCAGACAACACTCTGGACAACACGTTGGAAAACATAGACTGGGACATCCCTGATGCTATGGCCACTGTTGTTTGAAATGATCCACTTGCAAGGAAATGGAGTACTGACAGCACCTGCACTTGAGGGGAGATTCCTGTGGGATGGCGGATAGCTGACATCAGGTCTGGCTCCAGCTGGGTACACAGTTCATGGATTGTGGCATGGTCAAGCCTGTAGGTGATGATCACATGTCTTTCCCCCATTGTCGACAGGTCCACCAGCGGTCTGTACACCGGAGTATGCCGCCATCTCCTCACATGTCCCAGCGGACGGTGCCTATGAATGACAACAGTGAGCACAGAGTCAACCAACTTAGAGGTACATACCCACAGCTTACACAGAACACGAATCATAATCCGAAAAGTGGCCTGTATGTGTGTTGAGGCTAGGCCTAGGTATGTATGACGCAGTTAAAAATTAAGCCATGTGGGCCCCTGAAATGGCGGCTGCCTGACCTCTAAAGTGGGACAATGGGATGTGAGGTAACTGGGCTGGCGTTGTACACCGTCGCGGTAGGCGGTCGAAGACCGCGGCGCAATGCTGCATTGGTTAACATTGGACCCTATGGGTCCCAGGAGCCAATGACGATGTACGCCGGCGGTGACGGTACGCACTGCTGCGGACGTGACCGCCATTTTCTATCTGTTCAATCACTCGATACCTGATCTTCGACAGGAGAGGACCTACACTGCAAGTGCTGCTGGGACCTCGGTCTGGAAGAGACAATGGCTTGAGTGTCTGGGGAAAGGGCCCCTGCCTTCACATCGGAGGAGTTGGAGAGACTCATGGATGGGGTCCTCCCCCAGTACACGCTACTCTACAGTCATCCAGACAAACAGGTAAGTACACTGGGAGCATGCTGTATGGGCTATGCCTGTGTGGAGTGGGGTGGATGAAAGATGGGGGGGGGGATTGAGGCGTGCATGAAACGACGATGAATGCATGTGCCACATGGCAAGGGTAGGGATGGGGGCCAATGACAGTGACGGTGCAATTGGTAATAAACTTTCTCTTCCCCCTGTACAAATTATGTAGGTCAGCGCCCACCAGAAAAAAGATATTTGGCGTGCCATCGCCAAGGACGTCCGGACCCTGGGGGTCTACCACAGACAGGGCACCCACTGCCGGAAAAGATGGGAGGACATTCGCCGCTGGAGCAAGAAGACAGCGGAGGCTCAGCTGGGGATGGCCTCCCAACGTGGGAGGGGTGCCCGTCGCACTATGACCCCCCTGATATTCAGGATCCTGGCGGTGGGGTACCCGGAGTTGGATGGGCGCTTGAGGGCATCACAGCAGCCACAAGGGGGTGAGTACACTCTCATCCTGCTGATTTTGCACGCAGTGGAGGTGTCTGGGTGGGGGAGTTGGGCTGTGGGTTTCCCTACGCCAGGGCGAGTTTGTAGGCAAGGTCCCTCTGTAAGGCAGGGCATGTGGCACCCCACCCCACCTCAGTAGAGTGCCAAGTACACCTAGTAATGCCCCTGTGTCATCCATGTGTGCAGATGTCGTCCATAGCCTTGTAGGCCATGTCCCAGGGATTGATCAGTGGAGCCCAAGATCGCTGCGTAGTGCAGGGGGCTTCTGTGTCTGTCGTGTCCGCCAACGGTAGCAGTAATGCATGCACTGAACATGTCTTTCTTCTGTCGTCCCCCCCCTTTTTGTGGTCTCTCTGTTCTTGTGTGCATTAGCATCATCAGGCAGAGGAGCAGTGGCACCGGAGCAGGAGGGAGCTGCATCCCACATGGCCCTGGAGGGCGAGACAACGGACTCGGAGTTCACCAGTGGGACTGAGGCCGAGGGGAGCTCCACGGCGGGGACAGGAGCTGACACCAGTGACACGGACTCGTCCTCTGATGGGAGCTCCCTTGTGGTGGTGGCACCGTCTGTGCCCCCTGCTTCTACAGGTACAGCTGCCATCCCCCCTACCAGCACCGCCCTCCCAGCAGCCCCTCAGCCTTTTCCCCGTGCCCGCTCACCCAAGAGGGTGGGCATCACCTTTGCCCCAGGCACCTCAGGCCCTGCCCCAGTCACCCCTGCTTCCCTCAGTGAGGAGGCCATTGACCTCCTCAGGTCCCTCACTGTTGGGCAGTCTACCATTTTGAATGACATCCAGGGTGTAGAAAGGCAGTTGCAACAAACAAATGCATTCCTGGAGGGCATTCATTCTGGTCAGGTGGCTTCAGTGAGCTTTTCAGACTCTGGCCTCAGCACTGATGGCAGCCATTGTCCCCATCTCTAGCCTCCTCCCTCCAACTTCCTCCACCCAGACCCAATCCCCTGTACCCCAGCCTATCCCAAGCACACCTGCATGCACACACCTCAACACACAAGGGAAGCTCAGGCAAACATAAGCACCACACATCCCATAGGCACTCACGCTAGCATCACACACATGCAGACACACCAACATCCACTGCCTCCACTGTGTCCCCCTCCTCCTCGTCTCCCTCCTTCCTCCCAGTCTCGTCTACACTCACACCTGCATACACTACATCTACAGCCACTACTGCCATCACCAGCACACACACCACCACACCCCGCTCACGTGCATTGACCACCCCCACTACCATTCACACGTCCCCTGTGTCCTATCCCAGTGTGTCTGTGACACCACCACCCAAGATACACAAACGCAGGCACACACCCACCCAACAGCCATTCACCTCACGACAGCCTCCAGCACATGCACCTTCACCCAAAGTCACCAAACGAACACCTCCTACAACCACAACCTCTTCCTCCACTCCCAAACCCCCTCCAGCTACCCATCCCAGTGTCTCCCAAAAACTTTTCCTGTCCAATCTTGACCTCTTTCCCACACCTCCCCCACCCCGTCCGTCTCCTAGGTCCCGACTTTCCAGGTCCCAACCTAGCACCTCAGCCACAGCATCTCCGGGACCAGTGGTGCCTGTAGTCACCGGAATATGGAGTGCACCGGCCACCAGGGCAGCCAGTGTGGCACGGAGCCACAGCACGGACAGTCCCCCACCTGTCAAGGATCAGAAGTTGGCCAGTGCCCGGCGGTAGAGGGGGAAGACTCCAGCCACCAAAACCGCTCCCAGGGGTCCCGTGGGACTGTGGAGTCAGCTGCAACAGCTTCCAAGGTGGGGAAGGGCCACAAGAAACCCGGCAAGGCTGGGAAGAGCAGCACGGCGGAGAAGACCGCCATCATCCCCGCTTCCCAGGAGGGCACCGCCAGCCCCTGCCCTGCTGCACAGGAGGCCACCACCATCATCGCCGCTGACCAGGAGGCCACCACCAGCACCTGCCCTGCTGCCCAGGAGGCCACCGCCATCATCCCCGCTGCCCAGGAGGCCACCGCCATCATCCCCGCTGCCCAGGAGGTCACCGCCAGCACCTGCCCTGCTGCCCAAGAGGCCACCGCCAGCACAAGCCCTGCTGGGCTAAAGAGGACCGCCGGCACAAGCCCCGCTGCGCGAGAGAAGACCGCCAGCACAAGCCCCGCTGGGCTAGAGAGGACTGCCAGCGAAAGCCCCGCTGGGCTAGAGAGGACCGCCAGCACAAGCCCCGCTAGGCTAGAGAGGACCGCCAGCAGATGAGTCATTGCAGAAGAACCTGCCGCCACAAGCACCGCTGAACAGGGCACCGCCGCTACAAGCACCGCTGAACAGGGCACCGCCGCCTCAAGCACCGCTGAACAGGGCACCGCCGCTACAAGCACCTCTGAACAGGGCACCGCCGGCACAAGCACCGCTGAACAGGGCACGCAGCCACAAGCATCGCTGAACAGGGCACCGCCGCTACAAGCACCGCTGGCCCATGAGCGCCAAGGGCATTGACGCTACTGAGTCCGTCACGAGCAGGATGAAGCACTCTGGGCACAATGCCCCCTCCAGAACCAGTGGAGATTTACATCCACTACCTCTGTCCTTAGCAGGATGAAGCACTCTGGGCACAATGCCCCCTCCAGAACCAGTGGAGATTTACATCCACTACCTCTGACTTTAGCAGGATGAAGCACGCTGGGCACAATGCCCCCTACAGAACCAGTGGAGACTGTTATCCACTTGAGAGACTGTGGCTTTGCACTCCCCAAGATATAGCAGTGGGCAACCCACCCACTGTAGAGACTTGAGAGACTGTTGCTTTGTACTCCTCAGGATAAAGCAGTGGGCAACCCACCCACTGAAAAGACTTGAGAGACTGTGGCTTTGCACTCCCCAGGACATAGCAGTGGGCAACCCACCCACTGTAGAGACTTGAGAGACTGTGGCTTTGCACTCCCCAGGATAAAGCAGTGGGCAACCCACCCACTGAAAAGACTTGAGAGACTGTGGCTTTGCACTCCCCAGGATATAGCAGTGGGCAACCCACCCACTGTAGAGACTTGAGAAACTGTGGCTTTGCACTCCCCAGGATAAAGCAGTGGGCAACCCACCCACTGAAAAGACTTGAGAGACTGTGGCTTTGCACTCCCCAGGATTGAACAGTGGGCATGTGGCCCCCTCGTGGATTTGGCGTCATGCACTCAACCGGCTGAGGTGCCCACCCTTTCCCTCCCCCTGAGGTGCCTGTTTTGTTGCGCTCTGGTGCCCCTGCAGTGTTCTCTCCGTCATGGTCGGGGATCTTGTGTGGGCCCTGTGTTCCACGGACTTCATTGGAGCACTACCTGGACTACTAAGCTTGGTGTATATTTTGTTTATAGTGTATATATATATTTTTGCGTACTTGATTTTAATATATTACAATGGTTCCACTCATTTCCTTTTCCCTTTGCATTCTTCCAGGGGGGTTGGGGGGTGTAACTGTAATGTATCATGCTGTATTGGTGTGTGTGTTGTAGTGGGTGAGGGTGGGGGTGTGGGTGTCGCGTGTTGCGTGTGTGTGTCCCTGTTTTTTTCCTCCCCCCTCCCCTGTGTCGTAGGTGCAGTACTCACTGTTGTCTTCGCCGCCGGCATTCGTGCTCCTAGTAGAGGAGCAAGAAGATAAGGGCTGGCAGGATGTGCAGCTCTGGTTCCATGGCGTCCGGATTCCTCGTGGGGTGTGTAGAGGTGAGTGTTTTCCCTTCGAAGTCCTGTTTCCGACGTGTTTTTGTTCGCGGTGAACCCACCCCGGAAAAGGTGGCTGATTGGTAGGTTGTGATACTGTGGGCGGTACTTTGTCCTCCGCCTGTCTGTTGGCGGTGAGCGCCGCGCTGTTTGTTTGTACTGCCGTGGCGGTCGGAGTGTTAAAGTGGCTGTCTTTGTTGCCGGTTTCCGCCATGGTCGTAATTCCAATTTTTTTACCGCCAGGCCTGTTGGCGGTCTTACTGCCGCTTTACCACCGGCCGCCAGGGTTGTAATGACCACCTAAATGTTTAAAAGTTTTGCGAGACCTGTTCAGAGGTGATGTTCATATACCTATTAGAGAGGACAAAGTGGCCGCTTCCGAAGGTACTCCTGGTCATTATATAGCGATTAATGTAGGGCTTCATATATGTGTTTGGATTGGTCAGTGGCACAAGGCCACAGAAAAGAATGGCCCATTGAGATTCCTACAATATGGCACATTTAATTTGAAAATTATTGAAAGTTTGCGGAGGGTGCTGTATGAAATTAAGCCACCTTCTAGACCTGCACAATGTGAAACATCTAATGCTTTGGAACGCACTACTCATTCAAAGGAGACAACAGAGATATCAAGGTAGAGTGAAGGAAGCTCTGCGTTCCTATGCAGATGTTAGATGGGATGCTGATCAGAAAAGGTGGAGAACAGACATGGCAGAGGAGGTTAAGCTGTGTCCGGCTTTGACCACAGATGTGACTGTAGGAGAAGGGGAAAGAAAGAAGATCAAAAAGCAAAAGAAGAATAAGCAAAAAGAGCATGATGACATGGGCATAGATGATGATGATGACGATTCTCGAGATAGTCTTTTGGATGCGTTCTTATCTGAACACCCACCCCTGTAGAATGAGCTAGAGGTGGGAGTGGGAACAATGGTATTGGAGGCAGTGGCGTAAATTACCTTTCCTACTGTCCTGAATAGGAAGGCTCTTAGTCCTATGGGATGTATTCCTGCTAATGTCCCTTGTGAACTAAGAAGTGAGGTTCTGAAAGAATGTATCCTAGTTGACACCACTGTGAGTACCGTTGAATGCTCTCACAATGTAAGTTACTATTGGCCTAGTAGTTTCTATGTATAAATCAGAAGGCCATTGGAGAAATACAAACAATCTAGCAGCCTAATAGTGTTGCAGGATCAACAAATGCTCCAAATAATTCAGGTACTGGAGGATTTGTTCCTTTGATTCCTACACATACAAGCACTCCATTTGCAGCAACTTCAGCTATGACTTTGAATATGTCAGCAGGTCCTTCAATAGGTTCATATCAGAAGATGCCCACTCATACTATCCCTGTATGGAAACCGCCTTTGAATTTGATTTGGGGAATGGTGCTTAGGGAAATAATTCTACACCTAGGATTCCTGTAGTAACTACATCTATTAGTGTAAAAGAGATAGACAAATATGTACAATTTTTTTAATAAAGATACTTCATCTGAAGAGAACTCAAGTACAGAAGTCCAACGACATCGAGAGAAAGCAATGATTGTTGGAAATCTTGGCTTAAAACAATTAGAGACTTATCAAGAGGATGAGTTGGCATTTAAGTATAGGGACATCAGTAAGCGAGTTCATGATAAATTGGCAAAATCGGCCCAGAAATATAAGGTTGACTCAAATAAAACTAATACTCCGCAATGGAGCTATGGAGTGTGCTTCAGTGAAAAAGACATTGCTGATATGAGAACTCAAGGGTTATAAACTCAGATTAAAGAACTAATTCTGAGTTTTAGGAAATTTAATTAATTGTATAAATGGGAGACTAAATGGGCAAAGAAGAAGGAGGAGAAGAAACCTTCAGGTGAACCGCCTCGGGTTGGAGCAGCGGTAGGTGGTGCAAACTTCCCTTTAAGAGAAGTGCCTTTTAGAGGTTATGTACATGTGGCATGGAGCAAAAGTGATCTTGCATCATTTACCAACGATTTCCCAAAATTACGAGAAACACTAGTGGAATAGTATCGACAGGTTGAAAGATTTGTGAAAATTTCACAAGTGTTGTGGATTGACCTGAATATGTTGTTCAACACTTTTACTCAGAGTGACCTGTGGATGGAATGTAAGATAGCTGTTCGATGGCCTGAGGTGAAACCAACTAGAAAACACATTCACAAAGGATCCTTCACCATTGGTAATGAAGAAATATGAGGAGGTTATGCCAATCCTGAAAGGAAAAGTCCCTCCTCAGGATGTTTATTGGGTCAAAATTGAGAGAGCCAAAGGAGTTGATCCATGCTTACTACGAGAGAATGTTGCAGACTTTCCCACAACACAGTGCCATGGAAACATTACAAGCAAAGGATATGGGGTATTTTATGTCAAGGTTTGTGACAGGGTTGAGGCCATTAACCAGTATGATGATCCAGCAACATTTGATTTGCTGGCAGAATAAGTCTATTGATGAAATTTCGCATTACACAAAATATTGTCATGATGAGATAGACATGAAGCAGAAAAGGCTGATGGAAAAACAGACGGTTGCTCAAATGAAAGCCCCTCAAAGGACTAGCCAGATGCCCCTAGCTGTAAACAATGTGACCACAATGCAAGGTGTATATCAACAACTACAAAAGCCCAAGCAAGGTAGTTCCCATAGATCCGGGTAGAGGAATGGATGTAAGTAGTTTAAAAAGATCAACTCCATGTCACATATGCAATAGAATGGGAGATTGGAAGCGTGAATGTTGTTTAAATCAAGCAAATCAAGTCCAAAATGCAGGATTTGTACCTTCTCCGAATACTTTATTCCAATCAGATGCAGGGTGTGCAAAGACCTAGAAGTCAAAATTTTAATGTGCCTCAAGCTCCAATATTGCAAGTTCCCAACTTCCGATGCTACAACAAAATACTGGTGGGTCATGTCAGAATATGAATCAAGGTTTGAGAATGAATATGAGTCTGACGCAAGAAAATAATCCATTTCAGCAATTTCCCTTGTTCAGTTTGAATGAAGGAAATGGCTCCAATCAGTCAGCCTGATGGTCCCTGAGGGGGGATGTCACGAGAGGTATCTATTGCAAATCTTCACTGGAGCAGAATGACGCCTTAAATCCAATGCCTCTCTAAAGTTCTTAGTCCCCAACTATATTCTTATCTGGAGACTAACAAATTATTAGAGGGGAAAGGGGTTGGGGGTGAAAGAAGAGACTGCCTCGGCCTCTACTCTGCGCTCGTCTATCACTTTGCATGTTGTTTTTGACAACTTAGAGGTTATGTTACTCGAGCTGTAAGATAAAGCAGAACATTAATACTCTCTCATTAAGTCCTACCTTCTCTATTCCTTTTAACTAGGATTAATGTTTTCTTTATAAAACGTAACTTTGAGTGCACCTACCCCAGTGTAGAGAGGCATTAACTTCTCTTCTGTGTTTGCAGTTAATGGTAAAAATTGCAATTACATTTTAATTGTGGAGTTTTTTTGGTATAGAATTATACAACTTCTGTTTTCATATTCTTTTCCTCTTCTTCACCACGCTAGATTTGATTGAAAACAAATATTGTAGGAGAAACCTGTTCTTCACAATTTTCACATGACAGAAAACAAAATGTTCTTGAAATAACTGCTCTTCCTGCTCTTTACACTTTCCTCATGACTAAAACAAATGTTCTTGAAAATATTGCACTTTCTGGTCTTTACAGTTTTCTCATGACTAAAACGAATTTTCTTGAAATGACTGCTCTTCCTGTTCTTTACCGTTTTCTCATTGCTAAAACTAATGTTCTAGGAAGTACTGCTCTTCACCTTTTGCATATGACTAAAAACTGGTGTTTTTTTAAATAACTGTTCTTCCTGCTCTGTACTGTTTTCTCAGGACTTAACGAATGCTCTAGGAATAACTGCTCTTCACTTTTTTTAATATGACAGAAAACAAGTGTTCTTGAAAATACCGTTCTTCCTATTTTCTCATGACTAAAACGAATGTTCTAGGAAGTAAAGATTGCTATGGCTTGAAACTGGAACTTTTAAGAATTCATTCTCTCACTCACAATACTTGTGTGACTGCAAGAATTGACTCAGGAAAACAAATGCACGACTTCTCCAGAAAGGCTTCTGTCTCTCAAAATCTCCTCAGTGAAGTGTACCGCTTCAGAGGCTGCACGCGCACTTCACATCACTCAGCTGTCCAAAAGAGCTCCTCAAGCCGAAACACTACAGCGGTAGCCTTGACTCTTATTGGGCGCCATTTTGAGAGCCCTCAGCTTACAGGAAACTCACAATAACGAAGTCTGCAGATTGTGTGGGTGCCCCCAAAACCTGGAGAGGGGAAGCCGGAGAAACCAAGGATTTCCTGACAGGGGAGGAAGACTGCGTACTTGGTGCAGCCTCAGAGGTGGACCAGAGTGGACCATTTATAGACAGTGAAGTGGATGGCTGTCCTGTGTCATTCACGTTCGAGAACAGTAGAAGTCCCAAACTTATCCCTCTCGGGAAAAACATTCCAAATTGTTGGTGTAAAGAATAAAGAAATGACTGCTCAAGAAACTGACACAGTTAAGGTGAAAATAGGATCTTTTTAGGATAAACACAAGTTTATGATATGTGATTGCAGACCAGTGAATCTCTTGGGAAGAAGTTTACTTACAAAACTAAACTGTGTTATCTTTTGCACTCCAGCAGGAATAGAAGTGCAAACCCCAATGTTGTCTTTAAGCAGATGAAAAATGAGCTGTGTTGCATGATGCTGACATTGCTAACACTTGATGATTTGCCTCCAGATTTGAGAGGAACTGTCAAACATGAGGTGAGGGATTTTACAGGGAAGGTATTGAACTTATTAATGGTGTAGATCTTGTCTGGATTTCTGTCAATCCAAATGCTGAATTCCATAGAACTCTGCAATATAATTTGACACCAGAAACTAATGTTGGTATAACTCCTGTGATTGAATCTATGCTACAGCAGGGAATTCTGAAGTAGACAATGGGAAGTCCTGGCTCGAAAACAGGGTCTTAACGTGGTATTGGTCCCACAAGGGTATGCTGAATCTCCATCTATTTTTTATCAGATTTTAAAGAATCATTTGGACTTCTTAGTCATGCCTTGCAGCTCAGTCTTGATCCAATACATCGACGACCTAATGTTGGTGTTGAATAACCAAAAAGCTTGTAAACAAGACACTGTTGTGTTGCTGAACCACCTGCCTGAGAATGGACATAAGGGAGTGAGGAAAGTGTCACAAGAGAAGATTTCAGCCATACTGAAAATGAGTAAACCAACTACACAAAGAGAAGTTAGGATGTCACACAAGGATGTGTCTTATCGGGTACCATGGGACAATGACTGTCTAGTCACATTTCTACAGCTGAGTGAATGTCTCCATCATGCCCTGGCTCTGGGGATGCCCGATTATAACAAAGCTTTTGCACTTTTCTATAGTGAGAGGGAGGGCTGTGCTCTTTTAGTTCTACCTCAAATGCATGGAAATGCTGAGAGACCTGTGGCCTGTTTTTCCACCACATTAGATCCCATTGCTTCTGCATTGCCCAGGTGCCTTAAGTCTGCACAAGTATAGCGATGTGTGTAAATATTGTTATGGGTCACCTATTGACTGTTTACGTCCCACACTCCGTAGAGCTTTTGTTGACTTGAACAAGAATGCAGCATCTCGCAAGCTGATGACTTACCAAATCTGAGCAGGTGATATTGGCTACAGAGAATGTAACTATCAAAATGGTGTGGGATTTTGAATACTGCCACTCTGTTGCCAATAGTGAATCAGGAAAGTACTGAAGGTTTTGTAGGAGACCACGATTGTCTTGATGTCACTGAACTGTGCACCAAACCTAGACCAGACATCTAAGATGAACCATTCCATGAATCTGATTATGTCCTCTATGTCGATGGTTCATGCTTAGCAGTCAGTGGAGGAAGTCTGAGAGCAGCCTATACTGTTTGTACCCTTTCCGGAGTTGTTGAAGCTTCCTGGCTTCAAGGAATAGTCTCTGCCCAAGTTGCCGAATTAATTGCTATTACTAGAGCATGCTGTGTTGAAAGTAACAATCTTTACTGATAGTAAGACTTTGGTATTGTTCATGATTTCAGACAACTGTGGTCTCAGGCTTTATGACTTCTTCTGAATTTCTGATCCGGAATGGCGAGCAAGTGAGAAATCCACTTGATACACTACAATTGCCTCAGCAGATTGCCATGGTTAAGTGCCCTGCACATTGTTCTGGAGAAGAATATGTGACTTCGGGAAAAAAGTACGCTGACAAAGCCGCAAAATACTGTGCACACAATGTTTGTACATTTGATGGATAATTCACAGACTGAAGAAATGTATGAGACTAATTTTGTAGACAACAGTTGACCCCTGGAATGAAGTGAAAAGTCTTCAGGAGGAAGTGTCAGAGGAGGAACAACAAAGTTGGGTCATAGCAGGCAGTGTTAAGAGATGATGACATTTGGGTTTCGATGGATGGACGACCAGTGGTGCCAAATACTCTGTTGCTTCCTATGGTTAGACATTTTCATGTTCCAGTTTATATTGGAATGGATGCCTTGGTGAGATTGTTTAGCCAGACTTGGTTCAACCCTAAATTCAGGTTGATAGCTGAAGTATTGTGTCATAGATGTGTTATGTGTCAACAGAACAATGTTGGGAAAAGAACTGCAGTCATGCTGAGTCACATAGGGAGGTAAGGAGGACCTTTTAACAGGGTACAAATGGATTTCATTGAGATGCCCATGTGCAATGGATTGAGATATCGTTTGGTTGTAGTGTGTGTCTTTTCCCATTGGGTCGAGGCATACCTAACTAGGTGAAATGAGAGTCTCCCTGTAACCAAACTGAGGGAAAGTATTCCTAGGTGTGGTATCCCAACCACTTTGGAATAAGATGGACGAACTCATTTCAACAATGACGTCCTGAAATTGTTATGTTCAGCTTTGCAAAGGGAGTAGCAATTACATTGCAGTTAAAGGCCTGAGGCTTCGGTTCTCATGGAGCAGGTGAATGGCACGCTGAAATCCTGACTGGCAAAAGTGTGTGCGTCAACGTCAATGAAATGGCCTGATGCTCTGCCTCTTGTGTTAATGAGTTTGTGGAGTGTACCTGATCGGATTGTACCCATATGAGAGCATAACAGGGAGGGCAATGAGACTGCCAGCTATTCCTGCAAATGCACATGTGAATATTACTGATGATATGGTCCTAGACTATTGCAAAGGACGACCTGATGTGGTGTGTTCTGTGTCTCCTCAGGTTGGAGCAGCCACAACACTTCTGCATCAAGAACAAGGCCATGACCATAATCCATGTGATTGGGTCTTGGTGAAGAAACATGTCAGAAAGATGTGTTTAGAATCTCGCTGGTGTGGGTCTTACCAGGTGATCCTAGTGATGACGACTGCTGTAAAGTTCTTCCCAACTGGATACTTGCTTCGCACACTCGCACAGTTGAGTCTCCCCTCGACACAACAGTACCTATTTTAAATGAACCGATGGTGCGAGAAAGACGACAAGAGGTGGACAGATAGGCTGTTGGGGACCGAATTGAGCCAAAAACAGCACTTTTTCAGGATGAAGGAGGTCTTGAACAAGTCACGTCTGAGACTGAAACAAACCTTGGCCTGTGGCGAATGAGTCAAACTCAGAATCACACCTTGGAGAAGGAACTAGTGCTGGAAGAAAGTGAGTGGAAGCTGGAGACTATTGGCCTAGGAAATGAGGGAAAGTGAGTTTGCCAAAAGAACGTGTGCCACCAACGATTGCTGAAGAAACTGAAAGTTCTAACCTGAGTGAAAGCGACCACAAAGGTGTGGCACTAAGAAGATCAAAAAGAGCAAGAGTGCCTAGTCATAAGTATTCTTTCCAGACTGACCTTACTTCGCAAATGGCACAGTCACAGTTCTGGGAATGATGGAATGAACATACTGGTTCGGCTATTTTAGAGGAAGACCAAAGAAGGGAATTGGAAACTAAATCCAGAACAGTTAAAGATCTTGCAACACAACACAGAGGGAGGAAAGAAGAAACAGAACACCAAGGGCAAGGGAATTTACCAGCTTTATCTTTAGACTGGCCACATAAAGGGAAATTATGCATAGACATTGTTCAGAGCTATATCAATCTGTTGTCCATAGGGAAGGGTAATTGTGAACATGTTTCTGATGTCAGAGGAAAGAGTGAATTCTTTTAGGATGGAAAAGATCCTGTGATTCCTTGAGTGTTTTTTATTTGTGGACAGTATGCATATTTCAAGTTGCCAAAAGGATGGCATGGTACATTGTGAGAAAACATGGCTGATTGCAGATGCCCCCTAACTTTTTGCCCCCACTTTCCACTTTTTGCTGGTCTTTTCCTGACCCTGATGGTGCCCTGGGTACTGCTAACCAGTCCCAGGGCCTGTGCTCTGTATAAAATGAGTATGCAAATTAGGCTAATCATAATTGGCTAAGTCAACCTACCTATAAATCCCTAGTATATGGTAGGGCATGTAGGTTTAGGGACCCCAGCATAGTTAGTGCACCCATAGGTGCACTGCTGAGGTGCTCAGTGTCATTTTAAAGGCAGGCCTGCCTTGCTGGCTGCTTTTAAATTAAAGTTATATGCAAATTCGACTTTGGAATTAAAAGTAGTTCCAAAGTCTTAAACTACCTTATTTTTACATATAATTCACCCCTAAGGTGTGCCCTATGTGCCCCTAGGGCTGGGTGCCATGTAGCTATAAGCAGGGACCTTATAAAAATAGTTTTATAAGCCCTGGTGAGGTAAAAACAGCCACATTTGTTTTTCCCTCATTGTAGTGAATGGCCTTCGTAGGCTAGAATGGGGAGACTTTATTTTCATTTTAAAAGTCCCATTAAGTGACAGATACAAAAAGTTTGGTATCAAATTAATTGTTATAATAAATCCCACAACTTCCAGTTGTTGGATTTAATATAACTAGTTCAGGTAAAGAGTTTTAAACTTTACCTGAAAAGTTGCCAATATCAGCCCTGCATTGTTTTTGCTGCTGTGCTCTGATTGGCCAGCCTATGGCAGCCTGGCCATAGGCTGCCTTGATTATTTTTTTTCACAAATTTGTTTATTGGCATTTTTAAACTTTACTTTGATTCATGTTTCTACATTTATTTATGTTTCATACAACATGGCATACAACATGGCATGTGTTCTTAAATCATTACATAACTGATATTGTATATGGTATGCATTGCTGCAACATACCACTTGGTATACATTTGCAATTATTCAGTTATACATTTCTGTTGTTACAACATCCAAGGTTATCACATCATGTTGTACCTGTACCTGTTACTTGCTGTGCTTTAACTTTATCAACCCCTTATAGATTTGCAGGAGTGATGGCCCCCTAGGGTTTCTGATGTTTATCAGCATGCTCATACAGTGTACGTTGATTTACATTTATTTCTAGTATGTGTGTTCAATTGGAGTGGTCTGATTAGATACAAAGAGGAGAAAGGAAAAGAATCATGAACTTCGTATATATGCTTATTTGAGATTGAGGAGGAGGGTGCAAAACAACAAGGGAGAAAAAGATTAACATTCAACATTTGTCGGCAATGGACACTTATGTGGAATACACTTATGTGATTATTTCCAGTCGGAATGGGATTATATTGTTGCGAAGCAGTTTATTAATAGGAGGGTTGGGTCAGGTGTCAGGTTAAATAAGCATTGTCATTTTTAATTCCAGTGTCAAGGTATATCTGGCTAACTTTTCTTATTCAGTTCCCCCATGCATTGTGTTTTCTTGTCAGGAGGGCGTCCTCCTGTGTTACTCCACTTCCTCTTCTGATGGGTGCATTCCCTCATCTCGCAGCCGCAGTAGCATTCCCTCCCAGTTAGCAGACAATGGGAACTGTCTCAGCCCTAAAACCTCCTCCCGCGCAAGCGATGTGCCTTCAGCTCCCGCCCAAACCTCGAAAGAACGCTTCCAGGCCTGTGTCGGTGGCGGGTCAGGTGATTTCCATCTGCGGGTCACTAATCATTTTGCTACTATAAGTCCCAGGTCAGCGAAGCGTACCTCTGCTCTATGTTGCTTGCTTCTGGGAAATAAACCTAATATGCATGGCTCCCATGTAAAGGGTATTTGTAGCGCTATACAGTCGGATATGCTTTCCATTACTGCTCTCCAGTAGGAGCTCAAGGTAGGACAGGACCAGAGCATGTGTAGTAAGTCTGCTCCGACTACCTGGCACCTGGGGCAGGCTGCATCTGTGCGAGTAAAGTATCTATTGACTCGAGCCGGTGTGAGGTATGCTTTATTCACTATGTAGTATTGGATTAAGCGAAATCGGGAATTGCGGGGTATGTTAAGATGGCTTGAAAGGTCAGTTTTCCATTGTGGCATTGTGATTGTCTAGCTTGAGTCTGTTTCCCATGCCATATGCAGCGTTTCGTTGTCAAGAGTAGTTTGGGATCTCAAAGCATCTGCTAGCCAGCTAATTAAATGATGCCCTCGGCCTATCACCTGTAAGTATTGAATCAATAAATGAGTGGGAGGAGCCACAGAGATGTCGCCCCATTTGGATCTCATTGCGTCTATCAGGGAGCGGTGCAGTAAGAATTGGCCTGGTGGTAGCCCCATTTCTTGAAGTCTGGCAAAGGGGAGCAGTCGGGAGTCTTCATACAAGTCTCCTAGTGTGTCTATTTCTATCTCGTGCCATGCGTGCAGTTCTGATTCTGACGTGATTCTGGAACCTCTTGGGGTGCCTGATATCGCCAAGGCCGGTGCAAAAGGGAGCTGTGTATTTGTAAGGCGAAGTGAGCGACGAAAGCATTTGTGAGCCACCTTGAGATAGAGTTGTCGGGGTGTTTGTGCCTGCGTGAGTGGGTGAAATAAATGTTGTATCTGTGGGAGTGTCCAGGGTCTGTTTTCTGATGCCGTGCCTACACGCTGAAGATCTGCCAACCATCTGGCTATCCATTGAAGTTGAGCCGCTAGTTAGTATTGTTCCAAGTTAGGAACTGCTAGTCTGCCCTTATCTGGTGGCAAGTACAGTTTCTTTAAGGCTACCCTACAGCGGCCATCGTTCCGAATGAATTCCCTCAGTCCCGACTCCAGAGCCCTGAAGAAACCAGGAGGAACATAGTGCTGCAGATTAGCGAAGAAGTATAGAAGTCGGGGTAGGACCACCATTTTCAGGAGTGCCATCCTGCCTGCCACTGACAACGGTAGTGTTTTCCAGAAGACCATTTGGGATTTAACCGAAGAGACTGCTCTTACAAGATTGCCCTCAAATATGTCTTCCTCACGGTGGTATATTCGTATACCCAAGTATCTGAATGTATGGGGTTGCCATGGTATGGGGTTTCCGGAAATAATAAGTCTTGGGTCAGGGAGACCCGGGTCGAATGGGAAGAGGCAGGATTTAGACCAATTGACTCTCAGGCCAGATGAGAGGGCAAATTGTTGTAGGAGTAACCCAGCCTCAGGAGGGATTTGTGTGATGTCTCGGAAATATAAAAGAAGGTCATCAGCATAAAGTGAGATTATGTGAGTGTCGTCTCCTAACGGGATACCCCAGCCATCTCCGCTCTGCGCATGGCTATTGCCAGAGGTTCCATAGCGAGTGAGAACAGCAGTGGTGAAAGGGGGCAACCCTGTCTCGTACCTCTGCCCACTCGAATTGGTTCCGAAATTTCAGACCCCAGTTTCACTCGGATTAGTGGTCTGGTATATAATAACTTAGTCAGGCGAGTGAAGAATGGTCCCGCACCGAATTGTCAAAGGACTCCGAACATGTAGGGCCATTCCAATGAGTCAAAGGCCTTTTCCAGGTCTAAAACGAGACAGCCCGCTCGTGGCCAGTCCCGTTTCGCGTATTGCATAACTCGGAATAACCTTCTAATATTGTGGGAGGTATCTCTGGCTGGGACGAAGCCATTTTGGTCTGAGTGTACCAGGCCTGGTACAGCCGGTGCAAGGCGCGTTGCCAGTAATTTGGCTAATATTTTATAATCATTATTCAACATTGCCAATGGTCTATATGAACCCATATCTACTGGGTTACCTCCAGGTTTAGGAAGGGAGACCAGCAGCGCCTCTCTCTGAGTGGCTGAGAGATGGCCTTCTCGCTCAGCTGTCTTGTAGAGATCGAGTAATTTGGGCGCCAGATGCACAGCGAAGGCTTTATAGAAGTCAACTGGGAGATCGTCTGGACCTGGTGTTTTGCCAGATGCGAGCTCACGGATACTAGTTCGAATTTCTTCCAGTTCTAGTGGTGCTTCAAGGGCTTCGGCTTGTTCATACTCCATGCGTGGTAGTACTACTCCAGTGAGGAAGTCTAGGTCGGGGTCGCTGTCCGAGGTTGCCCTCGAGGCATAGAGTGCCTCGTAGTGCCTTGCAAATTCAGATTGTATCTCCTGTGGCGTGTATAGTAATTCCCCTGTTTGCGAGAGGATTTCCAATATTGGTTTCCTCTCGCAGTCCTGTCGAATCAGCCAAGCCAGGAGGTTGCCTGCTTTATCAGCGGATGTGTGTGTTCTTGCAGAGTGTGCGGAGTAATTCAAACAGCGCAGACGCTCCAGTAGTGTTAGATGCTCAGCGCGCATTGCTGGCAGTCTCGAGTGATCAGGCTGGCTATTGGTTGCTTCCCTCTCTGGTTGTATTAGATCCCGCTCTATTTTAGTCAGTTCCCGTTCAACCGAGCGGCGCAGGCTGCATTGAGTGCCCAGACAGTATCCATGTATGAAAACCTTAAATGCGTCCCATTCTCTCAAACCCGAGGAGGCCGTGCCGTCATTTTGCTCGAAAAATTCTGGGATTACAGCGCTTAACGATGCTCGGAAGACAGAGTCTTCCAGCAACTCTGGCCTCAACCTCCATGTGGGAATAGCCGCGCTGGGGGAACCCCAGCACAAACGTGCAATTAGGGGATTGTGATCAGAGTGCGTGTGTCCTAGGTATTCCGAATCTGTCACTATCGTGGCATGATTCATGGTGCAGAGTATTCTGTCTAGTCGTACATGCAGGGAGTGTGTTGCAGAGTAGAAGGAATAAACCCTGTCCAACTTATGACGCTCTCTCCACACATCTACCAGTTGCCATTGTTGGGCCCAGTTCACTAGGCCCTTTGAGGCCTATACCACTGGCGATGTAGGCAGCGGGGGTAAGAGCGGTCCATTGTCACATCAATTACACTGTTATAATCCCCTCCGAGAAGCCATGGAAGGCCACTCCAACCCGCCAATTGGTGAGAAAGCCCGTGAAGGAAAGTGGTTTGGTCTGTGTTTGGGGCGTATATTGATCCTAGTACAACCATATGCCCTGCAAGTTTTCCTCTAACTAGCACAAATCTGCCCTGTGGGTCTACAATCTGCTCCTCTACCTTAAAGGGGGTGCCAGCTCTAATCCAAATTAGCGCATCTTTAGCGTATGCTGAGTGCCCTGTCGCATATAATTGTCCTCTCCAGCGCCGACATAGACGGGGGACCTCTAGGCTTGTTATGTGTGTCTCCTGTAAGAGAGCTATGTGAACAGAGTGACGTTTGAGGTAGGAGTAAATAGCGTATCATTGTTTGGGGGGTGTGAATACCTCTCACGTTCCAAGTGATTGTTGTGTATGTAGCCATACTGGAAACTTTGGATTATCTGATATAACTCCCTGCCCTGTCCTTTCAGGTCGGAGCTTGTCATTGTTTTCCCTTTTTCCGATAGGTGTAAAGGGTTCAGTAAGTGTCGGCCGGCAAGACCAAAACATAACTAATGCCATTGGAGCAGATAGACAACAGGTCACCGCCCAAATCAAACAACAGAAACGACAATGTGTCAACACACACCTGTACATTATTTGTCTCCACTGGTAGGAGCTTGGGGGTAGGTCAAGTTAGACCAAAAGGAGGAGAGGGGGGTGTGTCTTGGGCATGCACCTTATCCGGTCCGGATGTGGCAGTTAAAGATGAGAAGATAGGGGGCATGTAAGGGGGGGCTCCCCTTCCCCCGGGTATAGTGTCCAGGGGCCAGGGACCCGACGCTTATATTATTGGTTGCTGGCTAGTGCGTGCACACAGGAAGTAGGACAAATGTCTCAGATCTCTTAGATTGCGCCAGTATGAACATCATTGGCTTGGTGATTCCTGCTGTGTATAGTTTCTAAGCATTGTTCTAAGTTTCTTTTTCTTTTTTCCCCTCCTCTTTGTTTTTTAAAAGACTTCATCGGCAGTTGCCGGTGTTACGGAGGGGCCTTCTGTGTGTTCTGGCTCTAGTAGCTGTTCCGGCGTGTGGGGGCGGTTGCTGTTTGGTTGAGAAAGTTCTGTGTCAGATCCCGAAGGCAGGGGTGATGCACTTATCGTTGCTGGTGTGTGAATCGCTTCTCTTCTCTCCTGAATTAGTTGTTCTAAATCTGGTGCACATTTCGTTAAGTTAGTGCGGATCGAGTTTCTCCTCCGATCCCTCCTGATGCGGCTGCGCTTGGGTCTAGGTGGTGGTCCCGCTCGTTCTGACACTCCACCAGGTGACAGCCCAGATGTCTCAAGCCATTCCCATGCTGCCTCAGGGGTGGAGAAGAAGTGTGTTTTTCCTCCTGCCACAACACATAGCTTGGCTGGAAATAACAGAGAGTAAGTCAGGTCTAGGGAGCGCAGCTTGCGCTTCAAGGGCAAGTAGGAGGCTCTATCTCTTTGTACCGCTAAGGTATAATCAGGAAATAGCAAGATCTGCAAGTTGTCTATTTGGGGGGGAGGGCCGGCTCTCACCGCTCTTAGTATAATGTCCCTGTCTGCGTAGTGGAGTAGGCGAATGATGAATGGGCGTGGGGTGTTGCCCGGCGGTCTTGGCCGTCCGGGATGCGATGAGCACGTTCCATAGAGAAGAAAGGAGTCAGTTTGCCCTCCGGTACCAATCCCCGCAACCAGCTTTCGGAGTAGGTCACAGGGTCGCGGTCTTCAATGCCTTCTGGTAGATTCACTACTCGAATGTTGTTTCTTCTAGAGCGGCCTTCTGCGTCTTCGACTCGACGTTCTAGAGCTGTGACCCTGGCTTGCATGTCTTCCATTCCTGTCTTCAGTTGGGTGGTCGTGGGTATTAATTTGTTTACTGTGGCCTCAATCTCTTTGGTTCTATCTGTGAGATTGCGATGATCCGCGTGGAGAAGGACAAGGTCGCCCGCTACTTTATCAATTTTAGCTTCCAGTGACGTACGGGCGCGCTCCAGTGAATCTCCGATACGCTCCACTGCTGCCAGCACTGCGTCAAGTTTTTGGCTGTCTTGGTTTGGCGAGTCTTGTTTTTCCCCAGTTCCTGCTCCCGAGCGTAGTCGACCAGTTCCTGCCATGGTTTCGCTTATTTGGGGAGGGAGGGGTGAGAGTATTGCTTAGTCTCAGGTCGTTGATGTCCGTTTTGTCAGATATCGTATAAGCTTTGCGTTCTGGTTTAGTTTCATCTAGGCTGACAAGGGGGGGGTTAGGTGAATAGTTTGCCAACGGGACCACACAGATCTGTTCCAAGTCGCGTCTCCCACGTTCACCACGCTCCGTGATAATATTCTCCCCTCGTGGCTTACCCAGTAAGGGATGGCAGTTTGTGACACTTCCAACGTAGAGGTTTGCACGTCCTTGTTCATTAGTTTGCACTTGATCTTTGGTGGATTTCCTGTTCACCGGATACTGGAAGGGGGTAGACGGGCCCGCTTGTCTAGGGGATGACAGCCCCCCTGCGACAGCACGAGCAGCCCGGTTAGGTGGTTCGAATGACTCCCAGGAATTCACAGAGGATTTTGCTTATTTATCAATTTGAGGGGCCTGGGTGCCCGGGGGGAGAATCTTCTTTTGCGCGAGGTGTTGGCGGCATAGGGTGCACTTGTTCTTTTTCTTACTTGATTGCGAGGTGGGTGTTGCTCCTCTATGTCATTTTCATTGGTCTCTAGGGGGGGTTTCCCGGTGGAATTTAGGCCCATATTCTGGCCCAGGACTGCATTGCTTGTTTTCACCTTTGGCTTGGCTTGCTTCACGGTCTAGTCCATTTATATGGTGATTTTGTGATGGGCCGCTCGTCCCTACGGATTGCCCAGGCTTGCATATGCCTCTCACACGCAGTTCGGGGGGTCCTCAGCTCAGGACCAGGATGCCCAGGCCGCTCCTAATGCCCCCTCTTCCCCAGGTGTCTCGCTCCAACTTCCAACATCAGATCGCAGCCCGTGCGGACATGTTCATTCACTCAGCTCGTGCTGCCTCTCACCTGGAAGCCACTGTGTCTTGTAGATCGATCACAGCTCACACGGACACAACGCCGGTTCAGATGCCTTTTTATCCTAGGAGGCCACCGGTTCCTCAAGCATTCGAATCACTCGCCTGCAGTGTGGTCCTCAGAGGCGGAATATCGTTGCCCCGCTGCAGGCCCTCAGGTTTCCGTTCTTTATAACCTTTTAGTTCCGCTCCAATCTCGGGCCCTCGTGCGTTGTCCTTGCAGTCGTGGGCCGCTTCGACTCACGGCTTAGGGTCCGGTCATAGCCCGGTAAGGGACGTTTTGGTTTTTCCTTCTTCTGACCCGCGAGAATATAGCGCTATCCCGTTATTGAAAGCGCCAGGGAATCCACCGCCGGCATGTCTGGCACCCCAGGTCCGCAGGGCCCGATCCTTCTCCCGGGCTCCGGACAGAGTCCGTGCAGTCAGAGAGGTCCTGCGTCGCGCATCTCCTCCTTCTCGTAGCCGCTCCAGTTCACAGTTCAGGGGTCAGGTGTGGTTTGAGCGGTCACAAGGCCACTTCTGTACATATTTAAAGAGTTCCTCGCTCCTCCAGTGCCAAGGCCCAGAGTGCGGAGCTCCGGACCCCAGCGCGGCCCTCGCGGCTGCAGCGCAGATTCACCTCTGCGGAGCGCCGAGGTTCCGTTCACGGCGCTTTCGGTTCGTCGAGTCTCACCTGTTCCATTTCGAGCCTCGGGGGAGTGGGATGCCCCCCTGCCCACCTTGTTTTGAGTCGGATTATCCGGACACGGTGCGGAGCTGTCCTGGCCAGGCTGCCTTGATGAGGTATGAAGTGGCCTGGCTTCACACAAAGAAATGTGCCTGAGGGGAGATCCCCTCCCCTCAGCAGATGGTGAGGCAGGAAGGGGGAGGGCTGCCAAACTAGTCTTCAAAGGCAGAGTAGGACATTTGGAGCAACCCAGCAACACCCCCACATCCTGCAACCCCAGACAACTAGGTGCCCCCTTGATTAGATTAGGAGAGGGCAGGAGAGGGGTGTATTTATGATTTTTAGCCACACCAGTGGGTGGGCTCAGCCAGATGTAACCTCTAAAAATCATTTTCAGCCATGATGCATTTTTGAGGAATGTTGCCTCCTGGGATTGATTTTTGCCACACTTCCCAGGAAGTGTTCATCACAGGGGGAAGGACCCTGCCCCTGATTGGAGAACCAGGACCCCCCTGTTTTTCACCCAGGAATAAGGATAAAACTGGCAGACCTACACCCACACCCCAGATCCCTATCAGATTCCAACAAGGAAGAACTACAGGAGAAGACAGACTGCCCTGTGGAACTCTGACCTGCACTTGGACACTGCACCAGCTACACACTTGGGCTTCACCACTAAAAGGACTCTACCTGTCTTCTACTGCTTCAAGAACTGACTCCCTGTTTGCTACAGGTACAAAGGAGCTGCCCAGAGTCCCCTGCATCAAGTCCTGCAAGCAAAGCCCAGCTGACCAGCGTCCAGTGGCCATTTGAGGACTCTGACCAGGTGCATTCTGGGAATTCTAGTCCCAACTCCCAAGGAGCAACTCAGAGCTTCTGGAATCTTGGATCAAGTGTGGACACAAAAAGGACACAAAAAGGACTTCTGGAAGAAGATCCAGAAGTTTGGAGACGTTTGGAGCAACTCCATAAGTTGAAGAGGTGCAATGTGGGAGTTGTAGCCTCAGACCCCAAGAGGCACACCAGAGCCTCTGAACCCTTGGCTGGTGCTGTGGACCACTTTCCTGAATCAAACACTTCTGAAAGTAAGTGTGACAGTGTTACCTCGTGGGTGGCCTTAACTCTGGACTTTGTTCCTTTCCAGTGTGACCTTTTTTAACCCTTTGAGCGCTAGTTGCTTCTATGCGCTAAAAAGCATTAATTCTTTAAAAATTCATATCTCTGGTTCCCCTTATCCGATTTTATTCGTTTTTGTGTCACTTTAAAGCTAAAAATATTTCCTATTTTTATAAATTGATTGTGGATTTTTAAACTGTTTCCTGTGTTTTATTTAATTACTGTTTTGTGATATTTGAATGCTTTACACTCTGTCTCCTAAGTTAAGCCTTGTCGCTCGTTGCCAAGCTACCAAGGGTTGAGCTGGGTTTAATTTACTGAGACCTAAGTGGAGGTTAGTGGTCTATTGCTAAGTGTAGGTACTTACCTGCACTTACCAATAGCCCATTTTCCAACAAACATACTAGCAATAGTATTTCCAAAGATCTGTCATGTGGAACATCTTGAAGATCCTGTGTGGAAGATGAAATTCAGAACTAGATGAGGAGCTACTGCTACAGGAATAGTGGGAGATATCTTCGGTGCATTGATGCCATCAGTGGGAGTGATTTTGAATGATCTGAAGATTAGAAAGCTGTCTGCAATAGTGGATAAGCTGGCTACTAACACAGCAAACTCATTGTTGTTGGTAAATACTGAGATGGTTGCAAAATTTACATGCACTAGATTTGTTGCGCGCAAAAGAAGGTGGAGCCTGTTGCATGCTGAAGGTTCAACAATATTGTACCATTATTCTGGATAAAAGTAGGGATTTTGAGAAGTATATTTGGAATATTTCAGGGTTGACCAAGAAATTTAAGAAGTTGGAAGCAACTGGTGCATTGGAAAAAATTGGAAATTGATTTTCTGCTATAGGCAGGTGGTTTGGGAAAGGGTAGGGTTCGTGATGAGACCAATGTTGATTTTGTTGGTTGGATACAAATTCTTCCAGAGAAGGAAGATCCAGAGAGGTCAGAAGAGAAAGTCAGTGTAAATATTATGATGATATGAAGTGTTTGGAGAAGTCAAGATAAAAACTGTTTAAAACAACCAGGTTTTAGAGTGTCTTATTCAAGACAAAAAGGGATTTATGATGACTCAAAAAGTCATCAGAGGGAGGGTTGACATCAGAGACATATAGAATTTATTTAACCTGAAGTGTTTTCATGTTTAATTAGATTGGCCAGAGGAAAGTCCCAAATATAGTTTTCTGTGTTCTATCCTTCAATGTGCAGTTTGCCTTTTGAATGTTTTCCTAAAGCTGCAGGTGTCAGGATCCGAGACCGAGTTAATAAGGAGCTCATTGTTTGGAATGATAGGAAAAGCTCAGCGGATGCTTATCGAGGATGTGATTAGTATCCTGAGCTGGCAGCTGTAACTCTTATGAAATTCCAGAGCATGAGGGTATACCAAGGTTGATGCCGAAATCCCACAAGGGCAAAGTGTCAATTAGTAAATTATAATTTGTGGCTTTGTTTTGGAACTGGGAAAGGTATTTACCTATGAGATCATCCTTGGAAGAAACAAGATTTAAGCTTCAGATTCCCTCTGCCCTGAGCAGACCTTACTTGGATACCTCTCCTGAACTCTAATTTCTATGTGACTTTATGCCACCATACCTCTCTTGATGGAAACTTCTCCAGAAGTTCTCTAGTGCTGACTACTTTTCCGAACCCATAGAATATTAGCACAGTTAGGATTCTAGATGAAATGGTTAGGCAGGAAAACTTGGATTCAAACTCGGTGCATCAATTGTTTTTCCTGATTTTCTGTAGTAGTCTTTTACATGTTAGTTAAATTTCATATTGTGCAATGTTTTGATTCTCCTTTGGTTATTCTGTACATTTATACTAAGATTTTTATACTCGTATATGTAAGTTTGACTTTGAGTCTAAATAAAGCCATTTCAACTATATGTTGGTCTTCGGAATTGAATGTGTGACTATTGAGTTACACTGTAATTAATTTGAATAATGTGATGTATTTTCTCCTAACCCTTTGGAATAGAGAAGAAAAATTAATCGAGCCCCGAAATCTACAATTATGGCGCAGTGCTGGAACAATGCCAAAGCTGGCTCTTGGCATAATAGATGTGGTCTTAGGTTTAGGCTCAAAGGTTTAGACTTAAATCTTTACTTTCAGTGTCTGTAGATTATTTTATGCCTAGGTTTTGGAGTTATTTCCAAATGTAACATTAGGGCCTAGTGC
Source organism: Pleurodeles waltl (assembly GCF_031143425.1). Classification (NCBI taxonomy): domain Eukaryota; kingdom Metazoa; phylum Chordata; class Amphibia; order Caudata; family Salamandridae; genus Pleurodeles; species Pleurodeles waltl. The sequence continues at coordinate 1,240,367,523 of NC_090446.1, forward strand.
TAGGCTTCATGCCAACATAATGGGGTTATGGATTAGGATTAACTTTAGGTGTTAGGGTCAAATGGCTTGAAAGCTGAATGTAATCTTAGATTCATAATATGGCCATTGGCATTGGGTTTTTGTAAGGTATTGGGTTACTAGTTGTGCAGGATGGAGGAGTTCGCAAGTAATGTGTCCACAATTTTCTCTTACTGGGGACTAACTCCATTGCAGCATTTGACCCTCTCAGGGTAGAGAAGCAGAGCAGTCCAAAGACTTCTCAAAGGAGGTGGTATGGGCTAGTAATCACCACTCACTGGCAAGCAATATTAACACTCAATAAATTATTGTCTAGTCATTGCTTTGTCTTTGACAAAGGAAGAGTACATTTATTACACACACACTACTAAATACTATGCAGTAATTTACAAATATATACATCAGTCTGATGGAATTACCTTGGTGACACTGAAATCACATTTGAACCCTAATGGGTCATGACTTCCCACAATCACTGTACCCCCCTTCCTATACCCAAGCCTCCCTCAGCATGAACCGGTCCGGTTTAGGAAATGGGGTACCCGGCCCTCAGAGAGCTCTGAGGAGGGGGGCCCATTCACGCCTCTTCCCAGGTGTATTAATAATTACTGAATCGTGCTTCAATCTCCAGGCCCTGGACTATCTTGGATGGTTTCTTGCAGTCTTGCAGTGGAACTCAATGTGCTCTATTTTCTCATCTGGGGCTCAAAGATCAAATCATTTGGAGCTGAATTTCTCGTTCCCCCGACGGGCTAATTTTGAGCATCTTGGGCTCATTTTGCTGCACTGGCAGTCCTGGCCACCTGGAGCCTTTTTCCCAGCCCTCGTGGCACACTGTTCATGGAGCTGTATCCACTGGCTCCCTCTGCCAACTTCCTCTTTGTCTTGGTCTGTAATGTGCCTCTCCTCTCTTCTTGCATGGGTGCAGAGGTGTCAGGAATAAGGCTGTTTGCTGTCCAGGTCCCGCCGAAACTCCGCTGCGCATATTTGCGGCGCTTCATGCGCACCACTTGCCATCCCTTCCTGTTCTAAAAGTGGTCATCAGCATCGCCTGCCCTGTGGTAAAGCTCATGTAGCTGCAGGGTCAGGACATTGGTGGACAAGATGCACTTATCAGTGCTATTTTATGAAGGGACAACAATTCCCAGGTTTTTTAGAGGCAGAGGCCATCTTGGGGTGTGGCAGGCCTTTAAAGCCCAGCCACACCCAAGCACCTTGCTCACTATATTGAAGACTTCGATGCAGTCAGACCTCATGGGGGTTCCTCTGAACAACAGCAGATTTCCTGCATGGCAGATTGACAGCAAGTCGGAGTATCCTTGTTTCCATGGTGAATTCAGATACGAGTAGATCGCACTCGTAGTGGCAAGGTCTTGATGATCCCAATCTTGAAGGAAGTGGTTACTTCCAAAAGTACAGCGCCCCTTAGCACAACGAGCAAAGCGTTTCCAGTTCTAAGAGTAAAGCGGCCTTGGCGTGACGATCAAAGTGCTTCGGATCACAGGAGTAAGGCACCCCTTAGCACAACGAGCAAAGCACCTCAGGCCACATGTGTAAGGCGCTCGTGGCACGATAATCAAAGCGTTTCAGCACACATGGATATAGCGCCCTTAGTATGACAATCAAAGCGTTTCAGTTCACATGAGTAAAGCGCCCTTGGCATGACAATCAAAGCGCTTCAGTCCACATGAGTAAAGCGCCTTTGGCACCACAATCAAAGCATTTCAGTCCACATGAGTAAAGCGCCCTTGGCACGACAATCATAGCGTTTCAGTCCACATGAGTAAAGCGCCCTTGACACCACAATCAAAGCGTTTCAGGCCACATGAGTAAAGCGATCTGGGCACGAGTATCAAAACGCTTCAGGCCACAAGAGTAAAGCGCCCCTTGGCATAACGAGTGTAGCGCTTCAGACAAAGCAAGTAAAATCGCTCTCTAGCATAATGAAAAAGGCGCTTCATGTATGATGATCAAAGCGCTTCATGAACAACAAGCAAGGCGCGTATGCCCAATGAACAAAACGCTTCAAGTTCAATGAGTAAACTTTCAGGCCTAGGTAGTAAATGTGGAAACGTTTCAGAGATAAGCAAATTATAGTTTCATTGTTTTTTGGGAAAACATAAAGGCGGTCATTCTGACCGCGGCGGTCGGCGGTCGCCGCCCGCCAAGCGGTTCCCGCCGAAAGACCGCACCGCGGTCAAAAGACCGCGGCGGCCATTCCGGCTTTCGCGCTGGGCCGGCGGGCGACCGCCGGAAGACCGCCGGCCGGCCCAGCGGGACAGCCCCTTCAACAATGAAGCCGGCTCGGAATGGAGCCGGCGGAGTTGAAGGCGTGCAACGGGTGCAGTGGCACCCGTCGCGATTTTCCCTGTCTGCTAGGCAGACAGTGCAAATCTTTGTGGGGCACTGTTAGGGGGCCCCACGGCACCCGTTCCCGCCATCCTGGTTCCGGCGGTGGACACCGCCAGAAACAGGCTGGCGGTAAGGGGGTCGGAATCCCCATGGCGGTGCTGCAAGCAGCGGCGCCATGGCGGGTTCCCTGGGCCAGCGGGAAACCGGCGGGAAACCGCCGGCTCCCCTTTTCCGACCGCGGCTTTACTGCAGCGTCAGAATCGCCAAGGAAGCACCGCCAGCCTGTTGGCAGTACTTCCGCCGCACTCCGCCATGGCGGTCATGGACCGCCAAGGTCAGAATGACCCCCAATATGTGAGATACATATTTAAGTCTTTGAGAATTTCTAGGCTTAGATCAAACGTTTATCTTATGAATGCATAATTGTTACATGATTGATATTTAGGGTATGTCCATAGTCCAAAGCTCTTGCCATCAATAGGTTTAGAGGTTGCAGTTTGTTCTTGTTCCATGATTCAAAGAAGGGGCTATGCCCAATTCACAAAGGGTCTCAATCTGATATCACGGAGACGCCTTTATTTAAGAGTCTATAGGTGAGTTATATCGTTATGAATGAATGTATGCATACTTGTTCTAACCGTTTCTTTTCAGATCTCTCTCCATGCAGTTTACTACCGTAATTCCCTTCCTCCTGCTTGGCTTCATCATAACTCTGTGCTATAATAGCCTTCTGAGTTGGTGACGCCGGGAGGTAGGCCTTTTGTTCAGCAGCGTGCAGATCCTGAGGAAAGGGCACTGTGACAAGAGGTCCAGGTCTTCCCTCAACTGGTCCTTAAGGGTGGAAGGGAATCAGCTTCTCTGAACTTGGAGAGACCCACTGGTCCTGGAGTCAACTGTCCTTTAGGGCAACAGAGGGCTTGTCCTTCCAGTTGTCCATGGCATTGCCGTTGTTGCAGACCAGGTCCAGAGTCCAACTCCAATAACAACAACCTCCCTTGTGCAAGAGTTTTTAATTGGAGATGGAATGTTCTAGAAGTCAGGCATCCCTAGCCAATCCTAGAGTGCCACATCACCCCTCCACCCCTCCCCCAACCTTCCTGTGTGTTGATATGTGTGCATGCTGGTCTGATGGTGTGCTTGGGATAGGCTGAGGTACAGGGGGTTGGGTCTGGGTGGAGGAAGTTGGAGGGGGAGGCTGGACCCAGGGACAATGGCTGCCATCAGTGCTGAGGCGAGAGCCTGAAATGCTCTCTGTTGGGCCGCCTGCCCAGAATGAATGCCCTCCAGGTATGCATTTGTTTGTTGCAAATGCCTCTCAACACCCTGGATGGCATTCAAAATGGTAGATTGCCCAACAGTGAGGGATCTCAGGAGGTCAATAGCCTCCTCACTGAGGGCAGCAGGGCTGACTAGGGCAGGGCCTGAGGTGCCTGGAGCGAAGAAGATGCCCATCCTCCTGGGTGAGCGGGCACGGGACACATGCTGAGGGGCTGCTGGGAGGGCGGTGCTGGTAGGGGGGGTGGCGGCTCTACCTGTTGATGCGGTGGACACAGAGGTGCCCGCCACCACAAGGGAGCTCCCATCAGAGGAGGAGTTGCTGTCACTGGTGTCTGCTCCTGTCCCTGCCATGGAGCTCCCCTCGCCCTCCGTCCCACAGATTCCATTGCTTCACCCTCCAGGGCCAAGTGGGTTGCAGCTCCCTCCTGCTCCGGTGCCACTGCTCCTCCACCTGATGATGCTATTGCACACAAGAACAAGGAGACCACAAAAAGGGGGGAGAAAGACAGAAACAAAACATGTTCAGTGCATGCAACACCACTACCGTTGGCGGACACAACACACAGGGAGCAGCCCTCAGCACTACGCCAGGCACTAACAGTTCCTAGAAAATTCACCTGACCATGGGGTACGACGCCTAAGCCCAATTTCTGCACACCTGGAAGTCACAGGAGCCTGACTAGGTGTAGATGGCTCTTACCACTAGTGGGGTTGGGGTGCCACAGAGCCTGCCTCACAAGGGTACACATATAGTGTTTGCACACGTGAACAAATTAAACTCAATTCCCCTTAGAGTAAGAAAGTATATTGAAATATGAGTAAGTCCAATTCATTGACAATCCTTGCAACAGGAAAATATCATAAGCAATTTAAATTATAACAGAGTTAAATACTCTTAATGTCCATAATCCAACTCAAAAGTCAAAACTTCATATAGAATCCAGATGAAGATCTGAGTTCATCATAAAGATCCGAGTTCATCTCAAAAATTATTTTCCGTTCCAAACCTTCCGAAATTGTCCACTACAATGCTCGTCCGTCCGTCAACACGTGTTTCATCCGAGGAGTACCCCTGGATCCCGAGGTCCCTGATGGGCCGGGCTGGTCATCTTGATCTAGGCGTGCAGAGCTGCTGTCATCACTGTGGGTCTCTTCTGTGGGGAGACTGGGTATGTCTGGCACCTCCTGTCCGGTGACGTTGGGTATGGGTCCTGCTGGGGTGTGAATGAATAGTTATTGTATCTTTGTGTGCCATCTTGTGCAATGGGTGACTGACTCTCTACTCCTGTGCTTGCATTATTGGCTTGGTCCTTGTGTGATTAGTGATTTTGGGGCATGAGTGAGTCTCTGTACTGAGAATGCTTTGGTGATGGGTGTCCATGTATTGGTGTTACATGCAGGGCTTGGTTTTGGGATGTGTGGGTTATGTTAGTGGGGTATCTGTGGGTTGTTTGGGTGGTGGGTGTGAGGGTAAGGGTGGCGGTATGTGATGGCATGCAGGTGGGGTGTGGGGAAAAAGTAGTAAAGCTATGTCTTACTGGAGTCCAGTCCTCCTGCTACTCCTGCAAGGCCCTCAGGACGCAGTATTGCCGAGACTTGCTCCTCCCATGTTGTTAGTTGTGGGGGAGGAGGTGGGAGTCCACCGCCAGTCCTCTGTACAGCAATCTGGTGTCTGGATACTACGGAACTCACCTTCCCCCGTAGGTCGTTCCACCTCTTCCTGATATCATCCCGTGTTCTTGGATGCTGTCCCACTGCGTTAACCCTGTCGACAATTCTGCGCCATAGCTCATCTTCCTTGCAATGGACGTCTGCTGCACCTGTGTTCCCAATAGCTGTGGCTCTACCCAGACGATTTCCTCCGCCATGACCCTGAGCTCCTCCTCAGAGAACCTGGGGTGTCGTTGAGGTGCCATGATGTGGTGTGGGTGTTGTGTGAGGTGGTGTCTGTAGTGATGTGTGAGGGGATGTGTTGGTGTGTGTTGTTTGGGGTGCGTGGATGTTGTGTAAGTGATGGTGTTGTGTGTCTGTGGATGCTGGTGTTGTTTAAGGTAGTCTCTCTCTCTGGCCTTCTTTCAGAATTTTGGTTGTAAGGGTATGTGGGTGATGTGGGTGTGTGCTTTATATTGGATTGGGTGTGTGGGTGTGGTGTGTGTATGTGTATCAGGTGTGTGTATTTCGAATTGTCCAATGTGGTTGTGTTTTGTAAATGTGTGTGTATTTTGAGCGCAGCGGTGTGTCCTGCCAATGGATTTCCACAGTTGAAAGACCTCCACGTTGATTCGTGGGTCGTGATAGTGTGGCCGTATTCCTGTTGGCGTGACTGTGTCGGTTTTGGTATCGCCAGTTTATCACTGACCTTTGGTGTGGCGGACTTGTGTGGGTGTCTGTATTGTGCCGGATTCCGAGATGTGGGTTGTAATACCTGTAGCGGAATTCCGCTGCCGCAGCAGTATCTTGGCGGTCTTCTGCACGGCGGAAAGCTGGATTTACCGCCAGGGTTGTAATGAGGGCCAATAGCTTATTTCACAACATTTTGGTGGCGATATTCTGTGTAAACACCCCTAACTTGCTCAACCAATTTGGAGAATGAGGTAAGCTTTCTAATGTACTAGCATGATCTTTCTCGCACAGTACAACCCTGGGAGTACCTTTCCTGACAGTGTTCAACTTGGTCCTCAATCTGTGTCTTTGACACAGTGCTTTAAAACACTGGTTCAGATCTTACTCATTTGGTGACTTCCCTCCAAAGCCTCTTCAGTTGAGCTGGAACCTATGGGGCATATTTACAAGCCCCTTTTTGCCTACTTGTGCCGCACTACCATAATTTATTTTATACCTACCATAATTTATTTTACACTAAGGAGGCGTTAAGGAGGTTCCCACTGTGTGCCATATTTACAAAGTGACGCAATGCATGCATTGAGTCACTTTGTAATCCTTTGAGTCACATTATGCCTGCGCCAGGTATAATGTATAATGTACACAAGGGGGGTGTTCTCACACAGGGAGGCCCAAAAAAATGGCGTAGTGAAATTTACAAGATGTAATGGCAAAATGTTGTCATCATATTTAACGCCTCCTCAGGGCAGGCGTTAAGGTGATGCTCCCATAATAACCTAAGGGCCCCTCTGTGCTTTGCTGGACTAGTGCCATAATTTATGGTGCTAATTCAGCAAAGCGCCACTATAGTGTCATAAATTATGATACTATTGTGCTAATTTGGGCCATGGTGCGCTGTATTGTTAATACAGTGCTACCATGGTGACGTAAGGGGGAGCAGGGCGATGGAAGAAAAGTGGCACATCAGAGGTGATTCGCCACTTTATTGTAAATATGCCCCTGTGTGCTTCCCTCATCAATACAAGTGCTATTTAGTCACTTGACTTCAACTGCCCTGTGAGCGCCTGTTCAATCTGTGGCGAACCCCTTGGAAATAAATTCTGGCAAATAGGTTTCCATACTTCAAAGAGTGTTTGGGACTGTATTCCAATCAGCAGTTTGAAAAAAAAGCTAACAGGGAAACTTGCCCAGATCAGAAGCCGTTAGACCCTCATTATGAATGTTCCAGAATTTCTTGTGGAGACACCCAGGGGACCTTAATCCGGCCAATGTACCCCCACCAAATTCCATCAAGTACACGTTTTCTCCCTGGTATAGGCCATAACCATATACACCGAATTCCCGCATACTGCTGATATTTTCTGCTTGCTTATAGCGAGTGGAAAGTGTTCAGAGTGAGGGCTTCTGTAGAGCAGGAGCGCTGGGGTGGGAGAACAAAGCGTCAGAGAAGTGTGGAGCCTGCCTGGGAAGAGCCTTGCCTGCTTCCCCTGTGCAGCTGCAGAGGTCTGGCAGAGGCCCTGCTGGGTTTATTGTGCATTCTAGCTCTTAAACAGTAGCTATATATCTGCATACACAGATTTTGTTTGTCTGGACTATCTGTGACGTTTCTTCGCATCACTATGCAAAAATCTATTTTCTTAAAGTGGATTTTTAAAAAACATTTCTGCTGTCGCACTGGGCCTTAGATTTTGAGGAAATATACGATTTGAAGGCCAGGAAATGTGCAAAAATCTTTGGAAAGTGCAAACGTCGCCTATGTTGTTTTAAAATTAATATGTGAACCACTAAGTTGGTAATTATACTACCACAAAGTCTACCGACCTCGGAAGTAGGCACTAACACTAGAATACCATTGGTGCCTTCGTTTCAAGTTTATCCGCTGCCAATCCCCAACTACGTTGAGACAAATATTAGACATGACCGAAGATTAAAAACAGTAGATCACTTTTTGATTTATTTAAACATCTCACGCAGTGCATACATACTTGTTTAGGATCTGTCTTTTGTTGCTGCCATGTTTGCGAAATATCTTAAGCAGTTTATGAACTGTCTGGACCATGAAAAAGAATCAACATGCCAGGATGTTATTTTTTCCTAGTTTACAGGAGAAAAGACAGACCAATTTTTCCATATACAGGGGAAATAAATGCCAAGTGGCACTGTACAGAGAAAGCTTTCACTGGTGAGGGAGGGTGCAGTGTTTTACTTAAGTAAAACTTCTATCGATATAGTGACGTAAGTGTGTCTATTTTTGCTCTCCTGGAAAACGTCTACCGAATGTGCAATTATTAATGGACCTTGCTCGTTTTCTTCCAGCCATTTTACAAATATGTTCTGCATGTTTCTCTTCAATTGTTTTTTATCCAGGTAGCAGCAATGCCTGTGATGTTTAATTAAAACCGACAACTATCTCAAGAAGTACATTTCCTTTTTAGACTTTTTAGCAGCTCGTGGTGTTACAATATTGATTAGTAGAAATATTGCCACAGAGGTAATCAGGGTGCATAAAGATCCTAGTGCTAGGTGGGTGTGAGCCTAAATTAAATTGCACAACCAAGTCATTAATCTGGTCAGTTTCTGTGGTTCTATTGAAGATTCCCTTAAATCAATGGCCTCAATCATGGAAGGGTGAATAGTATTCGGTGGTGACTTTAATATACTTCTTCATTCTCGCTTTTAAGCATGATTTCGCCTTCATCGACATATGGAGATCTGAACATCCATCGGATAGGCTCTATACTTGCCATTGGAAACTATTTCTGTCATCATCTTGTATACATTTTTTCCTCACGTTGCACGATTTGTCAAATTCACAGACAGCTATGATGGCAAACGCCTTCTCAGATCACCCTGTGATCACCCTCAACCTCAGCCACTCAGTTCAAATGCAAAAGAAATCGAGCTAGGTCTTTATTGAAATCCTATTAACAAATGAGGCATAGGTTGCACAGATGTGGCTAGCACTTCAGGAGTTCTTGGACAGCAATGTTGCTGAGCCTCAGAATTTGCAGTATGGGAGGCCTTAAAGGCCTTCTACAGAGGGAACGCCCAGGTCAAGCGGTCAGAGAAAGTCATATACCCCCACTGCAAACCGTGTATGATCAAGCTGCGTACTTAGTTGTTCCTTTGTCAGAGGCAAAGGCCAGGTTGCGGTGTGCCCAGCTGGATCTTAAGGATCACTTCCTTGGCAAGGAGGTGGTAAACCATAGTATAATGCTACAGCAAGGTTATGAGGGTAATGAGCACACCGGTAGGTTGTTGGCTTGACTGGTGAAGCGCAGGGCTCATGCTAATAGCATTATGCATATCTATGACTTGAGCACCGTGGCATCTACATCAATCTCAGAAGAGATAGAGTTTTTTAAATGCCCTTATACCACTCTTTATTCAGGTGTCCTAAATCCATCTCCTGATGAGATGACAAACTGGTTAGCGGATATTCATATTCTGTCAATCACAGCTGAGCAGACAGCTACCTTAATCAATCCCATCTCTTTTGTGAAGGTAAAGGAGGCCATAGATTCCATGCCTAATACTAAAGCTTGTGGAGCTGAAAGAATTCTAGCCGAAATTGTAAGGTGTTCGCTCCCCAAATAAATCAATGTTTAGTTGCTTTATTTATTAGCATTCTCCTGGGGGGGGGGGTAAAGTTCCAGATACCTTCACTCAAGCAGTGGTGTTAGGTTTCTGAAGAAAAGTCATGAAAAGTCTGTCCAATCATTTATCACCAGTGGCAGCATCAGTCATCCATGCAGATCAGAATGACTTTTTAGCTAACAGACATATGTCAACAACTATCCATTATTTGCTTCAAGCAATGTATTATTATACTACACAACAAATTTGTGCCACTATTATTTTTTAGATGTAGAAAAAGCATTTGTTAAGGTTCAATGGAATGGGTTTTTCTCCATATTAGCAAAATTTGCTTTTCCTGCACTATTTATTGAACTACTGAAAAAGCTGTGTAACCACGCGAATGCATCCATTGTTATCATGGGTCAAATAGCAGGACAGATTGAAATATATCAGAGAACATGGCAAGGGTGTCCCTTATCACCTAATTTATTTGCGCTGTTTTTTGAACCATTAGCCTCAGTTCTTCGACAAGATGCAGCAGTTCAGCCCCCCGTCATGGGATATGCGAAGTTAAAACTTTTTGCTGAGGATATGACACTCTAACTGGCCACCGATGTGGCTAATATTTGACACACTTTGGCTTGAATTAATGAGTTTTCTGCCATAGGAGGGTACACAATAAATCATGCAAAATCAGAGGGATTATTGTTTAATTCCACTCCAGAGATACTATCTAGCGCTATGCAAGTTCATTACTCACCTTCGCAACCCATACAAAATTTTGGAGTTTGGGTTGCTCCTAAACTTGAGGATTTCTATTCTTTAATTTTAAGTCCAGTCTGCAGAAGATGGGGCGTTATTCTGTCAATGGAAAAGTCTTTCCTGATCAATCCTCGTGTGCGCTGCACCGATTAAAATGTCTATCCTCCCTCTTTTTCTTTTTTTGTTCGCCAAATATTTTGATTAAAGTGCCACAGGCTTTTTTGAGCTGGTGGAAAGGGAATTTCACCAATTTTTGTGGAACAGTAAGAAGTCAAGACTTAAACTACAAGCCCTGCAGTTGAATCCAGAGTTAGGTGGATTGCCCTACCTGATCTTAAAACATATTACCAACCATTGCTTTTAGATTGGTTGATTAGATCTTCTCGCCCATTATGAAGCCAATTCTTATTTAAATTTGACATTGCAAGAATCTGAGTTTGAGCTGTTCCCTTTTTTAAGTTCCCCAGGCTGCCCAAGAAAGCTCAATAAAAATTACCTCATGTAATCTTTGATCGCTTTCAGATGGTTCATGAGAATTATGAGATCTTTGGGATCCATACTCGCCTGATATTAGTGGAATGTATCCAGCTGGGTTTACAGCTAAATGTGTCAACATGAAGGCATTGGTCGGAATTGGGTTTTCATCAGCTGCACGATTTTCTTTCTATGGGCACTGCTGTTCTTGGCAACATTTGATGAGCTGCTGTCTGGATATAAATCCTTCCCTTATTTTCAGCTACATCTAAATTGAGAAGTTTTGTGCAGGCTCTAGAGAAGGTGCGAAACCCATAGTAGATAAAACCACTCAATCCTATTTTATTTCTCTAGTACAGGTAATTGGTAACTAGTATAGAGAATGTTTGCAACACAAAATATGACTCCTTCAGTTAATAGTAGAAGCCAGAGGCTGTAATATTAACTCCAAGCAATGGCAATTCTATAATCAGATTAGCTATAAAGTAGTCAGAGTGGCAGAATTTGCACTATTCAGTAAGTGGATGATATAACATATCCCAGCAAAGCTCCACAAAATGTATCCCGGAATATCACCATCATGCTTCAGGTGTGGTCAGAGCACAGGAGATTGGCTGCATGTGATGTTTTTTATGTCCACTATTAAAAAAGTATTGGGAGGATATTTTTCGGAAACTAGAGCATAACCTCCAGCTGATTCTCCTCCCTGATGCCCAGATTGCATTATTTGGCTGGGAAAGGGCTGCTTTGGGGCTGACTATTGGGCAGCAATAGCAAGTCTTTATTACAGCCTCTGTAGCTAGATTGTTGATTTCAGTTAACTGGAGGTCGACAAAAAACCCATCAGTTGCGGATTGGTTAATGAAAATGAACAGAGTGCAGAATGGGGTCAATAATCAGATTTATTAGAATTTGGAGAGATTGGCTTAAGTAATCAGTTTTTTGGGTCAAGAAAATGGAGTGGTGCGGGTAGCTGTGAGATAGCCTTGGAGGGAGGTTGTCTCATTGAGATTTAGGAAGTACTGTACTTGATTGCTTTTTGATAAAAAAAAACTAGATGTATTTAGAGACAAATAATGAATAATAAATACTTTTTTCTTTCTTTTTTTGTGGTTAGTACAAACTTTGTTTAGACCACCCTACCACAGTTATTAAGAGTTTCCCGCTAGGTCAGTGGGTGGAAACCTCAGTTTCCACCCGCCGGCCTAGCAGGAAACAGGCTACAGCATCGTCTCTGGCTCTTAATTGAGGCAGACAGTGAACATCGCAACACTGCTGGGCAGGGGGAACCCTGCACTGCCCATGCTAAGTGCATGGGCAGTGCAAAGACCCCCTTAGCACCCTGCACCTGTTCCCCGCCACCCTTTTCATGGCAGTGTTACTGCCATGAAAAGGGTGGCTGAGAACAAGGTCGTATTCCGCAGGGCAGTGCTGCATGCAGCGCTGTCCTGCGGATTACGATCTCCACCACTGCCAGGCCACCGGGATCATAGTTCCTGGCAGTGCTGGTGGGGTGTTAATGTGGCGGTCGGACCGCCACACTCATAATGAGACCCTCAATGTGAGATATATAAAAATGCAAACATATGAAAAAAAACATAAATTGACCAAAAACACTATGGCCCTCATTCTGACCCTGGCGGTCGGTGATAATGCGGCGGCCAAGCTGCCAACAGGCCGGCGGTCCAAAATATGCAATTCTGACCCTGGCGGGAACCGCCAACACAGCCTGCCGCATTAACACTCCGACCGCCACGGCGGCACAAACAAACAGCGCGGCGGTCCCCGCCAACAGCCAGGCGGCAGACAATGTACCGCCCACCCTATCACGACCCACCAATCCGCCACCTTTTCCGGGGCGGGAGCACCGCCGATAAAAACACGGCGGAAACAGACTACGAACGGGAAAACGCTCACCTCTACGCACTCCACGCGAGATTCCGGCAGTATGGAACCCGAGTTGCAGGTCATCCCCGCACTCCTATACCTGCTCCTGTACCAGGAGCACGCCCGGCGGCGCGGAAGACATCGGTGAGTACTGCACCTACGACACAGGGGAGGGAAAAGATTACCGGCACACACCCACCCACCCATACCCACTACAACACACACATCAATGCATTCCCACAGATCACTGTCACAACCCACAAACCCCCCCCTCCGAAATAATGCAAAGACCAAAAGAAGAGAACATAAACGGGCAGATATATTGAAATATGGACACCAGTAATCCCAATAAATAAATAAACTATGTACAAAATATATACAGCTACTAAATGTAGTCCAACCACTGTCCGTGGACCACAGGGGTCCTGTGCAAAGGGGCAAGGCCCAGTCCCACAACAAGAACTCCACGGAGAGAACACTGCAGGGGCATCAGAAAGAAAATAGGACAGGCACCTCAGGGGGAAGGGAAGGGGGGGCACCTCAGCCACTTGAGTACACGACGCCAGATCCACGAGGGGACTCCATGACCACTGGGCCATCCTGGGGAGTGCAAAGCCACAGTCCATACAGTCCATACAGTGGGTGGCCTGCCCACTGGGCCATCCTGGGGAGTGCAAAGCCACAGTCCATACAGTCCATACAGTGGGTGGCCTGCCCACTGGGCCATCCTGGGGAGTGCAAAGCCACAGTCCATACAGTCCATACAGTGGGTGGCCTGCCCACTGGGCCATCCTGGGGAGTGCAAAGCCACAGTCCATACAGTCCATACAGTGGGTGGCCTGACCACTGGGCCATCCTGGGGAATGCAAAGCCACAGTCCATACAGTGGGTGGCCTGCCCACTGGGCCATCCTGGGGAGAGCAAAGCCACAGTCCAAACAGTCCATAACAGACCCCACTGCCACTGGAGGAGGCATGTTGGCCAGAGGACATCCTGCAGCCCTGCCCGAGACAGATCCTGCCCTGCCACGTCTGCCAAAGGGCAAGCGGTTCTTGCCTTGAAGGGCCCAGTTCAGCGCTTCTTGCCTTGAAGGGCCCAGTTCAGCGGGTCTTGAGACGGCGGGGCCCAGTTCAGCGGTTCTTGAGACGGCGGGGCCCAGTTCAGCGGTGCTTGAGACGGCGGGGCCCAGTTCAGCGGTGCTTGAGACGGCGGCCGGTCTATGGCCAACTGCTCATTGCCTGGTGGTGCCCTCCTGGGCAGCGGGGATGGTGCTCCTTCAATGGCCACCTGGGCTGTGGGTGGTGGGGCCCTCCTGGCCAGCTGGGCTGGGTCCTCCCTGGGCAGCGGCTATGGGGGTGGTGGGCTCCTCCTGGGCAGCAGGCCTGCAGCCTGACCTCTCCGACTTGCTGCCCTTGCCCTCCTTAGTCGGGAGTCTGTGGCCCTTTCCTCCCTTTGGAGCTGTGGCTGGTGACTGTCTCTGGGTGGTGTCCGGGGGGGATGTAGAAGCCGGGCTCCTGCGGCGCCCCTTCCGCCTTCTGCTCCTCTTCCCAGGGGGTGGGCTGGCTGTCCCCTTGCTGCTGGGCGAAGATCCAGACATGCGGGCTGGTGGGCTCCAATACCCCTGCACCCTTGTCAAGGGGGCTGCAGGGCTGGTGGTGGCTGAGGTGCTCTTCTTACCCCGACGAGAAGGAGGGGGGGGCTCAGGGTCAGGAAAGAAGTTAGCAGTGGCGAGGAAGAGTTTCTTGGGACAATGGAGAGTGGTAGGTACAGTGGGAATGGGAGTGGAGGGAGAGGATGTGGTTGTAGGTGAGTCACGTTTGCTGTCTTTGGGTGCAGGTGCAGGAGGGATAGGCTGTCGTGAGGTGGATGGCTGTTGGGTGGGTGGGTGGCTGCGTTTGTGTGGTGTGGAAGAGGGGGTGACAGACACAGTGGGAGAGGACACAGGGGACGTGTAAATGGCAGTGGGGGTGGTGACTGCACGTGTGCGGACTGGAGTGGAGGGTGTGCTGGTGATGGAAACACTGGCTGATGGTGAGGTGAATGGAGGTGTGAGTGTAGACGTCACAGGGAGGGAGGAGGGAGACGAGGAGGTGGGGGTCACAGAGGTGGTAGTGACTGTTGGCATGTCTGCATCGGAATGTTGCGTGTGTGAATGTCTGCGTGATCTGTGGTGCTTATGTTTGGATGAGCTTCTCTTGGGTGTTGAGGTGTGTGCAGGCTGGTCTGATGGTGTGGGTGGGACAGGCAGAGGAACAGGAGACTGGGAGGAGGGAGTTAGTAGAGGGAGGCAGGAGACAGGGACAATGGCTGCCGTCAGTGCTGAGGCCAGAGCCTGGAACGATCGCTGATGGGCAGCCTGACCCGAATGAATGCCCTCCAGGTACGCATTGCTGCGATGAACCTCCCTCTCCACCCCCTGGATGGCATTCAAAAGGGTAGTCTGCCCAACAATGAGCGTTCGGAGGAGGTCAATGACCTCCTCACTGAGGGCAGCGGGGGTAACAGGGGCAGGGCCTGAGGTGCCTGGGGCGAAGGAGATGCCCGGCTTCCTGGCAGAGCGGGCACGGGGCGAACGCTGAGGGGCTGCTGGGAGGGCGGAGATGGTGCTCTGGGTGGCGGCTGTACCTGTAATGGCGGGGGGCACGGATGGTGCCACCCCCGCAAGGGAGCTCCCTTCCGAGGACGTGTCCGTGTCGCTGCAGGGTCCAGTCGTCCCCGTTGTGGAGCTCCCCTCGCCCTCCGTCTCACTGGTCCAGTCTGACTCTGTGGCATGGCCCTCCTGGGCCATGTGAGATGCAGCTCCCTCCTGCCCCGATGCCACTTCTCCTCCGCCTGATGATGCTGATGCACACAAGCACAGAAAGACAAACAAAAAGGGGGGGGGGGAGAGAGAAATAAAGGGATATTGAGTACATGGATCTCCGGTACAGTTAGCGGACATGACAGACACAGATGCCCCCTGCACTAAGTTGCGCACTTGGGGTCCGCTACGCATTCCGTGGAACATGCCCTACACGCCTAGAGTTGACAACTGCACCCATGGATGACACGGCCCAGGGATGGCTGTACTGACAAACTACTGAGGGTGGTGGCTGGGGACACAGGGGCTTACGGGGGTGCCCAGCCTACAGATATCGCCCTGGCCTAGGGGGACCCACAGCCCTCCTCCCCCACCCAGACACCTCCACTGCGCGACAACAGAGTAGATAATGCTTGTACTCACCCCCTTGTGTCTGCTGTGCTGCCCTCACGCGCCCATCCAAATCAGGGTAGGCCACCGCCAGGATCCGGAACATCAGGGGGGTCAGTTGACGGCAGGCACCCCGCCTACGTTGGGAGGCCATCCCCAGCAGAGACTCGGCGGTCTTCTTGGTCCCGCGGCGGATGTCCTCCCACCTCTTGCGGCAGTGGGTGCTCCGTCGATGGTGGACCCCCAGGGTCCGGACTTCCTTGGCGATGGCACGCCAAATCCCGATCTTCTCATGGGCGCGGACCTATGTGACACGTACAGGGAGGGAGAAATACCACGTTCAAGTTTGTCTGCATTTTCGTTGCCAGTGGCCCAACGCCCCCCATCCCCGCCAGGCCCCCCGCCATGCCCCCCACCAGGCCCAACATGCCCCCCCATCCCCGCCAGGCCCCCCGCCAGCCCCAACATGCCCCCCCATCCCCGCCATGCCCCCCACCAGCCCCAACATGCCCCCCCATCCCCGCCAGGCCCCCCGCCAGCCCCAACATGCCCCCCCATCCCCGCCAGGCCCCCCGCCATGCCCCCCACCAGGCCCAACATGCCCCCCCATCCCCGCCAGGCCCCCCGCCAGCCCCAACATGCCCCCCCATCCCCGCCAGGCCCCCCCGCCAGGCCCCCACGCCAGCCAGTGGCCCCAAATCCAGATTGAATTTAACTCACTTGTTGGTCTGGAGGACCGTAGAGTAGCGCATACTGGGGGAGGACCCCATCCACAAGTTTCTCCAACTCCTCTCCAGTGAAGGCAGGGGCCCTTTCCCCAGGCGCAGCAGCCATTGTCCCTTCCAGACCGAGGTCACAGCAACACTTGCAGTATAGGTCCTCTCCTGTGAAAGTTCAAGTCGCAAGTGGATAAGTAGATAGAAAATGGCGGTCACGTCCGCGGCGGTGCGTACCGCGGCGGTGCGTACCGCCACCGCCGGCGCCCTTCGCCATTGGCTCCTGAAACCCATAGGCTTCAATGTTAACCAATGCGGCTTCGCGCCGCGGTCTTCGCCCGCCGCCCGCCGCGGTGTGCCACGCCAGCGCATTGACCTCACATCCCATTGTCACACTTCACAGGTCAGGCAGCCGCCATTTCAATGGGTCCACATGGCTCAATTTCAACTGCGTCACACAGGCCTAGGCCTTGCATAGCCACTCAGACACGCCATTCACTGCATAGAGAATCGTTTACTGTGCTAGCTGTGAGTACGTACCTGTGGGTTGCTTGACTGTGTGCTCCATGTTGTCCTTCCTAGGCACCGTCCGCTGGGTTTGGCGAGGAGACGGATGAATCCTCCCATGTACCGACCGCTGGTGGACCTGTCGACAATGGAAGAACGCCACATTATCCTGACCTACCGTCTTAACCGTGCCACTATACATGAACTGTGTGCCCAGCTGGAGCCCGACCTGATGTCCCCCATCCGCCAACCCACAGGGATTCCCCCTCTGGTGCAGGTCCTGTCAGTACTCCATTTCTTGGCAAGTGGGTCATTTCAGACAACAGTGGGAATTGCTTCTGGGATGTCTCAGCCCATGTTTTCGAAGGTGTTATCCAGAGTGTTGTCTGCCCTGATGAAATACATGAGGAGCTACATCATTTTCCCTGAGGTGGGCGAATTGGCTACAGTGAAGGGTGATTTCTACGCCCTTGGACATATTCCCAACGTCATTGGTGCCATTGATGGGACCCATGTGGCTTTGGTTCCCCCAAGAGACAGGGAGCAGGTGTACAGGAACAGAAAAAGTTACCATTCAATGAACATCCAGGTGGTGTGTTTGGCTGACCAGTACATCTCGCATGTAAATGCCAAATTCCCAGGGTCAGTGCATGACGCCTACATCCTGAGGAATAGCAGCATCCCTTACGTGATGGAACAGCTAGAGAGACACCGTGTATGGCTATTGGGGGACTCTGGGTACCCCAACCTGTCGTGGCTACTGACCCCAGTAAGGAATCCCCGGACCAGGGCAGAGGAACGGTACAATGAGGCCCATGGGCGTACTAGGAGGGTGATCGAACGCACCTTTGGCCTCCTAAAGGCCAGGTTTCGGTGCCTGCATATGACAGGTGGATCCCTAATGTACTCACCTAAGAAGGTGTGTCACATCATCGTGGCCTGCTGCATGCTTCACAACCTGGCTTTGCGCCGCCAGGTGCCTTTCCTGCAGGAGGATGGTCGAGACGGTGGTGTTGTGGCAGCGGTGGAACCTGAGGAGAGTGACGAGGAGGAAGACGACGGGGCTGAAACAGACAACAGGGACAGAATCATTGAACAGTACTTCCAATAGGACACAGGTAACAATTCAAAGATAATTTAGTAAATGTGAACTACTCTCCTGCATCTCTGCTGCCTGTCTATTTGCCCCAGTGTATGATGACTGAGTTGTGGCTTTTCCCTCCCTATTTCAGATCTGGGGTCCCCACTACGAGTCCTGTGCTTCGTTTCCCCATGGACTACAGCTTTGTGGCAGCTGTTTGTTGACTTCACTATGTACAAGGACATATTTGCACTGTCATGTCAATTACAATATTTTGAAATCACAGCCAGACTCCAGATAGTTTTGTGCAAAATAGGTGTTTATTTAAGTGCTCAAAATGGGATGGGTGGTTTCAAGTGGGTGGGGGCTATGGTGAAGGAATGTCCATGGCAGAGTCCAGAGTTACAGTCACACAGGTGCATTGTCCAGAGGCCTGTGGAGAGATGGAGCATGGGCAGTTCAAGGATGGACAGGGTGACAATGTGGGAAAGTGGGATGACATCAGGTGGTATCCTTTGCTGGCGGGGGTCTTGACATCCTACTCTGTCTTCTTGCGAGATCTCAGGGCCCTCTTGCGGGGTGGTTCTTCTCCTGCAGGAGGTGGGGGTCTGGTGGGCTGCTGCTGTGCGGGGGCCTCCTGTCCACTAGCGCCGGCGGAGGTGGTTGGCTGTTCTTGGTCCAGGCTAGTGGCAGGGGCCCTTGGGTGTTGTTGAGTGTCCGTCCTGGTGTTGATGAGGTCCTGCAGCAGCCCTACCATGGTAACCAGGGTGGAGGTGAGGGCTCTGATGTCCTCCCTGTACCCCCGATAGTGTTCCTCCTGCAGTACCTGGATCTCCTGGAACCGGGCCAGTACCGTCGCCATCGTCTCCTGGGAGCGGTTGTATGCTCCCATGATGGTGGTGAGGGCCTCGTGGAGAGTGGGTTCCCTGGGCCCGTCCCCCCCCTGTCGCACAGCTGCCCTCCGAGTTGCCCTGTTTCCCTGGGCCTCTGCCCCCTGGCCGGTGTGCCCACTACCACTGCCCCCAGGTCCCTGTTGTTGTTGGGGTGGTGGGTTATCCTGGGTGCCCTGTAGTGGTAGACACACCGCAGATTGACGCGCCATGGAGACAGAGGCATGGGCCCGCTGGGTGGGAGCTGTGCTGGTGTTCCCAGAGGGGTTGGGGTCTGTAGTGGCCTGGGCCTGTGTGAGGGGAACCGACTGTCCAGAGGTCCCCGATGGTCCGGGCTGGTCATCGGTGTCCAGGTCGACAGAGCTGCTGTCATCGCTGACGGCCTCTTGGGTGGGGGGTGTGGAGAATTCTGGGCCCTCCGCGGCGGTGTGTTGACGGTCGGGTCCTGCAGGGGTATAGAGGTATGGTTATAGTTTCAATGTGTGGCATATGGGTGTATCTGTGGGTTCCCGTGTCCCCAAGTGCTGGCATTCGTGTGTGGGGGCTTTGGTGAGGGTGGCTTGTGGGGGGGATGTGTATATGCATTGGGCATGCTTTGGTGATGGGTGTCCATGCTTAGTGGACGCATGCAGGCCTAGGTTTTTGGATGTGTGGGTTGTGATGGTGAGACATTGGCAGGGAATAGGTGTGGTGGGGGTGAGGATGGTGGTGGGGGTGAGGATGGTGGTGGGGGTGAGGGTGGGGGTGAGGATGGTGGTGGGGGTGAGGGTGGGGTTCGAGGATGGGGGTGAGGGTTGGGGTATGATTTGGCATGCAGGTGGGGGGGAAGCAGTAGTGAAGCTTCAACTTACCAGTATCCATTCCTCCGCCGACTCCTGTGAGGCCGTCAGGATGCAGGATGTTCAAGACTTCCTCCTCCCATGTTGTAAATTGTGGGGGTTGAGGTGGGGGTCCTCCGCCAGTCTTCTGCACGGCGATGTTGTGCCTGGATACCATGGAACGCACCTTCCCCCGTAGGTCGTTCCATCGCTTCCTGATGTCTTCCCGATTTCTGGGGTGCTGTCCCACAGCGTTGACCCTGTCGACAATCCTCTGCCATAGCTCCGTCCTCCGGGCAATGCTGGTGTATTGGACCTGTGTGCCGAACAGCTGGGGCTCTACACGAACGATTTCCTCCACCATGACCCTGAGTTCTTCGTCTGAGAAGCGGGGGTGTCTTTGGGGTGCCATGGGGTGGTGTGTATGATGTGTGGGGTGGAGTATGTGTAGTTAAGTGTGTTGAGTGTGGTGGTGTGTGTTGTTTTGTGTGTGGATAGTGTGTGGGTGATGGTGTTGAGTGGCTGTGGCTGCTAGTTTGTGGATGGTGGTGTCTCGCTCTGGCCTTCTTTCAGAATTTTCTGTCGTAGGGGTTTGTGGGTGATGTGGGTGTGTGTTTTATATTGTATTGTGTGTGTGGGAGTGGTGTGTGTATGTGTATCAGGTGTGTGGTATTCAAATCGGCCAATGTGGCTGAGTTTTGTTCGTTTGTGTGTATTCTGACCGCGGCGGTGTGTCCCGCCAATGGAATACCGCGTTTGAAAGACCGCCGCGTGGATTCGTGGGTCGTAATGGCATGGGCGTATTTCTGTTGGCGTGACGGTGGAGGTTTTGTCACCTCCACTTTTCCGCCGACCGCTGGTCTGGCGGTCTGTTGTGGCTGTCGGATTTTCGGAGGTTTGCCTTCTGCGGGTCAGAATGACCGTGGCGGGTTTCCGCGACCGCGGCGGGATTATGGAGGATTTCTGACCGGCGGTAGGCGCCTTTTACCGCCGAGGTCAGAATGACCACCTATGTCCCATAATTGTGGTGTTGTAAGGCTGGCACCTGCATCTGCTGCACTAATGGTAGCCTCAGCCCTGAATAGTAGGCTGGCTCCTCTCCGCCTTTTCCCCTCATGCTTGTCATTCATACCAATGTTGATACAAACTTTGTGTGTTTTTCAGAGAAAAATGAGTTCCCACATGTTGCTCCTTCTCTGCAGCAAGGGTGCCCTTGGCCCTATGACTAGCAAGGAAAATTAGCATCCTTGTGTCTTTTGTAAAGGCAGACAGATATCATTATCAGGCAGTTATAATTGTGATGCTGTGGGCCCCTCACAGACCTGGGCCCTAGTGCAACTGCTCCTGCTTCTCTAGAGAGAACTATGGCTTTGCAAAACTGGCAGCCTCTTCTGCCCTTTTTCAAAAACATGGCCCCATCCTGCCCCAACCCCCTTTCTGCCATGTCTCTGAGGCCCAGCTAAGATATCTCCTCTGCTTCAATTTCCCTTTTCCCATTGGTCTAAGGCCCAAAGAAACGCTGGCATAGCAAAGTTGTACCTGGCTCTAATGCAAGCAAGGAAGAATAGTAAAACAGGCATAACTTGGACTTAGTTATCCATTCACACCAATGCTCCCTGGTGCCACTAAACCTGTAGCACTAATGTACTGCCATCCCTGCAAAGTAGGCCGTTTCCTCTACCTACTTCACTGGGCTATCACTCTTAGCCAAAGGCCCAAATCAGGCTATCTGATCCGTTGTATGAAAAGAATAAGGTGAATACGTCCCATCTCTTGCATTGTGTTATTTGGGCTCTGTTCTGTGTGCGCAAGGGTGACTTCGGCCCTAATTCTAGCAAGGAAACAGGGCTCTAACCCCCTTTCACTAGTAAGACAGACAAAATTGTGATGCAATGGCCACTCTTAACCCTGACCCCATTGCTACTGCATCTGCTGCACTAAAGGCCCTTTAAAAAGAGTCCCTTAAAAGTTCCCAACCTTCATCAGAACATTTCTATGAGGAAGCTGTCCCATTAGTAAATTAAAAAAATGATCCTTATAAAGCACCCTTCATTTAAGCCATCTCTTTGACGTTATCCAACGATCAAACGACTTTCCTCTTTCTCCTGGGCCATTACTCTAAGGAATCCAGACGGTCAGATCTCTGGATCTGAGCATGAACGTGCTGGCCTCCTCTCAGTGACCCCCTCAACGCACTTTAAAGATCATGTGCATCTAAACAGATGTCGAAGTGGGCTCAATTTGTTCGGACTGGTATGCTCATGCTTTTTAAATTGTGCAAAAGCAGTTCCTTCACCCCTGTACAATTAATATCAGTTGCCTGTGTCAAGTTGAAGGGAGGACAGTGTTGGGCAGGTGAGGGTATTTTCCTGTGCTGTGCAATGAAGCCAGGGAGGAATAGAGCACCAAAGAAAGTATAGGCCTTATCACCTGGGCTCCTGCTACCTGAAAAAAATGTAAATGTGTGCAACTGTTTAATCACCTAATGTAAAGGCTGCTTGTCTGCCAGTAATAGCTTTAATTGATGGAAGTAGTGACAAAGAGGTATTCTTTTTGATAGGTAATGGCAGGATGTTAGAAGCTGAGCTCCGGAAAGTATACTTTTGAAAGGCACTTATCGAAATGTTTGCACTACGTATAGTGTACCTATTTCTAAAATATATACTTTGAAAGCAATTTATTTTATCTTAAACTCCAAAGGCCTGATTTAGGTCTTGGCAGAGGGGATACTCAGTCAAAAACATGACAGAGAATCCTGTCCACCTTATTACAATCCCCATAGGATATCATGAGATTGTAATAAGGCAGACGGGATATCCGTCACATTTGTGACAGAGTATTTCCCTCCGCTAAGATTTTGCAGCAGACTTCCTTATACTGCATATAATACAATTTTAAATTAATGACTTGCATATACACAGGGCTTCTTTTCCAGCCTGAGACCTCGAAGCATTATAAATACACAAGACACTATTCACCACATCTTTAGTGATCACATTATGCAATTGAACTTTTGTAACATAAAAGAGTGCATTTCCTACTGATTAACTTAACTTGCATTTATTTTACAATTAACATATCTACATTATTTTATGTGCAGGTAACTGAAGACATTTACAAAATATTTTGTTCTTTTTATTCACGTTTTTGACCCTGTCACCATCACACTTAGCTTCACAGTTCACCTAGTTTTGTATAAGCACGTCAAGGGCTGTTTGTAAATTAAGACAGCCTGGAAAAGCACCAAGTAAACAAAGTCGCACTTTCAAGGCCATCATCATTTACAGGCACTTGTTGAGGCATTCTCGCACCCTGCAAATAGAGCCACAGACCCCGAGTGGGGTGCACCCCACATTTTGAAGACCTCTGAGTTAAATGGTTGTTGCGCAGACCTGTATTTGGACCCCTTTCCAAAGGTTCCAATCCTAATAGGGTTCTCTCACCAAATCATCCTTCTGAGAGAAATGAATGAAGGAGGGCTATGCTAAGAAAACATATCTATTATCTAAGCATTTTGACTCAATGAGGCAGCTTGTGGATTGCACTACATGGATGGAATGTCCTGTTAGAACACTTGATAATCTGGGAAACATAATCCCCTTGTGATAGTTGTAGGAATTTGTATTAAAACACTAAACTGTTTTATGTAATTTCTCCTAACTTGACTTATTCCTCCAGCTAAATTAAGGCAAATCAACATTGTGACTAGGTTATAAAGTTTCAGGTCTATCTACAATGCTAAAAACACTCCAGTTCAAATTTGGTACTATCGGAAAATCTTCTGATATCTGAAACAAATGTTTTAGGAAAGTCACCCTTTTTTCCCTGATCACCCCCATTTTTGTTGATTAATGCTGGTGGTTAATGACTCTGAAAGGGCCCTGGACTCTACTAACCAAGCCCAGGGCCAGTGCTGTGTCCTCTAAAGGTATCTGGTAATTGGTGGAAATCTAATTGGCCAAAACAACCTAGCTGTAAGTCCCGTACAACATGGTATGACATGTAGGTTTAGAGACCCCAGTGGACTAAATGGACTTAAGGGTGCACTACTGAGGACTGTGGTGCCTTTTAAAAACCATGCCTGCATTGCAGGCTTGTTTTAAAATAAAACTGTGTCCAAATTTAACTTTGGAATTAAAAGTACTTCCAAAGTCCAAAACTACCTTTTTATAAGTCACCCCTAAGGTCTGCCCTAAGTGCTGCAAGGGTAAGCTGCCTTGTTACAAAAAGCAGGGACAATATAAATATGTTTCATATGCCCTGATAAGGAAAAACAGCCAAAGTTGTTCTTCTCTATTGTAGTGCTATTAGCTCCATAGGCTAACATGGCACAGCTTTATTAAACTTATTAAAGTCTAACATCTGATTGGAGCTAGCTAGCAATACTATTCAAAGGATCCCAATAATGGTTACAATACATCCAACAACTTGCAGATTTATTATAACTATTACAGGAAAGTAGTTTTAGAACCTACTACCCTGAAGCTACCTAAAACAGTTCTGGAGCAGCCTCTTACTCAGCCTTTGACAGCCTGAGCCAAGCTGCTCCCTGACTAGGTATGAAGAGACCTGGGACTGAATCAATACAGCTATTTGGTAGGAGGAGATTTGCTTCCTAGAAAAGCCAGGGAGAGGACAGGGCCTGGGAAGATAAGCTGGACTTCAAAGGCAAGAGAACAGATGTCACTGGACCTAGGCCAGCCCCCCTTTTCTTGATTCCCCAGCCAGATAGGAGCCCCTCCTAATTAGATTAAGTGATGGCTGGAAGGGGAGTGTAGTCAGATGTTAGCCACACCTCTGTTTTGGGTTACAAAGAGAGAATTTCTCCATTTAAT
The DNA here is from genome assembly GCF_031143425.1 of Pleurodeles waltl. Classification (NCBI taxonomy): domain Eukaryota; kingdom Metazoa; phylum Chordata; class Amphibia; order Caudata; family Salamandridae; genus Pleurodeles; species Pleurodeles waltl. Next base: position 1,240,392,253 of record NC_090446.1, read on the forward strand.
TTTTTGCCGAAACAGTGTATTTTGGGTCACAAATATGCCACACTTCGCAAGAAGTGATCACAGCAGAGAGAGGTAATTTTACCCTTTTTGGTTAGGGTGCTCCTTGCCAGCGTAGAATGGAGAATAAATATGGGAGAGCTGCAGGAGCTTCTTAGAACACTGTCTGGAACTAAAGAGGAAGAAGGACTGCCCTGCTGGACCGTTGAACTTCACCACAGAAGGTTTGCACTCAAAAGAACTTCACCTGCTGCACTCTTAAGGCTCCCCAAAGAAAGGACTGTGCCTAACTCGGAAAAGGAGTGGACTCCTTGATCGGCAACAGGTACAACAGAGCTGGAAGAAGTCACCTGCAAGCCCAAAGAGAGGTTCACCCCAGCTGACCAATGGTAATGGATATTTCCTGGACAGTGCAGGTGAATTGTGGGCAACTGAGTTCTAGCCCCCAAGTGGCAATTTAGAGCTTCTGAACCCTTGGCCAGCGCTAGAGGACACTTTTCTTCCCAAAGGAACCATGAAACAACTTGCCTACAGCTCATGAACCTATCTTCCAATACATTCCTGACCCCCAAGAGGCGCTTCTTAGGTCGTGGGCCCTTGGAGTAGTTCCTGAGCTTTTAGGCTCCTCGTGATGACCAATGAGACTCTTGGCACAAATCCTGCGAAGGTAAACCTTTAGCAGGACTAATCTTGTACTGTATCTGACATGCTCCATCACGGTCGGCTTGAACTTTTAGATTTGACTGGGTCCAGTGCAACCAGATAGCAGTATTTGGTGCTTTATACTTTTAGGCACTATACTACAGTTTATTGTTTAAAAATTCATATCTCTGGTTCCCTTTATTGGATTTTTATTGTTTTTATGTCATTTTAAAGATAAAAAATATTCTCTATGGTTATACATTGGTATTGCATATTTATTGTGTTGTGTCTTTTACTTAATTACTGTTTTCGTTATATTAAATGCTTTACAGATACGTGTCTCCTAAGTTTGCCTGACAGCTCATTGAGAAGCTACCCAAGGTTGACCAAGGATTAATTTATTGAGACGTGAGTGGACCTATTAGTGATTTTAGTATTATTACTAGTTGAGGGTACTCCCCTACAAATAACCCACTTTCCTACAAATGTGAAGTCTGGAGGAGAATCCACTGCAAGATATTTCTCCACTTGGGTAGACAGTATGGTTGAGGAACTTCCACCAGCGCACTTCCTCTAGAAGTTGGAGGAGATTCCATTACCAGTAGCAGTAGTGTAATACACTGTAGTAACGTTAATACTGTTGGAGGCAAAAAGGTAAATTTAAATTGGAGGGACAAGTGACAGTAAAAGCAAAAAATACTGTGAAGTAAAAAATAAGTTTACAGATTCAAGTGAAATGTAAATAAAATACATCCAATATGCTTGTTTGCTTTCAAATTGTGCAAAGTAAAAAAATATATATCTATACGGCTGACAGTGATTCAGCACAAATGGGCAGTGGAAGAAAGTGGATTATCATTTGGGGAATAATGGAATACCGAACTAATGACATGAGCTTGTTAGGGTGTACCTAAAGTCTCTAAATTAACCTGAACACAACCATCTGGTAGCTATGGCATGGAGCAGTCAGGCTTATATAACTTAGCTAAATGTGTCAAGTATACCTGCAGTATCTAAACAGGAATAAAGTCAAATTACAGAACAATAAAAATCCCAACACCAATATGTAAAATAGAGTAAAGTTTAATAAACAAAATGACATTATAACAACAAAAATCTAATATGGAGAATCAGAGATATGAATTTCTTTGGTGTGAGTTCTTGCAGACCTTGAGGGAGGGTGGGTCAGATTCACCAAGCAGGTTCATCCGGTCAAATATTTTACCTTGTGACTTCAAACTCCTCCAACGAGGCAAGCCTAAAGGTGTATCTGAGGAATGTACATCAAAATTGGACACTTTTACCACAAAGTCTCCCTAATGACTACTGAGGTCTTGAAAATCCCAACTTTCTAGGGTTGTTGCAAGAGCTCCTGTGGGTCACTTCTAAAGCTCCAAAGACCCCATGGACAGCACCTATGGGCCAGGACTCACTCTAGAAGAGGTCCCTAGCACGGTCCTGTCTAGGTTCAGGTGTACTGGTCAACTAGTCAATTCAGGAAGTGTTTTTACAGCATGTTTTGTCCCTTTAGCCACACAGTAGGTCACACCTTTGATCACTGGAATCAAATTCTTTGTACTGACTATGAGGCAGAGCAGGCGCATTCCTTTACGGATCATCTCAGGTCACGGCAAGCAAGGTTCAGTCCTCTTCTGTTCTTCCACAGGTCCAGAAAGTGTTCAGAGATGCCACATTCATAGCTGGCATCTACTAATGGGTGGAGGTGACTGCTGGACACTCCTTAACCAATGGAAAAAAGTTCCCGGGAGCAACCTTACCCATTCTTGCACATCCTGTTTGCCACAGTGCGCCTCACTCCTAAAATCCAAGATGGGGGGGAACCCTTTTTGGTGTGGCACTCTTGTGTCCACTCCCATGTGTGGTCAGCAAAATGAGCAAATCCACTCCCCTATGTCCACTTCACACCAGTTCTGCGGGGTAACTTCCCTCCCACTAGGTTTGAAATGGGCCTGGCTAGCGTGGGCCTTGAGGACAAAGGTTTATGTTTCTTAGTGTCTCTCCTTACAATAACTATGAATGGGCAGGTGCTGGAAAGTGGATTATTGGTAAGCGCAGGTAAGTACCTACACTTAGCAATAGACCACAAACCCCCACTAGGTCCATTCAGCGTCTCAATAAATTAATCCTGGCTCAACCCTTGGTAGCATGGCCACAAGCAATTAGGCTTAACTTAGTAGACTGGCGTGTAGAGCATTTAATATCAACAAGACACAAAATAAGTAAAACACAAAACACAAACAAAATCCAAAACAATTTATAAAAATTGATTTCTATCTTTAAAATGACACCAAAATGACAAAAACCCAATAAAGGGAACCCGGAGATAAGAGTTTTCAAAGATAAAACATGTTCTAGTGCCTAGAAAGCAAGAGCGTCACTTAGGACATCTGATGGCACTCGACCAGGGCAAAGTCAAAAGTTAAGGCCAACTGCAATGGAGTCCTGTTCGACTGCACTGGGCAGGAGGCCTCGGTTAAAGTTTTACCTTCACACTTGGACGTTTTCTTGGAGATTTTTCTTCAACCAGGACGAAGTCACTAGTTGAAGCCGACCTCACCGGATCCCTCTTTGGATACGCATCACAGGAGGCCTCTGTCAAGTTTTTTACGTTTGGACTTAGAAACATTTTCAGGACCGAATTCTTCAGCCATGACCAAGTCGAAAGTTGAGGCAAAAATCTATCCCAGGGAGCAACATTCCTCCAAAATCCAAGATGGCAAAAATGTAATCTTAGAGTTTAGATCTGGCTGGTGTGGCTAAGTTTCCCTTAACACCCCTTTCAAGCCGTCTCTTTTTTTTGTTGTGCAAGTCTTTATTGATTAACTAAAGCACCATAATACAGAATAATGAGGGGAGCACAACCCCCCATGATGTCTACATCAATAAATATCAATGGTTAAATACATTGCCATAAGATACAACAGCAGAATCCAGGGTCCTGAGCAAGTGTCAACCGGGAAAGTTCAAACCCCATTACAGTTCTGGTTTAGGACTCAAGTAGGGGCAATGTGAAAGGGCCTTATAAAATAGAAAGACACCTAGTTTTCGAGCCCGATGGTAGACCTTTGTGTATCCTAGGTCAATGGGGGGGGGCGAAGGCAGAGATAAGGCAATGGTGATGCTGAGGGGAGGGATTTGGCACAAGACATGACCAATCACAAGGTGCTCGCTTCCAATTACAGGGAGAGGGAAGAAGTCAGTTATGGAGGCAAAGAGAGAAAGGGACAAAGGAAGCAGGATGAAAGGACGGAGAAACAAAGGAAGGAAGGGAAAAAGAAAAGAAGAGAAGAGAGACCAGAGGGGGCAGGGTGGTAGGTGGTTGAAGACGAGGGAGGGTGGGTGTGGGGCTAATAGGTGAGCACCATGGTATACACAGGTGCAACTTCAACGTTGATGCTGATGGGGGGAGGGTATGGTGTGGGCTGGGAGGGTAAGTTAATGGTGAGGGAGGTGGAGGTGGGGCCAAGGGGATTGCAATCAGCGATCAGTGTTATGAAGAAAAGGGGCCCAGCTTTGAAGAAAGACCTCTGTCCTGTCCTGTAGGCTATATATTACCTGTTTAAGGGAGGCTGTTTGGTACATTGCCGTGAGCCATTCATCATGGGAGGGGAGCGTGTTCATACACAAGTTTCAGAGGAGATCCAAATTAGCTGTAGCCAGCGCTGTGCGCAAAAGGTGGATTTGCGGGCGATAGAGGTCTTTACCTCACATGTGTCATGCAGGATGATCAGGGGTCGGGGGAGAGAGGGTGGAAGGGGTATGACTTTTCCCATCGTATTCCCCAACTGTTGGACCTGGCCCTTGTGGCAGGTTTATCCCCTGACTTTTTGCCTCCTTCCTCCTATTTTTTCCAACCTTTCGCTCTTGGCTCTAGGACTCTGAGCACTTTATCACTGCTGATCAGTGCCAAAGTACAGGTGCTCTCCCTTCTAAAGTTGGTATGATTGGCTTATACCTAATTGGCATATTTAATTTACCTGTAAGCCCCTTGTACAGTGGCATCTCCTGACCCAGGGCCAGTAAATTAAATGCTACTAGTGGGCCTGCAGTGCTGCTTGCGCCACCCACTGAAGTAGCCTTTCAAACCTGTCTCAGGACTGCTAGCGCAGGGCCTGTGTGCGCAGTTTTCTGCCACAGGGACCTGGCATCTAAATTTACTTGCCAGACCCAGAACTCCCCTTTTACTACGTGTAAGTAACCCCTAAGGTAGGCGCTAGCTAAACCTATGGGCACGGTGCTCTGTATGTAGAAGTCAGGACATGTGCCCGGTTGCGTGGCCTGCCTGGTAGTGACAAACAGCCTAACTTGGTGTCTCACTTCTGTGAGGGCTGCCTTCTCTTAGGATTGCATTAGAAATGCCCTGCCTTAAGTTTAGGGGGTATTTTTGGATTTATGAGGGGTAGCATAGGCATGTTTGGTATGGTTGTAATGGTGGTAAGAAATGCTGCTTACTGGTGTAAGTGGATTTTTTATTACTATTACTGAAATGCCACTTCTAGAAAGTGAGCATTTCTCTGTGTTTTTCACTGTGGTGTTTTACAGCTTGACTCCAATCCACGTCTGGGCAGAGTGACAGTTGGGCTTTGTGCATACTTTTCAGACAGCCTGTACACAGGGAGGGGGGAGGTGTCACAGAGGTGCCTCTGCATACTGAATAGTCTTCCTGGGCTGAGAGAAGGGAGAGGCGGGGCACACCAGCATTTGTTAAGGCTGTGCCCTGGCATCACACAATAGGGTAGTTTACCCCCAACTGATATTTGGAGCCTGTTCTGGAGGAGACAGGGGGCACTCCCAGAACCAGTTGTAACTGGTTGGAACCTCCTCTCCTCTTCCATTGTAACACACTGTAAAATTGAGTATAAGTACAGGGGACTTTTCCCCACAATTTGGGAACTCTTGGAACTTACCTGGAACTGGACACGGACTGCTGGAGGGACTCTCCAGGAACCGCCATTGACTGCAGCTGCTGTGCTGACCTGTGACCTGCTGGGTCACTAGGAAAGACTGCCATCTGCCTCCATCCCCCTTGCGCTGGCCTGCTGCTGGGCCGTGCTACCTGTGCTCCTTTGTCGTGGACTGTTGTCCCCCAGGGGCAGGATGCTGCGGCCCCTGACCCCTGTAACTGTACTTGAAGCACATGAGGAGCGCTTCTCCCTTACTCATGTAGTGCCTTGAGAGCGCTTTCTTGTTGCCAGTTTGCGGTGGTATGCGCTTTGCCAAATCCATGGAATCACCGCTGCGACCCAGGCTCGTTAATCCTGCCCCAGCGCTTGTAAGCGTGTCGCCGATTTAAAAAACACCACCGCAGCCCAGGCGGGCTGCCTGTGTCAAGCCCAAGGGACACGCTGGCCCTGGGCCCCCCGGGGCACCATCGATTGCAGAAAAGGAGCAAGCGCGCTCCTACCGTGCCCCCGTGGCGAAGCGTGCTCTACTGAGCGCCCCCGGGCACAGGCAGGCACCTACTCTGGTGCCTGCCCTCTATTGTGGCCCAGCAGGCTCAGAGCTGCAGAGGAAGGAGACAGGTGGGGAAGGAAGCCTCATCGGAGGTTCCCCTCCTCACCGGGCCCCTCACTGTAATTGTGGATGGGCAGGAGGAAAGGAAGCCTCATTGGAGGCTCCCCCTGCCCCAATGAAGTCCTGATATTGTCATGAGCGAATGCGGGAGGGGCTGAAGCCTCACCGGAGGCTCCCTGCGCCACACGTCTCCCTTGGGGGCCCCCGCGAGAGTCGGGTGAGACCCCCCATCGGCGGCCCGCTTGTTGTTCCTTGGGTGCCTCAACTGGCCCTCCAGGAGGGGAGCCCCCAGAGATCACCTGTTATTAAACCGGAGGGGGTGCGTGGCGCCAGCCCCCCTCCCCCTGACATAAACAGCCCCCATTTTTGCACACAGGAGCACCAGGGGCCCTCTTTTGTTCTCTTCATGGCACTGGAGGTACCCTCATCATAAAAACAGGTACTGTCTTTGGACTTATCATCTTCAAATGTTCCTAGTATGGACATGAGGGATTTATAAGTTAACTGGTACAGTTTTATGATGTTACATATATATCTTCTAAGGTTCCTTTTAAGGGCATAACATGCTAATATGTGTTTTTTCATTTTCCATATGTTTTATAATGTTCCTGATATGGGCGTTTATGCTATTTCTATGACAAGCGCATTTTTGTAGTGATGTGATTCCTGACTTGTGCTAATGTTGCAGAATAATAAGTAGCCTGTGTGTCATATGTGACTACTGCTGGTTCCGCAGAATAACTAGTGTGTAATGTTCTGACAACTGCTAAGGTAGCAGGATATTACTAACATGTTGGGTTTGGTCTAATAATTGTGTAGTGTACAATACAGTATATTTTCATATAACTTGGTGTTGTGTTTCCTTTGTGGTGGGGATAGTGCATCACATGTGTTGTGTGTGTTCTGCAAACGCCTTTCACTTTGCCTCTGGGATAGGCTTGACTGCTCGTGCCAAGCTACCAATGGGATGAGCAAGGGGTTATCTTGGACGTGTAACTCCCTTGCCCTGACTAGAGTGGGTAGGTATCTGTCTGGCTTAGGTACATAACAAAGCCAACCAGAAACCCCATTTCTAACTCCACCGCTTTCCAATAGGGTTGGATGGTTGGACAATCGCATAGTATGTGGAGCAGATCGCAATGTGGCTGAGTGCAACGCCAGCAGTTCGCATGGGACAGGAGTCCTGCAGCTCTATGTTTCTGGGGCGTCCAATACAAGTCATGTAGCGTCTTAAAAAGGCAGAATTTCATCCTAGCCTCCATGTGTCCTGGTCTTATGCTTCTAATGGGTCAGTCCAATCTTCCATCTCATATTCCCTTGCCGTTTAGTTAGGAGAGTGGTTAAGAGGGGTAGGAAGAATAAATGTCAGTTCAGCAGGTTATGTATGCCCGACATAAGTCCCCAGACGGTACCCCAGGACTCGAGATAGGAAAGCACAGGAAAATGTTGGAACGTCCACCGGCGGGTTCCCATATGATGGTTAAGGGAGTGTTGAAGCTTCAGGTAGCGCCACGATTGATGTCCTGAGAGGCCAAATTCATCCTGTAGAACCGTAAATGACTTAAGATCCCCATTAACCAATAGCTTGCCAATATACAAAATGCTCTCCGAGCGCCCTCTCTCCCAGTCAGCTGTCTCTCCCCCAAAGTACAATCTGGCATTACCCCAGATTGATGCATTATTGTGAATCCGGGGATCTACTCCTAACAAGCGGTGAGCCCGAAGCTAGGATTTCAGCATGGCTTGTATCATTGGGTTGGTAGGTCGGAGCAAGGTATCCACGGTGCCATAAAGCAAACTGAGTACCTGGGAACTCAGTGTGCGTTCAGTCACTACCCACATCGGTGGGTCTGGTGCTCCAGGACAAATATAGGCAGGTTGGGAAAGGTGTAGAGCCAATGCATAGTGCTCCACAGAGGGCAATCCTAGTCCGCCGCACTCACAACAAGCTATGTGTTTAGCTTTGGAAAACCGTGGTCTCATCAACACCCATACGAAAGGTGCATATGGATCTATCCACTGCTCAGAGCATAGGGAGATGGATCTGGAGTGGCAACATTCCAAGGACATATGTATATCGTGGCAAGGTCACCATACGGACAGCCTGTACTCTCCCCCACAGGGATAGACCCAGGTGGAACCACTTTTCAAAGTCCTGCTTCGTGCGGGCAAGCAATGGTTCCAGGTTTTCTGCCAACATATGATCCAGGCCTATATTAATGTAGTGTCCCAGTAGCGCCCCAGGTGTGACTGTTTCCAATGATTCAGGAGATCTGCTAATACAGAACATGTGGTCACTGGGGACAGAGGTAACACTTCGCTTTTATCCCATTTTATTTTTTAACCCAACAGTGCCTCAAATTCGGCTAAGATAGATCGCAATGCCGGGAGGGAGTGGGTGAGGTCTGTAAGTATAAGCAATATATCGTCAGCATAGAGGTTGATTGTGGAGTGGCTGCCCGGGATGGGGATTCCATCAGTGAGAGACAATTGTCGAATAGAAGCTGCCAGGTGTTCGACAGCCAGGAGGAATAGCAATGGCGAAAGTGGGCAGCCTTGTTGGGTTCTACACTTAATGGAAAATGAGTCTGAAAGGAATCCCCCACAGTTGACTTGCACTGTGGGGGAGTCATATAATGAATGGACCTTGTTTATGAACTCATCTCCCAACTCAAAGTGTCTCAGGTCTCAAAAAGGTACCACCCCTCTATCCTGTTGAATGCTTTTTCAGCATCCAGGGAGAGGGCCAGGGCCTCATCTTGCAGGTCCTTGGCAGTACAAAGGGTATGTGCCAAGGCACGGAGATGGTTTCTGGAGAATCGTCCAGATACGGATCCCACCTGGGCATGAAGAATTAGGGACGGAATAACTTTCTTAAGACGAGCCGCCAAGACCCCGACCAGAATCTTGATATCTCCATTGAGGATGGAGATGGGGCGATAGCAACCGCACAGTAGGGGGTCCTTCCCAGGTTTCGGTAGGACCACTATGGACACTCTATCAAAGGTGGGGCTCAAAGCACCGCTGCTTTCCGCTCCTCAAAAGGCCTTATACAGTGAATCCACAGTTTCTGCTCCCGACCATTTGTAGAATTTCGCCAGGAATCTGTCTTTGCCCAGAGCCTTGTGGTAAGGGAGTTTGGAAATTGCCTCATTATCTCCTCCTTGCTTATTTCCCCCTGCAATAGTCCTCTGCCCTCATCGGTAAGACTAGGAATGCAAGCGTTCTCAAAGAATGCTGCAAGCCGGGTGTGATCCACCTCTGTATCAGGTGCGAATAGGGTCCAATAAAAGGGCTCGAATTCACAGGCTATTGCCTGAGGATGAGTGAGGATCGTACCATCCGTGGTCTGTATGGCTGGTATAGCTAGCGCTGCTTCCTGTTGGTGTAATTGGGCTGCAAAGAGGTTGCCTGCCTTTTCCCCTTGCTCATAGTGTCTCCCTTTTATCCGCTGCAGCGTATATTCCTCCTGGGAAGTGCACAAGGCACTGAGTTCCATTTTGGACCATTCAAGGCAGCACTGTATGAGAGGAAAGGGGGCCACAGTATATTGGTGGGTGCATGTTGCTATTGAATCCTTCAGGGCCCATTGACGAAAACGTCTTTGGGCATTGGCGATGGCAGCATCTCTCAATTGCTGACCTCCTATTGCGCCTTTGCAGCCACCCACAAAACCTGGCGAGAGGAAATCGATCCTTTGTTGTTGGCTAAATAGGTAGAAACATGGGAGCGTAGCTGGTCCTTACCCTGTGGTGTGCCATACCACAAAGGGTCCAATCACCACGGTTTGCGCCTTGGGGTGACAAGTCCCAAATCCAGCGCGAACAGGACAGGGGAGTGGTCCAACAAAGCGGGCTCTAGAATCTGGGACTCCCTGACCAGGGCAACCATTCTGTGTGTGGTGAGAAAATAGTCCAACCTGGATTGTGTCCTGTGAACTGGTGATAGAAAGGTGTATTCTCAGTCAGTTGGGTGTGAAAGGCGCCAGTGGTCTACAAGCCATGATCCGATAATATGTCCCCTAACAGTGCTGTGTCTGCATTGTTACCTATGTCTCGCCTGCCCATGCGATCAAGAACAGCATTACGGGCCAAATTCCAGTCCCCGCCCAGTAGGTATTTAGGAGGCTCCAATCTCCACCAGGAGATGATTCAGAAGGAGAAAGAAGAGCCCGTTGGGGCATAGATTGAATCAACCCATATTGTGCGATCCCCAAGCCTGAGTTTGGTAAGGACGTAACAGCCTTCCAGATCGGACCAGGTCTTAAGGACTTTGAGTTGTAAGGATCTGTGGAGGAGAATCACAACCCCACATTTCTGGGCTGAGCCTCTGGTAGCATCGGTGGACTGCTGCTATAGAGCATCTGACCTACCCAGTCACCGCGCAGCTTCTCCGTTTCAAGAGGGAAAAGATGTGTTTCCTGTAGGATGGCAATGTCTGCTCTTTTGGATTGCAAATAGGACAGGACCTTCTTTCTTTTGATATAGTGCGTGAGGCATTAACATTCCTTGATATGTTCTTAGCAGTCACTTAGGTGAAAGACTTTTGATTACTTTTTCAATACAAAACAAAGTGACTGCATTTACCATGATGCATTGGGGCTAACTTTTTGCTGGAGTGTGAGGCAGTGTGCTCCCTTTTTTCTTTTTGTCCAATGACTGCTCCCTTGAGCTAACGAGCTGACGAGCTCTGGTGAGGCACCTGTGTGCCAGTGAGTGGTACATAAACCTGAGAAGACTTTTGGCGGCATTTCAAGCATCCCCACAGACTTTGGCTGCTCTCTGCTGATGACGGGCTAAACCTAGAAACACGTGTCCAGAGATACACAGCACTTGCTGCACCTACTTAGGTGAAAGACTTTTGATTACTTTTTCAATACAAAACAAAGTGACTGCATTTACCATGATGCATTGGGGCTAACTTTTTGCTGGAGTGTGAGGCAGTGTGCTCCCTTTTTTCTTTTTGTCCAATGACTGCTCCCTTGAGCTAACGAGCTGACGAGCTCTGGTGAGGCACCTGTGCGCCAGTGAGTGGTACATAAACCTGAGAAGACTTTTGGCGGCATTTCAAGCATCCCCACAGACTTTGGCTGCTCTCTGCTGATGACGGGCTAAACCTAGAAACACGTGTCCAGAGATACACAGCACTTGCTGCACCTACTTAGGTGAAAGACTTTTGATTACTTTTTCAATACAAAACAAAGTGACTGCATTTACCATGATGCATTGGGGCTAACTTTTTGCTGGAGTGTGAGGCAGTGTGCTCCCTTTTTTCTTTTTGTCCATACACTCACCAGGCTTAAGCCGATATTCTCTCATGACTTTTCACACCTCAATAAATTCAAGAACTTGCTTGGAAGCTGGTGACAGGCTACCACAAATTAGCTGCCAGGCACTTCAAGCAGGGAAAACATGAGTTTCTAACAGTTAACTTTCCTAAATGAGTATTAAAACTCTAACTTCTCCAATGAATTGAAATATTAATACATTTGAAAACTAGTCTATAAATGACTATTTTTACCACTTCCTGTAAAAGTTACTGATTAAAGTTTCTGAAATTATTTTTGGTAGCTGTCTCTCCTGTTCAAAATGTGGAGTTTCCCGAAGACGCTGGCGTATAGCCAGTGCTACCGCTTCCCCTTTCATGTTACTGAGTATTATTGAGGAAACCGCGTCAAAGTTACGCATTAATTTCATCCCCAAATCTAAGGCTGGTGCAGCCCCGTGTTCATTCTGTATTTGTTTTTACACTTACGGTAAATTGACAAGTGTTGGGGTACCATGTGTGGTAGTATATATAGCAGCGAAGACTGTACCCCATGTGGCGCAGTCATCCACCGAGGGAACCATCCTGAAGGGCAAGCACATTGTGAGAAGTCTATGTTTTTCCTGTGGTCCCGTATAGGGAAACACAGCTTCCAGCTGATTTGTTTTCTGGGCTATCCAGAAGAGTATTTTCTCTCGTTCTGCGGGTATTTTACCTATGATAGTATGTATTGTTTGTGGATTTATCCCAGTAGCCAATTGGTATCCACCAGGTGTTGGGGGAGCTGGACGCTGTTGTGTTCAAAGTTCACATTACGAACTGGACTAGTTGTCTATAAAGTGTTACTAACTCATTATATAAACTTCGTAGATCTGCGATTGCCATATTTGGAATGCCTGGATGAGGTGTGTATATGGCAAACATAGGCCGTGTTGGTCCATCATTACTTAAAGGACCTAGTCTCACTCTTTGTATTACATGTGATAGGGCGCCTTCAAACCAGTTCTGACGCTCTTGATATGTGAGTGCTATTTCATGATACTGGTATGCTTGGTACCGTGGAGGTGATTTGTGGCAGCCTTTACGCATGGACTCGAGAGTATGACATCACAGGCAGTGTCATGGTTAAACGGAGATTACCCCTTTCTCACAGATAAATTGCGTGGGCTGCAATGATTAAGATAATGAACAGTGCAAGAAACAGAATTGTAAAGACAAGAGTCATTATTACAAAGACCCCCACCACCTTGCAATAACATAAAAAGACATAAAGTATGTAGTCTGTCCTAATACCCTATCATGATAGGCCTAACATCCTACCTAAAGGAGAGCTGGGTATGTTAAACCTAATCTGCCAATGCCATGTCCATGAGAGGAGCCCCCAACCCTCGTTACCTTGGAATGACGTCTCTATCTCAGACTCCGTAGGGACACGAAGACAGGGTCAGTGTCAAGACGACGTGCAGCATCGATATCAGCGATGGTGGCGATGCCCTCTGGTCGGAATCCCTCTGATTATCTATCTAAAGTGTGATGTATTTATACAGATCTACTTGGACCCCTGACGTAGATGTGTTCCCAAACAATAGATAACAGGCATGCTTGGTGCGGCAATTAACATAAACAATCCCCTAGAAAGCATGGAGAGGGAAAGTCTCCAAGTGTGAATACCTAGAGTTTGTTTGTCTTTGTCACTTGATCTTGACGCCTTAAACCGGTGGCACTGATAATGCAAATCATAACAAGTGGCCTAACTATAAACAAGGAAGCCATCTTAGAAGAATTAAATAATTAAATGGGCTAAGACAGAGCAAGCTAAGTAGGTTAAAAGTCACTAGGTGACAGGGGCACGAGTCTGCAAGCCAAAGCCTAAGCTAACTCCTGTTATCCCATTAAAACAAACTAGGATTTACTACAGTTGCATGACGCTTCACTCACTCTAGAAACAAAAACAAAACGAAAAGTGAAAAGGGGATCATTGAACCCATTGAATCATCATTATGGACTTTGCCTTTGGTGGTAGCTAAGAAAAAGAATGGTGAGCTGAGAGTATGTGTGGACCTGAGAGCCCTAAACAAAGAGAGATTTGGGTAGACTAACATCCTTTACCTAAAATAAGTGAAATGTTGTCTACCATTAAAGATGCCAAGTCTTTACTAAGGTTGACTTAGCTAGTGCGTACTATCAGGTTGAGTTGGATCAAGAGTCCAGGTATTTAACAGCATTTGTGTCACCTTTGGGAACTTTTCAATATTGCTGCAGGCCGTTTGGTCTGGGGTCTGCGGCTTCAGTTTTCCAAAGAATAATGAGTACACTACTTAAAGATATTTCTAATGTGCTAGTTTTTCAGTATGATGTGTTGATCTATGCAGCTAACCTACTAGAACATAACAGGATTTTGAAGTAGGTGTTGGAAAAATGTTTGTTTCATGGGGTTGATCTCAAAAGAGAAACGTGCCAATTTATGAAGTCATCTGTAGAAAACCAGGGTCATGTGATTTCAGCAGATGGCATTTATCTGAAACCAGGTTGATTGATGCCATCAAAGCAGCATCTACACCCAATGATAAGGCTGGAGTCAATTTGTTTTTGGGTATGTGTGAATTGTATTTGCGTTTCATTCCTGATTTTGCAACAAAAGTCAGACTTATACCTAATTTGTTGAAGTTTGGAATAGGTTTCAAGTGGGATTCAGATTGTGCACATGCGTTTGAAGAAATAAAACAACAACTGTCTATGGCAAAGGTGTTAAAGCCTTATGATCATGATCTCCAAAGCTGTCTGATGGTAGATGCGAGTAACATAGGTGTAGGGGCAGTATTAACGCAAACCAGAAACAGTGTAGAAAACACTACTGGTTTTGCCTCAAGAGTGTTAAGGGAACCTGAAACCTATTATTCGGTCATCGAAAAGGAATTTTTGGCCTGTGTGTGGGCAGTTGAAAAAATTAGAAATTATATTTGGGGCAGACGTTTTGTGCTGAAAACTAACCATAAACCGCTTGTCTCAATTCTTAATGGTACTAACAACAAGAAGGAAACTCCCAGAATTGCTAGGTGTACTGCAAGGTTAATGCAATATGACTTTGAAGTCATGCATATTCAAGGGTGCAAAAAAGTCAGATCTGACTATTTATCAAGATTCCCTATTGATAGCAGTTGTTCTTGTGATGAAAGTGTAGATGATGATGAGAGTTGTTTGATTGCTGCTGTTGAGGTAGAATGGGGGTGTGTTTGTTCTGAAAGTCAATGGTAGAAAAAACTAGAATGTGACAGAGACTTATGTGAGGTTTTGAAGTATGTCAAAGAGGGGTGGCCTCATGAGAAAGAGGTGGCGGTCAATAGTCAACCGTTTGGGAAAGTTTCTGATGATCTTACCATTGAAGATAGCTTATTCATGAGGAATGACAAACTTATTCCACCGGAAGAGCTGAGGTATACCATCATGGAAAAGGCACATGAGGGTCATTTGGGTGCGACATTGATCAGAACAAGAATACATGAGAGTTTTTGGTGGCCACGTATGGACATAGAAATTGAACAGTTGGTAAAAAATTGCACTATTTGTTCCAATTGTCACAAATCACCTAAAGCTGTTACCCCACCCCTTGTTCCCACAGAGTGTCCTTTGGGCCCATGGAGAAAATTAGGGGTTGATATAGTGGGTCCATTTCATTGACTCAACTACAATCTTTGGTACGCATATGTGTTGATGGATTATTATTCAAAATGGCCTTATGTAAAATTTGTGCAAGAACCAAATTCAAAATCATTGATAATGTTTTTAAGGAAGATATCAATGAGTGAGGGTTTCCCAGAGGAAATTATTTCAGACAATGGTGCACAATTTGTGTCAGAAGATTTCAAACTTTTCATGAAAGAAGCTTTCTGTTCCTCGTATCAACCCCAAACAAATGGGTTGGTAGAAAGGTTTAATTATGTTTTGGGAAAATGCATTAGGTGGGTGATAAAAAACAAGTGTGAGTTGAGTGCAGTGGTACAAGCAATGTTGTGGTTCTACAGGACCACACCACATTTCACCACAGGGGTTTCCCCGTTTGAAGCTCTTAGAGGTAGGAAGCCAAATACACAAGTGAGTCCAGGGTGGATGTCCAGGTTCTTCAAAAACATGCAATTGAAAGAGCGCTCAGACATAATTAAGCACAATGTGAAAAATAAACAAGTAACACAAAAAGTTTGCTTTGACAAAAAAAGGGGCAAAAGAATCCTCCATATCTGTAGGTGACTGGGTATCAATAAAACTACCAACGTTTGTTAAAAAAGGCAGTCCAAAATTCTCGGATCCTGTGAAAGTAGAATGAGTACATGGCAACGCTATAAGAGTCGAGGATAACAAGTGGTGGAACAAGTCCAAAATGGCAAACTCACCAAGGGAGTCCAGGGTTCGACTTATCAGTAAGGATTCAGATGTATGTAATACAGGCATGGAGGCTGCAGCACATCATAATGACAGAGCCCCCACATAGAACACTGTTACGAAGAAGTGGTAGGGTACGCAAGGTGCCCTGTTAATTTAGTGTGTAGAAAAAAATGAAAAAATATAAAAGGCAATGAACACATGTTTTCAACAAGAATAATGATAAAATAGTATGTTAATTTGTATTTTGCTCATGTGTACAATTTGTATGTGCATATCAGCCATGTTTCTTATTTGTTGAGGTTATGGGTCTGTAATTGTTATTATAGTAAGTAGTGAGTTATGACTAAGGTAATGGTTTGTATCAGCCATGTTTCTAATTTGTTGAGGTTATGGGTCTGTAATTGTTATTATAGTAAGTTGTGAGCTATGGCTAAGGTAATGGTTTTTAAAAAAAGAAAAAAAAAGAAAAAACTCAATGTTGTACTCATAAAAGAGTGTTATTGGGTATTCAGCGCTCTAAGGGAGAATGGTGGGAATTATTACTAGGACACGGGGGAGACTGTGTTGCTCGAAGGAATGGGGATAGGACAGTTACAGGATCCTCAGAGCCCTTCGAGGTGTTTGCATGATGTTATGCTTATTTACTTAAATAAATCTTTTCACAAAACGCATGGAGTGATGAGATAATTACCACAGTGTTCTAAGAGGAAAGTGGGGACAGCACCTAGTGAGTAGTATCACCCTGTAAGTAATACGACTGTTCAGACTTTAGCCTTTTCTTTAAATGCAGCTAAGGTTTCCAGAGCTGGCTCCCCTCTCCTTGTTATTCAAGCATAGAAAGTTGTTGTTTGCACTTAAATGGAAACAGGAAAAAAGCAACCTTCTTACTTGCCTCCTATTCATAGGGTCTCTTACTGTTTTGCAGGGCACCCACTTGAGTCCTTCTACCTCCATTTTTTCTGTCTCTTATTAGTGGACCTTCTTTGCACTAGAGACTGCAACTTTAATATCATATTAGTGGTAAAGAATTAGTGAATTTGTTCAAAGAACCACTTTCTCTGCTCCTGCCATACACCTACTGTCCTAAACATACCCTGGGTCCTGCACCATGGGTTTGCAGCTCACTCTGCCACAGCTTCCTTCCTGTCCCAGCCGGGTGAGCCTGCCACATCCTGCCCAGATCTTTCCTGTAGTTCTTTAGTGTATCTCTCTCTCCTCCAAAACAGGTCCTGTCAGTTCAACGTTATTTCCATTAATTCTGATTGATATGGCTTGTCTCACATTAGCCGCCTTAAAGAAGGGGTGAATTTGATTCAGGAGCCCCTTCCCTCTGAGGCATGCAGACCTCCTTCCTCTTTCCTCACTTCCAAGGTCTTCATGGCTTGGCTCACTCTGGAAGTATCATGCCTCCCCAGGCGACACCACAAAGTTCTGACTAGAGGTGGCCATCTTCACTGGCCAAGCTCTGCCTTTACCTAGTGTATTGGCATGCTTAGTGACAGCATAGCATAATTATGTAGGAGTTCAACAACTGTCACTGTCAAAGTTTATTGATTTAGGTCTCGTCTGAGATCAACAATATTAACAACCACAAGTACTAAAAGTAATTTCCCTCACGTTAAAACAAGGATAAAAACTCTTTAAAAATGTATACAAATTGTAACACACAAATTCATCGGGGACAGCTTTGCCAATCCAATCAAATCCTCAGATTGTATTTAAAATATAGATGGGCATATTTACAAGAAATTTGCGCAGCAGTCCAGATGCCCCACTCTTCTTGTGTCGGCCCTGCCCCACCTAACAGCACCATGTTTGCACTGTATTTACAATGTGGCGCACCATAGTGGTTATTAGGAAAATAGCATCAACATTTTTGATGATATTGTGGCACTTTTCTGCACTAGCGTCAAAAATGTTGACGCTAGTGCAGCAAAGCACAGAGAGGCCCATTGATTTTAATAGGTGCGTCATTTTAAATTTCACTGTGCCATTTTTTTTGGGCCGCCCTGCGTCGGAACGCCCCCATTGCATACATTATACCTGCCACAGTCATAATGGTGCGCAAGGGTTTACAAAGTGGTGCAATTCAAGCATTGCGCAACTTTGTAAATACGGGGTGGGAGAAAGGCCTCCTTACCGCCACTTAGCGTAAAACAAAAATGATGCTAGAGTGGTGTAAGGTGGCGCTAAGGGCTTGTAAATATGCCCCAAAGGTTTTACAAAACGTTTTCTTGCGTCTAACACTTTCATACTAGAACAGACATACGTGTTCAATGTCTTGGATCCCCACCCCCTGCATAAATCACTATCCTGCCTTGTTACTCGAATCTCTCCAATGCTTAGTAAAGTTGTTTAGAGGTAAAATTCCCAAATGTGAAAAATAATGTATCTCCTATTGCTGTGTTGAAATGTAAACCTCAAATATTTTGAGAGATCTTACATGCAAAGTTGTCAACGTAAGGACTATAGAGTTCTAATTGAGAACAATGTGCGATATCCAGCTTAATTTGGGGTGATGCTTTTGAAAAACAGCCCCAAATTTTCCAGAGCCCATGATTGTAAGTAGGCAATATTACATATGAAGTTCTCTAGTGCAGTCACCAGATTTATATTAAAGGTGTACGAACCTTTATGTACCTTTAGAGTTTCCTCCCTCAGGAGAGCTCTCAAGGAACCCTCTGACACATGTAGGAGGTTATATGCCCACCTAATCACATTAGCCAAAGATCTAGAGTAGGCACTGAGTAGGGAAAACTTTAAATGGAGCGCCTGTACAGGAGTAGCTTGGCTCAAGGATGTAAACATCCGGAGGAGCCTCCCCTCGCATAAAAATAAGATTCAAGTGCATAAGAAAGGATCAGATGTATCTTAGCCCGATAGATATTGAGGAGGATTTTAAAATGAAATGTCACCTTCCAGAGGAGAAGTAAAATCTTTTACAGCACCTACATGGGCAATGGGCTTGAGCATTCTAATGACTGAGAGAAGACCCTCCCTAAATATGCTTATGCACCCAGCTTCCATTCATAGGGGTAAAACTGCTAACTTCCTCTAAACAGCACTACCTGAATTTTGGCAATATTTACTCTCAAAAATTATCCTCAGTGTACTTGTGAAAAGCATCCATATTACGCTGTAGACCAATTGGTGTAATGTCAAAAATGACCTCTTCATCAACGTACATTAAGACATATAACTTTTAAGATGTGATTTTTGGGGGGAAATTATTTACTTCCAAGAAACAATCTGGTAAGTCACTGAGAAATAAAGAAACCAAAAGCAGTGCTAAAATGCATCACTGTTTCAGGCCATTTTTAGCTAATATTTTTGAGGTCAACCCTTGTTGTCCCCTATTAGAATTCTACTCCATGTGGATGTATGCAATACAACTATTAGCCTTAGTAAATTGCTGGGGATCACCATTCTCACAAGTTTCCTCCAGAGAGTGGGTCTATCCACTCTATCAAAAGCAGTAGAAAAATCAAGAAACACACAGGAAACCACATGGGTTTTGGACACCACATACTTATCTATTACTATTTGCAATACTGCAATATTGTCTGTCACTGAATGTTTGGGCCAGAAACCTGCTTAGACTTTAGGTATCATGCCCATGGATCTTCCCTGTTGCATCAAGGAGGACGATTTGATGGTAATTGCAGGGGTATAGGCGGGAGCCTTTCGTGAGAAGGGGGACCACTATGCTTCCTGTCCATCAACTTGGGATACGTCCTGTTTCATAACAGTATGAAAAAAGTCGGGTGAGAAGCTTGCTCCAGCCTTCAGGGTCTCCCTCCAATACTTTTATGCGTATCTTATCGGGCCCATTGCTACTGAGGGTCTTGCTTTCCTTTTCACATTGGAGGCTGTTACACGATGGGCTTACTTGTAGGCTGGCTTATACGCAGGTGATTCCCTGCTAGGAGGCAGGAAAGCATTAGACCTATACAATTCAGAGAAATAGTTTATCCATTCCTTCTGCGGAATAGGAATTGCTGATGGCTTTTTCCTGCTGCCAGTAAACTTGGAAATGAGCTGCCAAAATGTTTTACTATGTTTTTTGTAAAACTGCTAGCTGCAGGTCAGACCAGTTTTAATCCATGATGGCTCTTCTGTACATCCGGCGAATTTTCTTGCATTTCTTCCGAAGAGCCACAATTTATTTGCCCCTTGAAGCTGAGTCCGCAATAAATTGAAGACAGATTAGTTTATTCAACTTACTGGAATGTTCAACTTCTGAAGTTCCTTTTTCTATGTTCCATAAGTTTGTAGGTTACTGACCTCCACTGGAGCATAAGAACAGCCTCAGTTCCGTAAAGCCAATGCTATGAGATAATTGCTGCATACATCTCAGTAATATTATTCAAGCATCATATAATTCGGCCCTTTTTGCAGGCAATAAAGCCCTCTCGATTTCCTTCCACTAAGGATCGGGGAGTGATCGGGCTTCCATGTTAACATTAAAGTCTCCCATTATTAGCATTAATCAGTTTCACATGAGTCGAGGATAGAATTAATTAAATCAAACATCTCTACCATCCATGAATTAAATTCTGGACCGGGAGGAACGTAAATATTGAATAAAAACAGAGTGTCAGCTGATAGATCATTTCCTTTAGGGAGATTTATTTGAATGCATTGTATATAGTTACATGGGAGAAGGACTATTTCTAAATCCCTCTGCAACTCTACTGTAAATGGGATGGAGAAACCTCCCTTAGCATGACCTCGTCTGACCCTAGTGGCAGGGGCACCAATGACAAAATAATTGTTCCAGTCCAGTTCAGCTGTAGACCAAGTCCCTTGCAGGTAGATGATTGCTGGAGAGAATCTGGAAAGAATGGACAATTTTGATGCTTCTCATCCGGCAATATTCCAGGATATAATTGAAATGTTGTTGATAAAAGGGGAGCTTAAAGTACCCATTAGGTTTATTGCCTTTTAGGTTCCTCACAAGCCATGACCAGGAGTCGTCCAGTTGTGTTTTACCCTCTCTAGGTGGGTTATTATTCCAGATCAGTCTACCTCCATTTTCAATATGAATTGTGAGTAAATCCACTATTAAAATCTATGCCTGAGTGGTTTGGCGAAAGAAGCTGGTGCTTTACGCCCAAGTCAGGCCCAAAATTTAGAGTACTTGACACAAGTTTGTGATGAATGCCCGTGATGTCAATGCCTTTTATATAGAGTCTTCCACTTTCTAGAAGCACAATCGAAGGGATCACATAGGACCAAAATTCGACCAGAGCTGTGGATGAATTGTGACTATTAGGAACAGACACCAATTTAATTTCAGAGGGAGTGAGTGATTGGAGTTGAGGGAAATTGCACAGAATGTTTAAACTTCTCTGTCTGTTTAGGGGATCATTCCTATTCATGAAAAGGTCCGATATGTAAAGAAGATGATAGAAGTCTTTTGTTGGATTGGCCAACAGTGACATTTGGATAGAGCTTTTTTCCAATGCTGATGTGCTGAGGGTACATTTTCTTGACAAGACTTTAAACTTACAAAGTTTGAGGCCATAGTATTTAACTGCATCAACGTTTCTGTACTGGAAATATGGCAAGGCATATTTAGATCAGGGATCACATCAGTGTTTTCCTTATTTTTATTTATAAGCCCTCTTGCTCTCTTAGGTTCCTCGCCTGAGGGAGCACCAGGCTGGGCAAATGTTATCTTCTGAGATGACTGCTTTGTAATTCTGCAATTGGTCTTTTTCTTGTTCCTTGCAGAATTATTTGCTTTTGCGTCTGTGTTGCTGGTTAGCTTAGAATCTATTTCTTGTGTAGATGGCTAGGGCAAAAGGAATTTTTTGAAGGACCCTGTGCCACTAGTACGATTGAATATCGGATATTAGAGAGGGGGGACTTTCTCTGAAATTGTCTCCAAATCGAGTGAGGGCTCTGAGAACAGCCTGCAAAGAGAATAAACTGTTCCTTCCCTCTCTCCTTTGCCTTTTTTCCCTTTCAGGGATCTCTTGCTTATTTGAGTTGCATGAGTTTTTTGTGGACATTCTGTATAAAATTGTGTTTTTGGCCAGATACAGCAGCCCTTGTAGGCACTCCCACAGCAAGGTGGTCCCGAGTGGCAGTAGGGAAGCCACTTTGATTCATTAACAACTCTAACATTGTGGTCTGAATTTCCAGAGAGTGGTCCAAGTTAGCTGTTGGTTTATCTAACAGAGCAAGTATAGATTACAGTACCCTTTGCAAAGATAATAAAGACTCAGAGATGATTATGTGCTAATTAGCAGGGTGGAAAGATGTCAAAAGAGGAACATCTGGAGAATGAGATAGATTATCCTCGAGATCTGACACCTTACTTGGGGTAGTATTAAATAGTTCAAGTCTCTTTCAAAGGTTTCATTCCACATCTGTAATGTAAAGTGGGTTTGGTGGTTATGGGTTAGAGCAGCCTGAGGAATTGACAGCTGGATACTTGAGTCGATGCGCAGGTCAATCCTATTAATATCTGCATTTTCTGCATTTTCTACGACTTTTGACTCAAATTCCAGTATGCCAGTTATGGAGGAAACATTTGGATCTTGGGCTGACATAATGGTGCTTCCTTTCACTGTTTGCCCATTTCTGTTGGTTGAGGAAGAAATCTCACAGAAGAATTCAGTGATCGCTGTTAGCCCTTCAAGTACAGCGATGTGCGCAGATTTGCCCATGCTTCTCCTTCCTGACTGTGCTGTCCCCAGCCTCTTCATAACAACAGTTCGGTTTCTTAACTTTTTAATTGCCATGAGTAGGAGCTTTTTCTCTTTTCCTATATGGATAAATAGCAACCTACAAAGTCTTTTGTAAAAGATGTACATTTTCAAAATATAAGGTCAAGTAGTATGCCTTTGTAAATATGCTTGGGCTGGTGGGCACACAAGGCCCATAGAAGGATGAACGGGCAGAAGAGAGTAGCTGAGGAGAAATAAAATTAAATAAGTTAAGAAAGTGGGGCCCACGGGTGGGGCAGCGCTTGGAGAAGGGCAAACCACACCACAGGCCTAGCTGGAGCGTTTCTGCACTGCACCTCTATCCTCAAAAGAGGGCACTAGCTGCTCTTCTAACGCCCCTGTAGCCCAAACCTAAAGGAGTGCCAAACCACGTTTACCAAGAGGTAGTACCCAGTCTGGTACAAGCACCACACCCCTCATTCCTTCTTGCGCCTCACATTCCCCTTTTCACCTTCCTCAGAGCTCACTTTGGGATTTTCATTTGTCATGCCATTAACATCCTTGCGGGATGCTTACTCCATGGTTGCACACTGTTCTCTGCTCAACCTTTGTGATGAGGTGAGGGGAGGACGAAAGCAAGTCGGGCCTGATTACGACCGTAGCAGATGAGATACTCCATCACAAACGTGACAAATATCCCGTCCTTTGTATAACAAGTCCCATTATTTTCTATGGAACTTGTAAAACGGTGGGCGGGATATCCATCATGTATGTGAGGGAGTACCCCATCCACCAAGGACGTAATCAGGCCCTTAGTGTAGCTACGTGCTTAATTTGTAAATAAAAATGTGCCGGTGCCCAAAGCCCTCCTCTTAAATGTGCCAACACTGAATACTGAGGTAGCATAATCCTGAAGCCATCTCGGGCCTCTTCAATCCATTTACAGCCACTCCCTGCCCTTTCATCTCACTCTTGCAGCTTTATACTTTCTCCCTCTGTGACGCTTTTTCATTTTTCTCTTCCACCGCCTTTCCCATAGGTGTCTTTTGCTCACAGTAAATGCCTGAGGCAAAAGAATAAGCTCCGGCCCTCAAAAATAAGTGCCGGTGCTCAGCACCGGAAACAGCAAGCACAAATTAAGCACTGGTGTAGCTTCTTAAATGGACACGGATTCGATGGTGGCTGATAATGTCCGACTCATGGGATTTCAAGCTGTTCACAGCACAGAAGGTAAAATCCCAACAAACAGCAGAACAGGCAATGATATCAATAGTGTGGAGCCTGCCCGCTTTGCCTCAAACTCTACACGCAGCTCCAACGCAAAACGAGCAAAAGTGGGAGTCAGCGGGAGTCAGCATCAGGAATCAGGTCTAGCCGAGTACAGGCAAAGCGGCAAGGGAACAGCTCCAGGCATCATGTAGCCGCGCGACAGCGGCCAGAGATCCGTGCTCGGAAACGTTTCCAGGCACACAGCAAGACTGAGCTTGCCTCTACAACAATGTTTACTCACTTTTTGAATTTATCAAAAGTAATGCATCAAATAATGCCAGAAATTCCTTTTTATGTATTTTTAAAGTTTGCATGTTTCTCTATCTAACTTAACCTATTTAGGGTGTACTTTGGTAGTGGAATAATGCTTCCGAACTGCTGTTGAGTAGTTGAAAACTCACATGTAGTATTAATAAATAATACTGGAGCAATATCTGTGTTCTCGTACACTGTAAGGCACACTGGCACTAGCTACAACTGCAGATGCACTGTGCTCTGTGATTTATGATATTTACTCTTTAATGTCAGGAGGATGTTTATAGCAATAGGTATTTGGGCTTAGGTTGCTGCCAACTATGGCAAGTAAATTAAAACAAAGGAAAGAATTGCAGCAACAACCTTTAGACCTTGTAGTTGTTACTTGAAAATGTGCTTCTTCATGTTGGCAAGAGAGATGGTATTTTTTAGAATATAATTTTTCACTTTTCCTGACTAATACAAAAACCATTTATTAAAATAATCGTATGGATATGTTAAGTTTAGACTCAGATTATAGATTTCTTCTAAGACAGATAAAGTATTATTTCCATATACTTTTGCCTATTCATTATCAAACATTTAGGTAAGGAATCAGCCTGTAGAAAAACAAATAAGCAGATCAATAACTATTGTACACACTAGAATAGGTTCATAGTAACCTGCATTTCACTAATTCACTGACATTACAATAATTTTTAATTGAGTGGAGTAAGGGGCTCATAATACCATATTTAAAGGTGGGTCTATGATCGGCTGACTGGCACTTTTACTCGATCCTCCAAAATATGATATTTTTACAACACCCACCTTTCGATGTTCTATATGCACAGCAGCTTCTTCAACCCATACTTCCTGGTATCTGCTGCCCAGTGGGACGGGTACTTTACCTTATCTTGACATGTTGGTTCTGCTCATGTTGTTTAAGTAAGTTTTCTTTCTTTCACTTGTTTTGTTGATGGATTCCTTTTTTAGCAGTGCAAGATCTTCGATGGATAGCTGAATCCTTCATCCAGTGGTTGACAGGATTTTGATTTTTGAACGTGATGTCTAAAAGCACTTTGTATTTGATTGTCTCCATACGAATACCTCTCTATTTTTCAGTTTTATGGTATAGAAAGTTAGGAATTTGCAAAGTATGGGGGTCATTCTGACCCTGGCGGGCGGTGTTAAAGCGGCGGCCAACCCGCCAACAGGCAGGCGGTCCAAAAAAAGGAATTCTGACCCTGGCGGGAACCGCCAACACAGCCCGCTACTTTAACACTCCGACCGCCACGGCAGGACAGACAAACAGCGCGGCGGTCACCGCCAACAGGCAGGCGGCAGACAATGTACCGCCCACCCTAACACAACTCACCAATCCGCCACCTTTTCCGGGGCGGGAGCCCCGCCGATAAAAACACGGCGGAAACAGACTACGAACGGGAAAACGCTCACCTATACACACTCCACGAGGAAGGAGGACAGCATGGAACCCGAATTAAACATCCTACCAGCTATTGTCTACCTGCTCATCTACCAGGAGTACGAACGCCGGCGCAGACGACAACGGTGAGTACTGCACCTACGACACAGGGGAGGGGGGAGGAGGAAAGCTTACGCGTACCCACATGCGCCATACACCCACCCCCGCACCACAAATACCTACACCCCAATGCCGAGCAACAAGTCAGAGTGACACCCCCCAAACCCACCGGAATAATGCAAAAACACAATTAAAATGATCTATAAAATATATGTAGAAATAGCTCCATTAAAGGTATGGGAAATATGCCATATAAAAGATACAAAAATAAGGAATGAACATAGTCAACAATATATACATAGGCAATAAGTCCTGCACATTCCCTCAAAGTTCCATAGCCCGTGGGCCAATGTGCACAAACACATGGGCAAAGCCCACACAGGAGACCAGATACCATTGGAGAGAACACTGCTGGGGCATCAGATGATAAAACTACAGGCACCTCAGGGGGAAGGGAAGGGGGGGCACCTCAGCCACATGAGTCCACGATGCCAGATTCACGAGGGGCCTCCATGCCCACTGTCCCATCCTGGGGAGTGCAAAGCCACAGTCTCTCAAGTCCCTACAGTGGGTGGCTTGCCCACTGTTCCATCCTGGGAAGTGCCAAGCCACAGTCCATCAGATGGATTACCAACTCCACTGTTAATGGAGGAGGCATGGTGCCCAGAGTGCTTCCTGAAGCCCTGCTCGACACAGAACCGGCACTGTCAATGGGCCAGCGGTGCTTGAGATGAAGGCCCCAGCGGAGCGGTGCAGAGACGGCGGGCCCCAGCAGAGCGGTGCTTGACAGGAAGGGCCCAGCGGAGCGGTGCTTGAGATGAAGGCCCCAGCGGAGCGGTGCAGAGACGGCGGGGCCCAGCGGAGCGGTGCTTGACAGGAAGGGCCCAGCGGAGCGGTGCTTGACAGGAAGGGCCCAGCGGAGCGGTGCTTGAGAGGAAGGCCCCAGCGGAGCGGTGCAGAGACGGCGGGGCCCAGGGGAGCGGTGCTTGACAGGAAGGGCCCAGCGGAGCGGTGCTTGACAGGAAGGGCCCAGCGGAGCGATGCTTGAGAGGAAGGCCCCAGCGGAGCGGTGCAGAGATGGCGGGGCCCAGCGGAGCGGTGCTTGACAGGAAGGGCCCAGCGGAGCGGTGCTTGACAGGAAGGGCCCCTTGTTGTTGGTTCTTGTCCCGGCGGGCCCCTGTTCAGCGGTGCTCCTCCCGGCGGGGCCCTGTTCAGCGGTGCTCCTCCCGGCGGGCCCATGTTCAGCGATGCTCCTCCCGGCGGGGCCCTGTTCAGCGGTGCTCCTCCCGGCGGGGCCCTGTTCAGCGGTGCTCCTCCCGGCGGGGCCCTGTTCAGCGGTTCTTGTCCCGGCGGGGCCCTGTTCAGCGGTGCTCCTCCCGGCGGGGCCCTGTTCAGCGGTTCTTGTCCCGGCGGGCCCATGTTCAGCGGTGCTCCTCCCGGCGGGGCCCTGTTCAGCGGTGCTCCTCCCGGCGGGGCCCTGTTCAGCTGTGCTCCTCCCGGCGGGGCCCTGTTCAGCGGTTCTTGTCCCGGCAGGCCCATGTTCAGCGGTGCTCTTCCCGGCGGGGCCCTGTTCGGCGGTGCTTGTCCTGCGTGTCTAGGGAGCCAGACCTGGGCAAGACTTGACACTCATTTGCCATCCGACCTTGCGGTCGCGGGGCCCTCCGGTGATGGAGTCCTGGGCCTGTGGGTGTCGTCCGTCACAACCGGAATGGGGCTGGTGGGGCCCTCCTGGGCAGCTCGCCTGCTGCCTGACTTCTCCGCCCTGCTGCCCTTGCCCTCCTTCGCTGAAGCTCTGTGGCCCTTGCCTCCCTTGGATGATGTGGCAGGTGACGGGGCAAGGCTATTGTCTTTGGTGGCAGCCGTCTCAGTCTTGTCGCGCCGGGCCTTTTTTTTTTTTGTCCTCTTCCCAGGGGGTGGGCTGGCTGTCCCCTTGCTGCTGGCCGATGTTCCTGCCCTAGGAGCTGGTGGACTCCAATAGCCCTGCACTATGGTCACAGTAGATGCAGGGCTGGTGGTGGCTGAGGTGCTTTTTTTACTCTTACCAGATGGAGGGGGTGGGTCAGTGATTGGAACGAGCTCAAGGTTGGAAAGGGAAACGACTTGGGAAGGACAGGGACGGGTAGGTGTAGTGGGTATGGGAGTGGAGGAAGAGGATGTGGTTGTAGGAGAGTCAAGTGTGCTGTCTTTGGGTGCAGGTGCTTGTGACGGAGGCTGTCGTGAGGTGGATGGCTGTTGGGTGGGTTGCTGCCTGCGTTTGTGTGCTTTGGAAGAGGGGGTGACAGACACACTGGGAGAGGACACAGGGGACGTGTAAATGGCAGTGGGGGTGGTGACTGCACATGTGCGGACTGTAATGGAGGGTGTGCTGGTGATGGAAGTACTGATGGTGGTGTGCATGCAGGTGTGAGTGGAGACGTCACAGGGAGGGAGGAGGGAGATGAGGAGGTGGGGGACACAGAGGTGGTAGTGACTGTTGGCATGTCTGCATCTGGATGTTGCTTGGGTAAATGCTTGTGTGATCTGTGGTGCTTATGTCTGGATGAGCTGCCCTTGGGTGTAGAGGTGTGTGCAGGCTGGTCTGATGGTGTGGATGGGATAGGCAGAGGAACAGGAGACTGGGACTGGGTGGAGGGAGTCAGAAGAGGGAGGCTGGAGACAGGGACAATGGCTGCCGTCAGTGCTGAGGCCAGAGCGTTGAACGATCGCTGATGGGCAGCCTGACCCGAATGAATGCCCTTCAGGTATGCATTGCTCCGATGCACCTCCCTTTCTACACCCTGGATGGCATTCAAAAGGGTAGACTGCCCAACAATGAGTGTCCTGAGGAGGTCAATGACCTCCTCACTGAGGGCAGCAGGGGTAACTGGGGCAGGGCCTGAGGTGCCTGGGGCGAAGGAGATGCCCGCCTTCCTGGGCGAGCGGGCACGGAGCGAAGGCTGAGGGGCTGCTGGGAGGGCGGGGCTGGTGCGCTGGGTGGCGGCTGTACCTGTTGTGGCGGTGGGCACGGATGTTGCCGCCACCGCTAGGGAGCTCCCTTCCGAGGATGTGTCGGTGTCGCTGACGTCTCCACGGGTCCCCGTTGTGGAGCTCCACTCGCCCTCCGTCTCACTGGTGTACTCGGAGTCTGTTGTATGGCCCTCCGGGGCCATGTGAGATGCAGCTCCCTCGTGCGCCGATGCCACTTCTCCTCCGCCTGATGATGCTAATGCACACATGAACAGGAAGACAAAGAAAATGGGGGGGGGAGAAATGAAGACAGGTTG
Organism: Pleurodeles waltl; assembly: GCF_031143425.1. Lineage (NCBI taxonomy): Eukaryota > Metazoa > Chordata > Amphibia > Caudata > Salamandridae > Pleurodeles > Pleurodeles waltl. The sequence goes on from NC_090446.1 coordinate 1,240,421,061, forward strand.
AGTGCATGCATTGGCAACACCGTTGTCGGAGAGGACAGACACAGAAGCCCCCTGAACTCGGCCACGCAATCGGGGTACACTACTCAGTTATTGTGACTAGGCCTACAGGTCTATGGACGACAAATGCACACATGGGTGAGGCCGGACCATGGATAGCTGTACTTGGCACCCTACAGAGGTGGGGGGCGGGGGCACAGGGCCGTGTCTAACGGAGGGGCCTAGCCTACAGAATGCGCCCCGGCCTGGAGATAGCCACAGCCCTCCTCCCCCACCCAGACACCTTCACTGCGCGCAAAGATAGCAGAATGTGCTGATACTCACCCCCTTGTGTCTGCTGTGATGTCCTCACGCGCCCATCCAAATCAGGGTAGGCCACCGCCAGGATCCGGGACATCAGGGGGGTCAATTGGCGGCTGGCACCCCTCCTATGTTGGGAGGCCATCCCCAGCAGAGACTCGGCGGTCTTTCTGGTCCCGCGGCGGATGTCCTCCCACCTCTTTCGGCAGTGGGTGCCCCGTCTGTTGTGGACCCCCAGGGCCCGGACGTCCTTGGCGATGGCACGCCAAATGTCGATCTTCTGATGGGCGCTGACCTATGTGACATGTACAGGGTGGTAAAGGAAATCGCATCAGTTTTCTGCCTGGTCAATGTGAGTGGCCCCCCCCTCCCCAACCTTGCCATGTGTCACATGCTCTCATCTTTCGTGCGTTGCACTCCTCATTCGCTCCCCTCCCCACCATCTTACATACACCCCACTCAACACAGGCATAGCCCGTTCAACGTGCACCCTGTGTACTAACCTGTTGGTCTGGAGGACCGTAGAGTAGCGCATACTGGGGGAGGACCCCATCCACAAGTTTCTCCAATTCTTCGGAAGTGAAGGCAGGGACCCTTTCCCCAGTCGCAGCAGCCATTGTATTTCCCAGACCGAGGTCACAGCAGCACTTGCAGTATAGGTCCTCTCCTGTGGATGATCAGGTCTCGAGTGATTAATCAGATAGAAAATGGCGGTCACGCCCGCGGCGGTGCGTACCGCGGCAGTGCGTGCCGCGACCGCCGGCGCACATCGTCATTGGCTCCTGAGACCCATAGGGTTCAATGTTAACCAATGCTGCTTTGCGCCGCGGTCTTCGACCGCCTACCGCCACGGTGTGCCACGCCAGCGCAGTGACCTCACATCCCACTGTCACACTTCACAGGTCAGGCAGCCGCCATTTCAAGGGCCCACATGGCATGATTTCTACTGCGTCGCACAGGCCTAGGCCTTGCATTGCCACTCATACAAGCCTTTCAATGCATAGCGATTCGTGTACTGTGCAAGCTGTGTGAACGAACCTGTGGGTTGCTTGACTCTGTGCTCCATGTTGTCCTTCCTAGGCACCGTCCGCTGGGACTTGCGAGGAGAAGGATGAATCCTCCCGTGTACCGACCGCTGGTGGACCTGTCGACAATGGAAGAACGACATATCATACTTACATACCGGCTTGACAGAGCAGCTATACATGAACTATGTGCCCAGCTGGAGCCAGACCTGATGTCCCCCATCTGCCAACCCACAGGGATTCCCCCTCTGGTGCAGGTTCTGTCAGTACTCCATTTTTTGGCAAGTGGGTCTTTTCAGACAACAGTGGCCATATCATCTGGAATGTCTCAGCCTATGTTTTCTAAGGTTTTGTCCAGAGTGTTGTCTGCCCTGATGAAATACATGCGGAGCTACATTATTTTCCCTGAGGTGGGCAAACTGGCTACAGTGAAGGGTGATTTCTATGCCCTTGGACATATCCCCAACATCATTGGTGCCATTGATGGGACCCATGTGGCTTTGGTTCCCCCCAAAGAAAGTGAGCAGGTGTACAGAAACAGAAAAAGTTATCATTCGATGAATGTGCAGGTGGTCTGTTTGGCTGACCAGTACATCTCCCATGTAAATGCCAAGTTCCCTGGGTCAGTGCATGACGCGTATGTCATGCGAAATAGCAGCATCCCTTATGTGATGGAACAGCTACAGAGACACCGTGTGTGGCTAATTGGTGACTCTGGTTACCCCAACCTGTCGTGGCTACTGACCCCAGTGAGGAATCCCCGGACCAGGGCAGAGGAATGGTACAATGAGGCCCATGGGCGCACTAGGAGGATCATAGAAAGGACCTTCGGGGTCCTGAAGGCCAGGTTTAGGTGCCTGCATATGACAGGGGGATCCCTAATGTACTCACCAAAGAAGGTGTGCCAGATCATCGTGGCCTGCTGTATGTTTCACAATCTTGCTTTGCGACGCCAGGTGCCTTTTCTGCAGGAGGATGGTCCAGATGGTGGTGTTGTAGCAGCTGTGGAGCCTGTGGAGAGTGAAGAGGAGGAAGACGACGGGGACGACACGGACAACAGGGATACAGTCATACAACAATATTTTCAGTAGCACACAGGTAAGAATCAGCCACGCCATTTTACATTTACTTAAGGCCTCATGCGTCTCCACTGTCTGTGTTTCCCCCCAGTTCCTGTTAACTGATTTGTGACTTTCCCTTCCCTTTTCAGAGCTGTATGACCCACTGCCTGACTTCAGCTTTGTTTGCCCATGGACTAAAGCTTATTGAAATTGGTATGTTGTCATCACAAAGTAACTGGACATTATTGCACCGTTATGTGTAATACATTTGTTAAGAATTCAAGCAGACTCCTGTTATTTTAAGTGCAATAAGTGATTTATTTTAAGTGCTACATATAGGTTCATGATTGGGAAATGGTGATGGGTGGGGGTGGAGTAATGTCCATGGCAGAGTCCAGTTCTCAGTCGCACAGGTGCATTGTCCATATGCCTGGGGAAGGATGGAGCAGGGGCAGTTCAAGGTTGGACAGGGTGACAATGTGGGACAGTGGGATGACATCAGGGGGTATCTTAGGCTGGCGGGGGTCTTGCAATCCTACTCTGTCTTCTTGTGAGATCTCAGGTTCCGCTTGCGGGGTGGTTCTTCTTCTGCAGGAGGTGGGGTTCTGGTGGCCTGTCGTTGTGTGGGGGCCTCCTGTCCACTAGCGCCGGCGGAGGTGGTAGGCTGTTCCTGGCCTGGGCTAGTGACAGGGGCCCTTTGGGGTGCCACATGGTCCCGCAATGTGGTGACGATCTGGGTAAGGGCCACGACGATGGTCCCCATTGCGGAACCGATATTCCTCAATTCCTCCCTGAACCCCATGTACCGTTCCTCCTGCAGTTCCTGGATCTCCTGGAACCGGGCCGGTACCGTCGCCATCGTCTCCTGGGAGCGGTGGTATGCTCCCATGATGGAGGAGAGGGCCTCTTGGAGAGTCGGTTCCCCGTGCCTGTCCCCCCCCTGTCGCACAGCAGCCCTCCCAGTTCCCCTGTGTTCCTGGGCCTCTGTCCCCTGGACGGTGTGCCCACTACCACTGCCCCCAGGTCCCTGTTGTTGTTGGGGTGGTGGGTCAACCTGGGTGCCCTGTAGTGGTGGACACACTGCTGATTTACGTGTCCTGGAGACAGAGGCATGGGCCCGCTGGGTGGGAGCTGTGCTGGTGTTCCCAGAGGGGGTTGGGTCTGGTGTAGCCTGTGGCTGTCTGTGGGGAACCGACTGTCCAGAGGTCCCCGATAGGCCGGGCTGGTCATCTGGCTCCAGGGAGACAGAGCTGCTGTCATCGCTGGGGGCCTCTTCTGGGGGTGGGATGGACATCTCTAGACCCTCCTGTGCGGTGTGGTGGTGTTCGGGTCCTGCAGGGGTATAAAGGTATGGTTATTGCTTCTGTGTGTGGCATTTCGTGTGATGGGTGGGTGTCCGTGTACCCAAGTGTAGGCATTCCCTTGTGGGGGCTTTTGTGAGGGTGGCTTGTGGGGGTGATGTGTGTGTGCAGTGGGCATGCTTTGGTGATGGGTGTCCATGCTTTGTGGTCGCATGCAGGGCTTGGTGTTGGGATGGGTGGGTTGTGATTGTGAGCCATTTGCAAGGAGTTGGTGTGATGGGGGTGGGGGTGAGGATGGGGGTATGATTTGGCATGCAGGTGGGGGTGGGAAGCAGTAGTGAAGATTTGACTTACCAGAGTCCATTCCTCCGCCTACTCCTGCGAGGCCCTCAGGATGCAGGATGTGCAAGACTTCCTCCTCCCATGCGGTAAATTCTGGGGGTGTAGGTGGGGGTCAGCCGCCAGTCTTCTGCACCGCAATGTTGTGCCTTGATACCATGGAACGCACCTTCCCCCGTAGGTCGTTCCATCTCTTCCTGATGTCCTCCCGATTGCGTGGATGCTGTTCCACCGCGTTAACCCTGTCCACTATCCTTTGCCATAGCTCCATCTTCCTGGCAATTGTGGTGTGCTGCACCTGTGCCCCGAAGAGCTGGGGCTCTACACGGACTATTTCCTCCACCATGACCCTGAGTTCGGCGTCACTGAACCTGGGGTGTCTTTGGGGTGCCATGGGGTGGTGTGGTTGAGGTGTGGGGTGGCGTTTGTGGTGATGAGTGTGGTGCGTGTGGTGGTGTGTGGTGTTTGGTGCGTGGATTCTGTGTGGGTGATGGTGTTGTGTGCCTCTGTGTTGTGGGATTGTCTATTCTGTGCTCTCTCTCTAGCCTTTGTTAATGATTTCGGATCGTAGGGGCTTGTGGGTGATGTGGGTGTGTGTTTTATATTGTGTTGGGTGTGTGGGAGTGGTGTTAGTATGTGTATCAGGTGTGTGTATTTCAAACTGACCAATGTGGCTGAGTTTTCTATGTGTGTGTGTATTTTGACCGTGGCGGTGTGTACCGCCAATGGAATACCGCGTTTGAAAGAGCGCTGCGTGGATTTGTGGGTCGGAATGGTATGGGCGTATTTCTGTTGGCGTGACGGTGGAGGTTTGGTCATCACCATTTTTTCGCTGAGCTTTGGTGTGGCGGACTTTTGTGGATGTCGGGTTTTTGGCGGTTTGCCAGTTGTGGGTCAGAATGACCGTGGCGGTTTACCGCGGCGGTGTTATGGCGGTCTTCTGGCCGGCGGTAAGCGCCTTTTACCGCCGAGGTCAGAATGACCCCCTATGTGTTCACTGTACCTTCTCATTGCACCAAAACACGGCAGAAGAAACTATCAGTATTTTATAATTTCAGGGGTCGAATCTATGGTCAGCAGCTTGACTTAGAGAAGGTGGTGTTTGTGGATGCTTTTTGTTGCTGAGAGATTAAAACAGTCTGTGACTGAGCTACCGCACTACCGAAGGGACCACAGGAATAATATATTTCCAACATATCTTTCGGTATTCTAGCCTGGGCACCAAGGCAAACCAAAAAAAATTCACCAGCGAAATGTAACACAAATAGAGAATATTGGGTTTGGTTTAAAAGGTTATTTACTGAAAATGTACCCATACAAAGGGAGGTTAACAAGAAGTGGGCCAGCTTAAATCAGTAGCATCAGTTCAAGTCATGATCAAAAACTACACGCACCTTGTAGTATGTTCATTGGGAGTTCAAGGACAGTGCAGCTGACTCATGAATAATCAGTCAATTTTATTATGAGTTCGGCCAAAGTCTTTACTTTAAGACTTTCATGAAGGAAGATTTGACACAGTGTGTTGAGGCAATACGATGCATCTGGTTAAATGATGTCTATCTAAGACTCCCGCAGCTCCAGGGTCCAATCAACGAGTTTAGCAGAAGAGAAACTCCTTGAAAATTAATATCTCGTTGGTGACCAGTTAGGATAATGTGGAATACGTACAGGCTCTATACATGTATTAGTTGAGTAGATGACACATCCTAATGTACTCCAGGGTAATCTTATTCAAGGTGGTGGCATATATATAGTACAGATTGGTTCAAAACAATTGTATAGACAGATAAGGCGTGACCACCGCAATTTAAGGACTTACTGAATGGTCTAGCAAGGGGAGTGTTCTCAATAGATAGAGTATATTATGGGTAGTTAATATAGGATCGATATAATGTACTCTAAGTCTGCCACATCCATAAATGGGAACTGAGAAGTGGTTGTATGACAAAATAAGGCATGCATTTACCACGCATGCTTTTACAATGTGGTAAGTACAATGTATGTATCACTACCACACCTGCTCATACGTAATTTTTTCCCATGTATATGCTTTTACCACGCCTTCCTTTACCACAAAATTTCCATGACAGAGGCATGGTTGGTAAAGGTGTATGCATGGTAAAAAGTAAAGAGGTAAATATAACCCATATATACATGCATACCCTAAAACCTAAAAATGCCCCTACCACATCAAAACCCATACCTACTTTAAAACTAAAAATTCCTTAGCACCCCAAATCTCATAGCCACCCTAAAACCTAAAAATCCCAAACCCGTAGCCATCCTAAAACCTAAAAATGCCCTTACCACCCCAAAACCCCTACCCACCCTAAAACCTAAAAATGCCCTTACCACCCTAAAACCCATACCTACCCTAAAATCTAAAATTGCCCTGACCACCGCAAAAGTCATACCCACCCTAAAACCTAAAAATACCCCTACCATCCCATAACACAAACCTACCTTGAAACCTAAAAATGCCCTTACCACCCCAAAACCCATACCCACCCTAAAACCTAAAAATGCCCTAACCACCCAAAACCCGTACCCACCCTAAAACCAAAAAACCCTATGCAAAATTAAAAAATAATACTTACCTCTAAAACCTTTACCATGTATATACCTTTACCGTTTATGCCTTTACAACGAAAATCATTGTGAAAGCATGTGTGGTAAAGGTATATTCCTGGCAAAGGCACGTGTGGTAAACGTATATACGTGGTAACGGCATCTTGGTAAATCCATTGTACTATAAATGCATCGTTGTAAGCAATGTTTCCCCTGATAAGTAATAGTGTCCTGAGTTTTTTAATGCTCAAGCAAGCAGCATTAGAAAGTGATTGATTATGGATATTGACATAGATGTAATGTCTCAAAATATGAAGATGAGTTAGATTTAAATTGATGCTATACATTAGTGGCTACATAATCAGGAGTATGTATACTCTTAGCTTAACCTATTTTTAACAATGGCACATATAAAATGGAAACATAGGGCCTCATTATGAGTTTGGCAGAGGGGATTACTCTATCACAAACGTGACAGATATCCCGTCTGCCGTATTACAAGTTCTACAGGACTAATCCCCTCCACCAAACTCGTAATGAGGCCCATAATGTCAAGTGTTGTAGTAGTGTGCTCCTAGGTCCAACACTACCCTCCTATTGGGCAATACCAATATTGGGTGAAGTGGGTGGATCACTAATGGAGGTTTGGACTTTCTGTACCTCAGTATTCATTAATTTATAGACATAAGTAAGTGAATCCACCCAAGGTGCAATTTTTATGTCACCTATCTTTGCAGCCTTGAGAAAGCCCTGGGCTTCCAGCTGTAGGAAGGGCAAAACAGGTGTTGGCTGCTTTTTGGAACTATTTTTGCACCAACGATTAATTGGAAAATAAATAAAACCATTTTTGAAAAACCAAAGAACTACATTTTAACTCTCATTGTTGGGCGGATTCACGTACTTATTTCTTCAAGATAAAGTCAAGTGTTGTTAGTTTTGTTTTGTGTAAAACATTGGGAATTGTGTGCGTAATTTGACAGACATATATTCATCCTATAATATTTATTGGCTCTCCCTTTTGTAAGATCAGAATTATGCATTGGACATGATCGGAATATTGAATATAAGTCATAAAACTGCTGAAATCTTGAACTGATAAAAAAAGAAAAAAACACAAAAAAAATTGTGTTTTTTTGGAAGTGTATACACATGTGTACTCAATACAATAGATTGGAATGCTCACAGTATAAATGGGAATTTACCTGTATGACTTATAGAGTATATTTGTTTATTATGTTTGTTACAATTTGATGTGTGTGTTTTATTGATGAATTTAACTGCTAAACAATATTTTGTCTATACAGATAAAACATCAGGCTTAAACTTGTTTCCTTGTTCTTTTGTGTTGAATGCACTTGTAGAATGATAGAGTGGTAGCCATTTTCTTCCAGATTGCAATTCTTTTGCCAACCACTCTTGATAATATGATTACCACATTTGATGATTTGCTGGAGTTCAACCATCTTATGTTCCCCTGGATGGGAGCATATTGTATCTGTATACTAGAGTTTTGTATACATTTGTGATTTTATGTTTTGTATTGTATAATATTGTTGGTCTATTAATATAATGATTTGGACTGGTATTTTAAAGTTGGTTTGTATTTTTTTTTAATTGTTGTTTTCATTCCTGTAGGAGCTCTCAATAGCAAGAGCAAACCATGTTGCCTGAACTTTGATGTATGTCCTGGAATATGAATTACAAATAAAAGATATTATGAGTGAAGTGCTCCAAACCCTAGAATTATTAACAGACATACAATTTTAATCAACGGTTTGATTATGTTTATTGGGGTGCATTACCCGTAACAAGCACACTAAATATACAGAGAAGGTATCAGACCATGGTCTAATTGTGGTGAAAAATGTATAGCCCTGAGATGGATGACTAAATGTTTGCCCACGCAAAAACAATGGCTATGGAATTTTGCAAGGTGGGTGAGGACTGAATGTGTGATACGACATAGACTGATTTACAATGGAGTGGAACAGGGAGGGAAGGTGGAATGGGACCTGATGGAGGTCAGATTGCAACAGGAATTGGGAGACCCTGAGCCTGAACTAATTACAGATGAAACTGACATATAATGATTTATGGATGTAACATGATTGTATACACAATAAAAATAGCAATGTGATCTTCTGTCAATGTATAGGCTGACACCTAATGCTATATGTTGTGACCTAGATCTTGCTCCCTAGCTGGGGGGCATGGTCAGTTATTGAATTTGTAAGGTTGTTTTTTTCTTTAACTTATCATGACATGAAAATGAATGAAGAAAAAAAACAAATAAAAGATATTATTGTGTATGGAAAGTGTTTTGGACATTATTTGGTGGCAGTCTGAGGAGAGTGAATAATAATATATGAGCTGTGTAACAATTAGTTAGTGCCTGTTCTGTTCTTTGTCAAGTGTAACAGCTGATTTTCAGTGCCCGTCACTGCAGTAAAAACCTGGTGGCAAGTGACATTGGAATATGCTTAATGCTTATGCTTAATGCCCCCCTCGCCATGGGAGGAATCCCTTTGGGATTTTCCTTTTGAAAATAAAAAAGACTTTGTAAGATTGCCATATAGTTTTGTCATGTTGATGGAGCTCATTCAAACCTGAAGCCAGTATGCATTTCTGAATTTGGCAGGTGACACCTCCATGAAGGTGGCAAATAATTTACTCCATTGCCCAGGTGGAAAAATGGGCCGGTTTAAAATACCAAAGTGATCCTATGCAGGTAAACCAGAGAATCCTTCCAGAAAACCTTGTCTCACCCATTGGAGTTAAGATTAGGTCAAATCTTATACTGCAGTAGATTGTAGGGGTGCAAGTGTCTAAAAATCAAATAAGATATGAAGTTAAAACTGAAAGAGGGAAACAGTTACAGGACAAGTAATTTAGAGCAAACTTTAAAATGTGCTTCTGAGTCTGGAGCTAGTGTGGCTCCTGGTTACATGCAGAACTGAGGAGTTCCAACATGACTCATATTTTCAGGCAGGGAGAGGCAGGGAGAGGCAGTGGTAGGCGAGAGTATTGGATGGCCCCAAGGCAGCTGGAGTGGTAATATGGTGCACGGGCACGAGCAGGTCTGATCCCAGTGCCTCATAGATTGCCCCAGGTGACAGTTCTAGTGAATGGAAGATGGCACTCAGACCTATAGCACAAAAAGGAGAAGGCCAGTTTTAAGAGCACTGCCTCAGGGTGGACATTACATCTGAGAAGGTGAAAGGGTCTGTCTAATGCCTTAATACAGTGAACTCATAGTGAAACAACCACATGGTGGGCAGCCCAAGGCTCCGCTCCTAAGTGTGGCAAGAAGGTGAGCCCACAGTTGTGAGGAATTCCTGGATCTCATTCTGCAGCCTGCCATCCCTATTGAAACTCTGACTGTGGGGTTTTGCCTTTCCAAATAAATTTTTCTCTCTATGATCTTCAGGGTTTTCAAACCTCTGAATAAGTATCTTTCTGTATACCACAGGTAGGCAATGTCACTTGTTGCTGCACTAGGTTTCATGCTCTGTTCTAGCCAAGATAGATGTCCCTATATCAATAATGTCCTGATGAGACTCCTATATCGACTGAGGGTCCCTATATTAATAATGTTCTGATGAAACTCCTATATCGGCTGAGGGTTGAAATGTCATGGACAATTGGATAGCAAACCAACTCCAGTTCATTGTTTAACCTCCCAAGGACTTCGTATAGTTCCAATAAAAACACAAATATTCATTCACTTCACCATCTGTCTCTGCTGTCTTGGGCTGGACAACACTATGGGGTTGATTATGACTTCAGCTGACTGAAACGCCCATCTGCCAAAGTCCTGATGGGTAGGTTGCCGCCAGTGCGACCACCTCCCCGTCAGCCCCATTATGAGTTTCCTGCTGGGTCAGCGGGCGCCCGCTGGCCCAGTGGGAATCGTCCTCCAGCATTGTTGCCAGCTTGTAATAGAGCCGGCGGCAATGCTGTAGTACGTAGGGTGCACCAGCACCCGTCGCAAAGCTCACTGTCTGCACTGCACTGCGATGGGGCAGACCAGGGGGTCCCCTTCACACCATCTCTGCCAGCGGTTTCATGGTGGGGCTACCACCATGAAACCGCTGGCAAAGAGGGAAGTTGTAATCCCCAGGGCAGCGCTGCTTGCAGCACTCCCCTGATGGATTAGGACCGCCAACACTGCCAGTCCGTCCTGTGGCAGAAAAGTGGTAATGCTATTGGTCCGACCGTCATGCGACTGCCGCGGCTGTAATGTGGCGGTCCGACCGCAATCACGACCCTAGCGGTCTTAAGACCTCCAGGGTCATAATGAGGGCCAATGTGTTGTTGATGTGTTGTATTCATCCAGATAAATGTCTGTCTATATAAAAAGTAGGTGTTGGTCTTATGTTTCAGTGCATATATATATATATATATTAAGCTCAAGCAGATCCACAAAAGGAGGCGCGCTCTACTCGTCGGTGCCGGCATCCGGGAAGGACCTATTCCCGTAAATCATTATACCAGTTTAACACTTAGGTTAACAATGCCGCACTCACAGGATTGTGATGAATCCACTTTTATTTTCAATAACGAAATATCCCACCACCTAACACCTACGCGTTTCGACCTTCACGGTCTTGGTCACAGTGACCAAGACCGTGAAGGTCGAAACGCGTAGGTGTTAGGTGGTGGGATGTTTCGTTATTGAAAATAAAAGTGGATTCATCACAATCCTGTGAGTGCGGCATTGTTAACCTAAGTGTTAAACTGGTATAGTATATATATATATATATATATATATATATATATATATATAAATATATATGGATTTTGAATTGAACATAGTGATGTCACAGTTTTTTTGTAATTTGTTTCAGAATAAAACCATTGTGAATTATTGTTTCTGAAGTAATACAATATGCCTAGGCTTTCATGGTTTAAGGGTAATCTCTTGGTATTGAAACAGAGTGGATGGTTTGTGAAAGCAGATGTAATTGTTTAGTTGTTTCTTAGTGTATGGGGAGACATTAGAGCTCCTTTAGAAGTAGTGTGATGTCATTGTGGTGTGGGAGTTTGAAAGTGATTCTGGCTGCAGAGTTCTGAATTGTCTGCACCTTTCCATTGAACTTTTTGTTGATCCCGGCATAGCGAGTGTCCCTGTTGTCCAGCTTGGATGCTTCTGGGTGATGATTGGGAGCCATTTGAAAATCTTCGTTAGGGTCTTCAGGGTATGAAAGATTTAGTTTAATTTAGTTATGTCAAACACAATGAAGATGTCCAGGAGGACAAGGGCTGCCATGTTCTCTTCCACCTTCCATGTGGATATCATCTGTGGGGCTGATGAGGGCAGTTTATGTGCTGTGGTTAGTTTTGAAGCCATGCTAAGTGATGTTGAGTGGTTGGTATTTGAGATATTCAGTGAGGCATCTGTGGATGATTTTCTCTAAGATCGTGTCTGGAAATGGTAGCAGGGAGGTCGGTCTGTAGTGTGGGAGTGATGAAGTGCCTATGGAAGATTTCTTCAGCAATCAGAGGGCAGCTGGCTGTTTAAAGGCATCTGGGAAGGTCACAGAAGAGGTGGAAGCATTCAGAAATGGTGTGAACATAGAGCTGATGGGTTGCAGTCCTCTGGGGTAGGCATGGTGAGGGCATTCACAAATGGCGTGAGCATAGACCTGATGGGCTGCAGTCCCCTGGAGTAGAAATAGTCGGGTTAGGGGTTTTATGGAGCCCATGAGTGGATGGAATTCATGGTGGCAGAGGTCTCTCCTGGAGGACAACAACCTGCTTGACCCCTCACAGACCGGATTCCGAACCAACCACAGCACTGAAACCGCCCTCATCTCAGTCACAGACGACATCAGAACCCTGATGGACAACGGTGAAACAGTCGCCCTCATTCTTCTCGACCTCTCGGCTGCCTTTGACACCGTCTGTCACTGCACCCTAATCACCCGCCTCCGCTCCACCGGGATCCAAGACCAGGCCCTGGACTGGATCGCCTCCTTCCTCGCAAACCGCTCCCAAAGAGTCTACCTCCCTCTGTTTCGCTCAGAACCCACTGAGATCATCTGCGGCGTACCTCAAGGCTCATCACTCAGCCCGACACTCTTCAATGTCTACATGAGCCCCCTCGCCAACATCGTACGCAAGCACGACATCATCATCACCTCCTACGCCGACGACACCCAACTTATACTCTCCCTCACCAAGGACCCCGCCAGCGCCAAGACCAACCTACAAGAGGGTATGAAGGACGTCGCAGATTGGATGAGGCTCAGCCGCCTAAAGCTGAACTCTGAAAAAACAGAAGTCCTCATCCTCGGCAACACCCCGTCCGCCTGGGACGACTCCTGGTGGCCCACGGCCCTCGGCACCGCACCGACCCCCGCAGACCACGCCCGCAACCTCGGCTTCATCTTGGACCCTCTTCTCACCATGACCAAGCAAGTCAACGCCGTGTCCTCCGCCTGCTTCCTCACCCTCCGCATGCTCCGCAAGATCTTCCGCTGGATCCCCGCCGACACTAGAAAAACCGTGACCCACGCCCTCGTCACGAGCCGCCTGGACTACGGCAACACCCTCTACGCCGGGACCACAGCCAAACTCCAAAATCGCCTACAACGCATTCAAAACGCCTCGGCCCGCCTCATCCTCGACGTACCCCGCAGCAGCCACATCTCTGCACACCTGAGACACCTGCATTGGCTCCCAGTCAGCAAAAGGATCACCTTCCGACTTCTCACCCACGCACACAAAGCCCTCCACGACAAGGGACCGGAATACCTCAACAGACGCCTCAACTTCTACGTCCCCACCCGCCCCCTCCGCTCCTCTGGCCTCGCACTCGCCGCCGTCCCTCGCATCCGACGCTCCACGGCGGGTGGGAGATCTTTCTCCTTCTTGGCGGCCAAGACCTGGAACTCCCTCCCCACCAGCCTCAGGACCACCCAGGACCACTCCGCTTTCCGGAGACTCCTAAAGACCTGGCTGTTCGAGCAGCGATAACCACCCCCTTTGTCCCTAGCGCCTTGAGATCCGCAGGGGTGAGTAGCGCGCTTTATAAATGCTAATGATTTGATTTGATTTGATTCTCCTGAGGTGATGATGGGCCATTGGCTTAGCATTGGTTTTCTGGATAAGATTGTGAGGCATTTGGTGAGGTCAGTTAGGCCTGGTTATTAGTTGAATTTGCTGTAACAGGCAGTCATTTGTTTTGATAAAAAATTAAGAGTGATTGTTGTAGAGGTCCTGCATAGGGTGAGGGGGATAAAATTGGAGGTGGCTACTGGTGAGGTGAAATAGTGAAGAATAGTGAAGAATTATTTGTTTCTGTCTGTGCAGGCATCAATGCGGTCTTCCAAATTGGCGTGTTTGTTGGTCTGGATTATTTGGTGGTGCCATCTCAAGGTAGATTTGAAAAGTGATTTGGGCATATTTGCCCTGGCTCTTTCTCCATTTGTGCTAAAGTTGTTTGCAGTGGTGTTTCATCAGTTTGTGTTCCTATGTGTACATTCATCTTGATATCTTCCCCATAGGGACACATTCAAGAGGCACCACCGTTGGATGTCTTGGTCCATGTTATCAATAATTGGTGGGATTTTATCCTTCACCACATTTTGCAGGCCTTGATTTATATATATCCCTAGGTATTTCAGTTTAATGTGCAGCCACTTAAATTGCAGGTCATCCTAGTGGCAGTAGGTGTTCGGGGCAGTGCCTCACACTTGGACTAATTTGTTTGTATCAGGAGAACTGGGAGAAGGAGTCCAGTTGGGTAATTAGGTAGTTGGCTGATTCAGAGGGACAGAAGAGAGGCAGTATCATCAGCATAGTAGAATGTCTTGACCTCCCCTGTGACCAATATTATGCCTTTAATATTGTTGTTAGAATGTATGGTTATCAAAAGCTCCAGCACCAAGAAGAACAAAAACAGGGACAGGAGGCACCCCTACTGTGTGCCTCTGTGTATGTTAAAGTATGAGGAAGAGAAACCTCCACAGGTGAATGATGTGATGGGATTGTGATCAATTGGGGGACCAAGTCTTTCCAAAGTAAAAATTACAGTTTTGCATGTTTTACTCTCAAGTCATTCAAAGTACATGTCCTGCCTGTGTCATATGTTGCACCCTGCCTTTATGGCTCAGAAGGCCTGCCAGAGGGAAGACTTGAACACACGTCCAGGTGAAGTGTTGGCTTTGCCATTGTTTTCAATTGCAAAGTGAGGCTAGTCATGCACAACTGCTCTACCAGTCTGCAGTGGTGGACTGCGGGACATGTTTTACTGGGGTAAGTCCAGGGTGGCATAATCAGTGCTGCTAGCTCTGAGTGAGCCCTCTAACCTTCGTGCCCTGGGTATCAGGGTGCTATTTACTAGGGACTTACAAGTAAGTTAGCCATTTCCAATTGTGTACAGCCAATTCGGCATACATTGAAGGGACAGGGCAATGGCACTGTGGTCTGGTTAGCAGTCCTCATTGCATTCTCAGAATTAATAAACCAGCAGTATCAGTTGAAAAACCTTGGAGTGATCATACAGAAAGAGGCATTTCCTTACAGGGCCCCCTCCCAGATGAAAGGTGATGAGGAACTAACCTCTTTTCTGGTGATTCTCATCATCTAAGTAAAATAACCTGGAAAGGTTTTGTATTGTCATAGTCAGTCCCAGGTCTGTGTTCTACTGTGAAGTCCGTCTCCTGTAGGGAGATAGACTACCTTAATAACTTGGTGTTCTCTCCTCTCATCCGCATTAGCCATTTGAGGGGTCTGTGGTTGGTTTGAATTTTGAAGTGAGTCCCAAACAGGTAGGATCTTAGCTCCTTCAGGGACCACAACACGCTAAAGGCTTCTGTCTAAATGGCACTCCAACGCTGCTCCCTCGGAAGGAGTCCCCTTCTGATGAAGCCAAGTGGCTGATCCTGGCCAAAAAGTGTTCACTTCTGACTACACTGCCCCTAATGCATGTTCAGAGGCATCTGCCAGGACATTAAACCCTTTACTGAAGTCAGGGGCCTTCAAGACAGGTGCTGAGTACAGTGCTTCCTTAAGAGTGTCAAAATCCTTTTTACACTGCTCAATCCAAATAACCTTTCTAGGTTGTTTTTAGATATCAAGTTAGTTAGTGGTGCTGCTATGGTCCATAACCCTTCATAAATCTCCTTCAGGATCCAATCCGGCCTAAGAAGGCTGTGTCTGGGCCTTAGGAGGCTCCCAAGCCAGGATGATCTGGCTCTTGGGCTGGAAAGGCTGTACATGGCCTCCACCAACTGGGTGGCCCATATACAGAACTGAGCCCTGTCCTATCTGGCACTCACTTGCCTTCATAGTCAGTTGTGCATGCTGCAAAGCCTGAAGCAGTTCCTTGAAGTGGACCAGGTCATCCTCCCAGGTGGAGCTAAATACAGCTATATTGTCAAGATAAGTTGCACAAAAACTATCTAGCCCTGACAGTAGATGACTCACCAACCTTTGGAAGGTGGCAATGGCATTCTGCAATCTAAAGGGCATCACTCTGAAATGAAAGTGGTCCTTCAGGTGTGGAGAAAGAAGACTTCTCCTTAGCTTCTGGAATGAGGGCAGTTCTCAGTTACTTCACTGTCTCCAGCTTATCAATGAGCTCATCAGTTCTTGGAATTAGGTGGTCATTAGCCTTAGTGACGCATTGAGGCCCATGTAGTCCACACAGAACTCCATCTCAGATTTCCCTTCTTTGGGGTTAGATTTGGGCACCAGTACCACTGGGTTATCTCATGGACCTCTGGGGGGGCTCAATCACTCCCAACTCCAACATATTGGCAACCTCAGCCTTCATACTGGCGTTGACCTGGACAGAGAGTCTTTGTAGGAAAGTCCTCCTTTTTGCCCCGGTCACCCCCACACTTTTTGGACAGCTACTGGTGGTTACTGACTCTTAGCTGTGCCCTGGGTACTGCTTACCAGTCCCAGGGCCAGTGCTCTGTGTAAAATGGATATGCAAATTAGGCTAATTATAATTGGCTAAGTTAACCTACCTATAAGTCCCTAGTATATGGTAGGGCATGTAGGTTTAGGGACCACAGCATAGGTAGTGCACCCATACGTGCACTGCTGAGGTGCCCGGTGTCATTTTAAAGGCAGGCCTGCCTTGCTGGCTGCTTTTAAATTAAAGTTATTTGCAAATTCGACTTTGGAATTAAAAGTAGTTCCAAAGTCTTAAACTACCTTATTTTTACATATAAGTCACCCCTAAGGTGTGCCCTATGTGCCCCTAGGGCTGGGTGCCATGTAACTATAAGCAGGGACCTTATAAAAATAGTTTTATCAGCACTGGTGAGGTAAAAACAGCCAAATTTGTTTTCCCTCATTGTAGTAAATGGCCTTCATAGGCTAGAATTGGGAGACTTTATTTTAATTTTTAAAGTCCCCTTAAATGATGGATACCAAGAGTTTGGTATCAAATTAATTGTTATAATAAATCCCACAACTTCCAATTGTTGGCTTTAATTTAACTTGTTCAGGTAGAGAGTTTTAAACTTTACCTGAAAAGTTGCCAATTTCATCCCTGCATTGTTTTTGCTGCTGTTCTCTGATTGGCCAGCCTCTAGCAGCCTGGCCAGGCTGCCTTGATGAGGTGAAAACTGTCCTGGCTTCACACAAAGGAATGTGCCTGTGGGAGGGAATCTCCCCTCAGCAGATGGTGAGGCAGGAAGGGGGAGGGCTACCAAACTGGTCTTCAAAGGCAGAGAAGGGCATTTGGAGCAACCAGCAACACCCCCACATCCTGCAACCCCAGACAACTAGGTGCCCCCTTGATTAGATTAGGAGAGGGCAGGAGAGGGGTGTGTTTATGATTTTTAGCCACACTAGTGGATGGGCTCAGCCAGATGTAACCTCCAAAAATCAGATTCAGCCATGATGGATTTTTGGAGAATGGTGCCTCCTGGGATTGATTTTTGCCACACTTCCCAGGAAGTGGTCATCACAGGAGGAAGGACCCTGCACCTGATTGGAGAACCAGGACCCCCTTGCTTTTCACCCAGGAGCAAGGATAAAACTGGCAGGCCTGCACCCACATGTCAGATCCCCATCAGATTCCAACAAGGAAGAACCAAAGGAGAAGAAGGACTGCCTTGCTGGACACTGGCCTGCACCTGGAACCTGCACTCAGAAGGACTGCTCCAGCTGCACACTTGCGCTTCACCACAAGAAGGACTTTGCCTGCTTTCAACTGGTTCAAGGAGGGACTCCCTGTTTGCTACAGGTGAAAAATTGCTAACCAGAGTCCCCTGCACCAACTCCTGAAGAAATCAACCAGCTGACCACTGCCCAGTGGCCAAAAAGGAGTTTGCGCCAGGTGCATTCTGGGAGTTGTAGTCTGCACACCCACGGACCATCTCAGAACTTCTGGACCCTTGGGGTGAGCTGTGGACCTCAAAAGAACCTTAAAAGGACATCTGGGAGAAGCCCCAGAAGTTTGGAGAACTTTTGAAAAAAGATCCGTAGAGGGACCGACCCGCCGCGGCAACTCTAGCTGGCTTGCCTCAACCGTGACCCGGCCTGATTTGCTGGTTCTTCCCAGTAAAGAAAATCTCCGAAAAAGAGACTAAGTCCGAAGGTAAAAAGTTGACCGGGACCTTCCAGCCAGCGTATCCGAGGAGGGCTCCAGGGACGTCGGATCAAGATCCAGGTTTACCCCGGTCGAAGGATTTTACCTTGAAAAAACGACTAAGTCCGAAGGTAAAAATCTCCACTGAGGATTCCCGCATCGCGTATCCGGAGAAGGGCTCCAGGAGGTCGGATTGGACTGGCAGGTTCGTCCCGCTGAAGAAAATCTTCGAAAAAGAGACTAGGTGTGAAGGTAAACTTTTAACGGAGGCCTCCGGTGGCCTGTAGCCGAGCAGGGCTCCGTCGCGGTCGGCCTTAAACTTTGACTTTGCCCGGGTCGAGGTGCAACCAAATGACGCGATTGGCGCTTTTTGTTTCTAGGCGCTAAAAAAACAATAATTCTTTCAAAATTCATATCTTCGGTTCCCCTTATCCGATTTTATTCGTTTTTGTGTCATTTTAAAGATAAAAATATAATCTATTTTTA
The DNA here is from genome assembly GCF_031143425.1 of Pleurodeles waltl. Lineage (NCBI taxonomy): Eukaryota > Metazoa > Chordata > Amphibia > Caudata > Salamandridae > Pleurodeles > Pleurodeles waltl. Next base: position 1,240,439,692 of record NC_090446.1, read on the forward strand.
TAAAGTGGTTTTGGATTTTTAAACTGTTTCCTGTGTTTTATTCAATTACTGTTTTGTGATATTTAAATGCTTTACACTCTGGGGGTCATTCTGACCCTGGCGGCCGGTGACCGCCAGGGTCACCGACCACGGGAGCACCGCCAACAGGCTGGCGGTGCTCCCAAGGGCATTCTGACTGCGGCGGTTCAGCCACGGTCAGAAAGGGTAAACCGGCGGTCTCCCGCCGGTTTACCGCTGCCCCATTGAATCCTCCATGGCGGCGGAGCGCGCTCCGCCGCCATGGGGATTCAGACACCCCCTACCGCCATCCTGTTCATGGCGGGAAACCCCCATGAACAGGATGGCGGTAGGGGGTGCCGCGGGGCCCCTGCAGTGCCCATGCCAATGGCATGGCACTGCAGGGGCCCCCGTAAGAGGGCCCCACAAAGTATTTCAGTGCCTGCTTTGCAGACACTGAAATACGCGACGGGTGCAACTGCACCCGTCGCACCCCTGCAACTACGCCGGCTCAATTCTGAGCCGGCGTCCTCGTTGCAGGGGCATTTCCGCTGGGCCGGCGGGCGCTCTTTTGGAGAGCGCCCGCCGGCCCAGCGGAAATGTAAGAATGGCCGCCGCGGTCTTTTGACCGCGGTGCGGTCATTTGTCGGCGGTACCTTGGCGGACGGCCTCCGCCGTCCGCCAAGGTCAGAATCAGGGCCTCTGTCTCCTAAGTTAAGCCTTGACGCTCGTTGCCAAGCTACCAAGGGTTGAGCTGGGTTTAATTTACTGAGACCTAACTGGAAATTAGTGGAGGTTAGTGGCCTATTGCTAAGTGTAGGTACCTACCTGCCCTTACCAATAACCCATTTTCCAACATTTTTGGTGAGCAGTGGTGGGATCCTCTACTTGTGTTCAGTATCATATTACAGTTTTAAGTAAAACAAATTAAAAATCCTTTAAATTGTCCTAGTGCAAAAATTGTTTTTAATTTGGATTAATTTCAATTATTGAATTTTTGTGATTTTTCTAAATTCTTGTTTCCAATTTTTGCAAAACGTTTTTGTTGACACAAAACTAGGGAACCATGGAGCTTGATCTGGCTAGCCTACCCACACTGACAGTAGTCCAGCTTAGGGGGTTGTGTACTGAAAGAGGGTTGCCTGCAACCACTGACCTCAGGAAGCATGTCCTGATCAAATCCCTGACAGCATGGTCTGAGGCTCAAGAGGTAGACTCAGAAGAAGCTCCAGAGGAGGGAGAAGTAGGGGAGGATGCTAGCTCCAACCACTCAGAGGAGGGAGGGCATCTGAGCCTAAGTGAGGATGAGGAAGACCGGTCCTCGTTTCATACAGTCACTAGGGGCAGACCCAAAGCTAGTTGGGGGAAGGGGGTCCCTTCAGGAGGAGAGAACCTGTCCCTCAGGGAAAGAGAGCTGGAGGCCCAGCTAGCATTCATAGCTCTGGAGGTAGAAAAGCTTGTCCTATAAAAGAAAAAGTGAGCAAGGGAAGAGAAAAGAGATGGTGACAGTGACAAAGTGTAGTGTGGTTAGTTTTACGTATTCATTGCGCTTTAGCTTCAGGCTTTAGGCCTTTGTGCACTTTGCCCTGAATATATTTTATTCATTTGCTGACAGCTTAGAGCCTCTGTGCACTTTGCTCTACATGCTTTTTATTAGGCTTCGTACTGTTATTTTTCAAATAGCCAGTTCTACGGTGTTGTTTTTTATTCATATCACACTGTTTTGCCTACTTCAGCACTGGAGTTCTCCATAACATATTTACTCTGTGCTTCAGTCAAGGATACAGTCTGGTACATTGCTGATAGACGTGGTAGGAGTTTAGACTTGGCATTCCTGCGTAGGGACATTTTGTGATCACGATGACATGGTAGTTATAAAATCACTTCCTTGTCCCAATACACGCAAGAGGGAGATTCCGACCAGAGAACCACAACTAGACGCTGACTGCCTCGTTGCAGATGCTGAACCAAGATCACAGGTCTTTGCTCAGGTATGAGGGCTGATGTCTCCACAGTGATTCTAATAGGCAAGCGAGACGCTTAACATGCTGTGCTCTAAATAGAACAAGCAGAGGGAGAGTAGAAACTGTTAGACAATATGATAGCTTTGTTCTTATGTTTTACTTTCCTGGTGACTATTTCAATCCTACTGTGTTGTATGGTTCTGGTTATTGCGGCTCACGACTTATTATCTAAAATACAGTCGTTTTATTAAAACATTATATAAAACTTATACTGTCTTTGTCATTTGTATATGAGATCATATTGTAAATAAGAGAGTTGGTTTGGATCTGAGTAACCACGACTTCCCTGAGAAGTTCCAGAGATGTCATGTGCTCGGGTGCCAAATCATTCCTTCCACATGGGAGAAATGAGGCACTGCTAGTTAGCCGGAGCAAAAAACGGATTTAGGGTGACAGAGTTCTTTACACGTGGGTCAGACTCAGTCCCCCACACCGTTATAGATCCTGCTGCCTAGAAATCCAGTAGACTCATTTAGAATAATGAGAGCCCACGCGACATGGCGCCACCAACGTTTGGTCTGGCTCTAATGATTAGGTCCGACTGACTCTCTTGGTCTCATATATAGTTTGACTCCTCGGTTCCGTATACGGAGACGTCCGTGGGGCTGAGGGTTTCCGCCGCCACGGCATAGGAGCTTCCTATTGCTTAGTGGTTGGTTGTTCAAGCTTGAAATTTGAAAGGAAAACCCCGATATTGGTGTGCCTTCTCTGACCTGGAGCTATTTTTTATAAATGGCGAATCCTAATGTAGTGAATATAGCAATTAATATGCGTCACCTGCTCACAGGACATCTGTTGACACATGGACTGACAGTCCAGAGGGGTCCAGTCACTTTTGTGGTGGACGCCCATGCAGCTTATAGAACAGAACTTTTTTATTCTTGGGTCGGATTTCCAGCAGTGGATGGGGGAACAAATACTTTTCACTAATACACTGTTGCGAATGTCCCTGGACAATACAGGGCTTACGCTTATTTAGAAATACCTCTATCTTATCAAGAACACCATAATTGGCTTGATGGCACCCTCCCACACACAATAGCACAAGTTAGGTTAGGTCCGCTGAGTAATGATGGTCCTACCTGGCCTTTATTGGCTACATATACACCTCATCCTGCGGTTGCTCAATTGGCGGTGGTTGAAGTTCGTTGTTTATATACAGACTTAACGGCTACATATAGACGATTAGTTCAGTTTGTAATGCAGACACTAAATACAAACGCAGCGCGTGCTGCTCCAGCGCACCCACAGGCAGTGGTTCCGGGTATTAATCCGGCCACTGTACACTCTGTAATGGGTAAGGTACCGGCTAAACGAGAGGAGACTCCATTTTGGCTGGCACAAAAAATGAATACGCTGGAAGCAGTATTTCCCCATACGGGACCTCAGGATAAACATAGAATTTTGACGATGTGTTTGCCGTATGGGATGGTTCCTCCGGTGGACCTTTGTAATACCTGGGGCACAGTGTTTGCCGCGCTCTACACTACGGCACACGGTACACCGACATTAGCTAATTTACCGGACGTGCTTAAACAGATTCAGGATGAATATGGGGCTGCCCCTGCCTTAGATTTGGGCATGCAGTTGCTGGGCAATTTTGCCACAGTTTCTTCTATTATTTTGAGTAATCTCAAAGGAGAGGCAGTAGCACTAGCAGTGCGTATGCGTCTTCGGGATGTTCCGCTGCTTAATCAGGAGCGGGAGCTTCCGAGAATAATAGCAGAAACATATTCTAGTATTGGTCGTGATAGCCTAGGGGCTAGACCGCAAAAACCCCAGTTACAGGGTAAAAATAATAAAGATAATGCTAAACAGCAACAACCTGAGGGTTCGAAAAAGCGCTGGGAAAAGAAACAGCAAACACCTAAGAAAGATGGTGGGCAGTCTCCGCAACCGGAGACCCCACAGAATAAGTATAATCTCAGGAATAGGGATACTTTGAAGAAGCCTGATAGATATCAATATACTGATACACGCCAATCTCGTTCCTTTCAGGACTCCTCGGAAAAGAGAAGTGAGAGAGGTGGGCGGTCAGAGCGGAGGACGGAGTACGTGAAACCGAGACAGGATTCACAACGCTCAGCGGAGGTTTCTATTAAACAAGAAGAGAAACCGCTGCAACAAAAACAGCAATTTAAAAAGAAGAAAGTGGCAGCAGTCTCAGTTAGACATGCCGCTCAAGAAGAGAGTTCTCTTGACGAACAAGACGTGGGCGTTAGCACTATTAGACAGCGCGACAGAGGTCACAATAGTTCGCCGGAGTCTTCTAGAGCATCTGGAGGTGAAAGCAACTGATGACTTCATACAAGTCGAGACGGCGGACATGCAAGTCTCTGATCCTGATAGAGTATATGAAGTGACTCTACAATTAGAAGGGGACATTGACCGTATTATAAACGCCATTTTTTGGGACCATGTGGTAAAATCATATGATGTTCTGTTGGCCGAACAAGATTGGCCAACTGACTTTGTTCGCGACTGTCCGGTTGGGGAGGAGGTTATTACACCTTCCTTCTCACCACTTGTTCCGAGAGAACTAGCGGAGTCCTATAGTAAATCATGGGCTCTAGCACAGGCTCCCGCCCTGTATAGAAATAACGTGGGGTGGGATAGACAATCGCCTTATCATGTAATTCCGATAAAGGGCGAACCTCAGCCACAGCCGCAGTATCCTATCAAATTGGAAGCAAGGCCATCGGTTAGGAAAATTCTTACACAATTGGAGTATCAGGGTGTAATTGAGCCCTGTGTCTCGCCGATGAATAATCCCTTGTTTCCGGTTGCTAAACCGGACCATTCATATAGGATAGTGGTCGATTACCGACATTTGAATAGTCATACACGCACATATGCAATACAGAATTCACATAGCGCAGCGCTTATGAATAATATCGTACGTAAGAAGTACAAGACAACATTAGATATCTCGAATGGATTTTTCTGCCAGAATATAGCGCCCGAGAGTCGGGACTATACCTGTTTCAGTGCGTTTGGCTCTCAGAATTTTTTTTATCGTTTGCCTCAGGGGTATAAGAATAGCCCAGGACTGTTTTCGGCTCGTGTCACTGAAATGCTGCATGAGTTCGACCCTGAAGCGTTGTCATATGTTGATGACATATATCTGACAGATGATGAGATTCTGCAACATCTAAGGCGTGTATCGCGCATTGTTGTGGGGTTTGCTGACATTTGCTATAAGTTTAATTTTAAGAAATCAAAGATTGCCTTCCTCAGCGTCATTTTCCTGGGATATGAGTTGTCGAGTGAGGGCAAGAGCTTAGCGCCACATTTTTTGGAGAAATGTGCTTTATTGCAGCCTCCTAATACGGTTCGGAAGCTCCAGTCATTGTTGGGGTTTCTGAATTTTGGCAGAACTTACATTCCTGATTATGCGACGCGTATAAAACCCTTATACGAGTTGATTCGCCCGAATTTTTCGAGTAGATTTTGGACGATTGACCCTACACACATACTACGAGAGTTACAGAGTGATCTCTTAGCAGTTAAACACTTACACACACGGGACAATAAGACACATTTAGTCATCAGGGTGATACCTGGGGCTGTTGGGTTTACTTATGTCACCTTTAATGAGGGGGAGACAGTCCCGATTGCATACAAATCTCATTTGTATTCTGCTGCAGAACAACGATTTGCACAGACTGAAAAAATTCTCACTGCAGTACAGATGGCTGTTATTAAAGAAAGACCGCTAGCCCAGGGCCAACGCATTGTTGTCGTTTCCCCAATTCCGGCCTTAGAGGCAGTTACAAAAGCGAGTGTTCCAAATTTGAAAGCTTTGCACCCACAATGGATACAATGGGCTACGTCTTTGACAGCCACTGATGTAGATTACGTATTTGACCCTAAACTGCAGACTCAAGAATTTCTTCAATATGAGATGGAATACCCTGTTCCTGCTGGTACGTTGCCTATTGACCAATATCAAGTGGTCATGTATACCGATGGCTCTGCGCAACCAGCGGTTGGGACTAAACAACAGTATTCTGCTGCATGTGCGGTGGTGAGCGGCACTATGGAGGGGGAAGTGTTCTGCCCCCGACATACTTATACTAAAACCTTGGGAGATTGCACGACACAGCTGGCTGAGCTCAAAGCTCTATTGTTAGCATTGGAGCACACGGATCCGGTGACTTTAACCTTGCTGGTCTGTGACTCCTACTACTGTGTTCAGTCTTTCAATGAATATCTACACTATTGGAAGATGAATGGGTTCAGAGATTCTAAAGGCAACACCATTAAACATAAAATGTTGTGGGGTAAGGTTGCGGATCTGAAGGAAACGCTTCCTAATGTCCATGTTGTGCATACACTTGGACACCAGCGCGTTGGAATACACGTTGCTGGGAATACTTTGGCTGATGAAGCCGCGAAATCAGCAGTGGCTGTCGCCACTGTGGCCGCAGTGACTCGTTCGAGTTCCAAACCAGACACAGAAATTTCGGCTGCCATAAATGCTACTGTTGATGGCATGCCCTTTCCTAAAGGATTTCCTTCAAAATATAGTTACTGCTTGAATGGTGCGCTGAATGCTACTGTTACAATTCCAGGCATTGGTGTACGTGAAATTCCCAATAAAATTGAGAGACCTCGATTAATTTCTGCAGCACATGAGGGGGTGGCTTCTGCACATGTTGGTGTGGCTGCCACGATTTCACTTTTACAGGCTCGTTACTGGTGGCCTGGTCTCTATAAAGAGACGAAGCAATATGTCCTTTGTTGTGACGTTTGTCAACAAATTAAAGCATTGTCGGCTAGACGCCCGCAGCAGACGCCCCTTCTGATTTCAAATAGACCATTACAGTGTGTGTACTTGGATCATTGTGGTCCCTGACACCAGATTGTGCATACAAATATATATTGGTTGCTGTAGATTCGTGCTCCAGATTTGTGTGGGTATGGCCACAACGCTCGGCTGACGCTCGAACTGTTATTAAAGATTTGCGCATCTTTGTCGATATATTTGCAGTTGCGGCTTTTCATTCGGACCAGGGCCCTGCTTTTGCCTCTAAGGCATTCAGGGACACCATGGCTTTGTTGGGGGTCCAACTCCAATTCTCGTCTCCATTTCATCCCGAGGGAAATTCTGTTGTGGAGCGTTTAAATCGTGATTTAAAGCAGTCCTTAACGGCCAGAGTTATAGGTACGGGTCGTGGTTGGCTAGCCCACCTATATGGAGTACAGAGAGCACTTAATAACTTGCCTAGAAGTTCACTGGGGGGTCGTACTTCATATGAGTGCCTGTTTGGAACACGAATGTATGTTCCTGATCTAGATGGTCCTGGTGTGGAGGCGGCAGACACGCCCTTTGACATAAATGATCATGTCACTGTTTTGCAGGATTTACAACAATTCCGTGAAGATAACTCTTCTGCCAGTGCTGCCTCCTCAGGAATTAAGGATGAGCCAGTAACACCTACTGGTTGGATACCCAGGATTGGGGATCTAGTGCATGAAAAGGTCGCAGTTAAAAAAGAATTTGGTCCTTCTTATCAAGAACCTGTCCCTGTGTTGGGGGTGAGCGGCACGAGAACTGTGATTTTACCGCCGCTGCGAGGGGCCAAAGGAAATCGCTTTGTTTCCATTGATAATGTCAAGTTTCAACATGTGGCCGATTCTGCACAGCAGACCAAGAGGGACACCCAGTAGTTCCGGAATCCCTCTCACTACTGGGGAAGAAGTCCCGCTGCAGGTGATTTTCACCGACACTGTTTCCTCTCTGAGCTTGGGGAGGGTGGATGATGATCTTGCGATTGTTCCACCGACGGCGATTAATATGGAATCTTTTGATCAAATTGCTGTACGTTCTACTGATGTTTCTGAACATGTGGTTTATAGCGTACCACGGCGAGAGCCTCCATCTGCTTCTTTGTTCACAGTTGCACCTTTTGCTAGAACTGCTTCTGGTTGCTTCAACGACGCTGATAATGATGTGTCTGGCTCCTCGTCCTCGATGTCTTCTGTCCACGGTCCACGACGGCTGCTGGGTTGGCTTAAACGCACATATTTTATTTTTCCTTGGAACTATTTTTGGCTGTTTTTGGCCGTGATGACTATTTTTTTATGGTTGGGATTTGTGGTTACTTTTTTTCTGATAATACATGGTCATTTTCTTCCTGATCGATCTGACATTGAGCACGTGGAGACTGTGTTAAAACCGCATTTTTCGTCTCATATGGTTCGAAGAGACTTGTCCACTGTAAACATTTCTGCAATACCATTCCGGATGGGATTGTGTGGGATAAAGTAATGTTTGATATATATGGTCCCACTGAATTGATTCAAATACTGTATGTCCTCAAGTTATCAATCAATGATATTGTTATACCTGGCATTGTTTCTGATGATTGGGATGTGAAGACAGTAGATTCTATGCTAACGGATTTGCAATATTATACTGTCTATGACGATGAAGATGCTTACCAGTTTAGAGATAATCATGGTGACATGTTTTGTTACAACTATTATGGACACCACTTTATTCATAAAGCTAGTAGCCCTAAGTCCATGTTTAATTATGTGCAATGGGAACATTGCTCGACTTCTCCACAAGGGAGTTCGAAAACGTATTATGATAAATTTGCATATTTTTCTGGGCATGATCAACGAAATGCTAAATCCTACTATTTTAAAGTTGCACCGTATTATAATAAGCAAATGTTATTGACCGATACTAAATTACTGTATTCAAATTTGTTTGTATCTAAACTTTCGGTCGAGGGGTATGAATACTGGTTTAAAACTGTTGACTTAAAAAGTGTTTGGGGCTCGAAAAATTGGCAAATGCAAGGCAGGGACATGTTATTTAGAGCATGTATTATCCCTGTGCAGATGATTTTCCTCAATGACACAGTACAACAGACTAGCTGTTTGGGCTTAGCGACAATTAGGGAGTTGACTTTGCCTAGTATACCTGTCCCTTCTAAATTAAAAAATTGGCAGCACTATGTGAATGCTACTTTTAGTGACTTTACACATTGGGTCCAGAATGGTACGCTTAACACTTCATCGTTACATCCAGGTGGGTGGTTATTATGGCCTGCAGACACTAATGTGTGTCATCAACGTTTTGTTACCTCTTCAGGGGGGTTCAGGACTAGTAGGGCAGACCCTCGTTACGTATCACCAGAACATGCTGATATTATAACTACATACAGTGTGGGGAAGCTTTGTCAGCAATGCTTGAAGTCATCCCCGCTGGATGCAGTTAAGTCACATCTCAAGTTACTGTCTAATGATACCGATTTACAAGATTTTTTGTCAGGTCCCAAAGTACCACGGAAGAAAAGGTTCTTATACGAGGGTTATAATGAAATTTGGAAGCTTTCCCAACAAGAGGCTGCAGCCCGGTTGAGGCAGATTGATCAGTAAAATCTGATGCAGACTTTGTCTGTTGTTGATAATGGCATGCATACCCTTTCTGACCGTGTTTACACGATTGACAGCATTGTTTCCTCTGCCATTGACATTATTAAATCGGACATGTCTTCTTTATATCATGGGCAGAGTCAGACGCGGTCCATCATGCAGCTGGGTTGGACTCTTCAGACCTTGAAGGCGGGTCGCGTTCCATGGCAGCACGTTCGTGCCAGAGAGATCTTTATCTCTTTTAATTTGACTCGTCAACAACAACTGATGGCAAAAAAGGAAGCGACATATGTTATGTTAAATATTGAGAAATTAGAGAAACTGCCTTTCACGGTGGCTGAGATTCCGTCAGCTGAGTGGTTGATTCATGGGGTTATTAATTTGCCTATCTCCACTTTGCAATTTACTTCTTGTTTGAAGCACATTCCGGTGGGTAGATATGAACTATTGGGAGACAGTTACATACACGAGGTGTGGGAGCTTCCCTTTCAGTACAGATGTGTTAATGGTTTGAAGGAGGTTTTTCTTAGCGGCAGCGAATGCGAAGCTTCTGTCAGCCATTCAATGGTTTGTAAACAGCTGTCCTTGCACGGGGCGTGTAACGCTTCGATTGCTAACTTAGCTTGTTATCTGAAGGGAGTTCCAGTCCCGGTTATTAAAAACACTTTCCAGGTGCTTTCTAACGGCAGTTACATTGTTTTTAACAGCGAACGCTGCTGTGGCATGCGTGCCGGAATAGTTTACATCGTCGTTGTCAACAAGGCCGTTACGTGCTGCGGGAATGTGTTGTTTCCCCCCACTCAATTTAGGGAGGTAGCGGACATCTGGCCTCATATTGCTACTTCCAAGGTTGATTTCGACAAGTTGAGTCGGCTAAAAGTTTTATTGTTTCAAAAGCATGTGGCCCTTACATCTGCTAGCGAGACCTACGCACTTCAGGTGGCAAGGTCATCGGCGGAGATACAGTCTCTTTTGAATACTAACTTTCCAAATCACTTCGGTGACCTTGTGGGACGTATATTTAATGCATCCAGCACTGCTGGTATTGCACATTTTTTCAAAGTCGTTGGTGTTGGTTTTGCTCATACCTTCTCTTCCATATTCGGTTTGATACCTTCGGCTATACATTCTATTTTCAGAAGCATTTTTGGGGGTTTCCCGATTACTTTGGCTTTATTGGCTGGAGTCTTGCTGTTGTTGCTATTTTTTCGCAATGGCTGTCCCATCACGACGAGATCCTGTATTTCTGCTCCCGTCAGCGCAGCTGTGTCGTGAACGCATGATGCAGCATTTTGGAGCAACACTCCTGGGACATTTGGAGTGTGACTGGTCTCTGTCATTCAGACCGGTTTTGGATTGTGTGCAACCCGTGTTTCGATGCCTTTGGTGCTCGTTTGAACATGCACTGGCTCTCTGTCTCTCACTGCAGCGCCCTCCAATGGTCGATACTGATCTGTTGATGTTCCCGATTAGGGCTCATTCCCAGACTTGTGCACTACGGATGCGCTTGCTTCGGGAGGCTGTTTATGAAATTCCCTTCCTGGAGGAAGATGGTATTGTCTCTTTCATAGGCCCTGCACGGGGTGCGGCCCTGAATGGTTTTTGGGCTTTGGATCACACCTGCTCCATGGTACTTTGTGACGTGGATCTTCCGATATTGACATATATCGAAGTGGAGGAACTCCTGCGTTCTATTGCTTCTGTCTGACGATTGGATTTTTACGAAATTGACACTATATTGAATTTGGCTTTATGGTCACATGTTACCTAAATTTATGACTTTGTTGTCTTCTCACCTTGTCGAAATTATTGTTTTAGATATTGTTTATATTTGGGGCATCCTTTTATATTGTTGGAACCACTTGCTACCGACAAGGGGAGGGTGTAGTGTGGTTAGTTTCACGTATTCATTGCGCTTTAGCTTCAGGCATTAGGCCTTTGTGCACTTTGCCCTGAATATATTTTATTCATTTGCTGACAGCTTAGAGCCTCTGTGCACTTTGCTCTACATGCTTTTTATTAGGCTTCGTACTGTTATTTTTCAAATAGCCAGTTTTACGGTGTTGTTTTTTATTCATATCACACTGTTTTGCCTACTTCAGCACTGGAGTTCTCCATAACATATTTACTCTGTGCTTCAGTCAAGGATACAGTCTGGTACATTGTCGATAGACGTGGTAGGAGTTTAGACTTGGCATTCCTGCGTAGGGACATTTTGTGATCACAATGACATGGTAGGTATAAAATCACTTCCTTGTCCCAATACACGCAAGAGGGAGATTCCGACCAGAGAACCACAACTAGACGCTGACTGCCTCGTTGCAGATGCTGAACCAAGATCACAGGTCTTTGCTCAGGTATGAGGGCTGATGTCTCCACAGTGATTCTAATAGGCAAGCTAGACGCTTAACATGCTGTGCTCTAAATAGAACAAGCAGAGGGAGAGTAGAAACTGTTAGACAATATGATAGCTTTGTTCTTATGTTTTACTCTCCTGGTGACTATTTCAATCCTACTGTGTTGTATGGTTCTGGTTATTGCGGCTCACGCCTTATTATCTAAAATACAGTCATTTTATTAAAACATTATATAAAACTTATACTGTCTTTGTCATTTGTATATGAGATCATATTGTAAATAAGAGAGTTGGTTTGGATCTGAGTAACCACGACTTCCCTGAGAAGTTCCAGAGATGTCATGCGCTCGGCTGGCAAATCATTCCTTTCACATGGGAGAAATGAGGCACTGCTAGTTAGCCGGAGCAAAAACCGGATTTAGGGTGACAGAGTTCTTTACATGTGGGTCAGACTCAATCCCCCACACCGTTATAGATCCTGCTGCCTAGAAATTCAGTAGTCTCATTTAGAATAATGAGAGTCCATGCGACAAAAGAAGCTGAAGTGTCCATGGGTGGGGGTTTTTGCCCCATATTACCCAAGGGGGGGGGGTTCCTGCCTATGTAGAGGGGGATGATATAGATAAGTGGCTGGGGGCCTTTGAGAGGGCCCTCCAGATGAGGAGAGTCAAGCCTCAGTACTGGGGTTCACTTCTTTGGGAGTTGGTTCCCAACTCTGGGAGGGATAGGCTCCTAACCTTGAGGGGGGAGGAGGCAGACTCATACCCCAGTATGAAGAGATGCTTGACTAAAAAGTTTGGTCTGACCCCAGAGCAGTATAGGCTCAAGTTGAGGGACACACAAAAGACAAGCACCCAGTCCTGGGTGGACTTTGTGGACATTTCAGTAAAAGCACTAGAGGGCTGGATACAGGGCAACAAGGTAAGTACCTTTGAGGGGCTGTACAATTTGATTATGAGGGAGCACCTTCTAACCAATTGTGTCCAAGAGAAGCTCCGCCAGTATCTAGTTGACTCTAAGTTGGCCTCCCCCAGAGAGCTGGGGGAGGCAGCAGATGACTGTTTAAGAACTAGGGTTAACCAGAAACCCCCAGGGGGTGATCAGAAAAAGGGAGGACATGGTTCTTATCAGGGGATGAACCAAGGGAAAGATGATAAAAAGCCCAAGGAGTCCTCACAAGAGTCCCCAAAAACGTCTCAGGGTGGGTGAGCCCCGAGCCATTCCACTTCTAAGGGGAAAGGGTATCAGGGAAAGAATTATGATCCTGCTAAAGCAGGAAAGTTTCAGGAGCTTGCTAAGGCCGGCAAGTGTTTTGAGTGTCATCAACCTGGACACAAAAGAGGAGATGCTATCTGCTCCAAGAAGCCCCCCACTGGTGAGCAATCCCAGGGGATTGCTAGTGTAGGGTTGAGGGTGGAAGTTGGCCCAGAGCTGGGATCAGGGTACACAGAGGTCACCTTAGTATCCGTGGGTGGGGTAAACATTGCAACTATGGCCACCTTACCTCCCAGCATGGAGAGGTATAGGCAGAGGCCTAAAGTCAATGGGACTGAGGTGGAAGCTCTGAGAGATACAGGAGCCAGTGTGACAATGGTCACAGGGAAGCTGGTTTCTCCAGAACAGGACTTACCTGGTGTCTTCCACCAAGTGACTTATGCAGATAGCAGAACCAAACTCCATCCCATGGCCATGGTGAGCCTGGAATGGGGAGGTGTGTCTGGCCCTAAGAAGGTAGCTGTAGCTCCTGCCCTCCCAGTAGAGTGTCTGTTGGGAAATGATCTTGAAGCATCTGAATGGTCAGAGGTGGAGAGAAGGGTCCATGCACAGATGCTGGACCTCCCTGAATGGGTGTGTGCTGTGACCAGGTCACAGGCAGCACAGCAAGGAAGAGCTGGACACTTGGACCCTGGAACAATGGGCCAGGCCTCCAAGAAGAAGAGAAAGTGCACTGGGCCTGGCTTGCCAGCCCCTACAAGTACAGAGGGTCAGGAGGAATCAAACCCTGAGGGGGGGGGATCTGACCTCCGAGAGAGGGCCACTTCCCCTGCCTGCAAGCTCTGCCTGACTTGACAGAACTGCAAGGGGCAGGTGGGCCCACCAGAGAAGAGTTGTGCCAGGGACAAAGAGAGTGTCCCACTCTTGAGAGCCTGAGGCAGACTGCTGCCCAGCAAGAACAAGGGGATACCAGTGGGACCCACAAGGTTTACTGGGAGGATGGAGTTCTCTACACCGAGGCAAGGGACCTCAAACCAGGGGCAACCAGGAGAGTAGTGGTCCCCCAGAAGTATAGAGAATTCCTCCTTACCTTAAGCCATGATATCCCCTTAGCTGGACATTTGGGACAGACCAAGACCTGGAACAGGCTGGTCAACCATTTTTATTGACCCTGTAAGAGGCCCATTGTGCTTGGTGAGAGAGTCTTGGGAAAAGCCTCTCAGAGTCCAAGGAGAATGTACTAGATTATGTGCTGGGCCTGCGGTCACGCATGGCTGAGTACATGAAGAAGGCAAGCAGAAACCTGGAGGCCAGCCAGCAGATCATGAAGCTCTGGCATGATCAGAATACTACCATGTCTGAGTATCACCCAGGACAGCTGGTGTGGGTTTTGGAGCCCTTGGCTCCTAGGGCACTTCAGGCCAAATGGACTGGGCCCTATCCAATTCTGGAGAAAAAGGGTGAGGTCACCTACTTGGTGGACCTTGGCACCCCCAGGAATCCTCATAGTATCCTGCATGTTAACAGGCTGAAACCCCACCAGGACAGGGCAGACATGACCATGCTGATGGTCACTGATGAAGGGAAGGAGGAGGAGAGTGAACCTCTACCAGACCTCCTGTCCTCAAATGCACAAGATGGTCAGTGGAGGGAGTGGTACTCTCTCCCAAGTTGACAGACCAGCAACAAAAAGACTACAAACATGTGTTGGAACAGTTTGCTAGTCTGTTCTCCCTGACCCCTGGACTCAACAATTGGTGTGTCCATGACGTTGACACTGGTGGCAGCTTGCCTGTCAAGAACAAGCTGTACAGGCTGTCTGACCAGGTCAAGGCCAACATCAAAGCTGAAGTGGCTAAGATGTTGGAGCTCAAGGTAATTGATCTGACCCCAGGATACTGTCAGATTAACTTAAGTCCAGGAGCTAAGGAGAGGTCAGCATTTTCCACACAAGAGGGCCACTTTCAGTTCAAGGTGATGCACTTTGGCCTGAAAAATGCTCCTGCCACCTTCCAACGGTTGGTGAATAGAGTCCTGTCTGGGTTGGAATCTTTCAGTGCAGCTTATCTGGATGATATAGCTGTATTTAGTTCCACCTGGGAGGACCACCTGGTACACCTGAAGGAAGTGCTTCAGGCCCTGCTTCAAGCAGGGCTGACTATCAAGGCAAGCAAGTGCCAGATAGGGCAAAGCTCAGTTGTGTACCTGGGCCACCTTGTTGGTGGAGGCCATGTACAACCTCTCCAGCCCAAGATCCAGTCTATCCTGGATTGGGAGGCTCCTAAAACCCAGACTCAGGTCAGGGCCTTTCTTGGCCTGACTGGGTACTACAAGAGGTTTGTTCAGAATTATGGGACCATAGTGGCCCCTCTGACTGAGCTTACCTCCAAGAAACAGCCCAAGAAGGTCATTTGGACCCCAGAGTGTCAGAAAGCTTTTGACACCCTAAAACAGTCTATGTGTTCAGCACCAGTGTTACTGGCCCCTGACTATAGCAAGGAGTTTATAGTGCAAACAGATGCTTCAGAGGAAGGGATTGGGGCAGTGTTAGCACAAGGTAATGAAGAGGGCCAAGATCAACCAGTTGCCTTCATCAGCAGGCGACTACTCCCCAGAGAGAAAAGATGGAGTGCCATTGAGAGGGAGGCCTTTGCTGTGGTCTGGTCCCTGAAAAAGTTGAGGCCATACTTGTTTGGCACTCACTTCCGTGTACAAACTGACCACAGACCTCTCAGATGGTTGATGCAGATGAAGGGGGAGAACCCAAAACTGTTAAGGTGGTCCATTTCCCTACAGAGGATGGACTTCACAGTGGAGCACAGACCTGGGACTGCCCATGCCAATGCAGATGGCCTTTCTAAGGTTTTTCCACTTAGCTGATGAGGACTACCAGGGTGTAGGTTAGTACCCATCACCTTTCATCTGGGGGGGGCAGTATAGGAAAGTCCTCCTTTTTGCCCTGGTCACCCCCACACTTTTTGGACAGGTACTGGTGGTTACTGACTCTTGGCTGTGCCCTGGGTACTGCTTACCAGTCCCAGGGCCAGTGCTCTGTGTAAAATGGATATGCAAATTAGGCTAATTATAATTGGCTAAGTTAACCTACCTATAAGTCCCTAGTATATGGTAGGGCATGTAGGTTTAGGGACCACAGCATAGGTAGTGCACCCATACGTGCACTGCTGAGGTGCCCAGTGTCATTTTAAAGGCAGGCCTGCCTTGCTGGCTGCTTTTAAATTAAAGTTATATGCAAATTCGACTTTGGAATTAAAAGTAGTTCCAAAGTCTTAAACTACCTTATTTTTACATATAAGTCACCCCTAAGGTGTGCCCTATGTGCCCCTGGGGCTGGGTGCCATGTAACTATAAGCAGGGACCTTATACAAATAGTTTTATGAGCCCTGGTGAGGTAAAAACAGCCAAATTAGTTTTTCCCTCATTGTAGTAAATGGCCTTCGTAGGCTAGAATGGGGAGACTTTATTTAAATTTTTAAAGTCCCCTTAAATGATGGATACCAAGAGTTTGGTATCAAATTAATTGTTATAATAAATCCCACAACTTCCAATTGTTGGATTTAATATAACTTGTTCAGGTAAAGAGTTTTAAACTTTACCTGAAAAGTTGCCAATTTCAGCCCTGCATTGTTTTTGCTGCTGTGCTCTGATTGGACAGCCTCTAGCAGCCTGGTCAGTGGCCTGGCTTCACACAAAGGAATGTGCCTGTGGGAGGGAATCTCCCCTCAGCAGATAGTGAGGCAGGAAGGGGGAGGGCTGCCAAACTGGTCTTCAAAGGCAGAGAAGGGCATTTGGAGCAACCAGCAACACCCCCACATCCTGCAACCCCAGACAACTAAGTGCCCCCTTGATTAGATTAGGAGAGGGCAGGAGAGGGGTGTGTTTATGATTTTTAGCCTCACCAGTGCGTGGGCTCAGCCAGATGTAACCTCCAAATATCAGATTCAGCCATGATGGATTTTTGGAGAATGTTGCCCCCTGGGATTGATTTTTGCCACACTTCCCAGGAAGTGGTCATCACAGGGGGAAGGACCCTGCACCTGATTGGAGAACCAGTACCCCCCTTCTTTCCACCCAGGAGCAAGGATAAAACTGGCAGACCTGCACCCACACCTCAGATCCCCATCAGATTCCAACAAGGAAGAACCAAAGGAGAAGAAGGACTGCCCTGCTGACCCCTGGCCTGCACCTGGAGCCTGCACTCAGAAGGACTGCACCAGCTGCACACTTGGGCTTCACCACAAGGAGGACTTTGCCTGGCTTCAACTGGTTCAAGGAGGGACTCCCTGCTTGCTACAGGTGAAAAATTGCTAACCAGAGTCCCCTGCACCAACTCCTGAAGAAGTCAACCAGCTGACCACTACCCAGTGGCCAAAAAGGAGTTTGCGCCAGGTGCATTCTGGGAGTTGTAGTCCGCACCCCCAAGGACCATCTCAGAACTTCTGGACCCTTAGGGTGAGCTGTGGACCTCAAAAGAACCTTAGAAAGGCAATCTGGGAGAAGCCCCAGATGTTTGGAGAAGTTTGGAGAACGTTTGAAAAAAAGCTCCATAGAGGGACCGACCCGCCGCGGCAACTCTAGCCGGCTTGCCTCAACCGTGACCCGGCCTGATTTGCTGGTTCGTCCCGGTAAAGAAAATCTCAGAAAAAGAGACTAAGGGGGTCATTCTGACCTCGGCGGTAAAAGGCGCTTACCGCCGGTCAGAAGACCGCCATAACACCGCCGCGGTCGCGGTAAACCGCCACGGTCATTCTGACCCGCAACTGGCAAACCGCCAAAAACCCGACATCAACAACAGTCCGCCACACCAACAGCCAGCGAAAAACTGGCGATGACCAAACCTCCACCGTCACGCCAACAGAAATACGCCCATGCCATTCCGACCCACATATCCCCGCAGCGGTCTTTCAACCGCGGTATTCCATTGGCGGTACACACCGCCGCGCTCAAAATACACACACCTTTACAAAACACAGCCACATTGGACAATTCAAAATACACACACCTGAGACACATACACACACCACTCCCACACACCCAATCCAATATAAAACACACACCCACATCACCCACAAACCCTTACGACCACAATTGCGACTGAAGGCCAGAGAGTGACAGCACAGAATAGAGTACACCATCACACAGAGGCAAATCCCAACATCACCCACACAATATCCACGCACAAAACACCACACACCACCACACTCACAACACTCTACAACACATACACCACCCCACACCTCATCCACACCACCCCATGGCACCCCAAAGACACCCCAGGTTTTCTGACGCAGAACTCAGGGTCATGGTGGAGGAAATAGTTTGGGTAGAGCCCCAGCTCTTTGGGACACAGGTGCAGCACACCACCATTGCCAGGAAGATGGAGCTATGGCAAAGAATAGTGGACAGGGTCAACGCTGTGGGACAGCATCCACGAAATCGGGACGATATCAGGAAGCGGTGGAACGACCTACAGGGGAATGTGCGTTCCATGGTATCAAGGCACAACATCGCGGTGCAGAAGACTGGCGGCGGACACCCACCTACTCCCCCAGAATTTACAGCATGGGAGGGGCAAGTCTTGCACATCCTGCATCCTGAGGGCCTCGCAGGAGTAGCTGGAGGAATGGACTCTGGTAAGTCAAATCTTCACTACTTCATTCCCCCCACCCCACCTGCATGCCAAATCATACCCCCACCCTCACCCCCACCCCCATCACACCAACTCCTTGCAAATGGCTCACCATCACAACCCACCCATCCCAACACCTAGCCCTGCATGCGTCCACAAAGCATGGACACCCATCACCAAAGCATGCCCACTGCACATACCCATCTCCCCCACAAGCCACCGTCACAACAGCCCCCACAAGGGAATGCCAGCACTGGGGTACACAGCCACCCACCCATTGCACACTATGGCACACACAGAAGCAATAACCATACTCTTATACCCCTGCAGGACCGGAACGCCACCACACCGCCCAGGAGGGTCCAGAAATGTCCATCCCACCCCCGAAGAGGCCCCCAGTGATGACAGCAGCTCTGTCTCCCTGGACCCAGATGACCAGCCCGGCCCATCAGGGACCTCGGGACAATCGGTTCCCCTCACACAGCCACAGGCCACAGCAGACCTACCCCCCTCTGGGAACACCAGCACAGCTCCCACCCAGCGGGCCGATGCCTCTGTCTCCAGGACACGTCAATCAGCGGTGTGTCCACCACTACAGGGCACCCAGGTTGACCCACCACCCCAACAACAGCAGGGACCTGGGGGCAGTGGTAGTGGGAACACAGTCCAGGGGACAGAGGCCCAGGGAAACAGGGGAACTGGGAGGGCTGCTGTGCGACAGGGGTGGGACAGGCCCAGGGAACCCACTCTCCACGAGGCCCTCTCCTCCATCATGGGAGCATACCACCGCTCCCAGGAGACGATGGCTACGGTACTGGCCAGGTTCCAGGAGATCCAGGTACTGCAGGAGGAACAGTACATGGGGTTCAGGGAAGAACTCCGAAGCATTAGTTCCGCAATGGGGACCATCGTCGTGGCTCTTAACCAGATTGTCACCACATTGCGGGACCATGTGGCACCACAAAGGGCCCCTGTCACTAGCATGGGCCAACAACAGGCTACCACCTCCGCCGGCTCTAGTGGACAGGAGGCCCCCACACAACAACAGGCCACCAGAACCCCACCTCCTGCAGAAGAAGAACCACCCCGCAAGCGGGGCCTGAGATCTCGGAAGAAGACAGAGTAGGATGCCAAGACCCCCGCCAGCCAAGGATACCCCCTGATGTCATCCCACTGTCCCACATTGTTACCCTGTCCAACCTTAAACTGCCCCTGCTCCATCCTTCCACAGGCATATAGACAATGCACCTGTGAGACTGAAAATCTGGACTCTGCCATGGACATTACTCCACCATCACCCATCACCGATTTTCAAGCATGTCCCTAAATTTAGCACTTAAATAAAATCACTTATTGCACTAAAATTATCTGGAGTCTGCTTGTATTTTGAACAAATGTATTAGACATAAAGGTGCCAAAATGTTCAGTTACATTGTGATGACAACATACCACTGTCACACAGCTGTAGTCCATGGGCAAACAAAGCAGAGGTCACGCAGTGGGGCCCACATCTCTGAAAACGGAAGGGAAAGTCACAACTCAGTTAACATAAACTGGGGGGAAGCTCAGACAGTAGAGAGGCAGGAGACTGTAAGTACATGTAAAATGGCGGTGTTGAATCGTACCTGTGTGTTATTGAAAATACTGTTGTATCACTGTGTCCCTGTTGTCTGTGTCGTCCCCGTCGTCTTCCTCCTCTTCACTCTCCACAGGCTCCACAGCTGCCACACCACCCTCTGGACCATCCTCCTGCAGGAAAGGCACCTGGCGTCGCAAAGCCAGGTTGTGAAGCATACAGCAGGCCACGATAATTGGCACACCTTCTTCAGTGAGTACATTAGGGATCCACCTGTCATATGCATGCACCTAAACCTGGCCTTCAGGAGGCCGAAGGTCCGCTCAATCACCCTCCTAGTCCGCCCATGGGCCTCATTGTACCGTTCCTCTGCCCTGGTCCGGGGATTCCTCACAGGGGTCAGTAGCCACGACAGGTTGGGGTAACCAGAGTCACCAATTAGCCACACACGGTGTCTCTGTAGCTGTTCCATCACATAAGGGACGCTGCTATTTCGCATGATGTACGCGTCATGCACTGACCCAGGGAACTTGGCATTTACATGGGAGATGTACTGGTCAGCCAAACAGACCACCTGGCCATTCATCGAATGATAACTTTTTCTGTTCCTGTACACCTGTTCACTTTCACTGGGGGGAACCAAAGCCACATGTGTCCCATCAATGGCACCAATGATGTTGGGAATATGTCCAAGGGCATAGAAATCACCCTTCACTGTAGCCAAATCGCCCACCTCATGGAAAACAATGTAGCTCCGCATGTATTTCATCAGGGCAGACAACACTCTGGACAAAACCTTAGAAAACATAGGCTGAGACATCCCTGATGAAATGGCCACTGTTGTTTGAAATGACCCACTTGCCAAAAAATGGAGTACTGACAGAACCTGCACCAGAGGGGGAATCCCTGTGGGTTGGCGAATGGGTGACATCAGGTCTGGCTCCAGCTGGGCACACAGTTCCTGTATAGTGGCTCGGTCAAGTCTGTATGTCAGTATGACATGTCTTTCTTCCATTGTCGACAGGTCCACCAGCGGTCTGTACACGGGAACATTCCTCCATCTCCTTGCAATTCCCAGCGGACCGTGCCTAGGAAGGACAACATGGAGCACAGAGTCAGGCAAACCACAGGTACGTTCCCGCAGCTTGCACAGTACACGATTCGCTATGCATTGAATGGCTTGTATGAGTGGCAATGCAAGGCCTAGGCCTATGTGACGCAGTAGAAATTAAGCCATGTGGGCCCTTGAAATGGCGGCTGCCTGACCTGTGAAGTGTGACAATGGGATGTGAGGTCAATGCGCTGGCGTGGCACACCATGGCGGTATGCGGTCGAAGACCGCGGTGCAAAGCCGCATTGGTTAACATAGAACCCTATGGGTTTCAGGAGCCAATGACGAAGTGCGCCGGCGGTCGCGGTACGCACCGCCGCGGGCGTGACCGCCATTTTCTATCTGCTTAATCACTCAAGACCTGATCATCCACAGGAGAGGACCTATACTGCAAGTGCTGCTGTGACCTGGGTCTGGAAGAGACAATGGCTGCTGCGACTGGGGAAAGGGCCCCTGCCTTCACTTCTGAAGAATTGGAGAAACTCGTGGATGGGGTCCTCCCCCAGTATGCGCTACTCTACGGTCCTCCAGACCAACAGGTTAGTACACTGGGACCATGCTTTGTGGGCAATGCCCTGGGTTGAGTGGGGTGAATGAACGATGGTGCGGAGGGGAGCGTATGAGGCATGCATCAAACGACAGATGAGAGCATGTGCCACATGGCAAGGGTGGGGATGGGGGGACACTCACATCGAGCATGCAGAAAATGATGATATTTTATTTTCTCTCCCTGTACGTGTCACATAGGTCAGCGCCCATCAGAAAGTCGACATTTGGCGTGCCATCGCCAAGGACGTCCGGACCCTGGGGGTCCACAACAGACGGGGCACCCACTGCCGCAAGAGGTGGGAGGACATCCACTGCGGGAGCAGAAAGACCGCGGAGGCTCTGCTGGGGATGGCCTCCCAACGTAGGCGGGGTGCCACTCGTCAATTGACCCCCCTGATGTCTCGGATCCTGGCGGTGGCCTACCCAGATTTGGATGGGCGCGTGAGGACATCACAGCAGACACAAGGGGGTGAGTACAAGCACATTCTGCTATCTTAGCGCGCAGTGGAGGTGTCTGGGTGGGGGAGGAGGGATGTGGGTATCCCTAGGCCAGGGCGATTTCTGTAGGCTAGTCCCCTCCGTAAGGCATGGCCCTGTGCCCCCGCCCTCCACCTCTGTAGGGTGCCAAGTACAGCTATCCATGGCCTTGTGTCACCTATGTGTGCAGATGTCGTCCATTGGCTTGTAGGCCAAGTCTCACTGATTGAGTAGTGTACCCCAAGTGCGCGGCGTAGTGCAGGGGGCTTCTGTGTCTGTCCTCTCCGCCAACTGTGTTGCCAATGCATGCACTCAACATGTCTTTATTTCTCTCCCCCCCCCTTTTTTTGTCTGCTCTTCCTGTTCAGGTGTGCATTAGCATCATCTGGCGGAGGAGAAGTGGCATTGGAGCACGAGGGAGCTGCATCTCACATGGCCCCAGAGGGCCATGCAACGGACTCTGATTTCACCAGTGAGATGGAGGGCGAGGGTGGCTCCACAACGGGGACACGTGGAGACATCAGCTACACCGACACGTCCTCGGAAGGGAGCTCCCTTGTGGTGGCGGCAACATCCGTGCCCACCGCAACAACAGGTACAGCCGCCACCCAGCGCACCAGCTCCGCCCTCCAAGGAGCCCCTCAGCGTTCGCCCCGTGCCTGCTCGCACACCAAGGCGGGCATCTCCTTCGCCCCAGGCACCTCAGGCCCTGCCCCAGTTACCCCTGCTGCCCTCAGTGAGGAGGTCATTGACCTCCTCCGGACGCTCATTGTTGGGCAGTCTACCCTTTTGAATGCCATCCAGGGGGTGGAAAGGGAGGTGCATCGGAGCAATGCATACCTGGAGGGCATTCATTCGGGTCAGGCTGCCCATCAGCGATCGTTCAACGCTCTGGCCTCAGCACTGACGGCAGCCATTGTCCCTGTCTCCTGCCTCCCTCCTCCAACTCCCTCCACCCAGTCCCACTCCCCTGTTCCTCTGCCTATCCCAGACACACCTACAGACCAGCCTGCACACACCTCAACACCCAAGGTCAGCTCATCCAAACATAAGCACCACACATCCCACAAGCATTCACACAAGCAACATCCACATGCAGACATGCCAACAGCCACTGCCTCCTCTGTGTCCCCCTCCTCCTCGTCTCCCTCCTCCCTCCCTGTGACGTCTCCACTCACACTTGCATGCACCACTTCATCAGCCACTACGTCCATCACCAGCAACCCCACCAGAACACTCCGCACACGTGCAGTCACCACCCCCACTGCCATTTACACGTCCCCTGTGTCCTCTCCCAGTGTGTCTGTCACCCCCTCTTCCAAACCACACAAACGCAGGCAGCCACCCACCCAACAGCCATCCACCTCACGACAGCCTCCGTCACAAGCACCTGCACCCAAAGACAGCACACTTGACCCTCCTACAACCACATCCTCTTCCTCCACTCCCATACCCACTGCACCTACCCTTCCCATTGCTCCTAAAAAGTTTTTCCTCTCCAAAATTAACCTCTTTCCATCACCTGACCCACCCCCTTCATCTCGTAAAAGTCCAATCAGCACCTCAGCCACCACAACCCCTGGACCTACAAGGACCATAGTCCAGGGATATTGGAGTCCACCACCTTCGGGGGCAGCTACATCGGCCAGCAGCAAAGGGACAGCCAGCCCACCCCCTGGGAAAAAATCCAAAAAAGGCAAGGGCCGGCGCGAGAGGACAGAGACGGCAGTCTCCACAGGCACCACCCTGGCACCGTCAGGAAGTGGGGTGCCAACTGGCACATCTCCAAAGGGAGGCAAGGGCCACAGAGGATCAGGCAAGGATGGCAAGGGCAGCACGGCCGACAAGTCCGGCAGCAGGCGAGCTGCCCAGGAGGGCCCCACCTGCCCCATTCCGGGGGTGAAGGAGTACACCCACGGGCACGGGACACCAGCACAGGAGGGCCCCGCAAGCGAGAAGTCGGATGGTGAGTGAACACCATATATTGGCCGTATCTGGTGCCCTGGAGACACATGTGAAGAACCGCTGAACAGGGCCCTTCAAGACAAGCACCGCTGAACAGGGCCCTTCAAGACAAGCACCGCTGAACAGGGCACCACCGTCTCAAGAACCGCTGAACAGGGCCCTTCAAGACAAGCACCGCTGAACAGGGCACCGCCGTCTCAAGAACCGCTGAACAGGGCCCTTCAAGACAAGCACCGCTGAACAGGGCACCGCCGTCTCAAGAACCGCTGAACAGGGCCCTTCAAGACAAGCACTGCTGAACAGGGCACCACCGTCTCAAGAACCGCTGAACAGGGGCCTTCAAGACAGGCACCGCTGAACAGGGCCCTTCAAGACAAGCACCGCTGAACAGGGCCCTTCAAGACAGGCACCGCTCCGCTGGGCCCTTCAACTCAAGCACCGCTCCGCTGGGCACTGCCGTCTCTGCACCGCTCCGCTGGGCCCTTCCTCTCAAGCACTGTACCGCTGGGCCCTTCCTCTCAAGCACCGCTCCCCTGGGCCCTTCCTCTCAAGCACTGCACCGCTGGGCCCTTCCTCTCAAGCACCACTCCGCTGGGCCCTTCAACTCAAGCACCGCTCCGCTGGGCACCGCCGTCTCTGCACCACTCTGCTGGGCCCTTCCTCTCAAGCACCGCTCCGCTGGGCCCTTCCTCTGAAGCACCGCTCCGCTGGGCCCTTCCTCTCAAGCACCGCTCCGCTGGGCCCTTCAACTCAAGCACCGCTCCGCTGGGCACCGCCGTCTCTGCACCGCTCCGCTGGGCCCTTCCTCTCAAGCACCGCACCGCTGGGCCCTTCCTCTCAAGCACCGCTCCGCTGGGCCCTTCAACTCAAGCACCGCTCCGCTGGGCACCGCCGTCTCTGCACCGCTGCGCTGGGCCCTTCCTCTCAAGCACCGCTCCGCTGGGCCCTTCCTCTCAAGCACCGCTCCGCTGGGCCCTTCAACTCAAGCACCGCTCCGCTGGGCACCGCCGTCTCTGCACCGCTCCGCTGGGCCCTTCCTCTCAAGCACCGCTCCGCTGGGCCCTTCAACTCAAGCACCGCTCCGCTGTCACCGCCGTCTCTGCACGGCTCCGCTGGGCCCTTCCTCTCAAGCACCGCTCCGCTGGGCCCTTCAACTCAAGCACCGCTGACACATTGGCAGAAGGGGCAGGCCCGGATCAGTGTCGGACAGGGCTGCATGATACACTCTAGGCACCAAGACTCCTCCAGTACCGCTGGAGTCTGTCATCCACTTGAGAGACTGTGGCTTTGCACTCCCCAGGATGGCACAGTGGGCAAGCCACCCACTGTAGGGACTTGAGAGACTGTGGCTTTGCACTCCCCAGGATGGCACAGTGGGCAAGCCACCCACTGTAGGGACTTGTGAGACTGTGGCTTTGCACTCCCCAGGATGGCACAGTGGGCAAGCCACCCACTGTAGGGACTTGTGAGACTGTGGCTTTGCACTCCCCAGGATGGCACAGTGGGCAAGCCACCCACTGTCTGGACTTGAGAGACTGTGGCTTTGCACTCCCCAGGATTGAACAGTGGCCATGGAGGCCCCTCGTGGATCTGGCGTCCTGGACTCATGTGGCTGAGGTGCCCCCCCTTCCCTTCCCCCTGAGGTGCCTGTAGTTTTCCTATCTGATGCCCCTGCAGTGTTCTCTCCAATGGAATCGGGTCTCATGTGTGGGCTTTGCCCATGTGTTGAGGACCATTGGCCCACGTACAATGACAGAAAGCCAATTTTGACGGGACAATTTACATATGTGTATATAGTTATGGGATGTTCGACTTACTTATTTACTTAGCCTTACAATATATTTGAATTCCAATAACATATTATTTTGTCTTTGCTTTCTTCGGGGGGGTTTGGGGGGTGTCACTCTGAGTTGTTGCTCTGCATTGGTGTGTAGGTAGTTGGGGGGGGTGTCACGTATGTGTGGTCCCTTATTCTTTTCTCCTCCCCCCTCCCCTGTGTCGTAGGTTCAGTACTCACCGTTGTCTTCTGCGCCGGCGTTCGTGCTCCTGGTAGAGGAGCAGGTAGACAATTGCTGGTAGGATGTGTAGTTCTGGTTCCATGCTGTCCAGATTCCTCGTGGAGTGTGTAGGGTGAGCGTTTTCCCGTTAGTAGTCTGTTTCCGCCGTGTTTTTATCAGCGGGGCTCCCGCCCTGGAAAAGGTGGCGGATTGGTGAGTTGTGATAGGTTGGGTGGTACACTGTCTCCCTCCTGTCTGTTGGCGGTGACCGCCGCGCTGTTTGTTTGTCCCGCCGTGGCGGTCGGAGTGTTAAAGTGGTGGTCTGTGTTGGCGGTTCCCGCCAGGTTCAGAATTAAATTTTTTGGGCCGCCTGCCTGTTGGCGGGTTGGCCGCCGCTTTAACACCGACCGCCAGGGTTGTAATGACCCCCTAAGTCCGAAGGTAAAAAGTTGACCAGGACATCCCAGTCAGAGTATCCAAGGAGGGCTCCAGGGACGTCGGATCAAGATCCAGGTTTACCCCGGTCAAAGGATTTTCACCTCGAAAAAACGACTAAGTCCGAAGGTAAAAATCTCCACCGAGGATTCCCGCGTCGCGTATCCGGAGAAGGGCTCCAGGAGGTCAGATTGGACTGGCAGGTTCGTCCCGCTGAAAAAAATCTTCGAAAAAGAGACTAAGGGCCAGATGTAGCAAAGGATTTGCGCGTCGCAAAAGGCGAAAATCGCCGTTTGCGAGGCGCAAATGCCTCTTTGCTATGCAGAAATGCATATTGCGAGTCGGGACCGACTCGCAATATGCATTTCAGAATCGCAAATAGGAAGGGGTGTTCCCTTCCTATTTGCGATTTGGAGTGGCATGCAATACCATTTGCGACCGCATATGCGGTCGCAAAGGGTGTCGCAGTTACCATCCACTTCAAGTGGATGGTAACCCACTCGCAAATTGGAAGGGGGCACCCATGGGACCCCTTCCCCTTTGCGAATGGACCCAATACTATTTTTTCAGGGCAGGTAGTGGTCCAAGGGACCACTACCTGCCCTGAAAAAATACCGAAACTAAAGGTTTCAGTTTTTTTTTAAGTGCAGCTCGTTTTCCTTTAAGGAAAACGGGCTACACTTAAAAAAAAAAAACTGCTTTATTGAGAAAGCAGTCACGAACATGGAGGTCTGCTGACGACAGCAGGCCTCCATGTTTGCGAGTGCCTAGACTCGCTATGGGGCCGCAATTTGCGACCCACCTCATTAATATTAATGAGGTGGGTCATTGCGACCCCATGCAATTTGCAACTCGCAAATTTTCTTTTTGCTACATCTGGCCCTAAGTGTGAAGGAAAACTTTTAACCGAGGCCTCCAGGGGCCTGTAGCCGAGAAGGGTTCCATCGCGGTCGGCCTTAAACTTTGACTTTGCCCCGATCGAGGTGCAACCAGATGACCCGATTGGCGCTTTTTGTTTATAGGTGCTAAAAAAACAATAATTCTTTAAAAATAAATTTCTCCGGTTCCCCTCATCCGATTTTATTCGTTTTTGTGTCATTTTAAAGATCAAAATATAATCCATTTTTATAAATTGGTTTTGGATTTTTAAACTGTTTCCTGTGTTTTATTTAATTACTGTTTTGTGATATTTGAATGCTTTACACTCTGTCTCCTAAGTTAAGCCTTGACGCTCGTTGCCAAGCTACCAAGGGTTGAGCTGGGTTTAATTTACTGAGACCTAACTGGACCTTCGTGGAGGTTAGTGGCCTATTGCTAAGTGTAGGTACCTACCTGCCCTTACCAATAACCCATTTTCCAACAATCTTTATATTTTACTCTTGACAGGCAGTCTGCCATTGGTGTTGACATCATGGGTATAATATGTTGTCAGACCCGGGGTCAGAGAAAACAGTCCAGCAAACTGATACAAGAAGTGATAGCAGTCCCTTTGTTGCTGTTCTGTCTGTGTGGGGGAGATAACTACTTTCTCCACAGTTCCACCATGGGCATTAGTAGATAGGAGGTCTGGGAGAGGGTCACTCTCCTCTTCCTTGGTTGTCATGCTCCATTGTCATAGAGATATCTGCCCTTTCATGGTGTAGGTTGAGCCTATTCAGATGGATCACCCTATGAGAGTTCCTGGAAGTACCAAGTAGGTGTCTTCCCCTAGTATACTTGTCCTGTAATGCCATGGATGCCATAGGCTCTAAGACCCACACCATTTGCCCTGGTTAGTGTTCCATCAGGGAGGACCTCTAGTCATACCCGGTGGCGGCTGGTGACTAAGCAAAGTGGCAGGGCTGGGGCAGGGGTGGAAAGAATAAAAGAAAAAGAAAAAATAAATAAAAAGCTACCTTAAGTGCATGTCTGCGCTGCCGCTCTCTGCCCCAATACAGGCACAGGCTTCCAGCCCGCCCTGTGACCAATCATGACGCTGCTCAGGCCAGCGTTATGGTTGGCTAGAGTGCCGTGGCTGGGCAATCCAAGGCAGACTTAGACCCTAGGCCTGCTCTCTCTAATCCGGCAACACATTGCCAGGTTAGAGAGAGCCCTTGTGCGCATGTGTGTTGAGACACCTAGGCAAACATACATACGCACTGAGGGGAATGCTCTGTGCACTTCCCTCGGTGCTTGTCATCCCCATGGCCCTGCCTGTTTAAAAATAAAACAATTGTTTATTATTGTTTTATTTTTAAAGGTTGCTGCTGGCTGAGGTGGAGAATGTTCCTCCGCCATAGCGGAGGAGCTGTCCCTGGTCATACCAGTGCTTGGCAAGCTTTTGATTGGCCACCAAATTCTTGTTTGCCTTCTTCATGTACTCGGCCATTCTGGAGCAAGGGCTAAGCACATATACTACTATGTCGTGCTTAGGTTCCTTCAGGGGTCTCTCCATCCTTGCTTAACCAAGCTAAGTGGGTATCCAAAGAGCAGCTCAGAGGGTCTGAAGCCAACTCCCTTTTGAGGGACCTCCCTATAAGCAAACAGGAGGCATGAGAGAAGAATGTCCCATCTCATGCTGAGTTTGTCAGGCAAACCCGTGACCATGCCTTTTATGGGTATGTTGACTTTGTCAACTAAACCATTGCCTTGAGGATGATATGAGGTGGTGAACTTGAATGTCACACCATATTCTTCACACTTGGCATTCAGATAGGCGGACATGAAATTTGTGTTCCTATCTCAGGTTACCTCCTTAGGGAACCCAAACCTGGTAAAGATTCCAAGGAGGGCTCTAGTCAGTGCAGGGGCTACAGGCCCACAAAGGTTTGTAAATACCAGGGCCTTCGCAGAAGCCAAACAGTGAGAGCAGCAGGTTTAGGCTTAACAACATCTGGAGAAGTGTTCTTTCACCAAACATGGAACACAAGTTCAGTTCAGCTGGGTCACAGTAACAAACTCCTCTTGGTGTGGGAATCAGGAAAGTCTTCAAGATCAAACTTTTGCTGCAAATCTTGAGGAATGAAGCAAGAAAATATATACAAGGAAAAACGGATGTCCCATTATTACATTTATTAAGTCAATATTGCACCAATTGTTAGCTGCCCCTAAATTAGTCTTCAGCTGTTTGTATTGAAAGGTCACGTTACAATGCTTTGAGACAGTTGGTTTAATACACTTAAAACCTCAGAGGCTCCATCTATTAATGTCAAGGATTGCAAAGACCTCTACTGGAGTGCAAAACCTGTACTGCCACATATTTCTCCCGTCTACTTCATTTCATATGGGAGACTTGCAGTGAGTCAGTGCAGAGTGAGCTTACTGCTGGATTTGAAGTCAGCACAATATTGAGTTCCAGTAAAGGAAAAGATTTCTCCCCTCTTCCAATCATTGATGCCATTTAATCGATTTTTCGAAGAGACAGGTTGTGAAATTCCAACGGCTATAAGTAGACTATTAATTATAATATGTATACCTTCATTCAAGTCAAGCCCAGGTATGGCAGTTTTGTTTTACAGCTAAATGATATAAAGCTATATCATACCATTGAATACAAATATAATTACAATTAAAGAAACATCTTTGTTAGAAATGGGGTCTTTGGTTGACAGTCAGGTTGCCCCCTGTTCAAGCAAGGACCCTCACTCTAGTCAGGGTAAAAGAGAATCACCCTCAGCTAACCCCTGCTTACCCCCTTGGTAGCTTGGCAGAGCAGTAAGCTTAACTTCAGAATGCTAGGTGTAAAGTATTTGTACCAACACACACAGTAACTTAATGAAAACATTACAAAAGGACACAACACCAGTTGAGAAAAAATAGGAAATATTTATCTAAAGAAAACAAGACCAAAACGACAAAAATCCACAGTACACAAGTCAAGTTATCAATTAAAAATCAAAAAGAGTCTTTAAGTAGTTTTAAACACACACTAGAGCTGCTAGCGTGAAAATGTACCTGGTGCATGTCAAAAATAACCCGCACGGACAAGTGTGTGTCAAAAAGGGCTTGCGAGGCATTGATTCCACTCACGAGCGGGACTGTGCGTCGTTTCTCCTTTCGCCGGGTCGGGCATGATGTTTCTTCTCTCTGCAGGAGAGCGATGCGTCGGTCCGGTCAGCACACTCGGGTCCGGGCAGGCCTTGCTCCCAAAGGGAATCTACACTTTTAAGATTTAAAGGTAACCCCCATGTTAACCTATGAGAGGGACAGGCCTTGCAACAGTGAAAAACAAATTCAGAAATATTTCACTGTCAGGACATATAAATCACATTACTGTATGTCCTACCTTAACCATACACTGCACCCTGCCCTTGGGGCTACCAAGGGCCTACCTTAGGGGTGTCTGACATGTAAGAAAAGGGAAGGTTTAGGCCTGGCAAGTGGGTACACTTGCCAAGTCGAATATACAGTTAAAGCTGCATACACAGACACTGCAGTGGCAGGTCTGAGAAATGATTACAGAGCTACTTATGTGGGTGGCACAACCAGTGCTGCAGGCCCACTAGTAGCATTTGATTTATAGGCCCTGGGCACCTCTAGTGCACTGTACTAGGGAATTACTAATAAATCGAGTATGCCAATCATGGATAAGCCAATTACATACACATTTTGTAAAGGAGCACTTGCACTTTAGCACTGGTTAGCAGTGGTAAAGTGCCCAGAGTAACAAAAACAGTAAAATCAGAGTCCAGCATACATCAACAACCTGGGGAACAGAGGCAAAACGTTAAGGGAGACTACACCAAGGATGAAAAGTCTAACACGTGTCCCCCCCAGCTGAATGTGGGGAGCAACTACCCAACCTCATTGGAAGTCCTCATCACTAAGGCGAAAGAACCTGGACAGATCATCAGCATTGGCGTGCTCTGTACCAGGACGGTGTTCCACCGTAAAGTCCATCCCCTGTAGGGAAATGGACCACCTCAACAGTTTTGGATTCTCACCCCTCATCTGCATTAACCATCTGAGAGGCCTGTGGTCGGTCTGAACTCAGATGTGTGTCCCAAACAAGTAGGGTCTTAGCTTCTTCAGTGCCCAGACCACAGCAAACGCTTCACGTTCCTTGGCACTTCACCTACGTTCCCTGGGTAGTAACCTCCTGCTAATGAAGGCTACAGGTTGATCTAGGCCCTCTTCATTAAGCTCTGAGATACTGTTCCAATACCATGCTCTGAGGTGTCTGTTTGCACAACAAACTCCTTGGAGTAGGCAGACGCCTTTAGCACAGGTGCTGTGCACATGGCAGCCTTCAGGGCATCAAAAGCGTTCTGGCAAGCCTCTGTCCAGATCACTTTCCTGGGTTGCTTCTTAGAAGTCATCTCAGTTAAGGGGGTAACAATGGTACCATATCCCTTAACAAACCTCCTGTAGTATCCTCTGAGACCTAAAAAGGCTCTCACTTCAGTCTGGGTCTTGGGAGGCTCCCAAGCCAGAATTGTATCAATCGTAGGCAGTAGGGGTGCCACTTGGCCACTCCCCTCCTGGTGCCCTAAGTACACCACAGAACCCTGCCCTATTTGACACTTGCTCGCCTTAATAGTGAGGCCTGCCTTCTGCAGGGCCTCTAACACTCTCCAGAGGTGTTGCAGGTGTTCCTCCCATGTGGAACTAAACACAGCAATATCATCCAGGTAGGCTGCACTGAACTCATCCAGCCCAGCCAACACCTGGTTGACCAACCTCTGAAAGGTGGCAGGGGCATTCTTCATCCCATATGGCATCACATTAAATTGAAAGTGGCCATCTGGGGTAGAGAATGCTGACCTCCCATCAGTTGAGCCAATCTGCCAGTACCCAGATGCTAAATCAAACGTACTGAGGTACTTGGCAGCTCCCAACCGGTCAATGAGCTCATCAGCTCGGGGGATGGGGTGTGCGTCAGTCTTGCTGACCGCATTGAGTCCCCGGTAGTTCACACAGAACCTGAGTTCTGGAGTGGCACCAGGTGCAGCAGTTTTGGGGACCGATACCACTGAGCTGGCCCAAGGACTGCTGGAGTGCTCAATAACCCTTAGGGTAAGCATTTTGGATACCTCATCCTTAATGCATGCCCTGACCCTGTCAGTCACCCTGTAAACTTTCTGTTTAATAGGTGTACTGTCCCCAGTGTCCACATCATGTGTGCACAAGTCTGTGACTCCTGGGATCAGGGAAAAGAGTGAGGAAAACTGCCCCAACACGTGGCGACAGTCACCTTGCTGCTCCTCAGTCAGGGAGGGGGAGAGGATCACTCCCTCCACTGACCCATCTTTTTCTCCTGCAGACAGGAGGTCAGGAAGAGGCTCGCTCTCCTCCTCCACCCCATCATCTGTCGCAAGGAGCATTGACAGCTCAAAGTGTGGCTTGAGGCGGTTGACATGCAGGACCCTTAGAGGGGTCCTTGGAGACCGCAAGTCCACTAGGTAGGTGAATTCGCTCTTGCGCTCCACCACCTCAAATGGCCCAGTCCACTTATCCTGGAGCGCCCTAGGCTCCACTGGCGCCATCACCCACACTTTCTGACCAGGTTGAACCTCGACCAGAGTGGCATTCTGGTCATACCACTGTTTCATATCCTCCTGGCTTGCTTCCAGGTTATCGTGAGCGAGACTCCTGAAGCGGGCAGTCTGGTTTTGCAAAGCCAGCATGTAACTGAATACATCCTTGGGAGGTTTACTAGGAGCTTTCTCCAAAGCTTCCTTAACCAGACTCAAAGGTCCCCTCACAGGGTGGCCATAAATCAGCTCAAAGGGACTAAAACCCAGTCCCTTTTGAGGCACCTATCTGTAGGAGAACAGAAGGCATGGCAAAAGAATGTCCCACTTCTGCCTCAAAGGCTCTGACAGGCCCATGATCATGCCTTTTAAGGTGCGGTTGAATCTCTCAACCAGACCATTACTTTGAGGGTGGTAAGGGGTGGTGAACTTGTAGGTTACCCCACACTCTTTCCACAGAGACTTCATATACGTGGATATGAAGTTTGTACCCCTATCAGATACCACTTCCTTGGGGAACCCCATGTGGGTAAAAACCCCCATCAAAGCGCGACCCACCACAGGGGAAGTGATTGATCTCAACGGAATGGCTTCTGGGTACTGGGTGGCATGGTCCACCAAGACCAGGATAAACCTGTTGCCCATGGCTGTCTTGGGATCCAGAGGCCCCACAATGTCAATTCCTACCCTCTCAAAGGGAGTACTGACAACATGCAAAGGCTGGAGAGGAGCTTTACATTTCCTCCCACTCTTGCCACTTGCCTGACAAGTTTGACAAGACCTGCAATGTGCATCTGAGTGTCTGCGCATTAGGGGCCAGTAAAAGTGGGTGACAGGCCTCTCAAAGGTCTTGTCCTGCCCCAAATGTCCAGCCAAACGCACATCATGAGCCAACCCCAGTAGGAAGGCCCTGAAGCACTGGGGTACCACCAGCACACGGGCTGACCCAGGCTCAGGAACCTTAGGCTCGCTATACAGGAGGTCAACCTCCCAATAAATCAGGTGTGATCCTGGCTCCTTGCAAGCCTCCTGGTCTGCAGCCTGCTGCCGCAAACCTTCCAAAGTAGGGCATGTCTTCTGTGCTCCTTCCAAGGGGAATCCTCCAGGTCATTGCCTAGCAAACAATCAACAAGCATGGTTGGACTCGCAGCTACCTTCAAGGAACCTGAGACCCCCCCCAGTCAAAGGGAACCTGCGCCACTCTGCACAGGCGCTCTGAGTTGTCCACTCCAACTACTTGGTGAAGTACCCGGGGATCTATCTGCTCTTCAGACACCAGCTGACTCCTCACTGTAGTTACACTGGCTCCTGTGTCTCTTAGAGCCTCTACCCTCTGTCCATTAATGGTCACCCACTGCCTGTACTTCTTAGTGTTTTCAGGCACTAGGGTTCTCTGGACCATCTCACTGTCCCCTAGTGAGACAAGGGTCATCTCAGCTGGTTTCCACCCACCTGAAACCAACTCCTCCCCAAGCGCTACACTGGCCAAACCCTGGGACGTCGTACCAGTGGGTGCCGGTGTACTTTTGGGGCATTTTGGGGTCCCCCCTCACATGACCCTCCTGGTCACATGCATAGCACTTACGTGGGGGACCACTTGCCACTGGCTTCCCTTTGGAGAACCATGGCATCTTTTCACTGGGGGGTGGGGAATCTTTACCCTGTGAATCAGTTTGGGTCCCTTTAGAGAACTCCCCCTGTTTACCCTTACCCCCCCCTTTCTTCTGAGAGGGACCCTGCCCACCCTTGGCGTGGTCTCCCCATACCTCTTCTGGACCCTTGTGCTCTCCCAGTGGTCCGCTTCCTACACAAGCTTCCTGGGAACAGTCAGCTTGCTGTCAATCAGTTGCTGGCGCAGCTCTGGAAAACATAAACTGTTCAAGTGCTCCCAAGCAATCAGATTGTAAAGCCCTTCATACGTAGTTACCTTACTGCCCTTCACCCAACCATCCAGTGACCTGCAATAAGAATCAACACATTCCAACCATGTTTGGGATTCCTTCTTCTTGTAGGACCTAAACTTATCCTTGTACTGCTCAGGGCTAAGACCGTACCTTGTAAGCAAGGCATCCTTCATGTTAGAGTAGGTGAGATTCTGAGCATCCCCTAAGGCTGTCAGTGTATCCCTCCCCTCTACCTCAAAGTGCTTCCACAGACCCGCCCCCGTTTGAGCTTCAGGGACCAGATTCATGAGGAGAGTAGACTCATACCCCTTGAACCACAAGTATATGTCATCCTCCCTCTTGTAATCTTTCACAAGGTCTTTAGGAATGTGCACCCCCCCTCTCAGGCTGCACTGTGGGGTTGCTGCCACCATCTCTACTGGACTGGCTTCTATGATCCATCTCTCTCAAGCTAAGCTCATGAGCCACCGCTAACTTCCTCTCCTCAAGGGCTAGCCTTCTCGGCTCCAATTGGTACTCCCTTTCTGCCTGTCTGTCCTGTAACTCCTCAGGTGTCAGACCCTTAGATGAGACACTGCTTCCTGCCCTGGACACCCTCTCTCTGGACATAACAGGCCCACCCACAATACCATTGTGTATGGAACACTCTTCCTCCTCCTCCTCATCTCCCTCATTCTCTGTGTGCCTTTCAGTGCTCTTGGCTGTCGCCCAGGCCCTCAGTGCCTTTTGCATCTCCTCCTTCCTGGATGCGCTCTTAATGGGACAGTCAAAACTTTTACAGAACTGCTTCAACTGAGCTTTGGTATAACTCTCCAATTTCTCAAGGTCAAAGTCATCTCCAACTGATGCATCTCCAGCTTGGGACATGATGAAGATTCAAAAACAAGTGCAAGTTCCAAAGGCAGAAAACAAGTTCCCAAATGAAGTTCCAAAGAAAGTCAATCGAGGAATCAGCGAAAAAAATGGAAGTAGAACAAAAACAAATAGAAAAAATCAAAAGATCACCAAACAAGTAGTATGTGGTCACGTAGTGGTCTGCACTCAAAATAGTAGTGTACAATTAATCACTGTATGTCAAGTACAAATACAAGTACAAATACAAGTACAAATACCACCCGCTGATCACCAATGTTAGAAATGGGGTCTTTGGTTGATAGTCAGGTTGCCCCCTGTTCAAGCAAAGACCCTCACTCTAGTCAGGGTAAAAGAGAATCACCCTCAGCTACCCACTGCTTACCCCCTTGGTTCATTGGCAGAGCAATAGGCTTAACTTCAGAATGCTAGGTGTAAAGTATTTGTACCAACACACAAAGTAACTTAATGAAAACACTACAAAAGGACACAACACCAGTTTAGAAAAATTTGAAATATTTATCTAAACAAAACAAGACCAAAATTACAAAAATCCACAGTACATAAGTCAAGTTATCAATTAAAAATCAAAGAGTCTTTAAGTAGTTTTAAACACACAATAGCGCTGCTAGCGTGAAAATGTACCCAGTGCGAGTCAAAAATAACCCAGCGCGGGCGAGTGTGCGTCAAAAAGGGCTTGCGTGGCGTTGATTCCACTCACGAGCGGGACCGTGCGCCGTTTCTCCTTTTGCCGGGTCGGGCGTGTCGTTTCTTCTCTCCGCAGGAGAGCGATGCGTCGATCCGGTCAGCACTCTTGGGTCTGGGCAGGCCTTGCGTTGTTTTTCCACGCACGCGATGGTTCACGTCAGAAATTTTGCCGCACGGTGATCCGAAGACCACTCAGCGTGGGGTGCAGTCTCCCAACCTCCGTCAGCGATGCTGCGCATTGTTTCTCCAGCCGCGGGCATCGATTTCAGCAGCAGGCAGCGCGTCGATGTTCCCAGAGGTTGCGTTGAAATGTTCCCCGCACGGCATCTGTCCGTCGATTTCTTCTTCTTGTTCTATCAGCTTCTCCTTTCAGGGCCCCAGGAACAGGATGGGCACCACAGGGCAGAGGAGGGGTCTCTCCAGAGACGCCAGGTGCTGGCAGATAGAAGTCTTTTCTGTTTCTAGGACTTCAAACAACAGGAGGCAAGTTCTAAATCAAGCCCTTGGAGATTTCTTCTTAAGATGGAAGGCACACAAAGTCCAGTCTTTGCCCTCTTACTCTGGCAGAAGCAGCAACTGCAGGATAGCTCCACAAAGCACAGTCACAGGCAGGACAGCTCTTCTCCTCAGCTCTTCAGCTCTTCTCCAGGCAGAGGTTCCTCTTGATGTCCAGAAGTGATCTAAAGTCGGTGGTTTTGGGTGTTCTTCGTATACCCAATTTCTCCTTTGAAGTAGGCCTACTTCAAAGTAAAGTCTCTTTTGAATGTGAAATCCTGCCTTGCCCATGCCAGGCCCCAGACACTCACCAGGGGTTTGGAGACTGCATTGTGTGAGGGCAGGCACAGCCCTTTCAGGTATGAGTGACCACTCCTTCCCTCCCTCCTAGCACAGATGGCTCATCAGGATATGTAGGCTACACCCCAGCTCCCTTTGTGTCACTGTCTAGTGTGAGGTGCAACCAGCCCAACTGTCAAACTGACCCAGACAGGGAATCCACAAACAGGCAGAGTCACAGAAATGGTATAAGCAAGAAAATGCCCACTTTCTAAAAGTGGCATTTTCAAACACACAATCTTAAAATCAACTTTACTAAAAGATGTATTTTTAAATTGTGAGCTAAGAGACCCCAAACTCCATATGTCCATGCGCTCCCAAAGGGAATCTACACTTTAATCAGATTTAAAGGTAGCCCCCATGTTAACCTACGAGAGGGACAGGCCTTGCAACAGTGAAAAATAAATTTAGCAATATTTCACTGTCAGGACATATAAACCACATTACTATATGTCCTACCTTAACCATACACTGCACCCTGTCCCTGGGGCTACCTAGGGCCTACCTTAGGGGTGTCTGACATGTAAGAAAAGGGAAGGTTTAGGCCTGGCAAGTGGGTACACTTGCCAAGTTGAATTCACAGTTAAAACTGCACACACACACACTGCAGTGGCAGGTCTGAGACATGATTACAGAGCTACTTATGTGGGTGGCACAACCAGTTCTGCAGGCCCACTAGTAGCATTTGATTTATAGGCCCTGGCACCTCTAGTGCACTGTACTAGGGACTTACTAATAAATTTAATATGCCAATCATGGATAAGCCAATTACATACACATTTTGTAAAGGAGCACTTGCACTTTAGCACTGGTTAGCAGTGGTAAAGTGCCCAGAGTAACAAAAACAGTAAAATCAGAGTCCAGCACACATCAACAACCTGGGGAACAGAGGCAAAAAGTTAAGGGAGACCACGCCAAGGATGAAAAGTCTAACAATCTTTCAATAATATTTTTGATCTATTGGGTTCACAAATATGCAATATTCCTGTAAATAGGTAGGACCATCGAAGAGATGTCAATAATGCTAAATATTAATGGAACTAAATGTGGAGTTACACATTACCTGTATGCCTCTTTGTTTGAGCATCTCCTGACAAGGCCCAAGAAAAACACATAGACAAAGTGCTAGAGGAAGAAACAGCACTATGCCATCCTCATATTTGAGACAATGTTAAAGACAGAGATGAGCCACAGCAAAATGATTCATGTTTCACACATAATGGTCCTTTTGCTTGACGGAAAATAGATAATTTAAATGTCTGAAGGGGATATTATTTTATAAAATAAACGTATGAAAAGTAATAAACGAAAGGCATTTTTACAGTTAGACAGTTTCAGCATGTGGATGGCCATCATTTTTGATGATCATATACCTTTTTTCTCACAACCCGTCTTAGCGACTAGTTAGACCTGGTCTGTTGCATATTTGCCGCAAAATACACGCGATAGAAACCCACCCTCTTTTGCACTAGTGATTGTTTCTGAATTCTTGATTTCAGTGACTGCGCTACTACTGGCTCATAAGAGAAGCTCCTCTGATTTTATTCAAAGTGAGTACATGTGCGAATTGGTCTGTACATAATCTAGCACTTTCTGCTAAAAGAGAATTCTAGGAGGATCCAGCCGGTATAAGTAGCATTTGATGAGTACGGAAGTTCTATTTATATTCCAAAGATCATGCCTTAGGGGTTCATGTGTGGGTGAGAGGGACCGGCCATTTAAAAACGCAGTGCTGCCATTCATTTGCATGCCTTTCCACATTTTCAACAGCATCATTCTAAATGCAAAGTTGCACGCTTAGACATTCCTAATCAACCTTTGGTCACTGTGTTTCTTTTTTCTGTGCGAGTGTCATAAAGGAATGACTAGAGACGGCAGTGCCAGATTTATGCGCGAATCTGGCTACTCATTTCGCTTTCCTAGTTTTATTTTAGAATCACTGTGTTTGTTTATTATTAGTCCAGATGTGTAAACTTCCTGCAGGCTGGACTTTACAAAAATAAAGTACACTGGGCAGCCATTAGGGTCAAAGGTCACGTGATATCATTTCATCTATCACCAGCACTTGGTTAATAACTATGACATAAATAGTCAAAGAGCATACAAAGTAACTTACATTATTCCTATCATTTCAGTGAAATAATGTTACTAGCACTGTGCAGACGTACTATATGTATAATGGCTGAATTTCACTGTGCAACAGTGTGGTCGGAGTCGGTTGCAGCTTCTAGGCAAGTGAACAAACCCTCTTCCTACCGCCATTCTGAACATATCAAACAGGTGAACACCAAGAAAAATAAAAAAATAATGAAATAACGGTAGTTAGTAGTAACACAGTGGCACTCTGAGAATACACTTTTCTGGCAACCATAAACCATACATCTGTGCCAAAAACACAACGATTTGACGCATGATCAAACTGTACTTTAAGTGACCCTCACATGAATGGCCCGCTGCTTCCTTAGCCAGAGAAGGAAGCCAGAAGGCTTATGGCAATGTTATCCTGTAGCGCCGCGACCAATTATGAAGGAGGTGCATAAGAATACAGGGATAGCTTATTCTTGAAAGTGACACATTAAAGCTCGCTGCTGTATTTTTCATTGTGTACAGAAAAAGGCGATTTCAACTTTTAACCTTTCCTTTTTATCATAAGATGAACTTTAGAAGCGATTTGATGATTACGGTGGTTACATATCTTGTAAAGAGGCTCTTAGGGAATGAGGCTCGGCATGAACTTGTCGGAAAATATTGTAAAATAACAGTTTGATATTTCACTTGGAATGGCAGTCGCAGCTTCTCATGTGACATGCAGCTGAAAATGCTCGTAAAGATGCTCTTGCCTCTGTCCAGGAAATCAAATGTGAGATACATTGTGATGAGCCACAGCACGGAGAAGGGTTATTGAGGAGGCAAGGGAAGGAATGGTATCTCTTCAATCTGGATCCTTAGTTGAACTATTCTATGCAACCGCAGTCAGGGAGGCTATAAGGATATGCTAATATGTCAATGATTTTGGAATCGGAAGGTTTCCAAGTTAAAGTTGAACACATAGGGCCTTACCGACAATTGACAGACCTCCTCTCGATGCCTTTGCCTCATTTAGAGTTTGGGAATGTCGTTTTCCTGTCAGAAGGGCGCACAAGAAAACCGTTGAACAGATCTGACGCCATTCATGATGGCTTCCTTTCTGCTTGTGACTATGCTGACAACCACAGTGTTAACCGCGGCGCTGCCCAACAGAAAACGACGAACAATTATGCAGTGGAAAGCATTTGGTCCAATGAAAGTATAAGTAACCTCAATCTGGCTAATTGAGTAAAACACTTAACATCATAACATTAATTGCTCACATCATATGCACATAAGGCTGGAAAAATTGCTATTTTTTGTGAGTGAATCGTCTGCCTCAAGACCCCAGTACAACTACATTTTTTAAGACTTTTTTTAGGTGTACTTTATACATAGCTCTATGCTGTGTCAGAAGGCACCTGCATTTTTAACCCTTCAGTTTCTATAGGACAAAATAGACTCCAATCTTCCCAAGTTTTTCAATGAAAATTGATCATTAATGGTATGGTCATCAATGTTATAAAAGGCAAGGTAGGTAATATAAACATGGCAGAGGGGCGACAAAGGTCAATCAATCCATCAAACATTTATAAATCACCCATGAGGGTCTCGAGGCACTGGAGCTGTATGCTGCTGAATGGAGGAATGATCATTCGAACATCCATATCTTTAGTTCTCTTCTGACTAGCTGGAGTGACTGCGGTCCTGAGGTGCGGGGGAAATTGTTCCAAGCCTTAGCTGCCAAGCGCGAGAAGGAGCATCCTCTGCTGTAGGCTCGACGGATGTGTGTGGTGTCTGCGAGGGAGAGGGAAGCTGATCGGAGGGTCTGGTTCTTTGGTGGAAGGTCAGGTATTTGTTGATGTATGGTGGTCCTTTGTTGTGCATGGCCTAGAAGGCATTGGTCAGCAACTTGATCTGCCATCTTTTCTGAATTGGGAGCCAATGTAGTTTTATGAGATGGAGTGTGATATGGGTACTTCTGGGGAGGTCGAGTACGGGTCTTGCCACTGAGTTCTCTATTGTCTGGAGTCTCTTCAGGAAGCCTGCTGTGGTGAAAAACATGCAGAACCATGACAGGTGTCATGTTGGTTTCACAGTTGTTCTCTTTGCTGATGAACACTGATTTGCTAAGCACCTTGAAGAAAACATTCCTAAATCTCTTTAAAGACCTGCCAACCTCCAAACACTCTTCACAAGGCCAGTTCACAAGGCTGGAATGAAAACAAAGGGCATCTCTGGTAAAAGATTTTCAAACCAGCCCTGCTCCCCTCCTCCTCGCACTCACATCTCTCATTCTCCTCTCTCTTTTTCCTAACACCCACATGCCTGCTCTAATTTCATTGGTTGG
Source organism: Pleurodeles waltl (assembly GCF_031143425.1). NCBI lineage: Eukaryota > Metazoa > Chordata > Amphibia > Caudata > Salamandridae > Pleurodeles > Pleurodeles waltl. The sequence continues at coordinate 1,240,481,600 of NC_090446.1, forward strand.
CTGGAGAAAGTAAAAGAGGCACCCGCAGAGGCCCTCTGTTCTAAAAACTGGCCTCCAAGGGCTCCATCTCACTTGGGGAAAAAACAGGAAATCAGGCCCTAAAAGGCACTTCAGCCCACACCCCAAAAATAGTTTCCAAAGCTGTCACCAATGTTCTTGACAAACAAACACAAATGATGGACGGAATAGGAGACCAATCAGATATTCACCGCCCATCACAGATCTGGGTTTAATCCATCAATTCTTTTCCTCACCACGCCACCCCAACGTTCTTAGAGGAGTTTGAAAACCCTTGCGGGTCTTTTGTATTGCAAGGACATTGGCAAACACAACCTTGAACCCACTCCAGGGGTTTCCAACTCACCTCTCAGTTCATTGTTTCATATCCGCTCTTTACTAGGTGAATGTGAGGTGGAAGCCGATATCCAATGACACACGGTGACACCATGTCTATTAGAAGATCTGTCTCTAGTTTTGGTGCCATCTCTGTCCAGAACTTCAAATCATAATCTCTAGCACCACATATGCATGAAGTCACCTTGGGAGTCTTATCCCTGAAACATGTTTGAAAGCCAATTTGTCTATTTTTTGTAAGCTTTCTCGATATAAATACTTTTTATGCTTGGTCTGGTACATAATACATTTGGACCCTCATTACGACTTTGGCGGTCTTTTGCAAAGACCACCAAAGCCGTGGGCGCCAGAAGACCGCCAGTGCTTGCGGTTTTCAGCCCACCATATTACGAGTACTGCAGGATTTCCACAACATCCTGGGGTCTGAAATCCTGTAGCAGTTGTGCTGGTGGGCGGAGGCGCATGGGTGGTTCCACCACTGGCCCCACCCTGGCAAAAGGACTCTGCCAGCCGTATTACGACCTGCCATACGGCCTGGCGGTGTCCTGATGGTGGGGCGCTACCGAAGGTGGAAGCGATCGTTCCTTTCCAGATGACCTCCTCACTGCACAAGGTAAGTCAGGCGTCCGACAGGGGAGTGGGGTGGGAGGGTGAGGGGGTGGTGTATGTGTGAGTGTGTGTTGTCTGCATGTGTGCATGTAAGTGTGTATGTGTGTGTGTATGCATGTATATATGCATGTGTGTATGGGTGTGTGTATGTGTGTGTATGGGTGTGTGTATGTGTTGGACTTTTTTGCTTATGCAGGATTATCCCCAATCTTTTTGCCTCCTGCCTCCTATTTTATCTGGCCTGTTGCTGTTGGCTTTTGAACTCTGAGCACTTTACCACTGCTAACCTGTGCTAAAGTGCATATGCTCTCTGTGTAAATTATATGTGATTGGTTTATCCATGATTGGCATATTTGATTTACTAGTAAGTCCCTGGTAAAGTGCACTAGAGGTGCCAGGGCCTGTAAATCAAACGCTACTAGTGGGCCTGCAGCACTGGTTGTGCCACCCACATAAGTAGCTCTGTAATCATGTCTCAGACCTGACAGTGACATATTGCTAAATTTGTTTTTCACTGTTGCAAGGCCTGTCCCTCTCATAGGTTAACATGGGGGCTACCTTTAAATCTGATTAAAGTGTGGATTCCCTTTGGGAGCGGATGGACATGTGGAGTTTGGGGTCTCTGAGCTCACAATTGAAAAATACATCTTTTAGTAAAGTTGATTTTAAGATTGTGTGTTTGAAAATGCCACTTTTTGAAAGTGGGTATTTTCTTGCTTATACCATTTCTGTGACTCTGCCTGTTTGTGGATTCCCTGTCTGGGTCAGTTTGACAGTTGGGCTGGTTTCACCTCACACTAGACAGTGACACAAAGGGAGCTGGGTGTAGCCTGCATTTCCTGATGAGCCATCTGTGCTAAGAGGGAGGGGAGGAGTGGTCACTTACACCTGAAAGGGCTGTGCCTGTCCTCACACAATGCAGTCTCCGACCCCCTGGTGAGTGTCTGGGGCCTGGCCTGGGCAAGGCAGGATTTCACATTCAAAAGAGACTTTACTTAGGCCTACTTCAAAGGAGAAATTGGGTATAAGAAGGACACCCAAAACCACAGACTTTAGAACACTTCTGGAAACAAGAGTAACCTCTGCCTGGAGAAGAGCTGAAGAGCTGAGGAAGAAGAGCTGCCCTGTCTGTGACTGTGCTTTGTGGAGCTATCCTGCAGTTGTTGCTTCTGCCAGAGTAAGAGGACAAAGACTGGACTTTGTGTGCCTCCCATCTTGTGAAGAAATCTCCAAGGGCTTGATTTAGAGCTTGCCTCCTGTTGTTTGAAGTCTCAGGGACAGCAAAGACTTCTCTCTGCCAGCACCTGGAGTCTCTGGGGAGACTCCTGCTCTGACAAGTGGTGCCCTATCCAGTCCCTGGGACCTTGAAAGGAAAGCTGGTGGAAATCCAATGAAATCGACTTCGGACAACTTTGGACCGACGCCGCTGCTGAATCCGGTGACGCTGTCTGCAACCAACTCCCTGATCTTCGCTGGAACGTGGCGACCTTCGCAGGCCCGACGTTGCTGCAGCCCCGCTGAAGTCCGTGACTCTGTGGAAGTCGGCGCACCACGTCATTACCGATGCTGCTCGAAATGCGCGGATTCAACGTTTCGCACAGACGCCTCGATCCCCGACTTCGCGGATCAACTTGTTTTCACTCTTCACCAAAGGTACTGTACTTGGGGGTCTAAGCGACTGCGTGTCCAGCGCCGCTGGTGTTGGCTTGTTGGGAACGACTCCGTCACGACGCCGTGTTAACACCTCATTGAAGTATTTTGTGTTTCTAAGCGCTATTTTTGAGTTTCATCTTTAAAAATTAATAACTTGACTTGTGTATGTCGGATTTTTGTCGTTTTGGTCTTGTTTTGTTTAGACAAATATTTCATATTTTTCTAAACTGGTGTTGTGTCATTTTGTAGTGTTTTCATTAAGCTACTGTGTGTGTTGGTACAAATACTTTACACCTAGTACTCTGAAGTTAAGCCTACTGCTCTGCCAAGCTACCAAGGAGGTAAGCAGGGGTTAGCTGAGGGTGATCCTCTTTTACCCTGACTAGAGTGAGGGTCCTTGCTTGAACAGGGGGTAACCTGACTGTCAACCAGAGACCCCATTTCTAACAGTATGTGTGTGTGAATCTATGTGTGTATGCGTGGTTGAATGCATGTATGAATGTGGGAGTGAGTGTGTGTATGAATGTGGAAGTGAGTGCGTGTTTGGATGCTTGTGACTGAATGCGTACATGGATACTTGTGAGTGAATGCGTGTATGTCAGTGTTGGTGTATAAGTGTATGCGGGGTGCGTGAATGAGTGCATGCGGGGTGCGTGTGGGTGTCTGTGTGCGTACATGTGGGGATTGTTGGGCGGGGGCGCTGTACTAGAGGGGGTTGGGGTGCTGTACTAGAGAGGCGCTGTACTTGAATGGGTGGGGCGAGGGGGTGCTGTTCTGATAGGGTGGTTCTGGAATGGAGGGAGGGTGGGAGGTATTGGGCTTGCAGTGAGGGTGGGGGAGTTGTCTGCCGGTGACAGGTAAGAAATGTCCTGTCACCGGTAGCCTTTCTGCCAGGGTTTTCGTGGCAGTGCTACCTCTGCGGAAACACTGGGAGAAAGCCGGCTCCTAATACCACCGGCGATCTTCATTGGACCACCGGGTCGGAGATGCTGATCTCCGTCCCGGCGGGTCCAACCACTCTGCCGGTACAGGCGGGGATGTGGCGGGTTGGCAGAGGCCAACCCAGCACGCTCATAATGTGAGGGTCTTCACCGCCAGCCCGTCGGCAGTGAAACCGCCACCATGACCCTGGCGGTCTTGTGACCGCCAAGGTCATAATGAGGGCCTTTGTGTTAGAATATTCAAGAGTTGGATCACAGACAATATCGTGGTGTACAATATAACTGATAAAAATATTGTGTCAAAAATATCGTTTACCACAATATCATGATCCTATACTTATAAAGGTAAGTTCAAAAAAATCAGAAAAAATATAATTGACAGTAATATTGCCCACAAGTAGACAAAATAATTTTTTTAAATATAATAGAGTTTAAAGTAGTAAATGTTAAATATTTTAATATATAATTTAAATATAATGCAAATTAAATGTATTCCACTGATATTTAATACTATATGTAAAAATAGAGTTATATAAACACACAAACATTGCATTTATGTTCATATGAATATATATATACATATAGTGCAACAGAATTAGTATACATATTTATTTATTTTTTATATTTTAAATGTATTACTATGAATATGTATATTTAATAAACATAGTTTTCACTATATTATTTATATTTACAATTTATGAGTGTGAAAATATATATATCCATATATATCGTCATACTAAATTTAAAATATTGTGTTGGACCTGGCCCTTTTACAGGGTCATTCCCCAGACTTTTTGCTTTTTGCCTCCTTATTTTTCTGACCTTTGTTGGCTGACGTTTTGACTCTGAGCACTTTTTCACTGCTAACCAGTGCTAAAGTGCATGTGCTCTTACAAATTTGGTATGATTGGATTATACCTGATTGGCATATTTCATTTATCTGTAAGTCCCTTGTAAAGTGGTATCCCTATACCCAGGGCCTGGAAATTAAATGCTACTAGTGGGCCTGCAGTGCTGCTTGCGCCACCCACTGAAGTAGCCTGTCAAACCTATCTAAGGCCTGCTAGCGCAGAGACTGTGTGCGCAGTTTCCTGCCACAGGGACCTGGCATCTAAATTTTCTTGCCAGGCCCAGAACTCCCCTTTTACTACATGTAAGTCACCCCTAAGGTACGCCCTAGCTAGCCCTTTGGGCAGGGTGCCATGTATGTAGAAGGCAGGACATGTGCAATGTTGCGTGGCCTGTCCTGGGAGTGACAAACAGCCTAACTTGGTGTCTCACTGATGTGAGTGCTGCCTCCTCATAGGATTGCATTGGAGATGCCCTGCCTTATGTGTAAGGGGTATTGTCTGATTTATGAGGGGTAGCGTAGGCATGGTTGGGTTGGTTGTGACAGTGGTGAGAAATGCTGCTTTCTGGTGTAGGTGTATTTTTTATTACTATCACAAAAATGCCACTTCTAGAAAGTGCGCATTTATCTGTGCTTATAACTTTGGTGTTTTGCAGCTTGTCTCCAATCAACGTCTGGGCAGACTGACAGTTGGGGCTTTGTGCATACTTCTCAGACAGCCTGAACACAGGAAGGGTGGAGGAGACACAGAGGTGCATCTAAATATTGTAAAGTCTTCCTGGGCTGAGAGAAGGGAGAGGCAGGGCACACCTGCATTTGTAAAGACTGTGCCCTGGCCTCACACAATAGGGTTGTTAACCCCCCACTGATGTTTGGAGCCTGTGCGGGAGAGGGGACTCCCAGAACCAGTTATAACTGGCTGTAACCTCCTCTCCCTACCATTGTAAAACACTGTAAGAACTGACTTTAAGTACAGGGGAATTTTCCCCACAATTTGAACATTCTTGGAAGTTGAAACTGGACACAGAACGCTGATGAATGGACTCACCAGGAAACCACCTTGGACTGCTGCTGTTGTGCTGATCTGTGACCCCCCTGGTCACTGGAGGAAACTGCCACCACCTGCAACCCTTGTGCTGGCCTGTAGCTGGGCCCACCAGCCCTGTCCCCCTTTGTCTCCTGGGTGTTCCCGGGGGCAGGGTGCTGTGCCCTGACCCCTGCACCGATCCCTCTAGGCTCTCACTAAAGCACTGTAGAGAGCGCTCTCTTGAAATTGCTGGAAAAGATCACCGCCGCAGCCCAGGCTGCAAGTTTGGCTTTAGCGCTGTAAAAAGCGCTGTGCTCTGCTCCCCGAGATCACCGCCGCAACCCGGGCTTTTGATTTTCCTTCAGCACCAGGTCTGCGCTGTTTCAAGTGCCCCTGGGGCACATCAGCAAAGGAATCGGAGCAAGCGTGCTCCTCTCGGCGCCCCGAGGCACCTCCCACTTCCGCGAGCGCCCCCGGGGCACCAGCCACCTTCAATTCTACAGGAAGCCTCCCGGCGGCTCGGGAGAGGCTTCCCTCATTCGCGCACCATATCGGGTGCGGGCGAGTGTTTCCTCGGGCCCCCGGAGGGGTTCGAATTTCATTCCACAAGTGAGGCAGGACTCGGGGAAGGCGCAGGGAGCGCCCCCCTTCCCCAGTCGCTGTGCCAGGAGCGGAACACTCCTTTCCTTTTTCAGGGACATTTATTTTAGTCAAAATCATGAAGGGAGACCTCGACGGAGGTCCCTTCCCACTTTGGCCCCCAGAATTGTTTATTGGGCCGCACCCGGCCCCCCACCCCATGGACAGGGTGTGCGGAGGCCGAGGCAGGCCCCCACCCAGAACAGAGGTTCATGAGGAGAGGGAGCCGACCACCCCTCTTCCCTCCAAAACATCGCGCTGCCCCCGTTTTGCGCACCGGGGGCCCTCTACACCCACCTTTAGGCACTGGAAGTGCCCAAATCAACTGGAAACAGGTACTCTGTAGGAAATCTAGGCTTTAGGAGCCTAATATAGACTTATAAATGTTTTAGGTTTCCTCTCTGTTTACTGTTGCTACATATATGTGCTTATGTTCCTTTTATGGGCATGTCTAGCTGATATGTATTTATATGACTTGTGGTATATTCTCCAATGTTCCTTTTATGGGTGTTTAGGAATTGTTCATGACAAGTGCATATACCTTTTACTATAATTCCTGACTACTGCTTATGTTGCAGAATCCTGAGTACTTACGTGTTCTAATGTGACAACTGCATATTCCTGCTGAGTATTAGTAATTTGTGTAACCTTCTGACAACTGCTAAGGTAGCAGGGTCTTATTCACGTGTAATGTTGGTCTAATTATGTTTTGTGCAATACAGATTATTTTTACATAGCTCAGTGTTGTGTTTACTTTGTGGTGTACATTTTACGTCACGTGAGTTGTGTGTGTTGGGCAAACGCTTTACACATTGCCTCCAGGTTAAGCCTGACTGCTCGTTTCAAGTTCCCAAGGGGGTGAGCAGGGGTTATCTTGGACGTGTAACTCCCTAGCCCTGACTAGAGTGGATAAATTCTGCCTGGCTGAGGTGCATACCCTACCCAACCAGAAACCCCATTTCTAACATATTGCAATTAATATAATATCAACATCACAAAATAAAATGTTGGACGGAGTGTTGAAACGTTTCAAAAACTCACCCTCAGTCACAGATCTGGGTTTAATCCATCGTTATTTTGCTTGCCATGTCACCCCAGTTCGGACCCAGCCATATGCAAAAACGTCTTGATCCTGCGACCAATGGGAGAAGTCCAGCCCGAACTGCCAAGCCATCTCGACCCTGGACAGGATTCAAGCACCCTGGGACCAGTTTCAGGGTATCACCCTTCATCAGCCAGGCTAGCTTCAATCCAGTGGCGCAGCAAGCAAGGGACTGACGTCTGGGCATACCCTAGCCTCTTACGGTGCACATAGCAACATCACAAAATAAAATGATGGACGGAGTGTTGAAACTTTTTAAACACTCACCCACAGTCACAGATCTGGGTTCAATCCATCGTTATTTTGCTTGCCACGTCACCCCAGTTCGAACCCAGCCATATGCAAATCAGCCTTGACCCTGCTCCCAATGGGAGCAGTCCAGCACGACCTGCCAAGCCAGGTCCTCCCTGGACAGGATTCAAGCATCTTGGGACCGGTATCAATGGATTAAGCCCAGATCTGTGAATGGGAGTGTTTGAAAAGTTTCATCACTCCTCCCATCATCATTCTGTGTAATTAATATAATGTAACATACATATTTGTATTAATTATATTTATTAATTAGTTATTTACATAACTATATTACACTAAGTGAATATTGTTACCACCAATATTTGTGTATCACAATATTTGTTTATTACAATATTTATTTTCCAATGTTACTGCCTTCAGAAATTTTTAAATCAATATTTTGTCCAAACACCAGAGGGTTGGTAGCATGACCAGCAAAATATCATCTGATATCTCAAGAGGCATGCCATTTCATAGTCTACGGGCCTGATAACAAGCTTGGCAGATGGAATACTCTGTCACAAATGTGACGGATATTCCATCTGCCGTATTACAATCTCCATAGGACATAAGAGAATCGTAATAGGGCGGGCGGTGTATCAGTCACATTTGTGATGATGTAACTCCACCCACCAAAATCATAATCAGGTCCTACGTCTGAACAATTCCTCTCTATTTCTGCTTCTCATCTTTTCTGTTCAGAAAATAAAGTATGTTTGGCTGGATTTATGAGTAGGTCGCACAGCTCTGCAATACACAATTTTTTACTCTTTTGTGCGCAGCCATTTTTCAAATCTTGTAAGTTGTATAACGACCACCTGATTGATGGATCATTACATTACTTATTACAGATGACAATGGTGATGGGAAAGTGGAGACGCCCAAGTTAAGAAAGACATTATATTAAGAGACCCATTATACCATAAGGGCCGATATGTTTGAGTAGCTGTGGAGGAATATACCAGCCTGCTCCATTGTATACTATCTAGCCAAAGAATCATCCAAATGGGATGCTAGCGATTGTCTGATTGATTGAACATCATTTTCTTGATCCTTCTATGGGGGAATCCACTACATAGCATAGAGAAAAAGGTCCCATGGAAGAAATCCATTTCCTAATGTCTTTGGTCACTTACTCTGTATGCCTTATCCTCATTGTGTACCTATCCTTAGCTCCGTCCATGACAATATTAAAGTATCTTCCAATTAGTTTGTGACCCTCTGCAATTGAAATGATGTCTGCAATTGAAATTATGAGAAATTTCCCTTAACCATACTTTAAGCATAAATAATGCACAAAGTGTAGGCATTAAGCCCCACCCTGATCACCAGTGTGAGGGATGAACCATTTGTGTCAGTAACCACTTTCAGAGCTTCATGTTGAAAGGAATTAGGAATCAAAATGATGACCCATTTTCATTCAGCCTGACGAGAGGAATAGGTGCAGGAACCACTTCGGTTTTTGATGGAATTGGTATTTTCTTAACAAATAGCTTTTCTTGCTATCTCAGGCATCACTCTTGAAGTCGTGCAATATTTTCATAACTAGTAAACATTTCACAGGGACCTTTTACATTACAATTAATGCATTTCAACATTTGTTTCTATTTATGGGTAAGTAGGTGTTGCAGTATTGCAGCGTAACATACTGACAGAAATTACGGAAAACAAATAACCTTGATGTAACAATTGACAGCATTTATTTACCAATGGGTATCTCTCCAACATAATAGTAACTAAACGCTTCAAAACCGAAGTCCTGTTAAGATGATGAAATCATTAAGAAAGAGCTGGGATCAAACCTACACTTTTAGAAAGCCTCCACCCGTCTCAGGATCACTGGTCTCTTTGGCCATGAGGTCCTATTCAACAACCTCCTAATCCCTCCCCACTCCCAGTCTACCTTAAGACACTTGCGTGCAGCATCTGTGGTGTACTTGGTTAATGGTATGCTACAAGTGGATCCCTGAAAATTGACAAGGGTGAAACCGTTGCCCTCATTCTTCTAGACCTGTCCGCAGCCTTCAACACCGTATGCAACCAAACCCTTCGCACACGCCTCTTCGACGCCGGAATGCGCCACAAAGCCCTGGACTGGCTCACCTCCTTCCTCTCTGAAAGAACCCAAAGAGTTTGCCTTCCTCCATTCCAGTCTAAAGCCACCAAGACCATATGTGGAGTCCCCCAAGGATCCTCACTCAGCCTCACCCTCTTCAATATCTACATGGCTCCGCTCGCCAGCATCGTCCGCCCCCACGGCCTCAACATCATTTCCTACGACACCCAGCTCATCCTCTCCCTCACGAGGACCCCCTCAACCGCCAAGAACAACCTCCACGCGGACTCCTCGCCATCTCTAATTGGATGACAACAAGCCACCTCAAACTGAACTCAGGAAAAACCGAGATCATCATCTTTGGACCCAACAAGACAGCATGGAATGACTCATGGTGGCCTGCCACCATAGGACCACCCCCAGCACTCACCACCCATGCACGCAATCTTGGCTTCATACTAGACTTGTCTCTTACAATGACTCAGCAAGTCAACGCCATATCATCCTCCTGCTTCAACACCCTCCGCATGCTACGCAAGACCTTCAAGTGGATTCCAATAGAAACCAGAAGAACGGTCACCCACGCCCTCGTCAGCAGCAGACTGGACTACGGTAACGCCCTCTACGCAGGGACCACTGCCAAGCTCCAGAGAAAACTCCAGCGCATCCAGAATGCCGCCGCACGTCTCATCCTCAACCTCCCTCGCCACGAGCACTGGCTGCCCATCAACAAAAGGATTGTCTTCAAAATCCTAATCCACGCTCACAAAGCTCTCCACAACACCGGACCGGCTTACCTCAACGAACGACTTAACTTCCAAATCCCAACCTGCAAGCTCCGCTCCGCCGACCTCAGGCGGCAGATCCTTCTCCCACCTTGCCACCAAAACCTGGAACTCCCTCCCCACCAACCTACTCAAGACCCAGGACCTCCTAGCCTTCAGAAAGCACCTCAAAACATTGCTCTTCGAGCAGTAGCTCCCTCCTTCCTCCCGCAGCGCCTTGAGACTTTACCGGGTGAGTAGCGCGCTTAACAAATTATTGATTGATTGATTTAAAATTTATGAGACACAGACTATTTCATGGTATGCAGGGTCGGAATGGCCTATAGGGCAACCAACCTCAAAGCATATGACTTGTACTTCTCATCTGTTTTTCCTCAGTTTATCTGTCAACACTTTTCTGTAGGTCATCAACCTCCTCCCCCAAAGCCAAGTCTTTCAGTTCTTTAAAACATATTTTGAAGTCAGATCTTAACATGCTCAATTTAATTTGATGTTGTCAAGAAATTGTTGGATGAATTCCTTTGTGATAACCTGATTTTCAGATTGCAGCCGGTGTTTATCAGAAGGCACGACAAGCTTTTGGATCTTTTTCTTTTGTATTTCTCTAGTGTGTCAACATTTCATTCACAGGAGACTCATGTTTATTTCTATTAGCCATTACTGTACATATTGCAAGGGGAAGCGTTGTAATGCTATCTGTATTTCACTACCAACTCAGTCTTGACCACTGACTCCATTTTGTGCTTAGCTTAGCTTCAGGTGCCTGCTGTCATATCAGTGATTCCAAACCAAGCTTGTTTTCCACATAGAACGTGTTTGCGCTTCTTCCTACCAGCACACTGTCCAGGAACATAACATGGGAATGTGGGCCGTAGACGTGATAAGACAGTCTTGGCTTGGGAATGTTTTCAATGTTTTCACTATGGAAAGTACTGCTCCTCTGTCTCTGGAATATGCATCAGGGCAGGGACCGTTCCTTTGCGTGTTTTCAATGTAGACCGAGTACAGCCAGCACTTGAATTTCATAACTTACTCGAAGGGAGGGGGAGGTTGCCAGAACCTTTTCCCTTGGGTTTGTTTAAGAGGTATATAAGGTGGGGAAGCCTAGCATTGAGGCAGAAGGAACTCATTTTGGGGGTGGATGCAAGGCCCAAAAAAAGCTTTTGGGGAAGTTTCTCCTGTTTTGGCTGTCCAGGGTTCCTCAGCTTGATGTTGACAAGGATGATGTTGGATTTTATCTCCATGGTGATGCATTTTTATTCTTAGTTATCTAGCTTGGCTGTGCAGACATACATATGCATATCTATATAGTCACTGCATATACTCATTGTTGAAGTATTGCACTTGTTATGCCTGCCACTGTTTAACTGCTGTGAGTATTTTGGCATTTACACACGTTTTACTGCATTCAAGTTACATGCTCATGTTTATATTGTTGTGTGCTCCTATTTGATATCTGGGAAGTGCCTTAATAAATTAATTACTCAAACTAGGAGTGCTGCATTCCTTGGCATAATTTTCTTCTTAGTTTGAAGCAAAGCAAAATGGAGGTCAAGGTCATTGACACCCTGTTAGAACTGACATCCTTGGTTTGGTCTAAACCCAAACATTTACCTTCTCCCGTCTTGTTTTCTGAATGCCGTTTTATTTTTTGCATTAGGACTCTATGCACTTAACCACTGCTAACCAGTACTAAAGTGCTGGTGCCCCCCCTTTAAACATATTAATATTAACTTACACCCATTTGGAAATGTTATTTACTCATAAATCTCTAGTAGTGTAGCTCTACATGTACGTAGTGACTGTGAATTAAACGCTACTACTGTTCCTGCAGCACCTATTGTGCAAGCCAGTAAAGTAGCTCTTTAAAACCTGTTTAAGGCCTGCCATTGCAGCCTGTGTGCAATTTTAAACTGCTGATCGATCTGTCAAGATAACCCTTTTGCCAGAAGTAAACATTCCTTTTTAATATGTCAACTCTAAGGTAGGCCCTAAACAGCCCACAGGGTACCGTACCTTGTATTTAGAAAGACTAGTTTTCTTAGGCTTTACAAGTCCTGGTATTGAAAAACTCCTACATTTGCATTTTACTAATGTAAGTCATACCTCTCCCATAGGATAACATTTGATTACCTTATTTCATTTAATAATTGCTAACTTTTTATTGGGAACAGGCAGAAAGTTATGTTTGGTATCAAATAAATTGCATTTTTTTATAGTTGCTTTTTATTATTCATTTGGCATACAATACCCTTCTTTGGGCATAGCATAGTTTTCCATCCATAATGTAATAAAAAATCCACCAATTATGACCACTGAATATTTGTTTTAATAGTGAACTGACTCAAAACCACTAACTGGTACAGTAATTTCACAGCCCTGAGTACAGCATTCTGGTAGTGTCAAGGAATCTTTCTTACAATTCCTTCCTTCCTAGAAGGTTTCCATCTGTAATTTTTAGTTTGGTCTCTGCAACCTGCACTGCGCAGTCATACACCATCCCCACTTGCTCCTCCCGTTCATTTCCCTCCTTTTCTTTTTTCCCCAAAAACCCTCAGTTACTGTGCACTGGCATTGATACCCACCTCCTACGCTCCCAATGTCTTGCCCTGGGGTGTCTTGTATTTCTGTGTCCTGTCTGTGCTGTGCCCCTTCCCAGTCCCTTGCCCTTCGCTGGTGCATTTTCATCAGTGCGGACCAAATCTCCAAATCCTTCTCTAATTTATCGTCCCTGTGAGTATTTTTAATATTGACTTCCGCCGCTGTCATCCATTCGGCCACATCCTTGTGCCATAACATAATATAGGGTGTCCTTGTACTCACCCACCCAATGGCCGCCCTTCTGTTTGCCAATACCAAAGCCAGTTGTAGGAATTTCCATTGCATCTTACTTCTCTTAGGCTTCGTACCAATTCCCAAAAAGCTCATCTGTGAGACAGGTAATCCCACACCAGATGTAAGAATGAGGACCCATCTATAACACATCTTGGGCAACATGCCTTTTCTACCCACATACATCTTGCTGGGCTTGATTGACGTTAAGTAAGTGCGGTGTAGGTATTTAAAGTGAGTTCATTAAAATCTCGCATCGCAGGACACCGTCTTAGCTATCTCCCACTTCGCATCCTACTCTGAGTCAGTAAGGGGTATTGCCAATTCTCCCTCCCAGACCCGTCTAGCAACCAGCTTCTTCCACTCCCCGTACACCTGCAACATCCTATACAGACATGTCACCATATGTCTGGTCGCTACAGCCGTTAATATTAATTGTAGTGTAGTCATCACCTATGGGACGTTTGGGAATTCTGTCCAGATTTCTTATGCAATATCTATCAGTTTAGCGTATTAAACGCTTACCATACCTCCACTAACATCAGGGATAACGCCTCTGGGTATAAGTCACCCAGCGTTGCACAACCCCCCTCCCTCCATTTCACCGTAGACATGTCCTTGTCAATGCTTCTAAACAGGTGCAGTTTCCAGACGTCAAGTTCCATAGCAAATGTTGGCCTTTTGAACACCTTTGTAGTCACTCATTCCCATATTCAAATTAATTGTAATTTAAAATCCTCTTTAGTGGTAAAGTCAGATGTTATGTCTCATGTCTGAGAATGCCACCTTTAGAAAATTGGCATTTTCTGGGCCTAACCTTTTGGTGCTTGCAGCCTGTGCCCTGGGTCAAACAACTGTGAATAGCTTGACAGTTGGCCTTTGTGTATTCCTCCCAAACAGTGAGGCAAATGGGGACTAGGTGTAGGCAGGATGGGTGGGGCAGAGCTGTTCCCTGCCCCACTTACATTTCAAAGGGTTGCCTGCAGAACACTCACAAAGGAACTGGACACCAGTCTTTTGTCACCCTAGACGTGATGGGGCATGGGCAGGGGAAGAAATAAACTTTCCAGAACCAGATGTGGAGGTAGGCTAGAAGTTTCACCCACTTCAAAGTCTGGCACCAGATATAAATATTAAATGCTCAGACCACCTCTTCAGCACCTTAGACCTGTGTAGGATATTTGAAGGACTTCCTTAGACCCCCAGAGTACTGCATACTGCTTGAGGCATCCCTTGTACCTTAGGAGTCTGCCTTGCTGCTACTAGAGAGCTGCTCTGCTGCTTAAGGCCTGCCTTGCTACTTGAACTACCAGAGTGACTCCAAGGGCTAGCTGCAAGGACATAGCAAGTTCAAGGGACCTTGAACTCTGCACCTGGCCTATGCTGGAGTGAGTCCTGACCCCCCCAAATGGTGTTTCACCAGTCTTGGACCCTTACTGGTGATGATTAAGGTGAAGCTCTTGACTAACCCTAGAAGTTGTGAGCTAGAAATTTCTTACCAAAAAGTGGCTTGAGATGTGACAAAAGTACAGAAACTACTTGCTCAATGATCTGCCCAAGGTGCATTGCTTGACAACCTCATTCTGTGGTAGCTCCTGATTCTTTCTTCTCTGCAGTAGCAAATCTTGTTCAGTGGGAGCTCTCACCGAAGGTGTCTGGCCTTGTGGAGCCTTTGTCAGCTACAGTCTGCAGGCTCGTCCTGCAGGAGTTTTTCAACTTCCTAAAAAGTGACACAGTCCAAACCTAGAAATCTTCACCCCGACTCTGTCCAGTGGCTCCAGATGATGCCTTTTGCTCCTTGGACACTGCCAGCCACATTGCCTAGTTTAACTTTTCCTTCTCTGTAACATTTCTACTAATTTTCTTCTAACTCTGAAGGTAAGCTGAGACAGGCCCCAATCCACCTCGTGTAGCCGAACCACGCTCTATTATGGTTGGCCTTAACTTTTGACTTTACCCCGGTCTTGTGCAACCAGATATGCCAGGTTGGTGCTTTGATCTTTTAGGAGCTATTTTTCACTTACAACTTTAGCAATTCATTGCTCCAGCTCTACTGATTAGATTTAAGTACTTTTGGTGTCATTTTATTAATTACAATTATCTCTGTTTTTCTAATTTGATGTGGATTTTTTTGTGTTGTGTTCTCAGTTTATCACTGTTTGTGTGATGCATAGATATTTTACACATTGCCTGACTGCTTTTGTGCCAACCTACCAGAGGGCTAATTACAGGTTAATTTAGTGACTTTTGTTTTTCACCCTTACAAGGATTGTTGTTGGTGCTTGAGAAAGGTTTACACCCCTCTCAATCAATAACACAATTTCATGCACATCCCTGGCCCTTTGGCATAGTTTCTATTATTACACTGGTTTCATAGCAGCATGATATCCAATCACAACCATGACTTTGGTTCTTACACCACCACTGTCTGCAACAGCTGCCCAATTAGGTAGCCCCAGATATCATTTGCTGTGTGGTGAGGTGTCCGCCATCATAGAATTAACCGATTGCCAACGTTGCAGCATATTGCCAGTCTCATGAGATCGTTCTTGACAGCCATTAAACAAAGGGAATTCACAGTGGTCCCACTATCATTATCTTTGGCCAGCAAGATTACCCCACAGTTTACTCTAATCAAAAAGTGTGAGTTCCATGGGGTATGCCTGCTTGAAAGCCCCACTTGGGCTTGAGATGTGCATTTTTGCTATCCTTTTAGGCTGTCGGTCAATCCCATCACTATTTATGAGATATCACATTTTTATTTAAGTGTTCCCCATAATTTCTGAGCCCAATTTCTTAATTCTTGCTGTGCCTTTTGAGGCTAGTGGTACTTCCTACCCACAAGTCCAGAGTTTCATATCAGAAGGGCTATATTCCTTCTCTCACATCTTCATGCGTTGGGCAGCTTGTAGGGTGATGTTGTTTTCTTTGTCTGTATCATGGTGGTCTGTAACTCTGGGTTTCGTCTCCGGCCCATTTGGCCCTGGGGTTTCCGGTTTCACTCACTTCATGTGTATCAAAGTGTGTAAGGTGCTCTCCAAGTGAGACCCTGGCTTTAAGGCCAAGTCCCAACTTTTTGCATCTATATGTGCTTTGGCTAAAGCCTAACACATCTCAATATGCAGATAAAAGCTGGAAAAGAGGTTTATGTAGAATCCCCTGTAAGACACAGCTACTCCTTCATACAGCTAGACGCCCTTCTCTGTGTTTTTCGCCATTGACTTCCATATTTGTTTTGAGTGCTGGATAGAACTGAGTTAGGCTTCTTTAAGGTTTTCAACTGTTTTATCCAGTTTTTACAGGTGAAAGGATTTATGCTAGAGGTTTGAAGTTTATTAAACCTAGGGCTTCCCAGGCACAGAATGTATACCTTTAATAGTTGTTCAAGTCTGTCTGTTCACATATATATATTAACACTGGAGTTTCTGAAGCCTCTCCTATCCAAGTCTTCACCTTGATATTTGCTTTCTACTCCTGCCACAGGAACTCAATCAGGCAAAGATGAATCCTCTTAAAATACTGTGGTGGGATTGACAACGGGATTAGGCAAAAAGATAATTTAATTGTGGAAGTGAAGTTATTTTAAAGAGGAAAACTCTCTATATAGGTAATGTTAGTTGACTCTTCCAGAAGTAAAAGTTTCTCTCTATCCCCTCCGACAGGCCTGGGAATAATGACAATATAGGAAAGGGTATACTAAAGAATTGAAGGAAGCATGTCATAATTTGTTTTGTACACAGACCTGCTTTTGAATCTCACTGTCAGGTCTAGGACCTGTGGAGATTCCCTTGCCTGTTCCCTGACGAAAAATGGTATGTCTACATACAGAAATAATTTACACTTCACTATACACAAAGGATTCCCCTTGATATCGTTATCTTCCGCTTTTCACTTTTCCAGCTTCTCAAGGGCAATGTGATCAGGAGCACAGAGAAAGGCCAGCCCTGTCTCATGGTCCTCACTGGGGCATACCACTGTGTCAAGCTGTCCCCCATGTTAATCCTCACTGAGGGTGGTAGTTTGCCTTTTAATATAGGACCCTATGTATGTCATGCAGGCAGATACTTTCTTCTCTATCACCACAGTTATGGCAGTAAGGCAACTCAGCAGATTTCATAGACGTGGGACAGTCTGAAGTGAGAGTGAAGATGCATCTGCAGTCCTGTATCTTTGGTTTCTTCTTTTATGTGCTGGTGCAAAACTCCTCCTTGATGATGAGTGTTGGATCTGGCTTTTTGACAGGGTCATCCCCAAACTTTTTGCCTCCTTCCTCCTATTTTTTCTGACCTGTTATTGTTGGCTTTTGAACTCTGGGCACTTTACCACTGCTAACCAGTGCTAAAGTGCATATGCTCTCTGTGTAAATTGTACTGTTGATTGGTTTATCCATGTTTGGCTATTTGATCTACTTGTAAGACCCTAGTAGAGTGCACTATGTGTGCCTAGGGCCTGTAGATTAAATGCTACTAGTGGGCCTGCAGCACTGGTTGTGCCACCCACGTAAGTAGCCCCTTCACCTTGTCTCAGGCCTGCCATTGCAAGGCCTGTGTGTGCAGTTTCACTGCCACTTCGACTTGGCATTTAAAAGTACTTGCCAAGCCTAAAACTCCCCCTTTTCTACATATAAGTCACCCCTAATGTGTGCCCTAGGTAACCCCTAGAGTAGGGTGCTGTGTGGGTAAAAGGCAAGACACGTACCTGTGTAGTTTATATGTCCTGGTAGTGTAAAACTCCTAAATTAGTTTTTACACTACTGTGAGGCCTGCTCCCTTCATAGGCTAACATTGGGGCTGCCCTCATACATTGTTGAAGTGGCAGCTGGTGAGCTGAAAGGAGCAGGAAGGTCATATTTAGTATGGCCAGAATGGTAATACAAAATCCTGCTGACTGGTGAAGTCAGATTTAATACTACTATTCTAGAAATGCCACTTTTAGAAAGTGAGCATTTCTTTGCACTTAAATCTTTCTGTGCCTTACAATCCACGTCTGGCTAGGTTTAGTTGACAGCTCCTTGTGCATTCACTCAGACACACCCCCAACACAGGGTACTCAGCCTCACTTGCATGCATCTGCATTTTGAATGGGTCTTCCTGGGCTGGGAGGGTGGAGGGCCTGCCCTCACACAAAGGACTGCCTCACCCCCTACTGGGACCCTGGCAGACAGGATTGAACTGAAAGGTGGCCTGGTGCACTTCTTAGCCACTCTTTGAAGTCACCCCCACTTCAAAGACATAAAGCAAGGCCTCTGCCCTACCACCTGAGACACTTGCTGGAGAAGAAACTTGAACCAGAACCTGCATCCTGCCAAGAAGAACTGCCTGGCTGCTCAAAGGACTCACCTGACTGCTTTCTACAAAAGACTGCTGCCTTTCTGTTGGCCTGCTGCCTTGCTGAACTCTTGTCTGGCTGTAAAAGTGTTCTCCAAGGGCTTGGATAGAGCTTGCCTCCTGTTCCCTGAAGTCTCAGGACAAAAAAACTTATCTTTTTCAACTGGACTCCTTGTGCGGTGAAAATTTTACGCACAGCTTGCTCCGCTGTGAAAAATTCACCGCACGCCGATCTAGAAAGACGCCGCTCGACGCGACGCCTGCGGTGCGACCGGAACTTCGATGCACGGCCTCGCATGGACAATGCCGCCCGACTTCCAGAGAGGAAATCGACGCGACGCCTGCCGTGAGAAAGAAAATTCCACGCACAGCCTCCCGGAACGACGCGCAGCCAGTTAACAAGCTGAGGAATCCACGCACAGACCCTGGGACATCTGGTAATCCTGCGAGCCATAGAAGGAGACGGTCCGCATGCCGAAAAACGACGCACCTCTTCCCCGAGTGAAAAATAAAGACGCAAGTCCGTGTGTGAAGGGGCGAAACCGACGCACACACCATTTTTCCCCCCTTAGAACGACGCACGTCTCCCCACGTGAAAAATAACGACGCAAGTCCGTGCGTGAAGGGGCGTAACCGACGCACACACCATTTATCCACTCATCTCCTCTTCTGCAGCCCTCTGCGGAGATTTTCCACTCCAAACCAGGTACTTTGTGCTTGAAAGAGACTTTGTTTACTTTTTAAAGACTTAAGACACTTCATATCACTTTTTAGTGATATCTTTACAAATTCATATTGCATCTTTGATAGTTTTGATCTGCAAATACCCAGATAAATATTATATATTTTTCTAAACACTGTGTGGTGTATTTTTGTGGTGCTATATTGTGTTATTGTATGATTTATTGCACAAACGCTTTACACATTGACTTCTAAGTTAAACCTGACTGCTTGTGCCAAGCTACCAGAGGGTGGGCACAGGATAATTTGGATTGTGTGTGACTTACCCTGACTAGAGTGAGGGTTCTTGCTTGGACAGAGGGTAACCTGACTGCAAACCAAAAACCCCATTTCTAACAATGAGCATAAACCTTGAATCTAGTAGTGAATGGGAATTATCCTCTTGTGTCTACGACTGACCAATCAGGCAGTTTTCACCTTTTGAGTTTCATTGTGCTCTTCTGATGCTGAAGGTACAAGTTTCCAGGGCAATCAGCTTGTGGGGTGAACATGCAGCCTAGATTGTTCCTCCAATTAGTGGTCCAGGCTAGTCCAGGTGGATGTGGAGGGTCTCCAAAGGCACCATTTCACAAGGGGATTGTGACCATGAACAGGAAAGTAGATGGTCAGGCTTCACTCTGGCAGGAGTGGAGAAGAGGGAATCTTTGGGTGCATCTTTAAATGTCCGAGAGGGACATTGGATTGGCATATGTGATACAGTATGCAGATGCAGACATATACAAACACACACACACACACATAGTGACACTCCCTGTTCATGTTCCTGTTCTAAACATCATGAATAACTTCCAGTTTATGTGAGACTGCATAGGCTTTATTTTGGGGCAGCAACTAGCCACTCACTCTCATAAAAGTACTGATAAAAAGGTCTGCACCTTTTACTAACACTGACTGTCTGCATACACCCCAGGTGGAGAAGCCAATAGTTTCATAGCCATAAAACGGGAGAATCCTCAGTGGGCAACAGTGACTGTCACACTCACTGGGGGGAAATGCAAAGGCCAGACAGAAAACATACAAGGGCAGAGTGGCATAGCTTTACTAAACCTTGCAGGTTTCCTTTGTTCCAGTATATGTTAATACCATTTCTCTGTGCTGGTCTCCACAGCAGGCAAAAGCTTTGTTTAACCAATATGATGACCCTGGATTTAAAGTGAGCCTGATTAATCTTTAGCTAATATCTCATTAACCTAATCTAATAAATTAGCAAGAGATGCATACATGGTGGGGAAAGGTCTAAATGTATACTTGTTAAGATCAAGGAGTGTTTTACAATGGTATAGCCAATTGGCTCACTATGGCATGCCAGGATACCTACCATACGTATGATGCTAACATGATGAAGTCTTGCTTTAGGAATGCAGAGGTCAACGTGTTTCGTTCTAGCACCAATGAATCTGTTGAGAACAGAGATGCTATTCCAGATGTGGTGAAAGAGTGACGTAGAGACCCCACCTTTTTCAGTCTGAAGCTTAGAGTTTGTGGTAGAGTGATGCTCAATTATTTTGAGGACAGTGTCTCACTTTTTCCAGTAGGTAGAAAGCATAGGTCTTGTATTCCTGGTAATTCAGATTCTCTGCAGCTAGGATGGGAAGCATATATTAGGAAGTAAGAGATGTAAAAAAGGTGTGATCACACCATGTCTCAGTGTAATGCTGGAACTCATTTTGATAGTTGCTGAGATCAATGGTCCAACCACTTTTCTACTGACTATATGCAACTGGATAGAGTGAAGCCAGAGCAATCTGAGTCCATATTAGTTCATTTATCTCATTCACCTGACTTATGGTGTTTGGCAGCTTTTTTCATTGAATAAGCTGTTGGGTCTGGACTGGCATGTGA
This sequence comes from Pleurodeles waltl, assembly GCF_031143425.1. Lineage (NCBI taxonomy): Eukaryota > Metazoa > Chordata > Amphibia > Caudata > Salamandridae > Pleurodeles > Pleurodeles waltl. The sequence goes on from NC_090446.1 coordinate 1,240,502,649, forward strand.
ACTTATGCTTTTTCAGTGTGCACTGGCACCTGATTGCATGAAGAATTCCCCCACTAACTCCAGCGTACCATCAATCACAGAGCTTGGGTTCATGAGCTAGGACATTCACATTGGTACATTTACACAAATGGACACATTTAGTCCATACTGGAAATCTCAGTGGGGCACTGAGTAGAAACTCAGCTAGAGGCAGAGCTTGCAAATGCATGGCCACTCTCTTAGGATCCAAGTCAGGGGACATCTTACAAGGTCAGTCCTGCCTAAACACCTGTACTCCCTGGTCATTTTGTGCATATATGGGCTCATCTACTGTGAGAGGGCTCAAGCCAACCTCTTATCATATTATATAGATAAAGTCCAAGTGGTGTTGGGTGGTGAAAAAGAAAACACATGCTCTTGGAATTATAAGATAGTGACACCTTACCAGACCCAATTTATTACTGTAGAAATGTGAACTTTCTCTCACACACCTCTTCCCATCCATGTCTCCGGTTATGGTGAAGAAGGAAAGATGTGCCACAATAGTATCATCAAGATAAACCTTTATTCACCACAACTCTCATCCAGCAGCACCTGAATCCAACTGATGTGAAAATCTTCAAAAGAGTCAAACTATGGCATTTTCCGAACTGTGTAGCACAGAACAGGAGCATTCTGCACTGGAACCTTTTGCTCAAGGCTACTGTTGAAGGATAACAGATTAGCTGAGTGCTGTGAAAAATGACCTCAGGTAGTTATCTTACAAGAAGAGAGAGGTGGATATTTCATTTATATGGAGAAAGCAAGAAATTGTTTTCTGGTACTGCCAGGAAAAATTGTTTCTACACCTGACCATCTGCTTGATGAGCCTGTGTCACCAGTGGCGGATGGCGACAGTTGAAAGTGGTGGGGTGTAAAAGTTCCGGATGAGTGCACTGTGGCGAGTGAGTGTAGTGGGCAAGCCTGACTGGCAAAGTGGATTTGTGGGTGTTCCCCTCCACAAAAAGTTTGAAAAAAGAGTGGGCAAATAGTGCATTTTCAAGCAAGCTTGAGAAAGCAGGAAGGTTAATAAAGCAATTGTGAAAGTGTAGTTATGACTCAGAAGATGACCTGTATGGGATTAATCAGCACTCTTCCTAAGGCTGCCACTATATAAACTTACTTGCAGTCCAGAAAAAAAACCTCTCATTGGGTAATGTGTGTTCTGCAAGACTGTATGGTGAACTTTATCAAGGACTAGTATACATGGGTTTGCTTGGGTGTGGTTGCCTGTGTTTGTTGTAAGGCTGTCTACAAGTGTTTGTATGATTATTTATGTGTATTTTTATGTGTTGGAGATATGCTTGTCTTGGGGGGGGACTGTTGGGTTGTACACGCGACGTGCTTCCGCACGACTATGCGTGCGAGCAAAATGGATCAACTTGGAATGGTGTGTGTAGGTTTGAATGTGTTGGGGAGTTGGTGTTGGCAGCCGGTGCGGGCGGACGTGAGTTGAGGCTGTAATCTCCGAACCTAAAAAAATAAAGAAGATACTTTGGAAACCTTATCCGGTGTACGCCTCACCTTTTCAGTGGCGACGAGGGTCTTCTGATCTCCAGCCTCGTCTCCTGTATTGACAATCTCTGCTGTTGGATTCCAGTTTCTGGTGCAGCCTACCATTTCCACTTTTCATCTGACGGCCGAGACCCGCTCTGTGCCCAAAGAAGCATCTACGCTGTTTTGCGCTTTGGGGAATTTTCAGCGCACACTGAAACTGAACGCGTCCCTGACGCACTGTCAGTACATTTTCTGGCATCTAGACTGCAGTTTCCATAGTGTGGGACCTTTCGGCGGCCATTTTGGAGCACATCGTACTTCGAGTCTGACTGCGTGTCACGGTGACGTGCACACCCCGGGGGCCATTTTGAGAGTATATTGCACTTCTAAGTTCCCATTGTGTCTCACGTTCGAGTTCTGGCTGCGTGTCACGGTGACACGCACACCCCGACTGTTTTTATTATTTTTTTTTCTTTTCTTTCCCTACTAAATTACTCAATTGAGTGTGGACACATAGGGGGTCATTACAACCCTGGTGGACGGTGTTAAAGCGGCGATAATACCACAAACAGGCTAGCGGAACAAAAAAGGGAATTATGACCATGGCGGAAACCGCCAACATAGACAGCCACTTTAACACTCCGACCGCCACGGCGGTACAGACAAGCAGCGTGGTGGTCACCGCCAACAGACAGGCGGAAGACAAAGTACCGCCCACAGTATTACAACAGGCCAATCCGCCACCTTTTCCGGGGCAGATTCACCGTGGATAAAAACACAGCGGAAACAGCTTCTGCAATGTGCAAACGCTCACCTTAACACACTCCACGAGGAAGGAGGGCACCATGGAGCCGGAACTCCAAATACTCCCTGCGATTGTCTTCCTGCTCCTCTACGAACATCAGCAACGGCGGCGCCGAAGACAACGGTGAGTACTGCACCTACAACATAGGGGAGGGGGGAGGCAAAAGTCATGGACACACACACGCAACACCCCCACCCCGACCCTCGCACACTACAACACACACACCAATGCATTTCCAAACATCACAGTAATAACCCACAACCCCCCCGGAAGAATCAAAGACAAAAAGGAAGTCAGTACAACCATTGTAATGTATCAAAATACAGTAAGCTCATATATACATAAATATATACACATTCCAAATACATACATCACAATTAGTAGTGCAGGTATGCACATTTCGATGTCCGTGGACCACTGGGCCCAAAATGCATGGGTGAGGCCCACACACGATACCTGTCCAGAAACGGAGAGAACACTGCAGGGGCATCAGATAGAAATACAACAGGCACCTCAGGGGGAAGGGAAGGGGGGCACCTCAGCCGGATGACAGCACCACGCCAGATCCACAACGGGGCTCCATGCCCATTGATGTATCCTGGGGAGTGCAAAGCCACAGTCTCACAAGTCTTTTCAGAGGGTGGTTTGCCCACTGCTCTATCCTGGGGAGTGCAAAGCCACAGTCTCACAAGTCTTTGCAGTGGGTGGTTTGCCCACTGCTCTATCCTGGGGAGTGCAAAGGCACAGTCTCACAAGTCTTTTCAGTGGGTGGGTTGCCCACTGTACCATCCTGGGGAGTGCAAAGCCACAGTCTCTCAAGTCTCTACAGTGGGTGGATTGCCCACTGCCATATGCTGGGGAGTGCAAAGCCACAGTCTCACAAGTCTTTGAAGTGGGTGGTTTGCCCACTGCTCTATCCTGGGGATTGCAAAGCTACAGTTACACAAGTCTTTGCAGTGGGTGGTTTGCCCACTGCTCTATCCTGGGGAGTGCAAAGCCACAGTCTCACAAGTCTTTTCAGTGGGTGGTTTGCCCACTGTACCATCCTGGGGAGTGCAAAGCCACAGTCTCTCAAGTGGATAACAGTCTCCACTGGTTCTGGAGGGGGACTGGTGCCCAGAGTGTTTCATCCTGTTAAGGACTGAGGTAGTGGATGCTGTTCTCCACTGGTTCTGGAGGGGGACTGGTGCCCAGAGTGCTTCATCCTGTTAAGGACTCAGGTAGTGGATGCTGTTCTCCACTGGTTCTGGAGGAGGACTGGTGCCCAGAGTGCTTCATCCTGTTAAGGACTCAGGTAGTGGATGCTGTTCTCCACTGGTTCTGGAGGGGGGCTGGTGCCCAGAGTGCTTCATCCTGTTAAGGACTGAGGTAGTGGATGTAACTCTCCACTGGTTCTGGAGGGGGACTGGTGCCCAGAGTGCATCACGCTCCCCATGACGGTCCCAGTTCCGTCACTGCCCCTGCCGCACATGGGCAAACGATGCTTGAGTTGGCGTTGCTTGCCCTGTTCAGCGGTGCTTGCCATGGCGGTCTTTGCCCTGTTCAGCTGTGCTTGCCCTGTTCAGCGGGGCCTGACTTTGCTGTCTCTGACCTGTGCAGCGGTGTGTGCCATGGCGGTCCCTCATTGCCCAGCGGGGCTGTGGCTGCCGGGGCACTGACTCTGGCAGTGGTCTCCGGACCAGTGACGATTGTGCTGCCCTCCTGTGCACTGACTCTGGCGGTGGTCTCCGGACCAGTGATGATTGTGCTGCCCTCCTGGGCACTGACTCTGGTGGTGGTCTCCAGACCAGTGACCATTGTGCTGCCCTCCTGGGCACTGACTCTGGCGGTGGTCTCCGGACCACTGACGATGGGGCTGGCGGTGGCGTCCTGGGCAGCGGGGAGGATGGCGGCCTTCTCCGCCGTGCTGCTCTTCCCAGACTTTGGCGACTTCTTCTGCCCCTTCCCCACCTTGGGAGGAGTCACAGCTGACTCGACACTCCCCCCGGGACCCTTGTGAGCGGCTTTGCCGGCAGGAGTCTTCACCCTCTCCCGTCGGGCACTGTCCAACTTCTGGTGCTTCACAGGGGGTGGACTGGCAGTGCTTTGGCTCCGTGTCACACTGGCTGCCCTGGTGCCCGGTGCACTCCACATACATCTAACAGGCACCACTGGTACCGGACTTTTTTTGGCTGAGGTGCTAGTATGGGACCTATGAATTGGAGGGGGGGTGGTGGGACAGAGGTCAAGGTTGCTCAGGAAAAGTTTCTGACGAACACTGGGACGGGTAGCTGGAGGGGGTCTGGGAGTGGAGGAAGAGGATGTGGTTGTAGGAGGCGTAACTTTTGATGCTTTGGGTGCAGGTGCATGTTCTGGAGGCTGTCGTGAGGTGGATGGATGTTGGGTGTGTGTGTGCCCGCGTTTGTGTACTTTGGGAGGGGGCGTCACAGACACACTGTGAGAGGACACAGGGGACGTGTAAATGGTAGTGGGGGTGGTGAGTGCAGGTGAGCGGGGTGTGGTGCTGGGTGTTCTGGTGCGAGTCCTAGTGGCTGTAGTGGTAGTGCATGCAGGTGAGAGTGTAGACGACACTGGGAGGGAGGAGGGAGACGACGACGAGGGGGATACAGTGGAGGCAGTGGATGTTGCTGTGTCTGTATGTGGGTGATGCTTGTGTGAGTTCCTGTGGGATGTGTGGTGCCTAGCCTATGTTTGCCAGAGCTTCCCTTGTGTGTTGACGTGTGTGCAGGCTGGTCTGATGGTGTGCTTGGGATAGGCAGAGGTACAGGGGATTGGCTCTGGGTGGAGGAAGTTGGAGGGGGGAGGCTAGACACAGGGACAATGGCTGCCATCAGTGCTGAGGCCAGAGATTGCAGGGTTCGTTGATGGGCAGCCTGACCAGAATGAATGCCCTCCAGGAATGCATTAGTGTGTTGCAACTCCCTTTCTACACCCTGGATGGCATTCACAATGGTAGACTGCCCAACAGTGAGTGACCTGAGGAGGTCAATGGCCTCCTCACTGAGGGCAGCAGGGGTCACAGGGGCAGGGGTTGAGGTGCCTTTGGGCGAAGGTGATGCCCACCCTCCTGGATGAGCGTGTACGGGCGAAAGCTGAGGGCCTGCTGGGAGGGCAGTGCTGGTAGGGGGGGTGGCAGCTGTACCTGTAGAAGTGGGGGGCACAGATGTTGCCATCGGAGGATGAGTCCGTGACGCTGGTTGCTGATTCAGTGACCACCGTGAAGCTCCCCTCGCCCTCCGTCCCACTGGTGTACTGGTGTATTCTGAGTCCATGGTGTGGCCCTCCATGGCCATGTGGCATGCAGCCCCCTCGTGCTACGGTGCCCCTGTACCTCCGCCTGATGATGCTGATGCACAAAAGAACAGGGAGAGCACAAAAAGGGGTGGGGAAACAGAAGAAAGACAGGTTGAGTGCATGGCTTACCGCTACCGTTGGCGGACAATACAGACACAGCAGCCCCCTGCACTACACCGTGCTCTTGGCCTCTACAGATGCAGTTCCTGGGATATGGCCTACATGGCTATTAGTGTCATCTGCCCACATAGATGACACAGGGGCATGTATACCTGTACTTGGCACTCTACAGAGGTGGGGTGGAGTGGCACATGGCCTGCATTCCGGAGGGGCCTAGCCTACGGAACTCGCCCTGGCCTAGGGAAACCCACAGCCCTCCTCCCCCACCCAGACCCCTACACTGCTCGCAAAGTCATGAGAATGTGAGTGTACTCACCCCCTGTGTCTGCTGTGATGCCCTCATGCTCCCATCCAACTCAGGATAGGCCACCGCCAGGATCCGTAACATCAGGGGGGTCATGGTGCGACGGGCACCCCTCCCACGTTGGGAGGCCATCCCCAGCTGAGCTTCCGCCGTCTTCTTGCTTCATCGGCGAATGGCCTCCCATCTTTTCCGGCAGTGGGTGCTCCGTCTCTGGTGGACCCCCAGGGTCCGGACGTCCTTGGTGATGGCACTCCAAATATCCTTCTTCTGGTGGGCGCTGACCTACTTGACATGTACAGGGGAAGAAGAGAAGTCATTAACAACTGCACCGTCGTAGTGAGTGCCCCACATCCCTACCTTTGCCATGTGGCACATGCATTCACACTCCTTCATGCTCGCAGAACTCTGCCCCCTTCCTACTTACATCCAACCCTCTCCACCCAGGCATAGCCCGTACAACTTGCACCATATGTACTCACCTGTTGGTCTGGAGGACTGTAGAGTAGCGTGTACTGGGGGAGCACCCCGTCCACGAGCTTCTCCAACTCCTGTGCAGTGAAGGCAGGGGCCCTTTCCCCAGACGCATGTGCCATTGTCTCTTCCAGACCGAGGTCACAGCAGCACTTACAGTGTAGGTCCTCTCCTGTCGAAGATCAGGTATCGAGTGATTGAACAGATAGAAAATGGCGGTCACGTCCGCGGCGGTGATGTCCGCGGCGTTGCGTATCATCACCGTCGGCGTACTTCGTCATAGGCTCCTGGGACCCACAGGGTCCAATGTTAACCAATGCAGCATTGCGCCGAAGTCTACGACGCCTACCGCGACGGTGTACAACGCCAGCGCAGTTACCTCACATCCCATTGTCCCACTTTAGAGGTCAGGCATCTGCCATTTCAGGGGCCCACATGGCTTTATTTACAACTGCATCACACATACCTAGGCCTGGACTCAACACACATACAGGAAGAATTTTGTATTTTGTGTCGTGTTCTGTGTAGCTGTGGGTACATACCTCAGAATTGGTTGACTCTGTGGTCGCTGTTGTCCTTCCTAGGCACCGTCAGCTGGGACATGTGAGGAGATGGCGGAATCCTCCGGTGTACCGACCGCTGGTGGACCTGTTGACAATGGAGGAGCGACATTTAATCATCACCTACAGGTTTGACCGTGCCACAATCCAGGAACTGTGTACCCAGTTGGAGCCAGACCTTATGTCACCAATCCACCATCCCACAGGAATCCCCCCTCAAGTTAAGGTGCTATCAGTGCTCCATTTCCTAGCAAGTGGGTCATTTCAAACAACAGTGGCCATGGCATCAGAGATGTTCCAGCCTATGTTTTCCAACGTCTTGTCCAGAGTGTTGCCTGCCCTGCTGAAACACATGAGGAGCTACATCGTTTTCCCTCAGGTGGAGGATTTGGCTACAGTTAAAGGTGACTTCTATGCCCTGGGACATATCCCTAACATCATAGGTGCCACTGATGGGACCCATGTGGCTTTGCCCCCCCCCCAACAGGAGTGAACAGGTGTACAGGAACCGGAAGAGTTATCATTCGATTAATGTACAGATGGTATGTTTGGCAGACCAGTACATCTCGCAGGTAAATGCTATGTTCCCTGGCTCAGTGCATGACGCCTACATCCTGCGGAATAGCAGCATCCCTTATGTGATGGGGCAACTCCAGAGGCACCGGGTGTGGCTATTAGGGGACTCTGGTTACCCCAACCTGTCATGGCTATTGACCCCAGTGAGGAATCCCAGGACCAGGGCAGAGGAACGCTACAATGAGGCCCATGGGCGGACTAGGAGGGTGATTGAACGCACCTTCGGCCTCCTGAAGGCCAGGTTCAGGTGCCTGCATATGACAGGTGGTTCTGGTGGTGGTCTCCAGACCAGTGACCATTGTGCTGCCCTCCTGGGCACTGACTCTGGCGGTGGTCTTCAGACCACTGACGATGGGGCTGGCGGTGGCGTCCTGGGCAGCGGGGAGGATGGCGGCCTTCTCCGCCGTGCTGCTCTTCCCAGACTTTGGCGACTTCTTCTGCCCCTTCCCCACCTTGGGAGGAGTCACAGCTGACTCGACACTCCCCCCGGGACCCTTGTGAGCGGCTTTGCCGGCAGGAGTCTTCACCCTCTCCCGTCGGGCACTGTCCAACTTCTGGTGCTTCACAGGGGGTGGACTGGCAGTGCTTTGGCTCCGTGTCACACTGGCTGCCCTGGTGCCCGGTGCACTCCACATACCTCTAACAGGCACCACTGGTACCGGACTTTTTTTGGCTGAGGTGCTAGTATGGGACCTATGAATTGGAGGGCGGGTGGTGGGACAGAGGTCAAGGTTGCTCAGGAAAAGTTTCTGACGAACACTGGGACGGGTAGCTGGAGGGGGTCTGGGAGTGGAGGAAGAGGAGGTGGTTGTAGGAGGCGTAACTTTTGATGCTTTGGGTGCAGGTGCATGTTCTGGAGGCTGTCGTGAGGTGGATGGATGTTGGGTGTGTGTGTGCCCGCGTTTGTGTACTTTGGGAGGGGGCGTCACAGACACACTGTGAGAGGACACAGGGGACGTGTAAATGGTAGTGGGGGTGGTGAGTGCAGGTGAGCGGGGTGTGGTGCTGGGTGTTCTGGTGCGAGTCCTAGTGGCTGTAGTGGTAGTGCATGCAGGTGAGAGTGTAGACGACACTGGGAGGGAGGAGGGAGACGACGACGAGGGGGACACAGTGGAGGCAGTGGATGTTGCTGTGTCTGTATGTGGGTGATGCTTGTGTGAGTTCCTGTGGGATGTGTGGTGCCTAGCCTATGTTTGCCAGAGCTTCCCTTGTGTGTTGACGTGTGTGCAGGCTGGTCTGATGGTGTGCTTGGGATAGGCAGAGGTACAGGGGATTGGCTCTGGGTGGAGGAAGTTGGAGGGGGGAGGCTAGACACAGGGACAATGGCTGCCATCAGTGCTGAGGCCAGAGATTGCAGGGTTCGTTGATGGGCAGCCTGACCAGAATGAATGCCCTCCAGGAATGCATTAGTGTGTTGCAACTCCCTTTCTACACCCTGGATGGCATTCACAATGGTAGACTGCCCAACAGTGAGTGACCTGAGGAGGTCAATGGCCTCCTCACTGAGGGCAGCAGGGGTCACAGGGGCAGGGGTTGAGGTGCCTTTGGGCGAAGGTGATGCCCACCCTCCTGGATGAGCGTGTACGGGCGAAAGCTGAGGGCCTGCTGGGAGGGCAGTGCTGGTAGGGGGGGTGGCAGCTGTACCTGTAGAAGTGGGGGGCACAGATGTTGCCATCGGAGGATGAGTCCGTGACGCTGGTTGCTGATTCAGTGACCACCGTGAAGCTCCCCTCGCCCTCCGTCCCACTGGTGTACTGGTGTATTCTGAGTCCATGGTGTGGCCCTCCATGGCCATGTGGCATGCAGCCCCCTCGTGCTACGGTGCCCCTGTACCTCCGCCTGATGATGCTGATGCACAAAAGAACAGGGAGAGCACAAAAAGGGGTGGGGAAACAGAAGAAAGACAGGTTGAGTGCATGGCTTACCGCTACCGTTGGCGGACAATACAGACACAGCAGCCCCCTGCACTACACCGTGCTCTTGGCCTCTACAGATGCAGTTCCTGGGATATGGCCTACATGGCTATTAGTGTCATCTGCCCACATAGATGACACAGGGGCATGTATACCTGTACTTGGCACTCTACAGAGGTGGGGTGGAGTGGCACATAGCCTGCATTCCGGAGGGGCCTAGCCTACGGAACTCGCCCTGGCCTAGGGAAACCCACAGCCCTCCTCCCCCACCCAGACCCCTACACTGCTCGCAAAGTCATGAGAATGTGAGTGTACTCACCCCCTGTGTCTGCTGTGATGCCCTCATGCTCCCATCCAACTCAGGGTAGGCCACCGCCAGGATCCGTAACATCAGGGGGGTCATGGTGCGACGGGCACCCCTCCCACGTTGGGAGGCCATCCCCAGCTGAGCTTCCGCCGTCTTCTTGCTCCATCGGCGAATGGCCTCCCATCTTTTCCGGCAGTGGGTGCTCCGTCTCTGGTGGACCCCCAGGGTCCGGACGTCCTTGGTGATGGCACTCCAAATATCCTTCTTCTGGTGGGCGCTGACCTACATGACATGTACAGGGGAAGAAGAGAAGTCATTAACAACTGCACCGTCGTAGTGAGTGCCCCACATCCCTACCTTTGCCATGTGGCACATGCATTCACACTCCTTCATGCTCGCAGAACTCTGCCCCCTTCCTACTTACATCCAACCCTCTCCACCCAGGCATAGCCCATACAACTTGCACCATATGTACTCACCTGTTGGTCTGGAGGACTGTAGAGTAGCGTGTACTGGGGGAGCACCCCGTCCACGAGCTTCTCCAACTCCTGTGCAGTGAAGGCAGGGGCCCTTTCCCCAGACGCATGTGCCATTGTCTCTTCCAGACCGAGGTCACAGCAGCACTTACAGTGTAGGTCCTCTCCTGTCGAAGATCAGGTATCGAGTGATTGAACAGATAGAAAATGGCGGTCACGTCCGCGGCGGTGATGTCCGCGGCGTTGCGTATCATCACCGTCGGCGTACTTCGTCATAGGCTCCTGGGACCCACAGGGTCCAATGTTAACCAATGCAGCATTGCGCCGAAGTCTACGACGCCTACCGCGACGGTGTACAACGCCAGCGCAGTTACCTCACATCCCATTGTCCCACTTTAGAGGTCAGGCATCCGCCATTTCAGGGGCCCACATGGCTTTATTTACAACTGCATCACACATACCTAGGCCTGGACTCAACACACATACAGGAAGAATTTTGTATTTTGTGTCGTGTTCTGTGTAGCTGTGGGTACATACCTCAGAATTGGTTGACTCTGTGGTCGCTGTTGTCCTTCCTAGGCACCGTCAGCTGGGACATGTGAGGAGATGGCGGAATCCTCCGGTGTACCGACCGCTGGTGGACCTGTTGACAATGGAGGAGCGACATTTAATCATCACCTACAGGTTTGACCGTGCCACAATCCAGGAACTGTGTACCCAGTTGGAGCCAGACCTTATGTCACCAATCCGCCATCCCACAGGAATCCCCCCTCAAGTTAAGGTGCTATCAGTGCTCCATTTCCTAGCAAGTGGGTCATTTCAAACAACAGTGGCCATGGCATCAGAGATGTTCCAGCCTATGTTTTCCAACGTCTTGTCCAGAGTGTTGCCTGCCCTGCTGAAACACATGAGGAGCTACATCGTTTTCCCTCAGGTGGAGGATTTGGCTACAGTTAAAGGTGACTTCTATGCCCTGGGACATATCCCTAACATCATAGGTGCCACTGATGGGACCCATGTGGCTTTGCCCCCCCCCCAACAGGAGTGAACAGGTGTACAGGAACCGGAAGAGTTATCATTCGATGAATGTACAGATGGTATGTTTGGCAGACCAGTACATCTCGCAGGTAAATGCTATGTTCCCTGGCTCAGTGCATGACGCCTACATCCTGCGGAATAGCAGCATCCCTTATGTGATGGGGCAACTCCAGAGGCACCGGGTGTGGCTATTAGGGGACTCTGGTTACCCCAACCTGTCATGGCTATTGACCCCAGTGAGGAATCCCAGGACCAGGGCAGAGGAACGCTACAATGAGGCCCATGGGCGGACTAGGAGGGTGATTGAACGCACCTTCGGCCTCCTGAAGGCCAGGTTCAGGTGCCTGCATATGACAGGTGGTTCCCTATTCTGCTCACCAAGGAAGGTGTGCCAGACCATCATCGCCTGCTCTATGCTTCACAATCTTGCTTTGCGATGCCAGGTGCCTTTTCTGCAGGAGGATGGTCCAGATGACGGTGTTGTGGCAGCTGTGGAGCCTGTGGACAGTGATGAGGAGGAAGCAGTGGAAGAAGACATTGACAACAGGGACTCTGTCATACAGCAATATTTCCAGTGACACACAGGTGAGAAAATATTTTTTACTAGTACATTTCCATTCACACTTCTATCTCTATCCTGTCTGTCAATTTGAAGCAGTATTTGCTAACTGAGTTGTACATTTACATTACAGTTTCACAGGTGTGGTTACCAACGTGTTTCATCTGCTTGCATCCTTCATGGGCTTGTGATGTGTGAGATAGGTATGTTGACATTACATTTTCGAACAGATTTTGTCATTGTCATAGATAATACACATTTTCAAAATCACAGACTGACTCCAGATTGTTTTGTGGTTCAAGGGTGTTTATTGAAGTGCTAATTATTGGAGGGGGTGGCAAAATGGTGAGGGGTGATGGTGGAGGAATGTCCATGGCAGAGTCTAGTCTTTTAGTCTCACAGGTGCACTGCCCATATGGGCATAGGAAGTGGAGCTGGGGCAGTTCCAATATGGACAGGGTAACAAAGTGGGACAGTGGGATGACAATCAGGGTGGCCTCATTTCCTGGCGGGGGTCTTGCCATCTTGCTCTGTCCTGTTCCTGGATCTCAGGGACCGCTTGCGGGGTGGTTCTCCATCTGCAGGGGGTGGGGTGCTGGTGTGGTGGTCCTGTGGCGGGGCGTCCTGTCCACTAGCGCCGGCAGAGGTGGTGGGCAGTTCATCGTCCAGGCTAGTGTCAGGGGCCCCTTGGAGTGCCATGGTGCCCCTCATGGCCTTCTGTATGTCCTTCAGCACCCCTACGATGGTGCCCAGGGTGGAGCTGATGGTTCTGAGCTCCTCCCTGAACCCCAAATACTGTTCCTCCTGCAGGCGCTGGGTCTCCTGAAACTTGGCCAGGACCGTAGCCATCGTCTCCTGGGAGTGGTGGTATGCTCCCATGATGGAGGAGAGGGCATCGTGGAGAGTGGGTTCCCTTGGGCTGTCCGCCCCCTGTCGCACAGCAGCCCTCCCAGTTCCCCTGTGTTCCTGTGCCTCCGTCCCCTGGACCGTGTGCCCACTACCACTGCCCCCAGGTCCCTGTTGTTGTTGGGGTGGTGGGTTATCCTGGGTTCCCTGTAGTGGTGGACACACAGCTGATTGACGTGTCCTGGGGTCGGAGGTATGGGCCCGCTGGGTGGGTGCTGTGCTGGTGTTACCAGAGGGTGGAAGGTCAGTGTTGGACTGTGCCTGTGCAAGAAGAACCGACTGTCCCGAGGCCCACGATGGTCCGGGCTGGTCATCTGGATCCAGTAGGCCAGAGCTGCTGTCATCACTGTGGGCCTCTTCTGTGGGTGGGGTAGAGATGTCTGGACCCTCCTGTCTGGTGACGTTATGTAGTGGTCCTGCAGGGGTATAAAAGCATGATTATTGCATCTGTGTGTGTCATGGTGTGCAATGGGTGGGTGAGCGTGTACCCCAGTGCTAGCATTCCTGTGTGGGGGCTTGTGTGATGATGGTTAGGGGTTGTTATGGGTATGTGCAGTGGGCATGCTTTAGTGCTGGGTGTCCATGCTTTGTTGTGTCATGCAGGGCTTGGTGGTTTGTGTTATTAGTACATAAGTGAGGAGTTGGAGTGATAGGGGAGGGGGTGAGGGTGGGGGTGTGTGATAGCATGCAGGTAGGGTTGGGGATATGATAGTTAAGATTTGACTTACCAGTGTCCATTCCTCCACCGACTCCTCCGAGGCTCTCAGGATGCATAATGGTCAAGACCTGCTTCTCCCATGTTGTTAGTTGTGGGGAGGAGGTGGGGGTCCGCCGCCAGTCCGCTGAATCGCGATGTTGTGCCTGGAGACCACGGAACGCACCTTCCCCCGTAGGTCGTTCCACCTCTTCCTGATGTCCTCCCGATTTCTTGGGTGCTGTCCCACTGCGTTGACCCTGTCCACGATTCTTCGCCATAGCTCCATCTTCCTAGCTATAGAGGTGTGCTGGACCTGTGATCCAAATAGCTGTGGCTCTACCCGTACGATTTCCTCCACCATAACCCTGAGCTCCTCCTCCGAAAACCTGGGGTGTCTTTGGCGTGCCATGGGGTGGTGTAGGTGATGTGTGGGGTGGTGTATGTGGTGATGACTGTGGTGATGTGTAGTGGTGTGGGGTGTTTTGTGCATGGATGTTGTGTGGGTGATGGTGTTGTGTGCCTCTGTGTGGTGGGGTTGTCTATTGCTGTGCTCTCTCTCTGTCGCCTTCGTCTCAAATTTTTGGTTGTAGGGGTTTGTGGGTGTGTGTTTTATATTGTGTTGGGTGTGTGGGAGTGGTGTTTGTATGTGTATCAGGTGTGTGTATTTTGAATTGTCCAATGTGGCGGTGTTTTTGAGATGTGTGTGTATTTTGAGCGCGACGGTGTGTACCACCAATGGAATACCGCGGTTGAAAGACCACCACGTGGATTTGTGGGTTGTAAAAGCATGGGCGTGTTTCTGTTGGCGTGACGGTGGAGGATTTGTTTTCACCAGTTTATCACTGACCTTTGGTGAGGCGGACTTGTGTGGGTGTCTGAATTTCGGTGGATTCCGAGATGCGGGTCATAATAGCTGTTGCGGATTTCCGCGGCGTTGTATTGGCGGTCTTCTGCACGGCGGTAAGCGGCTCTTACCGCCAATGTTGTAATGACCCCCATAGTGCGACTAAAATTGAACATTTCTAATATCGCTGTGAGTACGCTTTTCAGCACCTAGACCACAGCTTCCATGCTTTGTTGAACACTTCAGCAGCCATTTTAGGGGCACATCTCATCATTGCACTGTGTATTCTGCAACTAGACTACAGCTTCCACACTCTGTTGGACTCTTCGGCGGCCATCTTAGAGGCACATCGCATCATTACACTGTGTATTCTGCTTGTGTGTTACGGTGACACGCACACCTCGACGGCCATGTTAACCAACACAGCTAGTTAACCGAATTGTGGACATATTCAGCTGCCATTTTATATGTACTATAGTCAATCCTCTGTACACCTAAATCTGATTTTTACATTTATACCTATTGTAAATAGCTAATCTGTAGTTTCCATTACTTACGCTTGTTTTTATTTTGGTGAGTGACATTCCTACTTCCTGTAATTATCGATATGCAGCAGTCTATCGCTCCTCCCCCTCCTTTTGTTCCCAATCCGGTTTACCAGATGCAGATTGGGAGCAATGGAAAGAGGCATTTAAGGCGTATTTGGATGCCTTGGAGGGTGAAACCTTCACCCACAAGAGGAAATTTGCAATTTTAAGACATTGTTTGGGCAGTGAAGGACGTAAAGTATATTGAAGGGGAAGGTGACGGTGTAGAAGATGAGTATCAAACTGCAATCAATTTGCTTAGTTCGAGGTTTAAAAAATGCAGAAATGTCACTTTGGAAATACATAAATTCTACAAAAGGCAAAAACTACTAATAAGAAAATACAAGAGGCATTATTATCCACCCCCAACTTAACTTTACAGAAAGCCTTAGAGATTGCTACCAGAGTCGAAAGCACTGTGTCATTCATGGAACAAATGTCAATCGCTGACAATAGGAATCAGTCGCTGCGATCAGAGGTTTTAGCAGTTAAGTCTAAATACAAAAATAGGAATGTGAAAAGTGGAAATGCACCGCAACCTATTGAAAGCAAGACTGGGAAAAACATATCCAAACCTTTAGAGTGTTATATATGTGGTAGTACTACCCATTTAGGTAATGCTAAATGTTGCCTAGCTCTGGACAAGATGTGTGCCAAATGTTACAAGAAAGGACATTTTGCGAGAGTATGTAGATTGAGAGGACCCAATAGTTCAGACAAACTCAACCACAAGATTAGTAGTGTCGTTGCAAATAATTACTCTTCTTCTAGTTGTGAGGAAGGGGAAATATTCATGGTGTATGACAAAGAACCCCTGATTGGTGAAGTAAGGGACTCTAGTGTGAGAAGACCATTTTGTTTGGTTGAAATAGATGGTGTTCAGGTTCACATGATGGCTGACTCGGGTTCACCATTCACCCTTTTGAGCGAAACCAAGTGGAATGACTTGTTTAGAGCCCGAGGAGTCACCTTAAAACCTTCACCAATCCATCCTATCGGATATGGAGGGAAGGCAATTGATGTAGTCGGGGAATTTCAAGCGACACTCAAATTTAAGAATAACATCTCGCCTGCTACAATTTACGTGGCCAAGGATGACACATGCCTTTTAGGATGGTGTGATCAGGGTAAATTAATGCTGGTACTAGATCCAAATAATCCTGAGCAAGTTGTAATGAAAAATGAATATTTGCGGGTGTCTTCAATCATGTGTAATGAATAGGAATCACGTTATCCTGAGATTTTCAATAGTAATGTGGGTCTGTTCAAGGGTTTTGCTCACAAAATTAAAATCAATAAGGATGCGCGACCAAAAGTACACAAGGTACGGAAGGTTCCCCTCACCTTAAGAGACGATTTTAAGGAAGAACTAGACAAATTGTGTACTCTAGACGTAATTGAACCTATAGAGTCTTCGAATTGGGTCGCACCTGTAGTGTTAACCCGCAAAGCGAATGGATTGTTACGAATGTGTGTGGATTTGCGTGATTTGAACAACCAAATTTGGGTGGATCAATACCCCCTATACAACATCTCGGAAATGCTATCCTCTATCAAAGATGGTAAAGTACTTTCCTTACTCAACATGACATCTGCTTACCATCAGATTAATCTACATCCCAGCTCAAGACATTACATAGCCTTTATTACACCTTTTGGCTTATTTCAGTTCAAGCGTATGCCTTTTGGGTTGGCGTCCGCGTCAGCCGTGTTTTAGAGAACAGTGGAAAGCATGTTCAATAAGTTAAGTGGTGTGAAGGCGTTCCAGGATGATATTTTGGTTTATGGCAAAGACAAGTCTGAGCATGACGAGAGACTAAGTTGTGTGCTAGATGTACTGAAATTGAAAGGCGTAACTCTCAGTTCCGCTAAGTGCCGATTTGGTGTGTCTTCTGTGAATTATTTGGGATTTGAATTAACAGCTGAAGGCATCAAACCTAAAGTAAGTTTGGTGAAAGCCATCCAGGATTTTGTGTGTCCAGAGAATAAAGACCAATTGAGGTCTTTCATGGGACTGATAGAATTTTATGCCAGATTTGTGCCAAATTGCTCAGCAAAGACTTATAACCTGAGAAATCTATTGAAGAGGAATGTAAAATTCTTATGGGACTCTAATTGTAACCATGAATTTGAAAGTATGAAGCAAGAAATTGCTCAGGCGGTTCCCTTAAAGCCCTTTGACAGCCGGGATCACTCTATTATAATGGCAGATGCCAGCCAGAAAGGGTTGTGGGCCGTGTTATTACAAAGGAGAGATGGTAAGGACGAAGTTGTAGCATTTGCGTCGAGAAGTTTGAAGGGTGCTGAGTCAACGTACTCTGTGATCGAACGGAAGGCTCTGGCATGTTGGTGCGGCGTCAGTTATTTGAAACAGTTTGTTTGGGGTACTAGATTTACTGTTAGGACGGACCACAAGCCTCTAGTTCAACTTTTCACTGCCAAAGGTTCTGAGAAAGCCACTCCAAGGATCGCCAAGTGGCAGTACAAATTGCGTGAGCACAATTTTAAGTTAGAATATGTACCAGGAAAAAAAAACATTTTGGCGGATTGTTTGTCTAGACTGTCCGGCTCCAACTCTTCTGCAGAATTGTCAACTGATATTGGCTCCAATGAAGGCGATAATGATGTAGTGGTGTGTTCAGTGAGTGAACTTTTAACGCGGTGCGCTGAAGGAACATATTATAGGTCCAGTAAGTTTGTCTTATGGGTCCCAAGAGTATGGATTGGTGCTTGTTGATTACTATAGCAGATGGCCAGAAGTCAAATTTCCCAATTCTAACAATGTAATCCAGTGGTTGGAATGTATTTTTGCTAGAGAAGGTATTCCGGATGAAATCCTGACGGATAATGGACCCCAGTTTATATCAGCTCAATTTGAGAAGTTTATGAAGTTTTTGGGCATCAGACATTCCAAGACATCATTGTATCATCCTCGTAGCAATGGGCTTGTGGAAAGGTTCAACAGGGTGCTCAAGGATAATATTCAGTTTTCCAAGTCAAGTGGACTACACTGCAAATCGGAGTTAGCTAAATTGTTGTGGGCGGTGCGTACCACGAATAATTCTTACACTCAAGTTTCGCCCTTTGTCCTGCTATGCGGCCGTATTCCATCTTCAAAGTTAACTAGGGAATGGATGGGTTGTTTCTGTGTGCCTTGGCATAAAGTTGACGGTGTTATGGAAAAACGAATAGCTGCGCAACATAAATATATAACTAAGGGGGACTCTGAACTTGCTGTTAAGTCAACCAAAAGGTGTCACAATCGCATGACTGATTGGAAGGTGAGTGATCTAGTGAGGGTGAAGTATCCAAGGGTCATGGTGAAGGGTCAATCCAGGTTTAGTGACTGCAGGAAGATAATTCGTGTAGGAAACAGTGCCGTTAAGTTGGAGGATGGTAAATGGTGGAACAAGGGCAACCTATCCTTGTCTAGTACTGTGAATAAAACTGACGTATGTGACGATAATCAGGTTGAACGCGTTCGCATGCGTTCTTCTAGAACATGTAATCCCTCTGCAGAACATTGTGGGCGATCTTCTAGGAACGTTAAACCACCTAAGAAATTCAATGATTATGTACCAATGTAACCGCACTATAATTAGAGGGCATAAGTATTATATTCACCATATTTGTTGTAACATGTAAATGATTTATGCAATTTTGTTTATGGTTATTTTGTAAGTGTCGTTATAAGGAAGGAGATGTGTTGGATTGTGCACGCGACACGCTTCCGCGCGACTATCCGTGCAACTATCCGTGCGATCAAAATGGATCGAACTTGGAATGGTGTGTGTAGGTTTGAATGTGTTGGGGAGTTGGTGTTGGCAGCCGGTGCGGGCGGACAGGAGTTGAGGCTGTAATCTCCGAACTTAAAAAAATAAAGAAGATACTTTGGAAACCTTATCCAGTGTACGCCTCACCTTTTCAGGGACATCAATTTATTTTGTCTTCCTTCAAGAAGAAATGACACTTTCTAAACCTCCATGAGCCATGCACCTGGGGAGACTACACATGTGGCCAGGCATCTCAAAGCATAGCCACTGCACATTTCAAGTATAATATAGCAAGCAATGTTGTGGCATCACACATAAGGATAAAATATTTTTGGGGCAATTGCAAATGCCAGGTTGAGCTAAGCAGCATCTGTCATGTGAACCCGGCAAGATGTAAGGGGGTTTTAATGGAGTGAACTGTGCCCATAGGCCACTGAAGTCCCTTGACATGAAGTATGCAGAGCTAAAAGTGGATGAAAAGAGTTCACAAACTACAAAGAAAATCCGTAGGATGATGTCAGTGTGCTCCAACATGAAACCATGACTAAATACACTTCCTATCTTTGAAATGGTGGCTGGAGGCAACGGTGAAATCACCAACATGTTGGATATAAACCCCTGTACAAATGCTGGTATGCCAGTTTCCCCTATAGTTAAAATGTGCTCCTGTACTGACTTGTCGGTTTTCTAAAATCCATTGACTCAATGCCTGTCTCACTCAATCTCCAGTCTTGTGACTCTGTAATTGTATGGGGACCTGTTCTGGGGACATATGGAGGGAAATAAACTAAGTACTGAACTAGAACCCTGGCCTATGGCTATTGTTAAAAAAATATTTGTCTATATTTTCAAACAAGGGCTGGAAATGTATCAGGTTTCAAGCATGTATCTAAATAATGTTTAATTTCACCCTCAGATCGCTTTGCGGCATCAGCATTGGGTGCATAGATGCAATACTTTGCTTGAAGTGATTTGGTGCAATAAACATGGTTTATTATCCTTTCCTTGGGAAAGGAATTGCAGTGGTTGCTGCTGGTTGGGAAGTCGGGGGGAGGAGGGAGAGGAGGGCTGGGTGACGCTCCACTGTCCAACAGTCAAATCTATACTAATTTGTGGATTTCTCTCCCGGTATCAGTAACTGGAACGGCCACCCCATTTCAACCCCCACGTCACCATGAAAGGTTGCATCTGAAACCCCACTGTATTCTGTTACTTGCAGTCTTTCACATCATAATCTTTCATATGTTTTTTCTCAATTTTTAAACTCATTAGCACATTGGGGATAGGCAGTCTCCTGGTATACGTTTTACATTTTCAAGGAGCATCAGAGGAGCTTGGCTTTTCAGTAGTTACTCTGCCTCGAACAGACGAACGCCTGAAACAATAATTGTCAAACACATTTACTCACTCAGCAGCAAGAGTGCATGGGATTGGCGGCAAACCATTCAGCTCTGGTAGACCATGTAAAATTATTAAAGAGATGTTATACTCAGACCAGGCAGTTTTTGCATTTAACATTTTCAGGTGTTTGGATCCAGTGTGTTCTGGGAAACAATACAGGATTGTTATAAATGCTGAAGCTGTTTGGGTACGCGCAATACTTTTTTCATCGTAATTTCTTTCAGTGTGCCCTTTTACCAGTAGCAAGATACAAGTTATTGTTGCTGTGAACTTTGCGAAGGCTAGAGAATACAGAGTACAAGGAATGTGGGCCACAGTGACCCAGGTGATGTGAGCTTAAGGGGCAGTAAATGTGGGACCTGAAACGTTTGCTGTCATTGTAATGCTAAAACCCAACCTCCCCTTGTCATTATTCTTTCCTGGCTGAAGCCCGCTTTCCTCCCCCTACCTCCAACACCAGTAAAAACTCACCTGCTGTTCTTTGCCCCCAGTTCCATTATATTGGACCACACCCACAAACAATGTCACGTTCATGTGCTCCTCAGGGTTTGAAGTGGCTGTAGACTAGCGAAAGTAGGCCACCACTCGACTCGACTCCATAAGGGGATGATTTAATGATCATACAGGGCTCGTAGCGGGTTAGACTTGGCATCCTTGGCGTGGTCTCCCCTAACCGTTTGCCTCTACTTCCCAGGTTGTTTCTATGTGCTGGACTCTGTTTTTGCTGTTTTGTTTGCTCTGGACACTTTACCACTGCTGATCAGTGCTAAAGTGTGAATGTCCCCTGTATAAATTATGCATGTACATTTGCTAATACATGATTGGCATATTTGATTTATTAGTAAATCCCTATTAAATTGCACTAGAAGTGGCCAGGGCATGTAAATCAAATGCTACTAGTGTGCCTGCAGCACTGGTTGTGCCACCCAGAGTAGTAGACCTGTAAACATGGCTCAGACCTGCCGCTGCAGTGTCTGTATGTGCAGTTTTAAACTGCCAATATCGACTTGGCAAGTGTACCCACTTGCAAAGCCTAAACCTTCCCTTTTATACATGTAAGGCAAACCTGAGGGCGGCCCTACGTAGCCCCATGGGCAGGGTGCAGTGTATGTTAAAGGTGGGGCATGTACTTAAGTGGTTTACTTGTCCTGACAGTGAAATACTGCCAAATTTGTTTTTCATTGTTGCAAGGCCTATCTCTCTCATAGGTTAACATGGGGGCTGTCTTTAAATATGATTAAAGCACATATTCACTTTTATAAAGTAGGCATTTTCTTGCATAAACCACTCTGTGACTCTGCCTGTTTGTGGGTTCCCTGTCTGGGTCAGTTTGACAGTTGGGGTTTTTGCACCTCTCCTCTAGACAGTGACACAAAGGGAGCTGGGGTGTAGCTGGGGTGTAGCCATCTGGGCTGAGAGAAGGGGAGGAGTGGTCACTTACACCTGAAAGGGCTGTGCCTGCCCTCCCATAATGCAGTCTCTAGCCCCCTGCTGTGTGTCTGGGGCTTGGCCTGGGCAAGGCAGGATCTTGAGAACAACAGAGACTTCCATTTGAAGTAGGCCTACTTCAAAGGCAGAAATGGGTATAAGAAGAGGACCCAAAACCCCTGAAAATCAGATTACTTCTGGAACCAAGAGGAACCTTTGTCAAGGAGAAGTGTCGGAGAAGCTGGAGGAGGAGTACTACCCCTTTGCCTGTGACTGTGCTTTGCTGGGTTGGCCTGCAGTAGCAGCTTCTAACTGAGAGAGGACAAAGACTGACTTTTGTGTGACTTTCCACTGGTGAAGAATCTCTGAGGGTTTCAACTGAGCTTGCCTCCTGTTGCTGAAGTCTCAGGGACAATAAATAAATATAAATAAAATATAAATAATATAAATAAATAAATAAATTGGGCTTTCTGCTGAGAGTCCTGCCTCCCAAGTGGTGCTCTAACCCATCTCTGTGCCCTTGAAAGGTACAACTGGTGGAAAAGGAAAGAAATCCAAGCAAAGACCGCTGTGTGGGCAAACTTTCGACGTACCACCCCTCCCACAGCTGCTAAACGATGAGCCACCAGCCTCGCAGCTAAAATCGATGCTCCGCCTGCATCGCGGCTGGGATATCGACGCAAAGCGGCTGGAGAAATGACGTGCAACACCCGCAGTTGCTGCTTTTAACAACACAAGCCCCCACGCAGCGCGGTTTTTTGACACCATGCGACCGGATTTCAATGCCACAAGCTGGGTGCGGAACATCAACGCAAAGCCTGTCTCGACCCGAGTTGCCTGTCTGGGATCGAGGCATCGCTCTCTTGTGGGAGAGAAGAAACGACCAACGCCGACCTGACTGGAGGAGGAACAATGCATGATCTTGCTGACGAGTAAGAAATCGACGCATCGCTGGCCGTTTCTGACGCACACTCACTGGTGCAGCTTTATTTTGATGCCACCCTGGTACATTTGTGCAATAACAGTGTTCTCACTGTTTTCTAAGGATTTAAGACTCTTAGGGGGTTATTACAACTTTGGAGGAGGTGTTAATCCGTCCCAAAAGTGACGGTAAAGTGACGGATATACCACCAGCCGTATTACGAGTCCATTATATCCTATGGAACTCGTAATACGGCTGGTGGTATAACTGTCACTTTACCGCCACTTTTGGGACGGATTAACACCTCCTCCAAAGTTGTAATAACCCCCTTATTCTTTTTAAAATTCATATCTTGACCTGTATATGTTGGATTTTTGTATTTTGGTCTTGTTTTGTTTAGATAAATATTTCCTGTTTTTCTAAACCCGTGTTGTGTCATTTTGTAGTGTTTTCACTGAGTGTGTGTTGGTACAAATACTTCACACATTGCATCTGAAGTTAAGCCTGCCTGTTCGTGCCAAGCTACCAAGGGGGTGAGCAGGGGTTACCTGAGGGTGAGTCTTCTTTACCCTGACTTGAGTGAGGGTCCTTGCTTGGATAGGGGGTAACCTGACTGCCAACCAAAGACCTCTTTTCTAAAGGAGAGTAACTCAGGAAAAATGCGACTCGACCCACAGCACGAGGTGTGGTGTTGTCTCTGTTTCTCCCCCGCTCCGTTGTGCAAACAACACCCAGCACACAAAGAGCAGGAGGAGATACAGGCGGTCATTCTGACTGCGGCGGGCGGCGGTAGCCGCCCGCCATGCGGTTACCGCCATTTGGCCGCTCCGCGGTCAAAAGACCGCGGCGGCCATTCTGGCTTTCCCGCTGGGCCGGCGGGCGCCCGCCAAAGGAGCACCCGCCGGCCCAGCGGGAAAGGCCCTGCAACACAGAGGCCGGCTCCGAATGGAGCCGGCGGTGTTGCAGGGGTGCGACGGGTGCAGTGGCACCCATCGCGATTTTCACTGTCTGCAAAGCAGACAGTGAAAATCTTTATGGGGCCCTGTTAGGGGGCCCCTGCACTGCCCATGCCAGTGGCATGGGCAGTGCAGGGGCCCCCAGGGGCCCCACGACACCCGTTCCCGCCATCCTGTTCCTGGCGGTAAGAACCGCCAGAAACAGGGTGGCGGGAAGGGGGTTGGAATCCCCATGGCGGCGCTGCAAGCAGCGCCGCCGTGGAGGATTCCCTGGGCCAGGGGAAAACCGGCGGGAAACCGCCGGTTCCCCTTTTCTGACCGCGGCTTTACCGCTGCGGTCAGAATAGCCCAGGAAGCACAGCCAGCCTGTTGGCGGTGCTTCCACGGTCCCCGGACCGCCAGGGTCGGAATGACCCCCACAGTCTGGATGACCAGCCCAGCAACTGCAGAAATGGCCAATCACTGCATGGCTTCTCAATAAGCCATTAAAGTAATTGGTCAAGTTAGGCAAGAGTCTCCCTCTCCCATGGTGCCTCACCAGAGGCTTGGAGTAGGCCTAACAACCCCTGTCTAAACCAATCCAGATGCTGCTTCCTTGCTGTTACACAGCATCAGCGCAGCGACAGGAATGGCTTGAGCAGGGCAACTCTCTGCTCATTTAGGAGACTGGAATTGTGGCTTTGATCAACCCCCGGTGCTCACTAATGCAGTTGGAGAGAGGCCTTAGTGCGCATGTTGGGCTGGCTAGAGAAAGGCAGCCATGCAATCCAACATGTGCACTTTGTGGACCTAAGCTAGGTGGGATGCGCTAGTGTATATCAAATTTCAAGCTCCAGCCCCTTCAGAGCACCATTGAATAGAAACCACCCGCGGCTGAAGGATGACTGCCGCAGGTGCATGCGCAACTTTGGGAGGCTGTTTTTTAAGTTTTTTTATGAATATTATTCACATGTAATAGTGGGGGTGGGGTTTTGAAATATGATTGGGGCAATGTCCCAATACCGTAGGGCAGGAACCGCCCCTGTTTGTCACACTAGTAATACCATGAGTCACCTTGAGAGGAGATGTAGTTTAGTGGCTGAAATTAGATGTGAGCAAAGATGCAATTATTTTCCTCGAACTTTCTGTTTTTTTCGCAAATAACCATGATTTCTCCTTGCAGTTTGCAAACTTTTATTCACATTGATATGATAAAATCAGGAGTTTAGTGTCCATATTAAATTGTTTTAAGAAAAAAAATATCTCCGCCATCAACAGTTTCAAAGTTGTGAGGAAAATTGAGTTAACGCTAACTTGCCAGAAAATGGCTCACCAATTTATTTTAGTGGCAGATACCACTCAGTGGCATAATGCAAAATGATGGGTCTCCCATGCAGAATGTAAAGGGGGCCCACTGACTTGACCATATCTCACAGATACTTATTGGCCTTAAGATGAATGGGGGTCCCCTGATGTTTTGAGAGCCTCTGAAGGGTTGGACCCCCCTGCACCACAGGGGTGCAGGAGCCTGTGTTACCCCCTTGTCACAAAGAAAAACTACATAGGAGTGTAGTCATAGAAAACGTGGGAAGCTCCGTAAACTACGGGTAGGCTGATGGGTATGCAGATCTAGTGAAACTTTGCTTGCATAATAACATGGCACACTGAAATGGCATAAAAAAAACACCATCTAATACTGGCCTTAACACTTGAGTAACAAGGAGGATCTTAGGCACTTCTGTTCACCTGCTCTCTTTCTCTGCCCTCTTACGTGCCAAAAAGTTGGAGCTCCTATTAAGGAAGAAACAGGAGTGTTTAGAGTCATATAAAAATAAACTGGGCATTAATATTTGCATATCAAGTTTAAGAAAACCACAATAGGTTTACGGTATTGTGACTGCTTAAAAATGTATTTCTGGTAAAGTTTTGTCATCAGACTGAAACAGTAGTTTTCTATAGCAAGAACTGCTTACAGGCCAGACTGGCGGTACCGGTCATCAGTCTTTTCCTCTGCAGGCTGAAAGTGTGTGTGAGGAGAGCAGCTTTGTTCCTGGGGGGCATTTGTAGCAGTGCAGCAGTTTTAAAAGCACTTGCTGCAGAGTTCCTTGTATATCCAGCGATTTTCAGGCAGTAATAAAAGTGTCAGGATAACTCTGGTGAGTAACGTACCTGGTGGAGAAAGATCTGAGTTTTGCCTAGTGGCAGTTTTGACTCACCTACGGTAGCACAGAGGGTTAATATGCCTGCTGCAAAGAATGTGTGCCATGCTGATCACAGAACAGTGCTTTATATGCATAGCTCAGTGGATAGTACTTCTGCCACACAAAACCTTTTGTTACCGTGCAGTTAATAAGTCACAATCGTAATCTAGCACAGTGAGCCGTGAACTGCCATCAAAAAGCTGCACGCAAACTGGATTGTACAGAATAAAAAGGTATGTTTTTTCTCAGCTTTTCATTATCCCAATGTTGCTAAAAAAGGGTTTGTTTTGGAAGAAATAAAGTCTTAATAGTAAAGCCAACCTGAACCTCTGTGTTACATTCTGAATCCTAAGTTTTCGTTTCCAGACCAAGCACTCTTAAAAAATGCCTACCAGTACTGATGACGTGGATCCTACACCTTGTAGTCTCCTTTGTCTTATGTAACATTTTCTATACTCTGATTCACACACATATGATTCATTGTCTTTGTGTGTGTGAGATGTAGAATGTGCAGACATCCCACAGTGGTATGAGACAAAAAACAAAATAAAATGAGAATTTGGGTTGTTGGTTGACTGGGGTATGAGCCCCAGTTAAACAGCAACCACAATTCTTGTCAGTCTAAGGCACAAGAAAATCCCAAATTAACTTGTGCTCACCCTCTAGTAGCTTGGCTCAGAGCAGTCAGGTTTAACATGAAGGGAATGTGTAAAGTATTTGTGCAAAACTTCAAGCAGTAAAACAGTGAAAACACCACTGAAAAAGGATCCCACACCATGTTAGAAAAATATAAATTATTTTAACCAGTAAAACTGGACCAAAACAACAAAAATCCAATAAGTAGAACTTGAGGTATGAATTTTTAAAGAATACATGGTAAAAGAGCACTTAAAAAATCAAAAGCTCCTATCGGGGACACCTGGTTGTGCCAGACCAAGACAAAGTCAAACTTTCAGCCGATCACGATGGAACACGGGCCATGTACATGGACCCCATTGGGCCTGCTGAACCAAAGTATCTTAAATCCAGGATGCTGAGTATTGAATTGGTTCCGATCTGTGCCGCTGAGGAAATGCGTCCATTTTCCCCATGCAGTTGAGGAGATGTGTCGAAGATCCCCACGCAGCAATGGTGATGTGTCGGTGCTGAGATAAGGCAAAGTTTGGGTGCATATTCCGAGTGCATTGACGTTAGGGTGATGTGTTGATTCTGATTGGCGCAGAGTCTGACAGTTGGAGTGTCAGCATCTGTGCCAAGGCTGTCGTTGATGGAGATGCGAGGACTTTGCGCCACAGAAAGCACCGCTGTTTTGGTTCCAAAAGCAATTGCTCCACACAACAGCAGCTAAACAGTGATTTTGCCCACGCAAAATCAGTGTTGCGTCATTTCGGCCCATGCAGCAGAAGATGCATCTGTTCCACTGGGACAAACACCGTAGGTCCACTTCCAAGGGCTAAGGATGGGGGTGCCACCACTTGGAAGGACAGACTCACAGGTGGCAGAGTGCTTTTGCAGCAGCTGTGTTCTTGGAAGTCTGTTATGTCCTTGAGACTTCAGATCTGGAGGCCAGTCGACCTGCCCTTGGAGTCACTCTGGGTTGGAAAGATTCAGGTCCAGTCCTTTTCACTTTCACGGAAGAGGGCACCATGCATGGGTCAGCACAGCAGAGCAGAAGTAAAGCAAACAGACGCCTAACAGAGTGTCAGGGCTTCAGCAGCAAAGCAGTCCTTCTTCCTGGGAGAGTATCCACAGGTCCTGAAGTTTACTGACGTAGTGGTGTCAGAGGTCCAGTACTTATGCTAGTTGATGCTTTGAAGTGGGGGAGACTTCAAAGATGCCGTTGAAGTGCACAGAGCATTTGCCCTTCCTGGCCTGGTTCCAGACTCACTTTAGGTAATTATGCAGCCCTTTGTGTGGGGACAGAACACAGCCTGGTCAGGTGTAAGTGAGGCTGTGTCCAGCAGCTTCCTCCGGTCCTGCCATGATGGCCCACCAAAGCTTAACAAGTCATACCTAAGCTCCCATTGTGTGTGGCTGTCTAGGGGAATACAGAAAGCCCAGCTTTCACCCTGCCCCAGACATGTGATCAGAGAAGGCAGTAGGCACCAATGGCTAAAGTAAGGAAATGCCAGCTTTCTAAAAGTGTCATTTGCAGACCTGCAATTTAAAACCCGACCTTACCACAAGGTTGTAATTTTAAAATTGTATTCCAGGGCCACCGAAACTCGAAAAGTCTATCTCTTCTAGATAGTGAATTACACTTAGAAGTTGTACTAAGGTAATCCCAATGTTCACCTATGGTAGAGATAGGCCTTGCAGTAATGAAAACAAATGTAAGAGTTTTTCACTACCAGGACATTTAAAATGTAAAAGTACATGTCAAACATTTTAAATACACTGTGCCTTGCCCTTGGGGCTGCCTAGGGCCTAGAGTAGGGGTGACAGATTTATTAAAAAGGAAGGTTTGGGCGTGGCAAAAGGTTTACTTTGCCAGGTAGACATGGCAGTTGAAAACTGCACACACAGGCTCTGCAGTTGCAGAACTGAGACATGTTTAAAGGGATACTGAAGAGGGTGGCGCAATCAGTGCTGCAGGCTCACTAGTAGCATTTAATTTACAGGCCCTGGGAACATGTAATGCACTCTACTAGGGATTTGTAAGTAAACTAAACATTCCAGTTGGGGATAAGCCAATGTTACAACGTTTTAGGGAAAAAGCACAAGACCTTTAGCACTGGTTAGCAGTTGTAATGTGCACAGAATCTTAAGGCCAGCAAAAACGAAGTCAGCAAAAACAGGAGGTCTGAAGGCAAAAGGTTAGGGGGAACTATGCCAAGGATGCAAGGTCTAACACAAATTAAATACATATGAGAGAGGAGCTTTGGCGATATGAGCGACATTGTTGGAGGATGACGTGAGGGGATCATGGAAGAACCCCAACAAAGAATGTTGGATCCTGGTGCACTGTAAAGTCATAATTTACTATGCTTTAAAAGCTACTATAGTTGAATAGATAATTTAAAATGTGTTGTAAAATGCACCTTTTTTGCTACTTTTTTTCAACTTTTCTTAGGGGGGTGAACCCCCAAACCTCCATGTAGTGGTCAGGCTTGCTTGCTGTGCTTGCTATGCCTGTACAAGGCTGATTTGACTAAATGTGCCAGGGCTGCTTTGGGTTTCTAGTCTGGCCCGTCAACGACAATACCTGCTCTAATTATTTTGCTGTTTTTTTTTTTTAATATGAAAAACTTGCTTTCAGCAACGTTCTCGAAAAAAACTAAAATAAGTGGACCCATGTGTGCTTTGACTGTCCTCATTTACAGCAAGGAGCAGAAATTTCTCTTATGCTGGGAGCACTGCCTAATGCTCATATGAGAACTTGGAAGAAATATTTATTTTGGAGGATAAGAAAGCTGCTGAATGAGGTTTTAATCTGACTGAACATCTTACTCGTGCCTGTCTGCTATAGATTTCATAATGGGTTCCATATTTTTTAGAACAATAGCCAGCAAAAGAAGGTGACAGAGCGCGACTGGGATCTGTCTGCGCCTTAGTCGCAGACATCCACGTAGCACTCACTGTTGGTTTGCAGTGGTGTGAACACTTGCCTAATTGTTTTTTCTTGGCCTGTAAAGGGTGTGGCGCAGGCGCATGAGCTGTGTATGGCAAACTTACACTACTCGTCAAAGGAAAGTACAAATAAAAAAAAAAAGAAGTGATGGGACCTGATTCACAAAGGTAAACTTAGATGTTTGGTCTAACCGGAGACCAAACGTCTAAGTTTTAGACTTTGGGAATTCACAAAACGCATTTATGAGTACTATCTTTAGGTCCACACTCGGGTCATACATTCCCTTTCCACTCACTACTACTTATATGTCATCTGAGAGAGAGTTCTCAGTGCAAAGCTAGTCTCTTTCACACACCCTACTATGCACACCCATCATCTGAGAGAGGACTGAAAGAAGAAGCCAGTCTATGCATACACCTTACTATGCTACCCTGTCATCTGGGAGAGAGGTATGAAATGAGAGGCCAGATAATGTACAAACTCTCCTATGCATGGCAGTCATGTGAGACATAGGTCTGCCAGAAAGAGCACATTGCATGTACACACCCTAAAAGGTACACCCATCATCTGAAAGAGAGGACTTAGTGAAGAGGCCAGTTTCACTTCCCAGACCCTACAACGCACACCAGTCATCTGAGAGAGAGGTCTGGAAGAAGAGGCTAGCCCATATAACACCATACTATGCAGAGCCATCATCTGAGACAGAGGTCTGATAGAAGAGGCCAGTCCGTATACACACCCTAATACATACACTGGTAATCTGAGAGAGGCAAGTTCCTGGGGAGGCGGTCTCTCTCCATACAGCCTACTATGCAAACCTGTCTTCTAGGAGAGAGGTCTCTGTCATCTGAGAGAGAGGTCCGAAAGAGGAGCGAAGTCCATGTAAACACGTTATTGCACACTCCTGTTATCTGAGAAAGAGGTGTTGAAACTGAGGATAGTCCATGCAGACACGCTACTATGCACGCCTTTCATGGAAGAGAGAGGTTTGAGGAAAAAGGCCAGTCTCTCCTCACACCCTACTATGCACACCCATCATCCAGATGAGGGGTCCCACAGCAGAGGCCAGTCCCTTCCTACACTACTATGTACATGTGTAACTATAAGTCATGCCCTAAGGTAACTATAACTCGCGCCTCCATCAAGCACAGTTTTTTCGTAAAAAATGTTACTACAAATATGACATTGATATTGTCAATAATGTTATCAAAAATGTCATGAGTGCCATAATTTGTGCTGAATTTCAGTGGTTTGGTATGTTTAAAATGTGAGCCTAACTATAACGTCCCTGTAACCTTTGTTTTTTTAAGTGAATTTCTATGGGTTTTTAACTTCTATTTCCTAACTATAATGCCCGTCTAACCTTTGTTTCTTTCAGTGAATTGGTATTTTTTTTATGTATAGTAATTTTTATTACTATACGTTAATCCAACAACTGCCACGCATGGCCTTTGGCCTGCGGCCAGGTCCTGAGGCCAGCCGCCCATGAACACTCAACCTTGCACCATGCACGTCCTTCACCGTGAGCATCATGGGTTGCCCTCACGGCCTGGCCTGTAGCCAGTCCCTTAGGCCAATCCTCCTAACCACCCAATTCCTACTCTACACATGGACCTTTGGCCCTGCGTGATGGGAGTTGGCCACAGCCTGTCTCTCTGGATGTGAGAATAGGTGTAGGAGGGTGTATCTAGGGGTGAGAGTCACTGTAAGAGTGCATGCATCCATAACTTAGTGGGTGTTTCAGTGTCTGCGCAGGTCTGTGAGAGGGTGCACAAGGGTGTCAGTGGGTTTGTGAGTGGGTGTGTGAGAGTCTGAGTGGGTCTGTGAGTGGGTGCATGAATGGGTCTGTGAGTGACTGCATAAAGGTCTGAGTGGGTGTGTGATTGGGAGAAAGAGATTGAAAGAAAAAGAGGGAGAAGAAGAGTGAGAGAGAAAGTTTTTTAGGCTATGATATATAATATACTTAGAATGAGATATTTCTGCACAAATTGAAAAGAACATTTTTTTTGTTGATTAAAAATAGTAAGATCACCTTTTAATATGAGCCTTTAAAATTTGCAGTTGAAAATAAATGAAAGGAGGGAAATGACTGTGGATACACCTGCAGTTAAACTCTTAACTCTCAAAGTCTGTGGCCTTCACCATTATGCTACAGGATATTTTTATGTTTTCATTTTTCTTGCCCTTTATGGGATATCTGGGACCTGTGGGGAGCCTCAAGGCCTCCCCCATCCCTGCTGATTTGTACTTTTTTAATTATTTGCCCTTTACAGGATATCTGGGACCAGGCAGGGAGCCTCAAGGCCCCCCCTCCCCCTCGGTCCCACCCAATTTGTTTTTTATTTTTCACTCTTTACGGGCTATCTGAAACCACGGGGGAGCCATAAGGCCTCCCCCACGGTCCCATTGGTTAAGCAAGGAAGGGGCTGCTTTTAATAGCAGCTCCCTGGTTGCTATAGCAATGGTTTCATCTGTCTTCCCTGCAGAAGATATGACAGATGAAAACTCTGCTTTCTGACAGCGGGACCTGTTTGACAGGTCCTGCTGTCAGAAGCCAGAGTTATGTTTGCTGTGACTTTGCTTCAGCTGTCCAATCTGCAGCCAAGCCACAGCAATCAGCTATGTCCTGGGGGTGGGCAACCTGGGACATAGCATGAGCTGGCTTTAGGGGGTAGTGGTCCACAGGGCCATCAGTGGCTCCTCAAGGGGGGGCTGCACGCCCCCCTCCAAGGAAAAGAGCCCCAGAGAGGTGGTGGTCCACGAGGCTTTAGGGGTCCAAAACAGACCCCCCTTCCATTTATTTAGCATTATCCCTGGGGAGGTTGTGGTTCCCGGGCGGTGGGGGGCAGTGCAGCCCCTGCACTGAATGTATTAAATTCCACAGGGAGGTGGTGGTCCCCGGGGCAGCGGGGGGGGGGTTGTGTGGCCCCCTGCAATATATTTGTGTAAGTCCCGGGGGGGGGGGGGTCCCCGGGTCAACAGAGGGGGCCGAGTGCCCCTCCTCACATGAATAGATAAATGCCCCCGGCTTCACACCTCATGGAAGAAGTCAGCATCAACCAGGGACCATCTAGGGTGAGCCAAGTCTGTGATATGTAACACAACATTCAGTCTGTGTGGTGCAAGGTATATACCTAAAATTGTGTAAATTTAAATTTCGTATTGCAGGTGTACTAGTATGAACATTCTAAGGGTTTGGTTCCACTCCTTTCCAGTGAAAGTCCAGCAGAGCAGATTTTCCCATCTGTTCCGCAAATGCAGCAGGTCATGAACCTTAATGGAAAATACAGGTCTGTACAGCTAAGTGATCCACTGGCCCCCGGACCAAATGTTAACAAACTCTGCAGTAGTGTATTACGGCAGGGTTCAGGCTCCAGCGCGCTATATAGCTGTCAAACAGCCAGTGTCAAACCCTGTATGTTAAAAAATTGGGGGCCTGTTATGTCACTGTGGGTCTCCAGCTCTTCTGCCATGCAGAAAAAGTCCTCAGAGTAGCAGTCCCCAAGAGTCTTCACACTGCCTTGTCCATGTAGTCAGTTGCTGGGATGTGAAAAAACCTCCTCTGGAGGTAGGAAACCCCATCAGTGGGATCACTGATGCATACAGCCCCTCCCCAGCATCAGAGGGCTATCTGTAGGAATCATGTCCGGCCTGTTACACAGTTCCTACAAATCAAATAGGACTGTGAATCTGATCAACATAAATGTCAGAGTATAGAGACTCAGTCCGCGTCTACCGTTAGGAAATGTTGACACAGTTCTTAGCTAGCTCGCCGTGCACTGGCTGAGCTCCTAAACACACCAGGGTACCAGATTGGTTTTGCAACCTCAAGCATGAGTACTCAGATTCCCAAGGAAATGCTGGAAACAGATCTAAACTTTCTTTGTCACTAAGAGTTCCCAAGATGAGACACAAGAAAGATAAAAAAAAAGTGTTGGTTAGAGCATTTATTGCAACAATCGTATTCTTGCATAAAACACATGAGCCTTGATTATTAGGCAAATGAGACAAAGCATGGTAAACCAGCATTACAAAAATTGTGAAAAAGATAAACAGTTCAACCATGATTATGTTTTTCTGCTGGTACACTCCTATCCACTACTTCATACACTATCAAGAGCATAATGGGAGTAACCACTGCCGGAACAATTGAAACAGTCCAACCCTCCCCCATACCTGAGTAAGATGTACTGGGAAGCCAGGAAGCTGGCCTAGTGTAGTGTATGCTATTTGTCCTGTGCAGGGTAGAGGTCAAATTCAAGATCGGCATCAGAGTCAACCAAGCTGCATCTTGGGCACAGCGTGTCCCTTTCCAGGATATTCCTAGTGGAAGTGCTCTTCTGCCAAACATGGCTCAGCGGCAGTTTATATAACACAAGAACCATTCATGGCACACTGTGTCAGAGATGCAGGCTCGACTCTATGATATGTCTGAAATCAGAGAGCTGTCTCCACAGACAATCAGACCTAGGGCATCTAGTTCTGTGTGCTCAGCCTTCAATGGAGTGTACAGACTAGATAGCATCAACACTTACAAGAAACAAGCAACAGGTACAGTGATTTCTCAGTACGTTATTCCATGAGTTAAAAACACATGTAAAGATTACCATCAGAAAGAAAATGATAAGTTAAAATGTGCATTTTAAAATTGAGGCTCTAAGCAGTCCCTAACTTGCTTTACTACAGGGCACATGGAGCCAGTTTGGCCCCCAGGCGTATGCCCAATACTGCCCTGAAGCCTCAATGGATGTCAAAACATCTTGGTATTGTGGATATCAAACTCGATAGTTTGGCTGCTTGAACAGAGTCGATTTTTCACCCATGTTTTTTGGCTGCATGCAGAAATTTTGAGGTGGGTGCCATTCCAGAATGTATCAAATCATTGACATTTATAAAGCGCGCTACTCACCCGTGCGGGTCTCAAGGCGCTAGGGGAAAAGGGGGGGTTATCGCTGCTCGAACAGCCAGGTCTTTAGGAGTCTCCGGAAAGCGGAGTGGTCCTGGGTGGTCCTGAGGCTAGTGGGGAGGGAGTTCCAGGTCTTGGCCGCCAGGAAGGAGAAAGATCTCCCACCCGCTGTGGAGCGGCAGATGCGAGGGACAGCAGCGAGTGCAAGGCCAGTGGAGCGGAGGAGGCGGGTGGGGATGTAGAAGCTGAGGCGTCTGTTGAGGTATTCCGGTCCCTTGTCGTGGAGGGCTTTGTGTGCGTGGGTGAGAAGTCGGAAGGTGATCCTTTTGCTGACTGGGAGCCAATGCAGGTGTCTCAGGTGTGCGGAGATGTGGCTGCTGCGGGGTACGTCGAGGATGAGGCGGGCCGAGGCGTTTTGAATGCGTTGCAGGCGATTTTGGAGTTTGGCTGTGGTCCCGGCGTAGAGGGTGTTGCCGTAGTCCAGGCGGCTCGTGACGAGGGCGTGAGTCACGGTTTTTCTGGTGTCGGCGGGGATCCAGCGGAAGATCTTGCGGAGCATGAGGAGGGTGAGGAAGCAGGCGGAGGACACGGTGTTGACTTGCTTGGTCATGGTGAGAAGAGGGTCCAAGATGAAGCCGAGGTTGCGGGCGTGGTCTGTGGGGGTCGGTGCGGTGCCGAGGGCCGTGGGCCACCAGAAGTCATCCCAGGCGGACGGGGTGTTGCCGAGGATGAGGACTTCCGTTTTTTCTGAGTTCAGCTTTAGGCGGCTGAGCCTCATCCAATCTGCGACGTCCTTCATACCCTCTTGTAGGTT
Organism: Pleurodeles waltl; assembly: GCF_031143425.1. NCBI lineage: Eukaryota > Metazoa > Chordata > Amphibia > Caudata > Salamandridae > Pleurodeles > Pleurodeles waltl. The sequence continues at coordinate 1,240,537,572 of NC_090446.1, forward strand.
GGTCTTGGCGCTGGCGGGGTCCTTGGTGAGGGAGAGTATAAGTTGGGTGTCGTCGGCGTAGGAGGTGATGATGATGTCGTGCTTGCGTACGATGTTGGCGAGGGGGCTCATGTAGACATTGAAGAGTGTCGGGCTGAGCGATGAGCCTTGAGGTACGCCGCAGATGATCTCGGTGGGTTCTGACCGTATGTATTGGTTGATTTGCTTTACAAAAAAAGTGGTCCTTTGCAATGTATTGCTTTGTAGGTGAAACAAAGCAGCTTGAAGGTGGATTTTTGGCAACTGGTAATCAGTGTAGAACTCTCAAGCCAGGGGCTAGACATGTTTGTGGTTTCACACATAGCAGTAGTCTGGAAGCATTGTTCTGGATTCTCTGTAATTTTATCAAAGTTGATAAAGGTAGCCGTGGTATAGACCATTCCAATCTAGGTTTGATAGAACTAGAAAGATTTTTGCTTGGACCTCGTGGGGGAATTCTAGTTGCTGGAAATTGCATCACAGCGTTTTCACCGTAAGCTTGATTAGGCTACCTTATCCTCTCTGACTTTCATTGACAGCTTGGCATCTACAGTAACTCAGAAGTTTCTAACCTCCTTAGATATTTTGGACAGGAATCCTAGATCATCAGGCTTGGCACAGAGAGAGGTCATAAGTTTTTAAGTCGCCAGTTTGGATGCATTTAATTTCAGAGGGTCATTCATCCATTAGTCAATTTCCCAGAGGCAGCTGAAGATTGTAGATGTTCTAATGTCCTTGGTACTTCAATTTCACCATCTGAATGTCTCCTGCTTACGTCAAAACCATTGATCAGTGCATGTGTCAATGGTGTGAAAGCATTATCTGTTGCTAGAGTTCTGAGAAACAGGCCTGATCTTTAATAGGTGCTGTGTTTAAAAAGAACCGTTATCTGGGCATTATTTGATAATAGCACTGCAGGTCTGGGTTACATTGACAAATACTTCTACCCTTGCAGTGTGCCATACTAAGAACAATAATTATTTTTGATCCCGCATGGGGAATGACTTTGTGAGTATGGGGCAATGAATGGTTGATACTAAATACTGTGCACATAGTACATAATATAAACAGAATCATGTCATGTCAGCCAAAACAGGCCACGTCATTATAATAATGTGTTCAAATTCAGGACACCTTGCCCCTTGAGGGAATCAAAAGTGTGATTGGCAGACGAAACATGTATCTCTAGAGTGGGACCCTACCTCACTGAGTTTCCCTATAACTGATTATTGTAACAGGAGAAAATAATGATAAAAAGTTTGGTTCTGATCTGGCTTTAACTATGTCTCTGTGTTTGTGAGTATTTGAAGCTGTTGTTTCATCCCAGAGACGTCGTACCAGGGTGACTGTTCCATTCAACCAACAATACACTTTATTCTCATTTGCAGCATTTTTAAAAACGAATCCGAAATATACTATACCCTTTTTAACTATGATAGATTTACAAATTGTAGACCTACTTTCAAGTATGTACTTACTTTTTACATTTGTTCTCTTTGGAATAACACTGAGATAAATAAAATAAAAAGTATGCAGAGCATCCCAAAAAACATGTGACCCTCTTGGCCTCAGGTGTGACAGAGATTTCTACTAGGCAAGTGGGAATGTTGAACTACTTTTGGCAGTACTCTGCTGGCAGGCAAACGTGAAAACCTACGTCGAGCCAGTAAGGGGGCTGGCCATCACAGGGTCTAAATGATCAATCAATCAATCAATCATGAATTTGTAAAGCGCACTACTCACCTGTGAGGGTCTCAAGGCGCTGAGGAGGGAGGGGGAGGTGCTGCTACTGTTCAAACAACCAGGTCTTGAGAAGTTTCCTGAAGGTAAGATCTTTGGTCTGGCGCAGGTGGATGGGAAGAGTGTTCCACGTTTTGGCAGCCCCACTTCTCTTCTGTTCATCAATTAGAAATCATCTTCTGAATCCTTTGACAACTATTGTGAACATTGGTACAAAAGATACTTGTCTGCGTCAATGAAACAGAAGACATGTTTAAAAATATACGGGCCCATATCTATAGGTGCATGATTACTAAATCCATGACTGCTGCTCGCTTTCCCAAAGTGACTCTCTGGCAACTTCTTTAGTCACATATTAGTAATGTTAATGTTGGGAATATTTGTGGGTCTCATATTGACATATGATTTCAAGTTTAAAGTTGTATGCTGCTTTTCTTAACACTACCTATAAGTTTGTGCTTAATGGCACTTGCCATTCTGCAAATATGAATAAATCTATTGCGTGTGTTTTGTGCCTTCGTTGTATTTTGTTTTATTTTGAATTTTTATAAAACTTACTAGGGTGTTACTTGGTAGGATCAGAGCAAACAACCATAGGTTTTGAAGCAAAGCCCGATCTGCTAAGATAGCCAGACTGAGCTTTGCATCACGAAGTAATGTCTTCAGGAAACAGGCACTACCAAGGAGAAATGGTTTTATTTCTCAAACAAAAACTCTTATTGTACCTTTGCTGAAGTGTAAAGAACACACCCAGAGATATGGATCCTTCTTTGTTAGTCTAAACATAGGAATTGTACTCTACACTAAAAATACTATGGCAGGCAGCGCACACTTACTTCTGCGAGGCTATGCATTGCACAAGAGAGCATTAAAAAGCATCTGTACGGGGGATGACAGCAGCCAGCCACAGGCCAATCTATTAGATAATGTCTCCACACACTGTTTTCTCCCCTGAGCAACACAGCACAGCACAGCAAATATGGTTGCTACAAAGCATTACAAATGTGTACATCTGCCATTGAATTTTCTACGTCACGCTTGATATGACAGCAGTTCTGGTCTTCCTTTTACAGATGATCTTTGAAATGAAGTGCAGTGCGCATTTAGAACGCAGGGTGGAGCAGCGGTTACGGACTTTCATGTTCGTCTTGCCATAGGTCTGTGGAATGCCATAGCAGAGCCTGGAATATGCATCAGATATACATGCCATGTGCGCTTTCCATGTTGGAGGGGTGGCGGACTCCACGGATTCACCAAAAAATGTTCTTTTTACATTTTAGTGAGTCTGCACAGTTTGGTACATGCGCACCCTCGTTATGTTTAAAAAAAATCCCCCTAACCCCGCATGTGTGCTGCACGCAATACACCGATTTATACACCCTCTATTGAATCAAAAATGACCTGAAACGTTCTTCTCTCACTGATGTGCTTTGCCTTTATATGTGAATCTCTGACAAACAATGGTCTTTATTTTGCATGATTCTGGAATGCTTAAAATATTTCAAAATGTGCCTTTTCATATGGTGGGGAATATACGTACATCCTTTCTTAGCATGTGCGTGTGATCGGTTTCCTTTCCTCGCCATCCTCTCTTCAGCGTGGTGTGCAGAGGACAGTGGTACGCGACAGGGGAGGGCAAGAAGCGGGCATCACTGTCTCTAGGTGCTCCCTCTCTCCTCTTAGCTCTAGTTAAAGTGAGCCAGCCAAGCTAAAACCGTCGTGGCTCAGCAGAGACCCAAGCACTCCAATCTCCGCCATCCACGTCTACACGCACCCTGTGTTCTCATTTCACGTCACATCTTCATTCGTGGGACAATGACGTGCTAGATAGCTGCTTCACTGCCAGTGAGCAGATGCTATTGAGGGGGCAGGCACACATCACAGAATGCCAACGCTGCCAAATATTTCACCATTTTAAACGAATCGCAGACAACCCAGGCATTGATAAAGTGCTCATATGTTTTTTTCAGTTTGGTATACAAAGCGGGAAGAAAATGTTTTCACATTTCAAGGCCGCCTCAACAAGCAGACATAGGGGGTGATTCTAACCCTGGCGGTCGGTGTTAAAGCGGCAGCCAACCCGCCAACAGGCTGGCGGTAAAAAAAATGGGATTCTGAGCCTGGCGGGAACCGCCAACACAGACAGCCACCTTAACACTCCGACCGCCACGGCGGTACAAACAAACAGCGCGGCGGTAACCGCTAACAGACAGGCGGCAGACAATGTACCGCCCACACTATTCCAACTCACCAATACGCCACCTTTTCCGGGGCGGGAGCACCGCCGATAAAAACACGGCGGAAACAGACTACGGACGGGAAAACGCTCACCACTACGCACTCCAGGAGGAAGGAGGACAGCATGGAACCCAAATTAAACATCCTACCTGCTCTCGTCTACCTTCTCATCTACCACGAGAACGAAGTCTGGCGCAGACGACAACAGTGAGTACTGCACCTACGACACACGGGAGGGGGAGGACGAAAGGTTACGGGCACACACATATGCGACCCCCCCCCCCAACTATGTACTCACCAATGCAGAGCACCAAGTCACAGTGACACCACCCAAACACCCCTGAAAAATGCTAGGACATAATCAAATTTGGAATAAATATTTATGTACCAAAAAGCTCCAGAAAATTATCGTACAACCATGAAAGATATTCACAACAAAACTAATGACATACACATCAGTGTATAACTGAAGTACCAAGTCCTGCACATCCTACGAATTCAGCATGTCCGTGGGCCAAAGTCTTGAGAAATAAGGGCAAAGCCCACACAGGAGACCTGAGTCCTTTGGAGAGAACACTGCAGGGGCATCAGATGTAAAAACTACAGGCACCTCAGGGGGAAGGGAAGGGGGGGGCACCACAGCCACATGAGTCCACGACGCCAGATCCACGAGGAGCCACCATGCCCACTGGACCATCCTGGGGAGTGCAAAGCCACAGTCTCTCAATGTCTCTACAGTGGGTGGGCTGCCCACTGGACCATCCTGGGGAGTGCAAAGCCACAGTCTCTCAATGTCTCTACAGTGGGTGGGCTGCCCACTGGACCATCCTGGGGAGTGCAAAGCCACAGTCCATCAGGTGGATGACAGTCTCCACTGGTCAAGGAGGAGGTATGGTGGGCACAGTGAACCATAAACGGTGCTTGAGACGGCGGTGCCCAGCGGAGCGGTGCTTGAGATGGCGGTGCCCAGCGGAGCGGTGCTTGAGAGGAAGGGCCCAGCGGAGCGGTGCTTGAGATGAAGGGCCCAGTGGAGCGGTGCTTGAGATGAAGGGCCCAGCGGAGCGGTGCTTGAGATGAAGGGCCCAGCGGAGCGGTGCTTGAGATGGCGGTGACCAGCGGAGCGGTGCTTGAGATGAAGGGCCCAGCGGAGCGGTGCTTGAGACGGCGGGGCCCAGCGGAGCGGTGCTTCAGAGGAAGGGCCCAGCGGAGCGGTGCTTGAGAAGAAGGGCCCAGCGGAGCGGTGCTTGAGAGGAAGGGCCCAGCGGAGCAGTGCTTGAGATGAAGGGCCCAGCGGAGCGGTGCTTGAGAGGAAGGGCCCAGCGGAGCGGTGCTTGAGAGGAAGGGCCCAGCGGAGCGGTGCTTGAGATGAAGGGCCCAGCGGAGCGGGGCTTGAGACGGCGGTGCCCAGCGGAGCGGTGCTTGAGAGGAAGGGCCCAGTGGAGCGGTGCTTGAGAGGAAGGGCCCAGCGGAGCGGTGCTTGAGATGAAGGGCCCAGCGGAGCGGTGCTTGAGACGGCGGTGCCCAGCGGAGCGGTGCTTGAGAGGAAGGGCCCAGCGGAGCGGTGCTTGAAAGGAAGGGCCCAGTGGAGCGGTGCTTGAGACGGCGGTGCCCAGCGGAGCGGTGCTTGAGAGGAAGGGCCCAGCGGAGCGGTGCTTGAGAGGAAGGGCCCAGCGGAGCGGTGCTTGAGATGAAGGGCCCAGCGGAGCGGTGCTTGAGACGGCGGTGCCCAGCGGAGCGGTGCTTGAGAGGAAGGGCCCAGCGGAGCGGTGCTTGAGAGGAAGGGCCCAGCGGAGCGGTGCTTGAGACGGCGGTGCCCAGCGGTGCGGTGCTTGAGAGGAAGGGCCCAGCGGAGCGGTGCTTGAGAGGAAGGGCCCAGCGGAGCGGTGCTTGAGATGAAGGGCCCAGCGGAGCGGTGCTTGAGACGGCGGTGCCCAGCGGAGCGGTGCTTGAGAGGAAGGGCCCAGCGGAGCGGTGCTTGAGAGGAAGGGCCCAGCGGAGCGGTGCTTGAGACGGCGGTGCCCAGCGGAGCGGTGCTTGAGAGGAAGGGCCCAGTGGAGCGGTGCTTGAGAGGAAGGGCCCAGCGGAGCGGTGCTTGAGATGAAGGGCCCAGCGGAGCGGTGCTTGAGATGAAGGGCCCAGCGGAGCGGTGCTTGAGACGGCGGTGCCCAGCGGAGCGGTGCTTGAGAGGAACGGCCCAGCGGAGCGGTGCTTGAGAGGAAGGGCCCAGCGGAGCGGTGCTTGAGATGAAGGGCCCAGCGGAGCGGTGCTTGAGACGGCGGTGCCCAGCGTAGCGGTGCTTGAGAGGAAGGGCCCAGCGGAGCGGTGCTTGAGATGGCGGGGCCCAGCGGAGCGGTGCTTGAGAGGAAGGGCCCAGTGGAGCGGTGCTTGAGATGAAGGGCCCAGCGGAGCGGTGCTTGAGACGGCGGTGCCCAGCGTAGCGGTGCTTGAGAGGAAGGGCCCAGCGGAGCGGTGCTTGAGACGGCGGTGCCCAGCGGAGCGGTGCTTGAGAGGAAGGGCCCAGCGGAGCGGTGCTTGAGATGGCGGGGCCCTGTTCAGCGGTGCCTATCTCCACGGCGGGGCCCTGTTCAGCGGTGCTCTTCTCCACGGCGGGCCCTGTTCAGCGGTGCTCTTCTGCACCGCGGGCCCTGTTCAGCGGTGCTCTTCTCCACGGCGGGCCCTGTTCAGCGGTGCTCTTCTTCACCGCGGGCCCTGTTCAGCGGTGCCTATCTCCACGGCGGGGCCCTGTTCAGCGGTGCTCTTCTGCACCGCGGGCCCAGTTCAGCGGTGCCTATCTCCATGGCGGGGCCCTGTTCAGCGGTGCTCTTCTGCACCGCGGGCCCTGTTCAGCGGTGCTCTTCTCCACGGCGGGCCCTGTTCAGCGGTGCTCTTCTTCACCGCGGGCCCTGTTCAGCGGTGCCTATCTCCACGGCGGGGCCCTGTTCAGCGGTGCTCTTCTGCACCGCGGGCCCAGTTCAGCGGTGCCTATCTCCACGGCGGGGCCCTGTTCAGCGGTGCTCTTCTGCACCGCGTGCCCTGTTCAGCGGTGCCTATCTCCACGGCGGGCCCTGTTCAGCGGTGCTCTTCTGCACCGCGGGCCCTGTTCAGCGGTGCTCTTCTGCACCGCGGGCCCTGTTCAGCGGTGCCTATCTCCACGGCGGGCCCTGTTCAGCGGTGCTCTTCTGCACCGCGGGCCCTGTTCAGCGGTGCCTATCTCCACGGCGGGGCCCTGTTCAGCGGTGCTCTTCCTCACCGCGGGCCCTGTTCAGCGGTGCTCTACTCCACGGCGGGGCCCTGTTCAGCGGTGCTCTTCTGCACCGCGGGCCCTGTTCAGCGGTGCTCTACTCCACGGCGGGGCCCTGTTCAGCGGTGCTCTACTCCACGGCGGGGCCCTGTTCAGCGATGCTCTTCTGCACCGCGGGCCCTGTTCAGCGGTGCTCTACTCCACGGCGGGGCCCTGTTCAGCGGTGCTCTTCTGCACCGCCGGCCCTGTTCAGCGGTGCTCTACTCCACGGCGGGCCCTGTTCAGCGGTGCCTATCTCCACGGCGGGCCCTGTTCAGCGGTGCTCTTCTGCACCGCGGGCCCTGTTCAGCGGTGCTCATCCAGCAGGTCAAGGGAGCCAGACCTGGCCTGGACTCCCTGCTCAGTCGCCCTCGGACCGTGACGTTTCTGGACCCTTCGGGAACGGACTCCTGGCCTCCTTAGTGTCCTCCTTCCCAGCTGGGATGTGGCATGTGGGGTCCACCTTCTCCGCGCTCCTGCTGTCCTTCCGCTCCTTTGATGGGGCTCTCGGGCCCTTGCCTCCCCTAGATGGTGTGGGTGGTGAAGTGGCCGCACATTGCTCCTTGGGGGCAGCCCTGTCGGTCCTCGCACGGCGGCCCTTGTTTTTGCGGGTCCTCTTGCCAGGGGGGGGGGGCTGGACGTGTCCTTGCTGCTGATCGATGTGTCACTGCTGGCAAAGGGTGGGCTCCAGAACCCAGGCACAACAGTGACACCCGAAGCTGGGCTGGTGGTGGCTGCGGTGCTCTTGGGACTCTTTGAAGATGGATGGGGGAGCTCATCGGGGGGAAAGAGGTTAAGGTTAGCCAGGAAAAGTTTTTTAGGGCCAAGGTAAAGGGTAGGAGAAGTGGAGATGGAAGTGGAGGTAGAGGAGGTGGTTGTAGGAGAGTCAGGTGTGCTGTCATTGGGTGAAGGTGCTGGTGCTGTAGGCTGTCGTGAGGTGGATGGCTGTTGGGTGGGTGTCTGCCTGCGTTTGTGTGTCTTGGAAGAGGGGGTGACAGACACAGTGGGAGAGGACACAGGGGACGTGTAAATGGCAGTGGGGGTGGTGACTGCACGAGTGTGGACTGTACTGGAGGGTGAGGTGGTGATGGAAGCACTGGCTGATGTTGGGGTGCATGCAGGTGTGAGTGTAGACGTCACAGGGAGGGAGGAGGGAGACGAGGAGGAGGGGGACACAGGGGTGGCAGTGGCTGTTGGTATGTCTGCATCTGGGTGTTGCTTGGGTGAGTGTTTGTGGGATCTGTGGTGCTTGTGTTTGGATGAGCTGCTCTTGGGTGTTGAGGTGTGTGCAGGCTGGTCTGATGGTGTGGATGGGATAGGCTGAGGAACAGGAGACAGAGAAAGGCTGGAGGCAGTAAGAAGAGGGAGGCTGGAAACAGGGACAATGGCTGCCGTCAGTGCTGAGGCCAGAGCAGTGAACGCTCGTTGATGGGCAGCCTGACCCGAATGAATGCCCTCCAGGTACGCATTGCTCTGTTGCACCTCCCTTTGCACACCCTGGATGGCATTCAAAAGGGTCGTCTGCCCAACAATGAGCGTCCTTACCAGGTCAATGAGCTCCGCACTGAGGGCAGCAGGGGCAACAGGGGCAGGGGCTGAGGTGCCTGGGGCGAAGGAGACGCGCGCCTTCCTGGGCGAACCGGCACGGAGCGAAGACTGAGGGGCTGCTGGGAGGGCGGGGCTGGTGCGCTGGGTGGCGGCTGTACCTGTAGAGGCGGGGGGCACGGATGTTGCCGCCACCCCTAGGGAGCTCCCATCCGAGGACGTGTCGCTTTCGCTGCTCTCACCAGCGGTCCCCGTCGTGGTGCTCCCCTCGCCCTCCGGATCACTGGTGCCCTTGGTGTCTGTTCCTGGGCCCACCGGGGCCTTGTGTCCTGCAGCTCCCTCGTGCTCCGATGCCAAATCTCCTCCGCCTGATGATGCTAATGCACACATGCACAAGAAGATGAAGAGAAAGGGTGGGGGGAGAAAAAAGAAGACCAGGTTGAGTGCATGCAATGTCAACACCGTTGGCGGAGAGGACAGACACAGGTGCCTAATGCACTAAGCCGCGCATTCGGGGTACACTACTCAGTACTACTGACTAAGACAACAGGCCAAGAGACGTCAAACGCGCACATGGGAGATTCTGGACCTTCAATGGCTGTACTTGTCACCCTACCGAGGTGGGGGCCGAGGGCACAGGGCCATGCCTAAGGGAGAGGACTACACTACAGAAAGCGCCCTGGCCTAATGTCACCCACAGCCCTCCTCCCCCACCCAGACGCCTCCACTGCGCAGAAAGATAGGAGAATGTGCTGATACTCACCCCCTTGTGTCTGCTGTGATGTCTTAAAGCGCCCATCCAATTCAGGGTAGGCCACCGCCAGGATCCGGGACATCAGGGGGGTCATGGTGCGACTGGCACCCCTCCTAGGTTGGGAGGCCATCCCCAGCAGTGTTTCTGCGGTCTTCCTTGTTCCGCGGCGGATGTCCTCCCACCTCTTGCGGCAGTGGGTGCCCCGTCTGTTGTGGACACCCAAGTTCCGGACTTCCTTGGCGATGGCACGCCAAATCTCGATCTTCTGATGGGCGCTGACCTATTTGACATGTACAGGGTGGAAAGGAGGAAATCATGAATGACCTGCATGTTAGATGTGATTGGCCCACCCCACCAACTTTGCCACATGGCACATGCTCTCATCTGTCGGGCGTTGCACTCCTCATTCGCACCCCACCAACTTACATCCACCCCAATCCACACAGGCATAGCCCATTCCATGTGCACCCGGTGTACTCACTTGTTGGTCTGGAGGACCGTAGAGTAGCGCATACTGGGGGAGGACCCCATCCACGAGCTTCTCCAACTCTTCAGACGTGAAGGCAGGGGCCCTTTCCCCAGTCGCAGCAGCCATTGTATCTTCCAGACCGAGGTCACAGCAGCACTTGCAGTATAGGTCCTCTCCTGTGGATGATCAGGTCTCGAGTGATTAAGCAGATAGAAAATGGCGGTCACGCCCGCGGCGGTGCGTACCGCGGCGGTGCGTACCGCGACCGCCGGAGCACTTCGTCATTGGCTCTTGAAATCCATAGGCTTCAATGTTAACCAATGCGGCTTTGAGCCGCGGTCTTCGACCGCCTACCGCCACGGTGTGCCTCGCCAGCGCATTTACCTCACATCCCATTGTCCCACTTCACAGGTCAGGCAGCCGCCATTTCAAGGGCCTACATGGCTTAATTTTGACTGCGACACACAGGCCTAGGCCTTGCATTGCCACACATACACGCCTTTCAACCCATTGCCATTCTTTAACTGTGCAAGCCGTCTGTACGTACCTGTGGTTTGGCTGACTCTGTGCTCCATGTTGTCCTTCCTAGGCACCGTCCGCTGGGACTTGCGATGAGAAGGAGGAATCCTCGCGTGTACCGACCGCTGGTGGACCTGTCGACAATGGAAGAACGCCATATATTACTTCGATACAGACTTGACCGTGCCACTATCCATGAACTGTGTGCCCAGCTGGAGCCAGCCCTGATGTCCCCCATCCGCCAACCCACAGGGATTCCCCCTCTGGTGCAGGTTTTGTCAGTCCTCCATTTTTTGGCCAGTGGGTCATTCCAGACCACAGTGGCCATGTCATCTGGAATGTCTCAGCCTATGTTTTCTAAGATTTTGAGCAGAGTGTTGTCTGCCCTGATGAAACTCATGCGGAGCTACATCATTTTCCCAGAGGAGGGTGACTTGCCTACAGTGAAGGGTGATTTCTATGCCCTTGGACATATCCCCAACATCATTGGTGCCATTGATGGGACCCATGTGGCTTTGGTACCCCCAAAAGACGATGAGCAGGTGTACCGAAACAGAAAAAGTTATCATTCGATGAATGTCCAGGTGGTCTGTTTGGCTGACCAGTACATCTCCCATGTAAATGCCAAGTTCCCAGGGTCAGTGCATGACGCGTATGTGATGCGAAATAGCAGCATCCCCTATGTGATGGAGCAGCTACAGAGACAACGTGTGTGGCTAATAGGTGACTCTGGTTACCCCAACCTGCCGTGGCTACTGACCCCAGTGAGGAATCCCCGGACAAGGGCAGAGGAACGGTACAATGAGGCCCATGGGCGTACTAGGAGGGTGATTGAGCGAACCTTTGGCCTCCTGAAGGCCAGGTTTAGGTGCCTGCATATGACAGGTGGATCCCTAATGTACTCACCAAAGAAGGTGTGCCATATCATCGTGGCGTGCTGTATGCTTCACAACCTGGCTTTGCGACGCCAGGTGCCTTTCCTGCAGGAGGATGGTCCAGATGGTGGTGTTGTAGAAGCCGTGGAGCCTGTGGAGAGTGAAGAGGAGGAAGACTCAGAGGACGACACAGACAATAGGGACAGAGTGATACAACAGTATTTCCAGTAACACCCAGGTAAGAATCACCCACGCCATTTCACAATTGCTTCTAGCCTCCTGCATCTGTACTTTCTGTAGTTCCCACCAGATCTTTTTGGGTAATTTTTGTTTTTCCCTTCCCTTCTCAGTGCTGTATGACTCAGTGCCTGACTTCTGCTTGGTTTGCCCATGAACTACAGCGTATTGACATTGGTATGTTGTCATCACTAATTGACAGAACAGATATTGAACAGTAATATGTAATACATTTGCTAATAATACAGCATGACTCCAAACTGATTTGTGTGCAATTTGTGATTTATTTCCAGGGCTAGATATTGGTACATGTGATTATAAGGGTGATGGGTGGGGGTGGAGTAATGTCCATGGCAGAGTCCAGTTCTCAGTCTCACAGGTGCATTGTCCTTTTGCCTGTGGAAGGATGGAGCAGAGGCAGTTCATGGTTGGACAGGGTGGCAATGTGGGACAGTGGGAAGAGTTCAGGGGGTATGTCCTGCTGGCGGGGGTCTTGACATCCTACTCTGTCTTTTTTTGGATCTCAGGCTCCTCTTACGGGGTGGTTGTTCTTCAGCAGGAGGTGGGGTTCTGGTGGCCTGCTGTGGTGTTGGGGCCTCCTGTCCACTAGCGCCGGCGGAGGTGGTAGGCTGTTCCTGGTCCGGGCTAGTGACAGGGGCCCTGTGTGGTGCCACATGGTCCCGCAATGCGTCTTCTATCCTGTTGAGGGCCAGGACGATGGTCCCCATTGCGGTCCCGATGATTCTCAGCTCCTCCCTGAACCCCATTTAGCGTTCCTCCTGCTGTGCCTGGATCTCCGTGAACCTGGCCAGTACCGTCGCCATCGTCTCTTGGGAGTGGTGGTAGGCCCCCATGATGGTGGTGAGGGCCTCTTGGAGAGTGGGTTCCCAGGGCCTCTCCTCCCCCCCCTGTCACACAGCAGCCCTCCGAGCTGCCCGGTTTCCCCCGGCCTCTGTCTCCTGGACGGTGTGCCCGCTCCCACTGCCCCCAGGTCCCTGTTGTTGTTGGGGTGTTGGGTTAGCCTGGGTGCCCTGTAGTGGCAGACACACCGCTGATTGACGTGTCCTAGAGACAGAGGCATGGGCCCGCTGGGTGGGAGCTGTGCTGGTGTTGGCAGAGGGGGTCGGGTCTGGTGTGGCCTGTGTCTGGGTGAGGGGAACCGACTGCCCAGAGGTCCCCGATGGTCCGGGCTGGTCATCAGGTTCAGTGTTGACAGAGCTGCTGTCCTCACTGTGGGCCTGTTCCGGGGGTGGGATGGACATTTCTGGACCCTCCTGGCTGGTGTTTTGGCGTTCGGGTCCTGCATGGGGTAAGAGAGTTTGGTTATTGTTTCTGTGTGTGCAATAGCGTGCGTGTTATGGGTGCCCTCGTCCCCCAGTGCAGGCATTCCCTTGAGGGAGGTGTTGTGAGGGTAGTTAGTGGGGGGGGTAAGTGCAGTGGTCATGCTTGGGTGATGGGTGTCCATGGATTGTGTTGGCATGCAGGAGTTGGTGTTGGGATGGGTGGGTTGTGCTGGTGAGACATTGTCAGGGAGGATGTGTGCTGGGGGGTTGGGGGTGAGGGTGGGGGTGTGGGTTGGCATGCTGGTGGGGTGGGGGGGATCTAGTAGTTGAGATTGGACTTACCAGAGTCCATTCCTCCGGCTACTCCTGCGAGGCCCTGAGGATGCAGGATGTTGAAGACCTCTTGCTCCCATGATGTAAATTCGGGAGGGCTGGGTGGGGGTCCGCCGCCAGTCTTCTGGACCGCGATGTTGTGCCTGGAGACCATCGATCGGACCTTCCCCCGTAGGTCGTTCCATCGTTTGCGGATGTCCTCCCTATTCCTGGGATGCTGTCCCACCGCGTTGACCCTGTCCACGATCCGCTGCCATAGCTCCGCCTTCCTAGCTATACTGGTGTGCTGCACCTGTGAGCCGAAGAGCTGGGGTTCCACTCTTAGGATTTCCTCCACCATGACCCGGAGTTCTTGGTCCGAAAAGCGTGGGTGCCTTTGGGGTGCCATGGGGTGGTGTGGGTGAGGTGTGGGGTGGTGTATGTGATGATGAGTATGTTGGTGTGTGGTGCTTTGTGCTACTATGTGGTGTGTGTGATGGTGTAGTGTGCCTCAGTGTGTATTGCTATGGATTGTCTGCTGTGTCTCTCTCTCCTTCTCTCAGTAATTGTGGTCGTAGGGGTTTGTGGGTGATGTGGGGGTGTGTTTTATAGTTGATTGATTGTGTGGGAGTGGGTTGTGTATGTGTATCAGGTGTGTGTATTTGTAATTGTCCAATGTGCCTGTGTTTTGGTGCTGTGTGTGTATTTTGACCGCGGCGGTGTGTACCGCCAATGGAATACCGCGTTGGAAAGCCCGCCGCGTTGATTCGTGGGTCGTAATGGCATGGGCGTTTTTCTGTTGGCGTGACGGTGGAGGTTTGGTCATCTCCAGTTTATCGCTGCCCGCTGATGTGGCGGGCTGCAGTGGAGGTCGGATTTTTGGAGGTTTGGCCGTTGTGGGTCAGAATGACCGTGGCGGCTTTCCGCGGCCGCGGCGGTGTTATGGCGGTCTTCTGACCGGCGGTAAGCGCCTTTTACCGCCGAGGTCAGAATGACCCCCATACTGTCCTTTAATTTAAGGGAAGTGCAGCACCACTTTTTTTGCACCCCCTCCTAACGCTACCATGTGTGTGTTATATCTAAGCTACAGCACACCATGGCGGTAGTTAGGGAAACTAGCGTCAACATTTTTTATGCCAGTTCGAAGCTTCGCAGGACTAGCGTCATCCTGCAAAGCCCATTGAATCCCATTGAAAACAATGGCATGCATCCTTTTAGCTCCTGCTCTGAGCAGGTGTAAAAAGTGCCAGAAAAAAGGACACAAACAAATCTCTTAAATTTCTTAGTGCCATTTGTTCGCCCCCCCCTAACAGGGGAACTCCCCCTTTGCATACATTATTCCTTTTGCATGCATAATGTAATGCAAAGGGTTACAAAGTGGTGCAATGCATGCATTGCGCCACTTTGTAAATTTGATGCTGCAATTTTAGCATCCTTACACCACATTAATGTAAACAAATTATGCTAATGTCGTGCAAGGAGGTGATAGGGGCTCTTAAATCATCCCGGTAGTGTTTGCAGTTCCTTCTTATAGATATACAGTAATTGAGACATACCTACTTGGTTTATGCATAAAACTCTACTTTTCTGTTTTGAACATCTCTGCATATTTGAATAGGGCTGTTAGAAATGGGGTCTTTGGTTGACAGTCAGGTTACCCCCTGTTCAAGCAAGGACCCTCATTCTAGTCAGGGTAAAGGAGAATCACCCTTAGCTAACCCCTGCTTACCCCCTTGGTAGCTTGGCAGAGCATTACGCTTAACTTCAGAGTGCTAGGTGTAAAGTATTTGTACCAATACGCACAGTAACTTAATAAAAACACTACAAAATGGCATCACACCAGTTTAGAAAAATAGGAAATATTCATCTAAACAAAACAAGACCAAAATGACAAAAATCTGACATACACAAGTCAAGTTATGAATTTTTAAAGATTAAACTAAAAAATAGAGCTTATAAACAAAAAATGCTTCGATGAGGTGTTAACACGGCATCATAATGGAGTCGTTCTCAACAATCTAACACCAGCGGCGCTGGACATGGAGTCACGTAACCCCCCAGGTACAGTACCTTGGTAAAGAAATGCAAACGAGCCGATGCGCGAAGTCGGGGATCGCAGCGTCTGT
This sequence comes from Pleurodeles waltl, assembly GCF_031143425.1. Classification (NCBI taxonomy): domain Eukaryota; kingdom Metazoa; phylum Chordata; class Amphibia; order Caudata; family Salamandridae; genus Pleurodeles; species Pleurodeles waltl. The sequence goes on from NC_090446.1 coordinate 1,240,552,968, forward strand.
GCGAAACGTTGAATCCGTGCACTTCGAGCGGCGTCGGTCACAATGTGGTACGGTGACTTCCACGTAGTTGCAGACTTCAGCGGGGCTGCAGCGATGTCGGGCCTACGAAAGTCGTCGCGTTCCAGCGAAGATCACGGAGTCCGGTGCAGGCGGCGTCACCGGATTCAGCAGCGGCATCAGTCCAAAACCGTCGGAAGTCAATTTCCTTGGATTTTCACCAGCTTTCCTTTCAAGGGCCCAGGGACTGGATAGGGCACCACTTGTCAGAGCAGGAGTCTCTCCAGAGACTCCAGGTGCTGGCAGAGAGAAGTCTTTGCTGTCCCTGAGACTTCAAACAACAGGAGGCAAGCTCTAAATCAAGGCATTGGAAATTTCTGGAAGGCACACAAAGTCCCATCTTTGCCCTCTTACTCTGGCAGAAGCAGCAACTGCAGGATAGCTCCACAAAGCACAGGCAGGGTGCCCTTCTTATACCCCATTTCTCCTTTGAAGTAGGCCTACTTCAAAATAAAGCCTCTTTGGAATGTGAAATCCTGCCTTGCCCAGGCCAGGCCCAAGACACTCACCAGGGGGTCAGAGACTGCATTGTGTGAGGACAGGCACAGCCCTTTCAGGTGTGAGTGGCCACTCCTCCTCTCCCTCCTAGCACAGATGGCTCATTAGGATATTCAGGCTACACCCCAGCTCCCTTTGTGTCACTGTCTAGTGGGAGGTGCAACCAGCCCAACTGTCAAACTGACCCAGACAGGAAATCCACAAACAGGCAGAGTCACAGAAATGGTACAAGCAAGAAAATGCACACTTTCTAAAAGTGGCATTTTCAAACAAACAATCTTATAATCAACTTTACTAAAAGATGAATTTTTAAATTGTGAGTTCAGAGACCCCAAACTCCTCATGTCCATCCACACCCAAAGGGAATCTACACTTTAATCAGATTTAAAGGTTGCCCCCATGTTAACCTATGAGGGACAGGCCTTGAAACAGTGAAAAACAAATTTAGCAATATTTCACTGTCAGGACATATAAAACACATTACTATGGGCCTCATTCTGACTTGCCAAAGTCCCGCCGTCAGAATACCGCCGCGCGGTCAAAAGACCGCCGCGGTTATTCTGAGTTTCCCGCTGGGCTGGCGGGCGACCGCCAGAAGGCAGCCCGCTAGCCCAGCGGGAAACCCCCTTCCATGAGGATGCCGGCTCCGAATGGAGCCGGCGGAGTGGAAGGGGTGCGACGGGTGCAGTTGCACCCGTCGCGATTTTCAGTGTCTGCTTGGCAGACACTGAAAATCATAGTGGGGTCCGGTTAGGGGGCCCCTGCAGTGCCCATGCCATTGGCATGGGCACTGCAGGGGCCCCCAGGGGCCCCACGACACCCGTTACCGCCATCCTGTTCCTGGCGGCGAACACCGCCAGGAACAGGATGGCGGTAAGGGGGTCGGAATCCCCATGGCGGCGCTGCAAGCAGCGCCGCCGTGGAGGATTCCCCAGGGCAGCGGGAAACCGGCGGGACACCGCCGGTTTCCCGTTTCTGACCGCGGCTGTACCGCTGCGGTCAGAATGCCCCGGAAGCACCGCCAGCCTGTTGGCGGTGCTTCCTCTGCCCTCTGCCCTGGCGGTGTCAGAATGAGGGCCTATATGTCCTACCTTAACCATACACTGCACCCTGCCCTTGGGGCTACCTAGGGCCTACCTTAAAGGTGTCTGACATGTAAGAAAAGGGAAAGTTTAGGCCTGGTAAGTGGGTACACTTGCCAAGTCGAATTTACAGTTAAAACTGCACACACAGACACTGCAGTGGCAGGTCTGAGACATGATTACAGAGCTACTTATATGGGTGGTACAACCAGTTTGTGCTGCAGGCCCACTAGTAGCATTTGATTTACAGGCCCTGGCACCTTTTGTGCACTTTACTAGGGACTTACTAGTAAACCAAATATGCCAATCATGGATAAACCAATTACATAAACATTTCGTAAAGGAGCACTTGCACTTTAGCACTGGCTAGCAGTGGTAAAGTGTCCAGAGTAACAAAAACAGTAAAATCAGAGTCCAGCACACATCCACAACCTGGGGAACAGAGGCAAAAAGTTAAGGGAGACCACGCCAAGGATGAAAAGTCTAACAAGGGCCACTTGTCTTTATCTTCTGTGCCATGACATCAGATTTTGTCACAGAGTTCCCTGGTTTTTTAGCAGGTTGAATCTTGAGATTATAATCTGAATTTAGCTTCAAACAACGCTTATTTGCGACGATGCTTTAAGTGTATATTTTTCCCGATCTTGAACTGACGGTGCATATGCGATCACGTGTGCGGCTGTTCAAGCTCCTACAGCTGTGTCTGTATGTCTGTGAATGATTCTGAATAGGTGCCTGCTTCTAGAAGTATCTACTTATGCAGGTAGGTGGGCATATCTGCACAAGCTTGTACTGCCGCATACGTAGACAGTTGGTGTGGCTTCATCCACGCCCCACAAGAAAACGGAAACAACCACTCGCAATCTCTGTTACATTGTGTGTACCTATAAACACATTTCATCCATGTTCCTGCAAAGGTTACAAAAACTCTCGTTCAAACCCAAAACGTCTTAAGACAACAATAAAAAATTCAGCTGCTTCTCGAAAGAGTGCAGAGTTTTGTCTAGTGGCAGTTTCAGCTCATCCTGAATTCAAGCAAAGGGTTAATGTCCCTGCTGCAAAGAAGTGTGACTGGCGTGTACCTTGCGGATCACAGAATTGAGGGTAAGTGAACAATGAGTCGATCTATACAAAATGCAATGTATGTCATAGAGGGGCTTTGGAGATGTGAAGGGCACTGTAGCAGGGTGATAGTGGGGGAATCCATAGAGAAGGAGGTCAGTGGTGGAGCGCCAAGTGCTTGTTTCTGTATTTAGTTGGTAAACTGGTACTAATGAGGTGAAATCATTGCCAAGACATGCCTACTATGTATAAAAAAAATATAAAATAATGACGCAACACTATAAAAAAGTGCTCTTTTATGCCACATAATTGCCTACTGTTGCTGCATAATATAGTCAACCCTGCCGCATAATTTGGTGTTTTCCCCTGCTGCATAATTCCAGTGGATTTGGGTAATGTTGTTCAGCTTTTGTACAGCGCACACTGTGACATTAGTATATTTCCATTAAATATATAGACACTGGCTCACTTTCTCTCATTCACCTTATCCTACAATCTTGCTCCACCTACACAGACTTACAGGCCATACACTCTTTCTCACTCTCTCTGCGTCCGCTATGCCCCAGCCATCTCTACCAACAAATCATTCATGTTCAGAACGGACCTCTGAAAGAAGAAGCTAAAGATGTACAAAAACATAAACAAATAAATTATCAAAGAGGCTAGTGGCCAACGGCAGATCAATTGGCTTTTTTTCAGCTCTGGTGTTCGCCAAGATCTTTTGATTTTACTAAAATTATGGGGGTCATTCTGACTCCCGCCGGGCGCGGTCACCGCGCGCCCGGCAGGAGCCGCCAAAATACCGTACCGCGGTCGGAAGACCGCGGTGGTTATTTTGAGGTTTCCCCTGGGCTGGCGGGCGGCCTCCAAAAGGCCGCCCGCCAGCCCAGGGGAAACCGTCCTTCCCACGATGAAGCCGGCTCGTAATCGAGCCGGCGGAGTGGGAAGGTGCGACGGGTGCTGTTGCACCCGTCGCGTATTTCACTGTCTGCCAAGCAGACAGTGAAATACTCGTAGGGGCCCTCTTACGGGGGCCCCTGCAGTGCCCATGCCAGTGGCATGGGCACTGCAGGGGCCCCCAGGGGCCCCGCGACCCCCCCTACCGCCATCCGGTTCCCGGCGGGCGGACCGCCGGGAACTAGATGGCGGTAGGGGGGGTCGGAATCCCCTCGGCGGCGCAGCGAGCTGCGCCGCCTTGGAGGATTCAAAGGGGCGGCGGTACACTGGCGGTGCTCCCGCCGACCCTGTCAGAATGACCCCCTTTGTGGGTTACATACTTATAGGGCTTTTAAGCCAGGTGTCTTCCATAAGTCTGTTGTTGCGTCATTCACATTTTTTTCCACAAATTGCAGCATGCATTATGGGGCACTGAGTCAGTTCTGCATCCACATTGCAAGCACATTGCAAAACTGTCTCAAGGCCACGTTAATTAGAGCTACATGCGTGAATTGCACTTGTTTTCGTTCTTATTGGAAACAAACGTTTTGTACTTGTGTGCTGCGCTTGTGTGGTTGGTGCACATAGCCTACGCTGCACAGAGAACTTGCACTGCCACACACAGAAGAAAAAAAATAGAGGGAACATTTTTCCCAGCCCCCTCACGCTGTTTGTTCTTTTTTTTAATTAATTTACACATAATTACACAAAGTTGAGCCTCCTTTGGAGACTAGAACCCTGTTCCCTAGCTTTAAGGTCGGCACTCTATTCTTTACGCTACATTCTCTGCTCGAATGGAAAAGATCAGCATATAAATGGCTGGCACTCCTTTGGAGCACATAAATAAAACGCATTTCATTATGCGTTCCAAAGCAGCGCCGATTATCTTTTTTCTGTATCACGCTTGTTTCCAGGGCTATATCCTGCAGTGTAACAATGCACTCATTGCTAAGTGTTTCACTTGTGAATTACATCATTCTTCATTTCTTATAACTTTTTCAATTATAATGAAATATAAATATCCGGCATTTCTATCCTATATACTATCCTGTCTGCAGATTGTTCCTCTTTGTGGCCAGTGCTCCCCGACGATGCCTTTCTCCATTGCCTCATTGTTAGCCACGATACCTGTGTTATGCCCCTGCCAGTGCAGTGTGCTGTCCATCAGATGGCGTGGTCTGCTAGTGTGTTAAATAGCTGAACTTAAAGAGCAGACCGTAGAGACTTGAAGGTGGCTTGTGAGATATCCGCAGGCCAGTGGTCTCTAGGGAACATCACTTGTTGGCATGTTTTATGTCAAGGTCTGATCCTTATAGTGTGCATGGGTACTAGCATGTGCAATGACAAAAATGTCACAAAGGGAGAAATTCTACCAATAGCACCTTGCGATGTAAGACTCCAAGATGCCTGACAGAGACTATGCTCAGAGAAGTTTAAGGGGGTTATTCTAACTTTGGAGGAGGTGTTAATCCGTCCCAAAAGTGACGGAAAAGTGACGGATTTACCACCAGCCGTATTACGAGTCCATTATACTTCCTATGGAACTCGTAATACGGCTGGTGGTATATCCGTCACTTTACTGTCACTTTTGGGACGGATTAACACTCCTCCAAAGTTAGAATAACCCCCTATGGGCCTCATTATGACCCTGGCGGGCGGCGGAGGCCGCCCGCCAGGATCCCGCCCTCCAAATTACCGCGCCGCGGTCAAAAGACCGCGGTGGGTATTACGAGTTTTCCCCTGGGCTGGCGGGCGGTTCCAGTAAAACCGCCCGCCAGCCCAGGGGAAAACGACCTTCCCACGAGGATGCCGGCTCGTAATCGAGCCGGTGGAGTGGGAAGGTGCGACGGGTGCAGTGGCACCCGTCGCGTATTTCAGTGTCTGCAAGGCAGACACTGAAATACTTTTCGGGGCCCTCTTACGGGGGCCCCTGCCGTGCCCATGCCATTGGCATGGGCACGGCAGGGGCCCCCAGGGGCCCCGCGACCCCCCCTACCGCCATCCTGTTCATGGCGGCTTTCCCGCCATGAACTGGATGGCGGTAGGGGGGGTCAGAATCCTCATGGCTGCGGAGCGCGCTCCGCAGCCATGGAGGATTCCAAAGAGCAGCGGAAAGTCAGCGGGAGACCGCTGACTTTCCGCTTCTGACCGCGGCTGAACCGCCGCGGTCAGAATGCTCATTGGAGCACCGCCAGCCTGTTGGCGGTGCTCCCGTGGTCGGTGGCCCTGGCGGCCACCGGCCGCCAGGGTCAGAATGACCCTCTATATGTCTTTGTAAATGGGTAAATTGGTGGAGCAATAGCATACACCACAGTGCTTCGTTCGAATGAACTGCAGAATAACCAATAATCACTGGGAGGGAGTGCCAGACAAACTGTGGAGGTGTCGTCTAAGGTGAAGCTTGATGTGTACTAATAGTATCCAACAAACTGCATAAGCTAGAGTTAGAGAGCTTCAGCTATATAATGCCATTAACATTGTCACCATTTGTAGTTCAATAAATAAGGTTTTGTGCTACAAATGAAAATACGACTGGTGGCTTTTACATCTGACTCAGATCTGTTTGTATGGTTTGGCCAATATCACGGACAGTTCAGACACCACATACACACAGCTATTAGGTGATATAGCTCTAAAATTCAGTCAATTGCCTTTACTAAACAAGCATTACATTGCCACCAGTTACTCCACAATATATCGGCTTTCTCATTAAAACATTTTTATGAAGTTTCACATGTGTGATGATGGCAGATTTTTCCTGGGCAAAAGGTGAAGCATGGGCCTTTAACGGAAAACATCTCACTCCTGGAATCGTAATGGCAGTAAATGCAAAGAGCTTCTCTTGACATGGCTCAGTTCTAGCTACCTCTGCCACACAGCTAGCGTCATCCTAAATTCAACTGTAGGATGTGCTCAAGAATCAGGAAAATTGGTCACGTTTTGACACTTAACTCATATATTCTAGTATAGCCCAGCTAAGCTGCTTACATTTATGTATTGAGAGCAAAACCCTGCCCCCTATCTACCTCAGTTAAAATATTATTTGATAGTTTGTTAAAAAGACTTTTATCTCCATATAAATTACCTTTTGCTCCTGCCTTAGTCCATTTGGCTGGTAGTTTTCGATTATTCCTTAAAAGATGGCACTAAAGTGACTTACGAATTTTAAAAACACACTGACAGCTTACAACCGCAATTAAGTAGGCTTGGGGTCTGCAATAAAAACACACCTAGGGGGTTATTACAACTTTGGAGGAGGTGTTAATCCGTCCCAAAAGTGACGGTAAAGTGACAGATATACCACCAGCCGTATTACGAGTTCCATAAGATATAATGGACTCGTAATACGGCTGGTGGTATATCCGTCACTTTTGGGACGGATTAACACCTCCTCCAAAGTTGTAATAACCCCCCTAGGGGGTGATTCTAACCCCGGCGGTCTTAGACCGCCGGGGCCAGGGTCGGCGGGAGCACCGCCGACAGACCGGCGGTGCCCCGCAGGGCATTCTGACCGCGGCGCTGTGGCCGCGGTCAGTGCAGGAAAACCGACGGTCTCCCGCCGGTTTTCCGCTGCCCCTTGGAATCCTCCAAGGCTGCGCAGCTTGCTGCGCCGCCGAGGGGATTCCGACCCCCCCTACCGCCATCCAGTTCCCGGCGGTCCGCCCGCCGGGAACCGGATGGCGGTAGGGGGGGTCGCGGGGCCCCTGTGGGCCCCTGCAGTGCCCATGCCACTGGCATGGGCACTGCAGGGGCCCCCGTAAGAGGGCCCCTAAATGTATTTCACTGTCTGCTGCGCAGACAGTGAAATACGCGACGGGTGCAACTGCACCCGTCGCACAGCTTCCACTCCGCCGGCTCGATTCCGAGCCGGCTTCATCGTGGAAGCCTCTTTCCCGCTGGGCTGGCGGGCGGCCTGAAGGCGGCCGCCCGCCAGCCCAGCGGGAATGTCAGAATTACCGCCGCGGTCTTTCGACCGCGGAACGGTAACCTGACGGCGGGACTTTGGCGGGCGGCCTCCGCCGCCCGCCAAGGTCAGGATGAGGGCCCTAATGTCTTAGGGGGTTATTCTAACTTTGGAGGAGGTGTTAATCTGTCCCAAAAGTGACGGAAAAGTGACGGATTTACCACCAGCCGTATTACGAGTCCATTATATCCTATGGAACTCGTAATACGGCTGGTGGTATAGCCGTCACTTTACCGTCACTTTTGGGACAGATTAACACTCCTCCGAAGTTAGAATAACCCCCTTAATCTTGTTGACTTGAGTGACTTTCAGAAGCAATGTTTCCTGTGTGAGAAGAAAACCTGGGTGCATAAGAACTCAATAAAGTTACCAAGTTTTGCGCTGGAAAGTAAATCACAATTCTATATTTGTGCAGGTTTGTGACACACACCTGGCACAAAGTTTTGTAAATCAGGGCCTTGGAGCCTCTGGCATGTAGGACAAACACTGAACATATTGATCCAAGATAGTGGCCCCGACATTCTTCCAAAAACAACACTGTTAGAGGGACCTTTCTGAGGTCAAAGGAGATTGAACAGAATATAATAGTGCTGTATTGGTCATCATTGCTTGGAAACCTAGCATGTTGGTGAACTGTCCCTCCACCCTATCGTGTCCTCCCTCAACCTTTCCTGTGTTGTGCACCTTCTTTAGTTTCCTTTTGTTAATTTTTTTTTCGAGTTAGTTCTAAGTCCTTCACTGTCTTCCATTCCCTCTCTACTTCCTTTCACTGGTGCGCCACCCTGGTAGCATCTCAGTCTTGTAGCATTAGCCGCCCTTTCACATTTTTCAGATAAAAAGTCAAGCACTTTCTGCTAGAGGTTTGGTGAGTACCCTTTGATCGATCTATCTATCTATCTATCTATCTATCTATCTATCTATCTATCTATCTATCTATCTATCTATCTATCTATCTATCTATCTAATAATATACATATATGTGTGTGTGTAACTTTGGCACCATTGGACAAATCACAACATTTTCATAACTATTTTGCCATTTACTTGAGCTTCTGTGTTGAGAGTTTTGGAGTGCTGCATAAATTGGATGCTGAGAAAAAAGGGGGGTCCCAAAACACATTTTCCCTATGCAATTTCTCATAGGGATTTTAGACATGACTACAGCTCGAACCGCTGGACAAAATTATATCAAGTTTGGCAGAAAGCTAGACCTTGGTCCAGAAAGTGTGCTTTTTATAATTTGGTGTAAATCTGTTAAGTAGTTTCTGAGATTGAAAAGGAAAAATAAATTTGTATATCTATGAACAAGGATCCTCAGTGGATTCAACAGATCTCAAGCTGAGATCTGACTGGCTGCCAACACTTCAATTAGGAAGTGTTGGCAGCCATTTTTGGATTCAGACTCATTCGAGTCCCAAAAAAAAGAGAAAAAAGAAAATGAAAAGGGGGTGCTAGGTGGGCCAGGTCCCGGGACAAATGTCAATAATTATATTGAAGAAGGGGGGTGCATGTGGGCCCTCTTCCCATCGCTGATTTCGGCCCGGGGACCGTCACCTCCCTGGGGCCATGACAATGTTAATTTAAGAGAAGGGGGGCTGTGTTGACTCCCTCCCCAGGCCATTTATGGCCTTGGGGACCACCACCTCACCCGGCCAAGGCTTATCTTTCAAAGGGGATGGGGGCATGTGGATTCGGTATCAGCCAATACAAATACAAAGGATGGAGGCCATTAATGGCCATGGGGACTGCCACTCCCCAGGGCTGGCTCCCTATGTTCCGATGTGCCTGCCTTCAGGTTATAGATGTTTGCTTCCACTTGGCAGGAGCTGTGACAGTTCCTGCCAATCAAGAGCAAACAGTAAGTCCACTCCCAGTAGGTGGGAGCAAACAAATTGCTCCCGCCAGCTGGGAATGGACTTTCCATCTCATTCCCTTCCTGCTATCAAGCAGAAACAGGTGAAAAAATTGTTTCCGCAAGCAGGGAGCAGCATATTGGCTGGAGCAATGCTGGCTTCTGCTCGAGGTGGGGAGTTGGCAAGGACATCAGGGGCATTCAGGCTTCCCCCGGGGCCCCAATGGGATACACTGGGTGACCTGGGTGGAGGATGGTACCCAGGATGAATTGGTTGAACCATGGGGGATGGTGCCCCAGGGGCTGAAATTGGCCTAGGTCGGGGTGACACACAGTTCCCTCCACTTTTTCTAATTGGCCGGGCCCTGGGGCATGGCACTCCTCCCAGGGCTGAAATCGTGCCAGGGAGGAGTGCCATGTGTCCCCTCTCATTGCAGTAATCGGCAAGGCCTCAAGGTAAGGGGTCCTCAGGTTGAAATCAGCCCAGGGAGAGGGGCTGCATGCCCCCCTCTCTGGTTGCCTGCATATGGGGGGTAGGCCAAAAGCTGTGCAAGGTGTGGGAGTGGGTGCATGGGCAGGGTTGGCTGCAATAAATGTTACTTGATGTTAAAAAAAACTCTTAACAATTCAGTGGATAAAGTAAAGGTTACAAGGACGTTATGGTTAGGTTCAAATTTTACATGCCCAAAACCATAAAAATTGAACAGTTATAGCTATACTTATCTCAAGACACTATGGGGGTGATTCTAACCCTGGCGGTCGGTGTTAAAGCGGCGGCCAACCCGCCAACAGGCTGGCGGTCCAAAAAATGGAATTCTGACCCTGGCGGGAACCGCCAACACAGCCCGCCAACTTAACACTCCGACCGCCGCGGCGGTACAGACAAACAGCGCAGCGGTCACCGCCAACAGGCAGGCGGCAGACAATGTACCGCCCACACTATCATAACTCACCAATCCGCCACCTTTTCCGGGGCGGGAGCACCGCCGATAAAAACACGGCGGAAACAGACTACGAACTAAGTACGGAGGACAGCATGGAACCCGAATTAAACATCCTACCTGCTCTCGTCTACCTTCTCATCTACCACGAGTACGAAGTCCGGCGCAGACGACAACGGTGAGTACTGCACCTACGACACACGGGAGGGGGAGGACGAAAGGTTACGGGCACACACATATGCGAACCCCCCCCCCCCAACTATGTACTCACCAATGCAGAGCACCAAGTCACAGTGACACCACCCAAACACCCCTGAAAAATGCTAGGACATAATCATATTTGGAATAAATATTTATGTACCAAAAAGCTCCAGAAAATTAGCGTACAACCATGAAAGATATCCACAACAAAACAAATGACATACACATCAGTGTATAACTGAAGTACCAAGTCCTGCACATCCTACGAATTCAGCATGTCCGTGGGCCAAAGTCTTGAGAAACAAGGGCAAAGCCCACACAGGAGACCTGAGTCCTTTGGAGAGAACACTGCAGGGGCATCAGATGTAAAAACTACAGGCACCTCAGGGGGAAGGGAAGGGGGGGGCACCACAGCCACATGAGTCCACGACGCCAGATCCACGAGGAGCCACCATGCCCAATGTCTCTACAGTGGGTGGGCTGCCCACTGGACCATCCTGGGGAGTGCAAAGCCACAGTCTCTCAATGTCTCTACAGTGGGTGGGCTGCCCACTGGACCATCCTGGGGAGTGCAAAGCCACAGTCCATCAGGTGGATGACAGTCTCCACTGGTCAAGGAGGAGGCATGGTGGGCACAGTGAACCATCAACGGTGCTTGAGATGGCGGTGCCCTGTTCAGCGGTGCTTGAGACGGCGGGGCCCAGCGGAGCGGTGCTTGAGAGGAAGGGCCCAGCGGAGCGGTGCTTGAGAAGAAGGGCCCAGCGGAGCGATGCTTGACAGGAAGGGCCCAGCGGAGCGGTGCTTGAGAAGAAGGGCCCAGCGGAGCGGTGCTTGAGAAGAAGGGCCCAGCGGAGCGGTGCTTGAGAAGAAGGGCCCAGCGGAGCGGTGCTTGAGAGGAAGGGCCCAGCGGAGCGGTGCTTGAGACGGCGGTGCCCAGCGGAGCGGTGCTTGAGAGGAAGGGCCCAGCGGAGCGGTGCTTGAGACGGCGGGGCCCAGCGGAGCGGTGCTTGAGAGGAAGGGCCCAGCGGAGCGGTGCTTGACAGGAAGGGCCCAGCGGAGCGGTGCTTGAGACGGCGGGGCCCAGCGGAGCGGTGCTTGACAGGAAGGGCCCAGCGGAGCGGTGCTTGAGACGGCGGGGCCCAGCGGAGCGGTGCTTGACAGGAAGGGCCCAGCGGAGCGGTGCTTGAGACGGCGGGGCCCAGCGGAGCGGTGCTTGACAGGAAGGGCCCAGCGGAGCGGTGCTTGACAGGAAGGGCCCAGCGGAGCGGTGCTTGAGAAGAAGGGCCCAGCGGAGCGGTGCTTGAGAAGAAGGGCCCAGCGGAGCGGTGCTTGAGAAGAAGGGCCCAGCGGAGCGGTGCTTGAGAGGAAGGGCCCAGCGGAGCGGTGCTTGAGACGGCGGGGCCCTGTTCAGCGGTGCCTATCTCCACGGCGGGGCCCTGTTCAGCGGTGCTCTTCTGCACCGCGGGCCCTGTTCAGCGGTGCCTATCTCCACGGCGGGGCCCTGTTCAGCGGTGCTCTTCTGCACCGCGGGCCCTGTTCAGCGGTGCCTATCTCCACGGCGGGGCCCTGTTCAGCGGTACTCTTCTGCACCGCGGGCCCTGTTCAGCGGTGCCTATCTCCACGGCGGGGCCCTGTTCAGCGGTACTCTTCTGCACCGCGGGCCCTGTTCAGCGGTGCCTATCTCCACGGCGGGGCCCTGTTCAGCGGTACCCTTCTGCACCGCGGGCCCTGTTCAGCGGTGCCTATCTCCACGGCGGGGCCCTGTTCAGCGGTGCTCTTCTGCACCGCGGGCCCTGTTCAGCGGTGCCTATCTCCACGGTGGGGCCCTGTTCAGCAGTACTCTTCTGCACCGCGGGCCCTGTTCAGCGGTGCCTATCTCCACGGCGGGCCCTGTTCAGCGGTACTCTTCTGCACCGCGGGCCCTGTTCAGCGGTGCCTATCTCCAAGGCGGGGCCCTGTTCAGCGGTACTCTTCTGCACCGCGGGCCCTGTTCAGCGGTGCTCATCCAGCAGGTCAAGGGAGCCAGACCTGGCCTGGACTCCCTGTTCAGTCGCCCTGGGACCGTGACGTTTCTGGACCCTTCGGGGACGGACTCCTGGCCTCCTTAGTGTCCTCCTTCCCAGCTGGGATGTGGCATGTGGGGTCCACCTTCTCCGCGCTCCTGCTGCCCTTCCGCTCCTTTGATGGGGCTCTCGGGCCCTTGCCTCCCCTAGATGGTGTGGGTGGTGAAGTGGCCGCACATTGCTCCTTGGGGGCAGCCCTGTCGGTCCTCGCACGGCGGTCCTTGTTTTGGCGGGTCCTCTTGCCGGGGGGGGGCTGGACGTGTCCTTGCTGCTGATCGATGTGTCACAGCTGGCAAAGGGTGGGCTCCAGAACCCAGGCACAACAGTGACACCCGAAGCTGGGCTGGTGGTGGCTGCGGTGCTCTTGGGACTCTTTGAAGATGGATGGGGTAGGTCATCGGGGGGAAAGAGGTTAAGGTTAGCCAGGAAAAGTTTTTTAGGGCCAAGGTAAAGGGTAGGAGAAGTGGAGATGGAAGTGGAGGTAGAGGAGGTGGTTGTAGGAGAGTCAGGTGTGCTGTCATTGGGTGAAGGTGCTGGTTCTGTAGGCTGTCGTGAGGTGGATGGCTGTTGGGTGGGTGGCTGCCTGCGTTTGTGTGTCTTGGAAGAGGGGGTGACAGACACAGTGGGAGAGGACACAGGGGATGTGTACATGGCAGTGGGGGTGGTGACTGCACGAGTGTGGACTGTACTGGAGGGTGAGGTGGTGATGGAAGCACTGGCTGATGTTGGGGTGCATGCAGGTGTGAGTGTAGACGTCACAGGGAGGGACGAGGGAGACGAGGAGGAGGGGGACACAGGGGTGGCAGTGGCTGTTGGCATGTCTGCATCTGGGTGTTGCTCGGGTGAGTGTTTGCGGGATCTGTGGTGCTTGTGTTTGGATGAGCTGCTCTTGGGTGTTGAGGTGTGTGCAGGCTGGTCTGATGGTGTGGATGGGATAGGCTGAGGGACAGGAGACAGAGAAAGGCTGGAGGCAGTAAGAAGAGGGAGGCTGGAAACAGGGACAATGGCTGCCGTCAGTGCTGAGGCCAGAGCAGTGAACGCTCGTTGATGGGCAGCCTGACCCGAATGAATGCCCTCCAGGTACGCATTGCTCTGTTGAACCTCCCTTTGCACACCCTGGATGGCATTCAAAAGGGTCGTCTGCCCAACAATGAGCGTCCTTACCAGGTCAATGAGCTCCGCACTGAGGGCAGCAGGGGCAACAGGGGCAGGGGCTGAGGTGCCTGGGGCGAAGGAAACGCGCGCCTTCCTGGGCGAACCGGCACGGAGCGAAGACTGAGGGGCTGCTGGGAGGGCGGGGCTGGTGCGCTGGGTGGCGGCTGTACCTGTAGAGGCGGGGGGCACGGATGTTGCCGCCACCCCTAGGGAGCTCCCATCCGAGGACGTGTCGCTTTCGCTGCTCTCACCAGCGGTCCCCGTCGTGGTGCTCCCCTCGCCCTCCGGATCACTGGTGCCCTCGGTGTCTGTTCCTGGGCCCACCGGGGCCTTGTGTCCTGCAGCTCCCTCGTGCTCCGATGCCAAATCTCCTCCGCCTGATGATGCTAATGCACACATGCACAAGAAGATGGAGAGAAAGGGTGGGGGGAGAAAAAAGAAGACCAGGTTGAGTGCATGCAATGTCAACACCGTTGGCGGAGAGGACAGACACAGGTGCCTAATGCACTAAGCCGCGCGTTCGGGGTACACTACTCAGTACTACTGACTAAGACAACAGGCCAAGAGACGTCAAACGCGCACATGGGAGATGCTGGACCTTCAATGGCTGTACTTGTCACCCTACCGAGGTGGGGGCCGGGGGCACAGGACCATGCCTAAGGGAGAGGACTACACTACAGAAAGCGCCCTGGCCTAATGTCACCCACAGCCCTCCTCCCCCACCCAGACGCCTCCACTGCGCAGAAAGATAGGAGAATGTGCTGATACTCACCCCCTTGTGTCTGCTGTGATGTCTTAAAGCGCCCATCCAATTCAGGGTAGGCCACCGCCAGGATCCGGGACATCAGGGGGGTCATGGTGCGACTGGCACCCCTCCTAGGTTGGGAGGCCATCCCCAGCAGTGTTTCTGCGGTCTTCCTTGTTCCGCGGCGGATGTCCTCCCACCTCTTGCGGCAGTGGGTGCCCCGTCTGTTGTGGACCCCCAAGGTCCGGACTTCCTTGGCGATGGCACGCCAAATCTCGATCTTCTGATGGGCGCTGACCTATTAGACATGTACAGGGTGGAAAGGAGGAAATCATCAATGGCCTGCATGTTAGATGTAATTGGCCCCCCCCACCCACTTTGCCATATGGCACATGCTCTCATCTGTCGGGCGTTGCACTCCTCATTCGCCCCCCACCCCACCAACTTACATCCACCCCAATCCACACAGGCATAGCCCATTCCATTAGCACCCGGTGTACTCACTTGTTGGTCTGGAGGACCGTAGAGTAGCGCATACTGGGGGAGGACCCCATCCACGAGCTTGTCCAATTCTTCAGACGTGAAGGCAGGGGCCCTTTCCCCAGTCGCAGCAGCCATTGTATCTTCCAGACCGAGGTCACAGCAGCACTTGCAGTATAGGTCCTCTCCTGTGGATGATCAGGTCTCGAGTGATTAAGCAGATAGAAAATGGCGGTCACGTCCGCGGCGGTGCGTACCGCGGCGGTGCGTACCGCGACCGCCGGCGCACTTCGTTATTGGCTCCTGAAACCCATAGGCTTCAATGTTAACCAATGCGGCTTTGCGCCGCGGTCTTCGACCGCCTACCGCCACGGTGTGCCCCGCCAGCGCAGTGACCTCACATCCCATTGTCCCACTTCACAGGTCAGGCAGCCGCCATTTCAAGGGCCCACATGGCTTAATTTTGACTGCGACACACAGGCCTAGGCCTTGCATTGCCACAGATACACGCCTTTCAACCCATTGCCATTCTTTAACTGTGCAAGCTGTCTGTACGTACCTGTGGTTTGGCTGACTCTGTGCTCCATGTTGTCCTTCCTAGGCACCGCCCGCTGGGACTTGGGATGAGAAGGAGGAATCCTCGCGTGTACCGACCGCTGGTGGACCTGTCGACAATGGAAGAACGCCATATAATACTTCGATACCGACTTGACCGTGCCACTATCCATGAACTGTGTGCCCAGCTGGAGCCAGCCCTGATGTCCCCCATCCGCCAACCCACAGGGATTCCCCCTCTGGTGCAGGTTTTGTCAGTCCTCCATTTTTTGGCCAGTGGGTCATTCCAGACCACAGTGGCCATGTCATCTGGAATGTCTCAGCCTATGTTTTCTAAGATTTTGAGCAGAGTGTTGTCTGCCCTGATGAAACTCATGCAGAGCTACATCATTTTCCCCGAGGAGGGTGACTTGCCCACAGTGAAGGGTGATTTCTATGCCCTTGGACATATCCCCAACATCATTGGTGCCATTGATGGGACCCATGTGGCTTTGGTACCCCCAAAAGACGATGAGCAGGTGTACCGAAACAGAAAAAATTATCATTCGATGAATGTCCAGGTGGTCTGTTTGGCTGACCAGTACATCTCCCATGTAAATGCCAAGTTCCCAGGGTCAGTGCATGACGCGTATGTGATGCGAAATAGCAGCATCCCCTATGTGATGGAGCAGCTACAGAGACAACGTGTGTGACTAATAGGTGACTCTGGTTACCCCAACCTGCCGTGGCTACTGACCCCAGTAAGGAATCCCCGGACAAGGGCAGAGGAACGCTACAATGAGGCCCATGGGCGTACAAGGAGGGTGATTGAGCGAACCTTTGGCCTCCTGAAGGCCAGGTTTAGGTGCCTGCATATGACTGGTGGATCCCTAATGTACTCACCAAAGAAGGTGTGCCATATCATCGTGGCGTGCTGTATGCTTCACAACCTGGCTTTGCGACGCCAGGTGCCTTTCCTGCAGGAGGATGGTCCAGATGGTGGTGTTGTAGAAGCCGTGGAGCCTGTGGAGAGTGAAGAGGAGGAAGACTCTGAGGACGACACAGACAATAGGGACAGAGTGATACATCAGTATTTCCAGTAACACCCAGGTAAGAATCACCCACGCCATTTCACAATTGCTTCTAGCCTCCTGCATCTGTACTTTCTGTAGTTCCCCACAGATGTTTTTTATTAATTTATGCCTTTCCCTTCCCTTCTCAGTGCTGTCTGACTCAGTACCTGACTTCTGCTTGGTTCGCCCATGAAATACAGCGTATTGACATTGGTATGTTGTCATGACTAATTGACAGAACAGAAATTGAACAGTAATATGTTATCCATTTGTTAATAATACAGCATGACTCAAAACAGGTTTGTGTGCAAAATGTGATTTATCTACAGTGCTAGATATCGGTACATGTGATTCTAAGGGTGATGGGTGGGGGTGGAGGAATATCCATGGCAGAGTCCAGTTCTCAGTCTCACAGGTGCATTGTTCTTTTGCCTGTGGAAGGATGGAGTATAGGCAGTTCATGGTTGGACAGGGTGGCAATGTGGGACAGTGGGAAGACTTGAGGGGGTATGTCCTGCTGGCGGGGGTCTTGACATCCTACTCTGTCTTTTTCTTTGGTCTCAGGCTCCTCTTACGGGGTGGTTGTTCTTCAGCAGGAGGTGGGGTTCTGGGGGGCTGTCGAGGTGTTGGGACCTCCTGTCCACTAGCGCCGGCGGAGGTGGTAGGCTGTTCCTGGTCCGGCCTAGTGACAGGGGCCCTGTGTGGTGCACCATGGTCCCGCAACGCGTCCTCTATCCTGTGGAGGGCCAGGACGATGGTCCCCATTGCGGTCCCGATGATTCTCAGCTCCTCCCTGAACCCCATGTAGCGTTCTTCCTGCTGTGCCTGGATCTCAGTGAACCTGGCCAGTACCGTCGCCATCGTTTCTTGGGAGTGGTGGTATGCCCCCATGATGGTGGTGAGGGCCTCTTGGAGAGTGGGTTCCCTGGGCCTCTCCTCCCCCCCTGTCGCACAGCAGCCCTCCGAGCTGCCCGGTTTCCCCCGGCCTCTGTCCCCTGGCCGGTGTGCCCGCTCCCACTGCCCCCAGGTCCCTGTTGTTGTTGGAGTGTCGGGTTAGCCTGGGTGCCCTGTAGTGGCAGACACACCGCTGATTGAGCTGTCCTAGAGACAGAGGCATGGGCCCGCTGGGTGGGAGCTGTGCTGGTGTCGGCAGAGGGGGTCGGGTCTGGTGTGGCCTGTGTCTGGGTGAGGGGAACCGACTGCCCAGAGGTCCCCGATGGTCCGGGCTGGTCATCAGGTTCACTGTCGACAGAGCTGCTATCCTCAGTGTGGGCCTGTTCCGGTGATGGGATGGACACTTCTGGACCCTCCTGGCTGGTGTGTTGTCGTTCGGGTCCTGCATGGGGTAAGAGAGTTTGGTTATTGTTTCTGTGTGTGCAATAGCATGCGTGTTGTGGGTGCCCTTGTCCCCCAGTGCAGGCATTCCCTGGAGGGAGGTGTTGTGAGGGTATTTAGTGGGGGGGAGGTTTTAGTGCAGTGGTCATGCTTAGGTGATGGGTGCCCATGGTTTGTGTTGGCATGCAGGAGTTGGTGTTGGGATGGGTGGGTTGTGCTGGTGAGACATTGTCAGGAAGGATGTGTGCTGGGGGGTTGGGGGTGAGGGTGGGGGTGTGGGTTGGCATGCTGGTGGGGTGGGGGGGATATAGTAGTTGAGATGGGACTTACCAGAGTCCATTCCTCCGGCTACTCCTGCGAGGCCCTGAGGATGCAGGATGGTCAAGACCTCTTGCTCCCACGATGTAAATTCGGGAGGGGTGGGTGGGGGTCCGCCGCCAGTCTTCTGGACCGCAATGTTGTGCCTGGAGACCATCGATCGGACCTTCCCCCGTAGGTCGTTCCATCTTTTGCGGATGTCCTCCCTATTCCTGGGATGCTGTCCCACCGCGTTGACCCTGTCCACGATCCGCTGCCATAGCTCCGCCTTCCTGGCTATACTGGTGTGCTGCACCTGCGAGCCGAAGAGCTGGGGTTCCACTCTTAGGATTTCCTCCACCATGACCCGGAGTTCTTGGTCCGAAAATCGTGGATGCCTTTGGGGTGCCATGGGGTGGTGTGGGTGAGGTGTGGGGTGGTGTATGTGATGAGGAGTGTGTTGGTGAGTGGTGCTTTGTGCTACTATGTGGTGTGTGTGATGGTGTAGTGTGCCTCAGTGTGTCTTGCTTTGGATTGTCTGCTGTGTCTCTCTCTCCTTCTCTCAGTAATTGGGGTCGCAGGGGTTTGTGGGTGATGTGGGTGTGTGTTTTATAGTTGGTTGATTGTGTGGGAGTGGTGTGTGTATGTGTATCAGGTGTGTGTTTTTCAAATTGTCCAATGTGGCTGTGTTTTGGTGATGTGTGTGTATTCTGACCGCGGCGGTGTGTAGCGCCAATGGAATACCGCGTTTGAATGACCGCCGTGTGGATTCGTGGGTCGTAATGGCATGGGCGTATTTCTGTTGGCGTGACGGTGGAGGTTTGGTCATCTCCAGTTTATCGCTGCCCGCCGATGTGGCGGGCTGCAGTGGAGGACGGATTTTTGGAGGTTTGGCCGTTGTGGGTCAGAATGACCGTGGCGGTTGACCGCAGCCGCGGCGGTGTTATGGCGGTCTTCTGACCGGCGGTAAGGGCATTTTACCGCCGAGGTCAGAATCACCCCCTATAACTCGTGCCCTTGCAGGGAAAATTACAGCAGACTGGGCCCACAGTAACCGGGCAGGGCCATAATGCAGTTCTTTGATGTCCTTGAGACTTTGAAGTGAACAGGGAGCAAGCCAAGAAACCCTTGTAGTTCTTGGGTGAAGCAGAGGATTTAGAGTCAAGTCCTCCCTCACTGCAAAAGTAGAAGGCAGAAGGCCAACACAACAAAGCACAGTGCAAAGTGGCAGTCCTTCCTGGCAGCACAGCAATCACCATGCAGCAAGCCAACATAGCAAAGACAGTGACAAAGTGGCAGTCCTTCCTGGCAGTGCAGCTCCTCTTCTTGGCAGAGTCTCCTCAGTGCCCCAAAGTGAACTGATATAGTGGAGTTTAGCCCAGTACTTATACCCAAAAAGGCCTTTAATGTGGGGGAATCATCAAAGGAGACCTCTGAAGAGCAAAAGGGTCCCTTTCACCACAGCCCAGTCTGCTGGCTACCTGTGCGAGGTAATCAGTCCTTTTTTGTGCAGACAGGACATCACCTATTGAAGTGTAAGTGTCAGTCCCTCCACTTTCCTCTGCCCAGGAAGACCCATCAGTATGCAGATGAATGCTGATGCGGCTGAGTGTCCTCTGTTAGTGGCTGTTTAGAGAAAATTCACAAAGTGTAGCTGTCACCCTGCCCAGCCCAGAAGTGTATTCAGAGGCAGACTAAGGCATGGGATGGTTAAAGCAAGAAAATGCCAACTTTCTAAAAGTGGCATTTTCAGATGTACAATTTAAATTCCAACTTCACTATGAGTTGTGATTTTAAATTACAAGTACAGAGACACCAAACTCCACATTTCTATCTTCTCCCATTTGGAAATCACAACAAAAAGGATGTTTAAGGCAATCCCAATGTTAACCTATGGGAGAGATAGGTATTGCAGCAGTGGAAAACAAATTTACCATGTTTGTCACTAGCTGGACATGATAAACTAAAAAGTACATGTCAGTTTCCCTGGGGCCAACCAGGGCATACCTTAGGGGTGACAGATGCACTAAGAAAGAAGGTTTGGGCGTGGAGAGTGTTGAGCTAGGTTGAAATGGCAGTTTAAGGCTGCACACCCATGTTCTGCAATGGCAGACCTGAGACATGTTTGAAGGCTACAGTAGTGGGTGGCACAATCAGTGCTGCACGCCTCATAGTAGCATTCAAGTTACAGGCCCTGGGCACACCTAGTGCACTTTACTATGGTCTTACAAGTACATTACATATGTCAATTGCAGATAAGCCAATGTTACCATGTTTTAGAGCACAGACCACCTGCACTTTAACACTGGTAAAGTGCACAGAATCCTAAAATCAAGCAAAAATGAGTCAGAAAAACAGGGGGTGAGAGGGCAAAATGTTAGGAGAAGCCACATCAAGGATGGCAGGTCTAACAGGACATTTTTTTACATTCAACTGGAACAGGAAGATAGGGACTATGTCACCATCATTATGAACACCATAACACTAGGAGCACCAGAGAAGGATGTCAGTGTCTATGAAGATCAATATCAGGAGAACTAGATCACCAGGACAAAAGTAGGATTAGAATAGCAAGGATCGCCAGCTGCAGGATAAACAGGGGGAGGAGGCTTAGGGCAAGGGGCCAGGGTCAGGAGGACTGAAGGAAAAGGATGACCGTGAGGAGAAGGGGGACGATGAGTAACTAGATCAAGTGGACCAAGATGAAGAAATCTAAGAAGAGGCACACCAGCAGGAGAAGAAATAGGAGGATTAAAATAGAGACTGTCAGGAAGATGAAAACCAAAGATGGTGAACTAGCAGACGGATTGGTAGGAGGAGGAGAAGGACAAGAAAACTGTGGTGAAGTAGCAGTCAAAGCAGGAGCACCATGACCACTAAAGCCAGGACCACCAGGAGGAACAAGGACAGGCCCAAGAAGAGAGTGAGAACAAGAAAGACATGAACCAGGAAGACCAGCAAATCATAAAGAGGACTAGTGGAAGACCATAACAGCAGGCTAGTAAGGACTGGGACCACCAAGAGGCTCTGGACCACGACCACCAGGATGAGCAGGACCAAAGAAAAGAAGGAAGGAGAGCTGGAAGGGCTAAGACTAGAAGTGATTCCAAAGTACGTGGTAGGACATGCCCTTTTTTATAGGGTCCACACCGCATATAAGTGATTATTACATATGTTTGTTGGACCATGCCTCTTTTTAGAGATCACCCACAATTTTCAGACCACTTAAAGTACAACAAAGCACAAGGAGAAGCAGCTGCTTGTTCTCTCTAAATAGGCAAGCTTTGAAAGACTGGAGCTGGGCCAAAGTTCCATTTATTTATGCTTAAGACATCCTTGTCTACCTCGCCAATTATACCTCAGCATATTTGTCAAGTGCAGGTTGTTATATTTTTTTGCGATATGCCACATTGATTTTATGACTGGGCATACCGTGTAGGAAAGTGGGTTTTTGAATGAGGAGGTTGACAATCCTTCTCAAGCAACAACTACAATCCTGTCAGGGTGAACCACAAACATCACTACATTGATCTGTGCTTAACCCTATAGTAGCTTGGCACATAAGTAGTGGGGCTTAGAGGCAATGTGTTTAGTATTTATACAGCACTCAAATAGTATTAAAGTGAAAACGAAACACAATAAATATCCTACACCAATTTAGCAAAAAAGAGGAACATGTAATAAATAAAATTAGACCAGAGTAACAAAAATCCAACTAGAAGAGCTGGAGATATGCAGCTTTAAAGGTTTAAGTGACAATAGCACCAAGAAGTATAAAGCACAAACAGCGAGTATCTGATTGCGTGATACCAGGACAAAGTCAAAAGTTATGGCCGGCTGTGATGGAGTGTGTTCGCATACATGAGGTAGATTGGGCCCTGTCTGGGCTTACCTTCAGATTTAGAAGAATTTTCAAGAAAATGTCTTTGATACGTTAAAGTTCAGCGGGATCAGGCAGTCCGGCCGTGTCTGAGGAGGAGGCATCATCATCAGGGAGCCCATGGACAAAGTCACAGTGAAGAGTCCTACATTCGGACTTTGTCACTTTTTTGGAAGTCGAAAATCTCTAGTGTGATGAAGCTGCAGGCTGTAACTGAAGAGGGCTAGATGAGACCTTCCTTCCACTGAGCAGGAATTGCTGATGCAGAGAAGAATGTAGCGGGCACTACTGTGAAGTCAGGCCATCCTGAGATGCACCTCATGCACCTCAGTCTCCTGTCGGCTCTCAGGCTACTTTTTAGTAGTCCCAGGTTTTAGGTTTGTATTGTTTGGGCACCTGTAGAACTACATCCAAGAGTCCAGCACTGTTTGATATCAAACATTTACCTGTTTCCAATAAAAATCATCACTTATTAAATGTAAGAAGGTAAACCAATGCTACCCAATAGGAGAAGTAGGCTTCACAGTAGTGAAAAATGAATTTAGGTGTTTTTCACTGCCAGGACATGAGAAATTTAAAGATACATTTCCAACTGTTTAAATGCACTGCACCCTGCCCTTTAGGGTTTTCCTTAGGGTTGACTTATATATATATATATATATTAAAAGGGAGTTTTAGGCTTGGCAAAAAGTTTATTTTGGCATTGGGTCTATTATGCACTCACTGACTTATCAAAATTAAAACAGCCTTTTTACAAATCAAACAGTATCAAACAGTTGTAGCGTGCTGTGCTGGAGCAGGTTCTGCCTATGGCACATGACAATAATGATTCATGACTAGATCCCACTTGGAGGACAGGACTCACTTCAGGCTGGGTCCAGCTGCTGAGTTCAAAGTTGGTGGAGCTTGTTGTGTCCCTAGGGCTCAGAACAGGAGGCCAGACAACTAGCTCTAAGAGACACTCTGGTAGTCCTGGGTTCAAGTAGCAATGCAAGCCTCAAGCAGAAGGGCAGTGCTCTGAGGGTAAAAATCAGGCTTCAGGCAGCAGGACAGTCCTCCTGTAGCACCAGGTTACGTCCCTCCGATCCTGCCATCACCTAGTCCCACTTTGCCTCATTGTCTGGGAGGAGTAAACAAAGGCCAACTGCCACTCTATTCACAGTCATGTGACCCAGTATACAGGTTGCAGGCACCAGAGTTCAGACTGAAAAATGGCAAATTTGTAAAAGTGGCATTTTCAGAATTGTGACTTATATTCCAACTTTACCATTAGAAAGGTTTATAAATTATAATTTTATATCACACATTTACCTATTTCCAATAAAAAATTATCACTTATTAAATGTAAGAAGGTAAATTAATGCTACCCAATAGGAGAAGTAGGCCTCACAGTAGTGAAAAATGAATGTGGGTGTTTTTCACTGCCAGGGCATGAGAAATTTAAAGATAAATTTCCAACTGTTTAAATGCACTGCACCCTGCCCTATGGGGCATTCCTTAGAGTTGACTTATATATATATTAAAAGGGAGTTTTAGGCTTCGCAAAAAGTTTATTTTGGCATTGGGTGTATGATGCACTCACTGACTTATCAAAGTTAAACCTGCCTTTTTACAAATCAAACAGTAATAAACAGTTGTAGCGTGCTGTGCTGGAGCGGGTTCTGCCTATGGCATGTGACAATAATGATTTATGACTGGATCCCAAAGTTATCCATAACCAGGGCGAACAGCAAGAAAACACAGTATTTAAACATTCAGTATACAGTTGTTCAACAATGACAACTTGAAAGACATAATGAAACATCGTATTCCTACTGTGAAACATATGCAACATACTTATGTCTTACAATAAGTGCATCATTGTTGAGAAGTGTGCCTAATAGTGACACCAACAAAACATCATGCTACATAACATTCCTGCCATATGGAATATGCCTACTGGTCATCACTATCATAGGTGTGTCATTCCTGAAGAAAACATATAAATGAAATGATAAGTGAAAAAAATAAAAACATTTCTCAGCTACCCCCAGGAAGGGAAAACATGGTCCTGGCAATGCATTGGGACATACCTACAACCTTTAGTTTGAATGCAATTGAACCATCATCCACAATGAACTCTACAATTGTGTAATAACATCTTTTCATACATAGACAAGAACAATGTACTATTCATCAAACTTTATGTTTGAAAATTTAGACCTGAAAATATATGCCCTCATTATGAACATGACGGTCGAAACTGCTGTGTTCATGCTGGCGGTCATACGACCGACCGCCAGCGCCCCTGGATCCCTGCCGGCCGTATTAAGAACATTCCTGTGGGCCGGCGAGCGGAAACATTGGGGGTCATTCTAACATTGGCGGGCGGCGGAGGCCGCCCGACAATGTTCCCCCTCCAAAATACCGCTCCGCGGTCGCAAGACCGCTGAGGGTATTTTGGGATTTGCCCTGGGCTGGCGGGCGGCCGCCAAAAGGCCGCCCGCCAGCCCAGGGCAAATCAACCTTCCCACTAGGACGCCGGCTCAGAATTGAGCCGGCGGAGTGGGAAGGTGCGACGGGTGCAGTTGCACCCGTCACGTATTCTGAAATACTAAGTGGGGCCCTCTTACGGGGCCCCCTGCAGTGCCCATGCCATTGGCATGGGCACTGCAGGGGCCCCCAGGGGCCCCGCGGCACCCCCTACCGCCATCCTGTTCCTGGCGGGAGACCCGCCAGGAACAGGATGGCGGTAGGGGGTGTCAGAATACCCATGGCGGTGGAGCGCGCTCCGCCGCCATGGAGGATTCCCCCGAGCAGCGGAAAGTCGGCGGGAGACCGCCGACTTTCCGTTTCTGACCGCGGCTGAACCGCCGCGGTCAGAATGCTCGAGGGAGCACCGCCAGCCTGTTGGCGGTGCTCCCGTGGTCGGTGACCCTGGCGGTCACCGGCCGCCAGGGTCAGAATGACCCCCATTGTGTCTTCCCGCCGGCCCACAGGAATGCCTGGCCGGGACATTGACGGCAGCTCCACATGGATCCGCCGCCAATGCCTGTGTGCATCGTGCAGTTACCTCTGCGATGGGGCACTGCACAGGGGCCCCTGCACTGCCCATGCCAAGTGCATGGACAGCGCAGGGGCCCCAAGGGGTGCCCCGGTGCACCCCTTCTGCCAGACTTTCCCTTGCGGGGAAACCCGCTAGGGAAAGGCTGGAGGCCTATGGATCATTATCTGAGGGGCAGCACCGCTGCCCTGTCGGATGATGATTCGGACTGCTGCAAGGCTGCCTGACAGAGGCAGCCTGGCGGTGAGTGAGGGCCGCCTATGGTGAGCCCTCGTAGGGTTCATTATGTGGCGGTGTGGCCCCGCCATGCCAGCTGGGGGGTTTTCCCGCCACTGCCAGCATGGCGGGCCACACCGCCAGGATCATAATGACCACTGTTACACCTGACAGCCTTAGGGTGGTCACCCCTAACTTTTTGCCTGCCTCCCTCCACTTTTTGGACACTGTTTTTGCTGGCTTTTAGACTCTGCGCACTTTACCACTGCTAACCAGTGCTAAAGTGCATATGCTCTCTCCCTTTAAACATGGTAATCTTGGATCATACCTGATTGGACTATTTAATTTAATTATAAGTCCCTAGTAATGTGCTCTACATGTGCCTAGGGCTGGTAGATTAAATGCTACTAGTGGGCCTGCATCACTGGTTGTGCCACCCACTTAAGTAGCCCCTTTTCCTTGTCTCAGGCCTGCCATTGCATGGCTTGTGTGTGCAGTTTTACTGACACCTCGACTTGGCATTTAAAAGTACTTGCCAAGCCTAAACCTCCCCTTTCTCCACATATAAGTCACCTATAATGTGTGCCCTAGGTAACCCCTAGAGCAGGGTGCTGTGTGGGGGAAAGGCAGGACATGTACCTGTGTAGTTTACATGTCCTGGTAGTGTAAAACTCCTAAATTCATTTTGCACTACTGTGAGGCCTGCACCCTTCATAGGCTAATATTGGAGCTGCCCTCATACAGTATTGAAGTGGTAGCTGCTGATCTGAAAGGAGTAGGAAGGTCATATTTAGTATGGCCAGAATGGTAATACCAAATCCTGCTGACTGGTAAAGTTGGATTTAATATTACTATTCTAGAAATGCCACTTTTAGAAAGTGAGCATTTCTTTGCACTTAAATCTTTCTGTGCCTTACAATCCATGTCTGGCTGGGCTTGGTTGACAGCTCCTTGTGCATTCACTCAGACACACCCCAAACACAGGGTACTCAGCTTCACTTGCATACATCTGCATTTTGAATGGGTCTTCCTGGGCTGGGAGGGTGGAGGGCCTGCTCTCACACAAAGGACTGCCACACCCCCTCCTGGGACCCTGGCAGACAGGATTGAACTGAAAGGGGACCTGGTGCACTTCTTAGCCACTCTTTGAAGTCTCCCCCACTTCAAAGGCACATTTGGGTATAAAACAGGGCCTCTGCCCTACCTCATCAGACACTTGCTGGAGAAGAAACCTGAACCAGAAACTACATCCTGCCAAGAAGAACTGCCTGGCTGCTCAAAGGACTCACCTATCTGCTTTCTACAAAGGACTGCTGCCTTGCTGAACTCTTGTCTGGCTGTGAAAGTGCTCTCCAAGGGCTTGGATAGAGCTTGCCTCCTGTTCCCTGAAGTCTCAGGACCAAAAAGACTTCTCTTTTTCACTTGGACGCTTCGTGCGACGAAATTTTCGATGCACAGCTTGTTCCGCGGCGAGAAAAACTGTGCACACCGACGCTGATCGACGCAATGTCTTGGGGACAACCGGAACTTCGACGCACGGCCTCGCAAGGACAATGCCGCCCGACCTCCAGAGGAGAAATTGACGCAGCACCTGCGATGAGAGCGAAACTTCGATGCGCAGCCCCGCAGAACGGCGTGCAGGCAAAAACAAGCAGGAGAATCCACGCACAGACCGGGGACATCTGGTAATCCCCACAACCCACAGAAAGAGACTGTTCACGTGCCGGAAAACGACGCACGACTTCCCTGCGTGAAAAATAACGACGCAAGTCCGTGTGTGCTGGGGAGAAATCGACGCACACACCATTTTTCCACGTATCTCTTCTTCTGCGGCCCTTTGCGGAGATTTTCCACTCCAAACCAGGTACTTTGTGCTTGAAAGAGACTTTCTTTTGCTTTTTAAAGACTTAAGACACTTTGGGGGTCATTCTGACCCTGGCGGTAAAAGGCAGTTACCGCTGGTCAGAAGACCGCCAGAACACCGCTGCGGCTGCGGTAACCCGCCAGGGTCATTCTGACCCACAACTGCCAAACCGCCAAAAACCCGACCTCGACTGCAGGCCGCCACATCAGCGGTCAGCGATAAATTGGAGATGACCAAACCTCCACCGTCACGCCAACAGAAATACGCCCATGCCATTCCGACCCACGAATCCACGCGGCGGTCTTTCAACCGCGGTATCCCATTGGCGGTACACACCGCTGCACTCAAAATACACACACATCTACAAAACACTGCCACATTGGACAATTACAAATACACACACCTGATACACATACAAACACCACTCCCACACACCCAATACGATATAAAACACACACCCACATCACCCACAAACCCCTACAAATCGAAATTCAGAGACAAGGCGCAATACACAGAGAGAGAGCACAGGGAACGCAAACCACAACACACACAGGAACCCAACATCATCCCCCACACTACATCTACGCACAAAACACCACACACCACCACACTCATCACCACAAACACCACCCCACACCTCATCCACACCACCCCATGGCACCCCAAAGACACCCCAGGTTCTCGGACCAAGAACTCAGGGTCATGGTGGAGGAAATAATTAGGGTAGAGCCCCAGCTCTTCGGCACACAGGTGGAGCACACCACAATAGCCAAGAAGGCGGAGCTATGGCAAAGGATCATCGACAGGGTCAACGCTGTGGGACAGCATCCCAGAAATCGGGAAGACATCCGAAAGCGCTGGAACGACCTACGGGGGAAGGTGCGGACGATGGTGTCAAGACACAACATCGCTGTGCAGAAGACTGGTGGCGGACCCCCACCCACTCCACCCAAATTCACAGCATGGGAGCAAGAGGTCTTGAACATCCTGCATCCTGAGGGCCTCGCTGGAGTAGGCGGAGGAATGGACTCTGGTAAGTCTCATCTCAACTACTTCACCCCCCCCAACCACCAGCATGCCAACCCACACCCCCACCCTCACCCCCAACCCCCCAGCACATATCATTCCTGCTTATGTCTCACCAGCACAACCCACCCAAACCAACACCAACCCCTGAATGCCAACACAAACCATGGACACCCATCACCTAAGCATGACCACTGCACATACCCATCCCCCCCCCAAACCACCCTCACAACTCCTCCCACAAGGGAATACCAGCACTGGGGGACAAGGGCACCCACAAATCGCACGCCATGGCACACACAGAAGCAATAACCATACTCTTTTACCCCTGCAGGCCCCGAACGCCAACACACCGGCCCGGAGGGTCCAGAAATGTCCATCCCACCCCAGAACAGGCTCCCAGTGATGACAGCAGCTCTGTCGACCTAGAACCTGATGACCAGCCCGGACCATCGGGGACCTCTAGACAGTCGGTTCCCCTCAGGCAGCCACAGGTCACAGCAGACCTACCCCCCTCTGGAAACCCCAGCACAGCACCCACCCAGCGGGCCCATGCCTCTGTCTCCAGGACAGGTCAAGCAGCGGTGTGTCTACCACTACAGGGCTCCCAGGGCAACCCACCACCCCAACAACAACAGGGACCTGGGGGCAGTGGTAGTGGGCACACTGTCCAGGGGACAGAGGCCCAGGAACAAAGGGGAACTGGGAGGGCTGCTGTGCGACAGAGGGAGGACAGGCCTAGGGAACCCACTGTCCAAGAGGCCCTCACCACCATCATGGGAGCGTACCACCACTCCCAAGAGACGATGGCGACGGTCCTGGCCAGGTTCCAGGAGATGCAGGCCATGCAGGAGGGCCAGTACATGGGGTTCCGGGAAGAACTGCGCAGCATCAGTTCCGCAATGGGTACAATCGTGGTGGCACTCAACCAGATTGTCACCACATTGCGGGACCATGTGGCCCCTCAAAGGGCCCCTGCCACTAGCATGGAGGAAGAACAGCCCACCACCTCCGCCGGCGCTAGTGGTCAGGAGGCCCCGACACAACAGCAACGGGCAACCCGGACCCCACCCCCTGCAGAACATGAACCACCCCGCAAGAAAGGCCTGAGACCTAGGAAGAAGACAGAGTAGGATGTCAAGACCCTCGCCATGCACGGATCCCCCCGGATGTCATCCCACTGTCCCACTTGTTCACCCTGTCCCCCTTGAACTGCCCCTGCTCCACCTTCCACAGGTATATGGACAATGCACCTGTGCGAACGAGAGTCTGGACTCTGCCATGGACATGCCTCCACCATCACCCATCACCCTTTTTTAACTATACAGCAATTTTTGCACTTCAATAAACACAATTATTGCACAAAAACCATCAGGAGTCTGCTATTAATTTTTTTAAACCAAATGTATTCGATATAACCAACCAAAAATGTCAAATTACATTGTGATGACAACATACCAGTGTCACACAGCGGTAGTCCACGGGGAAATAAACCAGAGGACACTCCGTGGGGACCAGATCACTGAAATAGGAAGGCAAATTCACAACTGAGTTACCATACATTGGGGTGAAAGGTCAGACAGTAGAGAGCCAGTACTGTTACAGATAAAAGAAAATGCAGGAGTAGATTCTTACCTGTGTGTTACTGAAAATACTGCAGTATCACTCTGTCCCTGTTGTCTGTGTCGTCCTCTTCGTCTTCCTCCTCTTCACTCTCCGCAGGCTCCACAGCGGCCACAACACCACCATCTGGACCATCCTCCTGCAGGAAAGGCACCTGGCGTTGCAAAGCCAGGTTGTGAAGCATGCAGCAGGCCACGATGATATGACACACCTTCTTTGGTGAGTACATTAGGGATCCACCTGTCATATGCAGGCACCTAAACCTGGCCTTTAGGAGGCCAAAGGTCCGCTCAATCACCCTCCTAGTACGCCCATGGGCCTCATTGTACCGTTCCTCTGCCCTTGTCCTGGGATTCCTCACTGGGGTCAATAGCCAAGGCAGGTTGGGGTAACCAGAGTCACCAATTAGCCACACACGCTGTCTCTGTAGCTGTTCCATCACATAAGGGATGCTGCTATTTCGCATGACGTACACGTCATGCACTGACCCTGGGAACTTGGCATTTAAATGGGAGATGTACTGGTCAGCCAAACAGACCACCTGGACATTCATCGAATGATAACTTTTTCGGTTCCTGTACACCTGTTCATTGTCTTTTGGGGGGACCAAAGCCACATGGGTCCCATCAATGGCACCAATGATATTGGGAATGTGTCCAAGGGCATAGAAATCAGCCTTCACTGTAGGCAAGTCACCCACCTCAGGGAAAATGATATAGCTCCGCATGTATTTCATCAGGGCAGACAACACTCTGGACAATACCCTGGAAAACATAGGCTGAGACATCCCAGATGAAATGTCCACTGTCGTTTGAAATGATCCACTAGCCAAAAAATGGAGCACTAACAGCACTTGCACTAGAGGCGGAATCCCTGTGGGTTGGCGGATGGGTGACATCAGGTCTGGCTCCAGCTGGCCACACAGTTCCTGTATAGTGGCACTGTTGAGTCTGTAGGTGAGTATGACATGTCGTTCTTCCATTGTCGACAGGTCCACCAGCGGTCTGTACACGGGAACATTCCTCCGTCTCCTCGCAAGTCCCAGCGGACGGTGCCTAGGAAGGACAACATGGAGCACAGAGTCAATCAACCCACAGGTAAGTTCCCACAGCCTGCACAGTACACGATTCTCTCTGGATTGAATGGCTTGTATGAGTGTCGATGCAAGGCCTAGCCATGTGTGACGCAGTAGGAATTAAGCCATGTGGGCCCTTGAAATGGCAGCTGCCTGATCTGTGAAGTGTGACAATGTGAAGTGAGGTCATTGCGCTGGCGTGGCACGCCGTGGCGGTAGGCGGTCGAAGACCGCGGCGCAAAGCAGCATTGGTTAACATTGAACCCTATGGGTTTCAGGAGCCAATGACGATGTGCGCTGGGGGTCGCGGTACGCACCGCCGCGGTACGCACCGCCGCGGGTGTGACCGCCATTTTCTCTCTGCTTAATCACACGAGACCTGAGCATCCACAGGAGAGGACCTATACTGCAAGTGCTGGTGTGATCTCGGTCTGGAAGTGACAATGGCTGCTGCGACTGGGGAAAGGGGTCCCGCCTTCAGTTCCGAAGAGTTGGAGAAGCTCGTGGACGGGGTCCTCCCCCAGTATGCGCTACTCTACGGTCCTCCAGACCAACAGGTGAGTACACGGGGGCCAATGCATAGTGGGCAATGCCTGTGATGAGTGGGGTGGATGTACGATGGAGGGGAGGGGAGCGAATTGCGAATGCATGGCACGACAGATGAGACCATGTGCCACATGGCAAGTTTGGGGAGTGGGGGCCACTCACATCGAGCATGCAGAAAAGTGATGATGTTTCTTTTCCCCCCTGTACATGTCACATAGGTCAGCGCCCATCAGAAGATCGATATTTGGCGTGCCATCGCCAAGGACGTCCGGGCCCTGGGGGTCCACAACAGACGGGGCACCCACTGCCGCAAGAGGTGGGAGGACATCCGCCACGGGAGCAGGAAGACTGCCGAGGCTCTGCTGGGGATGGCCTCCCAACCTAGGAGGGGTGCCAGTCGTACCTTGACCCCCCTGATGTCCCGGATCCTGGCGGTGGCCTACCCCGATTTAGATGGGCGCTTGCGGACATCACAGCAGACACAAGGGGGTGAGTACCAGCACATTCAGCTATATTTGCGCGCAGTGGAGGTGCCTGGGTGGGGGAGGAGGGCTGTGGGTATCCATAGGCCAGGGCGATTTCTGTAGGCTAGGCCCCTCCGTGAGGTATGGTCCTGTGCCCCCACCCCCCACCTCTGTAGGGTGCCTAGTAATGCTATTCATGGACCTGTGTATTCTGTGTGGGCAGTTGTCGCCCATAGGCTTGTAGGGCATGTCCCAGTGAATGAGTAGTGTACCCCAAGTGCGCAGCGTAGTGCAGGGGGCTTCTGTGTCTGTCCTCTCCGCCAACGGTGTCCCCAAAGCATGCACTCAACTTGTCTTTATTTCTCCACCCCCCCATTTTCTTTGTTTTTCTGTGAATGTGTGCATTAGCATTATCAGGCGGAGGAGAAGTGGCATCGGCGCACGAGGGAGCTGCATCTCACATGGCCCCGGAGGGCCATGCAACTGACTCCGACATGACCAGTGAGACGGAGGGCGAGGGGGACCCGTGCAGACGTCAGTGACACCGACATGTCCTCGGATGGGAGCTCCCTTGCGGTGGCGGCAACATCCGTGCCCACCGATACTACAGGTACAGCCGCCACCCAGCACACCAGCTCCGCCCTCCCAGCAGCCCCTCAGCGTTTGCCCCGTGCCCGCTCACCCAGGAAGGTGGGCATCTCCTTCGCCCCAGGCACCTCAGGCCCTGTCCCAGTCACCCCTGCTGCCCTCAGTGAGGAGGTCATTGACCTCCTGAGGACCATCATTGTTGGGCAGTCTACCCTTTTGAATGCCATCCAGGCAGTGGAGAGGGAGGTGCATCAAAGCAATGCATACCTGGAGGGCCTTCATTCGGGTCAGGCTGCCCATCAGCGATCGTTCAACGCTCTGGCCTCAGCACTGACGGCAGCGATTGTCCCTGTCTCCAGCCTCCCTCTTCTAACTCCCTACACCCAGTCCCACTCCCCTGTTCCTCTGCCTATCCCATCCACACCTACAGACCAGCCTGCACACACCTCAACACCCAAGGGAAGCTCATCCAGACATAAGCACCACAGAACACACAAGCATTCACACAAGCAACATACAGATGCAGACATGCCAACAGCCACTACCTCCTCTGTGTCCCCCACCTCCTCGTCTCCCTCCTCCCTCCCTGTGACGTCTACACTCACACCTGCATGCACACCACCATCAGCCAGTACACCCATCAATAGCACACCCTCCATTACAGTCCGCACATGTGCAGTCACCACCCCCACAGCCATGTACACGTCCCCTGTGTCCTCTCCCAGTGTGTCTGTCACCCCCGCTTCCAACCCACACAAACGCAGGCAGGCACCCAACCAACAGCCATCCACCTCACGTCAGCCTCCAGCCCAAGCACCTGCACCCAAAGACACCAGACTTGACTGTCCTACAACCACATCCTCTTCCTCCACTCCCATACCCACTCCAGCTACCCTTCCCATTGCTCCGAAAAAACTATTCCTCTCTAAAGTGGACCTCTTTTCCTCACCTGACCCACCCCCTCCATCTCGTAAGAGTTCCCAAAACACCTCAGCCACCACCAGCCCAGCAACTCCCAAGAACGTCGTGCCTGGTTTTTGGAGTCCGCCCTTTCCTTGGGCAGGGACATTGGCCAGCAGCAAAGGCACAGCCAGCCCCCCCCCCCGGGAAGAGGAGCAAAAAACTGAAGGGCAGGCGCAACAGGCCTGATACGCCTGCCCCCAAGGAGGGTAGCCTTGCACCGTCACCTGCCACATCGGGTAAGGGAGCCAAGGGCCACGGAGAGTCTGCCAAGGAGGGCAAGGGCAGCAAAGCGCAAAAGGCAGGGAGCAGCCGACCTGGCCATGAGGGCCCCACCAGCCCCATTCCGGGGGGATCGAAGGAGACCCAGGGCCCCAGGACTCCATCACAGGAGGGCCCCGCAACGGAAAGGTCCGAGGCTGACTGAGCGGGAAGTATTGGCCAGGTGTGGTTCACTCGAAACACAAGACAGGCACCGCTGAACAGGGCCCGCCGTGAGGAGCACCGCTGAACAGGGCCCGCCGTGAGAAGCACCGCTGAACAGGGCCCGCCGTGAGGAGCACCACTGAACAGGGCCCGCCGTGAGAAGCACCGCTGAACAGGGCCCCGCCAAGACAGGCACCGCTGAACAGGGCCCGCCGTGAGAAGCACCGCTGAACTGGGCCCCGCCAAGACAGGCACCGCTGAACATGGCCCGCCGTGAGGAGCACCGCTGAACAGGGCCCCGCCAAGACAGGCACCGCTGAACAGGGCCCCGCCAAGACAGGCACCGCTGAACAGGGCCCGCCGTGAGGAGCACCGCTGAACAGGGCCCGCCGTGAAGAGCACCGCTGAACAGGGCCCCGCCGTGAAGAGCACCGCTGAACAGGGCCCTGCCGTGAGGAGCACCGCTGAACAGGGCCTGCCGTGAAGAGCACCGCTGAACAGGGCCCCGCCGTGAGGAGCACCGCTGAACAGGGCCCACAGTGAAGAGCACCGCTGAACAGGGCCCCGCCGTGAGGAGCACCGCTGAACAGGGCCCTCCTGTCAAGCACCGCTCCGCTGGGACCTCCTGTCAAGCACCGCTCCGCTGGGCCCTCCTGTCAAGCACTGCTCCGCTGGGCCCTCATCTCAAGCACCGCTCCGCTGGGCCCTCATCTCAAGCACCGCTCCGCTGGGCCCTCCTGTCAAGCACCGCTCCGCTGGGCCCTCATCTCAAGCACCGCTCCGCTGGGCCCTCCTGTCAAGCACCGCTCCGCCCTCCTGTCAAGCACCGCTCCGCTGGGCCCTCATCTCAAGCACCGCTCCGCTGGGCCCTCATCTCAAGCCCCGCTCCGCTGGGCCCTCATCTCAAGCACCGCTCCGCTGGGCCCTCCTGTCAAGCACTGCTCCGCTGGGCCCTCCTGTCAAGCACCGCTCCGCTGGGCCCTCATCTC
Organism: Pleurodeles waltl; assembly: GCF_031143425.1. Classification (NCBI taxonomy): domain Eukaryota; kingdom Metazoa; phylum Chordata; class Amphibia; order Caudata; family Salamandridae; genus Pleurodeles; species Pleurodeles waltl. The sequence goes on from NC_090446.1 coordinate 1,240,587,943, forward strand.
AAGCACAGCTCCGCTGGGCCCTCATCTCAAGCACCGCTCCGCTGGGCCCTCCTGTCAAGCACCACTCCGCTGGGCCCTCCTGTCAAGCACCGCTCCACTGGGCCCTCCTGTCAAGCACCGCTCCGCTGGGCCCTCATCTCAAGCACCGCTCCGCTGGGCCCTCATCTCAAGCACCGCTCCGCTGGGCCCTCCTGTCAAGCACCGCTCCGCTGGGCCCTCCTGTCAAGCACCGCTCCGCTGTGCCCTCATCTCAAGCACCGCTGGCCCATTGGCAGGCCCGGTTCTGTGTCAGGCAGGGCTTCACGAGGCACTCTGCCCACCATGCCTCCTCCATGACCAGTGGACTCTGTAATCCACCTGATGGACTGTGGCTTTGCACCCCCCAGGATGGCACAGTGGGCAATCCACCCACTTGTGAGACTTGAGAGACTGTGGCTTTGCACTCCCCAGGATGGCACAGTGGGCATGGAGGCCCTTCGTGGATCTGGCGTCGTGGACTCATGTGGCTGAGGTGTCCCCCCTTCCCTTCCCCCTGAGGTGCCAGTATTTTATTTTTGTGATGCCCCAGCAGTGTTCTCTCCAATGGACTCGATCTTGTGTGTGGGCTTTGCCCATGTGTTGCTGCACATTGGCCCACGGACATTTGAACTTTGCAAAACTGTGCCGGACTTTTGCTACTTGTATATATATTGTTCGAGATGTGTAAAAATTCGTTATATATTGCTAAGTTCGCTATACTTAATAATTGCGATAATATAGTTCTATTTTTACAATCATTGCCTTTGTCTTTGCATTTTTGTTTTGGGGTTTGGAGGTGTCACTCTGACTTTTTAATCTGCATTGGTGTGTAGGTATTTCGGTGGGGGTGAGGGTGGGGGTGGGTGTGTGGCGTATGTGTGTGCCCGTAACCTTTCCTCCCCCCCCCCTGTGTCGTAGGTGCAGTACTCACCGTTGTCGTCTGCGGCGACGTTCGTGATCCTGGAAGAAGAGCAGGAAGGCAATGGCTGGGAGGATGTGGAGTTCCGGTTCCATGCTGTCCCGATTCCGCGTGGAGTGTGTCGAGGTGAGCGTTTGCCATTGGAAATGTCTGTTTCCGCCGTGTTTTTATCGGCGGGGCTCCCGCCCCGGAAAAGGTGGCGGATTGGTGAGTCGTGATAGGGTGGGTGGTACATTGTCTGCCGCCTGGCTGTTGGCGGTGACCGCCGGGCTGTTTGTTTGTTCCGCCGTGGCGGTCGGAGTGTTAAAGCGGCGGCCTGTGTTCGCGGTTCCCGCCAGGGTCAGAATTCCATTTTTTGGACCGCCAGCCTGTTGGCGGGTTGGCCGCCGCTTTAACACTGACCGCCAGGGTCAGAATGACCCCCTTTATATCACTTTCCAGTGATATCTCTACAATTTCACATTGCATCTTTATTCGTTTGTGACCTACAATTATCGTGATAAATATTATATATTTTTCTAAACACTGTGTGGTGTATTTTTGTGGTGCTATATGGTGTTCTTGTATGATTTACTGCACAAATACTTTACACATTGCCTTCTAAGTTAAGCCTGACTGCTCATGCCAAGCTACCAGAGGGTGGGCACAGGATAATCTTGGATTGTGTGTGACTTACCCTGACTAGAGTGAGGGTTCCTGCTTGGACAGAGGGTAACCTGACTGCCAACCAAAAACCCCATTTCTAACATTGGTGATCAGCGGTGAGGATAGGACTTGTATTTGTGCAGTGACATACAGTAGCAGTATTTCACTACCTACCCACAGTTGAAGGTCAACTTGATTTTTATCTCTTTTTTGCAAATTCGTTTTTTCCTGACAGTTTTCAAAAACTAAATCCTCACTCAACATGTCTCTGACTGGGTCTCAAATTGGAGACTTTGACCTAGTCCTGTTGGATGCATATACAGTCAAACAGCTAAGAGGGTTCTGCAGGGCAATGAGGGTACCCACCCAAGGGGCCTCCAAAAAGGAGGACTTTCAAGTGGTACTGAGGGCCTCGGCAGAAGCCCATTTAGAGGAGGATGATGAGGAAGAGGAGCCAGAAAATGGCCCCTCAGAGGATTTGTTGCCATCAGTGGATGATGTTACCACTGCAATTGTGCCCCCTTCCAGACCAGGGAGCAGTGTCTCTGTGCAAAGCCTGACCGCAGAGGAAAGGAGAGAGGGAAGGGAGTTCCATTTGCAAATGGCATAACTGAAAATTGAGGCTCAACAGGAGGAAAGAAGGGCAGAGAGAGAAGCCAAGCAAGCTGAGGCTGAAAGAGCAGCCAAACAGATTGAAGCTGAAAGAGCTGAAGCTGCAGCTGAGAGAGCCTTTGCTGAAAAGAAACTGTTATTGGCTCATGAACTGTGTCTCAAGGAGCTGGATCTCAAGGCAAAGCAGTCTGAATCCAGCAATAATGGTGGCAGCATACTGACAGGACCTGCTGGTGAAAAGAAGGTTCGTATACCCAAAAATGTGGTGCCCAGTTTTGTGGTGGGAGATGACATAGATAAATGGTTAGCTGCTTATGAAGTTGCACTAAGGGCTCATGAGGTTCCTGAAGGGCAATGGGGGGTAGCTATGTGGGGTTATGTGCCACCATTGGGGAGGGACACACTTCTCACATTGGATCAACCTGATCAAAACACATACCCACTTCAGAAAGCCACTTTACTTGCCAAGTTTGGGCTGACCCCTGAGGGATACAGTCAGAGGTTCAGGGACAGCACCAAACAAACCACACAAACATGGGTAGATTTCTTTGACTTTTCCAGTAAGGCACTGAATGGATGAGTGCGGGGCAACAAAGTAGATAATTATAAAGGGTTATATGACTTGATTCTGAGAGAGCATATGCTTAATAGTACTTTTACAGAGTTGCGCCAGCACTTAGTTGATAGTAAGCTGACTGATCCCAGGAAGCTTGCTGAGGAGGCGGACCTCTGGGTTAGCACCAGAGTGTCCAAGAAGGTACCTGGGGGGGACATCCACAAAGGTGGTCAGGGTTCCCAACAGAAGAAAGAGGGGGGAGATAAACTTACAGATAAGGAACTCTCCAAAGGCCCCCAAAAGAATTCCCAGGAGGGGGTGGCAACCATTACTTTTCCAGTTTTGGGAAAAAGCCAGGGACTTATGACAAATCAGGGAGATCCAACCCCAAATGTTTAGAGTGCTACCAATATGGTCACTATAAAGGCGACCCCCAGTGCTCCAAGCGGGCACCGTCCACTACTGGACAGACACCTGGGTTGACTAGTGTAGCGCTCGGGGGGGAGATGGACCCAGATAGCTTTGGGGAACAGGTAGAGATTTCCCTAGTGTCCCTGGGAGAAGGAGAAATGGTACCCAAAGCCCACATGCCCCAAAATACTTCCAAGTACAGGCAGTGGGTCACCATTGATGGGCAAAAGGTGGAGGCTCTGCGTGACACAGGAGCCAGTATGACTACTGTCAAGAGTAAGCTGGTGTCAACAGAGCAGATAGTCCCTAATACATTCCACCAGGTCATAGTCACTGACAATCGTGAGAGTCACCTACCGGTGGCTCTGGTTCCCTTTGAGTGGGGGGGGGTCTCTGGTACTCTGAAAGTAGATGTGAGTCCTGCCATGCCTGTAGATTGTATGTTAGGCAATGATCTGGAGCATACTGTTTGGAAATAACTAGAGCTCAGATCTCACCTGGAGATGTTTGGGTTACCTGAGTGGGTCTGCATGACCACACGGTCCATGGCTGACTGAGAGGGAAGTCAGGGGGTCTGGAGCCTGGAACAATGGCCCAGAGAACTGCCAAGAGGAGGGACTAGGCGCGCTGGAAACCGGCCCCAGAAGTTCCCGCAGTGGTTGACGGGGCTCCTGAGGAGGAGGCTCCCGAGCCAACTGGGGAAGACATTGCCACCCTAGGTGACTTACCTGAGCTTGCTGGCTGGCAAGTTGGGGGTGGACCCACCATGGAGGAATTCTGCAAGGCGCAGTAAGAATGTCCCAGTCTAGTGGGTCTGAGGAAGCAAGCCTCAGACCAGGCGGCAGGTGAAACCTCTGGCGATCACCACATATATTGGGAGAATGATCTCCTCTACAGTGAGCCTAAGGTTCCGGCCATTGGGGCAGTGCGTGCGCTGGTGGTCCCCCAGTGTTACCGAACCTTCCTACTGGGTCTGGCTCACGACATTCCCCTGGCAGGACATTTGGGGCAAGGCAAGCTTGATAGGCTTGTCACCCACATTTATTGGCCCAGAATGAGGACAAACTCAGATAAGTTCTGTAGATCTTGTCCTACCTGCCAGGCCAGTGGTAATGCAGGAAAAAGGGTTAAACCCCTCCTGATTCCACTTCCTGTCGTTGTCACCCCCTTTGAAAGGCTGGGCATTGACATTGTTGGTCCATTGGACCCCCAAAACTGCCCCAGGCAACAGGTTCATCCTGGTTTTGGTGGACCATGCCACCCGTTACCCAGAGGCAATCCCTCTGAGGACCGTAACTGCACCGGTGGTGACCAGAACTCTGATGGGGATATTTACCCGTGTGGGATTCCCAAAGGAGATAGTGTCTGACAGGCACTAACTTCATGTCTGCATACATGAAGTCTCTGTGGGATGCGTGGGGTGTAACCTATAAGTTCACCACACCCTATCACCCCCAATCTAATGGTCTTGTGGAGAGATTCAACAAGACCTTGAAAGGCATGATTGGTGGCCTCCCTGAGGCCATGAGGCGTAAGTGGGACGTCCTCTTACCATGCCTTCTCTTTGCTTACAGAGAGGTCCTCCAGAGGGGGGTGGGGTTCAGCCCCTTTGAGCTTCTCTATGGGTACCCTGTCAGGGGATCGTTAAGCATTGTCAAGGAGGGGTTGGAGAAAGCTCCAAAGGCGCCCCCTCTGGATGTGGTCAGCTACATTTTGGCCCTCCGCAACCAGATGACCCGCTTCTGGAAAGAGGCCCAAAGTAACCTTGAGGCCAGTCAAGAGGTAATGAAATGCTGGTATGACCAGAAGGCCACCCTGGTAGAGTTTCAACCTGGAGACAAAGTGTGGGTAATGGAGCCAGTAGAGCCTAAAGCTCTCCAGGACCGCTGGTCTGGCCCATTTGAAGTAAAGGAGAGGAAAGGGGAGGCCACTTACCTAGTGGACCTCCAAACCCCAAGCAACCCCCTAAGGGTGCTCCATGTCAACCGACTAAAGGCTCATTTTGAGAGGTCTGAGGTCAACATGCTTCTGGTCACAGATGAAGGAATGGAAGAGGAGAGTGAACCTCTCCCCGACCTCCCATCTGCCCAAGAGGGTGATGGGTGAGTGAAAGGGGTCATTCTCTCCGACTCCCTGAATCTAAACCAGAAAGGAGACTGCTATGAGCTGTTGGAGCAGTTCTCCCCCTGTTCTCCCTTACTCCTGGACTGACCCACCTCTGTGTTCATGACATTGACACAGGTGACAGTCTCCCTGTGAAGAACAAAATTTACGGGTTATCTGATAAGGTGAAGGCCAGCATCAAGGAGGAAGTCTCCAAGATGTTAGCTTTAGGGGTTATCTAGAAATCCAGTAGTCCCTGGGCCAGCCCGGTGGTGTTGGTCCCTAAGGCTACTGCCCCAGGTGCGAAGCCAGAACTCTGGTTCTGTGTGGACTACCGGGGTCTCAACTCAGTCACCCGGACTGATGCTCACCCCATCCCCGGAGCTGATGAGCTCGTTGACAGACTGGGCGTTGCCAAGTTCCTGAGTACGTTTGATCTTACTTCAGGGTACTGGCAGATCGCCCTGACTAAGGGGGCTAAAGAGAGATCCACATTTTCAACCCCTGATGGCCATTACCAGTTCCGGGTGATGCCATTTGGGTTGAAAAATGCCCCCGCTACCTTCCAACGGTTGGTTAACGGGGTCCTAGCTGGCAAGGATGCCTTCTGTGCAGCCTACCTGGATGACATAGCTGTCTACAGTTCCAACTGGGAGGAACACCTGCTCCACCTCAAGGAGGTGCTTCAGGCCCTGCAACTGGCAGGCCTGACCATCAAGGCTAGTAAGTGCCAGATTGGGCAGGGTTCCGTGGTGTACTTGGGACACCTAGTGGGTGGTGGCAAGGTGCAGCCACTCCAGGACAAGATTGAAACTATCAGGGCCTGGCAACCACCTAGAACACAGACTGAGGTGAGAGCCTTTTTAGGCCTCACAGGGTACTACTGCAGATTTGTCAAGGGCTATGGTACCATTGTGTCACCCTTGACAGAACACACTTCCAAGAAACAACCTAGGTTGGTGAATTGGACAGAGGCTTGTCAGAAAGCCTTTGACTCTCTGAAGGAAGCCATGTGCACAGCCCCCATGCTCAAGGCCCCTGACTACTCCCAGGAATTTATCGTGCAGACAGACGCTTCAGAGCATGGCATAGGGGTGGTCCTAGCACAGCTAAATGAGGAGGGCCTAGACCAACCAGTAGTCTTTATTAGCAGAAGGTTATTACCATGGGAACAGAGGTGGAGTGCTATTGAGAGAGAAGCTTTTGCTGTGGTCTGGGCACTGAAGAAGCTAAGACCCTACCTGTTTGGGACTCACTTCCGGGTTCAGACAGACCACAGGCCCCTCAGATGGCTCATGCAGATGAGGGTTGAGAATCCAAAACTCTTGAGGTGGTCCATTTCCCTACAGGGGATGGACTTTACAGTGGAGCATCGCCCAGGGGTTGACCACGCCAATGCTGATGGTCTCTCCAGATACTTCCGCCTTAGCGATGAGAGCTCCCAGGAGGTTGGGTAGCTCTCCCCACTTTCAGCTGGGGGGGACACATGTTAGACCTGACAGCCTTAGGGTGGTCACCCCTAATTTTTTGCCTGCCTCCCTCCACTTTTTGGACACTGTTTTTGCTGGCTTTTACACTCTGCGCACTTTACCACTGCTAACCAGTGCTAAAGTGCATATGCTCTCTCCCTTTAAACATGGTAATCTTGGATCATACCTGATTGGACTATTTAATTTACTTATAAGTCCCTAGTATTGTGCACTATATGTGCCTAGGGCCGGTAGATTAAATGCTACTAGTGGGCCTGCAGCACTGGTTGTGCCACCCACTTAAGTAGCCCCTTTTCCTTGTCTCAGGCCTGCCATTGCATGGCCTGTGTGTGCAGTTTCACTGACACCTCGACATGGCATTTAAAAGTACTTGCCAAGCCTAAACCTCCCCTTTCTCCACATATAAGTCACCTCCAATGTGTTCCCTAGGTAACCCCTAGAGCAGGGTGCTGTGTGGGGGAAAGGCAGGACATGTACCTGTGTAGTTTACATGTCCTGGTAGTGTAAAACTCCTAAATTCAGTTTGCACTACTGTGAGGCCTGCTCCCTTCATAGGCTAACATTGGGGCTGCCCTCATACAGTATTGAAGTGGTAGCTGCTGATCTGAAAGGAGTAGGAAGGTCATATTTAGTATGGCCAGAATGGTAATACCAAATCCTGCTGACTGGTGAAGTTGGATTTAATATTACTATTCTAGAAATGCCACTTTTAGAAAGTGAGCATTTCTTTGCACTTAAATCTTTCTGTGCCTTACAATCCACGTCTGGCTGGGCTTGGTTGACAGCTCCTTGTGCATTCACTCAGACACACCCCAAACACAGGGTACTCAGCCTCACTTGCATACATCTGCATTTTGAATGGGTCTTCCTGGGCTGGGAGGGTGGAGGGCCTGCTCTCACACAAAGGACTGCCACACCCCCTACTGGGACCCTGGCAGACAGGATTGAACTGAAAGGGGACCTGGTGCACTTCTTAGCCACTCTTTGAAGTCTCCCCCACTTCAAAGGCACATTTCGGTATAAAACAGGGCCTATGCCCTACCGCATCAGACACTTGCTGGAGAAGAAACCTGAACCAGAAACTACATCCTGCCAAGAAGAACTGCCTGGTTGCTCAAAGGACTCACCTGTCTGCTTTCTACAAAGGACTGCTGCCTTGCTGTTGGCCTGCTGCTTTGATGAACTCTTGTCTGGCTGTGAAAGTGCTCTCCAAGGGCTTGGATAGAGCTTGCCTCCTGTTCCCTGAAGTCTCAGGACCAAAAAGACTTCTCTTTTTCACTTGGACGCTTCGTGCGCCAAAATGTTCGACGCACAGCTTGATCTGCGGCGAGAAAAACGCTGCACACCGACGCTGATCGACGCGACGCCTTTGGGACGACCGGAACTTCGACGCACGGCCTCGCAAGGACAACGCCGCCCGACCTCCAGAGGAGAAATCGACGCAACGCCTGCCGTGAGAGCGAAACTTTGACGCACAGCCCCGCAGAATGACACGCAGCCAGAAAACAAGCAGGAGAATCCACGCACAGACCCGGGACATCTGGTAATCCCCGTGACCCACAGAAAGAGACTGTCCGCGCGCCGGAAAACGACGCACGACTTCCCCGCGTGAAAAATAACAACGCAAGTCCGTGTGTGCTGGGGAGAAATCGACGCACACACCATTTTTCCACGTATCTCTTCTTCTGCGGCCCTTTGCGGAGATTTTCCACTCCAAACCAGGTACTTTGTGCTTGAAAGAGACTTTGCCCCTCATTCCGACTTTGGCTGGCGGCGGTTGCCGCCAGACAAACGGAAACCGCCACTTGGCCGCTCCGCGGTCAAAAGACCGCGGAGGCCATTCTGGCTTTCCCGCTGGGCCGGCGGGCGCCCGCCAAAGGAGCACCCGCCGGCCCAGCGGGAAAGGCCCTGCAACAATTAAGCCGGCTCCGAATGGAGCCGGCGGAGTTGCAGGGGTGCGACGGGTGCAATTGCACCCGTCGCGATTTTCACTGTCTGCTAAGCAGACAGTGAAAATCATGGTGGGGCCCTGTTAGGGGGCCCCTGCACTGCCCATGCCAGTGGCATGGGCAGTGCAGGGGCCCCCAGGGGCCCCACGACACCCGTTCCCGCCATCCTGTTTCTGGCGGTGAAAACCGCCAGAAACAGGCTGGCGGGAAGGGGGTCGGAATCCCCATGGCGGAGCTGCAAGCAGCGCCGCAATGGAGGATTCTCCCAGCCGGGGGTAATCCGGCGGGAAACCGCCGGACCCGGCTGGGCGACTGCGGCTTTACAGCCGCGGTCGGAATACAAAAGGAAGCACCGCCAGCCTGTTGGCGGTGCTTCCGTGGTCATCCACCCTGGCGGTCGATGACCGCCAGGGTTGGAATGACCCCCTTTGTTTGCTTTTCAAAGACTCAAGACACTTTATATCACTTTCCAGTGATATCTCTACAATTTCACATTGCATCTTTATTCGTTTTTGACCTACAATTATCCTGATAAATATTATATATTTTTCTAAACACTGTGTGGTGTATTTTTGTGGTGCTATATGGTGTTCTTGTATGATTTACTGCACAAATACTTTACACATTGCCTTCTAAGTTAAGCCTGACTGCTCGTGCCAAGCTACCAGAGGGTGGGCACAGTATAATTTTGGATTGTGTGTGACTTACCCTGACTAGAGTGAGGGTTCTTGCTTGGACAGAGAGTAACCTGACTGCCAACCAAAAACCCCATTTCTAACAACCACCATAGTCTTTAAATAAAAGACTGTTGGTGTCATTGTTGTACAACTGTATAATAAGCATTTGAACACTGTGTTTCCTTTCTGTGTGCCCTGGTTATTACCAGGTTTTAATTGGCTGTAAAACTGCACACAAATTGCAATAACAGGCCTGAGGAATGCTTTGAAAAGCTACTTAAGTGGGTAGCACAATAAGGGCTTTGGACCCACTTTTAGCATTTCTTTTTCAAGTCGTGGACACACCACTTTTACTTGTACCACTTTACTAGGTACCTATAAGTCATTTAAATGTAGGCCAACTTTACCATGGTTTAGGGAGCGAGCACAAGCACTTTAGCACTGTTTAGCAGAGGTAAAGTGCGCAGAGTCCTAAAGCCACCAAAAATGAATTTCAGCAACAATCAATCAATCAATCAGGACTTTGTAAAGTGCACTACTCACCGTGAGGGTCTCAAGGTGCGGAACAAAAGGTGAGTAGATAAAACGTTTGTGGGAAGACCACCTGAGAGGCTAACAGGTCTGACATGCGTCCCCATGGTATGTTAGGTGGAAGAACCTGGTTAGGCCATCAACCTTAGAGTGAGTTGACCCAGTGCAGTTTTCCACCATAAAGTCCAAAGGGCATAACCCTAAATTGGAAGTGTCTCTCTGGAGTGGGAGATTCAGACCTCTACTTAGACCCCTCTGTTAGGGCAATCTGCCAGTACCAAGAAGTCAGATCAGAAGTACTGAGAAACTTGGTACCCCTAAACTATCTCTTAGCTCATCAGATCTGGGTATGTAATGAACAACAGTCTTGGTGACTGAGTGGAGACACCTATAGTCCACACAGAATCTGAGTTCTGGGGTGTTTCACAGAGGGGCAGTTCTGGGTGCCAGCACTACCGTGCTGGACCAGGGACTATTGGAGTGCTCAGTCATCCCCAGTTTAGGTACCTTGGACACTTCTGCCTTAATGCTAGCCATCATCTTGTCAATGAGCCTGTAAATGTTGTTTTTCACAAGCATAGTGTCTCCTGTATCAATAGCATGGGTACACAAATGTATTAGCCCAGGAGTGATGGAGAACAGGGAGGCAGACTGCCTCAGTAACTGGGGGCAACCCCTCTGCTGCTCAGGGGTCAAATTAGGGAAGAGGTTATCACCCTCCAATGACCCATCTTGCTCCTTGAAAGAGCGGAGGTTGGGGAAAGGTTTCCTCTCCTCTCCCACCCCTCATCTGTCACCAAGAGCATGGTAACTTCAGACCTCTTATAATGGGATTTGAGGTGATTGATATAGAGTACCGTTAACGGGCTTCTGGAGGTCCAATAATTTGGTGACCTCTTCCTTTCTCTCCTTCACATTATATGGCCCTGGCCAATGGCCTTGTACAGCCTTGAGCTGTACTGGATCCATAATCCTAAATTTTTGTCCAAGCTGTAACTCGACCTGAGTTTCATTACCTCCTGGCTAATAGAAGCAATGCACCTGGTTTCTAGAAACTAGCATGCACGGAGCAACATCCTGTGGGGGAATTCCTGTTAGCTTGTTTCCACCCTTTCTTCACCAGTCTAAGAGGTCCTCTAACAGTGTGGCCATAGAGGAGCTCAAATGGTCCAAACACAACTTCTTTCTTTGGAACAATCCTGCAGGCAAACAGAAGCCATTGCAAAAGAGTGTTCCACTTCTACTTCATTGAGTCTGGTAGGCCGATAATCATGCCTTTAGAGGTAATGCTGAAACTGTCAACAAGCCCATTGGTCTGTGAGTCATAGGATGTGGAAAACGTATACTTCACACTCATCCCACATTGACTACATGTAGGCTGTGTTGACATTTATGCCCCTGTGAGACCGTACTTCGTTGGGAAGCCTAACAAGTGAAAATTCACATCATGGCCCTACCACTACAGATGCAAGATGAACCTGTTGCCTAGGGACTTTTTCGGATCCAGGGGCCCAAAAATGTTGATGACTCCTCTTTCAAAGGGAGTGCCAATGACAGGCAAGGGAGCAAGCAAAGCCTTTTGCTCTGCTTTCCCATTGGCCTGGCAGGAGGGACATGGACTGCAGATTTTGTTTCTGAGGCTGTCTTCAGCCAGTAGAAGTGGGGGACAAATCTGACATAGGTCTTGCCCTGCCGCAGATTTTCTCTCAGGAGTATGCCATGAGCCAGTCCCAGCAGAGAGGCCCCGTAACACTGAGGGAGCACTAAAACATAGGTTGCCTCAGGCCCAGGAACCTTAGGCTCACCATGCAGGAGGTCTTTCTCCCAATATATAAGGTGAGCTCCAGAAGTGTCACCAGCTGCATAGACCTCAGCTTGCCACCCCAGGCCTCTAGAGTTGGGCACTCTTTCTAAGCTCTACAGAACTCCTTCCTGGTGGACCTACCCTTAACTTGTCATCCAGCAGGCTCAGGCAGGTCTATCAGGGCCTCAGTGACCTCCCCTGTAGGTTTTGATGTGGTGCCATCAGACTCAACCTCCTCCTGGACTGTGGGAGTTTCAGGGACTGGTTTCCCAAGCCCCTTTCCCATCCCCATTTTGGCAGCTGCTATTTTTCTATCCTCCAAGCATTCTTGACTCCCCTCTTGGGCAGCCATGGACCTTGAGGTCAGGCACACTTACTCAGGTAACCCTAACATCTCCAAAGGGGACTTGAACTCCCTTTCCTTCCAGAGTGCTCCATGTCATTCCTTAGCAGACAATGAACGTATAGCTACTTTTAGAGAACCTGAGCCCACACTCACTCAAAGGGAACCAAAGCCACTGGATAGTGATTTGCACGGTTGTATGCTACTGCAACCATAACCTGGTGGAATTTATTAGGGATTACTTACTCTAGGGAAATCAGATGACACCTTACAGGAGTCATACTGGCTCCTATGTCCTTCAAAGCCTCCACCTTTCATCCATTAATGATGACCAACTGCCTATCGGAGCTCGAGGAGTTTCAATCCATGAAATTCCGCTGAATCTCCAAATAAAACTTCACCTAGCTCCACAAGCAGGCAGAATGTCGCCCATCCCGGTACAGGAAAGTGCTGTCTAACTTGGTAGAGGAGCGCAACCTTAAACAAGAGCTCACCAAATGCTTTCTGCATGACCTGGGCAAATACTGCTCCGAACAGAGAAAGTGCCTGAAACTCAGAGGAAAGCATAGTGTACTATGACTTAATACAGCAAAAACAATTGAGCAGAAGCACAGAAACTCAACGTGGGAGAAAACAACCATAGGAAACACTGTACATGAAAGCCCACCACATTTCAGTAAGAAGGAGCACAGCCTAGATGGAGCACAGAAAGTGGTTCTCCAGGATGTAACACAGGCTGGGCTAACGTTGCACAAAAAAGCACAGCACATTCAAGAAGAGCACAGACAAATGCACTGCAGCACTGCACAGTACATTGTGGAATCAAATTGCAATTATTATTGAGCACAAGAACTACTATGCCACACAATGCATGAGGTTGTTTCATAGCTGGTCAGGGAGCTCACTGCTAAATGTAAGCAATATTGTACCACTGATGAGAGCATCGCTCTGGGAAAAAGAGAACTAAACAACTAACTAAACAGCTACCAAAGCCAACAGCTGCCCGGCTCTGAAGAGGGCAACTAACTGGCTCCGCAGTGAAAGACAAAGCCTCATTGTGCCTATTTCAACACATTGATTACCCCACAAAACAGCCACGACTGCACAGCTTGGGAGAGCTAATCCCACAAAACGACAGGGAGAGCACAGTTTGTGATGATAGCTTATCCCACAAAATGGCAGAGAGAGCACAGCTTGCAGTAGTTTTACTTCTGTGCAGCTTCTCAGCCCTGGAGCATTCTTTCCTTCTGCCTGGCACAACAGGTTTGCGCCACTACAGCTGGGTACCTGGATGAGATTCAGGTGTGCGTCACACAGAGCGCCTCAGTCCAGGCTAGGAACATTAATCTTTTAAAAGGAACACACTCTCACGTGTTTTAACTGGCACATATCACCTACAATTCTGCATGAATAATCTGTGTTTTGCCAAAGGCTCACCTCGAGCTGCTGCAGGATTCACCAGTGAACTGCCACTGATGGCCTCTGTGACGTCCCGCAAAGACTCTTGGTGCTGCTTACTGTGCTTGGGTAGTAGCAGAAACCTGAGGGAGCAGAAGGTGAAATTTGCTGGACTGAGGGAGGAGATTGGCTTTGTGCTTTCCAGCTGTCTACTTCCTGAGCTCCCCTTTTTCTCTACTGGGTCACTCATGCTGTCACTGCTTTTCTGGTGGTGGTGACAAGGCTGAAGATGGTGGTGATGGTGAGAGGGCCCTTGGCTCAGCTTCACTCACTTGACTCCTGGGCTGGCTGTTTCATCGTCCTCACTGTGCTTCTTTTTTCTGTCCCTACTCTTCCCTTTGTCTCTCCCCTCTTCCCGGATGCACCGCATTTCAACCTGCGCAACAATTTCCAACATTATTTTTAAATGACACCTCAGTTTTTGAGTGAGCATGTGCCGACAACAAGTGCAAACTGGATCTTGTGGTTTATAAAATGGCATTAGCGCCTTGACAACTGTAGGCCACAGTGCAAAAGCAAGCTAATGACGATGAACAACCTCACTGGTCCACCTTGAACAGTAGCATTCTGGCAGCCCTTGGAATGTGACTGCAGTGTAGAGAGGTGAGAAGCTCTCAGTGATAGAAGTGTGCACACCAGAACGCAAGTGGCAGCTGGTGCCTGATTGGTTACATGAGGCTGAACTGGCAGTTTGGAAAATGAGATAGCTGTACTTGGGCAGCCATGACAAGTGGAAAGTAAACAACCAATGTCAAATAGTGTGAGCGTGCCAGTAAACCCTCCTCCATCAGTGGTTGGCAGAGTTTTTTCGCAAGCTACAAGCGGAGTGCAGAGTAGTCAAAAGTCTGCTAACTCTGCTGGCGGAGTTCACTACCTACCCATAATTAGCAGACATATTGGCTTTTGGGACCATCTCTTTTTTACCAAGGCACACTAAGGTAACCTCTATTCTTCCCCCCTTACTAACTGATACAGTCTCCTCCTCAAGTGCTCCACTTGTCAACCCTTGTGTCTGCTCACCAGTGGGAGGGTGGGGGGGGGACTCTCTTAGGACTCTTGACCCCCTTCATGTGCCCATATGTGTGACACTCATAACACTTGGGGGCACACATTCCTGGATTCTGTCTATGAACTCATTCTTTTTCTGGTGAGGTTGGGGCTCGGTATCCTTCCCCTGTGAACTGTTTTGGGGGCCTTTGGAGCACACCTGACTTTTATTTTTGGCCCCACCCTCTTTTTTCCACTGGGGACCTTGATGCCTTCTTGGACAGTCTGGTTGTGACCCAGTGTTCTGCCGCCTTTGCAAGCTCCCTGGGGTCAGTTAGCTTGCTGTCAGTCAGGTGATGGTGCGTATGCTTGACATGAGAACATATTCCATCTCAGAATTAGGCCTTCCAGCCAAATGAAATCACTTACTTTACTGCCCCTCACTCATCCACTCATTGCCTTGCTGGAGTGGTTTAAGAAATCTTCCCAAGACTGGTGAGGCAACTTTGGCAATCCCTGATCCTTATGCAATATTTTTATGGGGTTCTGGGGTTAAGAACTTAGGGCCAGATGTATACTCTGTTTACGCTTAATTAGCGTAATTTTCTTAATGCTAATTCAGCACAAACTTAACTCCATTTTTATATTTTGATGCTAGACTAGTCTAACGTCAGAATATTAGAGTCATTTTTTTTGATGCATGAACCCATCCAAAAAATGACTCTAAGGCCCTAGCGCCTTATTTATCCTCCCCGTGCAAAAAAGGTGCATGGAATGGAGGAGGGCCAAAATAATGGCGCTAAGCCGGCTTAGCACCATTATTTAACGCCTGGGTGAGGGCAGTCGTTAGGGGACCTTTGGACCCATTTCCATGATTAAATACCATGGAAGGAGCCACACGTGCCCTCCCTAAGCCCCAGGAACACCCACACCAGAGAGACACCAGAGGATGGGGGACCCCATCCAGGTAAGTAGAGGTAAGTATTCTTATTTTTTTTTAAGTGCCATGGGGGCCCTGAAATGGGCCCCCCTACATGACACTGGGTGCAGCGGCCATGCCCAGGGGACCCTTGTCCCCTGTGCTGGCCATTGGGGTGGAGGGCATGACTTCTGTTGTTTATAAGATAGGAGTCATGTGGTATGGATGGTTTTGCGTCAAGAAATGACACTAGACTGGTTAAAGTCATTGTTTTAACTCTAACCAGCCTAATGTCATTTTTTGGTGTAAAACCCCCTTCTCCCATACCACCACCCCCACCCGGCGAATGTAATTTTTTTTTACGCTAGCTCACACTCTGCGGTGGATCGTGCCATTCCATCAATATGGCGCCCGGCTGGCGTCCTGGAATGGATCAAGCCGGTGCTATACGTTTTGACGCAAAACTCTGCAAACACAGTTTTGCGTCAAAAAGTATAAATATGGGCCCTAGTGAGCAGAATATCCTTCATGGGAGCATACCTCATCTTCCCCCCACCTCTAGTATAAGAAGGATATCCCTGCCCACTATAGGCATGTGTTTCCACAGGCTTGTGCCCCATTCCTTCTCTGGGACCTTGTGTATCCTCAGTGCTACCTAACAGGGAAAATAACATTTGTGTATATCATCCTCCACCTTAAAGCTAGATGCTGGTTTGCTGCCCCCCCATTGCTGCATAACTCTGCATATAGTCAAGCTCCAGCTCCTTCAGGCTCACCTCATGAGCAAGGACCAACTCCCTTTCACCCAATGTTCTGTCAGACTCAGCTTTTGCCTTGGCTAGTGCGATTTCCACTTCTGCCCTCCTATCCTTCAAGGCTATCTGGGGAGCAGCTTCCTCTGCCGCCCTCTTTTGAGCAGTCTCCTCCAGGGTTCTATTTGTAGTAACCTTTTCCCTGGATGCTTTCATCTTGAGCCTAGGCAGTGGCAGCCTAAAAAAAATAGGAAAGGATGATGCTACTGGCTCTGGTATGGGTCCTCATTCCTTTAGGCACCCCTAATTATCTGGAGCCATGATCTGGAGCCATGATTAGGAAGTTGCCATCCTCCTGCTCCATTTCTTCGTCCTACTCCTCCATATCTTCCTCCTCTTGCTCCTATGATATAGCTTGTAGCTGGCGGGCCTCCTCCCGGACCCCGAGGGCCTTCTGGAGCTCCTGCTTCTTGACGCCCTTGGGTGCTGGAAGTCCCCCTTTTCTTCAGAATCCTTTAAACTCAGCCACAGTGTAGCTCTCTAGGTTGTTGAGCTCAAACTCTATGCTTGCAGACAGAATTGCCAGTGCAGACAGCTGGGAATGAATTTGGATAAAAGAGAATAGGCCAATCAAAGAGAATTTATAAATAAATTGAATTTGATGTCAGATTATTTTGGGGATTTTAGTGTTACACAGATAACTCAATGTTGCTGCAAAACCACAGGTACTGGATCCCACCACTGACCACCAATGTAGGAAATTGGGTTTTTGATTCATCGGGGTAACAACCCTTCCCAAACAACAACTATAATCCCTGTTAGGGTGAACCACAAACCTGCACCCAGTCTCCAGTGGCAGCCCAAATACATGTTTACAAGTGCTACATTTAATTTACAGGCCGTGGGTACATATAGTTCTATTTACTTTCCTAGTAGTTAGGTGTGTACCAATTTTACCAGAGAGCACAGACATTATACCACTGGTTACCAGAAGTGAATTGTGCAGGATCCTAATGCCAACAAAAACAGGTTGAGCAAAAAAGGATAGTGAAGGGAAAAAGTCCTGGGGAATGCCAGTGTTCAGGGTCACTCGACCCCCGCACACAGACTGTCTTTGGGTATAAAAGTAGCACCCTCAGAACTTCTCATAAGAACACTCCTGGACCTGAGAAGAGTCGGAAGAAGGACTGCTCTGCTTTCTGGAGAAGCAAGAATGGACCTGCTTGTCTTGAACCCAGGACCCCAGCAATGACTCCAAGGATTAGTTGGCTGACCCCATGATTGAGTTATCAGGACACAACAAGCTTTCAGCCGCCTTTCCTGCAACTGTCCAATTGACCACTATCAATTAGACCTGCATGGACTCTAATGCTTGCCTCTGCTAAAGAAAGTCATGTTCCTCAAGAGGTGTCTCACCAGGTCTTGAGCTTGGCTACTCCTTCAAAATAAACACTTCAATAACTGGACTTCAGGTGAAAAGTGTGAGGCTCTGGGGTATTTGTATCGAAAAGTACCATCTCTGGTCTCCTCCCTAAAGCTAGTGGGCTCCACCAAGACCATTGTGGGACCTGCATCTGTCTGCCGACATGACCTTCCCAGCTATAGGCTTTAGACTTCACCTGCAAGGTTCTCTTTGAATCAACAACTGCTCAACATTTCCCACCATCACGAAGCCCCGACCTGCGCCAAGCAATTGGTGCCTACAACGATCCACTACCCAAGCAAAGGTCCGATTGATGTTTCTCACGTGGTACAGGGCTAAGTTAGATGATAAACTATCCACTGGGACGAAGCTGAATTCTATATCCTAACTTCATTGCAGTTGTCCAGATCTTTTGACTTTGACATGGTCCAGATTTCCAGATACCCATGATTAGTGCTTTGTGCTTCTGGGCTCTATTTTTACGTAAAACTTTAAACAATCAGAACTCTTGTCCTTTTTTTGAGTTATATGTTGTTTTGGTGTCTGTTAGAAATGGGGTCTTTGGTTGACAGTCAGGTTACCCCCTGTTCAAGCAAGGACCCTCACTCTAGTTAGGATAAAAGAGAATCACCCTCAGCTAACCCCTGCTTACCCCCTTGGTAGCTTGGCAGAGCAGTAGGCTTAACCTCAGAGTGCTGGGCGTAAAGTATTTGTACCAACACACACAGTAACTTAATGAAAACACTACAAAATGACACAACACCAGTTTAGAAAAATAGGAAATATTTATCTAGACAAAACAAGACCAAAACGACAAAAATCCAACATACACCAGTCAAGTTATGATTTTTTTAAGGTTTAAAATAAAAAGAGTCTTTAGGTAGTTGTAACACCACACTAGCGCTGCTAGCGTGAAAATGTACCTGGTTTGCGGCAAAAATAACCCCGCACGGGCGGTGTGCGTCGAAAATAACCCGGCACGGGTATATGCGTCGAAAACAGCTCGGCTCGGCGAGGCGCGTCGAAAAAGCCAGCCACGCGACGGTCCGAAGTCCTGCGGCGCTGGTTGCGATCTCTCAGCCTTCGTCAGCGATGCTGCGCGTCGTTTCTCCTGCTCCGGGCGTCGATTCTCCGGTCGCGTCTCCAGCGGCGTCGTTTCTCAGCTGCGGAGCCGGCGTCGCGTCGTTTTCTCAGCCGCGATCGGATTCGCGTCGATCTTTTCTCCGCACGGTGCGCGGTGCGTGTATTTTTGTCCTTAGGCTGCCAGCCTCTCCTTTCAGGGTCCCAGGAACTGGAAGGGCACCACAGAGCAGAGTAGGGGTCTCTCCAGAGACTCCAGGTGCTGGCAGGAAGAAGTCTTTGCTATCCCTGAGACTTCAATAACAGGAGGCAAGCTCTGCATCAAGCCCTTGGAGATTTCTTCTTCAAGATGGAAGGCACACAAAGTCCAGTCTTTGCCCTCTTACTCAGGCAGAAGCAGCACTGCAGGAAAGCTCCACAAAGCACAGTCACAGGCAGGGCAGCACTTGTTCCTCAGCGATCAGCTCTTCTCCAGGCAGAGGTTCCCCTTGATTCCAGAAGTGTTTCTAAAGTTTGTAAGTTTGGGTGCCCTTCTTATACCCATTTTAGTCTTTGAAGTCACCTTCCTTCAAAGGGGACTCACACCTTCTTGTGAAATCCTGCCTTGCCCAGGCAAGGCCTCAGACACACACCAGGGGGCTGGAGACAGCATTGTCAGAGGCAGGCACAGTCCTTTCAGATGAGAGTGACCACTCCACCCCTCCCTCCTAGCAGAGATGGCTAATCAGGAAATGCAGATCACACCCCAGCTCCCTTTGTGTCACTGTCTGGTGTGAGGTGAAAAACAACCCAACTGTCAAACTGACCCAGACAGGGAATCCACAAACAAGGCAGAGTCACAGAATGGTTTAAGCAAGAAAATGCTCACTTTCTAAAAGTGGCATTTCCAAACTCACAATCTTAAAATCAACTTTACTAAAAGATGTATTTTTAAATTGTGAGTTCAGGGGTCCCAAACTCCACATGTCCATCTACTCTCTAGGGGAATCTACACTTTAATCATATTTAAAGGTAGCCCCCATATTATCCTATGAGAGAGAGACAGGCCTTGCAACAGTGAAAACGAAATTGGCAGTATTTCACTGTCAGGACATATAAACCACATTACTATATGTCCTACCTTATCCATACACTGCACCCTGCCCTTGGGGCTACCTAGGGCCTACCTTAGGGGTGCCTTACATGTAAGTAAAGGGAAGGTTTAGGCCTGGCAAGTGGGTACACTTGCCAAGTCGAATTTACAGTGTAAAAATACACATACAGACACTGCAGGAGCAGGTCTGAGACATGATTACAGAGCTACTTATGTGGGTGGCACAACCAGTGCTGCAGGCCCACTAGTAGCATTTGATTTACAGGCCCTGGCACCTCTAGTGCACCTTACTAGGGACTTACTTAGTAAATCAAATATGCCAATCATGGATGAACCACTTACATATAATTTAAACAGGAGCACTTGCACTTTAGCACTGGTTAGCAGTGGTAAAGTGCCCAGAGTAACAAAAATAGCAAAATCAGAGTCCAGCACACATCAACAACCTGGGGAACAGAGGCAAAAAGTTAAGGGAGACCACGCCAAGGATGAAAAGTCTAACACGTGTCCCCCCCAGCTAAAAGTGGGGAGCAACTACCCAACCTCATGGGAGTTCTCATCACTAAGGCGGAAGAACCTGGACAGACCATCAGCATTGGCGTGTTCTGTACCGGGTCGATGTTCCACCGTAAAGTCCATCCCCTGTAGGGAAATGGACCACCTCAACAGTTTTGGGTTCTCACCCCTCATCTGCATTAACCATCTGAGGGGTCTGTGGTCGGTCTGAACTCGGAAGTGAGTCCCAAACAAGTAGGGTCTTAGCTTCTTCAGTGCCCAGACCACAGCAAACGCTTCACGTTCTATGGCACTCCACCTACGTTCCCTGGGTAGTAACCTTCTGCTAATGAAGGCTACGGGTTGATCTAGGCCCTCTTCATTCAGCTGTGAGAGTACTGCTCCAATACCATGCTCTGAGGCGTCTGTCTGTACAACAAACTCCGTGGAGTAGTCAGGTGCCTTCAGCACCGGTGCTGTGCACATGGCAGCCTTCAGGGCATCAAAAGCGTTCTGGCAAGCCTCTGTCCAGATCACTTTCTTGGGTTGCTTCTTAGAAGTCAACTCAGTTAAGGGGGTAACAATGGTACCATATCCCTTAACGAACCTCCGATAGTATCCTGTGAGACCTAAAAAGGCTCTCACTTCAGTCTGGGTCTTGGGAGGCTCCCAAGCCAGAATCGTGTCAATCTTAGGCTGTAGGGGTGCCACCTGGCCACTCCCCACCTGGTGTCCTAAGTACACAACAGAACCCTGCCCTATTTGGCACTTGCTCGCCTTAATAGTGAGGCCTGCCTTCTGCAGGGCCTCTAACACTCTCCAGAGGTGTTGCAGGTGTTCCTCCCATGTGGAACTAAACACAGCAATGTCATCCAGGTAGGCGGCACTGAACTCATCCAGTCCTGCCAACACCTGGTTGACCAACCTCTGAAAGGTGGCAGGGGCATTCTTCATCCCAAAGGGCATCACATTGAAGTGGAAGTGCCCATCGGGGGTAGAGAATGCTGACCTCTCCTTTGCCCCTTCAGTTAAGGCAATCTGCCAGTACCCAGATGTTAAATCAAACGTACTGAGGTACTTGGCAGCTCCTAACCGATCAATGAGCTCATCAGCTCGGGGGATGGGGTGTGCGTCAGTCTTGCTGACCGCATTGAGACCCCGGTAGTCCACACAGAACCTAAGTTCTGGAGTGGCACCAGGAGCAGTAGCCTTTGGGACCAAGACCACTGGGCTGGCCCAAGGACTGCTGGAGTGCTCAATAACCCTTAGGGCTAACATTTTGGAGACTTCCTCCTTAATGCAAGCCCTCACCCTGTCAGTCACCCTGTAAACCTTATGTTTAACAGGTGTACTGTCCCCAGTGTCCACATCATGTGTGCACAGGTGTGTGACTCCTGGGATCAGGGAAAACAGTGAGGCGAACTGTCCCAGCACGTGGCGACAGTCCCTCTGCTGTTCCTCAGTCAGGGAGGGGGAGAGGATCACTCCCTCCACAGACCCATCTTTCTCTCCTGCAGACAGGAGGTCAGGAAGAGGCTCACTCTCTTCCTCCACCCCGTCATCTGTCGCTAGGAGCATGGATAGCTCAGTTCGCTCAAAGTGGGGTTTGAGGCGGTTGACATGTAGGACCCTCAAGGGGTTCCTGGGGGATTGCAAGTCTACCAGATAGGTGACCTCGCTCTTTCTTTCCACCACCTCAAAAGGCCCAGTCCACTTATCTTGGAGAGCCCTAGGCTCTACTGGCGCCATGACCCACACTTTTTGTCCAGGCTGAAACTCAACCAGAGTGGCATTCTGGTCGTACCACCGTTTCATGTCCTCCTGGCTTGCTTCCAGGTTCTCCTGAGCGAGACGCCTGAAGCGGGCAGTCTGGTTTCTTAGTGCCAGCATGTAGCTAAATACATCCTGGGGTGGTTTACTAGGAGCTTTCTCCAAAGCCTCCTTCACCAGACTGAGCGGTCCCCTCACAGGGTGGCCATAGATCAGCTCAAAGGGGCTAAAGCCAAGTCCCTTTTGAGGCACCTCCCTGTAAGCGAACAGAAGGCATGGTAAGAGGACGTCCCACTTACGCCTCAAGGGCTCTGACAGGCCCTGAATCATGCCTTTCAAGGTGCGGTTGAATCTCTCAACCAGACCATTACTTTGGGGGTGGTAAGGGGTGGTGAACTTGTAGGTTACCCCACACACCTTCCACAGAGACTTCATATAAGTGGATATGAAGTTTGTACCCCTATCAGATACTACCTCCTTGGGGAACCCCATGCGGGTAAAAACCCCCATCAAGGCACGTCCCACCACGGGGGCGGTGAGCGTCCTTAGAGGAATAGCTTCTGGGTACCGTGTGGCATGGTCCACCAAGACCAGGATGAACCTGTTGCCCAGGGCTGTCTTGGGATCCAGAGGCCCCACAATGTCAATTCCTACCCTTTCAAAGGGAGTACTGACTACCGGTAAAGGTTGGAGGGGAGCTTTGCATTTCCCCCCACTCTTGCCACTTGCCTGACAAGTCTGACAAGATCTACAATAAGCAGCTGACTGCTTGTTCATCAAGGGCCAGTAAAAGTGGGAGACAAGCCTCTTATAGGTCTTGTCCTGCCCTAGATGTCCTGCCAAAGGCACATCATGAGCCAAACCCAGTAGGAAGGTCCTGAAGCCCTGGGGTACCACCAGCATACGAGCTGACCCCGGCTCAGGAACCTTAGGCTCACTATACAGGAGGCCATCCTCCCAGTAAATCAGGTGAGTACCTGGCGCTCCGCCAGCCGCCTGGGCTGCAGCCTGCTGCCGCAGTCCCTCAAGAGTAGGGCATTCCTTCTGCGCTGTGCAGAATACTTCCCTGGTGGGTCCCCCTTCCTGCTGCCACTGCGACAGCTCAGGGACCTCCCCCAGTTCAGCCACCTGTTCCCCTGTAGGTTCCGGGGCATCACCCTCAGGCTCTGCCTCCTCCCGGACCGTGGGAACTTCTGGGGCGGGTTTCCCGCGCCTCCTGCCTTTCCTCTTCTTGGCGGTCCCCTGGGCCACTGTTTCAGGCTCCAGGGGCTCTTGACTACCCTGATTGGCTGCCATAGACCGGGTGGATACGCATACCCACCCAGGCAGACCCAACATCTCCAAGTGAGACCTGTGTTCCACCTCCTTCCAAGGGGAATCCTCCAGGTCGTTGCCTAGCAAACAATCAACAGGCATGGTTGGACTCACAGCTACTTTCCAGGAACCTGAGACCCCCCCCCATTCAAAGGGAACCTGCGCCACTCTGCAGAGGCGCTCAGAGTTGTCTACTGCAACTACTTGGTGAAGTACCCGGGGATCAATCTGCTCTTCAGACACCAGGTGACTCCTCACTGTAGTCACACTGGCTCCTGTGTCTCTCAGAGCCTCCACCCTCTGTCCATTGATGGTCACCCATTGCCTGTACTTCTTAGTGTTATCAGGCACTAGGTTTCTCTGGACCATCTCACTGTCCCCTAGTGAGACAAGGGTCATTTCTGCTGGTTCCCACCCACCTGAAACCAACTCCTCCCCAAGCGCTACACTGGCCAAACCCTGGGACGGTGCACCAGTGGGTGCCGGTGTACTTTTGGGGCATTTGGGGTCCCCCCTCACGTGACCCACCTGGTCACATGAATAGCACTTACGTAGGGGACCACCTGCCATTGGCTTCCCTTTGGAGAACCATGGCCTCTTTTCACTGGGGGGTTGGGAATCCTTACCCTGGGAATCAGTTTGGGGCCCTTTAGAGAACTCATCCTGTTTGCCCTTACCCCCCCCTTTCTTCTGAGAGGGACCCTGCCCACCCTTGGCGTGGTCTCCCCCATACCTCTTTTGGACCCTGGTGCTCTCCCAGCGGTCCGCTTCCTGTGCAAGCTTCCTGGGGTCAGTCAGCTTGCTGTCAATGAGGTGCTGGCGCAGCTCTGGAAAACATAAACTGTACAAGTGCTCCCAAGCAATTAAATTGTAAAGCCCCTCATACGTGTTTACCTTACTGCCCTTCACCCAACCATCCAGTGACCTGCAACAAGAATCAACACATTCCAACCATGTTTGGGATTCCTTTTTCTTGTAGGATCTAAACTTCTCTTTGTACTGCTCAGGGGTGAGACCATACCTGGTAAGTAAGGCCTCCTTCATGGCAGGGTAGGTGAGACTCTGAGCATCCCCTAAGGCCGTCAGTGTGTCCCTCCCCTCTGCCTCAAAATGCTTCCACAGGGCTGCCCCCCAATGAGCTTCAGGGACCAGGTTCATGTGGAGAGCTGACTCATAACCCTTGAACCACAAGTAGATATCATCCTCCCTCTTATAATCCCTCACAAGGTCTTTTGGGATGTGTACCCTTCTCTCAGGCTGCACTGTAGAATTGCTGCCACCATCCCTACTGGACTGGCTTCTATGATCTATCTCTTTCAAGCTAAGCTCATGAGCCATTGTTATCTTCTTCTCCTCAAGGGCTAGCCTTCTCTGCTCCAATTGGTACTCCCTTTCTGCTTGTCTGTCCTGTAACTCTTCAGGTGTCAGACCCTTGGAGGATACACTGCTACTTGCCCTAGAGATTCTCCCCTGAGACATAGCAGGCCCACCCACTACATCAGTGTGAGTGACTTGCAACTCCTCTTCCCCCTCTGGCTCCTCCTCTGTGTGCCCCTCAGCTGCTTTGGCTGCCACCCAGGCCCTCAGCGCCTTTTGCAGCTCATCCTTCTTGGATGAGCTCTCAATGGGACAGCCAACATTCCTACAAAACTGCTTCAACTGAGCCACCTTGTAGCTCTCCAATTTCTCCAAATCAAAAGCAGTTTCAGCTAGGGCATCTCCAGACTGAGACATGATGAGAGGTTAAAAAAATATGCACAGTTCCAAAAACAGAAAAGCAAGTTCTCAAATGAAGTTTCAGCAAAGTCTATCCCGGGATCAGTGAAAAAAAGAAACTGAATGCAGAGAAAAACAGTCCAAGTAAAAAACAAAAATCACAAGACTAGTAGTATGTGGTCACGTAGTGGTCTGAGATCAAAACAGTAGTGTACACTTAATTACTGTATGTCAAGTACAAATACAAGTCCAAATCCCGACCGCTGGTCACCAATGTTAGAAATGGGGTCTTTGGTTGACAGTCAGGTTACCCCCTGTTCAAGCAAGGACCCTCACTCTAGTTAGGATAAAAGAGAATCACCCTCAGCTAACCCCTGCTTACCCCCTTGGTAGCTTGGCAGAGCAGTAGGCTTAACCTCAGAGTGCTGGGCGTAAAGTATTTGTACCAACACACACAGTAACTTAATGAAAACACTACAAAATGACACAACACCAGTTTAGAAAAATAGGAAATATTTATCTAGACAAAACAAGACCAAAACGACAAAAATCCAACATACACCAGTCAAGTTATGATTTTTTTAAGGTTTAAAATAAAAAGAGTCTTTAGGTAGTTGTAACACCACACTAGCGCTGCTAGCGTGAAAATGTACCTGGTTTGCGGCAAAAATAACCCCGCACGGGCGGTGTGCGTCGAAAATAACCCGGCACGGGTATATGCGTCGAAAACAGCTCGGCTCGGCGAGGCGCGTCGAAAAAGCCAGCCACGCGACGGTCCGAAGTCCCGCGGCGCTGGTTGCGATCTCTCAGCCTTCGTCAGCGATGCTGCGCGTCGTTTCTCCTGCTCCGGGCGTCGATTCTCCGGTCGCGTCTCCAGCGGCGTCGTTTCTCAGCTGCGGAGCCGGCGTCGCGTCGTTTTCTCAGCCGCGATCGGATTCGCGTCGATCTTTTCTCCGCACGGTGCGCGGTGCGTGTATTTTTGTCCTTAGGCTGCCAGCATCTCCTTTCAGGGTCCCAGGAACTGGAAGGGCACCACAGAGCAGAGTAGGGGTCTCTCCAGAGACTCCAGGTGCTGGCAGGAAGAAGTCTTTGCTATCCCTGAGACTTCAATAACAGGAGGCAAGCTCTACATCAAGCCCTTGGAGATTTCTTCTTCAAGATGGAAGGCACACAAAGTCCAGTCTTTGCCCTCTTACTCAGGCAGAAGCAGCACTGCAGGAAAGCTCCACAAAGCACAGTCACAGGCAGGGCAGCACTTGTTCCTCAGCGATCAGCTCTTCTCCAGGCAGAGGTTCCCCTTGATTCCAGAAGTGTTTCTAAAGTTTGTAAGTTTGGGTGCCCTTCTTATACCCATTTTAGTCTTTGAAGTCACCTTCCTTCAAAGGGGACTCACACCTTCTTGTGAAATCCTGCCTTGCCCAGGCAAGGCCTCAGACACACACCAGGGGGCTGGAGACAGCATTGTCAGAGGCAGGCACAGTCCTTTCAGATGAGAGTGACCACTCCACCCCTCCCTCCTAGCAGAGATGGCTAATCAGGAAATGCAGATCACACCCCAGCTCCCTTTGTGTCACTGTCTGGTGTGAGGTGAAAAACAACCCAACTGTCAAACTGACCCAGACAGGGAATCCACAAACAAGGCAGAGTCACAGAATGGTTTAAGCAAGAAAATGCTCACTTTCTAAAAGTGGCATTTCCAAACTCACAATCTTAAAATCAACTTTACTAAAAGATGTATTTTTAAATTGTGAGTTCAGGGGTCCCAAACTCCACATGTCCATCTACTCTCTAGGGGAATCTACACTTTAATCATATTTAAAGGTAGCCCCCATATTATCCTATGAGAGAGAGACAGGCCTTGCAACAGTGAAAACGAAATTGGCAGTATTTCACTGTCAGGACATATAAACCACATTACTATATGTCCTACCTTATCCATACACTGCACCCTGCCCTTGGGGCTACCTAGGGCCTACCTTAGGGGTGCCTTACATGTAAGTAAAGGGAAGGTTTAGGCCTGGCAAGTGGGTACACTTGCCAAGTCGAATTTACAGTGTAAAAATACACATACAGACACTGCAGGAGCAGGTCTGAGACATGATTACAGAGCTACTTATGTGGGTGGCACAACCAGTGCTGCAGGCCCACTAGTAGCATTTGATTTACAGGCCCTGGCACCTCTAGTGCACCTTACTAGGGACTTACTTAGTAAATCAAATATGCCAATCATGGATGAACCACTTACATATAATTTAAACAGGAGCACTTGCACTTTAGCACTGGTTAGCAGTGGTAAAGTGCCCAGAGTAACAAAAATAGCAAAATCAGAGTCCAGCACACATCAACAACCTGGGGAACAGAGGCAAAAAGTTAAGGGAGACCACGCCAAGGATGAAAAGTCTAACAGTGTCATTTTATTGATTAAAATGCGCTATATTTTTCTAAGTTGGTTTGAGATTTTTCTTGTATTGTGTTTTCAGTTTATTACCATTGCTTCTAAGTTAAGCCTGACTGCTTTTGGGCCAAGCTATCAGAGGGATAAGCACATGTTTATTAAGTGACTTTTGTGGTTCACCTTGAAAAGGATTGTCAAGGTGTCCTCCATCTCAACTAATAACCCAATTTATTACAACCTCTTTCGTCTTCTATCCTTTTCTATTTACACTAACATTGCTTCTGCTGCACTGTCATGTTCATGTCACAAAGATGTATGTGTTCCTCCCCCTGCCCCTTTATAACTAGCCAACTCGGTTTTTCTCTACACTTGAGGATGGACATATTCACTGATTTATTCAGTATGGAGCACACCACGATAATTTTATCTTTGCCCTCTCCATCTTGTTGTTATTCTTTAAATAAATCCATTGTGCCTCACTTTAGGTCAGTAAGTGTACTCTGTGCCTTCACACGTGATTTATGGTTTACCACCCTCACAGTTGTTCACCTGTACTGACGACTGCTTTATTTTGTATGTAATAAATTGTGAAGGCTCCATTTACAGTAAAAGCTTATTCTGGCCTTCGTAAGTAAACGTTTTCTGTCCCGCCTTACTCACACCTAATCAACCTGGTTACTTAATATTTCATACATTTACTGCCCCTCCAAATGCTTAATTCTGCCAATTTTCCAGCACGCTATTCCTCACGTGGCATGTCCCAATTGTATGTAAGGTTTTATCTCTGAGACTGCTGTCCCTCTGAAAGTGCCAATTATTGTCTCCATTTGTTTTACCTCTCTAATTTCAGGACAATCCAACTCTTATATTATTCTGTATTCTCTCTTTCAAGTTATATGATTGCTCATTTTCTTCTCTAGTTCTGATGATGTCTTCAGTCTCTTTAAGAGATTAAAACCCAATTGGCCTTTATGCATATATCCTTGGATCATGCCTTCCCCTTTATCTCTTTGAATCCCAAGCCATTTGTTTGTCAGTATACTCACACCACCTTTTCATGTTTGTTGTGCTGTGTGATCTTGGAGTCAGTTACCATCTTGAATCCTATTCAGAATGCAGACAATGGAAGAGAAAGGCAGTGGTCTGGCTCCTGCTAGTGACAATAAAGAAGTGGAGGGGTGATGTGGCCTCACAAGGCTGGGTAAATGCTCCACTCACTCCATTCACAGGTACCTCCACTTGTATTTTAAATCCCTGGAAAGAACCAGGAAGCCATGGAGCCTGCAAAATAGAAGCAAGAACAGAGGAAGAACCAGCATTGCAAATAAACGTTCGTCAGAAGTCCTGGGATGCCTGGCTTATACTCTTTTCTTTGTGGACGATATCCAGAGCTGGTCACACCGAATCCCTGACTCCCTTCCAAAACCAGTGGAAGATGAACTTGCTGGGGACCAATAAATAGGGGCACATCTATTGGTAGTGTTGTTATTACCTCGGAGTTTGGTCTGCTATGGAGGACCTTTTCAGCTCCTACCAGCACGGCCTCATGTGAGGACATCACCAGGGATGGACAGTAGGGCAAGTTGAGACTTCTGCAAATAAGCTGCTTCTATGGTGGAGAATACAGCAGTGTCAGAGAAAGTTGGAAGGCTTCAAAAATTTGCCATAACATTCTGGTCAGTTAGGAGGCTCCTGGATAGTGGTTCTAGTGTCTGAAGCCCACTGCCAGGAGCAGGACACTACCAACCTTGTGTGAATTGGTCAGGTGGGAAACAAATTTTCCTTATTTTAATTTGCTGCTTTTGCAGGGTGGTTAAATTACCTGAGCTGGTGCCTGAGGGCTGGTGTCATCTGCTGATTGTAACGACCCAAGCATGACTGTGTGATACCTCTGAAAGAACCTTTTACTCTCTCAGGAGAAAACATTGTGACGCTGCAATAATTTTCCCCTTTGTTTTCGGTTGTGGATCCCGATTACAGTACCTTCATCCCATGGGCTGACGAAAATTAATGCCCTGCCCCACAGGAAACCTTAGTTTCACCACTGTGGACCTGATGGAGGCATGGACATCAATTCAGCAAAATGCCAGGGGTAAGGGAAGTGACATCACATGTCATGTGACTTCTTATGATATCACGGGAAGCGATGTCACATTGATTTCGACCTTGGTGATATCACAGGAAGTGATGTCCGATGACATATGGTCCCGCAATAATATCACAGGAAGTGACATACCCAAAGTTAACAAAAAAAGCAATAACTACCAGATGTACAGCTGTTAGCTATCAAAGTATAGTCCTCATATGCATGCGCCAGCCATCAATTCTCAGGAACAGCCTTGAATTCTGGTAGGTCCATACGTCTGATGTTCTGTGCAAGATGCATAAAAGGTGAACATGTGCTTTACAAATGCATACTATGTTATATAATTTTCAGTACCAAACACCCAAGCACAGCACTGAATTCACAGGCATAATTCCAAATAAAGGTCCACAGTGCAACCATCAGTTTCTCTGGCACAACGTGAACTACTCAAGACTAGCTCAATTACCCATGATACAGTACAAACACCAAAGTACAAGAATCATTTACAAAAGCACAGCTTCATTTATCTAGATAGCTTTGACTGCCCTGGCTCAGGTAGTCTAATAAACAGGCAGACACAGCAGTACATGCTCAGGCAACAAGCCAACCATGAAGATCGAAGCAAAATATGCCAGGACACAGGGTATTCCTAGTTACAGGCATCATAAGCTCCTGACAACTAAATCCAGCCCATGCTGAGGTATATCTTGATTTTGCTCATATGCTTATATTTTCATTGTGCTCAGATACAGTCTCAAATGTCTGATTGTGTTTTCCCTTGCACAGGAGTTTCCTCATAAGTATGTCCAACCTCACTCTTTCACAACTTTATGCTCAACAGTGACTACCTGAAAAACAATGGAAAGTATACTGGATACTTTTGACATTTTCACAGGTATGAGCAATTAAGCTGTGTACCACTGCCCTGTGTAGGAATTCAGGACTGTATTCCATAGACACATAAGGAAGACAAACACAAACCATTCTCTTCCAGAAATACAGCCTATGGGATTCAAGCATAACATTGTATTTTTCCAAGGGCATGAAATCCAAAGCTGCCATGTTCCATAGGTAAATAAAAGCACCGGCGTTCTTTGTCAGATGGACTGATTTCGGAAACCAGTAATTTCACAACTCCTGAATCACCTAATTCATAAAAAGGACTAACGAGGGAGGCCACATACCTGATTTTTAAGGACCTAGGAGTGGTCGACAGGAAAGAAAAATTGCGTAGGCTCTCCTTTGCAGTTTCTACCAAAGATACCACTGACTTACCTAGCCACCCCACCTTCACCATCCTTATTTTCACAAATAGGATGGTATTATGAACACTGCATTCTCTTTCTTCATCCTCCATTCTACACCCCTCCTTAGCTAAACCTTCCTTCCCAGTCTTCACCTCTTAATTCTTCTCACCCATCTCCATTTTGGTTCATGAATTCCCCTTCGACGTCTAGGCCACTCTAGTGACCCAGCATGGTATACAAGTACAATTAAGTGAAAGAATGGATGTACTACCGGGGCACTCACATTCCAAGACCACACCTGGGATTGGGGTTCAGCTAGAGTACCGCAGACAGAGGATAAACATTGTGTTAGAGGTGTAATAAAATGAAGCGAAGCACTGATTTTTAAACCAACTTTGTCTTTACATTTATATTAACATCATGTTTGTTAGAACAATAAAAAAATAAAGAAATACAAATCGTGACCCATTGTAACATGCAGAATTCTGGACTAGGTACATTAACCCTCCAAACTACGCATCATTGGGCACCCGAAACGCACATTATTTATAGAGCTTTAGAGCTATACTAAAACATGAAGTGTTACTACAAAAACAACAATCATTTCCTTATGATGAGGACTCCTGGCCATGTCTCAAGATACCAGGGATGAATTCTGCTCTCAGATGGAAGGCCCTGCCGCTACCCAGCTCGGTGGCCATGTGACAACTATAAGTGCAGGGGCAGACAGGTGGTGACACAATGGACTGAACCTGAGGTAAACGTGTTTCTATGACTCGGAGATCCAACTACATGGAGTCTGTGTCTCACTGGCTGTCTTGAGCAATGTAGTCACTGCAAAGGTCTGAGGACTGCCATGAGCTGAAGTCTGCTGGAGAAGAAACATTCTGAAACTCGACTTGACACTGTTAGAGAAAATTGTTCTGATTCTCGATCACCAATGTGGTCCAGTAACAAGGTGAACAGTTCCACTGTTGGGCCATTGAGGGAAATTTGGCAACCATTTACTGACTAACGGAAAAGAGGGCACTAAGTAGTTTAACATTTGATAGTGTTCCAGCTTCTTTAGGCCCTATGTGCACAATACAGGCACACTGCAACATTCACCATAATAAAACAGAATAGTGACATTATCAAGCCGACCTTCACAGGGCATGTGACCTGATAGAAAAGGTAAATTGAGAGGGTGTTCACCTCATATTCCTCCTCTGTCTAAAACTAAACTTTTGCAAACTACCAAAAAGAAATAAAAATCACCACTGCCTTTATTAAATAGCTATTAAACATACATCCCATACATTTCCTCTTCAGCAAACATTAATCACGAAGACCCTCATTACAAGTCTGGCCGTCTCATGACCGCCAGACTCACGGTGGCAGTTCCACCGCCAACAGGCCGGTGGTGAAGACTGCCACATCCCGCTCAGATCGCCAGGGTGGTTGGACCTGCTGGAGATGAGCATCTCCAACCCAGCGGTCCAGTGAAGACTGCTGGCGGTATTAGGAGTCGGCTTTCCACCAGGGTTTCCACGGCAGTAGCACCGCCACTAAAACCCTGGTGGAAAGGCTACCGGTGACAGGAAATTTCTTCCCTGTCACCGGCGGATGACTCCCCTACCCCCCCAGCAAGCACAATACCCCCTGCCCCCTCCATACGAGGACCCCCTACCCCCTTCTGGTACAGTGACACCACCCCCCTTCTGGTACAGTGTCCCTCAAACCCCAAACCCCGTCGCGCATACACACACGCGCACACAGACACCTACACACACCCCACATACACTCATTCACCAACATTGACATACAAGCATTCACTCACATGCATTCATACATGCATTCACTTCAACATTCATACACGCATTCAACCATACATGCACACACCCATACCCACATGCATACACACATGCATACAAACACCACACACACACCCCAATACTCACATGCATACACACTTACACTCACACACTCAGGCATACACCCACTCACACATACACACACAATACCTCCTGCCCTCCCACCCCCCTCTCCCCTGTTGGATGCCCAATTTACCTTATCCGGCAAGGACATCGTCCGGCAGGGAACAGGCACTTCCACCACCAGCAGCGCCCACCATCAGGACACCGTCAGGCCGTATTGCAGATCGTAATACAGCTGGTGGAGTCCTTCTGGCAGGGTAGGGCCAGATGGAACTGCTCATGCACCTCCGACCGCCAGCACGACCACTCCAGGATTTCCGCCCAAAATGTGGCAGGGAATCCTGCAGTATTCATAATATGGTGGGCGTAAGGCCACCAGCATTGGCAGTCTCCTGGTGCCCACAGCTTTGGCGTTCTTTGAAAAAGACCACCAAAGTCATAATGAGGGCCCAAGTCCTTTCTGATGCTGGCTGCTGACCTGAAAGCAGGCGTTCCAGGGGCACAACCAGGGGTAGTAAAGGGCAAGCCAGGGGTCACAGCTGCAACCCCCGGTGACCCCTAAATGATGTCCATGGATGCTGCTAGCCGCAGGCTCAGTTCTCGTTATAACCTGGTGGTAAATAAGCCTTTGGCATGAACGTACAGGTAATTTGCTGGAATCCTTGCAAGGTCATCCTTGTAATGAACTGTATAATGGCTAAGGATGGACGTAACTGGCACAATTCTCTCATGTGTGAGTACTGGTAATTACCAAAAAATTACTTGTCACTCTGCAGAATTGGGTGAAAAGCATACTCCAGCATTTAGCTCTATTTTCTTAGTGCAAATGCACTCAAAATGGGCCTGAGGTTGCATTTTGAGCTAAGAAAATAGCACTAAATGCTACAGGACATGAACAGCGGTAGCTGACAGGCTGCTCTCTCTCTCTCTCCCTCTCTTAGGTCGTTGTTCCTGTGCTCCTGCAGTATCATATTTGCCCTAATTTACTCCTAACTACTCAAGCTGGCATAATTGTTCAAGTTCGGTAATTTGCATCTCAAAGGTAAAGAATAATTACTGAAATTACTCTGATTAGTCCGGCATAATTAAAATTTCTCCCAGGCGTAATATTGACTACTAGGATTTAAGCACCAAATTCTCTCTTAACGTCGCAGTACCCAATCAGCCAGATCCAGTAGGTGGCCTTTGACGCTACAGGACCTTTGCATAGTCTATGCCATGTAACAGACGCTTCCACATTCAAGGGACATTTTTCACAGGCTCTTTATTATGACACAGTTACATTTACTTATTTAACTAAGTGTCATTATATTATCAATGGTCCTTTCTGGATGCAGTTTTAACTTCTGTTTAATTATCTTGCCTGAGAATCAAAGCACTTGGATAATTGCTTTCAGAATATCGAACAGCTAAAAATATGAAACAAACAGAAGGCGGTGTCTGTACTCAGGAGCTCAGGAGTGTATTGTCAATAGTAGCTAAAGTGGATTGTTATGTATAGGCAAGTTTTAAAGGTTGTGTTGATCAAAAGACGTTCATTATTCTTTCACTTTCTCATGATGAAGATGGTTTATCCCTTTTTCCTGATTTACTTGCTGACTTTTTGTATTTTGATTTGATGATGTTCAATGAGGTCCAGCAAGTTGACCCTGCAGCTTGGTCACCATAACCCTATGTAAACCTCCACTCAGTGAAGTAGAGCTGCCTGCGAGTTAGTGGAGGAAGCCAGAGAGGTCAGAAACATCTGAGTGCATAATGCTCCTTCACACCATGCTCCTGGCATGATGTTGTAGCCACCAGCAACCTCTTCTGTTCTCAGTAATCATAATTAAGGAATCTGTGACTTAGGTAAAGGTCCTCAATTCTTTCTTCTCCCACCATGAATTATTCTTTTTTCCACAATGTTAAGGTCTCGTCTGAGACAGCACATGTTCTGTTGCTTGTGAAACAGTTTGTTAATTTAAAATGGGCTTAGAGCGCACCCCTTCCTTACAATTAGTTGGCTTTATCACCACTCTCACTTGCTTCTCTTTGGTCAGCATGTGCCAACTTCACTTCCTCTGTTTGTGTTTGGTCTTTCCCTGCAGCATGTGCTAAGTACTTGTGTCCTTTGACAGCTCTTTCTTTCGGAGCTACTTTTTAGGGTCAAGGCTCCGTGAGCAGCATGCACTAGCACATACGTTCTTGCTTGCAGTTACAATTGTTTACAAAAAGGGCTTGGAGCCCGGCCGTTGCTCACCATTCATTGGCATCAGTGTCACTGTTCTTCACTGCTCCCTAATTGGACAGCACTTTCCAGGTGTCACTTCCTATTTCTTCTTTGGCACATGGACCAAGCACAGCTTGATTTTACTTAATTATCTCTATGTTGCATGCGCTGTGATTTAGGTACTTTTTAAACTTTTTTGCCTGTGTTCCTTCTTTTCAATCTCACCTACTACTTATCCATGTTGCTGCCCTGAATTACACCACCCCCCTGCTGTCCTTCCTTGTGAAATCGTCTATCCGTGATCAGAAACACTTGCCTGATTTAAAATAATTTTTGTATCATTAGAGAAGTAATTTAGCTTGGGTAGACATTGCTATTCCGAACCAATTTTTTTCTGGATGACATTTTTGAAAATGGCAAATGTGTTGCAGTGATGATGTAATATTTCAGGAACCATGAGACCTATATACTTCATTTTGATGTCAAAAGATAGGTTGTGGGGGTCAAGTAGTCTTACATAGACAGAAAACAACTCCTCAGAGCAACCCTTCTGCCATTTTCCAAAATGGCAGCTCTATAATGATGTGATTTAGCCATCATATGGTAATTTATTTTAATATTGTTTTTGTTTCAGGTTTTCTGTTGATTCAAGTTCATAAACATGGGCGAAGCAGGAGGCAGCAGAGGATCTTTACCTTTGACAGAGTGTTGCTAATTACAAAATCTGTGTACTCCTTCAACAAAGAAAAATATATCATATGCCAAATTAATCCAAAAGAAAAGCTAACATCATCTGCGGCTGGACACAAGAGATGCTGCAGAAATACGGCAAGATGTATTTTACAAAAGATTGAAGCTGATGGGGGAACAGGATCACACATTTTATTATTGTAACAACACATGCTACAAGTTGTATACAATGGGAAACAGGCCTGGAATAAAATGGTAAAACAATAGCAGAAACCAGTGATTCACAACAAGAATCCACATTTTCTGAGGAAGTGATGACCACCAAACCCATTCCCCATCCACATAAATCAATGGCTGCCCCTGGTCCACCTCCAACAACTGATAAGAAACCAGGGGATCTTCAATGTGTTGTCTGTGGTTTAGCCAGAACAAGGGCCAAAGGGACTGACAAAAGAACAAAGTACAGAGTATGTAAGTCTCAAGGGACAAACATGTTGTTATCTGCAGCTAGTTTCTTCCAAGATAATGTTCTTAGCTGTGTGGCTGATCTAAACAGCAAGGTGAATGTATTTGCAGCAATTTTTATGCCTTCCTGAACTGAATATGTGCATACTTTCGAAAATATGAATGTACACTGAGCTACCAGCAGCAACATAATCACCAGCTGTTAGAAATGGGGTCTTTGGTTGACAGTCAGGTTACCACCCTGTTCAAGCAAGGACCCTCACTCTAGTCAGGGTAAAAGAGAATCACCCTCAGCTAACCCCTGCTTACCCCCTTGGTAGCTTGGCAGAGCAGTAGGCTTAACTTCAGAGCGCTAGGTGTAAAGTATTTGTACCAACACACACAGTAACTTCATGAAAACACTACAAAATGACACAACACCGGTTTAGAAAAATAGGAAATATTTATCTAAACAAAACAAGACCAAAACGACAAACATCCGACATACACAAGTCAAGTTATGAATTTTTAAAGATTAAACTCAAAAATAGCGCTTAGAAACAAAAATGCTTTGATGAGATGTTAACACGGCGTTGTGACGGAGTCGTTCCCAACAAGCCAACACCAGCGGCGCCGGACACGGAGTCGTGTAGACCCCCAAGTACAGTACCTTTGGTGAGGAGTGAAAACAAGCCGATGTGCGAAGTCGGGAATCGCGGTGTCTGTGCGAAACGTTGAATCCATGCACTTCGAGCGGCGTCGGTAACGACGTGGTGCGGCGACTTCCACGGAGTCGCGGACTTCAGCGGGGCTGCTGCGGCGTCGGGCCTGCGAAGAGCATCGCGTTCCAGCGAAGGTCACGGCGTCAGGTGCAGGCGGCGTTACCGGATTCAGCAGCAGCGTTGGTCCTGAGTCGTCCGAAGTCGATTTCCTTGGATTTCCACCAGCTTTCCTTTCAAGGGCCCAGGGACTGGACAGGGCACCACTTGTCAGAGCAGGAGTCTCTTCAGAGACTCCAGGTGCTGGCAGAGAGAAGTCTTTGCTGTCCCTGAGACTTCAAACAACAGGAGGCAAGCTCTAACTCAAGCCCTTGGAGATTTCTTCACAAGATGGAAGGCACACAAAGTCCAGTCTTTGCCCTCTTACTCTGGCAGAAGCAGCACTGCAGGAAAGCTCCACAAAGCACAGTCACAGGCAGGGCAGCACTTCTTCCTCAGCTATCAGCTCTTCTCCAGGCAGAGGTTCCTCTTGGTTCCAGAAGTGTTTCTAAAGTCTGTAGATTTGGGTGCCCTTCTTATACCCATTTTAGTCTTTGAAGTCACCTTTCTTCAAAGGGGACTCACACCTACTTGTGAAATCCTGCCTTGCCCAGGCAAGTCATCAGACACACAGCAGGGGGTTGGAGCCGGCATTGTCAGAGGCAGGCACAGTCCTTTCAGATGAGAGTGACCACTCCACCCCTCCCTCCTAGCAGAGATGG
This sequence comes from Pleurodeles waltl, assembly GCF_031143425.1. Classification (NCBI taxonomy): domain Eukaryota; kingdom Metazoa; phylum Chordata; class Amphibia; order Caudata; family Salamandridae; genus Pleurodeles; species Pleurodeles waltl. The sequence continues at coordinate 1,240,625,475 of NC_090446.1, forward strand.
CTAATCAGGAAATGCAGGTTACACCCCAGCCCCCTTTGTGTCACTGTCTGGTGTGAGGTGAAAAACAACCCAACTGTCAAACTGACCCAGACAGGGAATCCACAAACACGGCAGAGTCACAGAATGGTTTAAGCAAGAAAATGCTCACTTTCTAAAAGTGGCATTTTCAAACGCACAATCTTAAAATCAACTTTACTAAAAGATGTATTTTTAAATTGTGAGTTCAGGGACCCCAAACTCCACATGTCCATCTACTCTCTAGGGGAATCTACACTTTAATCATATTTAAAGGTAGCACCCATGTTATCCTATGAGAGAGACAGGCTTTGCAACAGTGAAAAACAAAATTGGCAGTATTTCACTGTCAGGACATATAAACCACATTACTATATGTCCTACCTTATCCATACACTGTACCCTGCCCTTGGGGCTACCTAGGGCCTACCTTAGGGGTGCCTTACATGTAAGAAAAGGGAAGGTTTAGGCCTGGCAAGTGGGTACACTTGCCAAGTCGAATTTACAGTGTAAAAATACACATACAGACACTGCAGTGGCAGGTCTGAGACATGATTACAGGGTTACTTGTGTGGGTGGCACAACCAGTGCTGCAGGCCCACTAGTAACATTTGATTTACAGGCCCTGGGCACCTCTAGTGCACTTTACTAGGGACTTACTAGTAAATCAAATATGCCAATCATGGATAAACCAATTACATACAATTTACACGGAGAGCATATGCACGTTAGCACTGGTTAGCAGTGGTAAAGTGCTCAGAGTTGAAAAGCCAACAGCAACAGGTCAGAAAAAAATAGGAGGCAGGAGGCAAAAAGACTGGGGATGACCCTGCATAAGCAAAAGTCCAACACCAGCCTTCATTTAAGTTTGCATTCTTTGAAAAAGCAAATTAAGTTTTTAAGCCACTCTTAAGTGCTGGCTACGGGTTCACAGTCAGTGAGATCAGAGGAATAATGTTCAACATTGATGAAACTGTATTGATCCATATTAATGAAATTAAGATTTTTCTGGTGAGAATGTACAATGACAGAATTCGTTTTCGTCAGTCTAAGAAAAAGAATGGGCTACTTATGCTGTCCTCAGCTGATTTGACTCATGAAGTTCTTGCTGCCAAAATAAGATCATAGGATGCAGCAAAATCAGCAGGAACCATTTTAAGAAATGTCCTGAAAGATTTCGATTTTGTACATACAGACATGTTTTGTGATGCCCATGAGCTTTGCAAAATCATGGGAGTCAACAAGCATGAGTGATGTGTCTTACATTTTTTTTACATCATTATGTAATATCAGCAAAGCAAAATTGTTACAAACTCAAGTTCTTCAACAGAAGCTGACAACACTGGTGATGGCTTTGAAGATATAAGCGAAGAAGTGTAAGACAATCCCATGAATCAACAGGCTTATACTGTGCAAATGTGCTGTCTTTTCCAAATCATGTTTTATTAATTATATCACAGCAAAAAGAAAACTCCGCTACACATGATGACTGCCCAGGCAATCTATGACAAGTGCAAAAATAGAGAGATAATCACTTCAATGAATAGGATTGTTGTATCAATAATTTATAATGACATAGTAGGGGGCAGCTTGTGCTGTAAAATCTTGTGAATCTGACAGCACTCCAGTTTTAAGTCCCTTTGCCAGCAAAGGATTTACAATTGCTGCTCTTGATAATCTTGATTTTGAAAACAGCTCTTCTTTGTCTGGAACAGCCAGCGCACATAATACTGCCATGGTGCTTTTTTAAGACTGTACCAATGAAGTAGTTGCTGGAATCATATAACCAAACTGCCTTGCCAACATGTGTAAAATCACTACAAGCCATCAACATGTCCCAATCTACCAGAAAGTTTCAAAGTGGCTGAGGGCATGGAACTTCTTCTACCTGTTACCGAGATCTGCAACGCTGACTCAAATGAATTTATCATATCACTTATTCGGTGCAGTCTAAAGGATGAAGGAAAGCCAGTTTTTCCGTGGCCGGGAATTCATGCTGTAATCTCCTAGAATACCATCCCACTGAAGAAGGTTGGGTTTTTACCAGAAATACCATCTCTAGGCACAGACTACGCAACAGTACACACAGCTCTAAACAATTTCCAAAATGTGCATGCTCAGCTTGAAGACCAGTCTTTTCTGCTGTTAGAAATGGGGTCTCTGGTTGGCAGTCAGGTTGCACTCTGTCCAAGCACAGACCCTTACTCTAGTCAGAGCAATGGATATACATACTCAAGGTAACCCCTGCTCACCCCCTTGGTGGCTTTGCACAAGCAGTCAGGCTTATCTTAAAAGCAATGTGTAAAGTATTTGTACCAACACACACAGTAATACAGTAAAAACACTACAAAGCGAACACCACACCAGCTTAGAAAAATAGGTAATATTTATCTAATCAAACAAGACCAAAATCACAAAAATCCAACATACACAAGATTCTTACTCCATGGAAAACAATGGAAATGTTGATTTTACACAAAGTACCTGGTTTGGGTCAAAACTAAAGCTGCACTGGCGAGCGTGCATCAGAAAAGTCAGCAATGCGTCAATTCCTTACTCGCAAGTGAGGCCATGCATCATTTCTCCGGCCGGGTAGGCGATGCATCATTTTTCTACCCTGCAACAGAGGAATGTGTTGATTTCCAGACAGGGACTCTCGGATCCGCGCAGGTTCACAATGACTTTGATGCCCAGCAATGGTGCATAAGAAATGAGGCCGTACGCTATTGGAAAACCGAACTGGATGGGGTTTGCGTCGTTATCAGCAACTGCAAGCAGGTGTTGCATTGTTTCTCCAGCTGCGAGGTGTCAATCTCCCAGCTGTGATGCAGGTGGAGCTTCAATTTTAGTCACGAAGCGGGTGGCGCGTCGTACCTCAGCCTCGTTGCAGGTGGTGCGTCACCTCTCAAGGGCCAAGGGACTTGATAGGGTACCACTTGGCAGGGCAGAAGTCTCAACAGAGAGTCCATGTGCTGGCAGAGGAAGTCGGGCCCTGAGACTTCAAAACAGGAGGCATGCTCAGTTTAAGCCCTTGGAGATTCTTCACAAGCAGGAATATACCACAAAGTCCAGTCTTTGTCCTCTTTAAAGCAGAAGCAGCAACTGAAGGCCAACCCAGCAAAGCACAGTCACAGGCAAAGGGGTATATTCTTCCTCCAGCTCTTCAACTCTTCTCCTTGGCAGAGGTTCCTCTTGGTTCCAGAAGTGATCTAAAAATCTGTGCTTTTGTGTCCACAATTGATATCGCTTTCTGCCTTTGAAGTAGGCAAACTTCAAAGGAAAGTCTCAGTTGTTCACAAGATCATGCCTTGCCCAGGCCTGGCCCCAGCCAGACACCGGGGGGAGACTGAATAGTGGCAGACACCGCCCATTCTGGTGTAAGTGACCACTCCACCCTCCACTCTAGCTCAGATGGCTCATCAGGATATGCAGACTACAACACAGCTCCCTTTGAATCACTGGCTAGAGGGGATTCGCAAACAGCCCAACTGTCAGTCCGACCCAGACAGGAAATACACAAGTAGGCAGAGTCACAGAGTTACCAAAAGATGTATTTTTAAATTGTAAGTTCAGAGACACCAAACTCCAAATTTCTAACTGCTCCCAAAGGAAAGTTGCACTTAAAAGATATTTTAAAGGCAGCTCCCATGTTAACATATGAGAGAGATAGGCCTTGCAACAGTGAAAAACAAATATGGCAGTATTTCACTGTTAGGACATTTAAAACACATCAGTATATGTCCCATCTTTAACATACACTGCACTTTGCCCAAGGGGCTACCTAGGGTGTACCTTAGGGGTGCCTGACATGCATAAAAAGGGAAGGTTTGGGCCTGGCAAGTGAGTACACTTTACAGGTCGAATTGGCAGTTTACAACTGCACACACAGACACTGCAGTGGCAGGTTTGAGCCATGTTTACATGGCTTCTCATGTGGGTGGCACAACCAGTAGTAAGTCCCTGGTAAAGTGCACTAGAGGTGCCAGGGCCTGTAAATCAAATGCTACTAGTTGGCCTCCAGCACTGGTTGTGCCACCCACATGAGTAGCTCTGTAAGCATGTCTCTGACCTGCCACTGCAGTGTCTGTGTGTGCATTTTTAAACTGTAAATTTAACTTGGCAAGTGTACCCACTTGCCAGGCCTAACCCTTCCCCTTTCTTACATGTCAGACACCCCTAAGGTAAGCCCTAGGTAGCCTCAAGGGCAGGGTGCAGTGTATGGTTAAGGTAGGACATATAGTAATATGTTTTAAATGTCCTGACAGTGAAATATTGCTAAATTCGTTTTACACTGTTGCAAGGCCTGTCCCTCTCATAGGTTAACATGGGGGCTACCTTTAAATCTGATTAACATGTAGATTCCCTTTGGGAGTGGATGGATATGTGGAGTTTGAGGTCTCTGAGCTCACAATTTAAAGATGTATCTTTTAGTAAAGTTGATTTTAAGATTGTGTGTTTGAAAATGCCACTTTTAGAAAGTGAGCATTTTCTTGCTTATACCATTTCAGTAACTCTGCCTGTTTGTGGATTCCCTTTCTGGGTCAGTTTGTCATTTAGGCTTGTTGTACCTCACACTAGACAGTGACACAAAAGGAGCTGGGGTGTAGCCTGCATATCCTGATGAGCCATCTGTGCTAGGAGGGAGAGGAGGAGTGGTCACTTACACCTGAAAGGGCTGTGCCTGTCCTCACACAATGCAGTCTTCGACCCCCTGGTGAGTGTCTGGGGCCTGGCCTGGGCAAGGCAGGATTTCACATTCAAAAGAGACTTTACTTTGAAGTAGGCCGACTTCAAAGGAGAAATTGGGTATAAGAAGGGCACCCAAAACCACAGACTTTAGAAACACTTCTGGAAACAAGAGGAACCTCTGCCTGGAGAAGAGCTGAAGAGCAGCCCTCCCTGTGACTGTGCTTTGTGGAGCTATCCTGCAGTTGCTGCTTCTGCCAGAGTAAGAGGGCAAAGATGGGACTTTGTGTGCCTTCCATCTTGTGAATAAATCTCCAAGGGCTTGATTTAGAGCTTGTCTCCTGTTGTTTGAAGTCTCAGGGACAGCAAAGACTTCTCTCTGCCAGCACTTGGAGTCTCTGGAGGGACTCCTACTCTGCCCTGTGGTGCCCATCCAGTTCCTAGGACCCTGAATGTAGAAGCTGGCAGCCTAAAGACAAGGAAATCCACGCACAGAGCACTGTGCGGGGAAAAGATCGACGCGAGTCCGATCTGCGGCTGAAGAAATGACGCGCAGCCAGCTCCGCAGCTGAGAAACTACGCTCGCAGGAAACGCGACTGAAGAATCGATGCAAGGAGCAGGAGAAACAACGCGAAGCACCGCTGACGGAGGCTGAGAGATCACAACCTGTGCTGCGGGGTTTTCGGATCCTCGTGCGGCTGGATTTCTGACTCAAGTACCACTGTGCATGGAAAAACAATACAAGGCCTGTCCGGACCCAAGAGTGCTGACCGTATCGACGCATCGCTCTCCTGTGGAGAGAAGAAACGACACGCCCTAACCCGGCAAAAGGAGATACAACGCACTGTCCCACCCGTAAGTGGAATCAACGCATCGCAAGCCCTTTTTGACACACACTCGCCCGTGCTGGGTTATTTTTGACGCACCCAAGATACGTTTTCACGCTGACAGCGTTAGTCTGTGTTTGAAACTACTTAAAGACTCTCTTCTATTTTTAATTGATAACTTCACTTGTGTATTGTGGATTTTTGTCTTTATGGTCTTGTTTTATTTAGATAAATATTTCCTATTTTTCTAAACTAGTATTGTGTCATTTTGTATTGTTTTCATTAAGTTACTGTGTGTGTTGGTACAAATACTTTACACCTAGCACTCTGAAGTTAAGCCTACTGCTCTGCCAAGCTACCAAGGGGGTAAGAAGGGGTTAGCTTGGGGTGACGCTACTCTGGAACCCAAAAGGAATTAGTGATGGATTAGTACCGGGAAATATGAGTACAGTTTTAGTATTATTATGAGTAATTTGAGCAGGGGATTTGTGAGTTTGTTAGTTTGATTGACTGGAGTGATGGAGGGGTAGAGGAGGGAAGAATCCAGAAGTGTTAATTGGGAGTTTATAGTAATAGGATGAGGCTTGGGATGAGTAAAGGACAGATGGAGGAGGGAAGAGTCTTTGGAAAGGGTTAGGGAGATCATAGTAGCAGGAGGGGTTTTGGATGAGTCAAAGGTGAGATAAATGAGGGAGAATTTAGTAGGGTTGTTAGAAATGGGGTCTTTGGTTGGCAGTTAGGTTACCCCCTGTCCAAGCAAGGACCCTCACTCTAGTCTGGGTAAGTCACACAGAATCCAAATTATCCTGTGCCCACCCTCTGGTAGCATGGCACTGAGCAGTCAGGCTTAACCTAGAAGGAAATGTGTAAAGTATTTGTGCAATAAATCATGCAATACCACAGTATAGCACCACAAAAATACACCACACAGTGTTTACAAAAATATTTAATAATTATCTGATAAGATGCAGGTCAAAACAATTAAAATGCAATAAGTATATGATGGGATATCACTGTAAAAAGTGATATAAAGTGTCTTTATTCTTCAAAAAGCAAAAAATGTCTCCTTCAAGCAAAAAGTACCCGGTTCATCTTCAAAATCTCTGCAAAGAACCACAGAGCAGGAGATGCGTGGAAATCAAAGAGGTGTGCGTTGATTTCCTTGGCCGCACACAGCAATGCTTCATTTAGTTTTCATGCAGGGATGGCTGTGTGTCGATTTCCAGCACCGTGCATGGATCCTCTTCAAGTTGTGGGGTTTTCGGATGCCTCGGGGATGATGAGTGGATTTCTGGTGCTGATAGGAAGAAGTCACAGGGGATGCGTCGATCCAGTGGGTGTTGCGTGGAAATTTCAACCGCATGGCAGGCGCTGCGTCGATTCCTCTCAGGAAGGCGGGCTGCATTGTTCTGGCTCAGCTGTGCATCGATCCAGTGGGTCGTGCGTCGAATTTCCGGTTGCTACGCTGGTGCTGCGTTGATTTTCTCATTGCCAAGTTGGGCTGCTTTGTTCTGGTTTGGTGTGAACTTTTCTCCACGATGCAGGCTGTTCGTCGTTTCGGTCTTTTTGGTCCTGAGACTTCAGGGAACAGGAGGTAAGCTCTATCCAAGCCTTTGGTGAGCACTTCTTCACCACAGCCAGAGGGCTGCAAGGTAGCAGGGCAACAACAAGGCAGCAGTCCTTCACAGAAAGCAGACAGGCGAGTCCTTTGGGCAGCCAGGCAGTTATTCTTGGCAGGATGCAAGTTCTGGTTCAGGTTCTCTTCTCCAGGTAGTGTCTGTGAGGTAGAGTGTCTACCCCCAGAAGTGTCTAAGATGGTAGGGTCAGAGACCCTGCTTAAATACCCAAATGTGCCTTTGAAGTGGGAGAGACTTCAGAGAGTGGCTTAGAAGTGCACAAGGTCCCCTTTCAATTCCATCCTGTCTGCCAGAGTCCCAGTAGGGGGGGTGGCAGTCCTTTGTGTGAGGGCAGGCTACTGTCCTTTGACATGCAAGTGTCAAGCCCTCCACCCTCCCAGCCCAGGAAGACCCATTCAAAATGCAGATGTATGCAAGTGAGGCTGAGTATCCTGTGTTTGGGGTGTGTCTGAGTGAATGAACAAGGAAGCTGTCAACTTAACCCAGCCAGACATGGATGGAAGGAACAGAAGGATGTAAGTGCAGGGAAATGCTCACTTTCTAAAAGTGGCATTTCTAAAATAGTAGTATTAAATCTAACTTCACCAGTCAGCAGGATTTTGTATCACCATTCTGGCCATACTAAATATGACATTCCTACTCCTTTCAGATCAGCAGCCACCACTCAAACAGTATATGAGGGTAACCCCAATGTTAGCCTATGAACGGAGCAGGCCTCACAGCAGTGTAAAAACGAATTTGGGTGTTTTACACAACCAGGACATGTTAAATATACAGGTACATGTCCTGCCTTTTGCCTACACAGCACCCTGCCCTATTGGTTACCTAGGGCATACCTTAGGGGTGACTTATATGTAGAAAAAAGGGGGATTTAGGCTTGGCAAGTACTTTTAAATGCCAAGTCGAATTGGCAGTGAAACCGCACACACAGGCACTGCAGAGGCAGGCCTGAGACATGGTCATGGGGTTACCTATGTGGGTGGCACAACCAGTGCTGCAGCCCACAAGTAGCATTTAATGTACAGGCCCTGGGCATCTGTAGTGCAGTTGACTAGGGACTTACAAGTAAATTAAATAATCCAAGTGGGTTTGAGAGCATATGCACTTTGGCACTGATTAGCAGGGGTAATGTGTGCAGAGTCCTAAAGTCAGCAAAAATGAAGTCAGAAAAAGAGAAAGAGGAAGGCAAAAAGTTTGGGGATGGACATGCAGAAAGGCCATTTCAAACAAGGGTTGTTTGGGAGATCATGGTAGTAAACTGAGGTTTGGGTGAGTTACATGTGGAAGAGGAGGGAATAGCTTGGGCAGGGTTATTTAGAAGATGGAAGTAGTAGAATGGGTTTGGGATGAGTCAGAGTGGGGATGGAGGATAGATTGATAGAGACATGACATATGATTATGTGTAGACAAATTAAAGCTTACAAGAGAGTAAAAATATAATATTCTTTATTAAGAAGTTTATGTATATATATTGATCATCATTTTTATTGAATTTATGTATTCATTATCATTATTAATAATATTTTTTATAATTTACTTATTTATAATGTGAATTTTATCTATATATTTTATTTTATTTGTATTACATTTTTCTCTAGTACAGTAGGACTAGAGTAATAATTAGATAGGTATGTAAATATATAGTAATGGAATATATTTTTAATTAATATAATAATAAGTATAATATGAGAAGAAAAGTAGTATTGTATAAACAGTAGGACTAGAGTAATAAATAGATAGATATGTAAATATATAGTAAGGGAATGTATGTTCAATGCATATAATAATAGGTATAATATGAGAAGAAAAGTAGTATTGTATAAACACAGACTTTCAAGATTTGTAATATTTTAAGTTAATAAGTGTACATTTTTAACATTTATTTATCTTTACTCAATTTTTGAATAGCCAAATGCTTATGATGAATAAAACAGTTGATCAGTGTGATATAAAATGAGAGCAGGGATTCATAAGTATCTAATATAACAAGTTATCTAGCAGCTATGCAATGACCTATGAACATGTTAAGCATAGAATAACATACACATATATATTTATAAACACACACATACATACACACATGAATACACACACATATACACGTACATATATATACATGTATGTATATATATATATATATATATATATATATATATATGAGAAAACAAACTGGTCCTGCTTCTGGCGCGCTCTTTCATGTTGGTGCAGGTGTGAGGAATGGACCATTTCCTCTCATGAATCCAAAAACAAACAGTTGCAAGCAACTTCACCACCGCACTCCAGGAGGAAATTATTCCTTTTTATTGCAGTCAGGATTAAATCACCATCCTTCACCACTGACGCGTTTCGACCTACTGGTCTTGATCACAGTAACTTAGTCCTATCTCCATGTCCCCTATTTATAGTGTCTCTCCTATGACCCCTATTGGTGCATTGTGGGACATGTAGTCTATTAAAAATAAATTAAATGTTGTGCATTATAAACCAAGCTCCCCACCACCACAGAACGTGCCCTACGCTACACAATCTGTCTAAATGAATATGTGCAAAGAATATCACTATTCACAACAAAAATTATGTCCATTTCTATTTTGTTGGTACTATTAACCTTGCTTACTACAATTACCTCTGTGGTTGCTCTATGTACCTGATAATAGATTGGTGCACTTATCTATTATTGTTTTCATACTTTCTCATATACCTCCTAAATTTACCTCATTTTCTCCTTGATATTTATCTATAAATATCCTCTATCCACACATCCACAGGTAATCTTATCTAATAACTGTTAGCAAGAGCGTTATATATCCTCAACCTACAGATGATAATGTAATTCTTCATCCCCATTCAGACCCCTCGGGCTTTTGGTTTTGAGCTGTATTATGAACCGTGACTCCAAACGTCTCAGTTGTAACTCTCTATCTCCTCCCCTTTCATTGCTCTCTACACTCGCAATACCAAAAAATCTCATGTCTGTCCATTTAGCTCCATCATGAGTCATAAGGTGTTTTGCAATAGCATAGGTTGTATCCTTATTTTGCACGGCTCTAATGTGTTCCAAAATGCGTTTTTTCAAAGGACAAATTGTACTGCCCACATAACGCAGACCACATGTGCATTGAATCACATATACCACATAATTGGAATTACATGTGATCTTTTTGTTGATAGTCATCTTGTTGCCACCAGAGTCCTCGAATTCCTTCACATTCATCCCAATGCGACATGCTTTGCACTTCTTACAGCAAACAAAACCATTTGTTTGGCTCGAGAGCCAGTTTGACTGTTCTTTGATCTGAAAGTGACTATTAACCAAAAGGTCCTGTAGAGATGGTACTTTTTTATAAGTAACCATAGGTTTCTCCCCAACCAACTTTCCCACCTCTGGGTCCTTCCTTATAATGTACCAATATTTCCTCAGAATTTTTGAGATTAAATAGCTCTCCTTGGTGTATATATATATTTAAACCATGGGTAAATATAGATGAGTTAAACAGGTTTAAAGAGTATGTGTGTGATTTATTGTTATGACATAGTAGCGATACATATTTCCTAAAGAACTATACATATCTAGAAAATGCACATAAAGATTAAAAACATTTATCAACACGGGCATATGCAGTCCATAGCTGTTTGAATATGGTGGTTATGAAGGGAAGAGCCAACTCTTGAGTAGTCTTCTGCAGACAAGATAGTTATCTGTGGATCTTAAATTTGGGGGTAATGGGTTCCATAGTTTGGCTGCTTGAACGGAGAAGGATGTACCACCTATAGTCTTTTACTTGTATGGTGGTGTTCTAGGGCGGGGTGCCAATCTTGAGCGGAGGTTTCTTTGCTTAATATATTTGTTTTTTTTTGTTTCTGATAAAGAGCAGACCTGTTCCATATATAGCTTTGTGGGTGATACAAAGCAGCTTGAAGGTGCATCTTCTGGCAACAGGTAACCAGTGTAGTGCTCTCAAGGCAGGTGAGGTGTGGGCTTGTGGCTTTACATGTAATAGTAGCCTGGCAGTGGAGTTCTGAATACGTTGTAGTTTTTTCTCATATTAGACAGAGATGATCCATAGTAGAGGCCATTGGCATAATCCAGTTTGGATAGTACAAGCGAGATAGAAGCCTGCACCTTGTGTGGAAATCCGAGGTGGGGGAAGATGTGTCGTAGAGTCTTCATATGACTGGGTCCAAACTGGAATGGCATGGTGAGCAAATAAATTGATGGATTAAACCCAGATCTGTGACTGGGGGTGAATGTTTGATTTGTTCTGCATTCCGTCAATCAACTGTTCTTTTTGCAAGTGTTCTTATCAAGGCACATATTCTTACAGGTGCTCACACTATGAGCATGATTGGAACAATTCTTGGAACTTTAACTTCTGAATCTGTGAAGTTTCTTAAAGGATTTGCTGAGACAGGAGAAGAATGTGACTTTAAAAATGAAGAAAAATACCTGATGTGTGTGTGGAAAACGAGTTCTGACTGTCACACATTTGATGATCTTCGGTACAGTGAGTTCAAGAGATCAGTCTTGCTAAGTGACCTTTCACCAACATCATATTCTATGCATAGACACATTGAAAGTGCATTCAACTGATCAGAAGATGTGGAAATATTTTGGATCATGCATATGTAGAGAAAGATGCTTGTAAATCCGATTGGGAAGATATTGATGAATTTTTTAAAGCCTCTACCCACAGAACTTACAAGTACATGTACTTGCAAAGCCTGTGCTACAAAAAGGTGCCCCTGTTGACATGCAAATGTACCATGAGAGATTGACAAAACAAATAAATAAAGTGAACTATAAAAATGTTTCTAAAACAGGAGTGATACACATTATTTTTTCATTTTCAGATCATAAACATTGTTTGGTGTATACATAAAAGGATTACAAACGTTTGATATTTTTTTCATTTCTATAAATGTCTCTTCCTCTTTTATAGCCGCAAGTCTGGAAAATGGTGGGAGGGTTGCTCTGAGGAGTTCTATCTCTATATGACTACTTGACCCCCAAAACCATGTTTTGACACAAAAATGAAGTACATAGCTCTCATGGTGCCTGAAATGTTACTTCATCAGTGCAACACATCTGCCATTTTTAAAAATGTTGTCCAAAAGAATTTTTGGCCCGGATCAGCAATGTCTACCCAAGATAAATAATTTCTCTAATGATCCAAAAACACAAATCAAAAATGAAAATATCTGGGCAGCAATTGTTTTTACAGAGGTATATCCGGGGGCTGGGATTAAGAGAGAGGATGAGTGTTATCACTATGCTTTCCACAATCTATACACTACAATGCAGGCAGCGACTTCTTTCAAAAGTAGGAACATGGACAAAAATGATGCCATGCTTCTCAAAGCAAGTGGGTACAGTGAGAATGTCCGTGTTTGAAAATAAGGCTGTTTGGATGAGGCCTTTTATTGGGCTGGTAAAGCGTATGTGCGTGGCTAACTTTCCTTTTGACGCTCAGTCAAGTTTCCGAATTAGTGGCTCTTGACAGGGCTGAGATCCTAAGGAACCTTCATGTTTTCACTTAGCAATTGCAAAGGCTCTTACGGAAGGACTGATTCATTACATGAAGCCATAAACTCTTACTGTAATTCCCAACACTGTTATTAAATGATGGGTGAATGACTGAGAAAAACTAAACATACAACTGTAAGGGCTAAGGGCAGGTCCGGTAATACATAAACAGTACAATGGTACTAAAGGGAGGGACATCATAGGAAATCCCTTTTCAACTGTAGCATACCCTTGACTTTATTGACTTTAAAGCCAATATATTGCAATGTAATATTGGATGAGTCCATTCATATGTTCATATCATTTTTGATTTGGCCCTTCTGTTGGCATTGTACACTGCTGGCTTCTTGTATCAGTCCATTAAAATCTTACTATTACTAAACAATGTAATGTGCAAAAACACATCACTGATTGTGGGTCCTTAAAGTGACATTTTTGTGAAAACATTCTTTGTGGTGCAGTTTGTCACACAAGTAACATGTCAATATTGTGTTGAACCATTTAGAGTGAGCACATTCCCTATTCATATAACTATCAGATTCTAATGACCTATGAGAAACAACGGTCTATAGTCAACAATAGAAACAATAGTAAATAGTCAACACTAGAAACAATAGTCAAATGTTTATTTACATAAAATCTGTGTGGTAATTTTTCTTTTATGATGCGCTGCTCTGCAAAATGTCCTAAAAACATTGACAAAGCCAATATATCTCGCTTAGGTGAGATCTGTCGCATTTGCCAATGCTTATTTCATTTTGTTGAAGCACTCTATAAGAGTTCATGTGTTGCCTCCCTCATGTGCTTCTTTCCCCCTTTCATGTCTCACTCTTACCCATGTGCTTTTGTCCCCTTCTGTATTGCTGCGGTACAGTAACTTGTTACAAAATCGCAATTTGCATTTGCAATTTGGTCTTCGGAAGGGGCACCCTTCGAAATACCAAATGGGTAAAGTATGTATTTCGGTTTTGCAACCAAATATTGGTTGCAAATCTGTAATATTTGACACCATTTTTTTTTTTTTAAAGTGGTGGTAACCCGTTGGCAAATGGGAAGTTTCCCCCTAGGGACCTCTTCCCCTTTGAGAATGTTGAAAAAATATTTTTTTAGTGGAGGTAATGGTTTCATGGACCATTGCCTATTCTTGAAAAAACAAAACATTTTGCTTTCCCCCTTACCTACTGTCTGTATTCTTGCTTGAGTGCACCCACTGTTCATGTTGTTACTTGCCCTCACCCACTGTCCACTTTGTTATTTGCCCCACTAACTGTGTTATTGCATGCCCCCTTCCAGTGTTGTTGCTTGCCTCCTTCCTCCTTCTATGTTTTTGCTTGTCCCCTCCTTGCTTTGCTTGCACTTTTCCAATGTCCATCTTGTTGCTTACTTCCCGCCTTTCTTGTGCACTCCTTCCTCTGTCCATGTTGTTGCTTGCCCCTCACTATTGCTGCCTGCCCCCAATACCTGCCAGTGTTTCACTTGCCCCCTCCTGCCCTCCATGTTACTACTTGCCCTCTAGCACCCTTTGTGTTGTTTTTTACCACCTCCCGCCCTCTTCAATCTTCCATCTGGTTGCTTGGCCCCTCCATCCTCCCACTGCTGTCTTTCCTATTGCTTACTAATAGACCTGTGAGCTGTAGGATGCTCTTCCCACAAACATGTTACCTTTCCCACTCCTGTTTTGATACATTTGTTTTTGTTGGCCTTAAGCCTCTGTGCACTTGTCACTACTAACCACTGCTAAAATGCTTTTGCTCACTCCCTAAAACATGAGTACCAGATTACATTTGATTTGCACAAGTAATTAACTTATAAACCCTTAGTGAAGTGGTATATCATATACCCAGGGCTCGTAAATAAAATGCTACTAGTGTGCCTGCAGCAATTATTGTGCCACCAACGTAAACAACCACCTAAACATGTCCCAGGCTTGCCAGTGCAGCCTGTATGCAGTTTAAACCAACAACTCGACTTGGCAAAACAATCCACTTGCTCAGCCTCAACCTCCTTCTTAGACTTGACAGCCTTAGGGTGGTCATCCCCTAACTTTGTGCCTGCCTCCCTCCACTTTTCTGACAGTGTTTTTGCTGGTTTTAGGACTCTGCACACTTTAACACTCCTTACCAGAGCTAAAGTGCTTATGCTCTCTTCCTTAAACATGGTAACATTGGTTCATTCCCAATTGGCATATTTAGTTTACTTGTCTGCGCCTAGTAAAGTGCACTACATGTGCCCAGGGCCTGTAAACTGAATGCTACTAGAGGGCCTGCAGCACTGGTTGTGCCACCCACATACTTTGCCCCTTAACCACGTCTCAGGCCTGCCATGGCAGAGTCTGTGTGTGCAGTTTCACTGCCACTTCGACTTGGCATTTAAAAATACTTGCCAAGCCCTAATCTCCCCTTTTTCTACATATAAGCCACCCATAAGGTAGGCTCTAGGTAACCCATAGGGCAGGGTGCTATGTAGGTAAAAGGCAGGATATGCACATGTGTGTTTTTTATATGTCCTGGTAGAGGAAAACTCCTAAATTCATTGTCCACTACTCTGAGGCCTGCTCCTTTCACAGGATTGCATTAGGACTACCCTCATATACTGTTTGAGTGGTAGATTCTGATCAGAGAGGGGTAACCAAGTTATATTTAGGTTGGATTGTATATTACTATTGTAGAAATGCCACTTTTAGAAAGTGAGCATTTATCTGCTCTTATAATCCATCTGTGCCTTACAACCTGTCTCCAATCAACGCCTGGGCTGTGCTGGTTGACAGCTTCCTTGTGCATCTCACTCTGACAACCACAAACACAGGACACTCAGTCACACCTATAGTTATTTGCATACTGAATGGGTCGTCCTTGGCTGGAAGATTGGAGGGCCTGACACTTATATTTCAAAGGCTAGTGGCCTGCCCTCACACAATGGACTGCCAAACCCCCTACTGGGACCCTTACAGGGCGACCTTTACTGAAAGGAGAACTTGTGTACTTCAAAAGCACTCTGATCACAGCAACTCAGACACTTATGGACCTGAACCTGCAACCTGTCAAGAGGAACTGCCTGGCTGCCCGAAGGACTCATCTGGACTGCTTTGCTGAGAAGCACTGCTGCCCTGCTGTTGCCCTGCTGCCCTCTGACTTTGCTGAGAAGTGCTCTCCAAGGGGTTGGATTGAGCTTGCCTCCTGTTTTCTGAAGATCTCTTTAGGAAACTCCGTGTGCACCACATAGCCTGCCGGAAATGATGCACAGCTGTCTTGCGACCGAGAAATTGCCACACAGCCGAACCAGAATGATGCAGCCTGACTTCCAGAGTGAAGATTCAATACAGCACCTGCCTTGCGACAGAAAATTTGATGCACAGCGCTACCATATTGACGCACAGCTGAACCGGAACAACACAGCTGATTCCCTCAGTGGAAAATTGATGCAGCACCTGCCTTGCGACAGAAAATTTTATGTATTACCCTACTGGATGGACGCAAAGCCTGTGACTTCTTCCAGTGTGCCCAGGATTTCCCCACATCGTCCCTGGGCATCAAAAAGATGCCCATTGCAGTGAGGAACCAAGACTGCGTGCTGAAAAACGACACAAACCCCTTGCAGCAGGGAAAGAATCAAAGCATTGTCTGTGCCGTGTCGGAAAATCTGATGCACACCATATTTTTCCATGCATATCCTCCTCTGCAATCTCTGTGCGTGTTATTTTTGACGCAAACCAGGTACTTTGTGTAATCAAGAGACAACTGTTGATTTGTACATTTTAAGACTCTTTATAATCTTGCAAAAGTGTATCTCAACTTGTGCTTATTGAATCTTCATTGTTTTGACCTTATCTTACTCAGATAAATGTCAACTATTTTTCTAACCCTGTGTGGTGTCACTATGTCTGTGACTGCTTTTTAATAAAGCATCTATTAATGCAGCTCATTTGACGTAAAGGAAAATGGCATGTGTTTAATAAGAAAAAAATTAAATGATGAAGTTTTGGTTTTTATGCAATGGACTGTGAAACCATTACCTGCACTAAAAAAATATTATCTCAACATTCTCAAAGGGGAAGAGGTCCCAAGGAGGCAACTTTCCATTTGTGAATGGGTTACCACCACTTTTATAATGGTGTGAAGTATTACTAATTTGCAACAAAATTTGTTGCAAAACCGAAATACATACTTTACCAATTTGGTATTTGGAAGGGGTGCCTCTTCTGAAGACCAAATGGCAAATGCAAATTTTTATCTTGTAACAAGTTACTGTATTGCAGTTTGCATTTTGTACATTAGAAAAATAATTTTTCCAGTCACAAAAGGCCTGATTCTGAGAATTCGGCTGTTTGCGGCCAGATAAATGTTTTGTACATGTGTCCCAATGTTCCATAAAGCAACTGATGCTGCTTTAAAAAAATGTTGCCTGTTTGGAAGACTTTGTGGGGAATTGGCAGTGATCCTCTAGACTACTGCCTGCTTGTCTCTGTGGTCGCCTGACAAGATTCCCAACCCCCACCTTGTTTGAGGAGTCTGTAACTCTTCAAAGACTGGTGTCCAGAAATGTGATTGTAAACCGATGACACTCCTCATTGTAGTTCACAGTTAGGATGCACCATCCCTTCACACCCCATTTATTAATCATCAAAGTCATCAGTAAAGTCCATGGGGATTCCCCTAGGAGCAGCTCAGTTGAGAACCACAAGAGGATGCAGTTTTCCCACGCCACAGTTTCCCAAAATACACTTAAATTTTAAGTGTATTGGCCCACCAAAAAGGGGAAGAGGTGCAACCCATTGCAAGATGCAACTTCTCCACAAATTATCGAATAGTCTATGAGTCTATGAAAACCAAAGCTTCTCACGGCCAACAGATAATTTTAAAATATGTGGGGTGCATATAGAATCAGCAAAAACATAACCCACTGGAAGACATAGCTTCTAAAAACCACAAGTAATTAAGTTAGCTATGACATTGTCCTAGCAGCAGCAGAGGGTCAACCTACTGGAGAACACACACAGCTGTGCAAAGACCAAAGGTAAAGTAAGACCTAGGAGAGATGAAAGTACAACCAGCTGAACGACACATCTTCCCACCAAACACCATATAACCTTATAGTCTATGGGCACTTAACTTTTTCACTTCCAAAAGGTAATTTAAGGAAAACACTGCAAGTTTAAGGAGAACACTGCTTACCAAAGCCACCAAGTAATACATTCTTAAATACAGAAGGTATGATGTCTATTTCCTCACACTACCTTTACAGTGCTGGGGAAGTAGGGGACAGGTCTTCGCATCAAGGGTGGGAATATTTCTGGTGCCTGCTCCAGAAGTCTTCCTTCACCTTGGGCTTCTGGGAAATAATTTCCCCTGGTAACAAGTCCAGTAGAACACCAGGATATTTTTTCATAAAAGGAATGTGTTGCGTGCTAGAATATTCTGGCATCAAGGCCATACCCGCTCTCTACCCCTGGGCTATGTAGATAGCCTTTCTGCCACTCTGAGGGAAGGGGATAGATGGGGTACTTACCCCATTCAGCTTTCGTCTGGTTTAGGAAAGACTAGGGTTTAGTCTTTGTTGAAAGGAATTGAATTGGAATGTTGGACGATCCTGGTATCAGGTCCCATCTCCATATGTCAAAAGTGCATCCAAAGAAATCCACAGTTCATCTAATGTTTTTGCAAGGGATGATATAATTACTTGGGCCTGGAGTTGGATGCCAACCAAGGTACAATATGTGCCTTTCGAGACGTACAGGGAAGTCCAAGGTGGTGTGCCTTGTAGAGATCTATTTTTACCCAGAATGCCCTGTAAATCTCAGAACTACCTCTGAGATGCACAATTTCTCCTCACTTTCACTAGGGGGTGGCTGCAGTACACAGGCAAAGGGCTGGATGCATCCAAGTAGTCCTTGGGCTTTTTAGAAAATTAGAACCTCAGGAAAATCCAGGGTGGCATGGCTTGCACTGATCCCTGCACATTTTCTTCCTTTCTCTACAGATACTGAACATTTGCTCACAGAAATGTCATGTGATTCCAACCAACGTTTGACATTTGTAGGGTACTCTGAGTAAGCAAAAGTAATGCGATCAGTGCAAGCCACACAACTCTGGACTCCCCCACCTGTGAAGATTTTAAAAATGGCAGGGATTGGTAGGATTCCTGGGTGTTGAGCAACCTCGGGACAAATACCATTTCTGGTCACATTTGAAGAATCAATGTAAATTAACCCCCTGGGTGCCCTGGACGAGCTGGTCTCGCCCTCGGCCACGATTGCTGTGTGCTGGGGATGAGACCAGCTCGTCCTGCACCCTGCCCCTTCCACCCCCAACCTCCCTGGCCTTCCTAGTGTGACATCTGATGACGTCAGTGCACAATCGCGTGCTGACCTCTTCAGAGTTCACCTCCCATTGAGCTGGAAGCTCAGCTTCCAGCGCAATCCAGAAAATAAATGTTTACTCTTCCAACCGGGAGGTGGGGCAGGCAGAAGCATGAAAGGAAAGGGCTTTCCTTTCATGCCTTTGTGAGCATTTCTGCAGCCTGATCGTAAAGGGATCAGGCTGCAGAAATGCCACTAGACACCAGGGATTTGTGTTTTTGTTTGTTTTTGTTGTCCTTTATGCATAAAGGGAGCAGCCCCTTTGGCCAGGCCCTCTCCTCAGGGGGGAAATCTATTAAGCCTTTTCTGCACACAGGGGGCAGATCGATCCTATTTTATTTAGGCAGATCTGCCCCCGGTGGGGCAGATAAATAAAAAATAAAAATTCTGCCCCACTTCTCAGCCAAAAATGTTTTTTTCAAACTGCCTTTTTGGACCCGCTTTGGTTCCCCCTCATTTTCAACATGTTTTTGGTTCTTCCTTGTAAGAAAACACTGGGGGATCCATGAAAGTCACATCTACCCGGACTCCCTCGGGTGTCTAGTTTTTAGAAATGTCTGGGTTTGGTAGGTTGCACTAGGTGACTGCAGAACCAAAAACACAGGCCCCCGCACAAACAGGACGTTTCTTATTTGATAATTTGGATATGTCCACATAGTGTTTTGGGGCATTTTCTGTTGCGGGCACTAGGCCTACCCACACAAGTGAGGTACCAATTTTATTGGGAGATCTGGGGGAATGCTAGGTGGAAGGGAATTTGGGTCTCCTCTCAGATTTCAGAACTTTCTGTCACTTTCTGTCAAAATGGGGTGACTCCCAGTAAAATGCCACAAATGTGAGGAAAAAGTGTTGTTTTGCCAAATCTTTAGGTCTGCAAAGGATTCTGGGTAACAGAACCTGGTAAGAGCGCCACAAGTCACCCCATCCCAGGTTCCCCTAGGTATCTAGTTTCCAAAAATGCACAGGTTTGGTAGGTTTTCCTAGGTGCCAGCTTAGCTAGAGACCAAAATCCACAGCTAGGCACTTTGCAAAAAATAATTCAGATTTAAATGTAAAAATGTGATGTGTCCATGTTGCATTTCCTGTCGCAGGCACTAGGCCTACCCACACAAGTGAGGTACCATTTTTATTGGGAGACTTGGGGGAACACAAAATAGCAGAACAAGTGTTTTTTCTTTCCAAATGTAAGACAGTATGTAAAAAAGACATCTATTTGAGAATGCCCTGTAATTCACATGCTAGTATGGGGACCCCAGAATTCAGAGATGTGCAAATAACCACTGCTTCTCAAAACCTTATCTTGTGCCCATTTTGGAAATACAAAGGTTTCCTTAATACCTATTTTTGACTCTTTATATTTCACCAAATGAAATGCTGTATACCCGTTATACAATGAAAACCCATTGCAAGGTGCAGCTTATTTATTGGCTCTGGGCACTTAGGGGTCTTAATGAACCTACAAGAGTCCAGCAGACGTAACAGTATATTGTTTTTGAAAATCTGACACCACAGGAAAAAGTTAAAGAGTAAAACATGAAGAAAAATGGCAGTTTTTTTCACCCCAATTTCAGTTTTTTTAAATTTCAGCTGTTATTTTCTGTAGGAAAACCTTGTAGGATCTATACAAATGACCCCTTGCTGAATTCTGAATTTTGTCTACTTTTCAGAAATGTTTAGCTGTTTGGGATCCAGCATTGGTTTCACACCCATTTCTGTCACTAACTGGAAGGAGGCTAAAAGCACACAAACAATAGTAAAAATGGGGTGAGTCCCAGTAAAATGCCACAATTGTGTGGAAAAATGTGGTTTCCTGATTCAGGGCTGCCTGTTCCTGAAGGCTGGGAAGATGGTGATTTTAGCAACACAAACCCTTTGTTGATGCCATTTTCTTCTGCAGCCATTTTCTTGCAAAAAAAACACAAAGTTTTGCTGTATTTTGGCTGATTTCTTGGTCTTCTCCAGGGGAACCCACAAACTCTGGGTACCGCTAGACTCCCTAGGATGTTGGAAAAAAGGATGCAAATTTGGCGTGGGTACCTTATGTGGATAAAAAGCTATGAGGGCCTAAGCGTGGACTGCCCCAAATAGCCCAAAAAGTCATGGCACCTGAGGGGGAATACACCAAACATGTTCATATCCCAAGAATTTATGTAAGTTAAGAGCAAATTTCTTGATGTTTCCACAGTGCATTTTAAGCATTTCTTGTTCTGGGCAATATGCCCACCCATACAAGTGTAGTATTGTTTTATTGAGAGAAGCACAGGAATGTGGAGTGATAAGGTTTTTTAGCTATTCCGCACAACATGAGTTACTTTCCATCACTTAAATGAGTATCTTTAACTTTTTTAAAATAGTTCTCAGGGCGTGCGCCCTGGGTAAGATAAAGAGGGTCGCAGGTTTAGGAACAACCAACAAAAAAACTGTACATCCCTGTGGGACATAACAGTAAATTGATTTTGCATATTGGCGATCAATACTAAAAAAGTACATATGAAAACCTTGTCACCGATTTATTTACCTTAATTTCATTATTTTTTATTTCAATGTTTAGTTACTTTGGAAACCCTTCAGTGGGCACTTAAATGACAACTTGTAGAATTCAGATTTTTTCCTAGTTTTCAGAATGGTGTAGCTTATTGGATTCACGCATCTATTGGTTTCACACCTCTGTAGGCCACAAAGTAGGGAGGAAAGGTGACTATCACTTAGAATATAGCGAAACTGTAGTCAACAGCTGTGTTTTCCACTGTACCTACTTCTAAGAGATGGGTAGAGGGTGATCTTAAAAAAAAACTTTTCTGAATGACATTAAAAAAAGTTCCTTGCATTGCACTTTTTTTAACCATTTTTTCTAAAAAAGATAACCAAACTTGTGTCTCCTTTTGGCTATTTTTCCAGGCTTTTCCTGGGTTAATGACAACACCTCAAATTTCTTTTAAATTCTCGAAAAGAAGGAAAAAAGAATGTAAACTTGACATGGAAATTTTTTGTTACAAACAAGGTATGAAGGCCTAACAATAACCTTCCCCAAACAGCTTCTCCAAAAACGAGAGGTAACTTACAAATATACAGTATAGTGTGCAACTATCGGGAGAGTGGGATATGCTTGTTCAAATACATTTTCACCACTGAGAGTTTGTTTCAAGTCACACAACCTTGGATTGACTCACAGCATCAGTAAATCTCAAGTATTCTATCCAAAATGAACAAATAAGGATTTACAGCCTCTTTGGATAAAGCGCAGCCTTTTATGCTTGTTCTTTTACATGTGTCCCAGTGCATTTCAGGGGCGACCCTTCAACATGGGATAGCCATCACCTATACATTGTTGAACACAAACAAAATATAACTCATACATCTTCCCTATTATCATAACTATGTAATCAGTATTGTAAAACATAGCATCATACTTGGTCAGGAGAATTAAGAACATGATCAAAACATTTTAATGACTCTTTCGCCATGCTACTGACCTCTATTATTGCAATGAGGGACATGTTATACAAGGCAGCCTCAATTAAAAGGATGCAATAATATATTGAGTAAACTCAGAGTTTTTGGTGTATTTGAATAGAATCTGTGAAAGACATGAGTTTTTGTAATATAGTATACGGCCGATATAGCAACATAATGAAAAAATGTAGAGAAGATATTAGGAAACAAGTAATTAACCACAGTCATTGAACACCTGCGCAGTATAGATAAATAGTAAGTACTCAGTACATGCAACAACATCTGAATCATTGTATCACATCAAATTGACATCTATTGCATGTGTTCTTCATATCACAATATATATTGCATGTATTTGTGTATGTATGTGGTATTTATATAGCACAAGCCTAGATGACATAGCAGGGGAGCGCTGTACAGGTTCAAAGGTAAGCATACAGTCAATGAGTGATAGGAGAGATAAATCCATTTTGGAGTTTTACTACAATATGATGCAATGGGATGCAGGGTCTTCCTGCAACACTTTTTTACACTTCTTAGTCTCACTTCTGATGATGGCTTGGTTGTGCGAAGAGCCACCGCAAAGGGGGAGCTTGTTCGCAAGACAAGCAGAGATGTTGCTCATGATGGCTTAGTAGATGGTGCAGCTGGGTTTGAAGATGGTGCTGGCTATCAAGGTATGCCAGTGGAGTCCATCAGGATAGGTTTGATGTGATCATATTACGTCTAGCCTTGGATGAGACATGCTGCAGCTTGTAGGATGACCTTCAGACGTAACTAAGGCTTACTGCAAATAAGCCTAACATTCCATGTGTCAGGTCACTTTCAAAAGTCTTTAGGTGCCAGTGTGGAGTCGAGGAGGCTAGTGTGGATGGAGCCTGAGATTCCATGAAACAGGGCATTACCACTCTCCAGATGCAAGAGAACAAGGGATTGAACAGCAGTTCTGAAGTTGTTTTCTCGAAGAGACTGTTTCACTTTCTTTAGAAGAGACAGCTGATACCAGGCTATATTTATTGTTTGGCAGTGTGTCCTTGAGGATGAAATTGGTGCCTAAGGTGAATCCATGTGATCTGGCATTGGATGAAAGTTGGGATTTGAAGTCGTCAAGGTTGATGCCAGGATTCTACTAATTCCTTGTTTGTTGTTCTTGGCAATCAAGAGGAATTCTGCTTTGGTTGGGTCGATTCTGGATGTCCAGTTCTGGATGAAGTGCAGGCAGTATTTGAGGTGTTGGATGCCCACTGCAGAGGAGCCTTTCAGGTATATTACTAAGTAGCATGAATTTGTCATGTTCTCAGAGGTCAGAGCCAGCTCTATGGAGGCTGCACATGACGCTGACATAGGTGGGCACAGTGTTTAGAAATAACGCAGGCTTAGAAAGCACCTGCTGCAGAGTAACGTATGTGTCCAGCAGTTTTCAGGCAACAATAAAAATGTCAAGATAACTCTGGTAATCAATGTTCCAGCTGAAGAGAGATCAAGTTTTGTCTAGTGGCAGTTTTTGCTCATGATAAAGTGGCCAGAGGGTTAATATGCATGCTGCAAAGAATGTACTGTGCAAATCACAGCACTGTATTTTATGTGGATAGCTCAATGGGTTACCACTTTTGTCACAGATTTTCTTTTGGTGCTTGCAGTTCATGAGGTACTCTACTATAGCACAGTGAGCTATGAACTGTCATCCAAGAGCTGCATGCAAACTGCATGGTATAGGTCAGAATGTTATGTTTTTACCCAATATTTCAGTATCCTAGTTTTGCTTAAAAGCATTTATTTGAGTAGGAATACATTCTTATTAATAAAGTCAACCAGTGTGGTACATTTAAACTCCTGGGTTTATGCTTCTCCAGACAAAACACTCTTAAAATATACTGCCTACTCATATGGGTGATATGTAATTGCCACACCTTGTAATCCGCATTGTATTAGACAGATTTATACAATGTCTCTGTATAATGTTTGTGTGATTTGTAAGTGCTCTGACACCATACACTGGTATGAGTAGCCCTATAAAACAAATTAGGGCTATGGAGAGATGAGGGGCACTGTTGGAATGCAGTAAGGAGGGAATTCATGGAGAAGGAGTTTTTTGGGTTGTGGATCTACAATATCAACAGGGTCCTGAAAAGTGGTTATGTGGTAAGTTCATTTTAACATACACAAAGTGCTTCTAATAAGCTACAAAGTTCAGGATAACCGACTCCTCTGAAATTTTGGTGGAGACCAGGAACTTCCAGGAACTTCCAATCTCCCAGAATTCCTGCCAAGACATCTTACATTCCCCTCTGTTACAACAAAACAATGAACAATAAAATCAACATTGTACATAAAAGGACAATAATTACATAAATTATGTATCTCATTTTGAAATTTCAAAACACCAACCCACCCATTATTAACCCACAGTAAAACAACACATAATTTAAAATCAGCATTACCCAAAACTGAAATCATTTTGTGTTTCTTGCACACCCTCTCCCATGTGTAAAAATTAGAACATTTGATAATACTTATGCCATTCAGGCAACAATTTCATGTGCTTTAAATATTGCTGAGATTCTATCTTATTTGATACTTTTGCACCATTTTTAGACCAGGTGATCTGGTAACAAAACTACTTTCCTCCTTATAACGTTTAGGCCAAACAGAATTTGGCTCTCTGACGACCTTAATCGGAGTCCATATATTGCCATCTGACAATTCTTCTACTTGTTTGCCAGCTCTAACTATTCTAAATGAATCAGAAAAAACAGAATCACCAGCTCTTACCAACCTCACTTTTCTTACCAAACCTAATCACATTCCTTCAAAACGTGAGGAACCATGCCACAGTTTGCAGTGGATTTGGATCCTTCCTCCATTTTGTCCAATTCCCATCTGCTACCTCACACCTCCCCTTTCCTTCACCAGAATAGTCCTTTATATCCAATAATCATATTGAATTTAAGTTGCACATAGTCTCTCTATCGCTCATTTTTTTCAAAAGGAGATCCATCACCATTAGTTCTTGAAGTGGTCCGATACCTCCACCATAATTCCTTGATACTTTGTTAAGAATCTTTCCCTTTAGCTATTAAAAAATTGCATTCCTTCCTTCCAAACCCTTATCCGTCACTCTGCCATGCCATTACTTTGTGGGTAATACCTAGAGGTGTAAAGATGCCCTGTATCATGCCTCGCCAAAAGTGAAATCATATGATTAGATATAAATTGTGCCCCACTATCAGTCACTATAACCTTTCAAAAACATCTTTCTTCAACTGAATTACATTGCAGATGTCACATGATTTACAAATATAACCTCAGGCCACTGTGACATCTGATCATTTGAATACTATGACCTATACACAAAGGACCAACAAGATCCAAGGAACTCTTTCCTACACTATAGTGGGTCAAGACATAGATGCCTTGTTATAATCAACCATTTTCTGTGCTTTATCATTAATGGCACAATCTATACAGGATCTCACCTTATCTTCTACACCCCTATCTATACTATGCTACCAAAAATCACTCCTAACTCTTCTGTTTATGCTGCTCATCCAAGGATGCCCCAGAATAGCCATATGGAGAACAGTAAGTCTCAATCATGCGGGTTCCACCAGTTGCTTTCCCCAAGCAATAATCCATCTTGTTCAGAAAGTTCATCTGCTACGTGAAAATAAGATAATACATCTTCCTCTACAAATTTCTTAAATGGCCATTGGTTTTATTGTATCCTCTAACCTTCTGAATATCTGCCTCCTCATGACATTCTTCTCTCCACTAGTTTTCTGCTAAACACCCTTCTGAAATTCCACATATAGACACAACACAGTCCTTGTTGTTATCCTGTGCAAGAGTATCATCTGCTTCTCTATCAGGACATCTCGTCAAATCATCCACTAAAACATTTCTGGCACAGAAAAAGTACTCTACATCACAATAAAATCTTCTAGTTTGTATTGTCATCTCGCCACCCTGGATGTTGCGTGTTTGCAACCTTTAGTAGTAAATAAATTTACCAATGGGTGTTGGTTAGTTCTTAATCTGAGTTTTGTTCTATACACATATTTCCTGAAATACTCAATGCCCCATCAACATGCCAGGTTTCTTTTTTCAAAGTAGAACATTTCAACTCTGCACCCCTCAATGGCCTGGAGGCGAAAGCAATGGGGACTATTTTACCATTGTTATCTTGCAATAAAACAGCTTGAATACCCACATTGCTACCATCATTCATAATGGTTGATTGACACTTAGGGTCTGGTTATGACGTATCAAGAACAAATCTTAAAAAGTGCTGTTAGCCATTACACAACTACAGTCTAATGGAAATGAATTCATATGAATTGACTGTCATAATGTTAATGATTAACAACAATAAACAGAAAACATTTTGTGATTGCTTTCATACGAAAGGATTAGCAAACCTGTGAACCCAACGGAGAACAGGTGCGTCATGGGTGCTATATCAAGTGTTTTACGGGTAATATCACCAACTAAACAAAATGTTTTTAAATTGTATGTGTTAGAAAGACTTGTAAAGATGTTAGACTGGCTTGAACCTAGTAGGTGAAAGGTGGTATAAGTAAATTCTCAGTCATCATAAATTAAAAAATGTCAGAACACGTGCAAAATTAATTAAAACTGAATTCTAATTTTATATAAAAAAATCACACTCAACAAAAACATCTATAAAGCAGCATTTTCACTGATCCAGGTTAGTCATGATGAGACAATCTAAATGAGAAAATACAGCAGTGGTCACAGCCGCAGCACCTCGCAAGCACCTGGCTGCCATGTGGTTGACTAAACATGGTAAGACAACAGTTATCAAAAAAAATAATCATCTCATAACCCATAAACAATGTGAGCTTCAAATAATTCAACAAAATATGTCAATAACACTAAAACACAATTCAACATAATTTCTCTTTGTAGGAATTGGAAATTAAGGGGCAAGTCACGAGTTTGGTGGTCCGAGGACCGGCAAACTCATGGTCGCGATCGAACTGCCAAACTCGCGGTGGCAGTCGGACCACCACACTCCTGGTGGTCTGACTGCCAGATTACGATCCTGGCAGTCAGATCACCAGGAGACCGCCGCCTCCGCCGGGATCAGGGATCCCAACGGGTTGATGGTGATTGGAGTCATGGTCAGCCACTGCGGTGCCGAGTATAACACGGCTGTTTTGATCAAGAATCCCTTGCACCGCATGCAAAGGCTGACCGAAAGTCAGTGCTGGCGGCCAAGGGGGGCCCCTGCACTGCCCTCAACCATATCATGGGCAGTGCAGGGGTCCTCTGCCAGCACCCTCGCAATGCACACTGTCTGTTCTGCAGACAGTGCACATTCCAAGGGTGCCTGCAGACAGTGCACATTCCAAGGGTGCATGTGTGCGACGGCATTGGTCTCAGCTCCCTCAGGGAGCCACACTGTTTCCACCGGACTGACCTGCAAAAATGTCATAATACTATGTTTTTATCAGTCAGCCCGGTGGAAACAACGCAATACAATGGGGGTGAGGACGCCAGCTTGACAGCAGCATCACCCCGCCATATAGGCGATCTTTGCCGCAATGGCGCTGAGATCATAATCAGGCCCTAAAAAAACATTACAAGAAAAGAAACCTATTAAGTAAAACATACAGACCAACTGGATACATTTTGGACTGTGAAATACACAAAAACCTCTGCATGTGCCTCTTCACATGAAATAAAAGGAATAACAAAAATGAAGATTAACTAAGTTCACAATGTTATTTGAAAATAACTTGCATCTTTACATTTGTCCCTTTGTTATGACATTATAATAAAATATTGGTGAACTACATACAATTTAAAAAAGACAATCAACTACTTTGCCATGAAGGCTATACTTATATCAAGGTAAACCATCTTTGACACAAAACCCCACCATAAATGTGTAATTTCTTACAGTACTAAATGTAAAGAGCTGGATACAACTGAAGGAGCTCAAATAATCCATACAGCAATGAACAGCCATGCAGCTTCACAGTTCACTTGACACTAGCAATAGGAAGTATAGTAGGAATTTCAAAAGACAGACATTAGCTAAGGCAAATGGCCTTTCTTTGTGCTAGACCTGGAATCCTTGGTGTGGTTTTCCCCCAAACATTTTGCTTTCAGACGACCTGTTTTGCTGAGGTGGTTTTTCCTGAACTAACCAGTCCAAAAGTGATTGTGCTCTTCTTAAAGCATGTTAGAATTGGCTTATACCCAATTGGCATATTTAATTTACTTATGAGTCACTAGTAAAGAGTTATTACTTGTGGCCTGGGTCTGTAAATTAAAGGCCACTAGTAGGCCTGCAGCTGTCATTGTGCGACCCACTTAAGTAGCACTTTAAACATGTTTTCGGCCTGCCATTGCAGCATGCGTGTGCAGTTTTAAACTGCCATTTCCACCAGGAAAAATAACTCTTTTGCCAGGTCCAAATCTTCTTTTTTAATGCATATGTCACCCCTAGGGTAGGCCCTGGACCACCCAGAGGGCAGGGTGCAGTGTATTTAAAAAAAGTTGAACAGGTACTTTCAAGTTTTGCATGTCCTACTGGTGAAAAACTCAAAACTTAGTTTTTCACTACTGCAAGAGTTACCTTTCCCAGACGATAACATTGGAGTTACCGTACACATTTAATAAGCTGTAATTTCCCATTGGGAGTAGAATACTACTTCTTGTTTGGTGTCTTTCGAATTCAAATGAAAAATCCTAACTTATGGCGAAGTCGAATTTTACATTATAATTTTGAAAACACCACTTTTAGAAAGTTGTTATTTTACTGCCTTAGCCATTTGATGCCTGCAGCCTGTCTCTGGGTCACATGAATAGGTGTAGTTGACTTTTGGGCTTTGTGTATTCTTCCTAGACAGCCACACACAATAGGCAACTTAGGTGTGCCTGGATGGGCCATTACTGGCAGGATGAGAGGGAGGAGCTTGGCACAGCCCCACTTACACTTGAATAGGTTGTGTCTTACCCCTACACAACTGGCTGCATACCCCCTGTAGTTAGTCTAGAGCTAGCCCAAGGAAGTCAGGGCACTTGTGCACTTCATAAGCATGCCTCTAGAAGCTTCTCCCCACTTCAAAGTCACAAATGGATATACATACTGGACCTCTGACACCAACAGATACTTAGCCTCGAAGAAGGACTGTTGCGCTCCTGAAAAGACTCTGGCTCTGATGGACTGCTGTTCTGAAGGACTGCTGCTCTACTGTGCTGGCCTGGTACACTCTTGCCTGTGTGAGTAGGACTGGCCCTGCATCTGTAAACCCAGGACCACCAGAGTGATTCCAAGGGCTAGTTGGATGGCCTCCTGACTTGACCCTCAGGGAAATAAGGCTCCACCAACCATGACCCCAGCACCTGGCCATCTGTGAGTCTAACCATGCCAAGTGATGCCACCCCACTCCTGGACCCTTGAAAGTGAGCCTAAGGTGCTCTGCCAGCTTCTGTAGAAATAGTAGAACCTATGCATTTCTGTTGTGTGGCGCAGCCCAACCAGAACTGATTCATCCCTGCTGCTTCTTGGATTGGATCCTCTGCAAAGACCAGCGTTGTCCCCACAGCCTCTTTGGGGCAGCTGTAGAGTGACCCCTCTTGGGTGCAGACCCTTGCATCCCACATCAACAGTAGCCTTGACAATGGCACTGGAATTCACATCACAGCTTTTCGGAACCAAAGCATTGCCCCAACTGCAGGATGCATCCTCAACACCAGACTTCGCATTGCAAACCCTCAGCGACTGGATCCTCGACAACAATACAGGACCTTGCATTGCAGCTTAGATGCACCTCGGAACTGACACATCGCTTTGGCTGTATGACGCATTTTTGATGCGGATCCTCGCAATGTCCACAAACCAGGATTTAAGGTGGTTTGTTTAGCAAGCCTAACTGGGTCCCTGTAGACAGCCCATGCTCCATTGTGGCCATCCTGAACTGTTGACATTGTCCAATCCGGTCTGACCAGATATCCACAGTTAGCACTTGCTCTTTTCACTGAAATCTTCAAAATTACATTTCTTCATTTTTAATGATGGAATTTTTGTTGTATTCATCTTGTTTTATTTATTAAAATCACTCTAGTTTCCTAACTTTGGGCCTGCTTTAGATATTGGCAGATGAGTTACTCCATCACAATGGTGCCAGATATCACGTCTGACCAAAATCTAAATCCCATCTGATATAATGGGATTTAGATTTCAACGGACGGGACATCTGTCACCATTGTGACTTAGTAACTCTTCTGCTTATATATATATATCAGTCCTCTAGTTTTCTACAAATATCTTACACTTTGCCTCTGAGATAAGCCTGACTACTCTGTGCCAAGCTACAAAAGGGTTGAGCACAGGTTAATTTAGGTTTGGCTTGTGCCTCACCCTGACAAAGATTCTTGTTGTTGGTTGAGCAGGGCTCACACCTCTGTCAACCAACAACTGCAATTTCTTATACTTTGCTAATGTTTCCAGTCCCACTTCAGGCTTTGCCAATACTGGCTTTTTTAATATACCAGCATTGGTAAAGCCATTAGCAGTGGCTGCCCATCTTGAAAATCTGTTTTACAGCCTTTCACAATACCTGTCACATTGTGTCACAATGTGGAATGACTCAATGGAAGTCATCTCAAAAATATAGGCAACATTTTCATAGCTTCAAGTGGAATACAATGTGACACAATAAAGTGGCAATTTGAGAGCTTTGAAAAAATACGTTTATGCTTGGAGATAGCGACTCCGTTTTATTGGTGAATGACAAGGATATTGTTTAAAAAGATATCGAGTTGCATGCATATCATGTAAAAAATTGCATCAATAAAAAAATATTGAGGAACATAATAGAGAAGAACTATATATATATATATATATGTATAAATATATATAAATATATAGATAGAATTTGAATATCCTTCTTAAAATATTATTATATTATATTTAAAAAATATTATTTACTTAAATATAGTATGTAATATATAATTTTAGGCATTAATGTTATTCACATAATTGTTTTCTTTGTTTAATGTAGTATGTTAAGGCTAATGTGTAATACAAATGTTTTACAATTAATTAGTAATTCATAATTAAGTAGTGATTCGATTAAATTAAAATATTTCACATTTAATTAGTAATTTATAATTTAGTAGTGATTTGATGGTTTGTAGAGGAATAGGATGAAAAGTTATTTAAATGATAAATTACTTTTTTATATTTTAAATGATTTTTTGTGTTCGTTAAATATTTGATTGCCATTTAATTATGCAAATTGTTTACTTGTTTGTTGTTTTAATGTTTTAATTGCATTCTGTAATTTTTAATGTATACTTTATGTTTCTATCACAAAATTACTAATTTATAATTATAGCTCACGGTTTTATGGTATTTATTTTTTTAACATTTCCATTTGTATTTATCCATATTTATTTTTTGACCATCTTATTGATATTTACTCATATTCATTGTGCATTATGAGAATAAATGAAGTTGTAAAATAGTATATTTCCACAATTATTTAATTGATAAAAATCACACTCATACTTGTGGGCTGTTGTGTTTTAGCTAAATAAGTAACCATATTCAACAAACACTACACCCACAGGTAAATATCAGCATTATCCTACAAAGATATGTTAACATATGCCTGTATTTAAGAAAATTGCATCCTGTTTTCCAACTTCCCATCTGTCTATCTGATCAGCTGTTGGCCTGGAATTCATAAAAGACAGTATGGACATCCCTCTCAAGAAGCCAAATGTACAGTATTTTAAAAATAAAAAGACAGGAAAAACACTGTTTTCTGCCTGTGTTTAGGTAAAATGGAAAACTGGGAGCCATTTTTTATAATTTAGTAGCAGGTTGCTGGGTTTGTAGGGGATTAGGGTGGCAAGATAATGCAATTATAATTTTTTCACACATTATTTTTTACATTAATTAAATGTGTGGTTGTTAACTGTGTCAATTATTGCATTGATTACTTGTGTTAATACTTTGTTGGATTTTGATTAATTGTTAAATTACTTGTACCTTTATTTATTAATGAGGTGTGTATTTAATTGCTGTTTACATTTCATTATTGTTTTTCTTTTTGTAAATGTTTTGGGTTGGTGTTTTCCATAGCTGGGAAGGAAGTGTATTTATTTTAAATGTATTTATCTAGTTTGTTTTTATTTCTTAAATTAGCTTTGTATTTTTTCAATTACATTTAATTGTATTTATTTTTAAAGCTGATATTTTTTATTGTGAATATGTTTTGGTAATTTAATGTTGTTAGGTATTTAAATGTATTTTAGTTATAATAAAATGCAAAGGTATATGTTACCCTTTCTAACTCTAATCCATTCCCTGCGTTTGCATATGTTGGAGTTGAAATAGTAAATCTAACTCCTCCAATGTGCAACACTTTCCCTACTGTTGCTTTGATTGGAGTGGGAATGGTACACTTAAATCTTCCAAAGTCCAACACTTTCCCTGACTTAGCTTGCGCAAGAGTAGAAGTAGTAAATCTAACCCCTTCAAATTCCACCACTCTCCCTACCGTTGCTTGGATTGGAGTGGGAATAGTAAATCTAATCCCTCCAAAGTACAACATTTTCCCTACTGTTACTTAGATTGGAGTGTGAAAGGTGTGAGAAAATGCCCCTCCTTAAAGGTCACATCCATTTTATCATTTACTGCTAGTTTTTAATCTCTCACACTGGGCACTGCTGTTCAGTGCCAAGATCTCTGTGACCTCTAAAAGCTGAATAAACTGTCTATTCCCTGGTTAGCATATTTAGCTCTCCTACAAGGACATAGAATATGGTGTAGAAACTGCACCCTTCACATTGAAAGTTTAATTTCACCTGTAGACTACAGTACATATTGTGCCATCCACTACTGTGCCAAGGAAACCATGGCTTCATACCTGCCATTGTCGCCTGATGCTGTAGATAACACCCACAGTGCCACCTGTTAAATAAACCTTTTAACAGGTAAAATATTGGTAAGTCATATATATGTCAGGTTGTAGGAAATTGGGTTACTGGTTGAGTGGGGTGAAACCCTACTCGAGCAACGGTAGTTCTGAGCAACTGTGAGGTCTTGCATCAGGGATGCATTGCACAGTGGCAATTCCGATGCAAGTATGTGAGGTAATGTTTGGAACACAACCTGGTTGGCAGAGCACCTCCAGGCCCACTTCCAAGGGTCCAGGACTGGGTGGCACTGCTTGAGTAGCAAGGCTTACAGCAGACAGAGTCCAGGTGCTGGGTTCAAGATGGTTGCAGCCTTTTCTGTCCCTGAGGCTCTGATCAGGATGCCAGGTAACCAGCTCTTGGAGTCACTCTGGTGATCCTGGGTTCAAAATGCATGGCCTGTCCTTTTCTCTCAGGCAGCATGGCAGCAGAGTAGCAGGGCAGCAGACTGGAAGTCCTTCTTGCAGAATATCAGCACAGCAGTCCTGCTAAGTCTTCTACATGTCCAGAGGTGTACTGAAGAGTTAGGTCCGAGAGTCCCCTATTTGTCCTTGGTGCAAGTCTTGAAGTTGGAGACATTTCTAGAAGTTCCCACCCCATAGGTGTTTGGAATTTCCTTCCTCCTTGCCCTAGTCCCAGCTTGTTTTGGGTACAAAAGACTAGTGTCCCTGCTTTGTCTCACTGTCTGGGAGTAGTACACAAAGACCAATTGCCAGCTACACCTACTCATGTGACCCAGTGTACAGGCTGCAGGCACCAAATGGTTAGGACAAAAATGCCAACCTTATGAAAGTGGTATTTTCCGAATTGTGACAGTAGTGAAAAATGAATATAAGAGTTTATCACTACCAGAATATGTAAAAGTAAAAAAAAGTTAGAAGTACATGTTCACATTTGTAAGTACACTGGATCCTGCCCTATGGGATGTGCAGGGCTTACGCTATAGGCGGCATTTATGTTTTAAAAAAGAACGTTTAGGTCTGGCAAAAAGATTATTTGGGCAGTTTTAAATTGCAGTTTAAAACTTCACACACACACACCACAACAGCAGGTCTGAGACAGTTTTAATCAATGCTGCAGGCCTACAAAAAACATTTAATTTACAGGCCCTAGACACAGGTAGTGCTATTCACTAGGGACTTAGAAGTAAATTAAATATACCATTTGGAGATAAGCCAATGTTATCATGTTTTTTGTATATATTCTTTATTGGCATATTAACATGAAATACCAAAATAAAATGAGTGTAATGGTTACAGTACTTTAATCTCCCAACCCAAACTCCCAAACAACTTGCACTGTACCTTAGCAAATTACAATCATTAAAGGAGCAAATAAGATATTGAGTGAGAACATTAAGAAATAGTCTCTATTTTGCCATCAAGGTCTTTGTCCCTTCTGCAGACCACACAAATTCTTGCACATCCAATGTATGAACAACTGTCAGTAATTTGTAGTAGTTGTCACCCAGTGTATCAACATTGTCTCTATGATGGTGGACAGTTCAGCTAGGGAGGACTAGCATTCAGAGGCTCAAGTAAGTGAGCGAGCGTAGCAGGCCATGCCTGTGAATCATCAGCTAATTTATTGTCCCTCCTACATTTATGTATACAGCTCTCTGTCACCACTGCCCATTCTTATACATCTTTCACATACTCTGACACTCCAGGGAGGGTTCTGGGAAAGCCAATGGATAGCCTCCCTTGTTTGGCAGGGACTAACCCCAACCCGTGGCTGTGTTCAGCCGATCTATCACCATCTGCCAATAAGTATTCAGTGTCTGGCATCCTCATAACATATGTAGAAAGCCTGCATTTTTCAACCAGACATCGGGGACAGGCAGAGGTCTTCTGTAGGTAACTAATGTGTAGCATAGCTGTAGTTAAATATACTTGGTAAAAGATTTCATATTGAATCAGTTTAAACATTGTATTAGCTCTGGTGGTTTGTACCGCTGCATGCACATTTTCTGACTCCTTTTCTGTAACTTGTCTCCCAAGCATCTGCAGCCATCTACCCTGTAATTGCAATGCTCCATGAGGAACACCATCGTGAAGCACCCTGTATATAAAGGCGATCAATCTACGTCCGCCTGCCTTATTTAGCAGTGCCACTAGTGGACTGGGCTTCTGAGGAGCCTTAGGGAATGTAAGCCACATTCCTTGAGCACTGGCCGCAATTTTGGCAAATTGTAGAAATTGCCCTCAACCTAGATTCAAGGCCCCCAGTGCACTCTGGGGCATGATGAATCTGTAATTGGGATACAGATCTCATAGTATATTACAACCTCCGGCCTTCCATCTATCCATTGCCATTGTGTGTGTTATTTGGAGAAAGGGTAGCAGGACCATACATGCATGTCCAGCACATAGCTGGCACGTCCAAGCAATTGATGAACCACCCACTCCCAAGCCCTACACACCTGGCATACCACATAACGGATTGAGCTGGTAACTCTTGTCTCCAACATCAGGAGTTCAGCAAGGGGCTTGTTGCCATAGGTGTAATAGAGTAAGCAGTTTTCCCAGTTTTCCCCCACATCTAACCAATGCACTGCATGTTGCAGCTGTAATGATACCATGTTTGGGAGAGAGAGCACAAGCACTTTAGCCATGGTTAGAAGTGGTAAAGTAGTCCTAAAGCTAGCAAAAACGAGGTTAGCAAAGTAGAGAAGGTAGGCAAAAAGTTGGCGGCAAGGCCACCCTAAGGCTGTCAGGTCTAACACCATCGCTATGGATAAAAATTGCACAGGCAGGCCTGAGACATGTTTAAAAGGCTATTTAAGAGGGTTGCACAATCAGTGTTGCTGACCTACTAGTAGCATTTAGGGCCAGATGTAATGGCAAATGAAGATGCACGCCGCTGCACCAAATTTGGGAGAGTCATGCACTGTCATTTTCAAAAAGCAGGGATGCACTGTATTGACTAGAATACAGTGCAACCCTGTGTTTCCCCCTGCGCCGGTACTAAATCTGCTGCCATGTGCCAACGCAGACACCCTTGCACCATAGTGCAAGGATGGCTGCGTTGAGGGGGGGATTGCAAAACAATCTTAAATGGCGATTGGGTCTTTCTATAAATGCAGCACACATAGAAAGAGCAAAAAATGAGGAGAAATGTAAGCATTTCTCCCCGTTGTGCCACTCTAACACCACCCCTGGGGTGGCATTAGATTTTGGCGCTGCCTCAGGTTTAAGAAAATCTGAGGCAGCGTCAAAATACAGTGGGGCAATGGCACGCTCACAGCAACACCTGTTGCACACCCTTTCCACACAAAGTGCTGCATGTTAAGGGTCCATATTTAAAAGGGGGCCTCTTTCTAAATACAGCACAGGGCATAGTGCCACCAGCACGTCAGGAATAGTGACGCTTCGGTGGCACTATGGGCACTTAAATATGCCCCTTAATTTACATGCACGGGTACATATAGTACCAATTTACTAGGGGCTTACAAGTAAATTAAATATGCCAATTGGCTGTAAACCAATTCTACCATGTTTGGGAGAGAAAGAAAGAGGAAGAGCACGAGCACTTTAGAACTGGTTTGCAGTGGTAAAGTTCACAGAACATAAAAGCCAACAAAAACGGGGTCAGAAAACAGAAGGTGAAGGCAAAAAGTATGGGGATGACTCTGTAGAGAAGGCCAAGTCCAACATGACTCCCCTCCAGTCAAAAGCCAGGGTAGGTTAATCAATACCTTTATAGGCTTCCCTGCTTAGGCAATAGAACATGGATAAAGGCCTTCTTATGGAGTGGTACTTGTTAGTTCTATGCCCCTCTGAACCCAGTGGACCTCTCGCTCTACACTCTCCTGAGCCACTAGACTGACCAATGGGGAACCCTTTTTCTCACTTGTGGACCCCATCTGTGAAGCTCCTAACCTTATTTGCTCGAAGATGCATCCCAGTAGGACGACAGTACCACAATGGACAACAAAGCAATGTTGTCCATTCCCCTCCCTTGGATCAGACTTCTGTCCCTAACCAACTTAAACTCTGCCCATTAGGACGCAACCAACAGAGGATTCTGACAGTTGTCAGTATCAAGACCCAGGCCTCAGACCATCTAGGGTTCTTCATGTCTCAGGGCAACAGCTCTAGGTGTTAGGCACCTTAGTTGCAATCTCTGTCCTACCAAGTGGTTACCTAGGTCTGTACCCTGTGACTGAACAGAGGTAAGCCTTTCTTCTTCCTACCCACCATCTGGACAGCTGTACCTTTTGTTTGGGAGGGGTGCTGTGAGTAATCTGAACTTTCAGGGCTTTCAGGGCTCCCTGGACGACTACCCCTCCCAGCTGTTTCAATACCAGTGTCAATTCATTCCCCAGAATACAGTCAATGGGTATTTGGGGACTAACTATAACCTTACTCCATTACCCCATTTCCATTGACACCATGGTCATATGGCTGAACAAGTCCTGCACCTAGGTCTGATTCACCCTATACACCTGTCAAATGTACTAGTCTGGAGGAACCAGCTTTTGCATTATCATGGTTTGGTTGGTTCTGGTATCTCTCAAATCATTACTATTTAATTTGGCCTGGTAGAAGTGACAACTCCCACTCTCAGGGACCACAAGTCAAAGTCCCAACTAAGGCACTTTAGGGCATAGTCTACCTCCTGCCCCTAGGGACAATTTACCCCTAATACCACATTGGTCACCTCCACTGAGGCTCCACCTCCAGGTGGTTTCTTAGTACAGACAGACCTTCTAACTCTGAACACTCAAGTCGGGGTGTTTGAATTGGGGTCCCCCCTGTTTCTCAAAAGGGGCATGGGACCCTTTCACTTCCACCTTATTCTGGGACTTGCCTGTGTCTTCCTTGACCTCCCCCTCACTCTGCTGGGGGAACCTGAATCACCCTTCTTGGGGTCATTGCCAGGTACCTTTTTGGACACTCTGTTGCTTCTCGAGGAGGTCTGCCTCATTTGCAAGCCCTCGGGGACAATGAGCTTGCTGTCAACCAGGTGCTGGCTCTGCACCACAAAACAAGTACTGAGCATGTGCTCTCTCAAAACAAGTTTTGGCAACCCACTAAATTCATTTACTTTGCTGCCTTGTACCAAAACAACTAGTGTCTTACTAGAATTATCAAGGAAATCCATCCAAGACTGATTTGGTAGTTTTGATTGTCCCTAAATCCTATTTGGTATTTCTCTGGATTGAGTTCAAACTTAGCACAAGGATGTAATTCATGGGGACATACCTCAACTGGTCCTCCAGTGTAAGTAAGGTA
Organism: Pleurodeles waltl; assembly: GCF_031143425.1. Classification (NCBI taxonomy): domain Eukaryota; kingdom Metazoa; phylum Chordata; class Amphibia; order Caudata; family Salamandridae; genus Pleurodeles; species Pleurodeles waltl. The sequence continues at coordinate 1,240,664,172 of NC_090446.1, forward strand.
TCCTTTCCCACTGTAGGCAGGTATTTCCAGAGTGATGTCCCCAATATTTTTCTGGGATTTGGTATATCTTAAGGGCCACCTCATAGGCTAAAATATACTTGTCAATGTCATCCCCTACCACATAACTGGGCACCAGATCTTTAGGTCTGTGGACTTTCCTGTCATTGCGGGTATGTCACCACCATTGCTGCTGGACTCTGCGTGTCTGACTGTGATATCTAGCTCTTTGAGGCACCTTTCATGAACCAGTCACTCTAAATCCTGTTTCTCCTCTATGGCCAGTTTATTTTCCTCCATCGTGAGTTTGGTCATCGGTAGCCTAAAATCCCTTTCAGTCTTCCTGTCCGCCAGCTCCTCTTGGGGTCCTCCTTGTGAGGACAAACTGCATTGTGCTTTGGAGGGAAGCTCCCCCTCCCCTGTGTGGTGCACTTCAAAACCTGTGCCTAGGTCTTTCACTTGCTCCTCCACATCATCCTTCCCCTCCTGGTCACCCTCTACTGCCGCTAGTGACTGATGAAGTTAAAAGTACATGTCCACTTTTATTAAATGCATTGCACAATGCCCTGTGGCCTGTTTAAGAGCTTCCCTACGAATTACTTTTATTAATTAAAAAGGACGGATTAGCCCTAGCAGAGGGGTTATTTTGCTAAGTTGAAATGGCAGTTTAAAATTGCATAGGCGCCACGCTCTAATAGCAGGCCTGAGACATGTTTAATTGGGTTACTTAAGTGGGTGGCACAATCAGTGCTGCAGGCCCACTACTAGTATTTAATTTATAGGCTGTGGGAGTATGTAGTACCATTTTATTAGGGGCTTAAAATTAAATTAAATGTGCAAGTTGGGTGTAAGCCAATTCAACCATGTTTGAGGGAGAGTTAGAGAAATAGCTAGGAAAAGAGATCTTGCCCTCTGCTTGACACCCTGAGAGTCTCTGAGTGCTCCTTCTAAGGGCTTTGGAAGTGTTTCCTTTGATTGTTATGGCCCCAAAAGAAGTTTGGACTGTCTTTTGCTCCAGAATGTGAAGGGAACTGATCCCAAAAAGTATATGATCAGCAGTTCTATGGTTTCAGACTTAATTTCAGGTTTGTCCTGCACTGAGAATAGTTTTTCCTCAGATTAATGATAACTTCCCTTTGTGGACTGGGACGTAGACATTTTTTTGAATTTCCCTACTTTCGGACCTTAGCAGGGCCAATCTACTTGCTATATCCAACCCACACTTCATTGTGGTCGTTCTCAAATTCTGCCTAGACCCTGGTTCATTGTACCTGGTGACTACCATTGGTGCTTTGCACCTTTATGGCACCATTTTCACCTAAATAGTTAAAAATGTATAGCTCTGGTTCCTTTTTTGTAGTTTTTGTGTCAATTTGCTTACTAAAATGTGCTCTCATTTTATAAATTGGAGTGGGATTTTATACTGTGCTCTGTTTTTGAATTTCTAACTGTTTTGGTACTTCTAAATGCTTTGCACATTTTTGTTAAGTTAAGCTTATCTTCTCTGTGCCATAGCTACCAGGGATTGAGTTAGACTTGAATTACTGAAACCTTTGACTGGACCTAACAGGGTGGTGACTGTTTTACTTCTGGTGGACACCAATCCATCCCAACAAATAAACCACTTTCTCACATTGGTGTGTAGCGATCAAATACAGAACTTATGTTTAGCAGTACCACTCAGTTTAAAAAGTTTAAAAGAAAAATCCTTAAATGTAATTAAAAACAAACACTACCTTTTGATTTTTAACTGGCACAAGGTAATGTTTAGGTCTGGCACCAGCTAAGACCTTTTGATTTTATTAAACTTGTACGCATAATATTTTAACTGAGAGGGCCTTTCAGCCACCTCTCATCATCAACTGGTCTGTTGTTTTGCCATTCACATTTTGATTCCACTCACTAAAGCATACAACTGGGGCAGTGATTCAGCCTACTTAAGCAACTGGTGAACCTCACCTTGAGTGACTGCATTTTGCTCTCTTATAATGAGCACATCCACATTCACGATAGTTCCCTTCAGTTTCAGTTTCAGTGTTTTTGTTTTTACTTCATAAACACCTTAGTGCTGCCAGTGTGTTTATAGCCTAATGTAACAGAAACCCCAGAATCTCATATGGATTATTAATATAAACTCATGAGTGTGCTCTATTGTTGCAACTCAGTTTGGGTTTTCTCTTTCATTCTTTCTTTCTTTCCTAGTCCTTCTTTTCCTTCTTCCTTTCTTTGTTTCTTTCTTTCTTTCTTCTTTTTTTATTCTTCTGTTTTTCTTTCCTTCTACTTTTTTGTTTCTCTACTTCCATCAGTTTTCCTCCTTCCTTTAATTTCTTTCTTCTTTATTTGTTTCCTTGTTTTCTTTCTTTCCTTCTTTCTTTCTTTTTCCTGTGTTTGCTCTTTCATTCTTTCTTTCTTTTTCTTTCTCAAAGACAAGATGCTAGCAGCCAATGCCAGATCAAGTGGAATTTTAGGTGTGCATTAGCTAAGACCTTTTGATTTCACTAAAATTATGCTGATAACATAGTTACTAAGGGGGGTTTTAGCCAGACTTTATCCATTACTCTGTGGTTATGTCATTCACATTTTGTCTTTCACCTACTTCAGCATGCATCAGAAGGAAATGCAACAGCCCATTTCACCCATTGGCTTACTTTACTATGAGATGCATCATGCTGACCTTTCAGAAGAGCACATCCATACACAAAGTAGTTCCCTTCAGTAACAGGGATTACTATGGTAATGTGTGCTTTTTTTAGACCAATTCTTTTTTAACTTAGCCAATGTTTTACATTTTTAGATTGAATGGCTGACAGCTTTCTGTACCATTAAGTTTTGCAAAAACAATGACAGAACAAAACAAGAATTGCCAAAGGCTGGTGACCAAAGCCAGACCTATTGGCTTAGCAGTGCTTGATCAAAATTTCATAAATATTTCATCTTGTCTTTTTTGGGAACATGGAGAATATCTGTATATCATGGAGAGCCTTAGCATGGCAAAACCGAAGAGCATGTGCAAGTGGAGAGGGCTGAAGTTAAGCAGGAAATCTATGAAGGTGGATTTCCACAAAGCCCTCTGGGCCAGGCAAGACATCCGCAAGTCTGAAGAGTTTGAGGGAACCCAAGAAGAGGAGGGACCAGGGGATAACCTGTCCCAACATTGACTCTCTGGTTGACCTTGCAGGGCTGGGAGTGATACAGTCTCTGACAGCCTAAGCCCATCTGAGCTCGCCATCTGCTAGATTGAGTACAACAACATGTAGGCAGCAAGGGAGCTACCGGCCAAACTGGCAACCATAGCCCAGGAGGAGAAGAAGCTAGCCCCAGAGGAGAAGAAGCTGGCCTTGGAAAAGAAGAAGGCCAGAATGGGACTCATGCAGCCTAGTGGAGATGGTAGCAGCCATGGTGAGGTGTCTACAGGGAGACAAAAACTCTTGTCTCGCCTAAATGTATTGTGCCTAGCTTTGAGGTAGGGATGACATTCATGAATAGGTCATCTCCTAGGAAAGGGGATTGCAAATGTGCAGGTTAGACAAGCAGCACTGTGGAGCCTTACTGTGGGAGTCAGTACGAACACTGGGGACCAATACATTCCTGACTCCCATGGTCATGATATCCTTAAAATGGGAGGGGGTACTTTCCCAAAGGAGGTAATTGTAGGTAAAACAGATTTCTGAGGGTAATGTCCCTTGGTGTAGTGTAGATGGGACCTGGAGAAAGGTATGGAGTAGAACAGTGGACTGAATCATTATTGGAATCCGGGGACCAAACCCCCCCACTGAGTCATTACTGGAAGCAAGGGCCCCCAGGGTAAACATTGTTGATGATTTGAAATGCAAAACAGTACACAAAAGATACAGAAACAAGCATTCATCAAACACATACACAAATGATGACACATTTTATTTAATTTGCAAAACAACAGGAGGTTTGGAGCTTTTCTAACTTCAGTTCATGCCACACATCATCCATAGTGTATTCTGTTTGATGCACCTCCACTGCTCCCACAAATCAATCTGAGGATAGTAATGTCATTTTTAGCCTCCAATTATCAGTTCCTTGACATTTACAGTAGCCACTTTATATGTATAAATGTTATTGAACTGTGAATATTATCTAAGCAGTGGCAGACCCCGTGAGGAGGATTTGCAGACCCCCAGGGGTCCCTAGACTACATGTTGGGAACCACTGAAGTAGAAGGCGGATGCAATCCACACTGTGAAGACCAGAGGTCCAGGGGTATCTGACCTGAAGCTACTGCCTGCACTATCACAGCAGCAAGAGACAGGGGACCTAGGCCAGACAGACTCCTACAAAACACCAACAGATTCTATTACCCTTGAGGGAGAGGGTGGGTCTACACCAGGGAGTTTGTGGAGTTTTGGCCACTACTTGGAGCTTGGAGCACTGGCAAGCTCTGTGTGGTGGAGCTTTTTTCTCACGTTGTGTCCCTTAGCACAATTTTCAGGTGCTAGATGGCCTCCCATCGAGAGTTCTCAATGCAGGCAAACGTAGGAGATCACGACTGTTTGCACTGAAAAAGCTTCAAACTGAGTAGAAAATCTACTCGAGTGGCCGAAAGAAACTGCAAACGAATTCCAGAGGCCCCCTCCCTTTCCCATCACCTGAAATTCAGGCAGCTCTGTAATCTTGAAATGCATAGGCAGGCTTCGGGGGGAGGAACACCATTTTCATAGTATGACATGCAGATATTTATGTACATTTCTCTCACCAAGGGAACATGGTATACACTGTATACATTTTAATATGGACATAGTTTACCATCCAGAACTACATCAGAGTATCTGTTAGGTTCAAATCAAATACATAATTTTGGAGTAGGCGCCATGCTTCAGTGCTTTATGGCATGAGGATGATATGAAGTATTACATACATCCCTTTTGCTTTTTTTAACATACTGTTGGTTGAAGAGGGCACATTGTATTGGTAGTAGATATATCAAGGCAAGGAGGGCACATTGTATTGTTAGTAGGTATATCAGGGCATTGGCCAGAAACTTACCATTTTCTTAAGTTGACGTTATTTGCCTGAGTATTATACTGTTTTGCCCATGGTGATGTTTTTTTTATACTGCATTCTACTCTGTCAATTTTGTGCATTACTCTAGAGTATAGCAGCCTTTTGAATAATATTTTTACAACTAAAGACACTTGGCCAGGTTGTGATATATGCTGTTGTATCAATCAGGTGTCATGGGATATCATGTTTCTCCATCAGAATATTTCAACATCTTCCCTGCATGTCTTGTATTTACTTATTGATCTTCCTGGTTGTTATTGTCCTGATTTAAATCACTATGTCAGCTGCTAATGGTAAGTGCATTCATGCATTTTTCATGTACGCATTCATATTGTTTAGCATAACTGCAGCGTATGTGCATATTTACACCGCATCTAGCCATGTAACACAATTTCCACATTTATTTCCCTTTCCCTTATTTATTTGATTTATGTTATTCTGGTGGTTGTTTTTATGTATATTTATGCATTTTATGTGATTGTAACTGAAACGCGGAATGAGATTGATCATCCTAATAGTTGTAATATATTCATGTGTATCACTACTTGACTTGTTCTAATATGGCCACCACCTTGATGACATTAACCTTTCTTTGTCTTTGTTATACATATGCAGCAAATATTCGTCCACATGTCTTTAAATAAGGCAAGGGGGGCAACCACCAACCTGTGACGAAGATGACTCAATCGCCAAAATGTGGCAGGTGTTGCATGTGTCTTCTGTGCACTTTTCCATGGTATACTACAAGGTAATCAATTATGGCAAGCATTATGGAGTGTGCGTTTTTCCTTGTAGTGAGGGAACCTGCCTTCTGGATTTGACCTTGTACTGCTGCCATTGGATTGGGATTCTACCGTGCACCACTGCCACATGCCGTGTGTGCCAGCGATTCGCAATGGAACTGTTTTATATATATATATATATATATATATATATATATATATATATATATATATATATATATATATATATATTCATATATGTATATATATGTATATGAGTATATATATATAGTATATATATATGTACATGTATATATATATATATATATCTGATATACATATGTATATTTCTATATATTCACTTTAAAAAAACAAAGGTTACAGGAACGTTACAGTTAGGCTCACATTTTAAAAGTAAAAATACATAGAAATTCAGCAGTTTAAGTTAGAGTTATTTCAAGTAACTATAACTTGTGCCCTATGGTAACTGTAACTTGTGCTCCCACCATGCACAGTTTTCTCCTCAATAGGTTTACTGCAAATATTAAATTCTTATTATCAATGATGTTATCAAAGATGTCATGAGTTTTGCAATATGTGGGGAAAATAGCAGTGCATGGTGAGAGCGGGACTTATAGTTAGCTTAGGTCACAAGTTATAGTTACTTGAAATAACTCTACCTTCTGAATTTCTATAGTTTTGAACATTTAAAATGTGAGCCTAACTATAACATCCATGTAACCTTTGTTTTCTAAGTGAATTTCTAAGTTTTTTTAAATTCTGTTTCCTAATTATAAAGTCCCTGTAACCTTTGTTTTTTTCCAGTGAAATTGTTTTTTTAATGTAAAGTCATTTTAAGTACTATACGTTAATCAAGTCATGCATCCCTTTCCCGCATGCATGTTAGCGTGCAGGGAAAGAGATGAACTATCCGCTTTCAGCAAGTGGGAGCAGTTTGACAGCTCCTTCTTGCTGATAGCAGAGTAATGTTTGCTTTTGCAAGAGGGGAGCTATTAGCTCTGGCCAAGCAAAAGCAAGCAGCTACCTCCCAAGGGTGGGCACCTCGGGAGGCAGCAGAAGTTGGCCCTGGGCGGTGGCAGTCCAGAGGGCATGTACCCCCAGGGCACGTATGGCTCCACAAGGGGACCATGCAGCCCCCTCCATCTTTTTATATGGCCCTGGGGAGGTGGTGGTTCCAGGGGCTGGGGGTCCATGATGGACCCCCTGCTTTAATTTTATCTGAGCCCTGGGGAGGTGGTGGTCCCTGGGGCCTGGGGAGTCCGCTGGACCCACCCAACTATTTTAATAGTATTTTCCCCCTAGAGGTGGCAGTCCCTGGGGCCTGGGAGGTGTCAGCAGGACGCCCCTCTTATTATTTCATTCTTTTGGTCCAGGAGGAGGTGGTCCCTGGGGCACAGGGAGGCTGTACACCCCGCATATTTTTTAATCTTAGACCTGGAGCTACTAAAAGCCCTGGGGAGCTGGAGCTACTAAAAGCCCTGGGGAGCCTTTGCACCCTCATTTTATCAGCTTGTAATGCACCCAGGACCTGTCCCACCCAGGAGAAAAATAAATGAAGAGCATGGGAGACCGTGCTTTCTTTTTTAAAAATCTCAGAAAAATTGTTGGCTCTATTTGCAGATTCTTTTTTTTTTAATGCTTTTTATCCCTGACAGGGTATCTAGGAGATCCCTGGACCAAGGCTAGGGGTTCTGGGCATCCCTACCCTGGTCCCTCTTCTTTTTTCTGTTTTTTTGCTGTGTTGCAGTCAATCATATATGAGCATGGGGACATTTGGATCTGCGGATCCTCCATATCCCTATATATCCGTATTTTTTTGCCTTTATTACCTCAGAAACTACTGAACGGATGTACGCCAAATCACAAAAAGCACAGTTTGCACACCGAGATCTAGCTTCCTGCCAAATTTGGTGTAATTCTGTTCAGCAGTTTGGCCTGTAGGTGTGTCTAAAGACTCTATGGGAATTAACACGGAAAACACACTTTTTTACCCTCTCCCTTTTTCTGTGCCCCCGCTTGACGAATCACCACAAAACTTTCCATGTGCAACAAGGTCCTATTGGACACTTTTTTTGCATTACTTACTAAAACCTGTTATTTTAAGTATACTTATATTTATACTATTATTCAATTATGTTTATTTTGGAGGTTATGTTTCTGTGTAATTATTGGATGTTCCTCTGGTGGACGATTGCCCTTTGTTTGTCACTGCCAGGGCAAATATAGATATATATTAATGGAATTGTTTTAAATAAGTTTTTGTTTTGGGGAGGGTTTTTGAAAAGTAGTACTATTGTTATCTGTGTTAAACTGTTTACTATTTTACAAGTCTGTTGGCATTTAAAAACTACATTTCTAAATTACGCATTACTTATTTTTGCGGGTCGGTGCTTTGTCTTCTGCCTCAAGCATTTGCTGCGAGCAAAAGGCACATATGGGAAAGATGGAGGAAGAGAAAAATGAAAAAGCGTCACAGAGGTAGAAAGCAGAAAGCTCCCAGAGCGAGTTGAAGGGGCAGGGAGCGGCTGTAAATCGATTGAAGAAGATCGCGATGGATTCAGTATTCCGTGCTTGCACATTTAAATGCAGCAGCCGCGTGTTTAAGAAGAGGGCTTTGGCCATCGGCACGTTTTTATTTACAAATTAAGCACTGTGTAAATGCATTGTTTTTCAATGAAGTACATTCTTTTATTATAAAGTGGTCTCCTTTGCTATTTAAAACACACATTATAATGTAAATAAAGGCTGAAAATAAACAAAAAAACTAAACAAAGTTGTTAGTTATGTTTGACTGCATTTAGCCACATTATTTAATTATCATTTTCTAAAATGTTTGAGCATGAAAATTAAAGATTCGATGCGTGCATTTAGATCCATATTAGAAAAATATAACATTATTAAAAAATAGTTTTTACATTATTGATTTAGGTCTTATTGCTTTCCATTTCCGTAGTGGTCATCTCTGCTGTGGTGCCATAACTGTGATATTGGTGTAGTGCTGTGTTGGGGTAGTGTGGCCTTTGAACTAGGTGTGCGCCAAATTAGCTATTGACTTCTTTGATCAAAACGTTTTATTATAACTTGTATTTATTTTGGCGATTCTTGACTGATGTTCTCATGAAGCTATCCTGTATGAAGCCTATGTTGATATAATATGCAGTCTTCCAAAGGAATCAATAACCTTTCTTGGAAAAAGGTGAGAGTTTGACCTTCTATCCACCAACTCAGGGACATACAGCAATATCAACTGGATTTTTATCCATTAAATACTCCGAATGAGTGAACACCATACAAGACGGTTCAGAAAAACTTAATGGAGAAGCGCTCACAAACCAATTCTTTCGAGTGAAGAATTCATGAAATTTAAGGCAGACAATTTCAGATCTAGAAACGGAACAGCAACTAAATTGAAAGCGTTGATTGCTTCTTATATTGCTGATTTGCTGAATCTGAATGAGTTGCAATAATAAAAACTTATTAGGCCTCAAACTCCATCTTCACTGTGACCTTTCATTGTACCATGTGAATAGACTTCTGTTGTCATGTCCTACTAGAACAAAAGTCCACGGAGAAGGAAGAAGACCTTCATAGACTGATCTGAGTGAAGTATAGGTATTCAAGGTTAAACCTAGCTGCCCGAAGAGAATCGCACACTATGTAACTTTTCACTTTCCATGTTCAGACGTTGTTTGTGAGAAGCTCTATGTAGTAGAATTATGCAAATCCTGTTGAATATATTTAGTTGTAAATGTTTCGGTTTTGCATTATTCTGTATAGGAGCCTGTAAAATATGAACTACTGTAGATAATGTACGGAATTCTATGTCTAGAGCCACATATGACTGTGATTTATTGATGTAGAAGAGAGCCCTCTCCCCTTTACTTTGCAAGGTGAATCTATGTCAGATCACGTTCCAATTTTATACTTTGTGTTTACAGATATAAACCTTATTGTGTTCTTGATTGATTCTGTACTTTAACTGATCTTGGCACTTGTTTTTTTCACTAGTTCATTTTGCATGTATGACTAAAATCCTGAAAATAAAACCTTTAAGATGGAGATGCTATTCTCTATCATTGTTGTAGGACCAAACATGTTCTCCTTTTCTGTTATTTGAAATTGCCACCCTTAACTTCGTAAATTAAGACAGGTCCAGCTGGGAGCACCAAAGTCTGTCTTAGGCCTACATTGCTCCTGATTCATCATTGTGCTCTTTGGGGCAAGATTTAATGGGTTTTGTGCTCTGTCGGATCTGGTGGCAGAGCTGATGGTTCCGCCTGGACCCATGCAGTACCAATTGGCCGTGTATAGGTAAACTGGATTTTAGAAACGGTAAACGGCACCTTCATAGTTCAAACAATTTTGTCCCGAGATTCAAATTGACCCTGACACAAGCTGGATCCCTGATTCCTGACAATCTTGGGGCAATGTGGCAGATCCCTAAAATGGCTTGGAAAAGAATTGTGCATGCGTAATAGTGTGAGTGTGTGAAGACCTAAGTAGTGCATGTTGGTATTTGTAGTTCGAGAAAGAGTGCAGTGTCATGCAGTGGTTGGATTTTGAATTCACTTATTATGTGGCTTTCATTTGTGGATTTGTAGGGACTGTGATTATTGTTTTGATGTTTTTCCTTGAATTTCGAGGGCTTGTGATGTGTGAATGTGCTTATGCTTGAAGTGCTCTAGGTAGTTGCAATATAAAGAGGTTTAAGTTGATAGGACTTGTCAAAATTTGTGATCTTGAGATCCAGTTGTTTTGTTGAATTGTCTCCTAGTGTTGAGGTGTAAACTGTGAAGCACTATCATTCATGTCAACATAGAGATGTGCTTTCACTGTATGTAAATGCATCAACTTGGATTAGTATTTCTTTATCCCTTGGTGCACGGAAGTGGACATATTGGTTAAAGGTGAGCTCCCACAGGCTGAGAGTTTACTGCTGTGTGACTGCGAGTGCTATGAAAAGCACAAGCTGTATCTTCAAACTGTAATTTTACTTGCCATTTAGCAAAATCTGGCAGTAGTAGTTTAGAGAAGTCACTGAGTTCTGGTCATTGAAATTTTGCTGTATGCTGTGCTGATTGCATCATAAGGTGCCACGCTGGAATAGGTCTGCTGGTGTCAAGAACTGCCCTGTAATTTGTTGATCATAGCCCTGGTCATACTGGGTTTGGCAAATAGGTAGTAGAGGTGACGTTGTGATTGGATAGATTGTGAGAGAGGCTTGTGCAAGTATGTGAGCAATATGAATGCTTGGTGACTGTTGGACTTGGCCCTTCCTGCAGGGTCCTCCCTAAACTTTTGCCTTCACCCTCCTGTTTTCCCAACCCTTTTTTGCTGGCTTTTAGGACTCTGCACACTTTACCACTGCTAACCAGGGCTAAAGTGTTCTCTCCTTTAAACATGATGAAAATGTCTCACACCCAATTGGCATATTTAATTTAATTGTACGTCCCTGGTAAAGTGGTACCACATGTACTGAGGGCCTGTAAATTAGATGCTACTAGTGGGCTTGCCATCTAAAAAATAATGTTCCCCTAGAAATCACTTTGGCATAAGAATCTCTGGCCTCAGTATTGTTCAAAATATTTTAATACATGCACAACATGGAACATTTAAATATCAACTTCATCGAGGTTCTTCCATTTCAATACAGTAATGAAAATAATGTAGGTGCTTCAAGTGACTGTGCAGCGCAAAGTGCAAAAAGTGAGCCAAACAATATGTAAATACTGGTGTACGCAATATTTACAATATGTACAAAGGGCGTGATCCCCCAACAAAAAAGACAATGACTCATTTAAATCCAATAAAAGTGATATCCAGATATGCATAGTCCAACAATCTAAGATATGGGTAAAATGTACAAATGGCGGCGTTTTGACCCCAACACGAAATCCTATGCGGTCTTCTTCAGGACAAAGGAAGTGGTAGCACCCTACAAGAGATGACGTTAGTCCTTATCAGAGCTTGCCATGTACTGAAATAGATGTTAGAAAAAAGCTTTTAATTGAACCCATCTCATCTGACTAAATGCAGTCAATGTCCTAGGGCCTCATTACAAGTTTAGTGGTCTGATGGTAAGACTGCTGCGGTGGTGGCTGCCAAAAGACCGCCATGTTGGGAGTCGTACAGACTGCTGTATTACGAGTTACACAGACAGGACAGCCGAAAACCCACCAAAATGCCGACACCGCCAGGACTGTGGAGGGTGGGAAAGAGGCAGTTCCACCGCCAGTGCTGCCAGCCCTTCACAAATGCTCAGAACCAATTCCGACCATCAAATCACAATATCGGTTCTTCCATGGCAGAAAACCAATGGCAGTGTGAACCGCGGTGGTCTACTCAGTAATACACTATACCACATAGATAGTTTCAATCCCACACACCTGACACACATCCACACACCTGATATATCTACAAACTGCACTATAAATCACACCGCTTTCACACTCCACATTCCTTTGCAACCAGAACACCACACACAGAAGACAGACAGCCATTTAAAAATACAGAACCATAGAATAGGCACCGCTCACCACTCCAAATACCACTCATCCCACACCTGTTCATCATGCATATCACACAATATTTCCTCCACACATCTGACACCACCTGTCACCCACTCACAACACAGCACCCACACAACATCACCTGGTTTTTATTTACCTTTTCATGTCGTCCACCACTACCATGTCCCCACAAAAACATCTCTGCTTCACAGATGATGAGTTGAGGGTCATGGTGAATTAAATCATTAGGGTAGAGCCACACCTTTTTCGAGCCTAAGTCCAACAATCCTCAATTGCCAGGAAAATGGAGATGTGGCAAAACATAGTCGACAGGGTGAGTGCTGTACGAAGCTATCAACACACAAGGGACAACATCAGGAAGAGGTGAAACAACCTCAGGGAGAAGGTATGTTCCATGGCCACCAGGTACTAGCTGGCTGTCCGCAAGACTGGCGGTGGGCCCCCACCTCCTTTCCCAAAGTTCACATCATGGGAGGAGAAGCTCTTGGACATCCTGCATCCTGCATTCTGAGGGCATGACAGGAATACCTTGGGGAGTGGAGTTGGGTGAGTCACAACACTGGAAATGTCACCTAAAGTTCTGTCTTGCATACACACTGATCACCTTTTGAAATCTTAACAGCAAAACACACTCACCACCCCTGTGTCCAACTGTCCAAATACCCCCTCCTGCCATACCACATGTCAACTAATCTCACCTGGGGGAACAGTGTCTGTATATGGTGCAGAGACTGACAGCATTACAACTCCCAGCATCCACTGTTCTACCATTAAGAAAACCAGAACAGTGTACCTCAATTAAAATAGCCCTGCATGTCAACTACACAATCGACTCAACCCAACTGAATGACCCACATTTTACAATCTAGGGCAATGACAGCAATGCAATGGGCGTCTGATAGTACAATACCACCAACACACAGCTACTGCTGTGTCCTCTGCTAAAATGGTCCTCTTACCTCCCATCACCCATTGATAGATACTCACCTGGGGGGTACACACATATCTGCAGTGTGCTGCAGTAACCTGATATATGTGGGCAAGTAGAATGGTTTCTCTTAAGCTGATGGACAATCAGTGTCCACTTTACATACTATAGCTGTCTGGTGACACAATACTTAACTACTGCTAACTGGGAGGTACGATGAACATCATCAAGCTACACATCTGCCAAGATATGCGTCTATCGGCAGGCCTCCAACTGCCAAGCTAATCTGATATCCTGTAGCAAGGTGTATGACATAGGAAGTCCCTGTATCCCATATAGCTGTACCCCAGATTTGAAAGCAGCTGTCACTGTCATATCAGGGGACCCTGAAAAGCCTTCCTGTACATGGCTCAATGCATATCCACCTGTAAAAGTATGATACCACATGTTGCATGAAAATCTGTAACTGTCTGTTAACTGTCTCCAACAGGTCACCTACTTATTGTAAGCATGGAGAGGACACCTGAGACAGCCACTTCCCCCCTGTGTGAAGCCCTCAGTGAGGACAGCACCCCTGGATGTGAGTACAATGAGGAAGGCTCTGGCCCATCTGGGATAACCGGTCAGTCTACACCTGTCAGCCTCACCCTGCCTACAACTACTCCTCTTAGCCCTGTTACTTCGACATCCCAGGCAACCATTCACCCCCAAACCTGTGTCCCAAGGACATTTGATACCATCATGATCCCCCCAGTGCAGGTACCGGAGTCACCACTAGAGAACCCAGACAATGAAGGACGTGGCACCAGTGGGCAAACTGTGCCAAGGGCACAGGCACATGGGGGCAGGGGGTGTGGGATAGATGCAGTGAGCCAACGAATTGAGGCTACAACTGGCCAGGGCACCATCTCCCAAGTATTGGGAGCCTACCAACAGACCCAAGGCGTGATGGGCCAGGTACTTGCCATGATGAGGAGATCAAGCAGCCGCAGAGGGACAACCACCAGGAAGTTATGCCTGCCTCCGTAGCTGAAAACCCCCCACAAAGTGGATGACCACCTAAACATCCAGGGTGAGCGGAATCCAATACCACACCCACTGCCAGTAACTGATCCTCTACACATTGGTTCCGCTTGTGTGTGACAGATACCCCCTCTTGACTGTTTTACCACCACTCTCCATTTTCCAAAGGCACAAGGACACTGGACTTGAGACTCCAAATGTTGCAGCAGCTACCTTAATGATTACATCCACCATGACTCAACCCTTCACTGTTTGCACTAATGATTTTATCCCTTTCCTTTCACCTACCTGTGCACATGTAAATAAACACAACTAAACTACATATTTTGTTTGACAGTCATTTCTTTGCTATATTGAATAGTAAACTGTGATAGATGTTATATACACATGATATTCACACTTTTTCCCATTCTCTAAAGTCCCAATACAGATGTACAGTTGAATGTGGGGCTGATACATGCAAAAGTATACAAATGGACACACTGCCTTTCACATTTAGTGCACTTGCCAGCACATAGGTTGACCACATGCCACATATCACTCAGGGCAGTATAGTTGCACAGTGTAATGCTTCTGCATAGGTGTAAATAACAAGAATTCCACAGACTACCGAAGTTAGGGACATATCAGTGTTTGGCTATCCAAATAGTCAAACAGATTGCTGCAGTTTTCATCAGCTAACGCCTTACCATATTTCCATACCATACCTTCCAAATAACCATACCCCAGATTACTGACAGAGGTCAGTAGAACTGTCGATAGCCATGGAACCTTCCACTTACCATGGTCAGATATCTGTAGCCATGCTACTCACCTAGCTCATTTTTGACACACAGAGTGGCCTGCAATGAGGAAACACAGTGACAGCAACATACAAGTTAAATAGTATCATTATAAACCAATGAGAAGGTTAAGATGATGGAGTGCATAGGATGGCATGTGTCAGAGACACAAGGGACACACATATGACACCATTGGACCCAGACAACAAGGCACACAGGTCTATTGTGCGGAACAGTACACTACCACCCCACTGTTCTGACAGTCTGGGCATGGAACTCAGACACCACCAATATTATGGGATACAGTATCTGGATCTATCCATGTTCACTTATGCACTTCACATGTAAGACCTGCAAATCCCACCAGCCTGTGACACAGTTCAGATTTGAGCACATGAGGATGATCTTGTGAAGAAATCTGCAAAGTAAAAATGTAATACAAAAGGTATAGGCAGGTAATGGTAACAAAGACCCATAAAGACATGTTCCAAATACAATTGTCACATTGACTGCACAGTGTCACAAACAATAACAAATGAGATCACCAGGATAGCACAACTGCATTTACAATTTTGCATGGACACCTGAGCTAAGTACTGCTAAGCATGAAATGAGCTGTCTGATGGTCCTACTAAGACCCTTCACAAACATTTCTAAGCCCCCCAAATACCAACTTAGTGAAGTATTATACAGGACAATACATATATATAGTCAGCTGAAGTACTGATGTATGAGATCTGCACGGCTTTCTCCACCTTCATCCTCGTCAATATCATCCTCACTTGGCAATTCTGCATTCTCATCCGCTGGAACTGCTGACTTCCCATCATCTGGTATATATGAGATCTTAGGATGAGATTGTGGCGAATGCAGCAGGAAACAATGATTCTGCAGACTTTGGCAGGTGAGTAGAGGAGGGCTCCAGCTGACTTGTCAGTGCAACAAAATCTAGCTTTTAGGAGCCTGACAGTCCGCTCCACAACATGCCTTGTCTGTCTGTGGGCCTCATTGAAGTGAACTTCCCCAGGCGTAGTTGGGTACCTCACTGGTGTCAACACCAGGGATGGTTTCAGTAGCCATAATCTCCTGTAAGGAAACATTATGGGGGTCATTCTGACCCTGGCGGTCGGTGATAAAGCGGCGGCCAACCCGCCAACAGGCCGGCGGTCAAAAAAATGCAATTCTGACCCTGGCGGGAACCGCCAACACAGCCCGCCGCATTAACACTCCGACCGCCACGGCGGAACAAACAAACAGCACGGCGGTCACCGCCAACAGCCCGGCGGGAGACAATGTACCGCCTACCCGATAACGACCCACCAATCCGCCACCTTTTCCGGGGCGGGAGCCCCGCCGATAAAAACACGGCGGAAACAGACTACGAACGGGAAAACGCTCACCTCCACATACTCCACGCGAGATTCCGGCAGTATGGAACCCGAGTTACAGGTCATCCCCGCACTCCTATACCTGCTCCAGTACCAGGAGCACGCCCGGCGGCGCGGAAGACATCGGTGAGTACTGCACCTACGACATAGGGGAGGGAAAAGATTACCGGCACACACCCACCCACCCACACCCACTACAACACACACATCAATGCATTCCCACAGATCACTGTCACAACCCACAAACCCCCCCCTCCGAAATAATGCAAAGACCAAAAGAAGAGATCTTAAACGGGTAGATATATTGAAAAATGGACAGCAGTAATCCAAATAAATAAATAAACTATGTACAAAATATATACATCTACTATATGTAGTCCAACCACTGTCCGTGGACCACAGGGGTCCTGAGCAAAGGGGCAAGGCCCAGTCCCACGACAAGAACTCCACGGAGAGAACACTGCAGGGGCATCAGAAATAAAAAAGGACAGGCACCTCAGGGGGAAGGGAAGGGGGGGCACCTCAGCCACTTGAGTACACGACGCCAGATCCACGAGGGGACTCCATGACCACTGGCCCATCCTGGGGAGAGCAAAGCCACAGTCCATACAGTCCATACAGTGGGTGGCCTGCCCACTGGGCCATCCTGGGGAGTGCAAAGCCACAGTCCATACAGTCCATACAGTGGGTGGCCTGCCCACTGGGCCATCCTGGGGAGTGCAAAGCCACAGTCCATACAGTCCATACAGTGGGTGGCCTGCCCACTGGGCCATCCTGGGGAGTGCAAAGCCACAGTCCATACAGTCCATACAGTGGGTGGCCTGCCCACTGGGCCATCCTGGGGAGAGCAAAGCCACAGTCCATACAGTCCATACAGTGGGTGGCCTGCCCACTGGGCCATCCTGGGGAGTGCAAAGCCACAGTCCATACAGTCCATACAGTGGGTGGCCTGCCCACTGGGCCATCCTGGGGAGAGCAAAGCCACAGTCCATACAGTCCATACAGTGGGTGGCCTGCCCACTGGGCCATCCTGGGAGAGCAAAGCCACAGTCCATACAGTCCATACAGTGGGTGGCCTGCCCACTGGGCCATCCTGGGGAGTGCAAAGCCACAGTCCATACAGTCCATACAGTGGGTGGCCTGCCCATTGGGCCATCCTGGGGAGAGCAAAGCCACAGTCCAAACAGTCCATAACAGACTCGACTGCCACTGGAGGAGGCATGTTGGCCAGAGGACATCCTGCAGCCCTGCCCGAGACAGATCCTGCCCTGCCACGTCTGCCAAAGGGCCAGCGGTTCTTGCCTTGAAGGGCCCAGTTCAGCGGTTCTTGAGACGGCGGTCCCCAGCGGAGCGGTGCTGGAGACGGCGGGGCCCAGTTCAGCGGTTCTTGCCTTGAAGGGCCCAGTTCAGCGGTTCTTGCCTTGAAGGGCCCAGTTCAGCGGTTCTTGCCTTGAAGGGCCCAGTTCAGCGGTTCTTAAGACGGCGGTCCCCAGCGGAGCGGTGCTGGAGACGGCGGGGCCCAGTTCAGCGGTTCTTGCCTTGAAGGGCCCAGTTCAGCGGTTCTTGCCTTGAAGGGCCCAGTTCAGCGGTTCTTGCCTTGAAGGTCCCAGTTCAGCGGTTCTTGCCTTGAAGGGCCCAGTTCAGCGGTTCTTGAGACGGCGGTCCCCAGCGGAGCGGTGCTGGAGACGGCGGGGCCCAGTTCAGCGGTTCTTGCCTTGAAGGGCCCAGTTCAGCGGTTCTTGCCTTGAAGGGCCCAGTTCAGCGGTTCTTGAGACGGCGGTCCCCAGCGGAGCGGTGCTGGAGACGGCGGGGCCCAGTTCAGCGGTTCTTGCCTTGAAGGGCCCAGTTCAGCGGTTCTTGCCTTGAAGGGCCCAGTTCAGCGGTTCTTGCCTTGAAGGGCCCAGTTCAGCGGTTCTTGCCTTGAAGGGCCCAGTTCAGCGGTTCTTGCCTTGAAGGGCCCAGTTCAGCGGTTCTTGAGACGGCGGTCCCCAGCGGAGCGGTGCTGGAGACGGCGGCCATTCTATGGCCAACTGCTCATTGCCTGGTGGTGCCCTCCTGGGCAGCGGGGATGGTGCTCCTTCAATGCCCACCTGGGCTGTGGGTGGTGGGGCCCTCCTGGCCAGCTGGGCTGGTTCCTCCCTGGGCAGCGGCTATGGGGGTGGTGGGCTCTCCCTGGGCAGCTGTGACGGTTCCTCCCTGGGCAGCGGCTATGGGGGTGGTGGGCTCTCCCTGGGCAGCTGTGACGGTTCCTCCCTGGGCAGCGGCTATGGGGGTGGTAGGCTCTCCCTGGGCAGCTGTGACGGGTCCTCCCTGGGCAGCGGCTATGGGGGTTGTGGGCTCCTCCTGGGCAGCTGTGACGGGTCCTCCATGGGCAGCAGGCCTGCTGCCTGACTTCTCCGCCTTGCTGCCCTTGCCCTCCTTAGTCGGGAGTCTGTGGCCCTTTCCTCCCTTTGGAGCTGTGGCTGTTGACGGTGGCTGGCTAGTGTCCTGGGGGGATATAGAACCTGGGCTCCTGCGGCGGCCCTTCCGCCTTCTGCTCCTCTTCCCAGGGGGTGGGCTGCCTGTCCCCTTGCTGCTGGGCGAAGATCCAGACATGCGGGCTGGTGGTGGCTGAGGTGCTCTTCTTACCCCGACGAGAAGGAGGGGGGGCTCAGGGTCAGGAAAGAAGTTAGCAGTAGCGAGAAAGATTTTCTTGGGACAATGGAGAGTGGTAGGTACAGTGGGAATGGGAGTGGAGGGAGAGGATGTGGTTGTAGGTGAGTCACGTTTGCTGTCTTTGGGTGCAGGTGCAGGAGGGATAGGCTGTCGTGAGGTGGATGGCTGTTGGGTGGGTGGGTGGCTGCGTTTGTGTGGTGTGGAAGAGGGGGTGACAGACACAGTGGGAGAGGACACAGGGGACGTGTAAATGGCAGTGGGGGTGGTGACTGCACGTGTGCGGACTGTATTGGAGGGTGTGCTGGTGATGGAAACACTGGCTGATGGTGAGGTGAATGAAGGTGTGAGTGTAGACGTCACAGGGAGGGAGGAGGGAGACGAGGAGGTGGGGGTCACAGAGGTGGTAGTGACTGTTGGCATGTCTGCATCAGAATGTTGCTTGTGTGAATGTCTGCGTGATCTGTGGTGCTTATGTTTGGATGAGCTGCTCTTGGGTGTTGAGGTGTGTGCAGGCTGGTCTGATGGTGTGGGTGGGACAGGCAGAGGAACAGGAGACTGGGAGGAGGGAGTTAGTAGAGGGAGGCAGGAGACAGGGACAATGGCTGCCGTCAGTGCTGAGGCCAGAGCCTGGAACGATCGCTGATGGGCAGCCTGACCCTAATGAATGCCCTCCAGGTACGCATTGCTGCGATGAACCTCCCTCTCCACCCCCTGGATGGCATTCAAAAGGGTAGACTGCCCAACAATGAGCGTTCGGAGGAGGTCAATGACCTCCTCACTTAGGGCAGCGGGGGTAACAGGGGCAGGGCCTGAGGTGCCTGGGGCGAAGGAGATGCCCGGCTTCCTGGCAGAGCGGGCACGGGGCGAACGCTGAGGGGCTGCTGGGAGGGCGGAGATGGTGCGCTGGGTGGCGGCTGTACCTGTAATGGCGGGGGGCACGGATGTTGCCACCCCCGCAAGGGAGCTCCCTTCCGAGGACGTGTCCGTGTCGCTGCAGGCTCCAGTCGTCCCCGTTGTGGAGCTCCCCTCGCCCTCCGTCTCACTGGTCCAGTCAGACTCTGTGGCATGGCCCTCCTGGGCCATGTGAGATGCAGCTCCCTCCTGCCCCGATGCCACTTCTCCTCCGCCTGATGATGCTGATGCACACAAGCACAGAAAGACAAACAAAAAGGGGGGGGGAGAGAGAAATAAAGAGATTTTGAGTACATGGATCACCGGTACAGTTAGCGGACATGACAGACACAGATGCCCCCTGCACTAAGTTGCGCACTTGGGGTCCGCTACGCATTCCGTGGAACATGCCCTACACGCCTAGAGTTGACAACTGCACCCATGGATGACACGGCCCAGGGATGGCTGTACTGGCACACTACTGAGGGTGGTGGCTGGGGACACAGGGGCTTACGGGAGTGCCCAGCCTACAGATATCGCCCTGGCCTAGGGGGACCCACAGCCCTCCTCCCCCACCCAGACACCTCCACTGCGCGACAACTGAGTAGATTATGCTTGTACTCACCCCCTTGTGTCTGCTGTGCTGCCCTCACGCGCCCATCCAAATCAGGGTAGGCCACCGCCAGGATCCGGAACATCAGGGGGGTCAGTTGACGGCAGGCACCCCGCCTACGTTGGGAGGCCATCCCCAGCAGAGACTCGGCGGTCTTCTTGGTCCCACGGCGGATGTCCTCCCACCTCTTGCGGCAGTGTGTGCCCCGTCGATGGTGGAACCCCAGGGTCCGGACTTCCTTGGCGATGGCACGCCAAATCCCGATCTTCTCATGGGCGCGGACCTATGTGACACGTACAGGGAGGGAGAAATACCACGTTCAAGTTTGTCTGCATTTTCGTTGCCAGTGGCCCAACGCCCCCCATTGCCCGCCAGGCCCCCCGCCAGGCCCCCCGCCAGGCCCAACATGCTCCCCATCCCCGCCAGGCCCCCTGCCAGGCCCAACATGCCCCCCATCCCCGCCATGCCCCCCGCCAGGCCCCCCGCCAGGCCCAACATGCCCCCCATCCCCGCCAGGCCCCCCCGCCAGGCCCAACATGCCCCCCATCCCCGCCAGGCCCCCCGCCAGGCCCAACATGCCCCCCATCCCCGCCATGCCCCCCGCCAGGCCCCCCGCCAGGCCCAACATGCCCCCCATCCCCCCCATCCCCGCCAGGCCCCCCGCCAGGCCCAACATGCCCCCCATCCCCGCCATGCCCCCCGCCAGGCCCCCCGCCAGGCCCAACATGCCCCCCATCCCTGCCATGCCCCCCGCCAGGCCCCCTGCCAGGCCCAACATGCCCCCCATCCCCGCCATGCCCCCCGCCAGGCCCCCCGCCAGGCCCAACATGCCCCCCATCCCCGCCAGGCCCCCTGCCAGGCCCAACATGCCCCCCATCCCCGCCATGCCCCCCGCCAGGCCCCCCGCCAGGCCCAACATGCCCCCCATCCCCGCCAGGCCCCCCGCCAGGCCCAACATGCCCCCCATCCCCGCCATGCCCCCCGCCAGGCCCCCCGCCAGGCCCCCTGCCAGGCCCAACATGCCCCCCATCCCTGCCATGCCCCCCGCCAGGCCCCCCGCCAGGCCCAACATGCCCCCCATCCCCGCCATGCCCCCTGCCAGGCCCCCCGCCAGGCCCAACATGCCCCCCATCCCCGCCAGGCCCCCCACCAGGCCCAACATGCCCCCCATCCCCGCCATGCCCCCCGCCAGGCCCCCCGCCAGGCCCAACATGCCCCCCATCCCCGCCAGACCCCCCCGCCAGGCCTAACATGCCCCCCATCCCCGCCATGCCCCCCGCCAGGCCCCCAAGCCAGCCAGTGGCCCCAAATCCATATTGAATTAAACTCACTTGTTGGTCTGGAGGACCGTAGAGTAGCGCATACTGGGGGAGGACCCCATCCACAAGTTTCTCCAACTCTTCTCCAGTGAAGGCAGGGGCCCTTTCCCCAGTCGCAGCAGCCATTGTCCCTTCCAGACCGAGGTCACAGCAACACTTGCAGTATAGGTCCTCTCCTGTGAAAGTTCAAGTCGCGAGTGAATAAGTAGATAGAAAATGGCGGTCACGCCCGCGGCGGTGCGTACCGGGGCGGGGCGTACCGCCACCGCCGGCGCACTTCGCCATTGGCTCCTGATACCCATAGGCTTCAATGTTATCCAATGCGGCTTCGCGCCGCGGTCTTCGACCGCCTACCGCCACGGTGTGCCACGCCAGCGCATTGACCTCACATCCCATTGTCACACTTCACAGGTCAGGCAGCCGCCATTTCGAGGGTCCACATGGCTCAATTTCAACTGCGTCACACAGGCCTAGGCCTTGCATAGCCACTCATACACGCCATTCACTGCATAGAGAATCGTTTACTGTGCAAGCTGTGAGTACGTACCTGTGGGTTGCTTGACTGTGTGCTCCATGTTGTCCTTCCTAGGCACCGTCCGCTGGGTTTGGCGAGGAGAAGGAGGAATCCTCCCGTGTACAGACCGCTGGTGGACCTGTCGACAATGGAAGCACGCCACATTATCCTGACCTACCGGCTTGACCGTGCCACTATACATGAACTGTGTGCCCAGCTGGAGCCCGACCTGATGTCCCCCATCCGCCAACCCACAGGGATTCCCCCTCTGGTGCAGGTCCTGTCAGTACTCCATTTCTTGGCAAGTGGGTCATTTCAGACAACAGTGGGAATTGCTTCTGGGATGTCTCAGCCCATGTTTTCGAAGGTGTTATCCAGAGTGTTGTCTGCCCTGATGAAATACATGAGGAGCTACATCCTTTTCCCTGAGGGGGGTGAATTGGCTACAGTGAAGGGTGATTTCTATGCCCTTGGACATATTCCCAACGTCATTGGTGCCATTGATGGGACCCATGTGGCTTTGGTTCCCCCCCAAGAAAGTGAGCAGGTGTACAGGAACAGGAAAAGTTACCATTCTATGAACATCCAGGTGGTGTGTTTGGCTGACCAGTACATCTCCCATGTCAATGCCAAATTCCCTGGGTCAGTGCATGACGCCTACATCCTAAGGAATAGCAGCATCCCTTACGTGATGGAACAGCTAGAGAGACACCGTGTATGGCTATTGGGGGACTCTGGGTACCCCAACCTGTCGTGGCTACTGACCCCAGTAAGGAATCCCCGGACCAGGGCAGAGGAACGGTACAATGAGGCCCATGGGCGTACTAGGAGGGTGATCGAGCGCACCTTTGGCCTCCTAAAGGCCAGGTTTCGGTGCCTGCATATGACAGGTGGATCCCTAATGTACTCACCTAAGAAGGTGTGTCACATCATCGTGGCCTGCTGCATGCTTCACAACCTGGCTTTGCGCCGCCAGGTGCCTTTCCTGCAGGAGGATGGTCGAGACGGTGGTGTTGTGGCAGCTGTGGAACCTGTGGAGAGTGACGAGGAGGAAGACGACGGGGCTGAAACAGACAACAGGGACAGAATCATTGCACAGTACTTCCAATAGGACACAGGTAACAATTCAAACATAATTTAGTAAATGTAAACTACTCTCCTGCATCTCTGCTGCCTGTCTATTTGCCCCAGTGTATGATGACTGAGTTGTGGCTTTTCCCTCCCTATTTCAGATCTGGGGTCCCCACTACGAGTCCTGTGCTTCGTTTCCCCATGGACTACAGCTTTGTGGCAGCGGTTTGTTGACTTCACTATGTACAAGGACATATTTGCACTGTCATGTCAATTACAATATTTTGAAATCACAGCCAGACTCCAGATAGTTTTGTGCAAAATAGGTGTTTATTTCAGTGCTCAAAATGGGATGGGTGGTTTCAAGTGGGTGGGGGCTATGGTGAAGGAATGTCCATGGCAGAGTCCAGAGTAACAGTCACACAGGTGCATTGTCCATAGGCCTGTGGAGAGAAGGAGCATGGGCAGTTCAAGGATGGACAGGGTGACAATGTGGGACAGTGGGATGACATCAGGTGGTATCCTTTGCCGGAGGGGGTCTTGACATCCTACTCTGTCTTCTTGCGAGATCTCAGGGCCCTCTTGCGGGGTGGTTCTTCTCCTGCAGGAGGTGGGGGTCTGGTGGGCTGCTGTTGTGCGGGGGCCTCCTGTCCACTAGCGCCGGCGGAGGTGGTTGGCTGTTCTTGGTCCAGGCTAGTGGCAGGGGCCCTTTGTTGTTGTTGAGTGTCCGTCCTGGTGTTGATGAGTTCCTGCAGCAGCCCTACCATGGTAACCAGGGTGGAGGTGAGGGCTCTGATGTCCTCCCTGTACCCCCGATAGTGTTCCTCCTGCAGTACCTGGATCTCCTGGAACCTGGCCAGTACCGTCGCCATCGTCTCCTGGGAGCGGTTGTATGCTCCCATGATGGTGGTGAGGGCCTCGTGGAGAGTGGGTTCCCTGGGCCCGTCCCCCCCCTGCCGCACAGCTGCCCTCCCAGTTCCCCTGTTTCCCTGGGCCTCTGCCCCCTGGCCGGTGTGCCCACTGCCACTGCCCCCAGGTCCCTGTTGTTGTTGGGGTGGTGGGTTATCCTGGGTGCCCTGTAGTGGTAGACACACTGCTGATTGACGCGCCCTGGAGACAGAGGCATGGGCCCGCTGGGTGGGAGCTGTGCTGGTGTTCCCAGAGGGGTTTGGGTCTGTAGTGGCCTGTGGCTGTCTGAGGGGAACCGACTGTCCAGAGGTCCCCGATGGTCCGGGCTGGTCATCAGTGTCCAGGTCGACAGAGCTGCTGTCATCGCTGACGGCCTCTTGGGTGGGGGGTGTGGAGAATTCTGGGCCCTCCGTGGCGGTGTGTTGGCGGTCGGGTCCTGCAGGGGTATAGAGGTATGGTTATAGTTTCAATGTGTGCCATATGGGTGTATCTGTGGGTTCCCGTGTCCCCAAGTGCTGGCATTCGTGTGTGGGGGCTTTGGTGAGGGTGGCTTGTGGGGGGGATGTGTATATGCATTGGGCATGCTTTGGTGATGGGTGTCCATGCTTAGTGGACGCATGCAGGCCTAGGTTTTGGGATGTGTGGGTTGTGATGGTGAGACATTGGCAGGGAATAGGTGTGCTGGGGGTGGGGGTGAGGATGGTGGTGGGGGTGAGGATGGTGGTGGGGGTGAGGGTGGGGGTGAGGATGGGGGTGGGGGTGAGGGTGGGGTTCGAGGATGGGGGTGAGGGTTGGGGTATGATTTGCCATGCAGGTGGGGGGGAAGCAGTATTGAAGCTTCAACTTACCAGAATCCATTCCTCCGCCGACTCCTGCGAGGCCGTCAGGATGCAGGATGTTCAAGACTTCCTCCTCCCATGTTGTAAATTGTGGGGGTTGAGGTGGGGGTCCTCCGCCAGTCTTCTGCACGGCAATGTTGTGCCTGGATACCATGGAACGCACCTTCCCCCGTAGGTCGTTCCATCGCTTCCTGATGTCTTCCCGATTTCTGGGGTGCTGTCCCACAGCGTTGACCCTGTCGACAATCCTCTGCCATAGCTCCGTCCTCCGGGCAATGCTGGTGTATTGGACCTGTGTGCCGAAGAGCTGGGGCTCTACCCGAACGATTTCCTCCACCATGACCCTGAGTTCTTCGTCTGAGAAGCGGGGGTGTCTTTGGGGTGCCATGGAGTGGTGTGTATGATGTGTGGGGTGGAGTATGTGTAGTTAAGTGTGTTGAGTGTGGTGGTGTGTGTTGTTTTGTGTGTGGATATTGTGTGGGTGATGGTGTAGTGTGCCTCTGTGTGATGGTGTTCTATGATCGCTGCTGTGTCTCTCGGTGCTTCTTTTTGGATTTTGGTCGAAGGGGTTTGTGGGTGATGTGGGTGTGTGTTTTATATTGTATTGTGTGTGTGGGAGTGGTGTGTGTATGTGTATCAGGTGTGTGGAATTCAAATCGTCCAATGTTGCTGAGTTTTGTTCGTTTGTGTGTATTCTGACCGCGGCGGTGTGTACCGCCAATGGAAAACCGCGTTTGAAAGACCGCCGCGTGGATTCGTGGGTCAGAATGGCATGGGCGTATTTCTGTTGGCGTGACGGTGGAGGTTTGGTCACCTCCACTTTTCCGCCGACCGCTGGTCTGGCGGTCTGTTGTGGCTGTCGGATTTTCGGCGGTTTGGCTGCTGCGGGTCAGAATGACCGTGGCGGATTGCCGCGACCGCGGCGGAATTATGGAGGATTTCTGACCGGCGGTAAGCGCCTTTTACCGCCGAGGTCAGAATGACCACCTATATGTGTGCAGACATTAATATTGGACATCCTTACATTTGGCAGCAGACATCAGGTACTCACACTTATCACATATATGACTTACCAACTAGCCAGGCCCTCTCTGTGTACTCTTATGTCATCATCTGTGGGATATTGCTATAGGGCATGATGAACGCATCATGAACTGAACCTGGGCACTTTGCACATAGTTGAGAAATGCAGAAGTCTACCAAACAGACAACTTGGGCATTAATGGAGTGAAAGTTCTTCCTGTTCAGATACACTTGTTCATTGCCACTTGGGGGAACTAAGGCTACATGCATTTCATCCACATGTGGGATGTGTGCCAGTGCAAAAAAAAACTGCCTTCACATGGGCCAAATCCTCACATTGGGGATATCTGATGTAGCTGTGAAGGTGCTTTAATAATGCAGAGAGTAAATCTTTCAAAACCAGACTGAACATACGCTGGGACATGGCTGAAGTTGAAGCCACAGTATTCTAAAAGGACCCTATGGCTAGGAAATGCAGCACTGACATGATTGTACAATGGGTGGTATGCTATTTGGATGATGAATGGCGTGGCTCCAACTGACGGCACATGTCCATGATTATCTGCCTATCCAGGCGGTAGATCTGGATGGGGTGTTGATCCTCCAGGGTCTGCTGGTTTGCTAGTGGGCGGTACACTGGAGGTTGTCTGACCCTTTTCATTCCAGGATAACTAGATGAAGGAATACAAGAAGGTATGTCGATCAGTCATTGTGTCCATTGTAAGTGTGAATGCACGTCACACATGATGCGTGGACATGCCTTATCACATAGTTAAACATGGTACACAGGACATACCCAGTGTTACACCTGGCATCCTTGGCGTGGTCTCCCCTGTCCTTTTTCCCTTTGCTTCCCATGTGTTGACTGTGTGCTAAACCCTGTTTTTGCTGTTTTTGTTACTCTGGGGACTTTACCACTGCTGACCAGTGCTAAAGTGCAAATGCTCCTTATGTGAAATTGTATGTGTAATTGTCTTTTCCCTGATTGGCATATTTGATTTACTAGCAAGTCCCTAGTAAAGTGCACTAGAGGTGCCTAGGGCCTGTAAATCAAATGCTACTAGTGGGACTGCAGCACTGATTGTGCCACCCACATGAGCAGGCCTTTAAACATGGCTCAGACCTGCCACTGCAGGTGTGTGCAGTTAAACCGCCAATTCAACTTGACAAGTGTACTCACGTGCCAGGCCTAAACCTTCCCTTTTCATACATGTAAGGCACCCCTGAGGTAGGCCCTAGGTAGCCCCATGTGCAGGGTGCAGTGTATGTTAAAGCTGGGACATGTATGGATGTGTGTTACATGTCCTAATTGAAATACTGCTAAATTCAGCTTTCACTGTTGCAATGCCTATCTCTCTCATATGTTAACATGGGGCTGCCTTTAAATATCCTTAAAGTGCCAGATAGAAATATGGACTTTGGGGTCTCTTAACTCACAATTTAAAAATACATCTGGTGAGTGAAGTTAATTTTCAAATTGGTAGTTTGAAAATGCCACTTTTAGAAAGTAGGCATTTTCTTGCTTAAACCATTCTGTGACTGCTTGTTTGTGGATTCTCTGTCTGTGTCAGAGTGACAGTTGGGCTGTTTGTGAATCTCCTCTAGAAAGTGACACAAAGGGAGCTGGGGTGTAGCCTGCATATCCTGATGAGCCATCTGGGCTAAAGTGGCGGGAGGAGTAGTCACTTACACCTGAACGGGCTGTCCCTGACCTCACACAATGCGGTCTCCAACCCCCTGGTGTGTGTCTGGGGTCTGGCCTGGGCAGAGACTCCCATTTGACATTTGCCTACTTCAAAGACAGAAAGAGGTATAAGTATTGGACCCAAAACCCCAGACTTTAAATCACTTCTGGAACCAAGAGGAACCTCTGCCAAGGAGAAGACCTGAAGAGCAGAGAAGTGCTGCCCCTGCGTGTGACTGTGCTTTGTTGGGCTATTTTGCGGTTGAAGATTCTGCCTGTGAAAGGGGACAGAGACTGGACTTTGTTGTGCATTCCTGCTTGAAGAAGAAGTCTTCGAGGGCTTAAACTGAGCTTTCCTCCTGTTTTGAAGTCTCAGGGCCATCACAGACTTCCTCTGCCAGCACCTGGACTCTCCGCTGAGACTCCTGCCCTGCCAAGTGGTGCATAATCCAGTCCATGGGCTCTTGAAAGGTGACGTTGGCACAACAAAAGCTGAAATCCACGCACAGAACACCGTGTGGGGAAATACGACTCAACACCTGCTTTGCAGCTAAAATCGATGCTCCACCTGCATTGCAGCTGGGAGATCGATGCGTCACGGCTGGAGAAACAACGCAACACCCGCTTGCGGCTGCTGTTAATGACACAAACCCCACGCAGCATGGTTTTCTGACACTGTGTGACAGTATTTCTCATTCATCGTCCCTGGGCGTCAAAGTCATTGTGAATCAACGCAGATCCGAGGTGCCCTGTCCGGAAATCGACGCCTCACTCTATTGAGAGGAATTAAAACGAAGCATTGCCGACCCAACCGGAGAAAGAAACTACGCACAGCCTCACTTGCGAGTAAGGAATCGACGCATCACTGACTTTTCCGATCCACTCTCGCCTGTGCGGCTTCATTTTTGACCAAACCAGGTACTTTGTGTAATATCAACATTTCTATTGTTTTCTATCAAGTAAGACTCTTATTGTTTTGACAATTCATATTTTGACTTGTGTATGTTGGATGTTTGTCATTTTGGTCTTGTTTGATTCAAGTAAATATTACCTATTTTTCTAAACTGGCGTGGCGCCCATTTTGTAGTGTTTACATTGGATTACTGTGTGTGTTGGTACAAATACTTTACATATTTTTTCTGAGATAATCCTGACTGCTTGTGCCAAGCTACCAAGGGATTGAGCAGGGGTTATCTAAGTGTGTTTCTCCATTGCCGTGATTAGAGTGAGGGTTCCTGCCTGGATAGAGTGCAAACTGACTGCCAACCAGAGACCCCATTTCTAACACCCAGGTAAGTGAAGACCTACTGCTGCAATGTCATCCCTTATCTCGGTTATGACTAGTAAGTGGATACGCAAGTCACTGACAGTCTCAGTGATACTTACATTCATATCATGTTTCAGACATGATAGACACTAATACCATCTATCCAATTGCCATGAGGGTGCAGAGCATGCCACTAATGATACGTGACTCACATATTATGTATCTCACTCCATATATATTTAATCGGATGTCAAATACATGGTTGCTTGCAGCCAGCACTGAATACTATGGTGTAGATATGTTTGTGACCTTGTGATGCATCTTTATTAGGACTTTTCCGACCATCTATGGACCTTAAAATGGCAGCTGCCTGACCTTCTATAGTGGAAAATAGGAAATGACCTGCGTCCGCCAGCAGAAGTCATCCTGGAGGTAGGCGGATACTACTGCAGTGGGAATAGCCACTGGAACACATTGCTGCCTTTGGCGGTCTTGGGGCAATAGCGATGTCCGCTGGCGGTGACGATGTCCTATGTGGCGGACGTGACTGCCACTTTATACTTCATCTCTCACTTGACTTGTGATACTAATGCCAGCAAGACCTCCACGACTTGAGCTGCTATGAACTGCCTCTGGGAGCAATCATGCCACGCCCTACAGGTGATAGGGCCCCTGCCCTCTCACCAGAGGAACTGGAGAAGCTGGTGGGTGAGGTCCTAGCCCTGTATGGACAGCTCTATGGTGCACCAGAGGAGCGGGTAAGTGCACCATGTGCACAAATATTTCCTTAGCCCAAGTATACCTTGTGAAACTAAGCTAAGGCTGATGGGCAACGTTTCTGAATTTGTGCTTAATGTCTGTAGGGTTCCAAAGTTGTGATAGAATGGTATGAGTACCTGGTAATGTACTGACGTTTGGGGACAGATTGTGAATCCTGAAACATTGTGGAGACTATTTGATATATGTTCCCTGACCCACCTTGTAACTGTTGCACAAGGTTAGTAGAGTTGGTATAACATATTCCTCCTGATATTGCATATTTGCAAATGTGTTTGCTGTCTGGTCAAGACATGACAGGTGGTGCTGGAGATGCATGTTGTCTGCCTGTTTCCACCGCACATCTGACCTGACTGCATATGCTCATCTATCAGTGTAGGGAATGTTAATGACAGTCTGCGTTGGCTCTAGTACCAATTAGATTGGACCCTGCCTGTTGTCGTATGGTACATGTGGACATGACATACTTTCTTATCTTTGTCATCCATGCAGGTCAATGGTTACCAGAAAAAGAGAATTTGACGTGCCATCACAAAGAAGTTGCAGACCCTGGGGGTCCACAGCTGGCGGAGCATCCACTTTCGAAAGAGGAGGGAGGACCTGAGACGCTGGGCCCAGAAGACTGGAGAGGCCCAGCTGAGGATGTACTCCCTACGAGGATGGGGTGCCTGTTGGACACTGACCCCCCTAATGGCCCACATTTTGCCAGTGGCCTACCCTTAGCTGGATGGGCGTTTAAAGGCAGCACAGCAGCCACAAGGGAGTAAGTACAGACCTAAGTCATGTTTGTACCTTTCCCAGCTGATTAAGTGAGGGAACTGGTGATGTTGGCTCTGACAATGTGGTAACGGCAAAGTGTCACAGATTTCTTGTTTACACATTGATGTGCCATAGCCATACAAGTATGCAAATATAAATACATTTAGATGCATGTTGTTCCCTCAGTACAATTACATATAATGGTGCACATATGACTCTGTTATAAGTGTCCCAGTATACTGCATGTTCTACGTTGGTGATTGTAGATACCCACCAACAGGTAATTCCTCCTAATGTAATGGTGATAAGGTGTGTAGGTCATTGTACTCTGTCCTCTGCAATGTCTCACTATTCCTCTTTATTTGCAACATAGGGCAGATATAGGCCCTCCTTATGAGATTGGCAGATATAGGCCCTCCTTATGATATTGGCAGCAAATGCCGCCTACATACCGTCGCCGTGGCTACCTACCGTCCATGCCATTATGACCGGAATTCCGCCAGAAGGCTGATGGAATTACGGCGACGGTCATGGCGACGGACGTCAGCAAAACACCGCCTACTGTATAATGTTCCATGATACGGCCTGGCAGTGTTTTGCTGGTGAACACTGCTGCTGGCAGCAGCGCCACGTCCCGTCTCCTGCCAGGGGACCCCCTGCAAGCAGGTAAGTCGGGCTCTCCGAAAGGAATGGGGGTATTGTGTGCGTGTGTGTGGGTGTGTGTGACTGTGTCTGAATGCGTGCATGCATGTGTAGTGCACATGTGCATGAGTGTCTGTGTGTGTACGTGCATGTTGTATCATGTGCTTGCATGTGTGCCTGGATGTATATTTTTGAGTTTTGCAGTGAGTGTGTATGTATGTATGTATGCGTGGGTTAATGTGTGTATGCGTGTGTTTTGCCGTGTGTGTATGTGTGTTTATGTTGGGGGTATAGGATGGGGAGGGTGGGGGATGACCCTGGGGAGGGGAAGGTGTGAGGGGGAGACCCCTATCAGTGCCAGGGAAGGAATTCGCTGGCACTGATAGTGCCTACCGCCATGGTTTCCGTGGCGGTACAGAAACCACGGAAACCTTGGTGGTGGGTGGGGTCAAAATGCAATGGGCGGAAGTCTCCAGCCCGGCGGTCGTTACCGCCGTGGTGGTCGGTGTGTTGACTTGGCAGTTTGGCTTTGGCCAAACCACCAATGTCATAATAGTGGGAGTAGGTACCATGTTGGCGGTAATACCTCCACTATAGCACCAACCGCTGGAGTTGTAATGACCCCCATAATCTATTAATCACTAATTTACTAATGCTTTCTGATAAGTGACAGCAGCATGTGAGGCTGTGATGTCCATCTGACATCTCACATGACCTACAGGGTTAACATCTTCACACTTGTTACAAGGTATTCCCCCTTGGTAAGTGAGGGATGTACATAGACATTTGTGATGCCTCATCAGAGTAGACAACATGCATGTTGGATACCACTGATGTGTTTCAACCTTTCTAGTTACAACCTTGCTAATGTTCTGTGAGTGGAAAGTGGCCACACAGCATTGCCCTTGGGCATACTGTTGTAGGCATTACACATGGGCAATGGTAGCCTATTCACATATACATACTTGATAGATATGTATCAACATCGCATATCATTGAAAGGTTCCGGGAAGAATCGACATAGCAAATTTTTATGTATACTTGCATTTGCTATGAAGGATGTGGCAAATGAGTCCTGGCTGGTTGGGAGACTAATGTTGGCATGAATACCTATGTGGTGCTGGTGTGGTAGTTCACATACACATGTGAGTAGTTGTGTAAGTGAATATTGGCTTGGGGCTTGCATCATAATAGGTGTACCTGTCATGTTTGCAACACATGTGCTTTGGCCCACATGGAGAAAAGGGTCAAGACTGACTTGCATATGGCTGGGTCCAAACTAGAATGGCATAGCAAGCAAAAAGTCTGATGGATTAAACCCAGATTTGTGACTGGGGTAATTGTTTGATTTGCTCTGCATTCCATCCATCATCTGTTATTTTTGCTTTTTTCACCCCAAGTGGGAAGGGTATGCCCAGACGTGGGTCCCGTGCTCACTATGCCACTGGGTTCAAGCTAGCCTGACTGATGAAGGGTGGTACCCTGAAACCGGTCTTAGGATGCTTGTTGCGAGTCCAGGGAGAACCTGGCATGGCAGTTCAGTATGGACTGTTCCCATGGGGAACAGGGTCAAGACTGATTGGCATATGGCTCAGTCCAAACTGGGGTGGCGTAGTGAGAAAAATAATTGATGGATTAAACCCAGATCTGTGGCTGGGGGTGAATGTTTGATTGTTCCACATTCCATCCATCATTTGTGTTTGCTTTCTTTTCTCGCCCTAAGTGTGCCGGGTATGCCCAGATGTGGATTCCTGGCTCACTATGCCACTGGATTCAAGCTAGCTTGGCTGATGAAAGGTGATACTCTGAAACCAGTCCTAGGATGCTTGTTTCTGGTCTAGGGAGGACCTGGCATGGCAGTTCGGGCTGGACTGTTCCCATGGGGAACAGGGTCAAGGCTGATTTGCATTTGGCTGGGTCCAAACTAGGGTGGCATAATGAGCAAAAGAATTGATGGATTAAGCCCAGATCTGTGACTGGGGGTGAATGTTTGATTGGTTCCACATTCCATCCATCATTTGTGTTTGTTTGCTTTTATCGCTCCTAGTGATGAGGCTATTGACCTCCTTAGTTCAATATATGTGGGTCAGTTGACCATTGTGAATGTCATCCAGGGACTGGCAACTTAAATACAACAGAGGAGTGCTGGAGGGTATTAATCGTGCCCTGGCTGGCCTACGGATATAATTTCAGGCTCTGGCCTC
Source organism: Pleurodeles waltl (assembly GCF_031143425.1). Classification (NCBI taxonomy): domain Eukaryota; kingdom Metazoa; phylum Chordata; class Amphibia; order Caudata; family Salamandridae; genus Pleurodeles; species Pleurodeles waltl. The sequence goes on from NC_090446.1 coordinate 1,240,697,764, forward strand.
CATACCAAAGCAATCAATCACCCTTTGTCTACTGTCCACCCTCACCTTCACCTTCACCTTCCCAGTCTAAATCCCCCCTTCCCCGACCCAGCCAAAGCACACAAACAGAAAGGCACGCATCCACCCCAACATCCAAGGTTAGTGGGGACAAATGTAAGCACCACAAGACACACCACCAGCAGGCACACAGACAACATCCACCTGCAGACACAGCAACAGTCACGACCTGCCCTGACACCCCCACAACTCCCAGCATCACAGACACAACACTTGACACACCTGCAGACACCACACCAACATTCAGTAATCCAGCCATCACACTTATCCTACTAGCAGACCCTCAGACACCCACCCCATTCACCACATCCGCAGACACCACAACCACTGACAAGCCTACATGCAGCACATCCACCATACCTGCAGTCACTACCCCAACAGACAGCCTCCCACCTACCATGGCATCCCCCAGCTCCTCCACCCCCCCTCAGCCTAAGAAACATAAACACCAAACTCATGCACCTGACAGACATCTACCACCCACAAACACACCTCCCTCACACACGCACCCAAAAAATCCACACCAACAGATCATACAACCACTCCCTCACCCTCCACACACAAACCCCATTCAGATGACCATCCCCATGTGTCCAAGAAAACTTTCCTTTCCAAGTTTGACTTTTTCTCTACTCCTCCTCCTCCTGTGACACCCATAAAAGGGCTGTTTCCCTCCCCAAGTTCATAGCTTCCACCTCCAAGGCGTACCCTACCCCCTGCCAGCTCCCATGCTCTTCTCCCACTAAGAAGTCCACCCCCTCCCAAGCTGGAGCCTAAACCCCCCTCCCCAACCACCGCCCATGGATCCCTGAGGTGCCTGCTTGCCCCCTTGATGCCCCTACCTGTGGAGGTTAGTTGGCAGTCAGGAGTCAAGTGGGGTACCATGTAGTGCTTTTGGTGCTGTTTGCAGCATCTATGGACTGGCCTATGGCCTTGGACATTGTTTTCCAAGTTATCTACATAAAGGTTAAACCAACCAGTTGTTGCTTTAAACGTTCCATCTTTGTCCTGCCTTTCCTTTTCTAGGTCATGTCTGACATTGGTTGTGTGGCAGTGTTTGTGTGTGTGTGCTGCTTGATGGGTCCAGTATTGTCTGAGCAGTCTGTGAGGTTCTGTGCAGTGCTTTTATCCCCCAGGAATTGTGTGTGTTTTGTGTGATGGGTATGTAGCACCCCCGCCCTATGGTATGTTATGTAACAGATGTAATTCGTATAGTTTACAAATGTAGCAGGTGAGTGTATGTACTTACGGCTGTTGTCTTCCTCGTCGACGATGAATCCGTTGTCTTTTGGTGAACAGGAGCAGCGACATGACGTCTAGTAGTGGTTCCATAGCAGCTCTGGACGGTATGACTTCCTGGAGGTGAGTGTCTCCTTTCACTCTGTTCGTTTCCACCTGGTATTCTGGTCCCACGGCAGTGGGTGTATTTGTGGTATGCAACCTCGTAACGAGTGGGGCAGAAAAATGGTCCCTGATGGAATGATGGTGACTCTACTTGTCCGCGGTGGTCTGGCCGCACTGACAGTGCTGGCAGTGCTTTGGCGGGATCCTGTGTGCATCACTGCCCATGTCCTAATTTGGTGGTCTTATCTGACAGCCTGTTGGCAGACGGACCGCCAACATGGCGGTCCTCTAACCGCCAAACTTGTAAGGAGGCCTTTAGTCTATTCCTAATCATAATTTTATCATTCGAGATCCATGAGAAAAGTCATACCGGGCAGTAAGTGAAGAGTCAAATAATAGATGTGAGGAAAACAAAAAGAAAAGGTAACCTAATTCTGAGAAGAAACCAGTACCATGATGGGGCCCTGCATCCAGTGCCCAAGACTAAAAAACTGATTCATATGCAAAGCTCACGCAGTTGTATGTCACCCTTACAAAAGTGGAGAAACTTTATAATCTCCCTCAGAATGGAGCTGAAACACGTATAAAACAAGTCATTCCAAAAACATTGTATAGAACCAGTTAGGCTCACATTCACTTAGCATTAGGGGTGAGTGAAACTCGCAGAGTTCTAATCCGCAGAATTCCCCAGAGTTATGTAAAAACTCTGCGATATTCCGTGGAGTTCCACAATGGGCAAAATTACAGTCCTGCATTAATGAATCTTGATGTACGTGATGCCCCTTGCCTTTGGCTCAGGGCGGATTACTCCCAACACGCTCCATTATCTGGCCAGAAAAAGCTATGGTATAGCAGGATATCACTTCAGAAATAACCCTGTAATCTCAAAGAACCGGCCTTCAGGAGGGGAGAAGGGGCCCTGGGTGTGAAAAGAATAATGCTGCCCAGCCTACTGTCTAATTGCTGAGGATGTTGCCTCTCACTGCACAGTGCCTTCAGCTGAACTGGAGTCCCCACCGCCAGCCAACGCACACGCACAATGCCATCTATCACTAGTTCCTGCAGTGCTTGCTCTCTGCCTGGTCTAGGGAAGTCCGATGTGTAGGACAGCTGCAGAGCCCCTCAGGCCGTGCAGTGTCCGTGGAGCAGGTGTTTCACCTCTTGTATTGCCTCTTGCTATTAGCAATGTGCCTGTGCGTCCGGCTCTCTCAGTATCTCTCTCACCTCCAGACAGTCTTCCCACTCAGGGATTGGCTTTTCAACAAAGCATTACAGATGTGTCAGCTGAGTGAACACATCCATTCAGTTAACGGAGCCTGGAATGCTCCACATACCCATCTCGGCACGGGTAGCATCGCACTAGCATCTAAGCACAATAGCACTAATCCTTAGCCAACCTTCTAGGCACAGTGCAGCCACACACTGCGGCTAGCCTTCACACGTCCACATAATAGTTCTTACCATGTGCAACCCACACATAATCATTATTCCGTAAACAGGCTTTCACCAGATATCCAACACAGCAACCTCCACTCAACAATGCTGCTACGCACCACTGCTCCTGAAACACGTTCAAATGGCCATTCTAACATATGGCTTTGTCAAACACCACAGTAACTTACACAGTAGAAGCAGTCCAACAAATCAAACATAAAAGCACTAGCCCCTCCTGCTCACAACACCACATCATAATTATCAACAGGGATTGCGGAGTATTACATAACATAGTGCTACTTGCTCTACATGCCGTCTAGATGGGAGCAGCAACGTAAACGTAGATTGCGCAATATTTCAGAGCTGCACTGGGCTGATGGCAGATAATGCACAATAGAGTCAGTCCCATAATTTAACGTTATCTAGTGATGGGGTTCGTATTCTTCAGGCGGCAGCCCTGAGAACACCATATGAAGATTCAAAGTCAGCCACAGTTGGCATCTGTTAGACTTTTCATCCTTGGCGTGGTCTCCCTTAACATTTTGCCTCTGCTCCCCAGGTTGTTGATGTGTGCTGGGCTCTGATTTTGCTGCTTTTGTTACTCTGGGCACTTTACCACTGCCAACCAGTGCTAAAGTGCAAGTGCTCCTTTACAAAATGTGTATATGATTGGTTTATCCATGACTGGCATATTTGATTTACTAGTAAGTCCCTAGTAAAGTGCGCTAGAGGTGCCAGGGCCTGTAAATCAAATGCTACTAGTGGACCTGCAGCATTGGTTGTGCCACCCACATAAGTAGCTCTGTAATCAGGACTCACACCTGCAATTGAAGTGTCTGTGTGTGCAGTTTTAACTGTAAATTGGACTTGGGAAGTGTACCCACTTGCCAGGCCTAAACCTTCCCTTTTCTTGCATGTCAACCACCCTTAAGGTAGGCCCTAGGTAGCCCCAAGGGCAGGGTGCAGTGTATGGTTAAGGTAGGACATATAGTAATGTGTTTTATAAGTCCTGACAGTGAAATATTGCTAAATTCATTTTTCACTGTTGCAAGGCCTGTCCCTCTCATAGGTTAACATGGGGGCTACCTTTAAATCTGATTAAAGTGTAGATTCCCTTTGGGAGCGGATGTACATGTGGAGTTTGGGGTCTCTGAGCTCACAATTTAAAAATACATCTTTTAGCAATGTTGATTTTAAGATTGTATGTTTGAAAAATGACACTTTTAGAAAGTGTGCATTTTCTTGGTTATACCATTTCTGTGACTCTGCCTGTTTGTGGATTCACTGTCTGGGTCAGTTTGACAGTTGGGCTGGTTGCACCTCACACTAGACAGTGACACAAAAGGAGCTGGGGTGTAGCCTGCATTTCCTGATGAGCCATCTGTGCTAGGAGGGAGGGGTGGAGTGGTGACTCGCACCTGAAAGGGCTGCGCCTGCCCTCACACAATGCAGTCTCCAACCCCCTGGTGAGTGTCTGGGGCCTGGCCTGGGCAAGGCAGGATTTCACATTCCAAAGAGAATTTACTTTGAAGTAGGCCTACTTCAAAGGAGAAACTGGGTATAAGTAGGGCACCCAAAACCACAGACTTTAGAACACTTCTGGAAACAAGAGGAACCTCTGCCTGGAGAAGAGCTGAAGAGCTGAGGAGAAGTGCTGCCCTGCCTGTGACTGTGCTTTGTGGAGCTATCCTGCAGTTGCTGCTTCTGCCAGAGTAATAGGGCAAAGACTGGACTTTGTGTGCCTTCCACCTTGTGAAGAAATCTCTGAGGGCTTGATTCAGAGCTTGCCTCCTGTTGTTTGAAGTCTCACGGACAGCAAAGACTTCTCTCTACCAGCACCTGGAGTCTCTGGAGAGACTCCTGCTTTGACAAGTGGTGCCCTATTCAGTCCCTGAGCCCTTGAAAGGAAAGCTGGTGGAAATCCAAGGAAATTGACTTTGGACGACTTCAGACCGACGTCGCTGCTGAATCCGGTGAGGCCACCTGCACCTGACGCTGCGACCTTCGCTGGAAGTCGCCGCACCTTGTCGTGTCCGACGCCGCTTGAAGTGCGCAGATTCAACGTTTCGCACTGACGCCGCGATCCCCCACTTCGCGCATCGACTTGTTTTCACTCTTCACCAAAGGTACTGTACTTGGGGGTCTACGCGACTCCGTGTCCGGCGCTGCTGGTGTCGACTTGTTGGGAACGACTCCGTCATAAGGCAGTGTTAACACCTCATTGAAGCATTTTGTGTTTCTAAGCGCTATTTTTTGTCATTTTGGTCTTGTTTTGTTTAAATAAATATTTCCTATTTTTCTAAACTGTTGTTGTGTCATTTTGAAGTGTTTTCATTAAGTTACTGTGTGTGTTGGTACAAATACTTTACACCTAGCACTCTGAAGTTAAGCCTACTGCTCTGCCAAGCTACCAAGGGGGTAAGTAGGGGTTAGCTGAGGGTGATTCTCTTTTACCCTGACTAGAGTGAGGGTCCTTGCTTGAACAGGGGGTAACCTGACTGTAAACCAAAGACCCCATTTCTAACATTGGTGGCAGCGGTGGGATTTGGACTTGTGTTTGTACTTGACATACAGTAATTAACTGTACACTACTGTTTGCTACCACGTGACCACATAGTACTTGTTTGGTGATCTTTTATTTTTTCTCTTTGGGACTGTTTTTTGTTCTACTTCCACTTTTTCGCTGATTCCTTGATTGAGTGTGAGAAACTGGGGCTGATTGCAGAGGCCCCCTAACTTTTTGCCCCCATTTTCCACTTTATGCTGGTGTTTTCCTGACTCTGCTGGTGCCCTGGGTACTGCTAACCAGTCCCAGGGCCTGTGCTCTGTGTAAAATGGATATGCAAATTAGGCTAATTATAATTGGCTAAGTTAACCTACCTATAAGTCCCTAGTATATGGTAGGGCATGTAGGTTTAGGGACCACAGCATAGGTGGTGCACACCTAGGTGCATTGCTGAGGTGCCCAGTGTCATTTTAAAAGCAAGCCTGCCTTGCTGGCTGCTTTTAAATTAAAGTTATATGCAAATTCGACTTTGGAATTAAAGGTACTTCCAAAGTCTTAAACTACCTTATTTTTACATATAAGTCACCCCTAAGGTGTGCCCTATGTGCCCCTAGGGCTGGGTGCCATGTAACTATAAGCAGGGACTTTATAAAAATAGATTTATAAGCCCTGGTGAGGTAAAAACAGCCAAATTCGTTTTTCCCTCATTGAAGTAAATGGCCTTCATAGGCTAGAATGGGCAGACTTTATTTTAAATTTTAAAGTCTCCTTAAATGTTACATACCAAGAATTTGGTATCAAATTGATTGTTATAATAAATCCCACAACTTCCAGTTGTTGGATTTAATATTACTAGTGCAGGTAAAAAGTTTAGACTTTACCTAAAAAGTTGCCAATTTCAGCTCTGCATTGTTTTTGCTGCTGTGCTCTGATTGGCCAGCCTGCAGCAGCTTCTGCCAGGCTACTTTAATGAGGTGTGAAGTGGCCTGACTTCACACAAAGGAATGTGCTTGGGGGAGAGAATCTCCCCTCAGCAGATGGGGAAGCAGGAAGGGGGAGGGCTGCCAAACTGGTCTTCAAAGGCAGAGAAGGACATCTGGAGCACCCAGCAACACCCCCACATCCTGCAACCCCAGACAGCTAGGTGCCCCCTTGATTAGATTAGGAGAGGGCAGGAGAGGGGTGTGTTTATGATTTTTAGCCACACCAGTGGGTGGGCTCAGCCAGATCTCTCCTCCAAAAATCAGATTCATCCATTTTGGATTTTTAGAGACTATTGCCTTCTGGGATGGATTTTTGCCACACTTCCCAGGAAGTGGTCATCACAGGGGGACGACCCTGTCCCTGATTGGAGGACCAGGGCCCCCCTGCTTTTCACCCAGGAGCAAGGATAAAACTGGCAGACCTGCACCCACGCCTCAGATCCCCACCAAATTTCAAGAAGAAAGAACTACAAGGAGAAGAAGGACTGCCCTGCTGGACCCCTGGCCTGCACCTGGACCCTGCACTCAGAAAGACTGCACCAGCTGCACACTTGGGCTTCACCACAAGAAGGACTTTGCCTGGCTTCCACTGGTTCAAGGAGGGACTCCCTGTTTGCTACAGGTGAAAAATTGCTAACCAGAGTCCCCTGCACCAACTCCTGAAAAAGTGACCAGCTGACCACTGCCCAGTGGCCAAAAAGGAGTTTGCGCCAGGTGCACTCTGGGAGTTGAAGTCCGCACTTCCCAAGGACCATCACAGAACTTCTGGACCCTTGGGGTGAGCTGTGGACCCCAAAAGAACCTTAAAAGAACATCTGGGTGAAGCCCCAGAAGTTTGGAAAAGATTGGAGAAATTTTAGAAAAAAGCTCCATAAAGTGACCGACCCGACGCGGAAATTCTAGCCGGCTTGCCTCAACCGCGACCCGGCCTGACTTCGTGGTTCGTCCCGGTAAAGAAAAACATCCGAAAAAACGACTAAGTCCGAACGTAAAAAGTTGACCGGGACCTTCCAGCCATCGTATCCGAGAAGGGCTCCACGGGCGTCGGATCAAGATCCAGGTTTACCCCGGTCGAAGGATTTTCATCTCGAAAAAACGACTAAGTCCGAAGGTAAAAATCACCACCGAGGAAACCGACTTCGCGTATCCGGACAAGGGCTCCAGGAGGTCGGATCCAACTGGCAGGTTCGTCCCGGGGAAGAAAAACATCGAAAAAGAGACTAAGTCAGAAGGTAACTTTTTAACCGAGGCCTCCCGCGACTTGTAGCCGAGCAGGGCTCCATCGCGGTCGGCCTGAAAGTTTGACTTTGCCCCGGTCCTGGTGCAACCAGATGACCCGATTGGCGCTTTTCGTTTCTGAGCGCTAGAAAATAATAATACTTTAAAAATTCATATCTCCGGTTCCCCTGAACCGATTTTAATCGTTTTTGTGTCATTTTAAAGATAAAAATATAAGCTATTTTTATAAATTGGTTTTGGATTTTTGAACTGTTTCCTGTGTTTTATTTAATTACTGTTTTGTGATATTTGAATGCTTTACACTTTGTCTCCTAAGTTAAGCCTTGACGCTCGATGCTAAGCTACCAAGGGTAGAGCTGGGATTAATTTACTGAGACCTAACTGTACTTTTGTGGAGGTTTGTGGCTTGTTGCTAGGTGTAGGTACCTACCTGCCCTATCAATAACCCATTTTCCAACATAATTGGAAGCAGCGACGGGATCCTGTACTTGTGTTCAATATCACGTTACAGTTTTAGATAAAACAAATTAAAAATCCTTTAAATTGTCCTAGTGCAAAAATTGTTTTTAATTTTTAATTTAAAAAAAAAAAAATTTAAAATTAATTTGGATTAATTTCAATTATTGAATTTTTGTAATTTTTCTAAATTCTTGTTTCCAATTTTTGCAAAAAGTTTTTGTTGACACAAAACTAGGGAACCATGGAGCTTGATCTGGCTAGCCTACCCACACTGACAGTAGTCCAGCTTAGGGGGTTGTGTATTGAGAGGGGGTTGCCTGCAACCACTAATCTCAGGAAGGAAATCCTGATTAAATCCCTGACAGCATGGGCTGAGGCCCAAGAGGTAGAGACAGAGGAAGCTCCAGAGGAGGAACCAAAAGAGGATGATGCTAACTCTAACCACTCAGGGGAGGAAAGGCATCAGACCCCAAGTGAGGAAGAAGAGGAACGGTCCTCACTGGACACAGTCACTAGGGGCAGACCCAAAGCTAGTGGTAGGAAGAGGGTCCTTTCAGGAGGAGAGAACCCATCCATCAGGGAAAGAGAGCTGGAAGCCCAGCTAGCCTACATAGCTTTGGAAGCAGAGAAGCTGGCCCTAGAGAAGAAAAAGTGGGCATACAAAGAAAAAAGAGATGGAAGCAGCGATAAAGAAGCTGAGGTGTCCATGGGTGGGGGAGTTTGCCCCAGATTACCCAAGGGGGTAGTTCCTGCTTATATAGAGGGGGATGACATAGATAAGTGGCTAGGGGCCTTTGAGAGGGCACTCCAAATGAGAAGGGTTAGGCCTCAATACTGGGGTTCCCTTTTGTGGGAGTTGGTCCCCAACTCAGGGAGGGATAGGCTTCTGACCTTAAGGGGGGAGGAGGCAGATTCATACCCTAATATGAAAAGGTGCTTAGCCAAGAAGTTTGGTCTGACCCCAGAGCAATATAGAATGAAGTTCAGGGACACCCAGAAGGTCAGTACCCAGTCTTGGGTTGACTTTGTGGACACCTCACTAAAGGCACTAGAGGGCTGGATTATTGGCAACAAAGTAAATACTTATGAGGGGTTATACAATCTGATCATGAGAGAGCACATCTTGACCAATTGTATCCAAGAAAGGTTACGCCAGCATCTAGTGGACTCTAAGCTGACCAACCCTAGAGAGCTAGGGGAGGCAGCTGATGAGTGGTTGAGAACCAGGGTGGTTGTCAAGCCCCAGGGGGGAGACTCCAAGAAGGGGGGGACAGGTCCCCAAAAACCTAAGGAGGGAGGTGGTAAGCCCACCACAGAGACTCCCTCTGTACCCCAGATCCCTAAGAAGGAGGAGAGTAAATCCCACTCCCAATCTGACATGCAGAGACAAGGAGACCCAGGGTTAAAAAAGCTCTTGGACAGTAGGGCTTGCTTTGACTGTCAGCAGACAGGTCACTTCAGAGGAGATGCAGCCTGTCCAAAGAAAGTGGTTAGCACTGGGCTGTCCAGTGTAGCCATAGAGGAGGATTCCTCAGATGATGAAGTCCTCCTAGCATTGTGCTGGGAGACAGGACCAGATGGTAAGCTGGTGATCCCTGAGGGTGGGAGTAGGCACTTCCACCACATTCAAGTGAATGGGATCCCTACCACTGGCCTGAGAGACACCTGTGCCAGTCACACTGTAGTGAGTGACCGGTTAGTGACCCCAGACATGTATGTCCCAGGAAAGACAAAGAAAGTCAGGATAGCCACAGGGGAGGTCACCTCCAAACCTGTAGCCATAGTGCCCCTAGAGAGGGAGGGTATCCTTGACTGGATTAGGGTGGTAGTCAGTGCTGACCTTCCCCTAGATTGTATCCTGGGCAATGACGTCCCAGAGGTGAGTCTGATCACAGATGGGGTGGTCGCCCAGGGCGCCCCCCCAACCCAAAGTCCTGGGGAGTCAGTCCCTACAGTTAGGAGACAGGGGTCCCCAAGAAAAGGAAAGAAGAAAAGGAAGGGTAGGCCACTCTTAAAGAGAGTTCCAGGGAGCCAAGGGCCCTCTGCCCCAGTAAGGGGGGAGCCCAATGTTGGCACTGGTGAGGCCTCACCTGACCCCAAGGAAGTCCTGAGTAGTCAGGCAGCTGTCCAGATGCAGGGTGTTGCCCCTGCACTGACAGAAGGGAGAGTGGAAGGAGGGTGTCTGCCACAGGAGGTGGTAGCCCCCCACTCAAGACAGCAAGAGGGGTGCCAGGACCCCAAAGATGCCCCTAAAGCAGCTCAGCCACCTGTCAGTGGAGAGCTTAGGGTGTGGTTCTGGGTACTGACAGCTGTCAGTAGCCTCTGCTGGGTGCTAGCCTTCCTGGCAGCACTGTACTTGGCCTGGGAGGCAGACCCCAGGGCCAATAGCAAAGTAGGCCCCCTGACCCTATTGGTCATGGTGGGGTTGCTCAAGTGTTGGGTGACCTCTTTGGGTAAGCTAGGTGTTGCCCTAGCAAAGTTTGGAGTAGGGGAGGTGGGCACCTCACTACCCAAGTTGGCAGAGAGAGAGAGGAGGAAAACCCCCCTAGAGGGAAGTTTCAGTTTGAGTTGGGTCCTTTTACTGTTGGGATGGCTTCACTACCCAGAGGGAGTGACCCTGACAGGAGGATATAAGGCAGAGTAGGCCCTGCAAAGGGACAGCCAGTTTTCTTCACTGTCTTCCTCGCCTAACAAGCCAGGAAGACTCTCCCAGGGTTGGGCTGAGTCTCCTGGGCGTGTGGGCTGGGGGGGGGTTGTGTGAGAAACTGGGGCTGATTGCAGAGGCCCCCTAACTTTTTGCCCCCATTTTCCACTTTATGCTGGTGTTTTCCTGACTCTGCTGGTGCCCTGGGTACTGCTAACCAGTCCCAGGGCCTGTGCTCTGTGTAAAATGGATATGCAAATTAGGCTAATTATAATTGGCTAAGTTAACCTACCTATAAGTCCCTAGTATATGGTAGGGCATGTAGGTTTAGGGACCACAGCATAGGTGGTGCACACCTAGGTGCATTGCTGAGGTGCCCAGTGTCATTTTAAAAGCAAGCCTGCCTTGCTGGCTGCTTTTAAATTAAAGTTATATGCAAATTCGACTTTGGAATTAAAGGTACTTCCAAAGTCTTAAACTACCTTATTTTTACATATAAGTCACCCCTAAGGTGTGCCCTATGTGCCCCTAGGGCTGGGTGCCATGTAACTATAAGCAGGGACTTTATAAAAATAGATTTATAAGCCATGGTGAGGTAAAAACAGCCAAATTCGTTTTTCCCTCATTGAAGTAAATGGCCTTCATAGGCTAGAATGGGCAGACTTTATTTTAAATTTTAAAGTCTCCTTAAATGTTACATACCAAGAATTTGGTATCAAATTGATTGTTATAATAAATCCCACAACTTCCAGTTGTTGGATTTAATATAACTAGTGCAGGTAAAAAGTTTAGACTTTACCTAAAAAGTTGCCAATTTCAGCTCTGCATTGTTTTTGCTGCTGTGCTCTGATTGGCCAGCCTGCAGCAGCTTCTGCCAGGCTACTTTAATGAGGTGTGAAGTGGCCTGACTTCACACAAAGGAATGTGCTTGGGGGAGAGAATCTCCCCTCAGCAGATGGGGAAGCAGGAAGGGGGAGGGCTGCCAAACTGGTCTTCAAAGGCAGAGAAGGACATCTGGAGCACCCAGCAACACCCCCACATCCTGCAACCCCAGACAGCTAGGTGCCCCCTTGATTAGATTAGGAGAGGGCAGGAGAGGGGTGTGTTTATGATTTTTAGCCACACCAGTGGGTGGGCTCAGCCAGATCTCTCCTCCAAAAATCAGATTCATCCATTTTGGATTTTTAGAGACTATTGCCTTCTGGGATGGATTTTTGCCACACTTCCCAGGAAGTGGTCATCACAGGGGGACGACCCTGTCCCTGATTGGAGGACCAGGGCCCCCCTGCTTTTCACCCAGGAGCAAGGATAAAACTGGCAGACCTGCACCCACGCCTCAGATCCCCACCAAATTTCAAGAAGAAAGAACTACAAGGAGAAGAAGGACTGCCCTGCTGGACCCCTGGCCTGCACCTGGACCCTGCACTCAGAAAGACTGCACCAGCTGCACACTTGGGCTTCACCACAAGAAGGACTTTGCCTGGCTTCCACTGGTTCAAGGAGGGACTCCCTGTTTGCTACAGGTGAAAAATTGCTAACCAGAGTCCCCTGCACCAACTCCTGAAAAAGTGACCAGCTGACCACTGCCCAGTGGCCAAAAAGGAGTTTGCGCCAGGTGCACTCTGGGAGTTGAAGTCCGCACTTCCCAAGGACCATCACAGAACTTCTGGACCCTTGGGGTGAGCTGTGGACCCCAAAAGAACCTTAAAAGAACATCTGGGTGAAGCCCCAGAAGTTTGGAAAAGATTGGAGAAATTTTAGAAAAAAGCTCCATAAAGTGACCGACCCGACGCGGAAATTCTAGCCGGCTTGCCTCAACCGCGACCCGGCCTGACTTCGTGGTTCGTCCCGGTAAAGAAAAACATCCGAAAAAACGACTAAGTCCGAACGTAAAAAGTTGACCGGGACCTTCCAGCCATCGTATCCGAGAAGGGCTCCACGGGCGTCGGATCAAGATCCAGGTTTACCCCGGTCGAAGGATTTTCATCTCGAAAAAACGACTAAGTCCGAAGGTAAAAATCACCACCGAGGAAACCGACTTCGCGTATCCGGACAAGGGCTCCAGGAGGTCGGATCCAACTGGCAGGTTCGTCCCGGGGAAGAAAAACATCGAAAAAGAGACTAAGTCAGAAGGTAACTTTTTAACCGAGGCCTCCCGCGACTTGTAGCCGAGCAGGGCTCCATCGCGGTCGGCCTGAAAGTTTGACTTTGCCCCGGTCCTGGTGCAACCAGATGACCCGATTGGCGCTTTTCGTTTCTGACCTCTAGAAAATAATAATACTTTAAAAATTCATATCTCCGGTTCCCCTGAACCGATTTTAATCGTTTTTGTGTCATTTTAAAGATAAAAATATAAGCTATTTTTATAAATTGGTTTTGGATTTTTGAACTGTTTCCTGTGTTTTATTTAATTACTGTTTTGTGATATTTGAATGCTTTACACTTTGTCTCCTAAGTTAAGCCTTGACGCTCGATGCTAAGCTACCAAGGGTAGAGCTGGGATTAATTTACTGAGACCTAACTGTACTTTTGTGGAGGTTTGTGGCTTGTTGCTAGGTGTAGGTACCTACCTGCCCTATCAATAACCCATTTTCCAACATAATTGGAAGCAGCGACGGGATCCTGTACTTGTGTTCAATATCACGTTACAGTTTTAGATAAAACAAATTAAAAATCCTTTAAATTGTCCTAGTGCAAAAATTGTTTTTAATTTTTAATTTAAAAAAAAAAAAATTTAAAATTAATTTGGATTAATTTCAATTATTGAATTTTTGTAATTTTTCTAAATTCTTGTTTCCAATTTTTGCAAAAAGTTTTTGTTGACACAAAACTAGGGAACCATGGAGCTTGATCTGGCTAGCCTACCCACACTGACAGTAGTCCAGCTTAGGGGGTTGTGTATTGAGAGGGGGTTGCCTGCAACCACTAATCTCAGGAAGGAAATCCTGATTAAATCCCTGACAGCATGGGCTGAGGCCCAAGAGGTAGAGACAGAGGAAGCTCCAGAGGAGGAACCAAAAGAGGATGATGCTAACTCTAACCACTCAGGGGAGGAAAGGCATCAGACCCCAAGTGAGGAAGAAGAGGAACGGTCCTCACTGGACACAGTCACTAGGGGCAGACCCAAAGCTAGTGGTAGGAAGAGGGTCCTTTCAGGAGGAGAGAACCCATCCATCAGGGAAAGAGAGCTGGAAGCCCAGCTAGCCTACATAGCTTTGGAAGCAGAGAAGCTGGCCCTAGAGAAGAAAAAGTGGGCATACAAAGAAAAAAGAGATGGAAGCAGCGATAAAGAAGCTGAGGTGTCCATGGGTGGGGGAGTTTGCCCCAGATTACCCAAGGGGGTAGTTCCTGCTTATATAGAGGGGGATGACATAGATAAGTGGCTAGGGGCCTTTGAGAGGGCACTCCAAATGAGAAGGGTTAGGCCTCAATACTGGGGTTCCCTTTTGTGGGAGTTGGTCCCCAACTCAGGGAGGGATAGGCTTCTGACCTTAAGGGGGGAGGAGGCAGATTCATACCCTAATATGAAAAGGTGCTTAGCCAAGAAGTTTGGTCTGACCCCAGAGCAATATAGAATGAAGTTCAGGGACACCCAGAAGGTCAGTACCCAGTCTTGGGTTGACTTTGTGGACACCTCACTAAAGGCACTAGAGGGCTGGATTATTGGCAACAAAGTAAATACTTATGAGGGGTTATACAATCTGATCATGAGAGAGCACATCTTGACCAATTGTATCCAAGAAAGGTTACGCCAGCATCTAGTGGACTCTAAGCTGACCAACCCTAGAGAGCTAGGGGAGGCAGCTGATGAGTGGTTGAGAACCAGGGTGGTTGTCAAGCCCCAGGGGGGAGACTCCAAGAAGGGGGGGACAGGTCCCCAAAAACCTAAGGAGGGAGGTGGTAAGCCCACCACAGAGACTCCCTCTGTACCCCAGATCCCTAAGAAGGAGGAGAGTAAATCCCACTCCCAATCTGACATGCAGAGACAAGGAGACCCAGGGTTAAAAAAGCTCTTGGACAGTAGGGCTTGCTTTGACTGTCAGCAGACAGGTCACTTCAGAGGAGATGCAGCCTGTCCAAAGAAAGTGGTTAGCACTGGGCTGTCCAGTGTAGCCATAGAGGAGGATTCCTCAGATGATGAAGTCCTCCTAGCATTGTGCTGGGAGACAGGACCAGATGGTAAGCTGGTGATCCCTGAGGGTGGGAGTAGGCACTTCCACCACATTCAAGTGAATGGGATCCCTACCACTGGCCTGAGAGACACCTGTGCCAGTCACACTGTAGTGAGTGACCGGTTAGTGACCCCAGACATGTATGTCCCAGGAAAGACAAAGAAAGTCAGGATAGCCACAGGGGAGGTCACCTCCAAACCTGTAGCCATAGTGCCCCTAGAGAGGGAGGGTATCCTTGACTGGATTAGGGTGGTAGTCAGTGCTGACCTTCCCCTAGATTGTATCCTGGGCAATGACGTCCCAGAGGTGAGTCTGATCACAGATGGGGTGGTCGCCCAGGGCGCCCCCCCAACCCAAAGTCCTGGGGAGTCAGTCCCTACAGTTAGGAGACAGGGGTCCCCAAGAAAAGGAAAGAAGAAAAGGAAGGGTAGGCCACTCTTAAAGAGAGTTCCAGGGAGCCAAGGGCCCTCTGCCCCAGTAAGGGGGGAGCCCAATGTTGGCACTGGTGAGGCCTCACCTGACCCCAAGGAAGTCCTGAGTAGTCAGGCAGCTGTCCAGATGCAGGGTGTTGCCCCTGCACTGACAGAAGGGAGAGTGGAAGGAGGGTGTCTGCCACAGGAGGTGGTAGCCCCCCACTCAAGACAGCAAGAGGGGTGCCAGGACCCCAAAGATGCCCCTAAAGCAGCTCAGCCACCTGTCAGTGGAGAGCTTAGGGTGTGGTTCTGGGTACTGACAGCTGTCAGTAGCCTCTGCTGGGTGCTAGCCTTCCTGGCAGCACTGTACTTGGCCTGGGAGGCAGACCCCAGGGCCAATAGCAAAGTAGGCCCCCTGACCCTATTGGTCATGGTGGGGTTGCTCAAGTGTTGGGTGACCTCTTTGGGTAAGCTAGGTGTTGCCCTAGCAAAGTTTGGAGTAGGGGAGGTGGGCACCTCACTACCCAAGTTGGCAGAGAGAGAGAGGAGGAAAACCCCCCTAGAGGGAAGTTTCAGTTTGAGTTGGGTCCTTTTACTGTTGGGATGGCTTCACTACCCAGAGGGAGTGACCCTGACAGGAGGATATAAGGCAGAGTAGGCCCTGCAAAGGGACAGCCAGTTTTCTTCACTGTCTTCCTCGCCTAACAAGCCAGGAAGACTCTCCCAGGGTTGGGCTGAGTCTCCTGGGCGTGTGGGCTGGGGGGGGGTTGTGTGAGAAACTGGGGCTGATTGCAGAGGCCCCCTAACTTTTTGCCCCCATTTTCCACTTTATGCTGGTGTTTTCCTGACTCTGCTGGTGCCCTGGGTACTGCTAACCAGTCCCAGGGCCTGTGCTCTGTGTAAAATGGATATGCAAATTAGGCTAATTATAATTGGCTAAGTTAACCTACCTATAAGTCCCTAGTATATGGTAGGGCATGTAGGTTTAGGGACCACAGCATAGGTGGTGCACACCTAGGTGCATTGCTGAGGTGCCCAGTGTCATTTTAAAAGCAAGCCTGCCTTGCTGGCTGCTTTTAAATTAAAGTTATATGCAAATTCGACTTTGGAATTAAAGGTACTTCCAAAGTCTTAAACTACCTTATTTTTACATATAAGTCACCCCTAAGGTGTGCCCTATGTGCCCCTAGGGCTGGGTGCCATGTAACTATAAGCAGGGACTTTATAAAAATAGATTTATAAGCCCTGGTGAGGTAAAAACAGCCAAATTCGTTTTTCCCTCATTGAAGTAAATGGCCTTCATAGGCTAGAATGGGCAGACTTTATTTTAAATTTTAAAGTCTCCTTAAATGTTACATACCAAGAATTTGGTATCAAATTGATTGTTATAATAAATCCCACAACTTCCAGTTGTTGGATTTAATATAACTAGTGCAGGTAAAAAGTTTAGACTTTACCTAAAAAGTTGCCAATTTCAGCTCTGCATTGTTTTTGCTGCTGTGCTCTGATTGGCCAGCCTGCAGCAGCTTCTGCCAGGCTACTTTAATGAGGTGTGAAGTGGCCTGACTTCACACAAAGGAATGTGCTTGGGGGAGAGAATCTCCCCTCAGCAGATGGGGAAGCAGGAAGGGGGAGGGCTGCCAAACTGGTCTTCAAAGGCAGAGAAGGACATCTGGAGCACCCAGCAACACCCCCACATCCTGCAACCCCAGACAGCTAGGTGCCCCCTTGATTAGATTAGGAGAGGGCAGGAGAGGGGTGTGTTTATGATTTTTAGCCACACCAGTGGGTGGGCTCAGCCAGATCTCTCCTCCAAAAATCAGATTCATCCATTTTGGATTTTTAGAGACTATTGCCTTCTGGGATGGATTTTTGCCACACTTCCCAGGAAGTGGTCATCACAGGGGGACGACCCTGTCCCTGATTGGAGGACCAGGGCCCCCCTGCTTTTCACCCAGGAGCAAGGATAAAACTGGCAGACCTGCACCCACGCCTCAGATCCCCACCAAATTTCAAGAAGAAAGAACTACAAGGAGAAGAAGGACTGCCCTGCTGGACCCCTGGCCTGCACCTGGACCCTGCACTCAGAAAGACTGCACCAGCTGCACACTTGGGCTTCACCACAAGAAGGACTTTGCCTGGCTTCCACTGGTTCAAGGAGGGACTCCCTGTTTGCTACAGGTGAAAAATTGCTAACCAGAGTCCCCTGCACCAACTCCTGAAAAAGTGACCAGCTGACCACTGCCCAGTGGCCAAAAAGGAGTTTGCGCCAGGTGCACTCTGGGAGTTGAAGTCCGCACTTCCCAAGGACCATCACAGAACTTCTGGACCCTTGGGGTGAGCTGTGGACCCCAAAAGAACCTTAAAAGAACATCTGGGTGAAGCCCCAGAAGTTTGGAAAAGATTGGAGAAATTTTAGAAAAAAGCTCCATAAAGTGACCGACCCGACGCGGAAATTCTAGCCGGCTTGCCTCAACCGCGACCCGGCCTGACTTCGTGGTTCGTCCCGGTAAAGAAAAACATCCGAAAAAACGACTAAGTCCGAACGTAAAAAGTTGACCGGGACCTTCCAGCCATCGTATCCGAGAAGGGCTCCACGGGCGTCGGATCAAGATCCAGGTTTACCCCGGTCGAAGGATTTTCATCTCGAAAAAACGACTAAGTCCGAAGGTAAAAATCACCACCGAGGAAACCGACTTCGCGTATCCGGACAAGGGCTCCAGGAGGTCGGATCCAACTGGCAGGTTCGTCCCGGGGAAGAAAAACATCGAAAAAGAGACTAAGTCAGAAGGTAACTTTTTAACCGAGGCCTCCCGCGACTTGTAGCCGAGCAGGGCTCCATCGCGGTCGGCCTGAAAGTTTGACTTTGCCCCGGTCCTGGTGCAACCAGATGACCCGATTGGCGCTTTTCGTTTCTGAGCGCTAGAAAATAATAATACTTTAAAAATTCATATCTCCGGTTCCCCTGAACCGATTTTAATCGTTTTTGTGTCATTTTAAAGATAAAAATATAAGCTATTTTTATAAATTGGTTTTGGATTTTTGAACTGTTTCCTGTGTTTTATTTAATTACTGTTTTGTGATATTTGAATGCTTTACACTTTGTCTCCTAAGTTAAGCCTTGACGCTCGATGCTAAGCTACCAAGGGTAGAGCTGGGATTAATTTACTGAGACCTAACTGTACTTTTGTGGAGGTTTGTGGCTTGTTGCTAGGTGTAGGTACCTACCTGCCCTATCAATAACCCATTTTCCAACATTGAGTTTCTTTGGAACTTGATTTGGGAACTTGTTTTTCTGCCTTTGGAACTTTGCACTTGTTTTTGAATCTTCATCATGTCCCAAGCTGGAGATGCATCAGTTGGAGCTGACTTTGACCTTGAGAAATTGGAGAGTTATACCAAAGCTCAGTAGAAGCAGTTCTGTAAAAGTTTTGACTGTCCCATTAAGAGCGCATCCAGGAAGGAGGAGCTGCAAAAGGCGCTGAGGGCCTGGGTGACAGACAAGAGCACTGAAGGGCACACAGAGGATGAGGGAGATGAGGAGGAGGAGGAAGAGTGTTCAGTACACAATGGTATTGTGGGTGGGCCTGTTATGTCCAGGGAGAAGGTCTCCAGGGCAGGTAGCAGTGTCTCATCCAAGGGTCTGACACCTGAGGAGTTACAGGACAGACAGGCAGAAAGGGAGAACCAATTGGAGCAGAGAAGGCTAGCCCTTGAGGAGAGGAAGTTAGCGATGGCTCATAAGCTTAGCTTGAGAGAGATGGATCATAGAAGCCAGTCCAGTAGAGATGGTGGCAGCAACCCTACCGTGCAGCCTGAGAGGAGGGTTAACATTCCTAAAGACCTTGTGGAAGATTACAAGAGGGAGGATGACATATACTTGTGCTTCAAGGGGTATGAGTCTGCTCTCCACATGAATATGGTCCCTGAAGCACATTGGGGGGCGGGTCTGTGGAAACACTTTGAGATAGAGGGGGGGATAAACTGACAGCCTTAGGGGATGCTCAGAATCTAACCTACTCTAACATGAAGGATGCCTTGCTTACAAGGTATGGTCTTACCCCTGAGCAGTACAAGGATAAGTTTAGGTCCTACAAGAAGAAGGAATCCCAAACATGGTTGGAATGTGTTGATTCTTATTGCAGATCACTGGATGGTTGGGTGAAGGGCAGTAAGGTAACTACGTATAAGGGGCTTTACAATCTGATTGCTTGGGAGCACTTGTACAGTTTATGTTTTCCAGAGCTGCACCAGCACCTGATTGACAGCAAGCTGACTGACCCCAGGAAGCTTGCGCAGGAAGGGAACCGCTGGGAAAGCACCAGGGTCCAAAAGAGGTATGGGGGAGACCACGCCAAGGGTGGGCAGGGTCCCTCTCAGAAGAAAGGGGGGGTAAGGGTAAACAGGGGGAGTTCTCTAAAGGGCTCCAAACTGATTCCCAGGGTAAGGATTCCCAACCCCCCAGTGAAAAGAAGCCATGGTTCTCCAAAGGGAAGCCAGCGGGAGGTGGTCCCCCACGTAAGTGCTATGCATGTGACCAGGTGGGTCATGTGAGGGGGGACCCCAAATGCCCCAAAAAGTACACCGGCACCCACTGGTGTGCCGTCCCAGGGTTTGGCCAGTGTAGCGTTTGGAGAGGAGTTGGTTTCAGGTGGGTGGGTACCAGCTGAGATGACCCTTGTCTCACTAGGGGACAGTGAGATGGTCCAGAGAACCCTAGTGCCTGAAAACACTAACAAGTACAGGCAGTGGCTGACCATTAATGGGAAGAGAGTGGAGGCTCTGAGAGACACAGGAGCCAGTGTGACTACAGTGAGGAGTCAGCTGGTGTCTGAAGAGCAGATTGATTCCCGAGTACTTCACCAAGTAGTTGCAGTGGACAACTCAGAGCGCCTGTGCAGAGTGGCGCAGGTTCCCTTTGAATGGGGGGGGTCTCAGGTTCCTTGAAGGTAGCTGTGAGTCCAACCAGGCCTGTTGATTGTTTGCTAGGCAATGACCTGGAGGATTCCCCTTATAAGGAGGTGGAACACAGGTCTCACTTGGAGATGTTGGGTCTGCCTGGGTGGGTATGCATATACCCCGGTCAATGGCAGCCCATCAGGGTAATCAAGAGCCCCTGGAGTGTGAAACAGTGGCCCAGGGGACCGCCAAGAAGAGGAAGGACAGGGGCACAGGAAAACGGCCCCAGACGTTCCCACGGTCCGGGAGGAGGCGGAGACTGAGGGTGACGCCCCGGAGCCTACACGGGAACAAGTGGCTTAACTGGGGGATGTCCCTCAGCTGTTGCGGTGGCAGCAGGAAGGGGGACCCACCAGGGAAGCATTCTGTGCAGCACAGAAGACATGCCCTACTTTGGAGGGTTTACGCCACCAGGCTGCAGACCAGGTGGCTGGCAAGGAGCCAGGATCACACCTGATTTATTGGGAGGATGACCTCCTGTATAGCAAGCCTAAGGTTCCTGAGCCTGGGTCAGCCCGTGTGCTGGTGGTACCCCAGTGCTTCAGGGCCTTCCTACTGGGGTTGGCTCATGATGTGCCTTTAGCTGGACATTTGGGGCAGGACAAGACCTTTGAGAGGCTTGTTACCCACTTTTACTGGCCCCTAATGCGCAGGCACTCAGATGCACACTGCAGGTCTTGTCAGACTTGTCAGGCAAGTGGCAAGAGTGGGAGTATATGTAAAGCTCCCCTCCAGCCTTTGCCTGTTGTCAGTACCCCCTTTGAGAGGGTAGGCATTGACATTGTGGGACCTCTGGATCCCAAGACAGCCATGGGCAACAGGTTTATCCTGGTCTTGGTGGACCACGCCACCCGGTACCCAGAAGCCATTCCTTTGAGATCAATCACTTCCCCTGTGGTGGGTCGTGCATTGATGGGGGTTTTTACCCGCATGGGTTTCCCCAAGGAAGTGGTATCTGATAGGGGTGCCAACTTCATATCCACGTATATGAAGTCTCTGTGGAAGGAGTGTGGGGTAACCTACAAGTTCACCACCCCCTACCACCCACAAAGTAATGGTCTGGTTGAGAGATTCAACTGCACCTTAAAAGGCATGATCATGGGCCTGTCACGGCCCTTGAGGCAGAAGTGGGACGTCCTCTTGCCATGCCTTCTGTTTGCCTACAGGGAGGTGCCTCAAAAGGGACTTTGGTTTAGCCCCTTTGAGCTGATTTATGGCCACCCTGTGAGGGGACCTTTGAGTCTGGGTAAGGAAGCTTTGGAGAAAGCTCCTAGTAAACCCCCCCAGGATGTATTCAGTTATATGCTAGCTTTGAGAAACCAGACTGCCCGCTTCAGGAGTCTCGCTCAGGAGAACCTGGAAGCAAGCCAGGAGGACATGAAACGCTGGTATGACCAGAATGCCACTCTGGTCGAGTTTCAACCTGGACAAAAAAATGTGGGTGACGGCACCAGTGGAGCCTAGGGAGCTCCAGGATAAGTGGACTGGGCCATTTGAGGTGGTGGAGCGCAAGAGTGAAGTCACCTACCTGGTGGACTTGCGGTCTCCAAGGAACCCTTTAAGGGTCCTGCATGTCAACCGCCTCAAACCTCACTTTGAGAGGACTGAACTGTCCATGCTCCTTTCGACAGATGATGGGGTAGAAGAGGAGAGTGAGCTTGTTCCTGACCTCCTGTCTGCAGGAGAAAAAGATCAGTGGAGTGAGTGATCCTCTCCCCCTCCCTGACTGAGGAGCAGCAAGGTGACTGTCACCACGTGTTGGGACAGTTTTCCTCACTGTTTTCCCTGATCCCAGGAGTCACACACTTGTGCACACATGATGTGGACACTGGAGACAGTACACCCATTAAACAGAAGGTTTACAGGGTGACTGACAGAGTCAGGGCATGCATTAAGGATGAGGTGTCCAAAATGCTTACCCTAGGGGTTATTGAGCACTCCAGCAGTCCTTGGGCCAGCCCAGTGGTATTGGTTCCAAAGGCTGCTGCCCCTGGTGCCACTCCAGAACTCAGGTTCTGTGTGGACTACCGGGGACTCAATGCGGTCAGCAAGACTGACGCCCACCCCATCCCCCGAGCTGATGAGCTCATTGACCGGTTGGGAGCTGCCAAGTACCTCAGTACGTTTGATTTAACATCTGGGTACTGGCAGATTGCCTTAACTGAGGGGGCCAAGGAGAGGTCAGCATTTTCTACACCAGATGGCCACTTTTAATTTAAAGTAATGCCATTTGGGATGAAGAATGCCCCTGCCAACTTTCAGAGGTTGGTCAACCAGGTGTTGGCTGGGCTGGATGAGTTCAGTGCCGCCTACCTGGATGTCATTGCTGTGTTTAGTTCCACATGGGAGGAACACCTGCAACACCTCTGGAGAGTGTTAGAGGTCCTGCAGAAGGCAGGCCTCACTATTAAGGCGAGCAAGTGCCAAATGGGGCAGGGTTCTGTGGTGTACTTAGGACACCAGGTGGGGAGTGGCCAGGTGGCACCCCTACAGCCTAAGATTGACACGATTCTGGCTTGGGAGCCTCCCAAAACCCAGACTGAAGTGAGAGCCTTTTTAGGACTCACACGATATTACAGGAGGTTTTTTAAGAGGTATGGTACCATTGTTACCCCCTTAACTGAGTTGACTTCTAAGAAGCAACCCAGGAAAGTGATCTGGAGAGAGGCTTGCCAGAACGCTTTTGATGTCTTGAAGGCTGTCATGTGCACAGCACCTGTGCTGAAGGTACCTGACTACTCCAAGGAGTTTGTTGTGCAAACAGACGCCTCAGAGCATGGTATTGGAGCAGTACTCTCACAGCTTAATGAAGAGGGCCTAGATCAACCCGTAGACTTCATTAGCAGGAGGTTACTATCCAGGGAACTTAGGTGGAGTGCCATAGAACGTGAAGCGTTTGCTGTGGGCTGGGCACTGAAGAAGCTAAGACACTACTTGTTTGGGACTCACTTCCGAGTTCAGACCGACCACAGGCCCCTCAGATGGTTTATGCAGATGAGGGGTGAGAATCCAAAACTGTTGAGGTGGTCCATTTCCCTACAGGAGATGGACTTTACGGTGGAACTCCGTCCTTGTACAGAACACGCCAATGCTGATGGTCTGTCCAGGTTCTTCCGCCTTAGTGATGAGAACTCCCATGTGATTGGGTAGTTGCTCCCCACTTTCAGCTGGGGGAGACACGTGTTAGACTTTTCATCCTTGGCGTGGTCTCCCTTAACTTTTTGCCTCTGTTCCCCAGGTTGTTGATGTGTGCTGGACTCTGATTTTGCTGTTTTTGTTGCTCTGGGCACTTTACCACACCTAACCAGTGCTAAAGTGCAAGTGCTCCTTTACAAAATGTGTATGTGATTGGTTTATCCATGATTGACATATTTGATTTACTAGTAAGTCCCTAGTAAAGTGCACTAGAGGTGCCAGGGCCTGTAAATCAAATGCTACTAGTGGGCCTGTAGCATTGGTTGTACCACCCACATACATAGCTCTGTAATCAGGCCATTGCAGTGTCTCTGTGTGCAATTTTACCTGTAAATTCGACTTGCCAAGTGTACCCACTTGCCAGGCCTAAACCTTCCCTTTTCTTGCAAGTCAGACACCCTTAAGGTAGGCTCTAGGTAGCCCCAAGGGCAGGGTGCAGTGTATGGTTAAGGTAGGACATATAGTAATGTGTTTTATATGTCCTGACAGTGAAATATTGCTAAATTCGTTTTTCACTGTTGCAAGGCCTGTCCCTCTCATAGGTTAACATGGGGGCTACCTTTAAATCTGATTAAAGTGTAGATTCCCTTTTGGAGTGGATGGACAAGTGGAGTTTGGGGTCTCTGAGCTCACAATTTAAAAATACATCTTTTAGTAAAGTTGATTTTAAGATTGTGCGTTTGAAAAATGCCACTATTAGAAAGTGAGCATTTTCTTTGTTATACCATTTCTGTGACTCTGTCTGTTTGTGGATTCCCAGTCTGGGTCAGTTTGACAGTTGGGCTGGTTGCACCTCAGTCTCCAACCCCCTGGTGAGTGTCTGGGGCCTGGCCTGGGCAAGGCAGGATTTCACATTCCAAAGAGACTTTACTTTGAAGTAGGCCTACTTCAAAGGAGGAACTGGGTATAAGAATGGCACCCAAACCCACAGACTTTAGAACACTTCTGGAAACAAGAGGAACCTCTGCCTGGAGAAGAGCTGAAGAGCTGAGGAGAAGTGCTTCCCTGCCTGTGACTGTTCTTTTTGAAGCTGTCCTGCAGTTGCTGCTACTGCCAGAGTAAGAGGGCAAAGACTGGACTTTGTGTGCCTTCCATCTTGGGAAGAAATCTCCAAGGGCTTGATTCAGAGCTTGCCTCCTGTTGTTTGAAGTCTCAGGGACAGCACAGACTTCTCTCTGCCAGCACCTGGAGTCTCTGGAGAGACTCCTGCTTTGACAAGTGGTGCCCTATCCAGTCCCTGGGCCCTTGAAAGGAAAGCTGGTGGAAATCCAAGGAAATCGACTTCAGACGACTTCGGACCAACGCCGCTGCTGAATCCGGTGACGCCGCCTGCACCCAACGTCGTGACCTTTGCTGGAACGTGGCGATCTTCGCAGGCCCGATGCCGCTGCAGCCCCGCTGAAGTCCGCGACTACGTGGAAGTCGCTGCACCACGTCGTGGCCGCTCGAAGTGTGCAGGTTCAATGTTTCGCACTGACGCCGCGATCCCTGACTTCACTCATCGACTTGTTTTCACTCTTCACCAAAGGTACTGTACTTGGGGGTCTACGCGACCCCGTGTCTGGCGCCGCTGGTGCCGACTTGTTGGGAACGACTCCGTCACGACGCCGTGTTAACACCTCATCAAAGCATTTTTTGTTTCTAAGCGCTATTTTTGAGTTTAATATTTAAAAATTCATAACTTGACTTGTGTATGTTGGATTTTTGTTGTTTTGGTCTTGTTTTGTTTAGATAAATATTCCCTATCTTTCTAAACTTGTGTTGTGTCATTTTGTAGTGTTTTCATTAAGTTACTGTGTGTGTTGGTACAAATACTTTACACCTAGCACTCTGAAGTTAAGCCTACTGCTCTGCCAAGCTACCAAGGTGGTAAGCAGGGGTTAGCTGAGGGTGATTCTCTTTTACCCTGACTAGAGTGAGGGTCCTTGCTTGAACAGGTGGTAACCTGACTGTCAACCAAAGACCCAATTTCTAACAGCATCTCTTTGACCTGATGTGCCCTCCTCCCCACAGAGCATGCCTGCATCCCTACTAGTAGTTCTCACAAACCTACTGGGCGTCCCTGGGGTCCAGTCTGCACTGGATGGGTCCCTGGGTGATGGGTCAGCACTTGGAACGAGCATCCTCTTCATGCTGCTGAAACTTGTAAACCAAGTCCTCTCTCGCATTACTCCCAGTCCTTCCCTCACCCTCTCCTGCTGCAGGCTGAGGTCACAGGAGAAGGGTGTGGAATGAAAGGAGGGAGCGGAAGAGCTACACCTATGCCAAGACAAAACCAGTAACCCTTGGGTCAAAAAGATCCCTGGAGTGGGTTGGTTAATTCACTGAGCCCCCAGACTAAGCAGCACAGAAAAATTCACACAACTGAGATCCCGAGAATCTCATGGAAAAAATATGTGATCATGAGCGATGCCTTACTCTTTTTCAGAGATCGATCAGAGTTCGGCAAACTATTTTCCATTCAGCAGCGCGAATGGGGACAAATGTGTCCAAAAAAAATACATGTATTGTATTTGCTTAGTATCCTTTGACACCACTTTCAGGCTAATGCAGAGATAATCCACACAATGGAACCTCTGAAAATCAACATTAAGTGGGCCAGCGCTGGTAGACTCCTCTACGCTGCAGGTTTCAGAGTTTTGGCTGAACTCTGTGCTCCAAGCAGAGCGCGGAGAGCCAAAACTCCATGAACTCCACCAGCAGAGCGGAGTTTGCTGCACCCCGTGTTTTACCACATGCAAACCCATTGAATACAATGTGTATTGAAGTATCAGATTCAGCATAAATGCCTACCTTAAAGCAACATTGCAATTGTAAACACCATCTTGCAGGCTCACTATCTAAAGAATCCAAATCAAAGGCTATCAATACACGAAAAAAAATCTTGCCAATAGTACTTTAAAGGAACTGAAATTCCAAGCATTGGAGCAAACTAACCCTAACATCTTAGGCTGTCCCTTGGAAAACGTGGGGCCTGCCAGAAGCGATCCAGATTCCTAGTAACAGAAAAGGGACCACATAATGATGCTATGTGTCCCAGAATGACTAGCCACTTGAATGTAGACCTATACAAGGTCTTACTGCATGAGTTGAGGTCAAAAGAGAACTGTATGTCTGTGTATTTTTCAAGAATGTTCCTGTTGCGTATCTATTCAAGAATAGATTGTGTAGACAGGATGGAGTCTGATATATTCCTAGTGACGTAGGGAGGACTACATATCGATGGATACTGGTGTCAGCCCGGATCAATCCTTACCACCCATGTTAAGTAAAAAAAAAACTAGAATATCAGTACAAAAATTCTAATGTTCTCATATGGTATAGAGATATTTATGAAGCCTCAGCCAGGTCATAATTACTCAAAAGGCATAGCTATACCAAGCCATACCACCTATGTATAACCGAGAGGACCGTACGTCATTAAATGCTACTGTCCGCCTTGATGAACCATGTCCTTATACAATTACTCTAATGAAGAATATGACAAGTGATTCATAAAGCTAAAGGACAACTAAAATTAACCCAGAAATTACATTCATAATGGGGTAGATAGCATAGTCTTCATCTAGTCATACGTGTACACAACACTGATTGATAATAAATGAAAAATCAAAGCTAGTATGATAAAATTCAGCCTAAACCTGCACTTTCCAGAACTAAAAAGTAAACATTAGCACTAGGTCATATGAGATTCCTGATTAATTGTGGTGTCCTAAATACACATATAAGTCCGAAAAACTATTAGGAAACCATTTTTGTCACAAATTGGCACCATTCATCCTGTGTGTTGAGTCCATCCCCGGCAGCTTGTGTACGTTCTATTCATCTGCATTCCAGAGCCAAGAGTCTGATGATGAGACCACCTCCACAAGGGTCACTCTTCAGTATCTCAACTACATACTATTTGCTGTCTTCAGTTGTATGCCCTTCTTCTATAAATGTTCCACAAGGGGAGCTTAAGTTGTACTGCAGTGGATCCTGCTCAGACGTTGAAATATGTGAGTCCTTATTTTCTGAATTGTTTGACTGTTGTAAATTTTCAAACAAGGACACTTACAGCACTGATTGTGCCACTCACTGAAGTAGTCTTTTAAACTTGTCTCAAGCCTGACTCTGTGTGCAGGCTTAAACTGCCAATTCGACAGTAGCCCAGGACGCAGTGTATTTAAGAAGATGGACATCTACTTTTAACTTTTACATGTGCTGGTAGTTAAAAACTCTTAAACTTGTTTTCCACTACTACAAGGCCTACCTCTCCTATAGGATGACATTGGGTTCCCTTATTGTTTTTAATAAGTGGTAACTTTCAATTGGGAACAGGTAGGCATATCGAGTTAGGTTTCTAAAGAATTGTAATTTAAAGCCCTATTTAATGGTAACATCTGATTTTGGGTCACAATTCTGAAAATAGCACTTTTGGAAAGTTGGCATTTTCTTGTCCCAACCATTTGGTGTCTGTTGCCTGTATCCCGGGTAACATTCTAGGTGTAGCTGGCAGTTGGTCTTTGTGTATTGCTCCTAGACAGTAATACAAAGATGTCTAGGAGTTGGCAGGGTGGGCCACTTGATGAGGTGGATGAGCTGTTACCTACCACACTTGTACATCGCAAAGGCTCTGCCTGCCTGAGCAAATTCACAAAAGGTTTCAAACTAATCAATCTGGGACCAGGGCATGGAGGTAGGAAATTCCAAGCAGCTCTGGGATTTGAAACCTCTATATGCTTATTTTTCCTCAAACTGTGCACCGGGTATAAATATTGGACCCTCAGGCCCAACCGAGTACACTTTGGACATGTGAAAGACTAGGAAGGACTGCTGTGCTGCTTTGCAAGAAGGACTGCTACTCTGTTGCCCTATTGCCCTGCTACCTGATTCCACGCTGCCCGAGTGAATGACTGGACCTGCATCTTGAACCCAGAACCACCAGGGCTGGCCTCCTGATCACAGCACCAGGGGCAGAATAGGCTTGAACATCCATGAAATCCAGCACCTGGCCTGTCCCAGCTGTGAGCCCAGTCCCCCCAAGTGGTGCCACCCCAGTCCTGGATCCTTAAAAGTGGGTCTGAAGATGGTCTGCCAGCTCATCTGTGGTCCTAACAGAACCAATGCAGCGTGAAGCATCACCTCACAAGACTCTATATCGGAGCTGCTGCATGATGTATCCCTGATGCAGGACTTCGCATCGCAGCTGAAGCCCCTCAGAACTGATCCTACATTATACATCTCAATTCAGGACATCGCACAGCAACTGCAGCTCCTTGGATTGGCCGCTGTGTGACACATCTCCACGCATGGACATCTCATCGAAACCACAGTTCCTTGGAGCCACCACTGCAAACTTTTAATTGGAGCTACCTAGCAATGTCATACAAAGTATCAAAAGAATGGTTACAATAAATCCAAAAACTCAGCCCCTTGTAACCACTGCTGCTAATGTTTGATTGGAGCTAGCTAGCTAGCAATATCATTCAAAGTATCAAAATAATGATTACAATAAATCCAACAACTTGCAAAGTCGGATTTATTATAACTATTACATGAAAGTAGTTTTAGAAGTTACTATCTTGAAGTTACCTAAAGACCTGTAGCAGCCTCTTCAGAGTGGTCAACCTTTTACAGCCTGAACCAAGCTACTCCCTGAGTAGCTATGAAGATGTCTGGGGCTGAAACAATACAGCCATTTGGTGGGAGAAGATCTGCTTCCTGGACAGCCAGGGAGAGGAAGGCGGCTGGGGAGATAAGCTGGACTTCAAAGGCAGAAGAGCAGGGGTCACAATACCCAGGCCAGCCCCCACTTCCCTGATTCTCAGCCAGATGGGAGCCCCCTCTAAGTAGAGTAGGAGAGGGGCTGGAAGGGGAGTGTAGTCAGCTGTTAGCCATATCTTTGGGTTGGGTTACACAGACACACATTCCACAGGGAGAATTTCTCCATTTTTATTTTTGTGAAAACAGTGCATTCTGTGTCACAAATATACCACACTTTGCAGGAAATGGTCATAAGAGAGGGAGGTAACTTTACCCACATTGGTTGGAGTGTGCCCGCTTCTGGTAGCCCAGAATGAAGGATAAATATACATAGCTGCAGCACTTCCTCACACCATTGCCTGGAACAACAGAAGAAGAAGGACTGCCCTGCTTGACCCTTGGAC
Source organism: Pleurodeles waltl (assembly GCF_031143425.1). Taxonomy (NCBI): domain Eukaryota; kingdom Metazoa; phylum Chordata; class Amphibia; order Caudata; family Salamandridae; genus Pleurodeles; species Pleurodeles waltl. Next base: position 1,240,727,318 of record NC_090446.1, read on the forward strand.
TGCACCACAGAAGGCTTGCCTAAAGGACGGCACTTTCTGCACGCTCAAGGCTCCACAAAGAAATAACTGAGCCTGCATCACAGGGAAAAGGAGTGGGCTCCATGAGCCACGACAAGTAGAAAAGTGCTGGGAGAAACCGCAGCACCTGCAACATCTAAGCAGAGGACTACTCCTGCTGCCCAGCTACAACTGGATTTTCCTGGACTAAACAGGTGCATTGTGGGAGATTGAGCCCCAGTTCCCAAGAGGCAAACCAAAGCTTCCGACCCTAGGCTTGTGCAGCTGAACACTTTCAACATAAACAAAATCATTCAGAAGTAGTTCTGAAAGTTGGGGAATTTTTTGCAAAGTTTTGGTTAAAAGCTCCAGGGGAAGACTAGCTCGACATTGATAGTCAAGCTGCCATTGTCGACCTGTGAACCAGCCTGACCTCACTGGGTTGTCACGCTGAAAGTTCCAGAGCTCCTCGCTGTCGACTCCGAGGACAAAGACTTCCAGGGGCTCTCTTCTGTAAGTATTTCATCGACACTGAGCACCCAGTGCCAATAAATAAAAATAAAAGTGCATATTACAGATCCTTAGACACCGTCTATTTCGAACAGTGAAAAAAAAAATCTGCTTTCAGACTCATGGCCACAAGTGCTACAGATCTAGCCAGGTACCCTGTTATAATTTCGGACAGAAGACCTAGGTTAAGGAGGCAATATGTGATTATGTGGTGTCCCTCGTGATGCTCTTTAAGTTCAGTTAGTGAAGGCTCCTCTAACAAGCCTTGTGACAGCGACCCATTTCACGATGTAGGCACTCAGAGCTGCCATCTGTGGCTGACGCCACTACATTTCCCCATCTAACCACATGATTAGTTATTCCAACCCATCCAAGGTCATAACAATTTCCCACTGCCAAAAAGTTTCCACGTACTTAACAGTGTGTGGGTATGAATTCCATGAGATCTGTCCCTGTTCGCAGGAAATACAGTAGAAAAGGTGCTCATTATAGGGGTTATTCCCAAATAACTCGTTTTATAAAGGCGCTGCTGTACTATTTATTAGGGTAAGTCTCAGTTCTAAATAGCGTAAAGGACGACTCAATCTGCATTCAAATCTATCATTGCTTCTATTTTACCCCCACAGGTAAAGAAACAGGATGCCCTATTTTGCTATGGGTGCGAAATACGATGCATCCTGTACTTGAATTCCAGCAGTCCCGAACGTACCATTTTATCCTAAGTGCAAAGCTTAACATACTAAGGCCCTCATTCTAAGTCTGGCGGGCGGCGGAGGCCGCCCGCCAGACTTCCTCCCTCCAGAATACCGCACCGTGGTCGGAAGACCGCTGCGGCTATTCTTAGTTTTACACTGGGCTGGCGGGCGACCGCCAAAAGGCCGCCCACCAGCCCAGTGTAAAACCCCCTTCCCACGAGGACGCCGGCTCAGAATTGAGCCGGCGGAGTGGGAAGGTGCGACGGGTGCAGTGGCACCCACCACGAATTTCACTGTCTGCAATGCAGACAGTGAAATTCTTTGTGGGGCCCTCTTACGGGGGCCCCTGCAGTGCCCATGCCATTGGCATGGGCACTGCAGGGGCCCCCAGGGGCCCCACGACAACCCATACCGCCATCCTGTTCCTGGCGGGAGAACCGCCAGGAACAGGATGGCGGCATGGGTTGTCAGAATCCCCATGGCGGCGCAGCGAGCTGCGCCGCCATGGAGGATTCTAATGGGCAGCGGAAAACCGGCGGGAGACCGCCGGTTTTCCACTTCTGACCGCGGCTGAACCGCCACGGTCAGAATGCCCTGCGGGGCACCGCCAGCCTGTTGGCGGTGCTCCCGCCGACCCTGGCCCCGGCGGTAAGGAACCGCCGGGGTCAGAATCAGGCCCTAAGTATAGTCCGGCATCTTCTGACGGTGGGGTGCTTCTTTTTGGAATGTTCCACCCCATCAGAGACTGTTCAGTACAGTGGCCATCTGTCTGCTTCCTATTGCACAGCTGTAATTCTCAGTTACTGGTCCAGTTGAGAAGCCACTCTTCATAGGCTGTTCCTGTGAAGTTCATGTCAAAGATCATGTGACATCACGTCCTCAGATGTCATGAATACGCAAATGATTTCACAGTCCTAAGAATTTTGAAATCCTGAGTGGTTTGAAATAAACAATAATTTTCTAAATAAAGCCGCTTTAGAAAATTGAAAAGAGCTTCCCTGAACACGCCAGATGCCTAATGACAGCCAAGGAACAATTTAATTCGCTTCATTTGTTTTAGAAATGTTCGCGTCTTTTGACTCATTTTATAGGTCCGAACTGGCTGCGAGAGATTAAGGTTCATGTGCCAGGTGGAATAACAAGTGCTGTTAGACTATAGAAATCACATATAGCATAAACCGATAAATGACGGTCACTAGAAATAGGCCTTCCTTGCAATGATCCCTAAAAGACGTAGATGCAGAAATTATCTTCAAGGAACAAGTTGGCCTTGGTTAATACACATGAAATTGAAGTCTAATGTCTCCTTAATACCGCATGTTTTTTCGGATAACGAGCTTTAATATGATGCAGCTTGTATTCATAAAATGATCGGCACAGATGTTGCTTCAGGTTTACAATATATAATACAAAAACACACATCTGCCTTAAATAACATGCTCTAATGCATGATTTGGTTTTCTAATTAAATGTCACCGATAGCATCAATTAGATCGCAAAACAACTGAAAAGCAATATAGTGCTGTGGTATCATTAAACGCAGAACCCTTATCTCAGGTCATATTTTTGTTAGATGCTGCTCGCTGTGTCCGTCAAGCAAAGGGAACACTTATGCATTATAGCCATTACTCCTATCCCCTCCAGATCTGGGTTTATGAAAACAACTGCATTAGAGGCAGATAAGTCACAACATCGCATAATAAAAAGAGATTAAGCGACTGAGTCTGTAGTAGAGGCTGTTTATGGAATAATAAACTCGGGGCTTGAGAAGGTAGTGGGTCATGCCAAAGGTACAACAACCGGGGGGAGATGGAAATGTTGCTTACTGATTAGAGTAATAACAAGGACCTAAGAACTTGGACAACTTTTATTAAGACATCAATTGCCAAACTCTCCTCTAAATAAATTCAGGCCTCCCACACTTTTTGCACCTGTTGTGTTATCTTGTTTGTAAAGTCAAAGGTCTACGGTATCTAACATGTCTGGGGGAGCAAATTATTTCCGGATATTCCGGATATCTACGTAAGATACATCTATTAACAGCGGATGTAAATGGAACCCACATAGTTAGAGGTGACCTCGAAGATCTGGCATAGATTCGCCTTTCCAGGGTTTAGTTAAACACAGCTGTGATAGACCATAACCAAACAGCATGTGCTGCATTGGCTAATCCAGTAGGCAGGATCTGCAAGTGAAAGAGGAACACATCTGACAGCTACATAACATAAAGAATGCACATTCTGCCTTTAAACACATTTTAGATCACATACCTCCTGGGTACTTAAACTCATACAATTTGGATTTTTCTCTGCTTTACTTACTGCGAAGGTGAGTTACATATACACAACAATAATCAAATCTTAATGTAAACATGCCCACATAAAAGGGAGCATATAAAACAGAAATCCGAACCAACACGAAATACTCAAAATATAAACATGAAGAGCGTATACAACAATAAACATCATAAACCCCAATAAACTGGTACCAAAATTATTAAGCCAATGGCTCAACCCACACAGAGCTTTAAGTCACTTTCCACAAAATTCCTTATTCAGTTATCTTCTGCCCTTAATTTACATATATTTAAATATCAATCTTTCCCTCCTCTTCTTGCCCTTAACAAAAATCACCGCCAATTCATAATAATCTAAAAAGAAGAGCAACCTTTGTGAAAAGTGAGGAGACACAGCAATACATTTAGCTAATAATGCAATTGCTCGATTAATTGAAGAAACTAAAATAGGATATGGCTGTAATGAAGGTCGGAAGTTGCCATTCACTTTTAAAGGTCTTGATTGGCATACCTAAATTGGGCTGAAACATTATATATTATGTTTGAAATAGGAATGGGATTGCCACATTAACTAAAATGTATTTTAGTTTTACCAGTTTCGACTCTTCCACTGGTAACAGGAACTCCCTAATTTGAGGTAATTAAAAGCACTAGGAATCACAGTGTTTTTAAGTGTTTCAGCAAAAAACATACACTATTAGCCTTAAGAGACAGACCAACCATAAAATTAGGAATTTATGCCATAACAGACACCTTCAATTAGGAAATGTGCCTGGTACAAAGGAGCAATGCAAGTAATACTTGGGAACTGAAAAATAGTCAACATGCCGACAATGGCTTACATTTAACACATTCATATTAGCGTGGACAGCTTTCCAGTGCTAAGAACACCCTAGTGTTCCTATAGATCATAAATTATAAAATTCAACAGCCCATTGCAGCTCAGAAAAAGAAAATGTAAAGGCCCTTACTTCCAATGCACATTACACCATTGACACAAAATTCAGTAGGGCTTCTACACCCCAAAGCAATGGATGTTTCAAAATATCAGTTGTTGCAAAGACCATAATTAATTACTCAATGTAGTCCACAATCTGTTGAATCTTGCCAACAAAATAAGGACATACACTGAAATAAATACTGATATTTGGGCAATTAGATAATTTATGTTACAATGTCACAAAAGGATAATTGGTATATGATAGCACTTTTTATTATAACCAGAAGGGACAGATGAGGCAACATAGAACATGGCTTGCTACCACCATTTCCTTCCTAAGGCCCAATGTTCTCCTAAAATGACTTGATTTGCGACTCCTCAGTCAATCAATCAAACTCCATTTGCATAGCTCTCAGCTACTTCATAAGAAGTGTCCAAGCTCTCAAGCGCAGAACTGATAGCCAATACATCCAGTGCAGAGGACATTAGAAAGGGGCTAGCTTTTGTCTAAGAGACAGGTTTTCAGTTCTAACTTAAAGTGGAGATAGAAGCAGCTCTACGCAGGTTCACTGGAAGAGTATTTCAAAGCTTGCCTGTGAAGACTGTGAAAGATCTTGCTCATTGTCTTGCCTTGGTAAACTTTGGGACATGAAACAATAAAAGACTGTTTCATCTGAGCAATCTGCATTGCCAACCCCAGGTGCTGCTCCATCGACCCCCGTCTTTCGCAAGACCTCTGTGACTCCCTCGCCACCTTTTTCCATTGCAAGATCACAGACATCAATTGCAGCTTCAACTCCTCGACCCCCATGACCATTGCGACCACCACTAACCCCAACGCACCCAGCCACACCAACCTCCTGCTCACCTGGACCCACATCAATAACGAGGACACCATCAAAACCATGAGCACCATTCACTCCGGATCAGTCTCCGACCCCTGCCCCTACCATGTCTTCAACAAAGCAAGCCCCATGATTGCCCCCAACTCCGTATGATCAACAGCTCCTTCTAGACCGCCACCTTCCCGGAGAGTTGGAAACAAGCCGAAGTCAACGCCCTGCTAAAGAAACCCAAAGCAGCCCCCGGAGACCTCAAGAACTACCGGCCCATCTCCCTCCTTCGCTTCCTGGCAAAGGTCATCGAGAAGATCATCAACGGCCAATTGATCTGCTTCCAGGAGGGTAACGTCACACTGGACATCTTCCAATCTGGATTCCATAGGAACCACATCACCGAGACCGCCCTCATCGCCGCAACCGATGACATCAGGACCATGCTCGACAAAGGCGAAACCGCTGCCCTCATCCTCCTGGACCTCTCATCTGCCTTCTACACCGTCTGTCACCACACCCTCCGCACTCGCCTCCATGACACAGGGATCCACCACAAGGCCCTGGACCGGATCTCATCCTTCCTCTCCGGCAGAACCCAGAGAGTCCACCTCCCTCCGTTCCTGTCTGAAGCCACCAAGACCATCTGCGGCATTCCCCAAGGATCCTCTCTACGCCCAACCCTTTTTAACATCTACATGAGACCACTCACCAACATCGTCCGATCCCACAACCTCAACATCGTCTCCTACACCGATGAAACCCAGCTGATCCTCTCACTCACCAAGGACCCTGCCACCGCCAAAGCCAACCTCCATGACGGACTGCATGCTATTGCCAACTGGATGTAGAAGAGGCGCCTCAAACTGAACTCGGGCAAGACAGAGATCCTCATCTTTGGCTCCAACCGCTCCGCATGGGACGACTCCTGGTGGCCAGCCACTCTAAGAACCGCACCTACACCCACCACCCACGCACGCAATCTAGGTTTCATCCTAGACTCATCGCTCACCATGACCCAGCAAGTCAATGCCGTCTCATCTTCCTGCTTCAACACCCTCTGCATGCTCTGCACGATCTTCAGATGGATCCCCACCGAAACCAGAAGGACAGTCAACCACGCCCTCGTCAGCAGGAGACTGGACTACGACAACGCACTCTACGCGGGAACCACGGCCAAGCTCCAATAAGAAACTGCAACGTATACAGAACGCGTCCGCATGCCTCAGCCTCAACATCCCACATCACGACCACATCTCAGCCCACCTCAAAGACCTACACTGGCTTCCCGTCAACAAGAGGATCACCTTCAAACTCCTCATCCACGCCCACAAAGCTCTCCACAACGCAGGCCTTGCCTACCTCAACGTGCGACTCACCTTCCACACTCTGATCCGTCAACTCTGCTCCACCAACCTCACCGTCGCCACCGTCCCTCGCATCCATCGAAATACAGCCAGCGGTAGATCCTTTTTCCACCTCACCGCCATGACCTGGAACTCCCTCCCTGTCCACCTACGACACACCCAGGACCTCCTGACCTTCAGGAAACGCCTCAAGACCTGGTTATTTGAGCAGTAGCAATCCTTTCCCCCCCTATCAGCGCCTTGAGACCCTAGCGGGTGAGTAGCGTGCTTTACAAATGATTGATTGATTGAATATGGGCTCAGGCTTTTTCGCAGATATACAGGACCCTGACCAGAAAATGCTAGTGTTAGTGCTTTAAACTTGATCCGATTTATTACACCCAGTCAATGCAGTTGCTTTAAATTGGGAGATGTGGACTGTCTGTACAGGACTCTTCAGGTCAGCTTGGTGCTGAAATCTGCACCATCTGAAGTCTGCAAATTAAAAAAGCAGGGAAACTCATGTGTCAGGGTTCTAATTTTAGGAAACAGGTGGATGACGCCTGCTTGATTTGTGTGGAGAAAGGGAGACTTGAACCAAACATAGCTCCTAAAGTTCTCTTGTGGGCCACGGGAGCCAGTGGGGAGCCACGTTCCGCTGGCCACCAGAGGCTGGGAAGGGGGGAAGAGCCTGTACCTAAGAAAAGTTCTCTTATGTTTATATATTACTCTAGGAAACTGGAGTAATAGTTGAGGTGCTGAGAACCTACCTCAGATTACATTCACAAGCCTTGTCAGAATTAACTACTAAAGTCACAAAAAGACTAACTTAGAGGTAATGTGTAAAGAGCCATTTGTGTATCAAACAGTAATAAAGTAAAAAAGCTACACAAGAAAAATCCCAGACCAATGTAGAGAACAAAACTACATCTTAATAAATAAAACAATACCAGAATTACAAAGATCCAAGAAATAGGGCCAGGGATACAATGTTTAAAGTTTGAAATAAAAATATCACCCAAAAGCACATAGCGCCAACCGCTGTCATCTGATCACAGTACACTGGGTCAAAGTCAGAAGTTAAGGCCAAATGCAATGAATCACTAGTCGCATACAGAGACCAGGGGCCAGATGTAGCAAAGGGTTTGCGCCTCGCAAACGGCGAAAAACGCCGTTTGCGAGGCGCAAAAGCCTCTCTGCTATGCAGAAATGCATTTTGCGAGTCGGATCCGACTCGCAAAATGCATTTCCGACTCGCAAATAGGAAGGGGTGTTCCCTTCCTATTTGCGACTCGCAATGCTATGCAATTTCATTTGCGCCCGCGAAAGCGGTCGCAAATGAAATCGCTGTTACCATCCACTTGAAGTGGATGGTAACCCATTCGCAAACGGGAAGGGGTCCCCATGGGACCCCTTCCCCTTTGTGAATGATCACAAAAACTATTTTTCAGAGCAGGCAGTGGTCCTATGGACCACTGCCTGCTCTGAAAAATACCGAAACAAAAGGTTTCGTTTTTTTTTCTAAGTGCAGCTCGTTTTCCTTTAAGGAAAACGGGCTGCAGATAGAAAAAAAAAAAACTGCTTTATTAAAAAGCAGTCACGGACATGGTGGTCTGCTGTCTCCAGCAGGCCACCATCCCCGTGAGTGCCCATACTCGCAATGGGGTCGCAAACTGCGACCCACCTCATAAATATTTATGAGGTGGGTCTTTGCGACCCCATTGCGAGTTGCAGAAGGTGTCTGAGACACCTTTCTGCATAGCAAATTGCGACTTGCAATTTGCGAGTCGCACAGACTCGCAAATTGCAAGTCGCAATTTGCTTTTTTCCTACATCTGGCCCCAGGTTTTTCCCGGTGGAGAGTTTACCCCTGACTTAGAAAATTTCAGGCAGAAAAAGTGGATGTTGACGAGTCGACAGTGGGTTAAGCTAGATACTAAATGGGGCTTGATGGCGGTGGGTTGTGTCATAGATTGACTCTTGCTGTAGGCAAGACAACTGGTTTAAGGATGTCAGTACTCATGTTTGGAGGCAACTAGGTCAATCCTACAACAAGTTACAACTGTCGTCTCAGCCCTCCCACCTCACAAGCAGTATGTCACCAAAAACCCAAACAGTAAAAGGTGATTTGTGGCAGCCTTTATGCATGGACTGAAGAGTGTGACTTCTCAGGGAGGTCATGGTTAAAGAGAGATTAACCCTTTCTCACATGAACATGTCTCAATCAAACACAGGCAACAAAGGAGATGCAGTAAAGTTTCAATAGATTTTATTCACAAGACTGCAATCTACGATATGTTGCATGGGCTGCAAAGATTAGGATAATGAATAATGCAAGAAACAGAATGGTAAAAACAAGAGTCATGAATACAAAGACCCCCACCATCTTGCAAAAACATATAGGGGTCATTATGGACCCCAGCGGTTCAGACCGCCATGCCGGTGGCGGGTGCAAGACTGCCACCGGCATGGCGGTCTGAAACGCCATATAATGAACCCAGTGAGGGCTGCCTATGGCGGCCCTCCTCCACTGCCAGGTTGCCAGCGACAGGCAGCCTGACGGTGGAGGGAATCATTTTCTGACAGGGCAGAGCTGCAAGCAGCACTGCCTCTTGGATAATGATCCCTTCTGCCACCAGCCTTTCCCTGGTGGGTTGCTCCGCCAGGGAAAGGCTGGCAGAAGGGGTGCTCTGGGGCCCCCCTGGGGGCCCCTGCACTAGGCCCCTGTGCAGTGCCCCATCGTGCAGGTCACTGCCCGGTTTACGGGCAGTGATCTGTGCGATGGGTGCAGTAGCACCCGCCGCACACCAACATTGGTTGCGGCTCCATTTGGAGCCGCTGTCAATGTTACGGCCTTTTCCCTGCTGGGCCGGCGGGCGAAACACTGTTTCCGCCCGCTGGCGCAGCAGGGAAAACATTTTGCGGCCGGCAGGGGGGTAGTCGCGCTGGCGGTCCTCTATTGACCACCAGCGCGGATCTCAGTGTTTAAAACCGATGAGATCATAATGAGGGCGTAGTATTGGATAGATGTGAAATTAACCCTAATGCCCTAGCATGATGAATCTAATCTCTAACCTGAAGAGAGTTAGGTGTGTTAAAACTAATCTGCCAGTACCATGTCCATGAGAAGGGTCCCCAACCCTGGTTACCTTGGAATGAGGTCTCTAGATCAGACTCCGTAGGGACACAAAGACTGGGTCAGCATCAAGGCGACATGTAGCATACATAGCATTGATGGCATCTGGTAGGAATCCCTCTGATTATATTGTCTGAGTGAGATGTATTTATACAGATCTGGTAGGCCCCCTGATGATGGTATGTTCCCAAACAATAGATAAAAAGGCATGCTTGTGGCGGCAATAATATAAACAATTCCTTGGAAAGGTACATTATGTTACTGCACATGAAAGTGGGAAAGTACATAATGTGACAACCTACGTATCTTATCTTTAACGTAAAACTAAAACATCTTCCTAACTATAAACATGGCACCCATCTTAGAAGAATTGATTAAATAAATGTGCTAAAACAGAGCAAGCTAAGTATGTTAAAAGTCACTGGGTGACAGGGGCACAGGCCTGCAAGCCAAAGGCTAAGCTAAACTCCTGATTCCAATTTAAACTAAATAAGATCCACTACAGTTGCTGACGGATAGGTTGTGGTGTGATTGTTGATGAAGGCAGGAGAGCTCTGAGCAGATGAAGTCCAAAGTCTGTGCCTGAGAAGGCCTTTGTATTAGATCGGCTATTGCATGATGTCAAATCTGATTAAGCCCTCTAGATCTAGACTTATTAAATTGCCTTCAGTGGTGCAAACCAGCAAGCTGAGGCCAACTGGCGATTTGACAGCAATGGCAATTGTTGTGGCTTCAGGTGATCTTGGTCTCTGTGGGTTCTCGAGGCAGAAAGTTGGCAAAATGTTTCTAAGTCACATTTCTTGCAGTTTAGAAGAGAGGAGGATATGCTCTAACACCTGCCAAAGGTCCAGGACCAGAGGGGCATCACTCGAGGGCTTAGATCTCACTCCAGTAGAGGCAAGCAGCAGGATCCAGGGCAGTTCCAGTTGGAACTGGTCAGCTGGATATTTGCAGGGAGAGCGACTTCTAGAAGCTTGATCCTCTCATGTAGCTCAAACAGGAGGTCAGCCAGTTGACCCTGGAAGTCACGTCTGGAGTGCTGGGTTAAAGGCAAGCAGGTACAGTCTTTCTCCAGCTTTCAGACATAAGAACAGTACTCCTGCTGATTGTCACAGGTCCAGGAGTGTTCTGAGGAGATATGCCCAGTGCAAGCCTGTGGGCGGATGGCAAGCATTTGCCCACCCCATAAACTAGTTCTGACCATTTCCTCCCCTCCCACTGGGGTTGCTGTCTGCCTAACTAGAAAGGAAAAAGGGAGGCAGTAGCAGATGTGGGCTCCATCTGCTAGTGGCAAGGTAGGGATCCTTTGTAGCCCTGGAAGGGCTGCCCACAGCCCCTCTAGTCTATCATGTCAAGGGAGGAGTCCCTCCTCCACCACCCAGAGTCCTTTGTCCATTGTCTGTGAGAAATACATCTCTCAATGCAGGGGAACCATTAGGGGACAGGTGACAGCTGGACACTGGCAGAAATCTTTTTGGTTTTAGGTAGGAAAACATCAACTTTCGAAAAGCACATTTTCCATAATTGTAATATAAAATAACTTGACCTTTAAGTTGGGTTTGAATTTCCATTAAAATGAGTCCTTGTGCCATTTTTCTAGTTTCTTCCAAACTGAATTTAGCACTTATTAAATAAAACTTTTCAAACTGGTGTTTACTTGTGGAAGGACCAGCCCTGCCACAGTGAAAAATGACTTTGTTTTTTTTTCCCTGCATGACATGTAAACATTAAATATGTGTGTCCTATGTTTTAAATATCATACACCCTGCCCTTTGGGCTTTTAAGGACTACATTAGAACTGACTTATGGATATTAAAATGGAAGGCTTTGGCCTAGCGAACGTTTATTTTGCAAGGTTGAAATGGCAGTTTAACATGCACATGCAGGCTGCAGTGGCTGGCCTGGAGACATGGGTTTTCATTGATACTGTAGTGAATGGCACAATGAGTGTTTCAGTCCACGGGTAGCATTTAAGTTACAGGCCGTGGGTATATGTATTACCATATGCTAGGGATTTATTAGAAAATTAAATGTTCCTAGCAGGACTACACCAACTTTATAATGTTTAACTAGGAAAGCACAACCACTTTATAACTGATTAGCAGGGGTACATTGCACAGAGTTTCACAGCCAATAAAAATAGTTTTCAATAATAAGGCAAAAAAATCTGAAATGGCCCTGCAGGAAGGGCACATTTCCTACAGGTGCCTTTAAATTCTCATCATATGCTTTCATTCACTGTACATCACAGTGTGTCTTCGCTACATCATGAGATATTTGAAGTGTATAGGGGAGAGCAATGGTCCGCATGATGACACTAGGCACTAAAGGCATCTAACAATTAGAGTTTTTCTTAGTGTATTATATGTAGTGTATTATTTACCATTTTCAAAGTAACTGACATCTTGTTACAGTTTTAAGAACAATGTGCTGACATTCATTTCACACCTACTTTTTTCTGAACCCTGGGCAAGTGCAGCATTGTAAGTGCTCTTATTCAAAGAATAGTTTTCAAAAAGGGTAAGTATTGTGACATCATTAGCAAGGAACATAGCCTTGGTGCGCTTTAGCACTCAGCTTGTTAAATTATTTATTGATAAGGAATATTTGTATTTTTTTATTTTAAATTCTAACAGGACAACCGTTTTGATCCTTAGGGACCTTCCTGATTCAATATAGTACTTTAGAAATGGAGTAATGATTTTCCCAGAATCCATTCAATGTATTTGTAAGACCTGTCAGCCTTAGGGTGGTCTTTCTCCAAATGCTTTGCCGTCACTCCTCCTGTTTCCTCAATTCGTTATGTTGGCCCTAGGACTCTGCACACTTTCCACTGCAAACCAGTGCAAAAGTGTTTGTGTTCACGTGTTTAAACAAGGTGAAACTGGCTCAGACCTAATTGGCAACTTTCATTTCTTTGTATGTCTCTAGTAAAGTGGTACAACATGTACCCATGGGCTGTAGATAAATTCTACTTGTGGACCTAGAGCACTAACTGTACCACCCACTTAAGTAGCATTTTCAGGCCTGTCATTGAAACCTGTGCATGCAGGTTTAAACCCCCATTTCGACCTGGCAAAATAAACCTTTTTGGAAGGCCTTAACCTCCCTTTTCAATACATATAAGTCACTCCTAGGTTAGGCCCTAAACAGAACAGAAGGTAGGCTGCAGTGTATTTAAAAAGTTGGACACGCACATTTAAGTTATACATGTCCTGGTAGTGCAAAACATCTACATTTAATTTTTACTAATGTGAGGCCTACCCAGGGACATCTTAAGGATTTCAGGGGCTCTATGCCAAAAGAAATTTGGGGTTCTCTGTTTGGAGCAGCTTCTTTCATGCTTATTGGCTGAAAGTGCACAAACATACTAATCCAAATTCTAAATGTGTTTGCATCTAATATTCAGGGACACTGCTTTCAATGTTATATCAGAGCAGCAGCTCAGTAATATTACTACAAATATTGCAAATAATCTTTGTGATCTCACCAATTTTTTCATATGAGGTCTTGTTTTCATCTAAAAGAAACTTTGTTTATGGATGCTGCATGATGTTGAAAAACAAACATATTTCTGCAAAATGTCTCTTATAGATTCCCACACATCACCTAAATAAATAAAATTAAAGGGAAACATTATTTAAACTCTCTGCAGCACACAGCTGGCTCAATCTGGGCTCCCCCCGAAATTCTGGGGCCCTGGGCAGGTGCCCATTTTGCCTATACCTTAAAACATCTCGGGGCCTACTTCTCCCATAATAGGATAGCACTGGGTTATCCTATTGCATTTGATAAGGCATAGCTCTTTATTGGGAGCAGGCTGAACATCATGTTTGATGTCTGTCTGCCGAGCTGTCACCTACCACACTTGCACATCAAAGGCTTTGCCTCAGCTCACACACAGAGGACTTCAAACTAGACTATTGTGCCCCCAGATGGATCTGGGCCAGGGCAGGGAGGCAGGAAATTCCAGACACCTCTGTAGGGGGGAAATCCAGAAACGTCTCACACTACAAAGTAGCCACCAGGTATAACTTAAAAAGGAGACCCTTAAACCCCCCTTTTATGTACACTCTTAGACCTATGGATATTAGAGAAAAATAACTCCCTACTGCCCTGCTGCTTGAGGCCTGCCCTGCTTGCTGAGAAGGAAGACTGAACCTACACCCTCCCCATATCTGCCTAGTTGACCTGCAGCCTGGACCTGCAACTGCAACTGCCTGAGCTCTGCTTGTCTATGCTGGAGTGAGTGCCTGATCCCCAAGATGTGCCCCTCAGGTCTTGGACCCTTGGTGTGGCATCAGTTGAGCACCTCTTTGTCTGTGCAGGAGGCAAAGCCCCTTGAAATATAAGTGGGGCTGTGTACAGCTTTACCCACAACCACTCTGCCAGGGTAGCCCATCCTGTCTGCACCTAGTTCTCTTTTGTCTTACTGTCTGGATTGAATACACAAATCACAGCAGAGCCATTCACCTTCATGTCACCCAGTATGCTGACAAAAGGCACAAATGTTTAGGACAAGAACATACTAGCTCTCTAAAAGCACTTTCAGAATTGTAACTTAAAATCCAACATTACCATTAAAGAAGATTTTAAATTACAATTAATATGAGTGCAAACACCATATTTCTATCTGCTCCCAGTCAAATGTTATCACTTATTAAACATAACAAGGTAACCCTATGTTTTTCAATGGGAAAGTTGGCCTTACAGAAGTGAAAAACATCTTTACAAGTGTTTCACTGCCATGACATGTAAAAGTTAAACCCACACGTCCTACTTTTTTAAATACAATGCACCCTGAGCAGTGAGCCTTTAAGGCCTACCCTAGAGGGGGCATATATGTATTATAAAGGAAGGATTAGGCCTGGCAAAAAAAATATTTTGCCAGGTCGAAATGGCAGTTTAAAACTGCACTGCAGGCTTCAGTGGCAGGCCTGAGACATGTTTTAAAAGGCTACTTCAGTGGGTGGCACAATGAGTCCAGGGGACATGGAGTACTATTTACTACAGCTTTACAAGTAAATGTAATGTCCAAATTGGTTGTAGGCCAAATTTACCATGTTTGGAGGAGAGATCACCGGTACTTTAGCATAGGTTAACAATGATAAAGTGAGCAGTGTCCTAGAATCAACAAAGATAATTCAGAAAAACAGGAGGGGCGAAGGCAAAACATTTGAGGGAACACCACACCGAGGATGTCAGGTCTAGCATGTCTCCCCCTAGCTGAAAGCAAGGAGAACCCACCCAATGAGTTCTTATTACTAAGACGTAAGAACCTGGAAAGACCATTAGCATTGACACGGTCAGTTCCAAGGTGATGTTTCATAGTAAAGTATATTCCCTGTAGCGAGATGGATCACGTCAAGATTTTGGGATTTCTCACCCCTCATTTGTATTAGCCATCTGAAAAGTCTGTAGTTTGTCTGAACATGGAAGTGAGCCCCAAACAACTTTAGTCTCAGCTTCTTCAGTGCTCAGACTACTGCAAAGGCTTCCCTTTCAATTGCATTCCAACTTTGTTCCCTGGAAAGTAACTTCCTGATCCAGGTTGATCTGGGCCTTCTTCATTTAGCTGTGACATCACAGCCCCTATCCTAACCTAAGAGGCCTCTGTCTGAACAATGAACTCTACTGTAAACATGGCCTCCTTCAAAGTGTCAAAAGTGGTATGACACACCTCTGTCCAGATCAACTTTCTGGGCTGCTTCCTGGAAGTCAGCCCGGTCAAGGGACAAAAATGGCACCATTCCCCTTGAAAACTCTCCTGTATTATTTGTTGAGGCCTTAGAATGTTCTTATCTCAGTCTGGATCTTGGGGTTCTCAAGCCAATAGGGTCTGAAGTTAGGTCTGGAGGGGCTGCACATTGCCCCCACCCAATTTGTGTCTCAAGTAAACCACCAATCTCTTCTATATGTGGCACTTGCTGGCCTTGATAGTTAGGCTGCCTGTTACAGGCTCTGAAGCACTTCCTTGAAGTGGATCAGGTGGTCCCCCTAGCTAGAACTGAAGACCGCAGTGTTGTCTAGAGAGGAATCACTGAAAGCCTCCATCCCAGCCAGGAATAAGCTGACCAACCATTGGAAGGTGGCAGAAGCATTCTTTAACACAAAAGGCATTATTTTAAACTGAAAGTGGCTTTCTGGGGTAGAGAATGCAGACCTCTCTTTAGCCCCCTCGGTTAAAGCAGTCTGCCAGTAGCTGGACATCAAGTCAAACTCGCTGAGGAGCTTGGCTGCTCCTATCTGTTCTATGAACTCATTGGCTCTGGGAATGGGGTGAGCATCAGTCTCAGTGACTGAATGTACTCCTTTGTAGTACACGCAAACTTTGTGGCACCTGGTCTGGAGGTCTTGGGTATCAAAACCACAGGACTGCACCAAGGGCTTAATGAACCCTAGTTCTAGCAACTTAGATACTTTCTCCTTGATGCTCTCGCTCACTTTATCAAGAAGCCTACAACTCTTATTCTTCACAGGCATGCTGTATCCTGTAACAATGTCATAAGTACACAGATTGGTGAGTCCAGGGGTCAGTGAGAACAGGGAGACAAACTGTCTGAGCAACTGGTGACAGTCCCTCTGCTGCTCTGGGGCCAGGGTAGGGGAGAGGGTGACACCTTCCACTGACTCATCCTGCTCCTTGGAGATAGAAGGTTGTGGAGTCGTTCACTCTCCTCATTCCATCATCTGTTACCAAAAGCATGGTGATTCTAGATCTCGCATAGTAGGGCTTGAGTTAATTGACATGTAGGACCCTCGAGGGCTTTCTGGGAGTCTTGAGGTCCACCAAGTAGGTGACCTCCATCTTGTGCTCCTTCACCTCATAGTACCTGGACCACTGGTCCTGCATGGTCTGGGGCTCCACTGGCTGCAACACTCCCACTTTTCTACCAGGCTGAAACTTAAACAGAGTGGACTTCTGGTTATACCAGTTTCATAACCTCCTGGCTGGCTTCGAGGTTCTCAGTAGCCTTCTTCCAGAAGTGCTTCATCTCAGTCCAGAGAGCCAACTTGGAGCTGACTGCTCACTGGAGGGATTTCTTGGGAGCTTGCTTCCACCCCTCCTTTACAAGGCTGACAGGTCCTCTGACAGGGTGGCCATAAAGGAGATCAAAGGGACTGAACCTAACTCCCTTTTGTGGCATCTCCCTGTAGGTGAACAACAGGCATGGTAGAAGGACATCCCACTTCTGCCTCAAGATCTGATAGGCCCATAATCATGCCTTTAAGGGTCTTTATGTATTTCAATTCTCTATTAGTTTTTCTCACAATACAAAATGTGTATCACAAAGCTCATACTAGAATGACAGAATGGTCGATCCACAATGTACAGTGGTAAAACAGGAACAGAGGGTCTTCCAACTGAGAGAAGTGGTCGACAACAGAGTAGTTATCACCTATAGAAGAAAAATGGGAGAACAGAGTGGTAAAGGAAGAAAGAATGAAAGAAAGAAAGGAAGGAACCCCCAGGCTTTCACATGGGAGCTGTCTCCGTCATTGCAATGAGCAAGATACCCGAAACGTGAACTGAATCCAGGCCTGATTATGCCCAGTGTAGGAACTGAAAGAAAGGTGCCCAGTCCCACATCCTCAATCACATATGTTTATCCGCCTCACTGTGGGTGCACAGTTGTATCTCAAATCTCATGGTGCCAGGCCCACCAATATTCGTCGATACCTGTCCATAACCCTCATAGATTTGAATATGTTAACACCAGAATTTTGCCTGTTTAAAGGTACGATGAACTAATCCTGCACTATCGGAGCTGTGTGGTAGTCCCCTAGGGTGTGGAAATTGGGACACTATCCAGGCTGTGGCCCCCTATCTTGAGGTCATATCGTGTTGTATTGCGTAACCCGTCATAAATGATTACAAGTGCAAGAATGAGCCCAGACCTCCTCAAATTTCAGCATGTGATATTTGTTCATTTATAGCTATCTCATGCATGTCAGACAGCCATGCAAAATAGGAGGGTGATGTAGAGGATTTCCAGTGGTGCAGGATCTCCAACTTCACCACAGCTAGGGCGGTGGACAGCCATAATTTCTCATGTTGGGGCATTTCCGTCATGGCTGATGTATTGTCCACATCTATCTAATGGTAGTAATGGTAAAAGACTCCACCTCCTACTAGTGTCCAATCTGTTACCAGATTGGACACTAGTAGGAGGTGCAGTCTTTTACCATTACTACCGTTAGATAGATGTTCACATATGCTATGTTATGGTAACTTGCACTCCTGGTCCTATTTGTTACACATAACTATTGACTCTTACCTTTGTCCTTCTTGCCGAACCACAGACATGACCTCTTTTGATGACAATTGGGACACCTTGTCAGCTGAATTATTTTCTACCAAATGTGTGTCAACCAAATCCAGTACAAATACAGCCGTACAGGAAGGTCTTAAACAGAAATTCATTTGACTAGAACAACTGAAGAAACAAGAACTTTCTAGATGGTGGGATGCCACTACACTAAAAAGATATATAGAACTCAACAAGTCCCTCAGGGGCTTCGAGTCATTATATTCCCTTCTTTTGAAGATTTAGGAGGATGGGAACATTTAATTTCCTCATCCTCCATTGGGATGATGAACATCCTTATAAGACATGCTGACAGAAAAAGGGACAAACTCCCGACAGATATTGTGTCTCTTGAACATGAAATCAAGACTATGAACCTACCAGAAGCAACGGAAAACAATTATAACATTCTTAGGGAAATTCTTAACACACATCAACTTTATATTAAGGACAAAAAAATGAAAAAACTCAAAAGCGACGCAAATTACTATCTCAATGGTCGAATTTACACATTTTCTCATAAGTTTGTCCATTTTAAGAACAACAATAACCCCAAACTTTTGGACCACAACACCACTAA
Organism: Pleurodeles waltl; assembly: GCF_031143425.1. Taxonomy (NCBI): domain Eukaryota; kingdom Metazoa; phylum Chordata; class Amphibia; order Caudata; family Salamandridae; genus Pleurodeles; species Pleurodeles waltl. The sequence goes on from NC_090446.1 coordinate 1,240,745,960, forward strand.
CATTTCTGCCTCAAACAGTATAATGGACGTTTTGAGTATCTCCAGTACTGAAATGGATCCCCCTACTGAAGGGACTTCGGGGGTATTGCCTAAACAAGGGGTCACTCACTTGTCCTCTTTTTTAGAGGAACTGGCCAGATACAGGAATGGCATCCGTCAGAACTACAATAGACCAAACTCAAACCCAAAACAATCAGGAGGGGAGGGAAGAAACACAGGTCTGGACAAAAGAGAAGGCGTGACAACACAATCAGTTGCACGCAATCAGAGACCATGAGTGCAAGTTCCATACAATGTTCCAATTCAGACCCAACCCCTACTTCCAATCAGGATATTGTGCAAGTTATTAACCTATCCACTACTGTTCTTTCTCAAGATGAAATAAATGTACTAAGCAAATGTCTAGGCTTCTGTCCTGCTTCCAAGCCCAACTATAGTGACATACACATTGACCTATTTAAATGCGTATGTCGTCTTAAACTAAGAAAATTCTTTATGGACAAACCTGGTTCTAATACAAGTTCTGACATAACATTACCCACATGTAATAGAACTATCAGAGACATACAGGACAAACATACAGTTTTATCTCTGGACTTACTTCATTTACTCCTAGTTTTGAGGAACTCCTAGAACACCTCGACATCCAGCCTACTCTAGAACTAAACAGTGTACTTAGACCCAAATCCACTTTCATGCCTACCTTACCATCAGACAACCAAATTGATATCTTCTACAAAGCAGTAAGTGCGGATCTATTCAATCTGGAAGACAAACATAGAATATGTGGCTTTGGTTACAAAAGCAACCTGACTCCAGCTGAGCTCACAGCACTCAATAGACTAGCCACCAATGTAGAGATTATAATAAGGGAGTCCGACAAGGGTGGTAACTTTGTAGTGATGGATAGGAGTGATTATATGTTGGAAATTGGCAGACAACTAGGAGACACACATGCATACACACGTTTTCCTGATAATCCACTAACTAAGATTACAAGCCAGATTGAAACTAGACTTTCATACTGGAAAAATTTGAGTCTGATCTCGAACTATGAATACAAATATATGCATATTACATATATGCATATTGCCACACCGCATGCACCATGTATTTACATACTACCGAAAGTCCACAAACCGTGAGTTTTCCCTCCAGGTAGACCCATCATATCAGGTATTGGGTCACCCACAGAACACATTTCTGAATACATTGACTCGTTTCTCTAACCTTTGGTATGCAATTTACCATCATTTATCGAGGACACAAGGGACTTACTATGCCAACTAGAGGACATTGATTGGACTGCTGACTGTTGCTTTGTGACCCTTGATGTAAACACACTCTACACGTCGATCAAGGCAAACCCATATGGTGAAATGATAAGAACTAGACGCAACTGCAGTGACAATGAGATCTTTTCCCAAGAAATGAAACTACTGAAACAACGTTTCCGGAACAGAGGATACTCAGAAAAAACAGTCTCCATGGCCAGTAAACCTATAACATCCAAACAACATAGTACCCTGCTCATTAGGGGACACAAAAATAAAACATCGCAAAGTAACATGAGAAAGGACCTTTCCTTCATTACTCGGTTTAGTCCTGCTACCAAATGAATTTTTCGCATACTCAAACAACATTGGCACTTACTGCTTCTGGACTCGGGTCTTGGTACTATTTTAGGTAAAACACCATCTATTACCCACAGCAGAGGACGAACTTTAAGGAATATTTTATGTCCTGGTTACATTGCGCCTCTTACACAAACCACTTCCCAAATGTGGCTAGCCAATAGACCTGTAGGTTTTTAAAATGTGGTTGCTGCATCACTTGCCAATTCGCACTCAACAGAACTCAGACCTTCGCACACAACACATGCGTAACCTACCACATCAAACAATTGATTAACTGTAATACAAAATATACAGTTTACTGTATAATTTGTGTATGAGGATTGATACATGTGGGGAGCACCATTCACCCACGTAAGGAATGTATACAAGAGCTCATCAGAGCCATCAGGAACTACAATTCCGGTTATCCTCTTGCAGTACACTTTAACGCACAACATGATGAATCAGATATTTTAAACAGCAGATTTTATGGCTTCTGCCATGTAACCAGCACTCCTAGACTGGTCGACAGAACCAAAGAATTGCAGAAGTGTGAAGCAAAATGGATACTGAAACTACGGGCCGTAGAAAAGGGCTTAAATGTTGATAGGGAATTACATGTTTTCTTAACATAAAAATATTCCCAGTTGTTATCTATGTTTACTCATGTATCTTAACTATTGTGTATCTTTATTTATTGACTTTTCTGATGGATTACCTACCCAGATTTACTCGCAACTACAACTTTAGTTACTTTTTAGCTACTTGTCTGCAAATGACATTGCAGATATTGTACTGTTTGCCAACTGCATGTTTCATGATCACTACTGATTATACAATGTAAAATAGTAATCTTAGTTATGTACAATACAAATTTTATGTTCAAACTGCATACCATCTTTAATTGCTGCATTTATGACATACAACTTTCACTATTGTTGAATATCTATTTACTTGGTTTGCATGATCCTTATCCACATTTGCTGTACATCTCTCTTTCATTAGCTGCTAGCCATTTCCACCATCCCTTGCACTGTTTACTTACTATTTCTTACACTATTTTTAATAGACTTTTACTCACAATAACTAATTTGCTTGATGCGCTTCAGTTAATTCTGATCGCCACTCTTAGGCGACTTATTACTTTCATCCTTATCATTAGCAGGACTTGCTAAGTCTACTTTTTACCTTCTATTTACTATATATTTTATTCTCATTTATTCGATCTCTACTTGTTCTCTTATAGAGATTTTAACCTGTGATTAAACAAGAAGAGTGATATTTTCCATGTGTTGTCACCGCATATATTTCCTTGACTCTATATTTCAGTTTTCAGACTTACCTCCAAAGCTCGTCGTTTGACTCAACCATTCCCCTTATGCATGGCCACCGGCCAGGCCCAAGCGTCAGTTTCATAGATTCGTCCTACTTTCTCACAGTGTTAGTCCTTCTTTTATTTTGAGGCTCCGGTTACTATTTAAACAACGGGAATTCGTGTTGTTAGCAGAGCTGCCCCGAACTTCTTGCACTTTGAACAAGTGCACTAGGCACGGTTCTGACAGGTAAGATATTGCTTGCCCTTACTATGGTCTTACTATGATCTTACTGCTATGTGGTATTTTGAATAAGTTTGCATTACCTATCATGTTACGGAGTGAATCCTTCTTTCACTCTATGGCCCCTTTTACCATTGAGTATCACAAAGTCCGTATGGTACCGTTAGCACCTCGAACCTCGCGTACTTTGAACAAGTGAATTCGGCACGGTTTCACTAGATGAGAAACTTTTGCCTCCATTGTGGTCACATTGTTTATTGCTTCTGGGCACGACTGTTTGAAATATTTACCAACTATTGATGCACACGTACAGCTTCTCTGTCATTTTGATTCAGAACGTCCACTTCGTTCAGCGTATGAGTACCATTTGCTTTACAGTTCTTCTCCTTCAACTATTTGCACACTACGGCATCGCCACTTTACTATTCCCTTTCAGTGTACGTCCCATCATGTCTCAGTACCCTAATTATTGCCTACCTTTTACTGGTTCTTAGACTGGATTTAATTTACTGTGTATTGGCACTTAATATGCACTTCTTGCAGTGTAACATTGATACCCGAGATACCTTGGTATCCTTTCATCTCCTCTCATAACAGTCCTGTTTAATTACTGGTTACCGTTAGTGCCTATCCGACTGGATGTAACTCACTTCTTACACATGCATGCTCGTCAATGACCAAACTAAAGTTATATTAACTCACCTTTGGTTTCTTCTTTAGCTATGTGAACTACTTATTTTAGGTATGACTTTGGGCTATACCTAGTTCATGTGCCATGACTTAACTGTTGTATGCTCACATTTTTCCTTCGATATACAGTTCATTAGTTACTTAATTTTCCCAAACTCCCGCTCTTATAGGACTTACCATGGTCTCCTGTCTCCTCACTCTTTGAGAAACTCTCTTCTTCCAATTGGTCTAGTCACAGACCCACAGTTACTTTCGCTTTGTGCTACCTGACTGACTTACTTCCTTGCTGGCTCAACCTTGATACAGGTATTTTTCCTAGTACCTTTTTACCTTCCTGTACCTCATTGCAGGTGTGACCCATCAACACTTTTTTCGTCTTACTTTGTCTTTCTCCCTATCTTTGAAACAGCTCTTTCAGACCGTTATCTTTCTCCATTGGACTTTTTTGCTACTTCGTCTCCGGTTTAGGTAGGTTACTTATACTGAATATATCTCACTTTTTCACGCGTGATATTCTTCACATATTTGTGTTTCTCCGTCTTTTCATTTACAACGCACACCTTCTCGGGTTTGACAATTTTGGGTGTCTTTTAACTATATAACATTGACAATTGTGAAAATTTGCACTCTTTTACTGTCTTATACACACTACAATTCACTTTCAGTCACCTCGGTTATGTCTGGGCTTTCTTATTTCCATGAAGAATCCTAGGTGTTCGTATACTCTGTGCACTGACATTAAAGCATAAACTTATGTATACTACGTTTTTTACAGCCTTGAATAAGTCACTGTGTGATGAAACACGTGTTGGCTGTCCTTGAAACATGTAAAAATTCTAAAGGCTATCACTGTACTTAGCCTTAACTTTTCAACTATTAAAAATCTTTCTGGAACACCGAGAAGAGTACTGTACTATTCAACAATGGACCTCTTACATTGGACTTTGCAAGTGTGTTTCTAATCATATAACTTGGGAGTGCTGTGGTCTTACCTGTTTTGTCCGGTGTATTGTCCAGCAAAGCCAAGCAGCTCATTAGCAGCAATGTTGCTCCGAGTTGATGCTTTAACATATTCCAAACTGATCACCAATAAGTGAGAGGGTTGTACAATCCCACAGGACATGCACCATATAGCAATCTGGAGCACAGCATCTCCAGCACTTAGAGTCCACTTGCATGTGTGCCCCATAAAGCTTAGCCGGGGTCTAGTGGCATTGGTGGAGGACTTTAAAGTAACTGCATTCCAGCCTGACTTCCTACAGCACTCTCATGGTCCTCTAGGATAGTGCAGCAATCCTCTCTAAATATTGAAAGGTACAATCTAGTTTCCTACCAGCAACAAGGTTGTGGGCATTTTGGCAGGAGAAGAGAATGTTGGTCAGTGTGACATAGTGTCCTGTTGTGGTCCCACTTTAGTCTTTCCTAATCTGACTGTAATAGTGGATTGGCATCCAAATCATAAAGAGGCAACTCCAGCATTTTCCATAGATTATTACTGAGTTAGCAGTGCTTCCAATATTGCGAGGGTGGATTCCCATATTTGCGTAACAATGAGTCAAACAGGATCAAGTCTCTTTTGTGGAACACGTCTTCTATGTGCAGTATTTCCTTTTCTCTCAACAGGGACCAGTACATTTACACTCCTATTGTGATATCCCTACTTCTCCATACCAAGGCCCGTAAGTGGCAGTATCTGAAGATCGGATCAGTGTATCGGCCCCTTCGCCATGCATATTTAATGGCATTTATGATAGGGTTGCTGTGGGGGCCAGGCTGTGCATCACCAGTATAGAAAGCAGTTAGAGCCCCTTTTGTGTGCAGCATATGTCGATCTAGAAGGACCTCTGTTGGGATTCCTTTACATGTTTTCATCAAGTGCACTGACGTGTAGCCCTCTGCTGTGGTTTTGGTGTTCAAATTAGTTGCTTGAGAATGGCCCACATCCACCCCTTATAAAATTCCCTTATAAGTCAAGCAATCATTTGCACCAGAACCTGTGGAGTTCTCATGAGGAGCATGCCAAAGATGTAGTTAATTCTCAGCATCCCATTCATTTTAATAATCTGCCCTCTACCAGTTTGGAAACTTTGTTTTCACTTTGTCAATGATGAGGGTGAAGTTAGCTCTTACTACATTAGTTAAGCCACTAGTCAAGTACACACCAAGGCATTTTGGGTAGATGGGCTGCCAAATGAATGGTGAAGTCCCTAGCAATGCTTTTGTGGTTGTCAGTGTCATCAGCCTAGCCTGACATTTTAAGCAATTTATTCTGTCCTCTGAAAAGCTTCAATCATTTCATTAGGGCCAGTCCTGGCTCCGATAGATTGGAGAGGACCATTGCATAATAAAACACTTTCCTACTGCTGTAAAGATCTCATGGATGCTTAACGTATTACAGAAAGTGACCACCAAAGGCTACAGTGTCATAAAAAAATAATAGAGATAGAGTGGGCAACCTTGTCTTGATCCCCATATAATTGTGAAGAGGTGTGAAGAGAAGCCCTGCACGATATCAAAGCTGTGGAAGAGTTGTAAAGCCAACAAACTTTCTCAATGAATGATTTCACCAGACCCATTTTCGTCATCACTCTATACAAATATGATCACTCTACACAGTCGAACGCTTTCAAAGCATTGAGTGAAATAAGAAGCTTTTCATTTTTGTCCTGTCTTACCTGCCATAGGAGATGGGAAAGCATTCTCAAACTGTTCACCAAAGAGCAACCAGAGCCAAACCCCACCTACGAAGGATGGACTAAAAGGGGGATGTAATTCCTGAGCCTTGTGGCCAAGTCCTTTGCCTGGATCTTCATATCTATGTCTGTAAGGGATATCAGTCAGTAGTTGGCACAGTCAAGGAGGTCCATGTCTGTTTGGGTATCAGAGAGATCCGAGTTCTACTAAATACAGGTAGAGAAGAGTTATTGTTTGAAATTTCCAGGAACAGTTTTTTCCAGTAACTGCACTATCAATGGCTTGGTTATTTTATAAAACTCTGTCTGGAGCCCATTGTCTCCTAGCGTCTTCAATGTTGCCACAGAGTTTATTACCTGTGCTACTTCTTCATCACTTATATTGCCCTAAAGAGTTGTGGCTCGATCTGGTCTAAGCGTCTGTAAAGTGAGATTTCCCATGAACTCCAGTTCCCCTTGTGAGGCTTCCTGCAGTCTCTAGAAACATAAGCATTTGTAGAAAGTAGGTAATTCCCAGAAAAAATCATGTGGGTCAGTGAGAAATACGTTAGGAGCGGTCCTGATAGCCAGTGTCATGCAGTGAGTGTGTGTCTTCTTCAATTGTGCTGCAAGCAGCATTTTCATCCCTCATATGGCCTCTGTTCCAATCTAAAAAGTGCCAATTTTCCTTGGGTTGTATATTTAGAGTTTAGGTCATATTTAGCTTTGAGTGTCTGCGGGTCTTGTTGAATCTCTCAACAAGCTAGTTAGTTTGGGGATAATGGGGTGCGGAGAATTTATAGGTTAATCCACACTTGTCCCACATGGTCATCATATACGCTGACATGACGTTGGTAGTCTGGTCAGATACTACCTCCTTGGTGAAATCTACTTGGGTAAATATCTACATAAGCACTCTAGCCACTGTGGTCCAGTCACTGTCCTCATGAATATAGCCTACGGATACCGGATGGCGTGGTCCACCAATACCATGATGAACCTCTTGCTTAGGGCAGTTTTGGGGTTCAGGTGTACAAACTCCTTGGGCTACTCTTCCAAAGGGGATGCCAAAGAGAGGAACCAGGGGATCCCTCAGCTTTCACCCTGACACCTCACTGGCCTGGCAGGTCGGACACGACCTGGAGAATGCACCTGAGTTCACTCTCATCCAGGGTCAGTAACAGTGTGTGACAAGCCTGGCAGAGGTCTTGTGTTGCCTCAGATATCCTGCCATGGGCACATCATGAACCAGTCCCAGTGTGAAGGCCTTGTAAGACTGGGGAACCACCAACACATAGGTTGCCCCAGGCACAGGAAACTCAGCCTCACTGTTCAGTAGATTATTCTCACAGTAAATCAGGAGATCACCAGAGGTGTTGCCAGCTGCCTGGGTCAGTCTTGTGCCATAGGCCCTCAAGAAGTAGTGCAATCTTTCTGGGCTTTGCAGAATTCCTCTATTTGGGGTTCCCCCACTACTAGCTAGCCTGCCAGCTCATGTGAGCCCTGTAGGGCAGCAACATCCTCCCCTCTAGGCTCTGGGGTGTCACCCTAAGACTCACCCTCCTCCCAGATCAACGGATTTTCAGGAGTGGGTTTCTTGTGTCCCCTGCCCTTCCTGTTTTTGGCAGAAACCTGGCACATACTCTCAGGTCTCTGTCTCTCTTGACTCCCCTCTCAGGCTTCCATGGACCATGTGGTGAGGCACACCCACTCAGACAATCCTAATATTTCCGTGTGAGACCAGAGTTTCACCTCCTTCTAGATGTTGTCCACCATGTTGTTACCTCTCAGAAAATTCATAAGTATGTCTGGATTCACAGCTACCCTTAAGGAACCTGAGATGTCTCCATTTAAAGGGAACCAGCCATGGGATAACGACTCTCATGGTTGTCTGCTAGCACAGCCTGGTGGAATACATTAGGGATTATCTGCTCTGAGGACATCAGATGACATTTAACAATAGTCATAATGGCTTCTATGTCTCTCAGAGCCTCCACCCACTGCTCATTGATGGCCACCCATTGCCTGTACTTTGAAGTATGATTAGGCATCTGGGCCTGTGGCACTATCTTTGTCATCCAGGGACACTCTACAACTGCCTTCCCAAATGCTACAGTAGCCAACCACTGTGTCTGGCCACCAGTGGGAGGCTGCACCCTCTTAGAACATTGGGTGCCCCCACTGATGTGCCCACACGTGTGGCACTCGTAGCATTTGGGGGAGATCTTACCTGAGAATTTCTTTTCAGGGAAACCACTCTTCTTCTGATCAAGACAATTCTTACCTTGAGATTGTTTTGTGGGCCATTGAATAACTTTTTATTTTTATTTTTGTCTCCCTCCTCTTTTTCCTGGTAGGGACCCTGTCCATACTATTGGGGATCCCCCAGAAACCTTCTTGGGGACACTAATGCTCAGCTAACGGTTCCCCACCTTGGCAAGCTGCCTGGGGCCAGTGAGTTTACTTTCTATTAGGTGGTGGTGCAGCTCTCGAATACAACTACTGAACATGTGATATCTGACAACCAAATTGTACAGCCCAGTATAGTCACCCAGATCACTGCCCTTTACCCAACCACCCAGTGCCTTGCAGAAGTAATCAACAAAATCTACCCATGACTGGTGAGGCAACATCTGGCTGCCCCTGAACTTCAGCCTATACTGTGGTGAGGCCATACTTCTTGACAAGTGCTTCCTTCATGAGGGGATACCTTGTCCTGTCCCCCTGCCCTAGGGCCAGCAGTGAATCCCTTCCTTTACTGGGGATGAGCCTGCTAGAGCTTGGATCCCCAATCCTACCCAGGGACCCTCTGCATCTATAAAGCGACCTCAGAAACCCCAAACCACTTGTCAATGTCATCCCTCAGAGCAAAGTTATACTCTTGGGTGGTCATTACGAGTTTGCCGGTCACTGGACAGCCTAGCCGGCTGTGGCGGTCACACCTCAGCAAGGCTGGCAGAATAGACCGCTATATCATGACCATGGCGGTGATCCGAATGGAACACAGCCAATATACCAACAGTACCACCTGTGCGTTTGGACCGCCGCAGCTGGTGGTAGGTATATCCAGGCCAGCGATGACCATGTTTCCTCCAAGCATATTATGAGGTAGCACACCGCCTTGATTTCTGGGGCGGTTGCACCGCCACAGAAAGCCTGGTGAAAATCAACAATATAAAAGGAGACACTCACCTTCAGGAACACAGACACCTCAGCAGCCTCCATGGAACCCGAAGTTGAAGTCTTCCCACTGCTCCTGATGGCCATTCAACTCCAGAACTAGCGATAGCGACAAAGACAAAAACCATAAGTACAACCGCCTAGCACACATTGGAAGGAAAGGCATTAGTACACACCCACACACAACACACACACCCGGCACGGCTAGTGACCGCCTCACACACACACACAAACAAACACCCATACCAACACACACACACCTACATCCACACAACCAACAGACACCACGGCCAATATGTATGTGCCATACACACACCACACCACACACACACCCACCACCCACTGTCAAACACATTCATGCACAACACCACTGAGTCACACACAACAACACCATCACAATTACACAAATGCATTGGCAGAGAGGCACACTGCACAACTCCACAGGACAACTTATACTGACAGCAACACGTAACAGCACACAACCAATTCAAATCAAAACACTGCCATACAATGTATCAGACCACATGGCATGCCCACCCAGCAAACAAAGTACATCACAGATGCATCACTACACACACGGATGCACACACCACTACCACACATTGACACACAACACCATCATAACACATCAAAACAAGACCATAACACAAATCACCTACACAACTCATGCAGCTACACTTACATATCACATTCATAGAACAAACACCCCAAATCACACAAATACAACATATACATGTGGAAGGAAAGGCAGGACAAGTATGTAGCCTTTGACACAAAGGGTACCGTCATGCAGATGTACTGTAATAAATAACATTTTAAATAATCCAACTATATACAACATAGGCCTACTGGCCAGTCCAAAAGTCTATAGTGCCCCAGACACACAGAGCAAAGTATCTGGCCCCAACGTGACTCATGACTGCAAAGTGTTCTCCACATGGTAGCAGTATCAAAGGGACAGGCGAGCACCTCAGGGATGGGGGGAGGTGGGGGCTTGGGTTTCGGAGGGGGGTCCTTTGGCTTGGGGTTTGGATGGGGGGTTGGGTTTAGCCTTAGCCTTTGTGGGAGGGCCCTTGGCCTTGCATTTCAGAGGACTGGCCTTCTGTCTAGTGGGGGTAGAAGTTTTAGCAGGGGAGGGCCAAGGCCAGTACTGGGGGTCATAAGAAGAATGGGAGATTGAAGGAATGGGCTTGTGGAGGGTAACAGGACACTTGGGGGAACCACGGGCTAGGACTTTGGGAGGGAACAGGGCAAACTTATAAAGGAATTTTTTCTTAGGAACACAAGGGCAGTCATGGAAAAAACTTTTGGGAGAGCAGGGATAGTGAGTGGTTGTGAGGTGTGTACGTGTAGGTGTCTTGGGTGCAGGTGTGTGGGTGGAAGCCATGTGTGTTCTGGGTGTCCATTGGGTGGGTGGGTGTGGGCGTTCAGGTGTTTTGGGAGGAGGCAGGGAGATACCAGGGTGAATGTGAGTGTCTATTGGGGTGGTGCCTGCATGTAAGGTGGATGCGCTGCATCTGTGCATGTTGGTAGTTGTGGTGAGTGCACATGTGGTGTTTGAGGTGGATGTATGCAGGTCTACTATTGTGGTAACAGTGGGTATGAGGGGACTTGTGGCTGGATCTGGTCGTATTGTTGTGGTGATAGCAGGTTTGAGTAGTGTAGTGTCTGTGAGGAAGGAGGTGGTGGGGGAGTCTGTGTAGGGAGTGGATGTTGTTGTGTCTGCATGTGTGTGTTGTCTGTGTGCATGGCGGTGGTGGGTCCTCTGGTGCTTCTGTTTGTCTTTATGAACCGTGTTAGAAATGGGGCCTTTGGTTGGCATTTAGGTTACCCCCTGTCCAAGAAAGAACCCTCAGTCTAGTCAGGGTAAGTCACACACAATCCAAATAATCCTGTGCCCACCCTCTGGTAGCTTGGCACTGAGCAGTCAGGCTTAACTTAGATGGCAATGTGTAAAGTATTTGTGCAATAACTCATGCAAATACACAGTATAACACCACAAAAATACACTGCACAGTGTTTAGAAAAATATTTAATATTTATCTGATTTGAGGCAGGTCAAAACGATTAAGATTTCATATGTACACTTTGAATTATCACTGTAAAAACGATAAAAGGAGTCTTCAGTCTTTGTAAAGCAACAGATGTCTCTTGCAAGCACAAAGTACCTAGTTTACGTTCAAATTCTCTGCAAGGGACCGCAGAGGAGGAGGGGTGTGGAAAACGGGGAGGTGTGCGTGAGTTTCTCCAGGCAAACACAGACTATGCGTCGATAATTTTCCATGCAGGGAAGTCTTTGCGTCGATTTCTGGTGCACTGACTTGGATCCTCTTCGGGTTGCGGGGTTTTGGGATGCCCCGGGGACGATGCATTGAAATCCTTGGCACGCAGGACCAAGTCACAGGAGCTGTGTCGATCCGGTGGGCGATGCGTGGAATTTTCTGTCGCACGGCAGGTGCTGCGTTGATTCCACAAACGGTGACTGTTGAGGTGAATGAATGGTGGTCTGAGTGTGCGCTCTGTATGGGTGTGGGGGAGGGGTGTGGGATTCAGCACAGGTAGCTGGAGGGGGGACAGAAGACGAAGGGAGGCTGGCTGCCATCAATGGGGAGTCCAGAGCCTGAAAGGATCTCTGCAGGGCAGTCAAGGCACTGTGAATGCCTTCCAGGTAGGCACTGCTCTGATGCTTCTGTAATGCCAGTCCTTGGATGGCATTCATGATGGTTGACTGTCCACGGAGATAGACCTCATGAGGTCAATAGCATCCTCATTGAGGGCAGTGGGGCTGACTGGATCAGGAGCAGAGATGCCTGTGGCAAAGGAGATTCCCACTGTCCTGGGTGAGCAGACATGGGCATCTGGGTCAGGAGCTACACGGAGGGTGGTGCTGGTAAGGGAGATGGCGGACAAGGATGGTGCTGGGCTGGTCCCAGATGGGTCTACCACCACCAGGGAGCGTCCATCGGATGAGGATTCCAAAGAGGATTTTGTAGATCCGGTCTCCCCTGTGGCACTCCCCTCCGTCCCACTGGTCCCCTCGGCTCAGCTAATATCAGCCTCCTGGGTCCCCTGGGCAGCAGCTTCTCAACTCGCCAGTGCCCCTTGTCCTTCACCTGATGATGCTGATGCACACAAAGACAGAGGAGGAGAGAGAGGGAGAGCAAGAGAGAAAGAAAGTGTAGAATGGGTCAGTACCTAACCATCATTCACACAGAGCAACAACTGATCATTCTGCTGGTATGCCATGGGAGGGCATGCCTTTACATTGACATGCATAACTGTGGGAAATTATAGGGGAAACCTAAGCTATGCAGAATAAAACCTACCAATGTGGGACAATTGGCACACATTGACTTCATTCCGGGTCTAACAATGCACACTTGGATAGTACTTGCCACATAACCATGGTTGATTAACTTGACATATCCTGTACTATGTAAACCACCATTATCATTCATGGGAAGGTAGCATTCCCACAAATCCATGTACAATGTGGTCAGTAAGTACTTGGCCCACTGCAGTCATCTACACATTCAGGTAAAGGCAGCTTATTGAGACCTCAGAAATTACATCTGTCATTGTGGCAGAGTACTACTGATGGCAATAGCTTAACACCTCAAGTTTACTGATGCTGATGGAAGGGACAGGTCTCTCCAAATATGTTAATGGTGGCTTGACAAACCCAAGCATGGAATCAGTCCCCTCATAAATTACTGTCTGCATGGTATTGGCACACATACTTAATACAATTCCTTGCAGGGTGGCTGATACCCAAATTCCATGTGCAATGTCCAATGATCCACACTACATCTTACTACTAGTAGGCTACCCAAACCCATACAAGCAAAACATTGGTGAGGTGTGAGTGTGTACTTACCCCCTTGTGGCTTCTGTGCTGCCCTCAAGCACTCATCCACCTCAGGGTAGGCCATCTCCAAAATGCAGACCATTAGGTGGGTCAGGGTTCGACGGGCACCCCTCTCTTGTTGGGAGAATGTCCCCAGCTAGGCCTCAGCAGTCTTACGGGCCCAGCTTCTGAGGTCCTCCCATCTCTTTCTGCAGTGGGTGCTGCACCAGCTATTGATCCCTAGGGTCTACACTTGCTTGGCCCCTGGTCAATCTTGCTACCTTGGAAGAGAGACACATCATCCAGACCTATTGTTTGAACTGTCAGACCATCATGGAACTGTGTACCCAGTTGGAGCCAGATCTCTTGCCTGCCATTCATAATCCAAATGCAATCCCTCCCACAGTACAGGTCTTATCAGTGCTACACTTCCATGCTTCAGGCTTGTTCTTGGGAGCAGGGATGCCACAGTCTATGTTCAGTATTGTGTTGAAGGATGTCCTGTGTGCCTTGCTCAAACACCTGGGCAGCTACATCAGGTTCCCCCAATGTGTGGAATTACCCACTGTTAAAACTGACTTCTATGATATGGGACATGTCCCTCATGTGATAGGGGCCAAAGATGACACCCACATTGCTTTGGTCCCTCCCAGGGTCAATGAACAAGTGTACAGCAACAGGAAAAACGTTCACTCCAAAAATGTCCAGGTGGTGTGTCTCGCTGACCAGTATATCTCTCAAGTGACTTCCAAGTTTCCTGGATCTGTGCATGACTCCTACATTCTGAAGAACAGCAACGTCCCACACATGATGGCACTACTGCAGAGAGAAAGGCCTGGATCATTGGTAAGTGTCCAACAGTATGTGTGCAGCTGTAATGTCCCCTCTCATCACAATCTACCCAGTGCCCCTACCCTTTTTGTGATAGGTCCAACCTTTGTGCACACAAGTGACTCTGGCTATCCTAACCTTCTGTGGCTGTTGATACCAGTGAAATACCCAACAACAGATGGTGAAGACCGTTTCAGTGAGGCCCACGGCAGAATTAGGTGTCATTGAGAGGACCTTTGGGTTACTGAAGGCCAGATTCTGGCATCTATACGCCTCAGGAGGTGCCCTGCTCTACAGACCACAAAAGGTCTGCCAGATCATTGTTGCCTGCTGCATGCTACACAATCTGCCCTGTGACGTCACATTCCAACACTTGATGTTGAGGAGGTGGCAGCTGGGCCAGTGGCTGATGATGGTGACATCGATAGTGAGGAGGAGGCAGACGATGAGGATGCAGCTGACTCTAGAACATAGTTGATCCACCACTACTTCTAATGAAAATCAGGTATGCTTGAACTGTATTGTATGTGTACTGTAGTCCTGTCTGCCTTGTGACATTGATCCTCCTGGTGGGTGCCATCAGGGGAGATGTTACTGTTCATTTGTCAGAGCTAAGTTTCCATGCTATTGCCTAGTATCACATTTCCAAATCGTTGGCCATGTTGTATGTTCCCAGTAATGCAATGTCAACTGCAAAAGCACTGCCACCCAATGTAGTGTTATCAGTTTAGATACTCATTCTCACTGTACACAATGGACATATATGGTACATGACTTATACTGACAGTGGACTTTGGCTTTAGTGTAATGTCAACTGTGAAGGATCGAGCATTGGGAATGCATGTTTTGAAAATGTGGATCTGCCATGGTAATCACTGTTGACATTCCACTTGCCAATTATCACTAGGGAGTACGACAATGTCCTGCATGTATGTTAAGTGGGCAATATTGACCCCTATTGTGATGGTTGTCCCTGTATTGCTATATTTGCAGGTCACTTACATCCTGCTACTCTGGCACCTGGCTAGACTGGTGGCTCTCTTGGCACAGGATTACAGTATCGGTCTTTTCTACCATAAAATTAGCTGCACATTTTCCCCTTCTGTCCATCTTACAGACTTTTGCAGGTCAATGAGTTCACTGAAATGACATGTACTACAGATATTCTAACTTGTCACAATAAAGACACATACTCTGTAGCTGTGCTCATTGATGTTTATTTTGTTTCACAATTGCAATGGGTGAAGAGTGGGGTCATGGTGGATGAATTCATCAGAGCAGCTGGCCCAGCTGCAGGTAGTACAGGTCCAGTATCTAAATTCCATGGGAAAATGGAGGTATGACAGTGGACAGTCAACAGAGTGTGTCAGTGGCAAACAAGGGAGAATGTTCATGAGAGGGTTACTCCCTGGCAGGGTCTTGGCCTCAGGTCCTGCAGGATGTCTGGATGGACAAACGCGTTTGTGTGGGGGCTCCTCAGCTACAGAGGGAGGGGTGCTAGTGGCCTGTGGGTCCTCTGGGAGGCCTCTATTCGACTAGCTGCGACAGAAGTGGATGGCTCAGTTGGTATGCGGCTAGTGGAAGAGGCCTGCTGGTGGGTGAAGGACACAGACAGGATGTTTGTTTGCTCTTTGAGCACCCCTGAAATGGTGGCAATGGTGGCATTTAGGGTCTGCCATTCTTGCATGGCCTCCTGGTGGTATTCCCTCAGCAGCCTCTGGTTCTCATGCAAGGTGGAGAGTATCTGGCCCATCTTGTCCTGGGATTGCTGGTATGCTCCCATCACTTGGGAGATGGCTTCCTGGCCAGTCATTCCCCTTGGTGGGCCTACCCATTGGCCCACAGGTGCCATATCACTGCCCCTGGTCTCCTGTGCCTGTGACCCTGTCACGGTGTGCCCACTCCCAGTTCCACCAGGACCTTCATAGATGTGAACTCTGGGGGAAGGGGTGGGGGCCCACTGCCAGTCTTGTTGATGGCAATTTGGTGTCTGGATGTCATGGAACACACCTTCCCCTAAGGTCGTTCCACCTCTTCCTGATATCCTCCTGTGCATGGATGATTGCCCACGGAGTTTACCCTGTTGATGATCCTCTGCCATACCTCCATTTTACTGGCTTTGGATGTGTGCTGGACCTGTGCTCCCAACAGTTGTGGCTCTACCCTGACGATTTCATTGAATCGTCTGTGAATCGTGAGTGCTTTTGAGGCGACATGGTGGTAGTGATGTGGTTGGAGGGGGTTGTGCGCAAGGGTGGTGTGTTTGGTGCTTGATGGGGTGTGTGGGATGCTTAGTATTGTGTGCTGGTGTGTTGTGGTGTTTGTGTGCAGTTGGGATGTGCTTATAATGTTTATGGTGCAGTTGTATGGTGTGTGATGAGAGGGGAGTGTATATATGCCTATGATGCATCAGTGCTAATTTGTCGGTTTGTGGCTCCTCGTTGTGTATGTCTATGGTTGTAGTTTCAAAGGATTGTGGGTTGTGTGGGGGTGTGTTTTATAGTGGTGTGTGTGGATGTGTATGTGTCTCAGGTGTGGGGTATTTGTACTGTCCAATGTGGTGTGGTGTTCAGGCTGATGTGTGTTTTTGACCGTAGCGGTTCACACCGCTAATTGTTTACAACCGTGCAATGACCACTGTGCTGATTTGTGGTTTGTGATATGGAGGACAGAATGTTGTCCACGTGGCAGTGCTGGTGGTGGGACCACCTCTCTCCCACCCTAGGTCGGCCTGGCGGTCTCGGATTTGTGGCTGTTTTTGGGCGGTCTTTCGTATGTGGCTCGTAATACAGCGGTCGGGATACCATCAACACTGGCGGTATTTTGATGGCCACCACCATGGCGATCGCCCGAAAAGACTGCCAAACTTGTAATGAGGGCGTAGATCTTTAGGAATATGGACCCTCCTGTTTCCTTTGGACAATGAATTGTTGCTGGCACCAACCATTTTTGCTGGACCAGTATGCTGTTTGGCCTTGAGGTCCAGTTATTTCTGACTCATTTAATTTTCTTCTCCTCTAGAGGAAGTTTCTTTCCCTCCATGGTCTGCTGGGCATCTTGAATTTGGCCAGTTGAAATCTGAACTACCTTTTAGCCCTACTGCCCTCCACCTCCTAAAGGGCAGGTTGTGAGAAGCGATGCCACTGCCCGCCCTTGATCTGGCGAGGGAACTCACTCCAGTGGGCCCTCCTCTTCCCTCTTGGCCAAAGATCAGGAGGTTATATCTCTCTCCTCCTCTTCACTCCCATCATCTTCCTGCTCCTCCATCTCCTTATCCTCCTCCTTTTGCTTCTGTGCTGTGGTTTGTAACTAGTGGGCTTACTCCCCCTGAGGGGCTTTTGGAGCTCCTACTTGTTGGAGCTCTTGGTAACGGGAAGGCCCCTCTCCCTGCATAGTCCCTTGAGCTCAGCCACAGTGTAGCTCTCAGGTTGTTGAGTTCAAACTGCATGCATGCAGAGAGACAAAGTTAGGCAGAATGGAAGAGAATTTGGAAAAATCAAAAGAAGACAATCAAGGAGAAATTAAAAAGAGTCCTGATGTCAGATTATTTATCTGGGATTTTGGTTCAGCACCACAAAAACAGTGAGTAGCACTGCACAAAAATAATTACAGGATTCCACTGCTGCCATCAATTTAAGAAATCGGGTTATGAGCTGAGGGGGGATGGAAGCCCCACTCAGGGGAGCACAACCGTCCTTTTCAGAGTGAATTACAAAACTGACTATATTCACTTGTGTTTAACCCTCTGGTAGTTTTGCACAAAGCATGTGGGCTTAACATAGAGGAAAGATATCAACTACTTATGTGGCACACAAACAGTAAAACTGTGAAAACAGACACAACACAAGGAAACTCACAAAGTAATTTAGAAGAATTTAGTAAATTGCAATAAATAAAATGATGATAACAACAAAAATCCAATCAAAGTTGTTCAGTTTCAAAGTTTTGGTAGCTATAGCGTCTGAAAGCACAAAACAACACTCATGGTCACCTGGTCATGCTAAACCAGGGTAAAGTCACAAGCTCAGGCCAACCATGATGGAGCACGGGCCAGATACAGGGACTAGGTTAGTCCCACTAAAAAGGTTACCTTCTCAAAGTCGAGAGCGAAGAGTTCCATTTCAGGGTGAGGAGTCCGCAAGGAGCAGGGAGATCATTATGGATGGTTGTCACAGTAGCACGAAGAGCAGGTCTGGCATCAAGACAGTCATCGCTGGAGCTTCGTATTGGCAGTCAATGCGGGATATCATTGCTCTAGGTCGAAGTGCAGATTTTGCATTGCTGGTCATCTTTGGTGGGTTCTATAATGAAAAGAGTTAGGTTTGCAGTGATGATGAGCCCAAACTTCAGGATTTCACCTTTCTTCACAGGAAGAGCTCAACTAATGTCAGCCACGGGTCTAGGACATGGTGAGGCACTTTTTAGTGATCAGAAACTCACTCCAGCCGAGGCCAGCAGGATTCAGGGATGTCCAGTTGCATGTTCAGGCAGTTCTAGTGCAGCAAGTCAGCTGGGCAGTTGCAGGGAGGCCTCTGCAGTTTGTGTTTGTCCTTGTAGCTCAGAGAAGAGGTCAAACAACTGACCCTTGGAGTCATCCATTCAATTGTAGAAATACCCCACCTAGAAGGAAAGAAATAAGGAAGGAAAGAAGGAAAGATAGAAGGAAATGAAGAAAAAGGAAGGCAAGAGAAAAAGGAAAGAAAAAAGAAAAGAAAAAAGGAATGACAGCACCCTCATGACCATATATTCTGAGTTCATGTGAGCTGCTGGTTTAATATGAAAAAGCAGCAGTCAGATAAACAAAGGGCACTTCAAAAGGAGTCGACAATAGCATTTAGCAGGAGACGGGGACTGATAAAGCTGAACTGTGCTCACATCTGGTAGAAAGGATCCTGCTATCACATCAGACTCTACAAACAAAAGTAACACTGAAGTAATACGATATAGTTCATTCCTTCTCTTCCTCTGAGCTGGTGCACTTGTGGCTGCGAAGAGCCAATGCAGGCACCCTTGCACCATGGTTCAGTAAGGGACACCTTCCTGCACAAAAACAATCTTCTGAGTCTTTTTGCTCTTTTTAATTTGCTGCAGAGTGCAGCACACATAGAAAGAGAAACGAAAGAGAAGAAATAAATATATTTCTCTTCGTTAAGCCTCACCTGTGAAGGTGCACCATTTGGATGCATTCACAGCTTTACTAGCTTTAGTAAAACTGGGAATGCAGCAAATGGGTGGATATGTGGCATCACCCACGCTCCACCCATGATGCAACCTCCCAGGCCACAGTAATGCAAGGCAGCGACTTGTGCTGCCTTTCGTTACTCCAGATTTACGATGTCACGGAGAGCCACACAGGATCACTCTGTCTGGCATGGTAGATCTCACTTATAAGACTGCGTTGTCCTTGATCACTTTGCGTTGGTGCTAGGGCAATGCAAGCCCTTGATAAATCAGCCTCTCAAGTCTTTATTTCCTACATGCAATCTATACAGAATGTCATGCTTTTTGCTTCTTTTTATGTCGCTTTGTCAAAGCTTATTTAGCATTTCCCTCACTTTGTTAAAGCTCATAGTGCAAGCTTTAATGTGCTAAATACATTTTTTGCATGCAACGCATATGAAGTTTGATAAACTTTAAACCTTTCTGTTAAAGAAGTGACCAAGACGGATGTCAGCAGAGAACACTTAAACACAAATATATGTCCATATATGACCTCTGATTACCTTATGGACGACTTTACTCCAACAATTTCTATCAATTAAATGTTCAAACACATAACTCCACAATAGCCAACATCTTGAACTATATAGTTGTGTTCTAAAAACAACTAACTCGGTTAACGGGCTGCTTAAGTGTGTTTCACAATCAGAGCTGTATGCCCTGGGCACACGTAGTGCCCTTAACCTGGAACCTATAAGTAAATGTAATATGCTGATTGGGTATAAGCCAATTTTAGCATGTTTTAGGGGAGAGAGCACAAACACTTTATCACTGGTTAAAAGTGGTAAAGTGCACAGAATACTAAAGCAAAAATGAGGTCGGAAAATGGAGGAAGGCAGGCAAAACATTGTGAGAAGACCACTCTAACATCTACTTTGCATAGTTTATATGGAAAGTCAAAAATGATGGCAACAAATTTATAGAATACAGCAATATTTTCGTAACATTGGTAAGTACATCAAATTTTGCTTATTATACACTATATTACTTTGAAACATATATTTGCTTTAAAGGTAATATTGCATGTAACAAATATATACTTATAGTATAAAACATATAAACATTAACAACCATAAAATATAAATATATACTTTAAAATAATCATGAACAATAATAAACACAATGCCTAAAAATATACGATTTAAAACAAAACTATACAATAACATTAAAATTAAACAGATTAGCAAATATAATAAAAAAACAATTTACACTAAATTAACTTTTAAATTGAAAATAAACCAATATTAAAAGCTTTTTTTTAAATTAGACCTGGTGTGGTCAAATTCCATATTCCCACACCAATTTGACCATCAGTAGCAAAAGAGTTCTACTTTTGCAGTATCAGATTTACTGCTCCCACTCCAACGTAATAAATAGAAGGAAAAGTATTCGACTTTGGAGTGGTTCAATTTGGTATTTCTATTTCAACAAAAGCAACAGTGGGGACAATGTAAAATTTCAGATATCTCAGATATATAATAAATATAAACTGTATTACCATACACACATAAAAAGAAACTTAAATTCATATAATTTACATGAAGTGTGAAAAACGTGAAATTAACATATAAAAATACACATAAAATTATAGCAAACAATATAAATAAAATGTTTTATTTAAAATACTCCACAATTACCCCCAAAATTCCAACAACCAACAAAAACAACAAAAAACACAATACAGATTATTTAAAAAAACAAATAACACTATAAAATGAATCATTATACAAAATGTAATGAAGTAATATCCACACAAATAAAACTTTAACAAAATAAATTATCTAATTAACCAATTAACAAATCTATTACCATACTTAAAAAAAAAAAGTTAAATAACTAACATGTATTTAATTATTAAATTCAAATTTATGCAAATGTTATAATCAACTAATAAATAAATATTTAAAAACTTCCCATTGTACTCTTCTGCAAACATAACTTGCGAAAAACACTACACAAAACACAAATTAAATTACCAAATAAAAAAAATCACGAAACATCAAATAGTGAGTTATAACAGAACAACATTAATAACATAACTAAATAATAAAATATATTATGCACAACTAAATTAAAAAATAATATAAACGTATGTAAAAACGTTATTCTTGCCATCTGTTCTATTCCACAATTTATTTGATTCGCTATTATCGTGAAAAACTCCTTTGTCATATTCTTCTCTCACTTATCTGGATACCCCATCTCCCAAAAGTACACTGCCTGCCTCTTTCGTTGTTACCCTGGTTAAAGTGCAGTGCTCGATTCACGAAGTAATTTTCGGCCTTAACAAATGCAAATGTATTTACGCCTGCTTGATATTCAGATAAATATACCTAGCAGTTGTATTTTCACTTGCTCCAATGTAATTGTACAAAATGATTACATACGATTGCGAGAGTAACTACCATGCAGGAACTGCAAAGTTTACAATACAAGGTATGGTTACCTTTTTGAATTGCGAACAACTCTTAAACACGTCAGTTTGTTGGCAGTAACCCTTTCACACCTTGGTAATGGTAAAAGATTTATACAAGCCAATGATTGGCGTAAAGTTTTTTCAGGGCAGGGAAGGTAACTAGGACATTCCCAAATTTAGTGGATATGCAGAGGAAGGGTTTCTCCATGGAGAAAAAACAAGGCCATGTTGGAGGGAAAAAAAGCAACAATTAAAAAAGTTGCTATTGCACATTGGTGCTGGCTTCCCCCACTGCCGAATTTGTACATTACGCACAGTTTCACAGTGTGGCAATACCAACATCCAAAAGAACATTACATACGTCTTCCAGTACTTCATCTAGAAAGTTGTGACTTTCCAGATGTAGTACTGGGAAGTTTTGTGAACACCCAAAGGTCGTACATTCACACTCATGCGTAAAATTACGTGTACCTATACAAATAAATTGAGCCCACGCCCTTCTTGTTTTGAGGAGTCTGAGGCTCAGTCCTATAAATGCCTTTGATAGCCACTGCTTTAAGCAACAAAGTTATATCTTCCCGTTCATCTTTCCTTGGAGGCTCAGAAAGTCATTTCGTTTCAGCTAGAGATGGATGAGTAGTTAGAACAGAAATCTGTTCAGGATTAGACTAGGGCCCGAAGCTACGACTGTCTCTGTGCCTGCCTGGCCATGCCTTTGATTGAATATTTTTAACCTTATGCACAATTCACATTTTCTATCATCAGGTCTTGCCACCACATGTCTTCATAAGGTACAAACATATTTATCTGAGACTTTGTATTCATTGTACATTATAACTTTTTACAGGGTGCGAGTAACCCAAAACAGGACGTTTATTATCCCAATACATCAGATTGGACTGATGAGATGGTTTTCTAGGACTCAATTTGTTCAGTTAAATTTAGAACAATCTGATATGTGGAACTTGTGTTCAAAAAGTGGAACGTGAGTACACACTTCGGTGTTCGGGCAATGCAACTTTGCCTGGTGATATTCTAGTTTGCAAAACTGAAATTCCGACCATTATATTTACAGAATTGTATATTTTTACCCTCATAGTCCGACAAATTGTGTAATGCTGTATTTTACTCAATATATGTGTGATGAGAACCTTATATGCAATATACTCGGAAAAGAAGTGCATGAAACCATATTACATTGCTATACATATATTTCCTATGTGCAGCTGGAAAGCAATGTTTGGTTTTTATTTAATGCTTTTTATCATATTGGTATCAGTGACAAGTTTGTTGAGCCATGGTAAACTCATGAGCCGTTATGTCTCGAGAAGTACATTTATATACACGAGATCGAAATTTGCATGCTTCAGTGCACTGCTCTAACTAACCATTTTTTTAGTATGGCTCCCGGTCAAATGAAAATGCAATTGCCTTTTCATATTTTTGCTTTGCCTCCTGCGATTCTCAATTAAACACTGTTTGGACTTGGCCTTCCCTATATGTTAAGTTTATGTTTTTTTCAATGGCCTGGTCTTCATTAACCTATCTATTTAATGTTCACATAGAAAGCTTACATTGGCCTTTTGGACAGTGAGTTTGGCTGATTTACATTGTATTGCAGCAGCCCCTTTCAAAGTATGTGGAGATGCCTAATTTTGTATCGCACAAATTTAATTTATAGCGCTGTACAAGATCAAAGAGAAAGATACAGTGGAGAAGTGATTGAATGGGTATCTGACTTCTAAGAGCAGATGGGATTGTTAATTTGTCATGATATTCTTGATGGAGCTGCACTTTCAGCCTTTTCTAAATTGGAGCAATGTTACACTCCTGTTTGTACAGTCTGGTGGGGTCCTGGATGTGGGTATGCCGAGAGCCACCGAAGAATGGGAGCTTGTCAGCCTAAACGTTGGTTGGTGGTTGGGATGGCTTTGTGTATGCTAGCTTTGAAGATGGTGCGTTCTGGCAAGAGACACTAATGCAGTTCCATCACAAAAGAATGATGTGATGTATGTCTTCAGGCTATTGATGAGATATGCTGTTGCGAGTAAAATGCCCTTAAGGGGGGGCAGAATGAAGTCCGAGAAGCCATGGAGGACTGTCTGATGAGTTGTCTTGATATATTTGAGTGATTTTTTTAATGAAGTCTAGTTCATGAGTCATTTCTTTTATCATGACTTGTGAATGAATTAATGCTCCTAAAAATGAAATTGTCAAAATCCATATTTCTTTTTAAGTGCACTCAAGGAGACAAATTTGGTGTTGAAAAGCAGTACTATTCCTCCAAAGGGAGACTGGGAAAAAGGATAGATTGTGTGCCCATATACCGAAAACACCATCTGTATTCAGGCTGCCAGCCACTACCTGGACCAGAAAATTCAGGTCATAGAGGCATTTGATAACCATTATTCTTCTTGGTTCCCAGCAGCCAACCAGACTGGTCAAATACCAGGACCTATTCTGACTTAAAGGATCACCAATTAGTTTGCTGTTGGTTCAGCAATCTCATTGGCCACCATTTTAACCAAGCCTGTTGACCCTGAGTGACACATAGGAGGCTGAAACATGTCTACCCATTGATGTTATCAGCCATAATACCTGACAACATCCTTCTGTTTTTAACCCAGCCAAAGGACCCTAATAATGAAACGAGGTTGGTATCTCGAAGGGAACTTTAACCCACATCCAACCTCTGTAGTAAGTACTCCAACCACGGGATGAAGATAAGTACTGATTTATTAGTAGAGGCTACACGGTTATGGAGCAGCACAGCTTGCGAACACCCATAGCATCTTCAGCTCATACAATAACTGTCCAACACTTCCAGTATCAACATTCTAAAAATGTTCCTACTCACAGCTCAGCACCAGAATGTATTACATCATTACAGTAATCATCACAGTACTACACCCTCATTCTTAGATCAGAGCTTCACTTACAAACTTTGTCGAGCCCACCCACTTACACTAGGTGGAGTGGGTGAGGATTCTATGATGAAGCAAGCCACAGGTGGTACTTGTGGGTGAGTATCCTACTAATATATCAAATAATATGTCAGGATCCCACTAATTTACCTGCGTGTGGACCCTACATTAATCCAATGATATGTTAGGACCCTACAAATTAATTCTTTAGAGGTAAGGAATTATAACAGATAAGGCTATCCCTTCCTGGTAGAGTGAGTTATTCATAATTGGGAGAATGAGGGATTCTCCTTTCTAAGGTTCTTACTCCCCCCATTTTTACACAAACTCACACCTGCTCAGTGATAGTGCGCTCTACAAATCTTCAATACATAACATAAATCTTGCATTGTACGGTTTATTTCTCTAGAATCTGAGTCAAAACATATGTAAACATTAAACAGTTAGGAAGAAAGTCATGAGCCTGGGGATACACTATAAAATATTCATATAGTTCTTGATTTTAACATGCCTATCCAAGCTTATTGCCTTTCTGAGTGAGAAACCATTTAATCCATTTGAGATTGTAATCCAAAGAGCCTAGGTCAGGCATGTTAGAAGATTTTGTGGAGCCAGACCAAAAAAGGCCTCTATTTGGATTCTGATCCAGAGCAGCACATAATTTAAAAACATGTATGCATATAAAACACATCTTTGATGTTACCTAGTGGTGCTGCCACATGAGCTGCATCACGAAGTCACAGGTCATGTCTGCTTTTCTATTATTAAAGAAGATTGCAGGACCCCAAAAAACATTAGAGCAGAGAACCCCAACAGCCCTTGCCCTGTGACTGCCCTGCCCCTAGTCAATCTGGCAATCAGATGATCAGTTTTAGCATGTGGTTGAGAGGGTTGCTGTGTTGGCTCTCATTGTACCAAAGAGAGTGCTAAATTCAGGCGGCAGCACCACCAGGTTGTAGGGAACTGAGTCAAATTCCACACAGTGTGATAACTGTTGTCCTAACCTTTTCTGCCAGCTAGCAGTACCTCACCAGCACCTGAAAGTGGTGGTGATTTGTGGCAGCTGTGCGCGTGAAATTCTGATTTCTCAAGGGAATTTGTGGTGGACCAGATCTCATTATTTTCTCTCAGTTACACTTGTCTCACACATGCAAAAATACACAGAACCAGGAATTGGTTCAACCTTCAGGTTCCCTAGGAAGACACCATTCCCCATATCTGAATATGGTAGTAGCGAGGAGGGCTGTTGGTCTAATATTGTCAGGCAAAAATAGTGAGTCTTAAACATCATTTACAAAAACATATGCCCATTGAAATTAATACTAAAAAATGTTCACCCAATGGAGCAGTATTTTTATAAACAAATGCAAACATACAACTGGCCAAGATGTCCAAGAAGTTGCTTCCCATCCCGGGCATTGAAGTACCTGATTATTTATGTAGTTCCCCTGTTGATTGCTGTGAACTACATTGTTTGTCTCCACAAAATCTTGTTTGCTGGCTCTTATTTGGGAATGGAAATGGAACATTTGGGATACATCAGAAGATAGTTAGGACTTTTACATTTCTCATTAGTTTCATGATGAGCAGGATGTAAAAGCATATATTAAAGACCCCACAACATGAATTGGAAATGAGGACTGGTTTAATTAATTTTTCATACATGTCGCAAAGCAATGGGTAGTCAAAGAGGAATTCAATTCCAGGTGAATTATTTGTAAACTGAATTTATTCAAATATATTTGAAAGTATATTTCTTCAGAGTTTAAACAGATATACCTATAGAAATTAACATGGTGTCACATCCCATTTTCTGGGATGAAAGGCAGAAAGAGGCTACTGGGACCCAACTGTGGTGCTTGAGGTTTTTTGCCATTGATGGCCAAGAGCCCACCCTCCTGTGGAGCTACAAACCAGTCAAAGTTCAACCCTTTCTACACTTGACTCTCAAGGTAGGGCAGGGAACAGTCACATGCTTCTCAGGCAGGTAGTGTGATGGAAAGGAACAGTCAAACTAAAGAACTAAAGACATTATAATGTAATACCCAGCCCATTGTGTGTTTTATGGACATTAAAGTACTTTTAATCTCACAGCAGAAATAAATACTACACAATCCAATTAATACATCAAAACAGTGTTTCCATATCTTGAGCTCTAACCATGAAGTGCTATACGTCTGCTACCATCCTCAGTAATCATCTTCCTTCTCTCTGTGGTCAGGATCGAGCTAATATTGTCCTTACTATACTAGGGGATGGGCAAAGATTAGGTGCAGCAGATTTGCTCATGCTTCCCGGTCTCCCTCTTGTCACAAGAAGCAGCTAAGCCCTGTGATTACCTGTTGGATACTGGAGTCGTCTAGACTTTTTTAATGGGCATAGGTGGTGTTACCGATCTCCAGAGGTGTCTTCTCTTATGTTGATCACCACAGTGACTATATACACAGGACTGACGGACTGACTGAGGATGACTGTGTACACAGGACTGGATGTAGAGCAGGTTTACAGAGCAGCACCAATTTTTAATAGCGCTGGCCTCTGGGATCTGCTGCAGATCAGTACTTCAGATTGCAAAGCATGTGGCCTCTAGGCTAATTAATGCTCTCTACTTTTGTCACCCAGTTGAACAAGTGCCACTACAACTCCTTTACAGTAGCAGAACCCCAGGGGTGTTGTTTGGGGTGTGGCACCCACCAAATAAATGCATTCTTGGCTTGGTAGTTGAGTCCGGGACCCTGAGTGGGGGATGCTATGCCTATGTCGATTTTTCTCGTTGTGAGCCAAGAATGAAAAACAAAAGAGTGACCTTTGATGAAAACAGGAGAGAAACAAAAATGCTCACCTGGTCTCATATCTTTAAAAGATGCCTTGGGCGGAAAACAGGGCAAGTTTGCCTTATTATAAGCAATGTACTACCCTCAGGACAGCAGAGAACTCGCACAGCTCTCAATCCATCAATCAAGCAAGTATTTGTAGAGCGCGACTTGTCACCCTTGAGGGTTTCCAGGTGCTGAGGATGGTATCATTTATAAAACCAGGTTTTGAGCCCTTTCTTGAAATCTCTGAGTGAAGGGCGTTAGGGGGGCGTTCCAGGCCTTGGTGGCGAGGAGGAAGAAGGCTCGTCCTCCAGCGTGGCAGCGACGTGTGCGTTGGATCTGAAGAAATGGAGTTGACCTGAAACCTCATGGAGAGCTTGCTGTCTAGTATGATGCGGGCATGGTCTTTTGGTGTGGGGGTGGGGCCGAGATCCACCGGCCACCAGGAATTGTTCCAGAGGGCGGAGTGTTTGCCGAAGATGAGAACTTCCATCTTGTCTGTGTTCAACTTTAGGCAGTTTTCCTTCATCCATGCTGCAACGCTTTTCATGCAGTTGTGTAAATTCTTTTTGGTTTCAATTGGGTCAGTGGAGAGCAATAGAATTAGTTGGGTGTTGTCAGCGTAGGAGATTATGTTGATGTTGTGTGATCTGACGATCTCGGCGAGAGGTGAAGAGTGTGAGGCTGAGGAATGAGCCCTGGGAGACACAACAGATGTTATTCCTAGTGTGTGATGTAAAGGGGGGGGAGGTGAACTTTCCGGGTGCGTCTTGTGATGAAGGATGCCATCCATCTTAGTGCGTCTTTGGTTATTTCTATATGGTGCAGGCGGCGGATGAGAATGTGATGGGAAACCATGTTGAAGGCGGCGGACAGGTCAAGGAGTAGGAGGGTGGCAGTTTCTCCTCTGTTGAGCAGGGCGCGGATGTCATCTGAAGCAGTGATTAGCGCTGTCTCAGTGCTGTGGTTGGTTCTGTAACCAAATAGGGAGGAGTCTAGCATGTTGTGTCTCTCTAGGTGTTGGGTGAGTTCGAGGTTGACGGCCTTCTTCTGGACTTTGATGGGAAATGGGAACATGAAGATCAGTCAATAGTTTTGTAATTCGTTGGGGTCTGCTGAGGGTTTCTAGAGGAGTGGTCTGACCTCAGCGTGTTTCCAGGCATTGGGAAAGGTGGTCGTGGTTTGCCAAGCATTGATGATGGTGGAGAGTTGGCAGCTAATCTTCTCTCTTCCAAGGCTGAAGAGATGGTGGGGCAGGGGTCAGTGGGGGCTCTGGAGTGGCTGGTGCTCATAAGGGCAGTTGTGTCATGTATGTTTCTAGGCATTGATCGGGTGGTGGTAGTGGTTGATTGGAGGCCGGATGTGCTGAAGGGCTGGGGGTCAAAGTTCTTGTATATTGTTTTGATTTTGTTGTGAAAATGGTCGGCAAGAGTGTCGCAGAGCTTCTGTGATGTGGGGATTGAGTTTTTGGTGGCTGTGGGGCAGGTGAACTATCTGACAATGGTGAAGAGTTCCTGGATTGGTTGGTGCTAGTCTTGATTCGAAAGGTCAGGGCCTCCCTTTTTTGCTGTTTTGATCTGTTGATGGTAGTTGCTGAGGGCTGACTTAAATTTGTCTCTTCCGATTTTGTTCCTGCTGGAATGTTATCTTCTCCCCAGCTGTTTGCAATTGCATTTTGACCTTCTGGGTTCTGGAGTGTACCAGTTGGTTTGTTTGTCTGGTCTGTGCGTTTTGACCAGTTTGGTGTGAATGACTCAGTCTGCGGCATTGCTGATCCAGTTGTTGAAGTGTTGTACTGCTTGGTCCAGGTTGGGAGGGTGGTTGGGCAGAGTGGCACCATGGGCACGGCTCCACTATTGTTGTGTGACCTTGCTGCAGCTGCAGGAGGGTGTACTGTGGCAGTTGAAGATTGAGCGGGGATGACCGGTGATGGTGAAATGTGCGATGGATTGGTCCATCCAGGTGAGGTCAGAGGAGTGGGTGTATCTGATTCTGTCTCTGGGTGAAAAATGGGGTCCAGCTGATGTCCTGCTATGTGCGTGGGGTCGATGACTAGCTGCTTGATGCCGATGTTGTCCAGTCTTTCCAAAAGGTTGGTGGAGTTGGTGTCGATGGAGCCTTCCAGGTGAAAGTCGATTCCGGTGCGTGGGCCTGGTGGTCTGTAGGCCAAGGTGCATTTGAATGTGGTGGTATTGTTGGTGTGGACCTGAAAGTTCATGTGTTCCATGATTGTCATGGTCTGATCGTCGGTTATGGTGCAGGTGATTGACTCCTTGAATGTGATGGCGATGCAGCCTCCGTGTTTGTTGGGGCAGTCACAGTGTTTCATCTTGTATCTGGAGGGTGTTGAGTGGGAATGTCCGGGTCAGACATTGGGGTGATCCAGGTTTCGGTGATGACTGTTACATCGGGTGCGATGGAGGAAATGCTGTCCCAGATTTCAGTGGCGTGCTTACAGAGGGATCTGGCATTGAGAAGGATGCAGCGAGTTGCTCGTTTTGGTCATTGCTGGTGTAGGGGAGAGGGGTATTGTGGGGATGGCAGTGAAGCAGCAGTGACAACAGCTGAAAGGTCCCGCTATGTTGCAGGGCGATGTTAAGCAGCAGTTGTTGCATCTGAAGTTCAGGGTGTGGAGATTGGTGGCAGAGACCCTGAGTGATCCGGAGAAGCAGGTTTCCTGGCACTGGGCCTGGTCCTGGTGTGGATGGGCACAGATGGGCTTGTCTTAGGATGCTGAAGGCATGCCCGCTGTGCCCATACACTATGAGCACCTGCTGCGTGCGTTCACTTCACGCTCGTGCTGCAGCTTCTATTAAATAGGTCCTGTAAAGTGTGCTGGGGAGGCGGGAGAAAGAGCAAGAAAAGGGGAGTGTGGTGCAGGGGACCAGCAGGGCAGGCCAGCAGTCAAGATTCCTGTGCAGGAGACCTTGGCACAGTCTGGCTATCTGGGTGGACTGGGCAAAGGCTGGGCAAAAGGCCTGGCAGAGGCCTTGTTGGATCTTGGCAGAATGGCAGCAGGGGGGAGTCTGGGTGGACCTACCCACTGGAGCCGCACTGCTGCCTCCATTGAATAGGTCCGCAGAGGGGAGCTGGGGAGGTGGGAGTAGGTGAAAGAGTGGGAAAAGGGGAGCATGGTGCAGGGTGCAGGGGACCAGCAAGGGCAGGCCAGCAGTCAAGGCTCCTGTGGAGGAGACCTTGGTGCTGTCTGGTAATCTGGGTGGAGCTGGGCAAAAGGCCTGGCAGAAACCTAGTTCGAGCTTGGCAGCAGGGGGAGTAGGGGTGGACCTACCTACTGCTCAGGGGGAGAGGCAGCACTTTCAGTGAAATTTGGAGCACTTTCAGTGAAATTTGGAACAGTTGCTTTAAAGCTCCTCTGTGTTTCTCTTTGCAGGTGGCACTCCTCTGCACTTTAAAGAGTGACTGCACCTGCCTGCAAGGGGATGCCTGGGGGGCCAAAGGAGCAAGTTTTATCCCACGGCATGTTTGCATCTGCACCTGCATCTACTGTACGGTGCGGGTACACAGACAAAGAGATTCCCTCATTTGCATTGGGCCTTACCCCCATGTATATAGGGGTGTACTATCTCATGATAGTGCTGGCACTACATATGCTTCAGCACTATCAGTATTACAGAAGGGACTGAACAAGCATCTGCAGCACTTCTGTAATACCATCATGCCCTGGGGTGCACTAAGGAGGCACACATGCCTGTTGAGCCCCGGGCCACAATGTATAATACGGACCCTGGTGGCTGAATTTCAAAGTGTGAAACCAGATAATCTGGAACTGGACCAACTTTGTTGCTTGTCCAGATTGTGTGATCCTAAGAATATTTTTTTAATTAACAAAGCCTCCTTTTTCTTTATTATCACATATGAGTGCACTTGCAAATACTTGAGTACAGGATGTGTGCTGTACAACCACCTCTTATGTGTGATTAAATAATTTATTCAATGATAGTGCTGCTCCATCTATAATAAGAATCTGAACCACGTTTAGGCTTACAAGACTACTGACTTGCCTCTTATTTCACTAATGGAATTGTCATTGGGGGGTGAGCCATGAATCCTTTAAAAACTACACATTTTAATAAATGCCTTTCTATGCAGTGTTATAATCTGATGTACTACAGTTAAATGCTTCAAAACGTTAAAGAAATACCCTTTTTTCAATTTTGAAGAGACTCTGGTGGTCATTATGACATTGAAGGTGACAGTTAAAGTGGCAGTAATACCGCCAACATGGGGTGAGAACTCCCATAGACAGCCAATGTACCACACCATCCGTCAGGGCGTTAACACCACGCACCACAGTGGTAGCAACCAACAGCCAGGCGGAAGACAAGGTATCCCCCACCATATCATGACAGTGCAATCCACCACGATTTCCGGAGCGGTACCAACACCATCAAAAGCCTGGCAGAAACACACCACAGAAGAAATACTCACTATCAGAAACGTAGAGAAGATCAATGCCGCCATGGAACCGGAACTGCAAGTCTTCCCGATGCTCTTCTACGCCATACTCCACCTGGAACACCAACGCTGAAGAAGACGACGATGGTGAGTACAGCTGACTAGCACACAAGGGAGGGAGGGACGGAAAGGAAAGTGACACACACAACACACACCAGACCACAAACACCATACACACAACCAGCTGCAGATGAAAAACAATGGCACAGGACACACATCATAATAATGCAAGGACTACAGTAAGGCAGTACTGAGAATGTATTGAATGGGGACAGCCACCAAGTGAACCAATTGGATAACAAAGAGATATGTACAATTGTTCAGAAAGGGCCAATGCCCAGTACAAAGGGCCCACATGGCCAGAGGGCAAAGTCCAAGGCACAATTTGTTTTCTGACAAGATCCGCAAAGAACTGTGCAGGCGCATCATTTTGGAAGTGGGGAG
This sequence comes from Pleurodeles waltl, assembly GCF_031143425.1. Lineage (NCBI taxonomy): Eukaryota > Metazoa > Chordata > Amphibia > Caudata > Salamandridae > Pleurodeles > Pleurodeles waltl. Next base: position 1,240,778,648 of record NC_090446.1, read on the forward strand.
GCACCTCAGGGGGAAAAGCGCTGGGGGCACCTCAGCTGAAGTCGGGAGCTTGCCCACTGATTCTGGAGGGGGCTCCATGCCCATTACTCATTCCTAGGGAGTGCAAGGTCACAGTATCTCAGGTGGGGTACTTTCCCACTGGTTCTGGAGGGGGCTGCAAGCCCATCACTCATTGCTGGGGAGTGCAAGGTCACAGACTCTCGGTGGGGTACATGCCCACTGATCCTGGAGGGGGCTCCATGCCCATTATCGTTTGCTGGGGAGTGCAAGGTCACAGTCTCTCAGGTGGGGTACCTACCCACTGGTTCTGGAGGGGGCTCCTTGTACAGCAGACCCTGGAGGGTGGCCTACATGCCCTCTGCTGAAGGTGAGGGCTGCATTGTCTCAGCTGGAGGTGAGGGCTCCGTGACCACTGGTGGTGGTGGTCTTGGTACCCTACCAGCCTCTGCTGGAGGTGAGGGGTGCAGTGTCTCTGCTGGGGAAGGTGCCTCCTGGGCAGCCTCTGCAGTAGGTGGGGCTGCTGTGTCTCAGCTGGGGAAGGTACCTCCTGGGAAGCCTCTGCTGGAGGCGATGGCTGCTGTGTCTCAGCAGGGGATGAGGGCCTCGTGCCCACTGGTGATGTTGGTACCCTGCCAGCCTCTGCAGGAGGTGAGGGCTGCTGTGTCTCAGCAGGGGAAGGGGCCTCCTGGGCAGCCTCTGTTGGAGGTGAGGGCTTCTTCTCTTTCCAGGCAGGAGGTGAAGGCTTCTTCCCTTTCCTGGCAGGAGGTGAGGACGTCTTCCCCTTCCTGGCTGGTGAAGTGGGATCCTTCCCCTTACTGGCTGGTGGAGTGAGATCCTTCCCCTTCCTGGCTGGTGGAGTGGAATCCTTCAATGTCTTGCCTCCATTACTAGGAGGTGCCTCCACTGTCCCCGTGGACTGTTTGGCTGAGGTGTTGCGCTGGGTCGGTGGGCAAGGAAAATCTTCTTAGGGATGGTGGGGCGGGATAAGGGAGGAGGGATGGGAGTGGAGGTTGAGGGAGTGGTTGTTGGAGGAGTACGTCTGCTGGACCTGGGTGCAGGTGCATGGGCGGTGTGCTGATGTGAGGTGGATGGCTGTTGGGTGTCTGAGTGCCTGCGTTTGTGTCCTTTAGAGGGGGTCAGACAGGGTGGGAGAGGACACAGGGGACGCATGGATGGATGTTGTGGAGGTGTCTGCTAGTGAGGTGTGTGTGTTGCTTGGTGTGGTGATGCTTATGGTGGATGTTGAAGCAGTGCCTGCAGGTGTGAGCAGGGAGTGGGGACGTTACTGTGAGGAAGGTGGAGGAAGAGGAGAGGGAGACAGTGGAGGCAGTGGAGGCAGTGGATGTGGTTGTGTGTGCAACTGTCTGGTGGTTTCGTGAGTGCTTGTGGACTGAAGTGTGGTGCCTGTGTTTGACTCTGCCACTCTTGTGTGATGATCCTTTTTGGGATGGCCCGAGTTTTTTTCTGAGACCGATGTGCAGCATGTGCTCTGATCAGTTCAGCTGATGTGGTTGAATCCATGTAAGCATCTGGTCCTGGCACTAAACCAGGGGCAATCAATCCAATGCCCAAGAGACATCCAGCACCTGCCTTCTCTATTCCTCTTTCATGGACCATGGTGAATGTGCAATTGATTTCTGCCTCAGCTTAGGCAACTGGGTACTTCATGTCATGCCCACTGGCTACAAAGCCTGTGTAATTGACACCAAGGAAACTCTCCTCATGGTGTTTATAGTATTTCCTCTCTGCTGCAGTGCTGTAAGCACCTTTGTCCTTTAGAGTAGGAATCTTCCAATCATTGACCCTTGCTTCCAGCACAAACCCCTTGCTATGTGGATGGTGGTGCTTATGTTGATCTGGGTCTCCTCAGAAAACACACTTGTTGGGTGCAGCTAGTACAAAACCTTTCACCTGACAGTCTATTTTGTAGTGCACTTCCTGTGACAGCTACATCACATAATCACTTTGAGTTTGGAAGAACCTTCTTCTCCTCCCTCTCACTGTGTTCCTAAGAAGCCATTTCTTGTTTTGCCTTTGTTCTCCCTTGTAGCCCTGGGAATTGCCCTAGCCCTTCCCCTTTTATTTGGAACAAGTCTTTCAAAGCTCATATCTCCCTTTGGCATAGACTCATACTACACTAACGTTTCAAAATCCTGTTAGTTAAGCTCTTCACATCCTACATTTCAAGCTTCATTTGATCATTTTCTGTCAGGCTCTGTAGGTTGGCAGGATTCGGGCTGTGCACAAAAACACATCAGCATAAGGTACATCGAGGCTGGAGGCGATGAAAGATGGACTAATGGAAACTTAAGAGGTTGGGAACAAAGAACAATAATTGCCTGATAATTCAGTTACTTTATTCCAGGCTTTGTGTCAATTTCATATTACAGGAGGTACAATTGTACTGAGGTAGAATCCTGGGGCCTTCAGCTGGATTCCAGAACAGTGAAAGGTTCAACAAAGCAGCATCCATGTTGAAACCTGTAAGGCTTATAACATGGTTGTAGTAAGAATATTTAGACCGGCTGTTAATGCCTGTTTCTTGTCCTTTGTACCCTTTACAGCTGAATCAGTAAAGCTTTTCTCCACAACACTGGGACAGAGTTGAGCTTTAACTCGGCTGAGACGATTCCTTGTTGGAGAAGTTAAGTTCAGTGTAGTGTATCTCTCTCTCAATCCCCTTTTACCCTTTCTGTTTTCTCCTGACTCCTGCCAAGGTAGCAATTCCACTTTGCTCACCAACGCAGGCATTCGGAGACTGCAGGCGCATTCCATGGGGCTACAGACCCTGAATATGGGAGTTTTTCATGCCACAGCGAATGGACCTGTCTGAAATTCCTGTTCAGGTAAGGGCACAAACCATCACAAAAATCCATGAATAATTAAAAGCCACCCTTCAAGAATGAGTCTTTCTGTTAAATTCAAATAGCACCTAGTTCACCAACCCTTCATACAACCTTGCAACATCAACAAAACCTCCCTAAAGAGAATGGTGGTATATGTTCCTAAAAGTAATATCACATTGAGGATAGACCGAAACCTACCATTTAGTAATAGTTCTGATCCTAGTGTCTCCCCTTGAAAAATATGGTGTATACTTGCATATATTCCATGGTTTTATTGATGCTTCTGGTGATAATTCCTATATTGTGTTTGTGTTTTGTACTTACTTAAGGATGCCCATACATAGGCAACACTTCCAATCTTGAATAACAGTCCATCTAAATTAGACTACATTTCTCTCTCAGTTCATGATGGTTTTTGGCGAAAAGCAGACCATTCGATCTACCTATGCTGGAGTATTATTGCTAGAGCAAAGAAATCAAGACTAGGGGCCAGATGTAGCAAAATGCTAAATTGCGACTTGCAATTTGCGAGTCCATCCGACTCGCAAATTGCAAGTCGCAATTTGCTATGCAGTACGGTGTCTCAGACACCGACTGCGACTCGCAATGGGGTCGCAATGACCCACCTCATCAATATTCATGAGGTGGGTCGCAATTTGTGGCCCCATTGCGAGTATAGGCACTCGCTAACATGGAGGCCTGCTGACGTCAGCAGACCTCCATGTTCGTGACCTGCTTTTCAATAAAGCAGTTTTTTTTTTTTTTAAGTGTAGCCCGTTTTCCTTACAGGAAAACGAGCTGCACTTAAAAAAAAACGAAACCTTTTGTTTCGGTATTTTTTCAGGGCAGGGAGTGGTCCCTTGGACCACTCCCTGCCCTGAAAAAGTATTTTTGGGTCCAGTCACAAAGTGGAAGGGGTCCCATGGGGACCCCTTCCAATTTGCGAGTGGGTTACCATCCACTTGAAGTGGATGGTAACTGCAATGCCATTTGCGACTGCCTACGCGGTCGCAAATGGTATTGCATCCCACTGCGACTCGCAAATAGGAAGGGAACACCCCTTCCTATTTGCGAGTCAGAAATGCATTTTTCGAGTCGGTTCCGACTCGCAAAATGCATTTCTGCATAGGAAACTGCATTTTGCAACTCGCAAACGGCAAATTTTGCCGTTTGCGTGTCGCAAACAGTTTCCTACATCTGGCCCCAAGTCAGTTATATTAGTCAACATTAACTAGCTCCTTGCCCTGACCGATCCATGGCTGTAGATTTTTATTAGAGGCTGTAAGATGATCTAAAGGATAATGTATCACTGGTTTTCAACCACCCCACCACTTCTACAGCATTAATTGATCTGATGTTCGAGACTGAAGCCAGCAACGATCCTGCTGAGTTGAGAAAAGGGTTAACCACCCCACCACTTCTACAGCATTAATTGATCTGATGTTCGAGACTGAAGCCAGCAACGATCCTGCTGAGTTGAGAAAAGGGTTATACTAGATGGGTGGTAATCTTGAAAACAGCAGAAAGCAAGTGCCCTCAATCGAAACCGATGCAATTTGGAGAGGTACGAGAGACCATTATGGTCGACAAGAAAAAAGTAGACTCTGCTACTATTGTGGAAAGATGGGTCATGGGGTTGTAGTATGCCCACAGATGTCGGGAAATGTCTTTGCTTGTTAATGAACAATAGACCAGGGACAAGATTAAATATCACTGAAGTTTGTGCTAGTAACCAAGCTCATTATTTCCTTCAAGTACTGGTCATCATACCCGAAGTCCTATTTTTGTATATGAGTTGGTAGGTTCTGGATGTTTCACTGATAATCAGCGGCAGACAGAAACTCATATTCCTGTCAGTGAGAAATTAGTAAAGGAGGAAATAGAAGGAATCAGTGGAACAACATTGATATCTGGAGCAGAAAGCTAGGAGACTACCTCTGTTGATGGATATGTAGACCGATCATGTGGAATAAATATGTTTCAACCTCATTAATACATCATCTGACTGTTTTAGGAATCACCCTATTGATATATCCTATTCCAGAGATCAATTGGAAAATACAGAATATTTTGTTTTCTTTGCATACTGTGCAGAGAATGGTTTTCAGACACTTCCAGAAAAGACACAGTTAATGTCACACTTCGCTTTGCAGCAACCTATTCCAGCAAAATCCGAAGATTTCATCACTGATGATTGTACTGTACAGGCACCATACAAAGAATTCCCATATTCCCATGTATAATGGAGAAGAAAGGAGCAGATTCCCAACCTTTGCATAAAGAATTTGATTGCAGTGTTGTAATACATGGAAAACCTATTCCACAGGGCAGAATCAATCCACTGACTGTGAAGGAAAATGAAATCCTGCAACAGTATTTGAGAGAGAATCTGGAGACAGGCTCTTCCTGATATTTAGCAGCAAAAGCAAACAGTGAATACAAATCCTCTGCTGTCATTACAGCCTTCTTGTTCATGTCAAATCATGAAAGATTTTCAATAAACTGGATGTGCGAGGTGTGTGTGATCTTGTGAGTATTCGTGAGGGGGTCATTTTGAGTAGCTAGTAATGTCCTCAGTCTTTCCAGCATGCGGTGAGAAACATCTTTTGAGTTTCTGGATGTTTATATGGTGATTTATGTGGATGACATCTTAATCTACTATGATACATTGGAAGATCATTAATGTCAGGTGCAAGAATTTCTCACTAAATTAAGGCAGCCTCCTCCCAATGTCAAAGCTAAAATGTTTTTGTCTAAGATCCCCAGTTTCAACTTTCCAGGTTCTGAGATTTTCAGAAAACATAGTACATGGTGCCTATGACAGTCAAAGGAGTGATTGAATCTACACTCTTGTGGACACTTAAAGAAATTCAAAGATTCAATGTGTCACCAATTTGCATTGGCAGTTTATTCAGAACATTTTTACCATAATACAACCAGTTACTTTGCTAACAAGAAAGAGAGTGAAATTATTTTGGGTAGAAGAGCAAGAGCAAGCCTTTCAGATACTTTCACATCTTCTCAAATGTTTAAATATCCAACCGAACTTCTTATGTTTTGTCTGAAACAAATGATTCCTTGTTTACTGTCAGAGCTGCGTTATCTCAACAAGATACTGAGACAAATGTACTTCATCCAGTAGCCTAGTATGCATGAAACTTCCCAGATACCGGGACAAATGAATCCATCTATGACAGAGGACTTCTGACCGACATGAAAGCTTTTTTATATTGGAGACATCTTTTAGAAGGGGCCATCATAAGATCACTCTGTGAACTGACCATAAGAATTTACTCTGTATGACGACCATGAAATCTGTCAATACAAGACATGCCAGATGGACCTTATTGTTTTTCATTTTTGATTACTGTTAGAAATGGGGTTTTTGGTTGGCAGTCAGGTTACCCTCTGTCCAAGGAAGAACCCTCTGTCAGGGTAAGTCACACACAATCCAAATTATCCTGTGCCCACCCTTTGGTAGCTTGGCACGAGCAGTCAGGCTTAACTTAGAAGGCAATGTGTAAAGCATTTGTGAAATAAATCATACAATAACATAATATAGCACCACAAAAATACACCACACAGTGTTTAGAAAAATATATAATATTTATCTGGGTATTTTCAGGTCAAAACGATCAAAGATGCAATATGAATTTGTAAAGATATCACTAAAAAGTGATATGAAGTGTCTTAAGTCTTTAAAAAGTAAACAGTCTCTTTCAAGCATAAAGTACCTGGTTTGGAGTGGAAAATCCCTGCAGAGGGCCGCAGAAGAGGAGATGCGTGAAAAAATGGTGTGTGCGTCGGTTACGCCCCTTCACACACGGACTTTCGTCGTTATTTTTCACGCGGGGAGCCGTGCGTCCTTCTACGGGAGGGAAAATGGTGTGTGCGTCGGTTGCGCCCCTTCACACACGGACTTGCGTCGTTATTTTTCACTCGGGGAAGACGTGCGTCATTTTCCCTCACGCGGACCGTCTCCTTCTATGGATCACGGGATTACCAGATGTCCCAAGGTCTGTGCGTGGATTTCTTGGCTTGTTATCCGGCTGCGCGTCGTTCCGGGAGGCTGTGCCTGGAATTTTCTTTCTCACGGCAGGCGTCGCGTCGATTTCCTCTCTGGAAGTCAGGTGGCGTTCTCCATGCGAGGCCGTGCGTCGAAGTTCCGGCCGCACTGCAGGCGTTGCGTCGAGCGGCGTCTTTCTGGATTGGCGTGCAGTGAATTTCTCACTGCGGAACAAGCTGTGCGTCGAAATGTTCACCGCATGAGGAGTCCAAATGAAAAAGAGAAGTCTTTTTGGTCCTGAGACTTCAGGGAACAGGAGGCAAGCTCTATCCAAGCCCTTGGAGAGCACTTTTACAGCCAGACAAGAGTTCAGCAAGGCAGCAGTCCTTTGTAGAAAGCAGACAGGTGAGTCCTTTGAGTAGCCAGGCAGTTCTTCTTGGCAGGATGTAGGTTCTGGTTTAGGTTTCTTCTCCAGCAAGTGTCTGATGAGGTAGGGAAGAGGCCCTGTTTTATACTAAATTGTGCCTTTGAAGTGGGGGTGACTTCAAAGAGTGGCTAGGAAATGCACCAGGTCCCCTTTCAGTTCAATCCTGTCTACTAGGGTCCCAGTAGGGGGTGTGGCAGTCCTTTGTGTGAGAGCAGGCCCTCCACACTCCCAGCCCAGGAAAACCCATTCAAAAAGCAGATGTATGCAAGTGAGGCTGAGTACCCTGTGTTTGGGGTGTGTCTGAGTGAATGCACGAGGAGCTGTCAACTAAACCTAGCCAGACGTGGATTGTAAGGCACAGAAAGATTTAAGTGCAAAGAAATGCTCACTTTCTAAAAGTGGCATTTCTAGAATAGTAATATTAAATCCGACTTCACCAGTCAGCAGGATTTTGAATTACCATTCTGGCAATACTAAATATGACCTTCCTGCTCCTTTCAGATCAGCAGCTGCCACTTCAACAATGTATGAGGGCTGCCCCAATGTTAGCCTATGAAGGGAGCCGACCTCACAGTAGTGTAAAAACGAATTTAGGAGCTTTACACTACCAGGACATGTAAACTACACAGGTACATGTCCTGCCTTTTACCCACACAGCATCCTGCTCTAGGGGTTACCTAGGGGACACATTAGTGGTGACTTATATGTTGAAAAAGGGGAGTTTTAGGCTTGGCAAGTACTTTTAAATGCCAAGTCGAAGTGGCAGTGAAACTGTACACACAGGCCTTGCAATGGCAGGCCTGAGACAAGGTTAAGGGGCTACTGAAGTGGGTGGCACAACCAGTGCTGCAGGCCCACTAGTAGCATTTAATCTACAGGCCCTAGGCACATATAGTGCACTCTACTAGGGCCTTACAAGTAAATTAAATAGCCAATCATGGATAAACCAATCAACAGTACAATTTACACAGAGAGCATATGCACCTTAGCACTGGTTAGCAGTGGTAAAGTGCCCAGAGTTCAAAAGCCAACAACACCAGGTCAGAAAAAATAGGAGGAAGGAGGGAAAAAGTTTGGGAATGACCCTGTCAAAAAAGCCAGGTCCAACAATTACAATATAACTTCCAGAATCTGAAGGAGACCTTGGAAGGCAAACACCCTCTTACAACAGAGGAATGATTCAGAAGAATCAGAGCTGAATGACACGACCTCCTCTACCCTTGCAGTTTTCACAATGCAGCAAAAAGTAATTTTCGAAAAAGCCAAAGGAACGCCACAAGAAATAAAAGCTCGTCCATGGATACAACAGGAGCCTGACAAAAGATCTCCTCAGAATTGATTACTACATCAATGTTCTTTCCCTGCAATCATGCACTAGACAACTCTGTTCATCATCATTGATTCCTTTAAACACAGGGGCAGCTTATTCGCAATGGCAAAGGCGCGTCGCTCCCCTTGGCTAAGCCAGGAGCTGAAAAATAAAACAATATATCATTATCATTTTATTTTTCAGCTCCTAGCTCAGCCAGCAGCATGTGAAGGGAAGGGAGGGGCGGGGCTGGGCCACAGGAGAGGGGAAGTGTGGTACATCTCAGGCTGGCCAAACACACATGCACACTTAGGTTTCTCCAACCTGGCTGTGCTACACAGCTAGGCTGGAGAAACTGCAGAGGCTCCAGTGCGCTCACTGAGCGGCAGAACAAACCGCTCAGATCAATCCTGACACTGCTCTCATGCTAAGATTAGCATGAGAGCAATGCCAGGATTGCTGGGTAGCCTCTGCTGGTGTCCCAGTGAATGCTGGGACACCAGAAGAAGAGCATGGGAGAGAGGCGGCAGGCGGCGGCTCCGGTAGTTTTGTTTTTTTTGTTTTTTTTTCTTCACCCCCTACTCCCTGGCCCTCCCCTTGAGATTTGCATCGGCCGTAGCTGTTTAAACAATGGGACACTTTATTCTCCTCAAACAACTTCCTACAGCAGTTGAGCTAGCAGACACTTTCAACATATTTTACGACTACATAAATCATCACCACAGACAGAGGGACAAAATCCACAGTGATGTTTTGTAAATAACTAATAAAAACAAACAAAATGTATCATTTCAAATCTACTAGTAATCTGTAAAGAGATGGACAGATTACTAAATCAATCTCTATGACAATACCTTCAATGTTTAGTTATTGATCACCAAATGCCTGGTAACCAGTGGATTGCTTTGGAAATGTTTACATACAATACCTCATTGCACGCATCACTAAGATCTCTTTTATTTTGTTCATTTGTATTCACCCTCAGACGCTCCCTCTAAAGTACACTACTGCTACTGTTCCCTCAGTCTTCTTCAAATAATTTCAATCTTCCAAAGGTTTTCACATCCATGTCTGTTGCATGCAAAAGAAGCCTAGAAATGTTTTACAAATAAGCATCACCAAAAAGCACCTATTAGAAAGGGCACAGGGTTTGGGTATTAACCAAGGGCCTGATTCATAAAGATATTTACGTGTAGTAAAGTTACAAGTGCTGAGTCTCCACACTGGGGATGGAATCTCCATACTGCAGTTCTCAGTGCCAAGATTCCTCCATGAGTGCGGAGACTTTGCCCTTGTAAATTTACTACACTCTAAGTACCTTTGTGAATCAGGCCCCAAGAATCTAATCGGTTCTGACCCACATTGTAAATTTCATAGTCTCTCACACAGTTTCTAGGAAGATGGGAAACTCAGCTTTACAATAGTCACAACTCTCACACTGGTATATACACCTAGGCCCTAATTACGAGTTTGGTAGTCAGTGGACTGCCGCGGTGGAGATGGCGGTTGCACCGCTGCGGGACTGGTGGTATAGACTGCCATATTAAGAGTACTGGGAAAGTACTGAACCGCCAATGTGGACAGACAGCTGTTGCCGGTGGAAGGCCTCTCCAGGCCGGCGGGCACACAGTTTCTGCCCACAGTATTATGAGGTTTCACACTGCCAGGACTTCTGGGGCAGTCTAACCACCATTAAACCCATAGCAAAAACGAACAACATAAAAGGAAGCACCCACCTTCTGAAACACAGGCGCGTCCGTAGGCAGCATGGCACGCCAATTGCAAGTCTTTCCAATGCTCCTGCTGCCCATTGACATTCAGGACCAGTGACACAGACATAGACACCCGCCGTAAGTACCCCAGCCTAGCACACACTGGAGGGAAGGACATTAGTACACACACGCACAAATGCACGGTCACCATACTTGCATGCGCAAGGAAAGCCAGGACATGTTATGTGGCATTGACACCAACGGTGCCATTATAGATAAATATTATTGGAAATATCAAAAATGTCATGATAACTACTTACAAAATGCCACAAGGGTCCGTGCATCACTGTCCAAATGTCCCTGGCACACTGGGAATGTGAGGAGTGCCCAACTTAACTCCTGACTGCAATGTGCAGACCTCCACAGGGCAGGGGCATCAATGGGGCATGCAGGCATCTAAGGGATGGGGGGGTTTGGGGCGGCGTGATCAGGGTGTGGATAGGGGGTCCTTCCTCTTCTTATCAGGCTTCCCCCCTTACTGTCCTGATTTTGGGGGGACGTCTTAGCCGTGCCCCTCTTTCCTGCCTTCTTAGTTGGGATGGCGGTGGAGGCCACCACAGCAGGGGACCCAGATGGAGTGCTACCAAGGCTGGATGTGTGTGGGGCAGGTGCGCCTGTTGTGGCAGCACTGCAGACTGCTGACTGCAGGGCATGGCTCTGCCCAGATGAGGACAGGGAGGTGGAAGGCAGGGCTCTGGGAAGGGTAGCAGGGCATTTGGGGGGAACATGGACTGGACCAGATGGGAACAGGGAAAACTCATGCAGGAATCTCTTTTTAGGGGCAGCGTGTAGGTCATGGGGTAGGCATTTGGGAGTGGAGGGAGAGGGGATGGTTGATAGGTGTGTACGTGGATATGGCTTCGGTGCTGGTGCATGGGTGTATGAAATGTGTGTGCTGGGTGTGTGTTGGGTGGATGAGTGTAGGCATAAAGGTGTACTGGGGAGGAGTGGAGGAGACACAGGGAGATGGCGGGGGATGTGTGAGTGAATGTTGGGTGGTGTGTGCAGGTAGGGTGGATGTGCTGCATATGGTTGTGTTGACTGTTGTGGTGGCGCGGATGTGGTGTATGGGGTGCATGCATGGAGGTCAGCTGTTGTGGTGACAGTGGCAGTGACAGGACATATGTCTGGACCTGGGACTGATGATGTGGTGTCTGCATGTGTGAGTGGTGATGCGGCTGTGAAGGGGGAGCATGTGGGGGAGTCAGGGTAGGTAGTGGATGTTGGCGTGTGTGCATCTGAATGGTGGGTGTGTGTATGGCGGTGGTGGCGTTTGTGGTGCATGTGAATGTCCTTACGCTCTGGGTCTGTTGGTGGGGATGCATGCTGGTATGAAAGTGTGCTTTGGATGGGACATGGGAGAGGGATGTGGGAGTGGGAACAGGTAGTGGGAGTGGGGACGGAAGAAGAAAGAACACTGGCTGCCATGAATGAGGAGGCCAGAGCCTGAAACGATCTCTAAAGGGCAGATAGGGCACTGTGAACGCCTTCCAGGAACGCATTTGACTGTTGCATCTGGGATGCAAGTCCCTAGATGGCATTCACGATGGTTGTCTGCCTAAGAAAGATGGACCTCAGGAGGTCAATAGACTCCTGATTGAGGGCAGCCGGGCTAACTGGGGCATTGGCAGAGGTGCCTGCGTTGAAGGAGATGCCCACCCTCCTGGGTGAGGTGGCACGGGCAACTGGGTGGGAAGCTACAGGGAGGGCGGTGCTAGTAAGGGGGTGGCAGACAAGGATGGTGCAGGCATAGGGCCTGAAGGTACTGGCACCACCAGGGAGTCACCATCGGAGGAAGAATCAGATGATGCTGTAGATGTTCCTGTCTCCCCCGTGGTGCTTTACTCGCCCTCCGTTCCACTGGTCCCCTCGGGTCCGCCGGTATCAGCCTCCTGGGACCCGTGGGATGCAGCTTCCCTACTTGCCGGTGCCCCTTCTCCTTTACCAGATGATGACAGAGGAGCAGAGGGAGGGAGAGTGGGACAGTTAGAGGCAAGGTGGGAGAAAGAGAAACAGGGATCAAGTGGTCAATGCCAGCACAGCAGCCATATACAAGTCACTACAACATACTCCAGTGCCATTTCATTACATGCCATGCCTTCACACACATGCCATTGTAATGACCGCACATGCGTGCCACCTCAGTCATGCCCATGAGTTTCACACATGCTGACACACATTCAATCCTGTACAGAATGAAAGCCGTGCACTCAACACATGTCTGACGCACCCCATTGGCTCTTGGCTCTATAAGTTTACTAGACCTAAACTTTATACTCTACGGGCGTTTGAAGGCAATACTTTCACAGCCACATAACCCAAGCACATATAGCTGTATAATTTGAAACCTCAGACTTCCCAGACTACACAACCACCACATGCCAGCAGACAGCAGATAGGGATATGGCTCCAGCAACACTGATTGGATAGTTGGGAGTACAATTTGTGTAAACATCAGAAGCAGGAACCCTGTCCACATCTAAGACCCTGCTCATGTACTACACAGTTGTACTGTCATCAATGCCACTTAGCATTAAAGTCAACCCCAACTCACATCCTGCATCGCATATGAACACATGTATGTAGCACATCCGGCATCAATGTGTCCCAAGCCTAGTAATACAGTAGCTACCTAGCATATATTCAACAGCCTTCACACACTGCACAGGCTGCACCTATAACTCACCACATAACCTAAGTACGAATGTGAACTCACCCCCTTGTGGCTGCTGTGCTTCCCTCAAGACCCCATCCACCTTAGGGTAAGCCACTGCCAAAATGCAGGACATAAGGGGGGTCAGGGATTGATGGGCATCACTCCTTCATTGGGAGAACGGCCTCAGCTGGCCCTCACCGTTCTTCCTCGCCCAGCGTTGCAGGTCCTCCAATTGCTTCCTGCAGTGGGTGCTCCGTTGGGCAAAGGGCCCTAGGGTCCACATTTGCTTGGCGATGGCATGCCAGATGCCCTTCTTTTGATGGGCGCTCACCTGCATGGATAACACGGAGAAAAGAAGACAGTCATGTAGCATGGCACCTTAGGGACTGCATTGGACACAACAATCCCCTGAACATATGCACATTTCATCCTTCCAGTTGTCCTCACAACTCTCAGCCAGGTCCTTCCGCAAGTCATTCATCCTCATCCCAAGACCCCCATCCATATTCGTACCACTCACAGACAGTACAATCATAGTGCACTCACCTGCTACCCTTGTGCCTCATACAGCAGTGCATACAGGGGTAGGACACCCTCCACAAGCTTCTTAAGTTCCTCCTGTGAGAAGGCTGGGGCCCTATCCCCTGCAGCACATGGCATCTTGGCTACCAGTGGCAGAACACAGCAGCACACACAGTGGTGGTTTACTCAGCACGAGTGCCAGGAGTCAAGTGAACATGAGTACATGAAATGGCACGCCGTGGACATCACCGTCACCGCCGGTGGTGATCGCCATTGGCTCATGTCTCCCATAGGCAACCAAGTTAACCAATGAGGAGTTGCGTGGCGGTTGCGACTGCTTACCGCCATGACGTCTTACACCAGCGGAATTCGCTCACTTCCATCTGTCCTGTGCATGCAAAACAGGTGGCTGCCATTATACATTTGCAATGTGCACAGAGGTGGTTTATGAGGTGCGTCATGGATGTTTAATAGTGACCTGTGCACAGCTCCACTGTGCCCACACAGTCCTTTGTGCACATAATGATTGCCACTCCCTCCTATTCTCAGGAACGGTGGAAGAATGATGGTGAGGAATGCTCCTGTCTACAGGCCCCTGGTCGATCTTGCAACCCTTGGAGAGAGGCATGTCATCCAGTGCTATCGGCTCAACCATCAGACTATCATGGATCTTGTGAGGCTGTTGGAGCCAGATCTGTGGCCTGATCTTTGTCATCCCAATGCCATCACACCCACAATACAGGTGTTGGCAGTCCCCCACTTCCTTGCCTCAAGGCGCTTCAAAATAACAGTGGGCTGGGCTGCCGGAATGTCCCAGCCCATGTTTAGTAATATCTTGAAGAGTGTCCTATGTGCCCTACTCCAATATATTGGCATCTATATCAGGTTCCCCCAACGTGACGATCTGCCTACTGTGAAAGCAGCCTTCTACGCTGTGGCACATATGGCACATGTGATCGGGGCTATTGATGGGACCCACATTGCCCTGGTGTCACCCAGGAGGAGTAAACAGGTGTTTAGGAACCCTAAAAACTTCTAATCAACCAATGTTCAGGTGTTATGTCTCGCAGACCTCTACAGCACTCAAGTGACTGCTCGGTTCCCAGGGTCAGTGCATGATGCCTACATACTGCGGAACAGCAGTATCCCACACCTGATGGCACCAATGCCAGGCTCATCGGTATGTATCGTGTCATATGTGTGCCTCTGTAGTCTGCCCAATCTACACCACATTCTAGATTTACCTACAGTTTTCAAAATGCCAATTACCTCTGTGCACACAGGTGATTCTGGTTATCCCAACCTGCCATGGCTACTGACACTTCTCAGGCATCCGACTACAGCAGCAGAAAACTGTTTCAATGAGGTGGGTAATCAAACGCACCTTTGTAGTGCTGAAAGCCAGATTCAGGTGCCTGCACCTCACTGGAGGGGCCCTACTGTACAGACCAGCAAAAGTGTGCCAGATCATTGTAGCGTGCTGCATGTTGCACAATTTTGCTATCAGACGTCACATCCCATTACTGGATGCTGAGCGGGTGCAGCTGTGTCAGTTGCTGATGAAGGGGACATGGGGAGTGATGAGGAGGATGATGACGAGGATGCAGCTGATTCCAGAGCAGAGCTGATACAACAATACTTCTACTGACATAAAAGTATGTGTCAGAGCCATACTAAGTAACCATTTGCAATGTCCGTCGTGTGTAGAGCTGCCACCAGGGTTGTGACTTCAATGTGAATGTAGTTTGTACACATTACTTTAGATGTGGTGCTGTTAACTGTATTACAGAACTTGTAAATGATTACTTCCCCTTCTGGCACTGTCACCTAAATTGGTAGGTCAATGTTCTTCCTGTTACATATGTGATGGCTGTACATAATGTACTCATGGTGGATAAAGACACAGACAGAAACTGTGCTCAAAGATGTTTATTTTATGATAAAAGTGCACGGGCTGATGAGTGGGGTCATGGTGAATGGGATCATCTGAGTACTTAGCCCACCTGTGGGGAGTCGTTGTCCGGAATGATGGCCATGTGACAAAGGTGTTATGACAATGGACAGTCAACAGGGTGTCGCTGTGACACACAAGGGGGTATGTTCTGGCGGTGGTCTTGGCATCAGTGGAGGCTGGATGGGTGGTTGGACGTCCTCGCTTGCGTGGGGGCCCCTCAGGGGAAGGGGTGCTGGTGTCCTGTGGCAGGGCCTCCATTCCACTGGTTGCAGCTGACATGGAGGGTTCAGATGTGATCTAGATTATGGTAGGGGCCTGCTGCTGGGAGGTGGGCTGATGCTGGATGGTGGCACGTTCCGTCAGCACCCTTGCTATGGTGGCCATGGTGGCATTGTGGGTCTGCCACTGCTGCATGGCCTCCTGATGGTTCTCCCTCTGTAGCCTCTGGGTTGCAGGGTAGTGAGGATCTGGGCCATGGTGTCCTGGGTTTGGTGGTATGCACCCAGGACCTGGTTGAGGGCCTCCTCGCCAGTCTGATGTTGTTGCTGCCCCCTTCCTTGGACCACAGATCCCCTCCCTCTGGCCCTGGTCCCCTGTGCCTGTGCCCCTGACACAGTGTGCCCCCTCCCAGTAGCACCAAGGCCTTCATTGTCTGGGGTGGGTGACCTTGACTCAGGCCCCTGTACTATGGGGCACACCTCTAATTGAATGGTCCCTGAGGCACAGTTTTGGGGAGGAGGGGCGAGCTGTGGTGTTGTAGCCACACAGGAGGGTGAGTTTGGGGTGTCTAGCTTAGGGCTGCTGGAGGTGGACTGGCATTGCTTCATCCTCGAGACATCCACTGGGGCCTTCATCCTGGGAGGGCTGTCTGACCCTGGCATCCTCTGCTGGATGGCAGTAGAAGGGTTTGCTGTGGATGGAACGGGTGAGAGTTATTATGTGGAAATGGCGTGGTAGTGTCATGGTATGCCGCTTGCAGTGGGTGGAATCCTTACCCAGGTAATGGCAATGACATTTGCAGCAATGCTGACACTGTATGGTGAATGGTCTTTGGGCCATGCTTGTCATATGAATTGTAGTTGTGGGTTTGCTCTTTGACATTGCTGTAATTGGCATTGGTAGTGAGGTGGTGTTGGCTAGCAGTCTGGGTG
Organism: Pleurodeles waltl; assembly: GCF_031143425.1. NCBI lineage: Eukaryota > Metazoa > Chordata > Amphibia > Caudata > Salamandridae > Pleurodeles > Pleurodeles waltl. Next base: position 1,240,795,291 of record NC_090446.1, read on the forward strand.
GGCTGTGGGATGACTGTCTATGCAGGTACACCATTGTGAGGTGTGAGTGTGACTTGGATCCAGCATGCCTAGTGATATTTAGTGGTAGTGGTAGTTGAGGAGATAGTGAAGGCTTAGCGTGCATTGTGTGGGGTGGGTGTGTGAATGGTGGGAGAGGGGTGGTGTGGCATGCAGAGTAGGAAGGTGGGGTGATAGTGGGGGTGCATTCTTGTGGGTTGTGAAATGATGGGGAGTGGTAGGTGCTTGGGAGGCATGCAGGACTGGAGTGGTTAGTGCTCAGGAGGGGTGTATGTTCCTTACCAGTATCAATCCCTCCAATGATTTTGTCAGGCCCTCAGGATGCATGATGTCCAAGACCTTCTCCTCCCAGGTTGTCAGGTCAAGGAGAGGAGGTGGGGGTCCACCGCCAGTCTTGTTGAGGATGATGTTGTGCCTGGAAGCCATGGAACGGACCTTCCCCCTGAGGTAATTCCACCTATTTCTGATGTCCTCCTTTGTGCGTGGGTAGCTGCCGACTGCGTTCACCCTGTCGACGATCCTCTGCTATAGCTCAGTTTTCCTGGCAATTGATGATTGCTGTGCCCCCATCAGTTGTGGCTCTACTCTGACAATCTCGTCCACCATGACCTGCAACTCATTGTCGGTGAAGTGTGGGTGCTTGTGGCGTGACATGTTGTAGGGGTGCATGCTATGCGTACGAGGTGCAGTGCGGGCGGTTGACTGTTGTGGGGTTATGTGGAACGTGTGAATTATTGCTCTATGTGCAGTGGTTTGTGGGTCATATATCTCTGGCTTGTGGTGATATTCACAAGAGTTTGTGGCAGTGTGATGGGGTGTGTATTGTAATGCAGAGAACAGGTGTGTGTGTGGTGTGTGTATGTTTTAGGTATGGGGTATTCGGGCTGTTCAACCTGGTGTTGCCTTCTATTAGCAGTGATTTTCTGCCCTGCCGCGGAGTGCACCGCCAATGGTTTACCGCCGTGCATGTTTCTGCTGTGCTGATTTGTAACTCATAATATGGCGGCCGGAATAATGTCAGCATGGCGGGCCCGGCAGACAGGCAGTCGCTCTTTTGCCATCTGTGTCACTGGCGGTGTTGGATTTCTGGCTGCGTTTTGTCCCTTTGGTGTTTGTGACTTGTGAGATAGCAGACACCGTACCGCCCAAACCCGTAATGAGGGCCCTAGTGTTCCATGTATCTCAAATTATGCCTGCCACGTCAGATGTAGTCAGTCAGTCAGTTTTTATTGTTCGGTTATTAAAAATATTACAATATAAATCATAAAACACATCTTAAAAACCATTCTTCAATAGTATACATACATTTGATATTAAAATAAGAGATCCTAAAGTATCTTGATAGATTATTAAAATAAGATAAACAATTTATTTAAAATCTAGAATGTATAGCAAATAATTTAAATGTTGCACATTGTTAGTATAATTTAAGCATAAAGACCAATAGGACTAAGTCACAAAAAGGACAGTAAATGTTCTAAAGTACCACCATTGGATACTCAGTAAGCTGGAATGAATAACAATGTTCTGAGCACTGTTAGCGTAATTCTCATTAATAAAGGTCCTTCTGTTTCCCCGTTCAAGAATTTTCGTACTGCTTTGTATGCTGGAGTGCACAGCGATATTCTGAAGAGTGGCAGGTGTAGTGAATAAACCTCCACCAATGTTAATAGATGGATCACCAGAGAATGAAGAATAGATGGATCACCAGAGAATGAAGTAGAGGGAATTATGCACTCATGTATCTTTCAAGACAAATTGCAATACATGATGGCCTGAAAGGGGTCCTTTGTATTTGAAAGGTTGTAGGAATATGAGGATTTTGTCCATGCTTTCTAACTGGTGAAAAGGTTTCATGAACAACATCTCTATGAAAGTTTCTAAAAAAAAATTGCTAATTTTTTACTAGTTCATGCATGAAAAATTCTGGGGTCCTCCGTCAAGCAGGGGCTGAAAAAAAGGGGAGTCCCAAAATGTATCTTCCCTTTAATTTTTCAATAGGCAGAGCTACAGCCCAACCCGCTGAATGAATTCACACCAAATTTGTCAGAAAGGTAGATCTTGGTCTAGAAAGAGTGATGTTTTGTGATTTGGTGTAAATCTGTTCAGTTGTTTTTGAACAATTAAAGTTCCAAACCTTTGTATATATCATGCCACAGAGGATCTACGGACCCAACAGATCTCAACCTGCGATCTGATTGGCTGCCCCCACAACCACAACAATGAAGAGGCAGCCATTTTAGGACTTGGAACTCAGTCCTGAGTCCTAACATAAAAGGTAAAAAAAGACATAAAGGGGTAGGGTATGGATACCTTGAATCCAAGGTGTGGTGGTCGGGTTCCAAGGGTTTTTTTCTGCAAATTTGTGGAGGATCTGCAAATCTGCTGCAATTTCTTTTTAAAAAGCAAACCTGCAAACCAGGGGTAAAGTGTCTGTGATCTGCCAACAAAAGCTATTTTCACTGTGGCAGGATTAGCTGTCCTACATAGAAAACCAGAGTTCACGTAAAAACAACAATGCTGTATCTCGGGAATGGGACCAGCTAGAAAAAATAATTAAACCACTATAAGATACTTATCTTCACGCAGCCTAGAGTTCTTGGACGCTAATTTGTATTAACTCGCCAGCAACTCTCAGCCTGTACTTGGCATGAACGAGGTGTGAAATCCCTCCCAGGAGGATAGGTTGACCTGAATGGGCAGGGATCTCTGAGTTTAGCCAAATATTTAGGGTCAGGGTTGTAGGCATTCTGTTAGCACAATAGTGTCAAATCCTGCATGAAAGGTCTATCTGACACACATGTAAAGCCTATGTGCTCAGGAAGGGATCAAATAAGGCATAAGAACAATTCTGAGTACCAAGGGTCCTCACTTTGTTTAACCAGACTTTTAAATCTGGTTGGTTCAAGACCTGCTTCAAAGCAGATTTTAGTATTAGATGTGGGAGGATACTAGTGGTGTCACTTTGACAATCCCCCCTGCACCCCTAACCCTTAGAGCCCAAGTTTAGTTTTGCTATCTTGAAAATTCCCTAGCACACAGCACTTTTGACCTATTTCCATTAAGGTAAAAAGATATTTCTGTAAAAGTGGGTCGAGTTGCTCCGTGAAACTTTTACCCCATTGGTTAGGGAATGACTCATACCCACTAGCAATGCCAGACAATAATGTGGCACCCCAATGCACATTTTAAGTACACTTCCTGGTACTGCAGAAGAAAAGAAAAGGACTTGACCTGCTGTCTGTGACCTGAGAGGAGCCCTGAATGACTATACTTACTCCCTTCTATACCCAGGGTGAAGAATTGGACTCCAATAGCCAGTTGGTTGACCTCCTGTGTGGCTGCTGGAACACAAGAAGATTCAAGAGAACTTTTTACTCAAGTACCCTGCTCATCAGTGTCAACTAGACTTGGACTGGTCTTTTTTCTTGGCCTCTGACTGCTACCCCGAGAGTCTCTAGGTGCCCTCCCCTGAGGTGGTTCTAGGGCCTTAGAAGTGTACTCCTGTGGTTGTTTGAGACTTAAAAGAAATGTCAACATTTTTCTTCAGGAAAGTGACAAAGTTCTTTTCAGCGTTTGGACTCAGAAATGTTTTTGAACTTTTTGACTTCCAGACTTTCATCCCGACCTGTCCACTTTTTGTATCCACCAGTGCTGTATCACAGTCAGCCTCAAAATGTGCTTTGGTCCCAGCCTATCTCTTTCTTAGTCTATCATTGGCGTTTTGTGTTTTTTGGTGCTATTGCTACATAAAAATTTAAAAATTCATATCTCTGACTCCCTTTATTGTATTTTGTTGTATTTTGTCACTTTCGTTATTATAGTTTACTCCATTCATCTAATTTGATTTGGGGTTTTTATCGTTACTTTATTACTGGTACTACATAAAGATTTTACAAATTGCCCTAAGTCTGTCTCCTTTGTGCCATAGCTAGCAGGGGTAATTTAGTTACTTTGAGGGTGCACCCTGACAAGAGCTGTGATTCCTTAAAGTGGGCTGTCTCCTACTCCACCTCAAATAATGTTAATTTGTTTACACATATTTACAGGAATACTCTCATCACAGGTAGAGTGGAATTAGCGTGTTATTTCCACGAAATATGCTTACTAGTCTTAGCTGTTCCTCCTACTTTGACACCACATTCAATGCCCTGAAAACCACTCATTTCAATCATTGTGCACACTTTGTTCCCACCTGTTGGTAGGTCTTTGAATCCAGTGCTTACTAAAAAGATCACTGAACATCTTTTCAGCTCAATAAATATTTTTTTACAGTTTTCAGCTGCAGTTTTATTTAACAGCATTACATTTATGAGTAACTTGCTGCCACATGTGGATGTGAACTTTTGAACAAATTTCACCATTAGATGGCCCAGGAGTCGCACTCCTTACTTAATTTTGTCTTCTAAAACAGTAAGCTCTCTTTTGAAAAACCTGTGTCTCAGTCAGCAGCCATATCAATTGAAATTGTGGGTTAGCTCACTGGAAGGTTTTCCTTTTAAAAAGGAAGGCAATGCATTACAGCTCTGATGCAAAAAGTGGTTTCAGTGTAAGAAAATGTCTGCCACAATGAAATCAACATGTCCCCTCAGAAGAACTTCTCACCTGCTACCGCATTGTTCACAAATGGAGGCAGGAAGTTGTCAAAATCTACCATTTCATGTAATGTGATGTCAGGATTTGTGTGTTTCCTGTTTTCCTTGTATGACATCTAACAATTTCCCTGCATAATACAATAGTGCAATTGATAATTCTGCACTTGGATTTACTGGATGTGGAGTTATTGGATATGGTACAGTAACCAGTAAACCTGATTCTGATAGACCCATGTAAAATGTGTGATAACACATCACAGACAGATCGTATTTACCAAGTGTGATTCTTTTCCACTCAGTGAGAAAATTAATCATAATCAGGACCTAGATTAAAACTAAAGAAAAGCCATGCATCACGGTTGTAAACTGAACTCAAATGCTTTAGACAAGCTTGAAGAAATTACCAAGACCTGAACTAGAGTGCCTAAATCAGAGTGTGGGATTAGATGTTTCAAATAGCAAATGGGATGAAGATGATACTATATGTGAGAAGATATTGTATATTGGTGTAGGAAATTGTGTTATTGGTTAAAGCAGTTATCACAATTTGCTTGTGTTTAACCCTCTGGTAGCTGGCCACCAAGCAGTCAGGCTTACCTTGGAGGCAATGTGTGAAGTAGTTATGCAGCACTTCAAACAGTAATAGCATGAAAACATGACACAAGAAAAATCACACACCAACATTGAATGCTAAAGTAACATTAAAAAAATTATTTGAGACTGAAACCACTAAAATTCAATTAGTAGAACCGGAGATACACAATTTCTAAATTTTAAGTGAAATTAGTATCTAGAAGCACAAAACGACAACTGTGGTCATCTGGTTGCGCCAGGAAAAGTCACAAGTTCTGGCTGACTGTGATGGAGCACATGCCGGATACAGGGACCAAGTTAGTCCAGCTGAACAAAATACCTTATATCCTGTTTGCGGATCTTTGTGAGTTCTTGTGTCGAAGATGCATTTTGCAGAGGCGGTTTCAAGGAGCTACAAGATGAAGATGCGAAGTACTGTGCCATCTTATAGGATGCTGTTGATGAACGGCTTGCGATGCATGGCTGTGAGGTAGAGTCCTGCGTTGCTGTTGAGGATGCAGCAGATGAGGAGTTGCGATGCAAAGGCCTGCATTAAAAAATATGTTGCACAGGGGCAATTCAGAGGAAACTGTGGGCTACGATGTGAGGTTTGGCATTGGGATGTATCATGCTGTGGCAGTTCTGAAGTGGGGCTGCAAGGAGATGCGCCACACTTTTTCGGTTCTGACCACAGGATCAAAGCTGGAGTGGCAGAGCATCAAAAGTCGAGGGCCGGGGTGGCACCACTTGTGGGGGGGGGGGGGGGGGGCAGTACTCACAGCAGACAGAATCCAGGTGCAGGGTTCAGGATGGTAGGAGCCTTTTCTGTAGCTGAGGTCCTGATCAGGATCCCAGCTAACTAGTCCTTTGACTCACTCTAGTGGTCCTGGGTTCAAGATGCAGGTCCAGTCCTGCAGCAGGACAAAAGAGTAGCAGTCCATCTTGCACAGAAGCACAGCAGGACTTCTGAGTCTTCCAAAGGTCCAGAGGTGTACTGAAGAGTTGGATCTGAGGGTCCATTACTTGTACCGGTGCCTACTTTGAAGTAGGAGAATGTTCTGGAGATTGGCACCTCCTGATGTGCTTGGAATTTCCTGCTGCCCTGACCTGGTCTGTCTGCCATGAACAAACCCTTTGTGAGTGCGCTCAGACACAGCTTTTGTGATAGGCAAGTGTGGGTGGTGATAACTCATCCCCCTCATCAAATCAGAGATGGCCTATCCTGCCAACGCCTATTTCCTTTGTTTTACTATCTTGGAACAATACACAAAAACCATCTGCTAGCTACACCTTGCCATGTGGCCCAAGATACAGGCTCCTGGCACCAAGTGGATGGGAAAAGAAAATGGCAACTTTATAAAAGTGGCATCTGCAGAATTTTGACTTAAAATCTGATGTTACCATTAAAGAGGGGTTTCAATTACAATTCTTTAGACACCAAACTCGATATTCCTGTTTGCTTGCAATTGAAAGTTAGCACGTATTAAGTGTAATAAGGAAACCCAAGGTTATCCTATGGGATAAGTAGGCCTTGTTGAACTGAAAAACAAATGTAATATTTTTTCACTCAAAGGCATGGGAAAGTTAAAAGCACATGTTCAACTTTTTAAATACATTGAACCCTGCTCTATGTGCTGTTTAAGGCTTGCTCGAAGTGTGAGAAAGGAAAGTTTAGGCCTGGCAAATGGCAGTTTAAAACCGCACACACAGGCTGCAATGGAAGACTTGAGGCGTGTTTAAAAGGCTATTTAAGTGGGTGTCATAATCAGTGCTGCAGGCCCACTAGCTACATTTAATTTACAATCCCTGGGAACATATTGTACCACAGTACCAGGGACGTACAAGTAAATTAAAGGTGTCAATTGGGTGTAAGTCAATGGTACCTTGTTTGAAAGAGAGTCATGATTTAGAGCTTGGTGGTACTCTGTCACAATAGTGACGGATATCCTTTCTCTAGAAATATTAATCTCATTAATCTAATCCCATTATATCCTATGGAATTTATATTTTGGTGAACAGGATATCCATCTCCTTCGTGAGGGAATAACCCCTGGCCAAACTCTAAGTCTGGCCCAAAGTAAGCAAAACCAAAACCAGGGGGATGGAAGAGGACATGTTGATGGAAAACCACACTAAGGATGTCAGGTTCAACAATGACCATCTATAGTAAGGAGAAAATCAAGGTATCAGAAGGGCAGGCTATGCATCAAGAGCTAACTTTAACATCCAGGAGTCAACTGATATTTTAGACTTGGGATTGGACAGAAACAGAAACTCTGCCTTGGTGGGAATTAGTTGTAAAACATGATTGGCCATTCTTCCCTCATTATCCTGAAGGCAGTGCTTTCAGCACTTTATGATTACGGAACGAAGAAACTTGCAGCTAGAACTCACCACTGTGTGCAATATATAAATAGAGAAACACAAACAAGCAATATGCTTTCCCTGTAGTCTATCCAAACAATTTAGTCCTTCACAGTCATCTAGGCCTGTGGTTCCCACCTTTTGTCTCTGAGGACCCCTACTGAATCACTCCTGGAAGCCAGGGACCCGCATGCAATTTGTATGAATTGAAATTCAAACATTAAAATAGAAATTTGCAAAAAGTACACAAACAAGTACACACCAAACAGATACTCAAATTATTAAAGATATCATTATTTAAGTATTTTATATGGAAAAAATGTGCAAACATTGAACATTTTTAATGGGAAGGTTCGCGCTGCATCTTGGCAACTAACTTTTTAATGTTTGGTTTTATTTAGGAAAGCTGAATCCTCAGGTCAGATTCTACATTTCCCAAGCGATTTTTGTTTTTATTTTGTAAGTACATAAGATCTGAGAAAGCTTTTTCATATAATATGTGGTAGGGAAAGGAAGTAAATCCAATAGGGCCTCTCATCTCTCCATAGCCTCTCTGTCACATGTAATTAATTTGTTTTATTTCACCTCTAATACCAGTGTAGGGTGCTGGAGCACTTTACAGAGGACTACTAGGTGTAGGATTCACATCATCCATACTCGTAGACATTTTATAAGAGTGCTTGGTCTGGAGAAGCAGAAACTCAGGATTCGGAACATAACACAGTGACAAGCCCTGACTTTAATAATAATGTATTTATACGCAAGCAAACCTTTTATTAGCACTCTAAACATAACTTTCTAATTTGTTCCATGCAGTTTGCGTGCAGTTCTTTGATGGCAGTTCATTGCTCACTGTGCTAGATTACGATTGCAATTTATGAACTGCTCAGGAACAAAAGGATCTCTGTGTCAAAAGCAGTAACCACTGTGCTATACACATAAAATACTTTTATTTGCATGATACACATTCTTTGCAGCAGGCATATTAGCCATCTGTGCTGTCTTATTTGAGTCAAAACTACTGCTAGAAAAAACTCCCATCTCTCTCTAGCAGGTGCAATAATCACCAGAGTTACCTTGATGCCTTTATTTTTCCCGGAAAGCTCCTGGATGTACAAAGAACTTTGAAGTGCTTTTAAAGCTGCTTCACAAATTAAGTAACAAAAACATGCACATGTTTCTCTAATGGCCCCAGCTGGAGAACTGCCTTCCTCCCAGCCATGGCTGGCGCCCCCCCCTCTGTGTGTGTCATGGACCTCTGGGGGTCCGCGGACCACAGATGGGAAACCACTGATCTATGCAGCCACACACACCCTTCTGAAAGAAACTGTGAACCTAATAACATCTCAAAACTTTGGAAAATTCTTCCTCCTTGTACAAGATTCGAAGTTAAAGAGCCCACTTCCTCATAATCTGCCTCTTGCAATATTATTTTACAAAACTGATTAATGGTGGATGCCCTGGCTATTCAATATCAGACACTAGACAAAATCTTAACATCATTGACACCTAAGTCCAAAGTCATTCCTCTTCTGTAGTAACTTGTCAGTCGTCTTGCCTCCTGAGCAGTGACAACCGACAAGAATAGTGCCTTTTCCACCGGAGTTACAGGGAGCCCATGCAGTCAGGCTATAGACTAGGGGCTCAGTGAAGTAGCTCTGCCTCGCTTGCAATACTTTTTAAACAGTTGTGGTACATCAACTGATTCACAGATGCTAAGCAGAAGCCTTCTGTAGCAGATGAAGGACATTGTCCAATCTGTTGATAAATTGTGTGTCATCAGTGTATGACAAAAAAAGATAGCCATAAGATCTGCTCAAGGAAGATAGTGACTGTACATATACATTAAAAAGTATAGAATACCCGGATGGACTCTGAGGCACCCCCACATCGCCTCTATTTTAGTTGACCTGAATGGTGGAAGATTTAAAGACTGATTAGTAAAACGGGAAAGGTTGAACACTGACTCTCAGTCCTATCACTAGCCTCTGCAGTTACAGACCATGGTCAACTATATCAAACATTACAGAGATCCACAAGCATCACTTCCACAATGTACCCTTCATCCAGGACAGTTCTAATATTGTTCTGGGCAGTCACCAAAGTGATTTTGGTATCCTGTCCTGTTCTGTCAAGGATTGAGTAAGATGGATTCCTCCAAAGAAGTAGTCAGTGCAGGAAGGAGAAGAGTTAAGCAATAGCTATTGGGGACCAATAGGTCTAGGCACTTTTGGTCTAGAAGTCTGGGAAGTCTGGCACTGCCCTATGTGCCTTCTTGAAAGGGCGGTGTATGGGCTGTTTTTTTGGTGCTGTGGGTTTCTTTACCTTTTAACTTTTCTATCAGCCAGATACAGGGTCTATGGTACTTTTTTTTGCAGGGGAAAACAGCTCTTATTTCCAATCATTTGGATTCGCCTAAGTAGCCAGGCTTTATTAAACAGACAGTTAAAAAAGGGTTTACAAACAAGGTGCTAGTTGGTTCAGCAAACATACCAAGTAGCATTCATCTGAAGAATCAGAATTAACATTTAACAGTATGGCTACAACTGCTTTGTCCGTGCTTGGTACAAAATGTTCCCAGAAGGGGGGAATTTGGATTGTAGATGGTGGATACAAAGCTGGTGGCATCTCATTTAGGCCCTTGGTTTTCTTAGTAGATAATATCTTATCCCACAATTAGATGTTCACAATTATTAATTTGTCAGGTTTAGCAATTTTTGAGACCAGATAGCTATTGATGACAGATTAGTGCAGCAGAGTGACAGTCAAGTGATACTTGCTGGCTTGATCAAAGATCACATCTACGGTATACCTCTTTACATGGGAGGGGGCCTGATGTCTGCTGCTTATCTAAAAAATGTAGGCCCGATTTTGAGTTTGGCAGAACTTGTAATACGGTGGATGTGATATTTGTCACTATTGTGAAGGAATTACCTGTCCGCCAAACTCTAAATCAGGCACTATGGGGTCATTATGAACATGGCGGTCAGGACCGCCACGCCGGTGATGGTGGTCATTACCGCCAACGGCATGGCGGTCCAGACCACCATATTCTGAACATAGTCCACCACCACCACCACCCACCGCCAGGCCAGATTCGACTGCAAGGCCGACTGTGAGCACATTCAACCCGGCAGTGGAGGCCGGACAGGCAGTGGGATTATGATCCCCTTTCCACCAGGGATTCCCTGGCAAGTTACCCCGCCACATAATCCCTGGCGGAAAGCATGCGGGTGACAGGAATAATCATTCCAGTCACCTGTATGATACGTGCCAGGCCCGACCCCCTTTCCACAATCCCTACCAACACCCCCCACGCCCCTAGAAAAGCCCCCACCCCTTGAAACCTGAAAACCAACTCCCCAACCCTCTACCCCAAAACCCCATCTAGGCCTCACCACCCCGAGCCTCACCATCCCCCACCCCCTACATACAGGTCCCCCAAAACCCCAACCCTCCCACATCCACATGCACCCATTCACTTACATGCACACATGCGTACATGCACTCAGACACACATCCCCCACATACACCCACGCACACCTCCATGCACTCACACACTAGCACACACACCCCTCTCCCCCCTTCCCTCTCAGACAGCACTTACCTTTTCTGTCACGCTGCTCCGGAAGGGAACGGGCTCCCTGGATGCTGCTCCGCTGCCATCGGCGCCTCTCCATACACCACCACGCCTATAACTGGTTCATTATAGATGTAGCTGTGTATGGAGTGATGTGGCTGTGAGGGTGGACCTGCATCCACTCCCTCCACCGACCGCCAGCATGGCGCATGGCGGCCCTCACCGCCATCAATGGCGGTGAGGCACCATGCATCATCATTTGGACAGTCTTTTATTGACCGCCGGCACGGTTGGCGGTGGGGCATCCCGCCAAGTACACAATGACCCCCTATGTCTTTGAGAAAGCTTACAATATCAAAATCTTGGACAAAGTTATTTTTCTCACTGCACAGTGGGGTAACAAAGGCCCCCACAACTCCTGTGGTGCAGGGGGCGAATGGAGCTCCAGGGGGCCCCCTGAGCACAGTACACTGTGCACAGGTGGCAGGACCCTGACTGTTTCCAGGGGGGAGGGCCCCTAAGGGGGCCCCTCAAGTTTGGTTATGCCACTGTCACTGGAGTTACGCATCTCATAGTCAGCACATATGACCACTACTTTATTGAAATGGAACTCTGACTGTGCACAAGCTTCTACATTTGTGTTTGTTGACTCGGAACTGTCATCTGTTGACCTGTAGGCATTAACATACATAACGGTACATACAGCTGAGAACTTAACCCCTTATTTATTCTTTTTTTGCACCGCATTTACGTCATTTTTCGATGCAAAAGCAGTGCAAACTTACAAAATACAATTATATTTTGTATGTTTGCGCTGCTTTTGCGTTAAAAAAATACGCAAATGCAGTGTCAAAAAAGTATAAATATGGGCATTACTTACTTAAAAAAATAATGATGTAAAACTTAAGTTATTCAATAAAATGAATACATCATATGCAAAACATGAAATTGGCCAATAACTGATCACCTTTAGTGAGTTTGCTTTTAGTTCTATCATGTATAATAACCTTCAAGCGAAGTAGCACTTCAGCCTATGGTTTACTCCCCAGACGTCTGCCTCTCAAGAACCACAGTAAAGAATTGGAGCAGAAAGAAGTTATCAGCTTACACCTCTGCTGATAATTAACGGTAAAAAATAGCTTTATAGCAATTAATTAAAACGCCTCAAAGCACTTTTGAACTCTCAGCATATTGCACAGGCAGCAAACTCTCAAGGGAGATTTTTTAAATTAGTAAACTGTATTTGAATTCGAATCCCATAAAACCAGCATCTGAGGATTTGCAGAAAAAGCAAACACTTTTATTAAGGATAAGGTTCTCAAGACTCATGCAAGCTTACTTTCTTCTTTAAACATCCAGGTCCCCACTCCAGCTTTGGGGAGCAGCCCTCCCTCCTTGATGTATTCCTGGAATAAATGTGGACCTTTTTTCCATTGCAGAAACACAAGGCTTTGCTGAAGTGGAAATCGGGGTCATCATGTTATCCTTGCCCACCTACTCTACTGGCTGCTTCTGCAGAGACCTTAGTGTATATCCTCACACATCTCTTCAACACTTCTCTTGAGTCAGCAGTAGTCCCTTCCTGCTGGAAAAAGGGCCATAGTAATCCCCTTAAAAAAAAAAACTCCTGTCAGTCCATCAATTTTGTCTAACTTCTGCCCAGTCCCCTTGGTTCCTACCTTAGCTAAAATGCTTGAAATCTGATTCCTATACTGTTTTCCTCCTATGTGGAGGAATATAATATTCTGCATCGCACTCAGTCAGGCTTTCACCCACAGAACAAAAGTATAATGGCCTTTCTTGAGGTTGCGGTAACAATAAACCTTACTCTTGATGATGGCAAAAGTGCTGTTTAGATTTTTTGGATCTGTCTGCTGTGTTTGATACCGTCTAACATGCCATGTTGTTTCAGCGCATGTCGGAATTAGGCATTGGGGGCATGGCTTGGAAGTGTCTTTGGCTGAGAGAGAGCAATACATTTGGCTTGCTCCCTATGTTTTGTCCAGCAGTGGGATGGGTTTTGGGGTGCCACAGAGCTCCTCCCTTAGCCCTACGTCATTTCATTATTACAAGGCCCCCCTTAGCTAAAGTCATTGAATCTTATGGGTTGGTTACCATCTCTTATGCTGATGATATCCAGTTGCTCCTCACTTTTGGCCCTGTTTTCACAGGCATGGGCCTGATCTTTATCTCCTGTCTGTTTTATGTTGTGCATTTGTTGTGCATAACCCATCTCATAATGTAATTCAGTCAAAATGGATATTCTCCTGTTTGGGGAAGTGAGAGAACACTGGTTATCTTTCTACTGGCCACCGGGTCTCCACACTCCACCACCATCTACCTCATTCACAAAGAATATTAGAGTCTAGCTGGATGATACGTTCTCCTTTTGTTCTCAGATCTGCAATGGTGTTCTGCTTCACCCGTCTTCGTGCTACTAGAAAGTTCCTTGATTTCCTTCCTATGACAGTTCACAAGACACTAGTCCACATCTAGACTGGACTATATTAACATCGTATACGTAGGACTCCGGGCGAGATGGATCAGGAAGCGTCAAGTGGTTCACAATTGTGTTGCCTAACTTATACTGCGCATGCCCAAGAGGCAGACAGCCTCTGATCACGTGCGTGCACTTCACTGACTCCATGTTAGGAAATGGCTCCACACCCTCTGATCCGGCTTGGATTTGTTTGCTAATGTGCCAAGGTAATGGACGGCGCGGGTTCCTTCTCGGTCTTTGCTGGCAAAGAATGAACCTGCCACCACTCTCACTGTGGGCTTTGTAGCATGAGTCGTCATTTAGGAAGGTATTAAAACCTATCGCTTTGCCTCAAGCTAGTGTGAGCATTTGGGCAGGTGTAGTGCAGGGACACTTCAAAGAGTAGCCGTGCGCTTTAGAAATCTTCATTTATTCAATCTATTGTTAATTGTGTCCTTGTTTTATATTACCAGTAACAATTCCCTAATTTTCATGCATTTATAATACATTTCAAAATGCCTTTATAATGCTAGTTATTTTGCTCATGAGCGTAAGATGGTTTGATGGCCTTATAGCTCTTTCATGAGATGCAAACGCTTTACATTACCTGTCTGTTCTTCCTTGAGACACTGTCATGAACTAGTGAGGGCTACGAAATATGATGCGATTCGAGTGTTACAGTTTGCATGTATCTGTATTGCCATGCGCGTTTCTGAATTTGTATCTGCTCATCTCCATGTAGCTCAAATACTGAGCGTGTCTTGTTGTGGGTACGTTTACGAAAATTGAATTGTATAATTATATGTAATACTAATCCAACTGTTACTCATCATAGACAGACACTGTCACGATTGACGTAATAAAGCATATCGATTATTGATCCTCAGTTTGGTTACAGAGACTGAAAGAATTCAGACAAAAGTCACATTCAATCAGGTGGAGTGGGCTTCATATTACATGGGATTACTTTGTTCTGAACACCTGCACGGATTCTATAAGTGAAGGTCCCTGATCGAAATAGCACCTGTGATGCACTGTACTTTAAAGAATAATGAACGGCCAGATGGCTAATACTTTGATCAAAGGAAAACTTTGGAGGGTTAGGAGGCGCCTTTGACACTGAGTTTGCATATAATTGTGGAACTATTTATGGTGCTATTATTGCAGTTTGATTTAGGAAGTGATCAGGTCCTTTAATCATACATTTACCCTCCGTGACCCCCGAGCTGCTCTTGCAAGGCTTGGTTTTAGCAGTGACCTGCATGCTGTACAAACATTTTTTTGAAGTCCATAACGTGATAACTAACGCAGATGGCAGGAATTATGACTCCTGGCACCAATTTAGATCGCAATTGCTGGCAGGTATTAACCATTACTTTACAGTGATGTGTTGCAGTGGAAGGATGTTGTATAGATTCATGTACGTACAGCGACAGATGAGACTGTACTAATGAGTGGTGGGAGCAGAATACCAACTGACAAACAATAAAGATATACTAAACAACAATTCAAAAACTTGTTGCTATGGATGTTCTGTGTTGAAAATGATTTAAAACAAAATAACTGCGCTAAAAAGAGAAAATGTCTTGAAATGATGAATGTTTGAGGGAGAGGGCATGATTAATAGCTCTGCAAGTGCAATGGAACATATATGGTAAAGATCAGGGATGCATTGATTACGGAAGGGATTAAGGAAGGGAGAGGAAAAACACTGCATAATAAAGACAAGAAAAAAGAGGAGTGGCAACACTCTACTCACTCACTGTCCTATCCTAAATAATGATTATACTTTTAGATGCCTTTCCTACTTTGTTTTTAGGGTGGAGCACGCAAAGCGCTCTGTCCCTGATGTAATCTCTCTATGGGCTTTTAACCACGCCCATGTGATGCCTATCAGTTTGGTTGGTTCGTGCACTTGCCTTTTAAAATTCGCTTGATTTCACTAGTGAAAGGCATGCGCATGTCATGCCTTTTCCATTGTTTAGTCCTCCTTGAGCGCACCGGCCAACTACTGAAAACATACGAGGCTCCATGTTTTCCATATGGTTTCTGGACTACTTTTCTTTTCTATTTTGTAGGCAGGGCAATGTCGCTGGTCATTATTCGAGCGCTTTGCATGACATCGACACTGTTACATGGATAATTGCACTTTTGCCGGTTACATGGATAATTGCACTTTTGCCAATATGTTTCACTGCAAGCGAACTTCTGTTTCCTTTTGTGTGTCTGCTTCACGATCATGGCGGCTGTCAGCTCGCTTATGTGAAACTGTTTTACTTTTCAGTTTATGTGGCAAGACAAGTCCGGTTAGGAGTTTAAAACGCTAATAGCTCTAACTCGTGCAAACACCAGACCCATGGCATTGCAAATGCTTGTTTTAATTCTAATTTTGAGGCAGAACCCTGTAACTTATCAGAACAAGCATCTGCAATGCATGGGTCTCGCGTTTGCTAGAGTTAGAGACAACAACACCCAAGGAGCATGACACTCGTATCACTTGTGTCTCTGCATACACTCCATTGTCCAATACTATAAAAAGACTTATTAACGAGAGATGGTCTATTCTTGTGAGTGGTGGGGTTTCGATTCCCAAACCTCTGTTTGCTTTTAGAAGAACATCTAATATAAAAGATATGGTGGTACATACTCAACCGACCTTGAGTCACCCAGAACCCAAACAGACCACACTTTGGCATCTCCCCCCGGTTTCTGGTCATCACCCAAGTGGTAATTGTAATGTGTGCTCACTTACTAAACGATTGGACACTGTGGATCTGGAACCCATAGGGACATGGTGTCTTTTGAAACATACTAATTGTAACACTCGTAACTGTATTTATATGATCACTTGTCCCTGCGGTTTACGCTACATTGGAATTACGTCACAAGCAGTTAAGGTTAGGATTAATGAGCACTGCAGCAATATTAGATGTGGTCGCGCTACTACCAAACTGAGTGTCCATTTTCTTGAGCCAAACCGCACTCCTATCTACGTGTGGTGGATAGTTCTTGATGCTCCCAAATTTGTAGCTAATGGATCTAAGTCTCTTATAGAAAGAGAACAACGTTGGGTGTTTAAATTGGGTACTCATATTCAGGGGTTAAATGATGATATTCCTTGGCTGATTTTCCCCATTCAGTCTTCTTGAGTTTGGTATTCAGATTTATGTGGGTAGAACCCTGAGCATATCAATCCTTATACCTGATGCCATTGGCACCTCCCGCGATACTTCCTCCTTTTTGTTATACATGGATATATATAACCTTTAAAAAAAAAAATTATTCAGTTCATTTTCCTGCTGCCATACAGGCTGCTTTATATCAAGGAAGATATTATTTTTGGTCTTGGAGTTTGTTTTTCAATACAGTCATATATAAGGCACAGTAATCCTACTTATTGCAATTTTGTCTAGTTTTATTTTTTACTGTTCTGTCGACATTAGGGTAAGGATATGTGATATATGAGACAAACCCACTCTTTGTAATTTGCGCGAGCATTTCATTCCTTGTACATGTACAAAAGAAGTTCTGTATGTAGAATCTCTTTTCATAAGGAGCGTAGTCCTTTTTCTGTGTTTTGCACCTTCCATTGTTGGATGAGTCCGTCGTCATTAGTAATTACCAGTGTAGGACCGGATGATCAGAAGGTTAGTCTCTCTTTTGTTTTAGGCACAAGTGTTGTGCCGCGTTTAGTCCGTCTTTCATTTTGCTTATTCCCAGACAACCAATCAGTGAACATTTTCGCTGGTTGCCGGTCCCCTCATTCATTACTTAACTTGACGGACGCGCTCTCTTTAGCTGGTTCAGGAACACATCTCCAAGTGCGGGACTGTCATCACCAAGTAAGTGAAGCTGTACCTGTTTGAGCGGGCCGCTTTTCTTTTCAATGCCCTCTCTAGCCATATGGCATACCTAGACAGACTGTTTTAATCAAGTTCAGGTCCGTTGTTTGGTCACTCATTTTGCTTAGGGTGTCCCTGTTGGATATGCATTACGGTTCACAATGTGTCTCCCATATCCATATAGATATTACGCCAGTCCTATGGCACGTTCGTTCCTACGGAGCACGGTCCCTAGTTTGGGATGGTAGGCAACAATACACCAGTACCCCCCACGGCCACTGGGCATGGCAGCACTTTGAACACCGAGTGTCACGTCACCATTTGTATGTTTACTATATCGGACTGTATACATGCAAATTTCGTGATTGTGTCTTTTTCTTCTTTTTTGTTCTTCCACAGGTCTCCTTCTACATACGACTAGTTTGACGTGTAGGCTTGTTTTGTGAGTAAGTGACTGTCGCACTTATTTTTCTGGACACACTGAAGTCTTCTATTACAATTGAGGAGAAGTGTTTTGTTTTTGTTTTCTGGTCCTGACGAAGCATCCTTGGATCTGTATGGACCCTCCAGGTGCGAAACATGTTGACCTATGGTAGGGATTGAGGGTAATTCCTTCATCCTTAATTAGATGTTACTAGGTAGAGTGATTGAACATTACCTCTCTAATCACTCCCATTTTTTCGTTTTTAACCTTGACCAAAGCCCTGCCTTGATCAATAAATTGTGGGTTTTTTGGAGGGTTTTGAGCCAATTTTATCTTTCTCTTTTACTCCTGTTCTTTGCCTACCTGTGGGATAGAATTCTTCCCTACACATACGGCATAGAGTATCAATATAAGATCTCCGGCAAAGAGCCCCCTTTTTGGGGTGCCCGTCAGACATTGCAGCGCCAGTCTGACGAGGAGCAAGCCCCATGATGAAGCATGACATCCAATTGTATGTGTGAGGGCATTTGCTTCTAAATAGAGGAGTGCCTGGTGGATTTACTCTTCTTTGCTGGAACAGTGTACTCTTCTGTATTAGAAAATATAACTTTGCAATCTTGTTTGTCCTGATGAGCACGTTTTTGCCAATCATGTGCCTTGTTTTTGCAGGGCATGAGAAGTTAAAAAGAACAAAAATAGTACCTCAATCACTTTGGTAGCAGCAGAAGGCCAGTGATTAAGTTGTAACAATCAGTTCCTGGTCCCTGCGCCACAGACAGGAATGGAAATGATGATATGTCCGCCATGACCAACTGTGAGGCTGTAAAAAAGATTGCCATGCAATCCAACAAATGATAAGCAACGGGTGGGCTCAAAGCCCTTTTCTAACTACAACAGCATCTCCCAGGCAATATGCATATGCTAGAGCATGCTTCTGCAGGTTGAACCCTGAAAATGAGAAAAATGATATGAAGAAGCCATACTGTTTGAAAACAAAATATTTAATTTCTTGGGTGTGGACCATGTTTCAACTCTTATCTCTCGTTGGCTTGTTTGTAGATGTACCGTTATTTCCATAACTTACACCCTCTCAATTTATGCTCGCTTGCTTGCCTTTATGGCTCAAACTTTAATGTTTTCAGCTACATTGCATCCCTGGTGGTTTTCATTGCTCAATTGCTCAATGGTTTTAATTGCTCAATTAATTTTACTAGCATAATTTATCTGGTTGAACATTTTTCCAATAATTTTTCTCTGTTACATTGTGTTTATATTGATTTTGATGTAAACCAAATATTTTGATGTTTCAGATTTCTTCGTTTTGATGCTACATATCAGTTGTTTGTTTGCAGCTAACAGAACAACACAATGAAATAATATAATATAAAACATAAAAACATTGAGGAGAGGTTTTTACTGGTCTCTCAGGGGAGGGCACATGTATAGAAAGGAAAGGGTGAACTATTGATCCTCCCCTGGACTCGCGCTGTGACTGCAGAGTAGGAGAACACCAAGGATGCGTGGGTAAGTAAAGCATTTTTTGTTGTTTTATTATTACTTTTTTGACCCACTGACAGGCACTGTGAGAAACTCACACTGTCTTCAGCCTCAACTTGAGAGTTCTCAATCATGGCCTATTATAAATAAAACACTATTAATGAGCCATGATTGAGAGCTTTGACATCGAGCCTAAAGGCATTGTTGGTTTATCACAGTACCTGTCACTGGGTTAAAACATTCACTTCAGTCCAGCACCCCTCCACTTCCAAATATCATCACACGCCACTGTTGATTATGACATTCCCACTAGACAAGATTTAGTGCTGCTGAAGCATTTTTAAAAAGTTGAGAAAAATTATGCAGTTTTATAATAATGTGCGGAATTAATGTGTAGACTTTAATGAAAAATAAATGCGTTTCAATGCAAAAATTGTTTTAGGCAACCATATTTACTTGTACTAGGCCTGAATTGTTGAAGCAACCTTTTCTGACAAGCTGGCATGATCCAAGAATGCTGATTTAACATCAAATGTTTATTTCTTGACCTTCCCTGGACGTTTTTGTAATGAATAATAGTTGCATAAAATGTTTTCATTTAACTCTGCAAATGTTTCTGCTTACACACAGATCACTGTTATCTAGTGAATAGAAATTTGACATTTAGGGGGTTATTCTAACTTTGGAGGAGTGTTAATCCGTCCCAAAAGTGACGGTAAAGTGACGGATATACCACCAGCCGTATTACGAGTTCCATAGGATATAATGGACTCGTAATACGGCTGGTGGTAAATCCGTCACTTTTCCGTTACTTTTGGGACGGATTAACACCTCCTCCAAAGTTAGAATAACCCCCTTAGTGAGGTATTGAAAGTGTTCACACACAAAGATGCAACATTTCTATATGTGAAATTCTAAGAGAAATAACTTTGTATTTGATACAAAATGACTCTTTCAACACTGCTGTTTAAGTTCATTGTTTTCCTGATGAGAAGAAAAGGGTAATCCTGTTCCCATGAGAGCATTGAAAGCTTATTGGCTGACTGAATAAAGAAGAAGCAACATGTTGTAAAAGCTTTAGATTGTACTTTCTTATTCCGTCCCTTTCTCAATTTTGCCATGGAGACCCTGCATATGTGTTAAAGACTCTACTGAGTTTTTTGACCCACTGTTTATGAGAAGTTCTGCTTAGATTGCTTATTGATTTACTGAGTTGATATTTTAATGCTAAAGCTTGATGCTAATTGATCTCTCTCTCTCATTTGAACTTTTAATGGGTTCTAACTGACATCTTTTCATCCTCATTCTTAGAATAGGGATTTTTCCTTTAGGAAACATGCTTAACATATGTATAATGATTTATTTTATTGATTACTTATTTTGGATCATTGACAAAACTAATGTATAGATACATTTATATTCAGACTTTAATAAAGATGAATTACTGAAAAGAGTTGATATATAAAACTCTTAAAACTCACATCAAACTCTCATTATTGACTGAAAATAGAATTGAGATTGTGATGACAATTTCATATGATGTACAGCTTCTGGTTAATCTCAGCCTATGACAAACATCCCTTGGCCTGTGGGTAACAGTGGGGATTTCTCCCTGATGTGGTATGTCTTTTCTTGTAAACCAATAATTTAACTCAGATCCCAGCACACCCACAGTACTGAAGATCAGTAAAACCCAGTGCAGACTACATCTGTAAATCAATATTAATGATGAAGATGCCATCCATGTGCAATGTACCTTATATCCCAGCAAGACAATTACAGTGGTCTTACTTTCCTGCCCTCAGCCCAATTTAGATTTTAGTTTTGTATTTATTGATCTTGCTGCTTCTTTTGCAATATCATTTAGACAAGTGATTGTAATAAAAAATCTAACTTATGATGGATGGCCCTGGCCCTTAGTTGTAGACTTCCTGTCTTTAATGTGTATCACTTATTTGCTTCAACTTGTGTCTGTCTACTTATACTGAGCCAGTAGGCTGGAAGCTGGATCTTGAGTTTTGTGTAAATTACCTTATCAACTCTCTTTGATCACACCTTTTCATGTAGATGGATCACTCGGTTGTTATTTTTGGTTAGCTGTGTGTCACCCCCGAAACTAACTATACATCTGCTCCACTGAATTTTGCATCAGATGCAAGCTCTACATCTCCTTATTCGGTATTCTCTGATGCACTGAGATATGCTTTAACGCTGTTTGTTCCCTCTGGTTTGGAATCTAAGATGCTTAACCAGAAGACAGCTCCTTTGCTTTTTCAGGCCCTTGTAGAGAGCAAAATGGCAGTTCAAACAACATAGAGAGCCTTTTGACATAATTTCAATCTGTCCCTATGTAAGACCCATGAGGTTGAGAGAGTGTAGTATATATATATAATCTATATTAACATGAAATGTTTATGAACTAATGTGTAATAATGCCGCATAGAAAATGTATCAATGTATTTTGCTATAACGTGCGCTTGAAATGTGCCCAGGGGGAGTGGCCGTCAATATACATGGGGACTAATGAAACTGACTAATAATTATGAAATGTTTTATTAAAATGTGATTTTGCATTAATATTAAAAACCTATATGCTAAAGTTTTGTTAATGAATCATTAGGCCTTAGTTAGCATGAGTCGAGGCCTAGCTGCCTGACTCATATTAAATGTGTTTTTCTAATGTGCAGTGTGCTGACTTGCTGAAGGACATGAACTCTTGTTTTTTTCTCCAAACTAGAAGCTGAATGTAACTGTAGTAGATCTGTTCTCATGAAATTCGACTTGCTTGTAGAAACATTTTAGCTGAATGCAACACTGTAGACTATTAGCAGATACAAGGTCGCCTGAACCGATACAGACAATGGAGCCACTGACTGAAGATGTGCAAAGGACCACAAGAGTATAAAATCATACCGGACATTCCACCCGCTAAAGACGTCAATCATAAGGACCAATAAAATACGTGAGAACTGTTATGGGGTGACAAATTCGATGAGCTAATTTGAAGACAATTGGAGGGAGATAGTGGGGTGCAACCCCTTATCCAACGAAATTTTAGGGGAATGTACAACAGAAAAGGGATAAAAACCCTTGACACCAGGACGTAAATCAGAACTAGAGACAACAGGAGAGAATAGGAGAGAGAGAGAGATAGGGAGATGCTGATGCGTTTTGCTATGACCCAGGCACTTTGTCACTCTGCATAGAGACTTTGCTGTTTGGTTCTAAAAACCATCTTTGCCTTATATTGCCCGTTTACACTTACCTCCTTATTAGGGAAGTGCCCCCTTTTACCCGATTGCTGAATTCCTGATGACGAACCAACTGATGTCCTGAGGACGAAGACCGAACCTGAGTGCTGACCCAAATACGGAGGGTAACTATATGACAATGAAATTGTAATTGTCTGTTTGCTTTTCCTTTCTAGGTACCAGCTGCTTCTTTTGAAAGAGACCATAGCTAGATGTTTTCTAAATTGGTGTTACTAAATTGTTTTGCATGAAGCCCAACATGCCAATTCTAATTTGAGGTTAGGAGAGGGGTTCACTAAACTGACGCAAATAGACAAATGACCAAATCTATGCTTTGTTGAATAACATTATGATGATACTCTGCTAAAGATAACCTATGCTGACTCTGTGTTATATTCTAATGTTTGTGATTCTTGCTTTGATGAAATCTTATCAGAGTTGCCATATTGTGACTATGCTAATGTGTTTCTTGGTTTTGAGACTAATAATCTTGCTAGTAGAATTGTAATTAATAGGGAATAAACTTCACAAAATCATACTAAACTGGTGTGGTTATTCATGACTGAAAGGTCATGGTGGTCTTTCGAGTTTATTAAATGTCTTTGATTAATTTGAATTGTCGTATTACTGTGAACTTTGATGGCATTATTGACATATTGATTAACATGCTGATTAGCTATCTCGTCCTAAGGTGTCTTCAATCAGGGTCAAAAGATTAATTGGCCAAAAACGAGTCCCAAAGTGAGTAAATTAGTCATAAAGGGACGCATTAGTAGTTCTGGTAGCAGAGCGACGGTTTAGGCCCTTTGGGGCCCTAGGACGGAGGACTATTGTTTAAATTGTTTTTCAAGATAATGCAAATTGGAGGTATGATGTGTTTCCAAATTCCCCATGACTTTCCCGGAATCTCGGAGCTCGCCTAAATGAGTTGGGTATGTTCTCGGCGTTTTAGTATGTGTGGTGTAGAATTTGCGCTTGCTCAGCTTATTCATATTGCAGGTGTTTTGTGAAGTTTATGTGGATTTAGGTCAGGTAATGTTGTTTTAGTAGGAGTGGGCGTACTCCGCAGTATGAGAGTAGGGAAGTCGGCAAACGTCATGTGAGTGTGGCGCTTTGTGCTCTAAATTATCCACATGGTTGTTGGTGATGTACGGACCCGTCGTGGTCTAAGACTCCGGAGTATATTGACAAGTGTAGGAGACACTTGGGTTTATGTTGTAATTTGTGCGGTTTAATAGGTCAATCGAGCGTGGTTGACAAGTCGATTTTGAGACAAGTTGTGTGAGTGAAACCTTCGATGGAGATTTGGCAAGTTCTAAAGTGCACTAGAACAAACCATTGACAAGTCGAGAGTAGGATTTGCGGGTCGAATTCTGCTTGCGAGTGTGGGAGCTGAGAAGGAGAGAGTAGCGGCCGAGGCTTCAAGTGAAATCTCTGTAAAGTTCTGAAGCGATACTGTTACCCTTCCTGTAGTAAACCGACTAATTTGGGTTTTATTGTTGAAGGTGTTTGCAATATATTGCATTAGTTTGTGTGTAAAGAGGACAAGCCACAAGACTTTGTCAGCTGCAGTGTGTGTGAGTGTGACGTCAGTGGTGCCGCGCTGGGATAGGTCAGTTGCTGAGAGGGGTCGCGCACGGATTGGCAGCCGTCCGTGAGAGGCAATAGGTTGAGAAAGGTGGGTGAAGAGTGTTCTGGGAATTAAAGTCACTTTCTGATTAGATTTTAAACAAAATAAAAGACGCCAAAATGAAGTTTTTCAAGGCTTTAAAGAGTGCTTGGAAGGGAGATACATATATTATGGCGAGTGAAGGGGAGCCTACACCGCCTGAGGGTACTCCAGCTTATATTTTAATGGAGGAAAAGGGAGTCGCGCCATGTCGTTGGATGAAGCAGTGGCGCAAATTAACAGAGAAGGAGGGATGTTTAGCGTTTCCGGAGCATGGAACGTTCAATACAAGAATTTTAGAGAACTTAAGGTGGATGTTAAGTGTACAAAAGCCGCCTCCAAGACCAGCTCAGTATGAGGTATTAGCAGTCTGGGATCTAATGGCCATACAACAAAGACAGCAAACATTTGAAAAAAGAATGAAAAGGGCAGAAAAGACTTTAGCGGAGGCTAGATGGGACAATGAAAGTAAGATGTGGAGAAGAGGAATAGTTGACGGACTTAAATTGTTTCCGGCAATAACCCAGGAAGATGAGACACAGGGAAAGAAAGCCACCTGTAAGACAGACTAGGGCTCTAGCAAGTCAAAAGAGATCAGAGGTCTTGGGTAGATGAAGATGATTCAGACAACAAAGAATTTCTTAATCAGTTGTTACATGATCGCATGCCACCATATGCCATAAATGATAATGCACAGAGCACTAGTGTGAGCTCTGAAGAACCAGCCCAGAGTAAGGGCGTCTCAAATACAGCGCAGACAAGTGATACAGTTTTGATACAAAATGGTGTCAGTGTACCCACTGTGCCAGAGACACAGATACAGTTGCAGCCACCACAGATTCAAAGGATTTATCCAGATGTCCCAGTACTAGAGACAAATATGAGTCTGATGGTGCCGCCTGATACGATATACACGAGATCAAAGCTAGTGCAGATTGAGCCAACTCTGCAATTGCTGCCTCAACCGCAGCAACAGCTGGTTCCTAGTTACAATGCAGTTGCAGGACCGCAGTCAGTAACTACAGTACTCATGATGAATCGAGCTATGGGAGTTAATGCTCCACAAGGTTTGGGACCTGGACAGTCACCAGCTGCTATATCGTTGCCAATTACTGTCGGTCCACCAGTACCGCTGTATGCGCAGGGTAAGCCTGGCATGTGTGATCAGGGAGTAATGACCCAAGAGGCAATAAGAGGAGGGTTCACAGGAACTCCCCAATTAATGACACCAAGAGAACAGACAGCATAAGGACTCAGGTCTTTGTTGGACCTTAGTCCGATTGGGGCTCCTTTGGAGACAATGAGGCAAGCAGGGTTAGGTATGCTAACCCCATAGATAATGAGTACAAATACGACACAGACACCATTGATGCAGTCAGGAAACATTTTGTTGCAAGGCTTTTCCGCGCAACAGTTAAATGAATGGTTAGAAAAGCTCAACGCTTCACAAACTACTGCAGTGACCGCAGAGAAGTCAGAAAGGGAATAATACCTGAATTTTGTGAGACTGGGTGTACAAGCCATGGAACTAGTGGAAGGAACAATGGGAGTGAACAGATTAGAGTCATACACAGAAGCAGAATTGAGGTATCTGTGCCCCAAAATCACTAGAGCAGTGAGCAAGGTGCATCAGAGGTTGGCAAACTTAGCGGATAAATACAACATTGATATTGAGAATACTAAACATTTGCAAAGAAGCTACAGATTAGACTTCGATTCTAAAGATTTTGATCACATGAGGTCTACCGGAATGAAAGCGCATCTTAAAGAAATACTGCAAAGTGCTCAAATTTGGGGAGCCTTAGAATAATGGGAAGGCAGATGGGCAAAGAAAAGAGATAAAGAGAAAGGCGAGGGTCCGGAACCAAAGCAGGCTAAAGCTGCACCGGACACGGGGACAATAAAAATGTTACCAATGAGAGAGACAACGGGAGGGGTACTAGTCCCTGTACCGTGGTCTAGGGGGGACATCTTATCATTCACAAATGATTATCCCAGGTTGAGGGAGAAGCCAATAGAATGGTACCAACAGACGGACAGGTTTGTGAAGCTGGCAAAATGTCTCTGGGAGGACTTGAATACCCTGTTTGAGATTATAGTTCCACCTGACTTATGGCTTGAGTGCAAGAGAGGTGTGGACTGGCCGACATAGGAACCGGCAAAGGATAAGGTGACTGGAGCACCATCTGAGGAGGTGATGAAGTATTATCATAAAGTGATTGAGTTTTTGAAACAGAAAGTGTCGCCGAAAGTAAATGATTGGCAGAAAATCGATCGAACATTACAGGAGGCCAAAGAATCGATTCATGCCTACTATGAAAGATTGTTGAAGGCAATCAAACATTACAGTGGCACTGAGGTCATTGAGCCGAAAGACATGAATCATCTGGTGTTCAGATTTGTTGAAGGGCTGAGACCAGAGATTAGCCAGATGATTAGGAATAATTTGATCTGTTGGCAAGCAAAGCCGATTGATGAGGTGTTGCAGTATGCGAAATACTGTAGTGACGAGATTGAGTTGAAGCAGAGAAAGTTGAAAGAGAAGGTGATGGTGATGCACAATAAGGCAGCGCAAGCAGGGATGCAGGGGAACGGAATACAGCAGGTGGTACAACAGCAACCGCAAGGGAATGGCATGTTTCAGGCACAACCGAGAGGTCGGGGTTTTGTGAACCGTGGTCCAGACCTGAATACTGTTGTAGTTCAAAACGATGTGCAGGGGATGAAAAAGGTGTCACCATGTCACGCGTGCGGGGGCGTCGGGCATTGGAAGCGGGAATGCCCAATGGTGGTGCAGGATGCTGTTGTTCAACAAAGCAATGATGTCGGTACATTTCAAAATGTGAGGGGTTCAAAGATGAGGGGCCAAAATCAGAACTTCCAGAATAACATGGTTCAGATGCAGGGGTTACAGCCCTTGCAGCAAATGCAAATGCAGCGTATTCAACCAGCACAAATGCAGCAGGTACAACAGCAGGTTCCCATGGTACCTAGACAGCAAATGCAAATGCCATTAGCTCCAATGGGACAGCAACAGGTGATGCTTCCTCAACAGGTCACAGGCCAAACAATGAGTCAAAATAACACAGTATAGCAGTTCCCATTGCGTGGAGAGGATGGAATAAATGATGAATGGTCAAATGATTGTTCAGACAGTAGGGAGTGCAGGTTTGCAGCGTCCCTAGAAGTAGATCAGAGGGGACCCCATGTAGAGGGGAAGGTGATGGGACATATGGTTTCATTTCTAGTTGATACAGGAGCTACACGCTCTACAGTCAGTAGTGCAGAGGTTCCGAAATTGCCACTTTCAGGGCGTACCATAAGGGTGGTAGGAGTAGCAAATCAGTTCCTGACAAATCCGATTACAGACCCGGTCCAAGTTGAGATTGGCAATTTCCAGGGATTGCACAAATTTGTAGTCTGTGATTCTAGTCCAGTATTCCTACTGGGAAGAGACTTACTGTGCAAAATGAGGTGTTTGATTACCTGCTCCAATGAAGGGATTGAAGTGCAGACAAACAGTGATGATGAAGGGGACGATGGCCAGTTTCTAGAGTTAGAAACGGAGACTGCAAATGAGGAATACCCTTTGATAACCTTATTCCCAATGCTTACAGTAACAGACTTGCCACCTGAGTTGCAGGGGACAGTGACAGAGAAAGTGTGGGACATGACTGGTAAGGAAGTGGGATTAATAAAAGGAGTAGAACCAGTCAAGGTACAGGTAAAGTCGAATGCAGTGCTTCCCCGGGTACCGCAGTACCACATGGCACAAGATGTCCTCATTCAAGTAGCATAGATAATTGCCGACTTTGTGAAACAAGGGGTTCTGAAAGAAGTGTTGAGTAGCCCGTGTAACTCACCAATAATGGGTTTGAAAAAGCCTTGTGGGAAGGTTCGAATTGTGCAAGATTTGAGGAAAATAAATGAGATTGTGGTAAAATGCTGCCCCATAGTGCCAAATCCAGCAGTGATTATGTTTCAAGTTCCGTGTAATGCAGAATGGTTCACAGTTGTGGACCTGTCCCAAGCATTCTTTTCGGTGCCTCTTCATGAGGACAGCCAATTTCTCTTCAGATATTGAAGAAGGATTTGGAGTCGTTAGAATTGCCTTTCAGTTCGACTCTAGTGCAGTATATTCACGATTTGTTAATTGCGTCCAGAACAAAAGACGACTGCAGGTATGACACAATTGCCTTACTGAACCATTTGGGAAAGAACGGACATAAAGTGTCCCCAAAGAAGCTGCAATACTGTCAGAGAGAGGTGAAGTACTTAGGTCACCTGATTGAGAAAGGGTCTAGAAAAATATCCTAAGAAAGAGTGACAGCCATATTGCAGATGAATCCCCCAACAACCAAGAGAGATGTCAGAATTTTTTTGGGAATGGTAGGGTACTGTCATCAGTGAATTCCCAACTTCTCGATTATCTCTAAACCATTAGTGAAATTGACAGTTAAAGAACTTCAGGATGACCCGGTGCCATAAGCATGTCCGAGAAAGAGATGGAGGCATTCATAGAATTGAGCGAATGTATGTGCAGGGCACCAGCTTTAGGTATGCCTGATTACACGAAGCCTTTTCTATTGTTTTGCCATGAACGTGATGCTTGTTCTTTGTCTGTTTTAACACAGGTCCATGGAGGTGCAAACTGTCCAGTAGCATATTTTTCAGCTACTTTGGACCCAGTCGCAGCAGCCTTACCGGGTTGTTTGCGTGCAGTTGCAGCAGTTGGTCAAAGCCTCACACAGTGTGAAGGCATAGTGATGGGACATCCCTTAACAGTAATGGTTCCACATTCATTTGAAATTCTGTTAACTCGAACCAAGACGCAGCACATGACAAATGCTAGGTTGACTAAGTATGAGACAATCATACTGGGGTCACCAAATGTGTCCCTCAAGAGATGTACTGTATTGAACCTGGCAACTT
Source organism: Pleurodeles waltl (assembly GCF_031143425.1). Lineage (NCBI taxonomy): Eukaryota > Metazoa > Chordata > Amphibia > Caudata > Salamandridae > Pleurodeles > Pleurodeles waltl. Next base: position 1,240,824,515 of record NC_090446.1, read on the forward strand.
TACTTCCTATTGAAAATGCAGACATTAATGATGCTGAGGAAGTAGAACATGATTGTCTTGAGGTAACAGAACTATGCACCAAACCAAGACCTGACATCAAAGATACCCAATTGGAAGAAAATGACTACATTATGTTTATTGATGGTTCATGCTTGAGAGACTCAGTAGGAGTACTGAGAGCTGGATATGCCGTGTGTACAGTCACCGGTATTTTAGAAGCTTCTTGGCTCGAAAGGGTGTACTCTGTACAGGTGGCTGAATTAATTGCCCTTACTAAGGCATGCCACTCAGCTGAAAACCTGAAAGTCACTATCTATACTGACAGCAGATACGGATTCGGAATTGTACATGATTTTGCCAACTATGGTCACAGAGGGGTTTCATGACCTCTTCTGGTTCACCAGTGAAAAATGGCGAAAAGATTAAGGATTTGTTGCATGCGATTCAGTTACCTCTTGAAATTGCCGTGGTGAAATGCAATGCTCATGTTAAGTCACAAGACTTTGTGTCAATGGGAAACGGCTATGCAGATCAAGTCGTAAGGTTTTGCGCATTGAACTGTATATCGCTCTGAGATCAGTGGGAGTTGTTACCAAAAACTGAGAATGAAACATGCTTAAACTTTGCATTAAGAGTGGTTGACACATTAGATGAGCTAAAATCACTGCAGGGACGTGCTGGCGAAGAAGAGAAATGCTCCTGGCAGAGAATGCAATGTGCACAGAGAGCTGATGACTTATGGGTCTCAGAGGAGGGGAAAATGGTTTTGCCAAACAGTCTTCTGTCACAGTTTGCGAGGTTCTATCATGGCCAAGCCGATATAGGGAGAGACGCAATGATCAGGTTGTTCAAAATCGACTGGTTTAACCCAAAATTCAGACAAGCTGCAGAGGTTATCTGTCACAGGTGCGTCATCTGTCAGCAGATGAATGCAGGAAAAAGGGACGGTGGTAAATATGAGCCACATTGGGAGAGCTGGCGGTCCATTTAGCAGGATGCAGATAGACTTCATTGAAAGGCCTGTGTGTGGAGGACTGAGGTATGTGTTGGTGATTGTGTGTGTTTTTAGTCACCGGATTGAAGCTTACCCTACACGTAGGAATGACAGTCTCACAGTAGCAAAGCTGTTGATTATGGAGTTAATACCACATTTCGGATTCCCGATCTCTTTAGCATCATATAGGGGCAGACACTTTGACAATGAGGTGATTAAGCTCTTGTGTGCTGCATTGAACATTGAGCAGAAGCTGCATTGTAGCTATCACCCTGAAGCATTAGGACTAGTGGAACAGATGAATGGTACCTTGAAGTCGAGAATGTGCGCAGCTACCAATCTGAAATGGCCAGATGCATTGCCCTTTGTACTGATGTCAATGAGAAATACACCTGACAAGAAAACAGGACTATCTCCACATGAGATTCTGTTGGGTCGAGCTATGCGATTGCCCGCAGTGCCTGCAAATGCTCTTGTGAATATCACGGATGATATGGTGTTGGACTACTGCAAGGGCCTGGCTGATGTGGTCCTCTCTTTTTCTCACCAGGTGGAGGCTACCACATTGCCACCGATAAGTGATCCAGGTTACACCCTGAAAGCCGATGACTGGGTTGTTATCAAGAAACACGTGAGGAAGTCGTGTTTGGAGCCGCGTTGGAAGGGGCCATATCAACTAATACTGGCAACAACCACTGCTGTGAAATGTGCAGGCCTTCCAAATTAGATACATGCCAGCCACACAAAGAGGGTGATGTGTCCGACTGATGAGGAACTTGAAGTATCCAAAACAACAGCTGCAGAAAAGGAAGTCTCAGGGCCGGAGAGTATTCAAAGGGGAACTGAGACTGAAGGAGAGCCCACTGAGGACGGCTTAGTCACTCAAAGTGAGTTCCAGAGGGGTGACAGTGATGCTATCTCAGCTGAGGTAACAGGGGAACCAACGCAAAGAGAGGTTCTCCCAGAAACAGACGGATACTGGTTTGAAGTTGAGCCCGTAACAGACCCTGAAGGCGAAGGGGAAGAAGCAGAGGGAGGTCGAAGTGCACTGACTCCTCCTGAGCCGCTTGCAGGTCCATCAAGAGAAAATACCATAGCACAAGAGGAGGGTGCTGTTCAATGTTCTGAAAGGCCATGCAGGAAGAAAACACATAAAGGAGATAACTGGCCGAAGCAACAAGCTGCAGGAGAGAAAGTGGTCCCTTGTGATACAATAGAGGAAGAAGAAAAGAAAACCAACCAGAAAAGAGGATCTCAGTGAAGGAGAGTTGCAGAGTGAACGCAAACTGAAGAAAAATAATTGCAAACAGAAGGCACGCAGGTCCTGAATGGGCGTATGCAACGTCAGCTGAATGGCAACAAGAATTCTTGGCATTTTGTTTTGATCGAGAGGTTCCAGGTCAATACTACGGCACCTGAATTCAACTTTAGAAAAAGACTGTGTTAAAAAAATATTGAAATTGAAATTGAAATCTGAGAAGCTGAGAAAAGAGACTGATAAATTATTTGATGTGACACTGATAACCTGAACTGACTTTGAAAAACCAACTATGACAAGTTGCTAAACCTGATTTGACAAAAGGGTCCTGGAGTGAGTGAAATGCTGTAAATACTCGCAGAGAGACTTTTTGCACAGAAAAAAAAGAGCTTTTATATAATTCTCAAGTTGATTGTTTGCTTTGTATCATCCCGCTATTTGATCATGAGTTACACTAAAAGTAATAGTAAAAAGGGTAAGATGTGTGGTTGGTTGAGTGTCATTCTAGGTATTGTATGTGCAATAATAATTATAGGTGTGATTGTGGGAATGCCATGGATGGATAAGAAAGTGATTAACAATGCTTCAAATCCTGAGACTATTACACTAACACCATGGGAGAAGTTTGAGCAGGATGCAAAATACTTACATGAAGGAACTAATCCAAAAGGGGAACTATCTACTAATGTCTTCTATCGCTTACTGAATGAGTATGTTGACACAATGGATGCAAATAATTGTTATGTATGCAAAAAGCTTCCTTCATCAGTACAAGAAGGAGTTACTTACCATAGTCTGCCGCTAACTTATGGGATAAGCTGTAGTTTGCTGTTAACAAGATTCTATGATCAAGAACATGTGCAATACTTCTACTCTAACTTAGATGTAGTGTTTTCTTTTGTGCCTGTGATTGAGTTTCTAAACAAATTAGCTAAAGAACACAGCATAAAATTAGTTAGGGGTTTCTTTGAGCCGACACTGACATTTGGAACAGCTTATGCGCACCGCAATAATCTAACCTGCTTATTAACGCCTGTAGAGAAAAGCTTCTTAGATCACACTGATGATAAACGAAAGGCATTAAAGGAAAGGCTAGAAAAGGGATTAGAAAAACACAAGCTTGCAAATGATTATGCTTACACCGCAGTAAAGACACAGGGCAAGTTAGCTATAGATGCATTACATGTAGGTAGGCTTTGTATATATAGGCCGAAATCTGAGCATGACACTTTATTTGTGGGAATGAATGAATGCAGGCATGTGTTTTTGTTTCAGAGTAAATGGACATTCATGTTAAATGGACAGGATCCAGCGATCCCTGGGATCTATTATATATGTGGGCTTAATGCTTATTACCGTCTTCCAAAGGGATGGTATGGGACATGTTATTTGGGAATAGTTTTCCCAAAGATTTACCAGATTGATGACTTAAAGCAAATTCCTAAAATGTCTGAGTTACAACATACTAGACAAAAGAGAGAGACAGCGGCTGCTGTCGTTGGTGACATATTTGGAGCCATAATTCCTTCAGTAGGGGTTATCTTAAACTCCATAAAGATTCAAAAGTTGTCTACTATTGTGGATAACATGCTGACAAACTTCACAGGGGCTATACTCCTGATGGATACTGAACTTGCTGCAGAAAGAGCTATGACTCTTCAAAACCGGCTTGCTTTAGACATTCTTTTAGCAAAGAGTGGCAGAGTCTGTAAGATGCTTCATGAGCGCCATTGTTGTGCGTTCATACGTGCGTTCATACCAGATAATAGCAAAAAGATTAGAGGTATGCTTACTAACCTAACAAGAGATAGTGCAGATCTGAAGGAGCTGAAGGAACCTAGAGTTTGGGAGAAAGTTGGGAGAGGAATTACTAGAGTAGGGAATTGGTTTATTAATATTTGGAATTGGGCTCTGGCAAAAATATTAGGGGGTCTATTGATTGTTCTGATTTGTTTATTGGGATTATGGTTATCATGTAAAGTTAATGAAAGAATTAAAAGAAATCTGACAAAACGAACCAAAATAAATGAAGAAAATGAGAGGGAGAAAATGTTTAATGAAATTTGGGAAAGCTCACACAAAGGGGAAGATGTTGAAATTCGCATAATGCGAAAAGTGAAAGGTTGAGAAGGGAAAGCTTTGTGTGATGACAAGTGTCATCAGAGGAGGGACTGAGAGAGCATAGTATATATATACATATATATATATATATTAACATGAAATGTTTATGAACTAATGTGTAATAATGCCGCATAGAAAATGTATTAATGTATTTTGCTATAACGTGTGCTTGAAATGTTCCCACGGGGAGTGGCCGCCAATATACACAGGGACTAATGAAATTGACTAATAATTATGAAATGTTTTATTAAAATGTGATTTTGCATTAATATTGAAAACCTATATGCTAAAGTTTTGTTAATGAGTCATTAGGCCTTAGTTAGCATGAGTCGAGGCCTAGCTGCCTAACTTTCACAATAAATGTGTTTTTCTAACTACAAGTGTGCTGACTTGTTGAAGGACATGAACTCTTGTTTTTTTCTCCAAACTAGAAGCTGAATGTAACTGTAGTAGATCCGTTCTCATGAAATTTGACTTGCTTGTAGAAACATTTTAGCTGAATGCAACACTGTAGACCATTAGCAGGTACAAGGTCGCATGAACCAGTACAGACAATGGAGCCACTGACTGAAGATGCGCAAAGGACCATGAGAGTATGAAATCATACCGGACATTCCACCCGCTAAAGATGTCAATCATAAGGACCAATAAAATACGTGAGAACTGTCATGGGGTGACAAATTCGATCAGCTAATTTGAAGACAATTGGAGGGAGATAGTGGGGTGCAACCCCTTATCGAACCAAATTGTAGGGGAATGTACAACAGAAAAGGGATAAAAACCCTTGACACCAGGAAGTAAATCAGAACTAGGGAGAACAGGAGAGAATAGGAGAGATAGAGATAGGGAGATGCTGATGCGTTTTGTTATGACCCAGGCACTTTGTCACTCTTCATAGAGACTTTGCTGTTTGGTTCTTAAAACCATCTTTGCCTTACATTGCCCGTTTACACTTACCTCCTTATTAGGGAAGTGCCCCCTTTTACCTGATTTCTGAATTCCTGATGACGAACCAACTGATGTCCTGAGGACGAAGACCGAACCTGAGTGCTGACCCAAATACAGAGGGTAACTATATGACAATGAAATTGTAATTTTCTGTTTGCTTTTCCTTTCTAGGTATCAACTGCTTCTTTTGACAGAGACCCTAGCTAGATGTTTTCTAAATTGGTGTTACTAAATTGTTTTGCATGAAGCCCAACATGCCAATTCTAATTTGAGGTTAGGAGAGGGGTTCACTAAACTGACGCAAATAGACAAATGACCAAATCTATGCTTTGTTGAATAACATTATGATGATACTCTGCTAAATATAACCTATGCTGACGCTGTGTTATATTCTAATGTTTGTGATTCTTGCTTTGATGAAATATTATCAGAGTTGCCATATTGTGACTATGCTAATGTGTTTCTTAGTTTTGAGACTAATAATCTTGCTAGTAGAATTGTAATCAATAGGGAATAAACTTCACAAAATCATACTAAACTGGTGTGGTTATTCATGACTGAAAGGTCATGGTGGTCTTTCGAGTTTATTAAATGTCTTTGATTAATTTGACTTGTCTTATTACTGTGAACTTTGATGACATTATTGACATATTGATTGACATGGTGATTAGCCATCTCATCCTAAGGTGTCTTCAATCAGGGTCTAAAGATTCATTGGCCTAAAACAAGTCCCAAAGTGAGTAAATTAGTCATAAAGGGACGCGTTAGCAAGGTCAAAATCAAAGTCTGCTCCATGCCCTTATTTTACTATATCATGCATCTCAGCAACAAGCAAAGAAACTTTTAACCTCATGAACGGACTTATCAGCACCCTGGACTCTGTTACCCCAAACGCAGAAACTCTGAGAGGATCTCCTTCTTTTCTGTGCAATTTAAATCTCCAAGATTGAAGCCCACATTTCCTCACTTTTTTTAAGTGTTATATAGCACAAAACCGACCCAATTATATTAGAGCACATTCCTTAAGCACCAGTTACATTACACAAGGTCACATTCATGTTTTTGAGGCATGAGATATTAAGTGATTTGAGCATGATCATAGTATGTTGAGCTGTTGCCAGGACTCAAACCTGGTTCTCCAGTTCCAAGGCTGACAGGTCTGGGTGTAACGCCACATCCTCTCCTCACTTGATCTTAGAATGAAAGAGGGAAACACCCTTAAGGTGCTGTAACTTGAGAACACATTACCTCCTTTTCTGGTCAAGTAGTGCCATTGACTTTACTGAAACCTAAAACAGGTTCCCCCAATGATCTACGTCTTGCCCATTTTTCAATTGACTGTCTTACTTATTGATTCCACCTTTCACTAGACTCTGTATTTGTTATCTTAACCTGGTTGTGGAGCCATGTGATTTCAATGCTGCTATGTTCTCAAAAGGCTCTCTCCATGTTAGTGCCCAGACTACTTTCAGCCAATTTTCCTCCTCCCCAATGAAGCAAATCATGGTATTCTTTATTCACATAAAAGACAAAGGCTAAATGTATTGGCATGCAGCAAAGACAGAAGAAGACAGCAGAACACAGAGGAAGACAGAAGACGGCAGAACACAAAGGAAGACAGGAGACGGCAGAACAAAGAGGAAGACAGCAGAACACAGAGGAAGACAGAAGATGGCAGAAGAGAGATGACAGAAGAAGACAGAAGATGGAAGAAGACAGAAGACAGATGAAAACGGAAGAAGAGGGAAGATGAAAGGAAAGAGAAGATGGAAGAAGAGAAAAGACGGGAGAAGAGGGAAGACAGAAGAAGAGAGAAGGTGTGAGAAGACAGAAGAAGACAGAACATGGAAGAAGAGAGAAGGTGGAAAAAGAGATATGACAGAACACATGAGAAGAGTGCAGAAGTGAGAAGACAGAAGACGGCATGCGGTAAAGAAGACAGTGAAGACAGAAGACAGCATGAAGAAAGAAAAAAGAAGATGGATGGCAACGAAAACAAAAAGACAGAGAAGAAGGGATCGAAGAAAGAAGACATCAGTGAAGTAAAAATATGGCATTGAGGAAGAAAAAAGAAGAAAGCAACGAAGAAATAAGACAGAGAAGATGGCAGCGAAGAAGGAAGATGTCAGCAAAGAAAGAAGACAGCATGCAAGAAGTAAAAAGAAGTACTTTCAGTGATGCAGCCACTTGGAAGGCCACTGACCAGTATCCATTAGGAAGTGACCAGAAGGAGTACTAGGTCGACAGGCAACTCAACGGCATGAGTGGGGAAGAAGACGAAGACGAGGACAGGAAGTGACGTGAAGACGATGTGCTGGCCAATCCGAAGCAGGTAAATCAGAGCGACATTGGAGTAAGCCAATGGTAAATTCAGGTAAGTAAGAGGCTAGTTCCAAGACCCTTTTAAGTTTTTTTACCAGCAAAAGATTTTGCAAGCATACACGCAAGCGTGAGTTCAAGCGAAACCTAAAAAAGCACCCCGGATCTGGGGCAACATCCCTGTATCCATCAGGAACTGTCTAAAGCTGCTCCAATTTAGGAAAGATTTGAAGACTCAACACTGCATCACAATATATTAACCATCCATAACCCAGCTTCCTCTCCTATTACTTATTGACTTTATGATTGTTTTTGACATGTACTACATTGCACTGGCTCTTGGCTAGGTTTGTGCTATTGAAATACCATATGGGCGGCCTTCTATTGATGGTGGATAGGAGTGTTGTTAGTATGCTCAACGACTATCACCTATTATCATTGTCTTTACCATTCCAGTGGCCTCTTAGTTCCACCATTTCTCTTCCACTACCCACTTTGGAACTCAGAGACCTACTGTGTGATGACCTCCAGGGCAATTCCCTTTTGTTACCCCATTCAATGCTTATGTGGAGCCTCACTAACACCAGTTGGTCCTGTGGCTTTTCACTTGTGTATGTATTCACATGTAACTCAGTTTTGCATCAAAAGGTTTAGCACCAGCTTGTGTCAATCCTGAGCGCCAGCTGGGCGCCATATTTATGAATTGTGCAAGCCGGACGATGTTGACATGTACTACACTACACTGGCTCTTGGCTAGGTTTGTGCTATTGACATACCATATGGGCGGCCTTCTATTGGTGGTGGGGGGGGGGGGCTAGCGTAAGAAAAAAAAGAGAAGGGGATTTTGCATCTAAAAAAATAGGTTAGGCTAGTTAGAGGCAAAAAAATGCCTCTAACCAGCCTAGCATCATTTTCTGACGCAAAACCATCCATACCACATGACTCCTGTCTTAGGAAAGACAGGAGTCATGCACACCACCCCAATGGCCAGCTATGCAGGGGGCCCCAAGTTAGGTCCCCAGTGGCACTTTAATTTAAAATAAATTCTTACCTATACTTACCCTACATACTGGGGATGGGGCCCCCATCCTCCGCTGTCCCTCTGGTGTGGGTGGTGGTGTTCCTGGGGTTTGAGGAGGGCACCTGTGGACCCATTCCATGGTGTTTAACCATAGAATGGGTCCACAGGCCCCCTAATGCCGGGTCTGACCCAGGCATTAAATAATGGTCCAAAGCATGATTTGCACCATTATTTTGCCCCTCCTCCCACCTGTGCGTCATTGTAGTACGGGGGGATAAATATGGGACTATGGGGTTGGCACCATTTTTTTAGACGAGAGCACCAACCTTGCATCTCATTGACGCAAGGTAAGTTGACGCATCTAAAAAATGGTGCAAACTCCAATATTTTGATGTTAGACGGGTCTAACGTCAAAATATAAATTTTTAGTTAGTTTTGCACTGAATTTGCACAAAGAAATTATGCAAATTTGGCACAAATGGAGTATATATATGCCCCTAAGATTCAATTGTCTTTGGATGAAAAGTAAAAGGCCGTTGTGGATCATTTCCAGTATTTTATTACGGTGATACCCTACTGGATTGTGGATGATTGGCTCAAGTTGAAGGGTGACAATAGAAAAATGACCTGCCTTAGGTCTGGAGCTCGCCCCCCCACGTCCGCAGCACCAACCTGCTGTCTCCTGCCTCTGACCCCTGCCCACGCTGCTGCTAGCGTGTTCGAGGCCCTCCTCCACCCGCAGGCATCCTCCTGCGCCTCATCCCTGGTGTCTAGTGGGCTCTAGTAAGCTTCACTTGACCCGTGTGCCGCTTTCCGCCGTCCTGTAAGTGTTTTTCTATATTTTCAGCGCCTTGCCTCCTTGCGCTTCTGCCCCTGTCGTACCCTTCTGATTGTGCCACTTTTCGCCATCCTGTAAGTGTTTTCTATTGTTTTTCAAGCGCCTTGCCTCCTGCACGTCAGCCCCGTTGTGCCCCTCTGATTGCTGTGCCCCGATTGTATTTTGTGCCATTAGTGTATTTCTTTGACTGTTTTCAAATTGTGCCCGACTTTTCTGTGCCTTTGTTTTTCTTGTTTTCGCCCCTTGGGCGCTCCCCCTTGCAGTTCTCTCCCTGCCGCTGCCTCCCTGCAGCCCGCCCCCCTCGCGCCCCCATTCGCCGCTCCCTCCCGCCTCCCAGCTACTCCTCCCTCCCCCCTCCCTTCTTAATGGCTGGCGCTGCGCGTCGCGAGTGAGCGACCTCTGACCTGCCTTAGGTCTAGAGCTCGCCCCCCACGTCCGCAGCACCAACCTGCTGTCTCCTGCCTCTGACCCCCGCCCACGCTGCTGCTAGCGTGTTCAAGGCCCTCCTCCACCCACAGGCATCCTCCTGCGCCTCATCCCTGGTGTCTAGTGGGCTCTAGTAAGCTTCACTTGACCCGTGTGCCGCTTTCTGCCGTCCTGTAAGTGTTTTTCTATATTTTCAGCGCCTTGCCTCCTTGCGCTTCTGCCCCCATTGTGCCCCTTCTGATTGTGCCACTTTTCGCCGTCCTGTAAGTGTTTTCTATTGTTTTTCAAGCGCTTTGCCTCCTGCGCGTCTGCCCCCGTTGGGCCCCTCTTATTGCTGTGCCCCGATTGTATTTTGTGCCATTAGTGTATTTCTGTGACTGTTTTCAAATTGTGCCCGACTTTTCTGTGCCTTTGTTTTTCTTGTTTTCGCCCCTTGGGCGCTCCCCCTTGCAGTTCTCTCCCTGCCGCTGCCTCCCTGCGGCCCGCCCCCCTCGCGCCCCCATTCACCGCTCCCTCCCGCCGTCCGCCTCCCAGCTGCTCCTCCCTCCCCCCTCCCTTCTTAATGGCTGGCGCTGCGCGTCCGCGCCGCTGGCGCGCCAGAGGCGCGCCAGAGGCAAGCCCGTCTGCACCCGTCCGCGCCTGGACCGCGCCCAGCGCCACCCCCCCTGGTCCTCGCGCCCCCCGCGCCCCATGCCTTCGTTACTCGGCCAGCGAACTCCTCGCCTTCAACCCTGGCCCCTCCACAGAGTGCTTCCAGGCCAGCCCAAAGCACACCAAAGGACCTTTTTCCTGCCGCACCTGCAACTTCACCTGCAACAGAACAACGAAGCCTGCAACAACCAACACAAACCACCTGCACTGCATCCTCCTCAACACACGCTCCGCACGAAAGCACGCCATAGAACTCTGGGACCTGCTCGACAGCACCGCCCCAGACGTAGCCTTCCTGACCGAAACCTGGTGGAACGACTCCTCGGCCCCCACATCACCATCGCCATCCCTGACGGCTACAAGATCACCAGAAGAGATCGCACCAACGGAATCGGCGGAGGAATAGCCATCGCCCACAAAGCTACCCTCAAGATCCATACCCACACGGACGACACCCTCAAAACAGCCGAACACCTCCACTTCCAGATTCACACGGACCCCAACACTACCCTCAGAGGAACCCTCATATACCGTCCTCCAGGACCAAGAGCCCTCTTCAGCGACACCGTCTCCGACCTCGCAAGCACCCACGCCCTCGCCTCTTCAGACTACATCCTCCTGGGAGACCTAAACTTCCACCTGGAGAACAACAATGACGTCAACACCGCATCACTGACCACCAACCTCTCCAACCTCGGACTCCGTCAACTGGTCAACACTCCCACCCACATCGCCGGCCACACCCTTGACCCACTCTTCACTTCAAGCAACCACATCTCTTTCAGCCACACCTCCGAACTCCACTGGACCGACCATCACTGCATCCATTTCTCCTTCAAGAAAAACACCGAACACCACCGCACCCCTCTTCTGCCTCACTGCCGCTGAGGAAAAGTCACTGAAGACCAACTCACCAACACCCTCGCCAAAAACCCACCACCCGACCCCACTGACCCGGACTCCTCCGCCATCAACCTCCAACAATGGATCCTCAACGGCGCCAACATCCTAGCCCCACTCAAGAGACCCACCGCCAACCAAGAAAAGAAAAAAACAGCCTGGTTCACAGACGAACTAACCACCTCCAAACGCACCTGCCAGAAACTCAAGAAAAAATTGATCCTCGAGCGCACACCCGAGAACCTTGCTACCCTCAAGGAAGCCAACCGTAAACACCACCAACTGATCCGACTCGCCAAGCGCTCCCACTTCACACAACACCTTAACAATAACGCTCACGACTGCAAGGAACTCTTCAGCATCGTGAAGGAACTCTCCAACCCCAACGCCAACGTCAACGACATCCCTCCATCCCAGAAACTCTGCGACGATCTCTCCACCTTCTTCTACCAGAAAATCGCAGCCATCCACGACAGCTTCAACACCTCGCCTCCGCCAGACCCCACCCCAACAACTCCTCCCACGCCGACCACATCACCACCTGGACCCAAGTAGACGACGCCGAAACCCTAAAAATCATGAACTCCATCCACTCAGGATCTCCCTCTGACCCCTGCCCACATCACGTTTTCAACAAAGCCGACGTCGCCATCGCCCCCATACTCCGCAAGATCATCAACCTTTCCTTCAACACCGCTACCTTCCCGGACAGCTGGAAGCACGCAGAAATCCAACCTCTCCTCAAGAAACCTAAGGCTGACCTCAACGATCTCAAAAACTTCCGACCAATCTCCCTCCTCCCTTTTCCAGCGAAAGTCATCGAGAAGATCGTCAACACACAGCTCGCCCACTACCTAGAAGACAACTCCATCCTAGACCCCTCCCAATCCGGGTTCAGACGAAACCACAGCACAGAGACTGCACTCCTCGCCGCCACAGATGACATCAGACTACAAATGGACAACGGCAAAACCTCAGCCCTGATCCTCTTAGACCTATCAGCCGCCTTCGATACAGTCTGCCACCGCACCCTACTAACCCGTCTACACGAAGCCGGCATCCAAGACAAAGCCCTCAACTGGATCTCCTCCTTTCTCTCCGGCAGAACCCAGAGGGTCCGACTCTCACCTTTCCACTCCAAAGCCACCAATCTCGTCTGCGGTGTCCCCCAAGGCTCCTCACTAAGCCCAACGCTATTTAACGTCTACATGGCCCCCCTCGCACAACTGGCCCGCCAGCACAACCTCAGCATCATCTCCTACGCCGACGACACCCAGCTCGTCCTCTCCCTGACCAATGATCCTCTCACCGCCAAAGCCAACCTTCACGAGGGACTGAAATCCATCGCCGAATGGATGAGCAACAGCCGCCTAAAACTTAACTCCGACAAGACGGAAGTCCTCATCCTCAGGGGCACCCCATCGGCCTGGAATGACTCGTGGTGGGCCACCGCCCTAGGCCCTCCACCCACCCCAGCCAACCACGCACGAAATCTCGGCTTCATCCTCGACTCCGCCCTCACCATGTCCAAACAGGTCAACGCAGTCTCATCCTCCTGTTTTAACACCCTCCGTATGCTCCGCAGGATCTTCAAGTGGATTCCAACAGGAACCAGAAAGACGGTAACCCAAGCCCTCGTCAGTAGCAGACTCGACTACGGCAACGCACTCTACACAGGCATCCCAACAAAAGACATCAAACGACTCCAACGTATCCAGAACGCATCCGCCCGCCTGATCCTCGACATACCCCGCCGATGTCACATCTCCCCTCACCTGAGGGACCTCCACTGGCTCCCCGTGGACAAGAGGATCACCTTTAAACTCCTCACCCACAAGGCTCTACACGACACCGGACCCACCTACCTGAACACCAGACTCAACTTCTACGTTCCCTCACGTCAACTACGCTCTGCCAACCTTGCCCTCGCCATCGTCCCCCGAATCCAGCGCAAGACCTCTGGCGGCAGATCCTTCTCCTACCTCGCCGCCAAGACCTGGAACGCACTCCCGACCTCACTACGCCAGACCCAGGACCTCCTCACCTTCAGGAGACTCCTCAAGACATGGCTCTTCGAACGATAGCAGCACCACCACCCCCCCCCCCCAGCGCCTCGAAACCCTAACGGGTACATAGCGCGCTTTATAAATTATTGATTGATTGATTGATTGATTTCATATATATAAGTGGCATGGAGGAGGGAGGAGCTCTAGGACCCTGCATATTTGAAAATGCAGTAACTGTAAAATTGCCCTGTCTTGTGGGGTGATGAGGAACCTGGTAGTCAAATTGGACACTCACCCATTTTTGTCCAGCAAAGTCTTTACATTGTCTTCTGTTTGCATCTGTTAATTTAGGGAGATCTTATCATGCCTCATTTCTGAAATCTCCTCTCGCACACATGGAGGTTGTACAGAACACTGTTGCTTACTGATACTCAATTCCAGAAACTTCCATTCTACTTTTTCCTCCTTCAGACCTTACTGTTGTAATTTCATTTATTTATTTAACTAGCTAATTAATTGTTAGTTACTGTATTTTATTCCTGTCTTATTATAAGTATTTAGATGTGTGTAAAGGTATGCTCCACCCCCTCCAGTTCTTGGAACTTAGTATGTTCCAAAACAGTTAGAATGTGGACAGAAGCTCATGATAGAATGTTGAGCTGTGAGCGGAGAGGCTGTTTGAAGATGGAGCAGTACAGAAGGATAATAAAGGCTCACTCTTGAAGAATATTGATTCCATCTTTATTACAACACTAACATTGGCTAGAGATGGCACAAAGAACTGTCTTCCAAGCTTCTTAAAGGATTTTATAAGATCCCCAGTCCATTGCTATTGTCCTAACAGTGCTTGTTCTCTTCCAGCCTGTTCCTCCTGGTTGTCACCATCAAGAGTCAATGGCTTTCAGGACACACTTTCTTCATGCTTACTTCTTCAATCTGGAACTATAGTCTAGGGTTTTGTACATCAACCAGAACATATTAGGTAATCATGAATCTAATCATAATCCATCTGTTTCAATCACTGTAAACTTCTCACCATCTCAGAGCAACATTGACTGGTGCAGTCCGGTAGGGAACGCTGTGCTTATGAAAACACTCCTGTGATGTCATTTGATGTAGAAATGCATCTATTCACAGCATTAGTTCTATTTTCCTTCTAATCATGCATTATAATTAATTTGCAACCAGGTTGAACCTTGTGTCTGTGCCATTCTCTTCATGAAATTCTAAGCACAAACTATTAGAGTGAGTAAAAGCACACGCATAGCACATTTTTTATATTGTAAAGTGAATTTTATTCTTTTCAAAACAATCACCATGGTTTTACTTAGCCCCACACAAAAACACAGTGAGAATCCTATAAAAGCGTTGCCCAGTACACTGTGGGGTGATTACAGTTTAGAGCGACCCATGACCCATTCATGTCTCCATATCTTCATGTGTTTCCTATGGCACCCTTGTGATATGTAGACAGTGTATTGCTGCTTGGTACTCTAGTCCATTATTCACTCCCAGAGAACCCAGGGAGGGAGATGGAGCTTACACTTTCCAGAATCTAGCAATGTCTCATTTGGCTAGCACAGTTCCATTCCCTAACAAGGTTTTTTCTCCAACCACATCGCTGCCCCGATCTGTGATACCTAAAAGGGCCACTTTGGGGGAGAGGTCTATCGGCCTTCCAATAACTCTAGATACAGTAGCAAAGACTTTCTGCCAGTATTGGGTGAATCCAGGGCAGTCCCACACCAGGTAGTAAAAGTGCACTTGTGATTCTGGGCAGTGCTGCATGCCATAGACTCAGTGGTGTCAGGTAGGTCATATTAAGAAATTAAGTTGAATGAGCCAGAGCCTCGAGGAGATGACCAATAATTTGGGTGACATGCAGGTGTCCCTCCAGTCAGAGTAATCTAGGGATCGTAGATATTTCTCCCACCGGGAACGCATTTTTCGCAGAATGGCATTTTGCACATGCAAGATACCATGAAAAGAAACCAGGGGCCATATGTACGAAAGCTTTTTCCCATAGACATAGAATGGGTAAAATCCTTTCGTACATCTGGCCCCAGGTGGTAACCTGGTGCAAAATTTAAAAATGCATTTAAAATGCATTTTTAAATTGAACATGTAAAGCACACATGCCCTTTTGGCATGTGTGCACCTTATATGTCCCCCAAGACACTTTTGGGGTGCAGCAGAGGGGGCCTTAGGCCCCCAGTACCCTGGGCTTTTGCATTTCCAAAATTGCGATTTCTGGTTCAGAAATCGCAATTTTGGAAATGCAAAAAATTCGCAGATATGGGCCAACAGGCCCATAGCTGCGAATGGGGCCGGTATCGCAATTTGCGATTCGGTAATAGCATTTGCGATTTTTAAGAAATCGCTATTACCGAATCGCAAACGTGATACATGGCTCTTTGCGAGTCGGAAATAGCGATTTCTTAAAAATCGCTATTTCCGACTCGCAAAGGGCCGTGATGATACATCTGGCCCTTTATGACTTAATGATCTCTAGTTGTCGCTACTGCCACAGTTCTACCTAAGAACAGCAAATGTGTGAGGACAAGACAGATTTATAGGAAAAGTAAAATGCAAGCTGTAGTGTTTAGAGCAATATGTTGGAGCGATGCCTATATAGAAGAACTGTGTGGAGCTGAGTGGGAGCATTTTTAAGTGTTTGTGTTTGGCTTTGGTGAAAAGTAGTTTGGGGCCATAATTTGTTCAAACATAGTAATCTGCGATTTATTTAGCCGCCTCTTGTTTCTTTGAAACCTCTACATGAGTTAATTAGAACTAATTATCCAAATGACATTTCAAAACAGACACATTGAACATACCTCACTATTAGCTAATTCATCACAAACCAAGTATGCATAGATGTGCACCAACACACGTCTGCCTGTTTTCTCTCTCTCTCTCACTCACACACTCACACAAACTCTCTCCTCTCTATCTCTCACACTCTCTCTCACACACACACAACACAAGCTCTCTCACACACTCATCTCTTTCTATCTCTCTCACATACACACACACACACACATATACACACACATTGTCCACATAATACACCAGAACCTCACAATGATTTTCTCTGCTTTGTTTATAATTTTTCCCAGCACCTACCTGGCACAATGTCAAAGGCCGAAGTTCAACAGCGGTCCTGCCATTCTCGCTCCTGCTTCCATGCTTCCTTGTCAAGAATATAATGCTTCAGTACCACTAATAGTGGCAACTAAGTGCTGGGGCACGTCTCCTATATACAGCCACCTACTGCAATTTAAACAGGTGCAGTGCATCATTTAACTAGCCTGTGTGCTTAATCTGTAAAACAAGAGTGCCAGCGACCGCCAGCTCAAATTAGGCACTAACTGGGCACTGTATCGTTATTGGTGTATTCTCTGGCACCGCTCCTCTATTCAATAGCGCTCTCCCAGGTTATGTTTCATTGAGTCACTCAGGGCCTGATTTACAAGGCCTATGGCACAGGGCAGCGCAGCAAGTGCCTTACTGCGCTACCCTGCATCCCAGGAAAGGGATGAAATGTGCCATATCTACAAGATATGGTGCATTTCTGTCCTCTCCCTCTGCGCTGGCACACATATTGCTGCCTAGCACCAATGCAGGCATCCTTGTACCATAGTACAAGGATGCCTGTGGTGAAGGGGTGATTGTTACAAACAATCACATAATGAGTTTTCCTCTTTCTATGTGTGCTGCACAATGCAGCAGACATAGAAAGAGGAAAAAACTGGAGAAATAAAGATATTTCTCCCCACTGCGTCACTCTGTAGGAATATGATGCATTCTCAGACTTGTAAATCTGTGAAAACGTCAGATTCCTTCGGGTTCCATGGGTGCTATGTGGGAACACCCCAAGCAACACCCATGGAATGCCCCTTTCATGCAGTGGTAATCGTGAAAGGGGTCTATATTTACAAAGCCATGAAAAGCCACGCAAAGTTGCTTTGCATGGCCTTGTAAATATGGGCTGGCACACTGCACCACCGGAGTGTAAAAAAAAAGTTTCAGTGTGCTGTTAGGGCCCCGTAAGTGAGGCCCTGAGTGTCTCTCGCAGAATGATGGGGGAAAACGGCTATAAGCGAATAAATGTGGATCTTCTTGGCCACACGCCTGCTTCTTCCAGTACCACATAACCCACATCAGCTTTATCCCTCAAATCTCTATGCAACGTCTCTTCCCCGTAAGCAACCATGATTCTTTAAACAAGAGACCCTGAACAGCAGACTATCCAAAGCACAAAGACAACTACCACACTTTCCATTTCTGAAAAGCATGTCCCAAAAACAATAGGGGTTATTGTTTTCGGGTCAAAGTACACAGCTCTAGTCTTGCTAGCACTGAGTGATATTCAGCTGGTCTAGCACCCGTATGGATAAGATGAAGGCACATAAGAGGAGATTCGAGATCTCTTTCTAAATTTGATAACAGCCCACAAAGGACTGACAACAATCGAGGAAACCCATTAGAAACCAGAAAAGGGGGTTTAGTTAATAATTTACCAACATGGTGGAAGAATAGTAACTCGTGTGACCCAGATCACCCTAGCTTCTGGAAAGACATAGCGTCCTTATGAGTTCTTTCGAGTATAAAAGGACAAAACCAATCCATCATCTGGGAAGAAGGAGGACGCACCAGAGGCTAGCGCCCCCAGAGTCACCTCCTAACGCCATGAAAGTGAGGTCTTTGAACGATGTTTGAGCCTGAATCTAGATTGTGTCAGCTGAAGGCAAGGATTTTTATCCAGAATGGTCAGTACTTGGCTGACTGCAGCTATAGAAAGCAGACAAAGGGAAAGACTGCTATCTTTCTTCTGTTTCTGAAGTTACCCTGATACGTGAATATGCACTTTGAAGAACTACTATAAAAGGGTATTTCTACCAAATTGTGGGTTTTTCTTGGATAGACCAAGCGTGAAATTGAGTTGTCACCTTACATATTTCCACGTGAACAGATGCATGGGCTGGAAGGCCATAATTTATTGTCCATCGTGAATAACAAATGATCGGAATCTTCAGCAAGGCCCCGACTTTCACCCAAAACCCTGGTTTGTGATATGTCGGATTATCTATCTGTTTACAAACTCTTTGAGCTCCAGAAAGGTCAGGCTTGTCATTGGACGTCAAACTGAAAGAGAACATGCTCTCCTACTCTGAAGGTGACGCTATGCAGAGACAGCTGTGAATTCTGCTGAGCAATTTCATAATCTCTTGTAACAAGAATGACTTAATGGCTGCAGTGCAGGATAGGTAATGAATTATATTAGAGACTTGGCGCCACAACACAGGACTGCGAGCGTCGCATTCCAAATATGCAGGGTGATATGATTTTATAGCACAACGCAAATGTTTCATGACTGTGTTTCAAGCAATGGTGATTGTGGTATAGAGCGTGCTTACGTAGCTCATGCAAGGGGATGAGCAGCTTCAGATGGAGCGCAGGAGCTTCTGACGTCGATTAGCTTGTCAATCAATGGTGCTGTAATCTCACCTTCTATTGATGTTCTACAGTGCAATCCTACTCCGAGCTACACTACTACTGCCTTTGAAAGCTGGTGCTCACGGATCCGAAAAAGGCAGGACATCGGAGCGTTTATCTGTTTTTAATATGCATTTATTATCATATGGACTGGCTCACAATACAAAGATTACACCCTTCCACCCACACGTTCTTCCTGGCGTAGCTTGTTGTCCATGCAGATAAGCTCTTTAGTACCCCACATAGGAGTAGTAAGTGCTTCACAAATGATGCAATCCAATACAAACTGTACTATTTAAGAGGTGACCCTGGCAGAGAAAACAGGGCGTAAATTCAATGTTTGGTTTTAGATCTGAGTTGGAAACATTCTCTTCAGAGATAACATTTGCGAACGAAAACGAATAAAGGGGCAAAGATCAGCCCCGTGCCTCAGTCATTGCTAGTTGTAAGTCCAAATTCAGCAACCTCAAGTTAAGAGAACTGCCACTCCTAGATGTTGCACAATGTCGGCTCATTTTGTTGGCGGAGCAGTGAAATCAGTTCACCTAAGTAGTTCTTCCATAACTTTGTCCATGCATTTCAATGGAGGGCCCATTGACAGGACCAGCTTTAGCGCTGGTGGCAGCCACTGCGATAATTATTTTGCCTCCCACTCCTATTGACCGGCTCCACAAATTCCCTCACTACCATCCCCTACCATTGGCCCATAGCCCCTCTCTCACATTTCATTTGTTTTAAAGCGCTAGTTGGGGTTAGCTTTACTAATAAAAATGTATCTCTACCCTAATGTAACCTTTTCAGCAACATTAGGAATAGATAATTAAAGACTGCCAACTAACATAACATCTTAACTTATACCAGACAGCTCTATGATGAGGGCTCAAGCCGTCTGCATAGTACACGTTCTTTCTCGCTACTTCATGAGGAGTCAAACTGCCAATAGACAAAACTCTTACGTTTCTAAAGCAGGAACATTATCTTGACATTTTTGTTGCTTGAAATCTGCTGAACATACAGAAATATCTTAGCAGGTGCTTGTAAACCCATGTTATTTCTAAACACGGCGCCATCCAAGGTCGGCACCAGGCGCTGATGCACCGGTCGCAGCGCTCTACAGCCGGCCGCGCACATTGATTCCCTTATAAAAATGTTTTGCCCGTCTTGCTATTAGATTTGAAGAATCGACTTGCACAGAAAATGTGGGAGGATTTGTGGCGATCAGTAATGCTGCAAGCTCTCACTGACGTGCATGGATGTATGCAGTTTACTGCTCCGGTGCACTGTGACTATCTGTAGTGCTATGAGACACTGCTAACTCCGCAGTTCATAAAAAAAGATCGCAAGATGCAACCAATTGCCCTCTCTGCTGCGTGGACTGCCCCAGAAACCAAGGTTTCAGTGCTGAGAGATTAGCTCTGTGTGTCAGCCGGGGGAGTGGGAAGGGATTTCAGAGCGCAGAGGAGAACAAGGTATTGGACTAGGCAAAGGCTCTGACATGCTGCTAGAGAGTGGGTATTATCAAGTGGACAGTCGAGGTGCACATCACTTCACTAACAGTCCTCCCCTTTCTGACGGTGTCTGCTGCTTTTTTGAGGCTGAAGCCCGGTTGCTCACATTCTCTCTGGCACCTTCATCAGCTCAAACCATTACTCCACCATACCAAACGGAGCCATTTTCTGCCCTCAGACCCTGCTCAGTCATCAGGCAGTGGCAGATGTTCAGTGCCCTTTTGTTTAAGACTGACATAGGTTGGTCTTCTTTACGTCCCTCCCCTGGAGCATAGCTTTTCCGCGTTCTTTATTCTATGACGTGGCTGTCCTCTAGGGCCAGAAGGATGCTAAGGTCTGTTCTGCAAGAGCCATCTCAGACCCGCAGGTTATCACCCCTGCGCCACTTGAGCTGGAGTCTATGAGTGGCCAGCTACTGCTATCAGCCAGGTGTGTGCCAGCTACGACCTGCACATCCAGAGTTGAAATTGTTGCAAAGTGCCTTCTGCTCCAGGATCCAAATGTCCTTGACCTGCCTTTTCAGAATCTACAGCCTCAGAAGCTGCTTGCTGAGCAGGTCCCTCTTAATGGTTTGGAGGAAAAACTCAGGTTAGAATTCTCCGAACAGTGAATCTTGTCTTTCTCAAACATGACGGGGACGTCGGAGCTGCAGTACTGTGTCCCGAGTAGAATGCTTAGTGAACAGGAGGTGCTTGGTCACCTGCTGGAAGTCTAAATGATGACCTCACACTTCTCCCTGGAAGGCTTTAATTCCAACAGTCTCTAAGCTCATATCTGCATGAAGTTGTCTGTGAGCACTGCTCTGTAATTTTTACAAACAAATGCTCAGTGATTTTCTATAAGCACTTCTCTGTGTGACCATCCCCTGCCTCCCAAGTTCTGGTATTTGTACACTTAAATGTGTTTGAATTTGTACTATTGTGTGTTCCTTCAGTTTAGATATGTACTGAAGCGTGTCTCCACTACTTAGTCTCTTGACTTTGAGACTCTGGTGTTGCTCAACAGTGTTAAAGGAAATTAATACACTGACTTCCTAACTAGTCTCTTCCCAAAAAACTGTCATTCCATTACTCCTCACTCCAAGCTCTCATAGAAGCTAGAAAGAAGGGTAGTGGAAGCGAGAAACTACCTTTTTGTTGTGATTTCCTCATTTTTTTTGCCTGATTTGGCTGGCTTTTGGACTGCCAAAAATGAATAAAGTGCGTGTGCTTCCCCGCCCAGCCACCCAAAAAATATGCTGTACGTTGGAACTCCCTGCTTGGCCTGCACAACTTACATATAAGTCCATTGTAAATCATGTCTAAAATGCACCTAACGTTTTACAATCTAATTCACTGCTGACATCAGATTTTTTGCTAACCTGAGTGGAAAAGTATCATAAACGTAGTTTAGGCTGCCTAAGCCACAAATGGCTTTAAACCACCGTAAATCCTCCATATTCTTGTAAAAAGCAAACAAATATTGAAGTACGGCGGCAAGGTGATGTCTGAGACATGCACCGCTTGTACCCAGTTGTTTTTAAATCAAAGTAATGTGAAACGCGCCAACCACACACCTTGGAGAAAGCAATGCATGTCACAGACATTGTCCTCTCGCCGTACTGCAATGTTTCTTTAATTTTCACAAGAATATAGAAGATTTATGGGCACAGTGGTTCCATTTCAGCTTGGAACTTGATGCATGCAGACTGAATGCACACTTTTTTCATTGGCTTGTTGCATGTGCTAACTTACCGCAGTATATTATGATAGCTAAGTCTCTCTCTCACTCTCTACATTTTATACAGAGATTTGAATGGAATAGGGCAAAGACAAGATGAATCTCAAATGGAGACAGTGTCGTAAGCTATACTCTGTGTGGTTAGCACATGCCATAGCGCGAATGCGATTAATTTGGTCCTGACGAAAGCTATATTGACCTTCGGCAGATTAGACAACATGGCTGAAACGTGTTGACCCATATCATGGATGTAAGAGGTCATGGTTGCCTCACTACACTTCCACCACTGCTTTTACCCCTTATTCACGGGCACCGTAATTAAAGTTCACCTCTTCACACAAAAACCCCCCAGCTCTGCTTTAATCAGGCGCAGAAGCTCACCCCTCACACGCTAGGTTTCTGGGGTGGGACCCCAATGATGAAGCATGCCACCAACTAGGTTGGAGGGTGAGGGGGCTTTTTGAAAAAACTGAAGGGCGATTTAATAAAATATACTAGGTTTTTCTCACACTAGGAGATAATAGAGCACCTTGCACAAAACAGTTAAAAACTGCTCATTTTCTATGTTGAGTGATTACAATGGGGAAGATAAGCGAACCCTCTCTTCTCACTCTCTTTGTTGATTACTCCCTTATTTTACAGTAAGACAAAGAGGAAATGCTGCAAATGAAGGCGGAGGACTGCAAGAAAATAATTAGGATTGATTGGCATAATTTCTTCAGTCACCCTATTGTGCAGGTTAAAGCTGATTCTTCAACCACCATCTCCTCAGAGCATTCCTTGAACTGGAAAGGAAGAGTGCATACTCAAGGACTGTAGGGCATCCACTTACTACTACCACCCAGATGCTGGAACTGCTTTCCAAATGTCAAATGGTTGGCTCTCTGTTTGCCTGCTTCATGAACACAAAATGGAGAAGGGCTCTAATTTCCAAGCTGGGACAGATGAACACTGAGAACCAGACCCTGCAGGAGACCTGGATAGAGATAGACTTGGTACATACAAGCTTTACCTAAGAAGCATGGGGCTACAGGATTGACCAGGAGGAACTTTTCCTGCAATTGGAAAAAGTTGGAACATTTTCGTTTTTTTCACCTCCAGATGATTGGAGCAAGACAAAAAGGATTGTTGGCCAGGTCTCACCCAAAGCAGGCAAGAAAGTCAGGTTATTTCCTCTTGAAGATTTTTGCCATGCTGAAAGCTGGACCTCCCAGTGAAAGTATCCAGACTTGTGGAGCCCTGGCCAGCTATGGTTTCCAGATTTGCCCCGGTTATGACTTCCTCAAAAATCAGAAGTTAAAATCTTGTTCCGCATAAAAGATTTCCAGCCTACGAAGTGGCCTCAGTGATGACAAAATCCAGGCTTGTCATGCTCTGAGCTTTTGATGAAAACTAGCACCTTCAGTGGGAGCTCTATGATTTATCAGACTATGAAGGAGTCTAGCTGACCACAGTATTGGACCTTGCCATCCTGGAATACTTTCACTTCTATTTCAGACATCGAGGTCATCATTACGAGGAATATAGAGTGGTGTGGTTTGTGTGGGACCCAGCATGTTTTCATGTATGCAACACAGCTCTTGATTCCCACTGGTTGATTTAATAAAAGTTTAGGGGTGGTAGGTTTCTCTGGGTGCTGGCCCATGCTGGGCCAAGTAATTCAACCATTCCCCCTGGAAGGTGAGAGGGATTATTTTATGCATAGCTATCTAGTTTACCCAGCATTCCGGGTAAGAAAACATGGAGGATCTTAGAAGGCCACACCTCCCTGGATTCATCTGGATCTCTCTTGTTTGGAAAAACCCAGAGCTGTTAGGGTCACTAGAATGTTTGCGAACCCAGGGCATAAATAATGTAGCCACAAATGGAAGGTGAGTGACAATTAGGTGTTAGGTGTCTTTAAGTATAGTTATGACATTTGCCAGGCATTTTGGGTAAGAAAGCAAACTGAGATCTACACAAGCCACATCATCATGGTTTCCATGGATTTCTGATTTTCAGAGCAGTCCATTGTTGGTAGGTTTCCCCAGTTGCCAGTCGACCATTAGCCCATATGTCACAGCTACCTAATCACAAGAATGAAAGTTCAAAGCAAAATTATTGTTTCCACAGTAAGGTTCCTGGCTTTCCTATCCAACACACATTGGGTGCAGTTTTTATTGAAATAAGTATGACTAACACTGGGTGGTAGGCAAGGCCACTGGAATTATGTGACAGAGAAAGACTAAATTGTGCAGCAAGTTTACTTAATCATGCAGCAATAAAAGACAAATTATGCAGTGTCATGCAGCACATTTTGTGATAGTGGTATCTCATTAGTTTGTCCTTTTTTGCACATCATTAGCACCAGTCAGTGTAGGAAAGTACCATCTTGCCTGGCATGTTACTTGTGTGTCAGTTTGTTTTTGCCTGTCTCACTGGGATCCTGCTAGCCAGGACCCCAGTGCTCATAGTTGTGGCCTGAATGTGTTCCCTGTGTGATGCCTGTGTGATGCCTAACTGTGTCACTGAGGCCCTGCTAACCAGAACCTCAGTGCTTATGCTCTCTCCACCTTTACAAATTGTCACTGCAGGCTAGTGACCATTGTTACCAATTCTAATTGGCACACTGGAACACTCTTATAATTCCCAAGTATATGGTACCTAGGTACCCAGGGTATTGGGGTTCCAGGAGATCCCTATGGGCTGCAGCATTTCTTTTGCCACCTGTTAGAAATGGGGGTTTTGGTTGGCAGTCAGGTTACCTTCTGTCCAAGGAAGAACCCTCACTCTAGTCAGGGTAAGTCACACACAGTCCAAAATTAGCCAGTGCCCACCCTCTGGTAGCTTGGCACAAGCAGTCAGGCCTAACTTAGAAGGCAATGTGTAAAGCATTTGTGCAATAAATCATTCAATACCATAATATAGCACCACAAAAATACACCACACAGTGTTTAGAAAAATATATAATATTTATCTGGGTATTTGCAGGTCAAAACGATCAAAGATGCAATATGGATTTGTAAAGATATCACTGAAAAGTGATATAAAGGGGGTCATTCTAACCCTGGCGGTCCAAGACCGCCAGGGCTAAAATGACGGGGGCACCGCCAACAGGCTGGCGGTGCCCCGCTGGGCATTCTGACCGCGGCGGTTTGACCGCGGTCAGAAGTGGAAAACCGGCGGTCTCCCGCCGGTTTTCCGCTGCCCATTTGAATCCTCCATGGCGGCGCAGCTCGCTGCGCCGCCATGGGGATTCTGACAGCCCATACTGCCATCCTGTTCCTGGCGGTTCGCCCGCCAGGAACAGGATGGCGGTATGGGTTGTCGTGGGGCCCCTGGGGGCCCCTGCAGTGCCCATGCCAATGGCATGGGCACTGCAGGGGCCCCCGTAAGAGGGCCCCACAAAGAATTTCACTGTCTGCATTGCAGACAGTGAAATTCGTGACGGGTGCCACTGCACCCGTCGCACCTTCCCACTCCGCCGGCTCCATTCGGAGCCGGCGTCCTCGTGGGAAGGTAGTTTTGCACTGGGCTGGCGGGCGGCCTTTTGGCAGTCGCCCGCCAGCCCAGTGCAAAACCCAGAATACCCTCAGCGGTCTTCCGACCGCAGAGCGGTATTTTGGAGGGGGAAGTCTGGCGGGCGGCCTCCGCCGCCCGCCAGACTTAGAATCACCCCCAAAGTCTCTTAAGTCTTTAAAAGGCAAACAAAGGGGGTCATTGTGACCCCGGCGGGCGCTGCCCGCCGGGCGGAGACCGCCAGAAGACCGCACCGCGGTCAAATGACCGCGGCGGTCATTCTGACTTTCCCGCTGGACGGGCGGGCAACCGCCAAAAGGCCGCCCGCCCAGCGGGAAAGCCCCAGCAACGATGAAGCCGGCTCCGAATGGAGCCGGCGGAGTTGCTGGTGTGCGACGGGTGCTGTGGCACCCGTCGCGATTTTCAGTGTCGGCTAGGAAGACACTGAAAATCATTATGGGGCCCTGTTAGGGGGCCGCTGCACTGCCCATGCCTGTGGCATGGGCAGTGCAGGGGCCCCACGACACCCGTTCCCGCCATTCTGTTCCTGGCGTTTTTTACCGCCAGGACCAGGATGGCGGGAAGGGGGTCGGAATCCCCATGGCGGTGCTGCGAGCAGCGCCGCCATGGAGGATTCTTTGGGGCAGGGTTAAACCGGCGGGAAACCGCCGGTTGCCCTTTTCTGACCGCGGCTTTACCGCTGCGGTCAGAATTGCCCATGAAGCACCGCCAGCCTGTTGGCGGTGCTTCCGCGGCACTCTGCCCTGCCGGTTTTCAACCGCCAGGGTCAGAATGACCGCCAAAGTCTCTTTCAAGCACAAAGTACCTTGTTTGGAGTGGAAAATCTCCGCAAAGGGCCGCAGAAGAAGAGATAAGTGGAAAAATGGTGTGTGCGTCGATTTCTCCCCAGCATACACGCACTTGCGTCGTTATTTTTCACGCGGGGAAGTCGTGCGTCGTTTTCCGGTGCGCGACAGTCTCTTTCTCTGGGTCGCTGGGATTACCATATGTCCCGGGGTCTGTGCGTAGATTCTCCTGCTTGTTTTCTGTCTGTGTGTCGTTCCGCGGGGCTGTGCGTCGAAGTTTCGCTCTCATGGCAGGCGTTGCGCCGATTTCCCCTCTGGAAGTCGGGCGGTGTTGTCCTTGCGAGGCCGTGCGTCGAAGTTCCGGTTTCCCCAAAGGCGTCGCGTCGATCAGAATCGTTGTGCAGCGGTTTTCCTGGCGCAGAACAAACTGTGCGTCAAAATTTTCGGCGCACAAAGAGTCCATATGAAAAAGAGAAGTCTTTTTGGTCCTGAGACTTCAGGGAACAGGAGGCATGCTCTATCCAAGCCCTTGGAGAGCACTTTTACAGCCAGACAAGAGTTCAGCAAGGCAGCAGGCCAACAGCAAGGCAGCAGTCTTTGGAGAAAGCAGACAGGTGAGTCCTTTGAGCAGCCTGGCAGTTCTTCTTGGCAGGATGTAGTTTCTGGTTCAGGTTTCTTCTCCAGCAAGTGTTTGATGAGGTAGGGCAGAGGCCCTGTTTTATACAAAATTTTGCCTTTGAATAGGGGGTGACTTCAAAGAGTGTCTAAGAAATGCACCAGGTCCCCTTTCAGTTCAATCCTGTCTGCCACGGCCCCAGTAGGGGGTGTGGCAGTCCTTTGTGTGAGGGCAGGCCCTCCACCCTCCCATCCCAGGAAGACCCATTCAAAATGCAGTTGTATGCAAGTGAGGCTGAGTACCCTGTGTTTGGGGTGTGTCTGAGTAAATGCACAAGGAGCTGTCAACTAAACCTAGCCAGACGTGGATTGTAAGGCACAGAAAGATTTAAGTGCAAAGAAATGCTCACTTTCTAAAAGTGGCATTTCCAGAATAGTAATATTAAATCTGACTTCACCAGTCAGCAGGATTTTGTATTACCATTCTGGCCATACTAAATATGACCTTCCTGCTCCTTTCAGATCAGCAGCTGCCACTTCAACAATGTATGAGGGCAGCCCCAATGTTAGCCTATGAAGGGAGCAGGCCTCACAGTAGTGTAAAAACGAATTTAGGGGTTTTACACTACCAGGACATATAACTACACAGGTACATGTACTGCCTTTTACCCACACAGCACCCTGCTCTAGGGGCTACCTAGGGCACACATTAGGGGTGACTTATATGTAGAAAAAGGGGAGTTCTAGGCTGGGCAAGTACTTTTAAATGCCAAGTCGAAGTGGCAGTGAAACTGCACACACAGGACTTGCAATGGCAGGCCTGAGACAAGGTTAAGGGGCTACTGAAGGGGGTGGCACAACCAGTGCTGCAGGCCCACTAGTAGCATTTAATCTACAGGACCTAGGCACATATAGTGCACTCTACTAGGGACTTACAAGTAAATTAAATAGCCAATCATGGATAAACCAATCAATAGTACAATATACACAGAGAGCATATGCACTTTAGCACTGGTTAGCAGTGGTAAAGTGCCCAGAGGTCAAAAGCCAACAACAACAGGTTAGAAAAATAGGAGGAAGGAGGCAAAAAGTTTGGGGATGACCCTGTCAAAAAAGCCAGGTCCAACACCACCCATACGGAGCTCAGACAATTCTTACACAGGACTGCCACTGCAGCCTGAGTGAAATAACGTCCACGTTATTTCACAGCCATTTTACATTGCACTTAAGTAACTTATAAGTCACCTATATGTCTAACCCTCACTTGGTGAAGGTTAGGTGCAAAGTTACTAAGTGTGAGGGCACCCTGGCACTAGCCAAGGTACCCCCACATATTTCAGGGCAATTTCCCCAGACTTTGTGAATGCGGGGACACCATTACATGTGTGCACTACATATATGTCAATACCTATATGTAGCTTCACAATGGTAACTCCGAATATGGCCATGTAACATGTCTAAGGTCATGGAATTGTCCCCCCATGCCAAATCTGGTTTTGGGGTGCCAATCCCATGTATTCCCAGGGCTCCAGCATGGACCACGAGTACTGACAAACCAGCTCTCTGGGGTTTTCACTGCAGATACTCGTGCTGCCAACACACAGACAGGCTTCTGCCCTCCTGGGGTCTGGGCAGCCCAGTCCCAGGAAGGCAGAACAAAGGATTTCCTCTGAGAGAGGGTGTTACACTCTCTCCCTTTGGAAATAGGTGTTAAGGGCCTGAGAGGAGTAGCCTCTCCTGGCCTCTGGAAATGCCTTTAAGGGCACAGATGGTGCCCTCCTTGAATATACCAGTCTACACCAGTTCAGGGATCCCTCAGCCCCTGCTCTGGTGCAAAACTGGACAAAGGAAAGGGGAGGGACCACTCACCTGTTTATCACCACCCCAGGGGTGGTGCCCAGAGCTCCTCCAGTGTGTCCCAGACCTCTGCCATCTTGAATGCAGAGGTGTGAGGGCACAATGGAGGCCTCTGAGTGGCCAGTGCCAGCAGGTGACATCAGAGACCCCTCCTGATAGGTGCTTACCTCTCTAGGTGGCCTATACTCCTCTGAGGGCTATTTAGGGTCTCTCCTGTGGGCTTCTCATCAGATAACGAATGCAAGAGCTCACCAGAGTTCCTCTGCATCTCCCTCTTTGACTTCTGCCAAGGATCGACAGCTGACTGCTCCAGGATGCCTGCAAAACTGCAACAAAGTAGCAAAAAGACTACCAGCGACATTGTAGCGCCTAATCCTGCAGGCTTTCTCGACTGTTTCCTGATGATGAATGCTCTGGGGGCTGTCTGCCTTCACCCTGCACTGGAAGCCAAGAAGAAATCTCCAGTGGGTAGACGGAATCTTCCCCCTGCTAATGCAGGTACCAAACTTCTGCTTCACCAGTCCTCTGGGTCCTCTCTCATTGTGACGAGCGTGGTCCCTGGAACACAGGAGCTAGATCCAAGTGACCCCAACAGTCCAGTGGTCCATCTGTCCAAATTTGTTGGAGGTAAGTCCTTGCCTCCCCACGCCAGACGGTAATCCTGTGTACTGCGTGAACTGCAGCTGTTAGGGCTTCTGTGCACTTTTGCAAGGAATCCTTCATGCACAGCACAACACAGGTCCCCAGCACTCCGTCCTGCATTGCTCAACTTGCTGAGTTGACCACCGGCTTCGTGGGACCCTCTTTTGTAGTGTTGAGATGACCGCCGTGCTCAGTTTTCTTGAACCCGTGTTCAAGTTCTTCTGCTGGTGCTGCCTGCTTCTTCATGGGCTCTCTGCATTGCCGAACGCCCCCTCTGTCTCCTCCTCCAAGGGACGACCTCCTGGGCCTTCCTGGGCCCGGGCAGCACCCATTTTCTTCAACTGCGACCTTTGCAACTAGCAAGGTTGTTTTGAGGTCTTTCTGCGTGGAAACAACTCTGCATCCTCCAGCATGCAGTGGGACATCTCCTGTGCAAAGGAGAAGTTCCTGGCATCTTATTTTGTTACAGAATCTTCAGCTTCTTCCACCCAGAGGCAGCCCTTTTGCACCTTCATCCGGGGTTTAGTGGGCTCCTGCCCCCCCTGGACACTTTCGTGACTCTTGGACTTGGTCCTCTTCCTTTGCAGGTCCTCAGGTCCAGGAATCCATCTTCAGTGCTTTGCAGTCAGTTGTAGTCTTTGCAGAATCTCCTATCACAACTTTAGTGTGTTTCTGGGGAAGTAGGGTAACTTTACTCCTACTTTTCAGTGTCTGGGGGTGGGGTATCTTAGACACCCTAAGTGTTTTCTTACACTCCCAGCGACCCTCTACACACTACACTAGGCCTGGGGTCCCTCAGTGGTTCGCATTCCACTTTCTTAGTATATGGTTTGTGTTGCCCCTAGGCCTATTGCATCCTGTTGTATTCTACAGTGTTTGCACTACCTTTTTAACTGTTTACTTACTTGATTTTGGTTTGTGTGTATATTTTGTGTATTTTACTTACCTCCTAAGGGAGTATATCCTCTGAGATATTTGTGGCACATTGTCACTAAAATAAAGTACCTTTATTTTTAGTGACTCTGAGTATTGTGATTCTTATGATATAGTGCTATATGATATAAGTGGTATAGTAGGAGCTTTGCATGTCTCTTAGTTGAGTCTAAGCTGCTCTGCTATAGCTACCTTTATCAGCCTAAGCTCCTAGAACACTACTAATCTACTAATAAGGGATAACTGGACCTGGCACAAGGTGTAAGTACCATCTGGTACCCACTATAAGCCAGGCCAGCCTCCTACAGTCAGGCACACAAATACAGCAACAAGGAATAAAAAGATGACCAGTCGACATTTGCTAAGGGCCTTCCACTGCAAAGCAACATGTGCTGCGGTGTTTTAGCAACTTTTGATCCAGTTGAGTTAAAAACGTGTTTTGTTAAAATCGGCAGATTTTGCAGATGATCATAGATTATGTAGACAATGCTGCAAATCCAAATCCATAATTATGAGGAAAACGCCACAGCCACAAAACCACATACATCCTGATGGTAGGACTTTTGTCATTCTCCATGTGTTCTGGAACTTTCCCTCACAGCAATGTTATGAAATTCTATGACTTCACCCAACATTTAAGGTATGCTGGGTATGAAAACATGCAAGTAATGCTGTCCTGCACTCCCACTGGTCCTTCATTTCCAAACTGTTTGGGGTGGTAGATTTCTCTGGGCGCTCATTCTCAGTCCCATATGCCACCCACATCCCTAGAATGACTGAAATTGACAGTAGATTTGTGGGAATGCAGGGTGGTCAGACTTTTGTCAGTCTGCTTATATGGCAGATCATTCGCTGTCACATAAATTCACACACACAAATGTGGTACCATTTGTATCGGGAGAAGTGTGTGGATACTGGGTAGTAGGACTTTTGATGTTTCCCACAGACTCACAACCTCTCCCTCACAGAAACATTAGACACATTTTATGATTTCACCCAAAGTTTGACATTTGCAGGACATTCTGGATAATAAAACATAGTAGGATCCATGCAAACAACACAACCCTGCAGTTCTCCATGTGTCTAGTTTTCGATAATGACTGAGATTGCTAGGCTTATCTGGTTGTTGGCCGGCTTCATGCCAAATTCCCATGGTTAACGATATCCTAAAAATCCTGACAATTCAAGGGTTATAGGTCAAGCCACAAAAGTGGGTACTGTTTTTATTGGGAGAAGTGCGGGAATGTTGGGCTCCTTGAATTTTGCCAACCTCCTTGGAATACAGATCTTGCTCTCACAGAAATATGTGATTTCACACAGAATTTAACATTTAGAGACCACTATGAGTAAGAGGAATTGTGGGCATTGTGCAGGCCACACCACCTTGAATTCCTCTTGATGTCTAGTTTTTAGAAATGTCTAGGATTCATAGGTTTTTTTGGGTGGCAGGCGATCCCCAGGCCCAAATACAACCACCACCACAAAAGCCTATATTATCCCAACACTATTTCCTCTCTTCACATAGTCATTTTTCTGGGCCTTTTCTGTCATGAGTGATAGGTCCACCCACAAATGTGGGGTTCCATTTTTATTGGGAGAAATGTGGGATTAGGAAACAATTGGACTTAGTTTGTATTCTTTATTACATTTCTCTATATTTTTGGCTTATATTTATGATCCACTGTGCACAAAAACAACTTTTTGAAAAAATGCCCTCCTATTAAGCTGATGCTATTTCTAATCCAAAATTTAAAGTACAATCATAAACCAATATCTCTAAACTCAGCTTCTTGGGTAAGTTTTACAGCTTTCCTTCATACTAATTTTTATTCTTTAGATTTGTTCTTATTGATTGAAGTATGATTGTTGCACAATACAAAATTGTTTTAATCTATGGTTTGGTTGATATCTCTGGGCATCCTGAAGTTTGGAACACTCAACAAAAACTACAAATATATTTGTGACTAGAAGAGTTTGATGCAAAAGCATTGTGGCTTATTTATTTATTTTTCTTTCCCATTTTCAATTTTTTTAATTTCATTGATTAGTTTCTTTAGAAACACTTTAAGCGAGCTACACAAATGACAACTTGTGGAATTCAGATTTTTCCTAGATTTGCCTAGATTTCATGAAAGTGTACTTTTCTGGGGTCCTCAATGAGTTCAATAGCTGTTTCTTCTGCTATTTGAAACTCAGCAAGAACTGCAAAACTAGGAAAATATTAAACATTGATGTGCAAGAACTGTTATGAAAAAAAGTGCTTTTTCCACTCTGCTTCGTTTTTGAATGGTGAGAAAAAGGCAACCTTAGCACAGGAAATCTTTTGTTTATGCAGTTTAAAAAAGCACACACACATATCACCTTTTTCACATTTTCAGCAAATAAAGCCACGTTGGCTATTTTCTTAGGTCCTCACAGGTAAACCACTAACCCTAAGACCCATATTTATACTTTTTTTAGTGCCACATTTGCGTAATTTTTTGACGCAAAAGTGGCGCAAACTTACAAAATACAATTGTATTTTGTACATTTGCTTAAAAAAGTGGTGCAAATCTGGCACTAAAAAAGTATGAATATGGGCCTAAGTACCCCACATATTGCAAAAGAGAATACAAATATGTACTAGGTATTATATGGGAAACTTATGACGTAACAAAAAAATGCACGTAACCCTCAGTATAGCACTCATCATTTAACAGGTGAAACTATATGTACTACCTTTACAAGTCTATAGATATGCCATAACTAAAACACTCATTAATAAACTAATGCTCAGAAAGCACAGATTTTTCAAATGTAAATGAAAAAAGTTTTCCATATAATTCTTGCTGTACTTGGCCCTTCCTACTGGGTGATTCTCGAACGTTTTGCCTCCCCTCTCCTATTTTTTTGCTGAATTTGTTTTTGTTGTCCCCAAGACTGCGTGTGCTTTACCATTGCTAACCAGGGCCAAAGTGCTTGTGCTTGCTTCTTAAATCATGGTAGAATTGGCTTATCCCAATTGACATATTTAGTTGACTTGTAAGTTTCAAACTGCCATGTCCACCTGGCAAAATTAATGCTTTGCCAAGGCTCAAACCTTCCTTTTTAATACTTAGAATTCACTCCTAGGGTTTGCCCTTGACAGCCTGCACAGAGCAAGCTGCAATGTATTTAAAAGGTTGGACAGCAAAGGAGGCTGGCCTGGTTTGTAATGGGTACATAAGGTACGTACACCTTATACCAGGTCCAGTTATCCCTTATTAGTGAAATGTAGACAGTGTCTAGAAGCCAGGATCTCTAGGGGTAGTGTGGATGAGCAGCCAAGACCTAACTAGGAGACATGCAAAGCCCATGCAATACCACTGTAGTCACACAGTACTCACACACATGAAAGAAAATACTCAGTGTTACAAAAATAAAGGTACTTTATTTTGTTGCCAAAAATGCCAAAAATGCCATAGAGACTATACTCCCTTAGGAGATAAGTAGTACACACATTATATACACTAGTATGCAGAAATAGTTGTATAGGAGTTAGAAAACAGTGCAAATGGTGAAAAAGGTGAAAATCATAATAGTTAGAAATGGGCCAGGGAGAGCACAAACCATATTCTAAAAAAATGGAATGCGAAAGTTGGTTTCCCACCTAAGCAAGTGTAGTGTGTAGAGGGGTGCTGGGAGTATTAGGAAACACCAAAGGTAAGTAATAGAACCCACCCCAGAGCCCTGCAAAGCAGGAGTAAATCACAGTAACTGTCCTAGAACACAAAAGAACACGAGAAAGAAGATTATGCAAGAACCAGAAGAGACTGCAAGACAGCAACAATGGATTCCGGGACCTCAAGACCTGTGGAAGAAGGGGACTAAGTCCAAGAAGCACTGACGAGTCCATGGAGAACAGGAGCTCCTGCTAACCCGGATGAAGGTGTGTTAGATTAGGCATCCTTGGCGTGGTCTCCCCTAACCTTTTGCCTTTGTTTCTCAGGTTGTTGATGTGTGCTGGACTCTGTTAGTGCTAAATTCCAAGTGCTCCTATGTAAAATGTATGTGTAATTGACTTTCCATGATTGGCAAATTTGATTTACTAGTAAGTCCCTAGTACAGTGCACTAGAGGTGCCCAGGGCATGTAAATCAAATGCTGCTGGTGGGCCTACAGCACTGGTTATGCCACCCACATTAGTAGCCCTGTAAACATGGCTCAGACCTGTCACTGCAGTGTCTATGTGTGCACTTTTAAGCTGCCAATTCGACTTGGCAAATGTACCCACTTGCCAGGCGTAAACTTTCCCTTTTTCATAATTTAAAACACCCCTAAGGGAGGACCTAGTTAGCCTCATCGGCAGAGTGCAGTGTATGTTAAAGGTGGGACATGCACTTATGTGTTTTACATGTCTTGACCGTGAAACACTGCCAAATTCGGTTTTTACTGTTGCAAGGCCTCTCTCTCTCTCTCTCTCTCTCTCTCTCTCTCTCTCTCTCTCTCTCTCTCTCATAGATTAACATGGGTGCTGCCTTTAAATATTATTAAAGCACAGATTCCATTTGGGAGCAGATAGACATGTGGAGTTTGGGGCCTCTGAACTCACTATTTAAAAATGCATATTTTAGTGAAGTTGGTTTTAGATTGTGTGTTTGAAAATGCCACTTTTAGAAAGTAGGCATTTTCTTGCTTAAACCATTCTGTGAATCTGCCTGTTTGTGGATTCCCTGCCTGGGTCAGTTTGACAGTTGGGCTGTTTGCACCTCTCTCTAGTCAGTGACACAAAGGGAGCTGGGGTGTAGCTTGCATATCCTGATGAGCCATTTGTGTTGGGAGGGAGGGGAGGAGTGGTCACTCATCTGAAAGGGCTGTACCTGCCCTAACACAATGCAGTCTCCTACCCCCTGGTGTGTGTCTGGGGCCTGGCCAGGGCAAGGCAGGACCTCAGAAACAAGAGAGACTTTCCTTTGAAGTAGGCCTACTTCAAAGACAGACAGAGGTATACGAAGAGCAACCAAAACCCCTGAAGATCAGATCACTTCTGGAATCAAGAGGAACCTCTGCCAAGGAGAAGAGCTGAAGAGCTGAGGAGAAGTGCTGCCCCTGCCTGTGACTGTGCTTTGGTGGGCTATCCTGCAGTTGCTGCTTTCTGCCTGTGAAAGGGGACAAAAGCTGGACTTTGTTGTGCATTCCTGCTTGAGAAGGATCTAAGGGTTTGGACTGAGCTTGCCCCCTGTTCTGAAGTCTCATGGCCATGAAAGACTTTCCCTACCAGCACCTGGACTCTCTGCTGAGGCTTCTGCCCTGACAAGTGGTGCCCTATCCAGTCCCTGGACCCTTAAAAGGGGAAGCTGGTAAAAATCCAAGAAAACCGACTTCCGACGACTCCGGACTGACGCCGCTGCGGAATCCCGTGACGCCACCTGCAACTGACTCCGTGGTCCTGTCACGGACTACTCGTCATCTATGTCTCTTTCCCACTGGAACTGCAGAGAGGTCTTCATTTTTGTAGGTTCTGCCTTGACCCAGGTAGGGGCGGCCCTTTCTGGTAGCCACAGTGCTGCCGATGGAGGGAACGCCAAAAGCAGTCTGTGGCTGCCAGAGAGAGTCCCAGAGGGAAAAAAAACATAAAGGGAAAAAAACTCTAAGCAGGAAGTCCCTGGAACAAGAACAAAAGTAAAAAGGCAAGTCTTTTCAACAGGACAAAAAAATAGTACTAAAAAAAGCTGGAACAGACTAGGAAAAATTGTAACTGGCAAAGAAAGAAGCAGGAGCGAAGATCACCACCAAAGGAAGTGTTGCAGCGCCAGGAGAACAGGAATAACTCACCTTATATACCCAAGAACAGGAAGTGACCAACAGGAAGTAGAAAGGCACCATACTGGATTGGGAATACACCATAGAAAGATATAGAAAAAGACACCATGTTAAAAAAGGTTCCTAAGGCATGCAGGGAAAAAGAAGGCATGCAGGGAAGAAGAAAGAATATGGCAGCTGGAGAAGAGCATAAGTACAGGAGAAAACAAAGAAAAAAGGATAAACTATGAGGTAAGTGAGGGGCGTGGGGGGAGGTGTTCAGGAAACAAGTGTGGGTGCACCGCACCCGCAACTCGCCGACGCCCCATACCCAATTTGGGGCCTTGAGAAAAAAAAAGAATGGCAGGGGTGCAGCACGCCCGGCCGCCATGGACCGCGGCTGTGCCCCGAGCTGAATGCTCAGCTCGCGCCACCGCTGTTGCGGCGTGACAGGTCCTCGCTGGAGTGTGACGACCCTTGCGGGCCCGACACCGCAGCAGCCCTGCCGAAGTCTGTGACTCTGTGGAAGTCGCTGCACCACATTGTAACCGATTCTGGCCAAAGTGTGCGGATTTAACGCTTCGCACAGATGCCCCCCCCTTCCACCACTCCACAGCAAGGGCCCGAAGCCTCTTTGTGACGCCTCCACTCCTTCGCCCCACAGTTCCAGAAACAACGTCTCCTCGGATCCAGCGACACAGTGATCCCCGACTTCGCCCACCGGCTTGTTTTCACATTTACCATGTTACTGTACCTGGCGGTCTGCATGACTCCGAACCCAGCGCCATTGGCATCGGATTGTTGGGAACGACCCTGTCACAATGCCGTGTTTTCACCTGATCGAAGCATTTTGTGTTTCTAAGCACTATTTTTTAGTTTAATCTTTAAAAATTCATACGTTGACTTTGATTTTTGTCGTTTTGGTCTCGTTTTGTTTAGATAAATATTCACTATTTTTCTAAACCTGTGTTGAGTAATTTTGTGGAGCTTTTACTATATTACTGTGAGTGTTGGTACAAATACTTCACACATGGTCTCTGAAGTTAAGCCTACCTGCTGGTGCCAAGCTACCAAGGGGGTGAGCGAGGGTTAACTGAGTGTGATTCTCCTTTACCCTGACTAGAGTGAGGCCCTTTCTTGGACAGGGGGTAACCTGACTCCCAACCAAAGACCCCATTTCTAACAATGGTGATCAGCGGTTGGGATTGGACTTGTATCTGTACTTGACATACAGTGATTTAGTGTACACTACTTTTTTTTAGTGGAGACCATTACGTGACCACATACTTCTTGTCTGTGATTGTTGTTTTTTTCTCTTCTTATGGATTTTTGACTACTTCCATTTGGTGGTAATCTGTTATTGACTTTTGAACTCCATTTGGGAAATTGTTTTCTACCTTTGGAACTTTGTACTTTTAACACTTCATCATGTATCAATCTGGAGATCCATCAGGTGGAGCTGCTTTTGATCTAAGGAAACTGGAGAGTTGGGGTCTCTGAAATCACAATTAAAAAAAATATATCTTTTAGTGACGTTGGTTTTTAGATTGTTTGTTTAAAAATGCCACTTTTAGAAAGTAGGCATTTTCTTGCTTGGCTCATTCTGTGACTCTGCCTGTTTGTGGATTCCCTGTCTGGGTCAATTTGACAGTTGGGCTGTGTGCACCGCTCTCTAGACAGTGACACAAAAGGAGCTGGGGTGTAGCCTGCATATCCCGATGAGCCATCTGTGCTGGGAGGGAGGGGAGGAGTGGTCACTCATACCTGAAAGGGCTGTGCCTGCCCTCACACAATGCAGGCCTGGTGCGTGTCTGGAGCCTGGCCTGGGCAAGGCAGGATCTCAGAAACAAGAGAGACTTTCTTTTAAAGTAGGCCTACTTCAAAGGCAGAAAGAGGTACAAGAAGAGTATACAAACCCCCTGAAGATCAGATCACTTCTGGATTCAAAAGGAAACTCTGCCAAGGAGATGAGCTGAGGAGAAGTGCTGCCATTGCCTGTGACTGTGCTTTGTTGGGCTATCCTGCAATTGCTGCTTCTGCCTGTGGAAGGGGACAAAGACTGGACTTTGTTGTGCATTCCCGCTTGAGAAGACTCCCCAAGGGCTTGGACTGAGCCTGCCCCCTGTTCTGAAGTCTCAGGGCCATCAAAGACTTCCCCTACCAGCATCTGGACTCTGTACTGAGACTCCTGCCCTGACAAGTGGTGCCCTAACCAGTCCCTGGGCCCTTGAAAGGAGAAGCTGATGAAAATCCAGGAAAACCAACTTTGAACCGGCGCCACTGGCGAATCCCCTGAACCAGCCTGCAACCGACTCCGTGGTCCTTGCTGGAGTGCGACGACCCTCGCAGGCCCGACACCGCTGCAGCCCCGCCTAAGTCCGCGACTCTGTGGAAGCCACCGCACCACGTCGACTCCGCGCCCGAAATGCGCGGATACAATGATTTGCACCGCCGCCGCCTCACCTCCACCACTCCGCAGCAAGGACCCGACGCTCCCTCGTGATACCTGTACTCCTTTGTCCTGCAGCGACGGAACCTACGCAACCTCAGATCCAGAGACGCTGCAATCCCCGACTTCACGCATTTTACTAAGGTACTGTACCTGGAGGTCTGCGTGACTCCGTACCCACTGCCATTGGCATCGGATTGTTGGGAACGACTCCGTCACGACGCCGTGTTATCACCTCATTGAAGCATTTTGTGTTTCTAAGCAATATTGTTTAGTTTAATCTTTAAAAATTCATAAGTTGACTTGGTATGTCAGATTTTTGTCGTTTTGGTCTTGTTTTGTTTGGATGAATATGGACTATTTTTCTAAACCTGTGTTGAGGTGTTTTTACTATATTACTGTGTGTGTTGGTACAAATACTTTACTCTGGTCTCTGAAGTTAAGCCTACCTGCTGGTGCCAAGCTACCAAGGGGGTGAGCAGGGGTTAACTGAGTGTAATTCTCCTTTACCCTGACTACAGTGAGTGTCTTTGCTTAGACAGGGGGTAACCTGACTGCCTACCAAAGACCCCATTTCTAACAGTGTGCAAAAGAAGAACCACCGGTGAGGAGCAACAGTCAGTATTGCACTCAAGAAGACAGATGCTGGTTCCTGGTTGGTGCAGAAGATGTGCCAAGCCGGATGGATGAATGCAGTCTGGTTTTGCGTTGCTTGATTCCACCAACAAGCCTTGGTACACGCAAAGCATGCGGTTAGCGGAAAATGGCGCTTCCCAGGACCAGGAGGGACCTGGTGGAATCTACCCAGGTGGGGGAGTCAGAGGGGGCTCTCAGCAGCTCAGAGAGCCCCCAGAAGGCCAGGCAGGATGCACAGGAGTCCCACAGCATGGGTACATAGAAGGTGCAAAGGCAGGCCCACGCAGCACTACACAAAGGGATCCCTCACCGCTGGAGAACCACTCAGGAAGCTGTGCATCACAGGAAGGAGTGCTGAGGGCTGGAGCAGCTTGGTGCATGAATGCATTCCTAGAAGGATGCCAACAAGCCTTGGAAACTGCAAAACATGCAGTGCACAGGGGTACTGTCTTGCATGGGGAGGCAAGCTCTTACGCCCACCAAAGTTGTACGTCAGGACCATCAGGACCACTTCAGTTCACCAAGCATGTTGCTGGATCCACGCACTTCTTCAGGAGAGGGGAGCCATGCCACCAGTCATCGCTGTAGAGGGGTGCCTGCTGAAGCAGGGAAGTGACTCCTTCACTTCAAGGGAGATTCCTCTGTTCTTCTGGTGCAGGCTGAAGACAGGCAGTCCTCAGAGGATGCACGACCTGGAAACAGTTGCATTTGCTGGCAGGACTGAGGGTCCCTGAACCTGTGTAGACTGGATTATGCAAGGCGGGCACCATCTGTACCCTTCAAAGCATCTCCAGAGGCTCTGGGATGCTACCCCTTCTATGCCTGTAACACCAATTTCCAAAGGGAGAGGGTGTAACACCCCTCTCCCAAAGGAAATCCTTTGTCCAGCCTTCCTGGGCTCGAGCTGCTTGAGCAACAGGAGGGCAGAAACCTGTCTGTGAGGTGGCGGCAGCTGGGGCTGCCTGGAAAACCTCAGAAGGCTGTAATGGCAGTACTGGCAGTCCTCTAAGGAGCCCCCAGAGTGCATGGAATCAAACAACCAATGCTTGGGATATGATTCCAACAAATTCAATACCAAACATTGCCAAATTCGGAGTTACCACTGTGAAGTTGGACATAGGTGATGACCTATGTCCAGTGCACACATAAAATGGTGTCCCCGCACTCACAAAGCCTGGGAAAATGGTCCTGGAGGTCATGGGGGCACCTCTGCTAGTGCAGGGGTGCCCTCACACACAGATACTCTGCACCCTGCCTTCAGGGCTGGAAGGCTGGAAGGGGTGACTTATAAGTGACCTGGTGCAGTGTACATGGCAGTGAAAGGGTGCATGCACCATTTCACACAGGCTGCAATGGCAGTCCTGTAAAAGCCTTTGCATGAGCTCCCCCTATGGGTGGCAAAAGAAATGCTGCAGCCCATAGGGATCCCCTGGAACCCCAATGCCCTGGGTACCTAGGTACCATA
This sequence comes from Pleurodeles waltl, assembly GCF_031143425.1. Taxonomy (NCBI): domain Eukaryota; kingdom Metazoa; phylum Chordata; class Amphibia; order Caudata; family Salamandridae; genus Pleurodeles; species Pleurodeles waltl. Next base: position 1,240,865,380 of record NC_090446.1, read on the forward strand.
TACTAGGGACCAATAAAGGGGAACCAGTATGCCAATTTTGGATCAAATACTGGGTTACCAGTATGCAGTGACAAAATTTGGAGGTGAGAGAGCATAATCACTGGGGTTCTGGTTAGCAGGATCCCAGTGAACACAGTCTCTAAAGGAACTGCTGCCCTGCTGTGTTGATCTGCTGCATGCTGTCCTATTGCCTAGGGAAGAAGGACTGCCCCTGTAGGTTCATCTTGAACCCAGGACTCCACAGTGACTCAAAGGGCTAGTCTGCTGGCCTCCTGATCTGAGCCTCAGGGACATAAAGGCAACCCAACAGCTCCTGGACCAGTCTTGAGTACATTCCTGACTCCCAAGTGGTGCCTCTCAGGTCTTGGACCCTTAGTGTGGCTCTCGAGCTCTTGGATTCAACCTTTTGGGCTCTTCATGACTGTGAATGGGCCTGTACGCACCAGAACTACGCTGCTTGTTCCAAAAAAACAGCGCAAGCCGTGGCCAGCCTGTCTCTATGCATGGCAGCAAATACAGCCCTCAGGGGACCACCAATGCGAAGCTCCAAATAGCCCATCCACGATGCCTAGCCTGCTCTTCATGCCACTCCGAACACCACCCACAACGCTCTCTGTACTCCCAGTGACCCTCTCCTACACGAATGGGACTCTTGGCACAAAACTTGAGAAGGTAAACCTTCAATAGGACTACTATGAGACTATATCTAACACATACTCCTTCACAGTTGGCCTGAACTTTTGACTTTGACCCAGTCCATATGTGACCAGATAGCCACAGTTGGTGCTTTATGCTTTTACGTGCTACATTGCAGTTTATTCTTTACAAATTCATAACTCTGTCCTGTATTATTTATTTAATTAGGGTCTATTTTTCTAACATAGTATGGGATCTTTTGTGTGGGTGTTTACTGTTTTACTATTTGAAGTGTTGCACAAATACTTTACACTTTGCCTCTAAGTTAAGCCTGATTGCTCTGCGCCAAGTTACCAGGGGGTTGAGCACAGGTTAATCCTGACTAGGATTGTGGTTGCTGCTTGACCAGGGCTCACACCCCAGTTAACCAGTAACCCAATTTCTCAAAATTCTGGAACTGTAAATATTTTAATTGCTAAAAGTACATCCCCATATTGGAGAGATTCACTTGCATTTTCATCATTTCGTTTTAGCAAAAATTACTTATTTTAATGAGTCTGAAGACATTACACATTATATGGTAATTCAGGGAACAAATTAATATGTAGTGTTGGACTTGACCCTCTCTGCTGGGGCACCCCCAACGTCTTGACTTCACCCCTCATATTTTTCCGAAATTATTTTTGCTAGCATTAGGGGTCTATGCACATTACCACTGCTAAAGTGCATGTGCTCTCTCTTTTAAACATGGCAAAATTGGCTTACACCCAATTAACACAGTTAATTTACTTATAAGCCCCTCGTAAAGTGGTACTACATGTACCCAGTGCCTCTAAATTAAATGCTACTAGTGGGTCCGCAACACATATTGTGCCACCCACTTTAGTAGCCTTTGCCTATTCAGCCTGCTTTCAGTTTTAAACTACCAAATAAACTTGGCAAAATAGCCCCTTTGCCAAGCCTTAATGTCATTTTTATTATATATACTTCCCCCCTAAAGTAGGCCCTCGACAGCCCATAGGGCAGGGTGCATTGCAATTAAAATGTTGGACATGTACTGTTAAGTTTTACATGCCCTGATAGTGAAAAACTTACAAATGCATTTTTTAGATGTGCTTCTCTGCTAGGATAACATTGGGTTGCCTTATTACATTTAATAATGTTAACGTTTGATTGGGAACAGGTAGAAAGTCATGTTTGGTGTCTGAGAAATTGTAATTTAAAATGTTTGTTAATGGTAAAGTGGTTTAAGTCACAATTCTGAAAATGCCACTTTTTATAAAGGTGCCATTTTCTTGTTGTATCTTTTTGGTGTCTGCAGCCTGTTTTTGGGTCACATGACTAGGTGTGGATGGCAGCTGGCCTTTGTGTATTCCTCTCGGACACTATCACAATATATGGACTAGGTGTTGGCAGGATGGGCTTTCTAGGTTGATGGGGGGCAGAGCTGTCACCTACACACTTGCACTTCAAAGGCACCGGCCCAGCTCACACACAAAGACTTTCACACAGCCTTTTGTGCTCTCAAACAGGCTGCGACCAACACCTATAGGGAGAAAACTCCAAATTATGATCCCACTTCAAAGGGGGTACTAGGAATACAAATGGGAGGGTCAGACCCACTCTTCAGTTCACTTCTGGACATGCAGGAGAATTCTCTTGGGACTGCCTGCTTTTGTGGCCTGGTGTGTACTTGAGAGATCTGCCTTGCTACACTACAAAGGACTGCTCTGGTGCCTGAAGCCTGCTCTTTGACCAGAGAAATATGCCCTGCTGCCTGAGACTTGCTCTTATAGCTGAAACTAGGACTTCCAGAGTGACTCCAAGAGCTAGTTGGCTTGTCTCCTGATCAGAGCCTCAGGGATAAAAAAGGCTACAACCATCTTGAACCTGTTCCTGGACCTAGGCTGAGAGAGTCTGGACCATCCAAATAATGCCCCTCCAGTCCTGTACCTTTGGAAGTGGTGCTAAAGGTGCCCAAATAGCTGAAATCCTAAACTTGGGACCCAGAAAATAGTCTGACAATTGGGAGGAGACAAGGACCTACCTATTTGCTGATCCACCCATGGTGTATCACCGCTCAGTCTGCCATTGCTCCGATTATGTTTTTCTCTGCTGAAGCAAATCCTGCTCAGTGGCTCTTCGCAGAAGGAGTATCCGGGTTCATAAAGCCCTCATCGGCTGCAGCCTACAACTTCATCCCGCTGGAGATTTTTGACTTCCAAAAAAGTGACTAAGTCAGAAAGTAAGAATTTTCACGGCAGCTTCGGGTAGCGGCTTCCTGACGATGACGCCTCCTAATGGACACTGCCTACTGCCTTGCCCTGCTAACTTTCACTTTCTTGACAGTTTCTACCAATGTTTCTTTTAAGTCTGAAGGTAAGTGGTCTGTGCTCCATTGCAGTCAGCCATAACTTTTAACTTTTCCCTGGTCTTGCATGGCTCAGTATCCACAGTTGCTGCTTTGATCTTTCAGACGCCATTTTGCACTTAAAATTTAAAATATTCTGAAATCTGGTTATACTTGTCAAGACTTCATCTTGTGCCCTATGTGCCGTGGGGTATTATTCGCCAGCCTCATGTCATTCCTTCCACGGTGGTGCCTTTCTGCCTCCAGTACTCCATGGCTATCCCTCCCAAGAAGCCTGGACCATTGGCCCTCCTTTTTTATTTGCTATGCAAGTTTCATCTAGTTTGCACCTGCAGATATCACATATCTATTTAGGATAGTCATGTTTCCAATGTGAACCATTGAAGTGTACCGTCATGCACTTGGAGTTCCGTTGTACTTGTTATTGTTGTCAATTACCGTTTTCATAGCTAGGCCTCATATCTGTTGTGTGTAACATGTGATTTTCCACAGGTTTATTGGAAGATTTCATGCTCCCATATGGGGCACATGCTCCTCTTCAACATTCTTTGCTTCCTGTATAAATACCCCCTCTGAACTCGCATTGGTTCTTGGCCTCGTACCCATCTTTCATAAGCAACATTCTTGCACTCACCTCCTGAGTTGCAAGAACCCTTCAGCGCTCCAGTCCTGCACACACATCGTCCCTGCACTTGTCTCCCAAGTTGCATAGAACTACCAGCACTCTAGTCTTCCAAGCCTTCATGATGATTCCATGATCCTGACTTTTGCAATGCTTCCAGTGTCTCCCTTCATGATCTATGATTCCGCATCCCCTTGAGCTTCTTGCACCGAGCAGCCTGCCATAGTCAAACTCTTGCCAGTACCAGACACTACTAAGTACTTCTCCTTCAGGTTAGTTCTCACTAATCCTTAAAAGTAAGTTGTGTTTCTACATTTCCAAAAACTATAGACTCATCTCCTGTTCCTTCTCTATGATTTTTTTCTCCAGTGCTCCTTGCATGTCTACCCTCTATACTACCTTGGCGCTTGAACTGTTTGGCTCATGGATTAGAGACTCAGGGCCTGATTCTCAAGCCCTAAATCGCCTGTGGACCTGAGAAGACCATCAAGGCGGTGGTCTTCTGCTAGCTGTATTTAAGTGTTACACTTCTGCAAGACGATTGACTGGTGACGGATTGCTGAGAGAGGGAGACGGTGGCGGACCCAATGGACTTTGTACAATGGCATGGGCTATGGAAGAGAGGTATACGACACACACTCTGTCCCTTAGTCATAAGTGTATTCTTCACTACACACTGCACAACACACACCACATTCCCACAACAATCCATTGCCATTCCAACACAACACAACCCGTACATGCTGAAAACACACATTGACATACATATGAGAAAACATACACACACCATTGACACTGCACCCACACGACACAACCACAACAACCAACACAGCTACACACTCAGCTCCACAAATACACTCCCACTCACAGACAACTACACACATCACAACAATGCCTGCCACACAAATATCACACTCACCTGAATGTGTCACACAGCATCGGTCTCACATACAAGTGACTCACATGCAAACACAACCTCATCACCTACTCCAGCTCCCTCCACCTCAACCAGCCAATCACATTGCATACACACATACACGGATGTCACGGCGGCGGGTAGGTTTCAAGTCAAAAAGTCGACAGCGGGACCGGTACTGCCAATATCTAAAACAGGCCCATAATCTTGTATTTAACCTATGTACAAAGTGTAACCTGGTTTCTACTACATCTTGGGAATGTCCCCAACTCCAACCTGTGTATAAAGTGTAACCTTGTTTCTGGTATATCTTGGGAGTGTCCCCAACTCCAACCTATGTACCGAGTGTAACCTTGTTTCTAGCATACCTTGGGTGTGTCAATAACTCCAAATCTATGAACCAAATGCATCCTTGTTTCTAGTATATCTTGGGAGTGTCCGACTCCAATCTATGTACAGAGTGTAACCTTGTTTCTACTATATCTTGAGAGTGTCCCTGGTCCAACCTATCTACCGAGTGTAACCTTGCTTCTGGTATATATTGGGAGTGTCCCCAACTTCAACATGTGTAACAAGTATAATCTTATTTCTAGCATACCTTTGGAGTGTCAGTAACTCCAAACCTATGTACCAAGTGTAACCATGTTTCTAGCATACCGTGGGAGTGTCAGTAAGTGCAAACTCAATGTACTGATTATAACTCTGTTGTTAGCATACCTTGGGAGTGTCAGCAACCCCAACCTATGATCTGATTGTTATTTTGAAAGTGGCTCCAATCTATATTACGAGTGGCCCCAGGAGTGTCAGAAGCTCCAATTTGTATTTCAAGTTCTTCCTCAAGAGTTTTCAGAGATTTTTGTCCGATAACTTGGCTATTCAGCTCTATGCCATGATTTAGAAGAAGTCTGTAAGTGCTGGTTGTGAAATTAATGCATTTATGACATTTGTAGCAGCTTGCTAGTGCATCAATAGTATGCCTCTTCTTGTTGTTCCCAGAGTGTTGCATCTTTACGAAACCTGAGGTGTTGGTCCCGTAAATGCCCACCTTCGAAGTCCAAGAAGGTCTCAGAAATGACGCATTTTGTGTGAAGTGTAGTATCAATGATGAGCAGATCCTGTACTACAAATTTCTTTTATTATTTTGTCCCTTCTCCCATTCCCCCTCTCTAAGCCGGCGGATCTAGATGTATCAGCCCTGGGTCCTGTGTCTTCCTCAGGGAGTGGAGGTCCAGCATCGGCTCCAGTGTCGCCTCCATGATTGGAACGAGGTGAGTGCATGACAATGCCGATTGGACAGTTGTCATTTTGGTGTCAAATAATTTATTAAAATGTATTCTATTTTCCTAAATTGAGGAGGGATTTTTTTGTGTTGTGTTTTCACATTATTACTGTTTAAGTGATGCATAAGTACTTTCTACACATTGCCTCTAAATTAAGCCTGACTGCTTTTGTGCCAAGCTACCAAAGGGTTAAGCATAGGATAATTTAGTGACTTTTGTGGTTCACCCTGACAGGGATTGTGGCTGTTGCTTGAGAAGGGTTTCATCCCCCTCAAACAACAAACCAATTTCTCACATCTACCTTGAGACGAAAAATGTTTATGAAGAAAGTACCCAATATGCAGCATTATTATCAACAACCGAATTAAACTAACATTAAATGGTCTACAATAACAAAACTTTAATAATGATTTCTTTTGGAAAGACACTGCATTTCAATCGCCTACAACCATACTAACTTAACTGTAAATGTAACCCTTTATCTACATTTAAAAACAACCCAGAACCTTCCCCTAATTTACTAATGTGTACCCATCTCAACAACTTCAACTCTTTGTTCTTCTGTTATTTAATTTTTACTGATAATGAAAACAACCCTGTGTTCATTAGTTCGACTTTCTAAATGTGTATTCATAGTAATAATCTCAAGAATCAAGTGATGCTCCAAATTTCCAAGATTCATCCTGCCACAAATTGAAGGTCCTATATGCTTCCTAAAGTGGACGCTGAAAGAATTGCGTTCCTCCTGGACAACATTAAAAAAATATTTTTGTCAAATCAAATGCACCATGTAGAATTAACATTCAAACACATACTTACAAGGGCCAGTAACAACAGTTAAAGTGAAAAAATCGACAAATACCGAAGACAAGTTGTTGGACCGGGCCCTTTTACAGGGTCATTCCCCAAACTTTTTGCTTTTGCCCCCTTATTTTTCTGACCTTTGTTGGCTGACGTTTTGACTCTGAGCACTTTTTCACTGCTAACCAGTGCTAAAGTGCATGTGCTCTCTCTTACAAATTTGGTATGATTGGATTCTACCTGATTGGCATATTTAATTTATCTATAAGTCCCTTGTAAAGTGGTACCCTATACCCAGGGCCTGTAAATTAAATGCTACTAGTGGACCTGCAGCGCTGCTTGCGCCACCCACTGAAGTAGCCTGTCATACCTATCTAAGGCCTGCTAGCGCAGAGCCTGTGTGCGCAGTTTTCTGCCACAGGGACCTGGCATCTAAATTTAATTGCCAGGCCCAGAACTCCCCTTTTACTACATGTAAGTCACCCCTAAGGTACACCCTAGCTAGCCCTTTGGGCAGTGTGCCATGTATGTAGAAGGCAGGACATGTGCCATGTTGCGTGGCCTGTGCTGGTAGTGACAAACAGCCTAACTTGGTGTCTCACTGCTGTGAGTGCTGCCCTCTCATAGGATTTCATTGGAAATGCCCTGCCTTATGTGTAAGGGGTATTGTCTGATTTATGAGGGGGAGCGTAGGCATGTTTGGTATGGTTGTGACAGTGGTAAGAAATGCTGCGTACTGGTGTAGGTGTATTTTTTATTACTATCACAGAAATGCCACTTCTAGAAAGTGCACATTTATCTGTGCTTATAACTTTGGTGTTTTGCAGCTTGTCTCCAATCAACGTCTGGGCAGACTGACAGTTGGGGCTTTGTGCATACTTCTCAGACAGCCTGAACACAGGGAGGGTGGAGGTGACACAGAGGTGCATCTACCTATTGCAAAGCCTTCCTGGGCTGAGAGAAGGGAGAGGCGGGGCACACCTGCATTTGTAAAGACTGTGCCCTGTCCTCACACAGTAGGGTCGTTAAACCCCCACTGATGTTTGGAGCCTGTGCTGAAAGGAGAGAGGGGGCACTCCCAGAGCCAGTTGTAACTGGCTGGAACCTCCTCTCCCTACCATTGAAAAACACTGTAAGAACTGACTATAAGTACAGGGGAATTGTCCCCACAATTTGAACACTCATGGAACTTGAAACTGGACACAGAACGCTGATGAATGGACTCACCAGGAAACTACCTTGGACTGCTGCTGCTGTGCTGACCTGTGACCTGCCTCGTCACTAGAAGGACTGTCACCATCTGCAACCCTTGTGCTGGCCTGTAGCTGGACCCACCAGCCTGTGCTCCCTTGTCTCCTTGTTGCTCCCAGGGGCAGGGTGCTGTGGCCCCTCACCCCCTGCCAAACCTTCTACAGACTTTGTCCTCAAGCGCTTTCCAAAGGGCGCTCTTTTTGTTGCTAAAAACTAATCACCGCCGCAGCCCAGGCTGCAGATTTGACCTAGTGATGTGTAAACCGCTTTATCTGGAGCCCCTGGGCTTTGATAAGCGCTCTACTGCTGTGGAGAGATCACCGCCGCAGCCGGGTTCAGCAAATTACTTGCCAGTGCGGGGATCGCGCTTCTCTCAGTGCCCCCGGGGCACAACAACAAAGGCAGCGGAGCAAGCGTGCTCCTCTCGGCGCCCCCGAGGTACCTCCTGCTCCTGGGAGCGCCCCCAGGGCACCAGCTGCCTCCAGCTTCTAATGGAGCCTCCCGGCGGCCCGGTCACTGCATTAGGAGTGGGACGCTCTTAGTTTTGGGCCTTATTTGTTTTCCCTACGCTCTGTGGAATCGGGAAGGGAGACCTCGCCGGAGGTCCCTTCCCGCCTTTACGCTATAATTGTTGCTGGGCCACGCCCGGCCCCCACCCCACGGACAGGGTGTGAGGAGGCCAAGGCAGGCCCCCACCATGAGGGAGGCCCCCGTTTTGCGCACAGGAGCGTAGGGGGCCCCTGTGCCCGTTTCTAGGCACTGGAAGTGCCTTTTCCACCAGCAAGCAGGTACTCTTTAGAAAATCTAGGCTCTAGGAGCCTAATACAGACTTACAGCTGTTTACTATTCCCTACCTGTTTACTGATTATGCGTATATGTGCTAAATGTTCATTTTATGGGCATGTCTAGCTGATATGTATTTATATGACTTGTGATATATTCTCTAATGGTTCTTTTGTTTAGGAATTGTTCATGACAAGTGCATATACCTTTTACCATAATTCCTGACTACTGCTTATGTTGCAGAATCCTGAGTACTTACGTGTTCTAATGTGACAACTGCATATTCCTGCAGAGTATTAGTAACTTGACAACTGCTAAGGTAGCAGGGTATTATTCACGTGTAATGTTGGTCTAATTATGTTTCGTGCGATACAGATTATTTTTACATAGCTCAGTGTTGTGTTTACTTTGTGGTGTACATTTTGCTTCACGTGTGTTGTGCAACGCTTTACACATTGCCTCCAGGTTAAGCCTGACTGCTCGTGCCAAGCTACCAAGAGGGTGAGCAGGGGTTATCTTGGACGTGTAACTCCCAAGCCTTGACTAGAGTGGGTAGGTTCTGCCTGGCTGAGGTGCATACCCTAGCCAACCAGAAACCCCATTTCTAAAACAAGTCCTCATTTAATAAAGTACTGTTACCTCTGCAAATGCTCTCAGTGCAGTGGGGTGTTTTTTTTTGCCAGACATTAAACCGATTGAGAGTGTTTGCTGAATTAACTGTGATTTATTCAGAGAGGATTCATCTTGATTAGGATCCATTTTTTCACTTCAGAAGACCTCTGATGTATACTTGGACTATCTGTATGAGTTTGAAGGCATATAGATGCTAAGACAGATGCATTAATGTGGTACTTTCGTACAAGCATTAGGGTTCGATATCTACAGGGTGCACAATGCATCCACCTTTTACGCTACTTAACGCGCCAATTACAGACGCAAATGGCCACTTTTTCCCTACACAATTTAATTCAGGTTTCATCGGGTGAAAATTGTACTCTTGGGGCCAGATGTGCAAAGGCTTTTACGCGTCGCAAACAGCGAAAATCGCTGTTTACGAGGCGCAAAACCCACATCGCGATGCCTATTCCCATTTTGTGAGTCAGTAACCTGGTTACCGACTCGCAAAATGGGACTGCGAGTCGCAAATAGGAAGGGGTGTTCCCCTTCCTATTTGCGAGTCGCATCGCGATGTAGGATTGCTTTGTGACCGCGAACACGGTCGCAAAGCACTCGCAGTTACCACCAGTGTCACACTGGTGGTAACCCATTCGCAAAAGGGGAGGGGTCACCATGGGACCCCTTCCCCTTTGTGAATGGCCTGGAAAACATTTTTTCAGAGCAGGCGCAGTGGTCCTATGGACCACTGCCTGCTCTGCAAAAATGAAACTGAAACGTTTCCTTTTTCATTTTGTAATGCATCTCGTTTTCCTTTAAGAAAAACGGGCTGCATTACAAAAAAAAAAAAGAACTGCTTTATTTAAAAAGCAGTCACAGACATGGTGGTCTGCTGTCTACAGCAGGCCACCATCCCTGTGAGTGCTGCGACTCGCAAGGGGGTCCTAAATTGCGACCCACCTCATTAATATTAAAGAGGTGGGCCTTTGCGACCCCCTTGTGACTCGCAGATGGTGTTAGGGGGACACCATCCTGCATCCGGCATTGTGACTCGCAATTTGCGAGTCACAATGCCGGAATTTCGTACATCTGGCCCTTAGTTCTTGGAACGAATGGCTATATTAGTCCTCTGTAACAGTAATAATGGCGGTAACAACTACTATTGCACCATAAAAGGCAGCAGTGAGGACACATTGACAGACCAACTACTGCAGTTTTTCATAGCAGAACAACAAATCCGGATCTTCTTTGATGTTTCTATCCAAAGTGGTCGAAAACATGAGTTTTATATTAGCCTAGGAACATCAAACTGGTTTCATTAGCCTTGGAAGCATGATATGCTGAGTTCTCCCCGCAAAGCTTGAAGCCTGTTCCTCTGGATTTAAACACACTGTACAGCTATGGAGTGAACCTGTTGCACTATCTTGCACCATCTTTATGTGTAAATTCTGCTTTAGATGTATGTTCTTGTTTTTGGTTTCAATTATTTTTTATTTGTTTTTTTTTCTGCACATCTGGCCAAATCATGGCAGATATTTCAGATTAGTTAGGTACAATATATGGTCTGTTGAAATTTTAGGCATAAAACAAGAAATTTAAAAACAAACAAAGTTTTGGATGTACCTGATGAGTCTTCAAGAGCACTATATCGCGACAAAAAATCTGCCTACAAACACGCTTAATTCCAGGAATCAACTTCTGTCTATGCCAAAGTCTATTGTTACAAAAGAATGTTGGACTTCCCAAGAACTCGAATTGGATTGACATTTTTCCCCCAAACATGCATTTCATTAACGATGTAGATGCTACGGATAAATAAGAGCGGAGCAGTAGAAAAGCAAGCCATTGCAGTTTTGAAACGTTTTCAGAGTGAGACTAATTGAGATGATGAATCCGCTTGGAACACAGGGAGATGCAAAGGAATTTAAGAGTAAGCAGAGTATTTCCTTTCAAAATCCAAGTTTGAGATTACTGTGAAAAGATCAAAGGTTTATTGTTTTTATGTTTAAGATAGTTGAGGTTCGGAGTGCATGAGGGCATGAATAGTGTTTGAAAACCATAGTCTCTCTCTTAATTTGTGACATCACAGCTTGCGAGTCGCTAAACAGAGCACTCCTTTCATTCGAACTAGGAAGCACCCTTTTAGCTAAGCAATACAGCAAAGATGTCCAAAGGTGGAGGAGGATCGAATTTTTCCATGGCCGATTTGTTGTAAAGAAATAAGTGTAAGAGCGCAAAGGTTTTTTCCGGACCCTTCTGCCATTCCTCTCAAATACCAGAGTTGCCAAGTACCGAGGTTACCTAGTTAGGATCTCCAAATAATTCCTCTTTCACGCATCACCCTATAATTCCTGTTTCTTAGACTCGCACTTGCAAGTTCCTTTTCATCCTTGCTTTCTGCAGTTGTTACTACTTTCCTATTTTCTTTTCAGATTCCTTCCCGTTCTCTTGCCTTTCTCTTTCTTGCTCTTGGTCAAAGTTTGACGATCAAAAATAAGTCTCAGTTCCCAACAAGCATTGGGAAAGCCAATTGTTGTTGCTTTGCCAATATTCTTTGCTTACAACTATTGGCTATGCCAATGTGTTTAAAATTGCTCCGGAAATGGCACGAACAGCCACCTTGACAGTGTATTTACTACACCTACAAGATAGAATGGGATATGATGCAATGTGACGGACATAATTTGAGTATAAAATTAAGCGTTTTATACTCTAAAACTAGTGTACTGACCTGCACTGCACACATGTCATTGCGTCAACTACCAGTGGTTAGAGCAGCCAGAGGGGGAGCAATAAATGGATGGCCACATTTTGGGTAGTCAGAGCAGCACTGCTTCCTAGCAGCAGAATTCGAATTTCTGGCACAGGCTGATACTAGGAAGCAATCAACATAGAATGGGAACATTGTAACCCTGTAACGGTCACTGTGCCCACTCCTGTCGAAGGCCAGTAGCAAGGGCCTAATTTTCCTTAGCCTCCCAGTTCAAAAGCTGAGAAGGCTGGGGCAGTTAGCTGCTGCAACCACATCGAGTCAACGGACCAATGCACTGAGTTACCATCACAAGGATCAGTTGGTTGATCTCCTGTTTGCTCTGCAGGAGCATAACAAGATTTCACAGGCCTTTCCTGCAGCTACCCATCTGACCACTCCCAAGTGGACCTGGCTTCGTGACTCTGCCAGAGTACATCTTGACCTTCAAGTGCTGTCCTCAAGGTCCCAGACCCTTTGGCTGTTGTCAAAGTGTACTCATCTTAAAGTTTCCTGAAACCTAGGTCTTAGAAACTTTTTGCCAACTTTTTGCTCTGAAATCCAACTGGAGACTGGAACTGACCTGTTCAGTTGATCCAAAAAAGATATCACTGCTGGGCCAAATATTTTTGTTTCTTCCGCTATGTTTTTTGCCGCACTAGCAAATCTGATCGACTGGCACTTCGCAAAGAAGGCGGCTGGCCTTGTGGAGCTCTCTTTGGCTACAGCTTGCAGCCTTGCCCCGCCAGTAGAATCCTAGGTCTAAAAAAGTGACTAACCACAAAGGTAGAAATCTCCACCTGCCAAAGGCACACAATGTATCTGGCTGGCAAAGGACCTTCTCTGGGCATGAAACCAAAATGTATCTTTCTGGGACCTTTACCGCCAAATGTCAACAGCTTCACTGACACACCATCTAGTGTTATTCAATAATGTGGAGCCCTTTTTGGCCACAGCCTACTGCCTTACCACACTGGCTATTTTTACTTCCATTCCATAGACTAAGTTAAAAGATAAAACTTTCACCAGCATGCACCTTGCCCCTGTATCCGATCCATGCTCCTTCACAGTCAGCCTTACCTTTTGACTTTGACCCTCAGTGGCGTTTAACTTTTTTTGGCACAATTTTGAACTCTAAACTTTTAACATAGCTCCAGTTCTACTTGTATTTCTGTAATTTTTATGTCATTTTATGCATTAAAATGTACTCTATTTTTTTTTAATTGGTTTGATATTTTTCTTGGGTTGTATTTTCACTTTATTACTGTTTGAGTATTGCATAAATACCTCACACATGCAGTTCTGACCTGTCCCCCTGTGCTGGTGCCCATTTGGCAGAGTAGCGCCATGGTGTAAGAGTGCCTGTGGTACATGCAGGATTGTTTTGGGGCATGAAGGGGCACCTTCCTGCACACAAACAATCCATGGAGGTTTTTTCCTCTTTCTTTGTGTGCTGCGGAATATAGCACTTTCAGAAACAGGAAAAAAGGAGAAATAAAGATTTTTCTCCTCGTTATGCCACCCCTGGGGAGGGGTACCCTTTTGATGAATTCCCATGTTTACATAGCCTTGTAAATCTGGGAATGCTTCAAAATCTGTGGGTGTTGCATGGGAAAACCCACCACAATGCAAATGGAACTCCTCCTGACGCAGAGTAAGGCATCGCAGTGACTTGCGCTGCCTTGCCTTACTCCATATCTATGAGGCTATGAAAAGCCACATAAAGTGGCTTTGCATGGCCTCATAGATATGAGTCTGCATTCTATGCCGCCAGAGCTTTAAAAAAAAGTGATGCTCCGGCAGTGCACGAGTCTTGTAAACATGCCCCCATATGTGCAGCACAGACTTTGCATTGTTCTCTTGAAGACCTGTAAAGTCTGCTGGCCGGGGAAATGTAAAATTGTTGAGAACAATGTTTGTGCATTCAGTAAGTTTAACAGGGCGAACAAATTCCATTTAATTATGATCTCTCACATTTACAGGGCTTGTGGGAAATGGCTAATTTACCTAGGTAGCTTCTTTGGTTTGAATTACTATTTGAATGTCTTCATGCTATAATATTAAACTAGCTTATTACCTATAAACTACATTGTGATATAATGTGATTGGGCACCAGTACGTATCAATTTTGCAAAAGTATTTAGCAGCATAACCTCTTCTATTTTCTGGTCTTTTTTATCAGCAGCGGTTTTAACCTAATACATAATTAACGTGTGCGCAATCATTAATGTGCACTGTTTTATCAATCGCTGATATGAAAATACCCTAAATATTTGCTTGTTTAGGTTCCTAGTGTTTACACGTGATGCACTGCCTGATGTATTTCATGTATCCTGATAATCAATCTGATAATCAATCTGAGAGCTGGGTAATGGACTGTGATACAATGCTTCTTTAAACAAAACGTTTGTAGCGGAGTAAAAGTTTGTTGGAATTGGCCCACAACAAACCATAAGGCCCATATTTATACTTTTTTAGCGCCGCATTTGCGTCATTTTTTTTACGCAAAAGCGCCGCAAACTTCCAAAATACAATTGAATTTTTTAAGTTTGCACCGTTTTTGCGTCAAAAAGTGCCTCAAATGCGGCGCTAAAAAAGTATAAATATGGGCCTAAGGGCCAGATGTAGCAAAGGATTTGCGCCTCGCAAACGGCGAAAATCGCCATTTGCGAGGCGCAAATGCCTCTTTGCTATGCAGAAATGCATATTGCGAGTCGGGACCGACTCGCAATATGCATTTCAGAATCGCAAATAGGAAGGGGTGTTCCCTTCCTATTTGCGAGTCTGAGTGGTATGCAATACCATTTGCGACCGCGTATGCGGTCGCAAATGGTATCGCAGTTACCATCCACTTCAAGTGGATGGTAACCCACTCGCAATTTGGAAGGGGTCCCCATGGGACCCCTTCCACTTTGTGAATGGACCCCAAAATATTTTTTCAGGGCAGGGAGTGGTCCAAGGGACCACTCCCTGCCCTGAAAAAATACCGAAACTAAAGGTTTCGTTTTTTTTTTTTAAGTGCAGCTCGTTTTCCTTTAAGGAAAACGGGCTACACTTAAAAAAAAAAAAAATGCTTTATTGAAAGCAGTCACGAACATGGAGGTCTACTGACGACAGCAGGCCTCCATGTTTGCGAGTGCCAATACTCGCTATGGGGCCGCAATTTGCGACCCACCTCATGAATATTGATGAGGTGGGTCATTGCGACCCCATAGCGAGTTGCAGTCGGTGTCTGAGACACCGTACTGCATACGAATTTGCGAGTTGCAAATTGCGAGTCGCATGGACTCGCACTTTGCAACTCGCAAATTTTTAAGTTGCTACATCTGGCCCTAAATGTTTTAAATCGAGCAGGCTCTCCACCAATGAGAGCCAGCGCACTTACTCTCTATTTGATTCCCACTCTCTGAGTCCCCATCATGTTCTCAAAAGGTGCAACATCAACCAGTGCTATCTCCACTCAGACCTTGCAACTACCCCAGCCTCTGGTCCTAGCTCTTTCCTGCTGGTCCTGTGGCTGTCAGTGCCTTGTCACCCATTTGACCCTCTGGCTGTCAGGCTGTACTGTCACTATGCTACCAGTACCCTGGCTACGGGGCATCCATCTCCACGAGTCAGATCAGCTGACCTATCCTATTCCATGGTGTAGGAAAGTACCATCTTGCCTGGCATGTTACCCCCATTTTTACTGTATGTATATATGTTTGTGCCAGCGTCACTGGGATCCTGCTAGCCAGGACCCCAGTGCTCATAAAGTGTGCCCTGTATGTGTTTCCTGTGTGGTGCCTAACTGTATCACTGAGGCTCTGCTAAGCATAACCTCAAAGTTTATGCTCTCTCTGCTTTTAAAATTGTCACTGCAGGCTAGTGACAAATTTTAACAATTCTGATTGGCACACTGGAACACCCTTATAATTCCCTAGTATATGGTACCTAGGTATTGGGGTTCCAGGAGATCCCTATGGGCTGCAGCATTTCTTTTGCTACCCATAGGGAACTCAGACAATTCTTACACAGGACTGCCACTGCAGCCTGAGTGAAATAACGTCCACATTATTTCACAGACATTTTACACTGCACTTAAGTAACTTATAAGTCACCTATATGTTTAACCCTCACTTAGTGAAGGTTAGGTGCAAAGTTACTAGCACTAGCCAAGGTGGCCCCACATTGTTCAGGGCAATTTTCCCGAACTTTGTGAGTGCGGGGACACCATTACACGCGTGCACTACATATAGATCAATACCTATATGTAGCGTCACCATGGTAACTTCGAACATGGCCATGTAACATGTCTAGGATCATGGAATTGTCACCCCAATACCATTCTGGTATTGGGGGGACAATTCCATGCATCCCAGGGGCTCTAGCATAGAGCCCGGGTACTGCCAAACTAACTTTCCGGGGTTTTCTCTGCAGCTACTGCTGCTGCCAACCCTCAGACAGGTTTCTGCCCCGAGGGCCTGGGCAGCCCAGTCCCAGGAAGGCAGAACAAAGGATTTCCTCTGAGAGAGGGTGTCCCAAGGGGAGGTGCCCAGAGCTCCTCCAGTGTGTCCCAGACCTCTGCCATCTTGGATGCAGAGGTGTGAGGGCACAATGGACACCTCTGAGTGGCCAGTGCCAGCTGGTGACGTCAGAGATCCCTCCTGTTAGGTGCTTACCTTTCTCTGTAGCCAAACCTCCTCTGAGGGCTATTTAGGGTCTCTCCTGTGGGTATCTCATCAGATACCGAATGCAAGAGCTCACCAGAGTTCCTCTGCACTTTCCTCTTCAACTTCTGCCAAGGATCGACCGCTGAGTGCTCCATGACGCCTGCAAAACCGCAACAAAGTAGCAAGAAGACTACCAGCAACATTGTAGCGCCTCATCCTGCCAGCTTTCTCAACTGTTTCCTGGTGGTGCATGCTCTGAGGGCTGTCTGCCTTCACCCTGCACTGGAAGCCAAGAAGAAATCTCCCGTGGGTTGACGGAATCTTCCCCCGCCAACGCAGGCACCAAACGTCTGCATCACCGGTCCTCTGGGTCCCCTCTCATCTTGACGAGCGTGGTCCCTGGAACACAGGAGCTGGATCCAAGTGTCCCCGACAGTCCAGTGGCCCTCCTGGCCTAATTTTGTGGAGGTAAGTCCTTGCCTCCCCACGCCAGACAGTAATCCTGTGTACTGCATGAACTGCAGCTGCTAGGGTTCTATGAACTTTTGCAAGACTTCCTTTGTGCACAGCCTAGCCCAGGTCCCCAGCGATCCGTCCTGCATTGCCCCACTCGCTGAGTTGGACTCCAACTTCTTGGGACTCCCTTTCGTTGTGCTGAGTCAACCGTCGTGCTCAGATCTTCTGAATGCCTGTTCAGGTACTTCTGCAGGTGCTGCCTGCTTCCGCATGAGCTCTCCGTGTTGCTGAGTGCCCCCTCTGTCTCCTCCTCCAAGGGTGACCTCCTGGTCCTTTCTGGGCCCTGGCAGCACCCCAAACCTTCAATTGTGACTCTTGCAGCTAGCAAGGCTTGTTTGTGTTACTTCTGTGTGGAAACAACTCTGCATCCTCCAGCACGCTGTGGGACACCTTCTGACCAAAGGAAAAGATCCTGCCACCTTCCGTTGTTGCAGAATCTTTGGCTTCTTCCACCCAGAGGAGGACCTTTTGCACCTTCATCTGGGGTTTAGTGGGCTTCTGCCCCCCCTGGACACTTGCTTGTCTCTTGGACTTGGTCCACTTCCTTTACAGGTCCTCAGGTCCAGGAATCCATCTTCAGTGCCTTGCAGTCAGTTGTTGTCTTTGCAGAATCCCCTATCTCGACTTTACTGTCTTTCTGGGGTAGTAGGGTAGATTTACTCCTACTTTTCAGGGTCTTGGGGTGGGGTATCTTGGACACCCTTAGTGTTTTCTTACACTCCCAGCGACCCTCTACACACTACACTAGGCCTAGGGTCCATTTGTGGTTCGCATTCCACTTTTGGAGTATATGGTTTGTGTTGCCCCTAGGCCTATTGTCTCCTATTGCATTATATTGTGTTCTACAGTGTTTGCACTACTTTTCTAACTGTTTACTTACCTGATTTTGGTTTGTGTGTATATTTTGTGTATATTACATACCTCCTAAGAGAGTATATCCTCTGAGATACTTTTGGCATATTGTCACTAAAATAAAGTACCTTTATTTTTAGTAACTCTGAGTATTGTGTTTCTTATGATATAGTGCTAAGTGACATAAGTGGTATAGTAGGAGCTTTGCATGTCTCCTAGTTCAGCCTAAGCTGCTCTTCTATAGCTACCTCTATCAGCCTAAGCTTCTAGAACACTTCTAATCTACTAATAGGGGATACCTGGACCTGGCACAAGGTGTAAGTACCACAAGGTACCCACTATAAGCCAGGCCAGCCTCCTACACATGGTGAGTACATTTGTTTCTCAGGTATACGAAGTGTTGTGCCAGCTGAATGACGGATGGACTACTCTTAGAAACAGTTCTTAATTACCTACATTTTTACGTGGGTGTTGTGTGACTTTAAATGACGAATGCACACTACCAGAAGTTGACACCAGTACAATAATACTAGATTCTCTGCACCAAATTAATTTTTTTAGTTCATTTAATCAGACTAGATTTATAGTGGTGAGAGAGGGGAAGGGAGAATGGTACTTGGAGTAAATTTGATTCTCTAATTCAGGAGCACTGGCATGAGGTGAGTGGTGGCAGGGTATTGAAATGATTTTCTCATATGAGTAAGGGAAGGGTTTGGCTTGTAAGGTGAATGGTTAAATCTATAATGTCGTATGGTTGGTTATGTTTTCTAGGTCGTCTAGAGCGATCTGAGCCCTGGTAACTGGTTTCACTGATCCCTTGGAGCAGAAATCTGCCTGGACCACTCAGCAGAGAAGATAGAAGCTAAGCTTTCCACTAATGCGAGCACAACGAAAAAGCAAGCTATTGCTTATTGATAGGTGCAGAATTGTTTATTGAGATAATGAAGTAAGCGGGGTACATGATTCTTAAGGGAGCTGACTCGGTTAAAATGGGATTAAAGCTATCTGTTCCTCAGACCTGCGAAAGTTTCACTCTTTTCTTCAACTTTTAAAAAATACCCTTGTCTTTGTTTTAATAATTTGACCGAAATTATAGGCGATTTCGTATGATGTGTTTTAATGATGCCAGGAGTACAGATACAGTCGCACACCAGAACAATTAACAAATAGTGGATCTAATGATCAAACTGATGTGACAAAAATATAGGTCAATGGATTAACTAATGTCTACAGAAATATCTCATGAAAAATGATACAGTGAGTAAAAATCAGTTATTGGATCAGAAGAAATTCATTATCAATTTTACATCTAATAACAATGCCGAACGTAAAGAGTCGAATGATCTGTTTAGAATTGCAATTACTCTAACCACGGATTAAGCAGTTTTCAATGGAAAACACTGCAGTCAAATAGGTATTGTCCACTATATGGAAGCCACACTCGAAGAGTATTAACTAGTGGGCCTTAGCCTGCCACAGAATGAACCCACAGGTTGGGTCGTAGATTAATTCCTATTTTGTGATGATGATACAGGCATCCAATACGTTCTTAGAGGAAACTGTTGTGGTAACTAAAGAGTCGTGAGCAAGAAAGAGGCGTGAGCAAGGGCTGAGCTCCCGCAAAGGTAAGTAAGCAATCCAATACCTTAAAGTAAAGACAGATATATTTTAACACTTCTAGCCTTGCTCCAGCCATCTTGCAACCGGCACACAGGCTTCACTTTGAGAAGTGTAGTCTTGGTGTGATCCGTGGCTGAGCTCGCACAAAGGTAAGGCAATCTAGTGCCTTAAAGTAAAAACAGACGTTTGTGAGGACTCCTGGCCTTACCCCTGGTACAAGGAAAACGGCCTCCCTCAATGAAAATGCTTGCAATAATACAAAGAGCATTATTAAAGCAAGAGAAAAAAGCATCCACCCCCCACAAGCAAAAAATCACCAAAGCAACAAACATTTCTTTAGAGGATCAGAAGTTCTGAATTAAAACAAACATGTTGAAAAAAGCATCCATAACAAACAGTTGGAAACAGAAAAGTCAATGTTATCCTGTGAGGAGTGGCAAAAGTGTTCTAGGTGGTTCCGTGTTAGAATATCATATACAGAAATACCGTATAAATACCTATATATCGTATTCAAAAACATTACCTCAAAGG
This sequence comes from Pleurodeles waltl, assembly GCF_031143425.1. Classification (NCBI taxonomy): domain Eukaryota; kingdom Metazoa; phylum Chordata; class Amphibia; order Caudata; family Salamandridae; genus Pleurodeles; species Pleurodeles waltl. Next base: position 1,240,885,575 of record NC_090446.1, read on the forward strand.
GTGTGGAATTTCTATTATCAACTTCTATGGGACGATCATTTCTTAAATAATATTTAGAAGAGTATATATTTCAGGCTATAGTCTGACTAAGCTATACTTGTACCACACTGCCAGAAGCCTTCTTCATGGCTGATCGGCAAAAGAGCGAGGGCAGGCCTAGAGTTTTACTGGGGACAATAGCTTTACCTTTTGATTTATGGCAGAGCAGGACTCCACAGAGTCAAGGATGTGTACTTAGCAGTCCTCCTAGCGTCAAATCTCTTCACAAATGGGACACCTTGAAACTGTAGTGGCAGTGCTATCAGCCGGATATCATTTAATACATTTACTGACATGTGGATTACCCTGATCTTTTTCTGAAAGTTGAAGTCTTTCATTGGCAAGGCTGAGAACCATAGCTCCACAGGGATCAGTCAGAAACTTGGGGCCGTATATATGGGCCCCTAGCGCCACAGGTGTGTCACTTTTAATGACGCTACTGTGGCGCTAAGCACAGCACCGTATTTACAAGGTGCACGTTAAGCCACTTTTTGTGGCTTAACTCTACCTTGTAAATACAGCCCCTTCCCACACAGCACTGTGCATGGAAGGGGCGTGCAACAGGCGTGCCACAGCAACACCCATTGCATTTTGACGCTGCCTCAGATTTATGAAATCTCGTAATCCTGAGGCAGTGCCAAAATCTAACGCCACCCCCACGGGTGGCGTTAGCAGGGCGCAACTAGGAGGAATACTTTTATTCCTCCTCGTTTTTTGCTTTTTCTATGTGTGGTGCATTCTTCCGCACGCATAGGAAAAGCAAAATGCCAGAAATGATTGTTTGTGCTGGGAAGGTGTCCCTTCCTGCACATAAACAATCATTTGAAAATGACGCTTTGGCACTTCTGTGTGTGCTACATTTTGCAGCACACACAGAAGTGCCAAAGCACCATTAATGATTGTTTATGTGCAGGAAGGGACACCTTCCTGCACATAAACAATGGTGCAAGGATGCCTGCGTCGGCCCTGGCAGCTAAATGTAGCGTCAGGACAGGGGGAAATGCAGGGGTGTGCCGTATTCCCTTAAATATGGTGCATCCCTGTGTTTCTAAAGTGACGCAGTGCAGCGCTGCCAATTTTGACTCAGCACCGCACTGCACCACTTTTCTTTAAATCTGGCCCTTGATTGTCTCAGCTGAAGCTTCAGAATTTACAGCAAAAAGCTTCAAGAATAAAAACCTTCAGGGTACGGGTGCCGCTTCATATGGACTTCTCAGCACATTGACCTCATCTTGCGTTTGGTAAAAGCTGAATACTTTCTTCATGGTTACTCTATATGTCTTTAACATTTCAAGGACTGACCAAAGGTTTCAATGGGAAAAAGTGTCTTAATAACTTTGTACAGGGGCACATCCAAACGTCTACTTACAACTGAACCTCCTGGTTTACTCCAGGACATTGCAGTTCACTTCATATGTTTGGAATCCACTTCTTTTCAGCCCTTGGAAAGCTGAGTACCTGCCCTGGGTATTCCTGAATGATTTCTCAGCCCCTTTGTCTTGTGAGTTTAAGAAGAGACCAGCTTCTCCTAGCTCACAAAATAGAGAATCAAGGTTAAGCTGGAGTCAGTACTTTGCTACCTTTTCAAAGGGAGTCTGGGATTCGTCCAGGCAGTCACGTTCTGTTAGTATCTTTCCAGTATAGAGGCACCTAGGCGATTGGAATAGTTTTGTTATAGTGACAGCTAAAGTTCTGTAAACTTGTCACAGCGAAACTCCCATGCAATCTCCCCTCAACATTTTCTTTTTTTATAGAAACTCTTTATTAACATTTTCAATGAATATTAGATTTACATCATCAAAAACATAGCACCACATATAAATGCACATTATCATCAGAACAGTAGCAGAGACAGTGCCATAAAGATATGTAAGAACTTTAGTATTTCTAACAAGGAAGAATAAAGGGGGGGATCCTTGGAGTTTCAACATGTTAGCAACAAGTGAATAGTAAGGTCCAGTGAAAGAGTCCTCGTGCAGTGTTCCTGGATCTATTGGTGTCTGCTTGCAAGAAGGGTACATCAAATGTGGGTAAGCAAACCGGGGGGGGGTGGGAAGGGAGGTTGGTACACACATGAAAAACCAGGTAAAGGGTTTGGTTCCACCAGGGAAGGGGGCATTAGAAGAAGTGCCATGTCGGAGATGTAATAATGAAGGAGTCGCCCGTGGGCCCCTTAGGGAGGAGGGGGTGTATGTGCCTAGTCAAAGGAATCAAGCAAATGTAAAGCTCAAAGCAAGGGGGGTTGAAAGGACAGGTATTCCAGATGGAACATGTAATCAATGAGGGGGTCCATAAACGTAGGAACTTTTTGTCAGTAAAGGTGTCATCTGTTCCATGGCCATAGTATGCCTTAGTTGTATAAACCAAAAAGCTATCAGAGGAGCACTGGTAGATATACAGGCTCAGAGTATGAGCTGTTTGGCTGCCCTGATCATGTGACTTACAAGGTACCAGTCTAGTGAGGGAGGTCGTAATCCAAGTGTGATTGTGGGGTAATCTGCATTGGCTATTCCAGATTGTCCCTGATGTGGCTCAAGATCTTCTTCCAAAAAATGGCAAGGGAGGGGCATGTCAACCAGATACTGTGTACCACAGTGCCAGCAGTAACGGGGAGGTCGCTGGGTAGATGGCGTATAAGCAGGTGGGAGTGTAATATCATTGAAACATGATCTTATATACAAAATCTTTCTGGAGACAGCTTCTGTAGTTGTGCAGAATGTCCCTCCATAGCTACTGCCACTGTTGTTGTGTGATGGCTGGGGTTTCATCCTGAGTCCATTTTCATTGATATGGGTGATAGGGTATAAGAAATGATTGTTGTAGGACACCATATGTTTAAGACACAAGACCTTGAGTGCCATCGAAGCTTCGAACATGGATCTCGAAAGGGGTGAGGAGGCGGGTGGTGGCGTGCGCATTAGGGGGTTGGAGGGCCAAGTGTTGCAATTGAGTACTGGTGGCGGGTGGATTCAGGAAGATGAAATTCAGCTTTAAACTTGTTGAATGACTTGATAGTCTCGCCGTGAAAGAGATCTTGAAGAATTCTGTATTTTCCCTGCACTCAATCGGCGAAAGAGCCTAGGGGAAGGCCGGTGTAAAGTCAGGATTCCAGGCAATAGGAGTGTGTGGGGATGGAAATGTGGTGAGACCCCATGTCATAGCTACTTCCTTCCATATCTCCAGCCCGGTGCAAGTATGAGTGTCAATACAGGCATTGAGGGGGTGGAGCTGTTTAGGGAGCCACGCAAGGTCCCTTAATGGACGGCAGGCAACAGCTCTGTCCATGTGTAACCAGTGTTTTTTGCTCTTGTGCACCACCCACCCAGAGAGGTATCGCAGGTGGGCCGCCCAATAGTAATCCTGCAGATTGGGGCAGGTGAGACCTCCCTGGTTTTTAGGGAGCATGAGTAGTGCAGTGGATACACAGCGGCTCTTCCCTTCCAAATAAATGAGCGTAGATTGCCCTGAATCCCTTTAATGTCATTGGTGGGAATAGGTGTGGGCAACGATTGAAAAAGATAGAGCAGTTGTGGTAAAATATTCATCTTCACAACATTGATGCGCCCAAGGCATGAAATATGGAGAGGTTGCCAACGCCTGAGATCTTCCAATATTGCTCTGCGATTGCGTGGCCAATTAGCTCTAGTCCATGTGGACAAAGAGTTTGTGATGGTGAGGTCTAAGTATTGTATGGAGTGGGAGGACCACTGGAATAGGGTAAGAGCCTGGAGGCTCAGAAGATATTGTGGGGGCAGATTAAGGTTAAGTTCTTGGGATTTGGCCAAGTTGATTTTGTATCCTGATATTTGTTAATAGAGTTGGGGGGCGCGAACCACAGCAGGTAGGGAAGTGTCCGGATCTGTCAGGGCAAGGAGGAGGCCATCAGTGTAGAGAACGACTTTTTGCCCTTGTCCTCCAAAAGGAATGCCCTTAATGTCAGGGGATTGACAGAGGTAGAGGGCTAGCGTTTCGACTGCTAGGGCAAACAGCAAGGAAGACAGGAGGCATCTCTGCAGAGTGCCTCTGAAGAGCGGGAAGGATCGAGTTGCTGGCCATTAACTCAAATGGAAATGGTGGGTGCTGTATATGAGGCCATGATGTTACTAATCATAATGGGCCCCAGACCCACTTTCTGCAGGACAGATTTGAGAAAGGTCCAGCTCACCCTGTCAAAGGCCTTTTTGGCATAGAGGGAGAGGAGGAAGACGTAAATGGCAAGTATGTGGGCCTATTCAACTAGGTGGGCTAGTCGCCGGAGATTGTTTGAGTCCTGCCCATGACGGATAAAGCTGACCTGGTCAGGGTCAATCTGGCCTGGCAAGAGGGGTTCCAGCTGATTGGATAGTATTTTGGTGTAAAGCTTAGAGTCGGTTTTCAATAAAGCTAGTGGGCCGTAAGAGGAACAGAGCGCGGGATTCCTACCGGGTTTTGAGATTAGATTGATTTAGGCATTTAACATATTTGGGGTGACTCCTGTGATGTGAGTGAAAGAGTTATGGAGTTAGAGCGGTTGACCCTGAAGTTGAGGTAAAAACAGCATGTAGAAAGACAGTGTGAGGCCATCTGGGCCAGAAGATCTGCCCTTAGGGAGCATTTTCAAAGCTTTTTGAAGTTCTGCTTTAGAGATGGCTTTTTCCAAATCTTCTAACAGGCTAAGGGGCAGTGCCGGCCAGTGACAGGCTTGGAGATAGGAGTCTATTGCGGATTGGTCTTCTGCTCCAGAAGTATAAAGGCAATGGTAAAAGGTTAAAAAAGTGTCTTGTTTGGTTCTCGTATAGCCCACCCAGAGTTTTCGGTTTTGATTTTAGCGATATAGGACCTTGCTTGTGTTTGGCCTAGTCTGCATGACAGGAGGGTGCTTACCTTGTCTCTCCCCTCATAGTATCTCTACTTTAATGCTAAGAGGGATCTTTCTGCCTTATTTACTCTATGTGCCCAGAGCTGCCCTCTCAGAATAACAAGCTGACATTTTGCGCTTTGTTTAGAGTGTTGCTTGTCAGCGCGTTCTAAGTTAAGTATATCTTCTGTGGGTTACACTTTGACCAGGTGTGCTTTTCGGCCTCTTGCTATGGAGGAAATAACATCTCAAATGGTAGCCTTAAATTTGTCCCAAAGCATATGAGGTGGAGAGAATTGAGTCTGAAGTATTCAGTAATGGCGTCTTGTATTGCCAGTCTGTCTACTGGATTTCGCAGGAGGAAAGAGGGGAGGTGCCAGCATGGGGGGGCATGGGCTCTGGGTGCCTGAAGGGTCCAGGAGATTTCTACATGTGCGTGATCTGATATTGAAATATACGCAATTTGGGCAGAGATTATAGTGGATAGGAAGGCCGGAGTTGTGAAAAGATAGTTGTTGCTGGAGTATGAGAGATGTGAGTACAAAGAGTAGTCTTTTGTGTCAGGGTGCAAGTAATGCCATGCGTCTACTAGAACTGTGTCTGTTAGTTGTTTCTTGAGCTGTTTAGACATTGCTCCCGTGACCAGTGTGTGTAGTGTTTCTGTCCAGCTCTGAGCTCCAGACGAAATATAAGTCACGACCTACGATTATATCGAATGTGACCCAGCGAAGTTGTCCCCTGACGGTCTTTCATATGAATGTGTCTTGAGCTTGCTTTGGGGCATAGAGGTTGTGACATGTTAGTGTGTCCCAACCCCTTTCTACTGTAAGCATAAGGAAGCATCCTTTGGGGTCCCTGTTCATGTTAAGGGTCTTCATGTAGAAGCCCCTCTTACATAGGATGGCGACTCCCGATGTCTTGATATCTGCGTAAGCCTAGTGTTGGTGTGGATATTTAGGGTGGGCCATAAGATGGTAGTCAGACTTAAGCAACTGTGTAATATGCAAAAAAAATGCATCTGGGTTCTGCTGCAAAGATAGCACCATATCTGTCACCGTTTGTTGGAGGAATTGAACCCTTGGACGTTAAGAGTTTGTAACTTCAGGTCATTGGTACTACTCATGTGGAGGGTAATAGAGTCTGTCTGCATAGAGGAAAAACCCTTGAACTGACCGGGGCAGATAGCTATGGGGCAGATTTAAGTGTAAGACAATGAGGGCCAGTGAGGGGCGTGAAGGCAGACTGGAGAACTGGAGGGATAATCCTGGAGTGAAACAGGTAGGGGAAAAACATAAAAGGCCAACAGAGCCCATCCAGTTGAACACGTCCAGGAAGGGTTAAAGAGGTATCTCAACCAAGTAGGGGCATTGCCCTCAACTCGGATAGAGCTTAACGAAGAAGGGGGAGGGTGGGAGTCTGAGCGCAGCATCTTTTCGCTCCCTGTGAGGGGTGCATGTTCTAGGACAGACTGGAGAACTGGAGGGATAATCCTGGAGTGAAACAGGTAGGGGAAAAACAAAAAAGGCCAACAGAGCCCAACCAGTTGAACACGTCCATGAAGGGTTAAAGAGGTATCTCAACCAAGTAGGGGCATTGCCCTCAACTCGGATAGAGCTCAGCGAAGAAGGGGGAGGGTGGGAGGCTGAGCGCAGCGTCTTTTCGCTCCCTGTGAGGGGTGCATGTTCTAGGATAGTAATGGGGAAAGTGTAACTAACATCACGTGTCTTAAGTTGGGAGGCTGAGCACCGCGTCTTTTCGGTCCCTCTGAGGGGTGCATGTTCTAGGATAGTAATGGGGAAAAGTGTAACTAACATCACGTGTCTTAAGGGTGCATGCCCCTGTCTGGGGGCCATACGTAGGAGACAAGCAATGTGAAGGTGAGTAAGGCCGGGTTTAGTGCCAATGGGGTGCAAAGCGCAGGCCCCACCATTCAAGCCTCCCCAGCCAAGGAGTGTTGAGGATCTGTTTTCAGCTTGTGGGGGAGTGTGATAATGTCTGCTTTTGCTGCATGGGAAGACTGAGCCATGTTCCGTTTGCAGCTGCGAGTGCCCCTTTGAAGTGTATGCCATTGGGGTTGCCAAGCATCAGAGTGTGTGGAGGAGGAGGGCGAAACATCCCTGCTGGGGGTATTGTCCGGCAATGCCAAGGTTTTCTTGACATCTGTTATGGAGCCTGCAATATTCTGTTTCCCATTCCATGTAAATAAAAGGCCAAAGGGGTAAAGCCATTGATATTTAGTGTTGTAGGCTCACAACTGTTCAGTCACAGGTTTGAAATCCGTCCTTTTCTTTAGGGATAATGTTGAGAGGTCCTGATAGATCTGTAGCGTATCGCCATGGAACACCAAGTCAGCTTTGCCCCTCGTGGCCTTTAATACTGACTCCTTGTCCTGGAAGTAGTGAAACGTGGTAATGATGTCGGGTTTGTATTTGGTCGCCCAGGAGCCGATGCCACTCTGTGCGCCCTAGCCAGGGTATGGGTTTACCCTCTGTGTCACCCCTTATGGACCCTGTAATGTCCATGGTGAAAGACATAGGCCCCCATTACAAACCTGGCGGTAAATCCCGCTTACCACTGTGCTGACGGCCGCCAACATACCATGGGCGCTGCGGAAATCCATTTCAGGTATTACGACCCACATCTCGTAATCCGGCACAATACAGACACCCACACAAGTCCGCCACACCAAAGGTCAGTGATAAACTGGCGATAGCAAAACCTACACCATCACGCCAACAGGAATACGCCCACACTATCATGACCCACAAATCAACGCAGCAGTCATTCAACCTCGGTAATCCATTGGCGGTACACACCACTGCGCTCAAAATACACACACATTTACAAAACACAACCACATTGGACAATTCAAAATACACACACCTGATACACATACACACACCACACCCACACACTCACACCACTATAAAACACACACCCACATTACCCACAACCCTTTACAACAACATTTTTTGAAAAAGCATAGAGAGAGAGAATAGCAAACACAACACCAGCATCCACAGGCACACAACACCATCACTCACACAACATCCACGCATTCCAAAGAACACACCCCAACACAACACATCACACAGCACAACAAACATCACCTCACACATCACCCACACCACATTATGGCACCTCAAAGACACCCCAGGTTTTTTGAGGAGGAGCTCAGGGTCATGGTGGAGGAAATCATCCGGGTAGAGCCACAGCTATTTGGATCACAGGTTCAGCAGACATCCATTGCAAGGAAGATGGAGCTATGGCGGAGAATTGTCGACAGGGTTAACGCAGTGGGACAGCACCCCAGAACCCAGGATGGCATCAGGAAGAGGTGGAACGACCTACGGGGAAGGTGCGTTCCGTGGTATCCAGACACCAGGTAGCCGTACAGAGGACTGGTGGTGGACCCCCCACCTCCTCCCCCACTACTAACAACATGGGAGGAGCAAGTCTTGGCGATCATGCATCCTGAGGGCCTCGCAGGAGTAGCAGGAGGACTGGACTCTGGTAAGTCAAATTTTTATTACTATCACCCCCACCCTACCTGCATGCCAGCACAATCTCCTACCCATACGCTCACACCCATCACCCCAACCCCTCACAGATACCCCACTATCATAAACCGCACATCCCAATACCAAGCCCTGCATGCAACACCAATGCATGGATACCCATTACAGACCTGCATTGAAACCCATCACCAAAGCATATCCAGTAGAGAGACTCACCCAGGCCACAAAATCACCACTCACACAAGGGCCAAAGCAACAATGCAAGCACAGGAGTAGTAGGAAACTCACACATTGCACAGGATGCCACACAGAGATACAATAACTATGCATTTACACCCCAACAGGACCCCTACCCAACGCCATCAGACAGGAGGTGCCAGCCATATCCAGTCCCCCCACAGAAGAGGGCCACAGTGACGACAGCAGCTCTGCATGCCTGGATCAAGATAACCAACCGGGCCCATCAGGGCCCTCTGGACAGTCGATTTCCCTGCCACAGTCCCAAACCACCATAGAGCCTCCCACCTCAGGAAACACCACAACAGCACCCACCTAGCGGGCCCATGCCACTGTCCCCAGGACACGTCAATCAGCAGTGCGTCTACCACTACAGGGACCCCAGGCAAATCCACTAACGCAAGACAATCAGGGACCTGGGGTAAGTGGCAATGGGCACATGGTTCAGGGGACAGAGGCACAGGACAACAGGGAAACTGGGAGGACTGCTGTCTGACAGGGGGAGGACAGGCCCAGGGAACCCACTCTCCACAAGGCACTCTCCAACATCATGGGAGCATACCACCATTCCCAGGGGACCATGGGCACAGTACTGGCCAAGTTTCAGGAGACCCAGCGGCTGCAGGAGCAACAGTACCTGGGGATCAGGGAGGACTTGAAGTCCATTAACACCACCCTGGTCACCATTGCAGGGGTGCTGACAGACATGGCCAACACCATGAGGGAGACAGTGGCACACCAACGGGCCCCTGACACTAGCCCAACAGATGAACAGCCATCCACTTCTGCCGGAGCTAGTGGACAGGAGGTCCTGCCACAGGACCAACAGGCCACCAGCACCCCACCTCCTGCAGAAGGAGAACCACCCCGCAAACGGTCCCTGTGATCCAGGCACAAGACAGAGAACATTGCCAAGACCCCCACCAGGAAATGAGACTCTACTGATTGTCACCCTTCTGTCCCACTATGTCACCGTGACCACCTTGAACTGCCATTGCCCCACTTCCTATGCCATCTTGGACAATGCACCTGTGATACCAAGAGACTGGCCTCTACCATGGACATTCCTCCACCATCACCCCAGCCTATTGCACATCCCCCTCCACTGATTAGCACTTAAATAAACACCCTTGAATCACAAAACAATCTGGAGTCAGTCTGTACTTACACAAATGTGTTATTACAACCTCTGTAACAAATATAAATGTCAATGTTCATTTGCACATACCAAAGTATGACATTTGTTGGGCAGCAGTAAACATAGCAGAAGGCAGTATGTGGTACCTAGATCTGTGAAAAGGAAAGCCAAAGTGAACTGTCAGGGTCCATACACAGAGGTGAAAATGCAGAATTATGCAATGTCCTACAGTAGTCTGATATGAAAGGAGCAGTGCCAGTCTCTTACCTGTGTCTCACTGGAAGTAATGCATGATGATGTTGTTTCGGTTGTCAATATCTTGTTCTTCGACCTCCTCTTCTTCATTGTCCACAGACCAACAAGACCAACATCATGCCCATCCTCCTGCAGAAAAGGCACCTGGCATTGCAAAGCCAGGTTGTGCAACATACAGGATGCCACGATGATCTGTCACACCTTCTTCGGTGAGTAGTATAGGGAGCCCCCTGTCAGATCGAGGCACCGGACCCAGGCCTTCAGGAGGCCGAAAGTACGCTCTATAATCCTCGTTGTACACCCATGTGCCTCGTTGTAGCGTTCCTCTGCCCTTATCCTGTGATTCCTTACTGAGGTCAGTAGCCATGACAGGTTGGGGTAACCAGAGTCACCTGCAAATATCGAGGGGCATCAGTTAGAAATACACAAACCCTTAGGGACTCTCCCATAACAAGACACCTATTAAAAATGTGCGGGGACCTTGGGCTCACCTATTAGCCACACACAGTGCCTCTGGAGTTGGCCCATCACATAAGGGATGCTGCTATTCCTCAAAATGTAAGCGTCGTGCACTGAGCCAGGATACTTGGTATTCACGTGGGAGATGTACTGGTCTGCCAAACACACCATCTGCACATTCATGGAATGGTAGCTTTTGCGGTTTCTGTACACCTGTTCATCCCTGCAGGGTGGGACAAAGGCCACATGTGTACCATCAATGGCACCAATGATGTTGGGGATATGTCCCAGGGCATAAAAGTCAGCTTTTACTGTGGGCAAATCCTCCACCTGTGGAAAAAGATGTAGCTGCGCATGTGTTTCAGCAGGGCAGAAAACACTCTTGACAACACATTAGAGAACATTGGCTGAGACACCTCTGATGCCATTGCCACTGTTGTTTGGAAGGAACCACTGGCCAGGAAATGGAGCACTGACAGGACCTGCACTAGAGGGGGGATTCCTGTGGGATGGTGGATAGATGACATCAGGTCTGGCTCCATTTGGGCACACAGTTCATGGATTGTGGCTTGATCAAGGCTGTAGGTGATAATGATGTGTCTGTCTTCCATTGTTGACAGGTCTACCAGGGGTCTGTACATCGGAGGATGACGCCATCTCATCATCTGCCCCAGTGGATGTGCCCTATGGAGGAGAAAGATGAGCAAAGGTTCATATACCACATAGGTTGCACAAGGGTGTTTTGCACTATTGTGATTTAATCAGTGTGTGGTGCTGTCTGTCCTTATTTCTGCCCAAAAGTGCTGTGACGCAGTTAAGTGCCTTGCCATGTGTCCCGCTGAAATGGCGGCTGCCTGACCTGTAAGGAGGGACAAGGGGAAATGAGGTAACTGCACTGGCGTTGTGCAGCGTCGCGGTAGTCGGACGAAGACCGCTGCGCAATTCAGCACTGGTTAACATTGGGCCCAATGGGGTCCAGGAGCCAATGATGATGTACGCCGGCGATGACGGTACGCACCACCGTGGATGTCACCGCCATTTTCTATCTCTTCACTCACTTGATACCTGACCTTCAACAGGAGAGGACCTACACTGCAAGTGCTGCTGTGACCTCAGTCTGGAAGCGACAATGGCTACAGTGTCTAGGGGAAAGGGCCCCTGCCTTCACTTCGGAGGAGTTGGACAACCTAGTGGATGGGGTCCTCCCCCAGTACACGTTACTCTACGGTCCTCCAGACAAACAGGTGAGTACACTGTGTGCATGGTGGATGGGACATTAATGTATGAAGTGGCCTGGATGGAAGATACATGGGTGGGGGCTGTGGCCTGCATGTGAGGATGGTCAGTGTATGTGTTTCAGGGCATGTTTGGGAAGGTGTGGCCAATGAGTATGAAGAACCGGACGGGGGAGTAAAATCCATTCTTACTTTACCTTTCCTGTAGGTCAGCGCCCACCAGAAGAAGGGTATTTGGTGTGCCATCGCCAAGGAAGTGCGGTCTATCATAGATGGAGCACCCACTTTCGCAAGAGATGGGAGGACCTGCGCCGCTGGTGCAAGAAGATGGCGGAGACCCAGCTGGGGATGGCCTCCCAATGTGGAAGGGGTGCACGTCGCACCATTACCCCTCTGATGTTCTGGATCCTGGCGGTGGCACATCTGGAGTTGGATGGGTGCTTGAGGGCATCACAGCAGCCACAAGGGGGTGAGTACAGTCTCATTCAGCTGACTCTGCGCGCTTTACGTGGTGTGTGGGTGGGGGATGTGGGCTGTGGGTTCCCCTAGGCCAGGGCGAACTTGCTAGGGTAGGTCTCTTGTTAGGCAGGCTCCGTGGCACTCCAAACCCAATGGTGGTAGTGGCCATCTACAACTAGTCAGGCTCCTCTGGGTTCCAGGTGTGCAGGAAATGGGGTTAGGCATAGTCCCCCATCGGCAGGTGATTTTCCTAAGAACAGTTAGTCCATGGCCTAGTGCATAGGGCTGCTCCCTGTGTGTTGTGTCCGCCAACGGTGGTGTTGTTGCTGGCATTGACCATGTGTCTCCTCTGTCTTTCCCTCCTTTTTGTTTTGTCACCCTGTCCTTGTGTGCATTAGCATCATCTGGCGGAGGAGAATTGGCACCGGAGCAGGAGGGAGCTGCAACCCACATGGCACAGGAGGGTGAATGTACGGAGTCTGAAGGCACCAGTGGGATGGAGGGCGAGCGGAGCTCCACGACGGGGACAGGAGGGGACACCAGCGACAGCGACTCCTCCTCTGATGGGAGCTCCCTTACGGTGGCGGGCACCTCTGTGCCCACTGCAACAACAGGTACAGCCGCCACCCCACCTACCAGCACCGCCCTCCCAGCAGCGTGTTTCCCGTGCCCGCTCACCCAGGAGGGTGGGCATCTCCTTCGTCCCAGGAACCTCAGGCCCTGCCCCAGTCAGCCCTGCAGCCCTCAGTGAGGAGGCTACTGACCTCCTGAGATCCCTCACTGTTGGGTAGTCAACGGTTCTGAATGCCATCCAGGGTGTCGAGAGGCAGTTGCAACAAACAGATGCATACCTGGAGGGCATTCATTCTGGCGGCCCAACAGAGAGCATTTCAGGCTCTGGCCTCAGCACTGATGGCAGCCATTGTCCCTGTGTCCAGAATCCCCCCTCCAACCTCCACTACCCCGACCCAATCCCCTCTACCTCAGCCTATCCCAAGCACACCACCAGGCCAGCATGCACACTCATCACCACACAAAAGTGGCTCAGGCAAACATAAGCACCACACATCCCACAGGCACTCACACAAGCACCATACCCATGCAGACACAGCAACATCCAATGCCTCCACTGTGTCCCCCTCCTCCACGTCCTCCTCCTCCCTCCCTGTCCCATCTCCACTCACACCTGTTTGCACTACATCCTCATCCACTACCTCCATCATCAGCACACCCATCACCACACACCACTCACTTGCAATCACCACCCCCACTGCCATGCGCACGTCCCCTGAGTCCTCTACCAGTGTGTCTGTGAGCCCTCCTCCCAAAGTACACAAACCCAGACACACACCCACTCAACAGCCATCCACCTCACAACAGCCTCCAGCCCATGCACCTTCACCCAAACTCAGCAGATGTACACCTCCTACAACCACTACCTCTTCCTCCACTCCCAAACACCCTCCATCTTTCCATCCCAGTGTGTTTAAAAAACTTTTACTAGCTTCCATTGACCTCTTCCCTACACCCCACCCAGTCCTTCCCCTAGGGCCAGGATGTCCAGATCCCAGCCCAGCACCTCAGCCACTAAATCATCATCCAGTGTGGTCCCTGCAAGTCCGAGAACATCGAAGGCTGCACCCATCAGGGCTGCCAGTGAGCCACCTAGTGAGGCCAAGGGCCAGCCGATTCAGCCACCTGCCAAGGTATAGAAGGGGCCCGCATGCCGAAGAGAAAAGTAGCACCAACCACCCAGCAAGCCTCTTCCAGAACCAAAGAGAACACTGCCAAGGTCCCAGCCGCGACTTCCAAGGTGGGGAAGGGACACAAGGGCAAAGGGAAGTCAGCTCAGGGCACGGAGACTCCGGTTGAGGGATTGGTGACACCCCTTCTGAAAGACAGACCAGCAACCTGTACGGCGGTGGCCACCGTCTCAATGACCGCCACCTGCACTGCCACCTGTACCACCACCTGTACGTCTTCTGACTCTACTACAGTCACCAGCACGATCCCCAGTGGGCACACTTCCGAGACTGCAGGAGACGGCCTGGTGTCTCCCTCCACAAGTGCAGTCACCTGCACCACTGGCAGCATCTACGCCACAGACACCGCTGCAGCCACCGCCACCCGCCCGCGATGTGCCAGCCAGTGCCACTACAGCGGACATCAGCATCATCCCCAGTGGGCAGCTGTCTGAGGGTGCAGGAGACATTCTCGACCCTGCACACACAACATGAGACACCACAGCCTGCACTGGCAATACCAGCAGTTGGCAGGCTTAGTCGCCGCTGGGTGGAGTGCGCCTCTGCCTCCATGGAGTATCATGCCACCTGTTCTCTGAAATTCTCATGCCTCAGACACCCAGGTGAGGGAATGGAAAGTGCCACACCCCAGGTGCAGCATCACTGGGCACCAAGCCCCCTCGAGAACCAGTGGAGAGATACATCCACTACCCCAGTCCTTGGCAGGATGAAGCATCTGGGCACCAGGCCCCCTCCAGAACCAGTGGAGAACAGCATCCACTACCCCAGTCCTTGGCAGGATTAAGCACTCTGGGCACCAAGCCCCCTCCAGAACCAGTGAAGAACAGCATCCACTACCCCAGTCTTTGGCAGGATGAAGCACTCTGGGCACCAGGCCCCCTCCAGAACCAGGGGAGACCAGCATCCACTACCCCAGTCCTTGGCAGGATGAAGCACTCTGGGCACCAGGCCCCCTCCAGAATCAGTGGCGAGATAGATCCACTACCCCAGTCCTTGGCAGGATGAAGCATTCTGGGCACCATGCCCCCTCTAGAACCAGTGGAGAACAGCATCCACTACCCCAGTCCTTGGCAGGATGAAGCACTCTGGGCACCAGGCCCCCTCCAGAACCAGTGGAGAACGGCATCCACTACCCCAGTCCTTGGCAGGATGAAGCACTCTGGGCACCAAGCCCCCCCCAGAACCAGTGGGAAAACCACCCACTAGAGATATTGTGGCTTTGTACCCCCCAGGACCAAGCAGTGGGCAAACCACCCACTTGAGAGACTGTGGCTTTGTACTCCCCAGGACCAAGCACTGGGCAAACCACCCACTAGAGAGACTGTGGCTTTGTACTCCCCAGGACCAAGCAGTGGTCAAACCACCCACTAGAGAGACTGTGGCCTTGTACTCCCCAGGACCAAGCAGTGGGCAAACCACCCACTTGGGAGACTGTGCCTTTGCACTCCCCAGGAGCAAGCAGTGGGCATGGAGCCCCCTCGAGGAGCAGTGGCGTCATACCATCATCCGGCTGAGGTGCCCCCACTCCCCTTCCCCCTGAGGTGCCTGTGTTTTTTTCGACCAGATGCCCCTGCAGTGTTCTCTCTGTTTTGAGGCAGGTGTCATGTGTGGGCCTCGGCCATGCTTTTTGGGACCACTGGTCCACTGACATTTAACAGGACAGTATACGGACTTGTGTACTTGCTGTAAATATTTGTATATACTGATGATTTTAAGTTATCTTGGCCTATCTGAATTTTCGATGATTACACTCCCTACAATCATTTCCTTTTGTCCTTGCGTTCTTCCAGGTGGTGACGGGGTGTAAATGTAATGTTGATGCATGTGTTTGTGTGTATGTTGTTGTGGGTGGGGGTGGGGGTGTTGTGTGTTGTGTGTGTGTGTCAATCTTTTTCCTTCCCCCTCCCCTGTGTTCTAGGTGCAGTACCATGGTCGTCGCTGCCATCTTTGATGTTCCTGGTAGATGAGGAGGTAAACCAACATTGATAACAACTGTAACTCAGGCTCCATGGCGTCCTGGTTCCTCGTTGGGTGTCGTGAGGTGAGTGTTTTCCGTTGCAAGTACTGTTACCGCCTTGCTTTTGATGGCGTTGGTATCGCCCCGGAAAAGCTGGCGGATTGGTGCCTTGTAATAGCGTGGGCAGTACATTGTCTTCCGCCTGTCTGTTGTCAGTTACCGCTGCGGTGTTTGTTGCTATTGCCGTGGCGGTCAGAATGTTAAAGTGGCTGTCTGTGTTGCCGGTTTCCACCATGGTCGTAATTCCATTTTTCTTATTGCCTGCCTGTTGGTGGTATTACCGCCGCTTTATCACCGACTGCCAGGGTTGTAATGAGGGCCATAATGTCCTCTCCCTCCGTGCCTCGCATGATGCCTCAGATCCGTAAGTTATTGCGGCAGCCCCTGTTTTCTAAATCTTTCTGCCTAGTCTGAAGTTCAATGTGTTGTTCTTCCAGTGTATTGAGTCTCCACCAGAGCTCCTCCTGATCTTCTGCCTGGGAGTCCACAGTGCGTTCCAGCGCCTCCACCTTCTCCCCCACTGATGTCACATCGCTCTGCAAATTGTTGAGGCAGCTTTTAAAGTCTGTTATTAGGGAGCCAATCTCCTCTCATATGTCTGCCAGAAACCTCTCCTTGTATTCTTGGGTGACGGAGCAGGTAGACGGGTCTGGCGCCTTCTACACCACAGAGTCCCCTTTACCACTCACATTAGCCATGGGGTTTTTGGGCCAGTGGGAGACTACTCAACTTTCTCTAGCATGTTTGCTCCTTGGCATAGTAAGCAAGATGAAAGGCAATTGAGTGTGAGAGGTCTTGGTCGCAAGGAGGTGGGCCACGGAGAGGTCCAATGCACCCCCGGAGCGGGTTGTAGGAAGCTAGTGAGGGGCTTACAGATTTATTCAGAACTCTCCAGAAGTTGCAGCACTTTGCTAGCCCACCACCAATAATAAGGGTGCTGTTATCAATAGTACGGGCTCAAAAGAGATGGTTTTATTCCCCCCCAAGAAATGCTCCTTGATCCTGAGGGGGAGAGTGAAGTCCCTGGACAAGACACAGGCACTCATTACAACCCTGGCGGTCGGTGGTAAAGCGGCGGTAAAACCGCCGAAAGGCTGGCGAAAAAAAAATGGAATCACGACCGTGGCGGAAACCGCCAACAGAGACAGCCACTTTAACACTCCGACCGCCACGGCGGTACAAACAAACAGCTTGGCGGTCACCGCCAACAGTCAGGCGGAAAACAATGTACCGCCCACACTATTATGACAGGCCAATCCGCCACCTTTTCCGGGGCGGATTCAATGCAAACAAAAACATGGCGGAAACAGGACTTGGAAGGGAAAACTCTCACCTTTACACACCCCACGAGGAACCAGGACGCAATGGAGCAGGAACTCCAAATACTCCCTGCGATTGTCTTCCTGCTCCTCTACAAGGAGCACTACCGATGGCGGCGCCGACCACGGTGAGTACTGCACCTACAACACAGGGGAGGGGGGAGGGAAAAGAGAGTGACACACACAGGCAACACCCCCACCCTCACCCACAACAACATACACACCAATACATGCTGAAACGTTACATTTCCCCCCCACCAGAAGAACGCAAGGACAAAAGGAAATTATTTGAATGAATGAAATCAAGAAAAATCCATTACTCAAAAATGTATATACACTATTAACAAATATGTACACCAAGAATTCAAGTCCAGGTACTGCACCTATATAGTCCGTGGACCACTGGGCCCAAAATGCATGGGCGAGGCCCACACAAGATACCCGATCCAAATGGAGAGAACACTGCAGGGGCACCAGATCAAAATAAAACAGGCACCTCAGGGGGAAGGGAAGGGGGGCACCTCAGCCGGATGAGTGCACGACGCCAGCTCCACGAGGGGGCTCCATGCCCATTGATGTATCCTGGGGGGTGCAAAGCCACAGTCTCTCAAGTCTCTCCAGTGGGTGGGATGCCCACTGCTTTATCCTGGGGAGTGCAAAGCCACAGTCTCTCAAGTCTCTCCAGTGGGTGGTTTGCCCACTGCTTTATCCTGGGGAGTGCAAAGCCACAGTCTCTCAAGTCTCTCCAGTGGGTGGGTTGCCCACTGCTTCATCCCGGGGAGTGCAAAGCCACAGTCTCTCCAGTGGGGGGTTTGCCCACTACTTTATCCTGAGGAGTGCAAAGCCACAGTCTCTCAAGTGGATAACAGTCTCCACTGGTTCTGGAGGGGGCTTTGTGCCCAGAGTGCTTCATCCTGCCAAGGACTGAGGTAGTGGATGCCTTTCTCCACTGGTTCTGGAGGGGGCTTTCTGCCCAAAGTGCTTCATCCTGCCAAGGACTGAGGTAGTGGATGCCTTTCTCTACTGGTTCTGGAGGGGGCTTTGTGCCTAGAGTGCTTCATCCTGCCAAGGACTGAGGTAGTGGATGTGATACTCCACTGACGGTGGGGCAACATGGAAGCTGCCCAGGCCCCTGGAACTGACCACCAGCCTCGTACGAATGACCACTGGGGATGGCAGCTATGTCTGCGGTGGTGCCACTGGCTCAGGATGTGACGTGGCCACTGGCGGTGCTGGTGGCGGGCTCAGTAGCGGCGGTGCTCACGGCGGTCATTGGGCAGATGTGCTGGTGGGGGGCTCACTGACCTCGGTGCTGGCGGTGGTGTCATGAGTGGAGGTGATGGTGGGGGGGCTCACTGACCTTGGTGCTGGCGGCGGTGTCATGAGCAGCGGTGCTAGTGGCGGGCTCACTGACCTCAGTGCTGGCGGCGGTGTCATGAGTGGCGGGGCTGGTGGTGGGCTCACTGACCTTGGTGCTGCTAAAGGGCACAGTGTCTGCGGTGCTGGTGAAGGGCTCAGTATCTTGGGTGCTGGTGGCCGTGGCGGCGGTGCATGTGGCGGTGGCAGTGGCGGTCTTGTCCGCTGTGCAGGTTGGCGGCGACTTGCCTTTCTTTTTCAGCCCTTCCCCACCTTGGATGGTGGCGCAGCTGTCTTGCCACTCCCAACTGTTGTCTTGGATGAGCCCTTGGTGGCAGGTGTTTTGGCCTTCTCCCTCCGGGATGTGGGCAACTTCTTCTGTTTTGGAGGTGGGGAAATGTCCTTGGCCACACTCCTTGGGACACTGGCAGCCCTGCTGCTTGGTGCACTCCAGAAGCCGGATACTGCTCGCACCACTGTGCCCGGTTATGTGGTGGCTGAGGTGCTGGGTTGGGACCTGGTAAGGTGGGCCCTAGGGGACGGAAGGGGTGGGGAAGATGAAGGGAAGAGGTCAAGGTTTGACAGGAAAAGTTTTTTAGACCCACTGGGACGGGTAGATGGAGGGGGTTTGGGAGTGGAGGAAGAGGTAGTGGTTGTAGTAGGTGTCCATTTGCTGACTTTGGGTGGGGGGGGGCATGGGCTGGAGGCTGTCGTGAGGTGGATGGCTGTTGGGTGGGCGTGTGACTGCGTTTGTGTACTTTGGGAGGAGGGCTCACAGACACACTGGTAGAGGACACAGGGGATGTGTGAATGGTAGTGGGGGTGGTGACTGCACGTGAGCGGTGTGTGGTGATGGGCGTGCTGGTGATGGAGGTAGTGGCTGAAGATGTAGTGCATGCAAGTGTGAGTGGAGACGTGACAGGGAGGGAGGAGGGAGACGTGGAGGAGGGGGACACAGTGGAGGCAGTGGATGTTGGTATGTGTGCATGGGTATGATGCTTGTGTGAGTGCCAGTGGGATGTGTGGTGCTTATGTTTGCCAGAGCTACCCTTGTGTGTTGATCTGTGTGCATGCTGGTCTGATGGTGTGTTTGGGATAGGCTGAGGTACTGGGGATTGGGTCTGGGTGGAGGAAGTTGGAGGAGGGAGGCTGGACACAGGGACAATTGCTGCCATCAGTGCTGAGGCCAGAGTCTGAAATGCTCGCAGTTGGGCTGCCTGGCCAGAATAAATGCCCTCCAGGTATGCATTTGTCTGTTGCAACTGCCTCTCTACACGCTGGATGGCATTCCGAATGGTAGACTGCCCAACATTGAGGGATCTGAGGAGGTCAATGGCCTCCTCACTGAGGGCAGCAGGGCTGACTGGGGCAGGGCCTGAGGTGCCTGGGGTTAAGGAGATGCCCACCCTCCTGGCCACGGGGCACACCCTGAGGGGCTGCTGGGAGGACTGTGCTCTGTGCTGGTAGGGGGGTGGCGGCTGTACCTGTAGATGCGGGGGGCACAGAGGGGCCAGTCACTGCAAGGGAGCTCCCATCAGAGGAGTAGTCGGTGTCGCTGGTCTCTGCTCCAGATCCCCGCCGTGGACCTCCCCTTGCCCTCCGTCCCACTGGTGAATTCTGCCTCCGTAGTCTTGCCCTCCAGGGCCATGTAGGATGCAGCTCCCTCTTGCTCTGGTGGCACAGTTCCTCCGCCTGATGATGCTAATGCACACAAGAACAGGGAGAGCACAAAAAGGGTGGGGGAAAGAAAGTAGAAAGACATGTTCAGTGCATGCAACACTTCTACTGTTGGCGGACACTACAGACACAGCAGCCTTCTGCACTACGCCATGCACTTAGAGTTCCCTAATTTATCACAGGAACATGGGGTACATGGCCTATGCCCGATTGCTGCGCACATGGAAGTCACAGGAGCCTGACTATGTGTAGTTGGCTCTTACTACTGGTGGGGTTGGGGTGCCACTTAGCCTACCTCACAAAGGGTCCTTGCCTACAAGGCTCGCCCTAGCCTAGGGGAACCCACAGCCTACCTCCCCCACCCAGACACCTCTTAATGCGTGCAGAGTCAGATGGATGTGACTGTACTCACCCCCTTGTGGCTGCTGTGATGCCCTCAAGCGCCCTTCCAACTCTGGATACGCCACCACCAGGATCCGGACCATCAGGGGGGTCATGGTGCAACGGGCACCCCTCCCACGTTGGGAGGCCATCTGCAGCTGGGCCTCCGCCGTCTTCTTGCTCCAGCGATGAAGGTCCTCCCATCTTTTACGGCAGTGGGTGCTCCGTCTGTGGTGGACCCCCAGGGCCCGGACGTTCTTGGCGATGGCACGCCAAATATCCTTCTGGTGGGCGCTGACCTACAGGAATAGTACAGGGGAAAAGGTAAAACATTAACCGTCCAGACCGTCACAGTCATTGGCCCACGTTCCCACCCTTGCCCTGACGCACATACACTCACCGTTGTATTATGGACGCCTCATTGCCCCCCCCCATCTCCCATCCACACCACTCCAATTGCCATACAGCATGCTCACAGTGTACTCACCTGTTTGTCTGGAGGACCGCAGAGTAGCGTGTACTGGGGGAGGACCCCATCCACTAGTTTCTCCAACTCCTCCGATGTGAAGGCAGTGGCCCTTTCCCCAGACACTTGAGCCATTGTCGCTTCCAGATTGAGGTCACAGCAGCACTTGCAGTGTAGGTCCTCTCCTGTCGAAGATCAGGTATCAAGTGAGTAAACAGAGAGAAAATGGCGCTCACGTCCGCGGCGGTGCATACCGTCACCGCCGCTGTACATCGTCATTGGCTCCTGCGACCAATACAGTCCAATGTTAACCAATGCAGGATTGTGCCGCGGTCTTCGACCGCCTACCGCGACAGTGTACAACGCCAGCGCAGTTACCTCATATCCCCTTGTCCCACATTACAGGTCAGGCAGCCGCCATTTCAGGTGGCCAAATGGCATTAATTTTAAATGCGTCACACATATCTAGGCCTTGCATACACACTAAGACAGGCACATAGCGGATTGACAATTGTGTGCAATAAAGTTGTTTTTTGGTACCTCAGTGTTGGCTGACCCTCTGATCGCTGTTCTCATCCATAGAGCACGTCCGCTGGGGCAGGTGAGGAGATGGCGGCATCCTCCGGTGTACAGACAGCTGGTGGACCTGTCGACAATCGAAGAGTGACATGTAATAGTCACCTACAGACTTGATCATGCCACAATCCATGAACTGTGTGCCCAGTTGGAGCCAGACCTGATATCAGCTATCCACCATCCCACAGGAATCCCCCCTATAGAGCAGGTCCGGTCAGTACTCCATTTCCTGGCAAGTGGGTCTTTTAACCTACAGTGGTCATAGCATCAGGGATGTCCCAGCCTGTGTTCTCAAACGTGTTGTTCAGAGTGTTGTCTGCCCTGCTGAAACACATGCACAGCTACATTGTTTTCCCTCAGGTGGAGGATATGCCTACAGTCAAAGGTGACTTCTATGCCCTGGGACATATCCCCAACATCATAGGTGCCATTGATGGGACACATGTGGCCTTGGTACCCCCAGCAGGAGTGAACAGGTGTACAGAAACCGGAAGAGCTACCATTCTATGAATGTGCAGATGGTGTGTTTGACTAACCAGTACATCTCCCATGTGAATGCCAAGTTTCCTGGCTCAGTGCATGACGCTTACATTCTGAGGAATAGTAGCATCCCTTATATGATGGGGCAACGCCAGAGACACCGTGTGTGGCTATTAGGTGAGTACAAGGACCCTATACAGTGTGAATAGTTGTCTGGGTCTGGGGTTATCCCTAAGGGTTAGTGTGTGTCTAACGATTGTCCCTTGACATTTGCAGGTGACTCTGGCTACCCCAACCTGTCATGGCTACTGACCCCAGTGAGGGATCCCAGGACAAGGGCAGAGGAACGCTACAATGAGGCATATGGGTGAACTAGGAGGGTTATAGAGAGGACCTTTTGCCTCCTGATGGCCAGGTTCCGGTGCCTCCATATGACAGGTGGTTCCCTTTACTACTCACCAAAGAAGGTGTGCCAGATCATCGTGGCCTTCTGTATGCTTGGTTGCGATGACAGGCGCCTTTTCTACAGGAGAATGGTCCTGAAGGATGTGTTGTGGCAGCTGTGGAGCCTGTGGACAGTGAAGAAGAGGAGGCAGAAGAAGAGGACATAGACAACAGAAACACCGTGATCCAACAATACTTCCAGTGAGACACAGGTAAGAAGACATCACTGCCTCTTACATCTGATAAAATTGTTCAACCTCTCATCTGTCTGTCACTTTCACCCAGTGTATGGACCCTAATTTGTCACTTTCCCTTTCGATTTCACAGATGTGGGTCCCACTGTGTGACCTCTGCTATGTTACCTCATGGACTAGAGCTGTGTGGCATAGGTATGTTGACAATAGAATAGACATTGCTGTTTACCGCAGTTATTGTAAATACACATTTGTGAAAGCACAGACTGACTCCAGATTGTTTTGTGGTTCAAGGGTGTTTATTTAAGTGCAAAATAGTGGAGTGGGTTGTAAAATGGTCAGGGGTGATGGTGGAGGAATGTCCATGGCAGAGTCCAGTCTATTTGTCTCACAGGTGCATTGTCCAAAGGGGCATAAGAAGTGGAGCTAGGGCAGTTTAAGGATGGACAGGGTGACAAAGTGGGAAGGATGACATTCAGGGTGGTTTCATTTCTTGGCAGGGTCTTCGCATTGTTCTCTGTCTATGTCCTGGATCTCAGGGACCGCCATCTGCAGGGGGTGGGGTGCTGGTGTCGTGGTCCTGTGGAGGTGCCTCCTGTCCACTAGCGCAGGCGGAGGTGGTGGGCAGTTCATCGTCCAGGCTAGTGTCAAGGGCCCCTTGTTGTGCCACAGTGTCCCTCCTGGTGTTTACGAGGTCCTTCAGCACCCCTACAATGGTACCCAGGGTGGTATTGATGGATTTGAGTTCCTCCCTGAACCCCAAATACTGTTCCTCCTTCAGCCGCTTGGTCTCCTGAAACTTGGCCAGTACCGTTGCCATTGTCTCCTGGGAATGATGGTACGCTCCAAGATGTTGGAGAGGGCCTCGTGGAGAGTGGGTTCCCTGGGCCTGTCCTCCCCCTGTCGCACAGCAGACCTCCCAGTTCCCTGGTTTTCCTTGGCCTCTGTTACCTGAACCGTGTGCCCACTGCCCCCAGGTCGCTGTTGTTCTTGGGGTGGTGGGTTAGCCTGGGTTTCCTGTAGTGGTGGACACAGTGCTGCTTGACGTGTCCTGGGGACAGAGGTATGGGCCCGCTGGGTGGGTGCTGTGCTGGTGTTTCCTAAGGGGGAGGCTCTGTGTTGGCCTGTGACTGTGTCAGGGGAACCGACTGTCCCGAGGTCCCAGATGGGCTGGGCTGGTCATCTAGATCCAGTTGTACAGAGCTGCTGTCATCACTGTGGGGCTCTTCTGTGGGGGGAGTGGACATGTCTGGAACGTCCTGTCCGGTGACGTTGGGTAGGGGTCCTGCAGAGGTGTAAAGGCATGATTATTGCATCTGTGTGTGCCATGGTGTGCAATGGGTGGGTGACCCTGTATCTCAGTGGTTACATTCTTATGTAGTACCTTGTGTGTTAATTGTTTAGGGGTTTGTGTGGGTATGTGTAGTGGACATGGATTGGTCATGGGTGTCCATGCTTTGTTGTTGCATGCAGGGCTTGGTGTTGGGATGTGTGGTTTGTGATAGTGGGACATATGTGAGGGGTGATGGGGGTGAGGGCGAGGGTGGGGGTATGTGATAGCATACAGGTAGGGTGGAGGATGAAGTACTTAAGATTTGACTTACCAGAGTCCATTCCTCCAGCTACTGCTACAAAGCCCTCAGTATAGCCAAGACCTGCTCCTCCCATGTTGTTAGTTGTGGGGGAGGAGATGGGGGTCCGCCACCAGTCCCCTGAACCGTAATGTGGTGTCTTGAGTCCATGGAACGCACCTTCCCCTGTAGGTCGTTCCACCTCTTCCTGATGTCATCCCGTGTTCTTGGGTGCTGTCCCACTGCTTTGACCCTGTCCACGATTCTGGGCCATAGCTCCATCTTCTTAGCTATGGTGGTGTGCTGCACCTGTGATCCGAATAGCTGTGGCTCTACCCGGATGATTTCCTCCACCATGACCCTGAGCGCCTCCTCAGAAAACCTGGGGTGTCTTGGCAGTGCCATGGGGTGGTGTGGGTGATGTGTGAGGGGGTGTGTGTTGTGATGTTTGGGGTGATGTTTAGGGGTGTGTGGTGTTTTGTGCATGGATGTGTATGTGTGATGGTGTTGTGTGCCTCTGTATGCTGGTGTGGTCTTTGCTTTGCTGTCTCTCTGATTCTGCCAAATTGTTCGTTGTAAGTGTTTGTGGGTAATGTGGGTGTGTGTTTTATATTGTATTGGGTGTGTGGGAGTGGTGTGTGTATGTGTATCAGGAATGTGTATTTCGAATTGTCCGATGTGGTAGTGTTTTGTAAATGTGTGTGTATTTTGAACGTGGCGGTGTGTACCGCCAATGGAATACCGCGGTTGAAAGACCGCCGCGTGGATTCGTGGGTCGTGATAGTGTGGGCGTATTCCTGTTGGCGTGACAGTGGAGTTTTACTATCGCCAGTTTATCACTGACCGTTGGTGTGGCGGACTTGTGTGGGTGTCTAGATTTTGGCGGATTCTGAGCTATGGGTCGTAATAGCTGTAGCGGATTTCCGCGGCCACGGCGGTGTGTTGGCCGTCTTCTGCACGCCGGTAAGCTTGTAATGAAGGCCACAGTGTCCTCCAAAGCAGTGAGGGGAGCCCCTCACCTGGTGTGCCACTGCTTTGAAACTCCTTGGTGGTGCTGCTACTGCAGCCCCCTCGGATGCCTGACCATCCCATTGAGGGACTAGATTTGTCATCTGAAGAATCTGAAGCCGGGACAGGAGGGAAGTGCACAGTGTGGCTTTCAAAGAGTTTGTGGGAGCTGGTTTAGTGTTCCTACGGGGGGGTCAGAGTGTAGTCTGCAACTGCTAGGGCTGCAGTTTCAGGCTCCCCATTTCCCCAAACACAGGCCCCACACCGGTGAGTAGATAGTGGCCGATGCTGTGACACTCTGCTCGGGAGGCACAGTTTCCAGTCTAGCACGTCCCTCACCCAGCGAATGCAGGCTAAAAAGCACCTGTTGTATGTAGTGGGGGAAGGGTCCGTTCTCTCATCCAGGCATCAGGGCTCTCCCATACAATACTGGTCCAGGAGGGTGCTGGGAGTTCAGTCAAGCCCAGATGACACTGTTGTGCGGTCTGGCCTTTGGACCCTCCAGGCCCAGTGCTCTGTCCTGTTCTCGTTGGTCTCCGGGCTCGACAGGCAGCGCGGCACGATATGGGAGGGGGGAGAGGTCACCAGTCCCAGGTCAATGTGCCATCTGGTCCTGCCTCGAAGGGAAGGCAGGGAGTTCTGTGTGAGCTGGGACCCAAAACTGGCTTCGGATCGGGGCTCCCCTGTTACGACTCGGTCGTCCCATTTCCAGGGGGCGCTGTAAGGGGACTGTCAGAAGCCTGGGAATCACCTTGAACACCTATCTAGAGTCCCTTGCTGACCCCTGTTTGTTTCTCTTTTCTCTATGGTACACTTGTATAGTACTACATTTGCTTCTTGGGACTGCAAATCCCATAATGCACAGCTTGGTAGTCAGGAAAACCCGGATTCTGTTTCCCATTGTTTTCAATGGGAGAAATCCAGTTGCTCCTTTTCACTGGATCCTCTCCTCCAGGACTTGCAAGTGTCCAAAACCACACACACCTGAAACCTCTCCTGTGCAGCCCAGCTTGGAACTGCTTATAAGCAGCCATTTCCTCAAGCTCCCCGTCGTGCATCAGACTTCAATTCCTTTGTGTTACAGACCCCTTGTCGGATGGTGTTCCAGTTTTGTTCCTGTTCTGTTCCAGCCTGATCCTGTTTCCTGTTTCTTGTTTCTCTGCCCTGCTCCTGATTGTTCCAGCCAGAGTCTGCTCCCTGCTTCTTAGCCTTGTACCTGTTTGTTTCTTCCAAAGCCTGCTCCCTGTTTCTCTGCCCTGCTCCTGCCTTGTTTCAGCCTGAACCTTCTCTCTGTTTCCCAGTCCTGTTTACTGCTCATTTCCTACTCCCTGTATTCCAGTCCTGTCCTTGCCTGTTCCAGCCAGAGCCTGTTCTCAGTTTCCCAGTCCTGTCTCTGTCTGTCCCAGCCAGAAGTTTGCGCCCTGTTTTCAAGTCCTAGACCCGCCTTTGCTTCAGCCTGAGCCTGTTCCTAGTTCTTGCCTCTGCCTCTTTGTTTGTTCCCTTCTGTTTCTGTTTCTTCTTGGTTCTTTGTGTCTGGTAAGTGTTCTATCAGTCTTTACCAGTGTATACGTGTCCTCCTGTGTACTGGGGTTGGCTCCTGGTTTCCAGGAGGCAATTCCAGCCCCCAACCTTGTCCAGTGTTATACGTTGTATTTCGTGCCTAACAGTGACAGTGTGCTATTGCTGTTTTCTCAGGAATCGCCACTGTGTTTCCAGCTGGACCCACAAGAGCGTGTCCTGTGTATGTAAGTACTATCCTTGTTTGTGCTCTAGGGTCCAGAGACAGAATCACTTCTGCTGCCTCCTTTCTATGGGGCTGGCAGGGTGACTATCTGTAAGAGCAAACTGCACAGAGGCATTGAAATTCCCTGTCACTGTGGGAGGTTCTGCGCCTTACTCTGTGTACAACCCCAGCGTGTTTGTCCACTGGTAATCCGTTTCCTGTTTGTTCACACAAGGGTTGCTCTGCTTTTACTTTCCTGTTTCCTGTGCCTATCTATAGCTGTCCTTTCCGTGTATGCCTTTAGCTGCTCTTCTGCCCCAGTATACTACCTCTGTAGGATATTCGGTGACCTCAAGGGGTGTCCCAACCAAAGTCCTGATCAGCCCTGCCCGAAACCGTGACAGAATGCACGAACCAAAAATGTCAAGCTCCCCAGGCAGTAAAGGCACACACAGACCTAAAATGCTTTCCTGTCATGTTCCGACACCCCTTTCTAAACCTAGACATTCTCTGAAGACCTCTAAAAGAGGCCTTAGTTTAAAGGATAAACTTGTTAAAGAAAATCAAAGATTGCAAATGCAGTACTACATTGCGTGGCTTGCTGATCCAACAATGTTCAACTATTATAATATCTGTGATTATGACCCCCAATCCCTGTCTGTAGAAGAATTACAAAGTAATAATGAGTTTTTGGAGGTTCTATTACCTCAAACAGGGGAGAATGTTCCTAACAGTGAAAGTGCTTTTGCTACTTCTGCACAAGACATTTACTCTCAAGACAACCTGGTTATTTCCTTGCCTCGTGCTAGTGCATCCCAAATTCACTTCCAGGACTCTGTCAAAACAAAGAACCCTGACACTGTTCAAGAAGCCACACTAGGGATTCCCTTGTTTTCTGTTGAGTGCTTTAGCCCATCTAGGCCAGTTTCTCGGAATTCAAAGTGCAGTGCTGACTCTTATAAAGACCTATCAGTCCCTCAGAGCTTTCAAGTCAGCAGGCTAGACCCTGTATCTAAGGGATCAGTAAAAACTGTGGGATTCCTTAGTTCAACTCAAATGGCTTGTGCTCCTCCCAAATTGGATGACAGTACATCAGTCTCAATTCCGAAGTGTTGTGCTGACTCGTGTAAGGATCTACCAGTCCCTCAGTGCTTTCAAGTCAGCAGGATAGAACCTGTATCAAAGGGATCAGTAAAGACTTTGGGATTCCTTAGTTCAACTCAAAAGGCTTGTGCTCTTCCCAAACTGGATGATAATACACCAGTCTCAATCCCTAAAAACTCTGCTAAACCCTTTTCTATTATGAGTGGGTTTGATAACAAAATGGACATACACACACTAAAAGAGCAGTTTTGGCAGATTAAAAGGCAGATATTGGACTTCTATGATGAATATGTTGTAACATACACAAGAAATCGTGCGCGTGGGCTCTTTTCATCAATGCATATTTCACTGTTGCCAGAACCAGACATTCTGTTTATCTGTAAGGTAGAAGAAGTAACAGAGCAGCTGATGGAAACTACTGCAAGACAATTTGAAAACCTGAAAAATGAAAATGATCACCAGCTTTGGCTCAAAGAACAGTATGCTACTTCATGTGCCTCTCCAAAGACTACTATAGAGCATATTGTCCCTTCTATTATTGACAGTCAAAAGACAGCTCCAGTTATAAATATATCAGCCTCTTTTTCAGATTCTCTCTCAGCTTGTAGTTCTCCAGAGAATATCCCAGTACAGTTGACTGAATCTCTGACATCTCTGAGAGATTTGACACCTCTTGATTCAAAGGATGGATCAGAGTCTTCAGAAGGAAGTGTTTCAACCCCTCTATCAGAACAAATAAAGCCAAAGGAAGAAGAGAGTTCTGATGCAGACTCCAATAGCTGCACCTTAAGAAACCAAGATATGACTTTACTGGAGATTAATGGCAAGTTGTGCAACAGTGTTGAAGAATCTGAATCTAGTGATGACAGTGGTTCCTACCTTGCCGTGAACAAACCTGCAGATAGTGCTGTTCAAATGGTGCACACATCAGAATTTTCAGATTGTGGGGATACTCCTGCCCATTCAAACAATATCATAGAATTTTCAGACAATAAAGAGACAGTTCCTGTTTCAAGTGAACTAATGGATTTGTTTGACCATGAAGAAATACCCGCAATTACTAAGAATGTAATGGACTTCTCAGAAAGTTTAAAAATCTCTTCTGTGTCAGGCAAACAGTGGAGAATTCAGACAAGGAAGAAAGCCAGCAATCTCAAACTGAACAGCCTGTCATAAGAAATGAAAGCCTTCTCCTAGAACTGGACACAGTTGCAGCCTCGACCACTGATCCTGACCTGCTGATCCCTGCCAATGTGTATCCTGTTTCCAGCTCCACGATTAGTGAAGCCAAGATCTCTGAGCTACCGGTATTTGATCTTGATGTAAAACCTGCCACACCAATGTCACCTGCTGTGTCCCTGAAACTAAAGACTCCTGAAAACCAGCAATCCGAAACCGAAGTTCAAGTGCTGAAAGATGTAATATTTCCCACTAAGATTAAAGACTTGAATTTGAATTGTGTATTCGAAGATCTGATGATAAGTACTGTTCTTAGTGTTTTATTGCAAGAAACAATCATCAATTCAAAGGCAAGAGCTGAAAATGTAGATACCAATGTAAAGGCGATTTCTGAAGAGACTACGGTTCCATTTCTTTCCAAGGAACAACCTTTCAGTGTTAACAGAGTTGAAGATCAACTACCTGTAGTAGAAACGCTTTGCAAAGAAACCATTTCTGATACCATGAATACACCACAGAGCACTTGCAATGATGAAATCTCAGTCTTGTCTGAAGATCACCCTAAAGAATTAGCTTGTGGAACTTCTACATTTTCAGATGTTAATCCAGTTTCTAAAGACTTGAAAACTCTTGTTGCTCCTGAATTTGGTACTCCAAAGTCATCCAAGACGAAAGAAAATTCTGACTTTTTCATGTTTCCTTTGAGAACACCAGTTACCCATGTTTCCCAAGTCTCTATGCTTTGCAAGCCTCAGACCACAATCAATGTAAATACTGCTGCAGAAACCGACAAATCCTGCTTGTCAGAAGGTGTTACAGACCTTACAGTTACTAATACACCAATCAGCTCCTCCAAAGAGGAAAGTATTCAACAGGAAACTAATGTCATAAAGAATACCGCCCGTAATGCCATTCCAGATCTCCTTGCTCCTGAATCTACTTCACCAGAAACCAACTCCATGCACTCCTCCCATATCAATCGAACAATAGAGAGGAAAGACATTGGAGCCCATATGAGTATTAATACATGCTTTGCTCATTGGAAGTTTCACCTATGGCAGGACTGTAAACTTATCAACCAAGGTTGGTGTTGGATTTTCTTGCTGTGGCTTTTCCTCTTCAACTTTTTTCAGCCAAAGGATCGCCTTCTCTTCTTGAGCAGACTGGTGGGAGGGGGTATACTGTTACGACTCGGTCGTCCCATTTCCAGGGGGCGCTGTAAGAGGACTGTCAGAAGCCTGGGAATCACCTTGAACACCTATCTAGAGTCCCTTGCTGACCCCTGTTTGTTTCTCTTTTCTCTATGGTACACTTGTATAGTACTACATTTGCTTCTTGGGACTGCAAATCCCATAATGCACAGCTTGGTAGTCAGGAAAACCCGGATTCTGTTTCCCATTGTTTTCAATGGGAGAAATCCAGTTGCTCCTTTTCACTGGATCCTCTCCTCCAGGACTTGCAAGTGTCCAAAACCACACACACCTGAAACCTCTCCTGTGCAGCCCAGCTTGGAACTGCTTATAAGCAGCCATTTCCTCAAGCTCCCCGTCGTGCATCAGACTTCAATTCCTTTGTGTTACAGACCCCTTGTCGGATGGTGTTCCAGTTTTGTTCCTGTTCTGTTCCAGCCTGATCCTGTTTCCTGTTTCTTGTTTCTCTGCCCTGCTCCTGATTGTTCCAGCCAGAGTCTGCTCCCTGCTTCTTAGCCTTGTACCTGTTTGTTTCTTCCAAAGCCTGCTCCCTGTTTCTCTGCCCTGCTCCTGCCTTGTTTCAGCCTGAACCTTCTCTCTGTTTCCCAGTCCTGTTTACTGCTCATTTCCTACTCCCTGTATTCCAGTCCTGTCCTTGCCTGTTCCAGCCAGAGCCTGTTCTCAGTTTCCCAGTCCTGTCTCTGTCTGTCCCAGCCAGAAGTTTGCGCCCTGTTTTCAAGTCCTAGACCCGCCTTTGCTTCAGCCTGAGCCTGTTCCTAGTTCTTGCCTCTGCCTCTTTGTTTGTTCCCTTCTGTTTCTGTTTCTTCTTGGTTCTTTGTGTCTGGTAAGTGTTCTATCAGTCTTCACCAGTGTATACGTGTCCTCCTGTGTACTGGGGTTGGCTCCTGGTTTCCAGGAGGCAATTCCAGCCCCCATCCTTGTCCAGTGTTATACGTTGTATTTCGTGCCTAACAGTGACAGTGTGCTATTGCTGTTTTCTCAGGAATCGCCACTGTGTTTCCAGCTGGACCCACAAGAGCGTGTCCTGTGTATGTAAGTACTATCCTTGTTTGTGCTCTAGGGTCCAGAGACAGAATCACTTCTGCTGCCTCCTTTCTATGGGGCTGGCAGGGTGACTATCTGTAAGAGCAAACTGCACAGAGGCATTGAAATTCCCTGTCACTGTGGGAGGTTCTGCGCCTTACTCTGTGTACAACCCCAGCGTGTTTGTCCACTGGTAATCCGTTTCCTGTTTGTTCACACAAGGGTTGCTCTGCTTTTACTTTCCTGTTTCCTGTGCCTATCCATAGCTGTCCTTTCCGTGTATGCCTTTAGCTGCTCTTCTGCCCCAGTATACTACCTCTGTAGGATATTCGGTGACCTCAAGGGGTGTCCCAACCAAAGTCCTGATCAGCCCTGCCCGAAACCGTGACATCCCCTGGTTAAATGGTACCAGATAGGGGTCTGGGGGGGGGCGGGAAGGGCCGGCGCTCTGCTCGGCTTCCATGGCACCACCAGATGGCCTCTGCCTCCCCTTTGCAGGCTCCCCTCATGGTCGCTGCAGTCACGCTAATCCCAGGGTGCAGTAGGCACCGAGGTAAGATGTGGTCAGGGAGGAGAAAATACTGACCCCGGCGAGGCACACCATCCAATCTGGCCTCAGGGGTTGAGGGCAGCAGTCACTGCTGCATAGGCCCAACCCTGTCATGGTTTTGGGCAGTTCTCTTAGGAATCTGGGTGGAGCACCCCTTCAGATCACAGAATATCTCCCTATGGATGTAGTGTACCGAAGCAGAAGAGCAGATAAAGCCATACACTGGGAATGAACAGCTATAGGAAAGCAAAAAAACTGGATAATGAAGGCAGAGCAACCTTAGTGTGAACAAATAGGGAATAGATTAGTAATAGATAACCACTCTGGGGTTACCACTAAGGTTGTTCACAGGTAAGGCTCAGAACTTCCCACAGCAACAGGAAGCTTCAATGCCTATGTGCAGATTACTCTTACAGATAGTCACCCCACAAGCTCCATAGAAAGGAGGCAGCAGAAGTAATTCTCTCTCTGGACCCTTAGGGCACAGACAAGGATTGTACTTACATACATGAGACATGTCCTTGTGGGTCCAGCTGGAGACACAGTGACAATTCCTGGAAAACAATAATGACACACTGTCACAGTTAGGCACTTAAAACTACATATAAAACTAGACAAAGGATGGGGCAGGAATTGCCTCCTGGAAACCAGAGCCAACCCCAGAACACAGGAAAACACTTATACACGGGTGAGGACTCAAAGTACACTTACCAGATACAGGAACCCAGAAGGAAATTACAGAGAAAGAGCTAGAAATGAGCCTGAGAACTGAAGCTCAAAATATACACAGGGATTCTAGGAACCGTAACAAGCAAGAGACTAACTACAAGAGAACTAGAGGCTGCAAAAATCACAATGAAGAAGGCCAGAAAGTAGGGGGCAAGTCTGAGACACAGAAGAGAGGTTACAGGTGCTAAGGAAGAAGCGAAGGAATAGATTAAGGAAAAAAATACCAGGAACAGAAGGAACAAACTAGGAAGCAAAGCAGGAACAGGCCTGACAAACGGAACAGGCTCAGGCTGAAGCAAAGCAGGAACAGGACTGAAAAACAGGGAGCAGGCTCTGGCTGAAGCAAGCAGGAACAGGACTGGAAAAGAAGGAGCAGGCTCTGGCTGAAGCAAGCAGGAACAGGACTGGAAAACAGGGAGCAGGGTCTGCCTCAGGCAAGCAAACAGGACTGGAAACCAGGCCAACAAGAGGTCTGGTACTCAAAGGAAAAAAACTCCAGTGCACGACAGGGAACTTCAGGAAATGGCAGCTTATAAGCAGTTCCAGGCAGCAGCAAGCCCAGGGAAGAGTCATATGGCTGGGCTGCACAAGAGTGGTCACAGGTGTGTGCAGTTTCAATCTCTCACTAGTCCCGGAGGAGAGAATCCAGTACAAAGGAACAGCAAGACTATTCCCATAGGAAGCAATGGACAGCAGATTACAGGTCTTACTGACTACAAGGCAGTGTATTATGGGACCTGAAGTCCATGGAAGCAAATGTAGTTCTTCAATAGAATATCATATCAACATGGGAAGCAAGCAGGGGTCAGAAAGGGACTCTGGATGAGTGTTAATGGTGATTCCCAGGCTGCAGATAGTCAATTTACAGCACCCCGCAGAAGTGGGACGACAGAGTTGTAACAAGCCTCAGGTGTGGGCTTGCGGCTTGGTCTCCCCAGTTCAATGAACCTAAGCAGGGAGTCGGAGAGAGGGAACACCACTCCTTATGGTTTTTCCAATGGTGGCCAGGTGTTCGCTTGTCCCCAAAGACTGGGTACTCCTAGAGGAGTGCTGTCTCCAGTGCAAGATGGTGCTGGGTATTAGTTATGTGCTGGAGGGTGCTATTGTCTTCAGGCCCCCTGTTCACTATGGAACACCGTGCCTCAGTTCAGGAGAGCGATTTCCCCTAGTCGTGGTTCCCCCAGCCTTGCTGCAGGCAGTTGTTCATTGGATAGTTCGCCTTTAAGGTGCTGTCAGGCCTACGGAGATCGGAGCTCAGACGATCTGTGACCTAATCCATTTCTGGCCAAGCCACCCACTTAACTTTTTCAACACTTCTTTGCTTTCACATATAATTAATCTCACAAAACACTATTCTCCAGCTTTCTAAAATGGCTCCAGATAGGCTTGACAAAAATACCCATATCTGATCCCTGGCTCCATCCTATGTCTGCCTAGTGCAATTGACCCCTGATCTAGAGAAACACGGCCCCTCTTGGCCTCATATTTGCCATCCCTCTCATGGGGTGAAGTGCTAAGAGGGATCTGGTGGTCCATTGTTTAAGCTGATAGCAGAAGCCTGGTGTGCTGTGGGGGTAGCTGTAAAAGAAAGAGAAACTATTGTGCGTATCAAGACCTTAATTATATGAGTCATTTGCACTTCATCTAGCTTTCTGATGCTACAGAAAATTAATGGAAATGCACCACAGGAAGCTGCAGCCACCAACTACAGTGGCCAAATGTATTGGAATACTGGTTTAGAAAGGCATACAGTTAGTAATTATCTAAAACAACTTCTTCTGATAGTTGACCTAAAAATCGAAGTTTTCCAAAGATTTTGTTTTATTAATTATTGCACTTTTGTGGGAAGTGTAGTTTTTGGTTAATTTGTTAGCTCTCTCCTGGTCACACTTTGACTTCTAAACTCTGCAAAACCTTAACAAGTATGTGGTAACAGCCCTCTGCTGAAAGAAATGTTATGCCATTTATACCCTTTTATATATGCAGGTAGGTGCAAACTAAACTTTTAATATCGAAGCCTTAAGCAGCTGGGCCTTGGTGCTTCAAGGAACGGTTACAGTTGACTTACTTAAGGTCAGATTTATTAATTAATAGTTGAACATTGGTTGATTTGACACTTTAACACTGAAACTCAAACCTGCATGAACTATGGCAATGTTGATGATGAGCTCCGTCCTGTGTTTGGAAGTGGACTTACATAAAATAAAATGTGCCAATTAGCATGGTTTACACATTTTAAGCACAGGGAACATGAATAAAGGGCTGATCCACTGCTTCTCGCACCTAGGGGTCTAGAATGTCACAAATCTAGAGTTGTAAGATAAAATCCAGGGAGAGCATGCATAAATGGGCAGATTTCCTATAGTGTACAGTGATTAAATCTAGGGATGGGGATCCTTACAACTTTCCAATACACAAACCGTCTGCTTGGCTTAGGTGGTTCTTCTGTTCCCATGGGAATTTGACAAAATGTGTGATAAATGAACAGTGTCTGGTCATCAGGCGTTCCCAAGTACTAGTTCAAGGACTAGGTTATAGGCACCTAATCTTTCTAGTGGACTCTTACATAGTCCCTCACTCCTATTGTTGACTTCAATGGCACAGACAGTTACCTCAGCTATCAGGAGTGTCCATTTCCACTGTCTGAATCTTTACAATCTCACAGCTTTAAGTTATCCTTCATGATGTCAATGGACTTGGGTAGCTCCAAAACAGTCAATGTAAATCAAGTAGCCAGGAAGGTTATCATCCATGCATTAGGCAATAACTGGGGAAGTAGTTGATCTAGGCCTGATAGTCAGAGTTCACATCTTGGGATATGTTATTGTGAGAAATTGGGTCGTTGCTTGAGAGGGGTGTAAGTCCATCTCCAGCAACAGCTTGTCAGGGTGCATCACAGACAGAAAAGTCACTAAATTAACATGGCTTAACCCTCTGATAGCTTGTCACAAATCAAAATAGTATATATATATTTGTTTTTTCCTACTGGCAGTAGCCAGTAGGTAGTTATAGTTAGGACCTAGTTTCTATAGGAAAAGCATTTTTTGTTTTGCCAATAGCTTAGGAACTTCGGTGCTGCTTCAAGACATTTTCGAAAGTATTACAACAGCGGGTTAAGTTGCTTTTTTGAAAGTTTTGGGGTGATGCATCAAGCGGAGGCCAAGAAAAAGGAGGGTCAGAAAATGCATTTTCACCATTAATTTTCTCATAAGCTCTTCAGATACGCCTACAGCCCTAACCGCTGAACGGAATTACACCAAATTTCACAGGAAGCTAGATCTTGGTCTAAATCCGTTAAGTAGTTTTGAAGTATTAAAGGCTGAAAAATATAGATATTTAGGGATGCAGGGCTCTGGGGATTCCTGAGTTCTCATGCTTGTAGAAGGCTGGACCACTATTTAGTGCACAAAGGTAGGCACACTATGCAGGGGTCCAGGCAACCACACATTGGTTTACAGGGATAAAAACTAGACCACCTAATGCTTTAATTTGTATGGTAGCTTGGTCCCGCAGTTAGGCTAATCTTGGAAAAGTGCAAAGCATTTGTTGTACTCATAATATCAATAAATCACAACACACACTCAAAAGAATAACTTGAGACCAATTTACAAAATACTTCAGATTTCTATAAAAGTTTTAAGACCAAGGTCATCCAGCTCTGGTAAGCACTTTTCAAGTTATGAATTTTTGAAGTTTTAATAAAGTTAGTCTTTCTGTGCGTAATTACACACCATAGGAATCAATGGAGAAATGCTTGGAAAATTCACAGTAAATCAGGCAATGCATTTAGCAGTGTCTCCTTTTGCAGGCACGTTGAGGTCATCGATGGGTACACTGGGCCAGCTGGAGAAGATCAGGAAACTCCTGATTCTGGCGAGAGCAGCTGGAGAAATACGATGGAGCTGGTGCCAGGTCACTGTGGGGGACCACTTGGAAAAGCACTGCACAGGTGGACTTAAAGGTAAGTCCAGTGGGCCCCCAAGGGCGCAAGGGGTGGGGGACCCTTAGGGCAGTCAGATTTCTATGAAATTGGGCAGGATTATTGATGGACCTGGCCCTTTTATAGGGGCATTCCCCAAACATTTTGCCTTTTTTATCCTCATTTTTCTTACCCTTTTTAGCTGACGTTATGACTCTGAGCACTTTACCACTGCTAATCAATGCTAAAGTGCATGTGCTCACCCTGGTAAACTTGGTATGTTTGGCTTATACCTAGTTGGCATATTTAATTTACCTGTAAGCCTCTTGTAAAGTGATATCCTTATACCCAGGGCCTGTAAATTAAATTGTACTAGTGGGCCTGCATCGCTGCTTGCGCCACCCACTGAAGTAGCCTTTCAAACCTGTCTCAGGCCTGCTATTGCACGGCCTGTGTGTGTAGTTTTCTGCCACAGGTACCTGGCATCTAAATTTACTTGCCAGGCCCAGAACTCACCTTTTACTACATGTAAGTCACCCCTAAGGTACGTCCTAGTGTAGTGTCTCCAGGTAATCCACAGCAGAGAAGAAAGCTGAAAAGGCTGTAGGATGATGAGAGATGTAACTTTATTTCCACTTAAATCCTTCTATAAGAAACTTCATCCACCAACAGGATATGCTGCATCCGCTCCACTCCAAGGTCCTGCCAGTCTCCAACACATTCCACATTCCGGAGAGACTAAGCAGAAGGAAAACAGAGGGGAGAGAAGCGGGAGCATACCAACTATATTACAATGAGTGCAACCATGGCTAAAACATGCAAAAACATAGAGTAAATACCAAATATGTATATATATCACACTACACCTAGCTAGCCCTATGGGCAGGGTGCTATGTATGTAGAGGGGAGGATTTCTGCCTAGTAATGTGGCCTGTCCTGGTAGTGACAAACAGCCTATTTTGTTTCTCACTGCTGTGAGTGCTGCCTTCTTACAGGATTACATTGGAAATGCCCGGCTTTGTGTGTAAGGGGTATTGTCTGATTTATGAGGGGTAGCCTAGGCATGTTTGGTATGGTTGTAATTGTCAAAGTAAGCCTCAGCATGGCCTACTAGTGCAAGGGGTTCGCCCTTCTCTGCACAAAGTCCTCAGACCATATAGGAAGAAGTTGGCACAGAAACTGAAATAAAAGACAAAGTTTATTAAACCTCATGAGGTGGTACTACAGTTCAAACAGCACCCTTCGGTAATGTTTGAAGTAGCACACTGAACTAAGAGAGCATGGTCCTTTTATACCCACGCAGGGGCTAAAAGAAGGTGGTACGATTATAGAAGCAAGACTTACATACATATAAGGTCATATGGAAATGCACAGTCGACAGATAGGAGGGGCTAACAGTTTTCAAGGACTAGTTGACACATTACTGTCTGTCACTGGTTAGTAACAGCTGCAGATCTTACTGGGCATGTGCGAAAGTGGGAGATGCTAAATATAACTTGTCACTAGACAGATTTTCAAGAGTAGTTAACAGAAAGGTAGGACAGAGCACATGGCGAGCACATGGCAAAGAAAATGGCTGCCATGAATACAAAATGGATTCCGCGAAATGTTCACAATAGTTGCTAAATACAAGATGTCTTCTGCTAATGCTTAATCTAATCACTACTGACTTACAACAGATGACCTTTCCAGCATTAGCTGAAGACATTCGTCTTTCTGGGATAATCTAAATATTAATCTTGTATATTTATGCTCATCATTTCAGCTATTTCCTTATCTAACATGTGTTGTACTTTCATTTCTGTAATAGTTCTTTTGGTAGGCATACAAGCAGTAATACACATGGAGCAGAACATTGGACCACACTGAATACAGATACAGCATGTGAAAAATATTGCAATCATTACACACAGGATAGTCAGTAGTCCAGCCCCAAGCGGAAACAAGAGCCCAAAACCATCCAGGAAAAGTCCAAGTACCAGTCTCTGTGTGGATTTCTGCAGCAATTTTATGCAATTTAGGTATTGCATCATATACTGAAGGTGAGTGATCTAGAATGAAAACGCAGCAACTACTATCGATGATGCGACATGCACCACCTCGATCAGCTAATATCATATCTAGTACCATACGATCTTGGAGCACTACAATCCTCGCAATTTGGAGCTCCTTGGTAATATTCCCAAGTGCCAGAGCTGCCTGATTGGTAACAGCTTCCACAACCCTAGTCAATCGTCTCACTTTCCTACTGTTTAACGCAGCACACACAAAGGAGAACAACCCTAAATTAAAATCAACATATTGTTGCAGGCTAGTGTCCGTTTGGTCTACCTCATTTGTACTAATTGTCCTTTTATATCTATTTTTAATGATGCAATTGAGCAGTTTAAAATCTCGGTGATATGATGCAGGGGCCAAAAACACAGGGCGTAATAGAAAAGATACATAACACACACCTGACCGCCCAACAGGTAGTTGGTAATATCCATAGTTACCACACACAAAATATGTATTATGTGAATCTGTAAAACTACTATTATTTACACCCTCAATAGTTAAAATCAAGGTACAATTGCTTATCCCCACTGGAATTCGTCCAATGCTACGTATACATAAATCTGCTTTAGTTATTGTAACAGAAATCACAAATTGTTCTTTCTTGTCAGAGTCTCTTATATTTGTGAAGACATATGGTATTGAAACATTGCCTGGTTGATACTCTTCCCATTCCCATTTAGTTCCTTTGGCTTGGGGATACCCATCTTTGTCTTGGTAGCATACTTTTTTAAGGCCCAAAAAGAATTCCGCCCTCTGTACGTTTTCCAGATGCAAACAAAAGCGTATACCAAGCTTGACAAGAACCATTGTGTGAAAAAGGAAGAGGAATGAAAGGTGTTCCTCCTTTCTTTTGATGCGCAGGTATCATTCCACATACCCAACAGTTAGTAGTATTTGTAGCATTATGAGTATGATGCAACATCTGAATGAAAGTATTATTGAAGTACGATTGACGGTGCTTCTGCTCCTGATAGGGAAGCGTAAATTAATAGTGATCCTCTAGTACTGGAGTAGTGGCAACAAAAAAACTCACGAGCATGAGCCTTCTTTTAAACAAACCAGGTGATTATTGCTATAACCACCAAAACAACAACAAACTCCATAGTACTATTGATCAGTTTGTCATTCATTTTAGCAACAGTGATAATCGACCCTTTCAGAAATTAATTAAAAACAATCGTTGGAGCTCTTATCCCTGGGCAGCCACTGATTTCTTCACCACGGGCCAAGACTGCAAACACCAAACCTAGGGAAAAATTCTTTCAAAAGCACCCTCACTGTGGTAATGGCAGTATTATCCTTTGTAGGGTACGCCTCTATCCATTTACTGAAGGCACGTACCACCACCAAGACATACTTTAAATTATTGCAGCGTGCAAGCTCAATATAATCCATTTGTAGAACTTCGAAAGGTGCAGTTGGTGTAGCAAACCCTCCTGCAGGAGTTCGTGTCCCTTTTCCAGGATTGTATTGTAAACAGATCAAACAAGACTGTACTACTCTCTTAGCTGTATTGGAAATTTCTGGATGCTCCCAAGCTTGCGTAAGCAACTTCGTTATTGTTGAAGCTACAACATGTGCCAGCCCATGTGCCATCTGAACCATAGGTTGTACAAAAGCTATAGGCAATTTCCATTTATCCATCTGCTTATTCCACCAACAGCCCTCATCATCCAATTCTCCTTCTTCAGACCATTGCTCACGTTCTTCCACAGAAGCAGATTTCTGTATATCTAATACGTCTTGTCTAGCATTATGCCAACGTTCAGCTTGTGACTTCACTACATACATAGAAGTAGTACTTCGCTGCATCACAGTCTCACGTGCTATGCGGTCCGCAAGGGCATTACCTTGCCCTATCTTATCGGTCACTTTCTTGTGTGCACTACATTTCACAATAGCTAGTTTCTTTGGATATGTCAATGCAGTCAAGAGGTTATGCACTAACTCTCCGTGCATTATCTGCACCCGTGGGATGTGAGAAAGCCTCTCTCCTTCCAAAGCAAACCAAAATCATGAGCCACTCCAAAAGCATAGCGGCTGTCTGTATATATGTTCACACATAAGTCAGTACTAAGCTCACATTCTCGTGTCAAAGCTATTAGTTCAGCTGCTTGAGCTGACTTCTGTGGTATACGAGCTGTCTCCACTACCATGTGTATTGTGGTCATTGCAGATGCAGCTGAGGTTGTACCGTTTGGCAACTTCAAACAAGACCCATCAACCCACAAGTCCCCGTCTACATCTGGAAGGGGCGTATCTTGTAAATCAATACAACCCTTTGTCTGTTCTTCGGTAAGGAATATACAATCATGTGTTTCTTGTGACTGAGGCTGAGTCACCGGATATGGCAACAAAGTGGCTGGATTTAGTGTTGCACATCTCTTCAGTGTAATTTGAGGAGCCAACAATGTCAATTCATATCCTATCAGGCGAGCGCTAGTTAACTGTTGCGTCTTTGTTTGATTTAAAAGAGCATCAACCGCATGGGGTACTAACACCAACAGCTTATGTGACAAAACTATCCCTTCACTCTGACGTATTGACACAGCTGTTGCGGCAACTGAACGAAAACATCCAGGCAACGCTCGAGTGACAGGATTAAGTACTGCTGAAAAATATGCACAGGGACGCTGCTTATGCCATGTGTCTGTACTAAAACTGACAATGCACATCCATCTTTCTCATTTACGTAAAGTGCAAAAGGCTTTGTGTAATCTGGAGTACCTAACACTGGTGCTGAACAAAGGGCTTGTCGTAGCTGCCGGAAAGCAGTCTCACATTCATCTGTCCATGGGAGGGGCATTGGAGTATCTTTAGTCAAAAGTGCTAGCAAAGGTTTGACAATGTGTGAAAACCCTAATATCCATTGCCTACAAAAAGAAGTAAGACCAAGGAATGCACGAACATCTTTCTGAGTAGAGGGTACTGGTGTGTCTAAAATTGCTTGAATACGATCTGATGTAAGTGCACGGCCCTCCTTCGACAAAAGGTGACCTAAATAGGTTACCTTTGGTCTACAATATTGCAATTTCTTTCATGACACTTTATGATGGTGTGAAGGAAAAAAAGAAAGTAAGGACAAAGTGCACTTTTCACATTGCTCAGGGGTATCAGCTGCCAACAAAATATCATCAACATATTGTATGAGAGCCACACCTTCAGGCAAAATAAAAGAATCAAGTTGTTGTTTTAACACTTGACTATAAATACTAGGACTCTCAGTATAGCCTTGAGGAACCTCGCAAAATCTACATGATCGTTTATTCAAAGTAAAACCAAACAAATATCGGCTGTCAGGATGAATAGGGACGGAAAAGAAAGCATTCTTCAAGTCTATCACAGAGAACGCAGTTGCTGTCGGGGGAACCAAAGTAAGAAGTGTTGTGATGTCATATACCACAGGATATTGTGGTACCACAATCTTATTGACTTTTCGTAAATCAATAATGAATCGGTAAATCCTAGTATCAGTATCCTTTTTCAGAATAGGAAGAATCGGACTGTTACAAACATTATACGGAACTTCCTCAACAACTCCAACTGCAATAAGATTATGCACAATTCGTGTGAGTGCTTCTTCGCCCTCCTGTGAAATTTTGGATTGAGGCAAACGTGGTAATGCAGCTCCCTCCTTGACACTAATATGTACCGGTGGAATAATCATTTGTCCCACATCAGTATCTGAAGTAGCCCACAAAGTACTAGGGAGTGAAGCTAATGCAATATCCTCTTTAACAAGACAAACTCTTTCCATCACAGGATGATTATCATTCAAAATAACCCGCACCCCTTCAGGAGAGCATCGTATTGTAGCCCTGAAATACTTGAGCATATCAAGACCCACAATATTGTCTGGTGTATCTGGAGAAAGCAAAAATGGACATGGAGCAGTAAATTTATCAACATGGAAGGCAAGTGGTTGTGACAATGGGCTAGGGGAAGGTGTCCCATCGAAACCTATCAATTTAATGGTTAAGCCAGACAAGGGAGCCCTTGGAATCAATTGTTTAGACAAGGCGCTACGAGTAGCTCCTGTGTCAACCAGAAACTGATCAGTAGGACCCAAAACATGTGCTGTAACATAGGGACCCCTCTGATCTACTGGAACTTCAACCGATGCCTTACCCCATCCTAGGCAATCCTATGCATAAGCAGAATCTTGGAAATCAGGCTGCACATAGTTAAACATCTGGTATTGGTTCCGTCTATCAAAAGTGTTAAACCCATCCTGCCCTCGTACATTAGCATCAACCCTAGCATGATCATTCGTGCTTCTTCTAGGCCCTTAATATCCTGAACGATTTCTCATTTACCCCCGACAATGTGAACACTGCTGAACAGGTAGTGCTGGACAATCGGCAGCCCAATGCCCAAAGTTTTTACAATACGCACACTGATCAACAAACAAATTTGAAAGAGTCTAAGAAGAACCATAAGATCCACGTCCACCTCTATCACTACCTCTAAAAGGCGGACCATAAGCTTGAGCCAACATAACCTTCGTCGTTAATTCTTTAATCTTTTTATCCTCGCTACCTTTTGCTTCTAATTCCTGACGTTCATAATACTGAGCCATAGTCAAAAGAGAAACCGGAGTAGAGGTAGTCCATGAACTTTCACTAGCTTTTAGACAACTAGATATTCCTGGTAACAGATTTGTGACATATTTATCGACAAACAAATGTCTGGCCGTATCATCTGACAATAACTGGCTACTAAAATCATGAAATGCTTCTTCAAAGCGTGTAAAGAAATCAGAGACCGATTCATCTGCCTTTTGCTTACAAGACGTTAAAACAGTCCAATCTATCTTTTTAGAGGGAATAATCGTTTTTAAGTTAACTAATATGGCTGCGGGAAGATCTAGAATCGACTGATATGGCTTTTTCGCAGGTTCCCTATCGCCGTCCATCTGTTCTTATTCTTTCCATGACGCCCCAAAAACTACACGATCATCAACTTTACGAACAGTTCTCCACATATCTGGTTGTAATATCAATCCAAAAAATAAATCAATGTCAGCCAAAGTCATAGTACAAGAACTAATTGCTCCCTCAACTTCCTCAAAAAAAGGCGGCTGGATTTTTCCGCGGGTCAGGTAATGCTGTTTTAAGTGCCATTATATCTGCCCTATTCCAAGGAGTATACACCCAATTATACATAAAATAACCCTTAGCATCAACAGAAGTTTTATCATCACTTGTGCCCAATCCTTTAGGATGAACATACAAAGGAGCGGCCTCCCGCATTGGTTTCGCGAGAACTATCATAGTCTTATCTGTTCCGAAGATGGAAGCTTGCATCCCTCCGGTCTGAGATGTCCGTGCAACTAGGTCCACAGCCCTTTTCTCCTCTTGCAAATGGACTGCTACAACACAAAATTTCACCAAATGCCTGATTGCATCAGCCACCTGGGAGAAAACAAATGCCTCAGTAAAATATAGCTGCTCCTCTTCCGTCCACCCTTTCATGTTGTCTAAAAGTTCAGAAGCAGAGA
The DNA here is from genome assembly GCF_031143425.1 of Pleurodeles waltl. Lineage (NCBI taxonomy): Eukaryota > Metazoa > Chordata > Amphibia > Caudata > Salamandridae > Pleurodeles > Pleurodeles waltl. Next base: position 1,240,930,000 of record NC_090446.1, read on the forward strand.
CAATGCTACAACTTGTTTTACGAGCAATAGATCTAAGCTCAGACGCATGGTCAGCAGGCAACATAGAGCGACTGTCTTGTATCTTCTGTTGCTCCGAACCGGAGACCTCAGCTAACTCATGAGGGGCATAAGGAATGACATAAGGAGGTGGAGGGCGATCAAGTAACAAAAAATAATTGTGTGGTTTATTAAGGATAGGATAGAGAGGTTGCCTAACAGTGTATTGGCCAGTTACCTGTAATTTACGTTCTTTCTCTTCTAGCTCCTTTCAGTCATTTGTTTATTTCTTTCTCATTTCCAATGCTTTCACATACACATTCTTCCGCTGCTCTTTCTCAAGCAAGGCTTGCTCACGCTTCACTCGTGCACGCACTTCTTTCTCCCACATTCGTACACAGTCAAACATATCTTGCCTAGACCTTCGCTTACACATACATTGTTCCACATACTCAATCTTTCGCAAATCAAATGACCCATGCATAGGCCAACGTAACTCAGGATCCGCACAAGTGTATTTGTTCCATAATGTGCTGTTCATTATAGAAGAAAGACCATGTTTAACATACATATCTCTATTGGGCGTCCCCTCTGGGGGTGCCGGTTGCGATTCTTTCAGCCTCAAATTGGTACCATTACAAAAGCAACACATCCTACGAAGTGCGCTAAAAACAGGCAGGACAGAAATATGCAATATTATAATCAAAGTAGCACTTAAGGTGCCGTTCAAATCAAAATTAAATTGGAAAAAATTCTCCTCATTACCTGCCTATATAAATAGCAATTTATATATCAATTCAAAGGACACAAATTGACTAGTCACCCAAAACACAAGAGCCACAGTAAGTTGTGCTAAACTTCATTACCAAACAAAGGCATCAAAACCCACAGCAAGTGCCGTAAAACGGCTCTTACCAATCACAAGGCGTCCAGGTTCCAACTGCCAAGTTATAAAATCGACCAAATGGTCACTGCATGACGAATTAACAAAAAGGATCTCAGCCGAGGACCGGCGCCACCTGGATGGTCAAATCAGAAAGAAGGAAAAAATGCCGTGGTTGCCAAGACTCGGGTCTCCTCAGGCATTGATCGTCCGCAGCGAGATCCCAATCCTTCGTTGCGACCAATCCATCGGGCGCCTGAGTCGCCGATGAGTCCCTGTTCGGGCGCCAATTTGTCGAAGTAAGCCTCAGCAAGGCCTACTAGTGCAATGGGTTCGCCCTTCTATGCACAAAATCCTCAGACCATATAGGAAGAAGTTGGCACAGAAACTGAAATAAAAGACAAAGGGGGTGATTCTAACCCTGACGGGCGGCGGAGGCCGCCCGCCAGAGTTCCCCCCTCCAGAACACCGCTCCGCGGTCATAAGACCGCTGCAGTGATTCTGGCTTTTGCACTGGGCTGGCGGGCGGCCGCCAAAAGGCCGCCCGCCAGCCCAGTGCAAAAGAGCCTTCCCACGAGGACGCCGGCTCAGAATTGAGCCGGCGGAGTGGGAAGGTGCGACAACTGCAGTGGCACCCATCGCGTATTTCAGTGTCTGCAAAGCAGACACTGAAATACAAAGTGGGGCCCTCTTACGGGGGCCCCTGCAGTGCCCATGCCATTGGCATGGGCACTGCAGGGGCCCCCAGGGGCCCCATGACAACCCATACCGCCATCCTGTTCCTGGCGGGAGAACCGCCAGGAACAGGATGGCGGTATGGGCTGTCAGAATCCCCATGCGCCGCCATGGAGGATTCTAAAGGGCAGCGGAAAACCGGCGGGAGACCGCCGGTTTTCCGCATCTGACCGCGGCCAAACCGCCGCGGTCAGAATGCCCTGCGGGGCACCGCCAGCCTGTTGGCAGTGCTCCCGCCAACCCTGACCGCCGGGGTCAGAATGACCCCCAAAGTTTATTAAACCTCATGAGGTGGTACTACAGTTCAAACAGCACCCTTCAGTAATGTTTGAAGTAGCACACTGAACTAAGAGAGCATGGTCCTTTTATACCCACGCAGGGGCTAAAAGAAGGTGGTACAATTATAGAAGCAAGGCTTACATACATATAAGGTCATATGGAAATGCACAGTCGACAGGTAGGAGAGGCTAACAATTTTCAAGGACTAGTTGACACATTACTGTCTGTTACTGATTACTAACAGCTGCAGATCTTACTGGGCATGTGCGAAAGTGGGAGATGCTAAATATAACTTGTCACTCGACAGATTTTCAAGAGTAGTTAACAGAAAGGTAGGACAGAGCACATGGCGAGCACATGGCAGAGAAAATGGCTGCCATGAATACAAAATGGATTCCGCGAAATGTTCACAATAGTTGCTAAATACAAGATGTCTTCTGCTAATGCTTAATCTAATCGCTACTGACTTACAACAGTAATGGCAGTGAGAAATGCTGCTTACTGGTGTAGGTGGATTTTTTTTATTATCATTACAGAAATGGCACTTCTAGAAAGTGAACATTTCTCTGTGCTTATGACTCTGGTGTTTTGCAGCGTGGCTCCAATCCACGTCTGGGCAGAGTGACAGTTGGGCTTTGTGATAACTTTCAGACAGCCTGTACACAGGGAGGGTGTAGGTGTCACAGAGATGCAGCTACATACTGAATAGTCTTCCTGGGCTGAGAGAAGGGAGAGGCGGGGCACACCTGCATTTGTAAAGGCTGTACTCTGGCCTCACACAATAGGGTTGTTTACCCCCAAATGATGTTTGGAACCTGTGCTGGAGGAGAGAGGGGACAATCTTAGAACCAGTTGTAACTGGTTTAAACCCCCTCTCCTCCTCATTGAAAATGCTTTGCAGAACTGAGTATAAGTACAGGGGATTTTTCAGCCCCCGTTTTGCGCAGGAAGACCCGGGGGCCCTGCCTGTCCACATCAGGGCACTAGAGGTGCCTTGGAAGCATAAAACAGGTACTTTCAACAGCACTTAAGATTTCCAATGTTCCTAGTATGGACGTGGGGAATGAATTATGGTAACCTGTGTCTTTCTGCGCCATATGCTTGCTGATGTGCCTTTTAGGGGTCAGACATGTTGGTTTGTGTAGATTACTTGCCATATGGTTCTATAATGTTCCTGATATAGGCATTTATTATACTTTTATGACAAGTGCATTTATTTCTTTACTGTGATTCCTGACTAATGTTGCTGAATCCTGAGTACTTACGTGTTCGAATGTGACAACTGTTTATTCTTGCAGAGTATTGCTATCCTGTGGAACATCCTGACAACTGCTAAGGTAGCAGGATATTACTGACTTGTAATGCTTGTTCTAATTATTTTTTGTGCAATACAGTTTATTTTACATAGCTCCGTGTTGTGTTTTCTTTGTGCTGTGCATATTGCATCACATATGTTGTGTGTGTTGTGCACTTTACACACTGCCTCTGCGTTAGGCCTGTCTGCTCGTGCCAAGCTACCAAGGGGGTGAACAGGGGTTATCTTGGATGTGTAACTCCCTTGCCCTGATTAGAGTGGGTGGGTTCTGCAAGGCTAAAGTGCATACCCTAACCAACCAGAAACCCCATTTCTAACAATTATACATTATGGTGTGCAGATGATCCTTATTGGCAGTACAGGTAAAAAGTGTGAAGTAGTGTGAATATTTTCAAGGTTATAAGGCATTTTAAATTAGTGATATCTGTGGCTGCTGTCGTTTTGGGAAATTTCAATAAAGTACCACAGTACATGCTGTTGACAAAGCAAGGCATTGTGTGATTGGCTAATGACTGCAGTTACAAAAGTTGAAGACAGCCACTTTGCCTCTGTTCTGGGTTATGATCTTTGACATAGCTAAGTATTAGGTTTTCTAATTTTTCCTATATGTTACCACTTTATGAAAGTGGTAACACAAAGGGAAAATGATTTGTAAATTTATATATATACCTAAGAAGTACCACAGTACTTAAAAAATATGTAAAAAAATAAAACTGCACTGTACTAGACTAGATTTCACAAACCTGGGTTACTGCAGTGCATTTTCAATTTTTTTACAGATTTATTTCTTTACAAAAAAGTCTACGGAGCATCATAGTTATACAAATTTAAGCTCTACCTAACAAAAAACCTAAAAAAATACTTTTGTTAAAAAATTATAAATGCATTGTACTACAATGTCTTTTGTTATAGTGTACTGCAATATAAATATTTTTATATACCTTTTTTATTTTGTGTGTAACTACTGTAGTTCTTTGTAGGTACTAGTGTGGTTCTCTGTAAAGTGTTTTAAAAATACATAGTAAAATGTAAATACATTTCACTAACTATTTTCACTAGAAAAAAGTCGTAATAGGGAGGGAACAACAATAAAACCTACTACTTACCTATACCTAAGGCTATAATCCAGAAAATTACTTGGCTGCCTTTTATATTTTTGTAAAGACAGACATTAGCCACATACTGGCTAGTCATTGGCATGTACCATGGCAAGCCTCGAAGTTACTGAGTTATACAGCTTATAACTAAGCATTTTGACATACTGGCTACATATTTACACCTACTACCAAAATAGCATTTACACTCCATCATCATTATTTCTGCCACATTACATCTAAATCTATTCACACATTTTCATGCTATGTCTGTTTAAAGTACCACACTCCAATCTACGCTACTACACTCTACGTTAATCCACTATATGCTATACTACTCCACTCAACATCACTGCACTATACATCACTCCACTGTGCGCTAATTTATTGTAAGCAATTCCTTTCTACCCTCGCTACTTTACGCCACTCCACTCTACTTCACTCCAATGTATTAAATAAATGTCAAGCACTCATCTAGCTAGTAATTCACCTCAGTAACTTAACAATATATAAGTGATAAATAACAATAATTGTTCTTAAATCCTCTCAGTTAGATGTGTTATAATAATCATCTGGTATTATAACGTCACCAATACTTCCAAGTTGTTTCAAAAAGTTATTTTATTGTTTCCTTATTGTACACATCTGCACACAGGTGTTTCATATGGGAAGTCTCCCATTCGACTTCATCAGGGCTTACCTAAGTGTACTTGCATGCTAGCATGAAAGAATACTGATATGAAGTGAAAAAATAAAATCAGATAAAGAAGATAAAAACATAATAATGAAGAAGAAACTTATGGCATTATGAGGATGATAATCTGAAAATATTAGATCCAAGAACAAGTGAAGCCCTGATGAAGTCGAATGGGAGACTTCCTAGACGAAACACGTTTTGGCTGGTTTGACAGATTCAATGGTAATTTGATGTGAAGACCTAACGTGAATTGCTTTTGTTGGAATGTGGCATGATTAATTAAGGAGGATCAATGTGGAGGCCACTCTGACCGAGGTAGGGGCGACCCCTTCCGGTAGCCGCGGTGCTGTTTGACAATAGTACGCCACCACAGTCCGTACCCTCCAGAAGAAGTCCCAGAGGAAAAACCAAAAGGGGAAAAAACCTCCAACAGTAACTCCCTGGAACAGAAGGAGGACACAAGGAATTAGCACTCAGAAGCCTGGAAATACTGGAAAGCAGAGGAAAAAACAGGAACAACTGGAGTCCAAGCGAAGACCAGCTAGAGCGTGACCACCACAGCAGAAGTGGTGCAATGCAATGAGAAGTAGAATTGATTCCCCTTATATACCGCTAGACAGGAAGTGATAGACAGGAAGAAGTAACACCACCATTTTGGTTTATAGCAATAGATAGGAACAGGCACCATAGTAAAAAAGGCAACAGATGCATGCAGGGAAAAGAGAGGTGCAAGGGGTGCTGGGGAGGAGAAGGCATGGCTCCATTAATCATAAGGAGGAAGGAAGGCCCTGAAATGGGGCACCCGGTAAGTGTGTGATGCTAGGGGGGGCGCAGACACCCCACGACAACACCTGTGTCGCGCGCTGCGAGGACTGACGCCCAATCCTGGGCCCCAGGCCTTGCCGCGGCAAAAAGAACAGCGTGCAGCCGGAGAAAAGGGCGCCGCGGGCCCCGCGACCCCTAACACAGGCCGTCGTTCCCACTGCGGTGCGCGGCCGGAAAAAAGGCCTGCCGCGAGCTCCGCGACCCCCAACACGGGCTGCGGCTCCCACCGTGGCCTGGCCAGGAGATGCCGCCGTGGCGCAACAGTAGGCCCCCCCCGAGGACCCAGGTTTGTGAGGGAAAAGATGGAAAAAACGACAGATCAGAAGAGGGGCATGAACCGAAGATGCGTCTTCCCAGGAGCATTCACTCATAGGGTAGCCCTTCCAATGAATGAGGTATTGGAGACGACCACAGAAGACTCGAGAGTCACAGATTTCCTGGACCTCGTATTCAGGCACATGGTCAACCAGTTGAGGAGGAGGACAGGTAAATTGTCTGCGAAAAGGATCAGGGACATAGGGTTTAAGCTGAGATACATGGAACACAGGATGTATTTTCCAAGTCTGAAGCAGACGAACAGAAACGGGATTGATCTTTTGAAGAAATGGACCATAATACCGAGGTTTGAACTTATTTTGGGTTAATCGAAGAGGTAAGAATTTAGAGGAAAGCCAGACTTTATTGTTACTCTGATAAGGCGGGGCCTGACAACGTTTCTTGTCAGCCATTCTTTTCATGCGTGTTTTTGTGCCTAAAAGATTCGAATGTATGACACGTTGGATACCCCGTAGTTGCCGGACATATGAGGTGATGGCAGGGAGAGTAGATGTTTCTTTAAGAGGAATAGGGAAGGCTTTTGGATGGAATCCATAAGAACAATAAAAAGGAGAGACTTTTGAGGCACTGTGTACCGAATTGTTGTATGAGAATTCGGCAAGTGGTAGGTACGTAGACCAATTGCTTTGCGTAGCATTGCAAAAACTACGTAGGTATTGTTCAAGGCCTTGATTCAGACGTTCTGTCTGTCCATTAGTTTGGGGATGGAAACGAGATGATAGAGCTACCTCTGTTCTTAGTGTCTTACAAAATTGTCTCCAAAAACGTGAGATGTACTGGGGACCCCGGTCTGAGATAATAACTTGCGGCAGGCAATGAAGCCGAAAGATCTCCTGAATAAAGATTTGACTTAGTTATTTTGCCGTAGGTAGTTTCCTTAATGCCGTGAAATGTGCCATTTTCGTGAAGGAGTCAATCGTTACCGTTATTACCCGATTCCCAACTGAAGGAGGCAAAGAGCACATAAAATCAGTGGATATAGTGTGCCACGGACCTGGTGGAACAGGTAAAGGACGGAGTAATCCTACTGGTTTATTACGAGGTGTTTTTACTTGTGCACAGATGGGACAAGAAGTCACATTGTTTTCAGTGTCTGTTTTAAGTGTGGGCCACCAAAAAGAGCGAAGCAGGAGATCTTGGGTAGCTTTCATACCACGATGACCTGCGATGGGGGAATCGTGGCACATTCGCAGGGCCTTTGTTTGGACTATTTTAGTAGGTAGGGACAATGCCTTTTTATGATAGTAGTAATCCTGATCTTTACGGAACTGTGGTCGTAAATTGTTCATATCAGTTGTTTCAAGGTTGGAATACTCAGTTTTAACTTTGTCAAGGAATGATTGTCCCAACCCAATGATCCTATTATTTTCAAATAGGTTTTGCACAGGAGAATCACTACACTCAGGATAGCGGCGTGACAGGGCATCTGCCAAAATATTTTGGGAACCAGGGATATATGTGATGTAGAAATCGTATTGACTAAAAAAGAAAGCCCATCGAGCCTGCCGACTATTTTGGCATTGAAAGTTTCTCAAACACTGTAAATTCTGATGATCTGTCCGTGCCTCAAAAGGTTCTTTTGATCCCATAAGAAAGTGTCTCCATTCAGTGCAAGCTGTCTTCAAGGTGAGTAGTTCTCGTTCTAAAACCGAATAGTTACGTTCCGAGTCAGATAGTATGTGTGAAAGGTAGAATACGGGGTGCTCTAACCCATCATCTTCTTGTCTTTGTAGCAAGGCAGCCCGATTGCTCTTTCTGAGGCGTCTCTAACGACAATTAACTGTTTGGTGGTGTCTGGATGCCGTAGAATGGGAGCTTGAATGAAAGCATGTTTTAACTCTTGAAATGCGGATTCTGCATCTTTGGTCCAACAAAAACCCTTCCGTAGACTTTCCTTCTTAAGGGTTTGCGTAATATAACTGGTTCACTGGGCAAAGTCGGCTATAAACTGACGATAGAAATTGGCCAATCCTACAAAACACTGAGTTTCCTTGATGGAGGAGGGGGATGGCCAATCCAGAATGGCTTGGATCTTGTCTGAGTCCATGGCAACACCTACTTGATTGATGCAATACCCCAAGTATTTTACTTCAGTTTGATCAAATTCACATTTTTCTGGCTTGCAGAATAGATGATGTTGTCTAAGCCTTTCTAATACTTGGAGTACATGTTTAGTGTGTTGTTCTGGGTGAACAGAGAATATCAGAATGTCATCCAGATAGACGACCACTGTCTGGTGTAGGAGATCAGAAAAAATAGCGTCCATAAATCTCTGAAAGATGGAGGGAGCATTGGTTAGTCCAAAGAGCATTACCTGATACTCATAATGGCCGAAAGGTGTTCTGAAGGAGGTCACCTTCTTTTATCCTTAAAAGATGGTATGCTTCCCTAAGATCTAACTTGGTGAATTTCCTAGCCCCTCTGACGGCTTCTAAAATATCCTTAATGAGAGGCAGAGGGTAGCGATCCTTAGTAGTGATTTTATTCAATCCGCAAAAGTCTATACAAGGACGTAAATCTTTTGGCTTCTTTGGTACAAAAAAGAGGGGAGCCCCTGCAGGTGAAGAGGAAGGGGCAATCAGACCACTTTGTACGTTTTCCTCTAGGTATTCCTTGAGGATCTTTTTCTCAGGCTCGGTTAGAGAATACATTTGCCCAAAAGGAACCACGGCATCTGGTTCCAGAGGAATGGCACAATCGTATTCTCTATGAGGTGGCAGTACAGGCTTTTCTGATTTCTGGAATACATCTGCATATTCCAGATAATGTCTGGGTACTCCTTGCAGAAAGTTGATGGAACATCCTACTTTAGGTGGTGTTAGTAAGATACTCTTCGGGGACCAATAAGTTCCTGCCAAATAACAATGCTGTTGGCAAAAGTGGGAGGAAAGAGAAATGGTTCTAGTTTCCCAATTCATATAGGGATTATGCCGGGTTAACCATGGAATACCCAGAATCATTACGTGATGCGGTGAGGATATCAGGTCGAAGGAAATGTTTTCTTGATGTTTCCCGAAATGCAAACATAACATAGGAGTGGTATGCCTGACAGGTCCCGAGGCTAGGAGGGAACCATCCACCATGTGGACTTGCTCTGGTACGTCCTTGGGTATCCGAGCAATCTGTCTTTCCATAGCCCATGTTTTGTCTAGGTAGATACCACTGGCTCCACAATTAAACAAGGTCAGTGCTCTTTCTTCACGGCCATCTACTAATTGTAAGGTGACTGGTAATAGGAAAAGAGCGGTTATTTCTTCTCTGGAAGAACAGATGGAAGGTATCTCAGAATATCCCATCCTCAATCTTCTCACAGAGGACGGGAGCTGGCGTTTCCCAAGGGCTTTGCTGGACGGATGGGACAGGGCAGAGTAGATGACCAGAAGCACCACAATAAAGGCAAAGTCCTTTCCGTCGCCTGTTTTCACGCTTACTAGTTGATAACGGCCCACAAGCCATATCGATTTGCATAGGTTCCTCATCAGTAGGCCCTTTAGACTCAGAACGAGTCTCCTCGGAGTGATGAAGAATGGTGCGGGAGGTCACTGAGTGTGATGGTATACGATTCTTTTTCTTTTCCATTCTTTGCTCATTTAGACGATGTTCTATCGAAAGTGTCAAATCTATCAAACCCTTGAGATCCCCCACTCTGGCGGAGTGCACTAGTTCATCTTTGATTTCATCCCGAAGACCTCTTCGAAAAAGGGTCACCAAGGTACGCTCCACCCAAGAGGTTTCAGCTGCCAATTGTCTAAACCGTGTGATGTTTTGTAGGACATCCTGACTTCCTTGTTGAATATCGCATAGAGCTTTTTCTGCCGAGGATTCAAGTCCAGGACGCTCAAATTTGTTTAAAGGCAGCGATAAAGGCTGAATAATTGGACAGGCTGGAATCATTGGCTGTCACCAGGGGGGTTGCCCAGGCTAAGGCCAGACCAGACAGAGCGCTGATCAAATATCCGACCTTAGTTTTATCTCGCATGAACTGTGAAGGATGGAATGTGAAGTAGACTGTCAAGGCATCTAGGAATTCTTGCAATTTGTTAGGATCCCCAGAGAAGCGAGGTGTAGTTGCAGAGATAGTAGGGACATCAGTGGCCCTGCAGGCTACGGCTTGTCGGAAAGCCGTATTTTCTGTTCGTAGCTGTTGGAGTTCTTGGGCTTGTTGTTGGATAGTCAAGAGCAACGCTTGGCTTGTTGGTTCCGTACTCATCACTGGATTCTCCATGGTTCCGGACCACGACTGAAGTTTTGGGCGTTGCAATCTGTCACGATTCACCCTTGGCTTACCGTCTGGATCGGAGAGGGATGGTGTGCGGCCCCGGTTCCTGCAAGTCCTACTCTGACCGAGGTGGGGCGACCCCTTCCGGTAGCCACGGTGCTGTTTGACAATAGTACGCCACCACAGTCCGTGCCCTCCAGAAGGAGTCCCAGAGGAAAAACCCCAAGGGGAAAAAACCTCCAACAGGAACTCCCTGGAACATAAGGAGGACACAAGGAATTAGCACTCAGAAGCCTGGAAATACTGGAAAGCAGAGGAAAAAACAGGAACAACTGGAGTCCAAGCGGAGCATGACCACCACAGCAGAAGTGTTGCAACGCAATGAGAAGAAGAATTGATTCCCCTTACATACCCCTAGACAGGAAGTGATAGACAGGAAGAAATAACACCACCATTTTGGAATGGGAAGGGGCTATAGCAATAGATAGGAACAGACAACATAGTCAAAAAAGTGAACAGATGCATGCAGGGAAAAGGGAGGTGCAAGGGGTGCTGGGGAGGAGAAGGCATAGCTCCATTAATCATAAGGAGGAAGGAAGGTCCTGAAATGGGGCACCCGGTAAGTGTGTGATGCTAGGGGGGGCGCAGACACCCCACGACAACACCCGCGTCGTGAGCTGTGCGCGGCGAGGACCCACGCCCAATCCGGGACCCCAGGCCTCGCCGCGCCAAAAAGAACAGCACGCGACCGGAGAAAAGGGCCGCCGCGGGCCCCGCGACCCCTAACACGGGCCGCGGTTCCCACCGCAGCATGTGCCAGAAAAAAGGCCCGCCGTGAGCTTCGCGACCCTCAACATGGGCCGCGGCTCCCACCGCGGCCCGGCTAGGAGACGCCACGGGCCGCCGCGGCACGACATCTACTGCATGACACTTTACCCCACTCTTTGTCACTATACGACACTCCACTCTACACTGCTCCAGTCTACTACACTCCACTTACTATAACTTGCACACCTTGGAACACAGTGTTGTAAACTCTCTAGTGATATTACAATAACTATAACTCATGCCTTTGTGATGCATAGTGTTCTCACAAAATATCTCATTTGAGATGTTATAGGTTTTGTTATGAAAGTTATGATTTTACTTCGTATAAGCGGTGTAATGTGAAAGGGTATAAACAGTGCATTGTAAATTGTCTTCATAATGAAGCATGGTGCAAGAAGAAGGACAGAATAAGGGAGAGGAGGTTCAGGTGTTAGTAGAAGGTAGAATAGTTGAGGTATGTAGGAGTGGAGTACTATAGACGAGGGGTGGTATTTACCTATTTGCCACAATGTGCTTAACAAGGGGGCCTGGCAGTATTAATGGTATGAGAAGTGCATGGCGCAGCTAGAGGTCAGGGTCAGGTGATGAAAAAGGGTCTAACTTCAAAGGGAGGAGGTGTAGCTGACTTTATACTGTGACAAGATTGAAGAGGAAAGTCTTTAGCTTTTTCTTGAAGAAATGGAGGGCCGTAGCTTGGTAAGATGGTCCTCCAGCGTATACACCTTAATATGTCTTTTATAATTCTTTATTCTTGTTGTCTCATTATGTCCCATTTCACTTAAGTCCACTAATGGCAAAGAAGAGAGTTAGTAAGGCCCTAATTACTAGTGACCCAGATAATTCCATTATCTGCAATAACCACTGTTACCAGACATACTGGGATTATGAGATTAGCAGTTGTAAGAAATTGGGTTACTGGTTAAGGTGGTGAAATCCTTCCCAAGTAGCAACTACAATTCTTCTCAGGATGAAGCTACTTGCAAACCTTAATTAATCTGTGTTCACCCCAGAGCAGCTTTGCACAGAGCAGTCAGGCTTAACTTAGAGGCAACGTGTAAAGCAGTGGTTCCCAACCTGTGTTCCGGGGACCCCTGGGGGTCCGCGAAGCCTCCTCAGGGGGTCCGCTACTGTTTAGAAAATGAAATAATTTAACAGATTAAGGGGGTCATTCTTACTTTGGCGGGCGGCGGAGGCCGCCCGCCAAAGTAACCCCGTCAGAACACCGCACCGCGGTCGAAAGACCGCTGCGGTGATTCTGAGATTTGCCCTGGGCTGGCGGGCGGCCGCCAAAAGGCCGCCCGCCAGCCCAGGGCAAATCAACCTTCCCACGAGGACGCCGGCTCAGAATTGAGCCGGCGTAGTGGGAAGGTGCGACGGGTGCAGTGGCACCCGTCGCGTATTTCAGTGTCTGCATAGCAGACACTGAAATACTTTGCGGGGCCCTCTTACGGGGGCCCCTGCAGTGCCCATGCCATTGGCATGGGCACTGCAGGGGCCCCCAGGGGCCCCGCGGCACCCCCTACCGCCATCCTGTTCATGGCGGGTTTCCCGCCATGAACAGGATGGCGGTAGGGGGTGTCTGAATCCCCATGGCGGCGGAGCGCGCTCCGCCGCCATGGAGGATTCAGAAGGGCAGCGGTAAACCGGCGGGTGACCGCCGGTTTACCCTTTCTGACCGCGGCTGAACCGCCGCGGCCAGAATGCCCTTCGGAGCACCGCCGGTCTGTCGGCGGTGCTCCCGTGGCCGGTGACCCTGGCGGTCACCGGCCGCCAGGGTCAGAATCAGGCCCTAAGTCCCTAGATTTCAGCAATGACTCAGTAGGGGGTCCGTGGATTTCAATAAAGATTCAGTGGGGGTCCCTGGGCTCCAGTAATGATAAAGTGGGGGTCCACAGAAGTCAAAAGGTTGGGAACCACTGGTGTAAAGTATTTGTGCAACATTGCAAACAGTAAGACAGTGAACACACTACAAAAGGATCCCGTGCCAGTTGAGAAACATAGAGTATTTTTTAATAAATTAAACAAGACCAAAACTGCAAGAATCCAATCAGAAGAACCAGAGAAATGCCTATTAAAAGATTTTAGTAAAAATAGCGCCAAAAGTTGTAAAGTGCCAACAGTGGATATCTGGTAATGTTGGATCAAGACAAAGTCACAAGTTCAGGCCGACTGCGATGGACTGCGGGCCTGCTTAGGCCTCCTGAACACAGTATCTTAGATCCTGGTTTGCAGAGCATTGTGAGGATCCGTGTTGAAGTTGTGTCTCGCAGCCCCAGCTATGATTCGTTTCTCAGATGCGGCAAGGCTGTAATGTGAACACACAGTGTGCTGTCCACACAGAGATGAGAGCTATGCACTGTTGGAACTGAGCAAGGAACTAATCTGACTCACCTTGGGACCACCATCCACTATCCACTGTCCACCATCCGCCACATGCTGCCCAACCGCCTGGGGATCACAACTCAGTAAACTCAGTCAATCGTCCACAAACTTGGACAACTCGAACCCTTGTCCTCATGGAGGTTAGGGCGATCCACTGTCGCGCAGGATCCGGCTTAGAGCACGGCTTGGTCCCTGTCCGTGCAGAGGTGGCAATTCACTTCCATCTACACCACCTCCATCGGCTGTCGCCTTCTCCTGGGAGCCACGACTGAATTCATGCCTCAGCCTCCGTACGTCCGAGAGGCTGGACAACTTATGGCCATCGCTCCATCCAGACCAGGCCAGGCAGCGCATCCCCTTAGCTTATAACTCGGCGCAGGCCAGGCAGCGCAACCCCCCAGCCGTCTACTACCAGGAGCTCTGTCGTGACCCCCAACGAGCATGCAACCCCTAGCCTGTATTCTTGTGGGCTCCCCCCTCAAATCATACACCCATGTCCAGTATAAATGAGGGACTAACTAACCTGGAAATCAAACTAGAAACAGTAATACAGGGCATCAACAAGATCGCAAGAAGCCTAAACCCATTTCTGAACCCCTCACTGAATCACACCAACACACTATGCCTTGGCAGAGCTAGACCCCAACCATTCAGCTGGCCCTCCATGCCCCTCAACTTCAAAGGCCAAAGACCGAAAAGAACGAGGGCACCATTGTCACAGAGTGAAGCCGAGGAACTAGCCCAATTGTACAACCCGTACCCTTCCACATTTAACCCCCCCATCTAAAATCCAGGTCATCATGGGACTAGGTCGAAACCACGCACCACCGAGCTCGACCAGGCCTCCAGCACACCTCATCCATGTCCCCCTGACCCCAGTCACTCAGGACCCTAAGTCATACCAAATGCATGATCATTAACTGCAGGTCCGCAGTCAAACAAGCTATGGAACTAGCAGATGCCATCCTGAACCACAACATTGACATTGCCTTCATTACAGAAACTTGGCTGAATGAATACTCACAACCGATCATTGACACACTAGTCCCACCAGGTTTCTCAATAACCAACAAAGACAGGAGAGACCACAATGGCAGAGGCATTGCCATCATTCACAAAAACAAAATCAACGTAGAGATAAAAGACACTTTCAACTACAACTCATTTGAACATCTCAGCACTTCCATGAGGATGAAAGACAACACCAATTTGATCTGTCATCTGCTCTACCACCTTCCTGGCAACACTCTACCCTTTGGGGAACACCTGGCTGATGTAATAAAACACTGCTCACTCTCATGCACCAATCACATCATCCTAGGGGATCTCAACCTTCAGTGGAATGTTGAAAGCAATACTCTAAATGACCTCCTACACAGCAAAGACCTCTCCCAGCCCTGCAAGGGTCAACCCTGCAACAAAGGTGCAACACTGGATGCTATAGTATCTCAGAAAGAAACACTTACGATTGACAACATCCTCCATGTCAACTGGTCAGATCATCACATTATTCCATCTCAACAAAGCATCCCAACGCCCAACCTACATGCAAAAGTCTCCTTAATGGAAAAGAAACATAAGTCAACTTCCAGTAGCAATCCTAGAAGGAAGAATCAGTTCTCTTCTACTGCCCATCCGACAACCTCTCAACAACCAAGCTCATCACCCACTACAACTCAATGGTATCCTCCATACTGGAGCAATTAGCCCCATTGAAACTGAAAAGAGTGAGAAACACACCCTCAAGAACCTGATTTAATAAAGATCTAAACACCGAAAGAAGTCAACTGAGAGCAGCTGAAAGACTTTGGAGATCCTGACCCATCCACAGTGCACCTCGAGCAACTCAGAAGAGAACACAGAAACTACAAAAAACACATAACGAATGAAAAAATACTTTCTTCCACAATGCACTAGATAGAGCCAAAAACAGCCCAAAGGAGCTTTTCAGCATCATCAAACAACAAACTTCCAAACCACCCCAAATCTACCCGCTAACCACCAAAGAATGATGTGACAACTTTGCTTACTTCTTCAACGACAAAATCACAAAGACTGAGCTATCCCTAGAAACTGACATTCTGCCAGCCACGGAGATTATATCTCCCAGAAAAGATCATAATAAACACCGCTCACTTTCCACAAACTCCCTGCCTTCTATCTCTCCAAAAATAAACAACGGATATCATCTTACCCAAAAACCTACGACAACTCCCCGAAGCTGGAAGACCTTCAACTCACTCTTGGAGGCAGATATCTCTGCACTACTGGCCACATCCAAACCATCCTCTTACCTGGCAGACCCCCTCCCTGGCAAAAAAACTCAACCAGACTCTTACCCCCATCTGGACCAAGATCATCAACAGCTCCTTGCAAGCCGGCGTGATACAAGACTTTCTCAAGCTTGGTCAAGTCACGCCAATGCTAAAGAAACCGGGAGCAGACCCGAATGGCCTCAAAAATTTCAGACCAGTCTCCTATCTACCCTTCCTTGCCAAAACTCTAGAGAGATGTGTCCTCTCTCAACTAACCCAACACATAGACAACAACAACCTTCTTAACCCTCTTCAATCTGGATTTAGAAAAGGATGCAGCACAGAAACAGCTATTCTAAACATAGTAGATGACCTTCACAATTCTCTTAATTCAGACCGATGCTCCTTGCTAATTCTCCTAGACCTATCGGCGGCCTTCGACACGTTTGACTAAAAGTTCTACTGGACTCCCTCAAAAAAAGAATTGGCGTGGAAGGAGCGGTCCTATGCTGGTTCTCAAACTTTCTACAGAACCGCTCTCAACAAATACAAATAAATAACATGACCTCTGACACAACTACCAGAGGTGTTCCGCAAGGATCTGTCCTCTCACCCACACTCTTCAACATCTACATAGACCCCCTTACTGCCATTCTCCACCGAGCCAACATCCCCTTCCATCTGTAGGCAGACGACACCCAACTTTACATGCAAATATCCCCAATAGAGAACGTACACCGACTAAATGCCACCCTTAAAGAAGTACAACTTTGGCTATCCTACAACCACTGAAACTCAACCAAGATAAGACTGAAATTCTTCTCATATCAAAGACGAGAAAGCTCCCCCAGATGCAAAAATGCTGAAGTCCATAGACGCTCTCAAATGCAATCTTACCCCAACAAACTGTCAAGTCCCTAGGAATCACTCTGAACACCAACTTGACTAAGCAGGACCATACAAAAAATAACTTGAATAATGTTTTCTACAGCCTGAAACTGCTGAACAAAATCAAACCGTTCATGCTGCCAGATGACCTAAAAAACGCCATGTAAGCACTGTTGCTTTCCAGATTAGAATATGGGAACGCCATCCTCACCAGCACGGCTAAAGCCCAGCTTGCATCCATGAGATCCACTCTCCATGCAGCAGCCAGAATGGTTACAGGAATTAAAAAATACAGCCACATTTCCCCTGCCCTGAAAGGAATAAAATGGCTCCTAATCGAAGCCCGCTGCAACTTTAGAACTGCCTCTCTAACTCACAAAGCCCAACACACTGGGAAACCAGCATACCTCGTCGCTAAACTTTAATGCAGGACAGACAAGAACACTAAGAAGCTCAAACACCTTTCTCCTCATCCCGCCCAAAGGCCATAAAGAAAAAGCCCGGTCATCCTCCTTTACAAGCAACGCCCCGAAAATATGGAACTCCATCCTAGTTCACATAAGATCAAAGCCCTCCCTCCAGATCTTCAAGAAGCAACTAAGGGAACTCCTCCTCAACCAACATCTCAGCTAAAGAGTCACCCATCACCCTAATCCCATCCCCCTCCAACCCACCCCTGCCCTCACTCCAACTTGCATGCCTATGTGAAACCATACCTGTATATAATGAATGTGTTTGATTACTTGTACTGTTGTAAAGCGCTCTGATACCCTCGGGTCTTGCCAGCGCTATAGAAAACTCTCTAAATAAATACATACATACATACATAAATAAATAAATAAATAAATATATAAATAAATAAATAAATAAATAAATAAATATTGGAGTGGTGCCCGGGGGGACAGCCTTGAATACCAGCACCACTGAGTTGGACCAGGAACGGTTGGAGGGCTCAATCACCACTAATGCCAACATCTAGGAGACCTCCTCCTTGACACTGACCCTCACCTTGTCTGACAGCCTGTAAATTTGATTTTTAACATGAACAGGCAGACTGTCTCCATTGTCAATGTCATGGACGCCCAGGTGTGTGAGTCCAGGGGTGAGGGAGAGCAGAGAGGAAAACTGCCACAGTAACTGATGACAGTCACTCTGCTGTTCTGCGGTCAGAGTAGGTCTCTTCTGACCCATTGTGCTGACCCATTGTGCTCTTGGGCAGACAGGCAGTCTGGGACTGGCTCGCTCTCCTCTTCCACCACTTTATTTGTCACTTGGAGCATGTGGAGCACCTTCAAGGGGCTTCTAGGGGTCTTCTTGCCCCATATGTCCTGTCAGGGGAATGTCCTGAGTCAACTCAATTGGAATGCCCTGTAACGCTGGGGGACCACCAGAATATGGCTGCCCCAGGTCAAAGAACCATAGGCTCACTATATTAGGAGGTCGTTCTCCCAATGGTTAAGGTGATCTCCAGCGGTATCACCTGCTGCCTGGGCCTCAGCTTGCCACCTCAAGCCCTTGAGAGTAGGGCACTCCTTCTGTGCTTTGCAGAAATTCTCCTTGGAGGGCCCTCCCTCAACTTGCAATCCAACAAGCTTCGGCAGGTTACCCAGTGTGGCTATGTCCTCCCTGGTATGTTCAGGAACAACCCTCTCAGGTGCCCCATCAACCGGGACCACAGGACCTTCAGGGGCTGGTTTCCCATGCCAATTACCCTTACTCTTCTTAGCAGCTGCCTGGGCCATTGTTCCAGGATCCAGATGCCATTAACTCCCTTTCTGGGCAGCCATGGACTGTGTGGTCAAATAGACCCATTCAGGATATCTCAACATCTCCAAATGTGACCTGAGCTCTACCTCCTTCCAGATATTGTGCTGCAGGTTGTTGCCTAACAAACACTCTACAGGCATGACAAGTCTACAATTATTTTTAGAGAACCTGAGACCCTCCACCCTCCTTCAAAGGGAGCCAGAGGTACCATTAGATGACTCTCATAGTTATCAGTAACTATGGCTTGGTGGCATGTGTTAGGGAGGACCTATTCTGAGGACATCAGCTGACACTTTACAGTAGTCATGCTGGTTCCTGTGTCTATACATTGAAGTATTTGTGGGGACATGGGCTTTTGGCACCATCTCCTTATCCCCCAGGGACACTAGGTTCACCTCTGTCTGTTCCCCAAAGCTAAGTGGTACCATCGCCTCTCAAAACACTACACTTGCCAACCTAGGTGTCTGACCACTGGTGGGGGCTGTACCCCCTTGGGACATTTGGTGTTTCCCTTGGAGACTCCAAATACTTGTAACACTCTCTACATTGCAGGGGGAGGCACATCTCTCATCTTATTTATCAAATTATCCCTTCTTTGCTTCAGATTGGGACTGGTTACCACTCTTTTCTTGAGAGAACTCCTTACTTTTAAGATTTCTCCACCTTCTATCTTCTGCTGGGACCCCTGACCACCCTTTTAGAAGTCATGCTAGATGGAGGCTTTGGTGCTGTCCCAGACGTCCGCCTACTCAGCAAGATTCCTGGGGACAGTCAGCTTGCTGTCCGCTAGGTGCTGATGTAACTCTGTAAAATAAGTATTGAGCATGTGCTCTCTGAGAATCGAGCTGTACAGCCCATTGTAATCATCAACTTTGCTGCCCCATCATCCAACCATTCAGTGCCTTGTTAGATTAGGCCAGGACATCTACCCAAGACTAATTGGGATGTTTGTGGCTGTCTCTGAACATTAGTGATACTTTTCAGGTATCAGTCCTAATTTCGATAGAAGGATGGCTTTTATGGTTTCTTGCTCACTGTATCACTGTATTCAAGCTAGCCTAGCTGATGAGGGGTGATACCCTGAAACTGGTCCCAGGATGCTTTTTCACGGTCCAGAATGGACTTGGCCTGGCAGTTCGTGCTGGACTGTTCCCACAGGGACCAGGGTCAAGACTGATTTACATACGGCGGGATCCAAATTGGCGTACCATGCTGAGCAATAGAACAATAGATGTAACCCAGATCTGTGACTGGGGGAGAGTTATTGAAAAGTTTCAGTACTCCATCCATCATCTTGTTGTGTTTCATGGCAGTGTATCTGGTTTGATCCTTAACTTCTAGGGATATGTAGGGTGTCCCTCCCCAATGGAAGCATATGCTTCCACAGACCTCCCTCACCCACCCAGTGCTCCTCTGGGATATTGTGGCCCTGCAGGATCACCTTGTAAGCTAAAACCTATTTATCAATGTCATCTCCCATCAGAGAGCTGGGTACCACGTCTTTAGGGATGAAGACCTTCTTTTCTCCTCCAGACACTGACTGTATGCTGCTGGAATCTGACTGCTTTGCCTTAAGTTCCAGCTCTCTGAGGCTTCTTTCGTGAGCCAATGTTTTCTCTTCCAGAGCCAATTTCCTCTCCTCTGGAGCCTGAACTCCCTATCTGCCTTTCCGTTGACTAATTTTTCTGTGGTCAGGCTATAAGAGGAGTCACTGCTTCCTGCTCTGACAAGGAGTTTCTAACTTAGGGGTTGGGTCATTCTCCTCCACTGAAGACTATATTGCAGGGCTGATGTCAAGGTCCTGATCCTGCTCATCCCCATCATCCTGCCCCTCTGTAGCTGTAGGCAACCGGTAGACCATTGACCAGGCATGCAAAGCTTTCTGCAGCTCCAGTTCTTTGGTGCCTTTTTTCATTTGTATTCCCCTTTACTTGCAGAACTGTTTAAGCTCAGCCATTGTGTAACTTTGTAGGTTGGCCAGCTCAAACGTATACCTGCAGGTATGGATCCAGACAGTCCAGTAGTAGGAATGAGGGTAGATTTTGAAAATCAAAAAGAAGTGTATCAAGGAGAATTTTAAAAACATCAAACTGGTCTTACATTATTTATGTAGGGTAGTAGTATAACACAAATTACTATATGACACTGTACAAACATAAGTCCAAATCCCACCACTGAATACCAGTGTAAGAAATTGGGTTACTGTTGGATGAATGAAACCCTTATCAATAAGCAACCACAATCCTTATCAGGGTGAAGTAACAAGCAAACCCTAAATTACCCTGTGATAAACCCTCGGGTATCTTGGCACAGAGCAGCCAGGCTTATTTCAGAGGCAATGTGTAAAGTTTTTGTGCAACTCTACAAACTGTAACACAGTGAAAACACACCACAAAAGAATTGCACGCTAGTTTAGCAAAACAGAACCATTTTTAATAAACTAAATAGGACCAAATCAACAAAAATCCAATCAGTAGAACCAAAGATATGCAGTTTCAGTGATTTTAGTGAAAAGGAAGCAAAAAGCACAAAGCTCCAACTGTGGATGTCTGGGTGTGCCGGACCGGGACTATGTCCCAAATTTAGGCAGACCGCAAGGGAGCATAAGCTAGCTACAGAGGCTCAGTTCGGCCTGTAAACAAAGATACTTTAAATCCTGGTTTACAGAACTTTGCACAGATCCATGTTGATGATGCGCCTTGTTACCGAAGCTATGTGTCAGTTACAAGATGCAGCGAGGCTGTGATGCCAGGTCCTATGTCATTGTCAAGGATTCTGTCAACAAGAGCTTGCGATGTGAAGTCCAGCATCGAGGATGCATCCCGCAGCCAGTTCAATTCATTGGTTCCGAGGAGCAGCGAGGCTGTGATGCAAAGTCCGGTGTCATCATCCGTTAATTGGGATACCAGTTCCTGTGACGAGGATGCATCGCACAGTAGCATCAGATGAGGCAATGGGCTGCAATGCGATGCAGGTCTTTGTGACAGTTCTGACCCATTCACCAGCAGCGATGCATTGGTTCTGCTCAGGGATGCGTAGAAGAGGAGATGCTTCAGTTCTGCTGGATCCACAGATGCTGGCAGCGCACCTTGCACCCACTTCCAATGGTCCAGGACTGAAGTGGCACCACATGGCAGGGTAGACTCCCAGATGGCAGAGTCCAGGTGCTGGGATCAAGATTGTTGGGGCCTTCTGTCCCCAAGGCTATAGTCAGGAGATTGGTCAACTAGCCCTTGGAGCCAGCTTGGGTTCAACAGATGCAGGTCCAATCCTTCTCACCCTGGTATGAGGGCAGCAGGTCAGCACAGCAGGGGTATACTCCTTTAGAGCATCAGCCCAGCAGAGTGGCAGACATTTCAGCAGAAGAGCTGTCCTTCCTGGCAGCATATCCACAGGTCCAGAAGTATACTGAAGACTTGGTGTGTGAGGTCCAGAATTTAAACCCAGTTGTGCCTTTGAAGTAGGGGAAAAACTTCTAGAGGTTTGCCATTGAAGCCTTCAAGCCTCCTGCCTTCCCTGTCCCGCTGGATCGTAAGGAACTGACACCTCACCACTGACTCTGCATCACCTCCCCTGCAACCATAAGGAACCAATGCCTCACCTTCCTGTTATCTGTAAGGAAGCAACAGCACACTGGCTCCAGCAACACCTCAGCTCACTGATTCCATGCAACATCTTTGTTTCATTGTTTTCTAAAGGTACCCTGTCTGGGGATCGTGTGACTCCATGACCGGCACGCACTCCCTTACGAGTAGTGTCAGACTGTTGGGAACGATTTCTTCAAAGACGTTGTGATAGCCTTAGTTGGAGCTATTTTGTTTCTAAGCGCTTTATTGAAATTTACCCTTTAAAAATTCACGTTTGCTTGTGTATCTTGTATTTTTGTCGTTTTGGTCTTGTTTTACTCAGATAAATATTGGGTATTTTTCAAACTGCTGTGAAGTACTTTTGTGGTGTTTTTATGCACAGTTACTGTGTGTGGTTACTGTGTGTGTGTGTGTGTGTGTGTGTGTGTGTACAAATATTTTACACATTGCCTCTGGGAGCAGCCCTACTGCTCATGCCAGGCTACCAAGGAGGTGAGCACGTTATGTTTGCTGTGTGACTCCCTGACTAGAGTGAGGGGCCTTAATTGGACAGGTTGCAGACCACTGCCAACAACAGGGCCCATTTCTCCTATTTGGCTATAACAGCTTATTTAATGTAATAATGTTATCCTATTGGATTGGTAGGCCTTGCAGTAGTGAAAACTAATGTAAGTGGTTTTCAATACCAGGACAGGTAAAACTAAAAATTACATGTCCTACCTTTTAGATACATTGGACCCAGAGAGGTAGCTTCTGTGGGTGTGTTTATGATGTTACCCCCACCAATAAATGTATTTTCCGTTAAAGAGTTGGGTGGGTACAGGTGCTTTCAGTATCATGCAATGCCAGTTGGATTTCACCAGGAATCTTTACATACAAATAGAACACACACACACACACACACACTCTCTCCCCTCTCTTGTTTGAAAGTCCTGAAAAATATTAGTTATTGTACAATATATTGTGTTTCTTCTCTTAGTACTCCTATCAATCTGCATTCTTCTCTCTTTCCACTGCCCAATAAGCCCCTCTTGTGCCCCTTACATGTGGTATAATGTATTTAAACATTATATGCCAGCCTGAATGTCGGAAAATTTTAAGCTCACCCCCACCCCCCAGACTTATTGACCAAGCTACGCCCCTGATTGCAACCTGTCCTTAGGGGTGTTTAGGGACTATCCTAGGGGTGACATGTATTAAAAAGGAAAGTTTGGGCATGGCAAGTGTTTTAGTTTTCCAGTTCAAAATGGCAGTTTAAAAACTGTTCACACAGACTGCAATGGCAGGCCAGAAACATGTTAAAAGAGGCTACTTAAGTGGGTGGCACAATCAGTGCTCCAAGTCCACTAGTAGCATTTAATTTACAGGCCCTGGGTACATGTAATACCACTTTACTAGCGACTCTTAAGTAAAGTAAATATGCCAATTCAAAGTAAGCCAAATGTTACAGTGTTTTAAGGCGTGAGCTCATCCCCTTTAACACTGGTCACAAGTGGCACCTTGTGCTGTTTACCACTGTCAGTCATGTTGGGCAGTGTGGCAGATGTGTTTTTGTAAAAGACCTTTCTAGTATGTTACGAATATACAACTTTCCAAATCCTAGACTAGGTAGCTGGATCCAGACACCACGGATTGCCAGGTATATCATGCCTACTTCTACTCATAGATCACAATGCCAAATTTACTTTACATAGACATTGCCTCGTACAAAGTGTTCTTTTTATAAATGAAAAACTGTATCCAATCAGATAAATGTACGTTTATTCTCAAATCATTAAAAAGGTAAAAAAGAACTCTGGCTAAACAACATGAATTTGACGGAAAGAATTGGATCGCACCACATATCCCTGCTCTGGATTATTTCCTAATTGCATCTAGTTTTCTGCTCAGACATACCGCATCATTTGAGTCATGGGTCCTAAAATAAATATTGAGCCCTTGAGACTGGTACATGGTTTATTCAACACGTTTTATTCTCGATTATCCACATATACTCTAATAACAATAGAGCTTTTGACAATTTGGCACTATTGAGCTTGAAAAAAAAACTGCTTGCTGTAACAACGCTGAATAAATTACTGTCTCTTTTCAGGTACAGTTTATTGCATGGTCCATAGAGGAAGAGCACATCCACAAAGGAGAACGCCCTTGGTGTGTTGTAAATGTTCGTTTTGCAAAAGTAATGGACCGTGAACTGGTTAAAATTCCTTGTGTTCCTTAAGATGATATGCCACTGAAAAGAACTACTTCGGAAGAGGAAGGTGCTCTCTGGTGAAACTGGGACTAAAATGCTGGCTGTGCCGCTGGCAGAACCATGAAACCCGAGGTCAAGACATGCCTTGCTAACCTGTACATTTGTAATCGTAGACAAATTATATTGTGACCATATTATATTGAATGCGAAGCTCCCATGTCAGACACAATCTTGCGCTGCCCCTCTCTAGTGAAAAACAGACCGGCTTTGAAGCATCTGTTCCGTGTTTTTGCACTGTGCAGGTGGCAACCTGCCTGCAATTTTAAGGGAGATTGGAGATCCCCTTGCAGGCAGGCGCAGTGAGTGACTGCCACCACCTTCAAGGGGATGTCTGGGTGGTCCATAGAACTCCCTCCCCCTCCAGAGGGCTGCCCTGAGGGGCTCCCTAAATCATCTTTTAGGTGGTGCACTGTCAGTTTCTTTTCCTTTGCAACTGCATCTCCATTAAGGTGCAGGTGCAGAAGCCCACGTAGCCCTGGGACTATATGTGCGCCCGCTCTATCTGTATTACAGGAAGGGCTGCACAAGCATCTGCAGCCTTTTCTGTAATACAGAAGTGCCCCAGAGGCATGCAAAACGAGTGCACATGCCTGTTGCACCCCTAGGACACTTTCCTTAATACAGCCCCAGGTGGCTAAACCATATTTTTGGCAGCAAAATGAGAGGCTTATTTCTAATATCTGATCCCATGACATCGCTGACAGTACAGCTCTGTCGCTGGCTTCTCTACCGAATATTTCCTGTGCCTGCCTTGGTGCCCAAGAACCCACATTTTACTCATGAACCAGCCTCTGGTCCTGCTAAAAGCTAGATTTGATTCCACCCATTGCGTCATCTTCATCCCTATTCTTACTGGACCTCACTCTAACATGTTCTTTTTTATCCTAGCTTTCTCCCTTTGTTAGTTATTTTATCTTTCTATTCCTCCTTGTTTCTGCCTTTTTTCACCCTTAAATTGTTAGGTATGGGGGAAATTCTGATGATGAACAATGAAGCCCATCAGGATGAATTGCATTTCAAAAGTAGGACATGTGTGTTTATGTTTTATATATCTTAGCAACGAAAACCTCCTAAAGTTATTTTTCACTGTTGGTTGGCCTATCTCTATCATTGTCTAGCATTGGGTTACTTTATTACATCTAAGTAAGTGATAACTTTGAATTGGGAGCAGATATGGTATGCTCTTTATACTCAAATGAATTGTACTTTAAAACCGTCTTTAATGGTACGTTGGATTGTAAGTTACAACTTTTAGAAAGTTGGCATTTTCTTCCCCCAACCATTTATGCCCCCTGTCAGTGTCCTTTGACAGATGATTGAAAATGTCTTTACTTATAGGACTTCTTACGTCCAGACAGTAATACAAATGGGGCTTAGGTGTGGATGGGCTAGGCCTGGTAGGATGACTGGGGGAGGAGCTGTCGGCAGCCTCACTAAGGGCCAGATGTATCAAGCATTTTTGCATTCGCTATGCAATTTTAAGGAATCGCTAAATTAGCGATTCCTTAAAATTGCGAGCCCGTTTAGAGAATCGCAAATTGTGATTCTCTAAATAAGAAATCGCAAATAAGGAATCCTTATTTGCGATTTCTTAAGCACATGTATCAAGCTTTTCCTTAATGCGAATTGGGCATTAAGGAATCGCAATTACCACCTAGTAAAACTTGGTGATAACCATGTGCAAAATTTAAAAATGCATTAAAAATGCATTTTTAAAATTGACTTGTAACACACACATGCCCCTTTGGCATGCCTTACATGTCCTACATTATTTTCTTGGGGTGCAGCAGAAGTGGCCTTAGACCCCCAGCACCCTGGGGTTTTAATTTCCTAAATTTCGCAATTTGGGAAATGCAAAAAATTTGCAAATATGCGCCTACAGGCCCATAGGTGCGAATGGGATCTGTATCGAAATTTGCGATTCGGTAATAGCATTTGCGATTTTTTAGAAATTGCAATTACCGAATCACAAATAAGATACATACCATTTTGCGACTCAGAAATAGCGATTTCTTAAAAATCACTATTACCAATTCGCAAAAAGGGTTAGATGATGCATCTGGCCCAAAATCTTCAAAGGGCTTTGCCTCCTACACACACAAATTAACCTGACACCAGGCCTGCCTACCTTTTGTCACTGCCACACAGTTAGGAGCCTTGACAGGCGATGGACTTTCCAGAACCAGATTGATGAGTAAGTCAGGGAGGCCCCCACACAAAGGCTGCACAAAGGCTGGCACCAGGTACTAATAATGGACCTCCAGAGTCACTCCTCAGAACACTCATGGACCTGTGCACAGTACAGAAGACGGACTGCTCTGCTACTGGGGACTGCCTTTTTGTCTGAGAAGGAAGACTGGACCTACTTGCCTTCATCCTAGGCTAAACTGAGTGATTCCAATGATCAGTTGGTTGATCTCCTATATGAGCTAAAGGGACATAGTAAGATCCAGAGGCCTCTCTGCAACTGCTGTGCTATGCTGCACTGGACCAGTCTGGACCAGCAACTGGACCTACCTGAGCCTTGCTGTTTCTGCTGGTGTGAGTTCCTGATCCCCAAGAGCTGCCCCCCTGACGACATGAAAGGGCCCATCACGGTGAGACTCTGCCATTTGTGACGACTGCCAACAAGAAGCTCCGATGAGACCTACTCTTTGTGCTACAGGGACCAACAGCAATTACTAGCAAAGGGAGATTAGCATTCCGAGCTACAGCAACAACAGCTCACTGTGATCACCAGTGTGAAGCTCCAGCAACGACCGTCTGCAAAGCCCAACCGGCTTTTCGTGCTACATCAGCAAAGCCTATGAAACCCAGCCTGCTCTTCCCACCACATCGATGACCATCCGTGACACTCTCCCTGCTCCTCGCAGCCACCTACACCGCAAACAGACCTCTTTGCACTGAACTTTAAGAAGGTAACCATTTCAGTGGGACTAACCTGGTCTCTGTATTAGACCCACACTCTATTGTGGACGGCCTGAATTTGCTACTTTCCCCAGATCTAGTATGATCAGATGACCGTGAGTTGCACGTTGTGCTTTTACAAGCTATTTACATTAAAAACATTGAAACTGCATGTCCCCTGTTCTTTTGACTGGGGTTTTTGTTGTTGTGGTATCATTTTATTTATTAAAATTGACTTACTATTTCTAAATTGGTTTGGGATTTTCATTGGGTTGTGTATTTACTCCATTACTGTTTGTGTTCTGCATAACTACTTTACACTTTGCCACTAAGTTAAGCCTGACTGCTTGTGCCAAGCTACCAGAAGGTTAAGCACAGGTTAATTTAGTGACTTTTGTGGTTCACCCTGACAACTATTGTAGTTGTTGCCTGAGTGAGGCTACCACCCCTTGAACCAATAATCCAATTTATCACAGCCAAGCATATGCCTTCATCCAAAAAAGGATGGCTGCTAGCAGTGTAATTAGCAGAAAACATTCACTATTTTCACACTGACTGGCTAAATAGTAGAGCTTTTGCACTGTTTAGCCTGCAGCCATGCAGATAACAGGGAACCTTTACTAATTACCTGGTCACTCGCAGAAGTTATGAACTAATTGGCCAGTAGTCATGCAAGGAGCAAAGACATTTCACTCATTACCGGCTGCTAGCAAAACAGAAGATGTTATTAACAATTTGGCCAGCAGCCATGCAAATACCAAATAACAATTATTTTCTTGGCTGCTGGTTAAATAGCAATCAATATACACTATTTCATGGATAGCCTGGTAAATGGCGAAACGCATTCAATATTTACCCCACTGCTGGCCAAATAGCAGAAATGATGCACTGGTTGGCCGGTAACCTTGCAAATGAAAAATAAACTTCATTATTCTATAAATAGGAATGGCAGATAGTATGCACAACTTGGCTGACAGCCGTGACATATAGCAGAGGCACTACAATAATTCCCTGACTGCTGTCTAAGCAGGTTACAATTTGTGTTAATATGCCTTATGCAGATTTTAGAAGGCATTTACTACCAGGTGGAACTGCAAACAAGGAGTGAATAATTGGCATCCATCTCCTAATGAAAATTATGGTCATGATGTGTTATTATTTATTTCGCAAAATGTGGTCGCAAATTATAAACATACCTTTTATAAATGTAATAGTATTTTACAAGCCAACCTATGCACTGATAGGCTGGCTCACAAAATACTGAATCTGAGTTGCTGAATGACATGCCTAATTTATATTTAATATGCAAGTACAAGGTTCCCACTCTCTGTGATTGGCTGTGATTACAGGCATTGTGGCTTGCAAATGACAGCACACCACCATCTCTCTGATTGTATTCCAAAATGGACAATTCTTTTAAGCAGCCCATGTTTCCTAAAGGAATCAGTGCTGCTTTAAAAAAAAAATAAGGTCACACATTTTGGATATCTTCCCTCATGAGACTGCCAAGATGTTTTCCCAAAGTGAAAGTCCTAAATTAACTGCTGTCTGCAATTCCATCAGCCAAACCACAACCTCCGGTCCTCCTCGTCAGTCACACTCATTCCATGCATTCGCAGAAGCAGGGCAGGCGGGTGTTACTTCACCTATCTAGCAATAAAGATATGGAATGCAACCCCCATGGACATCAGAACAGCACATACGCTCACAACATTCCACAAGAAACTGAAGACAAGGCCCTTCGTCTGATGTTCCAGACCTTCTGCATCTACATGGTGCCTAGAGACCCTCACGGGTGATTAGTCGGCACTCTACAAATCCTTTTACATTACAGATCTCCTAAGGGAACACCTTTCTGTTTCCAAATTAATTAACAGTTCATCTTGGGGGAGGGTGTTAGATCTTCAATGGTTTGTGACAGCAATTACATTCGGAAACCACCAATAATTTTCTTTGTGAATTGGAAAGAGGAGAGGAGAACCACTTTTTTGACCCCTCCTATTTGCAATTCGGAAACAATTACAAAAGTCCTTTAATGAGTTAAAATAATACTCCAACTCATAAAAGGGGGTTTGTACATAATGATAAGCACTTTTGTGGCCACAAACCCTGTTACCTTTCACCTTGAGATCCTTATAGAGGTAAAGCTGGCTGAGATACAGGCACTAACTTTTTTTTTTTTAATGTTATTTTTGTTGCAGGTGCAAACACATTACATCAATCAATTGAGCATAAATCTTGCAACAAACAGCAATACTTGACCTTGTAGTATTATCTATAGAACAGTTTTGAGGACTTAAATACTTTCCAATGCCCTTGTCGCTGAAGTTACAAACCCCTAAATCCCAGAGGAAAGTCTTGTAACTAGATCCCAGCTGCCCCTAGCAAGCCTACTCCTTCTCTGCATTATACATCCTCCCCCAAGTACCCTGGTATCTATGCCATGCTCCAATCCATTGGGCGTACAATTTTCCTTTTGCCTGAGTTGCCTCCATTTTTGCTGCCCACGCCGCATACGTGGGGGGCACTGGTGATTTCTAACCCTGGAGAATCAGTGATTTGGCAATCAAAGTACCCACGAATATGATTTGTCTAGAAGAAATGGGCAAATTCGCATTTTGCATAATACCCCATAAGGCCATTAATGGGCAGGGGGCTTGCTCGTACGATATCATGGTACTGATCTTCTGGAAAATCACCTCCCAATATCCTACCAAGTGAATGCATGTAAAGCACATATGGAGCCAGTCCCCCTAGGTGTTTTGACAACATGGACACAGACCTGATGCCTCCGAGTGCATTTCCTTGATTCTAGAAGGGGTGTAATACCTGCAGCCATTTGGAGTATAAAGCGATTTTTTAAAAATTCGCCCCTCTGAGTGTTTTGTAGTACACCTTGTTGTGTTTTCACCATTGCTGTAACCCTATCTTGCATCCCGTGATGCTTTCTACTCTACTCAGAAGTTTGGAGATTGCCTTGTTTGAGTGTCCACCCTGAAGTGCCTCATACCATCTGCCAATGCCTACTTGATTTTTATAAAAGGCCTGACCAATAGCTTTTTTGGGGCTATCTATTGCTTTTTCTGTTGTTAGCAGGAAATGTTGGATTTGACAGTGAGAACATTTTAAGTTTTCTGGGATGTCCCTTTGCCCCATTACACATTGCGGCCATGTTTTGATATGATCTCCTGTATAAAAGTCCGCTAGGGTCCTGATCCCTGCGGCCTCCCATGCCTGGACATCTCGTCGATTAAGTTCTAGATCGATCATCCATACATCCCTAACTTGGATTATCGGGTGGGTCCGATAAATTTGCCTGTATTTGACGAATACTAAACTGCAACATTCCCGGCAATTTGTATCTTACCCGTTTTGGTAGAATTTTAAGGAATCGAGAAATCTGTGTGCTTGTTTCTGCCAGCATTTGATTAAGGTAGAAGTTAAGATTTGGCTTTTGTGCAGCCCTTGATGCCTAATCCAATATCGTAGCCTCATAATACATTTGAAAATTGAGGAGTGCAGCCCTCCATCTTCTACTGAAAAAGTTACGTTTTTCTAGCTGTAGCTGAGGTTTCTTGTGGCTCCATATAAACTGTCGGATTAGTAGATCGAACTCATGAAAAAACGTTTTGGGAACTCTCATAACTGCACTAGAGAAAACAAAAACTAATAACGGAAGAATCATCATTTTAATCAGAGCGGTCATTCCTATGACCGTCATGGTGGATTCCTGCCACTACAAAAGTAATCCTTGAATCTTTTCAAAAACCCGGGTCCTTGGAAACATATATACCTAAATACCTGATGGGGCTGTAAGACAAAGATACTACCCGAATATCTTTTGGCAGGACTGATGTTTCGGCATTGTACAAGATAGCCTCTGATTTAGAACAATTGATTTTATACCCCCTCAGGTCCGAAAAAGCCTTGATCTTGGCAAAAGCTCTATCCAAGTTGTGTGAATCTGCATAAAGGTCAGAATCATATCATCGGCGAATAACTTCACCTTGGGTGCTAGAGGGAGCGGAGCCCGTGTACATTGATCCTGTCGAATTGCTGCAGACCGAGGCTCGATATAAAGTGCAAACAGCACAGGGGACAGAGGGCACCCTTGCCGGGTGCCCAGTGATATCTGAACCAGACCTGCTATTTGTGTGTTAACCAAAATATTGGCTTGGGCCCCTTTATATAGCCTGCGTAATGCTTGGATGAACTTTGTTGGGAAGCCAAACTTGCCTAATACCATAAACAGCACTTCCCATTGAACTAAATTGAATGCCTTCTCAGCATCAAGCTTTATGATCACCGCCGGATACGGATTGTGGGACAGATAGTCTATTGCCTGCACCAAAAAGTTAGTGTTAGTGGATAATAGCCTCCCTGGAAGAAATCCACATTGATCCTCATGTATTAACCCTTGCGCTACCTGAGCCGTACGAACCGCAAGTATTTTGGTGAACAGTTTGTAGTCCTGATTTAATAGGCTAATCGGGCAATAGGAACCCGGACATTTCGGTGGTTTGTCCTTTTTAATAAAACTAACAACTACCGCTCTTGAAAATTCTAGTGGGACCTCAGTTCCTTTTAATATTTCGTTAAATAGTTCTACTAATATTTTAGTGATTTGACCCTCTAATATTTTGTAAACCTCTAAAGGGAGGCCATCTTCTCCTAGTGCTTTTCCATTGGGAGCTCCCCTGATTGCCTCAACCACTTCATTAAGGGTGATAGGGGATGTTAGTACCTTCTGTGTCCCTGCTTCTAAGCCTGGCAGAATAACAGCATCTAGATACTGTTTGATTTGCAGAATGTTTGCTTGCTTCGTCTCCATATACAATGTGCAATAATGCATGAGAAATGCTTTTTCTATCGCGTCAGGATGACTAACCATCACTCCCAGCTCCTCATCAAAAATAGCTTTTATTAAATTGGAGTTGGATCTCTTTTTGACTGACCAGGCCAAGAACCTACCTGCATGCTCACTTTCTTCATATTGCCTCTGGAAACTAGTGTGCCTATTGAGTATCTCCCGCAACAGATAAAAATCCCTTAACTTGGCCTTAGCCCTTCCCAACATTAATTCCGTTTTTGAACTGGGTAGTAGTTGATTCTTTTTTAATGCCTGCTCTAGCTCCCTTTGAAGTAGATTGCTTCTCTCACGAGCTGTTTTCCCTAGGTTGGCCTTCAAGGAGATTGTCTCACCTTGGATATAAGCTTTAGTGGCTCCCCAAATATTAAAAAGAGAAGCTGACTTCATATTCATTTCTAGAAATGCAGAAACCGATGTTTTGAGCTTTGCTGACCAATCTTCGTCTGTCAACAGAGATCTATCCAGACGCCATTGCGGGCGACTCTGCTGGTTTCCTAATTCACTAATATCAACCCATAGAACCGAGTGGTCAGAAAAAGAGTTTGCAAGTATTCCTGACCCCTGCCACTTCAGTGCAAATGAGGTTAAGATGTAATCGATTCTTGATGCAGTATTATAACTTTTAGAGTAACATGTAAATTCTTTCTCCTGGGGATGATCTGCCCACCACACATCCACTGGCGCTAAATTCGTGATCGTTTGCTGGAGCATTTGGCAAGCTCTTTGTTTGTTCTGCATTTTATTCCTATGTGATGTGTCCCATTGAATATTAGGTAGGACGTTGAAGTCCCCTCCTATTATAAAGTAGCCTGGAAGCAGAGACAAGTGTCTATACAGAGCCTGCATTGGCGCCACATCTTCCTCACTTGGGCCATAGAAACTTACAAAATGGATCTCTTTATCTGCCACCATAGTAGTAACTACTATCCATCTTTCATGAGGGTCCCTAAAACTCCCTTTATCCTTCCTGCAAATTTCCTAGAAAACAGGACTGCCACGCCCCGTACTGCGGAGTCAGCCGATGCAAAGAAAGAGTTGGTGATTTATGCTGAAAGTTTTGGTAGCTTGCTATTGGCTTTCAAATGAGTTTCCTGCAAAAGGGCGACTTGTACCTGAGATGTTGCCAGCCAGTTGCAGACCGCTTGGAGTTTAGCATTATTATTGGCCCCATTAAGATTACATGAGGCTACTTTTAGCTTGTACCCAACCATTTCTAGTTATCCACCCCATCCCCTCCATGGTCAATCATGCTGTGGCTGCATTTTGTTGTACTCCACATTCCTCCTGAGCCTTAACCTCAAGTAAAGGATATAGCTGACTAGTCTCCACCTGCATTTTTTTTATCTACCTCCACCCTGTAGCCAATAGGGCCTCCTCACCCCCACCCCGATCCCTCACCCACATACCTTAACAATAGAGTGCATTGACATGGCACCTCTAGATCCCTGATCACTAAGCAGCAAGGCAGTAGAACAGAGACTGAAACAAACTGGAAGAACCAACCACCCCCTGTCAGCGAGATACCCTGAACAGCCCTGTTGCTTCTCCCTGCCTTTGCCGACCCCTCTCCTCCTGTGCTTTTCTCATCCCCTGTAGCTCTAGCCGAGGTCATACTATCCTTTAAGATCTAGCTTGTCAGACAAGTAACCAGATATGAATACTGTGGAAACATGAATAAACAGGCATACAGGGTCAGAGCACAGATGTATTGATACAAAATATGCAAGCTATACAAAATATGACTTTGACCCCCAGAAAAGTTCTGCCGTGCTAAGCATATAGACTGCTCCTTTCACTGGCCACCTTCTTGCTTTTTTACGTGCTCCAGAAAGTTCCTTGCTTCCTGAACGTTCTGGAAGACTTTCGCTTGCCCTTTATACAATACTTTAAGTTTGCTAGTTGCACGATACCAGCGGGAGCCCCCAATCTTTTGAAGTCATCAATTAGTCCGACAAAATCTTGACGCCGGTGGGCTGCCGCCACTGACATGTCCGAGAACACTCGAAAGCTAAAGCTATCATCCAACTTAAATTCACGTGCTTTCCTGGCTTGAGAAATAATTTGCTCCTTGATTCTAAAGTCCCCAAAGTTGACCAAAATGGTGTGCGGATACCTTGAGTTAGTAGGACATGAAAAAGGTACTCTATGAGCCCTCATAATTGATAGATCCCCTTCCGTTTCTGCCCTGTTCGGGAGGATGGTTTTACAAATAAGTTCAGACACCACCTTGGTCATGGATGAAGCTGCTTCGAGCTCCTCCGGGACCCCCACAAATCTAAGGTTTGATCGCCGTGACCTGTTTTCCATCTCATCCAGCTTAACTTGAAGGTCTACTAGTTCAGATTGGATACGAGATGTTGACGTTTCCACTTGGTTTTCTACATCCTCCAAGTCCGCAACCCTCTGCCGAACCTGCGATACTCAAATCGAGAGAAGAGTTAAATGGGAATTTATTTGACTAAGCTAGTCCTTTTTCTCCCTGCGAGCCTCCTCCTGTGATAATTTTATAGTTCAGAGCTCCACTAACATCTGACCCATCAGCTCCTCCATTGTTGCAGCTCCGTTTGATGCTCTGACTGTACTGGCTGGAGTGGGGGAGTTGTGCCAGAGATTAGATGTCACAGGTATAGTAGTGGTCGCTGGACCGAATATAGTTGAATTGAATACCCTCGGACAAGACCCAGTCGATGCCACAAAAGGGGCGGTGATAGGGGTACTTTGATATTAATTGCTGTTTCTTCGCCTTGTGAAATTGTTTACTTGAGCTCTCCCCCTTTTGGTAAGTCTCCTTCAGTCTCTTATGGTGATCCTTTAGCATTACTGATAACATTTGAAAAGAGGGGGTAAGCAGGTTTCATCAAAGATTTCCCCCTGTGTCGAGGGGATGTCGTGGAATAGACAAGAGGGAGGTCGCCTAGTACTACTACAGTTGGTTGTGGAGGAGGGGACCCACCAGTAAGGCTGCTTTGAAGACGTGGCTCAGCAGGCCGCACTGCTGACTGCGTAGAACCTCCCCCCGTGCTAGGATCCAGCATAGCTGAGAGATTTGGTGAAGAAGGTGAAAATTCCTGGCTCCCAGAAGATTCTCGCAGAAAGCCTGCTGCGTTGTGCTGATGAGAGCTGTGTCTATACCTGCCTAAGGCAGGAGTCAAAGTTTTAGATCTTGGTCCTTTCGTGTTCTTGGCCATTGTTCGTGATTTAAACCCTCCGTCCCGGGTTATACATTTCATTGTGAACTGAAGTAAGAATTAGGACCCTGAGGCGGGGATAAAGCCAAAAAAGGGCCGCGAGGGGGCCAATGAGATCAAAAGAGGGTGGCAGCCAGGATAATTAGCATGAGTGCCAGGAACAGAGACCAGACAAGTGGCAGGTATAGCAGGAGGCACCTGGGTCAGCAAGCCTGCATCAACATACTTATAGACCGCTTCCGTCGCTCCCCTGGCCCATAGAGGTCTGGTATTGGGCTTTGTTCTCCAGGGCAGGCTATGTGGCAAACAGGATTTGATAGCTTTACTTCTTAATTATCCTGAGTTCATAAAGGCATGTAATAGTTAACTTATACAAGTGCCCCACCCCTGCCAAACATGCCACACATTGACTCCTTTTTATCCTTTCCCTCCTGCTCGGTTAATGTCCGCTTATCACCACTTCAGTTCTTCAGTTCTTTGTTGCCCCTAAAACCAGCGCAGAGCCAAGATTTATACACCGGCATTGTCTCCACAATAACCTCCTAGCGCAAGTCTCGACAAAATGCCCCCAAGACTTCCTGCACTGCCATCCCCAGCCTCCCAGTTCATGTTGTCATGCTCACCACAAACTTCGCCACACTTATCTGAGGTTTTTTTTTTTCCCAAAGTCCGTTGCACTTTTTCCTTTGTTCCTCCTGAATGCCCTCGCCAGGGCTTAGAGGACCGGCAGAGGGGGAGCTGCCTATCCAGCTGACTTCTGTAGGGACACACTCCAGTGTCCCCCGATAGGCGTTGCGCGGTGCTCCTCCTGCTGTTTTTGTCTTTTTTTTAAAAAACTTCGGGCTGTTCGCAAAGCGAAAATCATTGGAGGCATGACCAGCCTCCGGGCAGTTTTTAGAGCGGGGGAGCAGAGGTTTCCGCAGCTGCTAGACCTTAGAGCGGCGCGGCCACCAGCGCGTCTCGTCCACCCGCCATTGCTGCCTCGCACAAGCTCTCAGTCCCGGAGCATGACGGGAGCTCTCACAGGACCGCCTCCGACCACCCTTATACAAGCACTCACTTATAGGAAGGAGGGAAAAGTTTTAATTATGCCAGAGTAATTTGAGTAATTTCAGAAATTCCACATTACTCTTCTTGTGATGTAAAATTACTGAAAATGTCCTGATTACACCTGCTCATGTAATGAAAAGTAATTTGCGGAAAAAATCTTACTGCAGTAGCAAAAAAGCAAGAACTAAGCAAGCACAAGCAGCTGCTGATGTTCCTTTTAAGGCGCATTTAATAATATTTTCTTAGTGCAGAATGCATCCTTGAGTCCATTATAGATGCAAGGGTGCATTTTGTTCTAAGTCTTTGTGTAATTCCACTAATTTTGCAGCAGTTCTGAGTAATTACACCACAGCAAATTATGCAAATTATGCCCACCCCTACTTATACGTCTATAGACCCTAAATGTTTTAATGTTTCCAAGTTATTTTGACAGACATGGCACAGAATGCCACTCTACTTGACCATGGCCCAATACACAGTGACTTTGGAGGCTACTGCTCCACAAATGATCCTACTCATTTAGGTTTACCTGCAGAGGTGGCTATTGATACAGAGGATTATAGCCTATACAAGAGTGTGTAAGCTATTTACTCTTCTATAGCTATGTACTTGTTTTTATTCACAAAGCCATATACCAGGGCCAGATAAAGGATTACCAAAAGGCTCCATGTTATCAAAAAATTTCTTTTTTGCAGTACATCAGTGCATTCAGGAACTATTAATTCTAGTGCAGTTCAATTAAACAAATCAGACTAAAATATCCAGAACCAATGATCTGTAACCACAAAGGCCAGAACTGGAAAGGTTGTATCCCAGTGGCATCAAGCCATCTGATATTTAGGGTGATCTTATCAAAATAGAAAAAAAATCCATGGGCTTCTTATCAAGTCACTAACATAGTATAATTGAGAGGCTTCATTACAATCCCATGACAGAAGGAAGTACAACTATGGGCTTACTTTAGAGTTTGAGGGACAGAGTTAACACTGTTGGGATGGCCGAGGACAATACCTCCCCCATCCTGAAGAGTATAAGCCTGTCAAATTTAGAGTTATCTGCCAACCATGTGGAAAACTCTTTACATTGACAGGAACTGCTGTCATGGCAGCTCCTGTCTATGACATTACAGTTAGACATGATGGTTCGCCACAAGCCTTTCTAATGTTTTGTTTTATTTTCTGGGTCATTATTTTTTCCTGTGAGATACAGCTAGGTTTTACCCTAAATTGGCTGGATGGTGTAAAGTCTGTCTTCTGACTGCCTCCACTATTAGGTTCCCAGAAGAAGTATTCCTTTGTGGAGCCAAAAACAAAGGAATAGAACCATAGTTAATTGAACTTAATGTCCCTTGAATGTTAATGAATATTCACAGTCAGTCAAGGAAAGACATATAGGCATTGAAGAAATGGAAGAAAAGAAACAGAGATAGTTTAATCATTGACTCTGATACAAATATTGTAAAAAATAAGACACTGAGTACACAGAGTCTTGAGACCTATGGATTGATAATTATGAAGTTCCACCTTTACACTTATTTCCCAGATAGAGATATGGATCCCATATTGATGTTTCAGAACTGATTTGGGGTGGATCTCTTTCAAATGCATTTTCTGCCTCTAAATCACATGCAGCCTTTGTTTTAGGATATGGCTCTCACAGCAGCACTAATTGTGCTGGCTCCAAGAAGGAGTATCCAAACCAAGGACACAATGAAGCGTAAGATCTCAGCACATAGCTGTCATCAGCCTTTCTGAGCAGTCATCAGGCACAGACACAAGCGAAGCCTTTCTCAGAAACTTTGCTACTTTTAATAAGAGAAACCTGTTATCTACCCCTCGCTCCTAACATCTATCCTAGGTCATTACTCAGAAAGAACTAGTCAGCAGCCCTTTGATAACAAGAACCTCACAAACTTTTTGTGGGAAACCTTTTATCCATCCTCCCTTACTTCAATGTCAAGGTCTACACCCTAAAGCCACAAGGATGCCATAAATACATTTCCACTGTCTAGGGAAGATGTATCTACTCTCCATCACATCATGCAAAATGCATCCCACTGGTCCATGCTCTTAAACTTTCAGGACACACCAAGTTTTACTATACACCATACATACACACACACAGGGAATGTCAACTCAAATGTCTAGGAGTTCCACAGAACAGAACACTCTAACCATCTTTGCTGGCCTTCCAAACACTTCTGCCATATATGTCTCTCCACCACTCTTCATCTAGCCCTTCTAACCCTTAGGGTTTCACAGAGCACTTATCTGCAACTGGCCTTGGTTCCCAGTGCTATCACAGCTGACAATCAGAGCACATTGTTGCTCAGAATCCCTCTTTGGGCCAACTGAGACAGTCTATCTGGAGCTTAGCACACACCCTTTTCTGCTCATCTAAGCCTTCTTATGATCCCGAGCTCCCCTCTGCTGATTTCCAAAGCCCTTAGACCCTCTTTGTTAGCCATTAACCATTTTTGCTGACTGCAGCCATATGAGTTTCTCAAACCCTTTCTACCTTTCTTCACAGACCACACAGCTTTTCACTTATCTGCCTTTGAACTACTCTGCCAAGTTTCAGTCCTTCTTTCCCCAGATCCACCCTCAAACTACTGTGCCAGCATCAGACAGCATCAGCCATCCCTCAGAGGTCAACATGTATCAGCTCAGGCTTTGTAATCAGTTTGTGTGATCTCGTGTTTCAGCTTATACATGAGCCAACAATGTTGGGGTTTCTGGGGTTGACAGCTTAAGAAACATGAAGAAAAACTGTTTACAAAAGGGACGTCCTAATGCATGTGGTGTAAAATCACATAAGGCTTCTCCTGCTCTCTGTCTTCTTTCCTCTCTTCCAGGTCCTTCTATGCCTTCTGATGTTGGTCCGCCTTCTGGTCCTGTGCCAAGTCCAGCTTTTCTGGGTTGTTTTGGTCCTCCTGATTTTCATCCTAGTCCAAGTAGTTCTTTTCAACATGGTGTTGGTTTCCTGAATTTGGCAGTCCTGTCCTAGTCCTTCCTGACTCTTGTCTTCATGGCCCTGCTCCTTAGCTTTCCTTGTATTAGCCCAATCTGGGCCTCCTGATTCTGATACTACCGATTGTCACCCTAATCCTATTGGGCTTCAGCATCTTTCTCCTAATCCTGTCTATCTGGTTCTCCTAGTCTGGTATTTCTAGCCTTCCTTGTTTGGGTCATCCTGATTCGCCTGGCCCTGGTTCCTGTCTTGGTGTTTGTCCTGGTACTGTAATCAATGAGTCTTAGTTGTCCTTATTAGGTCCTCCTGGGCTGGGCCATTTATTTTAGTCCGGGTTTGTTACCAATGGCCCTTGTGGCTCTGGTTGGTTTGGCCTTCTGATCCTCACCAGCCTGATCGTGATACTTCTGTTTCTGGTCTTTGGGTCCTAGTCCACTTGGTTGTGACCCTTCTGGTCTTTGTAGACATGTTCCTGGTCCTTCTTATTCTGGTCGTGCTAGTCCACCTAATCCTCCCCAATCTGGTCCCTGGTCTTAATGGCCATTGTCCACCAGATCCTGCTAGTCGTGGGTCTCTGTGGCTTGATCTTCCTTTTTCACTTTATTGTTTCCCCAGTGGTCCTCCTTACCCTGATCCTTTTAGCTCTTGTCCTATTGGCTCTGGTTGCCTGGCCACCTCCTTCTAATGTCCTAAGCTCTATTCTTCTAGTCTTCCTCTCTCTCAGTCTAGTTTGCCTAAAACTGTTTTTTTCTATTCGTGTTTATCATTTTTTTATGCTCCCTCCCTGGTTTTGTACCTACTGAATTACATCCTTTTGAATTTGGTCCTCCTTGGGTCTTTGTGTGCCGAACCCTCTTGGTCATGGACCTCCATGCCATTCTGATCCTTTCAGGCTCTCTTCTCCTAGCTCTCCCTCTTATTTCCTGATCCTCTTTACCCTCACCCCATTGACCTGGTTATTCTGAACCTTCACACCCTGCGCATCAGATTCCTAGTTTATTACTTCCTAGGCATGCTCATCCCCTCAGTCCAACTGGCTGTTGTGTTCCTGTCATTTTAGGACTTGCCCTCCCGGTACCTGTCTTCCTGGTTTGGATCATCCTGGGCCTCCTGAACCTGTGCCTTGTCCTCAAGTTCCCTCTGTCACTGTATGCAATCAACTTTACCCTCTTAGTGCTGGTTCTCTTTGTCTGGGGCCTTCCAACCCTTGCTATTTTTGTCTTGGTTGTCCTGGACATCCTAGTTCAACTCCCTCGGGCTTCAGGTCCTCCTGAAATTCCTTACCTTGTCCCTGCTAACCCCAGGTCCGGGTCTTTCTGCTCCCCATGGTACTCTGGGCCCTGGTACTATAATCATGGTCCTGTGACACTCCTAGGCCTGTCCCTGGTCCACTTGGCACTCATCCTTCTAATCCTCCTTGCTGTGGGCTTGATCCTCCTGGCTCTGAGCCTCCAGGTATCTTTGGTAGTGTCCCCCTCACCTTCATTTCTTATTTTGGTCCCTTGATCCTATTGGTCATAATCTTCATAGTCTTCTATGATCTCGTGCTGATTCTCTTGTTACTTCTCCCCGTGCTTCTACACCAACTGATCATGGTTCTCCTTGCGCTGGTCATACTGGGCTTGACCATCCTGTTCTTCATCTTCCTGGCCATCTTCTTCCTAGCCCTTTGGCCTGGATCTCGAGGGTCATCCCAACCCTGAAGAACTTGACCCCATCTTTTCCTCTTCATCCTAGTCTTCTTGGTCCTGGTACTCAAGGTCCTGATCTTCTCTTCCAAGATCCGGATCATTCCGGTCCTTCTTGTCCTATTGTGCTTGTATCATAAACCTAGCCCTTTGGCCACCCTGATTCTTCTTAGTCTCCCCATAAAGCTATTTTCCTTCCTGGTCCTCTTGGCCCTGGTCACCATGTCCTGGTGCTTCTTACCCTCTTATTCCATGCCCTGGTTCCACAGTTCCTGATCCTTCTGGCCTCCTGTGTCCTGGTCCTCCTAGACTTTGACCTCCTGGTTCGGGTTGTCCAGGTCCTCATGAATCGGTTGATTATCCTCTTAGTCTTACTAGCACTGTAGCCATTGATCCTGACCTTCCTTATCCAGGTTCTCCTTGTTTGCTTCTTTCTGAGCCTGGTCATTTTAGTTCTGATCCTCCTGCCCACTTCTGGCCAGTCCCCTCGGTCTTCCATAATTTGGGTGACCGTGTAACATCAGTTCCCCCTCACCTTGGTCCTGCTACCTGTAATGACTGACCTGCCTCATTTGGTAACCAAATCCCTGGTTCCCTAGGTCCTGATCTTCTTTGCCCTTTTTGTCCTGTTTCTGGTCCTCCTTATCATGATCCTTTTAGTTTATCTAACCTTTTGCTCTGGTA
This sequence comes from Pleurodeles waltl, assembly GCF_031143425.1. Taxonomy (NCBI): domain Eukaryota; kingdom Metazoa; phylum Chordata; class Amphibia; order Caudata; family Salamandridae; genus Pleurodeles; species Pleurodeles waltl. Next base: position 1,240,971,698 of record NC_090446.1, read on the forward strand.
TTCTGGTTCCCCTTGGTACTAGTATCCCTGGTATTCCTAATCACTGTCCAACCTTTTCTGGTCTTCTGGTACTACTGACTATTGCCCTTCAGATTCTGATCTTTGTAGTTCTCATCAATCTGGACCTGATCCCCCTGGCCCTAGTTCTCTGGCTCCTTGCCTTCATGGGTCTGTAATACATTTTCCTGGCCCATCACAGAGTATGTAACCCTTTCCTTTTTTATGCATTTTGATGTTCCTTGATCTCCAGTTCATACTAGCCTTGGAACCTTTCACCCTGTACTTCCTGGTCTGTCTGTTTGTCATGTCATTCTCAGGTACTCTTGCTCTTGGTCTTTTGGATCCTGGGTCTCTTGTTTCATGAGCTCCTGGGCATTGCCCTTTTCACCCCATCCCCTAAATCATGTCCCTCAGTACTCATGGTTCTACTCCCCTGGTTTATCTAGTCTCATGATTTACCTATTCCTAATCCCTCTGTGTTGGCTCTCCTAGTCCATAAAGTCCTAGTCTCAGTTCTGGTTCTCCTTTGTTTGGTCCTCATATGTATTGAGGTACCTAGTGCTGGTCCAATTGGCCTTGTTTGCCTAGCTCTCCTAGTCTCCTGGTCCTTCCGCCCCATCCCAGTCCTACTAGTCCTCCTGGTCTATTGGTTTGCCTGTTCTACCTTGTTCTTGTCAATTTTACCCTGATGCTCTTTATTATGGTCATCCTAATAATTCAGTCTGGTCTTCCTCAAGCCTCTGACACTGGTTCTCCTAATTGCCATGTTATGGTTACTCTGTTTCATGTAATATTGTCACACTGGTTTAGGATCCCCCTGATCCTGACCCTTGTGGACGTTCTTATCCTTGTCCAACTTGCCTGGACATACTGGTCCTTTATCTCCCTCCTGATCATTTTAATCTAGGATCACCAGGTCCTGTGAGCCCTGGTCCTTTCCCGTCATAATCTTCTCAGTCCTGTTCAATTCACTTCTGGCCCCACGGCTTTCCTTGATCTGATCTCTGTGGTCTTAGCCCTCCTGTCTTTTAGCCTTCTTTCCACTGGTCTCCTGGTGCTGGTCCTGTTTGGTTTGTGTACCTGGATTTGCTGCTCCATACGCAGGATGTCCTCAAACCTCTGGTCCTGATCAGTGCACTCAAACCCTCCTAGCTCTCTTCATCATTATGGTCAAGGGGCTTTGTTTTATTTTACCCTGGTCTTTCTGTTACTTCAGGTCCTTGTCTGCTGGGTCTAGCTCCCATTGTTTCGCATATTCCTAGCCCAAATTCCCTCACCCAAGCATGTACCTTATGTTCTGCAACTCATCACTTTATAAATCATGAAGATGCTCCTCAACCTCACACACCTTAGGTTAAGTATTTGCTTTAAAATTGGTATCACTGTTGCCTATACCAAACCTTTAAAATTATCTTTGCGTTTGCAATGTTCCATGTGCTTGTAATATTACAACTAGGTTTGACTAAAAGGCCTCATGTTTTTGTTCCACGTTTGTACAAGTCTAGCTTCAATGATGACCATTTTCTGTTATTGTAATTATTCACATGCTTGATAATTATCCATGTGCCAGCAGACAGGGACTTTCTAGTCAGGTACTTTCCAGAGTGATTCATGTACCACCAATACAAGGGCTTTCCAGTCAGGGACTTTTATTCATGTTCTTGATAATTATCCATGTGCCTGCAGACAGGGACTTTCTAGGCAGGTACTTTCTAGAGTGATTTATTTACCACCAATACTGGGACTTTCCAATCAGGGACATTCCAGAGTGATTCACGTGTCCTTCTAGAAAACACTATCTACCTATAAAAACTCAGTCAAACCCCAGTTGGATGCTTGGCTTTATATACCGAAAAAGAACCCTTATCCTCCTCCCACTCTACTGAATCATGACACCCTATTCTCCCTGGTCCAAGCTTCCCAACCTAACCCGGTGACCTCTGCATCTCTGAGCCATTCATTGGGCTTCTCTGATCCCTGCATTCCAGAAAAAGCCTACAATGAGTGACAGTCGGGAATCCTCTCCGCAGCCAAAGCCGTTCAGGAATGGGCCGACATGTGAGGGCGTAACCTGCAATGAAAGGAAGAGCAAGCAAAAGAAGAGAAAACAAGGTTAGTACACTATTCATTGTTTCTCGTCCGCAACAATTCTACAGAAAATAAAAACTTCAAGGCTTGTGAATAATCCCAGCATAAGACTCCCACTCTATCTGCTGAAAGTTCAAGAGACTATTTGCAAACTTTTAAAGAGAAAAAGAGAATTTAAAAATTAGAAAAGGAAGAACAGTTGCATAACATGAGCATATAACATAAAATGCTGCCAGGGAAAAAACTGTGAACTGTTATCCCTAGATCATGAAAGGAGGGGGAATTTCTATCCTACAAGAACTAAAGGAGTGTATATTTTCCGTGTTGGTGTATGCATCTCTGAGTGTATGCACTTCCATTGCTCAAATGTTATTTTAACTAACTATGTTAATGCATGCCATTGCTAATATAGTGTGTGTGTTCCTTCCCTTTAGTTGACTCTCCTGCCCACCCCGAAAGAGGAAGACACTTAGGGCATTCCCGAGCAGGACAGTGAGCTGGACATCACTCAGAGGGCATGAGTCTTTGCTTCTTTTATTATTTTGTCCTGAACCTCTTCCCTCCTAGGATAGTGCCTTATTTGAGGTTATCATTCCTTGGTGAGCGTTGTGTTGGGAGATAGTAGGGTCCAATATCGTCTCTGCAGACATGTTCTCCAGGTGAGTGGTCTGACACCCCTAGTCCTGTTTTTCCTTATCCTGTTCTTCATTGTCTATTTGTTCCTGGTCCCCTCTGGCATTGGTAGCCCGGTCCTCATAGATTAGGTCTCCCTGATCCTCGTGGCTCTGGTCACCCTATCCCTCCCTGGTGGTCCAACTCCTGGACCTTATACTCCTATCTGTCAACATCTTCCTTCTACTGGTCCTAATCCTTCCTCTACAATGACTTAACTCAAGTACAGTACCCAAGCCTGTCACTCAGATTTTTTTTTTTTTTAAATACTTTTGCTGAAGCAGCATTTTTAAGGACAGAAATGAGGGCTCAGTAAAGAAATGGTCTTGTCCACTTAAAACACTGTTTATCGTGTTAAAAATTAAAACTGCGATTCCCAAGATGCGTTGTGCAGATGACTGTAGTGCTGGAATCAGTAAGCATTTATGCATAAAACCCATACGCAGCTGAGTGAACTCCTCTTGTGAATTACCCAGATGCATCAGTTACCTGTTTTCTGCTTTCACATCTCCATTCCACAGAAGCCCCATTACTATGTCTTGCTCAGTTTACTGCCAGCCAGTGTCCCAAAGCACTGTGCTTCCAAGCACCAATGGCCAACTTAACATATGTTTCCCTCTAAGGCCCAGATACTACCTATCTCTCTGGATTCCCTTTTTGCTGTTGCTTGTTGTCTGCTGCTGTGTAGCCAGGTCTGAAATATTAAGCAAACACAACCCTCCTTAAGGAAAGAGCCTAAAAGCTAGCACACATCATTCCATAAAAAGTCAAAAAAGAGCCCAGCCCTCAAAAGTCATCAAAAGGAGGATCATGAAGAGTAAAAAAATAATGCATTCTCATGAGACAATAAAATATTTATGTAACCTGCTTTAAAATCATACTCATTATTCTTTGCAGACTGCCAAATACTCCTGGATTGCAGCACAAAATATATACGTGCCATATCCTGAAGCTACTGAAACAAAAGTACATTTCATTTTAATTCAATATTCTACATAATTTCTTAAATACATCTGAAAAAGCAGTTCAAAATATACATTTATTGTATCTATTTATTGTATCAGAAGTGATTTTGGTTTTCCTTCTTATTCCATCTTTAGGTTGTTTGATCAATGCTGGCAATTCTATTATTTATCCTGCTTTTTCCTGTTTCACAACCGAAAGTCACATTCGTCTCACTACACTCTTGCGTCATTTCCATCAACAGTATTTTCTCTACCCATATCTACCAACAGCCTGTTTTCCAGGTCTTAAATTTCTTCTCATTTAATTTGACCAGTGTTTACCAGTACATTTGAGCTTTATGAAGGCCAACTCAATTTAAAATAGCAAAATAATCAATCCACCATGCTTCCTAATCACACAGTTTCATTAATGTTACATCCAAGTTAATGGTGTTTTATTTACTCACGGATTTGAACTCATAATTAGAGTACATTGTGTTGGCGTTCTTGTAAATATCCTTCAACACTAGACTTTAAATATTCGTTTCTGACATCTTTTTTATGCTTATAGATGTCGTATCAAATTTACATATAGCTAACCTCACATATAGTCCACAAGGGCATTTTCTATCAGTAATCACCACATCACAGATTGTAAGCTGTTGTAACCTGATTTATTTTAGTGTTTAAGAATGTCTAGGATAGTAAATTAAAGTGAGATCCATTCTGTTTTTGTTTCTTTAGATAATAATACTAAACAGTTCCTGAGAAAGGAGTACTTTTTTTCAGAAACGCATTTACCATTTGCAAACTAATTTGGAATCTAATAAAGGATGGAACAAGAAAAGTAAAATTTTTAACAAGTAGACATACCCACAGATAATACAAAATGTGGAAGAAGTTTCATGTTTAGTGTGCCCTTTATTTCAGTAGACACTGACATACAAACAAAGGCATCCCATAATCCTTATACAGGATGTGATGTTACTCCGAATGGACCTCAGCGAGTCAGAGACTGTGATAAAGCTTTGACTCCCCTTCCTGAGTAGACCAAAGAATTCAAGGCATACACCCAGAATATAAACGTTGTCTCAGGTGAAAACAAGTGACCATGCCTCTGGTTCCTGTTTTGTCCAATTGCAGCTTCTTGTAGGCCACAGACTGATGGCATTTGCTCAAACATATTTGCTACTTTTTTCTGCTCCCTTCTGTTTTTGTGCAGTGATGGTAGTGAGAGATGACCAGCACAAGGATTTGTAGGAGGACAGTCATGAGAACATCTTTCACCTGTTTTGCATGCTAAATATCACCTTGGTGCTTTTTATACAAACATAGGCAGTCAGATGGGAATTATTCACCCGTTGATGCACACACATACACGTACTTGCCACATATATATTTTACTGAGCAGAAGTGAGATTCATAGACTTGGGCGACTACAAGGATTGCACAGGGAGATTTATCCAAAAGAATTACAAGAAGATGTATTCTATCAATTAACAATATTCAGCTTCTCCAACTGCTAGTCCTGTCATCATGGCTGGACATGAGAACAGTAGTCACACTGGATGAAAGTTAGCATAGATGGTGTCAATTCCTATAGCCACTGGAGATGATTACTTCACTGGGGAGCAACAATCAAGAATCATTGAAGAGCACCTCTGGGGGCACCCACAAGATAATCTTCTGAACAAGAGCACACAGTGAGTCTACCAAAAATGAGAAAATCAGGTGCAGTTCCTAAACCTGAAGAATCTTTGCCATCTGATAAGGTAAGCTTTCAAATCCACCCATCAGAAGTTTAGACCTCAGAAGAACTGTCCAGTGGACACAACTTTAGTGTGTTGCCTATCATGGCTATTAACAACAACAAAGATTTGTGATCCATTTGGTTAATCAAATTAGCCTAAGCAGACAGCAACAGAACCATTTCAAACCCATAAAATAACATAAGACTCTTACTCAATTGTGTCCCAGTTATGTTTTCTGGTCAGGAGATGACAAATGATGAAAGGCAATGCATTATCTTTTTCAGTGTTGCAGAGTTGTGACAAAATAGCCCAACTCCTTTGTCAGAGACATCCATCTGCACTTTCTGAGCTCAAGGGTGGTAAAGGCTAGGCAGGCAGGGACAGCTGTGGGAGTAGGAATTGGCTAGAGAGTCAAACAATAAATGCAGTGGAAGGAGACGTGGAAAATTAGTAGGAGATGTGGAAAATTAGTAGTAGCATTTGTATGGTATAGGAATTAACCAACTTCAGTCTCTGAGTTGGTCACATTTTAAGTATCCTGCCACTTCCCAAGTTTTCAATTCTGATTATGCTTTTCTGCATCCTTGACCTATTGAACTGTACAATGCTCTCTTAGCTCCTCGCTGATCATACTGCCCTACCTGGCTCTTCTAAATTTTGGTCACTTACCTCTTTAGTGTCCAACTAATACAAATAGTGGAACCAAGCAATAATATTCCAAGTATGAAATACAAATGAAGAACACATTCTTTGTGAGTCTGTCAATCTCATTTAACAGTTCTTAAATGTAACGTTTAGAAATATACCTATTGCACCAGTTTCAGAAGGCTGACATGCAGCTAATACCTGCCAAACGGTATCACCAAATACTTGCCATGTGTATATCAACACTCACAATGTGCATCAGTCAGTCATTATGGTAATGATTCAGACAACACCATGTGTGCCTAGAGTAGCAGGCCATTAAAAAGTATGATATGTGCTTGACAATGTCACATATGCAGTAAATGTGTCCTTTCACATCACAGGAATACTTACTTCTGCCAAGGAACAATGGTGTCACCCATGTGGCATAGTACATTGCAGCCTGATTTGATGCTGACCAGCATATTTATAAAAAAACAGATGCCTAAGGAATGCTTCTGACATGTGATGAAAATATACTTCTGACCTCCAACAACTAGCAAATGCAGCCTTGCAAGAGGAACAGCTGCAGCCATATTAATACAATAAATAGATATGTGTGCTGTATATATCTGACATACTGGGATGGCATAATTATTAGCATTTAATTTGGACCATGTGTAGCTGCGCTACTTACAATGCAATGTCCAAAACTTTGTCCTCTAGGTGGACGTCTCCCATATACCCAGGGTGAGATGGATAGCTTCAGAGACCCCAATGCTACCAATAAGTGTAATAAGTACATGTATGTAGATTTTTTACATGTGTGTGTGTGTTATCTGTATGAACTGTAACACTGTGATGTCTTTTGGGAGGTATCATTCACCTACAAACAATTTTCAGTCAGTGTTCCAACACAACAGTATTTGGTCACAGAATCATTTGTAATGAACAAGGAGGCATGGCATTCTGAATATAAGGTCAATGCAAGCAGCCCACATGTTATAAACATCTTTATATCTGTTGTGAGTTTGGCATATCTATATTCGTGATGCTGTTGGCACAGAAACCATCATTTGGTGCATGCTCTGCAGGTGTTTAATACAAACAAATGTAGTTGTTCTGGTTGTAGCATAAACATAACATCATGTTTCAACATATGTAGCATCTAAGTTTAACAAACTTGGTTTATCTTGTCTGTGCAGTTTTATGTTGCATACGTGCAAAAAAGTGTATGGCACGGGTGCTGATGATGTGCAGTATTAACACACAGACGCTGTTAACAACTGTGAAAAGAAAGGTATCACAAATTCCTGGTACTACTAAATGTGTGTGCTAATATGATACATGTATTCTTTCTTCGTGCAGCATACTATGCTCATACATGCTGCATTCATTTGAGCTCTCCTGCAACATAATTCCAGGGTGTGCCAAGATAAACCTGAGGAGAAAGCTGAAAAGTGCAAGCAGGGTAGCCTCCAAACTAAATTAGTTTTGACTATGATAGACGTTGAAAATGTTGTTTGGTTAGGGCTACGTTATTAGAAATCATGGATTTGAGCCATGTCAGAAATTACAAAACATGGCAATCTGTTTCAGTAAGGGTGTCAGCCTTCTGAAACTGGTGCAGTGGGTATATTTCTTAACACGGTTAGCTACTGAGATTGGTGTAAAAGCAGTGCCATTTGGCCACAATCATTGAATGAGTCTAATGGGCATTGTGTTGCCAGCTAGAAAAATGCACTAGTCTGAACATGGTTTGGCATTTTAATCCCAATCTCATTCCCTGTATATCACTTATGTGCTCTTTCTTTTAGGAACACATACGATGCACATTATATTGTAATGTTGCTGCACTGTGAAAATTGTTAAAATGCAGGAAATTACATACTGCTGGCCTACATTAGGCTGGATAGCAACAACATAGTCAACCTGCATCATGGGACAAGGTTACAAACATTCAATGCCACAAAGTTTGCGTCCAGATGAGTACTCCTGCATACATACAGACACTACTGAGATGCATTTTCTTATGTAAAATGTACATAGACTGGAAGAATGACTGTACTGCATTATGAATAAGGAAAAAACAACTGCTTTTTGAGACAAGTGTATGCCAAAATATTTTAGTCAAATTGCCATCCATTTGATTAAATTTGTGAAATGTACAAAAGTACTGTACTGTAGGCGAAAAACCACTACCCCAATCCATGATTTGTTTACCTGCCACTGATTAAGTAAAGTATACTATGAGTGCTTCCTTGTGTGACTCATGATGATTAATGTAATGCAGCAACAAAATACCTTGATTGCCTTACCCTCGCAAGTGTAATGTATCTAGATGAGCAAAATTGTACCCACTTGCATCATGCAGTCCAAGACCTTAAGTTACAAATTGTGTGCCATGTGTCAAATTTTTATTTTACAAAGTCATCATGAGTGTGACTCATTGATCTGAATGGTATGATTGTAACATATTTTGACTACATTTCCATATTCTGCATCTACACTGGCTACACTTGACTCAGTTAACCGTGCTCAAGTAAGGGATATCTTAGTACTGAAGGTATAGTGTCCATATCTCTGTCTCATCATGTACAAATAGTCTGGACAGACACAAATGATTGTATAACAATGTCTGCATGTTTTCACACACATCAAGTACATTTACAAATTGTGCTAATTTTTTTGTATTCACCTCTCTAGCTAACATGACCATGTGGGGAAGGCCTATGAAGCCCGAATGGAAAGCTTCCACTGCATTAGGCATGTATTAAAGGCGTTCTGAAAAATTTCCAAACTTTATGAGAGTGCCAAGGCAGCGGGGTCATGGATGAACTACACACAAGTGCCAAAAATTCGGCCCGAAAGCCACCATAACATGTACAACAGCAGCAAGCCAAACCCCAGCCAACCCCAGGACATCTGCAACCTCACAGCAACCATCTGCCGTGCCCAAACGACCTAGACAAAGGCAAAGATCTGTATTTAACCCCTTCGCTGCCAGGCCTTTTCCCCCTCCTGTGCCGAGCCTTTTTTTGGCTATTTGGAGCAGTTCGCGCTTAGGCCCTCATAACTTTTTGTTCACATAAGCTACCCACGCCAAATTTGCGTCCTTTTTTTCCAACATCCTAGGGATTCTAGAGGCACCCAGACTTTGTGGGTTCCCCAGAAGGAGGCCAAGAAATAAGCCAAAAAACAGTGAAAATTTCGTTTTTTTTTAAAAAATGGGAAAAATGGGCTGCAGAAGAAGGCTTGTGGTTTTTCCCCTGAAAAGGGCATCAACAAAGGGTTTGCGGTGCTGAAATCACCAGCTTCCCAGCTTTCAGAAACAGGCAGACTTGAATCAGAAAACCCAATTTTTCAACACAATTTTGGCATTTTACTGGGACATACCCCATTTTTACGATTTTTTGTGCTTTCAGCCTCCTTCCAGTCAGTGACAGAAATGGGCATAAAACCAACGCTGGATCCCAGAAACCGCAACATTTTAGGGTTTCCTACAGAAAATAACAACTGAAAAAGAAAAATATTGAAATTGAGGTGAAAAAAACATCAATTTTTCTCTACGTTTTACTCTGTAACTTTTTCCAGCAATGTCAGATTTTCGAAAGCAATATACCGTTACGTCTGCTGGACTCTTCTGGTTGCGGGGATATATAGGGCTTATAGGTTCATCAAGAACTCTAGGTACCCAGAGCCAATAAATGACCTGAACCCTGCAGTGGGTTTTCAATCTATGCCGGGTATACAGCAATTCATTTGCTGAAATATAAAGAGTAAGAAATAGCTATCAAGAAAACCTTTGTATTTCCAAAATGGGCACAAGATAAGGTGTTGAGAAGCAGTGGTTATTTGCACATCTCTGAATTCCGGGGTGCCCATACTAGCATGTGAATTACAGGGCATTTCTCAAATAGACGTCTTTTTTACACACTGTCTTACATTTGGAAGGAAAAAATGTAGAGAAAGACAAGGGGCAATAACACTTGTTTTGCTATTCTATGTTCCCCCAAGTCTCCCGATAAAAATGATACCTCACTTGTGTGGGTAGGCCTAGCGCCCGCGACAGGATATGCCCCAAAACACAACGTGGACACATCACAGAAAACAGAGGTGTTTTTTGCAAAGTGCCTACCTGTAGATTTTGGCCTGTAGCTCAGCCGCCACCTAGGGAAACCTACCAAACCTGTGCATTTCTGAAAACTAGAGACCTAGGGGAATCCAAGATGGGGTGACTTGTGTGGCTCGGACCAGGTTCTGTTACCCAGAATCCTTTGCAAACCTCAAAATGTGGCTAAAAAAACACATGTTCCTCACATTTCTGTGGCAGAAAGTTCTGGAATCTGAGAGGAGCCACGAATTTCCTTCCACCCAGCGTTCCCCCACGTCTCCCGATAAAAATGATACCTCACTTGTGTGGGTAGGCCTAGCGCCCGCAACAGGAAATGCACCAAAGCGCAACGTGGACACAGCCAAATTGGTGAAGGAAAACAGAGGTGTTTTTTGCAAAGTGCCTACCTGTAGATTTTGGCATGTAGCTCAGCCGCCACATAGGGAAACCTACCAAACCTGTGCATTTCTGAAAACTAGAGACCTAGGGGAATCCAAGATGGGGTGACTTGTGTGGCTCGGACCAGGTTCTGTTACCCAGAATCCTTTGCAAACCTCAAAATTTGGCTAAAAAAACATATGTTCCTCACATTTCTGTGGCAGAAAGTTCTGGAATCTGAGAGGAGCCACAAATTTCCTTCCACCCAGCGTTCCCCCACGTCTCCCGATAAAAATGATACCTCACTTGTGTGGGTAGGCCTAGCGCCCGCGACAGGAAACGCCCCAAAGCGCAACGTGGACACAGCCAAATTGGTGAAGGAAAACAGAGGTGTTTTTTGCAAAGTGCCTACCTGTAGATTTTGGCCTGTAGCTCAGCCGCCACCTAGGGAAACCTACCAAACCTGTGCATTTCTGGAAACTAGAGACCTAGGGGAATCCAAGTTGGGGTGACTTGTGTGGCTCGGACCAGGTTCTGTTACCCAGAATCCTTTGCAAACCTCAAAATTTTGCTAAAAAAACACATGTTTCTCACATTTCTGTGGCAGAAAGTTCTGGAATCTGAGAGGAGCCACGAATTTCCTTCCACCCAGCGTTCTCCCACGTCTCCCGATAAAAATGATACCTCACTTGTGTGGGTAGGCCTAGCGCCCGCGACAGGAAACGCCCTAAAGCGCAACGTGGACACAGCCAAATTGGTGAAGGAAAACAGAGGTGTTTTTTGCAAAGTGCCTACCTGTAGATTTTGGCCTGTAGCTCAGCCGCCACCTAGGGAAACCTACCAAACCTGTGCATTTCTGAAAACTAGAGACCTAGGGGAATCCAAGATGGGGTGACTTGTGTGGCTCGGACCAGGTTCTGTTACCCAGAATCCTTTGCAAACCTCAAAATTTGGCTAAAAAAACACATGTTCCTCACATTTCTGTGGCAGAAAGTTCTGGAATCTGAGAGGAGCCACGAATTTCCTTCCACCCAGCGTTCCCCCACGTCTCCCGATAAAAATGATACCTCACTTGTGTGGGTAGGGCTAGCGCCCGCGACAGGAAACGCCCCAAAGCGCAACGTGGACACAGCCAAATTGGTGAAGGAAAACAGAGGTGTTTTTTGCAAAGTGCCTACCTGTAGATTTTGGCCTGTAGCTCAGCCGCCACCTAGGGAAACCTACCAAACCTGTGCATTTCTGAAAACTAGAGACCTAGGGGAATCCAAGATGGGGTGACTTGTGTGGCTCGGACCAGGTTCTGTTACCCAGAATCCTTTGCAAACCTCAACATTTGGCTAAAAAAAAGCACATGTTCCTCACATTTCTGTGGCAGAAAGTTCTGGAATCTGAGAGGAGCCACGAATTTCCTTCCACCCAGCGTTCCCCCACGTCTCCCGATAAAAATGATACCTCACTTGTGTGGGTAGGCCTAGCGCCCGCGACAGGAAACGCCCCAAAGCGCAACGTGGACACAGCCAAATTGGTGAAGGAAAACAGAGGTGTTTTTTGCAAAGTGCCTACCTGTAGATTTTGGCCTGTAGCTCAGCCGCCACCTAGGGAAACCTACCAAACCTGTGCATTTCTGAAAACTAGAGACATAGGGGAATCCAAGATGGGGTGTCTTGTGTGGCTCGGACCAGGTTCTGTTACCCAGAATCCTTTGCAAACCTCAAAATTTGGCTAAAAATACACATGTTCCTCACATTTCTGTGGCAGAAAGTTCTGGAATCTGAGAGGAGCCACGGATTTCCTTCCACCCAGCGTTCCCCCACGTCTCCCGATAAAAATGATACCTCACTTGTGTGGGTAGGCCTAGCGCCCGCGACAGGAAATGCCCCAAAGCGCAACGTGGACACAGCCAAATTGGTGAAGGAAAACAGAGGTGTTTTTTGCAAAGTGCCTACCTGTAGATTTTGGCCTGTAGCTCAGCCGCCACATAGGGAAACCTACCAAACCTGTGCATTTCTGAAAACTAGAGACCTAGGGGAATCCAAGATGGGGTGACTTGTGTGGCTCGGACCAGGTTCTGTTACCCAGAATCCTTTGCAAACCTCAAAATTTGGCTAAAAAAACACATGTTCCTCACATTTCTGTGGCAGAAAGTTCTGGAATCTGAGAGGAGCCACAAATTTCCTTCCACCCAGCGTTCCCCCACCTCTCCCGATAAAAATGATACCTCACTTGTGTGGGTAGGCCTATCGCCCGCGACAGGAAATGCCCCAAAGCGCAACGTGGACACAGCCAAATTGGTGAAGGAAAACAGAGGTGTTTTTTGCAAAGTGCCTACCTGTAGATTTTGGCCTGTAGCTCAGCCGCCACCTAGGGAAACCTACCAAACCTGTGCATTTCTGAAAACTAGAGACCTAGGGGAATCCAAGATGGGGTGACTTGTGTGGCTCGGACCAGGTTCTATTACCCAGAATCCTTTGCAAACCTCAAAATTTGGCTAAAAAAACACATGTTCCTCACATTTCTGTGGCAGAAAGTTCTGGAATCTGAGAGGAGCCACGAATTTCCTTCCACCCAGCGTTCCCCCACGTCTCCCGATAAAAATGATACCTCACTTGTGTGGGTAGGGCTAGCGCCCGCGACAGGAAACGCCCCAAAGCGCAACGTGGACACAGCCAAATTGGTGAAGGAAAACAGAGGTGTTTTTTGCAAAGTGCCTACCTGTAGATTTTGGCCTGTAGCTCAGCCGCCACCTAGGGAAACCTACCAAACCTGTGCATTTCTGAAAACTAGAGACCTAGGGGAATCCAAGATGGGGTGACTTGTGTGGCTCGGACCAGGTTCTGTTACCCAGAATCCTTTGCAAACCTCAACATTTGGCTAAAAAAAAGCACATGTTCCTCACATTTCTGTGGCAGAAAGTTCTGGAATCTGAGAGGAGCCACGAATTTCCTTCCACCCAGCGTTCCCCCACGTCTCCCGATAAAAATGATACCTCACTTGTGTGGGTAGGCCTAGCGCCCGCGACAGGAAACGCCCCAAAGCGCAACGTGGACACAGCCAAATTGGTGAAGGAAAACAGAGGTGTTTTTTGCAAAGTGCCTACCTGTAGATTTTGGCCTGTAGCTCAGCCGCCACCTAGGGAAACCTACCAAACCTGTGCATTTCTGAAAACTAGAGACATAGGGGAATCCAAGATGGGGTGTCTTGTGTGGCTCGGACCAGGTTCTGTTACCCAGAATCCTTTGCAAACCTCAAAATTTGGCTAAAAATACACATGTTCCTCACATTTCTGTGGCAGAAAGTTCTGGAATCTGAGAGGAGCCACGAATTTCCTTCCACCCAGCGTTCTCCCACGTCTCCCGATAAAAATGATACCTCACTTGTGTGGGTAGGCCTAGCGCCCGCGACAGGAAACGCCCTAAAGCGCAACGTGGACACAGCCAAATTGGTGAAGGAATACAGAGGTGTTTTTTGCAAAGTGCCTACCTGTAGATTTTGGCCTGTAGCTCAGCCGCCACCTAGGGAAACCTACCAAACCTGTGCATTTCTGAAAACTAGAGACCTAGGGGAATCCAAGATGGGGTGACTTGTGTGGCTCGGACCAGGTTCTGTTACCCAGAATCCTTTGCAAACCTCAAAATTTGGCTAAAAAAACACATGTTTCTCACATTTCTGTGGCAGAAAGTTCTGGAATCTGAGAGGAGCCACGAATTTCCTTCCACCCAGCGTTCCCCCACGTCTCCCGATAAAAATGATACCTCACTTGTGTGGGTAGGCCTATCGCCCGCGACAGGAAATGCCCCAAAGCGCAACGTGGACACAGCCAAATTGGTGAAGGAAAACAGAGGTGTTTTTTGCAAAGTGCCTACCTGTAGATTTTGGCCTGTAGCTCAGCCGCCACCTAGGGAAACCTACCAAACCTGTGCATTTCTGAAAACTAGAGACCTAGGGGAATCCAAGATGGGGTGACTTGTGTGGCTCGGACCAGGTTCTGTTACCCAGAATCCTTTGCAAACCTCAAAATTTGGCTAAAAAAACACATGTTCCTCACATTTCTGTGGCAGAAAGTTCTGGAATCTGAGAGGAGCCACGAATTTCCTTCCACCCAGCGTTCCCCCACATCTCCCGATAAAAATGATACCTCACTTGTGTGGGTAGGCCTAGCGCCCGCGACAGGAAACGCCCCAAAGCGCAACGTGGACACAGCCAAATTGGTGAAGGAAAACAGAGGTGTTTTTTGCAAAGTGCCTACCTGTAGATTTTGGCCTGTAGCTCAGCCGCCACCTAGGGAAACCTACCAAACCTGTGCATTTCTGAAAACTAGAGACCTAGGGGAATCCAAGATGGGGTGACTTGTGTGGCTCGGACCAGGTTCTGTTACCCAGAATCCTTTGCAAACCTCAACATTTGGCTAAAAAAAAGCACATGTTCCTCACATTTCTGTAGCAGAAAGTTCTGGAATCTGAGAGGAGCCACGAATTTCCTTCCACCCAGCGTTCCCCCACGTCTCCCGATAAAAATGATACCTCACTTGTGTGGGTAGGCCTAGCGCCCGCGACAGGATACGCCCCAAAGCGCAACGTGGACACAGCCAAATTGGTGAAGGAAAACAGAGGTGTTTTTTGCAAAGTGCCTACCTGTAGAATTTGGCCTGTAGCTCAGCCGCCACCTAGGGAAACCTACCAAACCTGTGCATTTCTAAAAACTAGAGACCTAGGGGAATCCAAGATGGGGTGTCTTGTGTGGCTCGGACCAGGTTCTGTTACCCAGAATCCTTTGCAAACCTCAAAATTTGGCTAAAAATACACATGTTCCTCACATTTCTGTGGCAGAAAGTTCTGGAATCTGAGAGGAGCCACGAATTTCCTTCCACCCAGCGTTCCCCCAAGTCTCCCGATAAAAATGATACCACACTTGTGTGGGTAGGCCTAGCGCCCGCGACAGGAAATGCCCCAAAGCGCAACGTGGACACAGCCAAATTGGTGAAGGAAAACGGAGGTGTTTTTTGCAAAGTGCCTACCTGTAGATTTTGGCCTGTAGCTCAGCCGCCACCTAGGGAAACCTACCAAACCTGTGCATTTCTGAAAACTAGAGACCTAGGGGAATCCAAGATGGGGTGACTTGTGTGGCCCGGACCAGGTTCTGTTACCCAGAATCCTTTGCAAACCTCAAAATTTGGCTAAAAAAACACATGTTCCTCACATTTCTGTGGCAGAAAGTTCTGGAATCTGAGAGGAGCCACGAATTTCTTTCCACCCAGCGTTCCCCCACGTCTCCCGATAAAAATGATACCTCACTTGTGTGGGTAGGCCTAGCGCCCGGGACAGGAAACGCCCCAAAGCGCAACGTGGACACAGCCAAATTGGTGAAGGAAAACAGAGGTGTTTTTTGCAAAGTGCCTACCTGTAGATTTTGGCCTGTAGCTCAGCCGCCACCTAGGGAAACCTACCAAACCTGTGCATTTCTGAAAACTAGAGACCTAGGGGAATCCAAGATGGGGTGACTTGTGTGGCTCGGACCAGGTTCTGTTACCCAGAATCCTTTGCAAACCTCAAAATTTGGCTAAAAATACACATGTTCCTCACATTTCTGTGGCAGAAAGTTCTGGAATCTGAGAGGAGCCACGAATTTCCTTCCACCCAGCGTTCCCCCACGTGTCCCGATAAAAATGATACCTCACTTGTGTGGGTAGGCCAAGCGCCCGCGACAGGAAATGCCCCAAAGCGCAACGTGGACACAGCCAAATTGGTGAAGGAAAACAGAGGTGTTTTTTGCAAAGTGCCTACCTGTAGATTTTGGCCTGTAGCTCAGCCGCCACCTAAGGAAACCTACCAAACCTGTGCATTTCTGAAAACTAGAGACCTAGGGGAATCCATGATGGGGTGACTTGTGTGGCTCGGACCAGGTTCTGTTACCCAGAATCCTTTGCAAACCTCAAAATTTGGCTAAAAAAACACATGTTCCTCACATTTCTGTGGCAGAAAGTTCTGGAATCTGAGAGGAGCCACGAATTTCCTTCCACCCAGCGTTCCCCCACGTCTCCCGATAAAAATGATACCTCACTTGTGTGGGTAGGCCTAGCGCCCGCGACAGGAAACGCCCCAAAGCGCAACGTGGACACAGCCACATTGGTGAAGGAAAACAGAGGTGTTTTTTGCAAAGTGCCTACCTGTAGATTTTGGCCTGTAGCTCAGCCGCCACCTAGGGAAACCTACCAAACCTGTACTTTTCTGAAAACTAGAGACCTAGGGGAATCCAAGATGGGGTGACTTGTGTGGCTCGGACCAGGTTCTGTTACCCAGAATCCTTTGCAAACCTCAAAATTTGGCTAAAAAAACACATGTTTCTCACATTTCTGTGGCAGAAAGTTCTGGAATCTGAGAGGAGCCACGAATTTCCTTCCACCCAGCGTTCCCCCACATCTCCCGATAAAAATGATACCTCACTTGTGTGGGTAGGCCTAGCGCCCGCGACAGAAAATGCCCCAAAGCGCAACGTGGACACAGCCAAATTGGTGAAGGAAAACAGGTGTTTTTTGCAAAGTGCCTACCTGTAGATTTTGGCCTGTAGCTCAGCCGCCACCTAGGGAAACCTACCAAACCTGTGCATTTCTGAAAACTAGAGACCTAGGGGAATCCAAGGTGGGGTGACTTGTGTGGCCCGGACCAGGTTCTGTTACCCAGAATCCTTTGCAAACCTCAAAATTTGGCTAAAAAAACATATGTTCCTCACATTTCTGTGGCAGAAAGTTCTGGAATCTGAGAGGAGCCACGAATTTCCTTCCACCCAGCGTTCCCCCACGTCTCCCGATAAAAATGATACCTCACTTGTGTGGGTAGGCCTAGCGCCCTCGACAGGAAATGCCCCAAAGCGCAACGTGGACACAGCCAAATTGGTGAAGGAAAACAGAGATTTTTTTTGCAAAGTGCCTACCTGTAGATTTTGGCCTGTAGCTCAGCCGCCACCTAGGGAAACCTACCAAACCTGTGCATTTCTGAAAACTAGAGACCTAGGGGAATCCAAGATGGGGTGACTTGTGTGGCTCGGACCAGGTTCTGTTACCCAGAATCCTTTGCAAACCTCAAAATTTGGCTAAAAATACACATGTTCCTCACATTTCTGTGGCAGAAAGTTCTGGAATCTGAGAGGAGCCACGAATTTCCTTCCACCCAGCGTTCCCCCACGTCTCCCGATAAAAATGATACCTCACTTGTTGTGATTAGGCCTAGCGCCCGCGACAGGAAATGCCCCAAAGCGCAACGTGGACACAGCCAAATTGGTGAAGGAAAACAGAGGTGTTTTTTGCAAAGTGCCTACCTGTAGATTTTGGCCTGTAGCTCAGCCGCCACCTAGGGAAACCTACCAAACCTGTGCATTTCTGAAAAGTAGAGACCTAGGGGAATCCAAGATGGGGTGACTTGTGTGGCTCAGACCAGGTTCTGTTACCCAGAATCCTTTGCAAACCTCTAAATTTGGCTAATAAAACACATGTTCCTCACATTTCTGTGGCAGAAAGTTCTGGAATCTGAGAGGAGCCACGAATTTCCTTCCACCCAGCGTTCCCCCACGTCTCCCGATAAAAATGATACCTCACTTGTGTGGGTAGGCCTAGCGCCTGCGACAGGAAACGCCCCAAAGCGCAACGTGGACACATCACATTTTTTCATTGAAAACAGTGCCTACCTGTAGATTTTGGCCTCTAGCTCAGCCGGCACATAGGGAAACCTACCAAACCTGTGCTTTTCTGAAAGCTAGAGACCTAGGGGAATCCAAGATGGGGTGACGTGTGTGGCTCGGACCAGGTTCTGTTACCCAGAATCCTTTGCAAACCTCAAATTCTGTCTAAAAAAAAACATTCTCCACACATTTCGGTGACAGAAAGTTCTGGAATCTGAGTGGAGCCACAAATTTCCTTCCACCCAGCGTTCCCCCAAGTCTCCTGATAAAAATGATACCTCACTTGTGTGGGTGGGCCAGGTGCCTGCAACAGAATAAGGCCCAAAACTTGTAGAGATAGAGGGGATAGCACAGCAAGTTTATAAGGACATATTCTTTTATACATCTTTAGACTGACTCTGCTTTGGGGACCCACATAAGTGAGGTGTCATTTTACTTGGGAGGCTGAGGGGAACACTGGGGAGTAGGAATTTTGTGCTGAAGTGGTGATCCTACGAAGAAAAGTCAGGAAAATATGTTTTTTTTAAGCACATTGAGGTTTACAGAGGAGTCTGGGTAAGAAAATGTTGGGGGATCCACGCAAGCCACACCTCCCTGGACTCCTTGGGGTGTCTAGTTTTATAAAATGCCTGGGTTTGGTAGGTTTCCCTAGATGAAGGCCGCACACAGGACCAAAAACATAGGTGCCCTCTCCCCCCCAAACACAGGTAGTTTTGTAATATATCGTTTTGATGTGCCCACATACGTCCGTGATGTGCCAAACACTAAAATTTTGAAAAGAAACAGTTAGGTTATGTGAAAAAGACCCCTCACCCACCAACCAAGTTGGTGGCATGCTTCATCATCGGGGTCCCATCTGAGGCACCTAGCGTGTCACAGGTGTGCTGCGACGCCTGATTACAGCGGAGCAGGTTTTGTCATTTTTACCACACATACTGGTTGGATTTGGCACGAGGGTGAGTGATGGTTCAGTGGATCAAATTTTACTAACAAGAGCTTTCACAAAAATGAAATGCACTGTTAGTAACTGAAAGGCAAAAAACTGAACCAATGACTCCCAGCTCGTGAGCTGTAAAGCCGCGACAAGGCACCAACCGCTTTACAGTCCATTCACACAACTTTCATACATGACACACACAAGGCCATTCACACCGCCAGCCACGGGCCCAGCACATTACAACACTCACATCGACAGACAGCGCCACTCAAGGGCCCATCACTTACATACGCCCACATGCCTGATACAACAATCACACCAGCTGATGGGAGTGTGTGGACTGGTGTTTGGCTGGCAGTGTGTTGCAGTAGCCAACAGCAAGTCAATATGTACACTCTCAGCCAAGCCCCACTCCACCCACAATTGCATCATTTTTTTTTTTTTTTTTAACAGAGGAACCCCTAACTA
Source organism: Pleurodeles waltl (assembly GCF_031143425.1). Lineage (NCBI taxonomy): Eukaryota > Metazoa > Chordata > Amphibia > Caudata > Salamandridae > Pleurodeles > Pleurodeles waltl. Next base: position 1,240,991,345 of record NC_090446.1, read on the forward strand.
AGTAGAAAGAATTACAAAACTACAAACACAAAAGCTCTAACTAAGAACATGACAGAAATGCTAACCATGAAACTAAACACATGAAAATACAAAACAGACATGAGTTTACACTCATGGTTGTTCCCAGAAATTCTTCTGGGTGTGGTAATTCTTAAAAGAAGCACCGACACACAGCCCAGGCTTTGAAGGACAATCTGGGCAGTACATTCGAGACTCCCTCCGGATACCTCTTCGAAAACACACTCTACATTTCTTAGCTGGAAAGTCTTTTTTGGGTGTGGGAGGAATGTACTCAGCAAAGTGGCGATCTTTCAATCTTGCCACATCCTCCACCACTGCTTCTCTAGGAACTCTGGCCTGTTCCACCACAATAAGGCTCTCTATCACTGACTCCTGAAATTTCACAAATGTCATCTTTGACTCTGGAGACCTATCCCTAAACACAATAAAAGCATTGAAGGTTGCTAAGTGGAAGAGGTGAAGTGCTAACGTCTTATACCAAACGTAAGACTTACGAATAGCAGTATAAGGTTCCAACCTCTGGTCAACTCTATCTACACCTCCCATGTGCTTATTATAATCTAAAATGCACACAGGTTTGCGCACTTCAGCAACCTGGCCCCAAACAGTCACAGGGGAAGTACTCTCATCATGGATGGTACTTAGCATGTAGACATCCCTCTTATCTGAAAATTTCAAAGCTAGCAGCTCCTCGTTCCGCAAGGCACAGCACTGTCCTCTCTCAAGTTTTTTACAGACAAGCTCCCTTGGATAGCCTTTCCGGTTAGAACGGATTGTGCCACAAGCAACTGTGTCCACTCTAAACAATTCCTTGAACAATTGCACACCAGTGTAGAAGTTATCTACATACAAATGGTGACCTTTGTTGAACAGTCGTCTACCAAGATCCCACACAATTTTCTCAGTAACTCCAAAAGTGGGAGGACAACCAGGGGGTTCAATATTGGAATCCCTACCAGTGTACACACGGAAACTATACACATATCCTGTCCTACTTTCAGACAGCATATACAATTTAATTCCATATCGTGCCCTTTTGCTAGGAATGTACTGCCTAAAAACCAAACGACCCTTGAAGAGGACCAAAGACTCGTCCACACTTAACTCTTTGCCTGGAACATAGACCTCCGAAAACCGATCTACAAAATGATCAAGGACAGGCCTAATCTTAAAAAGACGGTCAGAATCTGGGTGATCTCGTGGCAAGGCTAATGCATTGTCAACAAAATGCAGCATCCTAAGAAGAAGCAAATACCGATTACGACTCATGGTCGCTGGAAATATAGCTGTTGCCATCAAGGGACTAGTAGACCAATAAGAAGCCAGTGACGGCTTCCTTATCAACCCCATCAAAAAAGTCAAACCCAAAAACTTTTTTAACTCCTCCAAATTTGTGGGAATCCACTGGGCAGCTCTAGAGTGTGGCCTAAGTCTAGCAGCGTTGTCCCTCAAATGCTGCTCCGCATACAAATTAGTCTGCTCAACAATCTCTTCCAAAAACACATCATCCATGAATAACTCAAAGAAATTGATAGGCATAAAGTTCTCTGTATTGGCGTTACAACCCGGGAGACCAGTAAAGGCAGGCAACTCTGGCTGCTCCATGTTTGGGGCAACCCAGACATCAGGTCTTATAACGGGAAACCTTTCAGCCCCAGGTTGCTGCACTATTGGCACATCAATGTCCTCCTCTAAAACAGGCCCTTCATCTGCACTGAGTGTGGCTTCATCATCAGAAGATTCCCCTCCAAGAGAAACATCACTGCCAGAATCTCTGACTTCCTCCTCTGCCTCAGATGCAGAGTCTGTCTCATAGTCATGATCAGACTGTGACTCAAAAAGCATACCAACCACCTGCTGAGCGGTCATCCTGCGGCTAGCCATGATCTCTCCTGCTAAAATTAACTGGACAAATTCACCACCAACAACCAGCACTGTGTAAGACAAGTGACAAAGTGTAGCTTTGTTAGTAAGAGTTATAAACTCAAAAACTATACCGCTCACTTGCCTGAAAAAGCTTGATTCACCAGCAACTACACAGCAATCACCAATGATATCCCACTAAAAATAAAGAACGAAAGGCAAATTAGAAATAAGACAAAACAAATATCATTGTGCACAAACCTAAGGACAATTTCACACACAATCCTGCATTTAGTACACCCCCTACAAACATGTCATTCATGCATGGCAACAGTACTCCTTTGGAGTAAATTGTTTTTACTTACCTAAAACATGCAACTGTGCAAACTGCAGGTCAACCACCGCCAAAACCGCAAGGAGCCACAGCAAATAAAGCAAAAGCTTTGAACTAGAACAAAAAGGAGGAAAACATTTTTTATCACAAATGCAAAGACTTCTTCAGTTGACAAACACCCCACCATCAAACATTTAGAAATTGGTGCCTAAGTGGATTCTGCCATAGGGGCAGATGGGCCTACTAATAAAATAGACCTGTCTATCCCAAGGAAGCCAGAAAATACCTTTAGTAGTGTGTCCCCATGGAGAGCAACCCTTGCCAAAGGGGACAGCCCTCAAAAAGAAAAAAAAAAAAAAAAGAAATAACACACACAACACTATCCCTGGTGCCTAAGTGGCTTCTGCCCCCCTTGGGGGCAGGTGGGCCTAAGAAAATAGGCCCATCTGCCCCCAGCGGGTGTAGAAATGGGCAACAGGTCAATGCCCCCCTTGGGGGGGCGCCCCGTGACCAAGGGTACGCCCCACCACAAAAATAAACAAATAAAAAAAAATCCCTGGCGTTCTAGTAGTTTCTGCCCCCCTTGGGGGCAGACCAGCCTAAAAATAATAGGCTGATCTGTCTCCAAGGGGTGCAGAAATGGCCTGGGTACATGTGCCCCCAAAGTGGGGGGCAACCCTTGCCCAAGGCCCCACCCATCCACTATCACACACACACACTATCCCTGGTATCTAAGTGGCTTCTGCCCCCCTTGGGGACAGGTGGGCCTAAGAAAATAGGCCCATCTGCCCCCAGGGGGTGTAGAAATGGGCAACAGGTCAATGCCCCCCTTGGGGGGGCGCCCCGTGACCAAGGGGACGCCCCCCCACAAAAATAAACAAATTAAAAAAAATCCCTGGCGTTCTAGTAGTTTCTGCCCCCCTTGGGGGCAGACCAGCCTAAAAATAATAGGCTGATCTGTCTCCAAGGGGTGCAGAAATGGCCTGGGTACATGTGCCCCCAAAGTGGGGGGCAACCCTTGCCCAAGGCCCCACCCATCCACTATCACACACACACACTATCCCTGGTGTCTAAGTGGCTTCTGCCCCCCTTGGGGACAGGTGGGCCTAAGAAAATAGGCCCATCTGCCCCCAGGAGGTGTAGAAATGGGCAACAGGTCAATGCCCCCCTTGGGGGGGCGCCCGTGACCAAGGGGACGCCCCCCCACAAAAATAAACAAATACAAAAAAATCCCTGGCGTTCTAGTAGTTTCTGCCCCCCTTGGGGGCAGACCAGCCTAAAAATAATAGGCTGATCTGTCTCCAAGGGGTGCAGAAATGGCCTGGGTACATGTGCCCCCAAAGTGGGGGGCAACCCTTGCCCAAGGCCCCACCCATCCACTATCACACACACACACTATCCCTGGTGTCTAAGTGGCTTCTGCCCCCCTTGGGGACAGGTGGGCCTAAGAAAATAGGCCCATCTGCCCCCAGGGGGTGTAGAAATGGGCAACAGGTCAATGCCCCCCTTGGGGGGGCGCCCCGTGACCAAGGGGACGCCCCCCCACAAAAATAAACAAATACAAAAAAATCCCTGGCGTTCTAGTAGTTTCTGCCCCCCTTGGGGGCAGACCAGCCTAAAAATAATAGGCTGATCTGTCTCCAAGTGGTGCAGAAATGGCCTGGGTACATGTGCCCCCAAAGTGGGGGGCGACCCTTGCCCAAGGCCCCCCCATCCACTAACACACACACACACACACACACTATCCCTGGTGTCTAAGTGGCTTCTGCCCCCCTTGGGGGCAGGTGGGCCTAAGAAAATAGGCCCATCTGCCCCCAGGGGGTGTAGAAATGGGCAACAGGTCAATGCCCCCCTTGGGGGGGCGCCCCGTGACCAAGGGGACGCCCCCCACAAAAATAAACAAATAAAAAAAAAACCCTGGCGTTCTAGTGGTTTCTGCCCCCCTTGGGGGCAGACCAGCCTAAAAATAATAGGCTGATCTGTCTCCAAGGGGTGCAGAAATGGCCTGGGTACATGTGCCCCAAAGTGGGGGGCGACCCTTGCCCAAGGCCCCCCCCCATCCACTAACACACACACACACACACACTATCCCTGGTGTCTAAGTGGCTTCTGCCCCCCTTGGGGACAGGTGGGCCTAAGAAAATAGGCCCATCTGTCCCCAGGGGGTGTAGAAATGGGCAACAGGTCAATGCCCCCCTTGGGGGGGCGCCCCGTGACCAAGGGGACGCCCCCCCACAAAAATAAACAAATACAAAAAAATCCCTGGCGTTCTTGTAGTTTCTGCCCCCCTTGGGGGCAGACCAGCCTAAAAATAATAGGCTGATCTGTCTCCAAGGGGTGCAGAAATGGCCTGGGTACATGTGCCCCCAAAGTGGGGGGCGACCCTTGCCCAAGGCCCCCCCATCCACTAACACACACACACACACACACACACACTATCCCTGGTGTCTAAGTGGCTTCTGCCCCCCTTGGGGGCAGGTGGGCCTAAGAAAATAGGCCCATCTGCCCCCACGGGGTGTAGAAATGGGCAACAGGTCAATGCCCCCCTTGGGGGGGCGCCCCATGACCAAGGGGACGCCCCCCACAAAAAAAAACAAATAAAAAAAAAACCCTGGCGTTCTAGTGGTTTCTGCCCCCCTTGGGGGCAGACCAGCCTAAAAATAATAGGCTGATCTGTCTCCAAGGGGTGCAGAAATGGCCTGGGTACATGTGCCCCCAAAGTGAGGGGTGACCCTTGCCCAAGGCCCCACCCATCAACTAACACACACACACACACACTATCCCTGGTGTCTAAGTGGCTTCTGCCCCCCTTGGGGGCAGGTGGGCCTAAGAAAATAGGCCCATCTGCCCCCAGGGGGTGTAGAAATGGGCAACAGGTCAATGCCCCCCTTGGGGGGGCGCCCCGTGACCAAGGGGACGCCCCCCCACAAAAATAAACAAATACAAAAAAATCCCTGGCGTTCTAGTAGTTTCTGCCCCCCTTGGGGGAAGACCAGCCTAAAAATAATAGGCTGATCTGTCTCCAAGGGGTGCAGAAATGGCCTGGGTACATGTGCCCCCAAAGTGGGGGGCGACCCTTGCCCAAGGCCCCCCCATCCACTAACACACACACACACACACTATCCCTGGTGTCTAAGTGGCTTCTGCCCCCTTTGGGGGCAGGTGGGCCTAAGAAAATAGGCCCATCTGCCCCCAGGGGGTGTAGAAATGGGTAACAGGTCAATGCCCCCCTTGGGGGGACGCCCCGTGACCAAGGGGACGCCCCCCCACAAAAATAAACACATAAAAAAAAATCCCTGGCGTTCTAGTGGTTTCTGCCCCCCTTGGGGCAGATCAGCCTAAAAATAATAGGCTGATCTGCCCTCAAGGGGGGCAGAAATGGACCTAAAAGACATGCCCCCCAAAGGGGAGCGACCCTTGCCCAAGGGGGCGCCCCCCCATCCACTACACACACAATCCCTGGTGCCTAAGTGGCTTCTGCCCCCCTTGGGGGCAGATGGACCTAAAAAAAATAGGCCGATTTGCCCCCACGGGGGGCAGGAAAGGCCAGCAGTTCCCCCTCCACATAAATGCACATAAAAATATAAAACCCTGGTGATCTAGTGTTTTCTGCCCCCCTTGGGGGCAGATCTGCCTAAAAAGTAGGCCAATCTGCCCCCAAGGGGGGCAGAAATGGCCGTAAGTAATTGCCCCCAAAAGGGGAGCGACCCTTGCCCAAGGGGCCGCTCCCCGCATGCCAGAAACACAGAAGTAAAACAAAAAAAACAAATCCCTGGTGTCTAGTGGGCATTCCTGCTGCCCGATCGCAATGCGATCGGGCAGCAGGAATGCTCAAAGAGACACCGGGGAAAAGGAAAAGCCTTTCCTTTTCCCCGGTGCCTCTTTAGCCCCAACCCCCCACCCACCGGGAAGAGGAACTCACCTCTTCTCTCGTCGCCGCACAGGAAGCAAATGGCTTCCTGTGCGGCGAGGAACCCATAATGAAGTCAGCGCGCGATCGCGCGCTGACGTCATTATGGGGGGGTGGGGGGGTCGGGGGTGGAAGGGGAAGGGCTTCCCCTTCCATCCCCGACTTTGGGGGGTGGGAGGGAAGCACACAGAGGGAGCGAGAGCGCTCCCTCTGGGCTGTGTGCCGAGGACGTAGTGGTTACGTCCTCGGCACAGCAGCACTGTGCCGCGGGACGTAACCACTACGTCCGCGGCACAGAAGGGGTTAAATATTTTATTCTCCGCAAACATAAAATGATAACCAAGTGCATGGACCAAATTCAGAAGGATCAAGACCAAATGAATATCCTGCAAGATACAGGTTGCCGAATTTATGTGACTCTATCCCTCTGTACATTACTCTTCCCTTTTTTTGTATTCTGTTGTTTTTATATTATACTAATTAGAAATAGTAATAGTTAGGGCTTAGTATAGTTATAGTTCAGATAGGGGTTAGTTTTAAGATGTTTTAATAGGTAGTGTTTTATAGATCTGTTTTTCATAGTTTGTTTTTAAGTGGGTGTGGGTTGCTGTTAAGTATCAAAAAATATGAAAACAAAAAGACCCTAAAACTATATTTGTATAGCTTTACATGTATATTTAGTATATATTTAGGTGGAGTTGATGTTTGTATTCAATCTATGTTTATTAATGGGTGTTGATATTTAACTTGTCATGTGTGTATGGTAGTTAAGATAGTGTAAAATAAGTCAAGGCAGGCCAAGATACGTTTAGATAGACTAAAATAAGTTTAGGTATCTTAAGATTAGTGTAGGTATGTTAGGCTAGTGTTAGGATAGTTAGTGTATGGTAGATAGGTATCTGTTGTGATAATATTTTCAATACAATAAAATGTTTTCTATTTTCAGTTCATCATTGTGCACGTTGAGTTGAATACATAATGTAGCAAATGATTTGTGTTCTATGAAGGTATATGTGCTTTGTCAAAGGCCTAGGGACAACTGTTAATCTACTTCACATGTGAAAATGTTCTGGAACGTTTTCCATACTTGGGACTTTGTAAGTGGGGCACAGTTTGCGATTTCAAACACAACACATCAAAGGTAGTCTCCTACTCTTGCACCCTGTGTGAAAATGCTAGGGCATGGTATCTGTCAGAATATTTTTTCAATATCAATTGATATTTCCTCGCTGCGCCACACTGGTGTCATGCACTACTGCACACACCCTTGCAACATTGTCCTAGGGATTCATTGCTGTTGACAGGTTAATAATTGTGTATGTAGTAACAACTGACAGGAGATTTCCCATAATCATTGCCATTGTCTACTTGCTAACTGAGGCACATCATGCAATTCTCTTTAATGATATCATTACAAATTTTAATGCCCATATTTTTCCCAATTACTCTTCTGCTGGGGAGGTGTTGGGTTGATTCTGATTCTGTAGACTGGCACCTATAAGATAAATGTATGTACAATTTACCAGAAACGTAATATGTGGTTACAATCACACTTCACACATATTAAGCCTCTCAGGGCCGGGGATATACAATTATTTTTCTCATCCTAGTGTAGTAGTTTTTTTTATCAAGTATCAGTTGGCACAGGTCCTCAACATGAAGCCCTTGCATTTTTGTTGTTGTTAACAATCAAGGTATTGAATTTTCCTTGCGCCACCTTGTGTGGCACAGGTATCATGCTAATTCATGATGAATATTGGCATGGGTATCTGCCTTATATTGCTTCAACCATGCAGATGTATTTACAGGAGAATCTATCTCTTCAATGGGTGCACTGATGTTCTAATTTTAGGATGATGAAGTTGACATGTTCACTAAGCAACATTTATATGGATGTGTGGATTTATATGGATCAGTGTTATGGGATTACATTTCACATTTGTAGGTAGTGAGTATTAATGTGATTAGGGGCAGATTCATAGTGAGTGTCAGTTAAGTGAATGTCCCTTGATGTTACACATTGACATTCCCTTGGCAATACAATGCTCATTGGACCACAGCAGTGGTTATAACTCATGTATGTGCATATCTAAAGACAGCATGTGATTTTGAGTTTTGCACACACTCTTCTTGTGATGTGAGGAAGTGGGTTATGAATGTACTTATCCTTCATGATACATGTAGTCCCCTCAGTTTAAAAAAAAATCAATTTGAGGTTTTGTACCAATTTGTATACACCCTTTTTGAAGATTGATTATCCTTCTCAATCTTTGGCAGGAGTCCTATTTTCCTATTTTGACCAACACCAACTGTTATAGAACAGGTAGATGACCAGACAGAGTCCATTTTGGAGACATTTGGAGGTGACCAGAATTTCAATGAGGAGGTACAAATTGCCATTAGGGAAGTTATGAGTTATGAGTGATTTAAAGTCCAAAATGGTTAAAATCAACAGGTGCCCAAACCAAGAGCACAGTACAGGTGACAAAAGAGGTGGCATGATGTCCAAAACAGGACCACCATGAAACTCGCCTGGAGGCACTGACAAATGTCATCGGGCAGATCACTTTTGAAAAGTGGTGGAGTCCCCATCTTCACCCCCTGCATGTTATGCAGTTTATATGGGAGGCATCTGAGACACAGACACATCATAGGCCAAATTTGTGGCTTCCCCGACTCCATGGTAATTCATCAGTGCCTGTAAGGCAGCCAGGAAATCTCTGATCAGAGTCAATGTTGCTATTGAGGTCACCCATTGTTATTATGTAGGAGTCCAACTTGCGCTCCATGGATTTCATGATGTTACGGATGGTCCTCAGCTGTGTGGTAACCTCACTGGTGTCAGAAGTAAAGGGCTGATGTTGTTCCCTTTGCATCATGACACCAGCAGTGTCAGCTAGGGACTCATCAATCGAATGGAGCCAAGTATAGGTGTCTGTAATAGCCTTAGCCGTACCCTTATTAGAACACAGAGACCTACGGACTCCTTCTAGGGGTTTCCGCTATGGTCTCCATCCCCACCCACACCTCATCAGCAATTCACTGCTGGACTCCTGCCACTCACTGTTAAAATTCAATTTGGGCACCCTCGGATTCCTCAGCTGGGATTACACAGGTAGCTGGGACCTGACCTGTGGATAATGGATCCTCTGGAGACCCTGTAATATCGTCCTCACTTGGCAAGACTGGAGAAGAAGACTCAATAGAGTCCAGGAGTTGTCGGAAGGTGTCATCATCCATGGAGGGCAGGATGGTGTCCTCAACAGGACACCATCAACGACAGGCTGCGCTACAGGAGGTTCCTCTGAAAAGAGATAGGACTATGTCAATATTGCTTGTTAAATATGTAGACATAAGTATTTTTACGGACACTTATACTGTTTTTTTCAGTTGTAAAGTATACATGAATATGCAGCACGTGTTACAAGAAGTAGTTTAGGCAATGTTAAACTACTGTTGTGTTACACATGGCAGAACCTTACCATTGTTCAAACTACCTCTGTATGAACAAGGGATGCCATTAGTTTAATGACACACTAAGCAACTCAGCTTGGCAGCTTGCTGGCCTGCCCTGCATGTAAAAGTGAGTGCAGGTAAAGGGCACTTTTTACATTGGACATTAATTTTGTTCTTAGTGGCTACACTGATGTTACAGTTTACCTCACTTCTGAGACCTGTGAGCCATGTCAAAAGGGTGTCAGCATTCCCTCTAGCCATAAGTTAATACCACAGCAGTGTCCAAGTTATGGTATTTTGTCAGGTTTCATAAATTATTCTGCACTCTGCTTGCACTCAGTAAACCACAAAAATCTGCCTTGCTATACTGTCTTTTATGCAATTGTAACTAATTATGCAGCATCTCATGCTCAGTCCATTGATTCACAAGATATTCATCTGCAGAGTCCCTCTAATCTCTTTACTCAGCCACACTCAGTTTTACATGTACATGACTCCCCAGGCAATCATCATTTAGACCCAGGCACTGTACTTTATCTCACACACCGATGACACACAAATCATACAATGACTCTCAGAAGACATACACAGAAACACAAAAAGGTGGGAATGGACAAATGCTTAATTGTCGCACTCATAGAATATAACAGTGTTCCCAAAACCTGCTATGCCATCCTGGAAATGAAACTACATACATTATGCACATTTTGCTGAAAACATTGGGTCTTTAGTGAATGGTCACAAATGACTATTTAAGTAGAGTGGTTCCAGTTTAACAAGCAATTGCAAATATGGGGACCATGTAACCGCCAGTCCCTGTATAAGTTGTTGCAAGTGTTGGGGTTGTGCCCTTTTAGTGAGTGAAGTTCAAGTTGAAAGACGTACACTATGGAAGTTGAATGTTGGAGGACATAGTGATTGGGATGTTGTGACATGAGGTGAGTTTACCTGCAAGGTGGGCACGTACGCATGCTTACTTGCTTCACTCATAGAATGTAACAGTGTTCTTTAGAGCATGCGACACAGGTTTTAGATGAGGAAACTGCCACATGGGGAGCATAAGGGTGATACTGGGTTCTTGGGCAATACTGGCTAGTGGGTGCTGGATTAGCATCAATGATTGTCAATTTGCATGAGACTTTCAAGGTTTTGTGCCCATGAGCTGTATGAGCATATTGTCATGTTTGGTACCAGTGGATGCCGATACCTTATGCTGGGGAGTGTGGAAGGCAAAAATGGGCTTTACAAGATTAAGATAGGGATGCTATTAGCTGGTGTAGTACTCTGTTGATCTGTCGTTCAAATAAAATGAGTACACACGTTAATTGATTGTAGGTGTCATCCACATGGGCTTAATGGCCGTAACTTCTTAATATATTGGGATCAGTTAAGAATATGAGGGCCTGAGGTACACAAGGAACTAAGATAGAATTGCCATTTGATGGAATTGAGTAACGAGTTGTCCGATTGGAGAAGATCAAATTTTAAATGGTATGTAATATAATTGTTACTATATGATTTATTGTGGAATATTTGGTGGGGGTCAAGAACGGTGTGAAAATGATGTAGTGTGGTATTGATTACTACTTTGGAAAATATTAATTTCGATTGGTGATGTGGGAGGGCAGCTGGTCACATTAGAGTGTGGAACTCTAACCCTGAATCTATGGGTTGAGATGATGATTACATCCTGGATGTGGGATGTTCACTGGCCACAATGCATTGCAGGCTACCCAACAAGCCCCTGGTGTTGGGTCCCAAATGCATGTGTGATATCAGATTCAGGTTCTGGATTTCTGCATACAATCATATTAGTGTCAAATGCGCTCATGCGGATCTGTCAATGAATGTGGCCTTGGTACCACCCACATATTAGTTTCTACCCACTGGTTCACACATGAAACATCTTTGTTGGGAACCTAGGGCCAGATGTAGCAAAGGTTTTTACCCATTCTGTGTCTATGGGAAAATGTGTGTTGTACATATGGCCCCTAATTACTCAGTCTACGTTTGGCACACATCACCCCTTGCCTCCCTGAGATACAATCATGTGTCCCCTTTCAGAGACAATGCCAATTCAATCTGCCCCACCCCACCTACCAGGCACTACACTACCCAGGCCCTACCTAGCTCACACAACATCTATGCTTCCAAAATAAAATGGACCTCTGCTGTGCATCACTTGCATTAACTCCCACCCCTAAACTCCATATGAGCAAGACAGGGTGTAGGGTGGGTTCTTACATGGCAGCCAACACCTGTAACAACTTCATGTCAAATGATTTAGTTCAATTGACTGTACACCTGGCTCTTCAGGTGGTCATACTTGCTGAGCCGGCACAAACTCAACACCTGAATACCCTCTTGGATGAGAAGTTTGCACTCTAGCAAATCACAGTACTAAATATTCCAATTCACTCCACTTATGTCTGCGTAGTCCCACGACAAGCACACTTGCTACACGGTGCAATGGAGTCGGCATTGAAACTGACAAATCTGCACAGTTTCCAATAGCCATGCATGATGTGCTGCACCAGTTGCAGTTTTTTGCTTTGTATTGTGCGATTTGTAGTCCAAGTCTGTTGTAGATTAGACAATAAGTATCATGATTAATTGGAGAGCCTGGGCTGTACCTTACATCATGCACAGATGAGTGAAAGTTGGCATAGCTGATGTGAAACATATGTAAAAGGGCAATTATTTCAGAGTTATGTTATGCATGAATTCATATGTGAGACATTCCTGCCCTTTCACATGCACACAGTGCAGCACAGCAAAGTGACTTGCTGTGCTGGTTTGCATTATAAATGTCTTTAATATGCTGCATGGTCCCTTGTTGACACTTACCTTTTAGTTGTTTCTGGTTCTCACCCGCAGCACTGTCCTGTTTGGCAACTTCTGCCACCAATTCTGTTGGGATGAGTGAGGCCACATGCTCCTCCTGTGGGTCCAAGTCCTCCTGGAGATCAAGTCCTTCTCTGATCCTCATGGCTTCCCTTAGATTCTGCTCCAGTTTCTCTTTGGTCCTGCGCTTATAGTCATGCCACCTTTTTTTTCTCCAGTACTATCCTCTTTGTTTGCCTTACACTGTTGTTTTTGTCTGCTACGGATTCTCAAATGGCTTCCTTCTTCCCTAATGGCATTTTGAAGGTGACAAAGAGAAGGAGTTCATTTTTTGTCACCTTGGTAGCAGCGGTTTCTTCTCAAGGGTACTGGGGCAGCACCAATCCTAGTTTAATGCACATGTATGGTAATTGTGGTAATTGCAAACAGCACTTACAGGCATCCACAGACATTTATTTTAGAATGCTAAGTAGCACCAGTGGTGATCCTCAGTATTCTAAAAAAATGTGGATACTTTGTGCCAGTGCATTCGCTCAGCTTCCAGTTGGACTCCTCTTCATTGCCTGATGGCTGATGGTGTTCAAAAACGGGCATCAGGCACGTTTACTGTGACATATACGCTAGTACGCATGTGTGAAATACAAACATTTTACTGCACCACGCACGGCATAAAGGTGATTAGGGAATACAGGCTGACATGGTGTCAGCCCTGTCATACAATGTTTGGGGCTCTCAAAGACCGCCCAGTAGTGACACGAGGCAGCATAGTGTTTTCAAGCAGCCCCTGAACGGGTACAGTATCAGCCCTGTACTTCCATGAACTGCTTGTTTCTAACACTGTTCAGAAAACCCTGCCCTTTCCTTAGTCGTCTCTGCATAGGGTGGCATCATCAAGATTACCTGACACCAATCAACCCTGTGACAAGTGGGAAAGGAAGGGGTTATTATTATTTTATAACAGCCTAAGCACCATTACGTGCAGAGCATTATCTCTGCCTCTCTTGGCACTCTTTCTCTCATCCGAAGGCTGGCCCCATTGAAGCCCATGAATAAGCCAAACGTTCATAGGACTTCTGCCTGCCATCTGCACCTTAGCTCTACCATCATATACAGAGGAGAAAGTGTTAACATTTAAAGTAACAATGAGAAAAAATATATCCATTTAGTGGCTGATTTGTACAAAGTCACACCATAAAAAATTGATTTAAGTTGGCTTCCCTACTTAACCACATTTTGTGATCTAAGGCAAATAATTTATTTACCGATCTTCATTTTTCTTCACTATCGCATATGAAAGCAGCTTGAAATTTGTGAGTTCAGAATGCCACCTGTACAACAACCTATTGTGTTTGATTTACTAGACTATAATGTTGCTCTTTCCATTACATTCACAACCATATACAAAGTTCACAGGATTACTGTCTTGCCTCTTAGTTCACTAATAGCACTACCAAAAGGGTGGGGGCGGTAATGGTTATACGTTCATGTTTAAACACCCGCACTTTTAATAAGTGTGTCTTAGTGCAGTGCTATAATGTGTTCTTTTAATGTCCAAGCTTCCACATGTTAAAGAAGTACATTTTGGGGGAATTTTGAACACTTTCCACGTTTGTAAATTAGTGCCCTCAGCTTCTAGCAAGTGGAATGTAATCAATATAATTGTCATTTGATTCGACCTTGGTGCACTGCCTGTTCTGACTTCTTTCTCCTGCCTATTTTCACACAAGAAATTATTTAAAGCTCAGCAGGGTCATAACCAGGACAGCCATAACTCTGAAACTTACTTGATAGTTCTGGGACATCTTGAAATGCTAACCGACACTCAATGATGCACATGTTCACGAATATTCACTAAACACACACATGCACACACACTTTCTAGCAAACACACATACAAAAACATTTGTTGTGAACCACTTGCTGAAATGTACACATTACTTGAATGGCAGTTGTTGAAAATGGCCCTTCTGCAGGGTTATCCCCAGACTTTTTGCCTTCCTCCTTCTCTTTTTCTGACCTAATTTTTGCTGGTTTCTAGACTCTGCACACTTTACCACTGCTAACCAGTGCTAAAGTGCATATGCTCTCTCCCTTTAAACATGGTAACCTTGGATCATACCTGATTGGACTATTTAATTTACTTGTAAGTCCCTAGTAATGTGCACTATATGTGCCTAGGGCCTGTAGATTAACTGCTACTAGTGGACCTGCAGCACTGGTTGTGCCACCCACTTAAGTAGCCCCTTTACCTTGTCTCAGGCCTGCCATTGCAAGGCCTGTGTGTGCAGTTTCACTGTCACCTCGACTTGGCATTTAAAAGTACTTGCCAAGCCTAAACCTCCCCTTTCTCCACATATAAGTCACCTCTAATATGTGCCCGAGGTAACCCCTAGAGCAGGATGCTGTGTGGGTGAAAGGCAGGACATGTACCTGTGTAGTTTACATGTCCTGGTAGTGTAAAACTCCTAAATTTGTTTTTGCACTACTGTGAGGCCTGCTCCCTTCATAGGCTAACATTGGGGCTGCCCTCATACAGTATTGAAGTGGTAGCTGCTGATCGGAAAGGAGTAGGAAGTTCATATTTAGTATGGCCAGAATGGTAATACCAAATCCTGCTGACTGGTGAAGTTGGATTTAATATTACTATTCTAGAAATGCACTTTTAGAAAGTGAGCATTTCTTTGCACTTAAATCTTTCTATGCCTTACAATCCACATCTGGCTGGGCTTAGTTGACAGCTCCTTGTGCATTCACTCAGACACACCCCAGACACAGGGTACTCAGCCTCACTTGCACACATCTGCATTTTGAATGAGTCTTCCTGGGCTGGGAGGGTGGAGGGCCTGCTCTCACACAAAGGACTGCCACACCCCCTACTGGGACCCTGGCAGACAGGATTGAACTGAAAGGGGACATGGTGCACTTCTTAGCCACTCTTTGAAGTCTCCCCAACTTCAAAGGCACATTTGGGTATAAAACAGGGCCTCTGCCCTACCTCATCAGACACTTGCTGGAGAAGAAACCAGAACCTGCATCCTGCCAAGAAGAACTGCCTGGCTGCCTAAAGGACTCACCTGACTGCTTTCTACAAAGGACTGCTGCCTTGCTGTTACCCTGCTGCCTTGCTGAACTCTTGCCTTGCTGCTGAAGTGCTCTCCAAGGGCTAGGATAGAGCTTGCCTCCTGTTCCCTGAAGTCTCAGGACCAAAAAGACTTCTCTTTTTCATTTGGACGCCTTGTGCTCTGAACAATTCGAAGCACAGCTTGCTCGGCGGTGAAAAATTCACTGCACGCCAATCCGGAAAGACGCCGCTCGACGCGACGCCTGCGGTGCGACCGGAACTTCGACGCACGGCCTCGCCTGGACAAACGCCGCTGACTCCAGAAAGGAAATCGACGCAACGCCTGCCATGAGGGAGAAGATTCCACGCACAGCCCACCGGAACGGCACGCAGCCGGAAAACAAGCCTAGGATTCCACGCACAGACCCCGGGACATCTGGTAATCCGGCAAACCACAGAAAGAGACTGTCCGCGCACCGGAAAACGACGCCCGACTTCCTCTCGTGAAAAATAATGACGCAAGTCAGTGTGTGCAGGGGAGAAATCGACGCACACACCATTTTTCCACGTATCTCTTCTTCTGCGGCCCTTTGCGGAGATTTTCCACTTTAAACCAGGAACTTTGTGCTTGAAAGAGACTTTGGGGGTCATTCTGACCTTGGCGGACGGCGGGGGCCGTCCGCCAAGGTACCGCCGTCAGAACACCGCACCGCGGTCGAAAGACCGCGGCGGTGATTCTGACATTTGCCCTGGGCTGGCGGGCGGCCGCCAAAAGACCGCCCGCCAGCCCAGGGCAAATCAACCTTCCCACTAGGATGCCGGCTCAGAATTGAGCCGGCAGAGTGGGAAGGTGCGACGGGTGCAGTTGCACCCGTCGCGTATTTCAGTGTCTGCTGGGCAGACACTGAAATACTTTTTGGGGCCCTCTCATGGGGGCCCCTCGGCACCCCCTACCGCCATCCTGTTCATGGCGGGAGAGCCGCCATGAACAGGATGGCGGTAGGGGGTGTCAGAATCCCCATGGCGGCGGAGCGCGCTCCGCCGCCATGGAGGATTCAGACGGGCAGCGGAAAGTCGTCGGTACACCGCCGACTTTCCGTTTCTGGCCGCGGCTGAACCGCCGCGGTCAGAATGCCCAGCGGTGCACCGCCAGCCTGTTGGCGGTGCTACCGCCGACCTCCGCCATGGCGGTAATTACCGCCATGGTCAGAATGACCCCCTTTGTTTGCTCTTTAAAGACTTAAGACACTTTGGGGGTCATTCTGACCCTGGCGGTCATGGACCGCCAGGGCCAACGACCGCGGAAGCACCGCCAACAGGCTGGCGGTGCTTCCATGGGCATTCTGACTGCGGCGGTACAGCCGCGGTCAGAAACGGGAAACCGGCGGTGTCCCGCCGGTTTCCCGCCGGTTTCCCGCTGCCCCTGGGAATCCTCCACGGGGGATTCCGACCCCCTTCCCGCCAGCCTGGTTCTGGCGGTTTCCACCGCCAGAACCTGGCTGGCGGGAACGGGTGTCGTGGAGCCCCTGGGGGCCCCTGCAGTGCCCATGCCGTTGGCATGGGAACTGCAGGGGCCCCCTAACAGGGCCCCACATAGATTTTCAGTGTCTGCGTGGCAGACACTGAAAATCGCGACGGGTGCAACTGCACCCGTCGCACCCCTTCCACTCCGCCGGCTCCATTCGGAGCCGGCATCCTCGTGGAAGGGGGTTTCCCGCTGGGCGGGCGGTACGGTCTTCTGGCAGTTCCCGCCAGGCCGGCGGCATCTGCCGCCGGCAGGGGTCTGAATGACCCCCTTTATATCACTTTTCAGTGATATCTCTACAATGTCACATTGCATCTTTATTTGTTTTGACCTGCAATTATCCAGATAAATATTATATATTATTCTAAGCACTGTGTGGTGTATTTTTGTGGTGCTATATTGTGTTATTGTATGATTTATTGCACAAATACTTTACACATTGCTTTCTAAGTTAAGCCTGACTGCTCGTGCCAAGCTAACAGAGGGTGGGCACAGGATAATTTGGATTGTGTGTGACTTACCCTAAATAGAGTGAGGGTTCTTGCTTGGACAGAGGGTTACCTGACTGCCAACCAAAAACCCCATTTCTAACATTGGTGATCAGCGGTGAGGATAGGACTTGTATTTGTGCAGTGACATACAGTAGCTAAGTATTTCACTACCTACCCACAGTTGAAGGTCAACTTGATTTTTATCTCTTTTATGCAAATTTGTTTTTCCTGACAATTTTCAAAAACTAAATCCTCACTCAACATGTCTCTGGCTGGGTCTCAAGTAGGAGACTTTGACCTAGCCCTGTTGGATACATATACTGTCAAACAGCTAAGAGGGTTCTGCAGGGTGATGAGAGTACCCACCTAAGGGGCCTCCAAAAAGGAAGACTTTCAAGTGGCGCTGAGGGCCTGGGCAGAAGCCCATTTAGAGGAGGATGATGAGGAAGAGGAGCCAGAAAATGGCCCCTCAGAGGATTTGTTGCTATCAGTGGATGATGTTACCACTGCAATTGTGCCCCCTTCCAGACCAGGGAGCAGTGTCTCTGTGCAAAGCCTGACCGCAGAGGAAAGGAGAGAAGAAAGGGAGTTCAAATGGCAAAACTGAAAATTGAGGCTCAACAGGAGGAAAGAAGGGCAGAGAGAGAAGCCAAGCAAGCTGAGGCTGAAAGAGCAGCCAAACAGATTAAAGCTGAAAGAGCTGAAGCTGCAGCTTAGAGAGCCTTGGCTGAAAAGAAACGTTTGTTGGCTCATGAACTGAGTCTCAAGGAGCTGGATCTCAAGGCAAAGCAGTCTGAATTCAGCAGTAATGGTGGCAGCATACAGACAGGACCTGCTGGAGAAAAGAAGGTTTGTATACCCAAAAATGTGGTGCCCAGTTTTGTGGTGGTAGATGACATAGATAAATGGTTAGCTGCTTATGAAGTTGCACTAAGGGCTCATGAGGTTCCTGAAGGGCAATGGGGTACAGCTATGTGGGGTTATGTGCCGCCTTTGGGGAGGGACACACTTCTCACATTGGACAAACCGGATCAAAACAGATGCCCACTTCAGAAAGCCATTTTACTTGCCAAGTTTGGGCTGACCCTTGAGAAATACCATCAGAGGTTCAGGGACAGCACCAAAATACCCACACAAACATGGGTAGATTTCTTTGACTTTTCCAGTAAAGCACTGAATGGATGGGTGCGGGGCTGCAAAGTAGGTGATTACACAGGATTATATAATTTGATTCTGAGAGAGCATATGCTCAGTATTTGTTTTACAGAGTTGCGCCAGCACCTAGTAGACAGTAAGCTGACTGATCCCAGGAAGCTTGCTGAGGAGGCGGACCTCTGTGCTAGCACCAGAGTGTCCAAAAAGGTATCTGGGAGAGACCCCAAGAAGGGTGGTTCCGGTTCCCCTCGACAGAGTGAGGGGGAGGTTAGAGATGACCCAGACGATTCCCAGAGTAAGGGGGGAGGAAAGGGTTACCATGCCCCATCTGAGAAACAGGGTGGTGGTTCTGGTGGGCAGTGGCCCAAAGCATCCCATTTCCAACCCCACTGCTTTGAGTGTTCCCAGCTAGGACACAGGAAGGGGGACTCTGTCTGTCCAAAGAACTCACCCAGTATTGGGACCTCTACATGGGTGGCCCATGTGGCCTTAGGGGAAATTAGTCCCCAGGGGCAGGTCATAGACCATGCCTTCATCTCCTTTAGTTAGGAGGTGGACTCAGAGGGTAAACCGGTGATCCCTGAGGGTGGGAGTCATCACTTCCACCAGGTGGGAGTAAATGGGGTCCCAGTCACCGCTCTGAGAGACACAGGGGCTAGTCTTACCATGATTGTGGAGGGACTAGTGTCACCAGAGCAGTACACCGGAAAGGTGTGTAGTGTGACTCCAGCCATGGGGGAAGATTTCTTCCGCCCCATGGCTCGGGTGTCCCTAGAGTGGGGTGGGGAAGTGACCCAGAGACGGGTCATAGTTAGTCCCCAGCTGCCCATTGACTGCATTCTGGGGAATGAGTTTCCCTTAGTGTCAGGAGAGCTGAGAGGGTTGACCCCTAAGGGTGCCCTTACAGTTCAGATGTCTGGCAGTACCACTCCCCAGAGGAGGGTATGTGAGCCCAGATGGGGAGGCACGGTGAGGAAGGACTCACACCTGTCCTCTGTTCAGCCACAGGGTACAGACCCTGGGCTGAGTGACCAGTATCAGGGTCCCACCCCTGACCTGGTGAGAATGGAGAAGGGGTGCAAGGCCCCTGGGGCTACTGCCCCCAATTCTGGGGTGCTTCAGGAGCCCCTTGGGAGCTCCCTACCAGCCCCCCAGCTGGAGGAGAAGCTCATCCAACGGCCTCCCTCAGGGTCTCCACTTCGCAGTGGATGGCCTGGGGCCTGGCTCATGACACTGACAGCTGTCAGTGGCATCTGCTGGTTTCTGTCCTTGTGGGCAGAGTTTTCCTTGGGTTGGGGACAGAAGTCAGACCCAAGGAATGGAATGGGCCACATCACTTTGTTGGCCATGGTGGTACTGTCTGCATACTGGGATGCATCTGTAAGCAAATTAAAGTTAGGAGCTTTACAGATAGGGTCCTCAGGTGATGAGAAGGGTTCCCCATGGGCCAGATCAGTGGCCCCAGAAAGTATAGACAAAGAAGCCTCGCTGAGTTCAGAAAGGCGTAGAACTGGCAAGTGCCCCTGCAGTAGTGGGCCATTGTCCATGTTCTATCGCCTTAAGCAGGGAAGTCCATCAGAGTGTTGATTAGTCTACCCTGGCTTTAGGCTGGAAGGGGGATATGTTGGAAAAGGCCCTTCTGCAGGGTTATCCCCAGACTTTTTGCCTTCCTCCTTCTCTTTTTCTGACCTCATATTTGCTGGCTTTTAGATTCTGCGCACTTTTTCACTGCTAACCTGTGCTAAAGTGCATATCCTCTCTCCCTTTAAACATGGTAACCTTGGATAATACCTGATTGGACTATTTAATTTACTTATAAGTCCCTAGTAATGTGCACTATATGTGCCTAGGGCCTGTAGATTAACTGCTACTAGTGGGCCTGCAGCACTGGTTGTGCCACCCACTTAAGTAGCCCCTTTACCTTGTCGCAGGCCTGCCATTGCAAGGCCTGTGTGTGCCGTTTCACTGTCACCTCGACTTGGCATTTAAAAGTACTTGCCAAGCCTAAACTTCCCCTTTCTCCACATATAGGTAACCTCTAATGTGTGCCCTAGGTAACCCCTAGAGCAGGGTGCTGTGTGGGTGAAAGGCAGGACATGTACCTGTGTAGTTTACATGTCCTGGTAGTGTAAAACTCCTAAATTCGTTTTTGCACTACTGTGAGGCCTGCTCCCTTCATAGGCTAACATTGGTGCTGCCCTCATACAGTATTGAAGTGGTAGCTGCTGATCTGAAAGGAGTATGAAGGTCATATTTAGTATGGTCCGAATGGTAATACCAAATCCTGCTGACTGGTGAAGTTGGATTTAATATTACAATTCTAGAAATGCCACTTTTAGAAAGTGAGCATTTCTTTGCACTTAAATCTTTCAGTGCCTTACAATCCACGTCTGGCTGGGCTTAGTTGACAGCTCCTTGTGCATTCACTCAGACACCCCCCAAACACAGGGTACTCAGCATCACTTGCATACATCTGCATTTTGAATGGGTCTTCCTGGGCTGGGAGGGTGGAGGGCCTGCTCTCACACAAAGGACTGCCACACACACTTCTGGGACCCTGGCAGACAGGATTGAACTGAAAGGGGACCTGGTGCACTTCTTAGCCACTCTTTGAAGTCTCCCTCACTTCAAAGGCACATTTGGGTATAAAACAGGGCCTCTGCCCTACCTCATCAGACACTTGCTGGAGAAGAAACCTGAACCAGAACCTGCATCCTGTCAAGAAGAACTGCCTGGCTGCCTAAAGGACTCACCTGACTGCTTTCTACAAAGGACTGCTGCCTTGCTGTTGCCCTGCTGCCTTGCTGAACTGGTAAGACAATGATGAAGTCACAAGGACGGCTAGGAGCCCGACGCATACTCGCGCTCGGGACGCTTTATTTTGGAGTTGAATACTTTAATCGTATATATAATCGGGTGAGTCATGGGGGTTTATATTGTGGAATAGTGATGCAATTGGAACTTTTCGAGTACTATAGTTAACTGGATTGATGTTGTTAACATAACATGAACTACCAACTCGTATTGGAAACGAGTGTTTGATTCAGTTTGAGACATGTGTTATGGATAACTGTAGGGCCTTGTAATTATCACTTGCAGGGTCTCAGGAGTCTAGTGAGTTTAGAGTTGGATGATATAAATGACCAAGCTATCTAGCTTATATTGTTGTACTTATTTGACAGAAGTTATCAACACCAGCACAGGCGTGCTTAGTAAGCAGGATATTTGTGGGCTTTTTAACAAGAAGTATTCATTTTCAACAATTTGAATTACCTTAAAAATTACGGCATTTGCAACATATAGGTAAGATTTTGGGTTTGGCTTTTAAATATCAAGGGCATACAAGAGGACCATTACGTTTTAATATCACTCCATTTTTGGAAGGGTGTGTGCACTTAGTGAATTGTAGAATCCTTATATTGGATGTGTTTTACCATTTCTCACATTTGGGTACTAATATCACGTTTTTCAATTACTTAATGATGGACAGAATTCAAGAATTGATAGTGTTTCAAGTTTTCACATGGGGTACTAACATGCTTGAGGATGCATGTTGTCTAATGTCTCCAAAATCAACCATGCCACCCTCTGGTGAAACGGTGGTGGATCTTGACATCATCGTATAACCTTGATGATTGACTTAGTTTTAATTAACAGGAATTTATATGATTGCAGCCCTGATGAAGTCCTTGGGGAAATATCCAGACGAAACACGGTTTGGCTGTGAGGCTGGATATGAGGTTGAAATCGGCGGTGAGAACTAAATTGGACATTATTCGTGGATAACATTATTGAATATGGACTGAATAATTTGGGACTTTGCCATTTGGTCATGAAATAGATCGGAGCAATAATTGGACCTGGATACCAACATTTAATTACAGGACATTGAAATATTTGTTGAAGTTTATTTGTATCTTATTTTCTTCTAGAAATATATGGAATATTGCTTTATTTCAAGAACACTGACTCTATAGTACTATGGGGGTCATTCCGACTCCGCCGGCAGCGGTAACCGCACGCCCGGCGGGATCCGCCGAATGACCGCACCGCGGTCAAATGACCGCGGCGGTCATTCTGAGTTTCCCGCTGGGCTGGCGAGCGACCGCCAGAAGGCCGCCCGCCCAGCGGGAAACCCCCTTCCACGAGGATGGCGGCTCCGAATGGAGCCGGCGGAGTGGAAGGGGTGCGACGGGTGCAGTTGCACCCATCGCGATTTTCAGTGTCTGCCACGCAGACACTAAAAATCTATGTGGGGCCCTGTTTGGGGGCCCCTGCAGTGCCCATGCCAATGGCATGGGCACTGCAGGGGCCCCCAGGGGCCCCACGACACCCGTTCCCACCAGCCAGGTTCTGGTGGTGAAAACCGCCAGAACCAGGCTGGCGGGAAGGGGGTCGGAATCCCTATGGCGGCGCTGCTTGCAGCGCCGCCGTGGAGGATTCCCTGGGGCAGCGGGAAACTGGCGGGACACCGCCGGTTTCCCGTTTCTGACAGCCGCGGTCAGAATGCCCATGGAAGCACCGCCAGCCTGTTGGCGGTGCTTCCGCGGTCGTTGGCCCTGGCGGTCCATGACCGCCAGGGTCAGAATGACCCCCTATGTGTTGAACTTTGTTAAATTGGGTTATTGTAACAAGTGCCTCTTGTGGTTCATAGTTCAGAGTTGTGCGCATCGCACACAGTTAGGGCTCAGGTGTGGGGTCCTTCAAGGGTGCACCGTTCAAGGATATTGTCTGCATTTGATATTCACCTCATTACCCCGAGCGCCAAATTTCTCTCACTAGAGTACACCCGCACGGAGTTTAGATTGTAGATGATGCTCCCTTCATTTTGTGCAGGTGTTTTGGTCTGCTGTTCTGATTTTTTAAACGTGTTTCTTTTTTACACTTCCCGCGCAGCAACACACTCTTAAGTGATGCAAGGCTGATTTGCGGCAATTACAAATCAGCTTTGCATCAGGTAGGAGACACTTGCCTGAACACACGTTGTGTGTATTGTTTTAACACCATCCAACTTTTTTACGCACTTTTGGCGCTTACGACATGGTGCGCCAGACCATAAATCTGGCGCATCCATTACACAAGAAAATGGCGCTAAACATTACAAGCTTTTTTCATGTACCGCTGTCGCAATGCAGCGTTGCATCACTTCTCATAACTATGGCAATAAGTGTGTTTACCGCTAGTTGCGTTATGTATGAGCCACCACAACTGGTGCAAGCACAACACACCTCACATGAGTGTACATCTTGCCACAAACATGGGGCTGAGGAGATCTCTGAAGTGCACTGTAATTGAGTGCCATAACACTGAAAAAATCAGAAAGGGTCCTCTGATGTGTGAGGTAATGCACCGGCCACGCAGTGTGGCAGCCACTTTAGTTGTGAATGACGCACAGTGCATGAAGTTGGTGAAAGAAAAAAAAGGGAAGCAGGACATTTTTCTTTAATTGCGAGGATGCTTTCAAGCGTGCCTTTGTTCGCTCACCTGGTCTAATATTCACAGGTATATCACCAGTATGGGTGGGCAGCGAACTCCGCTCCACTGGCAGAGCTAATGGATTTTTTGGCACTCAGCGCTCCGCTTGGAGCACAGAGTTTGTCCACACACTCCACTAGCACTGCTAGTGGAGTGGAGCTCACCAGATGCACACTGCAGCCCAGTTATGGGCTACACAGCGCAAGGACAGACATAACTGGGCTGCAGTGTGCACCGGCAACGGATCCAGGCCTCCCTCTGTCAGCAGACCAGAAGGGGGCAGAGGGGGGCAGAGAGCCAGACCACTGGGAAGGTGATGAAGAGGATAACGAGGACCCCACAGAGGACCCAGGTAAGTTCTTGTTTCTTTTTTTTCCTTTTTGTGCACACTGGTGCACAAGAGTCCTGAAATGGCAGCTTTCACTGCCTACGGCCCTGGCCTCTTGTGCACCGGCCTGCCTAGGCCTGCGGCCCTGGCCTGAATTCAGGCCAGGGTCCTAGGCAGTAAAAGCTGCTGTTTCAGGCTTCTTGTGCACAGGCCTGTCCGTGTCCACTGCAAGTTCCTGTCTGTGCACATATCTTTACATTTCAGAACATAAACACATGCATTAACATGCAAGTATACAATGTATTTACTTGTTTAGTGTTGTTGTTTTATGGGTGTTGCATGCATACTAAACGATATACTGTGAGCTGCCACAATTAAGCACATGAATCAGCTCAGATCTTGTCCTGTCCATATACAAGCCTTATTGTAAAGTACCTATCTCAAACTAAGTACTAGAAGAAGGAAATTCTACATCATTGTCAACAGCACCAAAGAAGCCCAGATCGAGGACTGGCTCTCCACCAAAAAAGCTGGTTGGAGTTTCACTCATACTCTCCATAATACCAAATCACTTGGACCTGAGAGCAACAGAGACTGTTTTCTCAGAACTGAAGACTGGTAGCAGCTAGCACTTCTGTGTAGCAAGGGCAGATGTTATGCACCTAATATAGGATGCTATGGTCTAGCGCAAGGAAGCAAGGGCACATGTCACTGTTCTTGCAGAGGAAGACATTCGCCTATCAGTTGTAAAAGACTTAGGGGGTCATTATAAACACGGCAGTGTTTACCGCCGTGTTCATGCTGGTGGTCATTTGAAGTGCATGGGCAGTGCCAAATGCATAGGCAGTGCAGGGTCCCCCAGGGGGGCCCCTGAGCACTGAATCCCCCAACCTTTCCCTGCAGCGCTGCCTTGTCGGACAATGATTCCCTCCAGCGTCAGGCTGCCTGTCGGCGGCAGCCTGGCATTGGAGGAGGGCTGCTATAAACCCTCATTGTGTGCATTATATGGCGGTCTTTGACCCCACCGCCAGCATGGCGGTCTGAACCACCGGGAATCATAATGACCCCCATAATTAGTAATAGACCCATAGCAGTGTGTATTTTGTGTTGATAATATGAAAGGAATAAGATAGAAGTATTCTTTCTAGAACACACATACCTGTATAAAAATTTAACATTTTCTTAGAAAATTACATTTTGGTATGTGACATTTTTGACTGTACTACATTATGCTACAGAGGTTTCTACATAGAATTTTGCCTCTCAGTTACACTGGAGTGTAGTCTTAAGGAAGTTTTGTGGTAACAGTTATGCTAGGACTGGAAGTTTTACATCACATAATTGTGTGTCATATACTTTACAAAGTACATTGAAAATAATCTAGGTAATGGTGATGCATGGATTTGAAGTTAAAACTCTTATTCGCTAATGCACAGCCACTGCCTTGTCAACAACACGAGTTTCACAAGGTGGTACTAAAGCCACAGATCTTCGCGTTTATTTTGGTATTTATGATTTTTAGGAATCTCTGAGACCGATCCATAGTGCTTTTCCCAGCCTACGTCTGACTTACGGCTTCAAAAAGACATAATTTAATCATACATCATTCAAGTTACACTCCCGGGAGATAGTGCGCTATACAAATCGGCATATCTCAACATCCCATAACATAATATAACATACCATAACATACCATTTGTCGATCATAATTCACAATCACATCATACACGTGTGTATGTGTGTGTGTGACAGTGTTAGTTTTGTTTGGAAACCCAATCAAAGTTTGCATGACTGATATCTGCAGCAAGGCACGTGTTCTCGGTTGTATGAAGTTCAGAACGTGATGTCAGAAACAAAATACCCATTTGTATGGAAGTCATTCTGGCACAAGGTTAAAAATAGACCAATAAAAGAAACTGAATGTGAACTTTGTTAAGAGGAAAGTGTCAGACTGAATCTTGAGTTTAAAACTGACTGAATGTGTGCATTTGCTAAATATTTGCCCTCTCTCGTGCCAGAGCACTACCTCATGAGTTAAAAATGCATGTTCACTAGACAGAAAATAGCCCTTTTGTGTTTAAATGTTTTCAGGCCCAGACAAAACTATGCCATTTTTCATGCATGATGTAAGTCCTTTACCCGGTCCAGGGTATTATTCAAAACGAGTTGCTGTTGAAAGTCCTGACATTTGGCATGATGCGTTTTTGTTTTACCTAAAAGCACCAGAAACACTCTAAACCCTGTGTTCATAGAACACATACAATGGTCACCGAAACGAGTGCGAGTGGCATGTTTTAGACCAATCACACGTTAGAAATGATTTGTAATAAGCATTTTGGGTTGAATCGCCCCTGTTCAGACATAGTGGGCATAATGGGGACAAGAAGCAGTTTGTGCATGTTAATGCAGTGCTGCCCAGTGCAATTATTGCTAAAAGTCACATAAAGAAATAGTTTAGCTGTATGAATCACTTGTATCATTCAAAAACACCTAAAAAATACGATTTACTTACTTTTTCAAGAAGACAATGCTTCTTGCATCTGCATACTATACTTTTTAACTCACATGTTTAAAACACTGTTGCGATTGCGAACCCTCCGACTGGCAACATCATATGGTTTGCAACCATGTACAAAACCCATGCATAATGACAGTTTGTAAGGGAAGTAAAAAGGGTGTTCCTGGAAATTTGCGACTTGGTGTGCAGTGTATCAATAGTTGTAACCGCAATTCCAATCAAAAACTGTTCCAGACACCTCCCCCTTATGTCCTCTTTAATGGAAATTCTCTTTTCCCTGAAGAACGACTCTAAGCAGGAAAGGTTATGATGGCTTTGAAACTCGGTGTTACATCTAAAGTTCTCCTCTCGAGATCACTTCAGTACTTCAGCTCATACCAATATTCTAAAAGTCCATATTATCAGGAAACGGACTGTACCAACAGGTGTCAGAAGGACAGGGAAGCAGGGAAGGAACAACGCAGAGTAAGAAGGGGTGTTATGCTCTTAATGATCTTTTCCTGAATATTCCCCAAACAAATTCTTCATAAGCTACAAATAGTGCAAAATGTGGTAGCCCAGTTAGTCTTAGAAATTCCTCAACATCAGTCGGCCCAACAATCCCTTATCCAACTCCACTGGCTCCCGGCAAAGAAGTGCATCAACTACAAAGCACTTTGTATTGCGTTTGGAGCACTACACTGTGCTGGTTCAGACTATATTAAACATTGTTTCTCATGGTATATTCTGTCAAGGCCACTTCGGTCATCCTCGGTAAATAACGTTGCCATTTCAAGGCACCGGAGACACTACTGGGGGTGGCAGAAGCTGTGCTTTCTGCACAGCCCAGCTCTTGAATACACTTGTCTCTGGCTTGAAAAACATGACAGGTCTTCTCCCCTTCAGGAAAGCACTTAAAACATGGCTTTTCAGCCTATAAATAGTCTTATTAGGGTATTCCTGTAGGCCTAATTCCTTCACATCCTGGTAGCTCCTAGACGCCTTCGGGCATTAAAGTGCTTTATAAATATTATTTTCATTCCAATCATTTTTCATTATCAAAGAAGAACAAAATAAGGCAAAGAACAAGGGAAAGAGGTATATTTTTACACTTTTTACTCTCTTTTAAAGTGAGTTTTTGCACTTGTGTTTGAGAACAATACAAAGCATATTCATAAGACCATTTGAAAGAAGGAATAACCATAATGCAGAACAATAGAAGGGTTATTTCATTGCACAGTCGTTCCAAATGTGGCTACGATGAGTTTTAGAAATCTGTGTAGGAAATTCAGGCGAATTTTCAAACAATTCAGCTTGGTGGGTTTACATTCCTACAACCAAGGGAATTTTGAAGAATTTCACCAATCTGTCCATGATCCAAGAGCGTCCATCCTCTAGGACAACCGCAACGTGTCTCACTTTTGAGAATCTCAGAGGATGAGGAAAAGCACTGTTCCTGTCTGTGAGAAATTAGATTGCTGGTTGAGGGGGGCATGAGCCCTTCTCAAGCAGCAGCCACAATTTTTGTCAGGATGAACCACAATCGTCACTAAATTAACCTATGCTTAACCTTCTGGTAGCTTGGCACAATTGCGATCAGGCTTAACATAAAGGCAAAGTGTAAAGTACTTATGCAGCACTGAAACAGTAATAACGTGGAAAGACAACAGAAGAAAGAATTTCTCACTAATTTATCAAAATAGAGCAAAATTGAATAGATTATTTGTCACCAACATGACAAAAATCCAACCAGTAGAACTGAATAGATGCAAAATTAAAAAGTAAATGTAAGCATAGCGCCTAAAAGCACAAAGCACCACTTACAGTTATCTGGTCATGTAAGGATGACCGTGATAGAGTGCATACCAGATACTGAGACCAGGGCAATCCTGTTGAAAAGTTACCTTCTAAAGTCCAGCACGAAGAGCTCTGTTTGTAGTGGAGGAGGCCTTGAGGAGCTGGGAGAGAGCCGCTGATGGTCGCCACTGTAGCAGGAAGAGCAGGCCAGATGCAACAGATGGTCATTGCTGTAGTGCAAAGATCCTGTGGGGCATTGCAGACTGTCAGTGCTGAAGCATCGCATTGGCAGTCACCACAGGCTG
This sequence comes from Pleurodeles waltl, assembly GCF_031143425.1. Taxonomy (NCBI): domain Eukaryota; kingdom Metazoa; phylum Chordata; class Amphibia; order Caudata; family Salamandridae; genus Pleurodeles; species Pleurodeles waltl. The sequence goes on from NC_090446.1 coordinate 1,241,020,407, forward strand.
TCGATGCTGTAGCATGAAGTGCAGATCTGGCATTGCTAGTCGTAGATGAGTCGGGTCAACTGAAGCTTCATGTTGGTGGTCAGTGCAGGCTGCAAGGTTTTAGTGCGAATGGGCCATTTACAGTTGTGAAGAGTACAAAACTTCAGAAGTTTTTCTTTTTCTTCAGGAGGACTTCAACTGATGCCACACCAAGGCTCCAAGACCTGTGAGTAGGTTTGGTCCAGGAGGTCAGCTGTACAATGGCAGTGAGGACTCTTGAGCTTGTTGTGTCCCTGTAGTTCAGGACAGGATGCCAACTAACAAGCCCTTGGAGTCACTCAGGTAGCCTGGTATGAATGGTTCAGGTCCAGTCTTCTTTCAGGACACAGGCAGCAGGGCAGGTCTCTGGCAGCAGGGCCGTCCACATTCTATAGTATCCACAGATCCAGGAGGTTACTAAAGAGTGGGTCTGAGGGTCCCATTTGTATACAAAATGCTAGGTTCGATATAGGAGAAACTTCTGAAGGATTCCCTCAATAGAAGTGTTTGGAATTTTCTGCTTCCTTATCCTGGTTCCCATCTGTCTGCAGTCACAATAGGACAGTGTAAAGTTATTTTTGTGGGAGTTGAGTGGGTGTCTTTGAAGTGCAGGTATGACTGTGCGCAGCTCAGCCTAAAGCCAACAAAAACGAATTCAGCAAAACAGGAGGGTGAATGCAAAATGACTGGTGGTGACCTTGCAGAGAGTACCAGGTCCAGCACTGTCTGTATGGGATTCTGGTGTTTGATGGTCCTTCACCACTTGATTAGCATTAAAACTCTCTCTTCTCTCCATTTGTGATGATGCTGCTTTATTTTGTGGTTTTCTACTTCACCAGGAACTCGCACAGACTTGCCTCCATTCAACCAATGTGGTGTAAGCTTGGCAGCAGGATGTATACCCTTAGTGATGGAAAAGGGTAAATTCTGGTAACACAATTCAGAGTGGTGTGGTAAGCCCATAACATTCTTTTAAGGGAACTTTCAATGGGAGTTCTTGAAATACTAACCCATTGTAGGCATTCCTTGATTATCCTATTCATTCTTTCCACTATTATGTTAGCTTTGGGGCAAATCAAGGCAGTGCAGAAATTGTGTATAAGCTATTCCCCAAAAAATAAAGTGTGCAGTTCCAAGGAGAGTGAAAGAAATATAGACTCTTGTCTTTAGAGAATCCATCTTATTCAAAATGTTATAATGATAGGCAATATAATTGCACAAGCCCTCAACAACCAAATGGAGGTATGCTTCATCAGCGAGCTGTGCTCCTTGTTGGTCTGGTGTGCCAATACTTAAAAGGCCTCACAAGTGGGCTCTTTGCCAGAGATATTTTTTCCAAAAAGCCATCCAACAGAAGAAAGATTTATCTAGCTTCAGTATTGTCAAGTAGATTGGCCAACTGAAGTGTGAAGATGAATTTCAAATTAACTAAAGATACCTTAGGAAAACTTGTCTTTAATTTGGGAAGGCTTTGTTAAGGTTTAAAACAAAGCATGGTGTGGCATTCTGTATGTAGAATCTTTATGTAGAATGTATGTCATAGGAGAAACCCTGGTGACAGTAACTAGGGGAGATCTGACAGTTGAGGGGAGAGAGAAGACGTCTGTTGGCTGGGGTGTTTCATGATCTTATATCTTGAATAAAATGAAGCAGATTTGAAGATAAAGAAGGTGTTACTCACATCATTTCATTGGCGACGAGGTAGAAGAACCCATCATGAACACCCCAACACTACTTCTGGATTTGTGAAGCCTATATAATTCCAGTGTCTTCATTGTCATTGGTTAACCAGCTGTTTAAATATCCTCGCTTGAGGCGTTGCTAATTGTAGGGTCCTGGAGGTTGTGTCCACTATATCGTGCGGCGTGGGATGGCAGAGCTGCAATTTGTGGCAGTGGCTCGCCTTTGGTGAAAGCGGCAGTGTGTAACAGCAATCCAGTGTCCTCATTCAGCGATCTAGTGTCTTCATTCATCTGTGGTAGAAGGAGACAGCCGTTCCGACCCTACACCGCAGTTTGAGGCGGCAAGTCAGTCTTCGTGTGGAGCCGACAAGCACAATCCAGCTCGGTGCAACAAAGCAGGAGAGCTGCTGTGGCGTGTAGCAGCAATTCAGTTTTCAGCCGCTCCGGCCTGGCTCGATACAGCGGAGCAGGAAAAGCTGCTGCAGCGTATAGCGGCGAGCAGAGCTGCCGCAGTGTGTAGCGACGATCCAGCTCGGTGCGACGGCTGTTGCTGCGTGTAGCGGTAATTCGGCCAGCCCTGTGCGCTTCAACAGTTGTTCCGGATGCCATACGGTGGCGCATTGTGTAGCAGCAGTCAAACTGTCAGCCAGATCTGCGCAGTGCAACAGTTGTTTCGTGCCCAGACGGTGGCGCTGAAGTGTGCAGGAAGTCCTAGGCTCTTAAAGAAAATGCTTCCTGAAGCTGGGGCATAGTTTTATGACCGTATTTATTTTGAACAAGCAGTAGTGTATTTTATGACTGAATTTGTTTAAAACAAGGAAAGGAGAAATTCTTTGCTTGAAGATACGATATAGTTTCTAGAAAACATTTTCTACACATTTGATAATTTAGGTATTGGTATCATATGCAGGAAAGTTTTTTTAGAATTTTACAACTGTTGATAATTTAAAGTGTTATTAATTCAGTATGCAGAATGTAACATGTCCCCCATTTTTCTTACCTTCCCCTGGTGAACCACAAATTCTGTGGAAAAAATGGAAATGTGTATTTGCTCATTATGCAAGAGTTTGAGTTGAGTGCCAAGCGCAAGATGTCTCTTTTGTTACACTGCCTAGGGGCTGAAGGTGAGGAGGTTTTTGAGAATCTTCCTGAACTTTCTGTTGAAGATGCGGGTGAGCTCAATGATTTTGAAATTTGTATTAAGAAACTTGATTTACATTATCTACCTAAAGTTTCAACAGTATTGGAGAGGTATCACTTAGGGAAAAGGGTTCAACACCCAAGTGAATCTGTAGAGGAGTACATCACAGTTTTAAGAAAATTAGCATCATCTTGTGGGTTTGGGAGTAATAAAGAAGAAAGGTCAAGAGACCAGTTCATGTTGGGCTGTAGCATTGAGAAAGCAAGAGAGGCCTTGTGGAACAAAGATAACCCTTCTCTTAGTGAAGTAATTGTAATTGCTAACATGCATGAACATAGTTCAGCCTGTGTTGAAGAAATTAAGAGAACACATTCTGAAAGAGAATATGATGTACACTTTGTTAGTCAAAGGAAGAACCCACAGGAGAGGGTGAAACCTCAGAAAATAGTTAAGGAAAATTCGAAAGTCAATAAGGAGAGGGAAAATTTCCAAGGGAAGTGTTATAGGTGTGGTGAGTTGGGTCATTATGCTAACTTTAAAGGTTGTGTTGGATGGAAAGCGTCTTGTAAGAAATGTGGTAAGAAAGGACATGTTACTTCCTGTTGCAGGAGTGCAGACATAAAAAAAAAAGAGTACACTTATTCCTAGGATTCTATTTGAAAGACACCTCAGAACTTCTGTGAAACTTTTCAAGCCAGATATTTCTCCCAAAGGGTATGGTGGAAGACCAATTACGTTATTAGGTTACTGTGTTGGTTCAATTCAATTCAAAAATAGGTTTACAGCTGGTAAAGTCTATGTTTCTATGAGAGGGGATTCTCTGATAAGCTGGTTCCACCAGAAAGATTTAAGAGTGTATCTTGATCCTAATGAATGCCCATCTGTAAGATTGAAAAACGATGAATGTATTCATATTGTGAAAGATAACGATCATAGACCATCATATGAGCAAGAATTTCCAGATCTTTTTCAAAACAAGCTTGGATGTATGAAAGGTTATGTGCATAAAATTAAGATGAAGGAAAAGGTCACACCTGTGGTCAGTAAAGTAAGAGGTGTACCTTTAATGGTCAAGCAAAAGATGAGGGCAGAATTAGACAAACTAAAACAGAATGGCATTATCGAAGAAGTGGAAGCCACTGAATGGTTGGCCCCAGTAGTTATGGCTGTGAAGGCCAATGGTGAACCAAGGCTTTGCATTGACATGAGAGAACTAAATAAATACATAGTAGTAGATCATTACCCTTTACCCAACATTAATGAAATGCTATCTTTATTAGGAAATGCAAATTGTTTCTTATCTATAGACTTAACATCTGCCTACCACCAGATTACTTTACATAAAGACTCTCAAAATTTAACAGCATTTGTCACTCCTCTCGGTACCTACAAGTTTATCAGTATGCCCTTTGGTTTAGCTTCAGCTGCAGCTGTATTTCAACGTGCTATGGAAAGACTGCTAGAAGACTGCAAGGAATTAAAATATATCAAGATGATATTCTTGTGTATGGTAGGGATGGAAAAGAACATAATGAAAGAGTACGCCGTGTTCTTCAGAAACTGGAAGAGAGCGGTTTGACCTTAAAAGCTGAGAAATGCAAATTTAATCTTTATGAAATTGACTATCTTGGTCACAAGATTTCTTCAAAGGGTATAGAACCCAAGAAAGAGTTAGTAGATACTATTGTTAATTTCTCCAGTCCTTCCTCAAAAGACGAAGTAGTAAAATTTCTTGGCATGGCAGAGTTTTATAGTAAATTTGTGGATCATTTTGCTGACAAAACTACATCAATGAGGGAATTAGTGAGGAAGGGTGTCACCTTTAACTGGAGTAAGGAGTGTGAAAAGGAGTTTATTTCAATGAAACAAAGTTTGAAATTTGCTTCTAGTTTAAGTAGCTTTGAACCTGGGCATGATACTGTAATAATGTCAGATGCCAGTGCCAAAGGTCTGGGGGCTGTCTTATTACAAACACATGATGGAGTTGAAAGAACTATACTCTTTTTATCAAGGTCTTTGAAGGGGGCAGAATTAAACTATTCTGTTATCGAAAAAGAAGCGTTAGCTGTGTTCTGGGCGGTGAATAAGCTTAGAAAGTTTGTATGGGGTAGTACATTTTTGGTAAGGACGGACCATAAACCGTTAAAAGAAATCTTAGAAAGGAAGGGTTTGGATGCTGTATCTGGTAGAATCAGGAAGTGGGTAGTAGCTTTGCAGGAGTTCACATTTGATGTCCAGTACATACCTGGAGTTGAAAACAGCCTTGCAGATTGTTGTTGAAGGTTAGTAGGTGACATCTCGGAGACTGAAGATGTTTCCATGTATGATTGTAATGATTTTGATGTATGTGTGATCAGGGATGGTCTAATTAAGGAGAGTGAATGGATGTTAGAGTTAGTCAGTGATGAGGCTTTACAGAAAGTTCTTAATAAAATCAGAGGTGGTTGGGATGGTACTGAAAAGAATGATAAAAAATTGTGCGGATTCTGGAGACTCAGAGATGAGTTGTCAACTCATGGTGATCTCATATTGAGAGGAACTAGGCTTGTTCCCCCTGAGAAGTTGAGAGATGAACTAATCTCCATAGCTCATGAGAGTCATCCGGGCATTTCTAAAACAAAAGAAAGGTTGAGACTCATGTATTGGTGGCCAGGTATGGATGTACTAATTGAAAGTTGTGTTAAGGAGTGTGCGGAATGTTCTAAGGCTGACAAGACTTTAACTTGTAGGGTTCAACCCATGAAAGTGAGGGAGCTACCAAAAGAACCTTGGCAAGAAATTTCATTAGACATTTTGGGTCCGATTAGACATTCTGGCTCTGATAGATATGTAATTGTTTTAATGGACATGTATTCAAGGTGGCCTGAATTCAAAATCACTACCTCTGTGGAAAGACGTGATGTGATAGGTTCTCTCAATGATATTTTTGACAGAGAAGGGTTTCCATCCTCTGTACTCACAGATAATGGTGTACAATTGGTTTTGCTAGACATGGAACGTTTCTTGAGTGAGAGAGGCATTAAACATAAGAAAACTTCTCTTTACCATCCTGAGACCAATGGTATGGTGGAGAGGCTAAATAGAGTAATAAAGGAAACTATTCAAATGGCTTTGGCAAATAATAAATGCTGGAAGGAGGGAGTGTCACGTAAGATCAAGATCTATCGGTTGACTCCTCATTCGGTTACGGGTTTTTCACCTTTCGAGTTATTCAGAAGGAGAAAACCTAACACGTTGGTGTGTCCTTCATGGGTAAATGACAAGGTTGGTTCCAAATCTGAAACCTTATGTAATGACAGGCAAAAATGTTTGAAGGAATCTAAGAAAGCTTCTGAAAGAAAGATCAGATTTGATAAGCGGAGAGCGGTGAAGAAAGTAATGATTCGAGTAGGTGATTTTGTCAGGGTAAAAAGTCCTTGATGTGGTCTTTCAAAAGAATATTCAACATTTTCTGTTCCTCTCAAAGTTATGAAAGTTCTGGGAAATGCTGTAAGAACTGAAGATCACAAAGTTTGGAATATTGGGAGAGTGGTCAAAGTGAAAAATCCTTGTGGAGAAAAGGAAATTGAGGAAGATGGTGTAGAGGGAAAGCATGGTAATGTTGACAATCATTTACCAAGACGATCTTCAAGAATTATCAAACGCCCAAAAATTTTAGATAACTTTGTTTAGTATTTATGTTTCTTTATTTTAAAGTGTTCCCATTTATATGTTTTCATGTTACTTGGATGTTTTTCTTTTTCTTTCTTAAGTTGATAAAGGGGGGAAGATGTGTGGCATTCTGTATGTAGAATCTTTATGTAGAATGTATGTCATAGGAGAAACCCTGGTGACAGTAACTAAGGGAGATCTGACAGTTGGGGGGAGAGAGAAGACGTCTGTTGGCTGGGGTGTTTCATGATCTTATATCTTGAATAAAATGAAGCAGATTTGAACATAAAGAAGGTGTTACTCACATCATTTCACATGGCCTTTATGAATGTCAAAGTTCTTAAAGGTCTGAAAATGGTCTTGACTGCGACTAGTCCAGGAGTTTGTGAGGGCTGTGTCAGTGCTTTGGTTGTTTCTGTATCCTGACTGTGACACATCCAGGAGTTTGTGGCATACTAGGTGGTCAGTGAGTTGTCTGTTGATGGTCTTCTTGATTACTTTCACTGGGAAGGAGAGAAGCAAGATGGGCCAGGAGTTGCAGAGTACTTTAGGATCAGCTACAGTTTTTTTAAGGAGGGTGGTGATTATGGCATGTTTCCAGCTATCTGGGAAGGTGGCTGTCTTGAGGGAGATGTGGATGATGGAAATGAGTGTACTGCTGATCATGGCTCTTACTAGGTTATATATATGGTGGGGCAGGGGTTAATGGGAGACCTTGAGTGGACTGAGCTCATTAGTTCTGCAGTGTTCCCGATGGATAGAAGGTTCCATGTGATCAGCTAGTAGTCTTTGGTTGATGAGGTTAGCAGGCTGATAAGGTAGATGAGGGGTGGGTGACATTCAAAATTGCTGTAGACCTTGGTGATTGTTTTAATGGAAGAAGTTGAAGAGGTTTTTACAGAGGTCTTGTGTAAGGAGGATGGTTTGGATTGTGGTTGTTGGATTTGTAAATTCCTTGACAATGGTGAAAAGATTGTTGCAGTTGTTGGAGTTGTATTAGATTCTCAGGGTCAGGGCCTTTCTCCTGGTCTCTTTTACTTATGGGGATAATGTCTAGGTTCAGCCTTGTAGGCGTTTCTTGCTGTGGTACCTCTGGCGGTTCTCCATTTCCTTTTAAGTTGTTTGCACACTTTCTTATCCAAGGTCAGCGTTGTACCAGCTAGCTTGTTTGTTGAATCTTTTGAGTTTGATGTTTTTCAGGGGCGTCAGGGTATTGACACCATTGGTGATGCAGTTGTTGAGGTTGTACATTTGAAGCTCCTAGACTTAAGGTGAGGGGTTTGTAATACATTCTTATGGTGATTAAGAAGCTCAAAATGTAGAGCCTAAAAGCAGGCCAAAATTATCCTTTACATTATGGAAAAGTTACAATCTGCTCCCTAGATGAAGAAAAGGCCATAATTATTTCTTTACCATTCACTTGTCGTGAAAGAGTGACTACCAGCCATTTCAACAGTGATCAAAATGGTTTTACAATTCAAATCAAAACTTCCCATTTTGTAGGCTGTAACAATTTATTTTTTATATCATTAAATACCTTCTGGCACATTTGGTCCACTTCAACTGAGCACCTTTATTAGGTAGAGATCTAAGCGAACACGCCTGATAAGCAACGTTTTTTTCACATTTTAACATGTACTTAGCTAATCCCAAAAAAGATTTGAGTTTGTTCTTATTATTAGGCAGGGAAGCTTCTTCACCCATGTCAACCTTGCGTTTTATCCCATCTTTAGAAGTAGTGCGACCTGGGTAGACAACACCAATTAAACATACTGATGTTTATGCTTATGCTAAAATCTGCCTTGCCAAGTGCATCTAACACTCTCCATAAATAAACAGGTCCACCTCTTTATCCCCATAAATCAGGATATTGTTATGAAAAAATAGGATGTTTTATAAATTCACCAAGATGTGTTGTATTATTCTATGGAAATTAATGTCATCTGATGCTAAGCCACAGGGCATCCTAAAGTATCTGTATGCCCAAAAAGGGTGATAAAAGATGTTAAGGACTGGAGTCAGGATACAACACAATCTGGTGGTAAAATGGTGATAGATCGATGACACAACAGCTTGCTTCATTTATCACACATTGATCCATAATACAGGGACTCCTTTGACCAAGATGTTTGTGTTAAGGTCTCCCAGAACCACACAATGATGAAAGCCATTCCTTCTACTTTAGTCCAATACCTTTTGGAGATAATCTCTGAGAAGACCTACTTTTTCAGAAAAAATTTCTTGAAGTTCCATACTAATTCCCACCCCAAGAATGATGTTGTCGAAGAAACAGATCCACATTATCGGGATCTAATTTTATCTCTACCTCCTTTTAGCGTCCCCATAATAGATCTTCCTTTAAAGGAAATCTTGATCATGCCTTCCAAGGGCTTAGTGTCATTGTTGTACCCTAGTAGCAGAATATCGGGTGATTCAAGTACATACCTTTTGTTTACAACGTTTTGCTTTATTTAAATCTGAATGGTGAACAGGAGTCCACAAAGTGATTATCAGGTGCCCTATCTAATTCTAATTCTAATTCACAAATGCACTCAAATTCACTTGAAATACTAGTTTTCATATTTCTTCATCCCCACTTTCTATTACATTTACTTGTTTGGTTTCTTATTCTTTGCAAGTTCTGGCAAAACTCCCACCAATTTCTGCCTGCCGAACCTCTAGCAAGACACCTTTGGTTGTTTTCTAGATGGCTGACATAAGAAGCATATCAAGACACAATTGCATTTGGAGTATTGAATCTCAGAGCACAACAGGTCCTGAATGCTAAGCCATGACTCCTGAAATGAGGGTCAGTTGGTTTGAAAACAAGGCTTTCATGTATTTTTGAAAACAGGGATTTAGACAGACAGGGTTGTTGTTAAAAGAAGAGGTGTGGTCAGCTGTAGGATTATTTAATGAAGATAGAATCTTAACTTTAGCTTTTTCAAACTAAACAATTATACAGTCAACATTTTGCAGCAAAATTATATCATGAGGCTGAATTTCCACTTCACCAGACATATGAGCAGTACATCACAATTACAATCAAAAGGTCCACTAATATACAATTTATTAACCATGTTCATAACATCAGAACTCTGCCAGCAAACAATAATCATTCTTCCCCTCCAGGAGCATCTCATCATTTATAAAGCTAAAGTTAAACAAAAATGATTTTACATAATCTATATCATGACTACATTCCCCCACTAGGTACTTAAGGGTCAGAATAAGTGTGTCTATCCAAATAATTCCATAGCAGAGCCCAAATACCTCTAAGTCTATTGCCATAAGTTTGCGTCGTTGCAATGCAATCAGTTCACTCGGCGCAACATACTTCCTCCTAGGTCTAGCTTTTTGTGTTGGGCTGAGTACCCTTCAGTCATGCCATAGCCACCCTACATTTTGCTAGCAAAAGCAGTACAGCAGTGAGCATTCTAATGGATAGTGAAACATCTGGTACATACGTTAATCAAGCAATCACAGGGGAAAGCTTCAGCAGAAAGGCAATAACATCCTTTATGAGATATCAATTTTATTTTAGATCACAGAAATGAACAGACTGCATCATACCAGGTGGAAAATGCCACATCTGTTACAGAACATCAGTGTCAATCAGATCTGATAGATAAATCAAATTTGTGCATTTTGGCAGGAGTGTAGTACATCCTATTTAGGAATTTAAAATATTTAAGCTTGGGTCTATAGTTCATGGAAATCCCTTTACCAATATAGTCAAGTCTCCTCTTCGATATCAATTCCCACATCAATCTCCCATACCCGCTTAGCAGGCAGGGCTGAGGTCACAACAGTGTCTGAACACCATTTATAGAGTTTGGAGACCAATCTATTATTATCTAACTGTAACATCTGAGTCAAGGGGTAAGCTTGGTAAGGGGAATGTGGAAATGACACTCCAGCCACCTTTCTTATACTAAAGTACAAGAAAATGTCTAAAGAGTTGGTTACAGATGTAGATTTAATGCTGGCTAAAGAGAGACATTGGCTTTCCCACAACAGGTTACCCAGTGGTACAGTCTTCATGAGGGAAGCAATTATCCCAGACTTACGTGAGGGTGGAAGTGAGGGAGTATGGGCCTAAGGTACAGTGAGTGAGTAAAACAGCTCATGCCCAAATCAGCTGAGTAAGCGTGGACTGGAGAGAAATGAAGAAAGCTTGACTCAGGGAAATGTGTATATTTAGGAACCAATAAAGAAATTTAGGAAGCACCACCATCTGTATAATTGCGAAACCACCACACCATTGATAATAGCAATATAATCAATTTATTCACCTGAGACTTTTTCCTTTCCATCGCAGGGCCATAGTTGTCCCAGACCAGTCCATCTGTGGTTTTTCACTATATGTATGTAGTGAGAGTAGCATCATGTTTCCCCTCAGAGAGTGGCCATGCCTAAACTTACAGTTCTATTGCCAATCCAAATATAAAGGGGGTTAAGGAAAACCCTTGTCCTTCATGGCTGTTGTTACTAAATTGAATTGAAAGAATAAAGAAAATAGTTCACTTGCACTCTGGCCCGCGGGTCTGTGTACAACAAATGTACTAGTGTATTATTGAACCCAACAAGGCCCATCTACTCCAAGACAGTTTGTAGGAAGGGCTACTCGACAGAGTTACAGACCTTCTGGGCCTCTGAAAAAAAACACTTTATTAACTTCAGAATGTATTAGTTGTTTCATTGCAAAAAGTATTCTCAATTTGTAGAATGTGGCCATCCCGGAAATGAACCCTAACTACTCTGGCAGCACCAGTCTATTCTTAGCAAGTATTTTATTGTCCATTTTGAGTAATGATAAAGGACTACAAGACTGGCACTTAGAGTTTTTCTGTCATAAGGAGTACAGTAACTATTGCTTCAAGGACAGATGTGGGTAATTGCCCAATTTCAAGTGCTTCATCATAAACATTCAACAGATGGGGAGCCAGGATATATTTTTTAAATTTTTATAAAATTCCACAATGAGTCCATCTGACCCAGTAGTCTTTTCTTTTATTGCCCTAATGATTTCATTGATCCTGAAAGAAGCTTCAAGGGTATCTCTAAGTTAATCTTCCACCCAGGACAGGGGTCAAATCGCTCAAGAAAACCTGTACATTATCAGGCATTGTAGTGATATTTGAGATCTTTGAGAAGAGGCAAAAATCAAAATCTCTAGTATTTTCCACATGTGACTCTAACCTTCTCACAGGCATGTACACCAGCAACCACTGGTGGTTGATAGTCAGCTGACCAGAGCAACTGCACTGATGTCTGACACGCTGCTCACCATCCAGATATTGGAATACCATACTGTACTTGTTTAGAAATTTCACCTCACGTTCAGCCCACTCTTCCTGCTCTACTAGTAATTTGTTCCTCTTGTCCAACATTTCAAAGTGGGGATTGCTTTTTAAGAGCTGCCATCTTGACCTCCAGCCTGCGGATTTGTTTCCTTGCATCTTTCAGAAACCCTGAGTGCTTAGCCATTGCCAACCCCGTACGTACATCTGAAAGTGTGGAGCACAGTCGAACGGAGCCTAGGCTATTATAAAAAGTATCTGTGATAAGTATTCATAGCTCCTCACTAAATACTTGGAGATGCAAAGCCAAAGAAGGAAGTCTCTGGTTCACAGTATACAGCAATGTTACAGCTATGTCAAAGATAAGTAGCAAAGGGAAATGTCAGAGAGCGTACTCTGCCCAGGGCCACCTTTAGCACTGGTGGCGCCCCCCCTTGACCTCCTCTGCTGACTTCCACACTACCACTTGGCAAAAGTGCCCCTTATGTCTCTATAGCCTCTCTCTCACATACATTTCGTTTGTTTTAAAGCTCTGGTAAAGGCTAGATTTACTACTCCACTCAGCTATCTACATAAAATACAGATCTATTCTTTGCAACAAGCATATTAACCTTTTATGCTACTTTAACTCTGATCTCTGTCCGTCAGGAGCATTAATCACAAGAGTAATATTGACAGGGGGTGTGGCTTGCACCCAATGAAGTTGGCAGCATCCTGCTTGCTCTCCTCAGAGTGACTGGGGTTTTCTAGCTACGGAGGCTGTTTTCCCTTATGCTACCTGTCATTTCCTAAACTGGAGATCTGGTGAATACCTGCAGCATTCCTGGGATGACTTTCATGACCTTTCATGGTCATATCTGTCTATTTTTAGACAAAATGCATTCTACTCGACTGTGATGAGCACTGTGAGAAGAGAGTAACAGCAATGGAATATTCCTGAAAGCCAACTCCTGCATCATAGTTACAATAAATGGAGCCTGTTAATTGATGTTTCTCTCATTTCATCAGTAAGTTTTCTCCTCTCATCATCCTCTATCTATATTTTGGACATTTCTGGCTTTTAAATATCATGAAATTTCCCTTCTGCAATGCTGCACACATGAGCAACATTTATAGAGAAACGCCTGGCCTTTAATACCACCTCTTGAGGAGATTTCATTTTGATGAACTATAATGCTTTGAAGCACCATCTCCCTTTTGGTTTCTGTTGGACCTGGCCTTTTTTACAGGGTCATCCCCAAACCTTTTGCCTTCCTCCTACTACTTTTTCTGATCCTTTTTGCTGACGTTAAGGTTCTGGGAACCTTAGCACTGCTGATCAGTGCTAAAGTGCATGTGCTCTCTATTCTAAACGTGGTATGATTGGCTTACACCTGATTGGCCCAAATTTAATTTACCTGTACCTCCCTTGTACAGTGGTATCTCTATACCTAGGGCCTGTAAATGAAATGCTACTAGTGGGCCTGCAGCGCTGCTTGATCCACCCACACATGTAGCCTCTCAAACCTGTCTCAAGCCTGCTAGCGCAAGACCTGCAATGGTAGTTTACTGCCACAGAAACCTGGCATCTAAATGTACTTGCCAGGCCTCGAACTCCCCTTTTACTACAGATAAGTAACTCCTAAGGTAGGCCCTAGCTAGCCCTATGGACAGGGTGCTATGTATGTAAAAGGCAAGGCATGGACCTAGTTCCGTGGCCTGTCATGATAGTGAGAAACATCCTACTTGGTTTCTCCCTGCTTTGAGTGCTGCCTTTCTCATAGGATTGCATTGAAAATGCCCTACCTTATGTCTAGGGGGTATTGTTTGATCTATGAGGGGTAGCGTCGGCATGTTTGGTATGGTTGTAATGGTAGTGAGAAATGCTGCCTACTAGTGTAACTGAATTTGTTATTACCATTATAGAAATGCCCCCTCTAGAAAGTGAGCATTTCTCTGTGCTTATGACTGGTGTTTTGCAGCTTGACTCCAATCTGAATCTGTGGCAGAGTGACAGCTGGGCTTTGTGCATCCTTTTCAGACAGCCTGTAGACAGGGAGGGTTGAGGTGTCACAGAGGTACATCTACATATTGAATGGTCTTCCTGGGCTGAGGGAGTGAGAGGCGGAGCACATCTGCATTTGTAAAGGCTGTACCCTGGCCTTAGACAAAGGGTTTGTTTACCCCCCACTGGTATCTGGAGCCTGTGCTGGAGGAGAGAGGAGGCACTCCTTTAACCAGTTGGAACTGGTTGGAACCTCTCTCTCCTCATGTTATGCTACCAAGGGGGTGAGCAGGGGTTATCCTGAGTGTGTAACCCCCTCACCCTGAATAGAGTGGGTGGGTTCTGCCTGGCTTAGGTGCATACACTAGCCAACCAGAAACCACATTTCTAACAGTTTCATTTCAGCTATATTATGAAAGGCATATTTTTAACCAAACTTGAACACTTGAATGTTGGGCGCTCCATTTTGAGACAATGGAGTGCTCTGGGCTTTTACTGGTTGGTGAAAGCCTTGAGCCTCAACTTTCCAAAGTTCTTAGTTCACAGAAACAACTATGAACAAAGGCCCCAATGGAGCCCGAGGGGATTTCAATCCCTTCAAGCTCCATGAGGACTTTGTTTTATTTATTAGAACATTATGCCCTCTAGTGGCAGAATGTTCTAATAGCCTTATAGCACTTCGTAGCTAGGCACTACCAGCAATTAAAGTCCTGCTCCATTGTTAAAGGTCCTCGTCTCCCGCTCTGGCCTTTAACTCTGGAACGGGCCTTTAATGGCTGGTATAACCTGCTATGGTAGGCTCTAAGGTTATAGAAGAAACTTAATTTGTTCAGCCTTTTCCACATTTTAAATGCAGTGTCTGTGAGGTACTGTTTCTCTTTTAATCATATTAGACGTCCTCTCGCCATCGTGGTTTAATACTTCAATGTGCCATTGCTTTCATCTGTAGCCACACATATTAACGTTTTGCATATTGCTGTTTGCCCAAATTAAAATTAATTCCAGGTCGCTCTAGATCATCATTTGGCTCTTTTACTTCACAAGTTCATACATTATTCTTTTGATATCAATTTTGTGATGGAGGATGCACATGCCTTGACCTTTAGAAGCTCTTTCTCTTCTACATCTTCAAGAAATGGTGCTACCCACATGCAATAGGGAAGGCTTCAATTAAAAGATTGAAAAAAGACCCTTTTTCACACACAATATCTGCCTCCTCCATTTCCATGCATCTTCTTCTGGAGGAGCTAAGAGCATTATGCATAAAGGAGACTAATACTAAACTTCAGATTTTGGACGATAAATGGTCCAAGTTGTGAAGAGAGGTTAGTAGTGGCTGAACAGCGCAAGCTGGATCTCACCATCTCTGTTGATGAGGTCCCAATTATTTATTCCTAGATTTCCTTGCTTCAAAGGCAGGTTGAAGATTTGAAAAACAGGAATCGCAGGAACAATCTACACATTTATGGTTTGCCGGAGGGATTGGAGAGCTCTGATCCAGTCTCATTTTTTCAGACCTTTCTTCTGAAACTATTTCAGTTGTCAATGCCCTCTCCTCTACATATTCAACGTGCACATGGATTTGGCCATGCATCTCATGTAGCATCTACTTCCACTAGACTGAGAGGTGTTATAATGTATTTTATACACACCGATTTGCTGAAAGATTTAGTGGCTGCTTGTTCTAGGAAACCTTTTTTATAGAATGGGCATAACAAATACTTCCCTCAAGATTATGAAAAGCTTACAGCAAAACAAACGCAAATAATTTTTTTCCTTGAGACCTGCACTTCGCTCTTTTGGTGCCCATTTTAGTCTGTTTCATCCATGCCTGATCAAATCACTCTTAACAATAGGACTTCCACCTATGAGGATCCTGCACGTTTGCAAACTTTTCTTCAAGAACACAAAGTGGAGTTTATGGACACCTCCAAATCCAACAAAACTTAACATAGGCTTTGTTCTAATACTGTTTCTGGCTTGTCTCTTTCTATTTGCAGCATATTTCTGTGTTAATCCATCACACAATGCCATATTACTCTTCTTCTTATGTTTGATATTACATTTATTTAATGTTTAAATTGTACTCACCTTGATTTCCTTTTTACAGGTTTACGTTCCTCAACATTATCTTGTGCTCACACCAGTACATCTCCTACATCATCCACCTTCTCTCCCAATTTCATCTCCCTGGAGCCTGGATGTGTCATCCTCCCGTGTGGTGTCAACACCCTTTGTCTTATTTTAATGTTCTTTATGGGTATGTTTTCCCTCATTCTTCTCCTTCTTTCTTCTTTTACTTTTGTATGCTCTTCCACGATTTAGTCATATCTATAACTCTATTCTCGATGCACTTATTTCTCTCCCTTTTGGTATTACTTTATTTCTCTCTTATCCCTCTTTTTCCTATGTTGTCCTCTGTTGTTTCTAATTTTTTGCATCATACGTGTTTTAAGTGCATGCTCAAATAACTATTTTCACTTTTTTAGTCCATGACATTGAAAATTGTTTCTTGGAATGTCAAGGGATTGGGTTCACCAATTTACACCAAAGGGTCTTGTCTCATCCAGCTCACTTAAATGCTGATATAACCCTTATTTAAGAAACACACCATACTGAGGCTGAGTCTATAAAATTAAAGAGAGGATGTAGGCAACGTCTTCTTTTCATCAGGTAATGGAAAGAAAAATGGTGTTGCTACTTTATGTCGTGAATCACTTAATATGCAATTAATTTCACAGGAGTTTGACTCTGAAGGAAGATGGTTGCCCACTTGTCTCTTACTTAATAGTGTTTCAGTTTCTATTATTAATGTTTATGGCCCCACTAGTCCTGACAATCATTTTTGGTCTAATGTCTCTCAGAAACTTTTACAATGCCCTGATGATAATTCTATGCTTGCAGGAGACTATAATCAGATTGTTAACCTTTCTATTGATAGAATTGATAAAAATGTCCTCCTCCACATACATGCCTAGCAAGAAATTGTTTCAGATGCATAGAGACTTTCTAATCCAACTCTACATGAATAACATATTACTCCCCCATGCACAAATCACAATCAAGAGTTGATTACATTTTTTTTACCACAACATTTACACTCAGCTGATATAGGCTCTATTCAAACTTCTGATCACGCCCAAGTATCCATACTTTTAGATATTCTACCCAACACTGATAAATCGAATCAATGGCAATTTAATAATAGTCTTCTTCTAGACCCTTCTTTCACTTCTGCTTTCTCCACATTCTTTCTTGATTTCTTCAGCTTGAATGATACCGATCAACTTGACTTTCATTTCATCTGGGATGCGTTCAAAGTCTCTACTCAGGATTTTGTTATTAGATATGTTTCTAGCAAGATGAAATCTTCTCTCAAAAATAACAATTGGAATACTCTTATCATACTGTTAGTTCCAAGGAGTGCCTTCAACATCTCATTAATCCTAAATTTCTATACAATAAATCCTCAACTGAGGCTGCATCCTCTTTCCTCCTCAAATTTAGTGCAAATATTATTGAGGTCAGAATAAATCTGGCAAATTGTTAGCAAACCATCTCAAGATTAAAAAGAAAAGAAACAAAATTTAATCCATAAAGATGCTTACTCTAATTTAATATATAAAGATAAAGACAGCTTGGACCAATTTGTACAATTTTACAAAGAACTTTATACTCCTGAGCATACCTCTACAAACTCTGACATAACTCAATATTTATCACACTCATGAAAGGATTTTGGTAAAACTATTGATTTCTCTGAATTAGAAAAGGAAATACTAATACTTCTAATTGCTTTATCTTCTCTTAAATCAGACAAAGCACCAGGGCCTGATGGATTTACTGCTGAATTTTTCTCTAATTTTTCTAAACTATTCCTTCCCAAATTGTCTCTCCTACACATTTTCTTCAATCAGGCAAATCTTCTGGTTCCTTTTCCGAGGTCCTCATCTGTCTTGTCCTCCCAAACGAAGGCGAACATTCCTAGCACTGTAAAAACTACCAACCAATTTCACTTGTCAGTATTTACTATAAAATATTTTCCAAAACCTTAGCTCTATGGAATCCCTTTTACCTAATTTACTCGTAAAAGAACAATCCGGATTTGTCAAGGAATGATATATAATTGATGACACTCATTTATTCTTTGATGTACTTTTCAAATCTCAAAAATCACTTCACTCTATAGCAGCAATTACCTCTGGTGCGGAGAAGGCTTTTGATTGTGTCAACTGGTCTTTCATTTTTTATACATTAAAATGGCATGGCTTTGGACCTATCATTATCTCACTAATTTCTCTTTTATATTCGTCTCCTCAAGCGACCATATGTGCAAATGAACATACCTCCTCCTATTTCCCTTGAGGAAGGGGGTTTGTCAAGGTTGCCCCCTTTGGCCTTTCCTTTTTAATACTCCTCTTAAGCCTGTCCTCTCTCATATTAGGAATAATGCTAAAGTACAGGGTTTCATGTGGAACACTCAACCTTTTTTGAAGAGGTCTCCTCTTAGTCTCTCGTATCTGGTTACAAACTTAATCATGACAAATGTGAAATTTTACCCTTAACTTAAATAAGTACACTTTCAGACATCATTCTTCACACACAAATTTGTAGTGGAATGCTTCCAAATTAAAATATTTAGCTAAATGATTTTCATCTTCAGTTAAAACTTCGGTTTTGCTAAGGCTGTAAGAATGTAAGCTTAAAATCAAGACTATGGCCACATGCTGGCATCGATTGAATCTTTAATGGTGGGGTCATTTGGGCACCATCAAAATGATGATAGTGCCTATTGTCCTCTATACCATTTCCAATATCTCCCTTTCCATACCACAAACATTTTTTAAACAAATTAATTCCATTCTTTTGCTTTTCCTGTGGGATGGGAAGAAACCTCATCTTTCTCTAACAAAATACAACTCCCTAAAACAGATGGAGGTGTTAATTTCCCAGATTTTAAAGAATAATAACTCACCCTTCTTATTAAGACAATCTTTTTATTGGTTTCAGGACTCTAATTAAAAATATCCTTTTTGGATGCAATTGGAGTAATCTTTCTTTTTCCCTTTTTCTTTCCATGAGTCCTTAGCCTTCTCCCAAAAGCCTCAAAATCTGTATTCACCTATTTTAAAACATCTTTGCTGTTTGATCCTTTTGATGTTCCCTCTTTTCTCAACTCTCCCATTTGACACAATGCTTCTATATTAACCCAAAAGCATTCCATTTATTGGAAATCTTGGAGGAAACATGGCCTTACTTTTTCTCAAGCACAACCTATTTTTCATTTTCCTTTATCTTCTCAGTACAAGTATCTCCATTTGCAGTATATCATATTAGAAGCTCTTGCCTGGTTTTCCTCCACTTCCACAACACCCTCTTCACCTACATCTACATTAGATGCTCTTTCACGTACTAACCCAAAAGCTTCTGTTACATACCGTGCTTTCAGCCATCCTCCCATTGATAGACCTAAATCTGACACTGAGCTGAATTGGTAATATGATCTGGGAACAAATTGGACCCTTTTTTTTGGAGACAAATTCAGACAAAAATAAATTCTTCCTCCTGAGCTGCCAATACCCCTCAAACATTATTTTTTGTCATAAAGGACTTCTTTCCCCAGTCTCTTTACATCGTATTTATCCAGATCGCTCAGACACTTGTTGGACTTGTCACTCACAACAAGCTGACCTCAAACAAATTCTCTTTGAACGCACACTTTTTCACTCTTTCTGGTCACAGGTCTGGAATCGGATCAACAGTATTTTTGAAATCTACACACCCATCTCACACATTGCAGTTTTTTTAGGAAGTTTATCTGTTGAATGGGAACATATATCACCTCACATAAAAAACCATTGACCTATTTTAGTAGTCACATTTCAGCAAGTTACCAGAAATTGGAAGGACTTTACTAAATTGTCTTTTCAGGCATGGTTATATGCGGTCTCTTACAACCACAGATATGATGCAGCATACGTTCATCATATTTCACTTGCCATTAAGTGCTCTATTTTATAGCACCCCATCACAAATTTCATGGATTGTCATCTAGGTCCTTATCCTATCATCATCCCATTAGAGATGAGGTTTCCAAAACCTCTTGATTTTCTTATGTTGTTTTCTGACCTAATGTATGATTTTGTATAACTTTACAGGACTTCATATAATCATGAGCATGTATTTTAATATGTTTATTCTCTTATTTATAATTGTTTATGTATATTTAAGACTTTGAACACAGAGTACCTTCCCTCCCCCCTTTACTACAATTTCTGTATTAAGCTTTTAATGCATTGTTCTGTTTGCATCTACTTGTAATTAGTAAAGTTTTTTCAAACTGAAAAAAGAGTTAGCTTGACATTTTTATTGTTGCTTGACAACTGGTGCACATGGAACTTTGCTTCAGGTGCTTTTAACCTGTACATTATAACTACAGTGCCCTCTCCCCTGAGGTCAGCCTCCCCCTCCAGGTCAGCGCCCAGTGCAGTTGCACCCCCATAAAGTCGACACTGACTCTGCCCATCACACATTGTTCAATCTCAGATCTAAAAAGCATTAGTCCAATATTGAATGGCTATTGTGGACTCATAACTGAAATGATAAAACCAACTCAGAGCCTCTTCTAAACCTCCAAGAGTCTAAGAAATAATGTTCCTCTAACAGCTGGATGAGAAGGCACACCAATCTAGAGTGATTAGTTGGAATCGGTCCTATTCTATCAAGTGAAGGATCAAAATCTAAGTTAAAGTTACCCCCACAGATCATCTTTGATACTGCTGTATTTGTAAATCACTATCACTAAACAAGCGTTGGCAAAGCCAATTAGTCTTGACAATGCCTGAGCTATTGACTTTGTCAATGTGGAATGCATAGCTGAAGCTGTCTGGACCTTATGCCTTGAAAGTGTTCCCCAGAGAAACCCATATCTGAATTGCTAATTGAGATATTAGGCTCAATTGCTAATTAAATGTGTTCAATGTGAAAACACCTTTCGTGTTAGTCTAGCCAGTATTCAGCATGGCATTCGTCGTACCCCCTCTGATTTACTTGGCGAGAGTGGTCGGGATAAAAAACAAGCATGGGATAAAAGCAATAAATGCTGCATGTCTTTAAGAAGAGTCCACACATTTCTACAAATATATTTGGTTGTACAAATGTGTGCTGGCACACAGGGGTATAGCTTGGGTCTGTATGTCTTTCCTTGTCGATTTCTTTTGGCATTTTGGCTCTCATTACAACATTGGCGGTAAATCCTGCTTACCACCGTGCAGAAGACCACCAACACACCGCTACTGCAGCGGAATTCCGCTACAGCTATTACGAAACACACAGCTCAGAATCCGCCAAAATCCAGACACCCACACAAGTCCGCCACACCAAAGGTCAGTGATAAACTGGCGATAACAAAACCGACACCGTCACGCCAACAGGAATACGCCCACACTATCATGACCCACTAATCTACGCGGCGGTCTTTCAACCGTGGTATTCCATTGGTGGTGCACACCGCCGCGCTCAAAATACACACACATTTACAAAACACAACCACATTGGACAATTCGAAATACACACACCTGATACACATACACCCACCACTCCCACACACCCAATCCAATATAAAACACACACCCAGATCACCCACAAACCCTTATTACCAAAATTGCAAAAGAAGGCCAGAGAGAGACACCACCAGAAACAACACTAGCATCCACAGACACACAACATCATCACTCACACAACATCCACGCACAGACAACACACATAAACACATCCCCTCACACATCACAACAAACACCACCCCACACATCACCCACACCACATCATGGCACCTCAACGACACCCCAGGTTCTCTGAGGAGAAGCTCAGGGTCATGGTGGAGGAAATCGTCCAGGTAGAGCCACAGCTATTCGGATCACAGGTGCAGCACACCTCCATTGCTAGGAAGATGGAGCTATGGCGCAGAATCGTCGACAGGGTCAAAGCAGTGGGACAGCATCCAAGAACAAGGGATGACATCAGGAAGAGGTGGAACGACCTACGGGGGAAGATGTGTTCTGTGGTCTCAAGACACCAGATTGCAGTACAGAGGACTGACGGTGGACCCCCACCTCCTCCCCCACAAGTAACAACATGGGAGGAGCGAGTCTTGGCAATACTGCATCCTGAGGGCCTCGCATGAGTAGCAGGAGGAATGGACTCTGGTAAGTCAAATCTTAACTATTATATCCCCCACTCTACCTGCATGCCATCACATACCCCCACCCTCACCCCCATCACTCCAACACATCACATATGTCCCACTATCACAAACCACCCATCCCAACACCAAGCCCTGCATGCAACACCAAAGCATGGACACCCATCACCAAAGCATGTCCACTACAGATACCCACAGAGACCCCAAACCAAATATCACACAAGTACCTAGACAAGAATGCAAGCACTGGAGTACAGGGTCACTCACCCATTGCACACAATGGCACACACAGATGCAATAATCATGCCTTTACACCCCTGCAGGACCCCTACCCCACGTCACCGGACAGGAGGTTCCAGACATGTCCACTCCCCCCACAGAAGAGACCCACAGTCATGACAGCAGCTCTGTACAACTGGATCAAGATGACCAGCCGACTCATCTGGGACCTCAGGACAGGCGGTTCCCCTGACACCGGCACAAGCCACCACAGAGCCTCCCCCCCTCAGGAAACACCACCACAGCACCCACCCAGCGGGCCCATCCCTCTGTCCCCAGGAAACTACAGGGAACCCAGGCAAACCCACCACCCCAAGAAAATCAGGGACCTGGGGACAGTGGCAGTGGGCACACGGTTCAGGGGACAGAGGCACAGGAAAACAGGGGAACTGGGAGGACTGCTGTGCGACAGGGGGAGGACAGGCCCAGGGAACCCACTCTCCACGAGGCCCTCTCCAACATCATGGGAGCGTATCATCATTCCCAGGAGATGATGGCAACGGTACTGGCCAACTTTCAGGAGACCCAGTGGCTGCAGGAGGAACACTATCTGGGGATCACGGAGGAACTGAAGTCCATCAACACCACCCTGGTCACCATTGTAGGGGTGCTGCAGGACCTTGTCAAGACCAGGAGGGACACTGTGGCACAACAAGGGGCCCCTGACACTAGCCTGGATGATGAACAGCCCACCACCTCCGCTGGCGCTAGTAGACAGATATGATAGTTCAAACAATAGTATGAGATGTGTGAGGCAGTGATATCTTCTTCGTAGATATAGAGAAGACAAAGGGATGAAGGTTTATAGGAATAGACGCTCACAGTGAATCACCAGGTTATTTTGTAAATCAATCAATAATGGGCACGGTGCTCCCGGCAGGAGGGTCCTCCCCACTCCTCCAATGTTTCTCTAAGAAAATCAGAACATAATCAAAAAAACGCCAAGGCACTTGTGAAGTAATAAAGGGTCAAAAGTCTGTGTTCGGGTATAATAAAGTCCTCTTCCAATCAATCAAGTACACTGTAGACCGGGAAACATTAGCATAAATCCAATTTATTCTTGAGGTGTAATTCTTATATATTGATGAACAGACAACAGCCAACACGTGTTTCGTCTTATGAGAGGAAAATCTCATTGACTTCCTCAGGGCTGTAAAAAGATACAATTATGACCAATATACACACATACACTTTGTGTCAAGTCTAAAAGTATGACAATTTGGCAAATTATTAGCCGTGTTCCATTACCAATCCCCAAGTGACATTGTAATGAACATCCTTGTGTAAACACCTAAGTTTACTAAATGTGACAGTTCGTAAGTGTTAACAAAACATGGAGCCACACATAAGTGTAGTGATTAAAGGTAAGAATAATATAAGAATTAAAAAGGCATCCCATTTTAAGCCAGAGTATAAAAATAGGCATAACTAATCATGACACCCACGTGAAAAGAGATTAGGCGTGGGTCAGCCTATATGAGCCCCACACTCAAAAAATAATTATGCATTTGATAAGAAAGTGCTCCCAAAATCTCCCAATTTTTAAGTAAATAGAGTCCTTAATTATCAAGAGGTGAATCAAAAAATAGAGATTCATACCTCAGAAAATAATCCATTCACTACTAATGACGATACAAAAGAATTCAAAAGAATGCTTCCCTAGAGGTTCCAACTGATAGTGATCTGCGAGAAAATTATAAACATTATGTCCACTTCAACAATGTATGAGGGCAGCCCCAATGTTAGCCTATGAAGGGAGCAGGCCTCACATTAGTGTAAAAACGAATTTAGGAGTTTTGCACTACCAGGACATATAAACTACACAGGTACATGTCCTGACTTTTACCCACACCACACCCTGCTCTAGGGGTTACCTAGGGCACACATTAGGGGTGACTTAAATGTAGAAAAAGGGGAGTTTTAGGCTTGGCAAGTACTTTTAAATGCCAAGTCGAAGTGGCAGTGAAGCTGCACACACAGGCCTTGCAATGGCAGGCCTAAGACAAGGTAAAGGGGCTACTTCAGTGGGTGGCACAATCAATGCTGCATGCCCACTAGTAGCATTTAATCTACAGGCCCTAGGCACATATAGTGCACTCTACTAGGGTCTTACAAGTAAATCAAATAGCCAATCATGGATAAACCAATCAACAGTACAATTTACACAGAGAGCATATGCACTTTAGCACTGGATAGCAGTGGTAAAGTGCCCAGAGTTCAAAAGCCAACAACAACAGGTCAGAAAAAATAGGAGGAAGGAGGCAAAAAGTATGGGGATGACCCTGTAAAAAGGCCAGGTCCAACAGATCTCATATCTTTCCTACTTTTGATGATTTAGACCCAGACCTGTTAGATTGTTGGGAACAAGAACTGACTTCGAGCTCCTTGAAACTAATGAACATTCTGTTAGAAAATGCAGATAGGAAAGTTACCAAACTACAGTCAGAGATATCCTGTTTAGAAACTGAGATCAAAAGCTTAAACTTGGAGGAAGCAACCGCCAAAAACTATGCGATCCTGAATGAGGTCATTAATCAACACCAAAATTAGATCACACAAAGAAAAGCATGCAAACTCAAACTAGATGAAATAGACTATAGAAATGGTAGAATTTTCACATTTTCCCAAAAATATGATAATTTGATTAAAAAGGGGGATGATTTACGAACTCAGGATACAGGTTCTCTATCATCACTTAGCGCTATTTCAGTCAGTAATAGTGAATCGAGTATGAGTTCCAATATTTCAAGACAATATGTCACAATTCAACAGGGTACCCCTTCTTTTTTAACAGAGGTTCAAAGGATCAGACAGGGACAATGGGAAACAAATCGACGCAAGGAGGACACCGCAAAATAAGGAGGGGTAAGAGAGGAGGGAAACACAGAAGTAAGAAAGGGAATGAAAACCAGGTCATGGAAGAAGCAGAAGTAAAGGATACGAATGAGGGTACAATTTCCATTATAAATCTTTCTAATTTGGAACTAACAACACATGGCGTCACATTATTGAACAAGGGCCTTGGATTCTGTCCAGGAAAGATGGGTGATTTTCAAAAAACAAAAATTGATTTCTTTAAGTTCATTAGATGTTTGAAACTCAAAAAGTATTTTACTCTCCACACTGACAATAAGGGGAATGATATCCTGTATGATATTAACAAAGACCACCATCCTCTATCAATCAAGGATGTTCATGACACAATGACACTACTATCCATTACAGACTATGAGCAGGATCCCACTACTGTTTCACAGATTTTGGCAGATTTAGATATTCCATTTGATACATTAGGTAGTGGTCTAAAATCTAAATCCAGGTGGATACCTAATGTCATTAGTGGTAATTGTATATACACTTTTTTAAGTTAGTGTGGCGAGACCTAAATATTTTCAAACGCAAGAATAGGACTCATTACCGTTCCCACTACAGTAATCTGAGCCACGAAGAAAGCACGATTTTAAGATACTTGCAAACACGGAACAACATAACCATCAAAGAGGCTGATAAGGGTGGTAATATCGTAGTCATGAACACCCAGGACTACGAACTAGAGATATATAGCCAGCTGGACGATGACACATGTTATGAGAAAATTGGATCAGATCCTATACCAGGACTTACTAATAAGATTAATAAATTCTTAAAACAGTGTCTTGATCAACATTTATTAAATGAAGACGAATACATGTATCTTCCAGTCTTCAGACCTAGACATCCGAGACCAAACATTCACAAAAACCTTAGTTTCCCACCTGGTAGGCCAATAGTATCAGGAATGGGTGGTCCAACGGAGAGACTTTCTGAATACGTAGACATTTTATTGCAGCCCTTTGTGTTTAATCTTCCTTCATTCATCAAAGATACTAAGCATATCTTGAGTATCGTAGCGGATATTAATTGGGAATCAGGCATGACCTTAGTAACCCTTGATGTGACATCCCTCTATACCAGCATCAATAATAACTCGGGAATGATGGCCTTACGCAATTTCCTCCACAATAGATAAGCTAGCCTGTATGAACATACTAAAATGCGGCTTGATATGGTTGAAATGATCTTGGATAACAACTTCTTCTTATTCAAAGAAGAATGGTACCGACAGAAGCAGGGGGTTGCCATGGGATCCAGATTTTCACCGGCATATGCAAACCTCTTTATGGGTTACTTTGAACAGAAGGTCATTTGGAGTACTGAAGGTAATACATGGAACAGATATATTGATGACTGCATAATGATTTGGACAGGTGATATACAGAAACTCAACAATTTCATAGAATATCTAAATTCCAATGATCTCAATATTAGATTCACTTGGGAACACAGTACGGTCAGTATTTCATTTTTAGATGTAGAACTCTTTATTCATAATGACAGGATTGAAAGTCGTCTGTACAGAAAAAGTACAGCTTGCAACTCCATATTGCATGCTACATGTTCACATCCCAGACATCAGATAGATTCGATTCCATGTGGTGAAATGGTGCGGGCAAGAAGGAATTGCAGTTTGGAAACTGACTTCCTAAATTGTATAAATGACATGGAAGACAGATTTACACAACGTGGCTATCCGCCGCACATTCTTGAAAAAGCGTGCAGTAGAGTCATGAGAATTACGAGAAGAGATACTCCCAGACATAAAGCCAGACCCACTAATACCAATATTCGTTGTATAGTTAAGTATACACAGACTTCTGCATTATTACGCAAGTGCATGACTAAACATTGGCATGTGCTAACAGCAGATGCAACCCTCAAGGGATTCATTTCAAATACCCCATTCTTTACATACCATAGGGGACGGACCCTTAAGAATATATTGTGTCCCAGCTATCCCAGTACACGTCAACATGAAGATTGGCTTACCAGCCGCAACAAAGGTTTCTATAAATGTGGTCCCTGCGGAATGTGTAAATCGGCTAGATCCGGAATTTCCACCTTTATTAATCAGGCTGGTGACCAATTCCGCATTGTTTCGAACATTACTTGTAACAGCAATTATGTTATATATATGATTGCTTGTAAGTGCGGATTATACTACGTGGGCAGCATGATCAGATCATTAAAAATAAGAATAAGTGAGCATCATCGGGCTCTGAGACAAGAGGATGATTGTTATCCTATAGTAACGCATATGAAACAATGCCCCACACAAGGTCAGATAAAGAGTTTTTAATGTTTTGGCTTTCAATATATATGTAAGGACCCCCGTGGAGGGAATAGGGAACTGTCACTCAGGAAGTGAGAATGTTATTGGATTCTTAAACTAACACCAGTGGAGGAAGGCCTCAACACGAATCATGAAATGGAATACTTCCTAGGTGAATGATTTGGCTATGTACATTAACAAGATATTTACGGTGAGTCTGAGTTTCATTGTAAGTGAGTTATGCAATTGGTTAACGGTTTTCTTGGCCTCAATCATGTTGGACAGGAAGAAAAAACAGTTTTTCTGCTATTTTAGACTGTTTATTTTGTAAACATTTACATCGTCAGGATTAGAACCTAGTCAATGTCAAATGTCTATTAATTATGTGTTGTAAAGTATATTATGAGTTGGATAAGTTGTCCATATTTAAGCTAATGTATTTCATGACTATCATGACACACATAGAAGTGACAATGGCTCATGTGTCTGGGGAAAGGGCACCTGCCTTCACTTCGGAGGAGTTGGAGAAGTTAGTGGATGGGGTCCTCCCCCAGTACATGCTACTCTACAGTCCTCCAGACAAACAGGTGAGTACACTGTGAGCATGCTGAATGGGCAATGCTTGGTTGGAGTGGTGTGGATGGAAGATACATGGGGGGGGACTGAGCCCTGCATGAGCAGATGGTGAGTGTCTGTGCGTCAGGGCAAGGGTGGGAACGTGGGCCAATGACTATAATGGTCTGGACAGTGAAAGATTTACCTTTTCCACTGTACTATTCCTCTAGGTCATCGCCCACCAGAAGAAAGATATTTGGCGTGCCATCGCCAAGGAAGTCCGGACCCTGGGGGTCTACCACAGACGGAGCACCCACTGCCGAAAAAGATGGGAGGACATCCGCTGCTGGAGCAAGAAGACGGCGGAGGACCAGCTGGGGATGGCCTCCCAATGTGGGAGGGGTGCCCGTCGCACCATGACCCCCCTGATGTTCCGGATCCTGGCGGTGGCGTATCCGGAGTTGGATGGGCGCTTGAGGGCATCACAGCAGCCAGAAGGGGGTGAGTACAGTCACATTCATCTGACTCTGCGCGCATTACAAGGTGTCTGGGTGGGGGAGGTGGGCAGTGGGACCCCCTAGGCCAGAGCGAAGTTGGTAGGCAAGGTCCCTTGTGAGGCAGGCTATGTGGTACCCCAACCCCACCAGTGGTAAGAGCCATCTACACCTAGTCAGGCTCCTGTGACTTCCATGTGTGCAGCAATTGGGCAGTGGGACGGAGGGCGAGGGGAGCTCCATGGCGGGGACAGGAGGTGACAGCAGCAACAGCGACTCCTCCTCTGATGGGAGCTCTCTTGCGGTGGCAGGTCCCTCTGTGCCCCCTGCATCCACAGGTACAGCTGCCACTCCCCCGACCAGCACCGCCCTCCCAGCAGCCCCTCAGCGTGTGTCCCGTGCCCGCTCACCCAGGAGGGTGGGCATCTCCTTTGCCCCAGGCACCTCAGGCCCTGCCCCAGTCAGCCCTGCTGCCCTCAGTGAGGAGGCTATTGACCTCCTGATATCCCTCACTTTTGGGCAGTCTACCATTCTGAATGCCATCCAGGGTGTTGAGAGGCATTTGCAACAAACAAATGCATACCTGGAGGGCATTCATTCTGGCCAGGCAGCCCAACAGACAGCATTTCAGGCTCTGGCCTCAGCGCTGATGGCAGCCATTGTCCCTGTGTCCAGCCTCCCCCCTCCAACTTCCTCCACCCAGACCCAATCCCCTGTTCCTCAGCCTATCCCAAGCACACCATCAGACCAGCATGCGCACACCTCAACACATAAAAGTGGCTCAGGCAAACATAAGCACCACACATCCCACAGGCACTAACACAAGCATCATACCCATGCAGACATACCAACATTCACTGCCTCCACTGTGTACCCCTCCTCCACGCGTCTCCCTCCTCCCTCCCAGTCTCGTCTCCACTCACACCTGCATGCACTACATCTTCAGCTACTACCTCCATTACCAGCACGCCCATCACCACACACCGCTCACGTGCACTCACCACCCCCACTATCATTCACACATTCCCTGTGTCCTCTACCAGTGTGTCTGTGAGACCTCCTCCCAAAGTACACAAACGCATGCACACACCCACCCAACAGCCATCCACCTCACAACAGCCTCCAGCCCATGCACCTTCACCCAAATTCAGCAGACGTACACCTCCTACAACCACTACCTCTTCCTCCTCTCCCAAACCCCCTCCATCTACCCGTCCCAGTGTGTCAAAAAAACGTTTCCTGGCTAATATTGACCTCTTCCCTACACCTCCCCCCCGTCCTCTAGGGCCAGGCTTTCCAGGTCCCAACCCAGCACCTCAGCCACCACATCACCAGGCACAGTGGTGCCAGCAACTGCGGGCTATTGGAGTGCGCCAACTATCAGGGCTGCCAGTGTGCCTCGGAGCGAGGGCAAGGACATTCCGCCACCTGCAAAGCTAAAAAAGTTGCCCACATCCCTAAGGGCGAAGCAGAAAACACCTGCCACCAAGGGCTCAGGGAAAACGAAAGGGGATAGTGGCAAGACAGCTGAGGTGGGGAAGGGCCAGAAACTGAAGGGCAGGTCAGGAGAGGGCATGGTGGCACCGACTGAGGGACCAGTGTCACACCTTCTGTCCATGTCGACGCCAACCTGTACGGCGGAGAAGACCACCACCTGCACCGCCACCTGCACCTCCACAGAGCCCGCCACCAGCACCACTGTCATTGAGCCCGCCACCAGCACTGCAGTCACTGAGCCCGCCACCAGCACCGCACTCACCGAGCCCGCCACCAGCACCGCAGTCACTAAGCCCGCCACCAGCACCACCACCACAGAGCCCGCTGCCAGCACCGCCGCAACAGAGCCCGCCGCCAGCACTGCTCCCACAGAGCCCGCCGCCAGCACTGCTGCCACAGAGCCCGCCGCAAGCACCGCTGCCACAGAGCCCGCCGCCAGCACCGCTGCCACAGAGCCCACTGCCAGCACTGCTCCCACAGAGCCTGCCGCCAGCACTGCTGCCACAGAGCCCGCTGCAAGCAACGCTGCCACAGAGCCCGCCGCCAGCACCGCTCCCACAGAGCCCGCCGCCAGCACCGCTGCCACAGAGCCCGCCGCAAGCACCGCTGCCACAGAGCCCGCCGCCAGCACCGCTGCCACAGAGCCTGCCACCAGCACCGCTGCCACAGAGCCTGCCGCAAGCACCGCCGTGACTGACACTGCCGCAAGCACTGCCAGCTGCCCGCGACATCCTGAGCCAGTGGCACCACCGCAGACATGGCTGCCATCCCTAGTGGTCAGTCGTCCGAGGCTGGTGGTGAGTTCCAGGAGCCTGGGCAGCTTCAGTGATGCATCACTTTCAGTGGAGAGATACATCCACTACCTCTGTCCTTGGCAGTATGAAGCACTCTGGGCACCAAGCCCCCTCCAGAACCAGTGAAGAAAGACATCCACTACCTCAGTCCTTGGCAGGATGAAGCACTCTGGGCACCAAGCCCCCTCCAGAACCAGTGGAGAAAGACATCCACTACCTCAGTCCTTGGCAGGATGAAGCACTCTGGGCACCAGGCCCTCTCCAGAACCAGTGGAGAAAGACATCAACTACCTCTGTCCTTGGCAGAATGAAGCACTCTGGGCACCAAGCCCCCTCCAGAACCAGTGGAGATTCACATCCACTTGAAAGACTGTGGCTTTGCACTCCCCAGGATACAGCAGTGGGCAAAGCACCCACTGGAAAGACTTGAGAGACTGTGGCTTTGCACTCCCCATGATACAGCAGTGGGCAAACCACCCACTGAAAAGACTTGAGAGACTGTGGCTTTGCACTCCCGCAGGATACAGCAGTGGGCAAACCACCCACTGAAAAGACTTGAGAGACTGTGGCTTTGCACTCCCCAGGATACAGCAGTGGGCAAACCACCCACTGGAAAGACTTGAGAGACTGTGGCCTTGCACTCCCCAGGATACAGCAGTGGGCAAACCACCCACTGAAAAGACTTGAGAGACTGTGGCGTTGCACTCCCCAGGATACAGAAGTGGGCAAACCACCCACTGGAAAGATTTGAGAGACTGTGGCTTTGCACTCCCCAGGATAAAGCAATGGGCATGGAGCCCCCTCATGGAGCAGTGGCGTTGTGCGTTCATCAGGCTGAGGTACCCCTCCTCCCCATCCCCCTGAGGTGCCTGTTTATTTTCCATCCGATGCTCCTCCAGTGTTCTCTCCGTTTGGAGTCAGGTATCGAGTGTGGGCCTCGCCCATGCATTTTTGGCCCAGTGCTCCACGGACAATGATTAGTGCACTATCCAGACTTGTGTAGTTGGTGTACTTAATTGTATATACTGTATTTAGAGTTTTGACTACTGGATTTTCTTGATTACAATCGTTCAAATCAATTCCTTTTGTCGTGTTATTGAAGGGAGGGGTCGGGGTTGTATACTGTATGTAATGTTGCAGCATGTATTTGTGTGTATGGTGTTGTGGGTTAGGGTGGGGGTGTTGCGTGTTGCATGTGTGTGTCACTCTCTTTTCCCTCCCCCCTCCCCTGTGTTGTAGGTGCAGTACTCACTGTGGTCGTCGCCGGCGTCTCTGGAGCTCCTGATAGAGGAGCAGGAAGAAGATCGCCGGCAGGATCTGCAGTTCTGGCTCCATGGCGTCCTGGTTCCTCGTGGGGTGTGGAGAGGTGAGTGATTTCCCCTTCTGTGTACTCTTTCCGCCGTGTTTTTGATTGCGTTGGTTCCACCCAGGAAAAGGTGGTGGATTGGCATCTTGTGATAGGGTGGGCGGTACATTGTCTTCCGCCTGTTTGTTGGCGGTTACCGCCGCGCTGTTTGTTTGTACCGCCATGGCTGTTGGAGTGTTAAAGTGACTGTCTATGTTGGCGGTTTCCGCCGTGGTTATAATCCCATTTTTTTTTCCACCGGCCTGTTGGTGGTATTACCGCCGCTTTAACACCGACCGCCAGGGTTGTAATGAGGGCCTTTGTGTGTTAAGATGTGAGCGTGGCTATATGACTTCCCTGTGTGCTTTCTTCTGTCACATGATCCTTTTTTGAATAAAACTTACTTACATGCATCTTAATTTTAGGGTGGAAATGGCAAGATGAGGCAGTGCAGGGAGCTGTGTACTGCGCAGAATGTTGAAACCTACGCCATCCATTAGTGTCAAACAAAACCAATGCCCCTTACCATGAGCACAGTAATGTTTCATTTAAACACCTTGGCAACACCAGAGGGGCAAGGGCATTGCAGAAGTGGCTGTAGAAGAAGAATAGCTGGCAGCCAGCACAGACTGCTGAGTGCAGTCATATTGAAGAATGACAGCACCACTGTGCCGCCTCCTGTGAGAGGAGCGACCAATGCAGGCAGCTTCCAAAACCACCCCACCCTAGGGCGCCTTCTGCACTTCTTCCTGTCCTTTAAAACAATTCAGTTGTAGAAATAGAAATAATTGAATGCTGTGTCTAGTATAGCCATCTTGGACATGCTTATCCTGCAGTTTACTATGATGTATGTTAAATAAAAGTGGAATATATGAGAGGCGGCACAAATAAAAAGTCTATATTTTAAAATATTTGTAAGATCTACATTTTCCTTAAAACGCTTGATCTTTTATTTTGAACTGTGGCAGACATTTTAGATGTGCTTTGTTGGTTAGTCTGTGTTTGCCACAGCAATACTAAAATAATACTTTGAATGTAATAGCAGTGCTATAAATTAGCATACACTGTCCCATGTAATGACAAATCCAAACCCCACAGCCGCTGGAGCAACCCTTTCTCAGGAAACTGATCTTGGTGCCACATATATATATGGTGGCTATTTTATGAATGTCCCTCCGTGTAACTGAAACACACATTCCGAATAACACAATCGGATTAAAATAGATAGTTTATATCTATATTTGAAAACAATGAGCAGCCCCACATGCACTGTTGCGCTTTTCCTTGAATGATGTAGCCTTGGGGCAAGCAGCCCAGCATGCTTCAAAAGATAAAAAAACATCACTGTGAACGTGGGACATCAAAGGCCACTGATTACAATGTATCATGGGACATCAGCAGTCTGAAATACAGAGGGAAGAGAGGCATGGGCACGGGAGAGGAGAAACAAGCATTTTCAATGCAATGGATCTCGCATTTGTTCGAGTTAGAGCTATTACCGTAATCAAGTAAAAAATAACGCAGCGCGATCGCGATATGTAAAATGCAGCGCGATCGCGCTACGTGGAAATTAAACAGATAAAGTAGTCCGGACTCCATGCTGAAAACATCGAGCCTCGTATGTTTTTGGTACATTACCGGTGCTGTGTAGGTGGGCTAACCACAGGAAAAGGGATGACGTATGCATGCCTTTCACAAATGAAAGCAAGCAGATTTTAGAGGCAAGCCCACGAACCAATGTAAGTGACTGACGTAGCATGGGCATGGTTTCAAGCCCAAAGAGAGATTACAGAATGGACGTAGTGTTGTGTAGCCAGTTTAGTTAGAGCTCCATGCACGTTAGTTTAACACACTAGGCCGCTGTGCACTTTGACCTAGATATATTTTATTCAGCTTCGCATTGTTATTATTACAATAACCAGTTTTACGGTCTTGTTTTATTTTCATCTATCTAACTGTTTTTGCTTAGCCCAGCACTGTGTTCTCAAACAAGACATTCTTGATCACTTTGTGCTTCAGTCAAGCCTACAGTTTGGTACATTGCCAGTGAACGTGGTAGAAGTTTAGTCTCCAACATTCATAGAAAATACACATCCTTACGTAGGGACATCTTCTTAGAACATCAGCTGTGTTATTATAAAAAACACTTCCTAGTCCCATTTCACGTTAAGAGGGAGATTCCAGCCAGGGAACCACAACTGTATGCTGGTTGTTGAATGCTTTGCTGCAGATGCTAACGCAGACTACAGGCCTTTGCTCAGGTATGAGGGTTGATGTCCTGCCGGGGGAAAATGAAAGGCAGAATTAGAGCTTAACATGCTGTGCTCAGATTATGACTTAGATAGGAAATAGTCCATAGATTCTAGTGACAATATGATAGCGTTATTCTTACGCTTCATCTCCTCGTCACCATTTTAATATTGTCATGTTGTGTCATCCTGGTTATTGCAGCTCACGCTTTGCTATCTAAAATGCAGTTGTTTTATTAAACCAATCTTTAAAACTCATACTGCTTCTTATTGTCATTTATATATGAGACCGCATTGTGAATGAGAGAACCGGATGCGACCTGAGTGACCACGACTTCCCTAAGAAGTATAATTTGTCAGGCACTCGGCTGCCCAATCATCCCTATCTCTTAGTGGAGATGAGGCACTGGTAGTTAGCCAGAACAAAACCCGGATTTAGAGCAACAGGTGTCACCCGCAGTGGGTCAGACTCAGTCTCCCACAGCGTGGGTGATCTTGCTGCTCCAAATCCAGTAGTCTCATTAGAATAATGAGAGCCTACGCGACAGTAGCACTTTGTGCTCGCCCATAAAAAATGGCGATTGGCACTAATGAGAACACTAGTGCTCCTGAAGAAGGCTGTTAAACAAAGCAAAAAGAAGTTCCCAAATTGACCATAAAATGAGGGATAGTAAAAGGATACTGTACTTGATTGCTGCTCTTGAGGAGGGGAAAATGCGGGAAGAGGCATGACAAATTCATGCCATGAGCAAATTGGAGAAACGGGGAGAGAGAATTCAAGAGTGATGATATTGCCAGCAAATGGGAAGACTGCATGCCACCATCTAGAGCTGTGGTGATACCACATTAGGGACATATACATTTACTTTAGCAAATTGTTGTTCTCAGAGTAAGCCTGGAACTATAAGCACCCTGCTGTCAGGATCGGAAACACACTTGTCAAAGAGAAGTGCACTGAATTCCTAATCAGAACCCCAGCTCCCCTGGCATATGAGCTGAATGAGGAGAAATAGCAGTAAGAACCCCATTGTCTTGCAAAATAAACAGGCCTCTCAGTATCAATATGCATCCGCTGGAGGAGGGATAAATAAAGGTTGTGCCTAACCAAATAGGCTAAAACCAAATATCCTTTCTTGGGATTATTCAGCTCCTTAACACTTCAGGTGACACACTTCATTTTATGTGACTTCACTCCCTTCAGGAAATATGCATTTGTATGTGAAAACCGGTAATGTGACATGCTAAATCACTTTTGTTATACTTGGCCACAGTCTACTAGACTTCCCAATATTAATCACACACTCAGTCCAATAGACCCCCCTCCTACCACTCACAGTTAATTCCCCGGCTAGCAGTGAAGACACCACAACCATGCTTAACCAAAAATTCCTGCAATAAGCTACAAAGTAGAATGCACTAAAAGGCATGTGCTACCTTCCCACCATCTGCATAAAACTGCCCTATGTTACTATGTAGGGAAGCCACCCTTTTCATATGAATACAGTATGCTAAACCACAACTGAATCAACACACTTAACTGAGCATAATGAGTTAAGAGATTGACCATTGTTACCCAGGCCAGAATCCCAGCCCACAGCACAATCTCATATGAATCACAACCATTGAGTCCACGCCATGTCACTTAAGAGTTGCTGAGAGTTATATGGGAATCATCAGCAACATGTTTCTTCCCTGAAAGCTTCTTGCAAAATTTAAGAACGTTCTCCAGCTTCATGAAGAACATACATAGCCCTTGTGCCCGACACAAAGCATGGATATATTAAGTATGAATTAGGCCATACCAGCCTTCCACAACACTCCCCTGACCTCAACAAAACAACATCTGGCATACTGAATTGTCGATGTGAGAAAATTTGGTTAAATAAGATCTTCACCCCCCTGGTACCTTGCTAAGCTCCCTGGTCAATTTCAGGACAAGCTTGTCGTGCTGAAATTTAAAAGTGATCAGAGCCCTGTGCACCCTCTCTACCACGAAACATAATGAAAATGTATTTCTGCCAAAACTCTCTGTGATTAGCATTTCCACAAAAGTCTTGGTCTTCTCATGGGCAGCAGATTCAACAACTCCCAAAATGAGTGTGTGATTATGCTGTGCACATGCTTGCAAATATTAAAATTTTGCTTAAGAGCATGCCAGGACTGGAAATCCAAAGCAGCCCTGGTGATTTTGTCTGACCAGCACCCTTCCAGGGGTGTGGGTGGGCAAGGGGTTTGGCGCAAGTGAGATGCACAGCCGCACAGCTGCTTTTGTTACTGGAAGATGATATTGCAGCACTGCCTTTTTCTAATTGATCTAACAGACCAGTAGAGGGTTTAATGCCATCTTCAAGTCTGAAATGCACTGTTCTGCCACACCCACACAAGTGGCATTCCTGTCAAGGGGCTCTTTCATTTTGTCTAGGCGCATGGTTACTGAGTCAGTTTTGGGATTGATCACCATTAAGTTTTTTTTAATGCTAAGCAAGTTATTTTTGATGTCGTCCATGTATGTGGTAGCAGGTTGTGACTGTGATGCATCTACACCAGAAACTTCACCAGTGTCAGACACCTTCGAGGATTTCCTGCCCTCAAAAGGAAGTTTGGAATGCCTGGCATTAGCCTTCTGCACACTGCCACAGCAAGAGAAACCAGAAAGGAGCAGGTGTGTGACATAGTAGAGTGCCTAGAAGGTTTGGGGTCCTCAAGTAGTGACGAACCGTCTCCATGAGATCATGAAGCAAGTAAATACACAGCAAGGAGTAACATGCCCAGCAAGTGCCAGTCCAGAGCTATAGGAATATCATGGGGGCAGTGGTATCATGTACAGCAGAGAATATGGTTGCATCCAAGAATGTTGTGCTATGAAGCTGGACAAGCAGAGCACAAGGTAACTCACAGTGCAATAGCAGTTCCTCCAGATGGCAGTAGAGAGGCCAAGCTTCAACGTCCAGTAGGTATTCCATTTCAGCTCCTAGACAAGCTCACTTCAGGGAGAGTAGTGCAGCCCCCAGGGCCGTATAGTCAGAAAAATGTCCAGTGCCTGCGCACCTAGGCCTCCACCCACAAGCATATCATGGCAAAGCAGGACCGCCAGCATCCATCACAAAATTGGTGGTCTCTATTTCAGTTTAGAAGCGTCTTTTGGGTCAGAAAGTACAATAGGAGCTATGCGGTTGAGGAGCCAAACCGCTCCCTCAGGCAGTAACCATGCTTGGAACACTGTCCACATGAGTCCAAGATGCAAGGCCCAGCATGGTGCAGTTCATGGAAACCTCCGACCACCAGCCCCAGTTTAGTGTGTCGCAGTGGTTCTGGTGGCATGCTTTACATGATGTTTGGAAGTGCAATCGGGGTTCATAGCCATAGATGGCTCCCAGCATAATTAAATATAGCTGGATATTGAATTGCAGGTGTGAAAACCAGGCTCAAGAGGCTATATTAATGGGTTGTTGGTCATGCCACTTTGATGAACTTTAGGTGGACAATGAGAATGAAGTTGAAGAGGCACCAGGGCCAGAGGAGGGTTCTCCAAAAGGAGTAGTATCCCCTATGTTGTTCAAGGCAGGGAGCATTGTGTCCTTTTGCAGTTTGTCAGAACAGGAGGGCAGAAAGGTTGAGAAGGTCTTAACATTACAGGTGAGTTGTTGCACACGGGAGAGGGTATAATAGGGGTAGTAAGACACACACAAATAGTTTCAGTTAGGTTTTCCTTTTTCTTTGTAGGTTGCCCTTTTTTGTTTGTTTTGTCCTGATGAAGACCCAGCAATAAAATGTTAATTGGCTCCTTTTTCTTTGGGAAGCAACGTCCATGATAATCTTTCAAACTTGCCTGTACTGGATTGAGTACTTTGGAGGGGAAATACAGGTGTTGTAACGGTTACCCCTATGTGGATGGAGCAGATATTTGCCAATCAACATGAATACAGACAGGCTATGATCAATGGACTTTGAATTGTTGTTTTTCATCTCTAATATTCTTTTCTTATATCTTTGCCCAATCACTCCTTTTAAGAATGTTGTGGGTATAAAAAGAACATCCATTGTCTTTCATAGGATGTATATATTGTTTTTGAATAAATTTGAAAGTGTTTCGCATACGTTTGCCTCTTTTTGTCTTTTTCCTATGCTTCCTCCTTTTCTCTCTCTTTTGATTGATTATTTGATCATTGTATAGGATTGAGGTACACTAATTGACTTAGATACCTTTTATGGCTTTCTCGTAGGACCTTTTTTGTATGTACTATGATTAGAAGAGAAGAAGGCCATAGTGACACTTGAGAGGAACTAGCACATGATGTACTGGGGATAATAAATGTCCATTGGAGCAAATATGATTGCCCTATACCCTTGCTTGCCCACAGATTACATCCTTGACAATGAACTCCCACAGGTGAGAAAATAGTTGGGTGAGGCCTTTGCCCAGGGCAGCATAGATTTATGTGGCTACTGTTCATAAACACAGGGTACAGAGGTCCCAGGGAATGACAAGAGATAGGAGGTGGATGTCATGCACAGCGAGAGGACCAGGAGTATCTGCTTTGACAAGACTGGCACTGGTGAAGCTACAACTGGCATCGAGGAGCTATCTGCAGTTTTGCAGCAAATAGAGACTGGGTGTCTGAACAACATAGATCCCTGCATGAGACAGAAAGAGAATGTCATCCTTGATGTGGACTGTCCTGGAATGCCACATGCATGCCCTAATTGGTCAGTCTCAGGGTGGCACCCCTGACATGGTGGAATTCAGAGTGAAAGAAGGATGCCTGGAGCCTGAGGTTGCAACACCCCACTCCAACAGCCTTAGGAAATCTGAAAGGCCTTAGGGAGGTTTCTTAGTCAGTGGCCTACGACCTTGAGAGGTTGCCCAAAGAACGGGATGTGAAGGGTAACCTACTTTGCACATGCAGAGAACTTTCAGAGACCCTTGTGTAGGCTCTGTGGTGACAGGTAAAAAGGGAGTTGATAGATATGAGAGTGAAAGGAAGGTGTCTGCAACCTGAGGTTGTAGCCCTGTCTCTGAAAAACCCATTGAGGCGAAGGGACCTCAGGATCAAGTAGACAACTCCTTGGCAGCTCAGTACCTGGAGATGAGGCCTACCTTGCATGTGGTTACTGATACTGACAGATGTCAGAGTTTTCTGCTGGTTGTATTTTTGGGCAGAGCCAGCCCTAAGTCGAAGACAAAAATCTGACATGGGGCAGAATGTACTACATAGCCATGGTGGTACTGTTTACATATTGGGATGCATCCATGAGTATGCTAGAATTAGTTGTCTCAGAAGTGGGTACTGCAGGCATTAGCCTTTGACAGCTGGTGTACTAGTGCTTGACCTTAATGAGGTGTGAAAACTGTTCTCAGAGAAGAAACATTGCCCTGCATGTGGGAAGGTGTTTTCATTCTCCTTGCACAAAAAACAGTTAGGGTGGGCCCAGAACTTCATTAACTTGTTAAGGGCATATACTTTCACAAGTAAGTGTAAGTTGAGACCTCGGAAAACCAAATTTGTGTTTCCCCAGCCAGGATGGTTCCAAACCTAGTGGGAGGGACCAGAACCAGTTTTGGGTGACCACAGAGGAGGAAGGTACTTATTTGAGTTCTCCACATTCAATGAATTGTCATACATTGATTATCTATTCAACATACCATCACTAGTCAATTTTGTGTGTATGCAGGTGACCTTCATTGTCATTATTCACTGCCACCTACCATTTATTTATCTCACCTTCTTTCCTGTTAGTTTCACCAAAGGTGACTTTTCTAAAAGTGAACTAACACATTGCCATTTAAGTATCCATATTTCCTTGCTTTGTCTTGTGAAAAAATATAGATATTAAAGAAAGCATGGCCAATCTTGTTCCTCATTGAATCCCTTTGGTGAGCAACTATGACATGATCGAAAATGTGATGACACCATCAGGAAGTATAAAGACCCTACTCAATGAAATGTCTTACAAGACTGGTTTGTTTTCATTTTTTTGAATAAATTCCTGATTTATGTTTCTTGTGATAAAGTAGATTATTAGTTGAAGCGGATGGTAGTCATCTTCAAGTAATAAAGCAGTTCTGCAAGTAGGTACATTTAGGTCTCAGGAATTGAAGCCAACCCTTAGTAGATGTAGCACAGAGCAGACAGGCTTAACTTAAGAAAAATATGTAAAGCATTCTTATCAGAATAAAACCAGTTAAAAAGTAGACCACACAACACAATAAAAATCGCACTCCAATTTATAAATAGCAAGTTTTAAAAAGCAAATAGACAACAAAACATCATGGGCTGTAGGGAACCAGAGATATGATTTTTTACATTTTTAGATATTCTAGTGGCAAAAATTGCAAAGCACCAACCACGGGTATTTAGTTGAGCTACACTAGGTCAAAGTAAAAAATTAAGGCCTACTGCAATGGAGCATGGGTTGGATACAGTGACCATGTTTGTCCGGAAGAAAGTTTGCTTTATGAATTAGGGCCTGATTTAAATCTTAACAGTGTTCCCGCCAAGCTGCTTTGGTGGAGGACCCGAAAAGACAGTCAAGTCCACGGTGCTCTGCCTGCCGTATTTAGATGTTACAGCTCTGCAAGAGGTGGACTGTTGACGGATTGCTGACAAAGGGAGACAACGGCGGGACCCAATGGACTTCATAAAAGGGCTGGGACAAGGGAACAGAGGTAAGTGGAATGCACACACACTGTACCTTAGCTATATTTGTGCTCCTGCACTACACAACACACCACATACACACCATCCTTCATTACAATTCCAAAACAACACAATCCGTACATGCCGAAAATACACATTGACATACATCGATGACACAACTCACACACACCGTTGACATTGCACCCACCCGTGACACAACCGCCAGCACAACTACACACTCAGCTACAGAAACAACCCCACACACAAGCACAACTACATACATAATTACAAGATCCGCCACACAACAACAATACACACCTGAATGTGTCAAACAGGAACACAACATACTCAAAAACATTGATCTCACATGCAAGTGACATACAAACAGACAGAACCAAATCACCCACTTCATCTCTCTCCACCTTAACCAGCCTATCCAATTACACACACATACATGTACTGACTCACATACACAACAGATAGCACAAACCTACCAGTACAGGTCCCCCTGCAATGCGCACACAAAGACACAATTGAAAACTGTGATTGTACGGTCATTGTGGTGCCAGCATTCATTTGACAATGAGTAATGACCCCGCAATGACATGTACCTATGTGTGTGATATGCTTGTTGTGCCAGTATGTCCCCAGCCATATGTGACACAATGTCTCCCTGACATATGCATGTCACAGTGATTTAGAAACCTATTGTGACGTATATGCATGCAGTCATCCCAACCTCCTATGCAGTGCCCACACTAAGTACCCAGCAGTGCAGTGTCCCTATCTTCAAGTCTGGGGCCTGGGTTGGTGTTTTTTCTGTGGGTCAGTGGCAGCAGCGACGGCACGTGTTGTTCAGTCATGTCCAGTCAAAAACAGAGGTGGAATCGGGACAAAGGTGAGTTTTCACCTCCCCCAATCCACCAACTCAGAAGTGGAGGTTGGATCACCACTTTTTGCTTAGTGGGAAGGCACATCCAAATCTGCACGGCGGGAAGAGTGGGTGGGGTCCCACC
This sequence comes from Pleurodeles waltl, assembly GCF_031143425.1. Taxonomy (NCBI): domain Eukaryota; kingdom Metazoa; phylum Chordata; class Amphibia; order Caudata; family Salamandridae; genus Pleurodeles; species Pleurodeles waltl. The sequence goes on from NC_090446.1 coordinate 1,241,062,402, forward strand.
TGCAGTCACTTTTCGCTCTCCCACCATCGACGCAGCCAGCATTTTTTGGCAGAGACAGCAGTTCAAATTCTGGCTTTTGCCTATGGGACAACTAACATCTAAATACGGTGGCAGACCATCACTGCGATATACGGGTTTTCAGTCAAAAACTTGAAAGGGGGACCGTTACCACCAACATCTAAATCAGTCCCTTAGTCTTTTCTGGAGAAAATCCTTGTTGGTGAGAGATCATCGGTGGGTCGGAGTGCCAGTTATATCCGAAGGTGGACTCAAAAACAGCAGCCGGCTGTGGTGTAGGACTTCGGTGGGAGCCTCAGTATTGGCTGGAAGTTTGAGGCTCTCGATGTCAAGGGTGTGAAAACTATGAAACGGGTGAAGTCTGAGAAAAGGCCCAAGAAGGGTGGTGTGGTGCTGTTCAGAGTTGGTTCCATTGAAGTCGTCTATGTTCAGACTCAGACGAGATCCTTTCAATGGGATGCACCAGCAAGTTGAGTCTGACAAGACAAGTTCTTTTAGCAGAAAGTTTGAAATAAATTACTAGATGTCCAATCTTGCTGTTTCTGAGGGAGAAAGAGCACTCTCTAACACAGGCCAATGGTCCAGAACCATTTGGGCACCACTGAGGGGTTAGGAGTCAGTCTCCCAGAAGCCACCAGCAGGGTTCAGGGCCAATAAAGTTGGAATTGGTCAGCTAGGCTCAGCAGAGCCCTGGAATTCTTGTAACATTTGTGTTCCTGGAGCTTAACAGGAGGCTCGACAACTAGCCCTTTGGGGTCCACTCTTCAATCCTGGGTCCTAGTGGGGAGCTGGTTCAGCCCTTGAGGTTTCTCTCCACAGGTTCAACAGCTGGTGCAGACCTCCTTCTGTCTTCCACAGGCCAAGTGGTATTCAGAAGAGGGTCATCTGGACTAGAGTGGAGGGAGGAGGTGACACTTACCCCTGAATAGGCTGTGCCTTCTCACACAATGCAGTCTCCAAACCCTTGGTGTGTGTCTGGGGCCAGGCCTGGGCAAGACTGGATCTTGTGAACAACAGAGACTTTCCTTTGGAGTTTGCCTACTTCAAAGACAGAAAGGGGTATAAGAAGTGGACCCAACCCCCCAGATTTTTAGATTACTTCTGAACTCAAGAGGAACCTCTACCAAAGAGAAGAGCTGAAGAGCTGGAGGAGGACTACTGCCCCTTTGCCTGTGCTTTGCTGGGTTGGCCTGCAGTTGCTGCTTCTGCCTTAAAGAGGACAAAGACTGGACTTTGTGGTATAGTCCTACTTGTGAGGTGTCTCCAAGGGCTTGGACTGAGCTTCCCTCCTGTTTTGAATTCTCACAGACATTAAAGACTTCCTCTTCCAGGACCTGTACTCTCTGCTGAGACACTTACCCTGCCAAGTGGTGCCCATTCCAGTCCCTGGGCCCTTGGAAGGTGAAGCTGGTGAAACCAAGGTGTAAATCCACACAAAGGAGCAGTGAGGGGAAGACTTTGACGCACCACCTGCAAAACAGCTGTAAAATGATGCACCACCTGCAGCACGGCTGAGAAATCGACGGACCACCTGCATCACACTGGGAAATGAACGCATCACCTGCATTGTGGCTGGAGAAACAACGCAACACCCACTTGCGGCTTCTGAAATCGACGCAGGCCCCAAGCAGGGCGGTTCTTCATTGCTGTGCAACAGGATTTCATATGCATCGTTGCTGGGTGTCAAAATTGATGGGAACCTGCCGAGACCCAGGGTGCCTGTCTGGAAATCAACACATCGTTCACTTGCAAGAGAGAAAACAATGCATCATCTGCCCAACCAGAGAAGAAACAACGCACATCCTCACTTGTGAGTAAGGAATCAACGCATCGCAGACTTTTCCGACGCACACTTGCTCATGAGGCTTTGTTTTTGATGCAAACCAGTAACTTTGGGTAACATCAACACATCCATTGTTTTCTATGAAGTAAGCTTCTTTAATTAAAAAATTCATAACTTTACTTGCGTATGTTGGATTTTTGTTGTCTTTGTCTTGTTTGATTTAGATAAATATTGGCTATGTTTCTAAACTGGTGTTGTGTCCATTTTGCAGTGTTTTCACTGTATTACTGTGTGTGTGTTGCTACAACCACTTTACACATTGCATTTGAGATAAGCCTGACTGTGTGTGCCAAACTACCAAGGGGGTGAGCAGGGGTTATCTTATATGTGTATCTCCATTTTCCTGACAAGAGTGAGGGTCCCTACTTGGACAGAGTGCAAATTGAATGCCAACCAAAGGCCCATTTCTAACCCCCCCTGAAAACCAGCTCTGGAAGAGGGTCTCCCCCAAATGGGATTGGTGCCACTCTAATTGCTTGAACAATGACAAAGGCAGGCCTATGTGAAGGTTTCATCTCTGACAGGGAATGCCCCTTTGAAGCTTGTGCATTTGGTGTGCACATCCTTCAGGCACTCTTATCAGGAGGAGATCACACCTCATCCGAGGTAAGGACCTTTTGATCCCTTTCCTGGAAGCCATTCACACCTCCTTGAAGGAGGTCAGCAGGCAGCTAGATGACATTGGGGATTAACTCTGGAAAGGATACTGGAGGCTTTAGAAAGGTAAATATCAACTTTCCAAACATAGCATTTTCAAAATAGCAATTTAAAATTGTTACAATGTATCCCCGTGCTTTTCTATGGAAGAGCCTGCCTTACCACCTTGAAAAATGACTTTGGAGATTTTACTTTTAGGACATTAAAAATGTAAGTACACATGTTACTTTTCAAACACCAAGCACCTTGCCCTAGGGGAATTAGGACCTACCTTAGGAGTGACTCTTATGTATTAAAAAGGATGGTTAAGGCATGGCAAATGGGTTATATTTGCTAGGCTGAATTTGCAGTTTTAAAACTGGACAGTCAAGGACTGCAGAGGCAGGTCTAAAAACATGCTTTGTCACGTTAGTTGTGGCACAATACATGCTGCAGTCCATTAGTGACATTTAACTTACAGGTCCTGGGTATACAGTGTGCCATATACAAGTGACTTATAGGAATGTTAAATATGGCTATTATGAATTATAACCAATTTCACAAGTTGTTAGGGGGTCAGAGCAAATGCATTAGAGCATGGTTATCAAGACCGAGTGTAAAAAAAAACAGAAACCAGCAGCATCCGTCCCAAAAAGTCGGGGTGATCATGCAAAAAGAGGCATTGTTTTACATTTGCTATTGCTGGCTTTTAATGATCCTGATGTCAGGACAACATAACAATTTCCACAAGAATTTTATAAAAAGTAAACATTTTCCACAATGAGAGCTGTGTAGTTCTTTAAATCTAGACACATAACACCATCGCCTTATGATCCTTTAAATGTGAAATGAAGAACATGAGGCAGGCACAGAAGTGATGTAAACCAGGGTAATATCTTGTTTTCAGACTTACTTTCCAGCGCCGATCCAGAGTCACGTTGGAAAGTAGTCCTAAAGTACTGCAAAGAATCAGGTTTTGCTACGTTGTGCTATTTTGCATCAAGTGGGCATTCCATGAGTGGTACTTGGGTGTTCCTATACACCCTCTCGTGGATTTTGATGCAAAGCTTTACGTACTAAAAAATAGATAGACTGAACTTTGCATAACAAAATTAACGTCTGCTCGAGGGAGATGGAAAGATTCAGAAACGTTTGATTTTCTCGAAACCTTTTCTACTTTGAATGTGTGCGAAAATGTACAACACATATACAAAGTGGTAAAGGTGTTAAACTCAGTGGCGGCTTGTCCTTTAGGGCAGAGGGGCCACGCCCCCCCACCTTTTTCCCCTTATGAAGAGTGTCTGTCAGGCTAAACAAAGGTCAGCCTGACAGACACTCTCCATGTTCAGCTCAGGCAGCCAGGAGCAGCCAGGAGCAGACATGTGCGATTTGCGTACACTCCTGGCTGCCTGAGCTGAACTTTGCTGGGCTGAGGAGGTCACAGCTCCTATGAGTGTGACTTCCTCGGCTCAGCAAAGGTGCCTTGAGGCCCTCCCCTGGGTGACGAGGAAAGTGTCACCAATTGACACTCTCTCTGGGTGCTTCAGGTTTAAGCCCTGAAGTGCCCAGGGCGAGTGTCAATCAGTGACACTTTGTCACAGAGTGGGGTGGGGTCAGCAGTCTCACTGACCCCATCCCACTCTGTGACTAGGCTGGGACTGCTGCCTTCCCTTATTGGCTGACCTAAGGTCCCAGCCCTCCTGGGACCTGGAAGCTGAAGGTAAGTGTGTGTGTGTGTGATGTTTTAAATTGAATGTTTGGTGCGCGCATGTTTGAGTGTTATGAGTGTTGTTAATGGATGTGCGTGCGTGCATGTGGGTGTGAAAGAATGAGTGTGTGGATCTTTCAAAATGAATGTTTGGTGCGTGCATGCCTGTTTGAATGGTATGAGTGTTGTTAATGGATGTGCGTGTCTGTGTGTGAAAGAATGAGTGTGTGTGTGTGTGTGTGTCTGCGTCCCGCCCGCCCCCCTCCCTCCTAAAGCTGCCGGCCGCCACTGGTTAAACTAGGGCTAAGGATAGCATTTTTGTAATAGAAGGGTCCCCTTCCAATACAAACCTCTGCTTGACATCACTTACACACCCTTACACTATGATGCAAGACAGCCTAAAGTTCGCCAGGACGAGGAAAGCGAATAAGAGCGCCACATGTTAGTAGATATGCACGCATTGCAGCAGATCAGCTTTTGTTGCTGCCCTATGGTCCATGAAAACACAGCAAATCTCCCCCATAATATCATAAAACTATCACTCAAACTCAGCCACATAGCACAATCAAACATGGCAATCACGCTTAGGGCGAGTAAGTGTGGACCAGCCATAAATAAATTAGGAACAGCTAATAGGCAACCACACCCTAAAAATGCCTTTGCTAACAAGGTAGAGTATTAATGGTACTATACTATCGATCAACTGCCTCCAAGTGGTATTCACAGCTGTTTTTTTTAAAGCCAACAGCATATTGCATGCTGGGAATTTTGTCATGGTCTGGGAAGTACGACCGTCACAAGAAACATGAAATGAAATAGCTCAGGATAAAAACAATTACCTTCATCTACCATTTGACGCCCCGTGGACACTGGATGCACTATGTAAACCTAACATGTCTTCTTAGTCATCAGATATTACCATCTTCCATGCACCAGAAACATAAAACAATGTGCTCGGCCTACCTTCCCCTGCTAAGTTATTTCTACTATTAAAAACACTGAAGAGGGTTACTTAACTAAAGTAAGAATAGCCCTGCTTCACTTGCAAAGCCCCACAAAAGTACAATTATGCCATATCTTTATTACAAGATCTAAAAATAACCAATGACCATCGGTCGCATCAGAGTAATATCCTGCACGCTAATTTGATCTTTGGCGGGCGGCCCTACATTCCCTAGAATGAATCAACATGAGGCTAAATATAGGACTAGAGAGTACTGCTTGACCAGAAAAAGGGAAAGAAAAACTAAACACTCTTTCACATTGGATGCAAATGAGGTCTTATTTTGGAATGACGCCATGATATGTACCAAGTATGTGTTATATGTGAGTCCTTAAATCATTTGTCAGTTTGATATTACAGGCGAACTTATTCAATGCCTTTGGAACTGTCTTCTAAAGTGTAAAGGTGTATGGAGCCATTTCCGTAGGTCATAAGTGGCATTTAGCTAAATGAGCTTGGGCAGTGATAACAAATGACTGACAGTGTGGATTGAAGCATTCTCAATCTGACAAACAATTACCAGCAGGGAGTACATATGCAACACACTAAGGTATGATACTTAAGTCCATATTCTATATATATATATATATATATATATATATATATATATATATATATATATATATATATTTGTACAAATATATGCATGCATATAAAAGGCACATTTGAAGCAAGCATATAAAATACTATAAATTGCTGAAAATTATGAATTTTAATTTAAAAATGCACACAAAAAGGCATTCAGAATACAGACACAGACTCCCTCAGTTGTACTCTTCAAGACAACCAGGGCTGGGTTCTCAACAGCGACAATTTGCAAACCATTTCATAACCCACAAATAAACGTGTTCACAGATGTAAGAAAAAGATGCTCCCCAGATTTTACCCACCAGCTTTGAAAGAGAATTTCATTTCGATAGATTGGTCAAATACATTTCTGTATGCATTTCCTACTATTCCACAGATGTCCAATGTTCCGATTACACTTTATCATTGCAAGATCTGAATGATTGTGATAATGTTGCTTGGCTCCCACAGTGGTGGTTCATGGATCTAATAAATCTGTCCAAATGATCACACAGGAGGTTGCCATGCGGAAAGGATTTCCTGTAAAATTTCGGGACGACTCAACCTTTCAACACTGAACTTGGGGCCAGATGTACCAAGGGGATTTATTCATTCTGTGTCTATAGGAAAATGTGTTGGAACATATGGCCCTTGGTTCCTGAATTTCTACAAAATGAACATCCGAATCTGCCACAGAACTGTAAGACTTTCTGCAAGAGGCGAAATAAATCTTTATACCTTCAAGTGGAAAAGTCATGTGTTTGGTGCATTTATAATAACCACAGTCCAGCCAGATGTCAGGAACAGGTGGTGATTCCTTATTTACTTTATCTGACAAAGTCTGGTCAGCAATTGCCATCAGTAGGAAAATGCTTCTTTTAACAAGATCATCCTATTTTTTGGACTTATGGTACTGGATTTGTGATTCTATACAGTGGGACTCTGCTGAGTAGTCCTGGATGATATATTGGAATGATGTTGGTAATTTCACAAAATTTGCTGAAATTACTGAGATTATGGCATTGTTCCACAGCGTGCAAAATAGTGGGAGAAATATTCATACACGATTTACCATTTGCTTATTTTTTTAATGTGAGCAGCATTTCAAGGAGTGTTTTATCCAAGTGGACAGTTAAAGCAAGTTTTGAGCATTTAAGTACAAATTGAAACGTGTGTGACAAAGTTTGAATGCAAGCAGCAGTTTTTTAATGTGGGTTGTAAACAAACATTTCAGGTAGATTTCCTTACCCGAGCTGGCTGTTCAGGTAATTTGTGAGCACAAAAGTACAAATCTAAAACCGAGTGGCAGTGTTTTGAATGTGAGTGATTAGAAATCAACTCACAATTACATTTTGAAGTTGAACTTTCACCTTAATGGACCATACAGGTAATCTTTTGAGTGTGCAATACATTTTGCGCAATAGCATGTAATTTCGCATAATTTCACTGTAATTTCACCTATTTATGCTACAAAAAAGTTTGGGAATTTTGCATACCCTTGCTGCTAACCAGGTTACAGTGCATGTACTCTGACCCCTAAAACATGTTGAAATTTGCTGTACTTCTTAATGAGGCAATTAACTTACCATAACGTCCCTAGTATAGTGTACAAAGTGGACTTAGGGCTTAAATGTCACTAGTGGACTGCAGTATATATTGTGCCACCACTTAAGTGACAATGCAAAACATAACAGGAGGTCTGTCATCAGTAAGTTGGCTCTGCAATTTTAAACTGTAAATTCAACCTACAAAAATAACTTCTTTAGACAGGCCTAAATCCTCTTTTGAAATATTATTCTGTCACCTCAAAGAACCTTTTAAATGCCAATAAGGCAGGGCTCATTATATTTAAAGTAGGACATATAAAAGTTTAATGTTAAACGTGTCCTTACAGTGACAACACCCTAAATGCTATTTTCACTGTATCAGTTAGATGTTCCTTACTAAAGTTTTGGGATAAGTCATTAAAAGTAAATAATGTTATCTACGCCTTGGAATTAGCTAAAAAGTTAATTGTTGAACTTTTTAAACTATTTACTAAATCCAGTTCATAGGTAAAGCCAGATTTGTTCAACATATTTTAAAAAACATACTCTTAAAGTGTCACTTTAAACCTTCCTAAAGGCTCTAGCAGTCCATTTGCAAGAGCTTACAACTTTCACCCTGAAGCTGAATAGGTCCTTGTGAGGTGTGATTTGGCTCCCAGAGCTAAGTCAAAGATCGAGGGGAGGTGTTTAGTTCCTCTGTCAAAATAATCATCTAGGCTGTACCACAGAACTTAATTAACTTTTAAGGATGCCTACCCTTTCACCGTCAGATGTAGCCAACACCCAAATCCCTCTTTCCAGGAGGTGCCCAGTATACCAGTTTCACCTGGACCTGCACTGGACCCTGCTGGTGGCTTATTTTAAAGGGAGTCTTACCACCCCCCTCTCCTTCCCCCCCCAAGGGGAGCCCTCTAGGTTCTGGACTCTTGGCTGTGTTAGAGTGTACTCCCACTGTGCCTAACAGCAGGAAGTTGGGCTTAGATGCTTTTTTGTTAACTTTCTGTCTGGAAATCTGGTGAGCCATTGTTATAAATTGGGGCAGGTTACCCGCTGTCCAAGCAAGGACCCTCCCTCTAGTCAGGGTAAACGAGAATCACACTCAGTTAACCCCCGCTCACTCCCTTGGTAGCTAGGCATGAGCAGGCAGGCTTAACTCAGAGACAATGTGTTAAGTATTTGTACAAACACACAGAGTAATACAGTGATCCACTACAAAATGACACAACACAGGTTTAGAAAAATAGTAATTTTTCTAAATAAACAAGACCAAATACGATAAAAATCCACAATATACAGTTAAAAATATGAATTTTGCTCTCAAAAGCATGAAAACAGTGGCTTGAGGCTCAAATACTGAAAGTTGGTATTATGCAACATCGTGATGGAGTCGTTTCCTACAATGCGAAGCCAAATGGTGCCATTTATGGAGTCGTTCGACCCCCAGGTATAGTACCTTAAGAACAAGTAAAAAACAGGCTGGTGCATGGAATCAGGGAGAATAGCGTTGCTGGATCCTATGTGGAGTCAGTTCCGGTGATACAGGGAGGAAGGCCAATAGCATTGTGCAGTGGCGTCGGGTCCTCACTACAGGGCGGTGGAGTTGAAGTGCCATCAGATGCGAAGTCGGTCTAATGGTTCTGGCAAATGCGAAGTCCGGTGGAGTCACGATGCTGCAGTGCAACCTCTTGGGATCGCGAAAAGATCACAGGGTCGTAGTCCCTGTAATGGCGACGAGGCCCCGTGATGGCGTCGGATCGTCACAGACGTTGGACTTATGACACTTCGGTGTCAGCAAAGTGGGGCGGGATCAGTGGCAGCAGCGACAAAGGGCCTACAGGGTCGTCGGACTTCTACGAGGTCCACGGCCTCGGGCAGGCGGCGTCGCAGTTCAGAGGTAGTGGCATCAGCTTACAGGGTCATCAGATTTGTTGCACTCATCAAGGTATATGGCCTGGGGAAAAGAGGCGTCATGGTTCCGGGCAGCGGAAGTCACACGGTGTCGTCCAGCGTCGTTAGACTGGTTTTTCTCAAGGAATTCACTTTCAGGGGACCAGGAACTGGAATGGCACCCTCTGGCAAGCTAGAGGCCACAGCAAGAAGACTCAGGTCTAGTTGGTAAAGCCTTTGCTGTCCCTCAGGCTTCAAAACAGGTGGCAAGCTCTACTCTAAGCCCTTGGAGTCACTTCTCAAGCAGGAATGCAAAAACGTCCAGTCTCTGTCCCCTTGCAGAGATAGAAGCAACAACTGCAGGATAGCCTAACACAGCACAGTCACAGGCCAGGACAGCACCTCTCCTCAGCTCTGCAGCTCTTCTCCAGGCTGAGGTTCCTCTTGAATTCTTGAAATAATCTAAAGTCTGGGGTTTTGTGTCCAATACTTATACCACTCCTGCCTTTGAAGTTGACAAACTTCAAAGCAAAGTTACAAGTGTTTATAAGATCCTACCTTGTCCAGGTCAGGCCCCAGCCACACACCAGGGGGATGGAGACTGCATTGTGTGAGGGCAGGCACAGCCCTTTGAGGTGTGAGTGACCACTCCTTCCCTCCCTCCCAGCACAGATGGCTCATCAGTATATGCAGGCTACACCCCAGCCCCTTCTGTATCACTGTCTACAGACAGGTGCAAACAGCCCAACTGTCAAACTGACCCAGACAAGGAATCCACAAACAGGTAAAGTCACTGATTGGTTTAGGCAAGAAAATGCCTACTTTCTAGAAGTAAAAAATGGACGGAAGGCAAAACAAATCAAACATTCACCCCCAGTCACAGATCTGGGTTTAACCCATCAGCTTTTTTTGCCTGCCATGCCATTCGAGTTTAGACCCAGCCATATGCAAATCAGTCTTGTCCCTGTTCCCCATGGGAACAGTCCAACCCGAACTGCCAAGGCATGTCCTTCCTGGACCAGAAACAAACATTCTGGGACCGTGTTAGACCTGACAGCCTTAGGGTGGTCACCCATAACTTTTGCCTGCCTCCCTCCACTTTTTGGACACTGTTTTTGCTGGTTTTTAGACTCTGCGCACTTTACCACTGCTAACCAGTGCTAGAGGGCATATGCTCTCTCCCTTTAAACATGGTAACATTGGATCGTGCCCAAATGGACTATTTAATTTACTTATAAGTCCCTAGTAGAGTGCACTATGTGTGCCCAGGGACTGTAGATTAAATGCTACTAGTGGGCCTGCAGCACTGGTTGTGCCACCCACTTAAGTAGCCCCTTAACCTTGTCTCAGGCCTGCCATTGCAAGGCCTGTGTGAGCAGTTTTACTGCCAATTCGACTTGGCATTTAAAAGTACTTGCCAAGCCTAAAACTCCCCTTTTTCTACATATAAGAGACCCCTAAGGTATGCCCTAGGTAACCCAGAGGGCAGGGTGCTGCGTAGGCAAAAGGCAGGACATGTACCTATTTAGCTTACATGTCCTGGTAGTGTAAAACGTCTAAATTAGTTTTTACACTGCTGTGAGGCCTGTTTCCTTCATAGGCTAACATTGGGGCTGCCCTCATACATTGGTTGAGTGGTAGCTACTGTTCTGAAAGGAGTAGGGTGGTCATATTTAGTATGGCCAGAATGGTGATAGAAAATCCTGCTGACCGGTGAAGTTTGATTTAATTTTACTATTTTAGAAATGCCACTTTTAAGTGAGCATTTCTCTGCACTTAAATCTTTCTGTGCCTTACAATCCACGTTTGGCTGGGTTTAGTTGACAGCTCCTTGTGCATTCACTCAGACACACCCCAAACACAGGATACTCAACCTCACTTGCATACATCTGCATTTTGAATGGGTCTTCCTGGGCTGGGAGGGTTGAGGGCCTGCTCTCACACAAAGGACTGCCACACACCCTACTGGGACCCTGGCAGACAGGATTGAACTGAAAGGGGACCTGGTGCACTCCTAAGCCACTCTTTGAAGTCTCCCCCACTTCAAAGGCACATTTGGGTATATAAACAGGGCCTCTGTCCCTTCCAACTCAGACACTTCCTGGAGAAGAAACTTGCAACCAGAACCTGCATCCTGCCAAGTAGAACTGCCTGGCTGCCCAAAGGACTCACCTGACTGCTTTCTGTGAAGGACTGCTTCCTTGCTGTTACCTTGCTGCCTTGCTGCTCTCTGGCTGAGGTGAGGAAGTGCTCTCCAAGGGCTTGGATAGAGCTTGCCTCCTGTTTCCTGAAGTCTCAGGTCCAAAAAGACTTCATCTCTTCAAGAAGGACTCCTTGTGCGGTGACGTTCGACGCACAGCCTGTCAGAAACGATGCACAGCCTGCACCGCATTGAAAGTTTCACTGCACGCAGAACCGGAACAACGCAGCCTGACTTTGCAATGAGAAGATTGACGCAACGCTAGCATAGCGACCGGAAATTCTATACACGCCCCCCTGGATCGACGCATAGCCGAGCCGGATCAACGCAGCCGGACTTCCAGAGAGGAATCGACGCAGCACCTGCCGTGCGGTAGAAAATTTGATGCAACGCCCACTGGATCGACGCTGCTCCTGTGACTGCGTCCTGCCAGCGCAGGAAATCCACACACCATCCCCGGGGAGTCTGAAAACCCCACAAGCCGAAGAGGATCCACGACCAAGCTCTGGAAATCGACGCACATCCGTCCCTGTGTGGAAACTAAATGACGCACCGCTGTGTGCGGCCCGAGAAATCGACGTACACACCTTTGCTTCCTCGCTTCCCCCCTCTGCAGCCCTTTGCAGAGATTTTTCACGCGAACCAGGTGCTTTGTGCTTGAAAGAGACTTTGTTTGCTTTTAAAAGACTTAGGACACTTTGGCCCTCATTACGACCCTGGCGGGTGAGGAAGAAGTGGCGCTAACAGGCCGGTGGGTTACCGCCATGGTCATCCGCCACTTCTCTACTCCGACAGCCAGGGCGGTGACGACCGCTGGGCTGGAGACTTCGGTCTCCAGCCCGGTGGCCGTCACCAGACCGCCGGCGGTATAAGGACCCTGCATACCGCCATGGATTTCGGGTGGTTTGGGACCACCATGAAATCCATGGTGGTAGGCACTATCATTGCCAGGGAATTCCTTCCCTGCACTGATAGGGGTCTCCCCCAACCCCTTCCCCCACCCCAAGTCCTCCCCCCACACCTCCGACCCCCCTACCATGCCCCAAAGGTGGCAGGACCCCTCTCTCCACCCCCACCCCAAACATACACCCCCCCTCCTAACCCCAACCCCAACATACACACCTCCTCCTCATCCCTATCCCCAACACCAACATACACACCCCCTACATGCACACATACACTACAACACATACCCGCATACATACAAACAGACATGCACACAGACCGACCTGCACACATTTCCCATACACACAACACACCCCTGCATGCATACACGCACTCACTTACCCCTCTACATACTCACATGCACACAACACACAACACACAACGTCCCCCCGCCCCCCTCCCGTAACGGACAATCACCTTATCTTGTCCTGTGATCCTCCGGGAGGGGATCCATGGGAGCTGCTCCGCCGCCAGCTCCCCATCACCAGAGCACCGCCACACCGAATCCTGGGTTGGGATTCGGTGGGCGGTGTTCTGATGACGGGGCGGTGGAGGTGGAGCAGCCTCCACTTCCCTGCCGACTGCCAGTATGGCTGCTAGCAAATCTACATCTGAAAAAGGACGGAGGGCTGCCAGCAGTCACGATTTGCTGCGCGGAAAACCACCTGCACTGGCGGTCTTCAGCACAGCGGTACCTTGGAGGTCTTGGAAAAAGACCGCCTAGGTTGAAATGAGGGCCTTTGTATCACTTTTCAGTGATACCTCTACAATTACTTATTGCATCTTTGATCATTTAGACCTGCATTTTATCAAATAAATATTATATATTTTTCTAAACACTGTGTGGTGTATTTTTGTGGTGCTATATGGTGTTATTGTATGATTTATTGCACAAATACTTTACACATTGCCTTCTAAGTTAAGCCTGACTGCTCAGTGCCAAGCTACCAGAGGGTGGGCACAGGATAATTTGGATTGTGTGACTCACCTTGACTAGAGTTAGGGTCCTTGCTTGGACAGGGGGTAACCTGACTGCCAACCAAAGACCCCATTTCTAACAGACAGGTTTCAGGATATCACCCTTCATCAGCCAGGCTAGCTTGAATCTGGTAGCATAGCAAGCACGGGACCCACGTCTGGGCATACCCTTCCCACTTGGGGCGACAAATGCAAAAACAGCAGATGATGGATGGAATGCAGAACAAATCAAACATTCAGGCTTTCAGGTCAGCAGTCCTTCTTCTTCATTCAGGTTGCAGGAATCTGATTTACTGGGTTCAGGGTCGCCCCTAAATACTAAATTTAGGGGTGTTTTTAGGTCTGGGGGCAGTAGCTAATGGCTACTGTCCTTGAGGGTGGCTACACCTTCGTTGTGCCTCCTCACTCAAGGGAGGGGGCACATCCCTATTCCTATCGGGGAAATCTTCCAAACTCAAGATGGAGGATTTCTAAAGGCAGGTGTCACCTCAGGGCATTAGTAGGTGACTCCTCCTTGTTTTTCTCATTATCTCCTCCTGCCTTGCTGCCAAACGTGGGGGCAGTGGCCGGCGGGGCAGGCATCTCTAATAGCTGAGATGCCCTAGGGTGGTGTAAGAAAAGGCATGAGACTTTGAGGCTCACCACCAGGTGTTACAGTTCCTGCAGGGGGAGGTGAGAAGGACCCCCACCCAGTTCAGGCTCTGTTCCTGGCCACAGAGTGACAAAGGCACTCACCCCATGTGGCCAGAAACTCGTCTGGATGTGGCAGGCTGGCAGAAACTGGTCAGCCTAGCTCTAGGAGTCAGACTGGTATTCAGGGGGCATCTCTAAGATGCCCTCTGGGTGTATTTTACAATAAATCCCACACTGGCATCAGTGTGCATTTATTGTGCTGAGACGTTTGATACCAAACTTCCCAGATTTCAGTGTAGCCATTGTGGAACTGTGGAGATCGTAATTGACAGATTCCCAGACCATATGTATACCCTTTATGGCTACCCTGCACTTACAATGTCTAAGGTTTGCCTTAGACACTGTAGGGGCATATTGCTCATGCAACTATGCCCTCACCTGAGGTATAGTGCACCCTGCCTTAGGGCTGTAAGGCCTGCTAGAGTGCTAGAGGGGTGACTTACCTATGCCACAGGAAATGGAATGTGGGCATGACACCCTGAGCAGAGTGTCATGTCTACTTAGTCATTTTCTCCCCACCAGCACACACAAGCTGTGAGGCAGTGTGCATGTGCTGAGTGAGGGGTCCCCAGAGTGGCATAATACATGCTGCAGCCCTTAGAGACCTTCCCTGGCCTCAGGCCCCTTGGTACCAGGGGTACCACTTACAAGGGACCTATCGCTGTGCCAATTGTGGGAACAAAGGTACAGTTTAGAACACTGGTTAGCAGGGTCTCAGCACACTTGCAATCATAACTGGCATCAACAAAATGCAAAAAGTTAGGGGGTAACCATGCCAATGAAGGCATTTGCTTACACATCCCCTTGACCCCCCAAACAAAGAGGATGAGACTAACCTTTCCCAACAGAGTCTTCATTGTCTAAGTGGAAGAACCTGGAAAGGCCATCTGCATTGGGATGAGCAGTCCCAGGTCTGTGTTCTACTACAAAGTCCATTCCCTGTAGGGATATGGACCACCTCAACAGTTTAGGGTTTTCTCCTTTCATTTGCATCAGCCATCTGAGAGGTCTGTGGTCAGTTTGAACTGTGAAGTGAGTACCAAAGAGGTATGGTCTCAACTTCTTCAGGGATCAAACCACAGCAAAGGCCTCCCTCTCAATGGCACTCCAACGCTACTCATGGGGAGTAACCTCCTGCTATTAAAAGCAACAGTCTGGTGAAGGTCATCATCATTTGTTTGGGACAGGACTGCTGCTATCCCATGCTCAGAGGCATCGGTCTGCACAATGAACTGCTGTGAATAATCTGGAGCTTTCAAAACTGGTGCTGTACACATAGCTTGCTTAAGGGTGTCAAAGGCCTTTTGACAGTCCAAGGTCCAGTTAACTTTTCTGGGCATTTTCCTAAAGGTCAGTTCTGTGAGGGGTGTCACTATTGATCCATATCCCTTCACAAACCTCCGATAGTACCCAGTCAAACCAAGGAATAACCTGACTTGAGTCTGGGTTTTTGGAGCTTCTCAGTCCAGAATAGTCTGGATCTTGGGTTGGAGTGGCTGAACTTGGCTTCCACCTACAAGGTGTCCCATGTAAACCACAGTGCCCTGCCCTATCTGACATTTAGATGCCTTGATAGAGAGGCCTGCTGCTTGCAGGGTCTGCAAAACCTTCTTCAGGTGGACCAGGTGAACCTGCCAGTTGGAGCTAAAGACAGCAATATAATCAAGATAAGCTGTACTAAAGGACTCCAAGTCAGCAAGAACTATATTCACCAACCTTTGGAAGGTGGCAGGGGCATTTTTTAAGCCAAAGGGCATCACGGTAAACTGATAGTGCCCATTAGGTGTAGGTGCCATTTTGATTTGCCAGTACCCTGCTGTCAAGTCAAAGGTACTTAAGAATTTGGCTGCACCTAATTTGTCAATGAGCTCATTTGCCCTGGGAATGGAGTGAGCATCTGTCTTTGTGACAGAGCTGAGCCCTCTGTAGTCCACACAAAACCTCGTCTCTTTCTTTTCATCTTTGGTGTGAGGTTTGGGGACCAAGACCACTGGGCTAGCCCAGGGACAGTCAGAGTGCTCAATCACTCCCAACTCCAGCATCTTGTAGACTTCCACTTTGATGCTTTCTTTGATTTGTTCAGACTGTCTGAATATTTTATTCTTGACAGGCATACTGTCTCCTGTGTCCACATCATGGGACAGGAGTAGCATACACAAGAGTAGCCTATTGCGGAGTGGCATACAGTGAAGTGGTGTATACTGAAGAGGCAAAGAGTGGGATTGCATGAAGTGTAATAGTGTAGAGTGGAGTGGAGTAGACCAGAATGTTGTACAGTGGAGTGGCATAGAGTTGAATAGTGTCTAGTGGGGAAGCATACAGACGAGTGGCATATAATGGAGTGGTGTAGACTGTAGTGGTGTACAGTGGTGTGGGGGTAGAGTATAAAAGCATACAGTGGAGTGCCATACATTGGAGTGAGGGCCAATCGAATAGTATGGAATGAAGTGGTGTAGAGTGGAGTGCCATACTTTGTAGTGGCTTAGAGTGGAGTAGCCTACAGTGGAGTGGTATACAATGAAATACTGTACAGTGGAGTGGCAGACAGTGGAATAGGGTAGAGTGGAGTGGCGTACAGTAGAATAGTGTGGAGTGGAATAGCAAATAGTGGAGTAGCATCCCGTGGAGTGGCAAAAGTGGAGTTACGTAGACTGTGTAATGGCATAGAGTGGAGTGGCATAGAATAGAGTCTCATACAGGGGAGTGACATTAAGTGTAACAGCGTATAGTGGAATGGCTACAGTGGCATGGCATAAGTATGTTTGTGAAATTTAGCAGTAATGTAGATTATAGTGTGCAGAGTAACGCAAAACAGAGAATTGTGCTGCCTTGTGTTTCACCAGAATTACCAATGAACGCAAGGCCACACATGGAGGCCTTGCATTCCTTTGTTCCTTTGTAAATCTGACTTACGTATTGCAATAGGACGTGTGACACAATGAGTGATGCAAAGGTACCAGAATCCAACAATACAGCTAGTCCTTAGTTATAGTTTGGTCCCTGGTATACCATGATAACGTTGCAGTACACCATGGTACATGGCAATCACAAGACAGTTTATAATTGGGTAAAAGCTGTTTTTTAGATTAAAATTGCAGTCACATTGTTTCACTACACTTTGACTGTGATCAGTGCTAGGGCCTTAGATATAGATAGGTAGTAGGCTCCTACATATTACTGCTAAATTAAAGTGGTAATGTGTATGGAAATGTATTGATATTTTTTATTTCCCAAATTTAGTGAAATTCTTTGAAAGTATGCTGTGATAGATGTCACTAAGTTTAAATGTCTTATAGCTTTGAAAAACATATATCCTACTTAACTGCAGGACCCAAAAAGCATAATCTTTGCACCATAATATATAATCCTGCCATATTTCATGTAAATCCATTCAGCCATTTTTGTGCTACATGAAATACAATAGTCTATGGAAAATACAGTGATGGAAAACACATTTTGGGACCCCCTTTTATTTTTACACCCCCTTAGCGATTCACCACAAAAATTTACATCATCTAAAAATGTAGAAAATCCTATTGGTTTGGAAGGTTTTGGGTGATTTGTCAAACAGGTGGAAAGTTATCAGGGAGGTAACATCTGAGAAATTCCTATCTTTGGAAATATCAACTATACCTATAGAATGGCAATCAGAATTAATGTGATTCATTTATTTTTATTCATTGTATTTGCTATGTATTTGTTTATTGGTTTACATATTGATGTGACCATAAATGTTTCTGTAGTTGTTCATGTAGTAATTAATTCTGAAACTTTACATATGCAGTCTAGTCTATGTTGGCCTTCTTCCTTGCTACTTTTAATAGGATTGTGCTACATATGAAGCCCAAATTGAATGAAAGCAAATCATTGTTATGAACATTAAGATTAGTATTTTTTTTCCTAATGGCCAATTATCATGACTTCCACATAGTAGTGTGTGTGGCTCGCTGCCAATTTTTCATTTTGTTGCACAGGGGTGAATGAGAAAGATTATTTTTGTTTGGCTTTCTGGGCCAGTTTCATTTTGCAACCCAGAGAGCATGCAAAGAAAATGTATGTAGTTTAGGACATATTCAATTTGTTAAGAATTTGTTTATAGGTTTCCATTAGCATGTGACCGTAAGAGGGTCTTTAAGTTGTTCATGTAGTACAACTGAAACTGCTGTCTAGTTTTTTGTTTGCCCTTTCTTGCTACTTTTAGTAGTACTCTCCTACAACATATCACTTATATCACTAAGCTGAAATACCTTTTAACATAACAGATACCTATTCAATTTATCTGCAGTACCCCATAGAATCATCTGTGCCCCTAATATGTAATTGTTAGAAATGAGGTCTTTGGTTGACAGTCAGGTTACTCTGTGTTCAAGCAAGGTCCTCCACTCAGGGTAAAAGAGAATCACCCTCAGCTAACCCCTGCTTACCCCCTTGGTAGCTTGGCAGAGCAGTAGGCTTAACTTCAGAGTGCTAGGTGTAAAGTATTTGTACCACCACACACACAGTAACTTAATGAAAACACTACAAAATGACACAACACAGGTTTAGAAAAATAGGAAATATTTTTCTAAACAAAACAAGACCAAAATGACAAAAATCTGCAATACACAAGTC